>NC_090446.1:1278565731-1288565731 GCF_031143425.1 Pleurodeles waltl | reverse complement strand
TAGTCCCAATGGGCGAAAACCAGTTCTTGGCCCTGAGAGAGGGTGGATACCTCATCTAAATAGAGCATAGATTGGTGATAACTGTAGCCCCTTCTCATGAAAGAAGAGGGTTAAACCATTTTGGATTTAGTACTTCACAGACTTTTTACAGTAAAGATGCATGCAAGTGGGCAAAGGGTGAGAAAGTACACATGATAAAGTGGGAAAAACACTCCAATCACTGACCAGTGCACAGGTTTAGTCTGCTTCCTCCCTATTACCATCTCAGACCATTCTTAGATATGGAAAGGCAACACCTGATGAAAGGAGATCCTGCTGCAAGAAAATGACTGGATGACACCTGCCTCCTCCTGGTAGCCAGGGCCTAGAGGTGTTGCCTAAGTGTCACATGCTTGCCTACTGTTTGACTGCTTCAGAGATACAAAAAGAAGAAGGGCTCCTGACTCCATCAAGACTCAGCTGACCACAGTGTGTTGGACCCTGCAAGAGCCCTGACTGGAGATAGACCTGAGAGCTGCAGAAGTGACCAGGAGGAGCGTTAAGCAATTAGAGAAAAGAGGCACTTAGTCATGTTTTTCACCTCTGGAGGACTCTTCCAATATTTTGAGGATTCCTCAGGAAGGGTGCACCCATGGCACCTTACTCAGAGTTTTTTTGTGGTGCTGCAAACTCTTTCCGCAGGCCCCTCCAGTAACGGGAGCTGGACTCATGGAACATTGTCTGACTACAGCTTTCAGCTGGAGGATTTTGAAAACCATAAAACTGTCTACTGTTGGACCTGACATCCTTGGTGTGGTCTTTCCGCAAACTTTTTGCCTTTACTCCTCCTGTTTTCTGAAATTCATATTTGTTGGCACTTGGACTCTGTGCACTTTACCACTGCCCAGTGCTAAAGGGCTTGTACTCTCTCCGTAAAACATGGTAACATTGGCCCGCACCTGATTGGCACATTTAATTTACTTAAAAGTCCTTAGTACATGGTACTACATGTACCCAGGGTATGTAAATTGAATATTACTAGTGGGCCTACAACTCTCATTGTGCCACCCACTAAGGGGCATATTTATACTCTGTTTGCGCCGGAATTGCGTTGTTTTTTTTTACGCAATTCCGACGCAAAACTAACTCCATATTTATACTTTGGCGTTAGACGCGTCTAGCGCTAAAGTCCATGGAGTTAGCGTCATTTTTTAGCGTGGACACCTACTTTGCGTTAATTATATGCAAGGTAGACGTTCCCGTCTAAAAAATCGACTCCGAGGCATGTGCGTCGGATTTATACTCCCGGGCAAAAATCACGCCCGGGAGTGGGCGGGTCAAAAAAAATGACATACGGCCGATTTTGCGCCGTTTTTTAGCGCCTGCAAAAGGCAGGCGTTAAGGGACCTGTGGGCTCTGAAGGAGCCCAGAGGTGCCCTCCCATGCCCCCAGGGACACCCCCTGTCACCCTTGCCCACCCCAGGAGGACACCCAAGGCTGGAGGGACCCATCCCAGGGACATTAAGGTAAGTTCAGGAAAGTGTTTTTTTTTATTTTTTTTTGTGGCATAGGGGGGCCTGATTTGGGCCCCCCTACATGCCACTATGCCCAATGACCATGCCCAGGGGACAGAAGTCCCCTGGGCATGGCCATTGGGCAAGGGGGCATGACTCCTGTCTTTGCTAAGACAGGAGTCATTTCTATGGGGGTTGGGAGTGAAAAAAAATGGCGCAAATCGGGTTGAGGCGAAAAAATTGCCTCAACCTGACTTGCCCCATTTCTTGACGCCCAAGCCCCATATCCCCCTACGCCGGCGCTACCTGGTGTACGTCGTTTTTTTTAACGCACACCAGACGGTGCCGGCGGCTAACGCCGGCTAACGTCATTCAATAAATACGGTGCCCACATGGCGCTTCAGAATGGCGTTAGCCAGCGCTAATTTTTTTGACGCAAAACTGCGTTAGCGCAGTTTTGCGTCAAAAAGTATAAATATGGCCCTAAATTAGCACTTTAAAACTTGTCTCAGGCCTGCCATTGCAGCATGTAGTGCAGTTTTAAACTGCCAATTCTACCTGGCAAAATAAGCCTTTTGCCAAGCCTAAATCTTCCCTTTTCAAACATATAGATCACTCCTAATGTAGGCCCTAGACAGCCCACAGGGCAAGGTGCATTGTATTTGAAAAGTAGGATGTGTATTTAAGTTTTACATGTCCTGGTAGTCAAAAACTCCTGAACAACTTTTTTTATTTCTGTTAAGTCTACCTCTCCAATAGGATAGCATTGGGTTGCCTTATTACATTTAATAAGTGATAACTTTTGATTGAGAGCAAGTAGAAATGCATGTTTGGACAATTTTGAAAATGCCATTTTAGAAAGTAGGCATTTTCCTGCCTAAAAGCTTCTGTAGTGTAATATAATATAACGTGGACATGTAAAGCGCAAGCTAATCACCCACAAGGGTATCCAGGCATTGAGTAGGTGCTGGCAGACAGGTAGTCATTTGAAAAGCCATGTCTTCAGTCTCTTGCTGAAATTCATTATCATGGTGACTGCTCTGATGTCCTGGGAGAGGTTGTTCTAGGTTGTTGCTGCTAGGTAGGAGAATGAGCAGACCAGTCCTATTTTTGTGACTCTGGGGTTTATGTGCGAATGGGAGGAATGCTGAGCAGGGGTTTCAGATTCGTTGGTGGGAGTGAAGTTGGTGATTGAGGTCTTCGTGGCCTGTCTTGTGCAGTGCCTTGTATGCATCGGTGAGTCTCTTGAATTGGCAGCATTTCTGGACAGGGAGCCAGTGGAGTTCATAGAGGTGTGGCGAGATTTTGGTGCTGTTTGGGAGGTTGAGCACCAATCTTGCAGCAGTGTATGGGGTGGGAGGAGATGCAAAAATAGAGGGCATTGCTGTAGTTCAGTTTGCTCATGACCAGGGCCTGGGTGACGGTTTTCCTGGGGTCCTTGGGATGCCATTTGAAGATCTTCTTGAGCATGCAGAGGATGTTGAAGCAGGCGGAGGGGACAGCATTGATTTGGGGTCTCATGGTGAGGTCGGTGTCCAGGATTATGTTCCGGTTTCTTGCCTGGTCAGTGGGTGTGGGGGTGGGACATAAGTTGGCAGGCCACCAGGTGATGTCCCAGGAACAGAAGCTGGATCCATCATTGAGCTTTAGGCAGTTTGTGCACATCCAGGCAGCAACCTCAGTCATCCTTCTTTTGAAGTAGTATTTGTTGTTGATGTGGTCTTTACAGAGGGACAGGATGAGCTGAGTGTTGTCAGCATATGAGATGATGTTGTGACCCTGGGTACAAATGATTTTTGCCAGGGGGGCTATGTAGATTTTGGAGAGGGTGGGGCTCTGGGAAGAACCTTGCAGGACATCGAAATGACGTCTTTGGGTTCAGAGGTGATAGGAGCAGTCTGACCTACTGCGTTTTTCCTGTTAGGAATAAGGACAATCATTGGAAGACTGCACCTTGAATTGCTGTGTCATGCAGTCTGGTGAGGAGGGTATGGTGGGAGACCGTGTCAAAGGCAGCAGCGAGGTTGAGAAGAATAAGTGCAGCAGAGTGTCTTTGGTCCATGATGATGTGATTATCGTCTGTTCCAGAGGGCTGTCTGTGCTATGATTGCTTCCGATGCCTAATTGAGACTGGTTCAGGTTTTTGTGATGTTCAGTGTATTGAGAGAGCTTGATGTTGATAGTCTTTTCCATGATTTTAGATGGGAATGGAAGCAGTGAGATGGGCCGATAGTTGCTGAGGATTTCTGGGTCGTCAGAAGATATTGTTGTGTTTCCAGGTGTCCAGGAACATGGCTGTGGAGGTGGAAGCGTTGATGATGAACTGGGGAAAGGGCAAGGATACAAGTGGGCACCCGAATGAGTAGATGCCATGGTTGTGGCAGTTTCATCAGCGGTCACCGGTGTCTGGTTGGTTAGAGAGGGGGCTCCTGTGGTGGGGGCTGGTGATGATGGTCATATTGTGGGGAGAGGTTGCAGGTCAAAGTTCTTGTAGGTGTGGATGATCTTGTTGCAGAGGCCTTGTGATGGGGTGATGGTGTTGGATGAAGCTGCGGGAAGAGTGAATTCTCTGATGATCACAAAGAGTTCTTTAGATTTGTTGCTGCCATTTTCAATCCTATGGGACAGGGCTGTCTTCCTGCCATCTTTCAAGTCATGGTGGTCTGCACTAAAAGAGTCCTTAAAGGCAGTCTTGATGGTGGGCTTTGTTGAGGATCGCCACTTCCTCTCCAGTTGTTTGCAGTGTCTCTTGGTATTCCTGAGGGTGTCTGTGTACTACCTTTTGTGTTTGGTGGCTTGTCTGGGTTTGTTGGTTTTGAGGGGTGCCAGGCTGCTTGCACAGGTGGTGAGTCAGTTGCTGAGGCTTTGGGCATTTCTTTTGGAGTCTTCTAGAAGATTCTAGCTGCGGGGACCTGTTAATGGCTTGCGCATTAACAATGCGTATTGGGCCCAGACAGTGAACAATGTCGCAGGAAGGGCCATTGTACCGGAATGTATAAGAAATGCCTGAAGCAAACGTCAAGTAGTAATATGTTGAGCCAAATCTAAGTCTCTTGCTGTAAACACTTATTTATTAAATCATGTATTTTAATCCTACAAAAAATACATGGTTAAAAAAAACGTTTTTACAGCCAGTGACTTAGGTTTTGGCTCCATTTATTACTACTTGACATGTGCTCCAGGCGTTTATTGTAGGTTGTATCAGTCTCTGCTTAAGAAGTATATCTGGGTGAACCTATCAGCAGCAGAGGTACTGTCTGTGGTAGCACATTATACTTCATGTTTTGCTTTGCTTATCAATCACATTTGTGGGAAGGCCATAGTGCTGGACATTCCTTCCACTACTGCTATGCTTGTAATAGTCATTGTGCCAGAATGGTTGGGGTGAAATTGTTCCCTGCCCCAATTATATTTCAAAGGGCTTGCCTCCAGCATACAAAAAAACCTGACACTAGTATCTTGTCACCCCAGACGTCTTGGAGGCTTAGCAGGGAAAAAGAAGAACTTTACAAATCCAGACATGGAGGTAGCTTAGAAAATTCCCCCACTTCAGGTATAAATGTTGTACCTTCTGAGCCACTCTTGAGGAGTGTCCTTCTTCCTAAGGCACGTCTTGTTTCTCAAAGGACTGGCCTGCTTCTTGAGTCCTGCATAGTGCCTCTGAAGACTGCCCTGTCACTTGAGGCTTGCATTTTCCCCCAGGTGACCTGAGTGACTCAAAGGGTCAGTTGGCTGACCTCTTGTCTGGGCTACAGGATTACAACACGCTCCAGAGGCCTCCCTGCAACTGCCCAGCAGACCTGCTGCACTGGACTTGCAACTGGACCTGCCTGAGCCCTGCTGACCTCTGCTAGAGTGATCCCCAAGGGGTGCCTCCTCAGGTCTTGGAGTGAACTCCTCTACAAGTAAAGGTGAAATCCTCAAGTTTTGGGCTTTTCGCAACCTCAAACTGACCCATTCATGCTGAGATTCTGCTGACCATGACAACTACTACCGAGAGCCTCCTGTCAACCAGAGTATTCGTGCTACAGTGACTACCAGCAACGACCGGTAATGTAACATCTGCCCTTCACTCTACAGCAATGACAGCCAGAGAGGATTATTAATGTGAAGCTCCAGCAACAGCCTTCCGTGACTCCCAACCAGATCCTTGGCTACCTTGACCATCTGTGATTTCTCCCTGCTCCTCACAGCCTCCTCCACCACAAACTGGACTCTTTACAAAGGTAACTTTTTCAGCAGAACTAACCTGGTCTCTGTATCTGGCAACCACTCTATCGCTGTCATCCTGAACTTGTGACTTCCCTCTGGTCTAGCATGGCGCTATGGGCTAGATGTATCAAAAATCCGATTTGCATTTCTTAAATAGCAAATTTTTTAAAAAGAAATCACTATTTAAGAAATGTAAAATGGTATGTATAAAATTTGCGATTCTGTAATAGCGATTTCTTAAAACTCGCAAAATGCTATTACCGAATCCCAAATAGAGAATGCGACTCCATTCATCCCTATGGGCCTGTAGGCACATAGGTACGAATGATTTTGCATTTCCCAAATTGTGAATTCTAGTTAGGAATTCGCAAATTAGGTAATGCAAACCCCAAGGTGCTGAGACGTCCTCTGATGCACCCCAAAAACACATTTGCGGACATGTGAAGCACGCACATGCCCTATGGGCCTGTGTGCACTACATGTAATTTTAAAAAATGCATTTATAATGCATTTTTAACAAATGCACATACTTACCACTAAATTGGATTTGGTGGTAATTGCATTTCCTAAATGCCCAATTTGCATTTAGGAAATGCATGATACATGTGCTTTGGAAATCGCAAATAGGGATTCCTTATTTGCGATTTCCTATTTAGAGAATCGCAATTTGTGATTCTCTAAATGGGGTTGCAATTTTAAGGAATCGCTATTTTTGCGATTCCTTAAAATTGCACTGCAAATGCCTTTCATACATTGTGAAAGGCATTTTTGCATTTGCAAACAGCCGAATTTTGTGATTCGCACAGTTTGCGAATGCAAAAACGTTTGATACATCTGGCCCTTTGTGCTTTTATGTGCTATACTTTCCTAAAAATTTAAAACTGCATATCTCCAGTTTTACTGATTGGATTTTTGTTGTTTTGGTCTTATTTTGTCTATTAAAGTTTTCTCTGACGTGGTGTGAGATTGTTCTTGTATTTTGTTTTCATTTTATTACTGTCTGAGTGGTGCACAGACACCTTACACATCACCTTTATGTTAAACCTGACTGCTTTTTTTCCAAGCTACCAGAGGGTTAAGAACATGTTCATTTAGTGATGTTTGTGGTTCACCCTGACAAGGATTGTGGTGTTTGCTTGAGTGAGGTTGTCACCCACCTCAACCAATAAACCAATTTCTTACATCTATGTTCAAAGGTAATATCTTGGCTCAGGACAAGGTAGCAAATCAATTGTTGCAGCAAATCAATCACAGCAATGAAGTGACCTAAATGGTCAATATTATAATATAGATTAATGGTGACTGTGTTTATAGTCATCCACCAAATTCATATTGAAATAAAATGCTTGAAAAAAGAAGGTGGCAGTCGCCTAAACCAGTGGCTTCAGCAGGAGCTTGATGATGGCATATCCAACTTTGTGGCACCCTCACTGCCTATAGCTGTACACAGTGCCTTGCTGGAAAACTTTGTCTTCCAAAACTTGAACTCAGTCAGCCAACTGCTATATCTGTGCCAATATTAAAGTCAAAGGCTTACTTCAGGCCTTCTGGTGTTGAAGCAGAAAAAGTATTCACTGATTTTACAAGAGGCACATCTTGAGATTGTGTGCTTAGTGCATGGCTGCCATGACTCATGGACACCTACCTGCCAACACATGGACAGAGCTGGCGAGGTCTGCTTACCTGAGGGAGAAGGATCTAGAATAAAGGCGGAATGAGAACACTAGAATAGGGACTGTGGAGACCGGTTCAAAGGAGACTGGGACTTTGGGACCAGAGCCACGTCTTCCAAGGCACACAGAGAAGGTCAGCCAATCCAACTGCAGTAAGATCACATACTAGGTCATTTAAATAACTGGTGATTTGGCTTGCTGCAGGCTGAAGAGGAATAAGTATTGACTGCTTTGACAAGAGGCATATCTTGAGATTCTCTGCTTAGCACATAGCTGTCATGAATCAGGAATAAAGCAAGCAAGATTCACTTGCCAGAATACGAAATAGCCGGAAGAAGGGCAAATTGAGAATTCTTCGAAGATGGAGACTCTGGAGACCTGTTAATAAAAAAAACTGGGGCTGAGAGACAGGCTTTCCAGGTCAAAGATGCTATTCAGATTGCAGTAGGATCACACCCTTGGTAATTTTTTAGGAAGAGAGGCTGGGCAGCTGGAGCAAGTTGCCTTGCAATTGCTTATTTGCATGGTTCCTGCCCACTTAGTTCAATCAATGCTTTGGCTTTTTCCTGCACCTTTGTTTTGTTCTACCTTTTTCCTTTTGTTTCCTTCTGTTCTTCCTTCGTATGCTTTTGAATATCTATCTTCCATTAACTTTAATCTGCTGGGTGACATAGGACACAACCACCTCTTCTCAGCTTCTCTTGGTACTCTAGATCTTAAGGAAGGTAACTGGGTACTTCCTGTGTTAGTTACTGAATTTCCCTTAAGGAGTATCAAGTAAGTGCAAATAGGGTAGATATTATACATGTCAGCATCCTGGCACTACTATTACTTACCGTTTGCTATTTCAGTATAGTCAAGCGTGCTGTACCAGTGGTGTGTGGGGTTCCTTTAAATACCTCAAAACAGCATCTCAAATGCGTGAGAGACATGACCTACACTTGAGCGTGCTTTCTCTCTCTTGTTCGCAATCACCATTTTCCCTTTTACAAATATTCTGCTGGCCATTCCCATTCCTCTGCTTATTGTCCCCACTCAGTATAGAATGCTGGACTAGCATTTGTGGCAGTGGCTAAGCAGCACTCAGAGCACATGTAGGGGCAGCTGTTTTACCCAATACCATGCTGGAAGACAGAAGTTAAACTTGTGATTCTTCTTTGCTTACTAAGAGCGAGCCATGATTTCTATAATGAGGGCATGATAAAACCTTATGAGCATCCTTTTCCATCATGGAGATCAGTCCATAGGATGCATTAATTCCACATGTTTTTTATCCCCTCAATTTGCTTATAAAAAGGGACATATGCATGACAGGCTTGCTCCGCCCAAGCGTCACTTTTTTTGAGGCTCTGCCGGCACAAGACTCTCAACCATATCTAGGAGGCCATGCAACACCACTTTGCTTGGCTTTGAATGGCCTCATAGATATGGAGTAAGACAAAGCAGCACACGTCACAGTGTTGTCTTACTTTGCATCAGGGAGGCATTCCTTGTGTGTTGTGATGGGTTTTTCCATGCAATACCCATGGATTTTGCTGCTGCTCCAGATTTACTTAATCACATAACTTTATGCCTCCCAAGAGCACCCGTAACAAGGAGAAATATATTTGTTTCTTCTTGTTTTTTCCTCTTTCTATGTGTACCGACACATAGAAATAGGAAAATGCCTCTCAGGATTGTTTTTCTGTAGAAAGGTTCCCCTTCCGGCACAAAAACAATCCTGCATGCAACGCACGTACTCTTGCACCATGGAGCAGGGGGGGCTGCATTGGCACTAGGCAGCCAATGGTGCGGCAGCACAGGGGGAAAGGACAGGAATGCCCCATATTGCATAAATATAGTGCATTCTTGCCCTTTCACATTGGCATAAGGCACCGCTGCAAGAGGACCTGCGGTGCTGCCCTATGCCTATTGGCCATATATAAACCCACCAATTTTAACTTTTTGCTTCTTAAACCACCTTATGTCCCAACATATTGCAGGTGTGAAACGTTGTCAACAATACCTTACATGTATAATAGATACCAACTACCAGATATTGGTCAAACAATATCTGCTGCTGCCTGTGCAATAGGTTCTTAATCATTCAACATATTTACTCATTCTTCTGACTCAATAGTGTAGTGAATGTTGCCCTCCATGGTCTGTTTAACGTCCTCTATGTCTTTCATGCAATTTCTCCCTGACGTTAGGGCAAATGCCTCTCGCAACAATTTAGAGAGCTTCAAAAATTCTTGACTAATGTTTATGAAAACAGTTAATTGCCTGTTACCCCTACAGCTCACTTAGTGCTACAAATGCTTCTCTGCTCTCAATCACAGTTCTGTCTAGCCCCTACTACTAGGATGATTGATGATGCTTAGGTCTATATCTTGCACAGATCAGTGGCCTAACAAGGCCCCCTCAGCCCCTGCTGTGCAGGGATGGGCAGGATCCAGGGGGCCCCCTCAGCACAGTCTCCAGGCCTGAGAGCTTCTGAGTGAGTCCTGAGGAGGAGCCCTCCATGTATTTTGTAGGGGGGCTCCTTCAGGTTTTGTTACACCACTAACGCAGATCAAGTTGGGTTGTTATTATGTACTGCCTTGAACAGACCCATCAGCATTGTGCTCTGTCCCCTACCCCACCTCAGTTTATGCAGACTATCACTGGTGCACACTATTATATGTTGCTTTCTAAAGCTGTGTGCAGCATTTCACATTGAGATGTTCAAGCGACCAAATCATTAGAAATTCTTTGCAAGAGTGGGGATTAATTTCCTTCAGTGCTTGAACAGAAAGTGGTAAATATCCACCCAAATTTTGCTTATGCGAATGTAGCCTTTTATTCGCATGTATTTTGCTGAGCAGAGTTCTTTAACATTTGACTTTCAGATATTTCTATCCCAGAGAATCCATGGAATCACCTGGATCGGGCTGTCAAAGAATGAAAGAGGCCTGTTTATATGGGAAGATGAAACCATTTTGATTAATGAAACTGCGTAAGTATTTAGGTTGGCGATATAAATATATTCTCATAATAGAACTAATTATGAGAACCTTTGATTACTTAAATGTCAATCTCTCTGACTCAGTTTAGACAAGTGGACATGGTAAGTACCTCCTCTTATAAGTTTACAACTTGAAAATAAGATATAACATGCTGAGTTGTTTTAAGTGCATCATTTTCTACATGTTTTTCTTTTCCTGCATCTCTTCACCCATATATTTAAGTAGGTTTGACCTGCTGGAAAAACTTCAAGAGTGGGATAATTATCACAGAACTCTAAGTTTCAGCTTTGTGCACTGGAAGTTAGTACTGAACTTGTAATCAGCCCATTAATCGTTAACTTTGTCCACCTTACCTGGCTGCAGTAGGGGGGTGACCGAATGAGACACAATTGCACACATAAACGCAGACTGACACACATGCATACCCAAATGTGCACACACACACAAACACACACAATATCCTTTCACAACACTCACTCCCATATATTCATGCAGGCATGCACGCACCAAACCTTTTTAAAAAATCACACTTACCTGAGCAGCTCTGCCTTGGAGTGGGTTCTGGTCAGTGAGACTGCTGATCCCACTCAACTCTGTGACGAGGTGTCAGCAATTGGCACTCTGCCTGGGCACTTCAGGACTAAGAGCTGAAAAGCCCAGGTCTGAGGTAATCAGTGACACTCCCCCTCCTCATAAGTGGGGGGGAGGGGGCTCAAGGTACTTTGCCAGGCTGAAGAGGTCACACCCAGAGGAGCTGTGATGTATTTAGCCCAGCAAAGTTCTCAGGCAGCCAGGAGCCTACGCATTTAGTGCATGTCCAGCTCCCGGCTGCCTGACCTTAACAAGAAGAGTGTCTGTCAGGCTGACCATTGCTCAGCCTGACAGACACTTTTCTTTCTGGGCATAAGATGAGCGGGGCATGGCCCCTTCACCCATTACGACGGGCTGTTGCTGCCTGACTGTTATCCTGGAGGTATGAGAGTGAAGGTGACATGTCTTCTTCAAGAACACGTCTTCTGTTTGCCCCTTTGTGCCTGAGCCACACAAGCTAAAGTAAAGATAGAGTTTACAAGGTAAACAGGGTCATACTACAATAATCTGTTTAAACTTTTGGTATGATTCTTTATGGTAGGGATACAGCTTAAACAATGAAATACTTTTTAATTTATACTTGGCGCCTCTGGCGAACCTGGTACGTTAATTTGGTGTCCAGATTGTCTCCTATGCAGATGATATGCAGGTGATTTTGACCGTTTCTCGTAATTGGGAGGACACAAAGGAGAATTTTCAATGCTGCATGACAGCAATTAACAATTGGATGGCTAGCAACTGGCTTAAACTCAACGGGGACAAGACAGTGATTATGGGCCTGATTACAACTTTGGAGGACGGTGTTAAACCGTCCCAAAAGTGGTGGATATACCACCTACCGTATTACGAGTTCCATAGGATATAATGGACTCGTAATACGGTAGGTGGTATATCCTCCACTTTTGGGACGGTTTAACACCGTCCTCCAAAGTTGTAATCAGGCCCTATGTGCTTTGGTGGTAACAACTCCCCTTGGGACAACAGTTGGTGGCCCCCCACTTGTGGGGGTTGCCCGTCACCAGTGCCCGCCGCAAAAAATATAGGTATCATTTTTGACGACACACTCTCCTTTAAGTTACAGATTAATCATATAATCAAGGTCTGCTTTTGGATACTAAAAACACTTAAGAAAATTGTACATCTTTTAGAGGATGACTGAAGGCGGCCTGTGGTGCTGGCGTTAAGTCACTTCTAGACTTGACTATTGTAATTCATTGCTGCTCAATGCGAGCAAATCTTCTTTAGATAAATTACAGTCAATTCAGAATGCGGCAGCACGTTTAACCTTGAATCTCCCTCAGTCTATATCAGCCAGTAGATGTGTATCATCTTTACACTAGCTTCCGATTAAGAAGAGAATTATCTTTAAAACACTCTCTCTTACTCACAAAGCATTACAGTCGGAGGGATGCGACTATTTGAAGTCTACTCTGCATCTTTATCAACCGTCGAGATATCTGAGATCCTCTTCCATTTTTATGATCAAGGTGCCTCGTTGTAATAAGGCCAGATGGGGAGACCGGGCCTTTACGGTGGAAGCAGCTAAGCTCTGGAATAGCCTGCCCCTCTCACTTCGTCAAATGTCGATCCATCTCTCTTTTAGGAAAAGCCTTAAAACTTGGCTTTTCGCAAATTAGTCTCTTTTGGGGTAGTCTGTGCTCTTTTTCCCTGTGTCCCTGGTTTGACTAGCGCTTCGATGCTTTTGCCGGAATGCGCTCTACAAATAGCTCAATACAATACAATACAATAAGGACTCATTATTAGTTCTGTTACAACTCTGATTTGAACTGAAACAAGAACAAGAGCTTTCATCAAAATGAAGATTACAAGTTCTGTGGAAAAACAGCACACATCCTGAAATTTCCCCCTGCACATTTCACCAGGAACAATCTGGTGAAATGTTAAGAGGGGAGTGTCTACAAAGAGGGAGCTAATCCGACAACACTCATTCATTCTGATACCAAAATCCCTAATTAAGAGGCAGATCCATGTTTATTATTTGCACTACACATGTTTATTATTGCACTACACAAAATCAGTAATTAGGAGGTGCGGCATTTCCAGCATTATATGTACAGGAAGGAAAACACGTAGGAAAACACTGTCCGTATATCGATATTCAAGTCTTGAATACCGATATACAGACAGCGTTTTCCTACGCATCCGATGTCCGTTTAGGAAAGAAGACTAAGGATCACTTCGTAACAGAAGAATGACATGAAACGAACGCCAATCTTCCCCCTGAAAAATAGCTCCATGAAAGGCAATTATATATATAATAACAAGGCACTGTGTTTGATGTCCTGATGAGACCAGAAGTTGAAAGGCCGAAACACGTTGACAATCTTTTGGAGGAATGTTCTTGAAACTATGGAATGATGGAACAACGGAAATGAGATGGTTTTGTGTATAAACATTGGGAGGAAATACCCCTAAAGAAAACAATACCAGATACCATTACCTCCTGTTATAAGACTGTTTGCCGGAAGAAGGTTCAGCAGCTTATTTCAAAGACAGACTTCAGTGCTAGAAATTGTAGATAAAAAATTCAAAATTGACTTTAATTTTTAATTTTGTGGTTTTAGGATGTTGTTAGTTAGGTCATTTGTCTTTTTGTACAATGTCAGTAATCTAGTTATGTAGTTATGTATATTTGCAATTCCACCCTTGGATAAGAGACAAACAAGGAGACACAAAAACATTAATAAATATTAGAAATAAGAAATACAATAATTGTCCTCAATGATTAATTGATGTTTTCATTTGAGATATATTTACACATATATATATATATTTATCCCCTCGGTATACTGATAATGGTGTATTGAGATTTGGCCCAGATACAGTGGGGTTACCGGGCCTCCCCTTAATGGTGGAGATACCGTTCTGAAGCCAGATTGGCATGGTCAAGGAGATGAAACTGCTCAATGTGGTTGCAGAGTTGCAGGTGTACGCATTTCTCAAGTAACTTTGCTAGTGTCAGGATGTTGGTAATTGAACTGAAATTGATGGGGTTGGACAGCATGGTATTCAGTTTCTTTAGGATGAGGATGTTTTGACCTTTGTTTAAGCAATCAGGAGTCATGCCCAGAGAGAGAGAGAGAGAGAGAGAGACAGAGAGAGAGAGAGGGAATTACAATCTTAGTCCTAAATGGGAGTATGGATGATCTAGGCTCTTTGAGGAGCTTATCAGGCAGAGGATCAATGAAGTGGGTTGAGGGTTTTTTAGATAGTATTGTTTTGAGTATCTTGGCTTCATCTGGAAGTTTCAAGGCATTCCAGATAGCACTGTTTTTTGTAGTATAACCAGTGAGGGGGATACCACCAGGGGCTGCACTGGGAGGAGACTGGGTTAAACCTGGCTTAGTAGGCGCTGTGAGGCGATTTGAAGTTATTAATTAATCTTCTTGGTCTCTTCAAAGAAGTAGGCAGAGAATTCATCTCCACTGGGCAGTGATCCATGGACTACCAAATGGTGGTTAGATTTGCAAATTATTTGTTGTGTGACAATGTTTTGTATAGTCGTTTGGCTCTGTTTATAGCGTTGACAAGTTGTGCACTAAAGTAATCTGCTTATGACTTTCAGATGCGTTTGTTGAGGAATTTCTTGTCAACCTCAGGGGTTTGAGGTGTGCTAAGGAGAGAAAGAGTCTCCATGATCCCTTGGCATACCTTAAGTTACGCCTTTCCTCTTTAAGGTTGCCATTGAAAAAGGGTTTGTAGTGTCTACTGGGTATTCTTTTTAGTTGTTTTGCAGTAATGACATCAAGACTATCTGACATGGATTGTATGTAATGTTCTGTAAGATCATTCACCGTTATCAGGTTTGTGGGAGGAGGTTGCTGCTAATAGTACTTAAATCAGTTAGGTTAATATTTTGCAAGTCTCTGGACCGTTGTTTCAGTTTAAGAGGTTGGCCCTGTCTAATCAGCACCTTTTCTCAGTTGAGGAAGGAGATTAGGTAATGATGTGACCAATCACAGGGGGATATGGCTTCCAGTATGACATTAGCCTTGGCAATGATTAGATCTAGGTTGGAGCCTCTATAGTGTGTAGAGCCATTACATGATTGGGTAAGTTGGCGACCCAAAAGGATGGCCTTGAAGGTTTTCAGTATGTGGTCATTTAAATCATTCCAGTGAATGTTGAAATCCCCAAGGAAAATCTGGTTGGTGTGTAGGTCTGTGTTGGATGAAATGGTCTCCATTACTTGTTTGATGAAAGATTAACTATTTCCCGGGAGTGGTAGATCGTGTGTAGTTTGTACACTGACATGTATTGTTCTAAATTTATATAACTAGGAATTCACACAAGGACAATTTAGCAGTTTGTGCAGGTTTGAAGGTAACCGTTGATCAGTAGATGCATGCTATGCCACCACCAACTCTTCCAAAACTATCCAATCTGATGATGTCATAGTTAAGTGGAACTAAATGGGTGAGAATGTTTTACTGAGCCACATTTCAGTTAAGTTTAGGAGGTTGAGATCTTGTGAGAGGATCAAATTGGGGATGTCAGCTGTGTGTCTTACCGCAGTCCTGAAGTTAAGAAGCATAGACTTGCTACGAGATTTGGTTACTAATGTTTCTTGGTGTGTTATAGCGACATGCAATAGACTGTGTTTGTTCAAGGTTATGTAGTTGAGACTGGGTTCTCTGAGTGGGTTGGAGTGAATAGTTTGGATATTGGCCAGAGAGGGTGACGAGTCCTTATATATAGTGGAATATGATAACAGAAGGGAGTGAATGTCAGCCTCAGATAGTCTGTAACCCTATAAGGTCTGGAGGAGGGATTGGGATGAGGTCTGGATCTCCAATACAAGATTGATGAGTTCTCAGTGATCGATGTCCCGTGCCAGGAGTAGTTCGGCCTTCTCCTTGTGGGTAGATTATATAGTGTAGAGTGTGGGTTTCTGTTAATCCCAGCAGTCAGATAGGGATTCCAAAGTTTCTCAAGCTTCGAGGTGATGTGTAAAAGGTTCTGGAGATTGGCTTTAACTAGATGAAGGCCTGGGTTGAAATCAGCTATGATACAAGTAACTCATCAAAATATTAGAAGAGAGTGAATACTGAATTAAACTTTTTTTCCAACATCCTCCTTTTGACGATTATTTTGAATAAAGTGCGATATCAACTAAAATGAGAGTCTCAAGCAGAAGAAATGTCTAGATTGGCAGTTAATCCTCTTCATCACTCCTCTTCAACACGGTGCTGAGTACCTATTATAACTGAGAGAGCCGCTTAGAAACTCTCATCTGTAATTAACCATTTGCGTCTGACTGTGCAGGACGTCCTCAGATTTGGAAACATGATCTGTGTATTACATATCATTATTTATGTTATGAGGTTATCTCAACCAGCTGAGTCAAAGGCATTGGTTTCTTGGGTAGTTCTATGGTTCTATGGGTCCTCCATAGGCTCATATGGCGTCCACTTCCTGATGAGTCATCTTAGAGAATTTCTTTACTGATTTACACTCACTGTTTTTTTTTCTTCAGAACAGATGTTAGGGTCAGTTTAGTACTGTATTTTGTAAACCCAAGGTTGCCCCATCAAATTTAGACATAAAGATGCTACCCTTGTCTTGTTATAGCATGTGGCACAGCTCCGAGGTTGGGTGTTAATTCTTATATGAGTCTAGCTTGGTTTTCTTGAAACATTCCTAAAGTTCCAGGTGAATTGTGCTCTAGTAAGCTTGAAAGGCAGGGAAGTTATACAAAAGTGAGTATCACTATTTCTTTAAACATGGTTCACCAGAAGGCTATCTTGCCAAGAGTTCCAGGGGCCAGCTTATCTGGCGGACGGGACTCTGCTTGCCTTTGTCAAGCCAACATCAGATTTCAAGAGCACTTTTTTATTTAACTTTTTGGCAAAAATAAGTATATTTATCATAATGTTCGTGTTTTGATTGCTTGCCATGCGTAGGAGCATACCTCAATGATGGCCTGCACTGCAGATTAGAAATCAACTGCAAACCACAATGTACTGAGTTTTTCAATGTCCCATACTAAGGCATTCTGAGTTTGAGAATCTTTACTTATGTATTTATTCATACATTCTTAGAGAGCACACTCAGCCTGAACGTATCAGCTCGCTGTATATACAGTGAGAGAAAAATCAGATTCCACCGCAGAGCACAAACCAGCAAAATGCTACATAACATTTCCCTCATTACAATAAGGGGAAGGGTATGAAACGGAAAAAAGCTTATGATATGCGAAATCAAATCGGGAAAGGAAAGAGGGAGTGAATTTAGGATTCAACAAGGGAAAGCCAAGAGAGAAGATGGGCCCTAAGGAAAAGCGTGGAAGGTCAGAAGGTACAACTATTATCAGATGATACAGATGATGCAGAGGATACTTTAGGAAGATTGTTTGCCAAATGTTTGACTGTGTCATGTGTGATCAATATGTATTACCAATAATGAAAACAGGAAAAGTTAGTTGTTTTTTTTCTGAAGATCTGTGGTCTTTCTTCGAGATGCTGTTTTCAGTACTCATTTACCTTCATCCAGCCAGTTAATGGAGATATGCAGTCGCATTAGCAAATGATTGTTTTAGGAGTAATCCACAGGAAGACAAGGTGAGATCCTCTCTCTGTTGAAATTCACGTGAAGGAGGCCGAAGTATGTCCTCCAATGGCAGTATGAAAAAATTCAAAGTAATATGTCATGAAGGTGGAAGCATGTTTGACCCTCTCAGCTCCAGGTTTCGCATCAGCAGCAAAAGGTCACTTCTTGATGCACACATAGATGAGCAGAATGTTTCAAATATAGATCAATGAATATAAATCTCGGGCACCTTCGTACAATACTACCGGGCATATTTACTAGAAGTGGCACAGCTCAGCTACTGTGCAAAAATTGGCAGCACCGCGCTGCGTGACTACTAAAATGAAGGGATGTGCCAGATTTAAAAGAATACAGCACATCCCTGCGCCGGCGCTAAATTATCTGCTGAGCTCCAACGTAGCCACCCTTGCGCCATGGTGCAAGAATGACTGCATTGTTGGGAAGATTGTCTTGCACAGAAAGGAACAACATTCTGCACAGAAACAATCTTCAATGGCGATTTGCTCCTTCCATGTGTGCTGCAGAATGCCTGGGGTGGCATTAGATTTTGGCATTGCCTCAGTTTACAAAATCTCTTAAATCTGGGGCAGCCTCAAAATGCAATGGATGTTGCTGTGGAACGCCCACAGCAACATCTATTGCACGCCCCTTACACACAAAGTACTGCAAGTTAAGGGGGTATATTTGCAAGGTGGTGTTAAGCCACAAAATAGTAATTACAATTCAGTGCACAGCACAATCAGAGCATCAAAGTAATTTACCCTACAGTGGCACTAGGGGCTTGTAAATATTCCTCTAAGACTGTATAATGTTCAGCCATAGCAAAAAGGCTGCCATGTTTGTCTTTCTCTGTGTTTACCATGATTGTAGAAGTTTTCAAAATTCTTTGTAACCTTGAAGAGTTATAGTTATCTTTCAAACTAATGGCCAAAGATTTTTTATTTCTTGTGTCACATTTTTTAATTTTTCAGTCAATTATATTTTAATTCTAAATTCACACTTGAATGTCTAGTTATACTAGTCAAACCGTAAGAGTTCCATTGAAATGTTTGCCATGCACCTAATGCCAGAAGCATGTATTGTTTTTTCTACCTTTACACTCTAAGGCAAACGTTTTGTCAATTACATTCTCCCAATCAATAGTGGAACTAAATAAAGCAGTCATTAATGGACACCTGTAGCAAATCTGAGCCAGACCGTACACAGGCAATCAGGGGTTACTGGACTCCAATGATCTCATCTGGAGTCTTTTGCTTGTGGTGTCTTGGTGGATACCGTACTATGGAGCTCTGCATTATGAAGCTTATAACACGGGATCAGTATCCCCTTTAAAACTAGACTTTCAGGATAGCAATGCAAAACAATAGAAGGCTGACAAGGTGCTGTGAACAAGCAACTCAGAACTCAGCAATGCAGCAAAAAAACTCAATAATTATGTCCAGTCAGAGTGCTTTCTGTTACAAGAGTAAAGAACTTTAATACATACACAACTAAATAGTAGGCACACAATTACAAATATGTGGAAAATGGAAGCCAAACAACAGATGGAACTTCTTTTAAAAAAACTCTCAAACTAAAAAGGTAACAGTTAACTTTTCAAAACTTGACTAACCCTATAGGTCTCAGTTCTCTTCGACCTTTCATGCATCAGCAGACTCTAAGTCATAAACCATACTCAGATGTGCCATGTATAGAAATGTCAGGCCTGCTGACTTTGGCAAGGGTGTTCAAAACATTAACATTAGGCCTACTGTCTTGACCAATGGTTATGACATGTTAAATTAGAAGACTATTGTCCTTATAACAACATTTCAAAACAGTGGTCAGCCACTAACAAAAAGTCGAATCTATTATCTTTCAGCGATTAGAAACATCTAGCAAAATGAATCGTTCAACACTTTTCTTTGGGGAGATTTGGGGCTACCTTTTTTTTCTTCTCAGGGTCTGCTGGGGAGCTCACAGCTCACAATCCTGAGTCACTACTGAAAAACACAAATTTGTACTCATGGTGTGCTCCTTATGGTGGGTTTCTGCTGAACCTTGAGATGTGGCCATACATCATTCAACTTTCCCCTTTTTCTTCTCTTACTTGTTTCCATTTGCTGAGTCTAACACATGGACGCAGTGTGGTTGTCCCTGCCCATCTGTGGAACCATGCACAGATGTGCTGGTTCTTCACCCAACAACAGACTTGTTCTAGCAGCAGGTAGTGGAGCCACCAGCTTTGCCCTCCTCACCAGCCCAGGACTCTACTACTGAAACTTGGGAGGGGAATTTTCAAGCCTCCTACTCTGAAAGTGGGATACAAGGGAGAGAGTATGATGGCCCAGTTACTTTCCAGCAGCATGACCAATTACAGTTTTGTTTTCTCAACCTATAACCAGTAGTAATTTTTTAACTATTCACAGCTGCACTCCGGGTTCCCCAAGGAAATGAAATTCTTCACATACACTTTGGGAGATAAATGTTTAACTCACCAGGGATTTTTCAACATGGTGGGTGCCCCCAAACCTTAGGACAACCGCTACAGGGCTACCAAGGTGCATGCAGATCTGTGGTTACAGTGAGTCAATTTGGACTAGATGTGCTCCTGGTGCCACACTGCAGCCACATAAAGCGATCTGGTAGAGTCTACTGACCCCCAAAATTTAGCTAGGGATTTTAGGTGCTCTTCAACAGCTTCTGGCTGCACCATGTAGGCAACTCTCCCTGTCTGCACTCCTCAACCACCCAGCCCTTTTTTCACAATCAGGGTGCTTATGTGACCAGCAGAAGCCTGTAGTATCAGGTCCTGGGGCATGCCAACAGGACCACTCCACAACATCCAATGGGACCACCTTCCTCAATGGTTATTAGCTAATCCACCTACCTCTGAGGTTGTGCGCAAATCAGGGCAACTAGTGTTTCCCTGAACGTTTCCCAGAGTTGAGAAGACAAGTCGCAGCAATGTGTGCAAATAGACATTTGGCATTATACAGAAAAAATACTCACTTGGAGAATAACTAATAATAAAGAAAGACACACTTATTAAGTCTAACCTGACTATGGAGACAAAAAAATAGTTCTTGACATTGAACAAAGTCTTAACTGAGCAGTACAAATGATGACACTCCATAGAGGAAGTGTTATCATAGATATGTTTGCCATGGTGACACGCTAGAGGTTGTGTGGTTATCCAGATGTCAGACCAGTTTGCCCACCCTTTTGCTGTAAATCCCATTTTCCAGTGAACAGTAGCCTTCTCTGTGCCTCTTATCCTCCACTGTTTGGTCTTGTTCGTCAACCCCATGCTTGGACCCTTCAAGCTCCCCATTCCCAGATGCCCAGGTTCCCACCTTTGCCACCTGTGGTCTCACATTGCCACAATACACACTTGAGTAAGGACTGAAAGGCCCAGAATCACCATAATAGTGTGACACAGCTTCATACCCAACAGCCCTCAAGAACCTTCACAAGGTCACAATTTGAGAAGATAGGAAAAGATGAAAGGGAACGTCTGAGATGGGATATTGTTTGAATTACAGCAACTTCTAAGAGACAATGTGAGAAAGTCAACTTTTTGGCCCTGAAAACCACCATTTTATGACTTGCACTGGTCGCTACTGACTCTGACTGTGCCCTGGTATTAGAAATGGGGTATTTGGTTGGCAGTCAGGTTACCCCCTGTCCAAGCAAGGACCCTCACTCTAGTCAGGGTAAGTCACACACAATCCAAATTATCCTGTGCCCACCCTCTGGTAGCTTGGCACTGAGCAGTCAGGCTTAACTTAGAAGGCAATGTGTAAAGTATGTGTGCAATAAATCATACAATACCACAATATAACACCACAAAAATACACCACACGGTGTTTAGAAAAATATATCATATTTATCGGGATAAATGCAGGTCAAAATGATTAAGCAAACATAGGGAGAGCACTGGAAGTGACATCAAGGTGGTCATTACAACCCTTATGACCGTGGCGGAAACCGCCAACAAAGACAGGCACTTTAACACTCCGACCGCCATGGCGGTACGGACAATCAGCGCGGCGGTCACCGCCAACAGACAGGTGGGAGACAAAGTACGCCCACAGTATCACAACCTACCAATCCGCCACCTTTTCCGGGGCGGATTCGCTGTGGATAAAAACATGGCGGTAACAGCCTTTTCAATGGGAAAACACTCACCTCGACACACTCCATGAGGAAGGAGGGCACCATGGAGCCGAAACTCCAAATACTCCCTGCAATAGTCTTCCTGCTTCTATACGATCATCATCAACGCCGGCGCCGAAGACAACGGTGAGTACTGCACCTACGACATAGGGGAGACAAAAGTCAGGGACACACACACGCAACACCCCCACCCTCACCCCGACCCTCACCCACAACACACACACCAATGCATATCCAAACATTACAGTAACAACCCCAAACCCCCCGGAAGAATGCAAAGACAAAAGGAAATGAGTGCAACCATTGGAATGTACCAAAATACAGTAACCAAATATATACAGATATATATACACATCCAACAAAAGATACATCACGATTAGTAGTGCAGGTATGTACCATTCAATGTTCGTGGACCACCGGGCCCAAAATGCATGGGCGAGGCCCACACACGATACCTAAGCACAACGGAGAGAACACTGCTGGGGCATCAGATAGAAATACAACAGGCACCTCAGGAGGAAGGGAAGGGGGGGCACCTCAGCCGGATGACAGCACCATGCGAGATCCACGAGGGGGCTCCATGCCCATTGATGTATCCTGGGGAGTGCAAAGCCACAGTCTCTCAAGTCTCTACATTGGGTGGGTTGCCCACTGCCATATCCTGGGGAGTGCAAAGCCACAGTCTCACAAGTCTCTACGGTGGGTGGGTTGCCCACTGCCATATCCTGGGGAGTGCAAAGCCACAGTCTCACAAGTCTCTACAGTGGGTGGGTTGCCCACTGCCATATCCTGGGGAGTGCAAAGCCACAGTCTCACAAGTCTCTACAGTGGGTGAGTTGCCCACTGTACCATCCTGGGGAGTGCAAAGCCACAGTCTCTCAAGTCTCTACAGTGGGTGGGTTGCCCACTGTACCATCCTGGGGAGTGCAAAGCCACAGTCTCTCAAGTGGATGACAGACTCCACTGGTTCTGGAGGGGGACTGGTGGCCAGAGTGCTTCATCCTGTGCAGGACAGACGGAGTGGATGCATGTCTCCACTGGTTCTGGAGGGGGACTGGTGCCCAGAGTGCATCACTCTCACCGTGACGGTCCCAGTTCCGTCACTGCCCCTGCCGCACATGGGCTAGCGGTGCTTGAGTTGGCGGTGCTTGCCCTGTTCAACGGTGCCTGCAATGGCGGTCTTTGCCCTGTTCAGGGGTGCATGCCCTGTTTAGCGGTGCTTGACTTTGCTGTCTCTGACCTGTTCAGCGGTGCTTTCCATGGCGGTCTTTGCCCTGTTCAGCGGTGCTTGCCCTTTTCAGCGGTGCTTGACTTTGCTGTCTCTGACCTGTGCAGCGGTGCTTGCCATGGCGGTCTTTGCCCTGTTCATCTGTGCTTGACTTTGCTGTCTCTGACCTGTGCAGCGGTGTTTGCCATGGCCGTCCCTTATTGCCCAGTGGGGCTGTGGCTGCCGGGGCCCTCCTGGGCACTGACTCTGGCGGTGGTCTCCAGACCAGTGACGATAGGACTGCCCTCCTGGGCACTGACTCTGGCGGTGGTCTCCTGACCAGTGACGATAGGACTGCCCTCCTGGGCACTGACTCTGGCGGTGGTCTCCTGACCAGTGATGATCGGGCTGGCGGTGGCCTCCTGGGCAGCGGGGATGATGACGGCCTTCTCCACCATGATGCTCTTTCCAGACTTTGGCGCTTTCTTCTGCCCCTTCCCCACCTTGGGAGGAGTCACAGCAGACTCGACACTCCCCCCGGGACCCTTGTCAGCGGCTTTGCCGGCTGGAGTCTTCCCCCTATCCCGTCGGGCACTGTCCAACTTCTGGTGCTTCACAGGGGGGGGGACTGGCTGTGCTTTGGCTCCGTGTCACACTGGCTGCCCTGGTGCCCGGTGCACTCCACATACCTCTAACAGGCACCATTGGTACTGGAGATTTTTTGGCTGAGGTGCTAGTACGGGACCTATGAATTGGAGGGGGGGGTGGTGGGAAAGAGGTCAACGTTGCTCAGGAAAAGTTTCTGACGAACACTGGGACGGGTAGCTGGAGGGGGCCTGGGAGTGGAGGAAGAGGAGGTGGTTTTAGGAGGTGTAACTTTTGATGATTTGGGTGCAGGTGCATGTTCTGGAGGCTGTTGGGAGGTGGATGGATGTTGGGTGTGTGTGTGCCTGCGTTTGTGTACTTTGGGAGGGGGCGTCACAGACACACTGGGAGAAGACACAGGGGACGTGTAAATGGTAGTGGGGGTGGTGAGCGGGGTGTGGTGGTGGGTGTGCTGGTGCGGATCCTAGTGGCTGTAGTAGTAGTGCATGCAGGTGAGTGTGTAGATGACACTGGGAGGGAGGAGGGAGACGACGAGGAGGGGGACACAGTGGAGGCAGTGGATGTTGCTGTGTCTGTATGTGGGTGATGCTTGTGTGAGTGCCTGTGGGATGTGTGGTGCCTATGCTTGCCTGAGCTTCCCTTGTGTGTTGACGTGTGTGCAGGCTGGTCTGATGGTGTGCTTGGGATAGGCAGAGGTACAGGGGATTGGGTCTGGGTGGAGGAAGTTGGAGGGGGGAGGCTAGACACAGGGACTATGGCTGCCATCAGTGCTGAGGCCAGAGATTGCAGGGTTCCATGATGGGCAGCCTGACCAGAATGAATGCCCTCCAGGAATGCATTAGTGTGTTGCAACTCCCTTTCTACACCCTGGATGGCATTCACAATGGTAGACTGCCCAACAGTGAGTGACCTGAGGAGGTCAATGGCCTCCTCACTGAGGGCAGCAGAGGTGACAGGGGCAGGGGCTGAGGTGCCTGGGGCGAAGGTGATGCCCACCCTCCTGGGTGAGCGGGCATGGGGCGAAGGCTGCGGGGCTGCTGGGAGGGCGGTGCTGGTAGAGGGGGTGGCGGCGTACCTGTAGACGTGGGGGGCACAGATTTTGCCGCCACCACAAGGGAGCTCCCATCGGAGGACGAGTCTGTGTTGCTGGTTGCTGATCCTGTCCCCGCCGTGAAGCTCTCCTCGCCCTCTGTCCCACTGGTGCATTCAGAGTCCGTGGTGTTGCCCTCCATGGCCATGTGGGATGCAGCTCCCTCGTGCTCCGGTGCCACTGTACCTCCGCCTGATGATGCTGATGCACAAAAGAACATGGAGAGCACAAAAAGTAGGGGGGACGAAAGAAGAAAGACAGGTTGAGTGCATGGCCTACCGCTACCGTTGGCGGACAATAAAGACACAGCAGCCCCCTGCACTACGCTGCGCTCTTGGGCTATACTGATGCAGTTTCTGGGATATGGCCTACATGGCTATGGCTGGACATCAGCACACATAGATGACACAGGGACATGTATACCTGTACTTGGCACTCTACAGAGGTGGGATGGAGTGCCACATGGCCTGCATTACAGAGGGGCCTAGCCTACGGAACTTGCCCTGGCCTAGGGGAACCCGCAGCCCTCCTCCCCCACCCAGACACCTTCACTGCGCGCAAATTCCGCAGAATGATGTTGTACTCACCCCCTTGTGTCTGCTGTGATGCCCTCAAGCGCCCATCCAACTCAGGGTAGGCCACTGCCAGGATCCAGAACATCAGGGGGGTCATGGTGCAACGGGCACCCCTCCCACGTTGGGAGGCCATCCCCAGCTGAGCCTCCGCCGTCTTCTTGCTCCAGCAGCGAATGTCCTCCCATCTTCTACGGCAGTGGGTGCTCCGTCTCTGGTGGACCCCCAGGGTCCAGACGTCCTTGGCGATGGCACGCCAAATATCCTTCTTCTGGTGGGCGCTGACCTACATGACATGTACAGGGGGAGAAGAGAAGTCATTACCAACTGCACTGTCGAAGTGAGTGGCCCACATCCCTACCCTTGCCATGTGGCACATGCATTCACAGTCCTTCATGCTCGCAGAACTCTGCCCCCTTCCTTCTTACAACCAGCCCTCTACACCCAGGCATAGCCCATAAAACATGCTCCCTGTGTACTCACCTGTTGGTCTGGAGGACCGTAGAGTAGCGTGAACTGGGGGAGGACCCCGTCCACGAGCTTCTCCAACTCCTGTGCAGTGAAGGCAGGGGCCTTTTCCCCAGACGCACAAGCCATTGTCTCTTCCAGACCGAGGTCAAAGCAGCACTTGCAGTATAGGTTCTCTCCTGTCGAAGATCAGGTATCAAGTGATTGAACAGTTAGAAAATAGCGGTCACGTCCGCGGCGGTGACGTCCGCGGTGGTGCGTATCATCACCGCCGGTGCACTTCGTCCTTGGCTCCTGGGACCCATAGGTTCCAATGTTAACCAATGCAGCATTGCGCCGCGGTCTTCGACCGCCTACAGCGACGGTGTACAACGCCAGTGCAGTTAACTCACATCCCATTGTCCCAGTTTACAGGTCAGGCAGCCGCCATTTCAGGGGCCCACATGGCTTCATTTTCAACTGCGTCACAAATACCTAGGCCTGGACTCAACACAATTACAGACAACTTTTTGGATTATGTTTCGTGTTCTGTGTGGACTGTGGGTACATACCTCTGAGTAGCTTGACTTTGTGGTTGCTGTTGTCCTTCCTAGGCACCGTCCGCTGGGACATGTGAGGAGATGGCGGAATCCTCCGGTGTACCGACCGCTGGCGGACCTGTTGACAATGGAGGAGCTACATTTAATCATCACCTACAGGTTTGACCGTGCCACAATCCAGGAGCTGTGTACCCAGTTGGAGCCTGACCTGATGTCAGCAATCCGCCATCCCACAGGAATCCCCCCTCAAGTGCAGGTGCTGTCAGTGCTCCATTTCCTTGCAAGTGGGTAATTTCAAACAACAGTGGCCATGGCATCAGGGATGTCCAATCCTATGTTTTCCAACGTGCTGAAACACATGAGGAGCTACATAGTTTTCCCTCAGGTGGAGGATTTGTCTACTGTTAAAGGTGACTTCTATGCCCTTGGACATATCCCCAACATCATAGGTGACATTGATGGGACCCATGTGGCCTTGGTCCCCCCCGCAGGAGTGAACAGGTGTACAGAAACCAGAAGAGTTATCATTCGATGAATGTACAGATGGTATGTTTGGCAGACCAGTACATCTCCAAGGTAAATGCTATGTTCCCTGGCTCTGTGCATGACGCCTACATCCTGCAGAATAGCAGCATCCCTTATGTGATGGGTCAAATCCAGAGGCACCGGGTGTGGCTATTAGGGGACTCTGGTTACCCCAACTTGTCATGGCTACTGACCCCAGTGAGGAATCCCAGGACCAGGGCAGAGGAACGCTACAATGAGGCCCATGGGCGGACTAGAAGGGTGATCGAACGCACCTTCGGCCTCCTGAAGGCCAGGTTCAGGTGCCTCCATATGACAGGTGGTTCCCTATTCTACTCACCAAGGAAGGTGTGCCAGATCATCATCGCCTGCTGTATGCTTCACTAGCTGGCTTTGCGAAGCCAGGTGCCTTTTCTGCAGGAGGATGGTCCAGATGACGGTGTTGTGGCAGCTGTGGAGCCTGTGGACAGTGATGAGGAGGAAGCAGAGGAAGAAGACATTGACAACAGGGACTCAGTCATCCAGCAATATTTCCAGTGACACACAGGTGAGAACACATTCCTGCCTACTACAAGTACTTTCACACTTCTACCTTTATCCTGTCTGTCTGTTTCAAGCAGTATTTGGAAACTGAGTTGTACATATCCATTATGGTTTCACAGGTGTGGTTACCAACGTGTGTCATCTGCTTGCATCCTTCATGGACTTGTTATGTGTGACATAGGTATGTTGACATTACATTTGAAAACCCTTTTTTTCACTGTCATTGCTAATACACATTTTCAAAATCACAGACTGACTCCAGATTGTTTTGTGCTTCAAGGGTGTTTATTGAAGTGCTAAATATTGGAGGTTGTGGTAAAATGGTGAAGGGGGATGGTGGAGGAATGTCCATGGCAGAGTCCAGTCTATTAGTCTCACAGGTGCACTGCCCATATGGGCATAGGAAGTGGAGCTGGGGCAGTTCCAATTTTGACAGGGTTACAAAGTGGGATAGTGGGATGACAATCAGGGTGGTCTAATTTCTTGGCGGGGGTCTTGCTATCGTGCTCTGTCCTGTTCCTGGTTCTCAAGGACCGCTTGCGGGGTGGTTCTCCGTCTGCAGGGGGTGGGGTGCTGGTGTGGTGGTCCTGTGGCGGGGCGTCCTGTCCACTAGCGCAGGCAGAGGTGGTGGGCAGTTCTTCGTCCATGCTAGTGTCAGGGGCCCCTTGGAGTGCCACGGTGTCCCTCATGGTGTTCTGTATGTCCTTCAGCACCCCTACGATGGTGCCCTGGGTGGAGCTGATGGTTCTGAGTTCCTCCCTGAACCCCAAATACTGTTCCTCCCGCATGCGCTGGGTCTCCTGAAACTTGGCCAGGACCGTCGCCATCGTCTCCTGGGAGTGGTGGTATGCTCCCATGATGGAGGAGAGGGCCTCGTGGAGAGTGGGTTCCCTTGGCCTGTCTGCCCCCTGTTGCACAGCAGCCCTCCCAGTTCCCCTGTGTTCCTGGGCCTCCGTCCCCTGGACCGTGTGCCCACTACCACTGCCCGCAGGTCCCTGTTGTTGTTGGGGTGGTGGGTTATCCTCGGTTCCCTGTAGTGGTGGACAGACAGCTGATTGACGTGTCCTGGGGACTGAGGTATGGGCCCGCTGGGTGGGTGCTGTGCTTGTGTTTCCAGAGGGTGGAAGGTCAGTGTTGGGCTGTGCCTGTGCGAGGGGAACCGACTGTCCCGAGGCCCACGATGGTCCGGGCTGGTCATCTGGATCCAGTTGGCCAGAGCTGCTGTCATCACTGTGGGCCTCTTCTGTGGGTGGGGTAGAGATGTCTGGACCCTCCTGTCTGGTGACGTTGGGTAGGGGTCCTGCAGGGGTATAAAAGCATGATTATTGCATCTGTGTGTGTCATGGTGTGCAATGGGTGGGTGAGCGTGTACCCCAGTGCTAGCATTCTAGTGTGGGGGCTTGTGTGATGATGGTTTGGGGGGTGTTATGGGTATGTGCAGTGGGCATGCTTTAGTGAGGGGTGACCATGCTTTGTTGTGTCATGCAGGGCTTGGTGTTGGGATGTGTGGTTTGTGTTATTAGTACATTAGTGAGGAGTTGGAGTGATAGGGGAGGGGGTGAGGGTGGGGGTGTGTGATAGCATGCAGGTAGGGTGGGGGATATGATAGTTAAGATTTGACTTACCAGTGTCCATTTCTCCACCGACTCCTCCGAGGCCCTCAGGATGCATGATGGTCAAGACCTGCTCCTCCCATGTTGTTAGTTGTTGGGGAGGAGGTGGGGGTCCGCCGCCAGTCTGCTGTACCGCGATGTTGTGCCTGGATATCACGGAACGCACCTTCCCCCGTAGGTCGTTCCACATCTTCTTGATGTCGTCCCGATTTCTTGGGTGCTGTCCCACTGCATTGACCCTGTCGACTGTTCTTCGCCATAGCTCTATCTTCCTAGCTATGGAGGTGTGCTGCACCTGTGAGCCAAATAGCTGTGGCTCTACCCGTACGATTTCCTCCACCATGACCCTGAGCTCCTCCTCGGAGAACCTGGGGTGCTTTTGCCATGCCATGGGGTGGTGTAGGTGATGTGTGGGATGGTGTATGTGGTGATGAGTGTGGTGATGTGTAGTGGTGTGTGGTGTTTTGTGCATGGAGGTTGTGTGGGTGATGATGGTGTTGTGTGCCTCTGTGTGGTGGGGTTGTCTATGCTGTGCTCTCTCTCTGGCCTTGTCCAAATTTTTGGTCGTAGGGGTTTGTGGGTGATGTGGGTGTGTGTTTTATATTGTGCTGGGTGTGTGGGAGTGGTGTTTGTATGTGTATCAGGTGTGTGTATTTGTCCAATGTGGCAGTGTTTTGGAGATGTGTGTTTATTTTGAGTGCGGCGGTGTGTACCGCCAATGGAAGACCGCCGCGTGGATTCGTGGGTCGTGATAGCATGGGCATGTTTCTGTTGGCGTGGCAGTGGAGGTTTTGTTTTCGTCAGTTTATCACTGACCTTTGGTGAGGCGGAGTTGTGTGGGTGTCTGAATTTCGGCGGATTCTGAGATGTGGGTCATAATAGCTGTGGCGGTTTTCCGCAGCCGCGGCGGTGTATTGGCGGTTTTCTGCAAGGCGGTAAGCGCCTTATACCGCCAATGTTGTAATGACCCCCTTAGTCTTTTTGTCTGAGCATCATCGTAGGGGTGCTGACGGACATTCAAAAGACCATTCAAAAGACCTTGAGGGACACCGTGGCACTCCAAGGGGCCCCTGACACTAGCATGGACGACGAACTGCCCACCACCTCGGCCGGCGCTAGTGGACAGGACGCCCCGCCACAGGACCACCACACCAGCACCCCATCCCCTGCAGACGGACAACCACCACGCAAGCGGGCCCTGAGATCCAGGAACAGGACAGAGCAAGATTGCAAGACCCCCGCCAGGAAATGAGACCACCCTGATTGTCATCCCACTGTCCCACCTTGTTACCCTGTCCAAATCGGAACTGCCCCAGCTCCACTTCCAATGGCCAGATGCGCAATGTACCTGTGAGACTAATAGACTGGACTCTGCCATGGACATTCCTCCACCATCACCCATCCCCATTTCACAACCCCCCTTCATTTTTTAGCACATAAATAAACACCCTTGATTTGTAATTTTGTATTATCAATGACAGTGTCATAATGGGTTACCCATTGGAAGGCTAACATACCAATGTCACACATCACAAGCCCTTCAAGGATGCAAGCAGTTGACACGTAGGTTACCACATTTGTGAAACTGAAATGGAAGAGGACAACTCAGTTAACAAATAGTGAGTGAAATGTCGGTACAGGATAGAGGTAGACGTGTGAAAGTTAATGTAATGTTAAACCTGAAAATGTACTCACCTGTGTTTCACTGGAAATATTGCTGTATGACTGACTCCCTGTTGTCGTTTTCTTCTTCCTCAGCTTCATCCTCATCACTGTCCACAGGCTCCACAGGCTCCACAGCTGCTACAACACCGTCATCTGGATCATCCTCCTGTAGAAAAGGCACCTGGCGTCGCAATGCCAAATTATGGAGCATGGAGCAGGCGATGATGATGTCGCACACCTTCTTCGGTGAGTAGAATAGGGACCCACCTGTCATATGGAGGCACCTGAACCTGGCCTTCAGGAGGCCGAAGGTGCGTTCGATCACCCTCCTAGTCCGCCCATGGGCCTCATTTTAGCGTTCCTCTGCCCTGGGATTCCTCACTGGGGTCAATAGCCAGGAAAGGTTGGGTTAACCAGAGTCCCCCAATAGCCATACACGGTGCCTCTGGAGTTGACCCATCATATCAGGGATGCTGCTATTCCGCAGGATGTAGGCGTCATGCACAGAGCCAGGGAACATAGCATTTACCTGCGAGATGTACTAGTCTGCAAAACAGACAATCTGGACATTCATCGAATGATAACTCTTCCGGTTTCTGTACGCCTGTTCACTCCTGCGGGGGGGACCAGAGCTACATGGGTCCCATCAATGGCACCTATGACGTTGGGGATATGTCCAAGAGCATAGAAGTCACCTTTCACTGTGGGCAAATCGTCCACCTGAGGGAAAATGATGTATCTCCTTACGTGTTTCAGCAGGGCAGCCAACACTCTGGACAAGACGTTGGAAAACATAGGCTGGGACATCCCTGATGCCATGGCCACAGTTGTCTGAAAAGACCCACTTGCAAGGAAATGGAGCACTGACAGCACCTGCACATCAGGGGGGATTCCAGTCGGATGGCGGATTGGTGACATCAGGTCTGGCTCCAACTGGGTACATAGTTCATGAATAGTGGCACGGTCAAACCTGTAGGTGACGATTAAATGTCTCTCTTCCATTGTCAACAGGTCCACTAGCGGTCGGTACACCGGAGGATTCCGCCATCTTCTCATATGTCCCAGCTGACGGTGCCTAAGAAGGACAAGAGTGAATAAACAGTCACTATTCCTCCAGGTATGTACCCACAGTCACACACAAGACTACACCAGACAATAAACCCTTCCTGGATGTGTGTTGAGTGTAGGCCTCGGTATGTGTGACTCAGTAGTAAATGAAGCCATGTGGGTCCCTGAAATGGCGGCTGCCTGACCTCTAAACTGGGACAATGGGATTGTGGGGTAACAGCGCTGGCGTTGCACACCGTTGCGGTAGGCGGTCGTAGACCGCGGCGCAATGCTGCATTGGTTAACATTGGACCCTATGGGTCCCAGGAGCCAATGAACAGGTGCGGCGGCGGTGATGATGCTCACCACCGCGCACGTCACCGCCGCAGACGTCACCGCCATTTTCTATCTGTTCAATCACTAGATACCTGACCTTCGACAGGAGAGGACCTACACTGCTAGTGCTGCTGTGACCTCGGTCTGGAAGCGACGATGGCTGCTGCGTCTGGGGAAAGGGCCCCTGCCTTCACTGCACAGGAGTTGGAGAAACTTGTGGATGTGGTCCTCCCCCAGTACATGCTACTGTACGGCCCTCCAGACCAACAGGTTAGTACATAGGGAGCACGTTGTATGGGCTAGGCAGGGGTGGACAGGGCTGGGTGGAAGAGGGAAGGGGGCAGAGTTGATACTACAGTAAAGCATGGGAATAAAAGGCCCACATGGCCAGAGTAGGGAGGCGGCCACTCACAACGACGGTGCAGTTGGTAATGACTGTTCCTCTTTCCTTGTGCATGCCATGTAGGTCAGCGCCCACCAGAAGAGGGACATTTGGCGTGCCATCGCCAAGGAGGTCCAGACCCTGGGGGCCCACCAGAGACGGGGCGCCCACTGCCGTAAGAGATGGGAGGACATTCGCCACTGCAGCAAGAAGATGGTGGAGGCTCAGCTGGGGATGGCCTCCCAACATGGGAGGGGTGCCCGTCGCACCATGACCCCCCTGATGTTCCAGATCCTGGCGGTGGCCTACCCGGAGTCGGATGGGCGCTTAAGGACATCACAGCAGACACAAGGGGGTTAGTACAACCTCATTCTGCGGACTTTGCATGCAGTGGAGGGGTCTGGGTGGGGGAGGTGGGCTGTGTGTGTCCCTTGGCCAGGGAGAGTAAGGTAGGTAAGGCCCCTCCGTAATGTGTGCCATGTGGCACTCTACCCCACCTCAGAAGAGTGCCAAGTTGAGGTATAGTTGCCCCTGTGGCATCCACATGCGCAGATTTCCAGCATTGCCATGTAGGCCATATCCCAGAAATTGCATGTGCAGAGGCCAGGAGCACGGCGTAATGCATGGGGCTGCTGCATCTGTCTTGTCTGCCAACGGTAGCGGTATGCCATGCACTAAAACTCTCTTTGTTCTGTCTCCCCCCCCTTTTCCTGCTCTCCCTGTCCTTTTGTACATCAGCATCATCAGGCGGAGGTACAGTGGCACCGGAGCACGAGGGAGCTGCATCCCACATGGCCAAGGAGGGCCACACCACAGACTCTGAATGCACCAGTGGGACGGAGGGCGAGGGGAGCTTCACGTCGGCCACCGGATCACCAAGCAGCGACACAGACTCGTCCGCCGATGGGAGCTCCCTTGTGGTGGCGGCACCATCTGTGCACCCCACTTCTACAGGTACAGCCGCCACCTCCCCTACCAGCACCGCCCTCCCAGCAGCCCCTCAGTGTTCACCCCGTGCCCGCTCACCCAGGAGGGTGGGCATCACCTTCGCCCCAGGCACCTCCGGCCCTGCCCCAGTCACCCCTGCTGCCCTCAGTGAGGAGGCCATTGACCTCCTCAGGTCACTCACTGTTGGACAGTCTACCATTGTGAATGCCATCCAGGGTGTAGAAAGGGAGTTGCAACACAGTAATGCATTCCTGGAGGGCATTCATTCTGGTCAGGCTGCCCTTCAGCTAACCCTGCAATCTCTGGCCTCAGCACTGATGGCAGCCATTGTCCCTCTGTCCAGCCTCCCCCCTCCAACTTCCTCCACCCAGACCCAATCCCCTGTACCCCAGCCCATCCCAAGCACACCTACAGACCAGCATGCACACAAGTCAACACACACAAGTAGCTCAAGCAAACATAGGCACCACACACACCACAGGCACTCATGCAAGCCTCACCCACATACAGGCACAGCAACATCCACTGTCTCCACTGTGTCCCCCTCCTCCTCTTCTCCCTCCTCCCTCCCAGTCTACACACACACCTGCATGCACCACATCTACAGGCACTAGGACTCGCACCAGGACACCCAGCACCACAAACCGCTCACCTGCACTCACCACCTCCACTGCCATTTACACGTCCCCTGTGTCCTCTCCCAGTGTGTCTGTGATGCCCCCTCCCAAAGTACACAAACGCCGGCAATCACTCACCCAACATCCATCCACCTCACGACAGCCTCCAGTACCTGCACCTGCACCCAAAACACCTAAAGTGACACCTCCTACAGCCACCTCCTCTTCCTCCACTCCCAGGGCCCCTCCAGCTACCTATCCCAGTGTCCGTCAGAAACTGTCCCTATGTCAAATTGACCTTTTTGCCCCCACCCCCCCTCCAATTAATCAGTCCAGTCGTAGCGCCTCAGCCAAAAAGCCTCCAGTACCAGTGGTGCGTGTTCCAGGTTTTTGGAGTGCACTGTCCACCAGGGCAGGCAGTAGGACCCGGAGCCAAGGCACTGGCAGCCCACCCCCTGTAAAGGTTCTGAAATTGGGGAGTGGACGACGGGACCGTGTCAAGACTCCTGGTGGGACAACAAGAAAAATGGGATCCAAGGCGATTGGTGAGTCAGCTGTAACTCCAAAGAAGGTGGGGAAGGTCCAGAGGAAGTCTTCCCAGCCTGTTGTGACTGTCACGGCAGAGAAGTGCACCATCATTTCCGGCGGTCCAGATACAACCGCCAGCACCGTTGTCACTGGTCCAGAGACCACCGCCGGAGTCACAGCCCAGGCGGGCCCAAGTATCGTCACTGGTCAGGAGACCACCGCCGGAGTCACAGCCCAGGAGGGCCCAAGTATCGTCACTGGTCAGGAGACCACCGCCACCGCCAGAGTCACAGCCCAGGAGGGCCCAAGTATCGTCACTGGTCAGGAGACCACCACCAGAGTCAGTGCCCAGGAGGGCCCAAGTATCGTCACTGGTCAGGAGACCACCACCGGAGTCACAGCCCAGGAGGGCCCAAGTATCGTTACTGGTCCAGAGACCACCGCCGGAGTCACAGCCCAGGAGGGCCCAAGTATTGTTACTGGTCCAGAGACCACCGCCGGAGTCACAGCCCAGGAGGGCCCAAGTATCGTTACTGGTCCAGAGACCACCGCCGGAGTCACAGCCCAGGAGGGGACAGGATGCCACAGCCCCGCTGGCCAATGATGGAACGTCATGCCACACACCAATGTCCAGTGTGGAGATCGTCATGCCACACACCAATGTCCAGTGTGGAGATCGTCATGCCACACACCAATGTCCAGTGTGGAGATCGTCATGCCACACATCAATGTCCAGTATCAGAACCGCCATGGCAAAGCACCGCTGAACAGTCCTGAACCGCCATCGCAAAGCACCGCTAAACAGGGCAGAGACCGCCATGTCAAAGCACCGCTGAACAGTCCTGAACCGCCATGGCAAAGCACCGCTGAAAAGGGCAAAGACCGCCATGGCAAAGCACCGCTGAACAGTCCTGAACCGCCATGGCAAAGCACCGCTGAACAGGGCAAAGACCGCCATGGCAAAGCACCGCTGAACAGGGCAGAGACCGCCATGCCAAAGCACCGCTGAACAGGGCAGAGACCGCCATGTCAAAGCACCGCTGAACAGTCCTGAACCGCCATGGCAAAGCACCGCTGAACAGGGCAAAGACCGCCATGTCAAAGCACCGCTGAACAGTCCTGAACCACTATGGCAAAGCACCGCTGAACAGGGAAAAGACCGCCATGGCAAAGCACCGCTGAACAGTCCTGAACCGCCATGGCAAAGCACCACTGATCAGGGCAAAGACTTGCAAGACTGTGGCTTTGCACTCCCCAGGATGGCACAGTGGGCAAACCACCCACTGTAGAGACTTGTGAGACTGTGGCTTTGCACTCCCCAAGATGGCACAGTGGGCAAACCACCCACTGTAGAGACTTGATAGACTGTGGCTTTGCACTCCCCAGGATACATCAATGGGCATGGAGCCCCGTCGTGGATGTGGCTTTGCAGTCACCTGGCTGAGATGCCCCCCCTTCACTTCCCCCTGAGGTGCCTGTAGTATTTCTATCTGATGCCCCGGCAGTGTTCTCTCGGATTTTGGTCAGGTATCTATTGTGGGCCTCGCCCATGCATTTTTGGACTGTTGGTGCACGGACATTGTTGTGTACATATCTGCACTACTTCTTGTATTGTATATATAATTATCAGTGATTTAGAGATATATATCTGTATATTTTTGTATGACATGTATATTGGCACATTACAATGTTTGACCGAAATTCGCATTGTCTTTGATTTCTTCCGGGGGGATTGTGGGTTGTTAATGTGATAGTTTTTACTGCATTGGTGTGTATGTTGTAATATGCGAGGGTGGGGGTGTTTGGTGGGTGTCCCCCTGACTTTTGCCTCCCCCCTCCCCCGTGTCGTAGATGCAGTACTCACCGGTATCTTCTGCGCCTACGTCGCTGTTGGTCGTAAACGAGCAGAAAGACAAGGGCAGGTAGTATTTGGAGTTCCGGGTCCATGGAGTCGACGTTCCTCGTGGGATGTGTTGAGGTGAGCGTTTTCCCATAGCAAAAGCTGTTTCCGCTGTGTTTTTATCCACGGTGAATCCGCCCCGGAAAAGGTGGCGGATTGGCCTGTTGTAATACTGTGGGCGGTACATTGTCTCCCGCCTGTCTGTTGGCGGTAACCGCCGCGCTGCTTGTCTGTACCGCCGTGGCGGACGGTGTGTTAAAGTGGCTGTCTTTGTTGGCGGTTTCCGCCAGGGTCATGATTCAATTTTTTTGTCCCCCGGCCTGTTTGCGGTATTACCGCACCTTTTCCACCATCCGCCAGGGTTGTAATGACCCCCTAACAGCCTGATTTAGAATTTGACGGACGGGTTACAGCTTCACAAATGTGGCGAATATCCTATTCGCCATATTACTATTTCCATAGGATATTATGGAATCAGAAAATGGCAGACGGGATAAGTGTTTGTGACAAGGGTACCTCATCTGCCAAACTCCAAATCAGGCCCTAAGTCCAAAGGTAAAACTTTGACTCAGACCTACCACTCAGTGCATCCGACTTAGGCTCCATCGCAGTCAGCCTCAAACTTTGACTTTGTCCCAGTCAGGCATTACCAGATGTCTGCGATAGGTGCTTTTTGCTTTTAAGCATTAGAAGCACATTTTTGCATTTAATCGTTAAAAAATCATATTTTCAGTTCCCTACATTGGATTTTTAGCATTTTGCTGTCGTTTTAAAGGTAAAAATATTTCCTTTGATATTTGCGTTGGATTTTTATTGTGTGTTTGTTTTACTTATTTACGGTTTTGTTGATATTTACCACTTTACACAACTGTCTCTTAAGTTAAGCCTAACTGTTATTGGGCCAAGCTGCCAAGGGTTGAGCAAAGAGGAATTTATTAGGAACTTTACAGGACCTTATTTGAGATTGTGGCCTTATTATTAAGTGTAGGTACCTACCTGCCTTTACTAATAAACCACTTTCCAAAAGGCAAACAAAAGACTCCTTTGGAGAATAACTAATATGAAAGGAAGACTCACCTATTAAGTCTAACCTGACTATGGTGACAAACTCTCACTCTAAGCATTGAACAAATGCTGACACTTCATAGACATAAATGCTTGGATTACTTACCAGTCATCTTTTTATCTTTTTTACTACGATTGTTAATTATTCGTCTCATTACATATTATTTGCAGTATGTGAGTCAAGGGCTCATCCCTACATCATCTACCAAGCACACTCTAGCCTAAACCAAAAGAAGAAAAAAAAGCCCCCCCACTTTGCTAATTAAAAGAAGACAAGAGTAAAGCACATGTCAAGCATAGCAAGCCTCCACAGCCACTCCCCAACAGGAAAAGAGGGAGGGAGGGAAAGTAACTAATGCAAAAAGGAATCAGAGTAATGAAGATTACCGGCAAGTAATCTGGGCATTACCTCCTCATTCATTCCTTGTCCCTTTCCTTAATAGATGCAAAAATACCCATGCATATACAGAAGATAAACAAAACAACAAAACCCATGCGTCAAACATTTAATCAACATCTTTAATTGTCCTGGACTAAAATACTTGACAGTCCATTCCTGGGTTCCTGCCAGTTGGATGAATGCCTCCTTTCAGGAGATGACCAAATCCCCTCAGTCAAGTGATGATCCAGAACTACTCACGAAATCCTACAACTGGCATCTGTTGTCACTACTAAATCATGAATTGAGGAAACAAAATCTATGCACTCCAAATTGGCTGAATTCAGCAAGTGCCACTGTGTGTCAGAAACATTTTTCGAGGTAGGCACTTTGCAAGCTCTACTGCAGCCACCCCCTTCTAGAGGGAAGGGAGCTGTACCAAGTAGTAACTGTGTGGCAGCATAGGATTGAGTCCAGGAAGGTCATGGAATGCAGTGATGAGCAGACCATGCCACTGGCAGTCCTGCCAAGTGCTGTGCGGTGGCATAACCTAAAATGATTGCCCCCGCTGTTATGTTTCTCTGGGAGGGGGGGTGTTATGTGTCGTAAAAGCTAATGAGATTCTGTGATGTAATGAGATTCTGTAGATAATTCCAATGATGCATGGAGTGTTATGTGGCGGCACAGAACACTGCTGGCAGAGGAGCTGTTCAGACCTACCTTCCAGTATTCTACTGGATTAGAACTTTTTGAACAAATCGATTTGTATTGTGGTACCTACACAACAGCTAACCCCTGAAGAATGAGTTCCTGCATCAGCACAACATCCTGTGATCTTGGGCAAATCAGGTAATCTCCCTGTTCGTACAAAAACAAATGTCCTTCTCCTACAAAAACAACATTATTGAAGGTGCTACAGCATGACTTACTATGCGTGAAGGGGGAAGAGACTAATTAAAATTGAAAGTACCAGAAACATGGGACGGAGGACATAGCAAGTGAACTGGAAACACAAATCACTCGTATGGAGTGCTCCAAGACAAATGAGAAAGTAGTTCCCAAAATGGAGAAGGTGACTGTTTACAAGTACTTGGTCCATGCTGTGGGGTGTCAACGCTGAATTTTACTAATGCATATTCATGCATTCTGAGTGTTGAATTTGCATAGAAAATGAGTTAAGGTAGAGAAATATTGCACGCATTTGAAATTGCCCCTACTTGAGTGGCCGCGAATGTTCATGATGTGTACCTATTAATGGCTTATTAATGTAAAATGTTGATCTCAAGTTATAATTAATGTAGTATTGTGTCATATTAAGGGTTATGTATTATGTATTTGCTTTGTTAATCGTAGGCCTTTATTTAGCGAGGTCTTGGGCCTATTGCACGGCCTCATGTCAAGCTGCATTTCTTAATCGACTTATAAAATGACTGCTTAGAGAATTAAATTGTGATTTTCCACTGTACTGACCAACTGCTCGTAGCTGAAATTCTTTCTCATGAGAACTGCTTGCTAGAATATGCTCTACTAGCTAGGGATACAATGTATAACGCAGTGTGTGTAAGGAAGACCTTCCCAGGAGAAGACAATGGATGCACTGACTGGAGTATAAGCTGATACGGTATTGATATCTGAAAAGCCAAATGACGGTACTTGGAGAAGATGAGCCAATCATCAACATGTGAACCTTGTACTAGTAAATTCTTAGATATGGGTTTTACTTTAATTGGACTAAAAGTAATCATGCAATTCTTTGAGCAGTGGCAACATGGGAAGTAGTTTTAGGAAATCTAACTTAGCCAGACTGCCCTGAGAGGAGAACACCAATTCCACTTCCACGTCGTCATTATTTTCTTGGCCGTCCCAAGAGGAGACATGCTTGATTTTCTGTAGCTTCGTTGCCTAGAAGCGACATTCCGTTTGTCTATTCTTGAAACATTTCTATTCTGAACTTTAATGCTGATGCCATGCTGACCAAACTGATGTCCAATTGACAAAAACTGTCACACCTTGCTAAACCATACTGAAAAGGTATAAAATGATGTTACTGATTGTTATGTCTATTTGCTTTTGTCCCTAGGTACCAACCGCTAATTTTGATAGAGCCATAGTTACATGCTTTCCAAATTTGTGTTGACTAAATTGTTTTGCATGAATTCCAAACATGCTATTCTAATTTGGAGTTTAGTTAGGGTACTCACTGATGATGCTTGCTACATGTAATAAAAGTTGATGTATTTTCTGTGCTGACTCTAAATGTATGCCATTTGGTTTGTGCAGTTGTTCTTTCTATTAATTTGTACAGTAACCTAAGAATGTGTACTGGTCCAAGCTTTGATTAACTTGCGATTCTTTAGGCAATTTGGGCAGCCAGTATTGTTTCTGTATGCTTACCATTTGAGTTTGAGACTAAGGGGGTCATTACGACCCCGGCGGTCCTGGACCATCACACCGGTGGTGGCAGTAGTACAGCCAACAGGCTGGTGGTGTCTACCAGGCGTATTATGACCGTGGCACATTCACCGCGGTCATACCGCCGGTACAGCCAGCCTACCGCCAGGCGGTCGTAATCCACCAGGGCAGCGCTGTAAGCAGCGCTGCCCTGGGGATTAGGAGTCCCCATCCGCCAGCCTTTCCATGGTGGTAAACACCACCATGGAAAGGCTGGCGGTAAGGGGAACTCGGATTGCCCCTGGGGGGCCCTGCACTGCCCATGCACTAGGGCAGAGGTCATGGTGTGTGGAAATTACTTGCTCCTATTGACTATTGATGTTATTGATTGTTACTGCTATTGATTTGTATTTGTACGGGGTTTCATGGTGGGAACTACTCTAAGCGCAGGCAAAAGGTCCATCGACCTACAACGTGTCCCCTTATGAATTAACCTAATAAGGTCTGATGCGCTAACAGGGGGGGCGGCCAAACATAGGAGAGGCATGACACATTCATGCCATAGACTAATGGGTACAAATAATTTCAGGGTGATGATAGAGCAAGCAAATAGAAAGGCTGTGGGCAGGCTGAAGCCCACAGATAGAACACTATGCACACTGTCTAGCGGAGACTAAAAAGGAGCGAGCAGCTTCATGTGCTGCTTACTGAGGCAGACCTGACAGACAAGACAGTAGACCAAAAACAGCCCTTCTCAATATGCTGTAAAAATGAAAGGATGAGCATCATGGGCGTACCTTGGCCAGCAAGACTGGGGAGTGGTGGGGTGTGAGCTTTTGTTTTTCCAAAAAATCAGGCTCACACATAATTTTGACATACATTACACATAAATCAGGGTGCATGAGAAGGGCCTAAGGGGCAGAAGGAAGAGAGAGAAATGCAGATTCAGAGGATTGCAAAGAGAGAAAACACAATATTTTGTCTAATAAGCAACATTTTTTAGGACTTTCAGAACAGAAAAATAGAGCCGCGCTGCTGTACAACATGGCAAAAAAAATTGACAAAGCCAATACCTCTCATAGGTGAGACTTATTGACTTTGCCAATGCTTGCTCTTATTTGCAGAGGATTGTATTTATTTATTCATTATAATGATCTTATCAAATGTAGCTATTAGGGTTCTTGAAGAGATCAATACCATTTCTGCAATTAGGCAATCAATAGGTATTTCTTTGATAATTAGACCTAACTTGGTTGTGATGAATATCAATAAGCTTGATTGGCTTGTTTTCCTGGTGCTTACTGCCACGGTATGGGCCAAGGTAAAGAATTGGTTGAGAGTCAACACACCACGTTTCATGGCAGCAGATAATGAGGTACGAGGTGATCAAATTTAGGAGATTGTCATCAACTTTTAATCTTTGAAGATCCGTGGCAATCATGAAATAAAATATAGGGGATTTAACTATAAGTTGTCCACTAGGAAAAATGCTTCATAGTCAGATTACTTGTAGCATTTAGCTCACAGGGGAGCACATTTCAAAGGTCTTCAGCATTTTTCTTCATGTCTTGTTTTAACTGGCAATGTCTATAGCCTTTAGGATGACAAGCAATGTTATATCCTTTGTGGATGTTAACGTTACTGTAGGCCTCTTTGATATTTTTAAGAGTAAAGAGTGGCTTTCTCATTCATTAGTTCTGGTGCTTTTCTTGCCACTAGAGGGGTTGTTTATGGCACTAAGGGGGTCATTACAACCCTGGTGGATGGTGTTAAAGCGGCCGTAAGACCGCCAACAGGCTGGCAGTCTTTTTTTCAGTATTATGGCCATGGCGGTTACCGCCATGGCCATCCGCTGCTTCACCGTTCCGCCCGCCAGTGCAGAGACGACCGCTGGGCTGGAGACCTGGGTCTCCAGGCCGGCAGCCGTCACAATACCGCCGCCGGTATTTCGACCCGGCTTACCGCCGTGGATTTCCAGCGGTAGGAACCGCATGAAATCCATGGCGGTAAGCCCTATCAGTGCCGGGGAATTCCTTCACTGATTCCCTGATAGGGGTCTCCCCCACCCCCCCCTCCCCGACTCCCTCCCTTACACCCCCCACCACCCCCCAAAGGTGGCAGGGCTCCCCTTCCCACCCCGACCCCCAACATCACATAACTCACACACACACGACACGCACGCAGGCACCACCAACACACATACACGCACACACACCAACATACATGTCTACATCCACACACTCAGACACGCACACCCATATACAGACATACACGCACGCATCCATACATACATACAGACATACACGCACTCATTCCCAACACACCCGCAAGCATCCACGCACTCACACCCCCCTCTACATACACAGACGCACACCCCCATGCACCCACACAACACACAACACCCCCCCACCCTCCTCCCCTAACGGACGATCGACTTACCTGTTCCGTCGATCCGCCGGGAGGGGACAGGAGCCATGGGGGCAGCTCCGCCGACACCACACCGCCAACAGAACACCGCCGTGCAGAATCACAGGACATGATTCGCTGGGCGGTGTTCTGTTGGCGTGGCGGTGGAGGTGGAGCAACCTCCACCTCCCCGCCGCCCGCAAGTATGGCTGTTGGCGGCTCTCCGTTGGAAAAACGACAGAGGGCAGCCAACGGTCATAATACGCCGAGCGGCAAACCGCCACTACTGGTTGTAATGACCACCTAAGACTGTTTTGTTTAGACTGGTCTACCACTCCTTAAAGACGTTTTTGGAGGCAAAGACCAGCTCAGCATCTGCTAGCTTAGAGCTCTTCTTTCTTGTTTATCCTCTGTGGTGAGGGTGGTAAAACTCACTCTATCAATGCTCTGAGTTTACTTTACCAAATTTGTCTGGGATGTAAATAGACACAACAAACTCTTCCATTTTAATGTGACCCAGTTTTCCTTAAAATCTTAGGGGGTCATTTTGACCCTGGCCGTACGGGACCGCTAGGGCTAAAATGACAGAAGCACCGCCAACAGGCTGGCGGTGCTTCCAGGCGTATTATGTCGCGGTCGCACCGCCGGGGCCAGTGGTATTCCGCACTTTTGCCCCGCCGGTGATAATCCGCCTGGGCAGCGCTGCTTGCAGCGCTGGCCAGGGGATCACGAGTCCCCGACCGCCAGCCTTTTTCTGGCGGTTTGCACCGCCAGGAAAAGGCTGGCGGAACGTGAAGTCGTGGGGCCCCTGGAGGCCCCATGCAGCTTTTCACTGTCTGCTATGCAGACAGTGAAAAGCGCGACGGGTGCAACTGCACCTGTCACACGGCCGCAACACCACCGGCTCCATTTGAAGCCGGCTCCTATGTTGCGGCCGTGATCCCCGCTGGGCCGGCGGGCGGAAACCAGGTTTCCACCCGCTGGCCTAGCGGGGATCTCCAAATGGCTGTGGCGGGGGTGCAGCCGCATTGGCGGCCGCATGGCGGTCAGATCTTGGTGGGGGGCTGATGCCACCCGCCAAGGTCGTAATGACCCCCTAGTGTGAGGAAAAAAAAGAATATTGCTAGACCTTTACTAATTGCATGTTTTAAATGATAATACCATATGAATTCTCTATTGTCCCATTCATTTTCATTCAGGGACTATTCAAGGGGACTCAGCTGAATTCCTGAATCGTGCTATTTATTTTCTATTGATGTTGTTTACTCCAAAATGCCCTTTTTAAGTTGGTTGTGTTCTTGTGGAGCAGAGAGTCGATTTTGTGTCTACCCAGTCGTTGAGCCATGTTGATAAGCAGTAGGGACTGCTTCTTCATTGTGAGTTTTAAGATGTTATGATTTAAAATTTGGCTAGTTATCCCAGTGAGAATCTGGATTTATATTTCGTTAAATTCTCTCTTTCTGGTTCTGAGGTGGACAGGTTATCTGTTGAATTTAAATGAAGTACATACAGTGATTCGTGGGCTACCAATTGAAGCCCTTATTAGTTCAGCACATGAGCTTCTTTTGAACTGCTGCGCTGTCCCTGGTTTGTCATCTTTGGCCATATTATTATTGTGTTGGGTAGCAGGCTGAACAATGATTGCTGTTTGTGCAGACTAGTCTTGAGTCTTTGCACTAGAAGGTAGTGGTGCCCAATAATAATAATCCCTGGGGTTCCTGGGAATATTGTATCTGGTAGTGAATTCTCTGGAGTTTGCCTTCATGTAAAATCAATTTGTAATCTGGTTTTGTTTATTTATCTTATTGAGTTGTTTTTCATTTTCTTTGATATGACTGGTTCAAATAGGGCTGAGTCCTCTAGGTGTGGTAAAATGTGGATATTGCCATTCTTGTTTACTACGTGCTTAGTTGTGAGAGAGCATTAGGTTCATTTGTTGTGATATTTAAATAGGCTTGTGTGCTAACACCAAGTATTTCTTCGAGGAGAACAGCGCAGTTGTCATTTTTGTTTTTCGTCTGCGACAGGTTCACTTTGTCTGCTGTCTTTATATTGAAGTGCCATTCTCTGATTTTGATTCTGATTGTACTGTTGCTTCCTGCCGCCATGCCGTTATTAACCATGTTGGCTTTTTGCAGCCTTTTTTAGTTTAAAGAAGAAGTTCACTAAACAGGATTGCAGCAAGGTTCACATAATTATATTAAAACCTGCAAGTATAAGGTTAACAACATGTGTTTTGTGAATGAATAGTCTCTTATTGGAACAAAATATGCAGCAAAATTATAGTTAGATTATAAATGAGGAGCACAGTAACACATTTCATGGAGGTTTAGGGACCTCTTCTAGTAGAGGCTGGTGAGTAGTAACATTTTGAGCATAAGTATCTAGAAAGAGGGTAACTGATGACTAAATACTATCTCTCTTAATAACAACTGAAATGGGGGTGACGTACACTCTGTTAAGTCTGTGATTATAACAAACGCTGTACCTCCAGGCTGGAAAAAAAAGTTGTGAGGAGTTTTTTCCAGTTCTTAATAATTTGCTGAAATGTAACTGCAATGAATAAATCAAGTATAGCAATTTTGCAAGTACAGTTTTGCCAGGCATCTGAAAGGCTTCCAAGAAAAATAGTTGAAAACAAAAATCGAATATATGAGTGAAAAATAGAGTTAATTTGGAACCATACATTCAGCCAAGGTTAATGAGTAGGAGGGCATGAGAGGACAGTATGATACAAATTTGCAAAGGTAGTGTTACATGACCAACAGTTTGGTGGGGATTCTGAGTTAAGCTTGTGTAGAGTACCTGGGGTAAATGCAAGAAGAGTATTGGCCTGAGTAATTCACAAGTAGTTTTATGAATAGGGAATTTTAGGCAATGTGTCTTTTGGGGAAAGAAAGTGAATTCCTTAAAAGAAAAAGGGGATTGAAAGGATAATTAAATATCTTTCCAAAGGGGGGAGAAATTAATAAAAAAGTCCGATAACGATTTGGAAGTCTGTTTAAGTAGAAAAGCAGTGTGATTAGATTGGAAATCTGGGACAGTTATACCACATGATAGTACGTTTAAGTTTGAGAAGAGACATACATGTTCTTTTATTATTTCATAAAAAGGAGGAAAGTACAGAGTCATTTAAAAAAAAAAAAAAACTTGAGCAGAAATATTAAGAGGAAAGGCAGAGATGACATTAAAAATGATGGAATAAAGCATCATCTTGATAGTATCAAGTCTACCCCACCAAGATAGATAAAAAGGATGCCATCTAAAGGTTGAATTGGTAAATGTAGTGATAACTGCATTTAGGCTTAAAGATATGGTAGATTTAATTGAAGATGTAATCCAAAGTCCTAGACGCTTGATTTTATGAGGATCCCATGTAAAGTTGAAGAAAGTCTTGTTTAAAACATAAGCTGTCAAAGGGAAGAATCCCACACTTATCTGGGTTTAATGTATAGCCACAGAGAGCTGCAAATTAATTCATGTCTGTGAGCTGGGAGAGAAGAATCAGGTTTGGATAGGAATAGATGATGCCATTGGCACAGACTCATAATTTAGTATGATTATTTTCATTTTGGAAACTGAATATATTAGGGGTTGTCTTATTTTTGCAAGAAATTGTTTCAGTGCAAGAATAAAAAGAAGTGGGGATAGAGGACATTTTTGTCGCACACCTCTATGTAAGGAAAAAGAGAAAGCAACGAGAACATTTGCTAAAATTAAGGCTGTCAATGCATTGTACAACAGGGATGTGTAGGAAATAAATTTGGGGCTGAAACCAAACCATGAAAGAGTATGAAAGATAAAGCTCCAATCCGTTCAGTTAAAAGCGTTTTCAGCATCAAGGGAAATGGAGGCTAATGAATGGGCATATTTGATGGATTTACACAGAATATTGAAGAACACTCTAGTGTTATCTGAAATGTGTCAGCCTTTGTTGAAATCTGACTATTCTTTACTGATAAGAACTGATGAAAAGTGGTATAGACCGAGGGCAAATGTTTTTGCAAAGATTTTGTAATCAGAATACATTTTGGCGATTAGTTTATAAATTTTACACAAGTGTGGATCATGTCTATCCTTAGAAACGAGGAAAATTTGTGCTTCTTGAAAGGTGTCACTGGATGATTTGAAAGAGATAAGATGTGAGAATAGGTTATAAGGTTTTGGGATCAAAAGTGTGGAACAATGCAATAACAATTTACAAGAAAGTCGTCCGACCCAGGAGCTTTTCCTGTTTTAATTAGCTTTATTGCTTGAGTGATATCTGTGGAAGAGATATATGCTTCCAAATGGGGAAACATATATGTTAGTGTCAAAGTCTTTATAATTAGAGGATAGGTATTGTCGTATGGCATCCGGGCTTGGACTGATTTCAGGGGTATAAAAAGTAGTAAAATATGTTTTGAATTCAGTCAAGATTTCTGAATCTTTAAAAACAGAAGAGGAATCTCACTTTAGAATAGAATCAATGTTAGTCTGTTATTTTTTAATTTTAAGGTAAGTAGCAAGTAATATCCCTGCTTTATTTTGACCTCTGGAGTATTTAGTGCTTCCCTTAAGAAGATAGGAGATAGCAGAATTTGTTGTTTATCAGCTTTTCTACAATTAGATTATTTAGGTGAGTAATGGAATTAGTAGTAGTGTAAAAAGTTTCCAGATGTTTAATACTTTTCAAGATTTCAAATGCTTTCTGAAAGTTTATTTTTTTCTTTTAAGAAACATAGGAAATGAAAAAATCTCTAGATGAAGCTTTATATGGATCCCGGACAACGTGAGAAGAGAGGGTGGCAGAGGAGTTAAGAGAAAAGAAATCGAGCAATGAAATACTCAGATGTGGATGTAAAAATATGGCCTAGCAACAGGGATGTATTAAAACGCCATCTTCTGTTACCACTAGTCCTAGGAAGTTCTTCTAACTCCAATGTAACATGGGCATGATCTGAGATCAGTATAGAACCAAAAGCTGCATGTATAATGCATTGAGCTAATTTTGAAAAAGAAATCCTGGATTGGGATGAATGTGGGGGAGAGAAAAATGTGTGTTCTCACAATAGTGGGTTGCATATTCTCCAAGTTCCAACAAGAGACCGTTAGTCCATAGATGTAGTGAATTGTTGATGCATAGTAGATGAGATAACGGTTGTTTTAGAGACACAAATTATATATGGATCTAAAAATAGATTGCAGTCTCCCTCAAATATTATATATTCTGTGGATATGAACATTAATTTAGAAGAAATAGAAGGTGAAAGCATGTTATAAATTGTGGTAGGTGGATACATTTTGAACAGAGAAAGGGGACTACTACTCATCTGAAAATGAATTTCTGCCCATCTACCATCTTCATCTGACTCTTGGGAAAGGAAAGTAATGTGAAGTTTCTCATGGCAAGAAATAATAACCACATTTCTTTTACCTGAACCAGAGGAAGAAACAATATTCCCCACCCATTGACGTTCACGCTTCTAAACTGCTGAAGCAACTACATGAGTTTCTTGTAAGAATACAATGTCCGTTTTCAGTTTGGATAAATAGGTAAGTACTTTTTGACTTTCAATAGGGGAGACCAAACCTTTCACGTTTCAAGAAATAACATGTAATGCCGTCTAAAAAAGATTAATAACTATTAAATACAAACTACATTTGTGATGATAAATTAAAAATGAAAAATAACATGAAAAGATACTCTCAGAAAAGGACGAATAATAGCAGGTAGATAGATGATGCAATTGAAATTTACAAGAGGACATGATAGAGGAAAGGAAGAGAAAATCAAGGCAAAGAAAAGAAAGGAGAAAGAATCCATATAGAAGTAAAAAAGATCACATACTGAAGAAACAGACATAAATCAAGGGTTGTGAAGCCAAATGGCAAAGATGACACAACTAAATCGAACTCCAGGGCAGAGTGGGACGCAGGATAGACCATCCAAATGGACTAGTGATAATGGTGACCAAATAGGAAAACATCACCTAAAATGGATGAAAGGAAAGGAAAACAATATTCATTATGAACATATTATGAACATTATAAGAATTTTTTTCTCAATATTTAAAGATAATAATCAAGGAGTAGATTATTTTGCAACTTCCATTTCTTCTTCTGTGCAATTTTCCAAAGCTCTCTGTAATAGAGCATGGTCTTCATAGGTCATTGTCTTATTTTTATAACTCACTTTAAAAAGACAAGGGTGGAAGAGTCCAAATCTGACATTGAGCTTCCAAAGCGCTGTTCTCATGTGTAGAAATGTCTTTCTTTTACCTGCCACAGTCTTGAGAAAAAAACAATGAAGATCCTAGCCAACATATTAAACCTTTAAGTTTAGCTGCTTGTAAGACTTTCATTAAGTCAGTATATTCCAAAAGGTAGAGGATGATACCTCTTGGTTTTTGAGACGTGAAGAGTGTGTGCGGGCTATGTCCCAGTTGAAGCGCTCTTTGAACATTCAATATTGGAGTTTCAGGATGTCTGAGAACGTTCGGGTGAAATGACTGAAAAAAGGAAATAGGATTGGATCCTTCTAAACCCTCTGCTAAGCCTTAAATACAAAGAATATTGCACCTATTGCTATCAAGATATTTGACTTGCTTTTTAAAATGAGAGACTTCCATATGAAAAGAGGTAAGTTGGTGAGTAGTAATTTGAATTGACTCCACCTTGTTTCATTTTGTGTAACTCTTTTGCAAATAGTGGACCATTTGTCGTTGAGGTTGTGGATGTACCTATTTGTTTCTTTCACATATGCTTTGAGAGCTCTTATTTCATCCAGGTGTAGTTCCATAGATATAGGTCGAGGACATTTAGCAGGGGAGGAAGGATCTTTTTTAACTCTTTTGTTTGATGAAAGTGCAGATGAATCATTCATTTTTGATGTATGTTTGGCAGTTGAAATCAGAATGTTTTATGCACTGACAAAGGAGGAGATTGGTTGATGTGTTCCGAGTCCTCCATATTGTCCCGAAATATGGAAAGTAGATCAGTGTCCAGAGAAATGGGATTCATAGATTGTGGTGTTAAGCAAGTGGAATTCTGTCTTAAAGACTTTGTTTTCTCCATAAACACGAAGGGTAGGTAATAATAAGACACTAGAAGGCTAGGAAATATAGGAGTAAAATGTTATTGTGCTCAGCAAGATAATATGAGGGTATTATTGTCATTCATATCAAGGCCTCTCATCATTACTTGTAAGAATTATATGCCCCAATGTGCGGAAAAAAGCAAAATAATATATGTTGAGTATATCAAGTTGCCAATAGTAGTCAATACTGCATAGCAAAGACGTTGAGTAACTCAATGGTTGAATTGTATTCTGACACTACATAGGCTACCAAGCTAATCACGCAATGATAGCACGCTTAATAGATGAAAATTCCAACAAAAAGTGATAGTTCTCGGGTTTAATGAGTAGTTTATTTCACAGCTTAGCATTATTAAGTACCCCTTTGAAGTCATAAACATCACCATTTATTGTATTCATTTTATGTACTTAAAGTGCAAACAGTCTAGTACAAGAGCCCGTTTGGTCACCCTGCAGAGAGCTAGAATGTAGAGAAGACCCACTAATGTCATTGTCAAAAATCACTGCTTTACTTTCAGGTTTAACCATATTTTCTGCTCAATTAACTTTTCTGCTGCTAGTATGTTTACATGCTGCATGACATGTTCAGGGGCATAGACATGCAGTCTTTACAGCCCGTAATGGATTTCATGCTGCAGGAGGAGCATGAAGATTATAAAAATGGATGGCGTGATTCCTGTCAGGAAAGCGCGCCAGCCGTAGCCTTCAAAATGTGCCGTGTTCACTGCTTACTATGCTGATGTGAAGGCATCTTTGAGGTCATGGATCTTTTTTGCAGCAGATACTTCTATAGTAATTGGCTGAGGAGAGCGTTCTCCGAAAGAAGGTGAATGCTTCTGCCGAGCCGCAGCGGAGCCGTGCTAAGAGGCGGCCATCTTCATAGGCGTGAAGTAATTCCCCCCAGCTTTTTGCAGCTTTAACGCTGCCATTGTGGTGTGATGTTAGATCATCTTCTACTGTTTGCAGGACGTGCGGGAGATAAATAGGACATATATCGGGTGACAGTAGTGGACAAAGTGAATACTTTAAAATCGTAATTGAAGATGCCATCGTTTGCAACAGTTCCACTTAAAATGTCATCTTATGAAAACTTTGGAATATTTTATAATGATTTATTTGTTTTTTTCCAGAATAAAAAAGGACCTTTAGTTATCGAAGTAGTTACAAGTTGGCTGAAGCTGTGACTTTGAGCAGAGGCCCTGAATATGATGTTCATTCCATAAGGGATGGTTGCTTCATGCCAAAAGATACCTGGCCTGGTATTATACAGATGAGGCAATATCACAAAACAAAATGATGGACGGACTGTTGAAACTTTTCAAACACTCACCCCAGTCACAGATCTGGGTTTAATCCATTATTATTTTGCTTGGCATGTCACCCCAGTTTGGACCCAGCTAAATACAAATCAGTCTTGACCCTCCAGCCCTAACTGCCAAGCCAGGTCCTCCCTGGACATGATTCAAGCATCCTGGGACCGGTTTCAGGGCATCACCCTTCATCAGCCAGGCTAGTTTGAATCCAGTGGAGCAGCACGCAAGGGACCCACATCTGGGCATTCTCTAGCCACTTAGGGTGCACAAGGCAATATCACAAAATAAAATGATGGACAGAGTGTTGAAACTTTTCAAACACTCAGCCCCAGTCACAGATGTGGGTTTAATCCATTGTTATTTTGCTTGCCACGTCACCCCAGTTTGGACCCAGCTATATGCAAATCAGTCTTGACCCTGCTCCCTATGAGAGGGCATCTCCCTTCATCAGCCAGACTAGCTTGAATCCAGTGGCGCAGCAAGCAAGGGACCACATTTGGGCATACCCTAGCCGCTTAGGGCGCACAAGGCAATGTCACAAAATAAGATGATGGATGGAGTGTTGAAACTTTTCACTCACTCACCCCCAGTCACAGATCTGGGGTTAATACCTTTGGGAAAAGCTGAGAACATCTTTGCATGAGTTATACAGTCCTGACTTTCATCATAACTGAATGTGTTTGCTACCTATTGCCAGCTGTTAGAATCAAAAGGCTTGCTGATGGAAGAGTATGCCTTACATGTAGTTGTAAAAGTAGGCTGGCCTGAAACCTACTTTCTCTCTGTAAGTGTGTAACTATAGTTTAGTCAGTAGTTAACAGCCACCTTATAGGTCTGCAAGCACTTTAGCAGTCGGCAGTGCTGAGAAATATAGTTTGGACACAAGGCCTGAGGCCAATGTGACTTTTGGATTGATTTGAGTCTCACCGAAGATCTGACATTAGTATTATGTATTTCTACAACACTTCAAACAGTAATAAAGTGGAAAACACAACACAAAACGATCCCACACCAAGTTAGAAAACAGAGTGACATTTCATAAATAAAATAAGACTAAAATGACAAAAAACAAATAAGTAGACACAGAGCTATGAATTTAGAAAGATTTTAGTGAAAATAGTGCCAAAAACCTCAAAGTGCCAACTCAGGACATCTGGACGCGCTAGATGAGGTCAAAGTTACACTTTCAGGTTGACGGGAATAGAGTGCAGGTTGGCAGGTCACCAGGTTAGTCTTGTTGAAGTTTATCCTCTTAAATTCGTGCCAAGGGACCAGTTCTTGTTGGAGATGACTGTGAGTAGCAGGAAGAGCATCACAGGAGGCTGACGGCATAGTGTGAAGAGCAGGTCGGCATAGCAGCATTGCAGGCCGGAGGTGCTGGAGCTTCACGTTGGCACTCCCCCACTAGCAGTTGATGCTGTAGCAGGAAGAGAGGGGCTGTCAGATTATTGCATGGAATCACTGTGCAAGTGGCAAGGTCTCAGTGCAGAGGAGTTCGGTCACAGAGAGCTCAAAGCTTGAAGTCAGCTCCCTTGAGATATCCTGTTAGAAATTGGGTTCTTGGCTGACTGGGGTGTATGCCCTGGTCAAGCAGCAACCACAATTCTAGTCAGGGTAAGGCACAAGCAAACCTTAAATTAACCTGTGCTCTCCTTCTGGTACCTTGGCACAGAGCAGCCATGCATAACTTAGAAGCAACGTGTAAAGTAGTTGTGCAAAACTTCAAACAGTAATACAATGAAAAGACCACACTAGAAGATTCCACACCAAGTTAAAAAAAATTTTATGAATTTAATAGATAAAACATGACCAAAACAATAAAAACCCAATAAGTATAACTGGAGATATCTAATTTCAAAGTTTTTTTGCTAAAAGTGCGCTAAGAAATATAAAGCACTCACTGTGGTTCTCTGGTCATGCTGGACAAAGACAAAATCAAAAGTTCAGGCCAACCGTGATGGAGGCAGGCCGGCTACAGGGACCCAGTTAAGCCTGCTGAACCAAAGTACCTTAAATTCTGTTTGCAGAGCGTTGCTTGGATCTGGTTGGAACATGCATCATGCAGCCGAGACAATGCATCGGTTCAGAGATGTGGAAATGTTGCAGTGTGAGATCCTTTCCCTTTGACTCTGAGGATCCTGTCGATGGGGCTGGAGATGCAAAGGCTGGGGTCAAGGATGCATTGCGCAGTCGAGGCAATGCTGCGGTTCTGATGAGTGGCGAAGCTGCGTCATCATTGAGGCTGCCTTTAACAGGAGATGTGAGGAGCTTGCAACAGGAAAAGCAATGCATAGCTGTGGTTCCAGAGGCATCAAACCCGAGATGCAGGATGTAGCAGAGATACAAGTCTGTTGCGATGGGTCCAATCCACGCAGGAGCGGCGATATGTCAGTTCTGCTTGAGGATGCACTTCTCAGCCGAGGAAATGCATTGCTGTTGCTTGGGGATCTGTTGCTCATAAGAGGACGAGTTGATTCCTCTAAGAAAACACCTTAAGCCTACTTCTAGTGCCCAGGAGTGGGGTGGTACCACTTGGCAGGGTAGACTCACAGATGGCAGAGTACAGATGCAGAAGCAGGGTGGTCAGAAGTCTTTTATGACCCTGAGACTTCAGATCAGGAGGCCAGTCAACTAGCCCTGGGAGTCACTCTGGGTTCAAATGATTCAGGTCCAGTCCTTCTTACCCAGGCAGAGGGCAGCAGACAGCAGGGCAACACAGCAAAGTAGGAGTCCAGCAGAGTTCAGTTCAGCAGAATGGCAGTCCTTCAGCAGCACAGCAGTTCTCATTGACGGCAGAGTAGACATGTACTGAAGTGATGGTGTCTGTGGTCCAGTTCGTATACCCAGTGGTGCCTTTAAAGTGGGGGAGACTTTAAGGACAGGTCTTAAAGACTAAGTACAGGAGGGTATGCAGCTTTTGTGTGGGGACAGGACACAGCCTATTCAGGTTCAGGTGTAAGTTAGGCTGGGTCCAGCGCCTCCCTCCTATCCTGCCAGGATGGCCCATCAAGTCACAGCTAAACTCCCATTGTCTGTAGCTGTCTAGGGGGAATATACAAAGCCCAGCTGTCACCCACCCTAGACGTGTGATCAGAGACAAGCAGTAGGCATCAATTGCCTAATGTAAGAAAATGCCAACTTTCTAAAAGTGGCACTTTCAGAATTGGAATTTAAAATCCAACCACATCAACATTTGGATTTTAAATGGTGATTCCAGAGACACCAAACTTGCAAAGTGTTCACAATTGGGACTTACACTTATAAAATGTGATAAGGTAGCCCCAATGTTATACTATGGGAGCGATAGGCCTTGCAGTAGTGAAAAATGACTTTGGGAATTTTTCACTATCAGGACGTTGAAATCTTAAAAGTATGTGTCCTGCCTTTCAAATGCTTAGCGCCCAGCCCTTTGGGCTCTCCAAGGCCTACATTAGAATTGACATACAGTATATGTATACAAATGGAAGGTTTGGGCCTAGCAAAATGGTAATTTTGCCAGGTCTTTATGGCAATGTATAACATCACAGGCATAGCGAAGGGGCTTCTTAAATGGGTGGCACAATTAGTGCTGCAGCCCCACTATTAGCATTTAATTTACATAGTACCATAATACTGGGGACTGATATGTAAATTAAAGGTGCCAAGTAGGGATAAGCTAATATTTCCATGTTTAGAGGAGAGAATACAAGCACTTTAGCCCTGGTTAGCAGTGGTAAAGTATACAGAGTCCTAATACCAGTAAAACAAGATCAGAAAAGTGGAGGAGGTAGGCACAATGTTGGGGCAAGATCACCCTAAGACTGTCAGGTCTAACACACACCAAGGGTCCAGGACCTGAGGGGCACCACTTGAGGGTCAGGAACCCATTGCAGCTGGATCCAGGGGGTGCTTCAGGATGTTGGGGAGCAGTTGCTCTAGTGTCTTGGGTTCAAAGATGAAGTTGTAGGTTCAGTTCTATGTTCACCCAGGCAAGTGGGCAGCTGACAGCAGGTCAGCACAGTAGGGCAGCAGTTTCTTCAGGGCAGCAGGTTTGCAGAGTGACAGTCCTTTCAGCAACATAGCACTCCTTCTTCCTGGCGGATCATCCACAGGTTGAGAAGATTACTGAGGAGGTGGTGTCTGAGGTCCAAATTCCCAAATCTCTCCCATGCAGCTTTATTTTCGATGCAAACCAGGTATTTTGTGTAACAGCAACATTTCCATTGTTTTCAATGGAGTAAGACTCTTAGGCCCTATTTTACAAGATTGGCGGGTGGCAACCGCTGCCCGCCAAGTTGAAACCGCCGTGCGGCAGCCAATGCACCCGCCAATGCGGCCGCACTCCTGCGGTGGCCATGAAGACATCCCGCTGGGCCGTAGGTTTCCGCCCGCCCGCCCAGCGGGAATGTCTGCCGCAACACGGGAGCCGGCTCCAAATGGAGACGGCGGTTTTGCGGTGGTGCATCGGGTGCAGTTGCACCCGTCGCGCTTTTCACTGTCTGCTATGAAGACAGTGAAAAGCTCCATGGGGCCGTGGCAGGGGACCCCGCGACTCCCCTTTCCGCCAGCCTTTTCATGGCGGTTCTTACCGCCATGAAAAGGCTGGCGGGAGTGGATTACTACCACCGGGACCAAAGTGGTGGTAAACCGCTGCGGTCGTAATCCCAAGGTTTGCACCGCCAGCCTGTTGGCGGTGCAACCATCGAAAACAGCCCTGGCGGTCTTTGACCGCCAGGGTTGTAATGAGGGCCTTAGTCTTTTGAAAATTCTTATCTTGTGTATGTTGGATTTTTGTTGTTTGGTTTTTGTTTGATTAAGATAAATATTGCCTATTTTTCTAAACCGGTGTGGTTTATTTTGTAATGTTTTCACTGTATTACAGTGTGTGTTGGTACAAATACTTTATACATTGCTTCTGAGTTAAGCCTGAATGCTCATGCCAAGCTACCAAGGGGACAAGAAGGGGTTAACCAGGTGTGTTTCTCCTTTGCCCTGACCAGAGTGAGGGTCCTTGCCAGTAACCTGGCTGCCAACCAAAGACCCCTTTTTCTAACACCTGCCTACTTCCAACAAGCTGCTTCGCACAGACTGGTAATTTTACATTCACCTCATCTACAACCTCAAAATCTATTGACTGCCTTTGGGCCTTTTTACATAAAACAAAACCTTACTCTTATCATCTTCAGACTTAACCATCTTCTTCACATCGACCATTACCACCATGCTTTCATTTTTCTCCACCACATTGAAAAAAGTGGTCCTCCACAACAATAATGTGAACATGAAATAATGTGTGCATGTAGTGAAATGATGCAAAGCAACCATACACTATCTGTTACACACTTTTTGTCGAGTAATTAGAGTGGCCAAAATGAGGAGTACAATGTGTTTTAAAACTCAATTAAATCGTTCATTTAGCCACTCTTTTGGGGTTTTATCAACATTTAAATAGGTTATTTTATCACCTCTCTGGATAGACTTTTGTCAAAATAATTTCTCATACAATTCTAAAGTTTGTCCTTATAAAACAAAGTCCACTAATGCCTCCACCAGGCTTTTGGAATTATATTGGATCATTACTATTGCATGCTGCTGTGTCACAATATCTTACCCTACCTACGTTTTGCCAGACCACTCTAAATACTTCTTCAGTGCTGGAATTTCTGTCAAAGCACAGTCTCACACAATACATGTCTCAAAATCTCCCACTTATTTATACTTTTCTGCATCAGCATCAGGCCACTAATAAACTTGGCACATCCACACCAACCTCTTCCTGCTCAACACACCAGTAGGACCTTGATGGGCCAATGCTACTAAGACCTTTTGTACAGCACTGGTATAACAATCTATCAACATCAGTACCGTTCTCCTTACACAAATCATTCTGTTTTTGCCTGCACATACGTTGTGAAATGTAAAATCTTCCTATATCTTAACTTTGTTCCAGACTTACAGCAAACCACACTGCAACCTAACAACAGACTTCTCTAACTCAGCTTTTCTACATTATAACTCAGTGACTGGAAAAACATACTGGTCCACATCTGACACAAAAGCCACTATATCCTCCTCATCCCCGCTTTCATCCATTCTCTCAAGAATGATAAAGGTCATGAAAAAAAGAGTAAAAGGCCTAAAACATTGTCAGTTGTGCATGCACGTCCATAGGCAACCATCTGGGAATGCTTTATCTCACACTTTATCATTGTCTAGCCTTGCAATATGGTTGACATGTTGAAAATAACATTTTGCAATGGTACAGAATGGGAAAAATGATTCAGATATGGCTACCAAGCCTGTGTGAGGAGCTGTCAGGCCCACACAAAAGGTAAAAGTTAGCAAAAGTGTTTTTTTTTTTTTTTTAAAGTCACATTGGCCACCACCACTGGCACCAAAAAGGGCTAATTTTCATGATCACGTTGTGCAGTAGCATAATGCTGTCAGTCACATTGAGGGGAGCCAATAGCGTGAGTGGGCTGATCCATTGCCTCAAGATATGTGCTTTGGTGGCCATAAGCAAAATGTGAATGACAATTCAACTAACCAGTGGATGAAGACTGTATATTATATATGATTTTATTTTTTTAATTACAATAGTCTGACGACAATGATAATGGTGTCTCCAAGACCGGACTTAAAAAATACAATGTTGAAAAAAATACACCAATGTCTTTTCTGTTAAATGTTTTTTTTTTACAGTTTTTGGCAGAATGGCCAACCAGACAACAAGTTTGCAAATGAAGACTGTGTGGAAATGAACTCAGCAGGCTGGAACGACAGTGGTTGTCGGCGAGAAAGGTTCAGCATCTGCAAGCAAATAGCCGCCATTTTATATTCTTAAAGGTGTACTCTAAGCCAACTGGTTACTTTTAAAGTATTTCTGACAAGGAAGTATATGTATTATTGATGATGTCATAGTAGATTGTCCATATCAGCAAACAAGGCACTAAGTCCAATAAATAACAATGTCCTGTTTGTCCTCTTACATTTGAGTTTGATTTTCTGAGCTGCTTCTTTCTTACATCATTGGCCCAATGTATCATTGCTAGCTGTACCTTGAAATTATTACTTTTGTTTTTAATTTGACATGATTACTTGATAAAGAGGGCAGAAGGGAGAAACATACAACATGCATACTAAATCTTAACAACCAATGGGAGCTAACAGCATGCTTTCCTGGCATACTTCACTTGCCATTGCACGCAAACTAAAAATTAAAAAATATATGGACTTAAAATTATACTTCTTAGGTATTCATTTTGTGTGGTAACTTTTTTCAATGTTGCATCTTTTTTTGTTCTTAAATGATTTTTCCTGTGTCACAGAATGTGCCCACAAGTTCTCTCACCGACAGTCTGGACAGTTCCCAGGGTTTCACACATCTCAGAAAGCTGGATGGACATTTTCTTTCGCAAACCTTCGATGCTTCCATAGAAATTATGCATTAGTAATATAGAATCTCCTGCAGTTGGAGAGACGGACTGGTTGCATCCACTTATTACGGAGTTTGAAGTCACAATGTCCAACTTCTCTTTCACAAAACCAGTATTTCCTGTATTTTCCACGTGTAGAAAGTCATAAAAGCGTGCAGTATTGTCTGCAGTAAAAAATCTGACAAATGGCTACTAAAATAGGAGTCACCGGGTGTACCCAGATGATTGGGTTTTGAGAATGTTAGGAAAAACATGATATCGTTCTGTATTAGGTAATCATTAAGTAATTAAAACACTGCAACTGGATACCTACATTTAGCCAATAAGAGGTTAGAGTAATTGTGAGAATGGTGTGCCCCAAACATCATCATATTTTCTGGGGGTAAGTGAAGGTCTGTTTCACATAGAAAGAGGTTTTCCATGTGACGAAAGCCAGGAAAAGTAGAAAATATGAATATACAAATGCGTATTTCGGCAGTATTTACTGCTTAGGACTAGCTGTGCAGCAACAGATTCATAGATGTACATCTGGCAATGTATATATTGCTGAGATTTCTGACCTTTGCTCCTTGGGATGATGTGAATCCTTACGAAAAGGCATATATCTATACAAATGCTATGCAGAAACGCACAATGTGTATATTCCTGCAGGTTTTTTTTTACATATACCTGCACCAAATGCACAAATTTCCATTTGAAATCACTAAGCAAATTGAATGACTCTATATTTCAATAAATAGCGCTAAATATATAAAGTAATATTGGATCAAAAACTATGCCATCTGCATATATTTTCTGTACAATGGTTGGTTCATGTGAATCAATGTATACGTTCTTCTTAGTTCTAGCTCAATAGGTGTTACTTGACAAAAGTGCAGGGATCCTAAATAGAGGATCCCCCAAAACCATGAGCATGTGCTTGATGTGTACAAATATGCCCATCTTCATCTATTATTCAAAATGGATTTTTGAGTATTTGTTTGGTGTGAGGACAAGTAATGGAAGGGTTCCCTAATTTCTCAAATAAATGTTAGGTCCCTGGCAACCCCAAAACCACCAAAAGCCCAAGCTCATTGATTAACTCATTACCATTTAAGTAGGGCTCTCCTGGTTCTTACAAACTCTATTCTGTATCCAGCACCCCATGGTCCCAAGTTCTGTCCTGCCACGTTGCCAGGAAATCATTTAATCTGCTTCCAACCTTTTCTCCTCCTTTTCATAGAACCAAAAGAAGTCCCCATACTTACCTTGAATTGCACTTGCTTGCTGCCCTCTACTTCGTTGAGTTCTGTTTATTCCCCCTCTGCCTTTCTGTGGTAAGAATTCCTAGTCATGCTAGATTGTTCAATAAGTGCCTCTGCCTTGACCAAATGTGGCTTTAAACTATCCCGGGTGAGAGGTTGCCATCTCTTCTCAGTTCTATTCCAAAAACTACCTCTTTCAAACTTTTGTGCCTAATCTAGGGTAGTAAAGGATGTCACATGCTCCCCAATGGACTTTCCCATCCCTTTACCAAACAGGAGTGCCCTTGGCTCCTCACTCTTCATAGCGAGGGTACCCAACCTAATTTTTAATAAAACAGTCATACATCAGGGCCGTGGGCACCACCCACTTAATGTGTCAAATCTACCTCCTTGTCTTTGAAATATGCTTCACCCATAAAATCAAGTAACACACAAGAGGCTCCAAGGTGTCAGGAGCTTATCCTGGCATAATTTGACCGATTGCTTCACACTTTTCCTAAGCTCTCTTCTGAGCTTAAATAATTATAAAACTCACGGTTCAAAATCTCAGAAATACATTCTCTATCAACAACCACAGGGTAAGAGCATTTTACTCTCGTTACACCCTTTCCTTCCTTATCTAATAGCCTTAGCCATACGGCACATCACTTCACTTTATATTCAAACAGCTGCCATTCTGAACTTTATGGATCCTTTATATCCTTAGGTTTTAACAAGGCTTTCCACCGAGGATCTTTTACACATGTTGTTGGTTGTGACCTATTACAATCGTCATCTCGAAAATTCATTTAAAATGAAATACGCACTGGTTTGATAGAAAATATATTAATCAATATCTGAAATATCATTTTCTTGTTTAAAAGCCTGCTGTAAAGCACCATCCAATGTGGGGTATTCTGCAATTTCTTTGTGTGCCATCTGGAGCTAATCTCATGGTTGCAGCTATGGACACCCAACCTTCCCCTCACTGATTTATCAGATACATCTTGATGCTTCTTTATCGTAGAACATTTGCATCCTGGTTTCTTCGGCAATATGTCCTTGTTCTCTGACAAAGACTAAAATTCATCATTGCTCTCACCACCTTTCTTTCTTTTACTTTTCAGACCTGTTTGAACAGCATCCTGCTTAGAATCCTTTATCTCTTTTAAATCAGTTCTTAGAATAAAATCCTCCTGGACATTTGAAGCTGATACCTTGTTCACTCTCTGAAATTCTAAGAAAAATGATATGAAAATGAAAACCAACTAAGCTTACTAACCATTTTAGCTTAGGAAAATAATTTCTTTCCTAAAACTGAAAATTTCAGGCCAGCTAATGCTGATTGTTTCCATACCATAATTTTAACTATTAACAACTGTAAAGGATTTCACCAACTGTTTCCTGGTGTGAATAGGCGAGAAATAAGGGATTTAAAAAAAAAGAACTCTCAGCGTACAAGGCTGACCTCAGGAATCGAAAGGTAGAGATGGCTTGATTTGCAATTTGCCTTTCAAGTGCAGCTGTAGCTTCACAAAGCTGCCAACTGACAGAAAAACAGAGTACATTCAGTTAGACCCGATCAGCCTTCAAAAGGAAGACTTCAGTGCCCAACAACATTGGAACTCTCTGCTTCAGACATTGTCTAATGTTAGCCTTTGACGTCAAGCACTGAACTTGAACGAGGTGTTTTACACTTCAAATAGCCACCCTGTAATGACCGGCATAGATACTCACAACAGAAAACACATAAAAAATATATCCAAAAAAACAAATGCTCCTGTAAATTGGAAACAACAGTCAAACTTTAAAATATTGAATAAAGCCAAATTAAACCATAGTAATCATGAGAAGAAACTTTAAAAACTACTTATCTTCAGCAGAGCTGCAAACAAAAGTGTAAGAAGATGAAGGATGCGAACTTTTAACAGCAGTAGTGTGTTCAATTTCTTCTATGTGTACACAAAAGGTTCTAATATTCTAAAGTTATATTTACGTGCTGCAGAGAACTGAAAACAGATGTAATACATTATTCTAGCCTACTATCCTGCAACAAAATTACATTTGCCCTCGAGGAATGGATATCCCTCTCTATCTGCACTGTTGCCAAGGCAGTGCTTGTTGTAACCTTCTAAAAAAGAAGATTGCTACTAAAGTCAACTACTTGTCAATTTGCCCTAAATCAAGCACATCATGAGGCAGAAGGGCACCCGCTCAGACCAGCTAAAGAAATAGCATTCCCAAGAAAGTGCCAAGAGAACTGGAAACCTCACTCATACATTCCAATTGTGGGTTATTTGAGTCATATCTGCAGTGCTGATGCTTGACCTGCACTGCGACCCTTGATATCACAATGAGAGGTAAGAAAATAGGGCTCAGTTCCCTAGTCTAGTCTTGAAGAAAGATGTCTCTCCTATCACTCCCAAGTCTGGACTCCAGTTGAAGGAGAGATTAGTATTAGGCCTTAAAACAATCAGGTCTGTTGTCCTTAACCAGCCATAAGTCCACCAAACAAACCCACATCCAAATTCATATTATTGAAGTCCTGATAAATTTACATTTAAAATGTCTGAATACGTTGGATTTGCCAGGCAAGTACTCCAGTCCAGACAAAAGTGCCAGAAATCCTTGGCCAGACTTGATAGATTTTTGGATCTGGTGCCCACAAGTGTGATGCGTTACTGTTCCTACTGAACAGGATGCAACATCTAATAGGGTATGACTAGAGACACCTAACACGAACCACTGATCCTGGAGATCCAGATAATCGATGTGTACCTGTCACTCTCGGAACTCTCAGATTCTGGAAACTATGCTCTCTGACCATGCTCCGATCCTGATGTCCATAGACATGGGTCTCACCACTGCGGGATGCAAATCCTGGTGCCTGGCCATGCAGCGCTATCGCATTCCCCCAGGGTAAATCCCAACAGCCAGCTCATGTCTCCACCTATCTAAAGGAAAACAAGGGTTCAGTTATATCCCAGAGGGTACTATGGGCTTCTGTGAAAGAAACCATCCGGGTGCAAATAATGTGGGATGTGGTGCTGGCAAATAAACAGAAGATAGATCGCCAGAGTGAACTGGATGGCAACACTGTATCCCTCACCTGCTTATACACAGCCAACCCCTCGCTGCCCGTGCACCACCTTTTGGAACAAGCCCATGTAGCTCTCAGTGAACTGTACACATTCAAGGCAGAATACATGCTGCAGTGGCTGAAGGGCCGCTACTACGAGGAGGGAGGAAAGGCCGGACGGCTTCTAGGTGGCTCAACTGCACCAGTTGGAGGAAACACAGGCACCCCTGCTGTTCACTCCTTGAGCGGTGAGATCCTCACCCACCCACAGGACATTGTCAATGAGTTTACAGAATTTTACTGAAAAGTGTACATCCCAGAGTTAGTATCCAGTGCCGATCAGGTGGAGGCCATCCTGAAGGGTGTACGAATACCCCATTTGTCAAACGAGGGTCGGGGTCTATTAGAAAGGGACATCAGTAATAGTGCAGGCCATTTTCAAGCTCCCCTACCATAAGGGTCCCAGGGAAGACGGTTTCCCCGCTGAATTTTATAAATGGGCTGGAGAGGAGTTTGTTGACTTCCCATAAGAGGCCTTCTGGGAGGCTAGTCAAGCGGGCTCCCTGGGCTCTATCTCTAACACAGCAATGATTGAGGTCCTCCCTAAACCAGGTAGGGACCCCCTCCTATTTGGCAGCTGCCGACCCATATCCCTTTTAAATGGGTATGTAAAAATCTGCAACAGCGGCCCTCCCCTGCAAAGTCATCCTGTCTCTGATACATCATGCCCAAGTGGGATTTGTACTAGGATTCACCTCCAGAAACCATCTCCGCACTCTGGCCCACAACCTCTGGGGAGCCAGTAAACTGCCGGATAAGGCTTTGGCCCTATCCCTCGATGCCAAAAAGCTGTTTGATCGCATAAAATGAGGGTACCTGTTGGCAACCCTACAGAAATTTGGATCGGGAGACCAATTCATTGCCAAGGTCCGCTTATTATATAATTGCCCCACAGCCCACGTTAACTGTGCTGGCTTCTAGTCTGACCCTTTCCTGATACAGATGGGAACGGGGTAAGGCTGCCTGCTCTCACCACTTTTATTCCTGTTGCCAATAGAACCCCTAGCAGCCACCATCTGCCAATCGCCTCTTTTCACTGGGTCAACCCTCTGGGGGTGAGGGGTGTTCAAACTCTACCTGTATGCGGATGATATCCAGCTCACCTTGATGGAGCTGAGCTGCTCCCTCCCGGTCTTACTGAAGGTCATTGATGGCTTTGTGACCCTTTCTGGTTACCGGGTGAATTGGGACAAGAGTGAGGCCTCGCCCCTCTCACACATCACCATAAAAGAAGAAATCCATGGCTACCCCTTTCGATGGACACCATCCTGCCTTAAATATTTGGGAATCCTCGTCAACAGGGGATTAGACCGAATGGTGGGAGACAACTTATACCCAATTATTAATCGCATGAAACTGGTCTTTGAAAAGTGGGCACACTTGAGGCTCTCCATGTGGGGCTGGGTACACGCAGTACGAATGGTCACACTAGTGAGATATACATGTGTGCTAGGCATGCTACCCCTCCTGGTGCTCCTACCCGCCTGCTGACATATAGATGCAGGAATCCAAGCCATTATGTTGTGGCTCCTCCTGCCCTCCTCTGACATCTGCTAAGCTCATTGTGCGTCGTTGGGGGCTTGAGGCTCCCATTGGTAGAACATTATATCACGGGCCGTCACCTCTCCCAACTGGCATATATGCTCCCTTAGACACCAGATGTGCCACAATTGGGGCTACCATGGGTAGAACATTATACCACGGCCCGTCATGTTCCCTGAGATGCCAGATCTGATACAATGGGTCACCACAGAACGAAAGCCAGAGTATCCTCGACCATATGTACAAGGGTAACCCCATCTAGCCTCGCTCTGCCAAACCCCAAGTTTTCAGCCATGTACAAAGCCTGGTACAGGGCACATCGCCTTCTAGGTGTACATCCCCAACTCCACATGCGCCTGCCCCATGGGCCAACAACTGCCTGTGCATTGGTGCAGAGACCCTCGACAGGGCACGATGGCACGGTGCCGGTATCCACAGCCTAGACCAAGTCCTGGCTGATAGTGACCTTAAGACACTTAGGTGTCTGCAAGAGGAATTTGGCCCCCGGTCCCAACAGACGTGGTGGCACCTGCGGCTGAAGCACTGCCTACAGCGTTGTATGGGAGCTCCCCCTTGGAACCACCAGTCCTCGCTTGTGGTGTCCTATCTTAGAACCTGGGGCCACTTTAAGGGTGTGATGTTGGGCCTCTATGAAGTTCTTACATGCCATCTTTTTCTCCTCAACAATCGCAACGCTAAGTGGCATTCCTGCCTGCAGATGGCAATCGAAGAGGAGGACTGGATAGATATCACGGAGGCTCTGGATAGGGGCACGCGGGAGGCCCGCCTGAGGTTTTGCCTCTTCATGACGCTCCACAAATGACATTGGTCACCGGCTTCCTACCTCATGCAAACTACTGGATTTGTATGGCTGCTTGCTGCAACCTCGCACACACCATCTGTGAATGCCCTTCTGGACGGCAATTGGATCCACCTTGAGGACCTCCATAACACTTATGACACCCCTTTCCCCCTCTCTAATCCTCCTATATGGTGTGGGGGACTCCACCCACAAGGCAGCCTTCTGTACACAGCCCTTGACACCGCCAAGACCTGCAACCTTCGCCTTTGGAGACTCCCCACTGCACCTTCACTGGAGGAATGGACAGTGACAATGATCTATGCTGCAGCTCATGAATGCGTCACCTGCCATTTGCAAGACCAGTTGTTGTTATTCATGCAAATGTGGGTGCCTTTTTTCTGGGCACCTAGCACATTTGATTGACATCCCACATCACTAAGGTGGCAAGCGACCTAGTTGGCACTCTGGCACCCCATCTTCCTTCTCCCCTCCCTCTTCACCCCTCTCTTCACCCTCCCTGCACAACACTATCTCCTCCCTCCCTTCTTCCCCCGATTTATCCCCTGCCATACTCCCTGCCCCTTCCTTCTATTTCTTCCTACCTCCCCATCTTATCCCCCTCCACTACCGTGCTCTTACGATCTTTCACCCTCCCTTTCCTTTCTTTTTCTTCCCTCCCTTCCCCTTCCTTCTGCCCACGCCTTTCCGTCTCCCCCATCTTTCATCCCCTTCAGACCCACCCAGATACCTTGCACTAACCGGGGCCCATCACGCTTCCGTTTGCACCCCCCTCCTTGTCGCCGGCCCCCATGCACCTATTGGCCACCACCATGCTGTACACCCCTAACCACTGGCCTGTGATGCTTTTCATCTTTCTTCCATGTTATGTGCTTCTTAATCCACTGCCCTTGTTCCAAGATCTCAGGGATTTTATTATTTTCAAATTCTCAAATTTGGGGTCCCCTTCAGTACCATCTACAATGTGTGATCCTTTCTTTTTCCCTCCTCCTCCTCCTCCTCCCACTCTCTACTCTCTTTCCCTCCTTTTCCCCAATGTTTATTTTCTTATATACTGCAATGTACTGCGATGTACTCAAGGTTCATTATTCTATTTCTTCAATAAAAATTAGAACAAAAAAAGAGTCACAGTGAAATTAAATTTGGTTTTGTGACCATTCTCAATTCCTTCTTCATTGAGATTATTTTCAACTTTGGAACTTGCAATATGTTGTCCTCCTGATATAAGGAAAACCCTGAGAACTTCATGATCCATTGTGAACCAAGTAGGACTTGGCTTGACTGAGGAGGAATCTTACACTTTCCAGGTCTATTGGCAATGGGGATCCTCAATGCAACCTGGTCCTGAGAAATGAAGATCATGTTGTCTTTGTAAATGATCACCCTAACCAAGTGTTCCATGAAGTTTGTGAAACACCAGGGTGATGATGGCAGGCCAAACGGTGAAACATCAAACTCCCAAATAATTCCCTGCCAGGCAAAGAAACAATTACATAGATTCCAAATGAAAATCTAACATAGACATCCTTCAGGTCAATTTAGACCATTCAATCTCCTTTCTACAGGATGACCATCAGTAGATTGTGGCCAGACACTGCATCTTGTAGTGCATGTAAAGAACTGAAGCAAGTGGTTCCACTTTCACTCATCGGTCTCAATAAAAGACCATTACTCTCACAGAAAGGACAGCAGACGGAGGCATCAGGGGAAGCTTGCCTGCCCCTTCACAGACTTAGTCAGTCATCTGACAAAGTACCAACTGCCCTGCTAAGGTCCTTCCATACTACTTCCTTATGGTGTGCACCATCCAGGCATCCTTTAAGAGGCATTTCTAAGGGCAACACACCTGTTTGGTTAAGTTAGGGCTGCGTTGGGGTCAGAGGCCCAGGGCCAGAAATGATAAACACTGCTTTCAAGACAAAAATCTAATTACCCCCACTGTCACATATGTAGGTAACTAAGTATAAACTTATAAACCTGCTAACCACTCACTCATAAAAGGTATGATTACCTATATCTCATAACTAGGTCAAAGGCCCTCATGGTTATAATGTTGAAACCCTCAGTCATAAGCATGGCACACAGATTTATTTTTCACAGATGTAACCTTTCAGTGTAATCATCACAATCAACACCAAAACTGTATTTTGCTTCTACATCATTACATGGGCACCTGTTTTGGGATGACTAAAATTAACTTAGTAGCCTACTAGCAAACTTTTTTGCTATGGACCAGAACTAACTTTCATGTACACCATACGAAACACTCTCACCACCGTAATGAAGAGAGGATAAACTCCTCCAAATCCCAGTAACACACCTATGACAGACATGCTGATATTAATCAAGTCTTATCTTCTAATTACCAAGCCTGCGGTACCCCAACATAAAATACCAGTCTCTGAGGAGACAATACTGCATCCGTAAACAACAAACACAAAGACATCATGTATCTGTCTCTTCATTGCTCAGGATAATTCTTAGAGAATTTCAAGTCTCTAACAGAAATTCTCTCCATGTACCCTAACCAATCTCAAGCTCTCAAACAACAGAAAGACCTCACATAATCATCATCACCAATCCAAATCAAGCTTCAACCTACCCCAACACCTCCCAAGGGCTCTTACTAATATATTAACAAGTGCTCTGTATGATAGCTGGACTTATGATGCAAATACTTTCTATACTACTCCTACTATGCACAACAGATTCACATCCCCACATAAACTACTTAAGAAACTTAAAAGGAATTACTTTCTTTACATAAAGTGTCTCCCTATGGCAGCCCAGCCCATTCTCTAATCCAATTGCTGCCTTTAAGCAGTGTACTAAACTGCTGTTTGGAGTTTTCCCACCATACAGAAATCAATGACCTGCTCCTGAATCATATACCCCTGACTGAAGCATGGTTTGACAAGACTTAACAAGCCTCCATTGGGCTAATGCTCTCTATAGGCTTAGCCTAAAACATCTAGGCAAAAACAGAATGGAGTAGCCATAAACCATAAGCCTAGTATTCCACAGTTTTTAGAGAAGTTTTTACTGAATTCTTTAGAGAAGCCTTAGAGTTTCTCTTTTGATACTCTGTTCACTTGCAGACTCTCTCTGATCTGCTACTCAAACTCACTTTGAGCTGCTTTTTTGTCACTTCTTTGATTTATGAACTCTTTATGAATTCTTCTAGATATTTCTCTTTGTCCCGAACATAACATTAGACTAGACTAGGAGTTTACAAGAATCAAAAAGTGCTCAAGGTAGATAAATGTCCAATCGCCCAAAGCCCAAATTCAAAGATTGACGAAGTGTGGTTCTTGAAGCAGCTGCCAGTAGAAATGGTTGCAGAGTGGTAGAATTCCAGATTCAGGTGTGAGTATCAATAGGGTTATGCATTGAAAATTGTGATGATGAATTGTGACTTGTGAATTGTATATAGCTTTGAAAATGTTTCCTTATTGATGTTTTGCATTGCATATTCGCCTTTGTCAAAAAGATAAAGAGGTTATCAGACTAAGAATTAGTCTAAGATCCCAGGATAGATATATGTATATATATAGAGATTGATTTATGGTATTCTTGTCTGCTGATGAGTTGATGCGCAGGTCATGAGACGATGTCCACTGCACAACTGAGATAGGGACAATAACAAAATGTTGTGATTGTACTAATATTGATCAATATTGGTGGAGTATGATGCACAAAGGTGACACTACATTAACTAGGTGATTTCCCGCTGGTCGAGATGGGTGAAAACTGTCCTTGATCAAATAAGTTGGAAGGTGAAAAAAACCTTAACGTTCTGGTTGTTGATTGTTGTATTGTTTTATTTAGAAGAAGCAGACAAAAACAGTCATTACATATTGCATAGAATTGTAAAATTAAAGCTTTGTGTGTGTACGAAGATATTGTAAAGGCGGGTGAACTGCTGCAAGGAGCAAGTTGTTGAGTCACATTGTGCTCCACTGATATTAGTCAGTTTGTGTAAAAGCTGCATTATGATTGGTTGAGGTGCGTAGAGAGACGTATTTATTGGAGGTTTGGTTTACTAAGCTGTGCTGAGACTGGAAGAATGTGTTTCCTAAATTTAACGTATACGGAACAAAATCAAAACATTGCAAACTTTCTATTCTGTTATTTGCCAATTGTTGAATTTAATTATGAAACCATGACATTTTTCAAAGCTATTAGAAATTTTATTGGAGGTGTTGTGAGTATTCCTGTTTGGGAGGATGAAAAGGGCACCCCCTGAGAGTCCATCTGCATATCATACAGCGATTGAGCAAGGGTTACATACATGTACATAGCTTTGTTAATGGTGCAAGATCATTTAAAAAACGTGATTCATTGAGTTTTCTTAGCTGGGGATCAGTTCATTTGAGACAGGTTGCGAGAAATTCTTTGTGAAATGAAACCACCACCTAGACACACACAATTTGAAGCTTTAGGCACTTGGGAGAAAATGGCAAGAGAAAAAGGTAAAGACAAATACCCAAGATGAACTAAATGAGCTATGGGGAATTATGCTGAAGCAGTTTGGGATGAACATAAAAAGAGATAGAGAAAACACATAATAGACTAAACTAGACGACCCTGCCATTATAAGAGAGAAAAGCGAGCAGTCAGAGAAAAATAAAAAACCTAAAAGGGAACAGATTAAAGGAGATACAGAAATAAAGACTGAATTAAAGACATATTCTGAAACTGACTCAGATTATTCTTGGATCTTGATTATGTAAGAAAAATAATTAATTTACTCACGCAAAAAAATTACAAGGAAAGTAGAAACAGTACATGATAAATTGACAGAATTAGCAAATAAACATAATGTCAGCATTTCAAAGAGCGTCCCATTGCAGCATAGTTTCAGGGTAAATTTGGATGATGAGTTAATTGAAGACATGCGTTCCTCAGGAATGTGACTGCATATTAATAAATGAGTAAAATGTATCCGCAGATGGCATGAATTTGATAAATTAGAAAATAAATGAGAAAGGAAACATGTTACAAAGAAAGGATCAGGTACCATGGAAATTAAATGAAAAACACTACCGGATCCCCAGATGATGAGGGAGCTACAGCCTACCCATTAAGAGAAACTCCAGGTAAAGGGTATGTACATGTGCCTTGGGATAGAGGTGACCTTGCAACATTTACAAGCAATTTGCCAAAACTGAGGGAGAATCCTGTGCAATGGTACACACAAGCCAAGAGGTTTGTTATAATTTCAAAGGTGTTTTGGACTGATTTGAATATGGTGTTTGACATTGTTCTTCCAAATGATTTATTATCAGAATGTAAACGCTGTTCAGTGGCTAGATGCTGAGCTGACAAGAGATCTTTGCACAAATGCAGCCTCACCTCTTTGTAATGACTAAGTATAATTAGGTGATTACATTCTTGAATGGCAGAGCTCCTTCTAAGGATTTGGATTATGTGAGATTGAATCTAATTCAGCAGGAAGTGAAGGAGTCAGCATTTACATATTATGAGAGGTTGCTGAAAGCATTTCAACAGCATACAAGTCAAACGCATCTAGAACCAACAGATACAGGATTTTGTTATTGCACAGTTTGTGCGTGGTTTGATACCCGAGATTAGAAAGCATATACAGCAGAATGTGATTTAGATGACCTCCTTAAATATGCAAAGTATAGGAGTGATGAGCAGGAGATGAAACTGCAAGAGAAATTTATGTCAGCTCAAACAAAATTTGCACAGAGAGGTTTTCAGAATCAGTCATTTCCAGGGAATGGTGTTGCAGTACAAGGCATTGATGTTCAAGGTGCTGCTCAATGAGTCAGGTTTCAAGCAGGATTACAATGTGTTCAATGAGGAGTGGTTTTCTCACAAGACAGAGATTGTGGAGCTCTGATTGATCCAAGCACAGGTGTGGTAGAGCTAAAGAAAATGACTCCATGCCATCTTTGTAACAAGGTCGACCACTGGAAGCATGAATGTAGGCTCAATCCAGATAGAATAAATAATAATCAACTGCAGGGGGAAGCCAGATGCAAATGCAGAATGAGCCCACATAGCAAATACAAGTGTCAGTGCAGAAGCAAGTTCAAATGATCCCAGTTCCACAAGCCCTTGTGGTTCAGCAGAATGTGGGTAACACAAGATTAAATCAAAATCAATTGCCCTGAGTAAATCAAAATGTAATAAAGATTCAAAATTAAAATGTGGTTCAACAATTTCCTATGTTTAATGATAAGGATTCGGATTCAGGCACGTCCCAGTGACGATGCCTGAGAGAAGAGACAGATTGCATGCTTGGAGGAGTCTTAGAGGTAGACCAAGGTGGACCATTTGTAGAAGATGAAGTTAATGGCCACCAATTGTCATTCCTTATTGACACAGGAGTGTCCAATTCCAATGAGAGAACAGCGGAAGTCCCAGACCTGCCCCTCTAAGGAAAGAAGATCTAAGTTGTAGGTGTTACCAACAGACAGATTTTAAACCCAATCTCAAAAGAGGTTCCCATAAAAATAGGTAGATTTGAGGTCTCAGGAAAAACAATCCCAGCTGTAGGTGTTACCAATAGATAGATTTTAAAGCCATTCTCAAAAGAGGTTCCTATAAAAAGAGGTTAATTTGAGGAAAACAATCAGTTTGTTGTTGGTGATTCTAGTCCTGTCAATCTTTTGGGAACAGATTTACAGTACAAACTAAATTGTACAATTTACTGTACTAGAATAGGATTGAATTTCAGACCAATGATGATGTTGAATTCAAATCGGCACAACAAGAAACAGTAGAGCTTTACCCAATGTTGACTATGGAAGATTTCCCACCAGATTTAAATAAGGCAGTAAATACAGAGGTATGGGATTTTACAGGAAAAGATATCAGAGTCATACAATGTGTAGAACCAGCTGGAATAAATGTTAAACCAAATGCAGTTTTCCCAAAAACACTACCTTATCAAAAGACTCTAGATACAATATCAAGAATAACACTAATAATGGAGGAGAAGGTACAGCAGGGCATTTTGAAAGAATTAATCAGGAGTCCATGCAACCTACCAATTATAGGATTACGGAAATCCAATGAAAAGTACGGGATAGGTCGAGACCTAAAAAAGGTCAATGAGATCATAATCCCATGTGGTCCTGTGGTACTGATTCCAGCCATTGTACTGTGCCAGATTCCATGTACAGCTAAATGGTTCACAGTTGAAGTTCTTTGCCAATCATTCTTCTCAATTCCATTATATGAGGATAGCCAGTTTTTATTATTCTTTGTGTTTTGAGAGAAAATATTAGCATTGGGTCGTGTCCCACAAGGCTAAACTGAAAGTCCATCCATTTGAATCAGATTGTAAAAAGGAATCTGGAAACATTGATTATGCCCTGCAATTTAGTTCTGGTCCAATACATTGATGACCTATTAGTGGCATCAGGGTCCAGAGAATCTTGTAACAAGACACCATTGCCTTACTGAATCATCTGGATGAGAATGGACATAAAGGGGGTGATTCTGACCCCGGCGGTAAGGAACCGCCGGGGCCAGGGTCGGCGGGAGCACCGCCAACAAACTGGTGGTGCCCCGCAGGGCATTCTGACCGCGACGGTTCGGCCACGGTCAGAAGTGGAAAACCGGCGGTCTCCCGCCGGTTTTCCGCTGCCCTTCTGAATCCTCCATGGCGGCGCAGCTCGCTGCGCCGCCATGGGGATTCAGACACCCCATACCGCCATCCTGTTCCTGGTTGTTCGCCGGCCAGGAACAGGATGGCGGTATGGGGTGTCGTGGGGCCCCTGGGGGCCCCTGCAGTGCCCATGCCAATGGCATGGGCACTGCAGGGGCCCCCGTAAGAGGGCCCCACAATGAATTTCACTGTCTGCATTGCAGACAGTGAAATTCGCGACGGGTGCCACTGCACCCGTCGCACCTTCCCACTCCGCCGGCTCCATTCGGAGCCGGCGTCCTCGTGGGAAGGTTGTTTTACACTGGGCTGGCGGGCGGCCTTTTGGCGGTCGCCCGCCAGCCCAGTGTAAAACCCAGAATACCCGCAGCGGTCTAATGACCGCGGTGCAGTATTCTGGAGGGGGGAACTCTGGCGGGCGGCGGAGGTTTGAATCACCCCAAAAGTGTCCCCAAACAAGTTGCAATATTGCCAGACAGAAGTCCAATATTTAGGACACATCATTGAACAGGGGTCGAGAAATGTTTCAAGAGAGAGTGGAAAGTTTTTTGTGAATGAGTCCTCCAAAAACGCAGAGAGAAGTCAAATTGATTTTAGTGTCACAGTGTCCTTTCCTCGGGATCTGCACGTCGCTGAACAAAAGGCCCACCTCCTGGCGTCACCAGCTCAGAAAGCTCTTACAGCACAGAGTTATGATGAAGCCAGTCGGGGGAAAGGGAATTAGGGTAGGGAACAGCAGGCAGAGAGATCTGAAAAGAAAAGATTAGAACAAATATACTCATTTATAGCAGTATAACTCATCAGTAGACTCTTGACTAAATGTGTCTTCGTGATATCAGATGGAGACCCCTTTTGAAGTGAGGGCAAAGCCCCTTCTGTGAATCATTGAACAAGAACAAACTACAGCCTCAGAACCAAGAGATGGCAAGAGCTTTGGACTATGATCATACTCTGAATATTAATCCTGTAACATCTATTCATTCATAACATAAACCTTTGATCATGGCCTAGAAAATCTCAAAGAATTAAATGTGCTTTTCACGTATTATGCTTTCCAAAAAAGCAATGAAAACTATAATTTGCTAATCTCCAAAAATGCTTTCACATTCACAACTATAAGGCCGGAAAGTTTTTACTCATTGAACTGGAAGCGCTGTGTTCCTTATGCCAGATAGGTCTTTCATTTGTTTCATCTGAAGCACTATGCTCGTTATGCTAAGGGGCTCCTTACTCATGTGGCCTGAATCACTTTGATTGTTGTGTCAAGGGCTTTTTATGCATGTGGATTGAAGCGCTTTGATTGCTGTGCCAAGGGCGCTTTCCTCAGGTGGACTGAAGCGCTTTGATTGTGCTGCCAAGTGCGCTTTACTCATGTGGACTGAAGCACTTTGATTGTTGTGCCAAGGGCGCTTTACTCATGTGGACTGAAGTGCTTTGATGGATGTGCCAACGGTGCTTTACTCATGTGGACTGAAGCGCTTTAATTACCATACCAAGACTGCTTTCCTCATGTGGACTTGAAGCGCTTTAATTAACGTGCCTAGGCCGCTTTCCTTATGTGGACTGAATCGCTTTAATTTCCGTGCCCAGGACGCTTTACTCATGTGGACTGAAGCGTTTTAATTACCGTGCCAAGGTGGCTTTACTCTGAAAACTGAAAACGTTTTTGCTCGTTGTGCTAAGGGGCGCTTTACCTTTTAGAAGTAACAACTCCCTTCAAGATTTGGCTCATCAAGACCTTACCGCTATGAGTACGACCTATTCATATCTGAATTCACCATGGAAACAAGGGTACTCCGATTTGCCTTCCATGCAGGAAATCTGCTCTATTTCAGAGGAACCCCCACAAGGTCTGACTGCATAAAAGTCTTCAAAATAGTGAGCAACGTGCTTGGGTGTGGCTGGGCTTTATAGGCCTGCCACACCCCAAGATGACTGCTGCCTCTAAAAGCATGGAAATTGTAGTCCCGTCATGGAATAGCACTGATAAGTGCATCTTGTCCACCAATGTCCTGAACCTGCAGCTCTATGAGCTTTGCCACAGTGCAGACGACGCTGATGGCCACCTTTGGAACAAGAGGGGATGACAAGTGATGCGCATAAAGCGCTGAAGAGCCGCACAGCAGAGTTTCGGGCGGGACCTGGACCACGCATGACCTTATTACTAACATTTAGGAATTGTTGACTACTGTAGACAGTGGATACCCAACCTTTCTGTGGTGGCATAGCCTTTACGGAGGCTGACTCACAGAGATGTAACAGATCCAAATCTGTGAGGCAGTGAATGAATGAAAGCTTATCTAGAGTTTAAAGAAAATCTCTGTTGTGCCCCAGCACTGGGAATGCCTGATTAATAAAAAGAATGTACTTTGTTTTGCATTGAGAGGGAAGGCTCCACTCTCTCAGTGCTTACCCAGTGGCTTATTTTTCGGATACACTTGATCCTGTATCTGCTGCATTGCGTGGCTATCTCAAATCAGTTGCAGCTGTGGCTGCAAGTCTGGAAAAATGTGAAAGCATAGTGATGGGACATCCTTTAACTGTGGTAGTCCCTCATTTGATTGAAGTTTTGCTTACCAGAACCTAAACCCAATTCATGATGAATGCCAGGCTCGCAAAATAAGAGCAAAGAATATTATGTTCCATTAAATGTAACAATTAAAATATGTCAAGTTTTGAACCAAAGTGCTTTACTCCCCTTTCCTGAAACTGAGATGTGTGACGATTTGCACCTGACTGCCTTGATGTCATGGATTTATGCACCAAACCAAGGCTTGATATAAAAGATGAGCCTTAATAGATCCTGATTACATCCTTTTTGTGGATGGCTCAAGGTTTAAGAACAAATTATGGATTCCTAAGAGCAGCTTATGCTGTTTTTACAATACAAGAAATAATAGAAGCTTCATGACTTCAAAGTGTTAGATCAGCACAAGTTGCAGATCTGATTTCTCTTATAAGAGCCGGCAGCCAAACAGCCCAATTTAGAGTGACTATATATACGGATAGTCAATATGGCTTTGGTGTAGTCCATGATTTTGGACAGTTATGGTCACAGAGAGGATTTATGACCTCTTCTGGTTCACCCATTCAATATGGTGAACAAGTGAGACAATTATTGGACGCTTTACAGCTTCCAACTGAAATTGCTGTGGTTAAATGTGCAGCACACAGGAATGACAATGTTTATGTCACTGTTGGCAATAGATATACTGATAAAGTGGCATACTATTGTGCAGTTTTGGCTGGTATATTTAATAGAACATTCAAAGATTAATCTCAAGAGGACACTGTTCACTCTATGGTGATGAAGGTAGCTGGCATTTGGGAAGATTTAAAAGCCATGCAGGAAAATGTGTCTGAAGCAGAACAGAGTTGGACAAATGTGGTGAAGATGAGAATGACATTTGGGTTTCAGTACATGGACCAACACATCTAAGTAGGTAACCCTAAATTTAGAGCCCATGCTGACGAATTATGCCACAGATGTGTAACATGTCAACAAATTAATGTTGGAACGCACACACCAGTTACGATAAGCCACATAGGAAAATCAGGAAGTACTTTCCACAGAATGCAGATGGACTTTACCGAAAAGCCTGTTTGTAACAGGCTGAGATATGTGCTGGTTATAAGTGCATTGTCTCTCGATGGGTGGAAGCCTACCCAGCAAAGAGAAATAACAGTCTCACTGTAGCCACATTGCTAATGAATGAGCTAGTTCCAAGCTCTGGTATGCCTCTTTCTTTGGAGCCAGAACGAGGGACTCACTTTAACAGAGAGGTAATAAAGATGTATTCAGTGTTGCAAATTGAGCAAAAAATACATTGCAGTTACCAACCTGAAGCATCTGGAATTGCTGAACAGATCAAAGCAACAATTACATCCAGATTGGCAAGCGTTTGTGCTTAAACAACATTGGAATGGCATGAGGCTTTACCACTACTACTGATAAGAATGAGAAGTACCCATGATAAAAAAACTGTTGAGACGGGTCCACTCACCTGAAAAGAAGGATGTCTGCAGGGGCGATGGTATGCCCCGACCTCCTGGAACACCTTTCAGCACTTCCTGGTGGACACAGAAACCCTGGCAGATGTCCCAAAAGGAAAGGGGGAGTGGAAAAGAAAGAGAAAAAACACTGCCATGTCTTGCCAGTCCAGCCAGGCACCCTGTATCTTCGGGTGGCAGGCCGTTGTTGACAGAGTGATAGTAGAGTTAGTGCACTCAACTTCCCTGAAACTGAAACTCTTTTTCTGATATGGGCACGGGAGTGGTAGAAAAACACTGGTATGCTCCAGCACTTTTCTTGGATAATAATAACTGTTGGTACAATTTCTAGCACTGCATTACCAAAAACCCAAACTGAGTACCATACCAATGAGTACTGCGACACTAGGGCTGGCTTCACAGAGATTCGCTGTTGCACTCTACAATTAGAACTGTGGTTGCACTTATCATGTACAAGAAAGACAAACTAGGGCATTAATTATATCACGCATAACTTTCCTGCGTGCATAGGGTTAAACTAAAAGGAACAAAAACAATCCAAGAAATACAAATGTCCACTCTGGGTTTAAACAGTTAGGGTGGCCCAGTTTGGTATGGTTTCACCGTGTGTGGGAAAAAACCTTCATAAGCAATTTTCTCAAACCTGAAACACAGGCATGAATGACACAATTTAAATCCAAAAGTTATGTTATTAGAGAAAGAAAAGTCACGTAAATGCTCTTTTAAAATTGCACTGTCACTTTTTGTAGTACTTGAGCTCAAGCAGATTTCCTGAAGCACATTAAGGCAAGTAACTACAATAATAATGTAGACTGTTCAGAAATGCATTTGTCTCTTGAAGATAAGCACTCTGCCAAAATACGAGGTCTGAAATACACCAGCTGTTCTAGGAAAGTGTGGCGCTCAAAGAACAAACTCCCTGGAGAATAATAGTCACTTAGCAGCAGTCTTTTCCGGAGTGCTGGAGGAATGCCTGGTGTCAGCTGGTACAGGAACGAAGAAGAGAATTGCCTCAAAAGTCCTGAATAGTAGGATGACAGCAGGGTTGGACTACCAAATCAGATGCTGAGACCAGGAAGCAAAGCAAAGCCAAGCAGGGAGGCATGCTTCACTCTACTATTTATAGCCAATCAGGAAAGCAGTTGAGTTTCCACATGTGGATGAGTCACCACACCCAATTAGAAGCACATGTCTACACCACACCCAATAAGAAACACATGTCTACTCCTGCTCACATTAGCAAACAAGCATTGATAAAACAAGCATTGATAAAAACCAATTGTGTAACACAGCACATTATGGCCCTCATTACAACCCTGGCGGTCGGTGTTAAAGCAGCGGTAATACCGGCAACAGGCTGGCGGTAAAAAAAATGGAATCACAACCATGGCAGAAACCGCCAACATAGACAGCCACTTTAACACTCCGACCGCCACGGCAGTAGAAACAAACACCGTGGCGGTAACCGCCAACAGACAGGCGGAGGACAAAGTACCGCCCACCGTATAACAACAGGCATATCCGCCACCTCTTCCGGGGCGGAACCAACGCTATCAAAAGGACGGCGGAAACAGTACACAGAAGGGAAACCACTCACCTCTCGACACTTCACGAAGAACCAGGATGCCATGGAGCCCGAGCTGCACGTCCTGCCCATGCTGGTGTGTCTTCTCATATATCAGGAGCACCAACGGCGGTGACGACGACCACGGTGAGTACTGCACCTACAACACAGGGGAGGGGGAGGGAAAAGAGAGTGATACACACACGCAACATGCACAACACCATACACACAAATACATGCAGCAACATTACAAATACATCCCCCCAGCCCCTGGAAGAATGCAAGGACAATATTAAATGATTGTAACGATGGTAATCATGAAAAATCAGATAGTGAAAGTTTAAAAATCAGTATATACAAGTATGTACACCAACTACACAAGTCCGGATAGTGTACCAATCATTGTCCGTGGACCAGTGATCCCAAAATGCATGGGCGAAGCCCACACAAGATACCTGACTCAAAACAGAGACAACACTGCAGGGGCATCAGATCGAAAATAAACAGGCACCTCAGGGGGAAGTGGAGGGGGGGCACCTCAGCCGGATGAACACACGATGCCACTGCTCCTCGAGGGGGCTCCATGCCCATTGCTGTATGCTGGGGAGTGCAAATCCACAGTCTCTCAAGTCTTTCTAGTAGGTGGTTTGCCCACTGCTTTCTCTTGGGGAGTGCAAAGCCACAGTCTCTCAAGTCCTTATGTGGGTGGTTTGCCCACTGCTGTATCATGGGGAGTGCAAAACCACAGTCTCTCAAGTCTTTGCAGTGGGTGGTTTGCCCACTGCTTGGTCCTTGGGAGTCCAAAGCCACAGTCTCTCAAGTCTTTCCATTGGGTGGTTTGCCCACTGCTTGGTCCGTGGAAGTGCAAAGCCACAGTCTCTCAAGTGGATACCAGTCTCCACTGGTTCTGGAGGGGGCCTTGTGCCCAGAGTGCTTCATCCTGCCAAGGACTGAGGTAGTGGATGTGATTCTCCACTTGTTCAGGAGGGAGCTTTGTGCCCAGAGTGCTTCATCCTGCCAAGGACTGAGGTAGTGGATGTGATTCTCCACTGGTTCTAGAGGGGGCTTGGTGCCCAGAGGGCTCCACGTGCAATGTGGCCGGTCCCATTCCCTCACCTGGGTGTGTGTGCCACGACATTGCCTAGGAACAGGTAACATGATATGCCATGGAGGCAGAGACATACCCCACACTGCTGCGGCTTCGCCTTCTACCTGCAGGTGCAATCAGTGATGAAAGTCATGCCTCATGGAAGCTGGGCAGGGTCCAGGAAGTCTCCTCCAGCCTCGGATGGCTGACTTCTGGGGATGGTAGCCATGTCAGTGGTGGTGCCGCTGTCAGAGCACGTCACAGGGCTGGTGGCGGTGCTTGCGGCGGTGTCTGTGGCGGCAGTGCTGGCGGTGATGCATGTGTCAGCACCTGTTGAGAGACACAGCAGGACGTCTCCTGCAGCCTCAGACAGGTGCCCACTGGGGAAGATGCTGGGGACTGTTGCTGAGGCTGCAGACGTGCCGGTGGCAGTCCAGGTGGCTGTGCAGGTGGCGCCGCAGGTTGCGCTGTTCGCCTCCGTACAGGTTGGTGTAGTCGTGGACAGAAGGCGTGACACTAGTCCCTCAGTCGGTGCGACTGTGCCCTGTCCTGACCTGCTCTTCTGCTTTTGTCCCTTCCCCACCTTTGATGGTGCCGCAGGTGTCTTCCCACTGTCCCCTTTTGTTTTGGTGGAGCCCTTGGTGGCTGGTAGGTGCGGATTCTCCCTCCGGGATGTGGGCACCTTCTTCACCTTGGCAGGTGGCGAAATGTCCTTGCCCTCGCTAAGTGGCACACTGGCAGCCCTGATGGGTGGCGCACTTGATAACCCTGCAGTTGCTGGCACCAATGTGCCTGGGGATTTGGTGGCTGAGGTGCTGGGCTGGGACCTGGAAAGCCTGGCCCTAGGGGAAGGCCAGCGGAGGAAGGTGAAGGAAAGAGGTCAAAGTTTGCCAGGAAAGTTTTTTTAGACACACTGGGACGGGAAGATGGAGGGGGTTTGGGAGTGGAGGAAGAGGTAGTGGTTGTAGAAGGTGTACGTTTGCTGAATTTGGGTGAAGGTGCATGGGCCGGAGGCTGTTGTGAGGTGGATGGCTGTTGGGTGGGTGTGTGCCTGCGTTTGTGTGCTTTGGGAGGAGGGCTCACAGACACACTGGGAGAGGACACTGGAGATGTGTGTATGGTAGTGGGGGTGGTGATTGCACGTGAGCAGTGTGTGGTGATGGGCGTGCTGGTGATGGAGGTAGTGGCTGAGGATGTAGTACATGCAGGTGTGAGTGGAGACAAGACAGGGAAGGAGGAGGAGGACGTGGAGGAGGGGGACACAGTGGAGGCAGTGGATGTTGCTGTGTCTGCATGGGTATAGTGTTTGTATGAGTGCTTGTGGGATGTGTGGTGCTTATGTTTGCCATGTCCACTTTTGTGTGTTGATGAGTGTGCATGCTGGTCTAATGGTGTGCTTGGGATAGGCTGAGGTACAGGGGATTGGGTCTGGGTGGAGGAAGTTGGAGGGGGGAGGCTGGAAGCAGGGACAATGGCTGCCATCAGTGCTGAGGACAGACCCTGAAATGCTCTCTGTTGGGCCGCCTGCCCAGAATGAATGCCCTCCAGGTATGCATTTGTTTGTTGCAAATGCCTCTCAACACCCTGGATGGCATTCAAAATGGTAGATTGCCCAACAGTGAGGCATCTCAGGAGGTCAATAGCCTCCTCAATGAGGGCAGCAGGGCTGACTGGGGCAGGGCCTGAGGTGCCTTGGGCGAAGGAGATGCCCACCCTCCTGGGTAAGCGGGCACGGGACACACGCTGAGGGGCTGCTGGGAGGGCGGTGCTGGTAGCGGGGGTGGCAGCTGTACCTGTTGATGCGGTGGGCACAGAGGTGCGCACCGCTGCAAGGGAGCTCCCATTAGAGGAGGAGTCACTGTCGCTGGTGTATGCTCCTGTCCCCCGTCGTGGAGCTCCCCTCGCCCTCCATCCCACTGGTGGCTTCAGACTTCATTGCTTCACCCTCCAGGGCCAAGTGGGTTGCAGCTCCCTCCTGCTCCTGTGCCACTGCTCCTCCGCCAGATGATGCTATTGCACACAAGAACAGGGAGACAAAACCAAAAGTGGGGGGAAAGACATAAGAAACACATGTTCAGTGCATGCAACACCGCTACAACACACAGGGAGCAGCCCTCTGCACTAAGCCATGCACTAACAGTTCCTAGCAAATTCACATGCCCATTGGAGACGAGGCCTAAGCCCAATTGCTGCACACCTGGAAGTCACAGGAGCCTGACTAGGTGTAGATGGCTATCACCAGTAGTGGGGTTGGTAGTGGGGTTGGGGTGCCACAGAGCCTGCCTAACAAGGGACCTTGCCTACCAAGTTCGCCCTGGCCTAGGGCAACCCACAGACCACCTCCCCCACCTAGACACCTCGTAATGCGCCCAGAGTCAGCTGAATGAGAGTGTACTCACCCCTTGTGGCTGCTGTGATGTCCTCAAGCGCCCATCCAACTCCGGATAGGCCACCACCAGTACATCGGGGGGGTCATGGTGCGACGGGCACCCCTTCCACGTTGGGAGGCCATACCCAGCTGGCCATCTGCCGTCTTCTTGCTCCAGCGGCGCAAGGTGTGCCAGATAATCATGGCCTGCTGTCTGCTGCACAACCTGGCTTTGCGATGCCAGGTGCCTTTTCTGCAGAAGGATGGGCCAGATGGTGGACCCGTGGCAGCTGTGGAGCCTGTGGACAGTGAAGAAGAGGAGGCAGAAGAAGAAGATGTCGACAACCGAAACAACATCATCATGCAATACTTCCAGTGACACACAGGTAAGAATATTTGACTGCTTCCCACGTCTCACTCTATTGTTGAAGCTAGCATAAGTCTGCCATTTTCACTCAGTGTATGGACCCTGCTTGTTACTTTGCCTTTCCATTTCACAGATCTGGGTCCAACTTTGTGCCCTCTGCTATGTTTACTGCTGGCCTACAGCTGTGTTATATTGTTATGTGAACATTTACATTGACATTGCTATATTCCAGAGGTTTTGCAATTACACATTTGAGAAAGCGCAGACAGACTCCAGATTGTTTTGTGATTCAAGTGTGTTTATTTCTGTGCAAATAAGTGGAGGGGTGTGTGAAATGGGCTGGGGTGATGGTGGAGGAATGTCCATGGCAGAGTCCAGTCTATTTGTTTCACAGGTGCATTTCCCAATGGGGCATAGGAAGTGGAGCAATGGCAGTTTAAGGTTTAAGGTGGACAGGGTGACAAAGTGTGACAGAAGGGTGACATTCAGGGGGGTCTTATTTCCTGGCGGGGGTCCTGGCAATGTTCTCTGTCTTGTTCCTGGATCTCAGGGACCGTTTGCAGGGTGGTTCTCCATCTGCCGGGGGCTGGGATGCTGGTGGCCTGTTTCTCCTGTGGTGGTGCGTCCTGTCCACTAGCGTCAGTGGAGGGCTGTTCATCGTCCAGGCTAGTGTCAGTGGCCTGTTGTTGTGCCACTGTGTCCCTCCTGGTGTTGAGAAGGTCTGCCAGCACCTCTGCAATGGTGACCAGGGTGGTGTTTATGGACTTCAAGTCCTCCCTGATCCCCAGGTAGTGTTCCTCCTGCAGCCGCTGGATCTCCTCAAACTTGGCCAGTACCGTGCCCATGGTCTCCTGGGAATGGTGGTATGCACCCATGATGTTGGAGAGTGACTCATGGAAAGTGAGTTCCCCCTGTCGCACAGCAGTCCTCCCAGCTTCCCTGTTATCCTGTGGCTCTGTCCCCTGAACCGTGTGCCCACTGCCACTGCCCCAGGTCCCTGATCGTCCTGTGTTAGTGGGGTTGCCTGGGTTCCCTGTAGTGGTGGTCAGACTGCTGATTGACGTGTCCTGGGGACAGAGGGATGGGCCCGCTGGGTGTGTGCTGTGGCGGTGTTTCCTGAGGGGGGAGGTTCAGTGGTGGTTTTTGACTGTGTCAGGGGAACCGACTGTCCCAAGGTCCCTTATGGGAAGGGCTGGACATCTTGATCCAGGCGTGCAGAGATGCTGTTGTCACTGTGGGCCTCTTCTGTGGGGGGACTGGATATGTCTGGCACCTCCTGTCCAGTGACATTGGGGAGGGGCCCTGTTGGGTGTAAATGCATAGTTATTGTATCTGTGTGTGCTATCTAGTGCAATGGGTGAGTGACCCTCTACTCCTGTGCTTGCATTATTGCCGTGGCCCTTGTGTGATTGGTGATTATGGGGCATAAGTGAGTCTGTCTACTGGACATGCTTTGGTGATGGGTGTCCATGCACTGGTGTTACATTTAGGGCTTGATTTTGGGATGTGTGGGTTGTGTTAGTGGGGTATCTGTGGGTTGTTGGGGTGATGGGTGTGAGGGTGGGGGGAGTATGTGATGGCATGCAGGTGGGGTGGGGGGGTGAAGTAGTAAAGATTTGCCTTAACAGAGTCCAGTCCTCCTGCTACTCCTGCGAGGCCCTCAGGATGCATGATCGCCAAGACTTGCTCCTCCCATATTGTTAGTTGTAGTGGAGGAAGTGGGGGTCCACCGCCAGTCCTCTGTACAGCAATCAGGTGTCTGGATTCCATGGAACGTACCTTCCCCCGTAGGTCGTTCCACCTCTTCCTGATGTCATCCCGTGTTCTTGGATGCTGTCACACTGCGTTGGCTCTGTCAACAATTCTCCGCCATAGCTCCATCTTCCTTGCAATGGATGTCTGCTGCACCTGTGATCCGAATAGCTGTGGCTCTACCCGGACAATTTCCTCCACCATGACCCTGACCTCCTCCTCAGAGAACCTGGGGTGTCTTTGAGGTGCCATGATGTGGTGTGGGAGACGTGTGAGGTGGTGTCTGTTGTGAAGTGTGAGGGGATGTGTTGGTGTGTGTTGTTTGAGGTGCGTGGATGTTGTATTTGTGATGGTGTTGTGTGTCTGTGGATGCTCGTGTTGTGTTAGGTAGTCTCTCTCTCTGGCCTTCTTTCAGAATTTTGGTTGAAAGGGTTTGTGGGTGATGTGGGTGTGTGCTTTATATTGGAATGGGTATGTGGGTGTGGTGTGTGTATGTGTGTCAGGTGTGTGTATTTTGAATTGTCCAATGTGGTTGTGTTTTGTAAATGTGTGTGTATTTTGAGCGCGGCGGTGTGTACCGCCAATGGAATACCGCGGTTGAAAGACCGCAGCATGGATTTGTGGGTTGTGATACTGTGGGCGTATTCCTGTTGGCATGATGGTGTAGGTTTCGGTATCGGCAGTTTATCACTGACCTTTGTTGTGGCGGATTCCGTGCTGTGAGTCATAATATCTGTAGCGGCATTCTGCTGCCGCAACGGTATGTTGGCGGTCTTCTGCACGCCGGAAAGCGGGATTTACCGCCAGGGTTGTAATGAGGGCCTATGTTTACTTAGAAACATGAAGGTTGAACCAAGGACAGAGATATGATTTAACCCTAATCCCTGGGGATGCTGACAGATAATGCAGGAGGCACCTTGGGGATTCCTGACAAAAACAGGCTTATTTCCCCAGGAGATACTTATGGGGAGATCAATGAGATCACCTCCTGTTCCTGCAAATGCACTTATGAACATAACAGATGACATGGTACTCGATTACTGCAAGGGGTTAGCTGATGTGATGCATACTCTCTCTCTCATCAGGTTTAAGCTGTCACTGTGCGTCTATCAAGAGCAGTGTCATGACCTTAGTGCCAGAGACTGAGTCCTCATCAAGAAACATGTGAAAAAGTCCTGTCTGGAGCCAAGGTGAAAGGGCCCCTGTCAGGTGTTTCTGATCACAAATATTGCTGTCAAATGTGCTGGTGTGGCAAACTGGGTACACACTTCACATACACAGAGAACAAGAGATCCATATGAAGAAATAGTTTTCTATGAGCTTGAACCAAGAACACTGGTGAATGTACCACCGCAAGTTGTACAAACTCGAATGAAGGAGAAGAAAACTTGTGATCAGAGACAAGAAGAAGAAAGGGGTGAATATCTCACAAATTGGCATTAGAGCTCTTGATGTAGAAAGTGGAGAACCAGAGACTCAGATTGACATGTCAGTCGAAACAACTGAAGAGTTACAAGTGAACCCAGAAGACAGAGCAAGTTCTGGATCAGGAGCAGTGAAAGACACTCACAATGCTAAACAGCCTTACAATAGAAAGAAGTTGAAATCAAGTGTGTCAGTTGAATCCATACCACTGACAGTAAATGAAGAAGCACAATGAAGCGGTGCAAATGACATAGACGGAGACCAACAAATACTAAGAATATCAAAAAAGTACTGGAGTACCCTGTCGAAGATATTCAGCTCCTGACCTGGAGGAGCTATTATGTGAGCCCAGTACTGAATGTACCAATTTCAGAACCCTCTTGCCCAAATGCACTGAATGAACTTTTAGATTACAATTTAAAGAGATTTAGAAAAATAAGATAAGAAGAGTGCCCAAGCCCAAAGCAGCAGCTGAAGAGTTAAGATAACATTTTAGATGAACATAGAGTAGGGTTAAGTAAGACGAAACAAAGATTTCTGTAAATGAATTCTGCAAGAGACTAACAAGAAGAAAATAATCAAGAAAATCCAAAATAACAATTTTAAATAAACTTTAATTGTTGTAACACATATTTTTGTTTCATAAGATTTGACATTAAAAAATCATGTGTACCTTAACCTGAAATAGTTGAAAGATTATTATAGGGATTTTATTTGCACCATTATCTTTTGCTGTATTATTACTAATTCTTTATACCCCCCATCAGAGAAGTCCATAGAGAGATTCAATATACAACATCTAAACCATATATTAGTGAAGATGAGTTGAAGGCATCCTTTTTAGGTTACAGGAAAGAAGACTATTCAACAAATGTTTATTCTAGAATATTGCAAGAGTATACAAAAGATATTGAAGTGAAGGATTGATGGGTTTGTGGATACATGCCTTCTTCAGCTGATGAGAAAGGAGCCTACCACCACATTCCCCATGCCTTTGCTATGTCATGTAGTAGCTTGCTTAGTTTAGTATACAGACAGAGACACTTTGAATACTCCTAGTCTGACGTTGACATGGTTTTTTCAAAAGTCTTACTAATGAAAAGAATGAGTTTACATCCACAATCTAAGGAGATGGAGACAGCTTGGTCATACATTAGACCTTTTCTTCCTGTGAACACTGTTAAAGACCATGAAAATAACCTCTCTTGCTTAATGAATCCATTAGACAAAACTTTTATTCTAATGTTAGAAGGAAGAAACTCAGTTTGCACAAAATGCCATTTGGAAGGAAGATGTGTTAAAGAATGTATGGAAAAGAGAAGAAGATGAGTTTAGAAGAAAAATACCAGTTCCAAACTTGAAATTAAAAAGGAGACAATAAGGGAAAATATGTGTGTTTAAAAGAAGAATTCCTGGAAGCATGAGAACAGTAGGAAATAGCAATTGTGAACATGTTTTTGAATTCTTAGGAGGGACATAGAAAATGTTTCAAGGACACGATCCAACTATACCTGGAGTGTATTATATTTGTGGGGAGAATGCCTATTTTTGATTGTCAGCTGACTGAGAAGGAATTTAGGTTTGCTTTTTCCAAAAATGACCATGTACAGAGTCCAGGGGCTAGATGTGCAGAAAAAGCAGTTTGCGATTTTCTAATAGCAAATGTTTGCGATTCACTATTAGGAAATCACACACTGTGATGTACTAAAGTGTGTTCAACACTGTTTTGATTCCCAGTGGGTCACAAACGGACCTGTCTCATCAGTATTCATGAGGCAGGTTGTGATTTGTGATGCATTGGGAATGGCCACAATCACAGGGATGGTGGCCTTCTGGGGTCAGCAGTTCACCATGTCTGTGATTGCTTTTAAGTAAAGCATTTTTTTTGTAGTGCAGCCCGTCTTCCTTGAGAGGAATCAGTATGCATTATAAAAAATAAAATGAAACATTTTCCTTTTCTTTAAAAAAAATAAGCAGTAGTCCGTGGCACCACTGCCTGCTCCTAAAAAATGTTGGCACCCACATTCACAAAAGAGAACGGGTCCCTTGGGGACTGCTTCCGATTTGTAAATGGGTTCCCACCTCCTTCAAGGAGTTGGTAAAATATGAATGAATTGCGACCACATTTCAGTCTCAAAACATTCACACATACCAGTGTGATTCGGTATAAGGAAGGGACGCCCTCAGCACATACATTCCTCATACTGAATCGCAAAGCAAGTTAGTGAGTCACATTTTTCCTTTAGTACATGGTAAAAAACATTTTTTCAATCACAAACAGCCTGATGAACCATTTGCAACCGGAAAAATACTTTGTACATTTGGCCCCAGATACACTATCAATAACACAGTTACATAGATATTTCCTCAGTGTAAATGAGGGAACACATTTAGTTGGATTCATATTTGGAGATATTTTACCAGCAGCAGGAGTTGTATAAAATAATGAGAAGATTAGAAAGCAGTAGTAAATACACTAGCAACGAGTACATCTGGAGATTTATTAGTTGAGAATACAGACTTAGATCTATGCTTTAGACATTTTGCTCACAGCAAAACGTGGAGTCCACAAGATGATTAAAATTGAAAATTGTTTCACTTGTATTTCAGATAAAAGCAAGAAGATTGTAGATTATGCATGTAATATATCTGACTTGAAATTTGATTAAGACCTTTAGAAACCACTAGCACAGTACAGAGCTTTACTAAGGGAATCTCATCAATAGGCAATTGGATAATAGCAGCAGGACAAAGAAACCTGAAAGCTATCTTAGTTCCTGTACTAATAGTTGTTTGTATTCTATCTACTTTAGCAAATGACACAACAATAAAAATGCTATAAATAGAAAAGAGAAAAAGAGAAAAGTGAATAGAAGATTGTGGAAAGATTATTGGCCTCATTAGGAGTATGGCTGTCCAAGGTACGCCACACTTACGGTGATGGTCGAACTGCTGCAACTGTGGTGGTCTGACCTCCACATTACAATCCTGGCAGGTGGACCCACCAGAAGACTGCCATCCCTGCAAGGAACATGGTTCCTGACATGGTGACAGCGGTCGGAAGTTGGACTAATCCACGGTGGTGCTGAACTCAGTACTACTTGGCTGATTATAACTCAGCTTGCTGCAAGCCAGGGCCCACAGTTGGGTACCTGCCCTGCCCATGGCATGGGCAGTGCAAGGGCCCCCTGCCCAGCACCCTGCCTAGCACTGTAAGAATAGAGTAAGCACATAAAGAAAGAGTTTAACAAACTAAAAGAAGGAGAAAATCTGAAAAGGAAAAGGATAGATTCAGCAGAATGAGTAAACTGTGATTTTGTGATGGTTTCAAACTATCAGATGGGGGAGTGGAAGTGCGGATTCTAATTAACTAAAATTGTGTGCAAATGATAATGTGTGTGAAATTATATGTAGGTCTGACAGTGTGAAATAAAATACATGTATTTTTTTCATTTCTGTGTAATCTAGCAGCTGAAAGTATGAAGTAACAATAATTGTAGTCTCTAGCTAGCAAATGTACCACTGACCACTGAGTACATATTTCATATGATTTGTCATTACTTACAGAGGTTAGCAAGCAATATGAATTATCATTTAAATATACTTTGTAACTTTTGCAAAACCCATAGTATGTGAAATATTATTATTTTAACCTTCACATGGTTATAAGTTGATCTAATGTATACAACTGGTAATAATATTACAAAATCAGTTTCTTTATGAATAGAATGGGTATAAAAGCGTATGGGAAAGTATGTTATTTGTTGAAATGCATTACACTAACCATGAACTCTTTTTCTCCTCTTACTTGAGTGACAAGGAACCAGCATCCAGTAGATAGTTTAACTGCAATGTTAATACAAATGAATGAAAATGTTTCTTAGCTGTTTGTTAGACAGATTATTCAATAGACACTGTCCAGTTCTCATGAACACATCAAAGTTGATTGGCTGAGCAAGTAGTGAAAGATGAAGAAAGAAGATAAAGTTACAGAATTTTGTGATTATAAAATGTGTGTTCCTAGAGTAGTGTGAGAAGATTATTAGGGGATCATTTACTCTTACTTTAGAGAGGCTTAAGAGGTGTGGGCTCATTCAGTGGTGATCCTTTCCTCTTTTATGATATTCTGTTGTCTCACAGATAATGTTCAGACTCACTTTGAGCTGCTTTGTTTTTGATAATTAGATTCCAAATCAGACTGTATTTGATTCTCTAGAACTCTACTGAGTTTTCAACACTTTCACATCTTTGAGCTAATAACCCTTTAGGGTTAATCTGGCTAATTCTCTTTGTCCTGAACCTAACCTCAGACTAGACTAGAAAATTAATTTGCATGGAACACTCTTTATGCATTGTTCTGATTATATGTGTAAATCATGAAGATATGATTTTGATTTATCAATAAAGATGAGAATCTAAGAGATTTGGAAAATATAAATAATTAACCTTCATTAAAACTCTCATCATTGCCTCTTGCTAGAAATGTACTTCAAGTATTGAAATTTGTAAATGTTTTTGATTTCAGCTTCAATTTGTCTCAGGTAGCACCTCAAAGGTCCATCGCCTGTGGTCGAGTACTGGAGCAAAAATATAATATTATTATTTATAAGTGATTTTCTGCTCCAGCAAAATCGACAAAGAGAAGCTAGTATTCTATCTATACAAACCCTGACTTCTGAGCCTAGATAGACATGTATCACAACACTAAATCTTCAGACTCAGACACCACACTAAATTAAAAAAGACAGCACATCAAGCATTTAAAAACCTTTGTGCAGGACATGGTTTTACACCCACACTTACATGTGTACCCTGACATGATGCTATTGTTTTTTAAACATTTCTGAAATGACTTCTTAAAGTGAATTGTCTTGGCTTATGCTAACTAGGCCTCGACTAGGCCTGTATACCATCTTGTTAAAAAATGATGTCACATTTATTGTGTATTAGGTCTGCTGCACACAGTCCTGTTTGTTTATTTCCTGTGGATGCCAGTCTCAAAGAATACTTTTTATTATAGGCTTAGTATTGCATCTTTCTAAAGGACTCTTCTGCTTGCACATGGTATTACATTCATTCATAATAGTCACAGTTCTGTTTTAACTAGTTTTTTTTCCATCTCTGGATGACATTTGATCAAAGGAATTCTGAACTAATAATCAATAGTGGGTTAGTGTTTGTAGCTTTACCACTGTATGAAGCTCAATATTTCTGTGATTGGATTTGCTAAAATTGTGTTCTTTTGCTCAGACCAAAAAGAATCTTCACTTCCAATGTATTCTTACAAGATCACTTCCTATATAAACACTCCAATTTAGGAGGGAGCCAGATTCTCTATGGTAACTTTCCATTGCTACTAGGGGGGCTGTCCATTTTCTCACTATGTTGCTGCACATTTGGAATAACTCATTCCTTCTTGATTTTGTCATTTTCATTGTACTGGTGGTCTTCATGGCAATGTTTTTATGCATGTGTTTCTCAATTATCGTGCATTGTACCATTTGTATATATGTAATAAATCCTCAAAATGTTTCATTCTGCCCTAAAACTGAGTTTTTAATACTGTCCTTCCTTAACTGACTGTAATTTCGAGATTCTGTTTGGTACCTTATCATGAGACACTATGCCTCATGATACTGAGATTTAACACAAGCCCCAAACCATCCACCCTTGGGCGTGCTGATGTGCAGAATTGTCTGGAACTGCATGCGCCCACAAGTTCAACAACCAGAGAAGAAGGAAGAGAAATTAAATGGCTGGAAAAACCCTGGCAAAACAAAGTAGGCTGTTGTAGAATGTTAAACGTGCAAGCATTGCATTTCAAACATGGGCAAACTAGGTCCTCTTCTTTATTGCATTTAATAACTATTGTACGTACCACTGCAGTCATTATAATTCAAAGATTTATAAGACTAAAGTGTAACTTTTATTTGCAACAAGCTTTACGTGTGCTTATATGAATTGTATCTATATTTAAAACTTTGTAAAAGCACAAAAGAATATAATCTTATCAATACTTGTGGCAAACTTGTTGGTCACTATAGGAGAGGCCGTGGACCTCGTATCTACCATTATAGCAAGAAAAAAACAGAGTACACCAAACCGGGAACACTACATACATATTTTGGAACTCTCATATTATAAACTCTCAAACATTATTTTCCTCTTCTTAACCTTGACTTGCTCATATCAAAATGTAGATCATTGGCGTCTTCCACAGAAGTAGCAAAAGATTACCATCATCCATATTATAGTGATCGAGGTCCAAGATGTATTGTCCAGCCCTCGCTTGCAATCACACTCTTCCTTCACCAATGCACAAATGTCTTATTTGAAATCATGTGCTGCCATGATTGCTCGTTCAAAAGGTTGCGAATCAGAGGTCGACCATCACAAATCTTAATACTTTGCTTGATTATTGTGTGTGACAATGGTCAAAACAAAATCTTCATATGGAAGAAGATTTTTCCAGAAGAGCTTCTCCTGCCTACTGCCCTTCACAACTAACTACCCACGGTTTTCTGAAACAATCTCACAGCCTACATCAGATGCTTTTAAATTTAGCAAAAACAAACCTTGTCTAACTTAAAAACAGAAATTAAGAAAAAACCTTCTTGAACTCCTTACTCTTCTTCCACAATGGTTCTCTCCATTTATCAGACTCACTTTTGTCAACTTTTGCTTTGATCTGACCCTGCTGTTAGACTTAGCTTTCCTCAAGTAGAGTTGATGGTCTGGTGAACATCCTATGTGCACTAATTTTTTTATTTGGCCAGTAGCCAACACCGTTGTAGTGTGAGGTTAAAAATGACCACAGACTCGGGTTGTAGTCTCAGTTGAAGTTCTGAAGTTTATTTTCTCAATTAAATGCCCACAAAAGAGGTTGCTGCTTCCAGCTACAGGATCAATGGTCAAATGACTGTCAAGCCTGAAATTCGAGCACAAACTAGAAACCACCAATGAAAACAGATTCTAAAAACAGATTCTAAGAACATTACTAACAGAACAATAACACATCACCTATTACATCACCTATTACATCACCCCCCTCCTTTATACAAAACAAACAAAACAAACAAAACAAAACACAAAACACAAAAGAATCTAAATAAGAACAAAATCCTGAAGTTTTTCTGGCAATCTGACAGTTCTAGACTTACGAGTTGTTATTGCTCTCGAGGTAGATTCAGATGAGTTCATATCAACAGTAGAATCTGAACTACTATTCTGCACATTATCATCTAAGGAATTGTTACAATCAGATAACACATCACCTGGAGAAAATGTAGAGCTTTCATTCTAGCATGCATTCGACTCCGAGTTTAAACTGGACAGTACCATATTAGTCTTCAGAGGTACAGAACTCCCAACAACAGTTATCAACATAGAACCTTCATCCTGAATGGAGCGATAAACGTTTTTAATACTTTTGACTTGCTGAGAATTGAGGGGTATGACACTGTTCTTATTCCACCACCCTTTTCCCTCAAGTAGGAGAGATGATTTAGATATTTTAGTAATTCTCACCGGTACAGAAAATTTGGAATCTCCTTTACATACCCCAAATGGTTTTTTGACAAGAACCTAATCATTTACTTTTAATTCAGTCATTTTAACATTGTTTTTTTTGTCAAAATACACCTTTTGCTTAAGTTGTCTGTCAGATACTCTATTCCTTAAATTATCATCTTCCTCTTGACCATGAGAACAAGATTGACACCTCCTATGTAAAATATCAGATAGCCAGTTCGGAGCAAGATTGGTCAAAGGAGTAACTCCAGTTGTAGAGTAAGGAGTGGTTAAATAAGCTCAAATCATTTCTTGTATAAACTCAGCCACATCAGTATTGGATGCCAGTGCCGACTGAATTCCTTCTTTAAAGAATTGATTGACCCTTTCCACTAAGCCATTAGAAGATGGACTGTATAATGCCACCTTAAGGTGTTTACCGTCATGTGAAAATAAAAAATCAGAGAACTTACTAGAAATAAAATGTGTGCCATTGTCAGTAACTACAGTGCTAACCGTACCTTCTAATTTGAACAATTTACTTAAAAACGTGACAACGGTATCAGAATCAGGACTGGTCATAAAAGCATAGTAAATCCACTTGGAAAAGTAATCAACAGCAACTATTAGATATTTCATGTATTTTGGTAATAAATGCTAAGGTCCTGAAAAATCTAGCGCAATTTTATCCCATAGATTCTGCGGAAGAGGAACTGGAAACATGGGTTTAGGAGAGGTCTTCCAGTGCTTGTCTTAAACAATGCATTCGGAACACTTATTAATTAAATTAACAACCTGTTTGTCTAATCCTGGCCACCAGTAGGATAATTTAAGCCTTTTAGTGGTAGCGGAAATGCTTAAATGACCCTCATGAGCTATCTTGATGATTCTGTCTCTGAGATCAATAGGAGGAACCACGAGATCACCTCTCAGACAAATGTTGCCTTCACATGATATTCTTTGGCCACTTGACTGAAACATCTAAGTTGATGTGACAAATTCTTTTCAGAAGGCCACTTAGTCCTCAAAAATAACTCCACTTTGGAAAAAATGTCATCGTCAGACATTGCAGTCACCCATTCTTGCTCTGTTATACAATTGTCAGCCACTACCAGAACATCCAGCAAACCCACAACACATTCTTGTTCTGAATCAGTGTCCATAGAAGCATCATATGGTAAAGGTAACCGAGACAAACAATCTGTTCGAAAATGTCTCCCACCTTGGAATTATTTAATATTTAAATTATATTCCTGTAATTTTGACAACAATCTAACAAGACGTGCAGACGCTTTACCCATACCATCACCATTTAATAGAAAAACAAGTAGTTTGTGATCTGCAAATAGATCACAACTATTTACGCATATGTAAGTCTTAAATTTCTGGACAGCCCATGTGCAGGCTAACGCCTCTCTCTCGATCGTACTGTAGAGTGTCTCCATCTCTGACAAAGTCCTGGAAGCAAAAGCTACGGTAATTTCTTTACCATCAACCCATTGACCGAAAACAGCACCCAAACCCTTTAGACTTGCATCAACCATAATAAAAGACTTAGCAAGGGGACTGAAAGGCTGCAAAGCAGAAGCATTAACAACCAAATCCTTCACCTTCCCAAATACTTCATTAAGATTCTCATTCCAGTCAAACTTGATACCTTTTTTGAGAAGAGATCTTAAAGGCTGCACAATCATAGCATATCTAGGAACAAACCTTGCTTAGTATTCACAAAGACCTAGGAGTGATCTTAAAGCATCCTTGTCAGCTGGAGGTGATGCCTTTCTAAAAGCATCTAAATTGCTAAATGTAGGTATAATACCGCTGCTTGAAATGCTGTGGCCCAAATACTCAACTTCCTCTACCATTCATTTGTATTTGTTAGGCTTGACTGTCATGCCTCTGTCCTTGAGGATGCATAAAACATTGTTCAACACTTCCATGTGTTTTGCCTCTGTTTCAGTGTGAATCAATATGTCATCCTGAAATGCCTGTACTTCAGGCAAATCACAGAAAAGTTGATCCATAAGCTTTTGGAATACACCAGCCGCCGAGGCAAGACCAAATGTTAAGCGTAAGTACTTATACGCACCAGAAGGCATGTAGTTAGATCTTGTGAGGAGACACCCAAAGGAATCTGGTGGTAGGCACAGTGTAAATCGATAGTCGAAGAAAATGTAGAACCTCCCACCTTGGAAATCATCTCCTGAATATGTGGGAGGGGATGGCAAACTACCATTACTTTTTTATTTACAGATCTTAAGTCTACACACAGTCTCAAACTATTATCCTTTTTCTTAGTAATTACAATGGGAGAAACCCATTCTGAGGAATCTGTAGGAGCAATTATACCTTCCTTCTGCAACTTGTGTACTAATAATTTCAAATCATCCCCGACGCTTAATGGAACAGGCCTCACCTTGTGTGTTACAGGAACTTCATCATTCTTTAGTTTAATGTAATGTTCATAGCCATGCACAGTACCTACATGGTCCTTAAATACTTCAGGAAATAAACTGATCATTTGGCTCATGATGCTGTTAGAAACGGTGACATTAGCAATGTGGTCAGGTGACAGTGGAATTGGTAAATCACCCAAAGCATTAGGGAATTCATGACCGGGTCTGAGGATGATACCTAAGCGTGCTAAGTCTTTCCAACCTATTATGTGTTGTCCTTTGACAACCACATAAATCTTGGTGTGAATAGTTCTACCTAAACACAGTAAATCAGACCAAAAATAGCAAAGCAAATCTATGTCATAACCCCCAAATGCCTTAGGAGTGATGTCAGGAGCATGTAAGTTGATGGTATCATGCCAGAAAGTTTGATCTTCTAAATTGGTAATAGGTGCTCCTGAATCTGCCAATACCGGAATTTTTATAGAAGTGACGAAAATATCACATAAAGCACCCTTAATGACCTTCTCTGGTTTATTGCCAATGACATCCGGAAGATCAACAGTTAACAAAACATTGGAAGACTTGTTGGAACATTGAGTAACTTCATCATCAACATCTACGTTGTTGATTTTGACTTTGTTAGGGAAATTCCTGTTAGTGTTTTAAGCAAGACAAACACTGTGGAAATGACCCATCTTGCAACAAGAATTGCACTTCTTTCCTAATGCAGGGCTAGTGGGATCATTACCAATGTGTAGTCTGGAACCACAACGAAAACAAATTTGTGGAGACTTCCCAGGTCGTCCACGAGAACAAAATTTACCCATTTTGTCTTGCTTGTTTGACACAGCACAAATAGTTCCATCATTGACTACACAATCAACAGTGGAACTCTGATTAGCTAAAACTCTTGAAGTAGTTATCGACCTCTCAATACTCTTTGCTAGGTCAATCACTTTCTCAAGAGTAGGGTTCCGGCATGCTAAAAGTCTCTCTTGTATTTTAGTGTGAAAGCAATAAAAAGCAAATTGATCACGAATATACACATCAACATTGGGTCCAAATTCGCATTTTGAAGCCAGGACCCGTAAATTCACAACATATTGTTCAACAGATTCACCAGAAGCCTGTTTGCACATAGCAAAGTTTAACCGCTCCAGTAACACGCTAGGTTCATCAGAGTACTGTTTCTACATTCTTGCCAATCCTTCAATGTACCAGTTCCCTGGGTTATTACCTCCGGCTGGAGAAACAATAGGTGGTAAATTATCAAAAATGCGTTGGCCTGCAACTCTGAGATGATTAAAGAGTAGGGCCATTTTTCTATCTGGAGGGAAATCGTTCGCACCAATGGCTGTTAGATAATTTTCAAATATGCGTAGCCATTCTGTCCATTTAATGTCTGGTTTCCCTGCTTTGTGTAGAAATGCTGGAGGCTGTACAATTCCATGAGCGGCAGCCATTTACTATAGCAATGATTTTTATAAACCGTAGAAACGTGAAGCTGACAGATGTGGTGTACGAAATTTTATAAAATTGCTGGATTTGAACCGTGGAGTAGCCGAGTGAACTTGGAAGGCGTGGAACACGTTGGTGCCAGGTAAAATGCCTAAGCGTCATAAAGATGTTTGCCACGAGACACACGTTCCAGACAAGCGTCGTCCAATGAACTGAGTAGAGCTCGCGATGAGGCCACTGGTTGCTAGCCAACCTTAAACGTGTCCGTACTCAATGTATTAGTCACTGCTAGGCAACCAATGTCATGTCAAGAACAGCAGGGTGGGCACGTGAAAAAGCCATGCGTTACCAGGCAACAGTCACAGAGACAGCGCTCAATGTTTATCACTTGCTGCCAGGCAACCAATGTCAAGAACATCAGAATAGGCATGTGAAGAAAACATACGTTGCCAGGCAACCAGCTCAACGAAGCAACTCTCAAATGAGTTCATGCACCCACAAGCGCAAGAAAATATGCGATCCGATGTAAATAGAGGATGAACCAGCAATTTGGGCTGACCTAGTTATAAGCGTTGGTAAAGAACAGACAGAGAGCTTCTGACACCTTGCTTCCGCTCCTTCCGCTCGATATGGTAAATCTGTCGGTGGGCCTTAGAAAAGGAGAACGGTGGTGGTCACCCCACTCCTGGTTCCAAAATGTAGTGTGGGGTTAAAAATTACCACGGATTTGGGTTGTAGTCTCAGTTGAAGTTCTGAAGTTTATTTTCTCAATTAAAGGCCCACAACAGAGGTTGCTGCTTCCAGCTACAGGATCAACGGTCGAATGAATGTCGAACCCAAAGCTCGAGCACAAACTAGCAACCACCAATGAAAACAGATTCTAAAAACAGATTTTAAGAACAATAACACATCACCTATTACAACTGTCTAGAAACAAAATGCTAACAGTACCTGGGAAACCCAGTTTATGATTCATTGAAATTCTTGCCTCTAAAATACTTCCCTCTGTTTATCTCCTTTGAATAATCTGATCTATCCATTTTTGCTGCACTACAATTTGTGCATTTTGTCAGACTTAGCAACTGAATGGACATTATGTTCCATGTCACTATTGTATTTTCTTATCAGAATTTCAGTATTTTCCTTCTAGTCAGAGGAAGAGCACTTGTTAGAAGGTAAAGGATGCACATATTCTAAACAACATGAGAAGATAAAAACAAGAATAAAACATCAATTAATCCACAATTCAGGGAGAAGAACAGATAGTTACTATTCACTAAATTCCCAATCACATATACAAGAATGAAGATAAACTCATAAAAATGCTGATTGATCAAGTTACTGGTCAGACAACAGCCTACTGATGACCTAGTCAGTCTCATCTCCAAAATTGTGCATCTGGCATCAAGGAGTAAAATAGGCTAATGAAAGAATGCCTAGCTTTGTTTTCATGTACAAATTTCTAGTTGAGATAGGAAAGATATAATCCAAGAACTCTTCACATTTTGGTTCACATTTCATTTCCACTTAGAAGCAGACTTCCCTTTGATGGATTCACTTTCAGCTTCTCCCATTCACAGAACCAGAATCTTTCTTTCACAATTTTAAACAAGTTAACAGTAATCAGGAAGATGTTCTTCCAGAGATCACTCAAACCTAGTGCTGTCAAAGGGGTCTAGGTGTACCTTAACCATGGAATCATGTATATAGAGGGACTTTCCAAGATGTCACTCAGACCCCTATTGTCTGCTTCACATTTTCTGTGGACCAAATATGAAGGCAATAGAGGCTAAGTCTCAAATGTACCCAACTATCAGTTTTTAAGCTAGATCTAAACTCAATGGCATTAAAAGGGAACTTTTTCAGAGTCTTAGTAAAGATCTAGTGACTTTATTTTCAGCAACCTCCATGGCATTTACAGTGCAATTCCTGCAGAATTCAGATCCGAACAATGCAGAGCTAACTACCTGAGCTCTGTTGATTTCTAAAGCTTGGAAATGTGCAGAAGACTGATTGGCTAGTGTTAGGAATGGCCTCTTTATTACTCATATTCACTCTGAGAGCACACTGAGGCCTTCTAAGCAGACCTGACTGCCAGTGTTGTAACTCTATTCAAACTGCATGACAAATTGGATACAATGAATTGGCAAGGCCTGACTTACTTAGGGCCTGATTATGACCTTGACGGATGGGATACTCCGTCACAAACGTGATGGATATCCCGCCTGCCATTTTGCAAGTTCCATAGGAGATAATGGACCTTGTAATACGGCGGACAGGATATCCGTCACGTTTGTGATGGAATATCCCATCTGCCAAGGTCGTAATCAGGCCCTTAGTCCCTAGTATCTGAGTATATCGTAACCAGGGCAGTGTAAGACAAAGTGTCCACACAGGGATGCAGCACTGTTTGTGCTACCTTCTGTGTGACAAAGTACAAAATGGCTCCCAGCCTGCCACTGCAGACATGAAGGACAGTGTTTTCACTACCAGCTCGACTTTGCTGTTTAAACAAATGGCAAAGCCAACCTATCCCTTACCATTACATATGACTCACCTAGGGAAGGCCTATAGAGCTCTTTGACAGGGAGCTGTATTTTGCTAAGTAAGACATTTATATTTCAATATGTTTTAACAGGAACACTTCCAAATTGTCATTTTGTTGTGGGTAAAGTTGTGGGTAGCCTCATTGTTTAAAACAGAGCAGCTGGATGGCATCTCAACCCGGTTAACTTCTGAATGGAACTACCTAACTGGGTCATGTAGGGTATCAAATTAATTGTGGCATTAAATGTGACTTGATGGCCTAGTTGAAATTAATGTCACTTGTAAAGTTAAACAACTTTTAGAAAGTTGATACTCTGTGTTTCTGCTAGTCCAGTGACAGCACAAAGGCGAGCACACACAGACAGCTTTCTATCTGCTTGGGGAGCTGTGCGAATGACTCCCAGGCTCAGGAACAAAGGCAGTTGCTGCATAAGGAGGTGTCATCTCCTCTGCCAGGATGACCAATGGGGCATTAGCCCAGAAGGCAAGCTTTAAAGGGAAATCCACATTTGATCACCAACCAACAACAATACACCTGAGCAGGATGCCTTTTGCTCCTGTAGACGGAATGGAGACAGGGCCGGAGAGGGGAAACTCACCCCCAAACCAGTTTGTCCATAGGCGTGTAACCCTGAGGTAGCCATACCTCTAGGGTGGGCTACCAAACTCCTAATGACCGAGGAAAGGTTGTGCCATATTGAAAGGGGCAAGAATGCGGCATTCGGAAATACCAAGATGCAACACGTCACAAGAACTTCATCACTAGGTGACCGAAGAAGGACTTCTCAGCTGCCCTTGGACACGCACAAACAGAGGCTGTGCCACTGGAAGGCCTGCACCTGCTGCACGTTGGCCTAGCAAAACCTGTGGCTCCCGGCTTGGGAAAAAGTTGATTTCCATCCTCCACCACAGCAGTAACTCCAAAGATCACTAGGCTGATCTCCTGGAACCAGCTCCAGGGACACAAGAGCTGAATGAGTCCACACCAACAATCTGGTAATCATCACTGACCTTTTGCCACTACCAAACGCTGGACATCCAAAAGGACAAATCTGAGATAGCGAAAGTTGCTCCCATATCTATCAGAGCCAGGAGTGCTCTCAGAGTCCGTATTCGTCATACCCAAGGGACACTAGCACCCACTTAAGTATTTTCTCCAGCCTAAGTGCAGAGTGACCATTAGCCCAGTAACAGCTGGCCTGCTACTGTAAAGCAGAGGACCTCGAGAGACCCTGATCTCTGTGGCCAAGTTTGCCCCACTTCTCCCATGGACTGAGGAACAACCAGAAAGACACCCCTGTTTTTATAAATTGGATTCTTATTTCTTTTGCGTTGTGTGACTTTCTTATTCATTGGTTGGTGCTGTTAAATACTTTGTGTGAGAGAACAGGGCTGATTGCAGAAGCCCCCTAACTTTTTGCCTTCATTTTCCACTTCCTGACCCTGATTGTGCCCTGGGTACTGCTAACCAGTCCCAGGGCCTATGCTCTGTGTAAAATCAGTATGCAAATTAGGCTAATTACAATTGACTAAGTCAACCTACCTATAAGTCCCTAGTATATGGTAGGGCATGTAGGTTTAGGGACCCCCATCATAGGTGCACTGCTGAGGTGCCCAGTGTCATTTTAAAGGCAGGCCTACCTTGCTGGCTGCTTTTTACATGCAAATTCGACTTTGGAATTAAAAGTAGTTCTAAAGTCTTAAACTACCTTATTTTTACATATAAGTCACCCCTAAGGTATGCCCTATGTGCCCCTAGGGCTGGGTGCCATGTAACTATAAGCAGGGACCTTATAAAAATAGTTTTATAAGCCCTGGTGAAAAATCCCCTTAAGTAACCGATGACAGACGTTTGGTATCAAACTAGTTGTTATAATAAATCCCACAACTTCCAGCTGTTGGATTTAATATAACTTGTTCAGGTAAAGAGTTTTAAACTTTACCTGATAAGTTGCCAACTTCAGCCCTGCAGTGTTTTTGCGGCTGTGCTCTGATTGCCCAGCCTCTGGCAGCCTGGCCAGGCTGCCTTGATGAGGTGTGAAGTGGCCTGGCTCCACACAAAGAGATGTGCCTGGGGGAGGAAACCTTCCCTCAGCAGATGGTGAAGCGGGAAAGGGGAGGGCTGCCAAACTGGTCTTCAAAGGCAGAGAAGGACATTTGGAGCAACCCAGCAACACCCTCACATCCTGCAAACCCAGACAATTAGGTGCCCCCTTTATTAGATTAGGAGAGGGCAGGATAGGGGTGTGTTTAGGATTTTTAGCCACACCAGTGGGTGGGCTCAGCCAGATGTAACCTCCAAAAATCACTTTTAGCCATGATGGATTTTTGAGGAATGTTGCTCCTTGGGATTGATTTTTGCCACACTTCAAAGGAAGTGGTTATCATAGGAGGAAGGACCCTGCACCTGATTGGGGAACCAGGACCCCCCTGTTTTTCACCCAGGAGCAGGAATAACACTGGCAGACCTGCACCCACACCTCAGATCCCTATCAGATTCCAACAAGGAAGAACTACAGGAGAAGAAGGACTGCCCTGCTGGACCCATGACCTGCACCTGGACACTGCACTCTGGAGGACTGCACCAGCTGCACACTTGGGCTTCACCACTAAAAGGACTTTACCTGTCTTCTACTGATTCAAAAAGGGACTCCCTGTTTGCTACAGGTACAAAGGAGCTGCCCAGAGTCCCCTGCATCACGTCCTGCAAGCAGAGCCCAGCTGACCAGCTTCCAGTGGCCATTTGAGGATTCTGACCAAATGCATTCTGGGAATTGTAGTTCCAACTCCCAAGGAGCAACTCAGAGCTTCTTGAACCTTGGATCAAGTTGTGGACACTTCAAGGACACAAAAAGGACCTCTGGAAGAAGATCCAGAAGTTTGGAGACGTTTGGAGTAACTCCATAGTTTGAAAAGGCAAGAAGCACACTAGAGCCTCTGAACCCTTGGCTGGTGCTGTGGACCACTTTCCTGAATCAAACATTTCTGAAATTAAGTGTGACAATGTTACCTCATGGGTGGCCTGAACTCTGGACTTTGTTCCTTTCCAGTGTAACCCTTTTTAACCCTTTGAGCGCTAGTTGCTTCTATGCGCTAGAAAGCATTAATTCTTTTAAAATGCATATCTCCGGTTCCCCTTATCCGATTTTATTAGTTTCGGTGTCATTTTAAAGATAACAATATAATCTATTTACAAAATAGATTTTGGATTATTAAACTATTTCCTGTGTTTTATTTAATTACTGTTTTGTGATATTTGAATGCTTTACGCTTTGTCTCCTAAGTTGAGCCTTGTCGCTCGTTGCCAAGCTACCAAGGGTTGAGCTGAGTTTAATTTACTGAGACCTAACTTGACCTAAGTGGAGGTTAGTGGCCCTGCTAAGTGTAGATACTTACCTGCCCTTACCAATAACCCATTTTCCAACACTCTGGATATAGCTACCTCCAAGAGGCCTTCACAAGTTCTTTTTTTTCCAAAGCCACTTTGGCAGCATCAAACGTCTTTTCACATGCAAATCAGACCTCATGTATACTCCTTTTATCCCCCTGCTTGATGCCAATAATAAATACAGTGTTGGCGGCTCTGCAGTAGTAATTGTACCCTTCATTGTTCCTTTGATAATTTTGGTATACATTTTAGTGTCCTTCAGGAAAATCTCTTTTAGCTCTGAAAATAATTTACCAGCGGCTTCCAATAAGATAGATGCATTCTCCAATTTTGGCTAAATTGAATGAGGCTTCTATACATTGCTGCTATGACAGTCAGACATTGGGATACATGTTCCCATTTTATGTTCCTTCTGTGAATAGTAATAAAATAGGTCAGCTACTTCTTTTTCTGGGGTGAATCACGTGTCTCACTAATCAAAGAGTCGTTCAAAGAATTAGTCAGGGTGTCATGGGTATCCCTTTCACTCTCTTGTCTAGAGATCACAGCTGTATCAATCACTTCATCCACAATCTTACTACAAGAATATATTGTCAATGTTATTTCTACAAGTCCCTCTTTTATATGTAGGGGTCATACAAGTGTCACAAAGTGAACAACCATAACAGGCATGTAGGCCAAGAAAAAGGTAAGTACATTAAGTAGAATGAGTTTCCAGTGTCAAGGCAGATCAATCTTTAAGGCCAATATGTCAGATGAGTTAACGCTAATCTGGTCAATTGCACAATTCTGATTAATTTTGGCCCAGGCACATAGACCATCAGAGGCCTAAGCTGCACAAGAACTTAGAGCTGGTATGTGGTACCTTTTACAACCTGATGTACAATGAGTATCTACCGCCCAGGTTTCTTGCATCAGACAAAAGTCAAAACCATTCATAAACCGTTCCCAATCTGTATCATCAATTTTGAAATTTCAGATTAGAGATATTCCAGCTTACTAAAGACTATTTCGTAGGGGGGACAGGATTAGCCGCCTTACAAAGTTAATACTAGATTCCCTAAGTGGTGTATAAGTATGTAGATTGTTAGTATTATCCTTGACATAAAGGCCATTTGGAGCGACAGGAATAATCATAGTCACATTTACCTCTGCGCTCAGGAGAGGATCTCATGGTATAATATTTAGTTCACTGCAGCCAAGGCAGATTCTAATTGCCCAGTTTGCATTCCCTCTATTACACCAAATAGGCGTGTAATCAGGCTAGCCAGAGCTTCTTTCAAAACTGTGACTATATTTGAATTGGCTTTGAGGATGTGCCGGAGTCCAAGGCCACTAACCTATTGGCCAATTTATCAGCTTTTAATATCAGTTTTATATAGTGAGAGGCTTCTGTATGAGTAGAGTAATGAGTCGCCTTAAGAATGTCCAAGAAAATAAAATGATAGCATTGACATATCCCTCTAATCCAATGAATTATCTTCTTAACTAATGGATCTTCATTGAAAGCTCTGGTTTCTTAATTGTGTAAACTATTCCAGTAAAAGTAACTTTTTGGACGATACCAGTATGCTCGAAAAGAACTGAACCCTTCCTTTGATGGGGGGGGGGGAGGGCGCACAGGGTTTAGGAAGGTGGGCGGCCAATAGGTAATCCCTATGTTGATTATAGGACACACAACCTGACTTGTGTGTGGGATGTTGGTCTCTTTTGCTGGTTAACTCACACATCAACACAACTTTTCATATCAGATTGACATTTATTTAATCCCTGTTTGATAATGGGAGACAGTGGGAGTGTAGAAGCAAAGGCACCAGTCTCAGCTCTCTTGTCATTAGAATTCAATACTACCAGGGCCATATTCTCACTTGCCCCACTAGGATGGTGTTGCAAGTCTATTCCGTACACTTTGTCAGTGGAACTATGTATGATAGTTGTGGATGTCCTTTAAATCATTTCTGTTAGATTCCTGACCATATTTTTTAAATCTACAATTTAACTTTTAAGATACAATATCATACTGAGCAGTTCCATGTAGCTGAAGTTGATTTTCTTTGGTAGTTCTTTAAAATTTTAACCATTTTTGGACTAACCAACAATGGTGTTGGGGACTCAAAGTCAGTTAAAGGAGAATACCTATTGCTAAAAATGACTTTGTGCTCCAGTAGTACACCTAGGTCACTCAGTCGGGAGTAATGAATTTTTCACACTGAGGGGACAGATCCAAGGGGTCAACAGCGTCCTTGTGGGCAGTAGACAAGATAGGGGTGTCTTTACTTGCACGTTTCTTTATAAATAACTTTGCATTTTTAGGTTTCCTATTGCGAGGGTGGCTGCCGTATTAGGGCGCTGGAGCGTCACCCCCTGCGTTTGTTGCCCCCTTCGCACCAGTAGTAAATTAACCTAAGATGAATTAGTTTAGTTTTCTTTTCCCAGCCGGGCGGCAGCAATGTTTTCATTTCTGGGCAGGTGCCAATCAGAATGAGTTAAAGGGCAGGGCGGCAGGCATGGGTGGAGCTTCACAGCACGCTTGGTTGAGTAAAGTGAGCATGTTGGGTTGGACGGTGCCGTTCTGCGTCCAACCCGATGCAAACACCTGAGGCTTTTTCTATGTGCAGCATTAGGGAAACGGGGGGTCACAGCTGCAACCCCTTGGTCTCCTAAGAAGCATTACATTTGCCTGCTCCAGCCTGGTGCTGCTTCCATGCTGTTTGATCACATAAACAGGTTTCGATTAGAGCCCAGGACAGGTGCGCGTTACCACCCTAACCTAGATTTTCTACTATACTCAGGTAGAAATATTGGGAAATACAGCATTTTCACTCTTCTGAAACACAGACCTAAACAGGAGCCACATAACTCTCTCCATGGTATACTAGAGAATTTGAATTGCTCACGGCTAAAATGCATGGACTGGCTAAAGGTGTCGCACTTGCACATGATATGTTGGTCCCAAGTTGAAAACAATTAAGATATTCACAGTATTATTGGCAACTGCACCTGTCTAGAGTATGTAACTGTGTTATAATCAGCACACTGAAAACAAAGCTTGCTTGTTTACTTTTATGCAGTGTTTCTCAACTTCATCAGAGTCATATTACCAAAATGTTTTAGGTAAAGTTTGGGACACTTCTTCCTTATGATGCTGTGTTTAAGTAAAAAAGTAAGCACTTTTGCATCATTCTGTAGAGAATGGAAGAAACTAGGCCAGGACATAATAGGTCCTTTTGCGGCTTGTGAATTATACCACAAAGTGGATAGTGACTTGTGTGAGTATGGCTAACACTAGTGTGGTCATTGATGTTCTCAGAGATGATGCTGCCGAGAAGGAAGAATTTTGGAGTGCATTAGCCATTCAACATCACAAAAGGAAGCTCTTTACCTACCGGGCTAACGTGTTGCTGAGAGAATGAAAAGAGTACTCGAGTCTTGTGTAAAGAGAGCGGTAGACAGAGGTAGGGTCACATCCTTAAAATAGGTCTATAGAGAAACATGGGGGGCGCGTTGAAACACTCTTAATGCACTCACTTTGGAGTCACCTTTCCGGACGTTTACGGGTAGAGTTGTGTGCTCAGAGCTCAACCCGGGATGGCTGGGGGTGGACAGCAAACACGAGGGAATGAACAAGAGACAACGATGTTTGCAGGAGAAAAGTATCAAAACAAGTACAAGACAGGTATGATGAGAGAAGTCATGTTAAGGATGTGAAGTGAAAGTTTGGTGATGCAGTACTAGGGAAGAAGCCTGGGTTTGTCAAGAAGGGCTGGCCTAAGTTTGTTGGGCCTTTCAAAATAAGAGAAGTAAAAAGGAATGTGGTAATGACGGAATCTAGCGATATTTTAAGAAGGTCCCATCTTGTCAGGATAGAAGGTCATGTGTGTGATGGGAGAAGCATGAGAAGGGACAATTCTGACTTAGCGTCTGATTTAGATTTCGCCAGATGGGTTACTCCGTCACAACGGTGACGAACATCCCGTCCACCGAAATATTAATCCCATAGGAAATAATGGGATGTATATTTGGGCAGATGGGATATCCATCACAGTTGTGACGAAGTAACCCGTCTGCCCAAATCTAAATCAGGCCCTTAAACGTAACTGCCACTGCTGGGAGGGGTGGTCAGGAGAGAAGGAACACCATGAGAGCAGTATGGTGGAAGGAATATATCATTGAGGTACTGTAATAGCAAATTTATGGTGATTGTCAATTAGCTATAAGAGGTGGCTGTGGTGGAAGGACTACATCGTTGATGGGAGTGCAATAGCAAACTCATTGTGATTGTCACCTAGCTATGAGTGCGTTATTATTATGTTTTATTCTTTAAGCAATAATGTTCTGTTTCACTTTGCAGGTTTTGGGGTTACAGTTGTTTAATTTTTTATGTTTTTTTATACTGATTATGGGGATGGAGATGTGTTATGGTTTCGGTGTAATTTGTACTGGTCAGCCTTGTGACTGGCCATTGATGTGGGCATGTAGAATGTATGACATGAGGTGTAGAATCTGGCATTCGGGAGAGACAACAGCTGATGCTTTGAAGGTTTGCAGTGTGGTCCCACTGTTCCTGCTGAACTTGAATAAAACCTCTATTTGCCTCTACGGACTGTGAACTCATTTTTGCTGTACACCACGACAGCATGTCAACATTTAAAAGAAGGAAAGTGGTGGATTTTAAAAACTATTCAGGAGAATGTATTTTCCACATTGACTTCTATTAAAGGCTAGACAATTACAGGTGGGAGCCAGGCAAAATAAAGCCATTTTTGGCTTATAAAATTGTGGGTTTCCTGCTTGAGTCGAGTCTATTAACATGTATATCACTAGTGAGTGATTCTGAAGACGTAAAGAATTGTGGAGGACAGTAGAATATATATTGTAGTGTGCTGTACATGGTGAAAGTCTCCAAAAAACTGAAAGAATCCCTTATCACCGTTGAGGGCCATCAATTACCTCACATTGACATTAAACCAGTACAACCAACACAGTCTGAAAGCTCAGCACGTTGATTGTAGTACGTCACAAGGTCATGCCTGGAAGTTAAACAGCACACGCATGTACACCCTGAACCCACATTAGTGGTCAGGAATGGATAGTAAAAGGGGAGAAACCTTGTCTGCCTATATATGAGTGGAGAGTCAAAAAGCACTCCCTGTCTTCGCCTTTTATTTAGCAGCCGCACTCATTTAATTTGGGCCCTTATGCTTACAACGAAAATTGAACATATTTGACCCTGTTAGCGGCTTAGCACATATCATATTATTCAACCTGTCTGACTCCAGCTGGTGGCCTAGTTATTTTATTACACCTGAGCAATATACAGTCAAACTCAAGAGTTTACCAAGGTACATAAGTACCATCTAGTGGTTGATACAAAAGGAGCTTTTGGGAGCAGCCAACCACAGGAGTTGTGCGCCCTGGGAGGATTGGGGCAGATGGGCAGTCAGGGGTGTAGCTTGGTCAGTAAGATTGAGAGGGGGGGATAAGCTTCAGATTTCCTGACAATTACGCTGGTATTTAATGTTAAAATACAGCATACGACATCAGGACGCATGATAGGGGTTAAGGGGCAGTGGAAAGGGAGAGGAATGCGCATTGGTAGGTGTAAGAGAAAACACAATGGGGCAGATTTAAGAGCCCCTAGCGCTACTGGAGCAGCACTTTTCGTGACACTCCGGTGGCGCTAGCCACTGCTTCATATTTACAAGGAGGTGTAACACCACTTTTTGTGGAGATATGCCTCCTTGTACATATGGACCCCTCTGACGTAGTTTTCTGCGTCAGAGGGGCGTGCAATGGGTGTTGCTGTGGGTGTTCCACAGCAACACCATTTGCTTTTGACGCTGCCCCAGATTTATGAGAAATCGTAAATCTGTGGCAGCGCCAAAAACTAACGCCTCCTCAGGGGTAGAGTTAGCACGGCAAATTAGGGAGGAATGCTTTCATTACTCCTTGTTTTTTGCTTTTTCGCACACATAGAAGAAGCAAAATGCCATGAATGATTGCTTATGTGCAGGAAAGTGTCTTTCGTGATAGTGTGGTCGAGCACTTAGGCATATCAAAGGGTAGTGCTAAGCATGTAAGGCACACTCTCATACAGTGAGACACAAACTCAATAAAGAAATCCAACACAAATTTATAAAAATAACACATACTTTTATATAAACTTTAATTCCAAGATCACCAGAACCAGGTGAGTACTTTTTGAGGTAGGAATTTTTAGAGTTTTTAAAAGTTGACACTTTTTTTGGTCAGATGATGTTATCCTATGGGGCAAAAACATGCACTGCATTCAGACGCTTCACATCGGCTTAAGGGACTGTTCTCCAGTACTTAAGGGGAGTATGGGAAAGGGTCCAAGGCTACTTCAACGAGTCACCTCAGGAGGCTTTGGGGCGTCTGGGTGCAGAGGTGTGTTACGGCATTGGGTGTTCCATTCACTTCATGGGAAACGGTCCGGTTGGGAATTTGCTGCAAGCTGGGACTGAAAGGTCAGTCTGGGATAACCCACAGGGGGGCTTGACCCTTGAGGTCTTGGGGCTCATGGGGACACTTTGGTACACTTCTCCTTGGGCTGTGGAGCTCAGGTCCAGTGGTGTCTTCTGGTGTTGGGTCGGGTTCTGGAGTTTCTTGTGTTTGCAGGGGGGCCCTCAGAAATAGTCTGCAGGAGTGGACTGGGTATCTAGTCCGAACAAAGCCAACAAGTGGGCTCAGGGCTCACAAGGCTGGCTGGCATGGGAAGACTCTTAGTCCTCTTCTCCTCGGTCTGGGGTGGACAGATGCAGAGGTATCCTGAGGAGTCGGATCTTTGTCTTCAGGTCACTTGTGGTTGCAAAGGAGGTCTGCAGACACAGGCTGCAGACATTGTTGAGAAGCCCACAATGCGTAAACTCAAGGTAAACTGGGCCTGGTGAACCAAGCTGATAATTGCAGCTCAGCTCGGGCTAGGCTGCTCGTGTGCAGTGGTGATGCCCGGCATTGGGTTTTTGGCAGTCCAGGCCCTCACAGTTCTTTTTTTGGTTGCCTGCAGATGCAAGGAAGCAGCTCCTCTGCTCCAAGGGAGTTCTTCTTGGAGCTTTGTGGAGCTCTTGCAGCTCTCCAGGTTTCTTGGAGGCTGCAGCAGCAGGACAGGTCAGTTGCTCCTCGAGGGTCAGATGCAGCAGGCAGGCTAGCAGGGATGGCACAAAGTTATGCTCCTCAGTTCTCGGGTTCAGCAGGCTTCTTGTTCATTCCTTCTTTTGTGTCTAGTGAAGATCTGAGGATTGGGTATTAGGGGGACCCCTAAATACTCAAATTGGGGGGCGCTAAGAGGAGTGACAGTCAGTAGCCAATGGGCTGCCTACCCTTGGGGTAATTACACCCACTGGATGGCCACTTCCTTTGAGGAGGAGTGGGCATCACTCTGACCCAGAATTCCTAATTCCACCACAAACAAGATGGTGGAATTTGTAAAGCTGTGTGCATTTCAGGCTGGTCACCCTAAGGGTGTGTGCAGCCTAAAAAGGCAGCGTATCTCCTGCATAGTTAATTTTCTTGCCTGTCCAGGTGCCAGATGGACCCTGGGGCAAGAGGGATGGCATCTTCATCTGAGAAAAGGCCAGATCCACATACCAAAGACAGTGGGCTTCTTTTAAGCTACCTGCCTTGTAATGCAGATCATCTTGTGGGGAGGGTGTGCAACACCCCTGCCTGAGCAGGCTTTGTTTCTGACCTCCAGAGAGCAAAGCCTTTCAACCTTGGGGGTCAGATTCTCAACTGTTGGTGGCAGACTGGCTAGAACTAATCAGTGAGCCCACTGTTGGTAGGGTTTCATGGGGCACCTCTAAGGTGCCCTCTGGGTGCATACATTATTAAATCCATCACTGGAATCAGTGAGGGTTTATTAATAAGAGATGTTTGATACCAAACATACCTAGTTTCAGTAAAGCCATCATGTAGGCGGGGAACTCGTATTGACCAGTGTCCAGCACATATATTTAAAATGGCTTCCCTGCACACTTACTATGCCTAAGAATCAACAAATATTTCGCAGTGTAATATAATGCACCCTGCCTTAGGGTTGTAAGGCCTTCTATAGGGTGTCTCACAAATATTTCATGCTGTGTTTAAGGGCCATGGCACACAGGCTGTGTGCCATGTTGTGTTTTCACTTTTAGCAAGCATCTTGTCACATAGTCTGCAATGGCAGTCTGCATGAGTTTAGCGCTGGGTCCCTTAGAGTGGGAGAAGTTGTGCTGCAGCTCCTGGGAATCTTGAACTTGAACGGCAGTGAAGCATATATAGACGGCATTGATGGATACATTTTTACTGGAAAAAAACATTGATCATTTAAAGCATTGTTTAGATGCTGAAGAGTGTAAAATTTTAAAATACTTACCGCCATTGTTGTTAAATAAAGACCAAGTAGATGAGGAATTAGATGAGTGTCAAACCGCTACTGAGCACTTGCATTTAAACTGCAGAAAAAGATAGATGAAGTTGTGACTCCGAAAACGTGTTTGAATCTAAGACATCTGGCTGGTGAGCCTATTTCACCAATTGTCTCTGCATTAAGGAAATCTGCCCCTTTCTATTATTAGAACTATTTTCTTGATGGATTAATCATAGCTCAAGAAACTTCAACACCGACTTTTAGTAACAGAGAGGTTAACTCTGGACAAGGCTACAGACATTGTCAAAAGGTTTGAAACCACATCACGAGGAAAGAAAAAATTAACCCAGAGCACAAGTCCTAAAAAAAGAAATGGGGGTACTCACCAAGTTAGGCAGTATGCTAGTGACATCACGGGGTGTGACATCCTACTTGTCATCACAACTCATGACCTCACAGCACAGGAAGTGACATCACAAGAAGTGACATCAGATCCCAACACCTTGGACAAATGTTTAGCAGTTCTATCATAACTATGTTTGAGTGCATTGCAGCATATAAAAAGTGAAATTTTGCGGTCGGGTTGTGACAAAAAAGTTATGCAAACCAGACTCAAAATCTGGGCCTTAATTTATACATTAAGGTCATATTTATTGCGTGGATTTCATTGCTCTTGCACCATGCAACGTGATGCAAGAGTGACGCAAACCTTAAGTGAGATTTATGAAGCCCCTGCGTGGCTTCATAAATCTCAAGTAATGTAACACAGTGCAAATTGCCGTGTTACATTACTCTGTGCCAGGGAGGTGTTTCCATGGGTATTGCGTGGGTGGTCCCAGGCAACATACATGGATTTTTTACGCATTCTCAGATTTTCAAGAGCCTGCAAACCTGGTAATGTGCCCCAGGAGAGGCATTCTGCAACACACATAGAAAGAGGAAAGTGCCTTTCAGGATTGTGTTTGTGCAGGAAGATGTCACTTCCTACACAAAAAATGACTGCATGCAACCCAGGCACCCTTGCACCATGGTAAAAAGGTGCCTGCATTGGCGCTTGGCTGCGAAAGGGGAACCAGTGCAGGGGAAACCACTGGAATGCACTGTATTGGATAAATAGGGTGCATTCCTGCCCTTTCCCTTTGACGCAGGGCGGAGCAGCAAGGTGACTTGTTGCATTTGCACTACGCGCCACAAAGCCCATAAATGTGGGGCTTATTTTTTAACAACTCTGTCACAAAGAAATTGGCACCAAGGAGATTGTGGCAGCAATGCAGTTCTGATTAACTGATTGCAGAGTCTGCATTTTAAAATATCTTATGGGGCTAAGGTACTTGCTGCCGAAATCTTTGTGTGGCCAGTAAATCTCAGGGAATAATAATAATGGTAAGATAATTCTGGAGGTTAACACTTTTTTTGGAGAGATATGTGTTTTGTCTAGTCCCAGTTTTGAACCCAAGTAGCATGATGACTAATATGTTTCCTGCAAAGCACATAGGTAGGTAGATTACTGCTTTAAACACAAAGATCCTTTTATAATTTACAGTTCACAACTTGTAGTCCTTCTAACATAGCACAGGGAGCTATGAAGGACATGTGACTCCCACACCTGTTACCCCTCATTGTAATATTGTAACACATCCTGTACCTTGATTTACACACATCCTTTATTGTCAAAGTATATTGTTTATGTCTGATTTAAAGTGCTCTGACACCCTTCATTGGAGTAGAAGTGTGATAAAATACTTAAAGCAAAATAGTGGTATTTAAAATGTTATTTGTGTTAACACTGTGGCAGAACAACACATCAGGCGTTCTTACAGTTCATACACATCTCTAAGATACAGGGACTGAACAAAGTGAAAACCATGCCTCGCCTAAGTATCTGTGAAGTGATAACAAGCTGTGTGCCTTTGTTTCCTCCATTGCAGCTAAGTGTGAGGCTCTAGACAGCTTCCAGTTAGGATAATTAAACAAAAAGAGTGTTCTCTCGACTTCAGCCTGGATGATAAATGACTGGCTGAAGCTTAACACAGACAAAACCAAAGTACTGATATTCGGCAGACATACTTCCCTCTGGAATGACTAATGGTGGCCAGCACAACTTCGACCCACACTCTGAAAGACCATGTCCGCAACCTTGTCATCATCCTGGACAGCCAGCTTTCCATGAAACAGCAGGTCAAAACGATCACTTCATCATATATCCACACCATCTGCATGCTCTGCAAAATCTTCAATTGGCTTCCCCTCAGCACCAGGAAAACTGTGCACTTATCACCAGCAGACTGGAGTACAGCAACACACTTTGGTGGTCATTATGAACACGGCGGTAAACTCTGCCGACCGCAGTGGCGACGGTAAACAGAAGACCGCCGTTGGCGGTGAATACACACCCGCCATATAATGAACTAAAATCCCTACCCCGACAAATATCACCAGACCACCAGTCACCACCAGGACCTTGTCGGCGGAAATGCTGGACCCTCCACCCGCCACTACCGAGCACACACACATCCCGTCCTCCAAATTATGATGCACAAATCACCTTGGCGGTCAGTGGAAGCCGAACGACCATTGGCGGTGCCGACCGCCATGAGCGGCAAGTGGACTCAATAGCAAGAAGTGCACACATTGGATAAGCTTGAAACCCACACACCTAACACACATCCATAACACCATAAAACACTCACAGACACACCCCACAATCCTTTGCAACCAAATTAGGCCAAACAAGATGGAGAGCACCAGAAGCAGATACCGACTGCCACTATACACGAGACGCCCACCGACCCACAGAAGAGCACCCTCACCGCTTTTCCATCCCTGACACCATTCACCACACTCACTATGTCACCCCCCCAAACGCTTCACAGAAAGGGAGCCAAGGACCTTGGTGGACGAGATCCTGAAGGTGGAACCACAAATATTCGGGGCTCAGGTGCAGCACACACCCCTCGCAAGGAAGATGGAGCTAAGGCAGACCATTGTTAACAGGGTCAATGCAGTGGAACACCATCCACGCACCAGGGACAACATCCGCAAGAGATGGAACGACCTTCGGGGGAAGGTCAGGGCCATGGCATCCAGGCACCACATTGCAGTCCAGAAGACTGGGGGAGGACCGCCACCATCACCACCCGAATATACCAACTGGGAGGAAAAGGTACTGGCCATCCTGCACCCTGAGGGCCTCACTGGACTCACTGGAGAAATGGATTCGGGTAAGTCGTCTACATTTACCCCATATACATCATACCTGTAATGCATGCACCACCCCACCCCACCCACACCCACCAGGACCAATACCCCACCCAGACCACAGCCACTGATTCCACCCCCCTGCATGACCACAAACCTTCTAACAGGCCTGCAAGGATTCACAAAGTCACTACACCACCCACAATGGAACCCCACACCCTAAGAAAAATGCAGTGAAAATCTCACAAAGGCACCCTGGATGGGCCCAAAAGGTTAAACCAGCACAAAACAGCCCAGCCCTGTGCACCTCATGCGTTCATGCATTTGTAACAGACATGTCTATGCCCCCCAACAGGCACCACCACCCATGCCACCCTCACGGGCAGGACAAGGAGTGCCAGTGCCCCCCATGGAGACAGAGGCACCTCACAGGACACTGGGGAAGGATCCCCGGACACTGATGAGCAGACAGGCCCCTCACACAGTCCTGGACAGTCACACCATGCAGCAGCCCCACCAGGATACCACTGACACCCCTACCACCCAGACAAGAACAGCAACCCAGGGCAACCATCCACACACCAGTGTATCCAGGCCACAGACTGGTGGAACACAGGTACAGAGGCCACAGTCTCCCCTACCAACAGGCAAGAAGACGAGGGCCCCAGTACAAGTGGCACCGCAAGACCTGTGCAGGGGACACAGGCACAGGGGGCTAGGGCCTCAGTGGGCCAGGGGGGAGGCCACAGGATGGATGCAGCAGCCCATGACATGATATCTGAGGTATTGGGGGCCTACCAGCATACCCATGACAGGTTGGCACAGATAGTATCCACCCTGGAGCAGAGTCAGAGGATGCAGCAGTGGAAACAGCACAACGCTACAACGGCCAGCATAGCAGGAGCACTGCTGCAGCTGGTACAAACTCAGTCTGAGACCCACACAGGGCAGGAGGCCCCCACTACAGCACAGGACACAGACAGGACAATGAGACCATCAGCAGCAACATCCCAGGAACTATCCTCAGAGGAAACACAAGGGCCAACCATGTCATTCCCTCAAGGCTAACAGCAGGTGTCCAAACGGACCCTCAGGTCAAGATGTGGGACTGGAACCCCGGCCAAAAACAGGGCCCCCTTCAAGAAGTAATTCTGCAACAATCTGCACAGCATCCATCCCACACAATCAACCACCACACAGTGCTAAGAAGCAATATGAACTGATGTAAGCATTGATGGACCCATGAATACTACCAACAAGGCTGCTACCATGTTGGCATTGAGGACAACCACCCATGACCAACTGTAATCACTGTAAATTGCACTATTCACTCCCTGCCACCAATAAAACACATATCACACCTGTAACACTGTCCCCTGTCATAATATGTGAACAAAGTGAAGTATGGATTCAACTGGCTGATAGCCACTTTATTGGCAATGTGTTGCATGAAAGGACTCCTGTGTGCCTAAATGTGGCCCCCCAAAAATGCACAAAATAGTATTAGCTACCATTTAGTCTTGGACCCAGTTGCAAATAGAAGATCCAAACCCGCCCTAGATGACAAACCACACTGACAGTATGTGTCACAAACCCCAATGTCAGCCCTTAGTCCCACATAGTTACTGGAAGTAGAGCTTTATCAGTTGGGTCCTGGAATTTACATCTTCCCCTTCTGCATCATCACCATCACTCTCCTCCCCTCTCTGAGGAAGCTGGTCAGAACATACAGCACCCTCCACCTCCAAGAGGGGGATTGAATTTCTCCCTGCCACGTTGTGCAGCATGCAGCAGGCCACCTCTATTCCACACACCTTTTCAGGCCCATAGGCCAGGGAACCCCCAGAGATATGTAGGCAATGAAATCTAGCCTTCAGGAGACCTGTTGTGCACTCTATCACTGTCCTAGTACGTCCTTGGGCCGCATTGTAATTCCTCTCTGCATCCGTCCCAGGATTCCTCACTGGTGTCAGGAGCCAACCCAGGTTGGGATAGCAGAATCACGTAGAAAAAGGTGCAATACAGATTAGTCATTGTCAAGCCTCTGAGTCAGATAGCCTGGCTGTCTGGTAGGTGGCAGTTAGTGACAGGAACACTTACCTATGATCCACCCTCTGTCCTCTTGTAGTTGTTCCATCTTCTGTGGCATACTACTGTTCCTCAGCACAAAGGAACCATGGTTTGAACCTGGGAACATGGCATTCACATGTGAGATGTACTGGTTTGCAGTACATACCAATTGGATGTTCATGGAATCTGTACACCTGTTCACTGACTCTTGGGGGTGTGATCGGTATGTGGGTGCCATCTATGGCACCGATCACATGGGGAATGTTTGCAAACACATAGAAGTCCAACTTGATGGCAGGAAGGTCAGTACTTTGGGGAAACTGCAGGTGTCATACAAATGCATTTAGAAATCTTGTCAGCACCATGCTGAACATTGGCTGTGAAATGCGGCATTCGGAAATACCAAGATGCAACACATCACAAGAACTTCATCACTAGGTGACCGAAGAAGGACTTCTCAGCTGCCCTTGGACACGCACAAACAGAGGCTGCGCCACTGGAAGGCCTGCACCTGCTGCACGTTGGCCTAGCAAAACCTATGGCTCCCGGCTTGGGAAAAAGTTGATTTCCATCATCCAACCACAGCAGTAACTCCAAAGATCACTAGGCTGATCTCCTGGAACCAGCTCCAGGGACACAAGAACTGAATGAGTCCACACCAACAATCTGGTAATCATCACTGACCTTTTGCCACTACCAAACGCTGGACATCCAAAAGGACAAATTTGAGATAGCGAAAGTTGCTCCCATATCTATCAGAGCCAGGAGTGCTCTCAGAGTCCGTATTTGTCATACCCAAGGGACACTAGCACCCACTTAAGTATTTTCCCCAACCTCAGTGCAGAGTGACCATTAGCCCAGTAACAGCTGGCCTGCTACTGTAAAGCAGAGGACCTCGAGAGACCCTGATCTCTGTGGCCAAGTTTGCCCCACTTCTCCCATGGACTGAGGAACAACCAGAAAGACACCCCTGTTTTTATAAATTGGGTTCTTATTTCTTTTGCGTTGTGTGACTTTCTTATTCATTGGTTGGTGCTGTTAAATATTTTGTGTGAGAGAACAGGGCTGATTGCAGAGGCCCCTTAACTTTTTGCCTCCATTTTCCACTTCCTGACCCTGATGGTGCCCTGGGTACTGCTAACCAGTCCCAGGGCCTATGCTCTGTGTAAAATCAGTATGCAAATTAGGCTAATTACAATTGACTAAGTCAACCTACCTATAAGTCCCTAGTATATGGTAGGGCATGTAGGTTTAGGGACCCCATCATAGGTGCACTGCTGATGTGCCCAGTGTCATTTTAAAGGCAGGCCTACCTTGCTGGCTGCTTTTTACATGCAAATTCGACTTTGGAATTAACAGTAGTTCTAAAGTCTTAAACTACCTTATTTTTACATATAAGTCACCCCTAAGGTATGCCCTATGTGCCCCTAGGGCTGGGTGCCACGTAACTATAAGCAGGGACCTTATAAAAATAGTTTTATAAGCCCTGGTGAAAAATCCCCTTAAGTAACCGATGACAGACGTTTGGTATCAAACTAATTGTTATAATAAATCCCACAACTTCCAGCTGTTGGATTTAATATAACTTGTTCAGGTAAAGAGTTTTAAACTTTACCTGATAAGTTGCCAACTTCAGCCCTGCAGTGTTTTTGCGGCTGTGCTCTGATTGGCCAGCCTCTGGCAGCCTGGCTGCCTTGATGAGGTGAGAAGTGGCCTGGCTCCACACAAAGAGATGTGCCTGGGGGAGGAAACCTTCCCTCAGCAGATGGTGAAGCGGGAAAGGGGAGGGCTGCCAAACTGGTCTTCAAAAGCAGAGAAGGACATTTGGAGCAACCCAGCAACACCCTCACATCCTGCAAACCCAGACAATTAGGTGCCCCCTTTATTAGATTAGGAGAGGGCAGGATAGGGGTGTGTTTAGGATTTTTAGCCACACCAGTGGGTGGGCTCAGCCAGATGTAACCTCCAAAAATCACTTTTAGCCATGATGGATTTTTGAGGAATGTTGCTCCTTGGGATTGATTTTTGCCACACTTCAAAGGAAGTGGTTATCATAGGGGGAAGGACCCTGCACCTGATTGGGGAACCAGGACCCCCCTGTTTTTCACCCAGGAGCAGGAATAAAACTGGCAGACCTGCACCCACACCTCAGATCCCTATCAGATTCCAACAAGGAAGAACTACAGGAGAAGAAGGACTGCCCTGCTGGACCCATGACCTGCACCTGGACACTGCACTCTGGAGGACTGCACCAGCTGCACACTTGGGCTTCACCACTAAAAGGACTTTACCTGTCTTCTACTGATTCAAAAAGGGACTCCCTGTTTGCTACAGGTACAAAGGAGCTGCCCAGAGTCCCCTGCATCATGTCCTGCAAGCAGAGCCCAGCTGACCAGCGTCAAGTGGCCATTTGAGGATTCTGACCAGATGCATTCTGGGAATTGTAGTTCCAACTCCCAAGGAGCAACTCAGAGCTTCTGGAACCTTGGATCAAGTTGTGGACACTTCAAGGACACAAAAAGGACCTCTGGAAGAAGATCCAGAAGTTTGGAGACGTTTGGAGTAACTCCATAGTTTGAAAAGGTGCATTGTGGGAGTTGCAGTCCCAGACCCCAAGAAGCACACTAGAGCCTCTGAACCCTTGGCTGGTGCTGTGGACCACTTTCCTGAATCAAACATTTCTGAAATTAAGTGTGACAATGTTAACTCATGGGTGGCCTGAACTCTGGACTTTGTTCCTTTCCAGTGTAACCCTTTTTAACCCTTTGAGCGCTAGTTGCTTCTATGCGCTAGAAAGCATTAATTCTTTTAAAATGCATATCTCCGGTTCCCCTTATCCGATTTTAATAGTTTCGGTGTCATTTTAAAGATAACAATATAATCTATTTAAAAAATAGATTTTGGATTATTAAACTATTTCCTGTGTTTTATTTAATTACTGTTTTGTGATATTTGAATGCTTTACCCTTTGTCTCCTAAGTTGAGCCTTGTCGCTCGTTGCCAAGCTACCAAGGGTTGAGCTGAGTTTAATTTACTGAGACCTAACTTGACCTAAGTGGAGGTTAGTGGCCCTGCTAAGTGTAGGTACTTACCTGCCCTTACCAATAACCCATTTTCCAACACTCTGGATATAGCTACCTCCAAGAGGCCTTCACAAGTTCTTTTTTTTCCAAAGCCACTTTGGCAGCATCAAACGTCTTTTCACATGCAAACCAGACCTCATGTATACTCCTTTTATCCCCCTGCTTGATGCCAATAATAAATACAGTGTTGGCGGCTCTGCAGTAGTAATTGTACCCTTCATTGTTCCTTTGATAATTTTGGTATACATTTTAGTGTCCTTCAGGAAAATCTCTTTTAGCTCTGAAAATAATTTACCATGGGCTTCCAATAAGATAGATGCATTCTCCAATTTTGGCTAAATTGAATGAGGCGTCTATACATTGCTGCTATGACAGTCGGACATTGGTATACATGTTCCCATTTTATGTTCCTTCTGTTAATAGTAATAAAATAGGTCAGCTACTTCTTTTTCTGGGGTGAATCACGTGTCTCACTAATCAAAGAGTCGTTCAAAGAATTAGTCAGGGTGTCATGGGTATCCTTTTCACTCTCTTGTCTAGAGATCACAGCTATATCAATCACTTCATCCACAATCTTACTACAAGAATATATTGTCAATGTTATTTCTACAAGTCCCTCTTTATATGTAGTAGTCATACAAGTGTCACAAAGTGAACAACCATAACAGGCATGTAGGCCAAGAAAAAGGTAAGTACATTAAGTAGAATGAGTTTCCAGTGTCAAGGCAGATCAATCTTTAAGGCCAATATGTCAGATGAGTTAACGCTAATCTGGTCAATTGCACAATTCTGATTAATTTTGGCCCAGGCACATAGACCATCAGAGGCCTAAGCTGCACAGGAACTTAGAGCTGGTATGTGGTACCTTTTACAACCTGATGTACAATGAGTATCTACCGCCCAGGTTTCTTGCATCAGACAAAAGTCAAAACCATTCATAAACCGTTCCCAATCTGTATCATCAATTTTGAAATTTCAGATCAGAGATATTCCAGCTTACTAAAGACTATTTCGTAGGGGGGACAGGATTAGCCGCCTTGCAAAGTTAATACTAGATTCCCTAAGTGGTGTATAAGTATGTAGATTGTTAGTATTATCCTTGACATAAAGGCCATTTGGAGCGACAGGAATAATCATAGTCACATTTACCTCTGCGCTCAGGAGAGGATCTCATGGTATAATATTTAGTTCACTGCAGTCAAGGCAGATTCTAATTGCCCAGCTTGCATTCCCTCTATTACACCAAATAGGCGTGTAATCAGGCTAGCCAGAGCTTCTTTCAAAACTGTGACTATATTTGAATTGGCTTTGAGGATGTGCCGGAGTCCAAGGCCACTAACCTATTGGCCAATTTATCAGCTTTTAATATCAGTTTTATATAGTGAGAGGCTTCTGTATGAGTAGAGTAATGAGTCGCCTTAAGAATGTCCAAGAAAATAAAATGATAGCATTGACATATCCCTCTAATCCAATGAATTATCTTCTTAACTAATGGATCTTCATTGAAAGCTCTGGTTTCTTAATTGTGTAAACTATTCCAGTAAAAGTAACTTTTTGGACGATACCAGTATGCTCGAAAAGAACTGAACCCTTCCTTTGATTGGGGGGGGGGGGGGAAGGGCGCACAGGGCTTAGGAAGGTGGGCGGCCAATAGGTAATCCCTATGTTGATTATAGGACACACAACCTGACTTGTGTGTGGGATGTTGGTCTCTTTTGCTGGTTAACTCACACGTCAACACAACTTTTCATATCAGATTGGCATTTATTTAATCCCTGTTTGATAATGGGAGACAGTGGGAGTGTAGAAGCAAAGGCACCAGTCTCAGCTCTCTTGTCATTAGAATTCAATACTACCAGGGCCATATTCTCACTTGCCCCACTAGGATGGTGTTGCAAGTCTATTCCGTACACTTTGTCGTTGGAACTATGTATGATAGTTGTGGATGTCTTTTAAATCATTTCTGTTAGATTCCTGACCATATTTTTTTAATCTACAATTTAACTTTTAAGATAGGGGTGTCTTTACATGCATGTTTCTTTATAAATAACTTTGCAATCTTAGGTTTCCTATTGCGAGGGCGGCTGCCGTATTAGGGCGCTGGAGCGTCACCCCCTGTGTTTGTTGCCCCCTTCGCACCAGTAGTAAATTAACCTAAGATGAATTAGTTTAGTTTTCTTTTCCCAGCAGGGCGGCAGCAATGTTTTCATTTCTGGGCAGGTGCCAATCAGAATGAGTTAAAGGGCAGGGCGGCAGGCATGGGTGGAGCTTCACAGCACGCTTGGGGCCAGATGTACCAAAGGTTTGCGACTCGCAAACGGGCAGAATCGCAATTTGCGACAGTGCAAAATCGGAAATGGGATGCAAAAAGCCCATTTCTGACTCGCAAAAAGCAATGGGACCCGTTTGCGAGTCGCATCCGTTGCGACCCCATTTTGCGACCCGCAAATAGCAAGTCGCAATTTGCGAGTCGCAAACCTTATGCAATTGCAACTCGCAAATTGCGACTAGTCACAAAAAGCCCAGTTTGCATGTCCCATTTACCACTAACTCAGAGCAGGTGGTAACCATTACCAAAGTATAAAAGGGGACCCAGAAGCCATCTGGGTTACTCAAGATGGCGGAGATATACCTGATAGCAGTGAGGAGGAGAGTCTACGCAGCCCAGCAGAGGAGGAGGAGGGGCCACAGACAGGAGAAGATATATAGAACCAGGCAGACTCTTTTTCAGCAAACTGAAGAGGAGATCTATGACAAATACCGCCTTAGCAGCGCAGCCATTCGAGAATTAATAGATTTACTCAAACCACAGCTAGAACACCAGACTCTGCGTGGCTGCACCATTCCTACGCATGTGCAAGTACTATGCTCACTGCACCTCTTGGCCTCAGGGAGCTATCAGGGGGTCATTGCTGTGGCAGGTGGGGTATCCCAAAGTGCAGTGTCAAGGTTCCTCAGGGCCTTCCTAGATGCCTTAGTCACGCACATGTCTCACTTCATATACTTACCAAGGAATGAGGCAGAAATGAACAGCATCAAGCTGGACTTTTACAGGATTGCCCACTTTCCCCATGTCATAGGGTGTGTAGATGGGACACACATTCAAATATGCCCCCCAGCAAATCTGGAACACATTTTCCGCAACAGAAAGTGTACCCACTCACTCAACATACAGGTTGTTTGTGATGCCCATTATGTCATCACGGACATCGTAGCTAAGTTTCCAGGCAGTACCCATGACTCATACATTTTTAGACATAGTGGGATACATCAACGCCTGGAACGTGGGGAATTCGGAGACGGTTACCTCCTAGGTAGAGCCACAGACACTTGCAGACATACACACAGGTCACTGTGCATGACTATCTGGACTTCCTAACAGTGTACTTTTGTGCCCAACAGGTGACAGTGCCTATGCTCTCAGGCCTTGGATCATGACTCCATTTTTAACACCCAGCACTGAATCAGAGAGGCAATACAACAGTGCGCATAAGAGGACCAGGAACCTGATAGAGCGCACCTTCGGACTCCTGAAGGCAAGATTCAGATGCCTCCACCGCAGTGGAGGCACCCTCCAATACACCCCCATTACCGCATTCAAAATTGTGGTCGCATGCGCCATCCTCCACAACATAGCCACCCGACGTGGGCTACCTCTCACCCCTGCAGACCCAGATCCTGATGATGAAGAGCAAGAACAACCACATCGCCATCATGGGGATAGGAGTCTAGCTAATCAAGGCAGACTGAGACGGGAACACATTGCAACACAATATTTTGGACGGTACGTGTCAACTCCCACCATACTCACCTATTGACCAAAAACTCCATTTGTTAAGTGGAACAAAAATAACTGTTTTATTACTGTAATTAAGAAACTATATACAAGTCGAAAATGTCCATGGGCAGGAAAATGCCAACCAGTCATGTAGCACATTAACGCCATGTGCCACATTTAATGGTCCTGGGTGTTCTCTATGATCTTCTGCCCCTCCTGCCAGCCTGGCTGGTCCCTGCTGCGTCCGTGGTGCTCTGCCTACCACTTCTGAGCACCCTGCTGTCAGTGGCAGAGACACTGCTCACTGTTGAGCCCTCCTCACTGTCTTGGGGTGTTTCCCCTGTGGCCCTCGACATTTCCCGTGTCTCCATAAGTTTGATGATGTGGGTGAGACGTCCCAGGCCCCTAGCAACATCCCCAGCAAAATGGCCCATCTCTACTTGCAGCCCAACTGTCCTCCTCGACAGGCCTGTTGTATTCATGGCGAGCCTGCCGATCGATGTAGCCATCCTGTCCAGTCTGTGCATTATCTGCCGATCTCTGCGCTGCCCAGCCTCTGCCTGGGCCAGCAGTCCTCCCGCCAGTTCCCTAATGGCAAGGGCAAGGTCCCCAGTGTTCTGGCACATCATGTCCATGCGTCTGTTGAGGTGCTGCATGCTTGCATGGTTGTTTCGCACAAAGCGATGCAGCACACCACTAATCCTGCCCAAAATTCTGTTCTGCAGGTGCTGACCACGCAGCAGATGTGCCTCACTGGTGGTTGGAGGAATTATCCCGGATGCAGACTGCAGCCCAGATGGTCTTGACCTGCGACGCCTGCGCAGCGGTGGCTGCCCTGTGCTCCCACCTGTGTCCTCCCTGCCTGTTGCTGGGGCAGCTTCTTGCGTGATTGTTGCAGCAGGTGTGGCTACTGCAGGGATGCTGCTGACCGTGCAGGTGGGGGTGCTGGCGGGTCCTGGGGTGTCCTCCTGGGCCTGGGTGCTTGGGGTGTTGGGGGTGTCTTGCTGGAGACCTGTGGGACATGGGGAACAGACTGTCAGTGTCTACTATCTATTGCACACATCCTAATAAACATTTGCCTATGAACTGCTTATTTGACTACATTTCCCATAATGCATCATTCTGGCAATTTCTACCCTGAAATGGAGCTATTTTGGTTGTGCATGCACCTGTGTACATGGTGGGTGGGGGTATGGCATTGATAGGGGTACAGGCTTATCACATGGTACTCACCGGTTGATGTGCTGGGCTCTGAGGTGTCCAGGTCCCCAAATCCACACACTGCCTCCTGCTCCAATGTTTCTTCCACCCTTTCTTCCAGGGGTGTGGGTGGTGGCACAGATGATGGTCCCCCTCCTGTGCCTCTCATCTCCCGGAGCCTTTCAGCCACCCTCTCCTTGGTCCGGGAGCGGAGGTCATACCACCTCTTCTTAATGTCCTCGATTGTCCTGTGGCTCACACCCAGGGAATTGATTTTATCCTGAATGTCCTGCCAGAGTTGTTTTTTTGTGGCCTCAGGAACATTGAGGGCTGCTCTCCCAAAAAGCTCATCATGGTGCTGACAGCATTCCTCTGTCAGCACCTCCAGCTCCCTCTCAGAAAATTTGAGCTTCCTCTTTCTTGGGGTTCCCTCCATGGCAGCTGCTGTTTGTTCTGTGTGAAGACTGGCAGTTATAAAAGGGTGTGGTCCTCCCTCCTCCCAGGTGTATTTGTAAACTTCCTGGCTGTGATGTCATCATCATGTGCCAGGAAGTGTTTCCAGAGTGTTCTGGTGTGCTTTCTGGAGTGTTCTGCTGCACCTGCAAGCAATTTTCAAGGTAATCGCAATTTGCGACACCTACTCGCTAATTGCGAGTTAGTTTTTTGCACACTCGCAATAAGCGACCTCGCAATCTGCGGACTCGCACACTGCGTTGCGAGTCCGGCTGCGAGTCGCAAAATCAGATCGTTTTTTTTTCTGGCATTACATATTGCGACTCGCATTTTACGAGTCGCATCAACTCGCAAAATGCGAGTCGCAATTTTTATTTTTGCTACATCTGGCCCTTGGTTGAGTAAAATGAGCATGTTGGGTTGGACGGTGCCGTTCTGCGTCCAACCCGATGCAAACACCTGAGGCTTTTTCTATGTGCAGCATTAGGGAGACGGGGGGTCACAGCTGCAACCCCTTGGTCTCCTAAGAAGCATTACATTTGCCTGCTCCAGCCTGGTGCTGCTTCCATGCTGTTTGATCACATAAACAGGTTTCGATTAGAGCCCAGGACAGGTGCGCCTTACCAGCCTAACCTAGATTTTCTACTATACGCAGGTAGAAATATTGGGAAATCCAGCATTTTCACTCTTCTGAAACACAGACCTAAACAGGAGCCACATAACTCTCTCCATGGTATACTAGAGAATTTGAATTGCTCACGGCTAAAATGCATGGACTGGCTAAAGGTGTCGCACTTGCACATGATATGTTGGTCCCAAGTTGAAAACAATTAAGATATTCACAGTATTATTGGCAACTGCACCTGTCTAGAGTATGTAACTGTGTTATAATCAGCACACTGAAAGCAAAGCTTGCTTGTTTACTTTTATGCAATGTTTCTCAACTTCATCAGAGTCATATTACCAAAATGTTTTAGGTAAAGTTTGGGACACTTCTTCCTTATGATGCCGTGTTTAAGTAAAAAAGTAAGCAATTTTGCATCATTCTGTAGAGAATGGAAGAAACTAGGCCAGGACATAATAGGTCCTTTTGCGGCTTGTGAATTATACCACGAAGTGGATAGTGACTCGTGTGAGTATGGCTAACACTAGTGTGGTCATTGATTTTCTCAGAGATGATGCTGCCGAGAAGGAAGAATTTTTGAGTGCACTAGCCATTCAACATCACAAAAGGAAGCTCTTTACCTACCGGGCTAACGGTGTTGCTGAGAGAATGAAAAGAGTACTCGAGTCTTGTGTAAAGAGAGCGGTAGACAGAGGTAGGGTCACATCCTTAAAATAGGTCTATAGAGAAACATGGCGGGCGCGTTGAAACACTCTTAATGCACTCACTTTGGAGTCACCTTTCCGGACGTTTACCGGTAGAGTTGTGTGCTCAGAGCTCAACCCGGGATGGCTGGGGGTGGACAGCAAACACGAGGGAGTGAACAAGAGACAACGATGTTTGCAGGAGAAAAGTATCAAAACAAGTACAAGACAGGTATGATGAGAGAAGTCGTGTTAAGGATGTGAAGTGAAAGTTTGGTGATGCAGTACTAGGGAAGAAGCCTGGGTTTGTCAAGAAGGGCTGGCCTAAGTTTGTTGGGCCTTTCAAAATAAGAGAAGTAAAAAGGAATGTGGTAATGACGGAATCTAGCGATATTTTAAGAAGGTCCCATCTTGTCAGGATAGAAGGTCATGTGTGTGATGGGAGAAGCATGAGAAGGGACAATTCTGACTTAGCGTCTGATTTAGATTTCGCCAGATGGGTTACTCCGTCACAACGGTGACGAACATCCCGTCCACCGAAATATTAATCCTATAGGAAATAATGGGATGTATATTTGGGCAGATGGGATATCCATCACAGTTGTGACGAAGTAACCCGTCTGCCCAAATCTAAATCAGGCCCTTAAACTTAACTGCCACTGCTGGGAGGGGTGGTCAGGAGAGAAGGAACACCATGAGAGCAGTATGGTGGAAGGAATATATCATTGATGGTACTGTAATAGCAAATTTATGGTGATTGTCACTTAGCTATAAGATGTGGCTGTGGTGGAAGGACTACATCGTTTATGGGAGTGCAATAGCGAACTCATTGTGATTGTCACCTAGCTATGAGTGCGTTATTATTATGTTTTATTCTTTAAGCAATAATGTTCTGTTTCACTTTGCATGTTTTGGGGTTACAGTTGTTTAATTCTTTATGTTTTTTTATACTGATTATGGGGATGGAGATGTGTTATGGTTTCGGTGTAATTTGTACTGGTCAGCCTTGTGACTGGCCATTGATGTGGGCATGTAGAATGTATGACATGAGGTGTAGAATCTGGCATTCGGGAGAGACAACAGCTGATGCTTTGAAGGTTTGCAGTGTGGTCCCACTGTTCCTGCTGAACTTGAATAAAACCTCTATTTGCCTCTACGGACTGTGAACTCATTTTTGCTGTACACCACGACAGCATGTCAACATTTAAAAGAAGGAAAGTGGTGGATTTTAAAAACTATTCAGGAGAATGTATTTTCCACATTGACTTCTATTAAAGGCTAGACAATTACAGGTGGGAGCCAGGCAAAATAAAGCCATTTTTGGCTTATAAAATTGTGGGTTTCCTGCTTGAGTCGAGTCTATTAACATGTATATCACTAGTGAGTGATTCTGAAGACGTAAAGAATTGTGGAGGACAGTAGAATATATATTGTAGTGTGCTGTACATGGTGAAAGTCTCCAAAAAACTGAAAGAATCCCTTATCACCGTTGAGGGCATCAATTACCTCACATTGACATCAAACCAGTACAACCAACACAGTCTGAAAGCTCAGCACGTTGATTGTAGTACGTCACAAGGTCATGCCTGGAAGTTAAACAGCACACGCATGTACACCCTGAACCCACATTAGTGGTCAGGAATGGATAGTAAAAGGGGAGAAACCTTGTCTGCCTATATATGAGTGGAGAGTCAAAAAGCACTCCCTGTCTTCGCCTTTTATTTAGCAGCCGCACTCATTTAATTTGGGCCCTTATGCTTACAACGAAAATTGAACATATTTGACCCTGTTAGCGGCTTAGCACATATCATATTATTCAACCTGTCTGACTCCAGCTGGTGGCCTAGTTATTTTATTACACCTGAGCAATATACAGTCAAACTCAAGAGTTTACCAAGGTACATAAGTACCATCTAGTGGTTGATACAAAAGGAGCTTTTGGGAGCAGCCAAACACAGGAGTTGTGCGCGCTGGGAGGATTGGGGCAGATGGGCAGTCAGGGGTGTAGCTTGGTCAATAAGATTGAGAGGGGGGGATAAGCTTCAGATTTCCTGACAATTACGCTGGTATTTAATGTTAAAATACAGCATACGACATCAGGACGCATGATAGGGGTTAAGGGGCAGTGGAAAGGGAGAGGAATGCGCATTGGTAGGTGTAAGAGAAAACACAATGGGGCAGATTTAAGAGCCCCTAGCGCTACTTGAGCGGCACTTTTCATGACACTCCGGTGGCGCTAGCCACTGCTTCATATTTACGAAGAGGTGTAACACCACTTTTTGTGGAGATATGCCTCCTTGTACATATGGACCCCTCCGACATAGTTTTCTGCGTCAGAGGGGCGTGCAATGGGTGTTGCTGTGGGTGTTCCACAGCAACACCATTTGCTTTTGACGCTGCCCCAGATTTATGAGAAATCGTAAATCTGTGGCAGCGCCAAAAACTAACGCCACCTCAGGGGTAGAGTTAGCACGGCAAATTAGGGAGGAATGCTTTCATTACTCCTTGTTTTTTGCTTTTTCGCACACATAGAAGAAGCAAAATGCCACGAATGATTGCTTATGTGCAGGAAGGTGTCTTTTGTGATAGTGTGGTCGAGCACTTAGGCATATCAAAGGGTAGTGCTAAGCATGTAAGGCACACTCTCATACAGTGAGACACAAACTCAATAAAGAAATCCAACACAAATTTATAAAAATAACACATACTTTTATATAAACTTTAATTCCAAGATCACCAGAACCAGGTGAGTACTTTTTGAGGTAGGAATTTTTAGAGTTTTTAAAAGTTGACACTTTTTTTGGTCAGATGATGTTATCCTATGGGGCAAAAACATGCACTGCATTCAGACGCTTCACATCGGCTTAAGGGACTGTTCTCCAGTACTTAAGGGGAGTATGGGAAAGGGTCCAAGGCTACTTCAATGAGTCACCTCAGGAGGCTTTGGGGCGTCTGGGTGCAGAGGTGTGTTACGGCATTGGGTGTTCCATTCACTTCATGGGAAACGGTCCGGTTGGGAATTTGCTGCAAGCTGAGACTGAAAGGTCAGTCTGGGATAACCCACAGGGGGGCTTGACCCTTGAGGTCTTGGGGCTCATGGGGAACTTTGGTACACTTCTCCTTGGGCTGTGGAGCTCAGGTCCAGTGGTGTCTTCTGGCGTTGGGTCGGGTTCTGGAGTTACTTGTGTTTGCAGGGGGGCCCTCAGACATAGAGGGTCATTCTGACCCTGGCGGCCGATGGCCGCCAGGGCCACCGACCACGGGAGCACCGCCGACAGGCTGGCGGTGCTCCAATGAGCATTCTGACCGCGGCGGTTCAGCCGCGGTCAGAAGCGGAAAGTCAGCGGTCTCCCGCTGACTTTCCGCTGCTCATTGGAATCCTCCATGGCTGCGGAGCGCGCTCCGCAGCCATGAGGATTCTGACCCCCCCTACCGCCATCCAGTTCATGGCGGGAAAGCCGCCATGAACAGGATGGCGGTAGGGGGGGGTCGCGGGGCCCCTGGGGGCCCCTGCCGTGCCCATGCCAATGGCATGGGCACGGCAGGGGCCCCCGTAAGAGGGCCCCAAAATGTATTTCACTGTCTGCCTTGCAGACAGTGAAATACGCGACGGGTGCAGTAGCACCCGTCGCACCTTCCCACTCCGCCGGCTCGATTACGAGCCGGCATCCTCGTGGGAAGGTCGTTTTCCCCTGGGCTGGCGGGCGGTTTAACTGGAACCGCCCGCCAGCCCAGGGGAAAACTCGTAATACCCGCCGCGGTCTTTTGACCGCGGCGCGGTAATTTGGAGGGCGCGATCCTGGCGGGCGGCCTCCGCCGCCCGCCAGGGTCATAATGAGGCCCATAGTCTGCAGGGGTGGACTGGGTATCTAGTCCGAACAAAGCCAACAAGTGGGCTCAGGGCTCACAAGGCTGGCTGGCATGGGAACACTCTTAGTCCTCTTCTCCTCGGTCTGGGGTGGACAAATGCAGAGGTATCCTGAGGAGTCGGATCTTTGTCTTCAGGTCACTTGTGGTTGCAAAGGAGGTCTGCAGACACAGGCTGCAGACATTGTTGAGAAGCCCACAATGCGTAAACTCAAGGTGAACTGGGCCTGGTGAACCAAGCTGATAATTGCAGCTCAGCTCGGGCTAGGCTGCTCGGGTGCAGTGGTGATGCCCGGCATTGGGTTTTTGGCAGTCCAGGCCCTCACAGTTCTTTTTTTGGTTGCCTGCAGATGCAAGGAAGCAGCTCCTCTGCTCCAAGGGAGTTCTTCTTGGAGCTTTGTGGAGCTCTTGCAGCTCTCCAGGTTTCTTGGAGGCTGCAGCAGCAGGACAGGTCAGTTGCTCCTCGAGGGTCAGATGCAGCAGGCAGGCTAGCAGGGTTGGCACAAAGTTATGCTCCTCAGTTCTCGGGTTCAGCAGGCTTCTTGTTCATTCCTTCTTTTGTGTCTAGTGAAGATCTGAGGATTGGGTATTAGGGGGACCCCTAAGAGGAGTGACAGTCAGTAGCCAATGGGCTGCCTACCCTTGGGGTAATTACACCCACTGGATGGCCACTTCCTTTGAGGAGGAGTGGGCATCACTCTGACCCAGAATTCCTAATTCCACCACAAACAAGATGGTGGGATTTGTAAAGCTGTGTGCATTTCAGGCTGGTCACCCTAAGGGTGTGTGCAGCCTAAAAAGGCAGCGTATCTCCTGCATCGTTCATTTTCTTGCCTGTCCAGGTGCCAGATGGACCCTGGGGCAAGAGGGATGGCATCTTCATCTGAGAAAAGGCCAGATCCACATACCAAAGACAGTGGGCTTCTTTTAAGCTACCTGCCTTGTAATGCAGATCATCTTGTGGGGCGGGTGTGCAACACCCCTGCCTGAGCAGGCTTTGTTTCTGACCTCCAGAGAGCAAAGCCTTTCAACCTTGGGGGTCAGATTCTCAACTGTTGGTGGCAGACTGGCTAGAACTAATCAGTGAGACCACCAACAGTTGGTAGGGTTTCATGGGGCACCTCTAAGGTGCCCTCTGGGTGCATACATTATTAAATCCATCACTGGAATCAGTGAGGGTTTATTAATAAGAGATGTTTGATACCAAACATACCTAGTTTCAGTAAAGCCATCATGTAGGCGGGGAACTGCACTGCAGGGGCCCCCAGGGGCCCCGCGACCCCCCCTACCGCCATCCGGATCCCGGCGGTCGGACCGCCGGAATCTGGATGGCGGTAGGGGGGGTCGGAATCCCCTCGGCGGCGCAGCAAGCTGCGCCGCCTTGGAGGATTCAATGGGGCGGCGGTACACTGGCGGGAGCCCGCCAGTGTTGCCGGTCCGACCGCGGCTTTACCGCCGCGGTCGGAATCCCCATTGGAGCACCGCCGGCCTGTCGGCGGTGCTCCCGCGGTCCTCCGCCCTGGCGGTCTTTGACCGCCAGGGTCAGAATGACCGCCATAGTCTGCAATGGCAGTCTGCATGAGTTTAGTGCTGGGTCCCTTAGAGTGGGAGAAGTTGTGCTGCAGCTCCTGGGAATCTTGAACTTGAACGGCAGTGAAGCATATATAGACGGCATTGATGGATACATTTTTACTGGAAAAAAACATTGATCATTTAAAGCATTGTTTAGATGCTGAAGAGTGTAAAATTTTAAAATACTTACCGCCATTGTTGTTAAATAAAGACCAAGTAGATGAGGAATTAGATGAGTGTCAAACCGCTACTGAGCACTTGCATTTAAACTGCAGAAAAAGATAGATGAAGTTGTGACTCCAAAAACGTGTTTGAATCTAAGACATCTGCCTGGTGAGCCGATTTCACCAATTGTGTCTGCATTAAGGAAATCTGCCCCTTTCTATTATTAGAACTATTTTCTTGATGGCGTAATCATAGCTCAAAAAACTTCAACACCGACTTTTAGTAACAGAGAGGTTAACTCTGGACAAGGCTACAGACATTGTCAAAAGGTTTGAAACCACATCACGAGGAAAGAAACAATTAACCCAGAGCACAAGTCCTAAAAAAAGAAATGGGGGTACTCACCAAGTTAGGCAGTATGCTAGTGACATCACGGGGTGTGACATCCTACTTGTCATCACAACTCATGACCTCACAGCACAGGAAGTGACATCACAAGAAGTGACATCAGATCCCAACACCTTGGACAAATGTTTAGCAGTTCTATCATAACTATGTTTGAGTGCATTGCAGCATATAAAAAGTGAAATTTTGCGGTCGGGTTGTGACAAAAAAGTTATGCAAACCAGACTCAAAATCTGGGCCTTAATTTATACATTAAGGTCATATTTATTGTGGTGATTTCATTGCTCTTGCACCATGCAACGTGATGCAAGAGTGACGCAAACCTTAAGTGAGATTTATGAAGCCCCTGCGTGGCTTCATAAATCTCAAGTAATGTAACACAGTGCAAATTGCCGTGTTACATTACTCTGTGCCAGGGAGGTATTTCCATGGGTATTGCGTGGGTGGTCCCAGGCAACATACATGGATTTTTTACGCATTCTCAGATTTTCAAGAGCCTGCAAACCTGGTAATGTGCCCCAGGAGAGGCATTCTGCAACACACATAGAAAGAGGAAAGTGCCTTTCAGGATTGTGTTTGTGCAGGAAGATGTCACTTCCTACACAAAAAATTACTGCATGCAACCCAGGCACCCTTGCACCATGGTAAAAAGGTGCCTGCATTGGCACTTGGCTGCGAAAGGGGAACCAGTGCAGGGGAAACCACTGGAATGCACTGTATTGGATAAATAGGGTGCAATCCTGCCCTTTCCCTTTGACGCAGGGTGGAGCAGCAAGGTGACTTGTTGCATTTGCACTACGCGCCACAAAGCCCATAAATGTGGGGCTTATTTTTTAACAACTCTGTCACAAAGAAATTGCCACCAAGGAGATTGTGGCAGCAATGCAGTTCTGATTAACTGATTGCAGAGTCTGCATTTTAAAATATCTTATGGGGCTAAGGTACTTGCTGCCGAAATCTTTGTGTGGCCAGTAAATCTCAGGGAATAATAATAATGGTAAGATAATTCTGGAGGTTAACACCTTTTTTGGAGAGATATGTGTTTTGTCTAGTCCCAGTTTTGAACCCAAGTAGCATGATGACATATGTTTCCTGCAAAGCACATAGGTAGGTAGATTACTGCTTTAAACACAAAGATCCTTTTATAATTTACAGTTCACAACTTGTAGTCCTTCTAACATAGCACAGGGAGCTATGAAGGACATGTGACTCCCACACCTGTTACCCCTCATTGTAATATTGTAACACATCCTGTACCTTGATTTACACACATCCTTTATTGTCAAAGTATATTGTTTATGTCTGATTTAAAGTGCTCTGACACCCTTCATTGGAGTAGAAGTGTGATAAAATACTTAAAGCAAAATAGTGGTTTTTAAAATGTTATTTGTGTTAACACTGTGGCAGAACAACACATCAGGCGTTCTTACAGTTCATACACATCTCTAAGATACAGGGACTGAACAAAGTGAAAACCATGCCTCGCCTAAGTATCTGTGAAGTGATAACAAGCTGTGTGCCTTTGTTTCCTCCATTGCAGCTAAGTGTGAGGCTCTAGACAGCTTCCAGTTAGGATAATTAAACAAAAAGAGTGTTCTCTCGACTTCAGCCTGGATGATAAATGACTGGCTGAAGCTTAACACAGACAAAACCAAAGTACTGATATTCGGCAGACATACTTCCCTCTGGAATGACTAATGGTGGCCAGCACAACTTCGACCCACACTCTGAAAGACCATGTCCGCAACCTTGTCATCATCCTGGACAGCCAGCTCTCCATGAAACAGCAGGTCAACACGATCACTTCATCATATTTCCACACCATCCGCATGCTCTGCAAAATCTTCAATTGGCTTCCCCTCAGCACCAGGAAAACTGTGCACTTATCACCAGCAGACTGGAGTACAGCAACACACTATGGTGGTCATTATGAACACAGCGGTAAACTCTGCCGACCGCAGTGGCGACGGTAAACAGAAGACCGCCGTTGGCAGTGAATACACACCCGCCATATAATGAACTAAAATCCCTACCCCAACAAATATCACCAGACCACCAGTCACCACCAGGACCTTGTCGGCGGAAATGCTGGACCCTCCACCCCGCCACTACTGAGCACACCCACATCCCGCCCTCCAAATTATGATGCACAAATCACCTTGGCGGTCAGTGGAAGCCGAACGACCATTGGCGGTGCCGACCGCCATGAGCGGCAAGTGGACTCAATAGCAAGAAGTGCACACATTGGATAAGCTTGAAACCCACACACCTAACACACATCCATAACACCATAAAACACTCACAGACACACCCCACAATCCTTTGCAACCAAATTAGGCCAAACAAGATGGAGAGCACCAGAAGCAGATACTGAATGCCACTATACACGAGACGCCCACCGACCCACAGAAGAGCACCCTCACCGCTTTTCCATCCCTGACACCATTCACCACGCTCACCATGTCACCCCCCAAACGCTTCACAGAAAGGGAGCCAAGGACCTTGGTGGACGAGCTCCTGAAGGTGGAGCCACAAATATTCGGGGCTCAGGTGCAGCACACACCCCTCGCAAGGAAGATGGAGCTAAGGCAGACCATTGTCAACAGGGTCAATGCAGTGGAACACCATCCACGCACCAGGGACAACATCCGCAAGAGATGGAACGACCTTCGGGGGAAGGTCAGGGCCATGGCATCCAGGCACCACATTGCAGTCCAGAAGACTGGGGGAGGACCGCCACCAACACCACCCGAATATACCAACTGGGAGGAAAAGGTACTGGCCATCCTGCACCCTGAGGGCCTCACTGGACTCACTGGAGAAATGGATTCGGGTAAGTCGTCTACATTTACCCCATATACATCATACCTGTAATGCATGCACCACCCCACCCCACCCACACCCACAAGGACCAATACCCCACCCAGACCACAGCCACTGATTCCACCCCCCTGCATGACCACAAACCTTCTAACAGGCCTGCAAGGATTCACAAAGTCACTACACCACCCACAATGCAACTCCACACCCTAAGAAAAATGCAGTGAAAATCTCACAAAGGCACCCTGGATGGGCCCAAAAGGTTAAACCAGCACAGAACAGCCCAGCCCTGTGCACCTCATGCGTTCATGGATTTGTAACAGACATGTCTATGCCCCCCAACAGGCACCACCACCCATGCCACCCTCACGGACAGGACAAGGAGTGCCAGTGCCCCCCATGGAGACAGAGGTACCTCACAGGACACTGGGGAAGGATCCCCGGACACTGATGAGCAGACTGGCCCCTCACACAGTCCTGGACAGTCACACCATGCAGCAGCCCCACCAGGATACCACTGACACCCCTACCACCCAGACAAGAACAGCAACCCAGGGCAACCATCCACACACCAGTGTATCCAGGCCACAGACTGGTGGAACACAGGTACAGAGGCCACAGTCTCCCCTACCAACAGGCAAGAAGACGAGGGCCCCAGTACAAGTGGCACCGCAAGACCTGTGCAGGGGACACAGGCACAGGGGGCTAGGGCCTCAGTGGGCCGGGGGGAGGCCACAGGATGGATGCAGCAGCCCATGACATGATATCTGAGGTATTGGGGGCCTACCAGCATACCCATGACAGGTTGGCACAGATAGTATCCACCCTGGAGCAGAGTCAGAGGATGCAGCAGTGGAAACAGCACAACGCTACAACGGCCAGCATAGCAGGAGCACTGCTGCAGCTGGTACAAACTCAGTCTGAGACCCACACAGGGCAGGAGGCCCCCACTACAGCACAGGACACAGACAGGACAATGAGACCATCAGCAGCAACATCCCAGGAACTATCCTCAGAGGAAACACAAGGGCCAACCATGTCATCCCCTCAAGGCTAACAGCAGGTGTCCAAACGGACCCTCAGGTCAAGATGTGGAACTGGAACCCCTGCCAAAAACAGGACCCCCTTCAAGAAGTAACTCTGCAATAATCTGCACAGCATCCATCCCACACAATCAACCACCACACAGTGCTAAGAAGCAATATGAACTGATGTAAGCATTGATGGACCCATGAATACTACCAACAAGGCTGCTACCATGTTGGCATTGAGGACAACCACCCATGACCAACTGTCATCACTGTAAATTGCACTATTCACTCCCTGCCACCAATAAAACACATATCACACCTGTAACACTGTCCCCTGTCATAATATGTGAGCAAAGTGAAGTATGGATTCAACTGGCTGATAGCCACTTTATTGGCAATGTGTTGCATGAAAGGACTCCTGTGTGCCTAAATGTGGCCCCCCAAAAATGCACTAAATAGTATTCGCTACCATTTAGTCTTGGACCCAGTTGCAAATAGAAGATCCAAACCCGCCCTAGATGACAAACCACACTGACAGTATGTGTCACAAACCCCAATGTCAGCCCTTAGTCCCACATAGTTACTGGAAGTAGAGCTGTATCAGTTGGGTCCTGGAATTTACATCTTCCCCTTCTGCATCATCACCATCACTCTCCTCCCCTCTCTGAGGAAGCTGGTCAGGACATACAGCACCCTCCACCTCCAAGAGGGGGATTGAATTTCTCCCTGCCACGTTGTGCAGCATGCAGCAGGCCACCTCTATTCTACACACCTTTTCAGGCCCATAGGCCAGGGAACCCCCAGAGATATGTAGGCAATGAAATCTAGCCTTCAGGAGACCTGTTGTGCACTCTATCACTGTCCTAGTACGTCCTTGGGCCGCATTGTAATTCCTCTCTGCATCCGTCCCAGGATTCCTCACTGGTGTCAGGAGCCAACCCAGGTTGGGATAGCCAGAATCACCTAGAAAAAGGTGCAATACACATTAGTCATTGTCAAGCCTCTGAGTCAGATAGCCTGGCCGTCTGATAGGTGGCAGTTAGTGACAGGAACACTTACCTATGATCCACCCTCTGTCCTCTTGTAGTTGTTCCATCTTCTGTGGCATACTACTGTTCCTCAGCACAAAGGAACCATGGTTTGAACCTGGGAACATGGCATTCACATGTGAGATGTACTGGTCTGCAGTACATACCAATTGGATGTTCATGGAATCTGTACACCTGTTCACTGACTCTTGTGGGTGTGATCGGTATGTGGGTGCCATCTATGGCACCGATCACATGGGGAATGTTTGCAAACACATAGAAGTCCAACTTGATGGCAGGAAGGTCAGTACTTTGGGGAAACTGCAGGTGTCATACAAATGCATTTAGAAATCTTGTCAGCACCATGCTGAACATTGGCTGTGAAAATCCAGCACCCATGCCCACTGTCACCTGAAATGAGCCCGTGGCCAGGAAATGGAGTGCGGAGGGCGCCTGCACTTCAGTAGGGATGGTATGCTGATTACGATTTCCCAGAGTTAGTGCAGGATCTAGTAATGCACAAAGTTCAAGCATAGTTGCATGGGTGAGTCTGTAACTGATTATAATCTGACACTCCACCATAGTCCGCATATCCACAAGTGGCCTGTACACTGATGGTGCCCTTCCTCGCCACAAGGGTCGGTACCCAGGAGGTATTTCAAACACATGTGAGGAACACACATATATAGGCACACATTGTCATTAAATGTGCACTGCATACTTGATTGTAGGGACTCATAAGTTTGATGTGCTTGACAGATCTTCATCTACACCCTAATGAGGGAAACGTGTTTGTCATGTGTGGGTTTTGTAATGGTCAGCATAGGTGCTTTATGTGAAAAATACGACCTGCATTGTGCACATTTCTTTTTCATAGATGCATAGTTAATGCCGAAATGTCTGTCCCCTGTAATCCAGAACTGTCGTTGTGGAAGTGACCTCATACCGCTAGCGGTTGACTTAACAGCGTAATGCGGTGTCTACCGCTGTTCCCGCCATCATTGGATAACATGGATGCCAATGGGGAATCCTGGCGTATTATGATCGCCGCCGGCGGTGACGGTGCACACTGCCGTGGTACGTACGCAAATTCGTCATCCCAATTTCACTTGACTCCCTGATCTCGTGTGAAAAGGTTCTCCACTGTGTGTACTGCTGTGTCCTGCCTCTGGTCATGGAAGTGGCTCGTGTTGCAGGGGAAAGGGCCCCGGCCTTCACCCAGGTCCTGCCCCTGTACGCCAAGCTCTACGAACGGCCAGAGATACAGGTGAGTCAGGGTTTGGGGGGCACTGTTTAGGTGGAATAGATGGTGTTGTAATGACATATGGGCCATGGTTAATGGCATGTTACGTGCGTATGTCCTGTAAGCCTGACAGTACTGTCCATCCTATAGTGGACCTATAGCCAGCTGTACCTATTTTGCAAGTGCTTGACCTCTGTGTTCCATTTCTGTGTCACCCTTTTAGGTCAACGCCCACCAGAAGAGGGCTCTTTGGCATGCCATCGCCAAGGACGTGTGGACCCTGGGGGTCTACAACCGGCGGAGCACCCACTGCAGGAAGAGGTGGGAGGACCTGCAGTGCTGGGTGCGAAAAATCTGTGAGGCCCAGCAGGGGAAGTCCTCCCAACGTGGAAGGGGTGCCCGTCGGGCACTGACCTCCCTCATGCTATGCATCCTGGTGGTGGCTTACCCAGACCTGGATGGGCGCTTGAAGGCTGCACAGCAGTCACAAGGGGGTGAGTACCCATGTCACAATTTTAACCCTTGATGGATGTCTGTGTGTGCATTAGGGTTCATGCTGCTTAGTTGCAGGGACTCTGACTGTTGTCCATCTACATGATGGCCCCCGTAGGGTGTAGGGGTGTCTTGGTCAGGTCTCCTAGATGTCAGGTCCTTAGGTAGTTCAGGGGATGGTGTAGAGCAGGGTTCTGGTCAGTAGTCAGGGGCATGGCCATGGGCATAATGAACGGGGCTGCCTGTTGGGGGTGTCTTCTGGGTGGGTATAGGTCTGGCCTCTATGTTCACTCCTTTCAGCTATTTACAAGCGTTTCTCCTGTTTTGTTTCCCCATCCCTGTTCTCTTGTGTTGTTTTTGTACATCAGCAACATCTGGCGAGGGAGCTGAGGCACCGGCAAGTAGGGATGCAGCGGCCCATGGATCCTTGGAGGCAGAGTCATCCGACGCCAAGGGGACCAGTGGGTTGGAGGGCGAGGGGAGTACCACAGGAGAGGCAACTACCACTGGAGGTAGTGACTCCAATACCTCCTCCGATGGTTGCTTCCCGGCGGTGGAAGACCCTGGTGTCCACACCACTACAGTGACATCTTCCGCCACCCCCATACCATCACCGCCCTCCCTTTTGCTCCCCACCGAGTTAACGTCCCCACTCACCCAGAAAGGTGGACGTCTCCTTCGCCCCAGGCACCTACCCCCCTGCCCCAGTCAGCCCTGCTGCCCTCACAGAGGAGGCTATTGACCTCCTGAGAACTATCTCTGTAGGGCAGACAACCATCGTCAATGCCATCCAGGGGCTAGCATCAGAGATGCAGCAGAAAAATGCCTATCTGGATGGCATTCACGGTGCCGTGTCTGGTCTATAGAGATCTTTTCAGGCTCTGGCCTCCTCTTTAATGGCAGCTACTTTCCCTGGTCATTCCGTCCCCCCTCCAACCTCCTCTACCCCTTCTAGCACCCCACTCCCTTCACCCGTCCAAAGCACACAATCTGACACGCAGTCAAGCACATTAACACACAAGAAACACACTTATAAACACAAGCACCACACCTCTCACCACAAGCATTCACACATCCAACATACACATGCACACACAGCAACATCCACTTCGCCTAGTGTGCCCACCTCTTCCGACTCCCTGCCTGTCCCCTCTACATGCACACCCTCATGCCTTGCACCTTCAGTCACTGTTGCTGATCCTCTTACTGCAGTCACCACAATAGCAGACATCCATACATGCACCCAGACACCACACCTGCACTCGCCACAACTATTATAGTTGACACATGCAGCACACTCACCAGACTTGAAGACACCCAAACAACATACATCTATATTGGCAACCTGTCTTCTCCCACTGTGTCCACCCGCCCTCCTTGAAAAACACACAAACTTACCAAGACACCCACCCATCACACATCCACCACACCTCAGCATAGTGTCCTGTCACCTGCACCCACAACACGCACCCCTACACCACTTACATCCACACCCTCTGCCTCCACTCCCACGCCCTCATCCAGGCCCAACCCAATTGCTCCGAAAAAACTTTTCCTCTCCCGTGCTGACCTCTTACAACCCACTGGCCCACCCCGTCTTGTCCCTAAGCGTGCACACCTCCTTGCCCTTTCCACTCCTTCCACTTCACAGCCCACCCCTGTCTGCCCTTCACATTCCCATGTCCCTTCCCCAGAGAAGAAGAAGCCCCGCGCAGAGCTAAGTCCATCTGGCTCCATCCACCCAAAACACACCCCCCAACTTCCAAAGCCAAACCCACACCCCTTCCACCTTCCAACTGCAAGTCCAAGCTCCACCCCGTCGCAAATCCCTACCCCCACCGCCCCCTGCCCTCTTTCCGTGAGGTGCCTGGATGCCCCATTGTTGCCCCATTAGGTGGAAGACTGTGCACTTTTGGGAGTCAGGTTGGGGCCATTGTGGCCCTTGGAAATTCTTGCAGTACGGACTGGCCATTGGCCTTGTTGGAAATAGTTGGCTCTGTGAGCTGGAATAAATATTTATGTGTGGCCTGTGTTTTGGCGGTACACTCCTGAACCCTGGTCTTTCGTTTCATTGTTTGTGGCTGTGGGGCATTTGTACGTAGTATGGTCAGGTTGGATTTGCCTTGTGTTAGGTAAGTACCTCTTGCTGTCGGGTGTATGGGTTGTCCTGCTGTGAAGGGTTGGGGGCGTTGCATGGTGGTTGGAGTGGGTGGGAATGTAACTGTGCCCTTTCCTCCCTTGTTTCATTGGTTGCGGTACTTACCGTCATCGTCGGTGGTCTCGGTCATGGAGGTATATGGCAAGGAGCAGGGCTGGCACGATCTGCAGCTCTCTATCCAAGTCTGCTTTGGCACGCTGTGTGGGCCTCCGGTGAGTGTTTCCTTATATTTGGTTCATTTCTGCCTGGCCTTGCATGGTGGTGGTTCCCGCCACGGAACTGACGGCGGCCTAGTGGTTCATTATTTGAAGGGTGGGTTGGGCCTTTCCGTCGGCCTGTTGGCGGACTCTGCCGTCGTCGGCACTGGCAGTGGGTGGTTTTCTGGGTGCTTGTGTTTCGATTGGTTTATTATTACTCGGTCCAGACCGCATTTCTGTTGGCGGTTTTTACCGCCACCGGCGGAGGCGCAGTTTGGACCGCCGTGTTCATAATGAGGGCCTATATGCCAGCACCACAACCATACTCATGAAAAGACTCCACCTCCATGCTCAACCTTCACCTCCACACTGCACCCTCACTGACCCACTTCAGACACAGAAGCACAGCGCCTGGAGACCCACCAGGGTAACAAGCAGTGATATTTATTTATATGTATATATATATATATATATATATATATATACATATATATATATATATATATATATATATATACATATATACATATATATATAAACTGATGATTGATTGACTTTTGCCTTGAATTGGCCCAAGAGAGCTGGAAGTCTGATTACGTGAAAAGTATTAAATAGCCAACTGGAAGAAACTGTGAAAGTAAATGTAGTGTTATTAAAGAATGCAAACTTTAACTTATCCAAAACTTACTTATAATCCCTAGTAAAGCGCTGTACATGTGCCCAGAGCCTGCAAATTAAATGCTACTAGTGGGCCTGCAGTACTCATTGTGCCACAACTTTCAATAGTCCTGTAAACATGTCTCAGGCCTGGCATTTAAAACCCCTTGCCAAGCCATTTTATTACACATAAGACACCCCTAAGGCAGGCCCTAGGTAGCTCGTAGATCAGGGTGCTGTGTAGGTAAAAGGCTGGGAATATAGTTTATAATTTTACATGTCCTGGTAGTGAAAAACTCCAAAGTTTGTTTATCACTACTGTGAGGCAAGCCCCTCATAGGATTATATTGAGGATTCCTTAATATATGTATTATATGTAATTCCTGATTGGAAGAAGGTGTAGCTTACTGGTCATGTTTAGTACCTATGGAATTGTAATGATAAATCCTCTTTAATGGTAAAGTCTAATTTATCATTACAATTTTTAAAATGCCACTATTAGAAAGGTAGCAGGATTCTGCTGTTAGCCCTGTGTGCCTGCTTCCTGTCTCCAATGCATGACTAACAGCTGGACCTTGTGCATTCCCACTAGGCAGCCAAACATGACTTCTTCTGGATAGGGAGTGGGGACCCAGCAATGGCTCCGGTGTCGTCCCCGCGGTTGGAACCAGATGAGTGAGTGACATACCCAATCAGAGATTAGGTGTGACCTAATGGGCCTTAATGGGCTAGTAACTGGCTTGATGGGGAGGATGAAGCTTCACTTACACCTGAGTAGGCTTGTCCTGTCCACACACAAAAGGGCTTAACAACCCTGCATTGTCACTCCAGCCAGCTTGGTCATCTGTGCGCTTCAAAGGCATGTCTCTAGAAGCTTCACCCACCTTCCAGAACTAGGGTCCCAAAGTATAAATCCTGGACCTCAGACTCTACCACTTCAAGTACACTCCTGGACCTGTGGTTACTGAGCCAGGAAGAAGGACAGCTGTGCTGTTGAAAGGACTGCCATTCTGTTGGACTGCTTCTTTGCTGGACTCTTGCTTTGCTATACTGACCTGTGCATGCTTCCCTCTTGGCTGAGAAGGACTGGACCTGCATCTCTACAGCCCAGAACTCAGAGAGACTCCAAGGGCCAGCTGACTGGCCTCCTTTATTTTTAAGTCTCAGGGACATAAAAGACTTCCAACCAACCTGCTCCTGCACATGGACTCTGTCACCTGTGAGTCTGCCCTGCCAAGGGGTACCACTTCTGTCCTGGACCTTTGGCAATGGGCCTAAAGTACTCCGCCCTCTGTGGTCCTTACTGGAACCGCTGCCAAGACTTGCAAAGAAACACCGTGCAGACCTCACACCAGGATTTTAGGTACTGTGTTCAGTGGGCCAAAGTGGGCCCCTGTATCCTGCCGATGCTCTATCGCTGTCGGCCTGAACTATTGACTTTCTTCAGGTCCAGCATGACCAGCTAACTGCAGTTGGCGCTGTAGACTTTTTTGTGCTATTTTTACCTAAATCTCTAAAATTGTAAGCCTTAGGATCTACTTATTGGATTTTTGTTGTTTTGGTCATTCATTACTCCAAAACATATTCTCTACTTTTCTAAATTGATGTGGAGTCTTTTTGTGGTGTTACTGTAATTTAAGTGTTACGCAAATACTTTACACCTTGCCTCCTAAGTTAAGCCTCACTGCTCCGTTCCAAGCCACCAGAGGATGAGCAGAGGTTAATTTAGGTTTTGTATCTGACTTCCCTGACTAGGATTGTGATCCCTGCTTGGATAGGGTGCATACCTCTGCAAACAAAGGACCTAACTTCCAGCACTTGTTAACTAGGGTGACCTCAACAAAGAGAAATGTACATGAACCTTGGTCCAAATCATCCCAACCAGTGATTATGATTATGCAAAGATAAATATTGGTGAGTCTGATAAATTGCAATGGTTATTTACAAAAGTCTTTACTCCCTTGTGTTATTGAAAATATGTGCCTATAAGATGATTCTTAGGATCATTGCAATCCTTGTCACGCTTAAGGTTAGGAATGGGTTTGAAGAATGAATTGGAGTAATTATTGAGAGAGGGTGTGAATGAAAACATCTAATCCTCGAATGTTTCTTGAATAAGAATGTATGGAAGGACTGACATCCATTACCCAATATTAAGAAAATGTTGGGAACAGTGAAAGGAGCTACAGGTCTTGCTACTCTCAATTTATCTTCCACTTACCATCACATTGCTCTACATGAAGATCGAAAGGCTTTAACATTGTTTACAACACCAGAGGGTGCATACAGGTACATTTGGATGCCACTTGAACTGGTATCTGCATGAGCAGTATTTCAGATGGCCATGAGTCAGCTTTTTGGAAATATGGAGATTGTGTCCTATTTTCAAGAGAATATTTGAGTAAAATAAATATTTTGTGAAGAATATGGCACAACCTTACTTCAAGTATTGAGTGTTAAATGTTAGAGATTCATGGCTTAAATATTACCAAAGATAAATGCAAAATTGCTAAAGTCAGGTGCTGAATATATAGGTCACAGGATACGTTGGATTAGAATTTCACCTAAAGGAATTGTTTCTGCTAAAACCAATGCTCCCATTTTCAGGAACAAGCATCAATAAAGGTAATTTCTGGGACTGGCTGATTAATATTAGAAACATCTAGTAGGTTGTCTGAAAAAAAATGTATTTATGAAGCAATTGTTGAAGAAGAATTTGGAATTTGACTGCTGTAATATAAGAGAGGGGTTTCATCAACCTAAAAAATCCAATCACCTGCTCTATTGCCTTTTGATGCAAAGTGTGATCCATTTGTGATTTTGGATACTAGCAATATCAGAATTAAGGCTATGTTGCCTAAGGCTAGGAATAGTTGCTAGGATCCAGGGTATATTTATGCTATGTCTCATTTCAAAACATGTCTTTGGGGTGTTCATTTTGTAGTGATAACCAAACATAGGGCACTTGTGCATTTATTAATGACTAAAGGTGGTGGTGGTAAAGCCACTCTAAAGATTACTAAATGACAGTAGCAAATTTTAGAATATAATTTTTCAATGGAGTATGTTCGAGAAATTTCCAATGTATTAGCTGATCGTTTGTCCCAACTTCCCATTATTAATGATGATGACAGTGATGATGCTTTGGAGATAGATGTTGAAGTCACAGTATCCTCTGAGGATTATTTATCTACAGATGCAATTATTAAAGTGAAATGGTAAGCTACTGTGGGAAAGGATGACACTTTGGGGCTCATTACGAACCCAGCAGTTCAGACTGCCATGACGGTGGGGCGGAAAAGACCGTCGCCGACATGGCGGTCTGAACCGCCATATAATTAACACAGGGAGGGCCTCCTGTGGCGGCCCTCCACCACTGCCAGGCTACCGCCGACAGGCAGCCTGACGATGGTGGATTACATTATCCGACAGGTCTGTGCTGGTCTCTGGATAAAATACCCTGTTTCCTTCAGCCTTTCCCTGGCAGATTACCCTGTCAGCGAAAGGCTGGCGGAAGGGGTTCTCCGTGGCCCCTATGGGGGCCCCTGCACTGCCCATGCACTTGGCATGGGTAGTGCAGGAGCCCCCGTGCAGTGCCCCGTTGCGCAGATCACTGCCCGATTTCCATGTGCAGCCATCAGCAATGTCCTGGCCCTGCCTTCTGCTGGGCTGGAGGGCAGAAGCACTGTTTCCACCCGCCGGCCCAGCAGAATGTTCTTTATGCGTCCGGTGGGATCTCAGGGGGGCTGGCGGTCTATAGAAAGACCGCCAGCATGAACACGGTAGTGTTTACCGCCGTGTTCATATAGACCCCCTTTATCTAATGTTGAACCATTTATGAAGATAGGTTGGCCAGATAAGAAAGGTTGGCAAGGGGGAAGATTGCTGTGTTATGGTCTCAAAAATCTGATGTCTTGGGATGATGGAATTTGGTATTGAGGAGAACAGTTAATTGTATCTGAAATTCTGCGTGAAAGAGTCATACCTCAGGCTCATTAGGGGTGCGCTGGCATGAGCTGGACAAAATGAAGGGTTCAAATGGACATCTGGTGGCCTAACATTGATCATAACATGGAAGAGAATGTGAGAAGGTGCACATAGAGTGATAAATTATTTTTAGAAAACATTGACATTACTAATTTAATTTATAAATTTGCCTAACAGTCCTCGGAGAAAGATATTTCCAAATATTTCTGGCCCTTATGGCATGCTTAGTGAGGTACCTATCTTCACCATCTTACTAATTGATCACTTTTTCTAGTGTCCTGAACTGGAATGTGTGGCAAGAGTCAATACTTCAGAGGTATATACGTTTTTGAGTGAAATTTATCTGAATTTTTAGAATCTAATAGTGGTGTGCATCATGTCAAATGAAGTCATTTGTTAAATATTCTGGTACAGGCATTTGTTTACATCTGTATATTTTACTCAAAACAATGACCTTGGGGAGAGATGAAATCATGTTTTGAAGGAATGCCTTCCCTTGACTTAGTGTGAAGGTGCTAATTGGAGAAAAGGTTTTGGTGATATATAATGGGCATATCATATTTTATACCAAGAGCAAGTGAAGGGAAGTCAAGTTTTGAGAAAATGAGGACAAGAAACAATGTAACTACACTAAGAGTATTTTAGATTAAAAAAGTAAAACAAAACAAATGTAGTTATGAACCAAAAAACGGGTCACAGTAAGGCTAGGAATAAAATCGTTAAAGAACAGTTTAGATCCTTTATAAGTAAAGAAAGTGGATAGGTACACTATGGTTTTATTAGATGGTATTGTGTGGAACAAGGTAAAGTTGGTAACAGTCCAGATATATTTGTAAATTCTTTTGAGTAAAATTAAATTTGTTCACTGGATGAAACAGGATTACATAACTCAAAATATGGGCCCAAAAGTTGTAAAACATGGAGAGCATAAGAGAAAGACACACCGTCCACATTGAATGTAATATTTTGTTGGTTTATGATATATTTAACTAATACAGATACCTTTTTGAAGATATCAATTATGATAATATTTTGTATAATACTGTAAAAAATATTTTTGTTGTATCTCTTGTGTATACAGTTCCACATTGTTAAATTTTATAAGTTAATGGATTCTTTTTTCTTTTTCATTCACGGAGTAAGGGAGATTTGCAGTGTTCTACATGCATAATATTGGTTAACTGTATTCCAAATGCAAAGTGTTAATTATCAGAATTGAAGAGAAGAATTCCAAAAGAGACAATAGGAAAGTTCTACTCCACTCTGTAAGATTGGTATTGGATTAAGTACATTTTATTCTATTTTTACCCCGAGGTAAGCAGTTACTTAACCCCAGTATATATCTGGTGTACCACTATTTTGAGTATTATATCACCATTTTACTCTCACAGTCTTCTTATTAAAATATATTAGTTAAATGGTATAATTCCGACTAGGAGGTATCAAACTTTTTATCCAATTACATACCTTACAGATGCAATTCTTGACTTATAATGCCCAGAGATAGGAACTTTGGGCTAATATGTAGTCCTTTTTCCCAAATATCAGCTACTTTTCATTTATGCTTGCAGCATGAAGCAAAACATATTTAGCAGGTGCTGAATCAAACTATAAATGACTATCAAGCCTTTCAGATCAAACGGTTTTAATGGTGTAGTCCAAGATGTGTGAAAAAATAGCCAAATGAAATTTCTAGCCATGTGGAGTCTGGTTCTAAGATACTGTAGCGGTTCTTAACCTTTCGACTTCGGGGTACCTCTACAGAATCACTATTGGTAGCTGTGGACCCATCATAAGCAGTTTCCAAGATTTGAACCACGACACAATACACAGAAATACAGGATTTATACATCATATACACAAATTGTTAAATATTTATTTTAACTTATAAGCAAAGAAATATACAATAATCAATATACTCATTTTATTTCAAATTTCTGAGCTGCTCAAAATGTGTTTTTGTTTCAAAACGATGAAGTGGCGTGCTAGACTATAGCATAGCTTTGTCTTCTTCGCGCCGCTTGCATTCTCTTGTTTTGTTGGTGAATACCAATGCTACAGATCAGGTCATCAATTCTCTTAACTAAATTATGTTTGTTGCACTTTCTCTGCTTCTACAATTCACTCTAAGGATGCGAAGGATGCCCACTTATTTTTATCCCATAATTACAAATGTCTTCACATATACAGAGAGGTTCAGGGTTTTCAATTTATAGTTTGGCTTTTTTATTGATATATAAAAATGAAAATAGTGTTTGCTGTTCATCTATAGCCTTTACTGTCTCCTCAGCATGGAAAGTCCAAACAGTGTCTGTCAATTTACCTCAGCCTTAGATTAAAGGAAGATACATTCAATCCTGGGCATCACTCTACGATACTCGAATTACCCTTTAAGAGCCCTATGAGACATGCCATTAAGAAGCTTCGCACAATGCTTCTAGCTCCTTCTCCCACTGTGATGCGGTCATTGCCAGGAGTCCAGTCCACGCATCGGTGGTGATGTGTTGGTTCTGCTCTGGTTGGCGCCTTGCAGCAGAGGAGATCAGTCGGTTCTACTTGATCCACAGCCTGGCAAAGCACCATAGGCCCACATCCAAGTGTTCAGGACTGGGATGGCAACACCTGACAGGGCAGACTTACAGATGACAGAGTACAGGTGCCTTCCAAGGTTGTTGGAAGCCTGTTATGTTCCTGAGGCTTCACATCAGGAGGCCAGACAACAAGCCCTTGGAATCACTCTGGGTACTATGTTCAAGAGATGCAGGTCCAGTCCTTCTCACCAGGCCAGAGGGAAGCATGCAGCAGGTCAGCACTGCAGAGCAGGAGTCCAGCAGCATAGCAGTCATTCAGCAACACAGCAGTCCTTCTTCCTGGCACAGTATCCACAGGACCAGAAGTCTACTGAAGTGGTGGTGTCTGAAGTGAATTGTTTTTACCTTGGTGTCCTGGTTCTGGAAGGTGGATAAACTTCTAGACATTGACTCTGAAGTGCAAGGAAATCCCTGCCTCCCCTGTCCTGTCTCCAAGCCGGCAGGAGTGACAATACAGACTTTGCAGGGTTGTTAGGCTCTTTGAGTGTGGACAGGACATGGCCTATTCAGCTGTAAGTGAGGCTGTGTCCAGCGCCTCCCTCCTATCCAGCCTGAGGAGGCCCATCAAGTCACACCTAAGCTCCCATTGTGTGTGGTTGTCAGAACCGGCGCATCACCTTGTCTGCACAACACATCTTAAATGTGGATGCATGCAATGTTAGACAAACCAGGATTTAAGGTACTTTTGTTCAATGGGCCTAACTGGGTCTATGTAGATGGCCCTCATTCCATTGGTGTCAGCTTGAACTTGTGATGTAGTGCAACAAAATTGTAGGTCCAACCCTCACCTCTTCGCTATTGTAATGCCTAGTTTCTTGAAGCCATTTGTTTCATTTTGTATTTGATTGGAAAATCTGTGACACTCCTTAGGGGTTAGGCCAACTCCCCCTGATATTGTGAAAGTAAATGTGTTGAGTGTCTGTTCTACCATTATTAATACTGAATAAATGCAGTCGCTTGTATGTCCTCTTAAAACTTTTAATACCTTTTTAAATTATTCTTATGGTTTCACTTAGATTTCTACAAATACTGTCTTTGTAGATAATGAATTCAAAAAGTATAATTCCCTTCATGTTAAATATTCAGTTACTTCACATAATTTCCATGAATCATGTCTTTGTAGAATATGATTTCCAAGGTATAATTCTTGAAATTCTGAACATACATGAGCCGTACATGAGCCAGCACGTGTTTCACCCGATATGGTGCCTGTAAGCAGGGGCTTTTGTAGGTTTTTCGATTTTACATCTCTTACCTTCAAATTAAATGTACTATAATGAAACTGTGAAATTGTGGAACTGTATTTTGTTTTTTTGTGTGCACCACTTTAGACAATCAACTGTGAGTCACACATGCAACTCTCAGCAAAACATGACAGCTAAAGTTCTCCTGGTAATGTGCACACATGGACATCATTGTTTGTGCCAGCATTCATTTTCCAATCAATACAGGAACCATAATGACAGTTGTGTATGTGTGTGATATTTGTTGTGCACCAGTGTGTCCCCGTCTTTGTCTGATCCACTCATGGCCCGGATATATGCATGTAACAGCAATTTAAAAAAAGTTACTGTGACATGTATATGCCTTCAGTGGTCCCGTCCCATGCAGCGCCTAACCAATGTACCCTGGCAATGTGGCATCACTACCTTTGAATCCGGCAATGGTGGGGGGTTGTGTTTTCTTTGTTGGTCGGTGGCAGCTGTGACGGCAGATGTTGTCCAGTTGTGTACAGTCGAAGATGGGGGTGGAATGGAGAAAAAATGTGCATTTTCACACCTTACCTTTCCAATCCATCAGCTCGGACCACCACTTTTTTTCTTGGCAGTAAGGCACATCCAAATCTGCACAGCAGGAAGCATGTCTGAGTTCCTACCAGCATCCCCTGCTCCCTCTCTCACCATCGACGTAGGTGGTATTTCTTGGCAGAGACGGCAGTTTGAATGCGGGCTTTCATCTTTGGGACGACCAACATCTAAATATTCGTGGGCAGACCGTCACGGCAGGGGATAGGTTTCCAGTTGAAAGGTCAATGTTGGGAGCATTACTGCCAAGATTTAAATCAGGCCTTAAGTATTATTTTTAGACTAATGACTGCATTTATATTCATATATGCACCAAAACACAAACGAGCACTATTTGGTTGATGGCTCTGTGGGATCTTGGATGGCCTCCAAGATGGTGCTGCTCATTTCCCAGTAAAGATCAAGCTTTAGATACTGAATAAACACTAAAGAAGAACTATGCGGCTGTCGTCGACTTTAAAGATGGCACGCAATGTGAACGCCAAACAGGCAACTTGTTTCTTTGTGCTAAATCAGATGCACACCAGATCTATGCTACCACTATTTTGCAGGACCCAGAACTAAAATATTACGCTATAACTAAAATTGCAGGGTCCAGACAAAGTAGAACCACTGCTTAGTCTTATTACAATCTAGTCTCTGAGTTAAGTGAACATGCTGGTAAATTTTTTAATTTCGATTGATAACACAATAGAAGAACAACTCTAGTCTTTTGATTGTTTGAATTTAAAGGACAACACCTTCTTAACATCTGAGCTTGTTTGCAATCCCTTGTGCTGTTTATGTAAATATGTAAGGTAATAGGAGCATTCCATGCCTATCTCTATATATATTTTTCTGTATAATTTATTTACAGGCAGAAAATAGTTCTCTTCTTAAAAAACAGGCTATATTACCTGACATTTGGCATCTACAAATTTTTTGAGAAAGATCCTTATGAACTTTCACACTATGTGCCAGTGCTGAATGCTTGCATCTACTAACATATGACACTGCCCTCAATGTTGCCTCATCTTAATAATGCTGATCGCTCACAACTATTAGCACTGTCACTAATGTCGCCCAAATACAAAAATGCATTCTTTTATGTATCCCAAGGGCTACGGGCCTATCGACAAGTACAAAAAGTACTTTTTCCACATGAATATATTTTGTCTTGAGCACGTCCTTAGTACTAAAAAAAAACAGGAGCATTTTATTGTGCATAAATAAAATAAGGACTTCACGGAAAAGAGTTAATTAAAATGTATATGTTTAATGTACATTTTTAAACTATTGTACTCTGTTCTTTTAGCCTTGAAAAAGCCTCTTCCTTAAGGCACTGTATGGGGTGAAACATGCGTTGGTTCATGTATGTTCAGAATTTCAAGAATTATGCCTTGGAAATCAGATTCAACACAGGCATGATTTATGGAAATTATATGGAGTGGCTGACCATTGAACGTGAAGGGAATTTACCTTTGGAACTCATAATCTACAAAGACAGTATTTGTGGAAATCTATGTGAAATCACAAGAATAATTTAAATAAGTAATAAAAGGACATACAAGTGACTCTGAATTTATTCAGTCTGAATAACAGGAGAACCAACATGCAACACATGAACTTGTGATGTAGTTAGAATGTAGTCAGCTACATGAACACTGTCCGTAAACCGCAGCACTTCTGGAAGAAGGCTATGGACAATCTTAAGGCCAGTCAAGAAGTATTAAAACTCTGGTGTGACCAGAAGGCCACTTTGGTAGAGTGTCAGACTAGGCAGAAGGTGTGGGTCATGGGGCTTGTAGAGCCCAGACCTTTTCAAGATCATTGAACAGGCCCATATGAGATGAAGGAACTGTAAGGAGATGTCACCTATTAGGTGGATCTCAAGACCCCTAGAAACCCTTCACAGGTGTTCCACATAAACTGCCTGAAGCCCCACTTTGACAGGTCCAAAGTCACAATGGTCTTGATGACAAATGATAGCGTGGAAGAGGAGAGTGGACCTCCTGTCTTCCCAGGGGCACAATGGGACAGTGGAGGGTGTCAACCAGTCCCCAACTATGATCCCTGAACAGCAGAATGACTGTTGACAGTTATTGGGGCAGTTTTCTTCTTTGTTCTCCCTCACCTGTGAGCTTATTCATATGTATTCATATGTATACCTATGACATAGATACTGGATATACGATGCCTGTAAAGAAGAACATTTACAGTTTATCGGACAAGATGACAGCTAGCATCAACATGGGGGTTTCAAAGATGCTGGTATTAGTGGTGAATGAGCCCTTCAGCAGTCCATGGTGCAGCCCCATGGTGCTGCTACCCAAGACTGCCCCAAACGGCACCACTACTGAGTGGGCTACAGGTAGTCATCAAGACTGATACTTACCTTATTCCCTAAGCTGATGAGCTCAGAGGCAGATTCCTCTGTACCTTATATCAGGGTACTGGCAGATTGCTCTGACTGAGAGGGCAAAGGGGATGGCTGCATTCTCCACCCCAAAGGACTACTTCCAGTTCATGGTGATGCCCTTTGGTTTAAAGAATACCCCTGCCACTTTCAAGAGGTTATTCCTAGGACATTCCTAACTGGGAAGGAGGCCTTCTCTGCCACTTACCTGGATGTCATAGCTGTCTTCAGCTCCAGCTGAGAGGAACACTTGTACCACCATCGGGAATAGCTTCAGGCCCTACAGTAAGCACCAGATAGGGCACTGCAGCCTGTGTGTGCAGTTTTAAACTGCCATTTCTGTCTGGTAAGATAAACCTTTTCCCAGGCCCAACCCTCTGTTCTAAATGCATATAGGCTACTCCTAGGGTAGGCCCTGAACAGCCCATACGGCAGGGTGCAATGGATTTAAAAAAAAAGCTGCATATGTACTTTTGAGCTTTACATGCCCTGCTAATGAAAAACCTCTAAATTCCTTTTTCAAGACTGTGAGGTGTACCTCTCCCATGATTGTGTTAACTTTTAACATTTAATAGGTGATAACTTTCAATTGGGAGCAGATGACAATCTCAATGTTGGTGTCTAAGGAATTGTAATTTAAACCTCTTTTGAATTAAAAGGTTGGATTGTAAGTCACAATTCTGAAAAGGCCACTTTTAGGAAGTTGCCATTTCCTTGTCCTAACCATTTGGTGCTTTCAGTCTGTATCCTGGGCCACATTACTGGATGTAGCTGACATTTGTGTACTGCTCCCAGCAAGTGACAAAGGGCAATAGGTATTGGCAGGATGAGCCACCTCTGACCTGATGAGAGGTTGGAATAGTCAACTACTACAGTTGCACATCACATAGGGTCTGCCTGAGGGCACCCACAAAGAGTTTGAAGCTAGTTTGTGTGACCCCAGAAAAGCTGGGACCAGGGCAGAGAGGCAGGACATTTCAGGCACCCCTCTAGGGGTGGACAATTCTGGAACCTTCACTTCTTTTAAAGTGGGCACAAGTATAAATATTGTACCCTCAGACCCAACTCTTCAGTACACCTGTGGACCTGTGGAAGACTCAGAAGGACTGCTGTGCTGCTCTGTCAGAAGGACTCCTAATCTGTTGTACTGCTGACTGCTGTCCTATTGCCTGAGTGAAATGACTGGACCTTAATCTTGAGCTCAGGTCCACTAGAATGCCTCTAAGGGCTAGTTGGTGCAAACAGAACCAAGTTTTACACTTTGTGCTTCTAGGCACTATTTTCATTTAAATCTTTAAATTAAAAGTGCTTATCTCAGTTTCTATTGATTATATTTTTTTCTCATGATCTCAAATAATTTATTAAACTTTACCCTATTTTCCTAAATTGCTGTGGGATTTATATTGTGTTCTGTTTTCACTGTATTGCTCTTTGAAGTGCTGCATGTAGGAGAGTGCCCTTTGTGGATGGTCCACATTTTGCTCTAGATGCTGTTGGTTATGACTCTGAAAGTGTGCTGGAACTTGCTAACCAGGCCACTGTGCCAGTGCTCAATCCCTAGAATGATATATGTGACTTGGCATCCCCAACAGGAAAGTACTTTAAAAATCTTAAGTAACATATGTAACCATATAAGTCCCTAGTATATGATATCCAGGGCATGGGTATTAACGGGGTCACCAAGGCCCAAAGCACTGTTTGTCCCACCCTGGATAACCCAAGTAAACTACTGACAGTAGGCCTGCAATTGCAGGTCCAAGGGATACCCCAAAGACAGCTGGTCAGATGAATTGTGGGAAGTGTATTTCAGCTCTCCTCCACATTTCAGCTGGCTACCTTTTCCCATTGGACCTATGGAAAGGCAATAGCTCTCATCCACCTTACCACAGCCAGTGCTGGTGCCAGTGTTGGTTGCCAGTCCAGTCATCACCACCTTTACTCGACACTGCAACCCAAGGCCACTCTGCAACACATGCATCTGACATCACCAGTGGCTCAGTTGTCGAGTTTTTGCATCTGTTTTCTCGTCTGCACCTTCACAGTGGTGAAACCAGCAAACCAGCAATCGCAGGTCCAGTTCAGCACCAAAGATAGCCAAGCACATCTCTTCACCAGAGACGCTCAAGCTAGGTGGTGTTGTTGTGTCTGGTGAATCCTGGTCCAGGGGCCCACACAAGCTCAAGTAGGGGTCCCACAAACTTGGCCTGCAGGTGACTGAGTGTCACAAGTATCATTTTTCAGCACCAACAGCTCCCTCAATCAGCACCAAAGATAGCCAGGACACCTCTGCACCCAGGCTCCATGAGCTGGTCTGACTGTTGTAGCTTGGTCCTGGTACCCGCACAACCTTAACCACAAGTCGATTCCTCTAAACGCAGCCTGCAAATGATCAAGGGTCACTAGTGATTTTCCCATTGACCTCAAAGGTAAAGTTTGACAGCTTGTAAATGTATTGATTTTATTTTCACTCTAAAATCCATAACTCCATGTTAGATATGACATCCTTAAGGTGGTCTTACCCCAGAAGTTGTGCCTTTCACCTCCTGTTTTTGCGGTATCTTTTTGTTGGCATTAGGACTCTAAACACTTTACCACTGCAAACTAGTGCTAGAGTGCATGCACTTCTCCCATAAAGATGGTAAAATTGGTGTAACCCCACAATTGGCATATTTAATTGGTTGTAAGGCCCTGAATATTAAATGTCACTAGTGGGCCTGCAGAACTGATTCTGCCACCCCCCTCAACCAGTAACCCAATTTTGAACATTAAGCCAAACGTGAAACTGCTCCAACTCTAGGCATTCCATAAATACAATGGCCAGAGCTGTGAGAAGTAGACTCTAGTGGTGAGGTAATGTTACCATTCTTGTCATCTGTTCCTGCCGACGTGATGTGAAGTTATTTTCTGCCACCTTTTGTAGTCAGCCAGCCTTCTTAACTTGGAAACGTTTTACTTTTCCATAGGCTCAGTGAGCATTTTTCCACATCTGCTCTTTTCCCATCCTTCATGATCAATATAGAAGAACAGTTCACATTTCCTGGCCTACTTCTTTTGCATCTGCTGTGCCCGCTATTTGGGAAATGTTAATAATGTTCTTCAGATAAGCTGGCTTCACCAACAAAATACGTTGCCGTAATCCATTTATAAAACATGCCATGGAGAGGCACTGTGGCATGTAGACTCATTGTTTTCGTATTCATAGCCATTGTAAAAATTCTGAAAGTCTCAGTGACCCACCAGATAATGCAATTAGATCCGAGGCATATCACTGGCATTCTACATTCATTGCTGAATGTGGATCTTAGAGACTGGATGTTGTTCACAGGCAAAAGGTGTCCACCTGTTACTCACAGAAAAGCCATAACCCGACTTGCACCACCTCGTACTGATCCCCCAAAGGACAATATCCTGAATCTCCTTCCTCGCTAGTTTTCCATTATGCAAATCTTTGATTGACAGATTCATGAATATGTGTGAAACTTGTAATAAACAAAGAGGGCCTGAATCATAAACTTCATGTTAACTAACACTACAGCAATACTACTCCCATACTACAAATGCAATTCACAAAGCTAAAGCCGGAAATCTCCACCTTGCCTACTTTTTCTGTGTAGAGGTCTTCACACACATAGGTATACCATTCAGTAGCGAATGTGGGAGCCACCAGAGAGAATGGTGGTGAAATCGGGAATAATTACTACCCTATGGTTGGGAGATATGCAAATTTAAGCAGTGTGTTGAGAGGTACATGGTAGTACCCAGAGCCACAAAAGAGTAAGGGCCTCATTATGACCCTGACGGCCGGCAGTATGCTGGTGGTGTTCTGCCAGCTATTATGATCGTGGTGCAATAGCCACGGCTATACCGCCAGCCCCTCCACTATACTTCCAGCACTGCTGCCCTGGGGATTATGAGTTCACGACCGCCAGCCTGGCCACGGCAGTAAACACCGCCATGGAAAAGCTGGCAGTAAGAGGGACTTGGGGTGCCCCTGGGGGGGCCCTGCACTGCCCATGCCCTTGGGCCAAGGGCATGGGCAGTGCAGGGCCCCCCAGACACAGCCCCATTGCGCATTTTACTGCCTGAATTTCGGGCAGTGAAATGCGCGACGGGTGCTACTGCACCGGCTGCACATCAGCATTGCCTCTGGCTCTATTATGAGCCGGCAGCAATGTTGATGTGACTTTTCCGCTGGGCCAGTGGGCGGTAACACTGTTACCGTCCACTGGCCCAGTGGAAAAGTTGAAATAGGGAGCCAGAAATATCACCAGCACTGGCAGTATTCTGGCACCTGCTGCCTCGAGGGTCTTCTGAGAAGACCGCTGAGGTTGTAATGAGGGCTAAGTGTAGAAAGTGCCTTTTTTTTATGGGTACCGACACTTTTTGCTGCAATGCTGATGTGTATGACTCTGTTAGTGCACTGGAAGCCTGCTAGCCAGGCCCCAGTGCCTGTGCTCTCTCCCTAATTTTTGTCACCATGGTGATTTCCTGATTGGCAAGACTTTACGCCCTTACAAGCCCTTAGTATTTGGTACCCAGTGCATAGGTGGTAAAGCAGTCCCCAGAGCTGCAGTATGAGCTTGTGCCACCCTAGGTGACCCACACAAATTACTGGGCATGCCATTGCAGACAGACAGGAGGGTGCAAACTGCCGGAGTTTGACTTTAACCTCACCAAGAGTGGCTCAGTCACATGCACTACCTTACATGTATGTCAGACAACCCCAAGGTAGGCCTCTGCAACACAGGAGGCAGGTTGCATTATATTTAAGGTGCAGATATATAAGCACAAGAGTTTATGCCTCTATAGCATAATGCAGGTACACTATAAGTGCAGGCCTTTCTATAGGATAACATGGGACTTAAGCCCGGGCAAGCCCAGGCTGCTTGCTCTATTATAGCACCACCTTCATATGCCAAGTTCGGTGTTGAACAACTTGTCTTCTCTCCCCCAATATGAATCTGGTGTCAAGGGACGGTTGGTATGCACCCAGGTGGCACTCTAGAGCTAGCCCATCTGTTTGCCACAATTCGTTGTCCTCTGGTGGAGCAGCCTGCACTTTTTTGCATGCTTGCTGCCACCAAGACAAGTTTCTGACCTCCTACCATGCAGCATGGGTGCTCCCAAGCTTCAGGAACAAATGCTGAGGCAGGAAGGAGATCACACCTTCCACCCCCCAGTCAGGATAGTGAATAGAGCCATCAGGGTGGTGATCTTTCAAAGGCTCCACCACCCCTGATAGCCATCTGTGCTGTCCCCAACAGGGAAACAGCCCTCCCCAAGTCCCCAGGCATATTTGCTAGTGGCCAGGAGGGAAATTAGCTATGCAGGTTAGTGCATTCCTACAGCAGGCTGACTTCACCTCTAGGGTGAGCAGCCCGGTCTGTGCCCCTAAATTCTGATTTGTGCCATCTTAAGAGTGTCGGAATAGAGGGTTCAGGGTAGCTATAAGTGGTCTGTCCCACTGAATGTGGTCACCTCAGTGGTGGATCAGCTCTAGGACCTAGCCGCCCATTGGTCACCTGTCTCCCCACCCCTAACTCTCCTAAATCCAGGACTTAAGGGTCACCCCTGACACCAGAACTTCAGTTCTGACTGACCAACTTCAAAGAAGGACAAGGTGAGGCTCTTTATCACCGACAACCGGACTCTGCCCACTGCACCCAGGCAAAAGAGGGGTACTCTGTCCCTGACGTATCAGACTGGGAACTATGTGGTTGACTCTTATCACTCCCAGGCACAGGGACACTTTTGGAAGCCAGAAGCACCCTCAGGCTCCCTGGGACTGGTGGCATCAGTCCCCTGCAAATGGCAGGTAAAAACACTCCCAGGATCCAATGTTTCGCTAGCCATCGTGCTTGCAGTTGGATTGTCAAAAGCCAGGTGGTGCAGTGTCTTATGGGAGTAGTAGTTCAGCCTGCCTCCAAGTTTCAGGATCTCTACCCCTCCCTCAGCCCCCAGGGAGTTCCAAAGTGATTCCTGCACCTTTACCACTGTCAAGTCTTGTTGGTTGCCAGTGTAGTAAATCCTAGTTTGGTTTAATGGGATGCAGGAGTTAGCTTAGCCTGTGGCTTGCAGACTCGGGCCCTCGTCACCCAGTGACTTTTACCCTAATTAGCTTGCTCTATTTTAGAGCATTTAATTAATTATTTTAAGATGGCTGCCTTGTTTTGACTTAGGCCCATGTTTTGATTTGCATTATCAGTGTCACCGTGCTAAGGCGTCAAGATCAGGCGACAAATGCAAACAAACTGTAGTTGTTCACTTTAGGTACTTTCCCTCTTCATGCTTTAGAGGGAATTGTTTATATTAATAACTGTCCCAAGCACACCTTGTTATCTATTGTTTGGGAACAAACCTACGTCAGGGGTCCAAGTAGATCTGTATAAATACTCCTCACTTTATCAGATAGTCAGAAGGATTCTGACCAGATACCATCGCTGCTATCGATGCGGCACGTCGCCTTGACACTGAGCCAGTCTTCGTGTTCTTGTGGAGTCTGAGCTAGAGACATCGTTCCAAGGTAACAAGGGTTGGGGGATCTTCTCATGGACATGGCATTGGCAGATTGAGGTTTAACATACCTAGCTCTCTTCTAGGTTAGGGGTTAGGCCTACATGCTAGAGTATTAGGACATATCACACACCTCATGTTATTTCATGATATTGCAAGATGGTGGGGGCCTTTGTATTAATGACTCTTGTCTTTACCATTCTGTTTCTTGCACTGTTCATTATCCTAATCATTGCAGCCCATTCAACTTATTGCAGATTGCAGTTTTACTAAAATGTACCCTATTGAAACTTTACTGCATCGTCTTCATTGCCTGTCTGTGATTGAGCCATGTTGTTAATGTGAGAAAGGGGTCATCTCCGTATAACCACGACGCTCCCTGAGATGTCACACTTTTGAGTCCATGCGTAAAGGCTGCCACAAATCACCTTTGATTGTTTTGGGTTTGGAGGTAGTGATTGTGAGCCAGAAAGGTTGGGACAACAGTTACGTTTTGTTGTAGGATTGGCATAGTTGCCTACAAACATAAGTACTGTCATCCTTAAACCAGTAGTCTTGACTAGAGCAAGAGTTCAACTACGACATGGCGCCACCAACAATGGTGTTTAGGCACTAATTTTCGGAGACCCCGATCATCACATTCTCATATACTATAGGTACCCTAAATACTATTAAACGGACACGTCCGTGGTCTTGGGGAAGATTCTCCTCAGCTGAACAGTGACCACCTAATTATGCTGTAGGTTGTTCAAGCTCGAACTCATAAAAAGACTTCACTCCCCACTTGGTGTTCCATCTCTTTACTCAGTTTTACATTATGGCTAACGCCATAGCTATTCCTGAAAACGCTAGACAAGCTTTAACTTTACATTTAGCTGCGTATGGCCCAACAGAAGAAGGCGGGGATTTACGTTCATAGTGGAAGCTGGTGAAGCTTACCAAACAGAAATATTTTATTTTTGTGTCACATCTCCAACGAAAAATGACAGATCAGAAACATTCGACACATATAACATTGCAAACGTACCCCAACGATACCAAGCATACCAGTATCTTGAAATACCGCTCACATATCAAGAGCATCAGAACTGGTTTGAAGGAACCCTACCACATATAATACAACGGTGAGATTAGGTCCTTTAGTTAATGATGGACCAACGTGGCTTATGTTTGCAACATACACACCTCACCCAGGTACACAAAACATGCAGGCAGCAGACCTGCAAGACTTATATCTTGAATTAGTTATGCTTTACAGATGACTAGTTCAGGTTGTAATGCGAAACTTGAACACAACACCAGCGCGTCCAGCACCACCAGCACCTACTGGATACTAATTGGCTACTGGGATTAATCCACAAAGAGTACATACCATTATGGGTAAAGTACCCACAGAACAAGAGAAAATACCGTTCTGAATAGCCCAGAAAACAAATCAGCTGAAAGCTGTGTTTCCCTATACGGGACCCCAGGAGAACAATAATTCTCACTATACAGTATGCTTGCTTTTTGGCATGGTTCCCTCACTGGTGTACTCACATGGGGTACAGTCTTCGCTGCATTATACACTACCACACATGGTACCACAACGCTTGTCAATTTACCAGAAGTGTTAAAACAAATACAGAATGAACACGGGGCTGCACCAGCCCTAGATTTGGGGATGAAATTAATGTGTAACTTCGACACAGTCTCCTTAATAATACTCAGTAACATTAAAGGGGAAGCGGTAGCACTGGCTATATGCCAGCGTCTCTGAGAGATTCCACATTTGGACCAGGAGAGAGAACTACTGAAAGTTATTTTCGATACATATACTAGTATAGGAAGGGATAGTTTGGGAGCCAAACCGAAGAAGCTTGAAATACAATCCACCACCCATAAGGAAGGTACCAAACAAGCACAGGAAAATACTAAGAAGCGCTGGGATAAGCAGAAACAATTTAAAGAAAGACAAAATATGAGAGCAGATTCGCCACATCTGGAGTGCTCCAAAACGACATACGCTCTCAGAAATGGAGAAGGTATAAAAGTTCTTGACAGATATACTGATTCACGTCCCTCTCGTTCCTTTCAGGATGCACCGGATAGAGTTAGCGACAGAGGGGGCTGTCCTGACCGACGTCCTTACTACGTTTAACAAAAGAAAGACTCAACACAGTCTGCAGACAAAAAAGAAGATAAGTCCCCACAACAGAAGCCACAGTTTAAAAAGAAAAAAGTGGCAGCACTGTCAATTAAAAATGCCAGTACACTTGAGAGCATTGCTTAAGAACATGACGTGGGCAGTGACACTGTTAGACAGTGCAGCAGAGGTCACGATATGTGGCCAGAGTCTGAAAGATCATCTTGATGCGACAGCAACTAGCGATTTCATTGCAGTTGAGACTGTGGACGGGCGCGTTCTCCCACCTGATAGGGTTTATGATTTAAAAATTCAAATTGAGGGAGACATAAAGCACACTATTGAAGTGATATTCTGGGACAAACTTAATTGTGATATCTTATTAGCCGAAAGAGAATGGCCACCTGAGCACGTCCATAAGCTCCTAAATGGGGAAGATGTCATTGTGCCTTCTTTCTCTGATCTTGTTCCGGAGGCGGTAAAACAAGCTTCCGCTGTCGACTGGGCTTTAATGCAGGCTGCATTATACCGCAATCATGTAGGTTGGGACAAGGACTCTCCTTGTCATGTAATACCTATCAGGTCTACACCCCAACCTCAGCCAAAATATCCCATTAAACACAAAGCTAAGGATCCAGTGAAGGAGATCCTCACTCAGCTCGAGTACCAGTGAATAATTGAGCCCTGTGCCTCTGCAATGAATAACCCATTATTCCCGGTTACAAAACATGACCATTCCTACAGAATAGTCTTTGATTACAGACACTTAAACAGTCATACACACACATACGATATACAAAATTCACATAGTACAGCACTTATTAACAATATAGTGCGCAAAAAGTACAAAACAACGTTGGATATTTCCAGTGGATTTTTCTGCCAAAACGTAGCACAAGAAAGTCATGACCTGAGTTCCTTCTCATTTGGCTCACAGAAACGCTTTTGCCGTTTGCCCCAATGCTATAAGAACAGTCCAGGACTGTTCTCAGCCTGTGTAACGTCAATATTACATGATCTTGATCCCGAGGCACTATCCTACGTGGATCTATCTCACAGACGACAACCTCACCATTCATCTTGTCGGGGTCAATCAGATCATTTTAGGATTTTTTGACCTCAGTTACAAATTTAACTTTAAGAAAAGTAAGATAGCCTTTCTCAATGTATTGTTCCAAGGATATGAACTATCAAACGAGGTGCAGAGCCTGGCCCGCACTTCCTAGAGAAATGTGCACAACTGCACCCACCTTCGACGCTCAAGAAGCTACAATCTCTACTTGGCTTCTTTAATTTTGGCAGAACATACATTCCTGACTATGCACAACGTATCAAAGCACTTTATGACTTAATACCCCCAGATTTTTCAAGCAAACACTGGACAGTTGAACACACACGCATCCTTAGGGAATTGCAACAGGACATGCTAGAAGCCAAACACTTACACACACGAAAAAACAAAACAAATTTGGTCATCAGAATAATTGCTGGTGCCATAGGTTTACTTATGTCACCTTCAATGAGGGTTACACAGTGCCCATAGCATATAAATACCATTTATACTGTAATGCAGAACAACGTTTGGCACCTACAGAACAAATTCTGACCGCAGTTCAAATGGCTGTCATTATGGAGAGGCCACTTGCCCAAGGCAAATGCATTTTTGTCGTTACCCCAGTGCCATCCTTAGCCGCTGTTACTAAAGCAAGCGTTCCTAACGCTAAAGCACTACATCCACGTTTGATTCAATGGGCTACCTCCCTGACTGCCAATGATGTTGATTACATCTTTGATATAAAACTTCAGACACAAGAATATCTCCAATATGAACAAGAGTACCCAACTTCTCTAGATATCTTACCACTTGACAGATACCATATTGTCATTATACTGATGGTTCAGCACAACCTGCTGTAGGTACCAAACATCAATATTCAGCCGCTTGCGCAGCTGAGAGTGGAGTGATGAAGGATGGAGTTTTCCACCCTCATAATACCTACACACAGACCCTAGGGGACTGCACAGTTCAGCTGTCTGTACTTAAAGCCCTTCTTATAGTATTACAACATACAGAGCCAGGATTGCCGACTTTGATAGTCTGTGAATCCTACTACTGCGTCCAGTCCTACAATGATTACATCAATCACTGGAAGCTGAACGGGTTTAGAGATTCCAAAGGGAACACCATAAATCACAAAACTTTGTGGGGAGGTTGGCTGATCTTAAGGATAAGCTACCGTGTGTCCATGTAGTACATACATTGAGCCACCAACGTGTAGGAATACACGTCATCAGTAACACTTTGGCTGATGAAGCAGCCAAATCTGCAGTAGCTGCTGCTTCTGTGGCTGCAGTGACTCGTTCTCAGACGAGATTGGCTAATGAAATACTGACTGCCATGAAGGCTTCGGCTGAAGGCACGTCTCTCCCAAAAGCAAACCCTACAAATTATTCTTACCACATCAGCAGCATGTAGACTCATTGTTTCCGTATTCATAGCCATTGTCAAAATTCTGAAAGTCTCAGTGACCCACCACATAATGCAATTTGATCCAAGGCACATCACTAGCATTCTACATTCAGTGCTGAATGTGGATCTTAGAGATTGGATGTTCTTTATAGGCAAAAGGTGTCCACCTGTTACTCACAGAAAAGCCATAACCCGACTTGCAGCACCTCGTACTGATCCCCCCAAGGACAATATCCTGAATCTCCATCCTCGCTAGTTTTCCATCTTGCAAATCTTTGATTGACAGATTCATGATTATGTGTGAAACTTGTAATAAACACAAAGGTCCTGAATCATAAACTTCATGTTTAATAACACTACAGCAGTACTACTCCCATACTGCAAATGCAATTCACATTGCTAAAGCCGTAAATCTCTGCCTCACCTACTTTTTCTGTGTAGAGGTCTTCACACACATAGGTATACCATTCAGTAGTAATTGTGGGAGCCACCAGAGAGAATGGGGGTGAAATGGGGAATAATTACTACAAAATGGTAGGGAAATATGCAAATTTGAGAAGTGTGTTGAGAGGGACATGGTAATGCCCAGAGCCACAAAAGAGTAAGCGTAGAAAAGTGCCTTTTTTGTATGGGTACTGCCACTTGTTGCTCCCAATACTGATGTGTATTACTCTGTTAGTTCACTGGAAGCCTGCTAGCCAGGCCCTAGTGCCTGTGCTCTCTCCCTAATTTTTGTCACCATGGTGTTTTCCTGATTGGCAAGGCTTTACCCCTTACAAGCCCCTAGTATGTGGTACCCAGGGCATAGGTGGTAAAGCAGTCACCGAGCTTTAGCAAGAGTTTGTGTCACCCTAGGTGACCCACACAAATTACAGGGCCTGCCATTGCAGACAGACAGCGGGGTGCAACCTGCCGGAGTTTGACTTTAACATCAGCAAGAGTGGCACAGTCACATGAACTACCTTACATGTATGTCAGACACCCCTAAGGTAGGCCTCTGCAACACAGGAGGCCGGTTGCATTATATTTAAGGTGCAGATATATAAGCATAAGCTTACAGGGAGTGCAGAATTATTAGGCAAGTTGTATTTTTGAGGATTAATTTTATTATTGAACAACAACCATGTTCTCAATGAACCCAAAAAACACGTTAATATCAAAGCTGAATATTTTTGGAAGTAGTTTTTAGTTTGTTTTTAGTTTTAGCTATGTTAGGGGGATATCTGTGTGTGCAGGTGACTATTACTGTGCATAATTATTAGGCAACTTAACAAAAAACAAATATATACCCATTTCAATTATTTATTATTACCAGTGAAACCAATATAACATCTCAAGATTCACAAATATACATTTCTGACATTCAAAAACAAAACAAAAACAAATCAGTGACCAATATAGCCACCTTTCTTTGCAAGGACACTCAAAAGCCTGCCATCCATGGATTCTGTCAGTGTTTTGATCTGTTCACCATCAACATTGCGTGCAGCAGCAACCACAGCCTCCCAGACACTGTTCAGAGAGGTGTACTGTTTTCCCTCCTTGTAAATCCCACATTTGATGATGGACCACAGGTTCTCAATGGGGTTCAGATCAGGTGAACAAGGAGGCCATGTCATTAGATTTCCTTCTTGTATACCCATTCTTGCCAGCCACGCTGTGGAGTACTTGGACGCGTGTGATGGAGCATTGTCCTGCATGAAAATCATGTTTTTCTTGAAGGATGCAGACTTCTTCCTGTACCACTGCTTGAAGAAGGTGTCTTCCAGGAACTGGCAGTAGGACTGGGAGTTGAGCTTGACTCCATCCTCAACCCGAAAAGGCCCCACAAGCTCATCTTTGATGATACCAGCCCAAACCAGTTCTCCACCTCCACCTTGCTGGCGTCTGAGTCGGACTGGAGCTCTCTGCCCTTTACCAATCCAGCCACGGGCCCATCCATCTGGCCCATCAAGACTCACTCTCATTTCATCAGTCCATAAAACCTAAGAAAAATCAGTCTTGAGATATTTCTTGGCCCAGTCTTGACGTTTCAGCTTGTGTGTCTTGTTCAGTGGTGGTCGTCTTTCAGCCTTTCTTACCTTGGCCATGTCTCTGAGTATTGCACACCTTGTGCTTTTGGGCACTCCAGTGATGTTGCAGCTCTGAAATATGGCCAAACTGGTGGCAAGTGGCATCGTGGCAGCTGCACGCTTGACTTTTCTCAGTTCATGGGCAGTTATTTTGCGCCTTGGTTTTTCCACACGCTTCTTGCGACCCTGTTGACTATTTTGAATGAAACGCTTGATTGTTCGATGATCACGCTTCAGAAGCTTTGCAATTTTAAGAGTGCTGCATCCCTCTGCAAGATATCTCACTATTTTTGACTTTTCTGAGCCTGTCAAGTCCTTCTTTTGACCCATTTTGCCAAAGGAAAGGAAGTTGCCTAATAATTATGCACACCTGATATAGGGTGTTGATGTCATTAGACCACACCCCTTCTCATTACAGAGATGCACATCACCTAATATGCTTAATTGGTAGTAGGCTTTCGAGCCTATACAGCCTGGAGTAAGACAACATGCATAAAGAGGATGATGTGGTCAAAATACTCATTTGCCTAATAATTCTGCACTCCCTGTATATGCCTCTATAGCATAATGAAGGTACACTGTAAGTGCAGGCATTTCTATAGGATAACATGGGACTAAAGCCCAGACAGACTCAGGCTGCTTGCTCCATTATAGCACCACCTAGAAAGGCCGAGTTTGGTGTTGAACAACTTGTCTTCTCTCCCCCAATATGAAGCTGGTGTCAAGGGATGGCTGGTATGCACCCAGGTGGCACACTAGAGCTAGCACATCTGTTTGCCACCTTTCGGTGTCCTCTGGCAGAGCAGCCTGCACATTTTTGCATGGTTGCTGGTACCAAGACAGGTTTTTGACCTCCTACCATGCAGCATGGGTGCTCCCAGGGTCAGTAACAAAGGCTGAGGCAGGAAGGGAGTAACACCATCCACCCCCCCAGTTGGGCTAGTGAATAGAGCCATCAGGGTGGTGATCTTCAAAGGGTTCACCACCCCTGATAGCCATCTGTGCTTTCCCCAGCAGGTTAACAGCCCTCCCCAGGCCCCCAGGCATATTTGCTAGTGTCCAGGTGGGAAATTAGCTATGCAGGTTAGTGCATTCATACAGCAGGCTGACTTCACCTCTAGGGTGAGCAGCCCGTTCTGTGCCCCTAAATTTTGATTTGTGCCATCTTAAGAGTGGCAGAATAGAGGGTTCAGGGTAGCTATAAGTGGTCTGTCCCACTGAATGTGATCACCTCAGGGGTGGATCAGCTCTAGGACCTAGCCACCCATTGGCCACCCATCTCCCCACCCCTAACTCTCCTAAATCCAGGACTTAAGGGACAGCCCTGACACCAGAACTTCAGTTCTGACTGACCAACTTCAAAGAAGGACAAGGTGAAGCTCTTTATCACCAAGAACCGGACTCTGCCCACTGCACCAAGGCAAAAGTGGGACACCCTGTCCCTGACGTATCAGACTGGGAACTATGTGGTTGACTCTTGTCACTCTCAGGCACAGGGACACTTGTGGAAGCCAGAAGCACCCTCAGACTCCCAGGGACTGGTGGCATCAGTCCCCTGCAAATGGCAGGTAAAAACGCTCCCAGGATCCAAAGTTTTGCTAGACATCGGGCTTGCAGTGGTATTGTCAAAAGCCAGGTGGTGCAGTGTCTTATGGGAGTAGTAGTTCAGCCTGCCTCCAAGTTTCAGGCTGCTACACCCCTCCATCAGACTCCAGGAAGTTCCAAAGTGATTCCTGCACCTTTACCACTGTCAAGGCTTGTTGGTTGCCAGCCCAGGAACTAACCCCTACACTTGCCAGTGTAGGTGCAGGTCACAGTGTGGAACCTGCATCCGATATCTGCAACACAGGCCCATTTTAGATATTGCATCCTCTTGTCAGCACCATAGTGTAAGCGTCATGTTCAGCAGCACGGACAGCCAGTACTACTCTGCACCCGGACCCCACAGACCAGGTAGAATTTAACTGACTGCTGTTTCCTAGTCCCAAGACTCCCACCACCTCAGTCCTGTTAGGGTTTCCAGCAGCATGGCCTTCAAGTGGGTATTTGTCACCAGTGGCTCCCTGCTATTGACTTCAACCCAAGTACCGTTCAGCACCACGGACAGCCAGGACAACTCTGCACCTGGTCACCACGAGCTGGGTAAAACAGCACTGACTGTTGTGAACTGGTCCTATGGACTACAGAACCTTAAGTTCCACGAAACTCGCTTTCCAAGGTCATTTTTGCAACCAGTGATATTCCTCTCATAGACTTCAATACAATGTTTAAATGCCAGTTCTGCTATAATTTAATACTTCTTCTAAAATCTATAACTCTGGCTATACAATTCTGATTGTTTTGGTGTCTAAAATAATACAAAAAAAGCTCTATTTTGATGTTGGATTTCTGTCGACTCGTATCAATTACTTATCGTCTATGATTGTGCTGTGAAATTCTTAACACATGTTCCACTAAGTGAAACCTGACTGCTCTTTGCCACACTACCAGGACTTCGCAAAGGATTTCTTACTGTGAATTCAAGGACCATTTCTAGGGTATTGTGAGAGTATTACATGGTGAGGACTAACCCCCCCCACACCACATAATACTCCACTTTCCTAAGAAAATTGCAATTCACAAAATGCACTTCTAAAGGTACTAAAACTCTAAGGGGCAGATATAAGAGCACCTAGCGCCACCTTAGCGCCGCCATAGCGTCATTTTTTTTATGGTAAGGCGGCACTAAAGTGGCCTTCCCCGCTCCATATTACACCTTGTAAACCCTTGGACCACATTATGCCTGTGCCAGGCATTATGTATGCAAGGGGGGCGTTCTCCCGTTAGGGGGGGCGAAACAATGGCACAAGGAAATCTAAGAGATTTCCTTGTGACAGTTTTTTTCAGCACTTTTAATGCCTGCTCAGAGCAGGCGTTAAGATGGGGCTTCCATTATTTATAACAGGCCCCTAGGTGCCTTGCAGGAGTAGCACAAAAATGTTGGCGCTACTCCTCCAGAGTACATCAATAAAGTAAAAAAATTATGCTATTGCTCCCTACCCTGCACCATGGTGAGCTGTATTGTAATTACGGTGGTGGGTGCAAGGAAAGTGGCGCTGCACTAGGTGCAGCAGCGCTTTTCCTAAATCTGCCCCTAAGAGTGTCAAAATAGGCTCAAAAGTATTCCAATCCAGCCTTGGCATTAGTCACGCACCACACATGGTCAACTCCTGGTACTGCAACACATGTCCAGTGGAAAATAACAAAGGTAGGGAATTAAAAAAACTCCATAGGAGTTAATGTTAAATTAATTAAACTCGTATGACAGCTAAATTGTACATTTGATTAGATTTAAAAAGTGATATATGATTAATATTTTTTCCAATTTAATAAACTAATTTTAAAAAACAATTTAAACTTAAACATTGCTTACAAATATTCAAACAATTAGGTACATAACTTTTAACAAACCATTCTAAATATTAAGTGAAAATGTTAGTAGGAATAGGTAATTTTTACAATTATTTTTTAAACATAGCATATCCATTAATTACATTAATAAATTGAAATTCTTTTAATATAAATTAAATTTGATGAGTCATTGTGTTGTAATAGTATATTGTATCAGTTCTGAATTAATAATATACATTGAAAACTAAATTGCATCTATATTATATATTAATGTAGTTTTAATATTCATTAAAATGAGTACTAAACTTTTAGCATTTTTATTTTACTTTCTTTTGAGTGTTTTCCACCTTGGTGACATTAATTTCCACTAACAGGTGAAAAGGTACTAGTAATAACTTCACACTGATAAATCCTGTAGTGGGAGGCTGAGTGAAGACATGGAAGTGTACACCTAGGTGTAAACTTCCACTCGGAAATGGTGACTAGCAAACCAGTAGTGAGCAACACCAAGATGAAGCAGTATATAAAATACTACTTAATTGCTGTAAAAGCACAAACAAAATATATAATGAATCAGTGCAATAACCATTAAAACCATGAAAAGCAATGCAACATTTAAAAAGAATCAAGAAACTATGAAAATAACAACAACTACAATGGGGCATAAAAAATATTAAAATTGTACTTGCTATGCTGACAAGCACTGACAAATAATAAAAATAGCAGCAATTAGAAGATGGTCATACAAGATGTTAAAAACAATATTTAATATTCAAGCTTTAGCAAGTACCTCCATTGTTGATTCAAAAACATCATGAAATGCGTAAACATTGTGACCAGTTATAGGGTACAAACGTAAAGTGTATACAAGTCCCAAGACCTAGTCTGAAGGCAGCAGACCAACCCTTTTCTGTATGTATCTCCATACATATAATAAGTAAAAGAAGACAACAAATGTTATTGACTGGGCTATGTCAGATGTTAATATCCAAGTAACAACTTTGTAGTCTCTAACACCAAGTTTCCGACACAGCAGCAAGATCCATGTCTTCATGTAAACAAGATAAGATGGGCAAAAGTATTGAACATGATCTATGGATTTTTTAGCCTCAAGCCAAAAGGGGCAACTCATTGCTGATTAGGTAGGGGAGTGTTGCCAATTCGCAGTGAAAATTCAAAGTGGCAAGGTCCTGATGTGAAATGTGATGTACAGAGGTTGAGCAGCTGGATGCATAATTGCATCCACCTACTCTTTCAGAGAATAATTGTCTTTTAACTTCATTATGGCTGAGGTACAGGAACCCATCCTCCCATTCCTATGGAAACCAGCATCCAATTGGCTCCAGTACAGCCCTTAAGCATAGAGTTTGATATACTACAAAATTAATCTTGATGGGTCCATAAGTTCTAACATCCAATGTCAGTTAAGCAGCATTCAATATACTTCAGCTAGGGGATCCTAACTGTGCCAGAGAGTTTTAGTACCCATCCGATAGGACATTAGGGCCTCAGAGGACCAAATCCTCTTCCCATGCAACAAGGCCTGAGCTTGACTCAGGTGGTCAGATGCCAAGATCTTGACAGAGTGGGACAAGGGGGGATTAGTAAGGAGTTGCATAAAATGATCCTCCACCAATTAGATCATAAATTTGCAATGCAAGGGATATCAGATGAAAACTAGAGCCCAGGGAAGCTCTCAAAAGACCACTTATGTAATTCTCCAACGTGAGTTTGCTCTTAAGAATCTGTGGAGATCAACCAAATTGTTTGTTAAGGTATACCCTAAGTAGTCGATGATGCTAACTCTCTCCAATGGTGGGACCTGGAGGACCGGCAAGGACTCAATACCATATTTGTGGTTTTATTAGTGTTGAACTCGAGTCCTCTCTGCTTGCAGAAGACATCAAACTGATCCAACAGGTTCTGAATACCTGTAGGGGATTTTGAGACCAACAGGATATCATCAGCAAACAGAAGAGCCGGGACCTTCCTAAGGGCAAACTCAGGGCATCATGCTTGCATTGCTCCAGCATAGTGACTATATCATTAATAAATAACAAAAACAGAGTGGGTGCTAAAAACACACCTGCCTTACACCCTGTGAAAAAGGAATGAGGTCTGTTGATTCCCCTGAGGAACCGCAACTGACCTGAGGATAGTTGTCTGGGTGAAGCCTTCTAAAGACATCTACTAAGTACTTTGGAACTCCCATATCAATCAAGACTTGCCACAGTGCTTCCCTTCAGACTATGTCAAACGTCTGAAAATAACTTAGAGGCTACTACCTCCCAGTGTTACGCATTTACTATAAAGTACTTGCGGTTGGAGCACTTGTTCAGTGGTGCTGATCCAAGCCCTGAACCTGGCTTGCAAGACAGTCAACTCTCCAGCACCTTTCATCCAAGCTTGTAATCTGCAGAGCAGAATTCAACTAAAGAGCTTCTTTGAGCTGCGAAGAAGGCTGATGGAGTGCTAATTGGATGGAAGGGACCTGAGGGCTTTTTTATAAATTGGGATCATCCTAGCCCCAATCCAGGTAGGTGGCATAATAAGCCTGTTCATGATCTTGTTAAAAGAAATGGCAAAATAGAGGCTCCAGATCTCTTTCCCAGCTTTGAGCAAGTCTCCCGGTACCCAATCCAGCACTGGTGCTTTCCCTGGGGTGAGACAGTCTATGGCTTTGGCAACCTCACCCTCAGTTATAGGGCAGAAAGTGGAATTGGGCTCATTACTCATGACCACCCTAGGTGAATTACCTCACTCCACCCATTCTATCTGGATGTCTGCACCGCCCAGGGAACAAGGCATGGACAGGCCTTCAATCGCCCCACTATTAGGGCACGATACAGTGTCAGCAGGCAGCAGTTGGAACTACTCATTCGATCTCAAATCACAAACATAGAGACCTGTGAAATGGTCAACCTAAGCAGCAGCTGTTATGTTGCTTCCTGGAGGGACATCAGAGTCTGTACCCCTGTTAGCTAATATTTGCCAAAAAGAACGGTGGTCTTTCCCTTTAATTGTAAGAAATAGTGCCTCTCATCAGGCCAGGTCCCTTCTTTCTGCTCTCGGAATTCCAGGGCGATTTAGTTCTTTCCCAAACTGGCAGCGCAAGCAAGGTTCAGGCAGCAGGAGTCTGCAAAACACACCCACTGTGCGGGACACCAGCAGGGCTTTTCAGCACATGCGTGCTGGGTCCCCCCCCTTCTGCTCTCGGAGGTTCGAGGGATGTAGTCCCACCCCAGACTGGCCAGGCACTCAAGGTTCGGGCAGCAGGAGACCACATCACACATACACACTGGAGCAACTATAGATGTGTATATTTACCTTTGTGAATTCGGCCTGTTAATTTAGTTCTCAAATCTTGTTTTATTAGCTATCCAAAACAGTAACTTTCACAGTTAGGCATGAGTGTCTAATAGCATATTTGGGACCCAATCAGCGAACGGGCCTCATTTTGCGGGTGCAAACTGTGCACATGTAAACTTGCAATATAACACCATTTGAAAATTAAAGGGCGCACAATTTCCACTATATTTACACAAGAATAGGGAATGACATGCAAATAGAGTCTGTGATTTCCTGTATACATAAAGAGTGGAATACATCTATTTGTTTCACTGGTTTTGGCAAGGTTTCCTATATGCCAATTTGTTGTAGGCCAATATTAATGTGGGGAAATTACGACAATATCTGCTAAATCAATTTAACAACGATAATGTATAAAGGGAGTCGTATTGAAAAAGGAACACAAGTAGATACAGCTAAAAATCTAAAAACTGTCTACCACCACTAGATGACATTTTGTACACAATATAAGCATTAGGTGTGTGCTCAGTATCAACCTGAACATCTCACCCCTCAACACTGACGGTCTGTCTGCCCATTCACAGAATAATTCTCTCAGTGATACACTTGAGAGGTAATTTCGTAGTGATGCGAAGGAAAACTCCCCGTCCAGTTGTTAGTGGAAAGTGTAGCAAGACGTAAGTGGAAAGTAAGTGTGCGGTTCACATCTGCGCAACATTTACAGATCCCAAGGAGCAGGCCTGATTGCACCAATCTGTGATGAAATGGGAGCACCCCCAGGAGGTCAGCGATCAAAAAGAATGTAATAGGTATAATAGTGTCCCGGAAGCCCCTCTCTCAACCGCTCACATCTTAGTATACTCAGAGAGGAGTTCCAATTGTCACCGATTATTAATAAAGCGAAAGATGCTGTTTTAATTAGACCCCTGAGACCCCATGCAGAATACATCAGTAAGGGGACATCATGTGATACGGAGCAACTGTATTGCCTAAACAGATAGAGTTATAGTAAAGTTACCTGAATAATACAAAACAGGCTTAAATATTTAGTTTGGAAGCATAAATTGCATAAATTATTTGGTGGTGTCCTTCCCATTTTTAATCTACACTCTGGAGAAATACAATGTAGTCTCATTCATATCAATTTTCCAAACTTGGTAAGTTTACTTCTTACCCACTCTCGCCCCCGAATTAAAAAATATTTTTTATCCCATAGAGCAAAGCCTCCACAGGAAAGGGTTAGTTAGGAAGCTACTTTGGAACATCTTTGTCAATTAAGCTATCAAACTTTTTCTTCCGTGGCACAGGAAGGGCATTTCTAATGTTATTATTTAATGTTTATGGCCAAACCACAATAATTGTTCCCTTGTAGTTAGGAGGTGTGCAGAAGTGAATTCCCAGGTGGAATTTTGCTTTCCTCAGTAACAAGTGGGGTGGGTGTTCCCACTCATAGAATTTGCAGGTGCGGGAGTACTGGACCATTCATTACTGTCCGGAAAACCTGGTCATAAAATTGAATTAGGAGCAGGCTGCATGGGGGGCTAACCCTATAGGAGCTGGAAGTAAGGTTGAGGGGTGTAGGCTGCAATACTCCCAACATAAATGTGCTGGAGTTCAGAAGGTGAATGCGCAATAAAGATGTCTTTAATTGTTGTTTTTATCTTGTCACATTTGCTATGAGATCAAAGCCAGAGGTTCAACTGTCAGGCTCTGTCTTCTCTCAAATAGCTTTTTATTCTTTTAACATGTAGATAGATTTGCGTTGACTTTAGTTTTTATGACTGCAAAGTTAGGGGATTTTATCAAATGAACTACCTGACAATCTTGCTGGCAGAAAAAGGAAAGGCTGTAGGTTATCAGTTTTTTGGGAACACACAGCAACATTTAAATACCTGCAAGTGAGTCATAACAGGATTACAAAATATATCAGCAAGGAAAGCACAAATGAAGCACATTTTTTGCCATTCAGAAGCAAAGATTTTAAAAAGATCAAAACAAATCAAGGCTCTTTATTTGATGATGTACTTGATGATAGATATTTTCTGAAACCCAATTTCCACACATTATTTGTTCCATACATATTTTTATCTGTAGAACTGCATTTCATTTTGAATTTTGTTGCCATTTTAATGAAAAATGTGCTGTCCATAAATGATAATGTGCTTCCACACCATGCTTTAATGATATATTAGCAACAATATTCTCCAAAATGTACCACCGGCTACATACTAAACCTTTACCATTCTCCTGCTGAATTGGCGTGGCTCGTTTGCAACATTTACTCTTTGTGTCCAGCTTGGATTTTTCACAGTCCCTATGAAATCATTGATGTAACATTGAGGCAGCACTCCATCTCCAAAAACTTCCATCACCACAGCCCTACTCTAACCCCTGGCGCCCACCAAAACCTCTACAAAAGCACAGGGGAGTATGTGATGTTCCCCCTATTTAGCAACATCTTTTCCTTCCCTTGCCCTCCCTCTCTGTCATAAGACTCCTGTTGTAGTAACAAGTCTCCTGGATTTTGGGGGGCTGCACCACCGAACATGGAGGACTGAGTCTGATCCAACACCATGTGAAAGTGGTCGGCCTAACCCTTCCGGCTAGCTAGCAGCACGTCACCAGTACCAGAGGTAAAGGTGATTTGTGGAAGCCCATTGTATGACACTCAGGCTCCTCAGGGAAGTCGTGGTGCAACAGATCATACCCCTTTCTCTCAGTTATACAATTCTCATACACGCAAAGACAAAACAGAAGCAGGATCTTGGTTCAATAGGTTTTATTGAAGCAACTGCATGCTATGTAAAAATGCATGGATTGTGATTATGAGGATAATGAAGCACAACGTTTTTCCAGCAGTGATCAGGAAAGTGAAACACACGAACAGTCCCAATATATTGTCACAATAGCGTGTCTAACATCCCTACCTAAACTATTAAATTTCTACATGAGAGCAAATAGCAGTGGTAGCCCTAAACCACCCTTCTGCTCCAGGGAAGGACGCCCAACCCCCATACCTGTGTTCAGAAGGAAAGAAGAGGTCTGTTAGCCTGCTGGGAGTCCTCCCATGTGGATGGAGAGAAAGCACAGGGTTTCAGTAGAAACTGCAACAACGAGCAGCATGAGATGGCAGGTTGGCTGGATTGTCCCCTCTAAGTTTTGTAGGGGCAGCATGGTGTTTTATAATAAAACAGCTTGTTGTTCTGAGGACTGCCTTGAGGTGGCAACACATATTTGTCTCTGTAGGGTAGGTATTGTACTCTCAGGACCGGCAATACCTGGAAAACTATTGTGTGAAGCCTCGTAATGAGCACAGGATGAAATGTCTTGCAACAAAATGAATACCACATTCTGCTTGGAAGGGAAAGTGATTAAAATAATAAAACACTGCCCCTAAAATAAAGCCTTGCTAAAATAAGAAAGGTAATAAAATGACAAGTGACTAGGTGAGAGGGCTCAGAGCCAAGCTAAAATAAATGTGCCTAAATAAACACTAAAATACCCTCACAACATCACCACTCCCCTATCTCAATGCATCAGTTGCTGTACACACATTTACCACTTGCTCAGAACAGGTGCCAAATGTGTCTGCTAAAGCTCATGTAATTGAGAATTCTGTGAAGAATTCTGCATGGTAAATCCAGGTCTACAGAGTTATTTGTGATTCCATGGAGTATGACTTGTTGTAGGAGGAAATATATTTGGAGATACCAGACAGATTTGTTACTTCTGCCTACCCCTCCGAACCCCTCTCCAGTGCCTCAGTACAGTTGTATGTCAGAATATCAAGTACAGTAATATCATCAGACAAATGTATTGATAGCCAAAATATGGTGAAGATAAGCACAGATGTATACATTTACTATTCCTAACTCCAAAACGATGTACTTTGTGGGACAGACAAATACACACACACACTATAACCCCCCCCACACACACATATATACTAAGTACTTTCTTGTGAAGTTAAGGACGGTACACCTAAACTTACTTGACAAAAAGAAAAAAGGGAGCACACTGCCTCACACTCAAGCAAAAAGTTAGCCCCAATGCATCATGGTAAATGCAGTCACTTCGTTTTGTGCTGAAAAAATAATCAAAAGTCTTTCACCTAAGTAGGTGCAGCAAGTGCTGTGTATCTCTGGACACGTGTTTCTAGGTTTAGCCCGTCATCAGCAGAGAGCAGCCAAGTCTGTGGGGTTGCTTGAAATGCCGCCAAAAGTCTTCTCAGGTTTATGTACCACTCACTGGCGCACAGGTGCCTCTCCAGAGCTCGTCAGCTCGTTAGCTCAAGGGAGCAGTCATTGGACAAAAAGAAAAAAGGGAGCACACTGCCTCACACTCAAGCAAAAAGTTAGCCCCAATGCATCATGGTAAATGCAGTCACTTCGTTTTGTGCTGAAAAAATAATCAAAAGTCTTTCACCTAAGTAGGTGCAGCAAGTGCTGTGTATCTCTGGACACGTGTTTCTAGGTTTAGCCCGTCATCAGCAGAGAGCAGCCAAGTCTGTGGGGTTGCTTGAAATGCCGCCAAAAGTCTTCTCAGGTTTATGTACCACTCACTGGCGCACAGGTGCCTCTCCAGAGCTCGTCAGCTCGTTAGCTCAAGGGAGCAGTCATTGGACAAAAAGAAAAAAGGGAGCACACTGCCTCACACTCAAGCAAAAAGTTAGCCCCAATGCATCATGGTAAATGCAGTCACTTCGTTTTGTGCTGAAAAAATAATCAAAAGTCTTTCACCTAAGTAGGTGCAGCAAGTGCTGTGTATCTCTGGACACGTGTTTCTAGGTTTAGCCCGTCATCAGCAGAGAGCAGCCAAGTCTGTGGGGTTGCTTGAAATGCCGCCAAAAGTCTTCTCAGGTTTATGTACCACTCACTGGCGCACAGGTGCCTCTCCAGAGCTCGTCAGCTCGTTAGCTCAAGGGAGCAGTCAATGGACAAAAAGAAAAAAGGGAGCACACTGCCTCACACTCAAGCAAAAAGTTAGCCCCAATGCATCATGGTAAATGCAGTCACTTCGTTTTGTGCTGAAAAAATAATCAAAAGTCTTTCACCTAAGTAGGTGCAGCAAGTGCTGTGTATCTCTGGACACGTGTTTCTAGGTTTAGCCCGTCATCAGCAGAGAGCAGCCAAGTCTGTGGGGTTGCTTGAAATGCCGCCAAAAGTCTTCTCAGGTTTATGTACCACTCACTGGCGCACAGGTGCCTCTCCAGAGCTCGTCAGCTCGTTAGCTCAAGGGAGCAGTCATTGGACAAAAAGAAAAAAGGGAGCACACTGCCTCACACTCAAGCAAAAAGTTAGCCCCAATGCATCATGGTAAATGCAGTCACTTCGTTTTGTGCTGAAAAAATAATCAAAAGTCTTTCACCTAAGTAGGTGCAGCAAGTGCTGTGTATCTCTGGACACGTGTTTCTAGGTTTAGCCCGTCATCAGCAGAGAGCAGCCAAGTCTGTGGGGTTGCTTGAAATGCCGCCAAAAGTCTTCTCAGGTTTATGTACCACTCACTGGCGCACAGGTGCCTCTCCAGAGCTCGTCAGCTCGTTAGCTCAAGGGAGCAGTCATTGGACAAAAAGAAAAAAGGGAGCACACTGCCTCACACTCAAGCAAAAAGTTAGCCCCAATGCATCATGGTAAATGCAGTCACTTCGTTTTGTGCTGAAAAAATAATCAAAAGTCTTTCACCTAAGTAGGTGCAGCAAGTGCTGTGTATCTCTGGACACGTGTTTCTAGGTTTAGCCCGTCATCAGCAGAGAGCAGCCAAGTCTGTGGGGTTGCTTGAAATGCCGCCAAAAGTCTTCTCAGGTTTATGTACCACTCACTGGCGCACAGGTGCCTCTCCAGAGCTCGTCAGCTCGTTAGCTCAAGGGAGCAGTCATTGGACAAAAAGAAAAAAGGGAGCACACTGCCTCACACTCAAGCAAAAAGTTAGCCCCAATGCATCATGGTAAATGCAGTCACTTCGTTTTGTGCTGAAAAAATAATCAAAAGTCTTTCACCTAAGTAGGTGCAGCAAGTGCTGTGTATCTCTGGACACGTGTTTCTAGGTTTAGCCCGTCATCAGCAGAGAGCAGCCAAGTCTGTGGGGTTGCTTGAAATGCCGCCAAAAGTCTTCTCAGGTTTATGTACCACTCACTGGCGCACAGGTGCCTCTCCAGAGCTCGTCAGCTCGTTAGCTCAAGGGAGCAGTCATTGGACAAAAAGAAAAAAGGGAGCACACTGCCTCACACTCAAGCAAAAAGTTAGCCCCAATGCATCATGGTAAATGCAGTCACTTCGTTTTGTGCTGAAAAAATAATCAAAAGTCTTTCACCTAAGTAGGTGCAGCAAGTGCTGTGTATCTCTGGACACGTGTTTCTAGGTTTAGCCCGTCATCAGCAGAGAGCAGCCAAGTCTGTGGGGTTGCTTGAAATGCCGCCAAAAGTCTTCTCAGGTTTATGTACCACTCACTGGCGCACAGGTGCCTCTCCAGAGCTCGTCAGCTCGTTAGCTCAAGGGAGCAGTCATTGGACAAAAAGAAAAAAGGGAGCACACTGCCTCACACTCAAGCAAAAAGTTAGCCCCAATGCATCATGGTAAATGCAGTCACTTCGTTTTGTGCTGAAAAAATAATCAAAAGTCTTTCACCTAAGTAGGTGCAGCAAGTGCTGTGTATCTCTGGACACGTGTTTCTAGGTTTAGCCCGTCATCAGCAGAGAGCAGCCAAGTCTGTGGGGTTGCTTGAAATGCCGCCAAAAGTCTTCTCAGGTTTATGTACCACTCACTGGCGCACAGGTGCCTCTCCAGAGCTCGTCAGCTCGTTAGCTCAAGGGAGCAGTCATTGGACAAAAAGAAAAAAGGGAGCACACTGCCTCACACTCAAGCAAAAAGTTATTTGGCGGCATTTCAAGCAAGCCCCTATACCATGCTGCTCCCTGCTGATGATGGGCTAAACCCAGAAACACGTGTACAGGGATAAACAGCACTTGCTGCCCCTACAGAGGTGAAAGACTTTATTACTTTCAGAATGGACTACGAATTCGACTGCATTTACCATGATGCATTGGGGTTGGACTTTGTTGCTGGAGTGTAGGCAGTGTGCTCCCTTTCTTTGTAATTTTGTCTTTGGACGGCTCCCTTGAGCCACGGCTGACGAGCCTTGGGAGGCACCTGTGCGCCATGAGAGGTACATAAACCTGAGAAAACATTTGGCGGCATTTCAAGCAAGCCCCTATACCATGCTGCTCCCTGCTGATGATGGGCTAAACCCAGAAACACGTGTACAGGGATAAACAGCACTTGCTGCCCCTACAGAGGTGAAAGACTTTATTACTTTCGGAATGGACTACGAATTCGACTGCATTTACCATGATGCATTGGGGTTGGACTTTGTTGCTGGAGTGTAGGCAGTGTGCTCCCTTTCTTTGTAATTTTGTCTTTGGACGGCTCCCTTGAGCCACGGCTGACGAGCCTTGGGAGGCACCTGTGCGCCATGAGAGGTACATAAACCTGAGAAAACATTTGGCGGCATTTCAAGCAAGCCCCTATACCATGCTGCTCCCTGCTGATGATGGGCTAAACCCAGAAACACGTGTACAGGGATAAACAGCACTTGCTGCCCCTACAGAGGTGAAAGACTTTATTACTTTCGGAATGGACTACGAATTCGACTGCATTTACCATGATGCATTGGGGTTGGACTTTGTTGCTGGAGTGTAGGCAGTGTGCTCCCTTTCTTTGTAATTTTGTCTTTGGACGGCTCCCTTGAGCCACGGCTGACGAGCCTTGGGAGGCACCTGTGCGCCATGAGAGGTACATAAACCTGAGAAAACATTTGGCGGCATTTCAAGCAAGCCCCTATACCATGCTGCTCCCTGCTGATGATGGGCTAAACCCAGAAACACGTGTACAGGGATAAACAGCACTTGCTGCCCCTACAGAGGTGAAAGACTTTATTACTTTCGGAATGGACTACGAATTCGACTGCATTTACCATGATGCATTGGGGTTGGACTTTGTTGCTGGAGTGTAGGCAGTGTGCTCCCTTTCTTTGTAATTTTGTCTTTGGACGGCTCCCTTGAGCCACGGCTGACGAGCCTTGGGAGGCACCTGTGCGCCATGAGAGGTACATAAACCTGAGAAAATATTTGGCGGCATTTCAAGCAAGCCCCTATACCATGCTGCTCCCTGCTGATGATGGGCTAAACCCAGAAACACGTGTACAGGGATAAACAGCACTTGCTGCCCCTACAGAGGTGAAAGACTTTATTACTTTCGGAATGGACTACGAATTCGACTGCATTTACCATGATGCATTGGGGTTGGACTTTGTTGCTGGAGTGTAGGCAGTGTGCTCCCTTTCTTTGTAATTTTGTCTTTGGACGGCTCCCTTGAGCCACGGCTGACGAGCCTTGGGAGGCACCTGTGCGCCATGAGAGGTACATAAACCTGAGAAAACATTTGGCGGCATTTCAAGCAAGCCCCTATACCATGCTGCTCCCTGCTGATGATGGGCTAAACCCAGAAACACGTGTACAGGGATAAACAGCACTTGCTGCCCCTACAGAGGTGAAAGACTTTATTACTTTCGGAATGGACTACGAATTCGACTGCATTTACCATGATGCATTGGGGTTGGACTTTGTTGCTGGAGTGTAGGCAGTGTGCTCCCTTTCTTTGTAATTTTGTCTTTGGACGGCTCCCTTGAGCCACGGCTGACGAGCCTTGGGAGGCACCTGTGCGCCATGAGAGGTACATAAACCTGAGAAAACATTTGGCGGCATTTCAAGCAAGCCCCTATACCATGCTGCTCCCTGCTGATGATGGGCTAAACCCAGAAACACGTGTACAGGGATAAACAGCACTTGCTGCCCCTACAGATGTGAAAGACTTTATTACTTTCGGAATGGACTACGAATTCGACTGCATTTACCATGATGCATTGGGGTTGGACTTTGTTGCTGGAGTGTAGGCAGTGTGCTCCCTTTCTTTGTAATTTTGTCTTTGGACGGCTCCCTTGAGCCACGGCTGACGAGCCTTGGGAGGCACCTGTGCGCCATGAGAGGTACATAAACCTGAGAAAACATTTGGCGGCATTTCAAGCAAGCCCCTATACCATGCTGCTCCCTGCTGATGATGGGCTAAACCCAGAAACACGTGTACAGGGATAAACAGCACTTGCTGCCCCTACAGAGGTGAAAGACTTTATTACTTTCGGAATGGACTACGAATTCGACTGCATTTACCATGATGCATTGGGGTTGGACTTTGTTGCTGGAGTGTAGGCAGTGTGCTCCCTTTCTTTGTAATTTTGTCTTTGGACGGCTCCCTTGAGCCACGGCTGACGAGCCTTGGGAGGCACCTGTGCGCCATGAGAGGTACATAAACCTGAGAAAATATTTGGCGGCATTTCAAGCAAGCCCCTATACCATGCTGCTCCCTGCTGATGATGGGCTAAACCCAGAAACACGTGTACAGGGATAAACAGCACTTGCTGCCCCTACAGAGGTGAAAGACTTTATTACTTTCGGAATGGACTACGAATTCGACTGCATTTACCATGATGCATTGGGGTTGGACTTTGTTGCTGGAGTGTAGGCAGTGTGCTCCCTTTCTTTGTAATTTTGTCTTTGGACGGCTCCCTTGAGCCACGGCTGACGAGCCTTGGGAGGCACCTGTGCGCCATGAGAGGTACATAAACCTGAGAAAACATTTGGCGGCATTTCAAGCAAGCCCCTATACCATGCTGCTCCCTGCTGATGATGGGCTAAACCCAGAAACACGTGTACAGGGATAAACAGCACTTGCTGCCCCTACAGAGGTGAAAGACTTTATTACTTTCGGAATGGACTACGAATTCGACTGCATTTACCATGATGCATTGGGGTTGGACTTTGTTGCTGGAGTGTAGGCAGTGTGCTCCCTTTCTTTGTAATTTTGTCTTTGGACGGCTCCCTTGAGCCACGGCTGACGAGCCTTGGGAGGCACCTGTGCGCCATGACAGGTACATAAACCTGAGAAAACATTTGGCGGCATTTCAAGCAAGCCCCTATACCATGCTGCTCCCTGCTGATGATGGTCTAAACCCAGAAACACGTGTACAGGGATAAACAGCACTTGCTGCCCCTACAGAGGTGAAAGACTTTATTACTTTCGGAATGGACTACGAATTCGACTGCATTTACCATGATGCATTGGGGTTGGACTTTGTTGCTGGAGTGTAGGCAGTGTGCTCCCTTTCTTTGTAATTTTGTCTTTGGACGGCTCCCTTGAGCCACGGCTGACGAGCCTTGGGAGGCACCTGTGCGCCATGAGAGGTACATAAACCTGAGAAAACATTTGGCGGCATTTCAAGCAAGCCCCTATACCATGCTGCTCCCTGCTGATGATGGGCTAAACCCAGAAACACGTGTACAGGGATAAACAGCACTTGCTGCCCCTACAGAGGTGAAAGACTTTATTACTTTCGGAATGGACTACGAATTCGACTGCATTTACCATGATGCATTGGGGTTGGACTTTGTTGCTGGAGTGTAGGCAGTGTGCTCCCTTTCTTTGTAATTACACCTAAACTTACTTATTTACACTTAGGTTCACAATATTTTGGTAGTGTATATGCAGGTCACAATATTTCTGTGGCACAATATTTCATCCCCAATATTCTGGACCTGCAGCTCTCTGCATATATTTCCTCCTAGTTCATAGTCGGGCATGGTATATGGTCTGTAAGATAGTTAGATGGTTAGTGTATTCTGTAGTAAAAATGTATTTAAACATCTCCTTAAAGAAAATTTTTCCTCAAACATAAAGAGCTTGCATATCCAAGTGCCAAACGTTGAATAGCGTTTTGTGATGTAAGCCGTGATCACAATATGCACTTGGGGTCAATTACTATGCGTCAGGGTGCATCATTGCTTTACTTCTGGGTCTGTTTGTTTCAGCCAGCTGTCTTAGCAAATCCTATGCCCACCCATAACCATATCTTCCCTTGTTATGGCCCAATTTTGTATCATGTTCGTCTTCTAAAGGGGTTTTTAACCGAGGGGAGTTGGATTTAGAATTTCGTGCAGCATATGCTTTTGGCATTCAACCTACTGTAAAAACAGACTTCTTTACTTTTGTCAGTTTGGCCCGGGTCAAACTAAGGTGCCTCTGCCTCAATCTAGATTGGGCCAAGGCAAACATATATACACCATGTCCTAATCTAGTTGCTTTGCACTTGCTGCTGCTTTCCGTGACACAACAGTAAACTGGGCATTATCAGCTGATTCCCTAGCTGCCTCTTTGTAATGAGATCTCTTAGACAAAAACTATGAGGATTTTTAACATTTGACCCCAGAGGGTCCAACACCTGCCAATACAAGTGCAAAAATCTGCTTTATCTTCCATACTATGCTGGCAACATTGAGGTTCTATTGATGCTTCCTTTATATATTACTGTCAGGTTAAGGTATGTTTTTTGTCAGGTAGAGCTACTCTTTCAGAGTCAAGATGAAAACAGGCTGGAAGTGCTCAAGTTCATTTTTAAACAGGACTAGGACACTCTGGATGTGTTAGTTCTTTCCAGTATACATAACATGGTAGTCACAGGTTTCTCACAATTAGTGGCCATCCGCACAACAGTGATACAGCATGACTTTTACCTGTGATGAGGTTGCCTTCGTTTTGTAACTGTCTCCTCATTAGACAGGCATGAGTTTCATTTGCCAATGGAAGAGCGATGGTGATCAGTGGTATCCCTCTTTCATACCCTCCCCCCTTGCACCACCATCAGTTGGAGACTGCAGGAAAGTGCCATCTTGCCTAGCATGTTACCCCAATTTATACATTTATGTTAGTTTTTTTGCCTGTCTCACTGGGATCCTGCTAGCCAGGACCCCAGTGCTCATAGTTTGTGGCCTGAATGTGTATACCTGTGTAGTGACTAACTGTGTCACTGAGGCTCTGCTAATCAGAACCTCAGTGCTTATGCTCTCTATGCCTTTAGATTTGTCACTATAGGCTAGTGACCGTTTTTACCAATTTCATTTGGCACACTGGAATGCCCTTGTATATGGTACCTAGGTACCCAGGGTGTTGGGGTTCCAGGAGATCCCTGTGGGCTGCAGCATTTCTTTTGCCACCCATAGGGAGCTCACACCAATCTTACACAGGACTGACACTGCAGCCTGAGTGAAATAATGCACACATTATTTCACAACCATTTTCACTGCACTTAAGTAACTCATAAGTCACCTATATGTCTAACTTTCACTTGCTGAAGGTTAGGTGCAAAGTTACTAAGTGTGAGGGCACCCCTGCACTAACAAAGGTGCCCCCACTTAGTTCAGGGCAATTTCCATGGACTTTGTGATTGCGGGGACAATGGTAACTCGAATATGGCCATGTAACATGTCTAAGATCATGGAATTGTCCCCCCATGCCAAATCTGGTATTGGGGTGCCAATTCCATGCATCCCTGGGGCTCCACTATGGACCAAACCAGCTCTCTGGGGTTTTGTCTGCAGCTGACGCTGCTGCCACCCCACAGACAGGGTTCTGCCCTCCTGGGGTCTGGGCAGCCCAGTCCCAGGAAGGCAGAACAAAGAATTTCCTCTGAGAGAGGGTTTTACACCCTCTCCCTTTGGAAATAGGTGTTAAAGGCTGGGGAGGGGTGGCCTCTCCCAGCCTCTGGAAATGCTTTGAAGGGCACAGATGGTGCCCTCCTTGCATAAGCCAGTCTACACCGGTTTAGGGAACCCCCAGTCCCTGCTCTGGTGTGAAACTGGACAAAGGAAAGGGGAGTGACCACTCCCCTGTCCATCACCACCCCAGGGGTGGAGCCCAGAGCTCCACCAGTATGTCCCAGACCTCTGCCATCTTGGATCCAGAGGTGTGAGGGCACTCTGGAGGCCTCTGAGTGGCCAGTGCCAGCAGGTGACGTCAGAGACCCCTCCTGATAGGTGCTTACCTCACTAGGTGGCCAATCCTCCTATGAGGGCTATTTAGGGTTTCTCCTGTGGGCTTTTCCTCAGATAAAGACTTGCAAGAATTCACCAGAGTTCCTCTGCACCTCTCTCTTTGAAATCTGCCAAGGCTCAGCCGCTGACTTCTCCAGGACGCCTGCAAAACTGCAACAAAGTAGCAAGAAGACTACCAGCAACATTGTAGCACCTAATCCTGCCGGCTTTCCCGACTGTTTCCTGGTGGTGCATGCTTTGGGGGCTGCCTGCCTCCATCCTGCACTGGAAGCCATGAAGAAATCTCCCGTGGGTTGATGGAATCTTCCCCCTGCTCCAGCAGGCACAAAACGTCAGCGTCACCGGTACTCTGGGACCCCTCTCACCTTGACGAGCGTGCTCCCTGTAACACAAGAGCTGGATCCAAGTGTCCCTGATAGTCCAGTGGCCCCTCTGTCCAAATTTGGTGGAGATAAGTCCTTGCCTCCCCACACCAGAGAGTAATCCTGAGTACTTCGTGAACTACAGCTACTAGGGCTTCTATGAATTTTTGCATGACTTCCTTTATGCACAATACAACCCAGGTCCCCATCACTCCGTCCTGCATTGCCCAACTTGCTGAGTTGGACTCTGACTTTGTGGGACCCTCTTTTGTTGTGCTGACATGACCACCGTGCTCAGATTTCCTGGCCACCTGTTCAGGTGCTTCTGCGGGTGCTGCCTGCTTCTGCATGGGCTCTCTGTGTTGCTGAGTGCACCCTATGTCTCCTCCTCCAAGGGGCCACCTCATGGTCCTTCCTGGGCCCTGGCAGCACCCAAAACCTTTAACTGCAATTCTTGCAGCTAGCAAGGCGTGTTTGCAGTCTTTCTGCGTGGAGAGAACTCTGCATCCTCCAGCACGCCGTGGGACATCTTCTGACCAAAGGAGAAGTTCCTGCAACCTTCCGTTGTTGCAGAATCTTTGGCTTCTCTAAACCCGGAGGCAGCCCTTTTGCAGCTTCATCCGGGGTTTAGTAGGCTCTTGCCCCCCCGGACACTTGCGTGACTCCTGGACTTGATCCCCTTCCTTTGCAGGTCCTCAGGTCCAGGAATCCATCTTCAGTGCTTTGCAGCCAGTTGTTGTCTTTGCAGAATCCCCCATCTCGACTTTACTTGTACTTCTCAGGGTCTTGGGGTGGGGTATCTTGGACACCCTTGGTGTTTTCTTATACTCCCAGCGACCCTCTACACACTACACTAGGCCTGGGGTCCATTTGTGGTTCGCGTTCCACTTTTGGAGTATATGGTTTGTGTTGCCCCTAGGCCTATTGTCTCCTACTGCATTCTATTGTGTTCTACAGTGTTTGCACTACTTTTCTAACTGTTTTACTTACCTGATTTTGGTTTGTGTGTGTATTTTGTGTATTTTACTTACCTCCTAAGGAAGTATATCATCTGGGATACTTTTGCCATATTGTCACCACAATAAAGTACCTTTATTTTTAGTAACTCTGACTATTGTGTTTTCTTATGATACAGTGCTGTATGATATAAGTGGTATAGTAGGAGCTTTGAATGTCTCCTAGTTCAGCCTAAGATGGTCTGCTATAGCTACCTCTATCAGCCTAAGCTGCTAGAACACTTCTAATCTACTAATATGGGATAACTGGACCTGGCACAAGCTGTAAGTACCACAAGGTACCCACTATAAGACAGGCCAGCCTCCTACATTAGTGGTGCAGCGGTGGGATAAGTACTTGTAACTGCTTTACCACTTTGTCATTGGTGCTTTTCATAAGAAAAAAATATACCAAATACTTCAGAATATAAACAGTTTAACTTTCCTTCTCTAAAACTTTCTAAAAAGTTTCTGAAAAGTTTCTGAAAACTTTCAAAAGTTTGAAAACTTTTTCTCTGTTCTTTTGAAAGTTCCAAAAACGTTTTCCTCTCCCTGTCCTGAACCTTTTCTGTCATGTCTGCAGTAAAGGCTACTCCCACAGTTGTCCAGGCAACATATGGGAATCTAAACTTTAAAAGTTTGAGGGGTCTCTACATTGAAAGAGGTTAAGCAATTGGTAAGAATCCTACAAAAGATCTTCTCCTTAGCCGTCTCCTAGAAAGTGACCAGAACCAGTCTGGCCCATCCCAGGATCAGGAGGTGGAGGAGGGGGGTACCCAGCCAGACTCAGAGGAGTCCCCTGCGGATGCTGGGGAGGGTTCTTCCAAGGACCTGTCAGCTAACAGGCCATCTAGTGACACTGGTAGTGGGAGGGGGTCACACATTAGTAGGGCACCTTTCACTCCTAAAGGCCAGGTTACTAGAGTCCATTCAGTTAGGGACAGGTCCAACTCTGCCAATTCTCACATTTCTTCTGTGTCTCACAATTCCCAAGCCTCCCACTCTGAGGATAACTTAATGGAAAGAAAACTCAGCTGAGGTTGGTAGAGGCCAGGCTGAAGCTCAAACAGCCACAGCTGGCCTTAGACAGGGAATCTCTTGATGTGGAAAGGGAAAGGCAGAGGTTGGGGTTAGTTCCCCATGGTGGCAGCAGCAGTGTTTTTGATAGTGATCCTGTTAGAGAGTAAGATTCCAGAAACCTGCATAAAATAGTCCCCTCTTACAATGAGTGGAATGACATTAATAAGTGGTTTGCTGCACTTGAGAGGGCCTGTATGGTACAGTTGATCCCTCAAAAGCAGTGGGCTGCTATCTTGTGGGTATCTTTCACTGGCAAGGGTAGGGATAGGCTCCTTACTGTCAGGGAAAGCGAGCAACACTTTAAACAGTAAAACAGAATAAACACAGCACAAAAAGATACCACATCCACCTAGAATAATATAACTTGATTTAATAAATAAAACAAGAACAAAGCAACAAATATCCAATCAATAGAACTTGAGATATCATTTTTTAACGAATACACTATAGAATACCACTTAGAAGCAAGAAGCGCAAACTGGGGCCATCTGCTTATGCCAGACCAGGGCATAATCAAAAGTTCAGGCCGACCGCAATGGAGCGTGAGCCGGCAACAGGGACCCGGTAAAGCCAGCTGAACAACAGTACCTTAATCCTGAATGCAGTGGTGTAGAGGATGCGGGAAGCAGGCTGAAGCGATGCATCAGTGTTGAACCTCACACTGGTGGTAATGTGTCGATCCTTTCCATGCAGTTGTGAAGATGCATCAATTTTCTCCATGCAACTGCAGCAATTAGTAAGCCTCGAGATGCAGAGGTTCAGAAGGTGATGCGTCACTGTCGAGAAGCACTGGGGAGGCGATGCTTCATTTCCGATGCATGCAATGTGGCCAATGTGCCAGTTCTGATCCACGCAACAGGGCCAATGGGCTGGTTCCAATCCACACAGCGGTGTTGATGCGTTTTGGCTGCAGCAAACACCTTAGGCCTACTTCCAAGGGTCCAGAACTGGGATGGCACCACTTGGCAAGACACACTCACAGATGGCAGAGTCCAAGTGTAATTGTAGGTGGGTTGGGAAGTCATTGATGTCCCTGAGACATCAGAAAACAGGAAAACAGTCAGCTGGCCCTTAAATACACTCTGAGTGTTCAGTTCAAGTGGTGTGGGTCCAGTCCTTCTCACCCAGGCAAGGAGAGCAGCAGGCAGCATGTCAGCAGAACAAGAAATCAGTTCTTCCAGTGCAGTAGTCCAGCAGAGTGACAGTCCTTCAGCAGCTCACCAGTCGTTGTTCCTGGCAGAGTATTCAAAGGTCCAGAAGTGAACTGAAGTGGTAGGGTTAGAAGTCCGGTTCTTATACCCACTGGTGCCTTTAAAGTGGGGGTGGCTTCAAAGAGTGGCTTTGAAGTGCACAGAGGTCCTCCCCTCCTGCTTCGGCTCCAAACTCACTACATGGGAATATCAGTCCTTTATGTGGGGACAGGACACAGCCTATTCAGGTGTAAGTGTGAGGCTGTTTCTACCTCCTCCTTCCCATTCTGCCCAGGATGGCCGAACAGGATGTGGATGACCCATCAAGTCATATCTAAGCTCCTTTGTATGTGGCTGTCTAGAGGGAATGCACAAAGCCCAGCTGCCAGCCACCCCAGATGTGTATTGGAGACAGGTTGCAGCAACAGAGCAAAGAACAGGAAAGTGATAACTTTCCAAATGTGGCATTTTCAAATTTGTAATGATAAATTCGACTTTACCAGGATTTTTCATTAAAGTTCTGTAGGTACCATACATGACAGATCCACCCTTTCTCAATTAGGAATTAAATGTAATAAGAAATCCGCAATGTTATTCTATGAGAAAAGTAGGCCTTAACGAATTTGAGAGTTTTTCACTACCAGGACATGTAAAACTTAGAAGTGTATGTCCTGCCTTTTATTTACACATCGCCCTGCCTTATGGGCTAGCTAGGACTTACTTTAGGGGTAATTTATACATAATAAAAGGGGCGTTTAAGAATTGGCAAGGGGTTTTAAATGTGAAGTTGGCTAAGCGGTGTAACACTGCATTCCGGCTGAATTGGCAGACCTGGGACATGATTTAAAGTGCTACTTAAGTGGGTGCCAAATCAGCTGAGCATTGTAAGACTGTATTCAGGCTGCAATGGCAGACCTACTACTACTAAGGACCTATAAGCAAATTAAATATGTCAGTTAGGTATATCCCAATCAACCCATGTTTTAGGGAGAGAGCACAAGCACTTTAGCACCACGCAGCAGTGGTAATGTGCAGTGAGTCAAAACCTTCACGAAAATACACTTCAAAGACTTTAGGGTCTCCTAATGTCTAAATCCAGCATATAATCTCAAAATATAAAATGGCAGTTTTTACAGTGGAGAGACAGTGGCATGCTGAAGTGAAGTTGGTGGAGACGCCCTGCTATTATGAGTTAACTTTAGTTAAATCTTTTTGGTTTGCCATGCATTTGCACTTACTTTTTCATTATCATGGCTGTACATTCAGTGTACGTGAAACTAAATAAAAAGCTTTTTAGAATCTTATATCTCTTGGCAACATGATACTGGTATCTCTTCATGATAGGCTCTTTAATTAATTCCTGCACGGTATAGTACTCCAGCTCCCCACCTCCACCAGTCTTACCAGTTCCAGAGGTCACGGTGTTCTTATATAGCATTTTATATAAGTGTAAAAAGAGGCTGATATATTTTTCCATTTGGACAGTGTGTCTCTAAGTGTTGCCATAAGACATTCCATACCTTAGTCTACCTTTGAATCGGTCCAGCTGATTTGCTGCTTGCTGCACAGAGTGGCAGAGGTGTATCTGGTTTACAGTGGTTGAGTGTGGAGTGTGACTATGAATTTTTCCCTACAGACATTGTAGTGTGCCCAACTGAAAAATATGATAAATAAATACAGGGAGGGGGAAGAGGCTCAGAAAACGGTATTGAGATAACTAGTGGTTTTTGGGCAACAAGAGGAGGAAGGACAATATTCTAAAAAGTAAACAAAGTCTTTGAAGCACTTCAAATATGCCAGAAATTCTGGAAAGGTCAAAACACAGTAACTCAGTGAAAACACTACAAAATGACACAACACATGTTTTGAAAAATAGGAAATATTTATCTAAACAAAACAAGACCAAAACAACAAAAAACAACATACACAAGTCAAGTTCTTAATTTTAAAAACAAAAGAATCTTAAATACTTTTGTAAACAGTAAAAACACTGTTAGCCTTGAAAAGTACCTGGGTAGCATCAAAATAACACGCATGGGGGCGAGTGTGCTTCGAAAAAGGTTAGCGTTATGTCGATTTCTCCCCCTTAAGCGTTGTTTCTCCTTCTCCGGTCAGGTCAGCATGCGTCGTTTTTCCTCTCCGCAGGAGAGTAATGCATCGATCTGGGCAGGCACTCGGTCCGGGCAGGCGTTGTGTTGTTTTTCCGCTCCCAGCCAGGTCTGCGTCAAAAATCCTGCCGCATGGTATCAGAAAAAACGCTCTGTGTGGGTTGCGATGTTACCAGCCTCTGTTAGTGGTGTGGTGCATCGTTTCTCCAGCCATGTGCATCGATCTTCCATCTGCGTTGCAGGTAAAGCATCGATTTCGGCCCTGAAGCTGGCGGCGAGTCATTTCTTCGGCCACGTCTCAGAGGTTACGTCGGAAATTTGGTCTGGGGTCTGTGCGTGGATTTTCAATCTTGGTCTGTCAAGGCCGCAGGAACTTGATAGGGCACCACTTGGCAGGGCAGAAGTCTCAGCAGAGAGTCCAGGTGCTGGCAGGGGAAGTCTTTGATGGCCCTGAGACTTCATCAACAGGAGGCAAGCTCAGGACGAGCCCTTGGAGATTTCTTCACAAGCAGGAATGCACAACAAAGTCCAGTCTTTGTACCCTTTCACCAGGCAGAAGCAGCAACTGCAGAATATCTCCACAAAGCACAGTCACAGGCAGGGCAGCACTTCTCCTCAGCTCTTACGCTCTTCTCCAGGGAGCAGTTCCTCCTGATGTCCAGAAGTGATCTAAAGTCTGCGGTTTTGGGTGCCCTTCTTATAGCCATTTTGCCCTTTGAAGTAGGCTTACTTCAAAGGAAAGTCTCTCTTGTTTGTGAAATCCTGCCTTGCCCAGTCCAGGCCCCAGACACATACCAGGGGGTTATGGCTGCATTGTGTGAGGCCAGGCACAGCCCTTTCAAGTGTGAGTGACCACTCTTCTCCTCCATCCTAGCACATATGGCTCATCAGGATATGCAGGCTACACCCCAGTTCCATTTGTGTCACTGTCTAGAGAGAGGCGCAAACAGCCCAACTGTCAAATTGACCCAGACAGGGAATCCACAAACAGGCAGAGTCACAGAAATTGTTTGAGCAAGAAAATGCTCACTTTCTAAAAGTGAAATTTTCAAACACACAATCTCAAAATCAACTTTACTAAATTATTTATTTTTAAATTGTGAGCTTAGAGACCCCAAACTCCACATGTCTATCCGCTCCCAAAGGGAATATATGCTTTAATCACATTTAAAGACAGCCCCCATGTTAACCTATGAGAGGGATAGACCTTGCAACAGTGAAAAACGAATTTGGCAGTATTTCACTGTTAGGGTATATAAAACACATTAGTATATGTCCTACCTTAAACACCCTGCCCATGGGGCCACCTAGGGCCTACCTTAGGGGTGTCTGACATGTAAGAAAAGAGAAGGTTTAGGCCTGGCAAGTGGGTACACTTGCCAAGTCAAATTGGCAGTTTAAAACTGCACACACTGACACTGCAAAGGCAGGTCTGAGCAATGTTTACAGAGCTACTATTGTGGATGGCAGAACCAGTGCTTAAGGCCCACTAGAAGCATTTGACTCACAGGCCCTGGGCACCTCTAGTGCACTGTACTAGGGACTTACCAGTAAATCAAATATGGCAATCATGGAAATGCAATTACATACACATTTTATATAGGAGCACTTGCACTTTAGCACTGGATAGCAGTGGTAAAGTGCCCAGGGTAACAAAAACAGCAAAAACAGAGTCCAGCACACATCAACAACCTGAGAAACAGAGGCAAAAAGTTAGGGGAGTCCACGCCAAGGATGCCAAGTCTAACAGTAGTGCTACTGCAAAAACTGCTGAACGGAATTACATCAAGTTTGGCAGAAATGTAATTTTGGTCCAGAAAGTGTGCTTATTGGGATTTGCCATAAATCTCTTTAGTAGTTTTTGTGAAATTAAAGTTAAAAAATTGTTGTATAGCTGGATGGTTAGGTTCACAAGAGTCTTGTGGCAGCCGTGCAGTCACACAAATTAAAAAATGGATCTAATTGATTGGTGAAGGGGGCTTCATTCTCCATCGGCTGACTCGCTCCCATTGCATGAGGGGTTCCCAGATCCTGGCTGTTAGAGGAACAGAAATGAAATGGCCACCTCCATAAGTTGCTGGTGTTGTTTATAATCAAGTGAAAACATTATGGTGGTCATTACAACCCTGGCGGACGGTGTTAAAGCTACAGTAATACCGCAAACAGGCCGGCGGTAAAAAAAAGTGAATTATGACCATGGCGGAAACCGCCAACATAGACAGCCACTTTAACACTCCGACCGCCACGGCGGTACAGGCAAGCAGCGCGGCGGTCACCGCCAACAGACAGGTGGAAACAATGTACCGCCCACAGTATCACAACCCACCAATCCACCACCTTTTCCGGGGCGGATTCACAGTGGATAAAAACACGGCGGAAACAGCTCTTACAATGGGAAAACGCTCACCTCAACACACTCCACGAGGAAGGAGGCCACCATGGAGCCGGAACTACAAATACTCCCTGAGCTTGTCTTCCTGCTTCTCTACGAACACCAGCAACGTAGGCGCCGAAGACAACGGTGAGTACTGCACCTACGACATAGGGGAGGCAAGAGTCAGGGATACACACACGCAACACCCCCACCCCCAAACCGACCCTCGCACACTACAACACACACACCAATGCATTTCCAAACAGCACAGTAACAAGCCACAACCCCCCCGGAAGAATGCAAAGACAAAAGGAAATCAGTTGAAACATTGTAATGTATCAAAATACAGTAACCAAATATATACAGATATATATAAACATTCGAAAAATCCTACATCACGATTAGTAGTGCAGGTATGCACATATCAATGTCCGTGGACCACTGGGCCCACAATGCATGGGCGAGGCCCACACTAGATACCTGTCCACAAACGGAGAGAACACTGCAGGGGCATCAGATAGAAATACAACAGGCACCTCAGGGGGAAAGGAAGGGGGGGGCACCTCAGCCGGATTAAAGCACCACGCCAGATCCACGACGGGGCTCCATGCCCATTGATGTATCCTGGGGAGTGCAAAGCCACAGTCTCTCAAGTCACTCCAGTGGGTGGTTTGCCCACTGCTTTATCCTGGGGAGTGCAAAGCCACAGTCTTTCAAGTCTCTACAGTGGGTGATTTGCCCACTGCTGCATCCTGGGGAGTGCAAAGCCACAGTCTCTCAAGTCTCTACAGTGGGTGGTTTGCCCACTGCTTTATCCTGGGGAGTGCAAAGCCACAGTCTCTCAAGTCTCTCAAGTGGGTGGTTTGCCCACTGCATTATCCTGGGGAGTGCAAAGCCACAGTCTCTCAAGTCTCTACAGTGGGTGGTTTGCCAACTGTACCATCCTGGGGAGTGCAAAGCCACAGTCTCTCAAGTGGATAACAGTCTCCACTGGTTCTGGAGGGGGCATTGTGCCCAGAGTGCTTCATCCTGCTAAGTAAAGAGGTAGTGGATGGATCTCTCCACTGGTTCTGGAGGGGGACGGGTGCCCAGAGTGCTTCATCCTGTGTAGGACATACGGAATGGATGCAGGTCTCCACTGGTTCTGGAGGGGGAATGGTGCCCAGAGTGCATCACGCTCCCCGTGACAGTCCCAGTTCCGTCACTGTCCCAGCTGCACATGGGATAACGATGCTTGATTTGGCGGTCTTTGCCCTGTTCAGCGGTCTTCACCATGGCGGTCTTTGCCCTGTTCAGCGGTGCTTGCCTTTGCTGTCTCTGACCTGTTCAGCGGTGCTTTGTTATGGCGGTCTTTGGCCTGTTCAGCGGTGCTTTGCCCTGTTCAGCTGTCTTCAACATGGCGGTCTTTGCCCTGTTCAGCGGTGCTTGCCTTTGCTGTCTCTGATCTGTTCAGCGGTGCTTTGCCATGGCGGTCTTTGCCCTGTTCAGCGGTCTTCACCATGGCGGTCTTTGCCCTGTTCAGCGGTGCTTTGCCCTGTTCAGCAGTGCTTGCCTTTGCTGTCTCTGACCTGTTCAGCGGTGCTATGCCATGACGGTCTTTGCCCTGTTCAGCGGTGCTTGACTTTGCTGTCTCTGACCTGTGCAGCAGTGTGTGGCATGACGGTCCCTCAGTGCCCAGCGGGGCTGTGGCTGCCGGGGCCCTCCAGGGCACTGACGCTGGCAGTGGTCTCTGGACCAGTGACGATACTGCTGCCCTCCAGGGCACTGACTCTGGCGGTGGTCTCCGGACCAGTGACGGTACTGCTGCCTCCAGGGCACTGACTCTGGTGGTGGTCTCCGGACCAGTGACGATACTGCTACCCTCCAGGGCACTGACTCTGGCAGTGGTCTCCGGACCAGTGACGATAGTGCTGGCGGTGGCGTCCCGGCCGGCGGGGAGGATGGCACCCTTCTCCGCCCTGCTGCTCTTACCAGACTTTGGAGACTTCTTCTGCCCCTTCACCACCTTGGGAGGAGTCACAGCTGACTCGGCACTCCCCCGGGACCCTTGTGAGCTGTTTTGCCGGCAGGAGTCTTCACCCTCTCCCGTCGGGCACTTTCCAACTTAAGGTGCTTTACAAGGGGTGGACTGGCAGTGCTTTGGCTCCGTGTCACACTGGCTGCCCTGGTGGCTGGTGCACTCCACAGACCTTTAACATGCACCACTGGTACCAGACTTTTTTTGGCTGAGGTGCTACTGCGGGACCTATGAATTAGAGGGGTGGGGGTGGTGGGAAAGAGGTTAACTGTGCATGAGGAAGAGTTTCTGACAAACACTGGGATGGGTAGCTGGAGGGGGCCTGGGAGTGGAGGAAGAGGAGGTGGTTGTAGGAGGTGTAACTTTAGGTGATTTGGGTGCAGGTACTGGAGGCTGTCGTGAGGTGGATGGATGTTGGGTGTGTGGGTGCCCGCGTTTGTGTACTTTGGGAGGGGGCGTCACAGACACACTGGGAGTGCACACAGGGGAGGTGTAAATGGTAGTGGGGGTGGTGAGTGCAGGTGAGCGGGGTGTGGCGCTGGGTGTTCTGGTGCGAGCCCTAGTGCCTGTAGATGTAGTGCATGCAGGTGAGAGTGTAGACGACACTGGGAGGGAGGAGGGAGACGACGAGGAGGGGGGCACAGTGGAGGCAGTGGATGTTGCTGTGTCTGTATGTGGGTGATGCTTGTGTGAGTGCCTGTGGGATGTGTGGTGCCTAAGGGCCAGATGTAGGTACTTTGCAAATTGCGACTTGCAAGTCGCTATGGGGTCGCAAAGACCCACCTCATTAATATTAATGAGGTGGGTCGCAAATTGCGGCCCCATAGCAACTATGGGCACTCACTGACATGGAGGCCTGCTGTAGTCAGCAGACCTCCATGTCCGTGACTGCTTGTTAATAAAGCAGTTTTTTTTTTCCAAGTGTAGCCCGTTTTCCTTAAAGGAAAACGAGATGCACTTTAAAAAAAATCCAAAACCTTTTGTTTTGGAATTTTTTCAGGGCAGGTAGTGGTCCCTTGGACCACTACCTGCCCTGAAAAAATATTTTGGGGTCCATTCACAAAGGGGAAGGGGTCCCATGGGGACCCCTTCCAATTTGCGAGTGGGTTACCATCCACTTCAAGTGGATGGTAACTGCGACTCCATTTGCGACCGCGTATGCCAGCACCGTCAGCTGGGACATTTGAGGAGATGGCGGAATCCTCCGGTGTACCGACCGCTGGTGGACCTGTTAACAATGGAGGAGCGACATTTTATCATCACCTACAGGTTTGACCGTGCCACAATCCAGGAACTGTGTACCCAGTTGGAGCCAGACCTGATCTCACCAATCCGCCATCCCACAGGAACACCCCCTGAAGTGCAGTGCTCCATTTCCTTGCAAGTGGATCATTTCAAACAACAGTGGCCATGGCATCAGGGATGTCCCAGCCTATGTTTTCCAACGTGTTGTCCAGAGTGTTGTCTGCCCTGCTGAAACACGTGAGGAGCTACATCGTTTTCCCTCAGTTGGAGGATTTGGCTACAGTTAAAGGTGACTTCCATGCCCTGGGACATATCCCCAACATCATAGGTGCTATTGATGGCACCCATGTATCTCTGGTCCCCCCCCCGCAGGAGTGAACAGGTGTACAGGAACCGGAAGAGTTATCATTCGATGAATGTACAGATGGTATGTTTGGCAGACCAGTACATCTCCCAGGTAAATGCTATGTTCCCTGGCTCTGTGCATGACGCCGACATCCTGCGGAATAGCAGCATCCCCTATGTGATGGGTCAACTCCAGAGGCACCGTGTGTGGCTATTAGGGGACTCTGGTTACCCCAACCTGTCATGGCTCCTGACCCCAGTGAGGAATCCCAGGACCAGGGCAGAGGAACGCTACAATGAGGCCCATGGGCGGACTAGGAGGGTGATTGAATGGACCTTCGGCCTCCTGAAGGCCAGGTTCAGGTGCCTCCATATGACAGTTGGTTCCCTATTCTACTCACCAAGGAGCGTGTGCCAGGTCATCATCGCCTGCTCGATGCTTCACAATCTTGCTTTGCGACGCCAGGTGCCTTTTCTGCATGAGGGTGGTCCAGATGACGGTGTTGTGGCAGCTGTGGAGCCTGTGGACAGTGATGAGGAGGAAGCTGAGGAAGAAGACATAGACAACAGGGAGTCAGTCATACAGCAATATTTCCAGTGACACACAGGTGAGAACATTTTTTTTACTATTACATTCACTTTCACACTTCTACCTCTATCCTGTCTGTCAATTAGAAGCAGTACTTGGTAACTGAGTTGTACATTTCCATTACGGTTTCACAGGTGTGGTTACCAACGTGTGTCATCTGCTTGCATCCTTCATGGACTTGTGATGTGTGACATAGGTATGTTGGCATTACATTTGAAAACGGATTTTGTCACTGTCATTGCTAATACACATTTTAAAAATCACAGACTGACTCCAGATTGTTTTGTGGTTCAAGGGTGTTTATTGAAGTGCTAATTATTGGAGGGGGTGGCAAAATGGTGATGGGTGATGGTGGAGGAATGTCCATGGCAGAGTCCAGTCTACTAGTCTCACAGGTTCACTGCCCATATGGGCATAGGAAGTGGAGCTGGGGCAGTTCCAATCTGGACAGGGTAACAAAGTGGGACAGTGGGATGACAATCAGGGTGGTCTCAATACCTGGCTGGGGTCTTGCCATCTTGCTCTGTCCTGTTCCTGGATCTCAGGGACCGCTTGCGGGGTGGTTGTCCGTCTGCAGGGGGTGGGGTGCTGGTGTGGTGGTCCTGTGGCGGGGCGTCCTGTCCACTAGCGCCCGTGGAGGTGGTGGGCAGTTCATCCTCAAGGCTAGTGTCAGGGGCCCCTTGGAGTGCCACGGTGTCCCTCATGGTCTTTTGTATGTCCTTCAGCACCCCTACGATGGTGCCCAGGGCATAGCTGATGGTTCTGAGCTCCTCCCTGAACCCCAAATACTGTTCCTCCTGCAGCCGCTGGGTCTCCTGAAACTTGGCCAGGACCGTAGCCATCGTCTCCTGGGAGTGGTGGTATGCTCCCATGATGGAGGAGAGGGCCTCGTGGAGAGTGGGTTCCCTTGGCCTGTCCGCCCCCTGTCGCACAGCAGCCCTCCCAGTTCCCCTGTGTTCCTGTGCCTCCGTCCCCTGGACCGCGTGCCCACTACCACTGCCCCCAGGTCCCTGTTGTTGTTGGGGTGGTGGGCTATCCTGGGTTCTCTGTAGTGGTGGACACACAGCTGATTGACGTGTCCTGGGGACGGAGGTATGGGCCCGCTGGGTGGGTGCTGTGCTGGTGTTACCAGAGGGTGGAAGGTCAGTGTTGGGCTGTGCCTGTGCAAGGGGAACTCGACTGTCCCGAGGCCCACGATGGTCCGGGCTGGTCCTCTGGATCCAGTTGGCCAGAGCTGCTGTCGTCACTGTGGGCCTCTTCTGTGGGTGGAGTGGAGATGTCTGGACCCTCCTGTGTGGTGACGTTACGTAGTGGTACTGCAGGGGTATAAGAACATGATTATTGCATGTGTGTGTGTCATGGTGTGCAATGGGTGGGTGACAGTGCACCCCAGTGCAAGCATTCCTGTTTGGGGGCTTGTGTGATGATGGTTGGGGGGGTGTTATGGGTATGTGCAGTGAGCATGCTTTAGTGATGGGTGTCCATGCTTAGTTGTGTCATGCGGGGCTTGGTGTTGGGATGTGTGGTTTGTGTTATTAGTACATTAGTGAGGAGTTGGAGTGATAGGGGAGGGGGTGAGGGTGGGGGTGTGTGATAGCATGCAGGTAGGGTGGGGGATATGATAGTTAAGATTTGACTTACCAGTGTCCATTCATCCACCGACTCCGCCGAGGCCCTCTGGATGCATGATGGTCAAGACCTGCTCCTCCCATGTTGTTAGTTGTGGGGGAGGAGGTGGGGGTCCGCCGCCAGTCTGCTGAATCGCGATGTTGTGCCTGGAGACCACTGTACGCACCTTCCCCCATAGGTCGTTCCACCTCTTCCTGAAGGCCTCCCGATTTCTTGGATGCTGTCCCACAGCGTTGACCCTGTCGACGATTCTTCGCCATAGCTCCATCTTCCTTGCTATGGAGGTGTGCTGCACCTGTGATCCAAATAGCTGTGGCTCTACCAGTACGATTTCCTCCACCATGACCCTGAGCTCCTCCTCGGAAAACCTGGGGTGTCTTTGGCGTTACATGGGGTGGTGTAGGTGATGTGTGGGGTGGTGTATGTGTTGATGAGTGTGGCGATGTGTGGTGGTGTGGGGTGTTTTGAGTGTGGATGTTGTATGGGTGATGGTGTTGCGTGCCTCTGTGTGGTGGGGTTGTCTATTGCTGTGGTCTCTGTCTGTTGCCTTAGTCAATAATTTTTGGTCGTAGGGGTTTGTGGGTGATGTGGGTGTGTGTTTTATATTGTGTTGGGTGTGTGGGAGTGGTGTTTGTATGTGTATCAGGTGTGTGTATTTTGAATTGTCCAATGTGGTGGTGTTTTGGAGATGTGTGTGTATTTTGAGCGCGGTGGTGTGTACCGCCAATGAAATACCGTGGTTGAAAGACCGCCGCGTGGATTCGTGTGTCATGATAGCATGGGCGTGTTTCTGTTGCCGTGACGGTGGAGGAATTGTTTTCGCCAGTTTATCACTGACCTTTGTTGTGGCGGACTTGTGTGGGTGTCTAAATTTCGGCGGATTCAGTGTTGTGGGTCATAATAGCTGTGGCGGAATTCCGCGGCGGTTTATTGGCGGTCTTCTGCACGGCGGTAAGCAGCTTTTACCGCCAATGTTGTAATGACCCCCTATATATGGATCCAGGAAAAAGGCATTCTGTCTCCCTATAGTTGAGAAGTGATCTATAAGTTTAAGTCTAAAGTACTGTGATGAAGAGAACTATGAATTGTTTATGAAAAACAATTGTGAACCCACAGCCCTCTTGCAGGATTGCAAGATTTAGAAAGGAGCAGGCGATCTCTCTCCACACTGTACTATATATACTTGTTACTGTACGAAGGAGTGTCAGTGTAGAGGCCAGTCCTCAATACAGCTTATTAAGCACCCCTGTCACCCTGTGGTGAGGTCTCAGTGGAGAGGATATTCTTACCACACACCCTATTACACACGCCCATTTCCCTGGGGAGAGTTCTCAGCAGAGAGGTCTGTCTCTCGCAAAACCCTACTACACACACCTGTCACCCTAAGGAGAGGTCTCAGTGGAAAGGCCAGTCCCTCCCCACTTCCTACTACATGCACCCATCACCTTTGGAAGATGTCTCAACTTAGAGGCCACTCCCTCCCCACACTCTATTGTGCATGTCTGTCACCTTGGGGAGAAGTCTCAACAGAGAGGGTACACCTTACTACTCACACCCATCACCTTAGTAGGAGGTGTCAGGGGAGAGGCCAGTCCCTTCCCACACCCTGCTAAACACACCTGTCACCCTGAGAGATGTTTGAGTGGAGAGGCCACTCCCTCCCCACTTACTAATATCTACACCCATCACCTTATAAAGAGGTCACAGTGGAGTGGTCAGGCCCTCCCTACACTTGACAATGCACACCTGTCACCTTAGGGGGAGGAGTCAGCAGGGAGGCCGCTCCCTCCACACACCCTATAATGCATGCCCGTGACCTTGGGGAGAGGTTTCAATTGAAGGGTTACTCCCTCCTCTGACCCTACAATGCATTCCTGGAACCTTGGGGAGACGTCTCAGTGGAGAGGCTACTCCCACCCTACACCTTACTACTCACATCCATCAGCTTGGGAAGACATCTTAGTGGAGACAGGAGCCCCTCCCCACACCCTGCTATGCACACCTATCTCCCTGGGGAGAGGTTTCAGGGGAGGGACCAGTCCCATCCTACAACCTGCTAAGTACGCCTAGCACCTTGGCAAGAAGCTTTATTGGGATTTTAAGTCCAACACCTTTGATTGTTTCTCTGTCATTGCCACCACAGTGCACTATAATGAGGTCTGGGTGCTCACAATCCTAAATGCTCTCAAACATTGGTAACAATTGATGTCACCTCATACCTCTGTGGCCAATCCAAGTGATATCCAAATTTGTAAATCCAAGATCATTGTCAATACCACAATTAATAGCATATTCTCTAGCCCAATGGATAAAGCTGTGTCCTAACATCCGGAGGCGGACCATGATGTAGTATAGGGATGCCAATCACCACAGGGGTATACAGCACAATGACTAATGTTTAGGAGGGGCATGGATCTAGATGAGAGGGAAATAATGGGAGGGTGGAAAACGTATATAGGCTCTTGGTATATTTTTGTCAAGTTACAATAGTAGGGTGGGCTGTGACCAACTGCTGTTTGTAATTTGTATGGTGTACAATAGTGGTTTTGAGATTCTGCTACGATCTTGCGAGAGTCTTATCAGAGTACATTGCAAGCTTCTGTAAATCAAGCTTGCTATATAGGCTTTGTGAGACAGAACTAGAAAAAAAGTGTCAAATAGGACAGTAAAAGTGTCATAAAGTGTATAAAACAACCGCAAAACAGTAGAAATAGAGCATACGTTTTGAATGTTAAGACATATTAAATTAAAAGCTTAAAAAGTTCATTATCGGGTATATGGCACATGTAGTATATGTACTGTCGAAGAGATACATTTGCTATGTAAAGAATGCAAGATTGAGGTAATCTTAAATTAACCCAATAGCTGACATTCCCACTGCGAAATTCAAAAAAGCTACAATGGCATTGGCTGCAAGGCTTTAAGGTTCCAATAATTATATCTGTTGCATAACCACAGACACCTAGGGCTGACCTTGGTGGTGTGCAGGTGAAGCAAATATAATTTATTTGATTGTGCTCAGCAGAGATTATTTGATTTGGGCATAAAAGAGTTTGGTGAACTCAGTAATCTTCAAGATACAGCTTCATTTGCAGGTACTTCAAAATATACTGTAATTAAAGTATGAAATATGTAAATAAAGATTTAAATAGTATAATATTTTTAAAATACAGTTTAAAATGTTGTGCTTGTATGAGAGTGCTCATAATTTACAGTTAAAATGTGATTTCCAGCATCTCTAGTAATGACATTTTTTAAAATACTAGTAATCAATGAATACTCAAATGTATTGAGAAATATTGGTGTTCTGGTGGTAATTGGACTTTTCTCTTTTTGTTTCTATTTATGTTATTATGTTTGTTGCTGATGGAATTTCATAATTCTACCAAAATTAGGTGTCATATCTGTGTCATATCTGAATGAACGGTGTTTCCTCTTCTACAATAGGATTAAAAGTAGAAAGACCCATGTTAGGTGGCAATAGAGTGATTTCAGAATTGAGTTCTAGGTGGGTATCAGTAGCAGTTGATGTATTCTGGTGGCATATTAGTTACTATATACACCTTTTCTCAGAGAAAAGATAATTGTAGTGGAGAGAATTCCTCACTAAAGTCTATGCCACCCAGGTTTGAATCAGTAAAGAGGTGTGAGCAGAGGTGGTATGTTGACGTGAAACTGAAGTATTATCCATGTATAGATTGCAGAAAAGGGAGCTAATCTTGTATGAATATGTTTCATAGACAATATGTAGACTGCTAAAATGTAATAACAAGAGTCCGTTACACCTTCTAAAGAGGCAGTTTATTGTGAAGTGATGTTCTACTGTATAGGCTTGATGTTTCAAACTCCATCATGAATCCTGTTTACCCAAAGCTGTCGACAGTTCATTTGCTCACCGAACCTTTTGACCCCCATCCAGGACTCTTTTGACACTAAAGTGGCTGCTTTTTTCAAATGAATCATGTACCCTGAATATAGACTGAATCTTAATACAACGTTTCTACTGTTCTTTTGCCAACGGCTTACCGATTTTAATGTGCTTGGGAGCCGATCAAATTCACTTTGTGCATCTCAGTCATTTTTACCTTTGCAGCATTTTATTTACATTATTTTACACGGGGCTGTTTTTGCCTAATGCCACATTGCAGGAATTGTGTCTTCTTTGTGTACATGTGTCTCTCGTTTAGTATATTTTACTGTGTATTGTATTAGATTGCCACAGTTTTGTTTTTTTATAAATCATGCAATAAAATTATTTATTCAATCACATACCCTATTTACCTAGAAAAGGTATTTGTGGAAGAGTCACTTTCTCACTAAACACCTTTACATTTAGCCTGCAGGCTGTGGAGAAGTGTCGGTGGAGAGGTCATATTATCATAAAACTGTAGCATTCACCCTGTGCAAAGTTGTGGGAAAAGGAGGCAGTCTTTCATCAAACTCTGCTTTAGAGAATGGGCAACCTATCAAAGTATAATACCATAACGCTTAGAGTTTCTCTAAAACCTACTATACGCAGCTTTAAGTTTGTCCTCAAGAGTCACTAGAGTGACCACTCTTAGAAAAAAACAATCATATCCCCTGTTCATACAGTGAAAAAGTCTTTGTGGTGTGGTGAGCTCCTCAGTAAGCCTTTCACAGGCAGCTTTCACCCTGTAGAGAGTTCTCAGCAGAGAGGCCGTGTTTTCATAGAACTGAACTATTCACCTTGTATTCAGCTTAAAATAAGCATTTGCAATGCAATGGGTCTCGCGTTTGCTCGATTTAAAGCTAGTAGTGTTGTAAATTCCTAACTGAACTTTTTTTGCCACATTAATTGAAAATGAAGCGAAGGAGAGACATAAAAGGAAAAAGAAGTTTGCTCGCTGTCAAATGTATTGGCAATCATGCAATTATCCATGTATGAGGGTCGATGTCCAAGGCGGTAACAAAACCGCCGCAAGGAGTGACAAATGTAAAGCATTTACCAGTGATAACAAAGGATTTTTGAAAGGCAAGCCCATGAATGAGTAATAGTGATGGGCGTGCGGTGGGCATGGTTAAAATCTCACACATAGATTACAACAGGTCAAAGCGCTTGTGAGCTCGACCTAAAAAGGTTTTCCTCATTTCGTCGGCATGCACGCGGCATGCACCTACAAAGTGACATGCCTTTTTACTAAACCTTTCTTTTCTTAAGTCATGCTGCACAGCATCATGAATGTTGTATCACATGGCTAACAACCAATGGCAAAGCCAATGGTTCCCAAATGCAAGACATATTGGCTTTGCCAATGCTTGTTTGTTTAAATGTTGCAACGTGTGATTTAGGATGTTTAGATAATAGGACGACGGGTTCTTGTGTAGTTGGGAAGAGAAGTGCACTAACGAGGGCGGTGGGGATTGCTTGACAGAAATCCAGGTTAATATCTTTAGGGGGAGAAGGCTGAAGGGGGTGTAGCCACACTGTGCATGGCTTCTCCTTGACTCCTCTTCCACTTACATATGGCCATGTGCCCCAGTGAGGAGGATCGGGCCGTAAACAACATAATATTGAAGATGGGTGCCTATCAACATGAACTTTTCGATTTCGGGGTTCTAAATGGCATCACAGAGTTTGATTTAATTGTCAGCTTGATGTCATTTGCGACCCGATGTGGAAAACAACCCCATTTTGACAGGTATCTTTCTATAATTCTATATATTTTCTACTTCGGGATGCATACCTTAGCTGGGGTGTGTAACCAGGATTGATAGCTATTCCAATGAAATCCTTTTTTTAACATAGTTTTGAAAGGGAAACCTTTGTTCGGTGGAAAAAAAATATATTAACAACTGTGAACATTTGATGGACAACATAGTTTAATAAATATGGTTTGAAACCTGGCCAAACACATCTCCATTAATTTGTCCTCATGAAATTAATTACAGAGATAGGGCCCTATTTCCTCACTTTTCTGTTAAGGTGGCACACACATTTGACAAACTGTGACGTTTGTGGTGCCCCTCATGATGAATGGACTACTTTCCCACTCCGGAACCAGTGCAGAACCCGAACGAGCTAATCTACACTAGCTAACTGCTAACATTTCCTTCATTATGGTTTCTACGTTAAACAAAATGTGTTATAATGCTGATAAAAAGCTGCAGGATTTATGGTAATGCAACGAGTTCCCGTCAAAAACATGCAGCAAAGCCCTTGTACTTTTTTGTTAAATTTCTCTTTGGAGAATGAACATATTTAAAACTTTAGAAATGACTAGCTCGCAAGCTATCCCCGCCGCATCCTTTAGACTGTGGAGCAAATACCTAGCCTAACTTCCTCCCAGTCCCGGCCCAGCTAAGGACACAAAGGAAAATAAGATGAAAGGTTGTGAATGACGTAGGCGAAGAAACCTTCACTTAAGGTACATGTTCAAAGTGCCCATATTAATTGGTTTGTCACAAATAAGAACAAATGCACCCCACAGTGTACGTATAGCTGTGTGCCATGGGCACCAGGCCCCGGGTGCCCCTTCTTCCACATCCCATAATCACATGTCATACGCTCACAGCTCAACGAATGAGACACAGCCATCTGACGGAGTATATGACCACAGCATACCACCTGTTACACGTCATCACGTGTGGAATTAAATTCTGGTATGCGCTGGCTGCCCAGAAACTATAAGAAAAGTTTAATGGACAGCCCCGAGCATTAAGAAGCCCCACCGAAGCCACTTTACAAACACAACATACACTGCCATTGCTTCTAAATGCACATGCGAATATGAATTCACGAACGTCCCAGGGAATCGAAATTCTGCTGTAAAAGTGAGTCGCGCCCAGCAGCGCTTGAGAGAGACCATAACAGCAGTACTGTAGTTCTCTCATCTACATGCCTTGCACAGACCTGCAGCAAGGGAGGAGAATGATGTCACCCAAAAGCACAATTTCTCACAGACATTTGTGCTCCACGTTAGATTGCTCTTTAATTAAATCAGCACAGTAGCACAAAGTTGTAAAATACAAGTGTACACCTCCCTGCTTACTGATTATTGCTGTCAGCTAGCAAACTCACCTCCATTAAAGTTATGTTGAGTAGTTTCTATTCGTAACGCTCTATTCAGAAATGATTCAGCCATGGGGAGTCAGCATAGGCACGCGTGGCTTTTTTGATAGATATTTTCAGGTGGGTGCAGCAGAACTAAACAAGCCGATTCAAAGCACCACAGACGTCATGAGCACGAGCGAAAGGAGAGACGCAAAAAGAAAAAGAAGTTCACTCACAGCAGTGCTTAATTTGTGCGTGTTGTTTACGGTGCTAATAACCACTTATTTTTGAGGGCCGGGGCTTATTCTTCAGCCTTAAGCATTTGCTGCGAGCAAAAGATACCCATGGGAAAGACGGAGGAAGGGAAAAACGAAAAAGCGTTCACAAAGGGAGAAAGTAGAAAGCTGCCATAGTGAGCTGAAAGGGCAGCGAGTGGCTGTAAATGGATTGAAGAGGCACGAGATGGCTTCAGGATTACACCACCTAAGAATTCCGTGTTCGCACATTTACATACAGCAGCTGTGTGTTTAAGAGGAGGGCTATGGGCACCAACACCTTTTTATTTACAAATTAAGTACTGACTCACAGTCATACCTATTGGCAATCGTGCAATTATCCATAGTCAACCAAAACGCCCCAAGGCGGGACAAACATAGTGCATTTACCAATGATAACAAAGGATGTTTGAAAGGCAAGCCTATGAACGAGTGATAGTGATAGACATGAGGTGATCGTTGTAAAAAGCCCACCGATAGATTACAACACGTCAGAGCGCTTGCGCACCAGACCTAAAAAGGAACCAGTGTCTCATGAAATTCTCCCAGGCAGAATATACACTCTATTATAATAAGATTGCAGGGGCTAGTCTTTCTAATGCATTCTACACAAAGCTTTTATTGTATACAGACTGGTCACTGAAGAAGCCACTCTAAACAAATCCAATCATACACCCTATTGAGACACAGAAAAAGTCTCTGCAGAGTGGTGAATTTCTTAGCAAAGTCTTTTGCACCCAATCTTCAGCCTGTAGAGAGGTCTCAGCGGAGAGGCTATGTTGTCAGAAAGTGCAGCATTTCCGCTGTACAGAGTTTTAAGAAAAGGAGCCAGTATCTTATGAAATTTAACCATATTAAACCTGCTCTCTGTTATAAGATAACAAAAAGTCTATATTTTCTCTAAAGCTTTGTACACTCAGCTTTTACTGTGTATAGACCTGTCACCACCCAGTTTGCTCTTATAAAACACAATCATATACCCTATAGAGACCCAGAAAAGATCTTACTAGAGTAGTGAGTTTCTCACTAAAGTCTTTCACTCTCAAGCATTCACCCTGTACAGAATTTCAGCAGAGGCCTTGCATTCATAAAACTGAAGCACTCAAAGTATATAGAGTTCTAAGAAAAGGTGAGCATCTTATATGAACGTCTATATGAAGGTCTATCATACAGAATCTGTACCCTGTTATAAAGGCATAACACAAGGCTTTGTCGTTCTTCAAATCCTTTTACACATAGGGACTTATTTACAAGCCCCTGACACCACAGGTGCATTACCTTTAATTGAGCTCCGGAGGCACAGAGTGCAGGCCGATATATACAAGGCCACATAAAGCCACTTTACATTGATTTTCATGGCCTTGTGGTGTGGTGTAAGGCAATGCAGCACAAGTCTCTGCGCTGCCCTACATTGCGTCAGGGGGCATTGTTGTGAATTTTCCCAAGCAACACTCATGGGTTTGAACACATTCCCAAATTTACAAGGATATGTAAACCTGGGAATGCATAAAAACCATAAGTTTCCCCAGTGGAGGCGTAACGAGGAGAAATATCTTTATTTTGCCCCATTTTTTACTCTTTCTGTGTGTGCTGTATTCTGAAAGAGGAAAAAGCCTCCATGGGTTGTTTCTGTGCAGGAAGGTGTGCCTTCCTGCACAAAAACAATCTTGCCAACAATGAGGACACCCTTTCAGCATGGTCCAAGAGTGCCAGTGTTGATGCTAGGCAGCAAATTGTGCGTGGGCTGACAGAACAGGAATGTACCGTATATTGTAAATATGGCACATCCCTTCCCATACAAATTGAGGCAGGGCAGAACAGCAAAAAAACTTGCAACACTGCCCTACGCTAATTCCTTGTAAATATTCCCTTCAGTCTTTACAGCGTACATAGCTGTTACTACACAGCCCACTTTTAACAAACCTGTTGGTGTAGGTGTATTTTTTTTTATTACTATTACAGAAATTCCACTTCTAGAAAATGAGCATTTCTCTGTGCTTTTGACTCTGGTGTTTTGCAGCTTGAGTCCAATCCACGTCTGGGCAGAGTGACAGTTGGGCTTTGTGAATACTTTTCAGACAGCCTGTACACAGGCAGGGTGGAGGTGTCACAGAGGTACTTCTACATACTGAATAGTCTTCCTGGGCTGAGAGAAGGAAGAGGCGGGCACACCTGCATTTGTAAAGGCTGTGCCCTGGCCTCACACAATAGGGTTGTTTACCTTCCACTGATGTTTGGAGCCTGTGCTGGAGGAGAAAAGGGGCACTCCCAGAACCAGTTGTAACTGGTTGAAACCCCCTCTCCTCCTCATTGTAAAACACACTGTAAACTGAGTATAAGTACAGGGGAATTTCCCCCACAATTTAGACATTCTTGGAACTCCAGAGACTCTGCTGGAACTGGACACAGAATGCTGCTGAATGGATCACCATGACCCACCTTGGACTGCTGCTGCTGTGCTGACTTGTGACCTGCCTGGTCACTAGGAGGAACTGCCACCATCTGAATTCCTTGTGCTGGTGTGTTGCTGGGCCTGCTAGCCCTCTGTTTCCCCCCTTTCTTGTCTCCAGGAGCAGGGTGCTGTGGCCCCTGACCCCTGTAATCATCAACAGCACGAGGAGTGCTGCATCTTATCATAAAATGCTTGAAGAATGCTTTTCCTTTGTCCTCCCGGCACTTTGGGAAGCGCAAAGCTGCACCCATTCACCACCACGACCCAGGCTCTTTAGAATTCCGCCTGAGCTTTGAAAAGTGCATCATTGCTGAAAAATTAAAATCACCGCCGCAGCCCGGGTGTTCCTTTTTACGAGCTTGTCTCCCTTGCTCTCTGGCAAGTGCCCCCATGGCACCAACAAAGTAAAGAAAGGAGCAAGCGCGCTCCAACCGTGCCCCCGGGGTGAAGCGCGCTCTAAGGCACCTGCTTTGGTGCCTGCACACAGCCGTGGCCCGAGCAGACCCAAAGTGATGAAGGAGACTTCGGGAGGGGAAGGAAGCTTCGATTGAGGCCCCCCACACCGCAAGTTCCCTGTTTCAGCCCCCACTGTGGCCTTCGGTGCTTTGTTCAGGCTGCCTTGCCCCCCCGTTGGAGGGCCAGTGAAGGCCCGGGATGGCCCACAGAAATCATGGGCCCCAGGAGGGGCCCGTTATAAAATACTAGAGAGGGTGCAGACTGCCCTTCTCCCCCAGGAGCAACACGTGGCCCCGTTTCACACACAGGAGCACCGGGGCCCCCACGTTCCTCTTCTTGGCAGTAGGAGTGCCTCTCATCATAAAACAGGAACCTTATGAAAGATGTAGATATTTCTTATGGTCCTGGGATGGACATTATTGGTTTATATGTACCTGCCTATTTTTATGATGTTACATATGTGTGCTGATGTTCCTTTTACAGGCATGACATGCAGATATATGTTTTTATGACTTGCCATATGTTCTCTAATGTTCCTTTTATGGATATTTATGATGTGTTTATGACAAGTACATATATTTCTTTACTGTGATTCCTGACTACTGCTTATGTTGCAGAATCCTGAGTACTTACGTGTTCTAATGTGACAACTGCTTATTCTTGCAGAGTATTAGTAAACTGTGAAAAGTTCTGACAACTGCTAAGGTAGCAGGGTATTTCTGACATGTAATGTATGGTCTAATTATGTTTTGTGCAATACAGTTTATTTTTACATAGCTCAGTGTTGTGTTTACTTTGTAGTGTACTTCTTGCGTCACTTGTGTTGCGTGTGTTGTGCAAACGCTTTACACATTGCCTCCGGGTTAGGCCTGACTGCTCGTGCCAAGCTATCTTGGGGCTGAGCAGGGGTAATCTTGGATGTGTAACTCCCTTGCCTTGACTAGAATGGGTGGGTTTGCCTAGCTTAGCTGCATACCCTAGCCAACTAGAAACTCAATTTCTAACAAAACCCAATCACACACCCTATTGACACACATAAGTCTTTGCAGAGTGGTGAGTTCTTATGTAAAGCCTTTTTCATCCAGCTTTCCACCTGTAGAGAGATGTCAGCAGAGCGGCCACATAACCATAAAACTAAATCATTCACCCTATATGATGTTATAAGAAAAGGAGCCAGTTATACATGAAAATCTATCATATATAATCTTCACTGTTTTATAATGGCATCACATGGGGTCCAGTGTTTCTCTAAATCTTTCTACATATAGGCCCTGATTTAGAGTTTGGCGGACGGGGTTGCTCCGTCACAAATGTGACGGATATCCCGTGCGCCGTATTACAATTCTATTATATCATAAGAAAATTGTAATTTGGCAGCTAGGATATCCTTCACATTGTGACAGAGTGCCCCATCTGCCAAATTCTAAATCAGGCCGTTAATCTATATATTGTACAGAGCTGTCATTAAAGAGGCCGCCCAAACCAAACCCAATCATACATCTTATTAAACAACATAAAAGTTATTTGCAGAGTAGTGAGTTTCTCAGTGTAGTCTTTCACACCCAGCCTTCTCCCTGTGGAGAGTTACCAGTAGATAGGCCATGTTTTATAAAACTGAAGCTTTCCCTCTAAATAGAGATGTATGAAAAGGAGCCAGGTCTCCTGAAACTTTATCATAGAGAATTTGCACCGAGTTATAATAATAAAACACAAGGCCTCATCTTTCTCTAAGACTTTCTACTCAATCAATCAGGGAATTTGTAAAGCGCACTACTTACTGTGAGGGTCTCAAGGTGCTGGTTGGGCTGCTATGGCTCAAGCAGCCAAGTCTTGAGATGTCTCCTGAAGGTAAGGAGATCCTTGACCTGACTTAGGTGGGTTGGAAGAGTGTTCCACGTCTTGGCAGCAAGGTGCGAGAATGATCTGCCGCCGGTGGTTGTTCTGCAGATGCGTGGGACAGGGGCAAGGGCAAGGTCAGTGGAGTGAAGCTGTCGGGTTGGGGTCTAGAAGGAGAGCCGTCTGTTGAGGTATTCTGGTCTGGTGTTGTGCAGTGCTTTGTGAGTGTGGGTGAGGAGTTTGAAGGTGATTCTCTTGTTGACGGGGAGCCAATGCAGGTCTTTCAGGTGGGCTGTGATGTGACGGTGATGGGGGATGTCCAGGATGAGTCGTGCTGAGGTGTTCTGGATGCATTGCAGTCTTTTCTGGAGTTTGGTAGTGGTTCCTGCGTAGAGGGCATTGCCGTAGTCCAGTTTGATGCTTACGAGGGCTTGGGTAACTGTTCTTCTGGTTTCAGTGGGGATCCATTTGTAGATCTTCCGAAGCATGCAGAGGGTGTTAAAGCAGGAGAAGGAGATGGGGTTGACTTGCTGGGTCATAGCTAGTGAAGAGTCCAGGATGAATCCCATGTTGTGTGCATGGTCGGTGGGTGTCGGTGCGGTTCCCAGTGTGGCAGGCCACTAGGAGTTGTCCTATGGGGAGGGGGTGGAGCCGAAGATGTGGACCTCAGTCTTGTCAGAATTCAGTTTAAGGCAGCTGTTCTTCATCCATTCGGCGATGGCCTTCATTCCTTCATGGAGGTTGGTCTTGGCAGTGTCCTTGGTGAGGGAGAGGATCAGCTGGGTGTCATTGGCGTGATGATGTTGAGGTTGTGAGATCGGGCGATGTTAGTGAGCGGAGTAATGTAGTTGTTGAAGAGGTCGGGCTGAGGGACGAAACCCTGGGTACGCCACAGATGATTTTGGTGGCTTCAGAGCTGAATGGAGGGAGGCGGAGACTCTGAGTTCTGCCGGTTAGAAAGGAGGTGATCCAGTCCAGGGCTCTGTCATGGATTCCTGCGTCACTGAGACGTGTGTGTAGGGTGTGGTGGCAGATGGTGTCCAACGTGGCTGAGAGGTCCAGGAGGATGAGGGACATGGTTTTGCGGCTGTCCATTATGGTTCTGATGACATCAGTGGCGGCGATGAGGGCAGTTTCAGTGCTGTGGTTGCTGCGGAATCCAGATTGGGATGGTCAAGAGTGCTGTTCTCCTCAGGGAAACGGGTCAGTTGTTTGTTGACAATTTTCTCTATGACTTTTGCTGGGAAAGGGAGCAGGGAGATGGGCTGGAAGTTCTTGAGGATCCATTGGGTCCACCTTAGGTTTCTTGAGGAGGGCGTTGATCTCGGCGTGTTTCCAGCTCTCCGGGAAGGTGGTGGACTCAATGGAACTGTTGATGATCTTCCAGAGTTTGGGTGCGATGACGGAGCTTGCTTTGTTGAAGACATGATGAGGGCAGGGGTCGGATGGTGAGCCGGAGTGGATGGTGTTCTTGATTTCAATGGTGTTGTTGTCGTTGACGTGGGTCCAGGAGAGCAGGAGGCTGGTGAGTGGTGAGTCTGTGGTGTCGGTGGTTGACAAGGGAGGGTCTGAGTGCTGAAGCTGTCATGGATGTCTGCGATCTTGCAGTGGAAGAAGGTGGTTAGGGAGTCGCAAAGGTCTTGTGATGGCGGGATGTCGTTGATGTTGGAGTCAGGGTTGGAGAGCTCCTTCACAATGTCGAAGTGCTCTTTGTGGCTGTGTGCATTGTTGTTAATGTGTTCTTTGAAGGCAGTTCTCTAGGCGGTTCAGATGAGTTGGTGGTGTCTGAGAATGGCTTTTTTGAAGGCTGTGTGGTTGTGCAGAGTCTGATCTTGGTGCTACTTCTTTTTGAGTCTTCAGCATGTTTGCTTAGATTCTTGGAGGTCGGCGGTGAACCAGAAGGCCTTTCTGCCGGTGCCTCTGTTGGAAGGATTTTTGATTGGGGCAAGAGCGTTGGCACAGCCGTTGATTCATTGCCTGAGGTTGCAGGCTGCTGTGTCAGTGTCAGTGGTGTTGATGGGTGGGTTCCGGGAGAGGGTAGTGATCAGTTGGTCTTCTGTGACATTGTACTATCTGCGGTTTGGAGCCCGTAGCGGGTGATGGGTGTGTTGTGAGTTTCTTGAAGAAGTGGATACAGCTGTGGTCAGTGCAGTTGAGTTCGGTGGTGTGGCTGAAGGAGACGTGTTTGCTGGCAGAGAAAATGAAGTCGAGTGTGTCTCCTGCGGAGTGAGTGGGTGTCGTGACAAGCCATTTGAGGCCGAAGTTGGAGAGGTGCGGTGATCTTGGAGCCATCTGAGATGGCTATGGATATGTCAAGCGCTAGGGAGGGGTTTATCCAGGTCTCGGTCAGGAAGGCGACGTCTGGTGAAGCTGAGTCGAGTAGATTCCAAAGTTTGACTGCATGTTTGTGGACGGAGCGAGTGTTGAGTAGGATGCATCTGAGCTTGTTGCGTCCTGTCTGGGTGGGTGGTGGAGGATGGTGAAGGCGCAGTTTCGGCAGGAGAACGGTCCCCCGGTGAGCTGCAGGATGGCTAGATGACAGGCGGTGAACGGCTGGTATTAAGGGCATGGAGGGTGGTGGTGCTGTAATGAAGATGGGTGTGGTGGTGTGGGGGGACGAGAGCCAAGGGCTCCGCCACTGGGTGCAGTCCAGGTGCGGAAGAGCGCAGATGGGCTTGTCTTTGGAGCGCCTTTGGCATGCCAGCGGGGCGGCCGTCATTAAGTAGGGAGGGGGAAGGAGAGGACAGCTGGAAGGCGGGGGCAAAAACAGTGCAAAAAAAGGGGGCAGGCCACGGGGGCAGCAGCGGCATGGGAGAGAGAGGGGGGGAGAGCGAGAGTGGGGGGAAATCGCAGAAGTAAAGCAAGTCAAAAAGTGCACAGAGGAGAGCAAATGGCAAAAAGGGGCATGAGGGGGCAGTCATGGAAGAGAGAGCACACAGAGAGCGAAGCAGAGAAAAGGAGGAGAGAGGCAGCCTACTAGGAAAGCAGAGCTCTCCCACTGGACACCAGGGATGAGGCGCAGGCAGAAGTCTGTGGGTGGAGGAGGGCCTTGATCTCCTGACAGGGGTCAGGAGTTCAGAGGAATGAGGAACGAGGGCTCTACTTAGCAGGTGGGGCTACGGGAAGCAGAGCAATTCACTGACCACTTTATGCTCTACTAAGAGCATTCATTGTATGCAGAGCTGCCACTACTTAGGCCTCTTTTAGCAAATCCAATGACACCTTAGTGACACACAGAAAAAGCTGATGATTTCTTCAGTGAATCATTTTACACCCACCCTTCGCCATGTAGAGAGGTGTCAGCAGAGAGGTCATGTTGTTATAAACTGAAGCATACACCTGGTATAGAGCTGTAGGACAAGGAGCCAGCCTTTCATCAAACTGTACTATTCAGAATATCACCTTGTTCAAATGTGGCAGCAAAGGGCCTAGAATTTAAGAAACATTCTACACAGGATCCTTATTTTGTTCAGAGGTGTAACTAGAGAGGTTGCAGTTAGTGAATCCAGTTTTACATCCGGAACACCTTTCAACCTCATCCTTTTCCCCTGTAGAAAGCTGTTATAAATATGAATATGTATAAAGTATTGTGAAATATTGTAATTTTTTACTGATGTGTTTGTAATATTATGAAATGAGAGTGTAGAAATGTAGAAGAAAATATAACAAATTAAGTCTTAGGTCAAAGTCCCTAACGTCCAGTTTTACAATAGAAGCACAGGAACATTTGCAACATAAGACAACAGTCTATTAAAATTCTTAGGTGAATACAAAAGAGGAATTGTGAAACAAAAAATCGAAATATTGCAATGCCTTGATCCTTGTCGAGTTAGAAGACTGACAAACCTTCAAGCACATTTATTGGCTTGCTTATCACAATGGATTTGTAACAGTATTTTCCATCACATATGGATGCCCTCTGTGCACCACACTAAAACGTGAAACCTAATCTAAAGGTTTGTATTTTTTTAAAAGTTCAGCCCTTCACCTGCAAAAACTAAATAGCACTTCACTAAGTGGAAGTCATTGTGAAGTGTCCTCTATTAAAGATGATTTTCAGGTGGCATACTGTGGTCCAGAAAGACCCACTGAAGAGAATGAGGAGACTGTGCAGAAGAACAATGAAATACCTAAAGCTATCAATGTTTTAGAAACATGTAACAATTAAATTGTTGCATTTGTGACCACATCTGCAGAAATTCTTGACAAAAAATTGTTGTAGACAAACCCACATCAAATCACCAAAAATGAATAGGCATTTGAGATAAAACAGAAGGCACAGATCTAGCACAACTTCTTAAACTAGCTATTAATACCTAATAGCTGCAGATTGGTTTGACATCTACATAAGCCAGATTGTCTTGAATATTGTATTTTCAAACTCGTTGATAATGAAATGTCTTTGTGAGAAATTGGGCTGTTGTTCGAATGGGTGGTGACATCTGGTCAGGGTGGAACACAAAAGTTGCTAAATAAACCTATGCTTAATTGTCTGGTAGTTTGGAACAAAAGCAGTCAGGGTTAGCTTAGAGGCACTGTGTTAAGACTTTATGCAGCACACAAACAGTAATCAAGTGAAAACATAACACAAGGAAAATCACATAATAATGTAGAAACATGTAGTACATTTTAATACATGATTTGACACCAAAACAACAAAAATTCAATCAGTAAAACTGAAGATATGCAATTTTAAGTTTTTAAGAAAAACTAATGCCTAGAAGCACAAAGCAACAACTGTGGTTATCTGATTGCGCCAGATCAAGACATAGTCACAGGTTCAGACTGCCCGTAATGTAGCATGGGCTATATAAAAGGACCAAGTTAGACACACTGAACAAACATATTTTAAATCCTTGCTTGTAAAGCATTGCGAGATCCGATATCAAAGATGCATTGCACAGCAGCCTTTCTGAGGGTTTGCGAAACTGCAATGCAAATATGTAAATAGTTTTGAATAAGTAGTGAGCACTCCAAGATGGTGCTTTCAGGTGCAGACATTATGAATTGGCTTGTTTTGAGACCATGTGATCTGGGTTGGAAGAGTGTTCCACGTCTTGGCAGCAAGGTGCGAGAATGATCTGCCGCCGGTGGTTGTTCTGCAGATGCGTGGGACAGGGGCAAGGGCAAGGTCAGTGGAGTGAAGCTGTCGGGTTGGGGTCTAGAAGGAGAGCCGTCTGTTGAGGTATTCTGGTCTGGTGTTGTGCAGTGCTTTGTGAGTGTGGGTGAGGAGTTTGAAGGTGATTCTCTTGTTGACGGGGAGCCAATGCAGGTCTTTCAGGTGGGCTGTGATGTGACGGTGACGGGGGATGTCCAGGATGAGTCGTGCTGAGGTGTTCTGGATGCATTGCAGTCTTTTCTGGAGTTTGGTAGTGGTTCCTGCGTAGAGGGCATTGCCGTAGTCCAGTTTGATGCTTACGAGGGCTTGGGTAACTGTTCTTCTGGTTTCAGTGGGGATCCATTTGTAGATCTTCTGAAGCATGCAGAGGGTGTTAAAGCAGGAGAAGGAGATGGGGTTGACTTGCTGGGTCATAGCTAGTGAAGAGTCCAGGATGAATCCCATGTTGTGTGCATGGTCGGTGGGTGTCGGTGCGGTTCCCAGTGTGGCAGGCCACTAGGAGTTGTCCTATGGGGAGGGGGTGGAGCCGAAGATGTGGACCTCAGTCTTGTCAGAATTCAGTTTAAGGCAGCTGTTCTTCATCCATTCGGCGATGGCCTTCATTCCTTCATGGAGGTTGGTCTTGGCAGTGTCCTTGGTGAGGGAGAGGATCAGCTGGGTGTCATTGGCGTGATGATGTTGAGGTTGTGAGATCGGGCGATGTTAGTGAGCGGAGTAATGTAGTTGTTGAAGAGGTCGGGCTGAGGGACGAAACCCTGGGTACGCCACAGATGATTTTGGTGGCTTCAGAGCTGAATGGAGGGAGGGGGAGACTCTGAGTTCTGCCGGTTAGAAAGGAGGTGATCCAGTCCAGGGCTCTGTCATGGATTCCTGCGTCACTGAGACGTGTGTGTAGGGTGTGGTGGCAGATGGTGTCCAACGTGGCTGAGAGGTCCAGGAGGATGAGGGACATGGTTTTGCGGCTGTCCATTATGGTTCTGATGACATCAGTGGCGGCGATGAGGGCAGTTTCAGTGCTGTGGTTGCTGCGGAATCCAGATTGGGATGGTCAAGAGTGCTGTTCTCCTCAGGGAAACGGGTCAGTTGTTTGTTGACAATTTTCTCTATGACTTTTGCTGGGAAAGGGAGCAGGGAGATGGGCTGGAAGTTCTTGAGGATCCATTGGGTCCACCTTAGGTTTCTTGAGGAGGGCGTTGATCTCGGCGTGTTTCCAGCTCTCCGGGAAGGTGGCGGACTCAATGGAACTGTTGATGATCTTCCAGAGTTTGGGTGCGATGACGGAGCTTGCTTTGTTGAACACATGATGAGGGCAGGGGTCGGATGGTGAGCCGGAGTGGATGGTGTTCTTGATTTCAATGGTGTTGTTGTCGTTGACGTGGGTCCAGGAGAGCAGGAGGCTGGTGAGTGGTGAGTCTGTGGTGTCGGTGGTTGACAAGGGAGGGTCTGAGTGCTGAAGCTGTCATGGATGTCTGCGATCTTGCAGTGGAAGAAGGTGGTTAGGGAGTCGCAAAGGTCTTGTGATGGCGGGATGTCGTTGATGTTGGAGTCAGGGTTGGAGAGCTACTTCACAATGTCGAAGTGCTCTTTGTGGCTGTGTGCATTGTTGTTAATGTGTTCTTTGAAGGCAGTTCTCTAGGCGGTTCAGATGAGTTGGTGGTGTCTGAGGATGGCGTTTTTGAAGGCTGTGTGGTTGTGCAGAGTCTGATCTTGGTGCTACTTCTTTTTGAGTCTTCAGCATGTTTGCTTAGATTCTTGGAGGTTGGCGGTGAACCAGAAGGCCTTTCTGCCGGTGCGTCTGTTGGAAGGATTTTTGATTGGGGCAAGAGCATTTGCACAGCCTTTGATTCATTGCCTGAGGTTGCAGGCTGCTGTGTCAGTGTCAGTGGTGTTGATGGGTGGGTTCCGGGAGAGGGTAGTGATCAGTTGGTCTTCGGTGACATTGTACTATCTGCGGTTTGGAGCCCGTAGCGGGTGATGGGTGTGTTGTGAGTTTCTTGAAGGAGAAGTGGATACAGCTGTGGTCAGTGAAGTTGAGTTCGGTGGTGTGGCTGAAGGAGACGTGTTTGCTGGCAGAGAAAATGAAGTCGAGTGTGTCTCCTGCGGAGTGAGTGGGTGTCATGACAAGCCATTTGAGGCCGAAGTTGGAGAGGTGCGGTGATCTTGGAGCCATCTTGGATGGCTATGGCTATGTCAAGCGCTGGGGAGGGGTTTATCCAGGTCTCGGTCAGGAAGGCGACGTCTGGTGAAGCTGAGTCGAGTAGATTCCAAAGTTTGACTGCATGTTTGTGGACGGAGCGAGTGTTGAGTAGGATGCATCTGAGCTTGTTGAATCCTGTCTGGGTGGGTGGTGGAGGATGGTGAAGGCGCAGTTTCGGCAGGAGAACGGTCCCCCGGTGAGCTGCAGGATGGCTAGATGACAGGCGGTGAGCGGCTGGTTTTAAGGGCATGGAGGGTGGTGGCGCTGTAATGAAGATGGGTGTGGTGGCATGGGGGGGCGAGAGCCAAGGGCTCCGGCACTGGGTGCAGTCCAGGTGCGGAAGGGCGCAGATGGGCTTGTCTCTGGAGCGCCTTTGGCATGCCAGCGGGGCGGCCGTCATTAAGTAGGGAGGGGGAAGGAGAGGACAGCTGGAAGGCTGGGGCAAAAACAGTGCAAAAAAAGGGGGCAGGCCACGGGGGCAGCAGCGGCATGGGAGAGAGAGGGGGGGAGAGCGAGAGTGGGGGGAAAGCACAGAAGTAAAGCAAGTCAAAAAGTGCACAGAGGAGAGCAAATGGCAAAAAGGGGCATGAGGGGGCAGACATGGAAGAGAGAGCACACAGAGAGCGAAGCAGAGAAAAGGAGGAGAGAGGCAGCCTACTAGGAAAGCAGAGCTCTCCCACTGGACACCAGGGATGAGGCGCAGGCAGAAGTCTGTGGGTGGAGGAGGGCCTTGATCTCCTGACAGGGGTCAGTAGTTCAGAGGAATGAGGAACGAGGGCTCTACTTAGCAGGTGGGGCTACGGGAAGCAGAGCAATTCACTGACCACTTTATGCTCTACTAAGAGCATTCATTGTATGCAGAGCTGCCACTACTTAGGCCTCTTTTAGCAAATCCAATGACACCTTAGTGACACACAGAAAAAGCTGATGATTTCTTCAGTGAATCATTTTACACCCACCCTTCGCCATGTAGAGAGGTGTCAGCAGAGAGGTCATGTTGTTATAAACTGAAGCATACACCTGGTATAGAGCTGTAGGACAAGGAGCCAGCCTTTCATCAAACTGTACTATTCAGAATATCACCTTGTTCAAATGTGGCAGCAAAGGGCCTAGAATTTAAGAAACATTCTACACAGGATCCTTATTTTGTTCAGAGGTGTAACTAGAGAGGTTGCAGTTAGTGAATCCAGTTTTACATCCGGAACACCTTTCAACCTCATCCTTTTCCCCTGTAGAAAGCTGTTATAAATATGAATATGTATAAAGTATTGTGAAATATTGTAATTTTTTACTGATGTGTTTGTAATATTATGAAATGAGTGTGTAGAAATGTAGAAGAAAATATAACAAATTAAGTCTTAGGTCAAAGTCCCTAACGTCCAGTTTTACAATAGAAGCACAGGAACATTTGCAACATAAGACAACAGTCTATTAAAATTCTTAGGTGAATACAAAAGAGGAACTGTAAAACAAAAAATCGAAATATTGCAATGCCTTGATCCTTGTCGAGTTAGAAGACTGACAAACCTTCAAGCACATTTATTGGCTTGCTTATCACAATGGATTTGTAACAGTATTTTCCATCACATATGGATGCCCTCTGTGCACCACACTAAAACGTGAAACCTAATCAAAAGGTTGTATTTTGTTAAAAGTTCAGCCCTTCACCTGCAAAAACTAAATAGCACTTCACTAAGTGGAAGTCATTGTGAAGTGTCCTCTATTAAAGATGATTTTCAGGTGGCATACTGTGGTCCAGAAAGACCCACTGAAGAGAATGAGGAGACTGTGCAGAAGAACAATGAAATACCTAAAGCTATCAATGTTTTAGAAACATGTAACAATTAAATTGTTGCATTTGTGACCACATCTGCAGAAATTCTTGACAAAAAATTGTTGTAGACAAACCCACATCAAATCACCAAAAATGAATAGGCATTTGAGATAAAACAGAAGGCACAGATCTAGCACAACTTCTTAAACTAGCTATTAATACCTAATAGCTGCAGATTGGTTTGACATCTACATAAGCCAGATTGTCTTGAATATTGTATTGTCAAACTCGTTGATAATGAAATGTCTTTGTGAGAAATTGGGCTGTTGTTCGAATGGGTGGTGACATCTGGTCAGGGTGGAACACAAAAGTTGCTAAATAAACCTATGCTTAATTGTCTGGTAGTTTGGAACAAAAGCAGTCAGGGTTAGCTTAGAGGCACTGTGTTAAGACTTTATGCAGCACACAAACAGTAATCAAGTGAAAACATAACACAAGGAAAATCACATAATAATGTAGAAACATGTAGTACATTTTAATACATGATTTGACACCAAAACAACAAAAATTCAATCAGTAAAACTGAAGATATGCAATTTTAAGTTTTTAAGAAAAACTAATGCCTAGAAGCACAAAGCAACAACTGTGGTTATCTGATTGCGCCAGATCAAGACATAGTCACAGGTTCAGACTGCCCGTAATGTAGCATGGGCTATATAAAAGGACCAAGTTAGACACACTGAACAAACATATTTTAAATCCTTGCTTGTAAAGCATTGCGAGATCCGATATCAAAGATGCATTGCACAGCAGCCTTTCTGAGGGTTTGCGAAACTGCAATGCAAATATGTAAATAGTTTTGAATAAGTAGTGAGCACTCCAAGATGGTGCTTTCAGGTGCAGACATTATGAATTGGCTTGTTTTGAGACCATGTGATCTGGGTTGGAAGAGTGTTCCACGTCTTGGCAGCAAGGTGCGAGAATGATCTGCCGCCGGTGGTTGTTCTGCAGATGCGTGGGACAGGGGCAAGGGCAAGGTCAGTGGAGTGAAGCTGTCGGGTTGGGGTCTAGAAGGAGAGCCGTCTGTTGAGGTATTCTGGTCTGGTGTTGTGCAGTGCTTTGTGAGTGTGGGTGAGGAGTTTGAAGGTGATTCTCTTGTTGACGGGGAGCCAATGCAGGTCTTTCAGGTGGGCTGTGATGTGACGGTGACGGGGGATGTCCAGGATGAGTCGTGCTGAGGTGTTCTGGATGCATTGCAGTCTTTTCTGGAGTTTGGTAGTGGTTCCTGCGTAGAGGGCATTGCCGTAGTCCAGTTTGATGCTTACGAGGGCTTGGGTAACTGTTCTTCTGGTTTCAGTGGGGATCCATTTGTAGATCTTCTGAAGCATGCAGAGGGTGTTAAAGCAGGAGAAGGAGATGGGGTTGACTTGCTGGGTCATAGCTAGTGAAGAGTCCAGGATGAATCCCATGTTGTGTGCATGGTCGGTGGGTGTCGGTGCGGTTCCCAGTGTGGCAGGCCACTAGGAGTTGTCCTATGGGGAGGGGGTGGAGCCGAAGATGTGGACCTCAGTCTTGTCAGAATTCAGTTTAAGGCAGCTGTTCTTCATCCATTCGGCGATGGCCTTCATTCCTTCATGGAGGTTGGTCTTGGCAGTGTCCTTGGTGAGGGAGAGGATCAGCTGGGTGTCATTGGCGTGATGATGTTGAGGTTGTGAGATCGGGCGATGTTAGTGAGCGGAGTAATGTAGTTGTTGAAGAGGTCGGGCTGAGGGACGAAACCCTGGGTACGCCACAGATGATTTTGGTGGCTTCAGAGCTGAATGGAGGGAGGGGGAGACTCTGAGTTCTGCCGGTTAGAAAGGAGGTGATCCAGTCCAGGGCTCTGTCATGGATTCCTGCGTCACTGAGACGTGTGTGTAGGGTGTGGTGGCAGATGGTGTCCAACGTGGCTGAGAGGTCCAGGAGGATGAGGGACATGGTTTTGCGGCTGTCCATTATGGTTCTGATGACATCAGTGGCGGCGATGAGGGCAGTTTCAGTGCTGTGGTTGCTGCGGAATCCAGATTGGGATGGTCAAGAGTGCTGTTCTCCTCAGGGAAACGGGTCAGTTGTTTGTTGACAATTTTCTCTATGACTTTTGCTGGGAAAGGGAGCAGGGAGATGGGCTGGAAGTTCTTGAGGATCCATTGGGTCCACCTTAGGTTTCTTGAGGAGGGCGTTGATCTCGGCGTGTTTCCAGCTCTCCGGGAAGGTGGCGGACTCAATGGAACTGTTGATGATCTTCCAGAGTTTGGGTGCGATGACGGAGCTTGCTTTGTTGAACACATGATGAGGGCAGGGGTCGGATGGTGAGCCGGAGTGGATGGTGTTCTTGATTTCAATGGTGTTGTTGTCGTTGACGTGGGTCCAGGAGAGCAGGAGGCTGGTGAGTGGTGAGTCTGTGGTGTCGGTGGTTGACAAGGGAGGGTCTGAGTGCTGAAGCTGTCATGGATGTCTGCGATCTTGCAGTGGAAGAAGGTGGTTAGGGAGTCGCAAAGGTCTTGTGATGGCGGGATGTCGTTGATGTTGGAGTCAGGGTTGGAGAGCTACTTCACAATGTCGAAGTGCTCTTTGTGGCTGTGTGCATTGTTGTTAATGTGTTCTTTGAAGGCAGTTCTCTAGGCGGTTCAGATGAGTTGGTGGTGTCTGAGGATGGCGTTTTTGAAGGCTGTGTGGTTGTGCAGAGTCTGATCTTGGTGCTACTTCTTTTTGAGTCTTCAGCATGTTTGCTTAGATTCTTGGAGGTTGGCGGTGAACCAGAAGGCCTTTCTGCCGGTGCGTCTGTTGGAAGGATTTTTGATTGGGGCAAGAGCATTTGCACAGCCTTTGATTCATTGCCTGAGGTTGCAGGCTGCTGTGTCAGTGTCAGTGGTGTTGATGGGTGGGTTCCGGGAGAGGGTAGTGATCAGTTGGTCTTCGGTGACATTGTACTATCTGCGGTTTGGAGCCCGTAGCGGGTGATGGGTGTGTTGTGAGTTTCTTGAAGGAGAAGTGGATACAGCTGTGGTCAGTGAAGTTGAGTTCGGTGGTGTGGCTGAAGGAGACGTGTTTGCTGGCAGAGAAAATGAAGTCGAGTGTGTCTCCTGCGGAGTGAGTGGGTGTCGTGACAAGCCATTTGAGGCCGAAGTTGGAGAGGTGCGGTGATCTTGGAGCCATCTTGGATGGCTATGGCTATGTCAAGCGCTGGGGAGGGGTTTATCCAGGTCTCGGTCAGGAAGGCGACGTCTGGTGAAGCTGAGTCGAGTAGATTCCAAAGTTTGACTGCATGTTTGTGGACGGAGCGAGTGTTGAGTAGGATGCATCTGAGCTTGTTGAATCCTGTCTGGGTGGGTGGTGGAGGATGGTGAAGGCGCAGTTTCGGCAGGAGAACGGTCCCCCGGTGAGCTGCAGGATGGCTAGATGACAGGCGGTGAGCGGCTGGTTTTAAGGGCATGGAGGGTGGTGGCGCTGTAATGAAGATGGGTGTGGTGGCATGGGGGGGCGAGAGCCAAGGGCTCCGGCACTGGGTGCAGTCCAGGTGCGGAAGGGCGCAGATGGGCTTGTCTCTGGAGCGCCTTTGGCATGCCAGCGGGGCGGCCGTCATTAAGTAGGGAGGGGGAAGGAGAGGACAGCTGGAAGGCTGGGGCAAAAACAGTGCAAAAAAAGGGGGCAGGCCACGGGGGCAGCAGCGGCATGGGAGAGAGAGGGGGGGAGAGCGAGAGTGGGGGGAAAGCACAGAAGTAAAGCAAGTCAAAAAGTGCACAGAGGAGAGCAAATGGCAAAAAGGGGCATGAGGGGGCAGACATGGAAGAGAGAGCACACAGAGAGCGAAGCAGAGAAAAGGAGGAGAGAGGCAGCCTACTAGGAAAGCAGAGCTCTCCCACTGGACACCAGGGATGAGGCGCAGGCAGAAGTCTGTGGGTGGAGGAGGGCCTTGATCTCCTGACAGGGGTCAGGAGTTCAGAGGAATGAGGAACGAGGGCTCTACTTAGCAGGTGGGGCTACGGGAAGCAGAGCAATTCACTGACCACTTTATGCTCTACTAAGAGCATTCATTGTATGCAGAGCTGCCACTACTTAGGCCTCTTTTAGCAAATCCAATGACACCTTAGTGACACACAGAAAAAGCTGATGATTTCTTCAGTGAATCATTTTACACCCACCCTTCGCCATGTAGAGAGGTGTCAGCAGAGAGGTCATGTTGTTATAAACTGAAGCATACACCTGGTATACTGTAGAGCTGTAGGACAAGGAGCCAGCCTTTCATCAAACTGTACTATTCAGAATATCACCTTGTTCAAATGTGGCAGCAAAGGGCCTAGAATTTAAGAAACATTCTACACAGGATCCTTATTTTGTTCAGAGGTGTAACTAGAGAGGTTGCAGTTAGTGAATCCAGTTTTACATCCGGAACACCTTTCAACCTCATCCTTTTCCCCTGTAGAAAGCTGTTATAAATATGAATATGTATAAAGTATTGTGAAATATTGTAATTTTTTACTGATGTGTTTGTAATATTATGAAATGAGTGTGTAGAAATGTAGAAGAAAATATAACAAATTAAGTCTTAGGTCAAAGTCCCTAACGTCCAGTTTTACAATAGAAGCACAGGAACATTTGCAACATAAGACAACAGTCTATTAAAATTCTTAGGTGAATACAAAAGAGGAACTGTAAAACAAAAAATCGAAATATTGCAATGCCTTGATCCTTGTCGAGTTAGAAGACTGACAAACCTTCAAGCACATTTATTGGCTTGCTTATCACAATGGATTTGTAACAGTATTTTCCATCACATATGGATGCCCTCTGTGCACCACACTAAAACGTGAAACCTAATCAAAAGGTTGTATTTTGTTAAAAGTTCAGCCCTTCACCTGCAAAAACTAAATAGCACTTCACTAAGTGGAAGTCATTGTGAAGTGTCCTCTATTAAAGATGATATTCAGGTGGCATACTGTGGTCCAGAAAGACCCACTGAAGAGAATGAGGAGACTGTGCAGAAGAACAATGAAATACCTAAAGCTATCAATGTTTTAGAAACATGTAACAATTAAATTGTTGCATTTGTGACCACATCTGCAGAAATTCTTGACAAAAAATTGTTGTAGACAAACCCACATCAAATCACCAAAAATAAATAGGCATTTGAGATAAAACAGAAGGCACAGATCTAGCACAACTTCTTAAACTAGCTATTAATACCTAATAGCTGCAGATTGGTTTGACATCTACATAAGCCAGATTGTCTTAAATATTGTATTGTCAAACTTGTTGATAATGAAATGTCTTTGTGAGAAATTGGGCTGTTGTTCGAATGGGTGGTGACATCTGGTCAGGGTGGAACACAAAAGTTGCTAAATAAACCTATGCTTAATTGTCTGGTAGTTTGGAACAAAAGCTGTCAGGGTTAGCTTAGAGGCACTGTGTTAAGACTTTATGCAGCACACAAACAGTAATCAAGTGAAAACATAACACAAGGAAAATCACATATTAATGTAGAAACATGTAGTACATTTTAATAAATGATTTGACACCAAAACAACAAAAATTCAATCAGTAAAACTGAAGATATGCAATTTTAAGTTTTTAAGAAAAACTAATGCCTAGAAGCACAAAGCAACAACTGTGGTTATCTGATTGCGCCAGATCAAGACATAGTCACAGGTTCAGACTGCCCGTAATGTAGCATGGGCTATATAAAAGGACCAAGTTAGACACACTGAACAAACATATTTTAAATCCTTGCTTGTAAAGCATTGTGAGATCCGATATCAAGGATGCATTGCACAGCGGCCTTTCTGAGGGTTTGCGAAACTGCAATGCAAATATGTAAATAGTTTTAATTAAGTAGTGAGCACTCCAAGATGGTGCTTTCAGGTGCAGACATTATGAATTGGCTTGTTTTGAGACCATGTGATCTGGGTTGGAAGAGTGTTCCACGTCTTGGCAGCAAGGTGCGAGAATGATCTGCCGCCGGTGGTTGTTCTGCAGATCGACCGCTGACTGCTCCAGGACACCTGCAAAACTGCAACAAAGTAGCAAGAAGACTGCCAGCGACATTGTAGCGCCTAATCCTGCCGGATTTCTTGACTGTTTCCTGGTGGTGCATGCTCTGGGAGCTGTCTGCCTTCACCCTGAACTGGAAGCCAAGAAGAAATCTCCAGTGGGTCGATGAAATCTTCCCCCTGTGAACGCAGGCACTAAATGTCTGCTTCACCGGTCCTCTGGGTCCCCTCTCATTGTGACGAGCATGGACCCTGGAACACAGTAGCTGGATCCAAGTGGTCCTGACAGTCCAGTGGTCCATCTGTCCAAATTTGGTGAAGGTAAGTCCTTGCCTGCCCACGCCAGACAGTAATCCTGTGTGATGCGTGAACTGCAGCTTCTAGGGCTTCTGTGCACTTTTGCAAGGAATCCTTTGTGCACAGCATAGCCCAGGTCCCCAGCACTCTGTCCTGCATTGCTCAACTCACTGAGTTGACCACCAGCTTTGTGGGACCCTCCTTTGTAGTGTTGAGACAACAGCCACGCTAAGTTTTCTTGAACCTATGTTCAAGTACTTATGTGGGTGCTGCCTGCTTCTGAATGGGCTCTCTGTATTGCTGAGCACCCCCTCTGTCTCCTCCTCCAAGGGGCGACCTCCTGGTCCTTCCTGGCCCCAGGCAGCACCCATTTTCTTCAACCGTGACCTTTGCAGCTAGCAAGGCTTGTTTGTGGTATTTCTGCATGGAAACAACTCTGCATCCTCCAGCACACTGTGGGATATCGTCTTTGCAAAGGAGAAGTTCCTGGTGGCTTCCTTTGTTGCAGAATCTTCAGCTTCTTCCACCAGAAGGCAGCCATTTTGCACCTTCATCTGGGGTTTAGTGGGCTCCTGCCCCTCCGGACTCTTTCGCGACTCTTGGACTAGGTCCCCTTCCTTTGCATGTCCTCAGGTCTAGGAAGCTGTCTTCAGTGTTTTGTAGTCTGTTGTGGTCTTTGCAGAATCTCCTATCACAACTTTAGTGTGTTTCTGGGGAAATAGGGTAACTTTACTCCTACTTTTCTGGGTCTTGAGGTGGGGTATCTTGGACACCCTTAGTGTTTTCTTACACTCCCAGTGACCCTCTACACACTACACTAGGCATGGGGTCCCTAAGTGGTTCGCATTCCACTTTCTTAGTATATTGTTTGTGTTGCCCCTAGGCCTATTGCATCCTATTGTATTCTACAGTGTTTGCACTACTTTTCTAACTTTTTACTTACCTGATTTTGGTTTGTGTATATATTTTGTGTATTTTACTTACCTCCTAAGGGAGTATATCCTATGAGATATTTTTGACACATTGTCACTAAAATAAAGTACCTTTATTTTTAGTAACTCTGAGTATTGTGATTCTTATGATATAGTGCTATATGATATAAGTGGTATACTAGGAGCTTTGCATGTCTCCTAGTTCAGCCTAAGCTGCTCTGCTATAGCTACCTCTATCAGCCTAAGCTGCTACAACACTACTAAGCTACTAATAAGGGATAACTGGACCTGGCACAAGGTGTAAGTACCATCAGGTACCCACTATAAGCCAGGCCAGCCTCCTACAGGCATTTTCTTGGAAGTGAGTTTTGTGAGTGGGGCCACTATAGTTCCATATCCCTTCACAAACCTCCTATAGTATCTGTTAGACCTGCCATCTTTAGGGTGGTCATCCCCCAACTTTTTGCCGTCCTCCCTCAACTTTTCCATACTATTTTTGCTGGTGTTAGGACTGTGCACTTTATCACTGCTAATCAGTGCTACAGTGCATATGCTCTCTCCCTTAAACATGGTAACATTGGTTCAGTCCCAGTTGACATACTTCATTTTCTTGTAAGTCCATGGTAAAGTGCACTACATGTGCTCAGGGCCTGTAAATTGAATGCTACTAGTGGGCCTGCAGCACTGGTTATGCCACCCACATAAGTAGCAGATTAACCATACAGTATCATTGCAAGGTCTGTGTGTGCGTGTGCAGTTTCACTGCCTTGTCGATTTGGCATTTGAAAGTACTTGCTAAACTTTAAAGTCCCCTTTTTCTACATATAATGCACCCCTAAGGTAGGCCCTAGGTAACCTATATGGCAGGGTGCAATGTAGGTAAAAGACGGGACATGTACATGTGTGTTTTATATGTCCTGGTAGTGGAAAACTCGTAAATTTGTTTTCCACTACTGTGAGGTCTGCTCCTTTCATAGGATAGCATTAGGGCTACTCTCAAATACTGTTTGATTGGTAGACTCTGATCAGAAAGGGATAACCAGGTCATATTTAGTATGGCCAGAATGGTAATAGAAACTCCTGCTTATTGGTGAGGTTGGATTTTATATTACTATTTTAGAAATGCTACTTTTAGAACTTGATCATTTCTCTGGACTTAAAATACATCTGTGCCTTACAGCCTTTCTCCAATCAGTGTCTGAGATGGGCTGCTTGAGAGCTCCCTTCTGCATTTCACCCAGACCACCACTAACACAGGGTACTCAGTCATACCTGCATTCATCTGCATACTGAATGGGTCTTCCTGGGCTGGAAGGGTAGAGGGCCTGATACTTACATTTCAAAGGCTAGTGTCCTGCCCTCACACAATGGACTGCCAAACCCCCTACTGGGACCCTGGTAGACAGACCTCAAAACCAGTCTATGAAGTCTCCCTTACTTCAAAGGCATTTTTGAGTATATAAACTGGGTCCCTGACTCAACCAAATCTGACACTTCTGGACCTGAACCTGCAACCTGTCAAGAGGAACTGCCTGGCTGCCCAAAGGACTCATCTGGACTGCTTTGCGGAGAAGGACTTCTGCCCTGCTGTTGCCCTGCTTCCTTGCTGCCCTCTGACTTTGCTGAGAAGTGCTCTCCATTGGCTTGGATTGAGTTTGCCTCCTGTTTTCTGAAGTCTCAAGGCTAAAAAGACTTCATCTCTTCAGGAAACTCCTTGTGCACTGAAAATCGAAGCACAGCTATTTTGTAACCGAGAAATAGCTGCACAGCTGAGCCAAAACGATGCAGCTCGACTTCCCGAGTGAATAATCAAACCATTCCTGCCTCGCAGCTGGAAAATTGATGCACAGCCCTACCGGATCGATGCACAGGCGAACCGAAACAACGTGCCTGACTTTCTGAGTGAAGAATCGATGCGGCACCTGCAATAAGACAGAAAATTTGACGCTTCTCCTACCGGATCGACAAAATACCTGTGACTTCTTCCCGCAAGCCCAGGATTTTCAGCGCATCATCCCTGGGCATCAAAAAGAACCCTGCATTGCAGTGAGGAACCAAGACTGTGCACCGGAAATCAACACAAAGCTCCTTTCAGCGTGGTAAGAAACAACGCATCGTCTGTGCCGCGCCAGAAAATCCATTGTACACACTATTTTTCCATGCATCTCCTCCTCTGCAGTCTATATGTATGTTATTTTTGAAGTAAACCAGTTACCTTGTGCAAACAAGAGATGACTGTTGATTTCTAAGATTTAAGACTCTTTTTAATCTTGCAAAAGTGATATCTCAACTTGTGCTTATTGAATCTTTATCGTTTTGAACTTAATTTAACCAGTTAAATATCATATATTTTTCTAAACCTGTGTGGTGTATTTTTGTGGTGTTTTTACTGTGTTACTGTATGATTTATTGCACAAATACTTTATACATTGCCTTCTAAATTAATCCTAACTGCTTAATGCCAAGCTACCAGAGGGTAGGCACAGGGAAATTTGGATTGTGTGTGACTTACCCTGACTAGGATTGTGGTCCCTACTTAGACATGGGTGTATACCTTTGCCAACTAGAGACCCCATTTCTAACAGTACCCAGTTAAGCCAAGGAATGCCCTGACTTGGGTCTGGGTAGTTGGAGCTTCCCAAGTCAGAAATGTCTGGATCTTTGGCTCTAGGAGTTGAACTTGGCCTCCACCTACCTGGTGGACCAAGTACACATTTCCCTGCACTATCTTGTACTTACTGGCCTTGATAGTGAGGCCTGCCTTTTGCAGGGCCTAAAGGACATTTGCAAAGTGGATCAGGTGGTCCTGCAAGGTGGAGCTCTAGACAGAAATATAATCTAGATATGCTGCACTAAAGGATTCTAGCCCAGTCAGGACTTGGTTCACCAACCTCTGGAAGGTGGCAGGGGCGTTTGTTATTCCAAAGGGCATGACAGTAAACGGATAGTACCCACCTAGGGTGGGAAATGCTGATCTCTCTTTTGCTCCAGGGTTCAGTTCAATCTGCCAGTACACACATGTAAAATCAAAGGAGCTCATAAGCTCTTGGAATTGGTTGAACATCTGTTTTTGTGACTGAGGTGTAATCCACACAAAACCTAATTTCCTTGTTCAATCCTTTGTAGTGAGGCTTGGGAACTAAAACTACTGGGCTAGCCCAGGGATTCTCAGAGGGTTCAATGACACCGAAATCTAGCATCTTTTTGACTTCCACTTGGATGGTCTCTCTGACATGGTCTGTCTGCCTATAGATTTTGTTTTTTTGACACGCAAACTGTCACCTGTGTCCACATCATTGGTACTCAAGTTAGTCCTACCAGGATTCAGAGAGAATAAATGAGCATACTGCTTGAGGACTTGCCAATAATCAGCCTGCTGTTTGACTGTGAAGGTGTCTGAGCACATTGCATCCATCAGATTGTCAAAAGCCTTTTCACAACTCACTGTCCAGTTGATCTTTTTGAGCATTTTTTGGGAGTGAGCTCTCTGAGGGGGGGCACAATGATGCCTTAATCCTTCTCAAACCTCCTATAGTATCCAGTCAACCCAAAGAATGCCCGGACCTGGGTCTGGGTAGTTGGCGCTTCCCAAGCCAGAATTGTCTGGATCTTGGGGTGTAAGGGTTGAGCTAGGCCTCCACCTACCAGGTGGCCCAAGTAGCCAAACTTTTGCTGCCCTATCTGGCACTTACTGGTCTTGATAGCAAGACCTACCTTTTTGCAGGGCCTCAAGGACCTTTCCATGGTAGATCAGGTAATCCTGCCAGGTGGATCTATAGACTACAATATCATCTAGATATGTGCATCTGTTTTTTATGACTGAGTTGAGGGCCCTGTAGGCCGCACACAACCTAATTTTCTTTTCTCTCCTTGGAGTGAGGTTTGGAGAAGAAAAACTACTGGACTAGCCCATGGACTATCAGAAGGTTCAGTGACACTCAAATTCAGCATATTTTTGATTACACATGTATGGTCTCTCTGACATGGCCTGACTGCCTACAGATTTTGTTCTTGATAGGCAAGCTGTCACCAGTGTCCACATCATAGGTACACCAGTAAGACCTACCAGGAGTCAGAGAGAGTAATTCAGCATACTGGTTGAGGACTTGCCTGAAATCAGCCTGCTGTTGGCTTATGAGGTTATCTGTTTAGAAGCTGGTCCCCCAGTCTTCTTGCCTTTTCTCTTGGAAGATTGGTCCACTCTTTTAGGATCCAACACCTCTTTTTCACTCTGTGGTTTGCTCTGTGCCCTTGCCTTGACACAGCCCCATTGTGGGAGCCCAAACATTGCTGCATGAGTCCCCAGTTCAACTTCAGCCCACGGAGGTTGCGCTAAATAATTTCCAAGCAGACGGAGACAATCTACAGGAATAGATGGGGACACACCCACTTCCTTCTGTTTAATTCCTCTCCCCGTCAAAAGATACCATTGGCATGAGATGAATCTTTGTGGCATTGCCAGCATTGGTTATAGGGTATGTTTTCCCTATCAGGTACTGATCTGAGTGGACCAGATGCTGGGTTCCCATGGTGACACTAGCTCCTTTGTCCCTCAAGGCTTCCAGCTTAGTCTCATTATTCAAAGGGTGGCTGCCTATATTTCTGCATATTAGTGGACCAGGCATCACAGGATAGATCTACCCCTCTCTCAATGGCTAATGTTGCCTCTGTGGGTTCACTGACATGGTCAGGCCACAACTGTGATCCCATCAGGAGATTAGCAATTGAATTTACTACAGGTGGACTAGTGGCATTTTTCTTGTTTTTACAACTAGGGTCTCTAGTTTGATGCCCTCTATTCTTGCAAATATGGCGCCAAGCCTTGCTGGCATCAGAATTTCTACCTTTGTACCCACCATTAGGCTGTGAGCAGTCTCTGGACCCACCCTCCTGAACATGTTTTTGGAGGTTCGATGAAGACTCTTTGTTTTGATTTTGGTTCCCATCTTTCCCTTGAGGGGCCTTTTTGGCCTCTTTCTTTTGGTCTCCCCCACTAGTGGTTGTTTTGGTCACCCTTGTTTTCATCCAGTGGTCTGCCTGATTCTCCAACTCTAGAGGAGAAAGTGGACCTAGGTCCACCAGGAACTGTTGTAGTTTCTCATTCTAACAAATACTCAAAAGCTGCTCTTTCGTAAGCAAATTATAAAGCTTGTCATAGTTTTGTGCCTTTTTACCTTCTAACCAGCCACCTAGCATTTTTACTGAATAGTACACAAATTCTACCCAGGACTGACTCTGGGTTTTTAGAGTCTCCCTGAAACTAATTCTGTATTCTTCAGTTGTTTGTTCAAAGCCCTCAATCGGGGTTGCCTTCATGAGGCCACTGGACTTAGCACCTGCCATATTCAAGGTCAGGAATCTATCCCTGCACTTGCCAGAGAACAGTTCCCACCACAGCGAGCCTCAATGTCTTCTGTCTTCTTCCCTGGCTATGCAGGCTTTCTCATAGGCAGAGAACCACTTGGTGATATCATCACCCTCTATAGAAGGTTGGACGACTCCTTTTGGGACTTTTAGGTTAAAAGACTTCTCTTTCTCCCTAGTTACTTGAAAGCTGCCACCAGGGATGGGTCCTAGGCACATCTCTATTGTTTTTTCATCTCTGGTTCCAAAAGTTGAGCTTCTAAAGCCAGCCTTTTGGTCAACCTAGCTAGAGCTACATCCTCCTCTGAGAGGGCTCCTATTTCAAAGAACGAGGGTCCTCATCTTCTTCTGAGTTGTCTTGATTTTCTGTACCTGAGGGTTCCTCCTCATCCACTGGGTTAGCAGTCTCATATTTTGCACAAGCCCCCTAAGCTTTTCTGTGGTAGCATGAACACCAGTGTGGATTTGGTATCCATTGAAGAGAACCCTTATTTAAGGGTGCTTCAATCCCATCCAAAAGGGGTCAGGTTGAGCTCATGAGGCTGGTTGTCTGCATGAGATATTTTGCTTACTAAAGTTGGGACCTTTTTAACTTTTGAAAAAGCTGAAAACTCAACATGTCATTCACTAAGAGTGCCATGTCCACTAATACTGCATTCACTATAGGTAATTCACCCCTCTTGCAATCCTTACTGCCCTAAGGCAGGGTGCACTATAATGCATGTGAGGGCATATGTTTGCATGAGCAAATATGCCCCTACTGTTTCTTTACAAAACCATAAGTCATAGCAAGTATCCAGGGAAGCCATAGCAAATACATGTGCTCAACACTAGTCATTACAAGTTCCCAGCTACATGATGGCCTCTCTGAATACTGGGTTGTTTAGTATCAAACAACTCAGAATAATACACCCACACTGAAGACAGTGTTGGATTTATCATAACTTGTGTCCAGTGGGCACCTTAGAGGTGTCCCATTCAAAATCTACCATCCCTGTCAAGGCTGCTGACTGATTTTTACCAGCCTGCCACCACCAGACACAGATCTGGAAACCTGGGGTGAGAGCCCCTGCTCTCTGGAGCCAGAACAGAAAGCCTTTCCTGGGTGGAGGTGTTGGTAGGCAGGCACCAAGGCCCAGCAGTCAGCTTCAAAGGCTTTACCAGCTTTGAAATCTGACCTATGACTCTGCTTCTAGCAGCAGATGGCAGCCCAGCAGTTTCCACCCCGCTTTGAGTGGGACAACTGGCAGGAAAACCTAATCAGAGTAGGAGGAGTGGCCCCCCTCAGCCTGCACCACTCACCAGGTGTGTCAGGCAAGGTGTCCACTCCATTTCAATTTTCTCCATCTTGGATGGCAGGAAAATAGCCAATCAGGGTTAGGTATGTGACCTCTTCCCACAGGAAGTGGCTACATAGTGGGTGTAGCTACCCTAAGGCATGTTGCACATTGGCCAATACCAGGTACTCCCCTTAATGCCCACTAAATGTGGTGTTTAGTGGGCATCCTTAGACCTGCAGATCAGATTTGATAGACACTAGAAGACCATCGACAAAGAACAGAAGTCCTGCTGCAAGAAGAAAAAGGCGCCAAACACTGCCTGCTGCACCCAGGACTCGACAATCGCCACTGAGGGGTTGACTGGACATGGGATGGACTCTAAGAAATGCAAGAGGACCTCCAGTGTTCCGCAAATTGCTAAGAACCTCCCTCCAGACTGAAGGTATCACTCCTTACACCCTGCTGGCAAGAAACCAGTGAACTCCAGTTCACTGACCGGCCACTGACCAACGAACCGACCCAAGAAGCCAGATCAAATTCAACCCAAAGGAGCCAGAGGCAAACACTGCCAGCGTCCCAAGTTTGGTGGTACTGCAGCCTCCAGCAGCTGAGACATGCCATAGCCCAAGGTACTGGACCCCCAATGTCAGACACCCAGAAAAAAAAGCCTGCTCCGGACTCTCAGAGGACCAGATGCAAGCACCAGTTGAGTTACTTCGGGAAACCCAAGAACCACCCAAAGAGTGGCCCTGCTGACCTGCAATCTACCCTCAAAGTGACCTGCACCTGGCTCCAAAAACTCCTTGACGCAAGACCCTCTGCTGACCAATCTGCACTGCACCCGGCCTCCTTGGCCCCTGCATTGGAAAACCAGCTATGCTCTAGGGGTCCTTAACCCCTTGCGACCTCTAAACTCTAAGGGGACACACCAGACTTACCTTTAAGTCACCTGTGCTGTGTGTTTCTAAGTGGTTCCCTTCTCCATTCTGTACCAGCACCAAGAATTTCAGCAGCTGTTCTCGCTTGAACAGGGAAGTGCCCAAACTTGGCTGACCTACTAGATATCTCTATGACCTTGACCTATAAACAGAAGGTGACACTTGTGAGAGCATTCCCTGATTTTCGATGCATTTTTAAAGATTTCCACTATTTATTCCTACAGTGTGTAATTACTCACAAAAGTACTATTTTTGCTGAACTTTGAGATATCATAACTTAAAAAGTACTTAGCCAACTGTGATGATCTTGGTCTTAAAATGTTTATAAAAGTCTGAAGTATTTCTGTAAATTGGTTATTCTTTTGAGTGTATTTCTACAGTTACTGTTACTGTGTGTACAAGAAATGCTTGGCACACCTCCGGGATAAGCCTAACTGCTCACCCACAAAAACAAAGCATTAGGTGGTCTTTTTTTATCCCTGGATACCAGAGTATGATTGCTTAGACACTGTGCACAATGCATGTCTTTTGCATACATCATATAGAGAGCTGGACTCCTACATTTGGTAGTACAGCAGTGGGATGTTAGACTTTGCGTTTGCTTATACCACTTTGTCACTAAGTGAGCACATGAATGACTCTACAAATTGTCTGCAGTTGCATTTTTTTACAGTTGAGCTATGTTTTATTTTACATGAATTGCTTACCACTGAAGAATACAGAAATAAATTCAGGGAGACTCGAATAACCCAGAGTCAGCCCTGGCTACAATTCATGGACTATTCAGTAAAGATGCTGGGTGGCTGGTTAGAAGGTGATAAGGTACAAGATTTTGATTGGGCTTTATAGTTTACTTATGAAAGAACATCTTTTGAGTCATTGTTATAATGAGAAACTAGGTCAGTTCCTGGTAGACCTAGGTCTCCTTTCTTCTCTAGAGCTGAGGTAGAAGGCAGACTATTGGGTCAAAAAGAGGGTGACCAAAACAATCACTGGTGGGGGACATCAAATGAAAGAGGCCAAAGAGCTCCCCCAGAAGGGAAAGATGGGAACCAAAATAAAAACAAAGTCTTCACCAGGCCCCTGTACAGGAGGGTAGGCCCGAGACTTCTCACAGCCTAAGGGTGAGTAAAAAGGTAGGAATCCTGATCCCAACCAGGCTTGGCACCATGAATGCAACAATAAAGGATACCAAACAGGACACCCTAGCTGTACAAACAGGAAACATCCCACTAGTCCATTTGCAGTAAATGCAGTTGCCTGTCTCCAGATGCAACATTAGTCACTGAGGGAGGGGTAGATCTGTCATGTGCTGGCTGGCCCACTAATATGCAAAAATACAGGTAGCAGCCTTTGATTAATGGGAATAAGATAGAAGCCTTGAGGCACACAGGGCTAGTGTTCCCATGGTGACTCAGCATCTGGTCCACTCAGATCAGTACTTGATAGGAAAAACATATTCTGTAACCAATGCTGACAATGTCACAAGGTTCCAACCCATGGCAATGGTATCTTTTGACTGGGGGAGTAGTACTGAAGGAAGAGGCTGTGTCCCCATCCATCCCTGTAGAATGTCTGCTTGGAAATTATTTGGAGCAATCTCCCTGGGCTGAAGTAGAACTGAGGACCCATGTAGCAATGTTTGGGTTCCCAGAATGGCATTGTGTCAAAACAAGGGCGCAGAGCAATCTCCGGAGTGAAATAGAGGTGTTGGATCCTGAAAGAGTGGACCAACCCTCTAAGAGAAATGCAAGAGGACTAGTGACCAGTTTCTGAACAAATCACAGGTCTGTACCCCTCTTCCAAAGAAGAGGACTTGTTATCTCCAGAGGGAACTGAGCCTGCAGAGTTTGGGCCTCACACCCAGTGGTCTTCGGACCAGGGGGGCCTTCAGGGAGGATCTGTGCCAGGAACAAAAAACTTGTCTGCAACCAAGAGTGTGGTAGTGCCCCAGCAAAACACACACCAGAGAGTTTCTGTTCTCTCTAGCCCATGACAATCCCCTAGCTTGGAATCTGGGCCAAAACAAAATCTGGAGAAGGCTAGTTAATCACTTCTACTGGCCTGGAATGTCCCAGAAGGTGAAGGACTTTTGTAAGTCCTGTGTCACCTGCCAAGCCAGTGACAAGAAAGGAGGCCATGTGAGGGCCCCTTAATTCTACAACCTGAAGTTGAGGTGCCCTTCAAAAGGCTAGGGGTCAACATTGTTGGCCCCCTTGATCCTCATACAGCATCAGGAAATTGGTAGATTTTAGTTGTAGTGGATCATGCCAGTAGGTACCCTGAACCCATTACGCTTAGGCCTATCACTGCCCCTGCACTAGCCAAGGCCCTCCTGGGTATTTTTACCAGGCTTCTTTTTCCTCAGGTGGTAGTATCAGATAGGGGGTGAAATTTCAAGTCTGCATATTTAAAACACATGTTGCAGGAATGTGGAGTGTCTTATACGTTCACTACCCTATACCATCTACAGTATAGACAAATGGACTGGTTGGAGGTTTTTACCAGACATTGAAAGGCATGATTGGAGGACTCCCTGAAATGCTCAGAAGAAGATGGGATGTCTTACTTCCATGTCTGCCTTTTGCCTACAGGGAAGTGCCAGTAAAGGGAGTAGGGTTTCCCCCCTTTGAACATTTGTTTGGGCATCCTGTTACTGACCCATTAAGTCTTGTGAGGGAAGACTGGGAGAGGACTCTCAAAGTGCCTAAGCAGGAATTTGTAGACTATGTACTTGGCCTTCGTTCCACGATGGCTGAGTACATGGAGAAAGCAAGTAAAACACCTCAGGCCAGCCAGGAAGTCCAGAAGCACTGGTATGATCAAAAAGCTGAACTGGTGGAGGTCCACCCTGGGCACAATGTTTGGGTATTTGAGCCTGTGGCTCGGTGCTGTCCAAGAAAAGTGATCTGGTCCATACCCCTTACTTGAAAGAAAAGGGGAGATCATCTACCTAGTTAACCTTGGCAGTTGCAAGAATGCCCAAAGGACTATACATGTCAACCACCTGAAGCATATATTGACCGAGCTGATGTGACCATGCTCATGGTTACAGATGAGGGACAGGAAGAAGAGAGTAAACCTCTCCCTTATCTCCACTCCAAAAACCAACTAGATGGTTCTGTGGATGGAGTGGTCTTGTCAGACACCCTCATATGCTAACAGCAGGCTGATTGCAGGCAAGTCCTCTACCAGTTTGCTGACTTACTCTCTCTGACCCCTGGTAAATCTAACTGGATGTACCTATGATGTGGACACTGGTGACAGCTTGCCTGTGAAAAACAAAATCTATAGGCAGTCAGACCATGTCAGAGAGACCATCCAAATGGAATTAAAAAGAGAGTCTGTATGCTAGCACAGTAGTTTTAATCTCCAAACCTCACTCCAAGGGAGAGACAAGACAATGAGATTTTGTGTGGCTACAGGGCCTTCAACTCAGTCACAAAAACAGATGCACACCCAAATCCAAGAGCTGATGAGCTCATACACAGATTAGGGGTAGCCAAATACATGAATACCTTTGATCTTACATCGGTGTACTGGCAGATTGGACTGACCCCTGGGGCAAAAGAGAGATCAACATTCTCCACCCCAAGAGTCAGTTTACCGCCATGCCCTTTGGATTAAAGAATTCCATTGCCTCCTTCCAGAGGTTGGTGATACAAGTCCTGGCTGGGTTGGAATCCTTAAGTGTAACATATATAGATGATAGATTCATATTGCAGTCTACAGCTCCACCTGGCAGGATCACCTGTTCTACCATGGAAAGGTCCTTGAGGCCCTGCAAAAAGGCAGGTCTCACTGTCAAGGCCAGTAAGGGCAGGGAAAGTTTGACTATTTGTGCCACCTGGTAGGTCAAGGCCTAGCTCAACCCTTATAGCCCAAGATCCAGACAATTCTGGCTTGGGAAGCTCCAACTACACAAACCCAAGTCCAGGCATTCTTTGGCTTGACTGGATTATATAGGAGGTTTGAGAAGGATTAAGGCACCATAGTGGCCCCCCTCACAGACCTCACTTCCAAAACAATGCCCAAAAAGATCAACTGGACAGTGAGTTGTGAAAAGGATTTTGACACTCTGAAGATGCAATGTGCTCTGCCCCATTCCTGAAAGCTCCAGATTACTCCAGGCAGTTTATTGTTCAAATAGATGCCTCAGAACTTTGAATAGGAGCAGTCCTAGCCCAGGCCAATAGTGAGGGACATCTTTTATCAGAAGAAGACTACTCCCTGGGGAACAAAAATGGCGTGCCAAAGTGAGGGAAGCATTTGCTGTGGTCTGGGCCTTGAAGAAGCTAAGGTCATACTTGTTTGGCTTTCACTTCACAGACAGACCACAGGCCTCTCAGGTGGTGTCAACAGATGAATGGTGGAAATCCCAAACTGCTTAGGTGGTCCATACCTCTACAGGGAATGGACTTTGAACTTAAAAGTGAAACACAGACCTGGTACTGCCTATTCCATTGCAGATGGCTTCTTCAGGATCTCCACCTTAGAGGATGAAGACTCCTCAGGGAAAGAGTAGCTTCAACCCCTTTCGTTTTGGGGTAGTGTGAGAAAGGACCTCTTTTGACATGGTACCTTGGGCATCGGTATCGAAGAGGCCCCCCCAGAGCTGAAGTACCAATTGTGCTATTCTGAGAGGCCCCACATCAGCCTCATGCAGACTGCCACTGCATGTTTATAACAAGGTGTATTTAAAAGTTGAATCAACAACACAACGCATATGGGGAATGCTGTGAACAAGCTAATCTGGCCTGCTCAGCTGGTCATCATATAACAAACGTGGTGATCTAATTATCGGCATGGGGTATGTTAGGTGTGGCCGTGTGCTCAATAAAGGGTGGGGCTATTCCCTTGATGGAATAGGTGATCTCACACACACTATATTGTCATGCTTCATCATTTGACCACCTATGATACCACCTGGGTGGGCTCAACCTCGTAGTTAGAAGAACTCTGAGGGAGTGCTGAAATTAATCTTTCTGGGTAAAGCGGCGATCCAGTTGAGTGACAGTATATGCTCAAATTACCTAACAAATCACCAGTATATATTATTCCTTTTATGATGGTGTTTGTTGGTTAGATTAAAATCAATTGGGACACTCTTGAATATAATGGCTCATGGTGTCATCTAAATCTACATGGTCAACATTTGTCTGCCCTCTCCTATAGCCAAACTTATCTAGGGCATTTGTCAGGGCCTAGGATCCCTCCTATATATGGGGGTGGCTGGCTAAGCTGAAACGTGAAAAAATACGTTGAAATGCGCACTGGCCCTACCTGATTGAAAATTCAGTAAAGGAAGGCCTAAAGGGAAAGAAAATAGTGAAATAAATTAAAAACATGACGTGCACACAGTGCGTGTGAATAATCACTGCAGGTTACTGCACACAAATGTGAAAAACCATGCTGAGCGTGACACATACAACAATGAAAATACTGTTGCTGTAAAGGTAATGCTGTACACGGCTCATGTTAGGGCCCTAAATAACACACACAGGGCACGGTCTCTTACCCTATAATGAAAGGGCAATTAGCCCCAGGTCTGGGGGGATGGGGGAATTGCCCCTTGTTGTCACATTCTGTGAAGGAATGAATGTTCGAATCAGAAAAGAATACTATTAGGGTGTCATAACAATGGGTCAAATATGCGCCAGTACAGTACTCTAAATGAGGCATAAAAACCTGTCTAGAACCTAGATGTTATAGAGGACTAATTGTTGGCACTTTCTGCGTAGGTCAATATAGGAGAAAATAGACATAGGTAATTGCCCAGAACTCCAAACACAAACACAAATGCAAAAGTTTCAACCCATAAGGCGACAGAGTCAGGTAACTGAATACATAGAAAACATAACAGATGACATAAATCTTATCTCTTGGTGTGAGGAGCTCCCAAAGCGTCTACTTGACGTGGCCCACGTGGTACGGCAAGAGGAGTCACTACTTCAAAGGAGGCAGTCCGTATCGCAACCTAGACGTAGTCCGTCCCAGCCGTTTGCACGAGTGGGCCGGTACAAGGAAGGACTAAACATAGCTAGTCAACTGCAACGATCAGCAGATGCAGGGGTTTGTCCTGCTAGCAGTGCGACTTGCGCACCCGCAGGCCACATCCTGATTGTCTCACTGCAAAGCCCAGGCTCATGGGAAATGTAGCCCTATAAGCCCAGAAGCATCCCCTGTGAACTAAGAGGCACCTACGGAATGAGACTCATGCGAAAAAGTAGTCCCATAAGTCTACTGCACACCGGGATAGAGAAAAGAGAAAAAAGGACGGTGGGTTGGGGGTAAAAAAGGACAGTAAAATGTGGTCATAAGAGCTGGAGGGTGGTGGGAGAGGGGGAGGAGGGGGAAAGGGGGGGAAAGGGAGGAAAACAAAATGGAGGGAGGGGAGGGGGAAGAGAGACCGAGGGGATAACATGAAAGAGAAGAAAATAGAGAGGGAGGACAGGAGAGGACTACTAATTAGGAGGGAAAGAAAGAGGAGGAAGGGGAGGGGAATTGAAGAACGGTGGAAATCGGAAGGACAAGGGAAAAAGAGAGGGAAGACGGGAGGGGAAGGGAGAAGGGGAGAAAGAGTAATAGAGGTATGAGAGGGAGGAAGGTGAATAATGGAGAGTGGAAGAGGGGAAAAAAGTTGTTTGAAGGGGGAAAGTAACGGGTAGAAGGAGAACAGGAGAAAACAAGGAAAGTATAGGAGGAAAAGTGGGGGAGCAAGAAGGGGGGGAGGAGAGGGCTCCCCAGAAGAGAAAGAAGAGGGGGAAGGCGAGGGTTAAGAAGAAAAGCAGATTCAGGGTCCAAAGAAATAAAACTGAGTCTCATGGTATGGTCCTTTATTCTAGTCTCTTTAGTTATATAGCATTGACCAAGAGTGCCCTGTCCACGAACACTGCATGGAGTATAGGCATTGGAAATCCAGCCGCACGATGATCTGAAAACGACGCAGTGCGGGTTGCGATCTCACCAGCCTCCGTCAGCGATGCTGCGCATCATTTCTCTAATTCCATGTGTCGATTTTACAGCGGCAGATCAGAGTTGTGTCAATCTTTTCCACGCATGGCGTTCTGTGTGTGAATTACTTCCTCTTAGGCTGCCGGCTTCTCCTTTCAGGGTTGCAGGAACTGGATGGGCACCACTTGGCAGAGTAGGAGTTTCTCCAGAGACTCCAGGTGTTGGCAGAGCGAAGTCTTTGCTGTCCCTGTGACTTCAAACAACAGGAGGCAAGCTCTAAATCAACTCCTTGGAGAGCTTCACAAGATGGAAGGCACGCAAAGTCCAGTCTTTGCCCTCTTACTCTGACAGAAGCAGCAACTGCAGGATAACTCCACAAAGCACAGTCACAGGCAGGGAAGCTCTTCTTCCTCAGCTCTTCAGCTCTTTTCCAGGCAGAGGTTCCTCTTGGTTTCCAGAAGTGTTCTAAAGTCTGTGGTTTTGGGTGCCCTTCCCTCTACCCATTTTCTCCTTAGAAGTAGGCCTACTTCAAAGCAAAGTCTCTCTTGATTGTGAAATCCTGCCTTGCCCAGGCCAGGCCCCAGACACTCACCGGGGGTTGGAGACTGCATTGTGTGAGGGCAGGCACAGCCCTTTCAGGTGCGAGTGAACACTCTTCCCCTCCCTCCTAGCACAGATGGCTCATCAGGAAATGCAGACTACATGCCAGCAACCTTTGTGTCACTGTCTAGTGTGAGGTGCAACCAGCCCAACTGCCAAACTGACCCAGACAGGGAATCCACAAACAGGCAGAGTCACAGAAATGTTATAAGCAAGAAAATGCTCAATTTCTAAAAGTGGCATTATCAAACACACAATCTTAAAATCAACTTCACTAAAATATATTTTTTTAAATTGTGAGCTCAGAGTCCCCAAACTCCACATGTCCATTCGCTCCCAAAGGGAATCTACACTTTAATCAGATTTAAAGGTAGCCCCCATGTTAACCTATGCGAGGGACTGACTTTGCAACAGTGAAAAACGAATTTAGCAATATTTCACTGTCAGGACATACTATATGTCCTACCTTAACCATATACAGCACCCTGCCCTTGAGTCTACCTAGGGCCTACCTTAGGGGTGCCTTACATGTAAGAAAAGTGAAGGTTTAGGTCTGGCAAGTGGGTACACTTGTCAAGTCGAAGTTACAGTTAAAACTGTACACACAAATACTGCAGTGGCAGGTCTGAGAAATGACTACAGAGCTACTTATGTGGGTGGCACAACCAGTGCTGCAGGCCCACTAATAGCATTTGATTTACAGGCCCCGGGCACCCCTAGTGCACTGTACTAGGGACTTACTAATAAATCAAATATGCCAATCATGGATAAACCAATTGCATACACATTTTGTAAAGGAGCACTAGCACTTTAACACTGGTTAGCAGTGGTAAAGTGCCCAGAGTAACAAAAACAGCTAAATCAGAGTCCAGCACACATCAAAAACCTGGGAAACAGAGGCAAAAAGTTAAGGGAGACCACGCCAAGGATGAAAAGTCTAACAATATGGTGAAATAGCTGCTGGTAAGAAAAGAAAGACAGTTCTTGAAATAGTTTGCAGAAAACTGCAAAGTGAGCAAAATCAAGTAAATAAAAAACACACTTTCAAATCAGCTACGCAAGGAGAAAAAGTACTTCACATGAAGAGTTTAAAAACACACCATAAAGGAGATAGTTTAACCAGAAAACAGAGGCAGTTTAAATAAATCAGAGTTAGAATGTTTCATAGTAGGGCAATTCAGAATCTAATAAGAACTGTCACGAACTATAAAAGGAGAAGAGAAACAGTCAGAAAAAGGAACATGTTGAGGCTGTGGTCAATGAGTCCTTTGCTCTTAAGAGTCAGCTATTTTTTCACTCTAAACAGAATGAGAACACTAAACCAAAATAGAGCTGTGTATAAAGAAAAGAATCCAAAAGAAAATACTTGCCAATAGAAGTAACTTTTGTGAATTTTTCAGCCGAAAATGGAACCATACTTCCAAGACTGAACCTTTTCTTTAATGAAGAAAGCTATTTCCAAGAGAACACATTTGTGTATGAAGTTGAAGATTCTGATGAATGTTATGAGATGAAGGATGGTAGTCCTATTACAAAAGAGGAGATGGTACCTAGAAATATAGAGGAAGTGATAGCCGAACAGAGACAGGAAAGACAGAGACATGTCCCAGTATACAGTAGCAGTATGTGTAATATTTGGCAGGAATCTGTTGATATGCTGAGAGATTACCTACATATGTTTCCCTGCAAAACTTTGAAACATGAAAAAGGTATGTTGTAGGGATTAGGTCCATGCAAAGTAAGAAAGTATACCGATTTACAGGGACGCTCACTGGCATATATATCCAAGAAAGTGTATCAAAGCACCTTTCATCATTTCAGAGTATTAGCTGCACACCACTCAATGTGAACTTTAGTTAGGGTGCTCTACTATGTTAAAACGCCTGTCCTCTGTTTAGGAGAAATGAACAGAGTTCTTCTGCATGGTACAGTAGCAGAGGTGGAAAGAGTTTGTGAAGGTATTCAATTTCATTAGAGGAGATTACAAAGTTTAACACAGTTTCTTCAGAGAAACTGCACTGTGTTTGTATATTTTGTTGATTCCCTTACTACAAAAGTCAAACTAATAATGTTGTTCTATATTCAAAAATTGAAGAAGAGAACAGAGATAAGTGACAAGAATGTACTCCCTGTTTCTGTGTAGAGGAGCGGTTTGATTGTTCCACACGAGAAATTATATGTAAGTACTGTTATGATAAGTTAGATGATAATAAAATGCCAGCTAGAACAGTACGTAACAAGTTTCTTATAGAATGTATACATCCTTTTCAAGTAATAGTTCATATGGAACCAAAAACAGGAAAAGTACCTCCAGCTGAGCTACAGAAACGTCTTAATGGTAGAATTGTATATTTGCCATTAGATTTCAAAGATAATATTGAACCTATATGGGTGGAAAGTAGTTTTGATGAACCACTTATTATTTTAGTGAATGATGTCCCTACCAAGAATAAAAACTTATGTAAAGAGTTAGTGGATGTTAGCAAAGTTTTTAAAAGCTACATTATGGCCCTCATTCTGACCCTGGCGGTCTTTGACCGCCAGGGCGGAGGACCGCGGGAGCACCGCCGACAAGCCGGCGGTGCTTCAATGGGGATTCCGACCGCGGCGGTAAAGCCGCGGTCGGACCGGCACCACTGGCGGGGTCCCGCCAGTGTACCGCGGCCCCATTGAATCCTCCGCGGCGGCGCAGCTTGCTGCACCGCCGCGGGGATTCTGACCCCCCCTACCGCCATCCAGATCCCGGCGGTCGGACCGCCGAGATCCGGATGGCGGTAGGGGGGGTCGCGGGGCCCCTGGGGGCCCCTGCAGTGCCCATGCCACTGGCATGGGCATTGCAGGGGCCCCCGTAAGAGGGCCCCTAAATGTATTTCACTGTCTGCTGCGCAGACAGTGAAATACGCGACGGGTGCAACTGCACCCGTCGCACAGCTTCCACTCCGCCGGCTCGATTCCGAGCCGGCTTCATCGTGGAAGCCTCTTTCCCGCTGGGCTGGCTGGCGGTCTGAAGGAGACCGCCCGCCAGCCCAGCGGGAAAGTCAGAATTACCGCCGCGGTCTTTCGACCGCGGAACGGTAACCTGACGGCGGGACTTTGGCGGGCGGCCTCCGCCGCCCGCCAAGGTCAGAATGAGGGCCTATATCTGGTGCAAAATGATATTTATTATAAAAATGTAAATATTCTTCAAAATATAACACATATGGAGGATGACATATTACCATCAAGAAGTCAGATTGAAAAGGTGGATCAATCTAAATCAGAAGAAAATTATGAACACTACAATATCCATTTTCTGCATTCTGAGGAGATTATTGGTGATGCTACTGATCGCTTTCAACTGAAAGAAGCTAAAGGAGCTTCTATGAGTGTGTGGGAGAAATATGCAAAAGCTCACTGTTTTCTACATCTGTTGCCCACTGGAGTAGATGATCAGTAGGATAACCGGCCTGTACAAAGACCAGAAGCTGAGTTCAGATTGACTGGACTATATTCAGAGGACCCTATATTTCGCCAATGTATTCCCTATATATTCCATCTATTGCTTGAGGATGACTTGTCAGGACTATCTTATGCAGTAAGCTATATTTTAAAGACAGGAGTGAATCTGCAAAATGTCTCAGCAAGGGCATTTGCTAACAGAGTTAATGGAAAGTGAGAAAACCTGGATTACAACTTGATTTATGTGATTGCATGCCAATGTGGCACCAACAAATATTGGTATCTCCTCATGGTGAGTTTAAATGCATGTAGAGAAACCTGGGTGCACCTACTTGGTTTCTTACACTCACTTGTGCTTAACATGCATGGGATAACCTCTTTGAGTTTTTGTGAGAAGCAAACCCAAATATCAAGGACATAAGGACATACGTCTGAAGACAGCTAGAGAACTTAGGGGGTCATTACAACCCTGGCGGACGGTGTTAAAGCGGCGGTAAGACCGCAAACAGGCCAGTGGAAAAAATAAATGGAATTATGACCGTGCGGAAACCGCCAACATAGACAGCCACTTTAACACTCCGACCGCCACGGCGTTACCAACAAACAGCGCGGCGGTCACCGCCAACAAACAGGCGGAAGACAAAGTACTGCCCACAGTATTACAACAGGCCAATCCGCCACCTTTTCTGGGGCGGATTCACCGTGAATAAAAACACGGCGGAAACAGACATTTAAATGGGAAAACGCTCACTTCTACACACTCCACGAGGAAGGAGGACACCATGGAGCCGGAACTCCAAATACTCCCTGCAATAGTGTTTCTGCTCCTCTACGAACATCAGCAACGGCGGCGCAGAAGACAATGGTGAGTACTGCACCTACGACATAGGGGAGGCAAAAGTCAGGGGCACACACATGCAACACCCCCACCCGACCCTCGCACACTACAACATACACACCAATGCATTTCCAAACATCACAGTAACAACCCCCAACCCCCCCGGAAGACTGCAAAGACAAAAGGAAATTACTAAAACCACTGTAATGTATCAAAATACAGTGAGCTAATATATACAGAAATATTTACAAATGCCAAAATATATACATCACGATCAGTAGTGCAGGTATGCACCATCCAATGTCCGTGGACCACTGGGCCCAAAATGCATGGGCGAGGCCCACACTAGATACCTGTCTAGAAACTGAGAGAACACTGCAGGGGCACCAGATAGAAATACAACAGGCACCTCAGGGGGAAGGGAAGGGGGGGCACCTCAGCTGGATGACAGCACCACGCCAGATCGACGACGGGGCTCCATGCCCATTGATGTATCCTGGGGAGTGCAAAGCCACAGTCTCACAAGTCTCTACAGTGGGTGGGTTGCCCACTGGACCATCCTGGGGAGTGCAAAGCCACAGTCTCTCAAATCTCTACAGTGGGTGGGTTGCCCACTGGACCATTCTGGGGAGTGCAAAGCCACAGTCTCTCAAATCTCTACAGTGGGTGGGTTGCCCACTGGACCATTCTGGGGAGTGCAAAGCCACAGTCTCTCAAGTCTCTACAGTGGGTGGTTTTCCCACTGGACCATTCTGGGAGTGCAAAGTCACAGTCTCACAAGTCTCTACAGTGGGTGGGTTGCCCACTGAACCATCCTGGGGAGTGCAAAGCCACAGTCTCACAAGTCTCTACAGTGGGTGGGTTGCCCACTGTACCATCCTGGGGAGTGCAAAGCCACAGTCTCACAAGTCTCTACAGTGGGTGGCTTGCCCACTGGACCATTCTGGGGAGTGTAAAGCCACAGTCTCTCAAGTCTCTACAGTGGGTGGGTTGCCCACTGCCATATTCTGGGGAGTGCAAAGCCACAGACTCTCAAGTCGATAACAGTCTCCACTGGTTCTGGATGGGGACTGGTGCCCAGAGTGCTTCATCCTGTGAAGGACAGAGGTAGTGGATGCATGTCTCCACTGGTTCTGGAGGGGGACGGGGACTGGTGCCCAGAGTGCTTCATCCTGTGAAGGACAGAGGTAGTGGATGCATGTCTCCACTGGTTCTGGAGGGGGACTGGTGCCCAGAGTGCATCACTCACCCCGTGATGGTCCCAGTTGCGTCACTGCCCCTGCCGCCCATGGGCTAGCGGGGCTTGAGTTGGCGGTCTTTGCCCTGTTCAGCGGTGCTTGCCCTGTTCAGCGGTGTTTGCCATGGCGGTCTTTGCCCTGTTCAGCGGTGCTTCCCCTGTTCAGCGGTGCTTGCCCTGTTCAGCGGTGCTTGCCATGGCGGTCTTTGCCCTGTTCAGCAGTGCTTGCCCTGTTCAGCGGTGCTTGCCATGGCAGTCTTTGCCCTGTTCAGCGGGGCTTCCCCTGTTCAGCGGTTCTTGCCCTGTTCAGTGTTGCTTGCCATGGCGGTTTCTGCCCTGTTCAGCGGTGCTTCACTTAGCTGCCTCTGACCTGTGCAGCGGTGTGTGCCATGGCGGTCCCTCATTGGCCGGCGGGGCTGTGGCTGCCGGGGCCCTCCTGGGCACTCCTGGGCACTCCTGACCAGTGACGATAGTGCTGCCCTCCAGGGCACTGACTCTGGCGGTGGTCTCCTGACCAGTGACGATAGTGCTGCCCTCCAGGGCACTGACTTTGGCGGTGGTCCCCTGACCAGTGACGATTGTGCTGCCCTCCAGGGCACTGACTCTGGCCTCCTGACCACTGACGATAGTGCTGGCGGTAGTGTCCTGGGCAGCGGGGATGATGGCGGCCTTCTCCGCTGTGCTGCTCTTCCCAGACTTTGGCACTTTCTTCTGCCCCTTCCCCACCTTGGGAGGAGTCACAGCTGATTCAACACTCCCCCCGGGACCCTTGTGAGCGGCTTTGCCGGCAGGAGACTTCACCCTCTCCCGTCGGGCACTGTCCAACTTCTGGTGCTTCACGGGGGGGACTGGCTGTGCTTTGGCTCTGTGTCACACTGGCTGCCCTGGTGCCCGGTGCACTCCACAGACCCATCCAACTCAGGGTAGGCCACCGCCAGGATCCGGAACATCAGGGGGGTCATGGTGCGACGGGCACCCCTCCTACGTTGGGAGGCCATCCCCAGCTGAGCCTCCGCCGTCTTCTTGCTCCAGCAGCGAATGTCCTCCAATCTTTTACGGCAGTGTGTGCTCCATCTCTGGTGGACCCTCAGGGTCCGGACGTCCTTGGCGATGGCACGCCAAATATCCTTCTTCTGGTGGGCGCTGACCTACACAACATGTACAGGGGAAGAAGAGAAGTCATTAACAACTGCACCATTGAAGTGAGTGGCCCACAACCCTGCCCTTGCCATGTTCACACTCATTCATGCTCGCTGAAGTGTGCCCCCTTCCTTCTTACATCCAGCCCTCTCCACCCAGTCATAGCCCATACAGCTTGCACCCTATGTACTCACCTGTAGAGTAGCGTGTCCTGGGGGAGGATCCCGTCCACAAGCTTCTCCAACTCCGGTCGAAGATCAGGTATCAAGTGATTGAACAGATAGAAAATGGCGGTCACGTCTGCGACGGTGTCATCCGCGGCGGTGCGTATCATCACCGCCGGCGCACTTCATCATTGGCTCCTGGGACCCATAGGCTCCAATGTTAACCAATGCAGCATTGCGCTGCGGTCTACGACTGCCTACCGCAACTGTGAACAACGCCAGCGCAGTTACCTCAAATCCCATTGTCCCAGTTTAGAGGTCAGGCATCCACCATTTCAGGGGCCCATATGGCTTCATTTTCTACTGCGTCACACATAACGAGGCCTGGACTACACACACATACAGACAACTCTTTTGGAATTTGTCTTGTGTTCTGTGTAGCTGTGGATACATACCTCTGAATTGCTTGACTCTGTGGTCGCTGTTGTCCTACCTAGGCACTATTAGCTGGGACATGTGAGGAGATGGCGGAATCCTCCGGTGAACCGACCGCTGGTGGACCTGTTGACAATGGAGGAGCGACATTTAATCATCACCTACAGGTTTGACCGTGCCACAATCCAGGAACTGAGTACCCAGTTGGAGCCTGACCTGATGTCAGCAATCCGCCATCCCACAGGAATCCCCCCTCAAGTGCAGGTGCTATCAGTGCTCCATTTCCTAGCAAGTGGGTCATTTCAAACAACTGTGGCTATGGCATCAGGGATGTCCCAGCCTATGTTTTCCAACGTGTTGTCCAGAGTGTTGTCTGCCCTGCTGAAACACATGAGGAGCTACATTGTTTTCCCTCAGGTGGAGGATTTGGCTACTGTTAAAGGTGACTTCTATGCCCTGGGACATATCCCTAACATCATAGGTGCCATTGATGGGACCCATGTAGCTCTGGTCCCCCCCCACAGGAGTTAACAGGTGTCCAGGAACCGGAAGAGTTATCATTCCATGAATGGACAGATGGTATGTTTGGCAGACCAGTACATCTCCCAGGTAAATGCTATGTTCCCTGGCTCAGTGCATGATGCCTACATTCTGTGGAATAGCAGCATCCCTTATGTGATGGGTCAACTCCAGAGGCACCGGGTGTGGCTATTAGGGGACTCTGGTTACCCCAACCTGTCATGGCTACTGACCCCAGTGAGGAATCCCAGGACCAGGGCAGAGGAAAGCTACATTGAGGCCCATGGGCGGACAAGGAGGGTGATCGAACGCACCTTCGGCCTCCTGAAGGCCAGGTTCAGGTGCCTCCATATGACAGGTGGTTCCCTATTCTACTCACCAAGGAAGGTGTGCCAGATCATCATCGCCTGCTCCATGCTTCACAATCTTGCTTTGCGATGCCAGGTGCCTTTTCTGCAGGAGGATGGTCCAGATGACGGTGTTGTGGCAGCTGTGGAGCCTGTGGACAGTGATGAGGAGGAAGCAGAGGAAGAAGACATTGACAACAGGGACTCAGTCATACAGCAATATTTCCAGTGACACACAGGTGAGAACACTTTCTTTACTAATACTTTTACTTTCACACTTTTACCTCTATCCTGTCTGTAAATTTCAAACAGTATGTGGTAAGTGAGTTGCACATTTCCATTACGGTTTCACAGGTGTGGTTACCAACGTGTGTCATCTGCTTGCATCCTTCATGGACTTGTGATGTGTGACATAGGTATGTTGACATTACTATTGAGAACTGATTTGGCATTGTTATAGCTAATACACATTTTCAATATCAAAGACTGACTCCAGATTCTTTTGTGGTTCAAGGGTGTTTATTGCAGTGCTAAATATTGGAGGGGGGTGGTAAAATGGTGATGGGTGATGGTGGAGAAATGTCCATGGCAGAGTCCAGTCTATTAGTCTCACAGGTGCACTGCCCATATGGGCATAGGAAGTGGAGCTGGGCCAGTTCCAATATGGACAGGGTTACAAAGCGGGACAGTGGGATGACAATCAGGGTGGTCTTATTTCTTGGCGGGGGTCTTGCCATCGTGCTCTGTCCTGTTCCTGGATCTCAGGGACCGCTTGCGGGGTGGTTGTCCGTCTGCAGGGGGTGGGGTGCTGGTGTGGTGGTCCTGTGGAGGTGCATCCTGTCCACTAGCGCCGGCGGAGGTGGTGGGCAGTTCATCATCCATGCTAGTGTCAGGGGCCCCTTGGAGTGCCATGGTGTCCCTCATGGTGTTCTGTATGTCCTTCAGCACCCCTACAATGGTGCCCAGGGCGGAGCTGATGGTTCTGAGTTTCTCCCTGAAGCCCAAATACTGTTCCTCCTGCAGGCGCGGGGTCTCCTGAAACTTGGCCAACACCGTAGCCATCGTCTCCTTGGAGTGGTGGTATGCTCCCATGATGGAGGAGAAGGCCTCGTGGAAAGTGGGTTCCCTTGGCTTGTCCGCCTCCTGTCGCACAGCAGCCCTCCCAGTTCCCCTGTGTTCCTGTGCCTCTGTCCCCTGGACCGTGTGCCCACTACCACTGCCCCCAGGTCCCTGTTGTTGTTGGGGTGGTGGGTTATCCTTGGTTCCCTGTAGTGGTGGACACACAGCTGATTGACGTGTCCTGGGTATGGCGGTATGGGCCCGCTGGGTGGGTGCTGTATTAGTGTTTCCAGAGGGTGGAAGGTCTGTGCCTGTGCGAAGGGAACCGACTGTCCCGAGGCCCACGATGGTCCTGGCTGGTCATCTGGATCCAGTTGGCCAGAGCTGCTGTCATCACTGTGGGCCTCTTCTGTGGGTGGGGTAGAGATATCTGGACCCTCCTGTCTGGTGACATTAGGTAGTGGTCCTGCAGGGGTATAATAGCATGATTATTGCATCTGTATGTGTCATGGTGTGCAATGGGTGGGTGAGCGTGTACCCCAGTGCTAGCATTGCTGTGTGGGGGCTTGTGTGATGATGGTTAGGGGTTGTTATGGGTATGTGCAGTGGGCATGCTTTAGTGATGGGTGTCCATGCTTTGTTGTGTCATGCAGGGCTTGGTGTTGGGATGGGTGGTTTGTGTTATTAGTACATTAGTGAGGAGTTGGAGTGATAGGGGATTAGGCGAGGGTGGGGGTGTGTGATAGCATGCAGGTAGGGTGGGGGATATGATAGTTAAGATTAGACTTACCAGTGTCCATTCCTCCACCGACTCCTCCGAGGCCCTCAGGATGCATGATGGTCAAGACCTGCTCCTCCCATGTTGTTAGTTGTGGGGGAGGAGGTGGGGGTCCACCGCCAGTCCGCTGAACCGCAATGTTGTGCCAGGAGACCACGGAACGCACCTTCCCCCGTAGGTCGTTCCACCTCTTCTTGATGTTCTCCCAATTGCTTGGGTGTTGTCCCACTGCGTTGACCCTGTCGACTATTCTTCGCCATAGCTCCATCTTCCTAGCTATAGAGGTGTGCTGCACCTGTGATCCAAATAGCTGTGGCTCTACCCGTACGATTTCCTGCACCATGACCCTGAGCTCCTCCTCCGAATACCTGGGGTGTCTTTGGCGTGCCATTGGGTGGTGTAGGTGATGTGTGTGGGGTGGTGTATGTGGTGATGAGTGTGGTGATGTGTAGTGGTGTGTGGTGTTTTGTGCGTGGATGTTGTGTGCGTGATGGTGTCGTGTGCCTCTGTGTCGTAGGGTTGTCTATTGCTGTGCTCACTCTCTGGCCTTCGTCTACAATTTTTGGTCGTAGGGGTTTGTGGGTGATGTGGGTGTGTGTTTTATATTGTGTTGGGTGTGTGGGAGTGGTGTTTGTATGTGTATCAGGTGTGTGTAATTCGAATTGTCCAATGTGGCGGTGTTTTGGAGATGTGTGTGTATTTTGAGCGTGGCGGTGTGTACCGCCAATGGGGTTGAAAGACCGCTGCGGATTCGTGGGTCGTAATAGCATGGGCGTGTTTCTGTTGTCGTGACGGTGGAGGATTTGTTTTTGCCAGTTTATCACTGACCTTTGGTGTGGCGGACTTGTGTGGGTGTCTGAATTTCAGCGGTTTCCAAGATGTGGGTCATAATAGCTGTGGTGGAATTCCGCTGCCGCGGCGGTATGTTGGTGGTCTTCTGCACGGCAGTAAGCGGCTTTTACCACCAATGTTGTAATGACCCCCTTAGTTTCTTAGATCCTGCTAATGTTTGCAGATATTTTAACCAACAGTTTCAAGCCATAATGTCTTTTACCTGCAACAAAATAAATCCTCCTCTTGGTAAAATAACTGATTTCTTTTGGCATAAAGAGGACCAAGCAAAAGGTTCACCTCATGTTCACATGCTCTTATGGACAAAAGTTGCACTGAAATTTAGGATAGACAGTGATGAGTCTGTCCTATCTTTCATAGATTAGCATGTAACATGCACCATTCCAAAAGACAGGGGTGAGAAAGGTCTAAGACAACAAGGTCTGCGGTTTCACACTCATAGATGTGGCAGTTACTGTCAAAGAAAATTCAGATGCAAAGGAAAATTTTACACAAAATGTTGTTTTGGATTCCCTTGACCTGTCATTTCACACTGACACGAAAATCTCCAACAAACACATACAACCTGAGAGGAACAGAGGCCTTGAAGTATATTAATGACTGCAATCCAGTGATTCTGAAAATGTGGAATGCGAACAAGGATATACAGTTTGTTATCGACAACTCCATCGCTGTTGCTCGTTACGTGACTTCATACATTACAAAATCAGAGATGACAGAGATGAAGGAAATGTGAGAGAGGATTTCTGCAGAAAAGAGTCTTATTGAGAAATTGTACAGCTTCAGCTTGAAAATTATTTAGCACGGAGAAACAGGATCTTATGAGTGTCCGGATTGGTTGAGTTAATTTAGTTTGTTCTCAAAGTCAGGGGCTAAGGCTAGGCCTTGCAAATACTCGAAATAGAGTCTTAAAGTATTTCCTGGAAATTCAGTATCTAGCAGAATTTGGTCCAGAAAGTAGAGACATTTTAAAATCAAATAAGCTGGACACAAAATACCCAGGAAGGAGTCCACATGTAGAAAACATGTGCCTCCATGAAGTACTTCAGTACTACAGGCGTCAACATAATTTGACAGAAAACATAGAAGAAAGGAGTGTTTGGTGAGACACAGCAAAGGAAATGTAATTAACCACAGAAAACGTATACAAGCCCCTAACACGGTTGCGGCTCGCGTAACCGTGAAGGGGCGGCGCGGCGCACGGGGGGAGGGAGTAGGGGGAATGCAATAAAAAAAAAAAAACTTACCTGGGCTGCCGCAAGAACTATGCTGCTACTCACCTGTTCCTGAAGCACAGGCTCCCAGTCTGCCCTGTGCCAATCCTGATGCTGCTCAGAGCAGCTTCAGGATTGGCTGGGAACGCCCAGCTAGGCCGCTCGCAGGCAGACTGGGAGCTGGGCAGGCTCTCTCTAGCCCAAAAACTGAGTTGCTGGGCTGGAGAGAGCGCTTTGTGCATGTGTGTTTGGCCGGCCCAAGACGGCCAGCCAAACATACATGCACTCTGTGGTGGAGTGCTCAGCACTCCCCCTCATTGCTCGTTACCCTCTGGCCACGCCCCTTTCCCCGCCCAAATTATAATAAACAAAGTTTATTATCGTTTTTGTGGAAAGGTTTTTCAGCATTCGCTGCTGGCGGGGGACAACGCTCCTCCGCCCTTACACAGCCACCACTCCTCTAACACCACCTTGCACCATACTAGCATAATAGCTAAGGAAGTGTTAAGGAGGCCTTTCTCCCATGCTGTATTTACAAAGTGCCGTAGTGCAAGCATTGTGCCACTTTGTAAACCGTTGTGTCACATTATGTCTGCGCCAGGCATCGGGGGGCGTTCCGATGTAGAGAGGCCTGACAAACTGGCACAGTGAAATTTTAAATATATAACTAAGCTATATTTTCCTTCATTTTTAACGCCTGCTCAGAGCAAGCATTAAAATGATGCACCCATTTTTATCTATAGGCCTCCCTGTGCTTTGCTGCACTGGTGTCACCATATTATCACGGTAGTGCAGTACACTAGTGTCAAAATGTTTGACACTAGTGCAGCAAAGCACCACAATAGCATCAAAAATTTGGACTCTATTGTTCTAATGACTGCCATGGTGCATTGTATTGTAAATACCGTTAGGTGAGGGGCGATGCATGAAAAGTGGCACATAGGGATGCTCCTTAGTTGCCAGAGTGAGGAGAGAAGAGAGTTTTTCTACTTGGCGCTTTTGCAGCTGTTCAAGCAGTGGAGTGATGATTCAAAATTACGTGAAGACTATGACCCCTAAAACGACTCTTTCAATGCTGTGAATGACAGCACTGAGTGTTCAGTCTTTCCAAACTACTTGCAAATGTTGAAAGATGAAGTATAACAGGAAGAGACAATTGCTGTTGAGATAGCCAAGGAGAGCTCACACAGCAGCCAAAGTTTTGGAGCAATGAGTTAAGATCCTCTTGGAGAAACAATTATTCCAAATGAAGCAACTATAGTTATTAATGATGTGAAGACTGCAATGTGGCAAGCAAGAGAGGAAACTGTTGATTTTGATCACTTAGTAGCACAACTGAACAATTAACAGAAATAAATGTATATCGAAATAACAGATAAAAGAGAGCACGAATTTCTGCATGAGAAGAAACAATGTGATTGCACTTTGCTTAAGCCAATACTACTGTACATCAGTGGACAAGCTAGCACTGGGAAAACTTTCTAATTAAAGTTCTCACCGTGTACCTACAGAGGACTACAGAATCAAATTTGTCATGTGTAGTAAATGCACATAACATTAAGGGAATTACTTTACATCGCCTGCTTATGCTACCTGTTAAGCATGATATTAAACTGGAATACCATAAGTTATTTGGTGAAGCTTGTCATGAGGTATCAAGAGTATTGAAGAGACGGAAGCTGTTAATCATCGAACAGGAGAGTATGGTATCAAACTCAATGCTTGCTTTTACACTTAAGAATGCCTCAGATTAACAGACTATAATATACTTTTTGGAGGCAACACTTTATTGTGTTTGCAGACCTATTGCAACTAACCCCTGCAAAAGGACACCCTGTTTTCAAAACACTTCTCCACAATGAAACAAGAAATTATTTGGGGAGTATAGGCAACATAAATATTTGGCTAAACGTCCAATATAAGGAAATAGTGAAAAATATGCTTCAAGCATCTGATGTAGATTATGGAAATATTCTTAAGGACCTTAGAGTAGGAGTTCTGACAAAGGAAGGAAAGTCTGCTTTAGAAAATTGACTACTCAAGAAACTATTTCAACTAACCTCACTGCAGCAGAACCAATGTACAATTCGATCAAAGAATAGAGACCCATAGTTTGTTTAAAGCCAACACTTGAAGAGTACATCAAACAACTACTAGCACTGGAGAAACATGATATTTTGGCAATTACAGCTATTGATAACATGGAACATCAATACTACTCACAGAAAGAGCAAAATTGGATTCTTTAGAAAAATCTGTATCCAAGACTGCAGGAATAGAAAAGCAGTTACACATTTGCAAAATCTGTTGTGTAATTTTGCAAAGTAATTTAAATGTTGAGGAAGGGTTAGTAAATGCTGCATTGGGTAAAGTTACTGATTTAATTCATTTTCCAAATAGAGATGAGATAGAATATTTGGCTATAACATTTGATCAGATTGATGATGTGAAGCAGATTGGCCAATGTATAACAAATTTTTTGCTTACGAAAGACAGATATATAGGGCAGCAACAGTTCTCACTCTCTCTAGCATATGCTGTAACTATCCATAAATCTCAAGTGTTAACTGTAGAGGCAGCTTTCATTAATATTGGAAGTACAGTATTTAAAAAAAATTATGTCATACGTAGCATTATCGCATATTAGAACATTTTCCGGTTTGTTTTTGATTGATTTTTTTATAGGAAAGGCAGTGCTGACGTAAGTTGTATAAGAAAGTAAAATTGGTTAAGAAGTATATACGCTGCTCATCAGCTGGAAAAAAGTCCAGGTGTCTACTGCTATGCAAATGTTGTTCTCAATGTACTTTTTCATTTACCACATCTTGTAAATGGAATTCAATAACAAACAGATAACAGATTGCGTTCTGCACTATATATTTTGCTCCATTTACTCAGTGATAGGACTGTAACCCATTCTGCTTTCAGCATTCAACAACATGTAGTTACACGTGGAGGATCTGTACTGATTATTCTCAAAAGTCAACAAGATGCATAAGCATTTCTAATGGTCATCCTTGGAGTATTAGAAAAAGAAGAAGTAAATATTGATGACTTATTCGGATTGACTTATAAATGGAACCATGACTGTGAAGATTGCTCTTTTACATCAGGTACTCAAATAAATTTTGAGCGATTTTTGTACTTAACACTACCTGCTTCCAATAATGTGCCTTTTGTTGAATAAAAATGCTAACCAATATATATCCTGCCCAACCTGTAGATCAGATGTTGTGTCTATATTGAATCTACAAAGAAGTGGAAAATACCTTATACTAATGTTACAATGATGCAAAGCAGATGGATCTAAATTGGAAACCAAAATCACAAACTTCAAAGCTGGTAAAATTTTAATTTCTGTAAAAATGTATACTTCTATAGCTATTATTTTTCACGGAGGAGTTAATATTACATCTGGACACTACTCTGTCTATTTAAAGAGTGAAACAGGAAGAACGGAATCCCATAGCACTAAACTTATATTCAAACCAAAATTGCCTTTCAAACTGCAAAATTCTTACCTTTTTTTTCCTCCAACAAAAATTCTAGGATGTACGTCTGGAATTAAAATAAAGTACAATTTTCTTCTACAAGCATCATACGTTTTGAAATCATTTGACCTACCAGGGTGATATAAAAAAAAAAAAGAATACTTTTATCTTCCATGAAGGGGTTAATATAATATCTAGATATAACAGAGTAATGAAAGAGTGACACTGGATGGATATATCACAAACATTTCAACCTTAAAAAGATATAAAACAGCCATTCAAAGTACAAAATTGCCATATTTTGTTTCTCCAATCAAACCACTACAAAATATTTCTGGAAGAAACTAATGTATGGCATTTAATCTACAAGGATCATCAGTGTTTTAGACATCATTTGGTCTACCAGAGGTAATGTCATCAATGTTTTAGACATCATTTGGTCTACCAGGTGCGATGTCTTCAAAAACATCTCAGAAACACAATTCTCCTTTATTTGCATTAGTACTATTGTACTAGGTATAATAATAAGATAATTACTTTTTGGACACATTTGAGTACATTAGTTTACAAATTGTATGTAAAACAAATTATTAACCATTTGAAGTGTGTATCACTTATTTGTAGTAATATATTGTGCAGTTTGTTTTACAACCCATGCAATTGTTTTTCCCCACTGTTCAATGATGAAACTTTATATGAAGCCACATTTTAGTTCTACAACTATAAAAGCTGAGAACAGAAAAAGAGGGAAAATAAAAGGTTTTACTATAATGTGATATACTATTACAGTATAAATAATGTTTACTCTTCTGTTTTGAAAAATTTACAAATAAAATACTAACTGCTATTCATATTATGTTTCTTTTTTAACAGTGATTGGAGTTATATCTCTTCAGATTTGTCAGATACTTGTAGTGCTGCATGAGTATTTGTTAAAGTAGTCCTGCATAGAGTCTTCTTGCATAAAGAGCACATCATCGTAGAAGGTCACTCATACAACAACTTACACACCCAGTGAAACACTCACACAGCCACTCACTCACACAGTCATTCACACACTCAGTGTAGGAGGCTGACTGTCTATATAGTGTGCCAAAAAGATGTGCATTGTGCAGAGAGCCCAAGCAACCCACTTTGGTATCCAGAGGTGAAACACACACCACCCAATGCTCTGTTTTGGCAGTAGTGTGGGTGAGCAGTTCGGCATATCTTAGAGATGTGCTAATCATTTGTTGTACTTACAGTATCAATAATTGTGGACACACACTCGGAAAAATAACTTGAGATCAATTTACACAAATACTTCAGATTATTATAACATTTTTAAAACCAAGATCATCAAAATCAGGTAAGCACTTTTAAAGTTATGGTTTTTAAAGTTTTAGCCAAAATAGGCCCTCATTCTGACCCTGGCGGTGAGTGATAAAGTGGCAGTAATACTGCCAACAGGCTGGCGGTAAGTACCGTCAAATTATGACCATGGCGGTGAGAACTTCCATAGACAGCCAATGTACCACACCAACTGCCAGGGCGGAAACAACACTCACCACAACAGTAGCCGCCAACAGTCAGGCGGAAGACAAAGTACTGCCCCATATTAAGACACATCACTCCGCCACCTTTTCCGGGGCAGTACCAACGCCATCAAAACCCTGGCGGAAACCCATCACAGAAGAGAAAGGACTCCCCATCGGAGACATAGGGAAGAACAACGCTGCCATGGAACCCAAACTGCAAGTCTTTCCAATGATCTTCTCCGTAATGCTCCACCTGGAACACCAACTCCAACGAAAACGACAATAGTGAGTACAGCCGCCTAACACACAAGAGATGGTGGGAGGAAAACGAGAGTGACACACACACGCACGGCACACACCAGACACACACACACCACACACACTTCCAGGTGCATACGAAAAACAATTTGTTCCAGAAAAACAACGGAATAATGCAAGGACAACAGGAATGGCCGAAAGTGATTGCAATCAGATCAACATCAAAATAACGTATTCAATTTGTCAATGAAACAGATATGTACACATGTAAACAAAGGGACACTGCCCAGTCCAATGTTCAAAGGGTCACCATGGCCACAGCGCACAGTCTAAGGCCCAACTCGAATCCTGACCAAATTCGGATAGGACACTGCAGGGGCATCAGTTTGCAAATAGGCAGGAACCTCGGGGGCACCGTGCCAGATGCGGGAACAAGCCCACTGGTTCTGGAGGGGGCGCCATGCCCATTGCTCTGTCCTGGGGTGTGCAAGTCCACAGTCTCTCAAGTGGGTGACTTTCCCAACGGTTCTGGAGGGGGCTCCATGCCCATTGCTCTGTCCTGTGGATTGCAAGGCCATAGTCTCTGGAGTGGGTGACTTTCCCACTGCTTCTGGAGGGGGCTCCATGCTCATTGCTATGTCCTGGGGAGTGCAAGGCTACAGTCTCTGGAGTGGGTGACTTGCCCACTGGTTCTTTAGGGGGCTCCATGCCCATTGCTCTGTCTTGGGGAATGCAAGGCCACGGTCTCTGAAGTGGGAGACTACCCCACTGGTTCTGGAGGGGGCAACCTGTACAGCAGGCTCTGGAGTGTGGCCTAAATGGCGTCCACTGGCTGTGATGGCTGCAGTGTGGTGGTGGATGGAGGAGCCTCCTGGGCCGCTTCTGTACTTCTGGATGGCTGCAGTGTGGTAGTGGATGGAGGAGCCTCCTCGGCTGCCTCTGCACTTTCGGATGCCTGCAGTGTGGCGGAGGATGAAGGAGCCTCCTGGGCTGCCTCTGCACATTCTGATGGCTGCAATTCATCAGCTGGCAGTGGGGGCCCGTGACAGATGGTGATGGTGGAGGTGTCACCTTGACAGCGTCCGCTGGAGTAGAGGGATTCACCTCCTCCAGTACATGTGGTGTAGATCCTTACACTTCATGGCAGGGGTGGATGGGCTCTTCCCCTTCCTGCCTGGTGGTGCAGGCTCCTTTCCCTTCTTGACTGGTGGTGCAGACTCCTTCCCCTTCTTCGATGGAGGTGTGGTATCCTTACCACCACGAGTAGGTGGTGCTACCACAGTTCCCTTGGTCTGTTTGGCTGAGGTGTTGGGCTGTGTTCTTGATACCCTGCTCTTATGGGCAGGGGTGGAGGGGGAGGGAAGAGGTCAAGTTAGGAAAGGAAAAGCTTTTTAGGGACGTTGGGGCAGGAGGAGGGTGGAGTAATGGGAGTGTAGGTTGAGGGAGTGGTTGTTGGAGGTGTATGTCTGCTGGATTTGGGTGCAGGTGCATGGACTGTATGCTGATGTGAGGTGGATGGCTGTTGGGCGTGTAAGTGCTTGCATGTGTGTGCTTTGGGGGGGCAGGCAGGGTGGGAGAGGACAGAGGGGGCGGGTGCATGGCTGTTGTGGAGGTGTCTGCCAGTGAGGTGTGTGTTCTGCTTGGTGTGCTGATGCTGGTAGTGCATGTTGATGTAGTGCATGCAGGTGTGAGTGTGGACGTGTCTGGGAGGTAGGTGGTGGAGGAGGAAGAGGAGGGGAGACAGTGGATGCAGTAAATGGTGTCATGTCTGCAACTGCGGGATGAAGTGTGGTGCTTGTGTTTGCCTGTGCCACTCTTGGGTGTTGTCTTGTGTGCATGCTCGTATGTGTGCCTGGGATGGGGTGGGGTTGAGGAGAATGGGGCTGGGGATTGGAAGTTGGAGGAGAGACGTTAGAAACAGGGACAATGGCTGCCATCAGAGAGGAGGCCAGAGCATGAATCGATCTCTGTTGGGCTGCCAATCCACTGTGAATGCCCTTCAGGAATGCATTGCATTGCTGCATCTGGGATGCCAGCCCCTGGATGGAATTCACAATGGTTGACTGCCCTACAGAGATGGATCTCAGGAGGTCAATAGCCTCCTCACTCAGGGCAGCAGGGCTCCCTGGGCCAGGGCCTGAGGTGCCTGGGACGAAAGAGATGCCCACCCTCCTGGGTGGGCAGGCACAGGAAACTCGCTGAGGGGCTACTGGAAGGGCAGTGCTGGTACGGGAGGTGGCGGATGTACCTGCAGCTGGGGTGGTCACAGAGCTGTCCACCACCACCAGGGAGCTCCCATCGGATGAGGTATCTGAGTCTGTGTTGTCTCCTCCAGTCTCCGCCATGGTGCTCCCCTCGCCCTCCGTCCCAATGGTTCCCTCGGTGTTGTTGGACTCTGCTTCCTAGGTCATGTGGGATGCAGCTCCCTCTGTCGCCAGTACCCCTGCTCCTCTGCCAGATTATGCTAATGCACACAAGGAGAGGATGACAAAGCAAAAAAGGGGGGAGAGAGACAAAGGATACACTGGGTCAGTGAATGCACCAACACTACTGTTGGCATACACATCACCGTCACACACAGAGAACAGGCTTGAGCACTAAGCATTGCACTACCAGTTAAATGGCTAGTCACTAAGGCAAGATGAGGATCACAACCTGCCAACTGCAGCACTCCTGGGACTAACGATGCCCTGGCTAAAATGGACTGCTAACTAACTAGGTTACCTGTATTTGTCATACACCCATTATCCTTCAGATGACCCACAGTGCAATGTTTGGCCTGGCCTTAGGGGCACCCACTAACACACATCCACCACCTGAATACCACCCCACCAGCCAAAATCTGTATTGACACCCACTGTACTCACCCCTGTGTGCGTGCTGTGATGCCCTCAAGCGCCCATCCAGCTCAGGGTAGGCCACAGCCAGTATGTGGGCCATCAGGGGGGTCAGGTTCTGACGGGCACCCATTCCTCCTTGTGAGGCCATTCCCAGCTGGGCCTCCGCGGTCTTCCATGCCCAGCATCTGAGGTCCTCCTACCATTTCCGACAGTAGGTGCTCCACCTGCCATAGACCCCCAAGGTCCGCACGTCCTTGGCGATGGCATGCCATATTCCCTTCTTTTGATAGGCGCTGATCTGCAGAGGCAATACAGACAGGAGACCACCATTAAGTAAAAATCCAGCCTGTCACACAAATGGCCCACCACCCTTACATGATGCTTTCACACACATCTCCATGCATCCTTGCCACATTCATTGTGGCCAAAGTGTACTCACCTGTTGTTCTGGAGGCCCATACAGTTGTCCGTTCTGGGGTAGGACCCCATCCACCAAGCGCTCCAACTCCTCCGAAGTGAAGGGAGGGGACCTTTCCCTGGTCACACGGGCCACAGTAGGTTCCAGACACAGGTCCCAGCAGCACACGCAGTGAAGGTCTTCTCCTGTTGAAGGTCAGGAAACAAGTGAGGATTGAGATAGAAAATGGCTGTCATATCCGCGGCGGAGTACACTGTCACCACCGGTGTACATCCCCATTGGCCACTGTTCTCCATAGAGCCCCATATTATCCAATATGGAATTGCACGGCGGTGCAAGACCGCCTTCCACCACAATACCCAAGGTCGGCGGAGTTGCCTCCCTTCCACCTGTCCCTACATATAGGACAGGTGGTCGCCATTTCAGGGGGGGGAACAGGCATATCGACAATTACTGTGTCACAGATTAAATTGGCACATACTTCGCCATTAACAATGTCTCAATACATAAGTGCACCAAGTGGACTGCTGTTGTGGTTTTGTTGTTCAAATTGTGACAGCCTACTCTCTCTTGTGTCCCTTAGATACCTACTGCTGCGGATGAATAGGAGGTGGAGACATACCCCCGTGTCCAGACCCCTTGTGGACTTAGCTACATTGGAGGACAGGCACATTATACTCACCTATAGACTGGACAGGGCCACAATCATAGAGCTGTGTGCCCAGTTAGAGCCAGACCTGATCTCATCTATCCGTCATCCGACTGGGATCCCCCCTCTTGTGCAAGTGCTATTAGTGTTCCATTTCCTGGCGACAGATTCTTCCCAAGTGACAGTGGGCTTGGCAGCAGTAATGTCACAGCCAATGTTCTCAGTCTTGCTGGCAAGAGTTTTGTCTGCCCTAATAAAACACATGTGCAGCTACAGTGCTCTCCCCCAGTTGGAAGATTTAGCCAATGTGAAGGCCGGATTCTATGCAATGGGATATATCCCCAATATTATTGGGGCGATTGACGGGACACATATTGTGTTTGTCCCCCCGCCAGAATAAACAGGTGTAAAGGAATCGTAAGAGTTTCCACTCACTGAATGTGAAGATGGTCTGCCTGATGGACCAGTACATCTCCCACTTCAGTGCTAAGTATCCTGGGTCGATGCATGATGCCTTTGTCTTGAGGAATAGCAGCATCCCAATTGTGATGTCCCAACTACAGAGGCATAGGGCGTGGCTAATAGGTGAGCCATAGTCCCCACCAAGTGTGTATTCCTCTGGTGTTGACCCCATACGATTGTTTATGGCTAAATGTTGTCCCTCAACATCCACAGGTGACTCTGGCTACCCAAACCTATTGTGGCTGCTGACCCCTGTGAGGAATGCCAGGACAAGGGCTGAAGAACATTATAATGAGGCGCATGGGTGAACCAGACGGACCATCGAGAGGCCCTTCGACCTCCTGAAGGCCAGGTTCAGGTGTCTCCATCCCTGTGCTACTTACCCGAGAAGGTCTGCCAGATAGTCATCGCACCCTGCATGTTGCAGAAACTGGCCTTCAGACGCCATGTACCTTTTCTGAAGGAGGAGGAGACAAGAGATGCCCCTGTGGCTGCAGTAGACTCTGATGACAGTGAGGATGAAGAGGCTGAGGATTAGGACCACAGAACATCAGTTATCTATCAGTATTTCCAATGACACACAGGTGAGACAGTGCAACTTCACATTTCTATGACTATTGGTATATCCTGTGAGACTGTGGAATGATGGCATTAACTTCCTTTTACCTCTACTTACTGTCACCTATGGTTTATCATTTTAAAGGTTTTGGTGCTATGACAACTGCGTACTGATGTGCTGACTACAGCCAGCTACATGTCATTATTTATAAGCTCTCACAATGTACAGTTCATTTGCAATGGATGTAACTGTTTCCATAAATACACTTTTCTAACACATGACATACAATTAGTCGAGTTGTTTTCAAGGGTGTTTATTTTAGTTCTAACAAATTGAGGGAAAGTGCAATGGAATGGGGTGATGATAGAGGAAAGTCCAGTGTATTGTTCCAGTCTGTTTGTAGCACAGGTGTAGTGTCCAAGTGGCCATAGGAAGGGGAGCAACAGCAGTTCAAGCTGGACAAGGTGACTGAGTGGGAAACAAGGGGGACAATCAGGAGAGTCTCATATCCTGGCAGTGTTCTTGGCAAATGTCTCTGGCTTCTGTCTGGGTTGCAGAGAACGTTTGCGGGATGGTTCACCTTCTGCAGGAGGAGGGATGCTGGTGGCCAGTGGGTCCTGTGGCGGGGCCTCCTGCCCACTAGCAGAAGTGGAGGGCTGATCAATTGACTGGCTAGTGGTAGTGGCCCACTGGTGTGCTGTTGCATCCCTCATGATGTTGGCCATGTCTGCCAGCATTCCTCCTATGGAGATCAGGGTAGTGTTAATGGCCTGCAAGTCCTCCCTGATCCCCTGATACTGTCCCTCCTGCAGCCGCCTGTTCTCTTGCACATTGTCAAGGATCACACCCATCGTGTCCTGGGAATGTTGATAGGCTCCCAAGATCTCAGAGAGTGCCTCCTGGATGGTCGGTTCCCTGGTCCTGTCCTCCCCCTGGTACACAGCAGTCTTCCCAGTGTCCCTGTTGCCCTGTGCCTCTCTCCCCTGAACGGTGTGCTCACTGCCACTGACCCCAGGTCCCTGATTGTCTTGGGTATCAGGTGTGGACTGGGGTCCTTGTGCAGGTGGGTACAATTCTGATTGACATGTCCTGGTGACAGAGCTGTGGGATGCTGGGTGGGTGCTGTGGTGTTGGATCCTGATGGGGGAGGCCCTGTGGTGGTCTGTGATTGGGCTTGGATGACCGGCTGTCTAGTGGTCTCTGATGGGCCAGGTAGGTCATCCAGATCCAGAAGTCCAGAGTATTTTGTCATCACTGGGGGCATCGTCTGTTTGGGGACTGGATAGTCATGGCAACTCCTCTCCACTGACATTGGCTAGGGTACCTGTGGGGATGTAAGTGATGTATTATGCTTCATGTATATGACATTTGTACATACCTGGCTTCCCCATTATCGTTGGTGTTGCCCTGCCACCTTTTGCTTGTGTATGGTGATGTATTGTGGGATTGTTAGTGTCATGACCACACAAACTTGCCAAGTCAAATCAAAGAAGTGCATGAGAAAACCAAAGAGATATCCTCAGTGGAGGCAGCAAAGCCCAAACTGGAAGAAGGTTTGCAGAGTAATCTTGTGCTTATTTCAAAGGAAGAATCAAGAAGAGAAGATCCAAGATGGCCGCTGTGAGTCCTGAAGGTTAGTTACAGTTCTAGTGTTGCAATCGGTTGGTTACTAGGTTACGAGCTCTCCAGCTGGAAGCCTTGCACTTCAACTGAGGTCTGACAGGAATCAGCTGTGTGGAGAGAGAGCGCGCTTCAGAACAGAAACTCCTGTGAGGTAAAATTACATTTGAAGATTATATTACAGAAAACGGATAAATATTGTCAAAGTTTATTCGAAGAGTTTAATAGTAGACCGTTCACGTGGAAGTCGGCAAGGCTACAGAGTTAATGTTTGAATTAATCTTATGTTTACTAGGATCTTGTTTAAGATATTAAAGTCAAAGAAAAAACGAACTTTAAAAGAGCAAGTATCTACAAATGTCAAGGTTATAAACGAAGGCCAAGTTTAAAGGAGAAACGAACTGTTAACAAATAAGCATTTACAAATTCAATGGTAATAAACCAAAATAGAGTTTAAAAGAGAAACGGACTTAAATAAACAAGCATTTACAACTACAAGTTATCAACAAATGTCGAAGTAAGAAAGGAGAAACGAACTTTAATAAACAAGCATTTACAAATACAAGTATTGACAGAAGTCACAATAAGACAGGAGAAATTAAATAACATCAGCTGATTTGAAGAACGCATTATCACCAACTATATATATATATATATATATATATATATATATATATATATAGCAACATAAAACCAAACTCTAACAAAGGTTGAGAAGTTCTTCCAGAATCAGTAAGCATTTTTTTAAGAAGAGCTATCATTTATAGAGAGAAGCAAGGCTACAGAGAACTCCGGGTGAGTGAAGAAATAATAGAATTAAAAAGAATTAAGTGTTGAGAGTAGAAAGTGAAAAACTGATGTTGTATGTCCCTAGTAATTGCGACTGTGACTCTTGCAGGTGCTGTATACAATCTTAGATGTGAAGAGGCAGACTGAGTACTGGCGTACATCATCTCTGTGGCAGTCTCTCTACCATACCATTCCCCTTTCCCCGTCCGGGGTACTCAGCACGAAGGATTAATATTTGTTGTGAGTAGCTCGGGTCGGGACTGAGGAGTTATCTTCTGCTTCTGAGGAAATCGAATTGAAGTATCCTGATTGAAGCGCCTTCACCCTAATTTTAGGGAAAAAACAGATTTCCTCTTGAGCAGAATGGCAGAAGGAATTGATATAAAAGCATTAGCCACCGTTTTGGAAGGGTTACAGAAACAATTAAATAACACCATAGAAGAAACAGTCCAAATAAAACAGCGAATAAATGAGTTAGGGAACACCGCTAAATCAAATGAATCTGTGTTTTCACAAATCCCTAGCCCTTCACAGTCTGCAGGTATATCCACTCAAGTAATTCATGCAGTTTCCCCTATTATTCCTTTGGCTCAACCCGAGCGCTTCGGTGGGGATCCAAATAAGGCGCAGATTTTTCTGACCCAATGCTCATTGCATTTTTTATGTAGACCAGTCATTTGTTCCGAAGACCAGTCCAAAGTGGCATTTATATTGTCTTATCTGACAGGAGATGCGGCCGCATGGTCCATGCCAATAATTTCCAGAAATTATCCTGTTTTATATAATTTCCAAAATTTCAAGGAAGAGTTCTTAAGAATATTTGATCGGTGAACTGCAGCTCAAGCCACTGACAATGAACTACTGGAAATCAGGCAAGGTAATAAAGATCTAGTAGCCTATCTGGCTCATTTCAATAAACTCATTGTAGAGACTGCCTGGCCGGAGTCAAAAAGAGCCGCCATATTTTATCGTGGACTGAGAGATGAATTGAAAGATGCCTTAGCACAAGTTCCAAATAGACCCACCGAAATTTCGGAGTTAATTGATCTTGTGTTACAGATTGACCACCGGTTAACTGAACGAAGAGCAGAAAAGAGAAGAGAGTATCGACCATTTCCCCAGGGAATTGATTGTGTAAGAAATGATCATACGAGAGCCGGAGAAGGGATAACGATAGAAGAACCAATGCAAATTGGTTCCATCCGAGGTCCTTTATCTAAGGAAGAAAAAGAGAAAAGAAGAGTGAATCAACTATGTTTATATTGCGGTGCATCTGGGCATTTTGTTAAAAACTGTCCCAAGAAACCCAAAGCTCTTCAGTCGGGAATAGGCCAGCTTCATCAGTAGAGGGAGTTGCCCTGATGAAAGCAGAACCCAAGACAACTCCTTTAGATCAACGAGTGGCGAATACCTTACAAACCGCAGCGCCACATTTGGTACAAACAGTATCAGTTAAGACCCTTGAGAAGGAAATTCAAGGGATCTCAGTTATGATAGACTCTGGAGCTACGGGCAACTTCTGTGATATCAAATACGCTTGTAAAATGGGTGTTCGATTTATCAAGAAATCTACTTTGGAAGTAGTAAGAGGTGTGGATTGAACCAATCTTTCTTCAGGACCCATTTCCCATGAGACCGAACCAATTCAGATGCAAGGTTTTGGTGGACATCAGGAGCAGATAATCTTTAATTTGATAGATGCTCCACAATTTCAACTCATTTTGGGTCTGCCCTGGCTTACAGAACATAATCCACAAATTGATTGGAGCAAAAGAACGATCAAGATGAATTCCTCTTACTGCAAAGATGTTGGACCTGGCTTTTTGACAGGGACATCCCCAAACTTTTTGCCTCCTTCCTCCTATTTTTTCTGACCTGTTGTTGTTGGCTTTTGACCTCTGGGCACTTTACCACTGCTAACCAGTGCTAAAGTGCATATGCTCTCTGTGTAAATTGTACTACTGATTGGTTTATCCATGATTGACTATTTAATTTACTTGTAAGTCCCTGGTAGAGTGCACTACATGTGCCTAGGGCAGGTAGATTAAATGCTACTAGTGGGCCTGCAGCACTGGTTGTGCCACCCACCTCAGTAGCCCCTTAACCTTGTCTCAGGCCTGCCATTGCAAGGCCTGTGTGTGCAGTTTCACTGCCACTTCGACTTGGCATTTAAAGGTACTTGCCAAGCATAGAACTCCCCTTTTTCTATACATAAGTCACCCCTAATGTGTGCCCTAGGTAACCCCTAGAGCAGGGTGCTGTGTGGGTAAAAGGCAGGACATGTATTTGTAAGGTTATATGTCCTGGTAGTGTAAAGCTCCTAAATTTGTTTTTACACTACTGTGAGGCCTGCTCCCTTCATAGGCTAACATTGGGGCTGCCCTCATACATTGTTGAAGTGGCAGCTGCTGATCTGAAAGGAGCAAGAAGGTCATATTTAGTATGGCCAGAATGGTAATATAAAATCCTGCTGACTGGTGAAGTCAGATTTAATATTACTGTTCTAGAAATGCCACTTTTAGAAAGTGAGCATTTCTTTGCACTAAAACCTTGTTGTGCCCTTCAATCCACGTCTGGCTAGGTTTAGTTGACAGCTCCTTGTGCATTCACTCAGACACACCCCAAACACAGGGTACTCAGCCTCACTTGCATACATCTGCATTTTGAATGGGTCTTCCTGGGCTGGGAGGGTGGAGGGCCTGCCCTCACACAAAGGACTGCCACACCCCCTACTGGGACTCTGGCAGACAGGATTGAACTGAAAGGGGGCTTGGTGCATTTCTTAGACACTCTTTGAAGTCACCCCCACTTCAAAGGCACAACTTAGTATAAAACAGGGCCTCTGCCCTACCTCATCAGACACTTGCTGGAGAAGAAACCTGAACCAGAAACTACATCCTGCCAAGAAGAACTGCCTGGCTGCTCAAAGGACTCACCTGTCTGCTTTTATACAAAGGACTGATTTTGGATTGTGTGTGACTTACCCTGACTAGAGTGAGGGTTCTTGCTTGGACAGAGGGCAACCTGACTGCCAACCAAAAACCCCATTTCTAACATTGGTGATCAGCGGTGAGGATAGGACTTGTGTTTGTGCAGTGACATACAGTAGCTAAGTATTTCACTACCTACCCACAGTTGAAGGTCAACTTGATTTTTCATCTTTTTTGGCTTTTGGTTCTCTGATGTCCTCCTGGATATACTATTGATATTTTTGGACTTGGGATTTTGGTTCTTGCTGGTAAAATCTTATCAGAATGGGATTGTGTACCTACTCATTCTTTGTTCGTACTGACCACCTCACTAAGGCTGACCTAAGGAAGCTTTGCAGAAAATGGGGCCTTCCTGTAGCAAGGAGATCAACTAAGGCGGAGATGCTACATCACTACATAGTCTGGGGGGAGGAAAGATGGGCAGAGAGAGAGGCAGCAAGACACCAAATGACTAAGTACCCCTCAGATGAGGAGGAGGACTACGCACCTGAGGAGGAAGACTACTCAGATTTGGACAGTGACCCAGAAATAGATGAATGGCTCCGAGGTCAAAGGCGACAGGAGCAACAATTAGAGGAGTATCTTGCAGAGGTTGAGGCAAAAAGACTCTTAGCCCTGGAAGGAGAAAAAATTGCAGCTCAAGAAGCCGAAAGGGCTGAGTCTAGTTCAGATGGTGGCAGCAAAAATCTTGCATCTAGTACTGCTGAAGAAGGGCACAAGCCCAGAGATGTGGTGCCCAACTTGAAGAAGGGAGTTGACACACCCCAGGCGGTTCAAGGGTATGAGGTAGTTCCCGTTATGCACAGGGTCCCTGAGAAGGATTGGGGAACTGGCACAGGGAGTCATATTCCTACTGGGTGAGGGACACTTTACTGACTCTAGCAGAGAGTGACAGAGAAAAGGGTTCCCCCCTGGTGGACGTCCTGGATATAGAGTGTAGAGACATCCCAGAAGAGTATGGGTTGAGTGTCAGGGACAGACAGATACTGTCTCACCAGTCTCAGGAGGGTGAGGTAGAGTGCTTTTCCAAGGTTGAGTTACTGGGTGGTTGAGTGAAGGGTACTGTGGTTAATACATGTGAAGGGCAGAATGATGTAATTGCTGGAGAGCATATGTCTGGTCCTTATTTTCCAGAGCTACGCCAACACCAGGTGGAGTGTGAGTTCTCTGACCCCAGGGAACTTACAATGGAGGCAGACTTCTGGGTGAGTACCAGAGAGTCTGAAGAGGCATTTGGGGGTGCTCCTGAAGGGAGTGGTCTAGGTGGTTCCCAACCGAGTGAGGTGGGAAAGGTTGTAGTGTCCCAGGTAGGTCCCAGGTCCTAGAGGGTTCCATAAGGGAACACCAGGAGGGAAGCCTAGCCTGTACCGTAGGGCCACCTTTTGAGGGAAGCCCCGCAGTGTCAGAAGAACTTGGGGGGGTGACTGTAGCCAGCATCCCCACAGTTCTGGTGTCTGGCAGTACCCCTCCTAGTGAGGGGGTGCAGAAGTCCAGACATAGGGTTGAGAGGGGGTTACAGACCCCAGTGGAGGACCTTGAGAGTCAGGGAACAGCTCTGAGAGCAGAGCCCCCCAGGAATGACCCGGGTGAAACCGTTTCTGGTTTGGGGGAAACCCAGACTCTGCCGGATGGGCAGAGGTCGGGAGACCTGCGCCAACCAGACTCTTGTGTGGCCCTTGGGGACGGTATGTCCCTTGTGGGGGTTGAGAGTGCCCCCCAGGAAGTCCTGGCATGCCAGGCAAAGATTCAACCTCAGGGTGGTGACTCTGGGTTGGATACCCAGGTTCAGAGGTTAAACTCTGACCTGGTGGGAGGTAGATGTGCCTCCCAAGAAGTCCTGCTGTGCCAGGCAATTGTCCAACCTCAGGGTGTTGACTCTGGGTTGGATGACCAGGTTCAGAGGTTAAACTCTGACCTGGTGGGCGGTAGGTGTGCCCCCCAGAAAGTCCTGGCGTGCCAGGCAATTGCCCAACCTCAGGGTGGTGACCCTGGGTTGGGGAACCAGGCTCAGAGGTTAAACTCTGACCTGGTGGGAGGTAGGTGTGCCTCCCTGGAAGTCCTGGCCTGCCATGCAATGGTTCAACCTCAGGATGGTGACTCTGGGTTGGCTAACCAGGTTCAGGGGATAAACTCTGACCTGTTGGGGGGTAGGTGTGCCCCCCAGAAAGTCCTGGTGTACCATTTCTAACAAAAGAGAATTGCTTTCATGATGGAGTGGAAGTGTCCACCAAGTCCCAAGCGGCCTGTTTATCATCACACTCTTCAGTGATCTGTGCACTAAAGACAGCAGAAATCCCAAAAGAATATGAGGATTTAGTCGCTGTTTTTTGATGAAAAGGAGGCTGAGAAATTGCCACCACATCGACCCTACGACTGCAAAATTGAACTGGAGCCAGGTGCGATATTGCCATGTAGAAGAATATACGCATTGACCGAAGCAGAGAATCAACATTTAAAGGAGTATTTGGATCAATATCTTGCTAACGGTTGTATTCGTCCTTCTGAATCTCCAGTGGCATCCCCACTATTTTTCATACCAAAGAAGGATGGGAGTCTTCGAACTTGTATTGATTATAAAGCCCTCAATCAGGTTACCATCAAGAATCAATACCCACTGCCTTTAGTGTCAGATTTATTAGATCAAGTAAAGAATGCTAGAATTTTCACCAAATTGGACCTTCGAAGAGCATATCATTTGATTCGAGTGGCTTCAGGGGATGAATGGAAAACTGCTTTTCGGACTCGATACGGATTATTTGAATATCAAGTGATGCCTTATGGGTTATGCAATGCTCCCGCTGCCTTCCAGCATTTCGTTAATGATACATGACGAGAATTCCTCGACCGGATTGCCGTGGTTTATATAGATTACATTTTAATCTTTTCCGACAATCTACAGGAGCACATTTCCCATGTTCGATCCATCCTCTCAAGGTTGCAAGAAAACCATCTCTATGTAAAATTGGAAAAGTGTGCATTTCATGAGGAACGAGTTGAGTTCTTAGGATTCATTTTGTCACCAGAAGGAGTTAGTATGGATCCTGCCAAGATAAAGACAGTGCAACATTGGCCTTCTCCTTGCAATGTCAAAGAGATCCAGAGTTTCTTGGGGTTCGCTAATTTTTATCGAAGATTCATATCCAATTTTTCTCAAACAGTTACACCCATTACTCGATTGTTGAAGAAAGGAGTGAAGTTTGAGTGGACAAAAGAAGCTGAAAATGCTTTTAATTTTTTGAAGAATTCCTTTGTCTCAGCTCCAATCTTGCTCCATCCCAATCCAGATGAGCCATATTATGTGGAGGCAGATGCTTCAGATGTTGCCATAGGAGGTATCCTTTCCCAGCGTCATAAAGATACAGGTCAATTACATCCAGTGGCCTATTTCTCTCGAAAATTAACACCACCAGAGATAAATTATTCAATTGCGGATAAGGAGCTATTGGCAGTCAAAGAAACTTTTCGTGAGTGGAGGCATTACATTTTGGGAGCTAAGCATAAAGTGACCGTTTACACGGACCACCGAAATTTACAGTTTTTAAAATCAGCTCGAACTCTAACAGCTAGACAACTGCGTTGGACCCTATATTTTGCAAACTTTGATTTTGTTATCACTTTCAGACCAGGAAAAGTAAATGGGAAGGCAGATGCTCTATCTCGAATTGATACCGGTGCAGTTAAAGAGCCTCCAGAAAAAGAATTGATTATTCCACAAGAGAAGTTCATAGCTGCCATATTGTATGAAAATGTAACCAAAGAAATTCAAGAAAACTAAACATTCGAAGGAATGCTGAAGTGGTCCAAAGAAGGCCAAGGAAGAGAAATCAAAAAAGGTTTGCCATACTTTAAAGATGCATTGTATGTTCCGACTGTGGAGCTGCAAGAAAAAATTCGTCAGGCTTATCATGACGATCAATTGGCTGGACACAAAGGAATTCAAAAGACTCAAAATATAATACAACGAGAATTTTGGTGGCCAAAAATGAAAACTCAGATAAGACAATATGTGTCAACTTGTGACAAATGTCAAAGAGGGAAATCAAATAGAACAGCTTCACAATGTCTGTTAAGACCTTTGCCCACTGCACCCCATGCCTGGCATACTGTTACTATGGATCTTATAGTGGACCTCCCTAGTAGCCAAGGTTTTAACACTATCCTAGTTTTTGTAGACACTTTCACTATAATGGCTCATTTCATTCCTTTGAAAGAAACCCCTCAGCCCCACAGGTTGCACAGTTGTTTACACAACACATAGTACGCGCCCATGGTATCCCAAACATTTTAGTTTCAGACAGGGGGTCCCAATTTGTTTCCCACTTTTGGAAGGCCTTTAGTAAAAGATTAGGAATTGATTCTCGTTACTCTACCAGTTACCATCCTGAAACCGATGGGCAAACAGAGAGAGTGAATCAAGAGTTGGAACAGTATTTAAGACTCAATTTATTCGATAAAGAGAAGGAATAGCCCGAGTTGATGTGGGCAGCTGAATTAGCTTACAATAATGCTGTTCATTCCACCACTGGGTTCACCCCCTTTTATCTGAACCATGGTAGACATCCTAATGTAATGTTGGGTAAAGAAGATGATTCAGTGCCTGCAGTAGAAGAGATGATGAGGGATTTGCAGACCATGTTAGTTAGGGCTAGAAAAAACATCATTCAAGCGAAAGACTCATATAAGACTCAGGCTGATAGAAAAAGAAGAGAGAGCCCATTTATTCGAAAGGAGACAAAGTTTGGTTATCCACTCGTCATTTACGTCTCAAAGGAAATCGCAAATTTCAGCCACGATTTATAGGCCCATTCAAAGTTGACAAGATGATCAATCCAGTGGCAGTTAAATTGCAGTTGCCAGCTCATCTAAAGATACATCCTGTTTTCCATGTCTCCTTGTTCAAGAACAGTCCTCCAAATTTACGTCAAAACTCCCCTCCAATTCCTATCCAGATTAGCTCTGCAGAAGAGTATGAGGTCAATCAAATCTTAGATTCCAAAATCCGTAATGGCCAGCTTTATTATCTAATTGATTGGAAAGGTTATGGTCCAGAGGAACGATCCTGGGAGCCGCACAAGTATGCACATGCTTCAAGATTAGTGAGAAACTTTCATAGAACCTACCCAAGCAAACCTAAATTGGAGAACTGTTCCTTGAGGGGGAGTACTGTCATGACCACACAAACTTGACAAGTCAAATCAAAGAAGTGCATGAGAAAAGCAAAGAGATATCCTCAGTGGAGACAGCAAAGCCCAAACTGGAAGAAGGTTTGCAGAGTAATCTTGCGCTTATTTCAAAGGAAGAATCAAGAAGAGAAGATCCAAGATGGCCGCTGTGAGTCCTGAAGGTTAGTTACAGTTCTAGTCTTGCAATCGGTTGGTTGCTAGGTTACGAGCTCTCCAGCTGGAAGCCTTGCACTTCAACTGAGGTCTGACAGGAATCAGCTGTGTGGAGAGAGAGCACACTTCAGAACAGAAACTCCTGTGAGGTAAAATTACATTTGAAGATTATATTACAGAAAACGGATAAATATTGTCAAGGTTTATTCGAAGAGTTTGATAGTAGACCGTTCCCGTGGAAGTCGGCAAGGCTACAGAGTTAATGTTTGAATTAATCTTATGTTTACAAGGTTCTTGTTTAAGATATTAAAGTCAAAGAAAAAACGAACTTTAAAAGAGCAAGTATCTACAAATGACAAGGTTATAAACGAAGGCCAAGTTTAAAGGAGAAACGAACTGTTAACAAATAAGCATTTACAAATTCAATGGTAATAAACCAAAATAGAGTTTAAAAGAGAAACGAACTTAAATAAACAAGCATTTACAACTACAAGTTATCGACAGATGTCGAAGTAAGGAAAGAGAAACTAACTGTAATAAACAAGCATTTACAAATACAAGTTATCAACAAATGTCGAAGTAAGAAAGGAGAAACGAACTTTAATAAACAAGCATTTACAAATACAAGTATTGACAGAAGTCACAATAAGACAGGAGAAATTAAATAACATCAGCTGATTTGAAGAACGCATTATCACCAACTATATATATATATATATAGCAACATAAAACCAATCTCTAACAAAGGTTGAGAAGTTCTTCCAGAATCAGTAATAAGCATTTTTTTAAGAAGAGCTATCATTTATAGAGAGAAGCAAGGCTACAGAGAACTCAGGGTGAGTGAAGAAATAATAGAATTAAAGAGAATTAAGTGTTGAGAGTAGAAAGTGAAAAACTGATGTTGTATGTCCCTAGTAATTGCGACTGTGACTCTTGCAGGTGCTGTATCCAATCTTAGATGTGAAGAGGCAGACTGAGTACTGGCATACATCATCTCTGTGGCAGTCTCTCTACCATCCCATTCCCCTTTCCCCCTCCGGGGTACTCAGCACGAAGGATTAATATTCGTTGTGAGTAGCTCGGGTCGGGACTGAGGAGTTATCTTCTGCTTCTGAGGAAATCGAATTGAAGTATCCTGACAGTTAGTTTCCCCAAGCTGTGCACGCTTTAGTGATGGGTGTCCATGCAGGGCTGGGAGGGCTGTCCATGCATTGATATAGCATACAGGGCTTGGCATTGGGGTTAGTCAGATGTGTAGGTGCAGTGTGTGGGATGGAGTGGAGTGATGGGAGTGAGGGTGAGGATGTGAGATGGCATGCAGGTATGGGGGTGATAAGTAGTAAATATTTACTTATCAGTGTCCAGTCCTCCAGCTACTCCAGCGAGTCCCTCAGGATGCAGTATTGCCAGTACTTGCTCCTCTCACGCTGTGAGCTGTGGGGGAGGAGATGGGGTCCACTGCCAGTCCTCTGTATGGTGAGCTGGTGCCTTGCTGTAATGGAACGTATCTTCCCCCATAGTTCATTCCACCTCTTCCTGATGTCATCCCTGGTTCTTGGATGCTGTCCCACAGCATTCACCCTGTCCACGATCCTCCACCATAGCTACATCTTCCTTGCAATGGATATCTGCTGTACCATATGCTCCAAACAGCTGTGGCTCTACCCTGACAATTTACTCCACCATGACCCGCAACTCCTCCTCTGTGAAATGGGGGTACCTTTGTGGTGCCATGGGTGTTGTGTGGTGTGTGTTGGTGAGAGTGTATTAAGTAATGTGGTGGGGTGTGTAATGTGGGGTGCGTGAGGAATGTATGAGTGTAAGTGGTATGTGTCTAGTTGTCTAAGTTGTCTTGGTGTCAGTCTCATGGCAATGATTTGTAATCGTAAAGGGTTGTGGGTAATGTGGGGGGTGTTTTATAGTGGTGTGGGTATAATGTGTGTATGGGTGTCATGTGTGTGTTTTGGTATTGGGCAATGTGGGGTTGTTTTGTATGTGGATGTCCATTCTGAGCGCGGCGGTATGTACCGCCAATGTTTTACCGCCATTGAATGTCCACCGTGGTGATTTGTGGTTCCTAATGTGGTGGGCGTTGTTTAGTTGGCGTAACGGTATGGGTTTTGGGACCGCCAGTTTAGCACTGACCTTTGGGCTGGTGGATTTGTGTATGTGGCTGTATTGTATCGGATTGGTGTGTGTGTGTTACAATATGGTGAATGGATATTGTGTGTGTGTTACAATATGGTGTGTGTGTGTTACAATATGGTGAATGGATATTCGCCACTGCAGTGGTATGTTGGCAGCAGTCAACGTGGAGGTAGGCGGCATTTACCTCCAATGTCATAATGAGGGCCATAGTATTTTTGTGCATGATTACACAACGTAGAAATCAATGGGAAAAAAACTTAAAAATGCATATAAAATCAGGGATTGTTCTCACAAGTGTCACCTTCTGTTTTCAGGTCAAGGTCATTGAGATGTCCTTTGAGCCAGTCAGAGAACTTCGGGTGGTTCCCGGTTTAAGCGGAAGCAGCGGCTGAAAGTCTTGGAGCTGGTGCTGTACGGTGAATGGGACCACTTGGAAACACACTGCACAGATGGACTTATATGTAAGTCCAGCGGATCCCTTAGGAGTGTAGAGGTTGCTAGAGGTTAGGGACTCCTAGAGCTCAGCTGGTTTTCTGAAGCAGGGGCCAGATTGGTCGGATGCAGTGCAGTTATGTCAGACAAGGGTCATGCGTCAAGAGGCCTTTGTAGCCAGGAGCAGGTCACTTTGAGGGTGGATTGCAGGTCAGCAGGGCCACTTTGGGGGATGGATCTTGAGGTGTCCTGAAGTCCCTAGACAGGTGCTTGGATCTGGTCCTTAGAAAGTCCAGAGGGGACTTTGCTTCTGGGTGTTCAATGTTGGATATCCAGTACTCTGGGCCATGGCCCATCTCAGCCACTGGAGATTGCAGTGCCACCAAACTTGGAACACTGTCAGGGTTTGCCCTAAGAGTTTGGTTCCTTGGTCAGCAGCTGGCCAGCGAACTGGACTTCTCTGGTTCTTGCCTCAAGGGTGCAGGGAGTGATGGTGTCTTCCTGGAGGGAGGTTCTTGGTATTTTTCAGAAAGCTTGAGGTCCTCTTGGGTTTATTAGAGTGTGTACAATGTCCAGTCGACCCCTCAGCAGTGATTGTCAAGTCTTGGATGCAGCAGGCAGGGTTTGGTGCCTTTTTCTTCTGGCAGCAGGACTTCTGTTATCAAGCCTTGGGTCTTCTGTGTTGCTAGTTTTCTTGTGTCCATCAAATCTGATCTGCCGGTCTAGGTATGCCCATTAAATACTACATTTAGTGGGTGTTAAGGAGAGTACCTGATAGTGGCCAATGGCCACCTACCTTACGGTGGCTACACCCATTATATGAGGTCACATCCCTAACCCTCATTGGCTATTTTCCTGTCATCAAAGATGAAGTAAAGTGAAATGGAGTAGTCACCTCACCTGCCACACCTGGGGGGGGCTGAGGATGACCACTCCTCCTACATCAAGTTTTCTCACCTGTTTTCTGCTCAAAGTGTTGAAAAACAATTGAGCAGCCATCTGCTGCTAGTAGCAATGCCGGAGGTAAGATTTCAAAGGGTATAAAACCTTTGCAGCTGACTGCTGGGCCTATGTGCCTGCCTGGAGGAGGAGGTATAACACCTCCACCCAGGAAAGGCTTTGTGTTCTGATAAGTGCCATGATGAATTTGCTACTTCTAAATACACCTTGTCATGCACATGCAATGACAGTCTGCATCAGGCTGGTGTGGGACGTCTCAGAGTGGCACAATTGGTGCTGCAGCTCTGGGGGCCCACTTTAGTACCAATGTCCCATGTACTAGGGGTACCATTTACTAGAGACTACAATGTCAAAAGAGATTCTTTCTCATAGTCACTCATAGAGCCACTCACTCACCTATACAGCCACTAACATACCCAGTCACATACTCATATAGCCAGTCACACACCCAGTTACTCACTCATACCGCCACTCACACACCAGTTGCTCACTCATATAGCTACTCACACAATCATGCAGCCTGTCACTCACCCATACAGCTGCTCACATACCCATTTACGTATTCATACAGCTACTGACACACCCACTAACTCACTCATACAGCCACTCATACACCCAGTCACTTCCTTATATAGCCACTCACACTCAGTTACTCAATGATGCTGCCATTCAACCACCCACTGACTCATTCATACGGATACTAACATTCCCCACTGTCACTCACACAGGCACTCAGACACCCAGTCACTCACCCATACAGCCACTCTCACAACTACTCATTAAATCAATCAGGCACACACACACACTTACTCACCCATACAAACACTCACCCATTCAATTACTCCCTCATACAGCCACTCACACACCCAGTCACTCATCAATAAAGCCCCTCACACAACCAATATCTCACCTATACAGCAACCCATGCCCCATTCTTTCACTCATACACCAATTCTCACAGCCAGTCTCTCATACAGCCACTCAGCCACTCAATGACTGATACAACCACTCAGATACTGCCACTCACTCACCCATTCAACCACCTCAACATCCACTCACACACCCAGTCACTCACATATACACACCCTCACCCGGCCAGCCCCTCACTTATGCAGGCAATAACATACCTAGTCACCCACCCCCTACAGCCACTCACTCACCTAGTCACTCACCCATACAGGCATTCACACAACCACTCACTCAATCATGCTTGCACTTCACACCCTCCCTCTCACCAATATAGACACTAACACACCCAGTCACCTACCCATACAACCACCCACACATCCAGTAACTTACCCCTATATACACTCAAAGGCCCGATCACTCAATCATAAAGGCACTCAAACACCCAGTCACTCACCCAAACAGCCACCTAAACACTATCTCACTCATACAGCAGCTCAAGCCTCCACTTGTTTACTCGTACAACAATTCTCACAGGCAGTCACTCACACATACAACTCAAACAGCTACTCAGACATGCAGTCACTCACTTATACAGCCACTCACTCACCCCTACAACCACTCACACACCCAGTCACTCACTTATACAGACACTCACCCACACACTCATTCAGGCACTTGCACACCCATTCATTCACCCCTATAGCCACTCACACACCCAGTTACTCACTTATACAAATACTCAGCCACCCACTCAGTCACACAGACATACACTAACACACCCAGTCACTCATCCATACGGACACACACTATCACTCACTCAATCATACAGGCACTTACACATCCTGTCACACCCCCATATAGACACACATCCAGTCGCTCACCCATACAGCCACTCACATACCCAGTCACTCTCCGATACAGCAAGTCACACAGTCACTCACTCATACAGCCACTAACAAAACCACTCACCCAACAATAGACACTCACACATCCACTCACTCACACATACAGACACTCACACTGAATCACTCACTCACACAGCCTCTCACATACCCAGATACTCAGCCATACAGAGACTCACACAGCCAGTTACTCACCCATACATCCATTCACACAACCACTCACTCAGTCATATAGACACTCACACATCCACTCACTTACCCACATAGACACTCACACATTCAGTGCCTCATTATGACATTGGCGGTAAATGTCCCTTCATGCTGACTACCACCAACATACTGCGACTGCAACGGTATACCGCTACGCGTATTATGACCCACACATAGAAATCCACCACTATACAGACACACACACAGGTCCGCTACACCAAAGGTCAGTGATAAACTGGTGGTACCAAAACCCACACCATTACACCAACAGAAATACACCCACAGCATTATGACCCACGAATCACTGCGGCGGACATTCAACTGCGGTAAACCATACAAACACACATACAAAACAACACCACTTTGGTCAATTTGAATAACACACCTGGCACACATACACACACCACACCCACACACCCACATCAATATAAAACACACACCCATATTACCCACAACCCTTTACCACTACAAACAATTTACAACGGATAGAGAGAGACACGCCAGGAGCACCCACAGAACCAGAGCCACAGAACACCATCACCGATACACCATCCACGGATGTCTCAGCACACAACCCAACACATCACCTCGCACACCTTCACACACACCACAAACACTACACCCATGGCACCACAAAGACACCCCAGATTCTCTGAGGAGGAGCTAAGGGTCATGGTGGAGGAAATCATCCAGGTAGAGCCACAGCTGTTCGGATCATAGGTGCAGCAGACATCCATTGCTAGGAAGATGGAGCTATGGCAGAGAGCCGTGGACAGGGTCAACGTTGTGGGACAGCACCGTAATTGCAAGACACCAGATAGCAGTACAGATGACTGGCGATGGACCTCACCTCCTCCCCCACAACTAACAACATGGGAGGAGCAAGTCTTGGCAATAATGCATCCTGAGGGCCTGGCAGGAGTAGCAGGAGTGCTCGACTCTGGTAAGACAAATCTTAACTACTTTCACCCCCTACCTGCATGCCATCACATACCCCCACCCCTATCCTTACCCCCATCACCCCACCACCTCACATACACCCCACCATCACAACCCACCTCTCCCAGTACCCAGCATTGCATGCAACAATAATGCATGGACACCACTCACAGCCCTTCATGGACACCCATCACCACAGCATGCACAGAAGTGACAATCACTTAGCCAACCAAATTACAACTCACACAAGCCAAAGCTGCCTTGGTAATAACAACCATAGAGGGAAACACACCCATGCACAAGATGTCACATGCAGTAACAATAACACTGCATTTACATACCCACAGGACCCCCACACAACGTCACCGAAGAGGAGGTGCTAGAAACATCCAGTCCCCCCCAGAAGAGGCCCACAGTGATGTCAGCAGCTCTGCACGCCTGGATCAGAATGACCAACCTGGCCCCTCTGGGGACCTCTGGACAGTCGGTTATCCAGGCACAGTCTCATCCCACCACAGAGCCTCCCCACTCAGGAAACACCAGCACAGCAGCCACATAACGGGCCCATACCACTGTCCCCAGGACACGTTAATCAGCAGTGTGTCCTCCACTACAGGGACCCCAGGCAACACCACAAACACAGGACAATCAGGGACCTGGGATCAGTGGCAGTGGGCACACGATTCAGGGGACAGAGGCACAGGACAACAGGGAAGCTGGGAGGACTGCTGTGCGACAGGGGGAGGACAGGCCCAGGGAACCAACTCTCCACAAGGCACTCACCAACATCCTGGGAGCATACCACCATTCCCAGTAGACCATGGGCCAGATACTGGTCAAGTTGCAGGAGACCCAGCGGCTGCAAGAGGGACAGTACCTGGGGATCAGGGAGGGCCTGAAGGACATCCACACCACCCTGGTCACCATTGCAGGGGTGCTGGCAGACATGGCCAACACCATGAGGGAGGCAGTGGCACACCAACAGGCCCCTGACACCAGCCACACCGATGAACAGCCTTCCACCTCTGCTGCCGCTAGTGGACAGGAGGCCATCCCCACAGGAACAACAGGCCACCAGCACCCTCCCCCCTGCAGAATGAGAACCACCCTGCAGTCCCTGCGATCCAGGCAGAAGCCAGAGAACATTGCCAAGACTCCAGCAAGGAAATAAGACTCCCCTGATTGTCACCCTTGTGTCCCACTCTGTCACCCTGTCAACCTTGAACTGACATTGCTCCCCTTCTTATGCCCCATTGGACAATGCACCTGTGATACCAATACACTGGACCCTATCCTGGACTCTCCTCCACCATCACCCAAGCCCATCAATTGCACATCCCCATTTACTTCTCAGCACTGAAATAAACACCCTTGGAAAATACAACTATGGAGTATGTTAAATGATTTAAGGATGTAGTTGTTCAACATTCTGTATTCTGTATATATTGCAAATAGACAGTACAGTGATGCATACATAGTTATGACCTGTAATGTGCTGCAGTCAATACACCAGGAGCCACAGGAGGGCACAAATATCTGCAAATAGACATGTAAAAGGGTACAATAAGTGGCCTTTGCAGTGGTAACAGTACCCAGCCAGAGAAAATTCACTTCACAAAACAGCAAAGGAAGGTGAGGGTAAAGTGTCTTACCTGTGTGTCACTGGAAGTACTGCTGTATTATGGTTGTTCTGTTGTCCGCATCCTCTTCTTCTGCCTCCTCTTCGTCACTGTCCACAGGCTGTACCGCTGCCACACAACCATCTCCAGCCTCATCCTCCTGTAGAAAAAAGGCAGTCTCAAAGACAGGTTGTGCAACATGCAACATGCAACGATGATCTGGCAGACATTTTCGGGTGAGTAGTACAGTGACCCATCAGATGGAGGCACCTGATCCTGGCCTTCAGGAGGCCAAAAGTGCACTCAATGATCCTCCTTGTTCGCCCATGTGCCTCACAGTAACGTTCCTCTGCCCTTGCTCTGGCATTACTAACTGGAGTTGGTAGCCATGAGAGGTTGGGGTAACCAGAGTCACCTGTAAATATGGAGGAATACCTGTTAGCCAGACACTCACCCTTAGGGCCAACCCCACACCCATATACCAACAGACACTGGGTGGGGACCATGGGCTCACCAATAAGCCACACCCTGTGCCTCTGGAGTTGAGCCATCACATATGGGATGCTGCTATTCCTCAGGATAAAGGCATCATGCACAGACCCAGGATACTTGGGAGATGTACTGGTCCGCCAGGCACACTATCTGCACAATCATAGAGTGAAAGCTCTTTCGATTTCTCAACACCTGTTAATTTCTCTGGGGGGGGTGACAAAGGCAATATGTGTACCATCAACAGCACCAATGATGTTGGGGATATGTCCCAGTGCATAGACGTCAGCCTTCACTGTGGCCAAATCTTCTTCCTGGGGGAATACGATGTAGCTGCTCATGTGTTCCATCAGGGCAGACAACATTCTGGTCAGCACGTTTGAGAACATAGGCTGTGACATCCCTGCTGCCATGGCCACGGTTTGGAGGGAGCCACTTGCCAAGAAATGGAGCACTGATAGGGCTTGCACAAGAGGGGGGATCCCAGTGGGGTGATGGATAGCTGAGATCAGGTGTGGCTCCAAAACGGCACACAGTTTTTGGATTGTAGCCCTATCAATTCTATAGGTGAGAATATTGTGTCTGTCTTCCATTGTTGCCATGTCCACCAGTGGTCTGTACACAGGGTATGTCTACATCTCCTATTCATCCTCAGCGGTTGAACTCTAGGGTGAAAAACGGTGAGCAGATGGTCATGTTCAAACATATCCTCTGAATAAAATGCCTTCTATGTTGTGACAGAAACAGCATATGAACGTGTAGTTCCGTAAATGTGCCTATTTCTGCTGTGACGCAGTTAGGTGCCATGGCCTTTCCCTCCTGAAATGGCGGCCACCTGACCTGTGTGGAGGGACAAGTGGAAATAGTTAAGCTGACGTTGTGTGCCGTTGCGGGAGGTGGTCGACGACCGCTGTGCAACACCTCATTGGTTATCATTGGGCCCTATGGATTCCAGTAGCTAATGGTGGTGTACACCGGCGGTGACGGTACGCACCGCTGCGGATGTGACCACCATTTTCTATCTGTTCACCCACTTGCTACCTTACCTTCAACAGGAGAGGATCTACACTGCAAGTGCTGCTGTGACCTGTGTCTGGAATCGACCATGGCTCGAGTGCCTGGGGAAAGGGACCCTGCCTTCACTTCGGAGGTGTTGGAGAGTCTGGTGGATGGGGTCTTACCCCAGCACCGCCCTCCCAGCAGCCCCTCAGCGTGTTTCCCATGCCCTCTCACCCAGGAGGGTGGGCATCTCCTTCGCCCCAGGCACCTCAGGCCCTGCCCCAGTCATCCCTGCTGCCCTCAGTGAGGAGTCTGTTGACCTCCTGCGATCCATCTCTGTTGGGCAGTCAACCATAGTGAATGCCATGCAGGGTCTGGCAGGGAATTTGCAACAATCAATGCATTCCTGGAGAGCATTCACTCTGGCATGGCGGCCCAACAGAGATCATTCCAGGCTCTGGCCAACTCCCTGATGGCAGCCATTGTCCCTGTCTCTAGCCTCCCCCATCCAACTTCCTCTACCCAGTCCCATTCCCCTCAACCCCAGCCTATCTCAAGCACCCCTTCAGACCAGCATGCACCCAAATCAACACACAGAAGTGGCTCAGGCAAACACAAGCATCACACTTCATCCCACAGGCTCTCACACAAGCACCATCCAGATGCAGATACACCAACATCCACTGCCTCCACTGTGTCCCCCTCCTCGTCCACCTCCCTCCCAGTAGCGTCTCCACTCACACCTGCATGCACTACATCCTCATCCACAACCCCATCACCATCACGCCTATCACTACACGCCCCGCACTGGCAGTCACCACCCCACATCCATGCATATGTCCCCTGTGTCCTCTCCCACTGTGTCTGTGCTCCCTCCTTCCAAAGTACACAAACGCAAGCACTCAGACACCCAACAGCCATCCACCTCACAACAACATGCAGCCCATCCACCTGCACCCAAACACAGCAGACAGACACCTCCTACACCACTCCCTCTTCCTCCACTCCTAAACCTTCACCCTCTTCCAGCCACAGTGTCCCTAAAAAGCTTTTCCTCTCCACCCTTGACCTATTCCCTGCCCCTCCCCCCATCCTTCACTTTGGGCCAGGGTGGTCAGGACCCAGGGTAGCACTTCAGCCACCCAGTCTATGGCCACTGTCGTTTCTGCAGTCACTGTAGTTGTGAGAGGCACCATGAAGACACCCGTCTACACAGCCAGTGTGCCTGCACCAGCTGCCAAGGGCAAAAAGGGAGCCCCAGCTGGTAAATGCAAGGGGGGCACCACCAGCTGGCAGAAGCAAGGATGCACCACCAGCTGGCAAACGCAAGATGGCATCACCAGCTGGCAGAAACAAGGAGGCACCACCAGCTGGCAGAAGCAAGGAAGCACCACCAGCTGCCAAGGGCAAGAAGGGAACACCAGCTGCCAAGGGCAATGATAAAGGAACAGATGCCGCAGGCAAGATGGATATGGAGCCTTGTGCTGGAACAGCATCTGGGCAAACAACACCAGCCATGGCACTTCAGCCATCTGAGGCTGCAGGTGAAGGGCTGGAGCCTCCCCCCACCACAGGCAGCACCTCCGCCAGCTCTGCCGCCAGCACCGCCGCCAACACCGCCACCTGTACGGCCACCAGCACCACTGCCAGCAGCAGCAGCCCCAATGGGCAGCTGTCTGAGGGGCCCCATCCAGGAGCAGTGGCGTTGTACCATCTTCCGGCTCAGGTGCCCCCCTACCCCTTCCCCCGAGGTGCCTGTGTATTTTTGACCTGATGTCCCAGCAGTGTTCTCTCCGTATTGAGGCAGGAGTCAAGTGGAGCCTTAGCCTATGTGATATGGCCCTGTGTGCCACGGATATTTTGGACTGGGCAGTGTCCCTCCATTTGTATATATTGTAGATACTCTTTTGTGCTTTGAGGACATATTTCTCAAAATGTATATTATTACACTGACTTTACTCACTTCTTTTTGTCATTGCGTTACTCCTGAGGGGTATGGGGTGGATATGTAATGTTGTTGCATCTGTTTGTGTGTATGGTGGTGGGGGTGTTGCGTGGTGCATGTGTGTGTCACTCTTTTTTTCCTCCCACCCTCCCTTGTGTGCTAGGTGCGGTACTAACCATGGTCGTCTTCACCGCTGTTCGTGTTCCTGATGTAGAAGGAGGTATGCTAGCATGGACAACACCTGTAGTTTGGGCTCCATGGCGTTGTGGTTCTTCCTTGAGTGTCCAGAGGTGAGTCTTTTCCCTTTTGTATACTGTTTCCGCCGTGCTTTTGATGGCATTGGTACCGCCTCGGAAAAGCTGGCGGATTGGCTTGTAGGTTGGGCGTGAGGTACATTGTGTTCCGCCTGGCTGTTGGCGGTTACAGCTGCGGTGCTTGTTGCTACCGCTGTGGCGGTCGGTGTGTTAAAGGGGCTGTCTGTGTTGCCGGATTCCACTGTGGTCATAATTCTATTTTTTTTACCGCCAGCCTGCTGGCGGTATTACCGCCACTTTATCACCGACCACCAGGGTTGTAATGAAGGCCTCAGTCTCTTACTCATATAGCCACTCACACACCCAGTCACTCTCCCATACAGACACTAACACAGCCAGTCACTCAGCCATTCAGACACTCAAACAACTTCTATCTCACCCATACAGCACCTCATGCCCCCACTCATTGACTCAAACACCCGTTCTCACAGCCAGTCATACAGCCTCTCTGTTACTCAATGACTGATACAACCACTCACTCACGCGTTCACTCACCCCTACAGCCACTCACACACCCAGTTACTCACATATACAAACACTCAGCTACCCACTCACTCGCTTATACAGACACTTACGCACCCAGTCACTCAATCATATGGTCACTCACACAACTACTAACTCAATCATACAGGCACTTACCCACTCACTAACCCATATAGACCCTAAACGTCACTCGCCCATACAGCCAGTCACACACCCAGTCGCTCACCCATACAGCCAGTAGCACAGCCAGTCACTCATACAGCCACTCACACAACCACTCACACAACCACTCACAGAATCATACAGGTACTCACAAACGCACTCATCCATACAGACAGTCACACACTTAATCACTCACTCTTACAGACTCTCAGGCACCCAGTCACTTAACCTCACAGCCACTTACACAACCACTCACTCAATCATACGGGAACTCACACACCCACTCACTCACTAATACAGACACTCAGATAACCAGTCACTCACTCATACAGTCACTCACAGAGCCACTATCTCACTCACACACCTCTCTTCCTTACACATAAACACATATAGTTTTGTTTTATTTTTAACCTCTTAGCTGCTGGGCCTTTTGCCCCCCCAGTGCTGAGCCCTTTTTGGGCTATTTGGGATAGTTCGGGCTTAGGCCTTCATAACTTTTTGTCCACATAAGCTATCCACGCCAAATTTGTGTCCTTTTTTTCTAACATCCTAGGGATTCTAATGGTACCCAGAGTTTGTGGTTTCCCCAGGAGGAGACCAAGTAATTATCCAAAATACAGTGAAAATTTAGTTTTTTCCCAAAAAATTGGAAAAAAGGGCTGCCGAAGAAGGCTTGTGGTTTTTTCCCTGAAAATGCCATCAACAAAGGGTTTCTGGTGCTTAATTCACCATCTTCCCACCTTTCAGGAACGGGCAGACTTAAATCAGAAAACCACATTTTTCAACACAAATTTGGCATTTTACTGGGACATACCCCATTTTTACTATTTTTGGTGCTTTCAGCCTCCTTCCAGTTAGTGACAGGAATGGGTATGAAACCAATGCTGGATCCTGAAAAGCTAAACATTTCTGAAAACTAGACAAGATTCTGAATTTAGCAAGGGGTCATTTGTGTAGATCCTACAAGGTTTTTCTACAGAAAATAACAGCTGAAATAAAAAATTATTGAAATTGAGCTGAAAACAACAGCCATTTTTCTTTATGTTTTACTCTGTAACTTTTTCCTGCGATGTCAGATTTTTGAAAGCAATATACCGTTATGTCTGCTGGACTATTCTGGTTGCAGGGATATAAAGGGCTTGTAGGTTCATCAAGAACCCTAGGTACCCAGAGCCAATAAATAAGGTGCACCCTGCAGTTGGTTTTCATTCTATACTGGGTATACAGCAATTCATTTGCTGAAATATGAAGAGTGAAAATTAGGTATCAAGAAAACCTTTGCGTTTCCAAAATGGGCTCAAGATAAGGTTTTGAGGAGCAGTGGTTATTTGCACATCTCTGAATTCCTGGGTGCCCATACTAGCATGTGAATTGCAGGGCACTTCTCAAATAGACGTCTTTTGTACACACTCTCTTATGTTTGGAAGGAAAAAATGTAGAGAAAGCTAAGGGGCAATAACACTTGTTTTGCTATTCTATGTTCCCCCAAGACTCCCGATAAAAATGATACCTCACTTGTGTGGGTAGGCCTAGCGCCCGCGACAGGAAATGCCCCAAAACACAACGTGGACACATCCCATTTTTTTGACAGAAAACAGAGCTGTTTTTTGCAAAGTGCCTAGCTGTGGATTTTGGCCTCTAGCTCAGCCGGCACCTAGGGAAACCTACCAACCCTGTGAATTTTTTAAAAGTAGATACCTAGGGGAATCCAAGATGGGGTGACTTGTGGGGCTCTGACCAGGTTCTTTGCAAACCTCAAAATGTGGCTAAAAAAATACTTTTTCCTCTCTTTTCGGTGACAGAAAGTTCTGGAATCTGAGAGGAGCCACAAATTTCCTTCCACCCAGCATTCCCCCAAGTCTCCTGATAAAAATGATACCTCACTTGTGTGGGTAGGCATAGCGCCCGCGACAGGAAATGCCCCAAAACTCAATGTGGACACATCCCATTTTTTGACAGAAAACAGAGCTGTTTTTTGCAAAGTGCCTACCTGTAGATTTTGGCCTCTAGCTCAGCCGGCACATAGGGAAACCTACCAAACCTGTGCATTTTTTAAAACTAGAGACCTAGGGGAATCCAAGATGGGGTGACTTGTGGGGCTCTGACCAGGTTCTGTTACCCAGAATCCTTTTCAAACCTCAAAACGTGGCTAAAATAACATGTTTTCCTCACATTTCAGTGACAGAAAGTTCTGGAATCTGAGAGGAGCCACAAATTTCCTTCCACCCAGTGTTCCCCCAAGTCTCCCGATAAAAATGATACCTCACTTGTGTGGGTAGGCCTAGCGCCCATGACAGGAAATGCCCCAAAACACAACGTGGACACATCACATTTTTTCATAGAAAACAGTGCCTACCTGTGGATTTTGGCCTCTAGCTCAGCCGGCACCTGGGGAAACCTAGCAAACCAGCACATTTTTGAAAACTAGAAACCCTGGGGGAATCCAAGATGGGGTAACTTGTAGGGCTCTGACCAGGTTCTGTTACCCAGAATCCTTTGCAAACATCACAATTTGGCCAAAAAAACACTTTTTCCTCTGATTTCGGTGACAGAAAGTTCTGGAATCTGAGAGGAGCCACAAATTTCCTTCCACCCAGCATTCCCCCAAGTCTCCCGATAAAAATGGTACCTCACTTGTGTGGGTAGGCCTGGTGCCCGCGACAGGAATAGATCACACAACGGTCAATGTTGGTCCTTACATGAGGCAGCTCTTGACCCTGCGGTGATCCATTCCTGACGCAGGCACTAGGTGTAGGTACTCAAGTGGGGTAGTATTTTTATCAGGACAGGTGAGGAATCACTGGGTGGTAGGAATTGTGTGGATCCCAGCATATTCCTGTAGTTTGTGTGACAGAAATGCGAAAAAAATAGAGTTTTTATTCAATATTTCAGCTTTGCAGGGTATTCTGGGTAAGAAAACTTTGGGGAATCCACACAAGTCACACCTCTGTGGACTCCCCCGAATGGCCGCCGAACCCTGGACCAAAAACACAGGTGCCTGCCTTACAAAACCAGTTTGTTTTGCGATAGATAATTTTGATGTCTCCACAATACGATTTGGGCAGTGGAATTTGGGGCTGAACTAAATTGGGGAGCTCCCAAGAGAGCACTCTCTCTCTCTCTCTGCTTGCCGCCGCATTCACCTGCTCTCTGGGTTGGGCTAACCCACTATTACCCAGTTTCACAGACTGCTTGCGAAGGGACAGCAGGACTTTCCTCATCACCTCCCTCATAATGTATTGGAAGAGGAGTTATTGAATGGGACTCCTCAGACTGAAAAATCACTCCCAGAGTCTGCACCATTGTCCTATCCCTCAGATGCTGTCTCAGTATCTGATGTCTCAGTCTCTGATCCTATGTCAGAGCTGTCCTCTATAACTTGAGGTCCGGCAGCAGTCATCCATCAAGATGCCATCTCTGCTATTGGCTAAACTGTTGCTCTAAAACACTAGCCTACATAGACAGTCACAAAATCGATGGTGTCAGTGAGATAGGTGCAACAGTAGAGGCCACCTTACCTGCGCTTCTTCCCTCAATCAGCACGTTCTTTCAAGACACTCAAAAAACACCTTGTGACATACCATTTGTCACAGTCTTTAGCACCTCCTGCGCCCAGTCCAACAATCATTATTGGTGCTCCCACTCCCTCCTCCTCGGATTCCCTCATTACCACCCAGCAAAAGTGCCCTTTATCTCTCCATAACCGCCCGCACATACATTTTATTTGTATTATAGCGCATGTAATGGCTGACTTTACTAATGTACTCAGCTATTGACATAAAATACAGATTTGCTCTTTGCAGTAGGCATATAAACTTTCTGCGCTTCTTTATGGCACTAAAACTGCCACTAGACAAAAGTCTGATCCTTTTGTAGCAGAAACATAATCACAATACTTACTTGACTTTTTTATTGCTGCCTAAAAGCTACAGGTGAAATGTGTCAGTTGAAGTATGTGCATTGCTTTGAAGACTCAAGCTGCAACTGCAAGACAACTGGTGGCAAATCTATATATATATATATAATTATATATATATATATATATATATATATATATATATATATATATATATATATATATATCTCACTTTTATATGTGGGTCTGGTTTTCCTGGGGGCCGATTGCAGCCCCCAGGGAAACCACACACAGGGGGCACCTACCTTTTTTCCGAGGGGGCCGACCCCCCCCAAGTGAAATCCCTGGCGTCTAGTGGTGTTTCCTGGCCCCCGATCGCAGCTTTGCCAGGAAACACTTTCAGAAGGCCTCGTAAGAAAGGGGAGAGTCTCCCCTTTCTTACGAGGCCTTCCCAAATGTGGGGAAAACAACTTTGTGACGTCAGCGCGCGTCACAAAGGGGCGGGTGGGGGGCGGGGGGAGATAAGGAAGAGCTTCCGTGTCTCCCTGGGACAGAAAAAAAATAAAAAAATCCTCTAGTGCGACGCACCTGAGGGTTTATTAACCCCCTCCCTGGTGTCGGCCACTGGTCGTGACCCGCACCAGGGAGGTAGTGCGGGCGTCTGCCAGAGGCCGACGCCCGCAGTGAAGGGGTTAACCAAAAAAGGCGGATCTAACAACAACCGTTTTTCTTCTTCTTTTTTCTGAAATATTCTTTTTTAACTTTTTAAAACGTTTTTGATGTTTTTGTTCTAGAAACAAAACACTCTGATGAAAACCTCAAAACAGGGTAACAAAATATGGGAAGTAAACAAAATAACATTTATGTTTTTGGATGCTTTCAGAAGCACAGCAACAGACTGTTCACATGTGGTTAGTATTTTCTTGCAGTCTGAAAATAATTAACCTACTCTCCTAAGTTCTAGAGAGATTTCCAGTAGGCAGCTCTCTGCTTCATTAGGAACAACCTCTCCTGCACAATGTTATGACACAGTTGATGTAGAAGGTTCCCCAGTACCTATCCCTCTGGGACCTCAAGAAGTGTCTCTCCTGATATGTTTTTAAATGGGACAACATGCTTGTCCCACCAGAATATTTTTTTGATGTGCCCCTGAAAAGTGTTTAATAGCAAAGGGAGCACTTTACATATTTCACCACTGTCTTCTTCTCGCAGGAGAGAATTATAAAAAAAAATCCCAAGCAATATATTGCTACTTTGGAGCAGATTCCTCTTCTGAAGAGCTTCCATCATCATGGCATGGTTCCTGGTCCTGACTTCCTCCAGATGCCATTTCATTGTAAAAATAAACAAAAATAAAGCAAAAGGAAGGAGCAGCAGTACCAAATACAGGAGGCCTCTGAAAATACTTCCTATGTCATCACTGGTACTCAGCAAAAGAGAAGACTGGGTTTGGTTTGCCTCTAAAGATAACTCACAACTGTCTTGTCCAATCAAACCCCTTTCTTTCAAAGTCATGTGATATTTGCGGAAACTGACCTTATTGAGAATAATGGCATTGTTTGTGAATATGGGGAAAGAAATATAAAAGTGCTCCACAATAAATTTACTGACAGAAAGACTAGTTTATACATTATATTAGTAAAATGCTGATCTCAAACATTAACTGCAATATGTGCATGCATTTCTATATATTTCACAATTTTTGAAAAACGTGTAAAGTTTGCGAAAAATGAAGGAATATAGGTCACAGTACAGTTTGTGAAGAAGTCACAAATAATGAAATAAAAAGTACAAAAAATAGACTAAGCACACCACTAAAAAAAGTACTCAATAGAATATTTTTCATCCATAAACATTTCACAATACTATTTCCCTCCTTCTCACTGCTTTCTTCTTGCTGTCTGCACCTTTTTTTACTGCCCCTTCATTGACTTTCACTCCTTACTGCTTTAATTTTCTTATGACCCCCATTTTGCGTGCTGGAACTACATGCCTTTCTGTCCTTTTCACTCCTATCCTGTCTCTTGAAGACCCATTGTGTACCTCCCTAATGCATCCCTTTCCATCCTTCTGACAGGTTTTCACAAACACTTTGTTGATTTTAATAGTATGATCAAATATACACTAAATAAAGAAGTACTCCATAAGTGCTGTACCGTAGGCTACACAATATTTAGACTGGCATGCATTGCATGTAACCCCATTGCGCATGACAAAAGACCATGCATGCTGTGGACTCAAGTTATTATAAAGTGTTGGCCGTAGGGCATAGCTTCTAGCCAGGCCTTGTGGGCAACCACAGTAGCACACGCCAGAAGGCTGTGTGCTGCATTGTTTGGATTATAGTTAAGTTAATAAACTTACTTTATGTTAATAGGCCTGAGAAATTCACTGGAAAAACAAAGGTTACAGGAATGTTATAGTTAGAAATTATTATAGAAAAAAAACTTAGAAATTCACTGAAAAAAACAAATGTCACTGGGATGTTATAGTTAGGCATTGAATTTACTTGCACAAAACCATAGATATTCAGCTGTTACAGCTCCTAGCCTTAACTACGAATTAGGCCCTGCAATGCACTGCTCATAACCTCACATATTACATTACTCATGACATGGTCTGTTACATCACTGATAACATCAACATGTAAATCTGCGCCACTCATGGCCCTGCAGCCATTCCCTATAACTACCCAAAGCCATGCGTAGGGGGTTTTGGCCGTGGCCCTGCAGCCAACCCCCCATAATCACTCTACCCCATGCCACTCACCACCTCCGTGAGCTACCTAAAAATAAATATGTGCCAGGGGCTATGTGGACCCGCCCTGGGCCTCAGGGATTGCTACCTCTCCAGGGCCGCCTAATAAAAAGAGTTGGAGGGTCCAGGGACCACCAATTTCCTGGGACTACCAAATAAAAATTGTTGACGGGGGCACATGGATACACCCCTGGGCTCTAGGAATACCTAAAAAAAATAGTTAAGGGCCACACAAACCCCAACCGTGCCCCAGGGATCACTACCTCCCTGAGGCTATATTTAATAAATGTATGGTGGGCAGCACAGACCCCCTCAAGCCCGGGGAGCATCACTTCCCTGAGGCTACCAAAACAATTATTGGGGGGGCCACATGAACCCCAATCGGGACCCAGGGACCACTACCTCTCCAGGACAATGAATTAAAAATAGTTAGATGAGTCCGAGAGACCACCACACTCCTTTGGGCTACCTACTAAAATATGTGGGTGGCCACCCAGAATACCCAGGCCCTGTGGACCACCACCTTCCTGAGGTTACAGTTAATAAATATATGGCATGGCTGCACAGACCCCCACCGGGTCCGGTGACTACCAGCTCCCCGGAGCTACTTACTAAAAATATTTAGTGGGCCACATGCCCCCCCCCCGGCCCTGGAGACCCCACCTCCACAGGCTACATTTATTTATTAAATATATAGGGGTGCTGCGTGGACCACTCTGGGCTCCGGGGACCACCACCTCCCCGGGGCAAATAATTAAAAATACTTATGGGGCAGTGCAGCCCCCCCAGGCCCTGGGGACCACAATCTCTCCAGGGCCATTTCTAGTATTAAAGAAGTCAGAGGGCTCATGGTAGTCATTTACTAATAGCATTTAAAAGTGTGACAGTCATTAGGCAAGCTGTAGAGAATGTGTTAGCATTGCTAGTTGTGATCATCACTCCATGGATTCTGCATGGCTCTTCACTATATATATATATATATAATCTATATATACATATATATATATATATATATATATATAAACACTTCGTTTGGCGCTTCTCTCTCTGCACCTAATCGCCGATGGTGCTTGGACTTAGACGCACGCCACCTCGTCTTGTACTTCAAATACACTTCCTTAAATAAACATTAAGGCTCCAGCACTCCACGAAGGTTAGAAAGGTTTATTATAACCGAGCAGGAACGCGTTTCGGCGTGACCACCTTCTTCAACCTGCTGGCCGCCATTTTGGCCCCCTTTAAATATCCTTAATAGTAACATTGATTTAAAGCAATACACTCCCTTTGAAAATTAAATAACCACTACATTATACTCCATTTGAGAAAAAATTTGTGAATTATATGCAAAAATATATAAACCTAGTGCCCCAATATGCTAATAAACATGACAAAATGAACAAGTACACACATAAAGATATCAAAGAAACAATAATGAAACTTTACACATCTTAGTAAATATTAATGAATGAAATAAGATATTTGTCTCTGGGAAACTGCTGTGTGTATTCATCTGAAGAAAATATGTATGAGAAATCCACCAGGTCCAATCACATTGATATTAATATTAAGTAGGGCATTGTTTGTAGGGACAATTATTAAAATGAAAAAGATTCCCATATACTCATTCACCATCTCAAAAAATAGTTAACACGTTATAATAAACTTATTCATATCATTAATGAAAAGTAATCCATAATTTAACAATGCTAACCTAAATGTATGTATAACTCTTCACTCGAGTTAAGCCCCACTGGTTCTCTTGAATCGAATGCCAATATATATCTAGACTCTAATCTCCTCAGCTGTTTTTCCCTATCTCCTCCACGGATATCCTTCCTGATTCCATCTATTACACTATATTTAACTTCTTCCATGCGACCTCCATGAAATTCATGGATGTGTCGGGCAACCGGGTAAGACTCATCTCTATTAACTATGGCCCTTAAATGTTGTAAAATTCTTTTGTGCACTTGGAGTTTGGTGCTACCTACATATAGCTTGGGGCAACTACATTTTAAAATATAAACTACATGGTCACTTTTGCAGTCGTATCTGCCTTTGATGGTATGTGTAGTTCTGTCGGTTAATTGAATAGTTTTGATGTTTTCCCCATTTTTACATGCCTTACACTTGGTGCATTTGAAAAATCCATCTGGTGCCTTTAACCAACTCTTAATCGATGGTTTCTCTTGTCTCACATCATTTTTGACCAACAAATCTTTCATTGATTTTCCCTTTCTATAAGTTATGGTGGGCCTATTGCTTATTAGTGTGCCTATAACTGGATCACTTTTGAGCATATGCCAATGTTGTTGCAGTAACTTTCTTACGGAGTCATGTGCAGTATTAAATGTAGTAATAAATCTCACGATCCCCGTATCATTATGTTTTTTGTCATTCTTGATGTCCAGCACATTAGTTTTATTATCTGTCGTAAATAGTAACTGTTCCCTCATTCGGGATTTTACTCTTCTAACGGTGTTCTCTAAAACCTCATTGGCATAGCCTCTCTGTTTCAATCTTTCTATCATTTCACTCTCTACATTAGCATAATTTTGTTCTGTACTACAAATCCTTTTTGCTCTTAACAACTCTCCATAAGGAATATTATGTTTCAATGGCTGTGGATGATAACTTTTGGCATGTAATATACTGTTTCCAGCTGTGCTCTTCCTGTGTAGTGTTGTCTCAATTCTATTGTCCATTACGATCACTGATATATCTAAAAACTCAATCTTTTGCGAATCAATCTTGCCTGTGAATCTCAAATTGCAAGTGTTGTCATTGATTTCTATTTACGACAGATAATAAAACTAATGTGCTGGACATCAAGAATGACAAAAAACATAATGATACGGGGATCGTGAGATTTATTACTACATTTAATACTGCACATGACTCCGTAAGAAAGTTACTGCAACAACATTGGCATATGCTCAAAAGTGATCCAGTTATAGGCACACTAATAAGCAATAGGCCCACCATAACTTATAGAAAGGGAAAATCAATGAAAGATTTGTTGGTCAAAAATGATGTGAGACAAGAGAAACCATTGATTAAGAGTTGGTTAAAGGCACCAGATGGATTTTTCAAATGCACCAAGTGTAAGGCATGTAAAAATGGGGAAAACATCAAAACTATTCAATTAACCGACAGAACTACACATACCATCAAAGGCAGATACGACTGCAAAAGTGACCATGTAGTTTATATTTTAAAATGTAGTTGCCCCAAGCTATATGTAGGTAGCACCAAACTCCAAGTGCACAAAAGAATTTTACAACATTTAAGGGCCATAGTTAATAGAGATGAGTCTTACCCGGTTGCCCGACACATCCATGAATTTCATGGAGGTCGCATGGAAGAAGTTAAATATAGTGTAATAGATGGAATCAGGAAGGATATCCGTGGAGGAGATAGGGAAAAACAGCTGAGGAGATTAGAGTCTAGATATATATTGGCATTCGATTCAAGAGAACCAGTGGGGCTTAACTCGAGTGAAGAGTTATACATACATTTAGGTTAGCATTGTTAAATTATGGATTACTTTTCATTAATGATATGAATAAGTTTATTATAACGTGTTAACTATTTTTTGAGATGGTGAATGAGTATATGGGAATCTTTTTCATTTTAATAATTGTCCCTACAAACAATGCCCTACTTAATATTAATATCAATGTGATTGGACCTGGTGGATTTCTCATACATATTTTCTTCAGATGAATACACACAGCAGTTTCCCAGAGACAAATATCTTATTTCATTCATTAATATTTACTAAGATGTGTAAAGTTTCATTATTGTTTCTTTGATATCTTTATGTGTGTACTTGTTCATTTTGTCATGTTTATTAGCATATTGGGGCACTAGGTTTATATATTTTTGCATATAATTCACAAATTTTTTCTCAAATGGAGTATAATGTAGTGGTTATTTAATTTTCAAAGGGAGTGTATTGCTTTAAATCAATGTTACTACTAAGGATATTTAAAGGGGGCCAAAATGGCGGCCCGCAGGTTGAAGAAGGCGGTCACGCCGAAACGCGTTCCTGCTCGGTTATAATAAACCTTTCTAACCTTCGTGGAGTGCTGGAGCCTTAATGTTTATTTAAGGAAGTGTATTTGATATATATATATATATATATATATATATATATATATATATATATATATATATGTGTTAGAAATGGGGTCTTTGGTTGACAGTCAGGTTACCCCCTGTTCAAGCAAGGACCCTCACTCTAGTTAGGATAAAAGAGAATCACCCTCAGCTAACCCCTGCTTACCCCCTTGGTAGCTTGGCAGAGCAGTAGGCTTAACCTCAGAGTGCTGGGCGTAAAGTATTTGTACCAACACACACAGTAACTTAATGAAAACACTACAAAATGACACAACACCAGTTTAGAAAAATAGGAAATATTTATCTAGACAAAACAAGACCAAAACGACAAAAATCCAACATACACAAGTCAAGTTATGATTTTTTAAAGGTTTAAAATAAAAAGAGTCTTTAGGTAGTTGTAACACCACACTAGCGCTGCTAGCGTGAAAATGTACCTGGTTTGCGGCAAAAGTAACCCCGCACGGGCAGTGTGCGTCGAAAATAACCCGGCACGGGTATATGCGTCGAAAACAGTTCGGCTCGGCGAGGCGCGTCGAAAAAGCCAGCCACGCGACGGTCCGAAGTCCCGCGGCGCTGGTTGCGATCTCTCAGCCTTCGTCAGCGATGCTGCGCGTCGTTTCTCCTGCTCCGGGCGTCGATTCTCCGGTCGCGTTTCCTGCGGCGTCGTTTCTCAGCTGCGGAGCCGGCGTCGCGTCGTTTTCTCAGCCGCGATCGGATTCGCGTCGATCTTTTCTCCGCACGGTGCTCGGTGCGTGTATTTTTGTCCTTAGGCTGCCAGCCTCTCCTTTCAGGGTCCCAGGAACTGGAAGGGCACCACAGAGCAGAGTAGGGGTCTCTCCAGAGACTCCAGGTGCTGGCAGGAAGAAGTCTTTGCTATCCCTGAGACTTCAACAACAGGAGGCAAGCTCTACATCAAGCCCTTGGAGATTTCTTCTTCAAGATGGAAGGCACACAAAGTCCAGTCTTTGCCCTCTTACTCTGGCAGAAGCAGCACTGCAGGAAAGCTCCACAAAGCACAGTCACAGGCAGGGCAGCACTTGTTCCTCAGCGATCAGCTCTTCTCCAGGCAGAGGTTCCCCTTGATTCCAGAAGTGTTTCTGAAGTTTGTAAGTTTGGATGCCCTTCTTATACCCATTTTAGTCTTTGAAGTCACCTTCCTTCAAAGGGGACTCACACCTTCTTGTGAAATCCTGCCTTGCCCAGGCAAGGCCTCAGACACACACCAGGGGGCTGGAGACAGCATTGTCAGAGGCAGGCACAGTCCTTTCAGATGAGAGTGACCACTCCACCCCTCCCTCCTAGCAGAGATGGCTAATCAGGAATGCAGATCACACCCCAGCTCCCTTTGTGTCACTGTCTGGTGTGAGGTGAAAAACAACCCAACTGTCAACTGACCCAGACAGGGAATCCACAAACAAGGCAGAGTCACAGAATGGTTTAAGCAAGAAAATGCTCACTTTCTAAAAGTGGCATTTTCAAACGCACAATCTCAAAATCAACTTTACTAAAAGATGCATTTTTAAATTGTGAGTTCAGGGATCCCAAACTCCACCTGTCCATCTCTTCTCTAGGGGAATCTACACTTTAATCATATTTAAAGGTAGCCCCCATATTATCCTATGAGAGAGAGACAGACCTTGCAACAGTGAAAACGAAATTGGCAGTATTTCACTGTCAGGACATATAAACCACATTACTATATGTCCTACCTTATCCATACACTGCACCCTGCCCTTGGGGCTACCTAGGGCATACCTTAGGGGTGCCTTACATGTAAGGAAAGGGAAGGTTTAGGCCTGGCAAGTGGGTACACTTGCCAAGTCGAATTTACAGTGTAAAAATACACACACAGACACTGCAGTGGCAGGTCTGAGACATGATTACAGAGCTACTTATGTGGGTGGCACAACCAGTGCTGCAGGCCCACTAGTAGCATTTGATTTACAGGCCCTGGCACCTCTAGTGCACCTTACTAGGGACTTACTAGTAAATCAAATATGCCAATCATGGATAAACCACTTACATACAATTTAAACAGGAGAGCATATGCACTTTAGCACTGGTTAGCAGTGGTAAAGTGCTCAGAGTTGAAAAGCCAACAGCAACATGTCAGAAAAATATAGGAGGCAGGAGGCAAAAAAGTCTGGGGATGACCCTGCAAAAGCAAAAGTCCAACACGACCCCCTACCAGCCTAAAGCCAGGGGAGAACAATCAATACCTTGATGTACTTCCCTGATTGGGGCGATAGAACAGGGACCCAGGCCCACAACAGCAGGGGCATGCTCCAGTTCTACGCCTTCCTGACTCCAGTTGGATCCCTCTGTCCATACTCTCAGGGCCCACTAAGCTAACCCATGGGGAACCCTTCTCCACATCTACAGACACCATCTGTGCAACACCTAACTTTACTTTGCTCACAGATGTATTGCAATGGGCAGATAGTACCACCAGGGCCAACACAATGGTGTTGCCCACTCCACCCCTGGGGTGTGACTCTCGTCCTTCCCCCCCCAGGGGCAACTCTGTCCACCAGGACAGCAAGCCACAGTGGCCCCAGACAACTGTCAGGGATGAGAGCCCGACCTCAGGCCTCTCTAACCACTGTGACTGTGGAGAGTGGGGGGTGGTAGCCCCCGGTGCCTGGCACCCTTTGACCACTCTCTCTTCCACCAGGTCAGGGATGACAACCTGACCCTGGTCCTCCCCTCTGGGGCTCTGTACCCTCCCTGCAGAAGCGGCACCCCCAGAGTCAAAAACTGTCAGGGTGCTTGTAGAAGCAGTCCTGCACAATTCTTCCATCAGTGCAGGGATGTTAACCTGCAACTGATCCTCCAACCTGGGGTCTGTACCTTCAGGTTGGACCAGGGCCAGGGGTGAGGCTTCCCTCCCCCTGCCCTCTCTTCTGGGGTCCTGAACCACCCAACTAGGAGCGGCCCCCCCAGAAGACAACATGGTAGGGGCACTGTTAGCAGTAGCCCCTTCCTCCAGGTCAGGGGGGACACCCTTAACCTGGCCTCCCAATCCATGGCCTGTACCCACAGACTGGATCACTGCCAGGCAACCCAGGACTTCCTGGGGGGCATACCTACCCCCTACCAGGTCAGAGTTTACCCTCTGAACCTGGTCATCCAACCCAGGGTCACCACCCTGCGGTTGAACCACTGCCTGGCACACCAGGACTTCCTTGGGAGCACACTTACCCCCCATCAGGTCAGAGTTTACCCCCTGAACCTGATCATTCAACCCAGAGTCACCACCCTGCGGTTGAACCATTGCCTGGCACACCAGGACTTCCAGGGGGGCACACTTACCCCCCTCAAGGGACACACTGTCCCGAAGGGCCACACAAGAGTCTGGCTGGCGCAGGTCTCCTGACCTCTGCCCATCTGACAGAGTCTGGATTCCCCCCAACCCAGAAATGGTCTCACCAAGGTCATTCATGGGGGGCTCTGCTCTCAGAGCTGACCCCTGACCCTCCAGGTTCTCCACTGGGGTCCGCAACCCCCTCTCAACCCTCTGTCTGGACTTCTGCAACCCCTCACTAGGAGTGGTACTGCCAGACACCAGAACTGGTGGGACGCTGGCTACAGCCGCCCCCCCAAGTTCTCCTGACACTGTGGGGTCTCCCTCAACAGATGGCCCTATGGTACAGGCTAGGCTCCCCTCCTGGGGTTCCCGCAGGGAACCCTCCAGGACCTGGGACCGGATCTCGGGCACCTTGGGCCTCAACCCATCCCCATTCCCTCTCCTCTGAGACTGGACATGGGGTCCCTCACCCATCCCACTACACTGGGACCTACCTGGGACACTACAATCCTTCCCTACCTCACCTGGTTGGGAACTACCTAGACCACTCCTCTCAGGAGCACCCCCAAATGCCTCTTCAGACTCTCTGGTACTCACCCAGAAGTCTGCCTCCATTGTAAGCTCCCTGGGGTCAGAGAACTCACACTCCACCTGGTGTTGGCATAGCTCTGGAAAATAAGGACTAGACATCTGCTCTCCAGCAATTACATCACTCAGCCCCTCACATGAATTAACCAAAGTACCCTTCACCCAACCATCCAGTGACTCTGCTTTGACAAAGCACCCCACATCACCCTCCTGAGACTGGTGAGACAGTACCTGACTGTCCCTGACACTCAACCCACACTCTTCTGGGATGTCTTCACACTCCATAACCAGGACTTCTACTTGGGGGGAACCCCTCTCCCTGTCACTCTCACCTAGAGTCAGTAGAGTGTCCCTCCCACCAGTAGGAATATGACTCCCCATGCCAGTTCCCCAATCTACCTCAGAGACCCTGTGCATCACTGGAGCTACCTCATACCCCTGAACCTCCTGGCGTGTGTTAACTCCCTCCTTCGAGTAGGGCACCACCTCTCTGGGCATGTGCACTTCTGCAGCATCACTGGATATACAATTGTTGCTGCCACCATTCCAGCTGGACTCAGCCCTCATGACTTCCAGCTCTTTCAATTTAAGCTCGTAAGCATAAATCATTTTTTTAATCTCTAAGTCCCTCCTCCTTTCTGCCAGGACTAAGGCTCTCTTCTCCTCGGCCCTCTTAAGCTCTTCCAGACTCCGGATTCGAGCTAGGAGCCTATCATCTCTTTCTGTTCCCTCCTCAGGGCCACTGCCCTCCTCTTTGGAGTAGTCCTCCTCCTCAGAGTAGTTATCCTCCTCAGACTCATTTGGTGGTGTTGCCTGACAACGTTTCAATTCATCCTGAAACAGGGCTGACTCAAGATCCTCCCTTCTGGATTCCTTGTTCACAGCCAGTCCCCTTTCCATGCAGAATGCTTTAAGCTGCCACTTTTTATACATAGATAGGTGCCAGAAATTGACTTCCATTTCTGCAAAGGCTTCACAACCAAAAACCAAAGTCCAAAAATATTAGCAATACTTCCAGGAGGACATCAGAGAACAAAAAGCAGAATCACAAGACAAGTAGTATGTGGTCACGTAGTGGTCTGAGATCAAAAACAGTAGTGTACACTCAATTACTGTATGTCAAGTACAAATACAAGTCCAAATCCCGACCGCTGGTCACCAATGTTAGAAATGGGGTCTTTGGTTGACAGTCAGGTTACCCCCTGTTCAAGCAAGGACCCTCACTCTAGTTAGGATAAAAGAGAATCACCCTCAGCTAACCCCTGCTTACCCCCTTGGTAGCTTGGCAGAGCAGTAGGCTTAACCTCAGAGTGCTGGGCGTAAAGTATTTGTACCAACACACACAGTAACTTAATGAAAACACTACAAAATGACACAACACCAGTTTAGAAAAATAGGAAATATTTATCTAGACAAAACAAGACCAAAACGACAAAAATCCAACATACACAAGTCAAGTTATGATTTTTTAAAGGTTTAAAATAAAAAGAGTCTTTAGGTAGTTGTAACACCACACTAGCGCTGCTAGCGTGAAAATGTACCTGGTTTGCGGCAAAAGTAACCCCGCACGGGCAGTGTGCGTCGAAAATAACCCGGCACGGGTATATGCGTCGAAAACAGTTCGGCTCGGCGAGGCGCGTCGAAAAAGCCAGCCACGCGACGGTCCGAAGTCCCGCGGCGCTGGTTGCGATCTCTCAGCCTTCGTCAGCGATGCTGCGCGTCATTTCTCCTGCTCCGGGCGTCGATTCTCCGGTCGCGTTTCCTGCGGCGTCGTTTCTCAGCTGCGGAGCCGGCGTCGCGTCGTTTTCTCAGCCGCGATCGGATTCGCGTCGATCTTTTCTCCGCACGGTGCTCGGTGCGTGTATTTTTGTCCTTAGGCTGCCAGCCTCTCCTTTCAGGGTCCCAGGAACTGGAAGGGCACCACAGAGCAGAGTAGGGGTCTCTCCAGAGACTCCAGGTGCTGGCAGGAAGAAGTCTTTGCTATCCCTGAGACTTCAACAACAGGAGGCAAGCTCTACATCAAGCCCTTGGAGATTTCTTCTTCAAGATGGAAGGCACACAAAGTCCAGTCTTTGCCCTCTTACTCTGGCAGAAGCAGCACTGCAGGAAAGCTCCACAAAGCACAGTCACAGGCAGGGCAGCACTTGTTCCTCAGCGATCAGCTCTTCTCCAGGCAGAGGTTCCCCTTGATTCCAGAAGTGTTTCTGAAGTTTGTAAGTTTGGATGCCCTTCTTATACCCATTTTAGTCTTTGAAGTCACCTTCCTTCAAAGGGGACTCACACCTTCTTGTGAAATCCTGCCTTGCCCAGGCAAGGCCTCAGACACACACCAGGGGGCTGGAGACAGCATTGTCAGAGGCAGGCACAGTCCTTTCAGATGAGAGTGACCACTCCACCCCTCCCTCCTAGCAGAGATGGCTAATCAGGAATGCAGATCACACCCCAGCTCCCTTTGTGTCACTGTCTGGTGTGAGGTGAAAAACAACCCAACTGTCAACTGACCCAGACAGGGAATCCACAAACAAGGCAGAGTCACAGAATGGTTTAAGCAAGAAAATGCTCACTTTCTAAAAGTGGCATTTTCAAACGCACAATCTCAAAATCAACTTTACTAAAAGATGCATTTTTAAATTGTGAGTTCAGGGATCCCAAACTCCACCTGTCCATCTCTTCTCTAGGGGAATCTACACTTTAATCATATTTAAAGGTAGCCCCCATATTATCCTATGAGAGAGAGACAGACCTTGCAACAGTGAAAACGAAATTGGCAGTATTTCACTGTCAGGACATATAAACCACATTACTATATGTCCTACCTTATCCATACACTGCACCCTGCCCTTGGGGCTACCTAGGGCATACCTTAGGGGTGCCTTACATGTAAGGAAAGGGAAGGTTTAGGCCTGGCAAGTGGGTACACTTGCCAAGTCGAATTTACAGTGTAAAAATACACACACAGACACTGCAGTGGCAGGTCTGAGACATGATTACAGAGCTACTTATGTGGGTGGCACAACCAGTGCTGCAGGCCCACTAGTAGCATTTGATTTACAGGCCCTGGCACCTCTAGTGCACCTTACTAGGGACTTACTAGTAAATCAAATATGCCAATCATGGATAAACCACTTACATACAATTTAAACAGGAGAGCATATGCACTTTAGCACTGGTTAGCAGTGGTAAAGTGCTCAGAGTTGAAAAGCCAACAGCAACATGTCAGAAAAATATAGGAGGCAGGAGGCAAAAAAGTCTGGGGATGACCCTGCAAAAGCAAAAGTCCAACAATATGTATATATATATATGTATATATAGATTATAGATATATATATATAGATATATATTCAATTAAACCTTAAACCAGGTTCTGAATTTACTCGCACACAACCAGAGGAATTCAGCAGTTAGACTTATTTCAAGTAACTATAACTCATGCCCCGCCATGCAAATTGTTTTCAGCGGTAGTTAGCAGTGCATGGCGATGGTGCGAGTTATAGTTACCTTAGGCTGCGAGTTATTGTTATTTGAAATGCCTTTAGCTATAACTGCTGAATTTCACTGGTTTTGTGTGAATACATTCAGAACCTAACTGTCAGAGAACAGGGCTGATTGCAGAGGCCCCCTAACTTTTTGCCCCCATTTTCCACTTTTTGCTGGTGCTTTCCTGACTCTGATGGTGCCCTGGGTACTGCTAACCAGTCCCAGGGCCTGTGCTCTGTGTAAAATCAGTATGTAAATTAGGCTAATTATAATTGGCAAAGTCGACCTACCTATAAGACCCTAGTATATGGTAGGGCATGTACGTTTAGGGACCCCAGCATAGGTAGTGCGCCCATAGGTACACTGCTGAGGTGCCCAGTGTCATTTTAAAGGCAGGCCTGCCTTGCTGGCTGCTTTTAAATTAAAGTTACATGCAAATACGACTTTGGAATTAAAAGTAGTTCCAAAGTCTTAAACAACCTTATTTTTACATATGAGTCACCCCTAAGGTGTGCCCTATGTGCCCCTAGGGCTGGGTGCCATGTAACTATAAGCAGGGTCCTTATAAAAATAGTTTTATAAGCCCTGGTGAGATAAAACAGACACATTTGTTTTTCCCTCATTGTAGTGAAAGGCCTCCATAGACTAGAATGGAGGGACTTTATTTGAGAAAAGTCCCCTTAAGTAACAGATACCAGAAGTGTGGTATCAAATTAATTGTTATAGTAAATCCAACAACTTACAGTTGTTGGATTTAATATAACTTGTTTAGGTAAAGAGTTTTAAACTTTACCTGAAAAGTTGCCAAATTCAGCCCTGCAGTGGTTTTGCTGCTGTGATCTGATTGGCTAGCCTCTGGAAGCCTGGCCAAGCTGCCTTGATGAGGTGTGAAGTGGCCTGGCTTCACACAAAGAGATGTGCCTGTGGGAGGAGATCTCCGCTCAGCATATGGTGAGGCAGGAAGGGGAAGGGCTGCCAAACTGGTCTTCAAAGGCAGAGAAGGACATTTGGAGCAACCCAGCAACACCCCCACATCCTACAAACCCAGACAATTAGGTGCCCCTTGATTAGATTAGGAGAGGGCAGGAGAGGGGTGTGTTTAGGATTTTTAGCCACACCGGTGGGTGGGCTCAGCCAGATGTAACCATCAAAAATCACTTTCAGCCATGATGGATTTTTGAGGAATGTTGCTCCCTAGGATTGATTTTTGGCACACTTCCCAGGAAGTGGTCATCACAGGGGGAAGGACCCTGCACCTGATGTTCACCCAGGAGCAAGGATAAAACTGGCAGACCTGCACCCTCACCTCAGTTCCCTACCAGATCCCATTCAGATTCCAACAAGGAAGAACTACAGGAGAAGAAGGACTGCCCTGCTGGACCCCTGACCTGCACCTGGACACTGCACTCTGGAGGACTGCACCAGCTGCACACTTGGGCTTCACCACTAAAAGGACTTTACCTGTCTTCTACTGCTTCAAGAATGGACTCCCTGTTTGCTACAGGTACAAAGGAGCTGCCCAGAGTCCCCTGCATCAAGTCCTGCAAGCAGAGCCCAGCTGACCAGCGTCCAGTTGCCATTTGAGGATTCTGACCAGGTGCATTCTGGGAATTGTAGTCCCAACTCCCAAGGAGCAACTCAGAGCTCTGGAACCTTGGATCAAATTGTGGACACTTCAAGGACACAAAATGTACCTCTGGAAGAAGATCCAGAAGTTTGGAGACATTTGGAGCAACTCCATAAGTTGAAGAGGTGCATAGTGGGAGTTGTCGTCCCAGACCCCAAGAGGCACACCAGAGCCTCTGAACCCTTGGCTAGTGCTGTGGACCACTTTCCTGAATCAAACACTTCTGAAAGTAAGTGTGACAGTGTTACCTCGTGGGTGACCTGAACTCTGGACTTTGTTCCTTTGCAGTGTGACCTTTTTTAACCCTTTGAGCGCTAGTTGCTTCTATGCGCAAGAAAGCATTAATTCTTTAAAAATTCGTATCTCCGGTTCCCCTTATCCAATTTTATTCATTTTGGTGTCATTTTAAAGATAAAAATATAGTCTATTTTAAAAAATTGATTGTGGATTTTTAAACTGTTTCCCGTGTTTTATTTAATTACTCTTTTGTGATATTTGACTGCTTTACACTCTGTCTCCTAAGTTAAGCCTTGTCGCTCGTTGCCAAGTTACGAAGGGTTGAGCTAGGTTTAATTTACTGAGACCTAACTGGACCTAAGTGGAGGTTAATGGCCTATTGCTAAGTGTAGGTACTTACCTGCCCTTATCAATAACCCATTTTTCAACACTAACTATAACATGCCTGTAACATTTGTTTTTTCAAGTGAATTTCTAAGTTTAAAAAAATTCTATCTCCTAACTATAACGTCCCTATAACCGTTGCTTTTTTCAGTGAATTTGTAAAGTTTTTAAATGTAATTTATTAATATATATGCTAGTCAAACCACTGCCACACTCGGTCATTGGTCATGCACAATGGAGGTTGAACTCAGGGCCTAGCCTGTGGCCAGGCCCTGCAGCCAATCCATTATAACCACCCAACCCTGCACCTTCCATGGCCTGTAGCCAACCAACCATTGCCACGCTGCACTGCACCTGGCCATTGGCCAAGTGCCGCAGGAGTTGGCCACAGGGCCTGTCTCTCAGGGTGTGAGAACAGGTGTGAGAGGGTGTCTCTAGGTGTGACAGTGGCTGTGACAGTGTCTGTCTAGGGGTGAGAGTGAGTAACCTCACTGACCTGGTCAAGAAACTGCTCTGCCACTTGTAAGTGAAGCCCGTCTGTTTTGAACTTTGACCCCGGTCAGAAGTTCGAGGCCCTTCTCCACCCGCAGGCTCCGGCCTGTGCCTCATCCTGGGCGTCTAGTGGGAGAGCTCTGTTTATCTGATAGGCTGCCCTCAGCCTCTTTTTCTTCGTTCTCTCCCTTCGTGTTTTTCTTTTTAGTGTGCTATATTGTGCCTTTTCGCTTTCTGTGTTTTTTTCTATCATTTTCCTCTTTTTCTTTAATTCCCTATTTTTGCTCTCATTCTCACTTCTCTCTCTCTTTCCATCTCCCTGCCGCTGCAGCCCCCGTGGCAGGCCCCCCTTTTTAGCGCTGTTTTCCGCTCCAGTCTCCCAGCTGTCCTCTCCCTCCCCCTAGTTAATGGCGACTGCTGTGCGGTAGGAAGAGCAACCTCACTGACCTGGTCAGTGAGCTGCTCTGCCACCGCATAGCTCCACCTGTGAGCGCAGCCCGTCTGTTTTGAACTCTGACCCCAGACAGATGTTCAAGGCCCTCCTTCATCTGCAGGCTCTGGCCTGCGCCTCATCCCTGGTATCTAGTGGGAGAGATCTGCTCTTCTGCTAGGCTGTCCTCAGCCTCTTTTTCTCCGTCCTCTCCCTTCTGCTCCACATCAGACAGACCACCCCCCTCCTCAACTTCACGAAGAAGCTGAAGACATGGCTTTTTGAAGAACCACCTCACTGCCGATGCTACACGGCCCCCACCAGCACCATGAGACCCTTGCAGGTGAGTAGTTGTGCTATATAAACTCTGATTGAGTGTGGAAGAGTCTATGTGAGTGTGAGAGTGGGTTTGAGAGTGTCTGATTGTGCTCCAATAGATCAAAAATACATTCACCCCCACAAAGGTTTTTAGATGGTTTTTCACAATGGAATTGTGGAGTAAACACACTTGCTTTGAGTTTGCCAAGCCCAGGAGTTAGGATCAGTTGTCCTTTCCAGAAGTGGAGCTTCAACTGGGGTACCTCCTACACTTATATTTGTAAGTGCTTCCTGTTGAGATTTAATTTCTGTGAAATGAGCTTCACGGCCAGAACAGAAGCTAACCTTCTTGTTTAGCCAACAAGAGTCCACAGTTTGCACAAAATGCACAAAATGTCCATCCAACTTGAGCACTTCCTAATAGTTAGTAAGTGCTACCTCATTGGGTTAATGGCCTGCGTGGGGGAGGAGAGCTATTTAACGAGAGCAATGCCCACTCCCACAGGAGACAGGCCTTCTGGCACCTCTCACAAGATAAGAAAGAATAGATCTGCAGTTCCACGTTGAAAATGTATCTGATGAAGACGCTCGAGGAACAATAAGATTAGCAAAGTTACAGACATAAAAGGTTACTGGAGACATTGGCACAGCATCCTTTAAGCAGCTATAGTGTAAGAGATGCCCTTCACATATACCCAATAAAGCAGCACTTAATAATCCCCCAGTAGAAAGTACTGCAGTTGGGTAGTCTTCCTGCACAAAACTGTGACCTCTTCTTGGATAAATATGCAGGGAGGATTCATGTTGGCATGGTGTTCATTTGACAAAAATCAAACGTCAACAGGAAGCACTTACAAATATAAACAGAGCAGGTGCCCAAGTTCAAGGTCCACTTCTGAGAAGTTCTAGTCTTCTTAATTTGTTGCTTATAGTCAAGGCAAAGCAAGTGTTTTTCTGCTGCATTTCTACCTTGAAAAATGATCTGTAATCCTTTATGGAGGTGTTTACATCCTTGCTTTTTTCAAGCACAATATCTCATGTAACCACTGTGATGAATGGGTTTTATCTTGTCAACTGCTGAGACCCAACTCTCTTCAGTTGTGTGCGACACAAGGTTGGGTTGGTATAAGGGGTTGGCCGCGTGGCAGTGGTTGGGTTAAGGTACAGTAATTATAATTACTTTACGTAAAAAAAACATGCAAATTCATTGAAAAATCCAGAGGTTACAGGGATGTTGCAGTTAGGACATAGAATTTCAAAATGGAAATTCACTTAAAATAGCGAAGGTTACAGGAAGGTTATAGTTAGGCTGACATTTTAAACGTACAAAACCATAAAAATTCACCTGTTATAGTATTTGAAGTAATAATAACTTGTGCCCAAAGGTAACTGTAATTTGCACACTATTTACCCCAGATATTACAGCATTCATGACATGTTTTATAAAATAATTGATAATATCACTGTAATATATGCTGTAAATTTATTCATAAAAAACTTTGCATGGTGCTTGTGTGAGTTATAGTTACCCTAGGGCACGGCTGAAAGCCATGCATGGTGTGGAGGATTGGCTGTAGGGTCCGGCCAAAGGCTGTGTGTGGTCAATGGTTGGGTGCCCAGGGGGGGTGGCTGCAGAGGGTGCTGCCAATCCCCGCCACACATGGCTAAAGGCCGTGCGTGGCGAGGTTTGGATTAATATAAGGAAGTGCTGAACGAATGGCCTGCAAGTTTTCCGCATGCCTCTAGTTCCAAATAAGCACTGCTGCCCAGTCCTACATGACATGATCTTCTGACACAGATTTAAAGTAATGTGCCTCGCATTAAGTTTTTTTATCTAGCAGGCAACAAAATAAAATAGCCATACCACCAACTCTTGTGAGCTTTTGAGCCAATGCAATTGTTCTTCTTCGAGCAGGATGACCTGCTCCTCAGCCTCCAAATGCTCCTCCTACTCTGGAACATGCTGCCATCTCCTCTAATTTTCCTTTCAAAAACTGTATCGAGACAAAGGAAGAAATGTGCCATAGAGAAAAAGATACTTCAGCTCCTCATGGTATCATAACAGAAATACCAATAAATGGCTCTGTACTTCCTGTCTGTTACATAGACAAACTTTTCCAACTAATACAATTCTTTGTTACAACTATGGGATACTGCGGTACCATCGCTGTAGTACCAAGGAGATACTGCGATATTGCTGAACATTAACAAAAAATAAAAAAACATACAAAATCATTACATTACAGTTATATGAGTCTTTACCTAATTGCCAACGTAATTTTAACTTTACCGCAAACAATATTCAGATTAACTTCACATATCAGTTTGGGCTACAAATTAGCCCAACCAAACCAACACATAGCCCATATCTATAACCATTATAGTGAACCGTAACTACAATAAAATTAACTACAACAATGGATGGAGGAGCTAGGATTAGGCACATCTATAATCTATGAAGATAAATTATGCTGTTTGACTTAGAGGCTCAGAATGGCAAATGGGAAAAAGTCTGGGGGTTGAGGGGCCGAACTTCCAGAAATCATTACAGGTTGGTAAAGGGAGATATTGTTAACCGCTGGACCTAGAAGTCAGCATTTTAAGCCTGTATTTGATCTATTCTATACTCCAGCTAAACTACGTTTATGGGGCAGAAAGCATGCATATGGTTGGCACATGCCCCTGGATAAACATTAATATTGAAGGATTAGATAGAGGCTTTTATTAACACAGTAGTAAGAGATTCCACAGCTGATGCTGTTAGGGATTGATGAAGAGGCTGGGTGCCCGAAAGGGTACTTATATTTTCTATTTGTGGCCATGGCAGTGGCCTGTTTGTGCAAAGCATCAACATGGCTGAGTATGGATCCTCCAACTTTTCCAAAATGGAGGATGAGTCTTTTATCAATGTGTTAGAAATGGGATCTTTGTGGAACCACCCACCCCCAGACCTATAGGTCCATCCTGTTCTTTTTTGGACCTCCCTCCCTCTCTTTTGTCATTTATTACGGTATTGCGGATTCCTGGTATACACACGAGCCACACATCCCATCTCATAGTCTTTTTCAGCAATGGCCCTACCTTGTGGTGCTCCCCTCCCTTTCACCCACAGATGTGGTTGGCATGGTGTAGGGAGGTAGGAGGTATTTAATTAATGAGCGGGGGATTAATCTAACAATCTGGACCACCTGCGAATATTGTCACGGAAATTGGTTTGGAATTGTGATTGTCTCTTTCTATAACTCTGATGCTGCTTATGTTGGAATATTAGTTACACTGCATTATGGAAGACTGTTTTTGAGGTTGAAGCCATGCTTACTGTTTATTTGCCAATGGTTATGTTGTAACCTCACACACTCGCAGTCTTCTACATTTTTGGTTTTGTTTCAAGTAGTGGGGATGGGGCTGAGCACAGGGAAGCTGTCTATTGTGTGTTGAAAGAGAATGGAGCACTATGTTAGATTTCCTGCTTTTGGTTTTCTTTTTATCTCTACAAATCTTTAATAAAGAATTACAACACAAAAAAAGAAATGGGGTCTTTTGTTGGCAGTCTGTTTACCCCCTGTCCAAGCAAGGAACTCACTCTTTCAGGGTAAAGGAGAAACACACCTGGTTAACCCCCACTCCCCTTCTTGGTAGCTTGGCACGAGCAGGAAGGCTTCACTCAGAGACAATGTGTTAAGTATTTGTACCAACACGCACAGTAATACAGTGAACCACTACAAAATGACAGAACACATGTTCAGAAAAATAGTAAATATTTTATCTAAATAAACAAGACCAAATACAATAAAAAAAATCCACAATACACTGTTAAAAATATGATCTTAGCACTTAAAAACACAAAAATAGTACCTATAGGTATCAATGCTGCAATTCGATGTTAAGCGTCATTGTGCCGAAGTCGTTTCGGACAATGCGATGCCACGGGTGACGTTTAGGGAGTTGTACGGACCCCCAGGTACAGTACCTTAGTAAAACAAGTAGAAAACAGGCCTGTGCACAGAGTCGGGGAGCGAGGCAATGCGGCGTCGGTTCTGGTGCTACGGGTCAGAGGAGCAGAGGTGATGCGAAGAGGCGTCGGGACCTTACTGCAGAGCGGTGAGGGTGAGGTGTCCTTGGATGTGAGGTGTTGGTTTCGGCACAGACAAAGTCTGGCGAGGTCACAATGCTGCAGGGCGACCTCACGGAGTCACAATGACATCACAGGGCCACAGGCGCTGCAATGGCATCAGATGTGAGGAATTCGGACTTACGACACTCCGATCTCAACGAAGTTGTGCGGGATCAGCGGTGACGCAAGGCCTGCGAGTCGTTGGGGTTGTCACACTTCTGCCAGGTCCACGGCTTCAGGGCAGGCTACGTCCTTAGCCAAGTAACATGGTGTCATTCGGCATCGTTAGACAGGTTTTTCTCCAGAAATTCCCTTCCAGGGTCCCTGGAACAGGAATGGCATCCTCTGGCAACTTAGAATCCACAGCATGCAGACTCAAAACTGGATGGTGAAGCCTTTGCTGTCCATGAGGCTTCAAAACAGGATGCAAGCTCTACTCCAAGCCCTTGGAGATTCTTTTTCGAGCAGGAATGAACAACAAAGTCCAGTTTTTGTCCCATTTCACAGGCAGAGGTCCAACAAAGCAAAGTCACAAGCGGGGGCAAAACTTTCCTCAGCTCTTCAGCTCTTTTCCTTGGCAGAGGTTCCTCTTAATTCGAGAAGTGATCCTAAAGAAATCTGAAGTCTGCGGTTTTGGGTCCACTACTTATACTTCTTTCTGCCTTTGAAGTAGGCAAACTTCAAAGGAAAGTCTCTCTTGTTCACAAGATCCTGCCTTCCCCAGGCCAGGCCCCCGACACTCACCCACCAGGGGGTTGGAGACTGCATTGTATGAGGACAGGCATGGCCCATTCAGGTGTAACTGACCACTCCTCCCTCCACTCCAGCTCAGATGGCTCATCAGGATATGCCGGCTACACCCCAGCTCCTGTGTGTCACTGTCTAGAGGGAATTCACAACAGCTCAACTGTCAGTCTGACCCAGACAGGGAATCCACAAACAGGCGGAGTCACAGAATGGTTGAAGCAAGAAAAGGCCCACTTTCTAAAAGGGGCATTTTCAAACAAACAATAAAAAAAAAAAACTGTACCAAAAAAAGTATTTTTAAATTGTGAGTACAGAGACAGAAAACTCCACATTTCTATCTGCTCTCTGAGGGAATCTGAACTTTAAGAATATCTAAAGGCAGCCCCGTGTTAACCTATAAGAGAGAGAGGCCTTGTAACAGTGAAAAACACATTTGGCAATATTTCACTGTTAGGACAGTTAAAACACATCAGTACATTCTCCGCCTTTAACATACACTGCACTCTGCCCATGGGGCTACCTAGGGCCTACCGTAGGGGTGCTTTACATGTATAAAAAGGGAAGGTTTAGGCCTGGCAAGTGGGTATACTTTCCAGGTCAAATTTGCAGGTTAAAACAGCACACACAGGCACTGCAGTGGCAGGTCTGATTGATGTTTACAGGGCTGTTCATGTGGGTGGCACAACCAGTGCTGGAGCCAACTAGTAGCATTTGATTTACAGGCCCTGGGCACCTGTGGTGCACTTTACTAGGGACTTACTAGTAAATCAAATATGCCAATCATGGATAAACCAATAAACAAATACAATTTACACAGAGAACATTTGTACTTTAGCACTGGTTAGCAGTGGTAATGTGCCCACAGTCCTAGAGCCAACACAAACTAGTCAGAAAAAAATAGGAGGAAGGAGGCAAAACATTTAAGGGTGACCCTGCAAAAAGGGCCATGTTGAACACAATGTACAATACGGAGAAAAGCTCATATAATTGTAAAGGCCGTAAGGTTCAGAAATTTGGAGCTTTGATATGATCCCTATTGTCTGATTGGATTGAGAGATCATGGCATGGAGATAAGCTGTCCCTATAGGGGATCAAATTTATTGCTTCTTTTACCTCCTCTACAACTGGCAATCTGGGCCACAATCAGGTCTGTGCACTTTATTATTATTTAAAAATTGAAGCATCATGCTAAATATACGTGCTGCTAATATCACATGAAATACACTTGAATTGGTAACTTGGGTCTTAACCAAGTCTATGCATTGTATTATTATGTAAAGCCTGAAGCATTGTTCTAAATATATTTGCTGCTAATATCACATGAAATGGGAGTTATAGGGGATTGAATATATTGTCTTTGCTACCCCACTTCATGACGGAATGCTGTATCTACTACTTTTTGTCCTCTCTGCTGGTAAAAAGGAGAAAGAGTGTCTTGGATTGCACGTATCTCTGTATATGGCTATTATGGCACTAACGGAGACTTACCACTTCATTGTTATATGCAAACTGATTCATTTTTTCAAATTTGAGGTATCATTCAATATACATATGTTGACAATATTATATGTACTGTAGAGTTTTTTTCAGCACTTCTTTCCAATAAAACAAAATAAAACAATTCACCACAGCAAAATTAATGGTCCATATCTATAACCATTATAGTGAGCCTTAGCTACAAAAACGCTATACACACAGATCAATAAAAATACCTCTACCTAACACTAAACAGTTGTACAGCTGCATACCATATCATATACATATTGAAATAAAACTAGCTTTTCCTTAACTGTTGCATAACTATTGCTTTTTAATTTTGTTAAATAAAAAATGCATACATTGTTGCTGACTTACATGAATCAAATATACCTCCAAGTTACTTTATTTGTTATGTGATTCACAAATACCATTTCCTTTCTCTTATGCAATTATGCACAAACCATTGAAATTCCATGAAAAGATTAAAGGTTAACCTTCAAATTATAGTGTGTACTGATTTCAGTCCAGAGTGTATGTAGTGGGCCAAAGTATAATGATTTAAAGGTGGTGAATAAAATGTAATTTTTAAGTATAACTATAACTGCATTATTTCTGATATTTGTGTATCTTAAGGTATTCTACTGCATTGCCCACTAATTACATCCACCCTACTATAACTGAAGGTTAACTTTTGTTTCTTTTTATGGAATATAAATATAGATGAGGCAAAATGTTGATTGTGCATTCTCAGATATGTTCACACAAACTTAACAAACAGTAAGATGAGATAAAGATAAGATAAAATATAATAGTTGGTATACACTGCTACCACAACTATCATAATTCTAGAATGCATATCTAAGTCATCAACTACTCCTAAAATGTTTTCCTATCTCTTTCATCAAATGGTCAAGGCTATGGGCTAGGTCCATGAGTGATGACCCCCTTTTGTTACTACACATACTGAGGCATAGAAAAAATTCAGGGGGTCATTACAGCCCCGGCTTTCGGCGATAATATGGTGGTAAGTACTGCCAACGGGCTGACAGTACTTACCACCATATTATGACAATGGCGGGTTGGCTGAAGCCAATCCGCCATTGTACGACACCGCCCGCCATGGCGGTAACAAATGTTGGGTTGGACGGAGATATCCATCTCTAGCCCGGCGGATGTCACTGTTCCGCCTGCAGGATTATGACCTCACCTACCGCCATGGTTTTCGTGGCTTTCTTAACGCCACGAAAACCATGGCATTAGGCACTATCAGTGACAGAGAATTCCTTCCCTGTTACTGAGAGGGGTCTCCCCCCTCCAGTTAGCCCCCCACTCCTCCTACCTCTTCAAAGCCCCCCACAATCCCTACATTCACGCACCCCCTTCACACGCACACGCATACACACACCCATTCCCACATGCATCCACGCATGCATCCATCCATTCAAACACACTTCTGCACACATTTTCATGCATACATGCAGACACACATTCACGTAACACAACATACACGCACTCACACCTCCATATATGCACACATGCATTCAACACACAACACACACCTGCATCCTTGCACACACAAACATTCACAGACACCCCCCCACACACACACAACACCCGCCACCCCCTCCCTTGTTGGCGACCCGACTTACCTGTGTGCAGGGGATCCTCCGGCAGGAGATGGGACGGGTGCTGCTACCGCCAGCAGCACCCAACAGCAGAGCATTATTATGGGTCATAATACGGCTGGTGGTGGTCTACTGGCGTGGTGCTGTTGGTGGCAGCAGCACCTCCTTACTGCCATCCGTCGGCGTGGCCACAGCCAGATTTCAGCCATTCTTGTGGTGGAAATCCGGCTGTGGTCATATTACGGTGGACAGCTGGTATCCCCGGCGATGGTCTTTTGGCGGCCGTCGCTGCGACAGTAGGCGGTTTTTCCGCCATTGTCATGATGAGGGAAAACCCACAAGGTTTGGTGCATTAAAGTTGCATTTCTGGTGTTTGGACCAGTCAGGCAGAAGGTGCCTCTACACACCCTCTATGGTGTGTAAGATGATCCTTATATGTCCAATTCTGCACAACATATATGTCAAAACTACGGGTTAACAGAACTTGTGGAATCTTACTCCACAGAATTCGGAAAGTTACATAAAACTCAGCGAGATTCCGCAGAGTTCTGCACACCTCTATTTTTAATTGATAAACCACTTTCCTGGGCCATGTGTGTCAGCGCACACAAGGAAAAGATTTTCCAGAATGTGAATATTGCCAGGCTTGGCTCTAAAAATTTAGTAGAGGGTGCTGCATCCTTTTTTTAAAAACAAAATAGAGTACTCTTCACTCGGGTAATTGGTTTCTACCTTCGTAGAAATGGAAAGTACAAGACTGCGCATTGATTTTTTTAATGCATTATAAACTCCATTTACACACCATTTGCAACTTCACGTGCATGGCACTAACCAAGTATTTTTGTGTAGTAGGGTATTACTGTGAAGAAAGAAGCACAAAGACAAGATGAATAGGAAATACACAATTATATGACACAACTGTGCAAAAGTTGTTTTCCCCCAATGTTCATTTTCAGTCACAAGCACCTCCAATCCCTGGGCAGCCCTGTCTGTTCATGAAACCTAAGCTTCTCACATCAGTTTGGGTCTCAGTGTATAAAATCAATTTGCAGCAAGCGTTTAATGTTTTACTTATGGCAGTCCATCATAAACATGCTAGTACCACTGGATTTCTTTGTTAAAGTGTTTTTGGACTAAATAATTGAATCGATCACAATGAAAATATGTTTCCTCACTTAAAATGAGCGTAGAATTGGGGACAGGTCATTTAAGGGCCACTGAGGACTATCCTTTGACTGCAGAAGATGCATGGTAAGAGGGTAGTATTACTCACCTGAACACCTGGATGTTGAGGAATCAAAGCGGGGCCAGTACTGCCATCTACCACCTTCTTCACTATCTGCTTATTTACTACTTCTTCAATCCAGTACTTTCTGAGCCGAGGATGCAGTCAGTAGGCATGGCTGAACCACTTTGATAGGAACATGATCACAAGTCCTTCTTCACTTTCTTCAGTGTCTATGTCAATGCCATGTATTCTCTCAAACAAAGATTTATTGATTCACGATGCACAAGCAAGGGACCAATATAACTGGTGTGCCTTGTTTATTGCTTTGTTTTGACCACAGACTGCTGTAACGTTTTGTTGATTTAGAACCTACAGTCAGAGACGTTTTCATAAGCTTATCTATCCCAAAATGTCCTCATATTTGCCTTCACAATAAATGTTTCTGGTCTAGTCTTTTAGATACTTCTTCCTGTTGCCTTGGCACTCCCTTGACTGTAAATTGATTTATCTGATGTTTCCTGCCGTGCCATATCCTTTACCTTTCAAGTATTTTAGGCAATGCCAACTTTTAGATTATTTGTATTGCAGTGATTGCATGATTACAGTAAAACAAATTCTAGCTTATGCGTCAAGAATTTTCAATTCTATTAAGGACACAGAGGCGATGATTATGCTTCTCTTTCCATGCTTTAATTATCCAGCAGCCAATCAGAGAAGTTAGCCCATAAACCCTCTTCATATCACATGATCAACCATAGAGATGGACAGTATATAATGCTGAGGCAATAATACACTTTTCTCTTTCTTTGTGTAAAGTCTATTAGTAGTCCTGTATCAGAGTAAAAACTTGAAATTACAACACTAATGTCCAATAAAATCGAACCAAAATTCCTCAAATGTGTGAGAAGATCCTTGAGAAGCCAACGATCCAGATCCGAAACACAGGATATCCAGATTATGAAGAATGAAACATCATCCGTCAAACCCAACTGAAGAATTCTTATTTACTTCTGTTGAAAGCCTAGGAAGAACACAGCAAACCATAATATCCACAAAGGATAATATTACACAACATGGAGAAAACTCCAAAATACAGTAAATGTTTAACATAACAGGGTTACTGTAATATGTCATTTCCAGAATTAATATTTAACTTATAGGACTAATTCACATGTGTTGTAGGGTGGGATAATCCTCGCCTCCGTGTCCTTAATAGAATTGAAAATTCCTGACGTGTAAGCTAGAATTTTTTTTATTCTATGTCAGGACCGGAGGCTGCGATTATGCTTGTTAAAAGCTGATCCAGTGGGGGCGGAGCTTGCCGAGCCGAAAGATGGCCGCGCAGTAGCGGAGCTCCGCCGGCTACCCAACAATCCTACAAAATCCCGTGGGCCACCCCCGATCTCTCGAGTTCCCTGGGGGGGGCGGCCGAGACCCATGCTGCGGGGGAGAAGATTCATCCATCTGAAGGCTCCGGAGGGGTCTGGTGTGGACACCAGGCCGTGAGGAAATTCTGGAAGCACGTGCCGAGGCCGGAATACCAGGACCTAGAGAAAACGTGACGGAGCTAGCGCCCTCTTGCAGACACTCAGCGGGGAAGTTCCTGCTGCGCATTGGTGTGGGCCCGGCTGCACCCGGAGCCGGAGAGAGGGCGCGCCCGGGGGCATCCCTGGACAGCACGGCGGAACGGCGACGGTCCCCGAGAGGCGCTGGTTGCGCGCATCAGCGCTCCTTTACTGGGTCAGCGGCACGGTAGAACGGAGGAGCGGCGTAAAGGCCTGGAGGTGAGACGAAGCAGCAAAGCAGAGAGTAGCGCAGAAACCTACCGCTCTCTCGGTCAACAGAGCCATGCTGGACTGCCAGGAGCGAGCATGACTGTAATGAGACCAATGGTGACACTATAGAGCTGACCAGCACAACTTAGTGCGCGGCTGCAAAATTAATGAAGGAGGGCCCCTGGGTGTGCTGATTCCAGCGCGCTAGCTGTTGCCGGACCGTGGGTGGGTCGTGGCGACTTTGGAGACCAGCAGGAAGGCACCAGCTGAAGCGAGGCGCGCCTTGACTGAGCAAAACCGGTCCTGGACCTCTGATCAGTGGGACTGACCCTGTGGAGTGGCCCTCGACAGTGAGAGATCACGGTGCCTCTAATATCGGAAATTTCAGCAAGTAGAGGGGACACTAATTCTTGTCACCATGGGAAAACATGACAAAGCTCAGCCTAAACTACATTTCGAGCGACTTAAAACTATGAGTCAGACAGTGGAAGGCGCAGAGGCTGGATCGGAGAGGTCCCCAGAGGTCCCAACTCATGGAGATCAAGACCTACGACACATTCTAACGGCTATGTAACAAAGTCTAACCCAAATAGATGGTAAAATCGACTCTCTATCATATTGTGTGAACAGAATGTCGGAAAGACTAGATAAGCAGACAGAGCGTTTGGACCAGGTGGAGAGGCGGGTATCGGCAGTGGAGGATGGAAAACTGTACTAGCCTCCGGACAACTAAAAGTGAGCACGGAGCTGGGTACCCTTGAGCATAAGATGGACGATCTGGAGTCCTGCTCTCGAAGAAACAACCTTCATATCGTGGGATTAGCGGAGTCTACATTGATCGCAAACATGGAGAACTTTGTCGAGAGCCTGCTGATACAACTGCTGGGGCCGGGCACCTTCTCAGCGTTCTTCGTGGTGGAATGAGCACATAGGTCGCTGGCGGTCCGGCCTCCACCTGGGGCTCCACCTCGCCCGGTGATAGTGAGATGTTGAACTATAGGGACCGAGATGCAGCAGTGAGGCGGGCACGTGAGTTGAAAACATTGCAATATGAGGGTATGACTCTCTCATTGTACCCTGACTTCACATTGCAGGTGCAGGAAGCGAGGAAGCAATTCCTTCCGGGGAAGAAACAGCTAAGAGCACAGCAACTAGATTACAGAATGTTATACCCAGCCAAACTGAGAGTAGATGTAGACGGAAGTACAATATTCTTTACTGATCATAAAAAACTGGAACAATTTGTGAATCGTAAGCTAGCAGATAAAAGAAGTGCTCCGGTGGCCGAACAGGCAAACGATTAATCAATGTGCAGATTTTGGTCGTAAAAGTTCTCCTGTAAAGTTTTGATCAGAACACTACCTTTGCAAAAGATGTGTACATTATAGAGGTAAATCAGTGACATGTGGTTATTACCCATAACAATAAGTCTTGAGGCCCTCTGGGGTTGGAGGTCAACCATACGTGTTTCGCGTGCTGGACGCGACGCGCCCTGAGGTGTAGGGATGGTCCATTGGAAATATGTATTGGTAGCCGATACCCACTAAGAATGACGCAATATGACATTTGAATTGTATGAGTCTGCAAATGCATGATCTTATTGTACTGTTTCACTTGTTTGTATAAAAGCATAAATAAAAGATGAAAAAAAGCTGATCCAGCACCACAGATGCGGTATCCACAATGGGCTTGTAATAAAAAGCTTAAACGTGGACTCCGTCGACCAATCCGCTCCTCTCATAATGTCTTCTAATCTGACACCCAAGTTGAAGGATTTTGAACCCATGGCTCCTCTAACTGAATGACCTCCAAATGCAGAAATATTGATTCCCGCTTCAGAGAGTAGCCATCTAGTCCATCTAGCCAAAGTAGCAGACATAACTGGATTAAATGGTTTTTGGAGAGCAATTAAAACTTGATCACCAGGATCTCTGCTGAATTCACATATAGCTGTCTCATATGCTTTCTGACACTGTACCACACATAACTTGGAGTTATGAGGAAAAGCTTGGTAAGATACAAACTTGGTACCCATTTCAGTACGCCTAGAAATGTAAAAGGAGACCCCATCCGGTGTAAAAGACCTTCCTGATAAATCAAGAGCTCTGGCATCTGCTACCCTTTTGCAAGATATAAGCCTCAAAAGTAAAGTCAATTTGGCTAATAACTGCTTGTGCGATAAAAAGTTATTCTCCAGCGACGTAAGAAGAAAAGATAGTACTGCATTCACATCCCAAATGGACGAATAGTGAGACCGTGGAGGATTAGCAAAGCGAATGCACCTCATGAGCTTACAGACCATGAGGTGTTCACCAACCGGTCTGCCAGAAAGAGGTAAATGACCTGCAGAAATTACAGATCGATAATTATTAATAGACCGATAGGCTAAACCAGATGATGCCAAGGAAGCTAAAAAGTTGATTACTAAATTGACATCAGCTTTAAAGGGATCTGAATCCCGCTCTGTACACCAATGCACCCAACGTCTCCAAGAGGAGGCATATCGTTTGTGAGTGCTAGAGGCCCAAGCCTGGTGGATATAGAAAGAAGCCTGTGACGAAATGCCTGGCAAGAGTCAACGTCTCCTGAAATTCTCCATGCAACTACTGTAGCTTAAGATTGCCCGTTGATATCAAAGGATGAGGAATCCCGGACAGATCCAAAAGCAGGTTGCCCTAAACTGTGAACAGAAGAGGGCCGTCGCACAATAGTTCCAGAGCTAGAGGGAACCAAGCTTGTGCTCTCCATAGAGGGGTCACTAGGATGACCTCTGCTCGCTGAAGATGAACATGCTCCAGAACTCGTTGGATCATGCTGAAAGGAGGAAAGGCATACCCCAGGAGAGATGACCAATTGTCGGCTCCAGATCCGGTCTCCAACTGAAGAACTTGGGAAGTTGATGGTTCAGGCGAAAGACAAAAAAATCCATTGAACAGGGACCCCATTGTTGATTGATCCAGAGAAACACTCTTGGGTGCAGTTTCCAGTTGCTGCCATCCTGGGGAAATCTGGAGTTCCAATCTGCTACTGAATTGTTCACCCCAGGCAGGTACTCTGCAATCACTGAGATCCGGTGTTGAAGACAGAATTGCCAAAATTCCATTGCAATCTGTGCTAAAATCTGTGATTTCGTACCACCTAACTTGTTGACGTATCTGACTGCTGAAATGTTGTCCATCTGCAGCAGAATGCAACAATCTGAACAAAGGGGAGAGAGGCTCCGGATCGCAAAATAACCCACCAGGAGTTCCAGACAATTCATGTGGAGATTGAGTTCCTCTTCCGACCACCGACCCCCTGTAGGCTGGGTCCCGTAACAGGCTCCCCAACCCCATCTGCTGGTGTCTGCTCCAGAATGACATCCAGTGAATTGACGAAGATTGCCCTGCCATTCCAGGCTTTCATGTGCTCTAGCCACCAGGATATCTCTGTCTTGGCCTCCTCTGACAGAGGAATCTTGTCTGCATAGGATAACCCCCTGCGAAGATGGGAAATCTTGAGCCTCTGAAGGGCTGTAGTGAAGGGGACCAGGGAAGATAGCTTGGATAGATGACAAAAGGAGTCCTACTATCCGAACTACACACAAGCTGTCTGGTTAACAGGAGGCGTAAGTCCTTCTTTATGTTGTGCACTTTCTGTTGGGGAAGAACCAACAGAGACTTCACCAAATCTATCCTGAATCCCAGGAAATCCATCTGTTGTGAGGGAATGAGGCAAGTTTTGGCTTGGTTGATCAGAAGTCCTAGGTTCTGAAGAAGTTGAGCAGTCTATGATGACTGAGAAGTATAGAGGGGTCCTGTGCCATTAGAATTAGATCGTAAAGGTATACTATTAACCTCACTTCCTGGGCACAAAGGGCCTCTACTATAGGTCTCATCAACTTGGTGAAACACCAAGGAGCAAATGAGAGTCCGAAAGGAAGGACCTGGGACTCGAAACATTGACTGAGCCAGAGAAATTGAAGGAAAGATCGATGGGGAGGGAACACCGGAACAGTCAAATTTGGATCCTTCAGATCCAGCTGGACCATCCAATTGAATTCTTTTACTTTTAAAACAAGACGTGAACCTCCTCCCTTCTTGTCCACTAGGAAAATGGGGCTGATAAAGACCCTGGGGTGAGGAGTAGACTGGCAAATTGCCCCCTTTTGCAGAAGAGACCGAATCTCTAAGGTTATGATCTTTAGATCTCAAAGGGAAAAATGGAGAAGAGGAGGAGGAGAAACCTGAAAGGGGGATTGGTAAAATTCAAGTTTGAAACCATGTACTGATTCCAAAATCTAAGGATCTTTGGACAACTTCTGCCACTCTGTCAGAAACAATCGGACCCTGCCCCCAAGAACCACCTCCGTATAAGGAATAATTCTCACCTGCATTAACGTACTCTTGAGATGTATTATACTGTCCTCTGTGATATATTTTGCGGTATCTTGAGCGTCCACCACAGGGCCGGGAGGGGTAGAAGGTAGAGTATGCAGTTTGCCCTCTAGCGTATCCTTGTCCATGACCTGAGTCGTGTCTAGGGCCTTGATAATAGTAACGGCCTGACGAGCGACCCCACAAACGTCCGGCCCGTTGAAAAAGAGTGCTCAAAACACCTTTTTGAGGGACAGTTGCGCATTATCCATAGAGATAAAGGTCGCCGCAAATTTGGAGAGGTCTTTAATGAAAGGAGCTACAAACAGAAGTCCTTGGGCCAGAGGACCCACCTCCGAAGTGGTGAGTTTATTCAGTTGAGGATCTATCCTCATAAGAATGGATCACCTCCATTCTGTAGAAATTGCCACGTTGGCATTACCTAACAGACAATTAGCTCTTTGAGCCCATCCCACTAAAATGTCAGGGTCAATAGGGGCTTTAGACTCCTTCGCCAGATATGCTAACTCCAAGATTTTTACCAGAGGGCCTGAAAGGTCTAGAAATTTATCCTGGCATGACCTCCAGGCCCAGTCCAGACCTTTCTTAGGATCCTGCAACCATTTTTTCATAAAGGTGACCATAGTGGGATCAATCTCTGAGGTATTGGTGACTTTCCCTTCTAGATAGGGTCTAGGGCATTCTGCCCAGAGTCTAGCCCTTACTTCCTTATCAAAGCCAGATCTGATGTGTTCTTGAATAAAGAGAGCTACTTCTGGAGGAGAGGACCAACAGGAAGAGCAAGGATGGACAATTTCCTCTGGGTTGAAATTAAGAACTTTCTGAGTTTTCTGTGTCTGTTGATTGGATTTGCCTGTCCTCTTACATTTACCAGAGCTTGGGCAATCCACTTGATCTGAATCCAAGCCAGAATCTGAACTAGAATCAGATGTAGAGTTGCATCCTGCCATTCCTGGGACAGAGAAGTACTATAACCATGTTCATTCTGAATAGAGGCTGGTAAGCGACCACAAATTTCAGAATGAGGCCATTTCTTGGCCTTAGATTTACCTTTGGAGGTAGACGGAAGCCCAGTTTGAGACTCATCAGAGGTGAGTGGTGGTAACCAACCCTTTTGTTGGGGAAAGCTTTCAAAATGGTGGGTAAGCGCCCCAAAGCCTAAGCCAAGGCTTTATTGACAGAGAGTTGCACACTATTGTCTAAAGCCCCAACAAAATTTTCTCCTAAAGAAGGAGCATCACCACCAAACTACTCTTCCTCATCATAAGAATATGATTGTGCCATTATTCCAATTCAGAGGTGTTCCACAGGGCTATGTATCAAAGAGTAGCCATGGGCTACAATCAGGGGGAGTGCAAACCCCAGCAGGGGTGAAATAAATCAATAGAGTGTGGAGGGAGCTGCCTGCAGCACTCTAGGCAGACCCTATGCCAATTATCCAACCCCGTGAAGTTTCAAATTCACAGGGTGTCATGGAGCAAAGTAACAAAGAGTACTCAATAGCAGACGTATGAAAAAGGACACTGAAAATTGTGCAGGCACATTGAAAGATCACCCCTCAACACGAGGGGACCTTCTGTGAAGCAAAGGCTTCTATTTTTTGCTTTGTTCTATATTTAACCTCTTTATCTGTTACGCGTTCGTCTCCGAGTACCGCTGCCAAATGAGCACTCGCTAATCGGAGACGAGCGGGCACATGCTCAAGGTCCCAATGGGACTAACAATAGGACTGACAGCACAAAGCACCGTTGTCCGCTCCCGCTCCCACTCCACTTAGAATACCTATGCAAGCGCAGTGTGCGCTCCGAGTATATGTTCAGGGAGTCAACAATCAATACTAGCCATGTAGCATAGCGGTAATATACACATTCAATGAGAGAGAAAATACAGTTAACTGGCTGCAGGAGCAGCAAAGAAAGAGGAAGTGTATTGTTGTCTCAGCCTTATATACTGTCCCTCTCTGTGGTTGATCATGTGATATGGAGAAGGTTTATGGGATATGTTTTGTTTCTAAATCTTCTATGATTGGCTGCTGGATGATTAAAGCATGGAAAGAGAAGCATATTCGGAGCCTCCGGTCCTGACATAGAATTTACAGCATGTTAAGAGCACTGCATGGATTTGATAATTAGGAGTGAGTGCCAGTAAACTACATCAAGCACTGGTTTTCAGAGTTTTTGCTAAACTTTGTGAACTCTACTGGCAGAGCTGAGTTGACCAACCACCCCTAGTTAAAACGCATCTACAATGGGACTGGGAATGTCCAATTATATCTGAGGAGGACCAAGGTGAATAATTGCATTCGGAAATCGTGTACTCAATGGCAGGGCATGCCAGAAGAGAATAATTGGTGTTAAAGTTCTTTGCATAATGCGATAACATGTAGAACATAGCCATTACCTAAATGTGCACAGATGTACTGTCAATAAACACGTCTGCATAAACACACAAAAATGAAGTCATGTTGTGTTTGTGTCAGTCCAATGCCAACAAAAGTGCAAATCATGTACAAAAAACCCTTACGGTTAATCATATGCCACTAATTATCATAAGTAGTACAGTTAAAGTGTTAAGAGTGGTCCCTATGCAAGTGCAGACACCTGATCCTTGGAAATACCAAAGATTTGTAATCTGGGTAATGATGATAGCTCAGTAGAGTCATCTAAAATGCATCAACATCCTCATATTTAAGCTTCATCACACCTTCTAATGCTATGACAGTTGTATTGCTGCTGTTGTATTAGTGTATCATTATCACAATTAGCCCATCCATGATACTGGTCCCCACTGCATGATTCATATAGAATGTGTACAACACAAACAAAGGAGAAGAGACTTACACCTGAATAGCCTGTCCTCTGCCTTCACAGCTGGGGGCTATCAACCCAATATTGACAATGCAGCCAGCTGGTTTGACGGCAGGGCATGGAAGTCAGGAAATTCAATGCACTAAAAAAACGTTTCCAGAAGCTTCCCCCAGGTATAAAAATAACACCTTTAGAGACACTCTTCATTTAGCTACTAGACCTGTGTAAGGACTGTAGGAGGACTGTCTGCTGGTGTGACCTGTTGTGCCCTCTGTCAGACTGTTGTGGTGTGTGGAAGGACTGCTTTGCTGCCTGGATCCAGCCTTGAAAATTCATAGGCCGGGCCTGCTGTTTATCCCTTCTTCTACATCTGCACCTAGGGCTACCAGATGTAACTCCATCAGCTATTTTCTGGCCTCTTGTTCAGAGCTACAGGGACATTATAGACTCACACTGTCTTTAATTCCACACCTGGACCAAGCCCAAATGCATCCTGAACCGCCAAGGGGTTTCCCACCACTCCTCGACCTGTGGTTGTGTTGCTAAATGTACACAAATGGTCATTTTATTAAACCAAATTTGGCCAAAAAAAGAAAAGCAACCTGCTTCCCCATTAGCTCGTGGAACTTCGCTGGTCAGATGGATTTCACAGTTTCTCACGCTATGTACTTCTCCGCAGCATCATATCCATTTCAGGGGTCCTTCACCAAAGAGGTATCTAATCTCATGGAACTGTTTTTGGCTACAGCCTTCTGCCTCATTCTTCTGGTGTTTTTTTACTTCCATTTAGGTGACTAAGGCAGTCATTATGAACATGGTGGGAAAGACCGCCGACCGCCGTGGTGGCGGTGAACAGAATCCCGGCTGCGGCAGTGAATGGAAACCCGCCATATAATGAACAAAAAACCTAACCCTGCCAAACATTCCCACACCACCACTCCCCACCAGGACCCTGTCGGCGGGAATCCCGGCACACCCTACCCCACCACCACCAAGCACACCCACATCCCGCCCTGCAAATAATGATGCACAAATCACCTCAGCGGACAGTGGAGGCCGGACGACCATTGGCGGCTGCAACCGCCACGGGCAGCAAGTGGGCCCAACAGCAACCAGTGCACACATTGGCTGAGCTTAGCACCCACACACTTGACACACATCCAGAACACCATATAACACCCACTGACACACCCCAGAATCCCTTGCAAGGAAACCAGGACCAGAAGACGGAGAGTACCAGAGCCAGACAGAGAATGCCAGCAGACAGGACACGCATAGCTACCCACACAGGAGCACCCAAACACCATCCCCAGTCTCGACGCCATCCACCACCCTCACCATGTCCCCCTCAAAAAATCCATGCTTCACCGAAAGGGAGCTAAGGACCATGGTGGATGAGATCCTAAAAGTGGAGCCACAAATATTCGGTTCCGAGGTGCAGCACACTCCCATCGCCCGGAAAATGGAGCTGTGGCAGACCATTGTCAACAGGGTGAATGCAGTGGGACACCATCCATGCACCAGGGACGACATCTGCAAGAGATGGAATGACCTGCGGGGGAAGGTCCGGGCCGTGGCATCCAGGCACCACATCGCAGTGCAGAAGACTGAAGGAGGACCGACACCCACACCACCCGACTACACCGACTGGGAGGAGAAGGTACTTGCCATCCTGCACCCAGAGGGGCTCACTGGACTCACTGGAGGAATGGACTCGGGTAAGTCATCTACATTTACCCCATATACACCATACCTGTAATGCATGCACCACCCCACCCCACCCACACCCACCTAGACCCACACCCCTCCCAGCCATTACCCACCACATCCACCACCCTGCATCACCCACAACTCACTACCAGGCCCACATCGCTCCCGCTGTGCACAGCCACCCACCCCTGCACGTACCCACAATGGAATAATAACCCCCACCACTATGTAACACCACCACTGTCACTAAATGCAAGGTCCACCTCACAAGGGCACCCCTGAAGGCCACTGAAAGGCACACCAGCACTAAATTGCACAGTACAGTCCACCTCAAACCCTCATGCATATGTAACAAAAATTTCTATGTCCCCCAACAGGCACCACCTCCCATGCATCCCTAATGGATGGGACAAGGAGTGCCACAGCATTCCAGGGAGACAGAGGCACATCACAGGACACTGGTGAAGGATCACTGGACACTGATGAGCAAGCAGGCCCCTCACACAGCCCTGGATGCTCACCATGCAGTAGCCCCACCCAGGAAAACACTGTCACCCCTAACACCCAGTCAAGACCACCAGGCCAGGGGAGGCGTGCCCACAACAGTGGACCCAGGGCACAAACAGGTGAACCACAGCAACAGAGGCCACAGTCTCCCACCCCCAACATGCAGGAAGACGAGGGCCCCAGTACTAGTGGCACATCAAGACCTGCGCAGGGGACACAGGCACAGGGCGCCAGGGCAAGGTGCCTGTGTCCCCTGAGGGTCAGGGGGTAGGGCACCGAATAGATGCAGCAGCACAGGATGTTATTGCAGAGGTATTGGGGGCATACCAACATACCCAAGACAGGTTGGCACAGATTGTAACCACCCTAGAGCAAAGTCAGAGGATGCAGCTTGAACACCACCAACAGACCATGGAGCAGTGGAAAGAACACCATTACTGGAGCACTGCTGCAGTTGGTCAACAAACCCTCAGACACCCACACCGGACAAGAGGCCCCCACAACAGCCCTGGACAACCACCAACAGTTATCCCAAGCAGCTGAAACAGGAATCACAAGCGCCAACAATGTCACCCCAACTAGCTCCACAGCAGGCGCCCAAACGTAGTCTCAGGCCAAGATATGGCACTGGAAACCCAGCTAAGAAAAAGCCCCCTTCCAACAATTGACACTGCTACTACTGCCAAGCAACCATTCCACCCATTCACCAACTGCACTTAGCTGAGGGCTAAATAAAGTACTAAACTACAAATAGAACCCACCTATGATATCAAACAGTCCTGCCACCAAGTCGGTTTTGAGGACACCCGACCATTACGACTTCCATCACTGTACATAGCACATTTCACTGTATTCCACCAATAAACAACATATCTCACCTGTAACACTGTCCCCTGTCTTCAATGTTGAACAAAGTGGAGTAATAATGCAACAGGCAGGGATCAACTTTATTGTCAAATTGTGCATGGTGGTTGTTGGGAAATGGGTTATTGGTAAGGGCAGGTAGGTACCTACACTTAGCAATAGGCCACCAACCTCCACTTAGGTCCAGTTAGGTCTCAGTCAATTAAACCCAGCTCAACCCTTGGTAGCTTGGCAACGAGCGACAAGGTTTAACTTAGGAGACAGAGTGTAAAGCATTCAAATATCACAAAACAGTAATTAAATAAAACACAGGAAACAGTTTAAAATCCAAAACCAATTCATAAAAATAGATTATATTTGTATCTTTAAAATGACACCAAAACAAATAATATCGGATAAGGGGAACCGGAGATATGAATTGTTTAAGAATTCTTGTATTCTAGCTCCTAGAAACAAAAAGCGCAAATCTGGTCATCTGGTCGCACCTCGACTGGGGCAAAGTCAAAGTTTAAGGCCGACCACGATGGAGCCCGGCCCGGCTACAGCCCGCGGGATGCCTCGGTCAAAAGTTTTACCTTCGCACTTAGTCATTTTTCTGAAGATTTTCTTCAGCGGGACGAACCAGCCAGTCCAATCCGACCTCGTGGAACTCTTCTCCGGATGCATGTCGCGGGAGCCCTCAGTGGAGATTTTTACCTTCGAGCTTAGTTGTTTTTTCGAGGTGAAAATCCTTCGACTGGGGTAAACCTGGATCTTGATCCGTCGTCCTTGGAGCCCTCCTCCAATACGCTGGCTGGGAGGTCCCGGTCAACTTTCTACGTTCGCACTTTTTTGGAGATTTTCTTCACCGGGACGAACCTGCAAATCAGGCCGGGTCGCGGTTGAGGCAAGCCGGCTAGAGTTGCCACAGCGGGTCGGTCCCTCTATGAAGCTTTTTTTCCAAAAGTTCTCCAAACTCCTCCAAACTTCTGGATCTTCTCCCAGATGTTCCTTTAAGGTTCTTTTGGGGTCCACAGCTCACACCAAGGTTCCAGAAGCTATGAGATGATCCTTGGGGGTGTGGACTACAACTCCCAGAAAGCACCTGGCGCAATCTACTTTTGGCCACTGGACAGTGGTCAGCTGGTTGATTTCTTCAGGATTTGGTGCAGGGGACTCTGGTTAGCAATTTGTCACCTGTAGCAAAGAGGGAGTCCCTCCATGAACCAGTTGAAGCCAGGCAAAGTCCTTCTTGTGGTGAAGCCCAAGTGTGCAGCTGGTGCAGTCCTTCAGAGTGCAAGGTCCAGGTGCAGGACAGGGGTCCAGCAGGGCAGTCCTTCTTCTTCTGTGGTTCTTCCTTGTTGGAATATGATGTGGGTGCAGGTCTGCCAGTTTTATCCCTGCTCCTGGGTGAAAAACAGGGGAGTCCTGGTTCTCCAATCAGGGGCAGGGTCCTTCCCCCTGTGATGACCACTTCCTGGGAAGTGTGGCAAAAATCAATCCCAGGAGGCAACATTCCTCAAAAATCCATCATGGCTGAAAGTGATTTTTAGAGATTACATCTGGCTGAGCCCACCCACTGGTGTGGCTACAAATCATAAACACACCCCTCTCCTGCCCTCTCCTAATCTAATCAAGGGGGCACCTAGTTGTCCGGGGTTGCAGGATGTGGAGGTGTTGCTGGGTTGCTCCAAATGTCCTCTGCCTTTGAAGACCAGTTTGGCAGCCCTCCCCTTCCTGCCTCACCATCTGCTGAGGGGAGATCTCCTCCCACAGGCACATCTCTTTGTGGGAAGCCAGGCCACTTCACACCTCATCAAGACAGCCTGGCCAGGCTGCCAGAGGCTGGCCAATCAGAGCAAAGCAGCAAAAACAATGCAGAGCTGAAGTTGGCAACTTTTCAGGTAAAGTTTAAAACTCTTTACCTGAAGAAGTTATATTAAATCCAACAACTGGATGTTGACACTAAACTCTTTGTATCTGTCACTTAAGGGGACTTTTAAAATTAAAATAAAGTCTCCCCATTCTAGCCTATGAAGTCCATTCACTACAATGAGGGAAAAACGAATTTATCTGTTTTTACCTCACCAGGGCTCATAAAACTATTTTTATAAGGCCCCTGCTTATAGTTACATGGCACCTAGCCCTAGGGGAACATAGGGCACACCTTAGGGTGACTTATTTGTAAATATAAGGTAGTTTAAGACTTTGGAACTACTTTTACTTCCAAAGTCGAATTTGCATATAACTTTAAAAGCAGCCAGTAAGGAAGGCCTTCCTTTAAAATGACACTGGGCACCTCAGCAGTGCACCTATGGGTGCACCACCTATGCTGTGGTCCCTAAACCTACATGCCCTACCATACTAGGGACTGACAGGTAGGTTGACTTAGCCAATTATAATTAGCCTAATTTTCATATCCACTTCACACAGAACACTGGTCCTGGGACTGGTAAGCAGTACCCAGGGCACAGCCAAGAGTCAGTAACCACCAGTACCTGTCCAAAAGTGTGGGGGTGACCAGGGCAAAAATGAGGACTTTCCTACAGTGGTGGTACAGTGTGTTTCAAAATAGTCATGAAGGGAATGCATATATTGTCTGTCTGTACCATACTGAAGAGGTCCATGACTCGCATATCATGACCAATTCCCCCTAGTTGACACGGCACACTTACAGTATCAGTCACTAACCTCATATACAGGCTGAAGTCCCAGACAGTTATTGGAAGTAGAGTTGTATCAGATGGTTTCTGGAATTGACATCTTCCCCTTCCTCATCCTCACCATCACTCACCTCACCTCTCTGAGGTAACAGATCAGGACCTATAGCACCCTCCACCTCCAAAAGGGGGATTGAATGTCTCACTGCCACGTTGTGCAGCATGCAGCACACCATAACTTTCCTACACACCTTATCAGGCCCATAGGCCAGGAAACTCCCAGAGATATGTAGGCACTGGAATCTAGCCTTCAGGAGACCTATAGTACGCTCTATCACCCTCCTAGTATGTCCATGGGCCTCATTGTATTTCCTCTGTGCATCCGTCCTGGGATTCCTCACTGGTGTCAGGAGCCAATGCAAGTTTGGATAGCCAGAATCACCTAGAGAAATGGTCAATACAGAGTCGTCATTGGAATGTCCTTAGCCTGACAGGCTGTTTTTCTGCAATGTGTCAGTTAGTGACAGGCACACTTACCTATGATCCGCCCTCTGTCCTCTTGGAGTTGTTCCATCTTTTGTGGCACACTACTGTTCCTCAAAACAAATGAATCATGGACTAAACCCAGAAACATGGCATTCACATGGGATATGTACTGGTCTGCAGTACATACCAATTGGATGTTCATGGAGTGAAAGTTCTTCCTGTTTCTGTGCACCTGTTCACTCACTCTTGGGGGGATGATGGGTATGTGGGTTCCATCGATGGCACCAATAACATGGGGAATGTTTGCAAAGGCATAGAAGTCTGACTTGTTGGTAGGAATCACACATAGGATTGCAGATGTTGTACAAATGCATTCAGAAATCTTGTCAGTAACTGGCTGAACATTGGCTGTGAGAAACCAGCACCCATTCCCACTGTCACTTGAAAAGAGCCTGTGACCAGGAAATGTAGTGCAGAGAGCACCTGCACCTCAGTTGGAATGGCATGCTTATTACGATTTCCGGGAGTCAGTGCAGGATCCAGTAATACACATAGGTCCTGAATAGTTGCACGTGTGAGTCTGTAAGTGATAATGATCTGACGCTCCACCATGGTCCCCATATCCACAAGTGGTCTGTACACAGATGGCGCCCTTCCTCACCACAAGGGTCGGTACCTGTGAGGGGTAAGAACAAGGAGTCATGTGCACACATACACTGGCATATTTGCTAAACACATTCACTGCATTCTTCATAGTAGTGTCTGTACAATAACTGCAACCTGACAGATGTACATTGACATCACTAAGAGGGAACGGAGTAAATCATGTGTGATTATATACTCTATGGATAGAGACATAGGTGCTTCATATGGCTAGTAGGCCCAGCATTGTGAGTAATTTGAATTTCAAGCTGTGTAGGTGATGGCAAAATGCCTGCCCAATGTAGTTCTGCCCCTTTGTTGTGGAAGTGACCTAAGACCACTAGCGGTTGACGTCACAGCGTACGGTGGTGTTGACCGCTGTTCGCACCCTCATTGGCTAACATGGATGGCAATGGGGAATTCTGGCGTATCATGATCGCCGCGGGCGGTGACGGTGCATTCCGCTGCGGAACGTACGCAAGTTCATCATCGTGTGATCACTTGACTCCCTGATCCTGTGCGGACAAGTACTCAACTCTGTATACTGCTGTGGCCTACCTCTGGCTATGGATGTTCCATGTGGTGCAGGGGAAAGGGCCCTGGCCTTCACCCAGGAAGAACTGGAGAAACTGGTGGAAGGGGTCCTGCCCCTGTACGGCAGGCTTTACGGCCAGCCAGAGGTACAGGTGAGTCCGGGTTTGGGGGGCACTGTGTGTGTAATGGATGGAGTGGATTGCTCAGATGTGCGCTCCTGTGAGCTAGGATGGGGCTTGGTGCATGGAATGCTGCGTGCCACTGTCCTGCATGTCTGGGAGTACTGTCTGTCCTATGTCTAACAATCAGCTAGCTATTGCCATTGTGCAGGTGCCTGACCTCTGTGTTTCTTCTCTGTGTCTCCCTACTAGGTCAGCGCCCACCAGAAGAGGACACATTGGCAGCCCATCGCCAAGGAGGTACGGACCCTGGGGGTCTACAACCGGCGGAGCACCCACTGTCGTAAGAGGTGGGAGGACCTGCGGCGCAGAAGATCAGTGAGGCCCAGCTGGGGAAGTCCTCCCAACGTGGTAGGCGTGCCCGTCTGACCACCCTCATGCGAAGGATCTTGATGGTGGCGTACCCAGACCTGGATGGGCGCTTGAAGGCTGCACAGCAGTCACAAGGGGGTGAGTACTCACAGCCCATACTTCAGCCTGGAAGGATGAGTGTGTGTGCGATAGGGCTCATGGTGCTTAGAGCAGGGTTTTTGACTGGTGTCCAGCTACTGTCTGCTCCTCAAAGGGTGTAGAGGTGTCCCTGTCAGGTTTCACCTACCTCAGCTTCAATGCAATGACGGGCTATGGGTGTAGGTCAGTATACTGCTCAGTACTCAGGGCCATGGTCATGGGCCTAGTGCACGGTGCTGCCTGTTGGGTGTGTCTGCTGGGTAGGTGTATGTCTGGCCATTGCTACTTACAAGTGTCTCTCCTGTTTTGTCTCCCATCCCTGTTCTCTTTTGTGTGTCTGGTACAGCATCAACATCAGGCGAGGGAGCTGAGGCACCGGCTAGTGGGGAGACAGCTGCCCACGGATCCTCCGAGGCAGAGACAACAGACACCCAGGGGACCAGTGGGTGGGTGGGTGAGGGGACTTCCACAGGGGAGGCTACTACCACAGGGGGTAGTGACTCTGAAACCTCCTCCGATGGTGGAAGACCTTAGTGGACAAATCACGACCGTGAGATCTTCCGCCACCACCCATACCATCAGCGCCCTCCTTTCTGCTCCCCACCGAGTTGCCCGTGCCCGCCCACCCAGAAAGGTGGGCATCTCCTTCGCCCCAGGCACCTCCTCCCCTGCCCCAGTCAGCCCTGCTGCCCTCACAGAGGAGGCTATTGACCTCCTGAGAACCATCTCTGTAGGGCAGACAACCATCGTCAATGCCATCCAGGGGCTAGCATCAGAGGTGCAGCAGACTAATGCCTATCTGGATGGCATTCATGGTGCCGTGTCTGCCCCACAGAGATCTTTTCAGGCTCTGGCCTCCTCTAGGATGGCAGCCTGTTTCCCTGGCCATTCCGTCCCCCCTCCAACCTCCTCTACCCCTTCCAGTACCCCACTCCCTTCACCCGTCCAAGGCACACATTCAGACACGCATTCAAGCACATCAACACACAAGAAACACACTTCCAAACACAAGCACCACACATCCCACCACAAGCATTCACACAGCCAACAGACACCTGCTCACCCAACAACGTCCACTTCCCCCAGTGTGCCCGCCTCTTCCACATCCCTGTCTGTCCTCTCTGCATGCACACCCTCATGCACTGCACCTTCACTCATTGTTACTGCTCCTCTTCCTGTACTCACCACAATAGCAGACAGCCATACATGCACCCCATACACCACACCTGCACTCTCCACCTCCACTGTAGTTGACACATGCAGCACACTCACCTGACTTGCAGACACCCACCCAACATACATCCACACTAGCTGTCTGTGTTCTCCCACTGTGTCCACCCCCACCTTCCAAAACACTAAAACGCACCAAGACACCCACCCATCAGACATCCACCACACCACAGCATACTGAGCAGTCACCGGCACCCACTACACACACACCTACACCCCATACATCAACTCCCTCTGCCTCCACTCCCACGTCCTCATCCACGCCCACCCCAATTGCTCCCCCAAAACTTTTCCTCTCCCGTGTAGACCTGTTCGAACTCACTGCCCCACCCCGTCTTGTCCCAAAACGTGCCCACCTCTTTGCCCTTTCTGCTCCTTCCACATCGCAGCCCACCCCGGCCCAGCCTTCCCATTCATGTGCCCCTTCTCCAGTTAAGAAGAAGGCCCGCTCAGAGCCTAAGGCATCCTGCTCCGCCCGAGCCAAACAGCCCCCACCCCTTCAAAGGAGAAGCCCACACCTCCTCCAATCTCATCACGCAAGTCTAAGTCCCACCCCATCGTAATTGCCCACCCTCCCTGCCCCCATTCAGTGAGGTGCCTGAATCCCCCTATGGTGCCCTGTTGAGTGGAGTACCCAGCACTTGTGGGAGTCAGGTGTGGCCATTTGTGGCCAAGGATAATTGACTGTTTATGGACTGGCCATTGGCCTTGTTAGTATCATTTAGCTCACTGAGCTACTGAATAAAGTTTCTGTGTGACCTGTGTTTGGGCTGCACTCAATTCCACCCTGCTGTTTGTTTAAATAATTTATGGCTGTGGTGCTATTGTATGTCCTATGGCCAAGTTGCAGTGGCCTTCACCCTCTTGGTGTGGGGTGTCTGACTATTGCTGCTGGGAAGGGTTGGGGAGGGCTTTGCGGGATGGTTGGAGTGGGTGGGTATGTAACTTTGCCCTTTCCTCCCTTGTTTTATAGGTTGCGGTACTTACCGTTGTCATCTTCGTCGGCGGTCTCGGTCGTGTAGATATATGGCAAGGAGCAAGGCTGTCATGATCTGCAGCTCTCTGTCCATGGCTGCCGCTGCACGTTTTGTTGAACTCGTGTGAGTGTTTCCTTCTATTTGTTTCTTTTCCACCTGGCTTTGTGTGGCGGTGGTTCCCGCCCCGGAACTGGCGTCGAAATGGTGGTTCATAATTTGATGGGCGGGTTGGGCCTTTCCGATGGCCTGTGGGTGGTCTCTGCCGTCGTCAGCGGGACTCCTTTCCTGGCAGTGGGTGGTGCGCGGGATGCATGAGTTTCGTTTGGTTCATTATTTGGCGGTCCAGACCGCTCCTCTGTTGGCGGTTTCTACCACCGGCGGTGCGGAACGGACCGCCATGTTCATAATGAGGACAAAGTCCGAACATAGAATGCTTCACTGCGACTTCAAACCGAGGTCATCCGATGGTGACGCCCCCTCCTTGGACACCTCCTGCAGCCTTGTCCCACTGAACTTTACCTCCACTGATATTTTCTTCAAAAATGTTTCTAGGTCCCAAGGTATACACTAACTGAGCCCAATCCATTGCTTGTATCCGACCTGTGCTCCATTGCAGTAGGCCTTGAATTTTGACTTAGACATGGTCTTGTGCAACTAGATGTCTGTGGTCGGCGCTCTGGTCTTTTAGGTGCTATTTTGAACTTTAAGCTTTAAAAATTAATATCTCTGATTCTATTTATTGGATTTCTGATGCTTTGATGGCAAATAATTTATTAAAACGTACTCTTTTTGTCTAAATTGGTTTGGTTTTTTTTTGAGTTGTGTTTTCACTGTGTGACTTCTTATGTGCTGAATAAATACCTTAAACATTGCTTCTAACTTAAGCCTGACTGCTGTTGGTGCCAAGCTACTCAAGGTTATTGTAGAGACTCCACGGCACATAGAAAGAAATGATCCTTTATTTGAATGATTTTCCTGAATAAAGTAATATTGGGCTGAACCCCCAGTAAGAGCTCCTCACCCTCCAGCTTCCAGCTCCTTCTCCCAGTTTCTCTATTCCAGAATCTCCACTCCCTTCTAATTCTAATCCCATCCTCTAAGATCATTACTACACCTATGCAAAGGTTAATTGAGTGATTTTCTTGGTATTCACCCTGGAAGGAACTGTGGCTGTTGCTTGACCAGTGCTCACACCAGAGTCAACCAGCAAACTAGGGCTAGCACTGTCTTGCGTTGCATTAAAAATAATTGTAAGACAGGCCACCTGCTTGTGGTGCATCACTTACCATGACAAAGTTGGAAGTTCTGTTGTATGTGAAGCATGTTTGTTTCCATGCATGCACAAATGGTTTGTCACATATTCCCAGCTTGACACATATTTATTCTTATGGGACTATGCAAAATATCTACACCTGCACAAGTTACATGTAATGTGTATACCAACTTTATGCTCTAAGTTTTATGTACTCTTTATGTGTATACTGCATAAGTTTACACACATAGAAAGAGGAAAATCAGTTGCAGGAAATCATGTTGGACTGGAAGGTGTTCCTTTCTGCTAGCCACCAAACCTGTCTCTAACACAGCTACCATAGGACTATGGTGCAAGTTTCCTTCTGTTGGTGCTAGACAATACTTAATGCTATGAGGAGATTGAAATGTAACACTATTTGGAAGCTGAAATGTAGCACATATATTGAAATATCTGCCCACTCTAGCGTGTCCTTGTTACGCAATGATGGGCTGCAAAATGCAATTGCTGTGCTGCATAGGGTCACTTCTGATTGAATGTAGGGCAAATTGTGTGTGGTGTCCTGTGTTTTTTAAAGGTACATTGGCCACACTGTACACAACTCTAACATGTCTTGCATGGCCCCTGTATTGTAAAAAGGATAACTGTGTAGGACAAATATGTCTTGGATGGCCCCTGGGTTGTAAAATGGGAAGCTGCATATTTCAAACATGTCTTACGTGTCTCCTGCATTGTAAACTGGGACACTGCCTAGCGCAAACATGTCTTCTGTGGCCCTTGCATTGTAAAATAGGGCATTGCATAGTTCAAACATGACTTGTGGGCTACTGCATTGTAAAATGGGACGCTGCATAGCACAAAGATGTCTTGCATGGCCCATACTTTGTAAAATGGGACATTGCACAGCGAAAACATGTCTTACATGGCCCTTGCACTGGAAAATAGGCCTCAAAGCTGGGCAAATCTGGTAGATTAATCCAGGAAATTATGCAACAGATGTGGCAGCATACCAAGAAGGGTGTGAAATTTTGTTTCACTTTCTCTTTTTGCTTGGTGGTTGTGAGCTGAGGTTTTTGCTGGAGTGTGGGAGGAGTGTGCAATATGTCGAGTGTCTGATCTGTTAATGAACTGTAAGGTTTCTTAGTGCTAGTTGTGTGTCATTTGTGTGTCCAAGAGTGTACTGTCTTTAATAAAGATGCTATTGGTCTCTGTGTTTGGGGTAGTTTAGGGTTTTAGTTATCCAGGTGTGTTAAGGGTTGATTGAGGTTTTTTAATAGTTAGATATAGTTGTAAAGTGTGCATGTTTAATGTCTGGTAAGGGATGAAAACAGAACTTTGACGAAAGGGCAGAAGGGGCCTTAATATGGCTCATTGTCCTCCACCTCCCTTGGATGCTTGGGACTGGAGGGAGAATGAGTCAGGGATATGTTTTAAAGACACTGCTGTGGCTGGCAGCATGGCAGAAAATACCCGCTCCTTGTCACAAGGGTGGAACACACCATCTGCCAACTGCAGGATCGATTTGCGGATATGGTAGCAAGAGAGATGGTCTTGCCGGACATACTAGGGCTGGAGATCGTTGAGCCTATTGATATGTATACCATTACTGGCCATCACATTATGAAATACATAGAATAGTCACTTGTAAAATATTTTGATGTGCATATCCAATCCACATGAATTGATACCTAGCTTATTAGTGATTTATATTGCCCTTCAGTAAGGTGGTAATACCAATCCATGTTAGCATGTGACAAATGACATGTGTAAAGTGCACTTAACAAATGTTAGATGATGTTGCCGCTTGTGTACCATGTAGTAAGAATAGCATTGGTACAAAAAATGCTACCTCTTTCAAGTGCTTAATAAAATATAACAAAGCATACCAACCTCTCCATTTGTAGATGCTTAGTGGATGTATCTATGCCATCAGAATTGTTGAAAGGTTACCATCACTACTATCACTAACACTTTCTATAGAGCCAGTCACAACACATGGGGGCTCATTACGACCCTGGCGGTCTAATGACCACCAGGATTGTGTTGGCGGTTGGACCGCCGCCAATGCGACGGTCTGAGTGCCGAGTGCCATAATACTACCGCGACCCCGACCAGTTTCATGGCTGTAGCACCCCCATGAAAAGGCTGGCAGAGACAAGGTGCTGGATGCCCCGGGGGGGGGGAAGGTGGGGGGTGGCACTGCCCATGCACTTAGCACAGGCAGTGCAGGGGTTTCCTGGCCAGCCCTGTCGCAATGTTCACTGTATGCTTTGAACATTGACAGTGAACATTGTGACGGGTGCTGGTGCACCCTACCCACTACAGCATTGCCGCCAGCTCTATTATGAGCCAGGGGCAATGCTGCAGGCCGTTTCACGCTGGGCCAGCAGGCGGAAATGTGTTTCCAGCTTCTGACCCAGCGGAAAACTCATAATGGATCCGGCATGGAGGCTGCCACACTGGCGGCGACCTACTTGTCGGGACTTTGGCGGACTGGAATTTCCATCTGCCAAAGTTATAATAAGCCCCATAGTCTGCATCTCAACCAGTAAAGTTTTCAAAATTAAAATGAATGCCCAGCTCGTACTCTGATAGTCAAAATAATTGCATGTAGTCTGTTTCTGCCACTGTTATCTTACCTAGCCTGTGGTTTGTGGCCCCTGATATGCAAGAAGAAATCGCTAACTCTCTGTATGGTAATCAAATCATATAGCAATTTCATATGTGGCAGATAAATTCATATCCAGTTGCAAACTGAGGGGCATATTTATACTCTGTTTGCGCCTAATGTGCGTCAACAATTTTGACGCACATTCGGCACAAACCGTGCCCCATATTTAAACTTTGACGCCCGCGGACGTCAAATTTCCACTGTGTGCGTCATTTTATGGAAGCGGGAAACTGCCTTGCGTTAATGATATGCAAGGTAGGCGTTCCCTTCCAAAAAATGACTTTAAGGCCTGTGCGCCTTATTTATACTCCAGCGTCATTTTGACGCACAGGAGGGGGTAGGCCTTAAAAAACGGCGCACAGCCTGATGTGCGCCGTTTTTTAACTTGTCGGTGCAAAGAGTGCTGCCTGGGCAGGTCCCCCTGCCACCCTCGCCAACCCCTGGAGGACACCCATGGATGGGGGGACCCATCCCAGGTAAGTAAAGGTAAGTTCAGGTAAGTATTTTTTAAGTTTTTTTTAAGGGGCATAGGGGGGCCTAATTTGGGCCCCCCTACATGCCACTATGCCCAATGACCATGCCCAGGGAACAGAAGTCCCCTTGGCATGGCCACTGGGCAAGGGGGCATGACTCCTGTCTTTGCTAAGACAGGAGTCATGTTAATGGGGGATGTGCGTAAACAAATGGTGCAAGTCCGGTTTGAGGCCTGATTTTTGCCTCAGACCTGACTTGCACCATTTTTTGACGCACAACCCCCATTTCCCCCTACGCCGACGCTGCCTGGTGTGCGTCCTTTTATTTTTACTGAGACCAGTCCGCAGCGCCGGGTAACGTCATTCCTTAAATAATGCGCCCGCATGGCACGTTGGAATGGTGTTAGCTGGCGGTAATCTTTTTGACACACAACTGCGTTGGTGCAGTTGTGCGTCAAAAAGTATAAATATGGCCCTGAGTATGATAGCTCTACCTCAGCACTCAGACAAATATATAATTAATGTTTAGCACATCAATGTATCACAATGTGTTTTGTGTCAACAGTTAACATTGTTCTCCTAACATCACTAAAGGTGACATAAACAATATGATGATGCTGAAATTGTGTCTTTCAAAAATACTTATGCTGAGGGTAAGCCTCAGTTGTCCACTACCATTTGTAGCTTACAACATGAGTGTGTGGTAAGTACCTTTTCAATATTAACAACTAACTAGAAATGTGTTTAGCAAACAATATAAGAAAATATGTTGCTATCAGCATGATCATATCTTTTGTCTATGGTGTGACTACACACTGTCACAAGTCCATTATAACATGCAATAGGTGGACAGCATGTTTTATGTCTGAAGGATGTCTATAAGTGGAGCTAAATACAACTCAGTCAAGCTCTCAATGTAAAATATAAGGCCATTACTTGCTCTTTTCAGCACAGTGTCCTTCTCCCCTCCAACACTGCACATAACCTCCTTGTATGACTTGTAAATGTCTACTATATTCCCTTGTGCATTGTCACATGCATCACGTGATCAGCATACTCACACTCCATGGGCCGAATTTACTAACCGTTTATGCAACACAGTGCTACAAGGTAACTTCTGTCATTGTTGCATTAAAAGAAGAGTGCAGAACCGCCCCATATCTACTATAGTATGGGGCACTATTGCTCTCTCATAGCATGGGTGCACTTCATGCATCCTTGTGTGCACCCAGTCATCGCTGAACTATGGTGCAAGTTGCCTGCCTGACTAGTATAAATGTTTAATACAGGTAGAGAATCCTTCCTGGCTAAAAACAGTCCCTCATGGCATGTTCTTCTAAATCTATAGTTCATCACACGTATGTCATGCTTTCAGAGGGGTAGAAATATAATGTTATCTCAGGTATGCACAGTTTATGACAGCTGGGAGTGTGTGAAATCCATGGGTGGATACCCAGGAAATAAACATGCTCCTAATGATGCCTCACAGAAAAAATGTAAGGAAGTGCCGCACAAGCCACTGTTTTGTGCTACTTTTATTTACACAGAAATGAAACACACCCCAAATGGCCCCTTCTGTGGCTTTGCAATTATGTACTAGTTTATTACGTTACTGCTGCACCACTAAAATTGGGCAAACATAAGGCAAGATCTAAGTAAATCTTGGCCCAAATGTATTTTTAAATCAAAATGTGGATGTTGTTTATAGCTCTCTTTATCTCACCCAACCAAGCACTCATTAGTCAGATAAGGATGTCCCCTATGGATGGCTGAATTTTAAAAAAGGCTTATAGAACAATGAAGTTTTATTAGCATATCTGATATGTAAATGTTTCACGATAGTCATGACACAAAAGGAATGCCATAAAACCCAGTTAAAATGCTAATAGATGTCTGTGTGTGATATACCACATATATGGTTTGCTTAGGTTATGTTTATCCGCAACGCATATGCACTATTGTATATAGTCATCAGATAGTCATACTTGTCAAACGTGGCCTCATTATACAGCATATTTCAGACAACTATATGTCAACTGTATGCACTTTCCAATGAGAATCACCAACATGTCTACACATGGCATGTAGCAGTACTGCTTGTCATATGTCCATATCATGAAAAGAAGAAAAAATTAGGTGTATGTGTGAGGTTCTGTACAATATTCTGCATATTACTATACTATGCTCATATACTTGCATAATTACTCAGGATAATGTAATGTTTAGATGTTAACATAATGTGTGTGACATGTGATATGTCCTATAGATGCTGCACTGTATGCTGTACAGCCCAAACACAGGCATTCTGGGTCTGTGGTTTAAGTGTTACAGCGTTATAACCTGCATTGTGTATGTGATTTTGGGTACGCATCCTTGAACTTTGCTGAAAGAAGGTACAAAACACCCAGGGGCGTATAGAACGCTGTCAAAGTCAAACTTGTACTAACTATGGTGGTCATTACAACCCTGGCGGACGGTGTTAAATCTGCGGTAATCCCACAAACAGGCCGGCGGAAAAAAAAAGGGAATTATGATCCTGGTGGAAACTGCCAACAAAGACGGCCACTTTAACACACCGCCCGCCACGGCGGTACAGACAAGCAGCACGGCGGTCACCGCCAACAGACAGGCGGAAGACAATGTACCGCCCATAGTATCACAACCCGCCAATCCGCCACCTTTTCCGGGGCGGATTCACCGTGGATAAAAACACGGCAGAAACAGCTTTTGCAATGAGAAAACGCTCACCTTAACACATCCCATGAGGAACGAGGACGCCATGGAGCCGGAACTCCAAATACTCCCTGCGCTTGTCTTTCTGCTCCTCTACGACCACCATCTACGTAGGCGCTGAAGACAACGGTGAGTACTGCACCTACGACATTTGGGAGGGGGGAGGCAAAAGTTAGGGGGACACCCACGAAACACCCCCACCCTCGCATATTACAACATACACACCAATGCATCCACAAAAATCACAGTAACATCCCACAATCCCCCCGGAAGAATGCAAAGACAAAGCGAAATCAGTTCAAACATTGTAATGTTGCAATTTACATGTTTAGCAAAAATATACAGATATATATGAAAATCAGGCAGAAATATATACATTACGAGAAGTAGTGCAGATATGTACATATCAATGTCCGTGCATCACTAGTCCAAAAATGCATGGGCGAGGCCCACAAAAGATACCTGAACACAATCGGAGAGAACACCGCCGGGGCATCAGATAGAAATACTACAGGCACCTCAGGGGGAAGGGAAGGGGGGGCACCTCAGCCGGATGACTGCAAAGCCAGATCCATGATGGGGCTCCATGCCCACTGTGCCATCCTGGGGAGTGCAAAGCCACAGTCTCTCAAGTCTCTACAGTGGGTGGCTTGCCCACTGTGCCATCCTGGGGAGTGCAAAGCCACAGTCTCTCAAGTCTCTACAGTGGCTGGCTGGCCCACTGTGCCATCCTGGGGAGTGCAAAGCCTCAATTTCGCAAGTAGATAACATCCGCCAGTGGCTCGTGAGGGGGACTGGTGCCCAGACTGGATGTGTCTCCCCGTGAAAGTTCCTGTCCCGTCACTGTCCCAGCTGCACATGGGATAAGGATGCTTGATGTGGCGGTCTATTCATTCTTGCCCGGTGCCTGCACTGTTCAGCGGTGATTGCCATGACGGTGCTTGCCCTGTTCAGCGGTCTTCACCATGGCGGACTTTGCCCTGTTCAGCGGTGCTTTGCCATGGCGGTTCTGGACTGTTCAGCGGTGCTTTGCCATGGCGGTGCTTGCCCTGTTCAGCGGTCTTCACCATGGCGGTCTTTGCCCTGTTCAGTGGTGCTTTGCCATGGTGGTGTTTGCCCTGTTCAGCGGTGCTTTGCCATGGCGGTGCTTGCCCTGTTCATCGGTCTTCACCATGCCGGTCTTTGCCCTGTTCAGCAGTGCTTTGCCATGGCAGTTCTGGACTGTTCAGCGGTGCTTTGCCATGGAGGTTCTGGACTGTTCAGCGGTGCTTTGCCATGGCGGTGCTTGCCCTGTTCAGCGGTCTTCACCATGGCGGTCTTTGCCCTGTTCAGCGGTGCTTTGCCATGGCGGTGCTTGCCCTGTTCAGCGGTGCTTTGCCATGGCGGTGCTTGCCCTGTTCAGCGGTCTTCACCATGGCGGTCTTTGCCCTGTTCAGCGTTCTTCACCATGGCGGTCTTTGCCCTGTTCAACGGTTCTGGTACGGACATTGGTGTGTGGCATGACGTTCCCTAGACTGGGCATTGGTGTGTGGCATGACGTTCCCTCATAGCTCACCTGGGCTGTGGCAGCCGGGGCCTTCCTGGGCACTGACTCCGCCGGTGGCGGTGGTCCCCTGACCAGTGACGATACTTGGGCCCTCCTGGGCACAGACTCTGGCGGTGGTCTCCTGACCAGTGACGATACTTGGGCCCTCCTGGGCTATGACTCCGGCGGTGGTCTTCTTACCAGTGATGATACTTGGGCCCTCCTGGGCTATGACTCCGGCGGTGGTCTCCTGACCAGTGACGATACTTGGGCCTTCCTGGGCACTGACCCCGGCGGTGGTCTCCTGACCAGTGACGATACTTGGGCCCTCCTGGGCACTGACTCCGGCGGTGGTCTCCTGACCAGTGACGATACTTGGGCCCTCCTGGGCACTGACTCCGGCAGTGGTCTCCTTACCAGTGACGACGGTGCTGGCGGTTGGGTCTCGACCGCCGGGAATGATGCCGCCCTTCTCCACCGTGATACTCACAACAGGCTGGGCAGACTTCCTCTGGCCCTTCCCAACCTTTGGTGGAGTCACAGCTGACTCTCCAATCCCCTTGGAACCCATGTGAGTTGTTTTCCCACCAGGAGTCTTCACATGGTCCCGTCGTCCACTCTCCAATTTCAGAGCCTTTACAGGGGGTGGGCTGCCAGTGCCTTGGCTCCGGGTCACACTGCCTGCCCTGGTGACCGGTGCACTCCACATACCTTGAACAGGCACCACTGGTATTGGGGGCTTTTTGGCTGAGGCGCTACGACGGGACTGATGAATTGGAGGGGGGGGTGGGGGCAAAAAAGGTCAACTTTACAGAGGGACAGTTTCTGACGGACACTGGGATGGGTAGCTGGAGGGGGTCTGGGAGTGGAGGTAGAGAAGGTGGTTGTAGGAGGTGTCACTTTAGGTGTTTTGGGTGCAGGTGCAGGTACTGGAGGCTGTTGTGAGGTGGATGGATGTTGGGTGTGTGATTGCCGGCGTTTGTGTACTTTGGGAGGGGGCGTCACAGACACACAGGGGACGTGTAAATGGCAGTGGAGGTGGTGAGCGCAGGTGAGCAGCTTGGGGTGCTGGGTGTCCTTGTGCGATTCATGGTGCCTGTAGATGTGGTGCATGCAGGTGTGTGTGTAGACGAGACTGGGAGGGAGGAGGGAGAAGAGGAAGAGGGGGACACAGTGGAGGCAGTGGATGTTGCTGTGTCTGTATGTGGGTGAGGCTTGCGTGAGTGCCTGTGGGTTGTGTGGTGCCTATGTTTGCTTGAGCTACTTGTGTGTGCTGACTTGTGTGCATGCTGGTCTGTAGGTGTGCTTGGGATGGACTGGGGTACAGGGGATTGGGTCTGGGTGAAGAGGGTTGGAGGGGGGAGGCTAGACACAGGGACAATGGCTGCCATTAGTGCTGAGGCCAGAGATTGCAGGGTTCGCTGAAGGACAGCCTGACCAGAATTAATGCCCTCCAGGAATGCATTACCGTATTGCAACTCTTGTTCTACACCCTGGATGGCATTCACAATGGTAGACTGCCCAACAGTGAGTGACCTGAGGAGGTCAATGGCCTCCTCACTGAGGGCAGCAGGGGTGACTGGGGCAGAGCCTGAGGTGCCTGGGGCGAAGGTGATGCCCACCCTCCTGGGTGAGCGGGCACGGGGCGAACGCTGAGGGGCTGCTGGGAGGGCGGTGCTGGTAGGGGAGGTGGCGGCTGTACCTGTAAAAGTGGGGCACACAGATGGTGCCGCCACCACAAGGGAGCCCCCATCGGCGGACGACTCCGTGTCGCTGGTTGGTGATCCGGTGGCCGAAGTGAAGCTCCCCTCGCCCTCCGTCCCACTGGTGCATTCAGAGTCCATGGTGTGGCCCTCCATGGCCATGTGGGATGCAGCTTCCTCGTGCTCCGGTGCCACTGTACCTCCGCCTGATGATGCTGATGTACAAAAGAACAGGGTGAGCAGAAAAAGGGGGGGGGGACAGAAGAAAGACAGGTTGAGTGCATGGCATACCGCTACAGTTGGCAGACAAGACAGACACAGCAGCCCCCTGCATTACGCCGTGCTCCTGCCCTCTGCATATGCAATTTCTGGGATATGGCCTACATGGCAATGTTGGACATCTGCACACATGGATGCCACAGGGCAACTATACCTCGACTTGGCACTCTACTGAGGTGGGGTAGAGTGCCACATGGGCTGCATTACAAAGGGGCCTAGTCTTCGTGTTTCTGGCTGGCCTAGGTGCACTCACAGGCCTCCTCCTCCACCCAGACCCCTCTACTGTGCGCAAAGTCAGCAGAATGAGTTTGTACTCACCCCCTTCTGTCTGCTGTGATGCCCTCAAGCGCCCATCCAACTCCGGATAGGCCACCGCCAGGATCCGGAACATCAAGGGGGTCATGGTGCGACAGGCACCCCTCCCACGTTGGGAGGCCATCCCCAGCTGAGCCTCCGCCGTCTTCTTGCTGCAGCGGCGAATGTCCTCCCATCTTTTCCGGCAGTGGGTGCCCCGTCTCTGGTGGGCCCCCAGGGTCCGGACCTCCTTGGCGATGGCATGCCAAATGTCCCTCTTCTGGTGGGTGCTGACCTACATGACATGCACAAGGGAAGAGGAACAGTCATCACCAAGTGCACCATTGATGTGAGTGGCCCCCTCCCTACTCTGGCCATGTGGCCCATTCATTCACATGCATTAATGTTCTATGAACTGTGCCCCCTACCCTCTTCCAACCAGCCCTCTCCACCCAGGCCTAGCCCATACAACGTGCTCCCTGTGTACTAACCTGTTGGTCTGGAGGACCGTAGAGTAGCGTGTACTGGGGGAGTACCCCGTCTACCAGTTTCTCCAACTCCTGAGCAGTGAAGGCAGGGGCCCTTTCCCCAGACGCAGCAGCCATCGTCGCTTCCAGACCGAGGTCACAGCAGCACTTGCAGTGTAGGTCCTCTCCAGTCGAAGGTCAGGTATCCAGTGATTGAACAGATAGAAAATTGCGGTGACGTCCGCGGCGGTGAAGTCTGCGGCGGTGCGCATCATCACCGCTGGCGCACCTGTTCATTGGCTCCTGGGACCCTTAGGGTCCAATATTAACCAATGCAGCATAGCGCCACGGTCTACGACCGCCTACCGCAACGGCGTGCAACGCCAGCCCAGTTACCCCACAATCCCATTGTGCCAGTTTAGAGGTCAGGCATCCGCCATTTCAGGGGCCCAAATGGCTTCATTTACCTCTGCGTCACACATAGCTAGGCCTACACTCAACACACATACAGGAAGGGTTTTGTGATTGATGTAGTCTTGTGTGTAACTGTGGGTACATACCTGGAGGAAAAATGACTGATTCATCGCTGTTGCCCTTCGTAGGCACCGTCAGCTGGGACATGTGAGAAGATGGCGGAATCCTCCGGTGTACCGACCATTGGTGGACCTGTTGACAATGGAAGAGCGACATGTAATCGTCACCTACAGGTTTGACCGTGCCACAATCCAGGAACTATGTACCCAGTTGGAGCCAGACCTGATGTCACCAATCCGCCATCCGACCTTAATCCCCCCTGACGTGCAGGTGCTGTCAGTGCTCCATTTCCTTGCAAGTGGGTCATTCCAGACAACAGTGGCCATGGCATCAGGGATGTCCCAGCCTATGTTTTCCAACGTTTTGTCCAGTGTTGTCTGCCCTGCTGAAACACGTAAGGAGATACATCATTTTCCCTGAGGTGCAAGATTTGCCTACAGTTAAAGGTGACTTCTATGCCCTTGGACATATCCCCAACGTCATAGGTGCCCCTGATGGGACCCATGTAGCTATGGTCCCCCCCACAGGAGTGAACAGGTGTACAGAAACAGGAATAGTTATCATTCCATGAATGTACAGATGGTATGTTTGGCAGACCAGTACATCTCCCAGGTAAATGCTATGTTCCCTGGCTCACTGCATGACGCCTACATCCTGCGGAATAGCAGCATCCCTGATATGATGGCTCAACTCCAGAGGCACCGTGTATGGCTATTGGGGGACTCTGGTTACCCCAACCTGTCATGGCTACTGACCCCAGTGAGGAATCCCAGGACCAGGGCAGAGGAACGCTACAATGAGGCCCATGGGCGGGCTAGGAGGGTGATCGAACGCACATTCGGCCTCCTGAAGGCCAGGTTCAGGTGCCTCCATATGACAGGTGGTTCCCTATTCTACTCACCGAAGAAGGTGTGCAAGATCATCATCGCCTGCTCGATGCTTCATAATTTGGCTTTGCGACGCCAGGTGCCTTTTCTGTAGGGGGATCGTCCAGATGACGGTGTTGTTGCAGCTGTGGAGCCTGTGGACAGTGATGAGGAGGAAGCTGAGGAAGAAGACAACGACAACAGGGAGTCAGTCATACAGCAATATTTCCAGTGAGACACAGGTGAGAACATTTTCATTTTTACCATTACATAAACTTTCACACGTCTACCTCTATCCTGTCTGTCGATTTCAACCAGTATTTGGTAACTGAGTTGTACCTTTCCATTACAGTTTCACAGGTGTGGTTACCAACGTGTGTCATCTGCTTACAACCTTCAAGGACTTGTGATGTGTGACATAGGTATATTGGCTTAACAATGGGAAACGCATTATGACTCTTACATTGATAATACATATTTACAATATCACAGACTGACTCCAGATTGTTTTGTGTTTCAAGGGTGTTTATTGAAGTGCTCAGAAATGGGAGGGGGTTGTAACATGGTGATGGATGATGGCGGAGGAATGTCCATGGCAGAGTCCAGTCTATTAGTCTCACAGGTGCACTGCCCATCTGGGCATAGGAAGTGGAGCTGGGGCAGTTCAAGTATGGACAGGGTAACAAAGTGGGTCAGTGGGGGGACAATCAGGGTGGTCTCATTTCCTGGCGGGGGTCTTGCCATCTTGCTCTGTCCTGTTCCTGGATCTCAGGGACCGCTTGCGTGGTGGTTGTCCGTCTGCAGGGGGTGGGGTGCTGGTGTGGTGGTCCTGTGGTGGGGCGTCCTGTCCACTAGCGCCGGCGGAGGTGGTGGGCAGTTCATCATCCTGGCTAGTGTCAGGGGCTCCTTGGAGTGCCACGGTGTCCCTCAGGGTCTGCTGTATGTCTTTCAGCACCCCTACGAGGGTGCCCAGGGCGGAGCTGATGGTCCTGAGCTCCTCCCAGAACCCCAAATACTGTTCCTCCTGGAGGCGCTGGGTCTCCTGAAACTTTACCAGGACCGTCGCCATCGTCTCCTGGGAGTGGTGGTATGCTCCCATGATGGAGGTGAGGGCCTCGTGGAGAGTGGGTTCCCTTGGTCTGCCCGCACCCTGTTGCACAGCAGCCCTCCCAGTTCCCCTGTGTTCCTGTGCCTCCGTCCCCTGGACCGTGTGCCCACTACCACTGCCCCCAGGTCCCTGTTATTATTGGGTTATCCTGGGTTCCCTGTAGTGGTGGACACACTGCTGATTGACCTGTCCTGGGTACGGAGGTTTGGGCCCGCTGGGTGGGTGCTGTGCTGGTGTTACCAGAGGGTGGAAGGTCAGTGTTGGGCTGTGCCTGTGCAAGGGGAACCGACTGTCCCTAGGCCCACGATGGTCCGGGCTGGTCATCAGGATCCAGTAGGGCAGAGCTGCTATCGTCACTGTGGACCTCTTCTGGGGGTGGAGTGGTGTTGTCTGGACCCTCTGGTGTGGTGACGGTCCTTCGGGTTCCTGCAGGGGCACAAGAGCATGATTAATGCATTTGTGTGTGTCATGGTGTGCAATGGGTGGGTGTACCCCAGTGCTATCATTCCTGTGTGGGGGCTTGTGTGATGATGGTTAGGGGGTTGTTCTGGGTATGTGCAGTGGGCATGCTTTAGTGCTGGGTGTCCATGCTTAGTTGTGTCATGTAGGGCTTGGTGTTGGGATGTGTGGTTTGTGTTATTAGTACATTAGTGAGGATTTTGGGTGATAGGGGAGGGGATGAGGGTGGGGGTGTGTGATAGCATGCAGGTAGGGTGGGGTATCTGATAGTTAAGATTTGACTTACCAGTGTCCCATCCTCCACCGACTTCTCCGAGGCCCTCTGGATGTATGATGGTCAAGACTTGTTCCTCCCATGTTGTTAGTTGTGGGGGAGGAGGCGGGGGTCCGCCGCCAGTCCGCTGAACCGCTATGTTGTGCCTGGAGACCGTTGAACGCACCTTTCCCCATAGGTCGTTCCACCTCTTCCTGATGTCCTCCCTATTTCTTGGATGCTGTCCCACAGCATTGACCCTGTCCATGATTCTTCGCCATAGCTCCATCTTCCTGGCTATGGAGGTGTGCTGTACCTGTGAGCCAAATAGCTGTGGCTCTACCCGGATGATTTCCTCCACCATGACCCTGAGCTCCTCTTCGGAGAAGCGGGGGTGTCTTTGGCGTAGCATGGGGTGGTGTGTGTGGTGTGTGGGGCGGTGTGAGTGTTGATGTGGGTGGTGATGTGCAGTGGTGCGTGGTGTTTTGTGCGTGGATGTGGTGTGGGTGATGGTGTTGTGTGCCTCTGTATGGTGGTGTTGTCTTGGCTGTGCTGTCTCTCTGGCCTTCGTCCATGAATTTTGGTCGTAGGGGTTTGTGGGTGATGTGGGTGTGTGTTTTATATTGTGTTGGGTGTGTGGGAGTGGTGTGTGTATGTGTATCAGGTGTGTGTATTTCGATTTGTCCAATGTGGCGGTGTTTTAGAGATGTGTGTGTATTTTGAGCACGGCGGTGTGTACTGCCAATGGAATACCGCGGTTGAAAGACCGCCTCGTGGATTTGTGGGTCATAATAGCATGGGCGTGTTTCTGTTGGCATGGAGGTGGAGGTTTTGTTTTCGCCACTTTAACACTGACCTTTGGTGTGGCGGAGTTGTGTGGGTGTCTATATTTCGGCAGATTCCGAGATGTGTGTCATAATCGCTGTGGCGGACTACCGCCGCCGTGGCAGTGTATTGGCGGTCTTCTGCACGGCGGTAAGCGCCTTTCACCGCCAATGTTGTAATGACCCCCTATGTCATAAATCACCATGCATCGGATCAGCCTCCTGATGTGAATAGAGTATTCTACAATTATATATGTGATTGTGTTTCAGTTCCCTCATAATTCAGTCAAATAAAAATGAATAATGCCTGTTAGCATGGGCACACAAAAGCCCAAGCCATTATTTGAATCCTGGGATATGTGCTGGGTAAGTGTAGAGAGAGAGTAAATAGCAATCCAGTGGAATAGTGATAGAGTAGGTTACTGGTACTCATCATCAAAGGTCAAGAACAACTTTAATGTTTGTTGGTCTGTACCTTCCAACCAATGGGGTAAATCTAAGGCGTTGCGGCCCTACGGCTACCAGATGTGCAATATAGGTCCACAGTATTGTTTATCTGATCTAGAAGCAACATCACATGATGGTTGTTCAAGCACAGGTGTAGTGCCACTTACAATGATCGTTCTATTGCGGCCATGATTCTGAGGCAGATGGACATCTGTTTTTTTCATCTCCATTGCCTGCCGCCAGAGTGGGACTGCTAGCATCTCTTAGGTGCATGTGGTGCATCTGTGCAACAGTGTAGCCATCTGCCTGTTGGCTAGTACACTGTCACTAAAGGGCTTGGTTTGGTGCAGCAGCAGACAGGATGTTTTAATGTCAGATTCCTGCTGACCTCCTCGTCACGTGCTGCTTTGTCACTTGTGAGGGTGCTGGGAGCTGTTTCCGGGCACGGTAAGAGCAGCTGCTCAGCCTGAATGTCTTTAAAAGGCTCTGAACTTGGATAGCAGTGCCAGCCTATGAGCTCTCACCCTGACATCAACAGCAGATGCAACACAGTACTACAGAGAGGAGCATCCTTTCCCATTATACCAGCTACCCTTTCCGGACTGGCAACTGACTACTGTGTCAACATCAAAGTGACTGTCTGAACAGCTGTCTACAGTAAGTGTGACTCCACAGACTGCAGCAGCAGCCCAAGACAGCAGGCATTCTTCCCAGCACTGACAGTGTCTCTGAGGTGGTAGGTCAAAATCCTGCTGGAAACAGGTCAGAGTTTTGTCTAGTGTCAGTTTTGAGTTGACTCACTGTACAATAGCTCAGATGGCTAATATGCCTGCTACAAAGAAGGCGTGTCATTATATCACAGAACTGTATTTTATGTGGATAGCTCAGTGGGTTGCTGCTTTGTCACAGACATCCTTTTGATACTTTTGGTTCAGCTGTACCTGGAGCTGAGCTGGGGAGGGCTGCTGTGCTCAGAAATACCATAGGTTTAAAAGTGTTTGTGTGTATGTCCTTATTTGGTTGTTTATTATTAATTTATAAAGGGACGAGTGAGAAGTTCGATGGACCTTTTGACTACACTTAGAGTGATTCCACCATAAATCTCAATTGCAACACAATATCTTCAACAACATCAATAAACAACATTAAATACCTTTGGGGTCAGAAATCTTCACACACCATGATCCATTTGGCCATGAATAACCACACCTTTATGTAAAATTAGAATGTTTATTTTCCTATATTAACAATTATATTGTCACGTAAATTAATCTCAAAACCAAATGGTATACATGTAAGAACAACACTGGTTGACTAAATCTTCTAAAGAATCTCAATTTAACTAGTGCACTGGTCACTAAACATTGGAGAGACACAGTACAAACCAATAGCAAGAATAACTGCACAATAGAAATAGCATGTGTGAGAGAACAGGGCTGATTGCAGAGGCCCCCTAAATTTTTGCCCCCGTTTCCCACTTTTTGCTGGTGTTTTCCTGACTCTGATTGTGCCCTGGGTACTGCTAACCAGTCCCAGGGCCTGTGCTCTGTGTAAAATCAGTATGCAAAATAGGCTAATTATAATTGGCTAAGTCAACCTACCTATAAGTCCCTAGTATATCGTAGGGCATGTAGGTTTAGGGACCACAGCATAGGTAGTACTGCTGAGGTGCGCAGTGTCATTTTAAAGGCAGGCCTGCCTTGCTGGCTGCTTTTAAATTAAAGTTCTATACAAATTCGACTCTGGAATTAAAAGTAGTTCCAAAGTCTTAAACTACCTTATTTTTACATATAAGTCACCCCTAAGGTGTGCCCTGTGTGCCCCTAGGGCTGGGTGCCCTGTAACTATAAGCAGGGACCTTATACAAATAGTTTTATAAGCCCTGGTGAGGTAAAACAGCCAAATTCATTTTTCCCTCATTGTAGTGAATAGCCTTCACAGGCTAGAATGGGGAGACTTTATTTTAATTTTAAAAGTCCCATTAAGTGACAGATACAAAGTTTGGTATCAAATTAATTGTTATAATAAATCCCACAACTTCCAGTTGTTGGATTTAATATAACTTGTTCAGGTAAAGAGTTTTAAACTTTAACTGAAAAGTTGCCAACTTCAGCCCTGCAGTGTTTTCGCTGCTGTGCTCTGATTGGCCAGCCTCTGGCAGCCTGGCCAGGCTGCCTTGATGAGGTGTGAAGTGGCCTGGCTTCACACAAAGGGATGTGCCTGTGGGAGATCTCCGCTCAGCAGATGGTGAGGTAGGAAGGGGGAGGGCTGCCAAACTGGTCTTCAAAGGCAGAGAAGGACATTTGGAGCAACCCAGCAACACCCCCACATCCTGCAAATCCACACAACTAGGTGCCCCCTTGATTAGATTAGGAGAGGGTAGGAGTGGGGTGTGTTTATGATTTTTAGCCACACCAGTGGGTGGGCTCAGCCAGATGTAACCTCCAAAAATCACTTTCAGCCATGATGGATTTTTTAGGAATGTTGCCTCCTGGAATTGATTTTTGCCACACTTGCCAGGAAGTGGTCATCACAGGGGGAAGAACCCTGCCCCTGATTGGAGAATCAGGTCCCCCCTTTTTTTTACAGAGGAGCAAGGATAAAACTGGCAGACCTGCACCCACACCTCAGTTCCCTACCAGATCCCCATCAGATTCCAACAAGGAAGAAATACAGAAGAAGAAGGACTGCCCTGCTGGACCCCTGTCCTGCACCTGGGACCTGCACTCTGAAGGACTGCACCAGTTGCACACTTGGGCTTCACCACAAGAATGACTTTGCCTGGCTTCAACTGGTTCAAGGAGGGACTCCCTGTTTGCTACAGGTGAAAAATTGCCAACCAGAGTCCCCTGCACCAACTCCTGAAGAAATCAACCAGCTGACCACTGTTCAGTGGCCAAAAAGGAGTTTGCGCCAGGTGCATTCTGGGAGTTGTAGTCCACACCCCCAAGGATCATCTCAGAGCTTCTGGACCCTTGGGGTGAGCTGTGGACACCACAAGAACCTTAAAGGAACATCTGGGAGAAGATCCAGAAGTTTGGAGAACTTTTGGAAAAAAGCTTCAAAGAGGGACCGACCCGCTGCAGCAACTGTAGCCGGCTTGCCTCAACCGTAACCCGGCCTGATTTGCAGGTTCATCCCGGTGAAGAAAATCTCCAAAAATGAGACTAAGTCCGAATGTAGAAAGTTGATCAGGACCTCCCATCCAGTGTATTCGAGGAGGGCTCCAAGGACGTCGGATCAAGATCCAGGTTTGCCCCGGTCGAAGGATTTTCACCTCGAAAAAACGACTAAGTCCAAAGGTAAAAATCTCCACCGAGGGCTCCTGCGACACGTATCCGGAGAAGAGTTCCAGGAGGTCGGATTGGACTGGCAGGTTTGTCCCGCTGAAGAAAATCTTCAGAAAAACAACTAAATGCGAAGGTAAACTTTTGACCGAGGCCTCCCGTGGGCTGTAGCCGAGCCAGGCTCCATCACGGTCGGCCTTAAACTTTGACTTTGCCCCGGTCGAGGTGCGACCAGATTGGCGCTTTTTGTTTCTAGGCGCTAGAAAACAATAATTCTTTAAAAATTCATATCTCCAGTTCCCCTTATCCGATTTTATTCGTTTTTGTGTCATTTTAAATATACAAATATAATCTATTTGTATAAATTGGTTTTGGATTTTTAATTTGTTTTCTGTGTTTCATTTAATTACTGTTTTGTGATATTTGAATGCTTTACACTCTGTCTCCTAAGTTAAGCCTTGTCGCTCGTTGCCAAGCTACCAGGGGTTGAGCTGGGTTTAATTTATTGAGACCTAACTGGACCTAAGTGGAGGGTAGTGGCCTATTGCTAAGTGTAGGTACTTACCTGCCCTTACCAATAACCCATTTTCCAGTAGCATGCATCTAGATTCAGCAACTGAGCATCATCTATCATCTGTTAATTGCAACCTGGTAACATATCAGGATTTCCCTTTCTAACCCTTTGATTGGAATAGCATGTTTGGACTTCATGCAAAACAATTTTACTCAAAGTTAATTTGGAAAATCTCTAACTATGGCTCAATCAAAATGGCCATTGGAACCTAGAAAGAAAAGACATAGGCCCTCATTATGACACTGGCAGTAAAAACTGAATACTGCCACAGTGACTGCCGCCAACATACTGCAGCAGAGGAAAACATCCATCTTCCAGATTATGACACACACACACACAAAACCTACAGAAAACAACCACAGCCACAAATCTGCCAGCCCCACTGAACATGCTAAACTATCAGTACTACCACCCATACCGTTACACCACCAAAACAACGCCCGTCAAATAATGACCCACCAATCACCCCAGCGGACATTCAACAGCAGTAAACCATTGGTGGTGCACACTGCCAAGGCAGATATGGACACTGAAAAGCCAAACAAGACAACAGTGGCCAGAACAAAAAACCCACAGCTGACACAAATAAACACACCTCACTCACCCACCAACAGCACTATAAAACACACCCCCACATCACCCACAATCCTTTGCAAACATGAGAAGACCGCCAAACTTTGCTGCACCAATACCAATCCCAGAGACAACTGCACACACATTCACAAATACCCATTCATCCTTCACACACCACACACCCCACCACTTCGCACGTCACCCTCTGCACAACACACCCCACACAACACCCATGTCCCAACAAAAGCATCCCCGGTTCACTGCTGAGGAGTTGTGGGTCATGGTGGAGTTAATAGTCAGGGTAGAGCAAATGCTGTTTGGAGCACAGGTACAGCAGATCTCCATTGCCAGGAAGATGGAGCTATAGCAGAGGATCGTGGACAGGGTGAATGCCGTGGGACAATATCCACGCACAAGGGACAACATAAGGAAGAGGTGGAACGACATACGGGGAAGGTGTGTTCCATTGCAGCAAGGTTTCCAGCTCACCATCAGGAGGACTGGAGGACTGGCTTTGGACCCCCACCTCCTCCCCCACAGCTGACGGCATGGGACGAGCAAGTCTTGGCAATCCTGCATCCTGAGGGACTCACTGGAGTTGCCAAAGGACTGGACACTGGTGAGGTTTACCACCTATCACCCCCATTCCATATGTCATCTCGACCCCTTACCCTAACTCTTATCACCCCAGTCCATCCCACACAGTACACCACCCCAATAAACAAACCTAAAGGCCAAGCCCTGCATGCCATACCCACTGCATGTACATCCCTCCCAGCTCTGCATGCACAACCACCACCAATGCATGCACAGCATGGGGAACTAACAATCCCACAATCCATCACCATACACAACCAAAGTTGGGAGGACAACAGCAATAACATTGGGAAAGCTATTAATGTGGAATATGTCACTGAAATGTACCATAACACATCACTTACATCCCCACCGGTGCTCCAGCCAAAGTCAGTGGCGAGGAGGTGTCACGGCTAGCCAGGCCCCCACCAGAAGATGCCCACAGTGATGACAGCAACTCAGGAGCTCTGGGTCTAGATGAACTCCCTGGTCCATCTGGGACCACTGGTCAGTCACCTACCCCATCCCACAGCCAGTCCACCACAGGGCCCCACCTCTGAATCTAACACCACAGCAGCCAGCCAATGCCCCCACACCTCTGTCCCCAGGACACGTTAATCAGTAGTGTTCCCACCCGTACAGGGACCCGAGTCCATACCACACAGGCAAGACAATGAGGGTCCTGGTGTTAGTGGGAGTGGGCACACCATTCAGGGGACAGAGGCACAATGGGCCAGGGACACTCAGAGAACAGCTATGCTCCAGGGAGAGGACAGGCCCCGGGAACCAACTTCCCAGCAGGCACTTACAAATGTCCTGGGGGCATGCAAACAATCCGAGGAGAGGATGGGTCAGGTGATCAACATCATGCAGGAGAACCAGCAGCTGCAGAGGACACACCACCAGGAGGTCATGTAGCAGTTGCCGGGCATAAATGCTGACATGGCCTCCATTGTAGGGGTGCTGTGTGACATGGCCTACGCTATGTAAAAATATAGTGGGTGGATCTTTGCCTTCCGCCTGCCTGCAGGTGGCTACCACCGTGTTCATTGGTCATACCACATTGGCAGTTGGGGTGGTACATTGGCTGTCTATGGGAGATATCACCACCATGGTCATTATATGGCGGTCATTACCGGTGGTCTGGCAGCGGTACTGCTGCTTTCTCCTGCGTGGCAGTCAGCTGATCGTTAATGTAATAATGAGGGCCATAATCTATGACAAGCACTATATCATTTTGTGTTACCTCTCCGCATATGGATCAGTAGGCTGCGATTATCTTTGTCAGTTGGACATCAGTTCCGTCAGTATCAACAACAGACCATGGAAGAGAATGGTTCAGATATGGGGACTCTAAGCTATCTGAACCATTAAGAGGCAATATCTAAGGGATCAGCATTCAGCATCTGAATTTTCAGCAATAAAGTTAAAGATAGAATCCTTTACGGAGGAAATCAAAGTAGGAATGTGCATACTTCTCTCTGTGGAGTCGGGCTAAGTTAAAATTGACTAAGGGGCTTCCCACATTTCCATTGGTCAAAGAATCGTATGTTTACAAGTCAATCCAATACAGATTAATTCCCAAATCTAACACATAACTGAACTGTCTTTCACATGTTGATGAATGGCTTCTCTTCTCCTGTTCCCACCGTCAGACTCATCAGGTAAAATTTTTGTATCCATCAGTACTCCAGTCAGAACTCCCGGTAACATCGCAGTCTCATGCATCAACCTATACATTGTGTCATCTACTAATACAAGATCTTCTAGCAAGCAGTTCTCATGAGAAAGTTAAAGACATCTGCTAACGTTTGGTCAACTCAGTGGAAAACAATACCTAAACTGATTTTTCTATACTCATACATGTGCCACAATTTTATTAGAACAGTAGAGCTTTATGTGAGGCTTGTGCAAACTAGGCTCAAACCTCGCTAACTTAAGGCCTATAATTAATAAAGCAAATACATAATGCAAAACCATTAATATACCACATTACTACAATAACCTAAACCTAGGCACTTCAATTAATAGTAATAAGCATTTAATAAGGACACTTGGTTACTATTGGTACCAACTCAAGTGGGCACCTTTTCCGTGTCACACATTATTTTCTGTGTTAGTCAAATTCTATGCAGATTGCTAATCGAAAACACAAAAAAATCATTAGTAATAAATTCAGCGTTCACAAAAGCACCTGACCTACTGCAGAGGTACTTGCATGCCCAACAGTTTTCAGGCAACAATATAAATGTCATAGTTAATTGACTAATATTCCTGCTCGAGAAAGATGGAGTTTGTCTAATGGTAATTTAGAATCACCATACGTAAGTGCAGAGGATCAAAATGACTGCTGCAAAGTTCAGGGACCTTGCAGAGAGTTCAAGATTTTTTAGTGTTTCTTGTTGCTCAAATGGGTATAATTTCTCATATGTGTCTATTTCCATGGACTTCATAGATTGATTTTGCTTGCAAGAAAGTGTCACCCGAAGTGACAGACATTTGGTTATTGAATGTCACTCATAAGTACACTGAAACCATGAAACTGTCGCACATAAGCAATGCTTATAAATGCCATCAAATAGGTTTGTATGACTCACATTACTGGTATGGCCATGTGAATAGCAGGACTACTGCAAACCGACCTGAAATGTGTTGTAAAACGTGCAAATTGATGTGACTAGTTGTTGGTATCCTTTTTGATTTCAGTGTTTATGACATATACTAGAAGGTAGAGCATGTTTGTATTTGGCATGTTGACATTGCACTGTTTTACAAATACATATTTGGAAATATTATATATTCATATGTATTTTTGTCTAAGATTAATGTAGCTAATATGAATGCTGATGAAAGGAAAACATTTGCATCCCGAGAGACTCATTAAAAGGATCCAGAAGGTCAGACATGGGAAAACTGTATAAGGAATGCAAGGCGAAAGGAAACTGGACTTCTTTTGGAAACACAGAACAGCCAGTTACATCTACAGGAGCATCTATCCCTCTTGGTAGCTGGAAGATGGCAGTGACTTCTTAGTTGCACATCCCTTATAATTTGAGCAGTGCATTGTATTGTCGAAAGATATGGTGCTTTCACACTATGACATCTCTGTTGCCAAGATGTGTGAAGCTGGAACCCGTAGGCCCAGGCAAATACATTACAAACAATAAATTAGTGGAGAACTGAATGTTTGTATTTCTCCACTGTACCCTTAGTTCAATACCTTTTATGTCCATAAATACACTCTCACTGTTTTTGAATCATCCAGATTAAGAAAATGTCACTATGCAAATTTACTTCAGACATTCAGGTACAAGTAACTTTTTCTTTTTCCCCAACCAAATTTTTAGCAACATTTACACATCATGGGGGTCATTCTAACTCTGTCGGGCGGCAGAGGCCGCCCGTCAGAGTTCCCCCGCCAGAACACCGCTCCGCGGTCCAAAGACCGCCGCGGTGATTCTGGGTTTCCCACTGGGCTGGCGGGCGACCGCCAAAAGGCCGCCCGCCAGCCCAGTGGGAAACACCCTCCCATGATGAAGTGGGAGGTGTGCGGCGGGTGCAGTAGCACCCGTCGCGAATTTCAGTGTCTGCTAGGCAGACACTGAAATTCTTTGTGGGCCCCCAGGGGCCCCACGACACCCCATACCACCATCCTGTTCCTGGCGGCCGAACCGCCAGGAACAGGATGGCGGTATGGGGTGTCGGAATCCCCATGGCGGCGCAGCAGGGCAGCGGAAAACAGGCGGGACACCGCCGGTTTTCCTGTTCTGACCGCGGCCATACCGCCGCGGTCAGAATGCCCTGCGGAGCACCGCCAGCCTGTTGGCGGTGCTCCCGCCGACCCTGGCCCGGGGTCAGAATCACCCCCATGTTCTTATGTTTGCTAATTAATACAACCATTTTCAATACCATTATTCGAAAATTGTGTTGCAAACATATTTTTATCATTCCAGTGGTACAGACACAACTATTATGATGGAAATGTGGGGATGTGTTTCTGTTAATTTCTCTTAGATAATCCCAGCCTAATTTGTGACAGATGATTACAGCCGACTCGTGTTTCAAACTATTTAAGGACTTTCTCAAGGCTGATTAAAAAATATAACAAATAAAATTATATGAAAAACATACTCTATATTTCTAATTAACAAATTAAAAGCTCCTCTTTTATTTTTATTTTTTTATGCAATAGTGAGTTAAAAGACCATCCAAATGTACCTTTTAAAGCCTGTGTACCCTGTAATGCCAAACCAATATAAATGTACTATTTGTATAGCGAGCATTCGTTAGATCTTACGAATTAATCTGAATAAATTAAGATAGTAAGTGATATAATTCCTTCCCCAACACCCAATCATTCATTTGGGAGTGCGAAAAAAAAGAGAAGAGTGACCCCAAATTTTTAAAACTAATCCCAAGGTTTGTGAGTAGATGTTTAATACTCTTCAAGAAACAAAGGAACATTCCGAAATAAATGTATCACCACTTTACCTATGTCCAGGTAATATCTACTTCTTAACAGTAAAAGATGACCACTAGAGACGAAATACCAGGATGCAAACAAACTTAGAGATAATGGTCTGAAACATCCCTGCAACTAATCAGACCTGAAGTGACCACAAGGCAAACTAACCTTGCACTTGAACAAGAATTAAGGATGCATATGTCACAGTCAAGTATAAGATAATTAATTTCAAGTTCCAAAGAATAAACGTGTCACCCAATTCAAAGTCAACATATAGTTCACTATTCATGATCGGAAGATCTAAGAACCAAAACATATGCGTAAGAATCCATGTGTTTATCAACATAAATGCTAAAGAACGTATCACTTCAAACGAATGTATGCATCAAAAAACAAATATAATAAAACAAATCCTGAACTACCAGTACTGTGAGGGCATGGTAGCAAGAGACCCATATTCAGATAAAGACCTTAATAATTCCTTTAAATGACTTGTGAATGATAAATGTAAAACAAAACTGTTATTATGTACCTATATATGCTATCCTGTATAGTCGTGTAAATCACAACGTCATTTCTTGATTGTATTTGTGTAATTAAACGTGCATTCCTTATGATATAATATCATCAAGCGCCCCATTAAATAATATGATTCCTTAAATTAGAGGCATATTGTATCCCCGAAATGGAGGCAAAGAACCTACTTTGCTTTGCCAAAACTGCTTGCATTATCAGACAAATCTCTCTGCATAGTTTGGCCAACAAAGACTAACCCATACTCACAAGTGCTAAGCTTGTAAGTTATATATTTATTAGAGTCACGTTAAGCATAACAGTTACCATTCACACAATATGTCCTATACTGAATGTGAACTTAGTACACAGGCCTCATTACTTCTCCTAATAATTAAGACAATTCACTGCCCCTGCAACATGGAGGATGAGTCTAACCAAGCTTTCGCTTATCTTCATTTAGTCGGCATGTTAAGTGACCTGACTCAGCGTTCAGAGTGTGTGCTAGCAAGTTAGACACACCTCTACCAGCATCAATTTTGAAAGAAAACATAAAATTACGCGAGGGAGCCCTAGAAATAAAAGAAGGAAAACGCAGATGCAACTGAGCATTTTTATCTACCCCCATTTTTTAACAATCACGATCTTTAGAAATACCTAAGTGGATATATGTCTTTGAAGATGACAATGCCTACTGTATACCAACATGCGCATATTTAAGCCAATCAGCAGTCGAAATATATATTTATCGACTAGGAAAAATTAAAAGTACAATGAAAGAAAGACCATACCAGATGCTAGCTCAAGAATTACTGTAGATGTAGAAAATGCACAAATGTTACAATACAATGAATCTAGAAAATCGGGGGGGACCATCTTGATTAGACACTATTTCACATGGACCGACAAGGGAGCTTCCTGATCCCAGTCAATATAGTGCTGACAGTGCATAGAACTATGCATTTCTTCAGCAATTCATGAACTAGCATCTGGTATGGTCTTTCTTTCATTGCTGCTATTTGTTATATCTGAACAAATCTGGGTGCTTAGTATGTTTTCTATGTCTATTAACTTCAGTGTTATTTATTGTGGGTTCACGGAAGTACCCTGTAATGTGACAAAGGCTACAGCGTAGCCAAAACGTGTCATGTGTTGTTGTGCCATTAAAGCTTGAAGGTACAAAGAATCTGGTGTGCCGGTTGTTCCTTTTTCAACAGAGGATTTGGGGACCAATATATATATATATATATATATATATATATATAAAACAGCTACTGGCGGTCGGCAGTCAGCAGTAGATAGTTATAGGTAGGACATTGAAAAAGTATTTTTTGACTTGTCTATATCTTTGGCTTTGTTTCAGAAATGCTCACAAAATAAAAAAAAGTGTGCCCAAGGGTCTGGTTGGGCAACAAACGTTTCAAGGATTATCAGTCATGCGGGGAACAAGAAAAAGGGGGGCAAAAAAAGTGAACACAACTACAGCCCGAACTGCTTGATAGAATTACACAAAATTTGGCAGAAGTATAGCTTTAGGTCAGCAGGACATGATTTTTCTTATTTGGTGTAAATCTGCTCAGTAGTTTTTGAGATATTAAAGGAAAATCCAATTTGTATATCTGGGCAGAGCCTAACAACAGATCTCATGGTGAGATGTGATTGGCTGTCAGCACTTCAACCAGAAAGCGATGCAGGCATCTTGGGCTCAATATACATGATAGCCCCCAAATTAAATGCATTTTAGTGAATGGCAGGTTTTGGGGGTCACAAAAAGGAGAACATATATATGATGATAAGACATTTTAGTTACAAGTTAAATCATTTGTTGATGGTGTCATACTAATTTTCAAAATTGTTGTGTGGTCTAAGAAGCTACAAACGCTAAAATGAGAGCGTCATTTCTGTAAATTCACACTTTTTTTCTCAGCCATAGGAGAACATTTTCAGACAATCTCTGTAACACATGTACTTGTCAGGAGCAGCCTGTCAGTTAATTTCCCTGTGTTCTACTGCAATCTCCCAGAGTGTTCTATAGAGCAACTAGAGCGCTAACTGTCTTATTTATGACAAAAGTGTGGCACATCTGAAGCCATCTTGATTGACTCAAACTAGAAAGGAAATGAGAGGGTTCATTGTGTCATAGAAATTATGGTTAGTGCTGTAGAAAGAAAAATTAGACATGTTTTAAGTGAGTTTTAAAATATCTTCCTGTTGTACTTCCAACAGGATGATGATTCCCTTGAGTTTTACTGCAGCCTCCAAGAGTGTTCTAAAGAACAACTAGAGGGCTAACAGTCTTACTTATGTGGCGCACCTGAAGCCATCTTGATTGAATCAAACTGGTAAAATTTAAAACATATCATTTGTAAAGGAATAACATAATGGGGTTCACTTTGTCACAGAAATTATAGTTTGTGCTGTACAAAGAAGTAATAACATATGTTTTAAGTGCGTTCTCAAATATCTTTCTCTTTCATTTCATTAAACATTTTGACAGGCGGACTGAACATGCGCTTTCAGAACCAGTAGCCTATTGCCAGTAACCTCCCTGGTGATTAGCAGCTTATAGTGTTCTAATGAACAACTAGATTCTAATATTCAGAATTTATGGCAAAAGTGTGGCACATTTCAATGCCCTCTTGATGGAATCAAAGTAAAAAACTGAAAGCATTTTCTACTGAGGCTACTGCATTAAATAAGGACATTTTGTAGCCAGGTCCTGCGTCAAACCCTGTCTCCCATGTGCAATCCAATGGGCATCTTACTTAATGTTAAAAAAAAACTACAAATTCACTGAAAAAAACAAAGGTCACAGGAACATTATAGTTAGGAAACAGAATTTAAAAGAATTTAGAAATTCACTAAAAAAACAAAGGTCACAGGAATGTAATAATTAGGTTCCGATTTTACACACAGAAAACCATTGAAATTCAACTGTTATAAAGTTATTTCAAATAACTATACCTCATCCCTCACCATGCACTGCTAATTACCCGATATGTTACATCACTAATGACATCTTCCTTGACATCATTGAAAATATCACTACAAATTTTGCAGTAAAATTATTGGCTAGAAAACTGTGCAAGGAATAGGGATTGTAGGATTAGTGTAGCCAACTCAACGATAGTTGATATTAGTGGCATTGGCTATCTGATTTAGATAAGCACAATGTTACTGCGTTCGCCTCTTACAATAATTTTGTGGAGATTAACTGTCCACTAATATGCTTTTTTATCTTCTTTATTTCTTACATCAGCACCCAAGGGCAAGAAGAGGGGCAGCACCAAGATGTGTCTGGGAAGAGCTGGGGAGGAGGAGGCACTGACCATCAGTGCCACTGCCAAGTGCTCTGTTGCATCCCAGTAATCCTATATTTATCATTATTATTATTTCCCTAACTTTTACCTCTTCCCACTATTATACTACTTTTAGGTTTGTCTTGTTGATTTTTTGGATACTGTCTGCCTTTTTCTAACTTCCCTATCCAATTTTTGTTTAATTCCTGTCATCCCTACATTATGTTTTTTCTGTCTTTCATAGACACCAATTATTCCACCCCTTCATTGCATGTCAGTGATTCTGAGTCATGATCATCATAGGTTATAGCTCTGCCCCTCCATTACGAAAAGTGTTTGGTTCGCTTGACTACCTGGCTTTTCTAACATTAAAAACCAGCAAAATGCCCAGAGTGATTTTTTTGATAGAAGGACTGTAGTGATTTATTGTGGTTATATTTTTTTATTTAAAAAATTGAGGGGAGACGTATCTCACATCAAAAAAATGTATAATGTTTTGTTCTAGCCTCACAGAGTGCCACCAGCTCATCAAGTGCCACTGCAGGAGCAGAAGGGGCCGGGGAGAAGCAGCAGCAGGGTCGGACGGTGGTAAGTCACATTGCTTGCTTAATGTCAATTGCTATTATACTCACTAGCTACTAGGTCATTGTCATGATCGTGAACTCCCCACATTATCAGCTACAGCGGTGGTTGGGTTATGGACTCTTCTATCTGCAACTCAGAAAAAGCTCACAAAATATATGCTAAAAATTATAGCTTGATGGAAACTAAAGAAAAAGAAGGTTAAAAGGTAGGATGGGTGAAATTAGTGAAAGGAAAGAATGGAACGATGGGTGAAAAGATTGGTGGGTGAGTATTGGTTAAATGGATGGATGGGTGAAAGGATGATTGAAAGAAAGGGTGGATACTGAATGGCTGGATAGTGGATTTGGAATTTTGGTGAATGACTGGATGGCAGAGAATGTAAAGCTTAAAATATGTTGGCTCTGGATGAATATAGTAGGAAGAATGAAAAGATGATTGAATAATTGCTTGGATGATTAAACAAGGGAGCTCTTCTAGAGAGGGGCATAGTTTCTTCACATCCACTTATGGCAGACAGGCTAATATATCTGCATTTTATATGTGACGTATATGACGTATCTTATTTATAATCGATCTGCCTCTTTCGAGTCAGGGTAGAAACTAAGTGAAAGACATTTGGAGAAGATCAGAGTCATTGAAATTAAAGATAGATAATAGACAACTACATGTGCCCCTGCTGCAGACAGTGCCAAAGTACCAGAAGGCCTGGCTAGCATGCCTCTGTTAATTTGACACAACAACTTGTACTCCATAGTGCATAATGCCTCACTCATAAATAAGAGGTCATTTTCCACTAAAAGTGTCTGTTTACTAGAAAAGCATTTAAAAGAAAAAAAAATCAGATCACTGTTTTTTTTAAATCTTGTGTTATTCTGCCTTAACTGTTTTCTACCAGACAGTCAGTGATTTTCATGTGAAGCATGTATGGGTAAACACAATTTGCCCTGTGACTCCCCTAATCATTATCACATCAAATTTCAATTACCCTAGGGGACCAGCAATGTACAGCTACTGTACCACCCATTACTTACCTTGAAAGAAGTGTTTGCTCAGAGTATTGTTTACAATGTGTCTTTTTTATTTTTGTGTTTCTCAATATAGCTACTTCTGCTGGTTAACCCGCACCACCCACCAGGCAGGAGATAGTGGCCTGTCTGCAGCAGCAGAGGTTGGCAACTATGTAGGCTGAATACTGGGTGCTGGTGGTCCTGGAGGATGAAGAAGCGTAAATAACTGCCTCTGACCCAGGACACAGTTCAACAGCACGTCAGCCCCAGCCTCCAACCTCCTTGCCATTACATCACTGGTGTCGCTGCCTAGTGCCGCCCCTCCCGCTCTGACAGGGCACTACTCCAGCGCATCCTGCAGCAGATGGTCCATAAGGAAAGCCGGCTCGCCAGGATCGCGCAGAGCCTAGACCAGCTCCAGACTCAATTAGACCTCTTGTACCCCCTTTTTACATTTTTTTGTTTGATGGCAGGGACTTGTTGTGGGTGGAGAGGGTAGGGAGGGAGTTGGGTCCGGGTTTCATTATGGACTTTTTGGGGACAGGGCTATTTGATTGAGGAGAATGGTGGACCTGTTGTGGCTGGAAAGGGTGGCTTTTCTATTTGTCAAAATAATAAAAGAGATTATTTTACTCAATTTATGCCTCATTTTGGCGTTTTATTTTGTACTGCTGTCTTTTACTATAGCCTGCTTTTTAAATCTGCTAAAAAATGTATGTCATTTACTTATACTCTTGCTTTACTGTCCTCTGTAACTATATTAACCGTTGCCATTGCCTGTTTTGCCAACATAACTGGGTCACTGACAAATGCCTGAAGACGAACTGGAGGTAGGTGGCTGTGTTGATTGCCTGTCTGCCTGCATACTGTTATTGAGGTACTGGTTGGTGCAAGTCTCTGCTTGGGCCTTATAAATTTGAGAGATGGTGGTGCAGCCTGTGCCACATCCCTCGGAGCAGGTAGGATAGTAATGTTTAACTCCTCTGTGCCAGCTTACACAATCACTGGCTCGTCTTCATCCTCCTCCTCACCATTATCCCCTTCCATGAATCTGGAACTTTTCTTTTCCCTTGCCTCTCCTGGCATCTCCTCGACTGTGCCAGGATTCACTCATTGTCCCTATCCTTATCATCAGAAGTGGTGCTTGGAGAAGAAGGTGGAGTACTACCCTTCCTTTTTCTTGCTGGAGATCTGTCATTCATTGATTCTAAAAGAGGAGGTTTTTGCTCAGCAGGAAGCTCAACCTCCTGTTCTGCTCCAACTTCGGGTACATATACTATTGATAACTGCAGCTGCTGTCCACTTTGCTCTGTTTCCTGAAACAATTGGGTACTACTTTGTGAAAGGGACAAATCCAATTCCACATCACTGCTTGTTGGCGTTGCCATGATTGTAGTGGCTGCCTGACTGATCACATGCCCTTGGACTAGGTTGGGATGGTGCTGTAGATGTGGGAGTTATGCTCCCAGGTTCCTCCCCAGAGACCAGTGTAGCAGGCACACATCTCCTGAAAAAGGTTGCAGTCAGCACACCACAGGTGGAAAGCTGCTTCTTCTCACTGCCTACTTTATTAGGAGCAACTTTCTTTGGGGCCATCTTAAAGTTCTCAGTTGGCAGCGGCACTAAGCTACACAAGCATAACAGTCTCTTCTGTCCTAAAAACAATCAAGGAAAACAATCATGTAGTTAGTGAAACACAACATTATTGCAGACTTAAACAGTACAGACAAATGCAATATTAGTGCGGTTGGTTACTTATGTAACGAATATCAATGTATTCAAACACTGTAAAGTCAAACCACACCACTGCATCATAAAATATCATTTCAAATCAGGCAGCACAACATCCATCTGTTTTAAAGGAGATACCTGTGGTAGTCAGAGAGATGTGCATGAGTAAATAGAACGATCCTTAAAAACCTATGGCAGAAAGGTGGTCCAGGGGAAATTAAATAATCATTAAAAAAAGTAATGCTGCAGTGCACCGCAGCCAGGGTGTCCAGGAGGAAATGTAATTACTATACACCTAAAGAAGCCAAATTTTGAAATGCAGCCGTGAGCCTTTGGTGGATATATGGCTGGAGGAATGGATGTGGTTAGATGGATGGATCAAGGTAAAATGCAGAATTAAATAAAAGGGGGAAAAAAAAAATGAAATAAATAAATAATAAATTAAAAAATGAAATTAAAACTTACAAATAAAATGTAAAAACTACAAACTTAAATTAAAAAGCATAATAACAAATTTTAAAATATAAAATGAAATAAAGTAATAAATTAAAAAAACAGAAAATTAACATAGAAAATTAACATAAAAAATTAAACTATAACCTTCAAATAAACAAAGCATCAATAATTAATGATGTTTGTATGTAAGCCTAAGGCAAAGACCCGCTGGCTGGATGCACAAAATGTCTGCCAACCACATGGTAAAACAACAACAAGGAGCAAGGAGGCACCGCAAACAAAGAACACATGCAAGCTAATGGCAAAGGAACACTGACTGGATGTAGAAAATGAATGCCAATCACACAGTCAAAGCACAACTGCAAACAAGGTGGCATGGATAACAAAGAACACATGCAAGCCTATAGACATAGAATACACAAAAAGGCCCCTGGCCACATGGCATGGAGAACAAACACACATGGTAGACAATGACAAATATACACACAACCACACTGGCCACAAGGGGCATGGTGGTAACACTGAAGAAAACACTAACATTATTCTAGCAATGCAAAACACAAAAATTATCTGAGCTATAAAAACTTCACAACAACGGTACACATCCTCCTATACCATCAAATATTACAAGATAACATACACATTTTTTGCATAAAAAATGAAATGCAAACAAAAGCCTACATTTTTAATTCAATCCAATAACATTCCCGCCCTAAATGATGTTTTAAAAACATATACCACTGAAATATTTATTTCATGCACTGATGGCTACTTGTACTAAGCTTACTGGCTAGATGCCCCTTTGGAAATCAAGGCCACTTAGTAAAATAATATTGCAAATGTTACAAACGTAGAAAAGGACTGTTACTGAACTGTGCAACAATTTTCCGTTGCAAAAGATGAAATGTAAAATACATACATAAACTCCAGGCCACCAATCACTATACATTTTTTTAAATCAAATTAATGTACAAAGAAATACTGGTGCATGCCAAAGCAAAAAAAAAAAAGAAAAAAACAATAACCTTATTCAATAGTTTTGGAACTTACTTGTGTGATTAACCATAAACAAAGTCCTTAAATCTGAAGTTATATCCAGTAGACATAGAGAGTGATCCTTCCACCTTGAAATCCAATTGAAAATGACCTGAGATGTACAAAGCACTGGTAGGAGCCTGCTAAATAGGAACAGGAAGTTGAAGTCCCAGGGGCACTTTCTTCCTGTTTGAAAAAAAAGTCTTCTCAATCAAAAAAACAACTTTAAGGGCCCATTGGAGAAGAAGATCCACTCAAAAGCCACTTTTTGACTAGATTTAGATGTATCTTGAGTAGAAAATGTACTCCAGGATTTGCACTCACGAGCGAAACTGTTTTGGCCGCTGCCATGGCTGGAAGAAGTGTGGGTAAATGCAAAGACTCGTGCACGCAGCTAGAAACAGTACGAGCAAGAGCAAAGTTTTGCACGCGCTCGCTAGAGGTCCTAGAGTATTGTGGCACTCGTGAAAGAGTGCCAAACCCAACCTCATGTATGAGAATGAACTCCACTCCACGCTGGATTGTGGAATTCAGGAACCTTGCACTCAAATCCACATAGCCACTCTCACACCCAGAGACACCCTATCACACCTATTCTCACACCCAGAGAGAAAGACCTGGGTGGCGGTGAAGGCCGTGGGTGGCAGTGGTTGGATTAACATATAGTAATGAAAGTTTATTTGTGTTAAAAAGATAGAAATTCACTGAACAAAACAAAAGTTACAGAGATTATAGTTAGGAAAAATAATTAAAAAGAACTTAGAATTTAATCTAAAAAAACAAAGGTTGCAGGTACATTATAGTTAGGTTCTTCATTTACTCACACAAAACCAGAAAAATTCAGCAGGTATAGTTAAGGTTATTTCAAGTAACTATAACTCACGGCCTAAGGTAGCCATAACTCGCGCCCTCGCTATGCACTGCTAATTACCCTAGATATTACAGCACTCATGACAACTTTTATAACAACAATAAAAATATCAATGAAACATTAGAAGTCAAATTATTGAAAAAAAAACTGTGCATGGTGGGGACGCAAGTTATAGTAACTCGAAATAACTATAACTGCTGAATTTCTCTTGTTTTGTGCAAGTAAGTTCTGAAACTAACTATAATAAACCTGCAACATTTGTTTCTTTTTAACTGAAATATGTATACATATATAAATATATTAAAACATTAAAGTCCAGAAATCATAGGGGGGCCACTAACGCAGTGGTCCGTGTAGGATGCTGGCAACCCAACGAATTACACAAAATCAATCCTTTATTTGAAAAAGAACAAAGTACGAACTCCCAAATCCAGAAAATTGGATTAGTTTCACCAACGCGTTTTGGCCAGAGCCTTGATCACCATGATTAAGGCTCTTGCTGAAACGCATTGGTGGAACTAATCCAATACGTTTGATAGACTTTCTGCACTTGGGAGTTTGTGCTTTGTCCCTTTTCAGATAAAGGATTAATTTTGTGTTATATATATATATATATATATATATATATATATATATATATATATATATATGATGTAAGTGCTTCTTTGTTTTGTGAAGATTTCCTCATATGTGGGAAGACCTTTGCTTATTACTAGGGTGGAAGGTGCGGGGCTAAGTGGGCGGAGCTTCCAGGTGATTTGCACATTTGTGCATTTTATCAATTTAAAGGGAGACACAGAGACTCTAGGAAATGAGGGACGTGTTTGCTCTGACTTAGATGGAGCTGTCAACACGACTGCCAAGTCAAAGCAAACAGCTATGTCCCAGGGGAGGAGACCATGGGACATAGCAGGAGCCGGCTCTGGGGAGTGATGGTTCCCTGTGCCATTATCGGCTTCCAGATGGGGGCCACTGGTCCCCCCTCTAACTTTTAACTTAGCCCGGGGAAGATGGTGGTCCCCAGGGCCAGGAGGCCATGACGGAACCCCTTCATTATTTTGTTTCAACCCTGGAGATGTGGCAGTTGCCGGGGCTGCAGATATTATCAATGATATTATCAAAGAGGTAATGAGTGCCCTAATTTGTGGGTAATTAGCAGTGCATGGTGAGGGCACAAGTTAAAATTATCTTAAGGCACGAGTTGTGGTTACTTGAGATAACTGTAATAGGAGAATTTCTATGGTTTTGCACGTTTAAAATGTGAGCCTAACTGTGATGTCCCTGTAATTTCTGTTTTTTAAAGTGAATTTCTATGTATTTTAATTTCTGTTTCCTTACTATATTGTCGCTGTAACCTTCATTTTTTCAGTGAATTTCTATGTTTTTTTTTTTAACATAAAGTAATTTTCATTAATCTATGTTAATCCAACCACCGCTGTGACATGGCTGGCCACAGAGCCAACTCCATATAACCACCCAATTTTGTGCCACGCAGACCTTTGGCCATGTGGGGTTCACCTTTGGCCAGTCACAGCAGGATTTGTCCGTAGGTCCGCATGGCCCCCTCCTTCCCCGCCAATTTTGGCCCTGGGGACCCCAGTGCCCAGCCTTCTAAGAACATTTTTGGGGTGGGGCAGGGGGCCCCCCTTCCCATGGCCAATTTTAGCCTCAAAGACCCCATCCCCCGGGGGTTGGCATTAATATTCTTATATTTTTGGGGAAGGGGGCCAAATGACCCCACTACCCAGGTCGATCTCAGGTCCAGGGTCCCCATACCCTGGGACCTGGCCTAAACATTTTATTTTTTGGGGGGACCGCTTCGCCCCCTCGCCAGGCTGATCTCAGCTCTGGGGACCCCATCTCCCTGGGCTCCTCCATGTCACCTGGGTGCCCCCAGGACACACAGTCAAAATGGTTGAGACCACGGGGGAAGTATGAAGGCCCCTGAGGTCCCAGCTGCCTACCCGCCTCCTGTGGGTGCCGGAACTGCTGTCACAAGGAGGGAGCTGCTAAACAAGCAGCTCCCTCTCTGTGAGAGCAATAGTTTCCTCTGTTTCCCTGACAGAATCTCTGCAGGTAGGGAAAAAGAGAAAAAATCCACTTCCAGCAAGTTCTGTGCGAGCCACTCACCTGAATTCAAAGAGTTCTGAAGGGGCAATGTCAATTCCTCAAACCCAGTTTGGACTAACGTAACCTTGATGAAGAGTACATTGCCCTCTCGCTAGTCCTCAAGGGGATAGGGGTTTGAGAAAAGAAAACGAGAAAATACGAAGTTCTGCTTTGTGAACTGCAGAATCAGACTGCTGAACCCTGGACTGCATGTCACGTTGGGTGTCAGGACTTTGCATTTCTCTTATTAAATCTTATTTCTCAAAATACTGGGTTCTTGGTTTTTAGGATTCTGGGCTGCCAAAGAATGACACTTTATTAATATATTGAACTTGCATAAACCATTGCAGAATTATATATTGCATAATGTCAGTTATTATTTCCACATAGTGAGTTCAGTACATACGTTTTTATAAGGCTGAACAAGCCTCTTCCTCTTTTTACAATACTTTCACAGTCTCTTCTTTATGTTCTAGCGTAATCTCTTGCCAATAATAGTTTTGATAAACTTGCTCCATTTCAGATCTCCTAATTCTCAGTGAAGTACTTGTTACAGGAAATACGTTTTTCCTTAATGTCTGTATGGCGGTATCTTGGATTCCCCCCAAACGATAAATCATGCTAGATCTTGCTGTCATAAATTATTTAAAAGACAGAGCTCTATTTTATTTCAATGATTTTAGTGCAGTGTGCATTAAGCAATTAATCTTTCTTTACCTTGAAGTGAAGTTACTTGCTTGAAAACTTCAGAAGCACCCAAACTAAGTTTTTTCACCTTTCTTATTTTTTCTCTTCTACATGAAATACAGGATCATCGGCAGAAGACAGAAGAAGAGAGCCAGGGCTCTGCAGGAAGCAGATCGGAGGGCAGATCGGAGGGCGAACTTTGCCAGAACTTGACTGGTGGCTGTCCAGAGAACGCGAAAGCACTGGGCTGGTAGCTGGTTGGAGAATGAGGAACACTGTACCTCGACTGGGGGTAGGCTGGAGGACAAGGAACATGACTTGAACTGGAACTCACCTGGAGGCAGGAACTTAACTTGACTGGAGACAGGTGTGCAAAGCAGTAGGTACGAAGCCAAGCAAGCCCTCAGACTCACAAGCATCCTTAAATAATCAAATATGCACATATACCTTTTGGAAGTTGATTGCTTGTTAGGTAAATGAGCAATTATCCTCCTAATCATGGCACATGTTTGATACAGGTCACATTGTGAAGAGCACATGTTTTGGCAGTTACAGTTGGAGCAGGTGTGTAAAGAAATGGCTCACTGTTGCAGTTACCCCCCACTTTTTGCCTGATACTGATGCTGACTTGTCTGAGAAGTGTGCTGGGACCCTGCTAACCAGGCCCCAACACCAGTGTTGTTTCACCTAAAATGTACCAGAATTGGCACAACCCTGGCACCCAGGTAAGTCCCTTGTAACTGGTACCCCTGGTACCAAGGACCCTGATGCCAGGGAAGGTCTCTAAGGGCTGCAGCATGTCTTATGCCACCCTAGGGACCCCTCACTCAGCACAGACACACTGCTTGCCAGCTTGTGTGTGCTGGTGGGGAGAAAATGACTAAGTCGACATGGCACTCCCCTCAGGGTGCCATGCCAACCTCACACTGCCTATGGTATAGGTAAGTCACCCCTCTAGCAGGCCTTACAGCCCTAAGTCAGGGTGCACGATACCACAGGTGAGGGCATAGGTGCATGAGCACTATGCCCCTACAGTGTCTAAGCAAAACCTTAGACATTGTAAGTGCAGGGTAGCCATAAGAGTATATGGTCTGGGAGTCTGTCAAAAACGAACTCCACAGCTCCATAATGGCTACACTGAATACTGGGAAGTTTGGTATCAAACTTCTCAGAATAATAAACCCACACTGATGCCAGTGTTGGATTTATTAAAAAATGCACACAGAGGGCATCTTAGAGATGCCACCTGTATTTTACCCAATTGTTCAGTGCAGGACTGACTGGTCTGTGCCAGCCTGCTGCTGAGAGACGAGTTTCTGAACCCATGTGGTGAGGGCCTTTGTGCTCTCTGAGGACAGAAACAAAAGCCTGCTCTGGGTGGAGGTGCTTCACACCTCCCACCTGCAGGAACTGTAACACCTAGCAGTGAGCCTCAAAGGATCAGGCTTCGTGTTACAATGCACCAGGGAACTCCAGCTAGTGGAGATGCCCGCCCGTGAACACAGCCCCCACTTTTGGCGGCAAGTCCAGGGGAGATAATGAGAAAAACAAGGAGGAGTCACTGGCCAGTCAGGACAGCCCCTAAGGTGTCCTGAGGTGACTCTGACTTTTAGAAATCCTCTATATTGCAGATGGAGGATTCCCTCAATAGGGATAGGAATGTGCCCCCCTCCCCTCAGGGAGGAGGCACAAAGAGGGTGTAGCCACCCTCAAGGACAGTAGCCATTGGCTACTGCCCTCCCAGACCTAAACACACCCCTAAATTCAGTATTTAGGGGCTCCCCAGAACCTAGGAACTCAGATTCCTGCAACCTAAGAAGAAGAGGACTGCTAAGCTGAAAAACCCTGCAGAGAAGGCGGAGACACCAACTGCTTTGGCCCCAGCTCTACCGGCCTGTCTCCCCACTTCTAAAGACACTGCTCCAGCGACGCTTTCCCCAGAGACCAGCGACCTCTGAAGCCTCAGAGGACTGCCCTGCATCTAGAAGGACCAAGAACTCCCGAGGGCAGCAGCTCTGTTCACCAAAGACTGCAACTTTGCAACAAAGAAGCAACTTTGAAACAACACGCGTTTCCTGCCGGAAGTGTGAGACTTGGCACTCTGCACCCGACACCCCCGGCTCGACTTGTGGAGAACAATCACTTCAGGGAGGACTCCCCGGCGACTGCGAGACCGTGAGTAGCCAGAGTTGACCCCCCTTCCACAGCGACACCTGCAAAGGGAATCCTGAGGCTCCCCCTGACCGCGACTGCCTGCTTCAAAGACCCGACACCTGGTAAAGGCACTGCATCCCATTGCTTTCTATTGAAAACCCGACGCTTGTTTGCACACTGCACCCGGCCGCCCCCGTGCCGCTGAGGGTATACTTTCTGTGTGGACTTGTGTCCCCCCCCGGTGCCCTACAAAACCCCCCTGGTCTGCCCTCCAAAGACGCGGGTACTTACCTGCTGGCAGACTAGAACCGTGGCACCCCCTTCTCCATTGAAGCCTATGCGTCTTGGGCACCACTTTGACCTCTGCACCTGACCGGCCCTGAGCTGCTGGTGTGGTAACTTTGGGGTTGCTCTGAACCCCCAACGGTGGGCTACCCTGGACCCAAACTTGAACCCCGTAGGTGGTTTACTTACCTGCAAAAACTAACAAACACTTACCTCCCCCAGAAACTGTTGAAAATTGCACTAAATGTCTAGTTTTAAAATAGCTATATATCATTTATGTGAAAACTGTATATGCTATTTTGCTTATTCAAAGTTCCGAAAGTACCTACCTGAAATACCTTTCATTTGAAGTATTACTTGTAAATCTTGAACCTGTGGTTCTTAAAATAAACTAAGAAAATATATTTTTCTATACAAAAACCTATTGGCCTGGAATTGACTCTGAGTGTGTGTTCCTCATTTATTGCCTGTGTGTGTACAACAAATGCTTAACACTACTCCTTTGATAAGCCTACTGCTCGACCACACTACCACAAAATAGAGCATTAGAATTATCTCTTTTTGCCACTATCTTACCTCTAAGGGGAACCCTTGGACTCTGTGCATACTATTCCTTACTTTGAAATAGTGCATACAGAGCCAACTTCTTACAAGGTGGAAAAGCAGTTGTTTGTTTGTTAAGGAAATGAGCAACTATACTCCTGATTGTGGTACATGTTCAATAAAGATCACATTGTGAGGAGCACATTACAATATAAACATCAAGACCGTGTTGAAACTAAAAAGGAGGTATTGAGATTTTTGAGGAAAGTTAAACTTAAAGTCTTCTTTTCTGATCCCTCTGATGAGACCAAGGTGAATTTCAGTGGCCTCAGACTAAAATCAACTTCTTGCCCAGAAAAAAATGGTTTGCCCATAGAGATAGCAGTTTTTGAAGGCATAGTAAAAAGAGAAACTGACAATTTGACTAGCAAAAATATTTTTTTCACACAGAAATGTTCAAAGGCAGAAATGGAGTCAATTTACAGCTTGGCTAATAACCAATCTATTATCATCCACCCAGCTGACAAAGGAGGAGGGATAGTCCTGTGGGATAAGGATAAATATGATCAGTAATGAGACAGCTGAACAATCAAGACCACTATCAATTAATTAATGAAGACCTCTCTCGAGATCTCCAGTATAGAATACAAAATATTACTAGTGAGGCCCCTGACAATGGATGGATATGTAAGAAAGAATTTGAATTCCTTAATCAAAACGAATAGAGGATGCCTCTTATTTATATACTAGTGAAAATTCATAAAGATTTGGAGAATCCTCCATGGAGACCGATTGTCTCTGCATGTGGCTCGATTTTGGAGCCGTTAGCCTAATATATAGATTCCTTCCTTAAACCTTTTGTAGTTAAAACTCAGGCATATGTCCCAGATTCGATGGACATCATCAATAAAGTTGAAGGTTTACATTTTAATGAGCATAATCAATTTCTGGTGACTTTCGACATTAAAGCTCTTTACACCAATATTCTTCAGGATGAGGTGAATTGAAGTGATCAGAGCAGTTGGAGACACTAGTTTACCTCCAATTGATATCCCCACAGAATTAATAACTGCTTTGGCTACACTCTGCTTGATTTATCATTTTTTCTTGTATAAGGAAACCATGTATTTACAAATCAAGGGAGTGGCAATGGGTTGCAACTTTGCACCGGAGCAAGCCAACGTTGTGATGGATTTGTTTTAAAAGAAATGGGTGAATGACAATTCAAACCCTTTTAGAAATAATATCATCAAAGGTTTAGATACATAGATGATATTTTAATGATCTGGGAAGGAGATAGAACAGCTTTGGAAGCCTTTCATGAATGGTTAAATCAATGCACGTTAGATTTTAGGTTCACTATGAATTGTGATGTTAAAATCAATTTCTTAGACCTTTGGATTATATCAAATGGGGCCTCCTTAGACGTGAGCCTATATAAGAAACTGACTGATTGCAATACTTTGCTGGATTTTTCTAGTGGTCATTCAAGAACTTTGAAAGAAAATTTACCTTATGGACTGTTCCTACGGATTAGGAGGAACTGCACTAAGAGAAATTAGTATTTTGAAAACTCGATGGAATTGGAGAAAACATTTGTTACTAGAATTTATCCTAAAAAACTGGTTAAAGCAGCTTCTAAAAGAGCATGGTTCACACCCAGGGAATCTTTATTAACTCCCAGCCAACGGACAAAGGATGTCCTTTTAATTTGTATCATTACCTATAGTCCTAAAGCATACGAAATAAGAATTCTGAATAGATTGGGTATTAAAAAACCATTTGTTGGACTTTTTTGCTTTATGCAGGATCATCCCAAATCTTTTTGCCTCCTATTTTTTCTGACCTATTGCTGTTGGCTTTTGAACTCTGAGCACTTTACCACTGCTAACCAGTGCTAAAGTGCACATGCTCTCTGTGGAAATTGTATGTAATCAGTTTATCCATGATTGGCATATTCAATTTACTATCAAGTGCCTAGTAAAGTGCACTAGAGGTGCCAGGGCCTGTAAATCAAATGCTACTAGTGGGCCTGCAGCACTGGTTGTGCCACCCACATAAGTAGCTCTGTAATCATGTCTCAGAATTGCCACTGCAGTGTCTGTGTGTGCAGTTTTAACTGTAAATTCCACTTGGCAAGTGTACCCATTTCCCAGGCCTAAACCTTCCCTTTTCTTACATGTAAGGCAAACCTAAGGTAGGCCCTAGGTAGCCCCAAGGGCAGGGTGCAGTGTATGGTTAAGGTAGCACATATAGGGCCTCATTACAACATTGGCGGGCGGCAAGCACCGTCCGCTTAGTTGTACCCGCCGGGAGGCCACCAATGCGGCCGCACTCCCGCAGTGCCCATTTTGACATCCCGCTGGTCTGCAACATGGGAGCCGGCTCCAAATGGAGCCTGCGGTGTTGCGGCCGTGGGACGGGCAGTTGCACCCGTCGCGCTTTTCACTGTCTCCATAGCAGACAGTGAAAAGCTGCATATGGCCCTGTCAGGGGGCCCCACGACTCCCTGTACCGCCAGCCTTTTCCTGGCGTTTCAAACCGCCAGAAAAAGGCTGGCGTCGGGGACTTGTAATTCCCTGGGCAGCTTCCGACGCGTCGTAATACCCCAGGAAGCACCGACAGCCTGTTGGCGGTGCTTCCGTCATTTTAGCCCTGGCGGTCTCGTACCGCCAGGGTCAAAATGACCCCCATAGTAACGTGTTTTATATGTCCTGACAGTGAAATATTGCTAAATTTGTTTTTCACTTTTGCAAGGCCTGTCCCTTTCATAGGTTAACATGGGGGCTACCTTTAAATCTGATTAAAGTGTAGATTCCCTTTGGGAGCGGATGGACATGTAGAGTTTGGGGTCTCTGAGCTCACAATTTAAAAATACATCTTTTAGTAAAATTGATTTTAAGATTGTGTGTTTGAAAATGCCACTTTTAAAAAGTGAGCATTTTCTTGCTTATACCATTTCTGTGACTCTGCCTGTTTGTGGATTCTCTGTCTGGGTCAGTTTGACAGTTGGGCTGGTTGCACCTCACACTAGACAGTGACACAAAAGGAGCTGGGGTGTAGTCTGCATTTCCTGATGAGCCATCTGTGCTAGGAGGGAGGGGAGAAGTGGTCACTTACACCTGAAAGGGCTGTGCCTGTCCTCACACAATGCCGTCTCTGACCCCCTGGTGAGTGTCTGGGCTCTGGCCTGGCAAAGGCAGAATTTCACATTGAAAAGAGACTTTACTTTGAAGTAGGCCTACTTCAAAGGAGAAATTGGGTATAAGAAGGGCACCCAAAAACACAGACTTTAGATCACTTCTGGACATCAAGAGGAACCTCTGCCTGGAGAAGAGCTGAAGAGCTGAGGAGAAGTGCTGCCCTGTCTTTGACTGTGCTTTGTGGAGCTATCCCGCCTTTGCTGCTTCTGCCAGAGTAAGAGGGCACAGACTGGACTTTGTGTGCCTTCCATCTTGTGAAGAAATCTCCAAAGGCTTGATTTAGAGATTGCCTCCTGTTGTTTGAAGTCTCAGGGATAGCAAAGACTTCTCTCTGCAAACACCTGGAGTCTCTGGAGAGACTCCTGCTCTGACAAGTGGTGCCCTATCCAGTCCCTGGGCCCTTGAAAGGAAATCCAAGGAAATCGACTTTGGACGACTTCGGACCGGCGCCGCTGCTTAATCCAGTGACGCCGCCTGCAACAGACTCCATGATCTTTGCTGGCACGCGACAACCTTCGCATGCCCGACTCCGCTGCAGCCCCGCTGAAGTCCGCGACTCTGTGGAAGTCGCCGCACCACGTCGTGACCGGCGCCGCTCGAAGTGCGCGGATTCAATATTTCGCACAGACGCCGCGATCCCCTTCTTGGCGCATCGACTTGTTTTTACTCTTCACCAAAGGTACTGTACTTGGGGGTCTACACGACTCCATGTCCGGCGCCGCTGGTGTAGGCTTGTTGGGAACGACTCCGTCACGATGCCGTGTTAACACCTCATCAAAGCATTTAGTGTTTCTAAGCGGTATTTTTGAGTTTAATCTTCAAAAATTCATAACGTTACTTGTATATGTCGGATTTTTGTCATTTTGGTTTTGTTTTGTTTAGATAAATATTTCCTATTTTTCTAAACTGGAGTTGTGTCATTTTGTAGTGTTTTCATTAAGTTACTGTGTGTGTTGGTACAAATACTTTACACCTAGCACTGATGTTAAGCCTACTGCTCTGCCAAGCTATCAAGGGGGTAATCAGGGGTTAGCTGAGGGTGATTCTCTTTTACCCTGACTAGAGTGAGGGTCCTTGCTTGAACAGGGGGTAACCTGACTGTCAACCAAAGACCCCATTTCTAACACCATTGTTTGTATTTAAGAAGGCACAAAATTTACGTGATCATTTGGTAAAATCTGTTTATCCTGTGGAAAAGAGAAAGGATCTTAAAATTATGCTTCAGCTCCCTTCTTTACAGGGCCATTATACATGTGAAAATTGCACAGCATCTCCATTTACAAGTGATACTAAAGAAATAGGCCCTCATTATGACATTGTTTGCAAATGCCGCCTACCACGGTGACGGCTGCCAACATGCAATCGCCTTGGTTACCAGCCGCCCACCTGCATTATGACCCTCGAAGGAATTCCACCATGATGGCAGACGGCAGTAAGGTGGTGCTGCTGTCAGCAGCAGCTCCACGCCAGCAAAACACCGCCTACCGTATCATGAGCCATGATACGGCCTGGCGGGTTTCGCTGGCGGATGCTGCTGCTGACAGCAGCGCTGCGTCCCGTCTCCTGCCGGAGGACCCCCTGCAAGCAGGTAAGTCTGGTTCTCCGACAGGAGAGGGGGGTGGGTGTGGTGTGTGCATGTGTGAGGGCGTTGTGTGTGTAGTGGGGTGTGTCTGTTTTTGTATGCATGCATGCGGGTGTGAGTTGCGTTGAGTGCATGCGTGAATGCCTGAATGTGAGTGTACGTGTATGTTGTGTGTTGTGAATGCGTGTGTGCGAAAATGTATGTTGGTGTGTGTTGCGGTGTGTGGATGTGTATTAGTGCATGCGTGGGTGGATGTGGGTATGCGTGTGTGCACGATTGTGTATATATGTGTGCGCGTGTGGGTGTGTAAATGTGGGGGGAAACAGGAGAAGGAGGGGGAGGGTTGGGAGGACTCTAGGGAGGGGGAGGAAGGCTGGTGAGACCCCTATCAGTGCCAGGGAAAGAATTCCCTGGCACTGATAGTGCCTACCGCCATGGAGGTAGACGGGATCTTAATCCCGAGGGTGGGATTATGACGGCCGCCGGGTTGGAGACCGAAGTCTCCAGCCCAGCGGCCGCTACTACCCTGGCGGCCGGAGTGGTACATTGGCGGTTTGGCTTGAGCCAGTACCTTTCCACAAATTACCGCCGACAGCCAGGGTCGTAATGAGGGCCATAATGTTGAATGGACAAACACCTTACTAAACTTGTTTTTCTAATGGTAATACTAAAAATGTTATTTATTGCATTAAATGTCCTTGTGAACTGATATATATTGGACAAACATCACAGCCTGTTAAAACCAGAGTTCTGCAACACAGATCAAGATAAAGATGTGCAACAAGAGTAGCACCTTTGGTGGAACATTACAGTGAATTTAACCACACACCAGGTGATATCTGGTGGACAGTATTTCAGTTAGTACATATTAATCAAAGTGGACGAGCTATAGCCACCAGTCTGAACAGAATGCCAGATTGATTGAAAAATATGGAACAGTGCGACATGGCCTAAATGATTTGGACGAGATGTGGGCCTTGATTTAGAAGGTTAACAATGGTTGTACTTGATTACATCAACTGAAAATGTATAAGTATATTGTGCAATTAGTTTATTGTAAACTTTCTCCATGTCTGACAATTTACTAGATCATATTCATTGTAAAATTATATTTACATGGTTTATTAAGTACACTAGAGAGCGATTTTTTCTTTCATTTTTTTCTTTCTTTTTGCTGTATTTTCATGATTGATCATAACTATTTTCACTTAGAACCTTTTTTGTATACCTTCAAAAGAAAGATAGAACACATATGCATAAATAAGATCTTTTCTGTTTATTAGTGGTTATGGCCTTTATTTTATAGGCTCTGGCAGCACTTTGGTCGAGTACAAGAGAACAAGATTAGTTAGTCTGGAGATGGGTGAATAATAGAGGAAGATCTGATAGTTATTGTTGGACCTGGCCCTTTTACAGGGTCATTCCCCAGACTTTTTGCTTTTTGCCTCCTTATTTTTCTGACCTTTGTTGGCTGACGTTTTGACTCTGAGACCTTTTTCACTGCTAACCAGTGCTAAAGTGCATGTGTTCTCCCTTGCAAAATTGGTATGATAGGATTATACCTAATTGGCATATTTAATTTACCTATAGGTTGTAAAGTGTTATCCCTATACCCAGGGCCTGTAAATAAAATGCTACTAGTGGGCCTGCAGCGGGGACAGGTTGTGAGGAAGCCTAGGCAGGTCCCCACCACGATTGCGAGTCCCCGGATGGGCCCGTTGATCATGAGGAGAGGGTGCCGACCGCCCCTCTCCCCCAGGAGCACCGCGTGGCCGCCGTTGTGCGCACAGGAGCGCCAGGGGCCCCCATGCTCTCTCTTTAGGCATATGGTGTGCCTCAACATTAGGAAACCAGTTACTTTTTAGGGAAATAGTGGCTCAGTGAGCCAAGTATGGACCTAGGGAAATTATGGGGGTCATTCTGACCCTGGCGGTAATTACCGCCATGGCGGAGGTCGGCGGTAGCACCACCAACAGGCTGGCGGTGCACCGCTGGGCATTCTGACCGCGGCGGTTCAGCCGCGGCCAGAAACGGAAAGTCGGCGGTGTACCGCCGACTTCCCGCTGCCCTTGAGAATCCTCCATGGCGGCGGAGCGCGCTCCGTCGCCATGGGGATTCTGACACCCCCTACCGCCATCCGGTTCCTGGCGGTTCTCCCGCCAGGAACAGGATGGCGGTAGGGGGTGCCGCGGGGCCCTGGGGGCCCCTGCAGTGCCCATGCCAATGGCATGGGCACTGCAGGGGCCCCCGTAAGAGGGCCCCACGAAGAATTTCAGTGTCTGCTTTGCAGGCACTGAAATTCGCGACGGGTGCAACTGCACCCGTCGCACCTTCCCACTCCGCCGGCTCCATTCTGAGCCGGCGTCCTCGTGGGAAGGGTGTTTCCCGCTGGGCTGGCGGGCGGACTTTCGGCGGTCGCCCGCCGGCCCAGTGGGAAAGCCAGAATGACCGCCGCGGTCTTTTGACCGCGGAGTGGTCTTTCGGCGGGAACCGCTTGGCGGGCGGCGACCGCTGTCCGCCGCGGTCAGAATCACCCCCTATATGTTTTACCTGCTTTTCCTTCCATTACATATATGTGCTGATGTTCCTTTTATGACATGGTTTGCTGATATGTATTTTTATGACTTGTGAGATATTTTCTAATGTTCCTTTTATGGGTATTTAGGAGTTATTCATGACTAATGCATAGAACTCTTACTGTAACTCCTGACTACTGCTTATGTTTCAGAATCCGGAGTACTTACGTGTTCTAATGTGACAACTGTGTATTCTTGCAGAGTATTAGTAACTTGTGTAGCGTTCTGACAACTGCTAAGGTAGCAGGGTATTACTAATGTGTAATGTTGGTCTAATTATGTTTTGTCTAATACAGATTATTTTTACATACCTCAGTGTTGTGTTTACTTTGTGGTCTACATTTTGCGTCACGTGTGTTGTGTGTGTTGTGCAAACGCTTTAGACATTGCCTCTGGGATAGGCCTGACTGCTCGTGCGAAGCTACCAAGGGGGTGAGCAGGGGTTATCTTGGACGTGTAAATCCCTCGCCCTGACTAGAGTGGGTAGATTCTGCTTGGCTTAGGTGCATACCCTAGCCAACCAGAAACCCCATTTCTAACAGTTATCCATTCAACTATGGCCACGGTCGATAGATAGTCTGCGCGCTCGACACAAAGGATATTCAATCCCTTTCCAAAATGGCTGCTACATAGGGATTCTTCTTGCAGGGATAGCGGTTCTGATTTGTACGGAGGCAAAAGAAGAGTCCTCCGATTGCTTATTTGGAGGATATGAGATGTACCTGGGATTATACACGATTTATTTGTTTGCATTTGTTTGAGCTTCTGAAAAGTTGTGTTAATCCTGAATGGAAAGCTATCTATGTAAATATGACCGCTCCCAAAGAGATATATACAGAGAGAAAGATGGCTGCTGCGTTTGATGGTGAAAGGATATTTAATCCTTCTCCAAGATGCCGCCACATAAGGAGTTAGATGCAATAGGAGAACGGGCCACGTAATGCACAGTGGAGATTGATGGGGCTTCAAGCACACTGTGGAAGGTTCATTTTTTTTTTTTTATATCCGCTATTTACATATATTAGGAGACATGATCTGAAGTGTGGCTTGAATATAAGTAAAGTTTTGAAAAATTCTATGATTAAGAGTACATCTTTTCAAGTCAATAGAAAGCATAGGGTTTGAGTTAATGTTGTCCATTCGATCTATTTCTCAGGAAGATGCTAATATGATATTTATCTTTGTGGCATGCAGGGTTATTTTTGGAAGCATTCCAATTACTTGCACATGAATTGAAGTGTATTAATAACAGCTCAGCCACTTGAGGTGAACTTTGCACTTAAAGACGAGTAGTTATTTGTATATGGGCATTATTAAGCTATTAAGGAGGTCAGTTGGTGGTGCCACTTTTAAGTTTAAAAAAAAAAGTTTTTAGAAATTTTCACTGTGGAGGTTTCAAATATTTTTTAATTATATCTTTGGTAATTTGATGTTTTTTGTATTTTTAAAAGGTACTTCTCTCTCCGCTAGTCCTGATGAGGCCCTTAATTAAAGTGGGCAGAAACGCGTCGACCTTTATATGTGAGGATAGGTTGAGAAAAAAATCAAATAAGTTACACATTGTGTTATAAGTATGTATGAAAACTAAGGGTGATACAGAGATGTGTATATAATGCAACAATCTCTTTTGTGTGGATTTATACGGAAAGTATTGGCAATAACCACACTGTTTTGAAAAGAGGAGATGATTGAAGGACTAAATGTTTCTTGGTTGTTTCTTTTTGTTTGTTTTGTTTGTTTTTATTTTGATCTATGTGTATAACATCTTTTAGAATGTGTACACGCTATTCTTATGTCTGAGGAAAATGGAATTAATTAAAAATACGTAATTAAATTGCAGTCTCAATGATTGATTAACAGTTTCATTTGTTTGAAAGTAATAATTGTATTTTTCCCTACTTTTACCACTTGTTAACTTTTTGTTTGGCAGTTACAGTTGCCACATGTTTAGCAGGTTGGATACAATGTGCATGATCTTCAAGCACTGGTTATAATAAATGAGACATTTAACAAGCATTGATTATTGCAAACTTGATATTCAAGGATGTAATGAAAACACCCAAATAAGTCTGAATATTGCAAGTAACAGCACCTTACTGTAATTGAGCTCTTGGACTTGCTAGTGTATCCACAACAGGGGCATAGCAGGGGCGGCCATGGGGGGTGGTGGTCCCCAGGGCCATTATTGGTTCCACAAGGGGAGCCGCACAGCCCCACCTCCAACTATAACATTTGCCCTTCGGAGGTGATGGTGTCTGGGGCCAGGGGTCTGCAACAGAACTATCTTCTTTACACTTAGCCCTGGGTAGGTGGAGGTCTCCGGGGCTGTGGGTGGGGCCACACAGTTCATTGAATATTTGTCCGGGGGAAGTGCCGGTCCCAGGGGCTGTGGTGAGGCCGGGCAACTCCCCCACATTTCATTCTATGTTTGGCCCCTGGGAGGTGGTGGTCCCCGGGGCTATGGGTGGGATAAGCACAACCTCTGCATTTCATTCTATGTTTGGCCCCAAGAAAATGGTTTTCCCCAGGGCTGTGGAGAGGTGAGCGCCCCCTGCATTCACATTGGATTTATCCCCGGGGAGGTGAGGTTCACCTGGGCATGGAGGTATGCAAGATCCCCCTACTTCAATAAAAGCATCTTGTCCAGTGGAGGTGGTAGCCCCCAGGGCACGGGGGCCCGCATTCAATGTAATATGAGCCCTGGGAAGTGGCAGTCCCTGGGGCATCAGTAAGCCCTAGGAGGAGGGCCAATGCACTCCCTCTGTACTTTTTGATATGCCCCCATGACCAGGCCATTCCAGGTGCATTTTTGTTTGAATGTTTGATAGATCTGCTGAAACTCTTACTGAAAATGTAAAAACTGCTTTTTTGCTTTGGGGGGGGGCCTCTGGTACCCCAAGCCAGAGCTAAGGTTCAGGGTGTCCCTATCCTGGCCCCTTTTTTTTTCTTTCTTTCTGGGTCTCACTGAAGCTGAGTCCCAAGATGGCTGCCAACACTTCCTTGTTGAAGAGTTGGCAGCCAATTAGATCTCAGCACGAGATCGGGAGGGTTCGCTGAGCTTTTGGACCAAGAGCTACCTTTCTGCCAAATTTAGTGTAATTCCATTCAGTGGTTCGGGCACTATTCCTGTTCAAAATCCCTATGGAAAAATGCATTGAAAAAAGTGTTTTGGACCCTCTATTTTTCTCGGACCCTGCTTGAAGGATCACCCTGAAACTTTCTAGCTTTCCAGGCAGCAGCTCAAGTGAGTGTCATATGTTTTGGAAAATGTTGTGAAGATTCATCAAACAGCGCCAATGTTATTAGCAAAACAAAGAAAGTTGTTATGCTTTTTTTATAGAAACAAAGGGGGTCATTACAACCCTGGCGGACGGTGTTAACGGTGCGGTAATACTGCAAACAGGCCAGCGGACAAAAAAAGGGAATTATGACCACCAACAAAGACAGCCACTTTAACACACCGCCCGCCACGGCGGTACAGACAAACAACCCGTCAGTCACCGCCAACAGACAGGCGGGAGACAATGTACCGCCCACAGTATTACAACCTACCAATCCGCCACCTTTTCCAGGGCGGATTCACCGTGGATAAAAACACGGCGGCAACAGCTTTTGCTATGGGAAAACGCTCACCTGAACACATCCCACGAGGAAGGAGGCCACCATGGAGCCGGAATTACAAATACTCCCTGCCCTTGTCTTTCTGCTCCTCTACGACCAACAGCTACGTAGGCACCGAAGACACTGGTGAGTACTGCACCTACGACATGGGGGAGGGGGAGGCAAAAGTTAGGGGGACACCCACCAAACACCCCCACCCCCACCCTCGCATATTACAACATACACACCAATGCATTCACAATAAATCACAGTAATAACCCACAATGCCCCTGGAAGAATGAATAGACAATGCGAAATTCGGTCAAACAATGTAATGTGCCAATATACATGTCATACAAAAATATACAGATATATATTTCAAATTCACTCATAATTATAGATACAATACGATAAGTAGTGCAGATATGTACACAACAATGTCCGTGCACCAACAGTCCAAAAATGCATGGGCGAGGCCCACAAACGATACCTGACCACTATCGGAGAGAACACTGCCAGGGCATCAGATCGAAATACTACAGGCACCTCAGGGGGAAGGGAACGGGGGGCACCTCAACCAGATGAATGCGAAGCCAGATCCACGACGGGGCTCCATGTCCATTGATGTATCCTGGGGAGTGCAAAGCCACAGTCTCACAAGTCTCTACAGTGGGTGGCTTGCCCACTGTGCCGTCCTGGGGAGTGCAAAGCCACAGTCTCACAAGTCTCTACAGTTGGTGGCTTGCCTACTGTGCCATCCTGGGGAGTGCAAAGCCACAGTCTCACAAGTCTCTACAGTGGGTGGCTTGCCCACTGTGCCATCCTGGGGGAGTGCAAAGCCACAGTCTCTCAAGTAGATGCAGTTCTCCACTGGTACTGTGTGGGACTGGTGCCCAGACTGGATGAGTCTCCTCATGAAAGTTCATGCCCTGTCACTGTCCCAGCTGCACATGGGATAAGGATGCCTGATGTGGCGGCCTTTTCATTCCTACACGGTCTTTGGCCTGTTCAGCGGTCTTCACCATGGCAGTCTTTGCCCTGTTCAGCTGTGCTTTGACATGGCGGTCTTTGCCCTGTTCAGCGGTGCTTTGACATGGCGGTCTTTGCCCTGTTCAGCGGTCTTCACCATGGCGGTCTTTGCCCTGTTCAGCGGTCTTCACCATGGAGGTCTTTGCCCTGTTCAGCAGTGCTTTGACATGGCAGTCTTTGCCCTGTTCAGCGGTGCTTTGACATGGCGGTCTTTGCCCTGTTCAGCGGTCTTCACCATGGCTGTCTTTGCCCTGTTCAGCGGTCTTCACCATGGCGGTCTGTGCCCTGTTCAGAGGTGCTTTGCCATGGCGGTTCAGGACTATTCAGCGGTGCTTTGACATGGCGGTCTTTGCCCTGTTCAGCGTTGCTTTGACATGGCGGTCTGTGCCCTGTTCAGCGGTGCTTTGACATGGCGGTCTTTGCCCTGTTCAGCGTTGCTTTGACATGGCGGTCTGTGCCCTGTTCAGCGGTGCTTTGACATGGCGGTCTTTGCCCTGTTCAGCGTTGCTTTGACATGGCGGTCTGTGCCCTGTTCAGCGGTGCTTTGACATGGCGGTCTTTGCCCTGTTCAGCGGTGCTTTGACATGGCGGTCTTTGCCCTGTTCAGCGGTGCTTTGCCATGGCGGTTCAGGACTGTTCAGCGGTGCTTTGACATGGCGGTTTAGGACTGTTCAGTGGTGCTTTGACATGGCGGTCTATGCCCTGTTCAGCGGTGCTTTGACATGGCGGTTCTGATACGGACATTGGTGTGTGGCATGACGTTTTCTACACTGGGGATTGGTGTGTGGCAGGACGTTCTCTACACTGGGAATTGGTGTGTGACATGACGTTCATTCATTGGCCAGCGGGACTGTGGCAGCCGGGGCCCTCCTGGGCTGTGACTCTGGCGGTGGTCTCTAGACCAGTGACGATACTTGGGCCCTCCTGGGCACTGACTCTGGCGGTGGTCTCTGGACCAGTGACGATACTTGGGCCCTCCTGGGCTGTGACTCTGGCGGTGATCTCTGGACCAGTGACGATACTTGGGCCCTCCTGGGCACTGACTCTGGCGGTGGTCTCTGGACCAGTGACGATACTTGGGCCCTCCTGGGCTGTGACTCTGGCGGTGGTCTCTGGACCAGTGACGATACTTGGGCCCTTCTGGGAGGTGACTCTGGCGGTGGTCTCTGGACCAGTGACGGCGCTGCTGGCGGTTGTGTCTGGTCCGCCGGAAATGATGGCGCACTTCTCCGCTGTTACACTCACAAGAGGCTGGGCAGACTTCCTCTGGACCTTCCCCACCTTTGTTGGAGTCACAGCTGACTCACCAATCCCCTTCGAACCCATGTCAGTTGTTGTACCACCAGGAGTCTTAACACGGTCCCGTCGTCCACTCTCCAATTTGAGAGCCTTTACAGGGGGTGGGCTGCCAGTGCCTTGGCTCCGGGTCCTACTACCTGCCCTAGTGGCAGGAGCACTCCACAAGCCTTGAACACGCACCACTGGTATTGGAGGCTTTTTGGCTGAGGCGCTACGACGGGACTGATGAATTGGAGGGGGGTGGGGGCAAAAAGGTCAATTTTACAGAGGGACAATTTCTGACGAACACTGGGATGGGTAGCTGGAGGGGGTCTGGGAGTGGAGGAAGAGGAGGTGGTTGTCGAAGGTTTCACTTTAGCTGTTTTGGGTGCAGGTGTGGGTACTGGAGGCTGTCGTGAGGTGGATGGATGTTGAGTGAGTGATTGCCGGCGTTTGTGTACTTTGGGAGGGGGCGTCACAGACACACTGGGAGAGGACGCAGGGGACGTGTAAATGGCAGTGGAGGTGGTGAGTGCAGGTGAGCGGCTTGTGGTGCTGGGTCTCATTGTGCGATTCATGGTGCCTGTAGATGTGGTGCATGCAGGTGTGTGTGTAGACGAGACTGGGAGGGAGGAGGGAGAAGAGGAGGAGGGGGACACAGTCGAGACAGTGCTGTGTCTGTATGGGTGTGATGCTTGTGTGAGTGCCTGTGGGATGTGTGGTGCCTATGTTTGCTTGAGCTACTTTTGTGTGTTGACTTGTGTGCATGCTGGTCTGTAGGTGTGCTTGGGATGGGCTGGGGTACAGGGGATTGGGTCTGGGTGGAGGTAGTTGGAGGGGGGAGGCTAGACACAGGGACAATGGCTGCCATCAGTGCTGAGGCCAGAGATTGCAGGGTTCGCTGAAGGACAGCCTGACCAGAATGAATGCCTTCCAGGAATGCATTACCGTATGGCAACTCTCGTTCTACACCCTGGATGGCATTCACAATGGTAGACTGCCCAACAGTGAGTGACCTGAGGGCAGCAGGGGTGACTGGGGCAGGACCTGAGGTTCCTAGGGCGAAGGTGATGCCCACCCTCTTGGGTGAGCGGGCACGGGGCGAACGCTGAGGGGCTGCTGGGAGGGCGGTGCTGGTAGGGGAGGTGGCGGCTGTACCTGTTGAAGTGGGGGGCACAGATGGTGCCGCCACCACAGGGGAGCTCCCATCGGCGGACGAGTCCGTGTCGCTGGTTGGTGACCCGGTAGCCGAGGTGAAGCTCCCCTCGCCCTCCGTCCCACTGGTGCATTCTGAGTCCGTGGTGTGGTCCTCCATGGCCATGTGGGATGCAGCTCCCTCGTGCTCCGGTGTCACTGTACCTCAGCCTGTTGATGCTGATGTACAAAAGGACAGGGAGAGCAGGAAAAGGGGGGGGAGACAGAAGAAAGAAAGTTTTAGTGCATGGCATTCCGCTACCGTTGGCGGACAAGACAGATGCAGCAGCCCCCTGCATAACGCCGTGCACCTGCACTTTGCACATGCAATTTCTGGGTTATGGCCTACATGGCAATGGTGGACATCTGCGCACATGGATGCCGCAGGGGCAACTATACCTCGACTTGGCACTCTGCTGAGGTGGGGTTGAGTGCCACATGGCCTTCATTACTGAGGGACCTTGACTACCTAACTCGCCCTGACCTATGGATACCCACAGCCCACCTCCCCCACCCAGACACCTTCACTGCACGCAAAGTCAGCAGAATGAGGTTGTACTCACCCCCTTGTGTCTGCTGTGATTTCCTCGCCCATCCAACTCCGGGTAGGCCACCGCCAGGATCCGGAACATCAGGGGGGTCATGGTGCAACGGGCACCCCTCCCACGTTGGGAGGCCATCCCCAGCTGAGCCTCCGCCGTCTTCTTGCTGCAGCCGCAAATGTCCTCCCATCTCTTACAGCAGTGGGTGCCCCGTCTCTGGTGGGCCCCCAGGGTCCGGACCTCCTTGGCGATGGCACGCCAAATGTCCCTCTTCTGGTGGGCGCTGACCTACATGACATGCACAAGGGAAGAGGAACAGTCATTACCAACTGCACCGTCGTTGTGAGTGGCCCCCTCCCTACTCTGGCCATGTGGCCCATTCATTCCCATGCATTAATGTTCTATGAACTCTGCCCCCTTCCCTCTTCCACCCAGCCCTCTCCACCCAGGCCTAGCCCATACAACGTGCTCGCTGTGTACTGACCTGTTGGTCTGGAGGACCGTAGAGTAGCGTGTACTGAGGGAGGACCCCATCCACAAGTTTCTCCAACTCCTGTGCAGTGAAGGCAGGGGCCCTTTCCCCAGATGCAGCAGCCATCGTCACTTCCAGACCGAGGTCACAGCAGTACTAGCAGTGTAGGTCCTCTCCTGTCGAAGGTCAGTTATCTAGTGATTGAACAGATAGAAAATGGCGGTGACGTCCGCGGCGGTGACGTCCTCGGCGGTGCACATCATCACCGCCAGCGCACCTGTTCATTGGCTCCTGGGACCGATAGGGTCCAATGTTGACCAATGCAGCATTGCGCCGCGGTCTACGACCGCCTACCACAACGGTGTGCAACGCTAGCGCAGTTACCCCACAATCCCATTGTCCCACTTTAGAAGTCAGGCAGCCGCCATTTCAGGAGCCCAGATGGCTTCATTAACTTCTGCGTCACACATAGCTAGGCCTACACTCAACACACATACAGGAAGGGTTTTGTGTCTGGTGTAGTCTTGTGTGTAACTGTGGGTACATACTTGGAAGAATAGTGACTGGTTCTTCGCTGTTGTCCTTCGTAGGCACCGTCAGCTGGGACATATGAGAAGATGGCGGAATCCTCCGGTGTACCGACCGCTGGTGGACCTGTTGACAATGGAAGAAAGACATGTCATCGTCACCTACCGGTTTGACCGTGCCACTATCCAGGAACTTTGTACCCAGTTGGAGCCAGACCTGATGTCACCAATCCGCCATCTGACTGGAATCCCCCCTGATTTGCAGGTGCTGTCAGTGCTCCATTTCCTTGCAAGTGGGTCATTTCAGACTACTGTGGCCATGGCATCATGGATGTCCCAGCCTATGTTTTCCAACGTGTTGTCCAGAGTGTTGTCTGCCCTGCTGAAACACGTAAGGAGATACATCATTTTCCCTGAGGTGGAGGATTTGGCTACAGTGAAAGCTGACTTCTATGCCCTTGGACATATCCCCAACGTCATAGGTGCTATTGATGGTACCCATGTAGCTCTGGTCCCCCCCCACAGGAGTGAACAGGTGTACAGGAACAGGAAGAATTATCATTCGATTAATGTCCAGATGGTCTGTTTGGCAGACCAGTACATCTCGCAGGTAAATGCTATGTTCCCTGGCTCAGTGCATGACGCCTACATCCTGCGGAATAGCAGCATCCCTGATATGATGGGTCAACTCCAGAGGCACCGTGTATGGCTATTGGGGGACTCTGGTTACCCCAACATTTCCTGGCTATTGACCCCAGTGAGGAATCCCAGGACCAGGGCAGAGGAACAGTACAATGAGGCCCATGGGCGGACTAGGAGGGTGATCGAACGCACCTTCGGCCTCCTGAAGGCCGGGTTCAGGTGCCTACATATGACAGGTGGATCCCTATTCTACTCACCGAAGAAGGTGTGCCACATCATCATCGCCTGCTCCATGCTCCATAATTTGGCTTTGCGACGCCAAGTGCCTTTTCTGCAGGAGGATGATCCAGATGACGGTGTTGTAGAAGCTGTGGAGCCTGTGGAGCCTGTGGACAGTGATGAGGATGAAGCTGAGGAAGAAGAAAATGACAACAGGGAGTCAGTCATACAGCAATATTTCCAGTAACACACAGGTGAGAACATTTTCAGGTTTAAAATTACATTAACTTTTACACGTCTACCTCTATCCTGTTCCTCCATTTCAATCACTATTTTTTAACTGAGTTGTACCCTTCAATTTCAGTTTCACAGGTGTGGTAACCTACGTGTCAACTGTTTGCATCTTTTATGGGCTTGTGATGTGTGACATAGGTATGTTAGCAATGGTACTGCCATTATGACACTGTCATTGATAATACAAAGTACCAAATCATAGACTGACTCCAGATTGTTTTGTGTTTCAAGGGTGTTTATTTAAGTGCTCAAAACAATGAAGGGGGATTGTAAAATGGTGATGGGTGATGGTGGAGGAATGTCCATGGCAGAGTCCAGTCTATTAGTCTCACAGGTGCACTGCCCATCTGGGCATTGGAAGTGGAGCTGGGGACAGGGTAACAAAGTGGGTCAGTGGGAGGACAATCATGGTGGTCTTATTTCCTGGCGGGGGTCTTGCCATCTTGCTCTGTACTGTTCCTGGATCTCAGGGACCGCTTGCGTGGTGGTTGTCCGTCTGCAGGGGATGGGGTGCTGGTGTGGTGGTCCTGTGGTGGTGCGTCCTGTCCACTAGCGCCAGCGGAGGTGGTGGGCAGTTCATCGTCGTGGCTTGTGTCAGGGGGCCCTTGGAGTGCCACGGTGTCCCTCAAGGTCTGCTGTATGTCCTTCAGCACCCCTACGATGGTGCCCAGGGCAGAGCCGATGGTCCTGAGCTCCTACCTGAACCCCATAGAGTGCTCCTCCTGCAGGCACAGGGTCTCCTGCAACTTGTCCAGGACCGTGGCCATCGTCTTCCGGGAGTTGTGGTATGCTCCCATGATGGAGGATAGGGCCTCGTGGATGGTGGGTTCCCTTGGCCTGTCCGCCCCCTGTCGCACAGCAGCCCTCCCAGTTCCCCTATGTTCCTGTGGCTCCGTCCCCTGGACCTTGTGCCCACTACCACTGCCCCAGGTCCCTGTTGTTGTTGGTGTGGTGGGTTACCCTGAGTGCCCTGTAGTGGTGGACACACAGCTGCTTGACCTGTCCTGGGTAGGGAGGTTTGGGCCCGCTGGGTGGGTGCTGTGCTGGTGTTACCAGAGGGTGGAAGGTCGGTGTTGGGCTGTGCCTGTGCGAGGGGAACCGACTGTCCTGAGGCCCACGATGGTCCGGGCTGGTCATCAAGATCCAGTAGGGCAGAGCTGCTCTCGTCACTGTGGGCCTCTTCTGTGGGTGGAGTGTCGTTGTCTGGACCCTCTGGTGTGGTAACGGTCCTTTGGGTTCCTGCAGGGGAATAAGAGCATGATTATTGCATGTGTGTGTGTGTAATGGTGTGCAATGTGTGGGTGTGTGTGTACCCCAGTGCAAGCATTCCTGTGTGGGGGCTTGTGTGATGATGGTTGGGGGTTGTTATGGGTATGTGCAGTGAGCATGCTTTAGTGATGGGTGTCCATGCTTAGTTGAGTCATGCAGGGCTTGGTGTTGGGATGGGTGGTTAGTGTTATGGGTAGATTAGTGAGGATTTTGAGGTATATGGGAGGGTGTGAGGGTGGGGGTGTGTGATAGCATGCAGGTAGGGTGGGGGATATGATAGTTGAGATTTGACTTACCAGTGTCCCATCCTCCACCGACTCCTCTGAGGCCCTCAGGATGCAAGATGGTCAAGACTTGCTCCTCCCATGTTGTTAGTTGTCGGGGAGGAGGTGGGGGTCCGCCGCCAGTCCGCTGCACCGCGATGTTGTGCCTGGAGACCGTGGAACGCACCTTCCCCCGTAGGTCGTTCCACCTCTTCCTGATGTCCTCCCTATTTCTTGGGTGCTGTCCCACGGCGTTCACCCTGTCCACTATTCTGCGCCATAACTCCATCTTCCTGGTTATTGATGTGTGCTGTACCTGTGATCCGAATAGCTGTGACTCTACCCGGACGATTTCCTCCACCATGACCCTGAGCTCCTCCTCAGAGAAGCGGGGGTGTCTTTGGCGTGCCATGGGGTGGTGTGGGTGAGGTGTGGGGTGGTGTATGTGGTGATGAGTGTGGTGAGTGTAGTGGTTTGTGCTGTTTTGTGCTTGGATGTTGTGTGGGTGATGGTGTTGTGTGCCTCTGTGTGATGGGGTTGTCAATTGCTGGGCTGTCTCTCTGGCCTTCTTTCAGAATTTCTGGTCGTAGGGGTTTGTGGGTGATGTGGGTTTGCATTTTATATTGTGTTGGGTGTGTGGCAGTGTTGTTTGCATGTGTATCAGGTGTGTGTATTTGTAATTGTCCAATGTGGCTGTGTTTTGTAGATGTGTGTGTATTTTGAGCGCAGCTGTGTGTACCGCCAATGGAATACCGCGGTTGAAAGACCGCCGTGTGGATTCGTGGGTCGTAATTGCATGGGCGTGTTTCTGTTGGCGTGGAGGTAGAGGATTTGTTTCCGCCAGTTTATCACTGACCTTTGGTGTGGCGGTGTTGTGTGGGTGTCTGAATTTCGGCGGATTTCGAGATGTGTGTCATAATAGCTGTGGCGGTCTACCGCGGCCGTGGCGGTGTATTGGCGGTCTTCTGCACGGCGGAAAGCGCCTTTTACCGCCAATGTTGTAATGACCCCCTAAGTCCTAACTATAACCACCTAGTGGCCCTAACCACTAAGTTACACACATATATATATTTTTATATATATATATATATATATATATATACACATATATATATATATATATATTATGAAATACATCAGAATTCATTGAAGAAAACAATGGTTACAGGGGCATTATACATAGAATATAGAATTTTTTAAAAAAACATAGAAATTCACTTAAAAAAACAAAGATTACTGGGATGTTATAATTAGGCTAAAATTATTAACATATCAAACCATACTTGCCCATGCACAAAATGACATCAATGCCCCTGGGGAGGAGGTGGCCCTCAGTGCTGCGGGGGTCTGCGTGGCTCCACTGCACACAATGTGATCAATGCCATAGGGAGGTGGTGGTCTCCTGGGCTGTAGGGGGGTCACGTGGCCCTCTGTACACAATGTGACCAATGCCCCAGGGAGGTGGTGGTCTCTGGGCCTGGAGGGGGACTCTGTACACAGTTAAAGAAATGCCTCAGGTGACGGTGGACCCTGGGCTGCGGGGGCCAGACGGCCCCTGCATTAACTTTGAGTAATGCCCCGGGGAGGTTGCGGTCCCTGGGGCTGCATGGGAGGGGCTGGGCGGTCACCCTGCACTTAGATCGAAAATGCTGCTGGAACTTGGCCCACCCGGGGGCTTCAATTATTTTTTATTTTTTTATTTGTCTGATCCACTGCGAATCACAGCGAAAATGTAAAAACATGTTCCAACATGGCTGCCAACACTTCCTTATTCAAGTGTTGGAAGCCAATCAGCTCTCAGCACAAGATCGAGATGGGTAGTGAATCCTTTGTATCCCTATATATGAACATTTGGATTTTCTTTAATTTACCAAAAGCTGCTGTACAGATTTACACCAACTAACAAAAAGGCTCCTTTCTGGACCAAGAGCTACCTTCCGGCCAAATGTGGTGCAATTCTGTCCAGTAGTTTTGCTGTTCAACATCCCTATGGAAAAATGAATGGGGAAAACGTGCTTTAGAACCCTCCACTTTTTCTCAGCCCCCGCTTGATGGATCACCCCAAAACTTTCAAGACAGCAGCTAAGGTAAGTGTGAACATTTTTGGGAAAATTTTGTGAAGATTAGTCAAACGGCACCAAAGTTATTAGCAACACAAAAGCACTTTTTCTATAGAAACTAGGTCCTAAATATAACTACCTAGTGGTGATATATGTATATAGTGGTAGCTTTTGAAAAAATACTGTAAAAATCATGATATTTTAAAGCACACAGTTTGTTTTAGGTGAAAGTGGCTGACAAATGGTTTATTTTAAAGCATGTCAATCTAATATTAACAAAAGGGCTTATTTACAAGCCCCGTGCACCCCGATGTGTCACTTTTTGTGACGCACCAGCGACGTATTGTGCAGGTCCATAGCTACAAGGCCACGCAAAGCCACTCTGCATATCTTTTCAGGGCCTTTTCTATATAGGGCCTGATTCACAAAGGTAAACTTAGACCAAAAGTCTAAGTTTAGAACAAAAGTCTAAACCTAGACCAAAAGTCTAACTTTACTATGAGTAAAGTTAGATTTTTGTCTACGTTTAGACTTCTGGTCTAAACTTAAACCAAAAATCTAAACTTAGACCAAAAGTTTAACTCTACTACAAGTAAAGTTAGACTTTAGGTCTAAATGTAAACCTTTGGTCTCAACTTAAACTTTTGGTCTAAGTTTACCTTTGTGAATCGGGCCCATAGCATAAGGCAACGCAGGGCATGTTTTTGTGTTGCCTTTCATTGCATTAGGGAGGCATTCCATGCCCGTTGTGGTGGGATTTCCCATGCAACAACCCTGGGTTTTGGAGCATTCTCAAATTTAGAAGGCATTGTTCGTCACTTGCTGTACTGCCCTATGCCACAGGCTTATGCACAGGTTTGTAAATAAGCCCAGTAGTTTAAAGGCATCTGCACAGAGATAGTTCAGGTTTTCAAGATAATATGAGGGAACACTAAAGGTGCTGTGTTGTGTGTATGTAGCACATTTAGGCCCATATTTATACTTTTTTAGCGCCACATTTGCGTAAGTGTTCAGTACAAAAGTGGCGTAAACTTCCAAAATATCATTGTATTTTGTAAGTTTGCACCGCTTTTGCGTCAAAAAATTATGCAAATGCGGCGCTAAAAAAATATAAATATAGGCCTTAGTACCTCATTATGACCTTGGCAGTAAATACCGAATACTGACGTCATGACTGCTGCAAGCATATAGCCACTGAGGCGGACATCCGTCTGCCAGATTACAACACATACATACAAAACCAACAGAAAACATCCATAAACACAAATCCTCCAGACCCACTGAATGTGATAAACTGTTGGTACTACTACCCATATCATTACGCCACCAAAACTACCCCATCCAAATAATGACCCACGAATCACCACAGCAGACATTCAACGGTGGTAAACCATTGGTAGTGAACACCACCGCAGCGGAATTGGCCACCCAAATACAAAACAAGACAACAATGGCCATAACAAAAAAACACACATTTGACACAAATACACACACCCCACACACCCATCAACAGCACTATAAAACACACATCACCCACAATTCTTTGCAAACACGAGAAGATGGCTACACTTTGCTACGCCAATCCTAAAGAGAACTGCACACACAAATCACAACTACCTATTCATCCGACACGCACCACACACCACACACCCCACCACTTCACACATCACCCTCTGCACAACGTACACACACCACACAACACCCATGTCCCACAAAGGCACCCACGTTTCACCAATGAAGAGTTGCTGGTCATGGTTGAGGAAAAAGTCAGGTTAGAGCCACAGCTGTTTGGAGCACACGTCCAGCAGATTTCCATTGCCAGGAAGATGGAGCTATGACAGAGAATCATGGACAGGGTGAACGCCATGGAACTACATCTATGCCCAAGGGACGACATAAGGAAGAGGTGAAATGACCTATGGGGGAAAGTGCGTTTCATTGCAGCAAAGCACCAGCTCACCATCAGGAGGACTAGCGGTGGACCCCCACCTCCTTCCCCACAGCATGGGAGGAGCAAGTCTTGGCAATCCTGCATCCTGAGGGACTCACTGGAGTAGCCAGAGGACTGGACACTGGTGAGTCAACATTTATTACCGGTCACCCCCATACCTGCATGCCACCACGACCACTCACCCTGACACCCATCACCCCACTCCATCCCACACAGAGCACCACCACAATTACCAAAATGAAATGCCAAGCCCTGCATGCCAAACCCTCTGCATGGACATCCCTTTGAGCCCTGCATGTACACCCACCACCAATGCATGTACAGCATGGAGAAATAACAATCTCACAATCCATCAACATCCACAATCAAAGGTGGAAGTGCAACAATAATAACATTGGGGAAGCTAGTGATGCAGAATATGTCACAGACATGTAGCATAACACACCACTTACATCCCCACAGATGCCCCAGCCAATATATGTGACGAAGAGATGCCACAGCTTTCCAGTTCCCCACCAGAAGATGCCCCCAGTGATGATAGCAACTCAGGAGCTCTTGATCTGGATGAACTCCCTGGCCCATCAGGGACCACTGGTCAGTTGGCAACCCCATCCCACACCCAGTCCACGACAAGGCCTTCCCCCTCAGAATCTAAAACCACAGGAGCCACCCAGCATCACCAGACCTCTATCCCCAGGACATGTCAATCAGTAGTGTGCCCACCTGTACAGGGACACCAGTCTACACCACACAGGCAAGACAATGAGGGTCCTGGGGTCGGTGTGAGTGGACACACCATTCAGGGGACACAGGCACAGGGGGCCAGGGACAGTCGGAGGACAGCTGTGTGCCAGGGGGAGGACAGGCCCAGGGAACCAACTGCCCAGGATGCACTCACTAATGTCTTGGGGGCTTACCAACAATCCCAGGATAAGATGGGTCAGGTGTTTAACGTCATGCAGGAGAACCAGTGGCTGCAGGGGGAACACCACTAAGAGATCAAGCAAGAATTGCAGGCCTTAAATACCACCATGGTTTCCATTGCAGGGTTGCTAGGTGACATGGCCAACATCATGAGGTAGTACAAAGCACACCAGCGGGCCCCTTCCATTAGCCAGTGTAATGACCAGCCCTCCACATCTGCTGCAGCTAGTGGACAGGAGCACCTGCCACAGGACCCACAGGTGACTAGCAACCCTCCCCCTGCAGAAGGTGAACCACCCCGCAAACGGTCCGTGCAACCAGACAGACACCAGAGACAGTTGCCAAGACCAAGACTACCACCAGGAAATGAGCCCCTCCTGAATCTCCCCCTTGTGTTCCACTGTGTCACCTTGGCCACTTTGAACTGCCATTGGTCCCATTCCTATGGCCCCTTGTACACGGGACCTGTGCAACAAACAGACTGGCCCACTACACTGGACTTTTCACAACCATCACCCCACTCTATTGCACTGTGCATTGTATATCAGAATATTTAAAAGACACCCTTGGACAAAATTTGAGGAATAGTGCTTTATCTGACGTGCATGCACAATGCATTGGACTGTTTTGAACTGCATGGTCCTGTGCAAATGTCCAGTAATATGTGATCCATCCCCCATACATGTCTCAGCAGTCTGTACACATCACAGCATTACACTGTTGTAACCACAGCAACATCTGCAATAAGGGAAGGCATAGGTGACAGTCAGGTGGGATGCAAAGGTAGTGACTGGCAGTATGCTATAGCCACTCAGCACAACACTGAAATGGAGAAATGTTTAGTTCAACAATCTTACCTGAGTGACATTGGAAGTACTGCTGTATCATATGTATCATGTTGTCCACATCCTCCTCATATTCCTCCTCTATACTGTCCTCATTGTCCACTGCTGCCACAGGTGCATTGTCATCCCCCTCTTCCTGCAGATAGGGCACATGGCGTTTAAGTGCCAAGTTCTGCAACATGCAGCACACAACAATCCTGCAGGCCTTCTCAGGGGAATAGCATAGGGATCCACCTGTCAGATGGAGGCACCTGAACCTGGCCTTCATGAGACCGAAGGTCCTTTCAACAATCCTCATGGTACGCCCATGAGCATCATTGCACCTATTCTCAGCCCCTGTTCTAGGATTCCTAACAGGGGTCAGGAGCCAGGACAGGTTTGGGTAGCCAGAATCACCTGCAAGAAGTGAGGGACACACTTGAGCATTGCACAATGGCAGGGGGTATGCCTCCTGAATGCATAGACTGACATCCATTTGATGGGGACTCAGGCTCACCTATAAGCCACACTCAGTGCCTCTGTAGTTGTGCCATTAGCTGTGGGATGCTGCTATTCCTCAGGACAAAAGCATCATGCACTGACCCCAGATACTTAGCACTGACGTGGGAGATGTACTGGTCAGCAAGGCACACCATTTGGACATTGAGTGAGTTGAAACTTTTCGTATTCCTGCACACTTGTTTATTGACCCGGGGGGCGGAGGGGGTGGGAACTAAGGCAATATGGGTCCTGTCAATGGCCCCAATAACATGTGGTATATGTACCATTGTATAGAATCCAGCCTTCACAGTGGGCAATTCATCTATCTGGGGGAATGCGACGTAACTGCACATGTGTTTGAGCAAGGCTGCCAAAACCCTTGCAAGCACAATGGGAACATAGGCTGTGACATTCCTGCAGCCAAACCCACTGTCACCTGGAAAGAGCCAGTTGCAAGGAAATGGAGCACTGAGAGTACCGGTACAAGAGGGGGTATTACTGTGGTGCAATGGATAGCAGGTAGCAGATCACGCTCCTATTGTGCACACAGCTCTGTGATTGTCGCCCTTCCCAGACAATAGGTTAGTATGATGTGCTTGTCCTCCTGTGTAGCTAAGTCCACTATGGGTCTGTACATGGGTGCTTGCCTCCTCTTCTTATTCCTCTTCATTTTTTGATACCTAAGGGACCCAAAAGTAAGGAGGTAGTGACAACAGGAACTATGAACAGACTCCATCAGTATACATGCATGTTTGCATGTTGGACACTGGACTTGTCTAGGTGTGTACATTCAACAACAATGGTGCACTTTTAAATCAGTAGAAAATGGCAACCGCCTGTCCTGTATGCAGGGACAGGTGGAAGAGACCTCACTCCCCCCGAGGTTAGGTGTCATGGCGACAGGCGGTCTGCACCATTGTGCAATTCCCCATTGGCTAACATGGGACTCTATAGTATAGGAACCAATGATGATCAATGCCGACGTGACGGTGTTCACCGCCACGGCCATGACTGCCATTTTCTTTCTACCACTACACTTGATTCTTGACTTTTCCACAGGACCACATCTCCACTGCGTGTGTTGCTGTGACCTGTGTCTGGAACCTGTCATGGCCCATGCAACAGGGGAAAGGTCCCCAGCCTTCACGTTGGAGGAATTGGAGTGGCTTGTGGATGGGGTCCTACCCCTGTATGGGCAGTTGTATTGGCCTCCAGACAAACAGGTGAGTATACCATGGGTGCGTTGCATGCAACATGGCTGCATGGAGACATATGTATGCTGGCAGTGTGTCATGTGGGGGGTATAACTGGTGGCAGTGTTTGTGCAGTGGTATGGGTCATGTGTGTGCTGTGTGCTTTGTGTGCTTGATGAGGGCTAAATGCACTATGTGAGCCATTTCTTTGACAGGCTGGATTGCATGGTTAATGGTGTCCTTCTGTCTGTGTTTTCTCCGCAGATCAGCACACATCAGAAGAAGAGGTTGTGGCGTGCTATCGCCAAGGACTTGCGGACCCTGGGAGTCCATAGCCGGCAGACCACCTACTTCAGAAAACAGTGGGAGGACCTGAGACGCTGGGCCCGGAAGACCGTGGAGGCCCGGTTGGGGATGGCCTCTCAACGAGGGAGGGGTGTCCGTCGGAACCTGACCCCCCTTTTGGCCCACATACTTGTGGTGGCTTACCCAGAGCTGGATAAGCGCTTGAGGGCAAGCAGTGTGTGTGACAACCATCTATGTTGCCTGGCATGGGATTTTGGTGCAGGGTTCTAGTCAGTGGATGCCCCAATATGCTAGCTTAGACACTGCAGCGTGGTCCAGCTTAGGTATTTTGGATGTAATGCTTATTTTAGATGGCTAGGTAGCAGGCTTTCCATGTCAGACAGGGCTTAGTTGGTTCCAATTGATGTGAAAATGGCTGTGTCTGACTCCTACCTGCTGTGGTACCTAGCCAATGGTATGCCAGTGTGTTCCATACTGCCCATCATTAGTCCCTGTGTGTGATGGTGATGTGTATATCATCTGTGGTCTTGTTGCTGTGATTGACCCTGTGCTCCCTTTCTCAACCCTCCCTCCTTTTGTCATCCTGTTCATGTGTGCATTAGCATTATCTGGTGAAGAAGCAGGGGAACCGGCGAGTGAGGGAGCTGCAGCCCATGGGACCCAGGAGGCAGAGTCCACTGACGCTGTAAGGACCAGTGGGACGGAATTCGAGGGGAGCACCACGTGGGGGACAGGAGCTGATTCAACTGACTCTGACACCTCCTCCGATGGGAGCTCCCAGATGGTGACGGACCCCTGTGGGACCACCCCAGCTACAGGTTCAGCTGCCACCCCTGTACCAGCACTGTCTTTCCAGTAGCCCCCCACCCAGTTGCCCATGCCTGCTCCCAAAGGAGGCTGGGCATCTCTTTTGTCCCAAGCACCTCAGGCCTTACCCCAGTCAGCCCTGCTGCCCTCAGTGAGGATGCTATTGACCTCCTGAGATCCATATATGTAGGACAGTCAACAATAGTGAATGCCATCCAGCGGCATTCATCCCAGATGCAGCAATGCAGTGCCATCCTGAAAGGCATTCACTGTGGTTTGGCGGCCCTACAGATCTCATTACAGGCTCTGGCCTCCTCCCTGACGGCAGCCAGTGTCCCTGTTACTTCTGTCCCCCCTCCACCTACCACTTCCCAGTTGCAGTCTCCTCAACTTAAACCCATCCCAAGCACACATTCTGACAAGCATGCACACAAAACAACAGACAAGACTTGCACAGACTAGCACAGGCAGCACACTTCAGTCCACAAGCACTCACACAGCTAACACACAGATGCACACACAACATCATCCACTGCCTCCATTGTCTCTCCCTCCTCCTTCTCCCTCACAGTCACATCCACACTCACACCTGCATGCACTGCATCAACAGTCCCTAAACCTGCCACCTGCACAGACTTGCTCACAGTCACCACAACAGCAGACCCGCAGACACACACCCCACACACCACATGCGCAGTCACCACCACCACCATACCCACCTCAGGCTGCACACCCACCTTTCTTGCAGACACTACCACAACATCCATCCATATGTCCTGTTTGATCTCCCTATCTGCCCCTCCAAAGACACACAAACGCTTGTACTCAGATTCCCAACAGCCATCCACCTCACACATGCACACTGTCCATGCACCTGCACCTATGTCCAGCACAACTCCTCCTTCTACGACCACTCCCTCTACCTCCATTCCCATCCCTCCTCTGAAATCCCACCACATTGGCCCTAAGAAGCTTTTCCTTTCCCGCCTTGACATCTTCACTCTCCCTCCCCCCCAGTCCTGCCCGTAAGAGTAAGGTCCAACCCCCCAGCCCAGTACCTCCAATACACAGTCTGACCCTGTTCCACCCCCAAAGACTTCAGCTGCCACTAAGGGACACATGAGTGTGACTCCGGCCCCCCACCCCAAGCCTATTCCTCTGCCCCCAAAACGGAAGGCTAAAGTGCCAATACAGAATTTGAACTGGCCATTGGGCCTGCAGGTAAATATGCAATTCTGTATTTGTTGGATTTAGGCTCTTCATTCAACTTGATAACAGTGGTTGGAACAGAGGTATGTGTCCTGGCTTTCTTTGCTCCTGGCCCTGTTACTGTTGATTTACTCTGCAGCTGGTTCTGGGTGTGTGGCGTGTGTATGGTGTGTGTTGTGTGTGTGTGTGTGTCACTCTCCCCTCCCTCCCTCCGTTGTGCGCTAGGTGCCTGTTATCACCTTTGTCGTCTTCGTCAGCGTTAGTGTTCCAGGATGGCCATGGCATGATACAGCGTCGGGAAGACTCGTAGTTTAGGTTCCATGGCAGCCGCTGTCTCCTCTGTGTCCCTGGCGGTGAGTGTCTGCTTTTATATGATGTGTTTCCGCCAGGCTTTTGGTGGTGTTGCTACCACCCCGGAAATCCTGCGGTGTGCTATGTCATAATATGGTGGGCAGATCATTGTATTCCGCCTGCCTGGAGATTGCTACCACCGTGTTCAGTGTTTGTTCCGCACTTGCAGTTGGTATGGTACATTGGCTGTCTATGGGAGGGATCACCGCCATGGTCATTATTTGACAGTCATTACCGCCGGCCTGGCGACGATACTACCGCCATCACCGGCATGGCGGTAATCGACCGTCAAAGTCATTATGAGGGCCTTAGTCAGTTAAACTGGTCAAATTCAAAAGATTTGAAGAAACTTTGCCGAGTTTTTGGAGGTTCCCCTGCAAAAGACTTTAATCATAAGTTGAGGCATATGGAAAATCACAAAATACGTTGGAACAGTAACACTTAAAATGCCATACAATGTAAAGACAATTTAAAGGGGATTTGAAGGTTGTTTGAGAAAATCAGATCCCATGACACATTTTGAAATACAGTGACTCATCAACAATGATGAAAGCTGTATAGAATTAAAAGTTAATTTCATAGACCATGTCTAGTACTTTAAGAAATCCAAGAGTAAAATATGTTGGATGGTGTGTTTTTAAAGCAGCTTTCGAAAAGTAAATTAAGTTCATTGACTATGGTATACTATCAATTTAATAGAGGACCAGAGATAGATAGTCACACATGATTTAGATTTGTTGCACATTAGTGCCAACTCACCTCTATGAGGTCTATTATATGTAATAGTACCCAATCAGCGCCCACCAATGAAAACATCTGTAAAAAAAAACACACTGACCAATCACTGCCGGTCCTCCAACAACTCCACAAATATGTAGCAATATTAGTCAGCAACTACTGTTAGCATCCTGGACAAAGGTGTCACTATTAAAAAATGAATACAAATATGTTTTTTAATTATATATTTGGACATGTAAAGATTTTACCCTAAACAACTGCTTTGCAAGTTAATGAAAATGCACATCTTTTGCTACTTAGTGCAAGTTTTTCATTTAGGAAAAATAAACTTAATTTACCAAACCAAAAGCTTATCATTATATAACAGAAAATGAATGTTCATCCTTAATAATCAGGTTTTTTATTTTCAATAAATGCATGTTTGTTAGCCAAATGTCAAAGCATGACATTAATTAACCATGTCCCTGTATTAATATGACACATGGACTTATTTTACCTCGCCTGCTCATTTATTACTATCTCAAAAAACGCTGACCATTGTATATTAGAGCCGGTATTATACAAGAGTTAGGGACTGTCATGTCACGTGTGCCAATAATATGGCAAAATAATCTTTGCTCTGTCATGGTCAGCACTATAGTTGGTGTGGTGGTCATCATGCCGTAGTGTGAGAAAGTAGCCTCTTTCTAGCATGGTTGCCCCCACTTTTGGCCTGTTTGTGAGTGTATGTCAGTGTGTTTTTACTGTGTGACTGGGGTCCCACTAGCCAGGACCCCAGTGCTCACAGATAAAAACCTATACGTCAGTGTGTTTTGCCTGTCTCACTGGGATCCTGCTAGCCAGGACCCCAGTGCTCCTAGTTTGTGGCCTTATGTGTATGCCTGTGTAGTGCCTAACTGTGTCACTGAGGCTCTGCTAATCAGAACCTCAGTTCTTATTCTCTCTCTGCTTTTAAATTTCTCTCTGTAGGCCAGTGACTTCATTTACCAATTTCAATTGGCATACTGGACCCCCCTTATAAGTCCCAAGTATATGGTACCTAGGTACACAGGGCATTGAGGTTCCAGGAGATCCATATGGGCTGCAGCATTTCTTTTGCCACCCATAGGGAGCTCAGACAAACCCTTACACAGGACTACCACTGCAGCCTGTGTGAAATAGTGCACACACTATTTCACAGCCATTTGTACTGCTCTTAAGTAACTTATAAGTCACCTGTATGTCTAACCTTCACTTTCTGAAGGTTTGGTGCAAAGTTACTAAGTGTGAGGGCACCTTTGCACTAGCAAAGGTACCCCACATAGTTCAGGGCCATTTCCCTTGACTTTGTGAGTGTGGGGACGCGATTACACGTGTGCACTACATATAGGTCAACACCTATATGTAGCTTCACAATGGTAACTCCGAATATGGCCATCTAACTCTGATAGACTGGGCTTACCACAGTAATGGAACAGAGTGCAGACTCTGAGGATGAGGACAGATATCATCATCAGGGACCACAGGTAGGTGACACTAGCGGGTCTGTTGGTGGAAGACCATGGCACAGCAAAGCTTTAGGATTGGGTCTGGAAACACTGGCAAGCGATGGTATATGCTGAAACTGTGCAGCTGGGAGTTTAATATATTAGCTGTGGCACCACCATAGTGCACTGATCAACATGAGGACCATGGAGGCAGAATGGAAGTTGTGGACGTGTAAGAGAGGCACATGTGGAGCCAAAAGCAGCAGTAAATTGCATGCATAGAAATCATGTCACCAGGGTGAGCAGAAGTGGCCTCTGGTGATGTTTAATAACAGCTGGCATAGGCAGAATCAACCAAGAGCTTTCCAGGCACACCCCTATCTTTGGCACTCACTCTCCACCTCACTTTCTTGTTAATGTTTTCCTGTGTAAATGATACCCCTTCCAGACCTGAGTTGCTGGGTGATGTGACATGCATTACATAATGCCATGGTCTGATCACACTGTATCATCCAGCAGAAGCAGGCAATGCTGGACCGAGAGCTAAAAGCAGCGGTGATAAAAAAATGGGATATCAGTCCTCTATTGCATGGAGGGAATGAACTCAGCGAGTGGCCTCGGTGCTTTCTGGTATGTTTGGGAGTCCCTTCCAAGTAGCGGGGGCATATATATCATCCCTGAATTAGACTGAACAAGTCAGCACAGCGAGCAAGCCTGATGTCCAGTACAGGGTATGAGAATATTATTTTGTTCAACCCTATTCTCGCATAAAGATGTAAAAAAAATAGGTTCAGGAAGGCAGGAATGGTCACCCAATGTATAGGCACTCAGCTTACTGACCTTATAAAGATGGAAGTATGAGTTGGCATGCAAGACGTTTGACTTGGGGGTTTTAAAAAGATGTTAGGGCCATTGTACAAGCAATTCCACATTAAATCAAACTGTTTATCTGATGCATGTCAAGACTGCAACTCAGCTTGTTATCAGAGGAATTTCTCGAAACTATGCAGTCCTCGATTTTTAGGACAGGATAGGTGATGTTTCTTCAGAACTGAGGTTCCCGCACAAAACAAATCATGTTTTTTAAATAAAGTTCACCTACACAATTCTGTCAGGAAACATAAGAGTAGCAATTTTCTGAAAGAAAATCAGTGTCAAGGAACTGTATTACAGAGTTGACAATACAGTTTAATTAAATATTGAAACACTGGCAAAATAGAAGTATGCAAAACATTACAGAGTTGTTTACTATGCACTTCTGGAAGAAAACAAAAGTTCTTCTTCAGCTCAGACAAGAAGAATATTTTTATTTTTGTGCCCTTGCAGCAAACACTGTGTAAATCCATTAATGCATACAAACAACAGCAACGCACGCATTATGTACTTAGGGGCATATTTACAAGTCCCTAGTGCCACTGGAGCATCACTTTTTGTGACGCTCCAGAAGTGGCACTGTACATTACGCCATATTTACAAGGCAGCATTAAGCCACTTTTTGTGGCTTAACACCACCCAGTAAATTCGGGCCCTTAATACACAGCACTTTGCAATTAAGGGGCGCTCAATGGGTGGTACTCTTGGCGTTCTACAGCAACACCCATTGCATTTTGACACTTCCCCAGGTTCATGAGATTTTGTAAACCTGAGGCAGTGCCAAATTCTAACGCCACCCCAGGGTGGCGTTAGCATGGTGCAACATGGAGAAATGCTTTAATTTCTCCTTGTTTTTTGCATTTTCTATGTGTTCTGCAATCTGCAGCACAGATATGAGCAAACCACCATTAAAGATTGTTTTTGTGCAGGAAGGTGTCCCTTTCTGCACAAAACAATCTCCCCTGCAATGCAGTCATCCTTGCACCATGTTGCTAGGGTGGCTGTGTCGGTGCTTGGCCACTGATTTAGTGAGGGCGCAGGGAGATACGCAGATATGCAATGTATTCTTTTAAATAAAGTGCATCCCTGCATTTTAGAAGTGACAGCACGGCGCTTCCGATTTTGGCATAGCGGTCGCACTGGGTCATTTCAAGTAAATATACCCCTTGGAGTATTATGCTTGCCCATTTTCTGAGGCAGTCACAACTTGCAAACTGAGGCAAATGTGTTTATAGCTAGCGTGCTGCTTTATTCACTTTGGGGAGCGTATGATTTTTTTATGTTTAACTCTGATGCAAAATTGCTTGAGGCAACCTGGGCAGTTAAAATAAAATACGAATCTCTGGGAACATCTCACATCTGACCACTGAAAAGCATGTTCTACCCACCAAGTCAACTAAGAGGAAAAATACTCACTGTAATGCCTGGATTTCAAGCACAAGGCAGACAGAAGGACGCTGTCATATTGCAGTTCATTAAATTCAGGTACTATATATAGCTGCCAGCTTTCATCCCCAGATCTCAAGGCCGTACCCCATGTGATACTTAGCCCACATTTTCAATCGGCAGGCAGACACTGGGATGCACTTAGTTGTTTATAGTAAACATGCTTCACGTGCAAAGTTAGAACTACTAAAGAAGTAGGGAAACAACATGCATTAAAAATGCTGCAGTGGCCAGTTCTGATAAATACAGTACAGAACCCCTCAACAACGTTTTAATTGGTTCTATCAGATAATCTGTGGGTGCTGCAAGGTGGCTAAAACTGACCAGAAATTCAGCCTTTTTAAAAGTTGTTAGTCGTTCTTGTGTAATAAATTAAACAACAGGAAGCTTGACAGTTTAGGGGGGGCACAGAGAAATAAAGAGGAGCCTGTATGTATATATATATATATATATATATATATATATATATATATAAATATATATACCTCGTGATCTAAGGTAACTATAACTCGAGCCCCTGTCATGCACAGTTATATGATCAATAATTTTACTACAGATGTTACAGTGACATTATCAATGATATTATCAAAGATGTCATGAGTGTCAGTTTGTGGGGTAATTACCAGTGGATGGCAAGGGCACAAGTTATAGTTACCTTAGGACACAAGTTATAGTTACTTGAGGAAACTCTAAATATAACAGGTGAGTTTCTATAGTTTTGTAAATTTAAAATGTGAGCCTAACTACAACCTTTGGTTTTCGAAATTAATTTCTATGTTTTTTTATTCTATTTCCTAACTATGGCGTCCCTGTATCTAATCCTGCCAGGGCCTGACCTGCAACCAGGCCCTGCATCCAACCTCTAGAACAACCCAACCACATGCTGCACATGGCCTTTGCCAGTGCGCAGCTGGAGTTGACCATAGGGCCTTGCCTGCGGCCAGGACTGTGCAGCCAACCCATATAACCACCCAACCCCGCACTACACACAGATTTTGACCATGCACAATGGGAGTTGGCTACAGGGCCTGCCCTGCAGCCAGATGCTGAGGCCAACCTCCGTAACCACCCAACCTCACGCTGTGCATAGCCTTTGGCCGTGCACAACAGGAGTTGGCCACAACCTGTCTCTCTGGGTGTGGACATAAGTGTGACAATGTTTATCTGGGTGTGAGAGTGGATGTGACAGTGTCTCTCCGAATGTGAGAGTGGGAGCGTCAGTGTCTTAATGGGTCTGTGAGTGGGTGCGTCAGTGTCTGTGTGGGACTGTAAGTGGGGGCATGAGGGTTTCAGTGGGTCTGTGAGTGGATGGGTGAGAGTCTCAGTGGGTCTGTGAGTGGATGCATAAAGGTCTGAGTGGGTCCGTGAGTAGGTGCACTAGGGTCTGAGTGGGTCTGTGCATAGGTGCATGAGAGTCTGAGTCGGTGTGTGAGTGGGAGAAAGAGATTGAAAGAGAGAGAGAAAGAGAGTGAGAAGGAGAGAGAATGAGAGTTTTTAAGGCTTTCATGGTTGATATACTTAGAATGAGATATTTCTGAACAAACTGAACAAAATGTATTCGTCAATTAAAAAGAGTGAGATCACCTTTCTTTATGAATCTTAAACTTTTGAACTTTAAAAGGAATTACAGAAGGAAAACAACCACATACACATCTGGAGTAGAACCCTCAACTTTCCGTGGGAGGGTCTGTGACTGTAACCCTTAGGCCGTAGGTGACTCTTTACTGTGATGCTTCCAGACAAACCTATGACAGTCAACCTCATGTACATGATTGGAAAGAGAGGTGAATGTTCCATCACTAGGAAGGTTTAACAGTCAAAACACCAGTAAATTAAAAAATACACTGCTAGGTGATACTAGGATTTGAACCTCTAGCCTCAAGACCATGCCCATTAGGCCAGAAGTGACTCCGTTCCACTATGCATCCAAACATAACTATAATATTCGTCCCAAACATCTTGCTAGTCTTATTCTTTAAAGTCATTGACTGGAGAGACCATTGCAATGACAATCTCTCTCTCTTCCATCCCATTAAGGAATGGAAGAGAAAGAGTGACAGGATCATGGGGGGAGCCTGAAGGCCCCCATGGTTCTAGCCGGCTCCCCACATCCTGCAGGAGCTAGCATTGCTCCCACAAGCAGGGAGCTGCTTTTAATACCAGCTCACTGCTTCCCCGCATGTATATTTAAGTGCAGGGAAGACAGTTGAAAACTCCACTTTCTGCAAGTGAGAGTTTAAGCTGAGACGCAAGATAGCTGCCCACACTTCCTGGTTAAAGTTTTGGCAGCCAATCAGGGCTGTGCATTTCCCTTCACAAGCTAATCATTATTCACAAAGGCGTTGTGGCCAGAGATACACTAGTTTATTCTCCCTTTAATTGCTCAGAAACTACCAAACGTATTTACAGAAAAATAAGCGAAAGTGTAATTTGCGTACAGACAGCTAGTGTTTTGCCAAATTTGGTGTAATTCCATCCAGCAGTTTGAACTGTAGTCATGTTCTATGAGAATTAACATGGGAAACACAACTTTTTGCCCCCCCCCATTTTTTCTTGGTCCCTGTTTGATGGATCACCCCAAAACTTTCTGTGCACAGCAAGAATCACTGGGGCACTGTTTTTGGAACATTTTGTTAAGTTTCTTCAAACGGTGCCCAAAACTTAGGCAAGTCAAAAACTCAAAAAATGCTTTTTCTGTGGACACACGGTCCTAACTATAACTACCTACTGGCAACCGCTTGTAGGTTTTATATATATATATATATATATACTTGTGATCCAAGGTAACTATAACTCGAGCCCCCGCCATGCACAGTTGAGATTCATCAAGCATATACTAGTTATAGTTAGGACCTAGTTTCTATATAAAAGTTTTTACTTGCCTATATCTTTGTCACATCTTGACGAATCTTCACACAACTTTGTGCAGAAATATCTAATTCTAAGTTTATCATACATCAAACCCTAAAAACTCTCTCCCTCTCACTTTCTTTCTCTCTCTCTCTATCAATTTCTCCCTATCACACACACTCAGACTCACGCACCGACTCACAGACCTACTCAGAGTCTCATGCACACACAACCCCAGTCAGACCCTCATGCACCTACTCACAGACCCACTCAGACAGTTCCGCACAACTCACAAACCCATTGAGACTCTCACACGCCCTCTCACAGACCCACTGACCGCCTCATACACCCACTCACAGACCTGTCCAGACACAGAGGCATCCACTTAAACACTAATGTTAAACTCTCACACCAAGGGAGACACTGTTGCAGCCACTTTCACCACAGCATTCACCCTCTCACACCTATTCTGATATCCAGAGAGGCTGCGGCTAACTTCTGCTGTTCACAGCCAAAGGGTGGTGCACAGCATGGGGTTGGGTGGTTAGGGAAGTTGGCTGCATGGTCTGGCTGCAGGCCAGGTCTTGTGGACGCCCTCCGTTGCACAGGGGCAGAGTCTGTGCACGCTGTAAGGTTGGGTTCGTGTAGGCCAGGCCCTGTGGCCAATTGCAGCTGAGCACAGCTGAAGGCCGTGCCTGGCTGTAGTTGAATTAAAATATAGTAATGTATATTGATGTACGTTAAAAAAACATAGAAATTGTCTGAAAAACACAAAGGTTACAGGAATGCTATAATTAGGAAATTTTTAAAAAACATAGAAATTCACATAAAAATACAAAGTTTGGGGGCATGGCTAAGATGGCGCCTGCGTAGGAGCGTCTTCCCGGAGCTCCGCCATCACCGTCTGTCGGGTACCGGACCGGGCCTCCACAGCGGCCATCCGGTGCGATATTCCTGCTTATGGGTACCCCTGAGACCGGTGAGCTCGGCCATGATGGTGGACTGGTGGTGATGGCAGCATGCCTCCCGGCACCACGGTTGACCCGGACCGCTGGAACTGAGCGGCAGCAGGTGCATCGGAGGACTGATCGCAGCCAGCCCAGGCGGGTGGCAGTGGACGGGGTCGAGTGAAGGCAGTGAGGGGGAATGAGGGAGGTGGCAACACTGACTCCGTGGCCTCCCCCCTCATGTCCACATTCGCAGAGCTCTGGGTGCCCTCCCGCCCCCCTCGCTGGCGCTCGGCGACCCCGCGCTGTAGTGGGCAGGCCTGAGGCAAGGCAGAATTGCCCTTTCCCTTGTTGAGGAGGAGAGGTTGAGGGGGACGCCGAACCTGCAGTGCTCTGGGTCCAGTTGGTGTGGAATGGAGAGGGGCCCCACCCACGATCGGACCCACATATAGGTCCCCAGCAAGGCCTAGTCACAAGGCACAGGCACATCCATGGAAGGTGGGCCCAGCCTTCTCTGTAGGTGCAGAGACACACAGGCAAAGGCCCCCCCATATCAGCAACCAGTGACAGGCCCTATCCCCAGACAAGATGCTTTAAATGTAGCCCCCTATATGAGGGAGTTGAAGTGATTCTGCCCTGCCCTCGGTCTCACTGTGGACGGCGTGGGCCGACCCCCACCAGTGGACTCAAGCTGAAACTTGGAGGCATGGCGATGGGGCAATCATATGTCTAGGGGGCTAAAGGAATGTCTGGCTGTGCTAAGACAGACTAAACCAACCAGCTGCTGTCATCTAGATACATTGTGGTCCGCCTTTGAGAACATTTCCTCCAGACTGCAATGGCTTCACAGAGTCACACCAAGAAGGAAGGCCCTCTTAAGGACCTCTTTGGAAAGACATTTGCTAAAAAGCAGGACCCCTCTGCAAATCGAGTTGTGGAAGGGAGCGCTGCTACAGGAATGGGCCCTGGAGAAGCTGATGATGCTTCTATAATGTAGGCGTTCTTCGGTGTTCTCAGTGGGGACTTTGCTACATTAAAGCAGGAAATGGCAAAAGAAGTTAAGAATCGTAGAAGAGATGTTGGAGACCTGGGACAATGGGTGGGTTCACTGGAGCAGATGCATGAAGAAGAATTGGACAGCTACAGGAGAGAACTCATCCCCTTGCAAGATAGGAACTTAGAACTGCAGTACCAACTGGAAGACTTGGAAAACAGGTCAAGGCAATCAAATATCTGCATTAAAGGAGCTACACTTGAGGTGGTCTCTGGGAGCCTTGATGATTGTGTTATCTGCCTTTTTCATCACGTGGCCCTGACCCTGAAAGACCAGGACATTGTGCTTGATCAATCTCATCAAGCCGACTGGGCTGCCCGCTCCCTGGGATAGGTTCAAGACATACTCACCTGTTTGCATTACTATCGACAGAGAGAGGTTATACTATCAGCAGATCATGACCAAACTACAATTGAGTTTGAAGGCCATAAACTAGGCCTCTTTCAGGAGCTTTCCTCAGTGACATTGCAGAAATGTAGTACCCTTCAACCCTTGAAGGACGCCCTCAGGGAGAAAGGAATTAGGTATAAATGGTACCACCCTTTTTGTCTACAATTTGTCTGACAGAATGAAACACAAAGCATCTGCAGAGTTGAAGATGCCCAGGCGATGCCTAATATGCTGCTGTGGGTGGGAGACCCTGCATTGCAGGGATCCACACAGGACCAACAGCCATGTGCTGAGGGGGGTTGTTGTGAAGCCCGATCATGCAGATGTAAATCAAACAAGCCCTCGAACCTTGAGAGCAAAAAAGAGAGGGCTGCACTGCTTAGAAGTCTATGGAACTTAGATAGTGAATCAGAAGTAGACTCAAAGCACTAGGGCTACTCTACCCAGCCTTTGTGGGGTGCCAACCGTGGGGTTAGCCTTCTATGGGTGGCCGCACGTGGAAGGCAGGCTGTATTTGGCCGCAGTGGACTGGCGGAGCTCCACTACCCCAGGATAGTGGATGATGAGCAACGGACCATGGCGATGAATTGCACCCCACAAAAGTGTTTCTTTCAGTTCCCAGGCGGGGAACTCTGTTAATTGTTTGTTATATGTTTATTCCTGTTACTAATATTTCCTTGGTGGTGACCACATTGGATGTATTGTCCGTATTGAAGATATTTATGGGTATTGTTGTTGGGTTCATATGGCCGACGACCAGACAATTGGGACAAGACCTAGCACTTTTTATACACCACATGAATGGTACACATACTTGGTTTTAATGTAATGGGGCTTAATGCTCCTGTGAAAAGGTTGGCTCTTTTCTCATTGCTATAAATGACACCGCAGCGACCAACATTGCCACATTATGGGAGGCACTCAAGGTGGTTCTTAGAGGTCAATTTAAAGCTATAGTGACGAGATTTAACACAATTCAACTTAATTAACAAGACCTGCTACAGGAAACTATTTGGGACTTGGAGGCCTCACACAGGAGATCAATGGCAACCAGGAGGCTCCTGACTATGACCCAGAAACAGCTGCGAGCACTAGATATGTATAAGGTGAAATACGCCATATTCCAGACAAAACAGAAGTACTACGTGGGGGGAATATGGCTGATCACCTGCTGGCCCATCACCTTCGATCTGAGGTCATGAAGAGGAGGGTGGTGGAGCTGAGCCTCCTAAAAACACCTTGCTACATGGAACAACCTGATTCTCAAGCAATTCAAAGAGTTCTACACATCCCTCCACGCCACCAATGAACTTGATCTCAATAATGAAGGGGCTTACCTGGACTCTGTCCCTATGCACCAGATCCCGCTGGCGCCTAGACATTACTCCTATTGAAGTGCTCCTGGTCAACCAACGCCTCCAAGTGGGGAAGGCACTGGGTGCTGATAGCTTTCGGGCGGAGTTCTACAAGGCTTTTGGACGCCAGTTGGCTCCCATATTGGCTAGGCTGTATTCTGCCCTGGGTGCTGCTAGCTCACTCCCCCCCAAGATGCAATTGGGCACGATAACAGTCATACCCAAGACTGGGAAAGATCCACAGCTGTGCTTCTCATATCGCCCCATCAATTTGTACATGCAGCACTCTTGGACCGGGACCAAACTGGGTTAGTTCCTGAAAGATTGTGTGCTGATAATACTAAGGGGGTCATTCTGACCATGGCGGTAATTACCGCCATGGCGGAGGTCGGCGGTAGCACCGCCAACAGGCTGGCGGTGCGCCGCTGGGCATTCTGACCGCGGCGGTTCAGCCGCGGCCAGAAACGGAAAGTCGGCGGTGTACCGCCGACTTTCCGCTGCCCGTCTGAATCCTCCATGGCGGCGGAGCGCGCTCCGCCGCCATGGGGATTCTGACACCCCCTACCGCCATCCTGTTCATGGCGGCTCTCCCACCATGAACAGGATGGCGGTAGGGGGTGCCGCGGGGCCCCCGTAAGAGGGCCCCAAAAAGTATTTCAGTGTCTGCCCAGCAGACACTGAAATACGCGACGGGTGCAACTGCACCCGTCACTCCTTCCCACTCCGCCGGCTCAATTCTGAGCCGGCATCCCAGTGGGAAGGTTGATTTGCCCTGGGCTGGCGGGCGGTCTTTTGGCGGCCGCCCGCCAGCACCGGGCAAATGTCAGAATCACCGCCGCGTTCTTTCGACCGCGGTGCGGTGTTCTGATGGCGGTACCTTGGAGGACGGCCTCCGCCGTCCGCCAAGGTCAGAATGACCCCCTAAGTGTCTTTGCCACTTATTGGACAAGATTCACTGCTCACATATACCTCGACATTCCTTTCCATTGATGCAGAGAAAGACTTCAACTGTGTGCAATGGCTGTATATATATGCAGTCTTGGGGCACTGTGGCTTGGGTCCTAGGTTCCATAACTGGATCCGTTGTAACAATGATGCACCCAGAGCTGTGGTGAACCCTTTCCCAGCAGTTCCCTATCTCTAGGGGCACACAACAAGGTTGCCCCCTGTTGCTCTAATTGTATGCCTTATATATGGACCCCTTTGCTGAACGCATACAACAACATCCCCGCATAACAGGCATTCCTATGGGTGGTAGAACACATAAGCTGGCCCTATATGCAGATGACATGCTCCTTCATCTGTCCCAGCAAGAGACTTCTCTTCCCGCGGTCATGGAGGAGTTATCAACCTTTAGTGAAGTCTCCAGCTTCACAACTAACCTACACAAATCATCCATCCTGTATCTTACCCTACTGGAAGTGGACAGGGCTCCCCTGGAGGCCTCCCTACCTTTCTCCTGGCTTATACATTGGAATCAATACTCGGGGTTTGCAGATCCTCCACACCTTGAAGGCTATGGTAGAATACAATTATAATGCAATTTTAGAGTCTGCCCGGGTAGACTTAACTAGGTGGAAGACGTATGGTCTCTCCTGGCTGGGACTCTTGGCCGTAGTCAAAATGGCACTTTTGCAAAAAGTGCTCTTTATTATGCAGACTCTACCCCTGCAACCGCCCCTTAACATTCTGGACAAAATACCAACACATATCTGAGACTATATATGGACTGGCAAGAAAGCCAGAATAGAGAAGGCCCAAGCATATCTGACTCAAGCCGAGGGGGGACTGGCAATCCCACACGTGCTGAGTTACTACCATGCAGCCCAATTGCGCTACATGGTAGAATGGTCACAGCCATACACAGAAAAGCATTGGTGTTTTATTGACCAAGTCATGGCAGCAGTACATATTTGGAAGATTCAATGGCTACCAAAGAAACATTGTCCTCCAGGTGTCTATGAGCCACATTAAGATCATGGGATAGAGTTCAGGAGAGGAAGAGACTATCTACAGTGATCTCTACTCAGACCCCATTCATTGGAAATCCAGATTTCCCCCCTGCACAGAGCAAAACATAATTCACAGTTTGGGGAGAAGCCAATTATAAAAGAATTGGTGACCTCTTTGATTCAGATGGGATCATGGACTTTGCTCAGATACAGGAGGGTTATGATCTTCCAGACACAGCAGACTGGCAATATTTAGCAGTCCGCAACTAGGTGACATCCTCATTGATTCAACCTCAGGCGAGCAGACCCCTTACGCCATTTGAAAGATGGTTGCTTACGCGCACATCTGATAAAAAAACTTTTATCCAACATATATACCTTTCTAATTACCCCCATACATTGCCTCAAACGTCAGCCATGCGAAGGTGCGAGTTGGAGTGCGGTCACTCATTTACGTATAAATAGCGGTTCGATATCCTTCATTGGGTACAGCTCACTACCCGCAATATGACTACTAAAGAGAAATTTCTAAATATAGCCCACTATTGGTACTACACACCGTTGAGGGTTGCTCGGTGGAGAACACATATAGACAGTAAGTGTTGGCATAACTGTTGCCAGGATGACATATTTATTGACATACTGTGGCACTGCCCCAAAATAGGTTCTTATTTGGAAACAGGCTGTAGATGAAATATATAACACTGTTATATCAAGATTCCCTAGTTACATGTTATTCAGACTCCCTAAGCCTTAAACATTCCCTCTTTGTTCCCTATAACACTAGCCTAGGGGTGGCTAAGCAATTGCTACTCTCACACTCTGATGTATTCCCCGCACACACTGACTGGCTACATAAAATATGGAACATACTAGGGATGGTAAAACTGACAGAGATGGTGGCTGACCTACTGCCCCTTTTTGATAAAATGTGGGGTCCGTGTTTCCGATATCTTTTGGAGGAGTTTAGGGAACTGACATGCACGCTGTACCGGTGTATTCTCTGATTAACCACCTATGATATTGTCAGTACATAGAGGTGTTAGACTTCTGAGGCAACGGAGATTGGTTCCCAGACTGTTTTGTTTATTTTTTGACTTACCCACTGGACTCTACATAGGTAGGGTCATCATTATAAGTGTTTTTCTCACCCTTTCCCTATTCCCTTTTTCCCGTTTGATGTGATTGAAGCTCCCCACCGGCCATTGGATGTAGGTGGGAAATGTTGTATTGTTCTTTGGCTGTCTTATACTATAAAATAAAAGATCTTAAGCATAATAAAACAAAGGTTACAGGAACTTTATAGTTAGACTCACATTTTAAATGTACCAACCCATAGAAATTCACCAGTTATAGTTAGAGTTATGTCGAGTAACTATAACTCATGCCCTAAGGTAGCTATAACTAGCGGCCCTCACCATGTACTCCTAATTACCCCACAAATTAGGGCGCCCATGACATCTTTGATAACATCCTTGATAATATCAAGGTAACTTTTGCAGTAAATTTTTTAAAGAAAAAAGTGTGCATGCAGGGGCAAGAGTTGTAGTTACCAAAGGTTACAGGGATAATATAGTTGGGCTCACATTTCACATGTTATACTTAGGCTCACATTTCACATGTACAAACCAGTGAAAATTCAGCAGGTACAGTTACCTCAGCCAATTATAGATTGCACCCTTGGCCCACATAATGCACTGCTTATGATCTCACATATTGCCTCACTCATGACATGGAAAGAGGCATCACTGATGACATCACAGAGGCCCTCTCAAGTACGTCTCTAATGATATCATTGGTGACATCATCCAGTGAGTGTAAGTGGTTGTATAGATGTGTGAGAAGGAATGTGAGTGGCTGTGCAGGTGACTGTGCATTAGCTGCTTGTATGAGTGAGTGACAGAATGTGTTTGTAACTGTATTAGTGAATGAGTGGGTGAGTCAGTGTCTGTATGGGTGAGTGAGTGGATGTATTACTAGGTTTTTGCATACGTATGTGGATGTGTCAGTGACATTAAGTGAATGGATGTGTGGATGTGTGAGTAGCTATATCAGTTGCTCACTGGGTGTGTTAGTGTGTGCATTGGTGAGTGAGTGAGTGTATGAGTTGCTGCATGGTTGAGTGACTGAGTGTGTGAGAGGTTGTATTGATGAATTAGTGGATGTGTTAGTAACTGAATTGGTGAGTAAATGGATGAGTCAGTGACAAGATGGGTGGTCCAGTGGTTGCATGATTTGCACCCCACATGGACAGTTTGTCCATCAAAAATTTTACTGCAACTATTACATTGATATTGTCAATGATGTTATCAAAGATGTCATGAGTGCCGGACATTTTGGGGTAATTAGCAGGGCCTGGTGAGGGCGCGAGCTTTAGTCCCATTAGGGCACGAGCTATAGTTACTTGAAATAACTCTCAATATAAAAGGATGGATTTCTAAGGTTTTGTACGAATAAATTCAAAACCTAACTACAACATCTCTGTAACCTATGTTTTTTTAAATGAATGTCTAAGTTTTTTAAAATTCTATTTCCTAACTATATTGTCCCTGTAACCTTAGTTTTTTGTGCGAATTTCTCAGGTTTTTTAATGTAAAGTAATTTTCATTTTTATATGTGATTGTAACCTCCATCTCGCATGGCCTTCGAGCCTGGCCTGAGGCCAGGCCCTGCGCCCAACCCCTTTACCAACTGAACCCCATGGTGCACAGGGTCAAAGGCCGTGCACATTGCTACACCAACCAAACCCCACATGGCCCCACTCCCCAGGCCGAGGTCGGTCCCAAGGACCCCATCCCCCTGACTGATGTTTGGGGGGAGGAGGGCCTCGCGGCCCCCTTCCCGAGGCTGATCTTGTCCCTGGGGACTCCGTCCCCCGGGGCTTGGGTTAAATATTACATTTTTTTGGGGAGAGGTAGTTGTTTTTTTTTGTTTTTTGTTTTTTAAATTCACTAGAACCACAGTTAATTGTGGTGAAAGTAAAAAATATGCTTTTTTGCTCTTGGGTGGGGGCATCTCTCTGGGACCCCAGCACCAGAGCTAAGGGTTCAGGGTGACTCTACCCTGGCCCCATTTTCTTTTCTTTTTTTTTTCTTTTTTTTCTGTGACTCGGCTGAAGCTGAGTCCAAGATGGCTGCCTACACTTCCTGGTTTGAAGTATTGGCAGCCAATCAGAGCTGTGCATTTCCGAGCACAAGTTTTTAATCTTTGTGAAGTTTGTTGCTGCCAGAGATATAAGTTATTTTCCCTTTAATATCTCAAAAACTACTGAACGGATTTGCACCAAATACGCAAAATCACAATCTGAGTACTGGAAGTTATCTTTCTGCCAAATTTGGTGTAATTCCGTACAGTGGTTCGGGCTGTAGTCATGTTCAAAGGTCCTAAGGAAATCATCATGGTAAACACAACTTTTTTGACCCCCTCCCTTTTTCTCCGATCCCACTTGATGGATCACCCCGAATCTTTCCATGCACAACACGAATCATGGAGGCACTTTAAAAACAAAATCGTGAAGATTTGTCAAACGGTGCCAAAGATATAGGTGAGTCAAAAAACACTTTTTATATGGAAACATGGTCCTAACTATAACCACCTAGTGGAAACTGCCACTAGGTAACTGTTGGACCTGGTCCTTTTGGAAGGGTCATCCCGAAACTTTTTGACTCCTTCCTCCTACTCTTTCTGACCTGTTTTTGTTGGATTTGAGACTCTGGCCATTTTACCACTGCTAACCAGTATAAAAGTGCATAAGCTCTCTATCTAAATTGTATTGGTGATTGGTTTATCCATGACTGGCATATTTGATTTACTAGTAAGTCCCTAGTATAGTACACCATGTGTTACCAGTGGGCCTGCAGCACTGATTGTGCCATCCACATGATTAGCCCTTTAAACATGTCTCAGATCTGCCATTTCAGTGTCTGTGGGTGTAGTTTTGCACTGCCAATTCAACCTCCAAGGGAGCCCCTAGGTAGCCGCCCTGGCTAGAGTGTAGTGTATTGAAAGACAGAACATGCACTGGTGTGTTTTACATGTCCTGATAGTAAAATAGTGCTAAATTCTGCTTTCACTATTGCAAGATCTATCTCTCCCATAGGTAACATGGGGATTGCCTTTCAACCTCTTTAAATGCAGTTTCCCATTGGGAGCAGATAGAGATTTGGAGTTTGGGGTCTCTCAACTGTTGAGTTGGTTTTTAGATTGTCTTTTTGAAAATGTCACTAACCTAACTATAACGTCCCTGCAACCCTTGTTTTTTTAAAGTCAATTTCTATGTTTATCTTAAATTTTATTTCCTAACTTTAATGTCCCTGTAACCTTTGGTATTTTCAGTGAATTTCTATGTTTTTTTTAAGGTATAGTAATGTTAATTTGTATACATGAAACCAACTACTGCTGTGCACGGCCTTTGTCCGTTTGCAGCGGTGGTTGACCTTAGGGTCTGGCCTCTGGCCAGGCCCTGAGGCCAATGTCCTATAAGCATCCAACCTTGCACTGTGCACAGCCTTCACCCGTGCACAGGCGAGGTTGCCCCCAAGACCCGGCCTGCAGCCAGACCCTGCGGCCAACACCCCCTAACTACCCAAACCTTTGTCTGCAACCTTCACACTGAGCTATTGGGTTTTCCTTTCTTTTTAATTTTGTTTAAGCCCTTTATGGGCTATCTAGGAACACGAGGGAGCCTTCAAGAGCTCCCTCTCAGACCCTATATTTATCTATATATTTATATATATGTGTTTTTTTTTTATATATATATTTAATAAAGAACCCTTAAGGTCTACATGGCACCAAGTGGAAGCCTTAAGGCTTCTTGCAGAGTGCCATTGCATCAGCAAGCACAGAGCCGCTTTAACAGCAACTCTGTGCTTGCTGAAGAATTTCATCTCTGTCCCCTGCACACATGCATGGAACAGAGATGAAGGCTTTGGATTTTCCCACTGTCAAAACCCAAAGGCCCAGATTTAAAAGGGCCTGGCGCCATTCCAACGCCACATCAGCATAATGTTGTTTAAGCTAATGTGGCATTGGAAGTCCGACATTAATCCTGCATATCGCTGGACCAGCGTAAAAAATGATGTCGCTATTACCCCTGACTATTGCCATGGTGTGCCATATTTTAAATATGGCACACACATGGTGGCGATAGGAGGACTAAGGGGCACAAGAAAAGTGGCTCTGCACTAGGTGCAACACTCTTTTCATAAATCTGCCCCCAAGTGTTTGCTGTGGCTTGGCTACAGCTGCAGAGCTGCAGCCAAGCCACAGAAAATCTCTGTGTCCCGGGGGTGGGCACCCCAGGACATAGCAGGAGATGGCCCTAAGGGGGTGGTGGACTTGACACTTTTTTTTACATTCCACTATATTCCTTCGTGTTGGTGACAAAAGATGTTCATTTTTGGTCACCTCATTAATCAATGTTTGGCTTTCCTCCTCTGTGAAGTTCAGTTTCCTTTTCCTTTTGCCCTGGGTTTCAAGAATATCTTAAGTGGAGGTGCCCTCCTGTTTTCCTGATTCTCCTTTCATAGGGCAGGATGCTGAGGTCGCCTTGCATGGGTTTTTTAATCTTTCACGCCATGCCTTGCACTCATGTGTGATGTCATGCGGGCTTGTGGCCCGTAAAGGTGACTTGTGGCATGGGTCAGCTTTGTGTCACACAGGTACTAATTGCATTATAGTGTGTTCGACCGCAACTACATCTTTGCATCATGCTGCATCACGCATCTCTCTCAGTCCAGCGTCATGGTGCACAGTATAATAACAACAGGGCATGAAACACGCAGGAAAGTGGCATAACGCAGCGCAACGCATTCTCACACAACATAGCACTGCATGAGTCTTGATACATCTGGCCCCAAATGTATAAATGTCTGGCCCTGATATTTGTTGTACGCTTGAAGAAGGCATTATGCTTTAAAGAAGACTTGGCCAAGCAGTCACATGGTGAAGTGGTTACAATGCTGATGCTCTGTAGTAAGATTGATCACTGAGTAAATTAAAAGGACCTGGACATTTGTGGAAAGATTCAAAGCATGAATGTTACATTAATTTGAGAAGGTTTTGAGCCGTTCCAACTTGTCACCTTTTGATGAACTCAGCAGGTGCTGTAGTGCAGATAGGTTTGCTCCAGGTCATTGTTCTACAGCATTTTCCTTGGCTGAATAATCACTGCAGTCCAGGGATCTTGTCTCTGTTGATCGCATAATATATTCCACTTGTTCGAGTTAGAAAGCCACCTGGTGTCTGGGGGCATAGGGAGGTTTGTAGCAGGAAAACTCCGATTTTCTTATCTATCCTTCTTGCCGTCCCCTCATGGGAAAGAGTCCCTAATGCTCATTCAGTTCATTTGAGAAAACGACATTCTCAAAGTAATTTTTAGAAATTGTTTTCCGGAAAGTAATTTGGAATTACATCAGAGAAGGGAGTGGAAGGATCGAGCTCTTTAAATTCTGCATCAACATCTATTAACTTCACCAGTGGCTAGACTTAGCTCAAGTGCAGGTGCTGGAGACAAATATTGTGTGATGAGTGCATGAGTGTACTGTATGGAATAAAGCAGTTGGTGAGTGTGTTAAAGTGCAGGATTGTGTGGAAATTAGGTTTGCCATTACAGTCACTGGGGGTGGATATTGTATTTGTTCATGTTTGACTACGGATGCGACTGCTGGAAAACGTCAGAAATTGTATTTTACCACTGAAAGAAACTTAGCGTGTTTCTTTGTCACTCACGTGGGTGTAAGCTTCCATTAAGATTTTTGGATAAAATTGAGAGTTTTCATTTTAGGATCCCATCAAGAGTGAGAGAGTAACACAACAGAGATTTTGTAGATTCAGTTTGCGGGACTATATCTTTTGGTAACATTTTAGAAGGCACGAGATGCCATGATTAGAGCTGGGGTAATTCGTCACACGGAAAAATAGCATCCTCTGGTGTTCTGCTTTTATGCTGGGTGAGCCCAGTGCTGGATTTTAGTGAACTTGCTCCTGGAATGGGGAATGTTCCTAATTTAAAAAGATACTTCTGGGGGAAGGGAAATACTTTTATCAATGAGTTTATTACAGGTCTGTCTCTTTGGATACTTCTTAGTTGGTTAGGAGGTTTCTGACATCAGACTGTTCATTAACTAGAGGGAAGTAGAGTCATTACATATACATGAGTTTTACACAGGCTGTGTTCCATTATTTTCCAGAAATATGATTTCTTCTATGAGTCTTTATACCTAACTTTCCAGGACTTTGGAAATATGCTATTTTAGGGCTGTGCAGATGAAGGTTATTACTTGCAGTTGCGAGAGTTTTAGAGACTGTGAAATATATCTACGTACAGAAATGATTTTGCAAAACATATAAGAATGTGATTTGGGAAATAATATTATAGCAGTTTTGCGTTATGAATGGGCGGTGTAAGTTATGGAGAGATTGTCCTTAGACACAACCTTTCTCATCAAAATTATGTATACTAAAGGCATAGACAAACTCTCACTTTTATCACAAGGCATGTTGATGATGATGCTAGTGAGTCACCATGGGAAGCTGAACATCGCCTTCCTGGCTGCAGCCAGCTGTTTGTACCTTCTTATTATTGGAGGTTCCTTTGTGCACAGCTGGCCATGTATGGATCGGAGCTTGACTACCGACGTCTACTCTCGTGATGGGGATATTATCATAGGGGGTCTCTTTCCAATCCACTACCAGAGAAATGCACCAGACACCGGCTTCATGGAGCCCCCGGACACTGCATCATGCGGAAGGTAGGACAGCTCTTTTCTTTTAGCTCAATTAGCATGTTTAATAGGAAGGAATGAATAGGACTGAAATCCCTCATTCTATTCTACTGATTCATGTTTCATGGGGGATTAATAGGACTGAAAGTTCTCATGAATCAGTACAATAGATTCAGTCTGTACAGCTCACTGGCCTTTCATTGCAAAGGGCCAGCATGGCTGAAGCTGATTCTCTCCATCCAGTCAAAAAGCAACCTCAGCCTTAGCCACCCTAGCCACCAGCTTTGTAAGTAGTGTCAGGTCTCTCTCAGGGGCCGGCCACCAACACCTGTAATCTTCATGAGGTCTTACGAGCGCTCGAAACATTTGCTAATTGAGACTGCGCACTTTACTAACCAACCTTTGTTAACTCTCCCCTCCCCCTTACATCTCAACCTGACGAATTGAATTATTCTCCAATCATGGTTGGTAAAGGTTGGAACCTGGGAGTGCCACGTCATACTCATCTATGATCTACAAGTGAAATAAATGAAGTGTCCAAAACTCACGCATTCAAGCATCTACGTCTGCTAAATTGTGTCAATGTCAGTGAATCAGTAAAGACTAGACTGTTCTCCCTGACATTTAGCAAACTCAGTCCTCTTCAAGGTATTAACCCCTAGTTGTTGTAAGTGGTCAAATACCTATGCTGGACAAGCCTTATTCCCTTTTGGAGGGTGTAGGAAGTATAAAGGATAAGGGTCACCCAGACTGGGAGAGTTAGAGATGGTAGACTGGTATAATAGTGCCAAAGCGACCCAGGGACACATGTCAACATAGCAACATAGGTAGGCTTAAACACATAGACAGAGAACATATTCAGTCCCACGCAACACCGAATGCTCACAGCACACCAACAAGCACACGTAAATGGACAGAGGATGAACGGATGGACGTTTATATGCAGGTTTTACTTGCAGATTTTGTTTGCTGACAAAATCAAATAAGTGGTAGATGAAAGATTGGTAAAAGTAGCTAATTCATTAGTTGTCTTTCTTTATAGAAATCACTTCTATTGCGTGATGGAACTCTTCACTCGCCAAGCCTAACAATGACTGTCCTCTTTGGAATGGTCACTTGTTGGTGACAAGTCAGTACTCTGTGAATGCCTATTTCATCCTTTGCCTCTCCTATAATAAAACATACGTAGCACTGCAGTTCAGTACATTATGGGGCTGATTTAAGAAAAGTGGCGCTGCACCCACTTTCCTTGCACCCCGTAGCAACCCTCTACCCCCAGCAAGTGTCCTCTGTATTTAAAATACGGTGCACCATGGAGCAGGGTAGGGTGCAATAGCCTCAGAATTCCCGACACTCTTGATGTACTCAGCAGGAGTAGCGCCAATATTTTGGCGCTACTCCTGCACAGTACATAGGGGCCCATTGTTTTCAAAGCCATGCCCTCTTTTAACGCCTGCTCTGAGCAGGCTTTAAAAGTGCTGAAAAAAATGGTGCAAGGACATCTCGTAGATTTCCCTGTGTCCCTTTTCTCAGCCCCCCTAATCGGGGAATGCCTCCCTTGCAATACATGAAGCCTGGCGCAAGCATAATGTGGCGCAAGGGTTTACAAAGTGGCGCAATGCATGCATTGAGCCATTTTGTAAATATGGTGCGTGTAAAAAGTCAATTTAGCGCCACCTTAGAGTAAAAAACAATGATGCTATGGCGGCGCTAATTTGGTGCTAGGGCCTCTTAAATCAGGCCCTCTGTTTTTAATACTAAAATATGATACTTGTACAGTTACCAACTCATTTCATCAAAAACAACCATTCTGTTTCTAGTCCTGGACCTTCACAATGAAATTCCTAAATGCAATTGGAAAATAATGCACTTGTTATCAAATCCATTAGTTAATCTAGGTAAATGAAAATTGACTACATTCTTTAATATCTAATGCATGAACGTGGTTACCAGCATTCATGCCAATACAGAAGACATTTTACTTTTTTGATTGCTAGTTAAATTAAATTCACATGATGAAAAAATACAAGAAAATAATATACATTCATTTGAGTTAATTTTTATGCTAAAAAAGCATGCCTTTGGAGTTTCATATCGCCTTTTCGTTTTCCATTTGTAACTGCTTCATAATTTGTTTTAATTGTTTTACAATGCCATCAGTCTGAATCTGGTTGTTTTCATTGCTGACGACTGCTCCCACACAGATAATCGCCATTGACAGGGCTGGAGCCCGGCTGTGAATTTGAAGATTTTACCAACTGCAAGTCCTTCATTGATATAGTGGCAATTTCCTTTTTATTTAAACGGGCTTTATAGCGCTCAGAGGCCCCGCGGGACATGCTGGCACAGACACAAAAGACAGAAGCAGGGAAAACAAACATCGGCAAGGTCAATAGGTCTGGCTTGCATATAGAGCCAGCACTAAAAACATGAAATGCAAGCCAAACTAAAGCAAAAACAAATAGTTTCTGCACAAAATACTTCTAGAGGTAAAATAGTTATTGTGTGATAATTCAGTGCACTTTTGAGATATAAAATAGTCCCTTTTGCATTGTAAGTGCTCCAAAGGAGGTGGAAATACACACCAAACAGCCAGTAGCATGCGAAAAAAACATTCCTCTGGCTGGAGCCAAAGTCCGCCATTTATATAGGTTTAAGCAGTGGTAACAATAGGCCTTATGGACAGCTATGGTATTAAGCCAGACCTAAAGATCAATTGAAGGGGCAGAGCACTCCACACAAGTAATTGCCCCAGGCAGTGGGCATGCTGTTTTGGCTAAGCAAAAAGAGAGTTCTCGGCCGTCTGCTCTGGCGCAACAGGTAATGGGAATTAGTAAAATATGAGAATGTGAATTACAAGAAAAGCACCCTGGAACATACTTACAAGGCCATTTTTAAAGAACAAGTCCTTGAGATCGTGTAGCCTTCTGTGTGATGCAAATGCGTTTGAAAAGGATCCACTTAGAAATAGTAGCCAATTAATAATGGCGAAGCAATGCCCAGCCAGGCTTTGCCTTCTCAAGTTGAGGGCGAAGCTGGCTGCACTGTTTTGAATAATCTGCAGCTTTTTGACAGATCAACATGCAGAAAAATGCTAACGTCCAGGTACCGTGTAATATCTGCCTGCACAATGCTCTCATGGCAGTCTGTAATTTATTAAGCACGTTAACACCCAGTTTGATTATCTATAGCTTGAATGCATTCACGTCAGTTCTTTGGTGGAGGTGGGGACAAAAACTTTTGTAGAGCCCATGTTGATTTCCTAAGTTGCAGCATGTAATTTTGGGAAACAAGTACACTTGGGTAAAGAGAAACTTCAGTATTTGACATCCCTTAGTGGGTTATACCGATAACTGCATAATGAAGGAACAGGTCAGGTCTGCTTTTAATGATCTAAGTACATGTTGCAATACGAGGTTGGGGCCCCCAGTAAGCGTGGGACGTGAGGTAAAGAGTCCCTGTTGCCCCCCCTCCCTTGTTACTACCCTGCTTGAGCATCAGGTTGTAGTTAAATATGAAGCTGTGGTACCGAAAAGAGCCAACAGGATGGGGAAAGTGGACACCCATGGATGTGGCCTAGCAGGCAACTGACCAGCTGCTAGGTGTACTACAGTCCGCTATAAAGCCAGACTGACCACATCGGGCATTTCCCCTGGAGGTTGGTAGAGTAAAGGGTCGCTTTTCTTACTGGGTTTTAAGAGCACTGCAGCTTTCCTTGTATATTTAACAGTGTCCAGGCAATAATAAAAGTGCCAAGATACCTCTGGTGATTATTGTACCTCATGGACAGAGATCGGGGTTTTGTCTAGTGGTAGTTGTGACTCATCTAAGATAGCATACAGGGTTAATATGCCTGCTGCAAAGAACGTGTACTCTGAAGAACATAGAGAGGTGTTTAATGTGCATAGCTCAGTGAGATACTGCTTTTGTCACAGAGTTCCTTTTTGTGACTACAGTTCATAAGTTTCTACCATTATCTATCACTGTGCGCAATGAACTGCCATCAAAGAGCTGCCTGCAAACTACATGGTACAAGTGAGAAAGTTATGTTTTTTTCCCAGCCTTTGAGTGTCCTAATTTTGCTAAAAAGGGTTTGTTTGGGTAGAACTCAATAATTATTAGTGAAGTCAACCCTAACCACTGTGTTACATTCTGAATCTTGTGTTTACGTTTCCCCAGACCAAGCACTCTTAAAATAATTCCTACTAGTATGGATGACATGTGAATCCTACACCGTGCAGTCCCCTTTGCCAACAGTTTCCATACCCTGATTTACACATGTATGATTTTTTGTCTCTGTATGTGTGTGTGATGTAAAGTGCTTCCTACGCTGGTATTAGAGGCACTATAAAACAAATGAAATATATGTGAGAGAGGGGCTATGGGAGATGAGAGACATTGTTAGAGGGAGATGGTGGGTGAATCATTAAAGAACCCCAATAAAGACTGCAGTTTGCTGGTGCACTGTAAGGTCATCATTTACTATATTTTGAAAACGAATACAATTGAATATATAATAATGAAAAATGTGTTGTAGAATTCACTGTTATTGCCATTTTTCCCCAAATTTTCTTAGAGGGGAGAACCCCTCAATCCCCACTGTAGTGATCAGGCTTGCTCATTTTGCATTCTTTCGGGTCTGGTCTGACATTTGCCAGGGATGCTTTGGGTTCCCAGTCCAGCCCTGCAGTGGTGTTGGTGCTGTGTTGAAGGGCATTAAGACTAAATCAATCTAGTACAGCCAACACACACAACTGAAACCTCTGCTGAGTTGACTGCACCTTGTTCCCCAGCCAAATAATCAGAATGGCAAGATAGGTATCATCTGCTTGCCTATAAAAAATAACGCTAAAGATGTGAGGTAAAGTTTCTAATGGTCTTATATACACTTTATATAAATCAGAAGTGAGTGTGGAGCCTAAATGACCTGCAAAAAATAGTGAAACTGCATGGATATTTCCAGTCAACGTTACACTAGTGCCTTGCCTCCTTCTGCTAAATCACGCAACTGCTGAATAAGGATAGGATGGGATACAATACCACGTAACTCATGATGGTCATGTACGGAGTGCAAGTAATGCTGCCTCAAAGAATTCTCACCCATGCAACATCCATGGAACAAGTCTGGGAATGTGTCAGGTTCCTACTCCACCTCAGGGGTGGTGTAAGAATGATGCAAGGGGAGAAATATATTTATTTCTCCCCGTTTTTTCCCTTTTTCTATGTTTGCTGCATTTTGCTACACACATAGAAAGAGGAAAACATCTCTTGTGATTGTTTTTGTGCAGGAAGGTGCCACTATAGAAATATGTTATGAGCTACAGATTATTGTCTTAACTTTCTAGATTTTATGCTTACATCACAGAATATGATTTTATACGAGAATGGAGAAAACAAACAGTTTTTGAAGCTGGTAAGAAAGAACCAATAGTAAATAAGAAAAACATTTTCTGTCTTTCTATCTTTGATCACGGCTATGCTTCTGTTTCTTGCTATAATGTCTACTGCATAACTAGATTGCATTTAGTATCACACGTCATGTAAAGGCATACCATGTGATTTGTTGTTATTTTTATAATGTATTTCGGGTTTGGTAGCAGTTGGACATCTTCTCAAGGCACTGTAATATGCAGCATCCATCACTTAACTAAATTATTCAATAATCATATAATGAAAATCTGAAAGACTTAATATATATCAAATGTAGCAGTTCTGTTGATGGTGGTTTAGATACTTGGCATAGTTTGTGATGATAAACACCAAATGGATTTATCTCGTTGTGCCTGATGAACCATCAACTTGGTTCTTTTAAAACCTACTTGACTCTGGTATCAGATCGTAAATACATATAACTGTTTCACACATTACGCAATTGTGTTTTATGATGTCTCTTATTATTGTTTTTAATATTGCTTGTCTAATACCTGTCTTTTATGACCTTTGACATAAGAAAGGTTTTTTGATTATGACATATTACATTCATACAAGAGCTGGGTCTTTGAGCTACCTGCCTTGGACAAAGTGCTTGTTAAACAGCTAAGTGCATTAAAGAACATACACCCAAAACCTGTCTGCAGCAATCTGATCTCAATGTCAAATGCTGGCAAATCAGGATTCATCCTTGTTAAGTTGATTAAATGTGTTCTATCAAAGTTGGTAATATCAACAACTGTTGTTTAGCAGCAACATCCATATATTATTAAGCTATCTTGAATATTACAGTGGCCCACTATATTTTGAGATTCTTACTGTGGTGGTACGAGTTGCCAGTCTGGCACACAGCAGAAGTACTGAAAGTGACCTTCTTATGCATAGTGTCCCCCCGATTGTCGCCTTCTCTTTTTCAAACCATTTTTGTTGGACATAGGGCTCCTCACATTTTACTCCTGCTAAGCAGAGGTAAAGTGCTTGTGCTCTCTTCTCTAAACATATTAGAGTTGGCATCCCTCTAACTGGCACATTTAATGCACTTATAACTCCCAAGTAAATGGTGCTAAATGTAATTAAATGCTACTGGTGGGCTTCATTACACATTGTTCCATCTACTAAAGTAGCACTGTAAAGCATGTCTCCAGGCCTGCCACTGCAGCCTGGATGTGCTGTTTTAAACAGCCATTTTGACCTCGCAAAACAAACATTTTCCCAGACCTAAAACTTCTTTTTAATACTTATAGGTCCATAGGGCAGAGTGCATGGTACGTAAAAAATAGAGCATGTATATTTATTGTTTTGCATGTCCTACCACTGAAAAACATTCAAAGGCGTTTTTCACTGTGGCAAGGCTGGCTCTTCGGTAGGCAAACACTGAATTACAATATATAACTTTACACTGTTTAGTTTCAGTTTGGGAGCAGCTACAAAAATGAATCAAGGACTCATTTTACAAGTAATTTAAATTCAACTTAATGGTCAAATGTGGATTTTATATTACTATTTTGGAAATGACGTTTGTCAAAAGTTGTCATTTTCCTGTCTAAGGCCAAAAAGTCCGGTCTGCCAGTATCCAGTGTCACAGAACTGCTTATGGCTCCCCTGTGGTAAGATGTGGATTGCTCCTAGACAGCGGAAAAAGAGATTGGGAGTTGGGTGATGTTTTTCTTTCTTGAGCAGGATGTGCCCAGTCCCTTCCTAAGCTTCACAGGATGCCTACCCTGTCATTGGCAGAAGTAGCTAACAACTAGGCTCCCTCCACGTCAAACTACTAGATAACTTGGCACAAACCCAGTGGGAGGGGAACTGTCCCAGAATTGCTTTGGAGTGACCACAAGGTAGGGTGTGTCCTTTACCGTAGCCACACATCTGATGTGGAGTGGCCACAGGGAGCTCTCACAAGGTGAAGAACAGTTCTGCTATGTTGGATTTAGGAACAGAGGAGTACTGTGGGATACTTTACAGTAAAACACACAGAAAGTTTGGCAAAAGTTGGTAGGGTCACCCCTGAGAACTTTTACCTCCTTTGTTAGGGAGTGGCCAGGAGATTACCCCACCCACAGGCTGGCACTAGGCATAAAAGTGGCATTCCAGTATCCTCTGCTGAATACTCCAGGACCTGTGAAGAATCTGAAGAAGGACTGCCCTTATGTCTGAAGAACCTGAAGGAAGACTGGACCTGCTTGTCTTGCACCCAAGACTCCAGACGTGACTGCAAGGGTCAGTTGGCTGACCTCCTCTTTGAGCAACAGGGATACAACAAGCTTCTAGATGCCTCTGTCCCTGCAACTGTCCAGCTGACTACTTGTGCACTTTACTCCTGCTAGACAACAAGACCTGCCATAGACCCTACTGCTGACCTCTGCCAGAGTGCGCCCTAATCCCCAAATGGTGCCCCCTACCTGTCCTGGACCCTTGACTGGTGTTAGAGTGTACTCCTCTTGTCCCCAAACTGCAAGAAGTGGAAGTTTGAAGCCGCAGCTGTGAAATCATTGTGAAGCGTCAACTTATTGGATTGCCCCGCTGAAGAATATCTGGCTTCCAGAAAAATTTTAAGTCTGAATGCAGAAGGCTTCTGCACGCCAAAGTTGACATATGTTGAGGCCTTCCTGGACAAGCATCACAGACTTTTCCCACTCTAAGCTTTCACTTGGACCCCGAATTGTAACTGTCCGCTGTTGCCAAGCCTCACTTTGGATCCGGCTTGCAGTCTGCCCTGCTGTAGACTTGTTGACAACCATTTTTTCTCCAGAAAAGTTTTATATCTGAAAGTAATCTTTCCACTGGGAAGAACCACGTTCATCAAGGGCAGCACTAACATTTGACTTTAAACCTGTCTAGTGCAGCCAGATACCCCCAGTTGGTGATTTGTGCATTCTGGCACAATTTTTAATTCAAACGTTAAAAATGTATATCCCTGGTTCCAATTATTGGATTTTTGTTGTTTTGATTTCATTTTAGATTTTAAAGTATTCTCTGTTTTTCTTTTTGGATTGGGATTTTTCTTCTGTTCTGTTTTCACTTTAGCACTGTTTCAGTGCTGCATAAATAGTTCACATTACTCTAGTGCCAAGCTATCAGAGGGTTAAGCACAGGTTTAGTTAGTGACTTTTGTTTTTTGTCCTGACAAACAATGTGATTAATATTTAAGGTGGGTTCTCATCCACTCAACTAACACTTTTTTAACAAGGAGCAAAACTTCAATAGTGTTAAGAATGTCATATTTTAATGATCAGTCAGCATTTTCAAATTTTCTCGAAACAGACCAACCACATGGAGGACATTGTAACGCTTTCCCTGTTTGGCAAACAGGAAAAAGAGTATCAAAAGGCTTACGCTACAGACAGCAGGTCTTACAGTACCATCACCAGAGAGATCCTGCAACAACTGGTCTGTAGGCTAAAATGGGCATAATTGGCAGAAGTGGGGCATTTTCCAAAAAACATTATAAGACCTGTCTCCCAATGTCTTTGTTGCCACCACCTCATTTAGAGTTGGGGCAATAGTTTTGTTTATGATGGTGGAGCCCAGCTTCTTCTTCAGAAGCAAAATGATAACAAGAGGTTGGTGGACGGTGTTATTATCGATTTTTGGTGGACGCCCTTTACTATGAACTTCCACCTGAGGCACTAAAACTCATAGGCAATATGTGGCAGATTAGGACAAAGGCTTCATTTCTGCTGAGTACAGAAAATGACAGACAAAAGCATCAGTAGAGCTATCTTGGATTAAAATGCATATGTTTTCCGCAGTTTCAGTAGCATATGTTTCTTTTCCCTGCATAAGAGTGTAACATACATTTCGAAAGATAATCTATTTCAGATAAAATGATCTGTTTCAATTTAATCCACAGACTCGAGAAAATATTTTACCAAATGGCCCAAAGTCTGGTCTTCACTGTGGAGGAGATTAACAGAGACCCCCATCTGTTACCGAACCTGACGCTGGGCTTCAGTATTGTGGATTCATGTGACACAGTGGGGCAGGCACTGAGGGGTGTAATGAGACTCCTAGCTGGACTGAAACAAGCCTTAGCCAACTTCTGCTGCCAACCTTGGCCTCCCTTGGCTGCTGTTATTGGAGATGACAAGTCACACATGACAATCCCTGTTGCCAGGTTGCTTGGAATCTACAATTTTCCACAGGTATGGATGCTTCTTCCATAGGTTTCTATGTATGTATATGCGTCTTTTGCAAGTTTCTATGTATATGTGTACTGGAATTAAAAAGCACAAGGTACAAATGTATGGATTCCTGTACAAGAGAAATATAATATTAGAAGTGGGTTTCGGGTATGTGGTTAGCAGTGGCTGAAGGACTTGCTTGGCCCAGAGGAATTGGCAGATGGTACATAGGGAGCGCTGCAGATCCTCCCCTCCTATAGAAAGAGAAGCTGCTCATTTTGGATCTGAACGACAGGGCTGTGAAAAGTTGAGTTCACAGTTGTGAGTTCTCTCAGTTCGTCGGTTCACTTTTCTGAGGCCGGAGAAAGCAGACAGTGCAAAGTGAGCTTGTCAAGGCTCAGCCAGTAACAAAAACACTGTGTCATGGGCACTAGGGCAAGGAAGGAAATGAAGTCCCTGGCTGTTGTCTGAACTGTGAAATACAGCAATAATTAGGGTCAAGTGGCCCCTTATAATGACTGGGCCCCGGTGCCATTGCACCTGCTGCACCAATAGAAGCTACGCTGCTGCACACGGAACAGGAGGGAACAGGAGTCTCCATGGGTTCTGCAGGAATAGAGTGTGTCAGCCTCGAAGAAAGAGACAGAGAATGCTGATGCAGGTAAGTGTTTATTATATGACAAGAGGCAGCTTAACAACCACCCGTATATATATATTGGCACAGCACAGTCCCACTCTAAGTCACCCCCAGCATTCCACAGTTTCTCCAGAACATTCTCACCCTGCGTAACGCTGATCATGCTATACAAGCTTACCACACATCTCCCCCACTTTTTTTAAACCCAATACCCACCAACAAAATACAGTCAAAATACTATTACCTATAACATTGCCTAATAATGCATAAAAACTGTATGTAAATTCAATATGACCCTAAAATGAATATTTACACAGCCAAAGGTTAAATAAAAAACAACGTTACTTCAATACATATTCCCTATATTTTGCAAGAAATATAAAATTATGTTACATTCTACAATTAATATGGTCAGAATTCCCATTGAAAAGGATGGGAACAGCAAAGTACACTTCCCTGTTCCCCGTGACTATAAATAGGATAAATACAACAATACAAACAAAACGCACATGGCCTATACATTGAATAAACATATTCCTTATATTTCTCAGGAAAGGTTAAGTCACGTTGGCTTCTATGGTGAACTTGGTCAGATTCCCTTTGAAAGTTCTTGGAACAACTTGGTACAGTTTTCTCTTCCACTCTGTTGTTCCAACAAGAATCATTGCTCTTACTAGGAAAACCATTTAAAGCATTGTTATCCAAATCAAAATAAACATTTGCGTCACACTTGTTATATAAGCATTCTCTATCCTTGTCCAGGTTTCCTTTATACATCAATATTCATCTCAAATTTAATATCTTACCATCTTCCACATGCACCGCTATACTGAAAACTTCTACCACTTTCATAGGTTCAGACCACCTGGGAAGTCCTTTCCCAACTAAACTCAGAACTTTTATTCTTACATGTTCACACTCCCTCAAGTTGGAACTTGGGGTACTTTTTCCTACTCTTGCCACCCTCCTTTGGTGTTCCTTAACTTTCTTCCTAACAGCTGAAAAATCCAGTAAACCAGTGGTTCCCAAACTTTTTCGACCGGCGGCTCCCTTCACCTACATTGGCCATTGCCCGCGGCTCCCCATTATGTTACTTTTGTTTCGGGTGGGCGATGTAAGCCCAGCCTCAGGAGTACTTCAAATTTTCTCCCTGCAAATAATTGGGATGTAGGCGATGAAGGTATTATCATATTGGTAACAAAATAAAAATACAAGTTGATTACTTTTTTTTTTTATTCAGTTAAGTCAGAAACAATACAATATCAAGAGCCAAAAATGTTTCCACGAATTAGCAACCTTTTTTGAACACATGTAAGATTAACCACACAACAAAGTTCTGTAGTAAATGTTTTTTAATTAACAAGAAAAACCAGGGAGTCTGAATGTGAACAAAATAGAAAGGCCTATGTTTGGAAAATCCTAGTGAGATGGATGTGCTTGTTTTTCTTTACAAAGCTCCTCAAATCTTGGTGTTATTTTTGAGATCGCAACACGCATTTCTTTTTCAAGGTGAATTTTTGCCCTATATTTTGACTTTATCACTGCAACTGCTGAGAAACCAGCTTCACAAAGGTAGGAAGTAGCAAACGGGATCAAAACACGCAGGGCAATCTTGCTAATCACTGGGTATTCATCTTGAGTTTGGCACCAAAACTCAAGCAGTGACAGAGACTGGAATTGTACTTTCAATGTTGAGTCACTTGAAATGTCAATGAGCTGTTCTGCTTCCTCGTTATTGAAATGCTGAGGTATCTCAGCATTGAAGGGATCTCTCACCCATTTTATTGGCTCCACTTCATCCTCTGGGAAATATTTCTGAAGGTGAAAATGCAGTTGTGACAAATACAGAACAAAAACTGTCCTCAGTTCCTCCTTTAATGCCATCTCATTGTCTTGCAGAAACTTGTCCAATGAAGGAAAACATTTATAGTCACCTTTGCTTACACTGCCTTTCCAAAGGATGATTTTTTTCTTAAACCCTGAAACTTTGTCTGAGAGCTGCAAGATGTTAGTATTATTACCTTGCAAGGACTTGTTCAGTGTGTTCAGTTTTTCAAAAAGATCCGAAAGAAAAGCCATTTGTATTAGAAAGTCTGCATCAATAAATTTGTCAGCAAAACAATGTTCATCATCGTGTAGATATGAGTATATTTCATTCCTAAGCTCATACACCCTAAGCAGGGAGTTACCGAGAGACAGCCATCGAGAACTGCTGTAGAACAAGAGGCATGAGTGTTCGGCACCCATGTCTTCTCACAGCTTAGCAAAAAATCTTGCTTTTATTGGTCTTGTTTTAATAAAATGTATCACTTTGGTGACTATTTTCAGAATATTATGCAGTTCTTCACTGAGGTTTCCTGCTGCTAGTGCTTCTCTGTGTATTATACAGTGTGTCCAAATAGCATTAGGTGCTTTAGACCGTATGCGAGCTTGAAGTCCTTGGTAGCATCCAGCCATTGAACGACCCCCGTCTGTACAAACTGCAACACATCTCTCCCAGTCAATCTGATTCTGTACCATAAAATCATCCACAACCGCAAACAAATCTTGACCGGTAGTTCCACCTTTCATTTCCTTACAGAACAACAAATCCTCAACTATTTTCTTTTCATTAACAAACCTGACATAGCAAATAAGATGGGTGTCTTTTTGGTTGTCTGTTGCCTCGTCCAGTTGGAGTGCAAAGTCTTTGCCTTTTAAGTTACAGATGAGCTGATCGTTAATATCGTCAGCCATATCGTTTATCCTCCGACTGATAGTATTATTAGAAAGAGGCACTTTGAGCAGCTGTTTACCAGCATCTTCGCCAAGCATGATGGTTACCATATCAACAGCAGCAGGCAAAATCAGCTCTTCTGCAATTGTGTGTGGTTTTTTACACTGTGCAACACGATAGGCCACTTTATAAGAAGACAAGAGGGCGTTACTGTTAACTTTGGCTTGTTTTGAGAAAGTGGTCTTTTGTAACTTGGCTTCTGTTAGTTTTCTTTGGAAAAATTCCCTGGGCTTTCCAACCACATTTGGGTGAAGACTTTCAAGATGACACTTTAGTTTACTTGGAAGCATGGATTCTAAAGCCAAAACTTTTAAACAGATTACACATTGAGGACGCTCCTCATTATTAACCTGTACACATGTGAAACCATAATCTAGATACCTGTCATCATACTTTCTGTACTTGGTTTTTCACTTCCCATCCTCTTTTTTCTCTGAAGAACCTGAGACTTCACTTTGCTCAGACGAACTTGAACTCGGTATTAAAAATCTCTTCATTGTCAATCATAAAGATGCCAATCAGTTCACACGTAGAAGAGAAGAGAAGAAAGGGAAAGACTGAGGAAGAGAAAAACGAAATAGTGTCACAATGGTAGAAAACAGAAAGCTGCAAGAGTGAGCTGAAGGGGAAGGAAGTGGTTTTAAAATCATTGAAGAGGCCTGAGATGGATTTAGTATTACACTGCCTCAGTATTCCGTTTTCCCACATTTAATTTCAGCAGCCCATGTTTAAGAGGAGGACCTTGGGCACTGGCACATTCTTATTTACAAATTGAGCACTGAGGTTCACACTCCCACTCTGCAGTTTCTTGAGAAAAGGGGTGGTTTCTGCAGGGTGCAATTCTTAACATCAAGATAGGACAGATCGGGGAAGGCATTAACAACTATGGTGCAAGGCAAAGTTGTTACCCAACAACAAACGCACAAAAACACAAACACAATACTAAAAATCACAGCATACTGCCCAATTAGAAACTACAAACCATGTTTACCGCTCGATCAGCTCCACTACTTATCCACCAACACCACCACCAGAATTAACTTAAAATGTAAGTCTTAAATGAACGGCATTTAGTATTCTAAACTACGCTGCAGTATAAAGAGTGCAGCTATTTCTTCATGAAAAAATGTACATTTTGGAGTTTCAGAAATATTGTGAGGATCGAGCTTTTCTGCCATATATTGGATCTCTCTGGAAGCCTCTTAAGGCCACTGTGCTCATACAGCACACCCACATATTGAGGTGCACTATGTATCTCAAATGCAGTCCTTATTTCAGTCAGCTATACATATTGGTATATCCTTCCCCTTCAGCTCACTCAGCTCGGTAATAAAATAAGAGCTCTGTTTCCTTAGCCTCCCTATAACAGAAACTATTGTAAATTATAGATATCCATTTTCATTGTGAAATGTATTATCTTCAAAGTTTCCTTAGGAGCAGTCACCTTGTTTATATTCTGACCCGAGGCCAGGATTAGTGCTAATATGTGGTATTTGTACAGTGCCCGAGTTTAGAGAGATGGCCGGATTCTGAGAGTAAGCGTAGATCGTGACCTTGATATAATCATTGTAATTCTTCAAATATGTGTGTCTTTAGCTGTTTCCTAATTTGAAGGAGGGTTCTAGTGCCGATACAGGAATGTTGTTCCACATTCTGTTTGCATTGGTGGAGAAAGTCTGTTTCCTTTCCTTTTTTCCTTTTTTAATGAATTCTTAACCGATTCACTCATTAATTTATTAATTTTACTGTATATTAACCTGCTTTTAATGTTAGACAGGAGTCATCAAGAAATGAAACTCAATATACATCAGCGATTCACTCATTAATTTATTAATTTTACTGTATATTAACCTGCATTTAATGTTAGACAGGAGTCATCAAGAAATGAAACTCAATATACATGAACAATAATAACACAAAGTATTATATTTGTGGAAAAAAGATTGCCGGTGATAATAATTACCTGTCCTAACGAGCCGAAATTCAACAAGGAACGGCAACGGCGCAACGCTGAGGATCGCAGGGGCAATAACACCCCAGTCCCAGTGCTCTCTTCTGAATTGCCGCGACCTGTAAATGCCGAATGTTTGAAGAACGTAATCACGCTGGGACCGGGTGAAACCATATGCAAGGCGTTGGCAGGTGGGGCTCATGTAATCCCCCCCAACATGAAATGCTGCTAATCATGCTTTACTCGGCCGGCTGGAAAAAAAAAATTATGCGCGCGTAAGGTAACGTCCGCGCGCATAAATCTTTTTTTGAAGTGCGGCATTTAATGTTGTCCAAAATGCGCGCGGCGCCCCCGGCAACTTGTAACGGCGCACCGGGGTGCCGCGGCGCACAGTTTGGGAACCACTACAGTAAACCATTGTTCTGTCTCTTCCCTCTCAGCCAAGAAGGAATATGTTTATATCCTGGTTTCCACCTCATAACAATTCGAAAGGTGAAACTCCAGTAACAGAATTAGGAGATGTCCTGTATGTTAACAAGGATGCCTGTAAAGCCTTTCTACATGACATCCCACTCTTGACAGCCAACGGAATGGTTTATTTCACTACTTTATTAAACCATTCCACTTGGCCATTTGCTTGGGAGTGGTAATTAGATACTCATTTGTGGATAATGCCACATCTAGATAAAAACATTTAAAATTCTCTACTAACGAAAGGAAATGGGAGCCATTGTCTGACACAATCTCCTCAGGTAAACCTTTTCAACAAAAAACTTCAGCCAAAAAGTCAACCACCACATTTGAATCCACTCTCTCTACCATTTTACTTCTGCCCATTTAGAAAAATAGTCAACTAACACAAGTGAAAAGGATAAGTTTCTTAAGTACACTCTCTTACCCATTTGTCTATCATGTCATCAATTTTTGGCCACCAATAGAAACCCTGAATTCTCCTTCTAGTAGATGACATCTTTGGATGTCCCTCATGAGCTAGAGTAAAAACTTTCTTCCACAGGTTTTGTGGATGAACTACTTTGTCACCTCACACATTGAACATTAATTCATCATTAACTTTGTAAAATGAAACTAAATCTCCACTTAGTTTTCTCTCCTCTGGCCAACCTTTGACCATATACACACTCACCAGTTTCAACACTCCATCATTTTGTAAAGATTCTCTCTACATATCTTCAGAAATGGCACACAAAGATTAACCAACCATACACTGCTCCTTCAGATCCTCGACTGTATATGCCACATCGCATTCAATTTCATCCTCTAGTTCCATAGCATCCTCCAAATGAAAGTGGGACATGAAATCTGCATGAATATTATCTCAACCAGGAACATACTGTACAATGGATTGATATTCTTGCAATTTAGCAGCTAAACAATCAAGACGTGCTGATATCATGTTAATTAAAGGTTTGTGGTCAGTTGTAATTGCAAATTGTGTTCCGCACAAGAATTGTCTAAAATGTTGAACAGCCCACCTAAATGCCAGTAACTCTTTTTCAAATACAGCATAATTCCTCTCAGACGATTTAAGGGTGCGCAATGCATACACTGGGATCCAATCCTTTCCATTGTCCATTTGCATGAGCACTACACCCAAACCCACACTGTTGGCATCTACAGCTATAACACAATCTTTACCAACAATGTACTGTCTTAAAAAAGGAGCAAGGATAACTTCCTTCTTTAAGAGTTCAAGTGATTCTTGCTGTTTTATCCCCCACTCAAATTTCAAGTTTTTCTTCAACAGTGCTCTTAGTGGGTCAACTTTTGTAGCATAGTCTTGCACAAATTTTGTATAGAACTCTATTAAGCCTAAACAAGACTATAGTTGTTCCTTAGTAGCAGATGCAGTAGCATTAAGAATAGCTCCCACATGATTATTTTTGGTTTGATGCCCTCCTCTGAAATTTCATGGCCCCAATATTCAACAACTTTTCTCTGGAAACAAACTTTGTTTACTCTTACAGTCAAACCCTCCTCCTGTAGCCTATTTAATACTACATGTGAATTCTTATCATGTTCTTCATACATTTTCCCAAACACTAGAATATCATCCTGAAAAGCCACTGCACCAGTGACACCTTCCAGTGTAATCTTCATTAAGCTTTGGAATACCAAGGCAGCACTCACTAACCTGAAAGGCATTCTTAGAAATTGATACATTCCCTCAGGTGTTATAAAAGCAGTAAGATATTTAGGTTCCATCTCCAGCTTAATCTGGTGGTACGCACTTGCTAAAATAATGGCCGAAAATACTGCTGCTCTTGCTAATGTAAGAACCATCTCATGCAGAAGAGGTAACATATGTCTATCAATCCAAATTTCATTATTTAAACTACACAAATCCACACATAAGCGTAACTCACCAGAGCTTTTTATGGAAATCACAACAGGAGATATCCTAGAAGATTACTTAATTGGTTTAATCTCTTGTTAAGACATAAATCTTGTAGCATTTCCTTCAATTTGTCCCTATACACTAAAGGTACTTTCCTGACTTTGGCCCTCAATACGAGCCTGGCGGTCTGTGACCGCCAGGCTCGCGGTTGGCGGGAGCACCGCCGACAGCCCGGCGGTGCCCCGCAGGGCATTCTGACTGCGGCGCTTTGGCCGCGGTCAGGGCAGGAAAACCGGCGGTCTCCCGCCGGTTTTCCGCTGCCCGTTGGAATCCTCCAAGGCGGCTCAGCTTGCTGCGCCGCCGAGGGGATTCTGACCCCCCTACCGCCATCCAGTTCCCGGCGGTCCGCCCGCCGGGAACCGGATGGCGGTAGGGGGGGTCGCGGGGCCCCTGGGGGCCCCTGCAGTGCCCATGCCACTGGCATGGGCACTGCAGGGGCCCCCGTAAGAGGGCCCCTAAATGTATTTCACTGTCTGCTGCGCAGACAGTGAAATACGCGACGGGTGCAACTGCACCCGTCGCACAGCTTCCACTCCGCCGGCTCGATTCCGAGCCGGCTTCATCGTGGAAGCCTCTTTCCCGCTGGGCTGGCGGGTGGCCTGAAGGCGGCCACCCGCCAGCCCAGCGGGAATGTCAGAATTACCGCCGCGGTCTTTCGACCGCGGAACGGTAACCTGACGGCGGGACTTTGGCGGGCGGCCTCCGCCGCCCGCCAAGGTCAGAATGAGGGCCTTTATGTCTAACAGGAACAGCCCCTCCTTTCACAATGATCTTATGTTTTAGCCGTTGACATTTTCCTAACTTCTCCTTAAAAAAGGTTGGGTTACAAACATTTTATGTCATTCACAAATCCAGACCTGCTGTGACAACTGACACAGCTGGAGGGCACTGGGGTCTAACTTCACCCAAGATGGAGTCACTCTTCTTGGCCATGTAAATCTTTCCTCTTATTCTCCTACCATTAAATTAAAAAATATCCTTCCAAATCAATTTTGTGCCCAGAGTATCCACCTGGGTGTACATCTGGAGGATGTAACTTGCATTCATTCCATAACTTGTGGAATTTTGATTTCCATATTATACTATACCATGCACAAGAATCTACCATCTAGGAAATTATTTTTCCATCCAATTTCAGAGTGCATTTAGAAAATCCTTTAGATTGCTTATCAGAAACACAAAGTACAAACCCACCACCTAATAATCTGAATCAAACTCATCACATGTAATGCAGTTGATTTTGTTGGACGTAATAGCTCTGCACAGTCTCCCAAAATGTCTTTTTTTTTACACTTTAAACAAATTTTGTCTAAAGCCAGACACCCTTCAAAATCACCCACATAATATAGGCTACCACATCTAAAACATAACATGCCATTTCCTTTCCTATCCATACCTTTAAAATCAGAGTCTTTTTTTAGTTTGACATTAGCCTTGTGTTTTATAATATTAACTTCTGTACTAACTTTAGTAGTTTTTTTGTTGTTGACCTCTAATCTCAATTACAAACATTTCAGACTGATTGATAACCTTAGCAATATATATAATAGCACTCAGTGAAGTATCTGTACCAGTCTATAATCTTCCCATGATCTTTTTGCTTTTGGTTCTTATCATTATTTGATCTTGAAGCACATGATTATATGTGATCATCCCAAAATTCACAGAAACCGGCTAAAACTCTTAATGCTGAAACATAGTTTTCAATAGATTTGTCATCTTTTTGAATATTGAATCTTTCCATCAATGTATTTATTTTCTTCCCAAATCTGGTTTGAAACTTATTCACTGCTTGTCAGAACATCCATTTTGCCTATAGTTTCTAAAGGAGGAAGATTATTAAACTCCTTCAAACCTATTCCTTCCAACCAGTGTTTCAGTAGAGGGAGTTTCCTTTGAGAAGAACAGTCTTCATCCTCCAGTACATCGACATATGCTTGAAAAATTTTGAACCATAATTCCCATTCCACAGGAGGTTCACCTGCAATTTGCAAGAATGATGGAGGTGCTACAATGTTTGACATATTGGCAAATAAATCCCCTAAAGCTATTGTTGTTTTGCTGTTATAAGCAGGAAGGTGTATCTGACACCTGTAGAATGTACTAGAGTAATGAGGTAAGATGAGAAGAACGAGAAAAAAATGGATGTATATATATTTTTTCTCTATTTAAAATAGCTTTCTGATAGGTGTGCCTGTCACCGTAGTAAATCTATGAAAGGCCATGCAAGAGTAACTGTCTCCAATAACCGACCCAAAGATGGCAGCTGAATTTAATAAGGTAATGTCATAGGTACAAAATGGCTGCCAAATAGATTACACCACTAGTTTTAGCTTGAGAATAATGTGGGCTTCCTCACAGGTCTTTAAATCTTGCCTGATCCAAAATGGTCACCACAGCTACGTCACATGCGTATGGAATTATGGAAAGGTGAACCTCCAATGATGATACCATAGAATGGATTTCATGGATATGCCGATCATGAAAACAGCATAAAGGCGTACATTACAACATTGGCGGTAAAAGCCGCTTACTGCCGTGCAGAAGACCACCAACACACCGCCACGCCCGCGGAAATCCGCCACAGCTATTATGACCCACAGCACGGAATCTGCCAAAATTCAGACACCCACACAAGTCCGCCACACCAAAGGTAAGTGATAAACTGGCGAAAACAAAACCTCCACCGTCACGGCAACAGAAATACACCCACACTATCACGACACATGAATCCACGCGGTGGTCTTTCAACTGCGGTATTCCATTGGCGGCACACACCGCCGCTCTCAAAATACACACACTCTTACAAAACACTACCACATTGGACAATTCGAAACACACACACCTGATACACATACACACACCAATCCCACACACCCATTACAATATAAAACACACACCCACATCACCCACAAACCCCTACGACAACAACTGAGAAAGAAGAACAGAGAGAGACACCACTTCAACAATACAAGCATCCACAGGCACACCAGACCATCACCCACATAACGTCCACGCACCTCACACAACACCCCACTACATATCAGCACACTTATCACCACACACACCACCCCACACATCACCCACACCACCCCATGGCACGGCAAAGACACCCCAGGTTCTCGGAGGAGGAGTTCAGGGTCATGGTGGAGGAAATCGTCCGGGTAGAGCCACAGCTATTCGGATCACAGGTGCAGCACACCTCCATTGCAAGGAAGATGGAGCTATGGTGAAGAATAGTGGACAGGGCCAACGCAGTGGGAGAGCACCCAAGAAATCGGGATGACATCAGGAAGAGGTGGAATGACCTACGGGGGAAGGTGCGTTCTGTGGTCTCAAGACACCACCTTGCTGTTCAGCGGACTGGTGGCGCACCCCCACCTCCTCCCCCACAACTAACAACATGGGAGGAGCAGGTCTTGGCGATTCTGCATCCTGAGGGCCTCACAGGAATAGATGGTGGTATGGACTTCGGTAAATCAAATCTTAACTATTACATCTCCCACCCTACCTGCATACCATCACATACCCCCACACTCACCCTCACCCCCATCACTCCAACTCCTCACAAATGTCCCACTATCACAACCCACCCATCCCAACACCAAGCCATGCATGCAACACCAAAGCATGGACACCCATCACTAAAGCATGCCCACTGCACAAACCCATACACCCCACTAAACCATCAACACACAAGGTCCCACACAGGAATGCAAGCACTGGGGTACACGGGCACCCACCCATTGCACACCATGAGACACACAGATGTAATAAACATCCTTTTATACCCCTGCAGGACCCTTAACCAACGTCACCGGACAGGAGGGTCCACACATGTCCACACCACCAACAGAAGAGGCCCACAGTGATGACAGCAACTCTGTCCAACTGGATCTAGATGACCATCCCGGCACATCAGGGACCTCGGGACAGTCGGTTCCCCTCACACAGTCACAGGCCACCACAGAGCTTCCCCCCTCTGGAAACACCAGCACAGCACCCACCCAGCGGGCCCATACCTCTGTCCCCAGGACACGTCAATCAGCTGTGTGTCCACCACTACAGGGAACCCAGGCTAACCCACCACCCCAACAACAACAGGGACCTGGGGGCAGTGGCAGCGGGCACACAGTCCAGGGGACGGAGGCCCAGGTACACAGGGGAACTGGGAGGGCTGCTGTGCGACAGGTGGAGGACAGGCCAAGGGAACCCACTTTCCACGAGGCCCTCTCCTCATCATGGGAGCCTACCACCACTCCCAGGAGATGATGGCAATGGTACTGGCCATGTTTCAGGAGACCCAGCACCTGCAGGAGGCACAGTATTTGGGCTTCAGGGAGGAACTCAGTTCCATCAATTCCACCCTGGGCACCATCGTAGGGGTGCTGAAGGAACTACTCAACACCAGGAGGGACACTGTGGCACAACAAGAGGCCCCTGACACTAGCATGGACGATGAACTGCCCACCACCTCTGCCGTCGCTAGTGGACAGGAGCCATCGCCACAGGACCACCACACCAGCACCCCACCCCCTGCAGAGGGAGAACCACCCCGCAAACGGTCCCTAAGAGCCAGGACAAAGACAGAAAACGATGCCAAGACCCCCGCCAAGAAATGAGACCACCATGATCATCATCCTTCAGTCACACTTTAACACTCTGTCCATCCTTAAACTGCCCCAGCTCCACTTCATATGCCCATTTGGGCAATGCACCTGTGAGATTAATAGACTGGACTCTGCCATGGACATTCCTCCACCATCAACCCTCACCATTTTGCAACCCACCCCAATATTTTGCATATAAATAAACACCCTTGAATCACAAAACAATCTGGAAGAAGGCTGTGATTTCGGAATAGTGTATTAGCAATTACTGTGGCAAAAAGACCATTCAATTGTACTGTCAACATACCTATGTCACACAGCTCTAGTCCATGAGGAATCAAAGCAGATGTCACATAGTGGGACCCACATCTTTGAAATCATAAGGGAAAGGGACAACTCAGTGACCATACACTGGGTGTAAACAACAGACAGTAGAGAGGTAGTAGTGTTAAAGTACATGTCGTAGGCAGGTTTGTATTCTTACCTGTGTCTCACTGGAAGTATTGCTGGATCACCGAGTCCCTGTTGTCCATGTCCTCTTCTTCTACTTCCTCGTCTTCACTGTCCATAGGCTCCACAGCTGCAACAACACTGCCATCTGTACCATCCTCCTGCAGAAAAGGCACCTGTCATCGCAAAGCCAAGTTGTGAAGCATACAGCAGGCCACGATCATCTGGCACACCTTCTTTGGTGAGTAGAATAGGGATCCACCTGTCAAATGGAGGCACCTGAACCTGGCCTTCAGGAGGCCGAAGGTCCGCTCGATTATCCGCTGTGTTCACCCATCGGCCTCATTGTAGCATTCCTCTGCCCTTGTCCTGGGATTCCTCACTGGGGTCAGTAGCCATGACAGGTTTGGGTAACCAGAGTCACCTGCAAATGGTGAGGGACAACTGTTAGACAAACACTAACCTGTAGGGATAACCCCAGACCCAGACAACCATTCCCACTGCCTTGCTTCCAGGTGCTCACCTAATAGCCACACACAGTGCCTCTGGAGTTGACCCATCACATAAGGGATGCTTCTATTCCACAGGATGTAGGTGTCATGACATGAGCCAGGGAACTTGGCATTCACATGGGAGATGTACTGGTCTGCCAAACACATAATCTGCACATTCATGGAATGGTAACTGTACACCTGTTCACTCCTGCGGGGGGGGGGCAAAGCCACATGTGTCCCATCAATGGCACCTATGATGTTGGGGATATGTCCCAGGGCATAGAAATCACCTTTCACTGTAGGCAAATCCTCCACCTGAGGCAAAACGATGTAGCTCCGCATGTGTTTCAGCAGGGCAGACAACACTCTGGACAACACGTTGGAAAACATAGGCTGGGACATCACTGATGCTATGGCCACTGTTTTTTTAAATGACCCACTTGCAAGGAAATGGAGCACTGACAGCACCTGCACTTGAGGGGGGATTCCTGTGGGATGGCGGATAGTTGACATCAGGTCTGGCTCCAGCTGGGTACACAGTTTCTGGATTGTGGCACGGTCAAGCCTGTATGTGATGATCCCTTGTCTTTCCTCCATTGTTGACAGGTCCACCAGCAGTCTGTACACCGGCGGATGCCGCCATCTCCTCACATGTCCCAGCGGACGGTGCCTATGAAGGACAACAGCGATCACAGAGTCAAACAACTCAGAGGTACGTACCCACAGCTTACACAGAACATGAATCCTAATCCGAAAAGTGGCCTGTATGTGTGTTGAGTCTAGGCCTAGGTATGTGTGACGCACTTAAAAATGAAACCATGTGGGCCCCTGAAATGGCGGCTGCCTGACCTCTAAAGTGGGACAATGGGATGTGAGGTAACTGCGCTGGCGTTGTACACCGTCGCGGTAGGCGGTCGAAGAACGTGGTTCAATGCTGCATTGGTTAACATTGGACCCTATGGGTCCCAGGAGCCAATGACGATGTACGCCAGCGGTGACGGTACGCACAGCCGTGGACGTGACCGCCATTTTCTATCTGTTCAATCACTCGATACCTGATCTTCGAAAGGAGAGGACCTACACTGCAAGTGCTGCTGTGACCTCGGTCTGGAAGAGACAATGGCTCGAGTGTCTGGGGAAAGGGCCCCTCCCTTCACATCGTAGGAGTTGGAGAAACTCGTGGGCGGGGTCCTCCCCCAGAACACACTACTCTATGGTCCTCCAGACAAATAGGTAAGTACATTGGGAGCATGCTGTATGGGCAATGCCTGTGTGGAGTGGGGTGGATGTAAGAAGGGGGTGAGATTGCGGCGTGCATGAAACGACAGTGAGTGCATGTGCCACATGGCAATGGTAGGGATGGGGGCCAATGACTGTGGCGGTTCAGTTGGTAATAACTTTTCTTTTCCCCATGTACAATTCATCTAGGTCAGCGCCCACAAGAAAAAAGATATTTGGCGTGACATCGCCAAGGACGTCCGGACCCTGGGGGTCTACCACAGACGGAGCACCCACTGCCGGAAAAGATGGGAGGACATTTGCCGCTGGAGCAAGAAGACGGCGGAGGCTCAGCTGGGGATGGCCTCCCAACATGGGAGGGGTGCCCGTCGCACCATGACCCCCTTGATGTTCAGGATCCTGGCCGTGGCGCACCCGGAGTTGGATGGGCGCTTGAGGGCATCACAGCAGTCACAAGGGGGTGAGTACACTCTCATCCTGCTGATTTTGCACACAGTGGAGGTGTCTGGGTGGAGGAGGTGGGCTGTGGGTTTCCCTAGGCCAGGGCGAGATTAGCAGGCACGGTCCCTCCGAAAGGCAGCCCATCTGGCACCCCACCTCTGTAGAGTGCCAAGTACACCTAGTCATGCCCCTGATTCATCCATGTGTGCAGATGTCGTCCATAGCCTAGTAGGACATTTCCCAGGGAATGAACAGTGGAGCCCAAGAGCGCGGCGTAGTGCAGGGGGCTTCTGTGTCTATCGTGTCCGCCAACGGTAGCGGTAATGCATGCACTGAACATGTCTTTCTTCTGTCGTCCCCCCTTGTTGTGGTCTCCCTGTTCTTGTGTGCATTAGCATCATCAGGCGGAGGAGCAGTGGCACCGGAGCACAAGGGAGCTGCATCCCACATGGCCCTGGAGGGCGACACTACGGAGTCTGAATTCACCAGTGGGACGGAGGGCGAGAGGAGCTCCACGGCAGGGACAGGAGCTGAGACCAGCGACACTGACTCGTCCTCTGATGGGAGCTCCCTTGTGGTGGCGGCAACATCTGTGCCCCCTGCATCCACAGGTACAGCCGCCACCCCCCCTACCAGCACCGCCCTCCCAGCAGCCCCTCAGCTTTTGCCCCGTGCCCACTCACCCAGGAGGGTGGGCATCACCTTTGCCCCAGGCACCTCAGGCCCTGCCCCAGTCACCCATTCTGCCCTCAGTGAAGAGGCCATTGACCTCCTCAGGTCCCTCACTGTTGGGCAGTCTACCATTTTGAATGCCATCCAGGTTGTCGAAAGGCACTTGCAACAAACAAATGCATTCCTGGAGGGCATTCATTCTGGTCAGGCGGCCCTTCAGCGAGCTTTTCAGACTCTGGCCTCAGCACTGATGGCAGCCATTGTCCCTGTCACTAGCCTCCCCCTCCAACTTCCTCCACCCAGACCCAATCCCCTGTACCCCAGCCTATCACAAGCACACCTTCAGAAAAGCATTCACACACGTCAACACATAAGGGAAGCTCTGGCAAACATAAGCACCACACATCCCACAGGCACTCACGCAAGCTTCACACACATGCAGACACACCAACATCCACTGCCTCCACTGTGTCCCCCTCCTCCTTGTCTCCCTCCTCCCTCCCAGTCTCGTCTAAACTCACACCTGCCTGCACTACCTCTACAGCCACTAATGCCATCACCAGCACACCCACCACCACACCCCACTCACGTGCAGTCACCACCCCCACTACCATTCCCATATCCCCTGTGTCCTCTCCCAGTGTGTCTGTGACGCCACCTCCCAAGATACACAAACGCAGGCACACACCCACCCAACAGCCATCCACCTCATGACAGCCTCCAGCGCATGCACTTTCACCCAAAGTCAGCAAACGAACACCTCCCACAACCACAACCTCTTCCTCCACTCCCAAACCCCCTCCAGCTACCCATCCCAGTGTCTCCCAAAAACTTTTCCTGTCCAACCTTGACCTCTTTCCCACACCTCCCCCACCCCATCCGTCTCCTAGATCCCGAACTAGCACCTCAGCCACAACATCACAGGGACCAGTGGTGCCTGTAGTCACCGGAATCTGGAGTGCACCGGCCACCAGGGCAGCCAGTGTGGCACAGAGCCACAGCACGGACAGTACCCCACCTGTCAAGAATCAAAAGTTGGCCAATGCCCGGCAGGAGAGGGGGAAGACTCCAGCCACCAAAGCCGCTCCCAGGGGTCCTGGTGGGAGTGTGGACTCAGCTGCGACATCTTCCAAGGTGGGGAAGGGCCACAAGAAACCAGGGAAGTCTGGGAAGAGCAGCACGGCGGAGGAGACCGCCATCCTCCCCGCTGCCCAGGAGGCCACCACCATCATCCCCGCTGCCCAGGAGGCCACAGCCATCATCCCCGCTGGCCAGGAGGTCACGGCCATCATCCCCGCTGGGACGGAGAGGACCGCCAGCACAAGCCCCGCTGGGCTAGAGAGGACTGCCAGCACAAGCCCCGCTGGGACAGAGAGGACTGCCAGCGAAAGCCCCGCTGGGACAGAGAGGACCACCAGCAGCTGAGTCACTGCAAAGGAGCCCGCCGCCTCAAGCACCGCTGAACAGGGCACCGCCGCTCCAAGCACCGCTGAACAGGGCACCGCCGCTCCAAGCACCGCTGGTCCATGAGCGCCAAGGGCACTGACGCTACTGAGTCCGTCACGAGCAGGATGAAGCATTCTAGGCACCATGCCCCCTCCAGAACCAGTGGAGACTGTCATCCACTTGTGAGACTGTGGCTTTGCACCCCCCTCAGGGTGGAACAGTGCCCCCCCCCCCAATGTAGAGACTTGAAAGACTGTGGCTTTGCACTCCCCAGGATGGAACAGTGGGCAACCCACCCACTGTAGAGACTTGAGAGACTGTGGCTTTGCACTCCACAGGATGGAACAGTGGGCAACCCACCCACTGTAGAGACTTGAGAGACTGTGGCTTTGCACTCCCCAGGATATGGCAGTGGGCAAACCACCCACTGTAGAGCCTTGTGTGACTGTGGCTTTGCACTCCCCAGGATGGCACAGTGGGCAACCCAACCACTGTATAGACTTGAGAGACTGTTGCTTTGCACCCCCCAGGATGAAACAGTGGGCAACCCACCCACTGTAGAGATTTGAGAGACTGTGGCTTTGCACTTCCCAGGATTGAACAATGGGCATGTGGCCCTCTCATGGATTTGGCGTCGTACACTCAACCGGCTGAGGTGCCCCTCCTTTCCGTCCCCCTGAGGTGCCTGTTTTCTTGCTCTCTGATGCCCCTGCAGTGTTCTCTCCGTCATGGTCGGGGATCTTGTGTGGGCCTCGCCCATACCGTGTGGGCCCAGTGTTCCACGGACTTCATTAGAGCACTACATGGACTACTAAGTTTGGTGTATATTTTGTTTATGGTTTATATATATATTTTTGCATACTGAATTTTAATATATTACAATGGTTACACTCATTTGCTTTTGTCTTTGCATTCTTCCGGAGGGGTTGGGGGGTGTAACTGTGATGTATCATGATGTATTAGCGTGTGTTGCAGTGGGTGAGGGTGGGGGTGATGCATGTGTGTGTCCCTGTTTTTTCCCTCCCTCCTCCCCTGTGTCCTAGGTGCAGTACTCACCATTGTCTTCTCCGCTGGCGTTCGTGCTCCTGGTAGAGGAGCAAGAAGATGAAGGCTGGCAGGATGTGCAGCTCTGGTTCCATGGCGTCCGGATTCCTCGTGGGGTGTGTAGAGGTCAGCGTTTTCCCTTAGAAGTCCTGTTTCCGCTGTGTTTTTATTCGCGGTGAATCTGCCCCAGAAAAGGTGGCGGATTAGTAGGTTGTGATACTGCGGGCGGTACTTTGTCTTCCACCTGTCTGTTGGCGGTGACCGCCAAGCTGTTTGTCTGTACCACCGTGGCGGTCGGAGTGTTAAAGTGGCTGTCTTTGTTGGCGGTTTCCGCCACGGTCATAATTCCAATTTTTGTACTGCCGGCCTGTTGGCGGTCTTACCGCCACTTTAACACCGACCGCCAGGGTTGTAATGACCACCAAAATCTTTGACTGCCACCTCACATTCACAAGTCCTCCTCCAAAGATACTGCCTTGCTGGAGCTGCAACTCCCACAACGAGACATAATGCAGCCCAATTATCGTGCTGTCAATGTAGGATGAACGCTGCCTCCAGACTCCCGCTTGTCACAAAATGGATGTGGCAGCCTCAAAAAAAGGAGCTGAGACTGGGCTGCAGCATATATATTGCCATCCATAGGGAGCCCAAGCAAAGACTTCTGCAGGACTGCCATTGCAGCCTGCGTGAAAAGATGAAATCACCCTTTCACTGCCTTTTTTTACTACACCAGGTCACTTATAAGCCACCCCTATGTTATGCCTTCTAGCCCAGAGGGAAGGGTGCCAAGTACCTGTGTGTGAGGGCACCCCTGCACTAGCAGAAGTGCCCCAACTAACTCCAGGCCTATTTTACCGGTGCGGCGATGCCATTTTACATGTGTACTGGACATAGGTCACTGCCTTTGTCCAGCTACATAATGGTAACTCCGAACATAGGCATGTTTGGTATTAAACTTGTTGGAATCATACCCCAAGGCCTTTGCAAGCATTGGTTGTATGATTCCATGCACTCTGGGGGCTCCTTAAAGGACCCCCAGTATTGCCATTTCAGCCTTCTGAGGGTTTCCAGGCAGCCCAAGCTGCTGTCACCTCCAAGACAGGTTATTGCCCTCCTGTTGATTGAGAATCTTGAGCTCAGGAAGGCAGAACAAATGATTTCCTTTGGGAGCAGGGTGTTATACCCTCTCCCTTTGGAAATAGGTGTTACAGGCTTGGGAGGGGTAGCCTCTCCAAGCCACTGGAAATGCTTTGAAGGGCACATTTGGTGCCCTCTTTGCATAAACCAGTCTACACCAGTTCAGGGACCCCAGTCCCTACTCTGGTGTGAAACTGGACAAAGGAAAAGGGAGTGACCACTCCCCTGTCCATCACCACCCAGGGATGGTGCTCAGATCTCCTCCAGAGGGTCCCTGGGTTTTGCCATCTTGAATTCCAGGTTGGCAGGGAACTCTGGGAGCATCTGAGTGGACAGTGCCAGCAGGTGACTGATAGGTGGCCATGCAGCTAGGTGACCCATCTCCCTTTCAGGGCTATTTAGGGTCTTTCGCTTGGGTGGTTTCTCAGATTTGGATTTCAAGACTCCGACAGGAGTCCTCTGCACCCTCCACTTCGACTTCCGAGCGAAGAAATTGGATCTGGACTATTCAGGACCCTACAAGCTGCAACAAAGAAGCAAGATGTCTTTCGCAACATTGTATCTCCGGCTCCTTCCAGCAACTGCAACATTTCCCCAGTCGTGCATCCTCTGAGGACAGTCCGTCTTCAGCCTGCATCAGAAGGAAGAAGGAATCTCCCTTGGAGTGAAGGAGTCACTCCTCTGGTCCTGCAGGCACCAACTCAGACAACAACTGGTTGAATGGATCCCCTCTCCTGCTGAGCTGGGTGGATCCTGCATCATGGGTGGCAGACTGAAGTGGTCCTGACAGTTCTCTCTTCCAGCTTTCCAACTTTGGTGGAGGTAAGACCTTGCCTCCCCAAGCAAGACCCCCATGCACTTAATGGCATCTTTCCTCCAAGATCTTTGTGCATCTTGAACCTCCAGCCCCCAGCACTCTATCCTGCGATTCACAGCTTCCTGAGGGAGCCTTTGTTGTAGTGCTGCATAGGCCTTTTTTGCAACTTTCTTATCCCCATCCTGTGGGACTCCTGTGTGTGCTACCTGGTTTTCTGTGGGCTCTCTGTGTTGATGATGGCCCCTCTGACTCCCCTTCCTAGGTGGAGTCAACCTGGTCCTTCCTGGTCCCCGGCAGCGACATCTTCTGCTAACCGCAAGCTTTGCATGTGCCAAGGCTTATTAGCAAACTCTGACAATGGAAACCCGACTGAAATCCTCCATCCAGCATGGGACATCACCTGCACCCTCCAGGAACCCGACTTCGTCTTCTAGGGTGCAGTGCTGACTTTTCTTCTTCACCAGTGGTTCACCTTTTGGACCTTCATCCGGGTTAGCAGGGGCTCCTGCTCTTCCTGGACCCTCCTGTGCTTCTCGGACCAGGTCCTCTTCTTCCACAGGTCTTCTTGTCCAGAGATTCACTGTTGGTGTCTTGCAGTCACTTCTGGGTTTTGCTTCTTTTCTTCTTTGTGTGTGATCTGGGAAACGTACTCTGATTTACTTCTGTTTTCCTGGTCGCTGGGATGGGTTGTGGTACTTAACTTTGGGCTTTTCTAGTACTCCCAGCTCCCAACTACACACTACACTTGCCTATTTGGGGGACCGACGTTCGCATTCCACTTTCTTAGTATATGGTTTGTGCTCCCCCAGGGCCCATTTATAACTATAGTGATTTTCACTATATGCACTGTTTTCTAACTGTTTTTATGCCTATTCCTGCATAATAGTGTATACAATTTGTGTATTACTTACCTCCTAAGGGAGTATAGCATCTATGGTATTTTTGATATTTGTGTCACCAAAAATAAAGTACCTTTAGTTTTGTAACACTGAGGCCCTCATTATGATATTGGCAGTAAGTCCCAATTACTGCCATGCTGACTGCCGCCAACATACCGCAACCGCAGCGGTATACCGCTACCCATGTTATGACCCACACATAGCAATCCGTCACTATACAGACACACACACAAGTCCGCCAGCCCAAAGGTCAGTGATAAATTGGTGGCACCAAAACCCACACCGTTACGCCAACAGAACTACGCCCACAATATTATGACCCACGAATCACAGCGGCGGACATTTAGCCACGGTAATCCATTTGCGTTACATACCACTGCGCTCAAAATACACACACACATACAAAACAACACCATGTTGGACAATTCAAACTACATACACCTGACACGCATACACACACCACACCCACACCACTATAAAACACACACATTACCCACATCCCTTTACGACTAACAAAAATTGCCACTAGAGAGAGATACAGCAAGAGCACCCACAGAACCAGAGCCCCAGAACACCATCACCCATACGCCATCCACAAACCTCACAGCACACACCCAAACACATCACTCCACACACCCTCACACACACCACTCACACGACACCCATGGCACCACAAAGACACCCCAGGTTCTAAGAGGAGGAGCTAAGTGTCATGGTGGGGGAAATCATCCAGGTAGATCCACAGCTATTCGGATCACAGGTGCAACAGACATCCATCGCTAGGAAGATGGAGCTATGGCGGAAAATCATGGACAGGGTAAACGCTGTGGGACAGCACCCAATAACAAGGGATGACATCAAGAAGAGGTGGAACGACGTACAGGGGGAAGGTGCATTCTGTGGTAGCAAGACACCAGATAGCAGTACAGAGGACTGGCGGTGGACCCCCACCTCCTCCCCCACAACTAACAACATGGGAGGAGCAGGTTTGGCAGTACTGCATCCTGAGGGCCTGGCAGGAGTAGCAAGAGGAATCGACTCTGGTAAGTCAAATTTCTATTATTATCACCCCCCTACCTGCATGCCATCACATACCCCACCCCTACCCTCACCCCATCACCCCGCCACCTCACATACACTCCACCATCACAACCCACCCATCCCAGTACCCAGCACTGCATGCACCACCAATGCATGGGCACCACTCACAGCCCTGCATGGACACACATCACCACAGCAAGCACACTAGAAAGAATCACCTAGCCCACAAAATAACTACTAACACAAGGCAAAGCTGACTCACAACCACATAGGCCAACACACCCATGCACAAGATGTCACACACAGAAACAATAACACTGCATTTACATCCCCACATGACCACCACACAATGTCACCACAGAGGACGTGCCAGCAACATCCAATCCCCCCAGAAGAGGCCCACAGTGATGACAGCAGCTCTGCTCGCCTGTATCAGGATGACCAACCTGGCCCATCAGGGACCTCCGACAGTCGGTGTAGGAAAGTACCATCTTCCTTGGCATGTTACCCCCATTTTTACCTGTATGTCAGTATGTTTTTGCCTGTCTCACTGGGATCCTGCTGGTCAGGACCCCAGTGCTCATAATTTATGGCCTAATGTGTATGCCTGTTTAGTGCCCAACTGTGTCACTTAGGCTCTGCTAATCAGAACCTCAGTGCTTATGCTCTCTCTGCTTTTAAATTTGGCACTGTAGGCCAGTGACTTCATATACCAATTTCAATTGGCATACTGGAACCCTTTGTAAGTCCCTAGTATATGGTACCTAGGTACCCACGGCATTGGGGTTCCAGGAAAGCGATATGGGCTGCAGCATTTCCTTTGCCACCCATAGGAAGCTCACACAAACCCTTACACAGGACTGCCATTGCAGCCTGCGTGAAATAATGCACACATTATTTCACAGCCATGTACAGTGCACTTAATTACCTTATAATTCACCTTTATGTCTAACCTTCACTTGCTGAAGGTTAGATGCAAAGTTACTAAGTGTGAGGGCACCCCAGGGGTGGTACCCAGAGTTCCTTAAGTGTGTCCCAGACTTCAGCCATCTTGCTTTTTAAGGTGTGGGGGCACTCTGGAGGGCTCTGAGTGGCCAGTTCCAGCAGGTGACGTCAGAGACCCCTCCTGATAGGTCCTTAGCTGATAAGGTAGTTAATCCCCCTCTCATGGCTATTTAAGGTCTCTGCTGTGGGTTCTCTTCAGATTCTGCTTGCAAGTTTCCTTCAGGAATCCTCTGCAACAACCTCAGACTCTTCTGATCTTGGATCAACCGCAGCTTGCTCCAAGAAACGCTGTAACTGCAAAAAAGTGTCTACAGGAGATACTTTTCTTCAGCATTCTCAGCTCCAAGTCAGCAACTGCAACAGTTTCCATGGTGTTCACGCTCTGGGGACTCCCTGTCTTCATCCTGCACCAAAAGGACTGAAGAAATATCCCGTGGAGTGATGGAGTCACTCCCCAGCTCCAAGCAGGCACCTTCCAAGATGATGACCGGTACCCTGGGACTCCTCTCACAGTGACGAGCATGCTCCTAAGGACACATAGGGTGGACATCATTGACATAGACTGTCCTGAGGTCCTGCTGATGCAATTTGGAGGAGATAAGACCTTGCCTTTCCTGAGAGCGGCGGTACCCCTGTGTATTGTGTCTTCTTCTTCTCCTGAGGCCTCTGTGCACTCTTTGAAAAATTATTTTCTGCACAGCCTGGCCCAGGTCCCCAGCACTCCATCCTGCGACTCTCAACTTGCTGAGTTGTTCTCCGGTGGTGTGGGTCCTTCCTTTGTTGTGCTGCATCAACTGTATTTTGCACCTACTTTGTCCCCATGTCCTGAGACCTCGGGGTGCTGGCTGGCATCCTGAGGGCTCTCTAAAGTGCTGAGAGCCCCCTCTTGCTCCTCTCACAGAGTTGAGGCCCCCAGGCCCCTCCTGGGTCCATCCAGCACCATTTTAATGCAAAACACACTTTTGTCGTGGCCAAGGCTTGTTGGCAACTTCCAACACAAAATCTCATCTGCAACAATCTTCACACCGCGGGACATCTTTTGCATCATGCAGGATTCTGCTGGCATCTTCCTAGGGTGCATTCCTGCAGTCTTCGACTAACTGGGACTCTTCTTTTGCACCCCCTTCTGGGTTGGCAGGGGCTCCTGTCCTTCCTGGAACTTCTTTCGACTTCTGGACTTGGTCCCCTTCCTTTGAAGGTCTTCAGGTCCAATAATTCAGCAGTTGTTCTTTGCAAACTTGGTTGGCTGCTGCAAAATCCCAAAAACGAGGTGTAGTGTGTCCTAAGGAAAATTGCAGCACTTTACTCCTACTTTTATGGGCTCTGGGTGGGGTATTTTACTTACCTTTACTGTATTCTTACTCTCCCAGCGATTCCGCACACACTACACTTGTCTAGGGGGGGATTCGTGATTTGCATTCCACTTTCTTAGTTCATGGTTTGTGTTGCCCCTAGACCTATTTTCTCCATTGCAATCTATAGCATTTCCTATTGCTTGCATTGTTCTATGACTATTTACTTGTCTAATTTTGGTGTCTAGTTATACCTACCTCCAGAAGGAGTATTGTCTCTAAGATATCTTTGGTACTATGTCACCCAAATAAATACCTTTATTTTTGGTATCACTGAGTATTGTCTTTACTTGTGTATAAGTACTGTGTAACTATAAGTGGTATTGCATGAGCTTTGCATGTCTCCTAGTTCGCCTAAGCTGCTCTGCTATAGCTACCTCTATCAGCCTAAGATGCTAGAACACTACATTTCACTAATAAGGGATAACTGGACCTGGTATAAGGTGTAAGTACCCAAGGTGCCCACTACAACCCAGGCCAGCCTCCTACCGTTGGTTACCCAGGCACAGTCCCATACCACTACAGAGCCTCCCCCTCAGGAAACACCACCACAGCACCCACCCAGTGGGCACATTCCTCTGTCTCCAGGACACATCAATCAGCAGTGTGTCCACCACTCCAGGGACCCCAGGACTCCCCACAAACACAGGACGATCAGGGACCTGGGGACAGTGGCGGTGGGGACACAGTTCAGGGGACAGAGGCACAGGACAACAGGGAAGCTGGGAGGGCTGCTGTGTGACAGGGGGAGGACAGGCCAAGGGAACCGACTCTCCACGAGGCACTTACCAACATCCTGAGAGCATACCACCATCCCCAGGAGATGATGGGCCAGATACTGGCCAAGTTGCAGGAGACCCAGCAGCTGCAGGTGCGACTATACCTGGGGACCAGGGAGGACCTGAGGGACATTCACACCACCCCGGTCACCATTGCAGGGGTGTTGGCAGACATGGCCAACACCATGTGTAGGAGGCTGGACTGGCTTGTAGTGGGTACCAAGAGGTACTTACACCTTGCACCAGACCCAGGTATCCCTTATTAGTGTAGAGGGGTGTCTAGCAGCTTAGGCTGATAGAAAAGGTAGCTTAGCAGAGCAGCTTAGGCTGAACTAGGAGATGAGTGAAGCTCCTACAGTACCACTAGTGTCACTTGCACAATATCATAAGAAAACACAATACACAGGTACTTTATTTTTATGACAATATGCCAAAGTATCTCAGTGAGTACCCGCAGTATGAGGATAGCAAAAAAACACAAGATATATGTACACAATACCAAAATATGCAGTAATAGCAATAGAAAACAGTGCAAACAATGTATAGTCAGAATAGAATGCAATGGGGGCACATAGGGATGGGGCAACACAAACCATATACTCTAGAAGTGGAATGCGAACCACAAATGGACCCCAAACCTATGTGACCTTGTAGTGGGTCGCTGGGACTGTAAGAAAACAGTGAGGGTTAGAAAAATAGCCCACCCCAAGACCCTGAAAAGTGGGTGCAAAGTGCACCTAAGTTCCCCAAAGAGCACAGAAGTCGTGATAGGGGAATTCTGCAAGGAAGACCAACACCAGCAATGCAACAACGATGGATTTACTGACAAGAGTACCTGTGGAACAAGGGGACCAAGTCCAAAAGTCACGATCAAGTCGAGAGTGGGAAGATGCCCAGGAAATGCCAGCTGTGGGTGCAAAGAAGCTGCCACCGGATGGTAGAAGCTGTGGATTCTGCAAGAACGACAAGGGCTAGAAACTTCCCCTTTGGAGGATGGAAGTCCCACGTCGTGACGAGTCGTGCAGAGGTGTTTCCGTGCAGAAAGACTGCAAACAAGCCTTGCTAGCTGCAAGGGTCAGGGTTAGGGTTTTTGGATTCTGCTGTGGCCCAGGAGGGACCAGGATATCGTCAATTGTGTGAGGAGACAGAGGGGACGTCCAGCAAGACAAAGAACCCACTCAGAAGCAAGCAGCACCCGCAGAAGTGCCGGAACAGGCACTACAAAGTGGAGTGAACTGGAGCTCACCCGAAGTTGCACAAGAATGTCCCACGAAGCCGGAGGACAACTCAGGAGGTCGTGCAATGCAGGTTAGAGTGCCGGGGACCCAGGCTTGGCTGTGCACAAAGGAAATCCTGGATGAGAGCACAGGAGCTGGAGTAGCTGCAAAACACGCGGTTCCCAGCAATGCAGTCTAGCGTGGGGAGGCAAGGACTTACCTCCACCAAACTTGGACTGAAGAGTCACTGGACTGTGGGAGTTACTTGGACAGAGTTGCTGAGTTCAAGGGACCTCGCTCGTCGTGCTGAGAGGAGACCCAGAGGACCAGTGATGCAGTTCTTTGGTGCCTGCGGTTGCAGGGGGAAGATTCCGTCGACCCACGGGAGATTTCTTCTGAGCTTCTAGTGCAGAGAGGAGGCAGACTACCCCCACAGCATGCACCACCAGGAAAACAGTCGAGAAGGCGGCAGGATCAGCATTACAAGGTCGCAGTAGTCATCTTTGCTACTTTGTTGCAGTTTTGCATGCTTCCAGTGCGGTCAGCAGTCGGTTCCTTGGCAGAAGGTGAAGAGAGAGATGCAGAGGAACTCTGATGAGCTCTTGCATTCGTTATCTAAAGAATTCCCCAAAGCAGAGACCCTAAATAGCCAGAAAAGGAGGTTTGGCTACTTAGGAGAGAGGATAGGCTAGCAACACCTGGAGGAGCCTATCAGAAGGAGTCTCTGACGTCACCTGCTGGCACTGGCCACTCAGAGCAGTCCAGTGTGCCAGCAGCACCTCTGTTTCCAAGATGGCAGAGGTCTGGAGCACACTGGAGTAGCTCTGGGCACCTCCCAGGGGAGGCGCAGGTCAGGGGAGTGGTCACTCCCCTTTCCTTTGTCCAGTTTCGCGCCAGAGCAGGGCTGGGGGATCCCTGAACCGGTGTAGACTGGCTTATGCAGAGATGGGCACCATCTGTGCCCATCAAAGCATTTCCAGAGGCTGGGGAGGCTACTCCTCCCAAGCCCTAACACCTTTTTCCAAAGGGAGAGGGTGTAACACCCTCTCTCTGAGGAAGTCCTTTGTTCTGCCTTCCTGGGCTAGGCCTGTCTGGACCCCAGGAGGGCAGACACCTGTCTGAGGGGTTGGCAGCAGCAGCAGCTGCAGTGAAACCCCAGGAAAGGTAGTTTGGCAGTACCCGGGTCTGAGCTAGGGACTCGGGGGATCATGGAATTGTCTCCCCAATGCCAGAATGGCATTGGGGTGACAATTCCATGATCTTAGACATGTTACATGGCCATGTTCGGAGTTACCATTGTGACGCTATACATATGTCGTGACATATGTATAGTGCACGCGTGTAATGGTGTCCCCGCACTCACAAAGTCCGGGGAATTTGCCCTGAACAATGTGGGAGCACCTTGGCTAGTGCCAGGGTGCCCACACACTAAGTAACTTAGCACCCAACCTTTACCAGGTAAAGGTTAGACATATAGGTGACTTATAAGTTACTTAGGTGCAGTGGTAAATGGCTGTGAAATAACATGGATGTTATTTCACTCAGGCTGCAGTGGCAGGCCTGTGTAAGAATTGTCAGAACTCCCTATGGGTGGCAAAAGAAATGCTGCAGCCCATAGGGATCTCATGGAACCTCAATACCCTGGGTACCTCAGTACCATATACTAGGGAATTATAGGGGTGTTCCAGTATGCCAATGTAAATTGGTGAAATTGGTCACTAGCCTGTTAGTGACAATTTGTACAGAGAGAGCATAACCACTGAGGTTCTGGTTAGCAGAGCCTCAGTGAGACAGTCAGGCATCACACACGGAACACATACATATAGGTCACAAACTTATGAGCACTGGGGTCCTGGCTAGCAGGGTCCCAGTGACACATAACAAACATACTGAAAACATAGGGTTTTCACTATGAGCACTGGGCCCTGGCTAGCAGGATCCCAGTGAGACAGTGAAAATACCCTGACATACACTCACAAACAGGCCAAAAGTGGGGGTAACAAGGCTAGAAAGAGGCACTTTCTCACACCATGAGGGAGGCAGTGGCATATCAACAGGCCCCTGACACTAGCCAAACAGATGAACAGCCATCCACCTCTGCTGAAGCTAATGGACAGGAGGCCCCACCACAGGAACCAGAGGCCACCAGCACACCACCCCCTGCAGAAGGAGAACCACCCCGCAAACAGTCCCTGTAATCCAGGCAGAAACCAGAGAACATTGCCAAGACCCCCGCTAGGAAATAAGACTCTCCTGATTGTCCCCCTTGTGTCCCACTCTGTCCACCTTGAACTGCCATTGCTCCACTTCCTATGCACCCTTGGACAATGGACCTGTGATACAAAAGACTCGACTCTATCCTGGACTCTCTTCCACCACCCCCCAACCTATAGCAATACCCCATCCAGTTATTAGAACATGAATAAATATCCTTGTAAAAAATACAAGTATTGAGTCTGTCAAGTGATTGAACTATGTATTTGTTTCACAATCTGTAGACATTGCAGTTCAACTGTACAGTAATGTATACTTAGGTATGACCTGCAGTTAGCTGCAGTCAATACACCAGGAGCCAGAGTGGGGCACAGATATCTGTAAATAGACATGTCAAAGGGTACAGTAAGTGGCCATAGTAGTGGGAATATCAGCCTGCCAGTGAACATTTACAATACAAAACTGAAATGGAAGGTGAAGTTACAGTGTCTTACCTGTGTATCACTGGAAGTACTGTTGAATGATTGCTGTTCTGTTGTTCACATCCTCAGCCTCTGCCTCATCTTCGTCACTGTCCACAGGGTTCACCGCTGCCACACGCCCATCTCCAGCCTCATCCTCCTGCAGAAAAGGCACCTGGCGACATAAGGCAGGGCTGTGCAACATGCAACATGGCACGATGATCTGGAACACCTTCTTGGGTGAGTAGCACAGGGAACCACCTGTTAGATGGAGGCAATGAAACCTGGCCTTCAGGAGGCCAAAGGTTCGCTCTGTAATTCTTCTTGTTCGCCCATGTGCCTCATTGCAACGATCCTCTGCCCTTGTCCTGGGATTCCTCACTGGGGTCAGTAGCCATGAGAGGTTGTGGTAACCAGAGTCACCTGCAAATACCGAGGGATACCTGTTAGCCAGACACTAACCCTTTAACCCTTAGGGCCAACCCCATACCCATACACCAACTTATACTGTGTGGGGACCATGGGCTCACCTATTAGCCACACCCTGTGCTTCTGGAGTTGAGCCATCACAAATGGGATGCTGCTATTTCTCAGGATAAAGGCATCATGCACAGACCCAGGATACTTTCACATGTGAGATGTACTGGTCCACCAGGCACACTATCTGCACATTCATAGGGTGAAAGCTCTTTTGATTTCTGAAAACCTGTTCATTTCTCCTGGGGGAACAAAGGCAATATGTGTACCATCTATTGCCCCAGTAATGTTGGGAACATGTCCCATTGCATAGAAGTCACCTTTCACTGTGGCCAAATCGTCTACCTGGGGGAAAACAATGTAGCTGTGCATGTGTTTCATCAGGGCAGACAACACTCTGAGAACATTGGCTGAGACATTTCTGCTGCCAAGCCCACTGTCACTTGGAAGGAGCCAGTTACCAAGGAATGGTGGACAGATAGGACTTACACAAGATGGGGGATCCCACTAGGGTGAAGGATAGCAGAGATCAGGTCTGGCTCCAAATGGGCACACAGCTCTTGGATTGTTGCCCTATCAAGTCTGTAGGTGAGGATAATGTGCCTGTCCTCCATTGTTGCCAAGTCCACCAGTGGCCTATACACAGGGGAATGTCTCCATCTCCTATTCATCCTCAGCAGTTGTAATCTAGGGGGCAAAACAATGAGCATCCGGTCAGTATTCAACATTTCCTAAATGTACAGTGCATTGCATGCTGTGACAGAAACAGTATGTTGATGTATAGGCCCAAATGGTGCATATGTCTGCTGTGACACAGTTAGGTGCCATGGCCTGCCCCCCTCTGAAATGGCGTCCGCCTGCCTGTGTGGATGGACAGGTGGAAATGAGGTAATGGCCTCGTGTAAGGGGGGTGGTTGAGGGGTGCTGGGCTTCGTGCTGCATGTATGGTGGGCAATGTATGTGCGTAAGGGGATTGGAGGGATATGGTGGGACATTAGTGTAACAGGCCAGACGGTATGACTGTTACCCTTTTTCTATGTGTATTTCCTCTGCAGGTCAGCGCCCATCAGAAAAAGGATATATTCGGTGCCATCGCCAAGGATGTGTAGAGCCTGCGGGTCTAAGGCAGGTGGAGGACCCACTGTCGCAAATGGTGGGAGGACCTGAGACGCTGGGCACGGAAAGCAGCGGAGGCCCAGCTGGGGATGGCCTCCCAATGAGGAAGGGGTGCCTGTCAAACCCTGACCCCCCTGATGTTCTGCATACCGGTGGTGGCCTATCCGGAGCTGGATGGGCGCTTGAGGGCATCACAGCAGCCACAAGTACCCAATAAACTACTTGCGGGTGGTGGGGTGGTCTCTGGGTGAGGGATGTATGCTGTTGGTGCCCCAAGGCCAGGACGGACATTGCAGGCTAGGTTCCATGTTGGGCAGGGGCTGATGAACTCCACCTCCAACCAAGCTAGTGGTCATCCACTACTGGGCAGGGGTCTGTGGGTCTCAGGTATGCTGCAACTGGCGTTAGGTATTACAGTCTATGGCATGGTGACTAGCATTGTGACTGGTAGTGCATTGCCTAGTGCGTAGGGCTGTTCTCTGTGTGTTGTGTACACCAACTGTGATGTTGTTGCTGCCATTGACCAAGTGTATCCTCTGTCTCTTCCCCCCCTTTTTGTTTTGTCATCCTGTCGTTATGTGCATTAGCATCATCTGGCGGAGGAGCAGAGGCACCGGCAATGGAGGGAGCTGCATCCCACATGGCCCAGGAGGCAGAATCCACAGACAGTGAGGGAACCAGTGGGACAGAGGGCGAGGGAAGCACCACGGCAGGGACAGGAGGGGACAGTTCTGACAGTGATACCCTCTCCGATAGAAGCTCCCTGCTGGTGGCAGGCACCTCTGTGGCCATCCCAACTACAGGTACGGCTGGCACCCCCGTACCAGCACCGCCCTCTCAGCAGCCCCTCAGCGAGTTTCCTGTGCCCGCTCACCCAGGAGGGTGGGCATCTACTTCGTCCCAGGCACCTTGGGCCCTGCCCCAGTTAGCCCTGCTGCCCTGAGTGAGGAGGCTATTGACCTCCTGCAATCAATCTCTGTTGGGCAGTCAACCATAGTGAATGTCATCCAGGGCCTAGCAGGGCATTTGCAACATACAAATACATTCCTGAAGCGCATTCACTCTGGTGTGGTGACCCAACATTGATTATTCCAGGCTCTGGCCTCCTCCCTGATGACAGCCATTGTTCCCGTCTCTAGCCTCCCCCTCCAACTTCCTCTACTCAATCCCATTCCCCTGAACCCCAACCTATCCCAAGCACAAATTCAGACCAGCATTCATTTAAATCAACACACAGAAGTGGCTCAGGCAAACACAAGCACCACACATCATCCCACAAGCACTCACACAAACACCATCCAGATGCTGACATAACAACATCCACTGCCTCCACTGTGTCTCCTTCCACCTCGTCATCCACCTCCCTCCCAGTAGCATCTCCACTCACAACTGCATGCATTACATCCACACCCACTGCCTCGATCACCATCACGCCTATCACTACACACCCCTCACTGGCAGTCACCACCCCCACATCCATGCACACGTCCCCTGTGTCCTCTCCCATTGTATCTATGCCCCCTCCTCCCAAAGTACACAAACGCAAGCACTCAGACACCCAACAACCATCCACCTCACGACAGCATCCAGCCCATGCACCTGCACCCAAGCACAGCAGACAGACACCTCCTACAACTACTCCCTCTTCCTCCAATTCCAAACCTTCACCCTCTTCCTGCCCCAGTGTCCCTAAGAAGCTTTTCCTCTCCACCGTTGACCTCTTCCTTACTCTTACCCTCGTCCTTCACTTCGGCCCAGGGTGGGCAGAACCTAGGCTAGCACCTCAGCCACCCTGTCCATGGCCACTGTAGTTTAGGCAGCTACTGCAGGTGTGAGAGGCTCCAAGGAAACACCTATCAGCATTGGCAGTGTGCCTGTGCCAGCTGCCAAGGGGAAGGGCAAGGATGTATCACCAGCTGCCAAGGGCAAGGAGGCACCACCAGCTTACAAGGGGAAAGGCAAGGAGGCACCACCAGAAGGCAAGGGAAAGGGCAAAGAGGCACCACCAGACGGCAAGGGCAAGTGCAAGGAGGCACCACCAGAGGGCAAGGGCAAAGGGCCTGACCCTGCAGGTAGGAGGGACAGGAGACCTTGTGCTGTGACTGAATCTGAGCCCCCAACACCAACCATGACGATTCAGCCGTCTGAGGGTGCAGGGGAACGGCTGGAGCCTCCCTCCACCACTGCCAGCACTGCCACCAGCACTGCCATCAGCACCGCCACCGGCACCACTGCCAGTGGCAGCAGCCCCAGTGGGCAGCCATCCGAGGCTGTGTGGGATGTGCTGGAGCCTCCCCCCACCACTGCCAGCACCACTGCCAGCACCAGCAGCCCCAGTGGGCAGCTGTCCGAGGTTGCAGGGGAAGGGCTGGAGCCTTCCCCCACCGCTGCCAGCACCGCCACCAGCACTGCCACCAGCACCGCCATCAGCATCACCACCCTCACAGCCACCAGCACCGCCACCAGAACCGCCACCAGCACCGCCACCAGCTCCACTGCCAGCAGCAGCAGCCCCAGTGGGCAGCCGTCTGAGGCTGCAAGGGAAGGGCTGGAGCCTCCCTCCACCACAGCCAGCACCGCCACTAGCACCGCCACTGCCACCACTGAGCAGCAGTCGCCGCCGGCAGGCAGTGTGTAGTCCTGCCTCCATGGAGTGTAATGCTTCCTGCCCACTACAAAACGTGTGGGTCTGACACCCAGGTGAGTGACTGGGCCTAGCACTCACCAAGATCTGCATCACAGGGCACAAAGCCCCCTCCAGAACCAGTGGAAGAAGGCATCCACTCACCCCCTCCTTGCCAGGATGAAGCACAGTGGGCACAAAGCCCCCTCCAGAACCAGTTGAAGAAGGCATCTACTAGAGAGACTGTGGCCTTGCACTCCCCAGGACCAAGCAGTGGGCAGACCACCCACTAGAGAGACTGTGGCTTTGCACTCCCTAGGATCAAGCAGTGGCCAAACCACCCACTTAAGAGACTGTGGCTTTGCACTCCCCAAGATATCGCACAGGGCATGTTGCCCCCTCAAGGACAAGTGGTTTTGTACCATCTTCCGGCTGAGGTGCCACCCCCATTCCCCGTCCCCCTGAGGTGCCTGTGTATTTTCGACCTGATGCCCCAGCAGTGTTCTCTCCGTGTTGATGCAGGAGTGAGGTCGGGCCTTGGCCTATGTGATGTGGCCCTCTGGCCCACGGACATTATGGACGGGGCAGTGTCCCTCCATTTGTGCATATGTAAATACTGTTTTGAATTTTGAGGACGTATTTCTAGAATTTTATCTTATTACACTCACTACAATCAGTTCCTTTTGTCCTTGCATTATTTCTTAGGGGTGCCGGGTAGACGTGTGATGTTGTTGCATCTGTTTGTGGGTATGATGTTGGTGGTGGAGGTGTTGCGTGTTTGTGTGTCACTCTATTTTTCCTCCCCCCCTCCCCTGTGTGCTAGGCAGCAGTACTCACCGTGGTTGTCATCGCTGGCGTTAGTATTCCTGGTGTAGGAGGAGGTAGACCAGCATGGGGAACACCTGTAGTTCGGGCTCCATGGCGGCGTGGTTCTTCCTTGAGTCTCCAGAGCTGAGTCCTTTGTCTTCTGAGATCTGTTTCCACCATGCTTTTGTTGTCGTTGGTACCACCCCAGAAAAGGTGGCGGATAGGCCTATTGTAACACAGTGGGCGGTACATTGTCTTCCATCTGGCTGTTGGCGGTTACCGTTGCGGTGCTTGTTGCTACCACAGTGGAGGTCGGTGTGTTAAAGTGGTTGTCTTTGTTGGTGGTTTTTGCAGTGGTCATAATTCCATTTTTTTTACAGCCGGCTTTTTGGCGGTATTACCGCTGCTTTAACACCGACCCCCAGGGTTGTAAGGAGCAACACAAAAGGATGATGGACGGAGTGCTGAACAATGCAAACACTCACCCCCAGTCACAGATCTGGGTTTAATCCATCGTTCTTTTGCTCACCATGCCACCCCAGTTTGAACCCAGCCATATGCAAATCAGTCTTGACCCTATCCATCTTCTGTTGTTTTTGCATTTGTCGCCCCAAGTGGGAAGGGTATGCCCAGACGTGGGTCCTGTGCTTGCCATGCCACCAGATTCAAGCTAGCCTGGCTGATGAAGGGTGATGCCCTGAAACCGGTCCCAGGATGCTTGTTTCTGGTTCAGGGAGGACCTGGCCTGGCAGTTCGGGCTGGACTGTTCCCATGGGGAACAGGGTCAAGACAGATTTGGAGATGGCTGGGTCCGAGCTGGAATGGCATAGCAAACAAAAAAGCTGATGGATTAAACCCAGATCTGTGACTGGGGGTGAAAGTTTGATTTGTTCTGCATTCCGTCCATCTTCTGTTGTTTTTGCGTTTGTCGCCCCAAGTGGGAAGGGTATGCACAGACGTGGGTACCGTGCTTGCCATGCCAGCAGATTCAAGCTAGCCTGACTGATGAAGGGTGATACCCTGAAACCGGTCCCAGGATGCTTGTTTCTGGTCCATGGAGGACCTGACCTGGCAGTTCGGGCTAGACTGTTCCCATGGGAAACAGGGTCAAGACTGATTTGCATATGGCTGGGTCCGAGCTGGAATGGCATGGCAAACAAAAAACTGATGGATTAAACCCAGATCTGTGACTGGGGGTGAATGTTTGATTTGTTCTGCATTCTGTCCATCTTCTGTTGTTTTTGCATTTGTCGCCCCAAATGGGAAGGGTATGCCCAGACGTGGGTCCTGTGCTTGCCATGCCACCAGATTCAAGCTAGCCTGGCTGATGAAGGGTGATACCCTGAAACTGGTCCTAGGACGCTTGTTTCTGGTCCAGGGAGGACCTGGCCTGGCAGTTCGGGCTGGACTGTTCCATGGGGAAGAGGGTCAAGACTGATTTGCATATGGCTGGGTCCGAACTGGAATGGCATGGCAAACAAAAAAACTGATGGATTAAACCCAGATCTGTGACTGGGGGTGAATGTTTGATTTGTTCTGCATTCCGTCCATATTCTGTTGTTTTTGCATTTGTCGCCCCAAGTGGGAAGGGTATGCCCAGACGTGGGTCCGTGCTTGTCATGCCACCAGATTCAAGCTAGGCTGGCTGATGAAGGGTGATACCCTGAAACTGGTCCTAGGACGCTCGTTTCTGGTCCAGGGAGGACCTGGCCTGGCAGTTCGGGCTGGACTGTTCCATGGGGAAGAGGGTCAAGACTGATTTGCATATGGCTGGGTCCGAACTGGAATGGCATGGCAAACAAAAAAACTGATGGATTAAACCCAGATCTGTGACTGGGGGTGAATGTTTGATTTGTTCTGCATTCCGTCCATATTCTGTTGTTTTTGCATTTGTCGCCCCAAGTGGGAAGGGTATGCCCAGACGTGGGTCCGTGCTTGTCATGCCACCAGATTCAAGCTAGGCTGGCTGATGAAGGGTGATACCCTGAAACCGGTCCCAGGATGCTTGTTTCTGGTCCAGGGAGGACCTGGCCTGGCAGTTCGTCCTGGACTGTTCCCATGGGGAACAGGGTCAAGACTGATTTGCATATGGATGGGTCCGAGCTGGAATGGCATGGCAAACAAAAAAGCTGATGGATTAAACCCAGATCTGTGACTGGGGGTGAATGTTTGATTTGTTCTGCATTCCGTCCATCTTCTGTTGTTTTTGCATTTGTCCCCCAAGTGGGAAGGGAATGCCCAGACGTGGGTCCAGTGCTTGCCATGCCACCAGATTCAAGCTAGTCTGGCTGATGAAGGGTGATACCCTGAAATGGGTCCCAGGATGCTTGTTTCTGGTCCAGGGAGGACCTGGCCTGGCAGTTCGGGCTGGACTGTTCCCATGGGGAACAGGGTCAAGACTGATTTGCATATGGCTGGGTCCGAGCTGGAATGGCATGGCAAACAAAAAAACTGATGGATTAAACCCAGATCTGTGACTGGGGGTGAATGTTTGATTTGTTCTGCATTCCGTCCATCTTCTGTTGTTTTTGCATTTGTCGCCCCAAGTGGGAAGGGTATGCCCAGACGTGGGTCTCGTGCTTGCCATGCCACCAGATTCAAGCTAGCCTGGCTGATGAAGGGTGATACCCTGAAACCGGTCCCAGGATGCTTGTATCTGGTCCAGGGAGGACCTGGCCTGGCCTGGCCTGGCAGTTCGGGCTGCACTGTTCCCATGGGGAACAGGGTAAAGACTGATTTGAAGATGGCTGGGCCCGAGCTGGAATGGCATGGCAAACAAAAAAACTGATGGATTAAACCCAGATCTGTTACTGGGGGTGAATGTTTGATTTGTTCTGCATTCCGGCCATCTTCTGTTGTTTTTGCATTTGTCGCCCCAAGTGGGAAGGGTAAGCCCAGACGTGGGTCCCATGCTTGCCATGCCACCAGATTCAAGCTAGGCTGGCTGATGAAGGGTGATACCCTGAAACCGGTCCCAGGATGCTTGTTTCTGGTCCAGGGAGGACCTGGCCTGGCAGTTCGTCCTGGACTGTTCCCATGGGGAACAGGGTCAAGACTGATTTGCATATGGATGGGTCCGAGCTGGAATGGCATGGCAAACAAAAAAGCTGATGGATTAAACCCAGATCTGTGACTGGGGGTGAATGTTTGATTTGTTCTGCATTCCGTCCATCTTCTGTTGTTTTTGCATTTGTCCCCCAAGTGGGAAGGGAATGCCCAGACGTGGGTCCAGTGCTTGCCATGCCACCAGATTCAAGCTAGTCCGGCTGATGAAGGGTGATACCCTGAAATGGGTCCCAGGATGCTTGTTTCTGGTCCAGGGAGGACCTGGCCTGGCAGTTCGGGCTGGACTGTTCCCATGGGGAACAGGGTCAAGACTGATTTGCATATGGCTGGGTCCGAGCTGGAATGGCATGGCAAACAAAAAAACTGATGGATTAAACCCAGATCTGTGACTGGGGGTGAATGTTTGATTTGTTCTGCATTCCGTCCATCTTCTGTTGTTTTTGCATTTGTCGCCCCAAGTGGGAAGGGTATGCCCAGACGTGGGTCTCGTGCTTGCCATGCCACCAGATTCAAGCTAGCCTGGCTGATGAAGGGTGATACCCTGAAACCGGTCCCAGGATGCTTGTATCTGGTCCAGGGAGGACCTGGCCTGGCCTGGCCTGGCAGTTCGGGCTGCACTGTTCCCATGGGGAACAGGGTAAAGACTGATTTGAAGATGGCTGGGCCCGAGCTGGAATGGCATGGCAAACAAAAAAACTGATGGATTAAACCCAGATCTGTTACTGGGGGTGAATGTTTGATTTGTTCTGCATTCCGGCCATCTTCTGTTGTTTTTGCATTTGTCGCCCCAAGTGGGAAGGGTATGCCCAGACGTGGGTCCCATGCTTGCCATGCCACCAGATTCAAGCTAGCCTGGCTGATGAAGGGTGGTACCCTGAAACCGGTCCCAGGATGCTTGTTTCTGGTCCAGGGAGGACCTGGCCTGGCAGTTCGGGCTGGACTGTTCCCATGGGAAACAGGGTCAAGACTGATTTGCATATGGCTGGGTCCGAGCTGGAATGGCATGGCAAACAAAAAAACTGATGGATTAAACCAAGATCTGTGACTGGGGGTGAATGTTTAATTTGTTCTGCATTCTGACCATCTTCTGTTGTTTTTGCATTTGTCGCCCCAAGTGGGAAGGGTATGCCCAGACGTGGGTCCGTGCTTGCCATCCCACCAGCTTCAAGCTAGCCTGACTGATGAAGAGTGATACCCTGAAACCGGTCAAAGGATGCTTGTTTCTGGTCCAGGGAGGACCTGGCCTGGTAGTTCGGGCTGGACTGTTCCCATGGGGAACAGGGTCAAGACTGATTTGCATATGGCTGGGTCCGAGCTGGAATGGCATGGCAAACAAAAAAACTGATGGATTAAACCCAGATCTGTGACTGGGGGTGAATGTTTGATTTGTTCTGCATTCCGCCCATCTTCTGTTGTTTTTGCATTTGTCGCCCCAAGTGGGAAGGGTATGCCCAGATGTGGGTACCGTGCTTGCCATGCCACCAGATTCAAGCTAGCCTAGCTGATGAAGGGTGATACCCTGAAACCGGTCCCAGGATGCTTGTTTCTGGTCCAGGGAGGACCTGGCCTGGCAGTTCGGGCTGGACTGTTCCCATGGGGAACAGGGTCAAGACTGATTTGCATATAACTGGGTCCGAGCTGGAATGGCATGGCAAACAAAAAAACTGATGGATTAAACCCAGATCTGTGACTGGGGGTGAATGTTTGATTTGTTCTGCATTCCGTCCATTTTCTGTTGTTTTTGCATTTGTCGCCCCAAGTGGGAAGGGTATGCCCAGACGTGGGTCCCGTGCTTGCCATGCCACCAGATTCAAGCTAGCCTGCCTGATGAAGAGTGATACCCTGAAATGGGTCCCAGGATGCTTGTTTCTGGTCCAGGGAGGACCTGGCCTGGCAGTTCGGGCTGGACTGTTCCCATGGCGAACAGGGTCAAGACTGATTTGCATATGGCTGGGTCCGAGCTGGAATGGCATGTCAAACAAAAAAACTGATGGATTAAACCCAGATCTGTGACTGGGGATGAATGTTTGATTTGTTCTGCATTCCGTCCATCTTCTGTTGTTTTTGCATTTGTCCCCCAAGTGGGAAGGGAATGCCCAGACGTGGGTCCCGTGCTTGCCATGCCACCAGATTCAAGCTAGTCTGGCTGATGAAGGGTGATATCCTGAAACGGGTCCCAGGATGCTTGTTTCTGGTCCAGGGAGGACCTGGCCTGGCAGTTCGGGCTGGACTGTTCCCATGGGGAACAGGGTCAAGACTGATTTGCATATGGCTGGGTCCGAGCTGGAATGGCATGTCAAACAAAAAAACTGATGGATTAAACCCAGATCTGTGACTGGGGGTGAATGTTTGATTTGTTCTGCATTCCGTCCATCTTCTGTTGTTTTTGCATTTGTCGCCCCAAGTGGGAAGGGTATGCCCAGACGTGGGTCTCGTGCTTGCCATGCCACCAGATTCAAGCTAGCCTGGCTGATGAAGGGTGATACCCTGAAACCGGTCCCAGGATGCTTGTTTGTGGTCCAGGGGGGACCTGGCCTGGCAGTTCGGGCTGCACTGTTCCCATGGGGAACAGGGTAAAGACTGATTTGAAGATGGCTGGGCCCGAGCTGGAATGGCATGGCAAACAAAAAAACTGATGGATTAAACCCAGATCTGTTACTGGGGGTGAATGTTTGATTTGTTCTGCATTCCGGCCATCTTCTGTTGTTTTTGCATTTGTCGCCCCAAGTGGGAAGGGTATGCCCAGACGTGGGTCCCATGCTTGCCATGCCACCAGATTCAAGCTAGCCTGGCTGATGAAGGGTGATACCCTGAAACCGGTCCCAGGATGCTTGTTTCTGGTCCAGGGAGGACCTGGCCTGGCAGTTCGGGCTGGACTGTTCCCAGGGGAAACAGGGTCAAGACTGATTTGCATATGGCTGGGTCCGAGCTGGAATGGCATGGCAAACAAAAAACTGATGGATTAAACCCAGATCTGTGACTGGGGGTGAATGTTTAATTTGTTCTGCATTCTGTCCATCTTCTGTTGTTTTTGCATTTGTCGCCCCAAGTGGGAAGGGTATGCCCAGACGTGGGTCCGTGCTTGCCATGCCACCAGATTCAAGCTAGCCTGGCTGATGAAGAGTGATACCCTGAAACCGGTCAAAGGATGCTTGTTTCTGGTCCAGGGAGGACCTGGCCTGGCAGTTCGGGCTGGACTGTTCCCATGGGGAACAGGGTCAAGACTGATTTGCATATGGCTGGGTCCGAGCTGGAATGGCATGGCAAACAAAAAAACTGATGGATTAAACCCAGATCTGTGACTGGGGGTGAATGTTTGATTTGTTCTGCATTCCGCCCATCTTCTGTTGTTTTTGCATTTGTCGCCCCAAGTGGGAAGGGTATGCCCAGATGTGGGTACCGTGCTTGCCATGCCACCAGATTTAAGCTAGCCTAGCTGATGAAGGGTGATACCCTGAAACCGGTCCCAGGATGCTTGTTTCTGGTCCAGGGAGGACCTGGCCTGGCAGTTCGGGCTGGACTGTTCCCATGGGGAACAGGGTCAAGACTGATTTGCATATGGCTGGGTCCGAGCTGGAATGGCATGGCAAACAAAAAAACTGATGGATTAAATCCAGATCTGTGACTGGGGGTGAATGTTTGATTTGTTCTGCATTCCGTCCATTTTCTGTTGTTTTTGCATTTGTCGCCCCAAGCGGGAAGGGTATGCCCAGACGTGGGTCCCGTGCTTGCCATGCCACCAGATTCAAGCTAGCCTGCCTGATGAAGGGTGATACCCTGAAACGGGTCCCAGGATGCTTGTTTCTGGTCCAGGGAGGACCTGGCCTGGCAGTTCGGGCTGGACTGTTCCCATGGCGAACAGGGTCAAGACTGATTTGCAAATGGCTGGGTCCGAGCTGGAATGGCATAGCAAACAAAAAAACTGATGGATTAAACCTAGATCTGTGACTGGGGGTGAATGTTTGATTTGTTCTGCATTCCGTCCATCTTCTGTTTTTTTTGCAAGGGTTGTAAGGAGGGACAGAGTTTTTTCTTTCATGTGTGTGAGTGCTGTGTGACTACAGTGGTTTTGTATGAGCTTTGCATGTCTCCTAGATAAGCTTTGGCTGCTCATACACAGCTACCTCTAGAGAGCCTGGTGTCTTGACACCGACTCCCCTACACTAATAAGGGATAACAGGACCTGGTATAAGGTGTAAGTATCATAGGTGCCCACCACACACCAGGCCCACCTCCTCCATTGGTGGTGCAGCGGTGGGAAAAGTACTTGCAATTGCTTTATCACTCTTTCACCTTGTGCATTCCACAGGAAAGACCACTCAATACCTAGAGGTATATTCATAATACCTACTGCAGGAATATGATCTGTAAGGTTTAGGCAAGGTAGGGTATAGGCATAGCCCTTGCTCTAAAGTTCTTTCCGGGGGACTAGCGGTTAGGTGGGTTAGGTACACCCTACACTATCCTAACAAACACCATGTCTACAGCTGAACATAGCTCTGAGGTTATGGAAGTTCCTTATGAGACCCTGACCTTAAAGGAATTGAAGGGGTTGTGTTCAAAGAGGAAGTTGGACATGGAGAGAAATCCAAACAAGAGCCTGCTCTTAGGCCTCCTCCCCCAGGATAACCAGGAACAAGCTGGTGACCAGGAGGAGGAGAGAGAAGACCCTGACCCCACTGAGGCAGAGAATGACCTTCTAGGCTCCGGGGAGTTCTCCTCAAAGAATCTTGCAGTCCCTAGTAGACCAACTATTGTAGCTGGTAGTAGGAAGGAAAAGCCACGCAGGTCGGGCCCCCTTTACACCCAGGGGACAGGTAGCAAGGGTCACTGAGACTAGCGAAACATCCACTTCTGCCCACTCTCATGTCACTTCAGTGTCTAAGGGGTCACACTGCACAACTCCAGGAAATTACTCTATAGATAGAGAGCTCAGGAAACTGAGACTGGAGGAGGCCTGGCTAAGGCTGCAGCAGCAACAGCTAGCCCACGATAGGGAGGCCTTGCCTTGGCAGTGGAGAAGGAGAGGCAGGTGTTGGGGTTAGCACCCCATGGTGGCAGTAGCAACAGCTCATGTTTCAGGGACTACAGAGTCAGGGAGGACTCCTTGAATTCCAGACACTTATACAAAATTGTTCCCCCCATACAAGGTGGGGGGTGACATTTACAAGTGGTTTGCTGCACTTGAGAGGGCCTCTACGTTCAGAAGGTCCCCCAAAGGCTGTGGGCTGCTATTCTCTGGTTCTCCTTTTCTGATAAGGGGAGGTATAGACTTCTCACTGTCAGAGTGGAAGATGCATTCAACTACAACATACTCAAAACAGCCCTCTTAGATGGTTTTGGTCTCACCACTGAGCAACACAGAATCAAGTTCAGGGAGAACAGAAAAGAGGCCTCACAGGATTGGGTTGACTTTGTGGACTGTTCTGTTAAAGCTGTAGATGACTGGTTACATGCAGCAAAGTGTCTTACTATGAGGGCTTGTACAATCTATTAATGAGGGATCATATTTTGAATAATTGTGTGTCTGACTTGTTGCACCAGTACTTGGTAGACTCAGATCTGACCTCTCCCCAAGAATTGGGAAAGAGGGCAGACAAATGGGACAGAACAAGGGTGAGCAGAAAAGCTCATGTGGGGGTGACAAGGATAAGAAGAAGGATGACAAGTCTAATGACAATGGTGGGGACAATGATAAAAGTAAATAGTCTTAATATGCCCACAAAACTCTTCTTAGGGTGGATATAAATCCTCTTCACATTACAATCAGACCAAAATGCCTTGGTGCTATATTTGTAAGAACAAAGGCCATAGGGCAGGAGACAGCTCATGCCCTAAGAAAAGCACCAAACCCCCCACTACCACTACCCCCACTGCTACAACTAGTGCCCCTAGCAATAGCACTGTTGGTGGGAAGACAAATGCTAGCAATAGTCAATCGAAGGGTATAGCAGGGCTAACTCTGGGAAGTGTAGTAGGGGCTGGTTTAGTTAGGCTACTGGTACATTAAGTTGTCAGAAGATGTTAAACCAAAGACAGAATTTTCAACCATTGGAGGGCACTACCAATTTACAGTAATGCCCTTTGGTCTGAAGAATGCACCTGCCACTTTTCAGAGATTGGTGAACACAGACCTCTAAGGTCTGGAAGCCTTTAGTGCAGCATATCTAAATGATATACAGTAGCTGTCTTTAGCTCCACCTGGGATGACCACCTGGTCCACCTTTAGAATGTTTTGGAGGATCTGCAGAAGGCAGGCCTTACTATCAAGGCTTCAAAGTGCTAGATATGGCAGCGGTTTATCTGGGACACCTCGTAGATGGGGAACAGATTCGGCCACTACAGGGGAAGATCCAGAACATTGTAGATTGGACTCCTCCTACCACACAGGTCAGAGCCTTCTTAGGTATCACTGGGTATTATAGGAGCTACATTAAAAACTATGGCTCTATTGTTGCCCCTCTTAATGACCTCACCTCCAAAAAAATGCCTAAAAACTAAAAAGGTATTATGGACAGCCAGCTGTCAGAAAGCGTTGGAGGAACTCAAACAGGCCATGTGCTCTGCACTTGTTTTAAAAAGCCCAAAGTACTCCACGAAGTTCATAGTTCAGACTGATGCTTCAGAGGTAGGGATGGGTGTAGTTCTCTCACAACTTAATTCAGAGGGCCAGGATCAATCAGTAGCTTTTATTAGCAGAAGGTTGACACCCAGAGAAAATCGTTGATCAGCCATAGAGAGGGAAGGCCTTTGCTGTGGGCTTTGAAGAAGTTGAGACCATACCTCTTTGGTACTCACTTCATTGTTCAGACAGACCACAATCCTCTCTTATGGCTCAAGCAGATGAAAGGATAAAACCCAAAATTGTTGAGGTGGTCCATTTCCCTACAGGGTATGGACCTTACAGTGGAACATAGACCCGGGAGTAACCACTCCAATGCAGATTGACTCTCCAGATATTTCCACTTAGACAAGGAAGACCCATCTGGGCAAGGTTAGCCTTCTTGTCCCTCATTTGTGGGGGGCAGGGTTGTGTAGGAAAGTACTCTCTTTCTTGGCATGGTCACCCCCTTTTTCTGCCTGATGTCAGTGTGCTCGAATGTGTTCACTGGGATCCTGCTAACCAGGACCCCAGTGATTATGCTCTCTCTAGTATATGGTACCTAGGTGCCCAGGGCATTGGGGTTCCAGGGGATCCCTATGGGCTGCAGCATATATTTTGCCACCCATACAGACCCCAAACAAAGACTTCTGCAGGACTGCCAATGCAGCCTGTGGGAAAAGGTGCAAGCACCCTTTCACTGCCATCTTTCACTACACCAAGTCACTTTTAAGTCATCCCTATGGTAGGCCTTCTAGCCCAGAGGGCAGGGTGCAAAGTACCTATGTGTGAGGGCACCCCTGCACTAGTAGAGGTGCCCCAACGAACTCCAGGGCCATTTTCCCCACTTTCCCCATGTGGGGATGCCATTTTATGTGTGTACTTGACGTAGGTCACTACCTATGTCCAGCTACATAATGGTAACTCCGAACATAGGCATGTTTGGTATCAAACATGTTGGAATCATACCACAAGGCTTTTGCAAGCATTGGTATATGATTCCATGCACCCCGTGGGCTCTTAGAGGACCCTCAATATTGCCATTTCAGCCTTCTGAGGGTTTCCAGGCAGCGCAAGCTGCTGCCACCTCCCAGATAGGTGACTGTCCTCCTGTTGCTTGAGAATCTCGAGCCCAGGAAGGCAGAACAAATTATTTCCTTTGTGAGAGGAGTGTTACACCCTCTCCCTTTGGAAATAGATGTTACAGGCTGGGGAGGGGTAGCCTCCCCAAGCTACTGGAAATGTTTTGAAGGGCATATTTGGTGCCCTTCTTGCATAAACCAGTTTACACTGGTTCAGGTGCCCCAGTCCCTACTCTCGCACAAAACTGGACAAAGGAAAGGGGAGTGACCACTCCCCTGTCCATAGTCACCCCAGGGGTGATGCTCAGAGCTCCTCCAGAGGGTCCCTGGGTTTTGCCATCTTGGATTCCAGGTTGCAGGGAACTCTTGGAGCATCTGAGTGGCCAGTGCCAGCAGGTGACATCAGAGCCCCCTTCTGATAGGTGGTCACCCAGCTAGGTGACTAATCCCCCTTTCAGGGCTATTAGGGTCTCTCCTTTGAGTGGTTCTTCAGATTCGGATTGCAAGACTCTAGCAGGAATCCTTTGCACCCTCCACTTCGACTTCTGACTCAGGAAACTGCATCTGGACTCTTCAGGACCATACACGCTGCAAAAAAGAAGCAAGACGTCTTCTGCAACATTGTTTCTCCGGCACCTTCCTGCAATTGCAACATTTCCCCGACGATTCATCCTCTGAGGACACCCCTTCTTCAGCCTACATCAGAAGGAAGATGGAATCTCCCTTTGAGATAAGGAGTCAATCCCCTGCTGCTACAGGCACAAACCGTGACGACGACCGGCTGTGTGAATCCCCTCTCCTGCTGAACTGCGCGGCTCCTGCATCACGGGTAGTGGAAAGAAGTGGTCCCGACAGTCCTCTCTTCCAACTTTCAAATCAAATCAAATCATAAACATTTATAAAGCGCGCTACTCACCCGTGCGGGTCTCAAGGAGCTAGGGGGATGGGGTTACTGCTGCTCGAAGAGCCAGGTCTTGAGTTGCCTACGGAATGTGAGGTGGTCCTGGGTAGTCCTGAGGTTGGTGGGGAGGGAATTCCATGTCTTGGCCGCCAGGTAGGAGAAGGATTTCCCACCTGCCGTGGTGCGGCGGATGTGAGGTACGGCAGCGAAAGCGAGGTTGGCAGAGCGAAGTTGACGGGTGGGTGTGTAGAAACTGAGGCGGCGGGTCCCTTGTTGTGGAGGGCTTTGTGTGTGGGGGTGAGGAGTCGGAAGGTGATCCTTTTGTTGACGGGAAGCCAGTGCAGGTGTCTCAGGTGGGCGGAGATGTGGCTGTTGCGGGGTATGTCAAGGATGAGGCGGGCGGAGGCGTTTTGAATTCGTTGCAGACGTTTCTGGAGTTTAGCGGTGGTTCCTGCGTATAGGGTGTTGCCGTAGTCCAGGCGGCTCGTGACGAGGGCGTGGGTCACAGTCTTTCTGGTGTCGGCGGGGATCCAGCGGAAGATCTTTCGGAGCATGCAGAGGGTGAGGAAGCAGGAGGATGATACGGCATTGACTTGTTTGGTCATCGTGAGAAGTGGGTCCAGGATGAAACCGAGGTTGCGTGCGTGGTCTGAGGGGGTTGGTGCGGTGCCAAGGGCCGTGGGCCACCAGGAGTCGTCCCAGGCGGTCATGGTGTTTCTAGGGATGAGGACTTCCAACTTTAGTGAAGGTAAGACCTTGCCTCCCCAAGCAAGACAGTACCACGGGCACCACATCCTTTGAAGCTGTCAAGGCTTGTTGGCATCCTTCCTCCAAGATCTTCGTGCATCTTGAAGCTCTGGCCCCCAGCACTCTATCCTGTGACGCACAGCTTCTGAGTGGTTCTCCGGCAGCATGGGAGCCTTTGTCGTAGTGCTTCAACGGGCCTCTTCTGCAACTTTCTTGTCCCCGTCCTGTGGGACTCCTGTGTTCGCTGTCTGGTCTTCTATGGGCTCTTTGTGTCGCTGAGGGTGTTAGGGTTTGTGCACAGCAAAGAGCATGTCCCCTCTCACTGCACTAGTGGGTTCTGTAACAGCTCCCTTTTAAACTTACTATTGAAAGCCTTTCTTCTTATCTCACCTTCCCCCCCCCTAGGCTTCTGTGTATGTTGGTTAATGTGCCGTTTTGTTTACACATTGGGCCTTGCTTTTACCAAGGCTTCTTTAAAACACTCCTCCCTAGGCCATGTGTTAATTCAACTCATTTGCATAATAACTGAAACTATGCACACCTTTCAAGAACATGTGCAGCATGTGAGGACCACACCCAGCTCTTCAAACCACACCCAGCTCTGCTCACCTTTCAAGAACATGTGCAGCATGTGAGGACCACACCCAGCCCTTCAAACCACACCCAGCTCTTCGAACCACACCCAGCCCTGTCTATAAAAGGCAGCCCCCGAGCCTCACCCAGTGCTTGTGCTCGTCTACCTCCCGCTTACCTGAGAACAGATCCCTCAGCGCTGGCACTCCTGCTCTCTACAGACTTTCATTGGCTTCAATGGGCGCAGCTGCTGGCTCTTCCTTCTTCCGGTTTCCGGTTCCTCCTTGCCTCAGCCTCTCTCCTACAAACAACCTGCAAAAGAGAAAGAAGACAAGGTTAGACTGATCAGTATCTCTTTCCAGCAACAAGTAAGTGCAAAACTTTTTATTACCTGAAAGAACTTTGACAACAATTTCTGGATTCGTGTATAGACAATTTGAAACAGAATACCTTCCACGAACGTTGTGATTCAAGCTCTTTGTTGCCAGAATACTTTGCGGAACTTTTTGCAGCAAACATTTTTTTTTTTTTTATGGAACTTTTAAGAATCGAACAGTGGAAACCATTAACAGCAAGGCAAACAGTAAATCAAGGACTTGCACAAATCACATGCTGTATTTTGATGTAAAAGTACAGTATTTGTTTTCTAAAAGATTCTAGAAATATGGGAAAAGTGAGTCTGCTATTGGGAATTTAGGCTTTAGTTATATTAAGATGAATGTTTGATATTGGTAATTCTGATAACGGTATTTGTTTAATGTTTTAGAAGCTTTACAGTAATAGAAAGCACATCCCAGGGCAGTAACACATTCCAAACCTGGAAACTAGAGACCAGGATCCAAGAGGTACTTTTAGAAGAGAATTTCTAATTAATAAAGGGATAGTCAGGAACCCATTTGGGAATAGGTTGCACTTATCTGTTCTTTGTTTATGTTTCATTAGGCACCAGTTTCTACAGAACTCAGAAAGGGCCGCAGATTTGTGCAGCACTTCAACAGTGGAAACGCAAGAACAGTGTTGTCTCTCTTTTTTATTTTATCCACTTCCCCCCTTCCCTTGAGCTTCTGTTCTTAGTGCACTGTGTTAAAAACTAGTGTGCTGGAACAAGCAGTTTCAGGGTGGGGTCGGATTGTCTTCAACCTCCATCAGAACTGAACAAGAACTCAGGTGAGCTGGGCTTTGACAGAAGCACAAGCCTTAAAAAATGCCAGTTCTGGTGGACGATGAATACCGGGGAAGAAATAGAGAGCATTGACGTCACGGATATGGCGCAGGCCCTAAATGAGGACTTGGCTCATAATGAATCAGTGTCTGGCATCTTGCAACATATGCAAGAGGAAATAGAGAGATTAAAGATGGAGAATACCTCTTTAAAACAGGATTTAAGCAGGTATAAATTTAGGGGATCTCAGTGGAACACAGCTTTTACGCCTTTGTTTAAAACCTCCTCAGAGACAGGGGCGCCATCAAAACATACAACTTTGCCTCCCCCAGTTGAGGTTACTGTTAATGTTCCTAATGCTGTGCCCTTAGCAGCACCTGAACGTTTTCATGGAGATAGTAACAAATTCCATGTTTTTATCAATCAATGTCAATTACACTTCGTTTGTAAGCCACAACAGTTCCCTACTGATGCTACGAAAGTGGCATTCGTCTTGTCTTATTTGGGTGGCACAGCAGCCAATTGGTCAATTCCTTTCGTGGATAGAGATGATCCCATCCTCCATAATTGGAATCAATTTAAACGTACCATGACCAGCCTTTTTGCAAAACACACTTTCATGCAGGCAAGTGATAATGAGCTTTTAAATCTTAAACAAGGTAACAAGGATTTATTGACCTATCTCACTAGTTTTAATCGTTTACTCACCGAGACACAGTGGCCAGAAGAAAAGCGTGTCTCCCTTTTTTATAAAGGTTTGAGAGACGAGTTAAAAGACGCGCTGGCTCATATCGTTGATTTGCCAGAAGACTATTCGGACTTTGTAGATTTAGTTGTGAAATTAGAACATAGACTAGGAGAAAGAAAGGGAGATAAATACAAACTGGAATCACGGTTAACTTTTATTAAACACGAGAAGAAAGACACAGATAATAAACTCCCTGAACCTGAGCCTATGCAAATAGGGACACTCAGAGGTCCACTCACATCAGAGGAAAAAGAAAGAAGGAGAAAACTTCAATTATGTTTATATTGTGGCAGGGCAGGTCACTTTGCCAGAGAATGTCCAGTAAAGCCTAAAACTCCACGAAAGGGTGCTGTTTCCTCCACCTCCTCAACTGAATCGGGAAACGATTAAGCTCGACAAGGGGAGAGGTTACTTGTTCGAGAAAACATCTTAATCAAACCTCTAATGCTGCAGCCTTCATGGTACCGCACATACCTAGACATTTCATAATTCAGGTCGTTTTAATTGTTACTACCCAAGTGAGGCATTCTCTCCCTGTCCTACTGGACTCAGGCGCGACAGGAAATTTTGTGGATAATAAGTTAGCTGAAAACTTAGGACTTCCTATGTGCCTAAAGTCTTGTCCAGAAGCAGCATGTGCAGTGGATGGGTCAGAATTGACCTCTGGATTAATCACAAAACAAACAAGTCCACTTGTTATGGTCTGTCAGAACGGGCACACAGAGGTGATTAGCTTTGATCTGATAGATACTCCTAATTTTGGTTTGATTCTCGGGGTACCCTGGTTAACAACTCATAACCCAAAAATTGACTGGGTGAATAGAACTGTTACTTTGGATTCCTCTTTCTGTAGAACCAATTGCTATCAAGAAGCAGGTACAGAACAGAGCACAGTATTACACTGTGCTAGTGTTACACAAGATGAACCAAGTCTCCCTCCTGAATATTCTGACTTTAAAGACGTCTTTGATCCAGTAAAGGCTAGTGTGCTGCCCCCACATCGGTCTTATGACTGCCGTATAGATCTTATCCCAGGGGCCCCTTTACCTAATAACAGAGTATATGCTTTGACTGACGAAGAAACCAAATACTTAAGAACCTACCTAGATGACCTACTACAGTCTGGGTTCATCCGTCATTCCACATCTCCGGTATCATCTCCACTCTTTTTTATCCCGAAGCCGGATAAATCCCTGTGCGTGTATCGATTATAGAGGACTAAATAAGGCTACAATAAAGAATAAATATCCTCTTCCTCTAATACCTGTGTTGTTGGATCAATTAAGACATTCTACTGTATACACTAAACTAGATCTGCGGGGAGCTTACCACCTGGTCCGAGTAAAAGAAGGGGATGAGTGGAAGACAGCTTTCAAGACAAAGTTTGGTTTATTTGAGTACACAGTAATGCCCTTTGGGTTATGTAATGCCCCTGCGGCCTTTCAGTTCTTTATAAATGAGGTCCTACACGAATTCCTGGACGTTTCTGTCATAGTATACATAGACGACATCCTCATTTACTCTAAGAACTCAGAAGAACATACCCAACATGTTCGTGCAGTATTATCAAAGTTAAAAGAAAATCATCTTTTTGCTAAGTTAGAAAAGTGTACTTTTAATGTCAGCAAGGTGGACTTTTTAGGATACTGCCTGTCACCTCAAGGAATAACTATGGATGTAAAGAAAATCAGTGCTATTGCTGATTGGCCAGAACCATCCTCTGTAAAAGATATTCAGAAATTTCTGGGTTTCGCCAATTTTTATAGGAGGTTTATTGCACATTTTGCAGACATTGCGGCCCCAATAACTACCTTGTTGCGGAAAGGGCAACGATTTTTTTGGACTGATGAGGCGGCACACGCCTTTCAACTCCTAAAACAAAAGTTCACTTCAGCCCCAATTCTGAAACATCCTGATCCTGACTTGCCCTTTTTTGTTGAAGCGGATGCTTCACAAGTAGCTTTAGGAGGAGTTCTCTCTCAACGAGATGCAGTAGATGGCCAGTTACATCCTATAGCCTTCTATTCCAAAAAGTTATTACCAGCTGAACAAAATGACACTGTGGCTGAAAGGGAACTACTAGCTATCAAAGTAGCCTTTTCAGAATGGAGGCATCATTTAATGGGAGCCAAGTACCCAGTTACAATCTTTTCTGACCATAAGAACCTACAGTTTTTTGGATCACTTAAAGCACTAACACCACGTCAGATGCGCTGGTTAATTTTTTTTAGCACATTTGACTTTGTTATAACCTATAGACCAGGTGCACAACAAATTCAATCTGATGTGTTATCTAGATACGGACATACCTCAGACATGAAACAAGATAAAATAGGAGAACCCATTATTCCTCCCCAAAAGTTTTTGGCACCAGTACAACAGAAGGATTTCATCACAGATCTATATAATGCACACATGCAAATAGCACCTCAGGATTGGTTAAAGGATTCCCATAACACAATACAACGAGGTTTATTGTATCACGACAACATGCTGTTAGTGCCCACCTCTGAATTACAAACACAGGTGATAATTTGGCATCACGCCTCACCATTGGCAGGTCATCCTGGTTGGGTAAAAACCCTGGAAAATGTGCAAAAACACTTTTGGTGGGACACTATAAGAAAGGACATTAAGCAATTTGTCACTACTTGTCCAATTTGTGCAAGACATAAATCTTCTCATAAGGCCCCTGATGGCTTGTTAATACCAATGCCAACACCCAAGCAACCTTGGCACACTGTGAGCGTAGACTTTATTGTAGGTTTACGACCTGTAAAATCCTTCACAACAGTGTTGGTTATAGTGGATTTTTTATCTAAAATGGCACATTTTGTACCATTACGGAAATTACCCACGGCGGCAGAATTTGCCGATATTTTTATAAGGGAAATTGTGCGTTTACATGGTTTGCCAAGCAAAGTGGTGTCAGACCGAGGGAGCCAGTTCAACTCTAGATTTTGGAAAAAATGATGTGAAAAACTGAAACTAGATGTGGCATTATCCACTGCTTTCCACCCAGAGACAGATGGACAGACTGAACGACTGAACCAAACCTTACTTCAAACGCTAAGTTGTTTATTGGCTGATTATTCTAGTGAATGGTTGGAAGCTCTCCCAGTAGCGGAGTTTGTTTATAATAATACTGAGCATTCAGCTCTACTTTGCTCACCATTCTATTTCTTGCAGGGGTATCATCCAAGAGCTATACCCATTTTGTTAGAAGATTCCCTGTTGCCTACAGTAACGGATAGACTAACGAGGTTAGGTGACATACAAGACAAAGCCAGGAAACATTTATTAAAGTACAAGGAAAGCATGAAAAGACAAGCAGACAAACACAGATCTGAGGCCCCAATGTATAAAATTGGTGACAAGGTATGGCTCTCCACAAAGAACCTAAACTTAGAGGGATCCCGAAAGCTGCAACCACGTTTCATTGGACCCTTTAGTATAACTGCCATAGTAAACCCGGTAACAGTAAAATTAGATTTACCAAAAGAATATCCAGTACATACTACATTCCATGTGTCCTTGCTTAAGCCGTACAACCCAAAAACGCGACCTGAACCACCACCTCCACCCATACCAATTAAGGGATATCTAGAATATGAAGTGAAAAGCATAAAAGACTCAAAAAGAATTAGTGGACGTCTGTTTTATTTAGTAGAATGGAAAGGATATGATGAATCTGAGAATTAATGGGAACCAGCATCATATGTACATGCCCCACAGCTGATTAGACGGTTTTATTTAAAAAATCCAGGAAACCCCGTCCTGTAGGAGGGCCTTTGAGGGGGGCAACTGTTAGGGTTTGTGCACCGCAAAGAGCATGTCCCCTCTCGCTGCACTAGTGGGTTCTGTAATAGCTCCCTTTTAAACTTACTATTGAAAGCCTTTCTTCTTATCTCACCTTCCCCCCCCCCCCTAGGCTTCTGTGTATGTTGGTTAATGTGCCGTTTTGTTTACACATTGGGCCTTGCTTTTACCAAGGCTTCTTTAAAACACTCCTCCCTAGGCCATGTGTTAATTCAACTCATTTGCATAATAACTGAAACTCTGCACACCTTTCAAGAACATGTGCAGCATGTGAGGACCACACCCAGCTCTTCAAACCACACCCAGCTCTGCTCACCTTTCAAGAACATGTGCAGCATGTGAGGACCACACCCAGCCCTTCAAACCACACCCAGCTCTTCGAACCACACCCAGCCCTGTCTATAAAAGGCAGCCCCCGAGCCTCACCCAGTGCTTGTGCTCGTCTACCTCCTGCTTACCTGAGAACAGATCCCTCGGCGCTGGCACTCCTGCTCTCTACAGACTTTCATTGGCTTCAATGGGCGCAGCTGCTGGCTCTTCCTTCTTCCGGTTTCCGGTTCCTCCTTGCCTCAGCCTCTCTCCTACAAACAACCTGCAAAAGAGAAAGAAGACAAGGTTAGACTGATCAGTATCTCTTGCCAGCAACAAGTAAGTGCAAAACCTTTTTTTACCTGAAAGAACTTTGACAACAATTTCTGGATTCGTGTATAGACAATTTGAAACAGAATACCTTCCACGAACATTGTGATTCAAGCTCTTTGTTGCCAGAATACTTTGCGGAACTTTTTGCAGCAAACATTGTTTTTTTTTTTTATGGAACTTTTAAGAATCGAACAGTGGAAACCATTAACAGCAAGGCAAACAGTAAATCAAGGACTTGCACAAATTACATGCTGTATTTTGATGTAAAAGTACAGTATTTGTTTTCTAAAAGATTCTGGAAATATGGGAAAAGTGAGTCTGCTATTGGGAATTTAGGCTTTAGTTATATTAAGATGAATGTTTGATATTGGTAATTCTGATAACGGTATTTGTTTAATGTTTTAGAAGCTTTACAGTAATAGAAAGCACATCCCAGAGCAGTAACACATTCCAAACCTGGAAACTAGAGACCAGGATCCAAGAGGTACTTTTAGAAGAGAATTTCTAATTAATAAAGGGATAGTCAGGAACCCATTTGGGAATAGGTTGCACTTATCTGTTCTTTGTTTATGTTTCATTAGGCACCAGTTTCTACAGAACTCAGAAAGGGCCGCAGATTTGTGCAGCACTTCAACAGTGGAAACGCAAGAACAGTGTTGTCTCTCTTTTTTATTTTATCCACTTCCCCCCTTCCCTTGAGCTTCTGTTCTTAGTGCACTGTGTTAAAAACTAGTGTGCTGGAACAAGCAGTTTCAGGGTGGGGTCGGATTGTCTTCAACCTCCATCAGAACTGAACAAGAACTCAGGTGAGCTGGGCTTTGACAGAGGGCCCCCTCTGACTCCCCTGCCTGGGTAGAGTCCACCTGGTCCTTCCTGGTCCCCGGCAGCTCCATTTTTTGTTAACTGCAAACTTTGCATGTGTCAAGGCTTCTTAGCAGACTGCGATGACGCAAACCCAACTTCAATCCTCCATCCGCTGAGGGACAACACCAGCACCTTCCAAGAAACCCGACTTCATCTTCTTGGGTGCAGTGCTGACTTGTCTTCTTCACCAGTGGTTCACCTTTTGCACCTTCATTCGGGTTAGCAGGGTCTCGTGCTCTTCCTGGACCGTTCTGTGCTTCTTGGACTTGGTCCTCTTCTTCCACAGGTCTTCTTGTCCAGGAATCCACTGTTGGTGTCTTGCAGTCTCTTCTGGGTTTAGCATAGTTCTTCTTTTCTTCTCTGAGTGTGATCTGGGAAACTTACTGTGATTTACTCCTGTTTTCCTGGTCACTGGGGTGGGTTGTGGGACTTACCTTTGGTTTTTCTAGTACTCCCAGCTCCCCTCTACACACTACACTTACCTATGTGGGAGACCAAGTTTTGCATTCCACTTTCTTAGTATATGGTTTGTGCTCCTCCTACGCCTATTTATAACTATGGTGATTTTCATTATTTGCACTGTTTTGTAACTGTTTTTATGCTATTTCTGCATACTAATGTATATAATTTGTGTATTACTTACCTCCTAGGGGCATAGAGCCTCTATGGTATTTTTGGTATGTGTGTCACCAAAAATAATGTACCTTTATTTTTGTAACACGGAGGGGGTCATTACAACATTGGCAGTAAAAGCCGCTTACTGCCGTGCAGAGGACCGCCAACACACCGCTGCGGAATTCCGCCACAGCTATCACGACCCACATCCCGAAATCCGACAAAATTCCGACACCCACACAAGTCCGCCACACCAAAGGTCAGTGATAAACTGGCGAAAACAAAAATTCCACCGTCACGCCAACAGAAATACCCCCATGCTATCACGACCCACGAATCCACGCGGCGGTCTTTCAACCGTGGTATTCCATTGGCGGTGCACACCGCCGCGCTCAAAATACACACACTCTTACAAAACACAGCCACATTGGACAATTCAAAATACACACACCTGATACACATACACACACCACTCCCACACACCCAATACAATATAAAACACACACCCACATCACCCACAAACCCCTATGACCAAAAATTCAGAAAGAAGGCCAGAGAGAGACACCACCATCCACAAACTAGCAGCCACAGGCACTCAACACCATCACCCACACTACTCCATGCACAAAACACTACACACCACTACATATCACCACACTTATCACCACATACACCACCCCACACATCACCTACACCAGACCATGGCACAGCAAAGACACCCCAGGTTCTCGGAGGAAGAGCTCAGGGTCATGGTGAAGGAAATCGTCCGGGTAGAGCCACAGCTATTTGGATCACAGGTGTAGCACACCTCCATAGCTAGGAAGATGGAGCTATGGCGAAAAATAGTCGACAGGGTCAACGCAGTGGGACAGCACCCAAGAAATCGGGACGACATCAGGAAGAGATGGAACGACCTACGGGGGAAGGTGCGTTCCGTGGTCTCAAGACACAACATTGCGGTACAGCGGACTGGCGGCGGACCCTCACCTCCTCCCCCACAACTAACAACATGGGAGGAGCAGGTCTTGACTATTCTGCATCCTGAGGGCCTCGCAAGAGTCGGTGGAGGAATGGACTCTGGTAAGTCAAATCTTAACTATCATATCCCCCACCCTACCTGCATGCTATCACAGACCCCCACCCTCGCCCCCTCCCCTATCCCTCCAACTCCTCAAAATGTACTAATAACACAAACCACCCATCCCAACACCAAGCCCTGCATGACACAACAAAGCATGGACACCCATCACTAAAGCATGGCCACTGCACATACCCATAACACCCCCCTCAACCATCATCACACAAGCCCCCACACAGGAATGCTAGCACTGGGGTACATGCTCACCCACCCATTGCCCACCATGACACACACAGATGCAATAATCATGCTTTTACACCCCTGCAGGACCACTACCCAACGTCACCAGACAGGAGGGTCCAGACATCTCCACCCCACCCACAGAAAAGGCCCACAGTAATGACAGCAGCTCTGTCCAACTGGATCCAGATGACCAGCCCGGACCATCGTGGGCCTCGGGACAGTCGGTTCCCCACACCCAGTCACAGGCCACCACAGACCTTCCACCCTTTGGTAACACCAGCACAGCACCCACCCAGTGGGCCCATACCTCCGTCCCCAGGACACATCAATCAGCTGTGTGTCCACCACTACAGGGAACCCAGGATAACCCACCACCCCAGCAACAACAGGGACCTGGGGGCAGTGGTAGTGGGCACACGGTCCAGGGGACGGAGGCACAGGAACACAGGGGAACTGGGAGGGCTGCTGTGCGACAGGGGGCAGACAGGCCTAGGGAACCCACTCTCCACGGGACCCTCTCCTCCATCATGGGAGCATACCACCACTCCCAGGAGACGATGGCAACGGTCCTGGCCAAGTTTCAGGAGACCCAGCGGCTGCAGGAGGAACAGTATTTGGGGTTCAGGGAGGAACTCAGAACCATCAGCTCCGCCCTGGGCACCATCGTAGGGGTGCTGAAGGAGATACTTAACACCAGGAGGGACACTGTGGCACTCCAAGGGGCCCCTGACACTAGCATGGACGAAGAACTGCCCACCACCTACTTTGGCACTAGTGGACAGGACCACCCCACCAGCACCCCACCCCCTGCAGACAGAGAACCACCCCGCAAACGGTCCCTGAGATCCAGGAACAAGACAGAGCACAATGCCAAGACCCCCGCCAAGAAATGAGACCACCCTGATTGTCACCCTACTGTCCCACTTTGTAACCCTGTCCATATTGGAACTGCCCCAGCTCCACTGCCTATGCCCACATGGGCAATGCGCCTGTGAGACTAATAGACTAATAGACTGGACATTCCTCCACTATCACCCCTCACCATTTTACAACCCCCCTCCAATATTGAGCACTTCAATAAACACCCTTGAAGCGCAAAACAATCTGGAGTCAGTCTGTGATTTCAAAAATGTGTATTAGCAATGACAGTGACAAAATGCGTTTTCAAATGTAATGTCAACATACCTATGTCACACATCTCAAGTCCATGAGGAATCTAAGCAGCACACATTGGAAACCACACCTGTGAAACCGTAAGGGAAATGTACAACTCAGTTACCATATACTGGTTGAAATCGACAGACAGGATAGAGGTAGAAGTGTGAAAGTACTTGTAGGAGGCAGGAATGAGTTCTCACCTGTGTGTCACTGGAAATTTTGCTGGATAACTGAGTCCCTGTTGTCAATGTCTTCTTCCTCTGCTTCCTCCTCATCACTGTCCACAGGCTCCACAGCTGCCACAACACTGTCATCTGGACCATCCTCCTGCAGAAAAGGCACCTGTCGTCGCAAAGCCAAGTTGTGAAGCATACAGCAGGCCACGATGATCTGGCACACCTTCCTTGGTGAGTAGAATAGGGAACCACCTGTCATAAGGAAGCACCTGAACCTGGCCTTCAGGAGGCCGAAGGTGCGTTCGATCACCCTCCTAGTCCACCCATAGGCCTCACTGTAGCGTTCCTCTGCCCTGGTCCTGGGATTCCTCACTGGGGTCAGTAGCCATGACAGGTTGGGGTAACCAGAGTCCCCTAATAGCCACGACCGGTGCCTCTGTAGTTGACCCAACACATAAGGGATGCTGCTATTCCGCAGGATGTAGGCATCATGCACAGAGCCAGGGAACATAGCATTTACCTGGGAGATGTACTGGTCTGCCAAACATACCATCTGTCCATTCATCGAATGATAACTCTTCCAATTCCTGTACACCTGTTCACTCCTGTGGGGGGGGGACCAGAGCTACATGGGTCCCATCAATGGCACCTATGATGTTGGGGATATGTCCAAGGGCATAGAAGTCACCTTAAACTGTAGGCAAATCCTCCACCTGAGGGAAAACGATGTAGCTCCGCATGTGTTTCAGCAGGGCAGACAACACTCTGGAAAACACGTTGGAAAACATAGGCTGAGACATCCCTGATGCCATGGCCACTGTTGTTTGAAATGACCCACTTGCAAGGAAATGGAGCACTGATAGCACCTGCACTTGAGGGGGGATCCCTGTGGGATGGCGGATTGCTGACATCAGGTCTGGCTCCAACTGGGCACACAGTTCCTGGATTGTGGCACGGTCAAACCTGTAGGTGATGATCAAATGTCTTTCCTCCATTGTCAACAGGTCCACCAGCGGTCGGTACACCGGAGAATTTCGCCATCTCCTCACATGTCCCAGCGGACGGTGCCTAGGAATGACAACAGCGACCACAGAGTCAAACAACTCAGAGGTATGTACCCACAGTCTACACAGAACATGATTCATACACAAAATCTGGCCTGTATTTGTGATGTGCGACAAGGCCTAGGTCTGTGTGACGCAGTGGGTAATTAGGCTATGAGGGCCCCTGAAATGGCGGCTGCCTGACCTCTAAAGTGGGACAATGGTATGTGAGGTAACTGCGCTGTCATTGTACACTGTCGCGGTAGGCGGTCGAAGACTGCGGCGCAATGCTGCATTGGTTAACATTGGACCCTATGGGTCCCAGGAGCCAATGACGATGTACGCCGGCAGTGATGGTACGCACCGCCGTGGACGTGACCAACAGGTAAGTACACAGGGAGCACGTTGTATGGGCTATGCCTGTGTGGAGAGGGCTGGTTGTAAGAAGGAAGGTGGCACAGTTCTGCGTGCATGAAGGACTGTGAATGCATGTGCCACATGGCAAGGGTGGGGATGTGGGCCACTCACTTTGACGGTGCAGTTGGTAATGACTTCTCTTCTTCCCCTGTACATGTCATGTAGTTCAGCGCCCACCGGAAGAAGGATATTTGGCGTGCCATCGCCAAGGACGTCCGGACCCTGGGGGTCCACCACAAACGGAGCACCCACTGCCGGAAAAGATGGGAGGACATTCGCCGCTGGAGCAAGAAGATGGCGGAGGCTCAGCTGGGGATGGCCTCCCAACGTGGGAGGGGTGCCCGTCGAACCATGACCCCCCTGATGTTCAGGATCCTGGCAGTGGCCTATTCTGAGTTGGATGGGCACTTGAGGGCAACACAGCAGACACAAGGGGGTGAGTACAACATCATTCAGCGGACTTTGCGCGCAGTGAAGGTGTCTGGGTGGAGGAGGAAGGCTGTGGGTTTCCCTAGGCCAGGGCGAGTTCCGTAGGCTAGACCCCTCCGTAATGCAGGCCATGTGGCACCCCACCCCACCTCTGTAGAGTGCCAAGTACACGTATAGATGCCCCTGTGTCATCTATGTGTGCAGATGTCGACCATAGCCATGTAGGACATATCCCAGGAATTGCATCTGTAGAGCCCAACAGCGCGACGTAGTGCAGGGGGCTGCTGTGTCTGTATTGTCCGCCAACGGTAGCGGTAAGCCATGCACTCAACCTGTCTTTCTTCTGTCACCCCCCCTTTTTGTGGTGTCCCTGTTCTTGTGTGCATCAGCATCATCAGGCGGAGGTACAGTGGCACCGGAGCATGAGGGAGCTGCATCCCACATGGCCATGGAGGGCCACACCACGGACTCGGAATACACCAGTGGGACTGAGGGCGAGGGGAGCAACACAGTGGTCACAGGATCTGCAACCAGTGACACGGACTCGTCCTCCGATGGGAGCTCCCTTGTGGTGGTGGAAAAATCTGTGCCCCCCACTTCTACAGGTACAGCCACCACCCCTCCTACCAGCACCGCCCTCCCAGCAGCCCCTCAGCCTTCGCCCCGTGCCCGCTCACCCAGTAGGGTGGCCATCACCTTCGCCCCAGGCACCTCAGCGACTGCCCCTGTCACCTCTGCTGCCCTCAGTGAGGAGGCCATTGACCTCCTCAGGTCCCTCACTGTTGGGCAGTCTACCATTTTGAATGCCATCCAGGGTTTAGAAAGGGAATTGCAACACACAAATGCATTCCTGGAGGGCATTCATTCTGGTCAGGCTGCCCTTCATCGAACCCTGCAAACTCTGGCCTCAGCACTGATGGCAGCCATTGTCCCTGTCTCTAGCCTCCCCCCTCCAACTTCCTCCACCCAGACCCAATCCCCTGTACCCCAGCCTATCCCAAGCACACCATCAGACCAGCCTGCACACACCTTACCACACAAGGGAAGCTCAGGCAAACATAAGCACCACACATCCCACAGGCACTCACGCAAGCATCACACACATAGAGACACACCAACATCCACTGCCTCCACTGTGTCCCCCTCCTCGTCATCTCCCTCCTCCCTCCCAGTCTCTTCTACACTCTCACCTGCATGCACTACCACTACAGCCACTACGTCCCGCACCAGCACACCCACCACCACACCCCGCTCACATGCAGTCACCACCGCCACTCCCATTTACACGTCCCCTGTGTCCTCTCCCAGTGTGTCTGTGACGCCCCCTCAGAAGATACACAAACGCAGGCACAAACCCACCCAACAGCCATCCACCTCACGACAACCTCCAGCCCATGCACCTTCACCCAAAGTCACCAAACGTACACCTCCTACAACCACTACATCTTCCTCCACTCCCAAACCCCCACCAGCTACCCGTCCCAGTGTTCCTAAAAAACTTTTCCTGGCCAACCTTGACCTCTTTCCCACCACCCCCCCTCCAACTCATAGGTCCCGTAGTAGCACCTCAGCCAAAAAATCTCCTGGACTAGTGGTGCCTGTTACAGGTATGTGGAGAGCACCGGCCACCAGGCCAGCAAGTGTGGCACGGAGCCACAGCACAGCCATTCCCCCACCCCTGTGAAGCACCAGAAGTTGGACAGTGCGCGGCGGGAGAGGGGGAAGACTCTAGCCAGCAAAGCCGCTCACAAGGGTCCCGGGGGGAGTGTCGACTCAGCTGTGACTCCTCCCAAGGTGGGGAAGGGGCAGATGAAATCTCCAAAGTCTGGGAGGAGCAGCACGGTGGAGAAGACCGCCATCATCCCCGCTGCCCAGGAGGCCACCGCCAGCCCAATCGTCACTGGCCAGGAGGCCACCGCCAGAGTCACTGCCCAGGAGGCCAGCCCAATCGTCACTGGCCAGGAGGCCACCGCCAGAGTCACTGCCCAGGAGGCCAGCCCACTGCCCAGGAGGCCAGCCCAATCGTCACTGGCCAGGAGGCCACCACCAGAGTCACTGCCCAGGAGGCCAGCCCCATCGTCACTCACCAGGAGGCCACCGCCAGAGTCACTGCCCAGGAGGCCAGCCCCATTGTCACTGGCCAGGAGGCCACCGCCAGCCCCAGAGTCACTGGCCAGGAGGTGCCCGCAAGCCACAGCCCAGCTGACCCATGAAGGACCGCCAGCCACAGGCTTGCTGGGCAATGAAGGACCGTCTTGGCAAGCACCGCTGAACAGGCCAGGGACCGCTGAACAAGGCAAAGACCGCCATGGCAAGCACCGCTGAACAGGGCAAAGACCGCCATGGCAAGCACCGCTGAACAGGGCAAGCACCGCTGAACAGGTCAGAAACTGCCACCTCAAGCACCGCTGAACAGGGCAAAGACCACCATGGAATGCACCGCTGAACAAGGCAAGCACCGCAGAACAGGTCAGAAACTGCCAACTCAAGCACCGCTGAACAGGGCAAAGACCACCATGGAATGCACCGCTGAACAAGGCAAGCACCGCTGAACAGGTCAGAAACTGGCAACTCAAGCACCGCCAAACAGGGCAAAGACCGCCAAGGCGAGCACCGCTAGCCCATTAGCGGCAGGGGCAGTGACGCAACTGGGACCGTCACGGGTGAGTGCTGCACTCTGGGCACCAGTCCCCCTCCAGAACCAGTGGAGACATGCATCCACTCCGTCTGTCCTGCACAGGATGAAGCACTCTGGGCACCAGTCCCTCTTCAGAACCAATGGGGAAATGCATCCACTCCGTCTGTCCTGCACAGGATGAAGCACTCTGGGCACCAGTCCCCCTCCAGAACCAGTGGGGACATGCATCCACTTGAGAGACTGTGGCTTTGCACTCCCCAGGATGGTACAGTGGGGAACCCACCCACTGTAGAGACTTGAGAGACTGGCTTTGCACTCCCCAGGATGGTACAGTGGGCAAACCACCCACTGTAGAGACTTGAGAGACTGTGGCTTTGCACTCCCCAGGATGGTACAGTGGGCAAACCACCCACTGTAGAGACTTGAGAGACTGTGGCTTTGCACTCCCCAGGATGGTACAGTGGGCAACCCACCCACTGTAGTGAGTTGAGAGACTGTGGCTTTGCACTCCCCAGGATTGAACAGTGGGCAAACCACCCACTGTAGAGACTTGAGAGACTGTGGCTTTGCACTCCCCAGGATGGTACCGTGGGCAACCCACCCACTATAGTGAGTTGAGAGACTGTGGCTTTGCACTCCCCAGGATGGTACAGTGGGCCAACCACCCACTGTAGAGACTTGAGAGACTGTGGCTTTGCACTCCCCAGGATGGTGCAGTGGGCAAACCACCCACTGTAGAGACTTGAGAGACTGTGGCTTTGCACTCCCCAGGATGGTACAGTGGGCAAACCACCCACTGTAGAGACTTGAGAGACTGTGGCTTTGCACTCCCCAGGATACATCAATGGGCATGGAGCCCCCTCGTGGATCTGGCGTGGTGCACTCATCCGGCTGAGGTGCCCCCCCTTCCATTCCCCCTGAGGTGCCTGTTGTATTTCTATCTGATGCCCCTGCAGTGTTCTCTCCGTTTTGATCAGGTATCTAGTGTGGGCCTCGCCCATGCATTTTGGGCCCAGTGGTCCACGGACAATGAATGGTGCATTACCTGCACTACTAATCGTGGTGTATATTTTGTTTAATGTGTATATATATATATATATATATATATATATATATATATATATATATATATATATATGTATATATTTGGTTACTGTATTTTGATATATTACAACGGTTCAACTCATTTCCTTTTGTCTTTGCATTCTTCCAGGGGGGCTGGGGGTTGTTACTGTAATGTTTGCATATGCATTGGTGTGTGTGTTGTAGTGGGTGAGGGTCGGGGTGGGGGTTTGGATGTTGGTTGTGTGTGTCCCTGTGTTTTTCCCTCTCCCTCCCCTATGTCGTAGGTGCAAAACTCACCATGGTGTTCGCCGCCGGCGTTGATGATCCTCGTATAGGAGCAGGAAGACTATCGCTGGCAGAATATGGAGTTCCGGCTCCATGGTGTCGTCGTTCCTCGTGGAGTGTGTAGAGGTGAGCATTTTCCCTTTAAAATGGCTGTTTCCGCCGTGTTTTTAACCGCGTTGAATCCGCCCCGGAAAAGGTGGCAGATTGGTAGGTTGTGATACTGTGGGCGGTACATTGTCCTCCGCCTGTCTGTTGGCGTGACCGCCACGCTGTTTGTCTGTACCGCCGTGGCGGTCTGAATGTTAAAGTGGCTGTCTTTGTTGGCGGTTTCCGCCACGGTCATAATTCCAATTTTTTTACCGCCGGCCTGTTGGCGGTTTTACCGTCGCTTTAACACCGACCTCCAGGGTTGTAATGAGGGCCTGAGTGTTTTCTTTCATGTGTGAGTACTGTGTGACTACTGTGGTATTGCATGAGCTTTGCATGTCTGCTAGATAAGCCTTGGCTGCTCATCCACAGCATATGGAATATCCACAGCTACCTCTAGAGAGCCTGGCTTCTAGACACTGACTACACTACACTAATATGGCATAAATGGACCTGGTATAAGGTGTAAGTACCATAGGCACCCACCACACACCAGGCCTGCCTCTTACAAGCTCTTTTCAGGTCAGCCCACCTATCACAATCCTTAGGCATAATGAGCATGTCTAGTGCAGTGCAGCTTATTTAATAATAGGTGTCTGCTCAGGCGGTGACACCTTTTTGGCAAAATCACCCCCAATGCTGCTTCATAGGTTGATGGAGAAAACAGCAGTTAACATCAATGGGGCAGCTGACGTAAAATAATTCCCCTGCTAGAGATGGAACCAGATGCAGAGTAGACCACCTTCGGGTGCCCCTGAGTAGACTCCGGTCAATGAACTCACCTTTTCAGCATGTATCAAGGTCTCCTTTTTGCCAGGAAATGCAGAGAACATCTTCCCATGTCAACAAAATTACTAATTAGTTCAACAGAGACTTCATAGTTGGGTCCATAGGTTTTAAGCATTCATTTTGTTTATGTGTGACATGCCCATGTTGTCAGCATGTTTATGTGTAACATTTCCATTTATATGATTATCACTTTATGGGATACCTTGCATTGACTGGATCAAAGCAGTTAATGGCTGCCAAGTTTCCCAGGTCCATGTGTGATATGCTAGTTCAAGTTTTTACTTTGAATTCTGGGACCCCAGTTCTGTTTGATAATGGTAAAAACAAGATGACAAGTTCCAGAATTCAAAGAAAAAGTCTGGATTGGAGCAGCACATCGTGCATGGACTAAGGAAAATTTACAAGGCTAGCAGTTATGTGCATGTAATAACATAGATTTTACAATTTACCCTGCTTTACGCAATATAAGTACCCGGAGACAGCCTTAAAAGAGGTGCAGTGCCCCTGAAGCATGTATGCACGTTCAGCACCTTACCCAGATCAAACAAATTAACCCAGAGCATTAAGCTCAGTTTCACCTGATCGGGCACACAAAGCCTGCCCACCCCTTCTACACCCACCCAGCATGCCAACCTCTGCTCTGCACTGAAGCTCTTAGCCATCCAGGTTTTTTTATACCTTCACTGTGATGCCGTACCACTGACCTCCAGTGTGTTCTCAGTCTGCAGGCAGCAGGGAACTACACCATCTCAGGAATGTAACTCAGCATGGAAGGTCACTTGCTTCTTGTCACAGTGCATTTTCAAACAGGGGTTTATATGCACTGGTGGGGCACTATTCAGTATGTCGAGTGCTTTTGGGTGCCATCTGAGACACACAAGGATTACAGCAGCTGTGCAGACCAATCGCACAGCAAGAGATAGGCTGAGGGGCCAGGCTGCCACACCGTGAGAAACTGAGCTCCGAGGCCTCTATTTACCAGGACAACCATCTCTCCTCCACCCTTAAAGAAGAGTTCGCTAGCAGCAGCTGAGTGCTGACTGTCAGCTTCTGCTTATTTCATCTAGCAGCAGTTTCCCATAAGCCGGCATATCACACTTCACAAGAGAATGCCTGCTGAGACCAAGGACCACAAAACTGCATGACAGCTAGGCGTCAATTTGGTATTGCAGAGACATGACTAATTTCTGTTATTCTAACCCCTGTTGCATGATGCTTGGCAGAGTGCGAAGTATTGCTGGAGAACAGAGCATCAGAATAAACCTTTTTTTCTCCAACAGACACCTTGAGCTTATCTTGCTGCTGCAGTGTCCTCAGGGGAGGCGATGGTGGGTCTTAGAGGATTCATAGCATCCAGGACAAAAATCCCATAATAGGTGTATTAATTGTGAAAGGCAGTGTTCTTTACTGATCACAATTGTTTTAAAGAGTGATAATACTTGCCTATTAACACAGGTGTGTGAGACCTCATCTGCACTTCAAAGGCAATCTCTACATTCTTCCTGTGCCTCTAAGCAAACAAGGCAGAAATCGCAAATTGTCTTGATTTGCAATTGCATTTATACAGTGCTTACTATTCACAGAAGGGACAATAAGCGCTAAATAAATGCTAAAAAGGGAAGGACGTGTTTTTTGATTTTTAAATGCAGTGACAATTAGCAGTTCAGACTTTTCTGCCAGTAGCATCTTTGCTGGGGTGGAAAGGAACAGTGTCACTGTGTTTTATTGGGGGTGTTATGGTTATGAATCTAAAAATGTACTGACTAAAAAATGGGCACAGGAAAACTTATGTTGGTAAAATAGGTGTGGTGTGTGTGGATAGTGTTAGAAATGGGGTTTTTGGTTGGCAGTCAGGTTACCCCCTGTCCAAGCAAAAGCCCTCACTCTAGTCAGGGTAAGTCACACACAATCCAAGATTATCCTGTGCCCACCCTCTGGTAGCTTGGCACGAGCAGTCAGGCTTAACTTAGAAGGCAATGTGTAAAGCATTTGTGTAATAAATCATACAATACCATAATATAACACCACAAAAATACACCACACAGTGTTTAGAAAAATATATAATATTTATCTGGGTATTTGCAGGTCAAAACGATCAAAGATGCAATATGAATTTGTAAAGATATCACTAAAAAGTGATATAAAGTGTCTTAAGTCTTTAAAAAAGCAAACAAAGTCTCTTTCAAGCACAAAGTACCTGGTTTCTGGTGGGAAATCTCCGCAGAGGGCCGCAGAAGAGGAGATGCGTGGAAAAATGGTGTGTGCGTCGGTTACGCCCCTTCACACACGGACTTGCGTCGTTATTTTTCACGCGGGGAGACGTGCATCGTTCTACAGGAGGAAAAATGGTGTGTGCGTCGGTTGCGCCCCTTCACACACGGACTTGCGCCGTTATTTTTCACTCGGGGGAAGACGTGCGTCGTTTTCCGGCACGCGGACCGTCTCCTTCTATGGTTCGTGGGGATTACCAGATGTCCCAGGTCTGTGCGTGGATTCTCCTGCTTGTTTTCCGGCTGCGCGTCGTTCCGCGGGGCTGTGCGTCGAAATTTCACTCTCACGGCAGGCGTCGCGTCGATTTGTCCTTGGAAGTCGGGTGCCGTTGTCCTTGCGAAGCAGTGCGTCAAAGTTTCGGTCGTCCCGAAGGCGTTGCGCCGATCAGCGTCGGTGTGCGGCGTTTTTCTCGCCGCGGAACAAGCTGTGCGTCGAAAATTTCGGCGCACGAAGCGTCCAAGTGAAAGAGAGAAGTCTTTTTGGTCCTGGGACTTCAGGGAACAGGAGGCAAGCTTTATCCAAGCCCTTGGAGAGCACTTTTACAGCCAGACAAGAGTTCAGCAAGGCAGCAGGCCAACAGCAAGGCAGCAGTCCTTTGTAGAAAAACAGACAGGTGAGTCCTTTGAGCAGCCAGGCAGTTCTTCTTGGCAGGATGTAGTTTCTAGTTCAGGTTTCTTCTCCAGCAAGTGTCTCTTGAGGTAGGGCAGAGGCCCTGTTTTATATTAAATTGCGCCTTTGAAGTGGGGGTGACTTCAAAGAGTGTCTAAGAAATGCACCAGGTCCCCTTTCAGTTCAATCCTGTCTGCCAGGGTCCCAGTAGGGGGTGTGGCAGTCCTTTGTGTGAGGGCAGGCCCTCCACCCTCCCAGCCCAGGAAGACCCATTCAAAATGCAGATGTATGCAAGTGAGGCTGAGTACCCTGTGTTTGGGGTGTGTCTGAGTGAATGCACAAGGAGCTGTCAACTAAACCTAGCCAGACGTGGATTGAAGGGCACAGAAAGCTTTAAGTGCAAAGAAATGCTCACTTTCTAAAAGTGGCATTTCTAGAATAGTAATATTAAATCCGACTTCACCAGTCAGCAGGATTTTATATTACCATTCTGGCCATACTAAATATGACCTTCCTGCTCCTTTCAGATCAGCAGCTGCCACTTCAACAGTTTATGAGGGCAGCCCCAATGTTAGCCTATGAAGGGAGCAAGCCTCACATAAGTGTAAAAACGAATTTAGGAGTTTTACACTACCAGAACATATAACTACACAGATACATGTCCTGCCTTTTACCCACACAGCACCCTGCTCTAGGGGTTACCTAGGGCACACATTAGGGGTGACTTATATGTAGAAAAAGGGGAGTTCTAGGCTTGGCAAGTACTTTTAAATGCCAAGTCGAAGTGGCAGTGAAACTGCACACACAGGCCTTGCAATGGCAGGCCTGAGACAAGGTTAAGGGGCTACTGAAGTGGGTGGCACAACGAGTGCTGCAGGCCCACTAGTAGCATTTAATCTACATGCCCTAGGCACATGTAGTGCACTCTACTAGGGACTTACAAGTAAATTAAATAGCCAATCATGGATAAACCAATCAATAGTACAATTTACACAGAGAGCATATGCACTTTAGCACTGGTTAGCAGTGGTAAAGTGCCCAGAGGTCAAAAGCCACCAACAACAGGTCAGAAAAAATAGGAGGAAGGAGGCAAAAAAAGTTTGGGGATGACCCTGTCAAAAAGCCAGGTACAACATGACCCCCTACCAGCCTAAAGCCAGGGGAGAACAATCACTATCCTGATGTACTTCCCTGTTTGAGGCAACAGAACAAGGACCCAGGCCCACAACAGCAGGGGCATGCTCCAGTTCTTCGCCTTCCTGACTCCAATTGGATCCCTCTGTCCATACTCTCAGGGCCCACTAAGCCCATCCATGGGGAACCTTTCTCCTTACCTGCGGATCCCATCTGTGCAGCACCTAACCTTACTTTGCTCACAGATGTATCCCAGGAGCAGGATAGTACCACCAGGACTAACACAGTGGTGTTGCCCACTCTACCCTCGGGGTGTGACACTTGTCCCCTCCCCAGGGATAACTCTGTCCCCCCGGACAGCAAGCCACAGTGGTTACTGACAGCTGCCAGGGATGAGAGCCAGGCCCCAGGCCTCTCAAAGCTCTCCCAACACTGTGGTTGTGGAGAGTGGGGGGCAGTAGCCCCAGGTACTGGGCACCCTTTAACCACTCTCCCTTCCACCAGGTCAGGGATGACAGCCTGAACCTGGTCCTCCCCTCTGGGGCTCTGTACCCTCCCTCCTGGAGCGGTACCCCCAGAGTCCAACATGGTCAGGGTACTTATAGAAGTCGCCCTGTACCATTCCTCCACCAGTGCAGGGCTGTTAACCTGCAACTGGCCCTCCAACCTGGGGTCTGTACCTTCAGGTTGGACTAGGGCCCGGGGTGAGGCTTCCCTCCCCCTGCCCTCCCTTCTGGGGTCCAGCACCCTCCAACTAGGAGTGGCCTCCTCAGAAGACAACATGGTAGGGGCACTGTTATCAGTAGCCCCTCCCTCCAGGTCCGGGGGGACACCCTGAATCTGGTCTTCCAGCCCAGGGTCTGTACCCTCAGACTGGATCACTGCCTGGCAAACCAGGACTTTCTGGGGGGCACATCTACCCCCCGCCAGGTCAGAGTTTAACCTCTGAACTTGGCCATCCAACTCAGAGTCACCACCCTGAAGTTGAACAATTGCCTGGCACGCCAGGAATTCCTGGAGGGCACACTGACCCTTCACCTGGTCAGAGTTTAACTTCTGAATCTGGCCATCCACCCCAGGGTCACCACCCTGAGGTTGAACAATTGCCTGGCATGCCTGGACTTTCTGGGGGGCACACCTACCCCCCACCGGGTTAGAGTTTAACCTCTGAACCTGGTTCTCCAACCCAGGGTCACTACCCTGAGGTTGGGCAATTGCCTGGCACACCAGGGCTTTCTGGGAGGCACACCTACCTCCCACCAGGTCAGAGTTTAACCTCTGAACCTGGGTATCCAACCCAGAGTCACCACCCTGAGGTTGAATTATTGCCTGGCATACCAGGACTTTCTGGGGGGCACACCTACCCCCTACCAGGTCAGAGTTTAACCTCTAAACCTGGTTAGCCAACCCAGAGTCACCACCCTGAGGTTGAACCATTGCCTGGCATGCCAGGACTTCCTGGGGGGCACTCTCACCCCCCACAAGGGACACACCGTCCCCAAGGGCCACACAAGAGTCTGGTTGGCGCAGGTCTCCCGACCTCTGTCCATCCGGCAGAGTCTGGGTTTCCCCCAAACCAGAAACGGTTTCACCCGGGTCATTCCTGGGGGGCTCTGCTCTCAGAGCTGTCCCCTGACTCTCAAGGTCCTCCACTGGGGTCTGCAACCCCCTCTCAACCCTATGTCTGGACTTCTGCACCCCCTCACTAGGAGTGGTACTGCCAGACACCAGAACTGTTGGGATGCTGGCTACAGTCACCCCCCCAAGTTCTTCTGACACTGCGGGGCTTCCCTCAACAGGTGGCCCTACGGTACAGGCTAGGCTTCCCTCCTGGTGTTCCCTCATGGAACCCTCTAGGACCTGGGACCTACCTGGGACACTACAATCCTCTCTCCCCTCACTTGGTTGGGAACCACCTAGACCACTCCCTTCAGGAGCACCCCCAAATGCCTCTTCAGACTCTCTGGTACTCACCCAGGAGTCTGCCTCCATTGTAAGTTCCCTGGGGTCAGAGAACTCACACTCCACCTGGTGTTGGCGTAGCTCTGGAAAATAAGGACCAGACATATGCTCTCCAGCAATTACATCACTCTGCCCTTCACATGTATTAACCACAGTACCCTTCACCCAACCACCCAGTAACTTAGCCTTGGAAAAGCACTCTACATCACCCTCCTGAGACTGGTGAGACAGTATCTGCCTGTCCCTGACACTCAACCCATACTCTTCTGGGTTGTCTCCACACTCTATATCCAGGACGTCCACCAGGGGGGAACCCTTTTCTCTGTCACTCTCTGCTAGAGTCAGTAAAGTGTCCCTACCCCCATTAGGAATATGAATCCCTGTGCCAGTTCCCCAATCCTTCTCAGGGACCCTGTGCATAACGGGAACTACCTCATACCATTGAACCACCTGGGGTGTGTCAACTCCCTTCTTCAAGTTGGGCACCACATCTCTGGGCTTGTGCCCTTCTTCAGCAGTACTGGATGCAAGATTTTTGCTGCCACCATCTGAACTGGACTCAGCCCTTCCGGCCTCCAGTTTCAGCTCTTCACAGCTCAGCTCTTGAGCTGCAGTCCTTTCTTCTTCTAGGGCTAAGAGTCTTGCTGCCTCAGCCCTTTCAAGCTGCTCATCTAGCTCTTGCATCCACCGCTCTTGAGCTAGGAGCCATTCATCTCTCACTGGTTCTCTTTCCTCATCTGAGTAGTCTTCCTCCTCATTTGAGCAGTCCCCCTCCTCATCTGAGGGGTATTTAGTCATTTGTTTTTTTTCTGCCTCTCTCTCTGCCCATCTTTCTTCCCCCCAGACTATGTAGGCATGTAGCATTTCCATCTTAGTAGATCTCCTTGACACAGGAAGGCCCCATTTTCTGCAAAGCCTCCTTAGGTCAGCCTTAGTGAGGTGGTCAGTAGGCACAAAGAGTGAGTAGGTAAGCAATCTCATTGCTGATAAGGTCTTACCGGCAAAAAACAAAATCCAAAATCCAAAATATCAATAGTATACCCAGGAGGACATCAGAGAACCAAAAGCAAAAAAGATGAAAAATCAAGTTGACCTTCAACTGTGGGTAGGTAGTGAAATACTTAGCTACTGTATGTCACTGCACAAACACAAGTCCTATCCTCACCGCTGATCACCAATGTTAGAAATGGGGTTTTTGGTTGGCAGTCAGGTTACCCCCTGTCCAAGCAAAAGCCCTCACTCTAGTCAGGGTAAGTCACACACAATCCAAGATTATCCTGTGCCCACCCTCTGGTAGCTTGGCACGAGCAGTCAGGCTTAACTTAGAAGGCAATGTGTAAAGCATTTGTGCAATAAATCATACAATACCATAATATAACACCACAAAAATACACCACACAGTGTTTAGAAAAATATATAATATTTATCTGGGTATTTGCAGGTCAAAACGATCAAAGATGCAATATGAATTTGTAAAGATATCACTGAAAAGTGATATAAAGTGTCGTAAGTCTTTAAAAAAGCAAACAAAGTCTCTTTCAAGCACAAAGTACCTGGTTTCTGGTGGGAAATCTCCGCAGAGGGCCGCAGAAGAGGAGATGCGTGGAAAAATGGTGTGTGCGTCGGTTACGCCCCTTCACACACGGACTTGCGTCGTTATTTTTCATGCGGGGAGACGTGCGTCGTTCTACAGGAGGAACAATGGTGTGTGCGTCGGTTGCGCCCCTTCACACACGGACTTGCGTCGTTATTTTTCACTCGGGGGAAGACGTGCGTCGTTTTCCGGCACGCGGACCGTCTCCTTCTATGGTTCGCGGGGATTACCAGATGTCCCAGGTCTGTGCGTGGATTCTCCTGCTTGTTCTCCGGCTGCGCGTCGTTCCGCGGGGATGTGTGTCGAAATTTCACTCTCACGGCAGGCGTCGCGTCGATTTCTCCTTGGAAGTCGGGCGGTGTTGTCCTTGCGAGGCCGTGCGTCAAAGTTTCAGTCGTCCCGAAGGCGTTGCGTCGATCAGCGTCGGTGTGCGGTGTTTTTTTCGTCGCGGAACAAGCTGTGCGTCAAAAATTTCGGCGCACGAAGCGTCCAAGGGAAAGAGAGAAGTCTTTTTGGTCCTGAGACTTCAGGGAACAGGAGGTAAGCTCTATCCAAGCCCTTGGAGAGCACTTTTACAGCCAGACAAGAGTTCAGCAAGGCAGCAGGCCAACAGCAAGGCAGCAGTCCTTTATAGAAAAGCAGACAGGTGAGTCCTTTGAGCAGCCAGGCAGTTCTTCTTGGCAGGATGTAGTTTCTGGTTCAGGTTTCTTCTCCTGCAAGTGTCTCTTGAGGTAGGGCAGAGGCCCTGTTTTATACTAAATTGCGCCTTTGAAGTGGGGGTGACTTCAAAGAGTGTCTAAGAAATGCACCAGGTCCCCTTTCAGTTCAATCCTGTCTGCCAGGGTCCCAGTAGGGGGTGTGGCAGTCCTTTGTGTGAGGGCTTGCCCTCCACCCTCCCAGCCCAGGAAGACCCATTCAAAATGCAGATGTATGCAAGTGAGGCTGAGTACCCTGTGTTTGGGGTGTGTCTGAGTGAATGCACAAGGAGCTGTCAACTAAACCTAGCCAGACGTGGATTGAAGGGCACAGAAAGATTTAAGTGCAAAGAAATGCTCACTTTCTAAAAGTGGCATTTCTAGAATAGTAATATTAAATCCGACTTCACCAGTCAGCAGGATTTTATATTACCATTCTGGCCATACTAAATATGACCTTCCTGCTCCTTTCAGATCAGCAGCTGCCACTTCAACAGTGTATGAGGGCAGCCCCAATGTTAGCCTATGAAGGGAGCAAGCCTCACAGTAGTGTAAAAACGAATTTAGGAGTTTTACACTACCAGAACATATAACTACACAGATACATGTCCTGCCTTTTACCCACACAGCACCCTGCTCTAGGGGTTACCTAGGGCACACATTAGGGGTGACTTATATGTAGAAAAAGGGGAGTTCTAGGCTTGGCAAGTACTTTTAAATGCCAAGTCAAAGTGGCAGTGACACTGTACACACAGGCCTTGCAATGGCAGGCCTGAGACAAGGTTAAGGGGCTACTGAAGTGGGTGGCACAAGCAGTGCTGCAGGCCCACTAGTAGCATTTAATCTACATGCCCTAGGCACATGTAGTGCACTCTACTAGGGACTTACAAGTAAATTAAATAGCCAATCATGGATAAACCAATCAATAGTACAATTTACACAGAGAGCATATGCACTTTAGCACTGGTTAGCAGTGGTAAAGTGCCCAGAGGTCAAAAGCCACCAACAACAGGTCAGAAAAAATAGGAGGAAGGAGGCAAAAAAAGTTTGGGGATGACCCTGTCAAAAAGCCAGGTACAACAGATAGCAAATATGGTCAGTGGGTAGCAGTCCAGATCCTCTGGGTAACATTTTCCTGGCTGCCTGTTGTTTTTTATTTGTGCAGTTTTTTATAGAGCAAATCCAGTCTAAAGGCATCAGGGTGCTTTACATGAGCACGAGATTACATTACACAAAATAGGATTATTTTTTAGGCACATAGAGATTAAAGGGGTCATTATGACCCCGGTGGTCGGCGTTACTATGGACGAAAGTACTGCCAACAGGCTGGCGGTACCTTTCTCCATATTATGACATTGGCTGTTTGGCTGAAGCCAAACGCCAATGTACCACACTGACTGCCATGGCGGTAATGACCGCCGGGCTGGAGACTTCACTCTCCAGCCCGGCGGCCGTCACTTGCCTGCCTGCGGGATCATGACCCCGCCTACCACCATGGTTTTTGTGGCTTCCTTACCGCCACACAACCCATGGCAGCATGCACTATCAGTGACCTTCCCTGTCACTGATAGGGGACTTCCCTGCACCCTCCCAAGGTTTACCCCATCTTCCCCTTCCTCTCCAGAGCCCCCCTTCATACACACCACTCCCTCCACACATGCACCCACGCATACACTCACCCATTCCAACATTTATCCACGCATGCATACATCCATTCACATATACATTCACACGCACTTACATACATACACGCAGATACGCATTCACACAACTCAACATACACGCACTCACACCACAAACATGCACACACATACAACACGCAACGCACACCTGCATACACGCATGCACAAACATACCCACACACCACCACACACACACACACAACACCCCGCTCCTCTGTCGGAGCACCCGACTTACCTGTAGTCAAGGGGTCCTCTGGCAGGGAACCGGATGGCGGCAGCATCCACCAGCAGAACACAGCCAGGCCGTATTATTCTCATAATACGATAGGCGGCGGTCTTCTGAAGTGGCGCTGCTTCTGGCAGCAGCGCCACCTTACCGGCATCTGCCGGCATGGCCACAGCTGGATTTCCGCCATCCTTCTGGTGGAAATCCAGCTGTGCTCATAATCCGGCAGACGGCTGGTAGCTGTGGCGAAGGTCTTTTGGCGGCCGTCGCCGCAGCAGTAGGCGGTCATAATGACCCCCTAAGTGATTTGACCAGGATAACAGAATGTTGGGCTGATGATGTGATTCACACCTCTCTCCGCAGTTCCAAAGTCAGCAGCTCAGGACGTTAAGCCACATCTCACCAGAGAGTATTGGCTTCAGTGGCAAATGGTGATCTTTAAAAGTGGTGGGACGTAATACCGCCCAGTAGTTCACCCTATTCGTTTTTAATTTGCCAACTCACATTTAGATCCAGATTCACAAATACTTTGTGCTGAGTTTGCATCACAAATGTGACACAAACCTGCACAAAAGGTTTTTTTTTTAATTTACTTTCCAGTGCACAACATGTTTTGCACTGGAAAGTTGCCTGAAAGTAACGCAAAACAGGGCAAAGTGGTGCTTTCTGTTACTCTGCATCAGGGGGCATTCCATGGGTGACACAGGGGCGTTGCTGTGCAACAATCCATGGCTTTTGATACTACACCCTATCTGCTAACAGTGTTATGTCCCGAAAAATACATGTACCTTGAAGGTATGTATGGCGTTTGGTAGCCTAATTGTGCCCCAGCACTAGAGAAAGATAGAGAGGAGGATAATGCCATATCTTTGTAATTATAGTGTTTTCCTGTTCTCTCCTTTTCATACGATGTAGCAACTTTGGGTGCTGTGCTGCATGGTGTGAAAGTTTTGAAAATCTGAGCCTTAGTTCATTTCCCCTCACTCATTCTAACTCACATCCTCTCACTTGCTCATTCTCACTCATACTCACTCCCCCTCAATGTTACTCACATACACACAAACTCACTGGTTCTCATTCCTACTTACTAACCCAATTACACTAAATAACTCTGGGCCCTGGTGCAACTACACCTGTTGCACCATTGATAGCCACACCCATGTCTCACTTCCACTCCCTCTCACAACCTCCAATCACTTGTTCTAACACATGCATACTCTTTCACTCACTCTCTCGTACTCACTGCACCTATTCATACACACTTCCAATCTCCGATTCTCACTTTCACTCTCATTGACACTCTCAATCACACACATACACACTTTCACTCTATCCCATTCACATTCACTCACTCACAAACATATAAACACATGCATAAAGAAATAACATCTTTGTTTTACTTACCTTGCTTATTTAGCTGGCTATTCAGAGGCTCTATAGCAGCAGCAAAGCAGGAATCTGGGGCTGGGCATTGGATCTAGCAATCCATGATTCCCAAAAAGAAGCCAGATGGAGCAGCAAGGGCAGGATTGGAAACAGGAAAGCCCACATCAATACTTCAATACCAATCCCAGCATCTTGACAGGACTGTAAGTATAGGCCTGAGAGTAGCTGGGATAGTGCTGGGGATACCTGCCCCTGTGACACTGTGTGGCTTTACATTGGCTTCAGGGGTGTGCTGATGTGATCACTGACAGCCCCATTTTAGCAGATATACTGTGCAGCCGGAGGCATCCACAGCATGTCTGCTAAGTAAAATGGATTGTGGCTGTATGAGGGGACCGTAGGTCAACTAGGCTCTTCATAAGCACTGTCCAGAAACCCATCTACAGAGTGTTTTATTTTGAATCAACACTCAGTAGCTGGTTCATAGCTCAGCCCCCTCTGGTCCCTCCTTCTCCACCTTGTGTCATTAGGAGCCTGGAGAGTTGGCAGAGAGAGCTGTCCTACTCACTGGCAGTGTTCATGAAAACAAGAAAACTGTGTTTTCATGAACATTACTAAATTGAAAATGACACAGCTGCTGCGCAGAAGACAGGGGGCTGCATCCAGAAGCCCCTGATGAGGAGCCACGGCTGATTAGCATCAAGTTGGCGGCTTCAAAATGATATCATGTCACACAGTTACTCCTACACACCATATGCATGCAGTGGCACAGTGGAGCACATAACTGTGCTCATCTGCCTGATACTTGCTGTTTTGCTGTTTGGTAGGGCTGGACATGCACACCACAGGAGGGAAACACATGCAATGCATTTTTCTCCTAAGCACAGGCTGACCACTCATAGTCCTCCTCCCAGAAGGTCCTTGAGTGCCTCTTGCCCTTTTCTTTTGGTAGACAGACATAGAACGGACTGAAGAGGTGGATCGGAATCACACTTTGGATAGACAGCACCTGGAACTTCTCTCACTAAAGCTTTCTGCCACAGCATCATGGTGTTTCACAGTCTGCTTTTCTCTTATGTGTTCTGTCTCTTGATCACCCTTACCATCTCTGCAAGGGGCTGTTGGTGGTTGGAAAACATTAAGCCAAATAGAGAACAGTGCCTGCTCTAAATCCAAGAATCAATCATATTTCAAAGGATTCAAACGAGTAGTGTAGACCCATGGGTTAACACACCTACTTCAGAGACATGGTCCTACTGACTCCCCTCTTTTCAGAGTCCGCCTGTTTTAACACTCAAACTTGGTGCTCAGAGGCAAGAGTTTTCTTAAACTTTACCTTTTTTGCTCAGGCCCACTCTTTTCTTCCCATGTTCTGTAGTGCATTTAAACTTCCTTTGCATTCCACACAGGTAATCACCTGGAACCTTAGCACTATTAATCCTGTCCTATGCCCCTCTTGTCACTCTCTTCTTATGTCTACCTTCTCTTTTGTTCCCTGTCATACTCCCTTTTAATTTTTCTCAGCCTGCCCCTTCCCACCCCATACATTTAATCTTTGTCTCATTTCATATTTAACATTGTCTCCTTGACAGCCTGATCTTCCCTGCTTTTTCAAAAGTTGCTCACTACGAATGCAGACCTAAATGACATACCCAGCATTCACCCCCAGATCTGTGACTGGGTGTGAGAGTTTGAAAAGTTTCAGCGCTCCGTCCATCATCCCTACGTGTTGCTAAAGTCACCCTAAGTGTGAAGGATATGCCTAGATGTGGGTCCTGTGCTCACTGTGCCAATGGATTCAATCTAGTCTGGCTAATCTAGGGTGATGCCCTGAAACCGGTCCCAGGATGCTTGTTTCTGGGCCAGGGAGGACCTTGCCTGGCAATTGGGGCTAGACTGTTCCAATGGAGAACAGGGTCAAGCCTGATTTGCATATGGCCGGGTCTAAACTGGGGTGGCATGGTGAGCAAAAGAACAATTGATTAAACCCAGATCTGTGACTGAGGTGAGTGTTTGAAAAGTTTCAGCACTCTGTCCATCATCATTTTGTGTTGCATAGGAAGTGGATCGCGAACCCTACCAACTCAGTTCACTTTGGGGTCCTGAAGAGACTGCAACTAAGAGACGCTGTGCCACCAAGAGGGGCTGCCACTTTGCCACTTGCTTTGCTGGCTTAAGGTGTTGCATGCTGATTGCTGTGCCCGAAGGAGGTACTGCAACTTTAAACTGTGCACTGCTGTGGTGGCCTGCTGCATGCCATCTCTTCAGTGAAGGAGAGCTGAACCTGCCCTCTATAACCTCTGCTTCACACAAGAACTCCAAGGCCTGGTTGGCTTGCCCTCTGTTACGGAGTCTCAGGACCATTAAAGAATTCCAACCCCTTCTGACTGCAAAGGGGGCCTACAAAGATCGAGCAATACGCTGTGTGACCCATGAACATTCAACCAGGGTCGACCGCCCCGAATCGCTGATTGAAATTGCCATCTCTGTGGGTCTAAAGTTGCCACAGCTCGAAGAGAAGCCAGAAAGTGTGACCGCCATGTTGCATGGGTAATCCTGTGCGTTCTGGGTTATAGCCACCAGCCCACACCACGTAATCCTGCTCCTGAGTGCCAAAGTTGGCATTGCCAAAGCCTCCCTCCTTGTCAGAGCCAGCCGAAGGGAAGGAATGTTGCACCAGGAGTCCCCAGGGTGCTGCTGCAGCCGCTGACTGTGTACAGATGCCGTGGAATCACCACGGCTCAGTTCTCTGTGTTGCGGCGCGCGCACATAGACCACATCAGCTCCACTAAAAGAGAACCATCTACGGGGGACAGTGAGGCTTAATCCAGCAAGTGGGGCCGTTCCCTGGACATCCTGGTCCCATGTGTGTTGCACTCTTGATATTCCCAACATGGTTTGCCTCACCGTGACATGCAGTAGAGCTGCTAGCATTAAGCTCACTGTTATTGATTGGGAAACATGCTCACTCCGTAATGAAACATCTAAACCCTTCCATTTCGCTTAATGAACATGTTCTAGCTCTTCTAGCAATGGATACACTATTTTATTGCTGACACCATGTTACTTTGTAAAGAAGCAATTCTTCCCGTCACTTGTTGAACACACAGCAGGAGGAATGCATGGTGGAAGTGCCAATAACATGGGAGGATGGCACTTGAGGTGGGAGGACAGGATTTTCAGCTTCTAAGGGCACATGCCAAAATAGGGGGGTCGCTGTGGAGGTACTTTGGAGGGCACAGGAGCGCACAATAGTACTCAAAGTGAGGGAGGGGCATGTGCTGCCCCTTGTCAAGGGGGACTGGAGTTTTCTCAGGCCTGGGGTGGGGGTTGGATATCACCTGTACCTGTAGCATGCTGCTTGTCATGGATGGGTGGTGAGGTATCCCAAGATGGTTGCTCTGTTAAGTGGGTATGGTGCGGAAAGAACCCCCTTCGTTTGTCCAGGCAGGCAAGTCAGGGTCAATTATCAGCCAGCCAGAGGTTTGTGGTAGGTGTGGTGACAACAGCAGCATTCAGTCAACCGGGAGGGCCTGGTGTGGCCCGCTATCCTGGTCCAAAGACAGAGCTCTTGTCTTTGCAGCCTGCTCTGGGAAGGCATTGAACGATCCAATAGAGAGGCAAGGATTTGGATTTGCACCCACCTTGTAGGATTTTGACCCTTCACAGGACTTGTACGATGTGCAGTTTGGTGATGGTGGAGATGGGGAGGTGTTGGGCATGAGTACAGAGTGTGGTGGTGTTTTTGGAAAAACTATATGGGAGCTGGATCATAAGAACGAGAAACAGGAGGAAGGTAAAATTGTGGAGAAAGATATGCGAAAGAGTGCATTGGGGGCATGGGGAGACTAACCGGAGGTGGGATTTTGGTGTCTTACAGCAGCCTGCATTGGTTTCGGCATCAGCAAGGGTAGTTACCACTCAAACAAAGATAAGATTGGCATTAGAAAAGATGTGGGTCTGGAGCTTGAGGCCAGGTAAGAAATCTTGCATGACAGGCACTGCTACAGGGGGAGTGGATGTGGCATTGTAGGCTGTGGGGACTAATGCACAGGGTCAAGGGGAGGCTGGCCTACGACCGTTGAAGGGTAAGTATGTCAAAGACACGGAGGGAGCGGGGGTGAGTGAAAAGCTGAAATGGCAAATGAGCAACCAAAGGATGCGGGTAGAGATGTTGAGAAGGCTGACAAGGACAAGGGCGCCTTGGAAAAGAAGGAAAGCAAGGAAATGAAGCATAAAAAGCTGCCATAGATGAGAATTATGAAGCCATTGGGGGCCCACTAATGCTAACCACTAAGGAGCATATTTGGAAAGGGGAATGCATAGAAATATTTATGCTCTTGCATAGAGAGGTGAGAGCTAAGTAGGACTCCAAAGAGGAGGAATATAAGCTGTCCTGCAGGCCGAATGTGCTGGTTAACATAAAAAATTGGACAGCGGCTTTCCTTATCTATACAAAGGTGTTTTGCGAGATGTATCTGGAGAGGTGTGTTGTGCAGAAAGCATAGGTTAGGTTTGGGGGGTGGGCCTGGGTGTGATATGATGAGGAATTTCGAACCCGCCTTGCAGAGGATGCAGATAGTATTTGGGGACAGTTGGATGACAAGCTGTTCCTGCAGATGATTACACCAGAGCGGCCAGCCCCATCGACTTATACGAAAAGAGACTTGCGATTATTTACAGGTCCTTTCAAGGAGGTCCCAACCAGGCAGGGGTAGGAGTGACAGGAATTGGACAGGAGGGAAATGGAAGAGCATGTTGGTCTTACAATAGGGGACAATGTTTGCAGAAATGCTCAAAATGCGGGGGGAAACATGCTCACGCAGTGTGGACCACAGGGGGTGGTTTTAGACAGCAGGTTGGCACTAGGGATCACTGAATTGGGGAGGACAGTAAGGGAAGAGGAGGCAGAATCCCATGGGAAAGAGGGCATATTTCAGTTAAGGTGGAGCAGTTGAGGCATTGGATCGGCTTTACTCCCTATGCCACCATATTCAAGCAAGTCTGGCTGATGAGGGGTAATATTCCAAAATCAGTCTCAGGATGCTTGTTTCTGGACCTGGAAGGACCTGGCCTGGCAGTTTGGGCTGGACTGTTCCCATGAGGAACAGGGTCAAGACTGATTTGCTTATGGCTGGGTCCAAACTGGGGTGGCATGGTGAGCAAAAGAAAGATGGATTAAACCCAGATCTGTGACTGTGGATGAGTGTTTGAAAGGTTTCAGCACTCTGTCCATCATCCTTTTGTGCTCCTAATGATTATAGGCATGACTCGAGCTCTTAAACTTGACTGAAGTTAGTTACACTGTGTATGCCATTAACTGTCAACTAAAGATTCACACCTCAATGCATACATTGTTAAGAACAACTGCATAAAACCTTAGGTCAAAGTGGGCAGGATCTCATGGGCATTTTAACCAGAGTTCTCCTTCGTTTTGCTAAAAGACAATTGTTGAGGACAATTCATTCTGACACCTAAAATACCTCAGCTGAAATGGAAAGGAGGAAGTCTCATGTGCTGTGAAGCAGAGGGAGGGAAAGACAGATAAACAAGAAACAGTCCTTGTCAGGGTACCTGCTGCCTGGAAGAAATGTAAAAGTGTGTAATTGGTAAATCTTCAAATATAAATACTGCTTTGAAGCTGGTGATGGCTTCAATTGCTGACTTCCGTAGGACAAATAATTTTTTTTAGAGTTATTGCAAGTTTAAAGTAATGACAGTAGGTCTTTCACAATCTGGGACCTGTAGCCCAAAAATACACAATTCACTATTTCCAGTGTACCACCCAGGATTCAGTTCTGGGACTATCTGATATCTGAAATTCAATCATTACATGTCACCTGTAATTATTACATGAATCACTAGAGGTTTCATAATGTAACTATTTGCATTTCCCACTGATTAGTTCAACTTGCATTTATTTTTCATTTAATGTGTGAGTTATTTTATAAGCAGTTATCTGAAGTTTTAAGACCAACAGAATAGTTACAAAATATTTTGTTTTTTAAACCATGCCTTTGACTTCACACCCTTGTTCACTGGCTCTGCCCCGATGAACTTAGGATCACAGTTCCTATACCTTTTTAATGCACTTCAACTACTGCTAAAGTTGTTATCTTTTTGGTAACATTAAAGGACATATTCCATTCCTTTGTATTGTATTTAGCCGGCACAGAATGTTGCTTCATGGACAATTCATGAATTAGCCAATATTGAGGGGCACATTATCATCTTCTTTGTTCATTTAGGACACAAATGCTGTTCAAACCATTAACTTCCACTTTTAGATGCTGTCTGCAAGACCATTCAACCAAATCAATTTCATATTAACACAAAGATAGTGCCCCCTAACAAGTCTGGCAGTCCAAAGACTACCAGACTTGCAGTGGCTGTTGGTCTGCCGTTGCTGTGGAGGTTGGACCGCCACATTACCATCAGGCAGTCTGATCACCAGGGGACCACAGATCTCTGATCCCGCAGGATGATGGCAGTCTTGGTTGTGATCAGCAACAGTGGTGCCAAAGTCAGAACCACCCTGCTGATTAGAAACATGTTCTCTGCCAGCCTTTTCATGGTGTTTCAACCAACATGAAAAGGCAGAGGTGGAACAAGTGCAGTGGTCCACAGGGGGCACTCCTCCCCAGCACCATTGAAATGTGCACTCTCTGCTTAGCAGACAGTGCGCATTCTGAGGGTGCTAGGGGGACCACCTGTGCAACGGCATTGGACTTTGTTCACATTTTCCACTGCACTGACTGCCGGAAACCTTGGTCATCCCAGTGGAAAACTCATATTAGGGCCAGTGCGGTGGCAGACAGCACCGTGGCCATCTCCTCATCAGGAGTTTGGTGAACGTAACCAGCCCCTTAGCCTAGTATGCTGGATGCATCTTAAAGGCCAAACAGTCCATTAGAATTATAATGTTCAAGGTAGTACACAAACTGCTTTGTCGTCATAGATACTTCAACCCAATACCTAAGTATAACTTATCAAGTCCAAAATCAAATCCAAAGAAAATATGGTAGCATCTCTCACCTCTCCTATAGCCTCATTATTAAAATGTAGGCATGGTTTATTTATCACAGAGACTAACTTTTCTGCAAATAAGAGTGCCAATAAAGACTTATTTTACTTTGTGAATTCTGCAAACATCCCATCTTTTTCCATTACTTGAACCAGATGTACAGGGTTGGGGTTTCTGAAATAGTGGTACAGTTACTGAGGGCTGAACCCCTCTGCATATGTCCTTGGTTCACCCTAGTTTCAACTCTGCCACATCTCATACATCCTTTACTTTGTGCATTTAGCCTATGTTGGAGGTTGTATTCCACAAAATCCTTAGAACAGTTTAGCTCGCCCCATAAAGGGTCCTGAAGAACAAATGGGCCAGGGCTTTGCAACTTTGGGGTTAAAAAGGTAAGTTGCCTTCCCAGTGCCTTTGCCTGTCAGAATTGTTATCACTGTCAAACAAAATCCATGGTTCCACAGGTATGTTGCTGACAGGGTGTAAGACAGTAGGAATGGACAGAAACTAGGAAAGAATATAGGACCAAAGAGTTTCACTGGGTATTCTTTTGTTCATCTATTTCCTGTTTGATTCTCTGCTAAATGCTCTACCCTCACAGCTTCTCACGCAACTTCCCCTTTGTAAAACAAAACGTATCAAATGAAGGCTAAAGATTGAAGGCAAGAGACTGAAAATTAATTTGCACTCCCCAAGTTAATAAGACCAATCACCCTAAAATAGTGGCCACAAAGGTGATCCTCTGTCACTGTAAGATAGAAGCTGTTGGGAGCTGCTAAGTTCACAAGCAGAAAGGAAAGAGCTCCCTACACCTCATCTGTTCTGAGAGGCATGCAAAATTCTCCATGACAAATAGTGAAAATAATAAACAATATTTTGTAATTCCCCAGCACGTGGTTTCCTGAATTTATTAGACAGAAACTTGTGATCCAGCGGTTGACACTATCTCTAAATTCTTGGGTCTGATAGATGTTTTCCGAGTTCCAAGGGGTGAGGAGACATACATCAAGTTTATCAACTCTAATTACAGTGTAACCCAATTGGCCACACATTCAATCCCGGAGACCAACTTAAAGTTTGAAGGGCTTTTTTGCATACTCAAAGTCAGACTTTCATAAATGAGTCTCAAAAACATGCCTCAAATATAAAGAATCACCAAACGTGAATTAAAGTGACATTCAACATTTTACTTTATCCACTTATAAAATAACTATATTTCAATAGCAACAATACAGAAAGTCTAGCCATTCAATTTAAGTTCCTGACTATTCTCTTGGCTATTCGATTTACAGAAAAAAATGTCAGCACTACTGAAACCACTTTTGAAGTTTCTGTCAAGAGAGATGAGCAGCATAAAGCTGCTTAGTCTAGTAAAGGAAGATAGGTCTGTACCCCTCTGAGGTTTGCACTAATCAAGTAATCTGCCTCTACAACTGACTAAGCAACACTTTAATCTTGATTCTGCCAGGGGCTGACATTACACCCAAACCTTTCCACTGAAAGGACAGTGTTATAAATCACACATCTAATTGACATTTCATTTTTTCAAATTGCATCTGTACGTCCTTGGATCACTCCTGTGCTCAGAAATGTGGAGGGGAGTTCAGCCACCGACTCCAAGTACCTCTTTCCGACCTGGTAACACATCTTCTTAGGCCCCCTTATCTAACACCAACAATAGGCTTCTTGATTGGTACCATCATTCTGCAGCTTAGGAAAATATGCACTAAAGCAAGCTTCACATTGAAGGTTAAAACACAAAAACCTGGGCCTTCACAATGGCTAAGCTAACATAGACATAAATGCACATTCAAGTTAAATGACTTTCCACACATTTCTAATAATGAACATAAAATGGTTATGGAAATAACATTTCTAAAATACTATAACAAAAAACAAATATGTAAAATAATTGATAAATGTGGTTGCATGAAACATTCACAGGATTTTACTCATGTGTGCACTTTACAAGTACACATTTCAGTGCACCATGTTTATATGCAAGCCATTACATGGGAAACTGATTACTCCTTTATTTACTGATCTAGAAAGCATAATGGCAGAGCCAAGTTATACTCTCTAACTCGTCATTACATTAGTCTCCCTGAAATACATTTTCCAGCCCTATGTTAATGACAAAATGTCAGATTTTTCCAGACTAATAAAGCTTGTGTGCTATTTCTACTAGGTTAAATTTAATTCAGGAATTTATGGGTTTGGGGTTCATACTTTTATGGTATTTTAAAAATGAATACAGAAACAATAAGTACCTAAATATATTGATGACATGAGTTCCTTTTTGAAGCTCCAATTGTTTTATCCTTTTCAGATTAGCTTTGCTGCTTCAGTCCCTGATCTGAGTGACAAGATTCAGTTTCCATCCTTCCTGAGGACCACACCGAGTGATATCGACCAGGCCTATGGGTTGGCCAGACTGGTAATCCATTTTGGATGGACATGGGTTGGGATTCTGGCAGAAGACAGTGATTATGGTCTACAAGGGAGCCAGGTATTCTACAACCAGCTTCAAGAGGCTGGTTACTGTGCAGCTTTCTATAAATTTCTCCCCCTGATGATCTCAGGTGACAGCGTTCATGGCATTGTGCAAACCATCAGAGCATCCACTGCAAAGGTAATCATGGTCTTCTCTACAATATATGTCTTTGCCCCCATCATGGATGCTTTGGCCAGAGATGGAGTTCAAGGTAAAGTCTGGCTAGCAAGTGATGGCTGGACCACCATCAACACTGTTCTCAATGAACCCCATCATAAAAAGATCTTGCAAGGCACCATTGGTTTCTCCCCTAAAACTGGCAAGATTCCAGGCCTCGATGATTTCCTTTACAAGATCCATCCTTTCAGAACTCCTGAGGATATTTTTATCACTGCCTTTTGGGAGGAGATTTTTAGTTGTCAGTGGGATGACACTGGCAGAAAACAGACAAGTGTTGGTTCGGTGGCCAGAACAAAAGATTGCACGGGAAAGGAGAATTTGAAAGCACTTAATGGCAGCTTCTACAGCGAGGACCAGCTGTGGGAAGCCTTAAATATATATAATGCAGTCTATGCTATTGCACATGCTTTGCACACAATGCAGCCCTGCCATATTGAAGAAGGCTCTGTTGGGAACAACAGGATCTGCAATTTCCAACCATGGAAGGTAAAAATGAAACATTATTAGCCCAATAACTATGATGCCCGAAGTCATGACTGTTGCACCATTTGTATGCAGACCAAACAATATTTTTCTTTTTAAGAAACATTTGCGATGTAGGCAGGTTCTACCTTCTGTGGTGTAACATACATGATGTCAGTGGTACTCGGTCTAGTGAAGACCTTCTCAGCTGACCTTCACATCTCAATGGGGCCCTACCTCTAGGATGGCTGCATTATACACTGAGTATGATGTAGCAGTCTTGCAAGAGAGGGCTGTTGGTCTTCTCAAACTATGAATATTAGTGCATGTGAATGTGTGGAATTAGTGCTGGCAGTAAATTTGAGATGATCGGAGGGAAGTCAGAAGCCCAAAGGAGTGATACAGCAAGCAACATGATTCAATGAGTTAAACACTTACTGATGGCATCTTCATGTAACCAATAGTTTGCAACTTCAAATCTCAAGCAGACCAACTCAACCAGTCTTTCTTTCAAGGTTGATTAAATTGACTAGTAGAAGCACCTGCAGTGAATGAGTGCATAAGTGTTTGTGCCTGGTTGACAATGTTATCAGTGCAGCATATATAGTGTTCGATTCTATCTAAGAGGCTACTTTTTGTTGCTAACCTGTGCTTGGAATCAATTATCCTTTTTACAAGAATTTGGAGTAAGCTTATCCTTTGGGCATAGAGAATCACCTTACGTTTGGTGGCAAGTCTCCTCTTCTTCAGCTGGTTCACTGGTGGGAAGGTGAATCTGTACCTGTGAAGCAAAAATGTTTTGGAAAGCTTATACTTCATGGAAATAGTGCAGGGAATACGTACCTACCCTTAGCAATAAGCCACTAACTCCCCACTAGGTCCAGTTAGGACTAAGTCACCAATCGGATCTGACCACCCTGGAGCCCTCTTCAGATACACCTCACAGGAGACCTCAGTGAAGAATTCTACAATCGGACTTAATTGATTTTTCAGGATGGAAATCTTCGTCTGGGCCGAAGTTGAATTTGGATCCGGTGTACCTCGAGTCGTCTTCAGATAAACTGCACGGGAAGTCCTGATCAACTTTTTAAGTTTGGACCTTGTCACTTTTTTGGTGCTTTGCGCTTTTTATCTCTGATGTTGGCCGTCCTTCCACAGCAAGCTGATTTTGAGTGAACGTCGTCGGAGTGCCTTTCAACAAGCCCCTGGTGAAATCGTAGAAATCAGGGGCTCCAGGGCTTTTCAATGGGATGAACCTGCAAGTCAGGCTGGGTCACGGTTGAGGTGAGTCAGCTTGACTCAAGATGTTGGGTCGGTCCCTTTATGGAGCTTTTTTCCAACAGTTCTCCAAACTTCTGGATCTTCTTCCAGAAGGTCTTAGAAGGTCCTTTGAGTCCACAGCTCACTCCAAGATTCCAGGAGCTCTGAGCTGCTCCTTGAGGGCTAGGACTTCAACTCCCAGAATGCACCTGGTTCAAATCTGAAAATGACCACTAGCCACTGGTGAGCTGGTCACTTTCTTCAGGATTAAATGCTATTTTTTACCTTCAGGAGTCCCTTCCTGAACCAACTGAGGACAGGCAAAGTCTTTTGTGGTGAAGCCCAAGTGTGCAGCTGGTGTAGTCCTTCACAGTGCAGTATCCAGGTGCAGGTCAGGGGTCCAGCAAGGCAGTCCTTTTTCTTTTTTCGTTATTCCTTGTAGGGATCTAAGGTGTGGGCACAGCTTTATCCTTGCTCCTGGGGTGGAAAGCAGAGAGGTCACCACCCTCTTGGATGACCACTTCCTAGGAAGTATGGCAAACATCAATCCCAGTGAGCAACATTCCTTAAAAATCTAAATTGGCAGAATCTGAATTTTGGAGGTTAGTTCTGGCTGAGTCCACCCACTGATGTGGCTACAATTCCTTAATACAGCACTTTTGTGGCCTCTCCTTATCTAATCAAGGGGGTGCCTGTTTGTTTAAGTTTGCAGGAAAGGGGGAAGGTCCTGAGCTGCTCCAAATGCTCTTCTCTCCTTTTAAGGCCAGTTTGGCTGCTCTCGCCTCATTCTGTTTCACCATCTGCTGAGGCAGATCTCCTCCCCCAGGCACTTCCTTTGTCTTCAGCCAAGGCCACTTCTCACCTTATCAAGGCAGCCTGGCCAGGCTGCCAGAGGCTATCCGAGCAGAGAAGAGCACTACAGAGCTGAAGTTGGCAACTTTCAGGTAGGGATCTAAAACTCTTTCTCCTGAAGTAGTTGCATTAAATTCAACAATGTCAAGTTGTTGTATTTATTATAACAATAGGTTTGATACCAAACCTGACATATCTAGCTCCTTTTGAGGCTTTATTATTTAAAATAAAGTCTCCCCATTTTAGCCTATGGAGCCTATTCACTACAATGAGGGAAAACAAATGTGGCTAGTTTTCCTCACCAGGGATTATGAAACATCTGTTATAAGGTCCCTGCTTATAGTTACACTGCACCCAACCATAGGTGCACTTAGGGCACACCTTAGGGGTGACGTATATGTAAAAATAAGGTTGTTTAAGACTTTGGACATACTTTTAATTCCAAAGTCGAATTTGAAGGTAACTTTAATTTAAAAGCAGCCAACAAGGCAGGCGTGCTTTTAAAATGACACTGGGTACCTTAGCAGTGCACCTATGGGTACGCCATCTATGCTGGGGTCCCTAAACCTACATGCCCTGCCATATACAGGGACTTATAGGTAGGTTGGCATGGCCAATTATAATTAACCTGATTTGCATACTCATTTTAATCAGAGCAAAGGCCCTGGGTCTGTTTAGCAGTGCCTAGGGCACCATCAGAGTCAGAAAAACAACAGCAAAAAGTGCAAAATGGGGGCAAAGAGAGAGTTAGGGGGCTTCTGCAATCAGCCCAGTTTTATCACTGAATAAGTTTTTTCTATGTCATGAATAGGCTTCATCCTTTAATTAGGGTGTGCAATCTTGGCAAAATTCATCATTCACAGTGTGCCATTCATTAAAAAAAATAAAAATAGGCGTCAAACTGTGCTTATGTTAATTTTTAATATGCATAGTTCGTTTCTGGCAGTGATGTCTGCCACTCACGGTCTGTTTGAAAACACAGCTTCTAACAGATGAGAAGTCATTCATTGGGAAGCTGTTCGTAGATATGATCGAGGAAAACTATTGGGAATCCTATGACTTTTGATTTGTTACTTTGTGCAAAGTAACAAAAGTATTTTTGTGCCTGCCCTATGATATTAACATTCGGTGTTGCATATCAGAATTTTTTTGGCCTTGGCTAAAAACAGCATTCACCTTTTCTAGGCAGACCTGTTGTTTCAAAAACATGACGTATACTGAGAGTGGGACTGGATTAGTGCTTTGCTCATAGGTTCATAGCTTTGTTGTCTACCTCACATGCCCTCTTGATTCAATGTGCTGTCGTCCTAAATATCTGTACAGGAATATCTATGTACCAAAATATGGATATCAAAATATCTACTCCCAAAATACCAACATTATATATTATAGAAACTATATGCATTTCTAATAGCATATTATCTAAAGCAACAGTATAATATTTGTAAATGAAGATTAGCAATAACAAAAATATCTAATTCAAAAAATGTTGCAGCACATTATTACAATAATCAGAAAAATAATCTATTTATCACTATTATTAATTAAAGGCATTGACATTGTAATCATTTCAAACACATGATAATTTTTAAACAGACATTAATAATAATATATATTTTAATTAAAATAATTAAAACATATTTTTCATATTATTTAAATATATAAATACATTTAATATTTTAAAACAGGTGCATTTTTATGCAGCATATCTTACTTAGCTCGAACTTTATGACTTACATTAGGCACTAAAACATATTATACATAACTAAACACATTTAATAAAAACATACAAATGAAAATTTATATTTAATGGTTCAAATCTCTTTTATTGGAACTTTATAGAACACATACGCTCACCTACTTTCATAGGATGGTGAGGTGAAACTTTAGGGAAGGGACGACTCAGAGGAATGCAAAGGGAATGGGATCGGGGAAGGGGGAATCGGGGGTTTATAAACTTGTAATCGAGGGGACGGAGTGGAGAAGGAAAGAGGAAGGGGAAGGGAACAAGGTCCTGATAGCTCTATTAGGGGCCACAGGATGGAGTAGAATTTGTCCACAAGTGGAGCAGCCCTTTCAATAACTATGAGCCAAGCCTCGAGGCACCCTAAGATAACGGGACAGCTACGTTCTCAATAGTCTTGGACAAGGAATCAAATACATGGGCCCCAAATGTATCAAAGTGGGGCAGTTTGCGTTTGAGGGAGACCGTAAACTTTTCCATGGCAACAATGTCCCGTGTTGGTGCAGCCAATAAGGTGAATTGGCATTCTGTCCGTCCGTGCCCCGCTTAGATGTGATGACGGATCAATTAATCCCTGCATAAGAGCATTGAGGCAGGCCGCTAAAATGGCAGTGAAGAGCTTGGCGTTTACATTTATTAATGAGAGAGGTCTGTATCATGAACAGAGTGATAGGTCTTTCCTGGGCTTCGGTATGACTGTAATCACAGCTTCCTTCATTGTGCTTGGGAGTGTTCTGGTCTCGCTGAAGGAGTTACACAAGTGTGCACGGACTGGTGTGAATTGAGGGCTGAAAGCTTTATAAAAGTTGAGACTGAAACCATCGGACTCTGGGACTTTGCCTGGTTGTAACCTAAAGATGGCAACCAACACCTCCTCCATACGAATGTCCATCTCCAGAACGAGAACATCTTTCTTGGGCATTTTAGTACAGGGTGTTGAGGTTAGGAAATCGTACACCTCTGCTGGATCTACTGTGTCCTATGCATAGAGGGTTGCATAACAATGTTGGAGCCAAACTTGTGTTTAGCGCGGAGTACGCTGTCCCAATCTAGAACTTTAAGCGTGTTTTCTAGCCATAATCAGATGCTTACGCACCCTATGCATGCCTGACTGTGAGCTTTCTCTTGGGTCCTGAGACCGGCCTCTAGGTCCTCCCTCCTATCTTGTCTCTCCCTATTGAGTTTCGCAATGATAGAGATAAGAGTCCCCCTTAATTCTGCCTTCAGTATTTCCCAAAGGAAGCTGATGGAAGTGGTTGGTCTGTTCTGGAGTAGAGGAAATTCACCTTTGATTAATATGTTAGTAGTTTATTGTTAAGGCACCATTGTCAAGAAAGGCACATGAAAGGAGATCATGATACGGACGTGATCAGATGGTGCCGCCATGTCCATGTCTATCTTGCCTATAGCTGCCAGAATACAAGAGGGGCCTACAAATGGCCAATCCTAGCATAGGTGTGATGAGAGGCCGAGAAATAGGTGTGGCACTTTGATGAGGGGTGTGCATGATGTAAAGCATTTTTAAGACCTTCATTCCTCATCCACTTCTGATCTCATCTGAAGAGGAACGACTGGTCTTGTCTGATAGCTGAACTGTCTTGGGCATTATTGTAAACTAAATTCAAGTTGCCACCTATCACCATATCCTTTTCTAGGGTTGCAGCTACTAGGTCTAATGATTTAAGTAGAAAGGCATCCTTGTGGTCTTTGGGTACCACTGTGTGTCTTGTTTAGAAGTGTAAGCACCCACTGATTCGTAGGGAAAGGAACCTTCGCAGGATCTCTGCTTGGGTATTGGTGACCCGACCATGGAAGGAGCTGGCCAGCAATATTGCTCCTCCTTCATTCCTGCTGGGCCTTGCGGAGAGGCGCTGTCAGCCAAACCTGTTGGACCGCAATTTCTTCCAGTCTTTCTTAAGTAATTGTGTCTCTCAGAGGGCAATATCACAACTAGAGTCTTGTAGAAAAGACAGAAGGGCCAGGCATTTTGCAGGGGCACTGAGACCTCTAGCACTAATGGTCAGGATTTTTAGCATTAACAAGGGATGGGGAGATATTGTATGACGGATGGTTGTGTGGCTTCAGAGCAGCATGAATGGTAATAGGATATCTGAGACCCTATGCCTTTGGGTATGGGCACATAGTTTATGAGGACGTGCTCCTGTGTGGATATGTGAATGCCTGCTAAAGATAGGACCCTGGAGGTGAGGTGGCATGATGGGTAATTGCATCTGCTATGGTTTCCCTCGGAAAGTCAATACACTAGGTCGTGGTGTTAGTGGCCATGCAGTTTGAAGGAATAAAGGATGTGTAGGTGCTCCTGCTCATCACTTAGAAGAAAAAATGTTTATGTCATTAGTCCCACCTGCCGGGCATTCAGCAAGCAGGTCCCAAGGCCGAAGCTTATCATCTTGTGGATGTCAACGGAGGCCATCTGCCACAGGCTGCTCATGATGGTGATCTAAGTTCATGTCTTCGGTAGCATCGGCCCCCTGAAGGTACTGTATAAGAGCACTACATTTTCGGCGGCGCTCTTCTTGAGTTGGCATGGAAGTGGCCTTTTGTGTGCTGCTTTTATTATTTCTGTCAAGAGATTTTTGAGCGGGGGCGGAGGCGGGGTGTGAGGGGGGCGTTCCTATAGCTGGGACTCACAGTCAGCTTCTCCCTTGTCAGCCAGTAGGCATAGGATCGCAGAGGCCGCCTCTATAGTGCAAATATATATATATATATGCACGCACATAAAAATACATATATATGTTTATATTTAAATATACAAACATACATACATACATATATAGATATGAATATATCTATCAATTGATAGATAGATATGTTTAGACATAGCTATATGTAAATGATTATAAAAATACAAGCACATATATGTGTGTTTGTGTGTGTTGTGCTATATATTTATATATAGTATTAAATATTCATGGAATATATTTAATTTACATCATATATTAAAATATTTAACATTTACTACTTTAAATTCTATATTTAAAAATTCATATTTTAGTCTATTTTGAATAATAGTGTCAACAATATTTGTTCTGATATTTCTGTACATTATAAGTATGGGAGCACAATATTGTGGTAAGCAATATTGTTGACACAATATTGTGTCAGTGATCCATCCTATGGGAGAGGTAGGCCTCACAATAGTGGAAAACAAATTTGGGGGTTTGTCACTATCAGGACATAAAAAACTTAAGAGTGCCCGTCCAACGTTTAAATACACTGCGTCATGCCCTAAGGACTGCTGAAGGCCTGCCTTAGGGGTGACATATGTATTAAAAAGGGAGGTTTATACCTATCAAAAGGTTTGTTTTACCAGGTAGATTTGGCAGTTTATAATTGCACACAAGCTGCAATGGCAGGTGTGAGATATGTTTTAACCTCTTCTGTGCCATGGATGTTATGGTTATGTCCTAAGCAGGAGTTGCGCTGTGCCGAGGACATAACCATTACGTCCTGGCACCGACCCACGGGTGGAGCTCTAGTGCTCCTTCCGTGGGCTGCCCCCCACACTCTGTTGTATTTCTTTAATTCTGTCCCACGCGCTGTGTGTGCGTCGTGCGTGGCTCGTAGCGCGTGGAACAGAACGTTTAAAGAGGAGCTGAAGGGCGGTGAAGACAGCGGCCGTTGTGGGTCTCCCTCCCGGTTTCAGCACTAATAAATCTTTCTTTAATGAACCCACGGTGAGCCTCTTTCGATCATTTCACTGGCGACGAAGATATGTGGCTCTGCTGACCGGGAGGAGAGACAAGGAGGGACGTGCTTTGTGTTTCGACACAGGGAGACAACGGCTATGTAATCTTCCCATCAGCTGTCTGTTTCAGTTTTTTTTTTTTAAACGTTTACAGGAGCCTCTGAACAGCTGTTTGTTCAAGTTATATAGAAATTAATTTCTTCCCGGTTGAGAGACTGATACAATCGTCGTGTGGGAGTGTTGCTAGGCAACAGTTTCAAGTTTTGTTTTTTTTGAAGACTTTGTCAACAGCAAATGGTGGTGTGCGTGTTGCCTAGCAACGGTATGAAGTTTACATTGGAGTTCTCAAGCCTGTATTAGTTGCCTTGCAACTGTAAATACTTTAATTTTGATTTTGGTGTTTTTTTTCTTCTGTTTGTGACAATTAACAAAAATAACAACTATAATAATAACTTCTATAATAACAATGGAAGGTTTTACAGCGCCACATTTTTTTTTTAACACTCCTGGGGAACCTGTCATATCCTGGGAGGACTGGAAAGAGGGATTCAAAGCGTATTTCTTGGCTGTTGGTGGTGATATATTCACGGCATCTAGAAAACTGGCTATGTTGAAACACTGTTTGGGGGCAGAAGGAAGGCACATTTTGAAACATTTACCATATCCTTTTGAGGATGAAGACCAGAATGAGGATCAGTACGAGATTGCCATGGAACAGTTGAACTCCAATTTAGGAAGAAAAAATAAATTTTGTTGTGGAGCGTTTTAAATTTTTAAAGAGAAGCCAATTGCCTGGAGAATCAGTTGAAAGTTATGTGGCAAGTTTGAGGATTTTGGCTGCAACTTGCAACTATGGTCATTTTCAGGATGAAATGCTAAGAGACCAACTGGTTTTGAAAGTCAATGATAAAAAAACTCAAGAAAAATTGTTAAATACAGAAGATTTGACATTACAAAAAGCCATTGACTTCATCAAAAGAATTGAGATAACGAGTGATGGCCTCAAGGAACTATCTACTGGGTCTGGAGCTGTGAATGCGGTTATTGGAAGAGACTATAAGTTCAAAAAGGAGGATTTGTTGGCAACTTCAGCGAAGATGGAGGGAAGAAAAGATACTATTTGCTATAGATGTGGCCTCAAGGGGCACATTGCGTCTGATGTTTGCTGTCCTGCTGCTGGCCAAGTGTGCAGGAAGTGCAAGTCCAAAGGACATTTCACGAGAGTGTGCAAAGGGAAACAAATGAGCGTAATGAGCACAAGGAGGGGTAGAGGTGCAATCAATTCTGTGGGTAGTGATAATGAAGATATTGACTCTCAACAATTTATTTTGCAGGTGGTGGATGTTGGGAGCGTGAGTTCAAATGGTCCGCACTGTGTGATTAATATTGATGGACTGGATGTACTCGTGATGGCCGACTCAGGGGCGAGATATACTTTGATCGGAAAATAAAATATGTCTAGTTTTCCTGCGCATGATATTAAACCTCCAGATGTGCGTTTGCTAGCGTATGGTAACAAACCTATTGAGCTCGTGGGGTATATGGATGCTTCTCTAGAGTTTCAAGGGACAGTAATCAAGTCAAAGGTATATTTTGTGGAGGAGGGTACCAATTTGTTAGGTTGGCCGCAGCAAAAGGACCTTGGCATAATTCTTGATCCTAATCATCCTGATCAAGTGTTGGGGTCGAAGTCCAGCGTACATGTGGTGCAAAAGGCCAATTTTGTAGAAGAATTTCCCCAAGTGTTTAACAATAAGTTAGGAAAATTAAAGGGGTTTGTGCATAGAATTATTTTGAAGCGGGATGCTGTACCAAAGGGGCATAAACCTTGTCCTTTGCCTATTGTGATGAGGGAACGATTACAACATGAATTATGTAAGTTGTCAGAGCAAGATGTGATAGAAGAGATCGAGGCGTCGGAGTGGTTGGCGCCAGTGGTGATTGCTAAAAAAGGTGAATGGAGACATGCGTTTGTGTGTGGATTTGCGTGATCTTAATGCTGCTATATGGGTGGATAGACATCCTCTCCCCAATATTGGTGAAATGTTATCCACAGTGAATGGGGCAAGTGTATTTTCTACCTTGGATTTATCATCAGCATATCACCAAATTGAGAGTGAAATGATCGAAAGAGGCTCACCGTGGGTTTATTAAAGAAAGATTTATTAGTGCTGAAACCTGGAGGGAGACCCACAACGGCCGCTGTCTTCACCTTCCTTCATATCCTCTTTAAACGTTCTGTTCCACGCGCTACGAGCCGCACACGACGCACACACAGCGCGTGGGACAGAATTAAAGAAATACAACACATCCCCCTTCCTTCAATTAAAATGAACAACAACACATAGAATACATCAACATCACTTAAACGAATATATGTGTAAATACTACACAAACTAAACCTCACATCATAGAATACATAAACATAACCTAATAAGATAATTATGTAAATAACTTGCGTAATACATCGATACAATGAACATGAATGAAAAGCATTTCCTTATGTAGCACAACATATTGTGGAAAGCAACAACTTTACTTTAAGCAGTGACAAAGTCAACAAACCTCTTAGGCTTTCTCAACACCGACTTGTCGGCATTTGACTCTTTTGGGTTTTGGTTTTACATATGGGCCAAAAGAGCTTGGATTGCTCCCATTATCATCCCACAATGGTGAGCAGCTGCACTTTGGGTTTTTGGTACGCTGCCACCTGGACCCAGACCCTGGCACATCTGAAAACTAGGCATCTGGGAAAGTACAGGGTGGTGTGCTTCACATGCACCCACACCATTTTCCCTACATTCCTGCGCCGGAACCTTCTATAATTTCTAGCAACCAGCATTGTTGAATCTGTACCGATAAACAGAGTCAGCCTAAAAATGCTTGAAAATAAAATGCCCTTTTGGACCCATTGTAAAATTCCGTAAATTTCTACATGTTTTTGGCTTCCCTGTCACAGACACTTGGCCCACCTAAATAAGTGAGTCATAATTTTTATCGGAAGACTGAGAGGAATGCTGGGTGGTAGGAAATTTGTGCTGGTGTGGTTATCCCATACAGAAATGTGAGGAAAAGTTGATTTGTAAGCTAAATTTGGTGTTTGCATAGGATTCTGTGTAAGAAAATGCAAGTCACACCTCCTTGGTCTCCCTCAGGTGACTAGTTTGTAGAAATGTCTGGGTTTGGTAGGTTTTCCTAGATGGCTGCCAAGCCCAGAACCAAAAACGCAGGTGCCCCCTTGCAAAAACTGTTTTGTAATAGATAATTTTGATGTGTCCACGTTGGGTATGGTATTTCCCTACATATGTAGTTCTCAAAAATATACACGTTTGTTAGGTTTACAGCCCAAAATTCACAGCTAGGCACTTTGCAAAAAACATGTCTGTTTCCAGTGGAAAAATGTGATGTGTCCATGTTGTGTTTTGGGGTGTTTCCTGTCGCGGCCACTAGGCCTTTCAACACAAGTGAGAAGCCATTTTTATCAGGGGGCCTTGGGGAAAAAAAGAATAGAGGAACAAGTATTATTACCAATTATCTTTCTCTACATTTGCGTCTTTCAAATGTAAGGCAGTGTGTAAGAAAGAAGTCATTTTGTGAAATGCCTTGTGATTCACATGGTAGATTGGGGACCACCAAATTCATGGATGTGCAAGTAACAACTGCTTCTAAGCTCCATATCTTGTGCCCATTTCGGAAATACATAGGTATCCTTGACAGCTATTTTTCACTCTTTATATCTTACCAAATGAATTGCTGTATATCTGGTTTACAATGTAAACCTATTGCAAGGTGCAGCTCATTTATTGGCTCTGAGTACCTTGAGTTATTGATGAACCCCCAGGTCCTATATCAAGTCTGCCAGTTCCTAAAAGCTGGGAAGATGGTGATTTTAGCACCACAACCCTTTTGTTGATGCTATTTGCAGGGAAAAAACATATGTTTTCTTCTGCAGCATAGTTTTCACATTTTTCCACAAAAGCCCAAATTGTAGCTAAATCTTGGCTAATTTCTTGGTCTCCTCCATGGGAACCTACAAACTCTGGATACCTGTAGAATTCCAAGAATGTTGAAAAAAAAAGGATGCACATTTGGTGTGGATATCTTATGTGGACAAAAGGTTATGGGGGCCTAAGTGCGAACTACCCCAAGTAGCTAAAAAAAAGCTTGGAACAGACGGGGAAAAGGACTGGCAGCGAAGGGGTTAAAAGAGCTACTAAAGTGGGTGGCTCAATAAGTGCTGCAGACCCACTAGCAGCATTTATTTGCAGGCGCTGGGTACATGCTGTGCCACTTTACTAACAACTTAGTAAAGTAAATGTGTCAATCAGGTGAAAGCCAATTTTACCAAGTTTTAAGGAGTGAGCAAGCCTTTTAGCACTTGTTAGCAGTGGTAAAGTGCACACAGCCCTAAAGCCAACAAAAAAGAATTTCAGCAAATGGGTGGTGATAAGGCAAAACCTTTGGTCGAAGACCACACCTGAGGCTGCCATGTCTAACAGTATGCATCCTCTGAAGTTTAGGATTCAGGATACCGACCATTCAAAGAAAAGCTTGAGGTCTCTAAATCTATCTCAGTTCTTGAAAGTGAAAGAAATGAGATCAAAATCTAATAAAACATGCATTTTCAGATATTTTTGTAGAGCTGATAAATGCCCAAACATTTTGGGACTTTTCTAACACATGTTACATAAAGATCCAGGTTACCTGAGGAAGGAGAGATTATTATTTAAGTAGGCTAAGATGCAATGGTGAAATATATTTCTCAAGAGCTGAGCAGAGCAGAGCTCAAATGGAACAACCAGCTATCGAAAGTGTCCAAATTTTATCTAGAATACTGTTTTCTACTCATTTTGTAGATAGATCCTATTAAATCAAACTTGCTGCAAATAGTCTTGTCTTGGATGGTTCTAACTTAGAAGTAATCAACAACTAATGATTTTTAGTAGTTAGCTTGTTCAGCTAATGATAGTCATTGTTCTATCATAGGGCCTTATTTACAATCATTTGGCATCAGGTAGTGCTGCAAGACTTTTAGCTATGCTGCCCTACACCTAATGGAAAAGCATATCTTCAAGATATGGTAAATTCCTGTCCTTTCAGCCAGCACAGGAATTGCTGCAGAGCGCCAACGCAAGCACCCTTGCAAGGGTGTCTGTGTTGTTGGCACAATTGTTTTTGTACTGAAAGGGCCACCTTCCTGCGTAAAAACAATCACAAGGGGTGTTTTCCTCATTCTATGTGTGCTGCTCTGGGGAGGCATACGCTTTTGGTACTGCCCCAGATTTACGTTATCTTGTAAATCTAGGGCAGAATCAAAATCCGTGGGTGTTGAGTGGGAAAACCCACAGCAACGCCCAAGACATGCCTCCCCAACGCAGTGTGAGGCAACACAGCAACTTGAGCTGCATTTTCTCACACCATATCTACAAGGCCATGTAAAACCACGCAGGGTGGCTTTACATGGTGTTGGAAAATGGGTTATTGGTAAGGGAAGGTAGGTATCTACACTTAGCAATAGGCCAGTAACCTCCAATTAGGTCCAGTTAGGTCTCAGTAAATTAAACCCAGCTCAACCCATGGTAGCTTGGCAACGAGCGTCAAGGCTGAACTTAGGAGACAAAGTGTAAAGCATTCAAATATCACAAAACTGTAAATAAATAAAACACAGGAAACAGTTTAAAAATCCAAAATCAATTTATAAAAATAGATTATATATTTATTTTCAAAATGACACAAAAACGAATAAAATCGGATAAGGGGAACCGGAGATATGAGTTTTTTCAGAATCATTATTTTTTTAGAGCCTAGAAACAAAAAGCGCCAATCGGGTCATCTGGTTGCACCTCGATGGGGACAAAGTCAAAGTTTAAGGCTGACCGCGATGGAGCCCGGCTCGGCTACAGGCTGCGGGAGGCCTCGGTCAAAAGTTTACCTTCGCACTTAGTTGTTTTTCTGAAGATTTTCTTCAGCGGGACGAACCTGCCAGTCCAATCCGACCTCCTGGAGCCCTTCTCCGGATACGCGTCGCAGGAATCCTCGGTGGAGATTTTTATCTTTGGACTTAGTCTACATTGGCATGGGCAGTACCAGGTCTGTGCTCCACTGTGAAGTTCATCCCCTGTAGGGAAATGGACCAATTTAGCAGTTTTGGGTTCTCCCCCCTCATTTGCATCAGCCATCTGAGAGGTCTGTGGTCAGTTTGTACACGGAAGTCAGTGCCAAACAAGTATGGCGTCAACTTCTTCATGGACCATACCAAAGCAAATGCCTCCCTCTCAATGGCACTCCATCTTTTCTCTCTGGGGAGTAGTCGCCTGCTGATGAAGGCAACTGGTTGATCTTGGCCCTCTTCATTAACTTGTGCTAACACTGCCCCAATCCCTTCCTCTGAAGCATCTGTTTGCACTATAAACTCCTTGCTATAGGCAGGGGCCAGTAACACTGGTGCTGAACACAGCCTGTTTTAGGGTGTCAAAAAGCTTCCTGACACTCTGGGGTCCAAATGATCTTCTTGGGTTGTTTCTTGGAGGTAAGCTCAGTCAGAGGGGCCACTATGTTCCCATAATTCTGAACAAACCTTCTGTAGTACCCAGTCAGGCCAAGAAAGGCCCTGACCTGAGTCTGGGTTTTAGGAGCCTCCCAATCCTGGATAGTCTGGATCTTGGGCTGGAGAGGTTGTACTTGGCCTCCACCAACAAGGTGGCCCAGGTACACAACTGAGCTTTGCCGTATCTGGCACTTGCTTGCCTTGATAGTCAGGCCTGCTTAAAGCAGGGCCTGAAGCACTTCATTCAGGTGGACCAGGTGGTTGTCCCAGATGGAACTAAATACAGCTATATCATCTAGATAAGCTGCACTGAAAGATTCCAACCCAGACAGGACTCTATTCTCCAACCATTGGAAGGTGGAAGAAGCATGTTTCAGGCCAAAGGGCATCACCTTGAACTGAAAGTGGCCCTCTGGTGTGGAAAATGCTGACCTCTCCTTAGCTCCTGGACTTAAGGCAATCTACCAGTATCCTGAGGTCAGATTAAAGGTGCTCAGGAATTTGGCAGCCCCCAACCTATCAATGAGCTCATCAGCTCTAGGTATGGGGTGAGCATCAGTCCTAGTGACTGCATTTAGACCACTGTAGTCCACACAAAATCTCAATTCCTTCTTCCCACCTTGGGGATTAGGTTTGGGCACCAGTACCACTCGACTGGACCAAGGACTGTCATAGGGCTCAATTACCTTGAGCTCCAACATCTTAGCCACTCCCGCTTTGATGTCGGCCTTGACCTGGTCAGACAGCCTGCACAGCTTGTTCTTGACAGGTAAGCTGTCACCAGTGTCAATGTCATGGACACACCAATTGGTGAGTCCAGGGGTCAGGGAGAACAGACTAGCAAACTGCTCCAAAACTTGTCTGCAGTCTTTCTGTTGCTGGTCTGTCAACTTGGAAGAGAGTACCACTCCCCCACTGACCCATCTTGCTCATTTGAGGACAAGGGGTCTAGCAGAGGTTCAATCTCCTCCTCCTTCCCTCCATCAGTGACCATCAGCATGGTCATGTCTGCCCATGCGGTGGGGTTTCAACCTGTTAACATGCAGGATCCTATGAGGATTCCTGGGGGTGCCAAGGTCCACCAAGTAGGTGACCTCACCCTTTTTCTCCACAATTAGATAGGGCCCAGTCCATTTGGCCTGAAGTGCCCTAGGAGCCATGGGCTCCAAAACCCACACCAGCTGTCCTGGGTGATACTCAGGCATGGTAGCCTTCTGATCATGCCAGAGCTTCATGAGCTCTTGGCTGGCCTCCAGGTTCTGCTTCCCTTCTTAATGTACTCAGCCATGCGTGACCGCAGGCCCAGCACATAATCTAGCACATTCTCCTTGGACTCCTTGAGAGGCTTCTCCCAAGACTCTCTCACCAAGCACAATGGGCCTCTTACAGGGTGCTCAAACAGTAACTCAAAGGGGCTGAATCCAACTCCATTCTGTGGCACATCTCTGTAGGCAAACAGCAGGCTCATGGGTTTGTTTGTCAGACAAACCCATGATCATGCCCTTCAGTTTCTTATTACATCTTTCCACCAGACCATTGGTCTGTGGATGATAGGGGGTGGTGAACTTATAAGTAACACCACACTCATCCCACATGGCTTTCAGATAGGCAGACATAAAATTGTTGCTCCTATCTGAGACCACCCACTTTGGGAACCTAGTCTGGTGAACACACCAAGTAGGGCCCTAGACACTGTGGGAGCAGTGACTGTCCGGAGGGGTATTGCTTCAGGGTACCTGGTGGCATGGTCCACAACCACCAAAATGTACCAGTTACCTGAGGCAGTTGGTGGGTCTAGGGGACCAACAATGTCAATCCCCACCCTCTCAAAGGGAGTCCCAACCACTGGCAGTGGTATCAAGGGAGCCTTTGGCTTGCTCCCTGCCTTGCCACTGGCTTGGCAGGTGACACAGGAGCTCCAAAACTCCTTGACCTTTTCTGACATTTGGCGCCAAAAAAAATGGTTGACCAGCCTGTTCCAGGTCTTGGTCAGTCCCAAATGTCCAGCTAAGGGAATATCATGGCTTAAAGTAAGGATGAATTCCCTACACATTTCTGGGGGACCACTACTCTCCTGGTTACCCTTGGTTTGGGGTCCCATACCTCGGTGTAGACAACTCCATCCTTTCAGTAAACCTTGTGGGTCCCACTGGTATCCCCTTGTTCTTGCCTGGCAGCAGTCTGCCTTAGGCCCTCAAGAGTGGGGCACTCTCTTTGTCCCTGGCACAATTCTTCTCTGGTGGGCCCACCTGCCCCTTGCAGGTCTGCCAAGTCAGGCAGAATTCGCAGGGGAAGTGGCCCTCCATCAGAGGTCAGATCCTCCCCCTCAGGTTTGGATTCATCCTGATCCTCTCTACTTGTGGGGGCTGGCAAGCCAGACCCAGTGCCCTTTCTCTTCTTCTTGGAGGCTTGGCCCATTGTTCCAGGGTCCAAGTGTCCAGCACTTCCCTGTTGTGCTGCCTGTGACCTGGTCACAGCACACACCCATTCAGGGAGGTCCAGTATCTGTGCATGGACCCTTCTCTCCACCTCTGACCATTCAGATGCTTCAAGATAATTTCCCAGCAGACACTCTACTGGGAGGGCAGGAGCTACAGCTACCTTCTTAGAGCCAATCACACCTCCCCATTCCAGGCTCACCATGGCCATGGGATAGAGTTGGGTTTTGCTATCTGCATATGTTACTTGGTGGAAGACACCAGGTAAGACCTGTTCTGGAGACACCAGCTTCTCTGTGACCATTGTCACACTGGCTCCTGTATCTCTCAGAGCTTCCACCTCAGTCCCACTTTAGGCCTCTGCCTATACCTCTCCATGCGGGGAGGTAAGGTGGCCATAGTTGCAATGTCCACTCCACCCACAGATACTAAGGTGACCTTTGTGCACCTTGATCCCAGCCCTGGGCCAACTTCCACCCCCAACCCTACACCAGCAATCCCCTGGGACTGCCCACCAGTGGGAGGGCTTCTTGTAGCAGACATCATCTCTTCTTTTCTGTCCAGGTTAATGACACTAAAAACACTTGCCGGCCTTAGCAAGCTCCTGAAACTTTCCTGCTTTAACAGGATCATAATTCTTCCCCTGATACCCTTTCCCCTTAGAAGTGGAATTGCTCAGGGCTCCCCCACCCTGAGAAGTTTTGGGGGACTCTTGTGAGGACTCTTGGGCTTTTTGTCATCTTTCCCTTGGTTCTTCCCCTGAGAAGAACCATGTCCTCCCTTTTTCTGATCAACCCTGGGGGTTTCTGGGTAACCCTAGTTCATAACCAGTCATCTGCTGCCTCCCCCTGCTCTCTGGGGTTGGTCAACTTAGAGTCAACTAGATACTGGCGGAGCTTCTCTTGGACACAATTGGTTAGAAGGTGCTCCCTCATAATCAAATTGTACAGCCCCTCAAGGGTACTTACCTTGTTGCCCTGTATCCAGCTCTCCTGTCCTTTAACTGAGATGTCCACAAAGTCCACCCAGGAATGGGTGCTTGTCTTTTGGGTGTCCCTAAACTTGAGCCTATACTGCTCACGCGGCCCCCATTATGACATTCCCGCTGGGCCGGCGTGCGCAAACCAAGTTTGCGCCCGCCGGCCCAGCAGGAATGAGGCCGCAACATAGGAGCCGGCTCCTAATGCAGACAGTGAAAAGCTGGCCGGGGCCCTGTCAGGAGGCCCCTGCACTGCCCATGCCAGTGGCATGGGCAGTGCAGGGGCCCCCAGGGGCCCCAGGACACCCCTTGCCGCCAGCCTCTTCCTGGCGGTGCAAACCGCCAGAAACAGGCTGGCGGTAGTGGGGTCGTAATCCCCAGGGCAGCGCTGCAAGCAATGCTGCCTTGGCGGATTACATCCACCGGGGCCATTGTGGCGGTAAACTGCCGGCCCCGGGGGTGCAACGCCGTGGTCAAAATACGCCGGGAGGCACCGCCAGCCTGTTGGCGGTGCTCCCGGCGTTTTGGCCATGCGGTTGTAATACCACCAGGGTCATAATGACCACCTAAGTCCGAACGTACAGGGTTGACCGTGACCTCCCAGACATCGTATCCAAAGAGGGCTCCAGGGACGTCAGATCAAGAAGGATTTTCACTGCGACAAAACGAGTCTGAAGGTAAAAATCTCCACCAAGGGTTCTTGCGATGCGTATCCGGAGAAGGGCTCCAGGAGGTCGGATTGGACTGGCAGATTCGTCCCGCTGAAGAAAATCTTCAGAAAAACGACTAAGTGCGAAGGTAACATTTTGACCGCGGCTTCCTGCGGCCTGTAGCCGAGCCGGGCTCCATCGCGGTTGGCCTTAAACTTTGACTTTGCCCCGGTCGAGGTGCAACCAGATGATCCGATTGGCGCTTTTTGTTTCTAGGTGCTAAAAAAATAATAATTCTTTAAAAATTCATATCTCCGGTTCCCCTTATCAGATTTTATTCGTTTATGTGTCATTTTAAAGATAAAAATATAATCTATTGTTATGAATTGGTTTTGGATTTTTAAACTGTTTCCTGTATTCTATTTATTTACTGTTTTGTGATGTTTGAGTGCTTTACACTTTGTCTCCTAAGTTAAGCCTAGACGCTCGTTGCCAAGCTACCAAGGATTGAGCTGGGTTTAATTTACTGAGACCTAACTAGACCTAAGTTGAGGTTAGTGGCCTATTGCTAAGTGTAGATACCTACCTGCCCTTACCAATAACCCATTTTCCAACATTTTTGGTGCGCAGTGGTGGGATCCTTTACTTGTGTTCAGTATAACATTATAGTTTTAAGTAAAACAAATTAAAAATCCTTTGAATTGTCCTAGTGCAAAAATTGTTTTTAATTTTTAATTTGGATTCATTTCAATTATTGAGTTTTTGTGATTTTTTTAAATTCTTGTTTCCAATTTTTGCAAAACGTTTTTGTTGACACAAAACTACGGAACCATGGAGCTTGATCTGGCTAGCCTACCCACACTGACAGTAGTCCAGCTTAGGGGGTTGTGTACTGAAAGAGGGTTGCCTGCAACCACTGACCTCAGGAAGCATGTCCTGGTCAAATCCCTGACAGCATGGGCTGAGGTCAAGAGGTAGACTCAGAGAAAGCTCCAGAGGAGGGAGAAGTAGGGGAGGATGCTAGTTCCAACCACTCAGGGGAGGGAGAGCATAGCAGACAGTGAAAAGCGCGACGGGTGCAACTGCACCCGTCGCACGGCCGCAACACCGCCGGCTCCATTAGTAAACTTGGTTTGCACCAGCCGGCCCAGCGGGAATGTCATAATGGGGGCCGCATGAGTGCCGCCGCATTGGCGGCCGCACGGCAGTTACCGCCTGGCGGGCGGGCAGTAGCCGCCTGCCAAGGTCGTAATGACCCCCTTAGTCTCTTTTTTGGAGATTTTTCTTCACTGGGACGAACCTGTAAATCAGGCCGGGTCGCGGTTGAGGCAAGCCAGCTAGAGTTGCCGCGGCGGGTCGGTCCCTCTATGGAGCTTTTTTTCAAAAGTTCTCCAAACTTCTCCAAACTTCTGGATCTTCTTCCAGATGTTCATTTAAGGTTCTTTTGGGGTCCACAGCTCACCCCAAGGGTCCAAAGGCTCTGAGATGATCCTTGGGGGTGTGGACTACAACTCCCAGAATGCACCTGGCGCAAACTTTTTTTTGGTCACTGGCCAGTGGTCAGCTGGTTGATTTCTTCAGGAGTTGGGGCAGGGGACTCTGGATAGCAATTTTTCACCTTTAGCAAACAGGGAGTCCCTCCTGGAACCAGTTGAAGCCAGGCAAAGTCCTTCTTGTCGGGAAGCCCAAGTGTGCAGCTGGTGCAGTCCTTGTGAGTGCAAGTTCCAGGTGCAGGCCAGGGGTCCAGCAGGGCAGTCCTTCTTCTCCTTTGGTTCTTCCTTGTTGGAATCTGATGGGGGTCTGAGGTGTGGGTGCAGGTCTGCCAGTTTTATCCTTGCTCCTGGGTGAAAAACAGGGGGGCCCTGATTCTCCAATCAGGTGCAGGGTCCTTCCCCCTGTGATGACCACTTCCTGGGAAGTGTGGCAAAAATCAATCCCAGGAGGCATGATTTTTGGAGGTGACATCTGGCTGAGCCCACCCACTGGTGTGGCTAAAAATCATAAACACACCCCTCTCCTGCCCTCTCCTAATCTAATCAAGGGGGCACCTAGTTATCTGGGGTTGCAGGATGTGGGGGTGTTGCTGGGTTGCTCCAAATGTCCTTCTCTGCCTTTGAAGACCAGTTTGGCAGCCCTTCCTGCCTCACCATCTGCTGAGGGGAAATTCCCTCCAACAGGCACATCTCCTTGTGTGAAGCCAGGCCACTTCACACCTCATCAAGGCTGCCTGGCCAGGCTGACAGGGGCTGGCCAATCAGGGCACAGCAGCAAAAACAATGCAGGGCTGAAATTGGCAACTTCTCAGGTAAAGTTTAAAACTCTTTACCTGAACAAGTTATATTAAATCCCACAACTGGAAGTTGTGGGATTTATTATAACAATTAATTTCATACCAAACTCTTTGTATCTGTCATTTAAGGGGACTTTAAAAATTAAAATAAAGTCTCCCCATTCTAGCCTATGAAGGTAATTTACTACAATGAGGGAAAAACAAATGTGGCTGTTTTTACCTCACCGGGACATCTAAAACTACTTTTATAAGGTCCCTGCTTATAGTTACATGGCACCCAGCCCTAGGGGCACATAGGGCACACCTTAGGGGTGACTTATATGTAAAAATAAGGTAGTTTAAGACTTTGGAACTACTTTTAATTCCAAAGTCGAATTTGCATATAACTTTAAGTTAAAAGCAGCCAGCAAGGCAGGCCTGCCTTTGCAATGACACTGGGCACCTCAGCAGTGCACCTATGAGTTCACTACCTATGCTGTGGTCCCTAAACCTACATGCCCTACCATATACTAGGGACTTATAGGTAGGTTAACTTAGCCAATTATAATTAGCATAATTTTCATATCCACTTTACACAGAGCACTGGCCCTGGGACTGGTAGGCAGTACCAAGGGCACAGCCAAGAGTCAGCAACCACCAGTACCTGTCCAAAAAGTGTAGGGGTGACCAGGGCAAAAAGGAGGACTTTCCTACACATGGCCTTGTAGATATTTGTCTGCACCATGTGCCACTGGAGCATCAAAAAAAGTGACACTCCCGGTGGCGCAAGAGGCTTGTAAATGAGCCCCATAGTTCTTTATCATTATTTGTAGATATGAAGAAAAATTCCTCCTGATTTTGAATTTGGGCTTCCAGATAACGCCTGTACTTAAGAGGTTTTCAATATATTTTCTTTAGAAAATATTACATTTTTCGCTAGGGCAATGGTTCTGCTTAATGGAACGAAGCCCCTTCCAACAAGGTATATACAACTGTTGTACAGACAATGATGGTGCAAGGTGCCTGCTTTTTGATAATGGATGGCTTTGGCATAGTCAAGGCGATTTCTGGGATATTCAGTGACAATAGTAGCAACTAGTGGGCTACAACAATGGGAAAAAGGCTATAGAAACTTTGACTTGGACTCTAGTGGACCACTCTGCTGAAACCACTGTGACAGTAGAGGTGAAGTTATATCACAGTCTTGGCCTTCAGCTTGATTGATGGCAATTTTAGAAAGATGATGAAACAGAGCAGATTTACCATCAATGCAAATGTCTTTATGGTGTACAGTAGATATTAGATGCAACGGGCCTAGAGTTAATGTACCCATGATAACGGCTCCAATTGGTTGTCCATGTAACATTATTAACAGTATTTTCTATAATTCCTGCAAGTATGATAACTATAATTACCTGTTGCTTAGTGTAAGAAATTGGGCTACTAGTTGGGCAGGGTATGAGGCCTGTACAAGTAAAAGGTTGACAATTTCCTATCACTGTGAACCAATCACCCCATTATAGCACTTGACTCTCTCAGAGTAAGTAAGCAGGGGAGTCCCAGCCCTACTCAAGGGAGGTGGTTTGGGCTAGTAATCGCCATTTACCGGAATGCTGTCAAGACTCCCTCAAAATCCCCCTCAGCTGACCTCTTGCTGATATATCGGCCGCTTCACGGCTCCTTACACCAACTTCTGACTATAATCATGAGACATGCTAGTAGTCTGTGCTAAAGAATGCATGAACTACATACCAACTGCTGGCCTCTTTGTGTCTTCCCATTATTATCCCCTTTGTTGTATGTAGACTTTCTGTAAACTCCCCACATTGAGAAAAGCTTCTAGACTTGAACTTCAAGAAGCCCTTGCCAGTGGACATCCTGGGAGCATGGCCTCACTATAAATCATCCAGTCACCCATGCTCAGTCTTGTGTGTGCTCCTTGAAGGAAGCTGTATCTGAGCTCGTATCTTTTGCCTGATTTGCTGTTACTTCATATTCTATATCCAGGAAGGAGCGTTTTGAGCAATTGTAATAGTTTCCATTCCCTATGAACTATCTAGGATTTGTATTATTAGCAGCTGAAAAAACTTACAGTCATAGTGAACTGTGAACTGATTTTGGGATTGGTTAAGGTGTCTTAATGAACTAAAAACTAAACTATTTAAACACAAATTTATTTTGGGTTGCAGTGTTAGTAGGGAGTCAAGGGGTCTTCTTGCACTGTATAGAGAAGTTCTAAAAAGAAAAGAATAACTTGAGGAGTTGACTACACTTGTTCAGACAGCAAATATATACTTTGTTTTTTCAAGGTATAAACATAGGGCTGTGATTGGTTCCTATGGCTAGGCCTCCCAATGGCTTTAGGGGGAGGGCTAGGATTCTGACTGGTTAGGGCTAAGGCTCTCAATGGGACAATGTCACCTAATTAATAAGGATACTTAACCTTAGGGATCAAGGCATCTAACCTGAGTTTCCAGGTAAGGGCAACAGGTTAAGGGTGTTTTCTGTCTAGGCCTTTTAGGGCTTGGGAGGGGCCTGGTGTCAGAGACAGTGCAACTCTACCATAAGAATTCAAGTGAGCAGCTCTTACTCACAAAATCTTCATGAATAACCCCTACAACTCCACTTATTCTCAACACACCCCTAATATAAAAAGACTGAGGGCCTCGTTATGATTTTGGCGGTCCTTTCATAGGACCGCCGAAGCCACAGCAGGCAAAAGACTGCCAGTAATGGAGGTCTTTTGCCCGCCATATTAGGAGTTTTCTGTTGGGCCAGCGGGTGAAAACAGCATTTCTGCCCGCTGGCCCTGCATAAAACTCACCAGAACATTGACACCGGCTCATAATCGTAATACGTCAGAATACGTCAGTTGTGACATCTGAGACGGGCCTGTCCATCGGGTCCCCTGCACTGCCCATGCCAAGTGCATGGGCAGTGCAGGGGCCCCCATACCCCCTTTCTGCCAGCCTTTGCATGGCAGTGAGACCGCCATGCAAAGGCTGGCACAAAGGAGACTTGTAATCCCCAGCACAGCACTGTTTGCAATGCTACCCTGGTGGATTGAGACTGCCGAGACCGCCAGGCTGTGGGCAAGCGGCAACCTGGCACTGCCAGCGGTCAGACCGTGGCCCATCTGCCGCGGTCATAATAGGGCGGTCGGACCGCCCTGTCTGCGGCAGTCCGACCGCCATCGCGACGGTCTTAAGACCGCCACACTCATAATGAGGGCCTGAATGTCTATAAAACTAACACATCTTCCGGTCAACCTTTTAACTTTTCACACCACCACACAATCTATCAAAAACAATGCAATAATTCATTAACCACATTTCACATAACCTACAACAACTATGTCGCTTGCCAGGAGAAAACTAAAAACCAATGGAAAGGACAAATACATGATTACAAAGTTCCCTGACCATACCTTCATTCCACAACACCCCACACTCTATAAAAATCACAAGACAATATATAACTTATAACAGTGTGACCCAACAAAAAATCGTCCTCCCACATGCATCTCTCAAAGTCCACATTTTTCTAACCATACAATCTCCTTTCCTCCTCCAGCAACACCCACAACAGCCACAAGCACAATTCATCCGAAACCAGCAATTTCAAAGTACCCTATGCCCACCATTGTTGCAAGACATAAGAAGAAATAAATAAAATGCCTACTCTGCAACAAAAGATCCTTGAACAAAAATCATGTTAGCATCTTTGACCTACTTTCAGACACAACACCAAACTGAACATTCATTACAGAAACAGGGCTCAACGAAGATTCTGCACCCAGATGCCATGATTCATCCCCCTTATTTTCACTTCATTAGCAAAAATTGTGTTTAAAAAAAATGGAAGAGGCCTATATGTCATCTAAGAAAAACCATTATAAAGAACAATCATTGGAAATCTCACAATGGAGTGCTGTGAATCCTTGATGATATGTCAACCAACTCCAACTATTACCTAATCCTTTGTGTTAATATTTAGACTACCATGCAGCAATACCAACCTTAAAGATAGCCTCCTTGATACAGTAACTAACACCTATCAGGAACACACAAATCAATATATCCTAGGACACCTCAACATAGGGTTTGACAAGAAAAAGATAACAAATAGTTATTAAATCCTAACTTGAAGCCTTCAACCTACAGCAAAGCATTGCAGGCCCAACTCACTGAGCATGACTCATTATAGTTGTCATGTTTGCATCCCTAGGACAAGCCACAGTTACAGACAACTCCTCTGTAAGCTGGAGCGACCACACATGATCACTTTCAAGATTTACACACCTATCAAAAGGAATACTTTGAAGAGAACATAAAAACACCAAGAAGAAATGCTTGTACGAGTAAGGAAGACAACTAGACACCCAGCAGGTCAACACCCACCTTGTAAAACCCCAACAAACATGCAGCCGAAAGAACTACAGCCCTTCATCAACTGGATCTCCAGTGCACCAGATAAACAGAGTCCAACAAAAACCAAATCCAGATTTCACCACAAAAAGAACACAACATGGGTTAATGACATAATCAAAAGAATGAAAGCACAACCCAATATACTACAATGCAAATGGAAAAAAACAGTTGAACAGAAAAAGCATGCTACAGCACCATAACCGAGTTTACAAAAGGGCCATCTGAGCCACAAAAAAACACCACACACACACACACACACCCACACACACATAAATGCAGCACACTGACATTCCAAAGATCTCCAGAATATTCTACAGAATTTTGCAATCCAGAGAGCAGAAACACAACAATTACAAGGCTTCTGTGACAAAATCTTCAGTAAATTGTAGCAGACTGCCATTCCAAAGACCTCCATCATATTCTAACAGAATTCTACTGTCCAGAGTGCATAAACATCACAATCGCAAGACTTATGTGGCAAAACCTCCAACAAACTGATCTAAAAAATTACAAAGATTGAAAATTACCTGAGGGAGAACACTGACAACACACCAATAATGTGCGGCCTAGTCACCACAGAAAGAGACAACAATAACCATCCATCAATGTCTACCTTATATACCCTGTCAAAAAAAGACTTTCACAATGTTATCGCAACCAGACCATGAGGATCACCATCAGCGCAGCACCACCAGGAATCTTTAAAGATATCCTGTCACTCAACCTGTGCAGTAGAGGTAGCCAGATGCCTACTCAACAAATCCCTGGAACAAGGTTTATTTACACTGGAGCTCAAAACTTCTACCTAAGACCTCTCCTCAAGAAGACAAAACACAACCCATCTGGCCCAGCAAATTACAGGTCCATATCAAAAGGACCATTCTAAGGATTTTTTTTGAGAAAGCAGTTTTTACTCAGCGCTCTAATTTTACTGAACATTATGGCTTCCTCTCAGACAGGTTTCAGACCAGGCATAGGTACAAAGTCAGCCATTCTAGCACTGTGAGCTTTAGATCATCCTTTGTGGGATGATCTAAAGCTCACAGTGGACACAGAGTGGCTGCCTTGTTACTTCTGGATTTTGTGGCTGCATTTGACACTGTCCACCACACCTTACTGCAAAGACTTCACAATATCACAATCTATGAAAATGCTTTAAAATTGATTGCTTTTTATCTCACAGACAGACAAAGTGTAGTCTACTTACCTCCTTTCACATTACCTTCTCACACACAACACTGTGGCGTTCCTCAGAGGTCCATCATATCTCCTCTACTAGTCAACATCTACCTAACCCCCTTACCACATATAATTAAATCTTACAACCTCACATGTTACACCCAAATCATTTTAAAAACCTCTACAATTCAAAATCTGCTGACTGCCTCAAGCCATAAACAGATGAACGATGAACGATGAAGAACCATCTAAAGCTCAACACTGCATAGACAAGGATTATGACATGTAGACGTTGGCAAAACTACCAGTCTACCATATGGGCAGAGGAATTTAAAGCCCCTCCAAAATCAAGTGAAGTTAGAAACCTATGAGTATTCCATGATTCAGACTCATCCTTGATACCTCATGTTAACAATGTCACAAAGAGTGCCTTCTACACAATGAAAACACTATGGCCCTGATTCTAACCCCGGCGGTCTTCGACCGCCGGGGCGAGGGTCGGCGGGAGCACCGCCGACAGGCCGGCGGTGCCCCGCAGGGCATTCTGACCGCGGCGCTTTGGCCGCGGTCAGAAAGGGTAAACCGGCGGTCTCCCGCCGGTTTACCGCTGCCCTCAGAATCCCCCATGGCGGCGCAGCTTGCTGCGCCGCCATGGGGGATTCTGACCCTCCCTACCGCCATCCTGTTCATGGCGGGAAAGCCGCCATGAACAGGATGGCGGTAGGGGGGGTCGCGGGGCCCCTGGGGGCCCCTGCCGTGCCCATGCCAATGGCATGGGCACGGCAGGGGCCCCCGTAAGAGGGCCCCGCAAGGTATTTCAGTGTCTGCCTTGCAGACACTGAAATACGCGACGGGTGCTACTGCACCCGTCGCACCTTCCCACTCCGCCGGCTCGATTACGAGCCGGCATCCTCGTGGGAAGGGAGTTTTTCCCTGGGCTGGCGGGCGGTCTTTTGGAGACCGCCCGCCAGCCCAGGGAAAAACTCATAATACCCTCCGCGGTCTTCTGACCGCGGAGCGGTATTATGGGGGCGGAATTCTGGCGGGCGGCCTCCGCCGCCCGCCAGGATTAGAATCACCCCCAAAGTCCCATCTTGACTATGCCGACATCTTATACTTTGACCCACCCACATTCATTATACGCAAAATACAACTCATCCCAAATGCTGCCCAAAGCTTTTTCTCTGCCTTCCCCCAAGAAACCACATGAATCCTGTCCTGCAATCTCTTCACTGGATGCCTATAGCTAGGTATAATGGTACTGTTCAAGGCACTCTGCATTGCCCAAAAAGTTCCCCAAGGAAAAGGACTGCTATACCTACAAGTTAAATTCAAGTACTACAATGCAAAACAGAAACATTGATCTCCAGGCTTCGTACCACCTTACCATATCAAATCCGTGGAAAGCACTGCTTTCGAAGTACAAGCTTCTAATTTCTGGAACTTACTACCAGCCAGACTTAGAAGCACCCAGCAGCATATACACTTCCAAAGACAGTTGAAAATGTGCCCATTTATTAGATAAATGCACCCCCTACAGCCAGGCAACATAACCCAGAAACAGCCACACCCTCAATCAAGCACAGCGCTCAGTTACAACCTATAAATTGTAAACAACTCAACAAGTAAATTGCTTTCATTATTCACGTAAGCAAAAACAGGCTTACCTGTGTTGCTGCAACATTATATAATTGTCTACTTACATACATAACTGGCATGGCCCACAATAATTCTAAAACCATAATACATAGTGGTCAACAACAAATTGTATCATATACATATCATAAATGCACATAATACATTTCTGTTATGAGGGTTGCCCTTCACCAGCACTGTAGAGCTAAAAAAAAAATTACACCAAATGAACAGGCATGGAATAACTGAAGAGATCTGTCACACATTGCCGGACAATGTTGAGGGACTTTAATATAGCCCATTCACTGCAAGTCCCAAACTGACTGCTTTTTTTACATCTCCCATAAACACTCAGATGTGGGGTGACAATCAAAATACCCATCCCGACAGATCTCTCACCTTCTACAGACAAAATCTCAGGTTGCACTACCCAGCGCAGTAAGCAGCTAAGCAGGCCATATCATATACCATAAAGGGAACTGTAGACTTGTTGTGCATCTGTCTGTTACACTTTATCACCTAACGCACTGCTACACGTTGCATCACATAAGACAATAACCACACCTCTGTGATCATCCTGCACAACATGGAAACATTTCCCACATGGGATCAAAATAAAAACAACATCCTTCTCACCGACACTCTACATTGTGTAACATGCTTTTTATCTAGGCAAGTGTTCCAGCGCCCCAGATAGAGGTCAATCAATCAATCAATCAGTAATTTGTTAAGCACGCTTCTCACCCAGAAGGGTCGCAAGGCTCTGGGGAGGGTGCTACTGTTCGAAGAGCCAGGTCTTGAGGCGCTTCCTGAAGGTCATGAGGTCCTGGGTCAAACGTAGGTTGACGGGGAGGGAGTTCCAGGTTTTGGCGGCGAGGTGGGAGAAGGATCTGCCGCTGGCGGTGGTGCTGTGGATGCAGGGGACGGTTGCTCGGGCGAGGTTGGCTGAGTGGAGCTGGCATGTCGGGATGTGGAAGTTGACACGCTCGTTGAGGCAGGCAGGCCCAGCATAGTGAAGAGCTTTGTGGGCTTGGATCAGGAGTTTGAAGACGATCCTTTTGTGACGGGCAGCCAGTGGAGGTCCCTGCGGTGGGCTGAGATGTGTTCGTGGAGAGGGAGGTTGAGGATGAGTCATGCTGAGGCGTTCTAGGTGCGCTGGAGTTTCTTCTGGAGCTTGGCTGTTGTTCCCGTGTAGAGGGCGTTGCCGTAGTCCCGTCTCCTGCTTACGAGGGCGTGGGTGACCGTTCTTCTAGTTTCCATGGGGATCCATCTGAAGGTCTTGCAAAGCATGCACAGGGTGTTGAAGCATGAGGATGAGATGGAGTTGACTTGCTGAGTCATAGAGAGCGAAGAGTCCAGTATGAAGCCGAGGTTGCTTGCGTGGGTGTTGGGGACTGACCCTGGAGTGGCGGGCTACCAGGAATCGTCCGAAGCGGATCTGTTGGGGCCGAAGATGATGATCTCAGTCTTTTCCGAGTTCAGCTTGAGGCAGCTTGTTTCCATCCAGTTGGCGATGGCCAAAAGTCAGTTGTGGAGGTTGGTCTTAGCGGTTGCGGGGTCCTTCCTGAGGGAGAGAATGAGCTGAGTGTCGTCTGCATAGGAGACGATGGTAAGGCGGTGGGATTGGACGATGTTGGCGAGTGGTGCCATGTAGACATTGAAGAGGGTGGGGCTGAGTGAGGATCCCTGGGGGACTCCGCATAGGGTCCTGGTGGCTTTAGACAGGAGGGGGGGAGGCAGACTCTCTGGGTTCTTCCAGAGAGGAAGGATGCGAGCCAATCCAGGGCTCTGTGGCAGATTCCGGCGTCGTAGAGGCGTGTGCAAAGGATGTGGTGACAGATGGTGTTGAGGGCTGCGGAGAGGTCAAGGAGGATGAGGGCAACGGTTTCACCTTTGTCGAGCCTGCTCCTGATGTCGTCGGTGCAAGCGATAAGGGCGGTCTCCGTGCTGTGGATCTTGTAGAAGCCAGACTGGGATATGTCGAGTAGGCTGTTGTCCTCCAAGAAGCGGGATAGTTGGTTGTTGACTATCTTCTCAATGACCTTTGCGGGGAAGGGGGGTAGGGAAATTGGCCGGTAGTTTTTTAGGTCTTCGGGTCGGCTTTGGGTTTTTTGAGCAGTGCGTTGACTTGGGCATGTTTCCAGCTCGCCAGGAATATGGTGGTCTCGAAGGAGTTGCTGATGATGGTCCGGAATTGGGGAGCAATGATTTGTCTGGCTTTATTGGAAAAGTGGTGAGGGCAGGGTCAGTGGGGGGAGCCGGAGTGGATGGTGCTCATAGTCTTGGTGGTTTCCTCGTTGGTGGGGGTCCAGGCGTTCAGGACGTTGGTGTGGCTGGGTATGTTGTGGTCGACCTTGGCTGTGGGGGTGGTGGGGGACAGCAGTGCGAAGCTTCAATGGATCTCTGTGATTTTGCGGTGAAAGGAGGTGGCGAGGGAGTCGCAGAGGGCATGCGAGTGGGGGGGTTGGCAGAGCAGAACTTGGAGTTGGTGAGTTCCTTGATGATGCTGAAGAGCTCCTTGCTGTTGTGTGCATTGTTGTCAATTCGTTCTTTGTACAAGGATCTTTTGGTTGACCGGATGAATTGGTGATGTATGCGGATGGTGGCTTTGAGGGCGGGTGGTTGCTTTCTGTTTGTTGTAGACGCCAGATCTTCTCGGCTTTTCTGCATTCTCATTTGGAGGCCTGAAGGTCTGCGGTGAACCAGGGAGCTTTTTTGTTGGTGTGGGTGTTGGTGGTTTTCTTGAGTGGAGCGAGGGTGTTAGTGCAGTCTTCGAGCCATTTCTTGAGGCTGAGGGCAGCGGTGTTGGGGTCGTTGGTTTTGGGTGTGAGGGCGTGGGCGAGGTTGGAGATCAATTGGTCCTTGGAGATCTTGTTCCACTTGCGGTGAGGGATCCGATGCTGTTGGTGGTGGGTGGTGGGTTTCTGGAAGGAAAAATTAACACAGTGGTGGTCGGTCCAATGGAGTTCGGTCGTGTGAGTGAAGGTGACGTGGCTGATGGAGGAGAAGATGGTGTCAAGTGTGTGACAGGCTGAGTGGGTGGTTGAGGTGACCAGTTGCTTGAGGCCGAGGTTGTCCAGTAGGGATGAGGAGTTGCTGTCGCCTGTGTTCTCCAGGTGGAAATTCAGGTCAGCATGTAGTCCATGGAGGCGAGGGCGTGGGTTCTGATAGTGTCAGCGATGGCGATGCAGAATTGTGGACGAGTGCCCGGGGGTCTGTAGATGAGAGTTCCTCGTAGGGTGGTGTTGGCGTTGACGTGTATCTGGAAGTGCAGGTGTTCTGCGGCATCTAAGGCGTCGTGGGTGTCGGTCGAGATCCTGATGGAGTTCCTGTGGACTATGGCAATTTTTCCTCCAGGTTTGTTGGTACAGTCTCTTCGGATGATTTTGTAGCCTTCACGGATGGCTATGGCGATGTCGGGCTCTGATGAGGGGTTCATCCAGATTTCGGTGAGGAAGGCGACGTCTAGGGAGGTTGATGTGAGCAAGTCCCAGAGTTTGATGGCGTGCTTGTGGATGGAGCGGGTGTTGAGGAGGATGCAGCTGAGGTGGGTGGCATTGGTATGGTGTTTGGTGGCTTGAGCACTGGTAAAGTGGCAAGTGCGGCTGAAAAAAGGTCCATAGCAGTGCCTAGGGGAGGTCTGGGCGCAGGCGGTGGGGCAGCCGGGGTTGAGTGCAAGGAGTTCTGTTGTGGTGTAGTGGCGTCTGGTGGCGTGGGAGGCATGCAGGGTAGGGGTACTGGCGCTGGGCGCAGTCCAGGCGCAGAGGGGTGCAGACGGGCACAGACGTGCTTGCCTCGGGTGTGCCAGCGGCGTGGCCACACAGCAGCTGCCATTAAGAAGGGGAGGTGAGAGGGAGGAGCAGCTGGGAGGCGGAAGGCGGGAGGTGGTAGCAAATGGGGGTGCAGGGGCGGGGCCGCCGGGGATGCAGCGGTGGGCCCAGGGAGAGGGAGAGGATTGGGAAAGAACAAGGCAGTGAAACGGGCAATAAATTGGCAAAAAACAGGCGGAACACTGCAGTAAAAAGGCAGTAAACAAAAAGGGCAAAAAATGCACAGTAAAATGGCAAAAAAAGGCACTAATACGGAATACAGACACACACACACAATACTTACAGCAACCCACTAGACACCAGGGATGAGACGCAGGCGTGTGCCTGCAGGTGGTGGAGGGCCTCGAGCGTCCAACAGTAGCGGGGGCACGGAGGCAGGCTGGTGGAGCTGCTGGGCGTGTCGAGTGACTCCTGGCCTTAAGGCAGGTCAGGGGTCACACTCGGCACCGCCCAGCGGCGGCCATCAAGAAGGGGAGGTGGGAGGGAGGAGCAGCTGTGAGGCAGGAGGCAGTAGCAAATGGGGGAATGAGGGGGGAGGGGCCGCAGGGGACGCAGCAGCGGGAACGGGAAGAGGGAGAGGATCAGGAAAGAACAAGGCAGTAAAACGGGCAAAAACTGGCAAAAAAACAGGCGGAAAATGGCAGTAAGAAGGCAGTAAACAAAAAGGCAAGAAATGCACAGTAAAACAGCACAAAAAGGCACTAATACAGGACACACACACACACAATACTTACAGCAACCCACTAGACACTAGGGATGAGGTGCAGGCAGGTGCCTGCAGGTGGTGGAGGGCCTTGAGCTTGCCACAGTAGCGAGGGAGGGGTCGGGGGCACAGAGGCAGGCTGGTGGAGCTGCCCGGCGTGTCGAGTGACTCCTGGCCTTAAGGCAGGTCAGGGGTAGTAAGCACTTCAGAAATGCTGCAATACTATAAAATTATAGACGTCATCCTTCTGGACAACATTCTCTCCTGGCTATGAGAACTTGAATGAACATTATTAACACTGTAATATTCTGAGCATGGTGCATCTGCAATATTGAGAGGCTAGTGATCCATGTTGAAACTGTACATTGAGTTATTTTTTCTTATCAGAAGTACCCATCCTCCCAGAGGAAAGGATTTACCTTAAAAAGGGTATCTCTTCTGAAGCCTAGGTTTGGCAAACCCAGGTAAGAGATATAGTGATTCAGGTTGACATGTAATATCTAAAAAGCCTAGGGACAGATTTAACATAGTGTTACATTGCCCTTGCCTCACTCAAGGTAACGTAGGGGCAACACAACACTAAAGTGAATTTTACCAAATTAAAGAAGGCCAACTTGTGTGGCCCTGAGGTGCTTGGTAGATCGGGAGTAACGCAAGACAGCACAAGTCACCCCAAGGAGGCGTTCTGTGGATAGAGCATGGGAGTTCTTACGCATCCATCCATTGATTCTGGCACAATCCCAGATTTACCATGAGTGGTAGACCTGAAAATATGTCACAATGCTATGCCTTTTTAGGGGAGGCATAACAAGACGTAAAGATTATTTCTCCTCAGTTTTTCCTCTTTCTAAACATGCTGTATTCTGGAACACACATAGAAAGAGGTAAAAGCCTCAGAGAATTGTCATTGTGCAGAAAGCTGTCTACATTTTTGCTGGGGGGGCGCATTGTGCATCACTACAGGAAGAGGAGAGGAATGCACCATATATAATGTTAAATATGGCTCATTCTTGCCTTCTCCCTTTCACATAGCAAGCGTAGCACAACAAGGTGTCTTGCTGTGCTGAGTAGCATGAAAAATTGATAACTCTGAGCCCTGGTGTCTAATAAAGTGCCTTGACCCTGGGTAAAATTGTGTTGTTTTTGTTTTCACAGGCTTCCTTCATGGCTAATCCCTTCCCCAAACCCTTCCCCTCACTCGGCCTCATCAGTCTTCTGTATATTTATATATTCACACAGAGCTGGTGGAGCTGGGAGTGGGGCCCCATAGAGCATCGTGTCATCCCTGAGGAATATTATAGTTTTCGGACTGCAACACACTCAATAATAACACTTAATAAATGATTGTCCAGTCAGTGCTTTTTCTTTGAAAATTGAAATGTATATTTATTATATGTACATTACTAAATACCATGCAGGAATCTACACATTTGTAGATCAGGCAGATAAAAGTACCTTAGGTGACATTCTGATATCACATTTGACCCATACGGTGTCATGCCCCACCAATCTACAGTGCTCCCCAACTATACCAGATAGAACATCACAAACGTATTGAGAGGTGTCACTTAAAATAAAGGATGCCCATTAGCTTTGTCACAGCCCCCACATTACAGAACAAGGCACGCCAATTGGCTTTCTCAAGGAGTGAAAAGTTAGAGGTGGGGGCTGCTTCACTTCCTGAAGCCCACTGAGTCGTTGAAAATACTTTGGTAGTGCCCCTGCCACCCTGAGGCCATCACTGCAGGTCCCAATCTGACTGACAGCAGAGAAAACCTTATGCAAAATAGGTCTCAAAGGGCACCATCGGAAGCTCCATCTGTGATGAGAAAAGAATTAGTGGAATGTGATAAGAATGAAAACTTACTGGATGACTTACTTTCAAGCAGGACGGTCCTGCAGAAGCCACTTCTGGAGCTTACAGAAAGTGTGAAATTTCTGGAATACAGTGGTGGCCGGTAATTTTAGGAGGGAGGGGGGCGGGCGGGAAGCACACTCACACTCAATCATTCACACCTTTACCCAAATCCATTCACAACACTCATCAACATTCAAACATACTTGCACGCACATTCATTAAAAAAAATACACACACTTACCTTGAGCTTGAAGGTCCCAGAAGGGTTGGGAAAGCTGCCTTCTTTCACTGGCTGAACGTAGGTCAGCCAGTGAGGGAAGGCAGCAGTCCCAACTTCACAGAGTGGGATGGGATCAGTGAGACTGCTGACCCCACCCCACTCTGTGATGAGGTGTCACTGATTGACACTCACCCTGGACGCTTCAGGGCTTAAACCTGAAGCGCCCAGGTCAGAGTTCATGGGTAATGCTTCCCCTCATCACCAAGGGGGAGGGCCTCAAGGCACCTTTGCTGAGCCAAGGAGGTCACGCCCATAGGAGCTCTGACCTCTTCAGCCCAGCAAAGTTCAGCTCAGGCAGCCAGGAGTCTGCGCAAATCGTGCATGTCTCGCTCTTGGATGCCTGAGCTGAACATGAAGAGTGTCTGTCAGGCTGATCTTTACTCAGCCTGACAGGCACTCTTCATGAGGGGCAAAAGGTGGGTGGGCGTGGCCACTCTGCCCTAAAGCACGGGCTGGGGCTGCTGGAAATGTATAACAGAGAATTCCAAATGCAGTTCTTAGGTGCAACAACATCCAGTGATTGGTCTGCCAGAGGGGCATAGGAAGAAGACACAGTTGAATGGAGCAGGGAAAATGGCTAATGAACAGGGCCTAAGTTCTACACGATAGAAAGAACTCGTATATTTCTGGCTAGATGCCAACAACTGTGCTTATCTCAATGTCCTTTTGTGGTACACTGGTGCACTATCATGACAGACATTTTGTCAATATCACAAATGTGATTTTCTCTGACTACACAGTTAAACTGCAACCACAGGGTTTGTCTTTCCTAGAAGTTAAAAGAAGATCGATAGAGGCTGAGATGCTACCACCAACAAAATTGAAAGTTATAATTGGTTACAAAGTATCCTTTTTACTAACCTCAAGGCTAACGCCAGAGGGAAGAGTCTGAGTGGAAAACAAACCCATTGGCAATTTTTAGCTAATGAAAGACAGGGGGGATCTAGTCTATGTGAGGCCAGCAGCCTTCACAAAGTCAAGAGTGAGCTGAGAGGAGTATGGCTGTAGCAGGCTTAGAAACACATAACAGGAGATCACATCATGCCATTCTTTGCAAAAAGAACCTAAACTGCCCAACATTATTCTGAGGTAAGAAGATGATTTGTAATAATGTTTCCTAAGCACAAACTGTGACTGAATACATGCTTTGAAACTTCTAAGCAACTGAGTGTACTATATCATTATGTATGGTATAACAAGGTGTCACTGCTGGGGATAGCTGTGGTAAGTGGTTGATCCCCACAACTCTTACCCTCATAGGCTGAAGCAAAGGAAATTAAATAAAAATGTATAGAGTGAACTAATACCCTGAGGTGCATTGACCCAAAAAAGCTGCAATGATTGGAAGATCAAACTCAAATCTAAAGTGAAATAAAAAAGGTTTGAGGGCTTGTCTGAATTGTATCTGGCTCTCAACAGTTTTCATATATAGGTGTAGGTTATTCGACAATTTAACGGGGGCGCATGAAAAGCTTCTACCACCCCAGCATCAACAATTTTCTCTGGGTACCACCACATTGTAGGCAAAAGAAAATCAAAGATTTCTTCTAGAACCATACCACTGAATTTTGGACCTTTGGACATTAAACAAAGTGTGGCTCAGGATGATACCTGGAGAGAAAAGGTCTTAGAAGCAAAATTATTCTTAGTGGCAAATTGTTCTCTATCTGAGAGAAAGAGTCTTAAAAGAGCAAGGGCCAGATGTAGCAAGCCTTTTGCGCCTCGCAAACTGCGAAAAACGCAGTTTGCGAGGCGCAAAAGGCCTAGCACAATGCACAACCGCAAATTGCGAGTCGGTACCGACGCGCAATTTGAGGCTGCAACTCGCAAATAGGAAGGGGTGTTCCCTTCCTATTTGCAACCGCATCGCCATGCAGAGTTGCTTTGGGACCGCAATTGCGGTCGCAAACCAACTCGCAGTTACCATCCACTTGAAGTGGATGGTAACTCATTCACAAAAGGGAAGGGGTCCCCATAGGACCCCTTCCCCTTTGTGAATGCCAATAAAAATATTTTTTCAGAGCTGGCAGTGGTCCTATGGACCACTGCCTACTCTGAAAAAAACGAAACCAAATGGTTTCGGAATTTTTTCTTTTTGAAGTTCGTTTTCCTTTAAGGAAAACGGGCTGCAAAAAGAAAAAAAAAAACTGCTTTATTTAAAAGGCAGTCATGGACATGGTGGTCTGCTGTCTCCAGCAGGCCACCATCCCTGTGAGTGCTTAGACTCGCTATGGGGTCGCAAACTGCGACCCACCTCATTAATATTCATGAGGTGGGTCTTTGCGACCCCATAGCGAGTCGCAGAAGGTATCTGAGACACCTTTCTGCATTTCGTTTTGCGAGTTGCAATCTGCTAGTCGCTGTGACTCGCAAATTGCAAGTCACAGAAATCTACCTACCTACATCTGGCCCCAAGTGCCACAGCACAGCTGTGAACAAAGCCTCACGGATCCAGAGGGGATTTTAATCCCCTCGGGCTTCGTGAGGAATTTGTTTTATTTAATAGAACATTCTGCCCTGAGTGGCAGAATGTTCTAATAGCCTTAGAACCCACCGTAGGGGGCTCTACCGGCCATTAAAGGCCCTCTCCCTTGTTAAAGGCCCTCGCCGAGCGGGCCTTTAATGGCCGGTTGAGCCTGCTACGGCAGGTTCTATGGCTATATTAAAACATTAGAATGTTGGGGTCTCCATTGCAGACAATGGAGTGCTCCAGGCTTTTACTTGCTGGTAAAAGCCCAGAGTGTCAACATTCCAATGTTCTCTTTGTTCACAGCATAAGCTGTGAACCAAGCCTCATGGAGCCTGGGGGGATTTTAGTCCCCTCAGGCTTTGTGGGGAATTTGTTTTATTTAATAGAACATTCTGCCCTCTAGTGCAGAAGTTTTTAATAGACTTCGAACCCACCGTAGCAGGCTCTACCGGCCATTAAAGGCCCCTTCCCTTGTTAAAGACCCTTGCCTTCAGCTCGGGCCTATAACACAGGAGAGGGCCTTTAATGGCCGGTAGAGCCCACTACAGCGGGTTCTCAGGCTATAGTAGCTCAAGATGGCCGATCTGCACCATATCATTAACAGTATCAAATGCCACAGATAAGTGTAACAAAATCAACACAGCCTTTCCCCACCATCCACTATTGATCTAATTTCATCATCACAGCAACCAGAGCCAAATTCGTACTATATCCATCTCTAAAGCCAAACTGAGGTAGAATCAAGAGGTTGTGTTTATCCAAAAATTCAATGAGTGCTACATTTATCCCTGGTAAAGGCAAAAGGACAATTGGACATCAATTGCTTAATTTCTGCAGGCTTAGTGAGGGATTTTTAATCTGAAAGGGAAGATTATATTTCAACTGTTCTCCGATGTATTGGATTGGTGACTTGCCTCTGTGCTTTAGGGGTAAACTTTGTTGGGTATTTGTCTATGTATGATGTGCAATGGGTCCTTTCCTCCTTGTTTATTTGATAAAAATGCCAGTGACGCCTACATCCCAGCTAGCTGCACACAAGTTGGAAGATGGAACATATTTTACTGAGTGAGGGGAACCCAGCCCCAAGTTCAAACTATCTATTCATAGAATAACTAGATAATCTAAGGTTCCTTAAATGGACCATCAAAGGGATGAATAGTATAATTAAGAGATATCACATTTACTCTCATTTGAAGAAGAGTGGGGCACAAACCATTTTCCAGCAAGAGAGCCACTTAACACAAGTTGATGGAAGCGCATTGAAGAAAAATTGGAGAGGCAATTTATTTTGCACTGGATATTCCAAATATAAGAGTGGAGCCCTGCTATGGGTGAGACCAGCGCTTTGGGGTGGATGTGGATATGGAGTTTTGTTATGTCCTGGTCAGTGTAAGTTAAATCCGAAATATTTACTTTTAGCTTGCATATGTGCACACCTTGTTGACCAAACTAGCTTTTTGACAGCTTTATCTGAGGGTACCTCAAAATCAGTCCATATGCCTATGACTATTATGGGAGACTTTAACGGTGCATGTGATGTGACCCTGAACAATTCTCACCTACCTTTGTCTACTTAGACAGTGGCTAATGCCTTAAGCATTGAGGTAATTTTCTATCAATTGGAAATTAGCTGTTTCTTGGAGGATGAATGATTACAGTTCTAGAGGATAATCTTACTTATCCCACGTGCAAAACCACCAAGTCAGGCTAGTTTACATTTTCTGTACTACACCTCTAACTTCATATATCCTACAGGTATAGCATCTTGGCAGAATCCTGCTCACTCCATAACCCCGTATTAATGGAGATATTATGAGGGGAAACCTAGGGCAGCAATGCCTAGTTGAAAGGTGCAGGCTATTGCACTATATGACTCATTTATCATGGGTCATATAGCTAACATAATAAAGATTAGTTGAGGGAAAATTCATGCACAGAAACTGATGCTTTGGTAGAATGGAAAACATTTTAATCTGTTACTAAAAGGAACTATCTGGTGATAGGAAAGTGCAAAGATAACTTCAGACATGGATTGATCTTGAGCCTATCAGACACCTCCAGTCATATCACTTTGTCTAACCCTCACCTTTCTCATGCCTGTCAATGCAGGTGTTTAAATTTTGACTGAATAAGTGTGAAATATAAACATATGCATAGCATATGTCAAAAAATACCTTGTATGAGTACTTTTCAATTGCTGGAGTCTGGACCATATGTGTCCAGTCCAGTCAATGAGAAAAAAGTGTGGAAAACACACTTACCTGGATTTCAGCCCTGACAGGGTCGTTTACTTTGGAGTGAAGTTGCTGATGTGACAGTGGACCCTCTACGAAGAGGTCCACGTCAGAGTATGAAGGGAAAAGAAGGAAATGGGTGAGTTTGTATCCCATTTCCTTTGATTCCACCATCTCAAAGCAGGTGGTGTCCAGGCCACAGTTGACTTGATGGAAAGGTATTTTGTAATGAGGAAGGCAGAAACCTTGTTTATACAGCCCTCTGACAGCTGTTTTACCTTAGGCCGCCATTGAGGCAGCCGACAATGGCTGGCAGAGTCAGTGGGACTCCGGCGGTCTCTCTTTCAGCACCCTGGCAACATTATAAATCATCAGGTGGACCGCCAAATTGGCAGCGGGGGAATCAGACACCAGTGTGACGCTGGTACCCTTTCCGCAAAACTCTTAATTAGGCCCTTAATTGCAAAAATAAAAGTTTTTACTATTTTAATGTATTTTAATTCATATGTTAATTTTATATGTTACTTTTGTTTATACACTTGTTAATTGTTTTTTTTAATATACTTTGTAATTTTAAATGATTTAGGTGGTCATTACAACCCTGGCGGTCGGTGTTAAAGGGGCAGAAAGAGCGCCAACAGGCCAGCGGTAAACATTTTCCAAATACGACTGTTGTGGAAACCGCCAGCAAAGACAGCCACTTTAACACTCCGACGGCCACGGTGGTACAAACAAACAGCGCGGCGGTCAACGCCAATAGACAGGCGGAGGACAAAGTACCGCCCACAGTTCACAACAGGCCAATCCGCCACCTTTTCCGGGGTGGATTCACCGCGGATAAAAACACGGCGGAAACAGGATTCCGAAGGGAAAAGGCTCACCTCTACACACCCCACGAGGAACTCAGACACCATGGACCCGGAACTCCAAATTCTCCCTGTGATAGTCTTCCTGCTCCTCTACCAGGAGCACGAACGCCGGCAGAGAAGACCACGGTGAGTACTGCACCTACGGCACAGGTGAGGCAAAAAACAGGGACACACACAGGCAACACGCAACACGCAACACCCCCACCCTCAGCCACTACAACACACACACTAATCCATATTGATACATCACAGTTATACCCCCCAACCCCCGGAAGAAGGCAATGACAATAGAAAATGAGTGTAACAATTGCAATATATTAAAATCAAGTAGGCAAAAATATACATATACAGCATTTACAAAATATACACCAAGCATAGTAGTCCAGGTAGTGCTCCAATTAGGTCTGTGGAACACTGGGCCCAAATGGTATGGGCGAGGCCCACACAAGATCCCCGACCATGACGGAGAGAACACTGCAGGGGAAGCAGAGAGCAAGAAAACAGGCACCTCAGGGGGAGGGAAAGGGGGGGCACCTCAGTCAGTTGAGTGCACCACGCCAAATCCACGAGAGGGCCACATGCCCACTGTTCAATCCTGAGGAGTGCAAAGCCACAGTCTCTCAAGTCTCTAAAGTGGATCTGTTGCCCACTGCCATATCCTGGAGAGTGCAAAGCCACAGTCTCTCAAGTCTCTACAGTGGGTGGGTTGCCCACAGCCATATCCTGGGGAATGCAAAGCCACAGTCTCTCAAGACTCTACAGTTGGTGGGTTGCCCACTGTTCAATCCTGGGGAGTGCAAAGCCACAGTCTCTCAAGTCTCTAAAGTGGGTCTGTTGCCCACTGCCATATCCTGGGGAGTGCAAAGCCACAGTCTCTCAAGTCTCTAAAGTGGGTCTGTTGCCCACAGCCATATCCTGGGGAGTGCAAAGCCACAGTCTCTCAAGTCTCTACAGTGGGTGGGTTGCCCACAGCCATATCCTGGGGAGTGCAAAGCCACAGTCTCTCAAGTCTTTACAGTGGGTGGGTTGCCCACTGCCATATCCTGGGGAGTGCAAAGCCACAGACTCTCAAGTGGATAACAGTCTCCACTGGTTCTGGAGAGGGCATTGTGCCCAGAGTGCTTCATCCTGCTAAGGACAGAGGTAGTGGATGGATCTCTCCACTGGTTCTGGAGGGGGCATTGCGCCCAGAGTGCTTCATCCTGCTAAGGACAGAGGTAGTGGATGGATCTCTCCACTGGTTCTGGAGGGGGCATTGTGCCCAGAGTGCTTCATCCTGCTGAGGACAGAGGTAGTGGATGGATCTCTCCACTGATTCTGGAGGGGGCATGGTGCCCAGAGTGCTTCATTCTGCCCGTGACGGACTCAGTTGCGTCAGTGCCCATGGCGCTCATGGGCCAGCAGTGCTTGAGACGGCGGTGCCCTGTTTAGCGGTGCTGACACACTGGGAGAGGACACAGGGGACGTGTGAATGGTAGTGGGGGTGGTGACTGCACGTGAGTGGGGTGTGCTGGTGGGTGTGCTGGTGATGGCAGTAGTGGCTGTAGAGGTAGTGCATGCAGGTGTGAGTGTAGACGAAACTGGTAGGGAGAAGCGAGACGAGGAGGAGGGGGACACAGTGGAGGCAGTGGATGTTGGTGTGTCTGCATGTGTCTGATGCTTGCATGAGTGCCTGTGGGATGTGTGGTGCTTATGTTTGCCTGAGCTTCCCTTGTGTGCTGACGTGTGTGCATGCTGGTCTAGAGGTGTGCTTGGGAGAGGCTGGGGTACAGGGGATTGGGTCTGGGTGGAGGAAGTTGGAAGGGGGAGGCTAGAGACAGGGACAATGGCTGCCATCAGTGCTGAGGCCAGAGTCTGAAAAGCTCGCTGAAGGGCCGCCTGACCAGAATGAATGCCCTCCAGGAATGCATTTGTTTGTTGCAACTGCCGTTCTACACCCTGGATGGCATTCAAAATGGTAGACTGCCCAACAGTGAGGGACCTGAGGAGGTCAATGGCCTCCTCACTGAGGGCAGCAGGGGTGACTGGGGCAGGGCCTGAGGTGCCTGGGGCGAAGGTGATGCCCACCCTCCCGGGTGAGCGAGCACGGGGCAAAGACTGAGGAGCTGCTGGGAGGGCGGTGCTGGAAGGGGGGTGGGGGCTGTACCTGTAGATGGGGGGGGCACAGATGTTGCCACCACCACAAGGGAGCTCCCATCAGAGGACGAGTCCGTGTCACTGGTCTCAGCTCCTGTCCCCGCCGTTGAGCTCCCCTCGTCCTCCGTCCCACTGGTGAAGTCCGATTCGGTAGTGTGGCCCTCCATGGCCATGTAGGATGCAGCCCCCTCGTGCTCCGGTGCCACTGCTTTTCCGCCTGATGATGCTAATGCACACAAGAACAGGGAGACCACAAAAAGGGGGACAACGACAGAAGAAAGACATGTTGAGTGCATGCATTACCTCTACCGTTGGCGGACACGACAGACACACAAGTCCCCTGCACTACGCCGTGCTCTTGGGCTCCACTGTTCAATTCCTGGGAAATGGCCTAATAGGCTATGGACGACATCTGCACACATGGATGACACAGGGGCATGACTAGGTGTAGTTGGCACTCTTCAGAGGTGCGGTGAGGTGCCACATGGCCTGCCTTACGGAGGGACCTTGCCTACTAAACTCGCCCTGGCCTAGGGAAACCCACAGCCCCCTCCCCCACCCAGACACCTCCACTGCATGCAAAATCAGCGGAATGAGAGTGTACTCACCCCCTTGTGGCTGCTGTGATGCCCTCAAGCGCCCATCCAACTCCGGTTACGCCACCGCCAGGATCCTGAACATCAGGGGGGTCATGGTACGATGGGGCACCCCTCCCACGTTGGGAGGCCATTCCCAGCTGAGCCTCCACCGTCTTCTTGCTCCAGCTGCGAAATCACAGACTGACTCCAGATTGTTTTGTGCTTTAAGGGTGTTTATTTTAGTGCTCAAAATTGGAGGGGCTAGCAAAATGGTGAGGGGTGGTGGTGGAGGAATGTCCATGGCAGAGTCCAGTCTATTAGTCTCACAGGTGCACTGCCCAAAAGGGCATAGGAAGTGGAGCTGGGGAGTTTTAGGATGGACAGGGTGACAAAGTGGGACAGTGTAATGACAATCAGGGTGGTCCCATTTCTTGGCGGGGGTCTTGGCATCATTCTCTGTCTTGTTCCTGGATCTCAGGGACCATTTGCAAGGTGGTTCTCCCTCTGCAGGGGGTGGGGTGCTGGTGTGGTGGCCTAGTGGCGGTGCCTCCTGTCCACTAGCGCCGGCAGAGGTGGTGGGCAGTTCATCGTCCAGGCTAGGGTCAGGGGCCCCTTGTAGTGCCACAGTGTCCCTTCTGGTGTTGAGTACTTCCTCCAGCACCCCTACGATGGTGCCCAGGGTGGAATTGATGGTTCTGAGTTCCTCCCTGAAGCCCATATACTGTTCCTCCTGCAGGCTTTGGGTCTCCTAAAACTTGGCCAGTACCGTTGCCATTGTCTCCTGGGAATGGTGGTAGGCTCCCATGTTGGAGGAGAGGGCCTTGTGGAGAGTGGGTTCCCTGGGCCTGTCTGCCCCCTGTCGCACAGCAGCCCTCCCAGTTGCCCTGTGTTCCTGGGCCTCCGTCCCCTGGACCGTGTGCCCACTACCATTGCCCCCAGGTCCCTGTTGTTGTTGGGGTGATGGGTTAGCCTGGGTTCCTTGTAGTGGCTGACACACTGCTGATTGACGTGTCCTGGGGACGGAGGTATGGGCCCGCTGGGTGGGTACTGTGCTGGTGTTTCCAGAGGGGGGAAGCTCTGTGGTGGCCTGTGACTGGGTGTGGGGAACCGACTGTCCCGAGGTGCCCGATGGGCCGGGCTAGTTATCTACATCCAGTTGGACAGAGGTGCTGTCATCACTGTGGGCCTCTTCAGTTGGTGGTCTGGTCATGTGTGGACCCTCCTGTCTGGTGACGTTGGGTAGGGGTCCTGCCGGGGTATAAAAGCATGATTATTGCATCTGTGTGTGCCATAGTGTGCAATGGGTGGGTGACCGTGTACCCCAGTGCTTGCATTCCTGTGTGGGACCTTGTGTGATGATGGTTTAGGGGGGTGTATAGGTATGTGCAGTGGACATGTGTAGGAAGTTGGCTCTGTATGCACTATTTCAAAGTAAGGAATAGTATGCACAGAGTCCAAGGGTTCCCCTCAGAGGTAAGATAGTGGCAAAAAGAGATAATACTAATGCTCTATTTTGTGGTAGTGTGGTCGAGCAGTAGGCTTATCAAAGGAGTAGTGTCAAGCATTTGTTGTACATACACAAGCAATAAATGAGGAACACACACTCAAAGACAATTCCAGGCCAATAGGTTTTCGTATAGAAAAATATATTTTCTTAGTTTATTTTAAGAACCACAGGTTCAAATTTTACATGTAATACTTCAAATGAAAGGTATTGCAGGTAACTACTTTAGGAACTTTGAATAATCACAATAGCATATATACTTTTCAAATAAATCACATATAGCTATTTTAAAACTAGACACAGTGCAATTTTCAACAGTTCCTGGGGGAGGTAAGTATTTGTTAGTTTTTGTAGGTAAGTAAACCACCTACGGGGTTCAAGTTTCGGTCCAAGGTAGCCCACCGTTGGGGGTTCAGAGCAACCCCAAAGTTACCACACCAGCAGCTCAGGGCCGGTCAGGTGCAGAGTTCAAAGTGGTACCCAAAACGCATATGCTTCAATGGAGAAGGGGGTGCCCCGGTTCCAGTCTGCCAGCAGGTAAGTACCTGCGTCTTCGGAGGGCAGACCAGGGGGGTTTTGTAGGGCACCGGGGGGGACACAAGTTAGCACAGAAAGTACACCCTCAGCAGCACGGGGGCGGCCGGGTGCAGTGTGCCAACACACGTCGGGTTTTCGATTGGAATCAATGGGAGACCAAGGGGTCTCTTCAGCGATGCAGGCAGGCAAGGGGGGGGGGCTCCTCGGGGTAGCCAGCACCTGGGCAAGGGAGAGGGTCTCCTGGGGGTCACTCCTGCACTGGAGTTCCGATCTTTCAGGCCCTGGGGGCTGCGGGTGCAGAGTCTTTTCCAGGCGTCGGGATCTGGGAGTCAGGCAGTCGCGGTTAGGGGGAGCCTCAGGATTCCCTCTGCAGGCGTCGCTGTGGGAACTCAGGGGGGGCAACTCTGGTTACTCACGATCTCGTAGTCGCCGGGGAGTCCTCCCTGAAGTGTTTGTTCTCTACAAGTCGAGCCGGGGGCGTCGGGTGCAGAGTTGCAAGTCTCACGCTTCCGGCGGGAAACGCAGTTGTCTTTAAGTTGCTCCTTTGGAAACAAAGTTGCAGTCTTTCGTGAACAGGGCCGCTGTTCTCGGGAGTTTCTTGGTCCTTTTAGAGCAGGGCAGTCCTCTGAGGATTCAGAGGTCGCTGGTCCTGGGAAAAGCGTCGCTGGAGCAGTTTCTTCAGAAGGGGGGGAGACAGGCCGGTAGGGCTGGGGCCAAAGCAGTTGGTGTCTCCGTCTTCTCTGCAGGGTTTTTCAGCTCAGCAGTCCTCTTCTTCCTAGGTTGCAGGAATCTGAGTTCCTAGGTTCAGGGGAGCCCCTAAATACAGAATTTAGGGGCGTGTTTAGGTCTGGGAGGGCAGTAGCCAATGGCTACTAGCCCTGAGGATGGCTACACCCTCTTTGTGCCTCCTCCCAAGGGGAGGGGGTCACATTCCTATCCCTATTGGGGGAATCCTCCATCTGCAAGTTGGAGGATTTTTAAAAGTCAGAATCACCTCAGCTCAGGTTGCCTTAGGGGCTGTCCTGACTGGCCAGTGACTCCTCCTTGTTTTTCTCATTATCTCTCCTGGACTTGGCACCAAAAGTGGGGGCTGGGTCCAGGGGGCGGGCATCTCCACTAGCTGGAGTGCCCTGGGGCATTGTAACACAAAGCTTGAGCCTTTGAAGCTCACTGCTAGGTGTTACAGTTCCTGCAGGGGGGAGGTGTGAAGCACCTCCACCCAGAGCAGGCTTTGTTTCTGTCCTCAGAGAGCACAAAGGCTCTCACCGCATGGGGTCAGAAACTCGTCTCTCAGCAACAGGCTGGCACAGACCAGTCAGTCCTGCACTGAACAATTGGGTAAAATACAGGGGGCATCTCTCAGATGCTCTTGGTGTGCATTTTTTAATAAATCCAACACTGGAATCAGTGTGGGTTTATTATTCTGAGAAGTTTGATCCTAAACTTCCCAGTATTCAGTGTAGCCATTATGGAGCCGTGGAGTTCGTTTTTGACAGACTCCCAGACCATATACTCTTATGGCTACCCTGCACTTACAATGTCTAAGGTTTTGCTTAGACACTGTAGGGGCATAGTGCTCATGCATCTATGCCCTCACATGTGGTATAGTGCACCCTGCCTTAGGGCTGTAAGGCCTGCTAGAGGGGTGACTTACCTATGCCACAGGCAGTGTGAGGTTGGCATGGCTCCCTGAGGGGAGTGCCATGTCGACTTAGTCATTTTCTCCCCACCAGCACACACAAGCTGGCAAGCAGTGTGTCTGTGCTGAGTGAGGGGTCCCTAGGGTGTCATAAGACATGCTGAAGCCCTCAGAGACCTTCCCTGGCATCAGGGCCCTTGGTACCAGGGGTACCAGTTACAAGGGACTTACCTGGGTGCCAGGGTTGTGCCAATTGTGGAGACAATGGTACATTTTAGGGGAAAGAACACTGGCGCTGGGGCCTGGTTAGCAGGGTCCCAGCACACTTCTCAGTCAAGTCAGCATCAGTATCAGGCAAAAAGTGGGGGGTAACTGCAACAGGGAGCCATTTCTTTACACAAGCCCCCCCCCCCCAGCCCACAGGCCAGGAGACTCAGCCAAAGCTGGGAGAGTCTTCCTAGTCTGTCAGGCGAGGAAGAGTAGAGGAAATAGGCTGGTTTGTTGCAGGGCCTACTCTGCCTTACATCCTCCTGTTCAGGTCATTCCCTCTGGGGAACTGACCCACTTCCACAGTGATAGGACCTAGTCTGAATTGCCTCTTGTCTGTGCCTTCAATGTCTTCACCCATTCTCTCTATTTTGGAATTAGAGGTATCCACCTCTGCTAATCTTATCTTAGCCAGGGTCACCCCTAGCTTACCCAAAGAGGTTACCCAGAGCTGGAGTAACCCCACCATGACCAACAGGGGGCCTAACTTGCTATTTGGCATGGGGTCAGACCACCATGCCAAGGATAGTGCAGCCATAAAGGCTAACACCCAGCAGAGGCCACTGACAGCTGTTAGTGCCCAGAACCACACCTTCAGCTCTTCACCTACAAGGGAAGGGGCTAGGTTACAGGCTTCTTTGGGTTCAGGGTGCCTGTCTGCTGTATTAGAGTGGGGGGTTACCACATCTTGTAGTAAACACCCTTCTTCCACTCTTTCTTCTGTTAGCTGAGGAGCCACCCACTCAGGCTTAACAGTTGCCTCACTAGCCAGGACTTCTTGTGGGACAGGTTGGACTTTACCAGTGCCACTTTTGGAGTTCTCCCCTACTGGAGCAGAATCTCCTTGGCTTGCTGGAACCTTGCCTAAAGGTTGTCCACCCTTCCTACACTGTTTTCTTTTCTTTTTCTTCTGGGGCCTGCTTGCAGTTACTGCAGGGGCAGGACCTCCAGAATCCTTGGGAGAGGACTGGCACTGGACCAGTTCCTCTCTTTGGCTCTGACTAACCTCTGGGTAGTCATTTCCAAGGAGACAATCAAGGGGGAGGTCTGTACTGACTACCACCCTCCTCCAGCTAAAAGTCCCACCCACTTCTATGGGCACAAAAGCCACAGGCCTATCAGTGACCCTGTCTGGGATAACTCTTACTCTGGCCATCTCACCTGGGATGTACTGGTTTGAGGACACCAGCCTGTCATGCACAATAGTGTGACTGGCACAAGTGTCTATCAGGGCAGGGGCTGGGATTCCATTCACCAGTAGGTGGTGGAAGTGTCTACTTCCCTCTGGAATCTCCAACTCACCTGTTGGGCCCTTTTTCCAGTTGATGGCTATGAAGACCTCCTCATCTGAGGAGTCATCCCCATTGGCTACACTGGTCACCCCTGGGATTTTGCTAGGGGTTTTGTTTTTGGGACAAGAAGTGTCCTTGGTGTGGTGCCCTGTCTGTCTACAGTTTTGGCACCATGCCTTAGTGGCATCCCAGTTCTTACCCTAGTACCCACCTTTGTTTTGGGTTGTGTCTCGGGACCCACCCACCTGGTCTGGTGTTTGGGGGCCTACAGAGGAAGGACTCTTTTTCTTTGTTTCTAGTGTCACCCACTTTCTCCTGGGGAGGCTTTGTAACCCCTTTCTTTTGGTCACCCCCAGTGGAAGTTTTGGTTACCCTAGTCTTGATCCAGTGGTCTGCCTTCTTTCCCAATTCTTGGGGAGAAATTGGACCTAGGTCTACCAGATACTGATGCAACTTTTCATTGAAGCAGTTACTTAAAATGTGTTCTTTCATAAACAAATTATGTCCAATATAGTCATGCACTTCATTTCCAGTTACCCAACCATCCAGTGTTTTCACTGAGTAGTCCACAAAATCAACCCAGGTCTGGCTCGAGGTTTTTTTGAGCCCCCCTGAATCTAATTCTATACTCCTCAGTGGAGAATCCAAAGCCCTCAATCAGGGTTCCCTTCATGAGGTCATAAGATTCTGCATCTTTTCCAGGGAGTGTGAGGAGTCTATCCCTACACTTTCCAGTGAACATTTCCCAAAGGAGAGCACCCCAGTGAGATCTGTTCACTTTTCTGGTTACACAAGCCCTCTCAAAAGCTGTGAACCATTTGGTGATGTCATCACCATCTTCATATTTAGTTACAATCCCTTTAGGGATTTTCAACATGTCAGGAGAATCTCTGACCCTATTTATGTTGCAGCCACCATTGATGGGACCTAGGCCCATCTCTTGTCTTTCCCTTTATATGGCTAGGATCTGTCTTTCCAAAGCCAATCTTTTGGCCATCCTGGCTAACAGGAGGTCCTCTTCACTGAGGCTATCCTCGGTGATTTCAGAGGTGCTGGCCCCTCCTGTGAGGGAAGCAGCATCTCTGACTATCACAGTTGGAATCAGGGATTGAGGGTCACTGGGTTCCCTAGTTAGGACTGGAAGGGGGAATTCTCCTCCAAGTCACCAACATCATCCTCTGGGGTGTCATCCTCAGAGGGGTTGGCTTTTTCAAACTCTGCCAAAAGCTCCTGAAGCTGTTGTTTGGAGGGTCTTGAGCCAATTGTGATTTTCTTTATTTTGCAGAGAGACCTTAGCTCCCTCATCTTAAGATGGAGGTAAGGGGTGATGTCGAGTTCCATCACATTCACTTCTGCACTAGACATTATGGGGGTCATTCTGACCTCGGCGGTAAAAGCCGCTTACCGCCGGTCAGAAGACCGCCACAATACCGCCGCGGCCGCGGTCAGCCGCTACGGACATTCTGACCCACAACTGACAAACCTCCAAAAATCCGACCTCCATTGCAGTCCGCCACATCAGCGGCCAGCGATAAACTGGAGATGACCAAACCTCCACGCCACGCCAACAGAAATACGCCCATGCCATTACGATCCACAAATCCACGCGGCGGTCTTTCAAACGCGGTAGTCTATTGGCGGTACACACCGCCGCGGTCAAAATACACACACCTTTACAAAACCCTACCACATTGGACAATTTGAAAGACACACACCTGATACACATACAAACACCACTCCCACACACCCAATTAAATCTAAAACACACACCCACATCACCCACAAACCCCTACAACCAACAATCAGAGACGAAGGAGAGAGAGACACATCACAGAATAGAGAGCCAGACACACAGAGGCACACTACAACATCACACACACCACATAGTAGCACAAAGCACCACACACCAACACACTCATCACCACATACACCACCCCACACCTCATCCACACCACCCCATGGCACCACAAAGACACCCACGCTTTACGGATCAAGAACTCAGGGTAATGGTGGAGGAAATCCTAAGAGTGGAACCCCAGCTTTTCGGCTCACAGGTGCAGCACACCACCATAGCAAGGAAGGCGGAGCTATGGCAGCGGATCGTGGACAGGGTCAACGCGGTGGGACAGCATCCCAGAAATAGGGACGACATCCGCAAACGATGGAACGACCTACGGGGGAAGGTGCGATCGATGGTGTCGCGACACAACATCGCGGTGCAGAAGACTGGCGGAGGACCCCCACCCACCCCACCAGAATTCACAGCATGGGAGCAAGAGGTCCTCAACATCCTGCACCCTAATGGCCTCACTGGAGTACCCGGAGGAATGGACTCTGGTAAGTCCTATCTCATATACTTCATCCACCCCACCCCAGCAGCATGCCAACCCACACCCCCACCCTCACCTCCAACCCCCCATCACACATCATCCCTGAGAATGTTTCCCTAGCACAACCCACCCAACCCATCACCAACCCTTGCATGCCACCACAAACATTGGACACCCATTACCTAAGCATGACCACTGCACATACCCATCCCCCCCACAAACCACCCTCACAACACCACCCACAAGGGAATGCCTGCACTGGGGGACAAGGGCACCCAGAAATCGCACGCTATTTCACACACAGAAACAATAACCATACTCTCTCACCCCATGCAGGACCCGAACGCCAACACACCGGTCAGGAGGGTCCTCAAATGTCCATCCCACCCCCGGAACAGGCACCCAGTGAGGACAGCAGCTCTGTCGACCTGGAAGATGATGACCAGCCCGGACCATCGGGGACCTCTGGGCAGTGGGTTCCCCAAACACAGACACAGGCCACAGCAGACCCAAACCCCCCTGGGAACACCAGCACAGCTCCCACCCAGCGGGCCCATGCCTCTGTCTCTAGGACAGGTCAAGCAGCGGTGTGTCTGCCACTACAGGGCACCCAGGCTAACCCAACACCCCAACAACAACAGGGACCTGGGGGCAGTGGGAGTGGGCACACCGTCCAGGGGACAGAGGCCCAGGCAAACAGGGCAACTCGGAGGGCTGCCGTGCGACAGGGGGGGGAGGAGAGGCCCAGGGAACCCACTCTCCAAGAGGCCCTCACTACCATCATGGGAGCATACCACCACTCCCAAGAGACGATGGCGACGGTACTGGCAAGGTTCACAGAGATACAGGCACAGCAGGAAGAATGCTACATGGGGTTCAGCAACCAACTCACCACCATCGCTACCGCCATGGGGACCATGGTCCAGGCCCTCAACAGGATAGAAGACATGTTGCGGGACCATGTGGAACCACACAGGGCCACTGTCACTAGCCAGGAGCAGCCTACCACCTCCGCCGGCGCTAGTGGACAGGAGGCCCACACACAACGACAGGCCACAAGAACCCCACCTCCTGCTGAAGAACAACCACCCCGCAAGAGGAGCCTAAGACCAAAAAAAAACCAGAGTAGCATGCCAAGACCACCGCCAGCATGAGATACCCCCAGAAGTCATCCCACTGTCCCACATTGCCACCCTGTCCAAACTCAAACAGCCCCTGCTCCATCCTTCCACAGGCATATGGACAATACACCTGTCAGACTGAGAACTGGACTCTGCCATGGACATTACTCCACCCCCACCCATCACCGTTTTCATATAATGTACCATTATCTAAGCACACAAAATAAAACATTTATTGCACAGAAAACCGTTTGGAGTCATGCTGTAATCTCAAAAAAAGTGTACAACACATAACAGTTCACAATATGTGATGTCAGTTAGTGATGACAACATACCAATGTAAATACGCTGTAGTACATGGCCAAACCAAGCAGAAGTCGGGCTATGAGTCATTAGGCACTGAGAAGGGAAGGGAAAAAGAATATGTTATTTAAAAGAGCTGGGGTGAAATACATAAATTTGACATGCATGAGGCGCTAAGTAAATGGGAAATGGCGTGGCAGAACCTTACCTGTGTGCTACTGAAAATACTGTTGTATGACAGCTTCCCTGTTGTCTGTTCCCCTCACCGTCGTCTTCCTCCTCTTCACTCCCCACAGGCTCCACGGCTTCTACGACACCACCATCTGGACCATCCTCCTGCAGGAAAGGCACCTGGCGTCGCAAAGCCAGGTTGTGAAGCATGCAGCAGGCCACGATGATGTGGCACACCTTCTTAGGTGAGTACATTAGGGATCCACCTGTCATATGCAGGCACCTAAACCTGGCCTTCAGGAGGCCGAATGTCCTTTCTATGACCCTCCTAGTACGCCCATGGGCCTCATTGTACCGTTCCTCTGCCCTGGTCCTGGGATTCCTCACTGGGGTCAATAGCCACGGCAGGTTGGGGTAACCAGAGTCACCTATTAGCCACACACGCTGTCTCTGTAGCTGTTCCATCACATAGGGGACGCTGCTATTACGCATAACATAGGCGTCATGCACTGACCCAGGGAACATGGCATTTACATGGGAGATGTACTGGTCTGCCAAACAGACCACCTGCACATTCATAGAATGGTAGTTTTTCCTATTTCTGTACACCTGTTCATCGTCATTTGGGGGTACTAATGCCACATGGGTCCCATCAATGGCACCAATGATGTTGGGGATATGTCCAAGGGCATAGAAATCACCCTTCACTGTAGGCAAATCACCCTCTTCTGGGAATATGATGTAGCTCCTCATGAGTTTCATCAGGGCAGACAACACTCTGGACAGAATCTTTGAAAACATAGGCTGAGACATTCTAGATGACATGGCCACTGTTGTCTGGAATGAGCCACTTGCAAAGAAATGGAGGACTGACAGAACCTGCACTAGAGGGGGAATTCCTGTGGGTTGGCGGATGGGGGACATCAGGGCTGGCTCCAGCTGGGCACACAGTTCATGTATAGTGGCTCGGTCAAGTCGGTATCGGAGTATTATATGGCGTTCTTCCATTGTCGACAGGTCAACCAGCGGCCGGTACACGGGAGGATTCCTCCTTCTCCTCGCAAGTCCCTGCGGACGGTGCCTAGGAAGGACAACATGGAGCACTGAGTCAAGCAACTCACAGGTACGTACAAAACAGCTTGCACAGTACACGAAAATGTCTTGATTGCTATGTTTGTATGTGTGCAAAAGCAAGGCCTAGGCCTGTGTGACGCAGTAGAATTTAAGCCATGTGTGCCCTGAAATGGCGGCTGCCTGACCTGTGAAGTGGGACAATGGGATGTGAGGTCAATGCGCTGGCGTGGCACACCGTGGCGGTAGGCGGTCGAAGACCGCTGTACGAAGTAGCATTGGTTAACATTGAACCCTATGGGATTCAGGAGCCAATGACGAAGTGCGCCGGCGGTCGCGGTACGCACCGCAGCGGTACGCACCGCCGCGGGCGTGACCGCCATTTTCTATCTTCTTAATCACTCGAGACCTGATCATCCACAGGAGAGGACCTATACTGCAAGTGCTGCTGTGAACTCGGTCTGGAAGTGACAATGGCTGCTGCGACTGGGGAAAGGGCCCCTGCCTTCACGTCTGAAGAGTTGGAGAAACTTGTGGACGGGGTCCTCCCCCAGTATGCGCTACTCTACGGTCCTCCAGACCAACAGGTGAGTACACTGAGTGCACATTGAATGGGTAATGCCTGTGTGGAGTGGGGTGGCTGTCAGTTGGTGGGGTGGGGAGAAAATGAGGAATGCAACGCACGACTGATGAGAGTATGGGCCACATGGCAAGGGTGGGGAGGGGGGGCATGTACTCCAAACATGCAGAAATCTGACGTTTTCTCTTTCCCACCCTGTACTTGTCAAACAGGTGAGCGCCCATCAGAAAATCGATATTTGGCGTGCCATCGCCAAGGAAGTCCGGGGCCTGGGGGTCTACACCAGATGGGGCACCCACTGTCGGAAGAGGTGGGAGGACATCCGCCGCGGAACCCGAAAGACCGCCGAGTCACTGCTGGGGATGGCCTCCCGACCTCGGAGGGGTGCCAGTCGTACCCTGACCCCCCTGATGTCCCGGATCCTGGCGGTGGCCTACCCTGATATGGATGGGCGCTTGAGGGCATCACAGCAGACACAAGGGGGTGAGTATCAGCACATTCTCCTATCTATACGCGCAGTGGAGGCGTATGGGTGGGGGAGGAGGGCTGTGGGTGACAGTAGGCCAGGGCGCTTTCTGTAGTGTAGTCCCCTCCCTTAGACATGGCCCTGTGGCCCCGCCCACCACCTCTGTAGGGTACCAAGTGCAGCTATCCATGTTCCAACATCACCCATGTGCGCGTCTGTTATCCCTAGACCTGTTGGCCTAGTCAGAAGTACAGAGTAGTGTACCCCAAGTTCGCGGCTTAGTGCATGAGACACCTGTGTCTGTCCTCTCCGCCAAGGCTATTGACAAGGCATGCACTCAACTTTGTTTTATTTCTCCCCCCACCCTTATTCTTTCTTTCCTGTGCATTAGCATCATCAGGCAGAGGAGATTTGGCGTCGGAGCACGAGGGAGCTGCAGGTCACCAGGCCCCGGTGGGCACTGACACAGACACCGAGGGCACCAGTGATCCGGAGGACGAGGGGAGCACCACAACGGGGGCCGGTGGAGACACCAGCGACACGGACACGTCCTCGTTTGGGAGCTCCCTAGCGGGGGCGGCAACATCTGTGCCCCCGCAACAACAGGTACAGCCGCCACCCAGCGCACCAGCACCGCCCTCCCAGCAGCCCCTCAGTCTTTGCTCCGTGCCCGTTCGCCCAGGAAGGCGCGCGTCTCCTTCGCCCCAGGCACCTCAGCCCCTGCCTCTGTTACCCCTGCTGCCCTCAGTGCGGAGCTCATTGACCTCGTGAGGACGCTCATTGTTGGGCAGACTACCCTTTTGAATGCCATCCAGGGGGTGCAAAGGGAGGTGCAACAGAGCAATGCCTACCTGGAGGGCATTCATTCGGGTCAGGCTGCCCATCAACGAGCTTTCACCTCTCTGGCCTCAGCACTGACGGCAGCCATTGTCCCTGTCTCCAGTCTCCCTCTTCTAACTGCCTCCAGCCTGTCTCTGTCTCCTGTTCCTCAGCCTATCCCATCCACACCATCTGACCAGCCTGCACACACCTCAACACCCAAGAGCAGCTCATCCAGACACAAGCACCACAGATCCCACAAACACTCACCCAAGCAACACCCAGATGCAGACATTCCAACAGTCACTACCACCTCTGTGTCCCCCACCTCCTCGTCTCCCTCCTCCCTCCCTGTGACGTCTCCACTCACACCTGCATGCACAACAACATCAGCCAGTTCTTCCATCACCAGCACACCCTCCACTACAGTCCTCACACGTGCAGTCACCACCCCCACTGCCATGTACACGTCCCCTGTGTCCTCTCCCACTGTGTCTGTCACCCCCTCTTCCAAGACACATAAACGCAGGCAGACACCCATACATCAGCCAACCACCTCACGACAGCCTACGTCTCAGTCACCTGCACCCAAAGACAGCACACCTGACTCTCCAACAACCACATCCTCTTCCTCCACTTCTATCTCCACTACTCCTACCCTTTACCCTGGTCCCAAGAAATATTACCTCACAACTGTTGACCTCTTTCCCTCCCCTGACCCACCCTCTCCATCTGGGAAAAGTCCCAAAGGCACCTCAGCCACCACCAGCCCAGCTTCCAAGGTACAAGTGGTGCATGGAATATGGAGTCCACCCTTTGGCGGCAGTGACACGTCACTGAGCAGCAAGGGGACTGGCAGCACCCCCCAGGCAAGAGGACCCGGAAGGTGAAGGGCCGCCGTGAGCGGACTGAGACGGCTACCCCTAAGGAGGTGACTCCGGCCACTTCACCTGCCACAACAGCCAGGGGAGGCAAGGGCCCGAGAGCCCCATCAAAGGAGCGGAAGGGCAGCAGGGCGGAGAGGCCAGCCAGCAGGAGCGCGGAGCAGGAGGGCCCCACACGCCCCATCCCGGCTGCAAGGGACGACACCAAAGGGCCCAGGACTCCGGCTCCGAAGGTGCCTGACACTGCACGTTCAGAGGGCGAGTGAGCAGGTTGTCCAGGCCAGGTCTGACTCCCTACACTGACTGGAAGAGCACCGCTGAACAGGGCCCGCCGTGCAGAAGAGCACCGCTGAACAGGGCCCCGCCGTGAAGACAGGCACCGCTGAACAGGGCCCCGCCGTGAAGACAGGCACCGCTGAACAGGGCCCCGCCGTGAAGACAGGCACCGCTGAACAGGGCCCCGCCGTGCAGAAGAGCACCGCTGAACAGGGCCCCGCCGTGAAGACAGGCACCGCTGAACAGGGCCCCGCCGTGAAGACAGGCACCGCTGAACAGGGCCCCGCCGTGAAGACAGGCACCGCTGAACAGGGCCCCGCCATCTCAAGCACCGCTCCGCTGGGCCCTTCATCTCAAGCACCGCTCCGCTGGGCCCTTCCTGTCAAGCACCGCTCCGCTGGGCCCTTCATCTCAAACACCGCTCCGCTGGGCCCTTTATCTCAAGCACCGCTCCGCTGGCCACCACCATCTCAAGCACCGCTCCGCTGGGCCCTTCCTGTCAAGCACCGCTCCGCTGGGCCCTTCATCTCAAGCACCGCTCCGCTGGGCCCTTCATCTCAAGCACCACTCCGCTGGGCCCTTCCTGTCAAGCACTGCTCCGCTGGGCCCTTCATCTCAAGCACCGCTCCGCTGGGCCCTTCATCTCAAGCACCGCTCCGCTGGGCCCTTCCTGTCAAGCACCGCTCCGCTGGGCCCTTCATCTCAAGCACCGCTCCGCTGGGCCCTTCATCTCAAGCACCGCTCCGCTGGGCCCTTCATCTCAAGCACCGCTCCGCTGGGCCCTTCATCTCAAGCACCGCTCCGCTGGCCACCGCCATCTCAAGCACCGCTCCGCTGGCCACCGCAATCTCAAGCACCGCTCCGCTGGCCACCGCCATCTCAAGCACCGCTCCGCTGGCCACCGCCATCTCAAGCACTGTTTATGGTTCACTGTACCCACCATGCCTCCTCCTTGACCAGTGGAGACTGTCATCCACTTGAGAGACTGTGGCTTTGCACTCCCCAGGATGGTCCAGTGGGCAGCCCACCCATTGTAGAGACTTGAGAGACTGTGGCTTTGCACTCCCAGGATATGGCAGTGGGCAAACCACCCACTGTAGAGCATTGAGAGACTGTGGCTTTGCACTCCCCAGGATGGCACAGTGGGCAGCCCACCCACTGTAGAGACTTGAGAGACTGTGGCTTTGCACTCCCCAGGATGGCACAGTGGGCAGCCCACCCACTGTAGAGACTTGAGAGACTGTGGCTTTGCACTCCCCAGGATGAACCAGTGGGCAGCCCACCCATTGTAGAGACTTGAGAGACTGTGGCTTTGCACTCCCCACGATGGTACAGTGGGCATGGTGGCTCCTCGTGGATCTGGCGTCGTGGACTCATGTGGCTGTGGTGCCCCCCCCTTCCCTTCCCCCTGAGGTGCCTGTAGTTTTTCCATCAGATGCCCCTGCAGTGTTCTCTCCAAAGGACTCAGGTCTCCGGTGTGGGCTTTGCCCTTGTGTCGCTACACTGTGGCCCACGGACTATTCTATGTACTTTGGTTGTACAGGACTGATTGCCTCGGTTCTCCATGGCAGTGTATATAGTTTGATTTCTGTATATATTTTTTACATAGTAGACCTATATTTGTCCGAGCCTATTATTTACATAAATTCATCCTCACAATTTACTTATGTGTTTGTATTTTTCAGGGGTGTTTGGGTGGTGTCACTGTGACTTGTTGCTCTGCATTGGTGTTTACATAGTTGGGGGGGGGTGGGTGTATCGCATATGTGTGTGGCCGTAACCTCGTCCTCCCGTGTGTCGTAGGTGCAGTACTCACCGTTGTCGTCTGCGCCGGACTTCGTACTCGTGGTAGATGAGAAGGTAGACGAGAGCAGGTAGGATGTTTAATTCGGGTTCCATGCTGTCCTCCGTCCTCGTGGAGTGTGTATCGGTGAGCGTTTTCCCGTTCGTGGTCTGTTTCCGCCGTGTTTTTATCGGCGGTGTTCCCGCCCCGCAAAAGGTGGCGGATTGGTGAGTCGTGATAGGGTGGGCGTTACATTGTCTGCCGCCTGCCTGTTGGCGGTGACCGCCGAGCTGTTTGTATGTACCGCCGTGGCGGTCGGAGTGTTAAAGTGGCGGTCTCTGTTGGCGGTTCCCGCCAGGGTCAGAATTCCATTTTTTTGACCGCCAGCCTGTTGGCGGGTTGGCCGCCGCTTTATCACCGACCGCCAGGGTTAGAATCACCCCCTATGTTTCTAAAAGTTGGAATACTTTTTAAGAATCTAAAACTAGTTCTAGAATCTAATTCAAACGTTCACAAAACTTTTAAACTAAAAAAGAAATGCTAAACAGGGACTAACACAAGGCCCTAGCAGGACTTTTAAGAATTTAGAAAAATAGCTCAAATTGCAAAAATCAGTTCCTAATGACAATTTTTGGAATTTAGTCGTGTGATCAGGTATTGGCTGAGTAGTCTAGAAAATGCAAAGTCTTGTACCCCACCGCTGATCCACCAATGTAGGAAGTTGGCTCTGTATGCACTATTTCAAAGTAAGGAATAGTATGCATAGAGTCCAAGGGTTCCCCTTAGAGGTAAGAAAATGGCAAAAAGAGATAATACTAATGCTCTATTTTGTGGTAGTGTGGTTGAGCAGTAGGCTTATCAAAGGAGTAGTGTTAAGCATTTGTTGTACATACACAAGCAATAAATGAGGAACACACACTCAAAGACAATTCCAGGCCAATAGGTTTTCGTGTAGAAAAATATATTTTCTTAGTTTATTTTAAGAACCACAGGTTAAAATTTTACATGTAATACTTCAAATGAAAGGTATTGTAGGTAAGTACTTTAGGAACTTTGAATAATCACAATAGCATATATACTTTTCAAATAAATCACATATAGCTATTTTAAAACTAGACACAGTGAAATTTTCAACAGTTCCTGGGGGAGGTAAGTATTTGTTAGTTTTTGTAGGTAAGTAAACCACCTACGGGGTTCAAGTTTGGGTCCAAGGTAGCCCACCGTTGGGGGTTCAGAGTAACCCCAAAGTTACCACACCAACAGCTTAGGGCCGGTCAGGTGCAGAGTTCAAAGTGGTGCCCAAAACGCATAGGCTTCAATGGAGAAGGGGGTGCCCCGGTTCCAGTCTGCCAGCAGGTAAGTACCCGCGTCTTCGGAGGGCAGACCAGGGGGGTTTTGTAGGGCACCGGGGAGGACACAAGTTAGCACAGAAAGTACACCCTCAGCAGCACGGGGGCAGCCAGGTGCAGTGTGCCAACACACGTCGAGTTTTCAATTGGAATCAATGGGAGACCAAGGGGTCTCTTCAGCGATGCAGGCAGGCAAGGGGGGGGCTCCTCGGGGTAGCCAGCACCTGGGCAAGGGAGAGGGCCTCCTGGGGGTCACTCCTGCACTGGAGTTCCGAACTTTCAGGTCCTGGGGGCTGCGGGTGCAGATTCTTTTCCAGGCGTCGGGATCTGGGAGTCAGGCAGTCGCGGTGAGGGGGAGCCTCGGGATTCCCTCTGCAGGCGTCGCTGTGGGGGCTCAGGGGGGGCAACTCTGGTTACTCACGATCTCGTAGTCGCCGGGGAGTCCTCCCTGAAGTGTTGTTTCTCCACAAGTCGAACCGGGTGCAGAGTTGCAAGTCTCACGCTTCTGGCGGGAAACGCAGTTGTCTTTAAGTTGCTCCTTTGGAAACAAAGTTGCAGTCTTTGGTGAACAGGGCCGCTGTTCTCTGAAGTTTCTTGGTCCTTTTAGAGCAGGGCAGTCCTCTGAGGATTCAGAGGTCACTGGTCCTGGGGAAAGCGTCGCTGGAGCAGTTTCTTCAGAAGGGGGGGAGACAGGGCGGTAGGGCTGGGGCCAAAGCAGTTGGTGTCTCCGTCTTCTCTGCAGGGTTTTTCAGCTCAGCAGTCCTTTTCTTCTTAGGTTGCAGGAATCTGAGTTCCTAGGTTCAGGGGAGCCCCTGAATACAGAATTTAGGGGTGTATTTAGGTCTGGGAGGGCAGTAGCCAATGGCTACTAGCCCTGAGGGTGGCTACACCCTCTTTGTGCCTCCTCCCAAGGGGAGGGGGTCACATTCCTATCCCTATTGGGGGAATCCTCCATCTGCAAGATGGAGGATTTCTAAAAGTCAGAGTCACCTCAGCTCAGGTTGCCTTAGGGGCTGTCCTGACTGGCCAGTGACTCCTCCTTGTTTTTATCATTATCTCTCCTGGACTTGCCGCCAAAAGTGGGGGCTGGGTCCAGGGGGCGGGATCTCCACTAGCTGGAGTGCCCTGGGGCATTGTAACACAAAGCTTGAGCCTTTGAAGCTCACTGCTAGGTGTTACAGTTCCTGCAGGGGGGAGGTGTGAAGCACCTCCACCCAGAGCAGGCTTTGTTTCTGTCCTCAGAGAGCACAAAGGCTCTCACCGCATGGGGTCAGAAACTCGTCTCTCAGCAGCAGGCTGGCACAGACCAGTCAGTCCTGCACTGAACAATTGGGTAAAATACAGGGGGCATCTCTAAGATGCCCTCGGTGTGCACTTTTTAATAAATCCAACACTGGCATCAGTGTGTGTTTATTATTCTGAGAAGTTTGATACTAAACTTCCCAGTATTCAGTGTAGCCATTATGGAGCTGTGGAGTTCGTTTTTGACAGACTCCCAGAGCATATACTCTTATGGCTACCCTGCACTTACAATGTCTAAGGTTTTGCTTAGACACTGTAGGGGCATAGTGCTCATGCGCCTATGCCCTCACCTGTGGTATAGTGCACCCTGCCTTAGGGCTGTAAGGCCTGCTAGAGGGGTGACTTACCTATGCCACAGGCAGTGTGAGGTTGGCATGGCACCCTGAGGGGAGAGCCATGTCGACTTAGTCATTTTTTCCCCACCAGCACACACGAGCTGGCAAGCAGTGTGTCTGTGCTGAGTGAGGGGTCCCTAGGGTGGCATAAGACATGCTGCAGCCCTTAGAGACCTTCCCTGGCATCAGGACCTTTGGTACCAGGGGTATCAGTTACAAGGGACTTACCTGGGTGCCAGAGTTGTGCCAATTGTGGAGACAATGGTGCATTTTAGGGGAAAGAACACTGGTGCTGGGGCCTGGTTAGCAGGGTCCCAGCACACTTCTCAGTCAAGTCAGCATCAGTATCAGGCAAAAAGTGGGGGGTAACTGCAACAAGGAGCCATTTCTTTACAACATTCTTTAGTGATGGGTGTCCATGCTTTGTTCTTGCATGCAGGGCTTGCGGTTTGGATGTGTGGTTTGTGATGTTGGGACATTTGTGAGGAGTTAGAGTGATGGGGGTGAGGGTGAGGGTGGGGGTATGTGCTGGCATGCAGGTAGGGTGGGGAATGTAATAGTTGAGATTTGACTTACCAGAGTCCATTCCTCCACCTAATCCTGCGAGGCCCTCAGGATGCAGAATCACCAAGACCTGCTCCTCCCATTTTGTTAGATGTGGGGTAGGAGGTGGGGGTCCGCTGCCAGTACGCTGAACCGCCAGGTGGTGTCTTGAGACCAAGGAACGCACCTTCCGCCGTATGTCGTTCCTTCCTCTTCCTGATGTCCTCCCAATTTCTTGGGTGCTGTCCCACTGTGTTTACCCTGTCCACTATTCTTTGCCATAGCTCCATCTTTCTTGCAATTGAGGTGTGCTGCACCTGTGATCCAAATAGCTGTGGCTCTACCTGGACGATTTCCTCAGCCATGACCCTGAGCTCCTCCTCCGAGAACCTGGGGTGTCTTTGCCGTGCCATGGGGTGGTGTAGGTGATGTGTGGGGTGGTGTGGGGGGTGATAAGTGTGCTGATATTTAGTAGTGTGAGGTGTGTGGAAGTTATGTGGCTGATGGTGTTGTGTGCCTGTGGATGCTAGTATTGTTGATGGTGGTGTCTCTCTCTGGCCTTCGTTCGTGATTTTTGGTCGTAGGGGTTTGTGGGTGATGTGGGTGTGTGTTATATATTGTATTGGGTGTGTGGGAGTGGTGTGTGTATGTGTATCAGGTGTGTGTATTTCGAATTGTCCAATGTGGCTGTGTTTTGTATATGTGTGTGTATTTTTAGCGCAGCGGTGTGTACCGCCAATGGAATACCACGGTTGAAAGACCGCCGCGTGGATTCGTGTGTCGTGATAGTGTGGGCGTATTTCGTTGGCATGATGGTGGAGGATTTGTTTTTGCCAGTTTATCACTGACCTTTGGTGTGGCGGACTTGTGGGGGTGTCTGAATTTTGGTGGATTCCGTGCTGTGGGTCATAATGGCTGTGGCGGTTTTCCGCGGCCGCAGCGGTGTGTTGGTGGTCTTCTGCATGGCGGTATGCGGCTTTTACCGCCAATGTTGTAATGACTGCCTTCGTCTTTTTTATTTACTTGTTATAGTGTTTGTGCAGGTGTTGGGATTGTAGAGGAAAAGGGTGGGAAGTAAGTAAACAGTTATTATTATTTAATTAATATTTGTAATCAATTATGTGATTGTATGTATGTATTTGTAGTTGTATTTCATGTTTATAAAGCACATTCCAATGAAGGCATCGAAGCGCCTGTAACAGGAGTGAGAGGACCAAGAAAGACAGAAAAAGGAGAAAAAGAATTAGCCACAGCTACTGTGGAAAGAGACAGGTTTTTAGATTCTTTCTGAAGACCAGAAAATGGTGTTCTTTCCTCATCATTAAAGGAAGCATATTCCAATGCTTAGCCGCGGCTACCGTAAATGCCTTGTCACCCCATCTAGCCTTACGGGTCCGCAGAACATAAACAATATTAGTTACATTGATTTTGTAATATTGATTGACTTTATTGTACTTTAGGTGCAGATTTAGGTAGTTATTGGTATAGTGTGGAAGGTAAATCAGGTAATAAATATTTAACAATTAATTATTAATTTAGAATTCATTTAATTGATTTAGTTATTTAATTTATGTAATATTTATATATTTTAGCTATATGTTATATGTGGGTTGCTAAGTTTGGGTTTAGTGTGGAGAGTTAATTAAGTAATAAATAATTAACAATTGATTGTTATTTGTTAATGACTAATTTAATTTATTATCAATAATATAATTTGTGTAATACTTATATGTTAGTTACATTTTAGATACAGGATGCTTGGTTTAGGGGTATAGCGTGGGGAGTTAGGCGATAAATAATCAACAATTAACTGTTAATTAGTAAATCATTATTTGATTATGAATAATTTAAATTGTGCTGTACTTATTTATTTACCTTTATTTTATGTTTGGGCTCCTAGATTTGTAGGCATAGAGGATGGAAAGTTAATTCAATAATATTTAAATGAATATTTTTTTTAAATACAAAACATTATTAAAATATTTTTTTTTACATAATAAATAGGTAATAATAAAATAGGAAAATATTTAAGTGATTATTAATTATGTAAATTATTTATTTTCGTATTTTTTTAAAATAATTATATACTATATACATATATATTTAAATATATATATATATATATACATATATATATTTATGTTGATAATTTTTATATTAAAAGTTTAATATTTTTTCTAAATTAATAGGGTTATTCTAATATGTAATGTGTTTGAAGTGAAGTACTTTCCCTACTGTTGCTTAGCCTGGTGTGGGAATAATAAATTTAACCCCTCCAAAGTCCAGCGCTTTTCCCTACTGGTGTGCTGTTTGGAGTGGTGATAGTTGTTGGAAAGTGGATTATTGGTAAGGGCAGGTAAGTATCTACACTTAACAATAGGCCACCAACCTCCACTTAGGTCCAGTTAAGTCTGAATAAATGAAACCCAGCTCAACCCTTGGTAGCATGGCAAAGAGCGACAAGGCTTATCTTAGGAGACAAGTGTGTAAAGCATTAAAAAATCACAAAACAGAAAATAAGTGAAACACAAAACATCATAAAAATCCAACACCAATATAAAATAAAATGGAGTATATTTTTATCTTTAAAATGACACCAAAACAAATAAAATCGGATAAGTGGAACCAGAGATATGAATTTGTAAAGAATTCATGTTTTCTAGTGCATAGAAATGAAAAGTGCCAATCTGGTCATCTGGTCGCACCTCGACCGGTGCAAAGTCAAAGTTTAAGGCTGACCAGAATGGAAATCTGCTCAGCTACATGAAGTGGGAGTCCTCGGTCAAAAGTTTACCTTTGGACTTAGTCATTTTCTTAAAGATTTTCTTCAGCTGGACGAACCTGCAAGTCTGTCGGGGCCGTAGTTGAGGCAAGCCGGCTAGAGTTGTTGTGGCAGGTTGGTCCCTTAATAGACCTTTTTCCCAAAAGTACTCCAATCTTCTCCAAACTTCTGAATCATCTTACAGAAGGTTTTCTAAGGTCATTTAGGAGTCTATAGCTCACTCCAATGTTCCAGAAGCTCTGAGTTGCTCCTTGAGAATGTGGACTAAAACTCCCAGAATGGACCTGGCTCAAACTCCAAACGGCCACTGGACCATGTGAAGCTGGTCCGTTTCTTCAGGATCTGAGGCAGGGGACTCTGGTTAGCTATTTTACACCTGTACCGCACAGGGAGTCCCTCCTTGAACCAGTTGAAGCCAGGCAAAGTCATTCTTGTGGTGAAGCCCAAGTGTACAGCTGGAGCAGTCCTTCAGAGTGCAGTGTCCAGGTGTAGATCAGGGGTCCAACAGGGCAGTCCTTCTTCTTCTGATGTTCTTCCTTGTAGGGATCTGGTAGGGATCTGAGGTGTGGGTAAAGCTCTGCCATATTTATCCTTGTTCCTGGGTGAAAAACAGGGGGATCCTGGTTCTCCAATCAGATGCAGGGTCCTTTCCCCTGTGATGACCACTTCATGGGAAGTGTAGCAAAAATCAATCCCAGGGAGTAACATTCCTTAAAAATCCATCATGGCTGAAACCGATATTTGGAGGTTATATCTGGCTGAGCTCACCCACTGTAGTGGCTAAAAATTATAAAGACACCCCTCTCATGTTCTCTCCTAGTCTAATCAAGAGGGCTCCTAATTGTCTGGGGTTGCAGGATGTGAGGAAGGTGCTGGGTTGTCCTCCTAGGCTTTTGAAGACCAGTTTGGCAACCCTCCCCCTTCCTGTTTCCCCATCTGCTGAGGTGGTTCAGACCAGGCCACTTCACACCTCATCAAGGCAGCCTGGTCAGGCTGCCAGAGGCTGGTCAATCAGAGAAAGGCACTATAGAGCTAAAGTTGGCAAATTGTTAGGTAGAGTTACTCTTTACCTGAACTAGTTACATTAAATTCAACAAATTGTAAGCTGTGAGATTTATTATAACAATTAATTTGATACTATACTCGAGTTATCTGACACTTAAGGGGACTTTGTTAAATAAAATAAAGCCTTCTCATTTTAGCCTATAGAGGCCATTCACTGCAGTGAGGGAAAAACTAATTTGGCTGTTTTTCCTCACCTGGGCTCATAAAACTATTTGTATAAGGTCCATGCTTATTGTTACATGCCACCCATCCCTAGGGGCAGATAGAGCACACCTTAGGGGTGCATATATGCAAAAATAAGGTAGCTTAGGACTCTGGAAGTACTTTTAATTCCAAATTCGAATTTGCATTTAACCTTATTTAAAAGCAGCCAGCAAGGCAGACCTGCCTTTAAAATGACACTGGGCACCTCAGCAGTGCACCTATAGATGCACTACCTATGCTGGGGTCCCTAAACCTACATGCCCTACCAAATTCTGGGGACTTTTAGGTATGTTGACATAGCCAATAATAATTAGCCTAATTTGCATACTTATTTTAGAGAGTGCAGGCTGTGAGACTGGTTAACAGTTCCCAGGGCGCCATCAGAGTCAGGAAAACACCAGCAAAAAGTAAAAAATGGGGGCAAAAAGTTAGGGGGCCTCTGCAATCAGCCCTGTTTTCTCACAATAGTAAACTTAGCCACTCCGAAGTCCGCCACTGTCCCTACTGTTACACTGACTGGAGTTGGAATTGTAAATGTAATCTCTCTAAAGTCCAGCTCTTTCTCTGCTGTTGCAAAGATTGGAGCGCGAATGGTATATCTAACCAATCCAATGTCCCACACTGTCCCTACTTCCACTGCTTAGAGTGGGAATAATCAATTAAACCCCTCCGAAGTCCAGCAGTATCACTACTACTGTATAACATGGATTTTGGTTGGTATTTATAATATTCCCAGCCTGCAATACCTTTCCTCCTATTGGTTTCATATATTTCTATTTTTATGTGTTTATTTTTTAATTTTATAACTTTTGTTTACATATTAAATTTAAAGTTATGTTTCTTGTAATTGTGTTTGTTTTACTTTTTTTTGGAATATTCTTCATTTGGTAATATATATAATATTTTGCAATTGAACAGAAAATATGTGTAAGTTTAAATATATATTGTATGTATATATATTTATACACATATATATAAACATATGTACATATGTTTTTCATAGTAGCAAATTGAAAAATTAACAAAATAAATGTAATATATTGTAAAATATATATTTTTAAAAATGTTACACTATATATATATATATACATGTACAATAATATACGCACTAATGCACATATATATTTGTACATGTGTGTACGTGCTTATATAAGTGTACATTCATCTGCATATAGTTTTAAGTATTAGTGGAATGTATGTAGTTTGTGTTATAATAATGTTATGTACTAAAATATTTAAGATTTTCTACTTTAAACTATGTAAATTAAAATACCTATACTCTGTGTGTTTTTGAATGACATTAATGCTAAACAATATTTTATTTCTTATATTTTTTGTTCTTACCATTATAAGTATAGGAACACAACATTTTGTTGAATTATATTTTTGACGTGATATTTGTATCAAACAATATTGTGTACCTCAATGTTGTGTCAAAGATCAGAATCTGCTGTTGAGACCTCCGTGTAATCTGAACTTTGAATCTCAGAATGCTGTCTTACCCTTTCATTCCCCTGAGGTCAAGATCATGTGTATCATTGTGATAAAAAATATTTCCTGAGTCATCACTTTTAGAAACAGTTTAGTTGTGAATTCTTTTATGTAAATGCCCACTGTTTGTACTTTATAGCAGAACTATGAAGTAACAGCAAAGTTCTGCATTCCCTCACCGCAGTTACTCCAATACATCAAGACAGTCCATTTCAAGAACAGTGTGGGTGATGAGATTTTTTTTGATGCCAATGGAAACCCACCAGCAATCTTTAAAATTATGAATTGGCAGCTTACCCATGAAGGTTACTTCATGTATGTCACAGTTGGTCAATTCAATTCTAAACGTCCTTTTGGATTGGATCTAATACTCAATGAAGAAGCAATTGTTTGGAATTCAGCACTAAGAAAGGTAAGAATGGTGTTGCTAAAGATGTGGCTATTGCTTTAAAGGTGATTTTGTTTCATGTATACTTGTATACTACAATGCTGTCTCAGAAATCACTCAACATATTGCTACGAACTGTTGTCCATCTTAATGAAGTCAAATGAAAAGTGACGAAAAATATTCAGTGCATGTATTTGATTAAACAGAGTATTAAGACCATAATTATTAGAGGATTGGTGATATGCAGCCAAGGATGCTTCGATTTAGGTGCACTAAACACTAGCCCATACCACCCTTCCCAAACTCTGTAAATCATAAAGCATTCACATCTACCTACAGAATGGTCTGTATTCTGAAGCAAAGTCTTGACACCCAGAACAAATTGACCAGTGATCTATGTGTGCTTTCCAAAATCCTATGGCTATTAAAGTGTACAAAACATGTAAGGAAACTTACTACTACTGAGCCTCTAGGGTTTATTTGTCATCGGATGTTTTGTAAACCTTTCAATACCTACCTGTCTTGAAGGTTTAATTGACTTTTACATGGAGAGTAGCATAAGAACTTCAAAACTGAAAGTATCAACCAGGAATATGTTTTGTATAGATGTTTTAGGTATACCTATCCATGGAAATGTCTTTTACTCAACTGTCTAACTATAACTAAGTAAGCCTCAAGATCCTTTTAAAAGGTAATTTGGCCACATGAATATCATATATATTTATTCCTGAAAGTATTTAGGAAAGTATTTAAGATCTTCCAAGCTAAAATGTTACCTCTGTAATCTTGAAATATCTTCCAATTTTTTAAACGATTGACAGACATCACAAAGCAACATAATCTAAGAACAGTTTCACAAAATCTGCAGAGAGGTAAGATTTAATGAGGTTTTTAGAATGTCCAAGGTACAGACAGCAAAATGGACACATACACAATCAAATGCTAAGGAAGTTAGCACAACTGAACTCCCTCTATGTCTGCACAAAGAAAACTTGAGCTCCCACACATGAGACAAATATACAATCTATATCAGGGGGACAAGTCTAACACCATACATGCTCACATCAGATAAAACAAGATGAAATACTTACTATACCAAACAGAACACAATGCAATGACACCACAATTGCACTAACAAATACATTTCCATATAGTCAACATCTATCTTTGTCTTGGGTGACACCAGCACTGCCCATAAAGTTTGATTTTGCTAACAACAGCAAATGGATCAGCAAGCAGGCTAAAACACTCACAGCTGAAGGCAGACAACACAAGTTACTGGGGAACAACAAAAAGGAAGATAAGTAATCAAGACAAATGTGTACCCAAAAAAAACAACTGTTTAGGTTTATTAACAACCAATGGCAAAATGTCCAAGGCCATTGGCCAGTCCGTTAGCCTTTCATTGCACAGTACTGTGCCAACACTTGACTCCTATTACTACCAGGCAACATCCACAGGAAGGGGCATCAGGTGGGAAGGCAGGTACCTTAGGAATCATCCTTGTGGTGGGGGGTTGGATTTGGGATGGGTGGGTTTGGATTTGGGTTTGGGAGGGGTGGACTCTTTGTTAGGAGGGGGGCTTTTTCTTGGGGGAGAAGTATGGGTGCTTGTGGGGGGCTGGTGTGACAGCAGAGGACTTGAAAGGGGAAGGAATGGTTTGGGATGTGGGTCGGGCCTCTTGGGTTTGGGATGGGGTGGAGGGAACAGAGGAAAGGCAAGTCAAATAAAACTTTCCTTAGGAGCAGAGGGACGGTCATCAGAAGGGGGTTGGAATTTTGAGGTTGAGGGTGTGATTGTCTGCTGTGTTGGTGTTGATGTCTTGGCCGTTTGCATGTGAAAGGTATGCTTGTGTTTGGTTGGTGTTTGTTGCGTGTGAGTGTGGGCGTTTGCATGGCTTTGGGGCAGGGAGTGGGAGGTGCTAGGTGATCGAGTGGTGGATGTGTGTGTCTGTCTGTTGGGGTGGTGCCTGCAGGTATGCTTGTAGTGGTTGATATGTGTGTGTCTGTTGGGGTGGTGTCTGCAGGTATGCTGGATGTGGTGGATGTCTGTGTGTCTGTTGGGGTGGTGTCTGCAGGTATAGTGGGTGTGGTGGAGGTCTGTGCATCTGTTGGGGGGTATCTGTGGATATAGTGGGTGTGGTGGGTATGTCACTAACTGTTGATACCTGTGGGTATGCTTGATGTTCGGTGTGGGCCGGTGGGCTGGTGGGGGTGTCTGGGAAGGTCGTGGCTGATGGTGTGTGTGTGGGTGTATGTTAAGCGCTTGCGTGTTGGTGAGTTTTGTGGTGTTTGTGTTTATGTGTGCTGCTTTTGTGTGTTGGGTGGGTGGGTGTGGATCTGTTTGTGTCCTTGGGATAGGTCGGAGAATGGGGGTTTGGATTGGGAAGAGGGAGGTAGACGGGGGTCATAAGGTGGGTGGTGACAGGCTGCCATTAGTGAGGAGGCCAGAGCCTGAAAAGATCTCTGTAGGCCAGACATGGCACTATGAATGCCTCCCAGGAAAGCATTGGTCTGCTGAAGTTGGCAGGCCAATCCCTGGATGGCATTCACAATGGCAGTCTGACCTGCAGAGATACTTCTCAGGAGGTCGATAGCCCCCTCACTCAGGGCAACAGGGGCAGGGGCGGAGGTGCTTGCAGCAAAGGAGATGCCCACCCTCTTGGTTGAGTGGGTACGGCCAACTGGGTGGGGAACAACAGGGAGAGTGCGAATAGAACTGGGGGTGGAAGACAAAAATGGTGCTGTGGTATGTTCTGATGGGTCCACCACCACTAGGGAGTGGCCACTGGGGAAGAATCTGATGATGATGTAGATCCAATCTCCTCCATGGCACTTGCATCACCCTCTGGGCAACAGGGTCCCTCTGTGTTTCGTGGTGTCTTGACCCGAGCTCCTGTGGCCAGATGATTCCCTGCTCAGCTGTGTCCTTCGATTGATTGGGCTGATGCTGCAAATACAAAGAAAAATAGTGCCAACACATGTTCCTGATCACACTTGAACAACAGTTCTGATCAGCAAACATTACCATGATGTCAAGTATGCCCCTGCAACAAACTCCTCCTAAGTGTCCCCGACATTTACCATTCCATATGCGTGCATGCCATCTGAACTGTCAACAGTTGCCCAAAGGAAAATCTGAATCTCAGACAACTTCAATTGCATGGCTAAAGATGCGCAATCACAGTAACCACTGAACAAGTAGGAGACCACATCACCTTCATTGCTTATCCTTACTTACTTGTTGTCATACAGTAGTAGGTCAGTGTCAACTCCATTCCCGCAGATCCCACACAAGGTCAGGCAGACATTTATTTGTCACATACACAATAACACAACAATAAGAAATGATGTTTCCAGAACATGCCATATGCTGACAACTGTACAGTAGCCTGGAGAAGATGACATGGAAATACTCATTTCACACAAGAGACATATTTGCAATGCACACTTCACCAAGTGCAATTTGTCCCAATGGATTCATCGAGGTAGTACCAATGTTGCTCTGATAGGCCACACATTTGGCATGGAAATGTGTATTGTAAAATATCATGTGCCAATTGAAATGGAGATATGTCCCAAAAAGCCACAGCACAATGAAGTAGCAAGTCCCCTGGAAATCACCACTAATGTCTAGCACCACTTACAATTAAAAATTCTGATTGCATCAGTAGAAGCCATTAGTCTTTTGTATGTCAGAGGGACACAAAGATTTTCAAGTACGTGTAGGAGGACCTTAACATGTTCCCATGTTGGGAAGCTACAGCACAGTCCCCATTTCGGTCACGCACACCCAGGTGTCTATGGATCAATAGTTGTACCCAAACACATGTGAAGTCAACATAACTGCAAGACATTCCACAAGACAGACCTTCCCCATTACACATGTGCAGTGTACTCTGCTACATGATACCACATCAATGGCCTAGCAATGCACATTGTGGTTAAAAAATCATAGTCATAAATGGCATGTACATCATTGCTACTGCAGTTGTACATGCTAAATGGCATGCAATGACGGCTGAAGTTGTGTGTGAGCCAACAATCAATGGTGAAACACTCCTGTCTGTGGCACCATATAAAATGTATCCCCATTGCAAATATCCTATTCTAAACATAGGTTGGCACCACATATATTTGAGGGAACACAGGAATCATCCCATGAACACAGGTAGGCCATGCACTAAGCAGCAGCGTACACACTTTGTCAAAAGAGAAAGAGACACATGCTTACATGTAGGCACAAAGAAAGTTGGCAACATTGATGGCACACAAATCATGTTCATGGGCATTTCCCACTTACCAAGGTAAGGTATTGACCTGTAACTGCACCCAAAGATAACTGTATGCTCTGTCACATGTATGATGGCCTCTTTCACATGGCAGACAGGCATTAGGCGCCAGAAATCGTGACACACTGAAAACAGGTAACCTCTTGGTGACACATACCAATATACTAATTTAACCAGACACATGTCTGTGGACAGTGATCAATCACTTCCTTTAGTTTGGCCTGTAACACTGAGGATTGGTGGTCTGTTGCACAGATTTTACAATCAATATCACAACAAACAGTACTTGATTGATAAATGTACGAAGCCATATGTTGTCCCTGGAGAGCAAATTGTTTGTGTATTGTACACAGTTGTGTCCTAGGTCCCTGGACCAATAGGCAAGGCACATCAGTATGCACCACATTACATATCTACACAGTCACTCATCTACTGTTTCAGACATGGCACATCCTAAATCGGCAGGGAGGGATGTCAGAACCTAACACATTAACATGGCAATGCGACAGGCAGGAATATGCCCTGTACTTACCCCTTTGTGGCTGCTGTGCTCCCCTCAAATGCCCATCAAGGCCTGGGTACACCTCTGTCAGGATGTATGACATGGACATTAGTGGGGTCATGTTCCCACGTGTACCTTGCCCACTTGGGAGGACAGCCACAGTTGGACCTTCACAATCTTCTGGGACCAACATCTCAGGTCCCCCCACCTTTTGCGACAGTGGGTCCTCAGCCGGCTGTGGACTCCTAGGGTCTGCACTTTCCAGGTGAATGCTCTCTATATCGCCTTCATCTGATGGATATTAACTTGTATGGATGTAAGAGATAAATCAAGAGATTACAGTAACAGGTTTTGACACAAATGGTTGAGTCACTCACCTGTCAGAAAAACAAAGCTAGAAATTTAAATTTAACACACCACAAATTTAAAGCACACAAGTCAATAAGTACAGGGATATGACTACACACTTTGGTATCCATCTGCAGACTAACCCACTACCCTGCTCATGGCCTACGAAGACGAAGCAAGCCTACTCACATCATGTAGTCCATGCACCAGCAACATGTACTGTGATGTAAGCCACAATGAAACATTAATCTCATATGTGGCTTCTGAAGGGTAAACTTCTGAGGCCTGACTGGACCAACACATCCACACTCTGTAAGATTGTCTCACTGCATACATTCCCTACCGAAAACTGCCATAGTACAGACTTCACAATTAAACTTGAGTGACACTGAAGGGGCTTGCATGGTGGGTACAGAAAGTGACTTCCTTGTGCATGTGTGGATATGTGGCCTACCTAATATAGACCCCTGGCACCCCTGGCTCTCGCCCCCCCACTGTCACTACACCCGTCTTCGCTATGATGCCACCACTCTCCACACCCTCAACATCGGCTGCTCACCCACCTGCCACCAAGCCACCCCACAGCTCACCCACGGACCCTTCTCTTGCCAGAACTGCACTTTCACCAGCCTCCATGCCAACGACCCACCCACCAAAGCAGGATGCAACCATCTCAGATGCATCCTACTCAACACCCGCTCTGTCCACAAATATGCCGTCAAACTTTGGAATCTACTCGACTCAGCTTCCCCAGATGTCGCCTTCCTGACCGAGACCTGGATGTACCCCTCATTAGCACCCAACATCACCATAGCCATCCCAGACAGCTACAAGATCACCCGCACAGACCTCTCCAACAAGCCAGGAAGAGACAACGTCATCGCCCACAAGAACACCCTCAGGATCACGACCAGCACCGAAGACACCCTCGGCACCACTGAACACCTGCACTTCCAGATCCACACCGACCCAAACAACACCCTCAGAGGGTTTACAGACCCCGTTCCCCGACAACAGTGCAGCTACTCTGTCACCGACGTCATCAGCATGCACGCTCTCGCATCCACAGGCTACCTGCTCCTTGGGGACTTGAACTTCCACCTCGAGAACACCAAGGATAACAACTCTACCACCCTGCTCGACAACCTCTCCAACCTCTGCCTCAAACAGCTCGTCATGACACCCACCCACTCTGCAGGACACACGCTGAACCCCATTTTCTCCACCAGCAAACCCGTCTCGTTCAGCCACACCACCGAACTCCACTGGACCGACCACCGCTGCATCCACTTTTCCTTCGAGAAACCCACAACACACCATCACCGCAACGGATTCCCGACCGCAGATGGAATAAGGTCACCAAAAACCAGCTGATCACTACCCTCTCCCGGAACCCACCCATCGATACCACCAACACTGACACAGCAGCCCGCAATCTCAGGCAACAACTCTGCCAACACTCTCGCCCGATCAAAAATCCTTCCAACAGACGCACCAAGAGAAAGGCCTTCTGATTCACCGCCGACCTCCAGGAATCTAAGCAAACATGCCGAAGCATCAAAAAGAAGTGGCGCCAAGATCAGACACAGGACAACCACATAGCCTTCAAGAATGCCATCCAGCAACTCATCCGAACTGCGAAGAGAACCACCTTCAAAGAACGCATTGACAACAATGCACACAGCCACAAGGAGCTCTTCAACATCGTGAAGGAGCTCTCCAACCCCGGCTACAACGTCACTGTGACTCCCTAGCCACCTTCTTCTACCGCAAGATCGCAGACAACCATGGTAGCTTCAGTACTCAGACCCCACCATCAACCACCGACAACACAGACTCACTACCCACCATCCTCCTGCTCTCCTGGACCCAAGTCAATGTAAACAACACCATCAAAATCATGAACACCATCCACTCCGGCTCACCATCCTACCAGTGCCCTCACCACATCTTCAACAAAGCAAGCTCTGTCATCGCACCCCAACTCCGGAAGATCATCAACAGTTCCTTCGAGTCTGCCACCTTCCCAGAGAGCTGGAAACATGCCGAGATCAACGCCCTCCTCAAGAAACTCAAGGCGTACCCAAAGTACCTCATGCACTTCCAACCCATCTCCCTGCTCCTCTTCCCGGCAAAAGTCATGGAGAAAATTATCAACAAACAACTGACCTGTTTCCTCGAGGAGAAAACACTCTGGACCCATCCCAATCCAGATTCCACAGCAACCACAGCACTGAAACTGCCCTCAACACTGCAGCTGACGACATCAGATCCATACTGGACAATGGTGAAACCGCTGTGCTGAACCCTCCTGGACCTCTCAACCGCGTTCAACACCTTCTGCCACCACACCCTACGCACACGCCTCAGCGACTCAGGAATCCCTGGCAGAGCCCTGGACTGGATCACCTTCTTTCTCACCGGCAGAACTCAGAGATTCCGCCTCCCTCCATTCCACTCTGAAGCCACCAAAATCATCTGCGGCATACCCCAGGGTTCGTCCCTCAGCCCGACTCTCTTCAATGTCTACATGTCTCCGCTCACTAACATCGCCCGATCTCATAACCTCAACATCATCTCATACACCGATGACACCCATCTGATCCTCTACCTCACCAAGGACACTGTCAAGACCAACCTCCACGAAGGAATGAAGGCCATCGCCGCATGGATGAAGAACAGCTGCCTGAAACTGCATTCCGACAAGACTGAGGTCCTCATCTTCAGCTCCACCCCCTCCGCATGGGATGACTCCTGGTGGACTGCCACACTGGGAACTGCACCGACACCCACCAACCACGCTCGCAACCTGGGATTCATCCTGGACTCTTCACTATCTATGACCCAGCAAGTCAACAAGCCATCTCCTGCTTCAACACCCTCTGCATGCTTTGGAAGATCTACAAATGGATCCCCACTGAAACCAGAAGAACATTCACCTAAGCCCTCGTAAGCAGCAAACTGGACTACTGCAATGCCCTCTTTGCAGCCAAACTCCAGAAAAGACTGCAACGCATCCAGAACGCCTCCGCATGCCTCATCCTGGACATCCCCTAACATTGCCACATCACATTCCACCTGAGAGACCTACATTGGCTCCCCATCAACAAGAGAATCACCTTCAAACTCCTCACCCACGCTCACAAGGCACTGCACAATACCGGACCAGAATACCTCAACAGACGGTTCTCCTTCTATACCCCGACCCAACAGCTTCGCTCCACCGACCCACGCATTCGACGAACAACCACCGGTGGCAGACCAAGGACCTCCTTTCCTTCAGGAGACATCTCCTGATGGATGGATCTTTCCTTCAGGAGACATCTCAAGACATGGCTGTTCGAGCAGTAGCAGCCCCCCGCCCCTCAGCACCTTGAGACCCTCACGAGTGAGGAGTGCACTCTACAAATTCCCTGATTGATTGATTGATTGATTGACTTCAGGGGGTAGGTTCTGGTGTATGTATTTGTAACATAGAACACTCCTTTGGACATATGTGACTATCCCACAGAGATGTCACCCAACATACAAAGGTATGCTTCGTACAATTTCTGCAATGTGACCAGGCTACTGAATCACATGTCATTGCCTCCCAAAAATCAGCACACTGCCTGCCCTGTGGGACTGTCATCAGTGCACTAAGTCTGTACAGGACAAATATGACTTCTGTGAAGGTAAAACAGAGCTGTGGGAGTAAGAGACAGGTCATGAGTCAAAGACACACATTGACTCTGATGCAAAATGCATGTACGGACTTGTTCAGGAATTTACCTCAGGACCAATTGTTAATCTAGTCAGTGGACTGAGGCATTCAGAGCATGTTTTGCCACTAGAGTATTAAGTTGCCCAGATGATAGGATCTGCTGATGTACAGGGAGTGGACACAGTGCCACAGTTGTATTACCAATATAATTCTACCACAGCCTAGAGTATGACGCAGTGGAGACACTGGTGGAGGTGGGCCCCAGCCCGGGCGATACCGTGCCTCTGACAATAACCCAGCTGATTTCACAACTGCACCCAGAGAGGTCCTGGTTGGTTGGTAAGTCATAGTTGTCCTGATTGCGTGCGTGCAATGTCAGGTTCTACAATCTTGCAGTTAGGGACCCATTTTTGCAATTATATACCATTCCTCGACAGGAGACTCAGCATATCCAAACCACCCTTGGTTATTGACACCACTGAGGAATCCAACTAGGCCAGGGGAAGTCCACTTCAGTGAGGTCCATAGAAGAACACAGTGGCCAGTGGAGCGGGCTTTTTGGCTCCGGAAGATCAGATTCCGCTATCTGGACTGGACTGGTGGAGTTCTCCTCTACTCACTCAGGGAAGTGTGTCAGATCACTGTGGCATGCTGCATGCTCCACAGCATAGCTGGGTAGAGGAACATCCCCAACATCCCAGAGGAGGGGGAGCCTGTAGTGACATTGGGTGAGACTCATGAAAAGCCAAGTGAGGATGACAGTGGTGAAGAGAAAGGAACTGGCTTACGGGAAGAACTCATCAACAGCTCCTTTTCATGAGTGTAAGTTTGTCATGTGATGTCATGACTATGACTGTACAATGAACTGTATTTGTGAGAATGTGTGGATTTTAGTGTTTTGGAAACAGCTAGAGAGCTGATATTCTCCAATATTCAGTCTGATTGATAAGTTAGCTTTTGACACATCCCACACATCCCCACCCTGATGATCTTGTTTTGTTTCTGTCACCTTACTTTAGTTGCCCTTTGCTTGCTATGTGACTTGTGTTATAGGTATGGTTTCAATCCTATACTCCTTTATTTGTTCTTTGGTCAGGTACCTTTGCCATAGCATCTTCAGGTGGGCATTTCAGAGTTGTGACATTGGCGGGTATCTGATGCTGTTCTGACATAGAAAGTGCACATTGCACTTGTTTTGTGTCTTGTGGTGGGCCTGATGCATCATTTGTGTCATCATGTGGTCTGAAAATATATAGTCCTAGCCTTTGATCAAGACATTTTCCCTTCACATTAGCTAAACACTGTATGACCTGTCTAGAGCTGTAGATGTGTTTCATCATTGCAGGCCACAGTGCCTGTGCCACAATACTGACATATGTTTGTGACATACCACCATTTGCATGAGCATTGAATTATGATGGGTCTGTGATCAGGGACTGTTGTACTGCCATCTGTCTGTATCTTAGATTATGTAATGTTGGATTTCTTTGGTGAGGCGAGTGATAAGGCTCAAGCTGATAAAATCAACCACTTCAATGTTTTCCTACTCTACTGGACAATGTCTGACAAATCCCTTCCTAACATGGTCTTGGGGCCTGTACCTTGAAATATGTACTCTGACTCAGTATGAGTCACACATTCTTGTTCCTCAGACTCAAAACATATTGATTTCCTCTGTGCTGTACACTGGAATAAAACATTTGGTTTGACCAGACACTTGTACAGATGTGTTGGTGTGTAATGGTTGCAATCCTGAGCTGGACAATGTGTACCTGTAACATATCCCTGCTTGCACAAGTAGCTTGTGTCCTTATCGTATGGTTCACATGGTCTTACATCTCTACATAGGGAAATGTGAAAATTAAGCAAGCAGACAATGAGTTTCTGATGGTAGAATTTATTACAATGCTAAATCTGAAACTAATTATATCTTATGGAACTTGTAAAATGGCAGATGGGATATATGTCACTTTTCGGATGGAGTAATCCCTTCCGCAAGCTCGTAATGTGGCCCAAAGTAACAAAAATGAAAAGTGAAAGGGTGACTCATGGTAAATGAAATCATTGGAGTAGATGCCACTCTACTGGGACTCCAAGGTCCAGAGTACTACTCCCATGGAAACTGGTAGGTGATTCAGAATACCTCGATAGCATCAATATGTAGCACACAAAGGAGGTCCTTTAGGAAGAGGTCACTTGCTGGCAGGGGTGGGGGTCTTGCCATCTGAAAATCCTGGATTTGTTGCTGAATGTCCCAACTTGCATGGTGAGGGGTTTCTGCTACTACAGAGGCAGAGGTGTCTTGGGTGGGTTCTTCCTCCAGTAGGGCCTCCCTTCCAGTGGCTGGCACCGATATTGATGCGCCTGGTGTTAATGTGCCAAAGTAAGGGGTAGATTTTTGTTGGAAAGCCCTGCTTAGGGTGGTGTAAATGTCCCTCAGTACCCCTGTTAGGGAGTTCATGTTGGTTTTGTGTATCCACATGTCTCTGTGCATGTCCCTCTGTAGCTGCTTGATTTCCTGGAGATCAAGTCAAAAACTGGTCCATTACACCTTGGGTCTCCTGATAGGCCCCCAGGACGTGGCTGATGGTGTCCTTGCCAAGATCAGCCCCAGTGGCCTCACCCCGCTGGCCCTCAGCACCCCTCCCATGCACTCTACCCCCAAAGGCATGTGCCCTTGCCACAGGGTGCCCTCTCCAACTTGTTCCTGGATCCTCATTGTCGGAAGTGTTGTGTTGCAACTCAGGATTCAGGATTGGGGCAAAAGATGGTAGACACTGTGCTCAATGCACAGGTTTGGGGACATAGGGCTGCCTGTGATGTTGAGACAGCCGGGCTGGAAGGTGATGTTGTGGCCACAGTGAGACTCCCTGTTGCTGTCTGACCAGGTTTCCTAGATGAGCCAGAACCATCCTCCATGTCCAGACATCCAGGAGTGTCTTCCTCACTGAAGGCGTCATCCAGGGGCAGTTGTGGCAGTTTCTTCTGTGGCCTCTGTGTGCCCAGTGGCAGTTTGACCTGTTGATGTGAAACATACAATGTTGCTGGTTGTACTGTGACATCTACCTCCAATGTTTTAGACTTACAGTAAGCAGAGACGCTGTACAAAGTTAAGTTGCAGTTAATCCCATTGTGGCAAGTAACCATGGTATTGGGTGTATTGACATTCTATGTGTGAAGCATGTCGATTCATTTTGACTCAAGCAGCTGCTGAAATATGCAGATGCATTTTCAGACAGGATGGCCTGAAAATGACATCTTGCCACCAGTGCAGGCAAAATAGTGGCTAGACAAGATATGGCTTTGCCCATTTGGAGGCCTAGTTGAGTGTGATTTGTTGTATATGTAGCTGGAATCATCATGTGCATAGTGCAGTGTGAATGTTTCTGCTTCCAATACCAATCTGGTGAGGCATTTTGAGGCCTTATGAATACTTTTTATTCACAGTGGGTAAGGTGTCATTCCTGTCCTCCAATATTTCATCTTGAGCTAGCAAGTCAAGATGGAGCTATGTTGACAGCTACATCTCTGACTTGGGCATGATCTGTGCTTGATCAGTCCCAGGTGAGTATACTTCACTTGAGAGTTGACAAACAAGGGCACCTTGACAAGTGGCCACTGTGTTAATGTTTGGAGTGAGAGTTATAGGGCCTATTGGGCTTTGCAGTCATGCCACTACCTCTACTTCCCAACACTTAGCAAATGCTATCCTCCCATGTGAGTACACTTTGATTGAGAGTTGGCAAACAGGGGTCTTTAGAAAAGTGAACACTGTTCTAGTGTTTAGAGTCAGAGAAACAGTGCCTCCAGGTTATTACCTTTATTTCCCACACTTCACAAATAGTATCCTCCCAGGTGAGTACACTTCATCTGTGGTTTACTAACAATGATATGTGGACAGGAGAACACTGGGCTGGTGAGTGAAGTAACAATAACAGAGCCCCCTGGCCTCAGCAGTCATGTAACTCCCAGTCCTACATACACTATACAAATGTGATCTCCCCAGGTGAGAACACTTCATTTGTGGTTTACCAAACAATTGTGTTTGAACAGAAGAACACTGGGCTGGTGAGTGGAGTAACAGTAACAGAGCCTCCTGGCATCAGCAGTCATGTCACTCCCTGTACTATACACAAAATACAAATGTGATCTTCCCAAGTGAGTACACTTCCTTTGTGGTTTACCAAACAATGGTATTTGGACAAGTGAACACTGGGCTGGTTGTTGGATTTACAGACACAGGGCCTTCCTAGCCTTGGCAGTCATGTCACTCCCTCTACTACCTACTCTTGGCAAATAGTATCCTCCCAGGTCTGTGCACTTCAATTGAGAGTTACCAAACAGGGGTCTATTGACAAGTGCACAGAGGTGTGAGTTAGCGAAACAGTGCCTTCAGGGAGTTGCAGTCAGGTAAATCTCTCTAGTACACACACTTGACAAATGTTCTCCCCCAAGTGAATTAACATAATTTGAGAGTTAATTCACATATGTATTGGGCCAAGTGACAGCTGGCCTGGTGTTTGGAGGTAATGAAACAGTGCCTCCTGGGAGCTGCAGTCAGGTAACTCTCTCTAGTACACACATTTGGCAAATGTTCTCACTCCAGGTGAGTTAACTTAATTTGAGAGTTCACTAACATGTATACTGGGCCAAGTGACCACTGGTCTGGTTTTTAAAGTTAGTGAAACTGTACCTCCTGGAAGCTGCAGTCAGATAACTCTCTCTAGTACACACACTTGACAAATGTTCTCCCCTCAGGTGAGTTAACTTCATTTGAGAGTTTATTAACAGAAGTATTAGGCCACTTAACCACTGGTCTGGTGTTTGGAGTTAGTGAAACACTTCCTCCTGGGATTTGTAATCAGCTAACTCTCCCTAGTACACACACTTGACAAATGGTCTGCCCCCAGGTGAGTTAACTTCATTTGAGAGTTCACTAACAGATGTATTGTTATTGGGCCAAGTGACCACTGGTCTTGTCTTGGAGTTAGTGAAGCAGTGTCTCCTGGGAGTTGCAGTCAGGTTATTCCCTCTACTGTCCACACTTGACATTAGTATCCCCCAGGTGAGTGCATTTCAATTGAGAGTTACCAAACAGGGAGCAATCGACTAGTGAACACTGGTCTGGTGTTTGGAGATGGTGTGACAGTACCTCCTGGGAGTTGCAGTCATGTCACTCTCTCTACTACACACACTACATATAGTAGCCTCCCAGGTGAGTGCAGTTCATGTGTGAGTTGCCAAACAGGGGTATTGGGACTTGCAGTTGCTCGTGCTTCAGTGTTTGGCATTGGATATGCAAAGGACTGTGGTCTGTGAAGGGATGTGTTTTTAAGTGCCCTTTGCAGGTGTGTCCACTGTGGCAATGTGTGTCAGCTGTGTTGTTTTCAAATTCATTGAATGTGCAGTTGTTTATTACTTAGCTGACTGTGAACAGCCATGGTTCAGGCTGCCATTGGCTGACCACCATGAAGGGTCTGACATGGTGACTATGTGCTTGTTATATGTTCGGTGGTTGGTTGTGGCTTTGTCAGAGCTGGAGGTAAGACAGCCTCTTTCCAGGAGTGCTTCTGGCGGTCCTGCATGTATGACTCTCAATAGAGTGGTTTGAAGGACTGCCAACATGGCGGTCTTTTCAGGACTGGCAACAAGGTGGTCTGGCGGCCTTACCGCCACCCTCGTAATGAGAACCTATATGTTCCACCTGCAGCCTCTCTGTAATTTTGAAACAATGTCCAAAAAATGCTGCCATTGGCAGCCTTTTTATAGGGCATCTACTGTAGTTTGGGCTCTTGGATACATTTGTAGACTTATATATTAGTGGACCCTATACCTTGTACAGCCCTCTGATACCGATGGTCATGTTCGCTTGCTAGAAAACTCTCCAAATAAATCAATGGACTGGTGATAGGGGCAATGCTGTAGCATGACGTTAAAGTTAATTAAAGCTGAGACCATTCAGAGACAAGATGAGACCTTTCTAACTCTACCTGAAAGTGATATCCGATGGGCTCATCAGCAGCCTCCCCCTTTGGCAATCATTTTCAGCCTCAGGGGAAATCCCACTTATAAATTCAGACACATACCATTAGCATCCACCATTCATTGAAAGTGGTATTGACAAGAGTTTGTTGACACTAGCAAAACACTAGAGCACACACATGGGGCAGATTTATGTGCCCCTTGCACCACATTAGTGCCACCTTAGCATAATTTTTTTGACTCCAAGGTGTCCTTTTCCCCACACCATAATTACAAAGTTTGTAACACCTTGTGCCACATTATGCCTGCACCAGGAATAATATTTGCAAGGGGTGCATTCCCCCGTTAAGGAATCTAAGAGATTTCGCTCCATCATTTTTTGTGGGCACTTTTAACACCTGCACAGAGCAGATGTTAAAAGGAGGCATACCATTGTTTTCAATGGGCCTCAATGAGCTTTGCAGGATTAGCGTCAACATTTTTTATGCTAATCCGGCAAAGTACCAAACTAGCGTAAACATTTTTGATGCTAGTTCCCTAGCTACCTCTATAGCTATATCTTAAATACAGCACACACATGGTGGCTGTTAGAAAGGGGGTTTTGGTTGGCAGTCAGGTTACCCCCTGTCCAAGCAAGGACCATCACTCTAGTCAGGGTAAGTCCCACACTACAAAAATTATCCTGTGCCCACCCTCCGGTAGCTTGGCACTGAGCAGTCAGGCTTAACTTAGAAGGCAATGTGTAAAGTATTTGCGCAATAAATCATGCAATAACACAGTGTAACACCACAAAAATACACCAAAACAATGTTTAGAAAATATATAATATTTATCTGGTCAGATGCAGGTCAAAACGATCAAGATAAGTTGTATACGTTGAACTATCACTGTAAAAATTATATAAAGTGTCTTTAGTCTTTTAAAAAGCAACAAGGATCTCTTGCAAGCACAAAGTACCTGGTTTGCATTCAAATTCTCCGCAGGGGACCGCAGGAGATGCGTGGAAAACGGGGAGGTGTGCTGTTATTTTTCCAGCGCACACAGACGATGCATCGTTGAGGTTTCACGCAGGGCAGGCTTTGTGTTGATTTCCGATGCATTGGCTGGGATCCTCTTCGGGTTGTGGCATTTTCGGACATCCCGGGGACAATGCATTGAAATCCTGGTGTGCAAGATTAAGTTACCGGGGCTGCATCGATCCAGTAGGTGATGCGTGGAAATTTCTACCGCACAGCAGGCGCTGCATTGATTCCTCTCAGGAATTCGGGCTGTGTCTTTTCGGCTCTGGTTTGCGTTAATCCAGTGGGCCGTGCGTCGAATATCCGGTCGCAATGCTGGCGCTGTGTCGATATTCTCCTTGCGAAGTCAGGCTGCGTGTGCGGCATAGAGGTGTCTGCCACTAGCTGGTAGCTTCCATCAGAGGAGGTGTCGCTGTCAGAACTGTCCCCGCCTGTCTCCAACGTGGTGCTCCACTAGCCCTCCGTTCCACTGGTGCCCTCACCGTTGGTGGATTCGGCCTCCAGGCCCATGTGGAATGCAGCTCCCTCTGTCACCGGTGCCTCTGCTCCTCCGCCAGATGATGCTAATGCACACAACAACAGGGTGACAAAACAAAAAGGGGAGAAGAGACAGAGGATACACTTGGTCAATGCCAGCAACAACACTACCGTTGGTGTACACCACTCACAAGGAACAGCCCTATCCACTAGGCCATGCACTACCCGTTACAATGCTAGTCACCAGGCCACGGGGTACAATGGCAAACGTCATTAGCTGCACACCTGAAACCCACAGGACCCTGCCCAGTAGTAGATGTCCACTAGCATTATTGGGGTTGGAGTGCATCTGAGCTTGCCCATCTTGGAACCTACCCTGCAATGTTCACCCTGGCCTAGGGGCACCCACCGACCCACATCCCCCACCAAGGTAACACTTTAATGTGCTCAAAGCCATGATTCTGAATCTGTATTCAGCCCCTTGTGGCTGCTGTGATGCCTTCAAGCGCCCATCCAACTCCAGATAGACCACTGCCAGGATGCGGAACATCAAGGGGCTCAGGGTACAATGGGCACCCCTTCCTCATTGGGAGGCCAGCCCCAGCTGGCCTCCGCCGTCTTCCTTGCCCAGCGGTGCAGGGCCTCCCACCATTTGGGACGGTGGGTGCTCCGCCTGTCCAAGAACCCCAGGGTCCGCACCTCCTTGCCGATGGCACGCCAAATACCATTTTTCGGATGGGCGCTGACCTGCAGAAAAAGATACAGCAGAAAAGGTATTATTCATACCGTCTGGCCCACCATTTCCCTCCCATCCCCTTATGCACCGACATTGCCCATCGAACATGCAGCATTCTGCCCAGGAACCCTCAGTCCCCCCCTACACAAGGCTTACACACACAGCACTCCATACATTCATGCTCCACACATCGTGCTCACAGTGTACTCACCTGTTTGTCTGGAGGACCATAAAGTGAAGGGTATTGGGGTAGGTCCCCATCCACTAGTCTCTCCAACTCCTCCAAAGTGAAAGCAGGGGACCCTCTCCCCAGACACTCAAGCCATGTTGCTTCCAGACACAGGTCACAGCAGCATTTGCAGTGTAGGTCCTCTCCTGTTGAACGTCAGGTAGCAAGTGAGTGAACAGATAGAAAATGGAGGTCACGTCCACGGCGGTGCGTACCGTCAATGCCAGCGTACATCACCATTGGCTCCTGGATCCTATAGGCCCCAATGATAACCAATGATGTGTTGCACGGCGGTTGTCGACCGGCTACTGCAATGGCGCACAACGCCAGTGGAATTACCTCATTTCCACTTGTCCCTCCTCACAGGTCAGGCGGCCTCCATTTCAGGGGGGCACAGGCCATGGCACCTAACTGCGTCACAGCAGACATAGGCACATCAACGGACCTACACGTTCACATACTGTTTCTGTAAAAAAAAAAACATATTAATCTGAGTATATCTTTGATTATGACCATCTGCTCACAGTTTTTCACCCTAGAGTTCAACCGCTGTGGATGAATAGGAGATGGAGACATACCCCCGTTGTTAGACCTGACAGCCTTAGGGTAGTCACCCCTAACTTTTTGCCTGCCTCCCTCCACTTTTTGGACACTGTTTTTGCTGGTTAATAGACTCTGCGCACTTTACCACTGCTAACCAGTGCTAAAGTGCATATGCTCTCTCCCTTAAAACATGGTAACCTTGAATCATACCTGATTGGACTATTAATTTACTTATAAGTCCCTAGTAAGGTGCACTTTATGTGCATAGGGCTGGTAAATTAAATGCTACTAGTGGGCCTGCAGCACTGGTTGTGCCACCCACTTAAGTAGCCCCTTTTTCTTGTCTCAGGCCTGCCATTGCGAGGCCTGTGTGTGCAGTTTCACTGCCACCTCGACTTGGCATTTAAAAGTACTTGCCAAGCCTAGAACTCCCCTTTTTCTACATATAAGTCACCCTTAATGTGTGCCCTAGGTAACCCCTAGGGCAGGGTGCTGTGTAGGTAAAAGGCAGGACATGTACCTGTGTAGTTATATGTCCTGGTAGTGTAAAACTCCTACATTCGTTTTCACACTACTGTGAGGCCTGCTCCCTTCATAGGCTAACATTAGGGCTGCCCTCATACACTGTTGAAGTGGCAGCTGCTGATCTGAAAGGAGCAGGAAGGTCATATTTAGTATGGCCAGAATGGTAATACAAAGTCCTACTGACTGGTGAAGTCGGATTTAATATTATTATTCTAGAAATGCTACTTTTAGAAAGTGAGCATTTCTTTGCACTTAAATCCTTCTGTGCCTTACAATCCACGTCTGGCTGGGCTTGGTTGACAGCTCCTTGTGCATTCACTCAGACACACCCCAAACACAGGGTACTCAGCCTCACTTGCATACATCTGCATTTTGAATGGGTCTTCCTGGGCTGGGAGGGTGGAGGGCCTGCTCTCACACAAAGGACTGCCACACCCCCTACTGGGACCCTGGCAGACAGGATTGAACTGAAAGGGGACCTGGTGCACTTCTTAGCCACTCTTTGAAGTCTCCCCCACTTCAAAGGCACATTTGGGTATAAAACAGGGCCTTTGCCCTACCTCATCAGACACTTGCTGGAGAAGAAACCTGAACCAGAAACTACATCCTGCCAAGAAGAACTGCCTGGCTGCTCAAAGGACTCACCTGTCTGCTTTCTACAAAGGACTGCTGCCTTGCTGTTGCACTGCTGCCTTGCTGAACTCTTGTCTGGCTGTGAAAGTGCTCTCCAAGGGCTTGGATAGAGCTTGCCTCCTGTTCCTTGAAGTCTCAGGACCAAAAAGACTTCCCTCTTTTACTTGGACGCTCCGTGCGCCGAAAATTTAGACGCACAGCTTGTCTCGCGGCGAGAAAAACGCCGCACTCCGACGCTGATCGACGCGACGCTCTTGGGACGATCGAAGATCCGACGCACGTCCTCGCAAGGACAACGCCGCCCGACCTCTAGAGGAGAAATCGACGCGACGCCTGCCGTGAGATCGTAATTTCAACGCGCAGCCCCGCAGATCGAAGTCTAGAGGAGAAATCGACGCGACGCCTGCCGTGAGATCGTAATTTCGACACGCAGCCCCGCAGACCGACACGCAGCCGGAGAACAAGTAGGAAAATCCACGCACAGACCCGGGACATCTGGTAATCCCCGCGATCCACAGAAAGAGACTGTCCGAGCGCCGGAAAACGACGCCGACTTCCCTGCGTGGAAAATAACGACGCAAGTCCGTGTGTGCCGGGGAGAAATCGACGCACACACCCTTTTTCCACGCACCTCTTCTCTTGTGGCCCTCTGAGGAGATTTTTCCACTCCCAACCAGGTACTTGTGCTTAAAAGAGACTTTGTTTACATTCTAAAGACTTAAGACACTTTATATCACTGTCCTGTGATATTTCTACAATTTTCCATTGCAACTTTATTCTTTTTGACCTACAATTATCCTGATAAATATTCTATATTTTTCTAAATACTGTGTGGTGTATTTTTGTGGTGCTATATGGTGGTATTGTATGATTTATTGCACAAATACTTTACACATTGCCTTCTAAGTTAAGCCTGACTGCTCGTGCCAAGCTACCAGAGGGTGGGCACAGGATAATCTTGGATAGTGTGTGACTTACCCTGACTAGAGTGAGGGCTTTTGCTTGGACAGAGGGTAACCTGACTGCCAACCAAAAACCCCATTTCTAACATTGGTGATCAGCGGTGAGGATAGGACTTGTATTTGTGCAGTGACATACAGTAGCTAAGTATTTCACTACCTACCCACAGTTGAAGGTCAACTTTGTTTTTATCTCTTTTTGAAAACCCGATTCTTTTCCTGACAAGTTTCAAAAACTAAATCCTCACTCAACATGTCTCTGACTGGGTCTCAGACAGGGGACTTTGACCTAGTCCAGTTGGATGCATATACGGTCAAACAACTAAGAAGATTCTGCAGGGCATTGAGGGTACCCACCCAAGGGGCCTCGGGAAAGGAGGACTTTCAAGTGGCGCTGAGGGCCTGGGCAGAAGCCCATTTAGAGGATGATGAGGAAGAGGAGCCAGAACATGGTCCCTCAGAGGAATTTTCACTATCGGTAGATGGTGTTACCATTGCAATTGTGCACCCTTCCAGACCAGGGAGCAGTGTCTCCATGCAAAGCCTGACCGCAGAGGAAAGGAGAGAGGAAAGGGAGTTCCAATTGCAAATGGCAAAACTGAAAATTGAGGCTCAACAGGAGGAGAGGAGGGCAGAGAGAGAAGCCAAACAAGCTGAGGCTGAAAGGGCAGCCAAACAGATTGAAGCTGAAAGAACAGCCAAACAAATTCAAGCAGAAGCTGAAAGGGCAGCCAAACAAGCGGAAGCTGAAAGAGCAGCCAAATAAGTGGAAGCTGAAAGAGCTTTGGCTGAAAAGAAACTATTGTTGGCTCATGAACTGAGTCTCAAGGAGCTGGAGATCAAGGCAAGACAGTCTGAATCCAGCAATAATGGTGGCAGCATACAGACAGGACCTGCTGGAGAAAAGAAGGTTCGTATACCCAAAAATGTGGTGCCCAGTTTTGTGGTGGGAGATGACATAGATAAATGGTTAGCTGCTTATGAAGTTGCACTAAGGGCTCATGAGGTTCCTGAAGGGCAATGGGGGGTAGCTATGTGGGGTTATGTGCCGCCATTGGGGAGGGACACACTTCTTACATTGGATCCACCGGATCAAAACACATACCCACTTCAGAAAGCCACTTTACTTGCCAAGTTTGGGCTGACCCCTGAGGGATACCGTCAGAGGTTCAGGGACAGCACCAAACAGACCACACAAACATGGGTAGATTTCTTTGATTTCTCCAGTAAGTCACTGAATGGATGGGTGCGGGGCAACAAAGTAGCAGATTATAAAGGTTTATATGACTTGATTCTGAGAGAGCATATGCTTAATGTTACTTATACAGATTTGCGCCAGCACCTAGTGGATAGTAAGCTGACTGATCCCAGGAAGCTTGCTGAGGAGGCGGACCTCTGGGTTAGCACCAGAGTGTCCAAGAAGGTACCTGGGGGGGACTCCCACAAAGGTGGTCAGGGTTCCCAACAGAAGAAAGAGGGGGGAGATAAACTTGCAGATAAGGAACTCTCTAAAGGCCCCCAAAAGAATTCCCAGGGAGGGGGTGGCAACCCTTCCTTTTCTAACTTTGGGAAAAAGCCAGGGACATATGACAAGTCAGGGAAATCTAGCCCCAAATGCATGGAGTGTTACCAATATGGTCACTACAAAGGCGATCCACAGTGCCCCAAGAGGGCACCGTCCACTACCGGACAGGCACCTGGGTTGACTAGTGTAGCGCTCGGGGGGAGATGGACCCAACTAGCTTTGGGGAGCAGGTAGAGATTTCCCTAGTGTCCCTGGGAGAAGGAGAAATGGTGCCCAAGGCCCACATGCCCAGGAATACTTCCAAGTACCGGCAGTGGGTCACCATTGATGGGCAGAAGGTGGAGGCTCTGCGTGACACAGGAGCCAGTATGACTACTATCAAGAGTCAGCTGGTGTCAACAGAGCAGATAGTACCTAATACATTCCACCAGGTTCAGAGTCGCTGACAATCGTGAGAGTCACCTACCGGTGGCTCTGGTTCCCTTTGAGTGTGGGGGGGTCTCTGGTACTCTGAAAGTAGCTGTGAGTCCTGCCATGCCTGTAGATTGTCTGTTAGGCAATGACCTTGAGCACACTGCTTGGAAAGAAGTGGAGCTCAGGTCTCACCTGGAGATGTTAGGGTTACCTGAGTGGGTCTGCATGACCACACGGTCCATGGCTGACCGAGAGGGAAGTCAAGGGCATCTGGAGCCTGGAACGATGGCCCAGAGAGCTGCCAGGAGGAGGGACCAGGGGTGCGGTAAACCGGCCCCAGCTGTTCCCACAGTGGCTGACGGGGCTCCTGAGGAGGAGGCTCCCGAGCCAACTGGGGAAGACATTGCCGCCCTAGGTGACTTACCTGAGCTTGCTGGCTGGCAAGTTGAGGGTGGACCCACCAGGGAGGAATTCTGCAAGGCGCAGAAAGAATGTCCCACTCTGGAAGGTTTGAGGAAACAAGCCTCAAACCAGGCAGCAGGCGACGCCTCTGGCGATCACCACCTATATTGGGAGAATGAACTCCTCTACAGTGAGCCTAAGGTTCCGGGCTTTGGGGCAGCACGTATGCTGGTGGTCCCCCAATGTTACCGAACCTTCCTACTGGGTCTGGCTCACGACATTCCCCTGGCAGGACATTTGGGGCAGGGCAAGACCTTTAACAGGCTTGTCACCCACTTTTATTGGCCCAAAATGAGGACCCACTCAGACAAGTTCTGCAGATCCTGTCCTACCTGCCAGGCCAGTGGTAAAGCAGGAAAAAGGGTTAAAACCCCCCTGATTCCACTTCCTGTCGTTGGCACCCCCTTTGAAAGGGTGGGCATCGACATTGTTGGTCCCTTGGACCCCAAAACTGCCTTAGGCAACAGGTTCATCCTGGTTTTGGTGGACCATGCCACCCGTTACCCAGAGGCAATCCCTCTGAGGACAGTAACTGCACAGGTGGTGGCCAGAACCCTGATGGGGATATTTACCCGTGTGGGATTCCCCAAGGAAATAGTGTCTGACAGAGGCACTAACTTCATGTCTGCATACATGAAGTCTCTGTGGGATGCGTGTGGTGTAACTTACAAGTTCACCACACCCTATCACCCCCAGTCGAATGGTCTTGTGGAGAGATTCAACAAGACCCTGAAAGGCATGATTGGTGGCCTCCCTGAGGCCATGAGGCGTAAGTGGGACGTCCTCTTATCATGCCTTCTCTTTGCTTACAGAGAGGTCCCCCAGAGAGGGGTAGGGTTCAGTCCCTTTGAACTTCTCTACGGGTACCCTGTCAGGGGACCCTTAAGCATTGTCCAGGAGGGATTGGAGAAAGCTCCAAAGACACCCCCTCAGGATGTGGTCAGCTATATGTTGGCCCTCCGCAACCAGATGACCCGCTTCTGGAAAGAAGCCCAAGATAACCTTGAGGCCAGTCAAGAGGTGATGAAACAATGGTATGACCAGAAGGCCACCCTGGTAGAGTTTCAACCTGGAGACAAAGGCGGTCATTCTGACCCTGGCGGTCAAAGACCGCCAGGGCGGAGGACCGCGGGAGCACCGCCGCCAGGCCGGCGGTGCTCCAATGGGGATTCCGACCGCGGCGGTAAAGCCGCGGTCGGACCGGCACCACTGGCGGGCTCCCGCCAGTGTACCGCCGCCCCATTGAATCCTCCAAGGCGGCGCAGCTTGCTGCGCCGCCGAGGGGATTCCGACCCCCCCTACCGCCATCCAGATCCCGGCGGTCCGACCGCCGGGATCCGGATGGCGGTAGGGGGGGTCGCGGGGCCCCTGGGGGCCCCTGCAGTGCCCATGCCACTGGCATGGGCATTGCAGGGGCCCCCGTAAGAGGGCCCCTAAATGTATTTCACTGTCTGCTGCGCAGACAGTGAAATACGTGACGGGTGCAACTGCACCCGTCGCACAGCTTCCACTCCACCGGCTCGATTCCGAGCCGGCTTCATCGTGGAAGCCTCTTTCCCGCTGGGCTGGCGGGCGGTCTGAAGGCGACCGCCCGCCAGCCCAGCGGGAAAGTCAGAATTACCGCCGCGGTCTTTCGACCGCGGAACGGTAACCTGACGGCGGGACTTTGGCGGGCGGCCTCCGCCGCCCGCCAAGGTCAGAATGAGGGCCAAAGTGTGGGTAATGGAGCCAGTAGAGCCCAGAGCTCTCCAGGACCGCTGGTCTGGCCCATTTGAAATAAAGGAGCGGAAAGGGGAGGCCACTTACCTAGTGGACCTCAAAACCCCTAGGAATCCCCTAAGGGTGCTCCATGTGAACCGACTAAAAGCTCATTTTGAGAGGTCGGAGATCAACATACTTCTGGTCACAGATGATGGAACGGAAGAGAAGAGTGAACCTCTCCCCGACCTCCTCCCTGCCCAAGAAGGTGATGGGTCAGTAAGCGGGGTCATTCTGTCTGACTCCCTGACTCTAAATCAGAAAGGAGACTGCTATGAGCTGTTGGAGCAGTTCTCCCCCCTGTTCTCCCTTACTCCTGGACTGACCCACCTCTGTGTTCATGATATTGACACTGGTGACAGTCTCCCTGTGAAAAACAAAATTTACAGGTTGTCGGATAAGGTGAAGGCCAGCATCAAGGAGGAGGTCTCCAAGATGTTGACTCTAGGGGTTATTGAGAAATCCAGTAGTCCCTGGGCCAGCCCAGTGGTATTGGTACCTAAGGCTACTGCCCCAGGTGCGAAGCCAGAACTCCGGTTCTGTGTGGACTACCGGGGTCTCAACTCCGTCACACGGACTGATGCTCACCCCATCCCCCGAGCTGATGAGCTCGTGGACAGGCTAGGCGCTGCCAAGTTCCTGAGTACGTTTGATCTTACTTCAGGGTACTGGCAGATCGCCCTAACTGAGGGTGCCAAGGAAACATCCGCATTTTCAACCCCGGATGGCCATTACCAGTTCCGGGTGATGCCGTTTGGGTTGAAAAATGCCCCCGCTACCTTCCAATGGTTGGTTAACGGGGTCCTAGCTGGCAAGGATGCCTTCTGTGCAGCCTACCTGGATGACATAGCTGTCTACAGTTCCAGCTGGGAGGAACACCTGCTTCACCTCAAGGAGGTGCTTCAGGCCCTGCAACAGGCAGGCCTGACCATCAAGGCCAGTAAGTGCCAGATTGGGCAGGGTTCCGTGGTGTACTTGGGACACCTAGTGGGTGGTGGCAAGGTGCAGCCACTCCAGGCCAAGATTGAAACTATCAAGGCCTGGCAACCACCCCGAACGCAGACTGAGGTGAGAGCCTTTCTAGGCCTCACAGGATACTACCGCCGATTTGTCAAGGGCTATGGTACCATTGTAACACCCTTGACAGAACTCACTTCCAAGAAACAACCTAGGTTGGTGAATTGGACAGTGGCTTGTCAGAAAGCCTTTGACGCCCTGAAGGAAGCCATGTGCACGGCCCCCGTACTCATGGCCCCTGACTACTCCCAGGAATTTATCGTGCAGACAGACGCTTCAGAGCATGGCATTGGGGCAGTCCTAGCACAGCTAAATGAGGAGGGCAGAGATCAACCGGTAGTTTTTATTAGCAGAAGGCTATTACCACGGGAACAGAGGTGGAGTGCTATTGAACGAGAAGCTTTTGCTGTGGTCTGGGCACTGAAGAAGCTAAGACCCTACCTGTTTGGGACTCACTTCCGGGTTCAGACAGACCACAGGCCCCTCAGATGGCTCATGCAGATGAGGGGTGAGAATCCAAAACTCTTGAGGTGGTCCATTTCCCTACAGGGGATGGACTTTACGGTGGAACATCGCCCAGGGGTTGACCACGCCAATGCTGATGGTCTCTCCAGGTACTTCCGCCTTAGCGATGAGAGCTCCCAGGAGGTCGGGTAGCTCTCCCCACTTTCAGCTGGGGGGGACACATGTTAGACCTGACAGCCTTAGGGTAGTCACCCCTAACTTTTTGCCTGCCTCCCTCCACTTTTTGGACACTGTTTTTGCTGGTTTATAGACTCTGCGCACTTTACCACTGCTAACCAGTGCTAAAGTGCATATGCTCTCTCCCTTAAAACATGGTAACCTTGAATCATACCTGATTGGACCATTAATTTACTTATAAGTCCCTAGTAAGGTGCACTTTATGTGCATAGCGCTGGTAAATTAAATGCTACTAGTGGGCCTGCAGCACTGGTTGTGCCACCCACTTAAGTAGCCCCTTTTTCTTGTCTCAGGCCTGCCATTGCGAGGCCTGTGTGTGCAGTTTCACTGCCACCTCGACTTGGCATTTAAAAGTACTTGCCAAGCCTAGAACTCCCCTTTTTCTACATATAAGTCACCCTTAATGTGTGCCCTAGGTATCCCCTAGGGCAGGGTGCTGTGTAGGTAAAAGGCAGGACATGTACCTGTGTAGTTATATGTCCTGGTAGTGTAAAACTCCTAAATTCGTTTTCACACTACTGTGAGGCCTGCTCCCTTCATAGGCTAACATTAGGGCTGCCCTCATACACTGTTGAAGTGGCAGCTGCTGATCTGAAAGGAGCAGGAAGGTCATATTTAGTATGGCCAGAATGGTAATACAAAGTCCTACTGACTGGTGAAGTCGGATTTAATATTATTATTCTAGAAATGCCACTTTTAGAAAGTGAGCATTTCTTTGCACTTAAATCCTTCTGTGCCTTACAATCCACGTCTGGCTGGGCTTGGTTGACAGCTCCTTGTGCATTCACTCAGACACACCCCAAACACAGGGTACTAAGCCTCACTTGCATACATCTGCATTTTGAATGGGTCTTCCTGGGCTGGGAGGGTGGAGGGCCTGCTCTCACACAAAGGACTGCCACACCCCCTACTGGGACCCTGGCAGACAGGATTGAACTGAAAGGGGACCTGGTGCACTTCTTAGCCACTCTTTGAAGTCTCCCCCACTTCAAAGGCACATTTGGGTATAAAACAGGGCCTCTGCCCTACCTCATCAGACACTTGCTGGAGAAGAAACCTGAACCAGAAACTACATCCTGCCAAGAAGAACTGCCTGGCTGCTCAAAGGACTCACCTGACTGCTTTCTACAAAGGACTGCTGCCTTGCTGTTGCCCTGCTGCCTTGCTGAACTCTTGTCTGGCTGTGAAAGTGCTCTCCAAGGGCTTGGATAGAGCTTGCCTCCTGTTCCTTGAAGTCTCAGGACCAAAAAGACTTCCCTCTTTTACTTGGACGCTCCGTGCGCCGAAAATTTAGACGCACAGCTTGTCTCGCGGCGAGAAAAACGCCGCACTCCGACGCTGATCGACGCGACGCTCTTGGGACGATCGAAGATCCGACGCACGGCCTCGCAAGGACAACGCCGCCCGACCTCTAGAGGAGAAATCGACGCGACGCCTGCCGTGAGATCGTAATTTCAACGCGCAGCCCCGCAGATCGAAGTCTAGAGGAGAAATCGACGCGACGCCTGCCGTGAGATCGTAATTTCGACGCGCAGCCCCGCAGACCGACGCGCAGCCAGAGAACAAGCAGGAAAATCCACGCACAGACCCGGGACATCTGGTAATCCCCGCGATCCACAGAAAGAGACTGTCCGAGTGCCGGAAAACGACGCCGACTTCCCCGCGTGGAAAATAACGACGCAAGTCCGTGTGTGCCGGGGAGAAATCGACGCACACACCCTTTTTCCACGCACCTCTTCTCTTGTGGCCCTCTGAGGAGATTTTTCCACTCCCAACCAGGTACTTGTGCTTAAAAGAGACTTTGTTTACATTCTAAAGACTTAAGACACTTTATATCACTGTCCTGTGATATTTCTACAATTTTCCATTGCAACTTTATTCTTTTTGACCTACAATTATCCTGATAAATATTCTATATTTTTCTAAATACTGTGTGGTGTATTTTTGTGGTGCTATATGGTGGTATTGTATGATTTATTGCACAAATACTTTACACATTGCCTTCTAAGTTAAGCCTGACTGCTCGTGCCAAGCTACCAGAGGGTGGGCACAGGATAATCTTGGATAGTGTGTGACTTACCCTGACTAGAGTGAGGGCTTTTGCTTGGACAGAGGGTAACCTGACTGCCAACCAAAATCCCCATTTCTAACACCCTTGTACTGACCCCTGGTGGACCTGGCGACAATGGAGGACAGGCACATTATCCTAACCTACAGACTTGATAGGGCCACAATCCAAGAGCTGTGTGCCCAATTGGAGCCAAACCTGATTTCAGCTATCTACCACCCCACAGGTATCCCCCCTCTAGTGCAGGGCCTGGCAATGCTCCATTTCTTGGCAAGTGGTTCCTTCCAAGCGACAGTGGCCATGGCATCAGGGATGTCACAGCCTATGTTCTCAAACGTGCTGACCAGAGTGTTGTCTGCCCTGATGAAACATATGCGCAGCTACATCATATTCTCCCAGGTGGATGAATTGGCCACAGTGAAGGCTGACTTTTATGCAATGGGACATTTCCCCAACATAATTGGCGCTATTCATGGTACACATATTGTCTTTGTCCCACCCCAGAGAAATGAACAGGTGTTCAGAAATTGAAAGAGCTTTCACTCTCTGAATGTGCAGATGGTGTGTTTAGCGGACCAGTACATCTCCCATGTCAATGCAAGGTATCCTGGCTCTGTGCATGATGCCTTTATCTTGAGGAATAGCATCATCCCATATGTGATGTCTCAACTCCAGAGGCACAGGGTCTGGCTAATAGGTGAGCCCATGGTCCCCGCCCAGTTGATGCAGGTATAAGGGTGGGGCGCTGGCACCAAGGGTGAGTGTCTGGCTAACAGGTATACCTCGATATTTACAGGTGACTCTGGTTACCCCATCCTCTCATGGCTACTGACCCCAGTGAGGAATGCCAGGACAAGGACACAGGAACGTTACAATGAGGCACATGGGCGAACAAGGAGGATCATTGAGTGCACCTTTGGCCTCCTGAAGTCCAGATTCCGGTGCCTCCATCTGACAGGTAGATCCCTGTGCTACTCACCCATGAAGGTGTGCCAGATCATCGTTGGATGTTGCATGTTACACAACCTGGCCTTGAGATGCCAGGTGCGTTTTCTGCAGGAGGATGAGGCTGGAGATGGTCGCATGGTAGCGGTGCAGCCTGTAGACAGTGAAGAAGAGGAGGCAGAGGAAGAGGATGTGGACATCAGAACTACTATAATTCAACAGTACTTCCAGTGACACACAGGTAAGACACTGAAACTTCACATTCCATTGCAGTTTTGTGTTGTGCATTGTACATGGCAGCCTGATTTTCCTATTTCTATGGCCACTTACTGTACACTTTGGCATCTCTATTTTCAGATATCTGTGCCCCACTCTGGCTCCTGGTGTGTTTACTGCTGCCCACTACAGGTCATACCTACGTATATATAACTGTACATTTGAATTGCAATGTTTACAGCTGTTAAACTAATACATATTTCAATCAATTGACAGACTCCATACTTGTATTAATTCCAAGGGTTTTATTTCTGTGATAATAAGTATTGGGATAATTGCAATGGGCTGGATTGATGGTCCAGGATAGAGTGCAGTCTATTGGTATCACAGATGCATTGTCCAAGGGGGCATAGGGAGTGGGGCAATGGCAGTTCAAGGTGGACAGGGTGACAGAGTGGGACACAAGGGTGACATTCAGGGGAGTCTCATTTCCTGGTGGGGGTCTTGGCAATGTTCTCTGGCTTCTGCCTAGATCGCAGGGACCTTTTGCATGGTCATTCTCCTTATGCAGGGGGAGGGGTGCTGGTGGCCTGTTCCTGTGGTGGGGCCTCCTGTCCACTAACGTCAGTGGAGGTGGAGGGCTGTTCATCGGTGTGGCTAGTGTCAGGGGCCCATTGGTGTGCCACTGCCTCCCTCATGGTGATGGACATGTCTTCCGGCACCCCTGCAATGGTGACCAGGGTGGTGTGGATGTCTCTCAGGTTCTCCCTGATCCCCAGGTACTGTCCCTTCTGAAGCCGCTGGGTCTCCTGCAGCTTGGCCAGTATCTGGCCCATGGTCTCCTGTGAATGGTGCTATGCTTCCAGAATGTTGATGAGTGCCTCGTGGAGAGTTGGTTCCCTTGGCCTGTCCTCCTCCTGTCGCACAGCAGTCCTCCCCGCTTCCCTGCTGTCCTGTACCTCTGTTGCCTGAACCATGTGCCCACTGCCAGTAACCCCAGGTCCCTGATCCTCCTGTGTTTTTGGGGTTGCCTGGGGTCCCTGTAGTGGTGGACACACTGCTGATTGACGTGTCCTGGGTACAGAGGGATAGGCCCGCTGGGTGGGTGCTCTGGTGATGTTTCCTGAGTGGGGAGGCTCTGTGGTGGTTTGGGACTGTGGCTGTGTCACCGACTGTCCATAGGTCCCTGATGGGCCAGGTTGATCATCCTGATCCAGGCATGCAGAGCTGCTGTCATCACTGAGGGCCTCCACCGGTGGGGGGGGGAACTGGATGTTGCTGGCACCTCCTCTCCAGCGACATTGTGTGTAGGTCCTCTGGGGATGTAAATGCAGTGTTATTGTTTCTGCGTGTGACATCCTGTGCATGGGTATGTTTCCCTCTATGGTTGTTATTACCAAAGCAGCTTTGGCTTGTGTGAGTTGTGATTTGGTAGGCTAAGTGATTGTCACTAGTGTACTAGTGTGCATGCTGTAGTGATGGGTGTCCATGCAGGTCTGTGATGGGGTCCATGCATTGGTGTTGCATGCAGCACTTAGTATTGTAATGGCTGGGTTGTGATGGTGGGGTACATGTGAGGTGGTGGAGGGATAGGGGTGAGGGTAGGGGTAGGAGTTTGTGATGGCAAGCAGGGAGGGAGGGGGGGAAGTAGTAAAGATTTGACTTACCAGAGTCCAGTCCTCCTGCTACTCCTGCCAGGCCCTCTGGATGCATGATCGCCAAGACTTGCTCCTCCCATGTTGTTAGTTGTGGGGGAGGAGGTGGGGGCCCACCGCCAGTCCTCCTTACAGCTATCTGGTGTCTTGCAACCACGGAACGCACCTTCCCCCGTAGGTCGTTCCACCTCTTTCTGATGTCATCCCTTGTACTGGGGTGCTGTCCCACGGCATTGACCCTGTCCACAACTCTCCGCCATAGCTCCATCTTCCTAGCAATGGACGTCTTCTGCACCTGTGATCCGAATAGCTGTGGCTATACCCGGATGATTTCCTCCACCATGACCCTTAGCTCCTCCTCTGAGAATCTGGGGTTTCTTTGTGGTGCCATGGGTGTAATGTGTGTGGTGAGTGTGAGGGTGTGTGGGGTGATGTGTTGGGGTGTGTGCTGTGAGGTACGTGGATGGTGTATGGGTGATGGTGTTCTGTGGCTCTGATACAGTGGGTGCTCCTGGCGTGTCTCTCTCTCAGTTGTCATTTTTTTCGTAAAGGGTTGTCAGTAGAGTGTGTGTGCGTTTTATAGTGGTGTGGGTGCGAGGGTGTGGTGTGCGTGTTTAGTTTGAATTGTCCAATGTGGTGGTTAATGCACCTGGAGCTGCACCCCCCTTCTTTCAGGGCGAATCCCTCACATCCTCCTTTAATGCAGAGGGGCTCATTTACAAGCCCCTCTGCACTCGCAGAATGTCACTTTTATGATGGTCCAGCAATGCACACTGCAGATCCATACCTACAAGGCCATGTAAAACCACCATCCATGGCTTTATATGGCCTTGTAGATATGGAGTGAGACAAGGCAGCGCAAGTCACTGTGTTGCGTCATGCTGCGATGGGGAGGCATGCTATGAGCAATACAGTGGGTGTCCTCGCGTAAAACCCATGGGATTTGCCACATTCACAGTTTTAAGAGATTTTGTAAACTTGGGAATGTGTCAAAAGCCTATGCAAGGGGAGGTGTAACAAGGAGAAATAACTTTATTTCTACTTTTTCCTGCAGCACACATAGAAAGAGGAAATCACCTCCACTGATTGTTTTTGTGCAGGAAGGTGTCCCTTCCTTCATGAAAACAATCACCTCTACAACACAGACACCTTTGCATCATGGTGCAGCTCAAGAAGGCTTGCTGCACTGCCCTGCACCAAAAGATTGTATATGAGGCTGATAGGTATAATCCCACTTTCTCCTTGTTATGTTTGTTGTGATCTGTTTATTGATGGCCACCATAGCACCTAGATTTGCGTTATTGAAAGGAAAATCTGATTTGAGCCACATGTGGCTATACTATGGCTGTTATAATGCAAATCGATCAATTAACTCTATTTATTCCCTTAGACGTAATGCAACTGTGTGCATGGGGTATTTATTTGTGTACTCCATTAATCTCTCATCACTATGTAAAACACTAGGCTGCACTGCTAGCTGACGATTCCTCATGTTGAGCATTTAATGTCTTTCATTGCATATCTCTGCACTATAACTGTTTCTGTATGTAATTCATCAGAACTCCTTCTTTAATATGAAGCACTCTAATCCATTGTATATGGCTCTGGGACACGCTGTAAATCTGCAAATGAAGTTCAATAAACATAAAATATATCTCTTATGCAAACAAGAGAAACTTGAGTGTACCTTCTTCAAAAGTAATGAAAAAATAATGAGCAAACAACGCGTATGACTAAAATATACAAACCTCTCTTCCCAGGTTCCGCGCTCTGTTTGCAGTGAGGACTGTTCGTCTGGATTTCGGAAACATGTGCTGAAAGGGCAGCCCCTTTGTTGCTTCAGCTGCTTGAAATGCTCAGAGGGTGAAATTTCAAATCACAACAGTGAGTTTATATCTTATTTATTTTCCACATGATTTTTTAGCTGTGAAAAAATATTGTGAGAGCCTGACATTAAAGAAAGTGGCACCACATGACCTTATAGTATTCAGGGGCTGTTCCTTCTCTAAGGCAGACGAGCCTTGCCTGCTGCTTTCAGCAGAAGGAAAATAAAATGATAGTAGTGATCGTTATTATCATTTTATTTTTTCATTAGCCAGGATAGGGAGGAGCAAGGAAGGGCTGGAGGCAGCTTACACCAACCACAGCACTGCTGTCATGCTGGTGACAGCAGCGTCGTGATTGTCTGAGGGCAGTCTGGAAGCCTGTGTGCTTCTGGGCGAAGAGGAGGACGGAGGAGACAAAGCATCTCCCGACCTGACCAGGTAAGTGTTTTTTTATTTTTATTATTCATAAATATTTTTTTTAATCCCTGCCCTGCCACCCCCATTCAGTGGCAGCCGCTAATGCCTTTCACTCTGATTGACATGGCAGGGACAGGAAACCACCATTGCTTTTATTACTGATGACTTCACAAAACTTACATAATCAAAGTGAATGAGCAAATTCAATCGAGAGTTTAAAATGAATACCATAATTTCTAAGGGCTCGATTAACAAAGGAATTTAATGCTTTGTAAATTTAGGAGTGAGGTGACTACATTTGTGGGGTGGGATGGGGTGTGGTGGCGTGGGGTTGGTTGGAGTAGATTGGAGAGTGTTAGATTTGGGTAGATTGGAGTGGGGGTAGATTCAGGTAGAGTGGGATAGATGGGGTACAGAGGAGTGTGGTAGAGTGTGTTAGGTTCGGGTAGAGTGGGATAGATTGAGGATGACTGGAGCGGTGTAGACTGGGTTACAGTTGGGTAGATTGGAGTGGGGTAGAGTGAGGTAGATGGAAGTGAGGTAGAGGGAAGTGGATTGGAGTGGAGTGGAGTGCAGTGGATTGGAGTGGAGTAGAGTGGGTTGATTGGAGTGGAGTGGAGTGGGATAGACTGGAGTGGAGTGGGATAGATTGGAGTTCAGTGGAGCCAGATAGGTTTGGGTAAAGTGGAGTAGAGTACATTGGGGTAGAGTGAAGCGCAGTGAGATAGACTGGGGTAGATGGGAATGGGCTAGATTGGAGTGAAGTGGGGTAGATTTGGATAGATTGGAGAGGGGTTGATTGGAGTGAAGTGGGATAAATTGGAGTGAGGTAGATTGAGTGGGATAGATTGAAGAGGTATATTAGGGTAGATTGGAGTGAAGTAAAGTAGATTGGAATGCACTGGGTAGACTGAGGTAGAACAGAGCAGAGTGGGGCAGATTGGAGTGGGGTAGACTGGGTTAGAGTAGAGTGGGGTAGATTGGAGTGAATCGGAGTGGGGTAGATTGGAGTAGATTGTAGTAGAGTACATTGGGGTATATTGGATGGAGTTTGTTAGATTGGGGTGGAATGGAGTACAGTGAAGTAGACTAAAGTGTCATGAAATAGATTGCAGTAGAGTAGGGTAGATCACAGTTGAGTGGGGTAGGTTGGGGTGGAGTGGGGTAGATTGGGGTGGAGTGGAGTGGGATAGATTTGAATGGAGTGGGGTAGATTAGAGTTAAGTGGAATGGGCTAGATTGGAGTGGAGTAGGATAGATTAGGATTGATTGAAGTGTAGTGGGTTAGATTGGGATAGATTGAAATGGAGTGGGATAGATTAACGTAGGGTAGATTGAAGTGGGGCAGGGTACTGGAGTGGGGTAGAGTGGAATGGGGTACATTGGAGTGGGTGGATTGAGGAAGATTGGATTAGATTGGGGTGGAGTGGAGTAGTTTGGTGTGGGGTGGGTTAGAGTCAAGTGAGGTAGACTGTAGTGGAGTGCGGTAAAGTGGGGAAATCTGGAATGAAGTGGATTGGAGAGGGGTAGATTGAGTTATAGTGAAGTGGAGTGGGGTTGGGTAGGATAGATTTGATTGGAGTGGGGTGGAGTAGATTGGGGAAGATTGGAATGGATTGGATTAGATTGGATTGGGTAGTTTGGAGTGGGGTAGATTGGAGTAAGGTAGATTAGACTGGGTAGGCTGGGGTTGGGAGATGGGGAGATTAGATTAGGGTTGATCTGTAGATTGTGGTAAATTTGGCTAGAGTGGGGTCAATTTAGGTGTTTGTGGTGGAGTGGGGTAGATTGCCATAGACTGGTTGAGTGTGGGGTAGATTGGAGAGGAGTGGAGGGGGATCATTTCTGTGGATTTAAGTGGATTGGGGTAGAGTGTTGTGGAGTGGTGTAAATTGGAGTAAAGTGAGATAGACTGGAGTGGAGAATAGCAGGATAGAGTGGACTGGATATTGCAGAGGAGTGGTGTAGATTGGAATGGAATGTGGTACAGTGACATGAAATAGAGTAGATGGGAGTGGAGTGGGGTAGACTGGAGTGAGGTAAATTGAAGGTGATTGAAGGTAGTGGGGTAGATTGGAGTGGTTTGGAATGGAGTAGATTGTGATAGATTGGAGAGTAGTGGGATTAAGTGTAGATTAGAGTGGAGTGGGGGGATTGGGGTAGGTTGGAGTGGAGTTGCATAAATTGGAGTAGAGTATGGTAGACTGAAGTGTAGTAGTATAGATTGGGGTAGATTTGAGTGAGGTAGATTGAAGTGTAGTATAGCAAATTTGGGTAGATCGGATTGAAGTAAAGTGGGGTAGATTAGAAGGAAGTGGGGTTGATTTGGGTAGAAAAGAATGTGGAATATTGGGGTAGATTTCAGTAGAGTTGTGGTAGATTGGGGTAGATTTCAGTAAAGTGACAGTAGATTGGGGTAGATTGGAGTGGGGTGTGGTAAATTGTAGCAGAGTGGGGTAGATTGGAGTAGATTGGTGTGGTGGGGTAGATTTGAGTGAAGTTCATGGGGACGTGTAGTGGGTAGATTGGAGTTGAAAGGGAAGATTGGGGTAGATTTAAGTGGAGGAAGTAAATTGATGGTCATTAGAGTGGAGTGGAGTAGATGGGAGTGAAGTGAAGTGGGATGGATTGGGGTAGAGTGGAGTGGAGTAGGCTGGGGTGGGTTACATTGAGGCATATTGGATTGAGGTAGATTGGAGTGGGGTAGACTGAAATGGAGTCAATTGGGGTAGATTGGAGTGGAGTGGGGTAGATTGGAGTTAAGTGGAGTGGGTAGATTGGTTGGAGTGGAGTGGTACAGATTGAAGTGGAATGGGATAATGTAGACTGGAGAGGGATACATTAGACTGGGGTAGATTGGACTGTGGTATATTGTAGTGGGGTATGGTGGAGAGAGGTAGGTTGGAGTATAGTAGAGTAGATTGGATTGCAGTAGACTGGGATTGATTTGGAGTAGAGCAGGGTAAAGTGGAGTGGGGTGGGGTAAATGTGGGTAGATTTCAGTGGAGTGGAGTAGAATCAAGTGAAGTGGGGTAGATTGGAGTGGATTAGAGTGGGGTAGACTGGGGTAGACTAGAGTGGAGTGAGGCAGAGTGATGTGGATTGGGGTGGGTGTGGTAGATTGGGGTAGATTGGAGTTTAGTGGGGTAGAATGTAGTGGGATAGATTGGGGTTGATTTTAGAGGAGTGGGGTAGACTGGAGTGGAATGAGGTAGACTGGAATGGTGTTGGTAAATTGAAGAAGAGTGGAATGGGCTAGATGGAGTGGAGTGGTGTAGACTGAAGTGTAGAGTGTTAGATTGGGGTCCATTGAAGCAGAGTGATGCAATGCAGTGCAGCAAGAAGACGTGCCGCAATGCACCACTATTCCCACCATAAATATCTCCCACAGTTAGTTCTCTCTCTCTCTGTCTCTCTCTCTCTCTCGCTTTCGCTTTCTCTCTCTCTCGCACTCTCTTTCTTCTCCCACCTCCCTTCTCCTGCTCCAAGCTGGCTCCTTCTTTCTGCTTTGCAAAAGGCAGATGCTTTTAGAATTGTGCTGGTATTAGCCAAGCTATATGGGTGACCAGCCATCTTGAAGATGTAGATTGCTATACTTTCAAGATGCCCACCACATTGTACAACATTATGGTGGAATTTGGCAGCCTTCTGGAAGAATAGCATTTTTTTATACGTTTAAGATTGCTGCAATGTAGCAAAACAATATGTGGTGCCATCTTGAAATTATAGCAGCATTATATTTTGTACTTTGAAGATGTCTGCTATATCGAATCAAACCATGTTGTGTAATTCTTCATGGTGGTCATCTTGACAGTAAAAGAACTACTCTCCCATCAAGGCCACTATTGCCTTTATCAATCCTGGCACAGTTTTAGAAGCGTTGAGAAAGCCGGTAGCAGTGACCGAAATCCGGAAAGGGCTGGCAACCCTAAAAAATGTGTTTTTTTTTTGTTTGTTCCTAGTTTTCCCATATTCATGGTTTTTCACTTTATTCTTGACATGAATATACAACTGTATAGTTAAGATTAAACGTCCCTGTTTACAGAGATTAAACCTTGACTGAATTACTTATAAAAGGACATCTTAGAGTATCAGTTCCATGGTTTAATTTCTTCTCAGTTTCGCTTAAAAAATGATGTATCTAGTGAAACAAAACAAACTAGGCTTTTTTATAATGGTGCCAAAAAAAATTCAACTGATTACAAAGAAGGTGCAACATTTATTCTGAATACTGAAATTATACTTGGATTTAACTTGAAGTTATATGAGCTTGTTATTTCCAAATCCTTTACAATACCCAAACAAGCATTGGCATAGCCAATATGTCTTGCCTTTGGCTTTGCCATTATGTTTTAGCCACATTGCACTTTGTGGCTGTGTAACATCACAATTCTAATGGCCCTGCTGATGGTACAGAAAATGTTTTAGCACATTGGTGAACTCCCGTGCCCCTTTATTTCCAGACAATATTTGTGTTGTAGACCTGACCAAGTAATAACACAAGATTACACAGTGAGCTCAACTGTAGCAAAGTGTACTGCCCAAAAAATATGCAGAATGTTAATAATGATCGTGAAAGAGGAGGGTGGGGGGAGAGCCCTGGATAGGGCATGGGGTGCTACTGTACGGAAGCAATAAAAGCATGTCCAGGGGGAAGATAGTATGTGAATAGGACAAGGGCATGGGAGAAGGACATGGGGTCACAGCACAATAGGAAAGGAAGAGCAAATACAACACATGCAGTGTTAGTGATGTATGCAAAACCCCAGTTGAAATGTAATGTGTAAAGAGGATTTTTTAAGGAGACCAATAGCCAGGAATAAGAAAACCTTTTAAAGGGAAAGTGTGCGTTAAAGTACGTATTGTTTTGTCTTTAAAACACCAAGTCACCGAATGACAGTGTCCTTCCTCCCCTCCCACACCTCTGTGAACTGTCCCCCCCCAAAAAAAAATCAGTCAAAGCTTCTTCAATACATTTCAAACAGCACTTACACTTCAGTTAGCTGATGCCCTCCACCAATGCACACACAAGAGGTTCCGGGTAGGAGGCTAGAGGGGTGGAGATTGGGGGTTAGGAATGCATTTAACAGGCATATCCTAGCAAACAAATGGTACTTCACTGGAGCCCTTCTAACCCCAGCCCCTCCTGTCAAGCTAGCACTTGCAAAATATCTCTAGAAAAATGCAATGCGGAAACACTCAAAACTTTAAAAGTTCTTGAAAGGAGTAAATTAGTCCCACTCCGCAAATACAGCTTTTTGGCAAATGATAGAACACATTTATCAGGAAAACTTAAAAGCAGAGCTAACATCACAATTCCATTAAATCAAAAAAGTTGCATCCTGAAATATAGATACCAACCATATGTACCTCTAAGAATGAAAGGACACTTCAGTGGGTAAAAACAGTTAGGGAAATATACTGATGCTGCCTCTGCAGCACAGTGCAGTCACAGACACAAATGCTGGTGTTCTTTGAAATGAATTACATGTTTAGCTACAAAAACAGAAATGTCTATTTTTCTTTTTAATCCCAAAGTGTAAGAAAATCCATCTCAGACACACATTTCCAGAAAGGCAAAGTACAATTATTTCTTACTAAAAAAGCGCTTCAATGCCCCTTCAGGGATTCTAACTGCAATATAAGTTCACTTAACAATGTTTCCACTGAACAAATAGAGACAGCCAGCTGGCTTGAAGTTTAAGCTGTTTCTGTTCTTGTTTTTTTGCAACCATCACATGGTGTCCCTATGACAGAAGCAACTTGCTTATTTTTGCAGATGGAAAAAAACAATAACTGTTCACAAACATTTGCCCAGCATAGCCGAGCGACCATGAAACAACATGCCCTTGTTTACAGTTGAAAGTGAAACACAATTCTGGCCCGGACAAAGGGGTCGCAAGAAGAGCAGCGATGTACATTATGGTAAATTACTGTCTGCACAGGCTCCTTTTGGGCCTGTGAGTACAGCAGCACCTCCATTTGCATTGCTCAGATATATTGAATTACACACAAATGCCAATCATCAGCATTTTAAAAAAACTGTCATGAGTGCAATAAGAACAGACTGCCACTGTCCCACCCACAACACGTGTCTCTGTTTATTCCACAAAGTTTCTACTAGCCTCTAACTCAGTACATGTAAAACACGGTACATGATATATTATTTGCCACTGATAAGCAACTCTAACACAGCCCAGACTCAACATGGGTAGCTATTGAACCTCCATCCACACCCTCGGCAGCGAACGCAAATGCCTGTTACACATGTGCCTCCGCAATACAGCTGCTGGTGTTGTGCCTCAGATGCTTGGGCTCTTCTCCTTGGCTCTTATACTGGGAATCTTCACAGGCTTTCTCTTCAGCGTGGCCAGCATGGTCCCCTGGCAGAAGAAGTTGCAGCCTTCATCACAAATGCAGTGTGCAAAAGCCATGGCAAAGAAGAACTGCTGCTGGCCTCCACAGGCTCCACTGCAGCTGCTGGAGACCTCAAAAGAGCGCCCTTGTGCTGCCTTGGCTTTCAGGCTGGGAGCTGAGGTCTTGTGTAATACAATGAAGAGTAGTGAACTAAAAGAAGGCTCACCCAAGGCATGGCTAGCATTAGGTTGTGCTTTTGAGACCTGTTGTACATATTTTGTATATACTTCTTTGTGGGTTTACAGCCAACCTACTTTTAATTTGTTTGTTTCAGTGTCCTTTACAAATCCTTGCTTGCTAGTGGTCACTCCTACCTCGTTATCCCTCCTTTTTGGCTTTTGTTTCCTACCATGGGTGTAAGGCCCAGTACTGTATCTCTACACTTTGACTGTTCATCTGTTTGTTTGGAGGAGTATTTATTTATTTGTTTCTTGCTCATGTTACTGTTTGCCTGTGTTCAGTTTTAGCTTTGTAGCTGCTTGCATTTTAATGCAGCCTTCAACCCTCCCACCTCTTCCCATGTCGCTGCATGCCTGCCCACACCTACCCCTGCTTTGCAGCAATATTCCGGATTTTGAATTATAAGTGTCATGTTTCCAAATGTGTTGGGAAACGTTATCAAGCTAAAACTTTGCTGTAACAGGTGCAGTGACATTTTGAAATAGCTGAGAAAAATGAACAAGACATCTCACTGAACTCTTTATTAGGAGTTACTGAATGTAATACTCCTACGAAATGACTTCCAGCCAAAAAGAAAATAGACAGAATCTCTCAATGGTCACTATGTACTTGGGGGTGGGTGGGGACCATAAGTAATGTGAGATTGTACAATGTAGATATGGTATGAACTTCCATTTAAGCAGCTATCCAACTAAGCATGATAATACAAGTCTGCCATCCAGGTCGGAAGAGATATAGGGACATCTCTTTTAGGGTGCAATGATAGCCATAATCGGGTCATGATTTTTATTGGGTAGGTGGTGCAATACCCAACAGGCCCTGCCATAGAGAACTTTCTTTAGTGCTTATGATCCAAATGTGACAGCTGTCCCCAAGTGAGAGCAAACACTAACTCTAACTCCACTCCCAGCAAGTGGGAGCGTGAAAACTGCTCCGGCGCGCTGGGAGCAGAGTTTTCATCTGTTTCTCTGACCACTGCCATGCGTGCAGGGAAACAGATGAAATATTGCTCCCACATGCAGGAAACTGAATATTTAGCAGCTCATTGCATGTGGGAGCAATGCTGGCCCATTATTGCTTATAGACCCCAGGGAGGTGGTGGTCCCCAGGGTTTGGGGAGACTGTGTGGCCCCCTGTATTTTTTATATTTAGCCCTGGGGAGGTGCGGGTCCCTGGGGCTCAGGAACAAACCCAAGTGGGGGGTCAACAACACTTATGAAAACAAAGCCATGGGGAGCTGGTGGTCGGGAGGCCACGTTTTTTTTTTGTGGGGGTGAAATTTTTGCAGTATTTGCTGATCCGGCACAATTTTTGATGAAAAATGCCTTATGTCCTGGTGCTGTTCCCGGGGGCCCCAGCACCAAGACTGGGGGTCAGGGTATTCCTACCCTGCCCCCTTTTCTTTTCTTTGTAAAGACTGTGAGTGGCCTGGGGTTGGCTGCCTAATGGGGGCAGGCCTGTCCTGAGGCCAAACTTCCCGACACACACGGCCAAATGCCAACATAGTTACACTCAGACCATTGTGGTGATGGTGTGTGCAATAATGTTCTCTGCACAACTGGAAATACGAATTGCCATATCATCCACAGGGGAATATCAAAGGAAACAAACCTCTAGTGTTTCTCCACTGCCTGCGGACGGTATTTTTTCAGCTAGAGTGAGATTTGAGCCCCTGAACATGGTGGATCGGTGTCATATCCAGCCCAGGTGGGGTCTTTAGATGGGCTTGCACTCTCATGCTCCCCCTTTTCATCTGCACCACCAGATGAATTAAAGGAGCAAAGGGGACATTGCAATTTTTCTCTTTGGGTTATTATCATTGTTCATAAAGGTTCTTGGGGTTTAGGGAGGTACAGTCAGGAGTATTGGTTAGTCTCAGCATTCCTTACTGCTGCCATTTATGGAATATCTGCCTGAACTGGGCATGGGTCCCAATGCCCCCCTTCCCAGACGAAATCAGTGCTTTCACTCCTGCTTCATGGTCCTGCCTGGGTGGTTGCCTTTGTAATTTTAAACAAGGTTGGTGCTGAGAAGCGAAGTGGTGCTGTAGGCAAGTTTAGCTATTTGAGATGTGCAAGGGGTGTGGCCTAGTATCTAGAGCTGTGGCCATCGTTATTGAGGAACCAGGTGGGGATCACAGACTTATCTCAACATCTCATAATACTGAAACAGTTTGAACAATTTCTTTAAAAAATTTACTATTTGACACTTGTCAAAATCGTGTAGTAGTGTTGTGAAGCACATTTCATAAGGACACTTGCAAAGTAATGAGACTGCTGGATTTTGGGTGACAGCACTTCTGCGTTGTAGGCAACTGAGTCACTCCTACACCATGCAGCAGCTGCTGGCCCAACACTCTTGGCTCACTAGCAGCACCTCACCAAACCCAATAAGAAAGGTGATTTGTAACAACCTTGCATGCTCTTTGAAACCCTTCAGGGAAATTGTGGTGGAAACAAGTCTTACCCTTTTCTATCCACATACAAGTCTCTTCCACACACATAGGTAAAAAAAGATGTAGGACAGTTTTCAATTTTTTTTTAAAAGACTGCAATCTATGATCAAATGCATGTGCTGCAATGTTTAGCATAATGAGGAAGAACAGAATCAGTATTGTGAAAATCAGAGATGTGAATATAAACAGCCTCAACATATGTGTCATAGCGTAAATACACAATTCCTACCTAAAAAGGTTAATCTGTAGCCCCTAAATGAAAGCATGGTGATGTAAGCCAAATCTTTCTGTACAATGTCCATGAGAAGCACAGCCCAACCCCTTTACCTTCGTACAAGGTCAGGCCACCAGTCTCCATCTCAGGATAATGGTCTGTGGAGACACAAATGCTGAAGTGGGCCAGAAAATGGCATGCAGCATAGATGGAAATTCTGTTTGGAACCCCCTCAAATGCCCTTTGCGCCACAAGATGTTTTTGTAGGGGACATGTTTATGTTCATGCACAGAAGCCTGGTGCGGGTGTGTCAGCTCGGGGCTGACAATACAAAATTGTATTCTGTGTGCCTCGTATTCTGTTCTTGTGATTCCGAGGAAGAGAACATGATGCAAAGTAAGTAATCCATAGCACTGATAATGATGCTTTCACAGAATAGCAGCTGATATTAAAACTGAATAATACAACTACAAGTTTAAGAGAATAAAATGAATAAAGACAACAGTGTATGATAACTGGGTAAAAGGGCACATGCCACAAGCAGAGGCTAAGCTATCACTGAGTCCAAGCAACCATCTAAAATGGACCCACAACACACTGGAAGGCACTTGGACTGAGTGCGCCCTAATGGAACCAAATATTCTTTCCCATTTGATTATTTGGACCGAGATCTAGTTATGATACTGAGTTTGAGTGTGATAATGAAATGTTAATGCAACACCTGTCCCTAAAGTGGTTCCCAGCTTTGTTATTTATTTGTCCATCGGCTAGAAACTAATTGCATTTCTCAATATCAAGGTACACGAAGAGGCTGCAAACAGCGTGAAACGTTGACACAGAATCACAAAGGGGAGAATATGACGTAATGGCCAAAGCTGCCAACTTCAGACCAGTGGAACCAGCCTCCATTGGCTCAACATCCTCTGATTCTGGGCAAATTCATTTATTATTCTTGTGCCTATAACAAAAACATGTTTAACGTAACTGGTGCTTGTTTAAAACAGTACTTCAGGTCTACTTTGCAAACAGTGTTATGCAAAAGTAGTCATTAAAGAGATCAGTGCACGTCTAGCAACTAGAAGGCCATAAATGCTACACATACCGTCCAGGATCCAACCTAGGCATCCATGCATAAAAACAAATCATTTTAGAAAGAGACATGGCCTCTGAAACTGGGGAACATGGTTCAAATCCTGCATTCAGGTCAAGATAAAGGTGGCAGGAACATGAACAGGGGCAAGCTGTTCCTTCCAGGGGTGCAGCAGGAGAAGTAGTCATTTTTGTTAACCTCAGTTATGTTTGTAGATAGCAGGAACTAATTCTATCACTGAGAAAATATGTGCAGTACCTTATTAACTTCAGTCTACACTCTTCTAATGCAGGAGCATTGGGGCACCCAGAAAGCAGTGAAACAGCAGTGCATCTTGATGGCACTAGCTGGATCTGCAGAGCTGGCAGACTGTTTACAAAACTCCCTTCCTTCTGCTCACATTTGCAGTCTTCTCAATATACAACTATGTGGCAAATTGCGGGACATAAAAATGATTGCATCATGATTGGGATTAGTAAGAGTTAGGAAACAAGGTTTTAATATGGCAGCATGATGGTTGAAACAGTCTATGGACATTGAACAATCTGCTCTTGATGGCTACAATCTTTCCTCAGATGAAAGTGGATTAAATAAGGTTTAAATGACTATGTAAAACTCTGCATGCAATTGGCATTGATAAAGGTGTCTCTCGTTGAAACACGTCTGCCTTCCAATAAAATGGATTCCTGATCCTTGTGAGTGCACTTGGACCCCTTGCAGCCCCTAGGACTTCCACCTCTCCGGGGCAGAATTTGTATTGGAAGGCAGGGGGGGCACATGCCCCCCCCGCTACCCTTGGGACCGCCAACTTCCCTCTGCTAAATTTAAATAAGATAGGGGGTCCGTTTCAGACCCCCGGCACTGGGGACCACCACCTCCTCAGGGTTAATTCTAAGATTGGAGGTAGGCCTTGAGGCCCCCCTCATGAAGTCAACATTGGTTCTCTGGACTGCCACCCTGCAGGGCCAGCTCCTGCTATGTCCCAGGGTGTCCACCCCCAGGACATAGCTGTTTACTCTGACTTGGTGGGAGCCATCAAAGCTCTCGCCAAGTCAAAGCAAACACTCTAGTCTCAGCAAGTGAGAGATGTCAAACAGCTCTCGCTTGCTGGAAGCAGATGTTTCCTCTGTTTCCCTACCTGAAGAGATGCAGGCAGGGAAACAGAGGAAACAATTGCTCTCAAAGACAGTGCGCTGCATGTTTAGCAGTTCCCTGTCTGTGACAGCAATGCTGACTCTTGCAGGTGGCGGGGAGCCAGCTGGGACCATGGGGGCCTTCAGGCTCCCCCTCGGTCTCCAACAGTTGGGGTCCCCAAAGCCGAGATCAGCCTGGAGAGGGGTGCCGCCATGCATGGCCAAAGGCTGTGCACAGCAGTGGTTGTATTAATCTGTAGTCATGAAAATTACTTTACATAAAAAAATAAAAATTCACTGAAAAAACAAAAGGTTACAGGGACATTATAGTAAGGAAATAGAGTAAAAAAAAAAAAACATATAAATTCACTTAAAAAACCAAAGGTTACAGGGACGTTATAGTTACGCTCACATTTTAAATGTACAAAACCATAGAAATCCACCTGTTATAGCTAGAGTTAGCTCAAGTAACTATAACATGTGCCCTAAGGTAAGTATAATTTGCTCCCTCACCATGCACTGCTTATTACTCCACAAACTATGGCACTCATGACATCTTTGATAACATAATTAATAATACCAATGTAATATTTTTGACAAACAAACTGTACATGGCCCTGTAACCATTGCTTTTTTAATTGAATTTCTATGTTTTTGTAATTATATGTACTAATTATAACGTCCTTGTAATCTTTGTTTATTTCAGTGAATTTCTTTGTTTTTTGTAACTTAAAGTAATTTTAATTACTATATGTTAATCCAACCACTGCCACGTATGGCCTTCATCCGTGTAATGCAGGGGTTGGACACAGAGCCTGGCTTCAGTCTGGCCCTGCAGCCAATCCCATGTAACCACCCTACCCCACAAGTGTCTGAGTGGGTCTGTGAATGTGTGCATGAGTACCTCAGTGGATCTGTCAGTGTGTTGATGCGTCTCTGAGTGAGTCTGTGAGTGCATGGGTTTTTCAGTGGGTCTGTGAGTGGATGTGTTAGTGTCTGAGTGGGTATGAAAGTGGGAGTGTGACTCTCTGAGTGGGTGCATGACTGTCTGAGTGGATCTATGAATGGGTGTAGAAGTGTCTGAGTGAGTCTGTGAGTGGATGCATGATTGTCTGAGTGGGTGGATAAGTGTCTAAGTGGATCTGTGAGTGGGTGCATGAGTTTCTGAGTGGGTCTGTGAGTGGATACATGAGTCCCTGAGTGGGTCTGTGAGTGGCTGTGTGAGTGTCTGAGTCAGTCTGTGAGTGGGTACATGAGTGTCTGAGTGGGTGTGTGTGTGGGCATGAGTCTCTAAGTGGGTGTGTGAGTGGGTGCATGAGTCTCTGAGTGTGTCTATGAGTGAATGTATTAGTGTCTGAATAAGTCTGTGAATGTATTTTTATTTTGTTTTTGCCGATATTTGCAAATTTTTCATGATTTTCATGAAGGCATGCTGGCGGTCACGAGGAATTCGCCAAAATCACATGTGGACAAATAAAGTTGTTTTACAAAATATTATAAACATCAGTGGTCTCTCAAAGACCACCATATTCCAGCCATGGCCTTAGATATACAAATTTATTTTTCCTTCAATATCTAAAAAATGAATTTACACCAAATAACAAAAAGCACAATCTAGCTTCCTTCTAAATTTGATGTAATTCCGTTCAGCAGTCCAGCAGTTCGCGCTGTAGTCGTGTTCAAAACTCCTATGGGAATTAACATGGGGGACACACTTTTTATGACCTCCCCATTTTCCCAGCCCCCACTTGTAGATCACCCTGAAACTTACCAAGCACAACAAGAGTTACCAGCACACTTTTCCTGGAAAAGTTTGTGAAGATCCATCAAATGGCACCAAAGATATAGGCAAGTCAAAAAACACTTTTCCTATGGATACGTGGTCTTAACTATAACTACCTACTGGCAACCACCAGTGGGTAACACACATTTATATATATAATAACAACTTATAATCGTGAAAGCCGAGCTGTCAGGATAATTGTGATGAAACATTGGCATTTAGTGAAACATGAATCTGTAATTGGGAAGACCCTGGCCCCTTGTACTCAATTCACATACGTCTAGGTCATTATGTGATATTTTAGTTCGTAGCTATTTGGGGGGACAAAATAAAAAGATTGGATGGCTAAGTCAACAAAATAGTTTTTTTCAAATGTGGGAAGTGCAAGGCATGTAAGAATAGTGAAAATGTGAAAACATATAGGACAGCTTTGGCGGAGGTTAGGAGGATAAATAAATCTATCTCCTGTGGTTCAGATCAATGCATCTATGTCTTACAATGTCCCTGTGGATTACAATATATTGGCAGCTCTATTGGCCCTGTGAAAAAGAGGATTTTAGAGCATTATAAGGCGATTAAGAATTATGATATTTCATATCGTGTTGCTAGACATTGGGCAAAAGTGCATAATCTGGATGCTGATTGTTTGGTATTTTTTGGTGTTGAGAGAATTGAAAGGACGCTACGTGGAGGTGATAGAGAAAGGCTTTTAAGAGTGAGGGAATCAGAGTACATTATCTTACTTGGGAGTAAGTCACCCAGAGGCCTGAATGAGGACTAGGAGCTTTATGTACATGTTGGTTTGATATGATAAGATTATCAATTGGTATAGATCTTTATGAATATTTCCATTTTGCGCTGTCATTAGGTTGAATATTAGGATTGGAAAAAATTGAGTTTTTTAAATTAATTTTCACATGTATAAGTTTCATAGGGTGGGTGTAGATGTTTCAATTATGATGACAGATTATTTATATATAGATTTGTCAATGTATTAGGAGTATTATTCGTACCATGAATTATGAAATTTGTGTGTTTTATGAATTATTTAAGATATTTATTTTTTATGGTGTATTGGCCACTTGGCCGATTGGTGAAATATATTTAATTTAATAGGTATTATGGTATTCACATTTATTTTGGTTGCAATGAGACTGGAAGAAAATATAAATCTGGTCATTGTAATTGGAAATTAAAAATGGCTAGTTTGCTGTGGTTTTGGCAATTGTTATTTGGATTTCCACACCTGTGATAAAATTTGAAATTCTTTTGAGGAAGTACAAATACAAATGTGAAACTTTTTTGTTTTTGTTCTTGTTTTTGAGGAATATTAGAAAGAAAAAATATTATTATATAAAATATTTTCTTTTTTGTTGAAGTATTTCTTTAATATCTATGAACTGAGTGTATTTAAGTCTAAGGGTGGGGTGATTGAGCACAAATTGTTTTGACTGGGCCATGATGAAGACACTTCGGTGTTGAAACGCGTAGGCAAGTTAAATAAAGAATTTAGGCCCTCATTCCGACCCTGGCGGTCCAAGACCGCCAGGGCCGCGGGCAACGGAAGCACCGCCAACAGGCTGGCGGTGCTTCATTGCCCATTCTGACCGCGGCGGTAAAGCCGCGGTCAGAAAAGGGGATCCGGCGGTTTCCCGCCGGATTTCCCCTGGCTGGAGTGCAGCGCCGCCATGGGGATTCCGACCCCCTTCCCGCCAGCCTGTTTCTGGCGGTTTTTACCGCCAGGAACAGGATTGCGGGAACAGGTGTCGTGGGGCCCCTGGGGGCCCCTGCACTGCCCATGCACTGGCATGGGCAGTGCAGGGGCCCCCTAACAGGGCCCCAGCATGATTTTCACTGTCTTCATAGCAGACAGTGAAAATCGCGACAGGTGCAACTGCACCCGTCGCACACCTGCAACACCGCCGGCTCCATTTGGAGCCGGCTTCTGTGTTGCAGGCCCTTTCCCGCTGGGCCGGCGGGTGCTCCCTTGGCGGGCGCCCACCAGCCCAACAGGAAAGTCAGAATGGCCCCCGCGGTCTTTTGACCGCGGGGCGGCCATTTGGCGGTTCCCGCCAGGCGAGCGGCGACCGCCGCCCGCCCGGGTCAGAATGACACCCTTAGACTGAGATGCTAACACGTTGGGTGTGACTTCTTTCTGCTATATGGAAAAAGGTGGCAGAAATATTAAACTGAATTAAAAATGGGGGCCACGACCGTTGGTCAGCACCAGCCTCGCATGGTGGATGTAGTCGGCTTTCAGTGGAACTGTTTTCTTCTATAAATATATATATATATATGCATACATATATATATATATATATATATATATATATATATATATAGTTGGAAAGTAGTTTATTGGTAAGGGCAGGTAAGTACCTACACTTAGCAATAAGCCATTATCCCCCACTAGGTCCAGTCATGTCTCAATAGATTAATCCCAGCTCAACCCTTGGTAGCTTGGCAGTGAGCAGTTAGGCCTAGTTTAGGAGACAGATGTGCAATGGTTTTAAAAATCACAAAACAGTAAATAAATAATACACGAAACACAATAAAAATCCACCTCCAATTTTGAAAAAATAGATTATATTTTTATTTTTAAAATGACACTAAAACAACAAAAATTAAATAAAGGGAACTGGAAATATTAATTTTTAAAGTGTAAAGGTTTTTTAGTACATAGAAACTAAAAGCGCCAATCTGGACATTTGGTCACTGGACCGGGGCAAAGTTAAAATTTGAGGCTAACTTCGATGGAGCACTGCTTGGCTACATTGAGCAGGAGGCCTCGTTCAAAGTTTTACCTTCTGACTTAGTCTTTTTCTTGAACATTGTCTTCACCGGGACAAAGATGCAAGTTGGATCCCACCTCCCTGGATCCCTGTTCGGATACACTTTGCAGGAGACCTTGGTGAAGAACTCTACCTTCGGACTTAGATGATTTTTCATGACAAAATCATTGTCCAGGATGAACTTGAAATTGAAGCCGACCTCCATGGAGCCATCTTCAGACATGTCGCGTGGGAAGCCTCGGTCAACTTTTCACATTTGGACTTAGAAACTTTTTGGGGAACTTTTTCTCTCTGACATCAGACGTCCCTCTACAGCAAGCTGACTTCGAGTCAACATCGTCAGATTGCCTTTCCGTGAGCCTCCAGGTGAAATCCTGGCAGTCTGGGGCTCCGGAGCTTTTCAGCGGGACAAACCTGCAAAAACAGGCTAGGTCGCCATCGACGTAAGCCGGCTTGACTCACAATGTTTATGGAGGTTTTTCTCCAAACTTCTAGATCATCTTTGAAAGTCATTTAGGAGCCCACAACTCACCCCAAGGTTCCAGAAGCTCTGAGTTGCTCCTTAACTGGTAGGACACCCACTCCTAGGATGCACCTGGTTCAAATCCAAATATGACCACTGCAGACTGGTCAGCTGGCCAAGTTTCTTCAGGGTTTGATACAGAGGAGTCTGGTCAGCTATTTCCTACCTGTAGCAAACAGGGAGTCCCTTCTTGAAGCTGTAGAAGTCCATATAGTGGTGAAGCCCAAGTGTGAATCTGGTGCAGTCCTTCAGAGTGCAGAGTCCAGGTGCGGTCAGGGGTCCAGTAGAGCAGTCCTTCTTCTTCTTGTCTTGATCCTTGTAGGGATCTGAGGTAGGGGTGCAGCTCTACCTATTTTATTCTTGCTCCTGGGGTGGAAAACAGAGGGGGCCTCTTGACCAATCACATGCAGGCCACCACCCTCTTGAGTGACCAGTTCTTGTGAAGTGTGGCAAAAATAAATCCCAGGGAGCAACATTCTCTCAAAATCCAGGATGGCAAAAAATTCAGTCTCAGAGGTTAGGACTGGCTGAGCCCACCCACTGGTGTGGCTAAGTTCCCTCAACACACCCTTTTCCAGCCGTCTCCTAATCTAATCATAGGGCACCTGGCTGTCTGATTTTTTAAGAAATGGGGGAGGTCCACTTGCTGGCCCAAATGCCTTTCCCTCCTTTGAAAAACAGATTGGCTGCTCACCCCTATCCTGTTTCACCATCTGCTGAGGCAGTTCTACCCCCCCCGAGACACTTCCTTTGTGTTCAGCCCAGGCCACTTCATACCTCATCAAGGCAACATGGCCAGGCTGTCAGAGGCTGGCCAACAAGAGAAGGGCACTACAGGGCTGAATTTGGCAACTTTCAGGTTGAGTTCTAAAACTATTTCCCTGAGTTAGTAATATTAAATTCAACAATGGCAAGTTGTTGGATTTATTATAACAATATGAAACATGAAATATTTAGCTCCTTTTGAGACTTTATTAAATAAAAATAAAGTCTCCCCATGATAGCCTATGGAGCCCATTCACTGCAATGGGGAAAACTAATTTAGCTAGTCTTCTATCACCAGAGCTTAGAAAACATATTTTATAAAGTTCCTGCTCATAGTTGCACTGCACCCAGCCCTGGGGGCACCTAGGGCACACCTTAGGGGTGACTTATATGTAAAAATAAAATAGTTTAGTTCTTCGAAAGTACTTTTAATTCCAAAGTCGAATTTGGGGTTAGCTTTACCTTAAAAGCAGCCACCAAGGTGTACCTGCTTTTAAAATGACCCGGAGTACCACAGCTGGGGTCCCTAAACCTACATGCCCGACCATATACTAGGGACTTACAGTTAGGGTTAGCAGTGCCCAGGGCACCATCAGAGTCAGAAAACACCAGCATAAGTGAAACATGGGGGCCAAAAGTTAGGGGGCTTCTGCAATTAGCCCAGTTTTCCCATATATGTATATAAATTAGGTTACAGGGACATTGTGATTGTGCCCTAAGGTAACTATAACTCGCACCCTTGCCATGTACTGTTTTTTTATCAAAACTGTTAACTGCAAATATTAGATTGATATTATTCAAAGATATTATCAAAGATATAGTCATCTTAGGGAATGAGTTAAAGTTACTTGAGTTGACTATATATATATATATATATATATATATATATATATATATATATATATATTAAGAAAATATCAGCAACAAGTCTGCCACAATCTTGGGTCCAAACACCAATCAGGGTCTGTGTACAGCAGCGGGTGCAGGCCTTGCTAAACATGAAAAAGAAAGCTGTGTTGTATATTCCACAAAACAGTGACTCCCACTCCAAGATGTGCACTTCAAAGAACTTTTATTGGCAACTAGTTTCGATCACACAGGTCTTTGTCACAGCTCCAACATCAACCAATATCATGCATCCGTCTCTTTTAATACAGTGACATAGGTATAGATATAGGCAAAATACTATAGGTTTTTGCTTGGGCAAAACATAAAGTTTTCATCAAAAAAGAAAAAGAAACATTTTGCAAGCAAGAAGCTTTAAAAATAACTGAATAACATAAATAAATAGTAAATGGCATGGTGGCAACTTTCAATCATATTCAAATCAACCCTTCATGCATTCTACTTTAATGTTCCATTGTAGCGAATATGTTTATAGTAAACATTTCATCGGTATCCGCAACAATGTTTCAGCTGTATATCGTGTTAGCAATGAAAGCGCATTTTCAAAACACATAGACTGCATTTTCATGTTGTTGTTACATCAATACATTGTTGCAATTACTGATGTTACTAATGGTTATGTACTACGTAGTTTCTACACCGTGGTATTGCATCTCATTACTGGGGAGCTCAACCAGGAAGCGCTTTCTTTTAAACCAGTGGTTCCCAACCTTTTGATTTCTGTGGACCCCCACTTTAACATTAATGGAACCCAGGGACCCCCACTGAATCATCATGGGAATCTGGGGACCCCCGCCTGAGTCATTACTGGAAGCTGGGGACCTAATTTGTCAATATTTGTTAATATTTTTTACGTTTCTAGGCTCTCGCGGACCCCCTGAGAAGGCTTTGCGGACCCCCAGGGGTCCCCGGACCACAGGTTGGGAACCACTGTTTTAAACTCATAAAAATCATGTTTCCTTTTCTAAAACACTGGATCATTGCCAAGTGGCCACTTTATTGAAAAAAGTATCACTGCTAAGGGCTCAATTAAAGGGAAATAAATAATCATTCATCATATTATTCAGCCCTCACGTTTCAGAATAAAGAGAAGAAATTAAAATAACATAACACGGAAAAATCACATTTTGGAACACTATTTTAGTATGGTGATTCAGTCATTATCAATGCCTTCTGGCTTATCAATATATACCAAAACAAGCACAAAAGATTTGTAAAAACAAAATTGCCATTCAGTAGTACATTTCCTTCTATGCTACCTCGGGTTACCACCTTTTAAAACTGCAACATGTACAATTTTCATGAGCTGAAAAAGAAAAGGGGGAACAGAGCAACTGGGCAATAAGTAAAAAAAATATAGTATTTTTATTGAAGGTACACAGGGGAAGAGAAACAGCTAGAAATAAGTCAAAAGTAATGCTTTGAAGCAATGTGCACTCTGAGCTCTTCATCTAAATTCTAGCCTCTAGATAATTTGCTGTTGAGTGTGAGGATATATTTCGATTATAATCTCCTCAAGATCTTCTCTCTATCCCCACCTCTCACATTCATTGGAGCCCTGTCAATGCCAAAAAAAAGAGTATCACAGCTATGTTTATGTTTTCGATTTCAGTGTGTTGCTACAGGATAATTCTGGTCCACATTCTTAATGGCACGCAAATGCTCCAAAATCCATTTCTTTTAAGGTAAGATGGTACTACCCACATATTGGAAGCCACAGGGGCACTGCAGAACATAAACACAATGATCACTACTGCATGTAATGAATTTCTTGATTTTAACAATCTGGCCAGTAGGCAAAGTATACTTTTTTGTTGCTACTATTGCTGCAGACTTTACCCGTCCCACATTTATGGAAACCATCTTGGCCTTTAAGCTAATAACCTGTCTTGTCATGTTCTCCCAAATAGCTGTGCACCAACATGTCTTTTAATGATCTATGTTTCCTAAATGTCATCAAGTGATGTTAAGATACCAGGCAGCCTACCACAGGATCTGACTTAACCAGGTGCTAATGCTTTGCTAGTGTTCTCTTAATCCTAGGTGACTCATTGCAAAAAGTGTCCAAAAGAGTAATGAGGGGCTTTCAGAAAACCAGATCGGACCAGACGGCTTATTACTCCATTTGGTAGCTGACCTACTACAGCAGAATTGGACAGCTTATCTATCACCACTCAGCCACCTCCTCCCAACCAGCCTCAGTCTCACCGTGTCTGAACTCTCAACACTTATCCTCGTATGGGACACATCAGGACATACTGGCTAATGCCTCTGTAAGTAGTGTGCTCATGCCTGTCCCCTCATTTTTACTTGAGCCCTATAGGGCAGCTGGCTGACTGGGAGGCAAGGCAGCACTATTAACTCGCTTAACTTTCACAAGCACATCAGCCATTTAAAGTCGCTCCTTGAGACACAGCGAATCGGTACCTAATTAAAGTACTGGGATGATGCAAAAAAGGCAACACCTTTGCGCCACCAGAAAACACCAAAATAAAAAAAAACTAAATAAATAATACATGCAGGGACCAGGTTCTTCCTTGTGAAAAGTTTAACTTCTGGCTTGGGACCTGATTTAAATGTTCACAGTCTTACCGTCAATCTGCCACAGCTGCAGAACTGAGAACACAGTCAAGTTGACGGTGTTCCGCCCACTGTATTTAAATGTATTGTGGCAGAGCCGCTGACTGCCATGATGGAGTGCTCTTCCTAGCCATCAGGCTGTTGGGTTCAAGATGACCATATTCAAATGTGGAAGTCCTACAGACAGTGTGCTGGAGATTGGATTGTCGTCGTAGGACCTAATGGACACCATACAATGGCAGTGGCTATGGAATAGAGGTAAGTCACACACACACTTGTATCTCGGCCATGTGTGTCCCCCTGCACAACACACTACACAACCCACCACATACACACCAGTAACCATTGCCATTACACCACAACAAAACACGTACATGCTGAAAAAATGTTAACATTGGAGTAATCATTGTTGATGCACACAGCAATACATTTCGAAATCGCATCATCATTATTAGATTTCCCCATCATTAACTCTCTGTCAACCCCAGCACATAGGTACATGGTCAGGTGGGCTCTGAGACCCACCCTGAGGTTAATAAGTGACTTAGGTTAGATCCCATAGTTAGACACACCAAACCACAATGGTCCCCGGATGTTGGTCCCAACGAAAAACACATGGGCAGAATGATGCATGCATTCCCAAAACACCATAAAGTTAGATGCATGTAGTTAGGAAAAATTAGCCAATCAGAACACAGTACACCCAGCACACCCAGGGACCACGCAACCCTCAGGCCGGACATTTGAACACACACTCTCTGGCCTGCATTATGTCCACGCAAGTTTGAGGCCCACCTGCATCTGAAACTATATTTACGACTCCATAACAACTGTTCACATTTTTACCAAGAACTGAATGTTTTTTATCATTTGATTTTACTAAGATAAATTTATAATGATTCAATACGTTGAGAGACAGTCCCTATACCCCCATTCTGAAACTGCTCTCCCGGCCATAATGTCTAATTGAATGAACCATTCCTGTTTTGCCAGACACCTTTTTTCTTTTGTTTTTAAGGTTAATTCTCATTTGAGCAACACACACTTTGATGTAGATACATGGCACAACATACACACACTATTAACACTGCAACCACGCATGACACAACAACCAACACAACTACGCACTCATCCATACAAACACATGCACACACACCTACAACTACACAGATCACAACAATGATGTCCACTTACTTGAATGTTGCATGCAGCAACACAACACAACATACACAACAACATCAAGGCCAAATGCCGTTGGCACACATGGTGAAACAACCACCTCACCCACCCCAGCTTCCTCCACCTCAACGAGTCCATCGCATCACACATATACACATACTGACTCACATACACAACTGGAAGCACAACATGACAGGTACAGGTCCACTCACAATGTGCACACATGGGCACAGTTGTATGATTGTATTTTCACCGTGCTGTGGTGCCAGCATTCATTTGGCAATGAATATTGACACTAAAAAAACAGTTGTGTCTGACCCAATTGTTTCCCCAACATATGAATGTCACAGTACATATATATGACTGTAGTGGTCCAGAGCTGATATGCGCTGCCCACACAATGTACTTTGGCACTGCGGGTTCCCTACCTTGGAGCATAGCAATGAGGAGGTCATGTTTTTCTCCGTGGTCCAGTGGCAGCAGCAATGGAAGGTGTTGTCAAGCCGTGTCCAGTCAACAAAGGAAGTGAAATCTGGGTAAAAGGTAAGTTTTCCTCCCGTTTTCCCCCCAATACACCAACTCAGATGTGGAGGTCAGACCTCCACAGTTGGCTTGGCAGTAAGGCACATCCAAATCCTCACGGCGGTAAAGGTGGCTGGAATCCCTCTGTCAGACCCTATTTTCAATAGTGCCATTGATGCAGATGGGAATCCTTGGCCGGACTTGGGCAGGCTATCACCTATTGGACCACCAAAGTCAACATTTGGTGAGGAGGCAACCAAGGCAGAACATGGGTTTTCTGTTGGAAAGCTACTAAAGGACTATTACTGCCAAAATCCAAATCAGGCCTTTAGTCTTTTTTCTGGACAAACCGTCTTGTTGGTGTGGTGGGCTGCCGACTGGATCCGATGGAGGGCTTAATGACAGCAGGTGAAATCTTCCATGTTGAGGGCATTGGCACCTGTGAAACCTTCCATATTGGGACTGGAAGTAGATCTGATTTTAGCGGGGCAAACCAGCAAGTGGAACCTAACTGATTATGAGACAATGGCGGAGGCTGCAATAGGACCTTTAGGACTCCACTTGGTGAGTTAGGACTCAATCTCCCAGAAGCCACCAGCATCGTCCAGGACAAATCCAACTGGAACTGGTCAGTGGATCTCTTTTTTGTTGCAGGTTTCTTGCAGCTTTTTTGTTCCTGGAGCTTAACAGGAAGATAGCCAACTAGCCCCTGGATGTACACTCTTTTGCCCTGGGTGAAAGTGGCAGCAGGTCCGGCCTTTGGGTTTTCTCTCCAGAAGGTAAGTTAGCACACTCAGGCCCATATTTATGAGGAAATGAAGGAGCTCAACGCTACACCAAAATTAGCAGTGCGGCGCTCCATCATTTTCACAATGCAGGGATGCGACGTATTTAAGTGAATACGGCGTACCCCTGTGTTGTCCCCTGCACTGGTGCTAAATTTAGGCACTAGCGCTAACGCAGGCATCCTTGCATCATCGTGCAAGGATGTCTGCATTGAGGGGTGTGATTGTTTATGTGCGGGAAGGACTTAAACAATCACCCATGGCAGAATGCAGCACACACAGAAGTGCCAAAGCATAATTTTCAAATGATTGTTTTTGTGCAGGAAGGAACACCTTCCCGCACATAAACAATAATTTCTGCAATTTGCTCCTTCTATGCGTGCTGCAGAATGCAGCACAGAAAAAAATACAAGTATTCCTCCTTGTTGTGCCTTGAGTGGCGTTAGATGTTGGCGCTGCCTCAGGTTTTTAAATCTTGTAAAGCTCCTTGTGAATATGGAGCAGAGGTTAGCGCCACTGGAGCGTCATATAAAGTGATGCTCCAGTGGAGCTAGGGGCTGCTCAATATGTGCCTCAGTCTTTCTTTTGAGTTCCAGTTCTTTGGTTCAGCAGCTAAAGTCCTTCTTCTGTTTTCTACAAGTCCAGCAGTATTCAGAGAAAGGTAGGCAGGGGTGCCACATTTATGTTTGCCACTCAGTTGTGTGTGGGGGTGACTCTCTGACCCATAATGAAAAAGTTCCCCAAGGCAAAGCTACCCACTTTGACAACATTTCCTGGGGACCAGGCCCAAAACAATCCCAAACTGCCCTACGAAATCCCAAAATTACAGAATCACTTTTCCCTTTAGCTAGAACTCTGGCCACACCCCTGGAATTTGTCTAGGCAAATGGGGAACTCCCCCAGTAAAACCAGTCCAGGGACAGGTTTACCCCTATTGGGATTGGTGTCACTCTATCTATATTGACAATGTCAAGGGCAGACCTAGATGTGAGTTACATATGTCTGTGACCAGGGCTTCCCTTTTGAAGCTTGTATAGTTGGTGGACACATCCCCCCTTGGCTATCCAGTCAAGAGGAAGTCACATCTCCTCCCAACTAAGGCCCTTTGTTCTCTTTCCTGAGAACAATTCATACTTCACAGCAGGCTGCCAGGTGACAATTGGGGCTAAAAGAAGCTAAAGCAAGAAGCTTTAGGCAGGAGAATTCCACCTTTATAAAAGTGGCATTTTCACAATAGTAATTTCAAATCTGACTTTACCATCGGAGTGGATTTTAAATTCGTTTTAATTTCAGACTTTGAGTCATGGGTCTAGCTGTTCCCAAAACAAAGTTATATATTATAAGGTGTTGTTAAAAATGGAATCTCTGGTTGGCAGTCAGGTTGCACTCTATCCAAGCAGGGACCCTCACTCTAGTCAGGGTAAGGGAGATACACAACTCAGATTACCCCTGCTCACCCCCTTGCTAGCTTGGTACCAGCAGTCAGGCTTCTCTCAAAGGCAATGTGTAAAGTATTTGTACAATCACACACAGTAACACATTGAAAACACCACAAAGGTACTCAACACTAGTTTAGAAAAATAGCTAATAGTTATCTGATTAAAACAAGACCAGAATGACAAACATCCAACATACACAAGCAACGCAGTGAATTTTCAAAGATTAAACTTGAATGTAGCACTTAGAAACACAAATGCTTCCATTTGGTGTTATCACAGCATTGTGAGTCATTCCCAACAATCTGATGCCAATGGTACTGGTCACAGAGTCGCAAGGACCCCCAGGTACAGAATCTTTTGAAAGTGAGGAAACAAGGTGGTGCACAGAGTTCGTGAAGCGTGACGTCTCTGGATCTGATGCAGCATGGGTTCCGATGCTGCCGAGCAGTGGAGCGGAGACGTTAGTGCAAAGTGTTGGGTCATTGCCGCAGAGCAGTGGAGATGAGGCGGCGGCAGTGTGAAGCATTGATAACTTATGCCCTGGCGGGGTCGATGTCCGGCAGGTCAAGACGCGGTGGGGTGATCTTGTGGGTCGCGGTCACGCCACGGGGGTTGCAGGCACCTCGGCCGAGTCATCGCACACGGATGAGGAGATTTATAAAGGATCAGAAGGATGGTATGTTCAGTGATGATTTCCCATGGTGAAAAATCCTAGAACTACAATTAGTATACGAGCATATTTTGAATTGGTACATGGTATAAGTTGTATATTCTGATAGTATGTGTTTCATGGATTCTACCCAAAATAAACAGCTTTGCTGACTTGAAAGGGTTTGGGAGTGCCCTGTGCCATTCCATAACTGTATCCAGTGGAGCTATGAGTAGTACATCGAAGTGTCTATTTAGGTTTTAAAAAACAAGTTTGCCAGATGAACTGTAAAAGTGGACATGAACTCTGTGTTAACAACATAAGCAATATATATTTATCAATCTTCTTGGAAAGTCATATGTTATATGAAAACATCAACATTTCTTTTTATAGCAACTCAGTGATGAGAATAGATTATGGGTATTTCAAAATATCTAAAATAAATCCATGTTGGTTACCAAATTGATTTAAATAATTATAAAGAAATACCAACTGATGTCCACAAACAAAATCTACAGTCATCATTGTAAATGTGAGAAAGTAATCCTTTTGCCCTGATCACCCCCACTTTTTGACCGTTACTGGTAGCTACTGACTTCGATTGTGCCCTGGGCTCTGCTAAACAGACCCAGGGCCAGTGCTCTTTTAAAGGGATATGCAAAATAGGCATAATTATAACTGGCTATGGCAGCCTACCTAAGAGATCTTATTCTATAAAAAGGCATGGGGGATTAAAGGCTCAGTTGTTCTAATGCACTTTAGAGTACACTGCTGTAAAGCCTGCTGTTATCTTAAAAGCAGCGCTGCTTTTAAAAGTAAATTATTTGCAAATTCGACTTACAAAGTCTCAATCTACCTTATTTTTAAATATGTCACCCCTAAGGTTTCCCCTAGGTGCTCCAGAGGTAAGGTGCTGTGTAACTACAAGCAGGGACAGTATAAAATATGTTTTAAATGCCCTTGTAAGGGGTAAACTGTGAATTTATTTTTCTCCATTGTAGTACAGTAGTTCCAAAGGCTAACATTGGAAAACTTTATTGAATTATAACTTTCACTAGAAGTGGGCTGCAGTTTACTTTCTTGGACTTACAGTAATGGTTAAAATAAATCCAACAATTTTCCACTGTTAGATTTATTATGACTATCCCAGAAAAGAAGTTATAGAACTTGATTGTCTGTTATGCCAAAATCCAGCCCTCCATCTGCTCTTCTCTGATTGGCCAGCCTCTGCCAGGCTGACCCAAGCTGCTTTAATGAGGTGTGAAGTGGCCTGCATTGAGACAATGTGACATCTGGTGGGGGGAGATCTGCAAGCTGCAAAGTAAAAGGCAGGAAGGGAGCTGGGTGGCCAAACTGGTCTTCAAAGGAACATGACTCTTAGGACAAGACACAGGCTCGCCCCACCCTTCCTGCCACCCTAACCAGATGGAAGCTCCTGTGATTAGATTAGCCGAGGGGTTTGGGGGGTGGTAAGGGAAATAAGCCACACCTGTGGGATGGCTTAGCCAGATCTTAACTCCAAGGAGGTATTTTCTCCATCTTGAATTTTGAAAGAAGTGATCAACCCAGAGGGTGGCACCCTGCACCCCAAAGGTCAGCGATACCCCATGCTTGCCAGCCCAGGAACATTGGATAAATGTGACAGAGTTGTCCAGCAACTCAGATCACTGCCTGGACTTTAAGGAGAAGGACTGCGCTGTTGGAGCCTTGGTCTGCACCCCAAAGAACTGCACTCTGCATGACTGCACCTGCTTCACTCTGAGGGACTACAGCTCTAAGTATTTTGCCTGGCTTCAACAGAGTGAAGAAGTGGACTCCCTGAAAGCAACAGGTTAGAAGAGCTTCACCCACAACATCCCCACCAAGAAGGACCCAGCTGACCACCTTCAACTAGACTTTTGAGGATTTGCCAGGTCTATTCTGAGAAACAGTCCCAACATCTCAAGGTCTGTCTTAGAGCTTATATACCCTTGGTTAGGTGTTGTGGATCACTGGAGACACCAAGGAGGACTTCTGGGAGGAGAGCCAGGCATTTGGAGAAGATTGGATACCTTTAAAAAAAGAAATCTCCATGAGGTGATGTCCCTCCGATGGTGGCCTGGCATGAAATTCAGGTTCATCCTGCTGAAGCTCCGGAGCTTTTCCCCATCGACAAGACTTCCAGGAGTTGACCGAGAGCCGGCACTGAGCGAAGCTGATGACATTGCATTGATTCCCGTCTGACGAGGAGCCTCACCCATCATTAAGAGAAAAAGCTCTAGAAAAACAACTAAGTCCGAAGGTAAAACTTTGACTGAGGCCTCCCACTCAGTGTATCTGTGCAGGGCTCCATCGCAGTCGGACTCAAATTGTGACTAGTTCCCGGTCAAGTGTGACCAGTTGTCCCTGGTTGGCGCTATTGGTTTTTAAGCACTAGAAAGCACATTTCATGATTTATTAGTTAAATATTCATATCCCTCGTTCCCTACGTTGGATATTATTAGTTTTGGTGTCATTTTAAAGATAAACATTATTTCTATTTTTATAAATTGGTGTTGGATTTTTATTGTGTGTTGTATCTTACTTATTTCATGTATTGTTGTTTTTAAATGCTACACACACCTGCTTCCTAAGTTAAGGCAGCTTGCTCATTGCCAGCTACCAAAGGTTGAGCAAGGATTTTTTTACTGAGACCTTGACTGGACCTTAGATTGTGGCCTCACTAGTAGTGGTTGGTACCTACCAGCCCCTACTAATAAACCACCTTCCAACCAAAAATGTATATAACAGTTGTTGTTAGTGTTGTGAACTTGGGTCCTCTTCTGTGCGAGAATCGCATAACATCAACCACATTGTTGTTCTTTACTGAATGTTGCTCATTACTGAACAGACCTCCATATCTGCCTGACACATGCACTGTTAGGCAATTGACACTTCCCGTATAATCTCTCTTGCTATTATTTATTGTGAGTTTCTGATCATCTGCTAGTGTTTTGATGACATGGAATAGCATGTTCCATTTCTATATTTTATTACATTTTTTTATGTTTCATGTGGGCCAACAAGAATATATCCCCTATTAGAAGAGTCATGAATGGCACAGACCAGATGTCCCTGGTTGGCGCTATTGGTTTTTAAGCTCTAGAAAGCACATTTCTTGATTTATTAGTTAAATATTCATATCACTTGTTCCCTACGTTGGATATAATTAGTTTTGGTGTCATTTTAAAGATAAAAATTATTTCTATTTTTATAAATTGGTGTTGGATTTTTATTGTGTGTTGTATCTTACTTATTTAATGTATTGTTGTTTTTAAATGCTATACACACTTGCTTCCTAAGTTAAAGCAGCCTGCTCATTGCCAGCTACCAAAGGTTGAGCAAGGATTTTTTCACTGAGACTTTGACTGGACCTTATATTGTGATTGTGGCCTTACTAGTATTGGTTGGTACCTACCAGCCCCTACTAATAAACCACCTTCCAACCAAAAATGTATATAACAGTTGTTGTTAGTGTTGTGAACTTGGGTCCTCTTCTGTGCGAGAATCGCATAACATCAACCACATTGTTGTTCTTTACTGAATGTTGCACATTACTGAACAGACCTCTATATATGCCTGACACATGCACTGTTAGGCAATTGACACTTCCCGTATAATCTCTCTTGCTATTATTTATTGTGAGTTTCTGATCATCTGCTAGTGTTTTGTTGACATGGAAAAGCATGTTCCATTTCTATATTTTATTACATTTTTTGATGTTTCATGTGGGCCAACAAGAATATATCCCCTATTAGAAGAGTCATGAATGGCACAAAGAATTTATCTGTTACCCAATATTTGGTAACATCATTACCACTTTGTTATGTACACATCTAGCTAACACGTGTTGTTCTCTATTTAGATGCTGTAGACTGCACCAAGTGCCATAAGGACAAATGGCCTAATGAGGCACAAGATCTGTGTGTTCCAAAAGCAGTGGAATTCCTCTCTCTACGGGAACCCCTCGGAATGTCATTATCCATTGTAGCTGCACTGGCCTCACTCGTTCCACTCATCATTTTTTTCATCTTCATAAAGCACAAGGACACCCCAATTGTGAAAGCTAACAGTAGGGAGCTCAGTTTCCTCCTTCTTTTTTCTCTCCTCCTCTGCTTTCTTTCCTCATTTCTTTTCTTTGGCCAACCAGGTTTAGTGACGTGTCTTCTGCGCCAGGTAACCTTTGGAATTAGCTTTGTTCTCTGTGTCTCTTGTGTCCTGGGGAAGACCTGTATGGTCCTTTTGGCTTTTCATATCAGGAGGCCATCAAGTCAACTTAAAAGATGGCTCGGACCTGGCTTCCCCAAACTAATCATCACTGGCTGCACTTCCATCCAGACTTTGGGATGCACTCTTTGGCTTGCCATTTCACCACCTTTTCCTGTAAAGAATACAGCTTCTGTACCAGGCAAAATAATCCTGGAGTGTAATGAGGGGTCTTCTGCAGCCTTCTGGTCCATGCTGGGGATCATGGGTTTTCTGGCCATGGCCAGCTTCTTCGTTGCCTTTATATCCAGGAAGCTGCCTGACAGCTTTAACGAAGCCAGGTTCATTACTTTCAGTATGCTGGTTTTTGTCAGTGTGTGGTTGTCTTTCATCCCTGCCTACCTCAGTGCCCAGGGGCAAAACATGGTGGCTGTAGAGGTTTTCGCCATCTTAGCTTCCAGCTGCGGGTTGATGTCTTGTATCTTTATCCCCAAGTGTTACATCATTCTGCTAAGACCTGACATGAACACAAAAGAATTCCTCATGGGGAGAGGTGCGTTGAGGCCTCCAAAAAGTAACTAACCTGGAAAAGTGGATTATATAAGGGATGAAATCCACAGTACTATACAGTATAGGAATGTTGCAGACAACCTCAAGAAATTGTTCATGCATAGAACCAAGGTTAATAGCTGAGTGCCTTTGTCAGAGCACTAAACTCTGAAGTGAATTGCAATATACTTTTTGTGCACTGTTAGAATATTTTGTTCCTGTAATAAATAATCATGGTATCAACCTTCCTCCAAATGTCTTAATTTCTTAATGTCTTCCTCCGTACTATGAAATGTATCCGATGTGTACAATGAACATGCAGGGTCTAATTCACACAGACTTTTATGGCTCTACCTCTATATTTACATCCAAAAATGACTTAATTATGCCTATACAAAAAGACATCCATACAGTTATATGTGGTTTAAATTCCACGCAGTTCTTTAACACTTGGATAATATTACAATCCACTTGCCTGTAGAAGGAGTGGGTGGATCAGCCCATGCATTGCCCTGTAAATTAGTAAAAACCCACAAAGTTGTGATTTTTGGGAGCTTTTTACACATCACACGTGTTCTCTGTGGTGAATAAAAGGAAACAAAACATGTCTTTGTGCATCGGTCTGCCTTTCCACAGTCCACAATTATGCATAAGTGGCAAAGAATGGCGTGGAATTAAAACCATTACGTCTGATAGAGGTCCTTTGTGGATGTGTAATTGAGTCCGTTTTTGGATGTAAATACAGGTCTGCTTTTTCATAGTCTATAAGTACACACTATGTATGATTATGAAGTAGGGAAATAGGAGCTTTTCGGAAAAGGAGTCACAAAACAATAGGCCCAGAAACCTGTGAATGGTGCATCTTTCTAGCGGACTACTCTCTTTGTGAATTGAGCCAAACCGTATACTGCCAGTCGACAGCCTGGCGGTGCTGGCGGTCTTAATCCACCAGGGCAGCTGTGCAAGCAGCACCACCCTGGGGATTATGAGTCCCCACTCTGCCGGCTTTTGCATGGCAGTTCCACCGGCAGTGAAAAGCGCGATGGGTGCTGTTGTACCTGATGCACTGCAATATTGCCGTCGGCTCAATTATGACCCAGCGTCAATGTTGTGGCCTGTTTACCCCAGGTCCAGTGGGAAACTTGTAATAGGACCAGCAGGCAGAAAACCAGAGTGGCAGTTTTCCGGCCCAAAGAGTTTGGGCCAAAGTGTATAATCTGTTGAATGCATTACAGTTGCCTGTCCAAATTGCGGTTGTGAAGTTCTCTGCACACCGCAAAGCCACTGTTTATGTAACTTCAAGCAACAATTATGCTGATTAGGTGGCTAGATACTATGCCTTAAATTGTGCTGCCTTTAATGGAGAGTACTCCAATGAGACAAATGATGAGACGTTACAATCTTCTGTTAACTGCTACAGATGCCTTGGAGAAAGTTAACCACAGATTTAGATTGATGCCAGAGGCCTTATGTTACAGGTGTGTCAGATATCAGGAGATAAATATAGGTAAACGTATAGCAGTTACACTGAGTCAGATAGGCAGATCAGGAGGCCCTTTCAACAGAAAACAGCTCGATTTTATTGAGCTTCCTGTATGTAATGGACTGAGATGCATCTTGGTTAATGTGTGCATTTTCTCTTGTTGGGTTGAGACTTACCCAACCAGAAGAAATGACTCACAGTAGCAAAGCTGTTACTTAGAGAACTGAGTCCGAGGTTTGGCTTCCCGGCTTCTCTAAAGTCAGACCGATGGACACACTTCAGCAGTGAAGTCCTGATATTATTATGTGTGGCACTGCAAGCTGAGCAAAGACTACTGTCATGACCACACAAACATGCCAAGTCAAAACAAAGAAGTGCATGAGAAAAGCAAAGAGATATCCTCAGTGGAGACAGCAAAGCCCAAACTGGAAGAAGGTTTGCAGAGTAATCTTGCGCTTATTTCAAAAGAAGAATCAAGAAGAGAAGATCCAAGATGGCCGCTGTGAGTCCTGAAGGTTAGTTATAGTTCTAGTCTTGCAATCGGTTGGTTGCTAGGTTACGAGCTCTCCAGCTGGAAGCCTTGCACTTCAACTGAGGTCTGACAGGAATCAGCTGTGTGGAGAGAGAGCGCGCTTCAGAACAGAAACTCCTGTGAGGTAAAATTACATTTGAAGATTGTATTACAGAAAAAAGATAAATGTTGTGAAGGTTTATTCAAAGAGTTTGATAGTAGACCGTTCCCGTGGAAGTCAGCAAGGCTACAGAGTTAATGTATGAATTAACCTTATGTTTACAAGGTTCTTGTTTAAGATATTAAAGTTAAAGAAAAAACGAACTTTAAAAGAGCAAGTATCTACAAATGTCAAGGTTATAAACAAAGGCCAAGTTTAAAGGAGAAACGAACTGTTAACAAATAAGCATTTACAAATTCAATGGTAATAAACCAAAACAGAGTTTAAAAGAGAAACAAACTTAAATAAACAAGCATTTACAACTACAAGTTATCGACAGATGTCGAAGTAAGGAAGGAGAAACTAACTGTAATAAACAAGCATTTACAAATACAAGTTATCAACAAATGTCGAAGTAAGAAAGGGGAAACGAACTTTAATAAACAAGCATTTACAAATACAAGTATTGACAGAAGTCACAATAAGAAAGGAGAAATTAAATAACATCAGCTGATTTGAAGAACGCATTATCACCAACTATATATATATATATAGCAACTTAAAACCAATCTCTAACAAAGGTTGAGAAGTTCTTCCAGAATCAGTAATAAGCATTTTTTTAAGAAGAGCTATAATTTATAGAGAGAAGCAAGGCTACAGAGAACTCAGGGTGAGTGAAGAAATAATAGAATTAAAGAGAATTAAGTGTTGAGAGTAGAAAGTGAAAAAACAGATGTTGTATGTCCCTAGTAATTGCGACTGTGACTCTTGCAGGTGCTGTATCCAATCTTAGATGTGAAGAGGCAGACTGAGTACTGGCGTTCATCATCTCTGTGGCAGTCTCTCTACCATCCCATTCCCCTTTCCCCCTCCGGGGTACTCAGCACGAAGGATTAATATTCGTTGTGGGTAGCTCGGGTCGGGACTGAGGAGTTGTCTTCTGCTTCTGAGGAAATCAAATAGAAGTATCCTGACAGATTGAAGTGCTGTCACCCTAATTTTAGGGAAAAAACAGATTTCCTCCTGAGCAGAATGGCAGAAGTAATTGATATAAAAGCATTAGCCACCGTTTTGGAAGGGTTACAGAAACAATTAAATAACACCATAGAAGAAACAGTCCAAATAAAACAGCGAATAAATGAGTTAGGGAACACCGCTAAATCAAATGAATCTGTGTTTTCACAAATCCCTAGCCCTTCACAGTCTGCAGGTATATCCACTCAAGTAATTCATGCGGTTTCCCCTATTATTCCTTTGGCTCAACCGGAGCGCTTCGGTGGAGATCCAAAAAAGGCGCAGATTTTTCTGACCCAATGCTCATTGCATTTTTTATGTAGACCAGTCATTTTTTCCAAAGACCAGTCCAAAGTGGCATTTATATTGTCTTATCTGACAGGAGATGCGGCCGCATGGTCCATGCCAATAATTTCCAGAAATGATCCTGTTTTATATAATTTCCAAAATTTCAAGGAAGAGTTCTTAAGAATATTTGATCGGCGAACTGCAGCTCAAGCCACTGACAATGAACTACTGGAAATCAGGCAAGGTAATAAAGATCTAGTAGCCTATCTGGCTCATTTCAATAAACTCATTGTAGAGACTGCCTGGCCGGAGTCAAAAAGAGCGGCCATATTTTATCGTGGACTGAGAGATGAATTGAAAGATGCCTTAGCACAAGTTCCAAATAGACCCACCAAAATTTCGGAGTTAATTGATCTTGTGTTACAGATTGACCACCGGTTAACTGAACGAAGAGCAGAAAAGAGAAGAGAGTATCGACCATTTCCCCTGAGAATTGATCGTGTAAGAAATGATCATACGAGAGCCGGAGAAGGGATGACGATAGAAGAACCAATGCAAATTGGTTCCATCCGAGGTCCTTTATCTAAGGAAGAAAAAGAGAAAAGAAGAGTGAATCAACTATGTTTATATTGCGGTGCATCTGGGCATTTTGTTAAAAACTGTCCCAAGAAACCCAAAGCTCTTCAGTCGGGAAAAGGCCAGCTTCATCAGTAGAGGGAGTTGCCCTGATGAAAGCAGAACCCAAGACAACTCCTTTAGATCAACGAGTGGCGAATACCTTACAAACCGCCGCGCCACATTTGGTACAAACAGTATCAGTTAAGACCCTTGAGAAGGAAATTCAAGGGATCTCAGTTATGATAGACTCTGGAGCTACGGGCAACTTCTGTGATATCAAATACGCTCGTAAAATGGGTATTCGATTTATCAAAAAATCTACTTTGGAAATAGTAAGAGCTGTGGATGGAACCAATCTTTCTTCAGGACCCATTTCCCATGAGACCAAACCAATTCAGATGCAAGGTTTTGGTGGACATCAGGAGCAGATAATCTTTAATTTGATAGATGCTCCACAATTTCAACTCATTTTGGGTCTGCCCTGGCTTACAGAACATAATCCACAAATTGATTGGAGCAAAAGAACGATCAAGATGAATTCCTCTTACTGCAAAGAGAATTGCTTTCATGATGGAGTGGAAGTGTCCACCAAGTCCCAAGCGGCCTGTTTATCATCACACTCTTCAATGATCTGTGCACTAAAGACAGCAGAAATCCCAAAAGAAGGTGAGGATTTAGTCGCCGTTTTTGATGAAAAGGAGGCTGAGAAATTGCCACCACATCGACCCTACGACTGCAAAATTGAACTGGAGCCAGGTGCGATATTGCCATGTAGCAGAATATACGCATTGACCGAAGCAGAGAATCAACATTTAAAGGAGTATTTGGATCAATATCTTGCTAATGGTTTTATTTGTCCTTCTGAATCTCCAGTGTCATCCCCACTATTTTTCATACCAAAGAAGGATGGGAGTCTTCGAACTTGCATTGATTATCGAGCCCTCAATCAGGTTTCCATCAAGAATCGATACCCACTGCCTTTAGTGTCAGTTTTATTAGATCAAGTAAAGAATGCTAGAATCTACACCAAATTGGACCTGCGAGGAGCATATCATTTGATTCGAGTGGCTTCAGGGGATGAATGGAAAACCGCTTTTCGGACTCGATACGGATTATTTGAATATCAAGTGATGCCTTATGGGTTATGCAATGCTCCCGCTGCCTTCCAGCATTTCGTTAATGATATATTACGAGAATTCCTCGACCGGATTGCCGTGGTGTATATAGATGACATTTTAATCTTTTCTGACAATCTACAGGAGCACATTTCCCATGTTCGATCCGTCCTCACAAGGTTGCAAGAAAACCATCTCTATGTAAAATTGGAGAAGTGTGCATTTCATGTGGAACGAGTTGAGTTCTTAGGATTCATTTTGTCACCATAAGGCGTTAGTATGGATCCTGCCAAGATAAAGACAGTGCAACATTGGCCTTCTCCTTGCAATGTCAAAGAGATCCAGAGTTTCTTGGGGTTCGCTAATTTTTATCGAAGATTCATATCCAATTTTTCTCAAACAGTTACACCCATTACTCGATTGTTGAAGAAAGGAGTGAAGTTTGAGTGGACAAAAGAAGCTGAAAATGCTTTTAATTTTTTGAAGAATTCCTTCGTCTCAGCTCCAATCTTGCTTCACCCCAATCCAGATGAGCCATATTATGTGGAGGCAGATGCTTCAGATGTTGCCATAGGAGGTATCCTTTCCCAGCGTCATAAAGATACAGGTCAATTACATCCAGTGGCCTATTTCTCTCGAAAATTAACACCACCAGAGATAAATTATTCAATTGCGGATAAGGAGCTATTGGCAGTCAAAGAAACTTTTCGTGAGTGGAGGCATTACATTTTGGGAGCTAAGCATAAAGTGACCGTTTACACGGACCACCGAAATTTCCAGTTTTTAAAATCAGCTCGAACTCTAACTGCTAGACAACTGCGTTGGTCCCTATATTTTGCAGACTTTGATTTTGTTATCACTTTCAGACCAGGAAAAGTAAATGGGAAGGCAGATGCTCTATCTCGAATCGATACCGGTGCAGTTAAAGAGCCTCCAGAAAAAGAATTGATTATTCCACAAGAGAAGTTCATATCTGCCATATTGTATGAAAATTTAACCAAAGAAATTCAAGAAAACTTAACATTCGAAGGAATGCTGAAGTGGTCCAAAGAAGTCCAAGGAAGAGAAATCAAAAAAGGTTTGCCATACTTTAAAGGTGCACTTTATGTTTCGACTGTGGAGCTGCAAGAAAAAATTCTTCAGGCTTATCATGACGATCAATTGGCTGGGCACAAAGGAATTCAAAAGACTCAAAATCTAATACAACGAGAATTTTGGTGGCCAAAAATGAAAACTCAGATAAGACAATATGTGTCAACTTGTGACAAATGTCAAAGAGGGAAATCAAATAGAACAGCTTCACAAGGTCTGTTAAGACCTTTGCCCACTGCACCCCATGCCTGGCATACTGTTACTATGGATCTTATAGTGGACCTCCCTAGTAGCCAAGGTTTTAACACTATCCTAGTTTTTGTAGACACTTTCACTAAAATGGCGCATTTCATTCCTTTGAAAGAAATCCCTCGAGCCCCACAGGTTGCACAGTTGTTTACACAACACATAGTACGCGCCCATGGTATCCCAAAAATTCTAGTTTCAGACAGGGGGTCCCAATTTGTTTCTCGCTTTTGGAAGGCCTTTAGTAAAAGGTTAGGAATTGATTCTCGTTACTCTACCAGTTACCATCCTGAAACCAATGGGCAAACAGAGAGAGTGAATCAAGAGTTAGAACAGTATTTAAGACTCAATTTATTCGATAAAGAGAAAGGAATGGCCCGTGTTGATGTAGGCAGCTGAATTTGCTTACAATAATGCTGTTCATTCCACCACTGGGTTCACCCCCTTTTATCTGAACCATGGTAGACATCCTAATGTAATGTTGGGTAAAGAAGATGATTCAGTGCCTGCAGTAGAAGAGATGGTGAGGGATTTGCAGACCATGTTAGTTAGGGCTAGAAAAAACATCATTCAAGCAAAAGACTCATATAAGACTCAGGCTGATAGAAAAAGAAGAGAGAGCCCCATTTATTCGAAAGGAGACAAAGTTTGGTTATCCACTCGTCATTTACGTCTCAAAGGAAATCGCAAATTTCAGCCACGATTTATAGGTTCATTCAAAGTTGACAAGATGAGCAATCCAGTGGCAGTTAAATTGCAGTTGCCAGCTCATCTAAAGATACATCCTGTTTTCCATGTCTCCTTGTTAAAGAACAGTCCTCCAAATTTACATCAAAACTCCCCTCCAATTCCTATCCAGATTAGCTCTGCAGAAGAGTATGAGGTCAATCAAATCTTAGATTCCAAAATCCGTAATGGCCAGCTTTATTATCTAATTGATTGGAAAGGTTATGGTCCAGAGGAACGATCCTAGGAGCCGCACGAGTATGTACATGCTTCAAGATTAGTGAGAAACTTTCATAGAACCTACCCAAGCAAACCTAAATTGGAGAACTGTTCCTAGAGGGGGAGTACTGTCATGACCACACAAACATGCCAAGTCAAAACAAAGAAGTGCATGAGAAAAGCAAAGAGATATCCTCAGTGGAGACAGCAAAGCCCAAACTGGAAGAAGGTTTGCAGAGTAATCTTGCGCTTATTTCAAAAGAAGAATCAAGAAGAGAAGATCCAAGATGGCCGCTGTGAGTCCTGAAGGTTAGTTACAGTTCTAGTCTTGCAATCGGTTGGTTGCTAGGTTACGAGCTCTCCAGCTGGAAGCCTTGCACTTCAACTGAGGTCTAACAGGAATCAGCTGTGTGGAGAGAGTGCGCGCTTCAGAACAGAAATTCCTGTGAGGTAAAATTACATTTGAAGATTGTATTACAGAAAAAAGATAAATGTTGTGAAGGTTTATTCAAAGAGTTTGATAGTAGACCGTTCCCGTGGAAGTCGGCAAGGCTACAGAGTTAATGTATGAATTAACCTTATGTTTACAATGTTCTTGTTTAAGATATTAAAGTTAAAGAAAAAACGAACTTTAAAAGAGCAAGTATCTACAAATGTCAAGGTTATAAACAAAGGCCAAGTTTAAAGGAGAAACGAACTTTTAACAAATAAGCATTTACAAATTCAATGGTAATAAACCAAAACAGAGTTTAAAAGAGAAACGAACTTAAATAAACAAGCATTTTCAACCACAAGTTATCGACAGATGTCGAAGTAAGGAAGGAGAAACTAACTGTAATAAACAAGCATTTACAAATACAAGTTATCAACAAATGTCGAAGTAAGAAAGGAGAAACGAACTTTGATAAACAAGCATTTACAAATACAAGTATTGACAGAAGTCACAATAAGACAGGAGAAATTAAATAACATCAGCTGATTTGAAGAACGCATTATCACCAACTATATATATATATATAGCAACTTAAAACCAATCTCTAACTAAGCTTGAGAAGTTCTTCCAGAATCAGTAATAAGCATTTTTTAAGAAGAGCTATCATTTATAGAGAGAAGCAAGGCTACAGAGAACTCAGGGTGAGTGAAGAAATAATAGAATTAAAGAGAATTAAGTGTTGAGAGTAGAAAGTGAAAAAACAGACGTTGTATGTCCCTAGTAATTGCGACTGTGACTCTTGCAGGTGCTGTATCCAATCTTAGATGTGAAGAGGCAGACTGAGTACTGGCGTTCATCATCTCTGTGGCAGTCTCTCTACCATCCCATTCCCCTTTCCCCCTCCGGGGTACTCAGCACGAAGGATTAATATTCGTTGTGGGTAGCTCGGGTCGGGACTGAGGAGTTGTCTTCTGCTTCTGAGGAAATCGAATAGAAGTATCCTGACACCTACATTGCGGTTATAGACCTGAGGCTTTAAGATTGGTGGAGCAAGTTAATGGAATTTTGAAATCCAGATTGGCAAAAACATCTGCCTCTACCTCTGTGAAATGGCCTGATGCATTGCCCTTCGTTTTGATATTTTTGCACAGTACTCCAGACAGAAAAACTGGATTATCCCCACATGAAATTATCATGGGGCTTGCTATGATATTTTCAGCTGTACCTGCAAATGTGCTTGTGAACGTTACAGATGACAGGGTACTGGATTATTGCAAAGGACTAGCTGACATGGTTCCTTCTGTGTCTCATCAGGATGGAGAAGCTACAGTCCATCCACAGCAAGAGCTCTGCCATGACCTGTGTCCAGGCAACTGTGTAATGGTCAGAAAGCATGTGAAGAATTTCTCCTTAGAACAATGTTGGAAGGGGCCACACCAGGTCATGCTAATGATTACAACGGCTGTGAAAGGGTCAGTTACAGAGAGTAGGAGGGATCAGGTTAGTCAAGTTGTTGGGGATGTGCAAATGACTGATACAGCACAATTGTGGTCTGAAGGGCATATGAATGAGTCAACAGCAGTGGTTGGGACAGAAGGGTTAAGCCAGAAACAGTTGGCTCCACAAATATCAGATGCTGTTGAAGGACCTAGTGTTGTAGCAAAAAGAGTTTTACCCAGAGACAAACAGCTAAATGAGAAAAATGGCAGTAGTGCAAGTGCCCCCGCGATTCCAGAAGAAATTTAGGAATCTGGTCAGAGTGAAAGTGATATGGGCAAACCAGTAGCTACAATAGAAAAAAGAAAGAGAGTCCCCTATTTACAAGTAATGATGCATCACTGCATTGTTTCAGCGGTGCTTCAAACAGAAATGTTCCCCAGTATGACAGAATCCTATGGCATGGATGCATCGTATTTACAATACGGCGCACCACAGAGTAAGGATCCTGCCTGCATCAAAAACATGATGCATCCCTGTGTGCCATGTCATAAAGAATTCTGACTGTTCTGCTGCAAAAGTAGTGCAGGGTCGACTTGCAGCACGAAAAGTGACACAAATTGACCCTGCGTCACCTTTGAGTGTGGAATGAGTCAAAATGGGTTTAAAAAAGATACATTTAGAACTATTACCGATTGCAAGAAGAGCTGGCATGATTATAGGTGCAGGACATAGGAGAAACTTGCAAAGAACTTAAAAGGCATCAATGGGAGCCCTGCACCGCAGGAGGAGCTGGATGCCCTTAAGGAGCATGTGGCAGCTGTTATCCCAGGTAAGTTGGTTGCTGGAGTATCAGGGCAAGACATTGCAGCACATGACAAACTAGTACCAGCACAGGGTAAGTAACAATAAGGGGCAATGGGTGCCACAATTGCAAGGTATACACTTCCACTACCTATGTTCCAAGGCTCCACTGTGCTGTCTCCAGGGCATATGGTAGAAATCTAGATTATGTCCTGTCAAATGCCACTGTAAGGTGACACACCCTGTCCAGTAATATGTTGCACAGATCAGAGAGGCTCCATAACATGTACTCATAACAATTTGAATGGGCAGCAGTATACCATTGTAATCTGCGCATTGTGGGACATTTAGTGCAATGCATAAAATGAGGGCCATGTTTAAAAACGTCTGACACAGGGCATTGCTGCTAGCATTCTTGATGTGCTGCTCTGTCTCCAAACAGAAGGGTAGAAATGTGCTGTATCAACAAGATACAGCGCATTCCTTTCCTTTTCCCTCTGCTGTTGCACAATGGGCTGCCAGGTGCCAATGCAGGCACCCATGCAACATGGTGCAATTGCTCCTGCATTGCTGGGATTATTGTTTATGTCCAGGAAGGGACACCTTCTGTGTGTCCCTCCTGCTATGTGTGCTGCACAATGCAGCATACAGAGATGAAAAAAATAGGAGAAATAAAGGCATTCCTCCTTGTTGTATCACTTTTATGCCACCCTTGGGGAGGTGTAAGAAAGTGACGCATTTCCAGGTATACAAAATCTTTTGAATCTGGAAATGTGTCAAATTTCTTGGTTGTTGTGTGGGCTCGCCCACAGCAACAACCATGAAATGCTCCCACCACACAGAGTAATGTGTGAAAGGGGGCCATAATTACAAGGACATGAAAAGCCAAGCAAGGTGACTTTGCGTGGCCTTGTAAATATGGGCCAGCACAGTGCACTACTGGAGTCTGAAGAAAAGTGAAACTCCGGTGGTGCTAGGGGCTTGTAAATATGCCCCTGAATCTTGGATGTGAAATCAGTTTAGATGAAACTGTCACTATGGTGGTCATTATGAAAATGGCGGAGACTGTTCAAGTGGTGGTAATACCGCCGACAAGCTGACGGTAATTACTGCCAAATTATTACCATGGCCGTGATAACTCCCTTAGACAGCCTATGTACCACACCAACCACCAGGGCGTTAACACCACTGGCCATGGCGGTAGCCATCTACAGCCAGACGGAAGCCAAGTTACCGCCCACCATATTATGACATAGCAAACCGGCAGGATTTCCGGGGTGGTACCAAAGCCATCAAAAGCCTGGTGGAAAAACAGTACAGAAAATGAAAGACTCACCATCAGGGACACAGAGAAGACCACCTCCGCCCTGGAACCGGAAATACAAGTCTTCCTGATGCTGTTCTACGCCATGATCCACCTGGAAAAACCAACGCAGACGAAGACGACGACAGTGAGAACAGCCGCCTAACATACAAGGGAGGGAGGGAGGAAAAGGAGAGTGACACATACACGCTCAACACACACCATTCACACACACACCATACACACAACCAGCTGCAGAGGAAAAGCCATGTCACAGGACCCATGTTATAATAATGCAAGGACTACATTTAGGTTTAACTGATATTGTAATTTGATGCCAACAGCCACCATATTGTCTATGTGAAAAAATAATAGGAGCAAATATCCAGAAAGGGCCAATGACCAGTCCAAAGTACAAAAGGCCCACATGGCCACAAGGCACAGTCCAACTCCAAACTTGTTTCCAGACAATATTCTCACTACACTGTGCAGGGGCATCATATTGGAAATGGGCAGGCACCTCAGGGGGAAGGGGGATGGGAGGCATCTCAGCAGAAGTGGGTCATTTGCCCAGTGGTTCTGGAGGGTACTCCATGCCCATTTCTCTTTGCTGGGGACTGCAAGGTCACAGTCTCAGAGGTGGGGGAACTTGCCCACTGGTTCTTGAGGGGGCTCCTTGTACAACAGTCCCTGGAGGGTGGCCTACATGCCCTCTGCTGGAGATGAGGGCTGCTGTGTCTCAACTGTACGTGAGGGCTCCTTGCCCACTGCTAGTTGAGGTGTTACTCTGGCTACCAGTGAGGGCTCCTTCCCCACTGCTGGTGGAGGTGTTACCCTGCCTGCCTCAACTGGAGGTGAGGGCTTCTTGCCCACTGTTGGTGGAGGTGTTACCCTGCCTGCCTCAACTGGAGGTGAGGGCTCCTTGCCCACTGCTGGTTGAGGTGTTACCCTGCCTGCCTCTTCTAGTGGTGAGGGCTCCATGCCCACTGCTGGTGGAGGTGTTACCCTGTCTGCCTCTGCTGGAGGTGAGGACTCCTTGCCCACTGCTGGTTGCGGTGTTACCCTGCCTGCCTCTGCTTGAGGTGAGGGCTTTTTTCCCACTGCTGGTGGAGGTGTTACTCTGCCTGCCTCAGCTGGAGGTGAGGACTCCATGCCCGATACCGGTTGAGGTGTTACCCTGCCTGCCTCTGCTGGAGGTGAGGGCTCCTTGCCCACTGCTGGTGGAGGTGTTACACTGCCTCCCTCAGCAGGAGGTGAGGGATCCTTCCACACTGCTGGTGGAGGGAGCCTCTTGCCTCTCTTTTTCGGTGGAGTGGGAACCTTCCCTTTTTTGAGTGGTAGAGTGGGATCCTTCCCTTTTTTGGGTGGTGGAGTGGGATCCTTCCCTTTCTTGGGTGGCGGAGTGGGATATTTAACTTTTGTGCGTGGTGGAGTGGGAACCTTCCCTTTCTTGCCTTCACAACTAGGAGGTGCCTCCACTGTCCCCGTCTCATGTCCCTTGGGTTTCACCACCCTAGTATTCCCTTTCTGAGGCGGAGGTGTGCTCACAGTAGGAGTGGCAGCCGTAAGACTCTGGGGCCCCTTTGTGTTAGCATCTGTTGATTTGATGGGAGCAGTGTCAGACTGTTGGGCTGAGGTGCTGGGCTGGGTCGTTGGGACCCTGCTCTTACTGGCAGGACAGGGGTGGAGGGGGAGGGAAGAGGTCAAGTTGGGCAAGGAAAAGCATCTTAGGGACGATAGGGTGAGATGAGGGAGGAGGGATGGGAGTGGAGGTTGAGGGAGTGGTTGTTGGAGTGTATGTTGCTGGACTTGGACGCAGGTGCATGGGTAGTATGCTGATGTGAGGTGGATGGCTGTTGAGAGTCAGAGTGCATGTGTTTGTGTCTCTTGAGAGGGGTTGCAGGCAGGGTAGGGGAGGACACGGGACACGTAGATGGATGTTGTAGAGGTATCTGCAAGTGAGGTGTGTGTGCTGCTTGGTGTGGTGATGCTTGTGGTGGCTGTTCAGGTGTGAGTGCGGATGTGACTGTGAGGGAGGAGGGGGAGCAGGAGGGGGAGACAGTGGAGGCAGTGGATGTTGTTGTGTGTGCAACTGTCTGGTGTCTGTGTGAGTGCTTGTGGCCTGAAGTGTGCTTCCTGTGTTTGTCTGTGCCACTCTTGTGTGATGTTTTGTGTGCATGCTTGTCTGTATATGTGCATGGGATGGGTTGGGGTTGAGGTGACAGGGACTGGGAAGTGGTAGTTGGAGGGGGGATGGTAGGAACAGGGACACTGGCTGCCATTGGATGTCCTCCAGGAATGCATTGCATTGCTGCATCTGGGATGCCAGCCCCTGGATAGCATTCACAATGGTTGACTGTCCTACAGAGATGGATCTCAGGAGGTCAATAGCCTCCTCACTCAGGGCAGCAGGGCTCACTGGGGCAGGACCTGAGGTGCCTGGGGTGAAGGAGATGCCCACCCTCCTGGGTGAGCAGGCATGGGCAACACAGTGGGGGGCTACTGAGAGGGTGGTGCTTGTACGGGGTGGCGGCTGTACTTGTAGCTGGGGTGGTCCTAGAGGTGTCTGCCACCACCAGGGATCTTCCATCGGAGGAGGAATCAGAGTCAGTGTTGTAACCCCTGTCTCTGTCACGGTGTTCCCCTCGCCCTCTGTCCCACTGGTTCCCTCAGCATCGGTAGACTCTGGGTCCTGTGAGATGCAGCTCCCTCTGTCGCCCGTGACCCTGCTCCTCTGCCAGATGATGCTAATGCACACATGGACAGGATAACAGAAGAAAAAAGGGGGGAGAAAGGGAGCACTGGGTCAATTACAGCACCAACACCACAGTTGGCATACACATTACCATCACACGCAGGGATCAGGAGTGTGCACTATGCACCGCACTGGCATTCAATTGGGTGGGTGCCACAGCAGGATGAGAGCTAACCACTACCAACTGCACCCTCCTGGGAATCCTTAAGCCCTGTCTGACATGGAATGCAACCTAGCTAGGTTACCAGATTTTGCAATACACCCATTTCCCTTGAGCTGGATCATGCTGCAATGTCTGACCTGGCATGAAGGGGCTCCCACTAACTGAAAGCCAACACTAGGCTCCCATGCCACCTACTAATAATTGTTGTTACGCTCACTGTACTCACCCGCTTGTGGGTGCTGTGATTCCCTCAAGTGCCCATCCAGCTCTGGAAAAGGCCACCGCCCGTATGCGGGCCATTGGGAGGTCAGGTTCTTACAGGCACCCCACCCTCATTGGGAGGCCATCCCCAGCTGGGCCTCTGCGGTCTTCCGGTGTTCAGATATCTGTCATCCCACTGGGATCCCCCCTCTTGTGCAAGTTCTAGCAGTGCTCCATTTCCTGGCAACTGGATCTTTCCAAGCGACAGTGGGCTTGGCAGCAGAAATGCCACAGCCAATGTTCTCAATAGTGCTGGCAAAGGTTTTGTCTGCCTTGTTCAAACACATGTGCAGCTACATTGCTTTCCCCATGTGGAAGATTTTGCCACTTTGAAGGTAGGATTCTATGAAATGGGACATATATCTAACATTATTGGGGTGATTGACGGAACCCATATTGCATTCCCCCCACCCGCCACAAAGAACAGGTGTTCAGGAATCGGAAGAGTTTTCACTTACTCAATGTCCAAATGGTGTGCCTGGCTGACCAGTACATTGATCCACGTCACTGCCAAATATCCTGGGTTGGTGCATGACGCCTGTGTCCTGAGGAATAGCAGCATTCCAAATTTGATGTACAACTACAGAGGCACTGGGTGTGGCTAATAGGTGACCCTGAGTCACCATGCAATGTATGTCAGTGTTTGCCTTCAGGAGTTATCCCCATGCCATTGTGTGAGGCTAATGTTTGTCCCTCAATACTTGCAGGTGACTTTGGCTACCCAAACCTATTGTGGCTCTTGACCCCTGTGAGGAATGCCATAACAGGGGCTCAGAATCGGTATAATGATGTACATTGGCAAACCAGGCGGATCATCGAACGTAACTTCGGCCTCCTAAAGGACAGGTTCAGATGCCTCCATCTGACAGGTGGATCCTGTGCTACTCACTCAAGAAGGTCTGCCAGATAGTAGTAGCATGCTGCATGTTGCACAACCTGGCCCTCAGATGACATGTGCCTTATCTGCAGGAGCAGCAGATTGGAAATGCCTCTGTGGAAGCAGTGGACCCTGAGGACAATGAGAATGAGGAGGCAAAGGATGAGGATGTGGACAACAGAACATCAGTTGTATATCAATACTACCAATGACACACAGGTGAGACAGTGGAACTGACCATTCCTCTGACTATTAATGTTTTCAGTGTGGCTGTAGCAGGATGGCATTCACTTTCTTTGCATCTCAACTTACTGTCGCCTATGTCTTCTCATTTTGCAGATGTTGGTGTTATGACAACTGTGTACTGATGTGATGACTACTGACAGCTACAGGTCATTATTTGGATGCTATTACAGTGTTCAGATAATTTGCACAAGAAGTGACTGTTTCCATAATTGCACATTTTCATCACATAAAACACTATCACTCAAGATGTGTTCAAGCATGTTTATTTTAGTGCAAATTATAGACGGAAATGTGCAATGGAATGGGGTGATGGTAGAGGTAAGTCCAGGGTATTGATCCAGTCTGTTTGTAGCACAGGTCCAGTGTACAAGGGGCCATAGGAAGAGGAACAAAGGCAGTTCAGAGTGGACAAGGTGACAGGGTGGGACACAAGGGGGACATTCAGGAGAGTTTCTTTTCCTGGCGGTGGTCTTGGCAAGTATCTCTGGCTTCTTTCTGGGTCACAGGGAACGTTTGAGGGGTGGTTCACCTTCTGCTGGGAGAGGGGTGCTGGTAGCATGTGGCAGGGCCTCCAGTCCACTAGCTGCAGCAGATGTGGAGGGCTGGTCAGTAGACTGGCTAGTGACAGGGACCCTCCAGTGTGCTGTCCATTCCCTCATGATGTTGGCATATCAGCCAGCACCCCTGCTATGGAGACCATGGTGGTGTTGAGGGCCTACAAATCTTCCCTGATCTCCTAATGGTATACCTTCTGCAGCCACTTGGTCTCCTGCATGTTGGTAAGGATCTGGCCCATCTTGTCCTGGGATTGTTGGTAAGCTGCTATTGAATGTCCACCGTGGTGATTCGTGTGGTGAGCATTGTTTTATTGGCGTTATGGTATGGGTGTTCGAACCGACACTTTAACACTGACCTTTGGTCTGGCCCATATGTGTTTGTGGCAGTATTCTGTCGGTTTGATGTGTGCGTGTCATAATATGGTGAACCGATGTTCGCCTCCGCGATGGTATGCTGGGGGCCGTCACTGCAGTAATAAGCGGGATTTACCGCCATTGTCATAATGAGGGTCTATGTCTGAATGGTCAGACAGTGGATATCAAGTATAACTTAAAGGATATGTGTCCTGAAAGGTAAACTAAACAATACACATGCCCTGCTGTGTCTGACAGTGTCACACTTTTGTTGCAGTTGGGAAAGGATGACACAGAATAGGTCATTGGGGTACAACAGCCTACATATGATTTGATCCCGGATGAAGAAGTAGCTGCAGTCAGGATGGATTCTGAATAGAAATTGGGTTACATTGCCAGATATTTCACATGTGCATCATGTGAAAAATCGATCTGTCATGGGACATGTAAAAATAGTCCACCAACACAAAGGTCAGGAGTCCGTGATGTTTGGATACAGAGGCCATCAGTCATGTGGCAAAAAACAGTGTCACCATTTCCAGCACTACTACCATGTGGGGTATAGATTGGACTATAGACCTTAAAAGATGTCAGTATTACTACATGGGCACACATATAGTTGGTGTTGTAGACGTATTAGTGCAAATGATTGACCTGGGGGACATCACTGTGTAGTAGTAAGTATTGTGCCTGAGCCAAAATGAGGAGTTGCAGAGGAGTGATGTAAATATCCAAGTCAATAGAATTCAGTTGAAGGATGTGTGACCCTATGCTAAAACTCAAATATACCAATTATTAACTTGGATGACTGTCAGAACTACTAAAGTTCCTAGGGTCACAATTACAAGGTCCATTGAGTATGGTGGTGCAGCAAGTGCCTTGCTGCACTGCACTGCACCACTGGGAAGGGGCAGAAATGCACTGTATCTACAAGATATGTCGGATTTATGTCCTCTCCCACTGCCCTGCAAAACAAATTGCTGCCAAGCACCAACACAGGCCCCCTCGCACCATGGTGCAAGGGTGCCTGCTTTGTGGGGATGATTGTTTTTGTGCAGGAAGGGGCACCTTCCTGCACAAAAACAATAACAAGAGGTCTTTTCCCCTTTCTATGCGTGTTGCAGCACACACAGAAAAAAGAAAAGAAGGGGAGAAATAATCTTAATGTTATTTCTCCCCATTACACCACTCTTACGCCACACCTGGGAAGGCGGAGGTTTTTGATGAATTCCCAGGTTTATAAAACCTTGTAAATCTGGGTATGCATCAAAATTCATGGGTCCTGCATGGGAGCACCCACCAACGCCATGTAAATGCCTCCCTTGAGCAAAGTAAGGCAACACAGTGACTTGTGCTGCATTGCCTTACTCCATATCTACAAGGCCATGTAAAGTCACGCCTAGTGGCTTTGCGTGGCCTTGTAGATATCGGTGTGCAGCCTGCTTTGTGCATCACAAAATGGGATGCACCAGCGGCGCAGGCCACTTGTAAATATGGGCCATAGTGTGAGATTCACAATAGCCTAAGAATTTGCACGTAGTGCCCATTCTCAACAATGATGGGCCCAAAAGTGTATGCAAGTCATATAAATGTGGCAATAGAAATAGGTACCACATAGGAAGTGCATTCCCACACATGTTGCTGCAGCCTAACACATTTCTAATGTGTGTAGGATTGTGCAGAATTAGTATAACAAATTCAATCCCTGAACTTAGTAATGCATGATGTTTATGGTAGCCAGCACAACAAAGCAGATTCTCATAGTGTACAGGGTGAAAGTCAGGTTCCTGGATCATAACAGCATCATGAGCAGAGCCACGTCACATGCACAGGAGCTGTGGGATGAATAGTGACACAGGGAATGCAGCCAACCTGGGGAATAGTTGTAATCAAAACATCAGTGGGTTCAACATGTCTGAACACAATCACTCTGGGCCTCCTGTCAACCAATGCAAATCACCTTGATAGATGTGGACAAGAAGTCCTTACTGTCCAGGAATGGTAGGCCTAGTGACGTGTAACAATGATGCAATATGTTATATGAGCATAAAACTCTGTCTGGTAACACAGTTGTTGGAAAATGGGTTATTGGCAAGGGCAGGTAAGTGCCTAAACTTAGCAATAGGCCACTACCCTCTACTTAGATACAGTTAGGTCTCAACAAATTAAACCTGGCTCAACCCTTGGAAGCTTGGCAACGAGCGACGAGGCTTAATTTAGGAGACGAAGTGTAAAGCAATCAAATATCACAAAACAGTAATTAAATAAAACACAGGAAACAGTTAAAAAATCTTAAACTAATTTATAAAAATAGGAAATATTTTTCGCTTTAAAATGCCACCCAAACGAAAAAATCGGATAAGGGTAACCGGATATATTAATTTTTAAAGAATTAATGCTTTTTAGCGCTTAGAAGCAAATAGCGTCAATCTGGTCATCTGGTCGCAAGTCGACCGGGGCAAAGTCACGTTTAAGGCCAACCAAGATGGAGCCCTGCTCGGCTACAGCCTGCAGCAGGCCGCGGTCAAAAGCTTACCTTAGGACTTAGGGGGTCATTCCAACCTCGGCGGTAAAAGGCACTTACCGCCAGACAGAAGACCGCCATAACACCGCCACGGTTGCGGTAAACCGCCACGGTCATTCTGACCCACAACAGGCAAACCGCCAAAATACCGACATCCACAAAAGTCCGCCACACCAAAGGGCACACCAAAGGGCAGAGAGAAACTGGCGATGGCCAAACCTCCACCGTCACGCCAACAGAAATACGCCCACACTGTCACGACACATGAATCCACACGGCGGTCTTTCAACTGCGGTATTTCATTGGCGGTACACACCGCCGCGCTCGAAATACACATACTTGTACAAAACACATCCACATTGGACAATTCAAAATACACACACCTGATACACATACACACACCACTCCCACACACCCAATACAATACCGAGAAAAGACATCTGAGCACCTATACCCCCAATTCACTGTCACCCAGCAATATTAGCACGCACTTCACACAACAATACACATCACCACACTTAGCACCACACAATCCACCCTACACATCACCCACACCACCCCATGGCACCTCAAAGACACCCCAGGTTGTCAGATGATGAACTTAGGGTCATGGTGAAGGAAATTGTACGAGTAGAGCCACAGCTGTTCGGGACACAGGTGCAGCACACCACCATTGCCAGGAAGATGGAGCTATGGAGCAGAATAGTCAACAGGGTCAACGCTGTGGGACAGCACCCAAGAAATCGGGACGACATCAGGAAGAGGTGGAACGATCTACGGGGGAAGGTGCGTTCCATGGTATCCAGGCACAACATCGCAGTGCAGCGGACTGGTGGCGGACCCCCACCTCCTCCCCCAGAATTTACAACATGGGAGGAGCAAGTCTTGAACATCCTGAATCCTGAGGGCCTCGCAGGAGTAGCTGGAGGAATGGACTCTGGTAAGTCTCATCTTCACTACTTCATCCCCCCCACCCCACCAGCATGCCAAATCATACCCCCACCCTCACCCCCACCCCCATCACACCTACTCCTTGCAAATGTCTCACCATCACAACCCACCCATCCCAAAACCTAGCCCTGCATGCGACCACAAAGCATGGACACCCATCACCAAAGCATGCCCACTGCACATACACATACAACCCCCCCAAATCACTGTCACAACAGCCCCCACAAAGGAATGCCAGCACTGGGGTACACGGGCACCCATCCATTGCACGCCATTGGCACACACAGAAAAGCAATAACCATACTTTTGTACCCCTGCAGGACCCGAACGCCATGTCACCGCGCAGGAGGGTCCACAAATGTCCACTCCACCCCCAGAAGAGGCCCACAGTGAGGACAGCAGCTCTGTCTCCCTGGATCTAGATGACCAGCCCGGTCCATCGGGGACCTCGGGACAGTCGGTTCCCCTCAGACAGCCACAGGCCACAGCAGACCTTCCCCCCTCTGGGAACACCAGCACAGCACCCACCCAACGGGCCCATACCTCTGTCCCCAGGACATGTCAATCAGCGGTGTGTCCACCACTACAGGGAACCCAGGCTAACCCACCACCCCAACAACAACAGGGACCTGGGGGCAATGGTAGTGGGCACACGGTCCAGGGGACAGAGGCCCAGGGAAACAGGGGAACTGGGAGGGCTGCTGTGCGACAGGGGGGGGACAGGCCCAGGGAACCCACTCTCCACGAGGCCCTCTCCTCCATCATGGGAGCATACCACCACTCCCAGGAGACGATGGCGACGGTCCTGGCCAGGTTTCAGGAGATCCAGCTTCTGCAGGAGCAACAGTATATGGGGTTCAGGGAGGAACTAAGAAACATCAGTTCCGCCATGGGTACCATCGTAGTGGCCTTGAATCAGGTAGTCACCACATTGCGGGACACTGTGGCACCTCAAAGGGCCCCTGTCACTAGCATGGACCAAGAACTGCCTACCACCTCCGCCGGCGCTAGTGGACAGGAGGCCCCGACACAAAACCAACAGGCCACCAGAACCGCACCCCCTGCAGAAGGAGAACCACCCCGCAAGCGGGCCCTGAGATCCAGGAAGAAGACAGAGTAAGATGTCAAGACCCCTGCCAGCAAAGGATACCGCCCTGATTGTCATCCCGCTGTCCCACATTGTCACCCTGTCCAACTTTAAACTGCCCGTGCTCCACTTTCCACAGGCATTTGGGCAATGCACCTGTGATACTGATAGTCTGGACTCTGCCATGGACAATCCTCCACCATCACCCCTCACCGATTTGCAACCACCCATCCAATTTAGAGCACTTGAATAAACACACTTATTGCACATAAACAATCTGGAGTCTGTCTGTGATTTTAACACATGTATTAAACATGACCGTGCCAAAATGTTCATTCACATTGTGATGCCAACAAACCGCTGTCACACAGCTGTAGTCTGGGGAAACAAAGCAGATGTCACGCAGTGGGGCCCACATCTCTGAAAACGGAAGGGAAAGTCACAACACAGTTACCATACACTGGGGGAAAAAGTCAGACAGTAGAGAGGTAGAAGTCTTTAAGTAAATGTAATATGCCGGTGTGTACTCTTACCTGTGTGTCATTGAAAATACTGCTGTATTACTGTGTTCCTGTTCTCTATGTCATCCTCTTCGGCTTCCTCCTCTTCACTCTCCACAGGCTCCACAGCTGCTACAACACCACCATCTGGACCATCCTCCTGCAGAAAAGGCACCTGGCGTCGCAAAGCCAGGTTGTGAAGCATACAGCAGGCCACGATGATCTGGCGCACCTTCTTTGGTGAGTACATTAGGGATCCACCTGTCATATGGAGGCACCTAAACCTGGCCTTCAGGAGGCCAAAGGTTCGCTCGATCACCCTCCTAGTCCGCCCATGGGCCTCATTGTACCGTTCCTCTGCCCTTGTCCTGGGATTCCTCACTGGGGTCAGTAGCCAGGACAGGTTGGGGTAACCAGAGTCCCCTAATAGCCACACCCGGTGCCTCTGGAGTTGACCCATCACATACAGGATGCTGCTATTCCGCAGGATGTAGGCGTCATGCACTGAGCCAGGGAACTTGGCATTAACATGGGAGATGTACTGGTCTGCCAAACACACCATCTGTACATTCATCGAATGGTAACTCTTCCTGTTCCTGTACACCTGTTCACTCCTGCTAGGGGGGACCAAAGCAACATGGGTCCCATCAATGGCACCAATGATGTCGGGAATATGTCCAAGGGCATAGAAATCACCCTTCACTGTAACCAAATCCCCCACCTCAGGGAAAATGATGTAGCTCCGCATGTGTTTGAGCAGGGCAGACAACACTCTGGACAACACCTTGGAAAACATGGGCTGGGACATCCCTGATGATATGGCCACTGTTGCTTGAAATGACCCACTTGCAAAGAAATGGAGTACTGACAGGCATCTGCACTAAAGGGGGGATCCCTGTGGGTTGGCGGATGGGTGACATCAGGTCTGGCTCCAGCTGGGCACACAGTTCCTGTATAGTGGCTCGGTCAAGCCTGTATGTCAGTATGACATGTCGTTCCTCCATTGTCGACAGGTCCACCAGCGGTCTGTACATGGGAAGATTCCTCCATCTCCCCGCATGTCCCAGCGGACGGTGCCTATGAAGGACAACAGCGAGCACAGAGTCAATCAACCCACAGGTACGTTCCCACAGCTTGCACATAACACGATTCACTATGCATTGAATGGCTTGTATGAGTGTTGATGCAAGGCCTAGGTATGTGTGACGCAGTAGTAATTAAGTCATGTGGGCCCTTGAAATGGCGGCTGCCTGACCTGTGAAGTGTGACAGTGGGATGTGAGGTCAATGCGCTAGCGTGGCACACCGTGGCGGTAGGCGGTCGAAGACCACGGCGCAAAGCCGCATTGGTTAACATTGAACCCTATGGGTTTCAGAAGCCAATGACGATGTGCGCCGGCGGTCGCGGTACGTGCCGGCGGTCGCGTTACGCACCGCCGCGGGCGTGACTGCCATTTTCTATCTGCTTAATCACTCGATACCTGATCTTCCACAGGAGAGGACCTACACTGCAAGTGCTGCTGTGACCTCGTTCTGGAAGAGACAATGGCTCATGCGACTGGGGAAAGGGCCCCTCCCTTCACTTCTGAAGAATTGGAGAAAGTCATGGATGGGGTCCTCCCCCAGTATGCGCTACTCTACGGTCCTCCAGACCAACAGGTAAGTACACTGGGACCATGCTTTGTGGCCAATGCCTGTGTTGAGTCGGGTGGATGAAAGATGGTGGGAGGGGAGCGATTGAGGCATGCATCAAACGACAGATGAGAGCATGTGCCACATGGCAAGGGTGGGGATGGGGGGCCACTCACATCGAGCATGCAGAAGGTGATGATTTTTTTCTCCCCCTGTACATGCCACATAGGTCAGCGCCCACCAGAAAGTCGCTATTTGGTGTTCCATCGCCAAGGACGTCAGGACCCTGGGGGTCCACAACAGACGGGGCACCCACTGCCGGAAGAGGTGGGAGGACATCCGACGCTGGAGCAGGAAGACGGCGGAGGCTCAGATGGGGATGGCCTCCCAACGTAGGAGGGGTGCCAGTCGTACTTTGACCTCCCTGATGTCCCGGATCCTGGCGGTGGCCTACCCCGATTTGGATGGGCGCGTGAGGACATCACAGCAGACACAAGGGGGTGAGTACAAACACATTCTGCTGACTTTTCGCACAGTTGAGGTGTCTGGATGGGGGAGGAGGGCTGTGGGTATCCCTAGGCCAGGGCGATTTCTGTAGACTAGGCCACTCCGTAAGGCATGGCCCTGTGCCCCCGCCCCCCACCTCTGTAGGGTGCCAAGTACAGGTATCCATGGCCCTGTGTCATCTATGTGTGCAGTTGTCGTCCATAGGCTTATAGGCCATGTCCCACTGATTGAGTAGTGGACGCCAAGTGCACGGCGTAGTGCAGGGGGCTTCTGTGTCTGTCCGCTCCGCCAACGGTGTCGCCTATGCATGCACTCAACATGTCTTTATTTCTCCCCCCCACCCTTTTTTGTGGTCTTCCTGTTCATGTGTGCATTAGCATCATCAGGCGGAGGAGAAGTGGCATCGGAGCACGAGGGAGCTGCATCCTACATGGCCCTGGGGGGCCATGCAACGGACTCTGAGTACACCAGTGGGACGGAGGGCGAGGGGAGCTCCACAGCGGGGACTAGTGCTGATGTCAGTGACAGCGACTCGTCCTCTGAAGGGAGCTCCCTTGTGGTGGCGGCAACATCCGTGCCCCCCGCAACAACAGGTACAGCCGCCACCCAACGCACGAGCACCGCCCTCCCAGCAGCCCCTCAGCGTTTGCCCCGTGCCTGCTCACCCAGGAAGGTGGGCATCTCCTTCGCCCCAGGCACCTCAGGCCCTGCCCCTGTCACCCCTGCTGCCCTCAGTGAGGAGGTCATTGACCTCCTGAGGACCATCATTGTTGGGCAGTCTACCCTTTTGAATGCCATCCAGGGTGTAGAAAGGGAGGTGCACCGGAGTAATGCATACCTGGAGGGCATTCATTCTGGTCAGGCTGCCCATTGTCCCTGTCTCTAGCCTCCCCCCTCCAACTTCCTCCACCCAGACCCAATCCCCTGTACCTCTGCCTATCCCAGACACACCATCATACCAGCCTGCACACACCTCAACACCCAAGGGAAGCTCATCCAGACATAAGCACCACACATCACACAAGCATTCACACAAGCAACATCCACATGCAGACATACCAACAGCCACTGCCTCCTCTGTGTCCCCCTCCTCCTCGTCTACCTCCTCCCTCCCTGTGACGTCTCCACTCACACTTGCATGCACAACATCTTCAGCCACTACGTCCATCACCAGCACACCCACCATAACACTCCGCACACGTGTAGTCACCATCCCCTCTACCATTTACACATCCCCTGTGTCCTCTCCCAGTGTGTCTGTCACCCCCTCTTCCAAACCACACAAACGCAGGCAGCCACCCACCCAACAGCCATCCACCTCACAACAGCCTCCAGCCCAAGCGCCTGCACCCAAAGACACCAGACTTAAGACTCCTACAACCACATCCTCTTCCTCCACTCCCATACCCACTACACCTACCCGTCCCTCTCTTTCTAAATTGCTTTTCCTTTCCAAACTTGACCTCTTTCCAACAACTCCCCCACCCCGTCCATCTCATAAGACTCCAATCAGCACCTCAGCCACCACAAAACCAGGACCTATCAAGACTATTTGCCAAGGACTGTGGAGTCCCCCACCCTCAAGGGCAGCTAGTTCTGCTAGGAGCCAAGGCACGGCGAGCCCGCCCCCGGAAAAGCACCCAAAGATTGCTAGTGCCCGGCGCGAGAGGCCAAAGACACCAGGGACCAAAAATCCGTACCCTGGCTCCAGCAGGAAGTGGGGTGCCACCTGGCACACCGCCAAAGGTTGGAAAGGGCCACAGACGACCAGGGAAGGGTGGGAAGGGCAGCACGCCCGACAAGTCCGGCAGCAGGCCAGCTGCCCAGGAGGGCCCCACCAGCCCCATCCCAGGTGTGCAGGAGGGCACCCAGAGGCCCGGTACTGCAGCCCAGGAGGGCCCCGCAAGCCAACAGACAGATGGACAGGAAGGCCCCGCCAGCCACATGTCAGGTGGCGAGTGACATCCATGCCATGGCCGGATCCGCTGCACTGGACACTCATCTCAAGCACCGCTGAACAGGGCCCTTCATCTCAAGCACCGCTGCACTGGGCCCTTCCTCTCAAGCACCGCTGCACTGGGCACTGCCGTCTCAAGCACCCCTGAACTGGGCCCTTCATCCCAAGCACCGCTGAACAGGGCACCGCCGTCTCAAGCACCGCTGAACAGGGCACCGCCGTATCAAGCACTGCTGAACAGGGCCCTTCATCTCAAGCACCGCTGAACAGGGCACCGCCGTCTCAAGCACCGCTGAACTGGGCCCTTCCTCTCAAGCACCGCTGCACTGTGCCCTTCCTCTCAAGCATCGCTGAACAGGGCACCGCCATCTCAAGCACCGCTGAACAGGGCACCGCTGTCTCAAGCACCGCTGAACAGGGCACCGCCGTCTCAAGCACCGCTGAACTGGGCCCTTCATCTCAAGCACCGCTGAACAGGGCACCGCCGTCTCAAGCACCGCTGAACAGGGCCCTTCATCTCAAGCACCGCTGAACAGGGCACCGCCGTCTCAAACACCGCTGCACTGGGCCCTTCCTCTCAAGCACCGCTGCACTGGGCCCTTCCTCTCAAGCACCGCTGAACAGGGCACCGCCATCTCAAGCACTGCTGAACAGGGCACCGCCGTCTTAAGCACCACTGAACTGGGCCCTTCATCTCAAGCACCGCTGAACAGGGCACCGCCGTCTCAAGTACCGCTGAACAGGGCCCTTCATCTCAAGCACCGCTGAACAGGGCACCGCCGTCTCAAGCACCGCTGAACTGGGCCCTTCATCTCAAGCACCGCTGAACAGGGCACCGCCGTCTCAAGCACCGCTGAACAGGGTACTGCCATCTCAAGCACCGCTGAACTGGGCCCTTCATCTCAAGCACCGCTGCACTGGGTACCGCCGTCTCAAGCACCGCTGAACTGGGCCCTTCATCTCAAGCACTGCTGAACAGGGCACCGCCGTCTCAAGCACCGCTGAACTGGGCCCTTCATCTCAAGCACCGCTGAACAGGGCACTGCCATCTCAAGCACCGCTGAACTGGGCCCTTCCTCTCAAGCACCGCTGCACTGGGCCCTTCCTCTCAAGCACTGCTGTACTGGGCCCTTTATCTCAAGCACCGCTGAACAGGGCACCGCCGTCTCAAGCACCGCTGAACAGGGCACCGCCGTCTCAAGCACCGCTGAACAGGGCCCTTCATCTCAAGCACCGCTGAACAGGGCACCGCCGTCTCAAGCACCGCTGAACAGGGCACCGCCGTCTCAAGCACTGCTGAACTGAGCCCTTCATCTCAAGCACCGCTGCACTGGGCCCTTCCTCTCAAGCACCGCTGCACTGGGCCCTTCCTCTCAAGCACCGCTGGCCCATTGGCAGAAGGGGCAGGCCCTCATCTGTGCCGGGCAGGGCTGCACGAAGCACTCTGGGCACCAGTTCCCCTCCAGAACCAGTGGAGACTGTCATCCACTTGATAGACTGTGGCTTTGCACTCCCCAGGATGGCACAGTGGGCAGCCCACCCACTGTAGAGACTTGTGAGACTGTGGCTTTGCACTCCCCAGGATGCAGCAGTGGGCAAACCACCCACTGTATGGACTTGTGAGCCTATGGATTTGCACTCCCCAGGATGTGACAGTGGGCAAACCACCCACTGTATGGACTTGAGAGACTGTGGCTTTGCACTCCCCAGGATGTGACAGTGGGCAAACCACCCACTGTATGGACTTGAGAGACTGTGGCTTTGCACTCCCCAGGATGTGACAGTGGGTAAACCACCCACTGTATGGACTTGAGAGACTGTGGCTTTGCACTCACCAGGATGGAACAGTGGCCATGGAGGCCCCTTGTGGATCTGGCGTCGTGTACTCATGTGGCTGAGGTGCCCCCCCTTCCCTTCCCCCGAGGTGCCTGTAGTTTTGCTATCTGATGCCCCTGCAGTGTTCTCTCCGTTGGTGTCAGGTATCCTGTGTGGGCTTTGCCCATGTGATTTGGGCCCAGTGGTCCACGGACAATGCCTGCAAAAAGTTTCAGACTTTTAATATTTATGTATATAATAGTTTTAAATGTGTGATATTTTTATAAGCCAGTAATACAATATATTCGACTGTTTATGATCATTTCCTTTTATCTTTGCATTCTTCCGGGGCGTTTGGGGGTTGTAACTGTGATGTATTGCTATGCATTGATGTGTGTGTTGTAGTGGGTGAGGGTGGGGGTGGGTGTGTTGCGTATGTGTGTGCCCGTAATATTTTCTCCTCCCCCCTCCCCTGTGTCGTAGGTGCAGTACTCACCGTTGTCTTCTGCGCCAGCGTTTGTGCTCCTGGTAGAGGAGCAGGAAGACAATAGCTGGGAGGATGTGTAGTTCGGGTTCCATGCTGTCCGGATTCCTCGTGGGGTGTATGGAGGTGAGCGTTTTCCGTTTGAAATGGCTGTTTCCGCCGTGTTTTTATCGGCGGGGCTACCGCCCCGGAAAAGGTGGCGGATTGGTGGGTTGTGATAGGGTGGGCGGTACATTGTCTCCCGCCTGTCTGTTGGTGGTGACCGCCGCACTGTTTGTTTGTCCTGCCGTGGCGGTCGGAGTGTTAAAGTGGCGGTCTCTGTTGGCGGTTTCCGCCAGGGTCAGAATTCCATTTTTTTAACCGCCAGCCTGTTGGCGGGTTAGTCGCCGCTTTAACACCAACCGCCAGGGTTGGAATGACCCCCTTAGTCATTTTTCTGGAGATTTTCTTCAGCGGGACCAAGTTGCCACTCCAATCCGACCCCCTAGAACTCTTTCTCAGATACGTGTCGCAGTAGCCCTCGGTAATGATTTTTATTTTCGGATTTAGTTGTTTTTTTGAGGTAAAAATCCTTCGACTGGGGCAAACCTGAATCTTGATCCAACGTCCCTGGAGCCCTCTTCGGATACACTGCCTGGGAGGTCCCGGTCAACTTCCTACGTTCGGACTTAGTCACTTTTTCAGAGGTTTTCTTCACTGGGACGAACCTGCAAATCGGGCCGGGTCGCAGTTCAGGCAAGCCGGCTAGAGTTGCTGTGGCGGGTCGGTCCCTTTAGGGAGATTTTTTTCAAAGGTTCTCCAAACTTCTGGATCTTCTTCCAGATGTTCCTTTAAGGTTCTTTTGAGGTCCACTGTTTACCCCAGGATTCCAGAAGCTCTGAGATGCTCCTTGAGGGTGCAGACTGCAACTCCCAGAATGCACCTGGCACAAACTCTTTTTAGGCCACTGGACAGTGGTCAGCTGGTCAGTTTCTTCAGGAGTTGGTGCAAGAGACTCTGGTTAGCAAGTTTTCACCTGTAGCAAACAGGGATTCCCTCCTTGAACCAGTTGAGGCCAGGCAAAGTCCTTCATGTGGTGAAGCCCAAGTGTGCAGCTGGTGCAGTCCTCCAGAGTGATGTGTCCAGCTGCAGGTCAGGGGTCCAGCAGGGCAGTCCTTCTTCTCCTGTAGTCTTTCCTGGTAGGGATCTGAGGTGTGGGTGCAGGTCTGCCATTTTTATCTTTGCTCCTGGGTGAAAAACAAGGGGGTCCTGGTTCTCCAATCAGGTGCAGGGCCTGTGATGACCACTTCCTGGGAAGTGTGACAAAAATCAATCGCAAGGAGCAACATTCCTCAAAAATCCATTATGGCTGAAAATCATTTTTGGAGGTCATATCTGGCCGAGCCCACCCACTGGTGTGGATAACATCCAAAACACAACCCTCTCCTGCCCTCCCCTAATCTAATCAAGGGGTCACCTAATTGTCTGGGTTTGCAGGATGTAAGGGAGGTGCTGGGTTGCTCCAAATGTCCTTCCCTGCATTTGAAGACCAGTTTGGTAGCACTCCCCTCTTCCTGCTTCCCTATCTGGTGAGGGAACATCTCCTTCCCCAGGCACATCTCTTTGTGTTGACCCAGGCCACTTCACACCTCATCAAGGCAGCCTAGCCAGGCTGCCAGATGCTGGCCAATCAGAGCAAAGCAGCAAAACACTGCAGGGCTGAAATTGGCAACTTTTCAGGTAAAGTTTGAAACTCTTTACCTGATCAAGTTATATTAAATCCAACAATTGTAAGTTGTGGGATATATTATAACAATTAATTTGATACCAAACTTAAGGTATCTGTTACTTAAGGGGACTCTATAAATTATAATAAAGTCTCCCCATTCTGGCCTATGGAGGCCATTCACTACAAAGAGGGAAAATTAATGTGGCTGTTTTACCTCACCAGGGCTTATAAAACTATACTTATAAGGTCCCTGCTTATAGTTACATGGCACCCTGCCCCAGGGAAACATAGGGCACACCTCAGGGGTGACTTATATGTAAAAATAAGGTAGTTTAGGACTTTGGAAGTACTTTTAATTCCAAAGTCAATTTGCATGTAACTTCGATTGAAAAGCAGCCAGCAAGGCAAGCCTGCCTTTAAAATTACACTGGGCACCTCAGCAGTGCACCTATGCGTGCACTACCTATGCTGGCGTCCCTAAACATACATGCCATAGCATATACTAAGGACTTATAGGTAGGTTAATATTGCCAATTGTAATTAGCCTAATTTGCATATCCACTTTACACAGAGCACTGGCCCTGGGACTGGTAAGCAGTCCCAGGGCACAGCCAGGAGTCAGTAACCACCAGTATCTGTACAAAAGGTTTGGGGGTGACCAGGGCAAAAAGGAGGACTTTCCTATAACAGTGGTTGCAGTGATAATGCAGTTATACTGCCATTTGAAAGCCAATTACAGTGCAACTTCTACCCCAAGACTCTGTGTAAAATACACTGTAGACAAAAATGTTGTTTATAAAGTCAAAGAATACCAAGTGAGATAGTCAAACAGTTTAGCCATGCCATATCACAAAGGACACCCTTAACATTGCTCTCTCTCATTGTAGAAGATGTACCTACACCTCCTGAGTAGCTGCCTGTCCAGGATAACAGCCTGGCTGAGGATGACAACCTGCCCACCCTTGATCAATACACCCTCTAGGAAATCCTCAGCTCCCATGACATACCTTCTCCGGTTGCGGGAAGGATCAACAGTGTTGCAGTATCTCCAAAGGATCCACACAACAACCACAACCTACACACACCAGACCCAGTCCTATATTCTGAGGACCCCCAAGTAGTTTTACAACATCAGGGGATAGGAGTCCAGCAGAAGATGCTAGATGTGGTGCAGGTGGGGATGGACACCATGGAGTTCACTCTAGAGGCAGTCCATAGGTGCCTCAGTCCAAATAAGAATACCTCATCCACTATACAAGGCACTTACAGTCCACTCTATGGAGTAAAACAGTCCCTTGTTGATATCATTTGTGTCATAAGGTAGAGGCATGAATAACTGTCCTGCCAAAGTGGCACCAGCCAGGTTGCCACACAGCTGGGATCTATATGTAAGATCTTGGTGTCCATGGAACGGAGCAGGACCCATACATCACCACCATGGGTACCCACCACCATGACCTTGGAATTCCATTGGCAAACCAGCCAGATATTCTGCAGTGCATTACTGCATCGCCGCTTGGCAGAGAGAAATGCTGCTGCAGACTGTAAAGCCATGTCTTCTGCCCCTGATGTGTGTGTATCTCCCTTGCAGTCACCTCCAGCATCTACAACACCACACTCACAGTAAGCAACAACCACACATCAGAGGATGAAGATATGGGATTTACCTGTTCCCAACGTAAAAGTTCCAGATAGCAGTTTTATATGCCAAGATGTCACTTTCTCCTTTGCCCATTGCTCATAATTATGCCAGTAAACTTCATAACTGGTAACGATCCCTATTTGTTATCCCATCTGTTGACCTCAACCATATATGTACTGTCAATTTGGTCTTCCCTAGTGGAAAATTGTTAAATCTCCTCATCAATGAAACACTTGTTTACTCCCCATGACAGATGCCGGGGTTCACCTATCGACTCGAAATTCAATGGAAAAAAATAGTTTGGGAGAGTTGCTGCAACAGCTATGCCTGTGATTGAAACAATGTTGCTACTGTATAAAAATGTACAGAATCATATCTGTATTTGTAATTGCAATTGTTATAGTATTTATATAGCACTTACTACCCCTGAGAGGTGTCAAAGCGCTTTTTGGTGAGTAGCACTCTACTCCGGAACCCAAGAGGAACTAGTGGTGGATTAGTATAGGGAAATATGAGTACAGTATTAATATTATTATGAGTTAATTTGAGCAGAGGATATGTGAGTTTGTTAGTTGGATTGACAAGAGTAATGGAGGGAAGAATCAAGAATTGTTAATTGGAAGTTTATAGTATTAGTATGAGGCTTGGGATGAGTAAAGCAGAGATGGAGAAGGGAAGAGTCTGTCGAAAGGGTTAGGAAGATCATAGAAGCAGGAGGGGTATTGGATGAGTCAAAGGTGAGATAAATGAGGGAGAATTTAGTAGGGTTGTTTGGGATATCATGATAGTAAACTGAGGTTTGGAGTGAGCTAGATGTGGAAGAGTAGGGAAGAGCTTAGGCAGGGTTATTTTGGAGATGAAAGTAGTAGAATGGGTTTGGGAAGAGTCAGAGTGGGGATGGAGGATAGATTGATAGAGACATGACATAGGGCCATGGTTAGACAAAGTAAAGCTTACAAGAGAGTAAATGTATATATATTTTTTACACACATTATACACACATTTGTTATAATTACTTTTATTTTAATTATTCTTTTATTTGTTTATTTGTTTTTCCTTTAATTTAATTATTTATAATTTTAATTTTATTTATAGATTTTATTTTAGTTATTTTTATTGTGTACAGTAGGATTAGAGTAATAAATAGATATGTAAATACTTAGGGAATATATGTTCAAGGAATATAATAATGGGTATGATATGAGAAGAAAAGTAGTATTGTATGAACGCAGACCTTCAAGATTTGTAATATTTGAAGTTAATTAATAAGTGTACTTTTCTAACATTTATCTTTCCTCAATTTTTGAATAGTAAAATGCTTATGATATTAAAACATTCGATCAATGTGATATAAAAACAGGGATTCATAATTATGTAATATAACAACTTGTCTAGGAGCTATGCAATGACCTATCTATGAACATGTTATGCTTAGCATAACATACACATATATATGTATATATATACATACACTCATATACATACACAAACATATATATATATATAAAAATTCCTTTGTGTTTTCCACTACAGAAAAGAAGCCCACACTCCAGGAAGCATTCATTCAAGAAGGTGTTCTGCCGAAGACCGAGTTGGTTGATTCGCGTGAGCAGTTTTTTGAATACACATCTTTAAATATGCAGCTTCCTGGAGTGTGGGCTTCTTTTCTGGAGTGGAAAACACAAAGGATTTTTTGTTGATTCATAGTGGGTCCTGCGCCTGCTCGCTCTGCACTGACTCGTTGGTGGTTGATATTGGTAAATGCAGGGAGGAGTGTTATATATATATACATATATATATATATATATATATATATATATATATATATATATATATATATATATATATATATATATATATATATGTAATATCGAAGAAAGAAGTGACTCAAACAGATGATCTCACTAAAGAACAAAAATATATTTCTACTACAACGTTTGAGCTTCCGCCTTCCTCAGGTAGTACAAGATGGTTTGCTCAGTGGCCCCAAATATTCAGAATTGTTTCCTCAAAGATAACGAAATGCCAGGACACCTTCACAATGCTGAAATCCTTCAATCAGGAAAAGGTTTCTCCTCCAATGCGTTTCACCGGTAGCCTTGTTGAAGGATCAATATATAATATGTTTTCAACCATGAGTGAATATACATTTTTTAAACAGGTTTAAAGAGTATGTGTATAATTTATTATGACATAGTAGCGATACATATTTCCTAAAGAACTATACATATCTAGAATACACACATAATCAGATTACAAATATTTATCAACACAGGCATATGCAGTCCATTGCTGTTTCAAATATGGCAATCATGAAGGAAAGAGCCAACTCTTGAGTAGTCTTCTGAAGATAATATAGTTATCCATGGATCTTATATCTGGGGGTAATGAATTCCATAGTTTGGCTGTTTGAATGGAGATTTCTGTACCACCTATTGTCTTTTTCTTGTATGGCGGTGTTCTAAAGCGGGGTGTCAATCTTGAGCGGAGGTTTCTTTGTTGAATGTATTTGGTTATTTTGTTTCTGATAAAAAGCGGTCCTGTTTCATGTATAGCTTTGTGGGTGAAATAAAGCAGCTTGAAGGTGAATCTTCTGACCAGTAACCAGTGCATTGCTCTCAAGGCAGGGGGGATGTGGACATGTGGCTTTACATGTAATTGTCACCTGGCAGTGGAGTTCTGAATCCATTGCAGTTTTTGCATAGTAGATAGAGATGGTCCATGGTAAAGGCCATTGGCATAATCCAGTTTGGATAGTGCAAAAGAAATAGTAGCCTGCACCTTGTGTGGAAATCCGAGGTAGGGGAAAATGCATCGCAGAGTCTTCAAGGTGATGAAGCTTGTTTGTGCTAATTTGTCCACTTGGGCATTCATTGTTAAATTGGAGTCCATGGTAATTCCAAGGTTTTTAACTTCCTTGGATAGTTGAGGAGGTGGTTCGAGATTATCAGGCCAGTCACACAGTGGGTCATAATTTTTCCAGTCACCACATGTGACTATTTCCGTTTTGGAAGCATTTAGTTTAAGATGGCTCCAAGTCATCCACTGATCAATGGCTCTGAGGCTACTGTAGATTTGTGAGTTTTCAATGTCTTTGGGGCATTCCAATTTATGTAGCATTTTTGTGTCATCTGCATATTTATAGTATGTGAGTTGAAAATCATTGATCAAGTCTGGTAATAATATCATGTAGATGTTGAAAAGCAAAGGTGAGATGATTGATCCTTTGGGGACCCCTAATTTTGTGAGGAAGGGTTTGGACAAGAAGGGGGTAGAATAGATAATATTAGGTCTGTTTTGAAGGTAAGATGTAATCCAGTTGAGAGCAGTCCCTTCTATGCCTGTTTTGTGGAGTCTTTGAATTAAGGTGTCATGCTCAACAGTATCAAAGGTAGCCGAGAGGTCCAAGAGAAGTAGTGCAGCAACTCCATTGCAGTCAACTGTGTTTTAAAGATCATCCTAGATTGCTATGAGTGCTGATACAGTGCCTCTTCCTGAGCAGAATCCAGTTTGGTAGCCTGAAAGTATGGAATTGTCTTCAATGAATTGTGACATCTAGGTGAATGCTGCTCTTTCTATCAGTTTGCCCAGGAAAGGTCCATTTGTGATTGGTCTGTAGTTGTTGGGGTCCTGCGGGTCTAGGTCTGTTTTCTTTAATAGCGGACTTATGTATGACTTTTTCAGGTCTTCAGAAAAAGTTCCTGTAGTTGAAGAGTAATTGATGATTCAAAGGTGTGGCAGCAGAAGTAGATAAAAGAACGTTCTTGAAGATGTGTGGTAGACAAGGGTCAGAAGGGCAACCAGAAGGGCTGCTTGCTTTAACCAAATCCATAAATTCACCCTGTGATATTTATTTGAAGGATTGTAAAGACTGGGTTGGTTTATTCTTGGAGGGGAATACAGGAAAGGGGAATTTAGGAAATGGGTTGGTGCTGATGGTTTTCTTCTGTTTTAAATAGGAGTGCAATGTGTCTGCCTTGGTTGTGTAATGTGTTGCCAGTTTGTTGGTGAAATCTTGAGTAGTGGGATGACTTCCTTCCATGCATTTAGGTTTTCAAAATTCATTGAGAATTTTATACAACTCTTTGGTTGCAAATTTAGCATTTAGAATTCTGTCTGAGTAGTACAGTTTTTTAGCTTTTTTGATAGATGATTTGTATATTCTGTTAATTTTGTGTAGTTGCAGTTTGCCTTGAATGTTGTTTGTTTTGAGCCAAGTTTGCTGCAACCTTCTGATTTGTTGCCTTATCTCTTTAAGTTCTGTGTTTCTCCAAGGTGTTGGTTTTCTTTTGTCCTGTTTAGTTTTTCTGAGTGGATTAGGATATCAAAAGCTTCCTGTGGCCACTCAAAGTTTTTGAACAGAATTAATTGTATCTAGATCTGTGTTTTTATGGCTTCAAAATTGAGTTTTCTCCATGGTTGATAGACACGTGTATGTAAGTTTCTGTGGGGTGTGTTGATTTGTGGTGTTTTATGTTGGAAAGTTTTCAAATGATGGTCTGACCATGTGATTGGCGTGATGCTATGAATGCTAATTTGTTCAGGCTTTGCAAAAATGGAATCTAGAATGTGTACTGCGATGTGTGTGGGATTGTGTACAATCTGATGTAGGTTCAATGTGACTAGGCCAGTGGTGATAGCTTTTGGATGCGGCATATTGGGTTTGTCAAACCAAATGTTTATGGTCTCAAGAATGCATAGGTTTGAGTAAAATCTTATAAGGTTTGAGACTGTATCTAGAGAAGCATCTGGGAATGTTGAATGTTAGGTGGAGGTCTGTAAAGGAGGAGAAAGTTACAGGAGGAAGTTGGAGTAAGGTTGCATCTGGTGAGGAGGGCCTCACAAACTTGTATGGAAATGTCTGTTTTACTGAGGTTTATTGCGTGTTTGAATATAATAGTTAGTCCACCTCCTCTCTTGCCTATACGGTTTTGTGTGATGGTTTGGTAGCCCAGAGGAACGACTTCATGCAACATGATTCTGTTATGAATAGTAAGACAGGTTGTGTGTCCGTGAGCAGGTCGTACATGAGGTGCTTGTTTTTTTAGACTGATTGAGCATTTATGAGCAGGCAGTTTAGAAAATGTGTGTTAGTGGTGGTGTTGTTTTGTTTTGGAGGAGGGTGAGCATTATATTTTGAGTTTATAGCAGGTGTGTTGTTAGTTAATAACACACATCTATCATTGTTGTAGGTTAATCATTAGTGTGTGCATCACTGAAATGCACAAACTCAAATAAAGATGCACCCGCTATGTGCCACTCCACTAAACCACAAATGGCCCTGGAACAGTGTACGCATCACTGAAAGCTGCGCTGGCGATGAATTTCAGTTCCTGGCTCATCTTGCATGTGCAATCAATCAGTTATTTGTAAAGCGGAGCACTGCCACTCCCTAGGGGTATCTGGGCACTGGTCTGCTGTGTAGACATCAAAAGGCAGGCCTTGAGTTTCTTTCTAGGGTGGGTGCAGTTTGAAGTGGATGGGTATTTTGTACTAAGCCTTAGCTGTGAAGTAGGAGGAGGCTCAGCGATGGATACTGGGCATGTGGGAGAGGGCAAGAGAGGAGGAACAAAGGATTTTGTTTTGAAGGTAGATGGAATTTCAGTCAGTTGTTGATATAGGATCGTCTATGATTGTGCAGGGTTTTGTAGGAGTGTGTGAGGATCTTGAAATTGCATCTCTTCCAGATGAGGACCCATTGCAGTTTTCTGAGGTGGGGGTGATCTGGGCCCACTTGGGGAGGTATAGGATGACTCTGGCATCATCCTGAGGTGAAGGGAGGCAGCTGGATCCTCTGTGTGCATCCTGTGAGGAAGGAGGCAATCAATTTGAGGGTATTTTGCTATATGCCCATGTTGTGGAGTCTGATGAGGAGGTGTGATGGGAGACAGTGTTGAATGCAGCAGAGAGGTAGAGGAGAATCAGGACCACGGTTTCTTTGTGGTTGAGGAGAGTTCTGATGTTGTCTGTGGCTACGATCAGCATGGTCGTGGTGCTGTGGTTGGCACAGAAACCAGATTGTGAAAGGCGTTCCATTCGGAAAGGCTGCTGTGGAGACAGAGGTGTTGATGATGCTGGTGAGTTTAGTTCTGAAGGGATTGGACCTGAAGTTGAAGAGGCTGCAGGGGGGAGGGGTGGTCGGTTGGCGCTACAAGTGCAAGGAGGACATGATGGGTGTGGTGGTCTAAGTGGTGAGTGGAGACTAGGTGGTGATTATTTGCTGGTTGTTGAGACTGAGAGTGGTGGATGTCTGGAAATTGTTGTAGATTGTAACAATCTTGTTCTGAAAGTATTCTGAGGGGAAGTTGGAGAACTCTTGGGAGGTGTGGATGGTGTTTTCTATGGCTGTCGGGTTAGAGAAATCCTTGACTAGTTTGAAGAGCTGTTTTGTGTTTTGTATGTCTATAGGAGTATGTAGTACATAAAAGCTAGGGTATTGTGTGAGTCAAAAATTAAACTACCTCTCCAATGGATACAGGTGTGATGGTGCCATGGCCAAAGCACCACCTTCTTAAGGAATGTTGTCAGGTTAACTCTATGTGTCTGTGTGTGTTTATAGTCACCCAAGCTCCCAAGCATGAACCGAAACCTGTCACATGTTGTCAATGTAGAGGGTGAAATAAGCCACAGTCCTGGTGGGGTCCCTATCCACGGTTACTAGGCTACAAACTACACTGCTGTGACAAGCAAATGAGGAAAGCATCAGTGAGAATTGTCCTGTAAAACAATGTGTGACCATGGAGTGCCCAGATAGTTGACAATGGTTCACAATCAACGTAACCATGAGATACTCACACACTCAGAAATGAAGTCACAAAACATGGTTTGGGCTGTCATATTAATGGTGTCACTTACATAGCACCAATTTTTCACCAATCATACGGTCATTCCATGCCGAACCTGAAAGATTCCTCTCCATATACATTTTCCCAAGTCACACATATCTAAAAAACAATGCAAACAAATCTAAATGCATGTAGTTACCATTACATATGCACATACACTAACACCTAAACTGAAAACATGAGCTATACTCTTATGTTGATTTAAAAGAGATTTTACATCAAATTAAACAGATCCTATCTAAAACAACCTACCCACACTACCTTTCCCTACTGAAATTACATTGCACCTATTCTTAACTAAGCTATTTTACATACACTAACTTATTCTAAAATAAATGTAAATAGTTTAACTTAACTTAACTTACTTTTCAACCCCCGCCCACCTTACAACACATCTACAAACAGAAACAACATACACTGTACCTATGCAAAATCTACCTACACCTAAAAGCCTAAACAGAGATATGCATTTTTATTATAGTTTTTTTTTATTTTATAAACACATATAGAACACATCAACCCCCACCCCAAAAACCCCCACACCCCTACCCGCTAAAATTGTACCCACCCAACCTATAAACTATGAAATACTAAACCTACACTACATCTACACTAAGTAAACCTACACTAAACTATGAAAACATAATTTACTAAACAACTAGCTACAGGGGGAAGGGACCAATTGTTTCCTATTGCTCATATTGTGGAGACAGTTTTTTGACAGACTGCTTGATTTCATGCAACAGCTGGAGCACAGAGTCCATTTTATAGTCAAGTCCGGCTACCCTGAACTTCAGGTCAGAAACATCTTTCAGAATCATTTTTCAAATGAACTTATCTGTCCTGTGTTTGTAGATCATGGCAATACTGGTCTAGTTGGCTGGCTATGTGAGGTGCTAGCAATGGGTTCCACTTATCATCCCTACTCTACACTGTCATTCCTGGATTTATTAGGCTTATCCTTTGTAGTGGGTGCCTCAGTAGTGCTGCGCATTTTCCAGAGGCAACCTCCTCATCATGCCTACTCTTCATTGCCTTAAAGGCTTGTCCACCAAGCTGGATGTAGCTGAAGTGTTCCGCCCAGATGTAGAGTTGCCTTTTCTGCTCGGGGTCATGCTGTTTGCGAAAGGCAAATGAAATGCAGTCTGTCCAAGGATCTCTAGGATCTGTGTTGTTGACATTAAATTAAATTTCTGTTTCAAACATCACATGTTTAATTTCCTATTCATAAAAAGTAATCCAAAGAAGATAGTGAGCATACATCCATATAATGATTCCCTTCTAAAACAATTAATAAGGTAAAAGTACCAAGCCATGCAAAACTGTGTTCAATTTAATTGCATCAGACTAGTACATCAAGGTATGATGTCATGAGTACAGAGTAGGCTTTGATATTATGCTCCTTTGTAATCATGGTATGGTACACATGTCCTATTTACTGATCATTAATGTCCTTTCTACATCCTGCAATGGCATGGATTCCTTTGGCATTAGCAAAAGCAAGATAAGCAATGTCTGCAAAATACATATATTGTGTGACGACGTTGGCTACCTGATATTGCAACAACACATGATACATACCCTATATTTAGTCATTAAATCCCATGCTGGAGTATGTCACAGCTCATAACATGCAGCCAATGTAACTGTATGTGTCCCACTACCCAGCCTAGTGTCTGCCCCTACATTCCAGATATAAATGTCATATTGCTGCACATTATCACTCAGCAGATCCATGTGATGGATGTGTGCATGCATGATCTACATCTCATCTGCCCAGGTATCCTGTGATTTAAATAGCTATTGCTTTGCAAAGTGTGATCCTAATTAATCTAAATGGTGAAAAGGCTCATGTACAACACACTCTGAAGGTTCATTGGGCAATGGTATGTTGGATTACAATGCTGTGCAGACATGCCTCTGATCAGAATCACCATTGGATGAGGATAAGAAGACAGGACAAAAGTATGTTCACGTGCCCACCACGTAGAATGCAAAATTACACAACATGAGGGTGGGGCTTCAAATGCCTTGCCATGTGTGGATTGGTGACACCAGTGTTTGCTCCACTTAGGGGCTTATTGTAAAGTCCCTCTGTCATGCCAGGATGTACATTTTTGGGACAGCCTGTGACACTGTTGGGCCTGGCCCTTTTTCCAGGGTCGTCGCCAAACTTTTTGCCTTCTCCTCCTGTTTTTCTGACCTCTATTTGTTGGCTCTAGGGCTGGGGGCACTTTATCACTGCTGATCATTTCTGAAGTGTTGTCCCTTGTACAGTGGTTTCCCTTGCACCCAGGGCCTGTAAATTAAATGCTACTTGTGGGCCTGTAGTGCAGCTTGCGCAACCCATAGAAGTAGCCTTTCAAACCTGTCTCAGGAGTGCCACCGCAGTGCCTGTGTGCGCAGTTTACTGCCACAGTGGCCTGGCATCGAAATTTACTTTCTAGGCCTGGAACTCTCATTACTGCATATAGGCCACTCCTAAGGTAGGCCCTGTGTAGCCATATGGGCAGGGTGTTGTGTAGGTAAAAGATAGGGCACAAGTCTTATTGTGTGGCCTGTCCTGGTAGTGACAAAAAGCCTATTTGGTTTCTCACTGCTATGAGTGCTGCCTTTCTCATAGGTTTATATCAGGAATGCCCTCTACTATGTCTAAGTGGTATTTTCTGACCCATGAGGCGTAGTGTGACCATGTTTGGTATGTTTCGAATGGTAGGGAAAAATGAAGCTTATTGGTGTAAGTGGATTTTTTATTGCCATTGTAGAAATGCCACTTTTACAAAGTGTGCATTTCTCTGTGCTTATGAATTTTGTGCTCTGCAGGCTTACTTTAATCCACATCTGGGGTGGGATGGCAGCTGGGCTTTGTGCTTACTTTTTAGACAGCCATTACACAGGGAGGGTGGAGGTGTAGCAGGATTACATCTGCATACTGAATGGCCTTCCTGACTGGGAGAGGGAGGCAGGGCACATTTGCATTTCTATAGACTGTGTCCTGCCCTCACACAAAGGGCTTGTTTACTCCTCTACTGATGTCTGGAGCCAGGGCTGGAGTTAAAGGGAGTGTTGTGCACTTCTAAAGGTCCTTTGAAGTTCCCCCTGAGATCACAGGCAAAATAATTATAAGTATAAGGGTTGGTCCACATTTTGTTAAACACTGCATGGAGCTGCCTGGAGGAACTGTTATGTTGCTAAAAGGAACCTTACAAAAGAATCCCAGCTAAAAGAACTATCACAGGATGGATACGGAAAACGATTTTCCTGTTAGAAAAACCCTTACCCACCAGAGTTACCCCTTGGTGGTATATGTAATGTTAAATAGTCTATATAGAGGACAGACCCAGCCTCACAACCACCTTCTCCCTCTTTGTTTTTGCTAAAAGGAACCATCATTAGGACTGACCTTGTGATGTGCTGATCTGTGACCTGCTAGGTCACGAGAAGGACTGCCATTGTATTCCAAGGTCCCTGTTGTGCTGGCCTGCTGCTGTCTCTTTGCTCCTGGCTGCCCCCAGTGATCTTCCAGGGTCTAGTGTGAGGTTACTGAGGTGCACTTGCTGGCCCTGGTGTCATAGCACTTGGCGAGTGCTATAATTGTCAGTGGAGCTGAGGAGCGCTGGAAACTCCTTCCAGTCCTGTGATTGTGTGCCCCGCCCCCTGCCTGTCTGGTGCTGCCCTCCTGTCTGGCGAGCGATTCTCTCATCCAGGAGGGCCAGGAAGGAGAAAGAATGTGGTGGTGGCATCCGGCAGCTCTTTTTGGAGTGCAGAGAAGCACGCACTCCCTGGTGCCCCAGGGCACAAGCAGACACTCAGACCCTTATTACAACCCTGGCGGATGGTGTTAAAGTGGCAGTAATACCGCCAACAGGCCAGCGGTAATTACTGCCAAATTATGACCATGGCGGAAAGATCTCCCATAGACAGCCAATGTACCACACCGACCTCCAGGGCGGAAACAACAGCCACCACATCGGTAGCCGCCTACAGCCAGGCAGAAGTCAATGTTCCGCCCTCAGGAAACTGCCACCTTTTCCGGGGCAGTATCAACGACATCAAAAGCCTGGCAGACACAGAGCTCAGAAGGGAAAGGACTCACCATAGGAGATACAGGGAACAACCACACTGCCATGGAGCTTGAGCTGCATGCCATGATCTTCTATGTGCTGCTCCACCACGAACATCAATGCTGGCGAAGTCAATGACGGTGAGTACAGCCACCTAGCACACAAGGGAGGGAAGGAAGAAAAAGAGAGTGACACACACACGTAGCACTCCCCCCCACAACAACATTCACACAATCAGCTGCATCACAAAAACATTTTTACCCCGTAACCCGGATGAATAATGCAAGGACAAATCGATTTTGAAAAAGGGAATGTAATGAGAGCAACACATCAAGATAAATAACTTAGGCAAGATACTAGATATATGCATATGTACACAAAAAGGGACACAGCCCAGTCCACAATGTTCATAGACCAAATGGCCACAGGCCAAAATCCAAGGCCAAACATGTCACCTGCATCAACACGGAGAGAACGCTGTAGGAGCATAAGTTGGTAAATAGGCAGGCACCTCAGGAGAACGGGGGGGACCTCAGCTAGGAGATGGAACAACACCACTGGTTCTGGAGGGGGCTCCATGCCCTGTGCCTGGTCCTGGGGAGTGCAAGGCCACAGTCTCTTGAGTGGGTGACTTGCCCACTTGTTCTGGAGGGGGCAACATGCCCTGGTCCTGGGGAGTGCAAGGGTCACAGTCTCTGAAGTGGGGGTCGTAGACACTGGTTCTGGAGGGGGCCTTGTGCCCTGTGCTCTTGATCCTGGGTAGTCTTGGCGATGTGGGTGTCATACTCACTGGTTCTGGAGGGGGCCTCGTGCCCTGTGCTCTTGATCCTAGGTTGTTTTGGCGGTGTGGGTGTCATACCCACTGGTTCTGGAGGGGGCCTTGTGCCTTGTGTTCTTGACCCTGGGGAGTGCAAGGTCACAGTCTCTCAGGTGGGTGTACTACCCACTGGATTTGCAGGGGGTAGGCCGCACAGTAGGCCATGGAGGCAGGATTCCATACTGTCCGACGGTGTCCGGTGACGGCTGTTCAGTGGTGGTGCTGCTGCTGTTGGGAGGAGGCTCCTGCCCATGCCCTGCAACCTCGGACGGCTGCCCACTGGAGGTTGTGGTGCTGCTGGGGGTGAGGCTCCTGCCCATCCTCTGCAACCTCGGACAGCTGCAAAAACATGGTTGTTGGTGGGGGCTCTTTCGCAGTTCCTGCCCCTGGCCCCTTGCTTTTCCTGCCTCGTTCCCCAGGCCCCTTGCTCTCTCTGCCTGCTGGTGCAGGCTCCTTGCTCTTTCTGGCATCTGGAGCAGGCTCTTTTACCATCTTAGCAGCTGCTGGGGTTGGTTCCTTGGTCTTTCTGGCTGCTGTGGCAGGCTCCTTTGTCTTGAGGCTACCTGGTGCAGGCTCCTTCACCTTCAGGACATGTGGCCTGGATCATTTTCCACCACGAGTGGGTGTGGTGATGACTGGGACCATGGACTGGGGGGGCTGAGGTGCTTGTCTGGGTTCTCCCTACCCTGGCCATACATGCAGGATGGGGGCATTAGGGAAGAGGTCAGTGGTGGATAGGAACAGTTTTTTAGGGACATTGGGGTGAGAAGAGGGAGAAGGAATGGGAGTGGAGGAAGAGAGAGTGGTTGTTGGAGATGTCTGTCTGCTGATTTTAGGTGCAGGTGCATGGGCTGGATGCTGTTGTGAGGTGGATGGCTGTTGGATGTCTGAGTGCTTTCGTTTGTGTACCTTAGAAGGGGGACAGACACAGTGGGAGAGGACACAGGGGACATGTGCATGGCTGTTGTGGAGGTGTCTGCCAGTGAGGAGTGTGTTCTGCTCAGTGTGGTGATGATGCTGGTAGTGTAGGATGATTTTTTGCATGCAGGTGTGAGTGTAAACAGAACTGGGGGGGAGGTGGAGGAGAAGGTGGAGGGGGAGACAGTGGAAATAGTGGATGTTGGTTTATCTGCATCTGGATGGTGTTTATGTGAGTGCCTGTGGGATGAAGTGTGGTGCTTGTGTTTGCCTTGTATGCATGCTCGCCTGGCTGTGTGCTTGGGATGGGTTGGGGTTGAGGAGAATGGAACAGGGAAGAGGAAGTTGGAGGGGGGAGGGTAAAAACAGGGACAATGGTTGCCATCAGAGAGGAGGCCAAAGCCTGGATCGATCTCTGCCACCAAGCTGTTGTGTGAATGCCCTCCAGGAATGCATTAGTCTGTTTCACATGGGCTGCCAGCCCCTGGATGGCATTCACAATGGTTGACTGCCCTACAGAGATGAATCTCAGGAGGTCAATAGCCTCCTCGCTCAGGGCAGCAGGGCTCACCGGGGCAGGGCCTGAGATGCCTGGGGCGAAGGAGATGCCCACCCTCCTGGGTGTGCGGGCACGGGCAACTCGATGAGGGGCTGCTGGGAGGGTGGTGCTGGTATGGGGGTGGCGGTGGTACCTGTAGCTGGGGTGGTCACAGAGGTGTCCGTCCACCACCAGGGAGCTTCCATCAGCAAGGGTAGGTATCTGTGTCAGAACTAAGCCCTCCAGTCTCAGCCATGGTGCTCCTCTCGCACTCCGTCCCACTGGTGCCCTCAGCATCGGTGGACTCTGTCTCTTGGGTCCTGTGGGATGCAGCTCCCTCCGTCACCACTGCCTTTGCTCCTCTGCCAAATGATGCTAATGCACGTAAGGACAGGATGACAAAACAAGAAAGGGGTTAGAGAGGCAAAGTATACACTGGGTCAATAGCTGCACCAACACCACCGTTGGCATACACACCACCCTCACACACAGGGAACAGCACTACGCAATATGCCACAGCACTACCAGAGAAATAGTTAGCAGCCACGCCATGGGGAGGGGCACACACCGCCATATGCACCACACCTGGAACCCACCCAGCCCTGACCAGTTGTGGATGCCTACGAGCTAGGTAGCAAGATTCTCCCTTCTGAACCCTAGCCACCAGGGGACCTATGCTGCAATGTCAGGCCTGGCCTAGGGGCACCCACTGACACACATCCCCCACCCGGATACCACCCTACCTTGAGAAAGTTGTAATGATGGTCACTGTACTCACCCCCTTGTGGCTGCTGTGATGTCCTCAAGTGCCCATCCAGCTCTGGATAGGCCCCCGCCAGTATGTGGGCCATCGGGGGGTCAGGGTGCGACGGGCACCCCTTCCTCGTTGGGAGGTAATCCACAGCTGGGCCTCAGCCGTCATCCGTGGCCAGTGTCTCAGGTCCTCCCACCATTTCTGACAGTTCGTGCTCCACCTGCTGTAGACCCCCAGGGTCGGCACGTCCTTGGCGATGGCACGCCATATACCCTTCTTTTGATGGATGCTGATCATGTCACATTTTCCTGCGAGGCAATTCAGACAGGAAAATGGATTTAGTCAAACAGTCCTGCATGTTACACTTATGACCCACCATACCTCCCATATCCCTTCTCATCACTATTTACACACACATGGCCCAGCACACAACCGATACACCGCCCAGAGGACATCCACCCACCCCCTTACACAAGGCCTTCACACACATTTCTCCATGCATTCATGCCACATGCATCATGCCTACAGTGTAATCATCTGTTGCCATTCGGGGGGAGCAGGCCCTGGATAATTGTTGCGTCACTGGTGAAATTAGGACATACTGTACAAATCACACTGACCCATTACAATTTAACAGCATGCAAAGTTCTACTGTAGCCCCATTGTTTAGTTTTTGACCGGCTCCTCACTCTTTTGCCACATAGATTGCTACTGCTGCTGATGAATAGGAGATGAAGACATTCCCCCATGTACAAACCCCAGGCGAACTTGGCAACAATGGCGGACAGGCACATTATCCTTACCTTTGGATTGGACAGGGCCACAATCATAGAGCTGTGTGCCCAATTGGAGCCTGACCTGATATCTGCTATCCGTCCCCCCCCTGGGATCCCCCCTTTTGTGCAAGTTCTATCAGCGCTCCATTTGCTGGCAACTGGTTCTTTCCGAGTGACAGTGGGCTTGGCAGCAGGAATGTCACAGCCAATGTTCTCAATAGTGTTAACAAGAGTGTTGTCTGCCCTGATTGAACACATGTGCAGCTATATTGTATTTCCCCAGGTTGAAGATTTGGCCACAGTGAAAGCCGAGTTCTATGGAATGGGACTTATCCCCAACATAATTGAGGTGATTGATGGAACACATATTGCATTTGTCCTCCCCAGTGTTCAGAAATCTGAAGAGTTTTCGCTCTATTAATGTACAGATGGTGTGCTTGGCGGACCAGTGCATCACCCACGTCTGTGCTAAGTATCCTGGGTCAGTGCATGATGCCTTTGTCTTAAGGAATAGCAGCGTCCCAAATGTGATAGGCCAACTACAGAGACACAGGGTGTGGCTAACAGGTGAGCCCTGGTTCCCACCCAATAGATGTTGGGGTATGGGTATGATGTGGGCCATATGGGATAGTGTGTGGCTAAATGTTGTCCCTCAGAATTTGCAGGTTACCCCAACCTATCATGGCTGCTGACCCCCTATGAGGAATGCCAGGACAAGGGTAGAAGAACATTATAATGAGGCACATGGGTGAACCAGAAGGATAATTGAAAGAACCTTCCGCCTCCTGAAGGCCAGGTTCAGATGCTTGCATCTGACAGGTGGATCCCTGTGCTACTCACCCAAGAAGGTCTGCCAGATAGTAGTGGTATGCTGCATGCTGCATGCTGCACAACCTTGCCCTGAGATGACATGTGCATTTTCTGCAAGTGGAGGTGGCTGGAGATGGCCATGTGGCAGCAGTGGACCCTGTGGACTGTGAGGATGAAGACAACAGAACATCGGTGATCAGACAATACTTCCAATGATACACAGGTAAGGCAATGTTACTTCACATTTCTATGTTTGAATATCTGTGGCACTGGCATGCTATTTTTTCACACTTCTATGTCCACGTTCTGTACCCTTTGCAAATTCATTATGCAGATGTTGGTGACCTCACAAATGTTCCTGGTGTGATCACTGCAGCAAGCTACAGGTCATTAATCTATGCTACTTTTCTGTACAGTTGAATTGCAATGTTTGTACCTGTTTCAGTGAATACATACTTTTTTCCCAAGGGTGTTTATTGAAGTGCTAAAATATAGAGGGGCAAGTGCAATGGGATAAGGTGATGATAGAGGAATGTCCAGGGTATTGTTCCAGTCTGTTTGTAGCACAGGTGCATTGTCCAAGGGGACATAGGAAGGAGAGCAATGGCAGTTCAAGGTGGACAGGGTGACTGAGTGGAACACAAGGGTGACAATCAAGAGAGTCTCATTTCCTGGTGGGGGTCTTGGCAAGTGTCTCTGGCTTGTGTCTGGATCACAGGGAATGTTTGGGGTTGGTTCTCCTTCTGCAGGGGTAGGGGTGCTGGTGGCCTGTGAGCCCTGTGGCGGGGCCTCCAGGCCACAAGCGGCAGCTGCGGTGGAAGGCTGTTCAGATGTCTGGCTAGTAGCAGGGGCCCACTGTTGTACGACTGCCTACCTCATAATATTGGCCATGTCTACCAGCACCCCTGCTATGGTGATCAGGGTGTTGTTGTCGGCCTGCATGTCCTCCCTGATCCCCTGGTACTGGCCCTCCTGCAGCCACCTGTTTTCCTGCACACTGTACAGGATCTGGCCCATTGTGTCCTGATATGCTCCCAGGATCTCTGCAAGTGCCTCCTGGAGAGTCGGTTCCCTGGGCCTATCCTCCCCCTGGTGCACAGCACTTCTCCCAGTTTCCCCGTTGGCCTGTGCCTCTGTCCTCCGAACCGTGTGCCCACTGCCACTGATCCCAGGTCCCTGATTTTCTTGGGTATGAGGTGTGACCTGGGGTCCATGTAGAGGTGGGCACACTGCTGATTTACATGTCCTTGGAACAGAGGTGTGGGTATGCTGGTTGGGTGCTGTTGTGGTGTTTCCTGATGGGGGAGGTTTTGTGGTGGTGTGTGACTGGGCTTGGGTAACTGGCTGTCCAGAGGTCCCTGATGGGCCAGGTTGGTCATCCAGATCCAGAAGACCAGAGTTGCTGTCATCACTGTGGGCCTCTTCTGTCGGGGACTGGATATTGCTGGCACCTCCTCTCCGCTGACATTGGCTGGGGTACCTGTGGGGATGTAAATGATGTGTTATGGTTTCTGTGTCTGACATATTGTGAATCCGTGACTTGCCCACTTTGGTTGTATTTGCCCTGGCATCTTTCACTTGTGTACATTCGTGTATGATGGGATGATTAGTCTATAGTGTGCATGCTTTAGTGCTGAGTGTCCATGCAGGGCTGTGAGTGGTATCCATGCATTGGTAGAGCATGCAGGGTTTGGCACTGGGATAAGTGAAATGTGATGATGGGGTGTGTAGGAATTGGTGAAGTGATGGGAGTGAGGGAGGGTGTATGTGATGGCATGCAGGTAGAGGGGTGATAATAGTGGAGAGTTGACATACCAGAGGCCAGTTCTTCTCCTACTCCGGCCAGGCCCTCAGGATGCAGGATTGCCAAGACTTGCTCCTCACATGTTGTTAGTTGTGGGGGAGGAAGTGAGGGTCCACCGCCAGTCCTCTGTACAGCGAGCTGGTGTCTTGCTACAATGGAACGTATCTTCCCACATAGGTCGTTCCACCTCTTCCTGATGTCATCCCTAGTTCTAGGGTGCTATCCCATGGCATTGACCCTATCCACAATTCTCTGCCATAGCTCCATCTTCCTAGCTATTGATATCTGATGAACCTGTGCTCCAAATAGCTGTGGCTCTACCCTGATGATTTCCTCCATCATGACTCTTAGCACCTCCTCTGTGAAGTGGGGTGTCTTTGTGGTGTCATGGTTGTTGTGTGCGGTGTGTAGGTGAGGGTGTGTTGGGTAAAGTGTTGGGGTGTGTGATGTGGGGTGCGTGAGTAGTGTATAGGTGTGAGTAGTGTGTGGCTCTGGTTGTTTCAGTGGTCTTGCCGTCTCTCTGATGGTAATTGTTTGTAATGGTAAGGGGTTATGGGTACTGTGGGTTTGTATTTTATAGTGGTGTGGGTGTGGTGTATGTATGGGTGTCAGTGTGTGTTGTTTGAATTGTCCAATGTGGTGCTGTTTTGTTTGTGTGTGTCCATTTTGAGCGCAGTGGAATGTACCGCCAATGGTTTACTGCCGTTGAATGAATACCGCCAGTTTATCACTGACCTTTGGTGTGGTGGATTTGTGTCTGTGACTGAATAGTGACGGATTGGTGTATGTGTGTCATAATTTGGTGAACGGATATCCGCCAGGCCGGCGGTAAGTTGATGGCTGTCAGCATGTCGGTAAGTGGGATTTACTCTCAATGTCATAATGAGGGCCTCAGCCTGAAGTTGGAGCTGCAGGAGATGGTTGCGCTCCACTCCACTTACTCAGGTTTAATTTCTTTTCTTTCTTTGACCCCTTTCACCACCAGGCCCTGGAGCCCCCTGCCACTAGGATTTGGGAAGCGAACAGTGACCGGGAGAGAGCAGGCTTTCCAGAAAGAGAAGTAAGTGTCCCCGTGAAGAATCCTGACGTGACAGACGCACAAATGTGGGTGGCTATTTTTGGTTGTTGGCATACGGAGGAGACCCCACAAGGTTCCCCTGCCATTGTGGGAGCCTTGTGTGCTTCCCTCCCCCAGGTAGTGGAGTTACCCTTGGTCACAGGGCTTTGTGTTTCATAAATACTCCTCGCAGGATGGGACAGAAACCTCAAGGGAGGCCCGGCCCGTTTGAGTATAGTTTACTGTTTGCTGGGAATTGTTTTCTCTGAGGCAGCCCCCGTGAGTGGAGCAAGACTGCTTCCCATTGAAGTATGGCATTCATGGTAATAGGAGCACAGGAGCTCCTGGTCCCAGCATGGTGGGCTGTGACCCACTGTACCTTTCAAAAAACAAGCACAGAAACCCATGACCCATAGGTTGCTGGGGAAATGATAGAACTCATATGGATAAGGTGATGTTTCTTTTGACTAATTTTCAATTGACATCCAGCCACTGCCTGCTATGCCTTCAGTGTGCACTGAAATGTGTTATTCTATTCCTTATGTAGTCAGGGCAAACATAGGATACATGGTGGGATTGTATAATCTACTCTGTGATGATGCTTTGAGGACCTGTGCAATGTAGGAATGTTTATTTTCCCAGAACTATGATGACTTGACCACTGCCTTTATGGCAGAAATAATAGTAATGTATATTGTTCTGATCTATGATTATATGCAATACAGTTTATTTTTATATAACATGTTGTGGAGTTTCTTTTTGTTACAAATGGGGTCTTTGGTTGGCAGTCAGATTGCCCCATGTCCAAGTAACGACCCTCACTCTTGTTAGGGTAAAGAAGAATCACACTCCGTTAAGTCCCACTCACCCCCTTGGTAGCATGGCACGAGCAGGTAGGCTTAACTTCAGAGTCTAGGTGTAAAGTGTTTGTACCAACACACACAGTAATACAGTGAACTACTACAAAATGACACAACACAGGTTAAGAAAAATATTAAATATTTTATCTGAACAATAAAGACCAAAACATTACAAATCCACAATGTACAGTTAAAAATACGAATTTAGCACATAAAGCAAGAAAATTGATTTGAGGTGAAAACACTGCAAGTGGGTAAAACACACGTTGTAACGGAGTCGTTCACTGAGTCATTCAACCCGCAGGTACATTACCTTTAGCACAAGCTGACAACAGGCCAGTGCACAGAGTCGGGAAGAGCGGCTGCGGCGTCATGCAGTGGCGTCGGGTCACTCTACAGAGCAGTGGAGGTGAGGCGGCGTCAGATGTGAATTCGGTTCCTTGCTTCCAGCAGATGCGAATCTGGCGGAGTTATGATGCTTCGGGGTGACCTCACGGGGTCGTGATGACATCACAGGGCCAAAGGTGCTGCGATGGGGTTGAATCGTCACAGACGTCGGTCTTACGACACTCCGGTGTCAGCGAAGTTGGGAGGGATCAGCGATTGCAGTGACGTGAGGCCTACAGGGTCGTTGGACTTCTACAAGTTCCACGGCCTCGAGGCAGGCGGTTCTGGGGTAGCGCCGTCAGCCCACAGGGTCATCAGATTCGCACTCAGTGAGGTCCACAACCTCGAGGCAAACGTTGTTGCGATTCCGGGCAGCAGCATCATTCACAAAGTCACACGGCATTGTCTGGCGTCAGTAGACTGGTTTCTCTCCAGGAATTCACTTTCAGGGCTCCAGGAACTGGAATGGCACCCTCTGACAAGCTAGAGTCCATAGCAAGTAGACTCATTTCTGGTTGGTGAAGCCTTTGCTGTCCCTGAGGCTTCAAAACAGGAGGCAAGCTCTACTCCAAGCCCTTGGAGTCACTTCTCAAGCAGGAATGCAACAAAGTCCAGTCTCTGTCCCCTTGCACAGGCAGAAGCAGCAACTGCAGAATACCTCCACAAAGCACAGTCACAGGCAGGGCAGCACTTCTCCTCAGCTCTTCTCCAGGCAGAGGTTCCTCTTGAATCCTTGAAGTAATCTAAGTCTGGGGTGCTTTTCTTATACCCCTTTCTGCTTTTGAAGTAGGCCTACTTCAAAGTAAAGTCTCAAGTGTCTGTGAGATCCTTTCTTGTCCAGGCCAGGCCCCAGCCACACACCTGGAGGTTGGAAAATGCATTGTGAAAGGGCAGTTACAGCCCAGCTAGTTGTGAATGCCTACTCCTTCCTTCACCTCTAGCACAGATGACTCATCAGAATATGCAAGCTACACCCCAGCCTTCTTTGTGTCACTGTCTAAGGAGAGGTGCAAGCAGCCCAACTGTCAAACTGACCCAGACTGGGAATCCATCAAACACATTTGCCCTCACTTTCTAAAAGTGGCATTTTCAAACAAACAATCTAAAAAACAACTTTACAAAATATGTATTTTTAAATTGTGAGTTCAGAGACCCTAAACACCTAAATAACTCATATAACACACTGCAAGGTATTACAATTATTGTGCTTTTCTCACATCTTTACATGTCCATAACTCAGCTCTACATATCTCACAGTGACCATGCTTGTTCCCTAACAAAGCTGACATCAGTACCTGTCAGTACTGCATAGTACCAGAGAATTTCCATATAAGTCTTGTGCACCTCCAAAGATGATAATTTAAAATGTTAACAAGAACATGTATGAGATACTTTTCAGATGTGTCTAAAACAGCCTGTCATACGATGTGACACACTTACATGTGAGGGGGGTGCCCTGTAACAGACATCATGTACAAGAGGCATAATCAACAGGAGTGTCAATTATGAGACTCACGCCAGTGGCTCAGCTCTCTCACTCCTGTCTATTAGGCAATCTCATGCCACCCTGCATGGCTTGCCATGCAATTAAAGGTACGGAGTGAGGCAAAGTGTAGCTATATCCTATATGAAAAAGTCATACCTTTAACATTGCAATTGCTGACCCACACAACAGATATGTTTTTCTACACCTTATCAGGATTTGCTAACAATGTGGAGGATGTAATGTCTCATCACTGAGTGCCATATCCAGTAGAGTCATAACTAGGAGGAGCATCAGCATCTATATTAATTGTTTTCAGTACTGTATGTGTGCTGCATTACAATGCACACATTGCAGAAGTCAAACAACTCCTTTGAATGTCTTTGTGCAAGAAGTATTCCTCCCTGTCCACAAACATTCTTGTAAAAAATGCTGACACGCTTTCACTGTGGTGAAAAGATGGCTGGGTTTGCATGTGCCAACCCATTGTGTACCAGTGCAAGGGAAAAGGTCAGGAATGCTTCATATGTGATAGATATGGCGCAATCCTGCACTTTTATTTTGACACCTGACAGTACAGAAATATTTTTTGCAGTGTGGCCCTGTGTAAACAAGGGGGACATGTGTCCAACAGTTTAGTGGGGGCATGAATCTTTTCTACATTCAGATATGTTTGACACTTAAGGATATAATTAAAAGTGCCTTGTGCCAATGGTGTATCATTTTGTTGATGCATCGTCGCTGCAGGCCCATATGTACAAGGCCATACAAAGGCATGGTCTAGTGCTCATGGAGTAAGGCAAAGCAGTGCAATATGCTCCCCTACCTCACTTTGTGTCAAAGAGGCGCTCCAAGGGTGTTGTGGTGGGTGTTCCCACACAACATCCATGTATTTATATGCACTCCCACATTTACAAGGTATTGTAAACCTGGGAATGTGTTAAACGTGTACCGTCCCCAGGGGAGACATAAGGGTGGAGCTACGAGGAGAAATACTTCAATTTCTCAAAATGTATTAATTTTCTATATGTTGCATGCTGCAGCACACATATGATTAGGAAAATGCCTTCTGTGATTGTTTATGTGCCAGAAGGTGTCCCTTCCTGCACAAACACAATCATCCCCCCAACACAGACACCCTTATAATATGGTGCAAGGGTGCCTGTGCTGGCGCATGGCAGCCGGTTGTGTGTCTGCACAGGGGATGATGACAGGAATGCTCCATATCTTGTACATATGGTGCATTCCTGCATTTTAATTTGTGATGCAGGGCAGCACAGCAAAAAGGCTTGAGGCACTGCCTTGCATCAAAAGGTATGTTCATATGGACCTTAAAGTTTGAACCCAAAACATTTTTAGGCAATTGACACACAGGTAATATACCACCAAATATGTGTACTTACTAACGTCTTCACCAAGTTCGATGCAAGGTAATGCACCAATTCATGCCATCGGCTCACCACATCAGCCCATCGATGCTTCAGTTGGTGGACCATCAGCTCAAACTCAAACATTCATTGAATGTGTTTCTGTACCTTCTGCCACTGGTTCTTCCAATCCTGTGTGGGGGTAGCCCTGTATTTCCCTCCCACTACTTTCAATCATGTTTTGCAAGTAATGAGAAACAAGCCACAGGAAACCTCCAAACTCCTGGGCATTCATGTCCTTTGCCTTTCCCTTACCAGACATTACCCTCCCCAAAAAATACATGACCCCAACACTAATTGAGTACTCCAAGAAAACCCCAAATATCCCTAACTATAATGAAACCCCAAAGGATAGACACCCAGCAGTACAAAACACCAAACAATCTGACACGCAATTACAGTACAAAATAAAAAACTATAGGGACAGCACCCCCAACTACAATTTCCAAAAATCAACAACACACTCTCCAGCACAACACAACCTCCACCAAGCACAGACAGAAAGACTGTTAAGCAAAGTGAAACTAACTCCTCAATTCCTTGCATGCAGCATGCCTGAACCATTGCATCATTTCATGGGCTGATGAGTCACAATTATAGCTAATGCGTCATTTTTCCATGCATCCAGTGGATATATAGCCAATGTGCATTTTTTGCACGAAGCCAGACAAGGCACCCTCTAGGATTTCTGGTGCATCTGCTGGGATGCGTAAAATATCCATAACGCACTGGCTGCAAAAATGCACGCATTGAGCAAATGTGTGTATTTTTTTCAACACACTGGTGCAAATGTGTGTTTGTGGTGTAATGTGTGTTGATTTTCATGTAAAGAAATTTATAGAAGAGTGTATTGCATAAGACTATTGTAGAGGATAGGCTTGGTGTATATGAATGTGTGGAAAAATGCATGCTGAGTGGCATATTTACAATCCTTTGACACAGGGCAAAAGGGCATCAAAACAAAAGGGCAGGAATGTACCATAGCTACAAAATAATGTGCATTCCTGTCCTTTATCCCGGCACTGGCGCACAATGGGCTGCCATGCACCAATGCAGGCACTCTTGTACCTTGGTGCAAGGGTTTCTGTGTTGCAGGGATGACTGATTTTGTGCAAGAAGGGACACCTGCCTGCACAGCAACAATCATGAGAGGCTTTTTACTCTTTCTTTGTGTGGAAAATAATTATACAAAGAGACATTTGGGTATGTCTCCCCGTTGCGCCTCCCCTGAAGAGGCAGAGGCTTTTGACGCATTCCCAGGGTTCAGAAATCTTGTACATCTGGTAATGCATCAAAATCCATAGATATTGCATGGAAACAACCACTGCAGAGCTCATGACACCCCTCCCAGATGCAGTGTATGGCAACCCAGTGCCTTGCACTGCCTTACACTACACGTATGAGGTCAGGAAAAGCCATGCAAGCTGACAATGCATGGGCTCATAGACATGGGCATGCACTTTGCACTGCTGGTGTGTCCCAAAACATGATGCACAAACAGTGCATGGGACTTTCTAATAAGCCCATAACCTATGTTGGACATTTTTCATTATTGACAAACCACACAGCTTACAAGAGGTGCATTCTGCATTAATCTTTGTAAATGCACACATTTTTCAAGTTGAACTAAGGCCAGGGTTTGGCCAGTTACATTGCCATGGCAGCTGTACAGTAAAGTATTATACAGAGCTATATTTTACATTGTATAGGGCACACTGAGCTTCGATTTCCTGGGAGAACATAGTCCCCCTCGTGGTCTAATTTTTGGCACTATGCAGTGAGCTGAGCAAGTTGATGCCCTCTGTTTGGTGTGATAGAGAGGTCATTAATATACCTTTACCATGTAGAAATAGCGGTTCTGCTAGGTCTCCTCTCACAGATGCTAAGCAGGCAGACTGGCATCAACACAGGCACCCTTGCAGCATGGTGCAAGGGTGTTGGTGTTGTTTGTTGGAATGTCTGGGAGGAAGGGACCTCTTCAGACCACAAAGATAACAAATGCAGTTTCTTCATTTTACCCATGTGTGCTGCATAATACCACACACATGTATAATAGTCAATGGCATTGTCTCAGACATATTGCTCTCATGGTCATACCATCCTCATTGACATGTTGGTAAAGATGCAAGACCTGGGTTACAGGCCTTGTCTAATCAGTTATTGCCTGATAGACATGTGTGGATGCATGAGAATGGCTGTGTTTGCCATGTGCATTCCATATCAGAATTAATAGTGACACATTGCAGCACTTGATGCAGATGAGTAATAATGTTACTGAGACACACACAAGGGGTGTCAATTTGTCCCTTCCCTGGCTTATGTGATAAGTTTTGTTCAGTTGGCTAATGGATGTGTAACAATAGTGGGGCGATGTTGATGCAGACTGGGAGCTAATTGAGGCATTAATGTAGATATTTCATGTCATTTTGCTGTGAATATTGACTGACCCAGCCCCAGAGGAAACAACCTTTCTTGAGTGTAATGGTGCACGGGACTCTCATTCAAGCTGGTTGTGCATTGAAAAATAAGTGTGCATAGCTGTGCATGACCTCATGGTCAGACTGTATCATTGTGGTCAATTGGTGAAAACACAGTATCCACCCATTCACTTGTGTGGTGAGCTCTGTGAAACCAACCTGGGTTTAAGGTCTTGTGGGCCCTCAGACCAGGCAGCAACAGTCTGTATAATTTAACTGACTCATGGGGCCGGGATGCCAAGTGGTGCTGGCTGTTTTGGGGCTCAGCAGGACCTGTGATCTTTGAGTGGCACCTTAGCATAAGGTATCTTGCAGGTTGGGTTCAGACATTTGGTTTTGAGCAGGGAGCTGGCCTCAGATCAAAAATCATCAGGTAGTGAAGCGTTGTGAGACTTGGGTGCAGAGATGCTTCTGGATGTCCGGAGTGATGAAGAGGATCCGCGGGTGCGGACTTTACCAAGTGAGCCAACAAAGGCTGAAAGAAGATGCAAAGACTAGAAAACGGTGCCACTGAGGTCTGTAGTTGCACTTTGACAACTTTTCCTTGGGCCTGGAGCATCAAGTAAAGCAGGTAGTATTTGTCAGGAATCCCCAAGGTGCTTCCTGCGTTATCTGTCAGCATCCCTAGGGATTAGGATTAAATCATATCTCGATTCTTGGATAAACCTTCATGTTTCTAAGTAAACATAAGGTGCTGTGTTACACAATTGGTTTTATCAATGCTTGTTGTACCAATGCTTGTTTGCTAATGTGAGCAGGTGTAGACATATGCTTCTAATTGGATGTGGTATGGACATGTGTTTCTAATTGGGTGTGGTGACTCATCCACATGTGGAAACTCAACTGCTTTCCTGATTGGCTATAAATAGCAGAGTGAAGCATGCCTCCCTGCTTGGCTTTGTTTCGCTTCCTGATCTCAGCATCTGATTTGGCAGCCCAGCCCCTGCTGTCATCCTCGTATTCAGGACCATTGAGGCAATTCTTTTCTTCGTTCCTGTACCAGCTGACACCAGGCATTCCTTCAGCACTCTGGAAAAGACTGCAGCTAAGTGACTAGTATTCTCCAGGGAGTTTGTTCTTTGAGCGCTGCGCTTTCCTAGAACAGCTGGTGTATTTCAGACCTCGTATTTTGGCAGAGTGCTTATCTTGAAGAGACAAAAGCATGTAGTTACTTGCCAAAATGTGCTTCATTAAATCTGCTTGAGCTCAAGTACTACAAAAAGTGACAGTGCAATTTTATGGATCAAATCTGTTTATTATTTTAAACACTAAAACATGCAGATACAAAATACAAAATTTAAGTACAGGACATCACAGTATAATAAATAATATACATCTCCGCTGCCGGAGCTCTAAGTCTACTGACAAGAGTCTTTCTAGATTGTCTCTGATTCTTGCTCAAAGGAGCCTTGCTATAAGTCTCTTCTTAGCGACACAGTTAGCATGCAGAGCTCGTTTAAAGGTCTTCCAGACTGCGAGTCCCGCATATAGAACCAAACAAACATACAAATAAAATAAATCATATCAATAATGCTTCCCCTCAGCGTCCGTGTCATCCTCCTGTCTCTCCCCCACTCCATCCCTCCTCCCACGTTATCGCCACCCTCTGAAATCTCTCAATCAAGCATTCTAGTCAAGGTTCAGGTCAATCTCAGGACTCTCAAATAAGCCGGGCATGTCAACTCTGTAAATTCTGCAGATAGAATCTGCAGGAATGGCTTCCATACTTCACTCAATTTACCCATCTGCTGCTGCGAGGCCAGTGTGAGTTTCTCCATGGCAAGGATAAACCAAAGCTTCTGGAGCCACAAGTTAAGCGTCGGGACCCTATCCGTACCCCACATAGCTAGGATCAGCTGTAAGGCTGCGTTAAATGCCAGGGCCATCTGTCTCCCTTTTAGCGACCTCAAGGGAAAGGTAAGGGGATTGGGCAGTCCGAGTAAGATATATGATGGAAATCTGGGGATCTTAGTGTGGAACGCTATGTCAATCTCATCAATAATGCCCTCCCAATAGCGAAGTTTGGGACAATGCCAAAGCAGATGCACAAGTGTACCCGTGGCCCCGGACCCCCTTCAACAGAGGTCAGACTTAACGGGGTCCCATGCGTGTATACGCGCCTGGGTGTAATACCAATAGGAGGCCACCTTGTATGACGTCTCCGTCCCTGCTGCGTTATAGGCTGTGTGATGTATTCTATAGAAAATACTGTCCCATTCCTCACCTGAGAATTCCCTCTCCAACTCCCTCTCCCATCGCAGCTGCCCTCTAGTCTTAGGTGGGCGCTGTTCCCCCTGCAGAAGCCAATAAAGTTCTGAGATGACTCCTTCATCATCTTTTTTTCACAAGAGCCATTTCTCGAATGGCGTAAGAGGCCTATCCATTAACGCTCTGTTCGCCGGCTGCAGAGCCCAGTGCCGTTTCTGGTAATACATAAGTCTATCTGCCTCCGTCAAACCATGTGCTTCCCTCATCTGATCAAAAGACAGGACTTCTTGTTCATCAAAGAGACCTCCCACCCTTTTACAGCCCCCTTGTGCCAATGTCTCAGAGCTTCCAGACGAAGCCCGGGCTCGAAGTCAGGGTTTGCGCCGATGAGGGTCATCGGGGACGGAAAGGACGTCAACCCCGATCGACAGGCCACTGTATCCCATATGCGCAGCGTTGCCCCCATAACTGGGGAGGAATAAAGTCCGGTTGCCCTGTGCCGATGTTGAAGCCAAGGCTCCTTCCATATATGCGAGCCCGCCACTGCCTGGTCCATGAAGCACCAATGTTTCTCAGTGAGCGGGCGATTCCACTCCAAAAGACAGCGCGCAGCTATGTAGCCTGAAAGTATCACAGAAGGCAAGGAATCGCCAAACATTCCCCATTCTTACGGCGGTACAGAACCCGTCGCGATAGCCGCGCCAGTCGCACCTCCCATATAAATTTCAGAATCGCCAATTGGAGAGTGGTTATCGTTCGCGGAGGCAGATTCAGTGGAAGCACCTGAAACACATAAAGAATGCGCGGCAAGATTGTCATCTTCACCGCCGCCACTCTACCCAGCCAGGACAGTTTATGCCCCCCCAACGATTCCAAGTCCTGCTGTACTTCATGAACTAACGTCGTATAATTCAAACTCGCTGTCTTAGCAGCAGAGGTCGCTAACTCAACTCCTAAGTAGGAGAGACTCGAGGACGACCAGAGAAAGGGGTATCTAGTTCTCAGGTCTGCCTCATGATCCGGTCTCACCGACAGACCGAGAACCTGAGACTTCTGCATAACCCAAAATCCCGAGGCTTGACCAAACTCGGCTATTATCTCCATGAGCGCCGGCAGGTCGCGGGCTCTGCCAGAGTAAGGATCACATCATCTGCGTAGAGGGTGATGAGGTGGTGGTCTCCACCAAACTTCACACCTGAAACCAAGGGACTGTCCCGTAACCGCTGCACAAAAGGTTTCATATAGAGCGCAAATAAAAGGGGAGAAAGCAGGCATCCCTGTCTGGTCCCACGCCCAACCGGGAAGGGCAGGGAGAGCATGCCATTGACTCGAACCGCCGCCCTGGGAGACTGATAAACGCAACTGATCCAGGACCTGAAGACGGGGCCCAGTCCAAATCGCTCCAGCACCTTAAAGAGATAGGGCCAATGAACCCTATCAAACGCTTTTTCAGCATCGATAGAGAGGAAAAGCGCCTCCCTGAGGGATTGATCCATTTTATCCAACAGGTGCAGGAGCCGCTTCGTATTGTCACTGCATTGTCGGTTTGGTATAAAACCTGATTGATCTGGGTCAATAAGACCCAGCATATAGAAATGAAGGCGGCAGGCAAGTTTGCCAGTGAACAACTTAGCATCAATATTCAGAAGCGAGATCGGCCTATATGAGGCACACTCCTCTGGGTCTTTACCCAGTTTATGTATAACTGCAATAGTAGCGTCCAACATGCTAGGTGTCAGGGCTCCTGACGTCCGAAAAGAGTTAAAGAGCTGCACCAGAAGCAGAGCAAGTTCCACGCAAAAAGTCTTATAGAATAAGGCCGTAAACCCATCAGGGCCAGGAGACTTCCCAACTCTTAGTCGAGAAATTGCTGACATAACCTCTTCCAGCCTTATCGGCTGGTCCAACAGAGATGCCTCCTTCTCACCAAGGGGCGTAATTGCTATATCCTCTAAGAATGAATCCGATGCCGCGTCATCCCCCGCATCAGCTGCGTACAAACCCCGGTAGAACTCCGCAAAAGCCTCTGCAATCTGATTGCTCGTACACAGCTCCATTCCAGAAGGGGAATGGATAAATTTTATCGCGGACGCTGCGCGCTGCGCTCGCAACCGGTGCACCAATAGCTTACCGCACCTATTGCTCCCAACGTAGAATTTGTGCTTAAGTCTCACTATCGCATATTCCGCTCTATCCCAATCCAGCCTCTTCAGCTGTTGCCTCACCTTCTCCAATTCCCGCCATATTCGAGGCGCACCCGTTAACTTGTGGGAACGCTCCAGTACCGCCACCCTCTGCTCCAGCTCCTCCCTTATCTCCCTCCTTGCCTTATTATCTCTTGCGGACAGTGCCATCACCTCGCCCCACACCACTGCCTTCATAGACTCCCATACTGTCTCCATTGAGGTGCTACCATCATCATTAAAGCTAAGGTAGTCCGCGATTGCACGTCGAAGTGACTCTACCGTTGTCTCACTCTGGAGCAGGGAATCCCTAAAGCGCCAGCTCGGGGTGCCCACACATCCCACCCCCACAGAAACCTCCACGGTAATTTAGGCATGATCGGCCAAAGCGCTGGGTTCAATCGTGGCCTCCCTGACCCGGGAGGCAAATTCCTGCTAGGCCAGGAAAAGATCAAGTCGAGCGTAAGTCTTGGTTGCCGCCGAGTAAAAGGAGTAATCCCTGAGAGTAGGATGCAACTTTCTCCACACATCCTCCAGCCCACAATCAACCAGCCACTGACGCCCCACCTCCGATAAGGCCCCCGCTTGTCCAAAGCGTTGGCCTGAGCGGTCAAGCTCGTTATCCATCACCAAGTTAAAATCCCCTCCGACCAAAATAGCACTATCTGGTGAGCTAAGTGTTGGGGAGATCGCCTGTCTCAGGAAAGCCTCCTGTTGGGCATTTGGAGCATAAAGAGAAGCAATAGTGAAAGAGAAAGCCCCAAGTCTTATTCTAATGGCCAGGAACCTGCCTTGTACTTCATGTACCCTCCCCACTATTTCCCCAGAGAAGGTCCTGGAAAGCAATATCACCACCCCTGCATGCTTTGTAGTTGCTGAGGACCAAAACTGCCTAGGAAACCACCTTGAGCACATGCGGAATGTGTCCTTATGCAATAAATGTGTCTCCTGCAATAAACATATATGACACCAAGATTTCTCCAGACCTGACAGAATCGCTAATCGCTTGGTCGGATTATTCAGCCCACAGACATTTAAACTAAGACACCTAACCATCATACAGCTCGGGAAAACAGTTGTTCAGGAGGGGAGGACTTCTACGGAAGGGCCAGGATCCAGAGCAGCTCCTCTGCCACTCCAACTCACATAGCCAAACCTCCGAGACCATTCGTGACCGAGCTCGCAGGGAAGCATTCAAACATATAACTAAAATGCACAACGGGTGCTCATATAAAAAAAGTCCTCTCTCACACATCCTAAGAGGTAAAAGTCTCCACTGGGCCATAGAACCACACATATTCATCCACCAGGTCCACCAGCTCCCCCGCCCAGACCCTCTTCACTCAGCCACAGGACCATGACAAGCGGCCTCCAGCCGACCAGCGGGCCCTCACAACTCTTAATTTAGGCACTTGTCCCAGCTGCCACACTGCTCACTGCCGACTGGCACTCCGAAATCTGCTCCAACGCAGTTGGGCGTTGCTGTTTCTTTCTTCTTTCCTTCATCCACCAACGCGGGCGGTCCCCGTCGATCGGTCCCTGCTTCGAACCCGAAACCGGGGCATCTTCCTCCAAGCCCAGGATCCGGTTAGCCTCCGATATTGACTTCACTTGGCAAAGCTGATCCTTCCAGCGAAAAACAAGGTGGAATGGGTGGCCCCACGAGTAGGACACCGCCCGCTCATGCAGATGCTCTGTGATGGGTTTAAACTCCCGCCGCCTTTGCAAAGTCCAAAGCGAAAGGTCCTGGTATATTTGAAGCTGATGTCCTCTAAAATGGACCTGTGGAAGATTGCGCGCCTTTTGCAGTATGCTTTCTTTCAGCCTGAAATTGTGGACACATGCCAGTATGTCCGGCGGGCAATCCCCAGCTCCTCCAGGGCAGCCCAAGTGTTGGACTCTGTCGAGGGTGATCTCTCGTGACTCCTCAAGCTCCAGAACCGAGCGAAACAATGCCACCACAAAGCCTCCAATGTCCTCCTTCTCAGCCCCGCTCGGCAATCCTCTGATGCGGATGGTATGTCTGCGGAACCGGTTCTCCAGGTCCTCCACCGTCATCTGTAGGAGATCCTGCTGCTCCCGCAGGCATACAACCTCCTGTTGCAGGTCCGCCACCTCCTCGCCGCGGGCAATTTCACCATCCGCAACCTGCATCATCCGCTTACCCAAGGATGAAAGCTCAACTCTCAACTCCTTCACCTCATGAGATATGTCTTTGCGGAGTTCCTAGAGGTCGCTTCTGAGTGATTCGAACAAGGAGGTAAGAAAGCCGTTAGTTACGGGAGCTGCCTCGTCTTCTGTCATCTCCCTTCTTGTCTCCGGGGTCCCCGTGGTCGGAGGCTCCACCAGAGCCCGTCCTGGCACCTGGCGTCCCCCGGTCAGCATATCTCGCACCGTCCGGTCCCGCTTAGGCTTGGAGGTCGCCATCCCCTCTGCCCACTAACTGGAGGTGCTCGAATATCCCAGACTGGCCTTTTACGCAATGTCACTGTAGGCCACATCTTCCAGGCCTCAGACCGTCACTGAGGTCACCAGCCTTCTGTCGCGGGACAGTCCGTGGGCCTCCTCGCAGCCGCGCTCACCTCTGCATTGGGTAAGGCCCTCGCGTGCCGCCCGCAACGCTGGACTGCAGCACTGGTCCACTGCGCCTCTCAGGGACCTCAGCACCAGCTCCAATCGACCGCCAGGCCCCTGATCAGCTCTTTCTCCTCTTTGGGGTTCCCCCCGGACGGCCCAGCAGGGATGCCCCGGGCGTCACCGGAGCCCCGGCTCCAGGCCTCCACCGGGCCTCCAGCCCGGGCGGCACCTCTCCGCGGGGGGCAGCTTCCTCCAAGGCGCCGCCGATCCCCCGGCGCCCAACCAGCTGTCTATCAGGCCCGGGCTTACCACGGTGGCGAGACCGCGGCCCTCTGCGGTCTCTAGCCTCAGACGCCGACCCGGAGCTCTCGGAGCCTTACCCACGGCAGCACCAGCCTCGCGAAATTGGGCTTGCACAGAGCCCCCGATGCCCCCTCCGGTCCCAGGCGTCACGGTGGGGCACCACCAGCCGGCCAGCCCCGCAGCCACATAGCTAATTAAGGGCCCAGGCGGTGGAGCTCGGACCAACACGTCCGCTCACGCCGCCATCTTGGCCACGCCCCGACAGTGCAATTTTAAAAGAGCATTTAAGTGACTTTCCTTTCACTAATAGCATAACTCTTGGATTTAAATTGTGTCATTCATGCCTGTGTTTCAGGTTTGAGGAATTTGCTTTTGAACGGTTTTTAACACACAGTGAAACCAAATCAAACTGTGCCACCCTAACTGTTAAAACCCAGAGTGGACATTTGTATTTCTTGGACTGTTTTTGCTCCTTTTAGTTTAACCCTATGCATGCAGGAAAGTTATACGTGATATAATTAATGCTCCTGTTTGTCTTTCTTGTGCATGATAAGTGCAGCCACAGTTCTAATTGTAGTGTGCAACCGTGAATCTCTGTGAAGCCAGCCCTAGTGTTGCAGTACTTATTGTTATGGTACTCAGTTTGGGTTTTTGGTAATGCAGTGTTAGTAATTGTGCCAACAGTTATTATTATCCAAGAAAAGTGTTGGAGCATACCGGTGTTCTTCTACCACCCCGTGCCCATATGAGAAAGAGAGATTCAGTTTCAAGGAAGTTGAGTGCATTAATTCTACTACCACTCCATCAACAAGAACCTGCACGCCGAAGATACAGGGTGCCTGGCTGGACCGGCAAGCCGTGGCAGTGTTTTGTTTCTTTCTCTTCCACTCCCCCTTTCCTTTTGGGACACCTGCTGGTGTGTCTGTGTCTACCAGGAAGTACCAAGAGGTGTTCCAGGAGGTCAGGGGGCATACCAATGCCCCTGCAGACATCCTGCTTTCCAGATAAGTAGCCCCGTCTCAAAAGTATTCAGGCTGACCAAGAACAAGCCTTGGTGCCGGCAAACACAGCGGTTTGAGAAATCTACTTCCAGAAGACCAGGTGAAGGATGCCTAAAGCTGGTCCTCACTGAGGGTCTGATCTGAAGTTCTCTGAAACCTCCTGACCAGTTACTTTTGATTGGCCACCCTTTGGGACCTGGTGGACAGTACTTCAGTTGTTGTAGAAAACACAGTCTGCTCCTGCTGTCGTAAGAGGAATACTTCCTTTAGTTCTAGGTAGTCCTGGTGAAGGGGCCCAGTTGTAGAGGGTTCAACTTTACTTTTGCAACCAGTCTCTGAACGAGTGCGAGTTGAAGTGGAGAGGCATGCAGAGTGGCTGCCACAGGTGAAGGTACAGCACCTCTTCTTCCTGGAGTTCTGCCTTGTCTTGGTGTTGGGTCTCTTCTTGTTTCACAGCAGATCTGAGGTTCTGGTGTCAGGGGTGGCCCTTAATTATTACATTTGGGGACAATAAGGAGAGTGAGGACCAGTGGCCAATGGGCATCTAGCCCTGCAGCTAACATGCCCCTGAGAAAACCATATCCAGTATAAGTGCGTCACTGAACTACTCAGGACCCACTATTCTTAAGCCTTTTCAAGATGGCACCGCCCATCTGCCATGGCCAACACTACCTAACCCAGCCTAGAGGTGTGATCAGCGTTATGGAAGTGGCTACCTTCTGATTAGCTAAATTTCCCACATGCCCACCTCAGAAGGAGCATGGGGCAGGTGGTGGCTTTGTCCTCGAGTGGCACCTTAGTCAAAGGTATCTTGCAAGTCGGGTTCAGCAGAGGTACTGCGCCTCTTCTTCCTGGAGTTCTGCCTTGTTTTGGAGTTCGGTATCTTCTTGTTTCACAGCAGATCTGAGGTTATAGTGTCAGGGGTGACCCTTAATTCTTACATTTAGGGACATTAAGGGGAGTGAGGACCAGTGGCCAATGGGCATCTAACCCTTCAGCTAACATGACCCTGAGATGACCATATCTAGTATAAGGGCGTCACAGAACTACCCGGGACCCACTATTGGTGAGCCTTTTCAAGATGGCACCAGGTATCTGCCATGGTCCACACCAGCTGACCCACCCTAGAGGTGCGATCAGCCTTAGGGGAGTGGCTGCCTCCTGACTAGCTAAATTTCCCACATGCCCATCTCAAAAGGAGCCTGGGACAGGTGGCGGGTTTGTCCTCGAGTGGTGGACAAATTTGTTTGTCCAGCAGCAGTGCAGTCTTTAAAGCTCTACGTTGTAACTGGTCCATTTACTAGCCATCTTGGCAGGGTGGATGTGCACATACTCATGTACTCAACAGCATGAGGTCAAAACTCTGTTTTGGAGGCAAACACTTGGGGAAGCCCACCAAGGCAGGAGAAAGCGAGCCACTCAGGTAGGCACCCTGTGAGGATGCCATATGGGTAAATGCTAGGTAAACCTGGTCATGATAATTGTGCTCAGGGATCAAATAGCACAATGTTTCATACAAAACACAGGGGGATTTGTTTGGCACATCATGGAGCTGGACATTTGGGGTCTGCCTGGGTGCCAGCCTGTGTTATACAATGGACCGTCAGTCACTTGCAGTAGTATTATGTTTCAAATGCTGACACAGCGTCATATATGCTTTCACAACAATATCTACACTCAAAGCACAATGCACCATGACTCCTGGGCTTTAGGAAGCCTTCTTAAGGTGTGGGCGGAGTCAAACTTGAACAGGCAGGCTTCTTGTGCAGACTAATATGGCAGCTTTGAAGGGTTTGCTTTTACTCAGGTGAAGCAGGGAGGGCACAATCAGTGCTGCAGATCTGGTTACCCCTTTACCATACCTGCCCTTGGTGCCACTGAAACCATTTATTAGGGGATTACAGGGGTCTTAACATCCTTGCAAATTGGGGATAACAATCAAGATACATTTTAAAGAAATACATACTGGCACTGGGCTATGATTATCAGACCTCCGTGCACTTCAAGATTAAAAACAAACCATCCAACAGCAAAAAGTGGGGGCTGACCACCCAGAAAGGGCCCTTTACAACACTAATGTTTACACATCCCCAGAACAGGTGTAACAAGGTGAATGTTAAGGAAACATGTTTGTCTAACATATTTATTTGTATCCAGCAACATGAAGAAAACAGGCATGTATGTTTTGCATGCATGAATGTGCATAAGTGACTTGGATGAAAGTTTACTTCATATAGGTCAAGGAATAAATCGATTCTGCTACTCCATGTTTTCCTTGTTCAGTTTGCTGCAGTCAACCTGCACATCTCTGTGTTGTGGCTGCCAAAACACCATGTAATTCACAAAGTTCACACACAAGGCTGATGTGCCTTGATTTCCATGACAGCTATGTGCCCAGAGTGACCACACAGGATGATTTGACAAACCATCCTGAATATGTTTGTGATGCATGTGCCATATAAGGTTTATGTTGAGATGTGCATACCAACAAGATCCATAAAGTCATGTTGATCAACCACTGTATCATATCATGGTACACACACATCTGCAGTATGAACCTGAGTCTGGATGAATATGTATTCATTGTGCACAGTGCCATTATGCAATACTTTTATTTACATGTCTTCAACATCCATTTTGTGTTGATGAGGCCAGCTTGACTTGCAATAAAGGGACCTGAGGTTTTACAAGGAAGTATCCACTTGCCTTTGGCTGGCATCACCCTATGTTGAAAGATTGAGAGGATTCTTGTTGTTCGGATGTGGGTATACATTGATAATAGTTTTTAAGCAGTGCATTGTTTGTCACATTTTGCCACTCTGCCCTAGAAGGCATCAGTATATGGTTCCATGAGTACTATTAGCTTGCAGTACATCCTTTCTTGTACGTATGGGTTACATGATTAGACTCTTTGTGTTTTGTTTTGATTATCACACACATCATGCTGTCAGAGAAGTTGACCAATTTATTTCATCTGTGTGCCGCACATGAACATGGTATGTGACATCCATGCTTGGTCCATTTCCATAATCCCATAGTGGGACTGACGTGGCAGCACTGGCAGTAGATAGTTGATCTTGTACTGCCATGTTAATCTGTTGCAAGTGATATGTGTGTTGTGATATGTCAGAATGTATTTCATATTCCCCTAGATCCATTGTCGAAGCATATGACAACTGTATGGCTTGGACTGTGCTCCTATGTACATACTAAAGGCCATATTTTCAAGGGCCTTTGTGAATCAGGAATGTTACTTTTAGTGACAGTCTGTTGGTACACCCTGCTGGCCCCTAATTACAAGGCCACTTAAATCCACCCTGCCTGGCTTTTCATGGCCTTGAAGATATGGACTGAGTCAATATAGCATAAGTGCCTGCATTGGCTTACCCTGACACAGGGAGGTGTTCCATGGGTGTTATGGTGGGTGTTGGCATTTGACTAATTCCTAAATGTATCTGAGGTTTTTCACACTTCAAATGTGTTGAAAGCCTCTTCCTCCCCCAGTGAGGCGCTAGGCAGGTGAAACAAGGAGAAATACCTCTTCTGCACAAAAACAATCATCCCTGCAATGCATGCACTCTTGCAGCTTGGTGCAAGGGTGCCTGCATAGGCACATTGTAGATCATTGTGTTCCAGTTCAGGGGATAAGGAGAAGAATGCACTGTTTGTTGTTGATAGAAAGATTGTGGCACTGCCCTGCGTACACAGCCTATAACGTTGGCCCTAAGTGCCTCAAATGACATCCATCCCCACAATGAGTTCACTCTACTATCCTTACCAAGTGTGTGGCAGTATAACCAGGTGGCTGACCAACATACACATAGTATTAGGAGAATAATGACCTTTAAGCCAATTTGTGATGGAGTTGTGTTGTCTGGCGTTATTTGCAATGCTATATACCACATTATGAAGATCAGTCCTGACTTTGACACATTATATGAGAATTTGTGTGTTCTGTGTTCTCAACAGAGCTGTGTTAGCCACAGCTCTCTATTTTTTAATTATGTGATGTATTCCAGCCCTGTTTGTTCTACATTGCTACATACCTTTGTTGTGTGCCAATGAGCATTATTTAAGATTAGCACGTTTTGTGCTTTACAGTAATTTTGAATTAAGAATGCTTACACATTGCAAATTGTATAAAGTACATTTTTATTGACCTGTACTGTGGTCCACAATATTTTTATTTGTGACTTGATTTTTCTCATGCCTCTGTGAAGACATTTTTTACAATCAGCTCTTTTTGGTGTGAACCAGCACTTGAGGCCACATATGGCTGTTTCCCGTCTTCTTCCCCTTCTTCATCATCTGGGTCTCCCTGCTCCACATTTTAATAATCCCAGGGCACATTGGTCCACTCACAGATGTTGTGCAGCATGCAGCAGACCAGGATGATTTTTCAGACCACTGGGGAGAGTACAGCCATCTTCCGCCAGACAAATCGAGGCACCGGAAACAAGATTACAGAATCCCAAATGCATACTCAACAATGGATCAGGTACTGCTGAGGGTCATTGTTGTAGTTGTGCTGTGCCTCCATCTGGGGATGTGCATGAGGGGTCAATGCTTATGGCTGTAAAGACAGACGGGAAACAATAAGATGATGTTCATAATGTGTGCTATGCCCACAATCATTTATATACTGCTTTATTTCCTGAAGGACTCATTAACTTTTCACACAGTAATGGAGGTGTAGACATTTTTTGACACGCATGCACTTAAAAATTAGGTATGACTGACACTGTACAACACATACAAGTGTAGTGACCTTGGTGTTACACTTACTATTTATCAAAATTATGAGTGCCAATGCTGTGCCGATGGCAAGTCTGCTCTCCTATTGATGTCAATTTAGCAATAGAGCTGACACATATCAAAGTTCAATTTTTTTTTTTCTGTTCAAAGTTATGTTGGCATTTTGTGACTCATACATGTCGTAAGGATAAAAATTTGACAAATGCTGATGATGTTGTCCCATTCATGCTTGTATTAGTAGTACTCTCTGTTATACATTAGCTACATTAACTACTGTCATTAGCTACTGCCGTGAAGGTTTTCTAAGTGCATGTTATCATACTACATGATAGTCTACACAGGGCAGTGCACTGTGTCTATTGCGTTGACACTGCTAAACATGAGAGATTGTTTTTAAGTTTTGCGCTATGCAGAGCAACTGTGAGACTTGCAGCACTACCCTGCATCACTTACTGGGGACAGTGTTGTCAAATGTTTTGCAAGACACATTCTTCTGTGTTTGCCATCGGAACTTGCAGAGAATGGACAGCAATGCAGCTAGACATGCAAAATGTAGACACAGTGAAAGCACGGCTGCCTGGTGTGTAAACTAAACTTTGTGCCAAATGGACTACCTTGCTTCACATTGGGAAGCCTTGTCTGTCATTTAGATTTGGTACTTGGATCGCAATGTTAATCAGATATAGGATTGCAGGTGAGTCAATATGGCGTAAGGGCTACTTTGGGTACGACATATTTATTTTTCCTTAAATTGTTACCAAGGTATTGGATACTTAACATGGCTCGTGACCATGAACGTTACTTGTGGACACACAGATAGCAAAAAAGTAGGCCTTCCCTTGCACACAGTATTGTTACACATCATTTTAGATATAGTTGCATTGCTGATGAGCTGAGCGCACACAGTGCATCATTTCCAGTTTGTAGCTGTAGGGTAGCACAGGGGGTCACTTAGCTGCAATGCTCTGCATTACCTGAAACGTTAATAAATGTGTTATATGAATGATGTACAGCACATTTGTATTTCTTCTGCATGCACATTATCACAGATTGGTGAATGGTGGGAACACATGCCCTCTTGAAATCATGGTGCAGATGTATCTGCATTTTGGACTCACTTGTTAAAATGCCACTGAAAAATCATCATGCATATGGATAAACAAGGTAGGTTCATGACACTTTTAATGTGTGAGACAGAATGCAGCACACATATGAAGAGTAACTTAAGATACAAATGTAAAAAGGATGTCCTTGTTATACCTCCTCCAGGGAGGCACATATATTGGAATGTTGTGCAGATCACCATGTCCTGGCACATCTGGAAATGTAACATACCTTAGGTGTTGCATGAATAACCTCAACATGAGGCCCATGTGACACATCCTTGATGCAGAGTAAGGTAATACAACACTGTGCACAAACTTGCACTTGCAGTGGTGTATCAAAACTTGAGGGGGGCCCTGCACAATACATGATGGGGATCACTGACATATGGCTGCCTTCACTGCTGGTGGGGCCTGGTGCAGCGGTGTTTGTTGGACACCTCCTTCTCCACAAATTCCCTCAGTAGCACTCCCAAACAGTTCCCCTCACCTCTCCATAGCCCCTCTGTGGCATACATTTCTATTTTTTTGTGTAGCACTACTCAAAGTTCACTCACAGTTTTGTGATCTGTGTGGTACACAGTATTTACAGCAGGCACATTGACCCTCTGTGCTACTTTAGTTATGTGGTTCCACGATGCAATAGGGGTAGATGGGGGGACCGTGCGTTTACGGTAGAAGCCGCAAGACTATTGAATGCACTACTTCTTGCGCTTCCTCAAACAGCCACCCACACCATTTTTAGAAAAAATCTGAAAACTTGGCTTTTGTCTCAATGGGCACGCTGTCTTTTTTGGAGGAGCACTTTTTTTCCCGTTTCCTTGCTCAGTTTAGCGATTCAATGCTTCGTTCCAGAATGCGCTTTATAAATAACTCAATACAATACAATACTTTATGATGAATAAAAACTGCCACTACGGAAAATTCAGAGCTCTCACCAGCAGTAACATTTTTCACCAGAGTTAACTTGAAATGTTTATTGTTTGCTGAAAACTGGTGGATGCACAAGCAAGATCAGTGCCTCTAAACTCATTATGTATCTTTTTAACAGCCCCCAAACCAAAGTCAGTGCACTGGTCATGCAAACCCTGCCCCCATGCTCGGACCCAGTTAGGAGCAATTAGGCCAGGGACCCACGCACAGTGCCTGGAGAGTACCCTGGAGCTTGGGGGTCCCCTTCACTGCACAGCACCCCAGAGGCTGCAGGGGCTATTCTTATGCCACTATGCCTTTGTTAATATATATAAGGCCATTCCAAGACGCACAGGGTGACTTTGCATGGCCTCATATGTGTGATTGAAATACTGTGTTTCAGCAGAGCATAATGGAAATGGACACCCTAGAAGTACTGGCTTCTTGTACATGAGAGCCACAATAGTTTTCAAGGTCTGTACATGTGTGAGTTATAGGGTTATATTGCATATGCAGCATGTGTCAGTTTGCACGTTTTGAGGCACACACCTGCTATAAATGAAAAGGCAAACTCATCCAACCAAAATATGTCTAAACTGAGCAGCATAATTTACTGTCATGTTTTTGGAAATGTGCTTGCGATGTACTTACCAACAAGTAGGCCATTCTGATATATACTTCTCTAGAAGCGCTCATTGATGATGGAGGACCTGAAGATATAGTCATCAAGAGCGCTCCCGGGGTAATTTTCTAACACATCAATTAACATCCCCAGATGGTCCACGAATCCTTGTACATTGATTGAATATGTGTGTTTCCGACTGTGGTACAGGTGGGCTATAGCTGCAGGAGGCAGCAGTTGCACATGGGTGGAGTCCACTGTCCCCAACACATGTGGAAACCCAGCAATGCTAGTTTTCCATTTGTCTCTAGTGTGTTTTGGCGAACATGAGATACTGCGGTGTGAGGCTTATGAGGGCATCCAGGACAGATGGGAGGAATGTGAAAAATTATGGCTGCGATATTCCTGCAATTCCTACTGTGGTGATATGGATTGGATCCATTATATTAGACAATCAATTACTTGTATATTTGTGTGCTTCACATGATGTTTTTTGTATAGTGATATGGATTGAGCCAGGCGCCAGCATGTGCAATCCAGCCATCAGCTTGGCCTGCAGGGGGATATTGGTGCACCTCTGTGATGTTGTCTGTAGCCTTGGTGCAATCTGGTGCAGGAACTGGACAATGGACACCCTCTTGAGCCTGTAAAAGGTGATGACCTCCTCCTTCCTAAGGTCAATGAGAGAAGTCCTTTGCCGGTGGTTCTGCTCCCTTTTCCTGCGCTGCCTTTGTGGTGGTGGAGGCAGTGGAGCCAGTGTTCATGTTGGTGCTCCGTGCAGGAGTAGTAGCAGCTCCATGGTGTAATTGAGCTTGCCATAGTGCTATACACATGTTCTGCTTATGTAAAAGTGCCAATGCATCATTTTTGCACCTGGGTTTTTGATGCACAGGAATTTTGATGCACGTCACTTTCCAATATTCTTGTACATATGAATGTGTCAGTTCTGCTTTGGTTTTTAAGTGGAAACACCTACCTTGTATATGACGTACTTAACCTGATGCAACAAGTTGTCTCGCAGGATAAAAATGATCCATGGGGAAAAAAAGTAGCGCATTTCTACAAATGTGTCACCTTGTAAATATGGAGCAGTAACTGCGCCATTGTTGGTCCAAAAAATGAAAGTATATTTCAAATCGGACAAACCAGCTCAACAGGTACCTGGGAAGCTCTAGGTAGTGGATTTTTCAGCCGTTGAAAGTGGTTTGGAAGTTTAGGGAAAGGAATTATTGGCAGTGTCCTGAGATCTAAACTGATAATACCTTTGTGTGCCTTAGCTGCAATTGGTTTCTGCAAGTTATGTAAGAAGCTGAAACGTGAAATCAAAAAGAGGAAAAAGAAAGGAAGAAACTCAGATGGAGACTAGGAGTGTCTATTACAGTGACAATAAATCCGGAACTTTGAGGAACTGTGGAGATAGACTGTGTATACAATTGTTCGAACCCATACATACGAGCTAAGATGGATGCCTTCCACATGATGGTAAGGGGAATCTTGGCTAATGTTACAGTTCGATGTCATATGGTGGACTTTAATTGGACAATTACACCTTCCCAGTCATGTGGCATGATGAATGTCTTGGATTTTGGACTTTAATATACTGTTCTTCAGTTAGACATTGGTCAGTCTACTGCAGCCCTCTCATCTTTCTGGATCTCTTCTACTCTGAGAAGCAGAGAGGTCTCTACCCTTAGTCTTTTAAAATGCTTTGCTGAGACTTAGAATTTCTTTCCTGGACCTGGGAAGAAGACTCTTGACCGAGCTTCTGAAATGCTGCTGCCTTCTCTTTTTACCTATTTTTTGCCAACTTTGATTAGTCAGCTTTTACCCCAGATGTAATTTCTCCAAATTTCTTTTGTCTTTTTCTCTTTTACTTTTGTCCACATGTGTTCCAGCCCAGCACATGTTAACTTGTTACTTGCTAATCTGTAAGTTGCCTTAGTGCTTAAAAGAGCTGAACAGCACTTCTGTTCTACCCATCACATTATCTTGCTGCTGTTGTGTTAATTAATTTGAATATTTCTGTCACCTTAGTCAACCAATGGTGATTCTGCATCTTTATAACCTTCTTTTGAGGACTGTCTACATGACTTTGAGTTCTGAGCTTGTAATAAACCCCCAAACCGTATTTCAGACTGGAGTTTTTCTTTTGAGCCACGCAGGTCATACTGTCAATTAATTGTGTTGTTTGAATGGATCTTGATTGAACAAGTTCTCCTTTGCTTCATGCCGGGTGAAAAGACTTATTGACCTTGTTTAAAGCATAAACGAAAAAATGATTTATCACCAGCAATATGAGAGCAGCACACAAAAACATTTTTATTTCTCCTGTAACATAAGTAGGCTTTTAATTGCCTGAGATTTTCTCATTGCTAGAGGCTCCTGTTCTAGTAGAAATAGGAGGGGGGATAGGAGAAAATCTTGTCTGGTTTGTCATTGAATTTAAAAGGTATTTAATATGAAGCTTCTGCTATTTATTACCGTAGTTGGGTTACAGTATGGACCACCAAACATTTCCTTAAATGTAGGTCCCAACCAAGCTCTTTAAAAGACCCAGGGCATGTATTGCCTTTCAACTCAGCCAAATGCCTTTTTAGCATCTCGGGAGCCTACAAGAGCCTCTTTTTGATTGTGCTTTTCTTGCCATAGTGGATGCATAGCAGTTTGCAAGCGATTTGTTGAGGACCGCCATGTGGCAATCAACATTGTAAGTACTTTTGTAACCAATTCCCAGTAGCTTCCTCTCTGAATTTATAAGCAAGACTAGTCAACTGGCAGAGGACAAGAGTTATTTTCCAGGTTTTGATATTAGAGTAAAGAGGGTTTATTGATTTGGGTCGCTGGCCATTTTATTTTGCTAGTTCAGCAGAGACTTTGTGAGAAGAGGACCCACAGTTGAGGCATTGTTTTATGGAATTTATTTGGTAGCTCATCTCCACCCGGGGCTTTGTTCACTGCCATATGTTTAATGGTGACTCATATTTCCTTCTATTTGATTTCAACCTCAAGAGAGTCTCCGCTTAATCAGTCAATTTTTGGAGAGAAATGTTGTCCTTCTTTTGTTGTAACATGTATTTTGATTCTAATGTGTAAATGAAGGTATAAACAATTTAAATTCCATAATACTATCCAAAGGATTAGTTAACAAATTACCTTGTTCTATTCCTAATTGCGAAATAGTCCTGCCTTTTTATCTTTTTCTTATGGTTTGTTTCTTAGTTGATTCATTGTCCATTCTGCTTTCAGGATGAATATTGAGTTGAGGCTTTGAGGTATTTGTGTAGATTAGATTAGATTTTAGTGTGTAATACAGTTGCTATGTTTATACTCCACTCTATACCCTAAAGAAAATGTTTAATGCATTTGGAATATTGATGAATTACGTTGTGGAAATTTTCTTTCTGAATTGTGAATTATTGAGAGCTTTTTTAATAGTTTCAACTGGGACAATTTTTATGATGTTCTTTTATGGTTTATTAGTGCATAAATGGAATAATGACTCGAAATGAAGGGCCAGATGCATCAAGCAATTTTGCATTCGCAAACAGTGCGAATCGCAAAATTCGGCCATTTGCGAATGCAAAAATGCCTTGCAAGATGTATGAAAGGCATTCACTGTGCAATTTTAAGGAATCGCTTAAATACCGATTCCCTAAATTTGCAACCGCATTTAGAGAAATTGAACCATCCTTCCCTGCCATGTATTCTTTGAAATACTCTTCTGGTTGTTTTTCACACTAGTATTTTTGTATTTTAGAGATGACATTCCCTATCGACAATCTCCATGCACTTCGGTTTTGTAGTAATGAATGGTCAGTTATTAAGCAGTAAGATATGTTGAAAAGGATTGAGCTGGCAGTGAGGAAATATTGAATTCATGTTTCTGTACCATGCACATATGGTAAAAAGTGTATTGTATATCTGGTGGGTGTATACAATGCCATGTTCTATGAGAGCATGATCTGCCATTAAGCCTGTAAGCAGACATCTGTCTGTATTTCAAAATATTGAAGGTGAAACTGATTGATCCAATATAGGATCAGGACTTATATTACAATCTCCCTGTTAGACCTGTCAGCTCTTGGTGTGGTTTCCCCTGTCTTTTTGGCTTCTGAGCTCCTGTTTTTGATCCTGTGCTGAATTTCATTTTTGCTGGCTTTAGGACTCTGGGCACTTTACCACTGCTGACCAGTTCTAAAGTGCTCTCTTTCTAAATGGTATTGGTGATCATATTATCCATGATTGGCATATATGATTCACCAGTAAGTCCCTAGTAATGTGCACTGTGTGTGCACAGGTCCTGTTAAACAAATTCTAGTGGTGGGCCTGCAGCACTCTAATGTGTCACACACATGAGTAGCCCTGTAAACATATCTCAGACCTGTCACTTCAGTGTCTGTGTGCAGTTTTGAACTGCTGTTTGGCCTGGCAAATGCACCCACTTGCCAGGCTCAAACCTTCCCTTTTACTTCCTGTAAGTGACCCTAGAGTAGGCCTGTGGTAGCCCCATGGACAGGGTGCAGTGTATTTAAAATGTAGGACATTTACTGGTGTGATTTACATGACCTGATAGTGAAATACTGCTCAATTCGTTTTTCACTATTGCAAGGCCTATCTCTCCCATAGCGTAACATAGGGATTGGCTTGAAATATCTTTCAAGTGTAATTTCCCATTGAGAGTAAAAAGAGATATGGAGTATTGGGTCTCTGAACTCACAATTTAAAAACTCATCTTTTGAAGTTGGTTTTTAAATCGTAAGTTTGAAAATGCCACATTTAGGAAGTACGCATTTTCTTGCTTAACAATTCTGTGCTTTTGCCTGCTGTGGAATACATGTCTGGTCAGGATGACTATTGGGCTGGTTGTAAATTCACTCTACACAGTCACAGAAAGGGAGCTGAGGTGTGCCCTGCATATACTGATGGGTCTTCCTGGGCTAGAGTGATGGACGTTTGCCTACTTCAAATGCAGAAAGGAGTATTAAGTATTGGACCTCTGAGACCACAACTTCAGAACACTTATAGACTGAGAACATTCTGCCAGGAAGAAGATCTAGATGGTGTAGGAGGGACTGCCAGTTTGCTTGTTTTGTGTGCTGGCCTGCTGCCTGCAGCTTCTGTACTGGGAGTGAAAGGACTGGACTTTGCTTTCTGTGTCCTGTATTCCAAGGTTCTACAAGGGCTTGAACCGAGCTGGCCTCCTCTTAGAAGTCTCAGTGACATCAAAGACTTCATCTACCAGCACCTGGGCTCTCTTGCAGAGAGTCCTGAGTCAACAAGTGGTGCCAAATCCAGTCCCTGGACCCTTAGGAGTGGGTTCCAAGAAACCAGGTGCATCGACTCCAAAGCAACTTTGGGAATCAGCGCCGCTTTCCGATTCTATGCCGCTGCCTGCACCAGGGGCTGTGGTCCCTGCTTAGAGCAAGGACCACAACTGACACCGCTGCAGCGCCTGTGAAGTCTCACCACAGAGTGAGCCCTGAGTGCCATGTCCCCGATGTCAGAGACACCTGACTGCGACTCCATCACAGCACCTGTGGCCCCACAGTGTAATCGCAGCACCGCAAAGTCAGCGCCTCACATCTTGACCTACTGGATTCATCCATCTTGCTAGGTCGTGAGGAACTGATGTCTCGCCACTGATGCTGCATCAGCTCCCCTGCAACCGTAAGGAACTAAAGCCTCACCTCCCCTACCTTGCAGTAAGGAACCAACACCTCATCTCCCCAGTAGTGGTCAGGAACTGTCACCGCACTGGCTCCAGCAATTCCTCACTTCCACGACTCCGTGCAACATCTTTGTTTCATCGTTTTCCAAAGGTACTGTGCCTGGGGTCCTTGCGACTCTGTGTATGGCCCATACTCCCTAGCGAGTGACTTCAGACTGTTGGGAATGAGTACGTCAACGACATTGTGATAGCCCCAGTTGGAGCTAATGTGTTTCTAAGTGTTTTTTTTAGATTTAGGTGGTCATTACAACATTGGCGGTAAAAGCCGCTTACTGCCGTGTAGACGAGCGTCAACACATCGCCGCGACCGCAGAATTCTGCCACAGTCATTATGACCCAAAGCCCGGAATCCGCCAAAATCTAGACACCCACACAAGTCCGCCACACCAAAGGTCAGTGATAAACTGCCGATAAGAAATCCTCCACCATCATGCCAACAGCAGTACGCCCACACTATCACGACCCACCAATCCACGCAGCAGTCTTTCAACCGCGGTATTCCATTGGTGATACACACCACAGCGCTCAAAATACACACACATTTACAAAATACTACCACATTGGACAATTCGAAATACACACACCTGATACACATACATACACCACTCCCACACACCCAATTCAATATAAAACACACACCCACATCACCCACAAACTCCTACAACAACAATTGCGACTGAAGGCCAGAGAGAGACACCACCATCTACAAACGAGAATCCACAGGCACTCAACACCATCACCCACATAACATCCACGCACCTCACACAACACACCACTAAATATTACCCCACACATCACAACACACACCACCCCACACATTACCCACACCACCCCATGGCACAGCAAAGACACCCCAGGTTCTCTGAGGTGGAGCTCAGGGTCATGGTGGAGGAAATCACCCAGGTAGAGCCACAGCTATTCGGATCACAGGTGCAGCACACCTCCATACCTAGGAATATGGAGCTATGGCAAAGATTCGTGGACAGGGTCAACACAGTGGGACAGCACCCAAGAACTAGGGCTGCAATCAGGAAGAGGTGGAACGACCTACGGGGGAAGGTGCATTCCGTGGTCTCCAGACACCACATTGCGGTACAGAGGACTGGCTGCGGTCCCCCACCTCCTCCCCCAGAACTAACAACATGGGAGGAGCAGGTCTTGGCTATTCTGCATCCTGAGGGCCTCGCAGGAGTAGCTGGAGGAATGGACTCTGGTAAGTCAAATCTTTCACTACTCTTCATCCCCCACCCTACCTGCATGCTATCACATACCCCCACCCTCGCCCTCACCCCCATCACTCCTACTCCTCACACATGTCCCAATATCACAAACCACCCATCCCAACACCAAGCCCTGCATGCAACGCCAAAGCATGGACACCCATCACAAAAGCATGGCCACTGCACATACCTATACACCCCTCTAAACCATCATCACACAAGGTCCTACACAGGAATGCAAGCACTGGGGTACACGGTCACCCACCCATTGCACACCATGGCAGACACAGATGCAATAATCATGCCTTTACACCCCTGCAGGACCCCTACCCAACGTCACCAGACAGGAGGGTCCAGACATCTCCACGCCACCCACAGAAGAGGCCCACAGTGAAGACAGCAGCTCTGTCCAACTGGATCTAGACGACCAGCCCAGCCCATCTGGGACCTCGGGGCAGTCGGTTCCCTTCACACTGGCACACGCCACTACAGGGCTTCCCCCCTCTGGAAACACCAGCACAGCACCCACCCAGCGGGCCCATACCTCTGTCCCCAGGACACGTCATGCAGCAGTGTGTCCACCACTACAGGGAACCCAGGCTAACCCACCACCCCAACAACAACAGGGACCTGGGGGCAGTGGCAGTGGGCACACAGTTCAGGGGACAGAGGCCCAGGAACACAGGGGAACTGGGAGGGCTACTGTCTGACAGGGGGAGGACAGGCCCAGGGAACCCACTCTCCACAATGCCCTCTCCAACATTATGGGAGCCTACCACCATTCCCAGGAGACGATGGCAACGGTACAGGCCAAGTTTCAGGAGACCCAGCGGCTGCAGGAGGAACAGTATTTGGGCTTCAGGGAGGCACTCAAAACCATCAATTCCACCCTCGGCACCATTGTAGGGGTGCTGAAGGAACTCGTCAACACCAGGAGGGACACTGTGGCACAACAAGGGGCCCCTGACACTAGGCTGGACGATGAACTGCCCACCACTTCTGCCGGCGCTAGTGGACAGGAGGCACCACACTAGCACCCCACCCCCTGCAGAGGGAGAACCACCCCGCAAACAGTCCCTGAGATCCAGGACAAAGACAGAGAACGATGCCAAGACCCCCGCCAAGAAATGAGACCACCCTGATTGTCATCCATTTGTCCCACCTTGTCACCCTGTCCATCCTTAAACTGCCCCAGCTCCACTTCCTATGCTCCTTTGGACAATGCACCTGTGAGACTAATAGACTGCACGCTGCCATGGATATTCCTCCACCATCACCCCTCACCATTTTACAACCCCCTCCAATATTGAGCACTTAAATAAACTCCCTTAAAGCGCAAAACAATCTGGAGTCTGTCTGTGATTTCGAAATAGTGTATTAGCAATTACAGTGCCAAAATGCTCTTTCAAATGTAATGTCAACATACCTATGTCACACAGCTATAGTCCATGAGGAAACAAAGCAGATGTCACACAGTGGGACCCACATCTGTGAAATCGTAAGGGAAAGTGACAACTCAGAGACCATACACTGGGTGAAAAAGACAGACGGTAGAGAGGTATTAGATTTAAATTAGATGTAGCAGGCAGTGTAGCCTTCTTAACTGTGTCTCACAGGAAGTATTGCAGGATCACTGTGTTCCTGTTGTCGATGTCCTCTTCTTCTGCTTCCTCGTCTTCACTGTCCACAGGCTCCACAGCTGCCACAACACCTCCATCGGACCATCCTCCTGCAGAAAAGGCACCTGTCGTCGCAAAGCCAAGTTGTGAAGCATACAGCAGGCCACGATGATCTGGCATACCTTCTTTGGTGAGTAGAATAGGGAACCACCTGTCATATGGAGGCACCGGAACCTGTCCTTCAGAGGGCCGAAGGTCCGCTCTATAATCCTCCTAGTTCACCCATGGGCCTCATTGTAGCGTTCCTCTGCCCTTGTCCTGGGATTCCTCACTGGGATCAGTAGCCATGACAGGTTGGGGTAACCAGAGTCACCTGCAAATGGCGAGGGACAACTGTTAGACACACACTAATTCTTAGGGATATCCCCAGACCCAGACACCTAGTCACACTGTATTGGGTCCATGTCCTCACCTAATAGCCACACCCGGTGCCTCTGTAGTTGCCCCATCACGTAAGGGATGCTGCTATTCCACAGGATGTAAGCGTCATGCACCGAGCCTGTGAATTTTGCATTAACATGGGAAATGTCCTGTTTTGCCAAACACACCATCTGCACATTCAAGGAATGATAACTCTTCCGGTTTCTGTACACCTGTTCACTCCTGCGGGGGGGTACCAAGGCCACATGTGTCCCATCAATGGCACCTATGATGTTGGGGATATGTCCCAGGGCATAAAAGTCACCTTTCACTGTAGGCAAATCTTCCACCTGAGGGAAAACGATGTAGCTGCGCATGTGTTTCAGTAGGGCAGACAACACTCTGGACAACACGTTGGAAAGCTGGGACATCCCTGATGCTATGGCCACTGTTGTTTGAAAAGACCCACTTGCTAGGAAATGGAGTAATGACAGCACCTGCACTTGAGGGGGATTCCTGTGGGATGGTGGATAGCTGACATCAGGTCTGGCTCCAACTGGGCACACAGTTCATGGATTGTGGCACGATCAAGCCTATAGGTGATGATCACATGTCTTTCCTACATTGTCAACAGGTCCACCAGCGGTCTGTACACCGGGGGATGCCGCCATCTCCTCATATGCAACAGCGGAGGGTGCCTATGGAGGAGAACGGCGAGCACAAAGTCAACCAACTCTGAGGTACGTAAACACAGCTTACTCTGAAAATATTAATAAATACAAAATTTCATGTATGAGTGTTTAGGCTAGGCCTAGGTATGTGTGACACAGTCAAAAATAATGCCATGTGGGCCTCTGAAATGGCGGCTGCCTGACCTGTAAGGTGGGACAAGGGGATATGGGGTAATTGAGCTGGCGTTGTACACGTCGAGGTAGGCGGTCAAAGACTGCGGCACAATTCTGCATTGGTTAACATTGGACCCTATGGGTCCCATGCGCCAATGACGTTGTAGGTGTCTGGGTGGGGGAGGTGAGCTGTGGGTTCCCCTAGGCCAGGGCGAGTTTGGTAGTTAAGTTCCCTTCTTCAGGCAAGCCCTGCGGCACCCCATCCCACCTGTGTACAGTGCCAACTACACCTAGTCAGGCTCTTGTGACATCCATGTGTGCAGAAATCGGCCATAGCCTTGTAAGCCATGTCCCAGGGATTAAATAGTGGACCCCAAGTGCGCAGCGTAGTGCAGGGGGCTTCTGTGTCTGTCATGTCTGCCAATGGTAGCGGTATTGCATGCACTGAACATGTCTTTCTTCTGTCTCCCCCCCCCCTTTTTGTGGTCTCCCTGTTCTTGTGTGCATTAGCATCATCAGGCGGAGGAGCAGTGGCACCGGAGCAGGAGGGAGCTGCATCCCTCATGGCCTTGGAGGGCGACACTACGGAGTCTGAATACACCAGTGGGACGGAGGGCGAGGGGAGATGCACGGCGGGGACAGGAGCTAACACCAGCGATACGGACTCCTCCTCTGATGGGAGCTCCCTTGCAGTGGCGGCCCCATCTGTTCCCCCGCATCTACAGGTACAGCTACCACCCCCCCACACCAGCACCGCCCTCCCAGCAGCCCCTCAGCGTTTGCCCGGTGCCCGCTCACCCAGGAGGGTGGGCATCACCTTTGCCCAGGGCACCTCAGCCCCTACCCCAGTCACCGCTGCTGCCCTCAGTAAGGAGGCCATTGACCTCCTCAGGTCCCTCACTGTTGCACATTCTACCATTTTGAATGCCATCCATGGTGTAGAGAGGCAGTTGCAACAAACCAATGCATACCTGGAGGGCATTCACTCTGGTCAGGCAGCCCTTCAACAAGCTTTTCAGACTCTGGCCTCAGCACTGATGGCAGCCATTGTCCTTGTCTCTAGCCTCCCCCTCCAACTTCCTCCACCCAGACCCACACCCCTGTACCTCAGCCTAATCCAAGCACACCATCAGACCAGCATGCACACATCTCAACACACAAGGGAAGCTCTGGCAAACATAAGCACCACACATCCCACAGGTACTCACACAAGCATCACACACATGCAGACACAACAACATCCACAGCCTCCACTGTGTCCCCCTCCTCCTCGTCTCCCTCCTCCCTCCCTCCCAGTCTCATCTCCACTCATACCTGCATGCACTACATCCTGAGCCACTATGTCCATCACCAGCACACCCACCACCACACCCCGCTCATGTGCAGTCACCAACCCCACTACCATTCACACATCCCCTGTGTCCTCTCCCAGTGTGTCTGTGAGGCCTCCTCCCAAGGTACACAAATGCAGCCACACATCCACCCAACAGCCATCCACCTCACGACAGCCTCCAGCCCATGCACCTTCACCCAAAGTCAGCAAACGTACACCTCCTACAACCACAACCTCTTCATCCACTCCCAAACCCCCTCCAGCTACCCGTCCTAGTGTTCCTAAGAAACTTTTCCTGTACAACCTTAACCTCTTTCCCTCACCTCCCCCACCCCTTCAGTCTCCTAGGGCCTGACTCTCCAGGTCCTAACCTAGCACCTCAGCCACAACATCGGCGGGACCAGTGGTGCCAGTAGTCACCGGATTATAGTGCACCAGGCAGCAGGGCAGCCAGTGTGGCAAGGAGCCACAGCACGAACAGTCCCCCACCTGTCAAGCATAAAAAGTTGGACAGTGCCCGGCGGGAGAGGGGAAATTAGCCACCAAAGCCGCTCCCAGGGGTACAGTTGGGAGTGTGGAGACAGCTGTGACACCATCCAAGGTGGGGAAGGGGAACAGTAAAACCGGCAAGTCTAGGAAGATCAGCACGGCGGACAAGACCGTCAGCAGCCCCGCTGCCCAGGAGATGACCGCCAGCAGCCCAGCTGCCAAAGACAGGACCCGCCAACAGCAGCGCCGCTGCCCAGGAGATGACCGCCAGCAACCCCGCTGCCAAAGACAGGACCGTCAGCAGCAGCCTCGCTGCCCAGGAGACGACCTCCAGCAGCAGCCCCGCTGTCAAAGACAGGACCGCCAGCAGCAGCCCCTCTGCCCAGGAGACAACCGCCAGCAGCAGCCCCGCTGCCAAAGACAGGACCACCAGCAGCAGCCCAGCTGCCCAGGAGACGACCGCCAGCAGCAGCCCCGCTGCCAAAGACAGAACCACCAGCAGCAGCCCCGCTGCCCAGGAGATGACCGCCAGCAGCCCCGCTGCCAAAGACAGGACCGCCAGCAGCAGCCCGCTGCCCAGGAGACGTCCGCCAGCAGCAGCACAGGTGCCAAAGACAGGACCGCCAGCAGCAGCCCCGCTGCCCAGGAGACGCCACCAGCAGCAGCCCCGTTGCCAAAGACAGGACTGCCAGCAGCAGCCCCGCTGCCCAGGAGACGACCGCCAGCAGCCCAGCTGCCAAAGACAGGACCGCCAGCAGCAGCCCCGCTGCCCAGGAGACGACCGCCAGCAGCAGCCCCGTTGCCAAAAACAGAACCGCCAGCAGCAGCCCCACTGCCCAGGAGACGACCGCCAGCAGCAGCCCCGCTGCCAAATACAGGACCACCAGCAGCAGCCCCGCTGCCCAGGAGACTACCGCCAGCATCCCAGCTGCCAAAGACAGGACCGCCAGCAGCAGCCCCTCTGCCCAGGAGACGACCGCCAGCAGTCCTGCTGCCAAAGACAGGACCGCCAGCAGCTGAACAGCTGCCCAGGACACCGCCACCAGCAGCACCGCAGGCCAGGACAAGACCGTCAGCAGCTGAACCGCTGCCCAAGACAGGACCGCCAGCAGCTGAACCGCTGCCCAGGACACCGCCACCAGCTGAACTGCTGCCCAGGACACCACCGCCAGCAGCACCGCAGGCCAGTGAGTGCCAATGATTCTGACGCTACTGAGTCTGCCACGGGCAGGATGAAGCACTCTGGGCACAAAGCCCCCTCCAGAACCAGTGGAGAAAGGCATCCACTACCTCAGTCCTTGGCAGGATGAAGCACTCTGGGCACAAAGCCCCCTCCAGAACCAGTGGAGAAAGGCATCCACTACCTCAGTCCTTGGCAGGATGAAGCACTCTGGGCACAAAGCCCCCTCCAGAACCAATGGAGTATCACATCCACTACCTCTGTCCTTGGCAGGATGAAGCACTCTGGTCACAAAGCCCCCTCCAGAAACAGTGGAGAAAGGCATCCACTACCTCTGTCTTTGGCAGGATGAAGCACTCTGGGCACAAAGCCCCATCCAGAACCAGTGGAGTATCACATCCACTACCTCTGTCCTTGGCAGGATGAAGCACTCTGGGCACAAAGCCCCCTCCAGAACCAGTGGAGTATCACATCCACTACCTCTGTCCTTGGCAGGATGAAGCACTCTGAGCACAAAGCCCCTCCAGAACCAGTGGAGTAACACATCCACTACCTCTGTCCTTCGCAGGATAACGCACTCTGGACGCAAAGCCCCCTCCAGAACCAGTGGAGTATCACATCCACTACATCTGCCCTTGGCAGGATGAACCACTGTGGGCACAAAGCCCCCTCCAGGACCAGTGGAGTATCACATCCACTACCTCTGTCCTTGGCAGGATGAGGCACTCTGGGCACAAAGCCCCCTCCAGAACCAGTGGAGAAAGGCATCCACTACATCAGTCCTTGGCAGGATGAAGCACTCTGGGCACAAAGCCCCCTCCAGAACCAGTGGAGAAAGGCATCCACTTGAGAGACTGTGGCTTTGCACTCCCCAGGATAAAGCAGTGGGCAAACCACCCACTGGAGAGCTTTGAGAGACTGTGGCTTTGCACTCCCCAGGATAAAGCAGTGGGCAAACCACCCACTGTTATTGACTTGAGAGACTGTGGCTTTGCACTCCCCAGGATAAAGCACTGGGCAAACCACCCACTGGAAAGACTTGAGAGACTGTGGCTTTGCACTCCCAAAGATAAATCAGTGGGCAAACCACCCACTGTAGAGCATTGTGAGACTGTGGCTTTGCACTCCCCAGGATTGAACAGTGGGCAAACCAACCACTCTAGAGACTTGTGAGACTGTGGCTTTGCACTCCCCAGGATTGAACTGTGGAGCCCCTCGTGGATCTGGCGTCATGCACTCAACCGGCTGAGGTGTCCCCCCTTCCCTTCCCCCTGAGGTGCCTGTTTTATTTCTAACTGATGCCCCTGCAGTGTTCTCTCTGTTTGGAGTCTGGTATTGAGTGTGGGCCTCGCCCATGCCTTTTAGGCCCAGTGATCCACGGACTATGATGGTGGAATCCCTTGGACTTGTGTTCTTGGTATATATAATTGTATATGGTATAAATGTATATATTTGTAAATATTTTTGATGTATATAATTGAATATATGACAATTATTCGACTCATTTCCTTTTATCCTTGCATTCTTCCAGGTGGGGTTGGGAGGTGTAACTGTTATGTATAAATAAGTATTAGCGTGTGTGTTTTAGTGGGTGAGGGTGGGGGTGTTGCGTGATGTGTGTGTGTGTGTCACTGTTTTTTCCCTCCCCCCTCCCCTGTGTCATAGGTGCAGTACTCACCATGGTCTTCGCCGCCGGCGTTCGTGCTCCTGGTAGAGGAGCAGGAAGATAAAGGCTGGCAGAACCTGGAGCTCGGGTTCCATGGCATCCTGATTCCTCGTGGGGTGTGTAGAGGTAAGCGTTTTCCCTTCGAAGTCCTGTTTCCACCGTGTTTTTGTTAGCGGTGAATCCGCCCCGGAAAAGGTGGCGGATTGGTGGGTTGTAATGGTGTGGGCGGTACATTGTGTTCCACCTGTCTGTTGGCGGTAACCGCCGTGGTGTTTGTTTGTACCGTCGTGGCGGTCGGAGTGTTAAAGTGGCTGTCTACGTTGGCGGTTTCCGACACGGTCGTGATTCCATTTTTTTTCTGCCGGCCTGTTGGCGGTTTTACCGCCGCTTTAACACTGACCGCCAGGGTTGTAATGACCACCTAAATCTTTTAGCCCCTTTGATGCGGGCGTCGGCCAGTGGCCGACGCCCGCACTACCTCCCTGGTGCTGGTCACGACCAGTGGCCGACACCAGAGAGGGGTTTCGAAAATCCTCGGGTGCGTTGCATCCAGGATTTTCTTTTATTTTATTTTACCCCTGGGAGACACCGAAGAGCTTCCGTGGCTCCCCCCAACCCCCACCCGCCTCTTTGTGACGTCAGCGTGCCGTGAGACGTGCCGACGTCACTGTGTTGTTTTCCCCATCGGGGCCGCTTCCTGCTCTGATGGGGAAAATGGCCTCAAACGGCCTTCCCCACGTTCGGAAAGGCCTCGACTCTCCCCTTTCATACGAGGCCTTCCTGAACGCATTTCCTGGCCCCTGATTGCAGCACAGCTGCGATATGGGGCCAGGAAACGCCACTAGACGCCAGGGATTTCCCTTGGGGGGGGGGTCGGCCCCCCTCAGAAAACGATAAGGACATTGACAGGGGGTCACCCATAGGCAGGGCCCCCCGTGGGGGCAATTTTTTTTTTTTAGTAGTTGTAGGGTTTCCCTGGGGGCCATTTTGGCCCCAAGGAAACCCTACAACTAGAAAAAAAATACATATATATATATATATATATCAATCCATGTAGATAGATATGTCTTTCTACATGGATTTATCTGATAGATCCATATATATATATATATATATATATATATAAGATCTATATATATATGTATATATTTATATATATCTATAGATATGTCCATGTAGATAGATATATCTATATATATATCACTTTTGTCAGTGCATGTGTGGTTTCTCTGGGGGCTGCAATCGGCCCCCAGGAAAACCAGACTCGCATTTAAAAGTGATCTATATATATATCTTATATATATGTATATATATATATATATATTTTATACATATATATATATATATATATATATTTGTCACCAGTTGTCTTGCAGTTGCAGCTTGCGTCTTCAAAAGTGCACATACTTCAACTGATGCATTTCAACTGCAGCTTTTAGGCAGCAATAAAGAAGTCAAGTAAGTCTTGTGATTATGTTTCTGCTACAAAAGGATCAGACTTTTGTCTAGTGGCAGTTTTAGTGCCATAAAGAAGCGCAGAAGGTTTATATGACTACTGCAAAGAGCAAATCTGTATTTTAAGTCAATTGCTGAGTACGTTAGTAAGTCAGCCACTACCTGCGCTATAATACAAATGAAATGCATGTGTGAGGTGGGGGTGGCTATGGAGAGATGAAGAGCACGTTTGCTGGGTGGTAATGAGGGAATCTGAGGAGGAGGACATGGGTGTGGGAGCACCAATAATGATTGTTGGACTGTGCGCAGGAGGTGCTAAAGAGTGTGCCAAACGGTATGTGACAAGGTGTTTGAGTGTCTTGAAAGAACGTGCTGATTGAGGGAAGAAGCGCAGGTAAGGTGGCCTCTACTGTTGCACGTATCACACACACACCAGCAATTTTGTGACTGTCTATGTAGGCTAGTGTCTTAGAGCAACAGTTTAGCCAATAGCAGAGATGGCATCTTGATGGATGACTGCTGCTGACGTTACTCAGGTTATAGAGGACAGCTCTGACATAGGATCAGAGACTGAGACAGCAGATACTGAGACAGCATCTGAGGGATAGGACAATGGCGCAGACTCTGGGAGTGATTTTTTAGTTGGATGAGTCCCATTGGATAACTCCTTCCAGTAAATTTTGAGGGAGGTGAAGAGGGCAGTCCTGTTGTCCCTTCCCAAGCACAGTCTGTGCAACAGGGCAATAGTGGGTTAGCCCAACCCAGAGAGCAGGTGAATACGGGGGCAAGCACAGAGAGGGTGCTCTCTTAGGATCTCCCCAATTTAGTTCAGCCCCGAATTCTACTGCCCAAATTGTATTGTGGAGACATCAAAATTATCTATCACAAAACAAACTGGTTTTGTAAGGCAGACACCTGTGTTTTTGGTCCTGGGTTCGGCGGCTATATAGGGAAACTTACTAAATCCAAACATTTCTGGAAACTAGACATCCGGGGGAGTCCACAGAGGTGTGACTTGTGTGGATTTCCCAAAGTTTTCTTACCCAGAATACCCTGCAAAGCTGAAATGTTGAATGAAAACTCTATTTTTCTTGCATTTCTGTCACACAAACTACAGGAATATGCTGCGATCCTCAAAATTCCTACCACCCAGTGATTCCTCACCTGTCCTGATAAAAACACTACCCCACTTGAGTGCCTATACCTAGTGCCTGCGTAAGGAATGGATCACCCCAGGGTCGACAGTTGCCTCATGTAAGTACCAACATTGACCGTTGTGTGATCTATTCCTGTTGCGGGCACTAGGCCTACCCACACAAGTGAGGTACCATTTTATCGGGAGACTTAGGGGAATGCTGGGTGGAAGGAAATTTGTGGCTCCTCTCAGATTCCAGAACTTTCTGTCACCGAAATGTGAGGAAAAAGTGTTTTTTTGGCCACATTTTGAGGTTTGCAAAGGATTCTGGGTAACAGAACCTGATCAGAGCCCCACAAGTCACCCCATCTTGGATTCCCCTAGCTGTCTAGTTTTCAAAACTGTGCAGGTTTGCCAGGATTCCCTAGGTGCCTGCTGAGCTAGAGGCCAAAATCCACAGCTAGGCACTTTGCAAAAAACAGCTCTGTTTTCTTTGTCAAAATGTGATGTGTCCACGTTGTGTTTTGGGGCATTTCCTGTTGCGGGCACTAGGCATACCCCCACAAGTGAGGTATCATTTTTATCAGGAGACTTGGGGGAACGCTGGGTGGAAAGAAATTTGTGGCTCCTCTCAGACTCCAGAACTTTCTGTCACCGAAATGTGAGGAAAAAGTGTTTTTTTGGCCACACTTTGAGGTTTGCAAAGGATTCTGGGTAACAGAACCTGATCAGAGCCCCACAAGTCACCCCATGTTGGATTTCCCTAGGTGTCTAGTTTTCAAAACTGTGCAGGTTTGCTAGGGTTCCCTAGGTGCTTGCTGAGCTAGAGGCCAAAACCCACAGCTAGGCGCTTTGCAAAAAACAGCTCTGTTTTCTTTGTCAAAATGTGATGTGTCCATGTTGCCATTCCTGTCGCGTGCATTAGGCCTACCCACACAAGTGAGGTACCATTTTTATCAGGAGACTTGGGGGAACACAGAATAGCACAGCAAGTGTTATTGCCCCTTGTCTTTCTCTACATTTTCTCCTTCCAAATGTAAGACAGTGTGTAAAAAAAGACGTCTATTTGGCCTGTAATTCACATGCTAGTATGGGCACCCCGGAATTCATAGATGGGCAAATAACCACTGCTGCTCTAGGATGTTGGAAAAAAGGAGGCATATTTGGCGTGGATAGTTTATGTGGACAAAAAGTTATGAAGGCCTAAGCGCGAACTACCCCAAATAGCCAAAAAAGGGCTCGGCACTGGGGGTGGAAAAGGCCCAGCAGCTAAGAGGTTAAAAATGTGTATCTTTATTTGTGTATGTTGGACATTTATTGTTTTGGTCTTATTTTATCCAGATAAATATTGGCTAATTTTCTAAACTGGTGTGGAGTACTTTTGTGCTGTTTTCACTGTGTTACTGTGTGTGTGTGTGAGTGTGTGTGAGTCTGAGAAAGTAGCCTCTTATAGTATGGTTACCCCCTTTTTTGGCCTGTTTGTCAGTGTGTTTGACTGTGTCACTGGGATCCTGCAAGCCAGGACCCCGGTGCTTATGGTTTTTGCCCTGTTTGTCAGTATGTTTGACTCTTTGTCAGTATGCTTGACTGTGTCACTGTGATCCTGCTAACCAGGACCCCAGTGCTTATGCTCTCTCTTTTCCCAAATTTGTCACTACATACTGGTAACTCAGTATTTCATCCCAAATTGGCATACTGGTGCTGCCTGATAAGTCCCTAGTATTTGGTACTTAGGCACCCAGGGCAATGGGGTTCCAGGGATCCCTATGGGCTGCAGCATTACTTTTGCCTCCCATAGGGATCCCATGCAAAGGCTTCTACAGGACTCTCATTGCAGCCTGTGTGAAACAGTGCATGCACCATTCCACAGCCATTTACACTGCACCAGGTCACTTATTAGTCACCAATATGTCAGCCCTTCCAACGCTGAAGGCTGGGTGCAAGGTACCTGTGTGAGGGCACCCCTGCACTAGCAGAGGTGCCCCCCATGTCATCCAGGACCATTTTCCCGGACTTCGTGAGTGCTGGGACACCGTTTTACACATTCACTGGACAGAGGTCAGTATCTATGTCCAGCTTCACAATGGTAATTCAGAATATGGCCATGTAAGGTGTCGAGCATCTGTTAATTGTGCCCCAATACTGACCCCAGTATTGGTTTTACAATTCCATGCACTCTGAAGACTCCACTGTGGACCCCCAGCATTGCCATACCAGCCTTCTGAGGTTTTCCATGCAGCTGCTGCCACCTCACAGAAAGGTTTCTGCCCTCCTGTTGCTCAAGCAGCTCGATCTCAGGAAGGCAGAACAAAGCATTTCTTTTGGGAGAGGGGTGTTACACCCTCTCCCTTTGGAAATAGGTATTACAGACATGGGAGGACAGCCTCCCAGAGCCTCTGGAAATGCTTTGAAGGGCACAGATGGTGCCCTCCTTGCATAATCCAGCTTACGCCAGTTCAGGGACTCCCAGTTCCTGCTCTGACACGAAACTGGAGAAAAGGAAAGGGGAGTGACTACTCCCCTGTCCATCCCCACTCCAGGGGAGGTGCCCAGAGTTCCTCTAGAGTGTCCCTGGTTTTTGCCATCTTGGATTCCAAGGTGGTGTGGCACTCTGGGAGCATCTGAGTGGCCAGTGCCAGCAGGTGACATCAGAGCCCTCCCCTGATAGGTGCTTACATGTGTAGCTAGCCAATCCCACTTTCAGGGCTATTTAGGGTCTTGCTCCTGGGTGTTTCCTCAGATTTGGATTGCAAGACTCCAGCACAAATCCTCTGCATCCTTTACTTCATCTTCTACTGACGGAAATGCATCTGGACCCTCCAGGAACTTGACAAATTGCAAAAAAGAAGCAAGGGTGACTTCTGCAACATTGTATCTTTAGCTCCTGCCAGCAAATTGCAACTGTTTTAAGGTTGTGCATCCTCTAAGGACTGCCTGTTTTCAGCCTGCACCAGAAGAAGTGAAGGAATCTCCCTTGAAGTGGAGGAGTCACTTCCCTGATTTAGCAGGCACCCCTCTGCAGCGACGACCATTGTTGTGGGTCCCCTCTCCTGATGACAAGTATGGATCCTGCAGCACGGGGGTGGACTAAAGTGATCCTGATAGTCCTAAGGTCTAGCTGTCCAACTTTGGTGGAGGCAAGAGCTTGCCTCCCCACGTAAGACAGTACCCCTGTGCACCGCGTGATTTGCAGTTGGCAGCGCTTGTGTGCAACCTTCCACAAAGTTCTTCATGCACAGCACAGCTTAGGCCGCCAGCACTCCATCCTGTGATGCACAGCTTCCTGAATGGTTCTCCGGTGGCGTGGGATCCCTTTGTGTCATGCTGCATGGGCCTCCATTTGTCCCTACTTTGTCCCCATGCTGTGGGACGCCTGTGTGCACTGCCTGGTCTTCTGAGGGTTCTCTGAGTTGCTGAGAGCCCCCTCTGTCTCCCCCTCCTGGGTAGAGGCCACCATGTCCCTCCTGGTCCTAGGCAGCGCCATTTTCCTCTAACAACATGCTTTGCATGTGTCAAGGCCTGTTGGCGGAATCCAGTGACACAAACTAGACTGCAATCATCCATCTGACGTGGGACATCATCTGCACCAACCAGGAACCCACATCCTTCTTCTTGGGTGCAGTACTGACTGTTCTTCTTCACCGTTGGTTCTTCTTTTGCACCTCCATCTGGGTTAGCAGGGGCTCCTGTTCTCCCTGGACTCTTCAGTTTTTCTTGGACTTGGTCCCCTTCTTCCACATGTCTTCAGGTCAGGAATCCATCATTGGTGTATTGCAGTCTCTTCTGGTTCTTGCATAATCTTCTATCATGTGTTCTTGTGTGTTCTAGGAACCTTACTGTGATTTACTCCTTCTTTCCTGGGCTCAGGGGTGGGTTGTATTACTTACCTTTGGTGTTTTCTTACACTCCCAGCGCCCCTCTACACACTCCACTTGCCTAGGTGCGAAACCGACTTTCGAATTCCTCTATATTAGTATATGGTTTGTGTTGCCCCTAAGCCCATTGGTATCTATTGTGATTTTCACTGTTTGCACTGTATTCTATCCGTTTTTACAGCTATTACTGCATTCTAGTGTATATACTGTGTATATTACTTAACTCCTAAGGGAGTATATTCTCTAAGGTATTTTTGGCATTTGTGTCACCAAAATAAAGTACCTTTTATTTTGTAACACTCTGTCATGTTTGTAAGTACTGTGTGACTACAATGGTATTGCTTGAGCTTTGCATGTCTCCTAGATAAGCCTTGGCTACTCAGCTACAGCTCCCCCTAGACAGCATGGCTTCTAGACACTGACTACATTTCACTAATAAGGGATAACTGGACCTGGTATAAGGTGTAAGTACCTTTGGTACCCACTACAAACCAGGCCAGCATCTTACAGTGTGTACATATACTTTACACACTGCCTTTGAGATAAGCCTGGCTGCTCATACCATTATGGTCTTTGAGATAAGCCTGACTACCAGGCTACCAAAGGAGTGAGCAGGGGTTAACTTAGCCTTGTGACTACCTTACCCTGACTAGAGTGAGGGTCCCTAATTGGACAGGGTGCAAACCATTGACAACTAGAGACTCCATTTCTAACACTACCCACGGAAATAGCGTGGTGTAATCAATTTCAGCCAATTTTATGAATCTGTTCAAGGCAGAAAAAAAAAGTTTGTTCCCATTTGGGGCATATATTGATTATTGAGCCGATATATGAGTTTGGCTGATTCCTGCATTACAAAGCGGGTGATCTTGAGAAGAGCACTATCTGTTTTTTTTCCATTGCTAAGGAGAGAAAATGTTGTTTTCTCCCGTCATAGCCAGTCAGACAATTAACATTCAAAGATAAGACATGCAAGTCCTTTGTTGACATTACTGCAGTTGTTGCTTGTTTGCAGCATAGACCAATAGTAAGCTGCTGCATTTCTTCTTCTCAGTGTTAAAGGGTTTCAGGAGCACATTATTTGATGAAAATAGAAATATATGCAGGGTATGACTAATGGATGACATCTTATACTACATTTCAGGCACTCTCCCAGTCAGTGGGAAAGAGGTTTTGTCCCTCGGAGCATATGATGCTCCCGGATCTTCTCCACCATGCAGTAGAAGTTGATGCATTGGAAAGGTGTGTCACAGTGTCCTTTCCTCGGGATCTGCATGTCGCTGAACAAAAGGCCCACCTTCAGGCATCACCAACTCAGAAATCTATCATAGCACAGAGTTCTGATGAAGCCAGTCTGGGGGAAGGGAATTAGGGTAGGGAACAGCAGGGAGAGAGATCTGAAAAGAAAAGGTTAGAACAAATATGTATTTACTCATTCATAGAAATGTAACTCATCAATAGACTCTTGACTAAATGCGTATCCGATATATCAGATGGAGACCCCTTTTGAAATGAGGGCAAAGCCCCTTCTTTGAAACATGGAATAAGAGTAAACTACAACCTCAGAATCAAGAGAAGGCAAGAGCTTTGGACTATGATTATACTCAGAATATCAATCCTGAAACATCTATGAATTCAAAACATAAACCTTTTATCATGACCTAGAAAATCTCAAAGAATTAAATATGCTTTTCACATCTTAAGCTTAAGAACAATGAAAACTATGATTTGCTTATCTCCAAAAATACTTTCACATTCACAACTATAAAGGCCGAAAAGTTTTTACTCAGTGAACTTGAAGCGCTTTACTTTTAATACCAGGAAGTGCTTTTACGTGTCTTGCCTTAAAGCGCTATGCTCTTTATGCTAAGGGGGTGTGTTGGACTTTTGGCCTTACGCAGGGTCCTCCCCAGTCTTTTTGCCTCCTTCCTCCTGGTTTTTCTAACCTCTCGCTGTTGGCTCTAGGACTCTGAGCACTTTATCACTGTTAACCAGTGCTAAAGTGCAGGTGCTCTCCCATCTAAAGTTGGTATGATTGGCTTATACCTAATTGGCATATTTAATTTACCTATAAGTCCCTTGTACAGTGGTATCTCTATACCCAGGGCTTGTAAATTAAATACTACTAGTGGGCCTGCAGCGCTGCTTGCGCCACCCACTGAAGTAGACTTTCAAAACCTGTCTCAGGCCTACTAGCGCAGGGCCTGTGTGCACAGTTTTCTGCCACAGGGACCTGGCATATAAACGTACTTGCCAGGCCCAGAACTCCCCTTTTATTACATGTAAGTCACCCCTAAGGTACGCCTTAGCTAGCCCTATGGGCAGGGTGCCATGTATGTAGAAAGGCAGGACATGTGCCATATTGCATGGCCTGTCCTAGCAGTGACAAACAGCCTAAATTGGTGTCTCACTGCTGTGAGTGCTGCCTTCTCATAGGATTGCATTAGAAATGCCCTGCCTTATGTGTAAGGGGTATTGTCTGATTTATGAGGGGTAGCGTAGGCATGTTTGGTATGGTTGTGATGGTGATAATAAATGCTGCTTACTGGTGTGGGTGTATTTTTTATTACTATCACCGAAATGCCACTTCTAGAAAGTGCCCATTTATCTGTGCTTATGACTCTGGTGTTTTGCAGCTTGACTCCAATCCACGTCTGGGCAGAGTGACAGTTGGGGCTTTGTGCATACTTTTCAGACAGCCTGTAAACAGGGAGGGTGGAGGTGTCACTGTCAAAGCCCAGCTCACCTGAGTTCTTGTTCAGTTCTGATGGAGGTTGAAGACAATCCGACCCCACCCTGAAACTGCTTGTTCCAGCACACTAGTTTTAAACACAGTGCACTAAGAACAGAAGTTCAAGGGAAGGGGGGAAGTGGGTAAAATAAAAAATAGAGAGACAACACCGTTCTTGCGTTTCCACTGTTGAAGTGCTGCACAAATCTGCGGCCCTTTCTGACTTCTGTAGAAACTGGTGCCTAATGAAACATAAACAAAGAACAGATAAATGCAACCTATTCCTAAATGGGTTCCTGACTATCCCTTTATTTATTAGAAATTCTCTTCTAAAAGTACCTCTTGGATCCTGGTCTCTAGTTTCCAGGTTTGGAATGTGTTACTGCTCTGGAATGTGCTTTCTATTACTGTAAAGCTTCTAAAACATTAAACAAATACCGTTATCAGAATTACCAATATCAAACATTCATCTTAATATAACTAAAGCCTAAATTCCCAATAGCAGACTCACTTTTCCCATATTTCCAGAATCTTTTATAAAACAAATACTGTACTTTTACATCAAAATACAGCATGTAATTTGTGCAAGTCCTTGATTTACTGTTTGCCTTGCTGTTAATGGTTCTTAAAAGTTCCATTAAAAAAAAATGTTTGCTTCACAAAGTTCCGCAAAGTATTCTTGTAACAAAGAGTTTGAATCACAATGTTCGTGGAAGGTATCTTGTTTCAAATTGTCTATACACGAATCCAGAAATTGTTGTCACAGTTCTTTCAGGTAATAAAAGGTTTTGCACTTACTTGTTGCTGGCAAGAGATACTGATCAGTCTAACCTTGTCTTCTTTCTCTTTTGCAGGTTGCTTGTAGGAGAGAGGCTGAGGCAAGGAGGAACAGGAAACCGGCAGAAGGAAGAGCCAGCAGCTGCGCCCATTGAAGCCAATGAAAGTCTGTAGAGAGCAGGAGTGCCAGCGCCGAGGGATCTGTTCTCAGGTAAGCGGGAGGTAGACGAGCACAAGCACTGGGTGAGGCTCGGGGCTGCCTTTTATAGACAGGGCTGGGTGTGGTTCGAAGAGCTGGGTGTGGTTTGAAGGGCTGGGTGTGGTCCTCACATGCTGCACATGTTCTTGAAAGGTGAGCAGAGCTGGGTGTGGTTTGAAGAGCTGGGTGTGGTCCTCACATGCTGCACATGTTCTTGAAAGGTGTGCAGGGTTTCAGTTATTATGCAAATGAGTTGAATTAACACATGGCCTAGGGAGGAGTGTTTTAAAGAAGCCTTGGTAAAAGCAAGGCCCAATGTGTAAACAAAACAGCACATTAAACAACATACACAGAAGCCTAGGGGGGGGGGGAGGTGAGATAACAAGAAAGGCTTTCAATAGTAAGTTTAAAAGGGAGCTATTACAGAACCCACTAGTGCAGTGAGAGGGGACATGCTCTTTGCGGTGCACAAACCCTAACAGTTGCCCCCCTCAAAGGCCCTCCTACAGGACGGGGTTTTCCTGGATTTTTTAAATAAAACCATCTAATCAGCTGTGGGGCATGTACATATGATGCTGGTTCCCATGAATTCTCAGATTCATCATATCCTTTCCATTCTACTAAATAAAACAGACGTCCACTAATTCTTTTTGCGTCTTTTATGCTTTTCACTTCATATTCTAGATTTCCCTTAATTGGTATGGGTGGAGGTGGTGGTTCAGGTCGAGTTTTTGGGTTGTACGGCTTAAGCAAGGACACATGGAATGTAGTATGTACTGGATATTCTTTTGGTAAATCTAATTTTACTGTTACCGGGTTTACTATGGCAGTTATACTAAAGGGTCCAATGAAACGTGGTTGCAGCTTTCGGGATCCCTCTATGTTTAGGTTCTTTGTGGAGAGCCATACCTTGTCACCAATTTTATACATTGCGGCCTCAGATCTGTGTTTGTCTGCTTGTCTTTTCATGCTTTCCTTGTACTTTAATAAATGTTTCCTGGCTTTGTCTTGTATGTCACCTAACCTCGTTAGTCTATCCGTTACTGTAGGCAACAGGGAATCTTCTAACAAAATGGGTATAGCTCTTGGATGATACCCCTGCAAGAAATAGAATGGTGAGCAAAGTAGAGCTGAATGCTCAGTATTATTATAAACAAACTCCGCTACAGGGAGAGCTTCCAACCATTCACTAGAATAATCAGCCAATAAACAACGTAGCGTTTGAAGTAAGGTTTGGTTCAGTCGTTCAGTCTGTCCATCTGTCTCTGGGTGGAAAGCAGTGGATAATGCCACATCTATTTTCAGTTTTTCACATAATGTTTTCCAAAATCTAGAGTTGAACTGGCTTCCTCGGTCTGACACCACTTTGCTTGGCAAACCATGTAAACGCACAATTTCCCTTATAAAAATATCGGCAAATTCTGCCGCCGTGGGTAATTTCCATAATGGTACAAAATGTGCCATTTTAGATAAAAAATCCACTATAACCAACACTGTTGTGAAGGATTTTACAGGTGGTAAACCTACAATAAAGTCTACGCTCACAGTGTGCCAAGGTTGTTTGGGTGTTGGCATTGGTATTAACAAGCCGTCAGGGGCCTTATGAGAAGATTTATGTCTTGCACAAATTGGAGAGGTAGTGACAAATTGCTTAATGTCCTTTCTTATAGTATCCCACCAAAAGTGTTTTTGCACATTTTCCAGGGTTTTTACCCAACCAGGATGACCTGCCAACGGTGAGGCGTGATGCCAAATTATCACCTGTGTTTGTAATTCAGAGGTGGGCACTAACAGCATGTTGTCGTGATACAATGAACCTTGTTGTATTGTGTTATGGGAATCCTTTAACCAATCCTGAGGTCCTATTTGCATGTGTGCATTATATAGATCTGTGATGAAATCCTTCTGTTGTACTGGTGCCAAAAAGTTTTGGGGAAGAATAATGGGTTCTCCTATTTTATCTTGTTTCATGTCTGAGGTATGTCCGTATCTAGATAACACATCAGATTGAATTTGTTGTGCACCTGGTCTATAGGTTATAACAAAGTCAAATGTGCTAAAAAAATTTAACCAGCGCATCTGACGTGGTGTTAGTGCTTTAAGTGATCCAAAAAACTGTAGGTTCTTATGGTCAGAAAAGATTGTAACTGGGTACTTGGCTCCCATTAAATGATGCCTCCATTCTGAAAAGGCTACTTTGATAGCTAGTAGTTCCCTTTCAGCCACAGTGTAATTTTGTTCAGTGGGTAATAACTTTTTGGAATAGAAGGCTATAGGATGTAACTGGCCATCTACTGCATCTCGTTGAGAGAGAACTCCTCCTAAAGCTACTTGTGAAGCATCCGCTTCAACAAAAAAGGGCAAGTCAGGATCAGGATGTTTCAGAATGGGGGCTGAAGTGAACTTTTGTTTTAGGAGTTGAAAGGCGTGTGCCGCCTCATCAGTCCAAAGAAATCGTTGCCCTTTCCGCAACAAGGTAGTTATTGGGGCCGCTATGTCTGCAAAATGTGCAATAAACCTCCTCTAAAAATTGGCGAAACCCAGAAATTTCTGAATATCTTTTACAGAGGATGGTTCTGGCCAATCAGCAATAGCACTGATTTTCTTTACATCCATAGTTATTCCTTGAGGTGACAGGCAGTATCCTAAAAAGTCCACCTTGCTGACATTAAAAGTACACTTTTCTAACTTAGCAAAAAGATGATTTTCTTTTAACTTTGATAATACTGCACGAACATGTTGGGTATGTTCTTCTGAGTTCTTAGAGTAAATGAGGATGTCGTCTATGTATACTATGACACAAACGTCCAGGAATTCGTTTAGGACCTCATTTATAAAGAACTGAAAGGCCGCAGGGGCATTACATAACCCAAAGGGCATTACTGTGTACTCAAATAAACCAAACTTTGTCTTGAAAGCTGTCTTCCACTCATCCCCCTCTTTTACTCGGACCAGGTGGTAAGCTCCCCGCAGATCTAGTTTAGTGTATACAGTAGAATGTCTTAATTGATCCAACAACACAGGTATTAGAGGAAGAGGATATTTATTCTTTATTGTAGCCTTATTTAGTCCTCTATAATCGATACACGCGCGCAGGGATTTATCCGGCTTCGAGATAAAAAAGAGTGGAGATGATACCGGAGATGTGGAATGACGGATGAACCCAGACTGTAGTAGGTCATCTAGGTAGGTTCTTAAGTATTTGGTTTCTTCGTCAGTCAAAGCATATACTCTGTTATTAGGTAAAGGGGCCCCTGGGATAAGATCTATACGGCAGACATAAGACCGATGTGGGGGCAGCACACTAGCCTTTACTGGATCAAAGACGTCTTTAAAGTCAGAATATTCAGGAGGGAGACTTGGTTCATCTTGTGTAACACTAGCACAGTGTAATACTGTGCTCTGGTCTGTACCTGCTTCTTGATAGCAATTGGTTCTACAGAAAGAGGAATCCAAAGTAACAGTTCTATTCACCCAATCAATTTTTGGGTTATGAGTTGTTAACCAGGGTACCTCGAGAATCAAACCAAAATTAGGAGTATCTATCAGATCAAAGTTATTCACTTCTGTGTGCCCGTTCTGACAGACCATAACAAGTGGACTTGTTTGTTTTGTGATTAATCCAGAGGTCAAATCTGACCCATCCACTGCACATACTGCTTCTGGACAAGGCTTTAGGCACATAGGAAGTCCTAAGTTTTTCGCTAACTTATTATCCACAAAATTTCCTGTCGCGCCTGAGTCCAGTAGGACAGGGAGAGAATGCCTCACTTGGGTAGTAACAATTAAAACAACCTGAATTATGAAATGTCTAGGTATGTGCGGTACCATGAAGGCTGCAGCATTAGAGGTTTGATTAAGATGTTTTCTCGAACAAGTAACCTCTCCCCTTGTCGAGCTTAATCGTTTCCTGATTCAGTTGAGGAGGTGGAGGAAACAGCACCCTTTCGTGGAGTTTTAGGCTTTACTGGACATTCTCTGGCAAAGTGACCTGCCCTGCCACAATATAAACATAATTGAAGTTTTCTCCTTCTTTCTTTTTCCTCTGATGTGAGTGGACCTCTGAGTGTCCCTATTTGCATAGGCGCAGGTTCAGGGAGTTTATTATCTGTGTCTTTCTTCTCGTGTCTAATAAAAGTTAACCGTGATTCCAGTTTGTATTTATCTCCCTTTCTTTCTCCTAGTCTATGTTCTAATTTCACAACTAAATCTACAAAGTCCGAATAGTCTTCTGGCAAATCAACGATATGAGCCAGCGCGTCTTTTAACTCGTCTCTCAAACCTTTATAAAAAAGGGAGACACGCTTTTCTTCTGGCCACTGTGTCTCGGTGAGTAAACGATTAAAACTAGTGAGATAGGTCAATAAATCCTTGTTACCTTGTTTAAGATTTAAAAGCTCATTATCACTTGCCTGCATGAAAGTGTGTTTTGAAAAAAGGCTGGTCATGGTACGTTTAAATTGATTCCAATTATGGAGGATGGGATCATCTCTATCCACGAAAGGAATTGACCAATTGGCTGCTGTGCCACCCAAATAAGACAAGACGAATGCCACTTTCGTAGCATCAGTAGGGAACTGTTGTGGCTTACAAACGAAGTGTAATTGACATTGATTGATAAAAACATGGAATTTGTTACTATCTCCATGAAAACGTTCAGGTGCTGCTAAGGGCACAGCATTAGGAACATTAACAGTAACCTCAACTGGGGGAGGCAAAGTTGTATGTTTTGATGGCGCCCCTGTCTCTGAGGAGGTTTTAAACAAAGGCGTAAAAGCTGTGTTCCACTGAGATTCCCTAAATTTATACCTGCTTAAATCCTGTTTTAAAGAGGTATTCTCCATCTTTAATTTCTCTATTTCCTCTTGCATATGTTGCAAGATGCCAGACACTGATTCATTATGAGCCAAGTCCTCATTTAGGGCCTGCGCCATATCCGTGACGTCAATGCCCTCTATTTCTTCCCCGGTATTCATCATCCACCAGAACTGATTTTTTTTTTTAAGGCTTGTGCTTCTGTCAAAGCCCAGCTCACCTGAGTTCTTGTTCAGTTCTGATGGAGGTTGAAGACAATCCGACCCCACCCTGAAACTGCTTGTTCCAGCACACTAGTTTTAAACACAGTGCACTAAGAACAGAAGCTCAAGGGAAGGGGGGAAGTGGATAAAATAAAAAATAGAGAGACAACACCGTTCTTGCGTTTCCACTGTTGAAGTGCTGCACAAATCTGCGGCCCTTTCTGACTTCTGTAGAAACTGGTGCCTAATGAAACATAAACAAAGAACAGATAAATGCAACCTATTCCTAAATGGGTTCCTGACTACCCCTTTATTTATTAGAAATTCTCTTCTAAAAGTATCTCTTGGATCCTGGTCTCTAGTTTCCAGGTTTGGAATGTGTTACTGCTCTGGAATGTGCTTTCTATTACTGTAAAGCTTCTAAAACATTAAACAAATACCGTTATCAGAATTACCAATATCAAACATTCATCTTAATATAACTAAAGCCTAAATTCCCAATAGCAGACTCACTTTTCCCATATTTCCAGAATCTTTTATAAAACAAATACTGTACTTTTACATCAAAATACAGCATGTCATTTGTGCAAGTCCTTGATTTACTGTTTGCCTTGCTGTTAATGGTTCTTAAAAGTTCCATTAAAAAAAAATGTTTGCTTCACAAAGTTCCGCAAAGTATTCTTGTAACAAAGAGTTTGAATCACAATGTTCGTGGAAGGAACCGGAAACCGGCAGAAGGAAGAGCCAGCAGCTGCGCCCATTGAAGCCAATGAAAGTCTGTAGAGAGCAGGAGTGCCAGCGCCGAGGGATCTGTTCTCAGGTAAGCGGGAGGTAGACGAGCACAAGCACTGGGTGAGGCTCGGGGGCTGCCTTTTATAGACAGGGCTGGGTGTGGTTCGAAGAGCTGGGTGTGGTTTGAAGGGCTGGGTGTGGTCCTCACATGCTGCACATGTTCTTGAAAGGTGAGCAGAGCTGGGTGTGGTTTGAAGAGCTGGGTGTGGTCCTCACATGCTGCACATGTTCTTGAAAGGTGTGCAGGGTTTCAGTTATTATGCAAATGAGTTGAATTAACACATGGCCTAGGGAGGAGTGTTTTAAAGAAGCCTTGGTAAAAGCAAGGCCCAATGTGTAAACAAAACAGCACATTAAACAACATACACAGAAGCCTAGGGGGGGGGGAAGGTGAGATAACAAGAAAGGCTTTCAATAGTAAGTTTAAAAGGGAGCTATTACAGAACCCACTAGTGCAGTGAGAGGGGACATGCTCTTTGCGGTGCACAAACCCTAACAGTCACAGAGGTACATCTGCATACTGAATAGTCTTCCTGGGCTGAGAGAAGGGAGAGGCGGGGCACACCTACATTTGTAAAGGCTGTGCCCTGGCCTCACACAATAGGGTCGTTAACCCCCCACTCATGTTTGGAGCCTGTGCTGAAAGGAGAGAGGGGTCACTCCCAGAATCAGTTGTAACTGGCTGGAACCTCCTCTCCCTACCATTGTAAAACACTGTAAGAACTGACTATAAGTACAGGGGAATTTTCCCCACAGTTTGAACATTCTTGGAACTTGAAACTGGACACAGAACGCTGATGAATGGACTCACCAGGAAACCACCTTGGACTGCTGCTGCTGTGCTAACCTGTGACTTGCCTGGTCACAAGGAGGAACTGCCACTGCTGGTAACCCCTTGTGCTGGCCTGTAACTGGGCCCACCAGTCCTGTGCTTTTTCTTGTCTGGCTTGCTCCCAGGGGCAGGGTGCTGTGGCCCCTGACCCCTGCAAACGATCTCTGCAACTTTGCCCGAAGCGCTTTGACAAGGCGCTCTCTTAATTGCGGAGGACAAATCACCGCCGCAGCCTAGGCTGCAGATGTGGCCTTAGCGCTGTGAAAAGCGCTTTATTTTTGCTCCCCGATTCATCGCCACAGCTGGGTCCCATGCAATCCTGAAGCGTGTTGGATCGCGCTACATTTTAGCCTCGGGGGACTGTTGGTGAGCAGGGAGGAGCTGGCGCACCCCTCCCCGTGCCCCCGGGGCATCTAAAAACAAACGTGGAGCACGAGTGCTGCTGTCTTGCCCCCAGGGAGAAGCGCGCTCCGTGGAGCGTCCCCGGGGCACTGGCAGGCACCGGCTTTGGTGTCTGCCTCCGTCTCCAATGGCCTGGCCGGCTGCCGCGTTCAATTGAAGCCGGGTGGAGGGAAGGAAACCTCATTGGAGGTTCCCTCCGGCCCCAACGAGGCCATCCTGCTCTTTGGTGATCGCGAGCAGGGAGGAAGCCTCGCCGGAGGCCGCCTGCGACGCCAGTCCCTGACTGGGCCTTGTGTGGGCCAATACTGATTTCTTTGCCCCCCCCCCATCGTGGAGGGCCAGTTAAGGCCCAGGGGGCCCACAACGGCCGCGTGTCCCAGGAGGGACCTGCCCCTGACACTGAGGGGATGCGTGGCACCCCCTCCTTTTGGCATTCTCCCTGGATGGTGACCCCCCCCCTCAGGAGGGCCAGTGGAGGTCCAGGGCCCCCAGGGATCGCGGGCCCCAGGAGGGGCCCATTAGGAGTACAGAGGGGGTGTGTGCCACCCCTCTCTCACCCAGAATTGCCAGGAGGCCCCCGTTTTGCGCAGAGGAGCGCTGGGGCCCCCATTTCTTTTCATTCAATAGGCACTGTCGGTGCCTTCATCAAGTTAGGTACTTCTAAGTGACAATATATATACCACAAGTTCTTACTAGAGACTTTATTGCATTATATATTGCCTACCTGTTCTATGATGTTTTTATACATGTGTGCAAATGTTCCTTTTATGGGCATGACTTGCTAATATGTTTCCCTAACTTGCCATAGGTTTTCTAATGTTCCTACTATGGGCGTTTTATGATATTCTTATGATAAGGGTTCTAATGTGATAACGTGTTTCCTGACTACTGCTTATGTTGCAGAATACTGAGTAACCTGTGTGTTATGTGTGACTACTGCTAATTTGCAGAGTAACTAATGTGTAACGTTCTGACAACTGCTAAGGTAGCAGGATAATACTAATATGTGATGTTTGGTCTGATAATTGCGTTGTGTACAATACAGTATATTTTCATATAATCTGGTGTTGTGTTTCCTTTGTGGTGGGGATATTGCATCACATGTGTTGTGTGTGTTGTGCAAATGCTATACACATTGCCTCCAGGTTAAGCCTGACTGCTCGTGCCAAGCTACCAAGGGGGTGAGCAGGGGTTATCTTGGATATGTAACTCCCTTGCCCTGACTAGAGTGGGTAAGTTCTGCCTGGCTGAGGTGCATACCCTAGCCAACCAGAAACCCCATTTCTAACAGGATGCTTTTACTCAAGAGGCCTGAATCACTTTAATTGTTGTGCCAAGAACCTTTTACTTCTGTAAATTGAAGCGCTTTGATTGTCGTGCCAAGAGCGCTTTCAACCTGTGGACTGAAGAGCTTGAATTGCCATGCCAAGAGCGCTTTACATCTGTGAACTGAATCGCTTGAATTGTCGTGCCAAGAGCGCTTTACATCTGTGAACTGAAGCGCTTGAATTGCCGTGCCAAGAGCGCTTTACATCTGTGAACTAAAATGCTTGAATTGCTGTCCAAAGAGCGTTTTACACCTGTGATCTGAAACGCCTTTGATCGTTGCGCCAAGGCCGCTGTGCTTTGGAAACTGAAAATGCTTTGCTCGTTGCGCTAAGGGTTGCTTTACTTTTGGAAGTAACAACTTCCTCCAGAATTGGATTCATCAAGACCTCACAGCTACGTGTACGACCTACTCATTTTTTAATGCACCATGGGAATAAGGATACTTCGGTTGGATATCACTCTGCAATTCAGGAACTCTGCTCTTCTTCAGACAAACCCCCACGAGGAGTGACTGCATCTAAGTCTTCAAAATAGTGGGCAACATGCTTGGGTGTGGCTGGGTTTTATAGGCCTGCCACACCCCAAGATGGCTGCTGCCTCTGAAAACATGGGAATTGTAGTCCCTTCATGGAATAGCACTGCTAAGTGCATCTTGTCCACCAATGTCCTGAACCTGCAGCTTTATGAGCTTTGCCACAGGGCAGATGACGCTGATGACCACCTTCGGAACAAGAGGGGATGAAAAGTGGTGTGCATAAAGCGCTGCAGAGCCACGCAGTGGAGTTTCAGGCGAGACCGGGACCACGCATGGCCTTATTCCTGACAAGGTGTTTCCTTGTTGGGTGTGTCCTCTCTCCTGGAATGATGCTTCTGGTGGTAGACACTGATCACTATTTGAGGCTGCTGGTGGCATTAACTCAGCATCCATTGACATATATTAATTTTAGTTCCTCAGGGTTGTAATATTCCCTCATTCATCCATCCATGGTTATAATCATTGTGGCAGGTTCTGTACTGGGGGTGAATGTTTGACATTGTTCAGAATTCTGTCCGTCAGTTGTTTTTTTTGCATTTGTTGCCCTAAGTGGGAAGGGTATGCCCAGATGTGGGTCCGTTGCTCCCCATGCTACTGGAGTCAAGTTAGCCTGGCTGATGTCAGGGTGATACCCTGAAACTGGTCCCAGGATGGTTGTTTCCAGTCCAGGGAAGACCTGGCTTGGCAGTTTGAGCTGGACTGTTCCCATAGGGAGCAGGGTCAAGACTGATTTGCATATGGCTGGGTCCAAACTGGAATGACTTAGGTAGCAAACAAACGCTGGATTTAGGCCCATATCTCCGTACTGGGGGTGAATGTTTGACATTGTTCAGCACCATGCTACTGGAGTCAAGCTAGCCTGTCTGATGAATGGTGATACCCTGAAACCGGTCCCAGGATGCTTGTTTCCAGTCCACGGAAGACCTGGCTTGGCAGTTTGGGCCAGACTATTCCCATGGGGAGCAGGGTCAAGACTGATTTGCATATGGCTGGGTCCAAACTGGAATGGCATGGGTAGCAGAGAAATGCTGGATTTAGGCCCAGATCTCTGTACTGGGGACGAATGTTTGACATTGGTCAGCATTCTGTCCATCACTTGCTCTTTTTCCTTTTTTCGCCCTAAGTGGTAAGGGTATGCCCAGATGTGGGTCACTTGATTCCCCCCCCCCCCCCATGTCACTGGAGTCAAGCTGTCCTGGCTGATGAAGGGTGATACTCTGAAACTGGTCCCAGGATCCTTGTGTCCAGTCCAGGGAAGACGTGGCTTGGCAGTTCAGGCTGTACTGTTCCCATAGGGAGCGAGGTCAAGACTGGTTAGCATATGGCTGGATTCAAACTGGAATGGCATGGATAGCAAAAACATAATGGATTTAGGCCCAGATATCTGTACTGGGGATGTATGTTTGACATTGTTCAGCATTCCATCAATCACTTGTTCTTTTTGCATTTGTTGCCCTAAGTGGGGAGCGTATGCCCAGACATGGGTCCCTTGCTCCCTCATGCCACTGGAGTCAAGCTAGCCTGGCTGATTCTCCCGAAACCGGTCCCAGGTTGCTTTTTTCCAGTCCAGGGAGGACCTGTCTTGGCAGTTCAGGCTGTACTGTTCCCATAGGGAGCAGGGTCAAGATAGATTTGCATTGTTCAGCATTCTGTCCATCACTTGTTCTTTTTGCAGTTTCTAGAAGGCCATATGTGATGTTCCACTTCCTAAGGGTTGGTCAGAAGGCCACAAATGTTTTCTATATGATGTTCGTTTCTCTGGAAAAATCAGCTACTTTTGAGATTTTGTGTCTTTTGTTCTTTGCGGTATGTTGATGCTGTAGAACATGCTATCACTAGTCTTGGTGCATTAGATTTACGGGAGCATGCCTTAATGAGCTCTTTGAAGTTCAAGGGGAGGGTTGGAAGTTATACTCAATAGGTCTGGTGAAAGTGTAGCCGGGAATTTCAGCATGTTACCACCTTTTTTGGGAAGCCCGAAGACTCATACCATATACTCTTCTTCTCCATGTCTGTCAGTTTCTTCTGTGAGTTACGTGTATCCTTACCAAAGTTGGGAAATTCCAGCAGTTTACATTCCAGTTTGTCAAGGCAGGCATCTGTGTTATTTTCAACCTTGCACTGTGGATGGCTAATGTACATTGCCTTTAGTGATATAATCTTTATTAGTTTCTGAGGTTCAAAGCCCAATCGTTGTCATGGATGTCTGATTACTTCTAGTGTTTCCACATTGTTATAGCCATGATCTCTGCAGGACCTGTGATGGTGGCACGATTTCAAACCTATAATTGCTTAGGAGAAAAATAGTTGGAGAACTGGTTTAGTGTGAGTCATGTACGCTACGTGTTAGAATTTCTCTCTTGTTATGACCCCTACTATTCAGAGTTTATGTGTACCCTTCAGAAGCTCGTTAAATTATGCAGGTTGCAGTTCCAGCTACAGAGACATTTGATAAATATATCCAGTCATGTATATATATTGATACTTATGTAGTGCAACGTTAGCCAAAGAGCAGTGGAGCCCTTTACACATAAGTATAAAAAATAAGATTGGCAATAAGGAAAATGTACTGTTTATGTGAAATCCACAGAGTAGGCTGCAAGTAGTTTCTGCCAATGCTGCACAGAATTTTCCATTAGTATGCAGCTTTCTAATTCCTTTCTAAGTTGGAGGAGTAGCAATCATAGGTACCTTGTGTGGTAATCTTCTTCCTTTGCAATATTGATAAAGGGCGTCTTTATTATGTAGAATCAGCGCATCACACAGTGCTATAATTGCATATGCAAATCAAAAAGTGCAATACATTAAAATCACTTCACAAACATATTTGCGAACTGCAGTGTCTACACTTAGAATGCCAGCGAAAAATGGTGGTGGGGCATTCTCCTCCTATCAACTTGCGAAAGAATGTGTCAGCATATTGTGACCAATCCTGCATTCACATTGAATGGTTCACAGCTGGTAAAGGTAATCACAAGCCATTTGCAAAGTTTAAGGCGTCCATCACACACAGCTTCCACTGTGTGAGTGAGAACTGCAGGTATAGGGGAACATACTAACTTCAGTGTCCCTTTCATGAGAGTTCGACAATTATTTAGCATTCCTCCCTGTCTCTTTAAACCATACGTGTCCAGCATATAACCAGTGCACCACTGATTGGCCCCTGTGTATGTTATGCAGCTCACTAACCTACAGACAAGTATTTTGTTTAACATTTAGGCCCTCATTATGACTTTTGTGGTCTTTTCAGAAGACCGCCGAAACCACGGGTGCCAGAAGACCACCAGTGCTGGCAGTCTTCTGACCACCATTTTACGAGTACTGAAGGATTCCCGCCACAATTTGGGAGGAAATCCACCAGTAGTGGTGCTGGGGGTCATAGGCGCAGGGGCGTTCCACCATCGGCCCTGCCGAAAGGACTCCGCCAGCCACATTACGACCTGTAATATGTCCTGGCGGTGTCCTGATGGTGGGGCACTGCCGGCGGTGGAAGTGCCTGTCCCTGGTCACTGTCGGATGAACTCCTCGCTGGACAAGATAAGTTGATCGTCCGACAGGGGAGGGGGTGTTGTGTGTGCGTGTGTGAGTGGATGTTGTCTGCATGTGTGAATGTAAGTGTGCATGTGTGTTTGAATGCATGAATGGTTGTTGAAGTGAGTGCGTGTTGAATGTTTGTGTGAATGCGAGTATGGATCCATGTGAATGAATGCGTGTACGGATGCGTGTGAGTAAATGTGTGTATGTAAGTGTAAGTGAATGAGTGTATGTAGGGTACGTTTGGTTGTATGTTTGTATGTATGCAGGAAGGGGGCTGGAGTTGGGAGGATGGGGTGCTGTTCTGGAAGGGGGGTGGAGTCAGGGGGTGCTGGTATGGAAGGGAGAGTGGGGGAGGAGGGTGCTGTTCTGGAAGGAGGGGTGGGGAGGAGGGTGCTGGTATGGAAGGGGGGTTAGGGGTATTGGGTTTGCAGGGGGGATTCGTCTGCCGGTGACAAGAAAGAAACATCCTGTCACCGTAACCTTTCCACCAGGGTTTTCGTTATAGTGCTACTGCTGCGGAAACCCTGGCAGAAAGCGGTCTTGTTATACCGCCCGCAGTCTTCAGTGGACCACCATGTCAGAGATGCTAATCTCCTGCTCGGCAGAACAACCGCCCTGGTGGTCCAAGTGGGGATGTGGCGGGTTGGCAGAAGCCAACCCACCACACTCATAATGTGGTGGTCTTCCTTGCCGGCCCGCCAGCGGAGAGACCGCAACCGCAGCCCTGGCAGCCCGAAGACCACCAGGGTCAAAATGAGGGCCATAGTCTGTCCATACAGACTTAACACTAGCTTATCTCTTGGAAACATCCCTGATTAGTGTAAGAAAAAGAACACTGGGCCACAGGCCCACCATTATTTGATGGGCAGAAAATCACAATTTGTTTCTGAAAATGGTGTGGGAGCAGCAGTGGAACAGGTATTTGGGGAGGGGAGCAGCAAAGCAGAGCAAGAAAACACACTCTTACGTAATACTTAATGAAAGGATACCTTCTAAAATGTGAGGAAAAGAGGTTATGGCTCCCTGGCAGGGACAAACAGACATGTTGACACTATCAAATAAGAATCAAGCAAATGAGAGTGACAACAAGGTCAACCAACGGTAAGCAATGACAGGTGCTAAGCCCACTGTAAGTGTTCGGTCCCAAGAGGACTTTGGCAAACAGACTGTTATTTGTAGGCAAAACGTAATGAAGGGTTTCTACAAAAATGTGTTTGATTATGCCAGAAGAACAAAGATAGGAGGCAGCTGCAATTACTTGCAGCAAGTTATGAGATGCATTGTTTCTTCAGTACAAGGAAGGAAAATAGCAAGTCCATTCAAAACATATTATATATGTAGATATGTGTTTGAATATGGGTATGATAATAATGGCCATTTATGTATCACACCATACAAAATGAACTATTTTTGATTTGTGAGAAGAATAATGTTTAAGTTAGCTACACAGACATCAGTTTAGTTCAAATGTCAGTGTTCTCTCCCATTAATACTATTACATAACTATTGCATAAATATAAGTAGTCAATAACATATTCGGCTAACACAATTTGCAATGAAAGCTGTTCTTTATACAAAATCTAGGAGTGTTTCACCCATCTAGACAGTACTCAAGTCTATTTTCTCCTGGTTATGTGCAGATATGATAACCAACAGAACACTTGAGTAGCATTATTTGTTACTCATAAACAGCGAGTTACAGAAGGATTTCTACAAGCATCGCTACATGCACTCACATTATTATTAGGACACAACCAAGTAATTTCCGAGTTACGTGCCACGCTCTACAGCAGGAACAGGAACCCTACAACATGTATAGACTGCAGTTTCTTATTCTTGAATCATGTCCCCAGTTTAAATGTAGTCATAACGTAATGAGTACTGTTCAGAACCATCCACTTTTATGCCAGTTTTGAGACATTAATTGGATCTCCCAATATTTTCACACATTCATGGAGCTCTAATACTGCATCCCGGCCCCCTATTGCACCATAATTGAGTACCAGTAATGATAGATACTTTATTTGCATAGTTACTTAAAAACCATTGCATTAAAATGATATTCACAATTTAATACAATATTTAAAACATTTCTTCAGATTCTTAACTGTAGAGGGTAGCGTTGGGCAACCGATAGCATAGTCAGCCAATGCCTATGTCTTGTACAAGTGTGCGCTGGCTTATTTGGATATCTTATTGGCTCATCGCAACCTTTACAGATAATGAACTGGATAAAAAAATGTGGTAAAGTTTGTATAAGGACATGGAAAATGTGTAAAACAGGTTGCTCTTACAATATTGTCATATTGGCCCTTGTTGCTTTTTAATTACTAGGGTTAAAAATGTAACCAGTCGACGGTTTAGCTGTAGGTCCCCTGGAACAAAACATGTTAGCCCAGCTTGTCTCCTCGTTCATAGGACCCATTCATTAAATTGTTTAAAGTGCATTCCTTTCAAGTGCAAGTTTTTCACAAGTGCAAAGCAGATGTTGAAGATATTCTATGCCAGCGGCACACAGGTGGCAGGAAGTGTTTGCCGGATCTCTCAACCAAGAGGCTGTGTTTAATGCACATGGTAGAAGCCCCAGTCAGTACCTTAAAAACAGTTTGTTAATTTCCTCCGAGCAAGTGCCTATCCACAAGATCAAAGGCAGCCCTGAAATCAACAAAGCTTAGAAGGAGCTGCTGTTTCTGTGCCTTTGCTTTGTCGATGAGAAGTGAGATAATAATTTGTTATTGTGCCAGTTGCTTTTGAGAACCTGGTTTGAGTGATGGGGATTAGTCTCTCATTGGCAATCCATGCTGACAGGTGCTTCAGCGGGAGATCTGTGAAGTACTCTGCTTCATTAGAATTTTAAGCAATTAAGCAGTATTTATTTAGGAAGTGATCTGTCCCCGTTTTTGAAAATGTGTGAAATGATGGATCCCTTCCAAGGCGATGGAATTGTGTCAATGAGGCCAAATTCTGAGTGGAGAGGTTCTAAAGTTGTACCCCAGAAAGTCCTGTTATGCTTGAAGACTGCAGGGGGAAGGCCATTTGGTCCCGGGGCTCCTTCCCTCCTGCCCTTGGTTATCTGATTGGTTAACAACTTCATTCCATTAGGGTTCAAGGCAGATGTTGCAATTGTAATAAATGGAGGCTCCTGGGAGCACATACGGAGACAGGATGTTCCTAAGCTTGTCAGTCTTTGTGTAGGCATTTCATGGGAGATAGAGGTTGCATGGTGGCAGTTGAAGTGATCACCAAGGTATTGTGCCCAGACATCTTTGGTATGTGTGATGTGATGCCTTCATGTGAGGGGTGCACATGTTTGCATATTGTGTGCCTGAAGCGTGCATTGTTGTTGCACTTTTCATCCATAAATAACTCTTCTTCATGTGATCTGTTGATTGACCACTGAAGCTTACTTATTGTCTGTTTTTGGTGCCTTAGAGCTCCTAGCAGGACTGAGTTTAACTACTTCGGAGATGCTTATGGTGGTGTTAATTTTCCTTTTGAGTTCTCATAATTTGACCCTTTGTTCCTGCGCCATGTGTGTGGTCACTGGGAGAGCTGTGAATAATCGGGTGGGGGCATATACTGCAAACTTGTCATGTAGCATAGTAGTTAGCAGTTCCCACTTTGCCACCCCACTGTCGCTTGTGGCTTCCAGTTCGGCTTCAAAGGCCATTGCTGAGTGGGAGAAGTGCTCTATGTCAGGTTGGACACATTTGACCCATTTGTAGTTTGTAGTATAGTTGGTATTAAAGAAGACTCTTATTCTGTTAAATTTGGGGACTGTCAATAAAAGGGCTCACTCCTTTGGGTGATGGTCGCTCTCGTCCCTGTCCCCTAGGTGATAGATAGCGACTTGTTCAAACAGTGGCAGAGAGATGAAAGAGTAGTCTATCGCTCTAAAGGTAGTTGTTGGGAAGTATAAGGCAACTGATGGAGAACCATCCCAGAACCAGAAAGGTACATCTAGCCATGTTTACTGCATCAATATGATGTCAAAGGTGGTGATATACTGGAGAAAGTCTTGATCCAAGGTTTCAGCAAGGAGGCCATTCATATTCCATGAGCAGAGACGGAAAGGGACCTTAGTTGTTGAGGTGCCCATTCTATTATCTAAGGTTTGTCACCGGAACCCATTATGATTGTAAATCATTCTGGAGATCCGCCTTGGGTCATTGCTAGGCTGTTGAAGATCTGTTGGTGTTAGGCAACTACAGTGAATAACTGATGTGGTAATTGTCCTGGACCTTGAGTTCCGCAGTGAGTGTCCCAGGGCACCCTTGAGGACAGAGGAGGTTTGTTGACCAGAGGCTCTGGCTTGATATTAAGGCCAGCCATTAGTAGAGGGAGTGAATCCCCAACTTTGTGGTGCTTGGTAATACTTATACCCCATTGCTTGAAGATGGCACTTTCCGAAAATATTGTTTGGGCTTTTAAGCTTGACTGCTACGTGACCTTAGTCGCTTCATATGATGATAATACATTTGGGTAAGTGAACTCTACAGCCAGGAGATCCATTGTGCACAGACCAACAATGGCTGGGATATGTGATAACAGTCGAAGGATGTTACCCCTGTTCAAGATGTCACACGTGCCTCTTGATTTGTAGTACAGTCATAACATGAAAATGTTGGTATCTACTTGCTCAGTGGGCGTCTCTCGTTTTTGTGGTGATTGATTAAGTACTCCGCCCATGTTCTGTTCCCAGAGATTGTTTTAGTCATGCCAGCTATCAGCAGCTTGTGTATCTTGTTTGGGCCTGGTTTGAATACAGGTTATCGATTTCTGAGATCTTCCCTTAGGGAAAGAAAGGTTGGGTTGTAAGGGTTCCTGCAGCGGTGTGACCATGGGGACCAGTAAGTTATGGCATATAGATGGATTATGGGCTCCATTAGCAGGGGTCTCTGCAGTTTGCGCAACCTGCGCAGTTTTGAAAGTAGCGATATTACCCATGTTAACTAGTGTAGCCAATGCAGTGTTGACTGTAGTGGTATTGGTGTTAAGGACGCCACCCCTTCTCCTGGCTTGCTTACAGTGGATGCTTGATCTTTCCTGATGAGCCATGTTGTATGGGCCTCCTGTGCTGTAGTTACGGGAGGCACAGGCGCTGTATTGGACATGCCCCCTCAGTGGCTAGCTGCATTCATGCAGGTCTGCTCTGTATTGGCTTTAGTCCTGAGATCAGTGGGGACATTGCTACATGAAAGGTTTCTGTTGCAGGAGGGCCGGGCTTGGGGCCAGTTGTAACCTTGAAGATGAGAGCAATGTCCTTGCTGTTTCCTGGAGGTTCCTTATTGCGTCCTTTTCTCCTTTGAGGCTGTCTTTGCTTGGCATTTGTTTTTCTGTCCACTGGGCTACAAAGTGGTTGGGTGTTTACCAGAGGTTGAGCGTTACCGGCTGCCAGACCCAGAATGGTTGATCATTCCGCTGAGGGTGGTGTCAGGTAATTCCCTAGTTCCCGAACCTAGCCCTCTGCACTCTTTACTGTGCGTGGATGGTTTTCGGGCAAGTCCTGGACTGGAGTACAGGCTTTTAAATGGGAGGAGGAGGATTACTGGAACAGATTGCTGAGCATGGAAGGTTTTGTGGATAGTTTGTCTACAACTGGGCAGTTAGCCTGTTTGCTAGCCAGATCAGATTGTGCCTGCATAAATAGAAGTTTCAGATCCCCTAAATTCCCATCTATTCCTGCTACAAACACTGCCAGTGTATTGAGTAGTGTTAATTGAACGTCCATTTTATCTGATTGGTATTTAAGAGCTTCAATAGGAAGCTGCATGTTTTGTAGTAGAGATGCCCATGTGCCATCAGTATTTAGGGCCAGATGTAGGTAGCCTTTTGTGCCTCGCAAACGGCGAAAAACACAGTTTGCGAGGCGCAAAAGGCCTCACGCGATGCAGAAACACATTTTGCAAGTTGGTACCGACTCGCAAAATGTGTTTCCGACTCGCAAATAGGAAGGGGTGGTCCCTTCCTATTTGCGACCGCATCGCAATGTAGAGTTGATTTGTGACCGTAAAAGCGGTCGCAAATCAACTCGCAGTTACCATCCACTTCAAGTGGATGGTAACTCATTCGCATTCCTTTGTGAATGTAAAAAAAAAAATGTTTTCAGAGCAGGTAGTGGTCCTATGGACCACTGCCTACTCTGGAAAAAAAACGAAACTAAATGGTTTCAGTAATTTTTCTTTTTGCAGCTCGTTTTCCTTTAAGGAAAACGGGCTGCAAAAAGAAAAAAAAACTGCTTTATTCAAAAGCAGTCACGGACATGGTTGTCTGCTGTCTCCAGCAGGCCACCATCCCCGTGAGTGCCTAGACTCGCTATGGGGTCGCAAACTGCGACCCACCTCATAAATATTAATGAGGTGGGTCTTTGAGACCCCATAGAGAGTCGCAGAAGGTGTCTGAGACACCTTTCTGCATACCAGTTTGCAAGATGCAATTTGTGAGTCGGAAGGACTCGCAATTTGCAAGTCGCAAATTCTTTTGTACTTACCCTATATTCCATAGAGTTAACATTTGTGTCAATTCCTGTTGGTGTTGTGACACTTATGATTGGGCTCGCTTTGATGCCCTTGACGTTGTTATAAATTGTTGAGCAGAGTTCTTTGCCAAGAGTAACCCTGTGAGGTGAAGAGAAGTCTTGAGAGTATGGAGTCAGCATATCCTCCTAATCTTGCGTGCCTAGGCATGATAGTATCTCTTCGTCCTCTGCTGTGGAAACTTCCACTGCCTTTGGTCTCACTGAGAGCACTGACGAATTGTGAGCTTGGTTTGCACAGATCATTGGACTTGCTTGCAAGATAAAGTTGGTCAGTACCATTACAGGTTCACTAAGGGCTGAGGCATTACGGAGGTTCTTATTTTGTTGGAGGGGGTCAAACACCTGGGCCTCTGTGTCCTGCCAAAGTGATGCATGGAGCTCTGCTTGAATAATCTGCTCATTCCCAGATGGTAGGAATTTGTTTGTAGTTGTAGTTTGACTTTGTCCTAAAACGTCTTCCATTGTGGTAAGATTTTGTCAGGGGAAACTACCTGTCAGGTGGGTAGAAGAAATTGAAGGTTGTAGCAATGACTGCAGCCCCTAAATATTGCTATCACTTGAGTAAAATGGCTGATCTGGTGTTTTTCAAGAAGAGGAACTTTGTGTAAATGTTTGGCTGGAAATCAGCAATACAGCATTGTTTTGCTTGTTCTGAGTTGTCAGTGGCACTGAGGCTCACTTCTTCCTTGTCCGCTTCTATCTCGAGGAGCGGAGGGGCTGCCTGAGTTTTGGAGTGGTTCGCTGATTCTTGGGGTCTCCTCTTCCGCTTTTCTGCTGCAATTTTGTTGGGAGGACATTTTCTTGTTTTTCCTGACTGCATAATTCCTTCCCTATGTTGCTTTTTTTGTGCTTTCTTGTAGGTCTTGTGGTTTGTATTGTTGGACCTATTTAGTTTCTGGGCCTGTTCCATTTAATTCACCTGATGGAGGTGCATGGTGCTGTGAAAGTCTCTAAGGCACAGCACTGCCCAACCACTCCTGACCAACTTCAGTCAATATTGGGTAGGTGGTAGTAGGAGTGTGGGGGGTAGGCTAGTGGCTGAGGCAAGTGAGGCTCACCAGGCCCCGACAAGCCGCACCCAGCCTAGCCGGGCCGCTTCTGCAATGGCCATGGGCACACCTTTCGCAGTGACTGCCTACAGTCACTACATTCACCTACTGCAGCCACCTGGCTTGTGAGATCTGCTGAAAGAGCTCCAGTCCATGCTCAGAGTGACTAGTCACAGTTTTCAAGGTTAACAGAGGCAGTCAGAAGGGCAGTCAGTAAGGTCAAAGTTGTTCCTGGAGGTGCTCTGAATATTCCGTGTGTTGAGAGTGTTCCAGAGAGTTCTAAGTATTCCAAGGGTTCTGAGTTTTGGAGGATCAAAGGGCAACTAACCAACTGGGCAAGTTCTCACTCAAAGAACACCCTTCTGCCTCCTGCCCCAGCTAGTCCAGCTGCCAACCCTAGCCAACCTGGGGTCTGAGCACTGTGCAGGGACATATGATGGGAAGGTTCTGGTGTGGGTTTCAGCGAAAGGCAAAAGGGAGATGCTGGGTGACGCTGGAGGGGGGGATTCTATGAACCAACCCAGTTGTTCCAGGACAGGGGTGTGCTCAAGAACCCTGGGAATCAGCAAGGTCTTGTGAGTCCGGTAACCCTGGTTAATCAACAATACTGCTGCAGTGTAGCTACAGTGTTTCTGCTGGTAGCCCCTCCCTGCTGCTACGGAAGACCTGACAAGGCAGGGCAAGGCAGGTAGAAGAAGCAGAGTGACGGGCGGCAGTGACCCCCTTGAACCCCCCCATGTGGTCCCCTGGGGCCTCCTGCTGCTCAAACAGCAGGGTGGAGGTCGGCAGCACATCCTGCCCGGCGCTGAGGACGCCACTGTGGGGAGGGGGGAGGAGGTGAGCGCCCAGCAGTGACTAGCGCTGAGGAGAGGCCGGTAGCTGGGACGAAGCTGGCCAGGCTAGTACACAATACCTGGAGTAATGGGTCCGGGCATGGACTGGGGTGGGCAGGGCTGACAGTCCGGCTCTGGTCCTCGGTCTCGCAAGATGCCACAACACGCAGCAACACCTGTGCACACAGCACTGGTGCACGGACTGTGCCAGCTGCGTCCGTGGTCTTGCTTCGGGGGTTCTGCTTCCATTCCTCATCTCCTCCTGCACTTCTGTTCCTCATCTCCATCCCTTGCATTCTAGAGACCAGCAACAAAACCTTCCCTTTTTATGCATGTGAGGCACCCCTAATGTAGGCCCTAGGAAGCCCTATGCTCAGGGTGCAGTGTAAGTTAATGGTGGGCCATGTACTGATGTTTTTATATGTCCTAACTGTGAAATACTGCCAAATTTGATTTTCATTGTTGCAAGGCCTATCTCTCTCACAGGTTAACATCGGGTTGCCTTTAAATATATTTTAAGTGTAGTTTCTCTTTGGGAGCAGATCTAAATGTGGAGTCTTTTAGTAAAGTTGTTTTTTAAATTGTCAGTTTGAAAATGCCACTTTTAGAAAGTGGGCATTTTCCTGCATAAACTATTCTGTGACTCTGCCTGGTTGTGTGTTTCCTGTCTGGGTCAAACTGACAGTTGGGCTGTTTGTGAATCCCCTATAGACAGTGACACAAAAGGAGCTGGAGGTTGGCCTGCATATACTGATGGGCCATCTGAGCTAGAGTGGAGGGAGGAGTGGTCACTTACACCTGAATAGACTGTGCCAGCCCTCACACAATGTAGTCTCCAATCCCTTGTTGTTTGTCCGAGGCCTGGCTGGGCAAGGCAGGATCTTGTGAACAACAGAGACTTTCCTTTGAAGTTTGCCTACTTCAAAAGCAGAAAGGGGTATAAGTAGTGAACCAAAAACTTCAGACTTTAGATTTCTTCAAGATCACTTCTGTATTCAAGAGGAACCTCTGCCAAGGAGAAAAGCTGAGGACAAGTGCTGCCCCTGCCTTGACAGTGGTGCTTTATTGGACTATTCTATAGTTGCTGCTTCTGCCTGTGGAGGGGGATAAAGACTGGACTTTGTTGTGCATTCCTGCTTGAGAAGAATCTCCAAAAGCTTGGACTGAGCTTGCACCTTGTTTCGAAGTCTCAGGGCTATCAAAGACTTCCTCTGCCAGCATCTGGACTCTCTGCTGAGGCCCCTGCCCTGTCAAGCTGTGCTCTATCCAGTCCCTGGACCCTTGAAAGGTGAAGTTGGCAGAACAAGGACTGAAATCCATGCACAGAACACCGTGGAGGGATATTTTCGACACACCACCTTCAATGCGGCTGAAAAACGACGCTCCACCCAAGTTCGCGGCTAGAATCGAAACTCCACCTGCGTCGCGGCTGGGAGATTGACGCATCGTGGTTGGAGAAACCCTCTTGATGCAAACCCCACGCAGTGTGATTTTCCAACACCATGCAACCGGATTTCTCACTCATCGCGACTGGGCCTCAAAGTTATTGTGAACTTACGTGGATCCCAGGTTCCCTGTCTGGAAATCGTGGCATCTCTCTCTTGTGAGGGAGAAAAATGACACATCGCCTACCGGACCCGAGAAGGGACGACACATGGCTTCACTTGCATCGCTGACTTTTCCGATGTACGCTCGCCCGTGTGGCTCTATTTTTGACACAACCCAGGGCCTTTGTGTAAAATCAATGTTTCCATTGTTTTCTATGGAGTAAGATTTTTTTTACCTCGAAAATTCATATCTTGACTTGCGTATGTTGGATTTTTGTCATTTTGGTCTTGTTTGATTTAGATAAGTATTACCTATTTTTCTAAACTGGTTTGGTGTCAATTTGGTAGTGTTTTCATTGTTTACTGTGTGTGTCGATACAAATACTATACACATTGTATCTGAGATAAGCCTGACTGCTTGTACCAAGCTCCCAAGGGGATGATCAGGGGTTATCTTGAGTGTGTATCTCCATTGCCCTGACTAGAGTGAGTGTCCCTGCTTGGACAGAGTGCAAACTGACTGCCAACTGGAGACCCCATTTCTAACAATACTGGACTCACGTACCTACTGGACTTACTGGATGGTTGTTTACTATTGTGGGACTACTTCAAGTTGTTCTTGGTGTTACTTCTTGCTTATGGTTCTTTATTTTTTTGTACAACTGGATTGAAACTATTCTTTTGGTTATCGTGCCAAGACAGAGTCAATATTTGATATGGCATTAGTAGTTGTGGCCATCCGGGTCAAGTCTAGTTGTTTTTGTACGGTGGGATCTGCTCATTTTTCAGAGCTTTAGAGAACATACAATGCACTGAATAAGGATGACATTTACTGTGTTAAGGGTCTGTGGGCATGCTCCAGAAATAAATGTCATGATTGAAGAGTGGATGAAATCCTCTTCCTAAGAGATAACCTGTTTTGTTGATTTATTTGATGAAGAAGCTATTAATGGCTTTGACCTTGTAGGCAGAAAATTATATTAGTGGGCGTCGGGTGGTTTTGATGCAGTGCATGAATGCTTAGAGATTTAGGGCCAGATGTATCAAAATATTTTGCACTCGCAAACGGCGAAATCGGCCGTTTGCGAGTGCAAAATCGTGGTCTGCAATGCATCAAAGGTATTCGCAGACCACAAAATAAAAATCGAAAAAATTGCGATTTTCGGCGTTGCGACCTGGATTTTGCGAATCGCAATTTGCGATTTGCAAAATCCAGGTCGCAAGGCAATTCTGCAAAAAATTGCAAATGGCAATTTTTCGCAGAATGGTATTTTGCACATGCAAAATACCATTGTCTGCAACCAGGTGGTAACCTGGTGCAAAATTTAAAAATGCAGTAAAACTGCATTTTTAAATTTCAGATGTAAAGTACACATGCCCTTTTGGCATGTGTGTACTTTACATGGTAAAAAAAAAATGTTGGGGGTGCAGGAGAGGGGGCCTTAGGCCCCCAGCACCCTGGCCTTTTGCATTTCCCAAATTGCGATTTCTGGTTCAGAAATCGCAATTTAGGAAATGCAAATGGGGCCAGTATCGCAATTTGCGATTTGGTAATTGCATTTGCGATTTTTAAGAAATCGCAATTACCAAATCGCAAATGTGATACATGGCCCTTTGCGAGTCGGTAATTGCGATTTCTTAAAAATCGCAGTTACCGAATCGCAATGGGCCAGATTCATATATCTGGCCCTTAGCTTCTAGTTTAGGACTCACTGATAGAAAGCATGTAGTTAGTAATTTGTGTTGTAGAGATGAGATTTCAGGCTTGGTAGTGAATGGTTTTTAATTTGGTCAGTAAAGCAAGATAATGTTAAAGCAAATGGCCCAAGCCTCTGGTTGATAAGCAATTCTAACACCTAAGACCGAACATCTTGGGCATCAGGTTTGAAACACAGTTAACATTCATCTCTAAAAGTCTTAGATGAATGAGCCTTAACCAAGCATGCTGCAGAAGTTACTTCCTCTACTGCAGTACTATAATTCAACCATTACAGTGCTTGCAAAATCACAGCTACTGTAATACATTGCTGCACTGGTTTGTTCACAAGACTAATCAAATGCAAACCGTGCCTCTATCTGAAGAACTACAAGCATGTGCATAAGCACTTAAAATCTCTCTGTGGCAGAAAAGAGTCGACCTTCAAGGTCAAGCGTGTGCTGTTAGGGGCAGACCAGATCCTTGGGGCCTGCGCATGTTCCCAACATGTCCACCACCAGACAGCTCCAAAACTCCAATAGATACACCACAGAGCCTGAGAGTCCAAGTGGGGGAAAAGGGGATTAAGTAGGGAACAGCTGGGAAGGAAACCTGTAGGAAGCAAGAGGTTAAACAACACAATGTCAAGATATAATCACATTGACTTTCAATAGACTATGGTTCTAAGAATTCTTGTACTGTAATCATGGATAACTTAGGACATGACTATAACTAGGCCTCAAGAAATCTAGGTACCTGGATCAAGAATGAGTTAATTCAATGTTTCATCTGAGCTTTTCAGGGAATATCATATACTGTCTAGAATACAAGAACCTTCTTCAAAATAGTTTAGGATAAACATTGCATTTTTACAGGAGGACAAAGGCTATATGAACATTCCATGAAAAAACAACAGGAAATGTACTAGGAGCTTAATTAGCACAAAGAATGCCACACTTTGAATTGAGCGTTTCGAGAAAACCAAAAGCGCAGGATAAATGTGTGCACCTCAACAAACACTGCACACCAAAGTATTCAATACCATGAAAAGATCGCACGCACAGCCGATCTGAAAATCAAGAGTTTACTGCAGAAAAGAATTGCGCACCTTGCTGCTGATTCAAAGTTTCACAATGCTAATGTCATGAAAGGATCGCGCACACTGCCAATCTGAATGTCAAGAGCTTTTATGTCAGGAAATGAATTGCGCACCTTGCTGATTCGAAATGCACAATGCAAATATCATGAAATGATCGCACACACTGTTGCCAATTTAAATGTCAAAGTTAAATGCCAGGAAATGAATCGCGCACCTTGCCGATTCAAAATACACAATGCAAATATCATGAAATGATTGCGCACACTGTTGCCGATCTGAATGTCAAAGTTTAATGCCAGGAAATGAATCGCGCACCTTGCTGATTCAAAATACACAATGCAAATATCACAAAATTATTGCGCACCCTGTTGCCGATCTGAATGTCAAGAATCATATCTCAGAATTGAATCACGCACCTTGCCGATTCAAACAAGAATATGTAAATGTCATGAAAACACAGTCACACACACAAGGAGTTTCACAACTAGGCCCAAAAACTCGAATGTCTTTGAAAACAGGGGTCGGGGATCGGCCCGACCTCCGCCTGACTGCCCTGCTAAAGGATAGTCAATATAATGAGGGCAGACTTGGAAGTATCATTGTAGGCCTCTGGGACCGGAGCTGAGGAAGTTGCTGCTGCTCTGCACCTGGACCTCTGAATAGTGAGCATGTGGAACTCGGCTGACTCCCTTATATAGAGTCAAGCCCAGCCCACAGACCAAACCCAGTCATGGGGCAGGGAAAGCTTCTAGAAGGTCCTAGAAAGAGACCACACCCTGAAACACTTGGTAAGCCTGCAGTAATATCTTGAAAATGTACAGGTATTAACATCATTAACAGTGGTTTTCAAGGTTAAAATCTGCAATGCAAATGGTTAACAAACTGCATATAAACATAATGCATGAATTATGCCTTTGCATAAAGACTGGGTTTTTGCACTTTAGTCGCCTGTAGAGCGTGCACTGTCCTGATATTGACACCCAGTAGGGGTGTGGGAGTCCTTTGTGTGAGAGCAGGCCCTCCACCCTCCCAGTCCAGGAAGACCCATTCAAAATGCAGATGTATGCAAGTGAGTATCCTGTGTTTGGGGTGTGTCTGAGTGAATGCACAAGGAGCTGTCAACTTAACCAATCCAGATGTAGGTTGTAAGGCACAGAAAGATTTAAGTGCAGAGAAATGCTCACTTTCTAAAAGTGGCATTTCTAAAATAGTAATATTAAATCCAACTTCACCAGTCAGCAGGATTTTGTATCACCATTCTGGACATACTTAATATGACCTTCCTACTTTCAGATCAGCAACTACCACTCAAGCAATGTATGAGGGCAGCCCCAATGTTAGCCTATGAAGGGAGCAGGCCCCACAGCAGTGTAAAAACGAATTTAGGAGTTTTACACTATCAGGACATGTAAACTACATAGGTACATGCCCTGCCTTTTGCCTACACACCAACCTGACCTCTGGGTTACCTAGGGCATATCTTAGGGGTGTCTTATATGTAGAAAAAGGGGAGTTTTAGGTTTGGCGAGTACTTTTAAATGCAACACAAAAGGATGAGGGACGGAGGGCTGAAGAATGCAAACACTCACCCCCAGTCACAGATCTGGGTTTAATCCATCGTTTTTTGCTCACCACGCCACCCCAGTTTGGACCAGTTTGGGTTTAAACTGGTCCTAGGATGCTTGTTTCCTGTCCAGGGAGAACCTGGCCTAGCAGCTCAGGCTGGACTGTTCCCATGGGGAACAGGGTCAAGACTGATTTGCATATGGCTGGGTCCAAACCGGGGTGATGTGGCGAGCAAAATAACAATATATTAAACCCAGATCTGTGACTGGGGGTGAGTGTTTGAAAAGTTTCAACACTCCGTCACTCATTTTATTTTGTTTTGTGATGTTGCTAAGTACTTTTAAATGCCAAGTCGAATTAGCAGTGAAACTGCACACACGGGCCTTGCAATGGCAGGCCTGAGACAAGGTTAAGGGGCTACTTAACTGGGTGGCACAATCAGTGCTACAGGCCCACTAGTAGCGTTTAATCTACAGGCCCTGGGCAAACATAGTGCACTCTACTAGGGATTTATAAGTAAATTAAATAGTCTAATTGGGTATGATCCAATGTTACCATGTTTAAAGGGAGAGAGCATTTGCACTGTAGCACTGGTTAGCAGTGGTAAAGTGCGCAGAGTCTAAAAACCAGCGAAAACTGTATCCAAAAAGTGGTGGGAGGCAGGCAAAAAGTTAGGGGTGATCACCCTAAGGCTGTCAGGTCTAGCAATAACTAAATAAATAATTAACAAAAAATACAGAACTAACTGTGGGCTAGATGTGGCAAGCCTTTTGCGCCTCGCAAACGGTAAAAAACAAAGTTTGCAAGGCGCAAAAGGCCAAACGCGATGCCCATCCCCAAATTGCGAGTCTGTACCGACTCGCAATTTGGGGATGCAACTCGCGAATAGGAAGGGGTGTTCCCTTCCTATTTGCGACCGCATCGTCATGTAGAGTTGCTTTGGGACCGCGAATGCGGTCGCAAACCAACTCGCAGTTACCATCCACTTGAAGTGTATAGTAACTCATTTGCAAAAGGGAAGGGGTCCCCATGGGACCCCTTCCCCTTTGTGAATGCCATTAAAAATATTTTTTCAGAGCAGGCAGATGTTCTATGGACCACTGCCTACGCTGAAAAAACTGAAACCAAATGGTTTCGGATTTTTTTCTTTCTGCAGCTCGTTTTCCTTTAAGGAAAACGGGCTGCAAAAAGAAAAAAAAAACTGCTTTATTCAAAAAGCAGTCACGGACATGGTGGTCTGCTGTCTCCAGCAGGCCACCATCCCTGTGAGTGCCTAGACTCGCTATGGGGCCCCAAATTGCGACCCACCTCATTAATATTCATGAGGTGGGTCTTTGTGACCCCATAGCGAGTCGCAGAAGGTGTCTGAGACACCTTTCTGCATGCACGTTTGCGAGTTGCAATTTGCGAGTCGCTATGACTCGCAAATTGCAAGTCGCAAACGAAAACTTACCTACATCTGGCCCTGTTTTCCTAGCCATATGACCTTATATACTTAAGAAAGAGTAAATATAGTAGATGCGGGATCTTACGGCACAAGCATTGGCAAGTGGCTTTGTGCGTTGATGATAAATAATGAAATTGTTTTTTCAACATAATTGTGGTACATCCAACTTTAAATTGGTGTCCAATAAAGGAGAAGTCATTTTGTATTACTTTAGATAATATTTGAGCAAATTCAGCTAAAACACATATTCTCTTTTGATTAAATCAGCTGGTGCTTCAGTGATTGATTGCCCTACTGATCCGTGGTTGCTCTCACAGCATTTACTAGAGCTGAGCGATTACTGCTCTATAGGGACCTCATACCTACTTCTCTTGTGACAGCAGATGTCACATCAGAAATGCCCTTGTAGAATAAGAACCCACCTGGTGACTGAGAGCACTGGGAGGAATGCATTAGAAGACTAACCCGCTGTGCTGGCATATCATGACCACTGCCTCTCTATGCAAAGGCTCCCTAGTTACCATTAACTTCTTATGAGAAATCAACAGTCTCAAAGTAATTTTCAAATAATTGTTGAAATGACAATGTGCTGCCTGCTGCAAAGAGAGAGAAGGAAAAGATGCAGCTCTATATATACCGCATCAAACAAACCATTTCATTCTCTGAGGTTGGCAGTGCAGCAACCATTATTCCTATCATTCCATGACCACAGAGTTTTATGCCAGCCAAATGATACATAGACATCAAATGATGACCAAGAGTAGGGAAACAGTATAGTGTGTGAGATAAGTTCCTGCATGTACGTCTGTCTGTGGAATGAGCTTCGTAAAAGGTGTGAAATTTCAGGCCAGCGTCAAGGTAGGGTGAGCATCTTACTGAGTGTAGAGTGAATGCTGAACTCATTAATTTGATTAAGGATATGAAAATGTGACTGCAGGAAAGCCCTAAAGGACTGCACTATTTAGATGTGGAGGACTGAAACGTGGTTCTTTTTAATGATGCTTCTTTGACACACAGGTGTGTAGGATTTCCACCTAGATCTGCTCATAGGAATCACAGTCTTCACCTTAGGTCAACAACAATTTTCAACAACCATTGAGAGCTCAATCAGAATTTGTCAATTTTTCAGTAGAAACGAGAATCCATGCCTCGCGTTGAACTAAAGTATCATTCTAAGAAATAGTATCCTGTGGGGATGTGTTGTGGTACCCAACAAATATCTTTGCAAAAAGGGTATTTTCAGGCAATGGTCTTATTTAAGAAGATGATTGTAGAGGACGAATGAAGCTTTATGTAGAGAGATTGTCAAATGATGTGTTTCTCATGAGGTTTTGTACTTCATTGGCACACTGAGTGCTATACATGTGCCAGTTAACAATAACAATATGAATACTTCTAAACCAGGTGATTTTATTGGGAGAGATGACCTTCAAGCAGAGGGAAACAGAAATTGAATATTGTTCTTCAGAAACATTTTCGACTCTGTTATTCTCCATTGTAAAAGGACTGTACTGCAAAACACGCTATCCAGAGAGAGTTTTTGGAGTTTGTGAGGTATGTTTTTATAGCAAAATTATTTCTAATTATATTTATTTCCACAGGAAAAATACATATAAATATATAATAGATATGGCCTGAAGAGAATGTTCTTACAGCTGTTCCCCAAAGTTATACGTTATGAATGGTTATTGTGAATGCCAGGGAACTTGACCTTAAATGTAAATATTCTCATCACATAAAGTGCTTTCATGGGATATAACACTTTTGGAATTTTAGCATCACTATAGACTTGGAGGCATGATGATGGTGGTGTTGATTGTGATGGTTCTTCAGTTTAGAAAGTGTAAGATAACCCTTGCAGTTGCAGCCGGCTGTCTATGTGTGCTCATTCTCAGAGGCTCCTTTGTGCAGGGCTGGCCATGCATGGATCTTAGCTTAACTCCCGACGTCTACTCTCGCGATGGGGATATTATTATTGGAGGTCTCTTTCCAATCCACTACCAGGGTGATGCACCAGACACCGGCTTCAAGGAGCCCCCGGACCCTGCACCCTGTGGAAGGTAGGACAGCTCTCTGCTTATCGTTCACGTGTTTGGTCAATGTCTACAAAAATATACAACTGAAGACTCAGATTCGTAATAGGCATCTCCCTAAGCATTCTGGGGTTAGAACAGCCTCCCCTACTGGATAAAAAAGAATGCTTATATTAAGTGCTTCATATAAACACATTCATGAACAAATTTGAAATTTGGCATTGTAACTTTAAAAAAAAAAATGTACTCTGTGTCCAGTAGCAGCTTCTCTCGCTACTCTTCTGTATTTAATCGCACTCCGGTTCAATTCTGAAATCGTAGTAAAGAGTGCAATCTCTTCATAGTAGATATTTTGTGTCTGATGTACCTAGCACCCCCGCCAACTGTACGGACGTTGGTAATTTCTCAGGAGTAAGTTTTCAGTTGCCGCTTTAGATCGCACAGAAGAGAGACAAAAACAATTGGGAACAATGAAGAAGAGAAAGCAAAGACCGAAAAGAACACCTTCCAGAGCTACAAGTGCTCCTGTCTATCAGGTGAAGAATGCCGTGCTCAAAGAGAACTTTCAGAAAAGTTTTACTCTCCACAATCCAAATCAGCTTGCCAGGTTGGCCTTGCGAGGCAGCTAGCTAATCAAACACCCACACGTCCCATTCCAATACTTGTTTGATCCTCATTTAGGTGTAACACAACTCCCCTCTTTAAAGAAGGGCAGAAGAGGGCAGAAATAAATAGTTCTAGGAAAAAAACGTGCCATCATAAATTTAACACATTTTGAGAAACAAACAACGTAAAAGGCAGCAGCATTGAGGGTACATTTAGCAACACTCTCTTGCTCCCTCAAGCCCCCATTACCCAAAGCCAATCTTTATCTGCTTGCACCTGACATTATAGGACCCACACCACTGTTTCATTGTTCATTCCCACCAGGAGCTGGAGTCCTCTCCTTGCGCCATCTCTTCTGCTCCAATTGGTGGAAGAGTTTACTCTTCTCAGCCATGAACTCTACGGTCCTGATCCTGTCCCGGAATATACGGTGACATTAGATGTTTCCAGCACATGTTGAGCAGGGTACTCAGTTTGTAAGTAACTTCACAAAATAGTGGCAGCATTGCACAAAACTCTCTTTAACAATCTACCCTTGATGCCGACCGTGCTGCTGCTTTTCTATCCTGCTCTATTTTAGACAAAAATCAGCACAGTGGAGCAGTTACAGGGTGACATCCACAAGCCAGTCGTGGAACCCCTGATTCTCCTTTATTGACAAAGATTTCTTCTGTGAATAAAATGACTCTGTTAGTAGATGATTCACAGCATCTGCTGCGTTTGCATTGAACCTTCAGTCACTAGATGTTTACCAGATGGGTTGACCAGCAACCAAAGAAGGATCAACAACATTAAGGACATGAGTCTTCCAGGGGCCATTCACTTTATCTCCATATTCCCCCAGTACTACACCTTTACAACCATCACTACCCTTTCCTCTCCCAATCATTCAACATATGACCCCCCCATGAACTCTGCTTCCCAGTTTTCTCATACCAAATTTGGTTCTTATCCTATTTACATCTCACTTATGAGCAAGTTACCATTGTCTGTGTAAACTCTGTCCACTGACCTAGTGCATGTAGATCTCCCTAAAAAACAAAAAAACTTCCCTGTTGGAGCCCTATAACCAGACATTATAAGCAACCCAAAAACACGAATCCACCACAGTTCTACTACTATTATAAGCTTTGAGTTTGCCTCTTATGGCAGGATCTCTCCACAAACTTCAACCTAACATGCAATTGGGAATAAGGTTGCAAGCCTCGACAGACCCACAAAACAGTTCACCTCCACCTTTGGCAGCACTAGAAAGGACAACGTGCTTCACTGTCACAATCGCCGCAATTTGTCACTTTTCTTCACATCCTCTCACTGGTCCTCCATCTCCTCTTGCTGGTCCTCCATCTCTTCTTATTGGTCCTCCAACTCATTTTACTGGTCCTTCATCTCCTCTTACTGGTCCACCATCTATTCTTATTGGTCCTCCCATCTCCTCTTACTGGTCCTCCGTGTTATATTTTTGGTCCTCCTTATCCTCTTATTGGTCCTCCACCTCCTCTTCAGTGACTACATTGTCTCTCTCTCAGCTCTTTTATCAGTGTATTCAGTGTATTTAGGGTGGGGATGACAATGTTGTGGTCAAAATAAAATATGGACCTGCAACAATAGCAACTCTACAATATCTACTACAACTGTATTAGCCAAGTAAGTACATGTAGAGTTGTGAATCCTAAATGTATATTTCTCTCTTTATATATATATTATTTCTTTGACAATAAAGCGAGAATTGAAATTGAGTAGTTGCAGGTCTATATTCTGATAGTGAAATTGTGACACCCAACCATCTTCTAATGAGAGTATAAACTTTCTCTTTCTAATTGTGGCTTCTGCTCCTAACCCTCAGCATTGATTACATTTTCTGGATTCTCTCTCCATTCCTCTGTTTTCCCTGGCGCTGCCCCACTTTCTGCACATTGAAAAACTTCACAAATTACCACCGCGTGAATCAATTTCCATATTCATTTCGGCGTTTTCCACTCCATACATTATTTAATTAATCTAAATTAACCAGCACAACTGAAATGTGAACCGATAGCCTCTGTCTTTCGTTGTGTTTCTTCTAATTCATGTGAACCATGAAGTAGCCCCCACCCCCCTGCACGGCATTATTGTACTTGTACGCCACTTAATTTCAATAAAGAGGTATTTCCTTAGCACGATTGTTTTCCCCAAAGTACACCATAGTTTATTCAAAGACATTGCATGTAACGTCCTCCCCGTCTCTGATGCTGGTGAAATGTTCTAATGTTCTCTGACCCCAAGAAGTTAATTAGTATACACACCCAAGATGGATCAGTGAGCCAAAACAAAATAAATGAAAATACCACTGTCATTGCAAATACAAGAGTACGGTAAAAAGCTGCACATTTCTTGTAGGGTCTGAAGTGCACAACATATAGGGTCTCCTTTTAAAGTGCCCAAAAAATGATGCAAAGAAATCTCATAGACTTCTTTGTGCCATTTCTTTTGGCACCCCTAACGGGGGAATGCCCCCTTTGCATACATTATGCCTGGTGCACACATAATGTAGCACAAAGGGTTGCAAAGTGGTGCAATGCATGCATTGCCCCACTTTGTAAATTTGGCACTGTGATTTTGGCCTTGTTGGGCCAAGTTAGTGTAATAAAAATGATGGTAATGTGGCGGAAGGAAGCGCTAGGGGTTATTAAATCTGCCCCTCAATACATTTTGGAGAGATACCTATTTACCATCTTGTAGTTCCAAACAAGTGTTCATTACATACATACACATTCTGAAGGATACTCATTGAGGTGGGGCATAACTGTGGTGAGTGGCGACAGTAACTTTTTCCGTTAACAATTTCACAAATCATTTGGTTGTGTGTCGTAATATTGTTAATAATGATATCTAAAATACATATTGAGACTTAAATATTGTTTAACAACAAATTTCTCCGTTGGGTATAGATTTTCTATTATTGATTGTGAAGGGTCAATATTTTTGCCAGCGATATTTAGCCATCATTTTTTTAGAACATATTTAAGCATCATTACTCTGGTACCTGACCACTAACTCGTAGGTAGTCTGAACTCTGAGGTGGGAATTTCCAAGGCCACCTTTTAAGTCCAAACATACTGTAATCAAGGACATTCTGTGACTACGTACTTACTTTCATTATAGTTAAGAGGCGTAAATGGGAAGTTTCACCAGAATATTCCTGGGTTCAATAGGTGTGTCTCAAAGTTCAATCAACATAACAGCATACTTCAATATACCACAATCTCATGTTAGATTACCTACTTGATGAGAGACTGGTGAGCGGCCAACCCCTTTGCGTAGGCAACAATAGTTCAGTCTCTTGTGGTTTGTTCTAATTCAAGTAAGATGGTAGGCTTTATTGTAGAGATAAAGGGGGTAGTACTGCAAGGTGGTCAACAGAGCTTGTTGAGGTTGTAGAAGATTGGCGTATTGAAGAATATGCATGAGTGCCAGTAAAAAAGTGATGGTGAATCCGGCTAGACAAAAAAGGATTATGTTGAACGGGCGACACTATTGAACACTTATTAGCATGGCTGGAGAAAGGTGGGCAGACGTATGCATGACAAGTAGGTCAGCAAGCCTTCTAACCGGATGTAGAATGGTTAAATAACCATCCATAGTACTGAAAAAAAATGTGCTTCATGTGCTATATAGAGAACCTCTAGGTTGCCCAAACATATACCTGATCAACACAATCCTGACTACAGGTTTATTATACTTAACACAGCATATATCTATCTTGTAGATGTATATATCTTCAAAGTATGCAGATAGTGACATACAAATATTAAAGCTATTCTTACCTATTTATAATTCCCTTCAATATATTTTGGTAGCCGATACTTTCGCTGTGATACTTTTTTAGAACAATGATTTTGCGCTAGATATTGACCCAAGGGTAGGTCGCTCCCCCTGCCGCTGCAGCTCCTCCAGGTTCCTGAGACCCACCCCACAGTAAGTACCCCCCACCTCCCAGCCCCTCGTTCTGCCCCGCGCTACTCACCCTCTCTCCTGCTCCTGCTTCTTTTCCTCTTTCCTTCTTCTCTGTTCTTCCTCCTCGCTCCTCGTCTGTATTCTTCTTCTGTACTCCTCTTCTCCCCGTCTTCTCTCCTCTTCTCTTCTTCCTCATCTTCTGCTGTGGTATTCTGCACCCTGTTTCTTCGTTTTTTGTATCTCCCTCCGTGTTCTTCTGTGTTCTTATGTGTTCCTCTGTCTTCTTCTGTCTTCCTCTGTCTTCTTCTGTCTTCCTCTGTCTTCTTCTGTCTTCCTCTGTGTTTTTCTGTCTTCCTCGGTGTTCTTCTGTCTCCCTCTATGTTCTTCTGTATTCTTCTCTGTTCTTCTGTCTTCCTCTGTCTTCTTCTGTCTTCCTCTGTGTTCTTCTGTATTCTTCTCTGTTCTTCTGTCTTCCTCTGTGTTCTTCTGTCTTCCTCTGTGTTCTTCTGTATTCTTCTCTGTTCTTCTGTACTCCTCTCTGTTCTTCTGTGTTCTTCTGCGTTCTTCTGTGTGTCTTCTGCTCTTCCGGTCTTCTGCTCTTCCGGTCTTCAGTCCTTCCGGTCTTCTGCTCTTCTGTTCTTCTTTTCTTCTTGTCTTCTTGTCTTCTGCCTTCGGCTCTTCTGCCTCCTCCGTCCTCTTCTCCCCGCGCCTGCCCTCCTGCTCCTGCCTCATCCCCCTCCCCCACTCGCATCCCCCCCTCTATCTCCCCTATCTAACCCGTTCACTTTCTACCTCCCTCACTCCTCCTATCTACCTATCTCTCCATCTCTCTATCCCACTATCCAACTCCATCACTCTCCACCTCCTCCTATCTTCCTATCTTCCTATCTCTCTATCTTTTTCCCTATCGATTTCTCTATCTACCTTTTCTCTCTACCTATTTCTCTATCTCTCCCCCCCTCCCGCCACCCCCTCTATTACCTATCTTCCTATCCCCTCACTCTACCTCTCACCCTCACCCACCTCTACAACCCCCCTCCCCTATCTTCACAACCCTACACCTATCTTTCTCCCTAATCTCCTAAACCTCCTAACACTCTCCCCCCTCCACCCTTAAACCCCCCTCCCCCAGCTCTTCTCACTCTACCTGTCCCCCCCTCCCTCGCGCTTTCCCGCCGCGACCACCTGCACGCCCCCGCTCCCAGCTCCCATTCGCCCCCAGCTGACCCCTCCCCCCCCTCCTACCTCATATGGCGGCCGCTGCGCGACAGTGGTAGCGACCCTTGACCCAAGGGTAGGTCGGTCCCCCTGCCGCTGCAGCTCCTCCAGGTTCCTGAGTTCCTGAGACCCACCCCACAGTAAGTACCCCCCACCTCCCAGCCCCTCATTCTGCCCCGCGCTACTCACCCTCTCTCCTGCTCCTGCTTCTTTTCCTCTTTCCTTCTTCTCTGTTCTTCCTCCTCGCTCCTCGTCTGTATTCTTCTTCTGTACTCCTCTTCTCCCCGTCTTCTCTCCTCTTCTCTTCTTCCTCATCTTCTGCTGTGGTATTCTGCACCCTGTTTCTTCGTTTTTTGTATCTCCCTCTGTGTTCTTCTGTGTTCCTCTGTCTTCTTCTGTGTTCCTCTGTCTTCTTCTGTCTTCCTCTGTCTTCTTCTGTCTTCCTCTGTGTTTTTCTGTCTTCCTCGGTGTTCTTCTGTCTCCCTCTGTGTTCTTCTGTATTCTTCTCTGTTCTTCTGTCTTCCTCTGTCTTCTTCTGTCTTCCTCTGTGTTCTTCTGTATTCTTCTCTGTTCTTCTGTCTTCCTCTGTGTTCTTCTGTCTTCCTCTGTGTTCTTCTGTATTCTTCTCTGTTCTTCTGTACTCCTCTCTGTTCTTCTGTGTTCTTCTGCGTTCTTCTGTGTGTCTTCTGCTCTTCCGGTCTTCTGCTCTTCCGGTCTTCAGTCCTTCCGGTCTTCTGCTCTTCTGTTCTTCTTTTCTTCTTGTCTTCTTGTCTTCTGCCTTCGGCTCTTCTGCCTCCTCCGTCCTCTTCTCCCCGCGCCTGCCCTCCTGCTCCTGCCTCATCCCCCTCCCCCACTCGCATCCCCCCCTCTATCTCCCCTATCTAACCCGTTCACTTTCTACCTCCCTCACTCCTCCTATCTACCTATCTCTCCATCTCTCTATCCCACTATCCAACTCCCTCACTCTCCACCTCCTCCTTTCTTCCTATCTTCCTATCTCTCTATCTTTTTCCCTATCTATCGATTTCTCTATCTACCTTTTCTCTCTACCTATTTCTCTATCTCTCCCCCCCTCTCGCCACCCCCTCTATTACCTATCTTCCTATCCTCTCACTCTACCTCTCACCCTCACCCACCTCTACAACCCCCCCCCTATCTTCACAACCCTACACCTATCTTTCTCCCTAATCTCCTAAACCTCCTAACACTCTCCCCCCTCCACCCTTAAACCCACCTCCCCCAGCTCTTCTCACTCTACCTGTCGCCACCCTCCCTCGCGCTTTCCCGCCGCGACCTCCTGCACGCCCCCGCCCCCCAGCTCCCATTCGCCCCCAGCTGACCCCTCCCCCCCCTCCTACCTCATATGGCGGCCGCTGCGCGACAGTGGTAGCGACCCTTGACCCAAGGGTAGGTCGCTCCCCCTGCCGCTGCAGCTCCTCCAGGTTCCTGAGTTCCTGAGACCCACCCCACAGTAAGTACCCCCCACCTCCCAGCCCCTCGTTCTGCCCCGCGCTACTCACTCTCTCTCCTGCTCCTGCTTCTTTTCCTCTTTCCTTCTTCTCTGTTCTTCCTCCTCGCTCCTCGTCTGTATTCTTCTTCTGTACTCCTCTTCTCCCCGTCTTCTCTCCTCTTCTCTTCTTCCTCATCTTCTGCTGTGGTATTCTGCACCCTGTTTCTTCGTTTTTTGTATCTCCCTCCGTGTTCTTCTGTGTTCTTCTGTGTTCCTCTGTCTTCTTCTGTCTTCCTCTGTCTTCTTCTGTCTTCCTCTGTCTTCTTCTGTCTTCCTCTGTGTTTTTCTGTCTTCCTCGGTGTTCTTCTGTCTCCCTCTGTGTTCTTCTGTATTCTTCTCTGTTCTTCTGTCTTCCTCTGTCTTCTTCTGTCTTCCTCTGTGTTCTTCTGTATTCTTCTCTGTTCTTCTGTCTTCCTCTGTGTTCTTCTGTCTTCCTCTGTGTTCTTCTGTATTCTTCTCTGTTCTTCTGTACTCCTCTCTGTTCTTCTGTGTTCTTCTGCGTTCTTCTGTGTGTCTTCTGCTCTTCCGGTCTTCTGCTCTTCCGGTCTTCAGTCCTTCCGGTCTTCTGCTCTTCTGTTCTTCTTTTCTTCTTGTCTTCTTGTCTTCTGCCTTCGGCTCTTCTGCCTCCTCCGTCCTCTTCTCCCCGCGCCTGCCCTCCTGCTCCTGCCTCATCCCCCTCCCCCACTCGCATCCCCCCCTCTATCTCCCCTATCTAACCCGTTCACTTTCTACCTCCCTCACTCCTCCTATCTACCTATCTCTCCATCTCTCGATCCCACTATCCAACTCCCTCACTCTCCACCTCCTCCTATCTTCCTATCTTCCTATCTCTCTATCTTTTCCCTATCTATCGATTTCTCTATCTACCTTTTCTCTCTACCTATTTCTCTATCTCTCCCCCCCTCCCGCCACCCCCTCTATTACCTATCTTCCTATCCCCTCACTCTACCTCTCACCCTCACCCACCTCTACAACCCCCCCTCCCCTATCTTCACAACCCTACACCTATCTTTCTCCCTAATCTCCTAAACCTCCTAACACTCTCCCCCCTCCACCCTTAAACCCCACTCCCCCAGCTCTTCTCACTCTACCTGTCCCCCCCCTCCCTCGCGCTTTCCCGCCGCGACCTCCTGCACGCCCCCGCCCCCCAGCTCCCATTCGCCCCCAGCTGACCCCTCCCCCCCCTCCTACCTCATATGGCGGCCGCTGCGCGACTGCGGCACTGGCGCGCCAGAGGCAAGCCCGTCTGCGCCCGTCCGTGCCTGGCCCGCGCCCAGCGCCATGACCCCTGGTCCCCAGCTCTCCCAAGCCCCGATGATCCGCTATGACCCCACCACCCTCCATGCCCTCAACCCAGGACGCTCCAACACCTGCTTCCAAGCTCACCCCAACACCTGCTTCCAAGCTCATGCCGCTGAACACCTGCATTTTCAGATTCGCACCGACCCGAGGACCACCCTCAGAGGATCCCTCGTCTACCGTCCTCCCGGACCCCGCGCCCCTTTCAGCGACACCATCGCCGACTTCATCTCCCCGCACGCCCTCGCCTCACCGGACTACATCCTCCTAGGCGACCTCAACTTCCATCTGGAACAAAACAACGACCCCAACACCACCACCCTGCTCGACAACCTCGCCAACCTCGGCCTCAAACAACTGGTGAACACTGCCACCCACATCGCCGGACACACACTCGACCCTATCTTCTCTGCCAGCAAACACGTCTTCTTCAGCCACGCCTCCGCCCTTCATTGGACCGACCACAGCTGCGTCCACTTCACATTCCGACGCGAGACCCGCCACCTCCGCACTCAACCCATCCCTCGCGACAGTGGAACAAGATCCCTGAAGAGCAACTCTTCGCCGCACTCGCCGCCAACCAACCCACCCTCACCACCGATCCCAACGTCGCAGCCCTCAACCTCACAAACTGGATCTCCAACTGCGCAGACAACCTTGCTCCCCTCAAACGCTCGCAGCGACAGAACAACACCAAGAAACCCCTCTGGTTCTCTGACACCCTCAAAGAATCAAAGAAAACTTGTCGCGCACTTGAGAAAGCCTGGCGCAAGGACCGCACCGCTGACAACATGACCGCCCTCAAGAACGCTACCCGCAAACACCACCACCTGATCCGCACTGCCAAAAGGAATTTTTTCACCGACAGACTGGACAAAAACAGCCACAACAGCAGAGAACTCTTCAGCATCGTCAAGGAGTTCTCCAACCCCAGCGCCAACGCCAACGCCATCACGCCCTCACAGGATCTATGCGAATCCCTCGCCACTTACTTCCATCGCAAGATCAGCGACCTCCACGACAGCTTCGGACACCAGACCCAACCTAACACCACCGAACCCACATCCCCGACCATCACCCTCAACAACTGGACCCACATCAGCACGGAAGAAACCAAATCCATCATGAACTCTATCCACTCCGACGCCCCTTCGGACCCCTGCCCGCACTTCATCTTTAACAAAGCCGACAACATCATCGCCCCGCACCTCCAGACCGTCATCAACTCTTTTTTTTCTTCTGCTACCTTCCCCGAATGCTGGGAACACGCCGAAGTCAATGCCCTACTAAAGAAACCTACGGCTGACCCGAGCGACCTGAAAAACTTCCGCCCCATCTCCCTTCTGCCTTTCCCAGCCAAAGTAATAGAGAAGACCGTCAACAAACAGCTGACCACCTTCCTGGAAGACAACAACCTGCTCGACCCCTCACAGACCGGATTCCGAACCAACCACAGCACAGAAACCGCCCTCATCTCAGTCACAGACGACATCAGAACCCTGATGGACAACGGTGAAACAGTCGCCCTCATTCTTCTCGACCTCTCGGCTGCCTTTGACACCGTCTGTCACCGCACCCTAATCACCCGCCTCCGCTCCACCGGGATCCAAGACCAGGCCCTGGACTGGATCGCCTCCTTCCTCGTAAGCCGCTCCCAAAGAGTCTACCTCCCTCCGTTTCGCTCAGAACCCACTGAGATCATCTGCGGCGTACCTCAAGGCTCATCACTCAGCCCGACACTCTTCAATGTCTACATGAGCCCCCTCGCTAACATCGTACGCAAGCACGACATCATCATCACCTCCTACGCCGACGACACCCAACTTATACTCTCCCTCACCAAGGACCCCGCCAGCGCCAAGACCAACCTACAAGAGGGTATGAAGGACGTCGCAGATTGGATGAGGCTCAGCCGCCTAAAGCTGAACTCTGAAAAAACTGAAGTCCTCATCCTCGGCAACACCCCGTCCGCCTGGGCCGACTCCTGGTGGCCCACGGCCCTCGGCACCGCACCGACCCCCGCAGACCACGCCCGCAACCTCGGCTTCATCTTGGACCCCCTTCTCACCATGACCAAGCAAGTCAACGCCGTGTCCTCCGCCTGCTTCCTCACCCTCCGCATGCTCCGCAAGATCTTCCGCTGGATCCCCGCCGACACCAGAAAAACCGTGACCCACGCCCTCGTCACGAGCCGCCTGGACTACGGCAACACCCTCTACGCTGGGACCACCGCCAAACTCCAAAATCGCCTGCAACGCATTCAAAACGCCTTAGCCCGCCTCATCCTCGACGTACCCCGCAACAGCCACATCTCCGCACACCTGAGACACCTGCATTGGCTCCCAGTCAGCAAAAGGATCACCTTCCGACTTCTCACCCACGCACACAAAGCCCTCCACGACAAGGGACCGGAATACCTCAACAGACGGCTCAACTTCTACGTCCCCACCCGCCCCCTCCGCTCCTCTGGCCTCGCACTCGCCGCCGTCCCTCGCATCCGACGCTCCACGGCGGGTGGGAGATCTTTCTCCTTCCTGGCGGCCAAGACCTGGAACTCCCTCCCCACCAGCCTCAGGACCACCCAGGACCACTCCGCTTTCCGGAGACTCCTAAAGACCTGGCTGTTCGAGCAGCGATAACCACCCCCTTTGTCCCTAGCGCCTTGAGACCCGCACGGGTGAGTAGCGCACTTTATAAATGCTAATGATTTGATTTGATTTGATTTGATATTCTTACACACAACCCGATTGATCAATCAAGTATACCACAGTCTATTTAGTTAAAAGCTACAACCACATATATGTGTTTAACAAACTTATTTGTAATCTAATGCAAATAGGTTTCTTTAAAGCACTTGGTTACCTAAAAGGTGTCTAAGTGATGATAAAACACTAGCAAAAACCAAGGTATGAGCCAGCCCTAGCCTACAGAGAATCAAGCCAAGTTTTCAGGCTTTTTCTGGAAGGCAAGATCTGGTTGCAAAGGTGCAAATGTGAAGACAGCTCCTTTTAATATATTAATATTGCAGCCCTGACAGAGAACAAAGGACAAGCAATTCCACAGCACTTAAAGCTGGGCACTACAAGGAAATGGAAGGAAGATACTCGTGGGAACATATTTGCTGAAGTTCTGCTGCAAATGGAGGGCCATATTGCTGGAAGGTGTGAAACGGGATAAAGTGATTCCGATATGATATGCATGGATACTGGGAGCCACTGCAGAGCATCCAGATCTAATGGACTCTGAAGAGCAAGATTTGCTGCTGATATCCGAATCCTCCAGAAAACTGGCCAGTGCCTGAGTCCAAGAAAAGAGAGACATAGTAGTCAAGGCGGCTTAAGCTGGAAGTGTGTACAACCAAAGTACAAGTCTGAGCTGACAGAGGAATAGTTTTTGCGGCACTTCATATGGTGGAGACGTTTACATTACTATTTAGGGTTCTAGTGTTCTCCATTGATGCTCAATTTGCAGGAAGTGTCCTAGTATTCCAGGGAGTTCGTCACAGCCTGACCAACTGGTAAGTGAATGCATATCCTGTATTTAGGTATTCAATTATTGACACTGTGTAATATTCTGAAGTATCCTTCTCTGCTAGTTAAGAGCTTATGACATCCTTTAACAGTCGTGCCTTCCTTTACTCCCCTATGTTTGTTCCTACTTTTCTACCAGGGCCTGCACTAGTGAGAGTTAAAGTGCTCCATGAGCAGGTTCTATCAGAAGGGTAGGGTTTATGTAAAATTTTCCTGCTAGTTTACTCATAAATTCCAACTGGTCCTGTTACAAATGGAACCTCTGGTTGGTAGCCAGTTTGCACTCTGTCCATGCCAGTTTGCACTCTGTCCAAGCAGAGACACTCGCACTAGTCAGGGCAAGGGAGATACTCACTTAGGATAACCCCTGCTCACACCCTTGGTAGCTTGGCACAAGCAGTCAGGCTTATCTCAAAGGCAATGTGTAAAGTATTTGTACGAACACACACAATAATACAGTGAAAACACTACATAATGGACACACACCAGTTTAGAAAAATAGTCAATATTTATTGAAATCAAACAAGACCAAAACAACAAAAATCCAGCATACACAAGTAAAAATATGAATTCTTAAATTAAAAAGAGTCTTACTCCATAGAATACAATGGATGCGTTGATGTTACACAAAGTACCTGGTTCGCATCAAAAACAACACCGCATGGGCGAGCGTGTGAGCCGATTTTTTACTCACAATTGAGGCCGAGAGCCGTTACTTCTACAGAATGGTGATGCATTGGAGGCTGAGCCCCTTCTTTTCAGCTTTGATGCCTCCAGATAACCTTTGGAGCTTTGCAGCCCTAGCTACGAAGGAATGTGTCACTACCCTAGGCTTTAAATAGACAGGTCCAAAGTAAAGTACAAACCAAAGAGAGACAGAACTATTCTCAAGAAGTTGCCAATTGTTCGTGTGCCCAAACTTCCAACCAGAGAATACAGATCTCAATTCACCAAAATGCCAGGGATAGCGGAAGTGATGTCATACACCATGTGGACCTTCTCTTGACATCACAGGAAATTATTCCACATGACCTGTGAACATGATCACAGGAAGTGACATCACTATGATTTAATAAGCACAAAATAAAAAAAAGTAAAAAAACTACTAATGAAATAAAAACTTGTGTAAGCGCCACCCATGTGCTAACTTATGAGTGACCATGTTATGCAGTGGTGCAGCCTTTGCATGGTGCCATTTGGCGGGCCTTTACCTCAAGGGGCATATATACTTCAACTGGGCATATAGCTGTGGCATAGTCACAAGAACATTTTGTCAAAGCAGCAAATTAAATTGTTTAAAAATGAAAAAATCTTCTAACTGTTCTAGACAATAAATGACGCTCATTGTACTGACATTGTTCTTACATGTGCAAATAGGTTTAAGAATGAGATCCAAGACATCTCCTACATTAAAATAACACTGGGCATGTTCTTTGGAACTGCATTGAATTGCTGTGCAAATACTATTTAAATGTTTAAGGTTGTATTTCCATCTTTCTAGGCAGCAGGCCCTTCTGTTTGAGTGTCTGTTTACTTTTGCTGTTCTACATGTTGCTCTATAAGTATCTCTTCTACATAGCCGTAACTGGAAAATAACTTTTTTTGAGTGCTATGTATTTGCGTTTTACTGAATCAAATTTCCAAACTCTCATCTCTAGACTACTCCTTAAATGCTCACCCATTCGATACTGAAGTTCTTGGCAGTTGATGTGAAGTGCAACAATCGATAAGACAATTGCCACAACCAATAAGCAAACAATCAATCTGTTTTTGTAAAGTGTGGCTACTCACTCGTGGGGGGTCTCAAGGCTCCGGGGCGATCAAACTTCCACTGAGAGAACCCAGAAATGCCTTTAGGCTCAGTGTTCATGGCTCAATATGAACAGGGGGAAGATTTACAAAAATCTCACGCAACGCAGCAGCCTAAAAAGCGGTGCTGTGCTGCTTTGCACGAGAAGGAGAGAGCAGGAGAGCACCATCTTTACAGGAATATGGCACTCCCTTCCCTTCTCCCTAGCGCCGGCACTGAAATTAGCTGCTGTGCGCCACACACACACGTCTTTGCACCATAGTGCCAGGGTGTCCGCTTGAGTCTAGCATAGGTTTTGTGTTGAAAGGATATTCTTCCAGTACAAAAGTCCATGGTTAGACTGACCTTAAACCTTTTCCCACCTTGCATGTGTGTTGTACAGTACAGCACACATGCAAAGTGGAAATAGAAAAAAGAAATGAAAGCGTTTCTCCATGATAGCGCCTGGTTGAAGTGTGCGCTATTTGCTGACACAATTGAAACCCTTCTACTTTTTTAAGCAAATAAGGTTAGCATCAGAAGCCTTATGTGGTTGCCCATGCACCACCTATGATGCTAAGTAATGCAAAGCAGCACTATGCACTGCTTTGTGCTACTTTTGAGAGATTTTCCTGCATGAAACAAATTTAGCGCTGGAAAGTAAATTAGTAAAAACAGATTTTGCGTCGATTTGTGTCACTTTTGTGATGCAAACACATGCTAAAACTTAGTAAATATACCCTAGGGTTTATAACGAGCCATGACTGAGAACTCTGTAGCTGAGGCTAAATGCAAAGTGTCAACTGGCATCCCCTGCAGCATTAAATAAAACACGTGTATGCAATAAATAACTAAATTGCTGTCTTGCATTAAAGTAATGTTTTAAAGTTAAAATGTTAATGTAAAACATGTCAATGACTTAGTTACTGTTTGATGATTCCCATTGTGCTCTCAACTAAATGTGTTTTCTAAGGATTGGGGGTACAGTGCTTAGCTGTCTGATGGCCTGTGCACAATCCCCTCTTTCTGTTGGGGCTGTGGATAATGACTGATGAGCCACACAGTGTCTGTTGGTAGACAAGGTCCTTGTTAGGCTGTATGGGTAACTACACTGTTACTGGATGTATAGTGGTGTCACTCACGTTCCCTGGCTGCAGATGGTTTGTGCAATTTGTCCTTTCTTGCTGCCTGTTGATGGGTAATAATGCCGGTTGTCCACCTCTTCTTTTTGGGCATACTCCCCAGCTCCAGTGGCTCCAGTACTCCTGGCTGCCTGGTTTAGCCTTCTGTCTGCAGCTCCAATTCTAGAAATGATGTGCAGCTCAGGAGCCAGTTGCCAAAGACAGAGGGACACAGTACAACTCTGCACTGATGAAGTGGAAGGTGCCTGGGTCATGCAGTAGGTGTTTAGTAAACTTTTTCAAAACTCCGATGCGACAATTTAGGGCTATACTGGCTGTAGCAGCCATCGGGCATTTTCCCGGTAGGCTGGAAGGATGTGGGGCTGATTTTCCAATGATTGGGGGCGTTTTTGTTATTGGGGGCTGGTTTTGCAGCAGTACTGCAATATCGGCTCCCTTAAAGGGTGGGGACCAGTTTTTTAATTTTGAGGGCCTGTTTTGTTACTGGGGGGGTGGGGGCGGTTTTGCAGTAGTGCTGCAATATCAGCCCCAGTAACAAAAAAACAAAAGCAGCAGTGCTTTGTCTTCCCCCCTCTGACCCTGGGGCTGGTCTGACAAAATTGTTAGAGTTGCTTTGGGTCCCAGTCCAGTCCTGCAACAACCGTATTTCATGGGCCCTAATGCACAGAGGAAATAGCCTCCCCCTATGATAAAATATAGTAGTAATCTGGGTTCAGTGGGCCCCTCTAACCGGGTGCCTCTGCACCTGCTGCAGCAATGGAAGATACGCCACTACTACACCTGTGTGATTATTCCTCAACTATTCTATTTCTGTGTTTCTAAAAAAGCTAGAAAACGTTTTTAAAAAGCCTGAGATGCTCCCTGCTCACCCTGCAATGTACAGTGCTATTGGCAGTGTGTACGGAACATATTTAGCACCCTTGGACTTTTTAAATTCAATTCGTGGAATATTACTTAAATATACAAATAAAAAAAATAAATGCTAACCGAATTTGCCCTCTGGCTGCACTCCGGTTCTGGTGCTCTCTCCACTTCAGTTTTCCGTGCACAGGTCCCTAGAGCCAACTCTCCAGAATGAAAGAAGCACCAGGAACTGTTGGAGAGGTCTGGCCCAGCACTCGTACTGGCATTAGGGGCCTGTGCTGTCTATCCACCTGGCTGTCTAAGGCAGCTCGGGTAGGAGAAGTTTAAACTGCGCATGTTATGCTGTCCGTCGTCCAAAGTGAGATGCTCAGTTTAAACCAGGTGTAGCCATGCACCATTCCTCCCTGCTCCCAGTCTGCAACAGTAGCCCACAATAGTCACAGTAGTCACACGCAGCTCCGGCTGGCAGAGCAAAAAATAAAATGATAATAAAGCCACTTTATTAACATTTTATTGTTTACTTTTGCTGTTACAATTGCAGGGAAGTGATGCTTCGCCGCCCAAATGGAGGTACCACCTCTGACTATCCCTTAAAAATGGTAATTGGTCCACACTTAATTTGGCACATTTCATTCACTTATAAGTCCCTAGGAAATGGTACTACATGTATCCAGGGTCTGTACAAATTGCTACTGGTGGGCAGCAACACAAATTGTGCCACCAACTATAATCGTTTTTTGCCAGTACAGCTTGTAGTGCATTTTTAAACTGCCATTTAGACCATGAACGTCATTGAGGGGTTGCCTGTGGTCACAACCGTGACACCTGGCTTGGCCCTTGATACCCTTGGCACTTCCTTTGGGAGCCCTGGCCTCAGGATTGGACAAGATCAGTGTCTGGAATAGAGCATCAGCACCTCCATAGCAGGTCCTTATGGATTTCTGATGGGGCGCCATTCTCCTTGTTTTCTATCAAGTTTTTATTGCACTAATAGTGAAGAAAATTACATTTCTCATTATTATTATTGTAATAGAAATGGAGTACAATTAACCAGAATAGAACTTTCCCTGGCTGCTGAGGCAAGTAAAAATGCTTTTAAATGTATGTTGTGTGCACGTTTGCAGGTGAGAGTATGTTGATGTGACATAGTGTGTATGTGTCTGCATGTGAAAACGAAGGTTGAACGGTGTGTGACGTCACTTCAGCTACCCCTAGCATTGTGCCGAATTGGAGTCCATGATTTAGACCTGGCACAATAAACCTTTTGCTAGGCCTAAAACGTCCACGTTAACCTTTTCGCTGCTAGACCTCACATCACCTGCCCTCTGCCCCCATCCTCCTACCGAACAGTGTGTGATGTTACTTCCGCTGTCCCTGGCATTGTGCCAAACTGGAGTCCATGATTTAGACCTGGCAAAATAAACCATTTCCTAAAACTTCTATTTTAGCCCTTTTGCTGCTGGACCTCACCTGCCCCCCCCATCTCTGCCACCTCATCCCCTGCCCTACCCCCAGGCTTAGCACATTTTGGCTATTGAGATTGGTTCGAACTTAAGTATCCATAACTTTTTTTCACATAAGGTAGCTTTGCCAAATGTATTCAATTTTTTCCAACATCCAAAGTCACTCAGGGTTTGTGGATTTCTCTGGAGAGAACTATGAAGATAGCCAAACTATAGCACAATTAGGGTTGTTTTGGGGTAAAATAGGAAAAAGTGCTTCACAAAATAGTTTCATTTTTGTTTTCTAAAAATAGCATCAAGTAAATGTTTGCTGTGCTATAAGTCACCATTTCCCAAGCTATCAGGAACATGCAGAGCTGAATCAAAACATTATGTTTTACTACAGTTTTGGCATTTTCAAAAGAGGTAGCCCATTTTTCTTCATTTTTGTGTTTTCAATCTACTTCCAGTTGTAATAGAAACTAAGGTGAAACCCATGGGTGATCTGGAAAAGCTATAACGTTATGAAATGTAGACACAATTCTAAATTCTGCAAGTGGTCATTTTTGTTGATCCTCCATGGTTTTCCTAAACAAAAGAACTGTTCAAAAATAAAATAAAATAAAAAATGAGGTTGAAAAAATGGCGATTTGAGACAATTTCATTTGTAACTTCTTGTCACAGTGGCTGATTTACAAAAGCAGTGCACCATTACAACTGCTAGCTCCTTCTGGTTGTGGGGATATATAGGGTCTGTAGGTTCTCCAAAAACCCGGGGTACCTAGGGTTTGTAGGTTGTCCATGAACCTGAGTTACCCAGAGCCAACAACTTAACCGGACCTTACAATGGGTTTTCATTGTGTACTGGGTATAGAGCAATTAATATGGTAAAATACAGTGTGAAAAATAGGTAGCAAGGAAACCTATATAATTCTGAAATAAACACCAGATACAGAGTTTATGAGTAGTAATTATTCGTACATCTCTAAATTTGTGGATGCCCATACTACCACATGTTTCAGAGGGCATTTATCCAAACATTTTCTTTCTTACACACTGCCTTACATTTGGAAGGCACAAATGCAGAGAAGTGCAGTTGGTGATAACAAATATTCTACTATTCTGTCTTCCCACAGGTCTCCCATAAAAATAGTATGTTGCTTGTGTGGGGTAGTCCTAGTACTCGTGAAAAGAAAAGGCCCTAAACACAGCACAACATCTCACATTTGTTTCACTGATAACTCACCCTTTTTTTAAAATGTGGGTAGCTGTGAATTTTGGGCCCTAACTCAGCAGGCATAGAGGAAAACCTAGAAAACCTTCACATGTTTGAAAACACTATTTTCTTTCCCACCTGATGATCCATCACATAAGATAGGTATATATGTACTTGCAATCCATATTAGGTCTCATTGAATACAAAGTAAAGGCAAACTGAACTAATTGTAAATCAGAAAAAGTGATTGATTATAACGTTGGTGAAATTGTAAACTGGAAGAAACAGGGGATACAGTTCAAAACATGTAGGATATATTCTGAAGTTTTGTGCTCAATGCTGGGTGTCGGTGAAGATGGCTCTAGGACTGCCTGGTCTTGTGGCCTGGTGCTGGATAGCAGATTGCATATGCAGGCCCTGCCATGGAATCATGGTGAAAGAAACACTGACCATCTGCATGCCAAACATTTAGATGCGTTAATGTTTAGTCTTTTGTTGTCCCACTAGGGCTTTCCACTGAACACTGTGGAAGATTGCTTATCAGCCCTTTTTCTTTACCTGCCACCTCTCCTTATTCATATTGCCTTTTGTCATGTGTTTTAAAATAAGATCTGACTCCCATGTTTTCCCTGAAGCCATTTGTCATACCCCAATGAGCCTTAAATCTGGCCTTAACGTTTGTTATTGCACACACCTTGAACTAATGCAGAATTGCCCTTTGAAACTCTTGACACTCAAGATTGTCTTCCTTATTTGTTATCACCTCAAGAGTGACCCTGTATGCACTTTTGGCGTAGCTACATTACACCACCTTTTTCCAAGGCAAATTGGTGTGGAGGACCTGACTGCTTTTTCAGTACATGTTCTGATCCCTTTTTATGTCTTAATCCATTACTCTGCCAATGCTTCTTACTCCACCAGAGGTTCCACTGGTTCCTCTCTAAAAGAGTATATGAAACTGTAAACAATTACCATTATGTGGATGCCCAGAATTTTCTGGAGCGAAGAAAGGAAAGGTGCTAAAGAAAAGGACCCTATGAAGGTGGATAATCCTCTTCATCAAAATCTGCTATGTACTGGCCTCAAGGCACCCCCCTGAAGGTCTGTGGGCTCTTTCCACCAAAGACAATGCTGCTACAACATCATTGATATGAGGGATACCAGTTTAAACATCTGCTGGGCTGCAAATCAGGCATTTGTTCACTTGTTCACAAAGCACTGCTACCCTGACAATAGGAAAAATTCTAAAGGTGAGGGAGCTGCAGTTAGATAGAGTTTCCATCAGAAATATCATTTCTTTTTCCTGGTACAAGCTTCTGTCTGTCACCCACTTTTTAATTTCCCATTTATTGCACTGATAACAGGGATACACCCAATAACGGGTGAGGAAATCTGTTGCCCTGCTCCTGAAGTATGGTTATCTTTTCACAGCTCAAACTATATTAGTAGATTATTATTTTTAAGCTCTGTGTTTAAACACTTGGGGAAAAGATGTAATTCCCAATTTAGCTGTGAATCTGAAAACTGTTTTCAAGGATTGCATAAATTGCTGTCTTCTTGTAGTCAGCACCTGGCCTAATTAAAGAATAAAATGTTATCGGAAGGCCTCTACTATTTTATATGATGCCTCTTTAATATCCATTGTGTTACACTTTAGGGACTATAAACACCATTTGGGATTTCAGTAAATGTGTGGTGAAACTTAAATAACACATCCTGGATTTGTAAAGTGTAGGATATCAACTGTGAGGATCTCAAGGTGCTGAATTATAGGAGATTAGGTGATTTGGCCAGAAACACAATATTGAGCCAACCCCGAGACTCAAATCTGGTTCTCCCAGATCCAAAGTCAGCAGATCAGGCTGTTACACCACGCTTCTTACTGCTCCTCAAAGAGACAAAGCATTTTGATAGAACCCTGGAGCCCTGCTGGCATTTTGAAAATTAAAACAGTCTCCTCCATACGAAGTTCCACTTTACCTTCTCTTGGTGAGTGCTGAACTCATTCCCTCAAGACTGCCTCAATGATGTTAACCCTATGTATAGAGAGAATTTTTTTTATTTTGTTTACAATGTCAACATTCATTTCAAAACATAACTTATTTTGAGTGAAATTTAACTTTCTTGGTTAATCTTACAGACTTGAAAAAATATTTTACCAGATGGCTCAAAGCCTGGTCTTCTCTGTGGAGGAGATCAACAGAAACCCTCATCTCTTACCAAATCTGACTTTGGGCTTCAGTATCGTAGACTCGTGTGACACAGTGGAGCAAGCACTGAGGGGTGTAATGCGGCTTCTAACAGGCCGAAAGCAAGCCTTAGCCAACTTCTGCTGCAAAGCACATCCTCCACTGGCTGCCATAGTTGGAGATGACAAGTCCTATATGACAATCCCTGTCGCCAGACTACTTGGAATCTACAGATTTCCCCAGGTAAAAGAGATCATCTGGTATATCTTAATCAGAGGTTTCTAACATGTGCTCACTAATCTTGCATTGATACCTATTAATTAAAACAATATGTCTCCTGCTTATTGCTGAACATGAGTGCCATGCTGCAAAAAAATAATGTGGGTGGATATATTTGATACAACCTTGTTAGATTAAAGATGCACAACTGAGTATGGACTATAGCCAAAATCACTGTACTAACAGTAAAAATATAATTTCTGTGGCAGATACCGGTTCCTGTCACCAATTGAAAGAAGCCTTCTAGTATACAATTACATTGGAGTGTATGTGAGCTCAGATTCAGATAAATAATCTCAGAAGTCAATCACAGCTTAGTGATTGTTCAGGTCTGTTGTGCTATGCCATTAAACACGCACACCCACAGACACTGGCTGTCATACACTAGAAAGTGTCTTGCTATCAAAACCTTCACATGATCATTACCAAGTTACATCTCCTAAAGCCACCAGGTAAACATTGGCATGTGCCAAGTTACCAGTTTGGACAGGAAAATCAGATAAGCTAAGGCCCACACATCTCTGTCAACTTACCTGTAGGAACTATGTGCTAGGCTTGTAACAAAACCTGCCAGAAACTGTCATGCATTTTGATTTATTGTTGGGAGTTCTGGCAACCCCTTACCTCAAGTGCACACACGCACACATCCATACGTTTAAGAGACTTTCTAACTGTCAAACTCTGGAAAGGGTTATACTATCAAACCCTCACACAACCACTTTACAGACAAGAAATGTACACTTAGGCCTTCATTACGAGTTTGGTGGGTGGCCTCAGTCGCCCTCCAAATCTTTGCTGACACCTGCTCGCCAGTGCGGGCAGCACACCGCCAACCCTATTACAGGTTCACTGCAGGGCCAGCGGGCCCAAACGACGTTTCTGCCCATAGGCCTGAGGTGAACAGGGCCTTCACATTGCAGCTGACTTGTAATCGAGCTGGCGGCAATGTGGCAGTGCGGTGGGTGGAGCAGCACCCGTCACCCATTCCACTGCCCATAATTCGGACAGTGGAAAGCGCAACGTGGCTGTGCATGGGGGCCCCTGCACTGCCCATGCCAGCTGCATGGGCAGTGCAGGGGCCTCCAGGGGCCCCCCAACACCCCTATTCTTCCAGCCTTTCCATGGCAGTGTAACCGCAATGGATTACAACCACCGGGACCGGCAGCCTGGCGGTGTTGGCGGTCCGGCCGAGGTGGCTCTGCCATGGTCATAATATGGCGGTCCTCACCGCCAGCCCATTGGCTGTGGGACTGCCACTTCAAGTCTGGTGGTGTAATGGGATCCTTATTTTTAAGGCTTTGGGCCTAATTTACTGGTTAGTAGAAAGGATACTAGAATGCAAAGGTAAGAGACTATCCGTTTTGACATATTGAAGGTCCGCCTGCCTCATTTAAAGTTTGGTGACCTTCAGTATGTCAGTAGAGAGTACTTTGTGCCTGCCACTGACATACTCTTCCGGTGGCCCAATGGAGTATGAAACATCGGTGGTTTTGACATTTGTCCGCCTGCCCTATTTAGAGTTGGCAAACAAAAGCATGTTCTTAATTTCACTTACCACCATCCAAAACATTTCAATAACCCGCAAACCTAATGGAAAAATCTCCCATAGGGAGGTGAGTTATTGTGTCTTTTAATTTTCAAAAAGGAAATCCCGCTTTGGGATTGTCTTTTTTAATATAAAAATATAAATTGAATATGTGCCGTATGTACCACACACTTTTAATGCATTGACAGGAACAGCTGTGATGGTGGTTTCCCCCAATGCAAGAGAAGCCTACTAAGGGAGGGACATCTCTAAATTTGAAGTGCAGTTACTCCGTCAAATAAAATACATCTTCGACATGATGGAGTAATCACACTCTACGTCAGGCCCTTTATTTTAAGCCAATTTTAATGCAGACTAAATACAAGAGTATTACTGCCAATATCAAAACAATTGTAGCAAATACACAGAGTGCACTAATTAACAGATTGGTGCATTTTAAGGATCCCTACATGTTGAATATTTGTATCGCAGAGTGACTGTTTTATGGAGGTTCAGCATTTCAGTATTATCATCACACATGTGTTATTGAACTTCCTCTATTTTTCCAGTCCCTTGCCTGTCTCCCAGATAAAGGTTAAATTATTTCTGTGTGAATTAGAATTTTCTAAGACAATGGACGGGACAATCTCAAAAGCAATTGCTCTTATTTCTGCTTAACTTTTGATCAAAGTCCCACTCTCTCCCTGAGAGGAATATGAATGGTCAATTTACATCAACCAAACTGATCACTTTAAAAAAGCCCTCTCCATGAGTCATAATGGTAGTGATAATATATTTATACATTCATGTTTCAGCCTAAATATACTATGCATTTCCTTAAAAATCAACCATTTAAATGAATACTTGAATACATGAATGAGAAGCATACTATCAGAATGTACAATAAATGTTTCTGCTGATTAATAAACACAAATGCACACCAGAGTATTCAGTGAGTGCATGCAAACAATGGTTTGTATGGCTTGAATCATCAATAAGCTAATTAGCAAATAGACAAGAGAAGAGGGCTCCGAAGAGGCATTGGGAGAAAGTGCCTCTTTTGTGTGGTCAACCATATTTTTTGTGGATTGATGCTGCTGGTTTTTTGACTCTGTGAACTAGTACACTACTAACCAGGCTTCAGTGTATTTGCTCTGGTCCCTAGAACATTTAAAATTGGCTAACACCTAATTGGCCTACTTAACTTTTCTATAAGTCTGTAGTATAGTTCCCCAAAATGTATCCAGGGCATGGAAAGATAAATGTCACGTATGGTCTACAGCACTACTGTGCCAACCCCTAGTTTGACCAGGCGAGCAATACCCCAAGTCTGCCACTGCAGTCTGATATTTAAAGGTAGGGCATGTAGAAATGTACAGCTAATAGGTCCTTGCAGTGACTAGCACCCAAAACCTCTTGAGTCTGTTGCAGGGTCCCAATGTACTTATGATTCTCTAGCTTGGTTATATCTAGAGTACTAATGGTGATCCCATTATGACCCTATGGATCGAAATGCCGACTGGAATCATGGACCATTATCTATATTGTTGATTATCGAAAATGGGCTGTGCTATTCTTCTTTTTAGATACACACTTTTAATTACTATTGTCACCTGTGCATCACTGGTGGGAGAGCACTGAACATGTTTTTTACTCACACCCACTGCACCATAATGGAATGTGTTTATAAAGAAACATTTATCTGATTATTGTGTGGAATAATTCATCATTTTGTTTGTAGCATGGTCACATTCACATGTCTAGGGCACATTGTTTTGTATTATAAAGGATAGATGATGAAATCAAGATTAAGGTTATGGTAAAGGGTAGCTGTAGACTGAATCAATAAAGTTTTATCATGGAATTTTCACAACGGGAGAATTCCTATTTTAATGGTTCCCTAAAATGCAAAAATTTCACCCATTTGTAGAGAATAAACTTGCAGTATTTGCAACATGCTCATCGATCTAAAATGTATGCAATTAAAAATATTTCCAGTGAATGCAAACCCTAGAATCATGTTACGTTAGATCATTTTCTTAGTCATGATATGTAACAAAATGGCGGCCTATTGCTGCGGTGGTAATTTTGGAAATATTAATGCTGAACACTTTCCCCTCAACATGTTGATCATTGAACTTAGTCATAGAACTAAAAATAATATGTAGTCATGGGAAGCCCATGAAGTAAAATCTCCCACTCAAAGTAATTCTGTTTTTCTTATCAAACTCTGAAAATGTAACTTGGCCACTCTGCTAGTCATCCGGTTTGGGAGACAATCTGCCTTTGCAAAGATCTACCTCAGGAGCTTCGTGTTTTTATGATACAATTATTGACATGAGCAAAGAATGTGATTGATTGTTTCTCAACATTAGCCACAGATAAAGTAAAATTACTTATGTGTTTTTTTAAATGTCATCCCATAAAGCATTAAAATGGAGAAGTGGAGTATGCAAAAGACAAAAACTTCCAAATGTATCCTTTGCAATTGTTGTGAAATGTGATTTAAGGTATAATCATCTTTCGATTGAAAAGGTGTCAATGATATATTAACATAAAGACTATGTCAGATTTAAACTGTTTACTAATACATAATCTGCACAAATTAAAAGGCAAGAAAATCAGTACATTTCACAACTAGAGTCAATGCAACTTTTACCAAGTTATAAATCTAAAGTTTAGTCTGAAGTCTCTTTAGGCCATGAGAGGTTGAATCAAATATTACCAAATTGTTGGTATTAAGTTCCCCAAAATGTAAGTTGGGACTACAATAATGTGCTGTACTTTAATTAATAATACAGGTAAATAGATTGTTGTTTTTCCATTTTTGCCTTTATAGTTCCCAAAGACAAACCCATTATATTGTCAGTTTTTGAACTTTTTTTTATGCAACACTACCTTAGTGAAGATGTTTCATCTTGAGGGTAAAAACGCTATTAGAGTAAAGATGCTGGTCTCACTAAAATCCCTCAGTTGTTTTCATAATTAAATATATTACTAGAAATTATTAAAGTTCATGTTTTAGCCCACACCTCTAGGTTCCATTTAAAGATGATAATCAGGATATGGTACTCATGTAGGAAGCCGATAGTAAAACGATTTCCATTGTTGCTACTACAACTGTTACTGAGGAAACATTAGCCACAGGGGTCCAGGTGAGATAGAAGAAAGTTTCACCATTATTGTTTGAATGTTTGCGTGCTTTCATTGATGTTTTAAAACACCATTGATTACACGTGTTCCTCAGCCTAAGTTTCCTGACAAACAGTACAGTTGGAGTTCTGATGGATCTACAATGCTCCTCCTTCTTGGAACAACTTTGCACTAAAAAGTCTTTTAATTTTGGGGAATTATTTATTTGATAATGATTTCAGTTCCAGCCGTGCTAGCTGCTGGTCAGTGGTAAATTTAATTAATTTTGCTTGGTCTCAGATCAGCTTTGCTGCTTCAGTCCCAGTTCTGAGTGACAAGATCCAGTTCCCCTCCTTCCTGAGGACCACGCCGAGTGATGTCGATCAGGCCTATGGGTTGGCCAGGCTGGTTATCCATTTTGGATGGACGTGGGTTGGAATTCTGGCAGAAGAGAGTGATTATGGTGTGCAAGGGAGCCAAGTATTCTACAACCAGCTTCAAGAAGCTGGACACTGTGTGGATTTCTTCAAATTTCTGCCCATGGTAATCTCAAGAGAAACTACATATAGTCTGGTGAAAATCATCAAAACATCCACTGCTACTGTTATCATGGTCTTTGCAACAGTTTATTTTCTTGCCCCTGTCATGGATGCTTTAGCCAGAGATGGAGTTCAAGGTAAAGTCTGGCTAGCCAGTGATGGATGGACCATCAACACTATTCTAAATAAGCCATATCAAAAGAACACCCTCCAAGGCACCATTGGATTATCACCAATATCAGGCAAAATTCCAGGCCTTGATGATTTTCTCTACCAGGTCCATCCTTTCAGAGCTACGGAGGATAAGTTCATTAAAGCCTTCTGGGAAGAGATTTTTGGTTGTCGATGGGATGTCAATGGCAGAAACCAAACAAATATTGGTGCTGCAGTCAAATCAAAAGCTTGCACAGGAAAGGAGGATTTGAAAGTGCTCAATGACAGCTTCTACAGCGCAGATCAGCTATGGGCAGCTTTTAATATATATAATGCAGTTTATGCCATAGCACACGCTGTGCATGAAATGCAGCTCTGTAACATTAAAGAGGTAGGCAATGGCAGTAGCAAAATGTGCAGTTTCCAACCTTGGAAGGTAAGTTGGAGACATTACTAGCTCAATAATCAACCGAGAATAAGTTTCATTCTTTGAAAATATATATCAAAACCAGTCTTATTCCAAAGGGTTACTGAATGCTCTGTTCATAGTAAAGAATTGTGTGCCAGTTTCACCTCAACATACTAAAGTTTACAAGAAGGTAATTTTCCAAACCAAGGCAATAGATATGGTGAATCATAACATTGATATTGTTGTGTTTGGTGCATATTAAATATATTTTGTATGTGTAAAAACACAAAAATATATATACAGGCATAGAAGTCATTGTGGTAAATTGGTCATGCTGTGTTAAAACCAGATTGCTGGGCCTGGGCCTATTCATGAACTGTATTTTTTAGCATGTGTAGTAGTACTACAAATGCTTGTCATAAACCTAAGAGCGGAGGTCTCTGCCTCTCCTATCTTTTATGTGCAGAGAGCTTCACCCCGACTGCAGAGATCACCATTCATAAAGGTATTCATTTTTGTAGTGAATGCAGGCAGGACAGGGGAAGTGGCTGAAAAATGGGGAATATTTACAACTAAGAGGGCGGGTGTTTACGCAGAGTAAGAGGGTGTCAAATTAATACCATATAGAGGTTCCAGGAGGGCCATATACCAACAAACAAAAGAGCAAGCCCATTTATATTTAAAAACTGCAATTCATCAAAAAGGATCAAAAACAGACATAAGTATGCCCACGCTCTGAGTAAGTTGACCACAACACATGGCCCAGCTACTGGTGCTGCAACACCCTCCTATAGAAAAAAACAGATAGCGACTTAAAATAGAATACCGTAGGAAATATTTCAACAATAAATAAATAAATGTATTTCTACTTTTTAAAAATGAATGTAAATGTGATGTAATGTTAACAAATGTTCACATAAAACATAAACAGTATTTTAATTTGTAATATTTTATTAATCTTTTAAAATGGCAAACAAAGGTATCTTTCTTTTTTAAAACTAATTAAGTTAAGTTAAATTAATTCTATACATAGTTTGTTTTTATTACCTTTTAATACATACAAAAAAATAAATGTTATTTTAGGTAGATTTTCAAAAACAACTTTAAAAAACAATTTTAATTCATTTTATGAATATAGATTACTCAAATATTTATTTAGAATTTAAAATTAAATTAATAGTGCTGTAGCATGTGTTCTACATTAAAAGGAAAATATAGCTACATAGTCATTCATTTTAATTCATATTTAATATTTAGTCATTTTGCTTTTTTTAAAGTTTTATAAACGTTGACATGGTGGCAGTGGCTGAGATCTCTGACTACATGTGCAAAGTTATTAGTAGTAACCTAACACTAATAGAGCTGGCTCCACCCCCTGATTTCATGGGTTATGCATATTTAAGTCTACACTTTGTTGTAAATGTATACTCATAAGAGGTGAATAACCAATAATAGCAATTTTACTACAAATTGTGAGAATAAATTTACACGTGTAGATTTACTCACATGTAAATGCACCTTTGTGAATAATCCAGTGAATTAACAAGTATGAACGGTCTCCTCAATGATCTAGTACAGGTGAGTAAGTAAATGGTTTGGCAATAAATAATTGACTGTGTTCCTTCGGAGGTGTGGGCAAGATCCTTAGGCTATGTTTTCAAAGGCATCTCAGGAAGAGAATATCACATAAATGGAATGGCACACCTTTGTATGCTAAACAGGTTGGTAGCACTCAACATTTTATTCCACAGGTTAGTAGTCAGATGCCAGCCTCAAGTCAGTTTACTTTTTTCTGTTTTGACAGTGTTTTTGGATTGACCAGACATGTTCTGCGTTACTAGATGTGTATTTGTTTACAGGATTATAGTGCTTTGTTTCTACAGCAAATGTAATAATAATAATAGTGATAATAAAAAAGTAATCATCTAGGATAGCAAAAATAATATTATGGAGTGCCCAAAAAGCATTCACAGTTTTGCCAACTGAGAGGGAGAACACAAGTGTTTATTAGTTTTCCACAAGAACTGTCATACCAATGATGAGTTTAAAGATGAACCCGTTGAGTGCTGGAAAGATAGGGGTTCTGGATCTGCCATCTGGTGTTGAAGGCATGGTTTTATAGTGAAGTATGACCTGGAAGATCTGGTAACCCTCTAAGTGAGGCCGCTGGGTGGGAACTTCAATTTGCTGCTGTGGGGCATCACCTACCCGCCTCAGGACTGGAGGGAGGTCAGCTTTTGGGGACATTACGAAAGACACTACTCTCAGCCTGCCCTCAAATATGGACCCACAGCTTGCTTGTTATAGCACAACCTCCAAGAGAATAATGTGACTCAGTAGCGGCTCGCAGGAGGGAAAGGGGGTGGGGGTGGCGTGGTGTGGTGCATGATGGGCGAAGGGGAACACGGCATAAAACAATATATATATAATGAAAAGAAAATGTACCGTTTTACTCCGCGCTGTACCTCGCTGCTCCCATCCGCTTCTATACTAGACTGCAGGCACAGGCTCCCAGCCTGCCCTGGGTCCAATCCTATCATTGCTTTCATGTTGCTGGCAGCATCAAAGCAGCATTAGGATTGAATGGAGTGCCCATCCAGGGCGCTCCATGGCATAGTGAAAGTCTCTGCCTGCTGTCTCGAACCCAGCAATGCAGTGCCTGTGATTCTGGGTTGGAGAGAGCCCAGTGCACATGTGTGCTTGGCCGGCCCTAGACGGCCTGCCAAACACACATGGGCAATGAGAGGGAGTGCTATGCATTCCCCCTTGTCCCCATCACAGCCACATGGCCCGCCCCTTTCACTACAAAACAATAAGAAACGTCATTTATTAAAATTTGATAGAGAAAGGTTTGCAGCTGCTGCTGCTGGTGGGGGTGGGGCAACGCTCATCTGCCATAGCGGAGGAGCCGCCCCTGATGTGACCAAAATATGTGTATTCTACCGCTCTCGCAACTGTGAACTCTGAAACACTACAATTATCTTTAATATATCCTGGATACAAAAAGAGATTATTTGTGGGAAACCCCAACAATCTCCTGAGTCGTTTGCTCAATAACAGTGACACTTAGGATGCCCAGTGTCCCCAGTTTTGTCTATTAAAATCTGATAAATGTCCTTGCATATTGCACTCTGCTCATAAGGAACAGGGATGACTTTCTGACCGAAGTTCTTGAAGTTGTATGACCAGCTGTGACTATACCAGGAAAATGTCACATTTCTGGCTGGCCATCGCTCGTGGAAGATCTCAGTAGGAAAGCTTGTGCTGTAGCCAAGACCTTCCAAAAGTTAGTTCTACTGGATGAAAGAGGGACACATATTCTGATCAGTGATGCTGAAGAGGTTAAATGGGTTGGCTGTACCTGTTGTAGTGAAGCTAGACGATTCCCAACTGAGATGTGACCAAAAAACCCTCTTGTATTGAAAGTGGGAGTCTAATCCCAACACGTTCTCTTGATATAATGAATATATAATGTTGGACAGACTGGTTGATTTAAAATGATTTTATAAACAAAGTGGTAGTTACAAATAGATTGAAAATGGAAGTGAAACATGGTTAGCTGGGTCAGATAGTAAGCTTTGGGGCGTGTGTGTTGGGCTCACTTCATCAGAAAACTCTCTGTCCATTACTGGGAATAGGCACAACCGCCGGGTCAATGCAACACTCACAAAACTTTTTGTGCACTGGTTTATCCTAGGCAAGGTGCTTGTAATTTACGTCCTTGGTGGGTTTCCTTCATGTACAGCAGACAATAATATCACACAATATCAACTACCTTTGAATATCGAAGACATATGTGGTATTATTTAGTGTGCATACTGTTACAAGGGATTGTTAAGAGTTGCAATCTATATGTAACCCAAATCATGCGTTCCAATCCAGTAAGGACTTCTCCACGTTTTGATAATATTACAGTAGAAAGACTGGCAGCAAGCAAAATTGTGTTTATTGTACAGTAATTTATTTCTGAGCACTGTAGCAATGCTTACATGAAGAAAGGTCGAGTTACCTTTCTCCAAATTGGGCTGTGAATGGCGAATGGCCGATTCACAGCATTGACCAACAATTCAAGGTGTACTACGGATTTATGAACTGAAAGATTAAGATAGAGCACTATACTGCTCCTACTTAGTATGAACATTTTGCTATGAGTGACGATATAGATCATCACTACCTCTCACAGAGGACTGTCTTTGGAAAAAGTGTTTGGCAGCCCACCTTTCTGTATAGCGTTGGAAGTTTAGTGTTTATGCACCCAGTACCTTTTCGTCTGGAAATTGTGATGTATATATTTTTGTAATGTAATGTGTAAATATATGTTTTAGTGTCGTGCATTGTGTCAACACTATGTATTGTTGGCGTTTTTTTAGAAGGAGGAGCAAGACAAAGTGAGACGAGTATAAATTTGTGCACACAAAGTGCGAGTGCTAGAATTAAAACATTTTTCCAGTGATTAATTAATGTCTCCACTGTTAATTTTTATAACGACACCACTTTTCTGTTTCAAAAGAGGTTGCAACTTACGAGACTCGTTGGTTCATGCCTCCACCCCAGGCACGAAGAAAAAAGATCTTATAGAAATGCTGAATCTTCCCTCTGTAATTGGACACTACAGTTGTAACATGTGTACGTCCTGCAGGTTCACAGAGAACACAAAAAGCATTGAGATCAATGGCAAAATACATAAACAACTCAGTTTTTCTAATTGCAATACAAAATCTGTTATATACTGCATAAGATGTCCCTGTTTGTTAGCATACATTGGTCAGACTGTACAACCAGTCAAATCACGTTTTCTACAGCATAGATCTAGGATCAGATGCGCTGTACATGGCGCCCCTCTTGTAGAACATTATATGAACAGAGACCATAAAGAGGATGACATCTGTTGGTCAGTATTATTTGTGGCAGAGACAAAGAACCAAGGAATGAGGGCATATCTATTCTAGACAAAATGGAGGCCAGATTCATTGAAAAACATGGCACAGCCAGATATGGGTTGAATGATGTTAATGATATGTGGTCCTTGATACAATGTTAGAAATCAGGATTCCATAGATATGCAAATGGCCTGGTTGTGTACATACATTTGGTGTACCCTACAGGGTCTGGTCTGATATATTCTTGTATTCCTTTTCAGATTTGTAAATGTCCATGATTTGTATATGTATTACTTTGATTTCCCAAATGGGTGAGGTTTGATAAACTCCTGAATATCTCCTCAGAAAATGTTCTTGGTGTTTATATAGGCAAAGCATCCTATTGGGGTGTCCTGATGTAAATTTTAATATATTTTACATCTCTCAGTAATTTGCTGCATGTTTCCAATAGCTATAAGATGAATATCAGTGAGTTCAACACTCTTTCCCCCAATACCATTATGGTGTATACGTTTTTTCAATTTAAGATTCTAACTTTTTTAATAGTCAAATGCATAGTCAAACATGGCTGCCAGCATAAATGTTGAGACAGTGTGTAAATATCGGTAAGGCTAATACTCATTCCCTCAAAACTATTTTTTGTAATTGTAGTTTTTCTTCCTTTTTTAGTTGTCAAATGTATAGTTAAATGTTGCCGCCAGCTATCAGCTGGTCAGGGCTTTACAAGATGAGTCATTTTTCTGTAATTGCCCTTTATGACCCTTATTTAAACTTTATTGCCAAGCACACGTGAGCGCGAGATTCACTTGTGCCCCAAATACCATGACTTTATACATCTCTTTTAGTTACATTCAGGATTCTCAAAGAACCAGAGGCAGAATCAAAAACTCCATATGGGATAACTTGTTTTATTTTGATATGTACAATCAGGTTCCCACAAAAAGCCTTTGGAGCTCACGTCAGGATATGATAGATAGCGATGCCTTCCTGCGCTTACATAGATATATGTTTTAGAAGAATTTCAGCTGGTCTCACTCATTTACATTTGTATGGTCAGATTCATTTTCATGACCGCTATAAAGGTCAGTGTGTGTCCCTAAACCACACGCTTGATATTTAGTTTGTACTTGTCACTATGGAGGAATAAGGTTCTCTTTAGGGTCCATGCTTCACTCTAGGTAATTCACTTGAACAAATGTTTCCCCGATTTGGTATTTTTGGGAACGCAGTGGTTACCTCACCTCACCATATCTTATAACGTGCACTCTTATGAGTGTTTACCTCACTATATCTCTCTAAATTCTTTTATTGTTCAATAAGTATGTTCATATGTTAAGTTGTCAATAAGCATCACAGGATCTTGAGTTTTAAGAACAAAATGGAATTGCCCACTAGGTGAAGAATATAGTTGTCGGTGAACAGGGTGTTATATGACCCTGGTGGTATTGCTGATAACATAGGCACAGCTATAAGAATGAATATACATATTTGCTATTCTATAGATATGCACCACTTCCTATGTCCTGATGAGGCCCATAGATGAAGGGCTAAACGCAATGACCAACAACTCAAGGAGTGCAATGAATTTATAAGCTGAAAGATTAAGACAGAGTACTATACCGTTCCTACTTAGTATGAACATTTTGCTATCAGTGACAGTATAGATCATCACTACCTCTCACAGAGGACTGTCCCTGGAAAAAGCGTTTGGCAGCCCACCTTTCCGAATAGCGCTGAAAGTTTTGAGTGCTTATGCTCCCAGTACCTTTTTGTCTGGAAATTGTGATGTATATATTTTTGTGATGTAATGTATATATATATATATTTTAGTTTAGTGTCATGCATTGTGTCAACTCTATATATTATATGCATTTTTTTAGGAGGAGGAGCAAGACAAAGTGAGACGAGTATACATTTGTGCACACAAAGTGCGAGTGCTAGAATTAAAACATTTTTCTAGTGATTAATTAATGTCTTCACTGTGATGTTTAATATTTGTGTATCTTTCCCTACTCTATACCATTTATATATCAGTATCCTTAGTGCGACTGTAGCATCATTTTTTTTAGGCTGTGGCAGAGCTAAATAGGCTTTTACCCTGCACCATATTTACAAAGTGGTGCAAGGCAAGCATTGCACAACTTTATAAATCATTACGCCGCTATATACCTGTGCCAGGTATAATGTATGCAAGGAGGGCATTCCCTTATAGGGAGACCCCAAGAAATGGCAGAGCAAAATTTACAAGGTTTCACTGCATCATTATAGCGTCATTTTTTAATGCCTGCCTGGGGCAGGCATTAAAGTGACGCTATGCTATTTTCTATGGGACTTTCAAAACTTTGCTAGACTAGCGTCAAAATGTTTTGTGCTAGTCCAGCAAAGCGCCACAATAGCATCACAAATTTTGATGCTACTGTGCTAACATGCACCTTGGTGTGCTGTATTGTAAATACAGCATAACTATCGTGTCATTAGGGGGGTACAGGGTGACGCAAGGAACTGGCGCATCGGAGCTGATGCGCCAGTTCCTTGTAAATATGCCCCATAGTGTCTTCTAGTGTGAAGATTAGGCCCTTGACAGTGTACATTGTCATTCGGATAGGTGACAATTCTTTCACACCTGCATTTATCTGGGGGTCACCAAAGTGTTTCACCCAGCAGTGTGTTTGTATTTAACACTGTGTTTGCTGCTGTACATGCCACTGACATGGGCTATAAGCTGCCAAACACTTTTTTGCCCCCTCAATAAGTTTGGACCAATTCGTTTTCTCCCACAACCTGCCACAACAGTTCTACTCTGAGCCTAATTAGTTTTTATAGTTTGCCTTGGCATGTTCTATTTAGTCCCAGTCCCCCTTTTTTATTGACTTAATTATGAGCCATGTTGCCTTTCTGCATTCCCCGGAGAACCATGGGTTTGTATCCCTCTTTGTTTGATTGGGACTGCTAGCTCAGGTGAGGTGTGCTTCAAGCGCTGTAAATAACTTAAAATGGGCAGGGTTTACTGTAAGCCATGAATGTTCACTCACTGCTGCTGTAGCAGTACTTCCACAATATCTGCAACATCCAGATGTTAGGAAGATGTTAGCAAAAATTTCAGAGTGCTTATTACATGTGACCATTTTATAGATCTCCTGTTATTGGAGACCGACAAGGAGCAATCTGGTAAACAATATTATTTTAAAAACCTGTGTAAACATGAATTTAAATATATTTGTACTTCACATGTCTACAGTAAAATGTTTTATATTTTAAAATAATACTTAAACAACATTTCATTTAAAAAAAAAAAAAGAAAACACAGGCTTATTTTAACTTACCAAAACCAGTGAGAGGGGAAGGGAATATTTATGTGGGAAAGGCCTTTAGTATGCCCAAACTGATACACATAAACCAAAAGCGGAGAGTGTCCCCCAAACCAAGCAGTCACTTTGGCCTACTCCTTAGTGCTCACCAGGCATACTATATATGTTCTCACAAGACCCTCACCCACATGCTAATCATGTGGCATGCTTCATCACCAGGGCCTTACCTTGCGAGGTACTCACCACCAGGTGGGCTCAACCTCACGGTGGGAGGGAGCACTTTGATATTCTCTATATTCTTAGTAGGATCTTAGGGCAGAAAGTGCCAAAAATATCTCCAGGGAACCCTAACCCATTTTTCTAATAAGAGGGGCCTTGTGCTAAAGTTAAAAACATAGCATGATGCAAAGAGCATTTATTGAGCCAGTGTGTCTACTCCAAGCAGCAAGCTTCATCGACTTCGCAAAATTTGCAGATTCCATCAGGAGCTCTTAGACCCTTGTACTCCTAACCTATACTGAAAAGGAGTTATGCATGCACATGCATTCCATGCAAGATCAAGAGATAGTTACCCAACCCTACCATACAGGGTAAGTTGATTGAAAATTGGAGATTATCCACATCAAGAACCCTAAAAAAGGAGAAGGCATACAGAAACTAAAATACATCTGTATTGTAATATAGATGGTTTAAACAATGAAACCTGTGCACTGTACTGAACAATTTAAAAAAGTGAGAGCTCTAACCTTAGAGATACAATGATCCATAAGCCAGGATAAGTGACCTGGTGTGAATGAAGTGCTTCTAAAAGCTAGTGTTCAAAATATCATGCAGTCATCTAATTTTCCAAGTGTATTAGATAAATTTAACATTAAGTACAAACAACATAAATAAATTATTTCTGCTGACACTTTATGACTTGACTAGTTAAACAAGGGGTTTTTGCTCAGTATTGTCTTAGAAAAATGTATGTGCTTTGTTTACGCATATTAACTAGGTTCCTGGAAATACTGGGTCATTCAATGGCTTTTGTATACATCAGTTTTCACTCTTACGTTCATGTATATGTGGAGCGCATTAACAGCCAACTCCTCTATCCTCTCACTGAAGTTACTCCAGTACATCAAAGCTGTCCATTTCAAGAACAGTGTGGGTGACGAAGTTTATTTTGATGCCAATGGAAACCCACCAGCGATCTTTAAAATTCTGAACTGGCAGCCAACTACTGAAGGCTCCTTTGTGTATGTCAAAGTTGGCCAATTCAATTCTAGAGAGCCTTTAGGACTGGATTTACTGCTCGATGAAGAAGCCATTATGTGGAATACAGGACTTAGACAGGTGAGTTTTTGTCTCTAGTGATGATGTATTCAATAAATCTGCCTGCCCACTGGTTTTCTCAGTACAATACCAATGTTATGTTATGTTATGTTATGATATTAGCTCAATGCATTTTGAATAGGCCTAGGCAAAATGTTAATTACGCTGGAGTAGTCAGAGTAATTTCACTAATTTACGCAATATTCTTGTGATGAGTAATTAGGAGTATGGGGCAGAAATTCTACCACAGCAGCACGGAAACAACGAACTAAGAAAACAGGTTGCTGCAGGCTACTGCTGTTCATGATTTTTAACATTTAGCTCCTCATTAAGACTTCGACGGACGGAAAAGGCAGTCTGCCGAAGTCCTGAGGTCGCGTTACTGCCAGTGAGGTCCCTTTCCCGCGGCCCTTATAACAGAGTTTCCACCCGCTGGCCCAGCGGGAAGCAGGCCACAACATTGATGCTGGCTCATAATCAAACCAGCTGCAATGTTGCATGTGTAGGGTGCACCCTTTGCAGACCGTGAAAAGAGCAATGTAAAAGCTGGCAGAGAAGGGACTCGTAATCCCCAGAGCAGCTCTGATGCAGGATTAAGACCGCCAGCAGATGAGAAATGGCAGTGCTTGTGGTCCAAGAGTGGCACAACCTCCAGGGTCGTAATTGGGCTATTGAAACACCACATTTGCGGCGGTCTGACCTCAACTGAGGCCCTCGTAATGAGGGGCTTAGTGCCATTTCCTTAATGCAAAATGCATCCTCTGGCGCATTTTGGGTGCAATGGTGTCTTTTGCACTAAGAAAATAGTATTAAATTCTGGTTTAAACTTCTCAAAGAATTACACATAACTATGAGTAATTTTGAGGTAATTGTGGGTAATTACACAAGAGAGAATTGAGTCAGTTTCACCCACCTATAATTTTGATACTAGGGAGAAAACCCTTTTCAGAACCTTCACTCACAATAGAATATGTGATTTCAACTAGATTACGCAAGCGTACAGAAGACACAAGTAGACATGCATGCTACAGCCTAGATAATTTAACAATATATAATTTATTATTTACCAAAATACTTGTTTCAACCCAAATAATATCAATTCATAATTCAAAATGGCTCCTGCAATCTAGGTGGGAGCTTTTACTGTCGACCCGGCAGGAAACTCTAAATTATTCTCCAAACTTTAAATGACAGCCTTACTCTGGAAGGTCCTGACTGTTTATTTTATAAGTACCCCAATAGAGTTTTTTAGTAAGCAGATGAAGAAAGTACTTCTTCATTTAGAACACTCTCCTGATCAGGCTCTATGATGAGACTTTATATAAAATTATGGATTCTAAATGGAGCCCTGGAGGACTCTGATTTCAACTCTACATACTGTTATGGCTAATGTCCATGAACCACTGTTCATAGATAAGCTTTTGAACATTATGTCAGAAAGCGTTAACAGTTTGAAGGCTTTAATGGCCACAGAACTATGAAAAGACTTGCAGTATCCCCATAATGTACATTGAGGGTGCTTTTTCCTTTCTTCTAGCTTATATGGAAGTCATGCCCATCATCCATATCACTTATGCAATGAACCATTAAATCTCTGTGTCATTCAAGCAAGTTTCTTGTGTATGAGTCCTCCCCCACCTTTTGTCATGCCTTTCCAAAAATCAATCCTTATTGCTTTACGTTGGAGAAATTTTATCCACTGATGTGTGCACTTTATTGAGGTTCGCTGCTTTTCCTTGGTAGCTGGTTGTTTGGGGGTGAATGCAACATCTGGTTATTCCTGCTGTCAATTATTCTTCTATCTATTATTCTATCTCTGCTCTCCACCTGGGCAGGTTCAGCTTAATAACCAATATGTTTGGAAAAGTATGCTGTGAAAAAAAGGTGTTTGGTCTCATTTGGAAACCTGAACTCTGTAGCCAGGAATTTAATACTATCTCCATTAAACTCTCCAAAAGAGGATTGATTCTTCTAAGCCTCCACACACCAACACGGAATCTACTCTGTATAATGGTTTCCAAATAACCTTGGTGTTCACAATGTGGTAAGTTCCTTTATTGAGTGCTCATGTGTACTGTGCTGATACCATGTGATGCATGGTAATACTTAATGCAGTGGTTCCCACCCTGTGGTCCAGAAACCACTGGGGGTCCAGGAAGCCTTCTCATGGGGTCTGCAACTGGTTAGAAAATTAAATAATATTATCAGATTAATAAAGGGTATATAATTTGTTAAAAAAAAAAAAAAAATGCAAATCTGAACATTTTCAAATGTTCTATAAATGTGAAGGAATTTATAAATGGAGGCTAAAAATTAGGTTAGTGTCCTCATTTTGATTAGTCAAGTTAAGTTTATTGTTTCAGCTTCCAGCCAGCCACACATTAATTAAAACACAATTTAAAAAAATACAATAAATACAATACAATTTATTAAAAAGAGAGAAAGAGAACATACTAAACATGATTCATTTAAAAACACTGTCATAATAAATACAACATTATGTCCCAGTACAACAATCATAAAATCATGAGATCAGCTAGCACCGTCGGGGGGAATCATGTTTATTAGAGAACAGAAAGTGGTGGGTTATGATGTCCATCCCACCAAAGCTACAGTTGCAGCGGTGCCCTCCCACGGCAAGCCTGTGGGTGTGTGTTAGGTAGTTCCTAGTCAGCAGGATGCCCAACCAGAATTTTATATACACAGTTCTTCTAAACTGAGGATATAGCAGATCAAAGTAATCATTACACATGGGACTGTAGGTGTCACTACAGCAATTCAATGTGTAATGGAAACAGGCCTGAGCTCCCGGCATGTCTTCATCATCAAATGCACATGGTATCACTCTTCAATTACGTCTGCAGTGTTTTGCCTGACATTGCTGGGAGCAGCCCAGAGGGACCCCATCTGTAAATCATTTAAAACATTCTGGACATGAGCTGACCTTGTTCTCCCCAGCACTCCTTTTTGCGGGTAGCATTTTCCAGGGTTTCCAAATAAAGAACCCCCTTTGGGTTTCTTATCAGTCTGACCCAATACATGATTAGTCTTAACATTGTAGTTTCAGAGATTGGAGTAAAGTTTAGAGCCACCAGTGCGGTGTCCGGCCCCAAACTCAGCAGGGCTCTAAGACGGTTGTTCCCAGCCACCTGGAGTGGGCACACATTTGCAAACCACCAGAGTTCTTCCACATTTAGAGCAGCCGCCACTGCCCACTGCTTATATATTTGCAGAAATATGCTGATTCTTCTGGTGCCAGCAGTGCACCTAAATTTCAGTTCCCCACCAGTCATTTGTCATAGGAGTTGAGCCGACTTAAGCACCTGATAACTCCATTGCAAGTTCTCTGAGAAACGGATACCTAGGTAATCAAACTGCTTAACAATTTCTAAATGGGCTCCTCCATCAGAGGTGCCTGCTTAAAGCTGGGGAACGGTCTGAGTACCATACTTTTTGTTTGGCTACTATTGATAGTCAGGGATTTCCTACTACAGTATTCCCCAAACTGCTGCAAAAGCCTACGGGTGGCATTCTTAGTACCCACCAATAATACTATGCCATCCGCATACCGCAATAATGGCACCGTTTTTTCCATCTGTAATGGGGATATCTTGAGGGTCCTCCATCTAATATTCTGCAGCATAATTTAGGAACAGACTGAAGAGCAGGGTAGCCACCACACACAATTGCCTCACCCCCTTCTCAACCAGGAAAGGGTCGGTACATCCTCCCAAGGCCATACCCAACTCTGGTTGCATTTATAATGTGGAGGGCATTATAGCTGATATTAATAATGAGTCTACCTCTAAGTCCTGCAGGGACCTCCATTATTTCTCTCTATCCACTTGATCAAAGGCCACTTTAATATATATGAAAATAAGGTACAGTGATGACGTCCTGACTATCGTAAATGCATAGGCGATCATATAAATCCTAAGAGCCTGGTCAATGATCCCTAGTCATGACCGAAAACCAGCTTGTACTCCGTCAGGATGTTATGAACATCCACCCATCCCTGTTGACAATTTAACAAAACCTTCCCTAGCACTTTACCCGGCTCATCAAGAAAGGAGATCGGGTGGTAAGTGGATGGACAATCCTGATCTCCCTTCTTGAAGATTGGCACAATAATAGTGGCGCTCCAAGATGGGGACACAGCATTGCCAGTTAATGGAGCATTGAACACCTTAGTGAGGATACTAGTCGACCGGTAGGATTCCTCACATATATATTGTTAGGCACTAAATCAGGGCCCTGCTCCTTGTGTATTTTCATTTCTTTCATCCTCAGGTACCAGAATGACTATCATTGTAAGGGGGTCAGTACGAAAACTCTCCTGAGGTGTGTGCAGGTCTGATGGGGCTGTGGGGTTAATACAATACAGAGAACTAAAGTGCCTGGTCCACACCACTGGACCGATGTGGGTTTCTACACTGGTAACCACTCCATTCTAAGCCCGTGCAACCAACTCCCAGAACCTTCTGGAATCTTTCCTGTGCGAAGGCCCCCTCAATTCCTCCCAGAGTGCCAGCTTGTACAGTGATTTCTTGTTTTTCAACAGGTGTTTGTGCTTTCACCAGAGGTCCTGAAACAACAATTCACACTTGTTACCGGAGTGGCACTGAACCATGGCAACAGAAACAGCTTTCCTCATTGTATAGCATTCATCATCAAACCAACAGGCCCAACACTTCTTCTCCCTCCCTTATAACCCATAATATTAAAAGCATGGGGTATGGACCACAGGGCAATCAGCTCCCTCACCATCTCTTCATAAGCTACCATCACTTTCGCATTGCCGGTACAACAGGAGTCCAGATTTATAGGGCCAAATCTGCCTCAAATGTCATCATGGAGAGGGAGATCATGCTGATACTTCTCAGTGCTCCATTGTATTCTTCATCTACTATTCGATGGAGTGATCAATAGACCAAAAGTAACCCGTTTGGACTTGTCCACATTGCCTGTTCACCATGAGCAAAGTTTTAAACATAGTACCACAGGGTCATGATCGCTGTCCACCCTTCTCACAATAGTCAAATTGTAAACACATTCTCACCCCTCTACGTTGATTAGGATATAATCGATAGGTGTCAGGCTTCTCTCATTATCAAAAGTGGCCATGACGCTGCAGTCTGATGGGGTGCAGCCATTGATAAAACGAGATGATGACTTATCAAAAGATCAGGGAACAACCCCCCTTCTTATTAGGTTTAAAATTAACCATGGCTGTTTTGGGGATACCCTGTGTTAGAAATGGGGTTGTTGGTTGGCAGTCAGATTACCACCTGTAGAAGCAAGGACCCTCACTCCAGTCAGGGCAAAGGAGAAACCACCTGGTTAACCTCCACTCAGCCCCTTGGTAGCTTGGCACGAACAGAAAGGCTGAAATCAGAAGTAATGTGTAAAGTATTTGTACCATCACACACAGTAATACAGTGAAACACTACAAAATGGTCACCACACCAGTTTAGCAAAATAGGTAATATTTATCTGAATCAAACAAGACCAAAATGACAAAAATCCAACATATATAAGTCAAGATATGAATTTTCAAAAGAATAAGGGCCAGATGTAGGAAGCATCTTGCATGGTGCAAACTGCGAAAATCGCAGTTTGTGCCATGCAAAATGCTCATCGCGATGCTCATTCACATTTTGCGAGTCGGTACCGACTAGCAAAATGTGAATGCGACTCGCAAATAGGAAGGGGTGTCCCCTTCCTATTTGCGACTCGCATCGCGATGCAAATTGCTTTGTGACCGCAAACGCAGTCGCAAAGCAATTTGCTGTTACCACCAGTGTCACACTGGTGGTAACCCATTCGCAAAAGGGAAGGGGTCCCCAGGGGACCCCTTCCCCTTTGTGAATGTTGGCAAAACATTTTTTTCAGATCAGGCAGTGGTCCAGTGGACCACTGCCTACTCTGAAAAAACAAAACCAAATGTTTTCGTTATTTTTTTTGTATTGCAACTCGTTTTCCTTTAAGGAAAACGGGCTGCAATACAAAAAAAAAAAGCTTTATTTAAAAAGCAGTCACAGACATGGAGGTCTGCTGTCTTCAGCAGGCCACCATCCCTGTGAATGCAGGGACTCGCTGTGGGGTCGCAAAATGCGACCCACCTCATTAATATTAATGAGGTTGGTCTTTGCGACCCCATAACGATTCGCAGACGGTGTCTGAGACACCGTTCTGCATCCGAATCGCAAATTCTGAACTTTCTACATCTGGCCCTAAGAGTCTTACTTCATAGAAAAAACTGGAAACTTTGTTGTTACACAAAGTACCTGGGTTGAGTCAAAAATAAAGCCACACACGCAGGCGTGCGTCACTTCTTCTCCAGTCAGGTAAGCAATGTATTGTTTATCTCCCTCACAAGAGAGTGATGCGTTGATTTTCGGACAGGGCACTTCGGATCCGCACAGGTTCATGGTGACTTTGACACCATGTTGGAAAACCGCACTGCATGGGGTTTGCATCGTTATCAGCAGCAACAAGCAGCCATTATGCATCGATGTCCCAGCTGAGATGCATGTGGAGCGTTGATTTTAGCTGCAAAGCTGGTGGCACGTCGTTTATCAGATGTGTCACAGGTGGTGCATCAAAAATGTCCCTGCATGGTGTTCTGTGTGTGGATTTCAGTCTTGGTTCTGCCAACTTCCCCTTTCAAGGTCCCAGGGACTGGATGGGGCACCACCTGGCAGGGCAGGAGTCTCAGTAGAGAGTCAAGGTGCTGGCAGAGAAAGTATTGTTGGCCCTGATACTTCAAAACAGTCCAAGTTCTTCTCAAGCAGGAATACACAACAATGTCCAGTCTTTGTCCCCTTTCACAGGCAGAAACAGCATCTACAGGATAGCCCAACAAAGCACAGTCACAGGCAAGGGTAGCACTTCTCCTCAGCTCATCAGCTCCTCTCCTTGGCAGAGGTTCCACTTGAATCCAGAAGTGATCTACAAATTTGGGGTTTTGGGTCCAATACTTATACCCCTTTCTACCTTTGAAGTTGCCCAACTTCAAAGGAAAGTCTCTGTTGTTTACAGGATCCTGCGTTGCCCAGGCCAGGTTCTAGACACACACCAGGGGGTTGGAGACTGCATTGTGTGAGGGCAGGCACAGCCCTTTCAGGTGTAGTGACCACTCCTCCCTCCACTCTAGCCCAGATGGCTCATCAGGATGTTCAGGCTACACCCCAGCTCCCTTTGTGTCAATGTCTAGAGAAGATTCAGAAACAGCCCAACTGTCAGTCTGGCCCAGACAGGGAACCCACAAACAGGCAGACTCACAGAATGGTTTAAGCAAGAAAAATGCCCACTTTCCAAAAGTGGCATTTTCAAACTAACAATCTAAAAACCAAGTTCACTAAAAGATGTATTTCCAAATTGTGAGTTCAGAGACCCCAAACTCCATATTTATATCTGCTCTCACAGGGAAACTGCACTTTAAGGATATTTAAAGGCAGCCCCCATGTTCACCTATGAGAGAGCTATGCCTTGCAACAGTGAAAAACGAATTTGGCATTATTTCACTGTCAGGACATGTAAAAACACATCACTAAATGTCCCACCTTTATCATACACTGCACCCTGCCCATGGGACTACCTAGGGTCTTCCTAAGGGGTGCTTTAAATGTACAAAAAGGGAAGGTTTGGGCTTGGCAAGTGGGTACACTTTCCAAGTCGAATTGGCAGTGCAAGCCTGCACACACAGACACAGCAGTGGCAGGTCTGAGATATGTTTACAGGGCTACTCATGTGGGTGGCACAATCAGTGCTGCAGGCCCACTAATAACACTTGATTTATAGGCCCTGGGCACCTCTAGTGCACTTTACTAGGGACTTACTAGTAAATCAGATATGCCAATAATGCATAACCCACTCACAAAAACAATTTACACAGAGAGCATATGCACTGTAGCGCTGGCTAGTAGTGATAAAAGTGCAGAGAGTCCCAAAGCCAACAAAAACTGGTCAGAAAAATTAGGATGAAGGAGGCAAAAGGTTTGAGGGTGACCTTGCAAAAAGGGCCAGGTCGAACACCCTGCCAGCAATCTTCCAGTTAAAACCTCATTATTAATGATCACCTCGGATGACTGTGGATTGAAATCACTGCAGGCCAGGAGCAGATACTTTACTGTTTTGCCCTCCCTTAGTCGCTTCAAGTTAGCCGCCTCCTCCTTGATGCTCTTGTTATATGACACTAACTTTTCCCATATACCTTGGAGAGGTGGGGACCATTCCGGAAGAATGTAAACATTCACTATATCAATCACTCTATCTACAGAGTCCGACAATCCAATTCTCACATGCTGGGCATTAAATGTTGGTGTTGCTACCCTCAGTTGTTCTGTTCTAAATTTCAGTTTATGGGATACCTACACAGAAAGCCCCCAAAAGGCCTGTCCTTTCTTGGTCCTCGCAGCCTGGGTATTGTGAGAAAACAGGGCTGATTGCAGAGGCCCCCTAACTTTTTGCCCCCATTTTTCACTTTTTGCTGGTGTTTTCCTGACTCTGATGGTGCCCTGGGTACTGCTAACCAGTCCCAGGGCCTGTGCTCTGTGTAAAATGTATATGCAAATTAGGTTAATTATAATTGGCTAAGTTAACCTACCTATAAGTCCCTAGTATATGGGAGGGCATGTAGGTTTAGGGACCACAGCATAGGTGGTGCACCCATAGGTGCACTGCTGAGGTGCCCAGTGTCATTTTTAAAGGCAGGCCTGCCTTGCTGGCTGCTTTTAAATTAAAGTTATATGCAAATTCGACTTTGGAATTAAAGTAGTTCCAAAGTCTTACACTACCTTATTTTTACATATAAGTCACCCCTAAGGTGTGCCCTATGAACCCCTAGGGCTGGGTGCCATGTAACTATAAGCAGGGACCTTCTAAAAATAGTTTTATAAGCCCTGGTGAGGTAAAAACAGCCAAATTCGTTTTTCCCCTCATTGTAGTGATTGGCCTCCATAGGCTAGAATGGGGAGACTTTATTTTAATTTTTAAAGTCCCCTTTAATGATGGATACCAAGAGTTTGGTATCATATTAATTGTTATAGTAAACCCCACAACTTCCAGTTGTTGGATTTAATATAACTTGATCAGGTAAAGAGTTTTAAACTTTTCCTGAAAAGTTGCCAATTTCAGCCCTGCATTGTTTTTGCTGCTGTGCCATGATTGGCCAGTCTCTAGCAGCCTGGTCAGGCTCCCTTGATGAGGTGTGAAGTGGCCTGGCTTCACACAAAGGAATGTGCCTGTGGGAGGGAATCTCCCCTCAGCAGATGGTGAGGCAGGAAGGGGGAGGGCTGCCAAACTGGTCTTCAAAGGCAGAGAAGGACATTTGGAGCAACCAGCAACCCCCCCGCATCCTCCAACCCCAGACAACTGGGTGCCCCCTTGATTAGATTAGGAGAGGGCAGGAGAGGGGTGTGTTTATGATTTTTAGCCACACCAGTGGGTGGGCTCAGACAGATGTAACCTCCAAAATTCAGATTCAGCCATGATGGATTTTTGGAGAATGTTGCCTCCTGGGATTGATTTTTGTCACATTTCCCAGGAAGTGGTCATCACAGGGGGAAGAACCCTGCACCTGGTTGGAGAACCGGGACCCCCCTGCTTTTCACCCGGGAGCAAGGATAAAACTGGCAGACCTGCACCCACACCTCAGTTCCCTACCACATCCAACAAGGAAGAACTACAGAAGAAGAAGGACTGCCCTGCTGGACCCCTGGCCTGCACCTGGAACCTGCAGTCAGAAGTACTGCACCAGCTGCACACTTGGGCTTCACCACAAGAAGGACTTTGCCTGGCTTCAACTGGTTCAAGGAGGGACTCCCTGTTTGCTGCAGGTGAAAAATTGCTAACCAGAGTCCCCTGCACCAACTCCTGAAGAAAGCGACCAGCTGACCACTGTCCAGTGGCCAAAAAGGAGTTCGCGCCTGGTGCATTCTGGGAATTGTAGTCCACACCCCCAAGGACCATCTCAGAACTTCTGGACCCTTGGGGTGAGCTGCGGACCTCAAAAGAACCTTAAAAGGACATCTGGGAGAAGCCCCAGAAGTTTGGAGAAGTTTGGAGAACTTTTGAAAAAATGCTCCATAGAGGGACCGGCCCTGCCGCAGCAACTCTAGCCGGCTTGCCTCAACTGCGACCCGGCCTGATTTGCTGGTTTGTCCCGGTAAAGAAAATCTCTGAAAAAGAGACTAAGTCCGAAGGTAAAAAGTTGACCGGGACCTTCCAGCCAGCGTATCAGAGGAGGGCTCCATGGACATCGGATCAAGGTTTACCCCGGTCAAAGGATTTTCACCTCAAAAAAACGACTAAGTCCGAAGGTAAAAATCTCCACCGAGGATTGCCACGAAGCGTATCCGGAGAAGGGCTCCAGGAGGTCGGATTGGAATGGCAGGTTCCTCCGCTGAAGAAAATCTTCGAAAAAGAGACTAAGGGGGTCATTCTGACCTCGGCGGTAAAAGGCGCTTACCGCCGGTCAGAAGACCGCCATAACACCGCCGCGGCTGCGGTAAACTGCCACGGTCATTCTGACCCGCAACTGGCAAACCGCCAAAAACCCGACATCAACAAAAGTCCGCCACACCAAAGGTCAGCGAAAAACTGGCGATGACCAAACCTCCACCGTCACGCCAACAGAAAAATGCCCATTCCATTCCGACCCACGAATCCACGCGGCGGTCTTTCAACCGCGGTATTCCATTGGCGGTACACACCGCCGCGGTCAAAATACACACACCCTTACAAAACACAACCACATTGGACAATTTGAAACACACACACCTGATACACATACAAACAAAACACCCACACACCTAATACAATATAAAACACACACCCACATCAACCACAAACCCCTACAAAAAAAAAAAACGACAGAATGCCAGAGATAGACAGCACTGCTTAGACAACACCATCACACAGAGGCAAACCACACCATCACCCACACAATATCCATCACCACACTCACCACACTCTAAAACACATACACCACCCCACACTTCATCCACACCACCCTATGGCACCCCAAAGACACCCCCGGTTCTCAGACGCCGAACTCCGGGTCATGGTGGAGGAAATAGTTCAGGTAGAGCCCCAGCTCTTCGGGACACAGGTGCAGCACACCAGCATTGCCAGGAAGATGGAGCTATGGCAAAGGATAGTCAACAGGGTCAACGCTGTGGGACAGCATCCACGAAATCGGGATGACATCAGGAAGCGCTGGAACGACCTACGGGGGAAGGTGCGTTCCATGGTATCAAGGCACAACATCGCGGTGCAGAAGACTGGCGGCGGATCCCCACCTACTCCCCCAGAATTTACAGCATGGGAGGAGGAAGTCTTGCACATCCTGCATCCTGAGGGCCTCGCAGGAGTAGGCGGAGGAATGGACTCTGGTAAGTCAAATCTTAACTACTTCTTCCCACCCCCACCGCACCTGCATCCCAAATCATACCCCCACCCTCACCCCCACCCCCATCACACCTACTCCCTGCAAATGGCTCACCATCACAACCCACCCATCCAACACCTAGACCTGCATGTGTCCACAAAGCATGGACACCCATCACCAAAGCATGCCCACTGCACATACACATCTCCCCCACAAGCCACCCTCACAAACGCCCACACACAGGAATGCCAGCCTTGGGGTACACGGGCACCCACCCATTGACCGATATGGCACACACTGAAGCAATAACCATACCTCTATACCCCTGCAGGACCCGAACGCCACCACACCACCCAGGAGGGTCCAGAAATGTCCATCCCTCCCCCAGAAGAGGCCACCAGTGATGACAGCAGCTCTGTCTCCCTGGACCCAGATGACCAGCCCGGACCATCGGGGACCTCTGGACAGTCGGTTCCCCTCACACAGCCACTGGCCACAGCAGACCCAACCCCTTCTGGGAACACCAGCACAGCTCCCACCCAGCGGGCCCATGCCTCTGTCTCCAGCACACGTCAATCAGCGGTGTGTCCACCACTACAGGGCACCCAGGTTAACCCACCAACCCAACAACAACAGGGACCTGGGGGCAGTGGTAGTGGGCACACGGTCCAGGGGACAGAGGCCCAGGGAAACAGGGGAACTGGGAGGGCTGCTGTGCGACAGGGGGGAGACAGGCCTAGGGAACCCACTCTCCACGAGGCCCTCTCCTCCATCATGGGAGCATACCACCACTCCCAGGAGACGATGGCGACGGTACTGGCCAGGTTCCAGGAGATCCAGGTCATGCAGGAGCAACAGTACATGGGGTTCAGGGAAGAACTAAGAACCATCAGTTCCGCAATGGGCACCATTGTAGGGGCACTCAACCAGATTGTCACCACATTGCGGGACCATGTGGCACCACAAAGGGCCCCTGTCACTAGCATGGACCAAGAACAGGCAACCACCTCCGCCGGCGCTAGTGGACAGGAGGCCCCCACACAACAACAGGCCACCAGAACCCCACCTCCTGCAGAAGAAGAACCACCCCGCAAGCGGGGCCTGAGATCTCGTAAGAAGACAGTAGGATGTCAAGACCCCCGCCAGCAAAGGATACCCCCTGATGTTATCCCACTGTCCCACATTGTCACCCTGTCCAACCTTTAACTGCCCCTGCTCCACCTTCTACAGGCATATGGACAATGCACCTGTGAGACTGAAAAGCTGGACTCTGCCATGGACATTCCTCCACCATCACCCATCACCGATTTCCCACCATGTCCCTAAATTCAGATTTTTAATAAAAACACGTATTGCACAAAAAACAATCTGGAGTCTGCCTGTATTGTGAACAAATGTATTAAACATAATGCTGCCAAAATGTCCAGTTACACAGTGATGAAAACATACCACTGACATACAGCTGTAGTCCATGGGGAAACAAAGCAGAGGTCACGCAGTGGGGGCCACATCTCTGAAATTTGAAGGGAAAGTCACAACTCAGTTAACATACACTGGGGGAATAGGACAGACAGTAGAGAGGCAGGAGACTGTAAGTAACTGTAAAATGCTGGTGTTGATTCTTACCAGTGTGTTATTGAAAATACTGTAGTATCACTGTGTCCCTGTTGTCTGTGTCGTCCCCGTTGTCTTCCTCCTCTTCACTCTCCACAGGTTCCACCGCTGCCACAACACCACCATCTGGACCATCCTCCTGCAGGAAAGGCACCTGGCGTCGCAAAGCCAGGTTGTGAAGCATTCAGCAGGCCACGATGATATGACACACCTTCTTTGGTGAGTACATTAGGGATCTACCTGTCATATGCAGGCACCTAAACCTGGCCTTCAGGAGGCCGAAGGTCCGCTCAATCACCCTCCTAGTACGCCCATGGGCCTCATTGTACCGTTCCTCTGCCCTGGTCCTGGGATTCCTCACTGAGGTCAGTAGCCAGGACAGGTTGGGGTAACCAGAGTCACCTATTAGCCACACACGGTGTCTCTGTAGCTGTCCCATCACATAAGGGATGCTGCTATTTCGCATGATGTACGCGTCATGCACTGACCCAGGGAACTTTGCATTTACATGGGAGATGTACTGGTCTGCCAAACAGACCACCTGGACATTCATCGAACGATAACTTTTTCTGTTCCTGTACACCTGTTCACTTCCTCTGGGGGGTACCAAAGCCACATGGGTCCCATCAATGGCACCAATGATGTTGGGAATATGTCCAAGGGTATAGAAATCACCCTTCACTGTAGCCAAATCCTCCACCTCAGGGAAAACAATGTAGCTCCGCATGTATTTCATCAGGGCAGACAACACTCTGGATAAAACCTTAGAAAACATAGGCTGAGACATCCCAGATGAAATGGCCACTGTTGTGTGGAATGATCCACTTGCCAAAAAATGGAGTACTGACAGAACCTGCACTAGAGGGGGAATCCCTGTGGGTTGGCGGATGGGTGACATCAGGTCTGGCTCCAGCTGGGCACACAGTTCCTGTAAAGTGGCACGGTCAAGTCTGTAGGTGAGTATGACATGTCGTTCTTCCATTGTCGACAGGTCCACCAGCGGTCTGTACACGGGAACAGCCCTCCATCTCCTCAGAAGTCCCTGCGGACGGTGCATAGGAAGGACAACATGGAGCACAGAGTCAATCAACCCACAGGTACGTTCACACAGCTTGCATTGTACACGATTCTCTATGCATTGAATGGCTTGTATGAGTGGCAATGCAAGGCCTAGGCCTGTGTGACGCAGTAGAAATTAAGCCAGGTGGGCCTTTGAAATGGCAGCTGCCTGACCTGTGAAGTGTGACAATGGGATGTGAGCTCATTGCGATGGCGTGGCACACCGTGGCGGTAGGCGGTCGAAGACCGCGGTGCAAAGCCGCATTGGTTAACATTGAACCCTATGGGTTTCAGGAGCCAATGAGGATGTGTTCCGGCGGTCGCGGTACGCACCGCTGCGGTACGCACCGCCGCGGGCGTGACCGCCATTTTCTATCTGCTTAATCACTCGAGACCTGATCATCCACAGGAGAGGACCTATACTGCAAGTGCTGCTGTGACCTCGGTCTGGAAGTGACAATGGCTGCTGCGACTGGGGAAAGGGCCCCTGCCTTCACTTCAGAAGAGTTGGAGACACTCGTGGATGGGGTCCTCCCCCAGTATGCGCTACTCTACGGTCCTCCAGACCAACAGGTGAGTACACTGGGACCATGCTTAGTGGGCAATGCCTGGGTTGAGTGGGGTGAATGAATGATGGTGGGGAGGGGAGCGAATGAGGAATGCATCGCACGACAGATGAGAACATGTGCCACATGGCAAGGTTGGGGAGGGGGGGCCACTCACATCGACCATGCAGAAAAGTGATGATGTTTCTTTTCCCACCCTGTACATGTCACATAGGTCAGCGCCCATCAGAAGATCGACATTTGGCGTGCCATCGCCAAGGACGTCCGGGCCTGGGGGTCCACAACAGACGGGGCACCCACTGCCGCAAGAGGTGGGAGGACATCCGATGCGGGAGCAGAAAGACCGCCGAGTGTCTGCTGGGGATGGCCTCCCAACCTAGGAGGGGTGCCACACGGCAATTGACCCCCCTGATGTCCCGGATCCTGGCGGTGGCCAACCCCGATTTGGATGGGCGCGTGAGGACATCACAGCAGACACAAGGGGGTGAGTACAAGCACATTCTGCTATCTTTGCGCGCAGTGGAGGTGCCTGGGTGGGGGAGGAGGGCTGTGGGTATCCCTAGGCCAGGGCGATTTCTGTAGGCTAGGCCCCTCCGTGAGGCATGGCCCTGTGCCCCCGCCCCCCACCTCTGTAGGGTGCCTAGTACAGCTATTCATGGCCCTGTGTCATCTATGTGTGCAGTTGTCGTCCATAGGCTTGTAGGCCATGTCCCACTGATTGAGTAGTGTACCCCAAGTGCGCAGCGTAGTGCAGGGGGCTTCTGTGTCTGTCCTCTCCGCCAACGGTGTCGCCAATGCATGCACTCAACATGTCTTTATTTCTTCTCCCCCCCCCTTTTTTTTGGTTTTCCTGTTCATGTGTGCATTAACATCATCAGGCGGAGGAGAAGTGGCATCGGCGCACGAGGGAGCTGCATATCACAGGGCCCCGGAGGGCCATGCAACCGACTCCGAGTTCACCAGTGAGATGGAGGGCGAGGGGAGCTCCACAACAGGGACCCGTGGAGACGTCAGCGACACCGACACGTCCTCGGAAGGGAGCTCCCTTGTGGTGGCGGCAACATCCGTGCCCACCGCTACAACAGGTACAGCCACCACCCAGCGCACCAGCTCCGCCCTCCCAGCAGCCCCTTAGCGTTCGCCCCGTGCCCGCTCGGCCAGGAAGACGGGCATCTCCTTCGCCCCAGGCACCTCAGGGAAGGGCCGGCGTGACAGGTCTGAGACGGCTGCCCCCAAGGACACTAGCCCCGCCGTGACAAGCACCGCTGAACAGGGCCCGCCGTGACAAGCACCGCTGAACAGGGCCCCGCCAAGACAGGCACCGCTGAACAGGCACCGCCGTGACAGGCACCGCTGAACAGGGCCCCGCCAAGACAGGCACCGCTGAACAGGGCCCTTCAAGACAAGCACCGCTGAACAGGGCCCCGCCGTGACAAGCACCGCTGAACAGGGCCCGCCGTGACAAGCACCGCTGAACAGGGCCCCGCCAAGACAGGCACCGCTGAACAGGCCCCGCCGTGACAAGCACCGCTGAACAGGGCCCCGCCAAGACAGGCACCGCTGAACAGGGCCCTTCAAGACAAGCACCGCTGAACAGGGCCCCGCCAAGACAAGCACCGCTGAACAGGCCCCGCCGTGACAAGCACCGCTGAACAGGGCCCCGCCAAGACAGGCACCGCTGAACAGGGCCCTTCAAGACAAGCACCACTGAACAGGCCCCGCTGTGACAAGCACCGCTGAAGAGGGCCCCGCCAAGACAGGCACCGCTGAACAGGCCCCGCCGTGACAAGCACCGCTGAACAGGGCCCGCCGTGACAAGCACTGCTGAACAGGCCCCGCCGTGACAAGCACCGCTGAACAGGGCCCCACCAAGACAGGCACCGCTGAACAGGGCCCTTCAAGACAAGCACCGCTGAACAGGGCCCCGCCAAGACAAGCACCGCTGAACAGGCCCCGCCGTGACAAGCACCGCTGAACAGGGCCCCGCCAAGACAAGCACCGCTGAACAGGCCCCGCCAAGACAAGCACCGCTGAACAGGGCCCCGCCAAGACAGGCACCGCTGAACAGGGCCCTTCAAGACAAGCACCGCTGAACAGGCCCCGCCGTGACAAGCACCGCTGAACAGGGCCCCGCCAAGACAGGCACCGCTGAACAGGCCCCGCCGAACAGGGCCCGCCGTGACAAGCACCGCTGAACAGGCCCCGCCATGACAAGCACCGCTGAACAGGTTCCGCCATGACAAGCACCGCTGAACAGGGCACCGCCAAGACAGGCACTGCTGAACAGGCCCCGCCGTGACAAGCACCGCTGAACAGGGCCCGCCGTGACAAGCACCGCTGAACAGGCCCCGCCGTGACAAGCACCGCTCCACTGGGCCCTTCCTCTCAAGCACCGCTCCGCTGGGCCCTTCCTGTCAAGCACCGCTCCGCTGGGCCCTTCATCTCAAGCACCGCTCCGCTGGGCCCTTCATCTCAAGCACCGCTCCGCTGGGCCCTTCATCTCAAGCACCGCTCCGCTGGGCCCTTCATCTCAAGCACCGCTCCGCTGGGCCCTTCCTCTCAAGCACCGCTCCGCTGGGCCCTTCATCTCAAGCACCGCTCCGCTGGGCCCTTCATCTCAAGCACCGCTCCGCTGGGCCCTTCATCTCAAGCACCGCTCCGCTGGGCCCTTCCTCTCAACCACCGCTCCGCTGGGCCCTTCATCTCAAGCACCGCTCCGCTGGGCCCTTCCTCTCAAGCACCACTCCGCTGGGCCCTTCCTACCAAGCACCGCTCCGCTGGGCCCTTCATCTCAAGCACCGCTCCTCTGGGCCCTTCATCTCAAGCACCGCTCCGCTGGGCCCTTCCTCTCAAGCACCGCTCCGCTGGGCCCTTCATCTCAAGCACCGCACCGTTGGGCCCTTCATCTCAAGCACCGCTCCGCTGGGCCCTTCATCTCAAGCACCGCTCCGCTGGGCCCTTCATCTCAAGCACCGCTCCGCTGGGCACCGCCGTCTCTGAACTGCTCCGCTGGGCCCTTCCTGTCAAGCACCGCTCCGCTGGGCCCTTCATCTCAAGCACCGCACCGTTGGGCCCTTCATCTCAAGCACCGCTCCGCGGGACCCCTTCATCTCAAGCACCGCTCCGCTGGGCCCTTCATCTCAAGCACCGCTCCGCTGGGCACCGCCGTCTCTGAACTGCTCCGCTGGGCCCTTCAAGACAAGCACCGCTGAACAGGCCCCGCCGTGACAAGCACCGCTGAACAGGGCCCCGCCAAGACAGGCACCGCTGAACAGGCCCCGCCGAACAGGGCCCGCCGTGACAAGCACCGCTGAACAGGCCCCGCCATGACAAGCACCGCTGAACAGGTTCCGCCATGACAAGCACCGCTGAACAGGGCCCCGCCAAGACAGGCCCTGCTGAACAGGCCCCGCCGTGACAAGCACCGCTGAACAGGGCCCGCCGTGACAAGCACCGCTGAACCGGCCCCGCCGTGACAAGCACCGCTCCACTGGGCCCTTCCTCTCAAGCACCGCTCCGCTGGGCCCTTCCTGTCAAGCACCGCTCCGCTGGGCCCTTCATCTCAAGCACCGCTCCGCTGGGCCCTTCATCTCAAGCACCGCTCCGCTGGGCCCTTCATCTCAAGCACCGCTCCGCTGGGCCCTTCATCTCAAGCACCGCTCCGCTGGGCCCTTCCTCTCAAGCACCGCTCCGCTGGGCCCTTCATCTCAAGCACCGCTCCGCTGGGCCCTTCATCTCAAGCACCGCTCCGCTGGGCCCTTCCTCTCAACCACCGCTCCGCTGGGCCCTTCATCTCAAGCACCGCTCCGCTGGGCACCGCCGTCTCTGAACTGCTCCGCTGGCCCTTCCTGTCAAGCTCCGCTCCGCTGGGCCCTTCCTGTCAAGCACCGCTCTGCTGGGCCCTTCCTGTCAAGCACAGCTCCGCTGGGCCCTTCCTCTCAAGCACCGCTCCGCTGGGCCCTTCCTACCAAGCACCGCTCCGCTGGGCCCTTCATCTCAAGCACCGCTCCGCTGGGCCCTTCATCTCAAGCACCGCTCCGCTGGGCCCTTCCTCTCAAGCACCGCTCCGCTGGGCCCTTCATCTCAAGCACCGCACCGTTGGGCCCTTCATCTCAAGCACCGCTCCGCTGGGCCCTTCATCTCAAGCACCGCTCCGCTGGGCCCTTCATCTCAAGCACCGCTCCGCTGGGCACCGCCGTCTCTGAACTGCTCCGCTGGGCCCTTCCTGTCAAGCACCGCTCCGCTGGGCCCTTCCTGTCAAGCACCGCTCCGCTGGGCACCGCCGTCTCTGAACTGCTCCGCTGGGCCCTTCCTGTCAAGCACCGCTCCGCTGGGCCCTTCCTGTCAAGCACCGCTCCACTGGGCACCGCCGTCTATGAACTGCTCTGCTGGGCCCTTCCTGTCAAGCACCGCTGGCCCATTGGCAGGGCCGGATCTGTGTCGGGCAGGGCTTCACGAAGCACTCTGGCCAACATGCCTCCTCCATAACCAGTGGAGTCTGTAATCCACCTGATTGACTGTGGCTTTGCACTACCCAGGATGTAACAGTGGTCAACCCACCCACTGTATAGACTTGAGAGACTGTGGCTTTGCACTCCCCAGGATAAAGCAGTGGGCAACCCACCCACTGCAGAGACTTGAGAGACTGTGGCTTTGCACTACAAGGATAAAGTAGTGGGCAATCCACCCACTTGGGAGACTTGAGAGACTGTGGCTTTGCACTCCCCAGGATAGAGCAGTGGGCAATCCACCCACTTGGGAGACTTGAGAGACTGTGGCTTTGCACTCCCCAGGATGGAGCAGTGGGCAAGCCACCCACTGTAGAGACTTGAGAGACTGTGGCTTTGCACTCCCAGGATGGTACAGTGGGCATGGAGGCCCCTCATGGATCTGGCGTCGTGGACTCATGTGGCTGAGGTGCCCCCCCTTCCCTTTCCCCTGAGGTGCCTGTAGTTTTATTATCTGATGCCCCAGCAGTGTTCTCTCCAATGGAATCGGGTCTCGTGTGTGGGCTTTGCCCATGTGTTTATGCACACTGGCCCACGAACAATGGAAGGTTGCCAAAATGTGCAGGACTTTTGGGCTATGTATATATTGTTCATGTTGTTATTTATTTTATTTATATATTTCATATTTCACTTAACTTCAAATGTGCTATAATATACTTCAATTTTAATGATCATTTTATTTTGTCTTTTCATTATTCCGTGGGGTTTGGGGGGTGTCACTCTGACTTGTTGCTCTGCATTGGTGTGTAGGGATTTGGGGGGGGCGGGGGGTGGGTGTGTCGCGTATGTGTGTGCCCGTTACCTTTTCTCCTCCCCCCTCCCCTGTGTCGTAGGTGCAGTACTCACCGTTGTCGTCTGTGCCGGCGTTCGTGCTCCTGGTAGAGGAGCAGGTAGACAATAGCTGGTAGGATGTTTAATTCGGGTTCCATGCTGTCCAGATTCCTCGTGGAGTATATAGAGGTGAGCGTTTTCCCGTTCGTTGTCTGTTTCCGCCGTGTTTTTATCGGCGGGGCTCCCGCCCCGGAAAAGGTGGCGGATTGGTGAGTTGTGATAGGGTGGGCGGTACATTGTCTGCCGCCTGTCTGTTGGCGGTGACCTCCGCGCTGTTTGTTTGTCCCGCCATGGCGGTCGGAGTGTTAAAGTGGCGGGCTGTGTTGGCAGTTCCCGCCAGGGTTAGAATTCCATTTTTTTTACCGCCTGCCTGTTGGCGGGTTGGCCGCCGCTTTAACACCGACCGCCAGGGTTGGAATGACCCCCTAAGTGTGAAGGTAAACTTTTAACCGAGGCCTCCCGCGGCCTGTAGCCGAGCAGGACTCCATCGTGGTCGGCCTGAAACTTTGACTTTGGCCCGGTCGAGGTGCAACCATATGAACCGATTGGCGCATTTTGTTTCTAGGTGCTAAAAAAATTATTATTTTTTTAAAATTCATATCTCCGGTTCCCCTTATCCGATTTTATTTGTTTTGGTGTCATTTTAAAGATAAAATATAATCTATTTTCATAAATTGGTTTTGGATTTTTAAACTGTTTCCTGTGTTTTATTTAAATACTGTTTTGTGATATTTGAATGCTTTACACTCTGTCTCCTAAGTTAAGCCTTGACGCCAGTTGCCAAGCTACCAAGGGTTGGGCTGGGTTTAATTTACTAAGACCTAACTGGACCTAAGTGGAGGTTAGTGGCCCTTACCAATAACCCATTTTCCAACAGGTATATTTTTCCAAACGCCCATTTACACTGACTATCTCCAAGTCCCAAGTTTCCTGGAAGCAAAAAATGGAAAATTTCCTACTAAACTTAAACCATCATTTTGATAAGTGGAAGCAGTCCAAGTGCGTCAAACAGAATGTAGTATGAACAAATAGAGGGCACAATTGAACTTAGAAAAGGTCCAACCTTCCCATTAAAATTTAGATTTTATATGTGTTTGTGAATTGAATAAATGATTAAATATGTTGTTTTTTATTTGAGAAAAGCTTGCTCTGTATTTTTATGTGTTGGGTTTAGGTTCAAATCATCAAAAATGCTTTGGCTGAGGTCTCCTGCTGAAAGTAATGACTCAGTGGGTGTCCCCTGCTTCCAATAGTGATTCATTGGGGGTCCCAGTGTTCCATTGGGGCTCATAGAGTCAAAAGGTTAAGAACAACTGACAGTGGATTGGTAGGTCGAACAGATAATCCTAAACATAGGTAATAACTGCGGTCAATGCTTCTAACTGTAACACAACACATTTTCTTTCCAGGTCCCACGCTCGGTCTGCAGTGAGAGCTGTCCTCCGGGATTTTGGAAAAATGTGCTCCAAGGACAACCTCACTGCTGCTTCAAATGCTTGCCATGTTCAGAGGGTGAAATTTCCAATCACACTGGTGAGTTTCTAAATGTGTTGTGTTTCATATATGCCTCTCCTCACTTATCATACCAGTGACGTCCCATCACTGTCAGAGTATCATCCATACTGCATCAATGACTCCTACAGTTTGATTATACGATACCCTTTACCACCGGATCCACATCCTTTTTGACACAATAGTTCGCCTACAACTCCACCTCTTGAGCTGATGTCTGCTGGCTGAGCAGCCCTGTGCATGTCAGTATCTCTTAGAGGCATGACTGTCCTCCGGGATTTTGGAAAAATGTGCTCCAAGGACAACCTCACTGCTGCTTCAAATGCTTGCCATGTTCGGAGGGTGAAATTTCCAATCACACTGGTGAGTTTCTAACTGTGTAGTGTTTCATATATGCCTCTCCTCACTTATCATACCAGTGACGTCCCATCACTGTCAGAGTATCATCCATACTGCATCAATGACTCCTACAGTTTGATTATACGATACCCTTTACCACCGGATCCACATCCTTTTTGACACAATAGTTCGCCTACAACTCCACCTCTTGAGCTGATGTCTGCTGGCTGAGCAGCCCTGTGCATGTCAGTATCTCTTAGAGGCATGACTGTCCTCCGGGATTTTGGAAAAATGTGCTCCAAGGACAACCTCACTGCTGCTTCAAATGCTTGCCATGTTCAGAGGGTGAAATTTCCAATCACACTGGTGAGTTTCTAACTGTGTTGTGTTTCATATATGCCTCTCCTCACTTATCATACCAGTGACGTCCCATCACTGTCAGAGTATCATCCATACTGCATCAATGACTCCTACAGTTTGATTATACGATACCCTTTACCACCGGATCCACATCCTTTTTGACACAATAGTTCGCCTACAACTCCACCTCTTGAGCTGATGTCTGCTGGCTGAGCAGCCCTGTGCATGTCAGTATCTCTTAGAGGCATGACTGGGATTAACTCGTGAACGCTGAGGAAGTAATTGCGGGTGCATCTTGCAGCCACACAGATGAATTTCAACTCTCCTTTCTCCGACATTCTTCAAAACACGTTCTTACCCCTGGTTGTGTTTTGGACATTCGTACAGCCAGCAGTGTGTTCGCTTACGGAAGGCAGTAAGCCCTATATTTGTAGAGCTTCTGCCAACTAAGCCAATGACCTCCTGCATGTTTCATCTGAGCCGTACCAAGTGTCTAGCTAGATATTTCCATATAAAAAAAGATTGTGTATTAAGCCAGGCCATCTCCAATGCAATATTAAGGTTATGGCCATTGCAAGGACCCCTAGATCCAGCCACAATTCTTTTAAATGTGAATTTAAACACTGATTTTTTTCAGGAATATTTCAGGTAGTTAGAAACATACTACTAATGAATTGAAATTGCCTCCCTTTTAGAAATAGGACTGTTGGTTTCTTTGAATATTGTGAGATTTTTGTTAACCGTCTTTTGTTGGAGTTTTAGCAGTGTTTTCATTATGTCTGTTAATGTGATTTACTCCCACAGGTCCTTTCCACACACAATAACACAATTCACTAAAATTCATCTCTGATCTTTATCTTCTTGGCTAACTACTGTTGTTCTCTTTTAGATGCTTTAGACTGCACCAAGTGCCATGAAGATGAATGGCCTAATGAGGCACATACTCTCTGTTGCACAAGAGCAGTAGAATTCCTCTCTTTCCTGGAACCACTGGGGATGACATTGGCAATTCTGGTTGCACTGGCTTCGCTTGTCCAACTCCTTATTTTTCTTATCTTCGTGAAGCACATGGACACCCCAATTGTGAAAGCCAACAGCAGAGAACTCAGCTTTCTCCTGCTTTTTGCTCTCTCTCTCTGCGTCCTCTCATCGCTCCTCTTCTTTGGTCAACCAAGTTTGGCAAAGTGTTTGTTTCGCCAGGCAGCCTTTGGTATTAGCTTTGTACTCTGCATCTCCTGTGTCCTGGGGAAGACCTGTATGGTGCTTTTGGCCTTTCATATAAAGAGTCCGAGGAGTGAACTTAAAAGATGGCTTGGTCCTGCCCTTCCAAAAATCCTCATAACTGTCTGTACCTCTATTCAGGCTGCAGGGTGCACTCTTTGGCTTACAATGTCTCCACCTTTTCCAATAAAGAATACAAATACCACTCCAGGAAAAATACTCTTAGAATGTAATGAGGGCTCCATTGTGGCCTTCTGGTGCATGATGGGATATATGGGCCTGCTGGCCGTGGTGAGCTTCATCATTGCCTTTCTATCCAGAAAACTCCCCGACAGCTTCAATGAAGCGAGGTTCATCACCTTCAGCATGCTGGTGTTTGTGAGTGTGTGGCTGTCTTTCATCCCTGCATATCTCAGTGCTTTTGGAAAATATTTGGTGGCTGTAGAGATTTTTGCCATCTTGGCATCCAGCAGTGGATTGATGGCCTGCATCTTCATCCCCAAGACTTACATTATTCTTTTGAGACCTGACATGAACACTAAGGAATTTCTCATGGGGAGAAAAACATTAAGATGTAAAAAAATTAAATAACTTGTCAATATGGATTATACATATATAGCAAAATATATGACAAAATATATGCACCCGATAGTTTCAGCGAATACTCAATAAACATGTGCAACATGCAGGTTAGCACTAAGTTCCACAAGGCTCCGTTCCTGCCTCAAATACGTGTGATCTCCACATAAAATAAGCTAAGCTTTCTACTGGACGAACAGGTCACTTATGATAAGCAACTGCACCTCTTGGTGTCATTAGCAAGTGACCTTCTGTGCCTGAGACACTCCATAGGAAGCCTCCAATTCTGCACAATCGCAATGTTCCACAATCCAAACCCAGTACAACTAATTAAATAATGCTGAACTCATGAAATAAATAGTTCGACCCTCACCAAAATCTTTTTTCCCAACATAATATGTACTATTGTAAATATGATTGAGCTGGGTAATTACTAACACCCAATAGTAATCATATTATGTACCATTACATTGGGCAACTATTAGTTCTGGTGTTAGCAAATATATATTTTGTTTTTACTAAAATGATATGCATGATATGCTTGCCTATATGAGCTTTCAGCCAGATGTCTTCATCCATTTATCTGTTATTGTGTCATCCACATTTTGCTTCCTTCCACTATGTGGCAATGGGTCAGCTCACTTAAGTCACCAGTTAACTTCCCTCGCAGTGAGTGCATTTTGCTAACAGTGAAGACATAACATATTTCCCTTCAGTGCCTGTGTTTTTGTTTTTAGTTTGTAATTGTTTTAGTGTTACATTGTTGTTTAGTACCTGTTGTGGTAGCTGGAGCTTTCTACAAGATGTGAGCACAGGACACATTCCAGTTTTATCCATACCTGGGTCCTGTCACTGATGTTGTAAATTACTTTTGGAGTGTCCTTTGTTTATCTACTTCACAGCACATTAGATTATGTCCATTTGAAAATGTTCTGTATTAAGCTGGCCTCTTTTTACTGTGCACACCATACACAAACTAAAAACGTTAATATTATAAAATGTAAATTAATAAGCAGACAATGTTTCAGGACACATTTATTCTGAACTCAGTTTCATCAATGGGTCGTTAATAAACTTTGCCCAAGAAGAAAAGTAGTCTTCGTCCTATTTAATTTGCAACAGTTGTGGCACTTTTTTCCTTTCTTTCACTCCTTTTTTCCTCCCTTCTTTCTTTATTTTCTTCTCTCTTTGGGCCTCATTTAAATGTTGGTGGACGGGATTAGCTCCATCAGGAAGATCGAGTAAACTACTCTGTCACCTGATGGAGTCTCTACCTGCCAAATTTAGAGATGTCTGCCAGCCTAGCAGACATTTCTAGCACTGGCAAGGGCTGACAACTTACAATGAATGCATTGTAAGTCTGAAAAACAGCCCCATCAACATGACAGATTTACACATTTTTTATTTTCTAAAAGAAAATTCCAAAGCAGGATTTTCTTTTTGAAAAGAAAAAATATAATGCCCCTCACAATGGAATTTTTTACCATGGTGGTGTGGTGGGTGGTGGAGGGATTTAGCACTTTTTAATGCCCTTGACCTCCAGGTTTTTCCCAGTGATGGGCATTGAAAAGTGGCTGTATGTCCGGCCATCTAAATAAGGTGGGCAGACATACAGTCAAGCCTCCGACTGCCCTTTCTCCAGTGGGTCGTCACAGGGGTTTGACCATGTAGGAGACGAATTAGTATCTGCCATCTCTAAGCCCATTTTAAATCTATCGGGCAGAGCATAAGGTTGGTGGGAAGGGAGCTCTATTTAGACTGAGTTCCCTCGCCACCAACATTTGAATCAAGCACTTTGTTGTCTTCCTTTCTTTTTTGTTTCTTGCCTTGTTTCTTACATTCTTTCCTTCCTTCTTTCCATTATCTTTCTTTCTTTCTTGTCTTTCTTTCTTTTTTTGTATTCCTTTTTTAAGGTTTCACCTGCACATTGCTTGCGCTGTGCTTGTGAAATCTATTAGGGCAGATTTAAGAGCCCCTAGCGCCTCCTTGCGCCATATTAGCGTGTGTCCCAACAAGGCTAAAATAGCAGTGCCATATTTGCAAAGTGGCACAATACATGCATTGCGCCCCTTTGTAATATTTTCTGCTACATTATGCCTGTGCCTAGCATAATGTATGCAAAGGAGGTGTTCCCTCGTTAGGGGGGCCAAAAAAACTGGTGCAAACAAATCTAAAAGATTTATTTGAATCAATTTTTGTGCACTTTTAATGCCTGGTAAGAGAAGGCATTAAAGGAAGGCTTCCATTGGTTACAATGGGCCACTGGGAGCTTTGCAGTTTTAGCGTCAATTTTTTTTTTTTAACACTAATCCTGCAAAGCACTGACTAACGTCAAAAATTCCACCCGCCTTGCTTTCATTGCTTTCATTGGTTCTTGTGCTTGCCACTTACATTTTCTCCTTTTCTATTGGCTAGCACACTATTTTCTTCCATTTACTAATGCTTGTTTCTTGTGTGTTTCCTGTTACCAGCATCCCGATGCCCATGTACTGTGTTCATCCGCTTTAGTTTCGGTTTTGTCAGCTCTTGTGTTTTTTGTTTTGGGTCGTCCGTTAATAGTTTCAAAATTTTCTTAGAAATCATTTAAAGGTTCACAGTTTTTAGGTGTTTCTGCTTCTCAATCTGTTTTCTAGAGTTGCATACTTTAAAAAAGATCTTTTAAATCTGCCTTCTCCTGTGGGATTTGTGATGAGCTGGGATGATTCCTTTCTGTATAGTGCGTGCTCCTTGTTACTAACATTGGTTTTCCGTGTTTGGCTCTAGTAAGGGATCTGTGTGCATTTCCCAAAGGGAAAGTCAGCTACTGACATACTTCCAGGAACCGCATGCACTTCAAATTCCCTTAGCACTGACACTGGTCGCAGGCTGGAAAAGAAGTCTTCAGTCCAGTAATTGAAAATGGAGATTTGCGGCTCTGAGCGCGAACATGTGTTTACACCGAAAACTCTTTTTAACCCCTTCAATGCTAGGCCTTTTCCTCCTCAGGTGCCAAGCATGTTTTTTGTCTATTTGGGGTAGTTTGTGCTTAGGCCCTCATAACGTTTTCTCCACATAAGCTACCCATGCCAAATTTGCGTCATTTTTTCCAACATCCTAGGGATTCTAGAGGTACCCATACTTTGTGGGTTGCCCTGAAAGAGACCAAGAAATTAGCCAAAATACAGCAAAACATTTTTTTTTTTTTTAATTGGGAAAAAACGACTGCAGAATAAGGCTTGTGTTTCTTTTCTCTGAAAATGGCATCAACAAAGGGTTTGTGGTTGTAAAATCACCATCTTCCCAGCTTTCAGGAACAGGCAGAGTTGAATTAGAAAACCCAATTTTTCAACACAATTTTGACATTTTACTGGGACATACCCCATTTTTACTATTTTTGTGCTTTCAGCCTCCTTCCAGTTAGTGACAGAAATGGGTAGGAAACCAATGCTGGATCCCAGAAAGCTAAACATTTCTGAAACATAAACACCATTTTGCATTCAGTAAGAGGTCATTTGTGTAGATCCTACAAGTATTTCCTATAGAAAATAACAGCTGAAATAAAAGAATATTGAAATTGAGGTGAAAAAAACAGCCATTTTTTTCCACGCTTTACTCTGTAACTTTTTCCTGCAATGTCAGATTTTTGAAAGCAATATACCGTTACAACTGCTGGACTCTTCTGGTTGCGGGGATATATAGGGCTTGTAGGTTCATCAAGAACCCTAGGTACCTAGAGCCAATAAATGATCTGCACCTTGCAATGGGTTTTCATTCTATACCAGGTACACAGCAATTTATATGCTGAAATATAAAAAGTAGAAAATACGTATCAAGAAAACCTTTGTATTTCCAAAATGGGCACAAGATAAGGTGTTGAGAAGAGGTGGTTATTTGCACATCTCTGAATTCCAGGGTGTCCATACTAGCACTCCTTTACGCAGACGATGCAGTACTCATGGCCAGGACACCGCTAGCCCTCCAGAAACTCCTAACCACTTGTATAAATTACATGACAGGCCTGGGCCTCACAGTTAACCGCTCGAAAACGTTCATAATGAACTGTGGCAGGAAACTGAGCAAGACCTATAAAATCACTATTCACGAGGACAAGGTGAAGATAGCTCCCACCTTCTCATATTTGGGCATAATGTTAGATAAACAGGCCACTTGGGCACACGGCGTGAAAACAAAAAAAGACCAGATGATTAAAACAACGGCGGCCTTAAAGATCTTTTCCAAAAAACTAGGGGGGATCTCCCCGTCAAACATGGTAAAAATCTACAAAGCCAAATGTATCCCGGCGGCCACTTATGGAGCATGTATCTGGGGGTATACGAACTGCCATGCGATCCAGTTGGTGGAAAATGACTTCCTCAGATACCTGCTAATGGCACCAAATAGCACGTCATCATATATTAGCCATTCGGAACTAGGGGTCCACTTTGTAACTGATCTAATTAAGATACAGCCTCTATTATTATGGCATAAAGTGTGGATCTCTGAGCATACCGGATTAAACCAGGCCATACTATCCGACTGCATGAATCTAACACACTCGCTTAGAGTTCCCTGGCTGAGATATATTATGAACTTTTTTTCAAATATGGGCTGCGAAGCATATTACCAAAACCCACAATCACTGGAAAAAATAACCAGGAGAGATTTGAGGGCTCTGACTTTGAAGCACTTGGATGAACAGAGATGGGAAGTGGAATCAAAAAAATCTACAGTAATGTCTAACCAACTAATTTTGTCGACGGATGCAGTCCAGCCTTACCTAGTAAGCGTGGTAAATCCCCGACATCGATTTGTTCCTACAAGATTCCGCTTAAATATCTTCCATCGGCTAGTAACCTTTCGGATTATGAGTGACTGGAGTACAGTTTTAAGAGCATGTCCATGTGATGTGAAAGCTCCCCAATCTACAATGCATGTGGTCCTCTTTTGTAAATTTTATGATATACCAAGAAAACTTTTCTTATTGCCTTTTTTAAGATCGACTAATTTGCGTCAGTGCCGCGACGCGTATTTCAGCTTACAGATTTTATCCTCTATTGAAATGTGTGGAATTTTAGCAAACTCTTTATGTACAGTACTCTCTGTAAGGAAGTCTATGGACGTACTGTACTAATTTTATTTGAATATCTGGAATCTCCGGTAAACCCCTCACTCTCTAGAAAATACTGTAATGGAACTCGATTTTGCACCGATGTAAATTTATCAAGTTTTATATACCTGTCCTTGAATGAATTAAGGATGTGTTTTATTACCTTCCCTATTTATTTATAACTTTTCTTATACATATGTATTACTAAATGTGCTATTATTTGATACTTTTATGGCTTGTTGAAAGTCGAATAAAGTCTGTTTGATGATGATCATGTGAATTACAGGCCATTTCTCAAATAGACGTCTTTTTTACACACTGTCTTACATTTGGAAGGAAAAAAACACAAGGGGCAATAACACTTGTTTTGCTATTCTGTGTTCCCCCAAGTCTCCCGATAAAAATGGCACCTCACTTGTGTGGTTGAGCCTACTGCTCGCGACAGGAAACACAAAATGGACACATCACATTTTTACATTGAAATCTGACATGTTCTTTGCAAAGTGCCTAGCTGTAGATTTTGGCCTTTAGCTCAGCCGGCACCTAGGGAAACCTAGCAAACCTGTGCATTTTTTAAAAAAAGACACCTAGGGGAATCCAAGATAGGGTGACTTGTGGGGCACTGACCAGGTTCTGTTACCCAGAATCCTTTGCAAACCTCAAAACCTGGCCAAAAAATCACTTTTTCATCTCATTTCGGTGACAGAAAGTTCTGGAATCTGGGAGGAGCCACAAATTTCCTTCCACCCAGCATTTCCCCAAGTCTCCCGATATAAATGGTGCCTCACTTATGTGGGTAGGACTACCGCCTGCGACAGGAAATGCCCCAAAACACAATGTGGACACATCACATTTTCACAAAGAAAACAGAGTTGTTTCTTACAAAGAGCCTAGCTGTGGGTTTTGGCCTCTAGCTCAGCTGGCACCTAGGGAAACCTAGCAAACCTGCGGATTTTTGAAAACTAAACACCTAGAGGAAATTCAAGATGGGGTGACTTGTGGGTCTCTGACCAGGTTCTGTTACCCAGAATCCTTTGCAAAACTCAAAATTTGGCCAAAAAAACACTTTTTCCTCTCATTTTGGTGACAGAAAGTTCTGGAATCTGACAGGAGCCACAAATTTCCTTTCACCCAGCGTTTCCCCAAGTCTCCCAATAAAAATGGTACCTCACTTGTGTGGGTAGGCATAGCTCCCGCGACAGGAAATGCCCCAAAACACAACAAGGACACATCACATTTTCACAAAGAAAACAGAGCTGTTTTTTGCAAAGTGCCTAGCTGTGGATTTTGGCCTCTAACTCAGCTGGCACCTAAGGAAGCCTAGCAAACCTGTGCATCGTTGAAAACTGGACACCTAGGAGTACCCAAGATGGGGTGACTTGTGGGGCTCTGACTGGGTTCTGTTACCCAGAATCCTTTGCAAACCTCACAATTTGGCCAAAAAAACATTTTTTTCTCTAATTTCGGTGACAGAAAGTTCTGGAATCTGACAGGATCCACACATTTTCTTCCACCCAGCATTCCTCCAAGTTCCCCGATAAATATGGTACCTCACTTGTGTGGGTAGGCCTAGAGCCAGTGAAAGAAAATGCCCCAAAACACTATCTGGACACATCAAAATTATCAAATACAAAACCACCTGTTTTTTTGGGAAGGGGCACCTGCATTTTTGGTCTTGGGCTCAGTAGCCATCTAGGGAAACCTACCAAACCCAGACATTTCTGAAAACTAGACACCAAAGGGAGTCTAGGAAGGTGTGACTTGCGTGGATCCCCCAATGATTTCATCACCCAGAATCCTCAGCAAACATCAAATTTAGCTTTAAAAAAATCACTTTTTTTCCTACATTTCTGTGTGGGATCACCACACGAGACACATTTCCTACCACCCAACGTTCCCCTCAGTCTCCCGGTAAAAATGATACCTCACTTGTGTAGGTGGGCCAAGTGTCTGTAACAGGGAAGAGCCAAAAACATGTTGAAATTGAGGGGGAACCAAAGCGTGTCCAAAAGGGCAGTTTGAAAAAATACATTTTTAGGTTGACAAGTGCAGCAGAATTTTTATTGGTCTAGATGAGACAATGTTGAGTGGTAGGAATTCTGTGGATTCCTGCAGATTCCGGAAGGTTCCATCACAAAAATGTGGGAAAAATGTGTGATTTCCAGCAAATTTGGAAGTTTGCAGGAGATTGTGGGTAAGAAAATGGTACGGGTGCATGTGAAGCACAACACTCTGGAATCAACTAGATGTTTAGTTTTCAGATGTGTCTGGGTCTTGTGGATTTTTCTACGTGGCAGCGTCCCAAAGTCAAAAAAGTGCAGCCCTCACCATTCCAAGTGGGGCGATTATGAGAGTTACCAAGCTCTCATGGCCCAAATGTAAATCCAAAATCCAAAATAATCAAATGTCCTCTTGCTTGCCGTGGGATAAGATGTTTTAGTGTGCGGGGAGAGCTGAAAGACTGTTACCCCCTTCAGTTGGGGTGGGGGCATAACCAGGCCTATACTGGTTGGTAGCCACTACCCCACTATTTTTTTTTTTAATTCCCTGCCATCTAGTAGACTTTCTGCCCCTCCAGGGTGTGGATCACGGGTAATTGCCCCATCTGCCCACTGGTGGGCAGAACAACTTTGGCCCCATTTATTTGGGGTGGGGGTATGGCCATGTCCCCACCCTGTTATTTGGGAAAAAAAATCTTCCCTGGTCTCTGGTGGACTTTTTGTCCCCCTTGGGGGCAGATAGGCCTTCCAAAAATAAGCCGATCTGCCCCCAAGTGGGCAGATATGGCCAACATTAATATGCCCCCATGGGGAGTGACCCTTGCCCAAGAGGCAGCGCCCGCCAACAAAACACACATACACACACACTAATCCCTGGTGTCTAGTGGTTTCTGCCCCCCTTGGGGACAGATTGGCCTAACAAAAATAGGCTGATCTGCCCCAAGGGGGGCTGAAATGGCCTAAATACAATTTGCCCCCAGGGGAGTGACCCTTGCCTAGGGGTTCACTCCCCATACATAAAAACATTAAGTAAATAAAAATATATATACATATCCCTGGTGTCTAGAGGTTTCTGCCCCCCCGGTGGCAGATCGGCCTAATTATATTAGGCCGATCTGCCTCCGGGGGGGGGGAAGAAAAGGCCTAAAAATATTTTGCCCACCCAGGGAGCGGCCCTTGACCAAGGGGACGCTCCCCTCATGTCCATTTCAAAGTTAAAAAAAATCCCTGGTGTCTAGTGGTTTCTGCCCCCTTCCCCCGGGGGCAGAAATGGCCTAAAAACAATTTGGCCCCCCCAGGGAGGGACTCTTGCTGAAGGGGTCGCTCCCTACACATAAAAGGAAAAAAAAAATGATCCCTGGTGTCTTGTGGTTTTCTGCCCGACCTGGGGGCAGAACGGCCTAATTATATTAGGCCGCTCCCCTTATGTCCATTTCAAAACAAAACATAATCCCTGGTGTCTAGTGGGTATTTCTGCTGTCCGATCCCATCGCGATTGGGCAGCAGAAATGCTTGCCGAGACATTAATGGAAGGGAAAGGCCTTTCCTTTCCTTTCAGGCCTCTGCTGGCCCCCTCCTCCCGAGCGGAAGAGAAATGCTGAGCATTTCTCTTCTGCAATTGCGCTGGAAGCATGCTTCCAGCATGATGGTAGGTGACCTCTGATGAGGTCAGCACGCTCTCGCGTTCTGACGTCATCAGACGTCACTGAAGGAGTCGGGGGGTTGGGGGTGGAAGGTGAAGCAATTCCCCTTCCAGCGCTTCCGCCGAGGGCTGGTAAATGGACGTAATGGTTACGTCCATGGCGCCTCACAGGCGCAGCCATGGACGTAACCATTACGTCTATGGCTAGCAAGGGGTTAACAAAGCCCCATCAGGCAACATGATCCATTCTGCATCTGGAAACACATTTATTAAAACTGCAACTCCTTCCTCGTTGCCCTCTCACCTTCTATAGGAAAATATGTTTATTGTCAGCAACATTTTGGGATTAATCCAACATATACTAAAAAGTGTGCATGTTACCTTTATAAAAAAAAAGGAAGATTTTATCCATTTGTTCTAGTAAAGTGAACACGGACAACCGCATTGCTTTCTTACACATAATAAGCAAACAGCATGTTCTTTGTATATCAAAATGTTTGCTCAGAACGTTACAATATACTTGGTTGTAAACAAAAACAATCAAAAATATATTCTTAACAACCTTTGACACAATGTAAGGCCTGCAGAGAGGCCAGTTTTTGACCATGTCTCACTGCAGAGGCAAGCTGGTGCAACATGCCATCTAATGGAGAATGTTCTCCTCATATGTCTGTCAGGATAGATATCCACTCAATCAACCTTTTCACCAGCTCATTTCCTGCAGCTCAATTTACACTAGAGCGTCCATGGCATGTTTAACACAAGACAGGTATGTATTCTTTTGAGTATGTTCATAATTCGTTCTGGTTGGCCAACAACTGAATTGTATACACTATGGTAGGCAGAGACTGGAATACACATTTTATTGGCACTTCTGTTACTAGGTCAGTGTGCTTCCCACATTATGCACTGTAAATGACAGTTCTTGATGTGCTTTCAGATTTATCAATATTTGTAAGCCGCTGTGAGAGCGAGGTTACAGCACACAGAAGTGCAGTCCAGGAGAGATTTGAGGTGGCACACATGGCAGGAGACCACCTGGCAGGAGTGGTTTAAATCTAATATATTCAGATTTCACAAAAGGAAAAGCATACTCGCATGATTACAAAAAATCATATGCATATTGTTCTCAATAAAACAATTATAACACTTTCAGTGTGTTTCTTTCACTTATGTTCCATAACTGGTCAGGTGCTCATTACAAAAAATAAGTTATACTTCGTTTGTTTATAGCCAATAACCGAAGAACACCTTTTCAACCACTTTTGTTAAACTAATTTTTAAGGTTTTGCCTACACAGCGCGTACATTATGCTTGCTTTGTTTTACATCTACCCTTTACCAATCTGACCATGGCTGCACCCAGTTCAACCTGACCTATCAGTGTTAGACCTGGCCCTTTTTGCAGGGTCATCCCCAAACGTTTTGCCTCCTTCCTCCTATTTTTCCTGACTTGTTTTTGTTGGCTTTTGAACTCTGAGCACTTTACCACTGCTAACCAGTGCTAAAGTGCATATGCTCTCTGTATAAACTGAACTGATAATTGGTTTATCCATGATTGGCATATTTGATTTACTGGTAAGTCCCTAGTAAAGTGCACTAGAGGTGCTCAGGGCCTGTAAATCAAATGCTACTAGTGGGCCTGCAGCACTGATTGTGCCATCAACATCAGTAGCCCTGTAATCATGTCTCAGACCTGCCACTGCAGTGTCTGTGTATGCAGCTTTAAACTGTAAATTCGACTTGGCAAGTGTCCCCACTTGCCAGGTGTAGGACTTTTTTGCTAATGCAGGGTCATTCTGAATCTTTTTGCCTCCTGCCTCCTATTTTTTCTGACCTGTTGCTGTTGGCTTTTGAACTCTGAGCACTTTACCACCGATAACCAGTGCTAAAGTGCATATGCTCTCTGTGTAAATTGTATGTAATTGGTTTATCCATGAGTGGCATATTAGATTTACTAGTAAGTCCCTAGTAAAGTGCACTAGATGTGCCAGGGCCTGTAAATCAAATGCTACCAGTGGGCCTGCAGCACTGGTTGTGCCACCCACATAAGTAGCTCTGTAATCATGTCTCAGACCTGCCACTGCAGTGTCTGTGTACAGTTTTTAAACTGTAAATTCAACTTGGCAAGTGTACTCACTTGCCAAGCATAAACCTTCCCTTTTCCTACATTTAAGACACCCCTAAGGTAGGCCCTAGGTAGCCCCAAGGGCAGGGTGGAGTGTGTGGTTAAGGTAGGACATATAGTAATGTGCTTTATATGTCCTAACAGTGAAGTATTGCTAAATTCGTTTTTCACTGTTGCAAGGCCTGTCCCTAGGTTAACATGGGGGTTACCTTTAAATCTGATTAAGGTGTAGATTCCCTTTGGGAGCGGATGGACATGTGGAGTTTGGGGTCTCTGAGTTCACAATTTAAAAATACATCTTTTAGTAAAGTTGATTTTAAGATTGTGTGTTTGAAAATGCCACTTTTAGAAAGTGAGCATTTTCTTGCTTATACCGTGTCTGTGACTCTGCCTGTTTGTGGATTCCCTGCCTGGGTCAGTTTGACAGTTGGGCTGGTTGCACCTCACACTAGACAGTGACACAAAGGGAGCTGGGGTGTAGTCTGCATTTCCTGATGAGCCATCTGTACTAGGAGGCAGGGGAGGAGAGGTCACCTACACCTGAAAGGGCTGTGCCTGTCCTCACACAATACTGTCTCCGACCCCCTGGTGAGTGTCTGGGGCCTGGCCTGGGAAAGACAGGATTTCACATTCAAAAGAGACTTTACTTTGTAGTAGGCCTACTTCAAAGGAGAAATTAAGTATAAGAAGGGCACCCAAAACCACAGACTTTAGATCACTTCTGGACATCAAGAGGAACTTCTGCCTGGAGAAGAAGTGCTGCCCTGCCTGTGACTGTGCTTTGTGGAGCTATCCTGCAGTTGCTGCTTCTGCCTGTGCAGGGGGGCAAAGACTGAACTTCGTGGTATATTCCTGCTTGAGAAAGACTCTCCAAGGGCTTGGACTGAGCTTTCCCCCTGTTCTGAAGTCTCAGGGCCACCAACGACTTCCCTTACCAGCACCTGGTCTCTCTGCTGAGACTCCTGCCCTGATAAGCGGTGCCCTATCCACTCCCTGGGGCCTTCAAAGGAAAAGCTGGTGAAAATTTAAGGAAATCGACTTTGGACAACTCCGGACCAATGCCGCTGCTGAATCAGGTGATGCCGCCTGCAACCGACTCCGTGATCTTCTCTGGAACGCGACGACCTTCACAGGCCTGACACTGCTGCAGCCCCGATGAAGTCCGTGACTCCATGGAAGTCGCCGCACCACGTCGTGACTGACGCTGCTCGAAGTGCGCGGATTCAATGTTTCGCACAAACACCGCGATCCCTGTCTTTGCGCATCGGCTCGTTTTCATTTCTTCACCAAGGTACTGTACCTGGGGGTCTATGCGACTCCGAGTCCTGCACCGCTGGTGTTGGATTGTTGGGAACGACTTTGTTACGACTCCATGTTAGCACCTTATCGAAGAATTTTGTGTTTCTAAGCGCTATTTTTTAGTTTAATCATTAAAAATTCATAACTTGACTTGTGTATGTCAGATTTTTGTCATTTTTGTCTTGTTTTGTTTAGATAAATATTTCTTATTTTTCTAAACTGGTGTTGTGTCATTTTGTAGTGTTTTCATTAAGTTACTGTGTGTGTTGGTACAAATACTTTACACCTAGCACTCTGAAGTTAAGCCTCCTGCTCTGCCAAGCTACAAAGGGGGTAAGCAGGGGTTAGTTGACTAGAGTGAGGGTCCATGCTTGAACAGGGGGTTACCTGACTGTCAACCAAAGACCCCATTTCTAACACCAGGCCTAACCCTTCCCTTTTCCTACATGTAAGACACCCCTAAGGTAGGCCCTAGGTGCCGCATGGGCACGGTGCAGTGTATGATAAAGGTAGGACATATACTATTGTGTTTTATATGACCTGACAGTGAAATACTGCCAAATTCATTTTTCACTGTTGCAAGGCTTATCTCTCTCACAGGTTAACCTCGGGGCTGCCTTTAAACATGATTAAAGTGTAGCTTCCCTTTGGGAGCAGATAGACATGTGGAATTTGGGACCTCTGAACTCACAATTTAAAAATACTTCTTTTAGTAAAGTTGATTTTAAGATTGTATGTTTGAAAAGGGCACTTTTAGAAAGTGGGTTTTTCTCACTTGAAGCTTTTTTGTGACTTTGCCTGTTTGTGGATTCCCTGTCTGGTTAGTTTGACAGTTGGGCTGGTTGCACCTCTCTCCAGTGACACAAAGGGGGCAGGGGTGTAGCCTGCATATTCTGATGATCCATCTGTGCTAGGAGGGAGGGGAGGAGTGGTCACTCGCACCTGAAAGGGCTCTTTCTGTCCTCACACAATGCAGACTCCAAACCCCTGGTGTGTGTCTGAGGCCTTGCCTGGGCAAGGCAGGATTTCACAAACAAGTGAGACTTTTCTTTGAAGTAAGCCTACTTCAAAGGCCAAAATGGGCATAAGAAGAGGACCCAAAACCACAGACTTTAGACACTTCTTGAGGTGGACACTCTACCTCACAGACACTTCTGGACAAGAAACCTGCTGATGAAGAATCCCTGAACCAGACCTGCCAAGAGGAACTGCCTGGCTGCTCAAAGGACTCACTGGGACTGCTTTTCTGACAAGGACTTCTGCCTTGCTGTTGCCCTGCTGCCTTGCTGCTCCCTGGCTGTGCTGAGAAGTGCTCTGCAAGGGCTTGGATAAAGCTTGCCTCCTGTTCCCTGAAGTCTCAGGACCAAAAAGGCTTCTCTCCTGCAACTGGTCCACTTGTGTTGCGAAAACTCGACGCACAGCCTGCTAAGGAGGATGCACAGCCTGCCCTGCAGTGAGAAATTCACTGCGCGCCGAACCAGGACGGCGCAGCGCGACTTCACAAGGAGAAGATCGACGCTGCACCTGCGTTGCAACCGGAACTCCAACGCACGGCCCACCGGATCGACGCACAGCCGACCCGGGACGACGCAGTCTGACTTCCAGAGAGGAATCGGTGCAGCGCCTGCCATGCAGGAGAAATTTCCACACAATGCCCACTGGATCGACGCAGCGCTTGTGACTTCGCTCCGCAAGCCAAGGATTCCACACACTGTCCCCGAGGTGCCAGAAAACCCCGCAACCTGAAGAGGAACCAAGTTCGTGCGCCGGAAATCGACGCTAAGCCTTCCCCTGCGTGGAAAATAACGACGAAAGTCTGTGTGCGAAGGGGCAAAACCGACGTACACCTTCCTGTTTTCCACGCATCGCCTCCTCTGCGGTCTCTGGCGAAGATTTTGAACGCGAACCAGGTACTTTGTGCTTGCAAGAGTCCTTTATTTTTTAAAAAGACATTTACTTGTTTTTCAAAGACTTATGACACTTTATATCACTTTTTCAGTGATATCTCAACATCTACTTATTGCATTTTAATCGTTTTGACCTGCATATTATCAGAAAAATATTATATATTGTGTGGTGTATTTTTGTGGTGCTATATTGTGGTTTTGTAGAAATGGGGTCTTTGGTTGGCAGTCAGGTTACCCCCTGTCCAAGCAAGGATCCAATGCTACCATGTTTAAAGGGAGAGAGAGCATATGCACTTTAGCACTGGTTAGAAGTGGTAAAGTACTCAGAGTCTTGAAGCCAGCAAAAACAGTGTCTAAAAAGTGGAGGGAGGCAGGCAAAAAGATTGGTGTGACCACCCTAAGGCTGTCAGGTCTAACACAGGCAAAAAGTGAGAGGATACTGCAACCAGAACCCAGCTCCCTACACTGACAATGCCACAGGAGGTGCCCCCCCACCAAAGCTGTCATGGCCCAGTCTCAGGCAGACCGACTCACCTGCAAGGCCGTGCCACAGAGCCCTCTGCCTGTGGGCCCCATCCACACATAGACCATCTTCCAGAAGTGGACGCTGCACCAACTCTGCCGCCTGCAAGCAACAGCTTGACTGCTGAGGATAATACTGTCCCTGACCACTCTTCGCCATAAATCCTGAGTGCGGGCGACACCCTGGGGGCAGAGACTGCTTGGAAGTGGGACAGGCCACATCCCCCAACAGGCCTTATTCTGTGCGGGCTGAGGCACCTGAAATCCCCGCAATCCACCCTCACATGCAACAATGGACCCTGAAAGGCCATGGGATGTCTTGAGGCACACCTGATCATCCGACAGGGATGATATTGCTGCCCATGGCAGGCCTCCATCTCTGACCCCTAGGACTGTCTAACGCCTAGTCTTGAGGAAGCTTGACTGCTTTTTTTGTTTTGAGCCGAGGAGTTGTGCTTTTTATTCCCTGCCTCCATTCTTTCCCTGACCCATCTGGATTATGATGGTGACGAGGGCACCATTACTCACCCCACCCCCACTGGACTGTGGTGCAGAACCAACAGGCGACTCCTCCAACCTTCCTGTGCAACTGTGCGGTGGACTCATCTGGCCTGTGTCCTTGCTGTACATTCAAGTACCGGGGTGCAGAGGCTGGCTTGATTTTCACCCTGAGTTGTGCTAAGGTGGTATCCCTGAACCGGGTGCATGCCTTCCATACTCCTCTTGAAATGACAATGAGGATTCCGGCATCTTGGCCTATCAGTTCTCTCATGACTGCACCCCTCCACCCCAGCCCCTGATCACCTGCTGGGACCCCCACCGGCCGCACTCCTTAGAACAGACTGCTTTTGTTCCATGTTGCCGCACCCTGGATGCCCAGCTGGTATATCGAAAGCTACTAGGCAACTTCTTTTCACAGAGGCAGTGATGAGGAAATCGTCTAAGTGAGGGAAGTATATTTACTCCCCATTAGATTTCGCCTTGGAGGTCATTCTAAGAGAACTCGGACTCGTCAGAAGTGGCAGAAGAAACCTTCAAGACCTTAGTGGATACGCAGAACATTCGCTAAGACATCGCCTCGTTCGGCTCCAGCTTGACAGTAGCTGAATCCTGGCTCAACTAGCTTGATGAGAAAATAGTGGACACCATTTACTGAGAGCAAGATCACTGGCACCTTCAGCCTAAACTGGACGAATTGGAAGATCGCTCCCACCAGAACAATATCTGGGTCACCATGTGGCCAGAAAAACTGGATGGGACCAATATTGTAGTCTTTCTGACCTGTTTCTTAACTGCCCTGACCAGCTTGTCTTTTAGTCCTTTGTTGGCGTTCTAGAGGTCCCACAGGATCCAACTGCACAGTCCACCATCCAAGGAAGGCCTAAGACAGATCATCACCTGCTTCTTGCATCATCAACACACCCTTCAAGAGATCCAAGTGGCCACAAAATGCTGCTCTTTCATGCATGAAGAACACCAGATCTTCCTGTCTCAAGACTTTTCCCCTGAAATGTAGGACACTCGTCAAAGTTTTCTTCAACTATGGCCACACCTCTGGAAACTTAGCATTCGCTATGGCCTTCTGGACCCTGCAATCATGTTAATTACCCATGACAATAGAACAAAAGAATTCCTTCATCCCGGCTAACTAGAGGGCTATCTGGAGATGGTCATGCTGATGAATGTGGACCAAAACCCCTCTGGCGACTCCTGTGAGTCCCTTTCATCGTTCTGTCCACTGGGCCCTCCAGGATCCCCCACTGAGGAGCTCTTGCACCTGGAGGAGGTTACCAGACAGTGATCAGAAGGCCAGAAGACATGCACATTCCACAAGGGTACTCATCCCTGGGGTAAGTCCCAATCCCCTCTGAAGTGAAGCCTGTGGTCCCTTCAGGAAAGAACTCCTGCTCCTGAGATCCTGTAAATCAGGCCAACCTATGCTATCACAAGAAGCACCTGTGAAAATGTGGAAAGAAGAATGGGAAAATGGTACATTTTCTAGCAAATTTGAAAAAGTAAGAAGGTTAAAAAAGCAATTGTGAAATTGTAGTTTTTACATTATTAAAGAGTACAGGAAACTTGAAACAAAGAAGATGAGGTATAAATGGCCTGCTATCTGTTGCAGGACAGTTAAGATATCTATCCATTATACTGATTGGATTTAGTTTTCTTTTAAATATTTGCTTGCAGCTGCAAACTGCTTCAAGACTAGACCTGCAAGTGGTGCATCTCATGGGTCCTTGCTGTCATGGCTAGTTCACACCCTTTGCCTGCAAATGCAGAGACTCCTGAATCTTTACCACACTGTTTTGTCCAGGGTTATTGTGTTTCATTTTTTCTCCCCTGGAAAGGTGGATCACCAAAGCTGCCTTCCTGAAAGTAGAGCTTGCCTAGCTAACATTTAAATAGTTTTAATGGCAGTGGTGACCGAGTCTCTATGACATCTAGCTTCATGTTTCTGACAGTTTGTCACAGCCTCTAGGATTCGTGCATGATGCCCTCATCACCTTAATGATTGATCAGGCCTACTCTCTGGAGATGCATACATTTGTCTAACTTTCCACTAACCACTTTAGCAAAAGCAAAAACAATCGTAATGGACCTATGTTTCCTTTGGCGTCCTCGGCCTAGACGGCTGAATTCTGATTTGATCAGTTACTCGTTAGCTAATAGGAAAAATAAGTAATAAAAGGAGGATGTGAGGCTGCTTTTATGATAAACTAACTGTAATACAAATGTAGTCCTTAGCCCTTTCACACCACCCTCAACAGTTGTACAGGTCATTGTCTCGGTGCATTATTTTGTGGGCACAGAATGGGCCAACCGCCAGGGAGGCTGGGTTATTTATACAATAGGTTATTATAGAACTGATCATTCAAAAATGTGCAAAACGGCAAGTCAGTTTGTCTTGCTTTGTTAACGGGGTCCGTTTGCTGTCTGGAATAGTTATCTATGGTGTTAGCTGCTGCCAATTTGAATAAGGGGATGGTCTTTATACACTTCTACAAAAGTCATGCTTTATACTTTTAACCCCTTTGCTGCCAGGCCTTTTCCCCTCCTGTGCCGAGCCTTTTTTGGATATTTGGGGCAGTTTGCACTTAGGCCCTCATAACTTTTTGTCCACATAGTCCACATAAGCTATACAAGCCAAATTTGCATCCTTTTTTTCCAACATCCTAAGAATTCTAGGGGTACTCAGAGTTTGTGGATTCCCCTGGAGGAGACCAAGAAATTAGCCAAAATACAGCAAAAATTTTGTTTTTTAAATGGGAAAAAAGGGCTGCAGAAGAAAGCTTGTGTTTTTTTCCCTGAATATGGCATCAACAAAGGGTTTGTGGTGCTAAAATCACCAGCTTCCCAGCTTTCAGGAACAGGCAGACATGAATCAGAAAACCCCATTTTTCAACACAATGTTGGCATTTTACTGGGACATACCCCATTTTTACTATTTTTTGTGGTTTCAGTTTCCTTCCAGTCAGTGACAGAAATGGGTGTGAAACCAATGCTGGATCCCGGAAAGCTAAACATTTCTCAAAAGTAGACAAAATTCTGAATTCAGCTAGGGGTCATCTATGTAGACCCTACAAGGGTTTCCTACAGAAACTAACAGCTGAATAAACAAATATTGAAATTGAGGTGAAAAAAACAGCCATTTTTCTCAATGTTTTACTCTGTAACTTTTTTCTGCGATGTCAGATTGTTTAAAGCAATATACTGTTACGTCTTCTGGACTCTTCTGGTTGTGGGGATATATAGGGCTTGTAGGTTCATCAAGAGCCCTAGGTACTCAGAGCCAAATAAATGAGCTGCACCTTGCAATGGCTTTTCATTCTATACCGGGTATACAGCAATTCATTTGCTGAAATATAAAAAGTGAAAAGTAGGTATCAAGAAAACCTTTGTATTCCCAAAATGGGCACAAGATAAGGTGTTGAGAAGCAGTGGGTACTTGCACATCTCTGAATTCCGGGGTGCCCATACTACCGTGTGAATTACAGGGCATTTCTCAAATAGACGTCTTTTTCACCCACTGTCTTACATTTGGAAGGAAAAAATGTAGGGAAAGACAAGGGGCAATAACATTGTTGCTATTTTCCGATAAAAATGGTACCTTACTTGCATGGGTAGGCCTAATGCTCACAACAGGAAACGCAACATGGACACATCACATTTTTACAATGAAATCTGACATGTTTTTTGCAAAGTACCTAGCTGTAGATTTTGGCCTCTAGCTCAGCCGGCGCCTAGGGAAACATACCAAACCTGTGCATTTTTAAAAACTAGACACCTAGGGGAATCCAAGATGGGGTGACTAGTGAGGATCTCTCACTGGGTTCTGTTACCCAGAATCCTTTGCAAAGTTCAAAATTTGGACCAAATAAAACATTTTCCTCTCATTTCGGTGACAAAAAGTTCTGGAATCCGAGCGGAGCCACAAATTTCATTCCACCCAGTGTTTCCCCAAGTCTCCCGATAAAAATGGTACCTCACTTGTGTGGGTAGGCCTAGCGCCTATGACAGGAAATGCCCCAAAACACATTGTGGACACATCATATTTTCCCAAAGAAAATAGAGCTGTTTTTAGCAAGGTGCCTAGCTGTGGATTTTGGCCTCTAGCTCAGCCGGCACCTAGGAAAAGCTACCAAATCTGTGCATTTTTGAAAACTAGACACCTAGGGGAATCCAAGATTGGGTGACTTTTGGGGCTCTCACCAGGTTCTTTTATCCAGAATCCTTTGCAAGCCTCAAAATTTGGCCCAAAAACACTTTTTCCTCACATTTCGGTGACAGAAAGTTCTGGAATCTGAGAGGAGCCACAAATTACCTTCAACCCAGCGTTTCCCCAGGTTTCCCGATAACAATGGTACCTCACTTGTGTGGGTAGGCCTAGTGCCCGGGACAGGAAATGCCCCAAAACACAACGTGGACACATCACAATTTCCCAAAGAAAACAGAGCTGTTTTTTGCAAAGTGCCTAGCTGGGGATTTTGGCCTCTAGCTCAGCCGGCACCTAAGGAAACCTACCAAACCTGCACATTTTTTAAAAGAAGACACCTAGGGGAATCCAAGATGTGGTGACTTGTTGGGCTCTCACCAGGTTCTGTTACCCAGAATCCTTTGCAAACCTCAAAATATGACCAAAAAAACACTTTTTCCTCACATTTCGGTGACAGAAAGTTCTGGTATCTGGGAGGAGCCACAAATGTCCTTTCATCCAGCTTTTCCCCAAGTCTCCAGATAAAATTGGTAGTTCACTTGTGTGGGTAGGTCCAGTGCCTTCGAAAGGAAATGCCCCATAACAGTATCTGGACACATCAAGATTATCAAATACAAAAATACCTGTTTTTGCGTGGGTGGCACCTCGGTTTTTAGTCCTGGGCTCAGCAGCCATCTAGGGAAACCTACTAAACCCAGACATTTCTGAAAAATAGACACCGAGGGAGTGCAGGGAGGTGTGACTTGCGTGGATCCCCCAATGTTTTCTTACCCAGAATCCTCAGCAAACCTCAAATTTAGCTAAAAAAATCAAATTTTTTCCCACATTTCTGTGTGAGATCACCGCATTGGGACAAATTTACTATCACTAAACGTTTCCCTCAGTCTCCCGATAAAAATGATACCTCACTTGTGTAGGTGGGCCAAGTACCTGTGACAGGGAAGAGCCCAAAACATGTCGAAATTGAGGGGGAACCAAAGCGTGTCCAAAAGTGCAGTTTGAAAAAAAAAAACATTTTTAGGCTGACAAGTGCAGCAGAATTTTTATCGGTATAGATGAGACGATGCTGGGTGGTAGGAATTTTGTGGATTCCTGCAGATTCCGGAAGGTTCCAACACAAAATGTGGGAAAAATGTGTGATTTCCCCCCAAAGTTGGAGGTATGCAGGGCATTGTGGGTAAGAAAATGGTGTCGGGTGCATGTGAATCACACCACTCTGGAATCAACCAGATGCTTAGTTTTCAGATGTGTCTAGGTCTTGTGGATTTTTCTACATGGCAGCGTCCCAAAGTCCAAAAAGTGCAGCCTTCACCATTCCAATTGGGACGATTTTGAGAGTTAGCCAAGCTCTTGTGGCCCAAATGTAAAACCAAAACCCAAAATAATCAAATGTCCTCTTGCTTGCCGTGGGATAAGAAGTTTTAGTGTGCGGGGGAGAGCTGAAAGACTGTTACCCCCTTCAGTTGGGGTGGAGGCATAACCATGCCCATACTGGTTGGTAGCCACCACTCCACTATTTTTTATTTTTTATTCTATTCCCTGGCATCTAGTAGACTTTCTACCCCAGGGTGTGGATCAGGGGTAATTGCCCCATCTGTCCACGGGTAGGCAGAACAACTTTGGCCACATTTATTTTGGGTGGGGGTATGGCCATACCCCCACCCTCTTATTATGAAAAAAAATCTTCCCTGGTCTTTGGTGGGCTTTCTGCGCCCCCTTGGGGGCAGATAGGCCTTCCACAAATAGGCCGATCTGCCTCCAAGGGGGCAGATATGGCCAACAGTAATATGCCCCCATGGGGAGTGACCCTTGCCCCCCCAAACAAAACACACACATACACACACACACCAATCCCTGGTGCCTAAGTGGTTTCTGCCACCCCCCCCGGGGGCAGATCAGCCTAATAGAAATAGGCCGATCTGCCCCCAAGGGGAGCAGAAATGGCCTAAAATAAATTCCCCCCCTTGCCTGAGGGGTCGCTCCCCATACATAAAAATATAAATTCAACAAAAAAAATATATATCCCTGGTGTCTAGAGGTTTCTGCCCCCCCGCCTCGGGGGTGGATCGGCCTAATTATAATAGGCCGATATGCCGCCGGGGGGCAGAAAAGGCCTAAAAATATTTTGCCCCCATGGGGAGCGACCCTTGCCCAAGGGGCCACTCCCCTTATGCGTAAGTATAAAAAAAAAATCCTTGGTGTCTAGTGGTTTCTGCCTAAAAATAATTTGGACCCAGGGAGCGACCCTTGCCTATGGGGTTGCTCCCCACATAAAAAAAATAAAAAAAAGTCCTTGGTGTCTATGGGGTTTCTGCCCCCGGGGGCGGAAATGGGCTAAAAATAATTTGGCCCCCAAGGGACCGCTCCCCTTATGAGTATGTATCACACACAAAAAATCCCTGGTCTCTAGTGGGCATTTCTGCTACCCGATCGCATCGTGAACGGGCAGCAGAAATGCTTGCAGAGACATGAAAGGAAAAGCCTTTCCTTTCCTTTCATGCCTCTGCCTGCCCCCTCCTCCTGAGCGGAAGAGAACTGCTGAGCATTTCTCTTCTGCATCGTGCTGGAAGCCTGCTTCCAGCGCGATGAAAGGTGACCTCTGATGAGGTCAGCACACAGTTGCGTGCTGACATCATCAGATGTCAGTGGGTGGGTCGGGGTGGAAGGGGAAGCGATTACCCTTCCAGCCCTGCCATGGGGGGATGGGGGAAACCCACTGATCCCAGGGGTGTAACCATTACGTCCCCAGCACAGAACCAGCTAAATGCTGCCAATAGCGATAAATTAGGTATAGATCGCAAAGTGGAAAAAACACACACTTTAAATTAAAGAAACAGTCATTTAAATAAAGCTACAGGGCTGTTAAAGCAAAAACACCAGATGATCCTCTGTGACAAAGAACGTGTAACACTCCCCGTCGTGACATTCAACCTCTCGAGACACTCCCAGGCAGTGGACCCCTGAACCACAAAGAGTATTACCAGGGTGGAGGTGGAGCAGAGTGTCTGAAACAGAAATGTCCTAAAACCAAGCCAGCTCATCAATTGTGACCACCTTGTTAGAGCATCAGCAGCGCCAGAGGCCATTGTTTTCACACAGAGGACCAGAAAAGTGTACACTATCATCACTTACTCTCTCTTCGTGCTGTGCCGATTCTTCCATGCTTGTCTACCCCAATCTCTCTCTCTTTCTCTATCTCTACCTCCATGTCTCTGTGGGCGAGGCACACATCTATTTATTTTTGTCCTCGTTGCACGTTCTTTTGATGTTATTGTGTGAAGCCACAGCACAGGTTATAATAGGACTGACTGAGTAAACTTACAATAATGGCCTGCACCTGGCCCTTTCTACAGGGTCATCTCGCCAATTTATTGCCTTCCCTTTATAATTTTTCTGAAGCTTTTTGGCTGACGTTCTGACTCTGGTCACTTTGGGCTAGATGTATCAAAGGGTTATACCCATTCTGTCTCTATGGGAAAATGTGTTCATACATATGGCCCTTTATCACTACTAATCAGTGCTAAAGTGCATGTGCTCTCCCTTGTAAACCTGGTATGATTGGCTTATACCTGATTGGCACATTTCATTTACCTACAAGTCCCTTGTACACTGGTATACCTATACTCAGGGCATGTAAATTAAATGCTACTAGTGGGCCTGCAGCTCTGCTTGCACCACCCACAGAAGTAGCCTTCTAAACCTGTCTTAATCCTGCTGGTGCAGAGCCTGCATGCACAGTTTATTTCCACAGGGACCTGGCATCTAAATTACTTGGCAGGCCCAGAACTCCCATTTTACTACATGTAAGTCACCCCTAAAGTAGGCCCTAGCTAGCCCATGGGCAGGGTGCTATGTATGTAGAAGGCAGGGCATGTGCCTGGTGTGTGGCCTGTCCTGGTAGTGACAATCATCCTATTTTATTTCTCACTGCTGTGGGTGCTGCCTTCTCATAGGTTTGCATTGGAAATGCCCTGCCTTATGTCTAGGGGGTATTGTCCGAGTTATGAGGGGGAGAGTGGGCATGTTTGGTTTGATTATAATGGTAGTGAGAAATGCTGCTTACTGGTGTAGGTGGATTTTTTATTGCCATTATAGAAATGCCACTTCTAGAAAGTGAGCATTTCTCTGTGCTGATGACTCTAGCGTTTTGCAGCTTGACTCCAATCCATGTCTGGGCAGTGTGACAGCTGGGCTTTGTGCATACTTTTCAGACAGCCAGTACACAAGGAGGGTGAAGGTGTCACAGAGGTGCCTTTGCATACTGAATGGGTTTTCCCCCCAACTAATGTCTGGAGCCTGTGTTGGAGGAAAGAGGGTACACTCCTAGAACCAGTTGTAACTGATTGGTAGCTCATCTCCCTCGTATTGAAAATGCTTTGCAAAACTGAGTATAATTACAGGGTTTTTTCCCCATGTTTTAGAACACTTTTGGAACTGGGACCAAACCTCTGCCAGAGAGGCTAATGGACTGGGCAAAGGACTCATCTGGGCTGCCCTTCTGCGTGTTGCCCTGCTGCCTGGATTCTATCAGGTAGCCAAAGGACTCATCAGGATCGCTTTTCTGCTTGTTGCCCTTCTGACCTTTTACCCCCTAGACTTGGGCTGGACTGGCACTGCTGGACTGACTGAAGAGATCACCCCTGCTTCACTGTGGAGTGCTGGTCTCCCTTTTAGCAGCTGCCTATTCTTGTGGTGCTCCCCCAGAGGTGTCTCCCAGGAGCCCAGCACGTGAAGGGTACTGCTTTCCTAGTACCAGCAGAAGGTGAGCTCTGTATTAGCTGTTAGAAGCGGGGCCTGAGCACTTTATTACTCTGCCATGGAGCACATCTGGAAGCATTCCGTGACTTTATTGCCTGGGAGATCACCGCCACGACCCGGTCAGGCTGCTGCAATTGAGCGTGTCACTATCGTGCTTGGTGTCTTGCTGCCGGGGCACAAGAAAGCGAAGTCCAGAGCGGCCCACTCTTTGCGGTACCCCTTGGGCAAGGCGCATTAAAAGTAGTGCCCCTGGGGTACCGGCAGGCACGCGCTTTGGTGCCTTCACTGCTTCGGCCTGGAAGAGGCAGGTTCACGCACCAGGTCTGGTGTGGGTGAGTTGTCTGGGTGAGGAAGACCTCAACAGAGGTCCCCTGCTCTCCTCCTGGGCCCCCTTCCTAACTTTCTGGATCCCGGGCAGGGTGACAAGCTCGATAGATGTCCCCCTGTAGCCGCTGGGCACCTCATTACTTGCCAACTCACAGGTGGGATGAAAACCTCATTGGAGGTCCCCCGTTACAACTGGATCCACCTTTTGCCTCCTCAGCATTCTTTTTGGGCCACATAGCAGGCCGGGGTTGCGACCCTCAACGGAGGTCCCCAGCCCTGCCAACAGTACATGAGGATAAGGGTGCAGGAGCTCTAGACTCGGGGCACAGACATCCCCCATCTTTGCCCCCCTTATTCCTTGCTGTGGCACCCTGGGAGAGAAGAACCTACTCACATGTTCTGGTGAGAGAAACATACTGTGGTAATTACATGCCTTTCTAGTGCCTTCCTTAAGACACTGTCTTGGCCTTTGATTATATGCTTATTGCACCATAGGCATTCTTGGGGAGTTGTCAAGTAACACTCATCCATGATTTTGTTTTGGCAGTTATGATTATATGTTTTTACCCTGATATGTGCATTTGTATGATAATGACAACTTGCTTACCACTTATGTTGCAGGACAACCAATAACCTATATGTCTATCTGACCTACGTTTTGTATTATGACTGCTGCTTACGTCTGCAGAGTACTAGTAACCTGATTAATGTTCTGACAACTGCTTGTGAAGCAGGGTACTACTGATACATGTTGTGTTTAGTCTAAAGATGTTGTGTACAATACAGTTAATTTTTATATAACTTGGTGTTGTGTTCCCTTTGTGGTGTGTAGTGCGTCACGTGTGTTGTGTGTGTTTTGTGAAAATGCTTTACACACTACCTCCGGGTTAGGCCTGACTGCTCGCACCAAGCTACCAAGGGGATGAGCAGGGGTTATCCTGGGTGTGTGACCCCCTCACCTTGACTAAAGTGGGTGGGTTCTGCCTGGCTTAGGTGCATACCCTAGCCAACCAGAAACCTAATTTCTCACATGGCCCCATTCTGCAAAGGTTGGGAGGGTGCCATAAAAAAAAATCATGCTGGCTCAGGTGACTGCTTCAGAGAGTGTAAGGGCTCTCAGTTCCTGCAATTAGAAACAAAACTTGACAATTTAGTCCCTGTTTACATCACAGACAATTCTCTAAGAAGGAGATATTTCAAGAAGGAACAAATACAGTGCTACATCCTGAGATTTTCTTCCACAATTGTTCATTTTTCACAGTTCAAATGAATCAACTAATGCTTAACAGGACTACAAATCCCAGAATGCAACAGGGTGCTAAACACAAACCAATGACTGAGGCATCAAGTCCTTGTGATACCATAGACACATGCTCACTTTCTGAAGTTTCAGCTCCCAACCAATTTTATTGCCCCTCTGCAGCAAATGTGAGGATTTTGAGAGATGAAGGTGGGAAGGAGTGGGATGTCAACCTGCCACCTAGATGCCATTTTTGTAAATAAATGCTTTCGCCTACTCTCTTACTCATTCGCTCTGTTTCTCTCTTCCTCCCATTATTTGCTTTTCCACTCACTCAGCCACAGTGCACCATAGCGCTCCAGCTCATCATATTTACAGTCACTCAGCACAATTAATCCACAGACGTGCAAAGGCCACTTAAGAGTCACAGACGTCTTTCAAGGGGTTGTGTGTTGTACACATTGAAATGTGTCCTCTCCTGTCAATCTGACCAATGCAGACCAGAGCAAACTGTCCTCAAGATGCACACAGTGAGAAATTGAGAACTTTGTATGATTTTCAGAACTCTGAAGGGTGCCCAGCATGAGCCAGCTGCTGAGATATTTACGCTGTTGTGAGGAATACTTGTTGGAGTGCAATACATTTGGCTAACTGACGCAAACAGTGCTAATTTCATAGACAGGGTAACCGACAACTGAATAGTCGAGCAGGGGTGCCATTAGAGGACAGAGAAAGAACCTGCGCGTATTGTAAACAAGACCTTCCCACTCACCTTCCAGCTCAGCCAGCAGTTCTGTGGCCAGCACCCTTAAACTGGACATAACCCACTCCCTTAAATCTTCCTTTAGTATTTACTTACATCAGGCCACCACCTTTGTTGTACTGGCTCTGCCGGTCCTCCGAGCTTGCTCACTGCACCTAAAACGAGTTAAAGTCTGCATCGTAGACGGCTGCACCAAGCACAATCCAGTGATCCTCAGCAACTGCTGCTTTAAATAAAGAACCAATGCAACCCTAATCAGGAAACTGGAGTTCTAATCACTTCCTCTCCCACGTATCAAACCTGACCCAACATTCTAATATCAAACCACCAACGGGACGCAAACCTAGCCAATCCCGGAGCTGCTCTCATGCTGTTTTCAGCATAAGAGAAGCACCAGGATTGGTGTGAGCAGGCTACCCCAGCACTCCTTTTGAGCTTAGGTGCCTGTGCTTGCAATCCCCGGGCAGTTTAACAATACAGTGATTGGTGCAGTCTGAAGTGTGCATATCGGGCTGGCCGTCTCAAGACAGCTGGACAATTAAACATGCACACTCCGCACTGGCCGCTTCGCTTCATCCTGATCCTGCTGCTGCCATCAGCCTCGCCCCCACCCTCACTCTCCTTCACTCACGCCATGGTAGAACAGCGCATACCTGTAAATGGTAATGTAAATTAACATTATTTTTACATATACCAGCTGCACTCGCAGCAGGGGGGCGACGATCCTCCGCCTTTCAGGAGTAACCACCCCTGGAAGCAGTGCCCTCTGGCATGCCGTGTTGTGCCGTTCATGCTGATTTTTTCAGTGCAGAACGCGCTTCTGGAGCTAAAAATCAGTGTGATCGGCGCAACTTGACTAATTCTGCCCATTCGCAGAACTCTTAAGGAAGTTTTTATGTAATTCTGAGGAATTCCAGAGTGAAACTCTGTGAGTTCCACCCACCCCTATTTAAAATAATCTGGCCTGCCCCTGCACTACTACACCATAGGGAGGGGTCTCCTAAGTGACTTGATGTTAGACCTCTCTCACATTTGGCTGCTGTTCCGCCTCAATGAGAGTGAATAAACCTGCACCTCTGGAGTGCATGGTCCCAGGTCCACAATCAACTTCTTCCTCATGGTGAGACCATGCTCAGCTACCTGTTAGATGCTGATATCATCTCCTCTGGAGTCACAGATCATCACATGATCCAGCCCAACTTAGACTTAGAGGCTGTCTCCCTCTGAAATAGTGCCTCAACCTATTGTACTATAAAGGCCCCGTAAACAAAGAGAGGCTACATGCCTACCTCTGTTCTTTTCTTGACACCAACGAGTAGTCTATAACCTCTCCCAGTACCTTATTGGTGGCTGGCCCTCCCCCAGGCCAAACAGTAACATAATACTCTGTACACTCCCAGAGAGGAAACAGCGCTATTCTGCCTCAAACAACATTGTGAGCGTGGAGAGAAGTCGGGTCATCTTCTGGCACTACAGCTGCAGAAACAGGATGACTCCTGTGCCATATCCTCCATCAGGCAGGAAGATAGCCAGCTCTTCACTCACCCACTAGACATTCTAAAGTCCTTTCAAGCCTACTACAAAACCCTTTACTCCAGATCGATGATCTGCCCTATGGAAAAGCCCTGGTACTGGATGGTTACCCATCCAAATACTATAAAACCAACGGGACATGTAGCCGCCCTTGCTCTGCAAAACATACTCTGAGGCAACTCCACCCCACTCTATCCTCTCCTAGGCTAATAGGGCATATACCACTCCAATCCCTAAACCAGGCAAAGACCCATTAAGTTGTTCCAGCTATCATTTGATTTCCCTGATGAATGTTGACACAAAGGTGCTCGTCAAGGTGTTGGCAAACAGGCGCAAACATGTGATACCTGTAGTGTCACATGAGTGTGTAGGACAGAACCCTTTAGGATTCTGAAAGAGACTGTACAATGAAGTGAATGCAGATCTAGAATGTGGATTTGGGATTAAACGCAGACGAATAAAGGTGAGCAATACATAGCTCTGTGTTTGGCTTTTTTCTTTGCGTGTACCCAGGCTACGGAGAATGCTACAATACCCTCTTTAGTGACCAGGGAACAGGTTGAATTTGTCCCGTAACACACCTCAGCATCACATCTCAGGCTTTTGTCCCATATTCTCTGACTGGTGTGCAAGATGAGAATGAGAAGTTAGAAGTGTCGTTGGACGTTGAGAAAGCTTTTGATTGAGTTGAGTGGGGCTACCTTTTTCAGGTGTTGCAAAGCTGAGGCTTGGCCCGATGTTCCTGTCCCATGTCCAGAAGCTAAACTATCACATCATAGCTGTTGTCACCTGTAACAGCCATATCTACCTTCATATTCATATCTGTCATGGCACTAGATAGAGCTGCCCCTTGTCCCACCTTCTTTTAATTTTGGCTCTGAAGCCTCTGGCTATCACCATCTGCAATTCTCCTGGCATGTACAACATCTCTTTTACCAGTGGGGAACACAAACTCCCTCTGTAATTGACGATATCCTGGTGACCCTCACACACCCACTGCATTCCTGTAGGCCATCATTTCTCTGATTTGACACTTTTCCTCTGACTCTCTGTACAAGATAAACTGAAGCAAAAGGGAGGTCCTTTCCCTCACACCTAACTACCTCCCAATGATTCATATTCAGTGGGCCCCTCCTTAATCCATTAGAGGTCACATCAGGTCTTAGTGGTGGAACATAACCTGGATCCCCTCCATACATGCATGCAGGCAGACATGGCACAATGGTCGCAACTGGGTCTCTCTCTTTGGGGGGGAGGGTCACATAAGTCCTCAAAATGAACTTGATGTCACATCTGAACTATGTGTCCCTCATTCTCTCTCTCTGCATCCCCACCTATCTGATGTCTGCCTTGGAAAAGACCTTCAAAACCTTCCTCTATTGTGGCCAGAAGCCACAGCTGAAGCTGTACAAGCTCTATGCAGCTACCGAACATGGGGGGGCTAAAGGGGCTCCATTTATAGAACATTAGGTGCTGCAGGCTGGGCATCCCAATTGGCACCCCTGAGATACTTTCTTCATACCACCCTAGACACATCTAGCTGGGTACCTCTAGAATCCTCTCTCCTGGGCTGACTCCCTGGGCTTCAGTTGCGACACTCGGGGGCTCCCCCAAATCAATTGTCTCTCACCCCGCTTTTTCGACCACAGTTCATGCATGGTGTAAAGCACACCGAATTCTGGGACTTCATCCCATCTTTTACGCCCAAACTCCTCTGTGGTGCAATGCATCTTTTTTGGGTCGTGGTAACAGAGCCCCTTTGGCTGGAGTATGCCCCTAGTGGGCTGCATCATCTTCTCAACCTCGTCAAGGAAGGGTATTACAAGACTTTTTTCTGAGGCAAGGGAGCAGTGTGGTCTTCTGACATGACATTTCTGGGACTATCAACCCCTCCATGTTGTCTCCCCAAGTCTTGGGTTCCACCCTCTGGATCTGCCCTCCTCACCTTTGAAGGACTATGGAAATCAGGCACATACAAGGGGGACGTTTCCAGGCTGTACCTGGTCTTTTTGAGTCCCCCAGGCTTGCTGCCTCTGGGAATGGTGAACAGAGTGACTACAGCTCCAGTACTTAGAGCAAACTGGGGTGACTTACTTGTGGATCATGTTCATTACCTTAGAGAGGCCCATCTCAAATACAGTTACCTCAAGGTGCTACATCGCTGGCAAGGGTCCTCACTCTGCCTTCGTTGGTTTTCCTTCTTCAGTCAGCCACATGCTGGAGATGTAGCTCTTTGGATGGAGACATTGCCCACCTTCTCTGAGCAATGTCTCCATCCAAAGAGCTATGTCTCCAGCATGTGGCTGACGGAAGAAGGGAAGGCCTACTAAGGCAGAGGGGGACCAGTAATGTCCTACTGGTCCTTCGTCACCAACACCAGTAGGCATGTGGTAGCTCTCGCAGAGGCACTGAAAACTCAGACTGCTCCTTTGCATACTTTTTCCCAGTGACCAGCTATTGTACATCAACAATCCAGTTGGCTGGCCAGTGCGTTGGCTACAGCCAAGATCTGTATCCTCTGGCACTGGAGAAAGCACATCTGCCCGACCCCAGATGACTGGTTGTGTGAGTTGTTTCAGGTGACCTCCTATGAACGGCTATGAATCACCTGACTCATAGACCATTACAATAGATTCTTGGAAATGTGGGGACCCTTTTCTTCCCAACCTCTGACAGTCCGGTTTCCATTCCTCATCCCCACTAGCAATGGCTGTTTCCGTCTCCATTCCCCTTCTGGATTTGGAGGGTATTCTCTGCTTGACCCAGCGTACCCTTACTCCATGTTCTCATGCCGATGTGCCCATCCCTACCCCCTCCTGGATCACCGTATGGACCATTTCTTTGCTCGTCATGTCCATTCTGTCACTCTGGCACTCCCCTCCCCAGGCCGTTAGGGGGGCCTGCCTTCTTTTTAAGGGATAGGGGTTCCTTGCCCCCTTGCCTGCCCCCTTCTCTTCACCCAACTCCGGTGGAAATTGTCTCTGTCCTCTTATCAGTGTCCTGTATCTCCTCCCGACTCTCTCCTGTACAAAAACTCTGAGGAATGTACTTTGGTACCCTGTCTCCTTCTCCCTCCTACTCCCCTTCTCTTCTCAGCCCGCACCACCAACCACCCTTATTGCACTTGATTGCGATGGGGCCTGACAGATCCTTCCTGTCTCCCATTTGCCCTTGTACACCTTGTCCCACCATCAGATCCAGACCCATTGGCTGGCCCTCCACCCGTGCCAGAACATATGTCCTTTCTAGTGGTTTTCAACGTGTTATTTTTTGCCTGGTTGTATCTTAATTGTGCCTTTGCCCTTTGACACAGACGTTATCTGTGTTTATACTGAGTGCCATTCCCATTTCTTTTAAAAAAGAAAGTTTGAAACTTAAAAAATAATGCTCATTTATAGGGCCAGATGTACAAAACACGTTTTCAGTCGCAAACGGTCCATTTTGGAGTTTTGAACCAAAAGCCTGCTTTTGGCAATTTATTAGATCCATTTCAGGAGTTGATAACTTTTTATTGACGTCTAAAATGTGTTTAGAAATTAATAAGGGATCACTGTTTAGAAGGAGTGAGCCATATGCGTCTTTTCAAAATAGCGATTCCTATCCATATATGTATCAATTGTTTTGGCTGAAATAGCGGTTGTAAACCATTGAAAAGTTAGTAACCTCTTGATTGGGGTGTAACCCTGTCACAAAAGTAAAGGGGTCTCTTGGAGATTTCCTGTTCTTTATGAATGTTAAAAAAAGAGTGCTTGGGAGTAGGCTTTGGATCACAGGAGCGCTGTAAACCCACAAAGAAATACAAAAATAACTTTCCTTTTAAAATGCAGCCAGTTTTCCTGTAATGAAAACCAGCTGTGTTTCAAAAAACATTTATGTGTGTGAAATGTGATCAGGAGACATGGTAGCCTGCTGACTCCAGCAGCTCATCTCCTCATTAATATTCATGAAGTAGGTTGTTTTCCCCCCAACTACAGTTCAGAATTTTAGGAACTACAAACTGCAACTTGTATTGTTTGACTAGTAAATAGTAGATCTGACTACAAGCTCAATGAACCAGGAATGTTCTTTGGCTGCTCTGCTGAACTGAGGAGAAAAATACAGTGGTGTTGAATATTCTTTCTCCATGCTCTGGGTGCCTTGCCTACTTGTTGTTAGAACCCCATGGCAAATAACCCAGTGTGATCTGGTGTTATGTCGCAGGCCCTAGGCCCACATACTTGGTAAATAAAAACACAGACATAGGCCCTCATTATGACATTGGCGGGCAGCAGAGGCCGCCTGCCAATGTCAGTCCACCATTAGGTCACACGGGCGGACTGAATCCCTCTGGCCCTAATTTGAGTTCCCCGCTGGGCCAGCAGGCAGAAACAGTATTTTCCTGGGGGGAACAGGGCCTTAATATTGCAGCTGGCTCCTAATGGAGCCGGCGGCAATGTGGTAATGTAGCAGGTGCAGCAGCATCCATCGTGCATTCCACTGCCTATGTGCATGGGGGCCTCTGCACTGCCCATGTTAAGTGCCTGGGCAATGCAGGGGCCCCGCAGCCCCTTTAGTCCCCTATTCAGCCAGCCTTTCCATGGCGGTGTAAACCACCATGGACAGACTGGCAGATGGGGACTCGTAATCCCGTCCTGGTGGATTACAGCCGCCAGAACTGCCAGGCTATAGGCTGGCGGTAGCTTGGCAGTGTCAGTGGTTGGATCGTGGCGGCTCTGCAACGGTCATAATGTGGCATTTGGAGCACCACGACCGTGGCAGTCCGACCATCACCGTGACCTCCAGGGCCATAATAACCCCCATGGTGTGTATAGGTACTAAACTGGCCACAGCACTTTATTTGCTGGGTCACCTCACTGGTGATGCCTGTGTGTTGGATGGGTGTGAAGTGGGTGGTAAGGCCAGTGTTAGGGCCTCTAGACTGGCCATGCAGCACACACTAGAATGTGTCCAGCAGGACACTATGGTGGTCATTACAACCCTGGCGGACTGTGCTAAAGCTGCGGTAATACCGCAAACAGGCCTGCGGACAAAAAAAGTGAATTATGACCGTGGCGGAAACCGCCAACATAGACAGCCACTTTAACACTCCGACCGCCGCGGCGGTAGAGACAAGCAGCGCGGCGGTCACCGCCAACAGACAGGCGGAAAACAATGTACCGCCCACAGTATCACAACCCGCCAATCCGCCACCTTTTCCGGGGCGGATTCACCGTGGATAAAAACACGGCAGAAACAGCTTTTGCAATGGGAAAACGCTCACCTCAACATACTCCACGAGGAAGGAGGCCAACATTGAGCCTGAACTACAAATACTCCCTGCGCTTGTCTTCCTGCTCCTCTACGAACACCAGCAACATAGGTGCCGAAGACAACGGTGAGTACTGCACCTACGACATAGGTGAGGGGGGAGGCAAAAGTCACGGACACACACACACAACACCCCCACCCCCACCCGACCCTCACCCACTACAACACACACACCAATGCATTTCCAAACAGCACATTAACAACCCCCAACCCCCCCGGAAGAATGCAAAGACAAAAGGAAATGAGTTCAACCATTGTAATGTATCAAAATACAGTAACCAAATATAAACAGATATATAAAAACAATTGAAAATCATACATCACGATTAGAACTGCAGGTATGCACATATCAATGTCCGTGGACCACTGGGCCCACAATGCATGGGCGAGGCCCACACTAGATACCTGTCCACAAACGGAGAGAACACTGCAGGGGCATCAGATAGAAATACAACAGGCACCTCAGGTGGAAGGGAAGGGGGGGCACCTCAGCCGGATTACAGCACCACGCCAGATTCACGACAGGGCTCCATGCCCATTGATGGATCCTGGGGAGTGCAAAGCCACAGTCTCTCAAGTCTCTAAAGTGGGTGGTTTGCCCACTGTACCATCCTGGGGAGTGCAAAGCCACAGTCTCTCAAGAGGATAACAGTCTCCACTTGTTCTGGAGGGGGACTGGTGCCCAGAGTGCTTCATCCTGTGAAGGACAGACAGAGTGGATGCAGGTCTCCACTGGTTCTGGAAGGGGACTGGTGCCCGGAGTGCTTCATCCTGTGAAGGACAGACAGAGTGGATGCAGGTCTCCACTGGTTCTAGAGGGGGACTGGTGCCCAGAGTGCTTCATCCTGTGAAGGACAAACAGAGTGGATGCAGGTCTCCACTGGTTCTGGAGGGGGACTGGTGCCCAGAGTGCATCACGCTCCCCATGACGGTCCCAGTTCCGTCACTGTCCCAGCTGCACATGGGCTAACGATGCTTGATTTGGCGGTCTTTTCCCTGTTCAGCGGTGCTTGCTCTGTTCAGCGGTGCTGTCCATGGCGGTCTTTGCCCTGTTCAGCGGTCTTTGTCCTGTTCAGCAGTGCTTGCCCTGTTCCGCGGTGCTGTCCATGGCGGTCTTTGCCCTGTTCAGCGGTCTTCGCCATGGCAGTCTTTGCCCTGTTCAGCGGTGCTTGCCTTTGCTGTGTCTGACCTGTTCAGCAGTGCTTTGCCATGGTGGTCTTTGCCCTGTTCAGCGGTCTTCGCCATGGCGGTCTTTGCCCTGTTCAGCGGTGCTTGCCTTTGCTGTGTCTGACCTGTTCAACAGTGCTTTGCCATGGCGGTCTTTGCCCTGTTCAGCGGTCTTCGCCATGGCGTTCTTTGCCCTGTTCAGCGGTGCTTGCCTTTGCTGTCTCTGACCTGTTCAGCGGTGCTTTGCCATGGCGGTCTTTGCCCTGTTCAGCGGTGCTTGCCTTTGCTATGTCTGACCTGTTCAGCGGTGTGTGGCATGACGGTCCCTCAGTGCCCTTCGGGGCTGTGTATGCCCGGGCCCTCCAGGTCACTGACTCTGGCGGTGGTCTCCGGACCAGTGACGATACTGCTGCCCTCCAGGGTACTGACTCTGGCGGTGGTCTCCGGACCAGTGGCGACAGTGCTGCCCTCCAGGGCACTGACTCTGGCAGTGGTCTCCGGACCAGTGACGATACTGCTGCCCTCCCGGGCACTGACTCTGGCGGTGGTCTCCGGACCAGTGACGACAGTGGTCTCCGGACCAGTGACTACATCGCTGCCATCCAGGGCACTGACTCTGGCGGTGGTCTCCGGACCAGTGACGATACTGCTGCCCTCCAGGGCACTGACTCTGGCGGTGGTCTCCCGACCAGTGACGACAGTGCTGCCCTCCAGGGCACTGACTCTGGCGGTGGTCTCTGGACCAGTGACGACAGTGCTGGCGGTGGCGTCCCGGCCGGCGGGAAGGATGGCGGCCTTCTCCGCCGTGCTGCTCTTACCAAACTTTGAAGACTTCTTCTGCCCCTTAACCACCTTGGGAGGAGTCACAGCTGACTCGGCACTCCCCCCCGGGACCCTTGTGAGCTGTTTTGCCAGCAGGAGTCTTCACCCTCTCCCCTCGGCCACTTTCCAACTTAAGGTGCTTTACAGGGGGTGGACTGGCAGTGCTTTGGCTTCGTGTCACACTGGCTGCCCTGGTGGCCGGTGCACTCCACACACCTTTAACACGCACCACTGGTACCTGACTTTTTTTGGCTGAGGTGCTACTACGGGACCTATGAATTAGAGGGGTGGGAGTGGTGGGAAAGAGGTCAACGTTGCTGAGGAAGAGTTTCTGACGAACACTGGGATGGGTAGCTGGAGGGGTCTGGGAGTGGAGGAAGAGGAGGTGTGTGTAGGAGGTGTAACTTTAGGTGATTTGGGTGCAGGTGCAGGTACTGGAGGCTGTCGTGAGGTGGATGGATGTTGGGTGTGTGGGTGCCCGCGTTTGTGTACTTTGGGAGGGGGCATCACAGACACACTGGGAGTGGACACAGGGGACGTGTAAATGGTAGTGGGGGTGGTGAGTGCAGGTGAGCGGGGTGTGGTGCTGGGTGTTCTGGTGCGAGTCCTAGTGCCTGTAGATGTAGTGCATGCAGGTGAGAGTGTTGACAACACTGGGAGGGAGGAGGGAGACGACGAGGAGGGGGACACAGTGGAGGCAGTGGATGTTGCTGTGTCTGTATGTGGGTGATGCTTGTGTGAGTGCCTGTGGGATGTGTGGTGCCTATGTTTGCCTGAGCTACTTTTGTGTGTTGAGGTGTGTGCATGCTTGTCTGATGGTGTGGTTGGGATAGGCTGGGGTACAGGGGATTGGGACTGGGTGGAGGAAGTTGGAGGGGGGAGGCTAGACACACGGACAATGGCTGCCATCAGTGGTGAAGCCAGAGATTTCAGGGTTCGATGGTGGGCAGCCCGACCAGAATGAATGCCGTCCAGGAATGCATTAGTGTGTTGCAACTCCCTTTCTACACCCTGGATGGCATTCACAATGGTAGACTGCCCAACAGTGAGTGACCTGAAGAGGTCAATGGCCTCCTCACTGAGGGCAGCAGAGGTGACAGGGGCAGGGGCTGAGGTGCCTGGGGCGAATGTGATGCCCACCCTCCTGGGTGAGCGGGCACGGAGCGAAGGCTGAGGGGCTGCTGGGAGGGCAGTGCTGGTAGGGAGGTGGTGGCTGTACCTGTAGAAGTGGGGGGCACAGATGGTGCTGCCACCACAAGGGAGCTCCCATCGGCGGACGAGTCCGTGTCACTGTTTGCTGATCCGGTGCCCGACATGAAGCTCCCCTCGCCCTCCGTCCCACTGGTGTATTCAGAGTCTGTGGTGTGGCCCTCCATGGCCATGTGGGATGCAACTCCCTCGTGCTCCGGTGCCACTGTACCTCCGCCTGATGATGCTGATTCACAAATGAACAGGGAGAGCACAAAAAGGGGGGGATACGACAGAAGAAAGACAGGTTGAGTGCATGGCTTACCGCTACCGTTGGCGGACAATACAGACACAGCAGCCCCCTGCACTACGCCGTGGTCTTGGCCTCTACAGATGCAATTCCTGGGATATGGCCTACATGGCTATGAGTGTCATCTGTCCACATAGATGACACAGGGGTATGTATACCTGTACTTGGCACTCTACAGAGGTGGGGTGGAGGGCCACAGGGCCATGCCTTACAAAGGGGTCTAGCTTACGTAACTCGCCCTGGCCTAGGGAAACCCACAGCCCTCCTCCCCCACCCAGACCGCTCCAGTGCGCGCAAATTCATGAGAATGAGAGTGTACTCACCCCCTTGTGTCTGCTGTGATGCCCTCAAGCACCCATCCAACTCAGGATAGGCCACCGCCAGGATCCGGAACATCAGGGGGGTCATGGTGCGACGAGCACCTCTCCCACGTTGGGAGGCCATCCCCAGCTGAGCCTCCGCCGTCTTCTTGCTCCAGCAGCGAATGTCCTCCCATTTTTTACGGTAGTGGGTGCCCCGTCTCTGGTGGACCCCCAGGGTCCGGACCTCCTTGGCGATGGCACGCCAAATGTCCTTATTCTGGTGGGCGCTGACCTACATGACATGTACAGGGGAAGAAGAGAAGTCATTACCAACTGCACCGTGGAAGTGAGTGGCCCCCATCCCTACCCTTGCCATGTGGCACATGCATTCACAGTCCTTCATGGTCGCAGAACTCTGCCCCCTTCCTACTGACATCCAGCCCTCTCCACCCAGCATAGCCCATACAACGTGCTCCCGGTGTACTTACCTGTTGGTCTGGAGGACCGTAGAGTAGCGTGTACTAGGGGAGGACCCCGTCCACGAGCTTCTCCAACTCCTGAGCAGTGAAGGCAGGGGCCCTTTCCCCAGACGCAGCAGCCATTGTCTCTTCCAGACCGAGGTCACAGCAGCACTTGCAGTATAGGTCCTCTCCTGTCGAAGATCAGGTATCGAGTGATTGAACAGATAGAAAATGGCGGTGACGTCCGCGGCGGTGACGTCCGCGGCGGTGCGTATCATCACCGCCGGCGCACTTCATCATTGGCTCCTAGGACCCATAGGGTCCAATGTTAACCAATGTAGCATTGCGCCGCGGTCTACGACCGCCTACCGCGACAGTGTACAACGCCAGCGCAGATACCTCACATCCCATTGTCCCAGTTTAGAGGTCAGGCAGCCGCCATTTCAGGGGCCCACATGGCTTCATTTACTACTGCGTCACACATACCTAGGACTACACTCAACACACATACAAGAAGAGTTTTGTATTTGGTGTCGTGTTCTGTGTAGCTGTGGGTACATACCTGACAATTTGTTGACTCTGTGGTCGCTGTTGTCCTTCTTAGGCACCGTCAGCTTGGACATTTGAGGAGATGGTGGAATCCTCCGGTGTACCGACCGCTGGTGGACCTGTTAACAATGGAGGAGCGACATTTGATCATCACCTACAGGTTTGACCGTGCCACAATCCAGGAACTGTGTACCCAGTTGGAGCCAGACCTGATGTCACCAATCCGCCATCCCACTGGAATCCCCCCTGAAGTGCAGGTGCTATCAGTGCTCCATTTCCTTGCAAGTGGATCATTTCAAACAACAGTGGCCATGGCATCAGGGATGTCCCAGCCTATGTTTTCCAACGTGTTGTCCAGAGTGTAGTCTGCCCTGCTGAAACACGTTAGGAGCTACATCGTTTTCCCTCAGGTGGAGGATTTGGCTACAGTTAAAGGTGACTTCTATGTTGCCCTGGGACATATCCCTAACATCATAGGTGCAATTGATGGGACCCATGTAGCTCTGGTCCCCCCCGCAGGAGTGAACAGGTGTACAGGAACCGGAAGAGTTATCATTCGATGAATGTACAGATGGTATGTTTGGCAGACCAGTACATCTCCCAGGTAAATGCTATGTTCCCTGGCTCTGTGCATGACGCCTACATCCTGCGGATTAGCAGCATCCCTTATGTGATGGGTCAACTCCAGAGGCACCGTGTGTGGCTATTGGGGGACTCTGGTTACCCCAACCTGTCATGGCTATTGACCCCAGTGATGAATCCCAGGACCAGGACAGAGGAACGCTACAATGAGACCCATGGGCGGACTAGGAGGGTGATCGAACGCACCTTCGGCCTCCTGAAGGCCAGGCTCAGGTGCCTCCATATGACCGGTGGATCATTATTCTACTCACCAAGGAAGGTGTGCCAGATCATCATCGCCTGCTCGATGCTTCACAATCTTGCTTTGCGACGCCAGGTGCCTTTTCTGCAGGAGGATGGTCCAGATGACGGTGTTGTGGCAGCTGTGGAGCCTGTGGACAGTGATGAGGAGGAAGCTGAGGAAGAAGACATAGACAACAGGGAGTCAGTCATACAGCAATATTTCCAGTGACACACAGATGAGAACAATTTTTTTACTGTTACATTCACTTTCAGACTTCTACCTCTATCCTGTCTGTCAATTAGAAGCAGTATTTGGTAACTGAGTTGTACATTTCCATTACGGTTTCACAGGTGTGGTTACCAACGTGTATCATCTGCTTGCATCCTTCATGGACTTGTGATGTGTGAAATAGGTATGTTGGCTGTAATGGGTTCTTTATCCCTGAAGCAAATAAAAGGGATATTGGAATAAGATAACAGGCGCAGAAGGTAGGGTTTAGTTAGTTTATTCGTGTTTTGGTTTTAAGGATGGCTTTTTATCCCTTGTTTTGTTCACAAGGATAACGCACTTGCAATCCAGAAATAATTAACAAAAGTTCCCTTTTCTTCTCTTTCAGGGTTTTGGTGGTAGTCCGTAAGTAACCCGGTCCAGCTTTGGGAAGGTCTCCGGTCCTCCTCTTCGTCAGTGGGCCAGGCTCTCCAAAGAAATAGAAAGGAGGATAACAAAACAGGTAAATGGGATATATATATAAGGTAAGTATATAGGGTTAGTAGGGCGGTGAGGGGGGGGGGGATAGGTATAAGTGAAGGGAAGTGAGGGTTTAACGGTCCTTTGGTTTGTGGTTCCCCCCTATGGGTGTTCTCAGACCTTCTCCTCCTTGTAGAAATCCTCTGGCGGTTGGTTCCCTTGTGGGGTTAGGTTTATTTTAGGGGACTTTGTTATATGGCCTCCCCTTCCCGGCAGGACCTCCCTTCCTTTCCCTTGTCTCCCCTTTTTCCTAACAACCACCCTCTCGCAAACCCCCAGCTGCGGTACGAACGTACCTGAGGTGGCCACGCCCCTCCTGGGACGTGGCCGACACTTTGGCAGCCTCCCGGCTTCTCTCCGACGGGGGCGGGAGAGCCCCGGGGCTCTCCTCTCTCTCTCGGGGTCTCGGTTCCTTCGACGGGTTCCTTTCTCTCTGTCCTCGGCGTCCCGGTCTCCTTCTCCTCCGGCCGCGCACGTCGAGCTCCCACTTCCGTCTCCTCCTCCTTTTCGTCCTCTTTTGGTCCGTCTTTTCTTTCGGTTGTCCTCCAGACGCCGAAGGCGTCTGACGTCACAGGCTCGCGTCCGTCCCGCACAATGTCCTGGAAACCGGCGTCCGGAGACGTCCGGTTACACATCCCCTCCCTTGAATGGGGCTGTTCGAGACCCAAAGGTCCCGGGAACCGGGATAAATAGTCAGCCTGTCCCATAAGATCACCAGGGAGATGGCAAACCTGGAAGGAGAAAGGTTGAAGCTCCATAAACCATCTCAATATGCGACTGTTAGTATCTTTATACCTCGATAGCCAGGTGAGGGGAGCGTGGTCCGTATATAATAGAAAGGATCTTCCCAGGAGGTAATATTGGAGGCTCTCAAGTGCCCACTTGATGGCGAGACATTCTCGCTCAATAATGGGATAGTTTCGCTCCCTGGGAAACAGTTTACGGCTAATAAAGACCACGGGGTGACTAATACCTTTTCCATCTTTCTGAAAAAGCACGGCCCCCAGACCCACGTCTGAGGCATCCGTTTGGAGGTGAAAGGGGACAGTGAAGTCAGGACATTTTAAAATCGGTTGGGTAGTGAGGTATCTTTGTAGGGTACGGTAACAATGGGACTGTACGGGGTTTAAATTTGTGATATTTTTTTGCTGTCCTTTCCTCAGGAGATCGGTTAGGGGAGCGGCCACGGTGGAATAATGGGGTATAAATCTTCGGTAGTAGCCTACCAAGCCTAAGAATGAGCGGACCTCCTTTTTCGTTGTGGGTGTCTCTATCCGTAGGATGGCTTCAACTTTACTCATTTGTGGTCTAAGTATACCTTTCCCTATATGATATCCTAGATAAGAGATCTCATTGAACGCCAACCGGCTTTTGGAGGCATTGGCTGTTAATCCAGCCCCTCGTAACGCTGTAAAGATTTTGGTTAAATGTGTCAAGTGGTCCTCCCAAGTCTCGCTGTGGATAACGATATCATCCAGATACGCGGCAGCGTATCTGGTATGAGGTCGTAGAATGGTGTCGATGAGACGCTGGAAGGTGGCGGGTGCCCCATGTAACCCGAAAGGGAGAACCTTAAAATGGTATAACCCAGAGGGGGTAGAGAAGGCCGTTTTCTCTTTATCTTCTGGCGTCAAAGGAATCTGCCAATAGCCTTTGGTCAAGTCGAGTGTAGACATGTACTTAGCTTTTCCCAACTTCTCTAAGAGTTCGTCTACCCTTGGAAGGGGATATGTGTCAAACTGGGATATAGAATTGACTTGTCTAAAGTCAATACAGAAACGTATGGACCCATCTGGCTTTGGCACTAATACCACCGGTGAACACCAGGGACTCTGGGAAGGCTCTATAATGCCTAGGTCTAACATCTTTTCTATTTCGTTTTCTACCAGGATCTTTCTAGCTTATGGGATACGATATGGCCGTAAGCGTATGACCTTGCCAGGTGGGGTTATGATTTGATGATGCACCAGCTTGGTCTTGCCTGGTATCAAGGAGAACCCATGGGCATGAACATGGAGGAGCTGATTTAATTGCTCACTCTGTTGGATCGAGATTTCGCTATTTATGGGAGGCACCTCGTTTCCGCTAGGATGCTCAGTGGGAGACCACCCTATCTCCAACTCCTTAACGGTGTTAACTAGGCATCCCCTGGTTGGTTCTCCCTGTGGCTCTTCCCACTTTTTCAATAGATTGACATGAAAGATCTGTGACCGGTTGGAACTATCTGTGAGCTGGACCTTATAGGTCACGGGGGTTATTACCCCTATCACTTTATAAGGTCCCTGCCACTTTGCCAGCAACTTGTTGTCTGAGCTGGGGAGAAGCACTAACACCTTATCACCTATGGTAAAGGTCCTTAATTGGGTATTCCTGTCGTAATATCTTTTCTGCTTTTCTTGAGCCTTCTCCATATGTTCCCTTACATTTTCCCACACATTTTGGATGTTGGTTTTTAACTCCTGGGTATATTCTAAGAGGGATTTTTCTCCGTCCTCCTCCTCCCATAACTCGGCAGCCATATCTAACAAGGTCCTGGGCTGTCATCCGAACAATAATTCAAATGGACTATGGCCCGTGGATGCTTGTTCATGGGTCCTGATAGCGTATAACACTAAGGGGAGTTTTCTATCCCAGTCCTTACCTGTCTCTGAAATAGATTTCTTTAGTAGAGTTTTCAGAGTGCGGTTATACCTTTCTACCAAACCATCCGTTTGAGGATGATAAACCGCTGTCCGTAACTGTTTGATCCCCAGAAGTTGACATATTTGTGACATCAAGTTGGACATGAACTGGGTACCTTGGTCTGTTAAAATTTCTCGGGGAAAGCCTATTCGGGAGAAGAACCCTATCATTGCATGAGCTACGCTCTTGGAGTTAATACTGCTGAGTGGGATGGCTTCAGGGTATCTGGTGGCATAATCCACCAATACCAGTATATAACGGTATCCTCTAGAAGAAGGTAGGAGAGGACCTACAATGTCCATTCCTATTCTTGAAAAAGGGATGTCTATAATGGGCAACGGTTGTAAGGGAGCTCTTCTTTTGGGACCAGGATCAATCATTTGGCATTTGGGACATTGCTGACAAAACCTCCTAATCTGTGAAAAGACCCCCGGCCAGTAAAACTTCCTCAACAGATATTCTTCCGTTTTCTCCCTGCCATAGTGACCCCCCCCCCGGCTGGCTATGGGCTAGGTGTAGGACTTGTGGTCTATAAGGTTCGGGGACTAATAGCTGCTTCTTTTCTTCTCGGTTATTACCAGTGACACGGTACAACAGATTTCTGATTATGGTAAAAGAGGGGCTTTTGTCTTGGGGTTCCCGGGGTCGGGCATTTTTCCAGGCATGGATCAAACTCGGATCTTCCCTTTGACAACTACGGAATGGGGGAAGGTCAGTAAGAGTAAGGACCTTTGTAATTACCCTATCTGGACTCATGTTTCCTTGGGCAAAGACTCTTCGGGTTTCTCTCTTTTCTTTTCGGGAGGGTCGGTATTTAACCACCGGTGGTGTTATTGGCGTACTAGAAAAAGGAGCTCTTTTCCACCATGTGCTCATGTTTTCAGAGTCTTTTGTACTGTCAAGAAGTTCCGAAAAGTCAGGGAAGTCGGTTCCTATGATAGCTTCTTCGACTAATCGTTCCACCACCCCCATCCTTATGGGGACTTCTTTTCCATCCCAGGACAAGGTGGTCCAGATTAGGGGGTATTCTCTTGTATCTCCATGAATACAACATATGGATACTGTAAGCCCTGAAGCAAAAAGGGGGTTTTCCAATAAATCGGCACGAATTACAGATTGGCTGCACCCTGAGTCGATGAGCGCTACTGAGGTTCTTCCATTGATAACAAGTCTCTTCTTGTATCGGGTTTCCTTTCCCCCTGTATAGAAGACTCTCCCCCTGGTGACTCCTATTTCCATCGGCTCTGACTTTTCTGATTTCAGTGGGCAAACCCGGGCGATATGTCCCCACTCTCCACAGCTAAAACACTGTGGTTGTTGCATATAGGGTCTTTCTGGACCTCGTAATTTTCCCGGATCCTCGATTGGTTTTCGCCCTAGGGATGGGGAGGGTCTGAGGTTCTGTCGGATGGGGTTAAGTGTTGGCCGTACGGGAGGGATTTTGAACTCGAGGGAGCGGTGAAAGGCACAGGCTAATTCAATAGTGGTGTTAGTATCTGGACTTGGGTGTTGCTTGATCCAATTACGGGTATTGGTAGGTAGGGCATCTAGATATTGTTCTAGGAGAACAACCTCAATGATATCCTCCCTATTGGTCCCAATGGGACCTAGCCATTTGAGTCCTAAGTCCTTAATTCGAAAATATAGGGCCCGGGGATTCTCGGAGGGTCCCCATTTGACTTTCCTAAACCGGACACTATAATGTTCTGTATCAAACCCCACCCGCTCCAGGATACTTTTCTTAATATCCTGATAGGGTGTCGTTCCGCCTGGGTTTACCGCTTGATAAGCCGCTTGGAGAGTTCCTGTCAATAACGGGGCGATGTATTGGCCCCACCTATCCGGGGGCCAGGTGGCGGAAGTAGCAACCCGCTCAAAATTCGTGAAAAAGGCATCCGGGTCTTCGCCTTCCTGATATCGCTGCAGGACCGAACTGGGTACATTCGGATGTACCCGGGTAGCGGCAATAGTGTCCGTGAGGTTTTTGATTGCAGTCTCATGGACCAACTGGTTGTTGGCCATGATAGTGGCCTGACTTTTCAGAGCGCTTTGTAGGGCCTCCCTTTCCACTTTAGCCTCCTTCTGTTGCTCTTCCCACACTACTTGCAGATGCCTCTGCCCTGCGGCTAGCTGCTGCATCATCTCTGATAGGGTGGGTGTGCCCTCCATCGTCTTTGGTTACCTGTAGTTATTCCAATATCCCACTTCTGACACCACTGTAATGGGTTCTTTATCCCTGAAGCAAATAAAAGGGATATTGGAATAAGATAACAGGCGCAGAAGGTAGGGTTTAGTTAGTTTATTCGTGTTTTGGTTTTAAGGATGGCTTTTTATCTCTTGTTTTGTTCACAAGGATAACGCACTTGCAATCCAGAAATAATTAACAAAAGTTCCCTTTTCTTCTCTTTCAGGGTTTTGGTGGTAGTCCGTAAGTAACCCGGTCCAGCTTTGGGAAGGTCTCCGGTCCTCCTCTTCGTCAGTGGGCCAGGCTCTCCAAAGAAATAGAAAGGAGGATAACAAAACAGGTAAATGGGATATATATAAGGTAAGTATATAGGGTTAGTAGGGCGGTGAGGGGGGGGGGGATAGGTATAAGTGAAGGGAAGTGAGGGTTTAACGGTCCTTTGGTTTGTGGTTCCCCCCTATGGGTGTTCTCAGAACTTCTCCTCCTTGTAGAAATCCTCTGGCGGTTGGTTCCCTTGTGGGGTTAGGTTTATTTTAGGGGACTTTGTTATATGGCCTCCCCTTCCCGGCAGGACCTCCCTTCCTTTCCCTTGTCTCCCCTTTTTCCTAACAACCACCCTCTCGCAAACCCCCAGCTGCGGTACGAACGTACCTGAGGTGGCCACGCCCCTCCTGGGACGTGGCCGGCACTTTGGCAGCCTCCCGGCTTCTCTCCGACGGGGGCGGGAGAGCCCCGGGGCTCTCCTCTCTCTCTCGGGGTCTCGGTTCCTTCGACGGGTTCCTTTCTCTCTGTCCTCGGCGTCCCGGTCTCCTTCTCCTCCGGCCGCGCACGTCGAGCTCCCACTTCCGTCTCCTCCTCCTTTTCGTCCTCTTTTGGTCCGTCTTTTCTTTCGGTTGTCCTCCAGACGCCGAAGGCGTCTGACGTCACAGGCTCGCGTCCGTCCCGCACAATGTCCTGGAAACCGGCGTCCGGAGACGTCCGGTTACATTGGCATTACATTTGAAAACACATTTTGTCACTGTAATTGGTAATACACATTTTCTAAATCACAGACTGACTCCAGATTGTTTTGTGGTTCAAGGGTGTTTATTGAAGTGCTAATTATTGGAGGGGGTGGCAAAATGGTGATGGGTGATGGAGGAGGAATTTCCATGGCAAAGTCCAGTCTATTAGTCTCACAGGTGCACTGCCCATATGGGCATAGGAAGTGGAGCTGGGGCAGTTCCAATCTGGACAGGGTAACAAAGTGAGACAGTGGGATGACAATCAGGGTGGTCTCATTTCCTGGCGTGGGTCTTGCCATCGTGCTCTGTCCTGTTCCTGGATCTCAGGGACCGCTTGAGGGGTGGTTGTCAGTCTGCAGGGGGTGGGGTGCTAGTGTGGTGGTCCTGTGGTGGGGCGTCCTGTCCACTAGCGCCGGCGGAGGTGGTGGGCAGTTCATCGTCTAGGCTAGTGTCAGGGGCCCCTTGGAGTGCCACAGTGTCCCTCATGGTCTTTTGTATGTCTTTCAGCACCCCTATGATGGTGCCCAGGGCGGAGCTGATGGTTCTGAGCTCCTCCCTGAAGCCCAAATACTGTTCCTCCTGCAGGCGCTGGGTCTCCTGAAACTTGGCCAGGACCGTAGCTATCGTCTCCTGGGAGTGGTGGTAGGCTCCCATGATGGAGGAGAGGGCCTCGTGGAGAGTGGGTTCCCTTGGCCTGTCCGCCCCCTGTCGCACAGCAGCCCTCCCAGTTCCCCTATGTTCCTGTGCCTCCATCCCCTGGACCGTGTGCCCACTACCACTGCCCCCAGGTCCCTGTTGTTGTAGGGGTGGTGGGTTATCCTGGGTTCCCTGTAGTGGTGGACACACAGCTGATTGACGTGTCCTGGGTACGGAGGTATGGGCCCGCTGGGTGGGTGCTGTGCTGGTGTTACCAGAGGGGGGAAGGTCAGTGTTGGGCTGTGCCTGTGCGAGGGGAACCGACTGTCCAGAGGCCCACGATAGTCCGGGCTGGTCATCTGGATCCAGTTGGCCAGAGCTGCTGTTGTCACTGTGGGCCTCTTCTGTGGGTGGAGTGGAGATGTCTGGACCCTCCTGTGTGGTGACGTTACGTAGTGGTCCTGCAGGGGTATTAGAGCATGATTATTTCATGTGTGTGTGTCATGGTGTGCAATGGGTGGGTGTGCGTGTACCCGAGTGCAAGCATTCCTGTGTGGGGGCTTGTGTGATGATGGTTGGGGGGGTTGTTATGGGTATGTGCAGTGGCCATGCTTTAGTGATGGGTGTCTATGCTTAGTTGTGTCATGCAGGGCTTGTTGTTGGGATGTGTGGTTTGTGTAATTAGTACATTAGTGAGGAGTTGTAGTGATAGGGGAGGGAGTGAGGGTGGGGGTTTGTGATAGCATGCAGGTAGGGTGGGGGATATGATAGTTAAGATTTGACTTACCAGTGTCCATTCCTCCACCAACTCCTCCGAGGCCCTCTGGATGCATGATGGTCAAGACCTGCTCCTCCCATATTGTTAGCTGTGGGGGAGGAGGTGGGGGTCCGCTGCCAGTCCGCTGAACCTCGATGTTGTGCCTGGAGACCACGGAACGCACCTTCCCCCGTAGGTCGTTCCACCTCTTCCTGATGTCCTCCTGATTTCTTGGATGCTGTCCCACAGCGTTGACCCTGTCGACGATTCTTCGCCATAGCTCCATCTTCCTGGCTATGGAGGTGTGCAGCACCTGTGCTCCAAATAGCTGTGGCTCTACCTGTAAGATTTCCTCCACCATGACCCTGAGCTCCTCCTCAGAAAACCTGGGGTGTCTTTGTCGTGACATGGGGTGGTGTATGTGTTGATGAGTGTGGTGATGTGTGGTGGTGTGGGGTGTTTTGAGCGTGGATGTTGTATGGGTGATGGTGTTGTGTGCCTCTGTGTGGAGGGGTTGTCTATTGCTGTAGTCTCTGTCTGTTGCCTTCGTCTTCAGTTTTTGGTCGTAGGGGTTTGTGGGTGATGTGGGTGTGTGTTTTATATTGTGTTGGGTGTGTGGGAGTGGTGTTTGTATGTGTATCAGGTGTGTGTATTTGGAATTGTCCAATGTGGTGGTGTTTTGGAGATGTGTGTGTATTTTGAGCGCGGCGGTGTGTACCGCCAATGGAATACCGCGGTTGAAAGACCGCCGCGTGGATTCGTGGGTCGTGATAGCATGGGCGTGTTTCTGTTGGCGTGACGGTGTTGGTTTTGTTTTTGCCAGTTTATCACTGACCTTTGGTGTGGCGGACTTGTGTGGGTGTCTGAATTTCGGCGGATTCCGAGATGTGGGTCATAATAGCTGTGGCGGAATTCTGCGGCCGCAGCGGTGTACTGGCGGTCTTCTGCACAGCGGTAAGCGCCTTTTACCGCCAATGTTGTAATGACCATCTATATCCCTCCCAAAGTTTATTGAAAGTAAACAAAGAGTCCAACCTGTGGGAAAGAATTAACAATAAAGTAAAACACCACTGTGTTTCTTCAGTCAGTCTGCAGGATATGACGAGTGGGCAAGTGCCACTGAGAGCACTCGGCTTTATTGTACACATCCATAGTTTAAACAGATGGCTCTGGGCACAAAATGCAGTGTGGATGGAGTCCGGACCTCTCAATCACGTCTGTGAGGGTTTCACTTCATCTGCGTGATGTTGTTTGTTCCTACCAGTTCTCACAGTGTTGGAGTTTATTTACAAAGTTCAATTTGAGGGTGCATCAGGAAAGTGGTGGAATCCACTGCAAAAATTTGTGTAGAGGCACCCTAGCTCCCTGAAAGAAAACCTTTAAATATGTGGACTACGGTGCTGTGGAAGACATCTCAGAGCATCTTTAGACTCATCTTTTGTGCTGAAATCACTTACATAGGAATACCTTTGCATCCCTTTTCGCTGGGTTGAAACGGAACTGCTTGGGCTGTGCAGTGCCTATAATAGGCCATGCAAAAGGGTCACTATAGAACTTCCAAAAGGGCCATATCAAAATCTCTCTTGCAACTATGATGGTACGTCATAGAATGATCAGGTGTGCTTTCTTCGGCAGGGCTCTGGTGCACATGGGGTCTAACCAATGGTGATTCTCCCACTGCTATCCCCAGAATAAGGAAGAGCACATCTGGAGGCAGATCCTTCTCTTACCTCACAGCCTGGACATAGAACATGCTCCCACTCATCCTCAGACAGGCCACTTTGCTGAATCAATTCAGGATCTAAAGACCTGGCTCTTCAAGTGAGCATCACAGCTCCTTGAGACCCCACAGGTTATAAGCTGTTCTTTACAAGTCCCTATTCATTGATTGATTGGTTTGATTGCTGTCTCCAGTGATGATGCCGCACCTTGGTGGTTGGCTTATATTGCTGGATGTACTCTCCAGTAGTGGCACGAGTCCTTGGTTTTGTCACTCTTCTTCCTGTGCATCTGTTGTTGTCAGGATCTACTGTTTGACAGGTCTGTCACACACCTTTCTCTCCTCTTCCTTCTTCTTCTTTGTAATGTGGCATAATGCCACTATTTTCTCCTCTTCTGACCAGGCATCTCTCTGTGATGTGCTCTTCACAGGGACCTCCCTAGTCGAGACCTCTCTTAATCTAAGCTCTGTTAGTAGAACTGCACATCTTCTCCTGTTTTGGACCACTCACAGGTCCTGTCTTGTCTGTAGGACTGGGCATCTCCTCATCAGTGCGTCAGTCATATCGTGGACGGCAGTGGATGTAGGTTTGCTTTTATGGATCTGGTCTGCAGCCTCGTCCAAACCTATCTCCTGGATAAGGTATTCCAGGTGCAATTCAGGATCGCTGTGGGAGATGAGAGTCTCCTTTTATTTGTGGTGGTGGCAGCTTGCCACTAGGGAATGTGGGACTCTCCTCATGCCTGTAATGAGTTGGCGAGCAACTCAGTCTTAAGGCAGTGTGGGGGAGGACTCCCCCTGAACAATCTCTCGCCCACTGCAGGGCAGTGATGACAGGTAATCTCCTTTTTGCTTTCTCTTCACTTGAGGATCCAGTGCTTGCATCTCAAGGCTGCACCATCGCAGCGCTTGGTCCTGCCTTGTGCCGTGCAACCTTACTTTTTGTTCTCTGAGGGCTCCTTCTATCCAGGGCCCTGCCCTTGTTGTCAGATTTCTAGATGTAGCCCTCTGTGCATCTCTGATTTTGTCCTCTCAGTCTCTCACCTTTTGCCAGTTGTGTTCTTGTGAGCTGGTGCTCCCTCAAGCAGTGGTGGGGCTAGTGGACAGTCTCTCTACTGTTGCCTTGCATGCCCATTCCTCTCTTTTGTTGTGGTGGTCATTCACCCATGGGGGCATGCAGTGCTATTTCTTTACTTGTGGTGGTATCAGACAGCCACTGGAGGGTCATGCGCTTGCACAGCATGTTCTGCTTTCAACTGGGCTCTTGGTAGCTACCTTGGATGTGGCAGCTATGGGCTTCTTGTGGGGATCAGCAGTCTCTTCAAAACAACAGACAGCTACTAGGGGCATGTGGCACTCTCCTGCCCAGTCCCTTGCTGTTTTGTAGGGGACAGGGAGCATCTCACTCCATGCAGGGACACATGACTGCACAACTCTCCTTTTTTGTGTAATGACTCCAGTCTTCGGTGGGGCTCATTCAGTGGCGAGTGTAGTGGCAGCTTCAGGCACCCACTGCGCTTACTCCTTCCATTGTACTTTGTGACAGCAGTCACTCACCGTGAACATGCCTTCACTTTGTTTTTTTCTCTTGCAGGCTGATGACAGTACTACTGTGTGATGCCGCAAGAGGCAAAAGTGGTTTTCTCTTGCTGTAAATACAGCCGTCACAGGCCCTTTGTGCTTGTGTGCAGTAAGACCGCTCTCCTGTTTCCTGTGTCTGCGGGGCACAGCTGGCTATTTCTTGGTGCCGGGTGGCAGGGCCGACCTGCCATTGCTGGGGTTGTTGATATTGTTGGGGCCGCTTTACATTTCACTCACTTATTGGGCCCTTGTGCCATGCAGTGAGCTACCACAAGGTGGTGCTGCAGCTGGGCATTGTCATGCTCTGAAAGCGCTTCTCTTCCTGTAAACCCACGGCATGGTGTCGCTAAGCAGGATATGGTCACTGACAGAAGCAATGGCAGCTTCTGGACTGGGCAGAGGGGCAAATGACTCTCATCAGCTGGTGGCATTTTTCTCTCAAAGGACCGCAGCAGGCAGGTGTGGGCTGGACTTCTGTGGGAGAAGCCCTCTCTTTCTTGCAAAGGTTGAGTGCAGCTACCAGGGAGTGTTCACTGTCTTCCTTTCCCTTCCGGTCTAACAGCTATGCACCCGGTGATGACGAGGGAAACCTGGGAACTCCTGTGTGAATTCAGGCTGCTTCTGAGGTATGTGCAGCTTTATGATTCAACCTGTAGTGTGACCATGGGCTTTTCACCATGTGATGGTGAATGGAAGTGGCTCTTGCTGCTGTGGGTACTAGTGTTGAAGTGTGCTTCGGAGTAGGCTGTGGATCACACAGGGTAGCTACAGTCTTTCCACCCACATGTGAGCTGCAGGTGGCGGAAGGGTCACTCTGTGTCAGTACGTCAGTGCCCCAAACATTGGGGGAACCATATGTCTGTTGCAGCACTCTACCCCCTCTCACTGATCATACGCCGGCTCCACTCTTTTCACATGCGGGCTCACCTCATGCCCAGTGGATGCACTGGCACTGCTCCAGTATCGTTACTGACTCGCAGGGGTTGCAGCAGTGGGCATGCAGCATGTTCTTACCTCCTTCCTGGCACTGTTGCTTTGCGGGACACAAACCCATCGGTGTACTGGTTCACAGCAAACAAACAGCTGCAGGGGCATAGAGGAGGGATGCTGTCATGTTCGCTTGCTGACCTTACTCCAGCCTCGTCTTGCCTCAGCTGTTGTCTAGTAGCAGGTGGAGGGTGCCTTAGATATGGGCTACACTTCTCTCCCACAGGGAACAGCAGAGTTGCTGCCTGGGCACATGCAGGGTCAGACCCACTCATTGGCAATGTCATGTTTCAGGCATTAGGCCCACATGCTTGGCAAATAAAGACACAGACATGGTGTGAATGGGTATTGAACTGGCCACGAGGAAGTGCAATCAGGCTTTTTTTATTTTCAGGCTCACCTGACAGATGACACCTGTTTTGGATGTATGTTGGGTCGTATTAAGGCCAGCCCTCTAGAATGTATCCAGCAGGACACTACACTATATCTGAGATACATAGGAGTAAAAGAGGTAGTGGTGACTTGCTCTAGATGCTTATTCTAGCTGACCATCTGTGCAATCTAATCTGATCACCTCACTATGTGATTGAGGACTAAGGAAGCCATTTTCCTGAAGACTCCTGCCTATTTTGTAGGAACTAAGGGCCTGGTGTACCTTCATGCAACCTTGTTGTTTGCTGAATAGGAGGGTTTGCATCACATGAATCCTTTGTACATCTGTTAGACCTGCCATCCTTAGCGTTGTCTCACCTAACTTTTTGCCTCTACTTCCCAGGTTGTTGCTGTGTGCTGGACTCTGTTTTTGTTGTTTTTGTTACTCTGGGCACTTTACCACTGCTGACCAGTGCTAAAGTGCAAGTGCTCCCTGTGTGAAATTGTATGTTTAATTAGCTTTTCCATGATTGGCATATTTGATTTACTAGTAAGTCCCTGGTAAGGTGCACTAGAGATGCCTAAGGCTTAGAAATCAAATGCTACTAGTGGGCCTGCAGCACTAATTGTGCCACCCACATGTGTAGCCCTGTACACATGACTCCGACCTGCCACTGCAGTCTCTGTATGTGCAGTTTTAGACTGACAATTTGATCTGGCATGTATACCCACTTACCAGACCCAAACATTCACTTTTTTTACATGTAAGGCACCCCTAACGTAGGCTCTAGGTAGCCTCATGGGCAGGGTGCAGTGTTTGTTAAAGGTGGGACATGTGCTGGTGTGTTTTTACATGTCCTAACAGTAAAATACTGCCAAATTCGTTTTTCACAGATGCAAGGCCTATCTCTCGCTTAACTTAACATGAGGGTGCCTTTAAATGTCCTTAAAGTGCAGTTTCCCTTTTTAGAGCAGATAGAAATCTGGAGTTTGGGTTCTCTGAACTCACAATTTAGAAATACATATTTTAGTGCAGTTGATTTTTAGATTGTTAGTTTGAAAATACCAATTTTAAAAAGTAGGCATTTCCTTGCCTAAACCACTCTCTGACCCTGTCTGTTTGTGGATTCCTTGTCTGGGTCAGACTGGCAGTTGTGCTGTTTGTGCATCTCCACTAGACAGTGACACAAAGGGTGCTGGGGTGTAACATGCATATCCTGATGGGCCATCTGGGCTAGAGTGGGGGGAGGAGTGGTTACTTACACCTGAAAGGGCTGTGCCTGTCCTCACACAAAGCAGTCTCCAGGCCCCTGGTGTGTGTCTGGAGCCAGGCCTCGGCAAGACAGGAACCTGCAAACAACAGAGACTTTTCTTTGAAGTTGGGCAGCTTCAAAGGCAGAAAGGGGTATAAGTAGTGGACCCCAAACCCCAGACTTTAGAATACTTCAAGGATTCAAGAGGAACCTCTGCCAGGAGAGGAGCTGAGGAGAAGTGCTGCCCCTGCCTGTGACTGTGCATTGTTGTGCTATCCTGCAGTTGCTACTTCTGCATGTGAAAGGGGACAAAGATTAGACTTTGTTGTGCATTTCTTCTTGAGAGGTATCTCCAAGGGCTTGGACTGAGCTTGCCTCCTGTTTTTTGAAGCCTTAGGGACAGCAAAGGCTTCAACAACCAGTCTGTGAGTCTGCATGCTCTGGACTCTAGATTGCCAGAGGGCACCATTCCAGTTCCCAGCCCCTGGAAGTGAATTGTTTGTGAAATCCCGTGTAACGATGCCGGACTACTCAAAGTGGCTTCGCTAAGGATGCCACTGCATAAAACCTGTGATGCCGCCTGCACCTGGATCCGTGGACCTCGCAGAGGTGCGACAACCGCACTGTCACCATAGGCCTGATGTCGCTGCAGCGGCTGGTGTCTGCACAAACTCATGAGTTGGAGTGTCGTACACCCGAAGTTCATGACACCCGGCTCCGTCGCAGTTCCTGTGTCGTGATCGTGACCCCTCTAGGTTGCCCAGCAGCATTGTGACTTGTCTAGACTTTGACTTTGCCAGAGGTGCCATGGGACCAATTCCTCGCCACCGACGCGCCTCACCTCCACCGCTCTGCAGAAAGGACCCAATGCCTCTTTGAACGCCTCCGCTCCTTCGCCCCGCAGCACCGGAAACCGACGGCTCATCCGATCCAGCGACGCCTCGCTCCCCGACTCTGTGCACTGCTCTGTTTTCCCCACATTTTGTTAAGGTACTGTACCTGGGGGTCTGTGTGACTCAGTAAATGGCACCAGTGGCGTTGCATTGTGGGAAATACTCCATCACAATGCCACTTTAACATCAGATTGCAGCATTTGTGTCTATAGGCTCTATTTTGGTGTTTTTAATTGCTAAAGTTATATTGTTAATTGTGTATTGTGGATTTTTATTGGACTTGGTCTTGTTTTACTTAGATAAATATTTACTATTTTTCTAAACCTGTGTGGTATCCATTTTGTAGTGATTCACTGTATTACTGTGAGTGTTGGAACAAATACTTTACACATTGCCTCTAGGTTAAGCCTTTCTGCTTGTGCCAAGCTACCAAGAGGGTATGTTTCTCCTTTACCCTGACTAGAGTGAGGGTTCATGCTTGGACATGGGGCAACTTGACTGCCAACCAAAGACCCCATTTTTAACAACATCTGTCCTTCAAATCAGAAAAATCTAATTTGAGGGATCCCTAAGAAAGATAAAATGTTACTGCCCAACAACCTATAACTTATTCTGACACCCACTGGAAGATCTGAACAAAGTCCCAGCATTAGTCCAGGAAAGAAGCATCCTTGCCAGCCTAGAACCAGATCTTTGACCCACAAAGAGCTTTTTTCGTCTTGGCAAAATTATTTACCATAAGCTCCAACAAGCAGAATAAAAAGACACTAACTTGACCCTCCCAGCATATATGATGACCTTTATTCTCCCACAAGCTATGTAAAAGTATCATCACTCACTTAGAAATTTTGGTTCATCTTCAATCATGTTCCTTTCAATGACACATCCATGACATCATGGAGCCACTGCAGTACAAACATTTGAATCCATTCCACTGTTTTAGCACTTTAAAAATGACAAAAATATTTTATTCACAGGCCAGGGCAAAATCTCTCAGCCCGAAGCAAACTGCATGCAATTGCAAGTTGATCTAAGTAAGGCCCTGAACCTCCTGAAAAAATTATTTGTGGACATTTCACCATGGGACAAACACCCACTTACTCTTAGTGATTGCCACTTTGTATTTTGTGGTGTATGCGTGCCTGTATGCATGTGAGCGAATGCGTGTTTAAATGTTGCTGTGTGTGTGTGTCTACATGTCAGTGTGTATGCGTGTGAGCATGTAAGTATGGATGGGTGCCTAAATGCGTGTGAGTGTGTGTGAGTGAATGCGTGTATGGATGAGTTTGAGTGAATGGATGTATGGAAGTGGAGTTGAATGGGTGTACGCGTGGTGCGTGTGGGTGTGTGTGTGCATGTATGTGGGGAGGAGGGTGGGAAGTGCAGTGACTGTAGGGCGGTGGGGGCGCTATGTGTGTAGGTGGGGTCAGGTACTTGCTGGGGGGTGGGGGAGCCGTCTACCGGTGACAGGGAAGGAATTCCCTCTCACCAATAGCCCTACTCCCTTGGTTTCTGTGGCAGTGCTACCGCCACGGAAACCATGGCGGTAGGCCTGCTCATTATGCCAGAGGCGGTCTTCTGTGGACTGCCGGGTCGGAGATGAACATCTCCAGCCCGGCGGTTTATACCGCCATGGCGGTATGAGTGGAGATGTGGCCAGAACTTTGGCGGTGATACCGCCACATTAAGCCTACATAATGAGGGTCATAGTTCTGACTTAACTCTTCCCCATTGAAAATACTAGTTTGTGTAGACTGCTCTGTTGACAGTTGCTCACACTGCATTGTTTGGAAATGCATACACCCACTCTTTATTTTGCTTTATCAGTCAATTTGTCATCTTTATGAAAAATGTTTCGACTTTACCTTATTCATTATTTTTAGGTTATTCCTTCCTAAAGTATTCATACTTATTCTCTTACAATTAACGCCCGAGTAAGTTGGTTGCTTCGCCTGCTACTCAAGAGGGAGATACTTTAAGGAAACTTCCTTCGCGTATGTGGTTTCTGGCTGACTGGTGAGTGAGCAGCCAACGGTTTGCCACAACATGCATGAAAGTCCTTAGACACTTTTCTTTCAACCTCCCAGGTGGTTTTGTTTCTGTGGCGTCTGGTGTTTGTATATGTTTGCATGTGAAGAAAATAATAGTTTAATCTTTATCTAATCTTAATGCGTGGTACAATCAACAAACATTGCTGAACAACCCAGGGCCAGTATCACACATAGGATCACCGAGTACAGACTAGCATCATTAACCACATTAACAAAACAAGCATTGGCAAACCCACTAGGTCTCGTCTTTGAGGTCTATTGGCTCTGTCAATGCCCTTTGTTCATGCTGTACAACAGCTTCAAAAATGCTGATGCTGTGCAGTAGGAACAAAAGAAAAAAAGATGCTATGATGCACCCATGTCATTTTGTAGGTGCATCCATGCGTCATGATGTATGCGCCATGGTGCATATGTGTGACATGGGACACCGTTATTTTCATTTACCAATCTGAGATGGATCAGTAAATAAAAGAAAATATGATAATGAAGTAGTGTGGAAGTGCTTTTATTTATGTAACACGAGCGGAGGGGGTGGCAATGGATGATCGGTGAGTGTACCTGGGTGGGGGAAGGGAAAAGAAGCTTGTGAGGGAGGAAGCAGGAAGGAAGGCAGGGAGACGCATTTGAAGGCAAGAGCAACACGAGGCAAAGGCAGAAGCACAGAGCCAAGAGCAACACAGAGTGTGGGAGGAGCATATGAGGGAGACAGCTGGAAACACATGCACTCTCAAGGGTTGCCTGAGAAAAAAAAAAGTTGTCCCCTAAAAGTGAGCAGTGGAATGACAAAAGTAAAAAGGATGTGCTGCAGGGGAAGAAAATGGACAAGGCAAGTTGATGGGAAGGAAGCAAGCAAATTAGACTGACAACAAAGCCAACCAATGGTAAGCGATGGTAGGCTTTAAACTCATTATAAGCTCGTGGTTAGAAGGCAATAGTTCTTTTTCAACCAGACCGCTGCAGCTCGACCTAAATGTGCCCTCCTAAGCACAGTTCTGTAAGTGTGCTTGCACTGGGGACAACACAGCATTTCAAACAGATGGCTCACGTGTCACTGGAGGACAACCAACCTGATTTTATAGAGGGATTCTGGAACAAGCAAACATTGAGTGTGTAAGCTGCGCCCTTCAGGGCGATCTCTTGGGGTCTTTGGGGCTCCCTCTACCGCTGTCCAAGCAGCAACAAACTGGGGTGCACTGGTTTGGTAGCACCTACTAGTTAGCCTACAGTTAGTGTGAGTTTCCACTTCCTGTTTGCCCCTGAACAAGCTCAGTTAATATGCACAGGTGCCAATTTAAAAGAGTTCCTTCGTTTCAAAACAGATGAGAGGAACCCGCATTTGTCATCATGTGTCTGCAAAAGATGCCGCAGCGCAAAGTGTTACTCTCTTTCTAGTATAGCAGTTGTTCGAGGTACAAAACATCCGGTACATGTGTCTATTGCACCCCTTAGGCATTTCTGTACTAATTGTGGATGTGGTAGGATCCAACTTCCTTTTCTAACTAGTTTCTTGCTGATTTCTAAACTAGTAAGACACATAGCTATATGGACAGAGAGACACCGAGGATAGATAAGAACTGCCAAGCCGAACCACAGTCCCTGGCCAAACCATAGACTATTCTCTAACTCTATCCTTGCTCAAACGCATTGATAAATCATCAGTACCTCACTTTTTGTAAAGTTATATTATTGATATTTTTCACAGTTTCAAATGTAAAATGAAAAAGATAAATTAGTTTTTCCAGAAATGAATCAAATACTTCTCTTTAATGACAGCATGCTAATTGCCAATGTAAAGTGGCAATGGAAAAAGAGAACCACGGAGAGTACCATCAATGTACAGACGCATTCTCTGTGGTATTTATAAAGTAAAATAAGTCAAACAATTAAGTTGTTTTGTCATGTTTATTAAATCCCGGCAGGTCCTCGGCTGTTTAGTGTGCGCAGTTTAGCCAACTGAGATTTCTGATTCGAGTCACCGAGAAGGGACATCCCTCTGCCTCATGACTGCAATTGTACCCAGCTGATTTCTAATTTGACAGAAGAGTAAAGTGACAAGTTATAAAGGACTCGCTTATTTTTCATCCTCAGTGCAGCAACAGAAGCTGAGATTGACAACTTTCTGGAGGTAAGAGATGGTCTCTGTATTAAATTCTTCTGCGAAAATCGAAGAAAGAATCTACAAATTCACCACTGTGAACAATAGATAGTAGCCAGAGACACAGAGAACAGGCAGATTGGTGCATTAATAGGAGCAAGATTTAAAGTGCTTTCAGAGTATTTGAAGAGCACCAAGTCAGGGATTAGCAGTGAGCACCGTCCTTGCACAGCCATCTAAAGCATGAGAAGAAGAGCACAAAAAAGAAGTAAAACACTAACTGTTGTCTTTCATAAACAGAAAAAGATGCTGAGTAGGGCAGGGTGATCTATGCAGAGGGTCTAGATGTAATTATGACACTGATGGATGGCTAGTAAAAGGAATAGGGGGTTGGAGAGAAAAGTTTCTGAGTTAATATATCAATACCTTTCAGGCCCCTGATAGGGGCTGCAGCGATATTTAGGCCAAAATACAGTGCTCTGCTCTAGTCCGCCTACTATATCAATAGCGACTAAGATGTGTCCTGTGCAAGGCATCGAAGGATCTTGTTGAGAAGCCTTTCGAATTTGGCGCTACTGAAGGGTGGGAAGAATGTTTCTGATGGACATTCCCCAAAATCTCCTCAGATATTTAATGCCTTGCACAAATCGATGCCAGTAAAGTTAATACCGAACCTGCCAATAATATATATTCCAGCGTGTTTCACATGAGGGCTTAATTTAGAAAAAACAGACAGGCGAAACTACTGAGATGTAGGAGGGGAGCAATAGGCCGGTGTGCATTGTATCTGTCCCCCCTTGGCAATCTTCAATACAGGGGGAACCATAAGACTGGTGTCTTTAGTATCATCAGCTTTCACAATTTCAGTCCTGCTCATGTTAAACTCCAGCCAGTTGCCCCATCTAATCCTGCACCATCCACCATGGCGGGAAACAGTTCATCATTATTTCCCAGTCACTATCCTAACAGAGAACAAGCTGAAAGTCATTGATGTTTATGCAAAAGGCAGAAACTTTAGAACTGTACAAGACTGGCTATATGCACGTAACTTTTTTTTTTTTAGATTTCATAATTGAAACTGTTTTGTCAAACAGTCTGTTCCACAGAGCAGCTGAAAATCAAATTGCCTAAAACTTGCATATTTGACTTTTAGCTGAGTTTCCAACACTCGTGGGGACTGGCAACTAGAGATGGAAGTGAAAGTAGCGCCATCTGGATACTTGAAAAGAGAGGGGGGTGCCATGCTATCTTTAGCATGGACAGTGTCTCTTCTCTAATGACATCTATCAACGAAGAAATGTCATTCTTGCAGTCACCAGTCCAAAGCTCCTTTGAAGTACAGGCATATCCATAGATTCGGATGGAGGTAGTTCACCAAACTAAAATTATTTTTGCTTATTGTTGCCACTGAGCTTTCAAGTGCCATCATCCTTAAGTTTTTTTATTCAATTGTAAATTTATCACAAATTGCAAAGGGTCATTTGGCAGAAAATTTAGTATCAATTGTTGTCAGCCCTTATATACTTCAGGGTTTCCAAGAAATAATTGATTAGAAGATCCTTTGGCTAACAGAACCTGTTGACAATTTCTTCCACGACAACAAACCTGAAGTTCAAATTGGATTGACTCAAACTCCATTTTCAAGTTTCTATGTAGTTGTGCATCAGTCCAACTTCAGGAGATATTCTGAATGCTTTATTTAAATTTTCATGAGGCCGTGTGGTCTGTTTTGAATACTCATTTTTTTTCATCAAATGATTCATCTTTTCACGAACACGAAATTTGATTTAATTTCCATTCCAATGAGTCCACCAGATAAACACTTTGGTGTTCATTTTATATTTGGCACAACTTTCAGAGGCACACCCCAGTAACAAGATTACAAAAACTGGGAGAATTTCTACTGCCACTGTGGGGCTCTAGGGACTAGTACAAAGTAATACCATTTTTTATAATTACCTTTACAAGGAATGGCAGCTCAGTACAGTAGATACACTATTATTAGCATACATTAGAGTGACCACACTCCCCCTTCCCGGCACAGATGGTAATGAGACATGTTTTTCTGTTGTGTGATGCACTTTCATCACTTCACTCATGCCATACAACCTTTTCACACAGAACAGTTTCACCTCAAAACTAAAAACCTGCACCAACAGAAAAGACATACGCTATTTTGTTTTCTCCTATATTCACCACATACACATTTTTGACAATTGAGAGCTGTTTATACCATTTCTATTTTTTTCGTATCCCTCTTAATTCTCACTGTTTCATTTAAATATCTGCGGTAGCTGCCACCTTTTTACAATGCAGGATCCGTAAACCTCGCTATTCACAAGTTAATTTGGTTGTGTGCTGTAAAAGAACTGTTATTCACAGCACTGGCAAATAATAATTGTGATAGCAAGCACTGCATAATAGCAAGTTGTCATAAGTATAACAATTCTTATTTTATTGCATGTGTAGGTTCAGTAATTGTATTGAATGCATAAGGACTTCTTGCACAAAAACAATCCTGGGTATTACACAGGCACACTTGCACCATGGAGCAAGGGTGCCTGTGTTGTTGCTTCACAGCTACTAGTGCACCAGCACAGAGAGAGGAGTCTGTCATATATTAGTAAATATGGTGCATCCCTGCCCTCTCCATTTGATGCAATGCAGCAAGTTTTCTTGCTGAGTTGAGCTTCATCAAATCTTGATAAATCTGTCTACTCACGTCTCATGATACTATGGTTGTGAAAAGTATGGATCATTCAGTTAAGCAGATCTTTGTTTGATAAAGTGTGTAGGAAACTGGATTACTGGTTGAAGGGGGTTGCACCCTACTCAAGCAGCAACCATAGATCTCGTCAGAGAGAAACACAAGCAAACCTTAAATTAACCTGTGCTTAACCCCTTCTCTAATAGGCTTTCCTCTATCCTTGTGCTGAGCCTTTTTTGGCTATTTGGGGTAGCTCACATTTAGTCCCCCATATCTTTTTGTCCACATAAGGTATCCATACCAAGTATTCGTCCTTTTTTTCCAACATCCTGAGGATTCTAAAGGTACCCAGGGTTTGTAGATTCCCTTGGAGAGGACTAAGAAAATGGGCAAAAACATAGCTAAATAATTCATTTTTTGGGGAAAAGGGGAAAAATTGTTGCAGAAGAAAGCATCATTTGTGTTTACATTTTCATCTGTAACTTTTTCCAGGTATGGCAGATTTTCGAAAGCAATGTACTGTTACGTCTGCGGGACCTTTCTGGTTCCAGAGATACATAAGGCTTGTAGGTTCACCAAGAACCCGAGGTACCCAGAGCCAATAACTGAGCTGCACCTTGCAATGGTTTTTCTTTGTGTACCAGTAATACAGCAATTCACATGGTAAAATATAAATAATGAAAAGTAGGTATTAATGTTTTTCCGAAATGAGCACCAGATAAGGAGTTTAGAATCATGGGTTATGTGTATATCATTAAATTTGTTGGTACCATTACTAGCAAGTGAATTAGAGGGTATTTCTCAAATTACTTTTTTCCTACATATTGTGCAACATTTGGAAGTTGCAAATAAAGAGAAATGCCATTGTTAATAGAACTTTGTTCTACAATTCTGTATTCCATTAAGTCTCCCAATAAAATTGGTATCTCAGTTGTGTGAGTAGGTTTGGTGCGCGCGAAAGGAAACAACACAAAATGCAACATTGGTACAATAAATTTTACACGCAAAACTGACACTTTTTTGTATAGTGGGTAGCTGTGTTTTTTTTGTTTTTGGGCCCAATGTCAGCTGGCTCCTAGGAAAACCTAGCAAGCCTATACATTTTTTAAAACTAGACACCTAAGGGAATCCAGGGTGGGGTGACTTGTGTGGCTCTCACCAGGTTGTTTGACCCAGAATCCCTTGTAAACCTCAAACTTTGACAAAAAACACCTTTTCCTCACATTTCTGTGACTGAAAGTTCTAGAATCTGCACAGAGCCACAAACTTACTTTAACCCATAATTCTCCTACGTCCTCTGATCAAAATGATACCTCACTTCTGTGGGTAGGCCTAGTGTCTGTGACAGGAAACCGCCCAAGGCGCAACATGGATACATCAAATTCTTCCACTCAAAACTGATCAGTTTTTTGCAAAGTGGGTAGCTTTGGTTTTTGGGCCCTACCTCAGCTGGCACCTAGGAAAGCCTAGCAAACCTGTACATTTTAAAAAAATAGACACCTAGGGGAATCCAGGATGGGTAACCTGTTTGGCTCTCACCAGGTTGTTTTACACAGAATCCCTTGCACACCTCAAACTTTGACTAAAAATCACATTTTCCTCATATTTCTGTGGTGGAATGTTCTGGAATCTGCACAGAGCCACAAGCTTCCTTCCGTTTAGCATTCTTCTATGTCTCCTGATGAAAATGGTAACTCCGTTGTGTGAGTATGCCTAGTGCCCACAATTGGAAATGGCCCAAAACGCAACATGGATGCTTTACATTTTTTGAATGTGAAACTGACCCACTTTTTCGCAAAGTGGGAAGCTGTGATTTTTGGGCCCTAAGTAAGCTGGCACATAGGAAAACCTAGCAAACTTGTAAATTTGTGATAACTAGACACCTAGGTGAGTCCAGAATGGGATGACGTGCGTGGGTCTCACCAGGTTGTTTTACCCAGAATCATTTGCAAACCTCAACATGGGCCAGATGTATCAAAGTTCCATTTAGCATTACCTAAATAGCAAATTTTAAGAAATCGCTATTTAGGTAATGCAAAATGGAATGAAACAAAATAGCGATTCCCTAGTAGTAATTTCTAAAAATTCTCAATCACTATTAGGGAATGAGACTCCATTTGTTCCTATGGGTCTAAAGGCCCATAGGTGCAAATGGTTTTGCATTTCCTAATTTGCGCATTCCTATTAGGAATTTGCAAATTAAGTAATGCAAAAACAAGGGTGCTGAGGGCTTAAGCCCCCCTTTGATGCACCCCACCCAAAAAAGTGCACATGTAAAGGGCACACATGCCCTAGGGGCTTGTGTGCACTACACCGCAATTTAAAGATGCATTTTTAATGCATTTTTTAAATGTACACATGGTTACCACCAACTTTGAGTTGGTGGTAATTGCATTTCCTAAATGCCCAGTTCGCTTTTGGGAAATGCTTGATACATGTGCAAAGGAAATCGCAAATAAGAATTCCTTATTTGCGATTTCCTATTTAGGGAATTGCAAATAGTGAATCCCTATTCGGAGTCGCAATTTTAGGGAATCACTAAAAATAGCAATTCCCTAAAATTGGACTGCAATGCCTTTCATACATTGTGAAAGGCTATTTTGCATTTGCAAACAATGGAATCTTGCAATTCACACCGTTTGCAAATGCAAAATGTTTTGATACATCTGGACCTATATGTTTACAAAAACACATTTTCCTCACATTTCTGTGATGTAAAGCTTTGGAATTTGAGGCTAGCCACACATTTCCTACCACTCTGTCTGCTTTGGGCACCCACACAGGTGAGGGATCATTTTAATTGAGGTTTATTTCTGTTTATGGAAGAAATGGGCACAGAAATGAAAGGAAAATGTGTGATTTTAGAGGTTTGCAGGGCATTGTGGGTAAGAAAATGGTGTGGGAGGGTTGCGAAGAACACCACCCTAGACTCCCCCAAGTGTCTAGTTTTCAGAATTGTCTGGTTCTGGTAGGTTTTCTAATGTGGCAGCCTACCCAAGCCCCAAAAGTGCAGCTGTTCACTATTGCAAGAGGGATGATACTGGTAGTTAGCCAAACTCTCCTGGCCTAATTTGTAAAAACAACACCCAACAAAATAAAATATCTTCTTGCTTGCCAGTTGGGTGAAATGCTTTAGTCCACAGGGGAGCAGAAAGACTGTTTCGCCCAATTTTGAGGGGGGGCATGGCCATGCCCATGCTGGGCAGCCCCCACTCCTTTAAAACAAAGTAATCCCTGGTGTCTCGTGGGCTTTCTGTCGCACTGGGGGCAGATGGGCTATTTTGCTTCCCGGTGGGGGGGGGAAAGACTGTTTCTCTTTTTGGGTGGGGGAATGGACACACCCATGTTGGGCAGCCCCCACAGATAAAAATAAAGCGATCCCTGGTGTTCAGTGGGCTTTCTACCCTGTTGAAGGCAGATGGGGGTAATTGGCTTCATCTGTCCTGCAGGAGTAGAAATACTTTTTCCCTATTTGGGGAGGGGCATGGCCATGCCCATGCTGGTCAGCCCCACTGATACAAATAAAAAAAAGTCATCCCGGCGTCCAGTGGGCTTTATAACTCCTGTAGTGAACAGATGAGGATAATTGCCCCAAACTACCACCCAAGGGAGGGAGAAAGACTGTTCCATTTTGTGCTTGGGAGGTGGGGGCACTGGCATGCCCATTGTCGGCAGCCCTCTACACCTCTTTTATGGAAAAAAATCACTGGTGTCTAGCGGGCTTTCTGCCCCCCAGGTGGCAGATCAGGGTAAAAATCCCAACCTATCTCCCATGTGGGGCAGGAAGGCCGTTTGTGTCTGGGGAGGGGTGGGGCATTGGCATGACCATTTTGAGCAACCCCCGGGGCAGATTGTGTGTAATAATCCCCATCTACCTCGCTGGGAAAGCAGAAAGGCTGTTCTAATTTGTGTCTCAGGGACTGGAGGCATTGGCCTGCCCATTGTGTGAGGCCCCATCCCTCTTATGTATATAAAAAAATCCCTGGTGTCTCCTCACCAGGGTCAGATCGGGGTTTCAAACCCCATCTGCCTCCTGGGGGGGGGGGGGGCAGAAAGACTGTGGCACTCATTATGATCTTGGCGACTGCCATATAATGATGCAAGTAGTGAAATGGCTGCAAAGCATCCAGTTCACTACCACTCACCACCAGGGCTGAGTCAACCGCTGGGGCGAAGATAGCCACCTTCAACCAGGCAGCCGACAATGGACTGCCGGTGGGAGAATGATGGTGGAATCCCTGGCAGAAAGCATACTGGTGACAGGAATTCTCATTCCTGTCACCAGTATGTGACACGCCAGGGTCCCCCCACTGCCACAACCTCCATCCACCCCCCAAAACCATAGACCCCTCCACTCCTCACCCTCTGAACCCCAAAAATCGACCCCCCACCCCCCCTTCCCCCGATCACCCTGTGGGTCCTCCCCAACCTCCTCCTCACCATCCCCCACTTCCCTCCACCTCCGTTCAGGACCCCCCAACCCACCTTCACTTTTAGACAGCAATTACCTTTTCCATGGCACTAGTCCGGGAGGGAACAGGATCCCTGGATGCTGCTCTGCCGGCAGCGCTTCATCTCCATACACTGCCACGCCTATTATTGCATCATAATAGGCATGGCGGTGTCTGGCTGACGTGGCGGTGAGGGTAGAGCAGCATCAACCTCTGCCACCTACCGCCAGTATGGCGTCTGGCAGTTCACATCGCCATCAATGGCGGTGTGCCACCAGGCGTCATTATATGGCGGTCATAGGACCAACAGCACTGGCGGTCCTGCCGCAGCTGTGATCTAGGCAGTCCACTGTTTGGACCACCAAGATCATAATGAGGGCCTGTGTCTGGCAAGGGATGGGGGTATTGGCATGCCCGTTTTGGGCAGCACCCACCCCTGTAACTTAAAACAAATAATCCCTGAGGCTAGTAGGCTTTCTGTTCCCCCAAGGGGCCGCTCCCCCCTCCTTGGTGTCTAGTTGGTGGTTCCCTACTTGAGTATCACCCTTCTGAGGCACTAGGGAAGTGTGCCAATTGAAAGGGGAGATTCTCCCCTTTCCAATGATACCTCTCTTGTCTGCTTAAGTGCTCAGGTGTCTGAGAAAGCCCCACAAGCACCTAGGCAGTGAAACTAAAATTAGCCGATCAGCTTATTTCACTTTCGTTTTCAGTGAAAGACATCAGTGTGCCATGCGCACTACTCGTCATTTCAAAGAAAACTAAAAATAGCATTGGGAGCTGGGAAAGCTCTTAAAACAAATCTCTCTGCTGCAAACAGCAGAGGAATTTGGTGCTCCTGTGAAGAAGTTGGAATGATTCCGCCCTCTGAACACAAGCGTTGGTGCGCATGACGGAACCATTCCATCGTGCACACCAAAGGGGTTAACCTTCTGGTAGCTTGGCACAAAATCAGTTAGGCTCAACTTAGAATTGATGTGTAAAGTATTTATGCAGCACACAAACAGTCCTAAAGAAAAAATGCAACAAAAGTAAAATTCCACATCATTCTTGAAAAATAGAGAAAAATGTAATAATAAGACACCAAAACATCAAAAAAGTATAAACAGTAGAACCGGAGATGTGCAATTTCAAAGATTTAGGGCCAGATGTAGGAATGAAAAAATTTGTGAGTCGGAAATAGCGACTCCATGCGAATTGCTATTTCCGACTCGCAAAACGATGTTCCAGTAAAAATCGCTTTTCCAAATATGGAGTCACAGCGGAGTCGCACTGCAAATTGCACGAAGGGCGTGGTCCGGTGTCGCAGATTGCGACTGACTCGCAAATTGCCTGCAGGTGGAATAAAACTTTTGAAATACCCACTTCCTGGTTCTGTGTGATGACATCAGAACCAGGAAGTAACCACATGGAACAGGGAGGAGGGAGGAGCCCACCCAGCCCAAACTGCAGAGCCACACCCAGGTGAGAGGAGCAGCAGCAACAATGGCTACACAGGAGAAGGAGACACCCAGTTGAAGCAGAAAATTAAAAATCAAGTTTTCTGACAATGAATTGGAGGTGCTGACTGAGGAGTGCGCCTGCACCATGAACAAATATTTGGCAAGCCAGCAATGAGTGTCCCTGACACCCAAAAACAGAAGATCTGGCAGGACATCCCGAACAAGATCAATGCCATTGGTGTAAGCCACCGCACCCTGGATGAAATACGCAAAAGGTGGAATGACCTTCACTCCAGGACCAAGGAGAGGGTGGCGGAGAGCATCAGGGAGATGCATGGCACTGGAGGAGGGCCATCTACTGTTCCACCCCCTACAGCAATATAAAGCATGGTGGAGACAACTCTGGAGCCGGAGGCTGTACTGGGCATTGGAGATGTAGACAGTTCTGCACTAGGAACATAAAAAAGTAGGTACCAAAATATATGCATGCACACCCGCATATGCACTATGCACACAATCCCAGTATACATCAGCAGGCAACTCCAGACTAGCTCCATTGACAGTTTAGCAACCTATAGAATAGTGCATTATGGGCAATGTAGTACAGTAGTCCAAATATAGACAAATGTTTATTTTGAGGCATCAAACATATGTGCGAGACTGACAGCGTATCCCCTATGTCCCACAGGTCTCCCACAAGGCCCCCCCATCAGTGCCACTGTGCATGGAGAGGAACATGGCACAGACCCACAGGAGGAGGCTGCCACAGACACCGCAGGGGAGTGCAGGACAATACCACCTGTGGAATTGGCACAGGAGACCATGGATGATCCTGCGCTGGGTATGGAGGCAGCCGTTGAACCACCAGGGCCAATGCCTATGGAAAGGGAAACACATACATCATCAGGCGCAGAGCATAGACGACGACACACATTGCAGTCTGTGCACAGTGAGGATGTGTCAGATGTAGATTTTGTGGGACTTGAGGCATCCTTATTGCAGAGTCAGCGCCTGCAAAATAGACAGATGAGGTTAATGAACCGGAACTTCTCAAGACAGCAGACCACTATCACACATGGGCTGGCAAATGTGGACAACCAGTTCACAACAATGAACACACATCTAGGTAACCTGATGACCTCCATTGACAATTTGGTCAGGGAACTGGTGGCTGACAGGGCACAGGCACGGCACAGGGAGCGCAACACTGCTGCCCGTTTAGACAGGCTTGATGCATCCATAGGGTGCCTGGCAACAAACATAACCTGCCTGTCAAGGCGCACTGTCAGCCTGCAAGTAGAACTGGGGCATTTTGCAGGAGATGTGGCACGTGGACTTGGCCGCATCAGCCATGTGGTGGATCTGCTGGAGACCAGGCAGGCTGCAAGGGGCTTTGGGGATACCCCGCAGGACAGTGAGGACGGCTCAACTGTGAGTAGTGTGTCTGCCACTGATGCACGTGTGTTGCGGAGTAGCAGTGCACGGCAGGGCTCAGAGGACCAAGCTGGAGTGAGCCATGGTGGGCACAGTCGTAGGAGGCTGTGAGCCACTGACACGTACTGGTACAGAGGCACATGAACATACTGTGTCCGATTTGATTGTTTTTTTTACCATACTGTAGCATAGTTCACAACGATTTCAACATTATAGTTCTGCAATAAAAAGGGTTAGTTCGTTTGACTACACAACTGGGCTATGTGTGTCTTACATTAGTGGGTGTTGTCACGGTTGCCACGTACCTGCCAAATTAGTGGGTTGCAATGTGGTTCCATCTCTGCCTGCCCTCCATTGCGATGCTTCTATCCCCAGGCCATCGGTGTGGTAACTCTTGCTCCTCATCCTCCATATCTGTGTCTTCAGGGGTGAGATATAGCCCACGTCTGGTGGCAATGTTGTGTAGGATGGCACAGGTGGCAACTATCTTGCATGATGTTTCTGGGGCATACTGGAGTGTTCCTCCACTTTTGTGGAGGCATCAGAATCATGACTTCAACAAGACAAACGCCCTCTCGACTACAGTTCTGGTCCGCCGATGTGCAATGTTGTATCGCCTCTCATTCTGATTGCCAGGTGCTAGGTATGGGGTGAGTATCCATGGTCTCAGAGCATATGCACTGTCACCTGTTTGACAAAAGAGGCAAATTTAGCAGGGCATCACAGGGTTACACAGTGACCTGTATGTAAGGCTTCAGAATTTACTCGCCAATATCTAATACATATCCTTCTCCAAACTCCCAAAGTTATAGGCGTTGGTGTATCCCATTGTGCCTGAATATGTATGCATCATGTGTACTCCCTGGATATTTAGCCACAATGTCAATAATTACATTATGGGCGTCACATACCAACTGGATGTTTAGTGAGTGGGTACATTTCCTATTGCGGAACACATACTCCAGATTTGCTGGTGGGCAAATTGGTATATGTGTCCCGTCCACACACCCTATTACATGGGGAAAGTTGGCAATTCTGTAGAAGTCCAACTTGGTGCTGTTCATTTCTGCCTCATTTCTGGGAAGGTATATATATCTGGACATGTGTGCGAGTATGGCATCTAGGAAACATCTGAAGAATCGTGAGAGTGCACTTTGGGATACCCAATCTGCCACAGCAATTACCCCCTGATAGCTATCCAAGGCCAAGAGGTGCAGTGAGCATAGCACTTGCACATGTGTGGGGATGGCGCTGCCGCACATTGTCTGTCGTTCAAGCTGAGGTTTCAGCAGTTCAATTATTTCTAAGATAACAGCACTGCTCAGTCTGTATTTATCATATATCTCCTCCTCAGTTGTTGAAATAGTGTCTGCCTGGTTAGATATATCCTCTCCTGTCTCTGCCTCCTCCTCCTCTGCTGGGCAGCCTGGACTCTCCTCCTCCACACAATCACGTATAGTGCAGCCATTTTGAGTAGCCCAGATGTCTTCTGGGTCTCCTTTTATACTTTGGTTCTGGTTACCACCTGCTCTGAATCAGTGGTATTCTGTGTGTGCAAAACGGGCTTTTTGCGACTAGTCGCAATTTGCAACTTGCTTTTGCACACGGTTTTCAACTCGCAATTTGCGACTTCCTAATTGCGGGTCGCAGAATCAGGTCTCAAATTTTGCGAGTCGGTAATGGGTTGCATCGCTATTTGGTGATCCGAAATGGGATTTGTACATCCGATTTTGCATTTCGCGGGGTCGCAAATAGCGCTGCAAGCTGTTTGTGACTCGCAATCCTTTGCTACATCTGGCCCTTAAGGTCAGTGTTGCACCTAAAAGCACAAAGTGCCACTCATGGTTATCTGGTCATGCAAAACTAGTCTCAAGTTCAGGCCGACCACAGTGGAGCGTGGACCAGATACAGCAACCAGGTTAATCCCACTGGAAAGTCACCTTATCAAGCCCAGGACAAAGAATTCCATTTGTGGTGGTGGAGGCCATGACGAGCAGAAAGAGCGTCATGAATGGTCGCTGCTCCAGCATGAAAAGCAGTCAGGGGTCATGGACAGTTGTCACTGAAGCCTGAAGATCCTGTCGGGCTTCGTGGGCAGTCATTGTTGGAATTTCCGTGACCTGCTCCTGCCTTAGATCAGGAAATCGCACTTTACACTCTGCTTACTGTGGTAGCAACAAAATGCCTTCTCTGCCAGCCCCCAGAGCAATAGATGTGGATCCTGCAGATCTGTGTCAGGCTATTGTCTGCCTCCTGAGGAGGTAGATTACAGCAAACAATGCCCAATGGCAGCCTTGGGTCCCAGCAAAAAGTGAGGGGCGCTCACTTCCATCTGCATCTCTCTAAAGCATTCTAATTCCTGTCCAAGAATCCATGGCATTACAGCTCCAACCACTGAGGCATGACAGGAAGAGGTCCGCGCCAAGAGCAGCCCCAGCAGTAAATGTATAAGCTTAAGCCCCCTAACAGCATTTTGCAACTTGCCCCAGAAATACCATTATTTTTACCCCAAATGCTGGCTTTTCAATGCTACATTTTTACTCAAGGGTTTGAAACTGTTTCCTGCTGACATGCAGCAACTAGGCACCCCTACACACACATATAGGCACCACACAGTCATTTATAGAAGCGGATGCCTGGGAAGTCTCATAGACCTTTGTGCCACAGCCCGGCCTTCACATCTTCACAACACTTGCTCTAACTGGAGATCTCTGGCAATGGCAAATGTTTCTTGAGTGGTAAAGACTGCCAAGCTCCTTTGTATGCCTCTCACTGAAGTGCGCCTCTGATGGAAGCATGCCTTTGTCCTGAGATAATAAATAAAAAATGAACTAACACACAGTTACCTTTGTGAAGCTTCACATAGCTCATACACACAATCTTGCAGCTCTGCAGAGGCCACTTCTGCAGCCCCGGACCAGGATCCCATCCGTTTCCAATGGTCTCTCTCTAATCACATAAACATGCTGCTCCGAGTCTTTAGACAGAGCCAGGAAGTGACATCACATGCTGGAGGTCTGCGCACAACCATGCAGGAAGTGTTAGAGATCACCTTCACAATAGACTAGAGCACTTCTCAGGGACACATGCTGCCTAGGATACTATTTGATAATAACACGGGGTGAGTGCTAGTACACTCTGCTGCAAGACATAGGCAGAGTTTTTGTTGAACTCCTCGTTCCAAGCAGAGCATGGAGTGGCAAATTGTCTGTGATTTCTGCCCACAGAGTGGAGGTTACCGTCCAGGACTAGTGTCCACTTTGAAGTGGAAGAAACTTCTGGAGCCTTCCCCTTATAGTGGTGTCTGGAATTTCCTGCCATCCTGACCTGGTCCTAGCCTGTCCATTGTGTGTGTGAGCTGGGCCAGTGCCATTGAAATGCAAGTGTAGTAGGTGACAGCTCTGCCCTCACCCCATCAAGCCAGGGTAGCCCATTCTGCCAACACTCAGATCCTCTATTGTGATGCTGCGTGGGTGGAATACACAAAAGCCAACTTCCAACTAAACCTAGTCTAAAAGTAGTATCTTTAGGATTGTGACTTAGGTTTCAAGAGGGTTTGAAATTAAAGTTCACAAGACACCAAACATAAATGTAGTAAGGTAACCAAATGTTATCCTATGGGAAAGGTAGGCCTTGCATTAGTAAAAAAAACAAATTTGAGAGTTTTTCACTACAGGGACAGGCGAAATCTAAATGTACATTTCCAGCATTTAAATTTACACTGCACACTGCCCTTATGTGCTATATAGGGCCTACCATAAGGGTGATTTATAGGTACTAAAGGAAGGCAAGATGGCTGCACTAATCTCACTCATCCTCAGCTTGGCCTTCAATAATGTGTCTCATGCTATTCTCTTAGAGAGTTTGGCTTTTCTAGGTCTCCAGGGATAGCCCCTGGCTGAATGACATCCTTTTCAAAGGACTGCAACTTACAGCCTATGTCAGCCACTGGCTCTTCCAAATGGCATGCCCTTACCTCAGGGGTTCCCCAAGGTTTAGCCCTAACTCCAGCAGTATTTAACATCTATGTACACCCATTGGCCAACTTGACTGAGAGCTGCTGCCTCACCTTATTTATATATGCTGATGACATGCAAATCATCTTCCCCTTGTCATCCGGTCAAGATCACAATCCTGAGGCCTTGAATTCCTTTTTGTGCCATGTGGAAGAACAATTCACTCAAACTAAATGGAGACAAGACTGATGTACTGGTATTGTAAAAGAACCCAGCACTTTTGGGCCCATAGTATTGGCCAGTAATCTTAGGTGCTCCTCAGGCCAAAGCCTCCAAGGTTAAGAACCTTGGCTTCTTGCTGGATGGTAAATTGTCCATGAAGGGCTAGGTGGCAAAGGTGACTTCCACCTTTTTCGCCGTCCTGAAATAGGTCTGGAAAATCATTTGTTTACTCCTGCTCCCATCTCAAAGAAAGGTTTATCAGGCACTCATTATGTTGAGAATATACTATGGCAAAGTTTTTTTATCTGGGGGAGACAACACATCTATCAGACAGTTGCAAGTGGTCCAGGACTTGGCTGCAAGGATGTTATACAGACTCCACAAAGCAGCCTTGGCTTCACCTCTTCTCGGAGAGCTCCATTGGCTCGGAGTGGAGAAGCAAATTCATTTCAAATCCTTGTGCTATGTGCACAGAGCTAGTCAGCGGCAGGCACTCGCTACCTTCACAACCTGGTGAGGTCACATCAGCCAGACAATTTCCTTCACTCTAGCGAACTGTCCCTGTACACTGTTCTCAGAGTCAAATGTACAGGATTAGGAGGCTGCTTAGGACTGAGGGGGTCATTCCAACCCTGGCGGTCGGTGATAAAGCGGCGGCCAACCCGCCAACAGGCTGGCGGTCCAAAAAATGGAATTCCGACCCTGGCTGGAACCGCCAACAGAGACCGCCACTTTAACACTCCGACCACCACGGCGGAACAAACAAACAGCGCGGCGGTCACCGCCAACAGACAGGCGGCAGACAATGTACCGCCCACACTATCACGACCCACCAATCCGCCACCTTTTCCGGGGCGGTTGCCCCGCCGATAAAAGCACGGTGGAAACAGACTTTTCAGACGGAAAACGCTCACCTCTACACACTCCACGAGGAATCTGGACAGCATGGAACCGGAACTACACATCCTCCCAGCCATTGTCTTCCTGCTCCTCTACCAGGAGCACGAACGCCGGCGCAGACGACAACGGTGAGTACTGCACCTACGACACAGGGGACGGGGGAGGCAAAAAATTACGGGGACACACATACGCTACACACCCACCCCCACCCTCACCCACCACAACACACACATCAATGCAGAGCAACAACTCAGAGTGACACCCTCCAAACCCCCCGGAAGAATGCAAAGACAAAATAAAATGATCATTAAAATTGAAGTATATTATAGCAAAATTGAAGTTAAGTGAAATATGAAATATATAAATGAAATATATTACATCATGAACAATATATACATAGGTCAAAAGTCCGGCCCATATTGGCTATCAGCCATTGTTCGTGGGCCAATGGGCCTAAACACATGGGCAAAGCCCACACACAAGACCCTATTCCATTGGAGAGAACACTGCAGGGGCATCAGATAGTAAAACTACAGGCACCTCAGGGGGAAGGGAAGCGGGGGCACCTCAGCCAGCTGAGTCCACGATGCCAGATCCACGAGGGGCCTCCATGCCCATTGATGTATCCTGGGGAGTGCAAAGCCACAGTCTCTCAAGTCTCTACAGTGGGTGGATTGCCCACTGTTCCATCCTGGGGAGTGCAAAGCCACAGTCCATCAAGTGGATTATAGACTCCCCTGGTTCTGGAGGAGGCATGTTGCCCAGAGTGCTTCGTGAATCCCTGCCCGACACAGATCCGGCCCTGCCAATGGGCCAGCAGTGCTTGACAGGAAGGGCCCAGCGTAGCGTGTGCTTGACAGGAAGGGCCCAGCGGAGCAGTTCAGAGACGGCGGTGCCCAGCGGAGCGGTGCTTGACAGGAAGGGCCCAGCGGAGCGGTGCTTGACAGGAAGGGCCCAGCGGAGCAGTTCAGAGACGGCGGTGCCCAGCGGAGCAGTGCTTGACAGGAAGGGCCCAGCGGAGTGGTGCTTGACAGGAAGGGCCCAGCGGAGCAGTTCAGAGACGGCGGTGCCCAGCGGAGCGGTGCTTGACAGGAAGGGCCCAGCGGAGCGGTGCTTGAGATGAAGGGCCCAGCGGAGCGGTGCTTGACAGGAGGGGCCCAGGGTAGCGGTGCTTGACAGGAAGGGCCCAGCGGAGTGGTGCTTGACAGGAAGGGCCCAGCGGAGCGGTGCTTGAGATGAAGGGGCCAGCGGAGCGGTGCTTGAGATGAAGGGCCCAGCGGAGCGGTGCTTGACAGGAAGGGCCCAGCGTAGCAGTGCTTGACAGGAACGGCCCAGTGGAGCGGTGCTTGACAGGAAGGGCCCAGCAGAGCAGTTCAGAGACGGCGGTGCCCAGCGGAGCGGTGCTTGACAGGAAGGGCCCAGCGGAGCGGTGCTTGACAGGAAGGGCCCAGCGGAGCGGTGCTTGACAGGAAGGGCCCAGCGGAGCAGTTCAGAGACGGCGGTGCCCAGCGGAGCGGTTCTTGACAGGAAGGGCCCAGCGGAGCGGTGCTTGACAGGAAGGGCCCAGCGGAGCAGTTCAGAGACGGCGGTGCCCAGCGGAGCGGTGCTTGACAGGAAGGGCCCAGCGGAGCGGTGCTTGAGATGAAGGGCCCAGCGGAGCGGTGCTTGAGATGAAGGGCCCAGCGGAGCGGTGCTTGACAGGAAGGGCCCAGCATAGCGGTGCTTGACAGGAAGGGCCCATCGGAGAGGTGCTTGACAGGAAGGGCCCAGCGGAGCAGTTCAGAGACGCCGGTGCCCAGCGGAGCGGTGCTTGACAGGAAGGGCCCAGAGGAGCGGTGCTTGAGATGAAGGGCCTAGCGGAGCGGTGCTTGACAGGAAGGGCCCAGCAGAGCAGTTCAGAGACGGCGGTGCCCAGCGGAGCGGTGCTTGACAGGAAGGGCCCAGCAGAGCGGTGCTTGACAGGAAGGGCCCAGCGGAGCAGTGCTTGACAGGAAGGGCCCAGCGGAGCAGTTCAGAGACAGCGGTGCCCAGCGGAGCGGTTCTTGACAGGAAGGGCCCAGCGGAGCGGTGCTTGACAGGAAGGGCCCAGCGGAGCAGTTCAGAGACGGCGGTACCCAGCGGAGCGGTGCTTGACAGGAAGGGCCCAGCCGAGAAGTTCAGAGACGGCGGTGCCCAGCGGAGCGGTGCTTGACAGGAAGGGCCCAGCGGAGCGGTGCTTGAGATGAAGGGCCCAGCGGAGCGGTGCTTGAGATGAAGGGCCCAGCGGAGCGGTGCTTGACAGGAAGGGCCCAGCGTAGCGGTGCTTGACAGGAAGGGCCCATCGGAGCGGTGCTTGACAGGAAGGGCCCAGCGGAGCAGTTCAAAGACGCCGGTGCCCAGCGGAGCGGTGCTTGGCAGGAAGGGCCCAGCGGAGCGGTGCTTGAGATGAAGGGCCTAGCGGAGCGGTGCTTGACAGGAAGGGCCCAGCGTAGCGGTGCTTGACAGGAAGGGCCCAGTGGAGCAGTTCAGAGACGGCGGTGCCCAGCGGAGCGGTGCTTGACAGGAAGGGCCCAGCGGAGCGGTGCTTGAGATGAAGGGCCCAGCGGAGCGGTGCTTGACAGGAAGGGCCCTGTTCAGCGGTGCTTGTCACGGCGAGGCCCTGTTCAGCGGTGCTTGTCTTGAAGGGCCCTGTTCAGCGGTGCTTGTCACGGCGGGGCCCTGTTCAGCGGTGCTTGTCTTGAAGGGCCCTGTTCAGCGCTGCTTGTCACGGCGGGGCCCTGTTCAGCGGTGCTTGTCTTGAAGGGCCCTGTTCAGCGGTGCTTGTCACGGCGGGCCCTGTTCAGCGGTGCTTGTCTTGAAGGGCCCTGTTCAGCGGTGCTTGTCACGGCGGGGCCCTGTTCAGCGGTGCTTGTCTTGAAGGGCCCTGTTCAGCGGTGCTTGTCTTGAATGGCCCTGTTCAGAGGTGCTTGTCACGGCGGGGCCCTGTTCAGCGGTGCTTGTCTTGAAGGGACCTGTTCAGCGGTGCTTGTCTTGAAGGGCCCTGTTCAGCGGTGCTTGTCACAGCGGGGCCCGGTTCAGCGGTGCTTGTCACGGCGGGGCCCTGTTCAGCGGTGCTTGTCTTGAAGGGCCCTGTTCAGCGGTGCTTGTCTTGAAGGGCCCTGTTCAGCGGTGCTTGTCACTGCAGGGCCCTGTTCAGTGGTGCTTGTCTTGAAGGGCCCTGTTCAGCGGTGCTTGTCTTGAAGGGCCCTGTTCAGCGGTGCTTGTCACGGCGGGGCCCGGTTCAGCGGTGCTTGTCACGGCGGGGCCCTGTTCAGCGGTGCTTGTCTTGAAGGGCCCTGTTCAGCGGTGCTTGTCACGGCGGGGCCCGGTTCAGCGGTGCTTGTCACGGCGGGGCCCTGTTCAGCGGTGCTTGTCACGGCAGGGCCCTGTTCAGCGTTGCTTGTCACGGCGGGGCCCTGTTCAGCGGTGCTTGACATGTGACAGGGAACACGATCGGGCCAATATTTACCGCTCAGACGCCATCCGACCTTTCGCTTGCGGGGCCCTCCTGTGCTGGAGTACTGGGCCCGTGGGTGTCCTCCCTCACACCCGATATGTGGCTGGTGGGGCCCTCCTGGGCAGCTCGCCTGCTGCCGGACTTGTCCGCCCTGCTGCCCTTGCCCTCATTCGCCGATTCGCTGGGGCCTTGCCTCCCTTTATGGATGTGCCAGGTGACGGTGCCAGGGTAGTGTCTTTGGGGGCTGCCGTCCCTGGGCTCTCGCGCCGGCCCTTCCCTTTTTTTGTTTTTTTCCCAGGGGGTGGGCTGGCTGTCCCCTTGCTGCTAGCCGAGGTTGCTGCCCTAGAAGCTGGTGGACTCCAATAGCCCTGCACTATGGTCCTTGTAGGTGCAGGGCTTGTGGTGGCTGAGGTGCTCTTTGGACTCTTACGAGATGGAGGGGGTGGGTCAGGTGATGCAAAGAGGTTAATTTTGGAGAGGAAAAACTTTTTAGGAGCAGTGGGAAGGGTAGGTGCAGTGGGTATGGGAGTGGAGGAAGAGGATGTGGTTGTAGGAGAGTCAAGTGTGCTGTCTTTGGGTGCAGGTGCAGGTGCTTGTGACGAGGCTGTCGTGAGGTGGATGGCTGTTGGGTTGGTGGCTGCCTGCGTTTGTGTGGTTTGGAAGAGGGGGTGACAGACACACTGGGAGAGGACACAGGGGACGTGTAAATGGCAGTGGGGGTGGTGTCTGCACGTGTGCGGAGTGTTCTGGTGGGTGTGCTGGTGATGGACGTACTGGCTGATGGTGGTGTGCATGCAGGTGTGAGTGGAGACGTCACAGGGAGGGAGGAGGGAGACGAGGAGGAGGGGGACACAGAGGAGGCAGTGGCTGTTGGCATGTCTGCATGTGGATGTTGCATGTGTGAATGCTTGTGTGATCTGTGGTGCTTATGTCTGGATGAGCTTGCATTGGGTGTTGAGGTGTGTGCAGGCTGGTCTGATGGTGTGTCTGGGATAGGCAGAGGAACAGGGGCGTGGGACTGGGTGGAGGGAGTTGGAGGAGGGAGGCTGGAGACAGGGACAATGGCTGCCATCAGTGCTGAGGCCAGAGCGTTGAACGATCGCTGATGGGCAGCCTGACCCGAATGAATGCCCTCCAGGTATGCATTGCTCCGGTGCACCTCCCTTTCTACACCCTGGATGGCATTCAAAAGGGTAGACTGCCCAACAATGAACGTCCGGAGGAGGTCAATGATCTCCTCACTGAGGGCAGCAGGGGTAACTGGGCAGGGCCTGAGGTGCCTGGAGCGAAGGAGATGCCCGCCTTCCTGGCCGAGCGGGCACGGGGCGAACGCTGAGGGGCTGCTGGGAGGGCGGAGCTGGTGCGCTGGGTGGCGGCTGTACCTGTTGTAGCGGTGGGCACAGATGTTGCCGCCACCACAAGGGAGCTCCCTTCCGAGGACGTGTCTGTGTCGCTGACATCTCCACGGGTCCCCGTTGTGGAGCTCCCCTCGCCCTCCGTCTCACTGGTGAACTCGGAGTCGGTTGCATGGCCCTCCGGGGCCATGTGAGATGCAGCTCCCTTGTGCTCCGATGCCACTTCTCCTCCGCCTGATGATGCTAATGCACACATGAACAGGAAGAGCACAAAAAAAGGGGGGGGAATAATGACATGTTGAGTGCATGCATTGGCGACATCGTTGGCGGAGAGGACAGACACAGAAGCCCCCTGCACTACGCCGCGCACTCGGTGTACACTACTCAATTATTGTGACTTCGCCTACAAGCCTATGGGCGACAAATGCACACATAGGTGACCCAGGGCCATGGATAGCTGTACTTAGCACCCTACAGAGGTGGGGGGCAGGGGGCACAGGGCCATGGATAGCTGTACTTAGCACCCTACAGAGGTGGGGGGCGGGGGCACAGGGCCATGGATAGCTGTACTTAGCACCCTACAGAGGTGGGGGGCGGGGGCACAGGGCCATGCCTTACGGAGGGGCCTAGCCTACAGAAATCGCCCTGGCCTAGAGATACCCACAGCCCTCCTCCCCCACTCAGACACCTCCACTGTGCGCTACTACAGCAGCATTTGCTGGTACTCACCCCCTTGTGTCTGCTGTGATGTCCTCACGCGCCCATCCAAATCGGGGTTGGCCACCGCCAGGATCCGGGACATCAGGGGGATTATTTGTCGACTGGCACCCCTCCTAGGTTGGGAGGCCATCCCCAGCAGTGCCTCCGCGGTCTTTCTGGTCCCGCGGCGGATGTCCTCCCACCTCTTTTGGCAGTGGGTGCCCCGTCTGTTGTGGACCCCCAGGGTCCGGACATCCTTGGCGATGGCACGCCAAATGTCGATCTTCTGATGGGCGCTGACCTATGTGACATGTACAGGGTGGGAAAATAAATATCATCACTTTTCTGCATGGTCGATGTGAGTGGCCCCCCCTCCCCAACCTTGCCATATGGCACATGCTCTCATCTGTCGTGCAATGCATGCCTCATTCGCTCCCCTCCCCACCATCTTTCATCCACCCCACTCAACCCAGGCATTGGACACAAAGCATGGTCCCAGTGTACTTACCTGTTGGTCTGGAGGACCGTAGAGTAGCGCATACTGGGGGAGCACCCCATCCACGAGTTTGTCCAATTCTTCAGAAGTGAAGGCAGGGGCCCTTTCCCCAGTCGCAGCAGCCATTGTCTCTTCCAGACTGAGGTCACAGCAGCACTTGCAGTATAGGTCCTCTCCTGTGGATGATCAGGTATCGAGTGATTAATCAGATAGAAAATGGCGGTCACGCCCGCGGCTGTGCGTACCGCGGCAGTGGGTACCGCGACCGCCGGCGCACATCGTCATTGGCTCCTGAAACCCATAGGGTTCAATGTTAACCAATGCGGCTTTGCACCGCGGTCTTCGACCGCCTACCGCCACGGTGTGCCACGCCAGCGCATTGACCTCACATCCCATTGTCACACTTCACAGGTCAGGCAGCCGCCATTTTAAGGGCCCACATGGCTTAAATTCTACTGCGTCACACAGGCCTAGGCCTTGCATTGCCACTCATACAAGCCATTCAATGCATATAGAATCGTGTACTGTGCAAGCTGTGTGAACGTACCTTTGGGTTGCTTGACTCTGTGCTCCATGTTGTCCTTCCTAGGCACCGTCCGCTGGGACTTGCGAGGAGATGGAGGAATCCTCCCGTGTACAGACCGCTGGTGGACTTGTCGACAATGGAAGAAAGACATGTCATACTGACATACAGACTTGACCGTGCCACTATACAGGAACTGTGTGCCCAGCTGGAGCCAGACCTGATGTCACCCATCCGCCAACCCACAGGGATCCCCCCTCTAGTGCAGGTTCTGTCAGTGCTCCATTTTTTGGCAAGTGGGTCATTTCAATCTACAGTGGCCATTTCATCAGGGATGTCCCAGCCTATGTTTTCAAAGGTGTTGTCCAGAGTGTTGTCTACCCTGATGAAATACATGCTGAGCTACATTGTTTTCCCTGAGGTGGGCGATTTGGCTACAGTGAAGGGTGATTTCTATGCCCTTGGACATATTCCCAACATCATTGGTGCCATTGATGGGACCCATGTGGCTTTGGTATCCCCCAGAGAAAGTGAACAGGTGTACAGGAACCAAAAAAATTATCATTCGATGAATGTCCAGGTGGTCTGTTTGGCTGACCAGTACATCTCCCATGTAAATGCCAAGTTCCCTGGGTCAGTGCATGACGCGTACATCATGCGAAATAGCAGCATCCCTTATGTGATGGAACAGCTACAGAGACACTGTGTGTGGCTAATAGGTGACTCTGGTTACCCCAACCTGTCCTGGCTACTGACACCAGTAAGGAATCCCAGGACAAGGGCAGAGGAACGGTACAATGAGGCCCTTGGGCGTACTAGGAGGGTGATCGAGCGGACCTTCGGCCTCCTGAAGGCCAGGTTTAGGTGCCTGCATATGACAAGTGGATCCCTAATGTACTCACCAAAGAAGGTGTGTCATATCATCGTGGCCTGCTGTATGCTTCACAACCTGGCTTTGCGACGCCAGGTGCCTTTCCTGCAGGAGGATGGTCCAGATGGTGGTATTGTGGCAGCGGTGGAACCTGTGGAGAGTGAAGAGGAGGAAGACGACGGGGACGACACAGACAACAGGGACAGAGTGATACTACAGTATTTTCAATAACACACAGGTAAGATTCAACACCGGCATTTTACAATTACTTACAGTCTCCTGCCTCTCTACTGTCGGGCCTATTCCCCCAATGTATGTTAACTGAGTTGTGACTTTCCCTTCAAATTTCAGAGATGTGGCCCCCACTGCGTGACCTCTACTTTGTTTACCCATGGACTACAGCTGTGTGACAGTGGTATGTTATCATCACTGTGTAACTGGACATTTTGGCAGCGTTATGTTTAATACATTTGTTCACAATACAGGCAGACTCCAGATTGTTTTTGTGCAATAAGTGTTTTTATTAAAGTGCTGAATTTAGGGACATGGATGAAAAATCGGTAATGGGTGATGGTGGAGGAATGTCCATGGCAGAGTCCAGCTTTTCAGTCTCACAGGTGCATTGTCCATATGCCTGTGGAAGGTGGAGCTGGGGCAGTTTCAGGTTGGACAGGGTGACAATGTGGGACAGTGGGATGACATCAGGGGGTATCCTTTGCTGGCGGGTGTCTTGGCATCCTACTCTGTCTTTTTCCGAGATCTCAGGCCCCGCTTGCGGGGTGGTTCTTCTTCTGCAGGGGGTGGGATTCTGGTGGCCTGTTGTTGTGTGGGGGCCTCCTGTCCACCAGCGCCGGCGGAGGTGGTAGCCTGTTCTTGGTCCATGCTAGTGACAGGGGCCCTTTGTGGTGCAACATGGTCCCGCAATGTGGTGACAATCTGGTTGAGTGCCCCGACGATGGTGCCCATTGCGAAACTGTTGGTTCGAAGTTCTTCCCTGAACCCCATGTACTGTTGCTCCTGCATGACCTGGATCTCCTGAACCTGGCCAGTACCGTCGCCATCGTCTCCTGGGAGTGGTGGTATGCTCCCATGATGGAGGAGAGGGCCTCGTGGAGAGTGGGTTTCCTGGGCCTGTCCCCCCCTGTCGCACAGCAGCCCTCCCAGTTCCCCTGTTTCCCTGGGCCTCTGTCCCCTGGACAGTGTGCCTACTACCACTGCCCCCAGGTCCCTGTTGTTGTTGGGGTGGTGGGTTAACCTGGGTGCCCTGTAGTGGTGGACACACCGCTGATTGACATGTCCTGGAGACAGAGGCATGGGCCCGCTGGGTGGGAGCTGTGCTGGAGTTCCCAGAGGGGGTTAGGTCTGCTGTGGCCTGTGGCTGTGGGAGGGGAACCGACTGTCCCGAGGTCCCCGATGGGCCGGGCTGGTCATCTGGGTCCAGGGAGACAGAGCTGCTGTCATCACTGGTGGCCTCTTCTGGGGGTGGGATGGACATTTCTAGACCTTCCTGGGCGGTGTGGTGGCGTTCGGGTCCTGCAGGGGTATAGAGGTATGGTTATTGCTGCAGTGTGTGCCATATCGTGCAATGGGTGGCTGCCCGTGTACCCCAGGGCTGGCATTCCTGTGTGGGGGCTTTTGTGAGGGTGGCTTGTGGGGGAGATGTGTATGTGCAGTGGGCATGCTTTGGTGATGGGTGTCCATGCTTTGTGGACGCATGCAGGGCTAGGTGTTGGGATGGGTGGGTTGTGATGGTGAGACATTTGCAGGGAGTAGGTGTGATGGGGGTGGGGGTGAGGGTGGGGGTATGATTTGGGATGCAGGTGGGGGGGTGGAGTAGTTAAGATTTGACTTACCAGAGTCCATTCCTCCAGCTACTCCTGCGAGGCCTTCAGGATGCAGGATGTGCAAGACTTCCTCCTCCCATGCTGTAAATTCTGGGGCAGTAGGTGGGGGTCCGCCGCCAGTCTTCTGCAGCGCGATGTTGTGCCTTGATACCATGGAACGCACCTTCCCCCGTAGGTCGTTCCACCGCTTCCTGATGTCATCCCGATTTCGTGGATGCTGTCCCACAGCGTTGACCCTGTCCACTATTCGTTGTCATAGCTCCATCTTCCTGGCAATGCTGGTGTGCTGCACCTGTGTTCCGAAGAGCTGGGGCTCTACCCGAACTATTTCCTCCACCATGACCCGGAGTTCGGCGTCTGAAAACCGGGGGTGTCTTTGGGGTGCCATGGGGTGGTGTGGATGAGGTGTGGGGTGGTGTATGTGTTGTAGAGTGTGGTGAGTGTGGTGATGTGTGTTGTTTTGTGCGTGGATATTGTGTGGGTGATGGTGTGGTTTGCCTCTGTGTGATGGTGTTCTCTATTCTGTGCTGTTTGTCTCTGGCTTTCTGTCGGATTTTTTGGTTGTGAGGGTTTGTGGGTGATGTGGGTGTGTGTTTTATATTTAATTGGGTGTGTGGGAGTGTTGTTTGTATGTGTATCAGGTGTGTGTATTTCGAATTGTCCAATGTGGTTGTGTTTTGTAAGTGTGTGTGTATTTCGACAGCGGCGGTGTGTACCGCCAATGGAATACCGCGGTTGAAAGACCGCTGCGTGGATTCGTGGGTCGTAATGGCATGGGCGTATTTCTGTTGGCGTGACGGTGGAGGTTTGGTCATCGCCAGTTTCCCGCTGACCTTTGGTGTGGCGGACTTTTGTGGATGCCGGGTTTTTGGCGGTTTGCCAGTTGCGGGTCAGAATGACCGTGGCGGTTTACCGCGGCCGCAGCGGTTTTATGGCGGTCTTCTAACCGGCGGTAAGCGCCTTTTTACCGCTGAGGTCAGAATGACCCCCTTAGTGTCCTAAGTTGTGGTATGCCCTCCCAGAACCCTTGAGAAGCTATACCTTTCCATCCATCTTTTGCAGACAGCTGAAGGCTTGGTTGTTCTGAGTCTATAGGACTGGCTAGAACTGACCTGCTGCTAAAGCGCCGGGAAACCTCATGTGGGTAGCTGTGCACTATACAAGGCTTGCTAATAATAATAACAATAATAATAATAATAATAAAAATAATAATAATAATAATAATAATTGTTAGCAATGGGGTCTCTAGTTGACAGTGGTCTGCACCCTATCCAATTAGGGACCCTCACTCTAGTCAGGGTATGAGAGACATACAGCTAAGATAACCCCTGGTCACCCATCTGGTAGTTTGGCTCAAGCAGTCAGGCTTATCTCAGAGGCAATGTGAAAAGTATTTGTACATGTTGGAAAATGGGTTATTGGTAAGGGCAGGTAAGTACCTACACTTAGCAATAGGCCACTAACCTCCACTTAGGTCCAGTTAGGTCTCAGTAAATTAAACCCAGCTCAACCCAAGGTAGCTTGGCAACTAGCAACAAGGCTTAACTTAGGAGACAGAGGTGGCCATTCCAACACTGGCGGGCGGCGGTTGCCGCCCGCCAGGTGGGAACCGCCAATCAGCCGCCACGTGGTCAAAAGACCGCTGGCGGCATTCCGACCTTCCCGCTGGGCCAGGGGGCGCTAACCATGTTAGCGCCCGCTGGCCCAGCGGGAAGGAGGGCTGCAACACAGAAGCCGGCTCCGAATGGAGCCGGCGGTGTTGCGGGCGTGCGACGGGTGCAATTGCACCCGTCGCGGTTTTCACTGTCTGCTAGGCAGACAGTGAAAAGCCGCCCTGGGCCCTGTGAGGGGACCCCTGCACTGCCCATGCCAGGGGCCCCAGGACACCCGTTCCCGCCAGCCTCTTCCTGGCAGTGAAAACCGCCAGAAACAGGCTGGCGGGAAGGGGGTCAGAATCCCCAAGGCAGCGCTGCTTGCAGCGCTGCCCTGGCGGATTCGCCCAGCCGGGGGTAAACCGGCGGGAAACCGCCGGCCCCGGTTTTCTGACCGCGGCGGTCAGAATGGGCATGGAAGCACCGCCAGCCTGTTGGCGGTGCTTCCGTCATTCGCGGCACAGGCGGTTTTTACCGCCACGGTCGGAATGACCCCCTGAGTGTAAAGCATTCAAATATCAAAAAACAGTAATTAAATAAAAAACAGGAAACAGTTTAAAAATCCAAAATCAATTTATAAAAATAGATTATATTTTTATCTTTCAAATGACACACAAACAAATAAAATCGGATAAGGGGAACCGGAGATATGAATTTTTAAAGATTTATTGCTTTCTAGCGCATAGAAACAAAAAGCACCAATCTGGTCATCTGGTCGCACCTTGACCGGGGTAAAGTCAAAGTTTAAGGCTGACCGCGATGGAGCCTGGCTCGGCTACAGCCCGCAAGAGGCCTCGGTCAAAAGTTTACCTTAGGACTCAGTCGTTTTTCTGAAGATTTTCTTCAGCGGGACGAACCTGCCAGTCCAATCCGACCTCCTGGAACTCTTCCTCGGATACGCGTCGTGGGAGCCCTCAATGAAGATTTTTACCTTCGGACGTACTCGTTTTTTCGAAGTGGAAATCCTTCGACCGGGGCAAACCTGGATTTTGATCCAATGTCCTTGGAGCCCTCCTCGGATGCGCTGGCTGGGAGGTACCGGTCAACTTCCTACGTTCGGACTTTTTTGGAATTTTTTTTTCACCGGGACGAACCTGCAAGTCAGGCCGGGTCGCGGTTGAGGAAAGCCGGCTAGAGTTGCCGCGGCGGGTCGGTCCCTCTATGGAGCTTTTTTGGGTTTTCAGGATGTGGGGGTGTTGCTAGGTTGCTCTAAATGTCCTTCTCTGCCTTTGAAGACCAGTTTGGCAGTCCTCCCCCTTCCTGCCTCACCATCTGCTGAAGAGAGATCTCCTCCCACAGGCACATCTCTTTGTGTGAAGCCAGGCCACTTCACACCTCATCAAGGCAGCCTGGCCAGGCTGCCAGAGGCTGGCCAATCAGAGCACAGCAGCAAAAACACTGCAGGGCTGAAATTGGCAACTTTTCAGGTAAAGTTTAAAGCTCTTTACCTGAACAAGTTATATTAAATCCCACAACTGGAGGTTGTGGGATTTATTACACCAATTAATTTGATACCAAAATTCTGGTATCTGTTACTTAAGGGGACTTTAACATTAAAATAAAGTCTCTCTATTGTAGCCTATGGAGGCCATTCCCTACAATGAGGGAAAAACAAATTGGGCTGTTTTTACCTCACCAGGACTTATAAAACTATTTTTATAAGGTCCCTGCTTATAGTTACATGGCACCCAGCCCTAGGGGCACATAGGGCACACCTTCGGGTGACTTATATGTACAAGTAAGGTAGTTTAAGACTTTGGAACTACTTTTAATTCCAAAGTCGAATTTGCATAGAACTTTGATTTAAAAGCATCCAGCAAGGCAGGCCTGCCTTTAAAATGACACTGGATACCTCAGCAGTGCACCTATGGGTGCACTACCTATGCTGGGGTCCCTAAACCTACATGCCCTACCATATACTAGGGACTTATAGGTAGGTTGACTTGCATACTGATTTTACACAGAGCACAGGCCCTGGGACTGGTTAGCAGTACCCAGGGCACCATCAGAGTCAGGAAAACACCAGCAAACAGTGGAAAATGGGGGAAAAAAGTTAGGGGGCCTCTGCAATCAGCCCTGTTCTCTCACGGTACAGATACAGTAACCCAGTGAATGCACCAAAAAAAGTACTCCACACCATTTTAGAAAAATTGCCGATAGCCAATATTTATCTTAGTAAAAGGTGAGGCATCAGTTCCTTATGGTTGCAGGGGAAGTGATGCAGCATGAGTGGTAAGGCGTCGGTTCCTTACGATCTGGTGGGGTTGATTAAATCAGCAGGTCAAGATGCAAGATTTCAACTTTGCAGTGTAGTGGCCATACCACAGGGCCACAGGTGCTGCAGCAGAGTCGGGTGTCACAGACGTTGGTGACATGGCACTCATGCTGTGGTGGGACTTTGGACGTGCTGCAGTGATGTCGGGCCTGCGGCATCAGTCATGGTCAATGCACTGAGCAGGGACCACTGCTCCGGTGTAGCCAGCGGTGTTGAGTCAGACAGTGGCACCATTCCAAAGTTGCTATGAAATTGATGTACTTGTTTATTTTTGGTTTCACACGAACTCACTCCAAAGGGGCACAGGAACTGGATTTGGCACCAGTTGGCAAAACAGGACTCTCAGCAAGAGAGCCCAGGTGCTAACAGATGTTGTCTTTGATGTCCCAGAGACTTCTAACAGGAGGCACGCTCAGTCCAAGCCCTTGGAGAACCTTTGGAAGCAGGATGCAGTCCTTTCACTCCCAGGACAGAAGCAGGAAGAAGCAGGCCAGCAAAGCAAAGCAATAGGCAGAGTGGCAGTCCCTCCTACAGCATCTCGCTCTTCGCTCTGGCAGATTGTCCTCAGTCCAGAAGTATTCTAAAGTTGTGGTCTCAGAGGTCCAATACTTATACTCATTTCTGCCTTTGAAGTAGGCAAACTTCATAGGAAAGTCTTTATAGTGCACAAGAGCCTGTCTTTCCTGACCTGACCCAAAACACACTCCAGGGGGTTGGAGACTGGTTTGTGTAAGGACAGGCACAAACTTATTCAGGTGCAAGTATCAGCTCAGGATATGTAAAACACAGCAGTACACATCTTACCTTTTAAATACACTGCACCCTTCCCATGGGGCTGCCTTGGGCCTATCTTAGGGGTAATTTACATGTAGTAAAAGGGAAGGTTTGGGTGAACGGGCCATTAAAAGTGCACCCACAGACACTGCAGTAGCAGGTCTGAGACATGTTTATAGGTCTATTTGTGGGTGGCACAATCAGGGCTGCAGGCCCACTAGTAGCATTTGATTTACAGGCCCTGGGCACACATGGTGCACTATATTAGGGTCCTACTAGTAAATCCAAAATGCCAATCATGGATAAACCAATCACCAATACCATTTAGTTATAGAGCTCTTACACTTTTGCACTGGTAAGCAGTGGTAAAGTGCCCAGAGTCCTAAAGCCAGCAAAAACTAAATTCAGCACATGTTCAAAAACACACAGGAGGTCAGAAGCCAGGAAGACCGTGGAAACCCTGCAGAAAGGGCTATTCCCAACAATAATAATAATAGTAATAATAGTAATAATAATAATAATAAGAATATCAATTATTATTATTTGTATTATTATTATTATTATTATTATTATTATTATAATTATTATTATTAAAGATGGATCTTTTCCATATTGGAATATATTGATGGTGTATGAAGTGAGTGTGGTAGTCCCACACACATTTTGCCTTCACCTACCATGTTTTTGTTAAGTCGTTTTTGGCAGCATTAGGACTCGGTGCACTTTACCATTGCTAATGTGTGCTAAAATGATTCAGCTTTTTTTTAGATTTAAAAAATATTAAAAGTGTGCAAAAATGTATTGAGAGATAGGAGCATCCTGGTATCAAAATGCAGTTTCCTGGTCCTCTTAAAAATTGAAAAAATCAGCAGGCAGGTGGTGGTGCAACACAAGAAGTGCAGGGACAGAGATCTGAAGGTGGAAGCAACACACAGAAAAAGAAACAGAGTGAGCAAGGAAAAACCTACACTCAGGAGGATTACTGAAATCAAAAGAAAAAAAAAATCTGTCCCTGAATGTGAGCAGTGAAAAGACACAATGCATCAAGTCAAAATGTTGGTAAAGAAACTATGCTCCTGGGAAGACACAGAGCCAATAAGAGGATGTTGAAACAATAAATAACAAGCATTTGCAATGCAGTGGGTCTCACGTTTGCTCGAGTTGAAGTTTTTAGCATTGTAAACTCCTAACCGGGCTTTTCTTGCCACATAAAGTAAAAATGAAAAGTAAAACAGTTTCACATAACTAACTGGACTTTTTTTGCCACATAAAGAGAAAATTAAAAGTGAAACAGTTTCACATAAGCGAGCCGACGGCTGCCATTAGCGCAATGCAGACACACAAAAGGAAACAGAAGTTCCCTTGCAGTGAAACATATTGGCAAAAGTGCAATTACCCATGTAACCAGCAAAAGTGCAAATATCCATGTCACAGGGTCGATGTTATGCAAAGCGCTCGACTAGTCCTTAGCGAGATCGTGCTGCCTACGAAATAAAGAGAAAGTAGTCCAGAAACCATACCAAAAACATAGAGCCTCGTATGTTTTCAGTAGTTGGCCAGTGCCCTCAAAGCAGGCTAAACACCAGAAAAGGCATGACGTATGTATGCTGTTCACTAATTAAATCAAGCAAATTTTAAAAGGCAAGCCCACGAACCAACCAAACTGATGGGCGTGGTTGAAAGCCCACAGAGAGATTACACCAGGGACTGAGCGCTTTGCGTTCTACCCTAAAAAGTAAGAAAATAAGATTGACATGAAATCCAACCTGTGATAAGTGAAGGGTGACTTCAAGCCCACTCCAAGGATACTATAGACAATCGCTCTTTAGACACCAGAGAGATAAATCTGCCTGTACATGAAGCCTAAATATAAACATCTGTTACTTTTGCTGGATATGCTATTACGGATTCGGGGGAAACTGGTGGCAAACAGGTTGGCAGCAATAAACAGCTGGCTTGGATACAGAGGGAGAAAGATGCACGTTCTGCATTTAGCAGCTCACACCCGTAATGCGTAATCTAAGTTTACTGTTTTCTTTCCTCTCAATTCCCTCATGTTAGACTCCCCTTTGGGCCTATTTCTCTAAATTGTGCTTTGGTGTTCTTGATGCCTTCTGGTATTGATCTCATTCTTAATTCTTAGATCCTGACTACCTTAGTTTGTGGTGGTGTCCTAGGGTCCTCATCTGGTATCCAGGTGAGTATATTATGGCTAGCACTGATATAGGTAACCTGTGATCCTCTGTTTCTGGTCCTATGTCTCCCTATATTTCATTTCTAAAGCAATGAAGTTATTTTATGCCTGTGACCAATGTGGTCCAAGAGTAAGGTCTTGTCCAATATTTCTCGCTCACTCCTCTTCCCTGTTTTGGGAACTCTATCTTTGAAATTCACGTAGGTATTCAGGGATGGCAGGGGTTTTCAGTGGTCCTGCTCATCAGGAACCTGACATATGAGGGACCAGTAATGCCTGTCACGTGTGGCGCCTATGTTACCTGTATCGTGTGTGGTCATTGATAAAGGCCACTGGAGGTCATAAAGGTAATTAGCGGTCACTGATGCAGGTGCTGTGTTGGGTCACTGATGTCGGTCTGCTGTGGGACCACTGATGGAGGTCCGTTTCCGAGCTCTTGAATATATGTTATGAATGGCCTTTGATGTGTGTACTGTGAAGACTATGTTAGTTATTGAGTTAGATGCAGTAGATTATAAACACGCACGGAATACACGCAGTGCCTGGGCAAAGGCCAGCCTTTCTACTGAACACACTGTCCTCTCTGCTGAAGGCCATTCGCAGAGTTATTTCTAAACGTGGGCAGAGAACAGAGTCTGGCTGAAGGCCACGCACTGCGTTCGACTCTTGTTGCATACTACTGTTGCCTTGGGTTATGTCTGCATGGTGGCTCAGTGCAAGGCCTTCTGCATTGGCACAATTCTCAGCCCCCATTGAACACTGCACATGGCCGTGCGAAGTAGCTTATGTGACACACGGACTAGACAAAGTGACACTGCAACTAGTTGAAAGCTCTTCCCAGTGTAATCTGTCCACACAGCGGATGAACGCAGGGCCTGGCCAAAACCAAGGACGTAAAGCGGACCCCTCCTGAGTATAGAGTAAGCCCAAGGCGGGGCACAACTGGATGGGGTGAGAAAGTAACTACCTTTGAGATTGTCTTTCTCATAATGAGGGCAGAGCTACATTAAACCAATAATTTATGGTATCAGTATTACGTTTTGGTATTGTGTGGTGTTTTGTTTTGAATACTTTCCATTTATTAGGCAAGTTTATAGTGTAAATATATGGTATAAATAAGAGTACTATTTTAAGTGTTGTGTTCACACAACCCTTGGTTGAAAATTCATAGTTTACTGTGACAACTGCGTTGCACTCTGCTTACACTTACACCACGCTCCCTCTGCTCGCCCAGGTGTATACAGGGAGAAGGCAGTTAAATAATGCCCACTTTCTGTTGCAGAGGAAATATCTTAATTGCTGACTGCCAGGGACCTTGAACATTCCATCATTTAGAAAGCACAAGTGTTTCCATCTCGTCTAAATTATCATATTTGGCATATAGCTGACTAACTGTCATCGGTTACCCAATCAACAATGAAGTTACAGGAAGAGACTAAACATGCTGTTCATCTATACCATTTAAACAAAAAAAAGAAACACAAATACAGTAAAATTGCGTTCTCGTCTTTCATTCACAGGGTTTAGTTAATGAGGGTCATCTGGGTAGGATTTTGTCCATGTTTTGTTCAAATACCAAGTGTTCTCGTGGCATGTATGAAACTTTCAGCCATCCTGGATTTATAGGTTTTAACTTTGTTTGGTGTTGCTTAGTAACAGAAAATCCTTGGTTTGCAGGATGGAGTGCTAAATCCAGACGACAATCAGGTAGTACTTTCTTTTCCATGGGGTACGACCGTGGAGGTAAATCCACCTGTGGGTTCTCCTCCAGATTTAGCCATTCCTCCAGAAATTACGTGATATTTTCTGGCTTAAAGGTTTATACGTGTTATTGGCATCTGTGTTTGAGACCGGGAGCAGAGGAAGACCCCTGTCTGTAAAATGCCGGTAGCGATCAAGTAAACAGGAAAAGCCAAACCGTTGATGCTGTGAGTAAATGTAGATGGTATGAGTGAAAACGAACCATTAGTAAATGTTATGTAGAGTTTGAACACAACTTCAAAAACATGAGGCTTGCAAAATATGGTGAAGGCGCAGGAATTCATGAGAAAGCTGTAATCAAAGTACAGCTGCCAGTTTCTAAAATAAGAACAATAAAAAATACAAGTTGGACATGGTTTCTTCATCTTGCATCACTTCTTACAGTGCATGTTCTACTTATGTATGCTTATGAAATTGTGTGCTTATGAAACTTTACATCAGTAGCAATAGATCATTTGATACCACTGCACACCACACCACATACCCATTCTGAGGGCTATTTATATTAAAATGTTATATTCATAGCAATATTGTATACACCAGCAGGTTGCGTTGTGGGATTTTATAGTACAGATTCTCACAATAAGGTATATGCCTGCAGATCTCAGAAATTTACAGTGTTGTTAAAAAACTGGGGCATGCCTTAAGAGGCTACTTGACTGCCACGTTGGAGACCACTTCCCCTTATGTCCTGCCAGGCTGCTGTCTACACTAGCTCAGTGACAGAGACCCCGTTGCAATCCGTGATCCTCACTTACATCCATTTGCCTCCCTGAGGAGTAACTAGACCTAGCTTTATACGGGTTTGCTTGCATGATATGTTAATTCTGTTTTTAGTTGCCTTTTGAAAACGTTCTATTAGTTTCTATAGCAAACAGAAGTTATTGATGATGTAATCAGATAGCTACGTCTGCCTATAGCAAACAACTCCGTATGGACACATTTTCTCATTTTTTTCCGTAGAGAAATATGATTTTGCTCCTGTTGGACCTCTTGCCGCTCTTCTCTGCAACCCTCTCAGAGACAATAGAGCCCCTCTGCAGACATATCGGTCTCCATCCCCAGGGCTTCAGCAGGAATGGTGATATCCTCGTCGGTGGGTCCTTCCCAGTGCACTACAGGAAATCATCGGATTTGGTAACCTTCGTGGAGCCCCCCAATGAAAACTTCTGTGAACAGTGAGAAATCAATTTTTGTTCTCCAATATGTTTGAAGCAGTGCTTGTGTTGTCTCCTCTGGGGAGCTGAGATGCTGCATGAATACGCTCAAGTTAAGGGTAACAATAACATTTTAGGCCAATATTTATACTAAATGACACAAAACTGCGCTAATGCTGTTTTGCGGCATTTAATTTAGTGCGCGCTTGCACCATTCCATAGTGCCAGCCGTGCACCATATTTAAGGCGTGACGTACGAGGGCGATAAGGAATGGGTAGTGTCTAAGAAAAAGTCACTAGCTGGGGGGGGGGGGTGGTGGCAGGGAAAAAGGAGCTAGTGTTTCAGAAACTATGCTCGGCTGGTTAGCAGCAATAAATATGCCGCTAACCAGCCAAGCATCATTTCCTGATGCACTACCACCCACAAATGACTCCTGCCTTAGTAAAGACAGGTGTCATGCCCACCAACACAATGGCCAGCACAGGTGACCAGTGTCCCCTGGGCAAGGCCATAAGAGCCAGTGCCAGGCAAGGGACCCCATGAAAGGGGCCCACAATGGCACTTAAAAAGTAAAACAAATATAAAAATTACAAATGTATAATCAATAAAAAAATAATCATGTAATTACCCATACTTACCCAGGATGGGGTCCCCCATCCTGTGGTGCCCCTCTGGTGTGGGTGGAGGTGTTCCTGGGGCTTGGGGTGGGCATCTGTGGGCCCATTCCATGGTGTTTGGCCATGGAAATTGGTCCACAGGTACCCTAACGACTGATCTGACCCAGGTGTTAAATAATGATGTTAAGCAGGCTTAGCGCCATTATTTGGGTCCACCTACTCCGTGGGTATGATTTCTGCACTGGAGTATAAATATGGTGGGAGGGGGTTAGCGCTATACTGTGGATGGGTATGTCTACCTTGCATCTGATTAGCACAAGATAGTTTGCTGCATCGACAACATGACACTAACTCTGATATTTTGATGCTAGACAGGTCTAGCGTCAAAATATAAATATGGAGTTAAGTTTGTGCCATTTTTGCTTCAAAATAAATGAAGCTAAAATGGCGCAAACCAAGTATAAATATGCCCCTTAATTTGTAAGAAGAGGTTTTGTTAAATGGATACACTTCATGTCACTAAGGATAATGCATTTCTAGCGCTGGACTTTCCTGCAAAATCCTAGGTCCATATTTATACTTTTTTAGCGCAGCATTTGCGTAGTTTTTAGATGCAAAATCGGTGCAAACTTACAAAATACAGCTGTATTTTGTACGTTTCCCCACCCTGAACTAGACGTCTTCCCAGTGCTCCTGCTTGCCCAATGACTCCGGAACCAGCGACAATGACAAAAACCATGAGCACACCAACTTACCAGTCACTGTCACATATGCCAAGGTAGCAACGTACACACAACATACACAACCGAAACGGATGGCGATGGCGACACATACACGTATTCCTCCACTGACACGCACATCTACACACAGCCAAATACACAGATGCACAAACTTAGCACACACACCACGGACGACACACAATTCCAAAACACACACTGACCCGCAGACACACAGCACCAGCACAGTCCAGCACAACAACTCACAACACCAGTAAAGTACACAACTACACAACAACCGCAACACCTCAAACACACCGCCACGCATCCACAATACACACCCCACCGACAAAACATACATACCACACAACGTAAAAACACTATAGTACCTATACACACAATGCAACAGCCATACAACAAGACATACGGCACACCACGCAAACAAACCACACAGCAGAGCTGACATACCAATCACCACACGCACAAACGCACACAGTATAACTACACAAGGGCACACAACACTCCACATAACAAATGGCAACACAATCAATACACGCAATATCAACATACATGCATGTCACAAACATATACATGCCCAACACACAATACCCACCCATCACTGCAGGAGAAATGCAAAGCACACACTCACATAAGAAGGCTAGACACAACAGGTAGCACAACGACCACACACACAAAACACACTCACACATAAACTAAAGCAGGCAAGACCATAACAGCCATGAGGAATGAAAGGCAGGACAAATATGTAATGTTGGAACCAACAACTGGTGGGCCCAAATGTATGTATATAAATAAATAAATATATAAATAATGAACTATGTACAATACAAAATAGCCCTTAGGCCAGTCCAAACAAGATAGTGCACAATGCACAGATGGCATATCTAAGTGCCCCTACTTGACTCCTGACTGCTAAATTACATCCACAGGTAGGGGCATCAAGGGGGCAGGCAGGGACCTCAGGGAGTAGGAGGTCAGAGGGGGGCTTGGGCTTCGGTTAGGGAGGGGGGTCTTTGGGTTTAGGCTTGGGGGGGAGCTTATCTGTCTGTGTGTTCTGGCTGAGAGAGGGAAGAGAGTGTGGGATTGGGAAGAGGAAGATGGAGTGGAGACGGAAGACAAAGGGTGACTGGCTGCCATCAGTGCGGAGGCCAGAGCCTGAAATGATCTCTGTAGGCCATCCACTTCACCGTTAATGCCCTCCAGGAACACATTGCTCTTTTGGACTTGAGTAGCAAGTCCCTGGATGGGATTCACAATGGTCGAATGACCCACATAGATCCACTTCAGGAGGTCAATAGACTCCTCACTGAGAGCAGCAGAACTGACAGGGGCAGGGGCAGAGGTGCCAGCAGTGAAGGAGACACCTACCCTCCTGGGTGAGCAGGCACTTGCAATTGGGTGGGGAGATACAGGGAGGGCAGTGGTAGTGAGGGGGGATGGAAAACAAAGATAGTGCTGGGGTGGTCCCAGATGGGTCCACCACCAGGGAGTGTCCACTGGAGGAGGGTTCCGAAGATGATGAGGTGAAAGATCCGGTCTACGCTGTGGCACTCCCCTCCCCCTCTGGGCCACTGCGTCCCTTGCTTTTGGTGGTCGTAGCACACAGGGTCACATGGCCAGCAGCATCCCCACTCACCTGTGCCCTGTCTCCTTTGCCTGCCAATGCTGATGCACACAAATAGAGGGAGAGAGAAAGGGTTATCAAATTCCTCATATTCACACTAGTAAACATGCACAACTGTAGTTAAACATCTCCTTGCTAGGCTATCGCTGTTGGCACTACACATAGCCTACATCATGACACCACATGTTACAACTATCCACCCCTTGATGTCATCCCTCACACCCACATCAGAATCCAAGTAAGTAAGCACGACTGGAGTTATCCATATGAACACCTGTATAGCCATGTCAGGATGCTACTCATGCCCTGGCTGAAGTAGTAATATCAAGCACAATCCTGATCATCTTTCCATACTCCTATCACCTATAGGAAGATCAGGTGACTGATCACAATAAATCATGCATGTCCTGAAACAATACCTGACCAGTCCATGTCAATTTGTAATGTCTATTCATAGTGAAGACTACCCTAATCACAGACCACACAACCCCTGCCGTACATATCACATGGCTGGCCGACCCTCTATACATATATATGTCAATATGGGTACCAGAACTGATGAAGCCACAACAAGTGGGATTCCTATATATGTGACAACCGATGTGTAGAATAGATGTTTGGAGAACAGGTATGGCATGGCATTCACACAATAATGTCATACAATATCTGCAGACACTAAACACAAATACACCACATCACTACAGAAATGCATGTGCAGCTCAATGGCCTACATGGCACACATGATACATCCATAATCAATCACTGAGTGCAGTGTCACAACAGTTACACTTCAGGCAGCCACTAACAACATCATAGGGCACCTACCATTGCATGTATATATGCCTGACTTGACAACATAAGTAAACCAACATCATTCTCACCATACCTGACATGTGATTACCTGAACCTAACTCCAGACTATGCACATGTCACACGCACACGGAAATGACATGTACACATGATGTACACATGGACCTACACGACTGCCATTGCACTCACAACATTTCCTATTACAACAAATGCCTGCTGTTGAAATTGTGGTACACCAAAACCATTTCATCATGATCTCATAAGTCATTTATTATCCAATCCTCTCCCAAACTGCACACATTGGTGAGGCCAAGGATAGCAATGATAGTTCCATTTCAAATGTTGTGCCCCGAATAACCATTGTGACATGATGTAGGCAGCATATCACCAAGGTTGCAAAGGAATTTGTATGGCATTGCCACACATAGCATTGACATAGCATATTATCAGCCTTGGCATTTACCTCCTCTAGAACCAAGCCAATGGGATAGAGATGAAATGCCCACATGTCAATCACATGGAAACGCATGAGGACTCGAAATAGACAAAATAAGACACCCAAAGTAGAATGTCCTTCTGTTGCAACCTTCACATACCCCATAGTATGAAGATGAACGGTACTGACCTACACAGGCCATATTTGTGGTGGAAGTGAGATGGCAGCCTCACATGGAGTCCATAGCTGTACCAGTACTAGTTATGAATGGTCCCTGTACCAAATAAGTGAGTCACCCAGTTGCTACAACAGGTGATCAACACAGATGGGAGTGGTCAGACACCTTAGCGCCACTAACACTCATATGATGATGGATGGACCTGGTAAGAGTTATTGGGTGGGGTGAAACAGGAATGGCAGAATGGACCAACACATGTGGCACTGACAGTTGATCATCTCGACATGCAGTCAGAATGATGTCTTCATACAGTTGATCTAAACGTACACATAGCAAACGATGGTGCCAGATCCACATCTCATACACTGGCAAGCTGGAAACTACTAACTCCCACTAGTGGGAGAATACATTAGACACCTGCTACATTGTCACAGAAGCTACAGTCAGACAGCAAACACCATACAACCAGAGCCAAGTACCAGGAAACAGTCAGTACCTACCCCCTTGGGGCTGCTGTGCTGCCCTCAAACACCCATCCACCTCAGGTTAGGCGACTGCCAAAATGAAGGCCATTAGGGGGTTCAGGGTCTGACAGGCACCCCTTCCTTGTTGGGAGAACATTCCCAGCTGGGCCTCCGTGGTCTTCCTCCCACTGCTTCCGACAATGGGTGCACTGCCAGCTGTAGACCCTCAGGGTCCATAGTTGATTGACGACGGCACACTAGATGTGCTTCTTCTGATGGGTGTTCACCTGCATGGGTGACACAGACAAAAGAAGAAAGTCATGTACACATGCTCACATCGTGGAGGTCTTGCTAGCAACAGTGTCAGGAGTCAAGTGATCAAGACTGCAGAAAATGGTTGTACAGTACCATCACTGCCAGCGGTAATTGCAATTGTCCTGAGTCCGCCACAGACAGCAATGTGAACCAATGACAAGTTTCACAGCGGTTGTGACCGCCTACCGTCATGACGACTACCGCCAGAGGACTTAGGTCACTTCCAACTGTCCACTACAGTAGGTCACCTGCCTGCCATTTTGGGCACATGTAATCAAAGTATGTGTCTAAATAAGTGCGTCAGAGACCTGATTTCTGTGTAACCCAAAGACCCTATGTTGTCACATCATGGTTATGCAACATAATGGGACAATCTTGAGATTATGACATGTTGAGCCTGTACATGTGGATAGTTCTGTTTAGTTACTCTGAGGTACATAGGCGTCGGCTAAATATAGGTACATATGTGTGATCAGTCCAGGACTGCACAGTCACCCACACATCTACTATTAACATTTGTGTCATATGTCCTATCAGACTTCCATGTCAGCCAATGTATAGCAATGACGGTGTATCATGTGCATCTCTATGGTCTGTTTAGTATATGTCAGCACTGCTACACACCTCCTACACATGTCAGGTGTCTGCTACTATACCATGTGCTGCTGAGGTGTGTCTACTGCATGACACATTGTACATTCTGTCCTCTCAACATAGATATCCTGCCATGAGGAGAATGAGACAACCACCAGTGTCCAGTCCACTGGGAGACCTGGCAACTTTGGAGGACAGGCATGTCATCCAGGCCTATCCTATGAATCATCAGACCATCATGGATCTATGTAGACAGTTAGAGCCAAGATCTGATGCACAGCCAATCACAATCCCTATTGCATAATTCCCATTGTACAAGTATTGTCAGTGCTACACTACCTGGCCACAGGATCAATTCCAAATACTGTCACCTTAGCAGCAGGGATGCCTCAGCCCATGTTTAGTCTGGTGTTGTGGAATGTACCGTGTGCTTTTTTTAAACACTTGTACAGCCGCACCATGTATTCTGTCCCCAAAGGACAGATTTTCCTTATGTGAAGGCAGACATCTATCAGATGGGACAGATTCCTCATGTGGTAGGGGTCATTGATGGCACACATGTAACCCTGGTCCCTCCCAGTGCCAATGAACGGGTGTATAGGAACAGGAAGAACTAACACTTAATAAATATGCAGGTGGTGTGTCTGGCTGACCAGTACATCTCCTAAGTGACAGCCAAGTTTCCTGGATCAGTGCATGACTCCTACATTTTGCAGAAGAGCAATGTCCCACACATGATGGCACACCTACACACAGATAGGGCCGTGCTGGTTGGTAAGCATGCATTGGTGTGTTTGTATGTAATGTGACCTGTCATCACAATCTGCCCAGTCGTTGAACCTTGAATTTCGATTGTTCAACCATTATGTTCACAGGTGACCCAGGCTATGCAAACCTTTCTTTGCTGTTGACAACAGTGAGGTACCGAACCATGCCATGGGAAGTCCATTTCACTGAAGCCCACGGGAGGACAAGGCATGTAATTGAGTGAATCTTCGGCCTCCTGAAGGCAAGATTCAGGTGCCTGGACCTATCTGGTGGTGCCCTCCTCTACTCGCGCTACAAGGTTTGCCAAATCATCATTGCCTGCTGCATGCTCCACAATCTAGCCCTGAGGCATTAGATACCATTGCTAGCTGATGATGGCAGCTGGACCTGTGGCTTCAAATGGTGATATGGCAAGTGATGAAGAGCCAGAGGAAGAAGGAGCAGCTGACTCTAGGACTGAGCTGATCAATCAGTACTTACAGTGACATACAGGTATGTGAAGTGGGCCTTTTCAAGTCTTGTCTCCGCACAATGAGAAGTGTATAGCTGACATTACACCTCCTGACTTTAACCATTTGTGGGGGTGTAATGAGGTCCAATTGCTATGCGTGAGTTGTGGAAGCAGATAGATAGAAAGTAAGGTGAACAGTATTAGTGGTTAACCTCTAACATGTGTTGTGACAATTGCTTCCAAAATTCACTTCTCTAATGGACTGACCAGTATTGAGCTATATTTCCTGCATTTTCCTATTCTCATTTCCTTCTACCCACTGTATGTGGAATTTATTATGTGGCTTTGCTATCTATGGCTTGAGCTATTCATTGTCAGTAGCTACTGGACATCTATTACAGACATGAGAGGTGTACATGACAGATAGCTAGTAAAGTGGATTTTGTCTGCAGCCTGTGACTGATGATGTATAGGACCAATCTGGGTGCCCCTGCTTTCAAGGTATTCTACAATAGGCAGAACATCTATGACCTGCATATTTGCTTTGTTTGGCACCATGCCTTACATCCTGATGGTACTCACTGTAATGCTCTCATTGCAGATCGGTATGCGGACTATGCCCTGAAGTTGCTCTGGATTTCAATATCACTCTCTGACATCTGTCCAGTGACATTACTGCTGTCCTGCTGAGGGAGGCCCCGTCTGATGGCAATTACACTGTCAGTTCGAATCAGGAGGCCATTACCAGACCAGAGTTAGAAATCCTTACAATTGTTGTTGGATCATTAAAGACTCATATACAGTGGCTGTGTCCAAATGTGATTTATTGTGCATATAAGGTTATTAACAGTCAAATTAATGTGAACAAACTAATAAAAAGATGATGAGTGGAGTCATGGTAGATGGATTCATCAGAGTAGCTGCTACAACTGTTGGTTACACATGTCCAGTGTCCTTTTACCAAGGGAAAATTTAGTTCTGTCTCAGAACAGTCAACAGGGTGCCTCAGTGGCACACAAGGGTGACAAATCAGGAGAGGTTACTTTCTGGCAGTGGGTTTTGTTTGGCATCTGCTCCAGCCGGATATCTGGGTGGACGCCCATGTTTGCGGGGATTTGGGGGTTCTTCAGCTACAGAGGGAGGGGTACCTGAGGCATGTGGTTCTCCTGGCCAGGCCTCCATTCCACTAGCTGCTGCAGATGGGGAAGATGTAACGTTGCTACTGGAAGGCGCATGATGGGTTGAGAAACGACGCAGGGTAGTGTTGATGTCCCTCAGCATACCTGCAATGGAGGTCATTGTGTGCCTGCCACTGCTGCATGACCTCCTGGTGGTATTCCCTCAGCAGCCTTTGATTTTCCACCAACATAGTGATAATCTGGCCCATCCTGTCCTGGGAACTTTAGTATGTTTCCAGGACTTGGGAGATGGTTTCCTAGTCAAAGGAGTCCCTTGGGGGCCCATCCTCCAGCCCACAACATCCTTCCCATGCACCCTGCCCCCAGGTGCCTGTGCCCCTGGCACGGTGTGCTTACTTCCAGTGTTAGCAGGACCATCATTGTCTGGAGTGTGAAGATTAGACTCAGGTCCCTGTACTGTGGGCCACACAATAGATTGAACAGTCCTTGGTACACAGGTTTGGGGGCGAATAGTTGGCTGTGATGTTGATGCAATGGGGGGGAGGGGTTGATATGGGCAGAGTGAGGCAGGGAGTCATAGACTGACCAGGTGTCCCAGATGGGCCAGTGAAGTCGTCACTGTCCAGACATCAAGGCATGTTGTCCTCACTGGAGCCTTCATCCTGAGGAGGGCTTGCAGTGTCTGGTATTCTCCTCATAGTGGCACAGGCAGGTTTACCTGTGGATGAAGTGAGACACAGAGTTCAGTTTAGAAAGTGTGTTAGGTTTCCTCTTTGTCAGATGCATACAGTGGCTTTACATGATCCCCTGCAATGACAATGACAGATGCTGCACATCATATCTTGTACATACAAGTGTGTGACATAAGTTCCATCCTCCACGTTGGGTGCTGTCATGCAGGTTTGGTACATATAGCACTGCGGATGGGTCCTGTTTCTGTCTGATACTTCTGTCGCATAAGCTTTTATTATTCTAATGAGACTACTGGATTTTGAGCAGCAGAATTGCCTGCGGTGTAGGAGACTGAGTCGTACTCACTACAAGTGACACCTGTCACCCCAATCCGGGTTTTGCTCCGGCTAAGTAGCAGTGCCTCATCTCTACCCAACGGCAAGGATGATTGGGCAGCCAAGCGCATGACATAATTGATTTCTCAGGGAAACCGTGGTCACTCAGGTCTCATCCGTTTCTCTCGGTTATATTAGTCTCACATACACAATGACAAACAGAGGCTGTATATGTTTCAAAAGATTTTAATGAAGCGACTGCATCTTAGATAGCAAAGCATGTGCTGCAATAACCAGGACGATACAGCATGACAAGATTAAAATTGTGACAAGGAGAGTAAAGCATAGTAATAACGCTACCATTTTGTCACTAGAGTCATTAGACTCATTCCTACCTAGGGTATAATAGAGCACACCGTGTTAAGCTCTTATTCTGCCCTTCAGGTTCCCCTGGGAAGACATCATCCCCCATACCTGAGCAAAGTCCTGAAGTCTGCACAAGTAGCCATAGCAAAGCGTTCAGCAATCAGCATACAGTTGTGGTTCTCTGGCTGGAATCTCCCGCTAACATGTAAGGGACAGGTGTTTTTATGATAAAACAGCTGATGTCCTGAAAAAATGTCCCTACTTAAGGATGTGTGTTTTTCTGTGAATGTCAGAGACAAAACTTGTACCACGTTCAACGCAACCCATCTTTCTGCAGCCTTGGAAGAAGCACAGCGTGAGCAAGAATATCTTGTTTGAGAACATAGTGCTGGCCTAGGCAAAAACAGCTAGATAGAGAGAAATAAAACAAGACAGCAAAAGAGGCTATTGTAAGAATAATAAAATGAAGCTGAATAAAATGTATTTAGGTTAAAGTGCACAGTGACAGGCCTTAATATGCTAAAATAACGTGCATGGAGCTATAACTAAAATGGCTACACAAAACTTAACATGACTGTTCAGCTCTGTTACCTAGTGAATAGTCAGACTTGCTAGATGTCACACAATATGGATGCACATTGCACCATGATGTCCATTGGAAACAAAACAAAGTATTAGAGTATGCAAGGATACTCTGGATGTTGTGCATATGCATGGAGTCTGCCATCTTACTTTCCATACCATGGTCAGTCCATTTCAGGCTTGGCTATAAGGATCAGTAGCCATTTCAATTTGTATTGAACTGAGCTGTATCTGTGTTTGGTCTTGGTTGCCATTTTGGTGTGCCCTTGCATTGCTGTCATTGCCATGTACTTGTCCTCAGTCATACATTCTAGTTGCTGTAGTTAGTACAATAGTCATATATGCATGAAATGTGATGTGCACATTGATGTGTTAGTGCATTCTGGGAGTCGTAGTGATAGGATAAGCCTATAATATCCGTGCCTTTGCCAAGGGCTGTGTGGGCAGCTGGGCTGTGTAGGGTGGTGGAATCCAGGAGAAGGGCATTAGGTGATTGGTACATAGGTGTAGTGGGACATCCAATTAATTAGGGAGTATTTGGGTGGTGAGGAAGCATGCAAGACATGACAATTGTGTGCCATGGACGTTGTGATTACTTACCACACTCCAGTCCCCAGGTATTCCAGTCAGGCCATCCGGATGCAGTATGTACAAGACCTTCTCCTCCCAAGATGTGAATCATGGGGGAGGAGGTGGGGGCCCACCACCAGTCTTCTGCACTGCGATCTGGTGTTTTGATGCCATGGAACGCACTTTCCCCAGTAGGTCATTCTACCTCTTCCTGATGTTCTCCCTTGGGCGTGGATGGTTGCCTACTGAGTTGACCCTATCGAATATTCTTTGCTACAACTCCATTTTCCTGCCAATTAATGTTTGCTGGACCTATGCTCCAAAGAGTTGTGGGTCTATCTTGACAATTTAATCCACCATGATCCTCAACTCATCGTCAGGGAAAAGTGGGTGCTTATGTGGGAACATGGTGGTGGTTGTGATGATGGTGGGGGGGGTGTTGTGTGTGAAAGGGTGCAGTGTTGGGTGAGTGATGGGGTATGGGTGGTGCTTTTTGTGGAATGGGCGCTTGTCATGAAATGTGTGTGCTCTTTATGTGTGTTATGTGGTAGTTGTGCTGGTCTGTGGTGTGTGATGCGTGTGGTATGTGTATGCCGATAGTATGAGGGTGCTCTCACTATGTAAGCGCCTTCTCTCGGTGTCTCTGAATGGTGATTTAGTTGCAAAGGATTGTGAGTTGTGTGGGGTTGCATTATATAGTGCAGTGTGTAGGTGTATAGGTGTCTCAGGCATATGGATGTGTGCCAGATGTGGAGTGTTTGGACTATCCAATGTGTTGTGGTGTTCTTCCTGCAGTTGAGTTTAGACAGTAGCAGTTCACACCGCCAATGGTTTACCGCCATGGAAGAACCGCTGTGCTGATTTGTGGTTCGTAATCTGGTGGGTGGATTTGTGTCGGGCTGGTGGTTCTGGTGGTGGAATCACCTCTTTCCCGCCGTCCAGTGACCTGGCGGTGTCGGATTTTTGTCAGATTTTTGGCGGTCTTCACTGTGAGAGTCTTAATATGGTGGTTGGATGACCGCCAACATGGCGGTCTTTGGCGGGCGCCACCGTGGCAGTCTTCCAAAAAGACCGCCAACGTCATAATGAGGCCCTTAATCTGCCAGTGCCTGGGCTCTTCTACAGAGAGTTCTAACTTGCCAAGTGATGCCAACCTGCCAGGGAAAGGCTGGAGGCTGAGGAATCATTATCCGAGGGGCAGCATCGCTGCCCTGTCGGATAATGATTCCGATCGCTGCCAGGCTGCCTGACGGAGGCAGCCTGGCGGTGAGTGAGGGCCACCGATGGCGGCCCCCATAGTGTTCATTATGTGGCAGTGTGGGCCGCCATGCCAGCTGGCGGGTTTTTCTGCCACCGCCTGCATGGCGGGCCACACCGCCATGATCCTAATGACCACCTATATCTTTATAAGTACTCTTCCTCTGCTTAGTGAAAGTTGTGCATTAATTTTAAATGTGCCTTCGTTTTCTCTAGTGTAGTGCCATATATTTCATACCATGCTGACAGTGTGGTTTCACTGTTGGAAAAACTATATTATATGTCATTTTTCAATGCTTCTCAAAACTCTTTTTCTTTTACCAAAACAGCAGTCTCCCTAGTAATATGTTATTGAATCAATGCCTATATACTTTACAGCCGTTCCTTGTCTTTTAAATTGAGCAGACTCAGATCCATCTTTTTGCTAATCCCTTAGTTTGCCTTGTGATAGACCGTATCCTGTACAAGCTATTAAGCTAGAATAAGGCTCAGTCTCTGTGCTGTGCTAATTCCCATTATTTTGCATTTTGAGAATCATTTTGATTTTAACTTACCAACTATTTATGACTTCAGTAATGATTGCAAATTTAAAATAAACCTTCATGGTTTTACCTTTCAACCTGTCTTGTGAAAGTTTCATTTGACTTGGTTTATTTCTTTTCTTTGGAACCTACACATCTAAGCTAGGCCCGACTGCTCTGTGCAAAGCTAATCAAATCAAATCAAATCATTAACATTTAAGAAGCGCGCTACTCACCCGTGCGGGTCTCAAGGCGCTAGGGGGAAGGGGGGGTTACTGCTGCTCGAAAAGCCAGGTCTTGAGGAGTCTCCGGAATGCGGAGTGGTCCTGGGTGGTCCTGAGGCTGGTAAGAAGGGTGTTCCAGGTCTTGGCTGCCAGGTAGGAGAAGGACCTCCCACCCGCCGTGGAGCGGTGGATGCGACGGACGGCAGCGAGCGCGAGGCCAGAGGAACGGAGGAGACGGGTGGGGGCGTAGAAGCTGAGGCGACGGTTGAGGTATTCAGGTCCCTTGTTGTGGAGGGCTTTGTGTGCGTGGGTGAGAAGTCGGAAGGTGATCCTTTGGCTGACTGGGAGCCAATGCAGGTGTCTCAGGTGAGCGGAGATGTGGCTGTTGCGGGGTACGTCGAGGATGAGGCGGTCCGAGGCGTTTTGAATACGTTGCAGGTGTTTTTGGAGTTTAGCAGTGGTCCCAGCATAGAGGGTGTTGCCGTAGTCCAGGTGGCTCGTGACGAGGGCGTGGGTCACGGTTTTTCTGGTGTCGGCAGGGATCCAGCGGAAGATCTTGCGGAGCATGCGGAGGGTGAGGAAGCAGGCGGAGGACACGGCGTTGACTTGTTTGGTCATGGTGAGAAGAGGGTCCAAGATGAAGCCAAGGTTGCGGGCGTGGTCTGAGGGGGTCGGTGCGGTGCCAAGGGCCGTGGGCCACCAGGAGTCGTCCCATGCGGTCGGGGTGTTGCCGAGGATGAGGACTTCCGTTTTGTCAGAGTTCAGCTTTAGGCGGCTGAGCCTCATCCAATCTGCGACGTCCTTCATGCCATCTTGTAGGTTGGTCTTAGCACTGGCGGGGTCCTTGGTGAGGGAGAGTAAAAGTTGGGTGTCGTCGGCGTAGGAGGTGATGATGATGTTGTGCTTGCGTACGATGTCGGCGATGGGGCTCATGTAGAGATTGAAGAGTGTCGGGCTGAGCGAGGAGCCTTGAGGTACGCCGCAGATGATCTCAGTGGGGTCTGAGCGAAAAGGTGGGAGGTAGACTCTTTGAGAGCGGTTGGAGAGGAAGGAGGCGATCCAGTCCAGGGCCTGGCCTTGGATCCCGGTGGAGCGGAGGCGGGTTATTAGGGTGCGTGACAGACGGTGTCGAAGGCAGCCAAGAGGTCGAGGAGGATGAGGTCGACTGTTTCACCGTTGTCCATCAGGGTTCTGATGTCATCTGTGACTGAGATGAGGCCGGTTTCAGTGCTGTGGTTGGTTCGGAATCCGGTTTGTGAAGGGTCGAGAAGGATGTTGTCTTCCAGGAAGTTGGTAAGCTGTTTGTTGACGGTCTTCTCTATTACCTTGGCAGGGAAGGGGAGGAGCGAGATGGGGCGGAAGTTTTTCAGGTCGCTTGGGTCAGCCGTAGGTTTCTTTAGTAGGGTGTTGACTTCGGCGTGTTTCCAGCTTTCGGGGAAGGTAGCAGAAAAAAATGAAGAGTTGATGATGGTCTGGAGGTGCGGGGCGATGATGTCGTCGGCTTTATTGAAGATGAAGTGAGGGCAGGGGTCCGATGGGGCGCCGGAGTGGATAGAGTTCATGGTGGTTTTGGTTTCTTCAGTGTTGATGTGGGTCCAGGCGTTGAGGGTGATGGCCGGGGGTGTGGGTTCGGTGATGCTTGGTTGGGTCTGGTGTCCGAAGCTGTCGTGGAGGTCGGTGATCTTGCGATGGAAGAAGGTGGCGAGGGAGTTGCACAGGTCTTGTGAGGGCGTGACGGCGTTGGCGTTGGGGTTGGAGAACTCTTTAACGATGCTGAAAAGTTCTATGCTGTTGTGGCTTTTTTTGTCCAGTCTGTCGGTGAAAAAATTCCTTTTGGCTGCGCGGATCAGGTGGTGGTGTTCGCGGGTTGCGTTTTTGAAGGCGGTCATGTTGTCGGCGGTGTGGTCCTTGCGCCAGGCTTTCTCGAGGGCGCAACAGGTTTTCTTCGATTCCTTAAGGGTGTCAGAGAACCAGAGAGGTTTTTTGGTGATGGCCTGTTGATGCGTGCGTCTGAGGGGAGCAAGGTTGTCTGCGCAGATGGAGATCCAGTTGGAAAGGCTGAGGGCTGCGTCGTTGGGGTCGGTGGTGATGGTAGGTTGGTTGACGGTGAGTGCGGAGAAGAGTTGTTCTTCGGGGATTTTGTTCCACTGTGGACGAGGGATGGGTTGAGTGCGGAGGTGGCGGGTCTCGCATCGGAATGAGAAGTGGACACAGCTGTGGTCGGTCCAGTGGAGAGCGGAGGCGTGGCTGAAGGAGACGTGTTTGCTGGCGGAGAAGATGGGGTCAAGCGTGTGTCCGGCGATGTGGGTGGCAGTGTTCACCAGTTGCTTGAGGCCGAGGTTGGCGAGGTTGTCGAGCAGGGCAGTGGTGTTGGGGTCGTTGTTCTGTTCCAGATGGAAGTTGAGGTCGCCTAGGAGGATGTAGTCCGGCGAGGCGAGGGTGTGTGGGGAGACGAAGTCGGCGATGGAGTCGCTGAAAGGGGCGCGCGGTCCGGGGGGACGGTAGATGAGGGATCCTCTGAGGGTGGTCCTGGGGTCGGTGCAAATCTGGAAATGCAGGTGTTCAGCAGCGAGGGGGGTGTCTTCGGTGGAGGTGGAGTCGCTGATGGAGTCTTTGAAGACGATGGCGATTCCTCCTCCTTCTTGGTTGGTGCGGTCTTTTCTGGAAATCTTGTAGCCTTCGGGGATGGCAGTGGCGATGTCAGGGACCGAGGAGGCGTTCATCTAGGTCTCCGTGATGAAGGCGACGTCCGGTGCTGTGGAGTCCAGGAGGTCCCAGAGTTCAACGGCGTGCTTGTGGACGGATCGAGCGTTGACCAGGATGCACTTGAGGTGGTTGATGGCGCGTGGGCTGGTGGACGTGGTAGTTGCGTGGTGGAAGATGCGTTTGCAGGAGTGGCAGGCGAAAGGTCCATGGGTGCGTTTAGGGTGAGCTTGGAAGCAGGTGTTGGAGCGCCCTGGGTTGAGGGTGTGGAGGGTGGTGGGGTCGTAGCGGAGCAGCGGGGTTTGGGAGAACTGGGGACCAGGGGTTGTGGCCCTGGGCGCCGGCCAGGCGCCGACGGGCGCAGACGGGCTTGTCTCTGGCGCGCCTCTGGCGCGCCAGCAGCGCGCCCACTGCGCTGTCGCGCAGCGCCCGCCATAAGAGGGAGGAGGGGGGAGGGGTCAGCTGGGGGTGAATGGGAGCTGGGGGAGGGGGCGTGCAGGAGGTGGCGGCGGGAAATCGGAAGGGAGGGGGGGACAGGTAGAGGGAGAAGAGCTGGGGGGGGGTTTGAGGGTGGTGGGGGGTGAGTTTTTAGGAAGTTTAGGAGAATAGGGAGAGAGATAGGAGTAAGGTTGGGAAGATAGGGGGGGGTTGTAGAGGTGGGTGAGGGTGAGAGGTAGAGTGAAAGGATAGAAAGATAGGGGTGGTAACAGAGGGGGTAACGAGTGGGGGGGAAAGTTAGAGAAATAGGTAGATAGGAGGAGGTGGTGAGTGAGGGAGATGGATAGATAGAGAGCTAGAGAGATTGAGAGCTAGGCGAGTGGGGGGGAAAGATAGAGAAATAGGTAGATAGGAGGAGGTGGTGAGTGAGGGAGATAGATAGAGAGCTAGAGAGATAGAGAAATAGGTAGATTGGTAGATAGGTGGAATGGGGGAGGCAGATAGCGATAGGGGTAGAGAGGGGTGAAACAGAGGGGGAGGCGAGTGAGGGAGGGAGACGAAGCAGGAGCAGGAGGGCAGGCGCGGGAAGAACAGAAGACAGAAGACGAAGAGCAGAAGACCGAAGAACAGAAGACAGAAGACAGAAGACCACAGAAGAAGGTACAGAAGACGAAGAACAGAAGACCACAGAAGAAGGTACAGAAGACGAAGAACAGAAGACAGAAGACGAAGAACAGAAGACAGAAGACCACAGAAGAAGGTGCAGAGGACGAAGAACAGAAGACAGAAGACCACAGAAGAAGGTACAGAAGACGAAGAGCAGAAGACAGAAGACTACAGAAGAAGATAAAGAAGAAGAGGAGCGCAGAAGACAGAGAAATACAGATGAAGATGAAGAAGAAGAGCACAGAAGAGTACAGATGAAGGTGAAGAAGAGGAGCGCAGAAGACAGAAGAATACAGATGAAGGTGAAGAAGAAGAGGGGTGACGAGCGGCAGAGGAAGGAGCCAGGAAGAGGGACAGAGAAGAAGAGGCACACGCGGGTCGCGGTGCAGAGGAGAGGCTGAGAAGCACACAGATGAAGAGAGAAGACGGGGAGCAGGAGCGAAAGAAGAGTACAGAAGAAGATTACAGAAGAGGAGCAAGGAGGAAGAACAGAGAAGAAGAAAAGAAGCAGGAGAGAGGGTGAGTAGCGCAGGGCAGGGCGAGGGGCTGGGAGGTGGGGGGTACTTACTGCGAGGTAGCTGGGCGGTCTCAGGAACCTGGAGGAGCTGGAGGTGCTGCAGCGGAAGGGGGAGTGACCTACCCTTGGGTCAAGGGTCGCTACCACTGTCGCGCAGCGGCCGCCATATGAGGGAGGAGGGGTCAGCTGGGGGCGAATGGGAGCTGGGGGGCGGGGCGTGCAGGAGGTAGAGGCGGGAAAGCGGAAGGGAGGGGGGACAGATAGAGGGAGAAGAGCTGGGGGAGGGGGGTTTGAGGGTGGTGGTGGTGAGTTTTAGGAAGTTTAGGAGAATAGGGAGAGAGATAGGAGTAAGGTTGGGAAGATAGGGGAGGGGGGTTGTAGAGGTGGGTGAGGGTGAGAGGTAGAGTGAAAGGATAGAAAGATAGGGGTGGTAACAGAGGGGGTTGCGAGTGGGGGGAAAGATAGAGAAATAGGTAGATAGGAGGAGGTGGTGAGTGAGGGAGATAGATAGAGAGCTAGAGAGATAGAGAGCTAGGCGAGTGGGGGGGAAAGATAGAGAAATAGATAGATAGGAGGAGGTGGTGAGTGAGGGAGATAGATAGAGAGCTAGAGAGGTAGAGAGCTAGGCGAGTGGGGGGGAAAGATAGAGAAATAGATAGGAGGAGGTGGTGAGTGAGCGAGATAGATAGAGAGCTAGAGAGATAGAGAGCTAGGCGAGTGGGGGGAAAGATAGAGAAATAGGTAGATGGGGGAGGAGGTGAGTGAGGGAGATAGATAGAGAGCTAGAGAGATAGAGAGATAGGTAGATTGGTAGATGGGGGAGTGGGGGAGGCAGATAGCGATAGGGGTAGAGAGGGGTGAAACAGAGGGGGAGGCGAGTGAGGGAGAGAGACGAGGCAGGAGCAGGAGGGCAGGCACGGGAAGAACAGAAGACAGAAGACGAAGAGCAGAAGACCGAAGAACAGAAGACAGAAGACAGAAGACCACAGAAGAAGGTATAGAAGACGAAGAACAGAAGACAGAAGACCACAGAAGAAGGTACAGAAGACGAAGAACAGAAGACAGAAGACGAAGAACAGAAGACAGAAGACCACAGAAGAAGGTGCAGAGGACGAAGAACAGAAGACAGAAGACCACAGAAGAAGGTACAGAAGACGAAGAGCAGAAGACAGAAGACTACAGAAGAAGATAAAGAAGAAGAGGAGCGCAGAAGACAGAGAAATACAGATGAAGATGAAGAAGAGGAGCACAGAAGAGTGCAGATGAAGGTGAAGAAGAGGAGCGCAAAAGACAGAAGAATACAGATGAAGGTGAAGAAGAAGAGGGGTGACGAGCCGCAGGGGAAGGAGCCAGGAAGAGGGACAGAGAAGAAGAGGCACACGCGGGTCGCGGTGCAGAGGAGAGGCTGAGAAGCACACAGATGAAGAGACAAGATGGGGAGCAGGAGCGAAAGAAGAGTACAGAAGAAGATTACAGAAGAGGAGCGAGGAGGAAGAACAGAGAAGAAGAAAAGAAGCAGGAGAGAGGGTGAGTAGCGCAGGGCAGGGCGAGGGGCTGGGAGGTACTTACTGCGAGGTAGCTGGGCGGTCTCAGGAACCTGGAGGAGCTGGAGGAGCTGCAGCGGCAGGGGGAGCGACCTACCCTTGGGTCAAGGGTCGCTACCACTGTCGCGCAGCGGCCGCCATAAGAGGGAGGAGGGGGGGAGGGGTCAGCTGGGGGCGAATGGGAGCTGGGGGGCGGGGGCGTGCAGGAGGTGGCGGCGGGAAAGCGGAAGGGAGGGGGGGGACAGGTAGAGGGAGAAGAGCTGGGAGAGGAGGGTTTGAGGGTGGTGGGGGATGAGTTTTAGGAAGTTTAGGAGAATAGGGAGAGAGATAGGAATAAGGTTGGGAAGATAGGGGAGGGGGGTTGTAGAGGTGGGTGAGGGTGAGAGGTAGAGTGAAAGGATAGAAAGATAGGGGTGGTAACAGAGGGGGTTGCGAGTGGGGGGGAAAGATAGAGAAATAGGTAGATAGGAGGAGGTGGTGAGTGAGGGGGATAGATAGAGAGCTAGAGAGATAGAGAGCTAGGCGAGTGGGGGGAAGATAGAGAAATAGGTAGATAGGAGGAGGTGGTTAGTGAGGGAGATAGATAGAGAGCTAGAGAGCTAGAGAGATAGGTAGATTGGTAGATAGGGTGAGTGGGGAAGGCAGATAGCGATAGGGGTAGAGAGGGGTGAAACAGAGGGGGAGGCGAGTGAGGGAGAGAGACGAGGCAGGAGCAGGAGGGCAGGCGCGGGAAGAACAGAAGACCGAAGAACAGAAGACAGAAGACCACAGAAGAAGGTACAGAAGACGAAGAACAGAAGACAGAAGACAGAAGACGAAGAACAGAAGACAGAAGACAGAAGACCACAGAAGAAGGTGCAGAGGACGAAGAACAGAAGACAGAAGACCACAGAAGAAGGTACAGAAGACGAAGAGCAGAAGACAGAAGACTACAGAAGAAGATAAAGAAGAAGAGGAGCGCAGAAGACAGAAGAATACAGATGAAGGTGAAGAAGAAGAGGGGCGACGAGCGGCAGAGGAAGGAGCCAGGAAGAGGGACAGAGAAGAAGAGGCACACGCGGGTCGCGGTGCAGAGGAGAGGCTGAGAAGCACACAGATGAAGAGAGAAGACGGGGAGCAGGAGCGAAAGAAGAGTACAGAAGAAGATTACAGAAGAGCAGCGAGGAGGAAGAACAGAAAAGAAGAAAAGAAGCAGGAGAGAGGGTGAGTAGCGCAGGGCAGGGCGAGGGGCTGGGAGGTGGGGGGTACTTACTGCGAGGTAGCTGGGCGGTCTCAGGAACCTGGAGGAGCTGGAGGAGCTGCAGGGGGAGCGACCTACCCTTGGGTCAAGGGTCGCAAGAGCTACCAAGAGACTGAGCACAGGTTAAGTTAGGGCTTGCTTATGACTTCATCCTGTCAAGGATTGTGGTTTCTGCTTGAGTAGGGGTTACCCCTCTCCCACCCTAAACGGCAAACCAATTTCTACAATGGTCGTTTATTTTCTTGTGCACTGAGATAGACTCTAGACACATTGATCAAAGGATTGTTACTGCTGGTTGAGAACCTGCCTTATAGTGATTGTGCCCTCAAAGGTACTATTCCCTTTTCCTGTAATGAGTTTGATTTCTTTCACTTGTCTGGTAAAGCAGACAACAATATTTGTTTAGTTAGGGTTACTGTGCTTTATTTGATTTTAGTTTGTGGTACAGACTGCATCATGGTTGGTTGGTTATGATGATAATACATATCGAGTAGGAGTTAAGTTGAGTAAAAATGGGTTCTGCTTGGAAAAAAATTAAAATCCCTGTTTGTGCAGGATATAAGATTCCATCTGAAGGTTCTGTAATACATGAGATGTTGCTACATGCAGAAGTTCATGCTTGTTTATGGCTAAAAGATTAGCATTAGCTAATGACAAACACATGCTATTTCCTTTGAATGATACTTTTAATGTGATGAAGATTTAGTATTTGAGAGGTGCTATACTGTATATTAGGCAAAACCATAGCCTGGACGTACACATTTCAATGCTTTGAATGAGTGAGATCATATATCAAATAAAAAGGGGCATAATGCAATTATTAAAGATCAGATTAGAAATGCACTAGCCATTCATTGGATGTATGATAGAGTATGCAATAGAAAGCACAGAGAGAAGACGTGGTGGAATTTAAGTGTGTGCTCCCTGTGATTGTTAAAGAAACAGAGAAAAGAAAAAAAAGTTAAAATGAGACGGCAAAGAGAGCGGTAGAATGTGATTCTGAAGAAGTTTATGGATTTTTTGATGATTTGTTAAATGCCAGGACACCACTGCGTAATGAGGAGCCAAGATGGCAAGAGAGAAAGCTGGAAAGGTGAGTCCACAAGAAAATGAAGAAGGACCTACAATTTGAAGGGACTTTAGGATAACTGGTTTACGAAAAGGGAAAGGGTACAGCAACAAAAGAAAATAAAAATAAAAAACAAGCATGAGTGATTCTGAATGTGAAGTATTCTAATGATTGTTTATATGCAAAGGAGATAAAAATTAATACAAATTTTGAAGGTAGTGCAGGCCAAGTCTTTCCAGAAAGGTGTGAGAAAGGCTTTCATGTGTCAGATCCTAATTTTGATTCTGGTTTTGATACAAATTTGCAATGAGTCGATGTACAAAGTAATGATCTTCAATTTATGCAAACTGAAAATGTTGTTTCACAGGGTAGAGGTAAAGGATTTATTATTAACTCAAATAGGAACTATGCTAACGTTAAAATGCAAAAAACAGTGCCTTGCCGCATATGAGGAAAGCTTGGGAACTGAAAACATGAGTGTGGATATAATCCAGACATAGCATAAAATGAGTTACCAAAAGTTCCTCAGATGCCTCAGAACATGAATCAAGTGACACAGAATGGGATGTCAGACATAGACAATATCCCCAGCCCAACTGGCCTCTGTACAGAGCACACAGAATCTAAGGATGTTCAGTAAAAACATGCATTCATCCCAATGATGCATCATAATATGCAGAATAAAATGCAGATTTTTCAACAGAATCCTGGTTGTCAACAAAATCCTTCAGTGATTAGTAACAATTTCCAAAAAATATCTGCTGCATTTGGAGTTCCTGTTGGACTATGTCAGGCACAATGATGCTGCCTGAGTGAGGAGCAGGATTGCATGCTTGGTGCTGCCCTCAATGCAGACTAGTGTTACCCATCTGTAGATGGTTAGGTGAGTGGCCACCCAGTAAACTTTTTGATCAATACAGCTGCTACAGGCTCCACGGTCATACTGTTGGAGGTTCCCAAACTACCTCTCTCAGGAAAAGAAACCCAAGTTTTAGGTGTTTTGAACACACAAATTACTAATAAGGTGACAGCAAATGTTCCTGTAAGAACTGGATCAACTGTAAATCATTCAAGGATGTGACATAAGTCTTGTTGAAATGCTGGGTTGTGATTTACTATATAAAATGAACTGTGTAAATTATTGCACACTGGATAGTGAAGCAAATCAAACACAGGATGAGACTCATTAAATTAAAACCACAATAGGGCAGAGTGAATTTGTTTCCAGTTCTCAAAAAAAGAGGTTTTGCCTTCAGATTGAAAGCATACAATGAAAGAGGAGTTTTGGAGATTTATAGGAAAATAAATCAGGTTAATAAAAAGTGCAGACTCTGTGCAAATCAAAGTAAAAACAAATATGATCGATCCTGGTCCTTCTCAGTACAAGCTTACTCATGAAGCATAGGAAGACATAACAAGTGTTATTGAAATGATGGAAGCGATTGTGCGCCGCAATGTTTATTGACATGATAAAATCAAATGGCAAATGGCAAAAGGCCCATGGGGCAGACCTTCACAAAATTAACAATATTGTAGTCCCATGTTGTCCCATTGTACTGAACCCTGGTGCCATTTTTTCCAAATCCTTGTGGCTGCAGAGTGATTATTATTGTGTCAAGCACGCTTCTACATTGTTCTCCATGAGGGTAGCCAGCATCTCTTTGCATTCACGTTTTTAAACATAATAATGATCTGGTGTGGGATCCCACAAGAGTATACACAAAGGACCTGATTTAGGTCTTAGTGGAGGGAAATACTCCATGACAGATGTGACGGATATGCCATTGCGTCCTATGGGGATCGTGATACAGAGGAAAGGATATCCATCATGTTTGTGACAAAATATTCCCTCTGCCAAGACCTAAATCAGGCCCAAAGTCTTTTGATTTTATCCCAAATTCTGAAAAAGGATTTAGACAGTTTGCAACTGCGCTGTAATTCAGTGTTGGTGCAATACATAGATGATCTGATGGTCACAGGCAAAAAAATTGTCACAAAGCATTCCTGAAAAAACTCCAATATTGCCAAAAAGAGGTTATTTGTTTGGGTCACAAAATTGAAAAAGAGTGAAGTAAGGTGTCTAAAAAGCCAATGTCTGTGAACCTAAAAATGAGCCCACCAACAACTCAGAAGCAAATAATGATGTTTTGGGGTATGGGTAGCTACTGTATTCCAAACTTTACCTTGATTGAAAACCCTTCACAGAGGGTTACTCACACTGTTGTGAGTGATACAGTGCCATGGAACAATTAATACCTTCCTAGAGCTCAGACATGGGCCCTCATTATGAACACGGCAGTAATGACCACCACACTGGCGGTGGCGGTCATTACCGGAAATGGCATGGTGGTCCAGACCGCCATGTTCTGAACACAGTAGTGAACTGGTTGCAAAGCAGCAAGTTCACTACTAACCACCGTCAGGCCAAAATGGACCGCTGATTCGACGGTAGGCAAGTTCAGCCCGCGGTGGAGGCCGGAGCGGCGGTGGTATTATGATCCTATTTCCACCAAGGATTTCCTGGTGGGGTATAATCCCTGGGGGAAAGCATACGGGTGACAGAAATTCTCATTCCTGTCACTTGTATGTGACATGCCAGGCCCCCCTTGCCACTACCCCCACCCACCCCCAAGTCCCTAGAACCACCCCCACCCCCAAAACCCCCAAAACCAACCCCCCCATTCCTCCTCCCTCAAATCTCTCTCTAGGCCTCCCAAAACTTCCCCTCACATTCCCCCACCCAGACACCCTCCATACAGGTCCCCCTAAGCCTCCACATCCTCATGCACACATATACCTACATGCACACACGCATTCATACATTCAGACACACATCCCACACACAACACTCACGTACACCCCCATGCACTCAAACACTCACAAACACATCCCCCTCTTCTCCTTTCCTTCCGGACAGCACTTACCTGTTCTGTGGCACTGCTCCAGGAGGAAACGGGCTCCTTGGATGCTGCTCCACCATCATCGCCGTGCCTTTATACACTTACACGCCTACGATTGCATCATCATATGTGTGGCGGTAAGGGTGGAGCAGCATCCACTCCGCCACTGACCGCCAGCATGGCGCATGGCGGGCCTCACCACCAACAATGGCGGTGAGGCTCCATGCATCGGAATATGGTGGGATGCCTGCCGCCGTCACTGGTGGTCTTTCGTCTACCGTCAGCACAGTCGGTGGCGGGGTATCACGCCATGTTCAGAATAAGGGCCATAATCTCTGTTCCACGCCCACTCTTGGAATGCTTAATTATGAAAAAAGATCTTTATTTATTTTGCCATAAGAGAGAAAGGTTCTCACTTTTAGTTCTCACTCAGCAACATGGAGGCACAAAGCGGCCAATAAAATATTTTTAGCTACATTAAGTCCAATAGCTGCTGCCATACCAAGATATATAAGAAGCTTTGCTGCAACCTGTCTTGCCATTCACCAAATTGAAGTGATTTGATGGGTTCTACAATTTTTGGGTTGGTTGCTCATTCAGTTCAAATTTTGCTGACTCATACTCAAACTCTGCATCTCACAAGCAGTCACCTAACCAAGTACAAGCAAGATATTCTTGTGGCTGAGACCATTTCAATTAAATGTTGCAATGCCCTGAATCTAACTGCACTTGTACCAATGAGTCGTTGAGCTGATTTTGATGACAGAGACTATAACTTTGATCATGCTTATACTGATGAGACAGAATTGTGTACTAAGTCATGGACAGACATTCAAGACGTAACACTTGAATTGGCTGATTTAATTTTATTTGTGGATGGTTCTTGTCTAAGAGACCATATAGGAACTCTGAGAGCAACATATGAAGTATGCACAATAGCCTACTTACTTGAGGCATGATACGTATATAATGTCACCTCAGCACAGGTAGCAGAGTTAAAAGACATCACAATAGCATGCAGAATGGCCAGTGTGAGTGTTACAACTTATACTGATAACCAGCATGGTTTTGAAGTGGTCAGTGATTTTGGACAGCTGTGCTACCAAGCAGGTTTATTGATATCCTCTGGCAAGCTCATCAAGAAAGGGACAATAACTTTGGACTTCTTAAATGCATTAAAAATACCAAGGGAATTTGCTATTGTAAAATGGGCAGCACACACGATTGGAGATGATATAGTTACATTTGGCAACTGGTATGTGGAAAAACTTGAAAATACATTAAGTTCAAATGAAGATTGTAATTCTTAAAAATAAATCATGTATTGTTTCTTGTCAACATCAGTACAAACATTGTAGTCACTGAACCATCTTCAAAACAATGAGCATGAGGATAAAAGGAAAACGGTTACAGTAGGTTGTACCAAAGATAACCATGAGTTGTGAAGGTCAGCTGGTGACAGATAGGTCTTGCCAAATTGCATTTTTAAACAAAATGCTAGATTTATGCATGGACCTACACATGTTGAATATGATGTCTTTAACAATTTCTTTGAATGTCTTTCATAGTATTTCCTAGCATTTTCCAAGGCAAAGATGCAAAATAAATATTTTAACCACACCCTTGTCTCATGGAAAATGTAGTCATTGTTAATAACTTTTAAAGCAATTTAATTTAATCCTCAATTCAGAGACATAGCTTAAAGTTTGTGTCAGTGTTGTGGTACTTGTCAGAAGTTAAATGTTGGCAAAAAAACACCTGTGACTTTAAGTTAAATTGAACATTCTGAAGCACTCTTACAAGGCTATAGATTGACTTTGTTGAGATGTATCTATGTACCAGGCTACAATACATTTTAGTCATTATTTGTCTTTTTCCTGGTCGCATAAAGTCTCTCCAACTAGAAGGTGTGATAGTTTGATTTTAGCTAAGCCAACATTATACATATCACTTAAATTGAACTAGAGATTTCTCTGTAGCCAGAGGCATTATGCATGGTGGAAAGAGTCAATAGCACTCTTAAATCAAAGTTGTCCAAGGTGTGTAACTAGTCATCACTGTAATAGCCAAATGCTCTACCACTGATAGTGATAAGTTTGAGGATTATTCCTAATAAAGTGACTTGTCTTTTCCCTTATGAAGTGATCATGGGCAGAACAATGCAGATTCTTAGTATTCCTTCAGCAGCACTTACGGACATTTATGATGACCTTGTTTGGGACTAATGCAAAGGTTTAGCTTATGTGGTATGTTCCATCTCTCATAAGCTAAAGTTAAAAATACCTTTAATTAGTGACGAACCCTGCAATGATTTAGTACCTGGTGGTTGTGTTGAAGTGAAGAGGCACATTCAAAGGAGCTGCCTGGAGCTATGATGATATTGACCCTATCAAGCTATACTTGTGACAAATACTATTGTGAAGTGTGCAGGTTTACCACAATGGATCCACGCATCTCACACAAAAAGAGCGAAGACTGCAGATGAAAAATTCCTGACATCAAGCACTGACTTACAGTGTCAAACTTTGGTTCACTATGCGGATACAGAGGAGGTGGTGAAGATCAAATTATGCATCAAGAATGATAAGCACAACACATATTCAAGAAAATCAATGATCAAAAGTTTAAATTTCAACCCCCCAGTGCAGATCAAGCTGCAAGTGAGGAAGAAACTGCAGCAGTTATCATAACTGAGTATGAATAGAACATTTGGACCCGAGATGGAGCATGAGAGAGAGCAAGGTCACAGACTAAAAGCAATTAAGGAAGAGGCACAAGATCCAGGCCAAACAGAAACAGATTTAAGTGCCAGATAGTTAGAACAACCACGAGTAAAAGGCTATACAAGAATAAGAATATGCAGGAGAAGTATGCAGCATCTGTATGGGTATATCTAACAAAGTTTGAACCAGAGCAAGGAGACTTGAAAGACTACCAGTTTGTTTTGAAGAACCTCCTTGAACCTGTTGCAAAGCAAAAAGAAACAGGTGGAAATCAACACTGATTTTGAACTAATGGAATACATTGCTGTTTCCAATAGAGAACGATATCTTTGGTGGCAATTGACCCAAAGCTCAAAAGCTTAAATTGCCGTTTCAGCATTTTCCTAAAAAAAGCTGATATATATTCCTGGGGTCTGAGAACTTTATATGAAGGTAGTACCACCCAGGCATGTTGTCTTTAGGCAAGTGTGTTCTTATCAGTGATGAGTGACAGTGACCAGGTTGCAACATTGACCAAATGATCAAACTCCCCTTTGCTCAAGCTCATGCCCCAGACAGTATCCAGACCCATGTCCTCTGTTGAGTTATTTAGATGGTTTCCCCATGAGGCGATGATATTGTGGCGCTTGTTGTTCCTTGATTTCAAGCCAGCATAGATTGCTTATTGATCCTATTTCTGCGGCTCGCAGTCACCAGCAGAGTTTTACATGCGCATTCTTGCTCTGGAATATATAGGCCCTCATTACAACCCTGGTGGTCGGTGGAGAAATGACAGTAATACCGCCAACAGGCAGGCGGAAAAACAAATGGCATTACAAGAATGGCGGTGACCGCTATGTTAAACCGCCACTTCTCCACTCCAACCGCCAAGGTGGTAGTGACCGCTGGGCTGGAGACATTGTCTCCAGACCAGCGGCTGTCAGAACACCGCTGGCGGTATCACGACCCGCATACTGCCATGGATTTCGTGGGGTTCTGTACCGCCACAAAATCCATGGCGATAGGCACTATCAGTGCCATGGAATTCCTTCCCTGGCACTGATAGGGGTCTCTCCCACCCCCCTCCCCCACCCCGAGTCCTCCCCCACACCCCTGAACCGCCTACCACCCCCCAAAGGTGTCAGGAACCCCCTCCACACCCCCCCAAGTTAACACACACAACAAACATACTAACAAACATTCTAACAGACACACACATAGTCATATACTTACACATACATACAGACATACACACACACATTCTCACAGACATACAGACAGACATGCACACATTTTCAAACACCCCCGCAGGCATACACGCACTCACACACACCCTCTACACACTCACAATCACACCCCCATGCATGCACACAACACACAACACCCCGCCCCCTCCCCTAACGGACGATCACCTTACCTAGGTCCAGTGATCCTCCGGGAGGGAATAGGATCCATGGGGGCTGCGCCGCCGCCAGCACCCCGCCACCAGAACACCGCCACACCGAATCATGGGACGTGATTCGGTGGGCGGTGTTCTGATGACGTGGCGGTGCAGGTGGAGCAGCTTCCACTTCCCCTCCGACCGCCAGTATGGCTGCTGGCGGCTCTCCATCTGAAAAAGGACAAAGGGCTACCAGCAGTCATAATACACTGTGCAGAAAACCGCCTGCACTGGCGGTCTTCAGCACGGCGGTACCTTGGCGGTCTTCCAAAAAGACCGCTGAGGTTAAAATGAGGGCCATAGTTTTTTAACCTGAATTTTAGGAGTTCCTGAGCTGGTGAAACTGAGTTAGGGATCTGGAACACAGCTTTGTAGGCCTTTGTTTGAATTTGATTAAAAGCTGCTGTTTCTTTGCCCAGCATTGTTTCAGCCCCATACGTGGCTGTTGGCATTAACCGTGCTCTCATAACTCATGATAGTATGATGGACAGCTCAGTTTTTGTTTTAGTTTCTTGAAACCTTATGTCAGGGCTTGTGCTTGTGCTTGAGCAGCAGCCAGCTGGCATTTGAAGGACAGATTTGTATCTACAATAAAGCCTAGATATTTGTAAGTCGCAATGACCTCCACCTGGGTTTCATCAATGAACCATGAGCCAGATTTACGTTTCGAATCCACCAGTCAGACCACTTTGGTTTTATTCAGGTTCAGTTCTAAACCTTGTTTGGTGATGTAACCAGTGAGTGTATTAATACTATGCTGCATGCCGATTGGAGTTTGACTAAGAAGCACAATGTCATCTGCATACTGTAACCATGCATCTGTATCCTAAGCCAGGACCGGCGGATGGTTTGATATTGGGGAGAGAGACTCAGCAAGATCCGCTAGCTATAAATTAAAGAGCATGGGGGCTAAAACACATCCTTGCTTTAGACTGTTTAAAATATGAACTCTGTTGGTAACATGGCTGCCTGCGCCGATCTTGACTTGGGCCCAGCTGCCTTTGTATAATTCCATCATCGCGGTCAACAGGCAGCTAGGTAGACCCCAGCTTTTCAGTTTTTCCCACAGACGGACTCTCGGGACCCGATCGAACGCTGACTTGAGGTCGACGAAACAGGCAAATAACCGACTTTTCTTATATCTGGACTTAAAGCCTAACAAGGCCAAGGCAGTCAGGTTGGTTGAGGTTCCCATGTCAGCTCTGAAGCCAGTTTGGCTTCGTGGTAAGAGTTGTCTCTCTTGGATCCAACCTGATTGTTGTGACAGCAAACATGTTGCATAAAGCTTAGCTTCAATGTCAATAAAGGCTATTAGTCTATTGTTCGTTGGAGAGGCAGGATTGCCCGTCTTGTATATAGGTTGGAATATGCTGCCTTTCCAGGTGTCTGGAAGCATCTTGGAGCCATGGAGGTCGTTGAAAAGGAGCTCCATATGGTAGGCCCAGTATGTTGTATAACCTTTGAATAGGGCATTGGGAATACCATTCTGTCCTGCGGCTCTCGCCATTTTCAGCTTCTTTATGATGCCAATTAGCTGTTCGTTATCAATGTCCTTGATGACGTCGTCTTGGTCAGGGTCTGCCTTTGTCTTGACTCTAAAGCCGAAATCCGAAGGCCTTAAAGTGCTCCTTATTGTTTTTGGAGGGTCGCCTACTATTTCCACTTGTGCTGGGGACAAGTATAGTGCCAAAACATGGGCCTCCCAAGAGGCAGCGTCTATGCCTGCATTGGAATGCCGTTTTTTCCCATGTACAAGCCCATTCATCAATTGCCAGAATTTACTATTGTTCTTTGTTATGTTGGACATCAAGAGTTTGACCCACAGGTCTTCGTAGTACTGCCTTTTTTCCTTCTAGCAGGCATTCTTGTATTGTAATCTCAATTTCAGGAGCATTGAGTTATCGGGGTCTTATTCTTACGTGTTTCCTTAGCCACTTTTTTAGGTTTGCGTGAAACTTAGTTTTCTAAATTACGTAGGGCTCTGTTGTACCATGGCTGCTCTTTGGTGACAGCTTTTAGCTTTTTCTTTACAACAATTGCAGAGCTTAAACTGGGTGATTTATTAGGAAATTTATATAGTAGTGAGTCACATAGGTGCTTCCAAGCCTTCACCTGGGCTCCTGGACACAAAACAGTACCTTCTTGATTCTCAAATTCACTTTTAAGCTCCTCAAATGACCCCGCACCACAATATACTGCTTCCATCACTTTCTCAATGCCATGTCCTTTCCATTTTAACTTCTTTATGTTGTTGGTCCTCGGAGCGGCAATGATGATGTTAGCAGTTGGTAGTTGCTTGCATGCACGTCTTAGCTGTATGGCTTGAGGAAAATGGTCACTTTCTGGGTGTGCAAGTATATTATAGGTAGCAATGAGTGGCAACACTACGTCATTTATTAGCGTAAAATCAATTGTTGATTTCGTAACTCCGTTTGAGAAGGTTACCGGAGGAGGCAAATCTTCGCCTGAGTTTGTCTTCAGGAGACTTCGCCCCAGTTTTTGAAGCCAATTATTTAAATATGGGCCATAGTGTTTTTTCCTGCTGTCTTGGGTGGCTTTTTCCACATTGAAGTCACCGGACACAATATGAGTGGCCTCATTATACTGCCTCATTGATATTTTAAGGATGTTGAACAGAGTTTCAAAATTTTCACTGTTTAACTCTTTGTTTGGGTGAATGTAAACATTGGTTAACAGTAGTGAATTCATAGTCCCAGGTGGCTCTTGGGGATCCAACTTAATAGGCAGCAGCCAGTCGAGTCCAAGATCGATTTGTTTGATAGCCCAACTGATCTTGGTTGAGCATAGTGTGGTGAGACCACCTTTCGAGTTCCTGCAATTTTGGAGTGTAACTGCTGGGACATGCCGACACAGGAAGAGATTTGAATGGGCTCTGTGCACCATGTTTCCTGGAGAATGATTATATCAAATGTCTGTAAGAACTTCAGTGCCGGTTCGTCCATGGCCAATTGTTTTAGACCATTGCAATTCCAAGTGCATGTGTTTAAGTGATCCTCAGTGGTAGTTTCCCAAACTCTAGCGTCAGGACCAATTGCTATTGTGGGCCTTGGTGGGCTGTCACTCTACCTGGTTCCTGATTGTGGCCTGTCGATCAATACTTGATGGCTGCACCCCTGATCAAGCGAGCTTAGGTTTCTTACTATGTTTACATTTTCACTTCTGCTTCGGAACGTCTCTACTCCAACTGCTCCTTTCAACACTGATGCCTCCTTCATGGTTCCCGGAAGCAAGGGACTAGGATATTGGCAGGGTTCTTGTTTTAATAAACCCCATGACCAAAAGGTGTTTTGATGAGAAAGGATTTTAGCGATAATATCTAGAGAAACCCAGGATATAAGAGTTGCCTCTTTGTCCCGTTTGTACGAGTGCGGGTCAAACTCCACTGACTGCAGCTCGGCCGTAGTGATGTGGCAAACGGGCTGAATTTCATTAGGAAGCCTGATGATCTATCCTCTGTTTAAGATGTCAAAGTTTCCTATTGAATTGTACCGGGAAATGAAATGGAGTTTATGACTGCTCAGAGCCTTGGAATGCAAAAGAAAGTGTCCTCCAGGCAGGCATTTTGATGTCAGCGGTTTCAGATTAGTGTTGTGCTTTGTATGTTGTACCCTGTCGGAGGTCAGCTGGATATTGGCCAGTACAACATGTTGTGGGACATGACAGTGCTCAATTACTGTGGGTGATTGGTTAAATACTCTGTGATCTAGGGCTGCTCGCCCGGTTATGTCACCACAGCACCCTTGCACAATGTTCTGACTGGTATTGAAGTCTACTTCCGGGAGTATGGAATTAATGGTCTTCCTCTGAACTGCTTTTCCATCCAAGTCACTGTGCAGTGGCCTAGGTGTCCAGAAGCCTTGAGTGACTGGTTTTGGTGAAATGATGAACTACTGCATTCCCTGCCAGTTTGTATAGGTTTTTCCTGATTGTCCTTTTGCATGATTGCCTGCTGTGGGGGGAGTGTTCTGCAATCCTCCCGAACTCCCTCATCTTTCCCTCCAGGGTCATTGTCCTGCATACCAGTGACTTTTACAAATGACTTCCAAATGCTGATTTGTTGAGCTACCTTGACCTTCTTATGGGCTTTCCTTAGCTGTTTCTTGTCCCTTTTAGTAGAAGAGACCTTGATTTCTACTGTGGCTGTTGGAGCTTCTCCTGTAGTACCTTCCTCTGTCGGACTTGCTGGCAGAGTGTTGGAAGACCCAATTTGGTTCTGGATTACTTTGTGCTGGGAGGAGCCAGTTGCCTGTGGATTGCTGGTTGCTGGTTCCTGATTTCTAATTTCACTGTCGGCTGCGGTCCTTTCTTGGAAATTGTCATGCATGGGCCTGGCCCTCTTTGAGAGCCATTCTGAAATCTCAGGGCTTGAGCCCTGACTTCCGTCAAGATTTTATTTAGAAGTTCTGTAGTTTTAGGGGAGTTGTCTCCAGTGGAGGCACATTGACATTGCACTTGCTGAGTGTAGGAATGGTTCTGAGCCCTTCTAATAAGGTCATTCAAACCGTGAAGCTTCTTGTCAATGCTCACAAAATGTACTGCCAAGATGTTAAGTAGGTCCACCTGGGTTTCCTGTTTGTCTGCTTGATAGTAGATCACCGTGCACATGGTCTCGATGGTTGTGGGCGGGGCCACAGCCTCCCCAAAAACCTGCCGGATCTCTTTGGATGGAACATCAGATGAAGAAGCCACTGGAGCTTTGGCCTCCACTGACCGACCCAGCACCATACCAGTTGCCAGCTCCTGCTTAACTGGAACACTGGGAACACTGGGGGATGAAAGGGGCCACTATCTCCACCAGTGAGCTACAGCTGATAGTACGCTGATTCGGGGTGGCCATTGGGCTAGCTAGGCGCTCCCTCCCTCCTTGCATAGTATTTGAGATGGACAAGGAGGCCCCCATCTCAATTGAGGGTACTGAGACATGGGAGGTGAAAAGATTGATTAATGGTGGGTTGTGCATTGTTGTACTTTAAGTGATACCCCATACCTGTTGCAATGGTTGTGGTACTAATTGTTCCTGCAGTGACGCCTGTGGAGATGGTAAAGGGGAGTGCTTGTTCCAATTGCTGAGATTCAGGGAAGAGAAAGAATCCTGTTGATTACCATTGTGTACTTCCACCCTTATTCTATTGTTGGGGGCGCTTGGGGTGCTGCAGAGGAGGCTTACTGTGGTGGATGGACGTCTCTATCGCAGAGACAGCTGACTCCGAGACGTTCGGGTCCTGGGGGTCTGTCTGAGTGGGGATGAAAGCAGAAGTAGATTTGTTCACCAGCTTAGATAACAAAAAGTCAGTAATTATTTACCCCTCTTTCTTATATTGACCAGCCGGTTTGCTTGAGTTGAGTTTGCACAAGGTATTGGCAGCTTTCTCTGGCGCAGCTGGACTGGTGATTGAGTAATTTGTCTGGCCCATTGGATCCAATTGCCCCACAAGCCTCGGTAGCTTTGCCTTAGCCTTTTTGCCATCTTTCTCTTCCCGAGATAGTGGCATCCTTACTCCTCGGCTCTTAACTTGCTATGGCAGTTAATGGTTGCTGATTGCTGGTTAATGGGTGACCAAGCAGCTTGACTAGACTAGGCTGGGCTAGGGCTGAAGGCCTTGTGATGGTCATGTAATAGCGCCTGTACCACGAAGAGATGGAGAGGTGAGTTAAGATGGAGCTTGGCAGACTTCCCTTAAGCACAAACCACAGTGGCCTAACACCGTCCGCTTCCGAGCAAAAGGTGACTGCAGCCTCACGCTGCTGAACTTAACTGCGCAGCACTCAAGTAACAATCCGGGGGTCTTGTCCTGGGTCTTTGATTCGGGCCCGGGTGGCCCTGAGTCCTGGAATGAGAAAGGACTGTGTCTGTGACTGTAACTATGGCAGCATCAACAGCCAATAGATGAGTGGCAGAAGGGTCCTGAGCACCACAGGCCTTAACCCCCCCGCCACTTCCGATTTCACGGGGGCTCTCCACAGGGAGACACAGCAGCCACCCTCTGTGCCCCTGGGAACCTCTGGGAGGCCCTCGAGCCCGGAGCCTCGACCCTGGAGCCCGGAGCCTAAGCCTAGGACCGGGCCAGACACGGCAAATGCTGAAGTGCTGGGGTGGGGGACAGCAAAGCCAAGCAGTACCATGCCTCACCTTGTCTCGCGACCTACCAAAGTCCTGGGGACCGCTATCTGCGCCTGCCCGGCTGTTGCCGCACTTCTTGCTCCTTGCTCTGTGTACAATGTGCCGTGAGCCACCCAGCACTAACGTCACAAAGAAGTAGTATGGGCAAAATTAAAAAGCTGTGCTTAGCATTAGGAACTATTTTTTTATAAGTTTAGTGGGTATCTTAGTGAGCCATCATATCTCAGTTGGATATGCTTCTCTTAAATCTGAAATTGAATTGTATAACATTAACTATGAAGCTCAACTCCAACAACACTGAAGTACTGGTCTTCAAAAACAAGATTTTCCCATGGAACTCCGCCTAGTGGCCTTCGGTGCTAGGATCAACAGCCACCCCCACAGACCATGCAAGAAAACTAGAGATTGAACTATCTGACAAGTTTAACAGGATAGCTCAAGTCAACTCAGTGTGCACCTCCTGCTTCCACATCCTAAGCATGATGCGAACGATCTTCAAATGGTTGCTTCAGTATACCAGGTGGATGGCCACACAAGCACTCTTCACCAGCAGGCTGGACCACGACAAAACTGTCTAAGTTGGCGTCTCCAAACAACTCCTACACAGACTGCAGACCATCCAGTCCACTTCAGCATGATTCATACTTGAGCTCCCATGCTACACCCACATCATACTGCACCACAGGACACTTCACTGGCTTCCCATTCACAAGCACAGCCATTTCCAAACTTCTCATGTTCACATACCAAAGCCATACACATTACAGGGCAATAATAGCTGAACCACTGCATACGTTTTCACCAACCCAGCAGACACCAATGGTATGCACCACTATCACTTGCACATACTCCCCACATCTGCAAAAGCAATACTGCAGGTTGCTCCTTCTCCTAAATCACACCCAAGGCATAGAACGGCCTCATTCAACACATCAGACCCTCCTCCTGACCTCTTCTTCACAACATAAAATAACATAGTATAACATGACATGACATAACATAACACAACTTTTTGGGGTACAAGTTCAGATCACAGTGGTATTTTTAACAGTGATTTTAGTATGAATGCTTATACTGGTTTGTTAAATGAATATCTGATCATACAATTTGCTATTAGAGAGGGAGGGACCCACAATCAACTTCCAATCTCATATAGCTTGCCATGCTTTGTCTTCATGTTGATTCTTTGTGGTCCACATTTCTTGGAGCTAAACAATGTAAATGTTGATCTTTCATTGGAGAATTTGCTTAAAATTGCAAGTTAGGTTCTAGAACATTTAAACAAACTAACATATTTGCTAAAAAAAAATAAAAGAATATACTTACTGATGTAGAGCAACTGTTATTAGAGAATTCAATAAGAGAAGATTGAAGATTAAAAGATTTTTAGGTGAAGCAAAAAAGATTGAGTTACAAGAAAAAGCCTAAAGAGAGCTTCAGAAATTCAAAGATACATCCTAGATTTAGAGTTGAACAGGAAAAGGTAGGAGTTGTATGTTTGAGGTGTGGGAAATCTGAAAATCTAAAAACAGTTGAAATGATTGGAGTATGTGAATAAAGTTTGATGATGACTATACAAATGGTGAGGAGCCTCTATAGAGAAGAATTTATAAAAATTTTAGAAAAACAGCTTACATGTAATCTGTCACAAATTTGGGTTGACAACAATTATTAGGCTTAGTTTTCCCTAGAGTATATAATGTGAATGAAATAAGGGAAACTGGATTTAGGAGAGTGAAACATGGATTTGCCCAAATGCTTATGGAAATTTCTGGTGTGTTGATTCCTTCTGTTCGTGTTGCTTTGCATGATCTGAAGACTAGGAAGTTGCCCCCTTTCGTTGATCGTTTAGCAGCTAATACAGCTTGGTGCATTAACAAAACTTAATGAAGAGATGGTTGCTATAAGTCTTATGGTTAGAGAGGATACACTTGCTTTGGATATTCGTCTCACAAATGAAGGTGGAGTGTGTCATGTTTGAAAAGTACAGCAGTATTTAACTTTTTTGCCAGAAAATAAATAGCAAGATAATTAATTGATTGGCAATAATGTTACTGATTTTTCTCATGAGGCAAAGACTCTTAAGGAAATTGATATTTGGAATACATGTGGTTCATGGTACAATGTGATAGGAATTACATAGATAAGTAGATGTTTTGGTGATGTAGGAAGAGGAATGATGTTTAAGCAACGAAGTCCTTTTGATTATTATAACAATGTGTATAATTGGTCTTGTACTTCTAAGTTCTTAGAAGTATTATGTTTTAGAAATTGGTTAAATTATGGGTGCAACAAAGAGAAGACAGTAACCAGCAGAAAAATGAAAAATGGAGAAGACAGAAATGGATACCTAAGCTAGTTAATTAATTAACAATTTAGAATTGTTGATATTTTTTAACTATTTAAAAAAAAAAAAAATTCATGTGACATTGTGTCCTGCAAAGTTTTATTTTAAGCCCCTACCACCATTATTTTCTACGGGAGAGTGTTTCAGCACACATGCTTAGCCATGTATAGTACTGGACTCACTACAAAAGTGTAAGTTGCTACGAAAGTGTAAGTTACTTCAAAAGTCAGTCATTACAAAAGTGCAGTTTGTTAATATTGAAGAGTAGCAAACTTACTCAAAAGTGTGAACTTTCCTCGAAAATGTAAGTTGCCATTGCAAACACGGTCTAAGGTTTTTTTCTAAGTATCCCTTATTGCTAAATGTTGCCTAAACCATGCAATAACCCTCTCATGTTCAGTCATTGGAACATACCAATTAGGGACGTATCATCCACTCTATGTTCATGACACCTGCACCATTAATACATGTTGCTTTCAGGAGTACTAATTTCTCGAAAAGTTGATGTATATGACCGTCTGGGGCCACGTACAGATGCTGCATATTCATCAGGCAGTGTCTGGATTTTATCTCTCTAGGATGACGTCTCACATGCTCAGAAAGATTAGAACTGATACAAATGAACATACGAACCATGAGAAAGTCAGCATACATGCCTCACCAAATCCCACTCGATAATGCAGGACAATAAACAGAGTTGGAGAGAAAGTTTAATCAAAGTTAAACCGATTGAATTTTTAGATGCTTGTAGTAGCAAATTCTGCATGGTCACCTTAGATTTTACACCTGTTTCTGGACACTTTTTTGCTGGTCATAAGACTTAGGGGGTCATTATGACCCAGGCGGTCGATGATAATGTGGCTGTAGTAACGCCAACAGGCTGGCCGTACATACCACCACATTATGACAATGCCATGACGACCGCCATGGCGGTAGTAGCAGCTGGGCCGGAGATAGGAATCTCCAGCCCGGCAGTTGCTATTGTACCGCCGGGGGCATCATGACCCTGCCTACTGCCATGGTTTTCGTGCCATTCACAACACCACAAAAACCATGACGGTAGGCCCTACAAGTGACAGGGAATTCCTTCCCTGTTACTGGTAGGAGGCTCACTCACCCCCCCAAACATGTCCCAGATGCCCCCTAACCCTCCTCCATCCATGCCCCCACTCACACTCGCAGACACGCACCACACATACACAGGCTCACTCACACAGGCATACACGCATTCATTCACGCATGCATCCATTCATTCTTGGGCATATCTGTACACACATCCACACTGACACGCAGACACACATTCACTATTCCATTCATACACGCATTCTCACACATACACACAACCCCCCCCACACACACACACAACACCCCCCTTCCCTGTCATAAACCCAACTTACCTGCATCCAGGGGGTCTTCTGGCAGGGAACGGGACGGGGCGCTGCTACCACCAGAAGCACCCGCCAGCAGAACACCGCCAGGCCCTATTATTTGTCATAATACGGTTGGCGGCGGCGTACTGGTGTGCCGTTGCTGGTGGTAGCAGTGCCACCTTAACACCATCTGCCAGTATGACCACAGCCGGATTTCTGCCAGTCTTGTGGCATAAATCCAGCTTTGGTCATAATTTGGCAGACAGCTGTTAGTCGCGGTGACGGTCTTTTGGGGGCCGTCGCCGCAGCGGTAAGCGGCATTTACCCCCAATGTCTTAATTAGGGCCTTAGTGTGCTGTGGCATTGATTTTCAGTACCATAGCTTGTGCCAACTGGTCTCATAATATTGGTGGTAAAATGTGTTGCACCTTATTTCTTTTAAACTCTTGTGTGAGGACGTAGTAGAAAGTGCACCAGTGGCATGAGAGTTAAATACTGCAGTATGTATTTACACCACCCATACATATGATAGAAATATATGGCTGTCAGGAGCATCACTCTTCTTCAAAAGTCTTACAGTGGCATATGGCAAGGAAAACTGCCTCATACATGTAAGAAAACATATTTCTCTATATTAATAAGCAACTGCTAAATCGTGCCTTGTAAACTCACAAAGCAGAGAACCTACTATGTAACAGCACGTTATGGCCCTCATTACAACCCTGGCGGTTGGTGTTAAAGTGGCAGTAATACCTCCAACAGGTCGGCGGTAATTACCGCCAAATTATGACAAGGGCAGAAAGATCTCCAAGAGACAGCCAATGTACCACAACGACCACCAGGCCGGAAACAACAAGCACCACGGCAGTAGCCACCTATAGCCAGGCGGAAGTCAATGTTCCGCCCACCATATTATGACAAGGTCATCTGCACCTTTTTCGGGGCGGTACCAATGACATCAAAAGCCTGGCAGAAACAGACCTCAGAAGGGAAAGGACTCACCATTGGAGTCACAGAGAACAACCACAATGCCATGGAGTCCGAGCTGCATGTCTTCCCCATGATTTTGTACATGCTGCTCCACCACGAACACCAACACCAGCGAAGACGACGATGGTGAGTACAGCCACCTAGAACACAAGGGAGGGAGGGAGGAAAACGACAGTGAAACACTCGTACCACACCACACACACCCAATACCATACACACAATCAGCTGCATTACTAAAACATTTTTACCCTGTACCGCGATTTTGAAAAAGTGAATGTAATGAGAGCAACACATCAAGATAAATAAGTGAGGCCAGATAATAGATATATACATATGTACACAAAAAGGGACACAGCCCAGTCCACATGGCCACAGGCCAAAGTCTAAGGCCAAACATGGCACCTGCCTCAACACCGAGAGAACACTGCAGGGGCATCAGTTGTAAATAGGCAGGCACCTCAGGGGGACAGGGGACGGGGCACCTCAGCCGGCAGATGTTACAAGACCACTGGTGCTGAAGGGGACAACATGCCCTGTGCTTGGTCCTGGGGAGTGAAAGGCCACAGTCTCTCGAGTGGGTGTCTTACGCACGGGTTCTGAAGGGGGCATCGTGCCCTGTGCTCTTGATCCAGGGGAGTCTGGGTTAGGTGGGTGTATTACCCACTGGTTCTGGAAAGGGCATCGTACCCTGTGCTCTTGATCCTGGGGAGTCTGGGGTAGGTGAGTGTCTTATCCACTGGTTCTTGAAGGGGCATCATGCCCTGTGCTCTTGATCCTGGGGAGTGCAACATCACAGACTCTCAAGTGGGTGTCATACCCACTGGATTTGCAGGGGGTAGGCCGCAGAGCAGCCCACAGAGGCAGGATTACATACCATCTGCTGGCAAAACCTTTGTTGGTGGTTGGGGCTCCATCATAGTTCCAGCCCCAGGCCCCTTGCTCTTCCTGCCTGCTGGTGCTGGCTCCTTAATCTTCCTGGCAGCTGGTGCAGTCTCATTTGTCTACCTGGTAGCAGCTGAGGAAGGCTCTTTTGTCTTCCTGGCAGCAGCTGGGTCAGGCTCCAGTGTCTTCCTGGTAGCTGTGGCAGGCTCCTTCCCCTTCTCAGCAACAGCTGGGGCAGGCTCCTTTGTCTTCCTGGCAGCAGCTGGGCAGGCTCCTTTGTCTTCCTGGCAGCAGCTGGGGCAGGCTCCTTAGTCGTCTTGGAAGCTGGGGTGGGCTCCTTTACCTTGAGGCTGCTTGGTGCAGACTCCTTCACCCTCAGGACATGTGGCCTGAATCCTTTTCCCCCATGAGTGGGTGTGGTGACGACTGGTCCTGTGGACTGGGTGGCTGAGTTGCTTGGCTGGGTTCTTCCCACCCTGGACAGATGTGCAGGACAGGAGGGGAAGGTGTAGGGAAGAGGTCAGTGGTGGATGTGAACAGTTTTTTAGGGACATTGGGGCAGGAAGAGGGAGAAGGTTTTGGAGTCGAGGAAGAGGGAGTGGTAGTTGGAGGTGTCTGTCTGTTGATTTTGGGTGCAGGTGGATGGGATGGATGCTGTTGTGAGGTGGATGGCTGTTGGGTGTCTGAGTGCTTGCATTTGTGTACCTTAGGAGGGGGGACAGACACAGTGGGAGAGGACACAGGAGACATGTGCTTGAATGTTGTGGAGGTGTCTGCCAGTGAGGTGTGTTCTGCTTGGTGTGGTGGTGATGCTGGTAGTGGATCATGATGTAGTGCATGCATGTGTGAGTGTAGACGGAACTAGGAGGGAGGTGAAGGAGGAGGAGGGGGAGACAGTGGAAATAGTGGATGTTGGTATGTCTGCATCTGGATGGTGTTTGTGTGAGTGCCTGTGGGATGAAGTGTGGTGCTTTTGTTTGCCTGTACCCCTTTTGTGTGTTGTCTTGTGTGCATGCTCATCTGCCTGTGTGCTTGGGATAGGTTGGGGTTGAGGAGAATGGGATTGAGAAGACGAAGTTGGAGGGTGGAAACAGGGACAATGGCTGCCATCAGAGAGGAGGCCAGAGCCTGGATCGATTTCTGTTGGGCTGCCAAGCCAGTTTGAATGCCCTCCAGGAATGCATTAGTCTGTCGCATCTGGGCTGCTAGCCCCTGGATGGAATTCACAATGGTTGACTGCCCTACAGAGGTGGATCTCAGGAGGTTAATAGCCTCCTCACTCAGGGCAGCAGGGCTCACTGGGGCAGGGCCTGAGGTGCCTGGGGCGAAGAAGATGCCCACCCTCCTGGGTGAGCGGGCACTGGCAACTCCATGAGGGGCTGCTGGGAGGGCGGTGCTGGTACGACAGCTGTACCTGTAGCTGGGGTGGTCACAGAGGTGTCCACCACCACCAGGGGGCTTCCATCGAAAGAGGTATCTGTGTCAGAACTGTCCCCTCCAGTCTCTGACGTGGTTCTCCCCTCACACTCCGTCCCACTGGTGCCCTCAGTGTTGGTGGACTCTGCCTCCTGGGTCCTGTGTCCAGTGGGATGCAGCTCCCTACATCAACGGCGCCTCTGCTCCTCCACCAGATGATGCTAATGCACATAAGGACAGAGTGACAAAACAATAAGGGGGGAGAGACTTGGTCAGTGGCTGCACCAACACCACTGTTGGTGTACATAGCACCCTCACACACAGGGAACAGCCCTACGCACTATGCATTGCACTACCAGTGATATTGCTAGCCACCAAGGTATGGGGAGGGGCACACACCGGCAAATGCAGCACACCTGGGACCCACACAGCCCTGACCAGTAGTGGATGCCTACGAGCTAGGTAGCAGGATTATCCCTTCAGAACCCTGGCTACCAGGGGAACTATGCTGCAATGTCAGGCCTGGCCTAGGGGAACCCACTGACACACATCCCCCACCGGGATACCACCCCACCATGTGTAAGATGGAATGATGGGCACTGTACTCACCCCCTTGAGGCTGCTGTGATGCCCTCAAGCGCCCATCCAGCTCAGTATAAACCACTGCCAGTATGAGGGCCATCAGGTGGGTTCAGGGTTCGACGGGCACCCCCTCATCATTGGGAGGCCATCCCCAGCTGGGCCTGCGCCATCTTCCATGCCCGGTGTCTCAGGTCCTCCCACCGTTTGCGACAGTGGGTGCTCTGCCTGCCATAGACCCCCTGTGTCCACACGTCCTTGGCAATGGCACGCCATATACCCTTCTTTTGATGGGCGCTGACCTGCAGAGGAAATACACACAGGAATATAGTATTAGTCAAACAGTCCTGCCTGTTACACGTATGGCCCACCATACCCCTTCACATCACTATTTACACACACATGGCCCAGCACACAACCAATGCGCCGCCCAGAGGACATCCTCCCACCCCCCTTACACAAGGCCTTCACAGACAACCCCATGCATTCATGCCACATGCATCCTGCCTACAGTGTACCCACTTGTTAGTCTGGAGGCCCATACAGCAGCCCGTACTGGGTAGGACCCCATCCACCAGTCTCTCCAACTCCTCCAAAGTGAAGGCTGGGGCCCTTTCCCCAGTCACATGGGCCGTGGTAGGTTCCAGACACAGATCACACCAGCACATGCAGTGTAGGTCCTCTCCTGTTGAAAATCAGGTAGCAAATGAGGAATGAGGTAGAAAATAGTGGTCACGTCCGCGGCGGTGCATATCGTCACTGCCGACGTAGATCACCATTGACCAGTGTACCCCATAGGGCCCAATGTTAACCAATGAGGAGTTGCACGGTGGTTCTCGACCTCCTCCTGCCACGGCATACAACATCAGCGGAATTACCTCACTTCCACCTGTCCCTCCACACAGGACAGGAGGACACCATTACGGGGGGGGGTACAGGCCATGGATATTTGCTGCATCACTGGTGAAATTTGGACATATTGAACAATTCACACTTAACCATTACAACCTAACAGCATTCAAAGTTCTGTTGTAGCCCCATTGTTCAGTTTGTGACCGGCTCCTCACTCTTTTGCCCCATAAATTGCTACCACTGGGGATGAATAGGAGATGGAGACATACCCCCGTGTACAGACCCTTGGTGGACTTGGCAACAATGGAGGACAGGAACAGCATCCTAACCTATAGACTTGACAGGACCACAATCACAGAGCTGTGTGCCCAATTGGAGCCTGACCTGATATCTGCTATCTGTCACTCGACTGGGATCCCCCTTCTTGTGCAAGTTCTACCAGTGCTCCATTTCCTGGCAACTGGTTCTTTCCAAGTGAAAGTGGGCGTGGCAGCAGGAATGTCACAGCCAATGTTTTCAATAGTGCTGACCAGAGTGCTGTCTGCCATGATTAAACACATGTGCAGCTACATTGTATTTCCCCAGGTTGAAGATTTGGCCACAGTGAAGGTCGAGTTCTATGCAATGGGACATATCCCCAACATAATTGGGGAGATTGATGGAACACATATTGCATTTGTCCCTCCATGTCAAAATGAACAGGTGTTCAGAAATCGGAAGAGTTTCCAGTCTATGACTGTACAGATGGTGTGCTTGGCGGACCAGTACATCTCCCACATCAATGCTAAGCATCCAGGGCCGGTGCATGTTGCCTTTGTCCTGAGGCATAGCAGCATCCCAAATGTGATATCCCAACTATAGAGGCACAGGGTGTGGCTAATAGGTGAGCCCTGGTCCCCACCCAGTATATGTTGGTGTATGGGTATGGTGTGGGCCATATAGGATAGTGTGTGGCTAAATGTTGTCCCTCAATATTGCAGGTGACTCTGGTTACCCCAACCTATCATGACTGCTGACCCCTGTGAGGAATGCCAGGACAAGGGCAGAAGAACGTTATAATGAGGCACATGAATGAACCAGAAGGATAATAGAAAGGACCTTTGGCCTCCTAAAGGCCAGGTTCAGGTGCCTCCATCCAACAGGTGGATCCCTGTGCTACTCACCAAGAACGTCTGCCAGATAATAGTGGCATACTGCATATTGCACAACCTTGCCCTGAGACGTCATGTGCCTTTTCTGCAGGAGGAGGAGGCTGGAGATGCCTGTGTGGCAGCAGTGGACCCTGTGGACCGTGAGGATGAAGGGGCAGAGGATGAGGATGAGGATGAGGACAACAGAACATCAGTCATCAGGCAATGCTTCCAATGACACAAAGGTAAGACAGTATTATTTCACATTTCTATTAGATTTTTTGGAATTTCTGTGGCACTGACATGCTGTTATGCCCACTTACTGTACCCTTTGGCAATTCATTTTACAGATGTTGGTGACCTCACATATGCTCCTGGTGTGATCACTGCAGCCAGCTACAGATCGTTACCTATGCTCATTTTCTGTGCAGATGTATTGCAATGTTTGTAGCTGTTTAAATGAATACTTACTTGAAACATTTGACATACTCCATGCTTCTTTTTTTTCCAAGGGTGTTTATTGAAGTGCTAAAATTATGAGGGGCAAGTGTAGTGGGATGGGGTGATGATGGAGGAAAGTCCAGGGTACTGTTCCAGTCTATATGTAGCACAGGTGCATTGTCCAAGGGGACATAGGAAGGGGAGTAATGGCAGTTCAAGGTGGACATGGTGGGACACAAGGGTGACAATCAGGGAGTCTCATTTCCTGGCGGGGTCTTGGCAAGTGTCTCTGGCTTCTGTCTGGTTTGCAGAGAATGTTTGCAGGGTGATTCACCTTCTGCAGGGGGAGGAGTGCTGGTGGCCTGTTGGTCCTGTGGCGGGCCTCCTGGCCACTAGTGGCAGAGGAGGTGGAAGGCTGTTTAGATATCTGGCTAGTGGCAGGGGGCCGCTGTTGTGTGACTGCCTCCCTCATAATATTGGCCATGTCTGTTAGCACCCCTGCTATGGAGAACAGGGTGGTGTTAATGTCCAGAAAGTCCTCCCTGATCCCCTGGCACTGTCCCTCTTGCAGCCGCCTGTTCTCCTGCACATTGTCGAGGATCTGGCCTATCGTGTCCTGGGAATGTTGATATGCTCCCAGGATCTCTGCAAGTGCCTCCTAGAGAGTCGGTTCCTTGGGCCTGCCCTCCCCCTGGCACACAGCAGTCCTCCTAGTGTCCCTGGAAGCCTGCGCCTCTGTCCCCTGAACCGTGTGCCCACTGTCACTGACCCCAGGTCCCTGATTGCCATGGGTATGAAGTTTGCCCTAGGGACCCTGTAAAGGTGGACACACTGCTGATTGACGTGTCCTGGGGACAGATGTATGGGTACACTGGGTGGATGCTGTGGTGGTGTTTCCTGAGGGGGGAGGCTCAGTGGTGGTGTGTGACTGGGCCTGGGTAACCGGCTGACCAGAGGTCCCTGATGGGCCAGGTTGGTCATCCAGAAGACCAGAATTGTTGTCATCTCTGTGGGCCTCTTCAGTTGGGGGACTGGATATTGCTGGCACCTCCTCACCGCTGAAGCTGGCTGGGATACATGTGAGGATGTAAATTATGTGTTAGGGTTTCTGTGTCTGACATGTTGTGCATCCGTGGCTTGCCCTCTTTGGTGGTATTTGCCCTGGCAGCTTTCACTTGTGTAAGTTGGTATATAGTGGGATAGCTCATTCTCTCTAGTGTGCATGTTTTAGTGATAGGTGTCCATGCAGGGCTGTGAGTGGTCTACATGCATTGGTATGGCATGCAGGTCTTGGCAGTTGGTGAGTGAGATGTGATGGTGGGGTGTGTGAGAGTTAGTAGAATGATGGGAGTGAGGGTGAGGGTGGGGGTATGTGATGGCATGCAAGTAGGGGGGTAGTAATAGTAGAGAGTTGACTTACCACAGTCCAGTCCTCCTCCTACTCCAGCTAGGCCCTCAGGATGCATGATTACCAAGACTTGCTCCTCCCATGCTGTTAGTTGTGGGAGAGGAGGTGTGAGTCCACTGCCAGTCCTCTGTACAGCGAGTTGGTGTCTTTCTGCAATGGAACGTACCTTCCCTGTAGGTCGTTCCACCTCTTCCTGATGTCATCACTAGTTCTTGGGTGCTGTCCCATGGCGTTGACCCTGTCCACGATTCTCTGCCATAGCTCCATCTTCCTAGCTATCGATATCTGCTGCAACTGTACTCCAAAGAGCTGTGGCTCTAACCTGAGGATTTCCTCCACCATGACCCTTAGTTCCTCCTTTGTGAATCAGGGGTGTCTTTGTGGTGCCATAGGTGTTGTGTGAGGTGTGTAGGTGAGGGTGTGTTAGGTAATGTGTTGGGGTGTGTGATGTAGGGTGTGTGGGTGGGGTATGGGTGTAAGGGGTATATGGCTCTGGTTTTGTCTGTGGTCTTGGTGTCTGTCTTGTGCCAATGGTTTATAATCATAAAGGGTTGCAGGTAATGTGGGTGTGTGTTTTATAGTGGTGTGGGTGTGGTGTGTGTATGGGTGTCAGGTGTGTGTTGTTTGTATTGGCCAATGTAATGTTGGTTTGTATGTGGGTGTCCATTGTGAGTGCGGCGGTATGTACTGGCAATGGTTTACCACTGTTGAATGTCTGCCGTGGTAATTCGTGTGTTATAAAGTGGTGGACGTTGTTCTGTTAGCATAACGGTGTGGGTTTTGATACCGCCAGTTTATCACTGACCTTTGGTGTGGCGGCTTTGTGTATCTGGCTGAATAGTGAGGGATTGGGGTATATGTTTCAAAATATGGTGAATGGATATCAGCTGCGGCGGCGGTAAATTGGCGGCAGTCAGTGTGACGGTAAGTGGGATTTACCACCAATGTCATAATGAGGGCCTATATATTTAAAGAGTATGCCCTCACAGTGGTTAAAGACCTAAAAGCTATTTTCTTTTTATAGGTTCGACTATATTTTGAATCAGACAGCCATGGTTATGAATAATATATTTATTTTACTTCTTTGCTTTGGAAAATGCTAGAAAAAACATTCAAATTTATATTCCCTGAATGTTAAAGATCTAATTTAATAGTAACTTTTGTGGAAAATATACTTTGGGGTGCCTGAGGCAGAACTGGCTTACAACCTGTTCTTTTACTCATCACACATCCAGAGTTGGAATATAGGGGGTCATTATGACCCCGGCGGTCGGCAGTCGGAGATAATGAGGCGGTAGTACAACACATTATGACACTGGTGAGTTGGTTGAAGCCCATGGCAGTAGCAGGCGCCGGGCTGGAAATTCTATTGTACTGCCAGCACTATCATGCGGTATCATGACTCTACCTACCGTCATGGTTTTCGTGGCATTCGTAATGCCATGAAAACCATGGCGGTAGGCCCTATCACCATTGGAATTCCTTCCCTGTCACTGATAGGAGACCACCTCCCCCCAACACTCCCCAGACACCCCCTACCCTCCCTTTATCCATGCTCCCCCTCCTTTCATACCTCCCCCCATGCATACACATACATGCAGACACACACTCATTCACACAGACATACACGCATACATACACAGATGCATCCATTCATTCATGCACACATCTGTACACAAATTCACACTGAGGCGCAGACATGCATTCACATTTCCATGCATACACGCATTCTCACACATGCATACATACACACAAACAACACACACTCGCATTCACGCACACACACACACACACACACACACACACACACACATAGATGCACACCCCCCCACACACACGCACTACACCCCCCACCTCCATGCCCTGTTGGAAACCCGACTTACCTGCATCCAAAGGGTCTTCCGGCAGGGGACGGGACGGGCGCTGCTCCCTCCAGCAGCGCCCACCAGCAGAACACCGCCAGGCAGTATTATTTGTCATAATACGGCTGACGGCAGCCTATTGGTGTGGCACTGCTGGTGGTAGCAGCACCACCTTACCATCGTCCGCCAGTATGGCCACACCCGGATTTCTGCCCTTCTTGTGGTGGAAATCAAGCTGGGGTCATATTATGGAGAATGGATGGTAGCCGGGTGATGGTCTTTCGGCGGCCGTCGCCAAGGCGAGAGGTGGTTTTTACCACCAGAAACATAATGAGAACCATAGATCTTTGGCTGAACGGGTTAATGACCCTGGCCCAGAAGACAAGACAATACTCTGTCTCCGAGCCCAGTAAGAACAGGGTGGTATTACCTACTGGCCACTTAGCGAGGATTTGGAATCTGGGAGGGATGCTGCACAATTGGCAAAACAAAGGGCATCTTTAACACTTCTTTTGACTTACTGATTCCAAATTGGACTGATAGGCCATACTCCTCTTGATTCCCAGAGCTCTCCAGGAACTTTTTCTCTGACCCTAGCAAAATGGAGAACCGTGGGAAGTGTAAGGACGACTCATCTGAATAGGGAAGTATCTAGGGAGCTGGAGAGAGGCATGCCTGCCTGGTGGCAATTAGGTTCTGTCATTATGAAACAGGGGCTCTTGGCTAACTTTACAGCAAGTTGTTGATGAGTGCTACAAAGGGGGATTGGTGTATAGTGATAAAGTTGCCAGAATAGGTTACAGGGAAAATCTGTAAAAACTGACTAGTGCACAGGAAAGGGCTAACACTTCATCACCACTACCACAGAACATTCCTGAACTTCTGTCAAAAGAATAGCATTGAAGAACTCACAGACTCCTGACATCTGCAGGTGCCTATGGACATTAACTTTCTAAGGGTTAAATGGCTGGCCTTCTATTTGCCTGCTCTGGAGACACAAAAAGTAGAACGTTTCCCTACTCTAGTAGGGCCCAGTTGACCACACAAGTGCCCTGACTAGAGAGAGATCTAGTACTCCCCTGAGTGCACATCTGTTCTTCATTCACAGTGTCAGACTATATTCTTTATGAATTTTGCACTTTAGAGGGGGGGTTACATCCCACTGCCAGTGCATGCGAAGGATAAGTGATGCAGGTGAGGGGACAGACACTAAGAAGTGTTCACAATTATAGAGGCCTAGATCTCGATTTTCATGTGAATCCTTTCTTCAAAGAAAAGTTCAAATTAATACATCACTACAGTTTTAGCCAATTGGATGTCATATATCCAAGACATTGAGTGGAACTGCAGAGAACGTAGGTCACAGACTGCGTGGGAGGGCCTGCTATCTCATTGTAAATTGCTTGGGTTGGTGGGACGGGCTGCCATGGAAGCTGCATCAGATCCAACTTAGAGAGCAGCAGAGTGTAGATAATTGCCACCATGGTGTTGTACAGTAAAATCAAAGTTGTAATATTGGCCTTCACTTACATCAAATACATAATTCTAACTACCAACATATTGTCAATGTAAGTAGGGGTGAAGTTCAAAACAGTAATCTATACATTTCTGTATACAGTAGTTGTGACAATATTTTCATTGTCAATACTATGGGTGTGATATGTGTTCAGGTTGATATTAACAATTTCATTATTATTATTATCTTTTTTAATTTTATTTTACTTTATTTTTAGAGTTTCATATAGCTCTGGCAAGACCCAAGGGTATCAGAGCGCTTTACAATAGTACACGTTCACAACAAATCAATCATATAAAAAGTATAGCTTCCCATAATCACAAATATTGGAGTGTGAACAGGAGCTAAGTAGAGAAATCGCGGTGGAAGGGAATAGGTCTTGTGGGTGAAGGATAACTCACTAGCTAAGATTTTGGTTGAGGAGGAGGTCCTTCATTTGCTTCTTGTAGATCTGGAAAGAGGGGTTTGACCTGATGTGTACTGGAATGGAGTTCCAGATTTTAGGGACATGGCTTGTAAAGGAACATGTCTGGATTTTTTCTCTGTGGGCTTTAGGCGGAATGAAGAGTAGGGTGTTTGAGCTTCTTAGTTTTCTTGTCTGTCCTGCCTTTTTGAATTTAGAGGCGAGGTGTGCTGGTTTCCGAGTGTGCAGAGATTTGTGAGTTAGACAGGCAGTTCTAAAGCTACTACGAGCTTCAATAGGGAGCCACTTGAGTTCTTTCCAGTCGGGGGAGATGTGGTCATATTTTTCAATTCCTGTGACCACTCTGGCCGCTGAGTGGAGAGTGGATCTCATGGGTGCAAGATGGACTTTTGCCGTGCCTGTGAAGATGGTGCTCCCGTAGTATGATCAGGAAAGCACCAGCAATTACGGGGCTTTTTTAGGTCATCTGACGTAAGAATGGTTTGATTTTGTTCAGCAGTATCAGGTTGTAGAAAACATTTTTCGTGCTACCATTTATATGGTCCTTCATAGTCAAATTGGTGTCTGTTAGAAATGGGGTTTTTGGTTGGCAGTCAGGTTACCCCTGTCCAAGCAAGGACCCTCAGTCTGGTCAGGGTAAGACACACAGAATCCAAATGATCCTGTGCCCACCCTGAGGTAGCTTGGCACTGAGCAGTCAGGCTTAATTTAGAAGGCAATGTGTAAAGTATTTGTGCAATAAATCATGCAGTAACACAGTAGAGGCTCACTCTCCTCTTCCATGCACTCATCTGTCACAAGGAGCCAACTGACCTCAGACCTCTCAAAATGAGGCTTAAGTCGGTTGTGGTGGAGATCTCTTAGGCGGTGTCTAGAGGTCTTGAGGTCCACTAGGTAAGGGGCCACCCCTTCTGCTCCTTGATCTCAAATGGGCCAGTCCAGTGGTCCTGGAGAGCTCTGGGCTCTACTGGTTCCATTACCCAAGCTTTGTCTCCAGGTGAGAATTCAACCAGAGTGGCCTTCTAGTCATACCACTCCTTCATCACCTCTTGAATGGCCTCCAGGTTACTTTTGGACTGTTTCAACTGTCGTTGTGTCTGGTTGCGGAGGGCCAGCATGTAACTGACCACATGCTGGGGAGGTGTCTTGGGAGCTTTCTCCCAGCCCTCTTTCACTATGCTTAGTGGAACCCTGACAGGGTGACCATGGAGAAGTTCAAAGGGGCTGAACACCACCCCTTTCTGGGGCACCTCCCTATAAGCAAAGAGAAGGCATGGCAAGAGGATGTCCCACTTATGACTCAGGGCTTCAGGTAGTCCAGTGATCATGTCTTTTAGTGTCTTGTTGAATCTCTCAAAAAGCCCATTGGATTGAGGATGGTAAGGGGTGGTAAACCCATAGGTTACCCTACACTCATCCCACATGGACTTCATGTACGCCAACATGAAGTTTGTGCCACTGTCAGACACACTCTCCTTTGGAAACCCGACATGGGTGAATATTCCCATCAGGGCTCTGGTCACCACCGGTACAGTCACTGTTCTCAGAGAGATTGCCTCTGGGTAGCGGGTGGCATGGTCTACCAAAACCAGGATAGACCTGTTGCCCAAGGCTGTTTTGAGGTCCAAGGGACCAATGACGTTGATGCCCACCCTTTCAAAGGGGTGCCAACAACTGGGAGTGGGATCAGGGGGGCCTTAAGCCTTTTCCCTGTCTTCCCATTAGCCTGGCAGGTGGGGCAGGCCCTGCAGAAACTATCTGAGGCTACCCGCATTCTAGGCCAAAGGAAGTGGGTGACAAGCCTGGCAAAGGTCTTGTCTTGGCCCAAATGTACTGCCAGGGGAATGTTGTGTCCCAGGCCCAGTAGGAAGCCCCAGTAACACTGAGGGGCCACCAGCACACGTGCTGCCCCAATGGTCAGAGCCTTAGCCTCACTGCAAAGGAGATAATTCTCTCAGTAGATATGGTGATTGCCAGAGGCTTCACCTGCTGCTTGGGCTGCGGCCTGTTGCCTCAGACCCTCAAGAGTGGAGCACTCTTTCTGCACCTTGCAGAAATCTTCCCTGGCTGGCCCACTCTCTACTTGCCAGACAGAAAGTTCAGGCAGGTTACCCAGGTCAGCATTATCCTCTCCAGTTGGCTCAGGGGCCTCCTTCTCTGGGACCCCGTCCACCACCGTGGGAATATCTGAGGCGGGTTTCCCGCGCCTCTTGCCCTTCGTCTGTGCAGCTGTCTGGGCTATTTTTCCAGGCTCCAGATGTCCTTGACTCCCTTTCCAGGCAGCCATGGACCTTGTGGTCATGCAGACCCACTCAGGCAAACCTAACATCTCCTTGTGGTATTTGAGCTCTACCTCTTTCCAGGCAGTATGCTCACGATCATTGACTAACAGACAATTTACAGGCATGGCAGGACTCACAGCTACCTTTAGAGTAGCAGAGACCCCCTCCCCAACTCAAAGGGAACCAGAGCCACCGGTAAGTGACTCTCGCAATTGTCAGCGACTATGACCTGGTGGAATGTATTAGGGATTATCTGCTCTCTACCCTTTGCCGATCAATGGTGACCCACTGCCTATACTTGGAAGTATTGGCAGGCATGTTGGCTTTTGGCACCATTTCTTTATCTCCCACGGATACTAGGGACACCTCTATCTGTTCCCCAAAACTAACTGGGACTGTCTCCCCCCAGAGCACTACACTAGCCAACCCAGGTGTCTACCCTCCAGTGGTGGGCTGTGCCCTCTTGAAACACTGGGCGTCGCCCTCAGAGTATCCATGCTGGTAACACTCTATGCATTTGGGGATGAACTTCCCTAACTTCTTATCAAAGTACCCTGGCTTCTTTACATATTTTGGTGTGGACTGGTTACCACCCCCTTTGGGAATTGTTTTGGGGGCCTTTTGAGAGTTCCTTGTCTTTAAGTTTTTCTCCCCCCACTTTTTTCTAGTGGGAACCCTGACCACCTTTTTGGGTGACCCCCCAGATACCTTTATGGACACTCTGGTGCTAAACCAGAGGTCCGCCTCCTCAGCAAGATTCCTGGGATCAGTCAGCTTAGTGTCTACTAAGTGCTGGTGCAATTCTGTAAAACAAATACTGAGCATATGCTCTCTCAGAATAAAATTATATAATCCTCTGTAATCATTTACTTTGCTGCCCCACACCCATCCATTCAGTGCCTTAGTGGAGAAATCAAAACAGTCTACCCAAGTCTGTGTGGAATGCTTGGTGCTGTTCCTAAACCTCTGATGGTATTTTTCAGGAGTCAGCACAAACCTGGCCAGTAAAGCGGCTTTCATGGTGCATATACATTTTGATCATGTGGATCTAGTGTAAGGAGTGTATCCCTCCCTACTGCTGGTACATAAAACCACAAGCCGCCCCCCATTGCTCCTCAGAGATCCCATGAGCCCTTAGTGCAACTTCATAGGCAGCCTACCACTTATCAATGTCATCTTCCACCACATAACTGGGCACCACACTTTTGGGTATACAAACCTTTTTGTCCCCAACAGGTCCTGCATGTATGCTGCCACCATCACTGCTGGACTCAGACTGTCTTGCCTTGATCTCCAGCTCCTTGAGACTCAGTTCATGAGCCAACAAAAGGTTCTTCTCAACCAGGGCTCTCTCAGCTGCAGCCTCAGCTCTTCTTTCCTCTGCTGCTCTTTGAGCTTTCCTTTCCTCTTCTTCCATGTTTAACTTTGCCAATTGCAACAAAAACTCTCTCTTTTCCCTCCTTTCCTCTGCGGTCAGGCCACAGTCAGAGACACTGCCCCCTGGTTTGGTAACATCCCCCACTGATGGCAAAAAACTCATCTGAGGGGCCAACCTCTGGACCCTCCTCCTCAACCTTCTCCTCTGATTGGGCTTCTGTCCAGGCCCTCAGTGCTATTTGGAATTCCTCCTTACTGGCGGCACCGTGGGTGGGTACTCCCATATCCTTGCAGAACCCATTCAGCTGCTTAACAGTGTAGGTCTCCAGCATGACTAGATCAAAATCTTCATCTCATGCTAGAGACCCAGGCAGAGACATGTAGAGTGAGAATTTTAGTTGAACAATGTCAGGTAGAAAACAAAATTGCAGAAAAAGATAACAAATCAAGTTGACCTTCAGCTGTGGGTAGGTAGTGAACATTTAACTACTGCATGTCACTGCACAAATACAAGTCCTATCCCACTGCTACCACCAATGTTAGAAATGGGGTCTTTGGTGGGCAGTCAGGTTACCCCCTGTCCAAGCAAGGACCCTCACTCTAGTCAGGGTAAGTCACACACATTCCAAATTATCCTGTGTTCACACTCTGGTAGCTTGGCACTGAGCAGTCTGACTTAACTTAGAAGGCAATGTGTAAAGTATGTGTGCAATAAATCATGCAGTAACACAGTAGAACACCACAAAAATACACAACACAGTGTTTAGAAAAATATATATTTATCTGATAAAATATAGGTCAAAACGATTAAGAAGCAATAAGTATAGGTTGAAATATCACTGTAAAAATGATATAAAGTGTCTTTAGTCTCTTAAAAGAAACAAATGTCTCTTGCAAGCACAAAGATCCTGGTCCACAATGAACCGCAGAAGCTGCAATGCATGGAAAACAGGGAAGCGTGCGTTGATTTCTCGGGCCGCACACGGCGATGTGTTGTTTATTTTTCACACAGAGAAGGCTTTGCGTCGATTTCCAGTGCTCAGTCTTGGAACCTCTTTGGGTTGCGGGGTTTTCGGCCACCTTCGGGATGATGCGTTGAATTCCAGCGCTAGCAGGATGAAGTCACAGGGGCTGCATTGATCCAGGGGGCGTTGCGTGGAAATTTCTACTGCACAGCAGGTGCTGTGTCGATTCCTCTTTGGAAGACAGGCTGCGTTGTTCCAGCTCGGCTGTGCGTTGTTCCAGTGGGCCATGCAGCGAATTTCTAGTCACTACGCTGTCACTGCGACGATCTTCTCATTGCGAAGTTGGGCTGTGTCATTCCTGTTCGGCGTGTGGTAAATTTTTTACCGTGGTGCAGGCTGTGCATTGATTTTCGCCACACAAGGAGTTCTTCTTGCAGAGATGAAGTCTTTTTGGTCCTGAGACTTCAGGGAACAGGAGACAAGCTCTATCCAAGCCCTTGGAGAGCACTTCTCAGCACAGCCAGAGAATGGCAAGGCAGCAAGGCAGGAGTCCTTCACAGAAAGCATCTAGGTGAGTCCTTTGGGCAACCAGGCAGTTCTTCTTGTCAGGTTGCAGGTTCTGGTTCAGGTTCTCTTCTCCAGGAAGTGTCTGAGTTGATGGGGCAGAGGCCCTGTTTAAATACCTAAATGTGCCTTTGAAGTGGGGGAGACTTCAAAGAGTGGCTTAGAAGTGTACAAGGTCCCCTTCAGTTCAATCCTGTGTGCCAGGGTCCCAATAGGGGGTGTGACAGTCCTTTGTGTGAGGGCAGGGTACTGTCCTTTGACATGTAAGTATCAGGCCCTCCACCCTCCCAGTCCAGGAAGACCCATTAAAAATGCAGATGTATACAAGTGAGGCTGAGCATCCTGTGTTTGGGATTTGTCGGAGTGAATGCACAAGGGAGCTGTCAACTCAACCTAGCAGACATGGATTGTAAGGCACAGAAGGATTTAAGTGCAGAGAAATCTCCACTTTCTAAAAGTGGCATTTCTAAAATAGTAATATTAAATCCAACTTCACCAGTCAGCATGATTTGTATTATCATTCTGGCCATACTAAATATGACCTTCCTAGTCCTTTCAGATCAGCAGCTTCCACTCAAACAGTATATGAGGGTAGCCCTAATGTTAGCTTATGAAAGGAGCAGGCCTCACAGCAGTGCAAAAACGTATTTAGGAGTTTTACACTACCAGGACATGTAAGCTACACAGGGTCTACACAGCACCCTTCCCTATGGGCTACCTAGTGCCTACCTTAAGTGTGACATATATAGAAAAAGGGGAGTTTTAGGCTTGGCAAGTACTTTTAAATGCCAAGTCAAATTGGCAGTGAAACGTCACACACAGGCCTTGCAATGACATGCCTGAGACATGGTTAAGGGGCTACTAAATGGGTGGCACAATCAGTTCTGCAGTCCCACTAGTAGCATTTAATCTACAGGCCTTGGGCACATATAATGCACTTTACTAGGGAATTATAAGTAAATTAAATAATCCAACTGGGTATGATCCAATGTCATCATTTTTAAAGGGAGAGAGCATATGCACTTTAGCACTGGTTAGAAGTGGTCAAGTCGCAGAGTACTAAAACCAGCAAAAACAGTATCCAAAAAGTAGGGGGAAGCAGGGGTGACGACCCTAAGGCTGTCAGGTCTAACAGTGTCCAGTGTGATTCCTAGGGGTAAGATTGCATTTAAGAGCATCTATGGATTTTATCCATTCTTGCATTTGTGGGGACTGCTCTATCTTTGATATGAAAAGAATTTCTGTCTTATCTTGGTTGAGTTTTAGGTGGCTGCAGGATAACCATAGTTGTACTTCTTTGAGGGTGGAATTTAGCCAGTGTATGCCCTCTATTGAGGAGATTTCCATATAGACATGTGTGTCATCTACATATAGATGGAAGGGGATGCTAGCTCGGATGAGAATTACAGTAAGGGGAACCACGTAGATATTGAATTTGTAGACGAAGATAGGGCCTTTGAGAAGACCTCTAGTGATTGCAGTTGTGTCAGAGGTCATGTTGTTTATTTTTATTTGTTGAGACCGGTTCTGTAAAAAAGATGGGAACTAGCGTAGGACCACTCCTTCCACACCAATCCTTTTTTTGGAGGGAATCTAGGAGAAGCTTGTGATCGACCGTGTCGAAGGCCACCAATAAGTCCATGAGAATGAGCAAGTAGCATCAGTCTTTATCTAGAGATTGATGAAGGTCATCTACTATGTTAAGAATCACTGTTTCTGTGCTGCATCCTTTTCTAAATCCTGATTGAAGAGGGTCCAGGAGGTTGTTGTTGTCTATGTGTTGGTTTAGCTGAGAGTGAACACATCTCTCTAGAGTTTTGGCAACGAAGGATAGATTGTAGATGGGTCTGAAGCTGTTGAGGTCGATCGGGTCTGCTCCTGGTGTTTGAAGCAGTGGCGTGACTTGACCAGCTTGAGGCAGTCTGGTATCACGCCATTCCACAGGGCGCTGTCAATAATCTTAGTCCAGATGGGGGTGAGAGGATGGTTTGGACATAGCCAACAGAGCAAAGAAGTCCACCTTCGAGAGTGGATTGAAAACCTTCCAGCTTCTAGGCGTTGCCTAGGCTGTTGTATAAGATAACATCAGTTGTTGGCATGTGGAGAAATAGTTGGTAGGGAGGCTATAGAGAGGGAGAGAGGATTATTGTATTCCTTTCTGGGAGGAAGGTTCTCCGTGGTTGACAGATTGTGAGTTTCAAGGGAGAGCTCAACCTTTGTGATTTTGTCATTGAAGAAGTTGGCAAAGTTGTCACACCATTCCTTGGAGGCCTGGGGGTTTATCAGGGATGGGTTGGGTGTTTGTTGTTTGATGATATTGAAAAGCTTTTTGGGGCGGCTTTTGGCCCTATCTTGCACATTGCAGAAGAATGTGGACTTTTCTTTTGTGGTGTGTTTTTTTGTCATGTCTGCATCCTCTCCTGAGTTACTCAAGGTGTGCTTTGGACGGGTTCAATCTTCAAAGTCTTTCAGCTGCTCTCAATTGTCTTTGTTCAGTGTTTAGATCCTTATTGAACCAAGCTCCTGAAGGTGTGTTTCTCACCCTTTTCAATCGCATAGGTACTACTTGGTCCAGTATGGAGGACACTGCTGAATTGTAATGGGTAGTGAGTTCAGTTGTTGAGAGGTTATGAGATAGAGGGGGAAGAAGTGATCTAATTCTTTCTTCTAGTACTGCTATTGGAATTTGTCCTATGTTTCTTTTCCATTTGAGGGATTTTTGCGTGTGAGTTGGGTATGCTTTGATGATATGGAATAAAATAATGTATATCATTAGTGTTTTTTTCTGAGCTATTGTAGCATCCAGTGTTGAGCCTTTATTGTGGGTTTGGCCTTTGCAGAGCTGGGGAGGTCCTTTATGCACAAGAGGTCATTTAAGGATTGGTTTAGAATATTGCTTTCATCATCTCAGTGGAGGTTGAGTTCTCCAAGGATGATGTTATTGGTACATGAGCGTGAGAAGTAATGTAACATGAGTATTTGTAAAGTGCTGAATTGTAAAGGGTTTATTGTTGCCCAATAGTCCTTATTTTATTGACCTCAGAAGGGTGAAAGGCTGAGTAGACCCACTAGGATTTGAACCTGTGTCCATGAGTGTGATCTCAGGCCCCTACAATAGATGCATTAGTCCACCATCCACCAAACCTAGAAATTGTTAGCAACCTCGATATATTGATGCAAACACCACCACTGTCCTGGCTGCAGCGGAGCAGTGTATCCCAGCAATGCTGTGTTGTCAAAAAGCAAGTCTTTTGCCAAATACTGCATCCATTAGCCTAGTAAATGCTAAACGTGCTATGCATGATGAGGTACAAAAGAACTCTTAATGATTATTAATATCACAGTTTTTTTGTATGCGTTTTTTAATGTCCATAGCTGAGTACGCAGGGATAGGTCCTCAAGGCCATCAAGGAAAAGCAGCCATCCATCAGTTTATTTTCTTTTGCAAAGCTCCAGCACTGAGACCTTCACTCTTTTAAAAGTACAGTAGTCACAATGTAATGTGGTAATCTGTACGTCAAATATCAATATGTCAGCCACCAGTACCTTGGATTGCTCCCTGCTTCTCTGATTGTTAATGCTATTGTCACCAAAGTGGAAGTTGTCTGTCATGGACAACTTTCACATTTCAGCAGGTCATTGCCTATTCTTGTCAGTCGGTCACCAATCAGTAGTGATGGACTCACCCACACTGAAGAACTATGGGGGTCATTCTGACCCTGGCGGCCGGTGACCGCCAGGGTCACCGACCACAGGAGCACCGCCAACAGGCTGGCGGTGCTCCCGAGGGCATTCTGACCGCGGCGGTTCAGCCGCGGCCAGAAAGGGTAAACCGGCGGTCTCCCGCCGGTTTACCACTGCCCTTGTGAATCCTCCATGGCTGCGGAGCGCGCTCCGCAGCCATGGGGATTCTGACACCCCATATCAGGAACAGGATGGTGGTAGGGGGTGCCTCGGGGCCCCTGGGGGCCCCTGCAGTGCCCATGCCCATGGCATGGGCACTGCAGGTGCCCCCGTAAGAGGGCCCCGCAAAGTATTTCAGTGTCTGCTAAGCAGACACTGAAATACGCGACGGGTGCAACTGCACCCGTCGCACCCCTGCAACTACGCCGGCTCAATTCTGAGCCGGTGTCCTCGTTGCAGGGGCATTTCCTCTGGGCCGGCGGGCGCTCTTTTGGAGAGCGCCCGCCGGCCCAGAGGAAATGTCTGAATGGCCGCTGCGGTCTTTTGACCGCGGTGCGGTCATTCAGCGGCGGTACCTTGGCGGACGGCCTCCGCCGTCCGCCAAGGTCAAAATGACCCCCTATGTGTTTTGAGTTAATGCTGTGTGGCCCGCTGTCCACCATGGAGTTCATAACCTCCACAACCCTGGCACATCACTGCATACCATATTTAGAACTCCCAGCCTACCTGGTGGAGATCTCTATGCCTACACATGAGGTGGTACCATGGAGGCTCCTCTGAAAGCATTGTATGCTTTCTGAGCAGCCACCATGTGTCATGCAACCACTCACAAACTTTTGTCCTTTCAAAAATAAACTCACAAATAAGGTGTTTGTTTCTGGGAAACAAAAAAAACTAATGACATTCACATGCAGGGAGCTCTCTCCCGAAGTGTGGGGGGTCATCATTTCTTTTCTCTGAGAGACTGACACAAATTTCCTGGCAGTTCCAAGAAGAAAGCAAAGTCTGTCAGAACATTCAACTGAAATAGGGTGGTTGATCTGATGTACTTAGACTGATAGTCCAGTTTCTATTGGGCTGCCTGTGAACTGTTTAAGCCGGCAGAGACTGTGGGGCTTCGCCAGCAATCAACTGATGGCTCACCCAACTCTAAATGTACTTTTGTGTTGCATGTGTATGATTAAGCACCTTGTTTGCAAACTCTAAATCATCACTTTCTGTATCTCCTTATATATTTGTCACCATGGTGATCAGTAAAACCTGGCTTTCAGACCTACATGTATAGTGTAACTGCTCCCACTTTTAAAGCTGAATGCAGACCTGTTAAGTTAGAATTTTACAAATGAATGGGAACCCTACTTTACATTTTGAGTAAATCATTCAGAAGTATACCTTGCAGTCTGTAACATTAGGTGGCTAGTATTTAAAAACAGAACATGTAAGTGTTTAAGGTTGGCATGTTCATATAGCGATTACACACAAAACCTATTTTTCAAGGTATTGGTGCTGTATGTTCTATTAGAAAAGAAAGTACATTTAAACTATTATAACTTTGTCTGAGAAAAAGCTACAGAACTCATTCAACCCCTCTTTACTTTATATCACAACTTAAAATTAATGGTTATGTTGATTTTTGATAATTTTGATAATTATACAACAAACCTGCTGGTCTGCAAGGGTTTACGCCGGTGTAGGTATGAAAACTACTATTATACCAGAAACAAAGGCTTGGGCCGTTTTTCTGGGTGGGCTGGCTTTGAGGCATTTGACTCATTTTATTTCAGAAAGGAGCATTTGGGAATGTTCAGGATCTTTAGTAACTAAATGGGACCAGGGTGAGGCCTGTAATCCCTACTTAAGTGATACATGTGACCTGGAGAAGAGGGCTACTGATTCCAGGGTACATTTCAGCCATCCTGACTCCATTCATGGGAAGGAAAGCTGGTTCCAATACCAGATTGGTGTAGATGAGTAGAAAGGGACACTGCAAAATAACTTGGTTACCATCAGAGGTACAGGATAGTCAGACCACTTTCAACATCCCACAGATTTTTGATTTTAGCTAAATCTCCAACACCTAGTATGGTATTTCCACAACATGGCATGGGTATCATCAAACTTCTTCCTCTCACAAACTCTCTCATATTATTTGTCTCTCCACTCTTCTATTACTTTACACCTAATCCTTTGTAATTCATCCATGTAGGACTTCCCAAAGAATTGGGTTTCCTTCTGATGAACAATTCAAATGGAACTCTTGCTGTGATCATGTGGGGAGTTAATCTGTAAACTTCAACTATGAAAACAAAGGGCTTGATTTAACGTCTGTCAGATAGATTATGTAGTGCTGACATGTACTTTACCCACCATTGCAAAGTTACCCTTCCCACCAAATTTAGAGATGTCCGCCAGCCCAGCGGATATCTCTAGCATTTCCAGGAAACACAGTCCTGGTGGTTCCTGTAAATGATTTGAACGTTCCACAGACAACTCAGTCAGCAGGATGTAGCCGTGTGTCAACTTTCATTTTTGTATTTTCAAAAACAAAATCTCAAAGTGGGATTTTGTTTTTTAAAAATAAAAATAAAAACAGTGACCTGCTCACCATGGACATTTTCCCCCAAGGCATGTGGATCATTATACAGTTTTCACTGTCCCTTAACATCAGAGTTTACTAGGTGGTGATAGAAAACAAGTTATTTATACACCAGCACCTACTTGGGGGCTGACAAGTAGCAAAACCTCAGACTGCCATTACTCTGGTAGCCCATTGGAGGTGTATGTCAGTGGGGTTGATAGAGTAGCCTCTGCTGTCAATATACCAAAGGTATGCCCAACTTTAAATGAGTTGGGCAGACTTACCCTCTCTGGTAAACTCTAAATTGGACCCTACTCATCCCTCCAATCTTTCCCATTTGCTCTGCTACCTGACTCACCTCTTTGAATACTCTCTTGGATCTCATTAGCATTTAAATGGCTTCTGGGTAATAGAGGGTGCTTTCTATGTTTAATCCCTCTCTACATCAACAACTCGTCCGGCTCAACTGAAACTAGTTGAACACCATTATTTCCTTATCTTCATAAAACCTTTTCCATCTCAGCTTAAACTGGTTGAATGCCATTGTCTGTTAGAGTAGTCGGAGATAGCCTTTTCTGCTGAAAATCTTCTTCTGGAAAGTGGGCTCATTGGTAATGATCAGTATAACTATTGTGAGCTGGAATTCAAGGGGGAAGACTCGCTGCAGGAAAAATATATGTTTCTAGTAGGGGTGACAGCGTCATCAGCTGATTTCACCAGAAGGACATGGATTAATTTCAAACAGTAATCCTCCTATATAGTTAAGAGAAAATGTTCCAGTTAATTACATTTGGGATTAAGGTGAGTGGGATAACAGTGAGTTTGCATTGAAGAAGCATAAGGAATTTACTGAAGTATCTAGCAATAATTTCAGATACTTGTTTGGTAACACACAGAAAAGAATAATGTAGAGAGGAAAGCATGTATGGTCATATGTAAAGTGAAGGGGTTCTAATTACTGTACAACAAGCCATGTTTAATGAATTGGACGAGTTAAAAAAGGAAGAAAGAATTACAGAGGTGTAAACAAACAACTGGGTGGCACCATTAGTAGTAATATTATAGGCCTCAGTAAAGGTCAGGGTGTGTATTGACCTAAGAGAGCTTAATAAATCTTAGTGGTGGATAGAAACCCTCTGCCCAATATCTCAGAACAGTTGCCTCAACTGAAGAGTGTCAAAGTTTTCTTGACACTGGATTTCATGTTAGCTTACCACTAGATTAAGCTACATGAACAATTTAAAGAACTAATACCATTTATCACTCCAATTGTTTTTTTTGTTTTTTTTTAAATTCATGGATACCATTTCATCTCATTTCCACAGTCTCAAGGTTTTAAAGAGCCATGGAAAGGGTTTTAGAAGGCTTGTCAGGAGTGAAAATATATTAAGATGATGTTTTGGTTCATAGCATGTCAGTTGAAGAGCACAAGTGTTGTTTAAGATAAGTAGTTAACAGGTTCTGAGCTACTGACCTCACCTTCAAAAATGCTAAATGCAAATTTAACAGAAGTGGGATTACATACCTGGGTCATAGAATTAGGGTAGATTGCATAAAGCCTAGTGATGATCTGGTTAATACTATCCAAAGGCTGCCACTATCTGAAAATAAAGATGATCTAGTATTTTCAGGTATGGTAGAATACTATAAAAAATATATTTCTCATGTATCTGATACTTGTGGATAGACATACTAACACCGCATCAGCTCATTGTTTGCAATATATATTTATACTTCAAGGTTGTGCACTTTGTGCCTTATCTGCCAGATAGCATCCAGTCACCTCTTTCGCAACTTTCATCTGACTTTCAACATTGTGTTAAATCACACTGGATGCTGCCTTGTTAAGATACTATAGTTAAGGTTTTATTATTGTTTTTTTTAGTTCAATATAGTTTGAACTTGGCCCCAGTGAGCAGCACAGTACATTAAAGAGAACATTTTTATTGCAACCTGTACATCCAAAGCAGCACGTTGCTTGACATATAAGAGAATTGTGTGCCCTATCCAAATGACACCAGATTAAAGGAATCAGGTTGTGATTGGGGAGAAGGCTGCTAGCACTTTATGGGTGCAAATGCTAGAGAACATAGTTATTTTTGCAGATCATACATTTTTAAAATGTTAGATTTCCAGAAGCATGAGAATTTCTGTCAAGTGCCTAACCAAAGAATGGACCTCAAGTTTTTGGGATGGAAAGTAAGCAAATAAGCACCTCTTTATTTTAGGATTTGTACCCCAAGATAAACACACTGAATAATGCATTCCAAAAGCGAAAATAAAGATCTCATAGCTTTAGGCCATCTGAGAATCTCTAGATAACATCATAATGTCAAGGAAGAATTTAATGTTGCAGTAATGCAAAGAATCAGTACACTATTTTATTTCACGCCGATACACAAGCTAATATTTCTGCGGTCTCTGTTTCCAGGTTTTATGACCTGTTTTATCGCATCGCACTGGGTATGATCTTTACAATTGAGGAGATAAACCAGAATGCAACACTTCTTCCCAATGTCAAACTGGGATTTGTTATCTATGATTCATGCAACACAGTGGTAAAGGCTCTAGAAAGCACAGTTCAGCTTCTCACCTCAGAGGAGAAGGCCATTCCAAATTTCCGATGTCAATTCCAACAGCCAGTAGCAGCTATAGTCGGGGATGACAAATCCTTTGTGTCCATCGCTATGGGAAGACTATTGGGTCTTCAGAGGATTCCACAAGTAGGTACTCTCTTCATTCTCTCTGATGTCAATCATGTTGGAACATTCCTGAATTAAAAAGGTTCTACTTGCTGGAAAATGTATGTATGTTTCTGGTATTTGTATAGCACATGCCTAGCCAAAATGGAGAGAAGCACTGTCATATGCATCCTCCATAGTCAACAAGTGACAGGAGAGGTGGCTGGGTTATGCAAGCACAAGTGCACTATTACTACATTATGATCCATGTACCTCACCTCTGATGCAAAGGCTTCAACAGCAGGTTTGAAGCCACTTTCTAGTAGAAACAGGTTCACTTTCTTTAGAAGAGTGAAAAAGGCCAGGGGTCTTTGTTTTTTGGCATGGTTCCTTGAGGAAGAAAACAGGCAAAAACCATTGTTGTGTATCCACTGCCTGGTTGCTGAAGCACTGCCAGATATCTGTCTCTAGATTTATTAAGGATGCGCTGGGTGCTTCAAAGCATATTTTGGTTGTTAGATGTACAACAACACTTGGAATAATAATAGTACAGTCCACAAACACACACACACACACACACCACACAAACACACACACCACACACACACACACACACTTACACACAGCCCTCAGAGCCCAGATTTAGAGTGGCTGGAGTCTTTTGCCATCTTGAAAATGGCCAAAGTTGGTAGGGTTGGCCCCAGTAACCCTTGCCTCAATGGTAGGAGTGTGCCAAGGAGTTGCCCATTATCTTAGGCCAGGCATAAATATGCCTTCTCCAGGCACCTACATCAGAATCCACTTGGACCTGAGGAAGAACAGAAGAGGACTAGATCTCTTTTCTGTGACCTGAGAGGAGTCCTGAAGGACTGGGCCTTCTCTCTCTTGTACAGAGGTCAAAGAAGTGGACTTCAAGGGTCGTAAGGAGGACCTCCTATTCAAGCTACAGGAAAGCAAAAAGCTACAAGAAGCCTTTTGTTCAATGGCACCACTGACTAGAGGCAACCAAGCTCAACTGGGCCCCACTGTTGGCCTCTATCCTGCTGATGGCCTCTGTCTGACACCTTGTGAGTCACTGAGTCCCTCTCTTGAGGTCCTGACTGTGTTAGAAGTGTACTCCTGTGGTGGATTATGACTTAAAGGATTTAGGGCCTTTCTTAGAATTTGGCAGATGGGTTACTCCATCACAATGGTGATGGATATCCTGTCTGCTGAAATATAAAATCATTGTTTCCGATGGGATTTATATTTCCACGGACACAATATCTGTTACCGTTGTGACGGAGTAACCCATCTACCAAAATCTAAATCAGGCCCTAAATGTGAAAGTAAAATCTTTGACTAGGATTAACTTGGTTGGTGTAGCCAACCCACTCTCCATCAGAGTCAGAGTTAAATTACAACTAAGTCTTAGTCTACCATGTCCATTGACTATCATTGGCACTTTGTGTTTCTTGGGCTATTCCTACTTAAAACTTTAAAAAGTTATATCTATGATTTCCCCCCTTGGATTTTTGCCTTGTTGGTCCCATTCTGCTTATTACATTTTACTCTGTTTTTTCTAATTTGGTTTAGGATTGAAAATGTTACTTTATTACTGTTTTGGTGTTACATAAATACTTTACACATTGCCCTAAATTAAGCCTGTCTGCTCCATGCCATAGCTACGAGGGGGTTGAGTGAATTTAGAGACTTTGAAGGATCACCCTGACCAGGGTTGTAATTATTCCTTGGGGTGGGTAGTCCTCCGACTTACACTATAATCCTATTTCTTACACCTATCATTTCAGACAAACGAATGGTGGTGAAGATTAAGTTATAGTGCTGCCTCCAAAGCCTGGAATAAAGTGTCTCTCCTAGGACTGCCTGGGCTAACAATTCCAAACAATCATTTTTAAAACTACTGAAGATTTGATTGACCCTCTCTAGCAGCCCAGTATTCAGTAGCTATCAGGGTCTAGGCAACTCGATTCTGTAATTCTTAACAGACTAAGTTGACAACGTTCACATACAGTATAGGATACATTTCAGCCATATAAAACATCTACTCCCCTTTCAATCATCGATCTCTCTCCTGGTGCTATAGTTAAGTTGTGGTCTGCCTCAACTCACAACACCTATTTGTTAGTTTCTTAACAAGTGAGCTTTAGAATATTTTGACCTTTTGGTAAGATGGTCAGTAACTCCTTAACCTTCAGAAATAAGCCTTTGTGGTATGTATTATTAAACAAAACTTGCCATTCATTCAAACTATGAACCAATCTCCATCATTCACACTGCTGTCACACTGCTAGAGAGTCACATGGTGAGTCAACTATACTTCTTCTTGGAAGGCAAGGACATCACCAGAGACATTCAAGTTGGCTTTCTCCCCTGCCAAAGTATGGCGAAAATCCATTTTGTGGCTCCTAGTTATTAGGAGCACTGCCCATTAGCCTGATTACTTAGATATGACCACAAGATTCTCTTCTCAGTCTTTAAGAAGTTTTTGATGGTATAGTTCATATGTGACGTGTCCATCTTGGAAGAACAGAGTCAATGTTTATCTATGCTTCCTTACATCTTTGTGAATATTTACTGACTGTTTTTTTTTTAACAAGGAGCATTTAGTCAAATGTATTCACTCACACAGCATCCCCTTCTTCATGTAGGATGATTACACCTGGAAACGAATTTGAAGAAGAGGTGGTTTGCTGTTAGCTTTCTAACTACCTATGACAAATATCTGGAAGTGGATGTGCAGCTTGTGGCTCAAACATATTTCTGACAAGACAGATGTCCTTGTAGTGGAGGTAGGAGGATTCTAATCTTTCTCTGGCTTCCTACTTTGCCCATGGCATGGGAACTTGTTCCAGTCCAGAGAAGGTAATAAGGAACTTCTGCTTCACATTCAATAATGTGTGGACTCAACTTTTGAGATCTCGGTCATTGTCTCTCCTGATTCTTTCTTCATCAGTTGCACAGTCATGGCGTACCTTGTTGAAAAGTGTAAAGACCTTGCTGTCTCTATCATCTTTGCCTTTTATCTCAATTATAGTAATGGACATTTGACATTTTAGGGATATCTGAATAATTGCTGACAACCCAAAAAGCAATTAAAAATATTGCTGTTAAATTGGTGGCTGGTTTATCCAAATTAAACCTTGCCAAATCCCTTCTTCACTAACTTAATTGACTTCCTATTCAGGATAGAAGATACTTCAAGGTGTTGAATATAATGCTACCCTCCTTAATAGCAAACATTTGCAAGGCTACATCCCCTAGAGAACACTAGTCTCCTTTGGCCATCTGCTCTTGAAAGTGGCAAGCTTAAAAAAACATAGGGGTATATTTAAGAGCCCCTAGCGCCACCTTAGCGCTGCCATAGTGTAATTCTTTTGACGCTAAGGTGTCAGTAAAATGACTTTTTCCCCACGCCATATTTACAAAGTGGTACCCTGCATGCATAACGCCCCTTTGTAAACCCCTGCCCCACATTATGCCTGCACCAGGCATAATGTATGCAAGGGGGGCGTTCCAGTGCTAGGAGGCCCACAAAACTGCAGCATTGAAATGTATAAGATTTCACTGCACCATTTTTGGCATCATTGATAACACCTGCTCAGAGCAGGCATTAAAATGACAAACTCATTGAAACCTATCGGCCTCCTTGCACTTTGGTACACTGGCGTAAAGAATGTTGCCGCTCATGTAGCAAAGCGCCAAAACGTTATTGAACTAGCTACCGCCATGATGTGCCATTTGATAAATACGGTGCAGCCATGGTGTCATTAGGTGCCGGTATGGGGGCTGCATAAAAAAGTTGCTCTTCAAAGCTGTTGCACCACTTTTTCTTAAATATAGGCCATATTTTTGGTGGAAGACATTTCATAACACTCACCTCTCTCTTTAGAAATCTTTGCAAATCCAATTAAGACCCTGTTAGGTTAGGTTATTTTATGAATATTTGTATAGTGCACAATGTCTATGGGAGGATATCTAGGCGTTGGAGCTGGAGCTGCATGGATCCACTACCTTCCAAAAGAATCTGAAAACTTGATTTTTTACCTTTCTCTCCCATGTTCCATTAGCACATCCCAGGAATGTGTGTGGCTCCTTCTTCCATCTACCACCATGAAACCAGTTCTAGTGTACATATTGCCATATAGCTTAGAACTTAAAAAGTAAACATCATAACAAAACATAAGGCCTCCATGCTGTTTTTTCCCAATTTCTCAGAGGGGAAAACAGATTACCTGTGCCTGGCTCTTGAGTTGGAGCCCCTCAGTGCATTGCAGAAAGTCTGACGGTGTGCTCACATCTGAGCCACTTTGAGCTTTGCTCGAAGCATCCTTCTGCCATTGCGTCTTTAATAGCCCTCTGTGACAGTTTTGACTGATCAATCATATCTGTTCTTTGACATATTCTTCTCCTCGTTTTACTGAAATCTGTCTTCTATGGCAGTCAAACTTGGGTCCACTCATTGGTGGCCAAAAATGTATCACTTTAACAACCTACTGAGCTTTTAGGCCCTACTTGACCAAGAGGCCTCCACTCATCATCATGTTTACAGAATAGATTTGGAGGGACATAGGTACTCCAGAAGGAGTGAAACAAGAAAAAGAGGATATTGATTCTTAATGGCCATTATGGTGAGCTCACAGCACCTTTGATACACTTGTTTAATTTTCTGGGTTGTTTTAGCACAAACAACTTAGTAGCCTTAGCTGGTGACGTGGGATGTCGTATCAAACCCTTCAGTAAAGTATCTTGTATATATGTATTTAAATCCCTTTACTCTCTTAGACTAAGGACACACATACAACCTGAGATATTTTTTCTATAGGGATCAAGTTGATTGTATAGTTAAATGTGCAATGTGTTGGTGACAGCTCTCCTTCTTTTTGACAGAAATCATTGGGATAGGGTCAATAGTTGTAGCAAAATAAACATACAAAGAAAATGCAAAAGAAACACTGTCGGCCAAGTACCAATTTACAACCTGGTCAACTAGTATGATTATCAATTGAACACTTGTGCTTAAAATGCCCAAACAAATTTCAGCCAAAAAGCATTGGTCCATTTAAAATAATTCACAAAGTGGAAGAAGTAGCAGTTAAGGTAGATCTGCCCTTGACTTTACTTATTCCCCCAGTATTCCAAATGTCTTTGATAAAACCAGTTGTCAATGGAGCAGAGATCCCAACACACCCACAGCCCAGTTTACTGGACAGATACCCAGAATTTGAGGGTAGCTCTGTATTGGCTTCATAAGGAGTAAGAGGTAAGCTGAATTAGCTCATGGATTGGAAGGGCTACGAACCTGAAGGTGGAACTTGAGAGGCTATCTTCATGCATCTCATGGTTAATTTGCTCATTCTGTCAAAGCAAATCAACTAAATTCAAAATCCTGTGTGACCTTAGAAGGGGTCTACTGTTGGGGTGTACTGTCAGGCATGCACTTCAGGTTCCACCAATAAAACCATCAAAGCTAGCGCCCTCCACTCAGAACATAATCTACAGCATTCTTTCAAAGTACCATGTTATACATTTGTGACTGGATGAATTGTCATCAGTTAAAGTTGAATTTGGATAAGACTAAAATTGTGACGACCAGAAACAAACCGCATAGCTGGATCCTTTCCATTTGGCCAGTGGAGATGGGTGCCCTTTTCTCCCCCCAAAAAAGCAGTCAAGAGCCTGGGGATTATCATAGTTGAAGATCTAGCTATGAAACTTCAGATAGCCACAGTAAACTCGTAAACTCATCTTGTTTTCCATTTCCAGAAAATTTAAAACACCTAGAAATATTTTACTCTCAAGGCCATCATTCAGATTATAATCGCCTTGGTCATGTCCTGGATCGACTATGCAAACTCACTGCATCTGGGAGTTCCGAAGGGACTGAGTCAGAGGTTCCAGAACCAGGCTGCCAGGCTGGCTTGACACCAGCCTAGATACTGTTACACTAAACCTCTGATGGCAAAACAACACTGGATGCCATCACCAAGAGGACCTTGTTCAAAACTGGTTGTTCATTTGCAAGTCCCATCACAGCAAAATTCCTACCTTTGTGACCTCTGGAACCAGACTTATACCCCCAAATGTCACCTTGTCAGCTCATCATAATTTCTTAGATTTCCCTAAGCATAACAAAAAGAGGCTGGGTGGTTCAGGATTTGCTGTGACTGGCCCAAACATATGGAATTCAGTTCCCCCACATATAAGAGCCACAACTTCCTATACAAGCTTTCGGACCTCACTAAAAACATGGCTCTTTAGACAGGCTTACAGATAAGCTCTGAGTCTTCTGCCTCTTCTGCCTGAGCATCATGAACTGTTTTTCGTGTTTGTGAGCTTAATAAATACTTTGTAACATGACATAACAAGCATGGCTCTCAGAACTGTCCCTTGAATTACCAGAAACCAGCAAAATTAGATTATCATGGGCAGACTAATTTAATGTTTAAGGCTGACTTATACTAAGCCCAAGTAGGGAGAACATGGCCAGTGCGCTCCTTTATTTCAGCATGGGTTGAAGGTGGGGTGACCACCTGGTTTGGAGGCAAATTCTGGATAGGCCTGGAAAAAATTCAGGACAAAGGGTCAAAATTCAGGACAAAAGGCCTATTGCACCGACACATCCAGGGAGAGGCCACATCCCACCACTTTATCAGTGTATTTATGTGCTATTTTCTACATAGCACTATTCATTCACTATGGTCTTAATGTTATTGCCTCTAGGCATGCTACAGTCAAGTGGCACATTATATCCATTTCCTATAGTAAATGAATGCCTTTGAGCACTGTGTCAAGGGCTTCTGCCATATCCAAATGTACCCACTTTTTCTTTAAGAGAAAGCAACAGCAACATTTTAATAAACATTTTAAATCTGTGACATATAGACTGGGAAATATTAAGGTAAGTGACCTTCTGCTAGTTTAAAGAAGTTGAACAAAAACATCTGCCTCACCCCAACCCGCAGTGGACTTTAAACCTAAATAAATTAAATGAGGCCGAACAGTTTGTGTGGGGGACAGTCTCAAACGCAAAGTAAGGGTATGGTGAATTCACAACTTGTCTGTAGTCTCCTACCCCCTCTTGCCCCTTTTATTTGCCCTTGCGATTGAGCCCCTAGAGGCAAGTTTCTGAGCAAAGGCCAGAGAATGGGGAGTGATTAAACGAGAAACACCACACATCAGCTCACTCTATGTGGATGACCTCCTCATTTATTTACGCGACAGGAACACAGCACTTCCAAGGGTGCTGCAGATGTTGGTGGATTTTGGCCACCTCTCGGGCCTGCGCCTTAACCAGTGCAAGACATGTATCTTTCCGATAGTGGTGGGGGTGCCATGTCCGCTCTCCTGCCCCGAGATTGTCCAATGGGCTCCCAATACTTTTAAATGCCTGGGTAATCAGATCTATCATGATCTGAAAGCCCTGCATGAGGACAACTTGGGAGGAGCATACAGGGCTCTGGAGAAGGCGGTAGCCTTTTGGTGATCGTTAAAACTCCCCATTATGCCTTGGAATGCCCTGTCCAAAATGGTGATGCTCCCCAGACTTCTTTACTACTACACCAACTTGCTATTGCTCATCCCAGCAGCCTGGTTTTGCACCCTGAATGAGCTAATATGGCACGGGGTGCCAGGGAGTGCCACTGGTGACACTCCGCCTGCCACTGAAAGGGGGGGGACTTCGAGTGCCTGATTTTGGACTGTATCACATGATGGCCTAGTTACAGTGGCTGGTGAGATGGCTCCACGGACTGGACTCATCTATTGTCTACTTAGATGAAGCCCATATTCAAGAGGCAGTTATACTGGCTGACCTTCTACAGGGGAGACGGCCCCCCAGCGTTGAACCTATTGGTGGTTGTGGCTCTGGTGGCCTGGCGCAGAGCCCTTGAACGAACACGCATAACAAGCGCATATGCCCCTGCCCTCCTACTGGTAGGCCTCCCACATGGTTACCCTTGCACTTCTTTTACTGCTCGACAGCTACAACACTGGACGGAGGCCGGGATAGTATTGGTGGTGGATCTGTTCCAGGAGGGGATGCTGATCCTCTTTGGTGACCTGACAGATCAGACGGGCCTGTCTGACAGTCAATTCCTAAACTATGAGTCTATCATACGAGCCCTGAGAGACATATGGGGGGAGGGAAGTGAGGAACCTGCAGTAACCGCGATCTTACAATCTATGATGACATTGGGAGGCAGATCCCACCTGGTAACATGGTTCTACAGAGCCCTGAACTGGATGGTGGTCTGCTCTTTGGGAGGACTGAGGGGTAGGTGGGACACAGACCTAGGGAGACAGATGATGAACGCTGAGTGGACTCAGACCTTGGCTTACCCCTACAAAATCTCTTGCAATCCCCGCTTGAAGTATATACAGTATAATTACATCCATAGGACATACCTTACCCTGCATAGAATCAACCAGATATACGGCACGTCATCAGGGGCATGTCCCCGGTGTCGGCTGGACGGTGCTGACTTTTGCCTTATTACTTGGGGATGCCCAGAACTGCAGCGCTTCTGGAGAGAGGTGATTGATCACCTCAGTAGCACACTAGACAGGCAGATGGATTATGGCCCTGCTGTCTGCTTACTGGGAATCTTTGACATGCCTCTTCAAAAAAATGTGGGGAACAGACTTATTGACCTGGCGCTTGGACTGGCATGTAGGAGGGTGACAATGACCTGGAAGTCTAGCACAGGATCCAGACTGAGTACTTGGATGGCAGATGTTACACGCTGAGTTAGGGAGGAGGAGTGGGCCCTCCAGAGGGAAGAGATAAGAGATATGAGAAACAGACTGGTAGCCCCTTATGGGCAGAAGTGGTAGGAACGTGGGAAATACTTGAGGCCACCCTGCACCAACCTGCAAATGGACTGCCTGATCAGGGAAGCTAAGCTTGCAACTGTGCCGGACGCCTGGGACCCCCCAATGAAGGCACGAGCTTAGAGTCGGTGCTGGTGGTGTGAAGCCACTCGGCCTTCTGAACACACTGCACGAACCGGAGAACCGTTGATAACTCACACTATGCTTGTTTTTTCTATACACAGAGTAAGACGAGGGTTAATAATCAGTGTGGGGTACATGCCGAAGGACAACAGTGTATGTTGGTTAAGTAATGCTTGTTATGAACATGTGACCTATGAAACTTTAACAGTAAAGATGATTCTGTGACTAAGATGCTGTACCAACCGAAATACCAATAAATAAACATGTTTAAAAAAAAACTTGTCTACAGTCTCATAGCACTAGACTGTGAGTCCAGACTCTATATTTATCCAAGAACTTGAAGCCCAATCTACCAATTAAAGAGGGTGATGATTTCAAGATAAGATGGGAGATGCACACTAACTGATTTGAAGGGCTGTTGCTAAGAACTAAATAAATAAGCAAAGAAGAGCAAGGTAGAACAATTCCTAAAATCAGACAAGATCCATGTCCTTCCAACCCTGGTATGCTTTTGGCCTTCTCTTCTGCTTTCAGTAATGGGCCACCCAGAACTAGTGAAGATGGTGATGCTACCTCAGTTATCATATCATTTTATAAAACCGTCACTTACTCATCCTTCTTTCTTTCTTCAGACACATGCCACATCTGATTTGGGGGCCTGGCTGGGCAAGATGCTCTTTTCATTCTAAAGCTAAATGTGACTGCTGGTGCAATAGCCCTTCCAGACTTTGAATGTTATTATGTCGCTGCACAGCTCCAATGTGTTGCTCACTGGTTGTTTGGCCACCCCCTACTTGGTACAGGGTCTACCAGCAAAGACTTTGAGGAGGGCTTCCTGTACTACTTATTGTTTACTACTGACCATTCTACCCAACCAAAAGTTATTCCACATATCTTTCTCTTACCTTACTAGAACCCAGGCCTCCCCACTCACACAAGAAAGGTCTGCTCAGGGAAATTCCATCAGTGGCATGCTACAGGCCTCTGGAAACTGTAGGATTTATTTGTTGATGGCAAGCTATTAAATTTCCAAACCCTTACGGCAGGCTACAATCTTCACCTGTCAATCCCTTACTTATGAACACCTTAAGCAATCATTAAATTCCTTATTTCATGTCTGCCGCCTAGCACCAACCCCATACTAGGTGTGCCAGACACTCTATTCCAAATTAGGATGAGGTGATCTCAGGTAACGTTAGGTGGCAAACTGATATGTTGGGTGAACAGAGCATTCATGCAAAATGGAGACCACTCCGAGTCTTCTCTCCATTCTAACTGGGAGACTGACCTGGCCAAATCTCTGCACAATGCAGAATAGGTTACAATAATGGACTATCCCCATAAAGTATCCTGTGGCTTCTGTTTGAAGTATATTCAATGTAATATTCTGAACTGCCTGACTTACCAAACTACGCCATGGAGCCACAGCTTCATTTGACATTTGTCCTTGCCTTATACAATTAGATGTAAATTTGCTTTGCACGCTTTGGTCTGGTCCTACACTCCTTTAATACTGGCCAAGAGTTCATCAGGTGCTGATGACCACAATGAGCCATGTACTAACGAATTCCCCAGAAACTGTCGCACTAGGCAAATTACCCCACCCAAATTTCAAGAAACCCTCCACCAAGTTCCTCAACCTGACTCTTTTCTAGCAAAATGAAATATTGCACTGCAATTCACTGCAATTCACCTCCTTCGACAATTGTAAGTTGGACCAAGGTTTTGCTCTATTGGTTTCTATCTGAGAGCACCCTGTTGCACAGGAAGGAATGAGCTGGTCTGAGAAAATATTGTATTGGACAGAAGTAGAATATTTTGGTGGAAGGCTTTAATGACTGCAGCAATGATGATACACTCCTCCTTGTAATCCGCCTCAACACATACACTCTTGGTTTCTATGTACTAATTGTTCTTGGCAAATTTATGGAAATTAACAAGGCAGTGGTCTAAGGGAACCTATCTGACACACTGCTAGATTTCTCCACTAGAACACTTGACTCTAAGCACCACAGGGTGCATTGCTCTGCTTCTCTATACTGATAGTTAAGGCAGCAGTAACTGGGCATAAGGATGAGGAGGGACAGTTTATTATGGGTCAGTTTGTTAGACAGAAAATGTAAAATATTGTGTACTAACTCTTCATAAATTTATGTAGCACAGCACTGTTCTTTTGTAAATGTACGATGGAATCCTTTGCTACACACCTGGCTGCCATCATGTTATATAACCTCTTTTGGCATGCTACAATAAAAACTTTAAAGCAGCTTATGGTAATGTTTCAATTTAGTACACTAGATCACAGCATTGTATTGACATTTATTTGAAGTCAAAGTTTCTAAATATGAACTTTAAAACGATCCTAAACCCTCTCTCTTGACAACACCAGTAGTGTAAAAGTGAACCAATTACCCGGGGTCCCTTACATCATGGCCAGTATTATTTTTATGGATGGTGGAACATTACTGGCTAATAAAACACACAAGTGAGCTTTTGTACACACTCCATCTTAGACTTTGTTATTTCAAAATGCTCTCAAATATCACTAACAAGTAAATCAGACACAATAAATTGATTTGACTTAGATCACACAGTTTAATCATGCAGGGAATGAGGGATTTGAACCCAGGCTTCCTGGTCACATACATAGCACTTCAGCCACCGACTAGATTAATTAAACTCTCTCAATTCCCTTCAAACCTAGAAGGCAATGTTTTTGTACACTTCTGTAAGATGAATTGCTATCCATCTTATAGAATTGTGTTAAATAAATAACAACCACAGGATAATCTGACACAATAACTAAAAAAGAAAAAGGTACATAATGAAGATAAGGGCAGGCAGGACACCACATGCTAATACCACTGGCTTTTTCAGACATTACAGGGTATATTTATCAAGGCTTTCCATTGCCTAGGATGGGATTTACGATGCCACTCATGGGCTCCCTGCATGACTTGGTATATCTGTTTAAACACAAGGCAGCACAAGTCGTTGCCTTGCGTTACACTACACCAGGAAGCCATTACATGGGTGGAGCGTGGGTGTTCCAATGCATCCTCCCATGTATTCTAAGCATTCCCAGATTTACCAACATTGGTAGACCTCGGAATGCATTAGAATTGTGTGCCTTTCCAGAGGAGATGCAACAAGGGTAAATTTCTCCTTGTAGTTTCCTCTTTCTGAGTGTGTTGAATTCTACAACACACTTAGAAAGAGGAAAATGCCTCTAAGGATTGTTTTCTAAGAAATGGCATATTCCTGCCCTCGCCCTTTCACACAGTGCAGCAAGTTGTTTTGCTGCATTGCGTGAAAAAACAATGTTAAATATGGGCCTACATAACTATTCAAAGCAGTCAAAGTGCATTAAAAAAGTATGAATATTGCAATGGGGACGGGGTAAGTAAATGTGGAGGAAGAATCAAAGGCGTTGCTAAAAAGAACAAATATTCTGTAACTATTTTTTTTATCTTTCCCTGTCAAGTAGCAACTTATAAAACAAGACACACCTTCAATAAAAGTTAAACTAATCAGTGGGAAATGTACTATTTCATGTTATGAAACAGCTATTGGTTAATCCAATCACTACAGATACCTATGGGTGCAACCAGAGGCCCATAGAGTTCAATCTTGTTAGTATAATATAGGATGCCACAAAATGTGTACATAAAATATGATAAAAAGGACTTCTAAAGTATATAATTTAGATATATTTTTCCCTTTATGCCTAATCCATTAAAAGCATGCACTCCATAGCTCAGCTTGGAACACCCTTACAGTACCTCTCAAAAAGAAAATCCCTTTGGCACAGGAGGCTTCAAGTGAGTCCATCAATTAAGTCCTATATTGGCTGCAGAGCAGCTTTTACAATTACATATTTATCCAATTGCACACCTTTGCATTTCATTCTGAGAAGCAGGGACACTGGGAAGAAGGCTTGTTTCTTGTTTATGTGTCTACCCCTCCTTTGGGAACACTGAAAAGGAGACTCCCCCTCTTCCACTTCAGCTGGGGAATTCTCACATTCTCATTTATTTTTTCCTGTAGCTGAAATGTTAAAATTATGGACAATTAGCATCTGTTAAACCTTTAATCACGGACAATGGACATCAGGATTAAATTACAGACAATCCCTGAAAATTACTGACGGGTAGCCACCCTAGTTGAAGGAAGACAAAACGATGCCTCTGTCTGAAGGATTTGCACCTCTAGTGAGAGAGGCACCCATCTCAAATGGTAACTATTTAACCATTTGCAAGGAGCTGAATCATGTACTTGTTACTGTGAAGAAATTTCTGGGTAGCAGCTCTCCTGATGGCAACCTGACTCAGCAGTCCTTCACAGAAGGACAATCTCGGCATCTTTGGGTTGCATACTTGCTTGCTGAAATGTGTTCTCAGCAACTATTGTGAACCCTACAAAAGAAGAGATACAGAATTTAAGTTTCCTCATAAAAGACTAAGAGGGAGGGGACATGCAATGTACAAGGATCTTAAGAAATCAGCGATAGACTGAAATTGCAAGGTTCAAAACTTATCTGTTCATTTTGTAGCCCTAAAGAACTAAACCCGGCAAATAGGAGTTTAGGGGCAACATGTCTCCCTTTCCCTTTGAGAATGTAAAAAAATAAAAGTGAAGCTTTTCCTTTTATATTTTTTAAATCATCCCATTCTCCTTTAAGGAAAACAGGCATTATTAAAGAAAGGAATGCTTTATTTTGAAAGCCATCACAGACATCGTGGACTGCTGACCTAGTGGGACCCACTAGGAATCACTAAATAAAACTGAGTTTCATACATTAGGAATAGTGATTTCCTATTTGCAATTCACAGAAAATCGCAATTAGGTCATCACTATTCCTAATTTTGATACATCTGGTCCTAAATCACTTACAGAACTTTCGCTAACTATGTGCATATAAGTTACAAACAACATTGTAGTGAGTTACCTTTTATCTTACAGTTTCGAAGGAAGAGTTGATGGTCAATGCCCAGAATGCAAGGCATGCCACAAACAACTGTGTATACATTATTTCTTGTGATCATTTAATAATTTGATTGGAGATTACTTGTAGAAGAGTAGAAGAACCATCAGCAGAAGGGACATTAGCACAAAGGGAGAGCTCACAGAACACAAACAAAAAAGTCCACAGTGTTACAGAAGGAAGAACAAGGGTAGTTTAAGGTAAAGTGCAGAAGAAAGTGTAGTCTAGAAAATAACTTTTGAAAGTACTTCTTGTAGTTTGAGTACTTCTTGTTATTCCTACCTTCGAAAGCAGAATGAACGTGAAAGTTCACACCAGAATAACAAGAGCTACAAGATGGAAATATAAGAAGTAGTAGATGTGACATAGATACCAAGCACAGGAAATCTCTCTTACCTAATTCCCCTTTCCCCTACTGGGCACCGTTTACCCACCACATGCATTATGGTTGTCGGTGGGTAGAGAGTTCACAGTGGAATTGAGAGCTGACATCCTATGGAACTATCTGGCTCTCACAGGACAGAGCATTTGCAGGTAAGTTCACCAGGCTTGACACCTTCTTGCTAGTCAAAGCCTATGTTCCTTAGTCTAGGATAGATTGGACCATTGTATTGAATGCTGCTGAGAGGGCTCCTAAAGCTGAAGCATCAGGGTCACCCCTTACACAAAATCATCTAGCACAGAAAAACTTTCAACTTGTTGCTGTGACCCACTAAGCCCGATCCTGGTTCTCGTATTGTGCTTGCTCATAATATCAACACGAAGTATCAACCCCTGGCTGTAGTTAGAAATCAAAGTCATTCATTTGCTTTGAACTTTGGGGACAGTATATGCACATCACCACCTCAAGAGACCTACTAAAATCACAACATGCACACAAAACCCAGCCTTCTCTATTATGAGCACAGAAGCATCAAATGGAAAGCAATTCAACCATCAACATAAGGCTCAGAAACACTTAATACGCTCTGGAACATGCAATTGACCTGATACCAATCACTCTCATTAGTCTGCTTCATGGTTCAGTGATGGGTCAACAGTATTTTTTAAGATCTCTTTTCACCAGGAATAAAATTAATTAGCTCATAATAACAGAGAGGCCAAACGAAGAGGTGGGATCACTCTGATCCTCTTTGCTGATCTTACTTGAATGAAATAACTTACTCTATCAGGAAGATTCATAATCAATTCAAATATCTAGTTTGCCATTGCAGTAATAGACCACTTCCTGGAGGATAATTACAAATTTCTGTTTGAAATCCTTGATCAGACCTTACACTGGTAAACCTTAGCCATACAATTCCTTCTGTTTGAAGACTTTACACAGGGATTCACTCACATTTCTAACAGACCAACACAGCAGTAAGACACACACTAAATGTTACAACATTCTAATGGATTCTAAAATTGATACAGCAATGCCTTATTTTTTTTTATTTTACAGCTACTATGCCAGTAGTATTAAACAAAAGTGCACACCGTATCAAAGAGTTCAATGAGGCAGAACTTGGAAAACTGTATAAAACAGCTGGAACCTTTTCAGCATTCAATGGTGATACTGTAGGCCTAATTCACATGGGTAACTTTCATTTTTGAGTAATTTTATAGCTTTTCAGTGTTCACAAGTTCTTAGTGTAAGTTACCACTTAAAAACCGTAGCAAGTTCTGCACAAGTAGTGAACTTACTCAAACTTACTCAAACGTGCAGGTTGTGAATCAAGCCCAGAATCTCTGATTATTAGGATCACAACATTACCTATCTTAGCAATAAACAAGTTGATACAGCTAACAATAAGGAAGTCCAAACAGGGCTTCAAGGTGACCAATAAATGAAAATAATTCAAGGACAATATGGCCATAATGATAAGACTGTTAATATCTTTAGAAAACATCACATTTTATAAGGTTTGAGGCAAAGAAACCACACAATCAGTATTGTCAGACATGACTTAATAGGGCTGAATTAGCAAAGATATATAATGTCCGACCAATCATTATTAAAGTACACAAGATAATCAAATGGGATACATCTAGTAAACACATACTATACTTCATAATAATGATTAGGCATCCATAGGAAATTAAGAAATTACATAATGTTTCATAATGCAATAAGTACAATGGTTAGTTAAGGCAATAAATGGATGACTGAGACGTCTCAAGGAAAGATACAAAGAGAGGAACAACCTAGATATGGCTTCCTCCTGATGAACACAAATTAATAAACATCACAATGAACAAAGCTTCTAGTTTGCTGATTTTCTCTAATGGAAAAGTGCACTGAGAAACTCAAGCACATGGAAAGTGCTTGGTCACATAAAATAAAAATGTACTTTCTTTTAGCAATTGTGAATGAGTGTCAGTGCAATCTGGTCGCTGTCCAGTCTTGCTAACTTAAATATATCTGAATGAGGCATTAGTTTCTTATTTAAAAAAAAACAGTCTACCAGACTGATCCATCTAATGTCTCTGTTATTGAAAACAAAGGACAAAAGCTACAGCCCCTGTACACTATATTTGAGATCATTAGGCCTACAAAGAACATATTAAAATACATTTCAGATGTATAGAATAAGAAGACTCCTAATTTAAAAAAAGATGCATTGCAAAAATTGACTATGAAAACAGAGAATTAAGGACTCAGTGATTCTTGAGGCGCTTCCTACTCCACGTTCAAGACATTTGTGCAAAGGAATTCACAAGAAGCAAATGGATATATATTTTTTTTACTTCAGAGCTATCCACAAATTAGAAAAGAAAAAGATCCAATCTGCAAGGTCTCTTAGACAATGTTTCCTTGATTTCTTCTGTAATTCTACTCCCAAAATAAATCAGATGTGAATGCTTTTAGCATTTAAGGGAAGAAATGTTATTTCCTAAAGTAAAATGAAAGACCAGAGTAATCGATATATATTCCCAATATATTGATTTTATAGACACATTTCCAGATAGCATGGGAACATATAATGGTATGTTTCATAGATTCCTTCTTCTCTGTATTTTCTGTGCAATCTTTGCCCTAATCACACCAGGAGATATGAAATAACATTGATTTTGTAAAATGTTGATTGCTTAAGCAAAATATGCATTGACATCTTACCATTTATTTAATTGTTATTAGCCTATCCGGCCTTAACAATAATCACACAGTAGATATCAATCCCTCGAACTCAATAAAAATCACATTAAGATAAAAAACATCTCAATACAAGGAACTATGCTTGAATTTTTGATTTAACATGTGCCGAAATGTATCCAATTTACCATGCATTATCGTAAAACCTGATTTGACCATAATTTACATAAAAACTTAACTTATTCTAGAAAAACATTATGAATCTAATATTTAAAATGTCTTATTATGGGACGAGTCATTTGGGGCCTTGCATTGCCTTCCAGTCATTTAATAAAAGACCGAGGCCTAACCCAGTTTACATTGCCCTGCACCGATTTCCCAAGCTAAATAGGTACGGGATAACATAGGCTATTGTGCCTGTGCCAACTGTAGGTGCATTGATAGACGTAATTTCCATGCTTCCAAGATATAAGTTGAGACCTTTGTCACAATGTATTTCTCATCTGAACGCATACATAGCGCTTCCGCCTCCTTGCACTTCCTAACTCCGAAAGTTCTGAAAAGTGGACAAAGGTACAATTTACGGAGTCTGAGCGTAAAGTGACATAGTAAAAGGAAATGGGAAAGTGTTTCCGGACCACCATGAAGACATGGACAACATTCTAAACTACCCGGAGGAGCGGATTGCCATCTGTTGACCACCGCTGTCACTGGTAGGGTGCCCATACGGAATTTAAAGTAGAGAGCCCTTTTTTCCTCCGGATAAATACTGTCTATGAATATTGCTGGTTTAAGCTCTTGGTTAAACAAAATATACCGTTTGAATAAAGGGCTAAATGACTCGCACATAATCTCTGTCTTTCGCTCCCAATATGCCTTTTTTATGACAGCAAGACTAGGCCTTCCGATTTTTTCAGGATGGAGCCAAAAGTCATCCTGGCCAATAGCAGCCAGGATAGTTGAAATATGTTTGAACCAGGGCAGTTTCCGATGGTTTTGCAACTTCATGATATCCTTGAGTACGTCTCTGAATGGTTTGAGAGCCTCTTTTGTCCAAATACGGATCCAGTATCTTACTGGAGCCAGAGCGATGTAGTCCTCAACCTTTCTCATCTGTAGATCAATTCTTATTGCTTTCATTGGTGTAGCATTACCTAGACAAAGTAGTTGGCGTAAGAATTTGTTCTCGGTTACTTGTATTGATGGAATCTTTCTGAATCCCCAAATCTCTGCGCTGTAAAGTGCTGCGGCTCTTGCTTTTGTTTTGTATGCAAGCAGCGCGGAGCTCACGGAGTGATTGCCTGTAGCCTTTGCAAATCTGAGTACTGCTCCGGCTTGTTGGGCCAAGGAAATTCTGCTTTTGTAGATTTGTGGTTTCCATGTCTGTTTTTCATCTAATCTGCAGCCCAGGTAATCATAGGAGGCCACTCGGGCCAAAGGCTTATTATTTACCCTAAAAGTCGATTGCAACGTCTGTTTTTGGTTGAGAATCATAAACTTTGTTTTCCCCTCATTGATTACCATGCTCCTTGAGGTACAGAAAGATTCGAAGCCCCTAAGTAGACCATGCATTGCTATCTCTGTTCTTGCCAGTAATACGGCGTCATCAGCAAAGAGCAAGATAGGTATACTTTCATTGGCTAGTTTTGGCACATCCAGATTTAATTCCTTCAAAACTTGACTTACTTTATTTATATAACAATTGAATAAGGTTGGGGCCAAAACGCAGCCTTGTTTTACACCTCGCTCAATTGGAATTTTGGCCGTGTAATCATTTCTCGTAGAATATCTGACCCTGGCAGTGTTTCCTGTATGCAATAGAATTAGCAGCCTTAAGATTTTTCCCTGTATACCCATGTCCGACAATAGCTGCCATAATGTTTGGCGATTTACGCTGTCGAAGGCTGTTTGGAGATCCACAAAGACCAGGTATAATGGACAGTTTTTAAGGGTGGCGTATTTAGCACAGATCATGTTTAGCTTAAAAAGTTGGTCTGTTGTACTTTGGCCTCTCCTAAAACCAGCTTGGTGTGTTGATATTAAATCTCCGTCCTCTAGCCATTGGTCTAGACGCGACTGAATCAATTTGGCAAAAATCTTTCCAACACTATCAAGCAGTGAGATAGGTCTATAATTGCTCACCATGTCCCGAGGCCCTTTTTTGTGAATTGGAACGATTATTGATTCCTTCCAAGAAAGAGGGATTACCTCGTAATGCCAAACACTGTTGAATAGACGGGCTAGAGCAGGTAACCATAACGTTAGCTGGTTACGGTAAGCATCTGAAGGGATGCCATCTGGGCCTGCAGCCTTGTGCGGCTTTTGAAGGAGGATAACTTGTTTAATCTCTTTTTCACTAAATTCTGGTATTAACTTCATTGCACGTGGAATGACGTGGGCTACTTGCGTGGAATTTGTGCTGGAAAATTCGTTAGAGACTAGTACGTTCTGGGTTCCGTTTACCAATCTAAAAAGACAATTTGAAGATGCTGCGTGGGTCTTTTGAAGAGGAAATACTTTGCTTGATCTTTGATTTCTGCCTCCCAGCCCTTGAGTGAGGATGTTTGAGTTAGTGGTCATCCCTGGTTCTGTCTTGGCCACTTCCTGATACAAGGCAGTAAAGTGCTTTACCCAAAGTTGAGGGTTAATATTCAGTTCTAGGTTTTTCGGGGGGCCTTCGCATCCCCACCTGACTATCTCCCAAAACTTTTTGGAGTTCCCTGCCGTTATTGCTTGCAGTAGAGTTTTCCAAAGTTTATGTGGAAATATCTTTCTTTTGTATCTTAATAATTTTTTGTACTGTTGCCTACATCCATGAAAATGTTGCTCGTTGGAATCATTCAAGTGCCGGTTCTTCAGTGCTTGTGATAAGGTCTTTTTTAGCTTTAAACACTCTTCATCGAACCAGCCCTCCATCATTTTAGGACTGATTTGAGGATGCTTGATCTTTTCCTTTTTTGTTTGCAGTAGCAAATTATTAAAGTTATGCAGGAGGGGTATAGCGTCATTGTCTGATGGGTTTAAGAACGTGCTAAGTGATGACAACCAGGTTTGGCTGGGAACACTCATATAAGGTTCATCCTCATTTGACCTTAATATGTTTTTCCTGTTTGGTCTCATGGTTAATGTTAGGCTATTTCCGTTGAATGGAGACTCCGCCTTCCCTGGGCTCGTGTCCGGATAGACTATCTCCATTAGCAGTGGGTCGTGATCACTCTCGATTCTGTCCCTTATTTCCATATCGATGACGTAATGCCAGGCTTCGATGTTTATTGCCATATAGTCAATTATGCTTTGCCTTTTTCCAGTTCGAAAGGTAGATTTAAAAGTTTTATCTGACTTTGTTCTCCCATTTAATGTGCGAAGTCCTCCTTCTATTAATGCTTCAAAGATTAATTCTCCTTTCTTGGAGTCATTACAACGTTGGATAAGAGGCGTTGGGATATTCCAAGCATAATCTTCCTCTGCTACTTGTTCGTCCCAGAGGATAGAATGAGGTTTAGTGTTAAAGTCACCACATATCAATAAAAAGATTTTACAAGGTTGGAGAGAGCGATTGTTCATGTGACCTGGTACTGGGTTCCTCCGATCCATAGATCTTTTGTTTAGGATATGTTCTTTAAGGAGCCGCACCCCTGGCGTAACTTGAGCCCGGCTGATAGGTGGGAAGTACACATTTACTATTTCAAGTGACCATTCCTCGTATTTGACTGCGAGGGTCTGGATTCCCTTGCTTTGTACGGTGTGAGTTACTACGGAGTTCCTCAGTAATGAAGTCCTAATCCAAATACTCAGACCTCCCGAGGGTCTTCCTTTTTTTTGCTTAATTGCAGGTGAGTGGAAGGTGGCGAACCCATCTAGGTCAATAGCATGTGTAGACCAAGTTTCTTGGAAGCAGCTGATGTCTTGTTTTTTAATGAATTCAACCCAGTCTTTATCTTCCATTTTGTTTTTTAAACCTGCTATGTTCCAGCTTAGAATTTTTAATATGGGACTGGTTTTATTTTTTATGTTCGAGTTATCCATTTTTTGCTACGAGCTTTTAAATGATTGCTCTTTGCAATTCTGTAACTGTGGGGAATTACCCCTACTGTTTCTAGGGGAATTAGCTACCAGGCAGAACCTCATGTTACTCAAGTTTATTCGTTCAGGCAGTTGTTGTTTGGAGCTGATTGCTCCCTGAAGTATCGAGCCGAAATTGCCTTTTGCCTCTTGCCTACGCATCATGTTTCGGTCTGTAGCTTTTTCAAGAAGTATTGTTGGATATAGTTCTTTTTGCGGAGTAGCAATGGATATTCCCCAGGTCTTCATCGTGTTTGAACATTTTAAGATCTGTTCTGCTATCCAAGGTGAGGCCCAGACTGTTTCTGTTAATTCCCCGTTCTCTAATTCTTTTTTTGGTATGAATCTTACTGAAAGGAGATCTTTAGTTGTTACATTCTGTAAGGCTGGCAGGGAGTTAACAAGACATAAGATGTTAGACCTATTCAGGATGTCGTGACTTCCTCTTGAGGAGTACTCAGGCATAAACAAGATCGTGGCTTCGGGGTTTTTAGTTGTTTCAGACCGGATCACAGTGTGCCCGCCACCTTCCTGCGACAGTCTACCTTGGAGTTGGGTGTTCTCATTTTGTCTGTCTTGGGTGGTAACTGCCCGACTAGTAGATATTCGATTTACCTGGCCTTTTTCCCTCCCTTGTTGCACTTCTTTGTTCCTTTGTTCTTCGTAGGGTTGCCTTTTTGGAGGCCAATTGTCCCTTTTTCCTTTGATTTCATTGGTTTCCAGGTCCAGTGCTGGGCGCGATGGTGCAGGCGAATCAGTGATCCACCCAGGCTGGTTGCTGAGATTATAATTCCCAGGGCTGCCCTGAGAACAATATTTTGCCTTTGTCCGGGGTGCGGGAACTGGGGCTGTTGTGTTGTCCACGCGCATGGTTGTTCGTATACTTTGTCCGTTTCGTATATACTCTGGGGTCTCTGCCCTTCTATTTTTGCCTATGCTATTATCTTGTTCTGCCCCCTCACTAATGGGGTTCGTAGGCTGCTGGTATTTTCCGTACTGGTCTTCTACTATGTTTGAGAAGTGTACCTGAACTAAATGTTCAGTTTTTGTAGCTGGGAGGTGCTTGTCGATACAAATGCTGGGTTTGGATGTTCCTGGGCTCCATTTGGGTTGTTCGTTGGCTGGAGGATCATTTACCTCGTTTATCCCATGATTTGTTCCAGGGTCTTTTCCGGACCACCTTTCTTTGTCTAAGTCATGCCCAGATGCTAGGTGTCCCCTGGGGCCAGTGGGTATGCGGTTTATATGGGAATGGTGAGTGCAACTTTTGTCGCACAATAAACCGGGATTTTTATTTATAAAGTTAAACACTTTATCAGTAGGTTTCTCAAAGATCTCCGACTCAATGCTTTTATCTTTATACTGATGTTGGGCGCTCTCGTCACCTGTGTTCCTGATTTCTCCTATTAGGCCTATCTGTTGTAACATATTTAAGGCCTTTCCTGCTGGTGCTTTTTTTTTTCCTCTAGCTTTCTTCCATGTGTTTTTCCATCTGCCTGTTGGTTGAGGCCTTTTACCCGGTGGCCTTTTTTCTACTGTATTTGGGACTTTGCTTCCAAATTCAGGACTTCCATTTGTTCTCTCCCTCTTAGGTGTCTGATTTTTTACATCTGGGTAGTTCTCTCGACCTGGGCCGAAGTGGCTTTCTATGTTTTCTTTGTGTGCTGGCCCTTCAATTAAACTAGATTCTGTTTTTCCTAACTCGTGAATGCACCCCTGTGTGCTTTTAAGGTTATGTTTAAGGTTATGTTTGCAGTCTTCGATTATGTCCTTGATTACTTTTGGGACTTCCAATAGTTTTTCCAGCAGTGGTCCACAAACTTGTCCATCCAGCTTGTCCATTTTATCGGCCACTGCTTGGTGCAACAGGTTTTCCCTAATTACGCCCTCTACTAGGGCCATCCTGTAATCTATAGACTGTATTGAGGATGTAAGTTGTTTGGTCAGTTCAAGTTGATCATCAAATTTTTGAGACTGGGCCATGATCGTTGTTGCGATTGAGCCCAGTGTTGCACATATAACTTTCATGATGCTAAGAATTGGTTGGTCTAGTGAGGGGTCGTCTCCAATGCCACTTTGTTCGTTGGTTATCTGACCTTCTGGATTTTTACCTTCCTTTCCTCTGTGGCCTATGATTATACTACCTTCCAGGAAGTTTAGATCTACTGATGTTATGCTGTTTAGTTGAGGGTCTGTGTTGCCAATAACGGAGTTGTCGAGTGAGGACAGCTCCAGACTGAAAGAACTACTGTTGAGTCTGCCCAGCATTGAATTAGTTTTAACAATTTGTCTTCCGCAGTGAAGCTGTGATGCTGGGGTTTTATGGGTCTGTTTAGATGGTGAGCAGTCTGTTTCTGGACCCATTACATTTTGGAGTGCTGTGAATTCTGCTTGGGCACATTGTGGAGAGGATGTTAGTGAAAAATTTCCGGAGTTCAATAGTCCCGTTTGGGGGTCAGGATAAGGTGAATCGTTGCTTTTTCTTTGCTCTCCCGAAAAGTTGCTCCACTTTGGGGGGTTATTTAACTCCACTTCACCATCCCCAAGAGGATTACTCATTGGGCAGAATAATTGCGAAAAACCAGCCGGCTGCTGTTGCTGCTGAAGTGGGCGAGTATCCTGGAGCCTGGTCGCTGGTAGCTCCAGTTCACCCCCCCCCCCATGTTGTAGCCACCCACTTCCCCCGGTGGCTGTGATCGGAGGCCACTGGCTCTGGGACTTTGCGTTTGCGGCTGTTCTGAGTTCGAGATCACTTGGTTGTAATAGTTAGTGATAGTGTTTGTTTTTGGTCTAGTTTTCCTTACTCCCGTAGATCCACCCGGGCCCGGGTGTGTCGGTGTATACTTATGTCCCCTGCACAGAGGACTTAGAAGGCCCCCCACAGTTCCGCCTACAGTTTCTCCTGCATTCGGTAGGGCACCCCCTGTATCGTCAGAGTCAGTATGGGCTGGCAAGCAAGGCAGTGTCACCACTTCTAATGTCCCGCCTGACTCTTCTCCTGGCTCGGAATCGCTTTTGATGGCGGGAGACCCGAATTGGACACCCTCTGCTGTGTCTGCTGTGTCCTCACCTAGGTTTGCGAATCCCCCCTGGGATTGCTGGATGGTTCTGGGTCCTGGTCCAGGTCCTGGTCCTGGTCCTGGTCCTGATCCTGATCCTGGTTCTGGTCTAACCCTAGACTTTGTAGACTTTTGAGCTCCTGCTCCTGCTCAGGTCTTTGGGAATCCGCAAGGTGAGTGAACGCCTTGTTGGCCTCCCTAGCCTTCTTTGTTTTTCCTCTTGTCCCAACCATCCTCCGGTTACCGTTCACTGCTCACTGCTCACTACTCAGCGTTCGCCACCCACCACTCACCGCACCCCACCCCTTGGCTCCTTGGCTCCTTACTGGGTTCCTTCCTTCCTTCCTTGCTTGGTCTTTAGAAGAGACCACCAATCAACAACGGCAAATCCCAATCCAAGGCCAAAGACCAACTAGGGCTATGGCTAGAGCTGTTGCTGTGGCTGTGGCTGTGGCCGTGGCTGGGTAAGGCTGGGTGAGACGACGTGGCGCGGTTGAGTACCGGTGCCGGAGCCGAGGGCAGGAGCAGGAGAGGGAGAAGGAGAGGGGTTCAAAGGCCGGGAAGGTGGACAGGGACAGGGACCCCCCCCCTTCCCACGAAGTCTGCTTACCTGGTCTCTCCTGGTCAGTCCTGGTCTCACCCGGTCTGCTCTCCTGCTCAGCGTCTTTTTCCAGGAGGGGGCTGTTGGAGGTCGCAGGAGGTCCACAGGGGGACGGCCTTCCTTCTGGCTCCCTCTGACTAGTTTAATAATCTCCTTGGCTTCACCTAGTCCATGTGATGGCAGGGCAGGGCAGGGCAGGGGAGCAACTCCAAGCTCCAAGCTCCTCTGGTACCCCTCTAGAGCTCCTCTCGTGCTCTGGGACTCCGGTACTCCTCTGGTGCTCCTTCTGGCTTCTGTCTTCTGGCTTACTGGCTTACTTAGTGACCACGCCGTAGTCCGCACCGTGACGGCGCTGGTGAAAAACAGGCAGCAGCCCTGGTCGCACTCGCCTGCTCGCGGAAGCTGCTCCCCCCGCCAGCAGCTTCTGCACCCCGGACCGTGCTCACTCGGCTTCTCAGCTTCCCGGCTTCCCGCGGCTGTTTTCTCCTGTTGACACGGAGAGCGCCCCCAGACCGTGCGCGCTGGACGCGGCTGTTTTCTCCTGTTTTCTCCTGTTTTCTCCTGTTTCTCCTGTTGACACGGAGAGTGCCCCCAGATCGTGTGCGCTGGACGCCGGATGCCACCTCGCGCTCACGCTTGCACTCGCGGTGAGCCAACCGCGACGCGAGCCACCCGGCACCAGCGCCGTACGCCGCACGCCTGAGCTCCTCTCGCCTCTCGTCTCTCTCGTGTGCGCGATGCAGATCCAATCCGTCTGTTTCCTTCTAGGTCTCTTTGCAATCCTTGAACACTGGGCTCGGAGCGGCGTTGCTTGTGTGCTTGCTTGCGTAACGCGAGTACGTGTGACTATGTAAAACAAGCAAAGCGTCTCTTTCGGGCTAATAGAGCCCCACTTCGTAATAGTAGAAGTTGACATCTATTCCCATGTTTCACCTGAGAATTTGAACCCATCTTATGCTCTGAAGAACCCCCACTCCTCAAAGACTGACATAGTATTAAGAATCAAGGCAGGACTACTTTTAACTATTCATCAATATTGTGGGCTCATTGTTTGAGGGTCCACATTGGTAGAGATAGCTGAGCAGTGAATGACTTGTCTCAAATGAAGTGAGGACAACATATGATTCTCTTAAGTAAATGTAATACTTGGGATTGTCTGACAACTATTCTGTGTGGCATCTGTCCGACCGGGGAACACACAACAATTTAATAAATAGCCCGATGCAGGAAGCTTGAGCGCTGCTGGCCTTTCACAAGATGTAATAAAAATAAAATGTGTAAGAGCTAAACATATATCACTTTTCTCTCTGTAGAAGACATGGATAACTAATAGGCTCACCATAGATTCATATTATGTTATGGATAGGCCAAAAATAAAAATTACAACCCAGTAAAGGTCACTCTAACAGAAACATAGCAATTCTGCTAAACACTGATATTCTCTGCAAATATGATATAATGGCTATCACTAGTAAGTTCTTCTGTGGTTATATATGCACTTCCCCCATACCTTTGAAAGTATTAAACTGCTCCTTTTGAATCTCCATATACCACCAGGCATATTTACAACAATGATTTGGTGGCCTTCCTGCAACTATTCAGTTTCATCTGGCACAACTTCTAGTTGTAGGTGACTTTAACACAAAAAATAATCAATAGTACCTCTTTTGAAATTAGAAGAGAGGAACAGGAAAAGGTTTGGATTGTCTCAGTGCCCAAGCTTGCAATAAAAAAGTGGATTTTAGAGGCAAGAAATTGTTGAATGGTATCTCAGGTCTAAGAATAGCTGTGGAGTCACCTACGAATACTGCCTCCTTTGTGCCCACCTCCAGTTCCACATTAGATTGTATGATTTCCTCACTTGAGTTCTTTTGGATAGAAAGACACAGGAACAGATGCATGAAAAAAAGTAATACATTTGTACCCTTAAATTTGCATCAATTTGCTGGGTTCAGACTTCCTGCAATTTTCCCATTATTCCCAGTACTAAATACAAAGGCAGCACTATTCGCAATAGTGCAATTCATAAACAAATATTATTTTATTTTCTAAATGTGCATGCTTGAGTTTCCACTGCCTTCCTGAAAAGAAAAAAAAATTGCTGAAGTCTTACATTTGGCCTTGCATAGTGCTCTGTTGCTTTTTTTTGCTAGGTTTGTGCTACATAAATACCATAAGAATACATAGTTAATAGTGATTTGCTCAATTATGTTTATTTTCCTTACATAACATTTGGATGTTTGCCATTTGTATTTTATGACCAAGGCAACCATCACCTAGTCTTATGAACCTTGCAACTCATTAAGCTCCTGTTTCATAAAATAAAAGCATACAAATTCAGGGAAGCTGTAACCATCAACAACTCTATGCACATCAATACCCCTCAAGGACAGAAAGCTATGAGCAGCTTCTACTTATTCAAAGTTAGCCCTGATAGAATCATCTGTCAACTGAAACCTTCAGACCGAGGAGACACCTCTGATTTCTGCCCACTGTAAAACAGTAGCTTATAACCTTGTCTTAAAAAAACTGGTACCCAACCGAACCGAACAACTCCAGCCCCATTGTAATAATCCTATGAAAATTAAAAATCTTACAGAAATTAATCACAGCCCTATTCCAGAAGTTGTTGGAGTCTAACAAAAGTTACACACTGACATGGCTTCTGTTGAGCATTGTTGATTTTATTGGAAAACCTACTAGTGTCAGTAAGTGGTCACTCTGTATGTTGATCTTCCTTGATGTTTCAATTTACTTTGACCTCTTTGGATTACATAATATTCATGCACTGACATACCTTTAGAAAATGCTTCACAGAATGTCTCGGATCCTTCCTCAAACATCACATACAAAATTGTAGTTAGTGCATTGTTTTCCCCTCATCAACCCAGTCACTACAAGAGTTCTAAATGATTCCCTTTTCTCACCACTCCTTCTTAATATCTACTTGAATTGTCTCATGGATCCCCTCAGAGCCTACTGTCACATCTTCCACTTTCAGTGATGCCTACAAATCTACCTGCATATCACAAGCAAAAACATTCAATTAAGATACATAAGGCTTCAAAGAAATTAAAGCTTGGATAAGCACAAATAGACTCAAGCTAAATGGGTCTAAAACCAAGGTAAATGTTTTATGCCCACCACTGCTATTTCAGTATTTGGTGACACCCATTGAAACAAAACTAAGAAGCCCAGGAGCCTTGTTGGAATGTAAAAAGAGCATCAACTCACAAGTGGTAATTCAGTCTACTTTCCTCCAATCAAAACTCATTCAAATTACCCAGCTCCTCCTAATGAAACATCACTCTACCATCATGTGAGGATGCTTTTCCTGTGTGTTTAATCATGGTATATGTGTACCAGGCCTTGATGTTTGTTAACATATTTGTTTCCGTACAGAAAGGATTTGGGTGCTTGATTTAGAAACTATAAATGTGGTAGCCTTGATGTCGACCCTCCTAATCAGGGTCATAGTTTAATTTCTGGTGCTTGCGTAGTGAGTACATATTACCTATATTGTCAATTGTTTTCTGCTGCTCACATTTCAATAGAACGAGAAGGAATTTCCCTCTGCTGCAAGTTGACTAAGTTCTGATTGCAGGTTAAGCTTGTTCAGTTTCCTTGCTAGCGGAATTCAAGATATTTGTGTGTGCTTCCTAGTGACTAATAAGAGAACTGTATTCTATCCTGTGTAACACACACAGAATCCAAGTGTGTTTGGCACCCACTTGATCCATATCAACTAATGGAAGAAATGCCGGTCAATGACTGGTTTTCGGGGAACGATGGCAAAAACTGTGCAAATGATTTTAGGCCTTTTGGCATGCACATATACTGAAGCACCTACTTGTCTCTGAAAATATCTCAATACAATATGAGCTTATACATGGACCTGGAAGGCAACTGAAATCTGGCAAAGCTAATGATTTAAATCTAGAAGGCTACAGATGTATGATAAACAAAATGTTGGGTAATATTTAGTTTTCACTTTCATTTTATTTTGAACCTCTGAGATGTTTATTATGATGATGATAATTGTTACTTGATTTGTAGAAGATAAGCACATAATACATTCTAAATCTTTACAAAAAACTATACTTGTGTGTGGGCTAATTTTGGATGGTCAAAACCGAGCTCTGCAGTGCAGATGTAAGAGATATTCAGACAAGTTTGTCTTTCTCTTCATACCTCTAATCCACAAGAGCATACCTCAGTGAGTACAATGAGAGACACCTCCAAGATTTCCAATTATCCTAAAAGGTTGTCATTTCCTTTTGGAGCTTGTGCTATGTAAGGTGTGTGACTCCTAAATTATAGGCGTAAATCAGAACTATAGTGGTTCGATGTTGGTCAACTCCAACCTAAACTATGAAGATGCCATGTATGCTGACCTTCCAGCATGCCATACCAAAATCTCCAAAAGGCATATGATGCTAAATATTCATACTCCAAAAAAGAGAAATGAGTTAACATTTTCCATAGCACTCTGAACAGGCTCCCCGTCCAGAGAAGAATAAAATCACAATGCTACAATGGCCTGGTAGGTACCATATAAATATGAAAGAATCATACACTTCCATCTAACATACCCACATGAGGTCAACCATATATCACTTAAAAAGAGTTGAGTGATTCATAGTTATGGACCATGAGAATTACCTCTGTTTCAGCACTAACCATCCAATGCCTATGGAAAAACTAAGAACTCATCTCTATCCCTCATCTCAGTAGGCAGCAGATGAAAAATAGATAGTGGCATGAGTACCTGACTAAACTGGCCAACCTAATTGGAATTGAGGATCCATTGGACAAGGATCCATTGTAACAGATTTTTTCCAACATAACAATAAATATACTCCCTGATGATGTAATCGAACTAATGGATAATGTTAACTAATACTTAACAATGAGCAGGAATATGTCAAGTAAAGATGTGGAATGATGAAATACAAGTATGAAGGCAGACAGAGGTCATGTAACCAAGAGTGCCTACAATGGGATAATCCACCAATAGGAGCTGGTTATAGCAGTCAGAATATCAGGGTGAAACCGCACAGATCCAGAGCAGTCCAACAGGCCTCATAATTCCAAATAAGGCTGCTAGCTGTGTTTTTGGTCATATCAGAATTAAACAGTACCTTGTAATGAAGCACAAATAGATTTGCATACAAGGTAGTAAAACATAGCCAATAGCTACAACCTGGCTCTGGAGCCAGCATTTGCTAGTGTTTAGAAAATAGTGACTGCAAAGAATAAAAATATTTGTCTGGTGACAATTCTGAGGGTCAATTAAAACAGTGAGAAACATCACTGTTTAAAATTTCAAATTATTTTTGTTTCTCTTCTTTATCTATTATTCAAACATGTATTAAACTATACTAATATGACAATTATTTCTTTTATTCCCAGTTTGATTTCATGGCATGTTTCTTTGCTGTTCTTGGGTGCAGAGGTTTTAGATTGCACTGTGACTAATAAACAGCCTCCATTTGGACCCTAAAGCTGAATAAATTATGTGTTTGATTTACTTCTCTGAATACTGATACCTCTTTTACATTGTAGATCAGCTATGGTTCATCTGTGAAGATTCTAAGTGATAAGATACAGTTCCCTTCTTTTCTGAGGACTACACCTAGTGATGAGTTCCAGTCTTATGGCCTCGCCAGACTGATCAGCCACTATGGATGGACCTGGGTGGGGATCTTGGTGGAAGACACTGACTATGGCCAACAAGGGGCCCAAGTTCTAATTGAGGAGTTGGAGAATTCTAATGTGTGCATTGATTTTCTATCAGTCATTCCGACCTTCAAGACATCATCTATACTCAGCCATATTGTAAAGGTGATCTCTGAATCATCAGCTAAGGCCATTATTGTCTTCTCTTCAGATGTAGTTTTCTATCCAGTTATTGAGGAGATTGTGAAGAAAAACATCACTGGTAAGATCTGGATTGGTAGTGATGCTTGGTCTTCTTCACAGCTGTTTAACCATCAATCGTTCTTGGGCATAATGCATGGAAGTCTTGGCTTTGATTTCAGAAGCGGTGATATGCCAGGGTTTGAAGAGTTTATGTCAAATCTTAATCCACTGAAAATACCAGAGGATATTTTTATCCACCGATTCTGGGAACAGACGTTTAAGTGTCAGTGGGCAAGTCTTAAGGCACGTAATACACAGAATAACAAAGCTCAGGAGCCCATTACTTGGTGCACGGGCCATGAGAAAATACAAAATGTAACTGTTCAGTTCTTAGACATGAGTAATTTAAGAGTCACCTACAATGTTTACAATGCCATTTATACTATTGCACATGCTTTGAAAGAAATGAATTCCTGTGTACCTGGAGAAGGGCCCTTCAAGAACAGAACATGTGGAGATATCAAGAACTTTGAGCCCTGGCAGGTAATTTCCCATGTTACTTTATAGAAAAAAGAAATTGGTGTCTTGTAGTGTGGAAGGTTATGTAACCACTAGATTGCATACACTTACCTGATCTTACAGATTACGCTTGTCAGAGACAACTAGGAATGGAATGCCATAATGAATAATTAGTTTGATCATGTGATGCACTTTAATTACATCTAGCTTTTAAGTATTGTTGTGTATTGCTACAAATAATGAGAGGTGGGAAGTATTGTATTTGGTGACAGTTATGGTTTTCATGGTTGTTATGGATTGTAGTGCTAACCATAACTTGAAAATTACAGTGGTTTTTCAATCTTAATTTGTAAAAGAAGCAAGACTTTGACAGTGTTTTCAGGTAAATTCCTAGTTTTTTTTTAAGCATACAACAAAGTGTTATAAAATCCCAATCCTAACTTCACTTTAAGCTTTGCTTTATTACGTAGTCATATATCATATCCAAGAGTTCCATTTACCCCTCCCCTCAACTAGTGGCCAGGCTGGCTATTCTCTACCTTCAGCTGCGCAAAACAGGGCTTAGTTGCATGACCTGGCCTCTGACTAGACCCTTTGCTCAATGCTCCGCAGGCAGCCAACCCCGCTGCATATGGTTGTATGAATGGAGGTCAGCCACACGATCTGGACTATGATCACATCCTTATTTTTTAATTTTTTTATTTTTTTCTTGGTTCGTAGATCCGAAATGGGATCCATTGATCCAGTGCAAGGTTCCTTTGTGCTGTTGACATGTGAAAGCCTCCCTTGCTGGTGATGGATCCATGAATTCAGATTCGTCAAGCACCTCACTGAAACTTCCATAAGTGGGCCATGTGCCCCAGTGGGTGGCAGCAAGGCCTAGTCAGAGGCCTGCCCTTCACTCAACCCACTGTGGGCCACCAAACTGCACTCCACATGGTCAAAGACTAGGCCTTTTGGCAAGGACCTGAGATCAACCCTCCTACTGGCAGCTAACTTCACTGCACATGCCCTGCACAGTGGCAGAGTTCCCTTTAAAAAAAAAAAAAAGTTAGATCTGTGAATCCAGAATGGGATCCGAGGATTCAAAGAAAGCTTCTGTGCTTCGGTTATGTGGACCAGTCTAGGCTTCTGTGGCTGGTGCTGTGCTTGAGGATCCTCCACTAATCCTCAAAGTTATGGAGGTTCCTCAAATATAAACAGGGGGGCCTCCCTTTGGAAACAACGCGCGGAGGGTCAGAGTCCTGTTGGAGGATCTGTGGACTATAGCTATATATAAACATTTATGAGCTTTAACTGCTTCATGGCCTTTTTAAAGGACAATTTCGGTGCAATTCAACATTTGTTTTCTGAATTGAAGAGCAAAGAATTCTATGGAAATTAAAGTGTAAAATGTCCGTTTTGGGACTCCCTTTCGTGCTTAGCCCCCGTTTAACTGACTTTTAATAAACATACAATGAATGACCAAAAGTGGATTAACTTTTGTTTAGAAAATTTCATGCAGGTTCATCGAACTGCACCAAAGTTATTAGGTAAACACAAAAATGCCTTTCCTACAGCTATAGGCAAGTAAGGTGGTGTGGTGAGCAGTCCATGGTCCTTTCGCCCACTGGCTTCCCTGCAAGCAGCCATCCAAGGTGTGGAAGGAGCCAGAAATCATTATTCAACCCCCAGGGTGCCTGGGTCGAGCTGGTCTCGTTCCAGGCACACGGTTCCCGTGTGCCTGGGATGAGACCAGCTCGTCCTGCACCCGGCCTAAACCACCCAGTCGGGGATGGAAGGGGAATTGCTTTGCCTTCCACCCCAATCCCCCCTCAGCAATCTGATGACGTCAGCGTTCTCATAGCGCACCGACATCATCAGAAGCTGCCGAAGACGCGCTGGAAGCCATTTGCTTCCAGCACGTTGAGAGAGAGGACCATCCTAAGATGAGCCCTTCTCATTTTAGAGGTTTTGGGGGGAAAACAGACACTGGGCAAGGAAAGAGTTTTTCCTTTCCCCCTGTGCCTGTTTTCAATGGATTCCTGTTCCACAATCGCGGACGGGGCCCGCAATTGTGGAGCAGGAACCCCCACTAGGCACCAGGGATTTCCTTTCAATTTTATTTTGGGGAGCAAGCCCCTGGTCAAGGGTCGCTCCCTTGGGGGGCAATAATAAATCCTGTTTCGGCCACCCCCTGGCGTCAGATTGTCAGTTTTTTCGGCCGATCTGCCTCCGGGAGGGGTCGAAACCCACTAGACAACAAAGGATTTTTTTATGAAGTATTTGGCCAGTGACCCCTTAGGCAAGGGTTGCTGTCCCAGGTGTAATATTTTTTTATATGTGTCCCCCCGCGGGGCTAGATCGGCCATGTTTTTGGCTGATCTCGCCCCTGGGGGGGTCAAAACTCACTAGGCCCCAGGGATTGTGTGGTGTGTGTTTTGTGTCTTGGGGGCACCCCCTGGGCAAGGGTCGCCCCCCATAGGGGGGAAATTAGTGTTGGCCATTTCTGCCCCCACGGGGGCAGAAACCACCAATACGCCAGGGATTTGTTTTGTTCCCCTTTTTGTGCACTATTCTTTCCTTTTTCTCCTTTTGATTTCTTCCACTCTTCTCTTCTGTTGGTTACTTCTCTTCCTCCGCTCTCCCTCTTCTTCCCTCTTGCTTTGCTTGCTTTCCTTCTTTGTTATCACCTCTTTTTCCTTCTTTCCTTTTTCTTTTACTTTAATATTTCATACTGTCCTTCTCTTTTTCATACACCTTTCCCCTTCTCCTCTTTGCTCACAATAAGGTTGAGGATGTCGACGGTGAAAGAACTGAAGGTCTTATGTATCCCCCATTTTGTTTAAGTACTCTTGTCTTGCCTTTTTTCATTTTTTTTGATTTGAAGAAAAAAAGGAATACCTGAATAGATCCTAACATACACCACTGTACATTGGTATCCTCTGCTGTCTCTCTTGGTTCTTACTGGCACTACTCCAGTACTCCTGGGAGCCACCCCTGCCATTGTTGCTGCAGCCTCAACTTGTAGTTGAACTGACCTGAGGGCACGGAAAATCAAAGCTGCAGGTCCGTTTAAATCAATATGCTCTCCTCCATTCGAAACCAGCGCAGGGGAGTAGAAAATCCACAGCTGTCGCTTCCCTTCGGCTTCTCCCCGGTTCCATGCCGCGACCAAGCTCTGGCCAAAGGAAACACTCCCTGTCACTCCTGGGACGGGACAGACTCAGGGAAGCAAACGCCACACTTCCCCGTGGAGTCACGTAACACTGCCGTCGGTGTTCCGACAGCACGGCCACTCCTCAGCGCTTCAGCCCCCGGTGAAAGCCAACTACCCCGTCTTTTGCTGTTGTCCTTTTGCCGGCTTGTTAGAAGGGAGAACACTGCCGCTTAATTCTGTCGGGGCCACAAGAGATCATTCGGCCGTTCCGCTTTCCGACACCATCCTGCGAACCCTTCAGGCCCCTAGCCACAGAGCATGACGGGAGCGCACGTGACCTTTACCCAGAAAGGATTGTTCCCCTTTTTTTGTTCTGTGCTGGGGGGGCCAAGGGCCACCCTAAAGGGGGCACAGAGCTGTTTGCCATATCTGCCCTTCTGTGGGGGCAGATCAGCCTATTTTTTTCACTCCCACTTAGGCACCAGGGATCCTGTCTGTGTGTGTGTTTTGTGTGGGGGGGCACGGCACCTTTGGCAAGGGTCACCCCCCCAAAGAAGCAGGTTACTGATGGCCATTTCTGCCCCCCTTGGGGGCAGATCAGCCTATTTTTTTTAGGCCCATATGCCCCCAAGGGGGGCAGAATCCACTTAGGCACCAGGGATGTTGTGTGTGTGTTTTGTGTGTGGGTGGGCAGCCCCTTTGGCAAGGGTTACCCCCCCAAAGGGGGGCATATTACTCATGGCCATTTCTGCTCCCCTTGGGGGCAGACTGGGCTATTTTTTTTTGGCCTATCTGCCCCCAAGGCGGCAGAAGCCACCAAGACGTGAGGGATTTTTTTTTGTTTCCCTTAGTTTTTTTGGTGCTTGGGGGGCCCCCTTTGGCAAGGGTCGTCCCCCCCAAACAGGGTACAGGACTGTTGGCCATTTCTGCCCCCCTTGGGGGCAGATCGGCCTATTTTGTTTGGGCCCATCTGTCCCTAAGGGTGGCAAAATTCAATTAGGCACCAGGGATGTTGTGTGTGTGTGTTTGGTGGAGGTGGGCAGCCCCTTTGGCAAGGGTCGCCCCCCAAAGGGGGGCACATTACTGATGGCCATTTCTGCTCCCGTTGGGGGCAGATCAGCCTATTTGTTTAGGCCCAGGGCAGAAGCCACTTAGGCACCAGGGACAATTTCTAAGTTCTGGGTGGTGGGGTGTTTGTCAACTGGCGGAGTATTTGTATTTGTGATTAGAACAGTGTATTTCTTCTTTTTGTTCTAGTTAAAGGTTTTGCTTCCTTTGCTGTGGTACCTTGCGGTTTTGGCAGTATTTGTTCTGCGGTTTGCATAGTTGCATGTTTTAGATAATTAAGAGAACTTTACTGCAAAGGAGTTTTGTTGACATGCATGAATGGCATGTTTGTAGGTGGTGTACTAATTGCAGGATTGTGTGTGAAATTGTCCTTAGATCTGAGCACAATGATATTTGTGTTGTCATATGTCTAATTTTCTTTTTTCCTTTTTCTTTTTAGTGGGATATCATTGGTGATTGCTGTGTCTGTGCAGAGTAGTTGCTGGTGAATAGCTTTTTCAGGCAAGTGAGTGGTATAGTTTTTTAGTACATAACTCTTTGTGATAAAGCTACACTTTGTTTATTACTTATTTTAGTGCTGGTTGTTGTTGGCAATCCATTTGTTGTTAGGAAGGATCATAGCCAGCCTCAGAGTGACCACTCAGCAGGTTATTCGCATGCTTTTTGAGTCGTCTTCTGACCATGATTATGAGACTGACTCTGCATCTGAGGCAGAGGAGGAAGTGAAAGATTCTGGCAGTGAGCTTTTTGTCCAAGAGGATTCTTCTGATGAGGAAGCCACTCTCAGTGCAGATGAAGGGCCATTGATGTGCCAAGAGTGCAGCAGCCTGGGGCTGAAGGGTTTCCCATTAGAAGACCTGACACCTGGATTGCCCGAAACATGGAGCAGCCACAGTTACCTGCGTTTACTTGTCTCCCAGGGTGTAGAGTCAATACGGAAAACTTTTTGTCTGTCAATTTTTTTCACTTGTTTATGGATGATGTATTTTTGGAAGAGATTGTTAAGCAGACTAATTTGTATGTGGAGCAATATTTGAGGGACAACGCTGCCAGACTTAGGCCTCAGTCTAGAGCTACTCAGTGGGTTCCCACATATCTGAGGAGATGAAGAAGTTTTTAGGTTTGACTTTTTTGATGGGCTTGATAAGGAAGCCGTCACTGGCTTCTTATTGATCTACTAGTCCCTTGATGGCAACAGCTATATTTCCTGCAACTATGATACGTAATCGCTATTTGCTTCTTCTTCGTATGCTGCATTTTGTAGACAATGCTTTAGCCTTGCCATGAGATCACCCTGATTGTGACCGTATTTTTAAGATTTAGGCCTGTCCTTGATCATTTTGTGGATCGTTTTTCAGAGCTCTATGTTCCAGGCAAAGAGTTAAGTGTGGACGAGTCTTTGGTCCTTTTCAAGGGGCATTTAATTTTTAAGCAGTAGGGCACGGTCTGGAATAATATTGTATATGTTGTCAGAACGTAGTACAGGATATTTGTATAATTTCCGGGTCTACACTGGTAGGGATTCCAGTATTGACCCTCCTGGTTGTCCGCCCACTTTTGGAGTTAGCAAGAACATTGTGTGGGAACTTGGTAGATGACTGTTTAACAAAGGTCAACATTTGTTCGTAGATAATTTCTACACTGGAGTGCAGTTGTTTAAGGAGTTGTTTAGAGTGGACACTGTTGCTTGTGGCACAATCTGTTCTAACCGGAAAAGCTATCCAAGGGAGCGTGTCTGTAAAAAACTTGAGAGGGGACAGTGCAGTGCCTTGCGGAATAATGAGCTGCTAGCTCTGAAATTTTCAGACAGGAGGGATGTGTACATGCTATCTACCATCCATGATGAGAGTATTTCCCCTGTGACTGTTTGGGGTCAGGTTGCCGAAGTGTGCAAACCTGTGTGCGTTTTGGACTACAATAGGCACATGGGTGGTGTTGATAGAGTAGATCAGAGGTTGGAACCTTACACTGCTCTTCGTAAGTCTTACATGTGGTATAAAAAGTTGGCCCTACATTTATTTCATTTGGCAACTTTTAATGCTTTTATTGTGTTCAAGGATTGTTCTCCTGAGACAAGGATGAAATTTGTTAAATTTCAGGAGTCAGTGATAGAGAGCCTTATTGTGGTGGAACAGGCAAGAGTTCCTAGAGTAACAGTGGTGGAGGATGTGACTAGATTGAAAGATTGCCACTTTCCAGATGACATTCCTCCCACTCCCAAAAAAGACTTGCCCACTAAGAAATGAAGAGTATGTGCCCGGAGAGGTATCCGGAGGGAGAGCCAGATGTACTGCCCTGATTGACCTTCAAAGCCTGGGCTGTGTGTGGCTGGCTGTTTCAGGAATTACCACACCAAAAACTTTTTGGGAAATACCGTGACCGTAAACTGCCTATTTTATATTTTCATATGTTCAGTTTCACGGTTGGCATTACTGTCATATATTTAGTTAGAGCTTTTGTGTTTGTAGTTTTGTACTTATTTTATAATTAGTTAGTGGTTTCTTTGTTGTTTATAAACAAAAAAAGTGATGGCGGTGTGCGTGGGGTGGCATTTGGCTGGCAGTGTGCGTGGGGTGTCACTTGGCTGGCAGTATGTGTGGAGTGGCGCTTGGCTGGCGGTGTATGTGGAGTGACGCTTGGCTGGCAGTGTGCATGGAGTGGTGCTTGGCTGGCAGTGTACGTGGAGTGGTGTTTGGCTGGCAGTGTGTGTGGAGTGGTGCTTGTCTGGCAGTGTGTGTGGAGTGGCGGTGCCAGCCAAACGTCAGTCCACACACTCCTACCAGCTAGTGTGATTGCTGTATCAGGCATGTGGGCATATGTAAGTGATGGGCCCTTGAGTGGCGCTGTCTGTCGATGCGAGTGTTGTAATGTGCTGGGCCTGTGGCTGGCTGCGTGAATGGTCTTGCGCATGCCATGTATGAAAGGTGTGTGAATGGACTGTAAAACGGTTGGTGCCTTGACGTGGCTTCACAGCTCATGAGCTGTGAGTCATTGGTTCAGTTTTTTGGCCTTTCAGTTATTAACTGTGCATTTCACTTTTGTGAAATCTCTTGTTAATAAAATTTGATTGACTGAACCATCACGTACCCTTGTGCCAAATCCAACCAGTATGTGTGGTAAAAATGACAAAACCTGCTCCGCTGTAAGCAGGTGTCGCAGCACACCTGTGACACGCTAGGTGTCTCAGGTGGGACTCCGATGATGAAGCATGCCACCAACTTGGTTGGTGGGTGAGGGGTCTTTTTCACATAACCTCAGTGCGTTTCTTTGCACAATTTTAGTGTTTGGCACATCTCAGACGTACGTGGACACATCAAAATGATATATTACAAAACTACCTCTGTTTGGGGGGAGGGGGCACCTATGTTTTTGGTCCTGGGTACGGCCTTCATCTAGGGAAACCTACCAAAACTCAGACATTTTTTAAAACTTGACAGCCCAAGGAATCCAGTGAGGTGTGGCTTGCATGGATCCCCCAACATTTTCTTACCCAGACTCCTCTGCAAACCTCAAAATGTGCTTAAAAAAGTACATTTTCCTGAGTTTTCTTTATAGGATCACCGTTCTGGCATGAAATTTCTACTCCCCAGCATTCCCCTCAGTCTCCCAAGTAAAATGACACCTCACTTGTGTGGGTCCCTAAAGCCGACTCAGCCTAAAGCTGTATGAAAGGAAAATATGTGCTTATCAACTAGCTGTGCTATCCCCTCAATCTCTACAGGTTTTTGGCCTTTTTCCGTTGCAGGCACCTGGCCCACCCACGCAAGTAAGGTATCATTTTTATCGGGAGACTTGGGGGAACGCCGGATGGAAGGAACTTTGTGACTCCTCTCAGGTTCCAGAACTTTTTGCCACCGAAATGTGAAGAAAAAGTGTTTTTCTAGCCAAATGTTGATGTTTGCCATGGATTCTGGGTAAGAAAACACTGGGGAATCAATGCAAGTCACACCTCCCTGGACTCCCTCGAGTGTCTAGTTTTTCAGAAATGTTTGGGTTTTAGGTTTCCCTATATGGCTACTGAGCCCAGGACCAAAAATGCAGGTGCCCCCTCCCCAAAAAACAGTTCGTTTTTTGGGGGGGATAATTTTGATGTGTCCACGTTGTTTTTTGGGGCATTTCCTGTCGCGGGCACTAGGCCTACCCACACAAGTGAGGTAGCATTTTCATCGGGAGACTTGGGGAAATGCTGGGTGGAAGGAAATTTGTGTCTCCTCTCAGATTCCAGAACTTTTTGTCACCGAAATGTGAGGAAAAAGTGTTTTTTTAGCCAGATTTTGCGGTTTGCAAAGGCTTCTGGGTAACAGAACCTGGTGAGAGCCCCACAAGTCACCCCATCTTGGATTCCCCTAGGTGTCTAGCTTTAAAAAAATGCACAGGTTTGGTAGGTTTCCCTAGGTGCAGGCTGAGCTAGAGGCCAAAATCCACAGGTAGGCACTTTGCAAAAAACACCTCCGTTTTCTGTGGGAAAATGTGATGTGTCTACATTGTGTTTTGGATCATTTCCTGTCGTGGGCACTAGGCCTACCCACACAAGTGAGCTATAATTTTTATCGGGAGGCTTGGGGGAACACTGGGTGGAAGGCAATTTGTGGCTCCTCTCAGATTCCAGAACTTTCTGTCACCGAAATGTGAGGAAAAAGTGTTTTTTTGCCACATTTTGGGGTTTGCAAAGCCCCACAAGTAGCCCCATCTTGGATTTCCCTAGGTGTCTAGTTTTTAAAAATACACAGGTTTGGTAGGTTTCCCTAGGTGCGAGCTGAGCTAGAGGCCAAAATCCACAGGCATGCACTTTGCAAAAAACACCTCTGTTGTCTTAGGGAAAATGTGATGTGTCCACGTTGTGTTTTGGGGCATTTCCTGTTGCAGGCACTAGGCCTACCCACACAAGTGTTGTATCATTTTTATCGGGAGGCTTGGGGGAACGCTGGGTGGAATTAAATTTGTGGCTCTTCCCAGATTCCAGTACTTTCTGTCACTGAAATGTGAGGAAAAAGTGTTTTTTTAGCCAAATTTTGAGGTTTGCAAATGATTCTGGGTAAAAGAAACCTGTTGAGAGCCCCACAAGTCACCCCATCTTGGATTACCCTAGGTGTCTAGATTTTAAAAATGCACAGGTTTGTTAGGTTTCCCTAGGTGCCAGCTGAGCTAGAGGCCAAAATCCACAGGTAGGCACTTTGCAAAAAACACCTCTGTTTTCTTTGGGAAAATGTGATGGGATTTTCTGTTACAGGCGCAAGGCCTACCCACACAAGTGAGGTACCATTTTTATTGGGAGACTTGGGGGAACATAGAATAACAAAACTAGTGTTAGTGCCCCTTTTCTTTATCTACATTTTTTACTTCCAAATGTAAGACAGTGTGTAAAAAAGACATCTATTTGAGCAATGCCCTGTAATTCACATGCTAGTATGGGCACCCCGGAATTCAGAGATGTGCAAATAACCACTGATTCTCAACACCTTATCTTGTGCCCATTTTAGAAATGCAAAGGTTTTCTTGATACCTATTTTTCACTCTTTATATTTCAGCAAATGAATTGCTTTATACCCGTATAGAATAAAAACCAACTGCAAGGTGCAGCTCATTTATTGGCGCTGGGTACCTAGGGTTCTTGATGAACCTACAAGCCCTATATATCCCCGCAACTAGAAGAGTCCAGCAGACGTAACGGTATATTGCTTTAAAAAATCTGATATAGTAAGAAAAAGTTACAGAGTAAAAGGTAGAGAAAAATGGTTGTTTTTTTAACCTCAATTTCACTTTTTTTTTAATTTCAGTTGTTATTTTCTGTAGGAAACCCTTTTTAGGATCTACACAAATTACCCATTGCTGAATTCAGAATTTTGTCTACTTGTCAGAATTGTTTAGCTTTCTGGGATTCAGCATTGGTTTCACACCCATTTCTGTCACTAACTGGAAGGAGGCTGAAAGCACAATAAATCGTAAAAATGGGGTACGTCCCAGTAAGATGCCAAAATTGTGTTGAAAAATTGGATTTTCTGATTCAAGTCTGCCTTTTACTGGAGGCTGGGAAGCTGGTGATTTTAGCACTGCAAACCCTTTGTTGATGCCATTTTCAGGGAAACAATGACAAGCCTTCTTCTGCAGCCATTTTTTCCCCTTTTAAAAAAAGAAAATTTGCTGTATTTTGGCTAATACTTTGGTCTCCTTCAGGGGAACCCACAAACTCTGGGTACCTCTAGAATCCCTCGGATGTTGGGAAAAAAAAGGACGCACATTTCGTGTGGGTAGCTTATGTGGGCAAAAAGATATGAGGCCCTAAGTGTGAACTGCCCCAAATAGCCAAAAAAAGACCTGGCGCCTGAGGGGGAAAAGGCCTGGCAGCAAAGGGGTTAAAGGTGGGTGTCCTTGTACCACAAGGGGCACTCACAACCTTTTCTGTTCCTGGGGCCACATTAGGAGGCCCTGGGGTCCCACCGGCTCCCCAGCCAGCAGCCAACCAGGGTGCTGGCGATATTAGGCTTCACTAGTTTGCTCCTGCTCAGCTAGGAGTCAGCTTTTCTTTCTACTCACACCTGGTAAGAGCAATCTGGTGTTTTGCTCCCACCTTTCTGGGAGCAGCTTTCCTTTCTGGGGGGGCAATCTAAAGTGTCGCAGGGGATAGGATTCCCTGGGCCACTGTTGTACATTGGGCCATAGGGGATTGAGTCCCTGGGACCATATTATGGCTCTGGGAGTGGGGCTCAATGCACCTTTCCCCCAAAAACGTACATTAGCCCTGGAGCATGGGATCCTGGGGTCTTTAAATGGCTTGGGGAGGAGGGGCACACTCCTCCTCCCCACAAACAATGGCATTGGTCACAGGGGACAGGGTCCCTGGGGACTTTAAGTGGCTCAGAGAGGTGGGCCATACAACTCCTTCCCTTTTGTTTAATTGCACTGACCTCCCCGATGACCTGGCCTACTCCGGTGGGGGAATTTCACCCTTTCCATGCTGAGGACGGAATGGTTCCGTCCTCAGCCGTGGTTCTCGTGTGCTGAGGATGGAACCATTCCATCCTCATCACATTAACACTGATTCCCTGTGCTGTAAACAGCACAGGGTTTTCCTTTTTTATATTTGAGCCTTGGGAGCATGGTAAAAGCTTCCCCTGCTGCCTGAGGCATTTCTTTTTCTTTAACTGTATTGATGATTGGCACACCTGGTGCACTGATGTCATTACAGTAAAACTGAAAGTGAAATGAGCCAATAGGTGCTCGGCGCTTGTGAAGCTATCTCTGCCCCCAGCCACTGGATCATACTGGAGAGGTATCGTTGGAAAGGGGAGAATCTCCCCTTTCCAATGATACCTTTTCCAAGTGGATCTCTGCTTGGAGATCCACCCCACTAGACACCAGGGATTTCTTTTTGGAACAGGGAGTGGCCCCTTAGACAAGTGCTGCTGCCCATAATCTGGGCATTATTTTGGTTGCTTTTGCCCCCCCACGGGGGCAGATTGGCCTTATATTTAGGCTGATCTGACCCCCTAGGGGGGGCAGAAAATCACTAGACTTTTTGAAAATATATCTCAGGGAGCGGCCCCTTGGGCCACGCTCGCTCTCTAATATGGGAGCATTGTATTGCCCATTTTCTTCTCCTACATTTTTGGTTCTGGACTCAGCAGCCATCTGATAAAAATGATACCTCACTTGTGTGAGTACCCAAAGCAGAGTCAGACTGAAAATGTATAAAATAAAAAACTGAGCTTATCAACATGCTTTGGTGCACCCCACATCTCTACATGTGTTTGGCCCTTCCCTATCGCAGGGATGTGGCCCACCCACACAAGTGAGGTATAATTTTAATCAGAAGACTGATGGTAACACTCGGTGGTAGGAAATGTATGCTGGCACAGTGATCCCACACAGAAATATGAGGAAATCACATTGTTTAGGTACATTTGAGGTTTGCAGGAGATTCTAGGGAAGTTGTAGGATCTATGCAAGCCACACATTCCTGGACTCCCCCCGGTGTTTAGTTTTCAGAAATGTCTAGGTTTGGTAGGTTTCCAGTACATTGCGGGGACATAAGTTATAGTTTCTCAGGTAACTATAACTGCTGAATTTCAATGTTTTTTTGTAAGGGAAATCTGAGCCTAACTATAACATCCCTGTAATCTTTGTTTTTTAGTGAATTTCCAAGGTTTTTCTAATTCTATTTCCTAACTATAACATCCCTATATCCTTTAGTTTTTTTCAGTGAATGTCTTTGTTTTTTTAGATTCTATTTCCTAACTATAATGTCCCTGTAACCTTTGCTTTTTTCAGTGATTTGCAATGTTTATTTTTACATTTAATTTCCTGACTGTATCCTGTAACCCTTGACAGTGGGTGTGTGAGTAGCTGTATCAGTAGGTTGCTGGATGTGTGAGTAGCTGTATGGGTCTCTAAGTGGATGTGTAAGTGGCTGTATGGCTGTGTAAGTGACTGTATTGGTGTGTACATGGCTGTGCAAGTAGGTGTAGGAGTGCATGTGTGGATCTGTGAGTGGGTGCATAAGTTTCTGATTGGGTCTGTGAGTTGGTGTGTGGGTCTGACTGGGTCTGTGAGTGGGTGCATGTATGAGTGTCTTTGAAGTTCTATGAGTGGATTGATGAGTCTGAGTGGGTGAGTGAGTGGATGTGTGGGTGTCTGTGAGGTTGTGTCAGTGGCTGTGTAAGTGATTCAGCCACAAAGGAACCTCACCTGCCCATTCCTCCAACAAGAGTCTACAGTTTTGCATAAGTGGAGTTCTTTCTTCCTCCTTGGGTTAATGTTCGGTTTGTATTCTACACTACAGCTGCGTAACTGAGCACAAGGAAATGTGACCTTGTGTGCCTTTTGGCAATATGATTGTTCCTGGTGTGTCCTTATCCAGAAATAAGTGATAGCATAAGTCCTCCTATAAAGAGGCCAACTAGACTACAAAGATGTAAATATCCACTATAGGAGGCTGGCTCTCTATCTAGTGTACGAAAATTAAGTGCACTGTGCATAGAGTCCAAGCAACCCCACTTTGGTATCCAGAGGTAAAAAGCAGACCACCTGATGCGCTGGCTTTATGGTAGTGTGGGCGAGTAGTTAGGCTTATCTGGGAGATGTGCTAAGCATTTGTTGTGCTCACAGTATCAATAAATGTGGACAAACAGCAGCAAGAATGACATGAGCCAATTTACAAAAATACTTCAGAATTTTATAACATTTTTAAGACCAAGATCATCAATTTACAGTAAGTGTTTCTTTTGTTATGATGTTTCCAATTTTAGAAAATATATGCTTTCTGTGCGTAATTATGCACAATAGGAACAAATGGGAAAAACTTTAAAATTGCATGTAAAATCAGGCAATACACTCAGAAATGTCACCTTCTATTTTTAGGTTGATGTCATTGGGATGTCCTATCAGCCAGCCTGAGTAGTTTGGGTAGTTCCCAGTTCAAGCGGGAGCAGCAGCTGAAAGTCTTGAAGCTGGTGCACAACAGAGAAGGGGACTACTTGGAAACACTGCACGAATGTACTTAAAGGTAAGTCATGTGGGTCCCCTTGGAGTGTAGAGGTTGCAAGAGGGTTAGAGATGCTTAGAGCACAGCTTTTTTTCTGATACAGGGGCCAGGGAGACCGGTGGCAGTACAGATAGTTCAGCCAGGAGTCATGCTTAAGGGAGTCCTTGGATCCAGCAGCAGGTCACTTGGGGGGTAGATTGCAGGTCAGCAGGGCCACCTTGAGGGATGGCTCTTGGGTGTGCTGAAGCCCCTCAACTAAACTTGCTTCTGGGCTTTGGAGAGTCAGTAGTGGACTTTGCTTCTGGATGACCGACATTGGAGGTCCAGTACACCAAGCAAAGGGACATCTCAGGCCCTGGAAGTCACAGTGACACCACACTTGGCACACTGGTAGGTTTCTTCATCAGGGGCTCTCATGTGGATTTTGGTCAGGCTGCTGGGTCCGGTTCATTGGTCAGAGGCCAGTCAGTGAACTGGACTTGACTAGTTTCTTGCTTGCAGGGTATAGGAGAGTGATACCTTCATTCTGAGGAAGGTTCTTAGCAATTTGTAGAAGACTGGAGGTGTTCTGTTTTTTTATAGAGACCTTCAGGTTCCCAGGTGATACCACAGCGGTGCTTGTCGAGTCCTAGGAGCAGCAGGCAGAGTTTGGCACCTTTTTCATCTTGCAGCAGGACTTCTTTTTCCGTGCCTCGAGTCTTCTTTGTTTCTGTTTTTCTTGTGTCCATCAAACCTGATCTGTAGGTCTATGGATGCAAATTAAATACTGCATTTAGTGGGTGTTAGGGCAAGTACCTGGTAGTGGCCAATGAGCTACCTGCCTTAGGGTGGCTACACCCATTAGGTGACTATTTCCTGTGGGAAGGGGTCACATCCCTAACCCATGTTGGCTATTTTCCTACCATCCAAGATGGAGGAAAATGAAATGGAGTGGTCACCTAGCCTGCCACACTTGAGGGGTGGTGCAGGCTTGGGATAGCCACTTCTACTTTTACTAAGTTTTCCTGCTCAAAGTGCAGGAAAACCACTGAGTGGCCATCTGCCGCTAGGAGAGGAAGAAGCCAGATTTCAAAGGCAGTAAAGCCTTTGAATCTGACCACTGGTGCATGGTGTCTCCCTGGGGGAGGAGGTGTAACACCTCCACCAAGAAAAGGCCTTGTGTTCTGGCTCCTGAGAGCAGAGGCTCTCACCACAGGAATCCAGACTTCGGTCTGGTGGTGGCAGGCTGCCTAAGACCAGTCAGCAACCATGTCAGGATTGTTAGGTTTTGCGGGGGCACCTCTAAGGTGCCCTCTGGGTTCATGTTATAAGAAATCCAACACTGGCATCAGTGTTGGTTTATTTTTCTGAGTTGTTTGATACCAAACAAGCCAGTATTTAGAGAGGCCATCAAGTAGCTGGGGAACGCGTAATGACCAGCGTACAGCACATGTAGTTGCTATGGCTTCCCTGTACACACATGTCTTAAGGTTTTGCAAACACACAGTGGGGGGCATCTTGGCTCATGCACACATATGCCCTCACATACATTATAATGGGCCCTGCCTTAGGGCTGGAAGGCCTGCCAGAGGAATGGCTTACCTATATTTCATGCAGCATTAGTGGACATGGCACTCTTGGTGAGTGTCATGTCGAGTTTGCAACTTTTAAGTACACCTTGTCATGCACTTGCAATGGCAGTCTGCATTAGGTTGGTGTGGGGCCTCTCAGAGTAGCACAATTGATGCTGTAGCTCTGGGGGGCCCTCTTCAATATCCGTTGCCCTAGGTACAAGGGGTACAATTTACTAGGTACTTACAAGGGTGGCTGAAGTACCAGAGTACAGTTTTAGGGAAATAGATCTGACCCTGGTAACCTGTTCAGCATGAAACCACATAATTTTCCAGGCAAAAAGTGGGGGCTACCATGTCAAAAGAGGCCCTGTCTCCCAAATGAAAAGGGATGAAGCTACCCTTCGCCTGAGGAGTCTTCATCCTCTAAGTGGAAGAACCTAGGCAGGCCATTTGCACTGGCCTGGGCAGTCCCAGGTCTGTGTTTCACTTTAAAGTCCATTCCCTGTAGGGATATGGACCACCTAAGCAGTTTGAGGTTGTCTTCTTTCAAACTTGGTTTATTATTTAGAATTTATGAACGCATATAGTCTATATTAGGCATACACCATCCTACAACCAAAAGGCATAAGAAAGCATTGGTTACAGCGGTACATTGTGAGTAGCAAACTTAAAAGGGCAAAGAAAGCCGCTGTATGTCCCAATGGTGAAGCCTGCAACACAGCTGCAATTATGAAACAGAATATAGCATTATGGGCAATATGGTTGGTAGGTTCGAGGGGGGGAGGGACAAAAAAGGAAAAGGAAAGTCAGAACTAGATACATCAATCAACAAACGCTGTTGAGGACAGCAGGGTACAAAAGCAAGGCATATGAGGTATCAGCAGCCATTGTTCCAGGTCTGCGCTGAGGTATATCTAAGGAGAGTAGTAGTAGAAAATGTTTGTAGGGGTGCAACAACATCAGTATCCGATAAATAATTCCAGCGCCTCCAGTCTTGGTGGGGTAAAGCAGGTAAATTCCCTGTGGGAAAAATAGGCTAACAGAGGGCACTAGAGTTAGCGAAACTGCGCTTCTGTGCCAGATAATTTATGACTAAGTTTCTCTAATGCCAGGTGAGCCATTGCGATAGGGAGGGTGAGGATTGCTTTTCCAAACTAGGACAATCAGCTGTTGCGCTGCATGTAGCATGTGGCTTATGAGTATCTAATCTGTAGCAGTTATACCTGCCAGGCCTGGGGGTCGTATACCAAGCATAACTGTGAGGGAGGTGGCAGGGAAGGGGGTAACCCAGAACATTTTTAATGTGACTAAGAATGGGAGGGCATGTCCACCTGGTATGAATAAAGTTACCCAAGGCATGTGTACATCTCCAGGTGCCTAGAAAAATGGTTGATAAACTGGAATGGGCGTTATACCATCAGTATATGAGCTTATAGGCTGCTTTCTGCAGGGAGAGGCTGCAGAATGTTTTAGGGATATCGCACCATAGGGTGTCCCATTATTTTGGTGAGATATCTTCAACAGTGTCTCTGTTCTATAATGATTGGTAGGAGTGAGCAGGTATATTTATACAGTATTGAACAGGGTGGTAGCCTCTTCATCCCGCTGTAGGTCCAAACCAGTGTCTCAAATTGGGTGTAGGGGTGCATGACTGCTGAATGACCATGGGATATAGCGCTCAATGGTGCAGCTCCCATAGTTCCAGGCGGGCCCTGTCTGAGAGGTTGTATGCCTCCCTACATTGCTCAAAGGTCAATAAGTCAATTCCTCAGAAAAGGTCCCCAAGGGTCCTACAGTCTGTATCAGTTCATGCCCAAAAATCATACGGGGGTCAATGCAGGCAGAAACACTGGGTTGCAGGAGATCGGGGTGTTCAGGGAAGGAAAGGTGGTCAGCCCGTGTGATGTAGCCAACCTGTCCCATATTTAGAGTACTGTTTTAGTCGATGTTGCTACCTGCGCACTTTGGGGGTGCGCATGTTTGGGGAGCCAGGCTAGGTTCCTCAGGGGCCTACAAGCTACCTCCCTGTCCATGTGGAACCAATCTTATTCACTTTTGCAGGCCACACAGGCGGAAATAGAGTGCAGGCATGCTGCCCAGTAATATTCTAACAGATTTGGGCACTCCAGTCCTCACCTATCTCTAGGCTGCATCAAAGGTAGTGAATATTTGAGGTTTCCTCCGCCCCAGATGAATGACCTTAGGTCACTCTGTAGATGTTGTATATCATCATGAGGTATGGAAGGGGGAAGGGTTTAGAAGAGATACAAGACCCAGGGGAAGTTATTCATTTTAATGAAATTAACCCTGCCCAGCAATGAGATATACAGATGTTTCCAGAGTGGAAGGTCCTCGATAAGCGCACAACGTAAGGACAACCAATTACTTGCTGACCAGGTGGTTAATGTGGGCATTAGGGTGAGGTCTAAATATTTGAGCATAGGAGACCAAGTAAAGGGTACTAAAGAGTTAAAATGCTGGATTTGCTGCGTTGACTTTGACACTAGAGACCATTTCAAAAGTGTGAAGACAGGTCACTACGGCCAGGAATGAGGTGGTGGGGTGAGTCAGAGTGAGAAAGAGATCATCAGCAAAAAAGACTGACCTTGTGCATGTGGCCTCTGAAAGGTATCCCCATGATCTCCTGTGTGCAGCACATTGTTATCGCGAGAGGCTCTACCACTAATGAAAATAACAGGGATAACATAGCACAACCCTGTCTGGTTCATCTGTCTATGGTAATGCGGTCAGTAACATGTCCATTAGCCCGTTTTGCTGTCATCCGCACTGCATAAGAAGCCATGATATGACTAATCATGGTGGGGTCCAGCCCTATTTTCAGGAGAACTGAGTGGAGAAAGGTCCAGTTGACCCCTGTCAAATGACTTTTCGGCATCAAGGGACAAGAGGAATGCCGGTATAGGATTTCACTGAGCCTTCTCCACTAGGTGTGTGACTCTGCACACCTTGTCAGCACTCTGTTGATTATGAATAAAGACGACCTGGCCAGGGTCAATTAGGGATGGAAGAAAGCGCTCCCAGCTAGAGGACAGGATTTTAGTAAAGATTTTTGCATCAGTATTGGGGAGGGTGATGGGGAAATATGAAGACCATAAGGTCGGGTCCTTACCTGTTTTAGGTATTAATGAGATTTCAGCCTCCACCATGGTCAGGGTAATGCCCGATGTAGGGATTAAAGGAGTTAAAGAAGCCTACCATATGATCCCCTAATTCGGGAAGGAAAACACTATAAAAGAGAACCAGGAGCCCGTCTGGCGATTTAACCAATGGGAGAGTTTTAGGAGCTAGTCAGATTTCCTCTAGAGGAATCAGCCCATCAAGCTCCTCCGCGTGCCCATTTGCAGTCAGCTAGATTGGAATCAATATGGTTTTGGGAGGTTATGTCCCGGTTATATAGGGTTTGGTAGTAGGTGTGGAAGGCGTGCCACTTATTGCATTCTGAGATTGTCCATTCACCATCTGGTTTGTGGAGAATGGCTGTATGAGATTGTGCCTGTTCCTGACCCAACATACGGGCCAACAGTGTACCCATCTTGCTGTCCCCTTCATAGTAATGCTGTTTAAGGGCCAGCAGTAACCTCCCAGCCCTATTTGTTCTATATGCCTGCAGTTGCCCCCACAGGTTAGCTAGTTGTTGTTTGTGCTGGTGAGTGGGATCCGCTTTGTTCTGTTGTTCTAAAGTTGCAATTTCAGTGGTTAATCTGTCATCTACAAGCCTAGCCTCTCTGCCCTGAGCAATGGCTATGGAGGAAATAATTCCCCGTATAGCAGCTCTGAACCCATCCCAAAGCACATGGAGGGGGATGCAATGGTCAGTGTTGTGAGCAAAGTAGTCTGAGATACCTCTAAATGTCTCTGCTACATCAGCCGGATCTCAGAGACATCGTGGCGGTAAGCACAATTTTGGCATCCCTCTTGTGGAAGGAGACAGCCTGGGCCAGGAAAGAGCAATGTGTGTGTGGTCTGAGATAGAAGTGTCTGAGATTTCTGCAAGCTCTAATGTATGAAGAAGAGTGTGTGTGATAAAGATATAGGCCCTCATTATAACTTTGGCAGTCTTTTCTAAAGACCGCCGAAGCCGCGGGCACCAGAAGTCCGCCAGTGCTGGCGATCTTCCAACCATCATATTACGAGTACTGAAGGCTATTCGCCACAATTTGGGTGGAAATCCTTCAGCAGTTGTGCTGTCACCACGACACCAAAAGGACTCCGCCTGCCGTATTATGAGCAGTAATACAGTGTGGCGGTGTCCTGATGGGGGGGTACGTCCCCTCTCAGAATATGAGTAGCGCTGTGAATGAGGTCACCTGTCAGGGCCAAACAGGGTGGTGTCCAGTTTGGGGTTTTCACCTTTCATCTGTTGAAGCCACCTGACAGGCCTGTGGTCTGTCTGAACTATGAAGTGAGAGCCAAATAAGTATGGCCTCAGCTTCTTCAAAGCCCACACCACTCAAAGGCTTCCCTCTCTATGGCACTCCATTTTTGTTCCCTGGGGAGTAGTCTTCTGCTTATAAAACCAACAGGCTTGTCATGTCCCTCATCATTAGTCTGGTCTAGAACTGCTCCTATCCCAAGTTCTGAGGCCTCTGTTTGGACAATAAACTGCCTGGAGTAATCTGGAGCTTTCAGGACTGGGGCGGAGCACATTGCATCCATCAGAGTGTCAAAAGCCCTTTGATAATTCACTGTGCAGTTGATCTTTTTGGGAATTTTCTCAAAGGTAAGTTCTGTGAGGGGGCCACATTGGTTCCATAATCCTTCACAAACCTCATATAGAACCCAATCAAGCAAAGGAATGCCCTGACTTAGGTCTGGGTGGTTGGAGATTCACAAGCCAGAATTATCTTGATCTTGGGCTCTTGTAGCTGAATGTACCTGAATGTACCACCTAGCAGTTGGCCCAAGTATTCAACCTTTCCCTGCCCTTTATGGCCGTTACTGGCCTTGCTAGTGAGACCTGCCTTTAGCAGGGCCTCAAGGACCTTTCCAAGGTGGATCAGGTGATCGTGCAAGGTGGAGCTGTAGACAGCAATATCATTTAGATAAGCTGCACTAAAGGATTCCAACCCAGCCAGGATTTGGTTCACCAACCTCTGGAAGGTGGCTGGGCATTCTTTAATCTAGAGGGCATGACAGTGAACTGATAGTGCCCACTTGGGGTGGGTAATGGTGTTCTCTCTTTTGCTCCAGGGGTCAGGCCTCTCTGCCAGTACCGAGGTGTAAGATCAAAGGTACTCATGTATTTAGCTTCCCCTAATCTGTCTATGAGCTCATCCGCTCTTGGAATTGGGTGTGCATCAGTTTTTGTTACTGTGTCGAGGCCCCTGTAGTCCACGGAGAACCTCATTTCCTTTTTCTCACCATTGAAGTGGGGCTTGGGGACTATAACTACCAGGCGAGCCCAGGGGGTCTAAGAGGGTTCAATGATGCCCAAATCCAGCATCTTGTTGACTTCAACTTGGATGCTTTCTCTGACATGGTCTGACTGCCTATTAATTTTGTTTTCGGAAGGCAAGTTGTCTCCAGTGTCCACATCATGGGTATGCCAGTTAGTCCTTCCTGGGATCAAAGAGAATAATTCAGCATACTGGTTGAGGACATACCTGCAATCAGCCTGCTATTTTACTGTGAGGGTGTCTGACAAGACCACTTCATCCACAGAACCATCTCGTGGGTTGCTGGATAGGAGATCATGGAGAGGTTCACTCTCTTCCTCCTGCCCCTCATTTGTAACCCTGAGGATGGCCACATCCGCTCTGTCAAAATAGGGCTTCAGGTGGTTGACATGTATAATCTGTTTGAATTTTTTGCAAGTACCAAGGTCGACTAAGAAAGTGACCTTCCCTTTCCTAGCAAGAATGGGGTAGGACCCAGACCACTTGTCTGGGAGAGTCCTAGGAGCCACAAGCTCCAACGCCCAAACTTTCTGTCTTGGTTGTAACTCCACCATTGCAGCTTTCTGGTCATACTAGTGCTTCTGGAGCTACTGGCTGGCCTGGAGGTTTTTGCTTGCTTTCACCATACATTCAGCAATCCTGGAATGAAGGCCAAGTACATAATTCACAATGTCTTTTTTAGGTTTTTTGAAAGGCCTTTCCCAGCCTTCCATCAAGACTCAATGGACCCCTAACAGGATGCCCAAACAAAAGTTCAAAGGTTGAAACCCCTACTCCCTGTTGTGGCACTTCCTTATAGGCAAAAAGCAGACATGGAAGTAAGGTATCTCATCTCCTTATGAGCTTTTCAGTGAGTCCTCCAATCATGCTTCTCAATGTCTGCTTAAATCTTTCAACAAGTCCATTGGTCTGTGGATTGTATGGAGTAGTGAACTTATGTCACTCCACATTCCTGCTACATGTGTTTTAAGTATGCAGACATGAAGTTTGAACCCCTGTCTGATACAACCTCTTTAGGAAAGCCAACCCTAGATAAAAAATACCCAGGAAGGCCTTTGCCACTACAAGGGCTGTGATTGCCCTAAGAGCAATTGTTGTGGGGTATCTAGTGGCATGACCTACAACCACTAAAATGTATCTATTTCTTGAAGCTGTTTGGGGGTTAAGGGGGCCTCCAATGTCAACCCCTACCATGTCAAAGGGCACCCCAACTGCAGGCCTTGGGATTAAGGATGCCTCCAGGTGGCCTCCTGCCTTGCCACTGGCTTGACAGGTGACAGGACTGACAAACGTCCTTCACCTTCTGGGGCATTCCAGGCTAGTAAAAGGGATCAACTAGCCTGCTCCATGTTTCGTTTTGGCCCATATGCCCAGCTATGGGAATGTCATGGGCTAGAGAGAGAAGAAACTCCTTGTTCTGCTGGGGAACTACCACTTTGGTATCAAGAGGAATAAGCAGACCACATAATGCTCTGTTTTTGTGGTAGTGTGGGCGAGCAGTTAGGCTTATCCTGGAGATGTGCTAAGCATGTGTTGTACTCACAGTATCAATGAATGTGGACACACTCGGAAGAATACCTTGAGACCAATTTACAAAAATACTTCAAATTTTTATATATTTTTAAGACCAAAATCATCAGTATATGTTAAGCACTTCTTTTGTTTTGATTTTTCAAAGTATAGAAAATATATGATAGCTGTACGTAATTACGCATCATAGGAATTAATCCAAAAAACTTTAAAATTGCATATAAAATCATGCAATGTTCTCACAAGTGTCACCTTCTGCTTTTAGGTGGAGGTCATTGAGATGTCCTGTGGGCCAGTGTAGGAATCTGGCTCTGTATTTACTATATCAAAGTGAGATATAGGGGGTCATTCTAACTCTGGCGGGCGGCGGAGGCCACCCGCCAGAGTTCCCCCCTCCGAAATACCGCTCCGCGGTCGAAAGACCGCGGAGGGTATTCTAAGTTTTTCCCTCGGCTGGCGGGCGGTCGCCAAAAGACCGCCCGCCAGCCCAGGGAAAAACTCCCTTCCCACGAGGATGCCGGCTCGTAATCGAGCCGGCAGAGTGGGAAGGTGCGACGGGTGCTGTTGCACCCGTCGCGTATTTCACTGTCTGCCAAGCAGACAGTGAAATACTCGTAGGGGCCCTCTTACGGGGTCCCCTGCAGTGCCCATGCCAGTGGGATGGGCACTGCAGGGGCCCCAGGGGCCCCGCGAACCCCCCTACCGCCATCCGGTTCCCGGCGGGCGGACCGGCGGGAACTGGATGGCGGTAGGGGGGGTCGGAATCCTCTCGGCGGCGCAGCTAGCTGCGCCGCCTTGGAGGATTCAAAAGGGCGGCGGTACACTGGCGGGAGACCGCCAGTGTTGCCGGTCTGACCGCGGCTTTACCGCCGCGGTCAGAATGCCCTGCGGGGCACCGCCGGCCTGTCGGCGGTGCTCCCGCCGACCCTGGCCCCGGCGGTCTAAGACCGCCGGGGTCAGAATGACCCCCATAGTGTGCACAGAGTCTAGGGGTTCCCCAGAGGTTTAACAGAGGCAGTACTCTCTTTTGTGGTAGTGTGGTCGAGCAGTTGGGCTTATGAGAGGGTAGTACAAAGCATTTGTTGTACACACACAGACAATAGAAGAAGCATACACTCAATGACTTAACTCCAGACCAATGGTTTTTATATATTAAAAATATATTTTTGTAATTTATTTTTAAAACCACAAGATTCAAGTTGCAGATAAGTACCTTAAAAGGTTCGTATTTCACACAGGTATCAACAGTACATAGTTAAGTAATACAGTTTTTGAATTATTGGCAATAATCTGTTTTAAAAATGGACACAGTACAATTTTCAGAAACAGTTCCTTGGGGGGGGGAGGCGACATGTTAGGTCATTTCACAGGTAAGTACAACACTTACAGTTTCAGTCTCCGTGCTTTAGGAAGTCCACCGGTTGGGGTTAAAGTTAACCCCAAACTCCGACCACCAGCAACATGGGGCCAGTCGGTGTAGAAGTCAAAGTTGAGCAAATTTAACGTGGGCTTCTATGGAGACAGGGGTACTCGGAATCAGGCCTGCCTGCAGGGAAGTACCCGTGGCTTGGAGGGCACACCAGGGGGGATTAGGAGAGCACTGAAGGGGCCACAAGTAGGCACCAACCACACACCCTCAGCGGCACAGGGGTGGCAGGTGCAGGGTGCAAACAGGATGTCAGGTTTTCAATGCTCGTCTATGAGGGGGTCGCTCAGAGGCTGCAGGCGAGGTCCAGGGGGGTGTCTCGGGCACACCACCAGTAGGACCGGGAGGCGGGCCGCCTGTTGAACATAGAGGCATTGGGGTTCGGTTTCTCCAAGGGTCAGAGGTCAGTAGCCAATGTCCTTGTGTCTACTCCCTTTGGGGAGGGGGACACATTACTATCCCTATTGGTCCCTGTCCTTCAAACCAAGATGGAAGATTCTGCAGGGAGGGGGTCACATCAGCTCTGGACACCTTAAGGGTGGTCCCAGCTGAAGAGGTCACACCTCCTTGTTTTTCTTAAGTTTCCTGACAAACTGGCCACCAAAAGTGGGGCTTTGGCCGGGGGCGGGCATCTCTACTAGCTGGAGTGCCCTGGAACACTCTAACACAAATCCTGAGCCTTTGAGGCTCACCGCCAGCTGTCATAGTTCCTGCAGGGGGGAGCTGTTTCTGGCCTCAGAGAGCACAAAGGCCCTCATCCCATGGGGTCAGAAACTCATCTGCTAGTGCAGGCTGGCACAGACCAGTCAGTCCTACACTAGAGGATTGGGTAAATACAGGGGGCATCTTTAAGATGCCCTCTGGGTGCATTTTTAATAAATCCCACACTGACATAAGTGGGGTTTATTGTGGTGAGAAGTTTGGTACCAAACTTCCCAGGATTCAGTAAAGCCATTATGGAACTGTGGAGTTCGTAATGACAAACTCCCAGCCCATATTCTTATATGGCCACATTGCACTTACAATGTCTAAGAATAGACTTTAGACACTGTAGGGGCATATTGCTCATGCAGCTATATCCTTACCTGTGGTATAGTGCACCCTGTCTCAGGGCTGTAAGGCCTGCTGGAGGGATGACTTGCCTATGCCACAGGCAGTGTTTTGTGGGCATGGCACCCTGAGGGGGATGCCATGTTGACTTTGCCTTTTTCTCCCCACCAACACACAATCTACAATGGCAGTGTGCATGTGTTAGCTGAGGGGTCCCTTAGGGTGGCACAACACATGCTGCAGCCCTTAAGGACCCTCCCCAGTCACAGGGCCCTTGGTACCACTGGTACCTTTTACAAGAGACTTATTGTGTGCCAGAGGTGTGCCAATTGTGGAAACAATGGTACCTCTTTGGGGAAAGAACACTGGTGCTGGGACCTGGTTAGCAGGATCCCAGCACACTCTCAGTCAAGTCAGCATTAATATCAAACAAAAAGTGTTGGGGGGTAACTGTAACAAGTGCCAGTTTCCTACAGCCAGCAAGAGAAGTTCAGGTGGCCCCTGGTTCAAGCGGCTGGTGCACAATAGAGAAGGGGACCACTTGGAAACACACTGCAAAGATGGACATAAAGGGGGTTCGCAGGGGCCCAAGGCACTTACAGTTTGAAACTACTTCATTTTCCAGTGAAAAAGTGGGGTACTACCATGTCAAAAGAGGCCCTTTCCCACATCCATCAAACCAGGGCCCTTCCTGTTATCTATATGAAATAAGTGCTTCTTTGTGTTTTAGAAATGTCCTTATATTCTTTGGCTTTAGTAATGTGCCTCCAAAACCAGAGGGAAATGCACTGGGTGTCCTTTGGTAGCCTGGCTTTCATTGACTAGGGGAGGGGAGCCACGTGGCCCCAGGCCTGGCCATGTCACCTGGGTGCCTTGGGCACCCAGTCTGCAAGGTAGGGATGGCAGAGGGAGCCCTAGGGCCCCTGCTGCCCAAGCTGGCTCCCCACCTCCTGTGGGTGCCAGCTTTGCTATTGTACACAGGGAGTTGCTAGAAATGTAACTCCCTGTGTGCAAAAAAAACCTTTGCTTCCAGCGGGAGATAGCACTTTGACAGTCCCCACCTGCTTGAACCGAAGTGTTTGTTTTTTCTTGGTGGGAGCTGTCAAAGCTCCCATCAAGCAAAAGCAAACAGCTATGTCCCGGGGCTGGGAACCCCAGCACAAAGCAGGAGCCGGCCCTGGGGGTGGTGGTCCCCAGGGCCATTATTGACTCTGAGAGGGGGCCACGCTCTTTTGATTTTCAAGGGCCTGCCCTGGGGAGATGGTGGTCCCTGGAGCCAAGAATGTCCCGGGGTGGGGCTGCATGGCCCCCCTCCTTCTAAAAAAAAAAAAGAAAGACAGACCAGGGGAGGTGGTGGTACCCGGATCGCAGCCTCCCCAATACTAATTTCTGAATATGGCCCCAGGAAGGTGGTGGTGCCCGGGGCCGGGGGGGGGGGAGGTCAGCGCAGTTCCCCCAAACTATTTTTTGAGTATCCCCCCAGTGGCATGGGCAGTGCAGGGGCCCCCAGGGGCCCCACGACACCCGTTCCCGCCATCCTGTTCCTGGCGGTAAAAACCACCAGGAACAGGATGGCGGGAAGGGGGTCGGAATCTCCATGGCGGCGCTGCTTGCAGCGCCGCCATGGAGGTTCTGCCCAAGCAGGGGAAATCCGGCGGGAAACCGCCGGATTTCCTTTTCTGACCGCGGCTTTAACGCCGCGGTCAGAATGGGCAATGAAGCACCGCCAGCCTGTTGGCGGTGCTTCCGTTGCCCCTGGCCTTGGCGGTCTTGTACCGCCAGGGTCGGAATGAGGCCCTATATGTCCTACCTTAACCATACACTACGCCCTGCCCTTGGGGCTACCTAGGGCCTGCCTTAGGGGTGCCTTACATGTAAGAAAAGGGAAGGTTTAGGCCTGGCAAGTGGGTACACTTGCCAAGTCGAATTTACAGTTAAAAACTGTACACACAGACACTGCAGTGGCAGGTCTGAGACATGATGACAGAGCTACTTAGGTGGGTGGCACAACCAGTGTTGCAGGCCCACTAGTAGCATTTGATTTACAGGATCTGGGCACCTCTAGTGCACTGTACTAGGGACTTACTAATAAATCAACTATGTCAATCATGGATAAGCCAATTACATACACATTTTGTATAGGAGCACTTGCACTTCAGCACTGGTTAGCAGTGGTAAAGTGCCCAGAGTAACAAAAACAGCAAAATCAGAGTCCAGCACACATCAACAACCTGGGAAACAGAGGCAAAAAGTTATGGGAGACCACGCCAAGGATGAAAAGTCTAACAGGCACCCTGCCAAACCCAGACATTTCTGAAAACTAGACACCCAAAGGAGTCTAGGGGTGTGTGTCTTGCGTATATCCCTCAGTGTTTTCTTACCCAGAATCCTCAGCAAACCTCAAATTTAGCTAAAAATAATAAATCACATTTGTTCCCACATTTCTGTATGGAATCAACACACCAGCACAAATTTCCCACCACCCTACATTCCCCTCAGTCTCCTGATAAAAATTATACCTCACTTGTGTAAGTGGGCCAAGTGGTTGTTACAGGGAACAGCCAAAAACATGTTGAAATTGAGGGGGAACAAATCAGGTCCAAAAAGGGCAGTTTGAAAAAAAACATTTTTAGGCTGACATGTCAGGCAGAATTTTGATTGACATAGATGTGACAATGCTGGGTGGTAGGAATTCTTTGGATTCCTGCATATTCCGGTAGGTTCCATCACAAAAATGTGGGGAAAATGTGTGATTTCAAAGTTGGAGGCTTGCAGGGCATTATGGTTAAGAAAATGGTGCGGGGTGCATGTGAAGCACACCACCCTGGACTCACCCAGCTGTTAAGTTTTTCAGATGTGTCTAGGTCTCGTAGATTTTTCTACATGGCAGCGTCCTAAAGTCCAAAAAGTGCAGCCCTCACCATTCTAATGGGGGCAATTTGGAGAGTTAGACAAACTCTTATGGCCCAAATGTAAAACCAAAACCCAAAATAATCAAATGTCCTCTTGCTTGCCATAAGATCTTTTATTGAGTGGGGGGAGAGCTGAAAGACAGTTACCCTCTTTAGTTGGGGTGGGGGCTTAACCATGCCCATACTGGTTCGTATCCACCACCCCATTATTGTTTATTTTTCTTTTATTCCCTGGCATGTCGTAGGCTTTCTTCCCCCCCGGGAAGCAGATTGGGGCTAATTGCCCCATCTGCCCATAAGTGGGCAGAACAACTTTGTCCCCATTTCTCTTCCGATCGTGGTGGAAGCTCAGGCGGCTGCTGATGAGGTCAGCGTGCGATTGCGTGCTGATGTCATCAGACGTCACAGGGGGGTTCCTCTTACAAAAAGGAAAACACCTCGGTCAACCACTGCCTTGAAAAGTCAATTTAAATGGAGGTGTTTTCCTTTTTGTAAGAGGAACGACTGCAAAATTTATCGGAGTTCCGCTACCCCGCCTTGGTCTGCCGTGTGAGGACTCAGACTTTAAAGCAGCAAAGATTCATATAAATATATATATTATATATATATATATATATATATATATATATATATATATATATATATATATATATATATATATATATATACACATACATATATATATATATATATATATATATATATATATATATATATACATATACATATGTATATGTATATATATATATATATATATATATATTCGTAACCAAGTCCCGGAATGCAGGTGCTCCACACAGCGGTCCTGGATGGGTTCCGAGAGACCCTAATATAACCTTAGACACTCCTTCCAATATCAGGAGAACCAGGACACCTCCAATATGAAAATTCAGTTTATTTCAGCACAAAATCCAACGCGTTTCGGCAACAGCCTTACTCATGAGTAAGGCTGTTGCCGAAACGCGTTGGATTTTGTGCTGAAATAAACTGAATTTTCATATTGGAGGTGTCCTGGTTCTCCTGATATTGGAAGGAGTGTCTAAGGTTATATATATATATATATATATATATATATATATATATATATATAATTACCTGGAGACGATTGCCAATAAGTAGTTATCATTATCGTTAGAACTAAGGGGGTTATTCTAACTTTGGAGGAGGTGTTAATCCGTCCCAAAAGTGACGGAAAAGTGACGGATTTACCACCAGCCGTATTACGAGTCCATTATATCCTATGGAACTCGTAATACGCCTGTGGTATATCCGTCACTTTACCGTCACTTTTGGGATGGATTAACACTCCTCCAAAGTTAGAATAACCCCCTAAGTTTCTATAGAAAGAGTGTTTTTTGTTTTTCTAAGAACTTTGCCACTGATTGACGAATCTTCACAAAATCTTTCAAGAAAATACGATGCTCACTTGACCTGCTGTCTGTAAAGTTTCGGGGTGAACCGTCCAGGGTAAGCCAAGAAAAAAGGGGTTCCCAAAATACTTTTTTCACCAATCATTTTCCCATGGGGATTTTGAACAGTGATAGCGCCAAAGCTACTGGACGGAATTACACCAAATTTGGCAGAAAGGTAGGCCCTGGTGCAGAGAATAGCTTTTTTTTTTTTTTGGTGTAAATCAGTTCAGGAGTTTTAGAGAAGTTAAAGAAATTCTAAATTTGTATATCTAGGTACGCAAAGGATTTGTGACCCCTCACAATCTTGTGCTGAGATCTGATTGTCTGCCAATACTCCAACAACAAAGCTGTTGAATTGTTAGCCATCCTCTCAGAATTTTTTTTTAGTAAAGTGGCCATAGTACGAACACCCTGTCCCCTAAGCTCCGGAGCCTTGGTCCAAGGCTAAAAAGCTTTTTTGTAAAACATTTCACCATGATTCATGACGGATCTGTGGACATGACGCAAAAAAAATTTAAATGAAGTGCGGATTCCCGCCCTTCATCTTTCTTAAGGCCCCAGGTGGGACAAGTCCTAGGGCATTCTTTTATTGGAGTGCGGGGGCGCATGGCCTCCCCCACAGCCCTGGGGACCACCACCTCCCTCGGGCTATATTTTGATTGTGTGTGGGGGCACAGCCCCCAAACGCAGCCCTGGGTATCACCACCTCCCGTGACTATATTATAAATTATTATAGGGGGTCCATTTCGGACCCTGTTGGACTTTTGCTTATGCAGGGTCATCCCCAGTCTTTTTGCCTCCTGCCTCCTATTTTTTCTGACCTGTTGCTGTTGGCTTTTCAACTCTGAGCACTTTACCACTGCTAACCAGTGCTAAAGTGCATATGCTCTCCGTGTAAATTGTATGTAATTGGTTTATCCATGACTGGCATATTTGATTTACTAGTAAGTCCCTAGTAAGGTGCACTAGAGGTGCCAGGGTCTGAAATCAAATGCTACTAGTGGGCCTGCAGCACTGGTTGTGCCACCCACACAAGTAACCCTGTAATCATGTCTCAGACCTGCCGCTGCAGTGTCTGTAAGTGTATTTTTACACTGTAAATTCGACTTGGCAAGTGTACCCACTTGCCAGGCCTAAACCTTCCCTTTTCTTACATGTAAGGCACCCCTAAGGTAGGCCATAGGTAGCCCCAAGGGCAGGGTGCAGTGTATGGATAAGGTAGGACATATAGGCCCTCATTCTGACCTTGGCGGTCTTTTCGCAAGACCGCCGAGTTACCGCCGCGGTGAAGACCGCCGACCGCGGCGGTATGCCGCTGTGCGCATTCCGACCGCTGGGAGCGTTCCGCCGGAAAACCGCCAGCAGCCACACTGGCGGTCGGCGGGAAAGTGGAGACTGGTCAACCTCCACCGCCACGCCAGCAGAACACCGCCCACAGAATTACGACCCACATTTCTGTGTGGCGGTCTTCTGTTGGCGGTCTTCTGTTGGCGGTCACCTCCCCATGGCTCCTGTCGCCTCCCGGAGGACCAACGCACAAGGTAAGTTGATCGTCCATGAGGGGAGGGGGTGGGGGGGTGTTGTGTGATGTGTGCGTGCATGGGGGTGTGCGTGTGAGTGTGTAGAGGGGGTGTGTGAGTGCGTGCATGCGGGCGGGGGGTGCTGCTGTGCCTATGGGCAATGTGTGTAGTTCGGCGGGTGCGCATGTCGGCATGTATGTGTGCGGGTATGTGTCCCCGTTGTGTATGTGTGTGTGTAGGGGGTGTGTATATGTGCATGTTGGGGGTGTGTGCATGTCGGGGTGCGTGTATGTGCATGTCGGGGTGGGGGTGGGGAGGGGGTTCGTACCACCTCTGGGGGGTTGCAGGGGGTGGAGGGTGTGGGGGGAGGACTCGGGGGGGCAGTGGGGGGTGGGGGAGACCCCTATCAGTGCCAGGGAAGGAATTCCCTGGCCCCGATAGTGCCTACCGCCATGGTTCGCATGGCGGTTCCCGACCGCCAGAAACCGCGGCGGTAAGCAGGGTCATGATACCGTTGGCGGTCTTGGGTCGACCGCCAGGCCGGAGTGCGCAGACTCCAGCCCGTCGGTCATGACCGCCGTGGCGGTCGGAGTGGGGAAGTGGCGGTCGATCGCGGCGGTGACCGCCGCGGTCAGAATGCCATTTTTTTGACCGCCGGTCTGTTCGCGGTCCGACCGCCGCCTCTCCGCCGACCGCCAAGGTCAGAATGAGGGCCATAGTAATGTGGTTTATATGTCCTGACAGTGAAATACTGCCAATTTCATTTTTCACTTTTGCAAGGCCTGTCTCTCTCATAGGATAAATATGATTAAAGTGTAGATTCCCCTAGAGAGTAGATGGACATGTGGAGCTTGGGGTCCCTGAACTCACAATTAAAAAGTACATCTTTTAGTAAAGTTGATTTTAAGATTGTGCGTTTGAAAATGCCACTTTTAGAAAGTGGGCATTTTCTTGCTTAAACCATTCTGTGACTCTGCCTTGTTTGTGGATTCCCTGTCTGGGTCAGTTTGACAGTTGGGTTGTTTTTCACCTCGCACTAGACAGTGATACAAAGGGGGCTGGGGTGTAACCTGCATTTCCTGATTAGCCATCTCTGCTAGGAGGGAGGGGTGGAGTGGTCACTCTCATCTGAAAGGACTGTGCCTGCCTCTGACAATGCCGGCTCAAACCCCCTGCTGTGTGTCTGATGCCTTGCCTGGGCAAGGCAGGATTTTACAAATAGGTGTGAGTCCCCTTTGAAGAAAGGTGACTTCAAAGACTAAAATGGGTATAAGAAGGGCACCCAAATCTACAGACTTTAGAAACACTTCTGGAACCAAGAGGAACCTCTGCCTGGAGAAGAGCTGATAGCTGAGGAAGAAGTGCTGCCCTGCCTGTGACTGTGCTTTGTGGAGCTTTCCTGCAGTGCTGCTTCTGCCAGAGTAAGAGGGCAAAGACTGGACTTTGTGTGCCTTCCATCTTGTGAAGAAATCTCCAAGGGATTGAGTTAGAGCTTGCCTCCTGTTGTTTGAAGTCTCAGGGACAGCAAAGACTTCTCTCTGCCAGCACCTGGAGTCTCTGGAGAGACTCCTGCCCCGACAAGTGGTGCCCTATCCAGTCCCTGGGCCCTTGAAAGGAAAGCTGGTGGAATCCAAGGAAATCGAATTCGGACGACTTCAGACCGACGCCACTGCTGAATCCGGTAACGCTGCCTGCACCTGACGCCGTGACCTTCGCTGGAATGCGACGCTCTTCGCAGGCCCGATGCCGCAGCAGCCCTGCTGAAGTCCACGACTCCGTGGAAGTCGCTGCACCACGTCATGACCGACGCCGCTCGAAGTGTGTGGATTCAACGTTTCGCACAGACGCCGCGATCCCCGACTTCGCGCATCGGCTTGTTTTCACTCTTCACCAAAGGTACTGTACTTGGGGGTCTACGCGACTTCATGTCCGGCGCCGCTGGTGTCGGCTTGTTGGGAACGACTCTGTCACGACACCGTGTTAACTTCTCATCGAAGCATTTTTGTTTCTAAGTGCTATTTTTTAGTTTAATCTCAAAAAATTCATAACTTGACTTGTGTATGTCGGATTTTTGTCGTTTTGGTCTTGTTTTATTTAGATAAATATTTCCTATTTATCTAAACCAGTGTTGTGTCTTTTTGTAGTGTTTTCATTAAGTTACTGTGTGTGTTGGTACAAATACTTTACACCTAGCGCTCTGAAGTTAAGTCTACTGCTCTGCCAAGATACCAAGGGGGTAAGCAGGGGTTAGCTGAGGGTGATTCTCTTTTACCCTGACTAGAGTGAGGGTCCTTGCTTGAACAGGGGGTAACCTGACTGTCAACCAAAGACCCCATTTCTAACATTGGTGATCAGCGGTTGAGATTTGGACTTGTATTTGTACTTGACATACAGTAATTAAGTGTACACTACTATTTTGATCTCAGACCACTACGTGACCACATACTACTTGTTTGGTGATCTTTCATTTTTCTCTTAAGGACTCCTTTTTGTTCTACTTCCATGATTTTGCTGATCCCTTGACTGATTCTTTTTACTTCCTTGGGAACTTGTTTTCTGCCGTTGGAACTTTGCACTTGTTGCCATCATGTCTCAATCTGGAGATGCAACAGCTGGAGCTGTGTTTGAATTAGGAAAACTGAAGAGGTACTCAGTTGCTCAATTGAAACAATTCTGGGAAGATCTTGCCTGTCACGTTAAGAGCTCTGCCAGGAAAAGGGAGCTGCAAGAGGCAATGAGGGCCTGGGTGACAGCCAAGGAAGCTAGGGGGCACGCAGAAGATATGGATGGGAAAGTGCAGAGTCTACACCGTGGTGTATTAGAGGTACCTGTTACACCTGGGGGGAGGTTCTCCAGGAGTGGTAGCGGTAGGTCCTCTAAGGGTCTGACTCCTAAAGATGTGCAGGACAGACATGCAGAAAGGGCTCGCCGGTTGGAGGCAGAAAAGTTGAGGATGCAAAGGGAGTACGACAAGTGGGAAAGGGACTTAGAGATAAAAAGGATGATTTATGCTTACGAGCTTAAATTGAAAGAGCTGGAAGTCATGAGGGCTGAGTCCAGCTGGAATGGTGGCAGCATCAATTGTATATCCAGTGCTGCTGAAGAAGTGCACATGCCCAGAGATGTGGTGCCCTACTTGAGGGAGGGAGGTAGCACACGCCAGGAGGTTCAGGGGTATGAGGTAGCTCCAGTGATGCACAGGGTCCCTGAGGTGGATTGGGGAACTGGCATGGGGAGTCATATTCCTACTGGTGGGAGGGACACTCTACTGACTCTAGGTGAGAGTGACAGGGAGAGGGGTTCCCCCAAGGAAGAAGTCCTGGTTATAGAGTGTGAAGACATCCCAGAAGAGTGTGGGTTGAGTGTCAGGGACAGTCAGGTACTGTCTCACCAGTCTCAGGAGGGTGATGTGCTTTTCCAAAGCAGAGTCACTGGATGGTTGGGTGAAGGGTACTTTGGTTAATTCATGTAAGGGGCTGAGTGATGTAATTGCTGGAGAGCATATGTCTAGTCCTTATTTTCCAGAGCTACGCCAAGACCAGGTGGAGTGTGAGTTCTCTGACCCCAGGGAGCTTACAATGAAGGCAGACCTCTTGGTGAGTACCAGAGAGTCTGAAGAGGCATTTGGGGGGGCTCCTGAGAGGAGTGGTCTAGGTATTTCCCAACCAGGTGAGGTAGGGAAGGATTGTAGTGTCCCAGGTAGGTCCCAGTGTAGTGGGATGGGTGAGGGACCCCATGTCCAGTCTCTGAGGAGAGGGAATGGGGATGGGCTGAGGTCCAAGGTGCCCGAGATCTGGTCCCAGGTCCTGGAGGGTTCCATGAGGGAACACCAGGAGGGGAGCCTAGCCTGTACCATAGGGACATCTGTTGAGGGAGATCCGACAGTGTCAGGAGAACTTGGGGGGGGGGCGGCTGTAGCCAGCGTCCCACCAGTTCTGGTGTCTGGCAGTACCACTCCTAGTGAGGGGGTGCAGAAGTCCAGACAGAGGGTTGAGAGGGGGCTGCAGACCCCAGTGGAGAACCTGGAGGGTCAGGGGTCAGCTCTGAGAGCAGAGCCCCCCAGGAATGACCCTGGTGAGACCATTTCTGGGTTGGGGGGAATCCAGACTCTGTCAGATGGGTAGAGGTCAGGAGACCTGCGCCAGCCAGACTCTTGTGTGGCCCTTGGGGACAGTGTGTCCCTTGAGGGGGGTAAGTGTGCCCCCCTGGAAGTCCTGGTGTGCCAGGCAGTGGTTCAACCTCAGGGTGGTGACTCTGGGTTGAATGATCAGGTTCAGGAGGAAAACTCTGACCTGGTGGGGGGTATGTGTGCTCCCAAGGAAGTCCTGGTGTGCCAGGAAGTGGTTCAACCGCAGGGTGGTGACCCTGGGTTGGATGACCAGGTTCAGAGGGTAAACTCTGACCTGGTGGGGGGTAGGTATGCCCCCCAGGAATTCCTGGGTTGTCAGGCAGTGGTCCAGTCTGTGGGTACAGACCCTGGACTGGAGGATCAGGTGCAGGGGATAAACCCTGACTTGAAGGAGGGGGGCGGTTTGCCCAATCACCCCCCCGGTGTGATTTCAAGGGGTACTCTCCCTGAGGGGTGGGTGCAGAACCCTGAGAGTAGGGGAAGGGGACAGAAAGACTCACCCCTGACCCCAGAGCAATCTAAGGGTACAGACCCTGGATTGGAAGGCCAGGTTCAGGTGTCCCCCCTCACCTGGAGGAAGGGGCTACTGCTAACAGTGCCCCTACCATGTTGTCTTCTGGGGGGGCCACTCCTAGTTGGGTGGTTCAGGACCCCAGAAGAGAGGGCAGGGGGAGGGAAGCCTCACCCCTGGCCCAACCTGAAGGTACAGACCCCAGGTTGGAGGATCAGTTGCAGGTTAACATCCCTGCACTGGTGGAAGAATTGTGCAGGACTTCTTCTACAAGCACCCTGACAATTATTTACTCTGGGGGTACCGCTACTGGAGGGAGGGTACAGAGCCCCAGAGGGGAGGACCAGGGTCAGGTTATCTTCTCTGACCTGGTGGAAGGGAGAGTGGTCAAAGAGTGTCAGGCACCTGGGGCTACTGCCCCCCACTCTCCGCAGTCACAGTGCTTGGAGAGGCCTGAGGTCGGGCTCTCATCCCTGACAGTTGTCTGGAGCCACTGTGGCTTGCTGTCCTAGTGGACAGAGTGGCCCCTGGGGGGGGGATGAGAGTCACACCCCGGGGGTGGAGAGGGCAACACCACTGTGTTGGCCCTTGTGGTACTATCTGCCCATTGCAATACATCTGTGAGCAAAGTAAAGTTAGGTGCTGCACAGATGGTGTCTGTAGATGTGGAGAAGGGTTCTCCATGGGTTAGCTTAGTGGGCCCTGAGAGTATGGACAGAGGGATCCAACTGGAGTCAGGAAGGCGTAGAACTGGAACATGCCCCTGCTGTTGTGGGCCTGGGTCCTTGTTCTATTGCCCCAATCAGGGAAGTACATCAAGGTATTGATTGTTCTCCCCTGGCTTTAGGCTGGTAGGGGGTCGTGTTGGACTTTTGCTTCTGTAGGGTCATCCCCAGTCTTTTTGCCTCCTGCCTCTTATTTTTTTCTGACCTGTTGCTGTTGGCTTTTCAACTCTGAGCACTTTACTACTGCTAACCAGTGCTAAAGTGCATATGCTCTCCGTGTAAATTGTATGTAATTGCTTTATCCATGATTGGCATATTTGATTTACTAGTAAGTCCCTAGTAAGGTGCACTAGAGGTGCCAGTGCCTGTAAATCAAATGCTACTAGTGGGCCTGCAGCACTGGTTGTGCCACCCACACAAGTAACCCTGTAATCATGTCTCAGACCTTCCGCTGCAGTGTCTGTAAGTGTATTTTTACACTGTAAATTCGACTTGGCAAGTGTACCCACTTGCCAGGCCTAAACCTTCCCTTTTCTTACATGTAAGGCACCCCTAAGGTAGGCCCTAGGTAGCCCCAAGGGCAGGGTGCAGTGTATGGATAAGGTAGGACATATAGGGGGTCATTCTGACCCTGGCGGTCTTGGACCGCCAGGGTCACGAATGACGGAAGCACCGCCAACAGGCTGGCGGTGCTTCCCATGCCATTCTGACCGCGGAGGTAAAGCCGCGGTCGTCCCGCCGGGGCCGGCGGTTTCCCGCTGTTTTTGCCCCGGCTGGGAGAATCCGCCTGGGGATTCTGACCCCCGTACCGCCAGCCTGTTTCTGGCGGTTTTCACCGCCAGGAAGAGGCTGGCGGTAAGGGGTGTCCTGGGGCTTCTGGGGGCCCCTGCACTGCCCATGCCACTGGCATGAGCAGTGCAGGGGTCCCCTAACAGGGCCCCGGACGGCTTTTCACTGTCTGCCTAGCGCGACGGGTGCAACTGCACCCGTTGCACAGCCGCAACACCGCCGGCTCCATTCGGAGCTGGCTCCTGTGTTGCAGGCCTTATTCCCTCTGGGCCGGCGGGCGCTAACATGGTTAGCACCCGACGGCCCAATGGGAATGTTGGAATGGGGGAAGCGGTATTTTGGCCACATGGCGGCCAAATGGCGGTTCCCGCCGCCCACCAGAGTTGGAATCTCCCCCATAGTAATGTGGTTTATATGTCCTGACAGTGAAATACTGCCAATTTCGTTTTTCACTGTTGCAAGGCCTGTCTCTCTCATAGGATAATATGGGGGCTACCTTTAAATATTATTAAAGTGTAGATTCCCGTAGAGAGTAGATGGACATGTGGAGCTTGGGGTTCCTGAACTCACAATTAAAAAGTACATCTTTTGGTAAAGTTGATTTTAAGATTGTGCGTTTGAAAATGCCACTTTTAGAAAGTGAGCATTTTCTTGCTTAAACCATTCTGTGACTCTGCCTTGTTTGTGGATTCCCTGTCTGGGTCAGTTTGTCAGTTGGGTTGTTTTTTACCTCGCACTAGACAGTGACACAAAGGGGGCTGGTGTGTAACCTGCATTTCCTGATTAATCATCTCTGCTAGGAGGGAGGGGTGGAGTGGTCACTCTCATCTGAAAGGACTGTGCCTGCCTCTGACAATGCCAGCTCCAACCCCCTGCTGTGTGTCTGATGCCTTGCCTGGACAAGGCAGGATTTCACAAGTAGGTGTGAGTCCCCTTTGAAGAAAGGTGACTTCAAAGACTAAAATGGGTGTAAGAAGGGCACCCAAATCTACAGACTTTAGAAACACTTCTGGAACCAAGAGGAACCTCTGCCTGGAGAAGAGCTGATAGCTGAGGAAGAAGTGCTGCCCTGCCAGTGACTGTGCTTTGTGGAGCTTTCCTGCAGTGCTGCTTCTGCCAGAGTAAGAGGGCAAAGACTGCACTTTGTGTGCCTTCCATCTTGTGAAGAAATCTCCAAGGGCTTGAGTTAGAGCTTTGCCTCCTGTTGTTTGAAGTCTCAGGGACAGCAAAGACTTCTCTCTGCCATCCAAGGAAATCGACTTCGGACCGACGCCGCTGCAGAATCCGGTAACGCCGCCTGCACCTGACGCTGTGACCTTCGTTGGAAAGTGACGCTCTTCGCAGGCCCGATGCCGCAGCAGCCCTGCTGAAGTCTGCGACTCCGTGGAAGTCGCCGCACCACGTCGTGACCGACGCCGCTCATAGTGCGTGGATTCAACATTTCGCACAGACGCGCGATCCCCGACTTCGCGCATCGGCTTGTTTTCACTCTTCACCAAAGGTACTGTACTTGGGGGTCTACGCGACTCCGTGTCCGGCGCCGCTGATGTCGGCTTGTTGGGAACGACTCCGTCACGACGCCGTGTTAACATCTCATCGCAGCATTTTTGTTTCTAAGCGCTATTTTTGAGTTGAATCTCTAAAAATTCATAACTTGACTTGTGTATGTCGGATTTTTGTTGTTTTGGTCTTGTTTTGTTTAGATAAATATTCCCTATTTTTCTAAACCAGTGTTATGTCATTTTGTAGTGTTTTCATTAAGTTACTGTGTGTGTTGGTACAAATACTTTACACCTAGCGCTCTGAAGTTAAGCCTACTGCTCTGCCAAGCAGGGGTTAGCTGAGGGTGATTCTCTTTTACCCTGACTAGAGTGAGGGTCCTTGCTTGAACAGGGGGTAACCTGACTGTCAACCAAAGACCCCATTTCTAACAGACCCCTTTAGCCCTGATATCACCACATCCCTGAGGCTTCTTCTAAGATGGAGTGGGGCCCTGCAGCTCCCCGTTGAGGAGCCACTGATAACTCTGGGGACAGCCAACCCACAGGGCTGGGTCCTGCTATGTCCCAGGGTGCCCACCCCCGGGACAATAGCTATGGTTTCTCTGCATTTTTGACAACTGCAGCCAAGTCACAGGAAACACTCCATTGTTTGACAGGGGGACCTGTCAAACTGGTCCTGCGGTCAAAAAGCAGAGTTTTCATCTCTGTTCCCTGCATGCAGATATGCGTGCAAGGAACAGAGAAAAAAGCATTGCCCCGGCAACCAGGCAGCTGCTGTTAAAAGCAGCTGTCTGCTTGTTGGAGCAATGGGACTGTGGGGGAGGCCTTGAGCAGGGATGTGAAATTCCTAGCGCCCAAGGCATATTGGGCCTGATTAAAACTTTGGCGGAGGGGGTTAATCCGTCCCAAATGAGACGGATATCCCGTTCGCTGTATTACGAGTACATTATATCCTATGGAACTTGTAATACGGTGGGTGGGATATCTGTCACATTTGGTACAGATTACCCCCTCTGCCAAAGTTGTAATCAGGCCCATTGTTTGGAGTCAAGAAAAACAAGTTTTAATGCTCAAGTAGGCCCAATCCCCTGAAGTACAAGCCCTTTGGTTGCCAGTTTACACTGGAGACAACTGTCTGCAGTTGAGGTAACGTGTGTCTGTAAGTTAAAGCTGTTCGAATTTGTATTTTTGGATCATTAATGAAAAGCCTTCATTATTAGGGTGAGCGCTGTAAATTAACGTTTTAAGGTTACACTGCACTGCTGACAGTGGTTCTAGTAAAAAAAAAAAAAAAGTGCAAACATGTTTGAAAAGTTTACCAATATGAGGCTAAGTATAATGCTACCAGAATGCTCTCTGATTAGATGCAAATATTTGCAGAAGCTTGTAAGCAAGAGTGATTCTTTGCTTTCAAAATAAAATGTTCAGAAAAAAATGCAAGTAGGAAAAAAAAAGTGTCACTACTCCGAAATTTTAGGTGCCATTTCTTTGAAACATCATTTAGTGAAATGTGTCGATGAATGTTATATTTCCAAAAAATATTCCTAATGGAAAATCAATGTAACAATTTTCAACATGATTATGGGAAGCATGAAAATAAACAAATATTGGCAGAGCCAACCGATCCGCCATTTTTTGTGAGTCTTTTGGTTCTGTCAATGCATTTCTTGTTTTGACTTGGCTTTTGCAACACTATTGTGGGAGCTTTCAGGCCTTCACCATTGTAATAAACACTGTCAGTACCTGCCCTGAGTGAGTACTGAGAGGGGGGAAACGCTCTGTGTTCTTTGCAGGGGACCCCTCTCCAGTTTCGTTACACCACTGATTGCCATAATAGTTCCTGGCAGTGAACAAAACTACTTTGAATGCCAATCTGTTCCTTGTCGAAGAGCAGAATGTGATCACTCACAGTAAAGCCCGCCAATAGTTTGAGAGAGAAATAGAAGTTTAATAAAAACAAAATGTCTTTGTTAACGACAGACCTAATTAGGGACCCAATTCTTAAAGAAAGTCACAAAAGTGCACTCATGGTAAATGGCTTTGAATTAGTGGCTTTCATGAATTCACAAGAGCTTACAGAAATAGACCCGGAAATTGTACTCCTCAAAAATATGTGTGAACTGTATTTTAGCACAAGCAAATATGTATGCATAGATTTGCTCATGTGAAAATCTACTGAGTGTTTACAAGTTCACTTTCCCTCAAACCGTTTTCTTTCCCCATCCCTGGAAGAATATCTACTTCTACCATTGTCATGAGTACATTTCTGACCTTTCTCATCATGGGAAAAGATTAGAGAAGAGTTGGTGAAAATTCTTAAAACATACAAGTTAATAAGTTTCCAGACTCAAAGGCATTCCAGCCCTGGAACTATTGCTTACTGCTTCCTCCTGCCCCAGTATGTAGATCTGCGGAAAGGTGGCAAAAGAAGGAAATTCCTATAGTAGGGATGGAAATTGCAAGTTTTCAAGCCCTACTATAGCACTAGTCCTGGCATATTCAGAGAGGCTATTATCAGAGCTCTTAGATAATGAGATTGCTGCCATATTTTGTCACCGCAGTACGTGGCACCAAAGGGACAAGTAGATTTTTTACAGAAAAGTAGATTTAGGAAGCAGCTTGTCCCATGGACAGGTAGATATTTTAATAAATTGCACACCTGTGCTTGAGGCCCCCACCACGGTCTCAGATAACCCACTAGGGAAAATTACTAAATAAATTAAAAAATATAGACAGGGACCATGGGGGAGCCATTGCTCCCCCTGCGGGCCCAGATAGCTCATAAAGAGCTAAAGAAAGTGCACAAAAAATGCATAGGTCATGTGTGAAGGTTGTAGACCTTCACGTTAAGGCTTTGAGACCAGATGTGTTCCTGGTCATTTCCCTCCTTTATTGTTTTGTAACTAAGGCCCTCATTATAACCCTGGGGGTTGGTGAAAAAGCAGTGGTAATACCGCCAACAGGCGGTAACTACTGCCAAATTATGACCATGGCAGAAACAGCTCAGACAGACAGTCACTTTAACACACCGACAGCCAGGGCGGAATCGACAGGCACCACAGCGGTAGCTGTCTACAGCCAGGTGGAAGTCCATGTTCAGCCCACTGTATTATGACAGCCCAATCCGCCACTTTTTCCAGGGCGGTACCAAAAAGTATCACCGGTATCAAAAGCGGTATCAAAAGCCTGACGGAAACGCTTAACAGAAGGGAACCGACTCACCATTGGAGGCTCTGTGAAGAACCACGCCACCATTGAGCCCAAACTGCAAATTTTCCCAATGCTCTTCTTCGTCCTGCTCCACCACGAACATTAACGCCGGCGAAGATGATCACGGTGAGTACTGCCGCCTAGCACACAGGGGAGGGAGGGAGGAAAAAGAGAGTGACACACACACATGCAACTCGCAACACCCCCAACACCATACACACAAGCAGATGCAGTAACATAACATATTGACCCCGTACTCCTCAAGAATAATGCAAGGACAACAGCAGTAGATCAAAGTGAGTGTAATAAGATAAATATAGTAGAAATACGTGCATCCAAATCCAAAGCTATATACATATTTACAAATGAAGAGACACTGCCCACTCCTCAATGTTCGTGGGCCACAGGGCCACATTACAAAGTCCAAGGCCCCACTTGTCTCCTGCAAAAACACGGAGAGAGCACTGCACGGGCATCAGTTTGAAAATAGGCAGGCACCCCAGGGGGAGAGGGGGGCACCTCAGCCAGAAGATGGAACAAATCCACTGTTCCTGGAGGGAGCTATGTGCCCTGTGCTTGGTCCTGGGGAGTGCAAGGCCACAGTCTCCCAAGTGGGTGAATTGCCCACTGGCTCTGGAGGGGACATTGTGCCCTGTGATCTTCATCCTGGGGAGGATGGGGTTAGTGGATGGCTTCTCCACTGTTTCTGGAGGGGGTATCGTGCCCTGTGATCTTCATCCTGGGTAGGATGGAGTCAGTGGATGCCTTCCACACTGGTTCTGGAGGGGACATTGTGCCCTGTGATCTTCATCCTGGGAAGGATGGGGTGAGTTGATGGCTTCTCCACTGGTTCTAGAGGAGGCATTGTGCCCTGTGATCTTCATCCTGGGGAGGATGTGGTGAGTGGATTGCATCTCCACTGGTTCTGGAGGGGGCATTGTGCCCTGTGATGCTGGTCTTGGGGAGTGCAAGGTCACAGTCTCTCAGCTGGGCGTCATACCCACAGGATTTTCAGGGGCAGCCCGCACAACAGCCCATGGATACAGGACTAGACACTGTCCGCCGGCAGTGACGGCTGCTCAGTGGTGGCAGTGGCAAGCTGTTTCTGGTAGTGGTGGGGGAAGGTTCCAGCCCATCCCTTGCAGCCTCGAATGGCTGCCCACTGGGGCTGCTTTTGCTGGTAGTGGTGCTGGTGGTGGTGCTGCTGCTGGCAGTTGTGGGGGGAGGCTCCAGCCCATCCCCTGCAGCCTCGGACGGCTGCCCACTGGTGCTGCTGCTGATGGGAGTGCTGGTGGCATTGCTGCTGGTGGAGCTGGTGGGGGGGCTCCAGCCAATCCACTGCAGCCTCGGACGGCTGCACCACCATGGTTGGTGGTGTGGGCTCGGACTGAGTCCCAGCACCAGTCCCCTTGTCCTTTCTGCATGCTGGTGCAGGCCCCTTGCCCTTCCTCACAGCAGCTAGGGATTCCTCCTTCCCCTTCCTGGCAGCAGCTGGGGATTCATTCTTGCCCTTCCTTACAGCAGCTGGGGGTGGCACCTTTCTCTTCCTTTCATCAGCTGGGGGTGGCACCTTTCCCTTCCTTTCAGCAGCTGGGGGTGGCTCCTTGCCCTTCCTGGCAGCACTTGGGGCAGGCACCCTTTCCATGTGGCTGCCTGGTGCCCGGGATCCTTTCCCACCAGGAGTAGCTGTGGACACTACTGGGCTCGTGGACTGGGTGGATGAGGTGCTTGCCTGGGTTTTACACACCCTGGCCAGAGATGAAGGACGGTGGGAGGAGGGGTAGGGAAGAGGTCAACAGTGGAGAGGAAAAGCTCCTTAGGGACATTGGAGCGAGAAGAGGGAGACGGTTTGGGAGTGGATAAAGAGGGAGTGGTTGTGGGAGGTGTCTGTCTACTGTGTTTGGGTGCAGGTGCATGGGCTGGATGCTGTTGTGAGGTGAATGGCTGTTGGGTGTCTGATTGCTTGCGTTTGTGTGCCTTGGGAGGGGGGGCACAGACACAGTGGGAGAGGACACAGGGGACGTGTGCATGGATGTTGGGGTGGTGTCTGCAGGTGAGGTGGTGTTAGTGGATGAGAATGTAGTGCATGCAGGTATGAGGGTAGACACCACTTGTAGGGAGGTGGAGGAGGAGGGGGACACAGTGGAGGCAGTGGATGTTGGTATGTCTGCATCTGGATGGTATTTGTGTGAGTGCCTGTGGGATGATGTGTGGTGCTTGTGTTTGCCTGTGCCACTCTTGTGTGTTGTCCTTTGTGCATGCTCATCTGCCTGTGTGCTTAGGATAGGTTGGGGTTGAGGGGAATGGGACTGGGTAAAGGAAGTTGGAGGGGGGAGGGGGGAAACAGGGACAATGGCTGCCATCAGAGAGGATGCCAGAGCATGGATTGATCTCTGTTGGGCCACCAACCCAGTGTGAATGCCCTCCAGAAATATATTGGTTTGTTGCATTTGGGCTGCCAGCCCCTGGATGGCATTCACAATGGTTGACTGCCCTACAGAGATGGATTGCAGGAGGTCAATAGCCTCCTCACTCAGGGCAGCAGGGCTAACTGGGGTAGGGCCTGAGGTGCCTTGGGCGAAAGAGATTCCCACCCTTCTGGGTGAGCCGGCACGGGCAACTTGCTGAGGGCCTCCGGGGAGGGCGATCCTGGTACGGGGGTGGCAGCTGTACCTGTAGCTGGGGTGGGCACAGAAGTGTCCGCCAACACCAGGGAGCGTCCATTAGAGGACGTATCTGTGTCCGAACTGTCCCCTCCAGTCTCTGCCATGGTGCTCCTCTCGCCCTCCGTCCCACTGATGCCCTCACTGTCGGTGGACTTTGTCTCCTGGGTCTTGTGGGATGCAGCTACCTCCGTTGCACGTGCCACTGCTCCTCCACCATATGATGCTAATGCATAAGGACAGGGTGACAAAACAAAAAGTGGGGGAGAGACAAAGGATGCACTTGGTCAATTGCTGCACCAACACCACTGTTGGTGTACACTACACACTCACACACAGGGAACAGCCCTACGCACTAGGCAATGCACTACCAGTAGCAATGCTAGTCACCAGGGCCTGGTGAGGGACACATACTGCCAACTGCAGCATACCTGGGACCCACATAGCTTTGCCCAGTAGTGGATGTCTACTAGCTAGGTTGGAGGAAATTCACATCAGAACCCTGCCCAACATGGAACTTACTCTGCAATGTCAAGCCTGGCCTAGTGACACCTACAAGCTCACATCCCCCACCTGGATACTACCCCACCAGGCATTAGTAGTGATGATGGGCACTGTACTCACCCCCTTGTGGCTACTTTGATGCCCTTAAGCGCCCATAAAGCTCCAGATAGGCCACCACCAGTATTCAGGCCATCAAGGGGATCAGAGTTCGACGGGCACCCCTCCTCATTGGGAGGCCATCCCCAGCTGGGCCTCTTCCGTCTTCCATGACCAGCATCTCAGGTCCTCCCACCGTTTCCGACAGTGGGTGCTCCGCCTGCCGTAGACCCCCAGGGTCCGCACGTCCTTGGCAATGGTACGCCACATACACTTCATTTGATGGGCGCTGACCTGCAGAGGAAATATACACAGAGGAAAGGTATTAGTTACACCGTCCTGCCGGTTTCAATCATAGCCCCCATATCCCTTCCCATTCCCCTTACGCACAGACATGGCCCAGCATACATGCTGCACTCTGCCCAGGGCCCACTCCCCCAACACGAGGCCTTCACACACAGCACACCATGCATTCATGCCCCATGCATCGTGCTCACAGTGTACTCACCTGTTGATCTGGAGGCCCAGACAGCAGTCTCTCCAACTCCGAGGAGGTGAAGGCAGCGGCGCCTTTCCCCAGTTACACGAACCATGGTAGGTTCCGGACACAGGTCACAGCAGCACAAGCAGTGTAGGTACTCTCCTGCTGAAGGTCACGTAGCAAGTGAGTGTACAGATAAAAAATATTGGAGATGGCTGCGGTGGTGCATACCGTCACTGCCGGCGTACCCCGTAGTGCCCAATGATAACAAATGAGGAGCTGCACGGGGGTTCCCGACCGCCTCCTGAAACGGCACACATCGTCAGCAGAATTACCTCACTTCCACCTGTCTCTACATACAGGACAGGCAGATGCCATTTAAGGGAAGGGGGCAGGCCATGGATCCTAACTGCGTCATAGTTCACAATTGTACATTCATGACATATGCCACTAATAGATTATAAAAATCACATAATGCATTGAACTGTAGTGGCTACAATGTACAGATAATGACTGGCTCCTCACTCTTTTGCCCCATAGATTGCAACTGCTGCAGATGAATAGGAGATGGAGATATCCCCCCATGCACAGACTCCTGGTGGACTTGGCAACAATGGAGGACAGGCACATCATCCTCACCTACAGACTTGACAGGTCCACAATCACAGAGCTGTGTGCCCAATTGGAGCCTGACCTGATATCTACTATCCGTCACCCCACTGGGACCCCCCCCCCCATTGTGCAAGTGCTATCTGTGCTCCATTTCTTGGCAACTGGTTCTTTCCAAGTGACAGTGGGCTTGGCAGCAGGAATGTCACAGCTAATGTTCTCAATCATGCTGACAAGAGTGTTGTCTGCCCTGATTTAACACATGTGCAGCTCCATCGTTTTCCCCCAAGTGGAGGATTTGGCCACAGTGAAGGCTGACTTCTATGCAATCGGACATCTCCTCAACATTATTGGGGCTATTGATTGAACACATAGCATTTGTCTCCCCCTGGCGAAATGAACAGGCCTTCAGAAATCGAAAAGGTTTTCACTCGATGAATGTGCAGATGGTGTGTTTGGCGGACCAGTACATCTCTCATGTCAAAGCTAAGTATCATGGGTCGCTGCATGATTCTTTTATCCTGAGGAATAGCAGCATCCCAATTGTGATGGCCCAACTCCAGAGGCACAGGATGTGGTTAATAGGTGAGCACTGGTTCCCACCCAGTGGATGTTGGTGTATGGGTATGGTGTGGGCCATAAGGGTTGGTGTATGGCTAACAGTTGTCCCTCGATATTTCCAGGTGACTCTGGTTACCCCAACCTCTCATGGCTACTAACCCCTGTGAGGAATCCCAGGACAAGGGCAGAGGAACGTTATAATGAGGCACATGGGTGAACAAGAAGTATAATTGAACGTACATTTGGCCTCCTGAAGGCAAGGTTTTGGTTCCTCCATCTAACAGGTGGATCCCTATGCTACTCACCCAAGAAGGTCTGCCAGATCATCGTGGCATGCTGTATGTTGCACAACCTTGCCTTGAGATGCTATGTGCCTTTTCTCCATGAGGAGGGGGCGGGAGATGTCCGTGTGGCAGCAGTGGACCCTGTTGACAGTGAAAATGAGGAGGCAGAGGATGAGGACAACAGAACTGCAGTGATATGTCAATACTTCCAATGACACACAGGTAAGACAGTGTAACTTCACATTTCATTGACAGTTTAATGTTTCACATTGTCACTGGCAGGCTGTGATGTCCTACTTCTATGGCCACTCACTGTGCCTTTTGCAATCTCTATTTGCAGATATCGGTGCCCCACTATTGCTCCTGGTGTGTTCACTGCAACCAACTACAGGTCTTTACTATGTATACATTTCTGTACTGTTGGATTGCAATGTTTAAACCTTGTTAAACAAATACATACTTAAATCATTTGACATACTCCATACTTGTATTTTTTTCAAAGTGTGTTTATTGCAGTGCTCTGAAGAAAAGTGGGAAGTGCAATGGGCTGGGTTGATGATGGAGGAACGTCCATGGTAGAGTCCATTCTATTTGTAGCACAGGTGCATTTTCCAGGGGGGGCATAGGAAGGGGAGCAATGGCAGTTCAAGGTGGAGAGGGTGACAGAGTGGGACACAAGGCTGACAATCAGGAGGGTCTTATTTCCTCATGGGGATCTTGGCAATAGTCTTTGGCTTCTGCATGGATCGCAGGCAACGTTTGCGAGGTGGTTCACCTTCAGCAGGAGGAGGGGTGCTGGTGGCCTGTTGGTCCTGTGGCAGGGCCTCCTGTCCACTAGCGGCAGCGGAGGTGGAGGGCTATTCAGTAGTCTGGTTAGTGGCAGGAGCCCCCTAGTGTGACACTGCCTCTCTTATAATGTTGGCCATGTCTGCCAGCACCCCTGCAATGAAGAGCAGGGTGGTGTTAATGGACTTCAAGTCCTCCCTGATCCCCAGGTACTGTCCCTCCTGCAGCCGCATGTTCTCCTGTAAATTGTCCATGATCTGGCCCGGCGTATCGTGGGAATGTTGGTATGCTCCCAGGATCATGGTGAGTGCCTCCTGGAGAGTCAGTTCCCTGGGCCTGTGCTCCCCCTGGCGCACAGCATTTCTCCCAGCTTCCCTGTTGTCCTGTGCCTCTGTCCCCTAAACTGTGTGCCCACTGCCACTGACCCTGTAGAGGTGGACACACTGTTGATTGATGTGTCTTGGGGTCAGAGGTATGGGTACGCTGGGTTGGTACTGTGGTGGTGTTTCCTAAGGGGGAGGCTTGTGGTAGTGTGTGACTGTGCCTGGGTAACCGTCTGACAGGAGGTCCCTTATGGGCCAGGTTGGTCATCCAGATCCAGGCGAGCAGAGCTGCTGTCATCACTGTGGGCCTCTTCTGTGGAGGGACTGGATGTTGCTGGCACCTCTTCTCCGGTGACATTGACTTGGATACCTGCGGGATGTAAATACAGTGTTATTGTTTCTGTGTGTGACATATTGTGCATGGGTGGGTTGCCCTCCAAAGTTGTTATTGCTCTGGCAGCTTTGCCTTGTGTGAATTGTTATTTGGTGGGCTAGCTATTTCCTTCTGGTGTGCATGCTTTAGTGATAGGTGTCCATGCAGGTCAGTGAGTGATGTCCATGCATTGGTGGTGCATGTTGGGCTTGGGATTAGGATGGTTGAAATGTGATGGTGGGGTGTGTGGGAGGTGGTGGAGTGATGGGAGTGAGGGTGGGGGTATGTGATGGCATGAAGGAAAGGGGGTGATAGAAATAGTTGAGAGTTGACTTACCATGGTCCAGTCCTTCTCATACTCCTGCCAGGCCCTCAGGATGCATGATTGCCAAAACTTGCTCCTCGCATGTTGTTAGTTGTGTGGGAGCAGGTGGGGGTCCATCACCAGTCCTCTGTACTGCAAGCTAGTATCTTACTGCAATTGAAAGCACATTCCCCCGTAGTTCGTTCCACCTCTTCCTAATGTCATCCCTTGTTCTGGGGTACTGTCCCACGTTGTTGACCCTGTCCACGATTTTCCGCCATAGCTCCATCTTCATAGCAATGGATATCTGCTGCACCTGTGCTCCAAATATCTGTGGCTCTACCCGGATGATTTCCTCCACTATGATTCATAGCTCCTCCTCAGAGAACCTGGAGTGTCGTTGTGGTGTCATGGGTGTAGTGTGAGTGGTGTGTGTGAGGGTGTGTAGGATGATGTGTTGGGGTGTGTGTTGTGAGGTGCGTGGATGGTGTATAGGTGATGGTGGTATATGGCTCTGGGTGTGTGGGTGCTCTTTCTGTCTCTCTCTGTTGGCAATGGTTTGTATTCATAAAGGGTTGTGGGTAATGTGGGTAGGTGTTTTATAGTGGTGTGGGTGTGGAGTGTGTATGTGGGTCAGGTGTGTGTAGTTTGAATTGTCCAATGTGGTGTTGTTTTGTTTGAATGTGTGCATTTTGAGCGCTGCGGTATGTACCGCTAATGGTTTACAGTGGTTGAGAGTCCACCGTGGTGATTCGTGGGTCATAATGTGATGGGCGTTGTTCTATTGGCGTAACAGTGTGGGTGTGGATACCGCCAGTTTATCACTGACCTTTGGTGTGGCAGAGTTGTGTCTGTGGCTGTATAGTGACAGATTGTTATGTGTGTGTCATAATATAGTAGCTGATATCTGCCACGGCGGTGGTATGTTGGCGGCAGTCAGCATGGCGATAAGTGGGATTTACCGCCAATGTCATAATGAGGGCCTAAATGTTTAAGGCTCATACTGAAAAGTGATCTTACTCTTTTTAAATGACAAAAACAAGTTTATTTTCAAATTGTGCAGAAATATTTAATTCTAAGTATATTATACATCAACGCCTAAAAAAATCTCTCTCTCTTTCTCTCTCTCTTTCAATCTCTTTTTCCCACTCACACCCACTCAGACACTTATGCACCCACTCACAGACCCACTCAGATCCTTGTGCACGCACTCACTGCCCAGTCAGACCCTCATGCACCTACTCATAGACCCACTCAGATAGTTATGCACCAACTCGCAGACCAAATCAGACTCACATACCCACTCACAGACCCACTGACATCCTCATGCACCCACTCACAGACCCGCTGACACACTGATGCACTCACTAAAATACTGATGTTTGCACTGTCACACTCAGACACTCACAGCTACTCTCAACCCCAGGTACATCCTCTCACATCTATTCTCACACCCAGAGAGGCTGCAGCAACTCCCACCATGTGCAGCATGGGGTTGGGTGGTTATGGGGTTTGGCCACAGGGTCTGGCTGAGGGCCAGGTCTTGCGGGCAACCTCCACTGGGCATGGGCCAAGGCTATGCACGGTGCTTGGTTGGGTGGTTATAGAGGGTGGCCAACCACCGCTGCGCACAGCTGAAGGCCATTCACAGCGGTTGTTGGAGTAACATATAGTAATGAAAATTACAAAATGTTAAAAAAATATGTAAATTCACTGAAAAAAACAAAGGTTACAGGGATGTTATAGTTAGGAAATAGAATTTAAAAAAACATAGAAATTCTCTTAAAAAGCAAAGGTTACAGGGATGTTATAGTTAGGCTCACATTTTAAACGCACAAAGCCATAGAAATTCAACAGTTATAGTTACAGTTATCTCAAGTAAATATAACTCATGCCCTAAGGTGGGTATAACTCACGCCCTCACCATGCACTGCCAATTACCCCACAAATTACGGCACTCATGACATCTTAGATAACATCATTGATAATATCACTGTAATATTTGCAGTAACATTTTTGATGAAAAAACTATGGTGGTCATTACAACCCTGGCGGACGGTGTAAAAGGTGGGGTAATACCGCAAACAGGCCGGCGGTAAAAAAAAGGGAATTACGACCCTGGCGGTAACCGCGAACCGCCAACAAAGACAGCCACTTTAACACTTCGCCCGCCACGGCGGTACAGACAAACAGCATGGCGGTCACCGCCAACAGACAGGCGGGAGACAATGTACCGCCCACACTATTACAACACACCAATCCGCCACCTTTTCCGGGGCAGATTCACCGTGGATAAAAACACGGCGGAAACAGCTTTTGCTATGGGAAAACGCTCACCTTCTACACATCCCACGAGGAACGACGACTCCATGGACCCGAAACTCCAAATACTCCCTGCCCTTGTCTTTCTGCTCCTGTACGAACAACAGCGACGTAGGCGCAGAACATACCGGTGAGTACTGCATCTACGACACGGGGTAGGAGGGAGGCAAAAGTTAGGGGGACACCCACCAATACACACCAATGCAGTAAAAAATATCACATTAACAACCCACAATCCCCCCGGAAGAATGCAAAGACAAAGCAAGCTCCGTTCAAATATTGTAATGTGCCAATATACATGTCATACAAAAATATACTGAATCATATCTCGAAATCTGACATATTTATATATACAATACAAGAAGTAGTGCAGATATGCACACAACAATGTCCGTGCACCAACAGTCCAAAAATGCATGGGCGACGCCCACAATAGATACCTGACCAAAATCCGAGAGAACACTGCCGGGGCATCAGATTGAAACACTACAGGCACCTCAGGGGGGAGGGAAGGGGGGGCACCTCAGCCACATGACTACAAAGCCAGATCCACGGACGGGGCTCCATGCCCATTGATGTATCCTGGGGAGTGCAAAGCCACAGTCTCTCAAGTCACTACAGTGGGTGGCTTGCCCACTGTGCCATCCTGGGGAGTGCAAAGCCACAGTCTCTCAAGTCTTTACAGTGGGTGGCTTGCCCACTGGACCATCCTGGGGAGTGCAAAGCCACAGTCTCTCAAGTCTTTACAGTGGGTGGCTTGCCCACTGGACCATCCTGGGGAGTGCAAAGCCACATTGACGCAAGTAGATGCAGTTCTCAACTGGTACTGGGTGGGACTGGTGCCCAGACTGGATGAGTCTCCCCGCGAAAGTTCCTGTCCTGTCACTGTCCCAGCTGCACATGGGAGAAGGATGCCTGATGTGGCGGCCTATTCATACCCACACGGTGTTTGCCCTGATCAGTTGTCTTCACCATGGCGGTCTTGGCCTTGTTCAGCGGTGCTTTGCCATGGCGGTCTTGGCCTTGTTCAGCGGTGCTTTGCCATGGCTGGCTATGGACTGTTCAGCGGTCTTCACCATGGCGGTCTTGGCCTTGTTCAGCGGCGCTTTGCCATGGCGGTCTTGGCCTTGTTCAGCGGTGCTTTGTCATGGCTGGCTATGGACTTTTCAGCGGTCTTCATCATGGCGGTCTTGGCCTTGTTCAGCGGTGCTTTGCCATGGCGGTCTTGCCCTTGTTCAGCGGTGCTTTGCCATGGCTGGCTATGGACTGTTCAGCGGTCTTCACCATGGCGGTCTTGGCCTTGTTCAGCGGTGCTTTGCCATGGCTGGCTATGGACTGTTCAGCGGTCTTCACCATGGCGGTCTTGGCCTTGTTCAGCTGTGCTTTGCCATGGCGGTCTTGGCCTTGTTCAGGGGTGCTTTGCCATGGCTGGCTATGGACTGTTCAGCGGTCTTCACCATGGCGGTCTTGGCCTTTTCAGCGGTGCTTTGCCATGGCGGTCTTGGCCTTGTTCAGCGGTGCGTTGCCATGGCTGGCTATGGACTGTTCAGCGGTAGCCTGAGATGGCGGTTCAGATACTGACATTGGTGTGTGGCATGACGCACTCCACACTGGACATTGGGGTGTGGCATGACGAACTCCACACTGGACATTGGTGTGTGGCATGACGAACTCCACACTGGACATTGGGGTGTGGCATGACGAACTCCACACTGGACATTGGTGTGTGGTATGACGAACTCCACACTGGACATTGGGGTATGGCATGACGAACTCCACACTGGACATTGGTGTGTGGCATGACGTTCCATCATCGCCAGCGGGACTGTGGGATCCTGGTCCCTCCTGGGCACTGACTCCGGCGGTGGTCTCCTGACCAGTGACGATACTCGGGCCCTCCTAGGCAATGACTCTGGCGGTGGTCTCCTGACCAGTGACGATACTCGGGCCCTCCTGGGCACTGACTCTGGCGGTGGTCTCCTGACCAGTGACGATACTCGGGCCCTCCTGGGCACTGACTCTGGCGGTGGTCTCCTGACCAGTGACGATACTCGGGCCCTCTTGGGCAATGACTCTGACGGTGGTCTCCTGACCAGTGACGATACTCGGGCCCTCCTGGGCAATGACTCTGGCGGTGGTCTCCTGACCAGTGACGATACTCGCGCCCTCCTGGGCACTGACTCTGGCGGTGGTCTCCTGACCAGTGACGATACTTGGGCCCTCCTGGGCAATGACTCTGGCGGTGGTCTCTGGACCAGTAACGACGGTGCTGGCGGTTGTGTCTGGACCACCGGAAATTATGGCGCACTTCTCCGCCGTGACACTCACAACAGGCTGGGGAGACTTCCTCTGAACCTTCCCCACCTTCTTTGGAGTTACAGCTGACTCACCAATCGCCTTCGATCCCATTTCACTTGTTGTCCCACCAGGAGTCTTGACACGGTCCTGTCGTCCACGCTCCAATTTCGGTGCATTTACAGGGGGTGGGCTGCTAGTGCCTTGGCTCCGGGTCCTACTGCCTGCCCTGGTGGACGGTGCACTCCAAAAACCTGGAACACGCACCACTGGTACTGGAGGCTTTTTGGCTGAGGCGCTACGACGGGACTGATGAACTGGAGGGGGGGGGGGCAAACAGGTTAATTTGACAGAGGGACAGTTTCTGACGGACACTGGGATGGGTAGTTGGAGGGGGTCTGGGAGTGCAGGTAGAGGAGGTGGTTGTAGGAGGTGTCACTTTAGCTGTTTTGGGTGCAGGTGCAGGTACTGGAGGCTGTCGTGAGGTGGATAGATGTTGGGTGAGTGATTGCCGGAGTTTGGGTTCGTTGGGAGGGGGCTTCACAGACACACTGGGAGAGGACACAGGGGACGTGTAAATGGCAGTGGAGGTGGTGAGTGCAGGTGAGCGGCTTGTGGTGCTGGGTGTCCTGGTGCGAGTCCTAGTGCCTGTAGATGTGGTGCATGCAGGTGTGTGTGTAGACGACACTGGGAGGGAGGAGGGAGAAGAGGAGGAGGGGGACACAGTGGAGACAGTGGATGTTGCTGTGTCTGTATGGGTGTGATGCTTGTGTGAGTGCCTGTGGTGTGTGTGGTGCCTATGTTTGCTTGAGCTACTTTTGGGTGTTGACTTGTGTGCCTGCTGGTCTGTAGGTGTGCTTGGGATGGGCTGGGGTACAGGGGATTGGGTCTGGGTGGAGGAGGTTGGAGGGGGGAGGCTGGACACAGGGACAATGGCTGCCATCAGTGCTGAAGCCAGAGATTGCAGGGTTCGCTGAAGGACAGCCTGACCAGAATGAATGCCTTCCAGGAATGCATTACTGTGTTTCAACTCTCGTTCTACACCCTGGATGGTCATTCACAATGGTAGACTGCCCAACAGTGAGTGACCTGAGGAGGTCAATGGCCTGCTCACTGAGGGCAGCAGGGGTGACTGGGGGAGGGGCTGAGGTGCCTGGGGCGAAGGTGATGCCCACCCTCCTGGGTGAGCGGGCATGGGACACATGCTGAGGGGCTGCTGGGAGGGGGGTGCTGGTAGGGGAGGTGGCGGCTGTACCTGTAGAAGTGGGGCGCACAGATGGTGCCGCCACCACAGGGGAGCTCCCATCGGCGGACGAGTCCGTGTCGCTGGTTGATGATCTGATGGCCGACGTGAAGCTCCCCTCGCCCTCCGTCCCACTGGTGAATTCAGAGTCTGTGGTGTGGCCCTCCATGGCCATGTGGGATGCAGCTCCCTCGTGCTCCGATGCCACTGTACCTCCGCCTGTTGATGCTGATGTACAAAAGAACAGGGAGAGCAGGAAAAGGGTGGAGACAGAAGAAATGAGTTTTAGTGAATGGCATACCACTACCGTTGGCGGACAAGACAGACGCAGCAGCCCCATGCATTACGCCATGCTCCTGACCTCTGCACATGCTATTTCTGGGATATGGCCTACATGGCAATGGTAGTAATCTGCCCACATGGATGGCAAAGGGGCAACTATACATCAACTTCCCTCTATTTTGAGCTGGGGTAGAGTGCCACATGGCCTACAAAACGGAGGGGCCTTGCCTACCTAATTTGCCCTGGCCTAGGGACACCCACAACCCACCACCCCCACCCAGACACCTCCACTGCACGCAAAGTCCATATGATGAGGTAGTACTCACCCCCTTGTGTCTGCTGTGATGTCCTTAAGCGCCCATCCAACTCCGGGTAGGCCACCGCCAGGATCCGGAACATCAGGGTGTTCATGGTGCGACGGGCACCCCTCCCACGTTGGGAGGCCATCCCCAGCTGAGCCTCTGCCGTCTTCTTGCTGCAGCGGCGAATGTCCTCCAATCTCTTACGGCAGTGGGTGCCCCGTCTCTGGTGAGCCCCCAGGGTCCGGACTTCCTTGGCGATGGCACGCCAAATGTCCCTCTTCTGGTGGGCGCTGACCTACATGACATGCACAAGGAAAGAGGACAGTCATTACCTACTGCACCGTCGTTGTGATTGGCCCCCTCCCAACTCTATCCCTGTGGCCCATTCATCCCCATGCATAACTGTTCTATGTACTCTGCCCCCTTCCCTCATCCACCCAGCCCTCTCCACCCAGGCCTAGCCCATACAATGTGCTCCCTGTGTACTAACCTGTTGGTCTGGAGGACCGTAGAGTAGCGTGCACTGGGGGAGGACCCCATCCACAAGTTTCTCCAACTCCTGAGCAGTGAAGGCAGGGGCCCTTTCCCCATACGCAGCAGCCATCGTCGCATCCAGACCGAGGTCACAGCAGCACTAGCAGTGTAGGTCCTCTCCTGTCGAAGGTCAGGTATCTAGTGATTGAAGAGATAGAAAATGGTGGTGACGTCCGCAGCGGTGATGTCCGCGGCGGGGCGCATCATCACCGCCAGCGCACCTGTTCATTGGCTCCTGGGACCCATAGGGTCCAATGTTAACCAATGCAGCATTGCGCCGCGCTCTACGACCGCCTACCGCGACGGTGTCCAACGCCAGCGCAGTTACCCCACAGTCCCATTGTCCCACTTTAGAGGTCAGGCAGCCGCCATTTCAGGGGCCGACATGGCTTCAATTACTACTGCGTCACACATACCGAGGCCTACACTCAAAACCTTTCCCGGATGGGTTAATTGTCTGTTGTAGTCTTGTGTGTGACTGTGGGTACATACCTGGAGGAATGCTGACAGTTTTTTCGCTGTTGTCCTTCTTAGGCACCGTCAGTTGGGACATATTGGAAGATGGCGGAATCCGCCGGTGTACCGACCTCTGATGGACCTGTTGACAATGGAAGAGCGACATGTCATCGTGACCTACCGGTTTGACCGTGCCACTATCCAGGAACTATGTACCCAGTTGGAGCCAGACCTGATGTCACCAATCCGCCATCCGACTGGAATCCCCCCTGACGTGCAGGTGCTGTCAGTGCTCCATTTCCTTGCAAGTGGGTCTTTTCAGACAACAGTGGCCATGGCATCAGGGATGTCCCAGCCTATGTTTTCCAACGTCTTGTCCAGAGTGTTGTCTGCCCTGCTGAAACACATAAGGAGATACATCATTTTCCCTCAGGTGGAGGATTTGCCTACAGTGAAAGGTGATTTCTATGCCCTTGGACATATCCCCAACGTCATAGGTGCCATTGATGGGACCCATGTAGCTCTGGTCCCCCCCGCAGGAATAAACAGGTGTACAGGAACAGGAAGAGTTATCATTCCATGAATGTCCCGATGGTCTGTTTGGCAGACCAGTACATCTCTCAGGTAAATGCTATGTTCCCTGGCTCTGTGCATGACGCCTACATCCTGCGGAATAGCAGCATCCCTGATATGATGGGTGAACTCCAGAGGCACCGTGTATGGCTATTGGGGGACTCTGGTTACCCCAACCAGTCCTGGCTATTGACCCCAGTGAGGAATCCCAGGACCAGGGCAGAGGAACGCTACAATGAGGCCCATGGACGGACTAGGAGGGTGATCGAGCGGACCTTCGGCCTCCTGAAGGCCAGGTTCAGGTGCCTCCATATGACTGGTGGATCCATATTCTACTCACCGAAGAAGGTGTGCGACATCATCATCGCCTGCTCCATGCTCCATAACTTGGCATTGCGACAGCAGGTGCCTTTTCTGCAGGAGGATGATCCAGATGACGGTGTTGTTGCTACGGGGGAGCCTGGGGAGCCTGTGGACAGTGATGAGGATGAAGCTGATGAAGATGAAAATGACAACAGGGAGTCAGTCATACAGCAATATTTTCAGTGAGACACAGGTGAGTACATTTTCATGTTTCGCAGATTATTAACTTTCACACGTCTACCTCTATCCTATACCTACATTTCACTCCCTATTTGTTAACTGAGTTGTCCCCTTCCATTTCAGTTTCACTATTGTGGTAACCTACGTGTCAACAGCTTGCACCCTTGAAAGACTTGTGATGTGTGACATTGGTATGTTGGCCTTCCAATGGGTAACCTTTTTTAACACTGTAATTGACAATACAAAGTTCACAATCACTGACTGACTCCAGTTTTATTAGTGTTTCCAGGGTGTTTATTTAAGTGCATAACAATGAAGGGGGGTTGTGAAATGGGGATGGGTGATGGTGGAGTAATGTCCATGGCAGAGTCCAGTCTATTAGTCTCACAGGTACATTGCACATCTGGCCATTGGAAGTGGAGCTGGGGCAGTTCCGATTTGGACAGGGTAACAAAGTGGGAAAGTGGGAGGACGATCAGGGTGGTCTTATTTCCTGGCGGGGGTCTTGCCATCTTGCTCTGTCCTGTTCCTGGATCTCAGGGCCCGCTTGCGTGGTGGTGGTCCGTCTGCAGGGGATGGGGTGCTGGTGTGTTGGTCACGTGGCGGTGCCTCCTGTCCACTAGCGCCGGCGGAGGTGGTGGGCATTTCATCGTCCTGGCTAGTGTCAGGGGCCCCTTGGAGTGCCACGGTGTCCCTCAAGGTCTTTTGAATGTCCGTCAGCACCCTTACAATGGTGCCCAGGCCAGAGACGATGGTCCTGAGCTCCTCCCTGAACCCCAAATACTGTTCCTCCTGCAGACGCAGGGTCTCCTGCAACTTGCCCAGTACCGTTGCCATCGTCTCCTGGGAGTGGTGGTATGCTCCCATGATGGAGGAGAGAGCCTCGTTGAGAGTAGGTTCCCTTGGCCTGTCCTCCCTCTGTCGCACAGCAGCCCTCCCAGTTCCCCTGTGTTCATGTGCCTCCGTCCCCTGGACCGTGTGCCCACTACCACTGCCCCCAGGTCCCTGTTGTTGTTGGGGTGGTGGGTTAGCCTGGGTGCCCTGTAGTGGTGGACACACAGCTGATTGACCTGTCCTGGGTAGGGAGGTTTGGGCCCACTGGGTGGGTGCTGTTCTGGTGTTCCTAGAGGGTGGCAGTTCGGTGTTGGGCTGTGGCTGGGCAAGGGAACCGACTGTCCTGAGGCCCACGATGGTCCGGGCTGGTCATCAAGATCCAGTGTGGCAGAACTGCTGTCGTCACTGTGGGCCTCTTCTGGGGGTGGAGTGGTGTTGTCTGGACCCTCTGGTGTGGTGACGTTCCTTCAGGTTCCTGCGGGGGTATGAGTACATGATTATTGCAGGTGTGTGTTTCATGATGTGCAATGTTTGGGTGTGCGTGTACCCCAGTGCAGGCATTCCTGTGTGGGGGCTTGTGTGGTGATAGTTGGGGGGTGTTGTGGGTCTGTGCAGTGGGCATGCTTTAGTGATGGGTATCTATGCTTAGTTAGGTCATGCAGGTTTTGGGGTTGGGATGGGTGGTTGGTGTCATGGGTAGATAGGTGAGGATTTGGAGTGATAGGGGAGGGTGTGAGGGTGGGGGTGTGTGATAGCATGCAGGTAGGGTGGGGGATATGATAGTTAAGAATTGACTTACCAGTGTCCGTTCCTCCACTGAGTCCTGCGAGGCCCTCAGGATTCAAGATGGACAAGACTTGCTCCTCCCATGTTGTTAGTTGTGGGGGAGGAGGAAGGGGTCCGCCGCCAGTCCGCTGTACTGCGATGTGGTGCCTGGATACCGTGGAATGCACCTTCCCCCGTAGGTCGTTCCACCTCTTCCTGATGTCCTCCCTATTTCTTGGGTGCTGTCCCACAGCGTTGACCCTGTCGTCTATTCTTTGCCATAGCTCCATCTTCCTGGCTATGGATGTGTGCTGTACCTGTGATCCAAATAGCAGTGGCTCTACCCGGATGATTTCCTCGACCATGACCCTGAGCTCCTCCTCGGAGAAGCGGGGGTGTCTTTGGCGTGACATGGGGTGGTGTGGGTGAGGTGTGGGGTGGTGTATGTGTTGATGATTGTGGTGAGTGTAGTGGTATGTGGTGTTTTGTGCGTGGGTGTTGTGTGGGAGATGGTGTAGTGTGCCTCTGTGTGATGGGGTTCTCTATTCTGTGCTGTCTCTCTCTGGCCTTCTCTCAGAAATTGTGGTCGTAGGGGTTTGTGTGTGATGTGGGTGTGTGTTTTATTCTGTATTGGGTGTGTGGGAGTGGTGTGTGTATGTGTATCAGGTGTGTGTATTTGGATTTGTCCAATGTGGCGGTGTTTTGGAGATGTGTGTGTATTTTGAGCGCAGCGGTGTGTACCGCCAATGGAATACCACGTTTGAAAGACCGCCGCGTGGATTCGTGGGTCGTAATAGCATGGGCGTGTTTCTGTTGGCGTGGAGGTGGAGGATTTGTTTCCGCATGTTTATCGCTGACCTTTGGTGTGGCGGTGTTGTGTGGGTATCTGAATTTCGGCGGATTCCGAGATGTGGGTCATAATAGCTGTGGCGGTCTACCGCGGCCGCGGCGGTGTATTGGCGCTCTTCTGCATGGCGGTAAGCGCCTTATACTGCCAAGGTCGTAATGACCCCCTATGTATGGTGGGGGCGCGAGCTATAGTTACCTTAGGGCACGAGATTACTATAACTGTTGAATTTCTATGGTATTGTACATTTAAAATGTGAGCCTAATTATACTGTCCCTGTAACTTTAGATTTTTTAAATGAACCCCAAAAAACATGGTATATGAAAGAAAATATAAGGTGTGACATGTATCATAGGGTTCCAGGGTTCCAGATTGGCATTTTACGGTTCTCGTGTATCGTTACCAGAATGCTTCAATGGCACCATATTCATAATACGGATTTACCCATTATGTATTTGTATGTGTGGAGAGGGTACTCGTTTCTATTGCACCAAACTACCTTCCCTGCCAAACTCTTGGTTCACCCACCTGCCCAATACAGGAGTGAGCAGACGAACAGTATGTCGACATCTGAGCCTACTCTGGCTCCCTCACTGTTAGACCTGGCATCCTTGGTGGTTTCCCCTAACTGTTTGCCCCCTGTCCTCCTGTTTTACTGACTCATTTTTGCTGACATTTAGGATTCTGAGCACTTTACCACTGCTGACCACTGCTAAAGTGTAGTTGTCCTGTATGTTAAACATGGTAACACTAGCGCCTCCACAACTGGCATATTTAATTTACTTGTAAGGCCCTAGTAAAGTTCACTATGTGTGCGCAGGACATGTAAATTAAATGCTACTAGCGTACCTGCAGTAATGATTGTGCCACACACTACAGTAGCCTTTTGAACAGGTCCCAGGTCTGTCACTGCAGAGTTTTGTGCAGTTTTAAATTTCCAATTCAACTTGGCAAGTGTTCTCACTTGCAAGGCCCAACCCTTCTTTTTTGTTACATGTAAGACGCCCCTAAGGTAGGCCCTAGTTAGCTCCAAGGGCAGAGTGCAGTGTATGTAAAAGCTAGACATGCACTTTTGTGTTTAACAGGTCCAGGCAGTGAAACACTCTTAAATTAGTTTTTCACTATTGGAAGACCTATCTCTATCATTGGATAACATTGGGGTTACATTAAAACATCTTTTAAGTGTACTTTCCAATTGGGAAAAGATTACAATAAGGAGTTTGGTGTCTCTGGACTCACAATTTAAAATCACAACTTATGGTGAAGTCAAATTTTAAATTGTAAGTCTGAAAGTGGCAGTTTAAGAAAGTTGGCATTTTAAAGCTGGCATTTTCTTACTTTAACCATTCTATGCCTCTGCCTGTCTCTGAATACATGTCTGGGCTAGATGACAGCTGGGCATTGTGCATTCCCTCTAGACAGTCACATAAAAAGGGAGCTTGGTTGTGACATTTGCATCCTGATGCCCCATCACTAAGCTGATGAGTCTTCCTTGGCTAGATGGGTGGGAGGAGCTGACAGTTACACCTGAATAGGGCTGTTACTCTCCTCACACAAAGGGCTACATACCCCCTGTAGATTTTCTGGAGCCATGGATGGAAGGGCAGGGACCTTGTGATCTTAAAAGGCCTCTTTAAAGTCTCTCACACTTCAAAGACACATTTGGGTAAATGTAAGGGCCGCCAAACCCCAGAAAATCAGGTCTCTACCGGAACCAAGGACATTCTGTCAGGAAGAAGGACTGCTGAACTGCCAGAAGGGACTGCCACTCTGCAGCTAAATTGCTGTGTTGGGTTACAACTTGCTGTGTGCTGTGTTGTAGGAGGGGCTGCCACTTTGCTACTTGCTTTGCTGTGTAGGCTTGCTGCTTCTTGCCTCCAGTGGGAAGGACTGGACTTGTTCTCTACATCCTTGAGCCCACGATTCTCCAAGGGCTTTTAGGCTTTTCCTTTGTTCTCTTGCAGTCTCTAGACAAAGACTGCCTGCATCTCTGCTGGTGCTGCTGGACTCTGCCATCTGTGAATACTATCCTTGCCTGAGGTGCTACCCTGCAGTCTTGAGCCGCAGAAGTGGCTTCTGCAGATGATTTCGGCAACAACCGATGCATCAGCTCGAGTGTGGGAAAAATTCAGATGCATCACTCCCTCAACACGGATGCAGCAGATGTTTAATGACAGCAGATTCACAGCCTTTGGGGCTTGACAAAGACATATTGCATTCACTTCAGTGGAGCCCAATGATGACGCAGTGACCCATGAAAAATACTGGCGCATTGTGCCCTCGACATCAACCCTTTACTTCATCAAAGGTACTGTTTCAGCTGGCCCTATGAGCATTCTGTAGATGGCCTATCTTCCATTGTGGTCTGCCTGTATTTTGGATTTGCACAGGTCCCTCGTGACCTCAGGTAACCTTTTAACCACTAGTGACTTCTAAGCACTGTTTAGACATTTAGGGGGTTATTACAACTTTGGAGGAGGTGTTAATCCGTCCCAAAAGTGACGGTAAAGTGACGGATATACCACCAGACGTATTACGAGTTCAATAGGATATAATGGACTCGTAATATGGCTGGTGGTATATCCGTCACTTTACCGTCACTTTTGGGACGGATTAACACCTCCTCCAAAGTTGTAATAACCCCCTTAGGGGCACATTATGAGTTTGGTGGGTGGCGAGGCCGCCCATCAAACTGTTTGGGCCAGAAGACTGGCACTCAGATCTTCCACCCGCTGGTCCTATTATGAGTTTCCACTGGGCCAGAGGGAAACTCACCACAACATTGACAATGTTGCAGCGCGTCAGATGCAACAGCACCCGTCCCACTTTTCATTGCCTGTAATTCAGGAAGTAAAAAGTGCCACAGGGCTGTCCATGGTGGGCCCTGCACTGCCCCCGGCATCCCATCTCCGCCAGCCTTTGCATGGTGGTGAAACCGCCATGCAAAAGCTGGCGGACATGTGGGTCATAATGCCCAGGGCAGCGCTGTCTGGCTGCTAGAGACAAGCCCTCTTTGTAGTGTGCAAAATTAGGCACTCTATGCAGGGGGGTCCAGGCAATCGCACATTGGTTTCCAGAGGTAAAATTAGTCCACCTAAATGCTCCAATTTTTAAGTTAGCTGGTCGACCAGTTAGGCTAATCCAAGATATGTGCTAAGTATTTGCTGTACTCACAAATCCAATCAAGCACCACACACACTCAATGAATAACTTGAGACCAGAAGTTATAAAAATTACTTCAGATTTTTATATAAATTTTAAGACAAAGATCTTTAGAATACGTTAAGTACTTTTTGAGTTATAGCTTTTCCACCTATTGGCAGTTAGTCTTTCTGTGCGTAATTACGCACCATTGGAATCAATGCACAGTCACCTTTAAAAATCCATTAAAAATCATACAGTTTTGTTACCAGTCTCTTCTTTTGCAGGATGGTTGCAGCAGTCAATAGGCATTTTGTGACAGCTGGAGAGCATCTGGCAGCTCCCAGTTCTGGCGGGAGCAACGTTGGAGAGTCTTTTGGCACAGGCACAGGGCCACCTGGAGAGGCCATATGGAAAAGGAGCTGGTTTGTAGATTTAAAGATCGTGCCTTGGGGTCTCCTTGGGTGTTGAGGTCACAAGGGGTTGGGGACCCATGGAGCATAGCTGGTTCCTTGTTGCAGGGTGCAGGACAGCTGGTTGCAGGGCGAGTTGGAGATACTGGAGCTGTGCTTCTTAAAGAAAAAAATGCTCTACTATCTAAATAAACAAACAAACTCAAATTACAAATATATCAAACATAAAATGCTCACCTTTAATTATATTTCACATTAAATTCTACTATTAAGATAAGATATTTCAACCAAATATACACAGATGACAACACGACACTAAATATACATAAACAACAATCAAGACAACCTATAAGATAAAACACGGACCCACTTGTACAAAAACAAATAAATCCACAATATATAAACAAATATCTGCATAAATATAAAATACTTCATGTGTACCAGTCTTGTATATTTTATCCAAAACACAAAAAATCAATATAAATGATTTTTCCACAGTCAGAAAGTTTTTGAACAATCAGAGTCTCCATAGATCTAGAGACAGCGCAATGTCCCAGTGCTGTCTAATATCCAAGTTGGTCCAGTGCAAATATAATCATTCTTCAGTAGATTTCTGAAACTCTGGTATTCCATTATCCGTCTTGGTGCCCCATTGCCATACTGGAGCTGTGTGCAATGGAGTCCTTTGGAGCTGGAGGTGAGTCTCTTTAGGAGCTGCATACAGGACAACGGGGGGACTCTGGTCGGAGCTCTATTGATTGGGGCTTCCTTCTGATCCTTTTTCAGCTTTGAGTACACTGTTTTTCTGGTTGTCCGATGTCAGCTGACCAGTACCCAGGGTACTGACGTAACTAAACTAATGGAGGGTGCAGTGCCACAAAATGTTGCACATTTGTAGGTCACATCTGGGTGATTGTCAGTGTATTGTCAAGTCTGGCTGCAACTTCCGGTTGCAGAGATATGGGCCAGTCAGTAAAGCAATCATAACTGGCTTGTTGATTCTTGCTTGTTTTTTGAGTGGTGCCTCCACTCATAAGGGATATCGGGGTGATTCTTGGAGCCTGTAGGTCCCCTGGGTTTCTTGGAGTCAGTCCAGTGTCCAGATCCTCTGCAGATTTTCAGGTCCTGGGTGCAGCAGGCAGGGTTTGGCACCTTATCATGTACAGCAGGTCCACAGTTCTCTCACTTTGGATCTTTTTTGGTGCTGGTCTGCTTTGTCTTTTCACATCCGATTTCTTGGTCTAGGGGAGCCCACTAAATACTGAATTTAGTGGTCATTTTAGGGTAACCTGGTAGTGTCCAATGGGACACATACCCTTCGGTGGCTACAACCGCTACAGTGACCACTTCTTGTGGGAAGGGTCACTTCCTTAAAACGGATTGGCTATTTTCCTGCCATCCAACATGGAGGAACATGAAATGGAGGTTTTGCTTCACCTGCAAGCCCCTAGGGGTGGTGCATGCTCATTGAGGCCACTCTTCCTACTCTGTGTGGTTTCCTGCCTTTGCTCCCTCCAAAAATGGGAGTTTGAAAAGGGGGAGGCCATCTGCTGCTAGCAGCAGGCCTGGGGATTGAGTTTCAAGGGCGGTAGCCCTTTGAAGCTCACTGCCAGGGCAGTGCACATTCCTGAGGAAGGGGGTGTTAGCTCCCCACCCAGGAAGGGCATTGGTTTACAAACCAGAGAGGCAGCACTCTACCTCAGGTTTGTATATTGGCTGTCTGGATGTGGCAGGCTTGCTGGAACCAGTCAGCAACCATGCCAGGATAGTTAGTTTTTGCGGGCGGCGCCTCTAAGGTGACCCCTGGGTACATTTTATGACAAATACATTACTGGTACCAGTTTGGATTTATCATTCAGAGTTGTTTGAAACCAAATAACCCAAGTTTCAGATGAGCCATTATGTAGCCAGGAAACTCGTATTGACCAGTGTCCAGTCATACTCCTAAAATGGCTGCCCTGTTCACTCACTATGTCCCAGGTTTGGCCAGGACAAAGTGGGGGCATATTGCTCATGCAGCTATGCCCACACATATAATATGGTGCACCCTGCCTTAGGGCTGGAAGGCCTGCTAGAGGGGTGACTTACCCATAACATAGGCAGGATAGGGTGGACAGGGCACACAGGGAGTGTGTCATGTCGAGTTTGTATTTTAGGTGTGCACCAGGACACTCAGGGAGTTATTACAACTTTGGAGGAGGTCTTAATCCGTCCCAAAAGTGACGGTAAAGTGACGGATATACCACCAGCCGTATTACGAGTCCATTATATCCTATGGAACTCGTGATACGGCTGGTGATATATCCGTCACATTTGGGACGGATTAACACCTCCTCCAAATTTGTAATAACCCCCTCAGTCTGCTATGGCAGTGCTAGGTGCATCTGGATGCATGCCCATTGACGGTAGCACAATCAGGGGCTTACCCAAATTACCCCATGCCCTGGGTATCTATGTACCTTTTACTAGGGACTCATGGTGGTAGCTAAAGGTGTATCCAATTACTTTTACAATGTTTTTTAGGGGGAGAACACTGGCACTGTAAACCTGGTTAGCTGTATCCCAGTGCACTCCAGTCCAAGTTGCATTCAGAAACCAGGAAAAAAGTGGGAGCGTCCTGCAGCAAGGAGCCAGACTCTCACACCAGCCTAAAAGTGGCGGGCTATCGATCCAACCGTGGAGCTTTCACCATGGTCGTAATGTGGAGGTTAGACCGCCACTTTGGCAGCGGTCCAACTGCCACCGCGAGTGTGGCAGTATTAAAACTGCCACACTCCTAATGATGGTCTTACTCTTTAAAAATGTAAGCTTTTTGGATTTTTTGGAATTTTGGTCTCGTTTTACTCTGATAAATATTGTCTATTTTCCTAAATCGGTGTGAAGTGAAGCCTGAATGCTCTGTGCCAAGCTACTAGAGGGTGAGCATAGGTTAATTTAGGGTATGTATCTGACTTACCCTCACTAGGATTGTGGTCCCAACTTGGACAGGGTGCATATCTCTACCAACTAGAGAACCAATTTGTAATATTCACCAACATGATCCTTCAGTGACCCAACAGAGTATGGGCCATCCAACTGTCCATTCAATTTAGAGTGGGCGGTCAGATGGCTTTCATTTGCTGTTCATCACCCCAGGTAAAATATAGTGTTGAGGGACAGTAAAAATACAAAAAATGACCACCACACCACAGGTGAGGGCCATTAGTTTTTTTCTTTTTTTTTTAACAAACTCCTAGAAAGTTTGCTTTAGAAAAATGTCAAACTTTCAAAGGTTTGGTGTGAGAGCCTGTCACCAATGATTGACTTATAAAAACATACCTAACTTTTCAATGGCTTTATGTGAACCACTGTGATGGTGGTTCATACAATTCCCCGGGGTTAACCCCCTTTTTGTTGGGCAGAATAATGTCAGGGTGGAAACATAACGTCCTTCACCACCACTGCCTTTACTCCATCCACAAAATTCTAAATGGGCCCACAGTTTTTCTCATAGACAAGGTAATTAAGCATAAATCTCTCATATATACGATTTTAGGTTAAAATATTGTCTCAGAAAAGTGTCAGCAGCTAAGAAACAAGCCAATGCACCATGAAAGCTCATATCAGAAATGTTTGCCTTTTCAGTTCTGGAAATGTCCCCTGTTTCAGACTGGTCAAGTGTAAATGTTTGATGCTATAGCAATGCTCAGTCACTGGAGCTGTTAGCTGGCTGCTGTTAATTCCTTACGGCAGTGCTAGGTGCATCTGGATGCATGCCCATTGAGGGTAGCACAATCAGTGGCTTACCCATAGTACCCCATGCCCTGGGTATCTATGTACCTTTTACTAGGGACTCATGGTGGTAGCTAAAGGTGTATCCAAATTACTTTTACAATGTTTTTTAGGGGGAGAACACTGGCACTGTAAACCTGGTTAGCTGTATCCCAGTGCACTCCAGTCCAAGTTGCATTCAGAAACCAGGAAAAAAGTGGGAGCGTCCTGCAGCAAGAAGCCAGTCTCTCACACCAGCCTGAAAGTGGCAGGCTATCGATCCAACCGTGGAGCTTTCGCCATGGTCGTAATGTGGAGGTTAGACCGCCACTTTGGCAGCGGTCCAACTGCCACCGCGAGTGTGGCAGTATTAAAACTGCCACACTCCTAATGAAGGTCTTAATCTTTAAAAATTTAAGCTTTTTGGATTTTTTGGAATTTTGGTCTCGTTTTACTCTGATAAATATTGTCTATTTTCCTCAATCGGTGTGAAGTGAAGCCTGAATGCTCTATGCCAAGCTACTAGAGGGTGAGCATAGGTTAATTTAGGGTATGTATCTGACTTACCCTCACTAGGATTGTGGTCCCAACTTGGACAGGGTGCATATCTCTACCAACTAGAGAACCAATTTGTAATATTCACCAACATGATCCTTCAGTGACCCAACAGAGTATGGGCCATCCAACTGTCCATTTAATTTAGAATGAGCGGTCAGATGGCTTTCATTTGCTGTTCATCACCCCAGGTAAAATATAGTGTTGAGGGACAGTAAAAATACACTAAAAATGACCACCACACCACAGGTGAGGGCCATTAGTTTTTTTAATTTTTTTTTTAACAAACTCCTGCAAAGTTTGTTTTAGAAAAATGTCAAACTTTCAAAGGTTTGGTGTGAGAGCCTGTCACCAATGATTGACTTATAAAAACATACCTAACTTTTCAGTGGCTTTATGAGAACCACTGTGATAGTGGTTCATACAATTCCCCGGGGTTAACCCCCTTTTTGTTGGGCAGAATAATGTCAGGGTGGAAACATAACGTCCTTCACCACCACTGCCTTTACTCCATCCACAAAATTCTAAATGGGCCCACAGTTTTTCTCATAGACAAGGTAATTAAGCATAAATCTCTCATATATACGATTTTAGGTTAAAATATTGTCTCAGAAAAGTGTCAGCAGATAAGAAACAAGGCAATGCACCATGAAAGCTCATATCAGAAATGTTTGCCTTTTCAGTTCTGGAAATGTCCCCTGTTTCAGACTGGTCAAGTGTAAATGTTTGATGCTATAGCAATGCTCAGTCACTGGAGCTGTTAACTGGCTGCTGTTAATTCCTTACGGCAGTGCTAGGTGCATCTGGATGCATGCCCATTGAGGGTAGCACAATCAGTGGCTTACCCATAGTACCCCATGCCCTGGGTATCCATGTACCTTTTACTAGGGACTCATGGTGGTAGCTAAAGGTGTATCCAATTACTTTTACAATGTTTTTTAGGGGGAGAACACTGGCACTGTAAACCTGGTTAGCTGTATCCCAGTGCACTCCAGTCCAAGTTGCATTCAGAAACCAGGAAAAAAGTGGGAGCGTCCTGCAGCAAGGAGCCAGTCTCTCACACCAGCCTAAAAGTGGTGGGCTATCGATCCAACCGTGGAGCTTTCACCATGGTCGTAATGTGGAGGTCCAACTGCCACCGCGAGTGTGGCAGTATTAAAACTGCCACACTCCTAATGATGGTCTTACTCTTTAAAAATTTAAGCTTTTTGGATTTTTTGGCATTTTGGTCTTGTTTTACTCTGATAAATATTGTCTATTTTCCTAAATCGGTGTGAAGTGAAGCCTGAATGCTCTGTGCCAAGCTACTAGAGGGTGAGTATAGGTTAATTTAGGGTATGTATCTGACTTACCCTCACTAGGATTGTGGTCCCAACTTGGACAGGGTGCATATCTCTACCAACTAGAGAACCAATTTGTAATATTCTCAACATGATCCTTCAGTGACCCAACAGAGTATGGGCCATCCAACTGTCCATTCAATTTAGAGTGAGCGGTCAGATGGCTTTCATTTGCTGTTCATCACCCCAGGTAAAATACAGTGTTGAGGGACAGTAAAAATACAAAAAATGACCACCACTCCACAGGTGAGGGGCATTAGTTTAAAAAAAAAAAAATTTAACAAACTCCTGCAAAGTTTGTTTTAGAAAAATGTCAAACTTTCAAAGGTTTGGTGTGAGAGCCTGTCACCAATGATTGACTTATAAAAACATACCTAACTTTTCAATGGCTTTATGTGAACCACTGTGATGGTGGTTCATACAATTCCCCGGGGTTAACCCACTTTTTGTTGGGCAGAATAATGTCAGGGTGGAAACATTACGTCCTTCACCACCACTGCCTTTACTCCATCCACAAAATTCTAAATGGGCCCACAGTTTTTTTCATAGACAAGGTAATTAAGCATAAATCTCTCATATATACGATTTTAGGTTAAAATATTGTCTCAGAAAAGTGTCAGCAGCTAAGAAACAAGGCAATGCACCATGAAAGCTCATATCAGAAATGTTTGCCTTTTCAGTTCTGGAAATGTCCCCTGTTTCAGACTGGTCAAGTGTAAATGTTTGATGCTATAGCAATGCTCAGTCACTGGAGCTGTTAACTGGCTGCTGTTAATTCCTTACGGCAGTGCTAGGTGCATCTGGATGCATGCCCATTGAGGGTAGCACAATCAGTGGCTTACCCATAGTACCCCATGCCCTGGGTATCTATGTACCTTTCACTAGGGACTCATGGTGGTAGCTAAAGGTGTATCCAGTTACTTTTACAATGTTTTTTAGGGGGAGAACACTGGCATGGTAAACCTGGTTAGCTGTATCCCAGTGCACTCCAGTCCAAGTTGCATTCAGAAACCAGGAAAAAAGTGGGAGCGTCCTGCAGCAAGAAGCCAGTCTCTCACACCAGCCTGAAAGTGGCAGGCTATCGATCCAACCGTGGAGCTTTCGCCATGGTCGTAATGTGGAGGTTAGACCGCCACTTTGGCCCAACAGAGTATGGGCCATCCAACTGTCCATTTAATTTAGAGTGAGCGGTCAGATGGCTTTCATTTGCTGTTCATCACCCCAGGTAAAATATCGTGTTGAGGGACAGTAAAAATACAAAAAATGACCACCACACCACAGGTGAGGGCCATTAGTTTTTTTAATTTTTTTTTTAACAAACTCCTGCAAAGTTTGTTTTAGAAAAATGTCAAACTTTCAAAGGTTTGGTGTGAGAGCCTGTCACCAATGATTGACTTATAAAAACATACCTAACTTTTCAGGGGCTTTATGAGAACCACTGTGATAGTGGTTCATACAATTCCCCGGGGTTAACCCCCTTTTTGTTGGGCAGAATAATGTCAGGGTGGAAACATAACGTCCTTCACCACCACTGCCTTTACTCCATCCACAAAATTCTAAATGGGCCCACAGTTTTTCTCATAGACAAGGTAATTAAGCATAAATCTCTCATATATACGATTTTAGGTTAAAATATTGTCTCAGAAAAGTGTCAGCAGATAAGAAACAAGGCAATGCACCATGAAAGCTCATATCAGAAATGTTTGCCTTTTCAGTTCTGGAAATGTCCCCTGTTTCAGACTGGTCAAGTGTAAATGTTTGATGCTATAGCAATGCTCAGTCACTGGAGCTGTTAACTGGCTGCTGTTAATTCCTTACGGCAGTGCTAGGTGCATCTGGATGCATGCCCATTGAGGGTAGCACAATCAGTGGCTTACCCATAGTACCCCATGCCCTGGGTATCCATGTACCTTTTACTAGGGACTCATGGTGGTAGCTAAAGGTGTATCCAATTACTTTTACAATGTTTTTTAGGGGGAGAACACTGGCACTGTAAACCTGGTTAGCTGTATCCCAGTGCACTCCAGTCCAAGTTGCATTCAGAAACCAGGAAAAAAGTGGGAGCGTCCTGCAGCAAGGAGCCAGTCTCTCACACCAGCCTAAAAGTGGCGGGCTATCGATCCAACCGTGGAGCTTTCACCATGGTCGTAATGTGGAGGTTAGACCGCCACTTTGGCAGCGGTCCAACTGCCACCGCGAGTGTGGCAGTATTAAAACTGCCACACTCCTAATGATGGTCTTACTCTTTAAAAATTTAAGCTTTTGGGATTTTTTGGCATTTTGGTCTTGTTTTACTCTGATAAATATTGTCTATTTTCCTAAATCGGTGTGAAGTGAAGCCTGAATGCTCTGTGCCAAGCTACTAGAGGGTGAGCATAGGTTAATTTAGGGTATGTATCTGACTTACCCTCACTAGGATTGTGGTCCCAACTTGGACAGGGTGCATATCTCTTCCAACTAGAGAACCAATTTGTAATATTCTCAACATGATCCTTCAGTGACCCAACAGAGTATGGGCCATCCAACTGTCCATTCAATTTAGAGTGGGCGGTCCGATGGTCTTCATTTGCTGTTCATCACCCCAGGTAAAATGTAGTGTTGAGGGACAGTAAAAATACAAAAAATGACCACCACAGGTGAGGGACATTATTTTTTTTTTTTTTTTTAACAAACTCCTGCAATGTTTGTTTTAGAAAAATGTCAAACTTTCAAAGGTTTGGTGTGAGAGCCTGTCACCAATGATTGACTTATAAAAACATACCTAACTTTTCAATGGCTTTATGTGAACCACTGTGATGGTGGTTCATACAATTCCCCGGGGTTAACCCACTTTTTGTTGGGCAGAATAATGTCGGGGTTTAAACATTACGTCCTTCACCACCACTGCCTTTACTCCATCCACAAAATTCTAAATGGGCCCACAGTTTTTTTCATAGACAAGGTAATTAAGCATAAATCTCTCATATATACGATTTTAGGTTAAAATATTGTCTCAGAAAAGTGTCAGCAGCTAAGAAACAAGGCAATGCACCATGAAAGCTCATATCAGAAATGTTTGCCTTTTCAGTTCTGGAAATGTCCCCTGTTTCAGACTGGTCAAGTGTAAATGTTTGATGCTATAGCAATGCTCAGTCACTGGAGCTGTTAACTGGCTGCTGTTAATTCCTTACGGCAGTGCTAGGTGCATCTGGATGCATGCCCATTGAGGTTAGCACAATCAGTGGCTTACCCATAGTACCCCATGCCCTGGGTATCTATGTACCTTTCACTAGGGACTCATGGTGGTAGCTAAAGGTGTATCCAGTTACTTTTACAATGTTTTTTAGGGGGAGAACACTGGCATTGTAAACCTGGTTAGCTGTATCCCAGTGCACTCCAGTCCAAGTTGCATTCAGAAACCAGGAAAAAAGTGGGAGCGTCCTGCAGCAAGAAGCCAGTCTCTCACACCAGCCTGAAAGTGGCGGGCTATCGATCCAACCGTGGAGCTTTCGCCATGGTCGTAATGTGGAGGTTAGACCGCCACTTTGGCAGCGGTCCAACTGCCACCGCGAGTGTGGCAGTATTAAAACTGCCACACTCCTAATGATGGTCTTATTCTTTAAAAATTTAAGCTTTTTGGATTTTTTGGCATTTTGGTCTCGTTTTACTCTGATAAATATTGTCTATTTTCCTAAATCGGTGTGAAGTGAAGCCTGAATGCTCTATGCCAAGCTACTAGAGGGTGAGCATAGGTTAATTTAGGGTATGTATCTGACTTACCCTCACTAGGATTGTGGTCCCAACTTGGACAGGGTGCATATCTCTACCAACCAGAGAACCAATTTGTAATATTCACCAACATGATCCTTCAGTGACCCAACAGAGAATGGGCCATCCAACTGTCCATTCAATTTAAGAGTGAGCGGTCAGATGGCTTTCATTTGCTGTTCATCACCCCAGGTAAAATATAGTGTTGAGGGACAGTAAAAATACAAAAAATGACCACCACTCCACAGGTGAGGGCCATTAGTTTAAAAAAAATGTTTTTTAACAAACTCCTGCAAAGTTTGTTTTAGAAAAATGTCAAACTTTCAAAGGTTTGGTGTGAGAGCCTGTCACCAATGATTGACTTATAAAAACATACCTAACTTTTCAATGGCTTTATGAGAACCACTGTGATAGTGGTTCATACAATTCCCCGGGGTTAACCCCCTTTTTGTTGGGCAGAATAATGTCAGGGTGGAAACATAACGTCCTTCACCACCACTGCCTTTACTCCATCCACAAAATTCTAAATGGGCCCACAGTTTTTCTCATAGACAAGGTAATTAAGCATAAATCTCTCATATATACGATTTTAGGTTAAAATATTGTCTCAGAAAAGTGTCAGCAGATAAGAAACAAGGCAATGCACCATGAAAGCTCATATCAGAAATGTTTGCCTTTTCAGTTCTGGAAATGTCCCCTGTTTCAGACTGGTCAAGTGTAAATGTTTGATGCTATAGCAATGCTCAGTCACTGGAGCTGTTAACTGGCTGCTGTTAATTCCTTACGGCAGTGCTAGGTGCATCTGGATGCATGCCCATTGAGGGTAGCACAATCAGTGGCTTACCCATAGTACCCCATGCCCTGGGTATCTATGTACCTTTCACTAGGGACTCATGGTGGTAGCTAAAGGTGTATCCAATTACTTTTACAATGTTTTTTAGGGGGAGAACACTGGCACTGTAAACCTGGTTAGCTGTATCCCAGTGCACTCCAGTCCAAGTTGCATTCAGAAACCAGGAAAAAAGTGGGAGCGTCCTGCAGCAAGAAGCCAGTCTCTCACACCAGCCTGAAAGTGGCGGGCTATCGATCCAACCGTGGAGCTTTCGCCATGGTCGTAATGTGGAGGTTAGACCGCCACTTTGGCAGCGGTCCAACTGCCACCGCGAGTGTGGCAGTATTAAAACTGCCACACTCCTAATGATGGTCTTATTCTTTAAAAATGTAAGCTTTTTGGATTTTTTTGCATTTTGGTCTCGTTTTACTCTGATAAATATTGTCTATTTTCCTAAATCGGTGTGAAGTGAAGCTTGAATGCTCTATGCCAAGCTACTAGAGGGTGAGCATAGGTTAATTTAGGGTATGTATCTGACTTACCCTCACTAGGATTGTGGTCCCAACTTGGACAGGGTGCATATCTCTACCAACTAGAGAACCAATTTGTAATATTCACCAACATGATCCTTCAGTGACCCAACAGAGTATGGGCCATCCAACTGTCCATTCAATTTAGAGTGAGCGGTCAGATGGCTTTCATTTGCTGTTCATCACCCCAGGTAAAATACAGTGTTGAGGGACAGTAAAAATACAAAAAATGACCACCACTCCACAGGTGAGGGGCATTAGTTTAAAAAAAAAAAAATTTAACAAACTCCTGCAAAGTTTGTTTTAGAAAAATGTCAAACTTTCAAAGGTTTGGTGTGAGAGCCTGTCACCAATGATTGACTTATAAAAACATACCTAACTTTTCAATGGCTTTATGAGAACCACTGTGATAGTGGTTCATACAATTCCCCGGGGTTAGCCCCCTTTTTGTTGGGCAGAATAATGTCAGGGTGGAAACATAACGTCCTTCACCACCACTGCCTTTACTCCATCCACAAAATTCTAAATGGGCCCACAGTTTTTCTCATAGACAAGGTAATTAAGCATAAATCTCTCATATATACGATTTTAGGTTAAAATATTGTCTCAGAAAAGTGTCAGCAGATAAGAAACAAGGCAATGCACCATGAAAGCTCATATCAGAAATGTTTGCCTTTTCAGTTCTGGAAATGTCCCCTGTTTCAGACTGGTCAAGTGTAAATGTTTGATGCTATAGCAATGCTCAGTCACTGGAGCTGTTAACTGGCTGCTGTTAATTCCTTACGGCAGTGCTAGGTGCATCTGGATGCATGCCCATTGAGGGTAGCACAATCAGTGGCTTACCCATAGTACCCCATGCCCTGGGTATCCATGTACCTTTTACTAGGGACTCATGGTGGTAGCTAAAGGTGTATCCAATTACTTTTACAATGTTTTTTAGGGGAGAACACTGGCACTGTAAACCTGGTTAGCTGTATCCCAGTGCACTCCAGTCCAAGTTGCATTCAGAAACCAGGAAAAAAGTGGGAGCGTCCTGCAGCAAGGAGCCAGTCTCTCACACCAGCCTAAAAGTGGCGGGCTATCGATCCAACCGTGGAGCTTTCGCCATGGTCGTAATGTGGAGGTTAGACCGCCACTTTGGCAGCGGTCCAACTGCCACCGCGAGTGTGGCAGTATTAAAACTGCCACACTCCTAATGATGGTCTTACTCTTTAAAAATGTAAGCTTTTTGGATTTTTTGGCATTTTGGTCTCGTTTTACTCTGATAAATATTGTCTATTTTCCTAAATCGGTATGAAGTGAAGCCTGAATGCTCTGTGCCAAGCTACTAGAGGGTGAGCATAGGTTAATTTAGGGTATGTATCTGACTTACCCTCACTAGGATTGTGGTCCCAACTTGAACAGGGTGCATATCTCTACCAACTAGAGAACCAATTTGTAATATTCTCTACATGATCCTTCAGTGACCCAACAGAGTATGGGCCATCCAACTGTCCATTCAATTTAGAGTGGGCGGTCAGATGGTCTTCATTTGCTGTTCATCACCCCAGGTAAAATATAGTGTTGAGGGACAGTAAAAATAAAAAAAATGACCACCACACCACAGGTGAGGGCCATTAGTTTTTTTTTTTTTTTTTTAACAAACTCCTGCAAAGTTTGTTTTAGAAAAATGTCAAACTTTCAAAGGTTTGGTGTGAGAGCCTGTCACCAATGATTGACTTATAAAAACATACCTAACTTTTCAATGGCTTTATGTGAACCACTGTGATGGTGGTTCATACAATTTCTCGGGGTTAACCCCCATTTTGTTGGGCAGAATAATGTCAGGGTGGAAACATAACGTCCTTTACCACCACTGCCTTTACTCCATCCACAAAATTCTAAATGGGCCCACAGTTTTTCTCATAGACAAGGTAATTAAGCATAAATCTCTCATATATACGATTTTAGGTTAAAATATTGTCTCAGAAAAGTGTCAGCAGCTAAGAAACAAGGCAATGCACCATGAAAGCTCATATCAGAAATGTTTGCCTTTTCAGTTCTGGAAATGTCCCCTGTTTCAGACTGGTCAAGTGTAAATGTTTGATGCTATAGCAATGCTCAGTCACTGGAGCTGTAAACTGGCTGCTGTTAATTCCTTACGGCAGTGCTAGGTGCATCTGGATGCATGCCCATTGAGGGTAGCACAATCAGTGGCTTACCCATAGTACCCCATGCCCTGGGTATCTATGTACCTTTCACTAGGGACTCATGGTGGTAGCTAAAGGTGTATCCAATTACTTTTACAATGTTTTTTAGGGGGAGAACACTGGCACTGTAATCCTGGTTAGCTGAATCCCAGTGCACTCCAGTCCAAGTTGCATTCAGAAACCAGGAAAAAAGTGGGAGCGTCCTGCAGCAAGGAGCCAGTCTCTCACACCAGCCTGAAAGTGGCGGGCTATCGATCCAACCGTGGAGCTTTCGCCATGGTCGTAATGTGGAGGTTAGACCGCCACTTTGGCAGCGGTCCAACTGCCACCGCGAGTGTGGCAGTATTAAAACTGCCACACTCCTAATGATGGTCTTAATCTTTAAAAATTTAAGCTTTTTGGATTTTTTGGCATTTTGATCTCGTTTTACTCTGATAAATATTGTCTATTTTCCTAAATCGGTGTGAAGTGAATCCTGAATGCTCTGTGCCAAGCTACTAGAGGGTGAGCATAGGTTAATTTAGGGTATGTATCTGACTTACCCTCACTAGGATTGTGGTCCCAACTTGGACAGGGTGCATATCTCTACCAACTAGAGAACCAATTTGTAATATTCACCAACATGATCCTTCAGTGACCCAACAGAGTATGGGCCATCCAACTGTCCATTCAATTTAGAGTGTGCGGTCAGATGGTCTTCATTTGCTGTTCATCACCCCAGGTAAAATATAGTGTTGAGGGACAGTAAAAATAAAAAAAATGACCACCACACCACAGGTGAGGGCCATTAGTTTTTTTTTTTTTTTAACAAACTCCTGCAAAGTTTGTTTTAGAAAAATGTCAAACTTTCAAAGGTTTGGTGTGAGAGCCTGTCACCAATGATTGACTTATAAAAACATACCTAACTTTTCAATGGCTTTATGTGAACCACTGTGATGGTGGTTCATACAATTTCTCGGGGTTAACCCCCATTTTGTTGGGCAGAATAATGTCAGGGTGGAAACATAACGTCCTTTACCACCACTGCCTTTACTCCATCCACAAAATTCTAAATGGGCCCACAGTTTTTCTCATAGACAAGGTAATTAAGCATAAATCTCTCATATATACGATTTTAGGTTAAAATATTGTCTCAGAAAAGTGTCAGCAGCTAAGAAACAAGGCAATGCACCATGAAAGCTCATATCAGAAATGTTTGCCTTTTCAGTTCTGGAAATGTCCCCTGTTTCAGACTGGTCAAGTGTAAATGTTTGATGCTATAGCAATGCTCAGTCACTGGAGCTGTTAACTGGCTGCTGTTAATTCCTTACGGCAGTGCTAGGTGCATCTGGATGCATGCCCATTGAGGGTAGCACAATCAGTGGCTTACCCATAGTACCCCATGCCCTGGGTATCTATGTACCTTTTACTAGGGACTCATGGTGGTAGCTAAAGGTGTATCCAATTACTTTTACAATGTTTTTTAGGGGGAGAACACTGGCACTGTAAACCTCGTTAGCTGTATCCCAGTGCACTCCAGTCCAAGTTGCATTCAGAAACCAGGAAAAAAGTGGGAGCGTCCTGCAGCAAGGAGCCAGTCTCTCACACCAGCCTGAAAGTGGCGGGCTATCGATCCAACCGTGGAGCTTTCGCCATGGTCGTAATGTGGAGGTTAGACCGCCACTTTGGCAGCGGTCCAACTGCCACCGCGAGTGTGGCAGTATTAAAACTGCCACACTCCTAATGATGGTCTTAATCTTTAAAAATTTAAGCTTTTTGGATTTTTTGGCATTTTGATCTCGTTTTACTCTGATAAATATTGTCTATTTTCCTAAATCGGTGTGAAGTGAATCCTGAATGCTCTGTGCCAAGCTACTAGAGGGTGAGCATAGGTTAATTTAGGGTATGTATCTGACTTACCCTCACTAGGATTGTGGTCCCAACTTGGACAGGGTGCATATCTCTACCAACTAGAGAACCAATTTGTAATATTCACCAACATGATCCTTCAGTGACCCAACAGAGTATGGGCCATCCAACTGTCCATTCAATTTAGAGTGTGCGGTCAGATGGTCTTCATTTGCTGTTCATCACCCCAGGTAAAATATAGTGTTGAGGGACAGTAAAAATAAAAAAAATGACCACCACACCACAGGTGAGGGCCATTAGTTTTTTTTTTTTTTTAACAAACTCCTGCAAAGTTTGTTTTAGAAAAATGTCAAACTTTCAAAGGTTTGGTGTGAGAGCCTGTCACCAATGATTGACTTATAAAAACATACCTAACTTTTCAATGGCTTTATGTGAACCACTGTGATGGTGGTTCATACAATTTCTCGGGGTTAACCCCCATTTTGTTGGGCAGAATAATGTCAGGGTGGAAACATAACGTCCTTTACCACCACTGCCTTTACTCCATCCACAAAATTCTAAATGGGCCCACAGTTTTTCTCATAGACAAGGTAATTAAGCATAAATCTCTCATATATACGATTTTAGGTTAAAATATTGTCTCAGAAAAGTGTCAGCAGCTAAGAAACAAGGCAATGCACCATGAAAGCTCATATCAGAAATGTTTGCCTTTTCAGTTCTGGAAATGTCCCCTGTTTCAGACTGGTCAAGTGTAAATGTTTGATGCTATAGCAATGCTCAGTCACTGGAGCTGTTAACTGGCTGCTGTTAATTCCTTACGGCAGTGCTAGGTGCATCTGGATGCATGCCCATTGAGGGTAGCACAATCAGTGGCTTACCCATAGTACCCCATGCCCTGGGTATCTATGTACCTTTTACTAGGGACTCATGGTGGTAGCTAAAGGTGTATCCAATTACTTTTACAATGTTTTTTAGGGGGAGAACACTGGCACTGTAAACCTCGTTAGCTGTATCCCAGTGCACTCCAGTCCAAGTTGCATTCAGAAACCAGGAAAAAAGTGGGAGCGTCCTGCAGCAAGAAGCCAGTCTCTCACACCAGCCTGAAAGTGGCAGGCTATCGATCCAACCGTGGAGCTTTCGCCATGGTCGTAATGTGGAGGTTAGACCGCCACTTTGGCAGCGGTCCAACTGCCACCGCGAGTGTGGCAGTATTAAAACTGCCACACTCCTAATGAAGGTCTTAATCTTTAAAAATGTAAGCTTTTTGGATTTTTTGGCATTTTGGTCTCGTTTTACTCTGATAAATATTGCCTATTTTCCTAAATCAGTGTGAAGTGAAGCCTGAATGCTCTATGCCAAGCTACTAGAGGGTGAGCATAGGTTAATTTAGGGTATGTATCTGACTTACCCTCACTAGGATTGTGGTCCCAACTTGGACAGGGTGCATATCTCTACCAACTAGAGAACCAATTTGTAATATTCACCAACATGATCCTTCAGTGACCCAACAGAGTATGGGCCATCCAACTGTCCATTTAATTTAGAGTGAGCGGTCAGATGGCTTTCATTTGCTGTTCATCACCCCAGGTAAAATATAGTGTTGAGGGACAGTAAAAATACAAAAAATGACCACCACACCACAGGTGAGGGCCATTAGTTTTTTTTTTTTTTTTTTTTTAACAAACTCCTGCAAAGTTTGTTTTAGAAAAATGTCAAATTTTCAAAGGTTTGGTGTGAGAGCCTGTCACCAATGATTGACTTATAAAAACATACCTAACTTTTCGATGGCTTTATGAGAACCACTGTGATAGTGGTTTATACAATTCCCCGGGGTTAACCCCCTTTTTGTTGGGCAGAATAATGTCAGGGTGGAAACATAACGTCCTTCACCACCACTGCCTTTACTCCATCCACAAAATTCTAAATGGGCCCACAGTTTTTCTCATAGACAAGGTAATTAAGCATAAATCTCTCACATATACGATTTTAGGTTAAAATATTGTCTCAGAAAAGTGTCAGCAGATAAGAAACAAGGCAATGCACCATGAAAGCTCATATCAGAAATGTTTGCCTTTTCAGTTCTGGAAATGTCCCCTGTTTCAGACTGGTCAAGTGTAAATGTTTGATGCTATAGCAATGCTCAGTCACTGGAGCTGTTAACTGGCTGCTGTTAATTCCTTACGGCAGTGCTAGGTGCATCTGGATGCATGCCCATTGAGGGTAGCACAATCAGTGGCTTACCCATAGTACCCCATGCCCTGGGTATCCATGTACCTTTTACTAGGGACTCATGGTGGTAGCTAAAGGTGTATCCAATTACTTTTACAATGTTTTTTAGGGGGAGAACACTGGCACTGTAAACCTGGTTAGCTGTATCCCAGTGCACTCCAGTCCAAGTTGCATTCAGAAACCAGGAAAAAAGTGGGAGCGTCCTGCAGCAAGGAGCCAGTCTCTCACACCAGCCTAAAAGTGGCGGGCTATCGATCCAACCGTGGAGCTTTCACCATGGTCGTAATGTGGAGGTTAGACCGCCACTTTGGCAGCGGTCCAACTGCCACCGCGAGTGTGGCAGTATTAAAACTGCCACACTCCTAATGATGGTCTTACTCTTTAAAAATTTAAGCTTTTTGGATTTTTTGCCATTTTGGTCTTGTTTTACTCTGATAAATATTGTCTATTTTCCTAAATCGGTGTGAAGTGAAGCCTGAATGCTCTGTGCCAAGCTACTAGAGGGTGAGCATAGGTTAATTTAGGGTATGTATCTGACTTACCCTCACTAGGATTGTGGTCCCAACTTGGACAGGGTGCATATCTCTACCAACTAGAGAACCAATTTGTAATATTCTCAACATGATCCTTCAGTGACCCAACAGAGTATGGGCCATCCAACTGTCCATTCAATTTAGAGTGGGCGGTCAGATGGTCTTCATTTGCTGTTCATCACCCCAGGTAAAATATAGTGTTGAGGGACAGTAAAAATACAAAAAATGACCACCACACCACAGGTGAGGGACATTAGTTTTTTTTTTTTTTTTAACAAACTCCTGCAAAGTTTGTTTTAGAAAAATGTCAAACTTTCAAAGGTTTGGTGTGAGAGCCTGTCACCAATGATTGACTTATAAAAACATACCTAACTTTTCAATGGCTTTATGTGAACCACTGTGATGGTGGTTCATACAATTCCCCGGGGTTAACCCACTTTTTGTTGGGCAGAATAATGTCAGGGTGGAAACATAATGTCCTTCACCACCACTGCCTTTACTCCATCCACAAAATTCTAAATGGGCCCACAGTTTTTCTCATAGACAAGGTAATTAAGCATAAATCTCTCATATATACGATTTTAGGTTAAAATATTGTCTCAGAAAAGTGTCAGCAGCTAAGAAACAAGGCAATGCACCATGAAAGCTCATATCAGAAATGTTTGCCTTTTCAGTTCTGGAAATGTCCCCTGTTTCAGACTGGTCAAGTGTAAATGTTTGATGCTATAGCAATGCTCAGTCACTGGAGCTGTTAACTGGCTGCTGTTAATTCCTTACGGCAGTGCTAGGTGCATCTGGATGCATGCCCATTGAGGGTAGCACAATCAGTGGCTTACCCATAGTACCCCATGCCCTGGGTATCTATGTACCTTTCACTAGGGACTCATGGTGGTAGCTAAAGGTGTATCCAATTACTTTTACAATGTTTTTTAGGGGGAGAACACTGGCACTGTAAACCTGGTTAGCTGTATCCCAGTGCACTCCAGTCCAAATTGCATTCAGAAACCAGGAAAAAAGTGGGAGCGTCCTGCAGCAAGAAGCCAGTCTCTCACACCAGCCTGAAAGTGGCGGGCTATCGATCCAACCGTGGAGCTTTCGCCGTGGTCGTAATGTGGAGGTTAGACCGCCACTTTGGCAGCGGTCCAACTGCCACCGCGAGTGTGGCAGTATTAAAACTGCCACACTCCTAATGATGGTCTTATTCTTTAAAAATGTAAGCTTTTTGATTTTTTTGGCATTTTGGTCTCGTTTTACTCTGATAAATATTGTCTATTTTCCTAAATCGGTGTGAAGTGAAGCTTGAATGCTCTATGCCAAGCTACTAGAGGGTGAGCATAGGTTAATTTAGGGTATGTATCTGACTTACCCTCACTAGGATTGTGGTCCCAACTTGGACAGGGTGCATATCTCTACCAACTAGAGAACCAATTTGTAATATTCACCAACATGATCCTTCAGTGACCCAACAGAGTATGGGCCATCCAACTGTCCATTCAATTTAGAGTGAGCGGTCAGATGGCTTTCATTTGCTGTTCATCACCCCAGGTAAAATACAGTGTTGAGGGACAGTAAAAATACAAAAAATGACCACCACTCCACAGGTGAGGGCCATTAGTTTAAAAAAAAAATTTTTTAACAAACTCCTGCAAAGTTTGTTTTGGAAAAATGGCAAACTTTCAAAGGTTTGGTGTGAGAGCCTGTCACCAATGATTGACTTATAAAAACATAACTAACTTTTCAATGGCTTTATGAGAACCACTGTGATAGTGGTTCATACAATTCCCCGGGGTTAACCCCCTTTTTGTTGGGCAGAATAATGTCAGGGTGGAAACATAACGTCCTTCACCACCACTGCCTTTACTCCATCCACAAAATTCTAAATGGGCCCACAGTTTTTCTCATAGACAAGGTAATTAAGCATAAATCTCTCATATATACGATTTTAGGTTAAAATATTGTCTCAGAAAAGTGTCAGCAGATAAGAAACAAGGCAATGCACCATGAAAGCTCATATCAGAAATGTTTGCCTTTTCAGTTCTGGAAATGTCCCCTGTTTCAGACTGGTCAAGTGTAAATGTTTGATGCTATAGCAATGCTCAGTCACTGGAGCTGTTAACTGGCTGCTGTTAATTCCTTACGGCAGTGCTAGGTGCATCTGGATGCATGCCCATTGAGGGTAGCACAATCAGTGGCTTACCCATAGTACCCCATGCCCTGGGTATCCATGTACCTTTTACTAGGGACTCATGGTGGTAGCTAAAGGTATATCCAATTACTTTTACAATGTTTTTTAGGGGGAGAACACTGGCACTGTAAACCTGGTTAGCTGTATCCCAGTGCACTCCAGTCCAAGTTGCATTCAGAAACCAGGAAAAAAGTGGGAGCGTCCTGCAGCAAGGAGCCAGTCTCTCACACCAGCCTAAAAGTGGCGGGCTATCGATCCAACCGTGGAGCTTTCGCCATGGTCGTAATGTGGAGGTTAGACCGCCACTTTGGCAGCGGTCCAACTGCCACCGGTAGTGTGGCAGTATTAAAACTGCCACACTCCTAATGATGGTCTTACTCTTTAAAAATGTAAGCTTTTTGGATTTTTTGGCATTTTGGTCTTGTTTTACTCTGATAAATATTGTCTATTTTCCTAAATCGGTATGAAGTGAAGCCTGAATGCTCTGTGCCAAGCTACTAGAGGGTGAGCATAGGTTAATTTAGGGTATGTATCTGACTTACCCTCACTAGGATTGTGGTCCCAACTTGGACAGGGTGCATATCTCTACCAACTAGAGAACCAATTTGTAATATTCACCAACATGATCCTTCAGTGACCCAACAGAGTATGGGCCATCCAACTGTCCATTCAATTTAGAGTGTGCGGTCAGATGGTCTTCATTTGCTGTTCATCTCCCCAGGTAAAATATAGTGTTGAGGGACAGTAAAAATAAAAAAAATGACCACCACACCACAGGTGAGGGCCATTAGTTTTTTTTTTTTTTTTAACAAATTCCTGCAAAGTTTGTTTTAGAAAAATGTCAAACTTTCAAAGGTTTGGTGTGAGAGCCTGTCACCAATGATTGACTTATAAAAACATACCTAACTTTTCAATGGCTTTATGTGAACCACTGTGATGGTGGTTCATACAATTTCTCGGGGTTAACCCCCTTTTTGTTGGGCAGAATAATGTCAGGGTGGAAACATAACGTCCTTTACCACCACTGCCTTTACTCCATCCACAAAATTCTAAATGGGCCCACAGTTTTTCTCATAGACAAGGTAATTAAGCATAAATCTCTCATATATACGATTTTAGGTTAAAATATTGTCTCAGAAAAGTGTCAGCAGCTAAGAAACAAGGCAATGCACCATGAAAGCTCATATCAGAAATGTTTGCCTTTTCAGTTCTGGAAATGTCCCCTGTTTCAGACTGGTCAAGTGTAAATGTTTGATGCTATAGCAATGCTCAGTCACTGGAGCTGTTAACTGGCTGCTGTTAATTCCTTACGGCAGTGCTAGGTGCATCTGGATGCATGCCCATTGAGGGTAGCACAATCAGTGGCTTACCCATAGTACCCCATGCCCTGGGTATCTATGTACCTTTCACTAGGGACTCATGGTGGTAGCTAAAGGTGTATCCAATTACTTTTACAATGTTTTTTAGGGGGAGAACACTGGCACTGTAATCCTGGTTAGCTGAATCCCAGTGCACTCCAGTCCAAGTTGCATTCAGAAACCAGGAAAAAAGTGGGAGCGTCCTGCAGCAAGGAGCCAGTCTCTCACACCAGCCTGAAAGTGGCGGGCTATCGATCCAACCGTGGAGCTTTCGCCATGGTCGTAATGTGGAGGTTAGACCGCCACTTTGGCAGCGGTCCAACTGCCACCGCGAGTTTTTGCAGTATTAAAACTGCCACACTCCTAATGATGGTCTTAATCTTTAAAAATTTAAGCTTTTTGGATTTTTTGGCATTTTGATCTCGTTTTACTCTGATAAATATTGTCTATTTTCCTAAATCGGTGTGAAGTGAAGCCTGAATGCTCTGTGCCAAGCTACTAGAGGGTGAGCATAGGTTAATTTAGGGTATGTATCTGACTTACCCTCACTAGGATTGTGGTCCCAACTTGGACAGGGTGCATATCTCTACCAACTAGAGAACCAATTTGTAATATTCACCAACATGATCCTTCAGTGACCCAACAGAGTATGGGCCATCCAACTGTCCATTCAATTTAGAGTGAGCGGTCAGATGGCTTTCATTTGCTGTTCATCACCCCAGGTAAAATATAGTGTTGAGGGACAGTAAAAATACAAAAAATGACAACCACACCACAGGTGAGGGCCATTAGTTTTTTTTTTTTTTTTAACAAACTCCTGCAAAGTTTGTTTTAGAAAAATGTCAAACTTTCAAAGGTTTGGTGTGAGAGCCTGTCACCAATGATTGACTTATAAAAACATACCTAACTTTTCAATGGCTTTATGTGAACCACTGTGATGGTGGTTCATACAATTCCCCGGGGTTAACCCCCTTTTTGTTGGGCAGAATAATGTCAGGGTGGAAACATAACGTCCTTTACCACCACTGCCTTTACTCCATCCACAAAATTCTAAATGGGCCCACAGTTTTTCTCATAGACAAGGTAATTAAGCATAAATCTCTCATATATACGATTTTAGGTTAAAATATTGTCTCAGAAAAGTGTCAGCAGCTAAGAAACAAGGCAATGCACCATGAAAGCTCATATCAGAAATGTTTGCCTTTTCAGTTCTGGAAATGTCCCCTGTTTCAGACTGGTCAAGTGTAAATGTTTGATGCTATAGCAATGCTCAGTCACTGGACCTGTTAACTGGCTTCTGTTAATTCCTTACGGCAGTGCTAGGTGCATCTGGATGCATGCCCATTGAGGGTAGCACAATCAGTGGCTTACCCATAGTACCCCATGCCCTGGGTATCTATGTACCTTTCACTAGGGACTCATGGTGGTAGCTAAAGGTGTATCCAATTACTTTTACAATGTTTTTTAGGGGGAGAACACTGGCACTGTAAACCTGGTTAGCTGTATCCCAGTGCACTCCAGTAAAAGTTGCAATCAGAAACCAGGAAAAAAGTGGGAGCGTCCTGCAGCAAGGAGCCAGTCTCTCACACCAGCCTGAAAGTGGCGGGCTATCGATCCAACCATGGAGCTTTCGCCATGGTCGTAATGTGGAGGTTAGACCGCCACTTTGGCAGCGGTCCAACTGCCACCACGAGTGTGGCAGTATTAAAACTGCCACACTCCTAATGATGGTCTTACTCTTTAAAAATGTAAGCTTTTTGGATTTTTTGGCATTTTGGTCTCGTTTTACTCTGATAAATATTGTCTATTTTCCTAAATCGGTATGAAGTGAAGCCTGAATGCTCTGTGCCAAGCTACTAGAGGGTGAGCATAGGTTAATTTAGGATATGTATCTGACTTACCCTCACTAGGATTGTGGTCCCAACTTGGACAGGGTGCATATCTCTACCAACTAGAGAACCAATTTGTAATATTCACCAACATGATCCTTCAGTGACCCAACAGAGTATGGGCCATCCAACTGTCCATTCAATTTAGAGTGGGTGGTCAGATGGTCTTCATTTGCTGTTCATCACCCCAGGTAAAATATAGTGTTGAGGGACAGTAAAAATACAAAAAATGACCACCACACCACAGGTGAGGGTCATTATTTATTATTATTTTTTTTTTAACAAACTCCTGCAAAATTTGTTTTAGAAAAATGTCAAACTTTCAAAGGTTTGGTGTGAGAGCCTTTCACCAATGATTGACTTATAAAAACATACCTAACTTTTCAGTGGCTTTATGTGAACCACTGTGATGGTGGTTCATACAATTCCCCGGGGTTAACCCCCTTTTTGTTGGGCAGAATAATGTCAGGGTGGAAACATAACGTCCTTTACCACCACTGCCTTTACTCCATCCACAAAATTCTAAATGGGCCCACAGTTTTTCTCATAGACAAGGTAATTAAGCATAAATCTCTCATATATACGATTTTAGGTTAAAATATTGTCTCAGAAAAGTGTCAGCAGCTAAGAAACAAGTCAATGCACCATGAAAGCTCATATCAGAAATGTTTGCCTTTTCAGTTCTGGAAATGTCCCCTGTTTCAGACTGGTCAAGTGTAAATGTTTGATGCTATAGCAATGCTCAGTCACTGGAGCTGTTAACTGGCTTCTGTTAATTCCTTACGGCAGTGCTAGGTGCATCTGGATGCATGCCCATTGAGGGTAGCACAATCAGTGGCTTACCCATAGTACTGCATGCCCTGGGTATCTATGTACCTTTCACTAGGGACTCATGGTGGTAGCTAAAGGTGTATCCAATTACTTTTACAATGTTTTTTAGGGGGAGAACACTGGCACTGTAAACCTGGTTAGCTGTATCCCAGTGCACTCCAGTAAAAGTTGCAATCAGAAACCAGGAAAAAAGTGGGAGCGTCCTGCAGCAAGGAGCCAGTCTCTCACACCAGCCTGAAAGTGGCGGGCTATCGATCCAACCATGGACCTTTCGCCATGGTCGTAATGTGGAGGTTAGACCGCCACTTTGGCAGCGGTCCAACTGCCACCACGAGTGTGGCAGTATTACAACTGCCACACTCCTAATGATGGTCTTACTCTTTAAAAATGTAAGCTTTTTGGATTTTTTGGCATTTTGGTCTCGTTTTACTCTGATAAATATTGTCTATTTTCCTAAATCGGTATGAAGTGAAGCCTGAATGCTCTGTGCCAAGCTACTAGAGGGTGAGCATAGGTTAATTTAGGATATGTATCTGACCTACCCTCACTAGGATTGTGGTCCCAACTTGGACAGGGTGCATATCTCTACCAACTAGAGAACCAATTTGTAATATTCACCAACATGATCCTTCAGTGACCCAACAGAGTATGGGCCATCCAACTGTCCATTCAATTTAGAGTGGGTGGTCAGATGGTCTTCATTTGCTGTTCATCACCCCAGGTAAAATATAGTGTTGAGGGACAGTAAAAATACAAAAAATGACCACCACACCACAGGTGAGGGTCATTATTTATTATTATTTTTTTTTTAACAAACTCCTGCAAAATTTGTTTTAGAAAAATGTCAAACTTTCAAAGGTTTGGTGTGAGAGCCTTTCACCAATGATTGACTTATAAAAACATACCTAACTTTTCAGTGGCTTTATGTGAACCACTGTGATGGTGGTTCATACAATTCCCCGGGGTTAACCCCCTTTTTGTTGGGCAGAATAATGTCAGGGTGGAAACATAACGTCCTTTACCACCACTGCCTTTACTCCATCCACAAAATTCTAAATGTGCCCACAGTTTTTCTCATAGACAAGGTAATTAAGCATAAATCTCTCATATATACGATTTTAGGTTAAAATATTGTCTCAGAAAAGTGTCAGCAGCTAAGAAACAAGGCAATGCACCATGAAAGCTCATATCAGAAATGTTTGCCTTTTCATTTCTGGAAATGTCCCCTGTTTCAGACTGGTCAAGTGTAAATGTTTGATGCTATAGCAATGCTCAGTCACTGGAGCTGTTAACTGGCTGCTGTTAATTCCTTACGGCAGTGCTAGGTGCATCTGGATGCATGCCCATTGAGGGTAGCACAATCAGTGGCTTACCCATAGTACCCCATGTCCTGGGTATCTATGCACCTTTCACTAGGGACTCATGGTGGTAGCTAAAGGTGTATCCAATTACTTTTACAATGTTTTTTAGGGGGAGAACACTGGCACTGTAAACCTGGTTAGCTGTATCCCAGTGCACTCCAGTAAAAGTTGCATTCAGAAACCAGGAAAAAAGTGGGAGCGTCCTGCAGCAAGAAGCCAGTCTCTCACACCAGCCTGAAAGTGGCGGGCTATCGATCCAACCGTGGAGCTTTCGCCATGGTCGTAATGTGGAGGTTAGACCGCCACTTTGGCAGCGGTCCAACTGCCACCGTGAGTGTGGCAGTATTAAAACTGCCACACTCCTAATGATGGTCTTAATCTTTAAAAATTTAAGCTTTTGGGATTTTTTGCCATTTTGATCTCATTTTACTCTGATAAATATTGTCTATTTTCCTAAATCGGTGTGAAGTGAAGCCTGAATGCTCTGTGTCAAGCTACTAGAGGGTGAGCATAGGTTAATTTAGGGTATGTATCTGACTTACCCTCACTAGGATTGTGGTCCCAACTTGGACATGGTGCATATCTCTACCAACTAGAGAACTAATTTGTAATATTCACCAACATGATCCTTCAGTGACCCAACAGAGTATGGGCAATCTAACTGTCCATTCAATTTAGAGTGGGCGGTCAGATAGCTTTCATTTGCTGTTCATCACCCCAGGTAAAATATAGTGTTGAGGGACAGTAAAAATACAAAAAATGACCACCACACCACAGGTGAGGGCCATTAGTTTTTTTTTTGTTTTTTTTTTAACAAACTCCTGCAAAGTTTGTTTTAGAAAAATGTCAAACTTTCAAAGGTTTGGTGTGAGAGCCTGTCACCAATGATTGACTTATAAAAACATACCTAACTTTTCAATGGCTTTATGTGAACCACTGTGATGGTGGTTCATACAATTCCCCGGGGTTAACCCCCTTTTTGTTGGGCAGAATAATGTCAGGGTGGAAACATAACGTCCTTCACCACCACTGCCTTTACTCCATCCACAAAATTCTAAATGGGCCCACAGTTTTTCTCATAGACAAGGTAATTAAGCATAAATCTCTCATATATACGATTTTAGGTTAAAATATTGTCTCAGAAAAGTGTCAGCAGATAAGAAACAAGGCAATGCACCATGAAAGCTCATATCAGAAATGTTTGCCTTTTCAGTTCTGGAAAAGTCCCCTGTTTCAGACTGGTCAAGTGTAAATGTTTGATGCTATAGCAATGCTCAGTCACTGGAGCTGTTAACTGGCTGCTGTTAATTCCTTACGGCAGTGCTAGGTGCATCTGGATGCATGCCCATTGAGGGTAGCACAATCAGTGGCTTACCCATAGTACCCCATGCCCTGGGTATCCATGTACCTTTTACTAGGGACTCATGGTGGTAGCTAAAGGTGTATCCAATTACTTTTACAATGTTTTTTAGGGGGAGAACACTGGCACTGTAAACCTGGTTAGCTGTATCCCAGTGCACTCCAGTCCAAGTTGCATTCAGAAACCAGGAAAAAAGTGGGAGCGTCCTGCAGCAAGGAGCCAGTCTCTCACACCAGCCTAAAAGTGGCGGGCTATCGATCCAACCGTGGAGCTTTCACCATGGTCGTAATGTGGAGGTTAGACCGCCACTTTGGCAGCGGTCCAACTGCCACCGCGAGTGTGGCAGTATTAAAACTGCCACACTCCTAATGATGGTCTTACTCTTTAAAAATTTAAGCTTTTTGGATTTTTTGCCATTTTGGTCTTGTTTTACTCTGATAAATATTGTCTATTTTCCTAAATCGGTGAGAAGTGAAGCCTGAATGCTCTGTGCCAAGCTACTAGAGGGTGAGCATAGGTTAATTTAGGGTATGTATCTGACTTACCCTCACTAGGATTGTGGTCCCAACTTGGACAGGGTGCATATCTCTACCAACTAGAGAACCAATTTGTAATATTCTCAACATGATCCTTCAGTGACCCAACAGAGTATGGGCCATCCAACTGTCCATTCAATTTAGAGTGGGCGGTCAGATGGTCTTCATTTGCTGTTCATCACCCCAGGTAAAATATAGTGTTGAGGGACAGTAAAAATACAAAAAATGACCACCACACCACAGGTGAGGGACATTAGTTTTTTTTTTTTTTTTAACAAACTCCTGCAAAGTTTGTTTTAGAAAAATGTCAAACTTTCAAAGGTTTGGTGTGAGAGCCTGTCACCAATGATTGACTTATAAAAACATACCTAACTTTTCAATGGCTTTATGTGAACCACTGTGATGGTGGTTCATACAATTCCCCGGGGTTAACCCACTTTTTGTTGGGCAGAATAATGTCAGGGTGGAAACATAATGTCCTTCACCACCACTGCCTTTACTCCATCCACAAAATTCTAAATGGGCCCACAGTTTTTCTCATAGACAAGGTAATTAAGCATAAATCTCTCATATATACGATTTTAGGTTAAAATATTGTCTCAGAAAAGTGTCAGCAGCTAAGAAACAAGGCAATGGACCATGAAAGCTCATATCAGAAATGTTTGCCTTTTCAGTTCTGGAAATGTCCCCTGTTTCAGACTGGTCAAGTGTAAATGTTTGATGCTATAGCAATGCTCAGTCACTGGAGCTGTTAACTGGCTGCTGTTAATTCCTTACGGCAGTGCTAGGTGCATCTGGATGCATGCCCATTGAGGGTAGCACAATCAGTGGCTTACCCATAGTACCCCATGCCCTGGGTATCTATGTACCTTTCACTAGGGACTCATGGTGGTAGCTAAAGGTGTATCCAATTACTTTTACAATGTTTTTTAGGGGGAGAACACTGGCACTGTAAACCTGGTTAGCTGTATCCCAGTGCACTCCAGTCCAAATTGCATTCAGAAACCAGGAAAAAAGTGGGAGCGTCCTGCAGCAAGAAGCCAGTCTCTCACACCAGCCTGAAAGTGGCGGGCTATCGATCCAACCGTGGAGCTTTCGCCATGGTCGTAATGTGGAGGTTAGACCGCCACTTTGGCAGCGGTCCAACTGCCACCGCGAGTGTGGCAGTATTAAAACTGCCACACTCCTAATGATGGTCTTATTCTTTAAAAATGTAAGCTTTTTGATTTTTTTGGCATTTTGGTCTCGTTTTACTCTGATAAATATTGTCTATTTTCCTAAATCGGTGTGAAGTGAAGCTTGAATGCTCTATGCCAAGCTACTAGAGGGTGAGCATAGGTTAATTTAGGGTATGTATCTGACTTACCCTCACTAGGATTGTGGTCCCAACTTGGACAGGGTGCATATCTCTACCAACTAGAGAACCAATTTGTAATATTCACCAACATGATCCTTCAGTGACCCAACAGAGTATGGGCCATCCAACTGTCCATTCAATTTAGAGTGAGCGGTCAGATGGCTTTCATTTGCTGTTCATCACCCCAGGTAAAATACAGTGTTGAGGGACAGTAAAAATACAAAAAATGACCACCACTCCACAGGTGAGGGCCATTAGTTTTAAAAAAAAATTTTTTAACGAACTCCTGCAAAGTTTGTTTTGGAAAAATGGCAAACTTTCAAAGGTTTGGTGTGAGAGCCTGTCACCAATGATTGACTTATAAAAACATAACTAACTTTTCAATGGCTTTATGAGAACCACTGTGATAGTGGTTCATACAATTCCCCGGGGTTAACCCCCTTTTTGTTGGGCAGAATAATGTCAGGGTGGAAACATAACGTCCTTCACCACCACTGCCTTTACTCCATCCACAAAATTCTAAATGGGCCCACAGTTTTTCTCATAGACAAGGTAATTAAGCATAAATCTCTCATATATACGATTTTAGGTTAAAATATTGTCTCAGAAAAGTGTCAGCAGATAAGAAACAAGGCAATGCACCATGAAAGCTCATATCAGAAATGTTTGCCTTTTCAGTTCTGGAAATGTCCCCTGTTTCAGACTGGTCAAGTGTAAATGTTTGATGCTATAGCAATGCTCAGTCACTGGAGCTGTTAACTGGCTGCTGTTAATTCCTTACGGCAGTGCTAGGTGCATCTGGATGCATGCCCATTGAGGGTAGCACAATCAGTGGCTTACCCATAGTACCCCATGCCCTGGGTATCCATGTACCTTTTACTAGGGACTCATGGTGGTAGCTAAAGGTGTATCCAATTACTTTTACAATGTTTTTTAGGGGGAGAACACTGGCACTGTAAACCTGGTTAGCTGTATCCCAGTGCACTCCAGTCCAAGTTGCATTCAGAAACCAGGAAAAAAGTGGGAGCGTCCTGCAGCAAGGAGCCAGTCTCTCACACCAGCCTAAAAGTGGCGGGCTATCGATCCAACCGTGGAGCTTTCGCCATGGTCGTAATGTGGAGGTTAGACCGCCACTTTGGCAGCGGTCCAACTGCCACCGCGAGTGTGGCAGTATTAAAACTGCCACACTCCTAATGATGGTCTTACTCTTTAAAAATGTAAGCTTTTTGGATTTTTTGGCATTTTGGTCTTGTTTTACTCTGATAAATATTGTCTATTTTCCTAAATCGGTATGAAGTGAAGCCTGAATGCTCTGTGCCAAGCTACTAGAGGGTGAGCATAGGTTAATTTAGGGTATGTATCTGACTTACCCTCACTAGGATTGTGGTCCCAACTTGGACAGGGTGCATATCTCTACCAACTAGAGAACCAATTTGTAATATTCACCAACATGATCCTTCAGTGACCCAACAGAGTATGGGCCATCCAACTGTCCATTCAATTTAGAGTGTGCGGTCAGATGGTCTTCATTTGCTGTTCATCACCCCAGGTAAAATATAGTGTTGAGGGACAGTAAAAATAAAAAAAATGACCACCACACCACAGGTGAGGGCCATTAGTTTTTTTTTTTTTTTTAACAAATTCCTGCAAAGTTTGTTTTAGAAAAATGTCAAACTTTCAAAGGTTTGGTGTGAGAGCCTGTCACCAATGATTGACTTATAAAAACATACCTAACTTTTCAATGGCTTTATGTGAACCACTGTGATGGTGGTTCATACAATTTCTCGGGGTTAACCCCCTTTTTGTTGGGCAGAATAATGTCAGGGTGGAAACATAACGTCCTTTACCACCACTGCCTTTACTCCATCCACAAAATTCTAAATGGGCCCACAGTTTTTCTCATAGACAAGGTAATTAAGCATAAATCTCTCATATATACGATTTTAGGTTAAAATATTGTCTCAGAAAAGTGTCAGCAGCTAAGAAACAAGGCAATGCACCATGAAAGCTCATATCAGAAATGTTTGCCTTTTCAGTTCTGGAAATGTCCCCTGTTTCAGACTGGTCAAGTGTAAATGTTTGATGCTATAGCAATGCTCAGTCACTGGAGCTGTTAACTGGCTGCTGTTAATTCCTTACGGCAGTGCTAGGTGCATCTGGATGCATGCCCATTGAGGGTAGCACAATCAGTGGCTTACCCATAGTACCCCATGCCCTGGGTATCTATGTACCTTTCACTAGGGACTCATGGTGGTAGCTAAAGGTGTATCCAATTACTTTTACAATGTTTTTTAGGGGGAGAACACTGGCACTGTAATCCTGGTTAGCTGAATCCCAGTGCACTCCAGTCCAAGTTGCATTCAGAAACCAGGAAAAAAGTGGGAGCGTCCTGCAGCAAGGAGCCAGTCTCTCACACCAGCCTGAAAGTGGCGGGCTATCGATCCAACCGTGGAGCTTTCGCCATGGTCGTAATGTGGAGGTTAGACCGCCACTTTGGCAGCGGTCCAACTGCCACCGCGAGTTTTTGCAGTATTAAAACTGCCACACTCCTAATGATGGTCTTAATCTTTAAAAATTTAAGCTTTTTGGATTTTTTGGCATTTTGATCTCGTTTTACTCTGATAAATATTGTCTATTTTCCTAAATCGGTGTGAAGTGAAGCCTGAATGCTCTGTGCCAAGCTACTAGAGGGTGAGCATAGGTTAATTTAGGGTATGTATCTGACTTACCCTCACTAGGATTGTGGTCCCAACTTGGACAGGGTGCATATCTCTACCAACTAGAGAACCAATTTGTAATATTCACCAACATGATCCTTCAGTGACCCAACAGAGTATGGGCCATCCAACTGTCCATTCAATTTAGAGTGAGCGGTCAGATGGCTTTCATTTGCTGTTCATCACCCCAGGTAAAATATAGTGTTGAGGGACAGTAAAAATACAAAAAATGACCACCACACCACAGGTGAGGGCCATTAGTTTTTTTTTTTTTTTTAACAAACTCCTGCAAAGTTTGTTTTAGAAAAATGTCAAACTTTCAAAGGTTTGGTGTGAGAGCCTGTCACCAATGATTGACTTATAAAAACATACCTAACTTTTCAATGGCTTTATGTGAACCACTGTGATGGTGGTTCATACAATTCCCCGGGGTTAACCCCCTTTTTGTTGGGCAGAATAATGTCAGGGTGGAAACATAACGTCCTTTACCACCACTGCCTTTACTCCATCCACAAAATTCTAAATGGGCCCACAGTTTTTCTCATAGACAAGGTAATTAAGCATAAATCTCTCATATATACGATTTTAGGTTAAAATATTGTCTCAGAAAAGTGTCAGCAGCTAAGAAACAAGGCAATGCACCATGAAAGCTCATATCAGAAATGTTTGCCTTTTCAGTTCTGGAAATGTCCCCTGTTTCAGACTGGTCAAGTGTAAATGTTTGATGCTATAGCAATGCTCAGTCACTGGAGCTGTTAACTGGCTTCTGTTAATTCCTTACGGCAGTGCTAGGTGCATCTGGATGCATGCCCATTGAGGGTAGCACAATCAGTGGCTTACCCATAGTACTGCATGCCCTGGGTATCTATGTACCTTTCACTAGGGACTCATGGTGGTAGCTAAAGGTGTATCCAATTACTTTTACAATGTTTTTTAGGGGGAGAACACTGGCACTGTAAACCTGGTTAGCTGTATCCCAGTGCACTCCAGTAAAAGTTGCAATCAGAAACCAGGAAAAAAGTGGGAGCGTCCTGCAGCAAGGAGCCAGTCTCTCACACCAGCCTGAAAGTGGCGGGCTATCGATCCAACCATGGAGCTTTCGCCATGGTCGTAATGTGGAGGTTAGACCGCCACTTTGGCAGCGGTCCAACTGCCACCACGAGTGTGGCAGTATTAAAACTGCCACACTCCTAATGATGGTCTTACTCTTTAAAAATGTAAGCTTTTTGGATTTTTTGGCATTTTGGTCTCGTTTTACTCTGATAAATATTGTCTATTTTCCTAAATCGGTATGAAGTGAAGCCTGAATGCTCTGTGCCAAGCTACTAGAGGGTGAGCATAGGTTAATTTAGGATATGTATCTGACTTACCCTCACTAGGATTGTGGTCCCAACTTGGACAGGGTGCATATCTCTACCAACTAGAGAACCAATTTGTAATATTCACCAACATGATCCTTCAGTGACCCAACAGAGTATGGGCCATCCAACTGTCCATTCAATTTAGAGTGGGTGGTCAGATGGTCTTCATTTGCTGTTCATCACCCCAGGTAAAATATAGTGTTGAGGGACAGTAAAAATACAAAAAATGACCACCACACCACAGGTGAGGGTCATTATTTATTATTATTTTTTTTTTAACAAACTCCTGCAAAATTTGTTTTAGAAAAATTTCAAACTTTCAAAGGTTTGGTGTGAGAGCCTTTCACCAATGATTGACTTATAAAAACATACCTAACTTTTCAGTGGCTTTATGTGAACCACTGTGATGGTGGTTCATACAATTCCCCGGGGTTAACCCCCTTTTTGTTGGGCAGAATAATGTCAGGGTGGAAACATAACGTCCTTTACCACCACTGCCTTTACTCCATCCACAAAATTCTAAATGGGCCCACAGTTTTTCTCATAGACAAGGTAATTAAGCATAAATCTCTCATATATACGATTTTAGGTTAAAATATTGTCTCAGAAAAGTGTCAGCAGCTAAGAAACAAGTCAATGCACCATGAAAGCTCATATCAGAAATGTTTGCCTTTTCAGTTCTGGAAATGTCCCCTGTTTCAGACTGGTCAAGTGTAAATGTTTGATGCTATAGCAATGCTCAGTCACTGGAGCTGTTAACTGGCTTCTGTTAATTCCTTACGGCAGTGCTAGGTGCATCTGGATGCATGCCCATTGAGGGTAGCACAATCAGTGGCTTACCCATAGTACTGCATGCCCTGGGTATCTATGTACCTTTCACTAGGGACTCATGGTGGTAGCTAAAGGTGTATCCAATTACTTTTACAATGTTTTTTAGGGGGAGAACACTGGCACTGTAAACCTGGTTAGCTGTATCCCAGTGCACTCCAGTAAAAGTTGCAATCAGAAACCAGGAAAAAAGTGGGAGCGTCCTGCAGCAAGGAGCCAGTCTCTCACACCAGCCTGAAAGTGGCGGGCTATCGATCCAACCATGGACCTTTCGCCATGGTCGTAATGTGGAGGTTAGACCGCCACTTTGGCAGCGGTCCAACTGCCACCACGAGTGTGGCAGTATTAAAACTGCCACACTCCTAATGATGGTCTTACTCTTTAAAAATGTAAGCTTTTTGGATTTTTTGGCATTTTGGTCTCGTTTTACTCTGATAAATATTGTCTATTTTCCTAAATCGGTATGAAGTGAAGCCTGAATGCTCTGTGCCAAGCTACTAGAGGGTGAGCATAGGTTAATTTAGGATATGTATCTGACTTACCCTCACTAGGATTGTGGTCCCAACTTGGACAGGGTGCATATCTCTACCAACTAGAGAACCAATTTGTAATATTCACCAACATGATCCTTCAGTGACCCAACAGAGTATGGGCCATCCAACTGTCCATTCAATTTAGAGTGGGTGGTCAGATGGTCTTCATTTGCTGTTCATCACCCCAGGTAAAATATAGTGTTGAGGGACAGTAAAAATACAAAAAATGACCACCACACCACAGGTGAGGGTCATTATTTATTATTATTTTTTTTTTAACAAACTCCTGCAAAATTTGTTTTAGAAAAATGTCAAACTTTCAAAGGTTTGGTGTGAGAGCCTTTCACCAATGATTGACTTATAAAAACATACCTAACTTTTCAGTGGCTTTATGTGAACCACTGTGATGGTGGTTCATACAATTCCCCGGGGTTAACCCCCTTTTTGTTGGGCAGAATAATGTCAGGGTGGAAACATAACGTCCTTTACCACCACTGCCTTTACTCCATCCACAAAATTCTAAATGTGCCCACAGTTTTTCTCATAGACAAGGTAATTAAGCATAAATCTCTCATATATACGATTTTAGGTTAAAATATTGTCTCAGAAAAGTGTCAGCAGCTAAGAAACAAGGCAATGCACCATGAAAGCTCATATCAGAAATGTTTGCCTTTTCATTTCTGGAAATGTCCCCTGTTTCAGACTGGTCAAGTGTAAATGTTTGATGCTATAGCAATGCTCAGTCACTGGAGCTGTTAACTGGCTGCTGTTAATTCCTTACGGCAGTGCTAGGTGCATCTGGATGCATGCCCATTGAGGGTAGCACAATCAGTGGCTTACCCATAGTACCCCATGTCCTGGGTATCTATGCACCTTTCACTAGGGACTCATGGTGGTAGCTAAAGGTGTATCCAATTACTTTTACAATGTTTTTTAGGGGGAGAACACTGGCACTGTAAACCTGGTTAGCTGTATCCCAGTGCACTCCAGTAAAAGTTGCATTCAGAAACCAGGAAAAAAGTGGGAGCGTCCTGCAGCAAGAAGCCAGTCTCTCACACCAGCCTGAAAGTGGCCGGCTATCGATCCAACCGTGGAGCTTTCGCCATGGTCGTAATGTGGAGGTTAGACCGCCACTTTGGCAGCGGTCCAACTGCCACCGTGAGTGTGGCAGTATTAAAACTGCCACACTCCTAATGATGGTCTTAATCTTTAAAAATTTAAGCTTTTGGGATTTTTTGCCATTTTGATCTCATTTTACTCTGATAAATATTGTCTATTTTCCTAAATCGGTGTGAAGTGAAGCCTGAATGCTCTGTGTCAAGCTACTAGAGGGTGAGCATAGGTTAATTTAGGGTATGTATCTGACTTACCCTCACTAGGATTGTGGTCCCAACTTGGACATGGTGCATATCTCTACCAACTAGAGAACTAATTTGTAATATTCACCAACATGATCCTTCAGTGACCCAACAGAGTATGGGCAATCTAACTGTCCATTCAATTTAGAGTGGGCGGTCAGATAGCTTTCATTTGCTGTTCATCACACCAGGTAAAATATAGTGTTGAGGGACAGTAAAAATACAAAAAATGACCACCACACCACAGGTGAGGGCCATTAGTTTTTTTTTTGTTTTTTTTTTAACAAACTCCTGCAAAGTTTGTTTTAGAAAAATGTCAAACTTTCAAAGGTTTGGTGTGAGAGCCTGTCACCAATGATTGACTTATAAAAACATACCTAACTTTTCAATGGCTTTATGTGAACCACTGTGATGGTGGTTCATACAATTCCCCGGGGTTAACCCCCTTTTTGTTGGGCAGAATAATGTCAGGGTGGAAACATAACGTCCTTTACCACCACTGCCTTTACTCCATCCACAAAATTCTAAATGGGCCCACAGTTTTTCTCATAGACAAGGTAATTAAGCATAAATCTCTCATATATACAATTTTAGGTTAAAATATTGTCTCAGAAAAGTGTCAGCAGCTAAGAAACAAGGCAATGCACCATGAAAGCTCATATCAGAAATGTTTGCCTTTTCAGTTCTGGAAATGTCCCCTGTTTCAGACTGGTCAAGTGTAAATGTTTGATGCTATAGCAATGCTCAGTCACTGGAGCTGTTAACTGGCAGCTGTTAATTCCTTACGGCAGTGCTAGGTGCATCTGGATGCATGCCCATTGAGGGTAGCACAATCAGTGGCTTACCCATAGTACCCCATGCCCTGGGTATCTATGTACCTTTTACTAGGGACTCATGGTGGTAGCTAAAGGTGTATCCAATTACTTTTACAATGTTTTTTAGGGGGAGAACACTGGCACTGTAAACCTGGTTAGCTGTATCCCAGTGCACTCCAGTCCAAGTTGCATTCAGAAACCAGGAAAAAAGTGGGAGCGTCCTGCAGCAAGGAGCCAGTCTCTCACACCAGCCTAAAAGTGGCAGGCTATCGATCCAACCGTGGAGCTTTCGCCATGGTCGTAATGTGCAGGTTAGACCGCCACTTTGGCAGCGGTCCAACTGCCACCGCGAGTGTGGCAGTATTAAAACTGCCACACTCCTAATGATGGTCTTAATCTTTAAAAATTTAAGCTTTTTGGATTTTTTGGCATTTTGGTCTCGTTTTACTCTGATAAATATTGTCTATTTTCCTAAATCAGTGTGAAGTGAAGCCTGAATGCTCTGTGCCAAGCTACTAGAGGGTGAGCATAGGTTAATTTAGGGTATGTATCTGACTTACCCTCACTAGGATTGTGGTCCCAACTTGGGCAGGGTGCATATCTCTACCAACTAGAGAACCAATTTGTAATATTCACCAACATGATCCTTCAGTGACCCAACAGAGTATGGGCCATCCAACTGTCCATTCAATTTAGAGTGGGCGGTCAGATGGCTTTCATTTGCTGTTCATCACCCCAGGTAAAATATAGTGTTGAGGGACAGTAAAAATACAAAAAATGACCACCACACCACAGGTGAGGGCCATTATTTATTTTATTTTTTTAACAAACTCCTGCAAAGTTTGTTTTAGAAAAATTTCAAACTTTCAAAGGTTTGGTGTGAGAGCCTGTCACCAATGATTGACTTATAAAAACATACCTAACTTTTCAATGGCTTTATGTGAACCACTGTGATGGTGGTTCATACAATTCCCCGGGGTTAACCCCCTTTTTGTTGGGCAGAATAATGTCAGGGTGGAAACATAACGTCCTTCACCACCACTGCCTTTACTCCATCCACAAAATTCTAAATGGGCCCACAGTTTTTCTCATAGACAAGGTAATTAAGCATAAATCTCTCATATATACGATTTTAGGTTAAAATATTGTCTCAGAAAAGTGTCAGCAGCTAAGAAACAAGGCAATGCACCATGAAAGCTCATATCAGAAATGTTTGCCTTTTCAGTTCTGCAAATGTCCCCTGTTTCAGACTGGTCAAGTGTAAATGTTTGATGCTATAGCAATGCTCAGTCACTGGAGCTGTTAACTGGCTGCTGTTAATTCCTTACATACTCTTTTGTCACAGAGGTTCTCTCCCATGGAAGCACTATAAATACTGAGGATATACGCAATGGGCATGTCCCTTTTTATATTGGGGTCCACCAAAGATGGCTGGAGTGATAAGGCTTCTGGGACTGGTAGTCACGTTGTCCATATTTGCTATTTTAGAAATGCCACGAGACCTTTTACTCAGTGTGGGCCCAGATGTCTTCTGCATTACAATTTCTTTGTACAGACTTCTTTCTTGTGTCACCCCAATCACCCATGTGCCCAAAGGAGACATACTCTTTCTTGACAAGTTTCTAATGTGTGATCCCTGACAAGGGGGTCATGCAGTATTTCACTGTCCAAAAGATGGTTGTGTTTCTGTTGGTAGCTTCATTTCTGGTCTTTGTATAGTACTTTGCTTTGGCTGATATGACGAGCTGAGTGTGTGTTGCACAAAGTGACTTCAGTTTCATATGGTCATGGTGAGATCTGTTTTCTTTGATTTTCTTTCTTTTCTGCAGACTGGGAGCTTATTGTCAGCAAGGTCTTTCAAGGTACTGAAGGTTTTAGCTAGCACTTGTGTGTTTTAGTTTGAGCACAAATGTTCACATAGCATAAAAAAAATGTTGAAGTTGTTTAGAAGAGTGCTGGTGTTGGATGTAGAGCTGGCAGAGGAAGAGATGGGTTCAAGCATCAGGTTATTGCTGGACAGGTGTATGAAGAATCTGAAGGTTTGGACTTCTCTTTGGATGGTTTGTTGGTATATTACTCAGCAGGAAGATGGAGATGGCAGGGTGGTCTATCCAGTCCCAGGGTTTTGGATGGTTTGCCATATATTCTTGGTGATGTTTAAGAAAACACGGTTGAGAATGTGGCATTTGTAGTGTTTTGACTGGATGGTGTGCTCTACTAGTCGATACAGTTGAGGGTCAAAGTCATCCAAGCAGGGGCTGTGAGCATGTAGTATGGATTATGTTGTAAGTAATCTGAGAATTCCTTATTTTGCCTGGTAGGACAGTAAATGAGATTGGGGTAGGTGGTATGATTTGCAGAGAGTAGAAAATGCATGTCAGGTGCTACATAGGGTTGATTGGCAATTTCTTGCCTAGCATGCAAGGAGAACATATGGATATCAGAGAGGTCTCCTCCTTTCTCAGATGTGCAGCCAACATGACACATGTTTGTAAGCTGTGTCAAGGAGGATGTCTATGATATGCTAGGATGTGGGGGGCAAACCATGTTTCTAGGATGAAAAGGGCATCAAGCATGTGATAGGTGAATACATCTCCGAACCTTGCAGTGTATCATGCTGAACATAGGTTTAGAAAGTGTAGTCTGCAGTTTAAGGATGTGTGGCAGTTACTGAGATGTGTTTGAGGTTGGGCCTATGTGTTTTGAGGATGCTATGTAAGTGTTTTTGTCATCTAAGTCTGTGTGTGAATGTGGGGATTGGCAGCATGGGGTGCAAGAGGAGGGACATGATTATATCATATCTTGTAGCTTTCAGTGAAACAGCTTCTGGCCCAAGGTCCTGTCTGGCCCTAACAGGAAATAGCCTTGCCTGTGTTTGCTATTTGCTGAGGACTCACAATGACAGCATGCCCTGAGGAGTTGATTTAAGTAGAGAGAGGCTAGGAAGTGATGCCACTTCCCGTACAGATGGATGTAGGGAAATGGAGTGATGTCTTCCTGTGGAGATGGATGAAGGGAAATGAAATATGCTTTCCAGGCTTCCTCTTTTAAATAACTCACAAATGTTCAAATGTGCATGGCAGGCATCTGGGCCTACTTTGCACATGCAGAACAATTTGTATTTGTACATGTATAATTTTCATTCTCTGAGTTGCAATTCTTTACTGGAAGGAACTTAAAATAACAATGCAGCAGTAATGCTGCCTGGTCACCCATGTAGAAAAGAGCTCCGGGTGGAGAGCAAACATGTCAGCTATCATGAAAACATCAGTGGTCTGAGACCATGGGGCTCAAACTTTCAGGAGACCTGAGCCCCAGATCCAGTTCAGTGTAAAAGGCAGTGAAAGGAAACTTTGGCCAGTGAGCGTCTGGCAGTTGGCACTGTGGAAGTACACAATAAAAACCACCCTATCTGGGCGTTAGGTAATATCAGAAAAGTAGAACTTGGGTACATAAAGAGAAAACCTGTGCTCTAAAACTGCAGTTGCAGTAACTGCCAAGAAGTGGGAGCTGATACTTCTGGGACGGGGGTAAGAGCATGTGTACTATGAGACCTTTAACAGGCACGGATCACAGCAGAGTGCCAGGGTTAGTCCTCTAGAAGTGGGTGTGGAAGTACATTCATCTATTGAGGTGTGTGATAGTCAGGAAGTGGGGCAGATAGAGAGAGAGGAAAAGTGGAAGTGTGGGGTGGAGAAAGTGGAGGGGGTCTCTACAAGGTCATGTACTTTGGTCCAGGGGTTCAAATCATGGTTAATCCCTCTCATCTTTTCGGGGAGCGTCTGCCTTGTGTGAATCCAGGAATTGGGACCACACCTGCTTGAATGTCTCTGTTCTATCCTGGATCCTATAAATAAGGCATTTGTAAGCCATGGTTTTACACACTTCCGTCAGCCATGCTGAATGGGTTGGATTCTGGAGGGAGCACCAGTGGTGCAGGATAAAGATCTTTGGGGCTATGAGGTCCGTCAACAATAAGCGTCTTACAGGGTTAGTCAGGGTGGGTAGATCAGCTGTATCATGCAGAAGAACCAGTTTCCTAGAGAGGAGAATGAGTATGTGCAGGCACGGTAGTCAGCATGGTTCAAAGTGCAAACCAGAATAACCTCAGCTCCAGACAGAGATAGCATAACACAATCAGAGAAGTTTCCATAGTGTAGCCGACCTGCAGTATGGAGCTTCTTGAGTGTCCAACACCAAACTTGGAGTCTCTTGAAAAGAATGAGGGGTATTTGCGATTCACACACTTTCCTGTCCAGTTCCCTGATAACAGTCTTTCATTCCTCCTCTGTGTAAATGGTATGAATTAGGTCTTGCCATTGAGCCACAAGTGGGCCAAGAGGGGTGGACTGCTGATGGTGTACTATCAAATTCTAAAACCCCAAGACCATGCATTTATAAAGACCCCAGTGTTTCAGGTATGGAACAATGGAGGAGTCAGGAAAATCACACTGTGAGGTTCTCATTAAGCCGCAAAGACTGTTTTGAGCTGTAAGTATTGCCATTCTTACATCTGGGGAGGAGGTACTTGTTCCGCAGAGATGGAGAGGATTTCGGTGTCCCTACCAAGTGGAGCTGGCTGATCGTCAATATATCCCTAGAACACCACTCCTCACAAACTCCCAATGGGGTGGTCCCCCACCAGAATGCTGGCATGGTGCGCCAAATAAGGGCACCTTTGTGAATATTGGCATCTGTATATATATATATATATATGTATATATATATATATATATATATATATATATATATATATATACACATATATATACACACACGCATAAGTATAGGCCAATTGTAGGTCAAAGTCAACTGCAGCCATTCTGTCCAGGACTCTGGTTACACAGATCTTTAGATAGTTGAGCCTGCATGGGGGCCACCGGAATAGGTATGGTAAGATCGCAGCCCTCATAGCGTCACAGGACAGAAGCAACATTCCACTCTTGCCCCAATTGATCCTAAAGTCTGAAAATGCAGAGAAGCATGTAATGACTATCATCAATTGTGAGAGTTACTCGACCAAAACTATTAGGGTAAGCAAGATGTCATTCATATAGAGGAGAATTTCTGAATGCATAGCCGTGGTGGCTACACCCAATATTTGGGTGTTTTGCCATATGGCCACTGTTAGTGGCTCCAGCGTGAGGAAAAATAGAAAGAGCGAGAGGGGGCAGTCCCAGCATGTACTACTCAACACAAAGAAGTCAGTGTAGAGGCATTTAACCTTCTCAAAGCCTTCATCGAAGCCAAATCTGTGAAGGGTGCAGAACATGTACCCAGTCTAAACTGTTGAAGACAATGCCACTTTCCTTAAATCTGTCAATTAGAGGCAAAAAAGGGACTTCCCCGCGCAACATATATTGACAGAGTCACAAGTGCACCTGCCAGCAGTTAATACTGTTGAGGAGGTGATAGGTGAACACCCCACAGCTCTATACTGCCACCCAGCCAATCAAGTGAATAATAACATACTGTTAGACTTTCCATCCTTGGTGTGGTCACCCTTAACTTTTTGCCTCTGTTTCCCAGGTTGTTGATGTGTGATGGACTCTGTTTTTGCTATTTTTGTTATTCTGGGCACTTTACCTCTGCTAACCAGTGCTAAAGTGCAAGTGATCCTATACAAAATGTGTATGTAAGAGGTTCATCCATGATTGGCATATTTGATTTACTGGCAAGTCCCCAGGAAAGTGCACTAGAGGTGCCCAGGGCCTGTAAATCAAATGCTACTAGTGGGCCTACAGCACTGGTTGTGCCACCCACCATAGTAGCTATGTAAACATGGCTCAGACCTGCCACTGCAGTGTCTGTGTGTGTAGCTTTAAACTGCAAATTCAACTTGGCAAATGTACCATTTTGCCAGGCCTAAACCTTCCCTTTTCTTACATGTAAGACACCCCTAAGGTAGGCCCTAGGTAGCCCCATGGGCAGGGTGCAGTGTGTGTTTAAGGTAGGGCATATACTAAGGTGTTTTATCTGTTCTAACAGTGAAATACTGCTAAATTCGTTTTTCACTGTTGCAAGGCCTATCCCTCTCATAGGTTAACATGGGGGCTGCCTTTAAATATGATCAAAGTGTAGATTCCCTAGAGAAGATGGACATGTGGCGTTTGGGGCCTCTGAGCTCACAATTTAAACGTTCATCTTTTAGTAAAGTTGATTTTAAGATTGTGTGTTTGAAAATGCCACTTTTAGAAAGTGAGCATTTTCTTGCTTAAAATATTCTGTATTTCTGCCTGTTTGTGAATTCCCTGTCTGGGTCAGTTTCGAGTTGGGCTGTTTGCTCCTCTCTCTAGGCAGTGACACAAACGGAGCTGGGGTGTAGCTTGCATATCCTGATGAGCCATCTGGGCTAAGAGGGAGGGGAGGAGTGGTCACTCACACCTGAAAGGGCTGTGCCTGCCCTCTCACAATGCAGTCTCCAAACCCCTGGTGTGTGTCTGGGGCCTGGCCTGGGCAAGGCAGGATTTCACAAGCAAGAGAGACTTTCCCTTGAAGTAAGCCTACTTCAAAGGGCAGAATGGGTATAAGAAAGGCCCCCAAAACCACAGACTTTAGATCACTTCTGGAAACAAAGAGGAACCTCTGCCTGGAGAAGAGCTGAAGAGCTGAGGAAGAAGAGCTGCCCTGCCTGTGACTGTGCTTTGTAGAGCTACCCTGCAGTTGCTGCTTCTGCCTGTGCACGAGGACAAAGACTGGACTTTATGTGCCTTCCTGCCTGTGAAGAACTATCCAAGGGCTTGAAACTGGACTTGCCTCCTGTTGTTGAAGTCTCAAGGACAGCAAAGTCTTTTCTCTGCCAGCACCTGGAGCCTCTGCTAAGAATCCTGCCCTTCCAAGTGGTGCCCTATTCAGTTCCTGGGGCCTTGAGAAGAGAAGCTGGCAGGCCAAGTTTGAGAAATCCAAGCACAGACCACAGTGTGGGGAAAATTTCGATACAACCTCTGGAAAAACAATGTGCCGCTGTCCTCACGGCTTAAATCAATGCTCCACATTCAGTGCGGCTGGGAGATCAATGCACATGGCTGGAGAAACGATGCGCTGCATCGCTGAAGGAGCCTGGTGAGATCACAACCCACACTGCGCAGTTTTTGATCACCGTGCAGCAGGATTTTCAACGCAAACATTGCTGGCCTGTAAAAACGCCGCAAAGCCTGCCCGGACCCAAGAGTGCTTGTCCGGATCGATACATCTCTCTCAGGCAGAGAGAGGAAATGACGCACGCTGACCCGACCGAAGGAGAAACGATGCACAGTCTCGCTTGTGAGTGATATCAATGCATCACAGGCTTATTTCGACGCACACTCACACGTGCGGTGTTATTTTTGACGTGACCAGGTACATTTTCAAGCTAACAGCATTAGCGTTGTGTTTAAAAGAACATGAAGACTCTTTTTACATTTTAACTAATAACTTGACTTGTGTATGTTGGAATTTTGTAATTTGGTCTTGTTTAGATAAATATTCTCTATTTTTCTAAACCTGTGTTGTGTCATTTTGTAGTGTTTTCATTAAGTTACTGTGTGTGTTGGTACAAATAATTTACACCTAGCACTCTGAAGTTAAGCCTGCCTGCTTGTGCCAAGCTACCAAGGGGGTGAGCGGGGGTTAGCTGAGGGTGATTCTCTTTTACCCTGACTAGAGTGAGGGTCCTTGCTTGGACAGGGGGTAACCTGACTGACAACCAAAGACCCCATTTCTAACACATACAGAGACATTGTAGATAATTAGGTCACAGCACCACCACCAAGGAACCCTTCAGCGAACTCTCAGACCCTGCAACACCTTGACTCGCTGGAAGATGTGGGTGGGGAGACTAGAAAACTATTTCATTGCAATCAAGAACAGAATGGTGCTGTAAAGTTCTCACTCTTCCTACACTATGCAGGAGATGATATCTATAAACTATTCAGACATCTCCCCAACACCAGTGCAGCAGATGTCTACAATGCAGCTGTAAGAGTGCTCAATGCTCTCTTTGACCCACAATTGAACCCATTCTTTGAGTGATTCAAACTCAGGCAAGCCCCCCACCTTGTTTATAAAAACAGAACAAGTCAATGCCATACAAGCACAAGGAAGAGCAGGAAAGACCAAAACCCCCTGCTGTCACATGAACAAGTCCCTGCTGCACATATTGTGGGCAGGAAGAACACATCCTAAAGGCATGCCCGGCACAAGGATGCATGTGCTCCAACTGCAGTAAAGTGCACCACTTTGCAACAGTATGCCTAGGCGGTTATAAAGGAAGAGGGGTCAGAGGACAGCGAGCCCCCACAAAGGGAGTGAGACAATTGTCACTAGACGAGCCAGAGCCACCCAAGGTAATCCAGCCCGTTGGGGCAAAGATATAGCCCCAAGGACTCATCACTGGAGGAAGAAAAGGTATTCCTAATTTCATTCACCACAGATGACCCCAACCAACATGTGTTGTTGATAAAATCCCTCATAGACACTGGCATCTCATTCAACATCATGGACATCCAGAAGTACCAACGCCTCAAACCCTGGCCAATGCTGGTGCCATCTAACACCAAAATATTTATGTATGGAAACCTCATCGCACTATCACTAAAGGGACCCATGACCATGAGTGTACGCTCAGAAGACCAGGAAATCCAAACCACTTTTCACATGGTTGACAGGGTGCAGATACTCCTTGCCAGTCACTCAGCTGAAGACCTGGGGCTAGTGCTGTTCAAAAAGAATGTAGGAGTGTTCCAGATTGTTGAACTAGTATGCCAATTCCCAGAGATATTTACCAGCGTAGGATGTCTGAATGCTCCTCTGATTAAACTACACATAAACAGGACTGTGTAGTCCCTCGCCCTATGACACAGGCACATACCTTTCCATCGGAGACCATTGATTGAACAAGAACCTGACAAACTATAGAACCAAAGAGTAATAGAGAAAGTATCAGGACCAACACTGTGCGTGTCCCCAATGATTGCTGAAAAACCAAAGCACCCAGGAAAAATCTGGCTATGCATTGATATGCACCTCCTTAATCAAATGATCAATCGAGAGAGGCACATCATGCCTACAATGGATGACATAATTGCTGATCTAAACTGTTCTAAATTGTTCTCAAAATTAGATCTGAACGCCGTTTTTTTGGCCCTTCCCCACCTTGTATGGTGGAGCAGCTGTCTTGCCACTTTAAAATTTAGTTTTTCCTGAGCCCTTGGTGGTAGGTTTTTTCACCTTCTCCCACTGGGATGTGAGCAGCTTTTTCTGTTTTGGAGGTGGGGGAATGTCCTTGGGCTCGCTCCCTGGGACACTGGCAGCCCTGTTGCTTGGCGCACTCCAAAATCCTGCTATTGCTGGGAGCACTGTGCCCGGTGATGTGGCGGCTGAGGCGCTGCGTTGGGACCTGGAAAGGCGGGCCCTAGGGGACGGAGGGGGAGTGGAGGTGTTGGGAAGAGGTCAACATTTGAAAGGAAAAGCTTTTTAGACACACTGGGAAGGGTAGATGGAGAGGGTTTGGGAGTGGAGGAAGAGGTAGTGGTTGTACGAGGTATACGTTTGCTGACTTTGGGTGAAGGTGCATGGGCTGGAGGCTGTCGTGAGATGTATGGCTGTTGGGTGGGTGTGTGGCTGTGTTTGTGTATTTTGGGAGGAGGGCTCACAGACACACTGAAAGAGGACACAGGGGATGTGTGAATGGTAGTACGGGTGGTGAGTGCATGTGAGCGGTGTGTGGTGATGGGCGTGCTGAAGGTAGTGGATGAGGATTTGGTGCATGCAGGTGTGAGTGGAGACGAGACTGGGAGGGAGGAGGGAGACGTGGGTGGAGGAGGGGGACACAGTGGAGGCAGTGGATGTTGGTATGTCTGCATGGGTATGATGCTTGTGTGAGTGCCTGTGGGATGTGTGGTGCTTATGTTTGCCTGAGCCACCCTTGTGTGTTGATGTGAGTGCATGCTAGTCTGATGGTGTGCTTGGGATAGGCTGAGGTACAGGGGATTGGGTCTGGGTGGAGGAGGTTGGAGAGGGGAGACTGGACACAGGAACAATGGCTGCCATCAGTGCTGAGGCCAGAGCCTGAAATGATCGCTGTTGGGCTGCCTTTTCAGAATGAATGCCCTCCAGGTATGCATTTGTTTGTTGCAACTGCCTCTCTACACCCTGGATGGCAATCAAAATGGTAGATTGCCCAACAGTGAGGGATCTCAGGTGGTCAATAGCCTCCTCAGCAGGGCTGACTGGGGCAGGGCCTGAGGTGCCTGTGGCAAAGGAGATGCCCACCCTCCTGGTTGAGCGGCCACGAGACACACGCTGTGGGGCTGCTGGGAGGGTGGTGCTGGTAGGGGGGGTGGCGGCTGTATCTGTAGATGCGGTGGGCACAGAGGGGCCCGCCACCGCAAGGAAGCTCCCATCAGAGGAGGAGTCGGTGTCGCTGGTCTCTGATCCTGTCCACGCCGTGGAGCTCCCCTCGCCCTCCATCCCACTGGTGGCTTCAGACTCTGTTGTCTCGCCCTCCAGGGCCATGTGGGATGCAGCTCCCTCCTGCTCCGGTTCCAATGCTCCTCCGCCTGATGATGCTAATGCACACAATAACAGGGAGACCACAAAAAGGGGGGGGGGAGAAAGAAGAAAGACATGTTCAGTGCATGCAATACCGCTACCGGTGGTGGACACACCAGACACAGCAGCCCTCTGCACTACACCAGGCACTTAGAGTTCCCTAATTAATCACAGGGACATGGGGAACAAGGCCTATTCCTGATTGCTGCACACATGGAAGTCACAGGAGCCTGACTAGGTGGAGATGGCTATTACCACTGGTGGGGTTGGGGTGCCACATAGCCTGCCTCACAAAGGGTCCTTGCCTACAAAGCTCGCCCTGGCCTAGGGTAACCCACTGCCCACCTCCCCCACCCAGACACCTCCTAATGCGCGCAGAGTCAGATGGATATGACTGTTCTCACCCCCTTGTGGCTGCTGTGATGCCCTCACGCACCCATCCAACTCTGGATACGACCCCGCCAGGATCCGGAATATCAGGGGGGTCATGGTGCGAAGGGCACCCCTCCCACATTGGGAGGCCATCCCGCTGGGCCTCCGCCATCTTCTTGCTCCAGCGGCGAATGTCCTCCCATCTTTTACGACAGTGGGTGCTCCGTCTGTGGTGGACCCCCAGGGTCCGGACATCCTTGGTGATGGCACACCAAATATCCTTCTTCTGGTGGGCGCTGACCTAGAGGAATAGTACAGGGCAAAAGGAAAACTTTAACCGTCCGGACCGTCACAGTCATTGGCCCACGTTCTCACCCTTTCCCTGACGCACACACACTCACCGTCCGCTCATGTAGGCCTCAGTCCCCCATGTATCTTCCATCCACAGCACTCCAAACAGGCATTGCCCATACAGCATGCTCACAGTGTACTCACCTGTTTATCTGGAGGACCGTAGAGTAGCGTGCACTGGGGGAGGACCCCATCCACTAACTTCTCCAACTCCTCAGAAGTGAAGGTAGGGGCCCTTTCCTCAGACACATGGGCCATCGTCGCTTCCAGACTGAGGTCACAGTAGCACTTGCAGTGTAGGTTCTCTCCTCTTGAAGGTCAGGTATCAAGTGAGTGAACAGAGAGAAAATAGCGGTCACGTCCGCGGCGGTGCGTAACGTCACCGCCGGCGTACATCGTCATTGGCTCCTCAGACCCATAGGGTCCAATGTTAACCAATGCAGGATTGCGCCGCAGTCTTCGACCGCCTACCGCAAAGGTGTAGAACGCCAGCTTAGTTACCTCATATCCCCTTGTCCCACCTTACAGGTCAGGCAGCCGCCATTTCAGGTGGCCACCTGGCATTATTTGTAAATACATCACACATATCTAGGCCTTGCATACATTCAGAGACAGGCACATAGCGGATTGACAAATGTGTGCAATTAACGGTGACATGTAGCAAACTTTAGCGAGTCGCAAATGGGCCGATTTGCAATTTGCGACCCCGCAAAATCGGAAATGGGATGCAAAAATCCCATTTCCGACTCGCAAAATGCGATGCAAGCCATTACCGACTCGCAAAATTTGCAACCCCATTTTCCGACCCGCAAATAGCAAGTCGCAATTTGCGAGTCGTAAACCATATGCAATAGCAACTCGCAAATTGCGACTAGTTGCAAAAAGCCCATTTTGCACTTCCAATTTACCACTAACTCAGAGCAGGCGGTAACCATTACCAAAGTATAAAAGGAGACCCAGAAGGCATCTGGATTACTCAAGATGGCGGAGATATACCTGATAGCAGTAAGGAGGAGAGCCCACGCCGCCCAGCAGAGGAGGATGAGGAGCCAGAGACAGGAGAAGATATACAGAACAAGGCAGACACGCTTCCAACAAACTGAGGAGGAAATATATGATAAATATAGACTTAGCAGCGCAGCTATACTAGATTTAATAGAATTACTCAAACCACAGCTACAACGCCAGACCGTGTGCGGCTGCGCCATCCCTACGCATGTGCAAGTGCTATGTTCACTGCACCTCTTGGCCTCGGGTAGCTATCAGGGGGTCATTGCTGTGGCAGGTGGGGTATCCCAAAGTGCACTCTCACGGTTCTTTAGGGCATTCCTAGACGCCTTACTCACACACATGTTGAGATACATATACCTACCCAGGAATGAGGCAGAAATCAACAGCACCAAGTTGGAATTTTACAGGTTTGCCAACTTCCCCCATGTCATAGGGTGTGTAGACGGGACACATATACAAATATGCCCTCCTGCAAACCTGGAATATCTGTTCCGCAGTAGGAAGTGTACACACTCACTCAATATTCAGGTGGTATGTGACGCCCATTATGTCATCACTGACATGGTTGCTAAATTTCCAGGCAGTACTCATGACTCCTACATTTTTAGGCACAGTGGGATACACCAACGCCTGGAATGTGGGGGGTTTGGAGACGGATACCTCCTAGGTAGAGCTGAATACACCTTGCAGACATACACACAGGTCAATGTGCAAACCACCCATGCCTTGCTAACATTGTACTTTTTGTGCCAAACAGGTGACAGTGCATATGCACTACGACCATGGATACTAACTCCGTACCTAACACCCAGCAAAGATTCAGAGAGGCGAAACAACAGTGCACATAAGAGGACCAGGAACATAATCGAACGTACCTTTGGACTGCTGAAAGCAAGGTTCAGATGTCTCCACCGAAGTGGAGGTGCCCTCCAGTATACCCCAATAACAGCTTTCAAAATAGTTGTTGCATGCGCTATACTGCACAACATTGCCACCAGACGTGGGCTACCTCTCACCCCTGAAGACCCTGATTCGGAGGATGAAGAGCAAGAACTACCACATCGCCATCATGGGGATAGGAGCATCGCAAATCAAGGCAGACTGAGACGGGAACACATTGCAAACCAATACTTTGGAAGGTATGTGCTCACTTTTACCATACTCACCAATGTAACACACAAAGAGTCCATGTGTTAAGTGGAAAGAACAAGTGATTTAATAAGTGCAAACAAAAAAACTGTGTACAATAGGAACAGTTCAGGGGCTTCAATAGTCCACTTGGCATGGGACACATTGACGTCATGTGCCCCAACCCCAGGACTGTGTGGAGCTCAGACCCTACGGTGGGCTGGACCAGCATGGTTGGTACTAGGGGGGTCAGCAGTGCCCTGCCTTGTGCTTCCACTGCGAAGCACCCTGGTGTCACCGGCAGAGACACTGCTGACAGTGGAGCCCTCCTCACTGTCCTGTGGCGTGTCGCCTGTGCCCCTGGCCACCTGCCGTGCCTCCATGAGGTCTATAGCATGGCTGAGACGGCCCAGTCCCCATGCCACGTCACTAGCAAAGTGGCCCATGTCCACCTGGAGGCAGACTGTGTACCTAGACAGCCCTGTTGTGTTCACAGCCAGCCTTACTATTGAGGAGGACATCCTGTCCAGGTGGTTCAGCAACTGGCGGTCCCTGCGCCGTGCACTCTCAGTCTGCGTTAGCAGTCCTGCCACTAGTTGACGCATGGAGAGTGCAAGGTCACCCATGTTGGAACTGATCACCTGCAACTCTGACTGTACCAGCTGCATACTGTTGCCATGATTGCGCTCCATGCGCCGCAATGCCCCGGTAATCCTCCTTAATTCCTGTGTTTGCAGGCACTGACCCCGTAGGAGTGCGGCCATGGTTTGTGACGTGGAGGCATCCTCTGACTCTGCCTGCCGCTCGGAGGATGGTGTTCCACGTCGCCTGCGACGCGGTGGAGGCCCTGTGATGTCTCCCATGGCACTCTGGCTCATGCCTGGTGCATGCTCACACACCACTACTGCAACAGGTGTTTCCTCATGGGGACATGGTGTCGGTGGTGCAGGTCGCAGTGGTGGCTGGTCCTGTTCTCTCCTGTGTCTGCTGGCTGACCAGTGGTTCCTGGCTGCTTGGGCTGGTGGGGGTGTCTTGTGGGAGACCTGTGGAACATGGGAACACACTGTCAGTATCTACTATCTGTTATCAACTTCCTAATAAACTATTGCCTATGAACTGCCTACTTGACTACATTGCCCATAATGCATCATTCTGGTGTTTGCTACTCTGAAATGGAGCTATTTTGGTTGTGCATGCTCCTGTGTACAAGGTGGGTGGGGGTATGGCATTAATGAGAGAACATGCATGTCACATGGTACTCACCGGTTGATGGTCCTGCCTCAGAGGTGTCCAGATCTCCCATCCTGCTTACAGCCTCAGGCTCTAGGGACTCTTCTACCCTTTCCTACAGGGGTGTGGGTGGTGGTACTGTCGATGGTCCCCCTCCTGTGCCTCTCATCTCCCGGAGCTGCTCTGCCACCCTCTCCTTGGTCCGGGAGCGCAGGTCGTACCACCTTTTTTAAAATTCTTCCACACTCCAGTGGCTGACCCCCAGGGAGTTCACTTTGCCCTGGATCTCCTGCCAGAGTCTTCTCTTCTCTGTCTCTGGCACGGTGAGGGCTGCCCTGCCAAACAGCTGGTCATGGTGCTGACAGCACTCCTCAGTCAGCACCTCCAACTCTTTTTCAGCAAACTTTAGTTTCCTCTTCCTTGGGTTTTCAGCCATGGTTGCAGGAGCTCTGTTTGTTTGCTGTGCTGAAGTTGAAATGGGTGTGGTCCTCCCTCCTCCCAGGTGTATTTGTAAACTTCCTGGCTGTGATGTCATCATCATGTGCCAGGAAGTGTTTTCCAGAGTGTTCTGCAGCACCTGCATTCAATTTTCTGCACAGTCGCAATTTGCGACACCCATTTGCAAATTGCATGTCCGTTTTTTGCGCGGTCGCAAAAAGCGACCTCGCACACAGCGTACTCACTATCTGCGGTGCGACTCCATGTGCGAGTCGCAAACTGTCCTCGCATTTTCTACCTGCATTCCAGTTAGCGAGTCAGAAATTGTGAGCCGCAAAGAATCGCAATTTGCGAATCGCTAATTTTTACCTACCTACATCTGGCCCTAAATCTTTTTTTACTACCTCAGTGTTGGCTGACTCTGTGCTCGCTGTTCTCGTCCATAGGGCACGTCCGCTGGGGCAGGTGAGGAGATGGCGGCATGCTCCAGTGTACAGACTGCTGGTGGACCTGTGGACAATGCAAGAGAGACATGTAATAGTCACCTATAGGCTTGATCGTGCCACAATCCAGGAACTGTGTGCCCAGTTGAAGCCAGACCTGATTTCAGCTATCCGCCATCCAACAGAGATGCCCCCTCTAGTGCAGGTCCTGTCAGTACTCCATTTCCTGGCAAGTGGGTCTTTTCAAACAACAGTGGCCATTGCATCAGGGATGTCCCAGTCTATGTTCTACAACGTGTTATCCAGAGTGTTGTCTGCCCTGCTGAAACACGTGCGCAGCTACATCGTTTTCCCACAGATGGAGGATTTGCCTACAGTGAAAGGTGACTTCTATGCCCTGGGATATATCCTCAACATCATAGGTGCCATTGATGGAACACATGTGGCCTTGGTACCCCCCCCCCACAGGAGTGAACAGGTGTACAGAAACCGGAAGAGTTACCATTCAATGAATGTGCAGATGGTGTGTTTGGCAGACAAGTACATCTCCCATGTGAATGCCAAGTTTCCTGGCGCAGTGCATGACGCTTACATTTTGAGGAATAGCAGAATCCCTTATGTGATGGCAGAGGCACCGAGTGTTGCTAATAGGTGAGGACAAGGACCTCATACCATGTGAATAGTTGTCTGGGTCTGGGGTTGTCCCTACGGGTAAGTGTGTGTCTAACAGTTGTCCCTCGACATTTGCAGGTGACTCTGGCTACCCCAACCTGTCATGGCTACTGACCCCAGTGAGAAATCCCAATACAAGGGCAGAGGAACGCTACAATGAGGCACATGGGCGAATTAGGAGAGTGATAGAAAGGACTTTCGGCCTCCTGAAGGCCAGGTTCCGGTGCCTCCATATGACAGGTGGTTCTCTCTACTACTCACCAAAGAAGGTGTGCCAGATCATCGTGGCCTGCTGTATGCTGCATAACCTGGCTTTGCGACGACAGGTGCCTTTGCTTCAGGAGGATGGTCCAGAAGGAGGACTTGTGGCAGCTGTGGAGCCTGTGGACAGTGAAGAAGAGGAGGCAGAAGAGGAGGATATCGACAACAGAAACAACGTGATCCAGCAATTCTTCCAGTGAGACAAAGGTAAGAAGATGTCACTGCCTCACACATCTCATACAATTGTTAGGCCTATCATATGTCTGTCACTTTCACCCAGTGTATGGACCCTGACCTGTCACTTTGCCTTTCCATTTCACAGATGTGGTCCCACAGTGAGACCTCTGCTATGTTATCTCATGGAATATAGCTGTGTGACATAGGTATGTTGACAATACAATGGACATTGCTATTTTCCTCAGTTATTGCAAATGCACATTAGTGAAAGCACAGACTGACTCCAGATTGTTTTGTCATTCAAGGGTGTTTATTTCAGTGCAAAATAGTGGAGGGGGTTGTAAAATGGGCAGGGGTGATGGTGGAGGAATGTCCATGGCAGAGTCCAGTCTATTTGTCTCACAGGTGCATTGTCCAAAGGGGCGTAGGAAGTGGAGCTAGGGCAGTTTAAGGATGGACAGGGTGACGAAGTGGGACAGAAGGATGACATTCAGGGTGGTCTCATTTCTTGGCCGGGCTCTTGGCATTGTTCTCTGCCTTTGTCCTGGATCTCAGGGACCGTTTGTGGGGTGGTTCTCCATCTGCAGGGGGTGGGGTGCTGGTGTTGTGGTCCTGTGGCGGTGCCTCCAGTCCACTAGCGCCGGCGGAGGTGGTGGGCTGTTCATCATCGAGGCTAGTGTCAGGGGCCCCTTGTTGTGCCACAGTGTCCCTCCTGGTGTTCACAAGGTTCTTCAGCACTCCTACAATGGTGACCAGGGTGGTGTTGATGGACTTGAGTTCCCCCCTGATCCCCAAATACTGTTCCTCCAGAAGCTCCTGGGTCTCCTGAAACTTGGCCAGTACCGTTGCCATTGTCTCCTGGGAATGATGGTACGCTCCCATGATGTTGGAGAGGGCCTCGTGGAGAGTGGGATCCCTGGGCCTGTCCTCCCCCTGTCGCACAGCAGTCCTCCCAGTTCCCCTGTTTTCCTGTTCCTCTGTCCCCTGAAATGTGTGCCCACTGCCACTGCCCCCAGGTCCCTGATGTTCTTGGGTTTGTGGGTTTGCCTTGGTTCCCTGTAGTGGTGGACACACTGCTGCTTGACGTGTCCTGGGGACAGAGGGATGGGCCCGATGGGTGGGTGCTGTGCTGGTGTTTCCTGAAGGGGGAGGCTCTGTGGTGGCATGTGCCAGTGTGTGGGGAACCGACTGTCCTGAGGTCCCAGATGGGCCGGGGTGGTCATCTAGATCCAGTTGAACAGAGCTGCTGTCATCACTGTGGGCCTCTTCTGTGGGAGGGTGGACATGTCTGGGACCTCCTGTCCAGTGACGTTGGGTAGGGGTCCTGCAGGGGTGTAAAGGCATGATTATTGCATCTGTGTGTGCCATAGTGTGCAATGGGTGGGTGACCCTGTACCCCAGTGCTTACATTCTTGTGTAGGACCCTGTGTGATATTTGGTTTGGGGATCTGTGTAGGTATCTGTATTGGACATGCTTTGGTGATGGGTGTCCATGCTTTGGTGTTGCATGCAGGGCTTGGAGTTGGGATGTGTGGTTTGTGATAGTGGGACATATGTGAGGTGTTGGAGTGATGGGGTGAGGGTGGGGGTATGTGATAGCATTCAGGGGTGGGGGATGTAATCGTTACGATTTGACTTACCAGAGTCCATTCCTCCTGCTATTCCTGCGAGGCCCTCAGGATGCAGTATAGCCAAGACCTGCTCCTCCCATGTTGTTAGTTGTGGGGGAGGAGGTGGGGGTCCGCCGCCAGTCCTCTGAACTGCAATCTGGTGTCTTGAGACCACGGAACGCACCTTCCCCCGTAGGTCATTCCACCTCTTCCTGATGTCATCCTGTGTTCTTGGATGCTGTCCCACTGTGTTGACCCTGTCTATGATTCTGTGCCATAGCTCCATCTTCCTGGCAATGGAGCTGTGCTGCACCTGTGAACCGAATAGCTGTGGCTCTACCTGGATGATTTCCTCCACCATGACCCTGAGCTCCTCCTCAGAGAACCTGGGGTGTCTTTGCGGTGCCATGGTTTGGTGTGGGTGATGTGTGAAGTGGTGTGTGTTGTGATGTGTGAGGGGATGTGTTTGTGTGTGTTGTGTGAGGTGCGTGGATGTTGTGTGAGTGATAGTGTTGTGTGCCTGTGGATGCTAGTTTGTTGATGGTGATGTCTCTCTCTGTGCTTCATTCTCAGATTTTCTCGTAGGGGTTTGTGGGTGATGTGGGTGTGTGTTTTATATTGGATTGGGTGTGTGGGAGTGGTGTGTGTATGTGTATCAGGTTTGTGTATTTCGAATTGTCCAATGTGGTCGTGTTTTGTGTATGTGTGTGTATTTTGAGCGCGGCGGTGTGTACCGCTAATGGTTTACCACGGTTGAAAGACCGCCGCGTGGATTCGTTGGTCATGATAGTGGGCGTATTTCTGTTGGCATGACGGTGGAGGTTTTGTTATCAACAAACGGAGGGATAGAGAGGAATAATGGTCCAGTGTATGACCTCCCTTGTTAAATACTATACATCACACATCAAAATACACTGTTCTGATCCTCTCAGATCGACTGGTAAAGCTGAACCATGATGCCACTTCTTGAATTATTACACAGCATTACTTACTGGTGTTCGAGAATGTTTGGAATGCTCTGCCTAACATTGAACTAGGGAAGGCATGTTTGTAATTACTTTACCTGTTCATTTTGATTACCTTCCTGACTATTTTGCTGTCATTTTTCTACAGATTGTGTGGTGCTTGATTTTGGATTCCTGCATTGCTTTGTTGTAAGGGATAAGTGTGTCCTGTTACGGCTAGTATCTCAATAATTGGCCATTTGCACCCTATTGGATTCTGTGGGTATTGAACAATGCCTTCTTTCAATAACAGCCATTTCTGTTGTTTGTTGTTTCTTGTTTAACTAATTACTAGAAGGTTTGCGCCCAGCCATTGGGCCCCCGCTTTCCCATGAAGCACGTTCCTTTAATGGGAGGGGTAAGCTAACTAGCGGATTTGCATGCACCAGTGTGCCACTACCTGCACTATCATTGTATTTTTTTCACAAAACGACACTTACGTTTTCAGTTTAATACCAGTATATTTAGACTACATTATTTTCTTGTGACCTGTGTTCTTTTGATTGCAGGGCGACAGTTAGGAATAGGACATTCAAGTTACACATAATTAGTGTAAGTGACTGGAGACATGATCACTGATAGTCTTAGTCTGTAGGAGTTTTTTCAGTTGTATTAAAGGAGAAGGATATATCCACCTGGTCCTGAAGAAGCGTCGCTGGATCCATTTGAACCATAAAGACGCAAACATGTTGACCCTTTTTTCAGGGATGGTCTGGTAATTCCACACCTCCCGTTCTCCAATAAGTGTGGTTGAAAGTGTTTTGATCTTTATTCTCTTTTCACTCTCCTCATTATTTTTAATCTTGGCCTTCACCCTCTAAGGTTGAATAAAATTGTTACCCCCTGGTTTAGGGTCCTGCGCCAATTTTAATCTCTACTGTAACTCTCTTTTCTCTTTCTTCTCCTTCCAAGCTCACTTTTGGGGTCTTGGCATCATCAAGTAAAGATCTCCGGCAAAGAGCCCCCCTGCGGGGGGTGCCCGTCAGACATTGCAGCGCGGGTCTGACGAGGAGCAATTCCGATGATGAAGCATGCCACCCATTAGGGTGTGTGAGGATTTTTGCTCCTAGAATTAGGACTTCTCCATCTTCCTTTCTTTTTGGAACAGTGTATTTTGATGTGTGAGGTTTTGTTATCGCCAGTTTATCACTGACCTTTGGTGTGGCAGACTTTTGTGGGTGTCTAGATTTTGGCAGATTCCGGCATGTGGGTCGTAATAGCTGTGGCGGATTTCCACAGCCGCAGCGGTGTGTTGGCTGTCTTCTGCACGGCGGTAAGCGGGATTTACCACCAATGTTGTAATGAGGGCCAAAGTGTGGTTCCCCCACCATGAAGCCACAGTCAACAAACTAGGGCGACAGGTTTCAGCGTGTTAACTTACAAGCTCCCAAGAGGTCTCAGCACCGTTCATAACAGGGATCCCTGCACGACACCCTGGTCGAAGGGCAATCTGGATTTTGGGAGTTTCCAAGATGGGAGGACTACCCTAATCTTGGTAGATGAATACTCAAAATACTGAATTATGGAGGTGATTGACTCCACCACGTTTGTCAAAGTGGCTAGAGACTAGGGAAAATATTTTCACTGTTTGGTCTGAGGAAATCAAGATCAGCGACAGACAACCCTTTCAGGGAGCTGAATTCAAAGGACTGTTATAACACCCGATAACCACTAGGCCACGCACTGCAGGGTTGATACCGTGACCTGCCTTTAGGTCACAACAATGCCTATTAAATCAGTAGCGTTGGCAGTTTTGTGTTATGACGGTATGTAGGCACTGTGAGTTACCAAATCTATTTCCTTCGACTTGTATACCAGTTTACAGAAGAGGAAGTTTTAAAAAGTGCTTTGTTAAATGTTGACCAGTACAGATGCATTACTAGTCAGTAGAGGTTATAAATCATACGCAATCAAATGAGTTACAGCTCATGCCATATTGGATGTGCACTCTTTAAAGGACAAAATGCAAAGAGCATGTTTTCATAAAGTTAAACATTTATTGAGCTTGTACTCTAAAGACATACTCCCAAGTTGGGCTCTAATTACATTGTAGCCAATATTAAACCAGGAAGGAGAGTGTCAGAACTAAACAGTATTTATTAATCGACACGCAAGCCCAAAAACAAAGAAAACAACACTGTCCCCATAACAATCACTACCAGATACGCTCTACTGAAGATCAATTTTGGCGCCCATGATTCTACCTCGTAGAAACTCCTGGGCAACAAGGACAGTTGAAAAAAGATTTTGAAATAGTTTGCAAGCTGTAAGTGTAAGGTAATGCCACTATTCTACATTTCATGTTCCTCTTTTATTTTATGGCAAGACCAGAGGCTAATGTTATTGCAATCCCCTTCATTTCCATTACTCACAGTAGCCTCTTTAAAGAACATAGAACTTTAACAAAAGTTCCAATACAACAAAAGGCCAGAACCCCCAGCCATCTTCCTTCTTTTTTGCTCCTGCTCACTGAGATAAGTATACTATTACTTGTAGTGTGGAAAAGATATATCTCTCCTAATAATACATGATTACACTATGAATAGTTGTGGAAAGTGAAATTATTCAGACTATGTCAAGTTTGAGATGAATGTTTGGATTGGATGTTGAGAGAACGCATGAAGATTGCATGGCTATTCAGCAGACAGGTTCATTTAGATTCCTTGGGATTTTGGTAGGATTAAAAAATCCAACAAGTTTTTATTTTAGTAAATATCATTTTGATTAATTTGAATTTGCCATTACCTTGAAGTTGGAGTGTCTGTTGGTAACTCTTGTGCCTCCATTTTAAATCGGAGATATTGAGCGCTTAGGAGTGCGAGCAAGCAGAAATACGTGAGGAGAGGCAATCTGTTCGGCTGTGTGCACTGAGGCACAAAGAAGCTACTGCATTAAGTGGAAAAGTGTTCTCAGTCAAAGTGAACCACTTTACGGCGTGGCAGCCAGTTCTGGGTGAATCTGGATTTGGAATAGATATGTGGGGGCCATGTAAAGGAGTAAATGAGAAGCTTGCAGTCTCTTTGATCCCACCATCCTTCACTCAGGTAGAGAGTGAAGATGGACTTCGGTTTTGAGCACACCAGCGGCACGTATCTTGGTTCAGGTGGGTGGCCATTTTAACTATTTGGGATTAGTTGAATGAAATGTGTGGCACATTATCATTGACAAATTGGGATGGACCAGGGGATCCTTGGATTTTAGAGACGGTGTCAGGCTATCACAGACTTTACAAAGGAGTCTGTTCAGTACCATGCTCTAGAGACAATAAGATTCAATACAGAGCTATCAGAATTGTGAAGCAAGGAAGTCCAGAAGATAGAGGAAAAGGGTGCAATTGGGGAAGTAAGGAAACCCCTTGAGGTGTTCTGTAAGCAATATATTTCTCATGGAGAAAAAGGACAACCTGAGAAACTTGAACAATTGGGTAATGTACCATGATTTCAAGATGGAAGGATTGCATTTGTTGGGAGATGTGTGACAGACAAGAGATTGCTTGACTTGATTGGATTTAAAAGCTGTTTATCTGACGATCCCTTTTTGGGCACCACATCAAAGCTTTAGTCAGTTCAGGTGGGCTGGAAAGATGTGGAAATTTGTTTGTCGACCATTCAGTCTTTCACCTGCCCATTGCTGTTTTACAAAGGTACTTCGAATAGTGTTAGCATTCTCAAGGGAGCTTGGAGTGTGTTTCTTAATTTACCTAGATGACATTTGATAATGGGTCAGGACAGGTTAAAGGTGGAGGATCATACAAGGATGGCTGTGTCATTGTTGGAAAATCTAGGTTTTGTGGTGAACAGAAAGAAGTTGTGTCTCATTCTGAGTTAGGAAATATAGTTATTAGAGTTTTTGGTGGACAAAGTGCAAGGTCAATTGAAGTTGCCCGAAGAAAAGTTAAAAAGGATAAGGAAGGAGATTTGGAAGGTGTTGAATTTAGAAAGGATGTCTTTGAGGATGTTAGCAAGAGTAGAAGGTTTGTTGTCCTCTACAATTCAGGCTACTTTTCCCAGTCCTCTGAATTATCAGGTACTTCAGGGGTTTAGAGCCAGGCAAGTGAAAGGGCCCCCCCAAAAAAAAGTACCTGGAGAGGAGCCCCCTCCTCTCTGGATGCAGTCAGAGGACTGCCGCCTGTGAACAGTGTACTGTGCTGAGGGGGCCCCCTGGAGCTCGGGCCCCCCTCACTGCAGGGGCTGCAGGGGCTTTTGTCATGCCACTGAGCCAGGTATTTGAGAGGTCTGTTGAAATATTCAGAACAGATTGTGCTCGTGGAGAAGTGTAAGGCGTACTTGTGTGGTACTTAAGGAATATGGAGCCATGGAAGGGGAAAGTTATTTTTGGGGAGAATCTCGAGATGATTATAGATTCAGATGCGAGTTTAGAAGGATGGGGAGCAAGATGCGGTGCAATTTCAACAGGAGGTTTAAGAGCAGTCTTCGTATACATTTTCTAGAGCTTTTGGGGGGGTCTTTTGCAATAAGGAGTTTCATGAGGGACAAGGCACGGTGTTCCGTTCCTTTGAAAATGAACTATGTTTCAGAGGTGAGGTATGTGTACAAGTTGGGGGGTCTGAGGTTGAAGGATAAGAAAAACAATGTACACTACACAGGGCATAGGAGAAATACAGTAAACTGGCACAAAACAAAGGTTGGTAATGTTCAGCTGGCTTCACCCCTTACCATCAGACAGCTGAGCAGGAGGGCCGGTGCTAGGCCCCTATCTCGGCTTCAGGGGTTAGCTGGATTTGCCTCTAGTAGGGTGCTGCATACGTTCTGCCACTTCTCCAATAGCTCAATCTCATTCAAAATCTTTCTGGAAGGTTCAGTCTGGCACAGTGCCTATGCAGTGGGTGGGCAGTTTGTTCCCATGTGCCCAGTTCTGTTATCTTTAGTTGCCGGAGGTGGTGGCGTCAAGACCACCCCACGGTCCTCCAGCTGTCCAGCTAACAGGCCTGTTCCTCTGGATTGGTGTAGTCCCTCAATTTATCATCCATTGTTATGCACATGGTTGCAAGTTCAGAATCATATTTAATATCCCATTTGCTCAACTGGGCCCCTAGCTCTAAAAATGCCTTTTGGTCTCCATTGAGAAATCTACAGTGATCTGGATCTTGTGGCCTTCAAAATTATAGGGGATATGCTTCTTGGCTGCAGAGAGGGCCTATTCATGCAAGAGGAAGCATGCATTGATCGGTCGGGCTGTGAGTTGATATCCCGTAATTGTTGGAGGAGTTAATCTGGTGGGCCCTCCAGAATTCAAGTGGAGGTGTGAAGGAGATGCCCAGTAGTTGGGTGAACCAGAGCTCCAAGAGACCGTGAATGTCGGTGGCCTCTCCATCTTCTCCTGCACCCCATGGAATCTGTAATTGTCTCTGTGAGCTCTGTCTTCTATGTTTACCACTTTTTATTTCAGATACCAGATGTTTAGGCCTCTGGAGTCTGTGGTGTCAAGTCTTTCCTCAAAGCTAGCAGTGGGGTGTTCCATACCATCGAGCCAGGAGCTGAAGAATCCTAGGTGCACTCTGAGCAGCTTAATTTCCGTTGTCAGTTCCTATATCTTCACATCAACAGAACCCAATCCGCCACCCACAGTGGTGATCTTCAACATGAGATCGCTGGATGCTTCTGGCAGCAAGAGTGACCACAGGTTTCCTGCCCCCACAACCTCTGGTAAGAGAAGTTTGCATGTGGTCTTTCCCTTAGCCATCCAGGCCCAAGGAGTGAGGCCAGGGAGGGGAGAAATATGTTGTCCACCAATGTGCACCAGCTTGGCAGAGCATAGAGACTTGAAGTTGGCACCAACTGCAAGGAAGGAAGTGCACCCACTGTCTCCATACTGCAGAGGCATTTCTAAAGGGGTCAGGTCACAAGTGTTTTGAGTGCAGGCCACTGTCGGGAACCCCTCCCACAGGCTCTTGTAGGAAGTAGATTGTGAGCAGGGCTACCAGTTGGCACCTGTAGAGGAAGAGAGACAGAGATCCTTCGGGGATCCGGTGCTGGTGGACCCTGTGATGGCTGCAGGGCACTGCCGACTCTTTGATTGGGATTGCTTGCAAAGTCCAGGCCCGTACCACTAGCAGCAAGGATGTGGGCAAGGCTGCTGCAAAAGGGGCCACCAAGGTGGGGGGAACAAAGAGCTGCTAGCTACCAATGTCATGGACAGATGGTGATGGGGGTCCTAGGAAGGTTGCAAGGCGCTGTTGGCTTCTGAGGAGGGAGAGTCTCTAAGTAGTCCATAGTAGGCCATGCCCCCTGCAGGCAGTTTCCAAAGCTTGTAGGCCTTCTAAAAAGCATATTTAGCTAGACACTCCTGGGTGGGGTTGGCGAGGATTAGGGCTCAGCACCTCGGTATAGCACTTCCTTCCAATACATAGAGGGTTCCGTAGGTGCCATGGAGATGGAGGAATGGCCCATAATCATATCATAAATTACATCATTGATTATCACTGGTAAGATCACATATGACATTAACAGTGAAATTTGTGAAGTCCTGTTACCAACCCACTGAGCGACCAACACCCGCTGGGTACTGTGGATCATGGTTGCATAGGAGGTGGAGAAATTATATCATATATCAAAAATTACAGAAAAAAAAGAGAAATTAGTATTTTTTCTGCTAAAAAAGCAGCGACCTCTGATGGAAAAAAACTCCAAAAATCCCTTAAAGGGCACAATTAACCTGAAGTTTTGCTTGCAAAACAAAGCAAAACATTCCCTGAAGTTGTTGCATCACATGACTAACTAGCTTACGCATAGTGCCCATTAATAAGCAGTAGCGATCAGCATGCACACATTGGTTGAGGAATTCCCACTGTACAAGACTTGAAGCCTTTTGGGTGTTTGCCGCACGGCCTGGCATGCAGCTTTCCTTTCACACACTGAGTGGGTGATGATCTGTCGTTGCAGACCGGCCCCAGGGTGTACCCAGTGGGAAATTGCTGCTGGATCTGACCTTTGGCATTCGGGTATCCCTGATCTTTCCAGTTTACAAAACGTGTAGGTTCCTCGCCATAATATATTACGTGGATTATAAAAATTGAGCAAAAGGTATGCGTAAAGACAGACGCACTTTTTGCAGCAATATGGATGGTTCTCAAAGAAACTAATTTAATGATTTTGTGTTGTGTTAAAGTTTTATTTATGTTTTTTCTTTTTTTAAAAAACTGGCCAAAATAGTCGGAAATGGCCACTTTAGAACTGGAAATAAACTATCATGGTGTGCCCATGGCATGCACTCTCCTCCATATAATACTTGCTGTTTTATTACCTTGGGAAGCTTCTACATGCTGTTCAACGGCCATATGGCGCCTTTCTACAGTGGTTGTGCAGTGCTTTCTTTCCTTGTGCCCGCTGGTTCCCTTGCTTCACAGTCATTAACGGTGGATCGAGGTCTCCCATTATACCATGGTTTGCCCTGGGATAACTGGTAACACACCCATACCATCATATAGGCCAGCATGCCTCCTAATGTAGAATTGTGGAATTTACTTCCAGGTTACACAGAGAAAGATTTTTCAGAAGTGCAAAATAAAAGGCCAGAGAGAGCTTCATCTTGTACTAATGCTTCGATGTGAAGTATTATATTGTTTCCATTTCTCTTGTCATCTCTGTACTGCTATAAACTTATTAAAAATTATAATATAATTCATGCACAATGTGGTACTTTGTGGCTCACACTGTTTGATTCCACACTCAGGAGTTAGATTCGACGGAGACAGTTGGTCACTCTGAGCCAACATCCTCAGCCTTATTACTTCTGTTCATGAAACATTTTCCTTCACTTAATGGGAGTTGTCAGATGGTTCATAGACCCCTTTCAATGAGACACATACCAACAGTAACAAACTGACAAATGAGCGACATCATCTAAAATCCATTAAATCCAATGAGTCTTGTGGAATAAATGACAATTTTGCCCCATTCATCCTACTACACCCCGAAGGAGGCCACAGTAACTGTACAGAGTGTAGCATCTGTCAGTCTACCTGAATAATTCAGAGTGACCCTCGAGCAGCGGAAGGAGGAGCGGGCTGGCCATCGGGCTGGCCTATAGGTCAATCAGGCAGTGCCTGCAGAGCCGCTGTGACTGTTCAATGTGTGGGCCGTTTTTTTGGCAGTGTGTGGGCCAGTTTTATATTCTGGTGTGCTGGTTTCTATCGTTGATTACCCTGATATTACCTCAAGCATTCCCTGTAGCAAGTACAAACACAAGGAGTCTCCCATAGCGTGCATAACACCTATATAGAGTGTCTTTACAATTTGAAAACTACCCCGATTTGAAATGTGGGCTACTTTCTTGGCTATCTGATTGGTGCTAGTGCAGGTGTATTACTAAAAATTATTAATGAGTGTTCATGTATTTTGAATAAGTGATTTATGTAGAAAATATAATAACATAGAAAAATAAAGCACACATTTGAAAATGTAATTCCGATGAGTGGCCGCCAATGTTCGCAAAGTGTACTTACTAGTGAATTAATATTGTGAAATGTTGAATATAAGTTTGACTAATGTAGTAGAATGTGATATTAAGGGTTATGCATTATGCTGTAGCTTTATTAATTGTAGGCCTTAACTCAGTGAAGTCTTGGGCTAGTTTGCCTGGCCTCATGTCAAAGCTGTATTTCTTAACGTTTAATAAATGGCTGTCCTAGAGAGTTAAACTGTGTTTTTCATTTTGCCTTGTTTAAATGTGCTGGTACCTGAGAGACCTTTCCCATGAGAATGACTGCTAGAAGATGCTGTTCTTGTTAATGTAACATTTTATGTGTAATGTGTGTGAGACTGACTTTCTCAGGAGAAGAACAATGGAGATACTGACTGGAGTGGAAGCTGCAGCAATATTGTTACCTGACAAGTCAGATGATGAGGACATTGCAGGACAAACCAATCAACGATATGTGAACGGAGTAATAGTAGAATTAATAGATTTGGAGTTTTAGTTTTATTGGACAAAGTGTGAACATGCAATTAACTGACAATAGGGTTTGAAATAGTTTTAGTAGTTTTGATTTAAGGACACCGCACAGAGAGAAGGGAGGCTCATTCTTGCTCATCTTGCGTCTTGACAAAGACGTGTTTAACTTTACTTCTTAAAGACTGCGTTTTCTGAACTTTGCTGCTGAATCCTGATTCCTTTCTGATCAAATGATGTCCTGAGGACGAAGACTGACTCTGCTTGCTGATCCACACTGAGGTTATATATATATATATATATATATGCTTGTTAATGTGGGTGGTAATGATGGTTTCTTTTGTCCAGGTTTGTATTATTATGTCTCCACATATAATGGAGATTGAACTATGTAAATGAGATGTGTTCTATTATGTATATTTGTATTGCAGCCCTGAGGAAGTTCACAGGAAGTAAATGAAACACGTTGGCTGTGCTGTTTTGTATTCTTGGTGAAAAATAAAGAAGTTTGAACATAAACTTTGGATTTGGACTCAAAATTGAAGAAAACATATTACATTGGTGCACCATCAGTTATATTTCCAAGTTAGCATGTTAAATCTGGTGACCATATTGATAGAAACCACTCAGGTCCATGACCCCCAGGTAGCCCTTCCACCCTTCCCAACATCACCTCCACCCCCCTTCCAATGCCTCCCAACCATTCAAAAGAAGAACACAAAACTGTAAAAGAATAACAACTCCCCTAATCCAAACAACACAACATGCATGTAATATGTGCCTTCAATAGTAATAAGTCCATGCTGAAGTCTCTAAATGGACAGGCCAGCCATGGTGGACAGCAGAACAGCAGTACGCCAGCCAACCACACCCAGGCCCAGCTACTTAGTTTGTGACTATCAAGTCCCATAGCCTTGGTGAGGAGACACATGGTGAATCCTTAGCTGCCCTGCACCTGGTCCCAACACTCGGTCCAGTGCCTTTATGCACTTACCACCTGGATGGCATCGCAGATCACGCATCTCCTTGCGAGGTGATTCCAGCAACGTGAGCAATGAGCCCCCCTGCCAGTGTCCACTGAGTGGGAACCCCCTTCTCCGAGTCCAGATCTGTGTCTTGGGCCAATGCCTGGAATCTGTTGTGTTGTGTGTGGAGACCTCTGCCCTAAGTGGTCTCCGGTGGTTTGTGTACATCCTTTGAACCCAACCATATCCAAGTCGCCTCTAGAGATGAGAACAAGTGAGCTGCATTGGTATCGACCTCTCGCAATTGGGCTGGAAACAAAAGTGCATATGATAGTCTCAAGGTGCATAGATGTGCCTTGACTGCCCCAAAAGTATTGCACCTCCTCTGGACCTCTGCTGTGTGGTCCACCGTTATGGCATTGACATTAAAGGTCCAAGGGCCCTTTGCCCTGAACATCTGGAGAAGTAGGTCCAGCAATGTCGGCATCATGGCCGCTGGGAGCTGAAGGAGTCCCCGGGTGATAAGCTGCGGGCTCTGTCTATAATCGCACTGCCCTGGGCGGGTCATGCACAGTGGGATCACACCAACCCCATGCCAGGAGTCCAGGGCTGCACCAGGTGTGGCTGGGCCCCACAGATCTCTTGCACCATGGGCAGTCTTTGCCTGTCCTCAGTTGCTCAAAGGTTCCTGTTGCACCAGAAGCCTCACAGCAACAAGTTAGCTGGCTTCTGTGCTGGGACTATCAGGATTATTATGGCTGGACCGAGTTAGGAACAGAGCCTCAGCGCAAGGTGTCCATCCAGGGCGCCATGTTGGCTACGCCCCTCTCTTATAAATGGTTTATTGTGCTAATTAGTATACTCACCTTACATTACTGTGCCAACAGCTTAATTCACTTTTTGTCTCAAAATTGAGGAAATAGGACCAATGTTCCATTATAATGGTCATAAACTTGTTCTCTATTTTTTCAGGCGTTCCATTACTTAAAATCAGTTCATTTCACAAACAACATGGATGAGCAGGTTTTTTTTGATGAAGAAGGGAACCCACCAGGTATATATGATGTCATCAACTGGCAGATGAGCCCTGGAAGAGACTCCATCAAACATGTGAATGTTGGCCGGTTTGACTCAACTGCCGGTCCCGGCAAGGACCTCATCCTGGATGAAGAAAACATTGAATGGAATGGGGGACACCGAAAGGTAAGTGTTGACTTTAACACCAAGGAACAAGCTGCAGAGAAATACTTATTGAATTTTTGGAGAGGCTGAAAAAACACCTCTTCTACTTAGCTTCCGTACAATGAGAATACCATGGTCCCTGATGCTTCAGTGTGTCTGTTGCTGTGGGCTTGGACAGAGGTCTCTTATTGTTTAGTTGGTTTACTTTCAGTTAAATTTTTGTATGTCATGAAGAATACTGTGATATGTTGTGCACGACTCTATGTAAGTCATCTGGTCAATTTAAGGCAAAATAGCAGTTTGGCTTGAACGAAATGTTCAATGGGTCTCTGGACTGAAGAGCTTTATTGAAAGTTACACTGAGGCTAGAATCAGTCCATTCCTCATGGAGCTACATGCACACTACCAGCCTAAAACCATTCCCTCTAATAAGACCTACCATTGTTGGAATGAGTAATCATGGGTACCATTCTATGGCTGACATGGTACTGGAGATGCAGCTGTCACTTGTCCCCACAAGGTAAATTTCATCCAGGGGCGATTCCCCTGCAATGGCAAAGGAGAGTCACCCCACTGGTTAAGAGCCAGCAGCTGAAAAATAAAACAATATTTTAATATTGTTTTATTTTTCAGCTGCTGGCTCAGCCAGCATGTGCAGGGATGTTCAGGTCTGGGCAATGGGAGGGGGAAGGAGGAGTGGAGAGGAGTGCACTTAAGTGCACATGTCAGTTTGGTAACCGTCTTAGGCCGGCCAAACTGGCATTCGCACTTAGGTTTCTCCAACTCGGGTGTGTTGCACAGCCAGGTTGGAGAAACAGCACAGACTCTAGTGCACAGTCTGAGCAGCAGACCAATGCTCTCAGATCAACCCTGGCACAGCCTTCATGCTAGGATTGCCTGGGATGCCTGTGCTGGTGTCCTAGGGACTGCTGGGTCATTATCAGGAGATAAGAGAAGTGAGGCAGCCAGCTGCGACAGCAGCACAGGTAAGTTTTCTTGAATGTGCCTCATTAATTGGCTGCACTACTCACGAACAGGACATGGCAGGGTTTACATAATGCACTTCAAGTGTCCTGTAACATCTTTGAGTTTTATATAGTGGTCGTCTTCACAGAAAGTTTTCAAGTACAAATATAACTTATCACAAACGGTTATAATGAACCTTTCTCCGATTACACACCTCTGAATTTCTGTAATTGCCATTCCTGTTGTTAATACTTTTTGTGAAATGTTCTTATCCTGTACATGAAGTTCATATGCTGAGGTGAATTTTATTTTCCTATTCTCAGTCACATTTCAGAAAACGCGTCTATGGTGTGTCGTTTGCTCTTATTTCACTGTCACTCTTGTTCATTCAGGCGAAAGGTTTGAAGTGCAGATAAGAGCGTGAACGAAATTGCAAACATCTGTGAATGCCCACAGACGTTTCCGCAGTTTATCTTGTAGGTATCATATACAGGGAAATGTGCATGCTTAAGCGACACCTTCACATGCAAAACAGGTTTTGTGAATCTCCTGGAAGTTCGCTTGCAGAAATTCCAGCTTTTACATGAGTAAAGTAGACTTAAGCATGACAAACGCTTAATAAATGACTCCTCCTTCAGGCATCCCCTTTCTTTAGTCCCTCCTCCTCTGTGATTCTCCTTGACTTGTGCAGAAATGTTGCAGTACATCCTATCTTACAGAGACACGCAGTTACCACCAGGCACCTGGTGATAGGAAAAGCACCTGAAAATCGCTTCACTTAATGCAGTCAACAATTGGTTTGAATAAACATTGGGCGCAATTTATTGCAAAACATTACTCAAGGTACAGGAAATCTTCACATGATATTACAGAAACCGATTACCAATATACCCTAGACAAGTGTTATAAGCCTAACCTAGGAATCTCTGCCACGCAGCCATTTGCTAAATGCATCAGTATCGGCCCTTGTCTTCATGACTGCTCACCTGTGGGCCCAGGGGATCCGCTGCTTTATTAGGTTATTGCTTTTTATGCTGGCTTTGCCCCTTCCTATGTGTCACTTTGGCACCATTGTTTCCATTCTGTTCGACCCCTTTACTTTCTTATTTTATATGAGTGGAGAAAGTGCGTGCACTTCCTCCTTGAGGCTTGACTGGCCTTAAATGAGCCCCCACCACAACTAATATGCCCACCATTTTGTATTTCTTGCTTCTTCTAGGGAATAAAGGATGGGCTTAACCCAATAAACATCCTTTTTCAGTGAAGTAGAACTCCAACATGGGCACTGAAGGGTAGGTGTCCACCTCTTGGTGACAAGATCATCCTATGCCTTTTAATGTGTTTAAGTCAGTGTTTTATTTAATTTATTTTGAGGAATCAGCATGGGCGCAGCTTGGTCAGTAAGATTGGGCGAGGAGGGAGCTTTAAATTTCCCAACAGTCACGCTGGCAAATCCTGATAACATACATTATTTGAATCAGAGCAAGAAGTGGCTTAAGGGGCAGTGGGAGGCCATAGTAGTGTGGATTGTAAGGGTTACTGTTTGACTTGGCATCCTTGGCATGGTCTCCCCTAATTTTTTGCCTCTGATTCCCAGGTTGTTAATGTGTGCTGGACTCTATTTTGCCGTGTTTGTTACGCTGGGCACTTTACCAATGCTATCCAGTGCTCCTATGTAAAATGTATGTGTAATTGACATTCCATGATTGGCATATTTGATATACTAGTAGGTCCCTAGTACAGTGCACTAGAGATGCCCAGGGCCTGTAAATCAAATGCTACTAGTGGACCTGCAGCACCTGTTGTGCCATCCACATTAGTAGCCCTGTAAACATGGCTCAGACCTGCCATTAGAGTGCCTGTGTGTGCAGTTTTAAACTGCCAATTCGACTTGGCAAATGTACCCACCTGCCAGGACTAAACCTTCCCTTTTTATATATGTAAGGCACCCCTAAGGTAGGCCCAAGGTAGCCGCATGGGCAGGGTGCAGTGTATGTTAAAGGTGGGACATGTACTTATGTGTTGTACATGTCCTGACAATGAAATGCTGCCAAATTCGTTTTTCACTGTTGTAAGGCCTATCTCCCTCATAGGTTGAATTAGAGGCTGCCTTTAAATATTATTAAAGTGCAATTTCCCTTTGGGAGCAGATAGAAATCTGGAGTTTAGGGTCTCTGAGCTCATAATTTAAAAATACATCTTTTAGTGAAGTTGGTTTTTAGATTGTGTTTGAAAATGCCACTTTTAGAAAGTAGGCATTTTCTTGCTAAACCATTCTGTGACTCTGCCTGTTTGTGGATTCCCTGTCTGGTTTATTTTGACAGTTGGGTTGTTTTCACCTCTCTCTAGAAAGTGACTGAAAGGGAGCTGGGGTGAAGCCTGCATATCCTGATGAGCCATCTGTGCTGGGAGAGAGGGGAGGAGTGGTCACTTACACCTCAAAGGGCCGTGCCTGCCCTCACACAATGTAGTCTCCAACCCCCTGGTGTCTGGGGCCTGGCCTGGGCAAGGCAGGATCTGGAAAACAATAGAGACTTCTCTTTGAAGTAGGCCTACTTCAAAGGCAGAAAGGAGTACAAGAAGAGATTCCAAATCCCCTGAAAATTAGATCACTTTTGGAACCAATAGGAATGTTAGACCTGACAGCCTTAGGGTGGTCACCCCTAACTTTTCGCCTGCCTTCCTCCACTTTTTGGACACTGTTTTTGCTGGTTTTTAGACTCTGCACACTTTACCACTGCAAACCAGTGCTAAAGTGGATATGCTCTCTCCCTTTCAACATGGTAACATTGGATCATACCCAATTGGACTATTGAATTTACTTATAAGTCCCTAGCAGTGTGCACTATATGTGCCCAGGGCCTGTAGATTAAATGCTACTAGTGGACCTGCAGCACTGGTTGTGCCACCCACGTAAGTGGCCCCTTAACCTTGTCTCAGGCCTGCCATTGCAAGGCCTGTGTTTGCAGTTTCACTGCCAATTCGACTTGGCATTTAAAAGTACTTGCCAAGCCTAAAACTTCCCTTTTTCTACATATAAGACACCCATAAGGTATGCCCTAGCTAACCCATAGGGCAGGGTGCTGTGTAGGCAAAAGGCAGAACATGTACCTGTGTAATTTACATGTCCTGGTAGTGTAATACTCCCTAATTTGTTTTTACACTGCTGTGAGGCCTACTCCCTTCGTAGGCTAACATTGGGGCTGCCCTCATACATTGTTTGAGTGGTAGCTGCTGAACTGAAAGGAGTAGGAAGGTCATATTTAGCATGGCCAGAATGGTGATATTAAATCCTGCTGACTGGTGAAGTTGGATTTAATATTACTATTCTAGAAATACCACTTTTAGAAAGTGAGCATTTCTCTGCACTTAAAACTTTCTGTGCCTTACAATCCAAGTCTGGCTGGGTTTAGTTGACAGCTCCTTGTGCATTCACTCAGACACACCCCAATCACAGGATACTCAGCCTCACTTGCATACATCTGCATTTTGAATGGGTCTTCCTGGTCTGGGAGGGTGGAGGGCCTGCTCTCACACAAAGGACTGCCACACCCCCTACTGGGACCCTGATAGACAGGATTGAACTGAAATGGGACCTTGTGCACTTCTAAGCCACTCTTTGAAGTCTCCCCTACTTCAAAGCACATTTTGGTATGTAAACAGGGCCTCTGCCCCTTCCAACTCAGACACTTCCTGGAGAAGATAACTGGAACCAGAACCTGCATCCCACCAAGAAGAACTGCCTGGCTGCCCAAAGGACTCACCTGACTGCTTTGCTTTCTGTGAAGGACTGCTGCCTTGCTGTTGGCCTGCTGCCTTGCTGCTCTCTGGCTGTCGTGAAGAAGTGCTCTCCAAGGGCTTGGATAGAGCTTGCCTCCTGTTCCCTGAAGTCTCAGGACCAAAAAGACTTCTCTCTTGCAACTGGACTCCTTGTGCAGTGAAAATTTGATGCACAGCTTGCTAAAACCAACGCACAGCCTGCCCCGCTGTGAAACATTCCCTGCACGCCAGACCGGATCAACTCAGGGTGACTTTGCAAGGAGAAGATCGACGAGGCATCTGCGTTATGACTGGAACTTCGAAGCACGGCCCAACAGATCAACGCACAGCTGACGTGGGACGACACATCCCGACTTCCAGAGGGGAAATCGATGCAGTGCCTGCCGTGCGGAAGAGACTTTCACGCAACGCCCACCGGAACGACGCAACGCTTGTGACTTCGCTCCGCAAGCCCAGGATTCCAGGGCGTCTGAAAACCCCGCAACCCGAAGAAGATCCACAACTGAGTGCCGGAAATTGACCTACAGCCATCCCTGTGAGGAAACTAAATGACGCATCGCCGTGTGCGGCCTGAGAAATCGACGCACACGCCTTTGTTTCCACACCTCTCCTCCTCTGCTGCCCTTTGCGGAGATATTTTATGCAAACCAGGTACTTTGTGCTTGAAAGAGACTTTGTTTGCTTTAAAAACACTTAAGACACTTTGGGCCTGATTTTGACCCTGGCGGACGGCGGAGGCCGTCCGCCAAGGTACCGCCGCTGAATGACCGCACCGCGGTCAAAAGACAGCGGCGGCCATTTAGACATTTCCTCTGGGCCGGCGGGCGCTCTCCAAAAGAGCGCCCGCCGGCCCAGAGGAAATGCCCCTGCAATGAGGACGCCGGCTCAGAATTGAGCCGGCGTAGTTGCAGGGGTGCGACGGGTGCAGTTTGCACCCGTCGCGTATTTCAGTGTCTGCTTAGCAGACACTGAAATACTTTGCGGGGCCCTCTTACGGGGGCCCGCGGCACCCCCTACCGCCATCCTGTTCCTGGCGGGCGAACCGCCAGGAACAGGATGGCGGTAGGGGGTGTCAGAATCCCCCATGGCGGCGCAGCAAGCTGCGCCGCCATGGGGGATTCTAAGGGCAGCGGTAAACCGGCGGGAGACCGCCGGTTTGCCTCTTCTGACCGCGGCTGAACCGCCGCGGTCAGAATGCCCTGCAGGGCACCGCCGGCCTGTCGGCGGTGCTCCCGCCGACCGCCGGGGTCAGAATGACCCCCTTTATATCCCTTTTCAGTTATATCTCTACATTTACTTATTGCATCTTTGATCGTTTTAACCTGCAAATATCCAGATAAATATTATATATTTTTTAAACACTGTGTAGTGTCTTTTTGTGGTGCTATATTGTGTTCTTGTATGTTTTATTGCACAAATACTTTACACACTGCCTTCTAAGTTAAGCCTGACTGCTCAGTGTCAAGCTACCCGCGGATGGGCACAGGATAATTTGGATTGTGTGTGACTTACCCTGACTAGAGTGAGGCTCCTTGCTTGGACAGGGGGTAACCTGACTTCCAACCAAAGACCCCATTTCTCACAAGGAACCTCTGCCAAAGAGCAAACCCCACGCATCGCAATTGTGTGATACCATGCAACCGGATTTACCTCGCTTCATCCCTGTGGGTCAAAGTCACTCCGACTCTGCACAGATCCGAGGTGCCCTATCTGGAAATCAGTGCATCGCTCTCTTGCAGGAGAAAAACAACGCATCGCTGACCCGACCGGAGAAGGAAATGTCCCACAGCCTCACTTGCGAGTAAGGAGTCGGCACATCGCTGACTTTTCTGATGCATGCTTGCCTGTGCAGCTTTATTTTTGACGCTAGCCAGGTACTTTGTGTAACAACGGCATTCTCACTGTTTTCTAAGGATTAAGGCCCTCATTATGACATAGGCAGTATATTCCAAATACCGCTGCGAAGGCGAACATCCATCTGCCAGATTATGACATATACACACAAAACCAACAGAAAACAGCCACAAACACAAATCCGCCAGACCCACTGAAGGTGATAAACTGTTGGAACTACCGCCCACACCGTTACACCACCAATACTATGCCCTCCAAATAGTGGCCCACGAATCACCACAGCAAACATTCAATGACAGTAAACCTTTCTCTATGCACACCACCAAGGCAGATTTGGCCACCCAAATATAAACCAAGACAACTTTGGCCAGAACAAACCACTCACACCTGACACAAATACACCCACCCCACACACCCACCAACAGCACTATAAAACACACACCCACATTGTTAGACATGACATCCTTGGCGTGGTCTCACCTAAAGTTTTGCCTCTGTTTCCCAGGTTGTTGATGTGTGCTGGACTCTGTTTTTGCTGTTTTTACAACCCTGGGCTCTTTACCACTGCTAACCAGTGCTAAAGTGCAAGTGCTCCTCTATAAAATGTGTATGTAATTGGATCACCATGATTGGCATATGTGATTTACTGGTAAGTCCCTAGTACAGTGCACTAGAGGTGTCCAGAGCCTGTAAATCAAATGCTACTAGTGGGCCTGCAGCACTGGTTGTGCCACCCACATTAGTAGCTCTGTAATCATGTCTCAGACCTGCCCCTGTAGGGTCTCTGTGTGTAGTTTCTAACTGCTAATTCGACTTGGCAAGTGTACCCACTTACCAGACCTAAACCTTCCCTTTTCTTACATATGAGACACTCCTAAGGTAGGCCCTGGTAGCCCCATGGGCAGGGTGCAGTGTATGTATAAGGTAGGACTCATACTAATGTGTTTTATATGTCCTGACAGTGAAATACTGCCAAATTCGTTTTTCACTGTTGCAAGGCCTATCCTTCTCATAGGTTAACATGGGGGCTGCCTCTAAATATGATTAAAGCGTAGATTCCCTTTGGGAGCGGATAGACATGTGAAGTTTGGGGTCTCTGAGCTCACAATTTAAAAATACATTGTAGGGAAACGCCTTCCTTGGCAAAATTACCCAAACTTTTTGCCTTTTGTTGATGCCGGTTATGATTGAAAGTGTGCTGGGACCCTGCTAACCAAGCCCCAGCACCAGTGTTCTTTCCCTAAACTGTACCTTTGTTCCCACAATTGGCATAGCCCTGGCACACAGATAAGTCCCTTGTAATTGGTACCCCTGGTACCAAGGGCCCTGTGGCCAGGGAAGGTCTCTAAGGACTGCAGCATGTATTATGCCACCCTGGGAACCCCTCACTCGGCACATGCACACTGCCTCACAGCTTGTGTGTGCTGGTGGGGAGAAAATGACTAAGTCGACATGGCACTCCCCTCAGGATGCCATGCCCTCAACCCACTGCCTGTGGCATAGGTAAGTCACCCCTCTAGCAGGCCTTACAACCCTAAGGTAGGGTCCACTATACCACAGGTGAGGGCATATAGTTGTATGAGCACTATGCCCCTACAGCAGGGTCTTCAAACTGGGGGGTGGCCCCCCCAGGGGGGCCTCAAGTGTCCCAGGGGGGGCTCCAGGCTCTGGCCAAAAGAAAGATTATGCAGATAATAGTGCTTCGTTTTCAGCAGAAACATGTTTAGTACATTTGTAAAAAGGTAACAGAACTTAACTGCAATGTTTAAATAAGTCCAGAAGTATTTAAACATTGTCAACTTCATAGAATGGTTATGAAAAATTCTGAAGGGGGGCCTGATGATTTAGTTTTTCCCTCAGGGGGGCATGGCATCAACAATGTTTGAATACCACTGCCCTACAGTGTCAAAGCCAAACCTTAGACATTGTAAGTGCAGGGTAGCCATAAAGCGTATATAGTCTGGAAGTCTGTCAATTATGAACTCCACAGTTCCATAATGGTTACACTGAAATCTAGGAAGTTTGGTATCAAACATCTCAGCACAATAAACACACACTGATGCTAGTGTGGGATTTATTGAAAAATGCACACAGAGGGCATCTTAGAGTTGCCCCCTGTATACCTGTCCAATTCCTAGTGTTAAACTGACCAGTTCCTGCCAGCCTACCACAACCAGATGAGTTTCTGGCCACATGGGGTGAGTGCCTTTGTCACTCTGTGGCCAGGAACAAAGCATGTACTGGGTGGAGGTGCTTCTCACCTCCCCCTGCAGGAACTGTAACACCTGGTGGTGAGCCTCAAAGGCTCATGCCTGTTGTTACAGCACCCCAGGGCATCCCAGCTAGTGGAGATGCCCACCCTCCGGACACATCCCCCACTTTTGGTGGCAAGTCTGGAGGATAATGAGAAAAACAAGGAGGACAGCCCCTAAGGTGTCTTAAGCTGAAGTGACCCCTGCCTTAAGAAATCCTCCATCTTGGTTTTAGAGGATTCACCCAATAGGAATAGGGATGTGCCCCTCCTCCCCTCAGGGAGGAGGCACAAAGAGGGTGTAGCCACTCTCCAGGGCAGTAGCCATTGGCAACTGCCCCCAAGACCTAAACATACCCCTAAATTCAGTAGTTAGGGGTGACCCTGAACCCAGGAAATCACATTTGTGCAACCTACAGCAAGAAGAAGGACTGCTGACCTGAAAGCCCCGCAGAGACGACAGAGACGACAACTGACTTGACCCCAGCCCTACTGGCCTGCCTCCAGAATCAAAGACCCTGCACAGCAACGCATCCAGCGGGACCAGCGACCTCTGAGGACTCAGAGGACTGACCTGTACCTAAAGGACGAAGAACATCCCGAGGACAGTGGCTCTGTCCAGAAACAACAACAACATTGCAACAAAGAAGCAACTTTAAAGAGACTCTCACTTCCTGGCAGAAGCGTGAGTCTTCACACTCTGCACCCGATACCCCCAGCACGAGTTTGGAGAAACCAACACAGCAGAGAGGACTCCCAGGCAACTCCAACAACGTGGACACCCTGAGTCGACCTCCCTACACCCCCACAGCAACACCTGCAGAGAGGGTCCAGAGGCTCCCCCTGATCGCGACTGCCTGGTAACAAAGGAACCCAACTCCTGGACCAAGCACTGCACCCGCAGCCCCCAGGACCGAGTCGAACCGCCTACCAGTGCAGGAGTGACCAGCAGGCGGCCCTCATCCTAACCTAGTAAGTGGCTGGCCCGAGAAGCACACCTGCTCCCTGCCTGCATCACCAGAGTGACCCCTGGGTCACTCCATTGTTTTCAATACCAAACCCAATGCCTATTTTGCACACTGCACCTGTCCGCTCCTGTGCCGCGTAGGGTGTGTTTTGTCTGCTTGTGTGAGCCCCCCCCAGTGCTCTACAAAACCCCCCTGGTCTGATCCCTGATGACGCAGGTACTTACCTGCTAGCAGACTGGAACCGGAGCACCCCTGTTCTCCATAGGCACCTATGTGTTTTGGGCCCTCCTTTCACCTCTGCACCTGACCAGCCCTGTGTTGCTGGTGCTGTGGCTTTAGGGTTACCTTGAACCTCCAAGAGTGGGCTTACTATGCCCAGGAGACTGACTGTGTAAGTGCTTTACTTACCTGAGAATCTAACTAATACTTACCTCTCCCAGGAACTGATGATTTTTGCAGTGTCCTCTTTTAAAATAGCCATTTGCCATTTTAAGTAGAACTGTATGTACTACTGTTTTAAATCAAAGTTCTGTACTTACCTGTGTGGAGTACCTTGCATTTTATGTACTTACCTCAAATTTGAATCTTGTGGTTCTAAAAAATAAATTAAGAAAAGGTATTTTTCTATATAAAAACCTATTGGCCTGGAGTTAAGTCTTTGAGTGTGTGTTCCTCATTTATTGCCTTTGTGTGTACACCAGATGCTTAACACTACCCTCTAATAAGCCTACTGCTCGACCACACTACCACAAAATAGAGCATTAGTATTATCTAATTGTGCCACTATCAACCTCTCAGGGGAACCATTGGACTCTGTGCACAGTATCTCTCACTTTGAGATAGTACATACAGAGCCAATTTCCTACATACATCTTTTAGTAAAGTTGATTTTATGATTGTGTGTTTTAAAATGCCACTTTTAGAAAGTGAGCAATTTCTTGCTTAAACCATTCTGTGACCCTGCCTGTTTGTGGATTCCCTGTTTGTGCCGGTTTGACAGTTGGGTTGTTTGCACCTCTCTCTAGACGGTGACACAAACGGAGCTGGGGTGTGGCCTGCATATCCTGATGAGTCATCTGTGCCAGGAGGGAGGGGAAGTGTGGTCCCTTACACCTGTAAGGGCTGTGCCTGCCCTCACACAATGCAGTCTCTAACCCCCTGTTGTGTGTCTGGGGCCTGGCCTGGGCAAGGCAGGATTTTACAAACAAGAAAGACTTTCCTTTGAAGTAAGCCTACTTCAAAAGCCAAAATGGGTATAAGAAGTGCCCGCAAAACCACAGACTTTAGATGACTTCTGGACATCAGAGGAACCTCTGCCTGGAGAAGAGCTAAGGAGAAATGCTGCCCTACCTGTGACTGTGCTTTGTGGCGCTATCCTGCAGTTGCTGCTTCTGCCTGATGAAAGGGGTCAAAGATTGGACTTTGTTGTGCATTCATGCTTATGAAGAAATCACTGATGGCCTGTCCTGAGCTTGCCTCCTGTTGCTGAAGTCTCAGAGCCATCAAAGACTTCCCCTGCCAGCACCTGGACTCTCTTCTGAGACTCCTGCCCTGCCAAGTGGTGCCCTATCCAGTTCCTGGGCCCTTGACAGGTGAAGCTGGCAGACCAAGATTGAAAATCCATTTACCGACTGCCGTACGGGGAAATATCCAACGCAACCTCACAGACGCAGCTGAAGAAACAATGTGCTGCCGGCTCTGCAGCTGAAATCAACACACCGCTGGCAGCGCCGATGGAAGATCGATGCTTGTGGCATCGCTAATGGAGGCTGGTAACATCGCAACCCACACAGCGGGGTTTTGCTAACACCGTGCGGCAGGATTTTCGACACAAACCTTGCTGGGTGCGGAAAAATGACGCAGTGCCTGCCAGGACCCGAGTGCTGCCCGAAGCAACTCATTGCTCTCCTGCGGAGAGGAAAACCAACACACGCCAACCGGAGAAGGAGAAACGACACACGATCTCACTTGCGTGTGAAAAATCGATGCACCACTTACCATTTTCGATGCACATGGACCCGTGCGTGTTATTTTGATGCTACCCAGATAATTTTCAACGCTAACAGTGTTTTACCTGTTCACAAAAGGATTTAAGACTCTTTTGCTTTTACAATGAATAACATGACTTGTGTATGTTTGATTTTTGTTGTTTTGGTCTTGGTTTGTTTAGATAAATCTTTCCTATTTTTCTAAACCTGTGTTGTGTCATTTTGTAGTGTCTCCATTAGGTTACTATGTGTGTTGGTACAAATATTTTATACCTAGAACTCTGAAGCTAAGCCTGCCTGCTCGTGCCATGCTACCAAGGGGGTGAGTGGGGGTTAGCTGAGGGTGATTCTCCTTTACCCTGGCTAGAGTGAGGGTCCTTCCTTGGACAGGGGGGTAACCTGACTGCCAACCAAAGACCCATTTCTAACACTGGTGATCTGCGGATGGGATTGGGCTTGTATTTGTACTTGACATAGAGTGATTAAGTGTACACTACTGTTTTCAGTGCAGACCACTACGTGACCACATACTGCTTGTCTTGTGATTTTTGCTTTTTCTCTGTGGACTCTTTTTTGTTCTACTTCCATAGTTTTCTGATCCCTTGATTGACTTTTCTTGAACTCCATTGGGAACTTGTTTTTCTGCTTTTGGGACTTTGCACTTTGTTGACTTTTCATCATGTCCCAATCTGGAGATGCATCAGCTGGAGCTGCTTTTGACCTAGGGAAACTAGAAACTATACAGTGCCCCAGCTGAAGCAGTTCTGTAAAGATTTTGCCTATCCCATTAAGGGCTCCATCAAGAAGGAGGAGGTGCAAAAGGCGCTGAGGGCCTGGTTGACAGCCAAAGAAGCTGAGGGGCACAAAAAGGAAGAGGAGGAGATGAGGAGGAGGAGGTGCAATCCATTCACAATTCTATAGTGGTTGGGCCTCTTATGTCCAGGGAGAGTCTCCAGGGCAGGTAGCAGTGTGCCATCTAAGGGTCTGACTCCTGAAGAGTTCCAAGACAGACAGGCAGAGAGAGAGAGAGTACCAATTGTAGCTGGAGAAGCTCAAGATGGAGAGGGAGAGGGAGGACAGAAGGATGGCCATTGAGGAAAAAAAGATACTGCTGGCTCATGAGCTTAGCTTGAGGGAGCTAGATCAGAGGAGCCAGTCCAGTAGAGATGGTGACAGCAACAGCACAGTGCAGCCTGAGAGAAGGGTACACATTCCAAAAGACCTAGTGAAGGATTACAAGAGGGAGGATAACATATACTTGTGGTTCAAGGTGTATGAGTCTGCTTTCCACATGAATCTGGTCCCTGTAGCTCAATGGCGGGTGGGTCTGTGGAAGCACTTTGAGGTAGAGGGGAGTGATACTCTGACATCCTTAGGGGATTCTCAGGACTCACCTAATCTATCATGAAGGATGCCCTACTCACAAGATATGGGCTCACCCCTGAGCAGTATAAGGACAAGTTCAGGTCCTATAGGAAGAAGGAGTCCCAAAGATGATTGTAGTGTGTTGATTAATTCTGAAGGTTACTGGATGGTTGGGTGAAGGGCAGTAAGGTGACAACGTATGAAGGGCTTTACAATCTGATTGCTTGGGAGCACTTGTACAGTTTCTGTTTTCCAGAACTGTGCCAGCACCTAAATGACAGCAAACTGGCTGGTCCCAGGAAGCTTGCGCAGGAAGCGGACCTCTGGGAGAGTACCGGTGTCCAAAAGAGGTATGGGCGAGACCACGCCAAGGGTGGGCAGGGTCCCGCTCAGAAGAAAGGGGGGTAAGGGTAAACAGGAGGAGTTCTTTAAAGGGCCCAAATCTGATTCCCAGGGTAAAGATTCCTAGCACCCCAGTGAGAAGAAGCCACGGTTCTCCAAAGGGAAACCAGTGGCAGGGGGTCCCCCACTTAAGTGTTATGCATGTGACCAAGTGGGTCAGGTGAGGGGGGGCCCCAAATGTACACTGGCACCCACTGCTGCGCAGTCCAGGGTTTGGCTAGTGTAGCACTTGGGGAGAAGTTAGTTCCAGGTGGCTGGGAGCCAGCTGAGATGACCCTTTTCTCACTAGGGGACAGTGAGATGGTCCAGAGAGACCTCGTGCCTGAGAACACTAAGAAGGTCAGGCAGTGGGTGACCATCAATGGACAGACGGTGGAGGCTCTGAGAGACACAGGAGCCAGTGTGACTACAGTGAGGAGTCACCTGATGTCTGGAGAGCAGATTGATTCCTGTGTACTTCACCAAGTAGTTGCAGTGGACAACTCAGAGCGCCTGTCTAGAGTGGAACACAGGTCACACTTGGAGATGTTAGGTCTGCCTGGGGGGGAATGCGTACCTACCAAGTCAATGGCAGCCCGTCAAGGTGGTCAAGCGCCCCTGGAGCCTGAAACAGTGGCCCAGCGGACCGCTAAAAAGAGGAAGGGCAGTGGGCGTGAGAAACTGGCCCCAGAAGTTCTCATGGTCTGGGAGGAGGCAGAGCCTGCAGGTGACACCCCGGAGCCTATAGGGGAACAGGTGGTTTAACTGGGGAAGGTCCCCGAGCTGTTGCAGTGACAGAAGGAAGACGGGCCCACCAGGGAAGCATTCTGTGCAGCACAGAACACATGTCCTACTCTGGAGGGTTTGCGGCAGCAGGCTTCAGACCAGACGGCTGGCAAGGAACCAAGATCTCACCTGATCTACTGGGAGGACAACCTCCTGTATAGTGAGCCTAAGGTTCCTGAGCCTGGGTCAGCCCATGTGCTGGAGGGAACCCCAGTGCTTCAGGGCCTTTCTCCTGGGGTTGATTCATGATGTGCTTTTAGCAGGACATTTGGGGCAGGACGAGACCTTTGAGAGGCTTGTCACCCACTTCTACTGGCCCCTAATGCTCAGATGCTTATTGTAGGTCTTGCCACACTTGTCAGGCAAGTGGCAAGAGTGGGGGGAAATGTGAGGCTCCCCAGCAACCTTTTCCTGTTGTTAGTATCCCCTTTGAAAGGGCTGGTATTGACATTGTGGGGCCTCTGGATCAGAAGACAGCCATGGGCAACAGGTTCATCCTGGTCTTGGTGGACCATGCCACCCGGTACCCAGAAGCCATTCCTCTTAGGTCAATCACTTCCCCTGTGGTGGGTCATGCATTGATGGGTTTTTTTTACCCGCATGAGGTTCCCCAAGGAAGAGGTATCTGATAGGGGTACCAACTTCATATCTACATATGAAGTCTTTGTAGAAGGTGTGTGAGGTAACCTACAAGTTCACCACACCTTACCACCCACAAAGCAATGGTCTGGTTGAGAAAGGCTTGATCATGGGCCTATCAGAGCCCTTGAGGCGGAACTGGGACGTCCTCTTGCCATGCCTTCTGTTCGCTTACAGGGAGGTGCCTCAAAAGGGACTTGGGTTTAGTCTCTTTGAGCTGATCTACGGCCACCCTGAGAGGGGACCCTTAAGTCTGATGAAGGAGGCTTTGGAAAAAACTCCTAGCAAACCCCCACAGGATTTTTTTAGCTACATGCTGGCTCTGAGAAACCAGACTGCCAGCTTCAGGAGTCTCGCACAGGAGAACCTGGAAGCATGCCAAGAGGATATGAAATGGTGGTATGACCAGAATGCCACTCTGGTAGAGTTTCAGCATGGTCAAAAAGTGTGGGTGATGGCACCAGTGGAGCCTAGGGCACATCTAAGACAAGTGGACTGGGCCATTTGACTTGGTAGAGCACAAGAGTGAAGTCACCTACCTGGTGGACATTCAGACTTCCAGGAACCCTTTAAGGGTCCTGCATGTTTACCGACTCAAACCACACTTTGAGCGGACTGAAGTGTCCATGCTACTTGCAATAGATGATGGGGTGGAGGAGGAGAGTGAGCGTCTTCCTGATCTCCTTTCTGCAGGAGAAAAAGATGGTTCTTTGGAGGGAGTGATCCTCTCCCCCTCCCTGACTGCAGAGCAGCAGATGGACTGTCGCCAGGTGTTGGGACAGTTTGCCTCACTCTTTTAGTTGATCCCAGGGGTCACACACTTGTGCACACATGATGTGGACACTGGGGACAGTACACCCATTAAACAGAATGTTTACAGGGTGACTGACAAGGTCAGGGCTAGCATTAAGGATGAGGTGTCCAAAATGTTAACCCTAGGGGTTATTGAGCATTCCAGCAGTCCTTGGGCCAGCCCTATGGTACTGGTCGTAAAGGCTGCTGCACCTGTGTCAGGGAGATCAGATCCTCAGAGTCTACGCACGTTCCCAACATGTCCACCACTAGACAGCTCCAAGACTCTGATAGATGAATCACAGAGACTGGGAGAGTCCACAAGGGGAAAAGGGGAATTAGGATGGGAATAGCTGGGAAGGAGACCTGTAGGAAGCAAAAGGATAAACACACACATTATCAGGATTATATCACAATAAACTTTTACTAGACTATGATTCTAAGCATTGTCATACTGTAACCATGGATAACTTAAGCATGGACTAAATAACTAGGCCTCAAGACGTCTGGTTACCTGGGAAGAAATTAAGAATGATTAATACAACTTTTTCATGAATCTCTTAATGAAATGTTACACATTGACTAGGAACATAAGAACCCTCTAGAATTATGTTTTCAAAATCAAACATAGGTGGTCATTACAACCCTGGCGGTCGGTGTTAAAGCGGCGGTAAGACCGCCAAAAGGCCAGTGAAAAAAAAAATAGAATCACCACCGTGGCTGAAACCGCCAACATAGACAGCCACTTTAACACTCCGACCGCCACAGCGGTACAAACAAACAGCATGGCGGTCACCGCCAACAGACAGGCGGAGGACAATGTACCGCCCACAGTATCACAACCTACCAATCCGCCACCTTTTCCAGGGCAGATTCACTGCGAACAAAAACACAGCGGAAACAGGACTTCAAAGCGAAAACGCTCACCTCTACACACCCCACGAGGAATCTGGACGCCATGGAACCCGAGCTGCAGATCCTGCCAGCCCTCATCTTCTTGCTCCTCTACCAGGAGCACGAATGCCGGCGGCGAAGACCACAGTGAGTACTGCACCTACGACACAGGGGAGGGGGAGGGAAAAAACAGGGACACACACGCAACATCCCCACCCCCACCCTCACCCACTACAACACACACACTAATACAGCATGATACATTACAGTTACACCCCCCAGAAGAATACAAAGACAAAAGGAAATGAGTGTAACCATTGTAATATATTAAAATCCAGTACGCAAAAATATATATACACTATAAACAAATATATACATCAAGAATAGTAGTCCAGGTAGTGCTCCATTGAAGTCCATGGAACACTGGGCCCACACGGCATGGGCGAGGCCCACACTCAATTCCCAAACATGACGGAGAGAACACTGCAGGGGCATCAGATAGCACAAAAACAGGCACCTCAGGGGGAAGGGAAAGGGGGGCACCTCAGCCGGTTGAATGCACAACGCCAAATCCACGAGGGGGCCACATGCCCACTGTTCAATCCTGGGGAGTGCAAAGCCACAGTCTCTCAAGTCTCTACAGTGGGTGGGTTGCTCATTGTTCCATCCTGGGGAGTGCAAAGCCACAGTCTTTCAAGTCTCTACAGTGGGTGGGTTGCCCACTCTTCAATCCTGGGGAGTGCAAAGCCACAGTCTCTCAAGTCTCTACAGTGGGTGGGTTGCCCATTGATCCATCCTGGGAAGTGCAAAGCCACAGTCTCTCAAGTGGATAACAGTCTCCACTGGTTCTGGCGGGGGCATGGTGCCCAGAGTGCTTCATCCTGCTCATGACGGACTCAGTAGAGTCAGTGCCCTTGGCGCTCATGGGCCAGTGGGGCTTGTTGCGGCAGTGTCCTTGGCAGCGGTGCTTGTGGCAGCAGTGTCCTGTTCAGCAGTGCTTGTGGCGGCAGTGTCCTTGGCAGCGGTGCTTGTGGCGGCAGTGTCCTGTACAGCGGTGCTTGTGGCGGAGGGGTCCTTGGCAGTGACTCAGCTGCTGGCGGTGCCATGTCTGACCCAGCGGGGCTGGTGCTGGTGGTCGTTTATGGCCCAGCGGGGCTGGTGCTGGCAGTCCCTTATGGCCCAGCGGGGCTGGTGGTCCTTTATGGCCCAGCGGGGCTGGTGCTGGCGGTCCCTTTTGGCCCAGCGGGGCTGGTGCTAGCAGTCCTTTATGGCCCAGCGGGGCTGGTGCTGGCAGTCCCTTATGGCCCACGGGGCTGGTGCTGGCGGTCCTTTATGGCCCAGCGGGGCTGGTGCTGGCGGTCCCTTATGGCCCACGGGGCTGGTGCTGCCGGTCCTTTATGGCCCAGCGGGGCTGGTGCTGGCGGTCCTGTCCTAAGCAGCTGGGCTGGTGCTGGCAGTTGCCTCCTGGGCAGCAGGACTGGTGCTGGCAGTGGCCTCCTGGGCAGCAGGGATGATGGCGGAGGCCTCCTGGGCTGCAGGGCTGGTGCTGGCGGTGGCATCCTGGGCAGCTGGGATGATGGCGGTGTCCTCCTGGGCAGGGGGGATGATGGCGGTGGCCTCCTGGGCAGCGGGGATGATGGCGGTGACCTCCTGGGTAGCAGGGATGATGGCGGTCTTCTCCGCCGTGCTGCTCTTCCCAGACTTGCTGAGTTTCTTGTGCCCCTTCCCCACCTTGGAAGGTGTCGCAGCTGACTCCACACTCCCACCTGTACCCCTGGGAGCTGCTTTGGTGGCTGGAGTCTTCCCCCTCTCCTGCCGGGCACTGGGCAACTTTTGATGCTTGACAGGTGGGGTCTGTCCGTGCTGTGGCTCCATGCCACACTGGCTGCCCTGCTTCCCGGTGCACTCCAGATTCCGGTGACTACAGGCACCACTGGTCCCGGAGATGTTGTGGCTGAGGTGCTAGGTTGGGACCTGGAGAGTCGGGCCCTAGGAGACTGACGGGGTGGAGGAGGTGAGGGAAAGAGGTCAAGGGTGGACAGGAAAGGTTTCTTGGGAAAACTGGGGCAGGTAGCTGGAGGGGTTTTGGGAGTGGAGGAAGAGGTTGTGGTTGTAGGAGGTGTTTGTTTGGTGACTTTGGGTGAAGGTGCATGCGCTGTAGGCTGTCGTGAGGTGGATGGCTGTTGGGTGGGTGTGTGGCTGCGTTTGTGTATCTTGGGAGGTGGCGTCACCGACACACTGGGAGAGGACACAGGGGACGTGTGAATGGTAGTGGGGGTGGTGACTGCACGAGAGCGGGGTGTGGTGGTGTGTGTGTTGGTGATGGAAGTAGTGGCTGTAGATGTAGTGCATGCAGGTGTGAGTGGAGACAAGACTGGGAGGGAGGAGGGAGACGAGGAGGAGGGGGACACAGTGGAGGCAGTGGATGTGTGTGATGCTTGCGTGAGTGCCTGTGGGATGTGTGGTGCTTATGTTTGCCTGAGCTTCCCTTGTGTGTTGATGTGTGTGCATGCTGGTCAGAAGGTGTGCTTGGGATAGGCTGAGGTAGAGGGGATTGGGTCTGGGTGGAGGAAGTTGTAGGGGGGAGGCTAGAGTCAGGGACAATAGCTGCCATCAGTGCTGAGGGCAGAGTCTGAAAAGCTCGCTGAAGGGCCGCCTGACCAGAATGAATGCCCTCCAGGAATGCATTTGTTTGTTGCAACTGCCTTTCTACCCACTGGATGGCATTCAAAATGGTAGACTGCCCAACAGTGAGGGACCTGAGGAGGTCAATGGCCTCCTCACTGAGGGCAGCAGGGGTGACTGGGGCAGGGCCTGAGGTGCCTGGGGCAAAGGTGATGCCCACCCTCCTGGGTGAGCGGGCAGGGGGCAAAGGCTGAGGGCTGCTGGGAGGGTGGTGCTGGTGGGGGGGTGGCAGCTATACCTGTAGATGAGGGGGGCACAGATGTGGCCACCACCACAAGGGAGCTCCCATCAGAGGACGAGTCTGTACTGGTGTCAGCTCCTGTCCCTGCCGTGGAGCTCCCCTCGCCCTCCGTCCCACTGGTGAATTCCGAGTCCGTAGTGTCGCCCTCCAGGGCCATGTGGGATGCAGCTCCCTCCTGCTCTTGTGCCACTGCTCCTCCGCCTGATGATGCTAATGCACACAAGAACAGGGAGACCACAAAAAGGGGGGGGGAACAACAGAAGAAAGACATGTTGAGTGCATTCATTACCGCTACCGTTGGCGGACACGACAGACACAGAAGCCCCCTGCACTACGCCGCGCACTTGGGGTCGACTGTTCAATCCCTGGGACATGGCCCACAAGGCTATGGCCGACATCTGCACACATGGATGTCACAGGAGCCTGACTAGGTGTACTTGGCACTGTACACAGGTGGGTTGAGGTGCCACAGGGTCTGCCAGAACAAGGGGACCTAACTAGCACACTCGCCCTGGCCTAGGGAAACCCACAGCCCACCTCCCCCACCCAGACACCTCCTCTGCGTACAAAATCAGCAGAATGAGAGTGTACTCACCCCCTTGTGGCTGCTGTGATGCCCTCAATCGCCCATCTGACTCTGGGTACGCCACAGCCAGGATCCTGAACATCAGGGGGGTCATGGTGCGACGGGCACCCCTCCCACGTTGGGAGGCCATCCCCAGCTGGGCCTCTGCCGTTTTCTTGCTCCAGCGGCGAATGTCCTCCCATCTCTTACGGCAGTGGGTGCTCCGTCTGTGGTAGACCCCCAGGGTGCGAACATCCTTGGCGATGGCACGCCAAATATCCTTCTTCTGGTGGGCGCTGACCTACATGAATTGTACAGGGGAAAAAGAAAAGTTATTACCAACTGCACCGTCACAGTCATTGGCCCACATCCCTACCCTTGCCATGTGGCACATGCACTCACTTTTGTTTCAAGCACGCCTCAATCTCCCCCCCCCCATCTTTCATCCACCCCACTCCACACAGGCATAGCCCATTCAGCATGCTCCCAGTGTACCTACCTGTTTGTCTGGAGGACCGTAGAGTAGCGTGTACTGGTGGTGGACCACATCCACGAGTTTCTCCAACTCCTGCGATGTGAAGGCAGGGGCACTTTCCCCAGACGCACAAACCATTGTCTCTTCCAGACCGAGATCACAGCAGCACTTGCAGTGTAGGTCCTCTCCTGTCGAAGATCAGGTATCGAGTGATTGAACAGATAGAAAATGGCAGTCATGTCCGCGGCGGTGCGTTCCATCACCGCCTGCGTACATCGTCATTGGCTCCTGGGACCCATATGGTCCAATGTTAACGAATGCAGAATTGCGCCGCGGTATTCGACCGTCTACCGCGACGGTGTACAACGCCAGCGCAGTTACCTCACACCCCATTGTCCCACTTTGCAGGTCAGGCAGCCGCCATTTCAGGGGCCCACATGGCTTAAATGGTTAAATTTGTAACTGCTTCACACATACCTAGGCCTTGCCTCAACACTCATACAGGCCAAATTTCGGATTATGATTCTGACCTCTGAGTTGGTTGACTCTGTGCTCGCTGTTGTCCTTCAGAGGCACTGTCCGCTGGGACATGTGAGGAGATGGAGGCATCCTCCGGTGTACAGACCGCTGGTGGACGTGTCGACAATGGAGGAAAGGCATGTGATCATCACCTACAGGCTTGATAGGGCCTTAATCCTGGAACTGTGTGCCCAGATGGAGCCAGACCTGATGTCAGCTATCCGCCATCCCACAGGAATCCCCCCTCTTGTGCAGGTGCTGTCAGTACTCCATTTCCTTGCAAGTGGGTCATTTCAAACAACAGTGGCCATAGCATCAGGGATGTCCCAGCCTATGTGTTCCAAGGTGTTGTCCAGAGTCTTGTCTGCCCTGATGAAACACATGCGGAGCTACATCATTTTCTCTCAGGTGGAGGATTTGCCTACAGTGAAAGGTGACTTCTATGCCCTGGGACATATCCCCAACATCATAGGTGCCATTGATGGGACACATGTGGCTTTGGTACCCCCCACAGGAGTGAACAGGTGTACAGAACCTGGAAGAGTTATCATTCAATGAATGTGCAGATGGTGTGTTTGGCAGACCAGTACATCTCGCATGTGAATGCCAAATTCCCTGGCTCAGTGCATGACACTTACATCCTGCTGAATAGCAGCATTCCTTATGGGATGGGTCAACTCCAGAGGCACCGTTTGTGGCTATTAGGTGAGCACCTGGAAGCAAGTCAGTGGGAATGGTTGTCTGGGTCTAGGGATATCCCTATAGGTTACTGTGTGTCTAACAGTTGCCCTCGCCATTTGCAGGTGACTCTGGTTACCCCAACCTGTCATGGCTACTGACCCCAGTGAGGAATCCCAGGACAAGGGCAGAGGAACGCTACAATGAGGCCAATGGGTTGACTCCGAGGATTATAGAGCGGACCTTCGGCCTCCTGAAGGCGAGGTTCAGGTGCCTCCATATGACAAGTGGATCCCTATTCTACTCACCAAAGAAGGTATGCCAAATCATTGTGGCCTGCTGCATGCTTCACAACTTAGCTTTGCGACGACAGGTGCCTTTTCTGCAGGAGGATGGTCCAGATGGCGGTGTTGTGGCAGCTGTGGAGCCTGTGGACAGTGAAGATGAGGAAGCAGAATAACTGGAACTCGGTTATCCTGCAATACTTCCAGTGAGACACAGGTAAGAATACACACCTGCCTACTACATGTACTTTATCACTTCTACTTCTCTACTGTCTGTACTTTTCACCCAGTGTATGGTCACTGAGTTGTCACTTTCCCTTACAATTTCACAGATGTGGGTCCCACTGTGTGACATCTGCTTTGTTTCCTCATGGACTAGAGCTGTGTGACATAGGTATGTTGACATTACAATTGAAAGAGCATTTTGTCACTGTAATTGCTAATACACTATTTTGAAATCACAGACAGACTACAGATTGTTTTGTGCTTTAAGGGTGTTTATTTCAGTGCTCAATATTGGAGGGGGTTGTAAAATGGTGAGGGGTGATGGTGGAGGAATGTCTATGGCAGAGTCCAGTCTATTAATCTCACAGGTGCATTGCCCAAATGGGCATAGGAAGTGGAGCTGGGCCAGTTTGAGGATGGACAGGGTGACAAGGTGGGACAGAAGGATGACATTCAGGGTGGTCTCATTTCTGGCGGGGGTCTTGGCATCGTTCTCTGTCTTAGTCCTGGATCTCAGGGACCATTTGAGGGGTGGTTCTCCCTCTGCAGGGGATGGGGTGCTGGTGTGGTGGTCCTGTGGCGGTGCCTCCTGCCCACTAGCGCTGGTGGAGGTGGTGGGCAGTTCATCATCCAGGCTAGTGTCAGGGGGCCCTTGTTGTGTCACAGTGTCCCTCCTGGTGTTGGGGACTTCCTTCAGCACCCCTACGATGGTGCCCAGGGTGGAATTGATGGATCTGAGTTCCTCCCTGAACCCCAAATACTGTTCCTCCTGCAGGCGCTGGGTCTCCTGAAACTTGGCCAGTACCGTTGCCATCGTTTCATGGGAATGCTGGTAGGCTCCCATGATGTTGGAGAGGGCCTCGTGGAGAGTGGGTTCCCTTGGCCTGTCCTCCCCCTGTCGCACAGCAGCCCTCCCCGTTCCCCTGTGCTCCTGTGCCTCCGTCCCCTGGACCGTGTGCCCACTGCCACTGCCCCCAGGTCCCTGTTGTTGTTGCGGTGGTGGGTTTGCCTGGGTTCCCTGTAGTGGTGGACACACTGCTGCTTGACGTGTCCTGGGGACAGAGGTATGGGCCTACTGGGTGGGTGCAGTGCTGGTGTTTCCTGAGGGGGGAAGCTCTGTGGTGGCCTGTGACTGTGTCAGGGGAACCGACTGTCCAGAGGTCCCAGATGGGCCGGGCTGGTCATCTAGATCCCGTTGGACATAGCTGCTGTCATCACTGTGGGCCTCTTCTGTTGGTGGTGTGGACATGTGTGGACCCTCCTGTCCGGTGATGTTGGGTAGGGGTCCTGCAGGGATATAAAAGGATGTTTATTACATCTGTGTGTGCCATGGTGTGCAATGGGTGGGTGACCCTGTACCCCAGTGCTTGCATTCCTGTGTGGGTCCTTGTGTGATGGTGGTTTAGGGGGGAGTATGGGTATGTGCAGTGGCCATGCTTTGGTGATGGCTGTCCATGCTTTGTTGTTGGATGCAGGGCATGGTGTTAGGATGTGTGGTTTGTGATGTTGGGACATTTGTGAGGAGTTGGAGTGATGGGGTGAGGGTGAGGGTGGGGGTATGTGATAGCATGCAAGTAGGGTGGGGGATGTAATAGTAAAGATTTGACTTACCAGAGTCCATGCCTCTATCTACTCCTGCAAGGCCCTCAGGATGCAGATTCATCAAGACTTGCTCCTCCCATGTTGTTAGTTGTGGGGGAGGAGGTGGGGGTCCTCCGCCAGTCCTCTGTACCGCGATGTGGTGTCTTGAGACCACAGAACGCACCTTCATACGTAGGTCATTCCACGTCTTCCTGAAGTCATCCCTATTTCTTGGGTGCTGTCCCACTGCGTAGACCCTGTCCACTATTCTTCGCCATAGCTCCATCTTCTTAGCTATGGAGGTGTGCTGCACCTGTGATCCGAATAGCTGTGGCTCTACCCGGATGATTTCCTCCACCATGATCCTGAGCCCCTCCTCAGAGAACCTGGGGTGTCTTTGCCGTGCCATGGGTTGGTGTGGGTGATGTGTGGGGTGGTGTGTGTCGTGATAAGTGGGGTGATATTTAGTGGTGTGTTGTGTGAGGTGCGTGGAAGTTATGTGGGTGATGGTATTGTGTGCCTGTGGATGCTTGGTAGTTGTCTGTAGTGTCTCTCTCTGGCCTTCTCTCTGTAATTGTGTCATAGGGGTTTGTGGGTTTGTGAGTGATGTGGGTGTGGGTTTTATATTGTAATGGGTGTGTGGGAGTGGTGTGTGTATGTGTATCATGTGTGTGTATTTCGAATTGTCCAATGTGGTAGTGTTTTGTAATTGTGTGTGTATTTTGAGCACGGTGGTGTGTACCGCCAATGGAATACTGCGGTTGAATGACCGCCGCATGGATTCATGTGTCGTGATAGTGTGGGCGTATTTCTGTTGGCGTGACGGTGGAGGTTTTGTTTTTGCCAGTTTATCACTGACCTTTGGTGTGGCGGACTTGTGTGGGTATCTGATTTTTGGCAGATTCTGAGCAGTGGGTCATAATGACCGTGGCGGAATTCCGCTGCTGCGGCGGTGTTTTGGCGGTCTTCTGCACGGCGGTAAATGGCTTTTGCCGCCAATGTTGTAATGAGGGCCATAGTCTTTTTGCATGAGGAAAAGGAAATAATCTGAACGTTTTCTGGAACACCATAGGATTTGTATTAAGGGACTTATTATGCACATATAATGTAACATCTAGAATTCTAGCACTTAGTTTTTAAAAGCAGAAACATGAATTGCGCACATTGCTGATTTCCACAAGAATATGCAAATGCCATGAAATGATCGCGCATACTGCAAGCGATCTGAAACATCAACTTTAACTGCGGGAAATGAATCGCTCATCTTGCCGATTAGAATGTCACCTTGTAAATGCCAAGAAATGGTTGCGCACAATGAGCATTAAGAGTTACACACAAGGAATGAATCGCACGTCTTGCCGATATGAATGCCACAATATAAATGCCATGAAATTGTAGCGCTCAATGAATATCATGAGTTCAGCACAAGAAATGAATCGTGCACCTTGCCGATTCGAATGCCACCATGTAAATTCCATGAAATAGTAGCGCACAATGAATATCATGAGTTAAGCACAAGAAATGAATCGCGCATCTTGCTGATTCGAATGCCACCATGTGAATGCCATGAAATGGTAGCTCACAATGAATATCATGAGTTAAGCACAAGAAATTAATTGTGCGTCTTGCCGATTCTTGCCGATTCGAAAGCCACCATGTAAATGCCATGAAATGGTAGCGCACAATGAATATCAAGAGTTAAACACAAGAAATGAATCGTGCTTCTTGCCGATTCGAAAGCCACCATGTAAATGCCATGAAATGGTAGCGCACAATGAATATCAAGAGTTAAACACAAGAAATGAATCGTGCTTCTTGCCGATTTGAAAGCCACCATGTAAATGCCATGAAATGGTAGCGCACAATGAATATCAAGAGTTAAACACAAGAAATGAATAGCGCGTCTTGCCGATTCGAATGCCACCATGTGAATGACATGAAATGGTGGCGCCACTGAATACCACGAGTTAAACACAAGAAATGAATTGCGCGTCTTGCCGATTGGAATGCCACCATGTGAATGCCATGAACTGGTAGCGCACACTGAATACCACAAGTTAATTACAGGAAATGAATCACACGTCTTGCTGATTCAAATGTCAGCATGCAAATGCCAGAAAAAAGCAAGCGCATATTCACATGCACAAGGTAAAATCTTTTTTCATGAAAATTAGGCCCAAGAACTCGAAAGCCTTCGAGAATGGGATCATGGGCCCAGCCCGACCCCCGTCTTACCGCCCTGATCAAGGATCACCAACACAGTGAAGGGCAAGGCCTGGAAGATCAAAGTAGGCCTCCGGAACAGGAGCTCAGGAAGTTGCTGCTGCTCTGTACCGGGTCCTCTGAATAGTGAGCTCGTGGAGCTGGGCTGGCTCCCTTATATAGAGTCTTGGCCCAGCCCACAAACCACACCCAGTCATGCTGCAGAGAAAGCTTCTAGAAGGCCTTGGAAAGGGACCACACCCTGACACACTCTGAAAGCCTGCAGCAATACATTGCAAATGAACAGTATTTATAAGCACCTTGAATATAAGTTTTCAGGATTAAACTCTGCAATGCAAAAGGTTAAACAACAGCACATCAGCATGATGCATGGATTACGTTATCTTGTAAGTGCTGGGATTTTGCATTCCAGTCGCCTGTAGAGCGCGCACTGCCCTGATGTTGGCAACCTGGTGCTACTCCAGAACTCCGGTTCTGTGTGGACTACCAGGGACTCAGTGCCGTCCGTAAGACTGACGCACATCTCATTCCCCAAGATGATGAGCTCATAGATTGGTTGGGAGCTGCCACCTACCTCAGCACGTTTGATTTAACGTCTGGTATTGGCAGATTGCCCTGACTGAGGGAGCCAAGGAGAGGTTTGCATTTTCTACCCCAGATGGGCACTTTCAGTAAAAGGTGATGCAATTTGGGATGGAAAATGCCCCTGACACCTTTCAGAGGTTGGTCAACCAGTTGTTGGCTGGGCTGGATGTGTTCAGTGCCGCCTACCTGGATGACATTGCTGTCTTTAGTTCCACATGGGAGGAACATCTGCAATACCTCTGCAGAGTGTTGGAGGCCCTTCAAAAGGCAGTCTTTGCTATTAAGGTTAGCAAGTGCCAGGTAGGGCAGGGTACAGTGGTGTACTTGGGACACCAGGTAGGGAGTGGCCAGGTGGCACCAGTATACCCACAAATTGACACCATTCTAGCTTGGGAGCCTCCCAAACCCCTTACTGAGGTGAGAGCCTTTTTAGGCGTCACTGGCTACTACGGGAGGTTTGTCAAGGGGTATGGTACCATTGTTATCCCCTTGACTAAGTTGAAATCTGTATTGGCATGATTATTTAAAACCTTTGCAAAAGCACAATAGACGAAAATGTGATAACTTATTGACCAAACTAAAATTACACATCATAGTAAAACATTGTATCCTTTGCACCATCTATCTTCATGCCATTGCCTAAAGTTCTCTTAGACTAAAGTGGGCCTAAATCACAGAACTTGGTTGTAGTTATAGAATGCTAAAATGGCATGAAGAGCTGCCGTAGTGTATATAGAGTGTACAAGCCTACATGACATAAATAAAACAAAATTGTTATAGGCATACAGGTAAGATTATTGCCTAAAAGGAGTGTAATGAATATTCCAAAAAATGTGAAGTGAGACAAATCTATAACAGTGTGTACAACAATTCACAAAAAAACTGTTAAAAAGGAGATTCGGATAAACGACAATGCATAACCCACCTCCATTCGGCTCTTACCCCCTGTGGCAGTGTACTGATGTTCAGGGTCTATCTTGGCTCTCATATGTAAGTGCCAATGGAGCACGCAATTGCCCTTTTTGAAACTACTCATAGTCAACATTTTGGGGGGTGCATCAGCCACTTAGTTAACAACTTGGCTTTAGGTGCAGCCTCCCATTTTTTAATTACTGTAAGTTGATGGGCCAGCCCAATGGGAATCTCTGCAGTAAATATGTATTTAACGGCTTCTTTACATGCCCTTTGGCCATATTTCAGAAAAAGAGGTTTTAAAAGTGGATATCTCTCTGAAGCCAAACCCGGGCAGCAGCATATTAAATGAGAGATGGATACAGTGTGATAATTACATAGGATACATTCCTGAGAGTGCTGCCGCATTGATTTCCATCTGTATCTAAGTTCCCAAGCTGGTAATGTTAGGAATCGCGTATGTAAAATACTTTGAAAAGTTGGGGCTCCCAGGGCTACTTTCAAATAGGGCTGGATGTAACCGACGCTATACGACTTGGCTAAACCCTCAACCCCCCTGATTTCCCTGATTACAGCAATGTCCTTTTCTCTGGAGATTTGCGTTTCTTGATCTTTCAATATCTTTTTCAAGATTAGGGTATCCGATGAGTACGTGGGGACTAGATAAAAAAAACCTCGGCTTACCTGAGATAGATGGCCCAGCTACTGGAAACATCTTCAAAGATTACTTTCAGCAAACACCTCACACTGTGTATATTGGCCCTAGAGACCTTGTGGAATAGCGTAATAATGCCCATTTTACAATTTATGTCCATACTTATTATATTAAATTCTAGCCGTATCCCTGCATTTCTGGTGGATTTAGGGATTTGAAAGATCCTTTTGTATGCTCTCATTTGACATTTCTCCAGAGTTTTTGTTATCCTACCTGGGTTTGCTAAATGGCCATAGGTAATAGTGGGTAGAAGTTTTGCTTTTGTAACTCTCCTAATTGATTCAGATGTAGGTGATTGGAGCCGGAGATAGAGTTTAGCAAAAGTGTAGATGGTTCTCTCTGCCTTCATTCTTAGAGCTGTTGCCTGGTGTACTATTTTACCGGCGTTAGATAGCTATATCCAAGGTATTAGTACTTTTCTTCCGTGTCTATTCGTAAGGCACCAAGCTTCCATGCACTTGGATATTTCTGCGACTGGCGTCGGAACACCAAAACCTTGGTTTGCGCTGTATTAACCTTCAGACCGTTTTTTTCATTGTAATCGTGGAAGAAGGCCAATCCCCTTTTCAAGCCCAGTTCAGTCTCGTTGCAAGCAAGACTAGGTCATCTGCATATTGGATTATAGGAAGCACTGTCTTTCCCAGTTTCGGGGGGAATTTATTGCCTCTGAGTAGGTCCTTAACAAGGTCGGCCGTATAGAGATTGGAAAGGGTGGGAACAATGACACAGCCTTGTTTTAGGCCTTTGTTAGTGTATTTTCTTTTGGTCACATGCATGTTCGAAATCTTTACTCTCACCGATGTGTCAGAGTAAAGTTCCATAATTGTCGCCAACAAGTTCCCTGGTATCCCCCAGGAGACCAACTTCTTCCAGAGTACGTTGCGTACTACGACATCAAAAGCCGCACTGTAGTTGATGAAGCACGCAAAGAGAGGTTGAGCAGCTGGTTTCAAGGTTTTCTGTCCTAAATATGCGAGAGCCAGCACGTTACCTAGGGTGGACGAGCATGGCCTAAATCCTGTTTGGTACATTGGTATAATGTTATTTTCTGTGATCCAATGTTCCAGTTCCCGAAGCAGGCCCCTTGCATAGGCCTTGCCATCCACATCCAATAAAGCTATTAACCTACAGTTTCCAAGGAGGGTAGAATCCCCCTTTTTTTAAAATGGGATGCAATAATGAGCCTTTCCAGGCTCCAGGAACGTCTGATTGACGTAGGCAGTTGTTGAAGAGAGTGGTCAAGTGAGCTGGCCAAAAGTCTTGCTCATTCTTATATATGCTCCCAGGAAGGCCATTTGGGACTGGAGCTCCGTCCCGCCTAATGCTGCTTGGGATCATTTTAGTTGTTTTAGCCATGACCGGTGATGTAGTGTTTTCTAGACCTTCAAGATCGAGTTGCCCCCCTGTAGTGCCCTGGGTTTCAATGCATCCTGGATCCACATAAAGGGAGCCCACATGCTTTTCCCAGACACTGGCAGCTATTGCATGAGCCTTGCTTGTTGGTCCATGTTCTAGAGCATTTATGTAATTCCAGAACTCTCTACTTTTGTTAGGGGGTGTTAGAAATGGGGTCTTTGGTTGGTAGTCAACCTGTCCAAGCAAGGACCCTCACTCTAGTCAGGGTAAGTCACACACAATCCAAATGATCCTGTGCCCACCCTCTGGTAGCTTGGCACTGAGCAGTCAGGCTTAATTTAGAAGGCAAGTTGTAAAGTATTTGTGCACTAAATCATACAATAACACAATATAGAACCACAAAAATACACCACAAAGTGTTTAGAAAAAAATGCAATATTTATCTGATAAGATACAGGTCAAAGCGATTAAAATGCAACAAGTATATGTTGAGATATCACTGTATCACTATATAAAGCATCTTATGTCTTTTAAAAGCAATCAAAGTCTCTTTGAAGCACAAAGTACCTGGCTGGTGTGCAAAATCTCCACAAAGAACCGCAGAGGAGGAGATGCGTGGAAACAAAGGGGTGTGCCTCGATTTCTCAGGCCGCACACAGCAATGCGTTGTTTAGTTTTCACACAGGGATGGCTGTGCGTCCATTTCCGGCGCTCGGTTGTGGATCCTCTTTGGGTTGTGGGGCTTTCAAACACCCCAGGGACGATGCGTGGATTCATTGCACTGACAGAATGAGCTCACAGGAGCTGTGTTGATTCGGTGGGCGTTGCGTCGAATTTTCTACCGCACTACAGGCACTGCGCTGATTCCTCTCTGGAAGTCAGACTGCATCGTTCCAGCTCGGCTGTTTGTTGATCTGGCGGGCCGCGCGTCAAATTTCCGGTCGCTACGCTGGTGCTGCGTCTATCTTCTCGATGCAAAGTCGGGGCGCGTTCTTCTGGTTCGGCATGAGGAAAACTTTTCACTGCGGTGCAACGTGTGCATCGTTTCTGTCAGGCTGTGCATCGAATATCACTGCACAAGGAGTCCTTCTTGTAGAGATGAAGTCTTTTTGGTCCAGAGACTTCAGGGAACAGGAGGCAAGCTCTTTGCAGAGCACATATTCACCACAGCCAGAGAGTAGCAAGGCAGCAGGACAACAGCAAGGCAGCAGTCCTTCATAGAAAGGAGACAGGTGAGTCCTTTGGGCAGCCAGTAGGTTTTTCTTGGCAGGATACAGGTTCTGGTTCAAGTTTCTTCTCCAGGAAGCGTCTGAGTTAGTAGGGGCAGAGGCCCTGTTTAAATACCCAAATGTGCATTTGAAGTGGGGGAGACTTCAAAGAGCGGCTTGGAAGTACACAAGGTCCCCTTCCAGTTCAATCCTGTCTGCCAGGGACCCAGTAGGGGATGTGGCAGTCCTTTGTGTGAGGGCAGGCTACTGTCCTTTGACATCTAAGTGTCAGGCCCTCCACCCTCCCAGCCCAGGAGGACCCATTCAAAATGCAGATGTATGCAAGTGAAGCTGAGTATTCTGTGTTTGGGGTGTGTCTGAGTGAATGCACAAGGGAGCTGTCAACTAAACCCAGCCAGACATGGATTGTAAGGCACAGAAGGATTTAAGTACAGAGAAATGCTCACTTTCTAAAAGTGGCATTTCTAAAATAGTAATATTAAATCCAACTTCACCAGTCAGCAGGATTTTGTATCACCATTCAGGCCATACTAAATATGACCTTCCTACTCATTTCAGATCAGCAGCTACCACTCAAACAATGTATGAGGGCAGCACCAATGTTAGCCTATGAAGGGAGCAGGCCTCACAGCAGTGTACAAATGAATTTAGGAGTTTTACACTACCAGGACATGTAAACTATACAGCTACATGTCCTGCATGATGCCTACACAGCACCCTGCCCAATGGGTTACCTAGGGCATGCCTTAGGGGTAACTTATAGGTAGAAAAAGGAAAGTTTTAGGCTTGGCAAGTACTTTTAAATGCCAAGTCGAATTGGCAGTGAAACTGCACACACAGGCCTTGTAATGGCAGGCCTGAGATAAGGATAAGGGGCTACTTAAGTGGGTGGCACAATCAGTGCTGCAGACCCACTAGTAGCATTTAATCTGCAGGCCCTGGGCACATATATTGCACTTTACTAGTGACTTATAAGTAAATTAAATAGTCCAATTGGGTATGATCCAATGTTACCACGTTTAAAGGGAGAGAGCATATGCACTTTAGCAGTATCTAAAAAGTGGAGGGAGGCTGGAAAAAAGTTAGGGGTGACCACCCTAAGGCTGACAGGTCTAACAGGGGGCAACAAAGCTTGTAGGTGGATCCAGCGTTCTTCCTTCTACTTCTGCTTCAGTTCCCATACCTTCCACTTGAGACCTTTCCTCGCCTGTCTCCTGAGAGTTTCTACTGCTGAGGATTTGTTTCTTCTGTATCTTTTTTCTAGCTGCCAACACTTTTGTTTACTCTGAACATATTCTCTAACCTTCAGAAAGCACTTAAAAACATGGCTTTTCGAGCAGTAAACGGCCACCCCTCTCAGCGCCTTGGGACCCTGCTGGGTGAGTAGTGTGCTTAAGAAATTATTTGATTGATTGATTGTTGAGTTGGACAGCCATACCTTTTTTCTGTTGTTGTCTATGGGCCCTTGTTGAGCTGGGCTGCTTAATGAGGAATGTAAGGTCTTTATCAATATTACTAATCTCTCCTGCTAGGGTTGGGGGTTTCAAATCTAGTATTTTGCTTAGTAATAATATAAATTTATGATTGCAACTGGAGTCATTTTTTAGTCAAGGCAAAGCCATATGTGGTCATTACATGAACCTCACTGGTTTATTTCTCCCACGGGACTGATTTCACTGCTCGTTCTAAATTGACATATGTTGCGAGACCACCCATATATCTTCCAAACAAGTTTTTCTTTTTTGCAGGGGTAGAAGTGGTTGCAAAACCAGCAATGGTTTGTGGTTCCTTCGTCCACGTTTCCTGGAAGCAGAGAATATCTGCATTTTTTAGGAAGTCCTCAATGTTGGGGCTAGCAATGAGAGAGGCTAGCCCAGCCACATTCCAACTGATGACCTTGATAGTGTTGTCTATGTAACTTTGTGGGGGACCAAGATAGTTAAAGGCGTGTTTTCTCATTGATGTTCAAAGCTGGTGGGAGCCACTACCAAGTCGAACTAACCAAGAAGCTGTAGTCCATTCTTGCGCTCTCCGGCTGGGGCTTTCCAGTGTGCTTTATTAGCTGTACAGAGATATTCTAGTCTATTGTCAATGGTTCTACCAGTGGAGTGCCTCTCAAAGCGCTGAATGTTTTTTTAATAGGGCGTGTGGCTTGTATTTCCCTGGTCAGCACTTGCAGATAACGATCTTTTTTTGGCTTGCTAATTTTTATGCCCCAGTCTTCTAGGAGTCCACCATATTCGAAGATTTTATCAACCAAGGCCTGGTTAGCCCAACATGTTAATGTAGATTCTCCTGGGCAGATCCGTGGGTATTCGTTGAAGTTTACTGTTAAGAGTTCCCCTGATGTGAGAGATAGTAATGATGGTATGTAGTGCAATAATCTCAAAATGTTTGACCTGTTTAATATACCCCATGGGCCCTGTGATGCATATAAGGGGGAGAATAGTATTGTCGGCTGTTCGCCAGTTTCCTTCCAATTTATGCTATTTGTATTTGAAGACCCCTGGTGTGACCGCTCTTTCTCTGGCTTATTTATGATGAGGTGTTCTGATTGGACAGTGTATGCAAATATTTGCTGTCTATGATCCCTACTCCAGGCATCCCACTGAGCAATCTCCGTTGCGTCTGTGCATGCAGGTAATTCTTCAATGGACTTCCAGTCAGCTCTTTTTCACTTGGGGTAGATTCCCGGAAGTATTCCTCCTCTCTTCTTTCCTGTTCCCTTCCATTCAGTTGGTTACTGTAGCCTTGTGTGAGTGGTCCCTGGTATTGCTGTTGAGTTGCAGGACTCGTCGTGACCTTTCTATTGTATATTTCATACCGTTTGGGAGTGTCATTGTTAATATATGAGGGAATTTCTGTTTCCTTATCCCCTGCAATGCTCCTTCTGTCGACTGGGACCGGCTGACCAGTTGAGGGGGGCGGCTGCTTGGTAGCAGCCCCTTCTATGGCGGCCTCGCCTCCCTCCATCGTGGTCAGTTGTTCTAGGGCCGTCATGACATTGTCTCACTGGTCAATGAGATAGCTTGCTCTCCTGTTGGACTTGAGTTAGCCTTTACTATTTTATGCTCAGTGCCAGTATTAGATCTGTGGCCACTTTATGTTCATTCGGTCCAATGATAAAGCATTTGCCCATTTTATGTCCTTATAAGACTTTGCCTTTCCTGTTTCAGCCTGGTCGATTACTCTATGAGTATGGTCCTGGACGCAGGTTTCATGTATCACAATTGATTGTGACCTCTGCCGGAAGATTGGATAGGACTCAATCTGCCCAGATGGCTGCTGAGAGTCCCCAGGGCCGCTGTATCTGTGATTTTTATTTTTTGCTTTGCAACTTTAAGTGTTTTTTTCAACTTCTTTTTCTGCTGTCTTGTTAACTGTGGTTGCAGCTTGGCCCTAGGATCATACTCACACAATGGCTTGTGGTTTACGTTAGTGACTTGCTCTTCTATACTGTTTATTGGCACATTAGTTACTACCGAAGGCTGCAATTCTAGGGGTTCCGCTTTTTGTTGCATATTGTCTGATTCTGACTCCCCTCTTCCCTCTTCCTCTTCTGTGAGCACTATTGGGCCTTCTTTGGAGGGTAACTCAAAGGGCATGGTCTTTTACCGGGAATCCACTGCTCCCATACCAGCTGTTTTTTGCAGTTTCCTACTGTTGTTTTACAGTGCTGGATAATGCTGGTTAATAAATGTGGGAGGGTCGCCAGTTTATCGATTATTTCATAATTCCGTGCCCCCATAGCCACCTTGTTCTCTCTCCCGCTATGGGCCCAGTTGTCTAATTTCCCACACAATGAGTTCAGTTTGCTGTCTATGGTTAGTATGCTTTGGGCTAACATGTGTGTTAGTTCTAGATGGATCTCCATTTTGTGTGACTGCCAGGTGAAGGCTTCCACAGCGGCTAAAAGGGAGGCATTTATGGTCTCTATGATGTACTCTGGTTTAACCGCATCTCCCTTGTCCTAGTGGGGGTCATTTTGGGGTGGCTTTTCCTCCTGGGGACTCCTGGTCCCTTTCCCGGTACTTGGTGCTTTCATGTTTATTTCTCGCAGAGGCCAATCATCTTGCTCTAGTATGGTTGGCCAATCCTGTCAGGCTTTCATTAAACCATGTAGCGGGGTGGAGCAGACTCGTCCGTTGTCTGTGGATTCGTCTACTTGAACCACCTCAATTTGTGGTTGAGACTGCTGATGAATCTCAATCACTATAGCCCGCAGGCCCTACTTAGAGATTCCGTCTTCAATTTCCTTGGTTCCCGATTGATGATCTCTCAAGTGGATGCTAGACCTGATGCCTCCAGCTCATACTCGGAACTCCCCGGGTACAGATTGCATCTTTTGGCTCCCCCACATGGCACATTTTTGTTGTTATCTTTATCATTGTTTTTACCGCTGGGGCTATTCCAGCACTCACCTGAGGCAGTGTCTGCCAATACCACCAATTCTTTGATTATTGTAGAGCTTATTCTGAAGCTTGACGCACATCTAATGGAGTCCAGATCTTGCTCCTGCTCCTGCCTCGTTTGTGTTCGGATCGTGTCGACCTTGGCAATGGGACTTGCTCCAGTATCGGGGATAGCAGGGTTGTTGAGGCTTGTGGGACCTGCGGAGCCTGTGGAATGGGGTTATCCAGAGGAATAGTGGTATCACCCTCTTTGTCTCCTTCTCCTGCCCCACTTCTTGCTCTTGTAAAGTAGTTGTGAATGTAGATTTTCTTCGAGCTGGTAGCCTTCCGTTTGAGGACAGTCTTAGAATCCACTGGAATTTTGTTCTCATCTACTGGTTGCTGTCCTGCCGTAGTGCTTGATTCATTGACCCCTCCTTCTTGGTGCTTCAATTTGATTGATGCTGCATTGCTCGCCACACCCAGTGAGCCTAGTAGATCACAGGACACAAAACCAGGAAGGACGCCACTTGATCGAACTGTGCGGGCTGGTCTGGACGTATGCGGAAGAGTAATAAGCGCCACCACACCTGCCCTTGGAAGAGATGGGAGGGGGCAAGAGCACTCTACCCGTGGCTTCTCGCTGCTGCTTGCGGCTTGCTGCCCGCTGCTTTCCCCAATTTTATGTCCTGTTCCCCATATCAAGGCCAGGCTGCAGTGTTCGGCCAGTCTCAGCCACTCGGCCACTAGGTCAGCGAGGTCGTTGACATTGGGCTTGGGTCGCAGATGCTGGATTTTCAGCTGACCCAAATAGTGCTGGTGATGCTAGTTGCTGACCTTCCCTTTGCCTAAAATCCTCGTGGTGCCGGGCTGGAAGTTGTGGGTAACAAGGGTGACGGGGCTGGGGGATTGTGCAGAAACCCTTCCCCTGACCCGTGGGTCAGTAGGCCTGTGTGTCCGTGTAGGGCAAGTGCGGTCTTTGTCAGATTGTACTCACAGGCAGACGAGGCAGACAAGCTGCTGCTTGTCAATGCTTAAGTCTCTTCAATTTCCCAAGGCTTTCCAGGGGTCTTTCCCAGGTCTTGTCCCAAAGGAGGGGCAGGCAAGCGGAGCCAGGCAGGCCACAGCAAATCAAAGTGGTGAATGGCAGGGAGGAATGTGTTGTAACAGGCGGTGGCGGCGATGGATACAGAAAGATATAGGTGGATATAGAAGACCAGGAACTCACTGAGTCTCGTGAGGTCGGGCTGGGTCTCAGGGGTTACTATCACCCTCAACATATCACTGTTGCCCCTCCACTGCTCCACTTGGACCACTCGGACCTTTCCTGCCCTTTCCTGTGAGTGTAGCGTGGGCTCACTGACAATGGGGGCTGTAGTGGTCCTCACACTTTCCCAGGCTTTTCTCCCAGCGTTTTCTCTCTGTGCTCACAGACTAGGAGGATCTTCCTCCTCCCCTCCCCTCTGGTTGCTAGCTGGATCTGGTTGCCAGTTCCATTTCGGTCTAGGCAGGGGGCCAGGGGTTGGGGCTGGGTCTATGGCACTGGTGTAGTGTGAGGCACAGCTCCTTTCTACTCCCCACCGGTCGCCGGGCCCCCGTGTGATAGAATCCCAGGCCCTTGCTGTTGGTGCGACCCGAGGTAACCCTGAGACAAGCGAGGCCGCCGGCTGCTGGGGACTGCGCGCCACAGGGATAAACAGGCGGCAGGTGGCAGAAGGATCCCCCGGGGCCACAGAATCAAGGAAGACGGCAGCTACGGCCCCTAGATGGGTGAGGCCGCAAGGGCTGCGAATCTAACAAGCAGCAGGCGGCAAGCGGCAGGCGGCAGGCAGCGAGGCAGCAAGAGCAGCAGTGGCCAGCCGACGTAGACAGCATAGACAAAGTAGACAGGGAAGACAGACCGTGTTCTAATTGGGCATGAATGCACGCAAAGCAACCAGCCGCGCACACAGAAGTAAGATTCACTCAGAGGGAGAACGAAAAAAAGACTGAGTTGACTTCTGAGAAGCAACAAAAGAAGGTGATGTGGACAGAGGCTTGCCAGACCGCTTTTGATGCCCTCAAGGCTGCCATGTGCACAGCACCTGTGCTGAAGGCACCTGACTACTCCAAGGAGTTTGTTTTGCAAATAGATGCCTCAGAGCATGGTATTGCAGCAGTACTCTCACAGCTTAATGAGGAGGGCCGAGATCAACCTGTAGCCTTCATTAGCAGAAGGTTACTTTCCAGAGAACGTAGGTGGAGTGCCATAGAACGTGAAGCTTTTGCTGTGGTCTGGGCACTGAAGAAGCTAAAACCCTACCTGTTTGGGACTCACGTCCGGGTTCAGACCGACCACAGGCCCCTCAGATGGTTAATGCTGATGAGGGGTGAGAATCCAAAACTGTTGTGGATGTCCATTTCCCTACAGGGGATGGACTTTACAGTGGAACACCGCCCTGGTACAAAACACGCCAAAGTTGATGGTCTGTCCAGATTCTTCTGCCTTAGTGATGAGAACCATGAGGTTGAGTAGTTGCCCCCCACTTTCAGCTGGGGGGAACACGTGTTATACTTGGCATCCTTGGCGTGGTCTCCCCTAACACTTTGCTTCTGTTTCCCAGGTTGTTGATGTGTGCTGGACTCTGTTTTTGCTATTTTTGTTACTCTGGGCACTTTACCACTGCTAACCAGTGCTAGTGTTCCTATATAAAATGTGTATGTAATTGGATCTCCATGATTGGCATATTTGATTTACAGCTACTAGTGGGCCTACAGCACTGGTTGTGCCACCCACATTAGTAGCTCTGTAATCATGTCTCGGAACTGTCTCTGCAGTGGCTGTGTGTGCAGTTTCTATCTGCCAATTTGACTTGGCAAGTGTACCCACTTGCCAGGCCTAAACCTTCCCTTTCTTATATGGGAGACACCCCTAAGGTAGACCCTAGGTAGCCCCATGGGCAGGGTGCAGTGTATGTTAAAGGTGGGACATGTACCTATGTATTGTACATGTCCTGACAGTGAAATACTGCCAAATTCGGTTTTCACTGTTGTAAGGCCTATCTCTCTCACAGGTTGAATTAGGGGCTGCCCTTAAATATTATTAAAGTGCAGATTCCCTTTGGGAGCAGATAGAAATATGGAGTTTAGGGTTTCTGAGCTCACAATTAAAAAATCATCTTTTAGTGACGTTGGTTTTTAGATTGTGTGTTTGAAAATGCCACTTTTAGAAAGTAGGCATTTTCTTGCCTAAACCATTCTGTGACCCGGCCTGTTTGTGGATTCCCTGTCTGGGTCAGTTTGACAGTTGGGCTGTTTGCACCTCTCTCTAAACAGTGACACAAACGGAGCTGGGTGTAGCCTGCATAGCCTGATGAGCCATCTGTGCTTGGGGGGAGAGGTGGTCACTTGCACCTGAAAGGGCTGTTCCTGCCCTCACACAATGCTGTCTCCAACCCCGTGGCGTGTGTATGGGGCCTGGCTTGAGCAAGGCAGGATTTCACAAACAAGAGAGACTTTCCTATGAAGTAAGCCTACTTCAAAGGCCAAAATGGGTATGAGAAGGGCCCCCAAAACCACAGGCTTTAGATCACTCCTGCACATCAAGAGGAACCTCTGCCTGGAGAAGAGCTGAGGAGAAGTGCTGCCCTGCTTGTGACTGTGCTTTGTGGAGCTATCCTGCAGTTGCTGCTTCCGCCTGGTGAAAAGGGACAAAGACTGGACTTTGTTGTGCATTCCTGCTTGTGAAGAAATCTCCACATCACAGATCACCCTCTGCACAACTTACACACACCACACATCACCCATGTCCCTAAAAGGCACCCTGTGTCACTGATGAAGAGTTGTGGGTCATGGTTGAGGAAATAGTCAAGGTGGAGCCACAGCTGTTTGGAGCACAGGTACAACAGATATCTATTGCCAGGAAGATGAAGCTACTGTGAAGGATAATGGACAGGGTGAACGCCATGGGACTACATCCACGCACAAGGGACGACATAAGGAAGAGGTGGAATGACCTACGGGGAAGGTGCGTTCCGTTGCAGCAAGGCACCATCTCGCCATCAGGAGGACAGGCGGTAGACCTCCACTTCCTCCCCCACAGCTGACAGCATGGGAGGAGCAAGTCTTGGCAATACTGCGGCATGAGGGACTCACTGGAGTAGCCGGAGAACTGGACACTGGTGAGTCAACTTTTACTACCTATCACCCCCCCATGCTTGCATGCTATCTCGACTCCTCACTGACTCCCATCACCTCACTCCAAAACAGTACACCACCCCAGTTAACAAACCTAAATGCCAATCCCTGCATTGCATGCCATACCCACTGCAAGCACATCCCTTCCAGCCCCGCATGTGCACCCACCACCAATGCATGCAGAATATGGAGAACTAACAAATCCCACAATCCATCACCATACACAAATAAAGGTGGCAGGACAACAGCAATAATATAGGGGAAGCTAGTGATGCAGAATATGTCACAGACATGTAGCATAATACACCACTTACATCCCACCGGTGCTCTAACCAATCTCAGCGGCGAGGAGGTACCACGCCTACCCAGTCTCCCACCAAAAGATTCCTCAGTGATGACAGCAGATCTGGATCTGGATGAACTCCCTGGCCCATCAGGGACCACTGGTCAGTTGGTTACCTCACCCCACACCCAGTGCACTACAGAGCCTCCTTGCTCAGAATCCAACACCACAGCAGCCACCCAACGTCCCCAGACCTCTGTCCCCAGGACACATCAATCAGTAGTGTGCCCACCTGTACAGGGACCCCAGTCCACACTTCACAGGCAAGACAATGAGGGTCCTGGGGTCAGTGGCAGTGGACACACGGTTCAGGGGACACAGGCACAGGGAACCAGGAATGGTCAGAGGACAGCTGTGCTCCAGGGGGAAGACAGGCCCAGGGAACCGACTGCCTAGGAGGCACTCACTAATGTCCTTGGAGCTTACCAACAATCCCAGGACCAGATGGGTCAGGTGATAAACATCATGCAGGAGTACCAGCGGAAGCAGGGTGAAAACCACAAGGAGATCAAGCAAGAATTGCACACCACCATGGTTTCCATTGCAGGGGTGCTAAGTGACATGGCCAACATCATGAGGGACTACACTTCACACCAGCGGGCCCCTTCCACTAGCATGTGTACTGACCAGCCCTCCACATCTGCTGCAGCTAGTGGACAGGACTCCCTGCCACAGGACCCACAGGCCACCAGCACCCCTCCCGCTGCAGAACGTAAACCACCCCGCAAATGGTCCCTGCAACCCAGACAGACACCGGAGACAGTTGCCAAGACCACTGCCAGGATATGAGCCCCTCCTGAATGTCCTCCTTGTGTTCCACTTTGTCACCTTGTCCACATTGAACTGCCATTTCTCCCGTTCCTATGGCTCCTTGGACACTGGACCTGTGCTACAAACAGACTGGCCCACTACACTGGAGTATTCCCAACCATCACCCCACTCTATTGCACTTTTCATTGTATACTAATTTTTAATAAACACCCTTGGACACAACTTGAGTAATAGTGCTTTATCTGAAGGTAATGTACAATGTATTGAACTGTAATGAACTACATAATCCTGTGTAAATGTCCAGTAATATGTTGATCCATCCTACAAATGTGTCTCAGCAGTCTGTAAACTTCACAACAGGACACTGTTGTAACCACAGCAACATCTGCAATAAGGGAAGGCATAGGTGACAGTCAGGTGGGATGCAAAGGTAAAGACTTGCATTATGCTACAGCCACACATTCAAAACACTGAAATGGAGAAATGTTTAGTTCAACAGTCTTACCTGAGTGTCACTGGAAGTACTGATGGATCATATGTGTCTTGTTGTCCACATCCTCCTCCTCATCCTCCTCCTCACTGTCCTCAGTGTCCACTGCTGCCACAACTGCATTGTCACCCCCCTTCTCCTGCAGATAGGGCACATGCCGTTTGAGGGCCAAATTGTGCAACATGCAGCACACAACAACAATCCGGCAGACACTCTCAGGGGAGTAGCACAGGGATCCACCTGTCAGATGAAGACACCTGAACCTAGCCTTCAGGAGCCCAGAGGTCCTTTTAACAATCCTCCTGGTACATCATGAGAATCATTATACATCATTGTACCTATTCTCAGCCCCTGGTCTCGGATCAGGAGCCAGGACACGTTTGGGTAGCCAGAATCACCTGCAAGAAGTAAGGCACACACATTAGCCCTGCAAAATGGCATGGGGTATGACTCCGGAAGGCATACACAGACATACATTGGTGGGGACTCAGGCTCACCTATTAGCCACACTCTGTGCCTTTGTAGTTTTGGCATCAGTTGTGGGACATTGCTATTCCTCAGGAGAAAGGCATCATGCACTGACCCGGGATACTTGGCAGTGATGTGGGAAATGTACTGGTCAGCAAATCACAACATCTGGACATTGGGTGAGTGGAAACTCTTGCTATTCCTGTTCTCTTGTTCATTAGCCCTGGGGGGGACTAAAGAAATATAGGTCCCGTCAATGGCCCCAATAATATATGGTATATGTCCCATTGCATAGAATCCATCCTTTGCAGTGGGTAAATCATCTACCTGGGGGAATGCGATATAGTTGCATATGTGTTTGAGGAAGGCTGCCAAAACCCTTGCAAGCACCCCAGAGAACATTGGCTGTGACATTCCTGCAGTCAAGTTCACTGTCACCTAGAAAGAGCCAGTTGCCCGGAACTGAAGCACTGAGAGTACCTGCACAAGAGGGGGTATTACAGTGGTGCAATAGATAGCAGGCAGCAGATCAGGCTCCAATTGTGCACACAGCTCTGTGATTGTGGCCGTGTCCAGACAATAGGTGAGCATGATGTGCCTGTCCGCAAGTGTAGCCAGTCCACAAGGGGTCTGTACACGGGTGCTTGCCTCCTCCTCCTCCTATTCCTCTGCAGTGGTTGGTACCTAAGGGACAAAATTAAGAAGGGAGTTACAGCAGAAACCATGAACACACTACAACAGTATAAAAAGAGCATGCTTGTATGTTGGACACTGGAATTGCCTAGGTGAGTACATTCGACTACAATGACGCACTTATCAATCCGTACATGTGTCCCAACATTAGAAAATGGCAACCGCCTGTCCTGTATGCAGGGACAGGTGAAAGTGACCTCACTCCGCCGGCGTTCGCGTCATGGCAGGAGGTGGTCTGAACCGCTGCGCAATTCCTCATTGGCTAACATGGGCCTCTATGAAGTATGGGAACCAATGAGGATCAACGCCGGTGGTGACTGTGTTCACCGTCACAGACGTGACTGCCATTTTATTTCTACCACTTCACTTGCTTCCTGACTTTCCACAGAACGATATCTCCACTGCGTGTGCTGTTGTGACCTGTGTCTGGAACCTGCCATGGCACATGCAACAGGGAAAAGGGCCCCAGCCTTCATGTCGGAGGAGATGGAGAGGCTCGTGGATGGGGTCCTACCCCTGTATGGGCAGTTGTATGGGCCTCCAGACCAACAGGTGAGTACAACATGGGTACGTTGCATGCAACATGGCTGCATGGAGATGTCTGTTTATGCTGGCAGTGTGTGATTTGGAGGGGTGTGGCTAGTGGCAGTGTGAATGCAGGGGTATGGGTCATGTGTGTGCCTGATAAGGGGCTAATGCAGTTTGTAGGCCATATGTGTGACAGGCTGGAATGTCTGGTTCATGGTGTCCCACTGTTTGTGTTACCTCTGCAGGTCAGCAACCATCCGAAAAAGGGTTTATGGCATGCCATCGCCAAGGACGTGTGGACCCTGGGGGTCTATAGCGGGCAGAGCACCCACTGCAGGAAATGGTGGAAGGACCTGAGATGCTGGCCCCGGAAGACAGCGGAGGGAGTGGTGCCCGTCGGAACCTAACCCCCCCTTATGGCCTGCATACTGGCAGTGGCCTACCCAGAGCTGGATGGGCGCTTTAGGGCATTACAACAGCCACAAGGGGGTGAGTACAGTATGTTTGACAACCATCTCTGTTGCCTGGCATGGGATTTGGGTGCAGGGTACCAGCCAGTGGATGCCTCAATATACCAGCTAAGACATTGTTGCGTGGTCTAGCTTGGGTTTTTAGGGTGAAATGCATGTTTATCATAGCTAGGTAGCTGGCTTTCCATGTCAGACAGGGCTTAGTTGGTCCCATTTTGATGTGTAGCTGGCAGTGTTTGCTTCCTACCTGCTGTGGTACTTAGCCAATGGTATGGCAGTGTGGTCCATACTGCCCATTCTCAGTCTCAGTGTTTGACAGTGATGTGTGTGCCATTTGTGCTGTTGGTGCTGTGATTGACCCTGTGCTCCCTTTCTTTCTCCCCCTCTCTCTCCTTTTGTCATCCTGTCCATGTGTGCATTAGCATAATCTGGCGAGGGAGCAGGGGCACTGGCAAGTGAGGGGGCTGCAGCCCACGGGACCCAGGAGGCAGAGTCCACCGACGCTGAGGGACCAGTGGGACGGAGGGCGAGGGGAGCACCACGGCAAAGACAGAAGCTGATACCACTGACTCTGATTCCTCCTCCAATGGGAGCTCCTTGGTGGTGGCGGACTCCTCTGGGATCACCCCAGCTACAGGTTCTACCCCATACCAGCACAGTCCTCCTAGTAGCCCCTCACCCAGTTGACAGTGCCCGCTAACCCAGGAGAGTGGGCATCTTCTTTGCCCCAGGCACCTTAGGCCCTGCCTCAGTCAGCCATGCTGCCCTCAGTGAGGAGGCTATTGACCTCCTGAGATCCATCTCTGTAGGGCAGTCAACCATAGAGAATGCCATCCAGAGGCTGGCATCCCAGATGCAGCAATGCAATGCCTGCCTGGAGTGCATTCATGGTGGATTGGCGGACCTACAGAGATCATTTCAGGCTCTGGCCTCCTCTCTGACAGCAACCAGTGTCCCTGTTTCTTCGTCCCCCCTCCAACTACCACTTCCCAGTCTTACTCTCTTCACCCCCAATCCCTCCCATGCACACATTCAGGCAAGCATGCACACAAAACATCACACATGACTCACACGGACAAACACAGGCAGCACACTTCAGTCCACAAGCACTCACACAGCCAGCACCCAGATGCACACAAATCATCCACTGCCACCACTGTCTCCCCTCCTCCTCTTCCCTCACAGTCACATCCTCATTCACACCTGCATGCCCTGCATCAACTGTCACTGAACCTGCCACCTGCACAGCCTTGCCCACAGTCACCACCATCACCACATCATACAGCACACCCACCTCACTTGCAGACAAAACCACATCAATCTACATTTCCTGTTTGTCCCCCCACCCTGTCTGCCCCCCTCCAAAGACACACAAATGCTTGCACTCAGACCCCCAACAGCCATCCACCTGACACACTCACACTGTCCATGCACCTGCACCCAAGTCCAGCACACCTCCTCCTCCTAAAACAACTCCCTCTAACTCCACTCCCATCCCTCCTCCCAATTGGTCCTAATTAGCTTTTCCTTGTATGCCTTGACCTATTCCCTCTCCTTCCCCCGTCCTGCACATAAGAGGATGGTCTCACCCCCACAGACCAGTACCTCAAGCACCCAGTCTGACACTGTTCCACCCCAAGGACAATCCTCCACCCCCAAAACGGAGGGCTAAAGTGCCACCCCCTCCCAAACAGACAAGCAAAACTATTGAGCTACCTCCAGGGCCAAGGAGACCCCTCCCAGGACAAAGGACGAGAAGGCCCCTCCCAACACCAAGGCCAAGGGGACCCCTCCCAAGACAAATGCCAAGGAGGCTCCTCCAAAACACCAAGGCCAAGGAGAGCCCTCCCAAGACAAAGGCCAAGGAGGCCCCTCACAAAACCAAGGCCAAGGAGGCCCCTCACAAAACCAAGGCCAAGGGGGCCTCTCACAAATCCAAGGCAAAGGAGGCCCCTCACCAAACTGAGCCCATGGAGCCCTGTCCCGAACCGGAGGGCAAGGTGCCACTCTATCACAAGAGGGCTAGGAGACCCCTCAGTAACCAGTGGGCAAGGACCCCCTCCAAAACCAGTGGGCAAGGAGCCCCCACAGTAACCAGTGGGCAAGGTGCCCCCTCCAGAACCAGTAGGCAAGAAGCCCCCTCCAGAACCACTGGGCAAGGAGCCATCTCAGTAACAAGTGGGCAAGGAGCCCCCTCCAGAACCAGTGGGCAAGGAGCCCCCTCAGCGACTAGTGGGCAAGGAGCCCCTTCCAGAACCAGTGGGAAAGGAGCCCCCTCCAGAAACAGTGTGCAAGGAGCCCCCTCAGTAACCAGTGGGCAAGGAGCCCCCTCAGTAACTAGTGGGCAAGGAGCCCCCTCCAATGAGATGTACCCCCAACCTGAGGTGTCAGCCCATTTCCAACATGATGCCCCTGAAGAGTGGAGTCCTGATGTTGTCAGGAGTCAAGTTGGGGCTTGGACTTTGCCCTGTGGGCATTAGAGACTTTGGACTGGCCTTTGGGAATGCATGTATATATGCAGTTGTCTATGTTTTGGGATTTTTAATATTCATCCAACATGATTACAGTGTTTGGAACAGAGGGTGTGTCCCGGCTTTCTTTGCTCCTGGGTACTGTTACTGTTGATTTATTCTGCAGCTGGTTCTGGGTCTGTGGTGTGTGTGTGTACAGTGTGTGTTGTGCATGTGTGTCACTCTCCCCTCCCTTCTTCTCTTCTTTGTGTGCTAGATGGCTGTACTCACTGTCGTTGTTGTTGGTGCTCTAGGACTGCCTTGGCGCGGTACATCATCTGGAAGACTTGCAGTTCAGGTTCCATGGTGGCCTCGGAGTCCTCTGTGTCCCTGGAGGTGAGTATCTCCTTTTGTATGATGTGTTTCCGCTAGGCTTTTGATGTCGTTGCTACCACCCCGGAAATCCTGGCGGTGTGCTATGACAAAATATGGTGGGCGGATCATTGTCTTACGCCTGCCTGTAGGTGGCTACCTCTGTCTTCAGTGGTCGTACCACACTGGCGTTTGGTGTGGTACATTGGCTGCCTGTGGGAGGGTTCACTGCCATGGTCATTATTTGGTGGTCATTACCGCTGGCCCGGAAACGGCACTACCACCATCGCCAGCGTGGTGGTAACCTGACAGCCAAGGTCATAATGACCAACTAAGACTCTTATTCTTTTTAGAATTCATATCTTGACTTATATATGTTGGATTTTTGTTGTTTTGGTCTTGTTTTGTTTAGATAGATATTCCCTATTTTTCTAAACCTGTGTTGTGTCATTTTGTAGTGTTTTCATTGCGTTACTGTGTGTGTTGGTAGAAATACTTTACACATTGCTTCTGAAGTTAAACCTGCCTGCTTGTGCCAAGCTACCAAGTGGGTGAGCAGGGGTTAATCAAGGGTGATTCTCCTTTACCCTGACTAGAGTGAGGGGGTAACCTGACTGCCAAACAAAGACCCCATTTCTAACATTTCCTTAAATGACTATGGTGGTCATTATGACCCTGGAGGTCTTCTGACTGCCAGGGTTAATGTGGCAGTATCACCGCCAACAGGCTGGCAGTGAAGACCGCCACATTATGAGTGTGGCAGGTTGACCACTGACAACCTACCACATCTCCACCCATACCACCATGGCAGTATGAACCGCCAGGCCAGAGATGTTCATCTCCGACCCAATGGTCCCAGAGGACCGCCCGGGGTATTATGAGCCGGCCTACCGCCATAGTTTCTGCTGCAGTAGCCCCACCACAAAAACTATGGCGGTAGGGCTACCAGTGACAGGGAATTCCGTCCCTGCCACCGGTAGATTGCGCCCCTAACCCCCCCAGCAAGCACCTGAACCCCCCAAACCCTCTACAGTCACAGCACCCCCATCCCCGCATCCATGCACACAGACACCCACACACACCACACAGACACCCATTCACCTACACTTCCAGACACACATCCACTCACTCATTCATACACACATTCACTCACACTCATCCATACACGCATTCACTCACACATACTCACACTCATCCATACACGCATTCACTCACACAAACTCACATGCATTCAAGCACGCATACACACAAACATCCAAACATGCATACTCACATGCATACACACTGACATGCAGACACGCACTCACTTCAACATTCATACATCCATTCACTCACATGCATACAACCATGCATGCACCACAACACTCACAGTCACATTCACACACACATTTATACACACAGGCAGACACCACACACTCACACAAAACACCCCCCACCCTCCCACCACCCTCCTCTGTTGGACACTCAACATACCTTGTCCGGTGAGGAGGTTGTCCAGCAGGGAACTGGAAGGGGCGCTGCAACTCCTGCAGCGCCCCGCCAGCAGGACACCACCACATGGTATTAATGGTCTTAATATGGTTGGCGGTGTCCTTCTGGCAGGGTGATGCAGGTGGTAGCAACGCCAGTGCACCACTGACCACCAGCATGGCCACTGCCAGATATCCCCCCAAAGTGTAGCGGAAATCCGTCAGTACTCATTATGTGGCGGGTGGAAGACCGATAGTACTGGCGGTCTTCTAGGGCCTGTGGCTTTGGTAGTCTCGCTCAGAGCCCGCCAATGTCATAATGATGACCTATATATTGTAAAATAACCAATAGATTTAAGAAGGTCAGGAGAGAGGGAGAGTGTGTGCATGATTTTATCTGTGTATGTATGTAAAAATCCTTAAATCACCTCACCATACCCGAAGGAAAGCACCCGACTGTGCTTGACACAAATAGTTAAAACGTGGTGGCAAGTATATTTACATAGTTCAGGAGATTCTACATTGGCCCTCATTACGAGTTGGCAGGAGCAAAATCCCTGGGGCCACTGTGTTATATTGAGAACAAGATGAAACAAGAGTTGACAGCCATGACCACAAGATTTCTGACAGGACAACATTTTTAGGTATGATTGCAGTGTGATATTAATTTTAGATAGGCAAATTATAATGAAGTGGATAAAGTGAGGAAATAGTAAATGTGAGTACAACCTTTTGAATGGTATTTCAGATTGTATTAAGGAAGTGTTATATTTTATGTTCTCCAGTATTGGGTCTTTCATAGATTCACCTGCTTGCATCCTCCTCCTCCTCGTTGAGCTGGGAGTCCCACTGCACTATTATAATAGAAGTCCTGCGATGAAAACAGTGACTTACCTGCAATGGTCCAGTATTGATATCTTGCATAGATGCTCATGCTTGAATCATCCCCATCGTTAGGATGCAAATAACAAGGTATGCTTAAAATCCTATGTTAAACATAGTCTAGAGGCTGTAAATATACATTTAGACAGAACAAAACTTCAGCCAAAAAGAGACAAGGAAACTAAAGTCTACACTATGAGAGACAACTATCATTCAGATTTCTAATGCACATCATGTGTGAAAAGAGTCCCCTTGGTTAAGGGCATGTTAGTGAATCTTTTCCTGGCGATGGCCTTTCAGGTTATTGTCTTTAATTGGAAAGGCTCTAATAACATCTCTTTTCTCACATGGTGGAACTTGATCCGTCATGCTCACAGATTGGATACTGCTCATTCACCCACACTACAAGTAGCCATGAAGAGAGACAATGTTATGGTTGCCTTTAACCTCCTACTTATCTCATCCTAATTCCATTAGTGTTGGAAATGTTGAAGTTTTCAAACCTCCATGAATACCTTATATTTCACTTTATCTGTTTTCTGCAATTTCTACATATCATTCAATATCATTCACTGTATACCACAAGGTCAAGTTTTACCACATTTCTCTCCCCTATATTTCCCTGTAGGGACTCACCAATTATAGGTAATTTTCCCTGTCTCCCCTCCCTTAAAAAGTATAAAACATATAAAATGCTATTAGAGTAAAAGTGCATTTGTTTGTCTTGTATTATTTTTAGAGAAATTATTTGTTTTGTGTACACCTAGAATTTGTATTTCTTTACCAGTGGTATTCTTCTTGAGTCATAACTGCTTTTTCATTGTAACATTTCTCTTCTCTATGTACGTTTCAGTATTTTACTGTATTTATTTATCTTAATTTTCAATAAAGCATTTTTAAACTTAAAAAGAGAGAATCCCCTTGAGCTCTACTCACACCACCTCATATAAGTTATTTTTCTAAACTCTTTCAGGCCTTTAAGCTAGTTCAGACCCCTGTCTTCCTAAAGTGCTCCAGAATGTCTGAAAATGCTAAAGAGGGCTTCTTTTGTGAGTGAATGTGGTTATACACAGATGACCCTCATAAAGACTGTATTTATTGCCTTCATCCATTCCACAAGCTTAAAGACTGCAGGATATGCAGAAAATGTTCATCTAAGACTTAAGCTTAACATATTTTTAGGTTAAATATTGATGTAAATGTTTAAATATATTTTAAATGTAGAATAGCATTAAAATATGTCACTGTTACCTTAATTTTGAAATCAATTATTTCAATAATTTAAAGAGATTAAATTAACTAAGCATTATTTTTGAAGTTTAAATAAAACAAATAATTCCCACTGAAATGTTAGCATTTACATTTTTTATTATGCATTAATAATTAAGGTGATGTATGGAAATAATTACAATGAACTTAAATATATTTTAATACAAAGGAATTATACATCAAATTATAATTTTAAAAGGGTTGTTAAAATACTTTAAAATAAAATGAAATAAATACATTTTAATTGAAAAGTTTTTAACATTAAATCATATTTATTTATATTTTTAACTATTTTAAATATGTTGATTTAAATTAACCTTATTACCTAAGGGATTTCATTTTAAGTCTGTATCTCCATCATGTTCTATGGCAAGGTCTTGTAATTGTAAGGGTTGGTCATGTGTGGGCTTGAGGTGGAGAATTACATTCGTAGGTTTGTGAATGGCAATTTTATTACTTTATTAGAACTTTTGTAGTATTACTGAACATACTACAAAATGAACATATCAGAAGATTGCAGAACAGTTTTAACACGGGCTAGATATTTTTGACCCGATAAAACCTACTGTGCTAAATGAAAAAGCTTCTGTTCTTAGTTCAACTGAAAGGAAGTACATCCTATCTCTCCAATGCCAATTCAAATTCTTCCCCATTTACTTTCTCACATGAAATTGGGACTGTCTCATACATCTATCAAAGTACTTGAAGCAGCTTTTTCCTGTTTCAGAACAGCATGATAAACCATTGCTACGTATCATTCAACTGAATAAGGAGTTCATGAAATGATGTTCAGAGCTATGCTCCAAATGAGAAGTCTTGTCACAACTTCTCCAACCACCATTCAAATCTGTTAAGACTGCAGAACTCAAATTTTCTACTGGAAAGTGACTTTACTTTTAGCATTGACTTCAGGGAATTGAGATACAGGCCTTCATGAGTAAAGAGCCCTACCTCCAGTTTGGCAGTGACAGAGTGTTGTTGAGAACTGACCTGAAGTTAATACCATAAGTGCCTTCTGACTTTCATTTAAGTGAGCCCTACAGTCTCTAGGAATAAGATAATGTTTGAAATTCTACTTAAATGGTGGCAAAACGTTTAAAGCACTTAATTGTCTTTGAGAATCCACACAAAAAAGAAGTTGTTTCTAAATAAGGTATATCCTGGTGTATTGCATCTGATGTAGGAGTTGGAAAATGCCTCTTTTTTCATGATCACCTTAATTTTCTTGACTGATACTGCTGACGTTTTGACTCTGTGAACTGTGACTCTGCTTACCATGGCCCAGGCCATATGCTCTGACCTGTTATACATCAAAGTAGCAAAATTGGCTACCCATAGGTCCCTAATACAAGGTAAACAATGTACCTTGAGCGGCTATGCAACAAAGCAACAATGCAAAATATGACTGCAGCACTGCCACCAAGTAACCTCACTGTGCAGATTTAAACTGCAAATTCAACATGCAAACATAATCCCTTTTGACAGGTCTAAGCTGTCCTTTTAAATATTAATAAGTCACCCCAAGTATGCCTTAAATGCAAATATGGCAGGATGCATGATATATAAAGGTAGAGCATATGAAATATTAATGTTAAACATGCCCTTATAGTTAGAAGGCATACAAAGCTATTTTCACTGTAACAGGGCTATCTGTTCCATAGAAAAACATTAAGAGTTAATATTCAAACAAAATAATGTTATCTTTGCCTTGGAGCCAGATTAAAAGTTCATATGTAAAGTTGAACTTGTAACATTATTTACAAAAGGTACTTTTGAAAAGTTACATTTAGCTTGCCTAAAGTTTGTAGAAGACCATTTTTTTTAGCTTCCAATTCTCACGCAGGACCTGACTAGCTAAATAATTAAGTGTGGGTTGGCTCCTACAGCTGAGACAAAGGGCTTGGGAGTGGGAGGTGTCTTGTTCCTCTGACAGGATGATCATCTGGGCAGTACTCAGGAATTTAATTAGTCACAAAGGGGCCAACTTTGTCACAGGCAGATGTAGCTCTCACCTAGGCCTATCCCCTCTATTGTCCTTCTAGCCAGCCAGGCACCAATATCAGTGGGAGATGGATGTTCCTGGAACTGTTTTGGAGTAACAACAGGGAAGGTTTTGCTCATTTTCCTAGCCACACCTCTCGGGTAGACACATGAGCTCTGCACAGGGAAAGAAAGGTTCTGCCATCTCTGTTTTGAGTAGAGAGGGTTACTCTGGGATTGTTTGGAAATATGGCACACAGGAGCTGCTAGTAGGTAGTGTTTCCATTGGGAACATTTTCCCTATTAGTTAGTTAGGGAGGGGCCAGAAGTCACTCTTACCTATAGGCTAGTGCCATGCATAAATGTGGCACGCCTGGGTGCCTTCTTCAGAATACTACTGGACCAGTGAAAGACAGAAGAAGGAGTAAATGTACAGTTGTGACCTGTTAGGAGAACCTCATGGGCTGGACCTGTTTCCACTTATACCCAGGGCCAAAAGGTAGACTTTAAGGGGGTCACTACGAGTTCAGCAGTCTTTTGGGAAGACTGCCAAGGTGGCGGCTGTCAAAAGACCACCATCATGGTCGTAATCTGACCGCTGTATTAAGAGTTACACTGTGAAGTCTGCCAAAAAACAGCCACATTTTTTAAACTGCCAGGACACTGGAGGTCGGAAAATAGGTGGTTCCATCACCAGCACAGACACCCCGCCAAAAATCCCCCATCAGATTATGATTCACAAATCACAACAGCAGTTCTTCCATGGTGGAAAATCATTGACGGTGCAAACCACAGCGGTCTCAAATCACATCACACTAACACAACACAACATTAGATAGGTTGAAAATCCCATACTGGATACACATCCACACACTCAACACACCAACACACTCCACTATATAATACACCACTACACAATCCACAATCCTTTGCAAACAAAAGGCCACACACAGCCACAAAGGAGCAATAACCAACAAAGATTTCCTAAAACAACTTCTGGCACCTATACACACACCTGCACAACACACAATTTACTTTTACACACAACACACAACAACCGTCATCCACTCACATCACAGCACCTACACCTCATCACATTTTTTTTCAGCTTTTTTCTTTTAACACTACCTCATCCTCTCCAAATGTCCTAATATCCTTCTCTGGCATGCCACATGTCCACTAAACTCATCTGGCACCACAGCCCTTGATAATGGCATGTGAAGTACTGGAACTGATAGCACTGGAACTCCCAGAAGGCAATATCCCCCATTATGAAAACCTGAACAGTGCACCAAAAGTGAGATGTCATGCATGTGAAATTAACTACCAATCTAACCCATCATGAATGTCAAACTGTGACACAGTTTATGGCAATGACAGCAATGTAAAGGCCCACTCCATTATCATGACAAGCAAAACACAGCTACAGCTGAGTGCCCCCTCAAACCATCCTTAGAAAAAAGATTCCTAAGATTGAAAATTACTCACCTGGGCTGGAAATCTAGATGCCAAAGTCAATGCACATGCAGTGCATCCAGATAGAGGTTGATGTCTCTTGCGTACTACCATACTGTGTTCCTACTCTGACACTATTGTGGATTGTCCAGCTTTTTTGTGCCATGTGTCATGCCGGACACTTCACTAGGCAACAAAGGTGAACACCCATGTCAGTAGTCAGACAACATAAGATGATATCAGCAGTCTAATGACTACCAACATAGTTTAACATCTTTAAGCATAGTGTATGGTATTGAAATTAGAGTCTCATGTTATACTAAGTAAGAGTTTGCAGCAGCTGACATTGTCATTTCTGGGGATCATGTTAAGGCACTTTGTGCATCTCACACAACATCACTAATACTCTAAAAGAAACATCACTTGTTATATCACTTTCAGCAACTCTGTGTTCCACTTTTTTCACAGGTAACCTTGCCATTGCCACCATGGAGAGGATACCAGAGACAGCCACTACCTCTCAGTGAAAACAACACCCCTGGAGGTGTGGGCACTGAGGATGAAATTGACCCATCAGGGACACCTGGTCAGTCAACAACTGTCAGCCTCACCCTGCCCACATCGACTCCTCCCAGCCCTGTTTCAGCAACATCACAAGCAAACATTGACCGCCAGTACAGGTACCTGAGTCTCACCTTGTCACCCCTGACAATGATGGTCCTGCCACCACTGGTAGTAGCCACCATGATGATAGAAATCCAACAGCTGCAGAGGGACAACCACCAGGAGGTTATGCAGTAGTGGCAGGCACAAAATGCCATCCTGGCTTCCATTGCTGGGGTTCTGAGGGACATTAATATTACCCTGAGTAGGTCTCCTACACAACATCAGGCCTCTTCCACTAGTACTGACTCTTCAGGCCCTTCAACATCTGCAGCTGCTAGTGGAATAAAGGCCCTGCCAGGTGAAGGACATGCCTCACATGGCGGACTTGGGTCAATGGCGAAGTCCGCCGGCGATGACAGTCATGTATGTGGTGGACATAACGGCCATCTTCTGCAGTATTGCTCTCTTGATTCCTGACTCTGGTGCCAACAAGATCTCCACTACCTGAGCTGCTGTGTACTGCCTCTGGGAGCAACCATGCCACGTCCTGCTGGTGACAGGGCCCAGTCTTCACCCCAGAAGAGCTGGACACACTTGTGGAGGAGGTCCTATCCCTGTATGAACAGCTCTATGGTACACCAGAGGAGCAGGTGAGTCCAAAGGTATACCAATGTGTGAATGGTGGAGTGTATGATGGCGTACATGAAATGTGAAGTAGTGAAGGTTTTGCCACACATGTCTGGGTGTATGTAAATGAGTACATGTGCATAGGCAGTCATACAGTAGTTTCACATGGTAGATAGTGTGTAATCTAACTTCCTTCACATATAGCATAGATTGCAGCATGGACAACAGTGATGGCATGTGAAATGTTTTTGGAGACACTCCATATTATGGACAATCATGTCCTGGTCATAGGTGTGTAGTCAATACCAGGTACTGATCATGCATGTTGTATGCGACACTCAACTTCACACACGGGCTGCCTGCAGATGCTAAATTGTGAAGGAGTTTGAACTTAGAGGTTGGGAATGTTTGCTTTTCTTCTGTGACTGAAGTGTTCAGACCACTTGTGTTGATACAGTGCATGTGGACATAACTTTCTCCTTTTGTCTGTGTCATCCATGCAGGTCAATTCCCATCAAAAAATGGGAATCTGGTGTGCCATCGCCAAGCAAGTGTGAACCCTTTGGGTTTACAGCTGGTGGAGCACCCACTGTAGGAAGCAGCGGAGGATCTGAGACGCTGGTGAGATGCCCTTCCAACGAGGAAGGGGTGCCCTTCGGACCTTGACCCCCTTTAATGGCCTTCAGTTTGGCAGTGGCCTACCCAGAGTTGGATGGGGGTTTGAGGACAGCACAGCAGCCACAAAGGGGTAAGTACTGACTACACACATTTAAATCCCTCTGCCAGTTCAGTGTCTGATGTGTAAGTATATAAACTGTAACCATGTGGTAAGTGCAAAAGGTAAAGGTAGAAGTGCAGTTGCTACCATTAATACACAGGTGTGGACATGGTATTGTGTATGGGGAAAAATAACTCATCTTTGTGAAGCCTATTGTAATGTGGTGATGCACATGTGACTGTGTCATATGTGTGCCTTTGCAGTGCTATTTATATGTGTAACCTGCTGTGTCATCCTTCCCACCTACTGATCCACAGTCCAGATATCCTGTTGGTAAGTTGTTGAGCTCTTTCATCTCTGTCCATTCCTATTCCACTGGATCTAGCCCTATGTGCAACATAGGGTCTCACAGGTGAGAAACAGGTCAAATATTCCTGAGTTGTGAAATAGATGGAAACTTTATGTGAGGGTGCTATCTCATGCAGAAATTTCACATGGCATACTTGCTACACTTACTCAGAGGTGTGAGGAGGTGTCCCAACTGTGTACTGTACATTGGCAAATGTGATGTTTGATCAGTGTGGATATCCTTCATGATGAAAAGCATGGTGGTAATGATAAATTCCTAGTACAAGACATATCATAGACATGTGAGTTCAGACCATCTGTACCATGTACATGTTATTGAGAAGGTAAGTGATTAGCCTGCTATTCACTTAGCCAGTTTAATTTTGCCCATGCTACATAGGGCAATGCATCTCCTATATGTACAACATACACTGTTTTCTGCCAACATCATGTGTACATTGGTACTTCCTGCCATTCTTAAGATTTAAGATTAAGGTTTGGCATACTTACTTTTGCTATTCTGATTCCGTTTTGAGTTATTTTAGTATGGATAAGCTCACTTAGCAATGACTGCATAGTGTTGCAGGTGTTGTAGTTGACAGTTACATGTTGGTGGAATGGGATATGTTGTCAGTCGAATTGCTGGTCTCTAAGTGTATGTGTCAATAATGGTTACTTTAGAAGTGGTTTATGTCAGTTTAACTGAACTCCAGAGATGTGAGGTGACTCATGTCTGAAGTGTTGACAGTGATGTTGGTCATTTGATCTTGACATATCCAGGTTGCTACTCAGCATGATTAGTGGAAATGTATGTGGCCTACACAACATGTATCCATTGTATTGAATGTGTTGTGTACTCCCTGTGGTTGTCTGTTGGTGTATGCTATGTACTAGGAGACCCCTATTGCTTTACATGACTTTATTTTCTATATGAGAATGACTAAAATGGGTAGGTCCAGAATGTCTGTGTAATCCTTTGCAAAAACACAGTTGATACATGTGTTGCTGAAATTAATTAGCAGTCTATTATACTTTAAAATTGGATATGCCAAATGGTATAGATGTATCTGAGTTTTTGTCATTGTGAATGGTATGAACACAGTCACATTTTAGAGATGTCATAGCTAAGCAACATGCTGTGCTGTAATTGGAATGTGATGAGGTAACATTCATAGAAAATAACATCTGGCAATGGCCTGAGCAAGTGTAGATTTGGAGTAATTATGAATTTGAAATCAAAGTTAACACTGATTTCCATTGATGGATTGGTTCTTTCACAGTGATTGTCTGTATAGAGACACACTTTTGATGTTGACAAATAATCTTGTGTAGGAATAGTTTGTGTTTTATCTGTACTGATAGGATGGTGATGTAGTGCTCCGATAGTAGGCTTTTATTGGGTGTGACATTGTTGTAATATGAGGTTGTGGAATGTATGTTGTTGTTGGAACATGATGTTGGCTCAAAATAGTTTCTACCTGGGGGTGTTTTACGCAAAGATGTGATGTTACTGTAGTGTATGGTGGAATGTAAGTGGTATGTAAAGAATGTGATGACCCTACCTCTCTCTCTGTTTCTCTATATCAGCATCAGAAGGCGAATGAGACAGGGCACAGCTGAGTGGGGAAGCTGCTGGCTATGGGGCCTGAAGTCATTATACCATCAACACCAAGGGACCCAGTGGCTCAGAGGGTGAGGAGAGTGCCATGGAAGTGACAGAATCCAGCTCTTCATCTTCAGAATCTTCCTCCAGTGGACACTTCGTGGTGGTGGCAGAGCTATCTGCGACCACCCCAGAACCATCTAAGTCCACCCCCCTCCCTGTAGCTCCCCATCCAGTTGGCCGTGTCAGCTCACCCAAGAGGGTGGGTATCTCCTTTGCCTCAGGCACCTCTGCCCCTGCCAGCTCTGCTGCCCTCAGTGAAGAGGCAATTGAACTACTGAGATCCATCTCTGTGGGTCAGATAACCATTGTGAAAGCCATCCAGGGACTGGCAACTCAGATCCAACAGAGTAATGCATTCCTGGAGGGCATTCACAGTGCAATGGCTGGCCTACAGAGTTCCTTTCAGGCTCTGGCCTCCACACTGATGGCAGCCCGTCAACTTTTGTCCACCTTCCTCTTCCCAGTGCCAAAGCCCTGTTCCTAGACCCAGCCACAGCACACAGACAGACAGGCATGCATCCACCTCAACATACAGACAAACATAAGCACCACAAGACACATCACGGCCATGCACACAAGCAACATTTAGATCCACACACAGCAACAGCAACAACCTGCCCTGACACCCCCACAACCAGCATCACTGGCAGCATACCTGATGCACCTGCAGACACTACACCAACATTCACATATATCTATCCACCACACCAATCCTACCCACAGACAGCACCACAGGAGACCCTCAGGCATCCACCCGAGTCATCACACCCGCAGACACCACAACCACTGACACACCTATATGCATCACATCTACCATACCTGCAGTCATCACCCCAACAGACAGTCAGACCACGGCATCCCCCAGCACCTTCACCCTCACTCACCCACCCAACGGTCACCCATTACCCACAAACATACCTCCCACAAACATGCACCGTAGACATCCACACCAACACCTCAGACAACCACTCCCTCTCCCTCCACACCCAACCCCTTTTGCTATCACTTTCCCTGTGTGTCTAAAACAGCTTTCCTTTTGGAGTTTGCCCTATTCCCTACTCCTCTCCCACCACGTGATACACCTAGACATTCTCTGTCCCTCCCTAAGTTCAGCCCTACCACCTCCAAGACCTCCCCTGCACCACCTGCAAGTACCCATGTCCCTCCTCCTGCCAAGAGGTCTACCCCACCTAAAAAAAACAAGCCTCCTCTAAACCTAAATTAAAGCCAAGATTCCCCCTCCGAAACCAGATCCCAAGGGCACCCTTCCAAAACCAAAACCCACCCCCCCACCACCCCTCCAGATAACCCCTGAGGTGCCTGCCTGTTCCATAGATGCCTCTACCTGTGGATGTTACATGGCGGTCAGGAGTCAAATTTGGGGCACACATCTGTGCACTGTGTGCATTAAGACTGTTAATTAAGGACTGGCCTACTTCCTTTGTTTTTCCAATATTTTGGATTATATTAATAATTTAAGCCAACCTGTTGTTGGTTTGCTGCTCAAATCTTTGTCATGCATTTCTTTCCCTAGTATGGAGTTCTTTCTGGCTGATATTGGTTTTGTGTCTGTATGTGTGTGTGTGTCTGTGTGTGTGCTGCTTGGGCTACCTGTGTTGTTTAGTCAGTATGCAAGGTTGTGTGCAGTGCTTTTGCCTGAGAGTGGTAGTGTGTGTGTTGTATGATGGACAATTGTATGTTCAAGATTTCTTGATGTGTTGGTATTGAATGTTGTTTGTGTTGAGATGTGTTTGTTGGTGTGTTGTGTGGCTTTGTGTGTTTGCGTGTTTTGTGCATGGTATGTTAGATATGATGTTCTGTGGAAGTCGATCAGTAAATAGTTTAGTTGTGTATTTGTGTTTTTTTTTGCCTGTTGGTATTACGTTGTGATGTATGTGTGATGTGTCCCTGGGTAGTGTTCCCTGTGAGTCCCTTCCAAGAGACTGAAGATGATGCGGTTGTGATGTGGTTGTGACGTGTTGTGGTGTTGTGTGGGCCTGTGCAGGGTTTCTCTGCGTACCTACGGGTGTTTGTGACGAGTGTATATGTATGTGTGTGTTGGCCAAAGCGTGGTTGTTGTGCATATGCGAGTGTGGCTGTATGTGAGTGTGCATGTTAGTGTGTTGTTACGTGTAAGTGCCGCCCTCACACCCCCTTCCCGAATGTATGTTGTTTGAGTGTACAAAATGTGATAATCTACAACAGAAACAGGTAGGTGTGTGCACTTACGGTTGCTGTCATCGTCGCAGATTCCGAAGCCTTTGGGCGAGGAGGAGCAGTGGGAAGACGTCTATTTCTGGTTCGATGGCAGCTCCACCCGAGTATGGCTTCCTGAAGGTGGGTGTCTCCTTTAATGCAGTTGGTTTCCGCTTGGGTTTCAGTGGTGTAACGACCGCAGCGGAAACCTTGGTGGTGTGCAACCTCTTAATCTGTCCGGCGGAAACATGGTCTCCGCCAGCCTGCAAGTGGCTACCATCTTCTGTGGCGGCCAGACCGCAGTGGTGGTGCTGGTGGTACTTTGGATGTGTTCTGTACTGAACAGCGCCGATGTCATAATTTAGTTGTCTTCTCCTGAGACCGCCAAACTCGTAATGAGGTCGTTGTTTGACCATCTGTTCAATTACAGGGACACACAGTCTGCAAAAAATCATTTTCCTAAGGTGCCCAACTGATCAGTTTCAACTGGGCCTGCACTGGATCCTAATGGTGGCTTCTATGGAATAAGTCCTAACCACCAAATTCTGTTCCGGAGGTCCTGAAACCCTTGGCTTGTGTCTGACTGTACTTATTCTGCTTAAAGCTAAACCTGGGACTCAGAAGCATTTCCTGCCTTTGTCATTTTGGTAGCATTTTGTTCTTTAAAATAGTCCCTATTTTTATAAATTGGAGTGGGATTTTTATTGCGCACTGGTTTAAATTTTTTATCTGTTTTGGTAATTCTAAATGCTTTGCACAGTTTAAGTGAAGCCTGCCTGCTCTGTGCCTTAGCAGCCTGGGGTTGAGTTCAGGTGTAAATTACTGAAACTTTTACTGGAGATATCAAGACCTCACCTTCCCACCCAGCAGTAGAGTCAAGTACAGCCATGTCACCAAGCTGACCTGGACAGACCACGTCATCGTCCACTTCACCATCACAGGATCCCCGGCACTGCCACCAATCCACCCAGCCCCTCACACTGACGCTTGAACAAAATATCAGAGAGCCAGTGGACCAATGCCCTCAACACCTGAAACTGCAACCAACCTAGAACAGGCTGTCAAGAACTTTTCTGCCTGGATCACCGATTGTGCTGACAGAGTCACCCCCGTCAAGCCCACCAAACTCAGGAGACTCACCAAACAGGCCAGTTGGTACACCACGGAACTGAGAACCTTGAAACACAACTGCAAGCAACTCAAAAGGAAATGGTGTACCAGCAAGGGGCCCACTGACCAAGTCACCTTCAAGTAGTCCCTCAACCAATACCACAATCTACTGAAAAAGATGAAAAGGAGCTCCCTAGCTGACCACATAAAGGCCGGCTCTAACCACAGCAAAGAACTCTTCAACATAGTCAGAAAGTTCTCCAACCCCTGAGCCACAGAAAACATCATCACCTCTTCTCAGGAACTCTGCAAGACCCTGGCAGACTTCTTCCACAACAAGATCTCCACCATCTATAAAAACTTCAAACCCCAACCCACTGCCGCTGACACCCTCAACTTCCTCACTCCCATATATGCAAAACCTGTTGCAAACTCTGACCACCTGCTCAATGCCTGGGACCAGCTCACCACACAAAACACTGCAGCCATCATGAGCTATGTCCTCTCAGGAGCACCCTTGGATGCCTGTCCCCACCACGGGAGAAAGATGATGAGCAGCAAGCTCACCGCCATTTTCAACTAATCCACAAACACGGCCATCTTTCACAAAGTATGGAAACACACAGAAGACAAACCCCTTCTCAAGAAGCCATCCACCAACTCCAGTAAACTCAAGAGCTACCGTCCCATCTCTCTGCTCCCCTTTCCCATGAAAGTCCTCAAAAGGCCACCAACTGCCAACTCACAAAACACCTGGAGATCAACAATCTTCCGGACTCCTCCCAACCTGGATTCTGCACCAACCACAGCTCTGAAATCACTCTGATTGATGCCACTGATGACATCAGATCCCTCCTTGACTGGGGAGAAACGGCAGCCCTGATACTCCTCGACTACTCTGCAGCATTCAACACTGCACCCCACCACACCCTTATCAAGAGGCTTCATTACCTTGGAATCCAGGGAGATGCCCTCATATGGATCACCTCCTTCCTCACTTGAGAAACCAGAGAATCCTCCTACCATCTTTTACCTTGGAACCCAAGAACATCATCTGCAGAATCCCTCAAGGCTTGTCCCTGGGCCCTGCACTGTTCAACATCTACATGATCCCCTTGGCCAACAGTGTCAGAACCTATGGTATGAACGTCATATGCTATGCAGACAACACCCAGTTCATCCTCTGATTACAAGAAGACCCCTCTACCACATGAGCCAACTTCCACAGGTGCATGATGGACATCACTGACTGGATAAAACCTACTCCAAGAGACCAAGCTTGCAACCTTGGCATCATCCTGGACAGCAAACTCACCCTGAAATACCAGATCAATGCAGTCACTTCTGCTGATTCCTCACTCTTTGTATGCTCACTAACATCTTCAAATGGCTCCCTGTCAACACTCGACAAACCATCACTCGAGCCCTAGTTAGCAGCCGGCGGGACTACAGCAACACACTCTATGTAGGAATCACCACACACCTCCTGAAGAGACTGCAGACCATACAGTATTCAGCAGCCAGACTCATCCTCGACCTCCTTATTTGACCTTCACCACCCCCCCACTTCAAGAAGCTCTACTGGCTACGCATTCAGAAGAGATGTCAATTTAGGATGCTGATCCACAACTACAAGGCCCTTCACAATTAAGGACCAGCATACATCAACCACTGCTTGAACTTTCACCAATCCTCAACACACCTGCACTCTGCTTCCCTCTCCTTTGCACCCCCCCACATCTACCAAACCAACAGTGAAGGATGCTTCTTCTCCTACCTCACAGCTAAATCATGGAACGGCCTCCCCTTCACCTATACACCTCATCTTCTCTTCTGGAATTCAGAGAAGGACTCAAGACCTGGCTGTTCAACTGAAACCCCTTTGCAGCACGATTCTCAGTGAAAGGATACCCTTGCAGGTGATTAGCCACACCCTATAAATCCTGATTGACTGGTTGATTGATTTGAAGACTGGTGTCATTATTATGTGAAGTGGACTACCATACACCCCAGCTAATAATCCACTTTCTAGCATCTGAAATTTCATTTTGCGGCCCAAAACCAGAGAGACCACTGCACAGTCATGTAAAACACTGCTCTACCAGAGGTGTAGTTGCTTCTATTTGCTCTTTTTGCTGAAGTTTTTATAGCAAACATGTGCTGAGCAGCAACAAGGAAAAAATACCCCACCAATACTATCAAGAAGAGGCAGTACAAAAGGACAATGAAGTAGGCTTAGCAGCATTATATCATATCTCTCAATAAGGTGAGCCATATTTTGATTTCCCTCCATCTATGAAAGATTCAATACTGGAGAAGAAATATGTTACTTTCTTGAGCTGGTAGTTCATCAGTATTGACATCTTTCATAGATTCACAAGCGCCCCATCCTTCTGCCTGGAAGAGGCTCACCTTCCAATAAGGGTCCTTCACAGGAGTGCTTTGAAATCTGAAGGGTGGTGGCCTTTCAGGGTGTGGACTTCAGTCTGATTGTTCTGATTCTTTGAAGTGTGGTTATTTTTAAAAGTTTGTGACAAGGCTACTTAACAGCTGTGGCTACAGTCTATAGGCTGTAATTAACATGGTTTTTAGTAGTAGAGTAGTATTCCCTACTCAACGACAGGAATGGTTCAAGTATGTGAATCTATGAAAGATATCAATAGTGGAGATCTACCATTACAGGTAAGAAACTTTTGTCATCATGCTACTGACTGTCTGATTTTTGTGCTTTTGACTGGGACCACTCCCAAGTAAGGGGAATAGTATAAGAATGCTAGGTACCTGCAAAGGTACACTCTGTGATTTTTGGCATGCATTGGTTACTTGGCTTTGTTTTCTCCAGCAGTTTTTAAAATTTATTTAACCACAGCTTTACTGTGGCATCGACTGGCAAATATGATTGAAGGGTAATACTTGCTTTGTCAACATTGACTACTGTTAGGGAATACACCTATTGTACCCTTTCTGGTTGGACAAGGATGGCTGTATGTGCACAGGTTGTGTGGTAAGGAGACACTCTGCCTTTGGGTATTCATGAGTGGTGCTGGTGTTATGTGGGATAAAAAGACAGAATTCTGTTTTGTTCTAATACATTATATGGGGCTCTGTAATTGAACACTTTTGAGGATTGTTTAGATTAATTCTACAATTTCAGACATGGTTATCACTGGTGTCTAAGTCATGGAGTTCTTTTTTCTGAATATTATATATAGAATAACTATTTACATATGGTTTTAATTACTTCCAGCCTTTATGAAGTTACTCTGATGGATTTTTCAGGGATGAAACATGTGCGCAGGAATTTTTTTAACATTTTTATGCATGAAAGATAATCCAAGATCAAGGGGAATGCTGTTGTGTCGTTTATTGAACGTTAGCACGAACTATTGCTACATAACAGAGGAATAATTTTGAACAGTAGAGTGCATGCTGATAGAATGTATTTTGCCTGTACTTGGTGTTAGAAATGGGGTTTCTGGTTGGCTTGGGTATGCGCCTAAGCCAAGCGGAACCCACCCACTCAAGTCAGGGCGAGGGAGTTACACACCCAAGATAACCCCTGCTCACCCCCTTGCTGGCATGGCACAAGCAGTCAGGCCTATACCAGAGGCAATATGTAAACTTGACACACTATTCCCACCACAAAGACAACACAACACCAAGGTATATAAAAATAAACTGTATTGTACACAATATTATTAGATCAAACACAACATTTCAATAATACCCTGTTACACAACAGTTGTCAGAACATTACTCAGGTACTATTACTCTGCGAAAGCTAGCAGTAGTCACATTGAACATATAGGTTACTGGTTATCTTGCAACATGAGCAGTAGTCAGGTTAGCATTCCCAAAGTGCACATATCAGGGTAAAAGTACATATTACCAGAAAGGCATAAGGTCACATTAAAAACGTTACTAAAATGCACTTGCCCTAGAGAGCATACCATCATAAATGCCCATAACAGGAACATCAGTGTTAGACTTTTCATCCTTGGCGTGGTCTCCCTTAACTTTTTGCCTCTGTTCCCCAGGTTGTTGATGTGTGCTGGACTCTGATTTTACTGTTTTTGTTACTCTGGGCACTTTACCACTGCTAACCAGTGCTAAAGTGCAAGTGCTCCTGTTTAAAATGTGTACGTAATTGGTTCTCCATGATTGGCATATTTGTTTTACTGTTAAGTCCCTAGTAAAGTGCACTAGAGGTGCCCAGGGCCTGTAAATCAAATGTTACTAGTGGGCCTGCAGCACTGGTTGTGCCACCCACACAAGTAACCCTGTAATCATGTCTCACACCTACCACTGCAGTGTCTCTGTGTGTATTTTTACTCTGTAAATTCGACTTGGCAAGTGTACCCACTTGCCAGGCCTAAACCTTCCCTTTTCTTACATGTAAGGCACCCCTAAGGTAAGCCCTAGGTAGCCCCAAGGGCAGGGTGCAGTGTATGGATAAGGTAGGACATATAGTAATGTGGTTTATATGTCCTGACAGTGAAATACTGCCAACTTCGTTTTTCACTGTTGCAAGGCCTGTCTCTCTCATAGGATAACATGGGGGCTACCTTTAAATATGATTAAAGTGTAGATTCCCCTAGAGAGTAGATGGACATGTGGAGTTTGGGGTCCCTGAACTCACAATTTAAAAATACATCTTTTAGTAAAGTTGATTTTAAGATTGTGCGTTTGAAAATGCCACTTTTAGAAAGTGAGCATTTTCTTGCTTAAACCATTCTGTGACTCTGCCGTGTTTGTGGATTCCCTGTCTGGGTCAGTTTGACAGTTGGGTTGTTTTTCACCTCACACCAGACAGTGACACAAAGGGGGCTGGGGTGTAACCTGCATTTCCTGATTAGCCATCTCTGCTAGGAGGGAGGGGTGGGGTGGTCACTCTCATCTGAAAGGACTGTGCCTGCCTCTGACAATGCCGGCTCCAACCCCCTGCTGTGTGTCTGATGACTTGCCTGGGCAAGGCAGGATTTCACAAGTAGGTGTGAGTCCCCTTTGAAGAAAGGTGACTTCAAAGACTAAAATGGGTATAAGAAGGGCACCCAAATCTACAGACTTAAGAAACACTTCTGGAACCAAGAGGAACCTCTGCCTGGAGAAGAGCTGATAGCTGAGGAAGAAGTGCTACCCTGCCTGTGACTGTGTTTTGTGGAGCTTTCCTGCAGTGCTACTTCTGCCAGAGTAAGAGGGCAAAGACTGGACTTTGTGTGCCTTCCATCTTGTGAAGAAATCTCCAATGGCTTGAGTTAGAGCTTGCCTCCTGTTGTTTGAAGTCTCAGGGACAGCAAAGACTTCTCTCTGCCAGCACCTGGAGTCTCTGGAGAGACTCCTGCTCTGACAAGTGGTGCCCTATCCAGTCCCTGGGCCCTTGAAAGGAAAGCTGGTGGAAATCCAAGCAAATCGACTTCGGACGACTCCGGACCGACGCTGCTGCTGAATCCGGTAACGCCGCCTGCACCTGACCCTGTGACCTTCGCTGGAACGCGACACTCTTTGCAGGTCCGTCGCCGCAGCAGCCCCGCTAAAGTCCGCGACTCCGTGGAAGTTGCCGCACCACGTCGTGACCGACGCCGCTTGAAGTGCACGGATTCAACGTTTCGCACAGACGCCGCGATTCCTGACTTCGCGCCTCGGCTTGTTTTCACTCTTCACCAAAGGTACTGTACTTGGGGGTCTACACGACTCCGTGTCCGGCGCCGCTGGTGTCGGCTTGTTGGGAACGACTCCGTCACGACGCCGTGTTAACATCTCATTGAAGCATTTTTGTTTCTAAGCGCTATTTTTGAGTTTAATCTTTAAAAATTCATAACTTGACTTGTGTATGTCGGATTTTTGTCGTTTTGGTCTTGTTTTGTTTAGATAAATATTTCCTATTTTTCTAAACCGGTGTTGTGTCATTTTGTAGTGTTTTCATTAAGTTACTGTGTGTGTTGGTACAAATACTTTACACCTAGCACTCTGAGGTTAAGCCTACTGCTCTGCCAAGCTACCAAGGGGGTAAGCAGGGGTTAGCTGAGGGTGATTCTCTTTTACCCTGACTAGAGTGAGGGTCCTTGCTTGAACAGGGGGTAACCTGACTGTCAACCAAAGACCCCATTTCTAACAATCAGCAAATACATGGCAAGTCATAAGAAACCATCGTCAGGAATGCATTTGCCCTCAGAAACATATGCAAAACACTTTCATGAAAGGCATATAACGTAAGAGTATCACGAAAGAATGGCCCTGGTAGGTAACATAGAGGTTATGACCTCATCATCAAACACAGTCCTCCCAAAGCAGATTATGTTCTTCCGCACCCAAAGAAATAGGCCCCTCGCGCAGGATATGGGCCAGCGAAAACACATTGGGCTTGGAGATTGTATCGCGTCTGCGCTTCCCTTATACATTATATGGTGTGACAAAATGGGGCACACACCCAATGCGGTAATTGCAGGACCGGGGACCTCCGTTGAGGGTCACCACCCTCGCCTGCCACCAAAATAGGTCAACTGTCCACCCGGCCTCCCCCTTGAACAACAGGGCCCCTGGTGATCCCTAGGGATTCCCCTGCGGGGGTGGGGAAGGAAGGGGACTCAGACCTTCTTCCTGGGCAGGGCGATCTCTCCCAATCTCCCCATGTCAGATCACGCACTCTGGTGGCAGCCGCCCAGTCCTTGAGGCTGCTGCGCTTGCAGGCGGCTTCCAGGCATGCTGCGATCCTCGTTAGGAGCGTCCCCAGGGCCGCTCCTTCCTTCACCACTGGCGGAAGAGCCCGGGGAAGCCTCCCCAGCGACGGTAGGGCTGGCCGGCTCCTCTTTCTCCGCAGCCCGGCCGCACTAATCACAGGCTCCAAAAATAGATGCATGCCTGTGCCCCAGGGACACAGCACAGTGCCCCTGTGCCCCTGTACCCCTGGGCGACAGGGGCTCCTGCAACTTTCCCGGGTCGCAGCAGTGATTTCTGCTTCTGGAGAATGAGGAAGTTGCTTCAATGTCCATAAAACAAATAAAGTCAAGTGCTCCTCCTGTGCTCCACTCAGGGGGGCGCATTGAGCAGCCACCACTACGCTCCGGCACAGGAGCTAGCAACACAGTGTGGTACTCGCACTTTGGGGGGATAAAAGTGTTCTCACAGCCCGGTGACTAGATCAGGTAGAGCGCTCCTCAGGCACTCCAACGAATAAAGGACAGTGCTCTGCTCCAGCACAGGAGCCTCCAGATACAGCGCTGTCCTCGCGCTGGAAGACAAATAGGTGCAGGGGGGGAAGGCGCCACAGCATCCAGCCCCTAGGGACACAAGGGTAGCACAAGGCAGTAAGGCCCAACAACAGGCCAGCACAAAGGAGATGCAGTCAGTGGCAGTTCCTCCTAATGACCCAGCAGGTCACAGATCAGCACAGCAGCAGTGACAAAGTGCTCAGAGTCCTAGAGCCAACAAAAAGAGGTCAGAAAAAATAGTAGGAAGGAGGCAAAAAGCTTTGGGAGGACCCTGCAAAAAGGGCGAGGTCCAACACATGGACAGTGATATTTAAGATAATTGGGCATTGATCACTGAGCAACCCAATATGCACAACTATTTCAGCACCCAAGAGGAATTGTGTTTGTGTGGAAATTGTATGCCTGGAAATGTGCAGTTAACAATTTCGATGTCTTACAATATTAATGAAATGAAGCTGATTTGTGTTTGGGTTGCCCCGGCGGATTCTGTCACAGTGGACGTGAGGTGTCTTCTCTTCCCTCTACTTAACCCGAGTCACTGCACTCACGCCTCACCACTGTTATTCATATACACACACCCCTCACTCACCCGTACCCACATCGCTTACACATGAGTACTCATTCAATCCCCTCATTCACAAATTCGCTCACCTTTCACACTTCCTTCCTTTACACTCTTTCCTCACACACACACACACCTATACTTGCGTACGCTTCCTCGTATTTGTTTGCTTTACTCACACTAAGAATCAACAATTTTAGAAACTTTGAACTGTTTTGAAGTTATCCAAGACACTAGCTCCCTGAGTCTTTCGGTCAATATTGGCGTATTCAAATAAAGCAATGATTTTGTAAACTGTTTCATTACAAAACCGTAGTGAAATAGCCACACTGATATTCTCCAATTTTTCAGTTCTGCTCTATATGTTATATTTATTGTATTTTATCTGCCCCTCCAAGCCTCCTCGATCTGTTTGCAGTGAGAGTTGCCCTATGGGAAGCAGAAAAGCCCACAAGAAGGGTAAACCAGCTTGCTGCTTTGACTGTGTCTCTTGTTCAGAAGGAGAAATCTCCAACAAAACAGGTGAGACTGATTGTCCAAGTCGGTGCTATTTCCCTGGCATTGTTCTAAGTATGCATGCATCCTTTTAGTGTTCCCCTCCATTCCTTTCCACAAGTTAGTCTAGATACATGGATTTGAGTTGGGATCGATGTGCAAATACTTAAAGGAAACTAGTGAGTACGTGTTTATCTAACATTTAACGTTATTTTATCAAGTTACCAAATGAGCACGTTTTGAACCAGTTAGCCTCAGGGCCACTAGACCCTTTCTGTGTTAATTTTAACCAGAGAGCCTCATATAACTAGGCAGATTGGAAGGCCACCAGACCTCTTCTCCAACACTTTTATATTTATTAGTTTTTATAAATGGTTTTATAGGAGGCACCAGACATATAATGTGGCTGGCAAGGTCTTTTTAATATTTTTTTCACCACAACTTATTAATTGTGGTGCAGGAGGTCATGCCAGGTGTTATCCATTAAGCGAAACATGGAGCAGGAGGTGATGCATGACATCAATTTAATATAATTTTTAGATTAAGGGCCTCATGGAGATCCTGGTGGACATATTACACTGTCCCAACGGTGACGGATATCCTGGCCACCGAAATATAAATCGCATTATTTCCTATGGGATTTATATTTCGGCAGTCTGGATATCCGTTGTGATGTAGTAACTCGTCCCTTAGAGTCTGTTTTAGAGTCTGGTGGAGGGAATTACTCTGTCACAAACGTGATTGATATGCTGTTCGCTTTATTGCAATTCTGTTAAAGCCTGTGGAACTTGTAATAGGAGTAACCCCTCTGCCAAACTGTATATCAGGTCTCTAGTTGGTACTGCACTGACTTCCTATTTTAAATTACATCTATTTTAGCACTTAAGAATTGAACTATCTGCACACTATCACTATCACGTTTATCAACGTTTTGTAATAGTACCTAGTTTAGTCACGTTTTGGGGTATTTCTACAATCTGTGGGTAGTAAGTCCTGCAGTTTTTATTTTTGTATTTTAATGTGTACGTTCTTACATTATAGGGATTTTAATGGCTTCTAAGTTTATCGCTAATCAACCCAGCAGTTTGTGCCACGAATACTTTACCGAACTATTACCATATGCTTTTTGTACAATGACTTGAAAGCATTGTTACCCTCAAGTAGGGTACTGTATAGCACTTTTTGCAATAGTGATTGAATATGATTTTATGGCATTGCACTACAACTGGTATAGTTGAATCATAAGGTCATTATACATTTAATAAACTACATTATTTTGTGTTTCTTAGATTTTGTGTTTATGCTGTATATTGTATGGCTTACGTTTATAAGTTGAAATAATAAAGTTGATTGCCCACTTCTGTTTTGGAAACAGCACATTTAGCTGCAAAGATAGCTGCCCTCGTTCAAGTCTGGAGTTTACAAAGATTTTGTATCTTTCTGTTTTCTCTTTATAATAAATCCTTAGCAGCTACTTTAGGAAGCATGCGAGAAAGTAAGATTTCAGCAAGGGATGCATGGGAAACACATGTTGCTATTACATACAATATTGATTTTACTGCAAACAATATTGTTTTTATGCCAGGATGTGTTTTTCGGAACGAAGCCATAAACAAGGATTTAATTATGAGGAAAGTAGATATAAAGAAGTGGCAGGATATAAGGATTATAGTCTTATTTATAGGTTTGCAGACTGGCCTTGTGAGAGATGCCCACCTGCCTGGAGAGAATCTCTTTTCTGGTGATGCAGCAGATGAACTGTCAGCAAACAGGAATGCTAAGGAGGGTGCCATGTTTTTGACCTATTCAACATTCTATTTTCGTTTTCAGAGACAAAGTGGGTTGCGTGGGCAGTGTCATTGTCCCGATTCTTCTGCATCTATCTGCCCCATTTGACACTATGAATGATTCCATTATGCTGAAAGTTCTTTGGGCCGCAGGTGTTTTAACAAGTGCACTACCTCAACTTTCATGGTTCTTTTTTTTGTAGGAGGCTCAACGGGGGCGAGGGAGCAGGGTGGCCAGGCACAGTACCAGGGTGCCAGGAGGGAGTTCGGGGCCCCTACAAGCAAGGCCCAAGAGATGAGGGTTGGTTGGGAGTAATTTCCTGACACAGCTCTTGGAGTCAATAGCCAGACTGTATTTAGGTATGGCTGCCCCATTCTAGAGTGGGGATGGTGTTACCCATTCGGGGGACCAGCCAGGATTGTCCCCTTTCTCCAACTTTATTCACCTTATTTATAAAATCCCTGGCTCAATATATACAATGAAACGGCAGCATTCATCTCTCTTTCTTGGGCGTGGCAAAAATGTAAGTATTCATGGATGATGTGGCCCTACATTTATGCCCAGATAGATCAAATATAGTGACAGCTTTACAAGCTATTCAGAGCCTGCCCTGCCCCTGTCTGCCTCCACCCCCCGGAATCTGGAATAAATGGCTAGAATGGGCTCAGATTAAGATCAACATTGAGAGTTTCTCAAAGTACTTTGAATATGGTTTTGCATTGTTGCGGGGGGGGGGGTTAATGTTTATTGAATGAGGATGATGTTTTTAATGCCTGGATGCTCTATTATACCCCAGAAAGGCTAAGTAGAATGTTTCATACTGTCACATGGAGGTGTCCTACATGTAAAGGTGTGGGAGATTGGGGGCATAGATTTATGACCTGTAAAGACATTTCCAGGTTTTGGCTGCAGATCTTTGAACACTCTCACTCAAGCTTGGCTATGTAGTCAACCCCACACCTAATACCATTCTATTCAGCCTCACCCTTTCCTCACAGGCTGAGGAACAGAGCACCTAATTTATTTTCATTTCTATTCTGGTAGCTCGGTCTTTTATTACTAGCCACTGGAAGTCTCCATCCTGGGGTCAGCTGTTAAACCAGTAGAGGCAGTGATTTGCATTGTTACCTGTTTTCACCTAGTTGTAAAGGTAATAAAGGAGCCCACTTCATCACTTCACAGGCACTTTATACTGACAGGCTATCGGCTGTCAATGTTTTTTCTTGACACGGTCAGTTTTTAACTCAGGGCCGTTTTTACAGCATTAAGCATTACGCTATACATTTTGGTCGGCACTATCACTTTATTTGCATTGTTACTTTATATTGTTCACCAATTGGGGGTATGCGCACTTTCAGGGCATAGTCTGCATTTATCTGTGGGCCCTCAGATTGCTGAAAAATGTAGCATTGATTGTACTGTCACTTTATTTGGTTATATAGGGCCTCATTACAACCCTGGCGGTTGGTGTTAAAGCGGCGGTAATACCGCCAACAGGCCTGCGAAAAAAAGAAAAATGGGATCACGACCATGGTGGAGCCCGCCAACATAGACTGCCACTTTACCACTCCGACTGCCACGGCGGTAGAAACAAACACCGCGGCGGTCACCGCCAACAGACAGGCGGTGGTCAAAGTACCGCCCAATGTATTACAAGACGGGCTGAACCAACGCTATCAAAAGCACGGTGGAAACAGTACACAGAAGGGAAAACACTCACCTCTCAACACCCAACTCGGAACCAGGACGCCATGGAGCCCGAGTTACACGTCCTGCCTATGTTGGTGTATCTTCTCATCTACCAGGAGTACAAACGGCGGCGGCGACGACCACGGTGAGTACTGCACCTACAACACAGGGGAGGGGGGAAAAGAGAGTAACACACACACACGCAACACGCAATAACCCCACTCCCACCCTCACCCAAAAACAACATACACACAAATACATGCAGCAACATTACATATGCACCTCCACCCCCTGGAAGAACACAAGGACAAAAGGAAATGATTGTAACCAGTGTAAGCATGACAAATCAGATAGTCAAAATTCAGTAAATAAAAATATGTACACCAACTACACAAGTCCGGATAGTGTACCAATCATTGTCCGTGGACCACTGGGCCCAAAATGCATGGGCGAAGCCCACACTAGATACCCGACTGGAAATGGAGAGAACACTGCTGGGGCATCAGATCGAAAATATACAGGCACCTCAGCCAGATGAACGCACAACGCCAGTGCTCCACGAGGGGGCTCCATGCCCATTGCTGTATCCTGGGGATTGCAAAGACACAGGGGCATATTTATACTCCGTTTGCGCCGAAATTGCGTCGTTTTTTTCGACGCAAATTCGACGCAAAACTAAGTCCATATTTATACTTTGGCGTTAGACGCGTCTAGCGCCACAGTTCATGGAGTTAGCGTCATTTTTTGGCGTGAACACCTTCCTTGCGTTAATGAGAGGCAAGGTAGGCGTTCCCGTCTAAAAAAATGACTCCCAGGCATGTGCGTGGTATTTATACTCCCGGGCAAAAATCACGCCCGGGAGTGGGCGGGGCAAAAAACCCCGCATTTGCGTCTGAATTTAACGCCTTGGTCAGGGCAGGCGTTAAGGGACCTGTGGGCTCAGAATGAGCCCAGAGGTGCCCTCCCCTGCCCCCAGGGACACCCCCTGCCACCCTTGCCCACCCCAGGAGGACACCCAAGGATGGAGGGACCCACCCCAGGGACATTAAGGTAAGTTCAGGTAAGTGTTTTTTATTTTTTTTTGTGGCATAGGGGGGCCTGATTTGTGCCCCCCTACATGCCACTATGCCCAATGACCATGCCCAGGGGATAGAAGTCCCCTGGGCATGGCCATTGGGCAAGGGGGCATGACTCCTGTCTTTGCTAAGACAGGAGTCATGTTAATGGGGGATGGGCGTCGTAAAAAAATGGCGCAAATCAGGTTAAGGCGATTTTTTGGACTCAACCTGACTTGCCCCATTTTGAGAAGGCCATACGCCATTTTCCCCTACGCCGGCGCTGCCTGGTGTACGTGTTTTTTTTTCACGCACACCAGGCAGCGCCGGCCGGCTAACGCCGGCTAACGCCATTCTATAAATACGGCGCCCGCATGGCGCTTCAGAATGGCGTTAGACGGCGCAAATTTTTTTGACGCTAAACTGCGTTAGCGCAGTTTAGCGTCAAAAAGTATAAATATGGCCCACAATCTCTCAAGTCTCTCCAGTGGGTGTTTTGCCCACTGCATTATCCTGGGGAGTGCAAAGCCACAGTCTCTCAAGTCTCTCCAGTGGGTGGTTTGCCCACTGCATTATCCTGAGGAGTCTCTCAAGGTTCTCCAGTGGGTGGTCTGCCCACTGTATTATCCTGAGGAGTGCAAAGCCACAGTCTCTCAAGTCTTTCCAGTGGGTGGTTTGCCCACTCCATTATCCTGGGGAGTGCAAAGCCACAGTCTAAGTATCTCCAGTGGGTGGTTTGCCCACTGCTATATCCTGGGGAGTCTCTCAAGTCTCTCCAGTGGGTGGTTTGCCCACTGCATTATCCTGGGGAGTCTCTCAAGTGTCTCCAGTGGTTGGTTTGCCCACTGTATTACCCTCAGGAGTGCAAAGCCACAGTCTCTCAAGTCTCTCCAGTGGGTGGTTTGCCCACTGCATTATCCTGGGGAGTCTCTCAAGTGTCTCCAGTGGGTGGTCTGCCCACTGTATTATCCTGAGGAGTGCAAACCCACAGTCTCTCAAGTCTTTCCAGTGGGTGGTTTCCCACTGCATTATCCTGGGGAGTGCAAAGCCACAGTCTAAGTATCTCCAGTGGGTAGTTTGCCCACTGCTATATCCTGGGGAGTCTCTCAAGTCTCTCCAGTGGGTGGTTTGCCCACTGCATTATCCTGGGGAGTCTCTCAAGTGTCTCCAGTGGTTGGTTTGCCCACTGTATTACCCTGAGGAGTGCAAAGCCACAGTCTCTCAAGTCTCTCGAGTGGGTGGTTTGCCCACTGTATTATCCTGGGGAGTGCAAAGCCACAGTCTCTCAAGTCTCTCCAGTGGGTGATTTGCCCACTGCTGTATCCTGGGGAATGCAAACCCACAGTCTCTCAAGTGGATGTCATTCTCCACTGGTTCTGGAGGGGGCCTAGTGCCCGAAGTACTTCATCCTGCCAAGGACTGAGGTAGAGGATGTATCTCTCCACTGGTTCTGGAGGGGGCCTTGTGTCCAGAGTGCTTCATCCTGCCAAGGACTGAGGTAGTGGATGTATCTCTCCACTGGTTCTGGAGGGGGCCTTGTGCCCAGAGTGCTTCATCCTGCCAAGGACTGAGGTAGTGGATGTCATTCTCCACTGGTTCTGGAGGGGGCCTTGTGCCCAGAGTGCTTCATCCTGCCAAGGACTGAGGTAGTCGATGTATCTCTCCACTGGTTCTGAAGGGGGCCTTGTGCCCAGAGTGCTCCATGTGCAGTGTGGCCGGTACAATTCCCTCACCTGGGTGTGCGTGCCACGAGATTGGCTAGGTACTGGTAGCATGATATGCCATGGAGGCAGTGACATACCCCACACTGCTGCGGCTTCGCCTTCCACCTGCAGGTGCAAACAGTGATGGAAGTCATGCCTCATGGAAGCTGCCCAGGGTCCAGGAACTCTCCTCCAGCCTCAGACGACTGACCACTGGGGATGGTAGCCATGTCAGCGGTGGTGCCACTGTCCGAGTACGTCGCAGGGCTGGTGGCTGTGTTTGCGGTGGTGTCTGTGGTGGTGGTGCTTGCGGCGGTGTCCGTGGTGGTGCTGGCAGCCGTGCATGGGTCAGCACCTGCTGAGGGACACAGAATGACGTCTCCTGCAGCCTCAGATGGCTGCCCACTGGAGAAGAGGCTGGGGACTGTCGCTGAGGCTGTAGATATGCAGGTGGCGGTGCAGGTGGCAGTGCAGGTGGCAGGGCATCTAGCGGTGTTCGCCGCCGTGCAGGTTGGTGTGGTCGTGGACAGAAGGTGTGACACTGGTCCCTCAGTCGGTGCCACCATGCCCTCTCCTGACCTGCTCTTCTACTTTTGGACCTTCCCCACCTTTGATGGTGCCGCAGTTGTCTTGCCACTATCCCCTTTTGTTTTTGCTGAGCCCTTGGTGGCTGGTAGTTTCGGCTTCTCCCTCTGGGATGTGGGCACCTTTTTCACCTTGGCAGGTGGTGGAATGTCCTTGCCCTCACTACATGGCACACTGGCAGCCCTGATGGGTGGCGCACTTGATGACCCCCCAGTTGCTGGCACCACTGTGCCTGGGGATTTGGTGGCTGAGGTACTGGTCTGGGACCTGGAAAGCCTGGCCCTAGGGGAAGGATGGGGGGGGAGGTGAAGGGAAGAGGTCAATGTTAGCCAGGGAAATCTTCTTAGACACACTGGGATGGTAAGATGGAGGGGGTTTGGAAGTGGAGGAAGAGGTAGTGGTTGTAGGAGGTGTACGTCTGCTGAATTTGGGTGAAGGTGCATGGGCCGGAGGCTGTTGTGAGGTGAATGGCTTTTGGGTGGGTGTGTGCCTGCGTTTGTGTACTTTGCGAGGAGGGCTCACAGACACACTGGGAGAGGACACAAAGGATGTGTGAATGGTAGTGGGGGTGGTGATTGCACGTAAGCGGTGTGTGGTGATGGGCGTGCTGGTGATGGAGGTAGTGGCTGAGGATGTAGTGCATGCAGGTGTGAGTGGAGACGAGACAGGGAGAGAGGAGGAGGACGTGGAGGAGGGGGACACAGTGGAGGCTGTGGATGTTGCTGTGTCTGCATGGGGATGGTGCTTGTGTGAGTGCCTGTGGGATGTGTGGTGAATATGTGTGCCTGAGCCACTCTTGTGTGTTGATGTGTGTGCATGCTGGTCTGATGGTGTGCTTGGGATAGGCTGAGGTAAGGGGATTGGGTCTGGGTGGAGGAAGTTGGAGGAGGAAGGCTGGACACAGGGACAATGGCTGCCATCAGTGCTGAGGCCAGAGCCTGAAATGGTCTCTGTTAGGCCGCCTGCCCAGAATGAATGCTCTCCAGGTATGCCTTTGTATGCTGCACTACCTGGCTTTGCGACGCCAGGTGCCTTTTCTGCAGGAGGCTGGGCCAGATGGTGGTCTTGTGGCAGCTGTGGAGCCTGTGGACAGTGAAGAAGAGGAGGCAGAAGAAGAGGATATCGACAACTGAAACAACATCATCATGCAATACTTCCAGTGAGACACAGGTAAGAAGATGTCACTGCTTCCCACAGCTCATACTATTGTTGGAGTTAGCATAAGCCTGTCATTTTCACTCAGTGTATGGACACTGACTTGTCACTTTGACCTTCCATTTCACAGATCTGGGTCCCACTTTGTGCCCTCTGCTATGTTTACTCTTGGCCTACAGCTGTTTAACATTGGTATGTGCACAAGTAAATTGACATTGCTATATTTAAGAGATGTTTCAATTACACATGAGTGAAAGCACAGACAGACTCCAGATTGTTTTGTGATTGAAGTGTGTTTATTCCTGTGCAAATAAGTGGAGGGGGTTGTAAAATGGGCTGGGGTGATGGTGGAGGTATGTCCATGGCAGAGTCAAGTCTATTTGTTTCACAGGTGCATTGTCCAAAGGGGCATAGGAAGTGGAGTAATGGCAGTTTAAGGAAGGACAAGGTGACATAGTGGGACAGAAGGGTGACATTCAGGGGGGTCTTATTTCCTGGTGGGGGTCTGGGCAATGTTCTCTGTCTTGTTCCTGGATCTCAGGGAGCGTTTGTGGGATGGTTCTCCATCTGCAGGGGGTGGGGTGCTGGTGTCCTGTTGTTCCTGTGGCGGTGCCTCCTGTCCACTAGTGCCGGCGGAGGTGGAGAGCTGTTCATCGTCCAGGCTAGCGTCAGGGGCCCGTTGGTGTGCCACTGTGTCCCTCCTGGTGTTGAGAAGGTCTGCCAGCACTGGTGACCAGGGTAGTGTTGATGGACTTCAAGTCCTCCCTGATCCCCAGGTAGTGTTCCTCCTGCAGCTGCTGGGTCTCCTGAAACTTGGCCAGTACCATGCCCATGGTCTCCTGGAAATGGTAGTAAGCTTCCATGATGTTGGAGAGTGCCTCGTGGAGAGTTGGCTCCCTGGGCCTGTCCTCCCCCTGTCGCACAGCAGTCCTCCCAGCTTCCCTGTTATCCTGTGTCTCTGTCCCCTGAACCGTGTGCCCACTGCCACTGCCCCCAGGTCCCTGATAGTCCTGTGTTAGTGGGGTTGCCTGGGTTCCCTGTAGTGGTGGACACACTGCTTATTGACGTGTCCTGGGGACAGAGGAATGGGCCACCTGGGTGGGCCCTGTGCTGGTATTTCCTGAGGGGGGAGGCTCTGTGGTAGTTTGTGACTGTGTCAGGGGAACCAACTGTCCCGAGGTCCCTGATGGGCCGGGCTGCTCATCTTGATCCAGGCTTGCAGAGCTGCTGTCATCACTGTGGGTCTCTTCTGGGGGGGACTGGATATGTCTGGCACCTCCTGTCCTGTGACGTTCGGTATGGGTCCTGTTGGGGTGTAAATGCATAGTTATTGTATCTGTGTGTGCCATCTTGTGCAATGGGTGAGTGACCCTCTACTCCTGTGCTTGCATTATTGGCTTTGTCCTTGTGTGATTGGTGATTTTGGGGTATGAGTGAGTCTCTGTACTGGACATGTTTGGTGATGGGTGTCCATGCGTTGGTGTTACATGCAGGGCTCAGTTTTGGGATGTGTGGGTTGTGTTAGTGGGGTATCTGTGGGTTGTTGGGGTGATGGGTGTGAGGGTAAGTGTGGGGGTATGTGATGGCATGCTGGTGGGGTGTTGGGGATAAAGTAGTAAAGATATGTCTTACCAGAGTCCAGTCCTCCTGCTACTCCTGCGAGGCCCTCAGGATGCATAATTGCCAGGACATGCTCCTCCCATGTTGTTAGTTGTGGGGGAGGAGGTGGGGGTCCACCGCCAGTCCTCTGTACAGCAATCTGGTGTCTGGATACCATGGAACGTACCTTCCCCCGTAGGTCGTTCCACCTCTTCCTGATGTCATCCCGTGTTCTTGGATGCTGTCCCACTGCATTAACCCTCTGCGCCATAGCTCCATCTTCCTTGCAATGGATGTCTGCTGAACCTGTGATCCGAATAGCTGTGGCTCTACCCGGATGATTTCCTCCACCATGACCCTGAGCTCCTCCTCAGAGAACCTGGGGTGTCTTTGAGGTGCCATGATGTGGTGTGGGTGATGTGTGAGGTGGTGTCTGTTGTGATGTGTGAGGGGATGTGTTGTTGTGTGTTGTTTGATGTGAGTGGATGTTGTGTAAGTGGTGGTGTTGTGTGTCTGTGGATGCTGCTGTTGTTTTAGGCAGTCTCTCTCTCTGGCCTTCTTTTAAAATTTTGGTAGTAAGGGCTTGTGGGCGAAGTGGAATTGTGCTTTATATTGGATTGGGTGTATGTGTATCAGGTGTGTGTATTTCGAATTGTCCAATGTGGTTGTGTTTTGTAAATGTGTGTATTTTGAGCGCGGCGGTGTGTACCACCAATGGAATACCGCGGTTGAAAGACCGCCGCGTTGAGCTGTGGGTCGTTATACTGTGGGCGTATTCCTGTTGGCATGATCGTGTCGGTTTTGGTATCACCAGTTTATCACTGACCTTTGGTGTGGCGGACTTGTGTGGGTGTCTGTATTGTGGCGGATTCGGAGCTGTGGTTCGTAATACCTGTAGCGGATTTCCGCAGCAGCAGCGGTATGTTGGCGGTCTTCTGCACGGCGGAAAGCGGGATTTACCGCCAGGGTTGTAATGAGGGCCATAATCTGTAAGAGGGGGCCCGTGTGGCACATGTTACTTTATGATGTCAAAATGGCTGAGATTGCTATTGCACTGTCACTTTATTGGGCAATGAAAGGTTTGTTGTACTGTGTATTTATAAATCAATTTACTAACTGACGGTCAGAAGGTGAAATTCCTGAAAACATTATTGTACTGTCACTTTATTGGCTGATTAGTGATTTGTTGCACTGTGTATTTCTATACCAGTTTGATATTCATGATATTTATGGCATGATATTGTGGAGGTGATGAATGTTGAGAGAATTGTTCCATACTGTATTCCAAGCAATAATAAAAACAATAATTACAAATAAATGTGCACTACCTTGATGCTCAACAAGCTTTTTGTTTGGGATTTTATAGACTGTTCACAGTCCCATTAACTAATTTATGCTTTAAGTAAACTCTTTTGTAATCTCACATAGTTATTTCCTGTCAACTAGTGTCCTCAATGTCCATGATGCACCTCTGGTTTCTCTCATTTTGTCTCTGAGTTCCTATTTGTACTCCAATAATTTTGAGATCTCCCCTAATATGAACAACTTTGTTCTTTGTCTGAGACAGGTAGCCACTGACTCAACTTCACCATAAAAAAACTCAAGGTATGATTATTGCTGGTAAATTTAACCTATAGGTCTCACTTGTCTGGACCTGGAAAATTGCATTCTGTCCAACACCTGTTAAAGTATTCAAGCTCATGGTAAGCTGGACAATTACTTATCAATTTAACTTTGATCGCTGTAGGTTTGTCTAGTTGTTGGATCTAAAACATGTGTAAATATTACATATATTGCTACCTAATAATAATAATAATAAAAATGATATTGTTCAATATTTCAAACCATTACATTATCAAAGAAATAGAACACTCAAAATGAAAACAAAACTGTCAGTCAAATCTCATTAATTTCATAGAAAGCTTGAACAGTGACGCTAATTGAGATAATCAAGAGGTTAATCAGTTAAAAGGGCGGCTTTTGTGTCTTAGCCTGAGTATTCAACTTATTCTGTGACGTTTTTATGAAGTTAGTTAGGCAGTAAGCCAACTGCATGTCTGCACTGTAAAACATTTGTTTACTGCAGAAACATGCACTCCGTTACCCAGACGGTGGAAGGCTTGAAACAGAAGGCTGGGAACAGGTACTACCTTGTTTTACTATTATAGCAGTGGCGGCTGGTGACTTTTAAAAGTGGTGAGGCATGATCCTTGGCTCGAAATCCAAAGAGCTTTTTCTTTAAGGGTTTGATCACACTTTCTTGCACTAAGTGTACTATCTCACTCTGACTCACTCATTCTCACTTGGTCTCAGTAGTTCACACAGTCACACTCATCCTACTCTGGCCCACTCTGTCTCACTCAGTCTCACTCATTCTCACTCATTCTGAATTAGTCTTACTGTGACTCAGTCTCACACATAGTAACACTGAGTTACACACAATCTCATTCTCCCTTACTCACTCACATTCATTCTCACACATACTGGTCCTTCTTGTCATTCATTCTCACTCACTGTGACTCATTCCTTCACTGATTCTCTCTCACATTAAACTCACATACATAGTCACACAGACATGATCACAGTGCTGGGATTTCACCAACTCTGAAAAGTATCTCTGATGTCTGACGCAGGCACATTCATGCACCTGTGTCAGCAATCAAACAATGTAACTAGCTGCCTCAGTTTGTTGCTGGACCCAAAAAGGGTCTGCATTTTATTTTTATTATATCTAGAGTGAATAATCCATCCATCATCCTCCCTTTGACTCACCCATCTATCCACTCTTTCACTCAGCCATCCACCTTTACACCCATCCATCCACCCCTCGTCCCATCCATCCATCCTTCTTTCATCCATCCATCCATCCATCCATTCATACATCCCTCCATTTACCCTTTCACTCACTCATTCATCTAGCTATCTATTTATCCACCCATCAATTCACCCTTTGACTCATCTATTCATCCAGACTACCATATACCTTTCCTTTCACTCGTACAGCCATTGTTTTAATCATCCATCCTTAAATACATCCTTTGACATATCCATCCTTTCACTCATCCACCCATACTTACACTCCATCCATCCATCTATTTACCCTTCCATTCATCCAACCATCCATCCTTTCACCCACTCTACCATCCATCTACCCTCTCATCAGACTTCAACCCATCCTTTCATCCATCCATCTATCCTTCCATCCACCATCCCTTTCACTCATTCACCCTCCCTGCCTTTCACTCTTCGATTCTTACTTCCATCCTTTCACTCATTCATCCATGTAGCTATCCATCCACCCTTTCATCCATGCATCCTTCCTTTCACTCACTCACCCTTCCAAGTTAATTATGAGCCTTTGTCTGCAGAGCTGCAGACAGAAGAGGCCCATCAAGAACCCCATCCCACTGTAGCTGCTAAAGGTGGACGGAGTTGACAATGCCTCTGATGCAGACAGAAACTTAACTGTGCGCTTACCGCTTAGTATGTTAGTGCATTTGTTGTCCACAGGCAGTTACTTCCCTCTCTTGGGCCTCTACATTTGAGATAAGGATAAGGAGCACTCTGTCATGCTCAGCTCCATAATGGTTTTTTTTCAAAATGAAACCAAATACAGTACTAAACATGTGTTACACTACTGCCAGGAGAGCAGTCCCCTGCACCACTCCTATAGCCTGCGTCTCTGTGCAATCAACATATTTTTGCCTCTCACTCCCTCCTTGTCCTCATCGGCCTACCCCACCTCCAGCCACTGAAGTGAATGGAGCTTTCCTAACTCCTGGTTTTGCATCCCCAAAAGGAACTAGATCTATTGCATTGTAAATCAGCCTTCCCTCTCTGACGATGTCACTGCTGTAGCTTGTGTCTGTAGGTCGAGGAAAACCTCATCCAGCTGGCACTTGTGCAGTAGGACATCTGAAGAGTTCACTAGAGTTCATTCAGAAGATTCAGTACACTTTCCCCGAGCAGTGATTTGCTTTCAGCTTCTCTGTCTTTTATCCCCTGTTCTTGTCTCTCTACGAGGAAGGGTGGCAGGGCAACACCCCTTTTGCTCATGAACCCCAGTCTCTCCTGCATTATAGATTAAATTCAGCAATGATAACCCTAATCAGGTGCTATCTGGACAATGGCAAAGACCCATACTAAGATCTCCAGAAATACTCCTTGAGGAAGCGACTAGTCATTCAAAATATGCAGGCTAAGCAACACTTTACATTTCACAAGTTCTATTTGGGTAGTCTTCTTTAGGTGATGATGCACTAGCTGCAGGGTTAAGAAAAGTGTTTTCTTTAAGGCTATATTCATTATTCCAGAATGTATTTAGGGATAGCTGACAATTTTTCTTGAAAGGAAGCTAACGTCAATCAAGCTTTACTTTACTTGGGACACGAAAATGAAAATGCAGTAGAACCTCCTCCGTTTTCTCTTGTGGGATGGAATAATCTTTTGTAAGTGATATTCAACATTTGAGCATCTTTTAGAACATTAGGAAAGGCTTTAAAACTAGACTCCTCACCAGCACTCTGCGTTGTATTAATCTAGTGGAGGTATACTCTGGTGCGGTTGTTCACCCAACTATGAGAAACCCCATACGGGTGGTCGAGCACTTTATAAAAACCTACCATAAATTAGCATTGAAAGAGCCCTGTTATCCAAAGTTTTGCTTCCATCAGTTTTTTTTAATACAATTCAGTGGCTATCAATACATTACTTCATTCCAGCCCTAACTGTATTCAACTTTAAAAAAAGGGTGATGTTAAATAGGACAAGCTGCTTGATACGGAGACAGAAAAAGTCTCAACTTGGCTTTTTAAGGGATGAGCCGGTTGACAGAGAAAGCTTAGTTCAAAGCTTTGAGAAAATGTGATGATCAACAGTCTTAAAGGGTGTGCTCGAATCCAACTAAACCATTAATTTACTGCTGCATACCAGCTTAGAGCTTCTTGCCAGAATCAAGGTGGGGTATTGTGGTGTTAAAGGCTGGTGCATCACCTGACTGGAGAAGTAACACCTTTTCACCTCAGGCTTGGGTGATGGTGGCAGACTATGACTTTTTCAGTTGTTTTTTGTGTAAAGCAAGATTGGTTATAGGAGGGAAAGTAGTTAGCTGGAGCGGTGGGAATATAGCTGATGTTAATTTGGAATGTGGATGTCATATACACTATACTTTCTGGGGATAATTTGTTGCTCAACATCAAAATAAGAAGAAAGAAAAAGTCTGCATGGTCTCTAAATAGCTAGGGAGGAACTTGGTGACCTTCAATAGCAGTGAATATTGAGGGGCTCATTATCATTTTTTCTGATGCTACAGCGGCACAGAATAGTACCCCACCCCGTGACGTATTTACAAATAGAAGCAATGGAACCATTGTGCCAGTTTGTAAACCCTTGTGCCACATTATACCTGTGCCAGGTATAATGTATGCAAGGGAGTCACTCCCCCACAAGAAAGTCCTTAGGAATGGCAGAGTCAAATCCACAAGATTTAACTGCTTAATTCTAGCGTCATTTCTGAACGCCTACTCCAGGCAGGCGATAAAGTGACTCTCTGCTATGGGCCTCCCCATGCTTTGCTGGACTAGCATCAACATTTTTGGCAGTAGTCAAGCAAAGCGTCTCAACTGTGTCAGAAATTCTAATGGTGCTGTGCTAACGAGCTCCACGGTGCACTGTATTGTAAAGACAGCACTACCATGGTGTCGTTAGGGGGACACAGTGCATCACAAGCAAACTGGCACATCGTGAGCAATGCACCAGTTCGTAGTAAATGAGGACCTAAGTATTTGAGAAAAAGAGCTATATTATCTCCAAAAGATCAATTCATACAAGTAGTAAAGACAAACCTGCTGATCAAATGACATAGCATATCTTGGATGACTAAATGCGTCTAAAGGTTGGTCATTCAAGATGGAATTAATGTTAAGATATTTCTGTTATAGGAGCACATTGAATAAGGAAATATTTTTTTCTCTGTATGTGAGAACTACCATACGCATATAGGCATACCTGGTAAAGAACACAACTGCTTGGATATTGATTTTAGGACAGAGGGAAAGCTATCAACATCTCTTTAGTATGCCATTTTTAACAACGGTGAGATATTGTTAGGGACAAGAATATGCACTTAAATTTTGTCATTCCTACTTGTACCACAGTACTTAGAAGTCAAAACTAGGAAATCGAAAGACAGCATTTTGTGCTCTAAACTTTGACCTTGTTCTTATCTAATTAACTTGGCTTCACAAAAGTTTCATCCATTGGTTAAACCATGTTTCCATTTTTATTGCAGATTCTGTAGAGTGCATACAATGTCCAGATGACTACTGGCCCAATATGAGCCAAAACCAATGTTTAGAGAGGGATATCGAATTTCTTTCATATCAAGAACCCCTGGGTCACATGTTGACCGCCACAGCTCTACTTCTTGCTCTGGTACCGACCACCATCCTAGCTGTCTTTATCAAGTTCCGACACACACCCATGGTCAAAGCCAATAACCGAGAGCTCAGCTACCTCCTGCTCATAGCACTCATACTCTGTGTGCTTTGTTCATTGATATTTATTGGTCACCCCAGAACCCTAACATGTGTAATCAGGCAGGTGTCCTTCGGAATTGTGTTTGCATTTGGAATCTCCTGTGTACTTGCAAAAACCATCATGGTAGTGCTGGCATTCCGTGCAACCAAGCCCAACGACTACTTCAATAAATGGATTGGACCACATCTATCTAGGTCCATTGTTGGAGGTTGCACTCTTATTCAGATGATTGTCTGCAGCTTCTGGCTCACTACCGCACCACCTTTCTTGGAGAAGAACACTAAGTCCAAGAGAGCAGTGATCCTCATGGAATGCAACCTAGGATCAACCACTGCTTATTGGTGCATGCTTGGATTCATGGGCCTGCTGGCTATTGTCAGCTTCATTGTTGCATTCCTATCCAGAAAGCTGCCTGACAACTTCAATGAGGCCAAGTTTATCACCTTCAGCATGCTGGTCTTTGCCAGTGTGTGGCTGACCTTCATTCCAGCATACCTCAGTACCCATGGGAAATACATGGTTGCTGTTGAAACCTTTGCCATTTTAGCTTCTAGTGCTGGGCTAGTGTCCTGCATTTTCATTCCAAAATTGTACATAATTCTAATCCATCCTGAAAGAAACACTAGGAATTATTTAATGGGGAAGAAAGACTACAGCCACAAAAAAAAGAAATTTTAGTAGAAATATCAAAGTTCTAGGAATCCACAGTAGGGGATTTATGAAATAGTTTTGATTTATGGATTTAAAAAATATATATAGCACAACCAGGCCATGGATGTGTGCAGGTCCTTTACATATAACCAATATCCTAAAAAATTGATACATTAACATAAGGAAGGGGAGATATTTGACATTGCATCTATTGCTAACTGAACCAAGGATTGAACCAGGATTAGTCAGTGAATTGTTATTGATATCTATTGTTATAATAATGTTTCTAAAGAGAAGCAATACCACAGGTGCAAACTTTACCTTGCCATGCCTTTGGAACCAGTGAATTGATACCACAGAAAGGTAACTTATGTGTACAACATGTTCAAAGGGCTGTGCTCTGAAACCCATTACACAGCTGTTAGCACAGTAACTTGTATACATGTTTTGCATGATGTTGGCTACAGAATATAATAAATAAAATATCTTAATTGTATGAATTTGTTTATTTTCTTATACAACATTATGATGTTATGGCAGTGTTACTGATTTGTATGCGGCTTTCAAGCAAGTTTGGAAATCCAAGATAACAGGGTTTACTTATACAGTATGACTGTCCCTCTGCTCTGTTATCCTTTCAGCAAAAACTGCTAGATCGATTTGCACCAAACTTGCCACACATATAATACTTTATTCAGAATAGGCCTTGTGTCATTTTGTGTAATATATTCGTGTTTTTTTGATGATTATATCACAAAAAACGGAGTCATTTTGAATGGTTTAACTTCTTCATTCTTGCTCAATAATTTACAACTTATTCTTGAATCTGAATCCACAGATATATTTGGCAGAATACAAAATTGTGTTTGAAGATCATAGGACAAGAAAATATTCACTGGGATCTGGGGTTCCAAGCATTCATTCTGATTGACTTTACATGCCTGGATAATGTGTTTGAGCTCACATTCATGCCTTGTGATTGACCCAGGAATATTCACGGAATTCACGTGCAGAAAAAAACAACCCTTTGTGGATGCCAGGAATTCACAGAAGGACAGATCTTGCCCTCAAAATAACAAACATGGGGCCTGATTTATACTTTTTGCCACAAAACTTAGCAAATGCAGTTTTGTGGAAAAAAATATAGTGCCGGCTTGCGCCATTCCACAGCACCAGCTGGGCACCATATTAAAGGAATGGTGCAAGCCGGCACTATAAAAGAAAACGCTAGCCGGAAGGGGGTGGCGGTAGAGAAGGACAGGGTTGTGCGTCAAAAAATGACACTTGCCTGGTTAGTAGCAAAAAAAAATGCCTCTAACCAGACTAGCGCGATTTCCTGGCGCACAACCATCAAAAACATTACTCCTGTCTTAGGAAAGACAAGAGTCATGCCCACCACCCTAATGGTCAGCACAGGGAACATGTGTCCCCTGGCCATGGCCACTGCACCCTGTTTCAAGCAGGGGGGCCCAAGTTAGGGGCCAGATGGCAAAATAAATAAAAATAAAAAATACTTACCCAGCCTTACCTGGGATGGGGTCCTCTATCCTCCGATGTCCCTCTGGTGGGGATGGAGTGTTCCTGGGGCTTGAGGAGGGCACCTGTGGACCCATTCCATGGTGTTTAACCATGGAAATGGGTCCACAGGTCCCCTAACGCCTGGTCTGACCCAGGTGTTAAATAATGGTACAAACCAAGCTTTGCACCATTATTTGGCCCCTCCTCCCACCGTGCGCCATTTTAGCACAGGGGGATAAATATGGGGCTATGGGGATAGCACCATTTTTTAGATGGGAACGCCTACCTTGTCTCTCATTGACGCAAGGTAGGTGCACGCATCCAAAAAATGGTGCAAACACTTATATTTTGAAGTTAGACATGTCTAACATCAAAATATAAATATGGATTTAGGTTTGCGCAGAATTTGCATAAAAATAAAAGAAGGAAATTTGGCGCAAACAGAGTATAAATCTGCCGCTGTGGTATTTTGTAGTACAGGGCTGGAGAGTACACATGGGAACTCACATTGTTCACACATGGGAACCCATATTGTTCCTGTGGATAGAATAAATCATGGCAGGGGCCATCTTGGCTCCACAAAGCTGTTCTAAGAACCACTGATTTAACAATATTTTTTTTTAAAAAGCTAGTAAAATGGGCTGAATTCCTTTGTGATGTTATCTTTACCATTGTGTGTAAAGTCATGAGAAGTACATTGTGGTCAGAGTCAGTGGTCTCAAAATTAACTGCAGTGGACTGAATGTGTCTCTGTAATCTTATAAAATGTAGACATTTCAGAGCTGAAGAGAAACTCTGTGGGGGTGGGTCAGTCGTATTTTCTATTAAATTAATGATTGCTGTGCTAATAACTTTGATACTGTTTGTTGAATTTGCATGACATATGGAAGAAAGTGCATTCAACATGGTCTCAGTATGACAAGGAGGGAGAATGAAAGAGAAGGTGACAAGGGATGTATCCATGTTATCTCACCTACCAATTTTGCTGTTAGCAAAACAAAACCTGTCAATAGAAAACATCAAATCCGACTTGAAAGCAGATCTTTATGCAGGATAGCCCCTTTTTATCATTTGAGATATTTGCATCACAAAAGTGTTCTAGGCAGACTGTGAAGGGTTAATTGTACAAATGTCTTGCCCAATACATTTGCCAATCAAATTACATTTTTGTGACAGGTCTGGTGGTTCTGGTGCAAATTTCAGTTTATGTTATTTTCTGCCATCTTGCAGTTACAAAATGTGGTAGATATCTTGATTGCTAAATTTGCCTGTATGAAATATATACATTCTGTGTATAATGTGAATTTTTGAGTAACAAAATTGATGTATGAAAACTTCAATTTCCTTTTCTACCATCATGAATTTACAAAATTGCAGTCACAAACAAAACTTCCCGTCATGGAGGCCATGGTGAGGATTGGTGGAGGGAAAAGGCTGTCTGTTTTAGAATTTTTTTTAAAGATACACCAAATTCACATATTCACCCAAATTCATAAATTTTACACAATCCCACAAATTTGTTTCAAAGCCATGAATTTTCCTGAATTCACAAATTTTTAAGACGGAAAAGTGATGGTTAAGTTTCAGTTTTTCCTTTGCTTGTAATAGTGGCTCCATTACACAAATATACACCAAAGTTGGCAGATACTTAACGGGTTTTTCTTAAACCAGATATATCAAGTCAAATCAGTGGGCAGATGAAATAAAATCTAAATTTGCTAATATATTTGAGGAAGCTGCATGAACATTTGCATACATTACTACAATAACATTCATGCTGGTAGCTCATGTTTTGTGCAGTTCCATGCACGGGATGAAAAAGTTAAAAAGAGAGGGGAGCAGCCTGGTAAAATTTAACTTACTCCATCCTAATTCACATAATTTCTGGAATATTACACTGTGCATGCAACACAAAATTCCTACAATTATGCCATGTTGCGTAATAACACACCAGGAATGCAGGAATAATGGGAATGCGCAGCTGTTGTTTATAGTATTTGTGTTTTTTGGATCTATTTTTAGCATCACGTGTCATTGAGAACAAAATTTACCTTAAGCCTCATTTGTGGTGAAATATCATACTAAGTTCCATATTTGCATTTAGTGGAATTGCACCTAATTTTGCATAATGCTCCCAGAATTTCAGATAATTATGCAAAACTATAATGCTGCTAATAATTTTATAGCTTCTTGATGAATCTCCATGAAATATGACAGACAGTTACCATGTTGAGTCCAGTGCTAGTAACCCAACCTGTGCATATGTCTATCAAGAGGGACAAAGTTGAAGGGTTGTTAAAGATGTACTAATGTGTTAATAAAGTTGTCACCGTTTGATAAATATACATGAAATATGAGACACAGTAACCGTGTTAAGCCGATTAAGTGGGAGGTCAAAAAGGATTTGATTTAAAATACTAGAATCAGAATGAATGTTCTCACAGTATGCCAAATTTCATCTAGATGTATGAAACATCAGCAAAGTTGTTAGCAAATAAAAATGTTTTTCTACCTCCTCTTTAACTTTGACATAAGCCAGGCACTACACCAGCAGGCTGCTGCCGCTAACCGAAGACTGTGAACACCTGGTTGGTGTGGGACAGTCCTTTAAATACGACTTAAGGCCCTGTGCCCATAGGTCACTGCACGTAGCCAAAGGCCATGCACAGATGGTTTAGGTGGATTGAGGGTGGAGGTTGAAGACAGGCATTGGCCAAACCTTGGAGCTAATGTCTGTTGAAGGTCATGCATAGTTTGTTTAGGTGGCTGCTCAAAAAACACAGCTGGACTGCTTTTCTGGAAGGACTGCTTTTCTGCTTGTTGCCCTGCTGCCTGCTGCTCTCTGACCCTGCTGGAAGGACTCTGACTTCCCACCAAAGCGATCTCCAATGGCTTGCTAACTTGCCCTCTGTTCTCCTGCAGTCTCAGGGACATCATAGACTGCACACAACTCTCCTGGTGCTGCTGGACTCTGCCTTCGGTGAGTCTCACCCTTTCCTGAGGTGCCCCCTCCAATCTCTGGGCCTCAGAAGTGGGTTCTGCAACTGAGTTCTTCCAAAATAGATGCATTGCCCAAAATTCGGCACACCGCATCTTTGACAATGACGCAGCGGCTGCCCAATGTCAGCGTCACTCTAACCTGAATGACTCACCGACAACGCTCTAACTTGACTGCATGGAAAATATCGACGCATAGTGCCATCAGTGTAGATGCATCACTCCCTCAAAGATATTGTTTCAGCAGGCCCTGCATAGGTTTTGCAGCCAGCCTACCCTTCATTGCAGTCGGCCTGGATTTTGAACGTGCACCAGTCCCTTGTGACTTCAAGTAACCTTTTGACCACTAGTTATTTCAAAGCACTGTTTTCACTTTTAGGGGCCTAGTTACAAGAGACTTGTGCATCAGTGCTGATGCACCAGTTTTGTTGCGTCATCCATGCCCCACCTAACAACACAATGGGTGCACCGTATTTACAATACAGCACACCTTGGCAGTCATTAGACCAATAGCGTCAACATTTTTGACACTATTGTGACGTTTTGCTCCACTAGTGTCAAAAATGTTGATTCTAGTGAAAGGTGACCCATTGGTTTCTATAGGTGCATCATTTTAATGCCTGTTTTGAGCAGGTGTTAAAAATTACACCAAAAAGGTGCAGTGAAATCTTGTTGATTTCACTGCAACAATTTTGTAGGTCTCCTACTGCCAGAACACCCTCTTGCGTTGCCCCTTGGGGCTTGTAAATATGCCCCTTATTTTTTAAACATTCATATCTTGACCTCCACTGGATGGATTTTTGCTCCTCTTGTCTTGTTTTACTCAGGTAAATATGATGTATTCTTTTAAACTGGTGTAGAGTCTTCTTGTGCTGTTTTCACTGTGTTACTGTATGAGTTATTGCACATATACTTTACAGATTGCCTTCTAAGTTAAGCCTACCTTCTCTGTGCCAAGCTACTCGAGGGTAAGCACAGGATAATTTTACGTTGTGTTGTGACTTATCCTCACTAGCATTAAGGTCACTGCTTAGACAGGGTGCATACCTCTGCCAACTAGAGACCCAATTTCTAACAGGGGGTCTCACTTCCTTTCCCTACCCCCAAGAGGATGAGGAGTGCGAACCAGACTGTTTCTGAAGGAATCCCCTAGGTTTGCCTTTCTAAGGCCCTAAGGGGCTAAAAGTCCTGCTTCCCTAGTGTGGTTACACTGGTGGATCCCCTCACACGGGATGCTGTGGCCTTTGAGTGCGGGCATGATGCACAGGAAGACCGTTCAAGAGTCATAGCACTTGCACATGGACTACTTCTTTGGTGCAAGGAGTGCTGAAACGGAGTGGACAGACTGAAGTAGTAATTCCTTGACTACTGGTACAGAACCCTCAGGCAAGCTACTCCTGGCACCGATCAAGAGCTCTAAGCAGGCCCTGGAGCACAAAATGGACACCACAGTCCTTGAGGTGAATTTCCTGCACTCAGCTCTCCGCAGAGTTTCTGAATGCTCTAAAGAGACTGATGGGAAGGTGCAGGCACTTACAAAGGAGATGGAGGATTTGGCAAGCACTACACACACTTTATCAAAGCATGCCAGCTGCTTCTATGAGCGAATGGAAGATGCAGAAGGGATATCTAGGCACTGTAACTAAGCTTTGTAGAGTTCCCAGAGCAGGAGGAGAGGGATGCTAAGAAGTGTGGTCCTCTCAGACCTCTGTGTGAGTCAAAGAGAGTACCAACTGCTAGGCTGATGCCTTCCTCCTGGGGCCCCTTCGAGGGTAATCATTTAAAAAATACTCATCTACAGGGGCCACGATAATATGCTGCAGTGGGACAGAAAGAACAGAGTTCCCAAATTTGAAGGGAGCCCCATACGAGTCTTCCCAGACTACATGTGCAGGGTCCGGGCACAAAGAAAATCATTCCTGGCTGTTAAACAGAAACTTTGGGCACCCACTCTCTGAAATATGCTACTGAACCATGCCAAGCTAAAGGTGGTGGATGTGGGGGGGGTGCTCCTACTTCGGTGGTTCACGGGAGGAGACCTGGGACTGGCTGGGCAGGAAGGATTGTGCCAGGTCATGCCGGAACTTGGAGGGAGGCACTCGCGGGGTGGGACTCAGGGGTACTCAGCTAAATGATGGAGATGGCCCATGACCCATGGTGTGGCTACCCAGCACATGGAAATGCAACCAGATGGCACATTGGATGTAGCTGGAGACTGTAACCTTGGAGAGCTTCCTTGCAGACAATGTCACAAGATACTGCTATGCGATTAGCCGGTGTGAGTGGCCGCCTGGGGCAGAAGGGGCACTGCTGGTTGTGGAGAGAGAATGGGCCCCCTTTACAAAGCCTAGTTCATGGGCAGTGGGGAACATTCAAGGACCTGTTAAGAAGTGCAGGTGGTGACTAAGGTTGCAGAGCCATTGTCGACAGTCACCAAAAGCATTAGACTCTACTTCTGTACTCTTTAGGGACTTTCAGGGGCAATTGACCCTTTCCTATCTAGGTGCAACCCCATGGTAGGAGCTCTGGAGGGGTGCCAGTCCCACCTCGCAATTGTGTTTCTTTTCTTGTTCCTCTGTGAGTTTTATGTTAGCCCATACAGTTTTAGTTTGGGCATGCAATATCAAGGGGGTGGGAGGTGAGGAAGAGTTTGACTGCTATTTGTGTGGGGAATATTGTCATTTGAAGGATTTAGGTGTTTATCGGGGGATGGAATGGGGTTTGATCGGATTTGTGTTTTTCTAGGTTGTGTTTTTCTAAGGTATGCATTCTGGTTTAGTTTAGTTTAGTTTTCAGAATTTGTAAAGCGCATGGCGGCCCGGAGGCATCCCAGCGCTAAGAGTAACGAAACACAAGAAGGAGAGAGAGCCGGTATTAGTTACTGAATAAAAAGGTTTTAAGCTTTTTCCTAAAGAGGTGCTCGGAAGGTTCCAAATGGAGCTCCGTAGGAAGGGTGTTCCAAAGGTGGGAGACTCTAGTAGAGAAGGAGTTATTACCCCAGGCTCTCTTGAAGCGAGAGACATGTGCATACCTAAGAGAAGAGGAGCGAAGGCTCCTGGAAGGGATGTGCAGGAAAATATGTTTCCTCAGAGAGATGGGGCCTTTGTCCTGTAAGGCACTATGAACAATGCAGAGACATTTGAACTGGATCCTTTCTCTGACAGGAAGCCAGTGGAGGGTGGAGATAGCCAGTTTAGCGGAGGCGAATTTTGAAGAGTGGGTAAGAAGTCTGGCCGCTGCATTTTGTACTCTTTGCAGCTTCTTTAAAACATAGAGCGGGGAACTAAGGAACAGCGAGTTTCCGTAGTACAAGCGAGAGAGAATTAGGGATTGAATAAGGATTCTTCTGGCTGTGGGAGGAAGAAGGGTAAGGATCTTTCTAAACATCCGCAAGAGGCCAAAACAGGTAGAAGAGATTTTACTGGCTTGAGAATCCATGGTGAGCCGGGGATCAAGTATCACACCTAAAGTCTTAACTTGGAGTTTAGGAGGAGGAAGAGATTTAAAGGCATCTGAGAGAGATGGAAGAGGGAGAGCGAGGGGGCCGTTACCAAGGATCAGAACTTCCGATTTCCCATCGTTAGGGTTAGGTTAGGGCGTTGCACATGTTTTCTAAGAAAGTGTAAAATGGTATGCTTAGTGCCAACATGGAATGGGTTCTTGTGGCCTACACCTCTGGTGAGGTGGGGCGATGGTGGGAGGGACACACAGACATGTGGTGGGCTCGGTAAAGCTCATCTCCTGGAATACCAGGGACCTGCATGATTTTGCTAAGCACTGCAGGGTGCCTACTTACTTAAGATGCCATGGTGTAGGAGTGGCACTATTGCATAAGGCCCATCTGGTTATTGAAGAATATGCCAAACGTAAGATAAAATGGTGGGGCAAATTGTACTCCTCCACTTACTCAACATATGGCAGGAGTTTGTCCAAGTGGATAGCTGTGGGAGTGGTATTCCAACATAAGGAGACTCAGGCTGATGTAGGCGGTACGATATGTTCTGATTTCTAGGCTCTTGGATGGAATAGAAGTGTGCCTGTTAAACGTATACACCTGTTTTTAATTTAATCAGCTTTATTATGGAATATAAAAAAAAATTGAACAAACTTTCAACAGCACAGGAAACAGAAACAGTGCAAAGCTAATAAACAATATAAAGAGAAACACTGTTTACAATTTTATAATTAAAGGTAGAAGGAAGGACATAAAAGGGGGAAGGGTGATGCAATTCAACATTTGAAGATCAGGTAGGTAGATATAATAATATAAGCATAATGAGAAAAACTAGAACTATGTTACTGAGAAAAGAACAGAGATAAATAAAAACAATTACGGTGGTTTAAAAATCTCAGACCTCATTGATTGATCACATTGTTTCACGTTATTATTGAGAAAGATCATTAATGTGGACCAATACAAATCCCTATTCACGGAAGGTCTACAAACAGAAGCAAAAATTGTATCTAAACGATGATAATGGCAAACATTATTCCACCAAGCTGCAAAGGATATGCTAGAGGAGGATTTCCAGTTAATTGTAACTTGTTAAAAAGGTAAGGCAAACATAAGATCAAATAATCCTTTGTCATGGGAATGTAATTCAATTTTATCTGAAAGACTACCTAAAAAATGGAGATAATTGACATGGGGCATTTTATTCTAAAGATAACTGAGAGTCGGGCCTAGACTTTTTGCCAAATAATGGCAGTAGGGGGACATAAAAAAAAGGATATGGGGCAAATCAAATTTCGAGTAATGACATGACCAACAGGCAGGACTAGACGTGATACCAAATTTGGCGAGGGATGTTGGTGTATGATATAGCTTATGATAAAGAAAAAACATAGATTGAGTGGTAAAGGCCGATCTTGAAATTTTAAAGATTCTGGACCATATTTTGCTCCAGAAAAGAATGGTCCAATCACAACCCAAATCACCTTCCCAAGAAAGTTCTTCTTTGGTTTTAGGATGAAAAGGATCAGTTCATCAAAAACATTTGTACATAAAAGATGCTTTAGGGTTAAGGGATAACAAATGTAAAAGTGAATCTGGGGGAGAAGGGGAAAGAGGTATGGACTTTAATGGGAGCAAACAGAAAATGTCTAAAACTGTCTTCATAAGGATTGAAAATTTGTGCAAAAATGATTGAGGACAGCGAAAAACCACTTGGAATTGAGGAAAGGAATGAGGATTTAGGCCATCAAAAAGATTTTGAACCCAGATAATTCCCCTAGTTCTCCAAGATTTCCTATATAAGGGTCTATTATTAATAGTTATGAGTTTATTATTCCAAAGTGGAGATTGCAAAAAAGGGACTCTAGATGCGATTTTTCTTTGATAATAAGGACTCAATGATCAGCAGGTATGTTTAAAAGGTGTTGAGGAAATGATGGTATTTTTAGAAGGAAACGTTAACTTTGCCTTACTAGAGAAAAGTGCAAGTAATGTTAGTTCAACGTCAAGCCACAATAGAGTAAAAAGAGAGGGAGCTGAAGAAACCCATTTGGTACCTTGTTTCAAACAAAAAGCTTTATGATAAGTCCGAAAATCTGAAAAGTTCACCCCTCCATTATCCTTAGATTTTTTAAGAATTGCGATGATATGGAACCTCTTAAAAAAAGTTTTTTTTCTCAGCTAATCGATTTTTCAGATGCAGTTATCATGACGGGGGATTTTAATGTGGTGCTCGATAATGGATTAGATAGAACAGATACTTGTCGATCTTTAGGCACGCCAAAATCACAACATTATTTAAGGAGAATGATGAAGGACTATGGCCTGTGCGATATTTGGCGGAAGAGGGTAGGGGGGGCTAGAGTTTTTTCATTCTTTAACAAGAAGTATAGTCATGCTTCACTTATTGATTATTTTTTAGTGGATGATAGGTTGTTGGAAAATGTTGGCAGGATTGAATATTTACCCCCGCATTTATCAGACCATGCAGCGGTAATGCTGCATTTGACGCTCCCACAGAGAAGAGTTTTTAAGAGGTGGACACTGGAGCGCGCATTATTGTTGGAAGAGGATGTTTTGGTGCAACTACGTAGAAAGACTGAATTTTTTTTCGAGGTCAACATAGGTTCAGCATCGTTATTAACGGTTTGGAACTCCTTTAAGGCTGTAATACGAGGGGAAATTAGGAGTATCGCATGTTATAAACACAAAATAGTCAGAGATTAAATAAATATGTTAGAGCAAGAAATGTTAGTAAAATGCGAGAAATTGGTTGGTAAAGGAGAAGGGGCCCAGGAGGAAGCAGGAAGAACAGAAATGGCTGAGTTAAGAACACGAATAGCAGACATTTTACAGGCACATATGGTCAGGAAATGGGAGGCTAGTAAATTAAAACATTTTGAATATGGGGAAAGCTCAGGGAAATTACTTGCCTGGAAAACTAAAACAGATCAAGTTAGGGGTCATACTAAGGAAATAGTGGTTGAAGATACAGGTGTTAAATTATTTCGTATGGAAGACATTGAACGAAGGTTTCAAGATTTTTTCACATTCTTGTACACGGAGCGGGCAGAGGTGCGAGAAGAAATGGTGGAGAATTGGTTAGCTCAGGATGTATTACCAGAAATTTCGCAGCAGAATCAGGAATTTCTTAATGGCCCTATTACGGTGGAGGAGGTGCGAGCAGCCTTAGCTAAGGGTACGGAAGGGAAAGCCCCGGGTCCGGATGGCATTTCGGTGGAGTTGTATAAAGCACTAGGGGTCATATGTACGAAAGCTTTTTCCCATTGACACAGAATGGGTAAAATCCTTTGGTACATCTGGCCCTAGGTGAGGTAATTGTCCCGTTCTTGGCTGAGTTATTTGGTAGGGTCTTTTTTAATGAGATAAGTATGCCGGCTTCGTGGAATGAAGCAGTCATTACATTGATACCGAAACCCGGGAAAAACCCAGCTTATTGCTCTTCTTATAGACCTATTTCATTATTGAACAGTGACTATACACTGTTTACTAAAATAGTGGCGGACAGGTTAAATAAGGTAGTAGACAGCTTAATCCACCCCGACCAGAAGGGCTTCTCGAAGGGGAGGTATTTGCATGAGTTGACATATGAATTAATAGGAGCCATAGATATGGCAGTAGCATTGGAATCCCCCTTGGGGATTATTACGGTTGATGCTGCAAAAGCTTTTGACCAGGTAAACTGGGTCTACTTGAAACTTCTGCTAAAAAAAGCTAAACTGGGAAATAACCTCTGGGGGGTAGTGAATCATATATATAGGGCTCCTATAGCCAGAATATTAGTGAATGGGAACCTTACAGGGCCGATAGCTATAGCCAGGGGCACTAGACAGGGATGTCCGCTATCCCCTGCACTATTCAACTTATACATGGAACCATTTGCGAGGAAAATTTTGGCGGAATACGATGATCACTCCTTTTAGCTTCAGGGCTGGGAAAGAAAGCTCGCTTTGTATGCTTACGACCTTTTGTTATATACAGATAATTTAGACACTGCATTTCCCGAGATCCTTAAACTGGCCGAGGAGTTTGGGGTGGTGTCTGGTTATCAAGTGAATGTAGAAAAAACAGAGATCATGGCTTGGAATATGGAATATAAATCTGCTTATCGTAAAAAAGAAATGAGATATTTGGGAATTTTGATACCTCAAGATATTAATCAGTTAGCGGAGAGGAACCAGGAAAAACTGTTGGCAGAATGTAAGAGTTTATTACAAGGTTGGATGCATCTTCCCTTGACAATAATAGGTCGAGTAAATCTGGTAAAAATGGCTATTCTTCCGAAATGGAACTTTTAGTTTTCTACCTCCCCACTTCCAATGCAGAAAATATATATAGAAAAAATGCAACGCCTCATAAGCAATTTTATTTGGAGATCTAAGGGTGTTAGAATCTCTCAGAAGAAGTTACGTCAGCGTAAGGTTCAGGGCGGTTTGGCACTGCCTGAGTTGCAATATTATGCATGGGCCTTTCTTTTGAAAAATTTCAGACTCTTGTCTCTTGCGTCAGACTCCACGACAACGGGTTTAATGTTTAAGATAATGGCCTCTAGAATTAACGGTGCTTCAAACAATTTTATGTTTAAATTTGTGGACCCTAAATTTTTCAAAAAGATAAGGTTGAAAATTATGCGAGGGCTGGCAGAAAGTTGGTATCATATCAGGCAATCTGCGAAACTTACTTATTATAACATTGACACACCTAACTGGGACTCCCCGGGAACCCCGGAATGTTTTCGAGATGTTCTGGCATTACCGATAACACAAGCGGGATTAGAATATTGGGGAGATTTGTTTACAGAAGGGATTCTTCTCTCTTGGGAGGAATTGCAGTTAAAGACGGGTGGTTCTTTGTCCAGATGGAAATTTTTACAAATAGGAAAATGGGTTCAGGGGATTAAGGAAGGTGTTGGGATGTTTAATCCATTGAGTGAGATTACCCCAAGCCCACTAGGAGGTCCTCACGGAGTGTCAACTTGGTATTGGGGGATCCTGGAAGGGGTGGATGGCGAGTTCGTATTACCTAGCGATTTGTGGAGGACATTTTTTCCAGAAGAGGCAGTTAAAAGGTGGTGGGAAGAGTCATTAAAAATGCTTTTTGGTATTGTGAAACCAGCCACTCTTAGGAAAAATCATTATTTTACAATACAAAGAGTGTATATTTCCCCTGAGAAACTATCTAAAATGAAAGGAGGGCAGGAGGTGAGATGTCCAAAATGTGGTTTAATGCAAGCAACTGATATTTACATGTTTTGGGAATGTCCTGGTATTCGACTCTTTTGGGAAGGGGTATGCGAAACAAGCTCAGGTATATTGAATCGGGGAATTGAACCCTCTCTCCAGTTAATAATTTTTGGGCAAGTTCAAGATCAGCAGGGGTGGTCAGGTCGGGACATTATTGCAGATAAAAAGTTTGTATTCTATGCAATACTGTTGGGGAGGCGAGAAATTTGCAGAAAATGGACTTTAAAGACCCCCCCAAACTACTCAGAATGGCTCAGGGATGTTTTTTGTACAGCAGAATTGGATCAAAAGATGGGGGGAAAGGAAAGGATGCAGGGGAATTTTTGGGTATCATTAATGAACTGGAAATCAGGAGATTGATGTATAGATGTTTGTGTAATTAATGTTGGAATGGAATTGCATTTGTGACATCTGTCCAATGATTCTACACCCTGCTCTGAAATCCTCATAGAATTGGGACAGTCTGAGGATTGTTTGAGAGTAATAAGCAACCCCTGGCCGAGAAAAACTTCCTGCGTTCCGGTTGAAAAGAAAAGGAGGTTTGCATATGGCCTAGGGTGAATGAGGAAAAAAAAAAAAAAAAAATAAGGATCAAGAATAAAGACAATTAGAATCAACAATCAATTCATCTTGAAGTCGAGAGGCCTGCAATGTCCATCAAGTCTGTTGAATGAGAATGGATACATTTTCTGAGGTTTGCAGGATCTTCAAAAGAGAATTTGTTATTCTGGAAAGTAACTTTGAAAGTGCAAGGATGAAACAAACCATATCTTGCACCTAAAGATCGTAAAGCAGCACGAAGATCAAGAAAATCCTTTCTACGTTTAGCAGTGACAGAAGACACATCTTTGGTCAAAAATAATTTTGCTCCAGACCATATACGTTGCTTTTTCATTTTGGCAGCATTTAAAACTAGTAAAAGATCTGTAAACTTCAAAAATAAAATGATCATACCCCAGGTTTTGTTGGGGCTGAGGAAGAAGTGAGTCGGGGGCCGAACCGGTGGGCTCGCTGAATATTCAAATTAGAAGTTGAAAGTAGATCCAACAGTTCTGGTAGAAAAGAAGTGAAGGAAGAAACTGGATCTCCACCTTCAATGTTTGCTGGAAGACCATATAAACATAAATTATTGTGTCTCTTTCTATTCTCAAGATCTTCAGCATGTTTCTTCAGTGCTGAGACATCTTTCTCCAGAAGAGGATTCCTGCAAAGAGCTGACATTTTGTTCTACCAACTCATCCTAGACTCCATAGAGGACCATTTTTCATCCAAATTTTGAATTTGAGCATTAGTTTCCTCAATAAATGGCAGAAAGGCCCTGATTTCCTCCAGTATGTTGTCAAGAGAAATAGGAGTTGTAGACTTTGGAGGGGAAGGAGGATCATGTTTATGTCTTTTATTTGCCAAAGATGATAGTGACAATTTCGAGGGTAGAAGCATAGATGTCGTTGGATGAGGAGAATTCGCTTGAACCATGTCAGCAGGAGAAATTGAAGCCACTATCAAAGGAATCATATAAGGGTGATCCAAACCCAAGACAAAATTTGAGGGAGCGTTATGTATGTTGCAACAATTTCTTGCTTTTTCCCATAGATTTCAAATATTGAAGAAAAATCTGAAGCAAATTACGTAAAAGACAAACCAACAATTGCCCCGTCTCAGTTCTAAGAGAGAAGGTTCACCAAAAATAATAATTCATCCAAAAAATGCACAGTGTAAATCCAAGAAAAATCAGAGAAATAAGTATCCATCCATTAAATAAACATTATAATTGTAAAAAACGTAAAAGAATGATGAAGGAACATGAATGTCAGAGTGTTAAATAATGAAAAAAGGTATTCATGAAGTGACTGAAAAATAAAAACAACGCAGTGAGGAAAAAAAATGGTGGCCGGAATCACTCAGACAACAGAACTGTGATTTTTAAGGTCAGAAATACCTTGAACGTACTTCAAAAACAATAAAGGTAATTGCAGGCATCATTCCATCCAATGTTCATGTCTTGGAGTGATCCCTTGAACTGGCAAATTTAGGAAAAAGCTTCCTGAAGTTCTGACGTGGCACGGAGCTTCTCAGTCGGGCGACCATCTTAGGTGGCGTCCTAGCCACACCCCCCAATGTATACACCAGTAACAACAATAATAAGACCTTTTTTTGGAAGCTCTTGGCCCCATACATGAGCATCTCCCTGGTCTGTGCAGGTGATTTCAATTGTATCCTTATGGTCACCTCAACATAAAACCCCCACAAGGGTTGGCGAAACCAGGCATGGCAGGCACATTGGCTAAAGTCATGAGGCAGGTGGACTGCCTAGGTATCTGGAGAGTTCTCTACAGTGCAAAGAGTGAGTTTACCTATTATTCAGCAGTTCATCATATATAAAGAAGGCTGGGTAGAATATTGGTCTTGTGGGAGTTGGGTGGCCATTTACAGTAGAAGGAGCATCTGGGCAGGTTCCTATCTGATCAAGTGCTGGTGCTCCTCATGAACACTTGGGCTCACGCCTCACCTGCAATTTCTACTTGGTGGCCCGAGCCGGAAACCCTGACAGGGTTACAATCAGACATTAGTGAGGTGCTCACTGGTTATTTTGCCAAGAATTAGAGTGTGGCTGCCACAAGCTGAAAAGGATGCACTTATGGTTGTCCCATGTGGGGAATGCCTCACAAAAGCACACCAGGTAAAACAGCAACTGCACAGTGACCTTAAAGAATAGGAACAGAAATTAGTCCACATACAATGGGCTGCTGTAGACAACCCATTCTTTGAAGCAGAGGAGCAGACAGTGCAAAATACCATATGGAAATTATGGGATACACTTGATAAGTTCACTCTGAGAGACTACAGACAGAGGCTACACAGTGGGAGTGATAAACTGGGTAGGCTACTGGCCTGGCTGTTATGGGGTAAGAGACCCCCAACCCATAATTATGGCTGTGAAGGGCCATTGTGGTGACTTGTTGATCATACAGGCAACAATTAATTGCAGCATCATCTGTCTGCTCTTTACAAGAGTCCAGATGCTTGGGGAGATACCATTGGGATGGACCTCTTGGGTAGGAATCTCTTACCAATTATAAGTAAGGAGCAAGTTGCTGCCTTGGAAGCAGCCCTTACTAGGGAGGAATAATTGAAGCCCATAAAGAGTATGCCATGCTGCAAAACTCTGGGCACGGATCGTCTTCCCTCTAAGTTCTATAAGAGCTATTTGGGCTTGCTTGTTGATAGGCTCTTGGAGGTGTCTCAGGATGCCCGGCTGACAGGCAGCCCGCCAAAGTCCATGGAGGCGGCTCTCATAATCATATTGTCCAAACCGGAGTGCAACCCAATGCAACTGGGCTCATATCATCCATTTTCTATGACCAAAACAGATGTGAAAGTGCTAGTGAAGACCCTAGATAATCAACCAAAGGCAGTAATCCCCCACTTGATCCACAATAATCAATATGATTTTAGCCTATAATGTAGTGGCCTCATGAACATCTGTAGACTGACCCACATAGGTGCTGGGCTCTAGGATAGAGGGAGCGCTGATTGGCTTGGATATTGAGAGTGTGTTTGATACTCTGCTTAATGGAAACTCCTTGGCGACAGTCAGGTCGTGTGGCTATATATCAAATGCCTGAACCATAGACCAGGATACAAGATAGGCACTGCTTAGCAATGGAACAATGGAGCCTCTAACGGAGGCGGAGTTGGAGAGATGGCCCATACGTGTGGCTGCGATGGATCACTTAATCTCTTTGAATGCCAATGACACCCTCATCTACCTACAAAAGCCTGCAAATCTCAGTGGCACTCATTTTACAGGAGTTGCAGATATTTGGTGAGGCATCTGGTCGCAAGATCAATCAAGGTAAAGCATTAGTATTCCAATTGGTGGGACTGAAAGGTAAGCCCTTGGAAGCTCTGCCACAGGTTGGGATGCACTGGGAGTTGAAGGCGTTCAGATGCCTGGGGATCCAGGTGGCCCATGTGGATCAGATGTGATTCTCACTAAATATGGGAAGGGTGCTGACTGGACTGCGAGTCTCAGTGACATTTTGGGAAAACATTGCCACTGTCAGTAGCGGGTAGCATCTTCCTGGCTTAAATGGTGTTGCTCCTGTGATATTTCTATGTACTACAGAACTCACAATGTTTGATTCTCCTTTACAGAGCTGTGCAATCAATTGGTGGCACTAGACTGGTAAGCACAGCCCAGTGGGCCTACACATTTTTAAACTGGAGCCTACAGGCAGGGGTCCAGGACTACAGGATCTTAAGGTGTACTACCTGGAGTTACAGCTGCGACACGAGGCATGATGGTGTGCAGAATGTGAAAAATGGGAGAGGCGCCTACTGGCACAGCCCTAGATGTGGAACACATTTTGTCTGTATGGATGTCAGGAACACAGTATAACACATCTCATCCATTCATTGTTCAACAGGTCACTCAGGTGGGCACAGTCAAAAGGGTACTACATGCAACTCCTTCCTCCAGGAAACATCCAATTTGGTGGACACCCAAGTTTGCGAACCTCAGCTGTAAACTATCCTTTGCCGAGTGGAAGGAGGAGAATTGTGAGGCACTTGGGGATCCCTAACCATCTGACAACTGCCTTACCTTTGAAGAAGCATTCATTGTTTGGGGTGGGCCAGGGACAGGTTCCTGCAGTTCACTGCCCTGACATGGGTAGCGATAGGGCTGTGGCCCAGCTTCATTGCAGTGCCTCAGGAGACCCGTACACTGCGGGCGATACTGGAACTTACAGACCATTGGAGTCTAATCTATGAAGGGTTCCTCAAAAAATACCAACTGTAGGTTGATTATTGAGCATGAAGTGGATGGGAAGCATATCTACCAGAGCCCATAACTGAACCAGAAAGGAAATAAATCCCCAAGAATCAGGGAGGGTGGAGAAGCATTCAGCCACATGATCTGAAGTTGTGGCAGCATAACCCAGTATTGACAGGAGGAGGTTCGACCCTTGCAACGGACCACTGACATTTGCCTTGATGTTGTAACTAAGCACTGCATGTTGGACCTCATCCCATGCCCCAAGGAAGGTAGGGTGTGATATAATTTTGCATAGCTGGGCTCCAGCTGGCCAAGCATCAAGTGGTTATCCGCTGGATGTCTGCCCTTAGACTGATGATATTGACATGGTCCAGGGACCTGGCAAAATGGGCTTGGGTGTAACTCAGGTGCATGGAAGTGTCTCACACTAGTGAGCACCTTGAGGATGATTGTCAGAAGCGGGAGAGTATGTTTCATGGAGTGACAGAGGTGCTAGGTGACCTGGTGCTTGAAGGGGAGGACAAAAGCCCTTGATGGACAGAGGGGGTACACCCACCATGATGAGGCAGGGGAAGACTTGCAGTGCACCACTACTACTGACTTACACTGAACCTGGTCGATGGAGGTAGCAGAATAGTGGATACTGATCATAGACTCAATGGTGAGGGGACCTGTCATACTAGGCTGACATTAAGGGCATGTGGGGGCACACTGAACTCAATGGTGAAAAATTGGGAATTGATGATTACCTTCATGGATAACTGTATGCCCATGACTGGACACAATATTACCATTTATTGCATGTTAAGCACTCTGTCATAACTGCTTATTGCATGTTATCATGTTGCCAACAGTAACTGTGTCACTACCTGTGAAAGTGAAACTAAAACATTTTAAAAAACATCCAGTTAAGGGAACCAGCGATATCATTTTTGGGGTTTTATGTTGAAAAACACAATGAAACAGCCTGGCATCTCTGGGTGCGCTAAACTGAGACCTATGCACAACCTGAGGTCAAACGTGAATCACCAGAGGCCAGCTAAGCCTAGAACGAGGGCCAATTCAAAATAGTAACTGCCTGGCTTACTAGTTTTTCTGAAAATCGAAATCTTCCCGAGAGGTAAAGCTTATGGCCAAAAAATTCTTCTGAAAGTCAGATGTCTGTTGACTGAGGTCCTGTTGTGCCCACTTGTTTAGGTGGAAGTTCTGAGTGGGAAAATACAACATCTGTGGATGCCAAAGTCCTCTCATCAGCCAGATACTTTTCAGAATTAGGGCCATATTTAAAGATTTGTGGATAGGAATCTTCATCACAAACATTGCAGATATCCTGTCCTCCAAAATCTAAGTAACTCTGTTGATGCTTTTTCTGAAGCTTAAAAGCCTCCAGCCAGAATCTGTATTTGACAAAGTCCTCTTAAAATCAGCTATATTAGCCACAATGTCCAACTGAACCTGAGAAGATGTGGAAGCCCAAAAAAATATTTTTCTTTTATTTCAAAACTTTAGAGATAACACTCTGGGGCCAAGACATACACTAGCAGATGCCACAAGCAGGGTCCAATTAGGGACCAGCCGTAACTGGTCATGCATGGAAAAGGGTATTTTTAATTGTCCATGCAGCCACAGAGGAGGTCAGCCAACTGACCATTGGAGTTCACTTCTTAGTCCTGAGTACAAGTGGGAACAGGTTCAGCCCTTCAAGTCTCCACACAGGACACACAAAGTCTGCATCTTCCACTTCTGTTCATCCACAGGTTCAGATGTGTTCTGAGGAGCTGGGGTAAAGTGCCACTTTTGTACAGTTCACTAGCCTGTGGGTAGAGGTGCCTGCATGACACTTCATAACCAATGGGAACAAAGTTTCCAGGGGCAACCCCACCCTTTTTTGCAGCACATCTTGTTTGCTGTCGCTTAAACTATGCCAAAGTGAATCATATTTTGTGAACTTCAACAATATATATATATCAACCTGAACAGCTGCTTCATGCCCCAGTCAACAGTGTGGGTGGTCACGACAGGGAAGCAACTCCCCCTATATCAATACAACTTGCTTCCGTTTGGTGGTAACCAATAACATGGTATAACCAGAAAGAAACAATCGTGACCATGCTTCTCTCGGATGCAGCTATTATTTATTCATCCATGGTGACAGAAAACCTAACGCATTTTGGAGAATCTTATCCTGGTGATCAACGAGATAAGATTCTCTGAAACACATTGGATTGTCTGAATAAATAATAGCTGCATCTGAGAGAAGCGTGGTAACAATTGTTTCTTTCTGGTTATACCACATTATTGGTTACCGTCAAACAGAAGCAACTTGTATTGATATATATATATATATATATATATCAAGAGAGAGGGAAAGGGAGAGAGATAGCTATATATATATATATATATATGAATGTGTGTGTGTGTGTGTGTGTGTGTGTGTGGGTAGCACAATATTACAGGTGCACAAAAGCATAAAAAAATAGATTTTTGGAATGTACACCAAGGTAATGCAGGCCTATTAATATATGAAGTTATATACAATGTCCCTAAAAACTCAGAGGAGGAAACAGAGAAAGAGAATTATAGACATTCAAAGCCAGATACCAACTCTGACTAGACTCATTAGAACAAAAGAGGTCTGAATATAGATGAAACATTACATATGTATGTTTAGCCAGTCTCCTGGGTACAGCTATTGGGTGGTTTTAGATAATTTTGTTAGTATGTTAATAGACATATGTCTATGTTAAGTATTTTTTTTTCCTTTATGCTTTCAGGATACTATTCTGGAAGATAGAAACAGGCAGTTGAATCATTTACAAAGGATAGTAATTTGCCCACTTGGGTTGAATTTAGTACTTCCTTTTTTAGTTTTCTCATTTGTGAGTCTAAATATTTATGGTGTCCCATTTTATTTTCACTCTATGTACAGTATCCAGTCAATTTCGGTATTAAGCTGTGTCATTTTGAATAATGAGTCATACATAAGTGTAGGACAAAATGCAGACATGTACAAAATGTTTTCTTTAGAAATGTGTTTCTTTATTAGCAGCATTTGATGCATACAGAAACAGCTGTTGTTAAAGCTATTTAAAGTTTACTGACCATTTTCAAGCTTTTATGCCCACTTGGGCTCGATCAGGATATGGTCAATGGGTACATTTTTGGTTAGGTTAAAAATGGATACTTTAAATTATGTAGAGTGTAGAACATTAGGATAGTGGAAACAAAATGATACTGAATGTTTTTTATTTTATTTAACCTATTACACACCATAATGAGGACATTTTTAAGCCATTTTTACTGTCCTTTGTCAATTTTGTTTATTTGTATTTCACATTCTGAGGATTTTGTTAGAATGGGAAATGGACAGTATAATCTCTCTGAATGACAGCATGTATATAAAGAGATATAAAGAGATTAACATAATTAAGTGAATGGCAAAATTCAGAGGTTTCCAAAAAGATTAGAACATTTGAAAAAGGAATATCACTCAGGCCAAGTTAGGATAGATGAGTCACCAAATGGCACCATGAGTGAATCAGATACAGACTTAAGTAAAAGTGAAGGCGAATCAGGGGTAAAAATCAAGAGTACTTTTATAGAACAAATGAAACTGATGTGTATAGATCAGAGGAAGAGAATGGGGTCAAGTAAGAAGCCAATCAGGCAACACATCAAAAAGTGGTGCAGAAGACGAAGAATGAGAAAAAGAAAATATAAATTATGCAGCCAACAGAAGCAGCATTAAATCACATGGAAGACACCCGGGAGAAGAATCTAGTTGGGGAACTTGTCTGATTACAAATTGAACACTGAAAGAGAAGAAGTTATTATACAAGGGATTTACTTTCTGCTGGAGAGGCATTTTGATTATGTGGACACAAAGAGTGATATATACAAATTTCTACTCAATCTAAAATTGGCAAAATATTTCTCTAAAATAATTCCAAAGCAAAGAAATGGGAGTAGTGAACGGATTGAGGAAACTAATTTGAGTATTGAGGACCAATCAGATATTAAGACAATATATGATCTAATGTACAATCTCTCAGATGAGGAACTTACAGATTCACAAGTACTTGAAAGTTTGGAGATAAGCACTGATTGCCATCTGTACATAACTGTAAACCCTAATCCAGGTTTTGCCCTGTATTCACTCCCGGGAACATAATTGACAATTTCTATGATTTGGTAACTGCTGATTTGGAAAAACTGGAGTATACACACAAATATAATAAAAAATGAAAATGTAACCAAAGAGGAAGAGGGTACCCTGGAAACTCTGATGTAAAACAGCATAATAGAAATCAAACCTGCTGTAATGCTATCTGTATTTAACCACCGATTCCATCTTGACCACTGACTCAATTTTGTGCTTAGCTGAGCTTCAAATGCTGTCACATCGATGATGCAGCTTTTTTTCCACACGCAGCTTGCTTTCTACATTTAACGTGTTTTCACTCTTCTCACCAGAGAAGGGAACATAGGGCCAGATGTACCGAAGGATTTTACCCATTCTGTGTCTATGGGAAAAAGCTTTTATACATATGGCCCATATTGTGGGGAATGCGGAGTTGATAAGAGTGTACCTGGATGAGAATGTTTATAACAGAGAAAGGTATGGCTCTGTCTTGGGAATGCACATTGGGACCTGGCATGTTTTTTTGTGTGTTTTCAACACAGACCAAGTACAGTCAGTGCTTGAATTTCACAACTTACTCAAAGGGAGGGGGTCGGTTACCAGAACCTTCATCTTGTTTTTTTTTAAGGTATATAAGGAACTCATTTTGAGAGAGGGCGCACTGCTAAAAAAAACAGAGCCCCATTGTGGAATGTTTTCTCATGTCTCAGCTGTCTAGTGTTCCACAGCTTGATGCTGGCAAGGACAAGGATGATGTTGGATTCGATCTCCATGGTGATGCATTTTTAATTCTTAATTATCTAGTTTTGCTGTGTGCATGCATATATATATATATACATATTCATTGTTAATGTATTGCACTTTTTCTGCTTTTTATTATTCAACTGCTGTGATTATTTTTAGTATCTACATATGTTTTGCTGTATTTAAGTTAGATGCTCACGTTAATATTTATATATGTCCCCGTTTGGGACCTTGGAAGTGCCTTAATAAATTCATTACTCAGACTAGGAGTGCTGCATTCTTTGTATTCTTTTGCCTCATTCCCTCTTAGTTTGAAGGTAAGTAGAACAATTTGGTATAGTTGCTTGCCAGATCTCAGGTGAAAGATTTAAAAGGTAAAAATGTTTGGCAAGCAGTCAAAGGCGGTTTCCTAGGTGCCAAATAACATACCAGGGTGGGAAAAAGCACTGTATTATGTTCTTGCAAATGAATTGTCTTGTGACGCAGGATTATGTGAAAAATGGTACGGATGTCTTATCGATGCTGAACTAAAAATGGCTTTACTCTGTTTACAGAAAGTGCCAGTAGAATGGGGATGTGATTTATCTATTGTAGGCAGATGGGGCTGGATCCTGTTATCTGCTTATAGAAAAATGCATGAAAAGTATGAACAGTTAGAGCAAGAACATTAGCAACTGGAGACGCAGTTAGTTGAAGCTAGAAATAACTCAACCATGCTGTCTTGTCAGAATACGTTATTGCAAAATAAAGTGAATACTTATCAATCTGTAGAAAGGGCAGCCGTTCACGGTGCCCAATACAGATATCATAAACGTAGGGGTAGAGTTAATCAAAAGAAAGTTCATTTAGCTATTGCTAAAGCAGGGTTAATTTGAGATCCAGAAATGTGGGATGCTAATATCTGGGATTCCACAGATTTGTTTGATTCCAGTCATGAGTTGGTTGAAAAAGGTGGGGGCCAGCTTGAGCTAGACAAATAGAAAATGGTTCATGTACAGTATGTATTTAGATGGAAAATACAGGGCCCCCCACAAAACCTGAGGGGGGTTGAGATGCACTTCCTAGAAGATTATACACAACAGGAAGCCAATTATATCATACATAGATTTAAGTAGAGATCTAGGGAAACTTCACTTACATGGATGGTGTGATTATTTGACACAGGAGCCTCTGGAGTAATGTTAGATATAAGTTTTGTACTCTTAGCACTGACCCCATAATACAGGAGCAGTTTAGGGGTTGTCAGGGTAACCAGCAGATCACCCTACTGCAGCTAGAAGTCATGGGGTGTAACCATAAGTATCTTACAAAATCAGACTGGCCACAAGATGAAAAATCCTGGTACACCTTAAGAGATGCAATGCAGATAATTAAGGAGGAGGGAATGAAAACTGCTATTTTCCATAGTGATGTTTATCGTCTGTTAGATGGACCCTCTCTGTGTCAGTGCGAAATAAAATTATTCGCCTTGCTCCTCCAGCTTACAAGCAGCTAATAATTACTCTCCTAATTAATCAGACAGGGCAGGCATTGAAAGATGTACTGGAGGTGGTTCGTGAGTTATGAGAGCTTGGAGACTGGGCAAAACCTGAGAGAGCCTCGAGGTCTGAGGGTTGAACAGATAATAACACAGTATCTAGTAGAGACATGTTTCTGGCATTAGGGAAAGATGGTGTCAACAAGGAGCAGATTGATGGGATGAACACCAAAGGTTTGGGGGAGATGTACTGTGAGCGAGGGCTTTACAGAAAGGAGGGCAGCAGGAAAGTGAACAATCAGGATAATAAACTAGTATATCGGGGCCAGCCACAGATGCAAGAGGAAGGAAAAGAGAGGGAGATACATGTTTCTTCACGAGGGAAAGAGGAGGAAGATTTGGACATCGATTGGTTAACTGCTAAAAACAGGGAAGGAGTGGAATCTCCTTGCAGATATGAATGCATTTATCCAGACCTGACTTGGGCAAAAGTTGAGAGGTTTAAATCTGATTAAAAAAACAGGCCAAGCTCCGGTAAAGGGATGGGCTCGTAAAGGTAACAGACCCCATGTTGATTTAGAAATTCACTGAAAACACAAAAGTGTTCAAAGGATACAGACCGTAGTTGACACTTGAGTGGAGGCCTCCTTAAATTACGGAAATTCAGAAAGGTTTACAGGTCAGCACTACATCATCACAGGGTTGGGTGGAAAGCAAACCCTTACAGTGCAGACTACTTTTCAAATGAAAATAGGGAGAACGTCAAAAAGAGAATATACTGTTTTGATTGTGCCCCTCCTAGACTATATACTGGGAATTGACATTCTGAAGGGGATGACTTTATATTTGGATGATGGTTGTTATCAGTTTGAATCAAAGAGATACATTTCAGTGGCAGCAGCACAGGTGGATCATCTGAAGATATCCCCAGTGAAGGTGCCCCCAGCAACCAAGGTGATTCATTTGAAACAATACCGAATTCTAGGAGGGCATGAGGAAATAAGTGAGACTATACAGGAGTTGATGGAGGCAGGTGTGGTGGATCCAGTCACCACTGAGTGGAACAATCCTCTGTGGCCTGTTCGCCGACCAGATGGATGCTATAAAATGACAATTGATTACCGTGAATTGAAGAAAAATATGCCCCCTTTGACTGCTACATCCTTGACACCATCGCTTTGATTGAGAGAATACGAAAACATAAAGGGACTTGGTATGCAACCATTGATATTGCCAATGCTCTCTTTTTCATATCTTTGCCCCCTGAGAATCAGGAGCAAATTGCTTTCTCGTGGAACTGCAGGCAATTCAAGATGTTAAGGCTCCTCCAAGGGTATGTACATAGTCCCACTATCTATCACCGGCTGGTGGCAAAACTCCTGGATGAAGTATCTCTCCTTCCAGGGGTGCGATTGTCTCAATATATTGGTGATGATTCAGGGAGAAACACAAGAACAGGGGCAGACTTGGTTGGACAGGGTTGTGGAACTCTTGCAGAGCAAAGGGTGTATGACCAATCCAGATAAGACACAAGGGCCCTCTCAAAATGTGAAGTTTCTAGGAATTCAGTGCAATCAGAGACATAGAGAGGTGTTGCCACAGGCAAAACAAAAGATATTAGAATTTGCCAGTCCCAGTAATAAGCAGGAGGCTCAGTGATTCATTGGATTGTTTGGCTTTTGGAGACACCATATCCCTTGAGTCGGATGTTGGCCCCTTTGTACAAAGTGACAAGAAAGAAATGGGGAGAGCAGCAGCATTGTGCATTTGACTTGGCAAAGGAAGCGATTCAACAGGCTTTAGATTTATGGCCACTACAGGAAGGAGACAATGAGTTACATGTGACCGTTCAAGGACAATATGCAGATTGGAGCATGTGGCAAAAACAGGCAAGACAGAGGATTCCCCTGGGTCTGTGGACCAAAAAGCTGGTAGATGCTGGATAGCGATATACTCACTTTGAGAAACAGTTACTTTCATGTTACTGGGCTCTAGTGAATACTGAGCAAATTACCCTATGTCATAATTTGATTTTGAGACCTGAGATTCTAATAATGCAGTGGGTGATGAGTTTATCTAAAACTCACCGAATAGGACATGCACAAGAGGCCATTATAATCCAGTGGAAGTGATACACACAGGAGAGAGCCCAAGTGGGACCAGCAGGGATAGCAGCCTGCATGAACAGGTGGCACAGGCCCCTGTGCAGGATGATGAGAGGGTGCAGGAGGTACCAGAGATAAAAGAGTCACCAGTAGGTGGGGTCAGCCATTTGAATCCTTATCCCACTGATAGGAAGCATGTATGGTTTACCGATGGAAGTTGCTATCCACTACTGGAGAAGGGAAGAGTAGTTAATATGTAGAATTGCATGCTGTATATCAGGCACTGAAACATGAATTGCCTGGGACCTGTCACATTTATACAGATTTTTAGTCTACCGCCAATGGGTTAGCCACCTGGCTCCCCCAAATAGCAGACGCATAACTGGTCAATATAATGCAAGGAGGTGTGGGGCAAAGAATTGGGGCAAGACATTTGGGAAATGATAGAGCAAAGTATCCTTACTGTGTATCATGTAGATGCCCACTGTCCCACTCACTAGAATGATGGTTTAATTCCCTTGCAGACAATAAAGCCAAAATCTCAGAGGCAGAAGTGGCGACGCAGGATTCTGACTTGGTGGGAATTACTAAGTGGGCGCACCAAAAATGTGGACATCTGGGAGAGAAGACTACTAACAGGTGCACAGAGATTAGAGGAACTTTCCCCTAGATTTGATAAAAACAGTGATCATGCATTGTCCTATTTGTCAACACACACAAGAAATATCTGTCCCGCAAACCATCAAAGGTCAGTGGGCGAGAGGGAAGTTGCCAGGACAGATATGGCAGATTGATTACATTGGGCCACTTCTGAGTAGTCGTGGGAGTCAATATGCCTGCACATTAGTGGACACTTAGGGCCTGATTCTAACTTTGGAGGACGGTGTTAAACCGTCCCAAAAGTGGCGGATATACCACCTACCGTATTACGAGTCCATTATATCCTATGGAACTCGTAATACGGTAGGTGGTATATCCGCCACTTTTGGGACGGTTTAACACCGTCCTCCAAAGTTAGAATCAGGCCCTTATTCTGGTTACCTTATTGCTGTCCCTTGCAAATGTACCACTCAGTTCAACACCATCAAAACGCTGGACTTGTTAAAGTTGTATTACAGAGTCCGCTCCAAGTCTAGAGTGATAACGGGTCACATTTCAAAGGAAAATTGGTGCAAGATTATTGTTCACAACACAGTATTGAAAGGATTTATCATATTCCATATTATCCACAAGCTGCAGGACTGATTGAGAGAATGAACAACTTACTGAAAGCCCAATTATGAAAATTATCAGATGGAATATTTAGAAACTGGAGAGAGCATTTACATGAAGACCTCCAAATTTTGAATAACAGACCTTTGACAAAGGAAGAGACCCCCTTGATGCAAATGTTGACCCCAGTTTTACAGATACAGCCCCATGTAGTGGTGGCCAACACCTTCATGTATTGGGAAATGAAACCAGGAGCCTTAGCTCCTTACAAAGCCACACCAGAATCTGCAAGTCTTGATCTACATGCTTTGAATACATACATACTGACACTTTTTGAAACAGGTGTTGCAATACAGATTCCCCTGGAGCATTTCAAATTGATTGTTCCCCGATCTGGATTGGCATTCAAAGGTATTCAGGTCTTGAAGAGAGTGATCAATGCAGACTACCAAGGATAGCTTAAAACTATTCTTTTGAACAGTGGAGACATTGACTTGATAATACAACCTGGAGATAGAATTGCTCAGATTGTAATAACAGGAATAGTGGAGAAGTAGACTGCCTCAATCCTTCATACAGTACGTGGGGAGAGAGGTTTTGGCTCAATTGACAAAAACGCTAGTGCTAACGTGTGAGTAAAATCCCACAATCGTCCTCCTGAACCAGTAGAAGTTATTGAAAGGCAGGGACAACATCCTAATAATCATGAAACCAGGAATGGACAAGTGGGAACATGTGCCAGCTGATAAAGGTTATTTGTGAGAATGATCATACTTGTCTCTTTTACAGATCATACTACGAGGTGTTTTTGTGCTAGCTGTTCTACGTGGTCTCCCTTCGGGTGTGTGAGTGTGGGATCGGGAGAGACCGAAAGCCCCCACCTCCTGAATGATTGACTGACCACCCCGATTGACACCTTTACTGCACCTGACTAAAAAAGTTTAGACCCATCTGGTACAGGTCGTACTCAACAGATCGGATTTCTGTATAACTAATATGAAGAGTACTGTTGATGTAATAACGTGCTTGGTTGCCATACTGACTCCTGCCAGGGTTTTGCTGCAAACCTTTAATGCCACCAACATAGATGGAGCAGTTCAAGAAAGTGACATTGTCTGAGTTTTTTGCTTATGCAGGGTCATCTTCAATCTTTTTGCCTCCTGCATCCTATTTTTTCTGACCTGTTGCTGTTGGCTTTTGAACTCTGAGCACTTTACCACTGCTATCCAGTGCTAAAGTGCATATGCTCTCTGTGTAAATGGAGTGTAATTGGTTTATCCATTATTGGCATATTTGATTTACTAGTAAGTCCCTAATAAAGTGCACTAGAGGTGCCAGTTCTTGTAAATCAAATCCTACTAGTGGGCCTGCAGCACTGGTTGTGCCACCCACATAGGTAGCCCTGTGATCATGTTTCAGGCCTGCCCTGTCAGTGTCTGTGTCTGCAGTTTAAACTATAATATGGACTTGGCAAGTGTACCCACTTGCCAGGCCTAAACCTTCCCTTTTCTTCAATGTCAGACACCCCTAAGGTAGGCCCTAGGTAGCCCCAGGGGCGGGGTGCAGTGTGTTGTGAAGGTAGGACATATAGGCCCTCATAACAACCCTGGCGGACGGTGTTAAAGCGGCGGTAATACCACCAACAGGCCAGTGGTAAAAAAAAATGGGATCACGACCACAGCGAAAACCGCCAACGTAGACAACCACTTTAACACTTCGACCGCCACGGCGGTAGCAACCAACACAGCGGCGGTCACTAACAGACAGGCAGAAGACAGTGCACCGCCCACCCTATCACAACCCACCAATCCTCCAGCTTCTCCGGGGAGGTACCAACGACATCAAAAGCTTGAGGGAAACAGGACTTTGAAGGGAAACCACTCACCTTTCGACACTCAACGAAGAACGAGGATGCCATGGAGCCCCAATTGCAGGTCCTGCTGATGCTGGTATATCTGCTAACACACCAGGAACACCAAAGACGGCGGCGGCGACGACCATGGCGAGTACTGCACCTAGCACACAGGGGAGGGGGGAGGAAAAAGAGTGACACACACACGCAACACCCCACCCCCACCCTCACCCACAACACCATACACACAAACACACACAGCAACATCAACTTTACACCCCGTAACCCCCTGGAAGAACGCAAGGACAAAAGGAATTGAGTCAAATCAGTGATATATTAGAAATCTACGGATAAAGGTAACGATTTGAAAAACAGTTTATACAAATAATTACTATATGTACAGAAGGTACACTGTCCAGTGCAAATGTTCATGGCCCAGTAGGCAAAAAAATCATGGGCGAAGCCCACACTTGACTCCTGCCTCAAAATGGAGAGAACACTGCAGGGGCACACACAGGCACCTCAGGGGGAAAGGGACGGGGGCACCTCAGCCGGAAGATGGTACTACACCAATGCTCCTGTAGGGGGCAACATGCCCACAGTGATGTCCTAGGGAGTGCAAAGCCACAGTCTCTCAAGTGGGTGGGTTGCCCACTGCTTGGTCCTGGGGAGTGCAATGCCACAGTCTCTCAAGTCTCTCAAGTGGGTGGTTAGCCCACTTCTTGGTCCTGGGGAGTGCAAAGCCACAGTCTCTCAGGTGGGTGGGTTGCCCACTGCTTGGTCCTGGGAGTGCAAAGCTGCAGTCTCCCAAGTCTCTCAAGTGGGTGGTTTGCCCACTGCTTACTCCTGGGGAGTGCAAAGCCACAGTCTCTTAAGTGGGTGGCTTCTTCCACTGGTTTTGGAGGGGGTCTTGTGCCCAGTCAGCTTCATCCTGCCAAGGGAAGGGATAGTGGATGCATTCCTCCACTGGTTCTGGAGGGGGCATTGTGCCCAGTCTGCTTCATCCTGCCAAGGATAGGGAAAGTGGATGCATTTCTCCACTGGTTCTGGAGGGGGCCTTGTGCCCAGTCTGCTTCATCCTGCCAAGGAGTGGCTGAGTGGATGCATTTCTCCACTGGTTCTGGAGGGGGTTTAGTGCCCAGTCTGCTTTCTCCTGCCAAGGAAAGTAAAAGTGGATGCATTTCTCCACTGATTCTGGAGGGGGCCTTGTGCCCAGTCTGCTTCATCCTCCCAAGGAGTGGGTGAGTGGATGCATTTCTCCACTGGTTCTGGAGGGGGTTTTGTGCCCAGTCTGCTTCATCCTGCCAAGGAAAGTGATCGTGGATGCATTTCTCCACTGGTTCTGGAGGGGGCATTGTGCCCAGTCTGCTTTATCCTGCCAAGGAAAGTGAAAGTGGATGCATTTCTCCACTGGTTCAGGAGGGGGCCTTGTGCCCAGTCTGCCTCATCCTTCCAAAGAAAGTGAAAGCGGATGCATTTCTCCACTGATCCTGGAGGGCGTCTTGTGCCCAGTCTGTTTCATCCTGCCAAGGAAAGTGAAAGTGGATGCATTTCTCCACTGGCTCTGGAGGGGGCCTTGTGCCCAGTGATACTGCACCTGGTGCGTGGTAGTTTCCATTCCCTCACCTGGGTGTGTGAGGCACGAGATGTGCAGTGAAGAGGTAGCATGATACTCCATGGAGGCAGAGACAGACTCCATCCTGCGGCGAATAAGGCTGCAAACCGCTGGTAGTGGCGGTGCTGGTGGGGGTGCTTCAAGTGGTGTGGAGAGGGTTCAGGCCGCCTCCTGCAGCCCCGGACGGCTGCCCACTGGGGATGCTGCTGCTGACAGTTGGAGTGGCACCGGCTGGGCATGTGGCCCAGATGGCGGTGCTTGCGGCGGTGTCTGCAGCAGGGATTCTTCCGGTGCTGGAAGTGGTGCAAGTGCTGGTAGTGGTGGAGGGAGACACCAGGCCGTCTCCTGAAGCCTTGGATGGCTGCCCACTGGGGATGATGCTGCTGACAGTTGTTGTGGCAGTGGCAGTGCAGGGGGCGGGGCAGGTGGCGGGGCAGATGGCGGTGCAGGTGGCGGTGCTCTCCGCGGTACAGGTTGCAGGGCTGTCGGTACTGATGGTGGACACCAGTCCCTCACCTGGAGCCTACGAGCCCTTGAGTACCTTGCCTTGGGTTTTCTTTCCCTTCCCCACTTTGGCAGATGCTGCTCGGACCTTTGCACTGTCCTCTTGAGTTTTGGATGAGGCCTTGTTGGGTGGGTTGTGCTTCTTGGCCGTGCTGCATGCTGGCCCCTTCTTCACCTTGGCAGGTCGGAATGGGTTGGTCCTTTGTAGGTGTCGGTGGCACACTGGCTGCACTGACCGTTGCCCCCTTTGATCCTCTGGGACTTGCAGGTACCACAGCGGACACCGACTTGGTGGCTGAGGTACTGGCCTGGGATCTGGAAACCCTGGCCAGAGGGGACGGACAGTTGGTAGTAGGGAAGAGGTCAATGTTTGCCAGGAAAGGTTTTTTAGACACACTGGGACGGGAATATGGAGAGGGTTTGGGAGTGGAAGAAGAAGGAGTGGTTGTAGGAAGTGTACGTCTCCTGAGTTTGGGTGAAGGTGCATGGGCTGGATGCTGTTGTGAGGTGGATGGCTGTTGAGTGGGTGCCTGCGTTTGTGTATTTTGGGAGGAGTGGTCACAGACACAGTGGGAGAGGACACAGGGGATGTGTGCATGGTTGTGGGGGTGGTGATGCCAGTGAGGGGCGTGTAGTGATGGGCGTGCTGGTGATGGAGGTAGTGGATGAAGATGTAGTGCATGCAGGTGTGAGTGGAGACACTACTTGGAGGGAGGTGGGCGACGACGAGGAGGGGGACACAGTGGAGGCAGTTGATGTTTGTGTGTTTGCATGGGTATGGTGCTTGTGTGAGTGCTTGTGAGATGAAGTGTGGTGCTTATGTTTGCCTGATCCACTTTTGTGTGTTGATTTGGGTACATGCTGGACAGAAGGTGTGCTTGGTATAGGGTGAGGTAGAGGGGATTTGGTCAGGGTAGTGGAAGTTGGAGGGGAAGGCTGGACACATGGACAATGGCTGCCATCAGTGCTGAGGCCAAAGCCTGAAATGCTCTCTGTCGGGCCGCCACACCAGAGTGAATGCCCTCCAGGTATGCATTTGTTTTCTGCAAATGCCTCTCGACACATTGGATGGCATTCAGTATGGTTGGCTGCCCAACAGAGAGGGCTCTGAGGAGGTCAATAGCCTCCTCAATGAGGGCAGCAGGGCTGACTGGGGCAGGGCCTGAGGTACCTGGGGCGAAGGAGATGCCCACCCTCCTGGGTGAGCGGGCACGTGAAGCACGCTGAGGAGCTGCTGGGAGGGTGGTGCTAGTAGGGGGGGTGGCAGCTGTACCTGTTGTTGGGGTGGGCACAGAGGTGTCTACCACCGCCACGGAGCTTCCTTCGGAGGAGTCGCTGTCAGTGGTCTCCCCTTCTGTCCCTGTCGTGGAGCTCCACTCACCCTCGGTCCCACCCTCAGTGGATTCTATGGGATGCAGCTCCCTCCGTCGCCGGTGCCTCTGGGGAGAGACAGAGGATACATTTAGTTAATGCCAGCAACACCACTACTGTTGGCAGATACAACACACAGTGAACAGCCCTGTGCACTAGGCCATGCCCAAACAGTCACTAAGGTAGCCACCAGCCCATGGGATACATTGCCTAACGCCAGCATCTGCACACCTGACACCCACAGGACCCTGCCCAGCAGTGGATGGCCACTTGTACCATTAGGGTAGGAGTGCTTCGGAGCCTGCACACAATGGACCTACCCTGCCATGATTGCCCTGGCCTAGGGGCACCCACAGCCCACATCCCCCACCTAGCTAGCTCCTAAAGCATGCAAAGTCAGCTCTCTCAATCTGTACTCACCCCCTTGTGGCTGCTGTGATGCTCTCAAGCGCCCATCCAACTCTGGATAGGCCACTGCCAGGATGCGGAACATCAGTGGGGTCATGGTGCGACGGGCACCCCTTCCACATTGGGAGGCCAGTCCCAGTTTTCTTGGTCCAGCAGCACAGGTCCTCCCATCTCTTGTGGCAGGGGGTGCTCCGCCTGTGATAGACCCCCAAGGTCCACACCTCTTTGGTGATGGCACGCCAAATACCCTTTTTCTGGTGGGCGCTGACCTAGACGGAAAAGACAGCAGAAAAGGAAATTACTCCCCCGTCCGGACTGGCATACTCATTGCCCACCAGTTCCCACCCATGCCCTGAGGCACATACACTGACCACCTCTCATGCAGCACTCAGGCCAGGACGCCTCAGCAGCCCCCCAACATGTGGCTTACATCCACACCACTCCAAACATGCATTGTCCACACATCATGCTCACAGTGTACTCACCTGTTTGTCTGCAGGGCCGTAGAGTAATGTGTACTGGGGTAGGACCCCATCCACCCGTTTCTCCAACTCCTTCGCAGTGAAGGCAGGGGCCTTTCCCCAGACACTCTAGCCGTTGTCGCTTCCAGACTCAGGTCACAGCAGCACTTGCAGTTTAGGTCCTCTCCTGTTGATGGTCAGGTAGCAAGTGAGTGAACAGTTAGAAAATGGCGGTGACGTCTGCGGCGGTGCGTACCGTCACCACAGGCGTACATCGCCATTGGCTCCTGGAACCCATTGGGCCCAATGATAACCAATGCGAAGTTGCGCGCGGTCATCGACCAACTACAGCGACGGCGCACAACGCCAGTGTACTTACCTCATTTTCACTTGTTTCTCCTCACAGGTCAGGCAGCCGCCATTTCAGGGGGACACATGGCATGGCACCTAACTGCGTCACATCAGACATTGGAACATCAACTGACTCTCGACTTCACATATAGCTTCTGTGACATAAATTCAGCAACAGAAGTGCAAACTATGTGGAAATATGACATGCTTCTCACCGTTCGCCTCCATAGGCTACAACCGCTGAGTCAGATGATGAGATGGCGGCATCCTCCAGTGTATAGACCCCTGGTGGACCTTTCGACAATGGAGGACAGACACATTATCATCACATACAGACTTGATTGTGCCACAATCCAAGAACTGTGTGCCCAATTGGAGCCAGACCTGATGTCAGCTATCCGCCAGCCCACAGGAATCCCCCCTCTAGTGCAGGTCCTGTCAGTGCTCCATTTCCTGGCAAGTGGTTCCTTTCAAACAACAGTGGCCATGGCATCAGGGATGTCCCAGCCAATGTTTTCCAACATGTTGTCCAGATTGTTGTCAGCCCTTCTGAAACACATGCGCAGCTACATTGTGTTCTCCCAGGTGGATGAATTGGCCACAGTGAAAGCTGACTTTTATGCCCTGGGACATATCCCCAACATCATTGGTGCCATTGATGGTACACATGTGGCGTTTGTCCCCCCCCCCGGAGAAATGAACAGGTTTTCAGGAATAGAAAAAGCTGTCACTCGATGAATGTGCAGATGGTGTGTTTGTCGGACCAGTACATCTCCCATGTGAATGCCAAGTATCCTGGCTATGTGCAAGATGCCTATATCTTGAGGAATAGCAGCATCCCATATGTGATGGGCCAACTCCAGAGGTACCGGGTGTGGCTAATAGGTGAGCCCAAGGTCCCCACACAGTATAAGTATGTGTCTGGGAATAGGGTTGTCCCCAAGGGTTAGTGTGTGTCTAACAGTTGTCCCTCGATATTTGCAGGTGACTCTGGTTACCCCAACCTCTCATGGCTACTGACCCCAGTGAGGAATGCCAGGACAAAGGCAGAGGAACGTTACAATGAGGCACATGGGCGTACAAGGAGGATTATTGGGAGAACCTTCGGCCTCCTGAAGGCCAGGTTCCGGTGCCTCCATCTGACAGGTAGATCCCTGTACTACTCACCCAAGAAGGTGTGCCAGATCATCGTGGCATGCTGTATGTTGCACAACCTGGCCTTGAGACATCAGGTGCCTTTTCTGCTGAAGGATAAGCCTGGAGATGGTCTTGTGGCAGCGGTGGAGCCTGTGGACAGTGACGAAGTGGAGGCAGAGGAAGAAGATGTTGACAGCAGGACAAATATTATACAACAGTACTTCCAGTGACACACAGGTAAGTGACTGTTACTCAACTTAAAAATTCAGTTATCTTTTGGACATTGTACATGGCAGCCTCTTACCCTCTGTCTATGGACACTTACTGTTCCCTTTGGATTCTCTATTTTCAGATCTTTGTGCCCCATTCTGGCTCCTGCTATATGTACTGCTGCCCACCAAAGGTAATCCTGTAGTATATTTCATCGAACATATATGTTGCAATGCTTTGATTATGTTGTACTAATACATTTGAGATTCATTACACTGACTCCAGTATGGTATACGTTTCAAGGGTGTTTATTTTTGTGCCAATAAGTTTCGGGGAATGTGCTGGGGACTGGGGTGATGGTGGAGCAATGTCCAGTTAGAGTCCAGTCTCTTGGTATCACAGGTGCATTGTCCAATGGGACTTAGGAAGGAGAGCAATGGCAGTTCAAGGTGGACAGGGTAACAGAGTGGGACACAAGGGTGACAATCAGGAGAGTCCTAATTCCTGGCGGGGGACTTGGCAATGTTCTCTGTCTTCTGCCTGGATCGCAGGGACCGTTTGTGGGGTGGTTCTCCTTCTGCAGGGGGTGGGGTGCTGGTGGGCTGTTGGTCCTGTGGTGGGCCTCCTGTCCACTAGCTCTGGCGGAGGTGGAAGGCTGTTCCTCGGTTTGGCTAGTGTCAAGGTTCCTTTGTTGTGCCACTGCCTCCCTCATGGTCTTGCCCATGTCAGCCAGCACCCCTACAATGGTGACCAGAATGGTGTAGATTTTTGTTAGGTCCTCCCTGATCCACAGGTACTGTCCGTCCTGCAGCCGCTAGGTCTCCTGTAACTTGGGCAGTAGCTGGCCCATCGTCTCCTGGGAATGGTGGTATGCTCCCATGATGTTTGAGAGTGCCTCGTGAGGGTCGGTTCCCTTGGCCTGTCCTCCCCCTGTTGTACAGCAGTACTCCCAGCTTCCCTGTTGTCCTGTGCCTCTGTCCCCTGAACCGTGTGCCCACTGCCACTGACCCCAGGTCCCTGATCATCCTGTGTTTGTGGGGTTGCCTGGGGTACCTGGAGTGGTAGACACACTGCTGATTGACGTGTCCTGGGGACAGTGGCATGGGCCCGCTGGGTGGGTGCTGTGCTCATGTTTCCTGAGGCGGAAGGCTCTGTGGTGGTTTGGGACTGCGGCAGGGTAAGCGACTGTCCAGAGGTCCCTGATGGGCCAGGTTGGTCATCGTGATCCAGGCGTGCAGAGCTGCTGTCATCACTGTGGGCCTCTTCTGGGGGGGCTGGATGTAGCTGGCACCTCCTCTTCAGTGACTTTGGGTAGGGGTCCTGTTGGGTTGCAAATGCATTGTCAATGTATCTGCATGTGCCATCTTGTGCATGGGTGTGTTTCCCTCTATGATTGTGATTTCTCTGTCGGCTTGGCCATGTGTGAGTGGTGATTTTGTGTCCTGGGTGAGTTTCTCTATTGGGCATGCTGGGGTGATGGGCACCATTCAGGTCTGTGATGGGTGTCCATGCATTGGTGTTGCATGCAGGTCTTGGTATTGGGTTGGGTGGGTTGTGCTAGTGGGGTATATGTGAGTTGGTAGAGTGATGGAGGTAAGAGTAGGGGCAGTAGTTTGTGATGACATGCAGGTATGGTGGGGAGATAAATTAGTAAAAATTTGCCTTACCAGAATCCAGTCCTCCTGCTACTCCTGCGAGGCCATCAGGATGCATGATCGCCAAGACTTGCTCCTCCCATGTTGTTTGTTGGGGGGGAGGAGGTGGGGCTCCACGCCAGTCCTCTGTACAGCAATCTGGTGTCTTGATACCATGGAACGCACCTTCCCCCGTTGGCCGTTCCACCTCTTCCTGATGTCATCTCTGGTTCTTGGGTGCTGTCCCCCAGCGTTGACCATGTCCACGATTCTCCGCTCCATCTTCCTTGCAATGGAGGTCTGCTGCACCTGTGATCCGAATAGCTGTGGCTCTACCCAGATGATTTCCTCCACCATTACCCTTAGCTCCTCCTCAGAAAACCTGAGGTTTCTTTGGGGTTCCAAGGATGCGGTGTGAGTAATATGTGTGAGGATGTGTGGGGTGATGTGTTGTGTATGCTGTGATGTGCGTGAATGGTGTGTGGGTGATGGTGTTCTGTGCCTCTGATTGAGTGGGTGCTCCTGGCTTGGCTCTCTCTGTGTGCTATTTTTTATTTCATTGTGAGGGGTTGTGGGTAATGTGGGTGTTTGTTTTATATTGGATTGCATGTGTGGGTGTGGTGTGTGTATGTGTGTCAGGTGTGTGTATTTTGAATTGTCCAATTTGGTGGTGTTTTATAACTGTGTGTGTATTTTGAGCGCAGTGGTGTATACTGCCAATGGTTTACCGCAGTTGAAAGACCGCCACGTTGATTTCTGGGTCGTGATACTGTGGGGGTATTCCTGTTGGCGTAACGGTGGGTTTTGCTATCACCAGTTTATCACTGACCTTTGGTCTGGCGGACTTGTGTGGGTGTCTGTATAGTGGCGGTATTCTATGTGTGGGTCATGATACCCGTGGCGGATTACCGCAGTGGTCACAATATGTTGGCAGCCGTCAGCATGGCGGTAGGCGGCTTTTACTGCCAGGGTTGTAATGAGGGCCATAGTAATGTGTTTTATATGTCCTGACAGTGAAATATTGCAAAATTTGTTTTTCACCGTTTCAAGGCCTGTCCCTCTCGTAGGTTAACACGGGGGTTAGTTTTAAATCCCATTAAAGTGTAGATTCCCTTTGGGAGCGGATAGACATGTGAAGTTTGTGGTCTCGGAGCTCACAATTTAAAAATACATCTTTTAGTAAAGTTTATTTTAAGATTGTGTTTAAAAATGCTTCTTTTAGAAAGTGAGCATTTTCTTGCTTATACCATTTTTGTGCCTGTTTGTAGATTCCCTGTCTGGGCCAGTTTGACAGTTGGGCTGGTTGCACCTCTCACTAGACAGTGACACAAAGGGAGCTGTAGTCTGCATTTCCTGATGAGCCATCTGTGCTATGAGGGAGGGGAGGAGTGGTCACTCACACCTGAAAGGGCTGTGCCTGCCCAGACAAAATGCAGTCTCCAACCCCCTGCTGTTTGTCTGGGACCTGGCCTGGGCAAGGCAGGATTTCACAATCAAGAGAGACTTTGCTTTGAGGTAGGCCTTCTTCAAAGGAGAAAATGGGTATGAGAAGAGCACCCGAAACCACAGACTTTAGACTTCTGCAAACCAAGAGGAACCTCTGCCTGGAGAAGAGCTGAGGAAGAAGAGCTGTCCTTCCTGTGACTGTGCTTTGTGGAGCTATCCTGCAGTTGCTGCTTCTGCCATAGTAAGAGGGCAATGACTGGACTTTGTGTGCCTTCCATTTTGTTAAGACCTCCAAGCGCTTGATTTAGAGGTTGTCTCCTATTGTTTAAAGTCTCAAGGACAGCAAAGACTTCTCTCTGTCAGCACCTGGAGTCTCTGGAGAGACTCCTACTGTGCCCTGTGGTGCCCATCCAGTTCCTGGGGACTAAGAGAAAGAAATCCAAGCACAGAACACTGTACGGGGAAAAGATTGACGCAACTCCGATCTGCGGCTGGGAAATCGACACGTTGCCAGCTTCGTGGCTGAAAATTTACGCTCGCCGGTAACGCGACTGAAGAATCAATGCATGGAGCTGGAGAAACGACGTGCCGCATCGCTGACGGAGGCTGGGAGATCACAACCTGCACTGCGTGGTTTTCGGATCATTGTACGGCTGGATTTCCGATGCAAACACCGCTGGGTGTGTAAAAACAACGCAAGGCCTGCCCGGACCCGAGAGTGCTGACCGGATCGACGCATCGCTCTCCTGCAGAGAGAAGAAACAACACGCCCTGACCGAACGAAAGGAGAAACGACGCAAGATCTCACTCGTGTGTGCAATCAATACATCGCAAGCCCTTTTTGACGCACACTCGCCCGTGCTGCGTTATTTTTTACGTACCCAAGGTACATTTTCACGCTAACAGTGTTAGTGTGTGTTTAAAACTACATGAAGACTCTTTTTGCTTTTTAATTGATAACTTGACTTGTGTATTGTGGATTTTTGTCGTTTTGGTCTTGTTTTGTTTAGATACATATTCTCTATTTTTCCAAAACTGTGTTGTGTCATTTTGTAGTGTTTTCATTAAGTTACTGTGCGTTTTGGTACAAATACTTTACACCTAGCACTCTGAAGTTAAGGCTACTGCTCGTGCCAAGCTACCAAGGGGGTAAGCAGGGGTTAACTGAGGGTGATTCTCTTTTACCCTGACTAGAGTGAGGGTCCTTGCTTGGACAGGGGGTAACCTGGCTGCCAACCAAAGACCCCATTTATAACAGACGTGTTTACAAACTTCACCTTATATGAATATTGCAGGTTTTGCCAAGAGGTAGCACATGAGAAATGGGATAACCTAACCCATGTGATTACTTATAATATTACTACTGGTGATGTCTGCTACAACTTAACTTATGATACTTACAAAATCGGTAAATGTGCTCTAATGTGCCTAGAGACAACAACGGAGTCTCCTCAAGAGATTCCGTGGGATCAACGAGGTCTGTGTCAGCATAGAAACAAAAAAACCTGTAAGAATACAGATAATAGCATGTCTTGACAACATACTGTGACTGCTGCAAGCCACATCAAGCATGTCAAACTACCAGTGGGGTGGTTGCTCTCTTGTGGAAATACCACTTATACATACATTCCTGCCAATATAACAGGTGGACCCTGTGCTTTACGCAGTTAGGACTCATGATGTTTCCATTTCACTCTGTACATACTCGCTATCCAAGGAAAACAATTCAATTAAGCGAAGACTGTCACTCTGAAATTCAGCTATTATCTAAATCAGACGATATGAGTTCACACATTTCTATAGTAGGAGTGCCAGAATTAGCTGTTTATAATACTCAAGTTATTAACAAGTTAACATGTTTGACCGTTAAGGACATCAATCACACATCCATCACATTGTCTGAATTACTCCTTGATATATGAGGTACTAGAATGGCTGCATTGCAAAACATTGCAAAAAATTGACTGCTTGCTCTTGAAGCATGACCATGGCTGGTCATAGTTTGAGGGAATGTGTTGCTTCAACCAGTCAGACCACTCTTGATATATCCAGTCTCGTATTGATGCTTTACATAAATTGGTGAAAGCAATAAGACAAGATGTTGACAAAGGGTGGTGGGACTGGTTATCTAACTTGTTACCTGATTTTGGACAATTACACAATATTGTAGGTGGAATACTCTTCGTGATTTGTATTATAATAATCCTATGTTGCTGTGTAGTGCATACCTAACCTACTTACAATGTTTAAACCAAAAAGTGTTCTTGCTCTGTCAGATGTATGCACTGGACTCAGGGGCACTATCATACTGTGACGAATTGTTGATGTCACCGCGCTAGTAGACATGCTTAAACATTTTGTTGGTGGTGATGTTTAGTCATAGATATTACTGTGGTACTCACAACCTACTTTTCAAATTGAGGGTACAACAGTCCCCTGGTAGACTGTGTTAAAGTCAACAGCGCGTGTGATCATCCAATAGGTCAGATAAGTCAATATGCATCCTTGGTAATGTTTGTTTACTGTTATTGTATTTATACAAATGTGCTATTGTGGTAGGCTTAATGAGTGTGCTCTTTGCATAAGCCACAGACTTCTCAGGACACTACTCATTCAGAGACCCTGGACATTCCTGGCTATAAATATTACTCCCGTACAGGAGTGACTAATGAAATATTGTTTCATTACAGTAACATGGACCGCATGTTAACATAAGGTGACATATACTGTGTGGATTTTCTTGTAATCTAATTTCCTTTTTTCTTTCCTTTTTTTTTCTTCCTCTCTGTCAGGCTGGACATTCACACATGTGAGAAGTTTCTAAATGATTCTATCAAATTAGTTTATATTTCTAAGACTGAACATAAATAGAGGTCACTTGTTACACTTGTAGTGGTAACCATTAGTGTACCATCCTGCTGACATTTGTAGTTCCATATTAGGGAACTTGTGTTCCTGAAGAAGCACTGTGGATCCAATTCCCCTGGACCACCAGGCACGAAACGTGTCAACCTTTACTCACTTCTGACTTCTATAGCTACGTGGGTTCATTACCTTCCCAAAGTAGCCCTCAATGCCATTCTTTGGGGGCTTTTTTTGCAATGCTGCCAGGATTACTGTGTAATTAAATTACTTTTTGGTAACCACTAGACAGGTTTAGCTATTCACTTTTCCTTTCACTTACATTTAGTTCTGCATATTTGATCTCACATTTTAGGACACCCTCACACTTATAGGCTTCACAATATGGCATCTAATAAAAGGATCTCCGCTAAAGTGACCTTCCATGCGGCCCGTAGGACATTGCAGCACCAGTCCTATGAAGAACGGCCCGATGATGAAGTATGATACCAAAAATGAAGCGAGCAATTCCCCCACTGTTTGACCTGAGTGAGTGTGTAGCCTTCTAGGATCTTCTCTGTTAGGAACAGTATCCCTTTAGTTTTTGATTAATTTATCTACAGAGCCATGGTACTGGACCTTTTCAGCTCCTGGTACCCCCCTCTTTAGCATGAGTTTTGGTTAAATTCATGCATTTAGTGACATGTACAAACAATCAGCGCCATAATCAAAAGCACATGGAGAAGATAGCTGTGAGGTAAAACTTGTTCAGCACTGGATACAAGAGACACTGACAATAATTGGGTACTGAGCAATCAAAATGCCTCTGGGTCTATGCCTCTGGGTCTAAGATGACAAATAGTAATCAAAATATCACCTAATAATACTATATTCATCAAAAGTATATTATTATATCTGATGGAACTGAGACTGATAATAAGCACTAATGCTATGCCTCCATAAGGACCTTTTTTATTTACAATTACTACAAGACCCAGAATGCCACATAACTGTCTAAAATGGGCATTTGTATATAAATGGAATTTCTATGTTTTTTTTATTCTATCCCCCAACTATTACGTTCCTGTAGCCTTTGTTTTATGCAGTGAAGGTATATATATATATATATATATATCAACTCCACCAGGTCCAAAGTGCCGCGCTCATCTCATGTTGGTGCCTGCATCAGGGGGGGACCTACTCCCTTCAATGATCTTCACACCAGTTTGACACTTAAGTAAAAAATGCGGCACTCAAAGGATTTAATCTAACTTCTTTTATTCCATTACAGGACCCCAAACAAACTAACACCAACGCGTTTCGACCCTCCTGGTCTTGATCACAGTGATTATCCAATCCATTGCAAGCACTATTTATACTAATCCACTAAGCCTTGCCCTTATGTGGCATTCTGGGATATGTAGTCTTTATAGTGTTTACTATTTTTGAAAACACAACCATACCTTTTTTAACACCCCAATGTGTACTGCTGAAACAAAAAGATAGATGCAAAGACATAATGTGGACAATGCAACATATTAACAAATAGTAATGACAAGTAGAGTAGCTGTTGTGAGGTTTGTTGTTTATTGTCTTATTATCCTTTATGCACTAGTTTTGTTATTATTTTTTAGTTTCTTTTTGTGTCAGCAGTACACATTGGGGTGTTAAAAAAGGTATGGTTGTGTTGAGGTTTGCCCTTGCCTCATAGCAGGCCTTATCATACCAGCCACATTTACGTTTACTGGGGTGGCTGCCTATTGAAAGAAGGCAGTCTCTCACTGCTGCATTTACTATTGTTATTGCATCCATAACAGCCTTAGGATTAGGGGCCTCTGTCAAAAGTATATCCATAAATAAATGTAACTTTTCCCCCACCACCCTTCCTACAACTTTTTGGGGATCCACTTGCTTCCACCCAAGCCGCCTACCCTGGTCCTTTATCTCCACTGCTACAGGCCTACCTCATCCTAATTTACGTAGAGCCCCAGGGAGTTAAAGGACACTATAAGGGGATTATGATCACTGAAACACTCCCCTAGCACCTCACCCCCAATCACCAGGTCTTTCATAGGTGGAGACACAAAAATATAATCAATAGTGGATCCAAATCCTCTTCCCACATAGGTTGGGAGTTGATGAGTGCCTACTGATTCTATATCACAAAAATTCAGAAGGCCCATCTTCCTGAGTTCCTTAATTAGAACCCTGCCTCTGGAGTCCTGCAGACCATCCTTTAAATAATCCTCGCAGCCCCAGATAAAGGGATTAACCACAGTACTGAGCCTTCCCAACTTAGCATTAAAATCTCCAGAGACAATAGCACAAAATTCTAGCCCCACCTACTCCATTCTATATTTCAGAACCTGAAGAACGGAGAACAGGGCCCCAATTTGGCACCCCTCAGCCCACACAGCGTTATAGAAGTTTACCAGCAAAATATTAAAGTTATTAGAAAAAAATCACCCATACCAGTAATATACCTTGGTGGTTGCAATTAATTTGAAAAGCAGCCACTATCTTAGAGAGGCCAATTAGGGTAACCAGGCCACCTTTCGAGTGGCCACCAAGAGACTGCACAGCTGGAATCGCAAATCTATCGTAACCACACACCTAATCCACGCCTGATCGGAAAATTCAGCATCGTAGCCCGCAATATTCCATGAAATAAGATTACACTGTGGGGGCACCTCTTCCCGTATTGCCAGGGTCTCAGCGCATAGTCAGTCCACCCCTTCCAAGGATAAATTACTGTTGGTAACAGTTCTTCTGCTAGTTGCCTGCAGGCTATTTTGACCCAGGGGGGAATTCCTACCAAAGCTAAGAGACACCCCGGCACTCAGTCGCATGTGGTCATAAAAATAACCCAGAGGGACCACACCTATTGTACCAGCTCTAAAAACAGCAGGACGATATGTGGAGAGGAGCCTTTGAGCCAGGGCAGTATATCTAACATTTATTATAATACAATCTTCATTCCCCACCTTATTTTTGGGCCCGACCTAGCCAATTCTTCTGGCAAACAGAATATCCTTGAAATCCTTACATGGAAAATCACAGTTCTTACTCAACCAATATCCAGCCTTATTTATGAGTTGGACTGTAGACTCGGTTGCCCCAGAAGCAAGAGCAGGTACATTCGTCAACACCACCATGTAAGGGGCACAGGCTGGGGGGACAGCTAAACAGTCCAATGAAGGCCTGGTCGTTGACGGATTCAGATTGTCGTTCCCAACCAGCTGTTGGCCGACCCCCCCAGCTACCACAGAATCAGGGTCAGGCTGCCTACTACAACTAGGCCTATTAGCAGTCCTATCTACCCTTAATAGGGGAGTCGGTGCAGCCGGAGCAATCTCAACACGAGCGCCCCACCCCCCAGAATTTCCAGAATTTCAAGGATTAACCAATGACTGAGAAGTTTTCCCCAGAGGCCCCAGCGACCCCGCAGCTTCCTCCGGCTGGAGCAACTCCTCACTGGGATGGGATTGCCTGGTCGGGCCACATATCCACCTACACAGTGCCTCCCTTGACTACCTTGCACAGATAACAGAGAAACTGCTTTTTCTATGGCCGATAGTTTTGCCACAACGGGGGATACAATCTCCTGGATCATTTTGTGAAGTTTTGACAATAAAATAGTAACATCACAACCCAGATGCTGGCAAGGTGCAGGGTCACTGCTCGTACCCTTAGGGAGGCCCAAGAGAGGTGTTTTCATTTTGGGCAACAATTTCTTTAAGACCTTTTTTTTCCTCAGGGGAGGGCTACATTTATCCATGGAGCAGGCCGGGGGAGAGGAAAATAAAAGTCTTTTACTTCTTCTGGAGGGGCCTTGGCTACCAGAACCCTCTATTTTCTCTGTTGGCTCAGTCTGGGCAGCCTCAGCAGCAGCAATAACAGCACCTTGGTCCCCCCCGGATAAGCCACCTCCACATCCACGACCTCACGGGGACCACTATCTATTGGGGCCCGACGCCAGTCCTCCAGTTCCATGGATAACCTCCTCTCTGCCAGATCAATTTCCTTTGATACAACCCCGACAGCTCTTGAGAGGAAGGAATCCAATGTAGTGGTGCCACTTCCCTGTCTCCTACCACCCCCACCACCCCCAAATGGACCAGTTATCGGGCCTCTTTTGCTGCCCATTTATAAAAGTTTCAACAACAAAACAGCAAAAAAAACAGACTAATAAATAAGAGATTAAAACTATTAAAAAACCCACTAGAATACTCCAAAATATACTCCAAATATCAGTGGATATAGTCACCCTCCACTGAAGATGAAAGAGGGGTGGCCCAGCCCAGCCTCTGACGGGCAATGACGTGCGCAAGACGGGCCCGCCCTTGGCCTGGGCATTGCCCGGGCACCGCCCACGCGCGTCCCGCGGTAGCGGGAGCGCGAGTTCAATTTAAAGGGCTCCTGCCCTAAAAGTACGGGACACCGCCTCCTCCTGCAGCACCAACGCGCTTCGCGCGGTAGCTGGAGCGCGAGTTCAGTTTAAAGGGCTCCTGCCCTAAAACTACGGGACGCCGCCTCCTCCTGCACCAACGCGCTTCCCGCAGTAGCGGGAGCGCGAGTTCAATTTAAAGGGCTCCTGCCCTAAAAGTACGGGACGCCTCCTCCTCCTGCAGCACCAATGTGCTTCCCACGGGAGCGTGAGTTCAATTTAAAGGGCTCCTGCCCTAAAAGTACGGGACGCCGCCTCCTCCTGCACCAACGCGCTTCCCGCGGTAGCAGGAGCGCGAGTTCAATTTAAAGGGCTCCTGCCCTAAAAGTACGGGACGCCGCCTCCTCCTGCAGCACCAACGTGCGTACTTAGGGATGTCCCAAAGGTGAACGGTATTGATATCCCTGTCCTGACATACGCTGATGATGCGGTCCTTATGGCCCGCACTATGAATGGTCTCCGGAAAATAGTTAGAGCTTATGCCTCCTTTATGTCAGCTTTGGGTTTAGAGGTCAATTTTAAAAAAATCACATTTTATGGTTTGTGGAAGACCCTTAAGCAGGGTGGGGGAGCTAAGGGTGGAGGATCAAATTATCAGCAGGGTCCATGAGTTTCCATACTTAGGAGTCATTTTTGATGAGAAAGGATCTTGGAAACCCTGTATTGTCAGAAGGGGTGTGCTTTTTCATGCAACAGTTGGTGCAACTTTTGACTTTCCTGTAAGGGTAGGTAGTAAACCTATCAAGCCTTTGCTTGAAATCTATAGGCGGAAATGGCTCCCTGTCCTGCTGTATGGTGCGGCACTGTGAGGGTATAGGGATACCCGAGCCCTTACTGTGGAAGAAAATCGGTTCTGTAGAAGGCTTTTGGGAGTTGGACAAAATATCCCTGGTTTTTGCCTTCTTCTGGAACTGGATCTTGAGTGTGGGCAGGACACTATCCAGTTGGCTCCCCTTCTGCTATGGATCTCAATCTGGAGTAACGAACATGCCACTCTTAATAGGGATATCTTTAGGGATTGCTTGGCTTGCGACAATGCAAAGAATATTCCCTGGTTGACGCACATAAGGAAGATGGCTCATGATCTGGGGCAGCCTGATTTGTTTGACTACCCTGAGGGCCTGACTAGTTGTGATAAGAAATGGGCTAAGGACAATTTTTTGAGAATCCAGGAGACCAAGAGGGAGGGGGAGGCCTTAAGGAAAAAATAGATCAGGGATTTTACCATGTTGAAGATGTGGGTGGGTCCTGAGCGCTATCTCTTAGAGATAAAGGATGTGAGGGAAAGGTCTCTTATAACTGGATTCCGTTTGGGGATCATTAGATGTAATCTGTGTTTCCCGCTAGGTCAGTATGGGGAAAAATCTATTAGACCTTGCCCCTGTGATGGGGTGTCCCAACAGACCCTGTCCCATTTTACATTGTTTTGTGTTTTTTATGCACCGTTTAGAACTCGATTTCTATTACCTCTCCTAATCCCCAAGGGTTTCGTGCAATATCGTCCTGCTTTTATGTGGTTGCAAATGGCCTCTGATGTATTGGTGTGGAAGGGACTGGGATCATTCCTGAAGGGAGCTATTACTTGGCATAACAATGTAGAGTTTTTACAATGATCTTACTGTTTTCTATGAATGAGGTTTTATATGTTTATATTTTTGATGGATGTTTTTACTATATATGGTTTTACTGTTATATTAACAATTGTATTGGTGTTTATTTGTTGTGATGGATGAATTTTTTTCATACCGAATAAAAGTCTTCTTCTCTTCATCTTTAATGTATTAAATTAAATTTAAAATATTTTTCTTAAATGTAAATAACAAAACATTCCTACCTAATGTATAAAATATATATGTTTATATATCATGTACTAAAATTATGTAAAGTTCTATACAGAATTGGGGCCTGATTAAGATCTTGGTGGTATTACCGCCAAGCAGCGGTGTGCCTGAAAAGACTGTCACGTCTTCCGCCCACCCTATTTAGATGTATTGCGGATAAGGCAAAGACCACCATGACGGAGAGAACTCTATGGCTTATGCTGCATCCTGCAGCCAACATGATGGACTTCAGTGCCAATGATTAGCACCCCACCACCATCTTGACAGTGGCATCCCGCCAAGCCTATTTAGATCACACAGTTGAGCTGGCGGCATGTCAGCAGCGGACCCTTGATGGCAGGGGGCCGTTGAGGGACCCATTCAGTATAGTACTGGCTGTGGCCAGTGGTCAGATGCTAGTAGCCCTCACCTGTTGTAACTTGGACAATTGCGAAGACCTGCAAAACACACTATAAAACACATTTAATTTCAGACCATAATCCTATGCCAGCACACTGCAGCAGACCAGGCTGGCAGCAGATTGCTCAGCACAGGAGACAGTTTTTCTCTTTGTTTTTTGTTTTTTGTTTTTTGTTATTTTGAATGACCTTATTCCAGTACCCTTCATTTTTTGAGCACTGGGTTTGTTTAGCAAAACATCCCAATGGCAGGGAGGAAAAATCCATGTTTCACGTAGGGAGAATTGCCTGTCATTGTGGATGACATCCTTAGAGCAGAGCCACAAATGTTTAGAGCTCCAGTCCAGAATACTACTTTTTCCCAAAAAAGGCAGATGTGGATCAGACTAGTTGACAAAGTAAATGATTAAATTATGTAGCTAACAACTTGTGCACACAGGAGGAGATTAGGAAGAGGAGGAACAACATGTATGGTAAAGTTCATTCATTGGCCTCTAAGCATAACCTGGAGGCCCAGAGGACTGGTGGTGGTTCTCCTTTCCTCCCATTACAACTCTTTCTCTGAGAGGAGAAGGGCTTGCAAATCCTCCATCTGAAAGGCTTGACTGGAATCCCTGGTGGAATGCAGACTCGTAAGTCTCACCTAAGTATGTCTCCCTAATCACTAATGGAGTCCTGTCCTTAAGTTACACATTTAGAATGCTGCATCAACCTTAACAACAGAGATTTAGCAAATTTTGACTAAACATAAAATATATTGTGCCATACAAATTACTAGCAGCATGTTCGTAGCTCTCCTACTAACAATATGCAATATGTATAGTCAGATTGTATGTAGTTCCATATGGATCAGCCCTTGCATGTGCTCTGCCCATTACCGTCTGTCAATGTATGTTGCTGTACTTCCGAAAACAGGACCAAAACTACATCCGTTTTCACAGGAAAGTCTGGTGTTTCTAAGTGGAATTTTCTCCTAGTTACATCATATCCATGAGTGTGTACATGTTGTACATGTGTGTTAATCTTCAATATAGTTATTGAAAGTGATATGTGTAACTTTCATTTCAAACAAATATTGTCTATAGTGTCAACAGATGACTACAACTACCATGATGCTCTTTTTTTTAGATCTGAAAATCAATGGTGGAATGTAAAGTTGTTCCACCGTCCTTTACTTCCATGTGTACATACATTTAAAATAATAGTGCATTTGACAGTCATCATGCCATGCTATGGATTGAAATATTACTTCTTGTGTATCTCAACCATGTTGACACCTGCTCATAGCTACATTGAATTGATAAAAATGCTTACATCATTCATTGTCTTTTGAAAACCAATTACAGTTTTAATGCATTGTGAACCACTTTGTATCCAATGTATTGCAGCCTACAAGGCATTGGAATGGTCCAGTACTCCACCCCACTCACCACTGTGTTGGGTTTAATGTCTGTCACATGTAACCTACAAATCTGAAATTGCACTGTGGCATTTCAGGACATCTCTACAAGGTCAGCTCTGGACCTGTCATCTGTGTAAATCATGCTGCATGGGTAAAATAATTAATAGAAATCAAAGGCCCTAATCAATCTATCACTCTCTTTCTAGTTTTTAGGTTTATCCTTTTGTAGACAAAGACACATCAAATGCACAAACTATATTTTCATTACATATCCTCTGTAACCTTCAAGGTCCAGACACCCGGCTCAGTGCACCACCATCTGCCAGCTAAGACACTTCACTCCAGCCCAGAAGCAAGCCTTCAGTGAGGACTCCAATGCTGCAAGATAGAATGACCATGAATCAGCGGGTTCATCTGGTCTGTCTGGCCAGACAGCTCTATGTTAGTCAAACTCAGCCCACACATATACCTCCCACTACAGCTGCAACAACATCTCAGTGGGAAGACATCTCCACTTCCTGTACACCTAGGACCTACACACCAATTCTGTGTACGTTGAAATGTCCATATGAAGATGACATGATGAAGGACCCTGGACCAGAATAACAAGGGAAAATTAATTTTACCATATATTAAATTGAACTCATTGACAAATCAGGAGGACACACATACTTAGCACAAGCACATTTCATCCATGTCAATGACCACATTCTCCCTGTAGGGAAAATGATGAACATCTTTGCCTTGAACTTTCATGCACTGACCATTTCTAACAAATTACCATAACCGACTGATATGTTCCCTAGGTCGAAGTTGTACTGACATTGAAGCAAAAAATTTGTAGAGGTACACTCACATTCGGGTGAAGAAGTGGACAATCACATCTTGACATAATTCAACTCCTTCTTTTTCACCACTGTCATCTTCATTGTCATCATCATAGTCTTCCTCCTCTCAAATATAGGAATATCGTGACATCTACATTGGTATATTGCTATTCTGTAGTATGAATGAGTCATGTGTTCACCTAGGGAGGAAGGCACACACACTTGAGATGTATAAGTCTGGCAAGCAGACACCTTGCATATTTGTGGAAAGGAACTTCTTCCAATTGCCATAAACATGTTCTCTGTTGTGTGGTGGCACCAAGGCAACATGCATGCCATCTATTGCTCCAACCTTATGTGGTAACTAACCCAAAGCATAAAATTATCCCTTCAAGGTGGTCAAATCCTGTGGATGTGGGAATTGGACATAGCTGTTGATGTTTTTCATCAAGGAAGCAAGGCCGTATTGTAGCACACCACTGATATGCCCCCAGAGACTGCCATGCTGTATTGAAAGGTGCCATTGGCTACAAAATGAAGTACTGCCATGAGTTTTACTATTGGTGTTACAGCTGTTGAATCCGTATTGAGAGACAGGAGATCAGGCTCTAACTGCTGACACAAACCAAGGATAGTTTGCCTATTTAGATGATATTGCTTCATGATGTCTCTTGCCTCCACAGTGGCAAGGTCTGGAAAGGGCGGGAACACCTAAGGCTGCTGCCTCCTACCCATGGATGGGTTCAGCCATCGGTATGTATGGAAAAGAAATGATCAGATGAAATGGTCATACCATACCTTTAATGTCAAAACACATCTGACTTCTTGGTAACAGTAGAAATATCATTGGTTAATACATGTATACACCTTAGCATCACATATTTGGGCCTCAACATTTTTTTTAAATATTAATTTGGATCATTATGTGCAAACAAAACATTTGAACTGTATTATTTTCATATTTTTTTTAAACTTTTTTTTTAAATACTGCCAACGGTGGTAGTACTTCTTCTGCAGCTCTTCTGTTATGAAACACAGTCAAGGTCCACATTTTATTGTTTGACATCTTTCCAAGAAAAGTGTCATTCGTATCTGACATTTGAAAATGTGCTAGGCTCCATTTTGAGTGCTGATAATGCACTAACAATTGAAAATGTGCAGCTTCACACCCTAAAATGGCGGCTGCTTGACCTTGCCATCAGGACATTAGACACCCAACCGTTGTCAGCAGAAGTTGACAGCGCAGTAGGTGGTAGCCTCCACGACGGACCCTTCCTTAGGTTAACGTCTGGCATGGCTATGCTGGAAAGTTAAAGTTTATGTCCGCCATGTTGTGAAAAAATACTCACTTGCCTCCCAACACTGCAGCCGTTGAGTCCTTCGGGTTTTTTGCTGCTGATACCAACCTCTAGGAACCAGGATGCCGGGAAAAGCAGGTGACAGGGCCCCTCCTTTCTCCCCTGCAGAGCTGGAGCTCCTAGCCAGGGAGGTTCTGTCCCTGTGCAACCAACTTCATGGGACCCTAGAGGAACAGCTGCATGTCTGATTGGGGAATGTCTCACTGAGTAACCACTTCCTTTCTGATTCACAGGCTTTTTGGTTCCTTTTTTGTAATGTGGGTAGTGCTGTGATAGGAGTTGACAGAAAAATGTAGCTGGGACAGATTTGTGTTACCAATGTCTGAAATGTCTGTGCATGACAATGTTAACTCATTTGAAAGTAGAAGCTATAATGTGTGCCCATGTAACACACACATCCTATTTCATCACACAAACTGCAGGACACTGACCACCAGTGACCAGTAGACAGTGTACAAGTAGTATGACTGACAACATACAGCCTATGTTGAAATTAAAGTGATGTTGAGGGAAAGATTTAGAGGGTCTGGAGTTGTCTGATGCTTTAATGCAATGTGGGATTCCAAATATATTGTGTATTAGGTTGCTATGTATGGTTAAAAACTGTCATGGAGCGACATATAGGTAAACTTATTTTAGGTGCAGCAAGATCAGATGACACTGGTTCACCATCATCCATCCCAGTCTATCCCATTCCAAAACACGCTTATTCAAACAATCCCTGCTCTCACTGCCACATAGCAGCCCTTCTATCTTGCCTTCAGTCGCTGTATGTGGCACAGTCCATGTGTTCCAACTCTCCGGCGATTAGGCAGGAAGCCAGTGTAGCTGTGAGTATGTACATGTGCAAGGATTTTACAGGTATTTTGGCCTTTAATAGCTCACAATGATTGTGAGTAATGAGGGGTGGCTCTTACAACAGAATTGGTTGCATAGCTCTGGCCAAGACGATGTTGTATACCTGATTATGTATCATGAGAAGCTAGCATGTATTGATGGTGCACATGAGATCACTGCAGATCTGTATTTCCGCTCTACCTGTAACAATTTGCTGGTAAAAAAATATAGTAACTGCTTGGTGAATGTACGTGTGAGTTTCCAAAATGTAATTTCACAGCAGTACTACCCAACAGTTATACTTTATTTTTTTTACTTACTCTTTTATGTCATCTATACAAGTTAATGCCCATCAGAAGAGGGAAATCTGGAAGGCCATAGCAAAGAAGGCAGGGAACCTGGGGGATCACAAGTGGCACAGCCTGCCCTGTCGGGAAAGGTGGGAGGACTTGCGTCTCGCAACAAGAAAGTCACCCGAGAGCCAAGTCAGGCAGTCCTCCCAGTGATCCAGGCAGGTGCGCCGCACCCTGCCCCCCTCCTATTGGTCCACATCCTTCGAGCTTGATTGCAGTTGATGGTCCGACAGCAGCAACAAGGAGGCAAGTCATTGTCCATAGATATCATTGAGGTTTAACCTATTACATTTCCAACATTTCCAGTTATGTTGTATGCAATCAGCTTTCAGGTGGACACACATCCAAAGCTCATGAGTATTTCTGGAGATGCAAGTTGATCAGACACTGTCTGATGTTGTATGTGATGTACTGCTTTGTGCTGAAGGATTCCACTAGATTCCTTCTCACAAGGCAAGTGCTGGTATGGGGGAGACACATGGCTGCATGCAAATAAAAGGATTGCCAGCCTCTTCACAATGACATGAGGGACGGTTTCACAAAACATGCCCCATGTCATGTTTGTGTCAGGTTTGATGGTACATCACAAATGTTTGCAGTGAATGTAGGCTGCATTACTGGTAAATGTAGCAAACTGTGCAATTATGAAGCAGCTGATATATCAGACTTAACATTGGTAAGTTGGTGTTATGCAAATGTGAGAATGTGCGCCTGCACCAAAAGTAATGGTAATCGGCTTACAGTGGCATCATTCCTTAACTGACACATGTATGAAAGCAGTTTGCCAGCAAACTTCTAGTAGGTTGATGTGGAGATTAGCAGGTGAACCTGAGTCCTTAGTCCTTCACAAATGTGCATGTAAACAAGTCTGTGATTGCAAATGTGAATTTCTATGCCAAACTGCATTGTTTTCAACAGACAGGAATGTGTTCTCACATTGGTGAGAGAGTTGTACACCCCACAGACATTTTCGTGTCCTTACTCCTGCCCAGAGGAGAAATTGATGAAGGAGAGCAATGTAATACTGAAAGGACATTTGCATACACAAGGTAACATCACATAGATGTTGTAGTGTCCCATTTTGAGCTGACAATTTAAATCCAAAAATCTCACCCTTTGGGAGAAGTGAGCCAATTTTAGCTCTGTACTGCAGTGGTTCAGAGATGTAGCCAGGTCTATGTGTTTCCTCATGTTGTTGAAACCATTTGCTATGGAGGAAACTGCAAGTGTGTAAGTGACAAAGGCATACATGATATGGGAGCTGAGATGGGGGATTACTGAAATTGTAGCAAATGTTGTGTGATGTAGCTTGATGTCCAATTGCAGTGTCACAGATACATTATAACTGTTGTATCTGTGTTTTCAGCATCAACTGGGCAAGGCGAAGGTGACATCGGCCACATCAACAGGGATGGAGCTGGCAACTGAGGATCGGGTGTGGACGCCACAGACACTGAGGGACCCAGTGGCATGGAAGATGAGGGACTGGCACAGAGGCCACCAGTGACCCTCCATCTTCCTTGGAGGCCTCCACTGAAGACCAGTACCAGCACCTAGTGAAGGCAGGCCCTTGAGAGACTGTGACACCTGCATCTTTGTCTGTCTCCCATTCCATTCCCTACCCTCCCACTTGTTGCTCCCCACCCCAGTTGGCCATAGCCATCCTCTAAAAGGGGCGGTGTCACCTTTGCTGCAGGCACTTCTGCCCCTGTTCCGGTGTTCCAGACTGCACTCACTGAAGTGGCTGTTGATCTTTTAAGAATGATCGCTGTAGGTCATACCGCACTATTTAATGCCATCCAGGGGCTGGCTGGCCAAAACACCCAGATGCAGGCTGGCCTACAGCAGTCATTCCAGGGTCTGGCCTCCTCATTGGCCGCAGCCCCCTACCCACCCCATACTTGTACCCAGACTCCCACACCCTCCCTATCCAAAATACACAAACATATGCATACACGCACAACAACAACCACAAGCAGCACATCCCAACACAAACACAACAAAAAACAAAGGCACACATGCCACATCCACTACACACACACATCCACACACACACATACTAGACACAAACACCCGCCCTAAAGACAATCACTAAAAGACACAAATCTAAAATTACAGCATATACACTAGACACTCAAGCACCCACTCATTCAACACACACGCACAACAGACACAGACACTCCCTCTACCTCCCAAACCCAATTCCCTCACAAACACCCTACCCATTTTCCTAAGGGGAGCCTTGGCTCTGACTCCTTCCACACCCCACCCCAACCAAAAAAATACACCCCTTCCAAATCCCAACCCACACCTACCTAACCCACCCCTCCCAAACCGACCTCCCCAACCCCACTCCACCCAAACCGATTACTCCCAAGCCCACCACTCTCAACCCCAAATTCTCTCCTTCAAACCCAAAGCCTCCCCTGCCAAACCCAAGGACCCACCCACCCCCACTAAGGTCAGTGAGGTACCTGCTCTCTACCCCATAGATGCCCCTTCCAGAGGAGGCAAGTGATGGGCCTGATAACCATAATGGCCCACATGGGCTAAAGCCTTTGTAGATTTCCTTCCGTTCAGACAGACTTTTGATATTTCTCATTGAGAGGCTTATTTCATCCTTATATATAGTACTTTTATTTTAAGCATACCTTTGTCCTGGCCTTATTTTTGGGTTGTTACTTATTGTTTCCTGATGATGTTCTTTCTGCTAATGTGTGTGCCATGTACTTATTCTCATTTGTGACAGTGACAAACAAGGGCTGTATATTTTAGTTTTTGTTGTTTTAATTCATACATTAGTGTTGTACATTAGAGATGGACATGTTAATTTTGGTGCAAGCATTCATGTTGTTACTGGAGACGTACGCCAAAATTATATATGTTTCTGTTTTTGTGAGTGCAGAATGCATGTGTGTCTATTTTGATATGATGTGTCAGTAATATGCACATATGTATTACACAGATGACCTAGCACTTTACAGTTGAATGGCATCTTATGTCCAAGGGGACATGTGACCTTCATACATCTCTGCCATGTTTGCAGTTCACCAGTAAAAATTGTATTACATTCTGTGTACACCCACCTGTAGCATATTGTAGTGTAATTGCTAAATTATCATGGGATTGTTTGGTTCATATTGGGAATACTGTTTAAGCTGACACTTAAGATATTTTGGGGGCATAATTGTACACACCATTATGGACACATTTCTATTTATGATTATTGAGAATTTTTTTGTAGTTGTTCATTGCATGAAGGCAGTACATCCCAGATTGGTGGGTAATACGTTTTCAGACTTTAACATTACACATGTCAGCAGTGCGCAACATTATGATGGTGTTTACACAAATTAATGAGCCATGCGCAAGTCCATTAGTACTGTGAAGCCACAACTCCAAGATTAACAGGAATGCCTATGACTTACCTCCTGTTCCAGAGACGACGGGGTTGATTTCCATCTTGGACCTGGCCCAGGAGCAATGGGAGAACTGGTAGCAGTAGGTTCATGGAAGCAGAATACATGGAAAGCATTCAAAAGGTGAGTTTTATGTTTATATAGCTCCCAAATTGCCAACTCAGGCATGGAGGTTTAACCACCACAGTTGTGTCGGAGAAACTGCACATCATCATTGGCTCAGCAGTATAGGTGGGGCTGTCATCCTGCCGCCAGCCACTTTTGCCCATGGCGCCATTGAAGTGGGTGAAGATTCTTAGCAGTGATGGCCGATCTTCGGCGGTCATTCACCTATGCTTCGCTGACATCTCAATATGGAGGGCGGACCTTCACAGGGGCGGACGGGTTGTCCAATCGAGAAGTCGATGGCAGAGCTGTTACCAACAACATCCAAATCAGGACCATATTTTATAATACACTAATGTTTATGTTTTATTTGTATATAATTGTTTAACATTAAATTTAATGTATTTATATTTTGAAAAAAGCTATAAGTTAATTTAACTTAACATTAGCTCCTACGGGTTTTTATTCTAAGTCCCTGTGTCTGATATTTACTATGGGAGGGTGTTGTAGTTCCAGTGGCTGATGATGGGTGACGCTGCACTTAGTTTAGTTCTGTGCTACAGTACCTTCATGACTGTCTGGGTTTAAATTTACATATACAAAAAAGATTTAAAAATCTATAATCAATAACATATTTACTGTATCAGTTAGAGAAAAGCAATGTCATTGCATCATACAATTTAACAAAACCATGTTTAGCTAACAGTGACATTATGAAGAACGAAGTGCGGCTGGTAACCCTGTACAAATATTCACAACTTAATAAGTCTTCTAAAGGGTAAGTAAAAAACACAACTGTCTTTATGGTTACAGAACATGAATGATTCAACCATAAGTAATCTTCCAGTTTAAAAATAATGTAAAACAAAACACATCAATATCTAGGTTGGCTTTCAGTTAGACTTGCATACCTTTAGAATGCAAATATTTGCATGATACCTCTAATCTTTTTATCTCTACACAATGATTATAATCATGTTGGTGAGTGTGCATTCTAATCCTGTTCTTTCTCCAGTTGTTAAAAACAGTCTTGGACACTATACAACCTAAAAATCAAGATCCGTTACTAAAGACTTAGCATATGAACCTAACTATAACATCTCTGTAACCTTTGCTTTTTTCAAAACAAACACCATCTGCCAATATCGGAGAAGGCATGCACACTCTAGCCAGGTATAATTCAGTTCTTTCCTTTATTAGTGGCAAGCACACCGCTTGCACATTAAGGTCAGGCTGCCACATTGTCAGAGGTTGAATGACAATGAAGTCACAACATGAGGTGTGTCTGCCCTCTTGCTCCCTCCAGGTATGATAGGGGCCTCAAGAAGCTGCTTAAGGGAAGCCTTTAGCACTTGCTTTGTAGGGAACTGGGGCAGGTGAGAAGACTGAAGTGGGTGGTGGGGGGTTGGTGAGGGCCAGCAAGGAGGCTCTTTGGTTATTTTTGTCTCCCTCCTCTTCATAAAACAGGCAGCAAAAAAATAGTCTCTGCTGTTTTCCTTTGCCTGTCATGAATCAATTAGTGCAGTCAACAAGTCCTAATCTGACTTTGAAACTGGAAAAACAGCTTTGAATCCCAGCATCAACTCAACATCCTGTGATTCTGGGCAAATCACTTAATGTACATGAGCCAAAAAAATAATGAATCCGACCTTCTGTAATGTCATCTTGTGCTCATGTAGAACAATATAATTCCTCTGGGCCAATTCTGTGCAATATAAAACTGCATATATTTGAGGAAAGTGATACTATTTTATATTTATTTTTGCATTTACACACTTTGTTGGAAATTATACGTGATGTTAGCAAACAAAGAAACTACAGATACAATGTTCACCAGTCTGAGCACTTGAAGGCCTCTCTTAAGTATTGTAAAAAATAAATACCTAAGAGCCCAGGGTAAGCATAAAAGGGAGTGCAGGACTGTGCCAGTACTGCAGATGTTTGCCAAAACTTAGCTCCATCATCGTAACCCAGCAGTTTATTTGTGAAAGGTTGCAATCTGCAAATGTGGGCAGCTTTTTTTGGTTGCCCGGGCTTAATTGTGGCCCCAATGCAACCCTGTTTCAGCTCAATCACATTATTTAGTATTTAATTTGAGTCAGGTTTCCGTCAGAAATATCTTCTCGTACGACTCTTATCATGGGGGTAAAACCATTGGTTTTAGGGTGGCAGCACCAACATGTGTGGGTGACTGAGTCATTCCCTCACTGGATGGAGGCCGTTGGCATAACCATTTTGGCTAGCTAGCAGCACCTCACCAGAAAATACAAATTAAAGGTGATTTGTGGCAGCCTAGAAAACATGACTCCTCAGGGAAGTCTCAGTTGGCAGGTCTTGTGCCTTTCTCTCATTTGCACAGATCTCACAAAAGCAAAGGCAGACAAGGAGATGCAGGACAGTTTTCAATGCATTAATTGAAAAAACTGCATTCTGTGATAAAAGACATAAGCTGCGATTATTAGGAGGATGAAACATATCACAGCTAGACTTGTGACCATTAGTGAGAAACAGATAATCCCAACATCCTGGAATAAACATGTGTCTAAAAATTCCTACTAATACCACTAGCATCTATGTAAGAGCATAGCAGTGGTAGCCTAGTCCAAGGAAGGAGCCCACACCCCCATACCTGTGAACAGGGGTCTGCTAGCCATCTCCTTGGTTGGCTGTAGAGACACGGCCTGGTTCAGTAAGGCTGCAAAGTGACACACAGCATAGGATGGCTCCTCTAGCTAGAATGACCTCTCCAACCTCCTTGGGCCTGCGTGATGTTTTTATAACAAACTGTGTTATGTTCTGAGAAAAGGCCTGACATGATAATGTGTCTGTGACTTTGTATTCTTGTAGCAGCAATACCAAGTGAACTATCGTGGATAAATATAACAGCCTTGAGCAGAGCACAGAGTGAATGAATTCAAAGTGCAGACAAATGAGCAATATGAACAAAATGTGTTTTCTGAGAATGGCAGCTGATAACAGATAAAAGCAACAAGCTCAAAAGCTAGCTTTGATAATATATAACAAAATTAATAAAAGCAAATAAATGTGATGTGTGCTTTAAAGGCACAGGCTATGGGCCTCAAGGCTAAAATATGGGTGCCCAACCTAGGTGCTAAAAGGCAAGCCCATGACAATCTCTGTTATGACAGGAAGGCACCTTTACTTCTATGTATTTATGCTGGTGACATTGGTCACCGATGGGCTGTTCCAGAAATGCATGTGCATCCCAACGATCAAGAGCTCTAAAACAAATAACTACAATCTGGTTTTATAACTATTACAATGAGTTATTGTAACACCTGTTATAGGGACACTATTTAATGGAGAGTTATTATTATACCCAATTAGATGTAGTGCTACGGCACTAAACTGCAAGACTGTGACAGCAAGCACTACACATACAATGACATTATTTCAACATGCAGTGGCATGTTTGGGAAAGCAGGCTTTTTTTTAAGTCACAGCCTACCCGACAGGGCAGCTATGCGGTTTGATAAAGACATCTTGGGGACATTCAGAAAGCTGTTCTGAGAGTGCATTCTGCCTGTTTCTTGCCATTTGCTTTGTAGTTTGTAACTCACATTTTCTTGCTCTCCATTTGCTGGCTTTATTTGTTTAAGGTTGCCCAGCTTGAGTTTGTACCCTGCCTTGCCCAAATCGTATTTACAGTATCCCTCCAATTGCAACATTTCTGTAAACAGGCCTGTACATCTTGTTCTTATCTCACCACATTTGTTGTGCATTTAAAGACCAAAGTCAAATGTCAGGTGCTATCATCCAAGGGCCCTTGTTTACTATTCTTTCTCGGACTTCAAAGTGAGAGGCTTTATGTGACAATCCTGCTGGATACTGGGGGTAGAAAATTGTTTCTTTCTAGCACACTACAACATTTAAATGAAGTGTGTAAGTATTTTAGAATATATCAGAATTAAGTACACCATGGAAGCATCTTTTCTGTTATTTCCGAAGTGAGTTGGAAACAAATACTTTAATATGATCAAAACAAATGATTACACTAGATGATGCAATTTCCACACATTTTCGTGTGTGAACTTCATAGTTTTATTAGTTAAACTGGATGTCTGTGCAAATGTAATGGTCATTTCAATTGAAAATGTATTATTTGTAATGACAGTGTCCTACCACACCATGAATTCTCCACTCAATGCCACTCAACTCTGCACCACTCCACTCCGCTATACTCTACTCCGCACCACTCCACTTCACACCACTTCATGCCACTGTACATTGCACCACTCCACTCTATGCCACTCCACTCTAAGCTACTTCACTCTGAACTATACCACTCTACTCTATGCCAATGCACTCTTTGCCCCTCAATTCTACACCACTGCACTTTTCGCTGCTGCCCTCTATACCACTCTAGGCTATGCCACACCAATCTAATCTGCACAATTCCACTCTACACCACTGTACTCTACACCCCTCTGCCATTCTGCACTCTACGCCCTGCACTCTATGCCAATACACTTTACGACAAAGCACTTTATTCTGTAACAATCACCCCCATTCCCCTGCTCTCTATACAAATTCACTGTGTGCCACTCTACCCTGACCACTGCAATCTATGCCACTGTACTCTACACCACTTTATGCCCTTATACCCTATGCCACATTACGTAACTGCACTGTACCCTGTATAACTCCACTCTATGCCACTTCACTGTACTCTGAAACAATCCACTCTATGCCACTGCACTCTATGCAACTCTACTCCACTCTGTACCACTCCACTCTATGCCACTGCACTCCACGCCACTCTACTCTTAACCTCTGCACTCTACACCAATGCACTCTACACAACTGCACTCCATGTCACTATTCCACTGTATGCCACTACACTCTACTCTGCATCACTGTACTCTACACCACTGCTTTTGACGTCACTCTACTCCACTCTACACCACTGCACTCTACTCTGCAACATTGCACTCTTCGCCATTGAACTCTATGCCTCTGTACTCTGCCCGTCTCCAATCTATGCCACTCTGCTGTATGCCACTGCACTCTATGCCACTGTATTCTATGGCACTATAATCTACTTAAAACAAGCAAACCGAATTCTAACATCTAAAAAACAGATATTAACTAAATGATCTAAAGAAGATCCTATATAATATTCTAAAAATAACGGATAATCAGTTAATACATGTAAAATTGTACTTTTAATATTGAGTGGACAATTCCTCACACTTCATACATTTTACTCTTATATTAAGTGTTTTGTACAGATAATTCTGAGTCGCCTGCAAGTGTGTGAACTAGAAATGTTCTGCTGCGTAGGCAGCCATCAGGGATTTTTTTTAAAATTGGGTGATATTAGCTATTTCAGACTAACATGTAAACCTTTGTGACTCTGCAGCCCAAGTTGCAGAAAAACAAGCTCTCATTCTACCCTTGCTTAAAGAACACCAGCTGATTCCCACACTGATTCTAGCAGATTCAACCTATTTCATTTGACGCTATAACATGGATCCACTACAGTCTTATGTAAAGGGCATCAAAATTAAATCCATTCAAGTTAAGTAGCATTAGGGGCAAGTAGCTGTAGTAAAGGAAAAATAAGTAGCATTACGTATGCGGCATACTGTGGCACACAGAAGGGAAGAGGGTATTTCAACAGAAAAATGCAGCCTCTATTACTCAATCGCTGGTAAAGACTAACGCAGAATCATGATTTTAATTAAAGTATCACTGGAAAGATCAAGGATTTTCGAGTTAGGTTTTGTTACAAGCTAACTTTAGACAATGCAGCAAAGGAAACAGGTCCCGGTGTCAGGAACTGACAGGTACTAAATGAGGGCATAAGAAGAGACCCAATAAAGCAACTCAGTGGAGCACCTCCCCAGGCAGGCAAAAATGCTACATTTATCTCTGCAAAAGAAGCCGTGCACATGGACAAATACTCCAAAAATACTGTGTGCAAAGGTATACTTAGTATGTTTCAGTTTATACAATCTCTACAACAGCTTGCTACCTCCCACTACTCTTCCTAAGGCAGAGAGGCACTATGGAAATTTGGGGCATATTTAAGAAAAGTGGCACTGCACACAGTGCAGTGGCACTTTTCTTGCGCCCCTTAGTGCCCCCCTAATGCCACCATGTGTGTGCCGTATTTAAAATATAGTGCACCATGGCGGTAGTTGGGGGACTAGCATCAGAATATTTGGCGCTAGTCTGGCGCTTTGCAGGATTAGCACAAAATATTCTGACTCTAATCCTGCAAAGTATCCTGAGGCACATTGTCACCAATGGAAGCCTCCTTTTAATGCCTGCTCTGAGCAGGTGTTAAAAGTGCAAAAATCTGACACAATTTTCTAAGAATATGTTGTATTTTTGTCTTTAAATCCCCGTCCCTCTTCTATTTTTCCGTTTCATGTACAGTAGCCATACTGTGGGACCTTTTAGCCATTTATACCTAAATTCAATTGGAACTTTTTGACCCAGTAGTACTTCGCATTATGGAAGACTTCCAGGGTCTAAGTTATGATGATGACATGGTATCAGCCATATTACAAGCACCTTGTATCCTTGGTAACGAGGGATCCAATCCATCTGGGAGTCTCGAGGAAGATTGGAATAAACTTTCTACTTTAAAACGCGAATTGATTAAGACAGTCATGCATGGGACCATCATGACTGAATATTTACGAGCAAATATAGCACCCAATGGTTTGTTAGTGTCTAACATACCTAGAATTTTCCTACAAGACTTAGCCTTTAGGAAAGATTGGGCACAAATTGCATGGAAGTGTACCAGAGATTGGCTGGTACTTATCATCAATACTTCCAAACGCATAGCTGATTCCATCACCATTCAAATAAGTGCTATTGAAAATACTCTGAAAACCACAATTACGCTGACAGCCTTTAAAAGTCGTCTCACAGAAATCAACGCTGAACTAAACGAGACTAAAGAGTTTCTAACTCAGCAGAAAATCACAAAACTCCAGAAAGACATAGTCAAGTTGAGTAGGGAGAAGGTTTACCCTTACATGAAGGAGGATTATGACACTCACAACCAGTCGCGCTCTTCCGATGAATCAACTTCTTCATACAGAAAACCACGTCAGTTCAGCAGTGGTTCATCGTCAGATGAGTGTAGCACCGATGAGAACATACCACAACCTTTCTACAATTATTCCCCCTACCCCATTAATCAACCGATGCCGTAGCAACCACCCTACCCATTTTTTCAACCCCGTCCCATGATGCCGTTTGTGCTTTTTTTAGGCCGCGGCCGGGGCAGAGGCAGAGGCAGAAGAAGAGGAAGAGGCAGATATGTCCAATGGTCCAAGGAAGAACCACAAATGGTGACAAGTAGCCATACAAAGAATCCTACACCCAGAACTTAGTGGTTAATCTGTCCCCGAGAAATCTCTCAGTTGATGAGACTAACGTTCTGAATAGGGGACTTGGTTTTGTCCCGACTCCCAACGAAGATTTCTTCTGACTACATATTGAACTAGCCCAGCTCTTTCGAAAGATTCGCCTCCATGTGTTCTTTAAAGATAAACCAGTCGAACCAATATGTGATTCTGGCCTAAAAAAAACCTCTACCTTCTTACCTCCAACAACAATGATGCCTACTGAAGTACTCACATTTGAAAAGGCAGTATCAGCCGATGTTTCTCGTCTATGTCCAAAACATCCTTACGTTAACATTCCCAAGCGAGAAAAACAGGCACTACAACAGCTAGCAAGTGACCCCAACATTGTGATTAAACAAGCAGACGAAGGTGGAGCCATCGTGATTATGGATACAGTGGAATACAGACGTGAGTGCTTACGCCTCTTGAGCGACACTACCTACTACACAAAGATAACTAGAGATCCTACTCAGAGACTCCAAATTCAGATTAGAAGCCTTTTGGAAGAAGCAAAGAGTAATTTATGGATCACTCCTAAAGAAGCTGATTTCCTCGATACAGTGCACCCTAGAACACCTTACTTCTACTGCTTACCCAAAATTCACAAAGGAATTCAGCCACCTCCTGGACGACCGATTGTATCAGGTATCGGATCTGTCTTAGAACCATTGTCAATCTTTTGCGACCATTTTTTACAGCCACTTGTGAGACACTCTTCCACCTATTTATAGGACACCAAGGATGTCCTAAACCTAATTGATTCTACAATTTGACCAGTGAAGTACAGGGGATCATTACCCTAGATGTGGAAGCACTCTACACCAATATCCCTCAAGAAGATACTTTACGGGTAGTTGAATCGGCACTACGGAATGACTCTCCAGATTTATCTACACCCATATCTTTTATCATGCAACTTGCCACTTTGGCCTTGACAGAGAACTATTTTGAGTTTGAGGAACAGTTCTTTCACCAGATTAGAGGGACATCGATGGGTAGCACCTTTGCTCCTAGCCTAGCATGCTTATATATGTATGATTTCGAAAGGAAATACATCTTAACATCAACCAATCCCTTTGAAAAAGATATCAATCTATGGAAACGTTACATAGATGATATTTTGATCATCTGGCAGGGTCCTCTAACATCAACCGAGGAATTTATTACCTGGATTAATTCCCTTGATCCATTTCTGACATTTACAGCTTCAGTATATACCACCCAACTGCCTTTCTTGGACTTGATGTTCACTATTGACATCGGCTTAATGAGCACTAGTACCTATCAAAAACCTACAGATCGAAACAGCCTTCTTCTATATGAAAGTTATCACCTAAAAGCTCTAAGGAAAAATCTACCAGTGGGCCAATTCTTACGGCTGAGACGTAATTGTAGCTTCACTCATGAATATGACAGACAAGCTGATATCCTTCAAACTAAACTCAACGACCAACATTATCTAATCAAGACTGTAAATGCCGCCCGCAAGAGAGCGAGGAATAATCACAGGGAATGTCTACTGGCAAAAAACGTAAGGACCCCCCAGACACACATAACCTGTGTCACTACATTTACCCCATTGTCTAATACCATCAGAAAAGTGATTAATAAGCGATGGTCAATCTTGGAGAGTGGTGGTTTTGAAATGCCAAAACCCCTTTTTGCCTTTAAGCGCACTTCCAACATAAAAGACATAGTGGTCCATACACGTCCACGAAGGCGTGATATTTCGAAACAACAAACATTGTGGGATCTCCCACCCGTTGAGGGCCATTTCCCCTGTGGGAATTGCAATGTGTGTTCCTTAACAAATAGAATCACGTCACTTGACCTTGACCCGATCGGAAGATGGTTTTTAAGAAAACACACGAACTGGAATTCTAAGAACTGCATCTATATGATCACTTGCCCTTGTGGGCTACGCTATGTGGGGATGACAACACGGCCAGTGAAAATACGTATAAATGAGCACAGAAGTAACATTAGATGTCAGAGAGTGACCACAAAACTCTGTGCCCATTTTTTAGACGCTGCCCATACGCCAGACGACCTTCAATGGGTGGTCCTCGAAGTCCCTAGAGCCCTCCCGAACGGTTCTAATTCACTTTTTAGAATCGAACAACGATGGATTTTTAAATTAGGGACGGCATTACGGGGATTAAATGATGACATACCTTGGATTACTCTTTCAACATAGTCATTTTTTCTGATTATGATACCAAGTGAATCTTTTTCCTGTATGTAACCCCTTGTTACCCTGATCTGGAATCTAAATCGCTTATCCCTCGATTTTGCCCTTAAACAATTTTTGGTTTTTTAAAAACAAATTCTGTAATATTCACAATATCCCGGATCCACAGACAATAATTTTTACTTGATTTATGTTTTCAATTAATGGTCTCTACAGGCGATATTTTTGTGATATATACATGTTTTTGATCTACTGTTAAGTACCTCGTTTTTGAGGTAATAGTCATCTATTCCTCGTTTTTGCCTTTTTTGCGCGAGGAAACATTTGTAGTTTCTAATTGACTACGTCCTACACTGTAGATCTACAGTAGATATCCGGATACTACACTTTGTAGACACTTCTGCCGCTAACTCTCTGCAGTTGTAGCTCTTTAATCTTTGTTGTTATCCCCCAGACTACTGTTTCAGTCTGTTTTCACTTTTTACTACCACGCGAGCCCAAAGCCATTTCCGGGTTCTGCGTATCGGGGTTTTCTTTAAAAAGCTTGGCAGAACGCCGTACTCTCGTTCCTCGGGGATACATGTCGGAAGTGTAGGTGAAATTGCCTACGGAAAGGAATCTGAAGTAAGTCTTCTTACTTTTTCGAACTTTAAGGGAGCATGAGTACACTTTGCTGTCTCTGCGATTTTTTACTTTTTACTCTTTATTTTGCTCATACACACATTCGATTTAAATTAGAAGCACTAAATTCTAATTGTTGTATTACATCGACTCCTTCCTATCGTGTTAACAAATACACATAATGAGTTTTCACTGCTATATCTGTTATACTTATTCCAACCTACCATACCATTTTATGAGACATCGGTCTACCTGATTGGTTGAAGTGTTAGTGACAAGATATAAACACTGATTTGTGATAAACGTTTTGTTTTATTTTGGATTCCCTGCTTGGAGTTGCGCCATGTCAGAAATGATAACGGTTTCCATGTTTAGAAATTACTAGATATGATGGACTGTGAGCTGAGTATTACCTTAACTCATCATGTCATTATTTTTATTCTTATTTCCCATGTTTATTAATCAACAGAATATTAGTTCCTTATCCTGACATGTGATCCTTTATGAGCTCTATCCTGATACTGGGGATGGTAAGCTTATGTTGTTCACTTTATCTTCCACTAGAGTGTTTCACTTTAATCACATCATTTTTACACGTGCACCAAATTTGGAATTGCATTTTGTTCATGTATATTGATCATGGTTTATGTTTTATTTACTTAGGGCGACTTTATTTAACGAGTAGAACTAAGTAAGTGAGTATCTACCTTTTTCACACATTGATGATTATTTGAGTTGAGATTTTGGAGTAGATTTTTCTTTGGTCCTGAAGAAGTGTCATTGGATCCGGCTGGACCACTTAGACGCGAAACATGTAGACCAGTTACAGAGAGGTACCATATTTTGTTCTATCCTCCCCTTTTTAGTGAGAGTAGGTGATCATTATTTATCACCCGTTACTCTCTTGTCTGTTTTTAACCTTGGTCCCCATCACGCAAAGACTGATTAAATTATGATTTATATTTGCTGATGGTGAACCAATTTTAATATCCTATTCTCTCCACCTGTGCTTGGGTACTTACAATTGGGCACCCGATCGAAACAAATTGTTTTGTTTGTGCTACCGTCTGAGCACCTCGGCTAAGAGCACCCCCTTTGGGGGAGCCCGTTAGGCATTGCAGCACCGGCCTAACGAGGAGCTTTCCCAATGATGAAGCCAGTCATCCAATGTGATGCATGAGGGTTCCTGCTCCTGCAGAATTCGGTTCGCTCTAAATGATAATTCTTGTTTGGAACAGTGTACTATTTTGATTTATTATGATTATATTGGGAGGCCGTAAACTGGACCTTTAATCTCCCGGTCCCTCTTCTATTTTTCCGCCCTACAAGACACTTCTGACCTGCTGTGACAACCTGCTGCCCTCTTGTCTGGGGAAGAAAAGCTAGACCTGAACCTCCACCTTGAACCCGGGATGGCAGAGTGACTCAAAGGCTAGTCTGATGGCCTCCTGATTTGAGCCTCAGGGAAATAACAGGCTCCCTGCAGCTCATGGGCCCATCTTCAATGAGTTCCTGACCAAGGCCCCTCTCAGGTTCTGGGCCCTTGGTGTGGCTCTCCAGCTCTTACAGTCAAACTTTTGGTCTCTTCTCAACCGCGAACAGGCTTGTTTGCACTGGAACCGTGCCTCTATCATGGAAAACGAGTGCAAGATGTCACAAGTTTGTCTCTTCTCATAGCAAACATCATCTGCCTGTGTGGATCATGAATGCCAGGTTCCAGCTCGCCTTGCGCCAAGCAGACCACTACCAGAGATGCTCCCCATGCTCCTGGCCATCTTCTTCCACACAAATGGGACTCTTGGCACAAAACCTGAGAATGTAAAAGTTCTGCTGGACTAATCTGGGACTGTGTCCAACCCATGCTCCATTATGGTCAGCTTGAACCTTTGACTTTGACCCTGTCCAGTGCAATGAGATATCCACAACTAGTGCTTTATGCTTTTAGGTGCTATTTGTCAATTTATTCTTTTGAAAATCATAACTATGGTTCTACTGATTATATTCTTGTTTTATTTATTAAATTGTGCTCCAGTTTCCTGAACTACTGTGGGATCTTTTTCTGAGGTGTTTTCACTGTTTTACAGTTTGATGTGTTGCACCAATACACATTGCCTCTAAGTTATACCTGACTTCTCTGTGCCAAGCGACCGGGGGTCAGCACAGGTTAATTTGGGTTGCTGGTGTCTCACCCTGCCTATGAGTTTGGTAGCTGCTTGACCAGGGCTCACACCCCAGTCAACCAGTTTTTAACAAATTGCTTTTCCCTAAATGCAATAAATATTTGTAATCTACTACAATCAAGGTTTAGGCTTAGCCACAACAAGCAAGCTGAAAACAGCAAAATAGGCATTCTTGGGTTACCAACTCTGAGATCCAGTCACAGGTATCAATCAGGTCCAGTTGGACAGTTACCTGTTGGTTTGAGCAGTCTCCAGTCCAGTCCTACAGTTTAATCACCACTGAAGTCAATGGAGGGGACCTGATGAAAGGGATAAAATATGCCAAAGGTACTCTAGGATGCTGAAGATGCAGACACAGTAGGGGGGCGCTATCTGTGGCTGCCCCTTGGATCTTGAGTTCGGGGAAGAGACTTTGGCCTCAAGGGTTGATGTCCCACAAATTCCAAGTGAACCCCAGCACAAGGTCATGTGCCACTGGTGTACTGGTCTCCGGTTACAGCGAAACCAGTGGTTTTCGTAGGTTGCCAACTGGTTCCTTGCTGGATGACAAATCTGGTTTCTGGTGACTCTCCTGGGTCCAGTGGCTGGGGTGCAACTTTTGAGGGGCAGGACTCGGTCTCCAGGCCACACCATGGTGTCCAGCAATGCTCAGGCTTCGTGGATCACAAGGATGCAGGCTTCTCAGCTTTTATGGTCCTGTGACTGTAACAGAGAGTAAGCCAATTGAGTCTTAGATACACTTCTCTGCCTGACACTAATGGACAACTTTTCCACATGCTGGGCACCTCAGGCACAGTCCTAAATTTCCTATTTTACAGATGCAGGATGTGCCCTCCAGTCTTTGATGCAGCTTTTCTTTGTAGAGTCCAGGGAACAGCAAGACAATCCTTGTTTGATCCTCTCTCCAGTACAGATTTCTGGGTGCTAAAGGTGCCACTTTTAAGCCCACAACAAGCCTAGGGAGATGAGGAGACTTGCTAGCCAAAGTGCTACCAGTCCCCTCCTGCCTCATGATGACTTCCTGTGAAGTGCAGCATTTATCTAGCCCAGAATGTACTATTCTGTCCACTACCAACATCGCAGAACCATTCTCTTGGTGTTTGGAGCTCCTATGCCCAATCCAGTGGTGTGGGTATCTGAGGGCTGTATTCCCCTTGCAAACCCCGTTTGACAACAGCTTCTCCCTCCCCATCTAAGATGCCAGCGTGTCTGTCTAAACAAAAGAGCATCCTCTCCTCAGTGTGACTACCAGTTACCTTCAAAGGCAGCTTTCCTTTAAAGCTTTTTCGTTTTGGGCTCACTCCCACTCCGGCCATCCTACCAGGAGGAGGTCACACATCTTCCCTTGGCAGATCCTTTATTCCTCTACCTGAGAGTTGTTCTCACCTCTTCCCACTACTGTAGAGCAGAAGGCTGTCTTATGGACGGCAGCTGGCTGCAACCATAAATGGCTACTAGATACGTTTTGACAGAATAGTGGATGCTTTCTAACGCTGCCATTTGTGAAATAGTTACTTTTCAATTTGATTTGAGAACAAGTCAGGTTTAATGCACCAATTTCTTTGAAGCCTTAAACTACCATGTTTATTAGCTCCATTTGGAAGTTAGCACTACTTATTTGTCAGCATGTAACTCTACACTCGCCAATTGGTCTACTAGCCTTACTAGTATAAAACCGAAATCCAGAATGTTCACTGTCAGGACATGTAAACAGGGGCATAGTTTTGGCGGGGTGTTTGGGGTGTTACCCCCAATAAATATAATTTCTGGTAAATGGTTGGGTACAAGTGCTTTGTGTCCGGTATGATGAGCTGTCTGTCGGATTTCACCAGGAATTTTTACACACACACAAAGAAGCACCTTACTTTCTTCCCATTCGCCATGCTTGTATTTTAGCATTATTTGACAGTGTGATTGTTGGAAAATCTGAAGCTCAAAACCCCCAATCTTACTGACCAAGCTACGCCCCTGCATGCATTTAAAGTTAACAAGACACATCCTTCTTTTCAGTATAATACTCCCTGCCTTTAGGGACTCAGTAGGCCTGCCTTAGAGGTGGCTTCTAAATATTTAAAAGGGAAATTTGGGACTTGCCATTGGTAAAAATGGTATAGTTGAGTTATCAGCTTTAAAACAGCTCTGTCATCTTGCGGGGGCGGGTTGGTACTCATGCTTTGCTTTTTTACACTTATGGTGAAACAATACTAAGGTGGCCATTACGAGTTTGACGGTCCCATGATTGCCACTGTGGTGATGGCAGTTGTACCGCTGACGGGCTGGCAAAGAATACCCCCATATTATGAGCATGGGGTGCTCCCAACAGAACACAGCCAAAACACCGCCAGTACTGCCAGTGTGGGCGGACTGCCGTCGCCAGTGGCAGGTATCTTCAGGCCTTGGAGACCATATTGAGAGGTTGCAAGCACCAGGATATCTGGGGCGGTCTCACCACCATGAAAGGTCTGTTGGGAACGAACAACATAAAAATGAGACACTCACCTTCAGGAACACAGACACGTCCTCAGCCAACATGGAACCCAAACTTACCACTTCTCCTGCTGGCCATACTACTCGAGAGCCAGCGATGTGGACAAAGACAACAACCGTAAGTACACCCACCGAGCACACACTGGAGAGAAGGCGATCAGTACACACCTATACACAACATACAACCCTGGCATGGCTAACCACGGCCACACACACATGCAAACATACACCCGTAACAACACACTAACACATCTACATACACACACCCACACACAAACAACATACAACACAGGCTACATACACATGCCATAGACACACCACACCGCACACACACACACCACTGTCACTGTCAAACACATGTACACACAACACCACCCAGTCACACAACGACAACACCATTGCAACCACACAAATGCATTGGCAGAGAGGCACACCACACATCTCTCGAGGAAAACACATACTGGCAACAACACGTAACAACAGCACACATCCAATACAAAACAATGACACTGCCAAACAACGTGTCAGAGCACACACCACATTCACCCAACTCACAAAGTACATCACTGATGCATCACTGCACACACGCCACTACCACACAATGCCACACATCACCAACACATGACATCACAACATGTTCATAGCATAACTCACCCACACAACTCATGCTGCTGCACAAACACATCACATACATAGAAGACCCACTCCAAATCACACATGTACAACACGTACATGTGGAAGGAAAGCCAGGACAAGTTTGTAACCATTTACAAAAACAGTTAAGTGGTGCAAATATTATTAAATATCTAAAATGCCGGAAATAAAACTATATACAAAATGGGCCTACTGGCCAGTCCAATTGACCTCAGTGCCCGTGGCACACTGGGCAATGTCCCTGGGCCCAACTTGACTCCTGACCTCCACATGGCAGGGGCATCAATGGGGCAGGCAAGCACCTCAGGGGTGCTGGGAGGTGAGGTGGGGGCTTGAGTTTGGGGGGTCCTTTGGTTAAGGTTTGGAGGGGGGGTTTGCTCTTAGACTTTGACTTAGGGGGAGGGCCCTTGGTTTTGGGTGGGGTCTCCCCCAGTTTTGTGGGCGTCAAAGTCTTTGGTGTGGTAGGGGCATGGGCAGTACCAGGGGGGCCATGGGAGGACTGGGAGGTAGAAGTTCTGGGTTTGGGGAGGGTAGCAGGGTGCTTTGGGGAAACAGGGACTGGGTCAGTGGGAGGGAATAGGGCAAACTAATGCACCACAGGCAACATACACATGCCATAGACACACCACACCGCACACACACACCACTGCCACTGTCAAACACATGTACACACAACACCACCCAGTCACACAATGACAACACCATCGCAACCACACAAATGCATTGGCAGAGAGGCACACCACACACCTCTCGAGGAAAACACATACTGGCAAAAACACGTAACAACAGCACACATCCAATACAAACAATGACACTGCCAAACAACGTGTCAGAGCACACACCACATTCACCCAACACACAAAGGGAAAAACGTTTGCGAGTGGAGTGAGCGGGAGCGCTTGAGAGGTATGTTCGTGTATGTGCCTTGGATACTGGTGTGTGGGTGGAAGCCATGTGTGTACTGGGAGTCTGTTGGGTGGGTGTGTGCGGGTGTTTTGGTGCACTGGGAGAAGGGGTGGAGGAGATGCTGGGAGATGCCAGAGTGGATGTGTGAGTGTCTGTTGGGGTGATGTCTGCAGGTAAGGTGGATGTACTGTATGTGGGGGGGGTTGGTAGTCATGGTGAATGCGCATGTGGTTTATGGGGTGGATGTATGGAGGTCTGCTATTGTGGTGATGGTGGGCATAAGGGGACTGGTGACTGGATCTGGAAGTCTTGATGTGGTGATAGCAGGTTTGAGTGGTGTAGTGCTCGTGGGGGGGAGTTGGTGGGGGAGTCTGGTTAGGGAGTGGATTTTGTTGTGTCTGCATGTGTCTGTGTGCATGGCAGTGGTGTGACTTGTAGTGCCTGTGTTTGTCTTTGTGCACGGTGCTTGCTGAGGTGGATGAATGGTGGCCTGACTGTGCTTTGTATGGGTGTGGGGAGAGATGTGTGGGATCGGGCACAGGAAGCTGGAGGGGGACAGAAGACGAAGGGACACTGGCTGCCATTAACGAGGAGGCCAGAGCCTGGAAGGATCTCTGCAGGCCAGTCAGGGCACTGTGAATGCCTTCCAGGTAGGCATTTGTCTGTTGCATCTGTTCTGCCCGTCCCTGGATGGCATTCATGATGGATGACTGACCCACAGAGATGGACCTCAGGAGGTCAATAGCTTCCTCATTGAGGGCAGCAGGGCTGACTGGGGCAGGGGCAGAGGTGCCTGCGGTGAAGGAGATGCCCACCCTCCTGGGTAAGTTGGCACGGGCAACAGGGTGGGGAGCTACAGGGAGGGCAGTGCTGGTAAGACGGATGGCGGACAAGGATGGTGCTGGGCTGGTCCCAGATGTATCTGTGACCACCAGGGAGCATCCATCCAAAGAGGATGTTGTTGATCCAGTCTTCCCCGTGGCACTCTCCTCACCCTCTACCCCACTGGTCCACTCAGCTCCACTGGTCTCAAACTCCTGGGTCCCATGGGCTGCAGCTTCCCCCTCACCGGTTCCCCTTCTCCTGCACCTGATGATGCTGATGCACACAAAGAGAAAGAAGAAGAAGGAGGGCGGGTTGGAGAGAAAGAAAGGCTGCAATGGGTCAATACCTACACATCATACACACAGAGTAACAACCTCAAAACCTGCTATTATGCCCTGCCATTGCATGCCTTTACTTTGACATGCACATCTGGGGGAAATCATAGGGGAAACTGAGGCTATGCAGTGAAAAACTACTGATGTGGAAACATTGGCACACTTTGGCATGATGAAGGGTCATACAATGCACAGTAGCACACTACTTGTCATACTACCATGGTCGTTAACATAGACATACCCTGTACTCCTTACACATCCAATTCCTGTATAGCAAGGTAGCATGCCTTTATATTCTTTAACAATGTGGGCAGTACTATATTGCCCCCCTGTATCCATCTACACCTATGGTATGAGGCAGTTGATTGAGAACCAAGTTCTTCTGTCATAGTGGCAGACTATTACTGATGGCAATGCCCTGACACCTCTGGTATACTGATGCTGATGGAAGGAGCTGGTCACTCAAAAGATGTGTAATGTGTCCAGCCAAACTCACACATGGGGGTAAGGCCCTCATTACAACCCTGGCGGTCGATGATAAAGCGGCGGTAATACTGCCAACATGCCAGCAGTTCAAAAAAATGGAATTATGACCCCGGCAGAAACCGCCAACACGGACAGCCACTTTAACATACCAACCGCCACGGTGGTAGCAACAAGTACTGCAGTGGTAACCGCCAACAGCCAGGCAGAAGACAAGGTTCCGCCCACTGTATTACAACAGGCCTATCCGCCACCTTTTCTGGGGCGGTACCAATGACAACAAAAGCACGGCGGAAACAGATCTCAGAAAGACTCACCTCTGGACACTCAGGGAACAACTACAACGCCATGGAGCCCGAGCTGCAGATCTTCACTATGCTGGTCTTCCTCCTCCAACACCAGGAATACCAACACCGGCGACGACCACCTCGGTGAGTACTGCCACCTAGCACATAGGGGAGGGGGGGGGGGAAAAGAGATTGACACACACACGCAACACTCAACACCCCCACCTCCAACACCATACACACAAACAGATGCAGTAATATTACATATCCACCCAGTACCCCTCAGGAATAATGCAAGGACAAAAGCAAGTGATTAAAGTGAGTGTAATAAGATCAAATCCAGAAAAACGTACTCAAAATTCAAAATAGTATTTACAGAAATACAAATGGAGGGACACTGCACAGTTCATATTGTCCATGGGCCACAGGGCCACATCACATAGGCCAAGGCACCATCTTACTCCTGCATCAACATGGAGAGAACACTGCTGGGTCGTCAGGTCGAAAATATACAGGCACCTCAGGGGGACGGGGAATGGGGTGGCCAAACAGTCAGAAGATGATACAAAACTTCCCTGGCCCCTGGTGGGCTTTCTGCCCCCCCCTTGGGGACAGATGGGCCTTCCAAAAATAGGCCCATCTGCCCCCAATGGGGGACAGATATGGCCAACAGTAATGTGCCCCCATGGGGAGTGACCCTTACCCAAGGGGCTGCCACCTAAAGAAAACACATGCATACACACACACCAATCCCTGGTGCCTAAGTGGTTTCTGCCCCCATGGGGGCAGATTGGCCGAACAAAAATCGTCCGATCTGCCCCCAAGGAAGGCAGAAATGGTCTAAATACAATTTGCCCCCCCGGGGGAGTGTCCCTTGACTAATGGGTCGCTCCCCTTCTAAAAAAAAATAAACAAACAAAAAGAAAACACAAAAAAAAATTGCCCTGGCTTTTAGAGGTTTCTGCCCCCCCGGGGGCAGAAATAGCCTAAAATAAATTTTCCCCCGCCCCCCCAGCCCCCTGGGAGCGACCCTTGCCTACAGGATCGCACCCCTTACGTGACATTGGCGCAGAAATAAAAAAGATCCCCGGTGCCTAGTTGTTTCTGCCCCCCTTGGGGGCAGATTGACCTAACAGCATCCGATCTGCCCCACAGGGGGGCAGAAATGGCTAAATTTAATTTGCCTCCACCCCCTAGGGAGCGACCCTTGCCTACGGGGTCACTCCCCTTGCGTGACATTGGCGCAAAAAAAAAGTTCCCTGTGCCAAGTGGTTTCTGCCCCCCAAAGGGGGCAGAAATGGCCTAAAATAAATTTGACCCCCAGGGGAACGACCCTTGCCTGAGAAGTCGCTCCCCTTGCGTGAAATTCGCGAGAAAAAAAAAAACTTCCCTGGTGTCTAGTGGTTTCTGTCCCCCTTGGGGGCAGATTGGCCTCATAAAAATAGGCCAATCTGCCCCCAAGGGAGTCAGAAATGGCCTAAATATAATTGCCTAAGGGGTCGCTCCCCACCTCTAAAAAAAAAAAAAAAATTATCCCTGGTGCCCAGTGGTTTCTGGCCAGATCTGCCTAATAATAGGCCAGAAAAGGCATTAAAAAAAATGCCCCCCCCCCCCGGAGCGACAATTGCCCAAGGGCTCACTCCCTCATGCCGATTTCCTAAAAAAAAATAATCCCTGGTGTCTAGTGGGTGTTTTAGGAGCCGAATTGCTTGCAATCCGGCTGCTAAAACGCTCAGAGAGACTTCAAAGGGAAGGAAATTCATGTCCTTCCTTTTGAAGCCTCTCCGGCCTCCTCCACTTGATCGGAAGAGAAATGCTTTGCATTTCTCTTCCGATCGCGCTGGAAGCTCAGCTTCAAGCGCAATGGGAGGAGGCCTCTGTGATAGTCAGCGCGCAATCGCGCGCTGATGTCAAAGGGGGGGTGGGTGGGTCGGGGGTGGAAGGGCTTCCCCTTCCATCCCTGCTTTGGGGGTGTCCGGGGGAACCCCACAGAGGGAGCGCTAATGCTCCCTCTGGGCTCTGTGCCCAGCACGTAATGGTTACGTCCTGGGCACACGAACACTGTGCCTCAGGATGCAACCATTACGTCCTGGGCACAGAAGGGGTTAACCAATGAGGAGTTGCACAGCAGTACTTGACTACCTCCCGCAATGGCGCACAACATCAGCGGCATTACCTCATTTCCACCTGTCCATCCACACAGGACAGGCATCCGCCATTTCAGGGCGGGGCAGGCCATGGCACCTAACTGCATCACAGCAGATATAGGCACATTTTGGGCCTAAACATCAACATACTGTTTCTGTCACAACATACAATGCATTGTATATTTAGGAAATATGGGAAACTGACAGCTGCTCATCATTTTGCCCCCTAGATTACAACCGCTGAGGATGAATAGGAGATGGAGACATCCCCCCGTCTACAGGTCCCTGGTGGACTTGGCAACAATGGAGGACAGGCACATTATCCTCACCTACAGACTTGATGGGGCCACAATCCAGGAGCTGTATGCCCAATTGGAGCCAGACCTGATCTCAGCTATCTGTCAGCCCACTGGGATCCCCCCTCTTGTGCAAGTCCTATCTGTGCTCTATTTCTTGGCAACTGGCTCCTTCCAAGTGACAGAGGCCTTGGCAGCAGGAATGTCACAGCCAATGTTCTCAAACGTGCTGGCCAAAGTGTTGTGTGCCCTGATGAAACACATGCGCAGCTACATCGTTTTCCGCCAGGTGGAGGATTTGGCCACAATGAAAGCTGATTTCTATGCAATGGGACATATCTCCAACATTATTGGGGCAATAAATGGTACACATATTGCATTTGTCCCCACCCCTGGAGAAATGAACAGGTGTTGCTGTGACTTGTGTCTGGAAGCAACCATAGCTCGATTCACTGGGGAAAGGGCCCCTGCCTTCACCGCTGCTGAGTTGGAGAGACTAGTGGATGGGGTCCTACCCCAGTACTGAATGCTGAATGGACCTCCAGACCAGCAGGTGAGTATACTGTGAGCACGATGCATGGGGCATGGATGCATGGAGTGCTGTATGTGAGGACCTCATGTAAGGGGGGGTGTAGTTGAGAGGTCCTGGCCAGCGTGCTGCATGTATGGTGGGCAATGTCTATGCGTAAGGGGATGGAAGGGATATGGTGGGCCATGAGTGCAACAGGCCGTACCGTATGACTGATACCTTTTTCTCTGGTTAGTTTTCTGCAGGTCAGCGCCCATCAGAAAAAGGGTATGTGGGGTGCCATTGCCAAGGATGTGCAGACCCTGGGGGTCTACGGCAGGTGGAGCGCCCACTGTCGCAAGCGGTAGGAGAACCTGACATGCTAGGCAAGGAAGGCGGTGGAGGCCCAGCTGGGGATGGCATCCCAACGAGGACAGGGTGCCTGTCGAACCCTGACCCCCCTGATGTTCTGCATACTGACAGTGGCATATACGGAGCGTGATGGGTGCTTGAGGGCATCACAGCAACCACAAGGGGGTGAGTACAGTTCCCAATATAGTACTTGCGCGTGGTGGGGTGGTTTCTTTGGCACCTGCCAATGGTGGTAAAATTACAGTTCTGGTACCACGGATTCCTAGGGTCGGGGATCTAGTACGTGAAAAGGTAGCTGTAAAAAAGGAATTTGGTCCTTCTTATCGAGCAACAGTCCCACTCTTGGGAATCCACAGTACCAGAACTGTAATTCTACCACCGTTGGCAGGTGCCAAAGAAAATAGTTTTGTCTCCATTGACAATGTCAAACTACACCATGTGGCCAATCCTGCACAGCAAACAAAGGGGAACAACAAGTAGTTCCCAAATCCCTCTCACTACTGGTCAAGAAGTTCCTCTACAAGTTGTGAGCAACAACACCGACACTTCTCCGAGCTTGGGGAGGGTGGAAAAGGATCTTGCATTGGTTCCACTAACATCAAATAATGCAGAAATAGTTGATCGATTCGATATAGCTACAACACAAAGGGATGGTGCGGTTTATTCTGTGCCACCGTGAGAAACACCAGCTCTTCCAACTAACACAGTTGAACTGGTGGATGAGGTCTTAAAACCACATTTTTCATCACACAAGGTCAGAAGAGACTTGTCTTTTGTGAACATTTCTGCAATACCTTTTCCTGATGGGATTGTTTGGGATAAAGTAACCTTTGATATATATGGCCCTACTGAGGTCATTCAGATACCTTATGTGTTCAAACTCTCCATGAATGATATATTAATACCAGGCATTGTTTCTGATGATTGGGATGTGAATACAGTTGATTTTATGATGACTGAATTGCAGTATTATACTGTTTTCGAAAACGAAGATGTTTATCAATCTAAAGAAAATTATGGTGACATGTTTTGCTGTAATTATTATGGGCACCATTTCATACACAGAACAAGCATCCTCAAAACTATTTTTAATTATACACGGTGGGAACATTGTCCGACTATACCACAAGGGAGTTCCAAAACGTATTCTGAAAAGTTTACATATTTTTCTGGGAATTATGTTAAAAATACTTAGTCATTTTATTTTAAATTGCCACCTACTAAAAACATATGCATATTATTGACAAATATGAAATTTATATATTCAGATTCCTTTGTTTCCCAGTTGACTATAGAAGATTATGAATATTGGCTGAAGTCTATTGACTTAAAAAGTGTGTGGGGAACAAGACATTGGCAAAAAAGGGGGAAGGAAGCTTTAGTCAGAGCATGTCTCACACCTGTACAAATTATATTCTTAAATGAAACAGTACAACAAACAAGTTGTCTAGGCTTAGCAAAGATCAAAGAATTAAACACGCCCAGTATACCTGTCCCTGAAACAATTTACAAATGGCAAAAATATACAAATGCAACTGAAGATCAGCTCGACGAATGGGTCCAGAATGGTACGTTTAATGTTTCACTGACACATCCTGGCGGGTTGTTATTGTGGCCAGCAGATACCAATGGGTGTCACCAATGTTTCATCAATTCCTCTGGGGTTTTAGAACTTATAGGCCAGAGCCTCGCTATATATCATCGGAACATGCAGATATAGTAACAACATACAGTGTAGGGAAACTATGCCAGCAATGGTTAAGATCTTCCTCACTAGATGCAGTTAGAGAACACCTTGGTCTCCTGTCCAATAATACTGATTTACAGGATTTCCTGTTAAGCCCCAGAAAACACTGCAGTAAACGCTTCTTATATGAAGTATATAACCAAATCTGGAAGCTTTCTCAACAAGAAGCAGCTGCCCGGTTAAGGCAAATAGACCAGTAAAATCTAAAAAAGGAATTAGCTGTTGTGGATAACAGAATTAATACCCTGTCCAACCAGATGTACACTTTAAATAACATAGGGGGTCATTCCTACCCTGGCGGTCATGGACCGCCAGGGCAGGGGACGGAGGAAGCACCGCCAACAGGCTGGCGGTGCTTCAGGGGCAATTCTGACCGCGGCGGTAAAGCCGCGGTCAGAAAAGGGAAACCGGCGGTTTCCCGCCGGTTTTCCCCTGCCCCAGGGAATCCTCCACGGCGGCGCTGCAAGCAGCGCCGCCATGGGGATTCCGACCCCCTTCCCGCCATCCTGTTTCTGGCCGTTTTCACCGCCAGAAACAGGATGGCGGGAACGGGTGTCATGGGGCCCCTGGGGGCCCCTGCAGTGCCCATGCCACTGGCATGGGCACTGCAGGGGCCCCCTAACAGGGCCCCATTAAGATCGCGAGGGGTGCAACTGCACCCGTCGCACACCAGCAACTCCGGAGCCGGCTTCATCGTTGCTGTGGCTTTCCCGCTGGGCGGGGTAGGAATGACCCCCATAGTTTCTTATGCTATAGACATCATACAAACAGATATGTCTTCTTTACACCATAGACAGAGTCAGCTAAGGTCCATTATGCAGTTGGGTTGGACACTTCAAACACTGAAGGCGGGTCGCGATCCCTGGCAACATGTCAGCGTGAGGGAAATATTTTCTTCCTTTAATTTAACGCGACAACAACAACTAATGGCTAAGAAAGAAGCAACATATGTCATGCTAAACATCAAGAAATTAGAAAAGTTGCCTTTTACTGTGGCTGAAATACCATCTGCTGAGTGGCTAATACATGGGGTTATTAATCTGCCTATTTCTACACTTCAATTCACCTCCTGTTCAAAACCCATTAGGCAGATATGAAAGGCTGGGAGATAGTTACATCCATAAGGTGTGGAAGCTTCCCTTCTCGTACAAATGTCTCAGTGACATGAAAGAAGTCTTTCTTAGCGCTAGTGAATGCGAGACTTCAGTCAGCCATTCAATGGTTTGTAAACAGCTGTCCTTGCATGGGGCATGTAACGCATCTGCAACAAATTTATCTTGTTATCTGAAGGGAGTTCCGGTCCCCTTGATTAGACCTACGTTCCAGTTCCTTTCAAACAGCAGCTATGTCCTCCTCAATGGTGAAGACTGTTGTGGGAAAACCCGCCAGAACAGTTTATGTTGTTTCAGTCTCTAAGATCTGTTACATGCTGTGGGAACGTACTTTTTCCCCTCACTAAAATAAAAGAGGTAGCTGACATTTGCGCTCACATTGCTACTTTGAATGTGAATTTTGACAAGTTGAGCAGACTCAAGTCTTTATTGTTTCAAAAACATGTGGCTCTTACATCTGCACGCGAGACCTACACGCTTCAGGTGGCAAGGTTGTCAGCAGAGATACAGTCCCTTTTAATTACAAACTTTCCAAGACACTTTGGTGAACTAGGAGACACGTATTTAATGCGTCCAGTACAACTGGAATCCAAACATTTTTAAGGCTGTTGGTTCTGATTTCCTTCACACCTTCTCCTCCATATTCAGTCTAATACCATCAGCCATCCACTCAATTTTCTCTAGTATTTTCGGGGGATTTTCAATAACTTTGCCTTTATTAGCTGGCATTTTTCTGTTGCTATTTTTCATGCGCAATGGCTGTCCCGCCGCAAAAAGGAGGAATGAAAGCGCTCCCATCAGTGCAGTTGTGACGTGAATGCATGATGCAGTATTTTGGAGCAACACTCCAGGAGTAATTGAAGTACGACTGCTCTCTGTCATCCAGACCAGTTCTACGTTGTGTGCAGCCTGTGTTTCGGTGCCTCTGGTGCGCTTCTAAGCATGCACAGGAAGTCTGTCTTTCTACGCAGCGCTTGCTTTCATTGGACGCTGATCTGTTGATGTCCTCACTGAGGGCTCATTACCAAAAATGCATGTTGAGGTTGCGTTTACTACGGGAAGGTACTTATGAGTTGTCCTTCCTGGAGGATGTGGTTCTTAACTCATCATTGGGCACACCACGGAATGCCGCCTTGATTGATTCTGAGGCTATGGAACACGACTGCGCCTTGATCCTTCTTGGCGATGCCTTTCCAACTTTAATATCTGCCGAAGTGGAAGATTTCCTGTCCTCTATGGTCACAGTATCAATTGGAACTTTTAAAAACTGAATATATAAATTCGGTCTTTTTATGTCATATGTTCACGTTTTAAATTGTCCTTTTATATGCTCACAAGTCCCTTCGACTTGTCATAATTGACGTTAACCTTCACATGTATATCTAAGGCTGAGCTTTTTAGTAGCAATTTTATATGTGTTTAGGCTTTGAACCACCTTCAACCGCCAAGGGGAGGTTGTTGTGTTGAGAAGTAAATGGGGATGTGCAATGGGCATGGGTGATGGTGGAGGAAAGTCTAGGATAGAGTCCAGTCTATTTGTATCACAGGTGCATTGTCAAATGGGGCATAGGAAGGGGAGCAATGGCAGTTCAAGGTGGACAGGGTAACAGAGTGGGACACAAGGGTGACAATCAGAGGAGAGTCTTATTTCCTGGCGGGGTTTTAACAATGTTCTCTGGCTTCTGCCTGGATCGCAGGGACTGTTTGCGTGGTGATTCTCCTTCTGCAGAGGGAGGGGTGCTGGTGGCCTGTTGTTCCTGTAGCGGGGCCTCCTGTCCACCAGCAGCAGCGGAGGTGGAGAGCTGTTCAACGGTGTGGCTAGTGTCAGGGGCCCGTTGGTGTGCCACTGCCTCCCTCATGGTGTTGGCCATGTCTGCCAGCAACCCTGCAATGGTGACCAGGGTGATGTGGATGTCCCTCAGGTCCTCCCTGATCCCCAGGTACTGTCCCTCCTGCAGCCGCTGGGTCTCCTGGGAATGGTGGTATGCTCCCAGGATGTTGGTGAGTGCCTCGTGGAGAGTTGGTTCCCTGGGCCTGTCCTCCCCCTGTCGCACAGCAGTCCTCCCAGTTTCCCTGTTGTCCTGTTCCTCTGTCCCCCGAAGTGTGTGCCCAGTGCCACTGACCCCAGGTCCCTGATCGTCCTGTGTTCGTGGGGTGTCCTGGGGTCCCTGTAGTGATTGGACACACTACTGATTGACGTGTCCTGAGGACAGAGGTATGGGCCCCCTGGGTGGGTGGTGTGCTGGTGTTTCCTGAAGGGGGAGGCTCTGTGGTGGTGTGAGAGTGTGCCTGGGTAACCGACTGTCCGGAGGTCCCTGATGGGCCAGGTTGGTCATCCAGATCTAGGCGAGCAGAGCAGATGTCATCACTGTGGGCCTCTTCTAGGGGGGACTGGATGTTGCTGGTACCTCCTCTCTGGTGACTTTGGGTGTGGGACCTGTGGGGATGTAAATGCAGTGTTATTGTTTCTGCGTGTGACATCTTGGGCATGGGTGTGTTGCCCTCTATGGTTGTGAGTGCCCTGTCAGCTTTGCCTTGTGTGAGTAGTTATTTTGTGGGCTAGGTGATTCCCTCTAGTGTGCATGCTGTGGTGATGGGTGTCCATACAGGGCTGTGAGTGGTGTCCATGCATTGTTGTTGCATGCAGTGCTGGGTATTGAGATTGGTGGGTTGTGATGGTGGGGTGTGTGGGAGGATGTGGAGTGGTAGGAGTGAGGGTGAGGGTGGGGTATGTGATGGCATGCAGGTAGGGAGTGATAGTAATAGAGATTTGACTTACCAGAGTCCAGTCCTCCTGCTACTCCTGCCAGGCCCTCAGGATGCAGGATTGCCAAGACTCCCTCCTCCCATATTGTTAGTTGTGGGGGAAGAGGTAAGGGTCCACCGCCAGTCGTCTGTACAGCTAGCTGTTGTCCTGCAACCATGGAACGCACATTCCCCGTAGGTCGTTCCACCTCTTCCTGATGTCATCTCTTGTTCTGGGGTGCTGTCCCACTGCATTGACCCTGTCCACGATCCTCCGCTAAAGCTCCATCTTCCTAGCAATGGATGTCTGCTGCACCTGCGATCCAAATCTACTCGGATGATTTCCTCCACTATGACCCTTAGCTCCTGCTCAGAGAATCTGGGGCGTCGTTGTGGTGCCATGGGTGTAGTGTGAGTGGTGCGTGTGAGGGTGTGTGGGGTGATGTGTTGCGGTGTGTGCTGTGAAGTGCGTGGATGGTGTATGGGTGATGGTGTTATGCGGCTCTGGTTGTGTTGGTGCTCTTGCTGTATCTCTCTCTAGTGGCAATTTCTGTTAGTCGTAAAGGGTTGTGGGTAATGTGGGTGTTTGTCTTGTAGTGTAGTGGGTGTGTGGGTGTGGTGTGTGTATGTGTGTCAGGTGTGTGTAGTTTGAATTCTCCATGCAGTGTTTTTTTTCTATGTGTGTGTGTATTTTGAGCGCAGTGGTATGTACCGCCATTGGTTCACCGTGGTTGAATGTCCACCGTGGTGATTCGTGGGTCATAATGTTGCGGGTGTAGTTCTGTTGGCGTAACGGTGTGGGTTTTGCTACTGCCAGTTAATCATTGACCTTTGGGCTGGTGGACTTGTGTGTGTGTCTATATAGTGATGGATTGCTATGTGTTTGTCATAAGATGGGTAGCGGTATACCGCTGCAGTATGTTGACGGCAGTCGGGATGGCTGTAAGCGGGACGTACCGCCAATGTCATAATGAGGGCCTAAGTCCCTTCATGAGTATCTGTCTGCATGGTATTGGCAGACATAATCGAGACAAATCCTGCTAGGGTGGGCCATACCCAATGTGCAAGTACCAATGATCTACACAACATCTTACCACTAGTAGGCTATCCAAACCCATACATGCATACCATTAGTGAGTTGTGAGGGTGTACTTACCCCTTTGTGGCTGCTGTGCTGCATTCAAGTGCCCTACCACCTCAGGGTAGGCCACCACCAAAATGCGGGACATAAGTGGGGTCAAGGTCCAACCGGCCACCCCTCCCTCGTTGGGAGGACGTATCCAGCGGTCTTACTGGCCCAGCGTCTCAGGTCCCCCAACCACTTTCTGCAGTGGGTGCTCTGCCGCGCTTGGACCCCCGGAGTCCACTCTTGCTTGGTAATGGCACACCAAATCCCCTTCTTCTGATGGACACTGACCTGCATGGGCGACACAGACAGAAGGAGAAAGTCATGTAGACTGGCATGAAAGCAACATCAGTGAAACCACACATCAGACACATCTTATGCCCACACAAATGTGCACATACGGCACTAACGCGCCAACTCCTTTGTCATCTGCATGCATCCACTCCGTGCGCATCGTCCCAATGCGTTGCAGACCCACACACATCACTATCAGACAGGACAGAAACATTTGACTCACCTGCTGCTCTGGTGACCCATCCAACTGTCCATACAGATGTAGGACCCCATCGACTAGCTTCTCCTGCTCCTCCTGGGTGAAGGCAGGGGCCCTATCTCCTGTAGGCCATGGCTTAATGGCTTCCAGCGACAGAATACAGCAGCTCACGCAGTGGAGGTCTTGCTTGCATGTGTGTCAGGAGTCAAGTGAGCTATGCAACAGAAAATGCTGGTCACATCTTTCATGTACATGATCATCATTGGCTCCAATCTCCTATAGGAAACAATGTTATCCAATTAGGAGTTGCACAGGACTAATGCCGGAGGAATTAGGTCACTTCCATCTGTCCTGTGCTTGTAGGACAGGCAGCTGCCATTTTACATGTATGTAGTGTATTTTAGGTGAATGATGAGTGCGACATGAATGATGTGCATAGATTACCTATGTTCACACATCAAAGCATGGTTCACACATTTGATATTCATGGATAGTGTTGTTGGATGTAGAGGTATCTAAGACACGACATGTGCGTTCACTTGCTGTTTCATGGATGGGATAACCATATCAAATTTATTGTGTCTGCCAAACTGTCTGTCGGGCTGTAACTATCATCAACAATGGCATGCAGGGTCAGTCAACGTGGTCAAATGGATTCAGTGTACTTTAGTGTTATGTCCACACTACTCTTATGTTCTACGTGTACTGTGTTTGGTGGCTTGTGAACTGGTGACCCCAACTTGTGGTTTTTCCTCTCTCTAATTCCTAGATTCCGTGCAATGGTGAGAATGGGACATGCACCTGTGTACGAGACCCTTGTCGATCCTGCTACCCTTAAAGAAAGAAACATCATACAGACCTATCATCTGAACCATCAGACCATCATGGAACTGTGTACCTAGTTGGAGCCAGATCACTTGGCTGCCATACGTAATCCCTATGTCGTCCCTCCAACAGTACAGGTGTTGTCTGTGCTACACTTCCTTGCCTCAGGTTCGTTCCAGATCACAGTGGGCTTGGCAGCAGGGATGTCACAGCCGATGTTCAGTCATGTGTTGAAGGATGTTCTGTGTGCGTTACTCAAACATCTAGACAGATACATCAAGTTCCCCCAACTTGCAGACTTGCCCAATGTTAAAGCTGACTTCTATAATATGACACATACCCCTCATGTGATTGAGGCCATAGATGGCACCCACATTGCTTTGGTTCTTCCCAGGGCCAATGAACAAGTGTACAGGAAGAGGAAAAACTTTTACTCGCTCAATGTCCAGGTGGTGCGTCTAGCTGACCAGTATATCTCCCAAGTAACTGCCAAGTTTCCTAGTTCTGTGCATGACTCCTACATTCTGAGGAACAGCAATGTCCTGCACATGATGGCATGACTACAGAGAGAGAGGGCCTGCCTCATTGGTATGTATCCAATTGTATGTGTGCATCTGTTATCTCACCTCTTCACATTGTGCCCTCTGTCTCTACCAGTATTGTAATGTGTCCAATCTTTGTGCACACAGGTGACTCCTAACCTGCCGTGACTGCTGACACCAGTGAGACACCTGACCACAGATGGGGAAGACCGTTTCATTGAGGCCCATGGCAGGACAAGGTATGTCACTGAGACTACTAAAGGTCTGCCAGATTGTAGTTTCCTGCTGCATGCTACACAATCTAGCCCTGAGACATCGCATCCCATTACTGGATGTTGAGGAGGGGGCAGCTGGACAAGTGGCTGATGATGGTGACATAGATAGTGATGAGGAGGCGGATGATGAGGATGCAGCTAACACTAGAACAGAGTTGATCCAACAATACTTCCAATGACATACAGGTATGTGTTTATTTTGTTGTATGTGAACTGTACTACTGTTTACCTTGTGACAATGCTCCTCCTGATGTGTGCCAACCGTGGATGTGTCAAGTGCAGCGATCCCACTGTGTGGGTTTGGGGGACAACATGTTGGCCATCAGGAGAGGTGTTACTGTTTTGATGTCGCACTATTTGTACCATGCTGTAGTCTAGCATCACATCTGCATTGACCTGGGCATGTTGTATGTTCCCTGTACTGCTATGTCAACTGCAATTTGACTGCCACACATATTGTTGTTAACTATCCTCACTGTACACAATGGATATTCATGGAACATATCTTTTACTAACAGTGGGACTTGCCTTTAGTGGAGTAACGTCAGCTGTGAGTGATGTACCATTTGGAATGTATGTCTGGAACATGTGGGTCTGCCATGGTAATATGTATTAACATTCCACTTGCCTATTTGCAACAGGGAGCTTGAAAATGTACTGCATGTGTGTTGTGTGTACAACATTGGCTCATATTGTGATGGTTCTCCCTGTCTTGGTCTATTTGTGGTCGCTGGCTTGATTGGTGGCTCCCTTGACACAGGATTTCAGGATATGTTTGTTCCACTGGCATACTCCCTGCACATTGCACCCCCTTATGTCCATCTTCCATACTTTTAACGGTCAATGTGGTAACTGTAATGACCTTTTGTACAACAGTAAATTTTACTTGTTACAATAAAGACAGGTAAGCAGTAGCTGTGCTCATTGCTGTTTATTGTGATTCAAAAGTAAAATGGGTGATGAGTGGGGTCATGGTGGATGACAACTTCAGAGAAGTGTGACCAGCTGTGATTATTCCAGGTCCAGTATCCAAGGGGCCATGGGAACATGGAGACATGACAGTGGACAGTCAACAGCACACAAGAGAGAATGTTAAGAAGAGGCTCACTTCCTGGCAGTGGTTTAGGTCTTAGCATCAGGTCCTGCAGGATGTCTGGATGGACAACCTCATTTCTGTGGGGGTTCCTCAACTAGAGAGGGAGGGGTGATGGTGATCTGCAGGTCCTCTGACAGGGCCTCCATTCCACAAGCTGCAGCAGAAGTGGATGGTTCGGTTGGTATGTGGCTAGTGAACGGGGTCTGCTGGTGGGTGGAGGACGCACGCAGGATGGTAGTAAAATCCTTGAGCACCCCTGCAATGGAGGCCATGGTGTGTCATGACCACACAAACTTGCCAAATCAAATCAAAGAAATTTTTGAGAAAAGCAAAGAGATATCCTCAGTGGAGACAGCAAAGCCCAAACTGGAAGAAGGTTTGCAGAGTAATCTTGCGCTTATTTCAAAGGAAGAATCAAGCAGAGAAGATTCAAGATGGCTGTCGTGAGTCCTGAAGGTTAGTTACAGTTCTAGTCTTGCAATCGGTTGGTTACTAGGTTACGAGCTCACCAGCTGAAAGCTTTGCACTTCAACTGACGTCTGATAGGAATCAGCTGTGTGGAGAGAGAGCGCGCTTCAGAGCAGAAACTCCTGTGAGGTAAAGTGGCCCTTGAAGACTATTTTAAAGAAAACGTGATAAATATAGTCAAGGTTTATTCGAGGAGTTTGATAGTAGACCGTTCCAGTGGAAGGTTGGCAAGGCTACAGAGTTTAATGTATGAATAAACCTTATGTTTACAAGGTTCCTGTTTAAGATGCCAAAGTCAAAAGAAAAACAAACTTTAACAAGCAAGTATTTACAAATACCAAGGTTATAAATGAAGACTGAGTTTAACGGAGAAATGAATGTTAACAAGTAAGCATTTACAAATGCAACAGTAATAAACCAAAGTAGAGTTTAAAAGAGAAACAAACTTTAATAAACAAGCATTTACAAATAAAAGTTATCAACAGATGTCGAAGTAAGAAAGAAGAAACTAACTTTAATAAACAAGCATTTACAAATACAAGTTATCAACAGATGTCGAAGTAAGAAAGAAGAAACGAACTTTAATAAACAAGCATTTACAAATACAAGTATTGACAGAAGTCAAAATAAGACAGGAGAAACAAACTTTCACAAGCAAGAATTACCAATGCAATAAACCTAATTGAACTCTCTAATGTAAAGTAGAAACCAACTAACATCAGCTGATTTGGAGAACGCATTATCACCAACTATATATATATATCTATAGCAACATAAAACCAATCTCTAACAAAGGTTGAGAAGTTCTTCCAGAATCAGTAATAAGCATTTTTAAGAAGAGCTTATCATTCATAGAGAGAAGAAAGGCTACAGAGAACTCTGGGTGAGTGAAGAAATAATAGAATTAAAGAGAATTAAGTGTTAAGAGTAGAAAGTGTAAAACTGATGTTGTATGTCCTTAGTAATTGCTACTGTAACTCTTGCAGGTGATGCATCCAATCTTAGACGTGAAGAGGCAGACTGAGTACTGACGTTCATCATCTCTGTGGCAGTATCTCTACAATCCTATTCCCCTTTCCCCCTCCGGGGTACTCAGCATGAAGGATTCAAATTTATTGTGAGTAGCTCAGGTCGGGACTGAGGAGTTATCTTCTGCTTCTGAGGAAATCGAATTGAAGTGTTCTGACATGGTGGCACTGTAGGCCTGCCACTGCTGCATGGCTTCCTGGTGGTATTCCCTCTACAGCCTCTGGTTCTCCTGTAAGGTTGGTAGGATCTGGCCCATCTTGTACTGGGATTGCTGGTGTGCTGCCAGGACTTGGGAGATAGCCTCCTAGCCAATCGTTTCCCTTGGGGCCCCCATCCCTTGGCCCACAGGTGCCCTTCAACTGCCCCTGGCCCCATGTGCCTGTGTCCCTGGCATAGTATGCCCACTCCCAGTTATACCAGGACCTTCATTGTCTTATGTGTAAGGGGATGACTCTGGTCCCTGTACTGTGGGGCACACTGCTGATTGTACAGTCCTTGGAACACAGGTTTATGTGTGAGGGGTTGGCTATGCTGTTGTTGCCACTTGGGTGGGGGACTCAGATGTGGTCAGGGTGGGGCGGGTGGTGGTGGACTGACCAGTTGCCCCAGATGGACCAGGTGTGTGGTCATAGTCCAGATTTCCACTCGGGGAGGGCTGGCTGTCTCTGGCATCCTCTGCTGGGTGGCAGTGTCAGGGGTACCTGTGGATGGAGAGAGAGTTACATTGTGGAGGTGTACTTGTTTGTTTTATAGTCTGATGCGTACAGTGCCTTGACTTGCTTCCAAGTGATGGGAATGACAGATGCAGCACTGCAGACATTGGTTCTATGTGCCATTGTCTGGACATAGACTGTGACATTGGTTCTATGTTCCATTGAGAGCTGTGGATAATGAATTTCATTGTTGTGATTGCCATGTAGTACTACACAGTCGAAACATCCAGTTGGTGAAGCCTGTGCGATGGTTTTAGGTGCAGGTGTTTCACTGTGAAGTGGGTATAGCTGCTTTTCATGTGTAGGGAGTAATGCATTGTGGGAGTTCTAGTGCTCGCCATTGTGAGTGCTATCTGTGCACAAGAGAGGGACTGTGTGGGGATAGTATCAGTCGGGTGGTGTGGCATGCAGTTGAGGAGCCTTGGGTGATTGGGAGTGGGGGAGCAAAAGTGTGAGCTTGGGTGAATTGGGGAGCAATAGGGTGGTGGGGATGTGTGTTGTACAGGAGTTGTGGGTGCCAGGGGAGTGTTGTGTACTTACCAGAGTTTAGTCCTCCAGTTATTCCAGTCAGGCCCCCTGAATGCGTGGTGTCCAAGACCTTCTCCCCCCACGATGTAAACACTGGGGTAGGAGGTGGGGGTCCACCGCCAGTCTTGTTGATGGCAATCTAGTGTTGTGAAGCCATGGAACACACCTTCCCCCGTAGGTTGTTCCATCTCTTCCTAATGTCCTCCATTGTGCTGGATGGATGCCCACTGAGTTGACCCTGTAAACCATCCTCTGCCATAACTTCATTTTCCTGTCTATGGATCTTTGCTTGACCTGTGCTCCCAACAGTTGTGGCTCTACCCTGAAGATTTCATCTACCATGACCCTCAACTCTTTATCTGTGAATTGTGGTTGTTTTTGAGGGGACATGGTGGCTATGATATGGCTTGGGGGAATGTCGTATGCAAGGGTGGGGTGTTTGGGGCTTGATGGGATGTTGGGGATGCTTAGTTTGGTGTGTGAGTGTGTTGTGGTGTTTGTGTGCAGTTTTGAGGTGTGTATGGTGTAGAGGGCTCAGTTGTGTGGTGTGTGCTGTGTGTGAAGTGTATAGGTGCCTATGGTGTATAAGTGGTAGGTGATAGGTTTGTGTCTCCTCGCTGTCTGACTCTGGGTGTAGTTGCAAAGGATTGTGGGCTGTATGGGGGTGTGTTTTATAGTGGTGTGTGTGGATGTGTGTAGTGTGGGTATGTGAGTCAGGTGTGGGGTATTCATACTGTCCATTGTGGTGTTGGGTTCTGGTGAAGGTGACAACTTGAGCGCTGTGGTTCGCACCGCTAATGGTTTTCTTCTGTGCAATGACTGCTGTGCTGATTTGTGGGTCGTAATATGGAAGGCGGGATGTGGTTGGCGGTGCGGGGGGCTGGTGGTGGGACCTCCTCTCTACCACCCCCGGTCAGCCTGGCGGTCTCTAATTTGTGACTGGTTTTGGGCGGTCTTCAGTATGTGACTCGTAATACAGCGCTCGGGATACCGCCAACACTGGAGGTCTTTGGATGGCTGTCACCGCAGCGGTCTTCCGAAAAAAACACCAAACTCGTAATGAGGGCCTAAGTGTTACCAAACCACACACAAATTGGCCTCCAGAGGTTCATGATTGCCACAGCTTCATATTCCAACACAAATGGAATGGAAATCAAACTGAAGAAGTCTATAATAATGATCCAGGAAAACTGGCATTGATCCTCCACCAGTGGCACATGGAAAAGGACACAATTAGAGGTGGTATCAGAATACAGGTATCTAGGCATGATGCTTGATAGACAAGGCTCCTTTGAATGGCATTTGGAGCTCATGCACCAGAAAACTATAGCTCTCACTGCAGCCTTTAAAGGCATATAAATAACTCACCCCTTCTGAAAATAATCCAGGCCAAACTATCTCCAACCATTGCTTACAAAAGTGAAGACTTAAGCATCAGAGATAGCTGCCTACCTGGATACTATTATCAAACTTCAAGTCAGTTTTCTCCTTGCCACACCACTCATCTCTTGCTCAGATATGTCTTCAATTTGTCCTAGTTAAACAATCTATTGACCCATAGCAAAGCAAGAAGCCTTCATCAAACTCTGCTACAGGTTAAAGAAATCTAACAGTGGAACCCTGAACTACCACCTCTGGGAAGAAATTAGTAGCAGAAACCACTCCCGGGCCAAAGATTACTGTTATGATATGTCCTAAGTTCTAGAGTGTAAGGAGTGCAGGGTTCCGAGGTTGTCAGTTGACCTGGAGCCACGAGAATAGCCTGACACCAGGTTGTGTCACTCGAAGAATAAACTTTGTGATAAAAAGCACCATTTCTCTGGTTGCTGCTTGTAACAATTACCTTACCAGTGTTCCAACAACCTGTGGACTAATTAAAGAATGGGAGACAATCCCCAACTCCTTCCAAGTTAAGGCCACTCTAAACAAGAGTCCAGATACACTTACTCTTGGTAAACAAGGAGGCATTTGCGTTGATGTGGCATTGGGGTCCTAGGTCAAGTTAGCCCCTTAACCATATCTGGGCACTGCCATCAAAGGTCAGATTAAAACATTGTTTCTGAAATATCGACTGGGCTGCTTACCATCAATCACATTTACACCTACCACCCTGGAAGCAAACTGGCAGAACAAAGGTTTGCTGAATGTGTGGAAAAGCTCCAGAGATTATGATCCATCAAACTTGCATGTGCAAGGCAAATATAAAAGACTGAAGAACTATTCTAAGACCAGTATTGAACCAGAGCAGGTTATACTGCTGCAGGCCAGCAATTATAGCTAGTATTAATTCCCCAGGTATACAACTGAACTGTAGGCTGACAAGATACTTGAACAGATTAGACCAGAAAATCAATTGCCTAACTGACAACACAACACCCCCGGTGATCCAAGCTATTTGAACAAGCTCTTGAACAAGTCTTCCACAGCTCAGCTACCTTACTACGATCGCAGCGGCACATAAAAACGTAGTGGCTAGCACAATGGAGCATACGAGTACAACATTTTGGCTCGCACAAAGTCTTTATTGCATCGCCACCTGATACTCTTAGACTGATACTGCATTCTTATTGCACCGATAAAATCAGCATATCAGGCACTTTAAATATAAATTTGTTATACCCAGCACTATTGTTACTGTTTACATCTATAATCAACATCTTACTGCCAGAATATGCTCCTAGCATAAGTCCACGCTAGCCCAGCCACTAAATTGAGACTATAAGCAGTGTTCAAAATGTTAGTGGCTAATGCACGAGAGCACATGAACATAACTACTCTGTCTGTACATAACGTGGGCAGCATTGCCTTTTCAATAAATAACCTAGACAAGATTTAGGCAGTTGTAGCGCTACCTACATATGGACAAACATGGCACACTAGGCACTTTAAATGACTACCTTGCTCAACTGCTCTTGATTTGCACTTTTGCACTGATATCTTGCACAAGGACTTTTTTTTAAAGTTCCTTCTATTAAAAGTTTTACTTAGTGCAAATGTTTTAATTAACTGTACACTTGAATAAAATAAACTTGAAACTTGGTGGAACAATAAGTGCCACAGTCCAAGAGGGACAACTACAGACCCTGCATAACATTGCAACTTATAAGTAAGTTAACTTATGCAGATTGTGGGAAGGTGAATCAGACACATACCTTTTAAAGGGACAGAGTACTGGCGCTGAGGCCTAATTTGCAGGAGTCAGTGCACTTTCTTAATTTAGTAACCAGCAGCATCAGTGTAGGAAAGTGCCACTGTTGGCACGGTTCCCCCCCCCTCCACCTTTTGCCTAGTGTTGATGCCAACTTTGCTTGAAATTGTGCTAGGACCCTGCTAACCAGACCCCAGCACCGGTGTTCTTTCCCTAAAACTGTACCTTTGTTCCCACAATTGGAACAGCCCTGGCACACACTTAAGTCCCTTGTAAAAGGTACCCCTGGTACCAAGGGCCCTGTGGACAGGGAAGGTCTCTAAGGGCTGCAGCATGTATTATGCCACCCTGGAGACCCCTCACTCAGCACATACACACTGCCTTTCAGCTTGTGTATGTGAGTGGGGAGAAAAAGACAAAGTCGACACGGCACCCCTCTTAGGGTGCCATGCCCACAAACCACTGCCTGTGGCATAGATAGGTCACCCCTCTAGCAGGCCTTACAGCCCTAAGGAAGGGTGTACTATACCACAGGTGAGGGCATGGCTGCATTAACAATATGCCCCTACAGTGTCTAAGTCCATTCTTAGACATTGTAAGTGCAGTTTAGCCATATTGGGTATATGGCCTGGGAGTTTGCCATTACGAACTCCACAGCATCATGATGGCTTCACTGAATTCTGGGAAGTTTGGTATCAAACTTCTCAGCACAATAAACCCACACTGATGCCAGCGTGAGATGTATTGAAAAATGCACACAGGGGGCATCTTAGAGATGCCCCCTTTATGTTAGCCCATCTGCTAGTGTAGGACTGGCCGGTCTGTGCCAGCCTGCCACTTCAGATGAGTTTCTGACCACATGCGGTGAGTGCCTTTGTGCACTCTGTGGTCAGAAACAAAGCCTGTCCTGGGTGGAGGTGCTTCACACCTCCCCCTGCAGGAACTGTAACACCTGGTGGAGATCCTCAAAGGCTCAAGCCTTGGATAACAATGCCCCAGGGCACTCCACTAGTGGTGATGCCCGCTCCCCGGACAAAGCCCCACTTTTGGTGGCAAGTCCGGGGGAAAAATTAGGGAAAACAAGGAGGAGTGCCCACCCCATCAAGTACCACCCCTGATGTGTCCAGAGCTGATGTGATCCCCTCCCTGCAGAATCCTCCATCTTGGTTTGGAGGACAGAGACCAATAGGGATAGGAATGTGCCCCTCTCCCCAAAGGGAGTGGGCACAAGGAGGGTGTAGCCACCCTCAGGGACAGTAGCCATTGGCTACTGCCCCCTGACCCTAACACGCCCCTAAATCTAGAATTTAAGGGCCTCTCTGAACCCAGCGCACCAGATTTCTGGTGACCTACAAAGAAGAAGAAGGACTGCTAAGCTGAAACCCCAGCAGAGAAGAAGGAAGACGACAACTGCTTTGGCCCCAGCCTTACTGGCCTGTCTCCTGCTTCAAAGAACCTGCAAACAGAACAGCGACACATCCAGTGGGCCCAGCGACCTCTGTGAACTCCAGGGGACTGCCCTACACCCAAAAGGACCAAGAACTCCAGAGGACAGTGACTCTCTCCCAAAGAAACTTTCTAACAAGGACTCCCACTTCACTCCGGATACGTGAGTCATGACCCCTATGCACCCGACGCCCACAGCCCGTGTCCAGGTGATCCACCCAGCAAGGAAGGGTCCTCAGGCAATTGGGAGCAAGAGCACACCCTGGGTTAACTCCTCCAAGCCCCCACGATGACGCCTGCACAGAGAATCCAGAGGACCCCCCTGACCATGAGCTCCGGACGAAGATATCAGACGCCTGAAGGAAACACTGCACACTCAGCCCCCAGGCCTTGGAGAACCTGACCCCCAGTGTAGCATCGACCAGTAGGCGGCCCTCTGCCCTGTCCGACCAGTGGTGTGCCAGAGACACCCCCCCTGGACTTAGCCTGCAGGCCTGCAGCCTCTGAGTGACCCCGGGGTCCCCCTATAGACCTGCATTGGAAACCCGACATTCTGTTTGCACCCTTCACCCGGCCGCCCCTGTGCCACTGAGGGTGTGTGTTTGGTTCCTATTTGTGACCCCTCCAGTGCTCTTCTAAACTCCCCTGGTCTGCCCTCCGAGTCATGAGTACTTACCTGCTGGCTGACCAGATTCCGAGTACTCCCCGTGTCCATAGGAGCCAGGGTTAAATTGGTTCCTCTTTGACCTCTGCACCCAACCGGCTCCGTGTTGCTGGTGGTAGGTGTTTTGGGTTAACTTGAACCCTCAAGGACCGACTACCTAAAACCTGGAAATAGGAACTGTAAGTGGAATACTTACCTGTAAAACTGATTAAATGTTTTTTTCCCCCAGGAACTGTTGAAAATTGCATTGTGTCCACTTTTAAAATAGCTTTTTGCCATTTTAGAGAAAACTGTATAAATTGTTGATTTCATTCAAAGTTCTAAGTATACATATATAAAGTACCTTACACTTTATGTAGTTACCTGCAAACTGAATCTTGTAGTTCTAGAAATAAATGAACAAAATACATGTTTCTATATAAAAACCTATTGGTCTGGAGTTGTCAGTGAGTGTGTGTTTCTTCTATTGCTTGTGTGTGTACAACAAATGCTTAACACTACCCTCTGATAAGCCTAACTGCTCAACCACACTACCATAAATAATGCATTAGTACTATCTATTATTGCCTCTGTCAAGCCTCTGGGGAACCCCTGGACTTCGTGCACACTATGGACCTCATTACAACCCTTGCAGTCGGTGTTAAAGCGGTGGTAAAAAAAATGGAAACATGACCATGGCAGAAACCGCCAACACAGACAGCTACTTTCACACTCTGACCACCACAGCGGTAGCAACATACACCACAGCAGTAACCGCCAACAGCCAGGCGGAAGACAAGGTTCCGCCCACTGTATTATAAGAATCCTATCCACCACCTTTTCCGTGTTCTGAAGGGAAATGACTCACCTCTCGATACTCAAGGGAGAACCAGGATGCCAAGGAGCCCGAGCTGCAGGTCTTTCCCATGCTGGTGTGTCTGCTCATACACCAGGAGCACCAACACCGTCGACTTCGACCACAGTGAGTACTGCACCTAGCACACAAGGGAGGGGGGGAGGAAAAAGAGAGTGACACACACACGCAACACCCCCACCCCCACCCTCACCCCAACACCATACACAAAAACACATGCAACAACATTACATATACACCCCATAACCCTCTGGAATAACGCAAGGACAAAAGTAATGTAGTCAAATGAGTGGAATATTAGAAATACGTTCAGAAATCAAAAACAGTATTTACAATATATACAATATATATAAAAGGCGAGACAATGTCCACTCAAAACTTGTCCGTGGCCCACTGGGTCAAAACACATAGCCCAAGCCCATACTTGACTCCTGCCTCAATATAGAGCGAACACTGCAGGGGCATCAGGTCAAAAACACACAGGCACTTCAGGAGGACGGTGAAGGGGGGGCACCTGAGCCGGAAGACGGTACAACGCCACTGCTCCTGGAGGGGACTCCATGCACACTGTTTGGTCCTGGGGAGTGCAAAGCCAGAGTCTCTCAAGTGGGTGGTTTCCCACTGCTTGGTCCTGGTGAGTACAAAGCCACAGACTCTCAAGTGGGTGGTTTGCCCACTGCTTGGTCCTGGGGAGTGCAAGGCCACAGTCTCTCAAGTGGGTGGTTTGCCCACTGCTTGGTCCTGGGGAGTGCAAAGCCACAGTCTCTCTAGTGGATGCCTTCTTCCACTGGTTCTGGAGGGGGCTTTGTGCCCAGTGTGCTTTATCCTGGCAAGGAGGGGCTGAGTGGATGCCTTTTTCCACTGGTTCTGGAGGGGGCTCTGTGCCCAGTCTGCTTCATCCTGGCAATGAGAGGTGAGTGGATGCTTTCTTCCATTAGTTCGGGAGGGGGCTTTGTGCACAGTCTGCTTCACCCTGGCAAGGAGGGGCTGAGTGGATGCCTTCTTCCACTGGTTCTGGAGGGGGCTTTGTCACCAGTGTGCTTCATCCTAGCAAGGAGGGGCTGATTGGATGCCTTCTTCCACTGGTTCTGGAGGGGGCTTTGTGCCCTGTGATACAGCACATGGAGAGTGCAAGGTCACAGTCACTCACCTGGGTGTCAGACCCACACGATTTTCTGTGGGCAGGATGCATGGCACTCCATGGAGGCAGGACTACAGTCCGTCCGCCGGCAGGGACGGCTGTATACTGGTGGCAGTGCCAGTGCTGGTGTCAGTGCTATCAGTGGTGGGGGGGAGGCTCTAGCCCTTCCCCTGCAGCCTCGGACAGCTGCCCACTGGGACTGCTGCTGCTGCCAGTGGTGCTGCGTGCGGCAATGCAGGTGGCGGTGCTGGCCACGATGCAGGTGTCGGTTCTGGCAGTGGTCGGGGGAGGCTCCAGCTCTTCCACCGCAGCCTCAGACGGCTGCCCCCTGGGGCTGCTGCCAGTGGTGCTGCTTGCGGCGGTGCAGGTGGTGGTGCTGGCCGCGGTGCAGGTGGCGGTGCTGGCGGTTGTGGTGGTAGCCTCCAGGCCTTCTCCTGCAACCTCAGACAACTGACGTGCCCTGGCTGGTGTTCTGTGCCCATTCCTGCCCTTGGCAGATAGTGGTGCCTCCTTGCTTCTGCCAGCTGGAGTATTTGCCTTGGCCTTGCTGGCTGGTTGTGCCTCCTTCTCCTTGCTGGATGCTGTCCCCTTTTTGCCCTTCCCAGGTGGTGGAACCTTCTTGGCCTTGACAGGTGTTGGTGGCACACTGGCTGGGCTGACGGGTGCCTCCTTAGAGCCTCTCAGAGCTGCAGAAACCACAGCGGACGTGACTTGGTGTCTGGGGTGCTGGGCTGGGTTCTGGCCACCCTAGCCCGAGGTGAAGAACGGTGGGGGGAGGGGGAGGGAAGAGGTCACTGTTGGCTAGGAAAAGCTTCTTAAGGACATTGGGGTGAGAAGAGGGTGAAGGTTTGGGAGTGGAGGAAGAGGGAGTGCTTGTAGGAGGTGCCAGTCTGCTGTGTTTGGGCGCAGGTGCATGAGCTTGATGCTGTTGTTGGGTGAATGGCTGTTGGGTGGGTGTGTGCTTGCGTTTGTGTACTTTTGGAGGAGGGGTCACAGACACAGTGGGAGAGGACACAGGGGACGTGTGAATGGATGTGGGGGTGGTGACTGCCAGTGAGGGGCATGTAGTGATAGTCGTGCTGGTGATGGAGGTAGTGGATGAGGATGTAGTGCATGCAGGTGTGAGTGGAGATGCTATTGGGAGGGAGGTGGGCGAGGAGGGGGACACAGTGGAGGCAGTGGATGTTGGTATGTCTGCATGGGGATGGTGCTTGTGTGAGTGCTGTGAGATAAAGTGTGGTGCTTGTGTTTGCCTGAACCACTTCTGTGTGTTGATTTGGGTGAATGCTGTTCTGAAGGTGTGCTTGGGATAGGTTGAGGTTGAGGGGATTTGGATTGGGTAGAGGAAAATGGAGGGGGGAGGCTGGAAACAGGGACAGGCAGTGCTGAGGCTAGAGCCTGAAATTCTCTCTGTTGGGCCGCCACGTTGGAGTGAATGCCCTCCAGGTATGCATTTGTTTGTTGCAAATGCCCTGCTAGACCCTGGATGGCATTCAGTATGGTTGACTGCCCAACAGAGAGGGATCTCAGGAGGTCAATACCCTCCTCACTGAGGGCAGCAGGGCTGACTGGGGCAGGGCCTGAGGTGCCTGGGGCGAAGGAGATGCCCACTCTCCTGGGTGAGCGTGCATGGGAAACACGCTGAGGGGATGCTGGGCGGGTGGTGCTGGTACGGGGGTGGTGGCTTTACCTGTTGTTGGGGTGGGCACAGAGGTGTCCGCCATTGCCAGGAAGCTTCCATCGGAGGAGGAGTCGCTGTCTGTAGTATTCCCTCCTGTCTCCGTCATGGTGCTCCCCTCGCCCTCCACCCCACTGGTGCCCTCACCGTCGGTGGATTCGGCCTCCAGGCCCATGTTGGATGCAGCTCCCTCCGTCACCGGTGCCTCTGCTCCTCCATCAGATTATTCTAATGCACACAAGGACAGGGTGAAAAAACAAGAGGGCTGGGAGAGACAGAGGATACGCTTTGTCAATGCCCGCAACAAGACTACCATTGGCATACACAACACACAGGGATCAGCCCTATGCACTAGGCCATGCACTACCAGTTACAAAGCTAGTCACCAGCCCATGGGGTACATTGCCCAATGCCATTGGCTGCACACCTGAAACCAACAGGACCCTGCCCAGTAGTAGATGCCCACTAATACTATCGGGGTTGGAGTGCTTGAGAGCCTGCCCAACAATTGACCTACCCTGCCAGTTCGCCCTGGCCTACGGGCACCCACAGCTCACATCCCCCACCCAATACAACCTTAACGCGCACAAAGTCATGATTCTGAATCTGTACTCACCCCCTTGTGGCTGCTGTGATGCCTTCAATCGCCCATCCAACTCCGGATAGGCCACCGCCAGGATGTGGAACATCAGGGGGGTCAGGGTACGAAGGGCACCCCTTCCTCATTGGGAGGCCAGTCCCAGCGGGGCCTCCGCCTTTTTCCTTGCCCAGGTCCTCCCACCGTTTGCGGCAGCGGGTGCTCCTCCTGTCAAAGACCCCCAGGGTCCGCACCTCCTTGCGATGGCACGCCACAAACCCTTTTTCTGATGGGCGCTGACCTGCAGGAAAATATGCATAGAAAAAAGGGATTAGTCATATTGTCCGGACTGTTACACTCATGGCCCACAATATCCCTCCCATCCCCTTGCGCATAGACATTGACCACGAGCCAAGCAGCACTCTACACAGGACTCCTTAGCCCTCAGCACCCCCACACGAGGCTTACACACACAGCAATCCATACATTCATGGCCCACGCATCATGCTCACAGTGTACTCACCTGTTTGTCTGGAGGACCATACAGTAAAGTGTACTGTGGTAGGACTCCATCCACCAGTCTCTCCCGCCCTTTCCCCAGACACTCGATCCATTGTCTCTTACAGACACAGGTCACAGCAGCACTTGCAGTGTAGGACCTCTCCTGTTGAAGGTCAGGTAGCAAGTGAGTGAACAGATAGAAAATGGCGGTCATGTCCACGATGGTGCAAACTATCACCGCCGGCGTACATCGCCTTTGGCTCCTGGAACCCATAGGTCCCAATGATAACAATGCGAAGGTGCTCTGCGGTCATCGACCGCCGACCGCAACGCTGCACAACACCAGCGGAATTACCTAATTTCCACTTCTCTCTCCTCACAGGTCAGGCAGCCGCCATTTCAGGGGGGCACAGGCCATGGCACCTGACTGTGTCACAGCAGACATTGGCAAATCAACTGACTTTCGTATTCACATGCTGTTTCTGTAAAGGGAAAAATGCATTTTTAATTTCACATATATGTGAATATGACCCTCTGCTCATCCCCCCGTGTACAGACCCCTGGTGGACCTGGCGACAATGGAAGACAGACACATTATCTTTACCTACAGACTTAATAGGGCCATAATCCAAGACCTGTGTGCCCAATGGGAGCCAGACCTGATTTCATCTATCCGCCAGCCCACAGGTATCCCCCCTCTAGTGCAAGTCCGGTCAGTGCTCCATTTCCTGGCAAGTGGTTCCTTCGAAGCAACAGTGGCCATGGCAACAGGGATGTCTCAGTCAATGTTCTCCAACGTGTTGACCAGAGTGTTGTCCGCCCTGCTGAAACACATGCGCAGCTGCATCGTATTCCCCCAGGTGGAGGATTTGGCCACAGTGAAGGCTGACTTTTATGCCCTGGGACATATCCCCAACATCATTGGTGCCATTGATGTACACGTACAGCATTTGTCCCCTCTCCTCCCCGGAGAAATTAATAAGTGTTCAGGAATAGAAAAAGCTTTCACTGTCTGGATGTGCAGATGGTGTTTTTGGCGGACCAGTACATCTCCCATGTGAATGCCAAGTATCCTGGCTCTGTGCATGATGCCTTTATCTTGAGGAATAGCAGCATCCCATATGTGATGGCACAACTCTAGAGGCACCGGGTGTGGCTAATAGGTGAGCCCAAGATCCCCACCCAGTATATGTTGGTGTCTGGGTATGGGGTTGTCCCTAAGGGTTGGTGTGGGTCTAACAGGTATCCCTCGATATTTGCAGGGGACTCTGGTTAGCCCAACCTCTCATGGCTACTGACCCCAGTGAGGATGCCAGGACAAGGGCAGAGGAACGTTAAAATGAGGCACATGGGCGAACATGGAGGATAATTGAGAGAACCTTTGGCCTCCTGAAGTCCAGGTTCCGGTGCCTCCATCTGACAGGCGGATCCCTGTACTACTCCCCCAAGAAGGTGTGCCAGATCATTGTTGCATGTTGCATGTTGCACAACCTGGCCTTGAGATGCCAGGTGCCTTTTCTGCAGGAGGATGAGCCTGGAGATGGTCTTGTGGCAGCGGTGGAGCCTGTGGACAGTGATGAAGAGGAGGCAGAGGATGAAGATGTGGACAACAAAAGTACTATCATAGAGCAGTACTTCCAGTGACACACAGGTAAGACACTGTAACTTCACTTATCATTTCTGTTTTCTATTGGACATTGGACATGGCAGCATGATTTGCCTATGTCTATGGCCACTTACAGTACCCTTTGGAATCTCTATTTTCAGATCTCTGTGCCCCACTCTAGCTCCTTGTGTGTTTACTGCTGTCCATTACAGGTCATACCAGTGTATATTTAACTGTACATATTAATTTAAATGTTTTCAGGTTGTTGTATTAATACATATTTGAAACAATTGACAGACTCCAGATTTGTATTTGTTCCAAGGGTGTTTATTTAAGTGCTAATAAGTAGAGGGGTGTGTGCAATGAACTGGGGTGGTGGTGGAGGTACGTCCAGTTAGAGTCCAGACTCTTGGTATCACAGGTGCATTGTACCAGAGGGCATAATAAGAGGAGCAATGGCAGTTCAAGGTGGACAGGGTGACAGAGTGGGACAAAAGGGTGACAATCAGGCCATGTCAGCCAGCACCGCTGCAATGGTGATCAGGATGGAGTGGATGTGTTTAAGGTCCTCCCTGATCCCCAGGTACTGTCCCTCCTGCAGCCGCTGGGTGTCCTGCAACTTGAACAGTATCTGGCCAAAGGTCTCCTGGGATTGTTGGTATGCTCCCAGGATCCCTGCAAGTGGAGAGTGGGTTCCCTGGGCCTGTCCTCCCCCTGTCGCACAGCAGTAATCCCAGCTTCCCTGTTGTCCTGTGCCTCTGTCCCCTGAACCGTATGCCCACTGCCACTAACCCCAGGTCCCTGATTGTCTTGGGTTTGTGGGGTTTCCTGGGGTCCCTGTACTGGTGAACACACTGCTGATTGACGTATCCTAGGGACAGTGGTATGGGCTCGCTGGGTGGGTGCTGTGCTGTTGTTTCCTAAGGGAGGAGGGTCTGTCGTGGTATGGGACTGTGCCCGGGTACCCAACTGTCCAGAGGCCCCTGATCGGCCAGGTTGGTCATCGTGATCAAGGCGTGCAGAGCTGCTGTCATGTCTGGAATAAGGGTGTGCGCAGTCCAGGTCCCGCCCGAAACTCCGCTGCGCTTATTTGCGGTGCATTCATGCGCACCACTTTTCATCCCCTCTAGTTCTAGAAGTGGTCATCAGCGTCGCCTGCCCTGTGGTAAAGCTCATGTAGCTGCAGGGTCAGAACATTGGTGGACAAGATGCACTTATCAGTGCTATTTAATGAATGGACTACAATTCCCAGGTTTCTAGAGGCAGCGGCCATCTTGGGGTGTGGCAGGCTTATAAAGCCCAGCTACACCCAAGCGCATTGCTCACTATTTTGAAGACTTCAATGCAGTCAGATCTCATGGGGGTTCCTCTGAAGAAGAGCAGATTTCCTACATGGCAGACTGACTGCAAATCGGAGTATCCTTGTTTTTATGGTGAATTCAGATATGAGTAGGTCGTACTCGTAGCGGTAAGGTCTTGATGAGCCCAATCTTGAGGTGAGTTGTTACTTCCAAAAGTACAATGGGCCAAGCGATTTCAGTCCAAAGAGTAAAGCGCTCCTGGCACAACGATAAAAGCGCTTCAGGTCAAACGAGTAAAGCGCCCTTGGCACTACAATCAAAAGCGTTTCAGGCCACACGAGTAAAGCGACCTTGGTACAACAGTCAAACCGCTTCATGCCACATGGGTAAAGCACCCCCTTAGCACAACGAACAAAGTGCTTCAGGTCACAAGAGTAAAGCGCCCTTGGCACGATAATCAAAGTATTTCAGGCCACCTGAGTAAAGTGGACTTGGCACGAGGATCAAAACGCTTCAGGCCTCATGAGAAAAGCGCCCCTTAGCATGACGAGCGTAGCAAGTAAAAGCGCTCTCTAGCATAATGAACAAAGCGCTTCATGTATGATGATCAAAGTGCTTCATGAACAACAAACAAGGCGCTTCTGCCCAACGAACAAAGCGCTTCAAGTTCAATGAGTAAAACTTTCAGGCCTTAGTAGTAAATGTGAAAACATTTTGGAGATAAGCAAATTATAGTTTCATTGTTTTTTGGGAAGCATAATATGTGAGATACATATTTAAGTCTTTGAGAATTTCTAGGCTGAGATCAAAAGTTTATGTTATGAATGCATAGTTGTTACATGATTGATATTCAGAGTATGGCCATAGTCCAAAGCTCTTGCCATCTCTAGGTTCAGAGGCTGCAATTTTTTCTTGTTCCATGATTCAAAGAAGGGGCTACGCCCAATTCACAAAGGGTCTCAATCTGATATCACGGAGACGCCTTTATTCAAGAGTCTATTGATGAGTTATACTGTTATGAATGAGTATATGCATATTTGTTCTAACCATTTCTTTTCAGATCTTTCTCCCTGCAGTTCCCTACCCTAAATCCCTTCCCCCGCCTGGCTTCATCATAACTCTGTGCTCTGATAGCTTTCTGATTTGGTGACGCCGGGAGGTGGGCTTTTTGTTCAGCAGCGTGCAGATCCAGATGAAATGGCCCTGTGACAGAATAGTGAGCCTACAAGTTTATACTTTCCTTTTGGTCTGTACGTGAGCTGCGCAAAATGCCCACCTTAGACACCCTTTTGCAAGTAGTCACTCAAATAAAAAGGGATTTGACAGACTCAAAAAATGTTACAGCTGATTTAGTTAACAAAGTAACCCAGTTACAAAGTAAGGTGGATGGTTCTGAATCTGAGTCTCGTCCTATGCTTTCCACACCTTCTAACATAGTTGTGAACGTGCTGACACAGATTCCTCTAGCTGCACCAGAAAGGTTTTCTAGGGACCCCAATAAGGTTCAAGTTTTTCTCACACAGGTGGAACTACATTTTACATGTCGTTCCAGTGCCTTTCCGGACGCACAATCTAGAATTGCATTCCTTATATCCTATCTGAATGGTGATGCAGCTACTTTGACAGTGCCAATAGACCGATTAGACAGTCCCCTTTTGTATAATTGGTGTCGTTTTGTAGAAGAATTTGAAAAGGTATTTGACAGGCGCGCAATAACTATGTTTGGAGACAAAGAGTTAGAAGAATTATGCCATGGAAACAAAGACTTGATAACGTATTTGTCACACTTCAACCGGTTAGTAGTGGAAACCGCTTGGCCAGAGGAAAAAAGGTCAGCAGTATTTTATCAAGGGCTAAAAGACGAACTGAAAGACGTATTGGCCAACGTTGAAACGCAACCAGAAACCTGTACTGATTTAATTAATCTAACCCTGCGGATAAATCATAGACTCTCAGAAAGAAAAGGAGTAAGGAAAAAATGGGAAAAACCCAACTGGCGAATGGAAAGGTCCAGACACCTTCAGTTGTCCTCAGATCCTATTATAGAACCGATGGATATCGGAACTGTTCGCCCATCATTGATCAAAGAGGAGAAAGACATGCGACGAAGCAATGGACAGTATCTGTATTGTGGAAAAAAGGGTCATTTCGTAAAGGAATGTCAAAAGAAACCCAAAGGTAAAATTGATCCAACATTTGTAACAAACAAAAAGATTGTGATTGCTTTGGAAAATTCACAAGAAAACTAAAGTGGCCTAGAAAAACCGAAGGGGACCTCTTGGGCAAATTGACAATCCGTTGTGTGTGTTCTTGCACAAATCGTTATGTTAAACATTTTTGAATTCTAGTACAACTGACTGTACAGGGAAAAAGACATAGGCAGTCATTACAACCCTGGTGGTCCAAGACCGCCAGGGCTGTTTTGACGGACCACCGCCAACAGGCTGGCGGTGCTTCCAAGCTCATTACGACCGCAGCGGCTGCGCTGCTCAGGGGATTACGAGTCCCCGACCGCCAGCCTTTTCCTGGCGGTTTGAACTGCCAGGAAAAGGCTGGTGGTACGGGGAGTTACGGGCCCCTGGGGGCCCCTGCACTGCCCATGCCCTGACAGGGCCCCATGCAGCTTTTCACTGTCTGCATAGTACACAGTGAAAAGCTCGACGGGTGCAACTGCACTCGTCGCACGGCCGCAACACCGCAGGCTCCATTTGGAGCCGGCTCCTGTGTTGCAGCCGAGATCCCCACTGGGCCAGCGGGCAGAAACCAGGTTTCCACCCGCCGGCCCAGCGGGGATCTCAAAATGACCGCGGCAGGAGTGCGGCCGCCAAGGTCATAATGAGGGCCATAATGTACAACTTCTAATTGATTCAGGGGCAACAGGAAATTCTGTGGACCAACAAACTGCACTAGACTTGCATATACCCAGTGTCAAGAAAAAGGTTCCTGAAGTTGTTTATGCAGTTGATGGTAGTGAATTGGCAGGAGGCCCCGTTACTAAACAAACCTCACGAATGCAAATGATTTTCAAAGATGATGGGAATCTGAACCACTGTGAGATAATTTCCTTCGATATAATCCAAGCACCCCAATATGGTTTTATTTTAGGAATGCCGTGGTTACTGTTACACAATCCATTCATAGACTGGCGCAACCGGGTTTTTTCTTCTTCCTCTTGTTTAAAAAAATTTCTTCAACCAAGACGAGACAAAGAAGGAAATCTTCAACACTCTATTGCTACTGTAGTCGAGAAGGAAATTGATCTGCCACCACAGTATTCAGAATATACTGACGTTTTCTGTGAAAAGAAAGCAAGCGCCTTACCACCTCACAGGCCGTACGTCTGTCAGTTCGACCTTGTACCCAGCACCAATATACCAAATTGTAGAATCTATGCATCATCAGAGAAAGAAAATGAAGTCCTACGAGAATACCTTGATCAATGCTTAGCCAACGAGCTAATTCGGCCATCACGATCTCCAGCGGCTTCTCTGCTGTTTTTCGTACCCAAAGCTAATGGCGAATTGAGACCTTGTATTGACTGTACAGCGATAAACATGATCACTGTTAAAAATAAATATCCACTACCTCTCATATCAGTCTTGTTAGACCAGGTAAAATCTGCCATTATTTACACCAAAAGTGACTTCCGAGGTGCTTATCACCCAGTTCGAATTCGAGAGGGAGATGAGTGGAAAACAGCTTTTAAGACTCGTTATGGTCTCTTTGAGGATCAATTGATGCAGTTTGGTCTATGTAATGCCCCAGCAGCTTTCCAATATTTCCTAAACGATGTTCTGAAAGAATACCTAGACATCTTTGTCATCGTTTATATTGATGATATATTGATCTATTCAAACTCTGAAGAAATACATGAAGAACATGTAAAAAAGGTATTACAAAATCTACGAAACCATATTTTGTTTTGCAAATTATGTAAATGCAAATTCCATACCAAAGAGGTTGAATTTTTGGGAGTCATTTTAACACCTGATGGCATGCAAATGACTGAAAGAAAATTTCAAGCTGTATCAGAATGACCCACACCAAAATCAGTACGTGACATTCAATGTTTTTGGGGTTTTGCAAATTTTTATCGACGCTTCATTCATCACATCTCCCAAAAGGTAGCATCAATTACCAAATTGCTAAGGAAAAAGGCCATCTTCAACTGGTCCCAAGAGACAGAGGAAGCATTTCAAGACTTAAAAAAGGCCTTTACTTCAGCTCCCATTCCAGCTCATCCCAATGTGGAGGAACCATTAATTGTGGAAGCCAATGCATCAGATGTCGCTGTTGGGGCCATCCTATCCCAATGTCACCGAGAAACTGGACAATTGCACCCCATAGCATATTTGTCAAGAAAACTGAATGAAGCAGACCAGAATTACACCATAGCAGAAAAAGAATTACTAGCAATTTAAAATGCTTTCAAAGAATGGAGACATTATCTATTGGGAGCAAAACACACCATAACTGTATACTCTGACCATAGAAACTTACAATTTATGAGCTCTGCCAGACTACTAACTCCCAGGCAACTGAGATGGATGCTATTCTTTGCAGAATTGGATTTCATAGTGACTTTTAGACCAGGAGTAGATAATCGTAAGGCCAACGCATTGTGTAAGCAAGATTCTTCGATCACACATACTGAACAAAAACCCATGCCTCTTATAACACCTTCAAAAGTGTTGTGTTTAATAGCAGCCGAGAAGTTCTTTGATCTCATTCGTAATCATTTTCACATCACCAAGTGGCAACTGTGGTTACAACAAGACACCAAATGGTCCATTCAACAAGGCCTACCTCTACACAAATCTTGAGTATTCTTGCCTACTGAGGAGTTAAGAGAGACAGCTTTTCATCAATTGCATAGTCATCCTCTGGCAGGACATCCACGTCCTCAAAAAACACTAGAACTCATGAAAAGGTATTTTTGGTGGCCCACATTTGTTCATGACTTAAAGCAAATGGTACAATCATGTGAAGTATGTGCAAGATGCAAAAATAACACCTTCAAAAGTGTTGTGTTTAATAGCAGCCGAGAAGTTCTTTGATCTCATTCGTAATCATTTTCACATCACCAAGTGGCAACTGTGGTTACAACAAGACACCAAATGGTCCATTCAACAAGGCCTACCTCTACACAAATCTTGAGTATTCTTGCCTACTGAGGAGTTAAGAGAGACAGCTTTTCATCAATTGCATAGTCATCCTCTGGCAGGACATCCAGGTCCTCAAAAAACACTAGAACTCATGAAAAGGTATTTTTGTTGGCCTACATTTGTTCATGACTTAAAGCAAATGGTACAATCATGTGAAGTATGTGCAAGATGCAAAAGCGAACACAGCAAGCCTATAGGTCTATTGATACCTCTACCCGTTCCCAATCATCCATGGGAACATATCTCTATGGATTTTATTACTGGTCTTCCTCAAGTAAAGCAATTTACAACCATTTTAGTGGTGATGGACAGTCTTACCAAATATGCTCATTTCATTGCATGTAAAGGTCTCCCATCCTCTGAATCCTTAGCAACTATCATCTTAGAAAACATTGTTCGCCTCCATGGCTTTATCCACTAGTTATCATCCACAAACAGATGGTCAAACAGAGAGACTAAACCAAACTCTAAAACAATACTTACGATGTTATGCAACAAAGTCTCCTAAAACCTGGCTGGATCTCTTGTGGCTTGCAGAACTGACTTATAACAATTCTGACTACTCTTCAATAGACTCAACTCCTTTCTACGGTTCACATGGGCGTCATTCGCACATTTTGCCAGTCACGCTACCTGCTTCTACTCAAACTACTCCAGCAGTCATGGACATGTTAACACTCACGAAAAAGGTACATTCACAATTGCAAACAAATCTACACCAAGCAAAGACAAAATATAAAATGCAATATGACAAAAAACACCAGCCTGGACCTCAGTATACAGACAAAGATAGAGTTTGGTTATCCACGAAAAACTTTGTATTAAAAAATAAAAATATGTTTCATCCAAAATTCATACGGCCCTATGAAGTTCTGCGACAAGTGAACCCTGTAACAGATAAACTAAAATTGCCATTGTCCTTGAAAATTCATCCAGTGTTTCACACTTCATTTCTTAAACATGCTTCGCCCTCAAGTGTCACACAACCTGCTCCTCTATGAGTCCAAGGTCATTGGGAGTATGAGGTGCGATCTATCTTAAACTCGAGATATCGTGGGTCTTCCCTTTGGTACTTAGTGTCCTGGAAGGGATACGGAAGGGAACATGACTCATGGGAACCTGCAAGACATGTCCATGCACCCCGTTTGGTGCGACGCATTCATCTCCTCCATCCTGATAAGCCGGGCCCTGGACCGTGCTTGGGACAGGGGTGTAATGTCAGGAATAAGGGTGTGCGCGGTCCAGGTCCTGCCCGAAACTTCGCTGCGCGTATTTGCAGCGCATCATGCGCACCACTTGTCATCCCCTCTTGTTCTAGAAGTGGTCATCAGCGTTGCCTGCCCTGTGGTAAAGCTCATGTAGCTGCAGGGTCAGGACATTGGTCGACAAGATGCACTTTTCAGTGCTAGTCTATGAATGGACAACAATTCACAGGTTTCTAGAGGCAGCAGCCATCTTGGGGTGTGGCAGGCCTATAAAGCCCATTCCCACCTAAGCACATTGCTCACTATTTTGAAGACTTCGATGCAGTCAGACCTCGTGGGGGTTCCTCTGAAGAAGAGCAGATTTTCTGAATGGCAGATTGACAGCAAATCGGAGTATCCTTGTTTACATGGTGAATTCAGATATGAGTAGGTCGTACTCGTAGAGTTAAGGTCTTGATGAGCCCAATCTTGAAGGGAGTTGTTACTTCCAAAGGTAAAGCACCCCTTAGCACAACGAGCAAAGCGATTTCAGTCCAAAGAGTAAAGCGCTCCTGGCACAACGATAAAAGCGCTTCAGGCCAAACGAGTAAATCGGCCTTGGCGCGACGATCAAAGCGCTTCGGACCACATGAGTAAAGCGCCCCTTTGCACAACGAGCAAAGCGCTTCAGGCCATACGAGGAATGCACCCTTGGCTCGATAATCAAAGCGCTTCAGGCCACATGAGTAAAGCGCTCCTTAACATAACGAGCTTTGCGCTTCAGACAAAGCAGGTAAAAGAGCTCTCTGGCATAATGAACAAAGCGCTTCATGTATTATGATCAAAGCCCTTCATGAACAACAAACAGTGACATGTCATCACTGTGGGCCTCTTCTGTGGGGGGACTGGATGTTGGTGGCACCTCCTCTCCAGTGACGTTGAGTGGGGGTCCTGTGGGGATGTAAATGCAGGGTTATTGTATCTGCGTGTGTAATCTTGTGCATGGGTGTGTTTCCCTGTATGGTTGTGATAGCCTTGTCAGCTTTGCCTTGTGTGCGTGGTGATTTTGTGTGCTAGGTGATTCTGTCTAATGTGCATGCTTTATTGATGAGTGTCCATGCTGGTCTGTGATGGGTGTCCATGCATAGGTGTTGCATGCAGGGCTTGGTATTGGGGTGGGGGTGTTGTGATAATGGGTTATTTGTGAGTTGGTCAAGTGATGGGGTGAGGGTAGGGGTAGGAGTTTGTGATGGCATGCAGGTAGGGTGGAGGATATAGTAGTAAAGATTTGACTTACCAGAGTCCAGTCTTCCTGCTCTCCAGGCCCTCAGGATGCATGATCGCCAAGACTTTCTCCTCCCATGTTATTAGTTGTGGGGGAGGAGGTGGGGGTCCACTGCCAGTCCTCTGTACTGCTACCTGGTGTCTTGCTACCACAGAACGCACCTTCCCCTGTAGGTCGTTCCACCTCTTCCTGGTGTCATCCCTTGTTCTGGGGTGCTGTCCCACGATGTTGACCCTGTCCACGTCTCTCCACCATAGCTCCATCTTCCTTGCAATGGACGTCTGGTGCACCTGTGAGTCGAATGATTTCCTCCACCATGACCCTTAGCTCCTCCTCTAAAACCTGGGGTGTCTTTGGGGTGCCATGGATGTGGTGTGAGTGGTATGTGTGAGGATGTGTGAGCTGATGTGTTGGGGTGTGTGCTGTGAGGTGCGTGGATGGTGTATAGGTGATGGTGTTCTGTGGCTCAGATTGAGTGGGTGCTCCTGGCTTCTCTCTCTCTGTTTGCTATCTTTTTTTCATTGAAAGGGTTGTGGGTAATGTGGGTGTGTGTTTTATAGTGTTGTGGGCGTGGTGGGTGTATGTGTGTCAGGTGTGTGTAGTTTGAATTGTCCAATGTGGTGGAGTTTTGTTAGTGTGTGTGCATTTTGAGCGCGGCGGTGTGTACCGCTAATGGTTTACCGCGGTTGAAAGACTGCCACAGTGATTTGTGGGTCCTGATACTGTGGGCGTATTCCTGTTGGCATAACGGTGTAGGTTTTGGTACTGCCAGTTTATCACTGACCTTTGGGCTGGCGGACTTGTGTGGGTATCTGTATTGTGGCGGATTTCTCTGTGTGGGCCATAATACCCGTAGCGGTATACCGCTGCGGTCACAGTATGTTGGCGGCCGTCAGCACGGTGGTAGGCGGCATTTACCACTACGGTTGTAATGAGGGCCTAAGTAATTTGCCCAGAATCACGGGATATCGAGCAGACGCCAAATCTTAAACCTGGTTCCCAAGTTGCAAAGTCTGCAGCTCTGGCCGTAATGCCACATCCTCTCCCCTAAGTGTAATATATAATAAAATGATCAACTGGATAAAAAAATATAAAGATTGCAAATAATTGCTTTGTCACTACTTGAGAACTCAGAAAATGTGTCCTTAATTTAGTATTTAGAGCACTAAACATACTTTCAATGGGAATAGGACCCTCTTAGTTTTGTAATTTCTAAAGGAAATGCTTTAGATATTACAGTTTCTAATGCATCAAGATGATGGCAGGCATGCCACACTTCTGTAATAAATATATAATGTTAGCAATCTAGTTGTTCATTAGAATACTGTGGGAATGCAGATATCAGGGGTACATACTCGGATAATTGAAGGCAGGGAGGAGGGCGCAGAAGCAAAAAGCTGACCACACTAGGCAGGCGGGAGGGGCTTTGGTAGAACAATGGAACATGGAGGGTAGGGGAAAGGGGGGCAGAGGCAACAAATTAAGCATGCAGGACAGGCAATAGAGGCTGTGGCAATATAACCAATGAGGGCAGAAGGAAGAGGCAGTGGAAGTACAACCATACATGCCAACAGCCCTGATTCAGGCAGGACCCTGCTGATGTTTACAGCTTTATTTTATCTGTCTACTGCATCAAATCTCCTCCTTTTCAATGTAGGACAATGGGGAAAATCAATTCCCCATGTTTTGTTTGCACAATCTCCCTCCTAACAAGTTTAAAATGTTGGCAATTATGGTACATTGGATCATGGAGGACAGGAGGAATGGGGTAGGGACATGGACTTGGATAATAGAGGGAAGGAAGGAGATGGGCAGGGGCACCAAACTGACCTTACAGGGCAGGCATCAGGGGTTGCAGCAGCACAAGACACCACACAGGACACGCAGGACAGTAGTGCAGCACAACAGACCATGGAAAGCAGTAAGAAGGGACAGGGCCATGCACATCGACAACAGAGAGCAGAAGGGACAGAGGCAAGGACAGCCAGCTGACCAGACAAACAGGAGGGACAGTTGCAGAATAACGGACCATGAAGGGCAGGAGGAAGGGGGTAGGGACATGACAATAGACCAGGCAAGGTAGGAGGGAGGGTATAGGGGCCTGCAAATGGAATGGGGCAGGAGCAGCAACCTGACAATGTAGGGCCAGTGAAACGGGCAAAGGAAACACAACACACAATAGAGGGCAACACCAAGGCTATAATGGCACATACACAGGCAACAGAGGGAAGGTGGGAGGGAGTCAGGGGTTGCAAGCTGACCAGACAGGGCATGCGGGAGGGGCTGTGACAGAACAAAAGACTATGCATGGCACGCAGGAGGGTTAATGGCAGCACAACAATCATGGTGGGCAAGAGGGAGGGGGCAGAGGCATGCAGAAAGGACTGTGGAGGACAGAAGGGAGGGGTAGGGGCTAGGCGAAGACAAGAGGGAGTAGGGAATGGAGCTTCACAACAGACCATGCAGGGCAGGCAGGAAGAGTTGCAGCACAACAAAGTATGAAGGGCAGAAGAAAGTGGCAGCAAAATGGACCATGGAGGACAGGAGAGAGGGGATAGGGGCATGGAACTTGAACAGGCAGGGTAGAGGTGGCAGTGACAGGTGCAGCCATCTGACCATGCTAGGCAAGTGGGACAGGCATTGGCAGCTTAACAGAACACTCAGAGTAGATAAGAGGGGCAGTGGAATGTCCATGGAACATGGTGGGCAAAATGGAGGGAGCAGGAGCATGTACACTGACATCAGAGGGCAGGGGGGAAGAGGGGTAGGGGCAGGAAACTAAGCACAGAGACTAAGCAAGATGGCAATGATGGGGCATAGATTCAGGCAACGAAGGGCAGGAGGATAGGGCAGGGACATCAAGCTAATTGGAGTGGCACCACATTGGAAATGGAAGGCAGAAGAGAGGGGGCTGGTGCATGAACTTGGAAAACAGAGGGTAGGGAGGAGGTGAATGGTGCAGCACGCTAACTGTTCAGGGTAGGCGGGAAGGGCAGTGGCAGAACAACTGACACAAGGCTGTAATGAGGGCACCGGGGCATAGACGGCAAGGAGGAGGGGGCAGAAGCAGCAGGCTTGGGTGGGGGCAGCACAATGCCAGGCAAGGCCCTGAGTCCAACCCCTCCCCACCGTGCATTGCGATTACTTAATGCTTAGTTACTTAATGCTAAAAAAAGGCCCTAGAAATTCACTGAAAAAACAAAATGTTACAGGGACATTATAGTTAGGAAATAGAATTTAAAAAACTTAGAAATTCACTAAAAAAACAAAGGTTACAAAGACGTTATAGTTGGGTTCATATTTTATACACACAGAAACATAGAAATTCAGCTGTTATAGTTAGAGTTATTTCAAGTAACTAGAACTCGTGCCCTAAAGTAACTATAACTCGCACCCTAGTTATGAACCACTTACCAGATATTGCATCACTCAGGACATTTTCTATGACATTATTGATAATATTACTGTAACATTTGCAGTAAAATTATTGATGAGAAACTGCATGGCGAGGGCGCGAGTTATAGTCCAGGGACCCTGCCACTGATAGTGACATAAGAAAAGCCATTTATGGAGTCAGAATCCCATCTGGAGGCTGGGGACCTAGGGACGTTTGTAGCAGGAGAAACAGGATAGCAATGGGTCCCTAATGCTCTTTATCCTCTTTCGAGAGAAATAGCAGTCTCAAAGTAATTTAAAATAAATAGATAATGAAATGTGGGCTGTCGTGACAAAAGGGTGAGGTGGAAGGATCCAGCTCTTTAAATACTGAATCCGCACCCAAGACGTTTATCAAAGCATGGGTTTGACCTAAATGCAGCTGCTTGAAACAGGGTCATATGAGATTGGTGAATGGACGTATTGTACTCTGCAGGAATTAAGTTGTTGATGAAGGTTTGAAAGGACAGGATTGTGTATAACCTAGGTTGAGCATCACAGGATGTTCTGTTTGTTCAGATTTAATCAGGCTTGTTAAACTGCTGCTGCTGAAAGTTTTAACATGTTCATCTTGGACATGTATTTTACTTGAATGAATGCAAGGCTTTTAATTTGTCACCCAGATGTAGAAGCACTCGTTAAGATCTGTAGATACGATTAACAGTCTCCCTTTTAGGGCTGCATTTTTGCCCATATTCAGTAGGAATGAGGTGTCCTGGCTAGAAATGGTAATATTCCTCACCTTGATAAATACTATCCTGTGAAAATGGTCTGCTTTGCTATGTGCTCAATTTTTGGATATGTACTGTTTTCAGTAGAGTGTTTCTAATTTAAAAAGATGCTTCTGCAGGAAGGGGAATGCATTGCATTGGCACCTTTATCAATGGACTATTTCTGAAGATGCTTATTACTTGTCGAGGAGGTTTCCACACCAGGCACTTCATTAAGTAGACGGGAAAGACGTTATTGCACATAAATTAGATGGTCCAATAGATATAAGCCAGGATTCTTTAGACATATGTCTTTTCTACTGTAAACCTTCATACGAAAGGAATATTTCTGTAAAGTTACAGAAGATTGGAAATATGCTGTTTTAGGGCTGTGCAGAGAAAGGTACTTACCTGCAGGCGCGAGTTTTAAGGGTTATGAAATAAGCCAATATATAAATTAGGGTTTAAAGAAAATGATTCAGTGTGAGATGTTGATTGCCATTACAAGTTAAAAGTCTCATCACCAATACAGATATTATAGGGCAAGACACGTGCACTATTAACACGGGAGATGAGACGACCTGGGAATTTGAAGGTAGCTCTTCTAGCTACAGTCCACTTTCTGCACCTTCTCATTCTCAGAGGCTCTTTTGTGCAGAGCTGGCCATGTATGGATCAGAGCTTGACTACCGACGTCTACTCTCGCGATGGGGATATTATTATTGGGGGCCTCTTTCCAATCCACTACCAGAGAAATGCACCAGACACCGGCTTCAAGGAGCCCCCGGACCCTACATCATGTGGAAGGTAGGACAGCTATCTGCCTTAGTGTTCAAATTGTTTCCATATTCCTCCATCTTGCTTAATGTAACGCAAACAGATGTTACTGCATCAATAGACTAGATTTGATGTATACAGCTGACTCACCTCTTATTTGACATGGACCAGCGTGTCCCGATCTGATTTTCTTTCACCAAACAACTAAAGCAGTTGTAGTAGGGGCCACCTTAACCACGGGCTTTGTAAAACGTGTAATGTGTCTTTCCCAGAAGGAAGGTGTCAATCCCAGATGTCGTCTACATCATCAAGATCATATACATATATACATACAAATATGCATTCATACACACATACATACAATAGATGAGCCTCGTTCAAGTGGCGCAAAACAGGTGCTCTTCATTGAGGCTACTTGCTCCCTTGTATTGTGTCCCACCCATTGGACCGTGACGGGCACAGGATGCCATGGTCTGACTTTCCTCTGATAATTTGTTTGGTAGTTCAGCCATTGAATTTTGCTCATTTTAAGATACAATGGAGTTGTACAGAAGCTACGCCGGTACTGAACCATCCTGATGTTATTGTAAAAGCTACTTTGCTTGGTTGTACACTATAACAATTGTGCAATATCACTTTTTAAAATGTAATTCAGATTATATGCCTTGCTGAGACATGGCTTACAGGTATATGGCCCTTTTAGTCTCCCATTCTATATCTCTTGCCTTCTCGAGTTTCAGCAGGGCACTTTCTGGGGGGGGCAAGGGTGCTGTTGCATTTGTTCTCAGGAAACTCCTAAAATGAGGCTGTAAACTAAATGTTAGCCTTGGGCTTTTGAGATCTTGGCTGCTAGCCTCACTCTGTAGCTTCTTTGGGGATTTATGGCCATCCTGACTATATCTGTCTTTTTGCAGAGGATACTACACATTCATTGACTTCATTTACCTCAAATCCGTCCAGAGAGAGCAATCCTGAAGCTAAAGCTCGGCCTGAGTCACTGTCAACACTGGCACTCACCAAGAGGGCGACTGGTTTTAAATATACTCATATCTTATTGATTTTGAACCACGTGCTTGGTGCCTTTGCTACTGAGTACTTATTATCACAACAACGTTTTTGTTCTCGGTAACTGCTATCTAGCTCTTAAGGTATGCACATACCGCCATGACACTCAGACAAAAAGTGTTTTAAAATAATTGCCGACAATTATTCTTGGTATAACCCTACGTTCAAGGTGGAAAAAATGCTGCACAGATACCTAAATGCAGCTGCCGCGCTCACAAAGATTCAGAAAGAATGCAGTTTTTCGTGTACAAAAGAAAAGAAAAAGTAACTACATTTTGCAACCAAATGCCTATTTTATCTTGAGAATTGAGTAGAACCCTACTATCATAAAGGAAGATTTAAACATTTATTTTTAAAGCTAACTTTTGATTTCGATAAAATAATTATAATGCAATACATTCCACACCACTGTATAATTTCTAAAGTACATTTAGGACAATATCAGAGTGTTAGAAATGGGGTCTTTGGTTGGCAGTCAGGTTACCACCTGTTCAAGCAAGCACCCTACCTCTAGTCAACGTAAAGAAGAATCACCCTCAGCTAACCTCCACTCACCCCCTTGGGAGCTTGGCACAAGCATATAGGCTTAACTTCAAAGTGCTAGGTGTAAAGTATTTGTACCATTAATTTACTGTGTGTGTTGTTCCAACACACTCAGTAACTTAATGAAAACACTACAAAATGACACAGCACAGGTTTAGAAAAATAGAAAATATTTATCTAAACAAAACAAGACCAACACGACAAAAATCCAACATCCACAAGTCAAGTAATTGATTAAAATGCAAAAAGAGTCTTAAATCCTTCAAAAAACCATGCTGACACTCTTAGCGTTGAAAAGTACCTGGCTAGCATCAAAATAACACGCACAGGTGAGTGTGCATCGAAAAAGGTTAGCGGTGCGTCAATTTCTCACCCACAAGTGAGGTTGTGCATTGTTTCTCCTTCTCCGGTCTGATAGGCGTGCGTCGTTTCTTTCCCCGCAGGAGAGAGATAGGTTGATCCGGACAAAACACCTCAGGTCCAGGCAGGCTTGCATTGTTTTTCCATGCCCAGCGATGTTGCATCATTGCAGCCTCCATCAGCGATGCCGCGCGTTGTTTCTCAGCTGCGTGCATTGATTTCCCAGCCGCGCTGTAGGCGGAGCATTGATTTCAGCCACTAAGCCAGTGGCGCGTCATTTTTCAGCTACGCTCAGGAGTTTGTGTCGAAAATTTCCCCGCACTGCAGAATGTGTGTGGATTTCCAACCTTGGTCTGCCAGCTTCACCTGTCAAGGTCCCAGGAACTGGATAGGGCACCACTTGGCAGGGCAGGAGTCTCACCAGAGAGTCCAGGTGCTGGCAGGGGAAGTCTTTGATGGCACTGAGACTTCAACAACAGGAGGCAAGCTCAGGACAAGCCCTTGCAGATTACTTCACAAGCAGAAATGCACAACAAAGTCCAGTCTTTGTCCCCTTACACAGGCAGAAGCAGCAACTGCAGGATAGCTCCTCAAAGCACAGTCACAGGCAGGGCAGCACTTCTCCTCAGCTCTTCAGCTCTTCAGCTCTTCTCCAGGCAGAGGTTCCTCTTGATTTCCAGAAGTGATCTAAAGTCTGTGGTTTTGGGTGCCCTTCTTATACCCATTTTGGCCTTTGTAGTAGGCTTACTTCAAAGGAAAGTCTCTCTTGGTGGTGAACTCCTGCATTGCCCTAGCCAGGGCACAGACACACACCAGGGGGTTGGAGACTGCATTGTGTGAGGGCAGGCATAGCCCTTTCAGGTGTGAGTGACTACTCCTCCCCTCCCTCTTAGCACAGATGGTTCATCAGGATATGCACGCTACACCCCAGCTCCCTTTGTATCACTGTCTAGAGAGAGGTGCAAACAGCCTAACTGTCAAACTGACCCAGACAGGGAATCCATAAACAGGAAGGATCACAGAATGGTTTAAGCAAGAAAATGCCCACTTTCTAAAAGTGGCATTTTCAAACACACAATCTTAAAACCAACTTTACTAAAAGATGTATTTTTAAATTGTGAGCTCAGAGACCCCAAACTCCACATGTCTATCCGCTCCCAAAGGGAATCTACGCTTTAATCATATTTAAAGGCAGCCCCCTTGTTAACCTATGAGAGGGATAGGCCTTGCAACAGTGAAAACCGAATTTGGCAGTATTTCACTGTTAGGACATATAAAACACATTAGTATGTGTCCTACCTTAAACATACACTCCACCCTGCCCATGGGGCTACCTAGGGCCTACCTTAGGGGTGCTTTATATGTAGGAAAGGGAAGGTTTAGGCCTGGCAAGTGGGTACACTTGCCAAGTCGAATTGGCAGTTTAAAACTGCACACACAGACACTGCAGTGGCAGGTCTAAGACATGATTACAGGGCTTCTTATGTGGGTGGCACAATCAGTGCTGCAGGCCCACTAGTAGCATTTGATTTGCAGGCCCTGGGCACCTCTAGTGCACTGTACTAGGGACTTACCAGTAAATCAAATAGGCAAATTATGGATAAACCAATCAACCATACAATTTACACAGAGAGCATATGCACTTTAGCAGTGGTTAGCAGTGGTAAAGTGCCCAGAGTTCAAAAGTCAACAACAACAGGTCATAAAAAATAGGAGTCAGGAGGCAAAAAGATTGGGTATGACCCTGCATAAGGGAAAAAGTCCAACACAGAAGGTCCATGGATCATTATGACGCCACAAGCCAGTGCCAGGACCTTGCTAAAGAAAGATCTTATCAAAAATACTGACTGGGGTTCCAGATTTGCAGTTACACTTATCACCCATCCACTACCTTCATTAGGTCCATCAGACTGCTTATGTTACTGGTCCAGGGATTTAGAAGAGCCCCCAACCTCATGGATAAACTCTGCCCCTCTTTCTTTCAAGCCTCCTCAAAACAGACTACCACCAAGACCTAAAGGTTTTTGTTACGTGCACCAAATGTTCAATCTGCAAACTGGGACTATCCAAAACCAAATCCATAATGATTAATGACCATCTTCATCATGTAAATGATTTCATTAATTTTGAAAGCACCAATGTGGTTTATCTTATACAGTGTCCTTGTAAGAAAGTATATTTAGGCAGCACAACTCAAGCCTTGAAAACAAGGATGCAGGAACACTATTGGAACATTAACAAACATGATCTCAAGGCTCCCCTATTGCAACATTTCATAGAATTCCATTTCAAGGAACGTACTTTTTCCTTCTGTGGCCTTCTACGACTCAAACAGCACCCTAGAGGTGGAAACTTAGAACTGCGATTGCGCCAAGAAGAAAGCCGTCTAATTATTCATTACGACACAGTACGCCAAGATCTTAAAAAAGACTCAGAATGGCACTACTGGCTTCTCTAACTAGCCTAACTTCATTCTGCATTATTCGTTATACATGTGTATTTTATTGTCTAGCACATATCCCTCTTACTTATCATTTTTCTTCTTCTTTTTCTTTTCTTTTGTTTTTTCCTATTATAACTACCAACAATACGCTATACAGGATTCATCATGACTCCTGAGGACCATGGTCAACCCTGGCATTACTGTCAACTAGAGTATTACCCCAGTGATGGGATCTCTATTTTAGCACAGTCCATTTAGCATGACACCTCTAATAACTTATCCCCGGTTATTCTGATCAATTCAGTCTCCTTGCATCTAGCTACCCTACGGGCTGCATTTTTAACTTATCTTTTGAGCCCTCCCACCCCTTCTTCGTATTATACAACCCTTCAAGTCCGCTCAGTTTGTCACTTATCACACACCCGTGTGTCTTGTACTTTTCATTCAACCCACAGGCAGATCCATTACCAGTGTACCCTTCCAACATGGCGCTTTATTTTTCCTTTCCATTTGACGCATTCTTGGAGCAGGTATCCCCAACATAAAAGAAGGCCCCTTTTCAATCCACAAATCCCTCAATATGGCAGTGGCAGAGGTCACGACGGATTGAATATTCCCGAATGCAATGACTGCAACATTTTGAATCGGGTAAGCTTTGCCTTTCTCCGCAACCACCTCAGATCCTCATGTCTTAATAAATCCATTTTGGGTTTCGAGCCTATTTTTTCTTGTGGGTATCTTGGGACAGTCCTGTTCGTCCCCGGTTTGTAAATTTCTATCGCTTGCAACCTTATCACCCTTGTTTGTGGTAACAGATTTTATTACTGAGGTAAATCGTGTAACGCATTACCATATGTGATTCTATCCATTTCAGCAATAAATAACGTATTATTCCTTTCCCTAAATGCCTGTCTCATTTTATTTTATTTTATCTTATTAAATATTCTTTCTTTTTCTTTTTCATCTATCCTTATTACTAGAATTCAAATGACCATTTCTTTACCCAGTAGAGTTGACCAAATGCGAAGTACTGTTATATTCCTCTTTCCTTGCAGATTGATCATTACTAAAACTTGTATAATAATTTCTGATGCCAAATTATTTTGTATGGTATGTTTTTTATTACTTTTCTGACTCCATTCATGCACAAACTTCATGCAGCACAATAATCGCCCATCTGGCATGAACATCTTTTGGCCTATCGACTATCTTAATTAAAATGCATGCCGGCACCAACCCACGATTTTATTGCGCTACTTACAGATAAAACTCTATATTCAATATGTCTTTCCTTACTCACTATCTCATTTTAAATATCACTGTATACCTACTTGCCGTGTTTAAGACTGCTCCTCACCTCTCTCACGTAGAATTAACCTTGATGACTGCACTTCTCTCTACGGGAATTTTTCCAACTACACCTTGCTGTTGCTCGAGCTCGGGCCTGACAGCAATAGTAAGAGCTCCCTTCCTACAATCTTTTGGGAATCACGCTCGGGTGCGACTTGATCCATGTGACTAAGTAGTCAATTATTCCCACCCTTTTAAAACCAACCTTATTTCATCTTTCGCAGCCTTGAGAAAGCCCTGGTGGACACACCCAAGAGGGCGAAACACGTGTTGGCTGAGCACTTCACATGTTCTACTTGTTACCTCTACCTAGGCTGAGCATTCCACATGCTCCATGTGATACTCTTACTTTGGATGAATATGGTGAATTAAAACTATCTTGAAACAAGAATCAACTTGTCTATTGACTATAATTCAACGGGAACTCACCTTTTCTAATTGGATTGCTTATGTTACTGCCATGCTCTTATAATGGACAGCAGTGTCAATAAGCTAAGCATCCTGTCCATTTTTAGGAGCTCCTTTACCTTCTCCCACAGTCTCCTTTACCCTTCTCCTGTGTACCCCTCACATCATTCTCATCACCATCCTCACTACGCTCTTCCTTATTTTCAAACATGACCTGAAAAAAGACTGATACAAAACATATTTGAGTAAAACACTGCCTCTGCATTTTTCGATATATACATATATAAATATATATATATATATATATATATATATATATATATATATATATAAATATTATCTATGTTATGAAGTTAGACAAAAGTATTGAATGTTCATTAAAATGTTTACACCCGAACAGCTAGCTTTCATAATGGTACTATGTATTCTACATTGCAAAACTGTTAGTGAAGGAGGTTGAACTTTACCAACTTGTTCCAAAAAAAGTCATTGTATTATTGGAGGCCACTGCTATTTGGTTTGTGGCTTGAGTCTGCGAGATCTCTATAATATGAGAGGCAGTCCAGCAATTGAAAGCTGGAGCATGTCATATTTTTAATACTAAAGGGCTAGCTCTATTGTCAGAGGCCAAAGTTAGCAAGTTCTCTTTGGCTAGCTTTTGTGTCATCTGCCCAACATATAGATCTCTGTAACATGGTAGATAGAACTGTAGGCACTGAGAAAGGACTGCAAGGTCTTAGGAGACCTTCACTCATCAGGGTTTATAAATATATAAACCCTGATGAATGAAGTGACGTTCTCTAAATATTATAAACTAGCAACTATTTCCTATTAACCTATGTCTATAACTGTGTCATTGATAAAGCAATACAGGTGGACCAGTGCAAATACAAATCTACAACGAAAAAAGAGATACAATGCAGAAAAAACAGAAAAAGGTGATGTGGCAGACATGATTTAGAACGTTGTGACTACGAGCTCAGAGGCTCGATGCTGGTGCCTTTCTATCATGTCACTTGGACCTACTCTACATTGTTTCTGTACAGGAGAAACATTGATATGCCACTTTCATGCAAGAATTTTTCTCCCTGTGTATCAAGGCATCTAAGTCTTTTTCTGCGAAGACCGCTAAATTGGACCTTGCCAGAACTGCTTTAAATTGGCTGAGCCTTCCAGTATTCGTGCAAATGCCGAGACGCTGCCATTGAAACCGTTACATTCCCATATTTCTAAATTAGGCAAAGAACCACAAGATTGGCTGGGCAAGAGTACTATCATTTTATCACGCCTCTCGAAATCCTAGATGACCCAATAGGGCGTTGATGATGTATATGCCACATAGGGCAAAGTGTATCCCTTGTTTTTCTTGACAGATAAAATGATTAGCAAAGCCTTGGGAAGATTTGAATTAATTTAATCTGTTGAGGTATATTGCAGTTACAAGTTCATTTGTGTGCTTTTTTTTGCAAAGCTATGCTAAAGTTGTGAACATACTTCTAAAAGTTAGATGTTTCGGTGAACTTTACTATTTTTGTTAACCTACAGACTTGAAAGAATATTTTATCAGTTAACCCAGAGTCTGATCTTCACTGTGGAGGAGATTAATAGAAACCCCCACCTCTTACCAAATTTGACTCTGGGCTTCAGTATAGTGGACTCTTGCGACACAGTGGGGCAGGCTCTGAGGGGAGTAATGCGGCTCCTATCAGGAAGGAACCAAGCCTCAGCCAACTTCCGCTGCCAAACTTGGCCTCCACTGGCAGCAGTTATTGGAGATGACAAGTCCTACATGACAATCCCTGTTGCAAGGTTACTTGGGATCTACAAATTCCCTCAGGTAAGGTTCTTCTACTAATTGTTTTATTAATGTCTCTCTCCAGTAAACTCACTTTTTAAAATAAAGATCACTGCTGTATCGTTCAGTGTCCCGTATGAAAACCCCTGTGTCATCTACTTATTTTTGAACAATGTGGCCATGATACATAGAGCAGGACATGGGTATATTGGATCGATCCGTATCACACAGAAAGCTCACAATGAAGCAAAGCAGGGTTCACTGACACAATATTGAAGTAAATAATATCGTTTAACACAAATATCATGTCAAAAATATTGTATACCAAAGTATGGTTTATACTTATAATGGTAAGCACAAAAATATTGAAAATAAAATATCAACACTAACTTCATCCAAAAACATACACAATATCATCTTTTAATATGAACACAATTTAAAGTAGTAAAGCTTAAATATTTCAATATAATGTTAATATAATGTAAATTAAATACACTTCATTAATACTTAATTCTTCATATAAATGTAAACTTATATAAACACACGTGTGTGTGTTTATATATATATATATATATATATAGATATAGATATAGATATAGATATAGATATATATTGCACCATAGTTTTATAGGCATTTTTTTCATATACATTCCAAAGTCGGTAACAAAGCATCAAATAATACATCACACAAGAGAGGCCAAAAACCTCACACAACATATCAGTGCCAGAAAGAACTCTGCGAAACTCACAGCCAGTACACTAAAACAACGCCCTTCCTTCCATCCCTATGCTTGGTCTAAAGGTCGCAATTTTAACATTACTCTTGGAGGTGAAAAGGCTCCTAGAACTTTTGACTCTGGGGATGGCGCCATGAAGGAATAGAAGTAGGGAGAAACAAGGGAGGTGACGGACTCCATCTAGCATATTAGACATTTGCAGCAGGAGCAGTCTCTGTGTCCTCTGCCTCAGGACGCAGCTCTTTCCCTAATGCATCCTAGGCCCGTGCTACCTCTAATGAGCACTGTCCACTCTTGGCTTCTCGAAGTAGGGTTGCACCCTCATATGCAGCCCAGTTCAACAGCTTGCCTGTCCAAATGGGGACCTGCGAAACCCCTTGCGTTCTTATAATTAAGCGTGAATTACCGCTTCACCAGAATCAACACGAGGTCAATAATAAGCGTTGTAAATTTATGTTTACCCAGCCTGGAAAATAGCCCTAGCAGGCAGACCACAGGCTCTACTGGCAGTGTGTGCTTTAGGACCTCCACAGTCAGAATTATCACCCCTCCCAGAGCTCTTGCACCTGAGAGCAACTCCAAACCATATGACACATGTCAGCATCCGTCAGATTACAGATAATACAAGTTTGTTACCTTGAAGTGAGCGTTGCAGCAAATCTGGGGGATCCCTGCAAGTATCTTAACTCAGTTCGTCTCAGTGATAGGAAAGCCAGTATCAGCTGCTCAGGCATCTTTGAGGTTGGTAAGGGGATCGCTTGTGTCTGCTCTGAAGGCCGCGTCTGTCAGAAGACTTGCGGTTTCAAAAATAAGGGACCTCCTGCTTGAGTAGAGTTACTGGGGCAAGGAAATCTAACAACAGAAATAACAACCCCCTTCAGCATTTCAAATCAAATTCTGTCCATACATCAAAGAGTGTATATACTTAAACACAAATGTTGTTTTATGTAAAGCAACATCTTGTCTCATCTTCAAACATGCACACCACAGACAGATTCAGTCTTTCATCCATTCATACAGACACTAAAATAGTTTCACATATCAATACCAGTACAGGTCCTGAAAATGTCACAATGTTTTAATTCCTTAGTTACTTTAATCCAAATATCGTATTTCCTTTTATAAACACAGTGCAATTGTATTTGACACATTTTTTTACTTATTTTTGTTGCTGTGGCTTATGAAAAATACTTTCAACTCGTGTTTTGGCCTGAAACGCATTAATCAGGAACGCCACATGTTCAAGACCTCACGCTATTTAAGGAGACCAATGAGGAATGAAATATTTTATTCTGAACATTGGAGAAACTATTTCTTTCACATAATCCAAAAGAAGGGACTTGTAGGATCGTCCCATGGATGTTACCTGTGTCACTCTTTAAACAAGTGAAAGTATTAAAGAAAATGCTTTGGCATTACACGCTGGTCAATATGGCCCTGAAGGAGACTTTCACTAAATTGCCACGCCATGTCTGAATCATCCCATCAGTGGGTAATGCTTGAAAAAAGAAGACATGCACAGAACAAGACAACCCTGCAGGGACGGCGGTACCTCACGGCCCTGGCACCAACACCACTGCAATCCCGCAGATACCACGTCGTAGAAAGGGAGAGGACCCACCGTTAGATCATATGTCGCCTGCAGGTCCTCAAACAGCCTCAAGACTCTGGAGACAAACGTATCCCCAGTTGTCACCAATCCCAAAGCCGCCCGCTCCCCCAAACTGAGCAGGTCTCAGCAGACAAGAAGCGTGCCAACCACTGGAGGGGCAGCACTGCAGCATAGAGAGCAGTCACTCCCGCTTTTTGCAGTTATTGCACCCAGCAATGCCTGGCCACCGGCTGCAATGTGATGGGTTCTGTCTGGACCTTTTCCAGCTCTAGCAGGAGCTTCAACAACCATAGCAGCAGCAATGCATCCCAACCTCCCCCCCCACTAACAGGCCACCTCGTAATGCGGCATCTACCCACCTAGCCACCCACTGCAGCTCGGTCACCAGATAATATGCCACAAGGTCAAGGGCAGCCAGCCCTCCATCCTGTACCACGTGCTGCAGCTTCAGGGCCGCCCAGTGGAAGCCCAAGCTCCATACCAGATCAAACATCAAGGAATGCATCTCCTTAAACATGGAGAATCAGGACAGGGAGCGTGGCAAAATGATATAGAAGTCGAGGCAGCGCGACCAACTTTGCAATCACTATGCACCCTGCCACATAGATAGGAAGAGTTTTCTAAAAGCGTATGGATCCCCGTAATGTCGGGAAGGCCCTGTCCAGGTTGCAGTCCAATAATGTTGCCTCAGTATGGTACAACTGCACACCCAAATAGTAAGAAGTGGCAGCGCCCATTGGAACCCCCCAGAGTGTACAGGCTGGTTTCCCCTAGTTCACACGCTACCCTGACAAAGCAGCAACCTCCTCCAAAAGCAGTGTCACTCCAGGAACCTCAGTCGCATAATCTCAAAGGAAAAACAGCGTGTCATCGGCGTATAAAGCAACGTGGTGCAGAACACCCTTATGCGCAATGCCATTATAATGCACGCCTTCTCACGCTCTGCACGCCAGCAGCTCCCTCTGCAGTGCAAATAGCACAACACTGTCGCGTACCCTGCTCCACTGCAAAAGAGTCTGAGATCACTCCACTTGTTCTGACCCCCACAGCGGGTATCGCATACAGCAGAGGCACCCAGAAACCCCTCTCCCAGTCCCACGCGTTGCCGCGCAGGGTAAAAATAGCCCCAGCTCAGGCTGTCAAATGCCTTTTCAATGTCAACAGTCAGGACCACCGTCCGCTCACCCATATTGGCAGTCACCAGTATCAGGGGTCATAACTCTTCTGATGTTGAGCACTCCACGTCCGGTATAAAGCCCGTCTGGTCACGATGGACCAACTCCAGCATATGGAGTAAGAGCTGCGTCGCCTGCACCCTACTCAGTACTTTATAATACACATTGAACGTGGATGGGGCCTGTACCACACCAACTTCTGTGGAGGGCGGCCCTGTTTAAGTAGGAGAACAATTATTGCCTCTCTGGTCATGGAGGACAATGCCCTGGCATTCCGCGCTGACTAATGCATATCTAAATTACTATATATTAGGTGACTTGTGAGGGACAGATATGTCAAATAAATAAGTCAACAATGATAATCAAATTATTATTGACCAAAGAAAAATGTATTTTTCTGTATCACATTTAAATCTTTTTAACACCTAAACATTTCCAGACAATGAAGTCAGGCATATGTCGTTTCAGAGCTAACCAAAATCATATCACCCTTAGATATACACAATATACAAAGCTCAATACATTCACACATCACAAAGATGTATTCCAATATCAAAGAACCTATTGCCAATGTAGGGTGCAAATTCCTCAGAGCAGTTCATACCAATGTGGACGGTCTAGTATATTCCTTTGAGATCTAGATCCGGCCCAAGGTAGTCCCATAGACCAGCCCCAGATAGAAACAGTTCCAATATATTGGTTGTGTTGGGCTGGTCAAAGCAATGTTTGTATAATTCTTACTTTTTCCTTTTTGTAAGTGGACTCCTCACTTGTAAGTGTCAAAGCATTTCGGCCTTTTGCTTGGGTCTGTTTTTTCTTTAATCACTTAAGTTTTTCGATGTTCTCTAGCCTGTTACTAGTCTGTGGTTCCCTGTTGCCACTTAATCATGATGGATTATCTAGCAGTTTAGCAGTTTGTTCATCTGTATAGCTGACTGTTACGGGTTCTGACATATTCTAGTGGTGACTTAAACACATCAGCCAGTTGAGGGACCAGTTTTGTAATGTAAGTGGAATAAAACTTGCTGGTTAATCCATCCGATCCCGGCACTTTACCCCGCACTATGGACCGCTCTGCCACTGTTGACTCTTCAATGGAAATATCCACTCCCAAGTTCTCTGTAGTTCTTTGTCCCAAGACTGGTAGAAGCAGCAGACCCAAAATAAATCCAGGGCAGACATGGTCTGCCGAAGTCGGCCCGCATACAACGCAGTCTAATACTCACAGATGAGGTCATTGATATGGGCCACGTCATAAATCCGTATACCACCCTCACGCAAGACCTTCGATATGGGCAAGCCTCGCCAAGTGAGATTTGCCAACTAAGCAAGCAATGCACTGGCCTTGTCTTGTGGCCCTGATCAATTACTCCTTAAAATCTAAATACCATAGCAGCTTCATGAAGGCCACCACGTTCTCTTTCTCCGGCAATAGGGAGTCGTGTACCAATGGATCGGTATGGTGATTTTGTTCTAGTGCACATAGCAGCCCCTCTTGCACTTTAACTTTTCCCATAGGGTCCGACACACCCCTGTGTGAGAAAACAGGGCTGATTGCATAGGCCTCCTAAATTTTTGCCCCCATTTTTCACATTTTGCTGGTGTTTTCCTGACTCTGATGGTGCCCTGGGTACTGATAACCAGTCCCAGGGCCTGTGTTCTGTGTAAATTAGGCTAAAAATAATTGGCTATGTCAACCTACTTATAAGTCCCTATATAAGGGAGGTCACCTAGGTTTAGGGACCCCAGAATAGGTAGTGCACCCATAGATGCACTGCTGAGATGCCCAGTGTCATTTTAAAGGCAGGCCTGCCTTGCTGGCTGCTTTTAAACTAAAGTCATATGCAAATTTGACCTTGGAATTAAAAGTGCTTCCAAAGTCTTCAACTACTTTAGTTTTACATATAAGTCACCCCTAGGGTGAGCCCTATGTGCTTCTAGGGCTGGGTGCCATGTAACTATAAGCAGGGACCTTATAAAAATTGTTTTATAAGCTCTGGTGAGGTAAAATAGCCAAAATCGTTTTCCCCTCACTGTAGTGAATGGACTCCATAGGCTAAAATGGGGAAACCATATTTTAATTAACAAAGTCCCCTTAAGTGCCAGATACCTTGAGCCTTGAGTTTGGTATCAAATTAATTGTTATAATAAATTGCACAACTTATAATTGTTGGCTTTAATATAACTAGGTCAGGTAAAGAGTTTTAAAACTCTACCTGAAAGTTGCCAACTTCAGCTCCGTAGTGCCCTTTTCTGATTGGCCAGCCTCTGGCCTTGATGAGGTGTGAAGTGGCCTGGGATGAACACAAAGGATGTGCCTGGGGGAGGAGATCTGCCTTAGCAGATGGTGAAGCAGGATGGGTGGAGAGCAGCCAAACTGGTCTTCAAAGACAGGGAAGGAAATTTGAAGCAGCTCAGGACCTCCCTCACATCCTGCAACTCCAGACAATTAGGTGCCCTCTTGATTAGATTAGGAGAGGGCAGAATAGGGGGTGTTTTAAGATTTTAACTACACCAGTGGGTAGACTCAGCAAGATCTAACCTCCAAAAATCACTTTCAGCCAAGTTGGATTTTTGAAGAATGTTGCTCCCTGGGATTGATTTTTGCCACACTTCCCAGGAAGTGGTCATCAAAGGGGGAAGGAGCCTGCATGTGATTGGATAACCAGAGCCCCCCTGCCTTTCACCCAGGAGCAAGGATTAATCTGGCAGAGCTGCATCCACACCTCAGATCCCTACAAGAAACAAGACAAAGAAGAAGAAGGACTGCCCTCCTGGACCCCTGACCTGCTCCTGGACACTGTACTCTGAGAGACTGCACCAGCTGCACACTTGGGCTTCACCACTAAAAGGACTTTGCCTGTCTTCAACTGCTTCAAGAAGGGACTCCCTGAAAGCTACAGGTACAAAGGAGCTGCTCAGAGTCCCCTGCATCAAGTCCTGCAAGCAGAGCCCAGCTGACCAGTGTCCAGTGGCCATTTGAGGATTCTGATGAAGTGCATTCTGGGAATTGTAGTCCCAACTCCCAAGGAGCAACTCAGAGCTTCTGGAACCTTGGATCAAGTTGTGGACACTTCAAGTCAAATCAAATCAAATCATTAACATTTATAAAGCGCGCTACTCACCCGTGCGGGTCTCAAGGCGCTAGGGGGGAAAGGGGGGGTTATCGCTGCTCGAACAGCCAAGTCTTTAGGAGTCTCCGGAAAGCGGAGTGGTCCTGGGTGGTCCTGAGGCTGGTGGGGAGGGAGTTCCAGGTCTTGGCCGCCAGGAAGGAGAAAGATCTCCCACCCGCCGTGGAGCGGCGGGTGCGAGGGACGGCAGCAAGTGCGAGGCCAGCGGAGCGGAGGGGGCGGGTGGTCCTTCAAGGACCCAAAAAGGACCTCTGGAAGAAGATCCAGAAGTTTGGAGACGTCTAGAGCAACTACATAAGTTGAAGAGGTGCATTGTGGGAGTTTTAGCCCCAGACCCCAAGAGGCAAACCAGAGCCTCTGAACCCTTGGCTGGTGCTATGGGTTATTACTAATAATCCACTTTCCAACACTGCCCGTCCAAGTGACACATCACCCCAGCCAATGATTTGTGCAACTATTCTCAGAGCCAGTCACGCCATTATGCACATATTCACAGATCCACTCATACCGTAATGCACTCCTTCGCAGATCTAGTCACACTCTCACGCACCCATTCACAGACCCACAGACACCCTAATGAACCCATTTGCAGACCCACTCAGAGCCTCATTCATGCATTCAGAGACCCAGCCAGACTTTTATGCACCAATTCATACATCCTCTGACCCCTTAACCCCCCCCAATTTGCAGATCCAGGCACACCCTAATGCAGTGGTCTTCAAACTTTTTAATGCCGCGCCCCCCCCAGTTGAAAAATAAAAATCATTGGGCCCCCCCTTCAGAATTTTTCACAATTATTTTAGAAAGATGGCAATGTTTAAATAGGTCTAAACCTATATACTAAATAGTACTGTTACCTTTTTAAAACTGCAATAACATGCTTTTGCTTAAAACAAAGGCACGTTATCTGTATAATATTTCTTTTGGCCAGAGTTTGGCGCCCGCCCTGGGATCACTTGAGGCCCTCCAAGAGGGGCCCGCCCCCCAGTTTGAAGACCTCTGCCCTAACGCATCCTTTAAAAGAACCAATCACATATTCTTGCATCCATCATAAAGCCTCTCACACCCTGACAACCCAATCGCAGACCCAAACACACCCTTATGCACCCATTCATATGTCCACTGACACCTTGACGCACCCATTTGCAGACCCAGTCACACCCTTATGTTCCCATTCACATATGCAGTCACACCCTCATGCACCCATTCATAGTTCCTGTCACACCGTGATGCACTCAGTCGCAGACCCAGTCACACCCTCACACACCCATTCATATATCCACTCACACCCTGACACTCTTATTAGCAGACCCAGTGATACCCTCAGGACCACATTCACTGACCCAGGCACAACTTAATGCACCCATGGATAGATACTCTCACACCCTGATGAGCCCGTTCACTGATCCAGCCATACACTTATGCACATATTCACAGACTCAGTCACACTCTCATGCATCCATTCATACATTCACTTTCACTCTGCTGCACCCATTTGGAGACCCAACCACACCCTCATGCACCCAGTCAGAGACCCAGTCACACCCTTGTGCACCCATTTATATATCCTCTAACACCATGAAACACTCATTCACAGACCCAGCCACACACTCATGCACACATTCCTAGATCCTCTCACACCTCTATTCAGCCATTTGCCGACTCACTCATAACTCCATGCCCCCATTCAGAGTCTCATTCACTCCCTCATGCACCCATTCATACATAACTGACCCCCTGACACACCCATTTGCAGACCCAGTCACACCCTCAAGCATTCATTCACAGACGCAATCACATCCTCCTGGATCCATTCATAGGTCCTCTCATACCCTGATGCATGCAATCGCAGACCAAGTCACACCCTTACGTGCCTATTCATACATCCACTCACATCTTGATACGCCCATTCGGAGACCTAGTCACATCCTTATGCACCCAATCACAGACCCAATCACACCATCATGCACCCATTCACAAATCCACTCACACTACGTTTCACCTATTTGCAGACACAGTCACAGACTAACGCATCCTTCACAGACCCAGTGACACCCGTATGCACCCATTTGCAGATCCACTTAGAGGTTACACACCCATTCAGACACCAGTCACACCCTCATGCACCCATTTATAAACCACTCACAGCTGACACACCCATTCAGAGGCCTACTCACATTATCATGCACCCATTCACAGACCCAATTACATCCTCAAGCACCCATTTGCAGACCCAGTGATACCCTGATGCACCCATTTGGAGACACACTCTTATGCACTCATCCGCAGAACCCCTTACAGGGTGACATGCCCATTCGCAGACCCAGTCACACCCTCAAGCAAGTTTTTGAAGACCAAATCACACTCTCACACACATTCACAGATCCAGGATCTGAATGATACCCTGATGCACACATTTGCATATCCAGTCGCCTCCTCACACACACAGTCACACATTGATGCACCCATTCACAAATGCAATCACACCATCATGCACACATTAACGGATCCACTACACCATGATCCACCCATTTGAAGATCACTCACTCTCGGATGCACCCATTCACAGGCCCAGTCACACGCTCATACATCCATTCACAGATCCACTGGCACCCTTATGCACAGGTTTGCAGACCCACCCACAGCTTACACACCTATTCAGAATCCAGTCACACTCTCATCGATCTATTTATACACCCACTCACACCCTGAAGCACCCATTCACAGATCCAGTGACACCATTATGCACCCATTGACAGATTGACTCACACCTCACACATCCATTCACAGATCCACTCAGACCCTCATGCAACCATTCACAGAACAAGTTACACTCTCATTCACCCATTCACAGATTCACTCACACCCTCGCACTTTGATTCATAGATCATCTCACACTCTCACGCACCTATTCACAGACACAGTCATACCTTTATGCACCTGTTCAGGTGGTGTTGTTGCCAGTCAGAGATACATTCCGACTGTTACACACTGAATTACTGACTCACTGAAAGACTTATATACCTATTTCCAGACTTATTTGGACATACTGTAAGATAGACTGTGAATGAGGTTGTGAGACAATTATATATGATTGAAAGACTTATTGACATTTGGATATATGAATTGACAGAGATACTTATATTTATGTGTGTGAATTTGTTTTGAAAGTTATCTTTGGTGTCTGATAGAAGCTTAGTTGAGCACTTTCAGACCCCTAAGCAATCACTAGATAGAGTATGCCGCCAAGGAACTGACATTTCACACACATTCACAGATCCAGGATCTGAATGATACCCTGATGCACCCTGATATTGAAAAACACACACACACATTTATATATATATATAAACAAAGAAAAAAATATATATAATACTCGCACACTCAGGTTTCAGGAACAAGAAAAATCAGTTTAATCTACACACAACGCGTTTCGACTGAAACAGCAGCCTTGGTCACGTGATATATATCACCAATAAATTACCCTTTAAATACCCTCTTAACATAAACATAGAAATAAGACAATTGACATGTGCAACAAATAACACCACACAATTCTTTGCAAATATTATCATAATAGTACTATTAGTGCTAAGATCAGTTCACGCCCCTAAGTATTGCTAGATATAATTTAGATATGATTATTTAAATTTCAAATCATTTCCCCCAATTTTATTAATAAAATCTTACTTTCAGTTTTTTATGAAAATTCACTATTAAATTTAAAAGGGAAACAACCACATTAAATAACAGTGCTCTATCTGTTAAAATTCATATTTCTTTCTTCTAGACCGCAATGGCTGTAAATATATTATCATTTTAAATCAAAATAGAGAATTAACCAGATAGTAAAACATATACACTGAAAATATATCATCATACACTTATTCAGGGCTAAAACGATCTACATTACTCATTTTATTGTTCTTGTCTGAAAATCTGCAAAGTTGATCACCCAATAATAACGTGAGAATTGTGAAGAATGAGTAGAAGAAAACAAGTAGAATTTGGTAGTTCTCCATCCGACCCAGAGTATCTAAAAGTGATATCCAAAGTGAATAAATAGTTAAATCAATAACTGGAAGCTTAGACATCAGATTAATGTTTGAATATAAGATTAACACTTATAGCATATAATTGACCGAAGTGCCTGACCTAAATCTCATAAATTAATTCTATACACAATAAAATTAATTCTATACACAATAAAATGTTAACTCATTACATATGCTGATAAAGAATTTCCTCAATCAGTAAAAAAGGCAGATAATAGAGTCTCATCAAGATAAATTATTAGTTATCATACAGATGAGTATTTAATTCCTCCCCCATGTTCAAACCTATTGGGGTCTTAGTCTCTAATTCTAAGATATATACTGACTCTTTTTTCCTTAACACTAATTCTCTGTTCCCTCCCCTATGATGTGGAGGAACATGTTCAATACCAAAATAGGATAATTTGGTACAGTCAGAATTGTGTTTTTCTTTGAAGTGCCTTGCTACCGGATAATGTTCGTCATTTGATGTGATCGCACGCATGTGTTCTAAGATCCGTTTCTTAAGACCATGTTTGGTACTACCAATATACCATCGCAGGCAAGGACATTCCAAAACATAGATCACAAAGGGGGTACTGCATGTTATAAATTGATTGATCAGTCTGACTTTCCCAGGTTTACATACAGCATATTGCTTCCGCATAATGCTGTTGCGACATGCTTTGCAATGGCCACACGGAAAGAAGCCTTGCAAATTGTGTTGTTTCAGTTGTGGAATTGAGGTAATATCAATGGACCTCAAAATGTCATGTAAACTACGTCCTCTTCTATAAGTGATCTGGGGTCTCTTTTTTATATTACCTCCAATAGCGGGATCACTTTTCAAGATATTCCAGTTTTTTGAAATAATGTTATTAATCTGTCTTGTATCCTCATTATACGTAATAATGAGTCTAGTCCCATCATTGTCATCTGCCTCTTGTTTGGTAATGTTATCAAAAAGGGTATCAGATCTTTTTATCCCCTTAGTCTTATCAATTTATCTCTTGATTACCCATTCTGGATATCCCCGCTGTTTGAATCTCATAGTCATCTCCCTTTGCTCAGCCTCAAAAGCTTCATCGGTACTACTAATTCTTTTTGCTCTTAGTAGTTCACCGAAGGGGATACTCCATTTTAAACTGTCAGGGTGACCACTTGAGGCATGTAGTAAACTATTGCCCGCCGTGTGTTTCCGGAACAGTTCAGTAGTAATATTCTGTTCCCTAATCTTTATCACAGTATCTAAGAATTCAATGGAGGAGCTACTCACATTACATGTCAAACCAATATTCAGATCATTTCTATTCAACTTATCCACAAACTGTATAGCCTCTTCTTTTGTTCCTTTTCAAATAATGAAAAGGTCATCGATATATCTTAGCCAAAGAATTGCCTGATTCGCTTCTGGGTATAGTTCTTCATCTTTGAAAATAGTCTCTTCCCACCAACCAAGAAAAAGACAAGCAAAACTTGGGGCAAAGCATGTACCCATAGCAGTCCCGAGGGTCTGTTGGTATAGTACCTCATTGAACAAGAAAAAATTATTGGTTAAACAACACCTTATCAAATCTATTACCATCTCAGTGTGGGCCAGGTATTTCAATGACCTCGTACACAAAAAGTGTTTACATGCAGTGATACCCTTATCGTGATCTATAATGGTATAAAGAGAGTTGACATCCAAAGTCACCAACAAGAAATCATCTTCCCATACGATACCCTCCAATTTACCGAGAAAATCCTTTGTGTCACGGACATACGAGGGTAAATTCACAACAAATTCTCTCAGAAAATGATCCACATATTTGGAAACATTTTCATGTGCACTGCCACAGGAGGATACAATAGGACGTCCTGGAGGATTGATTTCATTTTTGTGGATTTTAGGGAGGATATACAAAACAGGCAATTTGGGGAAATCTCTCTTCAAAAAACAATACTCCTCCCATACCAAGAAACCTTTGTCTTTCCATTCCATCAATAACTGCCAAATTCCGGTAACACTGTTGATATATGCCTCTTTGGTGGTAACCTTATAGAAATGTGTATTATTTAATTGACGCATAGCCTCCTCAATATACTTTTGTTTGTCCATGAGTACTATATCACCGCCTTTATCGGCGGGACAAACGACTGTGTCCTTATGATCAACCAATTTCGTAATAAGAGATCTCTGTGCTTGTGTAAAATTCTGATTGCATCTAGGTTTGAACCAAGTTTTATGACGAAATTTGATTAGATCCTTCACCACCATATCATAAAATGTATCAATGTTATCATGATTCATGGTAGGAAAGAATGTAGACTTAGGTTTAAAGCCAGTTGGAACCGATAGATCATAGGTAATATTTAGTTCATCAAGAATTTGATAAACATTATTGGTTACATTAGGAACTGAATCATTTCTTTCTAATTCATACAGTGTTATTAGGGAATCTACATCACTAATACTCAACACATCCTGATGTTCAGATGTCTGGGAACTAATATCCCCTCCCTCAGATGGATTCTTTGATTTAAACTATTTTTTCAATTTCAATTTTCTGATGAATTTGTAGAAATCAATCCTTGTCTCAGCATAATTAAAGCGTTCAGTAGGGCAAAACGAAAGACCTAGACATAATGTCAATTTATCACTTTCGGACAGAGCAAAATTGGATAAATTAACAATTGTTTTATTTACTATATTGCTATCCATTATATCTGTAGATTGGAGCTTCTTGTTATTTTTCCCACTTGCCCCATTGTGTAGTCTGTTCTTGTTATGGTTTCTGAGTCTTTCTCGCCTCTTCTTGGTCCGCCCCGTCTTCCTCTTCGGCCCGATGTCCTTCCCTTGTAGTTTAGGTTCTGTCCTTGTTGGTTCTTGGAAATGTGCCTGCCATGACGCAGAAGGCGATACTCGTCTAAAAAAGTGGCTGGTTTGTTGGTAATTTCCTCAATAGATTTCTCACTTTCCGTGGAGCTAGGAGTATCAGATTCCCTTGTACTTTCCACGTCGCTTTCAGAAACAGACTGTCCTTCCTATAATGGATAATTCATTGGGGATGACTTATATAAGTGATCAAATTTCCTACTGAAAGTTAGAATTCTTCCACTCTCATAGTCACCTATATATCTATGTAGCTTCTGATGTTTTTTAGACTTGATATCATCCTCATGTTTTTTTATTCTCAGATTCATAGCTTTCACAAACTGGATATTAAATCCTTTTCAGGTCTTAACTAAAGTTCATCTCTCATTTTCTTGATATCCTCTAGCAGAACTCTCCGATCATGCCAGGCATACTTAATTAGAATTTCAAGCATGTGTCTAGAGCTGAGGGCAGAATTTGCTGCCCATTCCTTCAACATCTCCGGATTAGGAGTCTCATAAGAAGGGGTAATAAAAATTTGTAAACCCCTGGGAACCATTTGTTGATATATATATATAACTACTTATGATTTTTGAATGGGTTGGTGTGTATTGAAAGCCTGCTTTTGTTTTGCATTTTCACAGTATATCCATGAATATTGCGGCGTTGCTGTGAATATGGTGAAAAAATATATATTTGGAAAATGAACAGGTATTTTGGACAATGGGGTGTCCCTGACAAGAACTTTTGTGTTCATTGTTAGTATCTGATAGTTACATGTAAAAACGGATACAGAGTTTCAAGTTTGAAAGAAAAACTCTGTTGCATTCATCTGTGACTTCTATATATGCCATGCATGTCAAAGCGCAGATTCTTATTGTATATATTGCCCATGTTATGGTCTCTGAGGAAAGCAGAAACAGTTTTATTGACATGCTTTCTGGCTTTGTCTATCTGTGGACAGAATTGAGTAGACCACTTCCATTTCTGTCTTACGTTGGAATACACCAAGACAGTGTGAGGGAAAAGTGTCATCAATTGTGCAAACGTATCCTTCGTTAGGATTTCCAGTCCTACCCCAGTCAGTGTGCCCACAATCATGAGGTCAGGGGGTTGAGAATCTCTAATACTTTCAACCAAAGGAAGCATTTGGTGTCACTTTCACCCTCTCTGGCCAATCCAATTAATGTCCACATTAGGCAAACTCAAGTGCCTGTCAACACCACTATTTCTAGCAGCCTCTCTAGAATAAAACATATAGCTGTGCCCAATAATCCACACTCGAACCATTTTGAAGTGAGGCAGTAGCAGCAGTCAGGAGACGGCTGGATCTGAGTGAGACAGTTTTAGGAATGGGATGCAGTTAAAATGGAGGTGTGCTCCTGGTTTGAAAAAACGTACAATTGATTGGGTACTGTGAGTGGGCAGGTGAATGAAATTAGGTGTTATCTTCAAACGAGAACTAACTAGTTCTTTGATTGGCTGTAGTAAAAATACAATTTGCACTGCAGACTTAGCTTTTGTGTTTAATCTGTACAGTAAACCTCACCTGCTGCAGCTCATTTTGTAACGAGTATGTCCCTTCTAGAATGTGATGCAAACTTGTGACCTGCTGGTTCTAGTGGGTTGCTATAGAGAGTGTACTGAGGGAAGGGTCTTACTTTCTAAAAATTAAAATGGTTTGTACTCACTATTGTGTGATAAGGGTTTACATTCCTTCAGATGCATTGCTAATGATGTATAGCACATTCTTGAAGTTATAAAACTACCATGCTAAATATGTTATTGTACACCCATTTTTTTGGCAAATTTGTCGCAGTGATTGGGATTAAGGATAACACGCCTGCCATACTGGGCTTCTTCAGAAATGTGTATGAAAGGGTTAACACATACTAACCATTCACAATAGGGCTTAGAAAAGTAAATAGTGAAAGGTATGTTTTTATCTGCTTTCATCGCCAGTGTCACACAGTGCAAAGCTGAAAGGTTTGCCATTTATGGTTGCTGGGTGTAAGAGTGCTCACCCATTCTTATGCTTTGTTTTGACAATTGCTGAGAGAATTGAATCTATCTGATAACAGCTGGAAAAAAAATCACCAATGATTTTAATTTGTAGGTATGTGATTTACACTTAATTTTGAGGAATACAAAAATGTAAAGTACATATTTGATTGTGAGAGTGTTACAATATACAATTAAGTATATATTATAGCATAGATAGTAGCTCAGATGCTCTATGAGCAGTAGTATCAGTAGTTGTATATATTTATTAATAGGTAACTAACACCCACTTTGTCTGAGTTATAGAGTACCTGTGTCAGAACTATGTTTACAATGTGCTGCCATAGAAATGCATATTCCAAATGTAGTATGTTAGTGTATGCTGTTATTACTAGAAAAAATATATGCATGCTGAGTCTTAAACATTTAATTCACACTATATTACAAGATGTGAAACTTTTATATGTCTACACATGTGCTGCTTGCAAAGAATGTATTTGTAAGTAGTCTGAGAATTGTATTTCTATTTAATCTATTTTATAACAGGATTGCAATACTGAGAATTCAAACAGAAAACATTTCCAAAGGTGTCTGTGAAGCATTACTCTGTAAATGTTGACAGCTATGTATTAGATACCCTTTAGGGCAGGTGTTGGTAAATTACAGGGCAGGTTTGTTTGTGCTTACGTAGAAACATATGTTGTTTAAACTAATAGTGAGTTACATGTGTACTACTAGACTGCTAGACATAGTCAAACATGTAGTGTTTGAACGGGGGTCAGATTTTATTGTGCAGACTCTGTTTATGGGAGAACAGTGCCAGATTCTTATGGCATGTACAAGCTATTTGTAAAGTACCTATCATATGTTGCAGTAGATATTACCCATTGCAGAGATATGGTGCATGTATATCATAATATATAGTGCAATGTGCTTAAGAGAATAAAAAACGTTCTTTTCAGTTTTAGAAACTTACTCATGCAATTCAAGACCCCCAGGTCAAGTGCTGTGTAGAGTATAACACTCACCAAAGAACTGAAATTAATACTTCTACAGCATGGATCCTGTGTCAGCCCCTGATGGAATAAGAGAGACACTTTTATATTCACTAACATACTCAGAAAGCAATTTTATGTGCAGTACTATCTAAGTAAATTGTAGACTTACTACATTTCCCTTTATTCACAACCAGAGAGCAGAGACCGTTTAAGTGCAAATATGTCACCTCTGTGATATATTGTAGGTCTCTCATGAAGCTTGGTGCATTGTGCTTCAGTGATTAAGAAACATACTTTTAGTTTTACAAGCTTAGTTGAGCAGTTTCAAACCCCTAAGCAAGCACTAGATAGAGCATGCCACTCATTAAGGAACTGACATTCATGTTTCCAAAGCATGGATGCTGTGTCTCAGTTAGTGACAGAGAAACACAGACACCTCTGCATTAACATAAGCATACAGTTACTAAATCAGGTAGTCACATACAAGCAGATCTACTAAAATATCTGATGGTGCTTCTAGAGGTTGACACCTGCATTCACTCAAAATATAGCCAAGTACTCACACGATTTATACATGTATGCAGAGAAATACTGCTTCAATCATGTATGAGGCCTAGTAGTGCAGAGTTTCTCTGTGCTCTGTCACTGGTGACTAAAATTAGTGTGTACAACCCGTTCCTGAAGTTTCACACTCATGTTTAAGTGCAAATATGTCACCTCTGTGATATGTTGTATGTAGACCATGAAGCATAGTGGATTGTGCTTGACAGATTAAGAAACACACTTTTCAATTTTACAAGCTTAGTTGAGCACTTTCAGATCCCTAAGCAAGCACTAGATAGAGTATGCCACTCATCAATAAACTGACCTTCATGTTTTCAAAGCATTGATAATGTGCCTCAGCCAGTGACAGAGTAACACAGACACCTCTGCATTCACTGACATACTCAGAAACCACTTACATATTCAGCAATATCAAAGGCAATTGCAGACACACTCACATACCCCTGTATTCTCTAACAGAGGTACTGAGGTATATGTTCAGCCGGGTCCATAAAGGTTAACAGAGTCATGCAGGTACTAAAACAGACAGTCACATACAGGCAGATGCACTAAAATATCTCATGATGCTAGTAGAGGTAGACACCTGCATTTACTCAGAAATATAGCCAAGTACTAACACAATCTGCTCATGTATGCAGAGAAATACTGCTTCAATCATAGATGAGGCCTTGTAGTGCAGAGTTTTTCTGTGCTCTGTCACAGGGTTTAAACCCTGAAGGCATATACACTACAAAAATACTCTTAAAAAACAGGGTGAAAGAGGTATACTGCACTCCGGATGTACTTTGTTGCGTGGAAAAGAAGAAACTGACATCAGTGTGTCAGGGTAGGGACTATATGGACTCCGCTGAAGTCATGTCTGGGACGACGTTGCTACCGAGTCGCTCAACGCCTTGACCCAACATGGAGAGGTACTGCTGAGGAAAAGTTTCCAGATCCAGTCAGACGCCAGGGGAGAATTATAAGATGAGGAATCTGCAGCTAGTTGTCTCTATCAGATATTAGCTTCTACACCCCCTTTCTAAACTCTCAAACTCATGGTTAAGTGCAAATGTCACCTCTGTATGCCATGAAGCATAGTGCATTGTGCTTCAGTGATTTAGAAACATACTTTTTCAGTTCTACCAAGCCTAGTTGAGCACCTTCATACCCCTAAGCAAGTACTAAATAGAGTATGCCACTCACCAAGGAACTGACGTTCATGTTTCCAAAGCATGGATGATGTGTCTTACCCAGTGACAGAGAAACACAGACATCTCTGCATTCACTGATGTACTCAGAAAGCCGGAAATCACTTAAATATACAGCAATATAAGATGCAATTGCAGACACACTGATACTCCTGTATTCTAAAACAGAAATGCAGAAACTAATGTTCACCCACTAATGTATAGAGTTATAAAGGTACCAAAACAGGTAGCACATGTACTAAAATGTCTCATAGTGCTACTAAAGCTAGACACCTGCATTCAGTCATAAATATAACAAAGGAGTCACATGATCTACACATGCACGCAGAAATATTCTGCTTCAATCATGGATGAGGCCTATTAGTGTTGAGTTTCTTTGAGCTCTGTCACTGGTGACTGATAATGGCTTGTAAAATCCTTTTCTAAACTCTCAAACTCATGTTTAATTGCAAATATGTCAAATATGTGATCTGTTGAAGTTAAGCTACTAAGAATTATGTATTGTGCTTTAGTGATTAAGAAATATACTTTTCAGTTTTACAGGCTTATTTGAACACTTTTAGACCCCTAGGCCGAGCACTGCATACAGTATACCAATCACCAAGGACTGACATTTATATTTCCAAAGCATGCATGGTGTGTCTCAGCCAGTGAAAGAGAAACAGAGGCACTTCTGCATTCAGTGATATACTCAGAAAACACTTACATATACATCGTACTCCGTATGCAGAGAAACACTGCTTCAATCATGAATGAGGCCTAGTAATCCAAGAGTGTTTCTCGGTGCTCCGTCACTGGTGACTGAAATCATCCTGTAAAACCCCTTTATGTGCTCTGAAACTCATTTTTTAAGTGCAAATATGTCACCTCTGTGATATGTTGTATGTATGCCATGAAGCATGGTGCACTGCGCTTCAGTGATTAAAAAACAAACTTTTCAGTTTTAGAAGCTTAGTTGAGCACTTTCAGACCCCTAAGCAATCACTAGATAGAGTATGCAGCCAAGCAACTGACATTTATGTTTCCAAAGCATGGTTTCTGTGTTGTACAAAAATGACAGGGAAACACAGACACCTCTGCATTCACTGACATACTCAGAAAGCACTTACATATGCAGCAATATCAAAGGCAATTGCAAACATTCTCATATTCCCCTGTATTATCTAACAGAGGTACTGAGGTATTTGTTCCGTCAGTTACGCAGGGATTTACAGAGTCATAAAGGTACTAAAACAGGCAGACACATACTGGCACATGTGATAAAATGTCTCCTAGAGCTACTAGAGCTAGTCACTTAAATCCAGTCGTACATACAGCAAAGGACTCATACAATTTACTCATGAATGCAGAGATGTTCTGCTTCAATCATGGATGAAGACTATTACTGTAAAGATTCTCTGTGCCCTGTCAATGGTGACTGAAAATGGCTTGTAAAATCCCTTTCGAAACCCTCAAACTCATGTTTAAGTGCAAATATGTCATATCTGTGATTTGTCAAAGTTATAGTATTAAGTATGGTGCATTGTGCTTTAGTGATTAAGAAACATACTTTTCAGTTTTTCAAGCTTAGTTGAGGACTTTCAGACCCCTAAGCCAAGCACTACATATAGTATGCCAATCACCCAGGAACTGACATTCATATTTCCAGAACATTCATGCTGTGTCCCAGCCAGTGAACGTGAAACATGGAGACTTCTGCATTCAGTGATAAACTCAGAAAGCACTTACATGTGCAGCAATATCAAAGTAAAATGCAGGGACACTCACATAAGCCTGTATTCTCTAACAGAGGTACTGAGGTATATTTTTGGGCAAAATGGCCACAGCACACAGATAGTATAGTCCAATAGTGTGGCAGGGATGAGTGTCCCTTATCTTATGTTGCTATGAAGCAAAGTTGAAAGGAGTCTCAAGTCCTGTTTGTAGAGGGTGTCTTTTATTTGTAGATACTGGAAATCATTGTGTCATCAGCGTGATACAGCCAACACGTGTTTCGTCACACCAGTGACTTTATCAAGGCTGCAAAATGATAATTAAAACAAGAGTTTCGGCATATAGAAGTATATGGGCACAAAAATGTGTTTGTAGGAGAGCACGTGAAGGAGACTCCAAAATTGGTAATAATGACCAGTGAGCTATGTGTGAGGCTAAGTGGGTATTAAAATAAAAGGTGGGTAGGTGAGAGGTTAGAAAGTCTGGAAAACATAATAAGTGGTAAGGACCCGAAGTGCAAGATATGAGAAGAAGTGTGAATCACCGTGTTGTGTAATCTAGAAAGAATGTGTTCAAAGGTATATGGACAGAATATATGGTGGATAGAAACCATTATGTTACTGGAATAAGTGAGAAACGAATGTAAGGTAAAGGGAAAGACTGAGACAAAGAGATCAGACAAGTAGAAGAGTAAAGATATAGTAATGGGGTTGAAAAGTCAAACGGAAGGACCACGTGAGTGGCTCATACCTGGGCCAGCCGGCCAGGAAGGTGCGTAACAAAGGTAAGCAATGAGGGAGCCGCGTGATCAGTTGAATGGGCTCAGGGACGTCAGTGGTGACTGAGAAAGGAGAAAACGGTAATCAAGTGAGCAAGAGTAGAGTAGAGAAAAAACAAAAACTAAAAATTAGAAACAAAAAGGAAGAAAAAAAGAGGAACAGAAAGTCTGGGGAAAAGGTATATACATAGTACATAACGAGATAGTAGAGAGAAAAAGGAGCAAAAATACATACCTTCTTAGAGTGGAACTAATAAGAATATGGTTGAGTGAGAGAACATGAATGCAGACCCTGGTAAGCCTGTGGTCGGAACCTAATAAGTGTTGGATATGAGGGAAAGGGAAAAGAAAATTGAGCTATTATCAAGAAAAAGAGGGAAAATTGCACATGAGGTAATTGCTGTGTGCAGAACACGCTAAAAAGCTTGTAAGAACGGTAGTGTAAATAACAAAGACTAAAATGAAGAGAGGTCCAGTATGGTGGCAAGGTCGTCATGATTGTGAAAAGTATATTAAACAGTACCTAAAGAACAGGCGAAATAATCGGTAAAAAAAAAAAAAAGGGGGTTATCGTCAGCTACGCGTGATCCCGAGAAAAGGGGAGACCTTATGTTTAATGAAAGAATTGGCCGTCAACCGGCGCGCACAATAATGCTGTTGAGGAGAGTATGGCGTGAAACAAACCCGAGCGCAAAGGGGCAGCGCACTAATAGCGGGGAGTACTAGTTTAAATTGAGCAGGCGGTGAGACAAACAATTTAAGTAAAACAGTGCCGCAATTAAGAACCGCAGTGCGAAAATCAGAAGGGCAGCGTTTAAAGCGCTTATAAGCTGACTATTAGGTAGTAGGCAAATATTGACAAATATCGTGAAAGAAGCCCGTGTGCACAGGGCAGCGCATTAAAAAGCGGGAAGAAAGTGATGCAACTTGAAAAAGAGGCGAGGCACGGAGTGTAAGTACAAATATGCAGCAACTTGGAGCCGAGGTATGGAAATTAAAAGGTAGTGCTTGGTACGCTTATGGGCACATCTAGTGAGTAGTAAGATAATTTAAACTGCTAGCAAGGAAGGAGAGTTAAAAAACAAAAATAAGGTCAGTCGTGGGCTTACCTGAAATGGCGAGGGGACGTGTGTCAACAAGCTATCTTGGACGAGTACTGGTCGGTATAGACCTGTGCTCCCAGCTTAAGAAGTGCAACTGGGAGTGGCACAGAGATAGAAGAGGGGCTCAAAGTAGGAAGTGGAAACAAATGGCGGCCATCTTGAGTGTAGGAAATAACGAGAGACTAGGAGTAACTGCCAGAGAATGGTATTCAGTAGGCGAAGAGAGAGACTAAATAAAAATTATAAAATAATAGATAATAAAGAAGAGAGGGGGCGGAACCCTAGAACGGATGAAAGTAAGCGGGAATGAAACCCATAGATGAAAGAAATAAGTAAATCGAAAGTATTAGATTGAGAAGCAAAACGAATTGGGAGGTGAGAGAGGACGAACATATCCTAACCAGGTGCACGTTGGAGAGCATTGTGAAGTTAGGGTAGTAGGTATGTAGTATGAGGTAAAACTAGGTAGAGTATATCGTAGTAAAAAAGGCAAGGGTGGTAATGTGAGTAACATGAACGGTAGGTAACAACGGTGTCCTACTAGTGAAAAGGTAATTTGTGTGGGTGTAGTCAAGGAATGTAATGTTGTACATAATTAGTAGATTGCAAACAAGTACAGTGATAAAACATTTTCATTAGGTACATTGAGTGAGCAGTAGCGGAACATACGAAGATCAAGGTCATGGGGCATAGTAATCAAGTGTACCGATTGGTTATATAAAGAAATGGGATAGGTGCTGAAATATATGATAAAAAAAACAACATTGTAGACATACAATACTGATACAGAGTAAACCGTGAGGTTAAACCATACAAATGTCCATTTGGAAAAAATTACCGTGAAGTGTATAGAGACCGAGGTCACGGGGCATAGTATTTACATGTGACAAGGCATGGTCTAGCTGGTGAAACAAATGAGCAGCAACGACATTGTTGACACATGTTGATAATACATCTTGAACGACATTGTTGACACATGTTGATAATACATCTTGAACCGTGAGAGAAACACAATAAGCCTTATAAGGACCTAATTATGAACCAGGCAGACCACAAAGGAGTGGGAATTACCATTCATTTAAGAAAGTGGTGTAATTCTCGGTCCGTGTTCAGGCCTAGCTCCACTGCGCGGAGACCAAAATAGACCAGACATTGACCGTACTGCCCGCATTTCACCACCCACTTGCAATCAATCCATCAGAGACCTACAGGACATCCAAACGCGTAGCTGACGATAACCCCCTTTTTTTTTTTTTTACCGATTATTTCGCCTGTTCTTTAGGTACTGTTTAATATACTTTTCACAATCATGACGACCTTGCCACCATACTGGACCTCTCTTCATTTTAGTCTTTGTTATTTACACTACCGTTCTTACAAGCTTTTTAGCGTGTTCTGCACACAGCAATTACCTCATGTGCAATTTTCCCTCTTTTTCTTGATAATAGCTCAATTTTCTTTTCCCTTTCCCTCATATCCAACACTTATTAGGTTCCGACCACAGGCTTACCAGGGTCTGCATTCATGTTCTCTCACTCAACCATATTCTTATTAGTTCCACTCTAAGAAGGTATGTATTTTTGCTCCTTTTTCTCTCTACTGTCTCGTTACGTACTATGTATATACCTTTTCCCCAGACTTTCTGTTCCTCTTTTTTTCTTCCTTTTTGTTTCTAATTTTTAGTTTTTGTTTTTTCTCTACTCTACTCTTGCTCACTTGATTACCGTTTTCTCCTTTCTCAGTCACCACTGACGTCCCTGAGCCCATTCAACTGATCACGCGGCTCCCTCATTGCTTACCTTTGTTACGCACCTTCCTGGCCGGCTGGCCCAGGTATGAGCCACTCACGTGGTCCTTCCGTTTGACTTTTCAACCCCATTACTATATCTTTACTCTTCTACTTGTCTGATCTCTTTGTCTCAGTCTTTCCCTTTACCTTACATTCGTTTCTCACTTATTCCAGTAACATAATGGTTTCTATCCACCATATATTCTGTCCATATACCTTTGAACACATTCTTTCTAGATTACACAACACGGTGATTCACACTTCTTCTCATATCTTGCACTTCGGGTCCTTACCACTTATTATGTTTTCCAGACTTTCTAACCTCTCAGCTACCCACCTTTTATTTTAATACCCACTTAGCCTCACACATAGCTCACTGGTCATTATTACCAATTTTGGAGTCTCCTTCACATGCTCTCCTACAAACACATTTTTGTGCCCATATACTTCTATATGCCGAAACTCTTGTTTTAATTATCATTTTGCAGCCTTGATAAAGTCACTGGTGTGACGAAACACGTGTTGGCTGTATCACGCTGATGACACAATGATTTCCAGTATCTACAAATAAAAGACACCCTCTACAAACAGGACTTGAGACTCCTTTCAACTTTGCTTCATAGCAACATAAGATAAGGGACACTCATCCCTGCCACACTATTGGACTATACTATCTGTGTGCTGTGGCGATTTTGCCCAATTTTGTCTTCGGGTATTCCAATACCCTTTTTGGTGCCTACCGGGTAGTAAGGCACTGGGCCAGTTTGCACCTGATCTTGCGGTTACTTTGATACTTGTCTAAAATTATTGTTTTACTGCCTAGATGTGCGGCGCCTTTCACCCTTACTACCCTATTGTGCTTTGCCTAAGGCGTCTTTGTACTGAGGTATATGTTCAGCCAGTTACGTACAGATTTACACACGTATGCAGGTACTAAAACAGGTAGTCACATACCGGTAGATATACTAAAATATCTGATGTGGCTACTAGAAGTAGGCACCACTATTCGTATTCTCTCAGAAATATAGCCAAGTACTCACATGATCTACTCATGTATGCAGAGAGATACTGCTTCAATCAGGAGGAAGAGGCCTATTAGTGTGGAGTTTCTCTGTACTATCTCACTGGTGACTGACATTTGCCTGTAAAACCCCACTCTGTGATATTTCAGATATCAATTTCCTCTTAAGTGCACACAGTTACCATGCCATTAAAAAGGCAGAGAAGTAAGAAACAGAGACAACAATACTACTTCCTTACAACTGAGAACAACTGAAACAAAAAGGGCAAAATGCTGAAACATTACAGAAAGAAAAACAAGCTTATGGTAAGAGGATAAAGGCATTTCTTAAAATACTATGTGGTCAACTTGAAAGTCAGCAAAATATAGTACAAAAGAAATAAAGTTTGACATCAAGTAAGAAAGGAGGTGGCGCACATGATATCTCAAGTAAAAATCCGACAATGAACCACAGGGTTTAACTAGAAGGCAGCACCAGTTCAAGGAGATAAGAGTTAGAGTGTTCCATAGCAGAGTAATCAAGACTCTAATGACAAGTATGAAGAACTATAAAAGAAGGAGAGTAGCTGTGAGACAAAATGTTTGTGTTGAGACAATAGTTGATAAAGCATTTGCTCTGAAGAGGAAGCTATTTATCTTGGTACTGAACAGAATGAGAACACTAGATAAAATAGTATTGAGTATGATGAAAAAAAAGCGTAAAGAAAAGACTTATAAATATAACTAACGTTTACAATGATTTTAGTGGGGAATGGATACATCTAGTACTGAGCCTTTCTTTAATGGAGAAAGCTTCTTACAAGAGAACAGACTAGTGCATGAAATTGATGAATCTGGATGGCGTTTTGCGATGAAAGATGGTTTTCCTATTGGGAAAAAAGATGATGACACCTAGAAATATAGAGGAAGTCATAGCCAAAGCGGTCCAGGGAATGTGTAGATAGGCCCCTGTATAGTGGATTTGTAGCAGTATTTGTACTGTTCGCCGGGAATCAATTGACCTAGTCAGAGATTTTCCATGTAAAAGTGTTAAACAGAAAATTATAGTTTTGCAAAGACTAGATCCATGCAAAGTTAGAAAATATACAAATCTACACCCATACATGCACTCATGCACTCACTCAGTCACCCATATACCACTCTCACTCACTCCTACATGCATTCACTCACTTACTCACTAGTACAGTCATCAACTCATATAATGTCTCATACACCTCTCATACACACACTTACTTATTTATACATGCACTCATACACATAATCATTCACCCATACACCATTTGTGCACTCAGTTACTCATATATCATGCATACATTTATTCAGATATTCATACGGCTCTCATATATTCATATATTCACCCATACACCACAGGCATACCTCTAGACATCTGCTCACTCAATTATTCGTTACTCATCTTTATATATGAACACACACATACATTTGCTCTATTTTAACCAGGAAATGTGATTCTAAGAAGAACCAGTTTTGTACTTTTTGTGTAATCAAAATGACATGAAAAAGAGAAATAAACTCTGTCAACAGACATAAACAAGATGAGGATGTTGTGTTGTGGATGATGTTATCAGTGATGTAATGAGTGATTTCACTGACCATGCATTGAGTTATGCAATAAACAGTGCATTACGGGGGCACAAGTTATAGTTAGCTGAGGTAGCTATAACTACTGAATTTCACTGTTTTGTTTACGTGTGGAATGTGAGGCTAACTATAACATCACTATAACCTTTGTTTTTTTCATTGAAAATATATGTGTGTGTGTATTATATTAAATCACAGCTTCTTCTCCAAGCCACTTCCTCCCCAAACTCCATTCCACTTTTAGCTCCATGAAGATACAGGCAGCATGACCAGGTGCAGTTTCTAATGCTCATTAAGTCATTTATCCAGTCAAATTCCACATATAAGTGCAGGTAATGGCTGGTAAAAATGACAACGCATTTCGGCCAAAGCTTTCAACTGGCCATGAATACAAACAGTACACAGTGCATTAAAAAAGAAGCTCCAAGCTCCTCCCATTACTAAACATAAAAGAAATACAAAAAAGAAGAAAGAACCCTTATACTCTTTACACAGTAGTTCAGTTTTTACATGTTATTTCTTAGTTATGTCCAAAGGCAAATTGTCATATGTTCTCAAGATTCATAAATGTACCGTACATTTTTTTTCATTCAAATATCTACCACATATTTGCACGTTCCACTCAATGTTCACTTACATATTTGAGCCTTGATTAAAGAAAGGTGATGCTGCACCCAGTGCATCTCTATTTTTCTTGCGCTCTTTAGCCCTCCCCTAACTCCACAAAGATATGGTACACCATGGCAGTAGTTAGGTGAACTAGCATCAAAATGATTATGCTAGTTTGGAGCTTTGCAGGATTAGCGTAAAAAAAATTTATGCTAATCCTGCAAAGCCCATTTTGGCACAATATAAATAAAGGTGTGCCTGCTTTTAATGCCAAATTGCCAAAGAAATGACGCAAAGAAATCTCTTAGATTTCTTATCCCAATTTTTCTGTCCCCCCCTAACACCCGATTTGCATACATTGTGCTTGGCTCAGGCATTATGTAGCACACATTGTTACAAAGTGGCACAATGCATGCATTGCGTCACTTTGTAAATTTGGTGCTGCAATTTTGGCCTCGTTAGGCCAAATTAGCGTACAAAAAATTATGCTAATGTGGCGCAAAGATCGCTAAGGGCTCTTAAATCAGCCCCTTAGTGTTATGCACTTTTTCATTGTAGAGTGGGTGATTTCATATACAAATGACTAGTCAATATAGTGGTTCCATACATGCAAGTCTTCCGTACACCTCATTTTATTATGTTATTCCTGGGCAACGTGACTAAATGCATATGTATTCAAGCGTAACTGCAAATTATCAAGCACATTAGATGCATTTTTCTCAAAGTGACTTGTGCATATGGAAGTACGTATTTATACTCTGAAAATTACTAGTCTCATTTACACCTCAGAAAACAGCGTAATCACTCAATAAAATGACTAGTGTGTAATTAGTAAAGTGCAAATATAATAAAGTACTGATGCAAATAAAGTAAAGTGTGTATACAGATCATCAAGTATGTATTTCCTCTTCACGAGAGTCACTTTTAGCATTTGATAATACGAGTTCCTCCTGTAGACCTAGATAATGCATATAATGGTTTCAAGAGCACAAATTACATTTCCATCATAACAAGAAAATATTCAAATGTCAGTTGTTATTCCCTAAGGTCCAGTTGACCATTTTTAAGAACAAATTATTAACTAGGTAATTGCTCAGTAAAGTGACTGATGTATCAATAGTAAAGTTCATATACAATAAGGTGACTGATGCCAAGTAAATTGCATATACAGATCATCAAGTACATATTTTCTCTTCATTGAGAGTCGCTTTTTGCATTGGATAGTGCTTGTCCCTCCTGTATACATAGTTAGTTCATATAATGGTTTCAAGTGAACAAATATCACAACATGACATGATTCAAATACCAGTTGTTATTTCGTGAAGTGCAATTTACCATCAATGGAAACATGCTATTTTCATTCATGGTGGCAATGTTTCTTTTCTTTATAATCATATCACAGTAGCTACCTTCAATCTATATAAGTGCACAATTCTTACTTATATTGAACAGTACTTAAAATCATCTTTGGACAATCATGTAAAAAGCATCAACAGACTACGCAAATACAAAAATATATATCCTACCAATCATGGAGCAAGGTGCAGTGCAGTTATTACCCCTCTATCCCAATAATTAACACACATTCAAGTACTCCCAAACAGTTGCTAATTAATCCTCGAAAACCATTCAAGTACTCCCAAATAAATTCAAATCAGTTCTCAAATTCAATGATTAAATACTCAAGGTCAGTAGCTACTACATCCGAGCCATATGATATTCTTAACATCCATCTTCTAAATGTCAGAAGTGCAACTAAAAATGAACCAAGACGTTCATCTTAAATGTACATATAGTTTGGCATCTAAGTTTAAATCCCATGGTGCTTCTGTCCCCATCAGGATAATCCATCTCGATTCCAATTTCTTCAGTGCCAGTTCCCGGTCTCCACCTCTCACACTTTTTATGACATAAGGAATTCCATAGAAACACAGACCTGAAGTATCTCCTCCATGATAATCTCATATGTGTTTGGTCATGGTTTAAGTGAAGTCCTGATTTTGGATTGCCTGATGATGCTGTAGGATCCTACATGTTAGCTGGTTTACAGTACTGCCAATATATTTTTGCCACAACCACATTCTAGGATGTACACTACATAAGGTGTTTCTCAGTTAATCCACAGTTAATTGTTTTGATCATTAATAGAGAACCTTCTACTATTCTGTTCTACAAAAGTACTAACATCCTTCCCACATTGGCAAGCTTTACTTTTTTGACATTAGATGAATCCAATTTGTTTACTTGTTAACCAATTGGACTTATTACATGTCACATGTTTTATGAAGCTCCTTGTTAGAAGATCCCCTAAAGAGGATGTTTTGTATATGTGAACACTGGGCGATCCAGTAATTCTTGTATTAGAATCTCATTAAACCTCAATATTTGCCAATTTTTTTCCAAAAGCTTTTAACTTCAGGACTTGATTCATCATAGTAAATAATATATCTAATTACTGTTTCTGCTTCCATCTTTTGTGAGGTGGTTTGTTTGGAGGCCAGGAGGTCCTCCCTTTTCCACAGCCATGCTCTTTTTAATCCATCATCCAATACACTTTTAGGATACCCTCTAGCCTGAAAACTCATTATTCTCTGAACAGTTTTGTCTTGCCCTCAGGAGTTCCCCAAATAGAATACTCCATTTTAAAGCTTGCAGGTGTCCACTGTTTACATGGAGTATTTTGTTACAGCTCGTTGGTTTTCTATGTATACATGTACACACACACACACACATATATATTAATATATATATATATATATATAAATAAATATTTGTAATTATTCAAAAATGAGACCCATGAGGCCTGCACGCTGAGAAAGATGTCAGAAGCTGCAGGCCCAGGAGCTTGAGTGCTTCGTTTTTCTAAAAAGTGATCATCAGACTCAGCGAGGTAAGGGAAAATGTGATAAGTTTATACTCACATGAGAGAACTGAGAATTACCACACAAGTGAAGCAATGCAGAAAAGGAATTATTAGCACTAAGTGGGAACAGATGTATAATAACAGAGCATGATGCTGAAACGTTAAGATAATTATCAGAAATGCTCTTTGTGAACTGTGAGTGTGCACAACTGAATATGGACAACAACTCCCATAATGCCTCAAGTGTATATAAAGTGACCAATTAAAATGTGACTTGTTGAAAACTACTGTGATCAAGACAGGAGACAGGTGGTAATTTAAGAGATTCTCAGAGACTTTTAATAAAAGGTGGAAATTGACCTCCCGCATGTTGCAGTGTGTTTGTTGTTCAACATGGAATGGGAGATGGCCACCCCCTGGCATCTGCACCAGCGGTGAGGTGCTTCGCTCTTGTAACCACCTTTGTTTGTTGATATATATATTGATGTGGTTTCACAGTTGTAAGTGCCCAGGACCCCTGCTAATCAAATTACTTGGGACAGATCTCCTTCCCAAAACTGTTGTGATGCCAGAGTGTGCGTACTAACAGCAGCGGGGTCCAGACAGCCTGGGGTGCAGAGACCGCAGTGTGAGAAGTGTGGACAGCGTGATGGAGGGCTGTGACACAAGGGCAGCAAAGACACTAAAAGTTCAGGGCTTTAATGACACTGGAGGCGCAGGGGCATTGGGAGGGCAATGACATTGGGGGTGCAAAGAAAGTGCAGTTGCAGAGCAGCCAATGGTGCATGGACAGTGGGGTGCAGAGACTAAGTGAGCACGGGGACTCCATGGATGTCAGAGACACTGTAAGTGCAAGAGCAGCACGCTGGAGAGACAGGCTGTTTAAAGGCAGTAGACAGCAGGTGACCTACCGCTAGAACGAGGGGTGCAGACAGCGAGGTGCAGTGAAACAGGCACAGCAGGGGTGCTGGTACATCAAGAACTACAGACATTGGGGACAGTGAGTGACAGGGTGGAATGGCAGCAGGTATAAAGTAGAGGTGCAAGACATCAGGGGTGAAGAGACACCCCTGACTAGCGAGAACGTTTTAAAGTGATTGTCTTGTGCACCAGTTATTGCTATACCTTAACTAAAAATAGATCTTCAGTCACATTTAGAGCAGTCAGTGCCCCGTGGGTGTCCAGGAGTAAAATATTGCTCATGTCACACAGTGGTCACAGTCATTAAAAACAAATATGGGAACTATATTGCTACATGCAATGGGGGCAGGGTTACTGAGGGTGAGGGTGGGCTCAAAGGTGAGGGTAAAACATAATTTATTCTGTAAGTTTTTTTGATCTTTCACCTTCAGGTAGCTACATACAAAACAGTGCACATTTTAAATGAGAAAAAAAGGAAACCACTATTAATGCACTGTAGCGGTCGGGGTGTAACCAGAGAGACGCAAACTTAAATCTTAGTTGGTGCAGTGAAGAACAGTGACGTGCTTTTTTTAGTGTTACAAGTTTCCAGTCTGTGACAGAAACGACTGTGCATGTTGAAATCATTATTTTAATCTTTTATTACACACAGTGTGAGGTAGACTGCTACAAAATGAGTAAAAAAAGATAAATAGTTGCTTGCAAAATCTAGATGTTAGTAATACCCAGACTGCACATGATGTTTTTTTCATAGATGGCCCTTAAAAGCAAGCACTCCACAGTTGAGCCGGTAACTCCCTTCCACTACCACTTACAAAGAATAAATCTTTGTCATCCCAAAGCTTCCAGTGATTCCATCAACTAAAGTCAGTACTGACTCTAAAGCACAGTTAACATTTGCAGATTAACCATTTGCATGCATTTGCATTTCTTTCAGGCAAGCAGGCACCCTAGCAAGAAGGCTTGTTTATTGTTAAGCTGTTTGGCTCTGTTCAGTTTCACGGCACAGGAGAATGATACTTTAGCAGAAGCATTGAATTCACCAACCCAGGACGGTTGTCTTTTCCCAAAAAAGTAGTGGAACGGGTTTTCATAAATTAAAAAAAGCAGGGGCATGTCATGCCCCTCCAATCCAACCCACTTCGACCACTGATTTCACATACATGGTATGGGCCAGGCCAGGGTTGCTTGAGAATTGCTGCGTTCTGTGCATACAGCAAGCATGCAGTGGGTATGCAGCAGGAAACGTTGCCTGTATTAATTTCTTAGGCTGACCGGAAGATGGTCCTCATTGGGACTTTTTGCTTCCAAGTCACATCTGGGTTCCTAGAGAGAACATTTGTTTTCTTTGCAGCGACCGTTGTGATTTTGCAAAGTTACACAAATGTACACTGAGAAATGACAGCACCTGCTGTTTGTGCAGTTTAGTGCCCGTGAAGCCCCTGGTTGTTCTCCTCTCCTTTGTTCTGTTTACACAGTGGATTCCTGCACTTTTGCTGTTGGACTATAGTGCTGTGGTGTGTCACTGCACCTACATTAGCTGGGTGGATAAGAACTGAGTGGATACTTTGTGTCATACCCCGAGACCAAGATACAAAGATGCTAAGAGCTGGGTGACTACTTTACAGCAGGTACAGAAGAACTGCCCAGCTACTTTAAGATCGACTTGGCTTTACCAGATCTTAAAAACAAATGAACACGTGCAAGCTTATGCTCTGATAAACCCAGAAGAAAGGTCCACTCCAGACTCTCCAAGGACCAGAAGCAATCCCCATTCACGGGACTTCACAACCAACCCCCAGAGTGGCCCTGCTGACCTGAAATCCACTCTCAAAGTGACCTGCCTCCTGGTTCCAATGGCACCTTGGCGCACAGCTCTTGGCTCACCTATCTGCTCTGCACAAGGCATCTCTGGGCCATGCACCAGAGAACCAGCTGAGCTCTAAGGGTCCTCCACCCCTTGCGACCTCTTGTGCATTGTTTTTCTAAATGGTCCCCACAGTGGTCTTGCACCAGCACCAAGGACTTTTCAACAGCTGCTCCCGCTGGAACCAGGAGCTGCCCAAATTTCCCCGGCTGGTCCACAGGACATCGTGACAACCTCAACTTGAAAAGGAAAGGAGACATTGGTAAATGCATTGCCTAATTTTATATGCATTTATACGTTTTCTCCTATTAATTTCTATGGTGCGTAATTACACACAAAAAAGACTATTTTTGCTAAATTTAAAAAAATCATAATTTAAAAAGTACTTTCCCGATTTTGATGATCTTGAACTTAAAAATTCTATAAAAATCAGAAGTATTTTTGTTAATTGGTATTGAGTTATTCGTTTTAGTGTGTGTCCACATTTATTGATACTGTGAGTACAACAAAGGCTTAACACTTCTCCAGGACTGGCCAAAGTGCTTAACCATAAAAATTAGAGCATTAGGTCATCTAGTGTTTACCTCTGCACAGTACACATCATGTTTGTACACTATTTGGAGAGCCAGCCTCCTACAGTTACAGTGAAGTTTTAGTTTGGAAAAAAATTGAATTTAAAAAAATCATAGAAATTCACTTAAAAAAACAAAGGTTAGAAGGACACTATAGAGTGGGCTTTGGGTCAGCCCTTTGCTCATAACTGGATGGTTTTGTTTTCCATCCCACTTCCCTACTTCTGATCAGATAGATTTCCTCCCTATTGTTTTGTCCCACCAGGACTATTTTAGTCACACAAAATCTTAATTGGATGATGCATCCTTAGACAACAGATATCAACCTTGCTTTGATGATTTCTCTTCATATTTCTTAGTGCTACCTCACCTCTTCCATTTCACTCTCTTACCTTTTCCCATCATCCTTGTTTTTTTTCTTTTTCAAACTTTTGGGAAACTCTGTGTTGCCAGCTGGTTCCTATGCTTAACTGTTTTTCTGACCATTTCAAGATGCCCACCAGCAGATACACATACACACATATGTGCGGTGGGCATCTCCAAATACCACTCACAGATGGATTCGGTGGATGTGCAAATCTCCTCTAGCTATCTTTGAATGGTATTTATCAAAATAAATAAAAATGCATTAAAAAATGTCCACTATGGATGAGTGTGCATCTCCGTTGTCCATCTTTTTATGCGTTAGGATGGTGACATAGTAAGTTAATGTTTGTTGGTGGTGATGTCATAGTGAATTTGCTGACCGGTTGTGACATTGATAGAAACATCAACTTGTGGCCAATATATGGTGATACCGTCAGCCTTAGCTGCGTTGTTGGTATCTGGAATTTAAAGCTTCCAATAAAACCAGATCCACTAAGCAGATCCACACTTGAGAACCATTCCAAATGGGGCCCCCATTTGTGGTGATGGCACCCCTCCAGTATACTATGGAGCTTCCCTGGGGTCCAGAGACATTAAGGACCCCTAGATGGTCCTAAAGCATGGGCTCATCAGTGTCCCGTGCTCTCTTGTTCTGCCTCCTGTTTGCTGTGGGGCCAGAGCATGAGTGGTGCTACTGTGCTCAGCTCTTGGCAAGCAAAGTACAGCAACAAGTTCTACAGAATCTACATGCGTACCAACCTTTAGATACCAGTCCTGATCAGAGCACAGGCAGCCCACGCTCCTCCTGTAGTCAGAGAAAAGGGCCGTGGCCGACGTTTTGTATGAGATTCGCATCTCCTTGCTCAAGCCTTTCACCTCCTACTTGATTAACCAAGTAAAGGTGAGTCTGAGTGTGTAGTGTAAGGGCTAAAAACCCAGGCTGCCCCATGACCTACCAGGTACAGTACTCCTCAAGCAACACAATGTAAAAAAAAGGATGCACAAAGAGACATCTGGGAACAAGCACAAAGCCATCAATGACAGTTGCAGCTGTGCCATAAGTGAGAGAGTAGAACACTCAGATACCTGCAGCACCACAGTAATATTCACAGCCAGGCGTGTGAGACTGAGGCACAACATCTTGTATGTTACCTTTTTCGAAACACAACACCTGAGATAGGCAAACAGTCCTCAAAGCCATACCAAACACCCTTTAAGGCGTGCACAGCAATCTTCCCAGTAAGGCCTATCATGATAATATTGAAAATATACAGCTGAAATATGGCAAGCTATTCATTCTCAATAGATTTAGGTACAGAGCAATTGCAATCACAGCAATACAGAAACTGAGAATTAGAAATAGGTGTTGAATTAAGAAACTCCTCTTTTCTGTCTTAAAAATGAAATAATTTGAAATTAATATAATCAGAGTTCTAAGTAAGTAATGAGGACAGTTCGGAAATAAATCTTAAGGATGGTTGGAAAGTTGCTTAAGGCAATTTGGAAATGCAAGAAGGTGTCAGTATAGTGAAGATGTCAGTAGGAGTCTTCCAAATAGGAACAAGGGCCTGATTTAGAACACAGTGGACGGGCTACTCCGTCACAACAGTGACAGATATGCCAACTGCTGAAATTGAAATCCCATTATATTCTAGAATTCTATATACTAAGGGATTTAGATTTCAGCTGATGGGCTATCTGTCACCGTTGCAACGTAGTAACCAGTCTCCTGAGTTCTAAATTATGTCCTAAGTGTTTAGCATAAAGCCTCACACTTGCAAGAATGAAGGAAGCAGTGAGGTCTGTACTCGCTAGAGATCTAAAGGAATTTGCTGAACCTCTAACAGCATAAGCATTCATTAAAACAAACTGAACCTTCAACATCAGCGGAATTGTAACATCCCCCAGGTTGTCGTGGTCTGTGTAATTGTGCTTTTGTGTGAGTGTCTATCCAATTGAGTGTGTAGTTGTGCTGGTTGTTGAGGTTGTGTCGTATGTGGGTGCAGTGTCAATAAAGTGTGTGTGTTGTGTCATTGATGTATGGCAATGTATGCAAGACTGTAACATCTAAATAAAGTGGGTCGGAACCTGCCAGCCTGACTGCTAGGAAGAGTACTCTGTCATGGCTGTCTGCGGCTAAGCCGGAATACATCTAAATACGGCGAGTGGTACACCCTCAACTTGACTGTGTTTTCGGGTCTGCTGCCGCAGTGGATTGGCGGTAATGCAACTTTTCGTAATAAATGCAAACGTGAAGAAAATACATTCATTTTGTTTCAACTAATGCAACTTAAAGTGGAAATGTATAACTTTACATGAAAGCATTTGCATGAACATTAGTGTGCATGTTTATAAAGCTTCCGACTTTCAGTGATTACATTTCATTAATGCATCTAAATATGCACACATGTAATATTAAAAAACACAGTAAATATAATAGTAAGTATTAAGGAGTATCTGCACAATGATTGATGTGTGAAGGATGGAGTCTAAGATTGCGCTGCCCCACCTGCTAACCAGGTCTCAGGGCCAGTGCTTTGACCCTTACAAACATGTTGAACTGGTTAAAAACCTTGATTGGTGCATTTAACTTACATATGCCTACCCAATATGTGGTTCCCAGTGTTCCCAGGGCATGTACGTTAAATGTTAGCAGTACACCACAGCACCTAGTGTGTCACTACTAAAGTGACAATACAAATCCTGCCTTCAGGCCTGCCCCTGCAGTCTGAGTCTACAGTTTTAAAATTGGCCAAAACCTTATTTTTTAATGCTTACAAGTCACCACTAAGGTAGGCCCTAAATGCCCATAGGGAAAAGAGCATGGCATTTAATATGTAGGACATGTGTACTTAGGTTTTACATGTCCTGGCAGTTAAAAATCACTAAAGCCGTTTTTTTACGTTACATTATAACTCCCTATCTTGCATAACTTAATTTCGGGAATTGCTAGAACAATGATTCAATGAGTCAAATTAATTGCACTTAAAAATCCAGGTTAGTGGTCGGAAATTAAATTAATATTTTAAAATGCTACTTTTAGAAAGTTGACATTTTATTGCCTAGGTCAAATTTGCCTTTTTCACAGTGTTCAGTGTCACCTGACTTTTAGTGGCTCTCCTGTTGTGACATGTGTATTGCTCCCAGAGAGAGGACAAAGGGCTTGGGGTGGGGAGATGCCCTTCTCCTTGACAGGATGGCCAGTTGGGCTGTGCCTGGGAACTTAATAATACTTCAAACGGTGCCTACCCTATCACAAATGTCACAAGCAGATGTAACTCACAGATAGGCCTGTCCCCTTCATTGTCCTGCTAGGCAGACAGGCATCAATGTCATTGGAAGAGGGGCTGCCCCCAACTGGCTTTGAGCAACCACAAGGGAGGTTTTGCCCATTATCATAACCACACATGTGGGTGGGCACAGGGAGCTCTGCACAAGGGCAAAAGGTTTCTACCATATTGGTTTTAAGTGGAGAGGGGCACTGTGGGATAGTTTACATCAAAACACACAGGCGGTGCTGTACAACTGGTTAGGAGTACCTCTGTGAACTTTTATCAGAGTGTCCAGGAGTTTCCCCCACCCACAGACTGGCACTGGGCATCATTATGGCACCCTCAGTAGCCCCTCCAGAATACATCTAGACCTGTGGAAAACAGAAGGACTGAACCTGCTGTTTAACCTATGGAGTGGAACCCCAAGAGCTGAACCTGCTCCCACTTGTACTCTGGACAGAGAAATGGACTCCAAGGGCTAATTGGCTAGCCTTCTGTTATGCTCCAGGAGCACAAAAGCTGCAAAAAGCCTAAATGTCTGCTGACCCCATCTGACCAATTCCAACTGTATTTACCCCGAACTAAACTGGTGGCTTCTGGGAGCTGTGATAATACTGTCCCAATCCCATGTTCTGAACCATCTGTCAGGGCTACAAACTCTCTGCTTAAGTTAGCTGTCTTGAGTACAGGTGCTGTGCACAGCGCCTCTTTCAGGGCATCAAAGGCCTTCTGACATTCTTCAGTACAAATGATTCTCTTGGGCTGTGTTTTGTTTTGGTGAGCTCTTTAAGGGGGTCAACAGTGGCGATATACTTCTTCATAAACCTCATGTACTAACCAGTCAGACTCAAGGAGCCTCTGAAAACAGGCTGTGTTTTTGGTAGGGCCCAAGCCATGATGGTTTGGATGTTGGGTTGGAGAAACTGTACATGTCTTCCTCCAACAAGGTGACCTAGGTACTCCACATATCCCTGTCCTATCTGGCACTTGCTGGCCTTGACAGTTAGGCCTGCCTGGGCCTGATGTCTTCCCTGAGGAGGGCCAAGGAGCTAAAGAGAGTTACATTACCATGATATGCTGCACTAGATGTTTCTACTCCGGGCATTACTCTGCTGACCAACTTCTGGAAGGTGGTGGGGCATTCTTCAGACCAAAGGGAATCACTTTAAACTAAAAGTTACCCTCAGGAGTGGAGAACCCTGGCCTCTTCTTGTCTTCTTGGCTCCCATGGGGCAATCTGCCAGTATTCATATGTGATATCAAAAATTCTGAAGTGCATGGCAGCCCCTATTTTGTCAATGAGCTCATCTGCTCCTATGATGGTGTGTGTCAGTCTTGTTGCCAGTACTGAGTCCTCTGCAGTCTACACAGAACCTGAGTTCTGGGGTTCCCGCTTTTAGGTTGGCCTTCAGGACAAACCCCACTGGGCTGGTTCAGGGACTACTGGAGAGTTCCATCATCCTTAGGTCCTGCATTTTGGCAACTTCTGCCTGAACACAGGCCTTATCTTCGTCTGAAAACCTGTAGATTTTGGTTTTGACAGGTACACTATCACCAGTTTATGTGTCAAGGAAACAGTCCAGCAAACTGTTCAAGTAACTGACGACAGCCCTTCTGGCACTGTAAGGTCACTGTTGGAGAGAGAGCACTACTTCCTCTACTGACCCAACCTTGTCCTTATTAGAAAGAGATCTGGGAGAGACTCACTCTTCTCTCCTCCATCAGTCACTATGAGCATAGCCAGGTCTTTCCTGTCACAGTGTAGTTTTAACTGGTTAGCATAAATCATCCTGTGGGGGTGACTGGGAGTGCCAAGGTCTACCAGGAATAGGGCCTCCCCCATCTTTTCCAGCACATTGTAGAGCCCATTCCATCAAGCCTGGAGGACCATGGAAGCCACTGGCTCCCCACCCACACTTTTTAACCTGGCTGATCTACAAAGGAAGCCATTTGGTCATGCTAGTGATTAACAAGCCCCTGGCTGGCCTCCATGTTCTGGCTGGCCTTCTTCATGCACTTTGCCATGTAGGGGGTCAGGCCTACCACATAGTCTACTATGACCTATTTGGGTTCCTTGAGAGGTTTCTCCCACTCCTTTTGTGGTAGCTCCCTGTGAGCAAATAAAAGGCATAGGAGTAGGACATGCCGCTTCCGACAAAGTTTCTCAGACAACCCCATAAACTTGCCTTTTACGGTCTAAATGAATCTCTCCACAGGACTATTTATTTCTGGCGATAAGAGGTGGTGAATATCTAAGCCGCCTCACACTCATCCCACATAACCTTCAAGTATCAAACATGAAGTTTTTGCCACTGATAGATTTTACCTATCTGAGGAGCCCTACTCTTGTGAAGACACCAAGCAAGGCCCAGGCGATTGAGGCTACAGTAAATTTCCTCAGAGATATTGCTTTAGGATATCAGGTTGCATTCCTACTAAATGCAAAGCTAAAACAAAGCTTTTCCCTGAAGCAGTTGGAGGGTCCAGGGGACAAACAATGTCAATCCACACCCCCTCAAAAGGTGACCCTCACCACAGGCAGTTGAATTAAGGAAGCCTTGGGTTTCCCTTTTGTCTTGTCACTGGTTTGACAGGTGGACCGGAAGAAATAGAACTCTTTCACCTCAGAAATCTAAGACCAGCAAAAGAGGTTGATCAACCTATCCTCAGTCTTAGTCTGCCCCAAATGTCCAACCAAGGGGATATCTTTGGGTAGGTTTAGAAGGAAGGTCCTACACTCTTGGGGCACCGCCAGTCTTCTGAATGCCCCAGGTATTGGGTCCCTAGCCTCACTGTACGGCATACCTCACTCCCACTAAATCCTTTAGATCCAACTGATATCCATCTGTGCACGTGCTTCAGTCTGGCCCGAAGTCCTTCAAGCGTTGGGCAGATTTGCTGCCTTTGGCAGAACTCTTTCTTGGAGGGTCCTCCTGCCCCTTGCAACTCAGCAAGCTTTGGTAAGTCTCTTGGGGGGCTTCTTCCCCTGTAGGTCTCATATCCTTCTCCATAAGAGTCAGTCAATCAATCAATCAATCAAACAAATTTCTTAAGCGCACTACTCACCCGGTAGGGTCTCAAGGCACTGGGGGGGGGTTACTGCTTGAAAAGCCATGTTTTGAGGTGCTTTCTGAAGGTTAGAAGGTCCGGGGTCTTGCGTGGGTTGGTGGGGAGGGAGTTCCAGGTTTTGGCGGCAAGGTGGGAGAAGGATCTGCCACCAGGGGTGGTGCGTTGGATGCGGGGGACCGTAGCGAGGGCGAGGTTGGTGGAGGGGAGCTGTCGAGTTGGTTTGTGGAAGTTGATTTGTTCGTTGAGGTAGGCTGGTCCGGTGTCGTGGAGGGCTTTGTGATCGTGGACAAGGATTTGAAAATTATCTTTTTGTTGATGGGCAGCCAGTGTAGGGATCTGAGGTGGGTGGAGATGTGCAGGGATCTGAGGTGGGCGGAGATGTGTTCGTGGCAAGGGAGGTTGAGGATGAGGCGTGCGGCTGTGTTCTGGATTTTCTGGAGTTTTCTCTGAAGCTGGGCTGTGGTCCCTGCGTAGAGGGCGTTGCCGTAGTCCAGTCTGCTGCTTATGAGGGCCTGGGTGACTGTTCTTCTTGTTGTAAAGGAATCCATTTGAAAGTCTTGCGCAGCATGCGAAGGGTGTTGAAGCAGGAGGAGGATATGGCGTTGATTTGCTGAGTCATGGAGAGGAATGAGTCCAGTATGATGCCAAGACTGCATGCGTGGGTGGTGGGTGTTGGGGGTGGTCCAAGGGTGGTGGGCCACCAAGAGTCATTCCATGCTATCTTGATGGGACCGAAGATGATGATCTCTGTTTTTTCTGAGTTAAATTTGAGGTGGCTTGCTGTCATCCAGTTAGCGATGGCGACGAGTCTGGCGTGTAGGTTATTCTTGGCGGTAGCTGGGTTCCTCGTGAAGGAGATGATGAGCTGGGTGTCGTCAGCGTAAGAAATGATGGTGAGGCTGTGGGGGCATATGATGTTGGTGAGAGGAGCCATGTAGACATTGAAAAGGGTGGGGCGGAGGGAGGATCCTTGGGGGACCCAACAGATGGTCTTGGTGGCTGTAGACCGGAAAAGAAGGAGGCAAACTCTTTGGGTTCTTTCGGAGAGGAAGGAGGTGAGCCAGTCCAGGGCTTTGTGGCGAATTTCAGCGTTGAAGAGGCATGGTTTGGTGGCATACGGTGTCAAAAGCTGCAGAGAGGTCTAGGAGGATGAGGGTGACAGTTTCGCTCTTGTCCAATCTGGTCCTGATGTCATCTGTACAGGCAATGAGGGCGGTCTCGGTGCTGTGGTTTTTGCGGAATCCAGATTGGGAGACGTCGAGCATGTTGCTGTCTTCTAGGAAGCGAGACAGTTGTATGTTTACTATGTTCTCCATGACCTTTGCGGGGAAGGGGAGAAGAGAGATTGGTCGGTAGTTTGTGAGGCCTTCAATGTCTGCTTTGGGTTTTTTGAGAAGAGCGTTGACTTCGGGGTGTTTCCAAATATCTGGGAAGGTTGCGTCTCGAAGGAACTGTTGATGATGGCCCGAAACTGGGGAGCGATGATTTGGCTAGCCTTGTTGAAGATGTGGTGGGGGCAAGGGTCTGTTGGGGAGCCAGAGTGGATGGAGCTCATGGTTTTGCAGATTTCTTCGTCGTTGGTGGGGGTCCAACTGTTGAGTAGGTTGGTGCGGTAGGGTGTTGTGATATTGGTTGTGTCAGTGGCGGTGATGGTGGGTGCTGACGGTGTGCAGCTGTCGTGTATGTCTGCAATCTTGCGGTGGAAGTAGTTGGAGAGGGAGTTGCAGAGGTCTTGGGAGTGTGGAGGGTCGATGGTGCAGGATTTGGGTTTGGTGAGTTCTTTAATGATGGCAAAAACTTCCTTGCTGTTGTGTGTGTTGTTGTCCATACGTTCTTTGTAGAAGGACCGTTTGGTGGTCCGGATGAGTTGGTGGTGATTTGAGGGTGGAAAAGTTGCTGATTGAGGGTTCTTGGCGCAAGGCTTTCTCAATTTTCTGCCATTCTCATTTGGAAGACTGAAGTTCTGTGGTGAACCAGGGGGCGGTCTTGATGGTGCGGGTGTTGTTGTTTATTTTGAAAGGGGAAAGGGAGTCTGCATAAGTTTCTAGCCATCGTGTGAGGTTGAGGGCGGCGGTGTTGGGGTCGTTGGTGCCGGGAGGTGGAGCCTGTGCGAGGTTCGAGATCAGGTGTTCTTTGGAGATATTGTTCCACTTGTGGTAGGGGGTAGGATGTTGTTGGTGGTGGGTGGGGGGTTTCAGGAAGGAGAAATGGACAGAGTGGTGGTCAGTCCAGTGGAGTTCGGTGGTGTGAGTGAAGGGAATGTGTCAACATCAGGGCAGTGCGCGCTCTACGGACGACTAGAATGCAAAAACCCAGCACTTTCAAGATAACATAATTTATGTATTGTGCTGATATGCTGTTGTTTAACCTTTTGCATTGCAGAGTTCAATCCTGAAGACTAATGTTCAAGGTGCTTATAAATACTGTTCATTTGCAATGTATTGCTGCAGGCTTTCAGAGTGTGTCAGGGTGTGGTCGCTTTCCAGGGCCTTCTAGAAGCTTTCCCTGCAGCATAACTGGGTGTGGTTTGTGGGCTGGGCCAAGACTCTACATAAGGGAGCCAGCCCAGCTCCACGTGCTCACTATTCAGAGGTCCCGGTGCAGAGCAGCAGCAACTTCCTGAGCTCCTGCTCCAGAGGCCTACTTTGATCTTCCAGGCCTTGCCCTTTCACTTTGTTGGTGATTCTTGATCAGGGCGGTAAGACGGAGGTCGGGCTGGGCCCACGATCCCGTTCTCAAAGGCTTTCAAGTTCTTGGGCCTAATTTGCATGATAAAACAATTTTGCTCTTGTGAGTGTGAATGTGCGCTTGGTGTTGCATGGCATTTACATGCTGACACTTGAATCGGCAAGACGCACGATTCTTTGCTCGTTTACAAATCTTGATATTCATGGTACCTACCATTTTATGGCATTTACAAGTTAGCATTCGAATCGGCAAGTCGCGCGATTCATTTTTTTGTGCTAAATCTGTGTTACTCATTGTTCGCTACCATTTCATGGCATTTACAAGGTAGAATTCGATTCGGCAAGATGGGCGATTCATTTCTTGTGCTTAATTCATGTTATTTATTGTGCGCTGCCATTTCATGGCATTCACATTGTGGCATTCAAATCGGCAAGACGCGCAATTCATTCCTTGTGCTTAATTCATGAATATTCAGTGTGTGCTACCATTTCATGGCATTCGCAAGGTAGCATTTGAATCGGCAAAACACGAGATTCATTTCTTGTGTTCAATTCATTACATTCAATCTGTGTTACCATTTCCTGGCATTTACGTGGTGACATTCAAATCGGCAAGACGCGCGATTCATTTCTTGTGCTGAACTCATGTTATTCATTTTGCCCAACCATTTCGTGGCATTCACGTGGTGGCCTTCAAATCAGCAGGACGAGCAATTTATTTTGTGTGCCTAACTCATGTTATTCATTGTGCGCAACCATTTCATGGCATTTACAAACTTTTGTGGAAATCCGCAATGTGCGCAATTCATGTTCCTGCATTCTAAGAAACTAAAGTGCTAGAATTCTAGATGTTATATTGTATGTGCATAATAAGTCCCTTAAGTACAATTCCTATGGTGTTATTATAGAATTCATTCAGATTATTTTCTTGTCCTCATGCAAAAGACTATGCTTGGATTTGAAAACTTAATTCTAGAAGGTTCTGATGTTTCTAATCCATGTGTAACATTTCATTGAGAGGTTCATTGAAATGTATTAATCCTTCCTGATTCATTCACAGGTAATCGGACAATTCGAGGCCTAGTTATTTTAGTCCATGTTTAAGTTATCCATGTTTTCAGTATGCCAATGCTTAGAATCATAGTCTAGTAATGATTAATATGATATAATCTTGATATCGTGTGTTTTAACCTTTTGGCTTCCTACAGGTCTCCTTCCCAGCTGTTCCCTACCTAATCCCCTTTTCCCCACTTGGACTCTCTTAGGCTCTGTGACACTCTAATCAGAGTATTGGAGCTGTCTTGTGGTGGACGTGTTGGGAACGTGTTAGGAACGTGCGCAGACCCCGAGGATCTGGTGACTCTGACACAATGTGGCTGCTGGAGGTGAAGATGGTGTCTACTGTGTGTCCGGCTGAGTGGGTGGGTGAGGTGACCAGTTGTTTGAGGCTGAGGTGTGCGAGGTTGTCCAACAGGGCAGTGGAGTTGCAGTCATGGGTGCTTTCCAGGTGAAAGTTAAGGTCACCAAGGAGTATGTAGTCTGTGGAGGTGAGGGCATGGGAGCTGATAGTGTCGGCGATGGTGTCATAGAATGGGGGGCAGGGTCATGGTGGTCTGTAGATGAGGGTTCCTCTTAGGGTGGTGTTTGCGTTGATGTGTACCTGAAAGTGTAGCTGTTGTGTGTTGTCTAGGGTGTCGTTGGTGTTGGTGGAAATCTTGATGGAGTTTCTGTGTATTATGGTGATTCCTCCTCCTGGTTTGTTGGTGCGCTCTCTACGGGTGATTTTGGAACCTTCTGGGATGGCTATGGCGATGTCGGGTTTGATGCGGAGTTCATCAATGTTTCAGTGAGGAAGGCGATGTCGGGAGAGTTTGTGGTGAGTAGGTCCCAAAGCTCGATGGCATGCTTGTGGACAGAGCGGGTGTTAAGGAGGATGCAGTTGAGGTGATGGGGGGGTTTGGTGTTGTTGTGGTTCTTGTTGGTGTTGATGTGAGTGCACGAGAAGTGGCATGAGTGGCATGTGAAAGGACCGTGTGTGTGTTTGACGTTGGCCTGGGCACAGGTGATGTGCCGGCCGGGGTTGAGAGCAAGGAGCTCTGTGGAGGAGTAGTGGTGCTTGGGGGGCCAGAGGAGCGTGGACCAGGGGCACAGGCGCTTGGCACGGTCCAGTCGCCGACGGGACGGGCTTGCGGCGAAGTGGAGCGGAAAATGGGCACAGGCAAACTTTAAAACAGTGTGAGAAACGAGAAACAAATTGCAAGAAACAAAATACGATAGGCAAACAACGAAACACACTGTGCCATGCAGATACAATGCAGATACGCCTACCATTAGGCACCAGTGACTTCTCCTTGCAGCAACGGCGGGGTCAGGGGCACAGAGGCAGGTTGGTGGAGCCGAGTGTACTCCTGGCCCAAAGCAGGTCAGGGGGTCACACTAAGCGCCGCGCAGCGTCCGCCATTAAGAAGGGGAGGTGGGAGGGAGGAGCAGCTGGGAGGCGGGAAGGAGTGGCCAAAGGGGGCGCGAGGGGGCGGGCCGCAGGGGACGCAGCGGCAGAGGCAGAATAAACCGACAAGAGCCGGAAAAAGAAAAATGGGCGCAATCAGGCCAATACGACGAAGTGGAGAAGAAAATGGGCACAGGCAAACTTTAACACAGTGTGAGAAACGAAAAACAAATTGCAAGAAACGAAATACGATAGGCAAGCAATGGAATACACGGTACAATGCAGATACAATGCAGATACGTCTACCACTAGGCACCAGGGACTTCTCCTTGCAGCAACGGCGGGGTCAGGGGTACGGAGGCAGGCTGGTGGAGCCGAGTGTGCTCCTGGCCCAAAGCAGGTCAGGGGGTCAGGGAGTCAAATTCATTCTGGAGCATGGGAACTTTTAAGGTTGGTTTCCCTCACCTATTGCCCTTTATCTTGGTTGTGGGGGTCTATGCCATAGTTCCAGACTTCAAGCTCCCCTCCATTGTCGCGTAGGCTCTCATTATTTTAATGAGACTACTGGATTTGGGCGGCAGAATCACTTGCACTCTGGGGGACTGAGTCTGAAACCACTACAGGTGATGCCTGTTGGCCTAATCCAGGTTTTGTTCTGGCTGACTAACAGTGCCTCATCTCCACCCACAAGTAGGGATGATTGGGCAAACGTGTGCATGACACAATCGATTCCTCAGGGAAATCGTGGTCACTCAGATCTCATCTGTTTCTCTCAGTTACATTAGTCTCACATATACAAGGACAATCAGACGCAGAATATATTTCAATAAGGTTTTATTGAAGTAACTGCATCTTAGATAATAAAGCATGTACTGCAATAACTAGGATGATGAAGCATGACAGGATTAAAATTGTGACAAGGAGAGTGAAGCATAAAAATACCCTATCATATTGTCACTAGAATCATTAAAATAGCTCCTACCTAGGCTATGTTAGAGCACAGCATGTTAAGCTCTAATTCTGTCCTTCAGGTTACCCTGGGAAAACATCATCCCTCATACCTGAGCAAGGGGCCTGTGGTCTACAGAAGCAGCTTCAGCGAAGCACTCAGCAATCGGCATACAGTGTTTTTATAATAAAACAGCTGATGTTACAGGAAAGGATCCCCACATAAGAGTGTGTGTGTTTCTGTGAACATTAGAGACACAGCTTTACCACGTTTGCTGGTAACCTATCTTAATGCAGCCTTGAGAAAAGCACAAAGTTAAAGAAATGTCTTGATTAAGAATGCAGTGCTGGTGTAGGCAAAGAACAGCTAGATAGAGAAAATAAATCAAGACCACAAATGTGGCTATTGTTAAAATAATAAACAGAGCTGAATAAAATATATCTCGGTTAAAGCACACAGCGGCAGGCCTAGTTCGCTAAAATAACGTGTATGAAGCTATAACTAAAATGGCTCACAACTCCATGATGAGATGTCTGGGCCTTTGTGGTTGCACACAGCCACTGAAGGAGATCCAGCATTTCTGCATGTATTCTACCTCAGACCACTGGAAAGGCAGGGCACACAGCTATCTTCTTCATGCCAATAACCCCTCCCCACTCAAAGTTGACGATTGCCATGGGATGGAACTTCACCTCATTGTCAGCATGGAGGACATCTGAGCTAATTTTATGGGGGGAAACTGGACTAGCGCTTACAGTGGTCATGCTGGCTACTGTATTCCTCAGATCTTCCTCTTTAGTCCTTTGCTGTTAGGCCATTACCTGTACTTCACCATGCTGGGAGGTAAGGCAGCTAGGGCTTTACCGTCCACTCCACCCACAGAGACCAAAGTGGCTTCCCATGCACACATTTCCACCCCAATTCCTACACTTGCAATGCCTTGGAACAGCCCTTCTGAAGGTTTTTTTAAAGAACAGTCTCCTTTTTTATGCCCCGCCTGATGACAGTTCAAGTATACCCCAGGTTTCACAGGGTCAAAAGGTTTCTTCCCCTTAAACACTGCACATTTAGTTTTGGTAAGGGAATTCCCCTCTTGGGCATGCGTGTATGGCACATGTGAGATCTTGCTCCCCTCTGTCAGAGTCACCAGATCCTCGGGGTCTGTGCACGTTCCCAACACGTCCACCACTGAACAGCTCCAAGACTCTAATAGATAAATCACAGAGACTGAGAGAGTTCAAGAGGGGAAGAGGGGATTAGGAAGGGAACAGCTGGAAAGGAGACCTGTAGTAAGAAAAAGGTTAGAACACACAATATGAAAATTATATCTCCTGAAATCAATACCAAACTATGATTCTAAGCCTAGTCACTCTGAAAACATGAACAATCTAAGAGTTAAGTTTAAAATGACTAAGTTTCAAGATGGCCGGATACCTGTAGGGGAATCAAGATGAATTAAATGAAAACTTTCTTATTCAAGTACTTTCCTTTACATGAGAATCAGAAAAAAACATTCTGACTAAATTTTAAACCAGTCATATAAACCCTGTTTTGAGAATGTATACTAGGACCATACAATATTGCATCTAGAAACTCTGGCCTTCTGTGTACTCTTAAAATGTTTCAACACAAATTGTGAATATTACATATAAGAAGGCGGTCACGCCGAAACGCGTTCCTGCTTTGTTACAATAAACCATTTAAACCATCGTGGAGTGCTGGAGCCTTAATGTTTACTTAAGGAATTGTATTTCATATATATATACATATATATATATATATAGTAAACACCATTAAAGGATTGTGCGCCATGAATAACACAATATGGATTCAGGAAACAAATCATATAACTTGTCAACTTGAATATTACATAATAAATATCTTAGAATAGTGGCATACAATAAATAACATGAATTAAACTCGAGGAGAGAATCGTGCGTCTTGCCAATTCGAGTGTTACCATGTAAAATACCAAGAAATGGTAACATGCAATGAATATCAAAGTCAAATCCTCATGAATAGAATCGCACGTCTTGCCGATTCATAAAAACGATATAAATGTCAAGGAATAACAGCTCACAATGAATAACAAGATCAAAGTACAATTAAACAAATCACGTTTCTTTTGCTGATTCTTAAGCGACCATGTAAATGTCAAGAAATGATAGCGCGCAATGAACAACAAAGTTAAATGCTCATGAAACGAGTTGCGAATCTTGCCAACTCGTAAAACATCATGTAAATGTCAAGAAATATCAGCGCGCAATGGACAACAATGTCCGAACACCATAAAACGAATTGCGCATCTTGCCGATTCTTAAGCCACCACGTAAATGTCAAGAAATGGCAGCGCGTAATAAATAACAAAGTCAAACCTTTATGGAATAAATCGCGCGTCCTGCCTATTTGCAAACCACCATATAAATGTAAAAAAATGGCAGCGCGCAAGTAATCTGTTATTCATTTAAGAATTAAACTAAGAATATGAAAATTCTCAATAACGGTGTCAGGAAATGTCCAACCACCGTCTTACCGCCTGGAACAATGATCACCAATGAAGGATGAGGGCAGAAGACTGGAAGATCCAAATAGGTCGCCGGGACAGGAGCTCAGGAAGAAGCTGCTGCTCTGCACCGGGACCTCTGAATAGTGAGCACTGGGACCACTCCAAGGCATGTTGCAGGGAAAGTCTCTGGAAGGCCCTGGAAAGGGGCCACACCCAAACACACTCTGAAAACCTGCAGCAATGCATTGCAAAGGAACAGTATTTGTAAACATATTAAAAATAAGTTTTCAGGATTGAACTCTGCAATGCAAAAGGTTAAACCACAACATATCAGCACAATGCATAAATTTCCTTGTTTTGAGAGTGCTGAGTTTTTGCATTTTTGTCTCCAATAGAGCGCGTACTGCTCTGGTGTTGACACCCTCTTACCATTGTTGGACCTGACACCCTTTATTAGAATTTCCCCTAAGGGATTTTAGGATACCCACTCATTTGCTGTCTTAATCAGCTCTCTAGGGTTAAGCAGATTTAAATCTACTAGATGCAGGTGTATCATCTCTGAAAACCAGTAACTTAAAACATACTTCTTAACAATCAAGCTATATGTCCCACCATAAGTTATAACCGCTCTACAGTTCACCTTCACTGAAATATCTACAAAGTCTACTGAACTGTTGTGCATCTTTATGGGTGTCTGAACTTTGTGTGACACTGTTCAAGAGTGAGCCAAAATGTTTTTACATAGGCATCTCCCATGTTGAAGGATTCAGATACACTTTCCTCCAAGGCCAGGAGCCCATTCCCCCCATACAGGCACGAACTCCGACAGGGCAGATTCCAGGTTTTGGGGACTCACGTTGCACATTCTACAAGCCCTTTCAAAAGTGGCCAATCACTAATCTGTATCATCCCCCCCCCACAAAGTTAGGTATAAACCCTTGAGCAAGCAAGCGTGTGTGCCGCTTACCCCCTGCAGATGCCTCTTCATAGCTGCCCTCTGGTTGTTGGTCCTCAGGCCAGGCTGGACTCTCTTCTCCTCTAAGAACAATCTTTATTCTTCAAGAGCCTGTTTCTTTTTCTCAACTGCCAAGATTGCTAGCTGGGCTTCTTGCTCTCTGGCAGAGGGCCATCTCACATCTTACTAACTAGACTGAGTGGTATTTTTGAAATAAGAGGTTGGGATAAGGTGTTCTCATCTCCTTTATCTTCTTTCTCTGCGGTTTCCTCTGTCTCAGAGATGATCAGGGCTAGGAACACTTTGGAGTGGGCCAGGAAGTGAGATACAATTTCATGTTCCTTTTAGACTCTTCAAAGATGAAAAAACTGAAGTTAGAAATGATTTAGAAAAATACAAAAATGACCCAATTAAATGCCTAGTGCCAGATTTAGATTTTGGCTGTAATGGTCCCAATATCGACTTTTCAATTGAAAACCTGTGCACCAATGTGACAGTCCGCTCGCTGTATTTAGATATTGTGATCCCATAGCCGAAAGCCTGCATTTGAACTGATGTCTCCTCCAAGAAATACCACCCGCATTGACGGCGAGAGAGGGAAAAGTGGATGTCGACGGGACGCCAGCAACACTTCCCACCGTGCAGATTTGGATGTGCCTTACCACCAAGAGAAAAGTGGCAGCCTGACCTCCACTTCTGAGTTGGTGGATTGGAGGTGGGGAAGGGGTGAAAACTTACCTTTTTTCCCCATTCCACCTCCGTCTTTGACTGGATGCGAGGGGGCAACTTCTGCCATCACTGCTACCACCAACTCACAGAATAAACATGTAAACCCCCACCATAGCCAGATTCGAAGGTAGGGATGCCGCATTGTCATGGCATGTTGGGTAGGGACTGGATGAGAGGCTAGGATCACTACAGGTATATACATGTCTCTGTAATTTATTTAAATCACTGTGACATGCATCATTCCGGTGGACAACCATGTCACACATGACTGGGGGCACACTGGCACAACATGCATACTACAAACAAACACAAACTGTTATTGTGGTGTCATCATTCATTGCCAAATGAATGCTGGCACCACACTAACAATAAACTCACACTGCCCAATATGTCAATTTGTGCGCATTGCAAGGGGACCTCAACAGGTAGGTTTGTGCTATCTGTTGTGTATGTGAGTCAGTACATGTATGTGTGTTTGTGTGTGGATTAGCTAGATGACGTGGAGGGAACTGGAGTAGGTGATGTGGTTGTGTCTGTATGTTTGTCACTTGTATGTGAGATCAATGTTGTTATGTATGTTGTGTTTCTGTGTGACACTATCAGGTGAGTGTTGTTGTGTGGCGGATGTTGTTGTGATGTGTGTAGTCATGCTTGTGTGTGAATGTGTTAGTGTAGCTGAGTGTGATTTGTGTTGGTTGTTGTGGTTGTGTCACGTGTGGGTGCAGTGTCAATAGTGTGTGTGTGTTGTGTCAGGGATGTATGTTGGTGTGTGTTTTCAACATGTATAGGTTGTGTTGGAATTTTAATGGATGATGGTTTATATGTGGTGTGTTGTGTAGTTTGTAGTGTGGGGGCTAAGGCACAGTATATGTTTCTGTCACTTACCTCTATTCCATAGCCCCTCCTTTTGTACAAAGTTAATTGGGTCCCTCCGCTTTCTCCCTCCTTCAGAAATCCGTTGTAAGTCAACTGCTTACAGAGTTGTAACATGTAAATACAGCGGGTGGAACACTGGTATTTTCGGGTCCACCACTGACACAGCTTGACGGTAACACCATCAAGATCTAAATCAGGCCGTTAAAATCAATTAAAAATTAAAAATAACTTTTGCATTCAGCAAATGTAAGGACTTTGACATTTTTAGCTTAATAGCTGAGTGATGCTGCTAAACATATGTTCCGAATCCCACCCCTGAACACCATTATGAGAAAGTGGGTTACAAGCTGAAATGGGTGGTAGTCCTCTTCAAGTAATGTTGGCTCTATTCCTTACTAGGCCCATTTAGGTTTGATTAATTTAAACCTGAACTCAACCCTTGATAACTGTGGCACAGAGCAGACAGGCTTACCTTAGCAGAAATGTGTAAAGCATTAATCAATATCAACTCACAGTTAAAAAGTAGAAAATGCAACACAATAAAAATCCCAATGCAGTTTATAAGAGTAGAATCACATGTAATGAATAAATGGACACCAAAACAACTAAAATCTTATGTAGGGAAGAAAATATATAATTGTTCAAATTTGTATGAAATTCTAGGGCAAAAATCGAAAAGCACCAACCACTGCTATCTGGTTGCGCTAGACTTGGTCAAAGTCAAAAGTTAAGGTAAACACAATGGAGCACTTGTAGATTACTGGGACCAAGTTCATTCTTATTAAGAGTTAACCTTCTGACATAATTGTTTTTCTGGATAAAATACCTTGTTAATCAAGCCCTTCAGTGGACCAGGTTGCAGGCAAGATCTGAAAGAGGGCTCACTGGAAGCCTTGGCTATGGCAGAAAGTTTGAGGCTGTCAACGTTGACAGTAAAGATCTGTATGGCTGTATGGGTGAAGACTGAAGTCCGGGCAGTGGTCGGCGTTGTTAATGAATGGTTGTTTCTCTCCACTGTCCCAGGTGCAGTCCACTGTTTGGATGTAGAACCTTTCCTGAAAATGACGAGGTCCTTTCAGGCCAGGCAAACCAGCAATTGAATGAATTCAACAGCCAGTCCGACGTCAGCAGCTGTGCCTTGGTAGCGATCCGTGGTTGACTCTGGTTCTTTACAGTTATTTCAAGTAACTATAACTAGTGCCCTAAGATAATTATAACTCGCCACCCCCACCATGCACAGTTAAGTGATCAATAATTTTACTGCAGATGTAGCAGTGACATTATCAATTATGTTATCAAATGTGTCATCAGTGCTGTAACTTGTGGGGTAATTAGGAGTGCATGGCGAGGGTGCAATTTATAGTTACCATAGCACATGATTTATAGTTCAGTGAGCACAGCAGGGGTTGGCTGCAGGGTCTGCCTCTATTACAACCCAACCCTGCACTGCACATGATTGCAGGGCGTGTGCAGCATGATCTTGGATGCAGTTGGTGGGGGGTTAATTTTTTTTCTGCATCCACGGACCCACCTGGGGAATCGTGGATCTGCTGATCCACAGATCCACTCATGAATCTGCGGATCTGCGGATCTGGCGATCCTAAGGGACCTCTCTATTTGTCCTATGGGTTCAGGATACCTTAATCCTGACATCTGATGTGTTTTTTCACTGCTAGTTTCCCATCCCTGAGACGATGTGATAAAAGAAAATGGTGGCAGCAACTTTTCTGTCTGGTTGCAGCCAGTCAGTCAGGGCCTAGCTATTCCCCTGGATTCACAAATCCAGACCCGGGTCAGCAGATGATCCGCGTCCCTATACATCTATCTTTTTGAACCTCAATTACTCCAAAACTACTGAACTGATTTGCACCACAAGTGTGATCAGTGCAACAGGATCTAGCTTCCTGCCAAACTTGGTGTAATTCCGTTCAGCAGTTTGGGCTATAGGTTGTCTAAAAGTCCTATGAAAGAATGAATGGGGAAAATGCATTTTGGGACCCTCCCTTTTTCTTGGCCCCCACTTGACGGATCACCCCAAAATGTTTAAGACAGAAGCTGCACTCATCAAAGTATAATTTTTAAGAATTCCATAATGATTCGTCAAGCAGCACCACAATTATGGGCAAAAACAAAATGATCTGCCTATGCAAACAAGGTCCTAACTATAACTACCTAGTGGTGACAGATGCTAAGTAATATATATACATATAACTGTACAAACCAAAGGTTACAGGGAAGTTAAAGTTAGGCTCACATTTTGAATGTACAAAAGCATAGAAATTAATCTTTCATAGTTAGAGTAAACTCAAGTTACTATAACTCGTGCTCTAAGTTTGCCATAACTCGCACCCCCACTATAAACAGTTGTTTCGTAAAACATGTACTGCAGATATTACATTGATATTATCAGTGATGTTATCAAAGATGTCTTGAGTGCTGTAATTTGCGGGGTGGTGAGGGCAATAGCTATATTTACCTAGGACACAAGTTATAGTTACTTGAGATAACTCTGACTATAACAGGTGAATTTCTATGGTTTTGTACGTTTAAAATGTGAGCCGAACTATAATGTCCTGTAATCTCTGTTTTTTCAGTGAATGTCTATGTTTTTTAAAATTCTATTTCCTGACATTAACATCCCTATAACCTTTGGTTTTTGCAGTGAATTTCAATTTTTTTTAATGTAAAGTAATTTTCATTACCATATGTTAATCCAACTACCGCCACACACAGCCTTTGGCCGTGTGCAGTGGCGATTGACCACAGGGCCTGGTCTGCAGCTGGGCCCTGGACCAACCCCCTATAAGCACCCAACCTTGCACTGTGCACGGCCTTCGCCCGTGCATGGCGTGGGTTGTCCGCAAGGCCTGGTGTGCAGACAGACCCTGGGTGCCTGAGTGTCTGAGTTGGTCTGTAAGTAGGTGTGTAAGGGTATGAGAGGGGCTTTGAGTGGGTGCACGAGGGTCTGAGTGAGTGTGTGAGTGGAAGAAAGATTGAAAAAGAGAGAAAAAGAAAGAGTGAAAGGGACGGAGATAGAAAATTTGCTAGGCTTTGATGGATGATATACTTAGAATGAGATATTTATGGACAAGCTGAAAAGAAAAATGTACTTGTCAATTTAAAAAAGTGAGATCACCTTTCAGTCTGAACCTTAAACTTTGAAGATTAAAGGAAATTAAAGAAGAAAAATGATCAAAGACACACCTGTGTCCCAGGTCTTTGCCCACATGGGGGCTTCAAAATAAAGAAGCGTGAGGTTTTTTTTTCAAATTTTCACCGGATCCATGGATCCATCGCAAATCATGGAGAACATTTTTAAAAAAATGCTTATTATCTCTGGGAAGTGGAGGGGAGTCCTTCTGGGACCCCAGCACCAGAGCTAAGGGGTCAGAGTGCCCTACCCTGACCGCTTTTGTTATATTTTGCTTTTTTTTTAGAGAGTCGGCTGAAGCAGAATCCTAAGATGGCTCCCAACACTGGTTTGAAGTGTTGGCAGCTAATCAGAGCTATGCATTTCCCTGCACAAGCTCATCATTATTCACGAAGACGTCACAGCCAGAGGTATACAAATTTATTTGCTCCCTAACATCTCCAAAACTACTGGATGGAATTACACCATAGAAGTGAAAGCACAATCTTTGTACCGAAAGCTAGCCTTCTGCCAAATTTGGTGTAATTCCATCCACTGGTTCGGGCTGTAGTGGGGTTCAAAATGCCTATGGGAATTAACATGGAATCCCTGTCATGCACGTCCGAAGGTTACAGAGACGTTATAGTTAAGTTCTGAACCATAAAAATGTTGCTGTTATACTTAAAGTTATTTCAAGTAACTATAACTTGCAGCCTAAGGTAGCTATAACTTGTGCGCACTCCTGACATCTTTCATAACATCATTGATAATACCGGTGTAACATTTGCCGAGAAATTATTGATGAGAAAATTGTGCATGGAGGGGGCGCAAGTAATAGTTACCTTAAGGAACGTGTTGTAGTTACTTGAAATAACTCTAACTATAACAACTGAATTTCAATGTTTTTGTTTAAAATGTGAACCTAGCTAACCTTTGATTTTTTAAGTAAAAAAAATATATATAATTATATATATATACATACATATTTATATATACATGTATGTATGCACATATATATATATATATATATATATATATATATACACACATATATACATATACAAATATATACATATTTAGTTTTTTACTGAAAAAAAACAAAGGTTACAGAGACGTTATAATTATGTTCTGATTTTACCACAGAAATTCACCCCTTATACTTAGAGTTGCGTGCTAAAGTAACTATAACTTGCGTCCTTGCCTTGTACAATTTTCTTATAGATAATTTTATTGCAAATGTTGCAGTGATATTATCAAAGATTCCATGCATGATCTCATCAATGATACAATATGTGGAGTGATTAGCTGAGCATGACTAAGGCACATTTATAGTTAACTTAGAGCACAAGTTACTTGAAAGAACTCTATAACTGCTGAATTTCTATGGTTTTGTTTAAAATATGAGCCTAACTAACCTTTGTTTTTTTAAGCTAAAAAAAACCAAATATATATATATATATACATATATATATATATATATATATACATATATATATATATATATATATATATATGCATGTATGTATATATACATATATATATACACATATATACATATATGAATATATATATATATATATATATGTATATATATATATATATATTACTTTTTTTTCAACAAAGGTTACAAAGACGTTATAGTTATGTTCTGATTTTACCACAGAAATGTACCCCTTATACTTAGAGTTCTTTCAAGTAACTATAACTCGCGTCCTAAAGTAACTATAACCTGTGTCCTTGCCTTGCACAATTTTCTTATAGATAGTTTTATTGCAAATGTTGCAGTGATATTATCAAAGATGCCATGCAAGATCTCATCAATGATTTAATATGTGGAATAATTAACTGAGCATGGCTAAGGCACGAGTTATAGTTACCTCAGAGCACAAGTTACTTGAAAGAACTCTGTAACTGCTGAATTTCTATGGTTTTGTACTAGTCAATTCAGAACGTAACTATAACACCTCTGTAACCTTTGTTTTTTTCAGTAAATGTCTACATTTTTTAACCTAAAGTAATTGTAACTACTATCCGTTATTCCAACCACAGGCTTTGGCGTATGCTGCGGGTGTTGGACGCAAGGCCAGGCCTGCAGCCTGACCTTGGCAGCCAAGCCCTTATAACCACCCAACCCAGGGCCACACACAGCCTTTGGCTGTGTGCAGTGGATCTGTGAGTGGGCACGTGAGTGTCTGATTGGGCACATGAGTCTCTAAGTGCACGTATGAGTAAATGAATTAGTGTATGAATGAGACTGTGGTTTTCCTTTCACATTTTTTCATATTTGTGAATATTTTGTGAATAATTAGCGAAAAGTTTGTGACAAATGTGTGATTTTTCACAAATATTGCGCATGGTGACGAATACATTCCTTTAACTCATAACTTGCCCCAAAAACACAGCTATATCATGCCCCTGGGGTGAGGGTACCTTCACTCTGACCCCTTCTGCCACTTTCAATTTGGATTTTCACCCCCGAGGACCGTATCTGGTGAAATAAAATGGCAGCCGCACTTTTCTAGTCAGGTTGTGATCGGCCAATTACAGCACTTCTTTTCGCATACGCATTAACGAAAATTCACAAATTTTCATGAATTATTTGCCAAATAATCATGAAGTTGCCGCAACCAGGAAATATACAATTTTGGATTTACCTAAATTTCTCAAGAACTACTGAATGGATTTACACTGAATAAGCAAAAGCATGATCTGCATACCAAAAGCTACCTTTATATTTATATACATATATATATATATATATATATATATATATATATATATATATATATATATATATATATATATATATATATATGTATATATATATACATATAGGTATTACTTATTAAGATCATACCATAATAACTATAACTTGTCGTAACTAGATCTATTAATTTCAACATTAAAAAATGATTTTTGAGAGCATCAATAAAACAACAGTTACAAGATAAAATGTATGTTGACATGAAAACATTTCTACGTGTACTACATCCAGCGATTTATAGAATGTTGTGTGATATTAGTAAGTAAAACATTAATGTAAAGCATACAGTACATTATATAATAAAGTATTACAGTGGTGTCTTCATTGTGAAACTATAGCTATGATATTTCTAATGTTTGTGTAGCCTAAAAGTATTGTTGTACAAATGTAATAATCCGTAACTATAACATTGTTTTTATTATTATTTTGTTGATTTTTCGTGGGAAATATTTATTAAAATGTGCCTTTGTGGTAAATGTGTGAATCAGAAGTTTTTTTAATTTACTGCAGATTTTGATTTGTTTTTCTTTTGGGCTACCTTGATGTAGCCCCGATTGTGAAATAAAGTAGTTAGAATGTAAACACGTTTTAAATATTATAAGTGTTATACCTGACAGGGTGATTTTCCCCCAACTTTTTGCCTGCCTCCCTCCATTTTTGTGACTTCTTTTTTGCTGGTTTTAGGACTCTGTGCACTTTACTACCACTGCCCTGTGTTAAAGTGCTTGTGCTCTCTCTCTCCCCCTAAACAAGGTAACATTGGCTTAACCACAATTGACATATTTAATTTACTTACAAGTCCCTAGTAAAGTGCAATGCAAGTGCCCAGGCCTATACACTAAGGGCCAGATGTAGGTAGAAACCAATTTGCGAGTTGCAAATTGCGAGTCCTGCCGACTCGCAATTTGCAACTCACAAATTGGTATGCAGAAAGGTGTCTCAGACACCTTCTGCGACTCGCTATGGGGTCACAAAGACCCACCTCATAAATATTTATGAGGTGGGTCGCAGTTTGCGACCCCATAGCGAGTCTAGGCACTCACGGGGATGGTGGCCTGCTGGAGACAGCAGACCACCATGTCCGTGACTGCTTTTAAATAAAGCAGTTATTTTTTTCTCTTTGCAGCCTGTTTTCCTTAAATAGAAAAAAATACCGAAACCTTTTTGTTTTGGTTTTTTTCAGAGTAGAGTGGTCCTGCCTGCTCTGAAAAAATATTATTGGGAGCATTCACAAAGGGAAACTTCCCGTTTGCGTATGATTTACCATCCACTTCAAGTGGATGGTAACTGCGGGTTGATTTGCGACCCTTTTCGTGGTCACAAATCAACCCTACATCGCGGTGCAACTCGCAAATAGGTAGGGAACGCCCCTTCCTATTTGAGAGTCTGAAACACATTTTGCGAGTCGGTACCGACTCTCAATATGTGTTTCAGCATCGCGTGAGGGCATTAGCGCCTCGTAAACGGCGTTTTTCGCTGTTTGCGAGGCGCTAATGGCTTCCTACATCTGGCCCTAAATGCTTCTAGTGGGCCTGCACTACTAATTGTGCTGCAGCCCCACTAACTCTCTAATCATAACTCAGGCCTGCCACTGAAGAGCCTATATGTGCAGTTTACCCTGCCACCTCGACCTGGCAAGATTAACCTCTTGTCAGGCCTAAACCTTCACTTTTAATACATGTATCACCCTTAAGGTAGGCCCTCAACAACCCAGAGGGCAGGTTGAAATGTATCTAAAAGGTCGGACATGGACTTTTAAGTTTTATTTGTCCTGATAGTGAAAAACTGCCCAAATCAGTTTTAATTACTGCAAGGCTCCCATAGGCTACCATTGGGATTACCTTAGCACATATTATAGGTGTAATTCACAATCTGGAAAATATAAATTTGTCGAGTGTGGTGTCACTGGACTCACAATTTAATTTTATGGCGCAGTTGGAATTTAAATTGCTGTTTAGCAAACACCACTTTTCGAAAGTTGGCATTTACTTGCTTTTAGCCATCTTGTGCATTCCTCCTGTCTCTTGTCGGTCTGGGCTGGGCGGCAGCTGGGCTTGTGTATTCCCTCTAGACAGCCACACATAAAGGGAACCAGGGTGTGACTGCATGCATCTCCTGGGAGAATGGGAGAGAAAGGCTGGGCCCAGTCTTACACTTACATCTGAATAGGGTGTGCCTTCAAACACACAAAGAGCTAATGACCCCCCTGTAGTGAATGTGGAGACAGAGCAAGAAGGGTGGACCTCTATGGACTTCAAAGCATTCTTTGGGGTCTCCTCTATTTCAAAAGGCACAACTGGGTATAAGTACTGGACCCATTACAGAACTTCAGTACACCTCTGGCCCTGTGAAGACTCTGCCAGCAAGAAGGACTGCTGTGCTGCTTAAATGACTGCTACTCTGCTAGATCTCGGGCTTGCTAGATTCTTGCCTTACTGAGCTTCCCTGCTGCTTCCTTGCCTAGGTGTGAAGGACTGGACCTGCTTCACTTGAACCCACCTTGACTCCAAGGGCTTGCAGGCTTGCCTCCTATTTTATGGAGTCTCAAGGACAAAAAATAATTCCAACAATCCTGCCACAGCCTGTGGTCTGTGTCAACTTGAGTCCTGCCAAGAGGTGCCAACTCAGTCCTGACCCTTGGAAGCAAGTTTTTCTGGCTGCTCCTGCAGAGAACGGTGCATCAACCTTGTTGCACTGATTGGAACCAATGCATTACCTTTGTCATTTCACTACTGTATCCCCACTGCTGTGAGTATCTAGGACACCTCATTGTTGTCAATGAGGGCGCACCACTGCTATGAGAATCGGAGCACCACATTGCCTACTGTACAATGCATTATTCCTTCTGCCTGACTCTGAATTAAAGCATAGCCTTCATCCCCTGGTTCAATGCCGATGCATTGCTTCACTGCTTTTTTCAGTGTGCACCCAGAACAGGTGCATCAACATTGTTGCTCTGATTAAAACCTACGCCTCTCAGGGACTAAGGCACTTTTGCTCAGCAGGCCCTAAAGGGGTCTTGTAGCCGGCCTGCACTCCATCACAGTAGGCCTGAACTTTTGACTTTGGCGCGGTTTAGTGTGACCAAGTAGCCCCAGTTGGAGCTTCTGCTTCTAAGCACCACCGTTTCATTTATTCTTTAAAAGTGCACACTTTGATTTCTACTTATTAGATTTTTGTAATTTTGATGTTGTTTTGTTCATTAAATTAAGCTCTATTTGTCTCAACTGGTGAACATTATTTTAGTGTGGTGTTTTCCTCTTTTACTGTTTGCTGTTTGAAGTGTTGCACAAATACTTTACACATTACATCTTAAGTAAAGCCTGACTGCTCTGTGCCAAGCTATCAGACGGTGAGCGCAGGATAATTTAAGGTGTGATATGACTTACCCTGACTAGAATTGTGATCCCTATTTAGACAGAGTGCATACCTCTGTCAACTAGAGACCCAACGTCTAACAATAAGGTAAGTTGTAAACCTTAAAAAATGTATTACTGGCCAGGCTGTAGGTTATAGAAGTTTAGTTGGCAAGTTAAGGTTGCAGTTTTTTTTCAAAGGTTCACTGGTGCTGTGGTACTCACTCAGAAGTATTGTGGTGCTCCATGAGTGTAACATTGAATGTAATAGGCTACAAGAAGATCTTGGCAGCAAATTAGAAGCTTGTTTTTTTGTCTTGGTTGGCTTCTGGTGCACAGCTATAGATAAGTCTTTCAGTGCTGCTTCATCTTGTGATGTGGTTTGTCTGGAGTTTATGCTAAGATGGCTGCAATACCTTAACCTGCTGCATCTGCTCCAGATCCTGTAGAGAGAGAAGAGGAAGAGATCACTCTGGAGGAGCTGGAAAAAGAGAGAGGCCGCAATTTGAAGAAATCTGTTGTTGGCATTCCTCTTCTCTTCCACCTAGGGAGAAGAAATTGTATGCCTGCCAGGTAACATGTTGTCTGTGCAATAAGGTGTTTTCTCAGGGCACTGGGCAACAGTATTCCCTCAGCACCACTGGGATGTGCAAGCACCTCCATGCCATGCATGCGACCCATTTGGCACATGCTGAGAGAAGGTGCAACCTGGAGTTGCAAGAACTAGGCAGAGAACCATCTGCTCCTATTTCCTCCACTACTAGAGCTCTACAGCCAACATAACAGCTTTCACCCTCTGCTCCACAGCCCTTTCTAGCAGCTGGCTCCCAGGTTCTTGTGAACCGTCTGTTTTCAGGAACATCGCTAAGCCATATTAGGGGACAGCAACTTACAGTCTCATCTGCTAGACAGTTATCATTGCTGGGGAGTGTGATCTTAATATTCACCAAGAGCTGGTTGTTGCTCGCCGAAATCCTAGTTTTTTTTGCAGGTGATTAGTTCACACCATGTTGGGTGCATTTTGGTTTCTGTTTTGTGGTGGGCACTTTGACCTACAGTTCCAAAAAAAAAAAAAAGAAAAAACTCAAAAAGAAAAAAACTGTTCTTTTTAGGACTATTCTCAATGTCATTTTAAATAACAAGCTGTGTGGTACTGCTAACTGCTTACTTAAAGGTACTGGCAGTAAGTGAATCTAATTAAAGAGTAAACAAGAAGGTAAGTGACTGGTAAGTGTATATAAAAAAGGTGTACAATTGAGTAACATACAGTGGAGTGGCTTACAGTGCAACAACATACAGTGTGTGGTGTTCTGTGGAGTGGTATATAGTGAAGTGTCATAAATTGGAATAGCAAAGAGTACAGTGGGGTTACGTACAGTGGAACAGCATTGAGTAGAGTGTTGTACAGTGGAATAGCATACACTGTAGTGTTGTAGATGGTAGTGCAGTACATTGGAGTAGTATAAACTGGAATAGCATGTTCTGGGTGTTGGGATGGAGTTGAGTGGATAACAGTAGAGTAACTACAGTGGAGTGCTGTAGAGTGGAGTGGTGTACAGTAAAGCGTCTTACAGTAGGGCAAAGTATGGTGTACAAATATACAGTACAGTGACGCAGAGTGGCATGGCGTGGAGAGGATTAGCATGCAGTGGAGTGCTGTACAGTGGAGGGGTGTACAGTTGGAAAGCATACAGTGGACTGTCATAACGTGGAATAGCATACTGTTGACTAGCATACACTCAAATAGCATACAGTAGAATAAATTACAGTGGAGAGGCATACAGTGCAGTGGCCTGGAGTGGCATTGTGTGGAGTGGGGTGCAGTAGTATATATAGATAATAAAGTGTAGCTGCTTAAAGTAGAATTCTTAGTAGGGGAGTGTTGTAGAGTTGAGTGGCATATAGTAGATTAGCGTACAGTTGAGTGGACCAGTGTACAGTAGGTGGAGGTACAGTGTAGTGGCAAACATCACACTACCATACAGTGGAGTGGCATAGAGTAGAGTGGCATAGAGTAGAGTGGTGCAGAGTGGAATAGCTTAGAGGGGAGTGATGTAAAGTGGAGCGGTGTACAAAGTAGTGGTGAGAGTGGTTTTGATAACTTCGAGCACACAGTGAGAGTGTAGTGCAGTGGAACATCGTACAGTGGAGAAGCATGCAGCTGAGTGGAATAGACTGGAGTTGCATACAGTGGAGTGGCACATATTGGAGTGGAATAGAGTGGAGCAGTGTACAGTGGAGTGTGTTAGAGTTCAGTGGCATAGAATCGAGTGGCATACAGTTAAAGTAAACATAGTTGTATTTTTTGGAATTCTTGGGCTTCAGTTGTACTGATTCGGCTATGTTTGCAGCCCAATGATATTTTAAACCAATCAGCATGGTTGTTTTGCAAGTATAATATTTTATAAAGAAGATCAGTTTGTGGTACATTGGTAAAAGTATACTGTATTAGTTAATATTGCTCTATGGCCTTCCATTCTTCAGAAGTAGCTGTATGTGCTGATAATTATGTTCAAAGTTAACATTCTAGTCTTTTTAAGAATGAATGGACTTCAGTTGAACTGTTTAAGTGATGTTACCAGCCCAATCTCCTCTTAAACCAATCAGGATGCTTCTTTTAGAAGTATACTATGTTACAAAGGAGATCATTGACTGGTACATTTGCAATACTATATTCCATTAGGTAATATGGTCATATGACCTTCAATTCCACTTAAATAGCTGTATCTACTCACTAGTATGTTAAAGGTTAACAGTCTAGTCGTTCTAGTAATCAACAGGGCTTCATATGTACTGTTTGGGATATGTTATCAGCCCAATCTTACATTGAACCAATCAGCGTTGTTCTTTCAAAAGTATAAATGTGACAACAAAGATCGTTGAGCCGTGTTGTAGGATATCATTTAGAAGTTTCACTTGACTCCATTCAGTACCTGCTTCTTAAAGAAACTCGTTTGTGGTAAATGAAAATGCTTTGTGTGTGGATAATTGGACACATCTATATTTTTTGAGTAAGAGAGTATTCCAAAAGAAGAAGAATAGAACATAATGTTTGGTATACCAAATCTTGGCTTGAAGTCACATTGGTGGGGGAAAGAGGTTTAAGGTGGAATAACATCCTACTTCTAATTTCATCACTTTATAACTGTCGTCATCTCCCTTTTATGAGTATTCATGGTAGAGGCAATGCTATTGGTCACCTCTCAGGTGTAAGAATTGAAATTGACATGAAAACAACTTTGATTAGTTTATTTTCTGCCACTCTGTAATATGCAAATGTATTTCTAAATATTATTAATGACACAATTTAAAAGGAGTAATTTGTTTTAAAGAATGTTAAAATAATAATAAAAAATATTTTTTATATTATATAAAAATACCTTTAAAAATAATTTAGAAAGAGGTTACTTTTGCAACAAATATATTGACTCAATATAAATGACAAGTATAAAAATCAAACTACTAAAAACAATATTTATTTATATATCAAGAAATTATTTCAAACACCAAAATAGAAATATTTAATTATATATATATATATAAAATCAAAAATATAAAATAAGCACATATAGCTCAAAGCACACAGGACCTGATTTAGATCTTGGCAGAGAGAGAACTCCATGATAACAGCGACAAACTATAGCCCACCTGCCCAATTTAAATGTAGGCAGACCATAGCTTGACAATGGTGAAGACTACTCCATCTCCACCATGTTCAAACATCTCTGAAAGCCTGACGGAGGAAGGGCCACTGGAGAACTGGCTATATGTCTGCTCTCCTAATTTAAGTGAACAGACAAATAGCAATTTCCAATGCATATCACCACCAGCGAAAGCCTTGCACTAAGGGACAATGAAAATTACTCAGTGCCCCCTGCCATGTGAGAAAACTCTCATGGCGAGGGAGGGGCATTGTGTTTTTTAATTTTCAAAAAGGAAATCCTGCTTGGGGATTTTCTTTAAAAAATTTAAATTGTAACTTTGCCACATAGCTCAGTCATGTTTGACAGAGCCATGCAGCAAAGTTACAATACACTGGCAAGAACTGCCTTGATGGCAGTTCCTGTCAGTGCTTGAAATGTCCACTGGCCTGACAAGACATTGTCAAATTTGGCAGTCGGGATCTCCTGCAGGACAGTTCACTCAATTGCTCTGATAGTGAACTGCCCGGCTGCCAAATAATTAATTGGGCCCAAAGTGTCAACACTAGGACAGTGCGCGCTCTACGGGCAACATAATGCAAAAAGACAAACCTTATGCAATGTAATAATTCATGCATTGTGTGCTGATATTGCAATTTAACTTTTTGCATTGCAGGTATTTATCTTGAAATGTCTTTAATACTGTTTGCAATGTATTGTTCATTTTCAAGCCTTTCCTGCAGCCTGGCTGGGTGTGGAAGGTGGGCAGGGCTTGGGTCTATTTAAGGAACCCAGCCCAGCTCCACGTGCTCACTATTCAGAGGTCCCGGTGCAGATCAGCAGCATTTTTAAGGGCCCCTGTTCCGGAGGCCTACTTGGACATTTCCTGGCCCTGTCCTCATTATCTTGCTGATCTTCAAGCAGGGCGGTAAGGCGGAGTTCGGGATAGACCTCGACTCCGTTTTCTAGAAACATTTGAGTTTTTTGGCATTGTGATTTACCGCATGTGCGATTTATTCTTGGCACTTAACTCTTGCAGTTCGGATTGGCATGGTGCACAATCATTTTGAGGCATTTAAATCTTGATGGTTGAATCAGCAACAGTGAGCGTGATTCATTCTTGGCAATTAACCCTTGCAGTTCGGATCGGCAGAGTGTGCGATCATTTCAAGGCATTTGAATCTTGATGGTTGAATTGGCAACAGTTTGCGCGATTCATTCTTGGCAATTAACCCTTGCAGTTCTGATTGGCAGAGTGCGCGATCATTTCACGGCATTTGAATCCTGGTGGTTGAATCGGCAACAGTGTGCGCGATTCATTCTTGGCAATTAACCCTTGCAGTTCAGATCGGCAGAGAGCGCGATCATTCCAGGTACTTGAGTCTTGATGCGCAGTTTGGCAATAAGGTGCGCAATAATTTCTGGGCAATTTAATCTTGAAACTTAGATCAAATAGAGTGTGATCTTTCTAGACAAAACACGTTTAGTCAATTTGCCTATTCCACAGTATATTTCCTGAATCCTACAGCAGTTAATTCTTTGGGAATTAATGTACTCATTGACTTTTGTTGTGATGTAATTGCTATTCTAAGGATTAACTTGAGAAAGTTCAATGTTCGGAGTATATGATTATAAGAAGGTCATGTTATTGAAAAGTTCTTGATCTCTCATGTTATTAGAGCATGAAGAGTTAAAACAAAGTTCATGAAGATTAATGTGAATGACCTTGCTATTGTGTTCTTAACTCTTGCTTTCACAGGTCTCCTTCCCCGCTGTTCCCAACCTAAACCCCATCCCCCACTTGGCCATTCTTTAACTCTGTGCTATAACGGCTAGTAGAATTTGGAGCTGTCAAGAGGTGGACATATTGGGAACAGGCGCAAACCCCGAGGATCCGGTCTCACTGACACAAAGGGGGTCATTCCGACTTTGGCGGGCGGCGGAGGCCGCCCGCCAAAGTTCCCCCGTCGGAAGACCGCCCCGCGGTCACAAGACCGCGAGGGTCATTCCGACTTTCCCGCTGGGCCGGCGGGCGATCTCCAAAAGATCGCCCGCCAGCCCAGCGGGAAAGCCCCTGCGAAGAGGAAGCCGGCTCCGAATGGAGCCGGCGGATTCGCAGAGGTGCGACGGGTGCAGTGGCACCCGTCGCGATTTTCAGTGTCTGCAGAGCAGACACTGAAAATCTTTGTGGGGCCCTGTGAGGGGGCCCCAGCACTGCCCATGCCAGTGCCATGGGCAGTGCAGGGGCCCCCAGGGGCACCACGACACCCGTTCCCGCCAGCCTCTTCCTGGCAGTGTAAACCGCCAGGAACAGGCTGGCGGGAAGGGGGTCGGAATCCCCATGGCGGCGCTGCAAGCAGCGCCACCATGGAGGATTCCCTGGGCCAGGGGAAAACCCCTTTTCTGACCGCGGCTTTACCGCCGCGGTCAGAATGGCCCGGGAAGCACCGCCAGCCTGTTGGCGGTGCTTCCTCTGCCCTCCACCCTGGCGGTTTGAAACCGCCAGGGCCGGAATGAGGGCCAAAGTCTCTATTCATGCAACCACATTACCACTTCATATCATTTAAATATACTTCTTCAATAGATTACAAATTGAAAAAATATAGCACTCAAAGAACAACAATAAAAGCAATTCTGAAATTAAATAGAACAATCTGAAATAAAATGTATTAAAAATATACAATTTGAAGTGGGCAGATGGTTTGCTAATATAAAATCAAGGCAAAAGACATATGGGAGTGCATATACATTTGGAAAGGTGAAATTTACTCTTCTAACTCCAGTCACTCAAACATTCAAGAAAGTACTTATATTGGGGGTGATGGGGAATGAGATTTACTCTTCTTCCTGTAGCCCAACATAAAGTGAAGAAAGTGAATAACCCAGTTTCTCATATTTGTGTTTAGCGGTAGGATGCAGTATTTGCATTTGTGCAGTGGTGTAATTTGTGTAAAACCGAAAATCCCTAAAATTAGTGTGGCATATAATTTATTTATTTTTTACACTGATTTGCCCTATTTTTCTTTTATCTGAGTGTAACTCCTACCTTACATTTGTGCAACTGTGACCCTTGTTTGCAAAGATGCAGTTGGAGCTCAACACCATTGATACTCTCAAAGTGTCAAAGTTGAAGAAGCTCTGCTAAGAGAGAGAGCTGACTCTGAGGAAGAGGACCACAAAGGTGGACTTTCAAGTAGCTCTCATAGCCTTTAAGGACTTTCACAGCATGCAAGTTGCAACAGAGGAGCAAGAGGATGATATTGAGGATCAGGAGGTGGACATGGAGAATGAGGATGAGGAAGTGAATGGCCTGGCCACAGGCTCAAAGCTGCAACAGGAGGAGTATAGCTTGCCCACAGGAGAGCGATCTCCTGACAATGCGGGGAGTAGTGTGTCTTCCCAAAACCTGTCCCCTGAGGAGTTGGAGGACAGGAGGTATGAGAAATACGAGCTTTGTTAGTTGACTGTTGTGTGAGCCCTGGTCAAGCAACAGCCTGAGTTTTATTCTACCCGCTCTCCCGTGTGACCCAGAGGAGCTACCTGACTCCTGCTCCAGATGCCCAGATGTCCAGCCTAACCAGGAGCGGCCACTTGTCGCACATTGCCACATTTCCTCAGCATCCAGTTGTCAGGCAACCGGACCGCCACCATATTCCCACCTGAAGACACCAGCACATCGCAGGGCCCGCCCACAGACCCGCCCACCCCCACAGGCTACTTAATACCAGCCGCTGCGTGGCATAATCAAGCCTGAGTTTTATGCTACCCGCTCTCTTGTGTGACCCAGAGGAGCTATCTGACTACCAGCCCAGACGTCCAGATGCCCAGCCTAACCAGGAGCGGCCATATCCATGCCACATTCACCACATTTCCTCAGCATCCAGTTGCCAGGCAACCAGACTGCTTCCATCTTCCTGCCTGATGACACCAGCGTGTCGCATACCCGCCCAGACCTACCCACCCCCAAAGGCAACTCAATGCAGGCTGCTGTGCAGCCACACGGGCCTTGTGCCAAATGCAAGCCTGTCAGTGCCCCTCCACTCCACAACACACCCAGCAATCAAACCCCTTATACCCCAACCCTCTACCACTGCCCTAGTGCCGCCCTCAGCAAACTGGACCTTGGACGACACAGCACCCTCTGTTTCACCAGCTCACCCACAGACACCACAGGAGCTTTCGACTGCTGCCACTGCGGCTTCACCTGTGACCCCACGGAACATCAGCCCCACAAAAACCACCAACTGCCAACTCCAATGCATGCTACTCAACGTCTGCTCACTGACCAAACACGCCATCGGAGTCTGGGACACTATCACTGCCTTCTGCCCTGACATTGATTTCCTCACAGAGACCTGGCTCAAGGAGTCCTTAGCCCCCAACATAGTCACCGCCACCCCAACCTTCTACAAAATGACCCACAGAGAATGACCAACCAGTCCCAGAGGAGGAGTTGCCGTCATCCACAAGGATTCTATCAGACTCACCATCTCAGGTAACCCCCAATCACCTGTCATGGAGTACCTCAACCCAATGCCCACTCAACCATCAGAAGTATGCTCGCCTGCAGACCTCCAGGACCCGACCCCCCTTCTGCAACTCCATACCCAAAGTCATTGCCCCCATTGCTTTGGACCCCTTAGGCATCAGCTTGACCACCTTGCTAGACTCAATGGACAACCTGGGAGTCAAACAGATCGTCACCAACCCCACGCACACCACCGGCCACACCCTCAACCCAATCTGCACTTCCAGTGACAAAATACAGTTCAGCCTCACAACCCAGGTCACCTGGATGGACCATAGCATCGTCCACTTCACCATTGATGTCAACCAACATGCCACTGTCCCCTTTCCCCCGCCACCCGCTGCAGTTGGAACACCATCACCGAAACCCAAAGGACAACCACCCTAAACACTACAACCCTCCACAAGTCAAACGATTTCAATTAAACTACTTCTCACTTTTCCAAATGGCTCACCACCAGTGCCCCTCGCAACAGCAGGACCAGAAAACATGCTAACTGGGTCAGCCCCGAACTCAGAGCAGAAAAACAGAAACACAGACAGCTAGAGAATCGCTGGTGTACCAGCAAAGACCCAGGCGACTGCATAGCCTTCAAGACAGCCCTCAAATCCTACCATCGCACCATCAAAGAAGCAAAGAAAACCACACCAGCCACTTCCTCCAAACCACACACCACACCATAGAACTATTCGTAATCATCAGCAAATTATCCACACCAGACGACATCGAAAACACTATCCAGCCCTCCCAGACCCTATGCAAATCAATCGCTGACTTCTTTCACACCGAGATTGCCAACATCTAAAAAAACTTTAAGCCCCAAACACCACAACCGGATCTCCCAGCTCCTCCCCCCACCCTCCCACCCCACCGTCTGACCAACTAGACCACCTCCACACCAAAACCACAACATCCATCATGTCCTCCATCCATTCCGGATCCCCAACGGACTCCTGGCCTCACCATGCCTTCATCCTCAGACACAAGGTAATCTGACCCCGACTCGCCAACATCATCAACTAGGATTTCAGATCAGCCACTTTCCTGTAATCATGGAAACGTGCTGAAGTAAAACCACGTCTGAAAAAACCCACAGCTGATCCATCTGACCTCAAGAACTACAGTTCCATCTTACTTCCCTGCTTCCCCGCCATCAACTTCCAACTCACAGACTACCTGGAATCAAACCACCTACTCAACCCCTCCTAATCTGGGTTCCGCTTCAACCACAGCACAGAAACTGCCACTATAGCCGCCATAGACGAAGTAAGAGCCATCTTAGATGACAGCAGCCCTGATCCTCCTTGACTTGTCAGCAGCCTTCAACACTGTCTCCCACAACATCCTCATTCAAAGACTTCATCACATCGGCATCTGTGACAACACACTCAAGCTACTAGCATCCTTCTTCATGGGCTGCATCCAGAAGGTCCGCCTCCCACTTTACATCTCTGACCCAAACAGCATTGATGCAACATACCCCAAGGCTTCTCACTGAGCCCCACTCTCTTTAATATCTATATGATGCCACTATCATACCATCATTCACAGCGACCTTTGACCCTGTCACCAGGCAGGTCGCTCCCCCCATCTGCCACGCAGCCCCCTGTGGGTTGAACCTCCGTTGCCACTTTTGCTGCCTGACTACTTGCTCCCTTTTTTCTATTCCCCTGAGCTTGTGCTTCTGTGCCACTTGTTTTTTCCATTCTGTGCCCCTGTTTTGCTTTCTGTACCCCTGTGCTCTGTTGTCCCTCTCCCGCCGTCTTTTCCCGCCGTTTTTTCCCCGGGTTTTCCCCTGGGTTTTTCCCCGGGTTTTTCCCTTGCTGCTGAGCCCCTGCTGCCCTGCCCCCTTCACTCCCATTGGCCGCCCCGCTCCCAACTCCCAGCTGCTCCTCCCTCCCTCTGCCCTCATATGGAGGGCGCGAAGCGGGCGCGACGCTGGCGCGCTAAAGGCGCGCCTAAGGCAAGCCCGTCTGCGCCCGTCCACGCCTGGACCGCACCCAGCACCAGAACCCCTGGAACCCGCACCCCCCGCAACGCCAGACTGCACTACGACGCAAGCACCCTCCACGCACTCAACACCAGACGAGACCACCCCTGCTACCGGGCCACCCCGAAACGCACCCAGGGGCCTTTCACCTGCCGGAACTGCAGATTCACCAGCATCCAACCCTCCACACCACCAGCCAGAGAACCCAACCACCTCCGCTGCATCCTCCTCAACACCCGCTCCGCTCGCAAGCACGCCATCGAACTTTGGGACCTCCTAGACTCCACTGCCCCTGACGTTGCCTTCCTGACGGAGACCTGGCTGAACGCCACCTCAGCACCAGACATTGCCATAGCCATCCCACAGGGCTACAAGATCTCCCGCAGAGACCGCACCAACGGAGTGGGAGGAGGAATCGCCATCATCCACAAAGACTCCATCAAAATCTCAACGAACACCGATGACACCCTCACCACCGCCGAGCACATGCACTTCCAGATCCACACCGACCCCAACACCACCCTCAGAGGAACTCTCATCTACAGACCTCCCGGACCCCGCCCACAGTTCAGTGACACCATCGCTGACCTCATCAGCACCCACGCCCTCGCTTCCACGGACTACATCCTCCTCGGGGACCTGAACTTCCACCTCGAGAACAACAACGACGCCAACTCCACCGCCCTGATCGACAACCTCGCCAACCTCGGACTCAAACAGCTAGTAACGACACCCACTCACGCCGCTGGACACACGCTTGACCCCATCTTCTCCGCAAGCCCCCACGTCTCCTTCAACCACACCACCGAACCACACTGGACCGACCACAGATGCGTCCACTTCACCTTCAGAAAACCCACCACACACCACCGCACCCAACAGCTACCACGCCGCTGCTGGGGCAAGGTCACCGGGGACCAACTGACTACCGCCCTCGCCCTGAGACCACCCACCGACCCCACCGACCCAGACACTGCCGAAACCAACCTCACACAGTGGATCAACGACTGCGCCAACACCCTCGCCCCTCTCAAGACCTTTACAACCAACCACACCAACAAGAAAGCCGCCTGGTTCACCGAGGACCTCCGGATCTCCAAGCACACCTGTCGGAAGCTGGAGAAGAAATGGCTCCACGACCCAACACCAGACAACCACACAGCCCTCAAGAGTGCCACCCGCAGACATCACCAACTCATCAGGACCGCCAAGAAGTCCGCCTTCAAGGACCGCCTAGACAACAACGCACACAACACCAAAGAGCTCTTCAGCATCGTGAAAGAACTCTCCAACCCCAGCTCCATCACCAACGACATCCCGCCATCTCAAGACCTGTGCGACTCCCTGGCCACCTTCTTCCACCGCAAGATCACCGACATCCACGACAGCTTCAACCCCGACCCCCCCTCACCCACCACCGAGTCCACCACCCCTGCGACTACCACTCGCACCAGTCGCTTGAGCGTCTGGTCCAGCGTCAGCGACGAAGACACCATCAAAACCATGAACTCCATCCACTCCGGATCCCCATCGGACCCCTGCCCTCACCACATCTTCAACAAAGCCAGCGCAGCCATCGCGCCCCACCTCCGGAAAACAATCAACTGTTCCTTCGAGACAGCAACCTTCCCAGAAAGCTGGAAGCACGCCGAGATCAACGCCCTTCTAAAGAAGCCCAAGGCGGACCCCAAGGACCTCAAGAACTTCCGTCCCATCTCCCTGCTCTTTTTCCCGGCAAAAGTGACCAAGAAGATTGTCAACAGCTGACCCGCTACCTCGAAGTCAACAACATCCTTGACCCGTCCCAATCTGGTTTTCGCAGTAACCACAGCACCGAGACCGCCCTCATCGCCGCCACTGACGACATCCGGACCCTGATGGACAAAGGAGAAACAGCTGCCCTCATCCTCCTGGACCTATCAACAGCCTTTGACACGGTCTGCCACCGCACCCTATCAGCACGCCTCCATGACGCCGGTATCCAAGAGAAGGCCCTGGCCTGGACCACATCCTTCCTCTCCGGCAGAACCCAGAGCGTCCGCCTCCCACCCTTCCGCTCCAAAACCACTGAGATCATCTGCGGCGTCCCACAGGGATCCTCCCTCAGCCCGACACTGTTCAATATCTACATGGACCCCCTCGCCCACGTCGCACGACAACACAACCTCAACATCATCTCCTACGCCGACGACACCCAGCTGATCATATCCCTCACCGAAGATCCCGACACCGCCAAAGCTAACCTCCACCGAGGAATGAAGGCCATAGCCGACTGGATGAAGGAGAGCAGACTGAAGCTGAACTCAGACAAGACGGAGGTCCTCATTCTCGGACCCACCCCATCAGCCTGGGACGACTCTTGGTGGCCCACGTCACTAGGCACAGCCCCAGAACCCACGGACCACGCACGCAACCTGGGGGTCATCCTCGACTCCACTCTCTCCATGACCAGGCAAGTCAACGCCGTCTCCGCGTCCTGCTTCAACACCCTCCGTATGCTCCGCAGGATCTTCAAATGGATCCCCCTCGACACGAGAAAAACCGTTACCCAGGCCCTCATCACCAACAGACTCGACTACGGGAACGCCCTCTACTCAGGAACTACAAACAAGCTCCTGAGACGACTCCAACGCATCCAGAACGCCTCGGCCCGACTCATCCTCGATGTCCCCCGCCGCAGCCACATCACACTCCACCTGAGAGGCCTGCACTGGCTCCCCATCAACAAAAGGATCACCTTTAAGCTCCTGATCCACGCACACAAAGCACTGCACAACACCGGACCCACCTACCTCAACAACGACTCAGCTTCCACACCACCACCCGAAGCCTCCGCTCAGCCAACCTCGCCCTCGCCACAGTCCCCCACATCCGAAAAACCACCGGCGGCGGCAGATCCTTCTCCTACCTCGCCGCCAAGACCTGGAACACTCTCCCCACCATCCTACGACAGACCCAGGACCTGCTGGCCTTCAGAAGACTCCTCAAGACCTGGCTCTTCGACCAGTAGCACCCCCCCTCCCCAGCGCCTTGAGACCCTTGCGGGTATGTAGCGCACTTTACAAATGCAGTGATTGATTGATTGATTGATTGATTGATCATTCACAGCCATGATCTCAACATCATCTCATATGCCGATGACACCCAGCTCATACTCTCCATCTCCAAAGACACATACACCACCATAGCGAACGTCTAGAAGGCCATGACTGATGACGCCGAATGGATGACCAACTGGCTCAAACTGAACACTGACAAGACCAAAGTTCTCCTCTTCAGAAGACCACCCTCGCCGTGGGACAACAAATGGTGGCCTCCGCTCTAGGACCAGCACCCTCCCCTACCACCAACACCTGTAACCTTGCCAACATACTTGACAACAAGCTCTCCATGAGACAACAGGTCAACTCAGTGGCCTCTACCTGCTTCAACACCCTCAGAATGCTCCGCAAAATTTTCATATGGATCCCAAAAGGCACCAAAAGAACCGTCATACAAGCCCTCATCACCAGCGTCTTCACTAGGGGAACGCCCTCTAAGCCGGAACCGCTGGCCTACTTCTCAACTGTCTCCAAACAATCCAGAACACATCAGCAAGAATCATCCTGGATCACCTAAGACGATCCCACACCACCCCCCAACTCTGCACCCTGCATTGGCTTCCCATCAAGAAGAGATAACACATCAAACTGCTTCCCCATGCCTACAAAGCCCTGCACAACACAGGACCTGAATACTTGAACAAATGCCTGACTTTTCACTCCCCCACTAGACACCTGAACTCGGCCTCTTTGGCTCTCACCATCGTCCCCTGAATCCAGCACACTCCAGCCAAATGATGCACCTTCTCCCACCTCACTGCTAAAGCCTGGAATGACCTCCCCATCTGACTCTGTACCTCCTCTTCCCTTGCCGTATTCATGAGCGGCCTCAAGGACTGGATGTTCGAGTAGCCCCCCCAACCCAAGCAGCACCTGGATACCCCCATGGTGATTAGCCCGCTTCACAAAAACTGATTGATTGATTGATTGACAATCCCTTGCAGGGTGTACCACAGAGAGTCACTAATTTAAACTGTGCTTAACCCTGGGTAGCTTGGCACAAAAAGCATTTAGGCTAAACTTAGAGTCAAAGTGCAAAGTATTTATGCAGCACACAAACATGAATAATGTGAAAATATAACACAGGAAAAATTACCAAACAATACTTGTAAGTAAACTTGGGTTGACTCCTGAGAAGTACAGACAGAGATTCTGGGGAAGCCACAAAATCCCTACACAGACCTAGGTGGACTTTCTTGATTATTCCAGCATGGCACTGAGGGCTGGATGAGGGGCATCAAGGTAGAAGATTTTACAGGATTGCACAAACTAATTTTGAGGGAACTTATGTGTAGGAGGCTGGCCTGGTTTGTAGTGGGTATCTAAGGTACTTACACCTTATACCAGGACAGTTATCCCTTATTAGTGAAATGTAGACAGTGTCTAGAAGCCAGGCTCTCTATGAGTAGTGTGGATGAGCAGCCAAGGCCTAACTAGGAGACATGTAAAGCTCATGCAATACCACTGTAGTCACATAGTAATCACACACATGAAATAAAATACTCAGTGTTACAAAAATAAAGGTTCTTTATTTTGGTGACACTAATGCCAAAAATACCTTAGAGACTATACTCCCTTAGGAGGTAAGTAATATACACAGTATATACACTAGAATGCAGAAATAGCTGTAAAAACAGTTAAAACACAGTGCAAATAGTGAAAATCACAATAGTTAGAAATGGGCCTGGGGGAACACAAACCATATACTAAAATAATGGAATGTGAAAGTCAGTTTCCCACCTAGGCAAGTGTAGTGTGTAGAGGGGCACTGGGAGTGTATCAAAACACCAAAGGTAAGTAATAGAACCCATCCCAGAACCCAGGAAAGAAGGAGTAAATCACACTACCTTTCCCAGAACATTCAAGAACACGTGATATAAGATTTTGCAAAACCAGAAGAGACTGCAAGACACCAATGATGGATTCCTGGACCTAAGACCTGTGGAAGAAGGGGATTAAGTTCAAGAAGCACTGAAGTGTCCAGGGAGAACAGGAGCCCCTGCTAACCCGGATGAAGGTGCAAAAGAAGAACCACCGGTGACGAAGAACAGTCAGTACTGCACCCAAGAAGACAGATGCGGGTTCATGGTTGGTGCAGATGATGTCCTACACCAGATGGATGATTGCAGTCTGGTTTGCGTTGTTGGATTCCATCAACAAGCCTTGGCACACGCAAAGCTCGCGGTTAGCGGAAAATGGCGCTGCCCAGGACCAGGAGGGACCTGGTGGTCTCTACCCAGGAGGGAGAAACAGAGGGGTCTTTCAGCAACTCAGAGAGCCCTCAGAAGACCAAGCAGCATGCACAGGAGTCCCCAAGCACGGGGACAGAGAAGGTGCAAAAGGAGGCACACGCAGCACTACACAAAGGGATCCCATGCCGCCGGAGAACCATGTAGAAGGCTGTGCATCGCAGGAAGGAGTGCTAGGGGCCGAAGCTGCACGGTGCAGGAAGAACTTAATGGAAGGAAGCCACCAAGCCTTGGCAACTGCAAATCACACGGTGCACAGGGGTACTGTCTTGCGTGGGGAGGCAAGCTCTTACCTCCACCTAAGTTGGACAGCTGGACTTCAGGACTATTGTGACCACTTCAGTCCACCACCACTGTTGCTAGATCCACGCACTTCTTCTGGCGAGGGGACCCAAGCCATCGGTCGCCGCTGCAGACCTTCACTTCAAGGGAGATTCCTTTGTTCTTCTGGTGCAGGCTGAAGACTGGCTGTTCTCTTAGGATGCACGACTGGGAAACAGTTGTAGCTGCTGGCAGGAGCTGAAGATACAATGTTGCATAAGTCGTCTTTGCTTCTTTGTTGCAGTTGTAGAGTTCCTGGAGGGTCCAGATGCAGTTTCTTCAGTAAGAAGATGAAGTAAAGGATGCAGAGGATTCCTGCTGGCGTCTTGCAATCTGAATATGAAGAACCACCCACGAGAGAGACCCTAAATAGCCCTGAAAGGGGGATTGATCAGCTAACAGGTAAGCACCTATCAGGAGAGGGCGCTGACGTCTAGCCACTCAGATGCTCCCAGAGTACCCTGGCAACTTGGCATCTAAGATGGCAAAACCCAGGGACACTCTGGAGGAGCTCTGAGCACCACCCCTGGGGTGGTGATGGACAGGGGAGTGGTCCTTTCCTTTGTCCATTTTCATGCCAGAGCAGGGAATGGGGGTCCATGAACCAGTGTAGACTTGGTTATGCAAGGAGGGCACCATCTGTGCCCTTCAAAGCATTTCCAGAGGCTCTGGGAAGCTACCCCTCCCATGCCTGTAACACCTATTTCCAAGGGGAGAGGGTGTAACATCCCTCTCCCCAAGGAAATCATTTGTTCTGCCTTCCTGGGCTTACGCTGCTCAAGCAACTGGAGGGCAGAAACCTGTCTGTGAGGTGGCAGCAGCTGGTGCTGCCTGGAAAACCTCAGAAGGCTGTAATGACAGTACGGGGGTCCTCTAAGGAGCCCCCAGAGTGCAAGGAATAATACAAAAAATGCTTGCAAAATCCTTGGGATACGATTCCAACATTTTTGATACCAAACATGGCCATATTCAGAGTTACCATTGTAAAGCTGTACATAGGTAGTGACCTATGTATAGTGGACGTGTAAAATGCCGCCCCCGCACTCACAAAGTATGGGGAAATGGTCCTGGATGATGTGGGAGGCACCTCTGCTAGTGCAGGGGTGCCCTCACACACAGGTACTCTGCACCCAGCCTTCAGGTTTGGAAGGCCTGGTGTATGGGTGACTTATGAGTGACCTGGTGCAGTGTAAATGGTAGTGAAAGGGTGCATGCACCATTTCACACAGGCTGCAATGGCAGTCCTGCAGAAGCCTTTGCATGGGTTCCCTATCGGTGGCAAAAGAAATGCTGCAGCCCATAGGGATCCCCTGGAAATCCAATGCCCTTGGTACCTAGGAACTTATAAGGGGTGACCAGTATGCCAATGTGGGATGAAATACTGGGTTAACGGTATGCAGTGACAAAATTTAGGGGAGAGAGAGCATAAGCACTGGGGTCCTGGTTAGCAGGATCCCAGTGACACAGTCAAACACACTGACATCAGGCAGAAATTAGGGGTAACATGCCAAAAAGAGGGTACTTTCCTACAATATGCTTAATATCTGTGTACAGAGCAGTGTAAACATCTGGTTGACAGCAAGATGATTGACTCTAGGATGCTTGCTGAGAAGGCAAACCTCTGGGTCAGCATCAGAGTGTCTAAAAAGGTACCTTGGAGTGACCCCTATAACAGCAGTTCTGGTTCCCACCAACAGAGTGGGGGAGGGTCCAGGGAGACCCAGACAAGTCTCAGGTTAAGGGGAAAGAAAGGGTTCTTGTGAGAAACTGGGTTGTTGGTTGACTGGGTTGTGAGCCCCAGTCAAGCAACTGTCACATTCCCATGCAGGGGTGAACCATAAACAGTCCACTAATTTAACATGTGTTTAACCCTGGGTAGCTTGGCACAAAAAGCAAATAGGCTAAACTTAAAGGCAATGCCTAAAGTATTTCTGCAGCTCACAAACAGTAATAAAGTACGAACTCAACACAAGAAAAATCCCACACCAATTTAGAAAAATAGATAAAATGTTAAAACATTATTTGACACCAAAACCATGAAAATCCAATTAGTAGAACTAGAGTTATGTTTTTTTAAGTGTTGGGTTCAAAATAGCTCTGTTTTGGAAAATGGCTACCTGGGCCCCATTTAGCACCACAACAAAGGGCCCAGGATTGGATGGAAACCTGTTGGAGGTTCAAGACTCAGTCAGGCTGGCTCCAGGTGTGCGTTCAAGATGGTGGGAGCCTGTTATGTCCCTGTGGCTCTGAACAGGAGGCCAGTTAAACTACCCTTTGAAGTTGCTTTTGCAGTTCTGGGTGCAGGTGAAAATGCAGACTCTACAGCAGGGCTGTCCTCCAAAAGTTAAAGGCAGGCTCCAGGCTCCAAAGCAGTCCTTCTAGGTACAGCAGCAGTCTGGCAGAGTGCACAGCAGTTCACATAAGCAGGCAGTCCTCCGACGGTCCTTCTGCATGTCCAGTAGTGAATTGAAGAGTGGATGTGAGAACCCTGTTTTTATTCCCTGGTGTCCTGCTCCTAAAGCAGGTAGAAGGTTACAGAAAGGTTCTTTGATGTTCCAGGAGTATCCTGCTTCCCCTGGCCTGAGTCCTAGCTGGCGGCACTGACAATACAGGGTCATTAAACCTACTGTGTGGTGCCAGAGCCCAGCCTATTCAGGTGCAAGGCGGGCTGTGCTTAGCTCCATCCCCCATCAAGCCAGTTATTGGGAAATTCAGACTGAGCTAATCCCACTAATGTGTGCTTGTCTGGAGGGAATGCACAAAGTCCTAACTGTCACTTACACCCAGTCATGTGATCTAAAACAGGCTGCAGGCACAGAGAGCTAAGGGCAGGAAATGCCAACTTTTTACTAAACGTGGCATTTTCAAACTTTTAATGATAAATTTTACTCTACCAAGAAAGAGGGTTTATCATTATAAGACACTAAACGTGATATATCAACCACATCTGGTTTAGGAATTACATCTTATTAAATATAATAAGGGATCCTCAATTTTATCCCATCGGGGGGGTAGGCTTCACAGTACTAAAAAAATAATTTGGGAGTTTTTCAATACTAGGACATGCAAAACTAAAAAGTACCACCTTTTAATTACACTGCACCTTGCCCTAGCTACCTCAAACTTACCTTAGCTGTGACTTATATGTAATAATAGGGAAGGTTAAGGCATGGCAAGGGGTTTTAAATGGCAAGTGCACATGACAGTGGGACACTGCCTTCAGGCTGCAATGGCAGGCCTAGGACAAGTTTTAAAATGCTACTTAAGTGAATTGCTCAATAAGAGATGCAGGCCTATTGGTTGCATTTATTTTACAGGCCCTGGTTATATGTTATACCACTCTACAAGGGTCTTGCATGTAAACTAAATGTGCCAATCACTCCTAAGGCCTACAAGCACAAATACAGCAACAAGTAGGAAGAGGAAGGCAAAAGATTTGGGGGTGACCCTGTAGAGAGGGACATTTCTAACTGGAAGGGTGAGAGAAAGGTCCAACTGCAGCTGACCCAGACGAAACTAGCTGCAGAGGAAAAGAAAGCAGCTGCAGAAGAGAAAAGGCTGCTCCTCAAGAAGAGGAAGCAAGTCCTTGAGTGGAAATAATCTGCTGACTTAAGAAGTGAAACTGAAGGAGCAGGGTCTAAAAGCCAAACAGATCACAGTGTCCAGTAATAATGGTGGCAGCAATAATACAGTGTCCAATACAGACAGAAGGATCCACATCCCTAAAGACCTGGTGCCTACTTATGTGGTGGGAGATAATATCTGTAAGTAGTTTACTACATATGAGGTTGCCCTGTGAATGTATAGGGTCCCAGAGGAGGACTGAGTGATCTAGTCTCTGGAAGCATGTGGAACGATACCTTTGTGAGCTTGGAGGTAGCTGACCATATATCCTTCCTTCCGATGAAGGCAGCCCTTCTCACCCCGGAGAAGTATAGATTAACTTTTAGGGACAGCAATAGGCTGTCTAAACAGTGTTTGGTGGATTTGTGGAATGCTCAGGTAAGGCACTGAATGGCTGGGTGAGAGGCAGCAATGTGAACGATGTTGGTGGGTGGTTTAAATCTGATTTTAAGAGAGCACATGCTCAGTAATTGCTTTATAGTATTTCATCAACACGAGATAGATACTAAGCTCACTGTATCAAAGGAGCTTGCAAAGGAGGCACACCTCTAGATCAGCACCAGAGTGTCCAAGAAGGTGCCCGGTGGGATGGGTCACAAAAATGCTGGGCAGGGTCCACACTGAAAGAAAGAGGGAGGTATCACAATTAAACTAAAGTCCCATCCTGAACAGAAGAAGGGTGGTTTCCATGGGAAGAGGCTCTCGGGTCACTTTTCACCTAAGTGCCATGAATGCTACAGGTGCATGCCTGAAGAGGTAACAGTCCCTGGCTAGTACCAAAGACTCACATGCCTACCAATATTATTAATTATAGGCAGTGGGTTGCCATCAATGGGCAGGGGATTGAGGCTTTGAAAGAACCAGGAGTCATCATGATTATGGTGTCATCTGGTGTTCTCAGAGCAGGTAAACCCTAATGTAATATATTTTTTGTATAATCTATTAATTAGTTGAGCAGATGCATACCAATAATCAAAGAAGGTGGTACATTGCAAATTGCATATTACATTTTCCTTTTAAAAAAATAGCACAGTGGAAGGAATATCGCAACCTACGCACAACAAAAGTGCAAAAAGTGAATATAATATGAAAAAAACATAAAAGCACAGTGGAAATAGATATAGTGCATGTGTAAGAAATTAATCTAAAATACAAAAATGCAAAAATACTCAACCCCTATCCTTAGCTGGACTATAAATGTAGCTACGCTACTACATATAGACAAAACATGCTGCAACTGTTACTCACATGTAGTGCAGGAAGAGCTAAAGTGCACTCAGTGCATAGAAAGCTTAAAAAGCAGCAAAGAAACACACAAAGTGTGTTTGTGTGGATAGAATACTCAACCCCATAATGGAGTTAATGAGAAATATAAAACCAAAACTGCATTAACTAACCAGTCTGGCTTTGATGCATGGCAGTTTCATAGTATATAAATCCAATATTGCACCCACTATTATATCAACACACAATGAAGGAAAAAGGGGGAATCCATGGCATACATTTGCACACAAAAACATTAACATAAAATACAATTGTATCAATAGCCAACAATGGTAAAGTTTCACTACCAGTTCCTTGACCTTGTCTAGGCTGTAAAAACAAGGAGCATTAGAAACAGCATAATTACAATTTGGCTTGTCTAGACATATACTGCAAAAATGGAAACTGTCAATTGTATATACTTGCAACCATCACTCTTCTGAAAATAAGGTGGTAAAATTGACCTACACTTAATTGACATATTTCAATTACTTGTAAGTTCCTAGTAAATATTGCTAGATGTACCCAAGACCTGTAAATTTAATTATTAATGAGTTGCTGCAGTAAATGTGACACCTACTTAAGTAGCCCATTAAATATGTCTCTAGCTTGCCGCCAAAGCCTGTTTTAAACTGCCATTTTAACCTGCCTTTCAAAGGCAAACAAACACAAATGATGGACGGAATGCGGAACCAATCAAACATTCACCCCCGTTACAGATCTGGCTTTAATATATCAATTATTTTGCTCACCATTCCTCCCCAATTTGGACCCACCCTTATGCAAATCAGGTCAGACCCTGTTCCCCATGGGAACAGTCCAGCCTGAACAGCCGTGCTAGGTCCTACCTGGACCAGAAACAAAGTGGATTTGTCACACTTGGAGTGGAGACTTTGCACTTGGGGTGGAATCTCACCACTCGGGCAGATAAATTGCAATTTCCCTCACCTGCAGACTATTAAGACCACTTGTATCCAAGCACTACAAACCACATAAAAGCAGCACACATCCAAGGCTCTGATCTTTCCACACCAATGCTGCACCTGCCTGCACTCTGCCTGGAAATACTGGAAGCATGCTACCTTTGAGGAGTAAGAAAAACTATACTGAGGAGACCACAATATTCAAGTACATAGTGAGGCACTAAAAAAGACTATATAGTCTCCCCCCTTACAGTAGTGCCACTCAGATGGCATCCCTATGGCTGCATTTGGCTACCTCAGTCACAGCATTGGGGGGATGTTCTTGCAGTCACAGACCTAAAAAAACAGTGGCACGATGAGAAGAGGTGAGTGAAGGAGAAGTACAGCCAGGAGAGGGTCACAACTTTTACTTTGTGATTAGACAAAGTATTTATTACATAGTATCCATCAACAGTCCAACACTCTTAAACTGAACTTCTTAATGTATTGCATCACATGTGTGAACTAGAATGTAATCTGAAATCACACATATTTTAGGTCCTGTGAAGTTGTCCAGAATACCAAGGGCCACCACAATCTCTTCTATATGTATGGATGAGACATCTGGTCAGGCACCACACACTGGGTGGATGCAGAACCCTGGTAAGTATAGTGAATAATGACTTTAACAAATATTCATGCCCCTAAAAAGTGCCCTGAATGTCAGCTATATGTGGTGTGTGGCTAATATCACTGTTGTCTCTCATCCCCATATGCTCACATATGGCTCATAATAGTATACCATGTCATAACATGTTGTCTACTAAAAGGATGACTGAAAATGTACAATCAGTGAGTATAGTGCTTACCTATGTGCTCATATAGAGCATGATTTAAAGTTTAGTGGAGGGGGTTACTCTGTCACAAACGTGATGGCTATCCCATCTGCCGTATTGCGATCTCATTGTAGCCTAGGGAGATTGTAATATGGCCGACAGGATCTCCATCACATTTCTGATGGAGTAACCCATCCGCCAAACTCTAAATCAGGCCAATAGTCTCTTATGAAGAGGAGGTGAAACAAATGGTGCGAAAGACCATTACATGGATACTTGCCAATAAACTTCAAGAGCCTAAAATGTATGGTAATTAACGTGTATGAGGGTTGGGTTGATGACAACAGAGTTGCTTTTAGGGAGGGGAGTTGTGCTTGTAAGGCGAGGTACAGGAAGTGAAACATATTAATCTGGTGGTGGAACAGCATGATGTGAAACCAGTGAAGGTGGGGATCATCCCAGTTTCTCCATGTCATCACTATGTGTGATCCTAGCAAAATGTTTTTTTTTTCACTTTGCCCCCTCTACCTCCAGAATCACATATAAGCAAAACTTGAAATCTATGACTTTGAATGTGTGCTGTCCAAAACCTTATCCTGTGTCATGTAAAATAAATAATGGTGTTGTTCAAGTAAAAGGGGGACACAGGACCCAAAATGAAGTAGACAGCACAAATGTCTGACCTCCCAAGTCACAATGGGTATTGTTGTCCACGGGTTGGCAGGAGAATGAAAGTTTTCCAAATCTCAGTAGACATTTAGAAATTTGAAGATACCACATCATGTTTATGATGCATAATGCCCTTGAAAATGAAGGGTTCTCCAAAGGTAAGTGGTGCAGGACACCCTTGTAACTTCCTTTCTTTAACTAGCAGTAACCCTAAAATGCACCTTTGCCTGTTGAAGTGAAATCTAGTGGATGTCAGTGCTGTGTTGAGTCAGCAGCTGCCCAGTGCTGCCGTTGACCATGGTGCTGCATGTAAAGGTCAGGAGGGCCACATGTAGTCCCACACACATTAACTGCAGATCTCAGGTTTATACCTATAACATATAAAGGTAAAATAATTACTATCATTCCTTGCACTTAAATATGGGCCTGTGTCACATTACAGTTGCTGTCAGAACACCTTCAAATTCAATTCCCCAAGAGACCATCTAGAGCTTTGGGAGACATCCTGGCTAAGCAGTGAAACCCACTACCATCTATCTGTCAGGTAAGCATGCCATTCTAATTCATTCCCAATGACCAAACCTTGTGGAAGGACATAAGTATATTTAGCTAGTTTTGCTTGGCATGTGTATTTGGTGTGTAGAATGTTCCCAACATAATCAGTGATGTGTGTGTCATGTGTGCATACTAAATATATAACTCATGCAGAACATTAAGATGCTGTCACTTCCTTCTCAAGCTTATGGAATGAGGAGCACATCTTCTGCTACACACTCAAGCAGAAAGGTCCAGTAGCTGACAACAATGTGTATCTCAATACCACACAGAGCTGGGGCTGGAGCTATTGAGTTTGCTTTTGTATTCCATATCTGCATTGAACACCTCAATGCTATGGTTTCAGCTGTCATATGTGGCTGTACACACAAATGATCACATTTGGAGCATACCTTGATGCACAGATCATTTTACTTACCCCTTGTGTTGCACCACATATTATTCTCAGGCAAATACTTTGCCTTTGCAACCTCTGTCTTTCAGCTGCTGAGAAAGATGTGTTGTTTCTGGAAGAAGAACCATCCATCAGTATTGCGATAGGCAATCCAAGGGGAGAACCCACTCCTCTTCCAAGCAGCCTTGTCAGCTGCGAGTAACGCACAGCAGGAGTATGAGGAAGTAGAGGAGGAGGAGGAGGAGGAAGATCTGACACTTTTTGCAGTGGATGATAAGGCTGATCCCCTGAACACATTGTTGGCCCACTGGACAAAAGATCAAAACTCACACCTGCGCTGGCCAGCATTGTGCTTTCCACTCCACGCCCAAGGTTTGCCCATTCCAAGCAGTCAGCCAACCAGCAACAGCATTCACATGCCAAAACACAACCAACAACCCCTCACAGGCCTCAAGTCTAGTTCAGAAATGTCGGTTCCCCTCCATACTCCTCCTGTGACAGTGCATCCCAGGGCATCTCCCCACAACCCGAGGGACCTAGCACCCCTGGTGAGGAGTAGGTATCCCCAAGGCAACAATTTCTGGCCCACAGCCTCCCACCTACCATCTCCCCCCTGCTGTTGGACCTGATACTGGTATCTGAGGCCGTCCAGTGAGGAGGCTGGCAGTTGGTCATGGTGGTAGGCTGATATGAGGAAGAACATTCATGCCACAGGGGCTATTCTGACAGATATTTCAGAACTATTACACGACATGCACCAATTCCCTCAGGTGGTCCACAGAATGACAGGACAGATCAGGATGGATAAATCTTGGCAAGACATGCCAAAGAAGAGAAATGACATCATAATCATCCATAGGAGAGTGAGTCCAAGACACCATGCAATGGCCATGAAGATGATGGAGGGTGTGCTGAAACATATCCAAGGACAGCCTTCATGCTCAACACATGGGGGGGACCCAACACATCTACCTGCACCTGACCACACCTAGTAACAGGTGCCACACATATACATGCACCCCTCCACCTTCACAGGCATAACTCCCCTTGCACATGCCCCACCCTGCACAGTCACGCCCCCCTCTTGCCCAGTCACATCCCCACCCGTAAAGCCACCATCACTTCCTGTCCAGTCACATCCCCCCTGTAGAGTCACAGGCACCACACCCCCCCCACACATCATCACCACACGTCAAACTGACTTACTCACAGAGCTCCTCACCACCATATTTGTGAAGTCACAAGAGGGATCCCCCTTGATCAATGTGAAACATGTTTTCACTATCCTTTGTAAAATAAATATATATTCCACATTTCAAATGAGGTGGGTAATAGTCGATGATGCTCAATTGAGTTCTCTGCTTGTAGCCCATACATGTGTTGATATGTGTGTGTAAGACATGTATATTAATTGAACCATCTGTGTACAAAGGTATCATGTAGAAAGCATAGATAAACACATAACAATGTAATCTGATAATTAATAATTGAAAAAAAAGACTTTCCTTAGGAAAGGGAGAAAGGAACTCAAATAGGATCTTAAGTTAGATTGGTTAAGGGGACTTGGAGGGCGGTTGGCAAAATAAATATAACACGTCAGGTAGCATCAGGGAACCAGTCTATGTACAAGGTGTTGAAAAAATCAGTCACAGGGCCAAACAATGTTCAGTCACTGGCCCTCCTTGCTGTCTTTGCTGACAATGTGCAAATCTTCTGCACCTGTGGACTCCTCTTGCCTGGCTGGTGCAGGACCAGACACCCCTCGGGAGGGGTAACGGGGGAAACAGAGAGGGAAAACGCACTGGCGGACATGACTACAGTGGTGAGGGTGGGGGTTGAGACAGCACAAACAATAGGGCTGCCCCCAAGGAAGTGATGGAGACATTGAGGTGAGCCATGTCTCTGGATTGTGCCTCTCGGAACATACACAGTTTATTTTGGATCTCCTGTAATATCCAGGAGGATCTTACAGGAGATCCCCTCAACCTCAGATACCAGCACCAGTTCCTGTGAAGCAGCTCAAGGAATAACTGTCTATGGAGGGGTCTGGGTAGAACAAGAGGGATGTTGGTATCGGGGGCAGGTGTCTCACTCAGCTCCTCTGGGAGGACACATGAAGGGGGAGTAGTGGGAGATGGTGCATCTGGAGGGCCTGATGGAATGGGGGCCTTAGGAATTATGAAGAGGTGGGTGGCAGGCTCATATGGCAATGGTGCCTGCCCTTGGGACACCACATCAAAACCCTGATCTTCTGCCCCCCTCTCTCAGTTTGTGGTGTCCCTCTCAACACCCCTCCCCCTCCCCGATGTCTACAATCTCCACCGGGGCTGGTGGTGTAGTTGTATAGTCCATCCAGGTGGGTGCACTTACCCTGCTCTGGTCTCCTCTCCCTCTTCCTCTTGCACTTGTGGTCTTAAGAGGCCGTAACCGCATCACATTGAGGTTCCACTTCCCTGCTCCAGGTCCTGGGTAGATGTCCCTTGGCCAGCCGAGTCCTATGAAATAGAATGCAAACAGTTATATAATTTGTGTACAAATCACCACACAACTGACAACAATATTGAGCAAGTGCTGACTATGTAATCCTTTGATCTCACTAGGCAATGTAATGGTTTCAGAGGCAAAAAGTATGTGTTCATTCACTGTGATGACCTGATATTAGACACCCAGTAATATCAGTCTCAAGCTTGCTCTGCATCCTTTTCAATATCTACTAACCCTCACATTCGGCACTGGTGTGATGTGAGTTTCAGGACATTGAAACATAGTTATTTTCCAATGCAAAATATCAAAAATGAGGATAGGATGCAGCCAGGATGGATTTAGCCACACCTAAAAGTACGGATGCATCACGTGTAAAATAGGGACTACAGATTCAAACAAAGCCTTGAATATGACCTTTTCTAGGATGTTAGTCAAAATATTGTGATATCCCTAAAGAACATTGGACAGTGTACATGGCAAGTGCCTCATAGGATCATGTCAGGATAGCTCTGTCTATGCTGTTTACCGCGATGCACTTGTGCATAGTTAGGACTTGAAGTTAGAAATTACATATGTGCCACTGCATTGAAGATGTGGGTATGTCCTCTTTTATCTGTTTGTACCACATTGCTTAAGTTAAGTATCACATAGTCAACCCTTTCTTCATTAACACAAAATATGTTATTCAACACTTAAACAAATTAATACAAAAAGAATGCATGAGACAGCATCCAATGCCCAAAGCCCTCACACACCAACACTAAACATTGTGCAAGCTCTTCATTCACCATTCGATACAACAGTAATGAGGTCCTCTGCAGACCAGTTTGGATTTTGTAAGTGCATTTATTCTGACAATTCACCTAAAAGTGACATTTCCCCTAGTTGTGTTTATTATATTTCAAAACCCAGAATGCCCTCATAAAGCAACCTTTAAATTGCTCTAGGAAGACCTTAACCTCATAAATTGTGTAAGCATTTGGTACATAGGCTGAAAGCTGACAAAAGACACACACACAAAGCATCTAACGCCCAAAGCCCTCACATACCAGCACTAAATATTGTGCAAGATCTTCACTACCCACTGGTTAAAACAGTTATGGGGTCCATTGCAGACTAGTTCAGATTTGTTAAGAGCATTTATTCTGGAAATGTACCGAAAAATGAAATTATCCCCGGTTGTGTTTACTACACTACAAGTCCCAGAATGCACCCTTAAAGCAACCTTTAAATTGCTCTAGGAAGACCTTAACCTCATCAATACTGTACAAATATAGCACACAGGCTGAAAGCTGCCAAATACACAATAAGTAACATCTCTTTCACTACTCACATCATACTACCAAACACATAAAACAGTAATGCTCTTACCAGGGCTCTGCTGCTCAAGCTCCTCCAGCTGAGCATGGAGGGTCGGCCAGGTCGTTCTCAGTACCCTCCACTACAATAGGCTAAGGCAGGCCTATGTACATGGGGCTGGGAGGAAAGGTCCAAGACTTCTTGGGCCTTGATCCTTGCCAAACGTTGAAGGTCCTCCCAGCACATCGTGCTCATCTTGACCTGCCGATGGTAAACACCCACTGCACTGCAGCGTGCTGCGATGTCCTGCCAGAATCTGTTGTGCGCTGCAATACTCAGCTGTAGTTCTGGGTGCTCATAGAGCTGAGCACCCCCTCAGCCAGGATGTTTAATTCAGATATGCTGAAAGGGGGTGCCCTTTGTGAATTCCCAGAATTGTAAACCTATACTTTTGGTCTAACCTTAGACCAAAAGTCTAAGTTTAGCTTTGTGAATGAGGCGATAGGACATGTATTTGGATGGGAGGGCAGATTTACAATTCAATTTCCACAAATTATTGAGGAATTGCATATATGTGACAGAAAAGGATCAGCTTTTCCATTCTATGTCCAGCTTCGCAAAAATTGGGGAACATGGATTCATGTTTGGATTCAAGGGAGGGTGTTAAGGTTGATTCTAACTCCAGCCCAAACTAATTTGAAGAAAGTACATTAAAAAGAGTAAGGTTTACTACTATAACTCCAGTAGTCCATGAAACAATAGGAAAAGTACATATGTTTGGGGGTTGTTGGACCTGTGAGCCTTGGGGTGGTTTCCCCCACACTTTTTGCCTTTACCATCTATGTTTTGCTGAAATTATTTTTTGTTGGATTAAGACTCTGTGAACTTTACCCCTGCTAGCGAGTGCTAGGGTGCTTCTACGCTCTTCCTTAAACATGACAAAATTGGCTTCCATCTGATAGGCATTTTTAATTTACTTATAGCTCCCTTGCAGGGTGGTATCCCGTATACCCATCGCCTGCATATTAAATGTTACTAGAGGGCCTGTAGCAATTATTGTACCACCCACTTAGGTAGCCCCTCAAAAAATCTCAGGCCTACCACTGCCACCTCAATGCAGTTTTAAACTGACAATCCAGCTTGGTCATATAACCCCTTTGCCAAGCCTTAAATCATCTTATAGTTCATAAAATTCAATTGTAATGTAAGCCCTAGGTAGTAGGCCATAGGGCAAGGTGCATTGTACTTAAAATGGTGGACATGTGTTTTAAAGATTTACATGTCCGGATAGTGAACAACTACTACATTCATTTCCCACTACTGTGAGGCCTACCTCTCCCATAGAATAACATTGGGTTGCATTTTACATTTAATAGGTGCTAACTTTTGAATGGGAACAGGTAAACTGTCCATGTTTGGTGTCTGAGAAACTGTAATTAAAAATCCTCTTTAATGTAAGATCGGATTCCAAGTTATAATTTTGAAAATGACACTTTTATAAAGTTGGCACTTTTCTGCCCTAATCAGTTGGTGCCTGCAGTCTGTCCCTTAATCACACAACTGTATGTAGTTGGCAGTTGGACATTGTTCATTTCTCCCAGACAGTCACACAACAGAGGGATTAGGTGTGCCTGATTGGAGCATCAACTTGAAGGATGGAGTGGCAGATTGGGCAGAGCTGCACTTACACATGAATAGGCTGTGCTCTGCTTTCGCACAAAGGAATGGCCATTCCCTCATTGTTCATGCAGCCAGCTTGAAGCCAGGGCCTGAGAATAAGGAAACTTCAAGCACTTCAAAGGAAATTCTCTAAAATCTTCTCCTACTTCAAAGAAGGCAAAACGTACAAAAATGGGACCTTCCGAACCACTCTTCAGTTTACCTCTGGACCTGTAGAACACTCAGAAGAACTTGTGTGATGTACTGCTGCAAGACGCACTGCTATTCTGCTATACTGCTTCCCAGCTGCCCTGCTACTTGAGTGGGAAGGACTGGACCTGCATCTTGAAACCAGAACATCCAGAGTGACTTCAAGGTCTAGTTGGCTGTGATTCCTACCCCCCAAAGGTCCTGGGTCTGAAGGTGCTCTGCCATCCCAGCAGTGGTCCTGTGAACAGAACCGACGGAGCACAAAGCAAATCCTTGCAGCCGCATTTGAACTGCATCTGCAGGACACATCTCCAAAGCAGGACCTTGATCGAAGCCCACAGCCTCCTCGTAATGACTGCAGCATAATGCATCCTTGGCCTTCTCATCACAAGCCCCAGGTTGACGGCATTCCTGACAATGCAACAAATAACCCACAGTCTTGGGGAGATGCGCTGTTAATCAGCTGCACATTATCTTAGCAATCACAGGTAATTACAGGATTATACAAAGTCATTCACCGTCCATCGTCCCACATACAAGATAAAAAAGTGTTTGCCTTCTTCAAAACTATTAAGAATATAGTTCAGCACTCTATATAAAGCAAGCCATGTCCAAATTGGAAGTAAGACCAGCATAAGACCCTGTAAGTAAACTTAGGAGTCCTTTCACAATCGCAGAATGATCCCTTGCAAAATATAAAAGTAGTCTTACCTCCATAAACTTCTTCCTCATCATTAAAATATGATCCACTTAATTTACAGAAACCAACTCATTTTGTTCATAAGAGCTTCTTCAGGGCCCGCTGATTACATCAGAGGCTGTTGAGTTGCCTTGTGCCCTGTTCTGTTCCTGCTGCTGTTATTACAGTGCTTGTGTACCACAAGTGCACCAGACTATCTTACAAACAAATGGAGCAGACTATCTTACAAAGGGAACATGGATACAATAAGAGAAATGATGGTAAAAGCCTGATATCGGTTTCATCGAGGTTGCAAAGTTAAAGGATTTCATGAACAGACAGAAAAAAACAGAATTTAATCAGTGAGCCCTGAAGAAGTTCATACAAATGAAATGCATGCAAACCTGCATTTAAGTGACTTTGTTTAGTAGGCCTAACTGGATCCCTTTATCTGGCCAGTGCCCAACACAGTCAGCCTGAACTTGTCTTAGTCCCGGTTCAGTGGGAGCAGATAACTGTAATCAGGTTGTGCTTTTAGGTGCTCTTTTACCTAAATATTTAAAAGTACATATCTTTGGTTCTACTGATTGGATTTTTGTATTTTTAGTGTTAAATAATTTATTAATATATTCACAAATTTTCTAAATGTAACAGTTAATATCATGATTACAGTCTTCCAGTCTTACAAATAGTCAGGAAATCCATATACTGTGGGTGGGGGTGTGTGAATTTTTTATCCTAAATCAATCCCAAAAGCATAGTGGAAAATGCTTACAGTTGAGAGAGTCTTACAATTTAATAAATATGGATGATGAAAATAGATGAATAATCTTGGACCCTAGTTATATTTTTAATGTTATTGCAAGAATATTATTATAGCCTTAGAACCCGCCGTAGTGGGCTCTACCGGCTATTAAAGGCACGCTCCTGCGTTAAAGGCTCGACCCGAAGGCGAGTGCCTTCAACAAGGGAGAGGGGCTTTAATAGCCGGTAGAGCCCGCTGCAGCGGGTTCTAAGGCTATTAGAATATTCTGCCATTAGAGGGCAGAATGTTCTTATAAATAAAACAAAGGCTTCACAGAACCAGAGGGGATTAAAATCCCCTCAGGCTCCGTGAGGCTTGTTCACAGCTGTTGCTGTGAACAAAGAAGATTGGAATGTTGGCACTCCGGGCTTTTACCGGCCAGTAAAAGCCCAGAGCACTCCATTGTCTCCAATGGAGCGCAAACATTCCAATGTTCTAATATAGCCTTAGAACCTGCAGTAGTGGGCTCTACCGGCTATTAAAGGCCCGCTCCCGCGTTAAATGCCCGAGCCGAAGGCAAGGGCATTTAACAAGGGAAAGGGCCTTTAATAGCCGGTAGAGCCCGCTACAGCGGGTTCTAAGGCTATTAGAACATTCTGCCACTCAGGGCAGAATGTTCTATTAAATAAAACAAATTGCTCACAGAGCCCGTGGGGATTAAAATCCCCCCGGGCTCTGTGAGGCTTTGTTCACAGCTGTTGCTGTGAACAAAGCGAACATTGGAATGTTGGCGCTGCGGGCTTTTACCGGCCAGTAAAAGCCCGCAGCACTCTATTGTTTTCAATGGAGCTGCCAACATTCCAATGTTCTAATAATTGTTAAACATTATTAAGACCCTACTACATTACAGGGACAAGCAACTAAAAAAGAAGGAGACAAGTACATATATATGCAGCAGCTAATTCCCTGGCTCTCTGGTATTAGACCAATGATGCCATCTTTCCTGAGACATAGAGGTGAGAGTGATACCCCACACAACATGGGAGGCCTGTTTGAAGATGGCCAAATGGTGAGCTATGCGGATTTCTGTGATAATTAGGGAATAGCTACTGGATGCTTCCTGGTATATGCTGGTTTGGCGGTGGTTGTTCATGAAGCCTCGGCATGGTTTCCACGAAAACTGGAAAGACGTGTGCTCAACCAGACCCTCCCAGACATGGGCGGTGAGGGCAAACTCATCACTTGCATTTACTCTTTGTTGATACCATGCCCAACTACCCATTTAACTACATTGAAGATACAGTGGGAAAGTGATATGGGCATGGAGTTAAGCAAGGTATATTGTGTAACTGCAGGATAGTTACACGTAATGTAAGATTGAAACATATACATTATAAATGTGTATATAGGGATTACATCACGCAACAGTGGCTGCACAGACGAGATTCCTCCAGTTCAGTACAGTGCTCCAAATGCAGAATAACAGAGGAAACCTTAATTCACATGTGATGAAAATGCCCGGATGTAAGTGTTTTTTGGGGTGAAGTAATTCTGACTTTAGGAATACTAACTGAATTGCAAATACAGCTAACAATACAGATGTGCTTACTGGGACTAATCACCCCTAATAAACACAGTAAGTATGTGGAGAAGGTATTGGAACTAGGTCTCACTTTGGCAAATCCGTGTATAGAATTAAGATGGATGTCCAAACCACTGCCCACATAAAAGCAATGGTTGTGGGAATTTGCGAGGTAGGTGCGAGCTGAATGTGGGGTTTGCCACAGGTTGGCTTACAACACAGTGGAACAGGGAGGAAGGATGGAATGGGACTTAGTACAAGTTTGGATACAACAATAAAATGGGAGATCCTGAATCAGGATACGATGTGAAGGGGACAGTTGAATAATATGATATGTCTGTGATACTGATCTAAGTAGTCCAATGTTATGTATGTATGGATTTATATTTATTTGCACACACACACACTTACATCTCTCTCTTTGTTTAAGAGTGGGGGATGGGGAATGGGCCAAGTTAATGAATTTTAATGTTTTTTTGTTTTTAAAAGCAGTATTTTTTAAAGCACATTTAACATTATTTATAAGAAATATTAATGCACTTATAAAATACAATACATTCATAAACATTAAATAGATGCAATTAAAAATCATAATTACATGTGCATCCAGCTGCTTTTCTAAAAATAACATATTTATATGTATTTGAAATATATATAACATATTCTTGAATCTCTACTTACATAGTTTAGCATTATTTATATATCAATTAATTCAAATTAAAAACATAATTTAATTATGTGTAAATATTTAACAATTAATAACATACGTTTTTATGTAAAGCACAATCCACATAACCCTCTCACCCCAAAACCCTAAAAAAACAAAAACTTCAAATAAAAAAAAAAGGTTAACACATTTACACATTAGAACATCTGATGAACAAGTGAAAAGTTCATGGATAATTCAGTAGTCAATTATTATTAATTAACATATATTTTTTATAATCATTACCCACCAGTTACATTTATAATATAATTTAAAATGAACTAAACATGTAAATATTAATATTAAAATTGAAAAGAATATCATGTCATAAAATCAGCAAATAAATTGAATGCATCTTAAAAACACTACCTACCTAATTCTCTAAAAAGCCCCACAATCTTAAAGAATGAAAGAGATATAGATACCTAATGATTATTTCAACATAAATATTAAATAATAAATATGTTAGCCCTACAAAACCAAAAAATAGTAAATACCACATATGTTAAATAAAACACTACCCCGGTAATCTTCTAAAAAGTCCACAGCCAAAAACAGATACTGAGTTAAATATTATAAAAAACAATCATTAAATGTATATGTATTAACAAAACAATATCACAAAAATAAAACACTATCCAGCTAATCTTCCAAAAAGTCCACAACCAAAAACAGATACAGAGTTATAATATTATAAAAACAATGATTAAATGTATATCTATTAATACAAAAATATTACAAAAATAGCAAAATTCCAAACTTTGTTATTTGCTTCCTTGATAGTTTTATAGCCACAATAAGCTTACCACAATATTATGGTCCCCCAACCTTTTGGAATCTCTATTCAGGATCCTAGTGTAATGGAGCATCGTTATGGTAAGTAATAGTTACTGTCAATTGGGAACAGCTGCTAGCCAGGTATATTAACTGATACCATGGGAGTTACCATGGGTCAGTAATATTGCCTGTTGCAAAAAGACATCCTGCTAAACAATGATTTTAATTCACACCGGGGCAGACTTCCTTGTACTCAACAGTATTACTGGGCACCGGGGATAAAATGTTAGTCAATAAGAATAATTGCCACAAAGGAACAGCCTGCTGGTTAGTAAGACTTGCTGGTACCAAGGGATACCATCCTGTTTATTAATATTACCTGATACTTTGAGACGCTATGCTAGTCTGCAATATTAACAGGTGCATGGGAACATCTTGCTGGTCAGTAATGTTAACTGGTACTAGAGGACATTGTACTAGTAGACAATATTAGCTGGAACTGGTGAACAACCTACTAGTCAATAATATTAATTAGTACCAAGGAGTACTGTGCTCGTCAGCAATATTAATTGACCGAAGTAGAGATACAGACCATCGACTTCTGTATAGGCAAGGCCTCTTATTTATGATATTGTACATTCCACCATGTAGCTGTGGGTTTAAGTAATGAAAGACATGAAATACAGAAGAACTATGCTAGAGACAAAAAATAAGTAAAAGGCGAGTGAGGAGAAAAGGCAAACATTTGACACCAGCATTATTTTCTCAATCTTGCAGGGTCGGCTCATTTATTCTATTCTATTCTATTCTATTCTATTCTAGTCTATTCTATTTTCCGTGTGTGAGATGCCCAAACACTTTTAAGGCTATCTGCATTGTTGCATTGGCATAGAGGGGTGCGGGGAACAGAAGATATTTTGTTGTCTGAAAGATGTGTGGGATTGCCATTTCCAGAGTATGCTCAACCACCATTACTTTGCTGGTTGACCAAGAGACCATGTGGCGTTTGACAGCATTATAGCTGCAGAGACTACTTTTCTGGCTTCTATTGTAAGGCTTTATCGTCAAGCAATGCATCAAAATCCAGTTATTCACTGATATTGTCAATAACTGCATCAAAATTCAGTTATTCACTGTTATCGTTAAAAACTGCATAAAAATCCAGTTATTCACTGTTGAGGTGTAAGAAACTTGAGAAACAAAAGTTGTAACACTTACCTCCCTGGTGTTCTCTGCTCTGCTCGGATACCAGAGTCCCCAGCAGAAATGGTAATTTGCAGTCTCACTCACCTTTTTCCTGCCTCTCTTGGGGTTCCTCAGATCTGAAGCAGTGTGAGAATGTGGGCAGCACTCTACTGAAGCCCATTGCCATCTCCTTGTCACAGCAAACCTGCAATGATAGGGCAAAGCATGCTGCACAGACAGACAGGCTGTCAGAGAGCTGCTACAGGTGTGGGGCCAGCTCTCCACTTTCTGTGTGAAACTGGAAAGCATGTTTTTGTGAGGAGCAGGAGGGAAGATTGTGTGGGCAGGTGTCAGGATATTAGCATGTGACAAGGTATTTTGTTAATGCACTTGGGGAAATGGATGGGGGTTAATAATGGGTAGTGTTGGTTAGCTGGATTAATTTTTATTTCAATTTGGGCATGGACAGAGGGCAAATTTAGAGGGTGGTGGAACTGGTGTTAAGAATTCAGATATGTGTTATATATAAATATTTAGAGGAGAGGGTTTATGTGAAGGGTAAATTACCACTCACTTTACAATGACTATCTTTTGTGGCTTTGGAACTTTGCTCTGACCATTCCTCGCCATGCCCCCTTTTCTGACAACCTCCCAGTACTCCACTTCTAGGTCAGCAGTTTTCCTCCCAAGGTTTCTTATTGCTTCTGTGTCTACCCACACTTGTTTCTTCTGGGATAACCATATGGAAAATTCCTTAGCAGGGGACCCTTCTTTTCAGTGATACAAAGGATGATATTCCTGTTGTTAAATGAGGGTTCGCTCTGTACACCCAAATTAACTTGTTTAGCTCTATCTTTCATGGTAGGTCATTGGCTATATACAACTACAAACCTATCCAGAAGGCAGCAGAGCACTTTATACGGTCAAATACAAAATTCAAGGCAATGAGTAATAGGAGAAGAAGCTGGATTGTGAGCAGTTAATGTATTGTGATGTAGAGTTTTTTAAGGCGATGAATAATCAATGATTTCCTAAAATGGAGAAGAGTTGAGGTGGCCCTGATGACTGTGTTGTTTCATATCTTATCATATCAGATGGAAAAGGCCTGTGGTGTTGTTTTTTTCTTTTGTACACCTTTTAGTCTGCAGTCAGGTGGCATCCTGGCTGTTGGGGTGCTGAGAACCACCAGATATGGTGAGCATGTCTGTAAATTAAGCGCGGCTGGTCATGATGGCTTTGTAAATTATGCAGCTGGTTTGGAAGGTGGTGTGGGATGGAAAGAGGAGTGAATGGAGTTCTATCGCAGTGTGGGTGATGTGATCATATATCTTCAGTCCCTGAATAAGAAGTATTGCAGATTGTCAGATGCCCCTAAGAGTAACCAGTGTGGAGTCTCGGAAGCCAGGTAGTAGAGCACTACCACCATTCACATGAAAGAGTACATGTGAGAGTACAGGTTTTGAAGTCAATTCCTGGAAGAAACAGTTTGACTTTCTGTAGAGGAGAGAGCTGGAACAAGGTTGTCATTGTTTTTTTGGCAGAGTGCTCCTTGAAGGTAAGGTTAGTGTCCAGGGTAAATCCAAATGACTTGGCATTTATGAAAGTTGAGGTCCGAAGATGTCAATGTTCATGCCACTGAATCAGGTTTGTACTACATCTTATTTGTTGTTCTTGGCAAATAACAGGAATTCTGTCTTGGTTGGATTGAGTTTCAGGTAGGTGCTGGACATCCAGGTATGGATGATATGCAAGCTGTGTTTGAGGCACTGCATGTCTTAAGCAGTAGAGGCTTTCAAGTAAACTTCTGTATTGGGGAATCTTTTTGGTGTTATCTGTGAGCACACCACTAAGCAGGTGCATTTAAAGTTTGAAGATGACAGGATACACTAGGGGGCTCCACATGTAATAGGGATGTTTTGTGACCTGGAGGTGCCCATATGAATAAATTGGTGTTGATTGGAAAGGTAGGAAGAGAACCAGTGAAGAACATCACTGGTGAATCCCATTCACTACTTTAGGCTGTGCATGAGGGTGGCCTGGTCAACTCTGTCAACTGAAATTAAGAGGTCCAGGTATATCAGGAGTAAGTAGTCCTCTTAATCTATGGTCAGGGGGACATCATCTAGTAAGTATAAGATGGTGGTTTTAAAGGAGTTGAGGATTTCAACCAGATCTGGGAGACATGGGACTTTCAAGGGTGACTATTGCAGGATTCTACAAGAAGGGGTGGGTGTAAAAGATAAAGGCCCTCATTACAACATTGGCGGTAAAAGCCGCTTACTGCCGTGCAGAAGACCGCCAACACACCGCTGCGGCCTCGGAAATCCGCCACAGCTATTATGACCCACAGCACGGAATCTGCCAAAATTCAGACACCCACACAAGTCCGCCACACCAAAGGTCAGTGATAAACTGGCGAAAAATAATCCTCTACCATCACGCCAACAGAAATACTCCCACACTATCACAACACACAAATCCACTTGGCGGTCTTTCAACTGCGGTATTCCATTGGCGGTACACACCGCCGCGCTCAAAATACACACACTTTTGCAAAACACATCCACATTGGACAATTCAAAATACACACACCTGATACACATACACACACCCAATACAATATAAAACACACACCCACATCACCCACAAACCCCTATGACAAAAACACCAAAAGAAGGCCAGAGAGAGACACTACAAACTACTACCAAGCATCCACAGGCACACAATACCATCACCCACATAACTTCCACGCACCTCACACAACACACCACTACATATCAGCACACTTATCACCACACACACCACCCCACACATCACCCACACCATCCCATGGAATGGCAAAGACACCCCAGGTTCTCAGAGGAGGAGCTCAGGGTCATGGTGGAGGAAATCATTTGGGTAGAGCCACAGCTATTCGTATCACAGGTGCAGCACACTTCTAGGAAGATAGAGCTATGGCGAAGAATAGTGGACAGGTTCAACGCAGTGGGACAGCACCCAAGAAATCGGGATGACATCAGGAAGAGGTGGAACGACCTATGGGGGAAGGTGCGTTCCGTGGTCTCAAGACACCACCTTGCGGTTCAGCGGACTGATGGCGGACCGCCACCTCCTCCCCCACAACTAGTAACATGGGAGGAGTAGGTCTTGGCGATTCTGCATCCTGATGGCCTCGCAGGAGTAGATGGCGGAATGGACTCTGGTAAGTCAAATCTTAACTATTACATCCCCTACCCTACCTGCATGCCATCACATACCCCCACCCTCACCCTCACCCCCATCACTCCAACTCCTCACAAATGTCCCAACATCACAAACCACACATCCCAACACCAAGCCCTGCATGCAAGACCAAAGCATGGACACCCATTGACCATGAGTCAATAGTCACCTGATAAATCTAAATGAGAATGGAGGCGTTGAACAACAAAGAAATATGTAGTAATGGTATTATAACGGTTGGTAAACCAGCCTGACGATGAGCTGTCATTCAACTCCTGTGGTGGTCCTAATGTCTACATAGCAGACTACAACATCAGTCCTGGTCAATCAATCAGAGATCAAAAAAATGGGTAACTATTGGGCCATGAAAACGTTTAAAGGGAAAGGTTAAACCATGGAATCTCATCATTTAACCCTTCAAGGTAGTCTGACTCATTAACTATCTTTGATTCAAACACGAGCTTAAGATGGCCACCATATTCCTCGTAGCAGCAATGGCTTCTAAGTTCCCTTCCTTTATTTCCATGATAACACGCTTCGACTCGAATTTGCTGTGCGTGTCTGAGTAGCCTAGCAACGGTAACAGAAAACTTTTGCTCGCACGTTCCAGATCCTTGCTATTTATATCCCCAGACGAGCGGCTCCCAGTACGCTCAGGAGCGCAGCCAGGGGTAGGTGACACACGCCACACCGGGTGACTTAAATGTGAGTACCAGCGTTCTGTTGCAGTCCGCTTGCTTTCTGTGGGATTTATGAGCCTGACACGGATCCCGTAGCTCGGGATCTGTGGTTTGCGTCTTGTTATGAGCTATTTTTTTATGGGATATGCCCAGGATTCGGATCACGAATCGGGCTCCTTCACCATTAGATCACACTATCTCCTACGTGAGTTTCCGGATGTACTGAGCTTTGAGACATGATTTTGGCGTTTGTATTGCATTTTTTAGTATAGTACATCCCTCTAACGTTACTACTTAACATTCACTGGGTATAAGTAAGGACCTGTACCTTTTAACCAGCTTCATGCACATCGAGTTATGACTATTGAATGACTGGATTTGTGTTGTGATCTTTATCAGTATTAATTACTGCAATAACGTGTTTTCTAGAATTAAAATGGAACTGACCAGAAGGTGTTTTCAGACTGTAGACACTCTCTGCTTCAATATGAATTAAGCTCTTAATCATATGATAACAGAAGTATTAGCTTTTCTTTTGTCTTTATTCATTATATGACTAGATTTGTTGTAGACCTGGCTACTAGTCTGCGTGATCCCATGAAGCCCGTTCTCTGTTTGGGATGGTAAGTTCTCCTATACTTATTTAGCATGGATTGCTACCATCCACTTTACCACCTTTGTGTTGCACGGTTTGCCACTTTTATTTTTTATTTTTATCTTTGTGCTTGGTCAATTTGATTGGGCGATTATTATGACAATGAAGTGTTGATGAAGAAGTTATGCAGTGTTAATCTTTTTTCTTCATATTTCTAGGGTGACTAATAGGAACGTCAAGTCCGGGTTAAAATGAACTCTTGTAAGTGACTGGTGACGTTTTGACTGTGAATATCAGAGTGCAGGAGTCTTATTGTTGGTTTACTATTGGAGAAGTGTTATGATATACTAGGTCCTGAAGAAGCGTCAGAGGATCCCTTTGGACAGTAAGAGACGCGAAACATGTCGACCTCATTTTGAGGAATGTCAGGTAATTACTGACTTCCTTTATGCCTTATTGTATTTTTCAGTGAGTGTTCGAGCATTATCTCTATTTCACTCCTGTATTTCTTTTAATCTTGGCCATTACCCAACATTAGTGAATAAATAAATACCCAGTGAGGGTTCTGAGCCAGTTTTATCCTTTATCTATCTCTCCGTCTCCCTCCGGACCCAGATCTGGGTTCTGTGGCATCATCGAGTAAAGATCTCCGGCAAAGAGCCCCCCTTTGGGGGAGCCCGTCAGACATTGTAGCACCGGTCTGACGAGGAGCCGTCCGATGATGAAGCATGACACCCAATAGGGTGTGTGAGGACTCGTGCTCCTATTAATTAGGACTCCCTTGTTTTCTTCATCTTTCTTTTGGAACAGTGTATTTTGCTATATTACTATATTCACTGGAGGGCATACACTGGACCATTAAGCCTCCATATCCCCCCCTTTTTCATATGCTCACCTAATAGCCACATGCAGTGCCTCTGGAGTTGACCCATCACATAAGGGATGCTGCTGTTCTGCAGGATGTAGGCGTCATGCACTGAGCCAGGGAACCTGGCATTCACATGGGAGATGTACTGGTCTGCCAAACACACCATCTGACATTCATGGAATGTTATTTCTTACTGTTTCTGTACACCTGTTCACTCCTGCAGGGGGGGGGGCAATGGCACCTATGATGTTGGGGATATGTCCCAGGGCATAGAAATCACCTTTCACTGTAGGCAAATCCTCCACCTAAGGGAAAATGATGTAGCTCCACATGTGTTTCAGCAGGGCAGACAACACTCTGGACAACACGTTGGAAAACATAGGCTGGGACATCCCTGATGCTATGGCCACTGTTGTTTGAAATGACCCACTTGCAAGGAAATGGAGCACTGACAGCACCTTCACTTGAGGGGGGACTCCTGTGGGATGGCGGATATCTGACATCAGGTCTGGCTCCAGCTGGGTACACAGTTCATGGATTGTGGCACGGTCAAGCCTGTATGTGATGATCCCATGTCTTTCCTCCATTGTGGACAGGTCCACCAGCGGTCTGTACACCGGAGGATGCTGCCATCTCCTCACATGTCCCAGCGGACAGTGCCTATGAAGGACAAAAGCGAGCACAGAGTCAACCAACTCAGAGGTACGTACCCACAGCTTACACAGAACACGAATCCTAATCCGAAAAGTGGCCTGTATGTGTGTTGAGTCTAGGCCTAGGTATGTGTGACGCAGTTAAAAATTAAGCCATGTGGGCCCCTGAAATGGTGGCTGCCTGACCTCTAAAGTGGGACAATGGGATGTGAGGTAACTGTGCTGGCGTTGTACACCGTCTCGGTAGGCGGTCGAAGACCGCAGCGCAATGCTGCATTGGTTAACATTGGGCCCAATGGGTCCCATGAGCCAATGACGATGTACGCCGGTGATGACGGTACGCACTGCCGCGGACGTGACCGGCATTTTCTATCTGTTCAATCACTCGATACCTGATCTTCGACAGGAGAGGACCTACACAGCAAGTGCTGCTGTGACCTCGGTCTGGAAGGGGCAATGGCTCGAGTGTCTGGGGAAAGGGCCCCTGCCTTCACATCGGAGGAGTTGGAGAAACTCGTGGACGGGGTCCTCCCCCAGTATACTCTACTCTACGGTCCTCCAGACAAACAGGTAAGTACACTGGGAGCATGCTGTATGGGCTATGCCTGTGTGGAGTGGGGTGGATGTAAGATGGGGGGGAGATTGAGGCAAGCATGAAACGACGATGAGTGCATGTGCCACATGGCAAGGGTAGGGATGGGGGCCAATGACTGTGACGGTGCAGTTGGTAATAAGTTTCTCTTCCCCTTGTACAATTCATGCAGGTCAGCGCCCACCAGAAAAAAGATATTTGGTGTGCCATCGCCAAGGGCGTCTGGACCCTGGGGGTCTATTACAGACGGAGCACCCACTGCCAGAAAAGATGGGAGGAGATTCGCCACTGGAGCAAGAAGACAGCGGAGGCTCAGCTGGGGATGGCCTCCCAACTTGGGAGGGGTGCCCGTCGCACCATGACCCCCTGATGTTCAGGATCCTGGCAGTGGCGTACCCGGAGTTGGATGGGCGCTTGAGGGCATCACAGCAGCCACACGGGGTGAGTACACTCTCATTCTGGTAATTTTGTGCGCAGTGGAGGTGTCTGGGTGGGGGAGGTGGGCAGTGGGTTTCCCTAGGCCAGGGTGAGTTTAGTAGGCAAGGTCCCTCCATAAGGCAGGCCATGTGGTACCCCACCCCACCTCTGTAGAGTGCCAAGTACACCTTGTCATGCCCCTGAGTCATCCATGTGTTCAGATGTCGTCCATAGCCTTGTAGGCCATTTCCCAGGGATTGAACAGTGGAGCCCAAGAGCCTGGCGTAGTGCAGGGGGCTTCTGTGTCTGTCGTGTCTGCCACGGTAGCGGTAAAGTATGCACTCAACATGTCTTTCTTCTGTCTTCCCCCCCTTTTTGTGGTCTCCCTGTTCTTGTGTGCATTAGAATCATCAGGCGGAGGAGCAGTGGTACCGGAGCAGGAGGGAGCTGTATCCCACATGGCCATGGAGGGCGAGACTACGGACTTAGAGTTCACCAGTGGGACTGAGGGTGAGGGGAGCTCCACGGCGGGGACAGGAGCTGACACCAGCGACACAGAATCGTCCTCTGATGGGAGCTCCCTTGTGGTGGCGGCAACATCTGTGCCCCCCGCATCTACAGGTACTGCCGCCACCCCCCCTACCAGCACCACCCTCCCAGCAGCCCCTCAGTCTTTGCCCCGTGCCCGCTCACCCAGGAGGGTGGGCATCACCTTCGTCCCAGGCACCTCAGGCCCTGCCCCAGTCACCCCTGCTGCCCTCAGTGAGGAGGCCATTGACCTCCTCAGGTCCCTCAATGTTGGGCAGTCTACCATTTTGAATGCCATCCAGGGTGTAGAAAGGCAGTTGCAACAAACAAATGCATTCCTGGAGGGCATTCATTCTGGTCAGGTGGCCCTTCAGCAAGCTTTTCAGACTCTGGCCTCAGCACTGATGGCAGCCATTGTCCCCGTCTCTAGCCTCCCCCCTCCAACTTCCTCCACCCAGACCCAATCCCCTGTACCCCAGCCTATCCCAAGCACACCTTCAGACCAGCATGCACACACGTCAACACACAAGGGAAACTCAGGCAAACATAAGCACCACACATCCCACAGGCACTCACGCAAACATCACACACATGCAGACACACCAACATCCACTGCCTCCACTGTGTCCCCCTCCTCCTCGTCTCCCTCCTCCCTACCAGTCTCGTCTCCACTCACACCTGCAAGCACTACATCTACAGCCACTACTGCCATCACCAGCACACACACCACCACACCCCGCTAACGTGCAGTCACCACCCCCACTACCATTCACACGTCCCTTGTGTCCTCTCCCAGTGTGTCTGTGACACCACCTCCCAAGATACACAAACGCAGGCACACATCCACCCAACAGCCATCCACCTCACAACAGCCTCAAGCGCATGCACCTTCACCCAAAGTCACCAAATGAACACCTCCTACAACCACGACCTCTTCCTCCACACCCAAACCCCCTCCAGTTACCCCTCCCAGTGTCTCCCAAAAACTTTTCCTGCCCAATCTTGACCTCTTTCTCACACCTCCACCACCCCGTCCGTCTCCTAGGGCCCGACTCTCCAGGTCCCAACCTAGCACCTCAGCCACAATATCTCCAGGACCAGTGGTGCCTGTAGTCACCGGAATCTGGAGTGCACCGGCCACCAGGGCAGCCAGTGTGGCACGGAGCCACAGCACAGACAGTCCCCCACCTGTGAAGCATCAAAAGTTGGTCAGTGCCCTGTGGGAGAGGGGGAAGACTCTAGCCACCAAAGCCCCTCCTAGGGTTCCCGTTGGGAGTGTGGAGTCAGCTGCGACACCTTCCAAAGTTGGGAAGGGCCACAAGAAACCCGGCAAGTCTGGGAAGAGCAGCATGGCGGAGGAGACCGCCATCATCCCCGCTGCCCAGGAGGCCACCGCCATCATCTCCGCTGCCCAGGAGGCCACCGCCATCATCCCCGCTGCCCAGGAGGCCACCGCCAGCACCTGCCCTGCTGCCCAGGAGGCCACCGCCAGCACCTGCCCTGCTGCCCAGGAGGCCACCTCCAGCACAAGCCCCGCTGGGCTAGAGAAGACCGCCAGCACAAGCCCTGCTGGGCTAGAGAGGACCGCCAGCACAAGCCCCGCTGGGACAGAGAGGACCGCCAGCACAAGCCCCACTGGGACAGAGAGGACCGTCAGCAGCTGAGTCACTGCAAAGGAGCCCGCCGCCTCAAGCACCGCTGAACAGGGCACCGCCGCTACAAGCACCACTGAACAGGGCACCGCCGCCACAAGCACCGCTGAACAGGGCACCGCAGCTACAAGCACCGCTGAACAGGGCACCGCCGCCACAAGCACTGCTGCCCCATGAGCACCAAGGGAACTGACGCTACTGAGTCCGTCACGAGCAGGATGAAGCACTCTAGCACAGAGGCCCCTCCAGAACCAGTGGAGACTGTCATCTACTACCTCTGTCCTTAGCAGGATGAAGCACTCTAGGCACCATGCCCCCTCCAGAACCAGTGGAGACTGCCATCCACTACTTCTGTCCTTAGCAGGATGAAGCACTCTGGGCACCATGCCCCCTCCAGAACCAGTAGAGGCTGTCATCCACTACCTCTGTCCTTAGCAGGATGAAGCACTCTAAGCACCATGCCCCCTCCAGAACCAGTGGAGACTGTCATCCACTACCTCTGTCCTTAGCAGGATGAAGCACTCTAGGCACCATGCCCCCTCCAGAACCAATGGATACTGTCATCCACTACTTCTGTCCTTAGCAGGATGAAGCGCTCTAGGGCACCATGCCCCCTCCAGAACCAGTGGAGACTGTCATCCACTTGTGAGACTGTGGCTTTGCACTCCCCAGGATGGAACAGTGGTCAATCCACCCACTGTAGAGACTTGTGAGACTGTGGCTTTGCACTCCCTAGGATTGAACAGTGGGCAACCCACCCACTGGAGAGACTTGAGAGACTGTGGTTTTGCACTCCCCAGGATTGAACAGTAGGCAATCCACCCACTGTAGATACTTGAGAGACTGTGGCTTTGCACTCCCCAGGATGGAACAGTGGGCAATCCACCCACTGTAGAGACTGTGGCTTTGCACTCCCCAGGATTGAACAGTGGGCAACCCACCCACTGGAGAGTCTTGAGAGACTGTGGGGGTCATTCTGACCTCGGCGGTAAAAGCCGTTCACCGCCGGTCAGAAGACCGCCACAATACCGCTGCGGCCGCGGTCAGCCGCCACGGTCATTCTGACCCACAACTGCCAAACCTCCAAAAATCCGACCGCCATTGCAGTCCGCCACATCAGCGGCCCGCGATAAACTGGAGATGACCAAACCTCCACCGCCACGCCAACAGAAATACGCCCATGCCATTACGATACACAAATCCACGCGGCGGTCTTTCAAACGCGGTAGTCTATTGGCGGTACACACCGCTGCGGTCAAAATACCCACACCTTTACAAAACACTACCACATTGGACAATTTGAAATACACACACCTGATACACATACAAACAACACTCCCACACATCCAATACAATATAAAACACACACCCACATCACCCACAAACCCCTACGACCAAAAATCCGAGACGAAGGAGAGAGAGACACATCAGAGAATAGAGAGCCAGACACACAGAGGCACACTACAACATCACACACACCACATAGTAGCACAAAGCACCACACACCAACACACTCATCACCACATACACCACCCCACACCTCATCCACACCACCCCATGGCACCACAAAGACACCCACGCTTCACGGACCAAGAACTCAGGGTGATGGTGGAGGAAATCCTAAGAGTGGAACCCCAGCTCTTCGGCTCGCAGGTGCAGCACACCACCATAGCAAGGAAGGCGGAGCTATGGCAGCGGATCGTGGACAGGGTCAACGCGGTGGGACAGCATCCCAGAAATAGGGACGACATCTGCAAACGATGGAACGACCTACGGGGGAAGGTGCGCTCGATGGTGTTGCGACACAACATCGTGGTGCAGAAGACTGGCGGAGGACCCCCACCCACCCCACCAGAATTCACATCATGGGAGCAAGAAGTATTAAACATCCTGCATCCTGAGGGCCTCGCTGGAGTACACGGAGGAATGGACTCTGGTAAGTCCTATCTCATATACTTCATCCCCCCCACCCCACCAGCATGCCAACCCACACCCCCACCCTCACCCCCAACCCACCATCACACATCATCCCCGAGAATGTATCCCTAGCACAACCCACCCAACCCCTCACCAACCCTGGCATGCCACCACAAACATTGGACACCCATTACCTAAGCATGACCACTGCACATACCCATCCCCCCCACAAACCACCCTCACAACACCACCCACAAGGGAATGCCTGCACTGGGGGACAAGGGCACCCATAATTCGCACGCTTTTTCACACACAGAAACAATAACCATACTCTCTCACCCCATGCAGGACCCGAACGCCAACACACCGGTCAGGAGGGTCCTCAAATGTCCATCCCACCCCCGGAACAGGCCCCCAGTGAGGACAGCAGCTCTGGCGACCTGGAACCTGATGACCAGCCCGGACCATCGGGGACCTCTGGGCAGTGGGTTCCCCAAACACAGACACAGGCCACAGCAGACCCAAACCCCCCTGGGAACAACAGCACAGCTCCCACCCAGCGGGCCCATGCCTCTGTCTCTAGGACAGGTCAAGCAGCGGTGTGTCTGCCACTACAGGGCACCCAGGCTAACCCAACATCCCAACAACAACAGGGACCTGGGGGCAGTGGTAATGGGCACACCGTCCAGGGGACAGAGGCCCAGGCAAACAGGGCAACTCGGAGGGCTGCCGTGCGACAGGGAGGGGAGGAGAGGCCCAGGGAACCCACTCTCCAAGAGGCCCTCACTACCATCATGGGAGCATACCACCACTCCCAAGAGACAATGGCGACGGTACTGGCCAGGTTCACCGAGATACAGGCACAGCAGGAAGAACGCTACATGGGGTTCAGCAGCCAACTCACCACCATCGCTACCGCCATGGGGAGCATGGTCCAGGCCCTCAACAGGATAGAAGACACGTTGCGGGACCATGTGGCACCACACAGGGCCACTGTCACTAGCCAGGAACAGCCTACCACCTCCGCTGGCGCTAGTGGACAGGAGGCCCACACACAACGACAGGCCACAAGAACCCCACCTCCTGCTGAAGAACAAACACCCCGCAAGAGGAGCCTAAGACCCAAAAAAAAACCAGAGTAGGATGCCAAGACCACCGCCAGCATGAGATACCCCCAGAAGTCATCCCACTGTCCCACATTGCCACCCTGTCCAAACTCAAACAGCCCCTGCTCCGTCCTTCCACAGGCATATGGACAATAGACCTGTCAGACTGAGAACTGGACTCTGCCATGGACATCACTCCACCCCCACCCATCACCGTCATCATATAATGTACCATTATCTGAGTACACAAAATAAAACAATTATTGCACAGAAAACCGTTTTGAGTCATGCTGTATTCTCAAAAAATCGTACAACACATAACAGTTCACAATATGTGATGTCAGTTAGTGATGACAACATACCAATGTCAATACGCTGTAGTACATGGCCAAACCAAGCAGAAGTCGGGCTATGAGTCATTAAGCACTGAGAAGGGAAGGGAAAAAGAATATGTTATTTAAAAGAGCTGGGGGGAAATACATAAAGTTGAGATGCATGAGGCTCTAAGTAACTGGGAAATGGCGTGGCTGAATCTTACCTGTGTGCTACTGAAAATACTGTTGTATGACAGCTTCCCTGTTGTCTGTTTCCTCACCGTTGTCTTCCTCCTCTTCACTCTCCACAGGCTCCACGGCTTCTACGACACCACCATCTGGACCATCCTCCTGCAGGAAAGGCACCTGGCGTCGCAAAGCCAGGTTGTGAAGCATACAGCAGGCCACGATGATGTGGCACACCTTCTTTGGTGAGTACATTAGGGATCCACCTGTCATATGCAGGCACCTAAACCTGGCCTTCAGGAGGCCGAAGGTCCTTTCAATGACCCTCCTAGTACGCCCATGGGTCTCATTGTACCGTTCCTCTGCCCTGGTCCTGGGATTCCTCACGGGGGTCAATAGCCACGGCAGGTTGGGGTAACCAGAGTCACCGATTAGCCACACACGCTGTCTCTGTAGCTGTTCCATCACATAGGGGACGCTGCTATTACGCATAACATACGCGTCATGCACTGACCCAGGGAACTTGGCATTTACATGGGAGATGTACTGGTCTGCCAAACAGACAACCTGCACATTCATAGAATGGTAATTCTTCCGATTTCTGTACACCTGTTCATCGTCATTTGGGGGTACTAATGCCACATGGGTCCCATCAATGGCACCAATGATGTTGGGGATATGTCCAAGGGCATAGAAATCACCCTTCACTGTGGCCAAATCACCCTCTTCTGGGAATATGATGTAGCTCCTCATGAGTTTCATCAGGGCAGACAACACTCTGGACAGAATCTTTGAAAACATAGGCTGAGACATTCCAGATGACATGGCCACTGTTGTCTGGAATGAGCCACTTGCAAAGAAATGGAGGACTGATAGAACCTGCACTAGAGGGGGAATCCCTGTGGGTTGGCGGATGGGTGACATCAGGTCTGGCTCCAGCTGGGCACACAGTTCATGTATAGTGGCTCGGTCAAGTTGGTATCGGAGTATTATATGGCGTTCTTCCATTGTCGACAGGTCAACCAGCGGCCGGTACACAGGAGGATTCCTCCTTCTCCTCGCAAGTCCCTGCGGACGGTGCCTAGGAAGGACAACATGGAGCACTGAGTCAATCAACTCACAGGTACGTACAACACAGGTTGCACAGTACACAAAAATGTTTTGACTGTTATGTTTGTATGTGTGCAAATGCAAGGCCTAGGCCTGTGTGACGCAGTAGAATTTAAGCCATGTGGGCCCTTGAAATGGCGGCTGCCTGACCTCTAAACTGGGACAATGGGATGTGAGGTCAATGCGCTGGCGTGGCACACCGTGGCGGTAGGCGGTCGAAGACCGCTGTACGAAGTCACATTGGTTAACATTGAACCCTATGGGATTCAGGAGCCAATGACGATGTGCGCCGGCGGTCGCGGTATGCACCGCCGCGGTACGCACCGCCGCGGGCGTGACCGCCATTTTCTATCTGATTAATCACTCGAGACCTGATCATCCACAGGAGAGGACCTATACTGCAAGTGCTGCTGTGAACTCGGTCTGGAAGTGACAATGGCTGCTGCGACAGGGGAAAGGGCCCCTGCCTTCACGTCTGAAGAGTTGGAGAAACTCGTGGACGGGGTCCTCCCCCAGTATGCGCTACTCTACGGTCCTCCAGACCAACAGGTGAGTACACTGAGTGCACATTGAATGGGTAATGCCTGTGTGGAGTGGGGTGGCTGTCAGTTGGTGGGGTGGGGAGAAAATGAGGAATGCAACGCACGACTGATGAGAGTATGGGCCACATGGCAAGGGTGGGGAGGGGGGCATGTACTCCAAACATGCAGAAATGTGACGTTTTCTCTTTCCCACCCTGTACATGTCAAACAGGTGAGCGCCCATCAGAAAATCGATATTTGGCGTGCCATCGCCAAGGAAGTCCGGGCCCTGGGGGTCTACACCAGACGGGCCACCCACTGTTGGAAGAGGTGGGAGGACATCCGCCGCGGAACCCGAAAGACCGCCGAGTCACTGCTGGGGATGGCCTCCCGACCTAGGAGGGGTGCCAGTCATACCCTGACCCCCCTGATGTCCCGGATCCTGGCGGTGGCCTATCCTGATTTGGATGGGCGCTTAAGGACATCACAGCAGACACAAGGGGGTGAGTATCAGCACATTCTCCTATCTATACGCGCAGTGGAGGCGTCTGGGTGGGGGAGGAGGGCTGTGGGTGACAGTAGGCCAGGGCGCTTTCTGTAGTGTAGTCCCCTCCCTTAGACATGGCCCTGTGCCCCCGCCCACCACCTCTGTAGGGTGCCAAGTGCAGCTATCCATGGTCCAACATCACCCATGAGCGCGTCTGTTGTCCCTAGACCTGTTGGCCTAGTCAGAAGTACAGAGTAGTGTACCCCAAGTTCGAGGCTTAGTGCATGAGGCACCTGTGTCTGTCCTCTCCGCCAAGGCTATTGACAAGGCATGCACTCAACTTTGTTTTCTTTCTCCCCCCACCCTTATTCTTTGTTTCTTGTGCATTAGCATCATCAGGCGGAGGAGAATTGGCGTCGGAGCACGAGGGAGCTGCAGGTCACCAGGCCCCGGTGGGCACTGACACAGACACCGAGGGCACCAGTGATCCGGAGGGTGAGGGGAGCACCACAACGGGGGCCGGTGGAGACACCAGCGACACGGACACGTCCTCGTTTGGGAGCTCCCTAGCGGGGGCGGCAACATTTGTGCCCCCAGCAACAACAGGTACAGCCGCCACCCAGCGCACCAGCACCGCCCTCTCAGCAGCCCCTCAGTCTTCGCTCCGTGCCCGTTCGCCCAGGAAGGCGCGCGTCTCCTTCGCCCCAGGCACCTCAGCCCCTGCCTCTGTTACCCCTGCTGCCCTCAGTGCGGAGCTCATTGTTGGGCAGACTACCCTTTTGAATGCCATCCAGGGGGTGCAAAGGGAGGTGCAACAGAGCAATGCCTACCTGGAGGGCATTCATTCGGGTCAGGCTGCCCATCAACGAGCTTTCACTTCTCTGGCCTCATCACTGACGGCAGCCATTGTCCCTGTCTCCAGTCTCCCTCTTCTAACTGCCTCCAGCCTTTCTCTGTCTCCTGTTCCTCAGCCTATCCCATCCACACCATCTGACCAGCCTGCACACACCTCAACACCCAAGGCCAGCTCATCCAAACATAAGCACCACAGAACACACAAGCATTCACCCAAGCAACACCCAGTTGCAGACATACCAACAGTCACTGCCACCTCTGTGTCCCCCTCCTCCTCGTCTCTCTCCTCCCTCCCTGTGACGTCTACACTCACACCTGCATGCATACCAACATCAGCCAGTTCTTCCATCACCAGCACACCCTCCACTACAGTCCTCACACGTGCAGTCACCACCCCCACTGCCATGTACACGTCCCCTGTGTGCTCTCCCACTGTGTCTGTCACCCCCTCTTCCAAGACACATAAACGCAGGCAGACAACCAAACAACAGCCAACCACCTCACGACAGCCTACGTCTCAGTCACCTGCACCCAAGGACAGCACACCTGACTCTCCTACAACCACATCCTCTTCCTCCACTTCTATCTCCACTACTCCTACCCTTTACCCTGGTCCAAAGAAATATTACCTCACAAATGTTGACCTCTTTCCCTCCCCTGACCCACCCCCTCCATCTGGGAAAAGTCCCAAAGGCACCTCAGCCACCACCAGCCCAGCTTCCAAGGTACAAGTGGTGCATGGAATATGGAGTCCACCCTTTGGCGGCAGTGACACTTCACTGAGCAGCAAGGGGACTGGCAGCCCCCCCCCAGGCAAGAGGACCCGGAAAGTGAAGGGCCGCAGTGAGCGGACTGAGACGGCTGCCCCCAAGGAGGTGACTCAGGCCACTTCACCTGCCACAACAGCCAGGGGAGGCAAGGGCCCGAGAGCCCCATCTAAGGAGCGGAAGGGCAGCAGGGCGGATAGGCCAGCCAGCAGGAGCGCGGAGCAGGAGGGCCCCACACGCCCCATCCCGGCTGCAAGGGACGACACCAAAGGGCCCAGGACTCCGTCTCCGAAGGGGCCTGACACTGCACGTTCGGAGGGCGAGTGAGCAGGTTGTCCAGGCCAGGTCTGACTCCCTACACTGACTGGAAGAGCACCGCTGAACAGGGCCCCGCCGTGCAGAAGAGCACCGCTGAAGAGGGCCCCGCTGTGAAGACAAGCACCGCTGAAGAGGGCCCCGCCGTGAAGACAAGCACCGCTGAACAGGGCCCCGCCGTGCAGAAGAGCACCGCTGAACAGGGCCCCGCCGTGCAGAAGAGCACCGCTGAACAGGGCCCCGCCGTGAAGACAAGCACCGCTGAAGAGGGCCCCGCCGTGCAGAAGAGCACCGCTGAAGAGGGCCCCGCGTGCAGAAGAGCACCGCTGAACAGGGCCCCGCCGTGAAGACAAGCACCGCTGAAGAGGGCCCCGCCGTGCAGAAGAGCACCGCTGAACAGGGCCCCGCCGTGCAGAAGAGCAGCGCTGAAAAGGGCCCCGCCGTCTCAAGCACCGCTCCGCTGGGCCCCGCCGTCTCAAGCACCGCTCCGCTGGGCCCTTCCTGTCAGGCACCGCTCCGCTGGGCCCTTCCTGTCAAGCACCGCTCCGCTGGGCCCCGCCGTCTCAAGCACCGCTCCGCTGGGCCTTTCCTGTCAAGCACCGCTCCGCTGGGCCCCGACGTCTCAAGCACCGCTCCGCTGGGCACTTCCTGTCAAGCACCGCTCCGCTGGGCCCCGCCATCTCAAGCACCGCTCCGCTGGGCCCTTCCTGTCAAGCACCGCTCCGCTGGGCCCCGCCGTCTCAAGCACCGCTCCGCTGGGCCCCGCCGTCTCAAGCACCGCTCCGCTGGGCCCTTCCTGTCAAGCACCGCTCCGCTGGGCCCCGCCGTCTCAAGCACCGCTCCCCTGGGCCTTTCCTGTCAAGCACCGCTCCGCTGGGCCCCGCCGTCTCAAGCACCGCTCCGCTGGGCCCTTCCTGTCAAGCACCGCTCCGCTGGGCCCCGCCGTCTCAAGCACCGCTCCGCTGGGCCCCGCCATCTCAAGCACTGCTCCGCTGGGCCTTTCCTGTCAAGCACCGCTCCGCTGGGCCCCGCCGTCTCAAGCACCGCTCCGCTGGGCCCCGCCGTCTCAAGCACCGCACCGCTGGGCCCTTCCTGTCAAGCACCGCTCCGCTGGGCCCCGCCGTCTCAAGCACCACTCCGCTGGGCCTTTCCTGTCAAGCACCGCTCCGCTGGGCCCCGCCGTCTCAAGCACCGCTCCGCTGGGCCCCGCCGTCTCAAGCACCGCTCCGCTAGGCCTTTACTGTCAGGCACTGTTCAGGGTTCACTGTGCCCACCATGCATCCTCCTTGTCCAGTGGGGACATTTATCCACCTGATGGACTGTGGCTTTGCACTCCCCAGGATGGCACAGTGGGCAAGCCAACCACTGTAGAGACTTGAGAGACTGTGGCTTTGCACTCCCCAGGATGGCACAGTGGGCAAGCCACCCACTGTAGAGACTTGAGAGACTGTGGCTTTGCACTCCACAGGATGGCACAGTGGCCATGGTGGGCCCCTCGTGGATCTGGCGTCATGGACTCATGTGGCTGTGGTGCCCCCCCCTTCCCTTCCCCCTGAGGTGCCTGTAGTTTTGTCACCAGATGCCCCTGCAGTGTTCTCTCCAAAGGACTCAGGTCTCCTGTGTGGGCTTTGCCCTTGTTTCGCTACACTTTGGCCCACGGACATGATGGATTCGTAAGATGTGCAGGACTACTTGCTTCAGTTAACCACTGCTGTGTAAATAATTTGTTTATCAGAAGAACGTTTTGATGGATGATAATACTTTTCTGGGACTATTTTGTTCATAAATATTTATTCTCAATTTGGTTATGTGATTGTATTTTTTACGGGTGTTTGGGTGGTGTCACTGTGACTTGTTGCTCTGCATTGGTGTGTACATCTTGGGGGGGGTCGCATATGTGTGTGCCCGTAACCTTTCCTCCTCCCCCCCTCCCGTGTGTCGTAGGTGCAGTACTCACCGTTGACGTCTGCGGCGGAGTTCGTACTCGTGGTAGATGAGCAGGTAGACGAGAGCAGGTATGATGTTCAATTCGGGTTCCATGCTGTCCTCCGTCCTCGTGGAGTGCGTAGAGGTGAGCGTTTTCCCGTTCGTAGTATGTTTCCGCCGTGTTTTTTTCGGCGGTGCTCCCGCCCCGGAAAAGGTGGCGGATTGGTGAGTTGTGATAGGGAGGGCGGGACTTTGTCTTCCGCCTGTCTGTTGGCGGTGACCGCCAAGATGTTTGTCTGTACCGCCGTGGTGGTCGGAGTGTTAAAGTGGCTGTCTTTGTTGGCGGTTTCCGCCACGGTCGTAATTACAATTTTTTTACTGCCGACCTGTTGGCGGACTTACCGCCGCTTTAACACCATCCGCCAGGGTTGTAATGACCACCAAAGAAGGCTCGTTGATGTGCTGCCTCATCTTATGTGTTTTTTTCAGCGTAGAAGAGGTTGATGGCATTGCACTTTTCTATTGAGTGAGGAATGGGTGGGTCCGGCAGGGGTTTCATGCAGAGCTTGATTATCTTGAGCAGTGTTTTGCTTCTCCAGGCTCTTCGTAGCTCTCTTTAATTAATGCCTCATCATGCTCCTCAATGGATTTTCCTTCTCTCAGTATGCCAACCTTAAAAAATAGTAACTGAGCCATCCCATAAAAAAATGCTTTAATTACTCTTTCATAAATAGCTGAGGCTGAGGTCAATCTGAACAGCATCCTGCAATAACAGAAAGCCCCCAACAGGGTCACAAATTATGTTAGTCTGTTGATTGCTCATTTACGCTTCTAACATTTAACACATTTCCTTCTTCCATTATAATCATCAATTATAATCAATATTTCTGATATATATTGGGGAGGAGTTATCTGCCACCCACACATTTTTGAGTAGCCCTTACAAGTAGATACATATATAAACTTCCTGAGTCAGCCAGCATACTTAACATTCTACCCTCACTTCCATATAGTAATGCTGTTTTTCTAACTTGTCATAGCTTTCTCTCTTCATTTCCTCTACTTAATATGTCTCCTCGTATTTATTTCCTTCTCCCTCTATCTGGCCTTACAGTTTATCTAATAACAGTAATAGTTATTAATATGTGTCATCATCTTTCAATCCTTGCTTTTGTTTTGCAAACATTTGCACAGTGGCCTCTTTTTCCATAACTCCCACAAATCACTTTCCTTGGCTCTGTTGTGGGGAAACATACTGGCAGCACTCTATTGGTCTCTGAATAGCCTCTTCTAAGGTAGGATATTTTGTTAGTAACTTTTTTCTTATTCTTTTATTATTTGTGCTTCTACCTGGTCTCTTATGAACAAATTACTCAAACTCACAAGATGTCAATAATGCTCTGCAAGCTGCTTCTTAGCATATATCTCCTTGTACTCTTTGTGCTTTAAAAAAACCTTATGTTGCTCTAATACGTTGTTCACCCTAGGAGTAAAGTGTTCTTTCAACATTTGTTGTGACATATCATATGCTGTTAGACTGCCCATCTCCTATTTCCACCTATTCCTAGGGAAATTTCAGAAAGGTCTTCATATAATCTTCCACCTGCAACACAGCCAATGATGTAGTAATACTACTTGTCTTCTTACTAGAACAACCCTGCCTCCTTTGGTATCTACAATTTGGGATACCATTTGTTTCATTGTTTTTTCATGTGGTGCAGGAAGAGATGTAGGATGTAGTGGCATACTTTGTTCAGAAAAATAAATACCCAAACTAAAAATCTAACACTATTAGTCAAAATACCTAACATATGAAACTAAAATAACTAGCTACTAAAACAAGGTAAAATAATTAGCAATCTTACATTTTCTTTGAGTTAGGAATTTACTATACATAATTTAAATAGTTATATGTTGAGTTCTATAGTCTTTCATCTCCTTCCTTTCTTGTGATTTGACACTTCCTGATGTTTTTGCTTTAACTTATTGTGTAAAAAAATGTATGAATACCAGTTGCAGTGACCTGCATTGTTGTATCTAACGTATTTTTCAGGTACGCTTGATTCCTTAATGTTCATGAATGGCTTGTGTTTTTTCTTTATTCATGTGCCAGGATCTCTTAGGTCTTTGCAACAGAGGCATGTTAGATATCGCGAGAGGCACTCTCATGCTTGGCTGACAGTTACTCCCACTTCAGGTGGCCTGTTGTTAGATCCTATGTGCTTGAGCATGAGCTCATTTTAGGTGTTTGAACAGACCTATACAACCTTATTTTATTGCTCTCTTTCTCACTGAGCAGCCAACTGCTGGTTTGCTTAATTCCACAGGCCAATTCACTTTCTCACCTGCTCGCGCACAGTCTAATTCTTTTTATTTTCCTGTTCCCGTTGTCACAACCAAAAATGTGTTAATGGGTATAAAAGGGAAGCAGGGAGCTGAATGCATAAACTGGATTTGTTTATTTCTTACAGATGTGACTTTTAGCTCAATCATCTAGCCCACAACTGCTTTTCCTGGGATCCACACCATCAGCATTCTATTTTATGTCATATTGCTGGATTTCCCCAAACACTATACCATGACTCTACACAGAAGTGAGGGGAGTGTTGACACAAAACCTTCAGTTTTTGTTAAGGGTGGTTAGACTACCCATTTATGATACAAATTATTTCTGTTGCTTTGGGAATGGGGTAAGATGAGTTTAAATAAATAGGTTACAGACAACAGTTTTCTCCAGGCGGGTAGGGGTGGAGGTGGGGGGAATGTAGGTGTATGAAAGGGCCCTTTTTGAAATGGTCACCCCGCCTATATTGCCCTAGTACTGATGGTTTTTGACTGAAAGTGCACTGGGTCCCTGCTACCCAGACTCCTAGTGCCAGTGCTCTTTCCCTTAAAACGAAGTAATGACAATCATAACCCAATTAGCAAGGAATTTAGCAACCATGTAAGTCCCTAGTAAATGATATCCCTGGTACCCAGGGCATGGGTACTAAAGGGGGTCCCTAAGGGCTTCAGCATATATGATGCCACCTTACGGGACCCACACAAAAAATGCACACAGACTGCCATTGCAGAATGCTTGAAATGGTGCAAACCATTTTGCAAACACAACATTGCACAAACTGTGTGTGCAGTGCCCACTACCACTGTATATACTATATGTAATTCACCCCTACAGCAGGATTTAGAGCCCTAAGGCAGGGTGCAGTATGCTACATGTGAGGGTCCATCTGCATGAGTAGATAGGCCCTTGTTATTTCTAGTTTAATTGCTAGATATTGCAAGCAATCAGGCTGCCATTTTAGGGACGCGTTCTGGACACTGGTCATTACGAGTCACCCAGCTACATGATGGTCACCTATATTGCCCTAGTACTGATGGTTTTTGACTGAAAGTGCACTGGGTCCCTGCTACCCAGACTCCTAGAGCCAGTGCTCTTTCCCTTAAAACGAAGTAATGACAATCATAACCCAATTAGCAAGGAATTTAGCAACCATGTAAGTCCCTAGTAAATGATATCCCTGGTACCCAGGGCATGGGTACTAAAGGGGGTCCCTAAGGGCTTCAGCATATATGATGCCACCTTACGGGACCCACACACAAATTGCACACAGACTGCCATTGCAGAATGCTTGAAATGGTGCAAACCATTTTGAAAACACAACATTGCACAAACTGTGTGTGCAGTGCCCACTACCACTGTATATACTATATGTAATTCACCCCTACAGCAGGATGTAGAGCCCTAAGGCAGGGTGCAGTATGCTACATGTGAGGGTCCATCTGCATGAGTAGATAGGCCCTTGTTATGTCTAGTTTAATTGCTAGATATTGCAAGCAATCAGGCTGCCATTTTAGGGACTCGTTCTGGACACTGGTCATTACGAGTCACCCAGCTACACGATGGCCGCACTGAAACGAATAGTGTTTTGTATCAAATACCTCATCTTAAGAAATCTGTAATGATTCCAGTACCAGATTTATTATCACGTACATCCAGAGGGCACCTTAGAGATGCCCCCTGAAAACCTACAAGTACCTTTGTTTGTTTGCTGACTGATATTAACCAGCCTGTCACCACAGATGAGTTTCTGAGCCCCTGCATGTGAAAGCCTGCACTCTCAGAAGTCAGAAACAATGCCTGATCCACAGGAAGGTGATCACACCTCCTCCAGCAGAATGGCAAGCAATTTAGCATATTAGGAGCAGGAGCTTCAGAGCCCCTTGCACCTTTGATAAGCGACCCTGGCTTCCCCACTCCTGGGGAATGACACTCCCTTCCCTGAGGCTGATTTGGTCCCAGAGCAGGCAGAAAATGAGTTATTCAAGAGGCGTGTTTCACTTCTAGGAATGTCACACCCATAAGGTGGGCTGCCTGAAGTTGATACTCAAGGAAGGGTTCCACCATGTTGGTTTTGGTGGAACTAGGAACACTTGGTCAGGAAAATGCCCACTTTCCACAGGAAGTGGTCATCTAGGGAGTGTTGTCACCCCAGGGGTAAGTAGCTCATTGGCTACTACAACATGCTCCCCTAAACACCTCTAAATTCAGTATTTAGGGGTCTCCCTGACACCAGGAACTCAGATTTGCCATCTGGGAACCAAAGAAAAGCTGAAGTCATGAGAACAGAGGTCCTGCACCAAGATTGGCTCCAAAACCTGCCTGACTCCTTGCATGGCGACAATCATGAAAACCAACTCATCCAGAGGCTGAGCATCCTACTCAAAACCCTTGGAAGACTGTTCTCACCTTCAACAACCAAGCAACATCTCCCTTGAGGTGAAGGAGTCATCCCCCTACATCTGCAGACAACAACTGCACCAACCTGGTATTTTGTTTTGTTTGCCATCAGGCCCACTGAGGGAGCAACTCAACTGGAGGAGGTTCTTGTGAGTCCAGGAGGTGAGTCACATCCTTTTACCAAGTCTAGAGATGCTGAGAACTCCAGGAGCTTTGCAGCACCAATTTCATGGGAATCAGAGCCCTTGCAACTACCAAGGCTTTCTTTGTTTCCAGTCCAGACACCACTGATGCCGACATTGACCTACCACCCAGGGACGTCAGGATCCACAAGGCCATGAACAAGAGCGGCCCTGATGCCCTGTTTTCTCTCCCACTCCAGGTCACCCAAAACCAACTGAGAGCCTCTAACTGTAGAGACCCTCCGGGCCAAACACATCGGCACCCGAGCCCCCCAGCCCAGGGTCAAAGAAACAGACTGCATCCTTGCACTCCAGAGAGCCACGAGAGCCAAATCCCCCTTCTGGTTCTACCGGGCTTGTCCCCATGCCCCCCCATGTAGCCTTACTTTTCTAGGTACCCTGCCATTGACTTTGACGTGTAGTTTTCGAGGCTATCAACATGACCAGCACCTCTGCACTTAGACTCACCAGGGCAGGTAAACCTGAACTGCTGGTGGTTTCTTCGATCTCAACCCCTTAGCAAATTAAGGCCCTCATTACAACCCTGGTGGTCGTTGTTAAAGCGGCGGTAATACCGCCAACAGGCCGTCAGTAAGAAAAATTTAATTATGACCACGGTGGAAACCGCCAACACATACAGGCACTTTAACACTCCGACCGCCATGGTAGCAACAAACACCGCAGCGGTAACCACCAACAGCCAGACGGAAGACAATGTACCGCCCACACCATTACAACCCGCCCATCCGCCAGCTTTTCCAGGGCGGTACCAACGCCATCAAAAGCACGGCGGAAACAGTACTTTGAAGGGAAACCACTCACCTCTCGACATTCAAGGAAGAACCAGGACGCCTTGGAGCCTGAGCTGCACTTCTTCCTCATGCTGGTGTTTCTGCTGATATACCAGGAGTACCAAGAGCGACAGGCACGACCACGGTGAGTACTGCACCTAGCACATAGAGGAGGGGTGGAGGAAAAAGGGAGTGACACACACACGTAACGCGCAACACTCCCACCCTCACTGCCAACAACATACACACAAACACATGCAACAACATTACATATACACCCCGTAACCCTCTGGAATAACGCAAGGACAAGTAATTGAGTCAAATGAGTGTTCTATTAGAAATAGTCAGAAATACATTAATAATTCAAAAACAGTATTTACAGAATATACAATATGTACAAAAGACGGGACAATGTCCACTCAAAATGTCCGTGGCCCACTGGGCTAAAACACATAGGCCAAGCCCACACTTGACTCCTGCCTCAATATGGAGAGAACACTGCAGGGGCATCAGGTCGAAAACACACAGGCAACTCAGGGGGATAGGGAAGGGAGCACCTCAGCGGAAGATGGTACTACACCACTGCTCCTGGAGGGGGCTACATGCCTGGGGAGTGCAAAGCCACAGTCTCTCAAGTGGGTGGTTTGCCAACTGCTTGGTCCTGGGGAGTGCAAGGCCACAGTCTTTCAAGTGGGTGGTTTGCCCACTGCTTGGTCCTGGGGAGTGCAAGGCCACAGTCTCTCAAGTGGGTGGTTTGCCCACTGCTTCGTCCTGGGGAGTGCAAGGCCACAGTCTCTCAAGTGGGTGCTTTGCCCACTGCTTGGTCCTGGGAAATGAAAGCCACAGTCTCTCAAGTGGGTGCTTCCCCCACTGCTTGGTCCTGGGTAGTGCAAAGCCACAGTCTTTCAAGTGGATGCCTGTTTTTCACTGGTTCTGGAGAGGGATTTGTGCCCAGTGTGCTACATCCTGCCAAGGATAGGGTGAGTGGATGCCTTCTTCCACTGGTTCTGGAGGGGGCTTTGTGCCCAGTGTGCTTCATCCTGCAAAGGATAGGGTGAGTGGATGCCTTCTTCCACTAGTTCCGGAGGGGGCTTTGTGCCCAGTGTGCTTCATCCTGCCAAGGATAGGGTAAGTGGATGTTTTCTTATAATGGTTCTGGAGGGGGCTTGACTACACTCCATCCGCCGACGGGGACGGCTGTACAGTGGTTGCAGTGCCGGCTCCAGCCATTTCCCTACAGCCTCAGACGGCTGCCCACTGGACGGCTGCCTGCAGGTGGCAGTGCTACTAGTGGTGGGGGGGGAGTCTCCAGCCCCTCCCCTGCAGCCTCGGATGGCTGCCCACTGGGGCTGCTGCTGCTGGTGGTGGTGCTACTTGCGGCAGTGCAGGTGGCGGTGCTGGTCGCTGTGCAGCTGGGGGTGTGGGCGCGGAGCAGCTGGCGGTGGTGTCCGCGATGCAGCTGGTGGTGCTGGCCACGGTTACGGTGGCAGTGCTGCCAGTGGTGGAGGGAGGCTCCAGCCCTTCCCCTGCTGCCTCGGATGGCTGAAGTGCCCTGCTGTAGTTTTGTGCCCCTTCCTGCCCTTGGCAGATGGTGGTGCCTCCTAGCTTCTGCCAGCTGGAGTCTTTGCCTTGGCCTTGCTGGCTGGTTGTGCCTCCTTCTCCTTGCTGGATGCTCTCCCCTTTTTGCCCTTTCCTGGTGGCGGAACCTTCTTGTCCTTGGCAAGTGTTAGTGGCACACTGGCTGGGCTGACGGGTGCCTCCTTAGAGCCTCTCAGAGCTCCAGAAACCACAGCAGACGTGGAGTTGGTGGTTGAGGTGCTGGGCTGGGTTCTAGCCACCCTAGCCCGAGGTGAAAGATGTGGGGGGGTAGGGAATAGGTCAACGTTGGTGAGGAAAAGCTTCTTAGGGACACTGGGATGGGAAGAGGGTGAAGGTTTGGGAGTGGAGGAAGAGGGAGTGGTTGTAGGAGGTGTCAGTCTGCTGTGTTTGGGTGTAGATACATGAGCTGGATGCTGTTGTGAGGTAGATGGCTGTTGGGTGGGTGTGTGTTTGCATTTGTGTACTTTGGGAGGACGGGTCATAGACACAGTGGGAGAGGACACAGGGGACATGTGCATGGATGTGGGAGTGGTGACTGCCAGTGAGGGGCGTGTAGTGATAGGCGTTCTGGAGGTAGTGGATGAGGATGTAGTGCATGTAGGTGTGAGTGGAGACGATGCTGGGAGGGAGGTGGACAACAAGGAGGAGGGGGACACAGTGGAGGGAGTGGATGTTGGAGTGTCTGCTTCTGGATGGTGCTTGTGTGAGTGCCTGTGGGATGATGTGTGGTGCTTGTGTTTGTGTGGTGCTTGTGTTTGCCTGAGCCACTTCTATGTGTTGATTTGGGTGAATGCTGGTCTGAAGGTGTCCTTGGGCTCATCCCATCTAAGTCATTCAGTGTAAATATATAGCTGCAATGGCTTTGTCAGTGCTTTCTAAAGAAAGGTCCTACATAATCATCTTTCTATGGCCCTGCAAGCGAAAAGATTCACAGCCACTTGCTTCGGCCTCCTTAGAGCCTTGAGGAAACTATCAAATGGCTCCCTATGGAGCTACGAAGAACAGTGGTACAGGGGCAGATCACACCTAGATGAAGGTCATTCTCTGTTCCTAGGCAGCCCCATCTCAGTGATTAACAGGCTGCAAAATCATCCAGAACATGGCTGCCTGATTGCTGGTGAGTGTACATAGAACCCAGTCAGCTCGTCCAGCACTTCCCACTGTGCACTTGCTACTGATATGCAAAAGAATCCAATTTAAGGCACAATGCATGGCGCATCTTGCTAAATGTAAACCAGGTCCACAGATTCTTCATCAACTTATAAAGCCTTACAAGGCAAGCAGAGAACTCAGGTCAACCAAACTAGGCCTTCTCATTGTGCCAAAAATCAAGAGGGCTTGAAGTGCCGGCCGGTCCCTTGCCTGCATGGCCCCCAAACTGTGGAACTCTCTGCCTGTCTAAGACTTGATATCAATCTGTCCAGTTTTAGAAAGCAACTGATCTGTTTAAAATGTAATCTGGATAGCTCTCAGCAGGGATGGTTGGAACTGGGAAGCCCGATTTGGGTAGCCATGCACCTAACAAATGCTGTGAATAATAATAATACACAAAGCATTTATTCCATGTACTAGTTCAAACCAAAAAAGTGCATTTTTAGTTGGAAACAGTGTCCCCTGGAATAAGCACGAGGACTAGAGAGGAATGATTTGTGCAGCAGTAACCATCCGCTGCATCTTCATCTGCCTCTGCATAACTTGTTAATTGCCAGACTCAAGTAGAAGACAAAAGCAGTAGAGCTTATGAGGTATTTTTTGTTCTGAGCAGGGCAGTGTTGGCCAATGGTTGGCCCTGCCTATAGCTCATATCAATACCGGGCCATCCTACCTCAACGAAGGAGTGAACTTCCACACTCCCACCCGCCAACTCCGATATGCCGACTTCGCACTAGCCACAGTCCCCCGCATCCAAGGCACCACCACAGGAGGCAGGTCCTTCTCCTACCTCGCCCCCAAAACCTGGAACTCCCTCCCCACCAACCTTTTCAAAACCAAAGAGCTCCTTCTCTTCAGAAAGAACCTCAAGACATGGTTGTTCAAACAGTGACCCTCTGTGCACCCCCCCCCCCAAGTGCCTTGAGACCCTCACGGGTGAGTAGCACGCGCTATACATTTTTTTGATTGATTGATATCAGACTCTTTCTCTGTCTATCGCTCCATTCCACTCTTTCTCCTTCTTTGACTTTCCGATTCTCCTTTAATGCCAGCAGCCACAAAGTCTGTTGACAGCTGTTCAGTAAGAGCACATGTAGACATACAGGCAGACAGTAGCTTTCTTGAAAGTATTGAAAATAATTAACAATGATATTTCATTTTGTAACATATTACTACGTGCATTTCTGGATTCTTTAGAAGGAAACTCTTCACTCCTGTAGAGTCCTTGACATACAATTTCTAATGCTAAGTCTTCCAACTGTCAAACTTTCCGGTGTTGCCAGCCATATAAAGTGTGTTTTCTAAATCCTGCTCATGTCACATTTAATTCATGCGCTTATGGTTTAGGAAACCTTCAAATTTGATAGAAGTAAGCAGAATAAACACAAGCTTATCACAGAAATGTTTACATTAGGAGAGTTGTCAAAATTGAAGATTCAAACTTATCTCTCTTTCCCCCTTTTCAGATTAGCTTTGCTGCATCAGTTCCACTTCTGAGTGACAAGATCCAGTTCCCCTCTTTCCTGAGGACCACGCCGAGTGATGTTGACCAGGCCTATGGGCTGGCCAGGCTGGTAATCCATTTTGGATGGACATGGGTTGGGATTCTGGCAGAAGAAAGTGATTATGGTTTAGAAGGGAGTCAGATCTTCTACAATCAGCTTCAAGAGGCAGAATACTGTGTGGCTTTCTACAAATTGCTCCCTGTGATAACCTCAAGGGAAAGAATTAACAACATAGTGAACACTGTGAGGACCTCCACTGCAAACGTCATCATGATTTTTGCAACAGTGTATTTCCTTGCCCCTGTCATAGATGCTTTGGCCAGAGATGGAGTTCGAGGTAAAGTTTGGCTAGCCAGTGAAGGCTGGACCATCATCCACACTGTTCTCAAAGAACCATATCACAAGAGCATGTTAGAAGGCACCATTGGTTTCTCCCCTAAAACTGGCAAGATTCCAGGCCTCGATGATTTCCTATACAAGGTACATCCATTCAGCGCTCCTGGGGATATTTTCATTAAGGCCTTCTGGGAAGAGGTTTTTGGTTGTCAATGGGATAGCACAGACAGAAACAAAACAACTATAGATCCCTTGGACAGAACCAAATATTGCACAGGAGAAGAGGATTTAAAATTGCTCAGTGCGACCTTCTACAGTGCAGATCAGCTTTGGGTAGCATTAAATACATATAATGCTGTCTATGCCATTGCACATGCTGTGCATGCTATGCAGCCTTGCCAAATGAAAGGAGGTTCCGAGGGAGGTTCCAATGTGAGGCGCAAGATGTGCATTTTGCATCCATGGAAGGTAAGGATGAGACATTATTATACTAATAGTTGTGCTGTTTTGTATGAACCATCAACAATGTTGCTATTGACATACTGAATGTATGTAAGCATTCCTAGTGGTTGTATGATGTTATTTCAAGAAAAGCAATATCAACATACCCACAGAGCGCCAAAAAAATAAACAACTTAAATATCATCACGCTACACTCAAACTATAAACTCATGAATATAGATAACAATAATATTGCATACTGAAATCTAAACAAGCATTTGCAATGCAATAGGTCTCACATTTGTGAGAGTTGGAGGTATTGGCGTAGTAAATGACAATGGGCCTGATTACAACTTTGGCGAAGGGGGTTAATCCATCCCAAATGTGACGTATATCCCACCCGCCGTATTACGAGTCCATTATATCCTATGGAACTCGTAATACGGTGGGAGAGATATCCGTCACATTTGGGACGGATTAACCCCCTCTGCCAAAGTTGTAATCAGGCCCGATGTCTTTTACCTATGTGTTTTGGTTTAAAGTGTAGTGGATGTATGTCAGGTGCCACAGCAACCCTCCCAACCCTGTCACTGCAGGAGAGAGGACACAACAAGGATGCCATCTTGGGAGTGTTTGTGCCTCATTCCTACAGACTGGCTGTGATACCCTAGAGATGCAACCCTTTCTGGTGTGTTTACTTAAACTTTTATGGCACCAAGCAAGCCACAAAGAGACACCTTCATGGCATTTAACCCAGAGAATGAGAGCAAAGAAAAGGGGGCAGTCATATATTTCTGTGTGTTGAACTTTTAAAGGAATTATTCCTCTACATTGGCAACACCAGCCTAACCTTTATAAACATGGACTCTATACAAAGAGAATAACAGAAGAGGCAGCTTAACTGTGAATGAATTAAAGCAACTTTGCTAAGAATGGCACCTGCTTTGTAGCACTATGAAATGCAAGAAGCTGTACTACCAAGTGCTGTATTAAAAAAATGAGCTATTCCCAGACTGCCCCAACACGCGCCAGGCAAAGAACCCTAGGGTAAAGGATGTGGCGTAAGGGCCAGAGCTGCCAACCGTAGAGCTGGGGCTCATGGTTTAAGTCTTGACTCTGGCTCAACCTCCTGTGATTCTGGGCAAATCACTTAATCTAACTTTGCTACAAAAAATACATGTGTTCCTGTGTAATGTAACTGGTGCTCATGTAAAGAGTTGTAATACCTTTGTATCTGGTTCGCGCTAACTGAACTCTATTTGATGAGGCCCAATTTACAACCAAAGGCTAGATGTTTTCAGCAATCAAGCTTGAAGCTATGAAGTACTTGGGTCTGGAGTCACAACTCCTTTTCCACCATTTTAGAGACAACACCTTTTGCTATCTTCTTGCCTAGAACTAACCTGTGTGCTTGGTTGGTGACCCTCCGGAGGTTATCAATAGCACATGCTATCGCCTTGTGTTAAACTCTACTCAAGTCAGTTGGTTAATGCACCCATTGCAGAGGTCTTGACAGAACGAGAATGCCAATGATTACAGTCATGACATAGCTTTTTCACCTCTTCATCTCTGCAAGGTCAATGTAAATGAATTATAGAGATTTTGTTAAGAATGCCATCTGCTTCGCAGTGCTATGAAATGGCAGAAGCTGTATTACCAAGCGCTATATAAAAAAGTGAGTTATTCCCAGACTGCCCCAACACGCATCAGACAAAGTACCCTAGGTGGGAAAGGATGTGGTGTAAAGGCCAGATCTGCCTACCTTGGTGCTGAGGAGCACGGTTTGAGTCTCGGTGCTGGCTCACCATCCTGTGATTCTGGGAAAATCCCCTTGCTACCAAAAATGAATGTGTTCTTTTGCAATGTAACCAGTGCTCATGTAATGCACAGAAATACCTTTGAATTGAGTTTACGCTATATAAAACTGCAAAATAATAAATAAATAAAGCGCTCTAATACTTTTGTGTTGAGGTGGCACTATACAAAACTGCCAAAAAAAAAAGCCCCCTCAGACATTGCAAAGGTCGAACCAAGATAGACTATATACTGCGATGTGCAAAGTGCGAGGCAAAAGAAAGAATAGTGCGCCACACTAAAGTACCTTCCCGATCTTGCAATAATCTAAGTTACAGGGTCAGTCTCTAAAGCGGTAACAAAACAGTCTCAAGGCAGGTGAAACGTAAAGCGTTTACAAACAACATCCACAAATTTTTTAAAGGTAGGCCCAGGAATGAATGAAAATGGTGGACGTGAGATGGGTGTGGTTAAAGCCCTCAGAATACACTACAACATGTTGAGAAGAGCATTGCTTGTGCGTTGCTATGCTCGACCTAAAAATAAAGAAATGGCAAATATCATAAAAACATTAAAAACAAGTAAACATAATAACAATCATGGCAATGCTGGAAAATCAACATAATTCAACAGCAAAAAAACAATACTACATATATATGTTATGTATATATTGTGACAAACTCAACGCTGTGGAGGTATCCACTTGCTAAGGACTTCTAAAAAAGGAAATGCAGACACAGCTAGCCCAAACCCTAAAATATAAAGTAAATTGAACAGATCACAAAAGCCAGGTCTTGAGTTGAAGTAGAAGTATTTAGTTGTGGAATATATATCCAGAAGAAGTGTATTTAGGTGGTATGCTGCAAGAGATGAAAAGGAACAGCCCTGGGAGTGTAAATTTGTAATGCTTAACCAATGATAACCAGTGTAGAGACTTTAGAGTCAGGACGAGGGAGAGATCAGGCAACTTAAGTTCCAGATGGGCCACGGCATTTTGATTGGTTTGAATACTATTAAATAAGGATCTGGCAATGACCTCTAAAAGATCATTGCATAATACAACCAACTAGTGCTTGGATGACAGTTTTGCAATAGTTGAAAAGAAACTATTGAAAGATTTTGCTCAACATTCAAAGACTCCTGTGGCAGGTACCGCAAACTGTGGCAACTTGCTCTTTCATGGGAAGGGAACTGTCGATGATAATCTCCAGCTTTCTAGCCATAATACTGGGTGAAGAAGAGGAGCCGAGGTAGCTTGGCCAATAATCAAGGGCCCAAATATTTGCATTACCGAAAAAATGGCTTCTGCATTGTCTTCATTAAGATTGTAATGGGTTTTTTATATACATATAAATATAATTCACAATAAAATGAATTCATTTCAAATATGAAATTGAACATATTATAACAATAATAATAGTTATGACACTTCTACTGCATATAGCTACCTCATCAGAGGTGTATCAGCGCTCGATACCAAAGCCCACCCACCTACAAGCAGTTCTCAAACACTCCTGCATACTGGTCTAAAAAAACAGATTTAATTTGCTTTTTTTTAATAAACATTCCTTCTAACTGGGCTTGCCGCACCGCTAAGGGCAGAGAATTCCAGAGTTTGGATGCTAGGAAGCCAAACGACTTCCCACCCATATGTGCCTTTCTCACTCTGAGCACTAAAGGCAGCAGCTCCCTTTCTGATCTAAGGTTCCTCCGGGGTAAGGTCTCACTAAAACTATTCCAAATATTTATTTCTCCATCAACACTATTTAGCATTTACCAGAAATGGTTAAAAAATTCAACCTGCTCACTAAACAATGTATCAAATTAGGCTTACAAACAGCAAATAGAAATGCTTTCCCAATTAAAGAAAATATAAAAAGGCTATACAAATGAAAGATTACAGCAGGACAGCATCAATTTACTGGATTATTCCTATGCAAGGAAGATTTCAACCATTCAACTACATGATCTATCAAACCAACTCAATGTAAGGTTGATTGCAAATATCAGCTAACTAATTAATAAAAAGCATAAACTTTTAAGTAACTTTTCCAAATATTTATTTCTCCACCATACAGGTGCATCCTCTAAAAGAAGAAAACAATGCTTAAAGGAACAGACAATGAAAGCACAAGCAGTAAAACTCCTAAAATATAAAAAACACCACCTCGAAAATAAGTATTGTAAAAAAAGCATGAAATTAACATTTAATGTAAAAAAATGCCTAACTAAAAAAATTTACTAAAACATAAAAACGCGAAACTAAAATGTCATTAAAGAATAAACCAGCTCAACTAACAAATCTCTTTCTCTCAGTAGCCTGCGACACACGAAAATTGGTCTAAACACAACACCAAACAGGGTCTGCAAAGCAAAAATCTACAAATAAAATGAAACAAAGACAATATTCAAAACAAGCAAAAATGTGCATGTTCAATGTGAAAATATTAAAATAAATATAATCACAGAAATTATCATTATAAATAAGATCTTTTTATATACTCTGGAAACCACAGATAAACTATTGGAATTTGCAAAACGCATCAAATCTTAAAAAGGGATGATGTTTTTCAGTTATTGATGAAATATTTACACTAAGGAAAGCATCAACAGTAACAATACACATTGGAAATGCACCAAATAATATTCTCTCTCCTGCTATGGCAGGCTTGTCACCTACAATGAAACAGTACAAGGTGTTATCCATAACCAACCCTCTAATATATCTCTAATATCTTTAATATCTAATATTACAGAAGGGGAAGTGGGAAATATTTTATAGGACCTGAAAGAGGCCAGTTTAAACTAATTTCGTAATTTTGTTAAATAGCAATTGGCCAACACCTTTTCATACCAACCCTGAAAATATTAATGGAGAGAACATGTAGAACAGCAAAGAAAACACCAGTAGCACCGGAAAACCATGAAAAAATACACATAACCGAACACCTTCTAACCACAAATAAAACGACACCTTATTATTACATAACAACCACAAAAAAAGATAAAAGAGTTAGCATTTATGTTACTAACAACAATGTTCTTATGTCATCACAGTGTAACATGTGGATGATGGGTAGAACTTTATTGCCCTCCACTATTCAGTCAATTTTTTTTACAAATGTGACCAAAATAAAGATACACACATCCCATTATTTTGAGCACTGTTACTTAAAAAATAAAGTGCAATTTACAATGACATGCTAACATAGTATAACCCTAAAACACTATTCTTAAAATTTACTCACACCCTGCAACTCCGGGGTGTTACTATTATGTTAACCAGAGCATGTGGAGGTACCCCCAAATAGTCACCCAATATAGAACATGTAGTTAATCTAGAATTTACATATGAAATTAAAAAATCAATTGCTTTAGCACTTATCCCTGTAGCGGAAGTGACTAAGGACTATGACATGCTTAATAAATCTCTTTATTACCAAAGCCATGAAACAAAACTAGCCTAACTGATGGATTATTTTGAAGATACTTGCTTTGTCATCTGCACCGAACAGAACACTGGCAGCAAACGATGTATCACAGTCCATGGTGGAATGTCTACAAGCACCATGTCCCAAGAAGCATAGACAAATAACACACTGGAACGGTGGCACAATTCTTTCCAATTAACATTTGGAACAAACCACCCTAAACTCTACCAGTTTCTAGAAATACTTAGAAAAGAACATAGCTACCAGGGACTTAGAAAGGAACAATCCCTCACCAAACTCAAGCCAAAAATATCCACATAGCCTAAAAATATGCATGAATCCCCAGCATGAAAATTAAGACTCTTTGTTATCAAACAAGGTTTACCATATCGAGACATAGCAAGAACCCTACTAGCACACTAAATAACATCAATATAAACTCCCTGAAAACAGAACACTCATATTTTTATTAAAATGTATTTGTAAATATTAGTAAAGCAACTTTCACATACCAATCTGACTAAATAAATAGTTAAAAATACATATTTTCAGTTTGATAATTGAAACTTGGCACAATAACTATGTAAAAATAATCACCTATACACATATCCTAATATCATACAAAATCATACAAATACATAATAAATCATCATAAGTAACATTAACAAATGATTACTATTAACTAGTAACTAAAGTAAATGAAATAAAATAACACAGTTTCATAGCTGAAGCTCTAGTAATAAAATGCAGATCTAGAGAGCACAATCCCAAAAAGGTCTTGATAAAAAGGAGCAAAAATGAAAAAATAAACCAGACAAACATAATAACATCCAATACAATTCCAACAATCCAGTGAATTCATCCAAGATTGGATATGTAAGAAAAAATAACTAAATGCTCCTGCTGAAAAATCATGTAATAATAAAAAAATATTGTTGGTTAAAAAAGTATTTTTCCTTCAAAAATAAAGAAACGCATTCAGATAAAAAATAAAGTCCCACTTCCGATTAAGATGGCATTAGTGTGCTATGAGCCTTGTGTCATACTGTGCCCTGGAGACTTGTGTGCTGTGCCCAGTGCCAATCTGGAACTCCTATTGAAACTGGGGGATCCGTGAGACAAAGAGAACTGCTGAAGTGTATAAAGAGTGACAAGGCTCACTCATACGGACAAAACAGAAGTATTGGAGCAGGAGAGGTGGACCCGCGAAGGTGTGGTCCAGTTCTAAACCAGTCAACCAGATTGCCGGTCGGATCAGCCACATTGATGGGTCAACAGGAAGTGGGAGGGGATCACAAGATGCTGCCAAGCAAATTGGAATGAGGCATGCTTGGAGGGCAATATGTCATGGCAGGAGATGAGCCCCATCTAACTGTGAAAGAATGAGAACACAATTGTCAATAATACTCAGGCCAGTACAAAATCAAGCCGCAAGACTGCACAATTTCTGAGTAAACAAGGTTGCAACCAGTTAAACGACTCTTCCTCTTAGTAAAGGAAATTTAACATTACTGTCTTTAATCTAAAAAATGCACAACCTTGGAGGGCAATGGGCCCAGGATAAAGACAGAAAGGTTCTTTGACCAAGATGAGAGACCACTTCAACCCAGCCATGCAGCTTGGTACATGCCACCACCACACAAAAGAGAATAACTCAGCCTAATAACAGAGATTTACCACGTTACTTCTGACACTGAATATCAAGACCATATTAGGTCAAACACCACGGTAATAAAATCAGCCCCACCCACAAAAGGAGACTTAATGCATGCCTGTCAGAAATGAAAAGAGATCTAAAGAAAATCATCCAAGACAGGTTGACAAAACTAAGTACCAAGCTTGGGAATGATGTGGTTGAAATTAAAGCACATCTACAAAACATGGGACAAAGGCTGGACCAAGCTGAAACACATATCCAAGCCACAAATGATTCAGAGTGAGTGTTCATCACAACAATTTATCCTATGGAAGCACAGACCAGATTGCTACTGGCAAAACCTGATGACCTGTGAAGCAGGTCCATAAGGGAAAATATTCGTATTAGAAGCCTGAAGGAAGGTACTGAGGGTAACATGATTGATTACTTTACAGAAATGTTCAGGAGTATCTTGAAATGAGAAACTGAATACCCCATTGTATTGAGAGAGCCCGCAAAGTGGGATGCAAGACAACAAAGAACAAGGACAGGAGATATACTGGCCCTGGTGTTAACCTACTCTCAGAAAGAGAATATTATGATAGAAGTGCACAAAATGAAAAAAGTGCCTACTGTGACAGCAAAACAGCCCATTCCAAGACTGTTTGCTGTCACACTTCAAAGAAGGCAAGAATATTAGGAAGTCACAATGGAATTGAAACAAGTGACACATTTGTTACAGATGGATCATCCTGGAAGGCATACAATTAACCTGGAAGAGGTCCGATAAAAACAAAAAAGAATCAACAGGAAGGTTGGTTTCCAAAAATGAGAGTGGCAATGGCAAACCAGCAGTGCTGAATTTGTGCAGGTGTTTGGTGGTACCTAGCACCAGCACTTATTTCTAAACACCAGCACTTATTTATTAGAATCACCGCAAGGGGTTGCTATCTATTTTTAAGAAGAGCTCATAAATAAGAAAAGGTGCTCAAGATACTTTAAAAAACACAAAACTGCTATCAGTACAGTGTGTAGTGACCTAAACATACCTTGGTCCCCGGAACTTAAATTTTAACATATGAAGCACTGCAGATCAGCAACCAAAGACAGTGCTGCTCTATTGAAAAATAGAGGTAAGCCAGTGACATTGAAAGGGACCAACCAACACAAGAGGAACAGCCAATCAACAAGATGGTAGTTTCAATCTGGTCTTCAAGGAAGGTGAGATGAGACAATATCAATGAGAGAACTTATCTTAAAATATTTAGTGTTAACTCGGTCTTCAAGTTGCTAGTGGTTAACATGAGACTGCCTGATGAGGACTAGTGTGTTCAGAGTTCCAACCTTTGACAATGGAAAAGCTGATGAGTAAGAATATGTTGTACACATAGGGCACTGTTTGTCCATAATGTTGGCGATCCAGGGCAGGGGAGAGGGCATGGACCACCTGAACCATGAGAGAATATAACATAACATAGACGTCATCATAGTGACGTTCCACGCATACTGATGCTGAGGACTTCACAGATTCTTAGGCAGATGGTGTATACGGTCCCTTAGTGAGAGAGACATGTGTTCTTAATTGTTGGACTTTTTTGCTTATGCAGGGTGTCCCCGATCTTCTTGCCTCCTGCCTCCTAATCTTTTTTCTGACATGTTGCTGTTGGTTTTTGAACTCGGAGCACTTTACCACTGCTAACCAGTGCTAAAGTGCATATGCTCTCTGTGTAAATTGTATTGTTGATTAGTTTATCCATGATTGGCATATTTGATTTACTAGTAAGTCCCTAGTAAAGTGCACATGAGGTGCCAGGGCCTGTAAATCAAATGCTACTAGTGGGCCTGCAGCACTGATTGTGCCACCCACATAAGTAGCTCTGTAATCGTGTCCCAGACCTGCCATTGCAGTGTCTGTGTGTGCAGTTTTAACTGTAAATTCGACTTGGCAAGTGTACCCACTTGCCAGGCCTAAACATTCCCTTTTCTTACATGTCAGACACCCCTAAGGTAGGCACTAGGTAGCCCCAAGGGCAGGGTGCAGTGTATGGTTAAGGTAGGACGTATAATAATGTGTTTTATATGTCCTGACAGTGAAATATTGCTAAATTCGTTTTTCACTGTTGCAAGGCCTGTCCCTCTCATAGGTTAACATGGGGGCTACCTTTAAATCTGATTAAAGTGTAGATTCCCTTTGGGAGCGGATGGACATGTGGAGTTTGGGGTCTCTGAGCTCACAATTTAAAAATACATCTTTTAGTAAAGTTGATTTTAAGATTGTGGGCCTGATTCTAACTTTGGAGGACGGTGTTAAACCGTCCCAAAAGTGGCGGATATACCACCTACCGTATTACGAGTCCATTATATCCTATGGAACTCGTAATACGGTAGGTGGTATATCCGCCACTTTTGGGACGGTTTAACACCGTCCTCCAAAGTTAGAATCAGGCCCAATGTGTTTGAAAATGCCACTTTTAGAAAGTGAGCATTTTTTTGCTTATACCATTTCTGTGACTCTGCCTGTTTGTGGATTCACTGTCTGGATCAGTTTGACAGTTGGGCTGGGTGCACCTCACACTAGACAGTGACACAAAAGGAGCTGGGGTATAGTCTGCATTTTCTGATGAGCCATCTGTGCTAAGAGGGAGGGGAGGAGTGGACACTTACACAAGAAATTCCCTTTCTCAGGTGTCCATACATCACACTTCAGAACTTCCAAAGATTTGTTAGGTAGAATACTTAGGGCCTGACTCACAAAGGTAACTTAGACTTTTGTGTAAGTGTATGTCTTCCAAACTACAAGTTACAAGTACTACAATTTACTAGTAACTTTATGACTATGAAGACTCAGCAGTCAGGGCAGTGAAATCTGATACACAAAAATATAGAAAAGGCCTATCTTTCTATTTGCTGTTTTCTCCACCCAAACTGCAGAGTCTGTGCAGAGATTAAGGGGGGTACAATTTCAGACCACCGGCAGGTTACTTTGGAAATTATGGGGGGGACCAACTACCAAGGAGAAGTGGGCTTGGAAATATTGGCCATTCCTATCAAGAGACCCAGTTAAAAAGAACTAACCAAAAGTAGAAATGAATACTTCAATAAAAATAACTCGTAAAACATATCCATCAACAACAACTGGAATGCTTTTAAAGCAACCTTCAGGGGAAAGTCAATCTATATGAAGGTAAGAATGTGCACGGAAGTATAGCTATGTGAACATAAACTCATGCAAGATTTAGAGAAAGGGGAAAAGAAACACATACTTAATGCAAACAAATAGAGCAAAACAAACATTAAATGCTTGCAAGGTCAGTTGAAGGTCAGCTGACCTAGGCAGTGAACTGCTCTGCCTCTCGTAGCTCCAATGGCAAATAGAGCCCTTGTTCCTCTGAACTCCTGACGTCTGTCAGGAGTTCGAGGCCCTCCTCCACCTGCAGGCTTCTGCCTGCACCTCATCCCTTCTGTCTGGTGGGAGAGCTCTGCTCTTCTGCTAGGCTGCCTTCTGCCTCTCTTCTCCTTTTTCCTACTTTGTCTCTGTTTCACTCTTTGTGGGCTTTTCCTTCTGTGTTCTCTCCCTTTTGTGTTCCTTTTGTCTTTCGCTTTCTGAGTTTCACTCTCTCCTCATTTCTTTCTCCTCTCACTCCGCTCTCTCACACTCGCTTTTCCCCCCCTCTCTCTCCCACGCTGCTGAACATCCGGCCCATCTCCCTGCTTCCCTTCCTGGCAAAAGCCATCGAGAAGATTGTCAACAAACAACTGACCCACTTCCTTGAGGAGAACAACACTCTGGACTCGTCCCAATCCAGGTTCCGCAGCAACCACAGCACGGAAACCACACTCATCGCTGCAACTGACGACATCAAGACCCTACTTGACAACAACGAAACCATGGCCCTCAGCCCCCTTCTACACTGTCTGCCACCACACCCTACGCACACACCCCAATGACACAGGGATCCGCAACAGAGAAACAGAGCCCTGGACTGGATCCCCTCCTTTTTCACCGGCAGTACCCAGAGAGTCCGCCTCCCTCCATTTTGCTCTGAAGCCACTAAGATCTTGTGTAGCATACCTCAGGGGTCATCCCTCAGCCCGACCCTCTTTAACGTTTACATGGCTCCGCTTGCAAACATCGTCCAGACGCACAACATCAACATCGTCTCATACGCCGATCACACCCAGCTGATCCTCTCCCTCACCAAGGACCACGCCACTGCCAAAACCAACCTCCACAAAGGAATGAATGCCATCGCCGAATGGATGAAGAACAGCTACCTGAAACTGAACCCTGACAAGACTGAGGTCCTCATCCTCGGCTCCACCGCGTCCGCCTGGAATGACTCCTGGTGGCCTGCCACACTAGGAACCGCACAGACACCCAGCAACCACGCACGCAACCTGGGGTTCATCCTGGACTCATCACTATCACTGACCCAGTAAGTCAACGCCATCTCTTCCTCCTGCTTCAACATCCTCTGCATGCGTCAGAAGATCTACAAATGGATCCCCACTGGAACCTGAAGGACGGTCACCCAAGCCCTCGTAAGCAGCAGACTGGACTACGGCAATACCCCCTACGCAGGAACCACGGCCAAGCTCCAGAAAAGAATGCAACGCATACAGAACGCCACCGCACACCTCATCCTGGACATCCCCCGCTGGAGACAGATCAGCCCACCTGAGAGACCAGCACTGGCTCCCCATCAACAAGAGAATCACATTCAAGCTCCTCAACTATGCTCACAAAGCACTGCACAACACCGGACCAGAATACCTCAACAGGGGACTCACCTTCTACACCCCGACCCGCCAGCTTTGCTCCGCTGACCTTGCCCACTCATTCAAAGAATGACTGCCGGTGGCAGATCATTCTCCCACCTCGCCGCCAAGATGTGGAACACTCTTCCTATCCACCTGCGACAGACACTGGACCTGCTAACCTTCAGGAGACACCTCAAGACCTGGCTGTTCGAGCAGTAGCAGCAGGGTAAGTAGTGCGCTTTACAAATGCTATGATTGATTGATCGATTGACTGAAAATTCTGTTGACTACTGAAGCAAAAAAAAAAAAATACTGAAACAATTGTTTGTGCAGTACAGGTGACAAAGTCTTAGCTAGTAACTGGAGAACCCAGAAAATGAAAGAAGACGTAGTAGAGTTTAAGCATGCAGATGAGAAAGAGTTAACCAATGAGAAGGGGAAGAGGGATCTATATGCAAGCTATGAAGATGATGCTGCCCAACAAGGCCCAGGGCCCGGATGGACTCACAATTGCCTTTAGTACAGATTTTGCTCCCCTGTTCATGGGACCCCTTACTGAACTTTTCAACTCTTTTAAAGAGGAGCCAGGCATTATGCCCATCTTATGGAACACAGAGATGGATGTAATTTCCAAACCAGGCAAACCAATAGATGTGTAAATAATACTGACCGATAGCCCTTCTTACCACTGATATTAACATCTTTAAATCCTCACTGAGAGGCTAAATAAAATTCTCAGTGTCTTTTATAAAGTAAGGGTATGGATCCTGCAGCTTTTGCCAACTTTGATAGGGCTCACTTTTTGTATTTCAAGCGAGTCAACTTATTGAGTAGAATAACTCCTAAAGTCCACAAAGTGATAATGATAAAGTAGTTAAACATAGGTTGTATTAACTTTTCAAAATCCAAAATAAAAAATTAATCATTAGCATCCATAGATCATTCTGATATTTTATTTTAATCATCAAGGTTGATGCACCGTGTTATATCTAATTTGCTGCCAACACGTGTTTCACTCTTTATGGCAGGGACACCTAGGGCTTTTTCAAGACAGATATGATAATCCATAACATAAAGAACATCATATATAATATACAACATGACATCCATATTCATTATATCCAACATCTTTGCTTAATGTTACAATTAAACAATTGACAAATAATTCGACAACATGCACAAAACAAACATTCACAGAGACAAAAAAGGGAAAAACATTGAGGGGGTCATTTTGACCCCGGCGGTCACTGGTAATGTGGCGGTGGCACCACCAACAGGCTGGCGGTAAATACCGCCACATTATGGCATTGGCTGTTTGGCTGAAGCCAACCCGCCAATGTACCACTCCGACTGCCATGGCGGTAGCAGCCACCAGGCTCGAGAAATGCCTCTCCAGCCCGGCGGGCGCTATTGTACCGCCTCAGGCATTTTGACCCTGCCTACCGCCATGGTTTTCGTGGCGTTCGTAATGCCACGAAAACCATGGCGGTAGGCCCTATCAGTGACAGGGAATTCCACTGCACCACATTCACACTGACACGCAGACACGCATTCACATATCCATACTTACACGCATTCTCACACATGTATACATGCACGCAAACAACACTACACATACATTCGCATTCACGCACACACTCACACACACATGCACACCCCCCCACACCCACATACACACAACGCCCCACATCCCCCCTGTCGGAAACCCAACTTACCTGAATCCAGGGGCTCTTCTGGAAGGGGGCGGGGTGCTGCTACCGTCAGCAGCGCCCACCAGCAGAACACCGCCAGGCCATATCATCTCTGTGGATTATACATATGTGACTTCTCCACCCCAGCCCACTCAAGTAGATCTCTGCGCCAGTCTGCTTGTCTAGGGGGGTCTGAGGCTGACTCAGCTAATCGATATACACCTCTTAGCAACTATTAGCCCCAGCATTGTGAAGTGGCGGCTTAATTTTTTTCTGAGGGTTGTCAGGGAGAAGGCGCGGATATATTGTTTAACTGTACTCAACACCTCCCATCCTGTCACCCCCGAATGCAGTGCAATATCCCTGCCCAGTACATCGAGATAACCACGCATATCCATACCATGTGTAGAAAGTCAGCCACTCTCACCTCACATCTAGGACAGCCCAATGACCCTGAGGGATAAACTGCATGTAGCCCCTTTGGAGTGAGATATGTCATTTGTACTATTTTATATTGGATTATTTTAAACCGTGCACTAATGGAGACTTGCATACTGCTGTGATTATTTTGACCATTCTTTAGGTCCAATTGGTTCACCACTGTCGCACTGCCAGGTTTCATCTATATGGAGTGGAGCAAGTCTTCTTTCAGCAGGGAGCATGCAGTAGACGTGTATTGAACTTTCACCCTCCCGCCATGGAGATGAGCATCAGCAGTGTTTGCAAGGGCTTAGGGCCCTCAAGGAATGATTGCCTAAGCTGCCATGCCATGGCCGCTATTTTGGCATATTGAAGAAATTGTCTCCTTCCTAATGCAAATGTCTCCACTGCATCCAGTAGGGTTATAAAGCGACCCTCTGGGTATAAATCCAACAATATAATACAACCTCCCTCTTACCATCAGTCCACTGCCATTGCTTTGGACATTTGTTCAAAGGGGCGCACTATCCATATGTCCAACTCTGGAGCATATGGTGAACTACCCAGAGCCCACTGTATTGCCCTCTCCCACAACTGGCCCATCAACCAGATCTTAAGGCGAGAATATGTCGATCACCACTTCTCCATGCATCAACAGCACACCAAGCTGGTGACCATCATGAGTGCCCTCCAATAAGGCTCGCTACCAGTTATGTTCACAGTTGGAAATGGTCTCTCTTCAGGGTCACCCCCAAACTTTTTGCCTTCCTCCTCTTCTTTTTCTGACCTAATTTTTGCTGGCTTTAGGACTCTGGACACTTTACCACTGCTAACCAGTGCGAAAGTGCATGTGCTCTCTCCCTAAAAACATGGTAACATTGGCTCACACTCAATTGGCATATTTGATTTACTTGTAAGCCCCTAGGAAAGTACACTACATGTGCCTAGAGCCTGTAAATTAAATGCTACTAGTAGGCCTGCAGCACTGATTGTGCCACTCACATAAGTAGCCCCTTCACCATGTCTCAGGCCTGCCATTGCATTTAAAAGTACTAGCCAAGCCTTAAACTCCCCTTTTTCTACATATAGGTCACCCTTAAGGTAGGTCCTAGGTAACCCATAGGGCAGGGTGCTATGTAGACAAAAGGCAGGACATGTACCTGTGTGTTTTATATGTCCTGGTAGTGGAAAACTCCTACATTTGTTTTCCAGTACTGTGAGGCCTGCTCCTTTCACAGGCTAGCATTAGGGGCTACCCTCATATTCTGTTTGAGTGGTAGATTCTGATCCAAAAGGGGTAAACAGGTTTTAGTATAGCCAGAATGGTAATAGAAAATCCTACTTATCGGAGAGGTTGGATTGTATATTACTATTTTTGAAATGCCACTTTTAGAAAATGAGCATTTCCCTGCATTTAGAATCCATCTGTGCCTTACAGCCTGTCTCCAATCCACTTCTGGCTGGGCTGGCTGACAGCTCTCTTGTGCATTTCATCCAGACAACCACAAACACAGGATACTCAGTCACACCTACACTCATCTGCATACTGAATGGGTCTTCCTGGGATGGAAGGGTGGAGGGCCTTATATTTACATTTCAAAGACTAGTGGCCTGCCCTCACACAATGGACTGCCAAACCCCTACTGGGATCCTGGCAGGCAGACCTGTACTGAAAGGGCACCTTGTGCACTTCAAAACCACTCTTTGAAGTCTCTCCCACTTCAAAGGCATTTTGGGGTATATAAACTGGGCCCATTTGGACCAAATCTTACAACCGGTCAAGAGGAGCTGCCTGGCTGCCCAAAGAACTCACCTGGACTGCTTTGCTGTTGCCCTGCTGCCTTGCTGGCCTCTGACCAGTGCTCTCCAAGAGCTCGGATTGAGCTTACCTCTTGTATCTGAAGTCTCTCTGGGTTGTCCCATTCTCTCTGGAGGATTCTAAGGCTTACCCTTCTGTGTCTGTCCGCCAACATGAGATCTACCAACAGGCTATCTAGTTCCCAAAACACTTTTCTCCTTACCTCATACATTGCCCCCTGCAACACATACAAGCAATGGGATAGCACTACCATCTTTATGAGTGATACTGTCCCCATCAGGGATCATTTTAATGTGTTCAATAATGTTATGGAGGGGCGCAAATTCCTAATCACCCTCCTCAGATTTGGGTCATATGTCTGCTGCTCCCCGTGGGTGATGTACATACCTAGATGTTTAACATTATGGCCCTCATTATGACATAGGTGGTCAGCAGACCGCCATGTCAGCAATGGCGATAGTTCAGTTGACAGCCTGGCGGTAATGACTGCCAAATTATGACCATGGCGGTGATCCTTCCCATAGACATCCAACGTACCACCTGAACCACAAGTGTGGTCCGGCCACCGACCACGGTGGTTGACATCTTCAGGCTGGCGGAACACCATTCCCTGCCCACCATAGGATGACAAAGCAGCCAGCCAGGATTTCCGAGACTGGACCACCGCCAGGCGGAAACAAATCATTAAAATGAGACACTCACCTCCAGGGATACAGAGGAGACCGTGACTGCCATGGAACCCAAACTTGAAGTCCTACCGGTGCTGTACCATGCGATTGCAGTCCAGAAACAGCATCGCCGACGACAATGGTCAGTACAGCCGCCTAGCACACAAGGGAGGCAGGGGAGGGTGACACACGAGTGGCACACCTTCACGCACAACACACACCGTGCACATATCACACACCAAGAACAATCTGCTGAGAAATTTAACAACAACATAAGCCAGAAAGTAAAGAAAGCCAAGACACATACCTCTGGTCCAACCACTGTATTCTGGTGGACTTGCGCCCACAACAAATGAAGCAACCATATGCAAAGGGCCATGTCCAGTCCAATGTTATGAACAACCCACAGGTCAATGTAAAAGGCCCAGCTTGACTCCTGACAGCCCAAGTCATTCCACTGGGCAGGGGCATCATGTTGGAAGGCAGGCACCTCAGGGGGAGGAGGGATCTTGGGAGGGGGGTCCTTGGGTTTGGGTTTGGGGGGGCCTTGCTCTTTTGTTTAGGGGCGGAGGAGTGGGCTTGGAGCGGTGGGTCAGAGTGAAAGTTTTGTGCCCCTTATGAAGGTTTTTGCTGCAGGGGGAGGGACATTGGTGGACTGGGAGCTGGAGGTACTGGGCTGGGAGACCTTCCTTTTCCAGACAGGACGGGGTGGGGGAGGAGGAAGGAAGAAGTCAAGACGGGCAAGGAACAGTTTTTTGGGTACAATGGGGCAGGCTGTGGGAGCAGGTTTGGGAGTAGAGATTGAGTTATTAAATGAGGAGTAGGAGTGCTGGACTGAGATGCAGGTGCATGTACAGTGTGCGGATGTGAGGTGGATGGCTGTTGAGTGGGAGCATGTATGTGTTTTGGGAGGGGGTTGGGTAGACAGGGTGGGAGAGAACAAACATGTTGTGTGCATGTATGTTGGGGTGGTGTTTGCAAGTGAGGTGGGTGTGCTGCATGTGGTTGTGATGGTGGTAGTGGTCACTGCGCATGTGGGGATTGCATGTCTGATGTTGTGGTGACTGTGGGCAAGGCTGCACAGGTGGCATGATCTGGGACTGAACATGCAGTGCTTGCAGGTGTGAGTGCTGATGTGACTGTGAGGGAGGAGGAGGAGGGGAGACAGTGGAGGCAGTGGCTGTTGTGTGTGCTTCTGTGTGTTGGCTGTGTGTATGCTTGTGGTGTGATCTGTAGTGCCTGTGCTTGTCTGTGACAGTCCTGTCTGTTGTCTTGGGTGTATTGTAGTCTGATAGTGTGCTTGGGATAGGTGGGGGAGAGAGCTTTGGGACTGGGAACAGGTAGTTGGAGGGGGACGGAAGAACCAGGGACACTAGCTGCCGTCAAAGAGGAGGCCAGAGCCTGAAACAATCTCTGTAGGGCAGCAAAGCCACCGTGAATGCCCTCCAAAGAGGCATTGCATTTCTGCATCTGGGATGACAGCCCATGGATGGCATTCACTATGGTTGACTGCCCTACAGACGTGGATCTCAGGAGGTCAATTGCCTCCTCAGTGAGGGCAGCTTGGCTGACTAGGGCAGGTCCTGAGGTGCCTTGGGCAAAGGAGACGCCCGATCTCCTGGGTGAGCAGGCAGGGGCAACTGGGTGGGGCTACTGGGAGGGTGGTGCTGGTACAGGGGTGGCAGAAGATGATGTAACTGGGGTGGTCCCAGAGGGGTCAGCCACCACCAGGGAGCTTCCATTGGAGGAGGAATCAGAGAGAGTAGTACCACCTCCTGTCTCCCCCGTGGTGCTCCCCTTGCCTTCCAACCCACTGGTCCCCTCAGCATCAGTGGACTCTGCCTCTTGGGTCCGTGGGCTGCAGCTCCCCCACTTGCTGGTGCCCTGCTTCTTCACCAGATGATGCTGATGCATACAAGTACAGGATGAGAAATGGAGAGAGGGTGGGGACAAAGAAAGGGAGCACAGGGTCAATCTCAGCACGTATGGCATACACATCACAGTGACTCACTGGGAATAACACTGTGCAGTATGAACCACTTTACCAAACCACTGCCTGGGAACTACAGCAGAAATTAACTCAAACACTACCATCTGCACACCTACTGGAACTCACTAAGCCATGTCTGCCATGGTTTGCCAGCTACATTGCTAATCAGGACTCTACAAAGATTACCTAAACTGGCATATTGGACCATCCACTGACTAGATTCTTGCACCCATACAACATGGCATCCAGAAAGAATACCACACAGTGTCTACTCACTTCCTTGTGGCTGCTGTGCTGCCCTCAAGAGACCATCCAACTCCAGATTGGCCACCACCAGTATGTGGGAAATAACTTAGACCCTAATGCATGACTAAGGATGTTTAGGTCTACATTCAGCATGGAAAGAGGTCGATATGAACTTGCCTCTAGGGGTTCCTTCCCCGGTTTCGTTATGAGGACAATAAGTGCTTCTTTCATAGAATCTGCGAGTACCCCCTCTCCAGTGCCTCACTGTACACCTGTAATAGGCGATCTACCAGTGTCCCAGCAAATATTTTGCATAACTCTGCCAGAAACCCATCCCCACTTGGTGATTTAGCATTTTTCAGGGCGTCTATAGCTATCCAAATTCCTGTCTTGCCAATGGTGCTACAAGCAACTCTCGATCCTCATGATAGAGTCGTGACAGCAGCAGAATCTCCAGATATAGCAGAAGCTGTTTATTGCTCTCCTTGCAGGGTGTCACAGTATAAACTTCACTTAGGTGTGCCGTGAAGACGTCATTAATCGCCTTCTGGGTATACACCACACAACCCCTCCGATCTCTAAGCGCCACTACCAGGTGGATAGATAGCTCCGATCAAATCATGCGTGCCAGTAGGCAACCTTCATGGCTAGTATGGCGACTATGTTTCTCAAGTTGATCGCATAATTCACATACCTTGTGATGCTGTCTATACCACTCACCAAGCATTGCCGGGTCATCAGAAAGAATCCTCTCCAGCATTTCCAGTTCAGCCTCATGACATGTTATGTCCCGCTCCAACTGTGGTTGCCATACATACTCCTCGTCCACTTTCGTAGCATCCCATTCAGTCGCCCTGTGGTCTGCACTATTCCAATTAGTCTCAAAGTATTGTTCTAAAGCATCAGGCACCTTCCCTTGAAAAGCCAAATCTGTCAGGCCTCAGCATTAAGCCTCCATAGTGGTATTCTTGGCATTGGCTGCTCCAATACATAAGCAATCATTAGTGGGGAAGGATGGCATATATAGAGAGCTAAATAGTGTGCCTTCATTACTCTATGTGCTGCCTTTAATTGGATTATAAAGTAATCCAAACTGCTATATGTCTTTATCGCTGGGGTGTAACATGAATACTCTAGGGCATGTGGATGGCGCATACACCAGATATCAATAAGCCCCAGAAGTGTCTGCACATGTACCAGTGTTGCTGCCATTTGAGGTTTGGTGGCCTGGCAGATGGAGGGAGCTCTGGCTACCAAGCCATCCAATACACAGTTAAAGTCCCCTGCCATAATTACCTCAGCTACTAGGAAGCCCTGAGCCACTGTCAGTACCTCTCCAAACAATGTACCATGATCAGTGTTGGGTGCATACACATTATTGAGGCAGAGTTCATGTGCGTCTAACATACCCTCTAGTATAATGTTCCTTCCATTTCTGTCAATCTGTGTGCGTGTGTGCTGGAATTAAATACCCGGCCAATCCATATCAGGACCCCTCGGGTGTATCCGGAGTAGGACATGGTATATACCTGATCCCTCCATCATTTCTTTAAATATCCCAATAGATGAGTTTCCTGTAGGATTGCCACCGCTATACCATATCTCCGGAGGTAGTCTTAGACTCTACTTTGTTTGACTGGGTTGTGGAGACCCCTCACATTCCAGGTCAACATTTTATATTAGGACCCCATCTGCACATTAAATCTTTCAATATATTGGTATATAATTAATCTCTCATCACATATAACCCTTGGTGCAGGTCTACTAATTGGCACATGTTGGAAGTAATTCCCCTAAAAAACACAAACTGTATCAACTGTCCCATTATCTATCCCACTCCAACCCCTCCCATAGGCAGTATCTGTGGACCCCTAAGGTCTCAACAGTAGGCCGCAGGAGACCCCAAACCCCGCCCCAGTTGCCCTCCCTTCCTCCCCACTTCAACTCATTTGCCTAGTGGCAGTTGGTGTAGATGCTATCCAGGTATCCAAGTCCTCTACGAGCCCCTATTGGCACTCAGCAAACTGCATCCACCTCACCCCTGGTACCACCCCACCAAGAGGTAATACAAGCCCAAATAAAAAAAAGGGAAAATGAAATATATCAGTGAACATATATGCATTTTACTTTAACGGAACTATCCCTTCACTGATATGACTCAGCTCAAAGGCAATAACTTTATCTTCCCTCCGACACCCACCATTGTTGTTCAACAAGTTCCTTACTGTTCCCTCCTCTTCAGTTCCATCTTTGTGTGTCTCTGGAATATGACTCAGCTGTGAGAAGGGGTTCTGTGTTTCTAGAGATCCCAGCGTAGGTCGTAATGTGCCATCCGGATCAACCAGGATAAGTTCTCTCTTCACCCTCACCGGAGATCAATTTTGCTTTGCGGGCTGTGATCTGTTGCACTGCAATCGTTGTGCACCGCAGCTCATCTGCTCTCACCCCTCAGGTGGCCACTTGTCTCAGCCCAGGTCTCGGGATTCCAACCATTGTACTGCTGCCATTGGTGCATCATAGATATGTAAGTTACCTTCAGGTTGTACACGCAGCATCTCCCAGAGTGGGCCCTGGTCCCTCCCCGGCCACCTATAGTTAGGGTCAAGTAGATCTCTTCCTCTCTCACAAACAGTCGGATTCCCCCACTTGTGCCTTTCTGACGCTACTGCATCTCCACTTTATGTTCAACTGTCAGGGCATTTCACTAATTTTCACAATCAGGTACAGCCCTATAATTATATCTCTCCGTGTCAGTCAATTTGGCACCACTTAGATTTCTTAGTGGTAGCCCTCAGAGGCCCGGTGCTTGTTCTAGCCCCTTCACCTTCTTTAGGATTCCTCACTTAGTATTGGTGTCATACTCAAGGCCCAACTCCTTCCAGGGGGGCCTTTTTCACCTCTGCAGCAGTCAAGGTACGGTGCCCTTTACCAGTCCTGCAGTCTCTCACTGATCTCCGCGTGACTAGCACCGGTCGTAGCTCAGTGCAGTCTCTCGCAGTAAGTTTGCCCTTGAGGTTGATCCGCCAAGCAGATGTTAGTCTGCTCCCTCTCACACTTTTCTTCTTACGGGGTCAGTACCAATGCAGTCACAGGTGCTGCCGATCACCTCTCTGGACCTCCTCTGGTTTCAGCCAGCAGACATCTCGGGCGCTGCCATCTTGTGTGCAGTCCCAATGCAAGGTTTTTTTTTATCCGTGTCTGTAGGCCACACTTTGTCAGTCTCCAGTCGGCCATAGCACTTCGGCACAGCGCCAACCAGGGTAGTCCGCAGGCAACAATTCAGCAAGATTGCCTCCAATTTCTCCCATTCAGCTGCAACAGAGCGCAGCCCACTTCCTATTGCGAGGCCACCTCGTCTGTATCTCTGCAGCAGCTTTCCACTGTTCAGAATCTCAATCGGGAGCTAGTTTACAGATATTTAAACTATAGTTGGGCACCGGAATGTAGGCCTGTGCTGGTAGTTTACTCTGGCCAGCGCTGCAGGATTCCACAGGATTGTGCTCCTATTGGCCAGAGTTTTATAGGTGCACATCTATTCAGCCATTTTGGTTGGCCACGCCCCTCCCAACCTCTGGATTGTTAATATTCAATGAATGTTCCAAAATTCTACTTCATAAAGGTATATAGGTGCTCCCTCCATATAGTTGGTTGCATATGATGATATAGATAATGTATCTGCTGTTGCAGTTTATCAAATCATTTACTTTTAATGCAATCTCTGGTGATGGGGAGTTCCCTTTCTTTCTAGGTTCCATAGTTTAGCCATGTATAGAGCCTCGCATGGTTTTGACAGGAAGGTGCTTGTTGTTTGTCTTTTGTTTATGAATTCTGATTTACAAAGAATTGGTTTAAGATTTCTAGCTCTACAGAAGCCCATTGTGGATATTCCAAAATGTCATCTTTGATAGAAAACTTTGGTATTTACTGACAAATAACCCCTCAGAATAACTTTCCAGATATGTCAGTGGCCATTGTGAAAATCTGTTAGAAACCTCGTTATGGTTGTGGTCTTGGATATTAATTTTTTTGGGGCAAATCAGATCAGATCATCTTGTTTCTTATTCTCATATTCCTTTGCACATTTATGAAGATGCTTGCTCCAGTAACCTCTCTGTTCCAATCGTTCTAACACTTCTTTTATCTGGTAGAGTTTGTCTTCATTACAATTTCTCATTATATGCTGAAATCCCCCCAGAGCAAAATTCTAGATTGTATTTAGTATTTGTGGGTGGCAACTTTCTGCTCGGAAGATAGAGTTAGCTGCTTTTGTTTTTTTGTACAGTTTTGTGTTTAATCTTCTGTCTTTTATATATATAGTAATATAATTGGCTTTATGCCAATTTTTTTGCTTCCAGTAGCTTGCAAAATACTACAAAAACGCATATTACCAAGCAACTATCTAGTTTTCTTGAATATCTCCATATTTTTCAACCCACGCACATAGATTTCAAGGCAGGGAGTAGCAGAGAAATGGCTGTGCTGATAGTGCTTAGGGCCATTTTAGATCAATGAGGCTCAGCACATATAATCATGCTGGACCCGAGTGTGGGGTTTGATACCGTATCCAACCGAACCCTTATACAAGGGATTGAGCAAGTGGGAATTACTTCAGAAGCCATTAATTGGCTAAAAGCTTTCATGATCGACAGACGTTTTTATGTGTGGGATGGTGCCCTCTACCTATACCAATCCTTTCAATATGGGGTCCGAAAGGATCCTCTCTTAGCCCCACACTTTTTAATTTGTATGTGTCCCCTCTTACAGAAATGTTATGCTCACATGGTTGTGCCATGGTGTCATATGCAGATGAAACTCAAATTATTATGGTTCTCACACCCGTAACCAGCCACTCTCTACCCTCTTGGGGACATGTCTTACAGAGGTAATAGAATGGAAGGCTGCAAGTAGCATAAAACTTCCTGGTGACAAAACTGAGGTGCTAATGGTTGGCAACAACAGGACAAGATGGATGGGGTTCATTGGATGGCCAATTCAATAAAAAGAACTACCCAAGCCAGCCCTAGCGATACAAAGTCTGGGTTTCTGGGTTGACAAAGATCTCTTAATGGAAACGTAATCCAAAAAAATAGAGGGCTCATGTTTTGAAATGCTAAGATCCCTTAGAAAATTCATGTACCTCCTTCTTTAAGCCACCAGGAGGGTGGTTGTGCCGGCTCTTGTGAACTCAAGATTAGACTATACGATCTCTCTTTTTTTAGGGAGTCCTAAATATGCCATACCAAGACTACAAGTAGTACAGAATGCTGCAGCCAGAGTACTGCTCAAAATATCTAAACACGAATCAGCTGGGCCGGACCTGGAAATGGTCCACTGGATATCGGTCCAAAAATGAATCTAGTTTAAGGTTCTCTGCATTACCCACAGGGTCTTTTCCATTTAGAAAAGGCCCACTACTATTAGGAACCCATTGAGTGCATATGTCCCGGAGAAGAGATCTCCACTCAGGTGGCTTAATACTTCTGGTGGTAGCTACGGCCAGAAAGGCAAGGTTTAGCAGCCTCTCCTTTGCCTACCTGGCACCCAAACTTTGGAATACCCTACCTTTGTCTCTCAGAAAAGGAAGAATTGGAACAATGTTTCAGAAAACACTTACAAACACACCTCTTTTAACAGCAATTTATTCACAGTATCTGTTTTTAAACTGTCGGTAGTTGTTGCAGTTAATCACTCAGAGGTCCGGTTGAGTAGCCAGGCATTATACAAAAACTACTAAACTAAACTAAACTAAACTAAGCTAAACTAAACTATTATTATCTCAGTAGTTGAGAAAGGTGATTTGCTTGGACATCCCAATATACCCCAAAAAATACCATGTGGGGAATATTCAGAAAACTTGTCATCCCATAGCCAAAATTTCTCTACTTTACTCATAAAGATGCAGGCGTACGGAGGTATAAATTTGTCCCCCCATCATAGTCCCTTTGGTCAGGAGATAGCATTCAGAATTAAAGGTGAAAAAAATATTGAGAAGACAGAAATAAATCACTTTTTAGAAACATTTGATAGTATTTCATGAAGTAGACTGGTTTGGTGTCACAAGTGCCTTGCTTACTGATTTGATACCATCTGAATGTCTGGTTGAAGTAGAGAGGCTAATGACATCTATAGATGTCAAAATGTAGTCCTCATCCCATAAATAGGATTCTCCCAGCTCTCTTTAAATCTATAGACACAGCTTTTGACAGTGGGCAGGACGTCCTCAAAACAGTACTAGATAGAGTTAAATTAGGCCCAGCCATGAAAATATTAGCAAATTATACTTGCTCAGAGGCAGGAATTAAAGTCAATGGCATGAGTTCTGATAACTTTCCATTACTTAGAGGCACCAGACAGGGCCCTGTGCCCCTATTCTATTTGTCCTCGCTATTGAACCCCTCTCTCATTTTATAAGAGCCAACCCAAATATCAAAGAGGTACAACTCAGAGTGGAAAAACTCCCTGCCTAAGATCATGAAAAGCCTGGGAGACTTCTAGAGTGCCATGGGCTTTGAAATTAATAAAGATATATCAGAGATTTTAAATATATCAATACCAAAAGGCATAGAAGTAAAACTAAGGACTTTCTGCTAATTAAAATGGGCAAACTCCTGTATTAAATACTTAACACTGTACATTACAGGATCAGTGGGGACATGGATCATGGCAAAGGGCCCTGTAGTAAAGCTTAGCTAACATTACATTTAGGTTTAATGGGCAATACTTTTATTGGCCAGGAAAAATCAACAAGGTAAAAATTAACATCCTCTCCCTATTGATAAACTTTTTTCAAGCTGTGCCTATGCTGAATCCATTTGCAGATCTAAAAGAACTGTAAACCCAAGTGATCAAGTATATATGGGGAGGAGAGAAGGTAAGATTAAACAAAAATTATTGATTGACCCGAGGAGGCCCATATATCATTCAGTATTACAATGCCACACAGATATGAATACCAGTTGAGTGGCCATCAAGGAAATCAGAGAAACATGGGCTATTTATGAACAAAGCAGTGGCAGGTTGTTTCCTCTAGGACATCTCATTGTTAACAAAAGTGGTGCAGTCCAAACCACTCTGTATCTTAGAGATCACCAAGACAGCACTAACAATCTGGAACTGAACAGAAGTAGAACACAGTCTTACTATAAACCTTAGCCATCTACACGCCCTTACACTTTAACCATACTATCTCCCCAGGCATGGACTCAGTGAGAGTTAATAAGTGACAAAAGAGAAGCTGCTTAATGGTGAGGGGCATTTCAAAAGGGGCCAATTAAGTACTTTATGGATTGCAAAAAGAACCTTCTGCTTATCTGAGACAAAAGAAATGCAGTATAGCCAGATCAGACAACTGTTGATGGATTGCTTCTAGCCCACCAGATGGTCTTACCGAACACAGTGGGAAACAAAGTTAGGGAGGGAATTTAATGCAACAAATTGGAAGTATATGTGGTATAATAAAGGCTTTAGAAGTGTTGGGCCTGTAAACCCCAATATGCTCCAGAACCTACATCTGGTGTTTAGTAAAGTGTGCCCCTAAGCAAATCACTTGCTCTTGCAGGGGCCAATGATTGTTGTTGCTTTTGTGAAATGTTTACTTGAGTTGATGCTCGTTTTAGAACTTGTGAAGGAATCTGGGGCACGTGTCAACTTGTTGCCTGAGCTTGTGGCATCCTCATGACTCAGACTGGGTGTGGCCACGTACACCAGTCTTATGACTTAGACTGGGTGTGGCCAGGTGACTCAGACTGGGTGTGGCCAGGTATAGCAGGTATTTAAAGCCACACCAGTCTGGAGGTGATTGCTTGCTGCCAGAGATCTTCAGATGCAGATGGGATTCTCTGCTCCTCCGCACTTGTTCCTGGATCGTCAATTCCACAGCCCAGCATCGCAGATGGTGATCCTAGAAAAGAAGAGATCAAGAAGATTAGCATCATAAATGGTGGTAAAGAACTGCACACCCTTGAAAGGCTTCTTTCAGGTACCTTTGATAGTTGATTGCTGGATGTTCAGAAGGGCAGCGCGCACTAGAAGGGCATGTTGTCAGTGTCCTTGGTTACTTAAAAACATGCTGACTGCCGAATAATAAGGCTCATTGTTGTTAGCTTGCAATGACAGTAAAGATTAGAATGCATGTTGGACAATTGTAGTTTTAACAATGTACTATGAACACGTTTGTTATAGTTGAGTTTTATGTAGGAGTTTTGTGATACCAATTATTGCCTATAATAAAGAACACTCAGTGCTTGGCACAAGCTAGTTTCAAGACATGAACCAAAGGTCTGTTATTTCAATGTATAGTTGTCACTGTGATGTAACAGTGATGACACCGAATACATATGAAAGTGAGCTTTAGTGCATTAACTCTGTGCTCTCAGTGTGCTTAAAACACTGAATTGTGTTCTTTCAGATACTAACACACTGCACAGATCAATCCCTGAATATTTGCGAAATCTAAATACTTAAGAATTGATTTTCATTCTTTATCGCCTGTTCTATGTCTATGATTGTAAGTGTGACTGTGTTTTAGAACGTCTCACCAAGACCCAATGAGCAAGATGTACACTGAATTTCTGGAACACTTTAGATATGTCTTCCAGTGAGGCCACATTGACTTGGGAACAAGGTGGAAATACATGTAGATACTATAGAAGGCTAAACATTGTATCTGGTTGCAAGTTCCATACCGTTTCCTGAAGATATCTAGAGAAAAGGGAGAGCGATCAAAAGCAGAAAAGGGGACCCTAACAGATACACCTAGTTTGTGGGAATTGGCGAAGAGTAGTTTTAGTATCTTGGTTACATGAAAAGTGTTTTTTGACTAAATGTTTATTTCATAATAGGAGATATCTGCTCTTCGTAGACCACTGGTAGCCATCCTGATCCTGCCAGACGATGTCCGTGTTTCTCTCTCTCTCTTATCCATCCCCTTTTCCTCGGAACATTCCAGTGCCGATCATGTACAAGTAAGTGGGAGTCACGCAAAGTCTAGATGGAGTTGGGAACAAGCAACATGGTTCAGCATTGTGCCTGGGATGAACAGGTTAGTGCTTGACAAGAAGCATCCAGCATCACAAGGCCAAATATAAGTTCATCATGAGCTTTAGCAGACTGCAACAAAAGTAGCCAAGAACTCCAGATATTTGCTGGCTGTGTGGCAATGAGAGAGGCCACTATATATATATATATATATATACATATATGATGAGACCATGAGGAACTCAAGCCCTTTGGAAAGGAAATGCTCAGCTGCTTTGATGTGGGCAGAAGTTAGAGCACACCCAGAAATCCATCCCCAGTGCTGCTAAAAATGAAATAGAAGTGTGCTAGCAAATTCCTCTGAAACCACTTTCTTAGAGCATCTAAGCATCTAAATATACTGTACTGGAAGGCAAAGGAAACCCTTTTGGAGAATATATAGGTGTGGAATTTATGGTACTTGATTGCTATAGAAAAGTTAACATATAGGGGGTTATTACAACTTTGGAGAAGGTGTTAATCCGTCCCAAAGGTGACGGTAAAGTGAGGGGTATACCACCAGCCGTATTATGAGTTCCATAGGATATAATGGACTCGTAATACGGCTGGTGGTATATCCGTCACTTTACCGTCACTTTTGGGACGGATTAACACCTCCTCCAAAGTTGTAATAACCCCCATAGACTTTTGAAATTCTCTGACAAAGTTAGTCTCCTGCAGTCAAACATCTGACAGAGCTTCCCATCCTAAACTTGGTTTCACCTAAGATCCATCAAAATTATGAGTACTAGCGTTAACAGATGTTGAAACAAACTTAATATAACATCCAAAGTATTGCAAAGTCAAAGAGGGAATGTAGCATTAACCCTATACATTTTATTGGGTGCTGTGAGGAGCGTGGACAGAGTATGGGAAATAGTTGTGGGGACAGCATTAACTTATCAATTGTTAAATACATTAATATATTCTGAAGCACAGTTCAAAGACATTAAATAAAAAAGGGTTGGCTAACAGGGAGATAAATGGTGCTGACTTTAGACTTCCAACTCCAAACTTAACAGGCGGAGGGTGGCAGATTTACTATTGCCACAAAAATCCTAACCACATTGGGGAAAGTGTTGTTGGACTTTAGGGGTGTCAAATTTGCTATCCTAAATTCGTCCATGTTGTGGAAAGCAGGGTCAAGGGAAATATCAGATTTACTCTTCCATTTCCAACACTAACTAGACTAGGGAAAGTGTTGGACTTGGGTGGGGGCAGTTTTACTATTGCCACTCCAAATGCAACCAAAATAGGGAAAGTAGTGCAATTTATGGATGTTAGATTTATTATTACCAGCCCAAATTTAGTCACGTTACAGAAAGTGTTCTATTTGGGTGAGGTCTAATCTATTATTGCCACTCCAAACCTTTTGGGGGGCAGATTTGCGATTCCATCTCAAAACTTAACCACACTGTGGAACCTGTTGGACTTTAATAAATCAGATTTACTATTACTATTCTAAATTTAGCCACATTGCCAGATGTGTTGTACTTTTTTTGGGGGGGGGGTCAAATTTACTCTTCCCACTCCAATCTCAACCACAATCGGGACATTTTGGACTTCAATATTTATAATGAACTATTACCATAAAATGTCAATATTCATTCAACTGAAGAAAATAGCCTGAAGCAATAATTTTGTCCTGTACTAAACAAATGTATTAAATATGCTAAATTCAAGCATCCCCCCCAAAAAAAACGTTTAATATATTATATAGATTTAATTTAAAAGATTGAAACATTTACATTAAAAACAGAACATAAAAATGTAAAATTAAAAACATACATGAAACTTAAACCAAAATTATTTTGACTACATTCAAAATAATAGTAATAATAACAACAATTATAACAATAACAATAGCAATATTAATAAGAAGAAATTAAAAACAAATAAATAAAATAATATATTACAATAACCACAAACTTTTATAACTGAAATTTAATTTTATAACTGAAATTTAAATATAAATTAGTTGAATAAATGTAATTATAAAAATGTAATAATAAAAAACATGCCAATTTACATAAAGAGATGCAAAAATCATTTAAAAAATTACTTTAAAAATTACCTATTGGAATATTTAGCAAACTACCTAAAGAGCCTATTGAAACTTTTGAATAAATTAAAAAATAATATACTATTAAATGCAAAAAAAATATTAAACCCTCATACAGCAAGAGATTGTAAGTGTTGTCCTCTTCTATGAGGGTCAATGATCATGTTATTGGACTCCTCCCCTGTGCTTTCTTACTCCTCAGCATTGTCTGCTGCTGAACATGTGGTGAAAAAGTTACTCTAAATAACTCCTTGATGTCCATATAAAGGAGACTTAGGGAATCATTACTAGTCTGTTGGTCGGACCGCCAGACTGCCATGTTGGTAATCCGGAAAGGACCGCCATGTTAGCGGTCCTCTAGACTACCCTATTACGAGTTATACAGGCAGGATCACTGACCACCAAGCAAAAACGCCAGACTGCCAGCAGCATGGCGGCATGGAAATAGGCGGTCTGGCCTCCTGCGCCACCAGCACCAGGACCAACCACCAACCGTATTACAAGCAGACAGTCACCGTGGCAGACACCCATGCTGGTCAGCCAATGGGAGTCCGAAACAAGGTAGTTCGCAGTCAACAAAGCAATACCCAACTGCACATTGGTTGAACTTTAAAACAACACATCTGACACACATTGCCACACTGGACACACCTGCAAAGGACACTATGAAATACACCCTTTCACAGACCACACTCCTTTGCATTTCAACTGCAACACAAAGAAGCCAGAGCACCTATTTGATGTAGAGTACATAGATTAGGCACATTGTTTTACCATCCCATTGAATACTCTGCCCACACATTTGTCCAGTCACACCCTTTTGCACTCCATCTGTTTAGTAAGTCACTGTCACCCGTTATTTTTTGTTCCACTATGCCATGTTCCAAAAATCCCCAATTTTCTGAAGATGAGTTAAAAGTTATGGTGGTAAGAGTTATGGTGATAAGAGTAGAGCCACAAATGTTTGGAGCAAAAGTTCAGCACACTAATGGAACATGGAAATGTGGGACAGGATTGTTGACAAAGTAAATGCTGTAGGCACCACCCTGAGCACAAAGGAGGACATCAGGAAGAGGTAGAATGACCTCCAGGGCACGGTTCGTTCCCTGGTCTCCACGCACCAGCTGCAGGCCAAGAAGACTGTCGGTGGCCCTCCCAGTGCCCCATTACATCTCTTTCCCTGGGATGAGAAGGTCTTGGCCATCCTGCATCCTGAGGGCTTGACAGGAATAAATGGGGGAGTGGAGTCTGGTAAGTCACAACACAAAAGTAGGTCACAAAAATTACGTGTAACGCATGATCATAGTTCACCTTTTGCCACATTTACTGTCACTCCACTCATCAGCCCAGTGTGCACCTGTCCAAATACCTCTATTTGGCAACTCCTAATTGAAGTGTACTCACCTGGAGAGATGACATTTGGATAGTGTGTGTAGTAAAGGGACTGACATGACTACAATTCCCAGCTGGCACTATTCCTGTAACTCCTAACACCAGCACAGGGTTCACTTGCCCAAATTCCCCTGTTTGTTAACTCACAAGTAAAGTTTACTCACCTGGGAGGATACCATTGGGATAGTGGTGGGAAGTAGAGTGAGTGACCAGACTGCAACTCCCAGGAGGCACTGTTCCTGAAACTACAACAGTACCACAGTGGTCACAAGCTACAATACATCAGTTTCACAATTTTCACTCGAAGTGGACTCACCTGAGGGGATTACATTTGTATAGGATGTGTAGTAGAGAGAGTTACATGACTGTGAAGGCCGGGAGGCACTGTTTCTGTGACTCCTAACACCAGCACAGGGTTCACTTGCCCAAATTCCAGTTTGTGATGTTCACTCACCAGGGAAGATAACATTTGTAAAGTGGTGGGAAGTGTAGAGAGTGTCCAGACTGCAATTCCCAGGAGCCTCTGTTATTGTAACTACAAACACTACCACAGTGGTCACATGCTACAATATATCTGTTTCCCAATTGTCAGTTGAAGTGGACTCACCTCGGGGGGATAACATTTGTATAGTGTAGATTGACATGACTGTGAAGGCGAAGAGGCACTTTTTCTGTAACTTGTAACACCAGCCCAGGATTCACTTGCCCAAAAATCTGTTTGTCAACTCTCAAGTGAAGTTCACTCACCTGGGAGGATTACATTTGTATAGTGGTGGGAAGTAGAGAAAGTGACCAGTCTGCAAATCCCAGGAGGCACTGTTCCTCTAACTGTTAATACCAGCACAAGGTTCACTTGCCCAAATACCCCTGTTTGTCAACTCTCAAGTGAAGGTTACTCACCTGGGAGGATAACATTGGTATAGTGTTGGAAAGTAGAGGGAGTGACCAGACTGCAAAGCCCAATAGGCCCTGTTTCACTAACTCCAAACACAAGCCCAGCGTTCACTTCTCCAAATCCATCTATTAGTGAACTCTCAAATGAAGTTTACTCACCTGGGAGGACAACACTTGCCAAGTGTGTGTAGTAGAGAGAGTGATATGACTGCAACTCCCAGGAGGCACTTTTGCTCTAACTCCTAACACCAGACTAGTTGTGGTCACTTGTCCAAATACCCTTGCTTGCTAACTCTCAATTGAAGTTCACTCACCTGGGGGTGGCCAAGATACAGATTATGCTCAACTCCGAGGTGGGTCTGGCTACCTAGCTCTATCGTGACTTGCTAACCCAAGATGATATTATTGAGGACAGGAAGGACACCTTGCCCAGTTGCATCACTAGAACGCTATTGGCAACAAACACATTCGCACTACACTAACCCCATGATGACTCCAGTCACATATACCACAAACTCCTGGGTCTCCCTGCATCACAATCAACTAGGACTCCTAATGGGCAGTTACTTGACTGAAGTGAAATTGGCATGCTTCACAAATGCCATGCCAATACTACCAATATCATGCTTACTTGGTACAACAGGATTAAGTGCTACTCAACTAAGTACTAGGTCTATGCTTACTGTAACATTAAACTGTTGGAGGTAGATGTCACTATACAACCAGTAACATTATATGTTTCACATCAACAGGTCAACCTGCCACTGGGTACTCAGAGCCCACAGAAGAGACTGCCACTACCTTCCTGGATGAAGCCCTCAGTGAAGAAGATACTCCTGGACTGCTGGACGTGGAGGACTGTTCTGGTCAAACAACAATAGTGAGTCTCACTGTGCCCACATCAATACCTCCCAGCACAGTTGCCTCTACATCACAGGCAACCTTTTGTCCCCAACCTTTGAACCCAGCACAATATATACCATCTTGTGCCCCTCAGTCCTGGATCCTGAGTTGCAGTGCAACACTTCCAACAATGAGGTTCCAGGACCCAGTTGAGAGGGCACCCTGTGGCAGGGACACAGGCCTGTGGGGGTAGGGTGCATGGGAGGCATGCTGTGGGCCAGTAGGGTGAGGCCATTGGGGCTGCTCCTGGCCAGGACACAACCAGCCACATCTCGGGGGTCTATCAGGAGTCCCAAGGTGTGATAGGCCTGGTCGTCATCTAACTCCAGGAAATTAGGCAGCTACAGAAGGACATCCATAGGGACATGTGGGAACAGATGGAGGCCCACAAAAACAACATGGCCTCCCTAACAGAGGTGCTGAGGGACATTCACACATCCCTGAGCAGGGTCCCCAAAAACAATCTTCCCCTTCCTGTAGCTCATCAACATTAGGCCCATCAACATCAATGCCAGCCACTGAAAGGGAGGTCCTGCCAGAAGAAGACCCAGCCCCAGACACCTCAGCCTCAGTAGCAGCAGATTCCCCCACTCCACACAAAAGCGTAGACTTCCAGCAAAGAATCCAGGAGATGCAGATGGCAAGACACCCACCACTGCCAGCAAGTGACCTCTTTCTAATGGATCTCCTTTGTGTGCCACACACTCTGTTGACTGATCCTGAACCACCTACCAGTTCCAATGGGAGGAGTACTCTCAACTTTGGACTCCCAATGGTGTGGCATCTAATCCTGTGATTTCAGTCACCTTGACTGAACCCTTCACTTTACTTGTTGTTCTTTTCTGTCCAATATTAATTTTCTGCATTAGCAATGTAATAAATTCACCCATCACAAACTCATTATCTCCTTGCTTAATTCCAACATTTTTCTATGTAGAAATGTAAGACCAGGTGAACCATATGATGAGGACACAAGCTACTTGTGCAAGGAGGGATATGTCACAGGTATAAAGTGTCCTGCTCGGGATTAAAACACACCAACATATTAGTTCAAGTGTCTGGTCACATCAAATATTTTATTCCAGTGTACAACACATAGGCTGTCTGCATGTCTGGACTTTTAGAAACCAGAATGTGTTGCTCAAACTGAGTCAAAGTACATATTCCAAGGTACATCCCCCCAGACCATGGAAGCAAGGGATTTGTCCAACATTGTACTCGTAGAGTAGGCAAACATTGAAGTGAATGATGTCAGCAGCTTGAGCCTTATCACATACCACAACAACGTAATCCAACTTCATATAACCCAAGATACAGACAGATGGCAGTCCAACAGTCCCTGGTACTAGGGCCATCACAATCCATTTACCATCCATCTGGTGGTCTGACACAAACATATGTCCGTGTTATGGCATAGGCACTGTGGCCTGCAATGATGAAACACATCTACAGCTACATACAGGTCATACAAACTGTTTTTAACCAATGTGAAGGTAAAATGACTTGGTAACAATCTCTGACTATATATTTCATGCTCACATGATGCAATAGCCCCACAACAGCACACAAAACAAGTTCAATGTGCACTTCTGATCTTCCACCCAAACACTATGCAAGCTGCCTTTACACAAGTCTCAGACACCCAAACCCTGTGACCCACATTACCTTGGACAATCCATGTCCACTTCGTATTTCTGAACAGCATCACATACCTGCCAATGTCACAACTCTGAAATGCCCACATGGGATGTCATAGTGAAGGTACCCGTACATAGATACAAAAAGGATGATAGGCTTGAAAACATACCTAGTACACAAATAACATAGCAAACATATGGAAAACAACATTACATTGCAAGGAAACTGACACAAACAAAGCAACATCAACAAGGTGGGGATGTGTAAAAAGCAATCTTATCAAGGAGTCTTTGGCTACTTATTGTAGTGTCAGCTCCCTAGCTGTTTCTAACACAGCAAACACCACACATTCTCACCACTACAGATCATTGTACAGCCATAGCATCACAGGACATACTTACACTCATGAAAAGTAGCTGTTGATAAGATCTTCCCGCAACTCAGCTCCTTCCTTTTTACTACTGTCATTCTCCCTAGGCACTTCAGTAGTCTCACGGGTGGAAGTGCAGGCTCTGCCTCTACTAGGATGTATGGGATGTTCCTCCAAATGGTGAAGTTCCATGCAGCATGGCGCAGTGATCTGACACAGTTTCCGGTGTGAGTAGAAGAGGGCTCCACCAATCCAATCAAGACACCTAAATCTGGCCTTCAGGAGCCCAAAAGCCCGCTTCAGTACCCACCATGTTCATACATGGTCCTCATTGAAGCGGACTTCCTCTGGCATAGTTCAATTCCTTAGTGGTGTCAACAACCAAGGACTGTTTGAATATGTGGAGTCTCCTGTTAAGGAATGGGACATATGTGCAACAATGAGTCCCACACTTTATGATTATAGCAACTGGCATTGCTGCACAAACACAATCAGTACAGACGTGACTTACCAAACAATCAGGCCCTCTCTGGTCACAGTTGTGACATCAGCTGGGGTATGGTGCTGTTCTGCATAATGAAGGAATCATGGACTGAACCCAGATAATGGGCACAGACCTGTGAAATGCAGAGATCCACCAAACAGACAACTTGCACATTGATGGAATGGAAGTTCTTTCTGTTTGGATAGACTTGTTCATTGGCCTGCGGTAGCACCAAGCCTACATGTGTGCCATCAATGACCCCTACCACATGTGGGAGGCAGGCAAAACTATAAAAGCCAGCCTTCACATTATAGGTGTCAAGGTGTTTCAACATTGCTTAGAGGACATCCCTCAACACCAGACTGAACATTGACTGGGACATGCCAGCAGATAGGGCCACTGTATGTTGGAAGGACCCTGTGGCTAGGAAGTTCAACCCTGACCTGACTTGTACAATGGGTGGAATACTGGTTTGATACCTAATAGCTAGCATCAGATCTGGCTCCACTGACTACGTAAGTCTGCAATTGTTTGCCTAGCTAGGCAGCAGTACATGATGATGGTGCATTGCTCCATGGTCTGAAGGTCTGGCAGTGGGTGGTAGATAGGAGGTCGCCGCCTCCTCCCTCTCCCTGGGTACCTACGTGTGACAATACCTGATTTATAACATTAGTCAGTGTGTCCACAGCAACACACATAATGCATGCCCAGATTATCATGTGACATAGCATTTCTGACAGTATAAAGATGGCACCCACTACACATCCCAGCTGCCAACTACACAAGGGTCACATGTGGCCCACATGGTTTCCAACACATATGCCCACAACATGGATTTGGAGAAAACTCAAATATGTGAAACACAATTCCCCTCAAAATGTGACTGCATATACCAACAGTGAAAATGACCATCAGCAATGGTGGACTATGCACCACTGTTAAGTGCCATCAGTGCAGCTATAGATCACTACTTTCCCTTGGTAAGTGGGCAAGTTCCAGTGACATGATTTATGTGCCATTACTGTTGGCAGCATTTAGTGTGCCTACATGTCAGCATGTGTCCCTTTTTCTTTAGATAAACATTTGTAAGCTGCTGTTTCATGCATGGTATACCTGTGTTGAGGGGATAATTTCTGGATTCTCTCACATATATGTGCATGATGATCTGAGTGTGGAATAGGACATTTACAATGGGAGTACATTTCATGTTATGCCACAGTTAGCAGTGTGTCACCATTGTTTCTTGGTTGACACATACCCTTATTCATCATAGCATGTCATTTGGCATGTACAACTTCAGCAGCAATGAGGGACATGATGGGTGGGCCTAGAGATATTTTACACACAATGTGCATTTCAATGCCATTGATGTAGTATCATGTACAAAGTGCTTTGCACATGTGAAATGGGAAAGGTTTGTGACCTGACTGTTGGCATGCATCATGGAGAGACTTGCAGTTATGTTGGAAATACATGAGCTTGGGAACAACCATTCATCCACAGACATCTGGGTTTGCATGACCAAAATGGGAACAATGATGTAGCTTCCAATTGGGCCACATGTTGAGGGCCCATTACAAGTACTTGCAAGTCTCTGGGCAAGTTAACAAGGGAGAGCACATGCACTTTAGCACTGATTAGCAGTGAAAAAGTGCTTAGAGTCATAACGTCAGCCAAGGAGGGTCAGAAAAATAAGGAGTAAAAAGGCAAAAAGTTTGGGAATGATCATGGAGAAGGGCCAATTCCAACATGACCCCCTACCAGCCTAAAGCCAGGGGGGACCAATCAATACCTTGATGTACTTCCATGCTTGGGGCGATAGAACCAGGACCCCGGCCCGCAACTGCAGGGGCATGAGCCAGTTCTACGCCAATCTGAACCCAGTTGGATCCCTCTGTCTATGCTTTCCAGACAATCTAAGCTAACCCATGGAGGCGTCCTAGTTGTCTATGGCCAGAGCCATGACCCAGGCCATCCCAGGGCCTCTGTTCTCTGAAACCTCTCTGAGTCGGGGGAGGGAGCCCCAGGTGCATAGCATCCTCTCTGCACTCTCCTTCCCACCAGTTCAGGAGTTACCCCCTGCCACTGGTCTTCTAGCTTAGGTACTTGTCCCATAGCCTGAATAGGGTTCAGGGAAGAGTCTCTCCTCCCCCTTCCCCTCCTTCTACGGTTCCACCCCCTCCGTGGAGGAGTGGTACCCCCAGAATCCAGAACTGCCAGGGAACTGGTGTCAGTCGTCCTGATCAGCTCACTCTCCAGTTCAGTGGAGCCCCCTGTAACTGGTCTCCCAACCCAGGGTCCTTCCCCTCTGGGTGAGCCAGGGTCAGGAAAGAACCTTTCCTCCTCCTGCCTCTCCTTCTACAGTTTGCACCCTCCCACCAGGAGTTATACTCCTAGAAGTATTGGTAGAGAGACTGGGGTCAGCTATATCTACCTCCAGGTCAAGGGGGTTGTCCATTACCTGGTTCTCCTACCTATGGATGGTACCCTTGGGCTGGACATGAGCTATGGGAGAGTCCTCCCCCTCCCTCAAACCCTTCCCTTCAGAAGTGGAATTCCTAGGGAACAAAACAGTAGGGATGCTGGGTAGAGCAGTCTCTACTCCCAGATCTATGGGGCTGCCCAAGACCTGGTTCTCCAACCTAGGGAACGGTACCCTTGGGCTGGACAAGCGTTAGGGGAGAGTCCTCCCTCAAACCCTTCAAAGGAAGCGTCCACGCCCCCCTTTGCTGGGTGGTGCTGCTGGTCTCCAGAGCTGGCGGGACACTGGTCCCAGTTGTCCCTCCCACTCCTTCTGACACTAGGGGATTCCTTTCAGAGGATCAGCCTTTGGTAATGACTAATTTCCCACCTTGGGGCCCCTTTTGGGTGCTTTCCAAGACAAGCGTAAGAGGACAGGTCCCTATGGATCCTGCACCCTCCCCGCAATAGATTTTGTCAGGGTCGGTTAAATTCCAGCCTTGGGGCCCCTTTTGGGTGCCTTCCAAGACATGCGTAAGAAGACAGGTCCCTCTAGATCCTGCACCCTCCCCACTCAGAACTTGACCTGGATTACCAAGAACCTTCCCAACCCCTTGCCGGGGTGTGATCTGTGGGAATGTAGTTGGCATTGGCCTACTATTGTATGACAACAGGTAAGTGATGTATGATCCATGAGGCAAAGCAATGAAGGTGACAAGGTCTCCTACTAGTTCAATGGTTACTGTTATTGCACAACTTCAGACATGCATTTGTAGTTGTATGAGATCCTGATTTTCCTATGGGCAACTGTTGACAGTTCATATGGCATGCATGCATATGGTGTGGTACCTGTATGGGCCACTTAGGTGCAGTTTGTTGCTGGGGCCTACTTGACATCATGGTAATGTTTGCTAATCACAACTGTTGTTCAAGTATGATCATGGACATGTGATGACTCTATTTCTATTTGACTTTGCAGCATCAGCTCAGGGAAGAAAAAGAGACAGGGCACAGCTGAGTGGGGAAGCATCTGGCAATGGGACTGTGGGTCAAGACACCACTGACACAGAGAGACCTAGTGACCCGGGGGGTGAGGGGAGTGCCACGCGGGAGACCAGATCTTCCTCACTAGCATCATCGGATTCTTCCTCCAGCGGCCACACCTTTGTGGTGGCGGACCCATTGAGATGCACCCCTGTACCATCTTTATCCACAACCTCCAGTTCTATCTCCATCGTCCGTGTTGCTCCCCATCCAATTGGCTGTCCGGCTCACCCAAGAGGGTGGGAGTCTCCTTTGCCACAGGTACCTCTTCCCCAGCCCCTGTCACCCCTGCTGCCCTCAGTGAGGATGCAATAGACCTCTTGAGGAGTATCTCTGTGGGTCAGACATCCAGTGTGAATGTCATCCAGGGGTTGTCCACCCAACTACAGCAGATAAATGCATGCTTAGAAGGCATTCATAGTGCAATGTCTGGCCTACAGAGATCTTTTCAGGCTCTGGCCTCCACACTGACAGCAGCCAGCCCCCCCACTTTCCATCCCCCTCCAACTCCCTCTTCCCAATCCAAATCCCCCATTCCCCTACCTATCCCAAGCACACGGACTGTTTTGCATGCACCTACCTCAACACAAGAGAAGCACACACAAACACCACAAAGCACACTGGCATACAAGCACTCATTAGAAACACACACACACAACATCAGCCACCACTTACTCAGGAACCTCCACCACTCCCACTGTACCACACACCACATCAGGCATACCCACAGGCGCCACCACAAAATCCAGTGATACATCCACCATACCCACGGACACCACCCCAGCAGACACAGAGACATCCACCATATCCGCAAAAACCACCCTAACACACACAGAAACATCCACCACATCCAACATACCCACAGACAGCACCCCACAGAAACACAAACATCCACCACTTCATGCATACCCACAGACACCACTCCAAAAGACACACATATCCACCACTCCCACATCACCCAGCATCTCCACCTCCCAGCCCTCCAAGACACGCAAATTCCCACACATGCAAAAAACACCTGTACATAAGCTTACCTCACCCATGCACACACCCAAGACATCCACACCGGCATAGCAGACAACCACTCCCTTGAACTCCAAATCCTCCCCCCATTCTGCTGACCATCCCCATGTTCCTATAAGAATGTTTTTATGTTTGTACTACCTTTATTTGCATTTGACTGTGCATATCTCCATTTAGCTGTGTGTACCTTGCAGCTACTTTATGGAGATGTATGCCCCATGCAGTTTGAGTTGTATTTGCTTTGTTGACCTGTACTTCATCATCGTGCAGATTGGCATGCCACTTGAATCTAGTATTGTTTGTTCCTGGGATACCTGAAGGGCCAGTTCCTGTGCAAATGTTGTTTTAGGGGTACATGCAAAGTGATATGTGTCCCACTGCAGCCTCCTTCCATGAGGGCTCCTAATGCCCCCATCCATATTGTGCAGTTTCTGTCTGGCACTATCTTGTGCGATCATCTGGGCCAAAGGGCCTTTCCTGATAAGTGGTCAAGTTTCAAGCCTTTTACTGTATATCTTTTCTTAGATAGAATTTCCAGCATCACCTTAGGAATGACTGGTATAACCAATGAGCAGCAAGCTGCTAGCCTAAGATGCATTCTTTTAAAACAAATAAGGCAAAAATACGACAATTCAGATGTAGGAGGCTGGCTCTCTATATAGTGTGCAAAGCTAGGCACACTGTGTAGGGGGTGTCCAGACAAACACACATTGGTTTACAGAGGTAAAACTAGACCACCTAATGCTTTAATTTTTGTGGTAGCTTGGTAGAGCTGTTAGGCTAATCTTGGAGAAGTGCAAAGCATTTGTTGTACTCACAGTATCAATAAATCGAGACACACTCAAAAGTATAACTCAAGACCAATTTACAAAAATACTTTAGATTTTTATAATATTTTTAAGACCAAGATCATCCAGATCAGGTAAGTACTTTTCAAGTTATCAATTTTTGAAGTTTTCATAAACTTAGGAGGTCATTATAATCCCAGCGGTCGGTGTAAATGTGGCAGTAGTACAGCCATCAGGCTGGCGGTACTTACCGCCAAATTATGACATTGGCGGGTTGGCTGAAGCAGACCCGCCAATTTACCACACCAACCGCCATGGCGGTAGCAGCCGCCGGGCTGGAAGATAACACTCTCCAACCCGGCGGCCACTATTGTCCCGCCAGCGGCATTATGACCCTGCCTACCACCATTGTTTCGTGGCATTCGCAATGCCATGAAAACCATGGAGGTAGGCCCTACCCACCCCCAACTCTCCCCAGACAACCCCCACCCCCCCACCATCCATGCTCCTCCCTTCCAACCATCCTCCCTATACACGCACACTCGCAGGCACACACAACGCATTCACACACTCACTCACACAAGCATACACGCATTTATAAACGCATTCATCCATTCATTCATGCACACATTCAAACTTACATGCAGACACGCACTCACATTTCCATTCATTTACGCATTCTCACACATGCACACACATACGCAAGCAACACTACACACTCATTCGCATTCGCATTCACAAACACATTCACACATTCATGTACACCCCAGCACACACACACAACACCCCCAAACCCCCTCCCCTGTCGGAAACCTGACTTACCTGCATTCAGGGGGTCTTCCGCAGTGGTCAGGACGAGGCGCTGCTACCGCCAGCAGCACCCACCAGCAGAACACTGCCAGGCTGTATTATTTTTCATAATACGGCTGGCGGCAGTCTACTGGCGCAGTGCTGCTGGTGGTAGCAGCGCCACCTTAACACCGTCTACCAACATGGCCGCAGCCAGATTTCCGCCCTTCTTGTGGCTGAAATCTGGCTGTGGTCATATTATGGCGGACGGATGTTAGCCGTGGTGACGGTCTTTGGGTACCCTAGATCAGCTGGAGAAGTTTGGGCGACTTCCAGTTCAGGCGGGAGCAGCTGCAGAAAGTCGATGGAGCTGGTGCCAGGCCACTGCAGGGGACCACTTTAAAAAGCACTGCACAGGCGGACTTAAATATGAATCCGGTGGGTCTTCTTGGACTGTCGTGGTTGCAAGGAGAGGAGGACCCTTAGTGCACAGCTTGATTTTTGGTGCAGGGCACAGGGAGGTTGGGTGCAGAGTGAATTAGTGAGCCAGGAGCTCTGTGCCAAGGTGCCCTTGGAAGCAGGAAGTAGGTCACTTTGAGGGTCGCTTGCAGGTCAACAGAGGCACTCTGGTGGGAGGTCCAGGTGTTTCCTGAAGTCCCTTGACTGAAGCTTCCATCTGGTTCTTTTTCAGTCTAGACTTAACTGTCCTTCTGTGTATCCGACGTGTGTTGACCTGTACATAAGGCTATTGCACATTCTGGCCACTGGAGTGTTTAGTAACACCAAACTTAGCAGGTTTTGTCCTCACAGTCGGACAGGCAAAGTTTGGTCCAGCTGCAGTGTCCCATTCCTTGGTTAGTAGCCAATCAGTGAAGTGACCTTCACTGAGTCTTTGGTTCCTTGGTGTTGCAGAGTGATGCCTTCACTCTGCAGGGAGATCTTTGGCAAATTTTGAAGACTGGAGGTCAGCTACACGAAGTTCTGTGACCCAGGATACAGTCTACAGGCACCAAATGTTTGGGACAAGAAAATGGCTCATTTCCTAAGGGTGGCGCTTTCAGAATTGTGAGTTAAAATCCAACTTTACCACTAAAGAGGGTTTTAAATTACAATTCTTTAGCGATCAAATTTGCCATTCCTTCCTACTCCAAACTGAAGTTATCACTTAATCAATGTAATAGGGTAACCCAATGTTACCTTATGGGAGAGCTGGGCCTTGCAGTAAAGAATAACAAATGTAAGGGTTGTTCAGTACAAGGACATATAAAAGTTAAAATTACACATTTGAATTGTTAAATGCAATGTATCCTGTCCTATGGGCTGGTTAGGGCCTACCCTATGGTGACTTATACGTATTAAAAAGGAAGGTTTTTGTCCTGGTAAAAGGGTTTTTGCCAGGTCAAATGGCAGTTAAAACTGCACAAACAGGCTGCAAGGGTAGGCTTGAGACATGTTCAAAAGGGCTACTTAAGTGGGTGGCACAATCAGTGCTTAAGGCCCATTAGTAGCGTTTAATGTACAGATCCTGGGTGCATGCACTAGGGACTTACAAGTAAATTAAATATGCCAATTGGGTGTAAGCCGCAGACTTCATGTTGGGATTCTTGCCAACTTTGTACTTAAAGATTTTACAGGCCTTTTGCTTGCTTCAATAAAAGTAGGCTCTATGGCAGTCTGTTTGACTCTATACTTAGACTTTTCTTTGACACATGAGATATATTGATATATATTGATGCTGATTTGAATTGATAAACCAGTTGTCCTCTTTGTTTTCTGTAATGATTCTTAAATTTAAATAAACCTTCATAGTTTGGGTTTCAATAAAGAAAGCAATATTTTAAAATGACTAGTTTTAAAATTTCTAATCATGAGCTTACAAACATTCATGACCCCACCACCACTGCCCTGATAGTAATACTATCTGTGAATCAGGTGGAACATTATCTGTCTTTTGCCCCCTATACAAGTGCTTAATTTGAGCCAATAGTTTCCCATGCGGGGCTCCAGCACTTATTTTTTAGAGCCAGCACTTATTTTTCTGTCTCAGGCATTTATTGTGAGCAAAATACACATATGGGAAAGACGGAGGAAGAGAAAAATGAAAAAGCATCACAAAGGGAGAAAGCAGAAAGCTGCAAGAGTGAGATGAAGGGGCAGGGAGTTGCTGTAAATGGATTAGAGAGGCCTGAGATGGCTTTAGGATTACGCAGCCTCAATATTCTGTGCTCCCACAAATTAAATGCAGCAGCCGCATGTCTCCGTAATTTATTGAATCCATCTGAGGCCGCTAAAATGTTTAATACGGATTGGCCAGATTTCGCCTGCAATCACTGTTTATAGGCAATTTAGGGGCACATTCACAAGGCCCTAGCGCCTCCTTGCACTCCACTAGCAGATTTTTTTTAACGTTAATGTGGCTCAAGGAGGTGATTTTCCCATTGCCGTACTTACAAAGTGACACAATGCATGCATTGCACCACTTTGCACCCCCTTGCGCCACATTATGCCTGTGTGAGGCATAAAACATGCAAGGGTGGGGCGTTCTGGCATTAGGAGGCCTGCAAAATGGTGCAATAAAATCTACAAGATTTCACTGTGCCAGTTTTGGTGGCATTTTTAACGCATGCTAAAAGCAGGCGTTAAAGTGACACACCCATTTAAATCAATGGGTCTCTTTGCACTTTGCTGCACTAGTGTCAAAATGTTTGACGCTAGGTCAGCAAAGCACCAAAATAGTGTCAAAAATGTTGACACTATTGGCCTAACATGTGCCATGGTGTGCCGTATTGTAAATACAGCGCACCCATGGTGTTGTTAGGTGGGGCGGGGATGACACAAGAAAACTAGCACATCAGCACTGATGCACCAGTTTCTTGTAAATGTGCCCCTTAGTTTCTAATAGGTGCTATACAAATTTTGAATGTTTGTTTTATTGTGTAGATGGGTGAAACATTGATAATGAACTCTTGTCTTTTCTCGCTGAAGTTACTCCAGTATATCAAAACGGTCAATTTCAAGAACATTGTGGGTGATGAGGTTTTTTTTTATGCAAATGGCAACCCTCCAGCAATCTTTAAAATTATGAACTGGCAGCTAACCTCTGAAGACTCCATTGTGTATGCCACAGTTGGTCAGTTCAACTCCAAACATCCTTTTGGACTGGATCTACTACTCGATGTAGAAGCCATTGTATGGAATTCAGGTCTGAGACAGGTGAGAATGGATGTTGTGTTTATGCCACTATTGTAATAAGGGTAATGTTATCTTCATGTAAACATGCTGCTATAGTGCTCCAAATATTTTTCACCAATGAGCAGTCAAGATATTTACCAAAATAATAGTCTTTCTCAGCAGAATCAAATAGGTAGTGGTAAGCATTTGTTGCTGATTAAGCAAGGTATTAACATACATGAGTTGACATTTACACAGTGATTATTAGTTGGAAGCCCAAATTCCAAACTGTGAATTCCTAACTCCGTTATATGTGCTTTAACCTCTAGTTCACATTACGTGCCCGCAAAACCTATAATAACTAAGGTATACATATATATAGCCCTGATATAGTCCATGAGGACAAAACACGTCGGCTAGTGGCTGTTTTTGAATGGAATGAATGATCAAGAAAAAGCAATAAAAACATTAAAAAGGATAAATAAAATATTGGGATATGATTGGAATACTGGAGTGCTTTGAAATTGAGTACTGTTACAAGACAATGGGATACTAACAGTGATATGTAGAAAATAAGGATAACATTTGGTGCTGAATCTTGCATGCAAATTGTATTGGATTTTTGATATTAAGAGGCTAAGGAGTTGGCCTCTTAGATTCGTGCACATGATTCCGACTTACTGTAAAATTTGAATTTATATGTGCGGCTGGATTCACCTCAACTCCTATTTGGTAGTGTTTAATATATATATACATATATATATATATATATACTGTATATATTAACCAACACATTTCTCTGTGAAAAGAGCCTATCCAAACAGGGCGGTTACGGCACAGGAGGGACGGAGCACCCTCTCAGACACATTCCACCAGCTTCTCACCACAGAGAGAAAAGCGCTGAACTCTGGTGAATAGTATAGTGAGGCATTTTTAATTTAAATCACAGAGGCAATGTTCTTCTAATCCTGACGCGTTTCGGCTGTCAGTTACAGCCTTAATCATAGGTACTTCTGTTTGAAAAACAGCCACTTGGTATCATCTCTCCTTTATATTGTGCCTTTAAAGACACAGAGTCACTTTTATCGTTAAATCTAATATAAAGGAGATGGAGACAATGCTTGAGAAGAGATTAAATTAAACTTTGGTCTAGGAGCATGATCTTCAACTATGTGAAGTGTAACAACGAAGAGGTGGGATGTTGGTGAAGACAGATGCCAAAAAGAGTATGTTAATTATATGTATTGAGATTTACATAGATTCAGCTAAGCCATGTCCCTTGTCCTATGGGCCTGTGTTGGTTGTTGGACAACGTGCTATGGAGTCCAAAGGAAGAGGGAGTGAATTTCTACTATTCAGTGGGAAGGAGGAGGATATTACGTTGTTGGTTTAGAAATAATGGCAGATAATAACAGATGATAGCTCATAGAGTTTGGATGCTTACGTCTTTGCAAAAGATTAATTAAGTGACTTCTGTGATCAACATTTGTTGATTAAAATGTGAGGCAGGGTTAGGCAGCAGGTGAGAAAGGGGGGGAAACAACTTTTCAGAAGGAGACAATGGATAGGTTATATGGTACTTCAAATACACTATAAGGTTTTGAGATCCTTTTTTTAATACCGAGGGATTGAATTGTCTTCTCAAGAGAGCCATATTTCATAATTTTGAGATGCAACCTCATAAAAAAGTAAAATTTCACCATGCAGGATACGTTAATAGAAAAGAACAGTCATTTATAAGTGAAAGGTATGATTTGGCTGAATCTTCTTACCATAGTGGCAATGTACAGGGCTAATCACATCATTTCAGTCACTGCGTATGATGATTTAAATGTACTTGAAGGCTTTAACTGAGAAATGAAGCTAGTCCAAAAGAGTTGTCTTGGAAGAGTCATGTTCTGTCTTGGAAGAAGACCTTGGAAGATGTGGGACTGATGGATGCCAAGTGGATGTCTGGTTGTCCTTACGATAGGAGGAAAGAGGTTACCCCTATTTCTACCTTGTATATAAATTATATTCATGGATAGATGATCTACTCCTTTTAGGTCTTTTGTCAATTGACAAGGCCACTGTCAATCTCCAACCATGCCCCTACATTTGTGGCTCTTTGTCTGTGTGAGCTAGGGAATTATGCCATACTAGGTACCTGTTGCAAAAATCATTCAAATGACCTGAAATCCTCACAGGCACTGAGCATTACCTTGAAGTAAATAACGCATTGACCATCTTAATCCCTGTGGTAAGGGACACTTGAAAGTGGTGGTCCATGATTTCACAGCATTCATTTAAACAGAAAGCCATCTCTAGCTTTCCTAGTATCCACTTCTATGGGAAGTGATATCACTGAATCCCTCCAAGTCTATCTCTTCAGGAAGTGATATCACTTGTTTCCTGCTAAAACCATCTTTAAGAGAAGAAAATATACCCATTTGCCAACATACATCTCAACAGGAAGCCATCTCAAGATTTCCCATCATCCATCTCTACAAGAAATGACAGCACTGCATTTCTCTATCCTAAAAAACAGTGTCCTGTATGGAAGGAATGTTTATATAATTGATTTGTCAGAGTTAACTCTCTACAGTTGCAGTGAATGTGAGGGTAGTCCTGCATGCTTCCTCTTATTTACTCATACATTTACATCAAATTATAAAAACATGATTGGTGGTAAAGAGTGTATACGGTACACTGAATGGTGACGTATTGTTTAATATTAACAGTTGAGTCATTGTGATTTCCAGCATCCATTTCTGATAGAAATGACATTACTGGTATCCTGTTGAAACCACCTTTAAAGAAGAAGCTAAATAGGCAGACCTTATTTCCCAGCATGCATCTCAACATGAGGTAATCTCTAAATTTTCCATCTTCTATCTCCATAGTTAGTGGCATTATTCCATTTTGCAGCATCCGTTGCTACTGGAAATTGTGTCGCTCATTTTCATTTGTCTTTTCCTGTCTTCAACCTACTTAAGTCAACTCTTCAGTGTCCAGTGTCCAGTTCCCACGTATCACTAGATAAGCGTGGACTCTTGTTCTGAGCAAGACTGCTGGTCTCATGATGACAGTACTTTCGTTTGTAGGTGACTAAATTTCTTCCTACAACTAGTTGTAACTGTTGTCCAAACCTTACCGGCTTACTAGCAGTACCTCACCAGAAACACAATAGTAAAAGGTGATTTGTAGCAGTCGCTTACGCATGGACTCAAAGTAAGATCTCTCAGAGTTGTCGTGGTTAAACGGAAATTACCCTTTTCTCACATATTTATTATGTCTCATACAAACAAGGGCAACAACACAGATGCAGTGAAGTTATAATACTTTTTATTCAACATAACTGCAATTTGCGATAAGTTGCATGAACTGCAATGATTAGGATAATGAATATACCAAGCAACAGTATTGTGAAGAGAAGAGTCATTGTTATAAAGACCCCCACCATTATGCAATATATGAAAGCAATATATGTATATGTAAAAAATGGAATAAGCTCTAATACCCTAAGGAGAGTAAGTCTAACCTCCTACCTATAAAATGAGAGCGGGGTTCGTTAAACCTAATCTACCAAAGCCGTGTCCATGGGAGGAGCCCCCAACCCTCGTTACCTTAGAATGAGGTCTCTATCTCAGACTCTGCAGGGACACGAAGACTGGGTCAGCGTCAAGATGACTGCAGCATCGGTATCAGCGATGGTGGCGATGCCCTCTGGTCGGAATCCCTCTGATTATGTGTCTAGAAGTGTGTTGTATATATACAGATTTACAAGGTCCCCTGACATAAGTGTTATTCATAACAATAGATAACAGGCATGCTTGGGACGGCAATTAATATCAACAATCCCTCGAAAATATAGAGAGGGAAAATCCCTAAGTGTGAATGCCTACTGTATGTTTGTCTTTCGTGCTTGATCTTGACGCCTTGGCGCAGTGACACTGATAATAGAACCCATAACAAGTGGCCTAACTATAAACAAGCCCGCCATTTTAAAGGAAATAAATAATTAAATGGACTAAGACAAAGCAAGCTAAGCAGGTTAAAAGTCACTGGGTGACGGGGGCACGAGTTTACAAGCCTACGGCTAAGCTAACTCCTGTTATCCCGCTAAAACAAACTAGGATTCACTACACCCTCCCCATTGCCGTAACAGGTATGATGAAGGGAAAGAAATCCAAAATGCTAAAAAAGCTGCTACTGAACTAAAAAGCCAAAAAACAAAAACGAAAACTCAAGAGAAAATAATTTCTGTGTGTAAAAATTTGTCCAAAAAACAAACAGATATTTTAATATCAACCATGACAAGTAAATCAAACGTTTAATATAATTGCATATTTTGGAACTGGGAACTGGTAAGCAAATTCGATCAAATTATGTGCTATACGCAGGATCTTGAAGAATGTCATCGAAGTCACCATTCAAGGATCTTAAAAAAAGAGTCAACATCGTCTGATGTGAAATTGAGAGCTGGACGGACAAACGGATCCACAGAGCAGAAGTGAGCCACATTCATCGGTGTATCGACACTCGCTGCAGCGTCCTCATCCATGTTAGATTGTATAACAGAAGGCTCATAGGTGGCCTCGGGGAGCAACCGTAGTCTCAAGGGGCATGACCGTGTATGAACCCTCATCGGGGACATCAGCAGTTCGTGGTCCACAGGAGATGTAGGTGCAACAGCAAGACAGACCATAGGCAGATGTTCAAAGAGACACCATATGCAGCGGAACGCCTGTTGTACACACCATAGTAGAGGCCGAAATGACAATGACCAGTCAAATTCCAGTTCTACCAGCAAAGGTGTACCGAAGATCAGAACCATGCGTTCACGGCACAGCGGTGTTGACGGGAGTGGCTCCATTGCTCTGTGTCGCTGGAAAAAAACAACCACTGCGAATCAGAAAAAATAGCAGTAGTAGTCCGCCAATTAAAGCCAAAATAATTGGAAAGCCACCAAACACACTGGAAAAGAGAGAATGGATGGCTGATGGGATGACTCCGAAGACAGTCTGGAAGATGGACATAAAACCAGACCCGACAGCCTTAAAGAAATGAACAATCCCAGTAGTGCTTGAAGCATTGAATATTCTTGATACCAACTCTCCAAAGTGTTTGGGGAAATCGGTATTTAAAAGGGATTGTATCTCGGCTGATGATCTCGCAATCTGGAGAGCATACGTCTCTTTTGCGGATGTCAAGGCGACCTGTTTTTTAAACAATAGCGCCTTCAGTCTGCTCAACTTGTCATAGTTCACATTAATAGTATCAATGTGGGGCCACATTTCTGATACTTGTATCTCTCGTGTGGGGGGAAACAAAACATGGCCACAACACGTAACGACCTTCGTGACTGAGATTGCGTAGGCAATTCCAGGTCGTAAGCCGCAACAGCTGTCATCGCTCAGTAGAACATAACTTCCATTGGAAAGTACATGAAACACTGAACAAATCCAGGGGACGGGAGTACCCTTCAGAAAACAGGCCAAATTTGCGACCCCCGCATTGCAAAGACCGTGAAGAGACACCTGTTTGCATATCATGGAATGACGAACAGTAGTCTCACATTCACTTCCGCTAAGAAAGACCTCCTGTTTACCGTTCAGACATCGATACTCAAAGGGCAACTCCCACTCTTCCTTAATAAAGCTATCTCCTAGCCGTTCATATCGTCCCACTGCAAGATGTTTTAGGCAGCTTGTGAAACGAAAAGTCGAAAATGGTAAATTAATTATGCCGTGTAAGAGCCAAATAGTTGAAGGACTTTCTGCCACCGTGAAGGGCAACTTATCTAATTTCTCTACTTGAAGCAAGGTGAAACGAGCCTCCCTTTTAGCCATTGTCTCTTGTTCCCTGGAAAAATTAAAAGCAGCGAATAGTTCACTTCCATTAATATATTTCCATGGAATGTGGCCACTTCGCAGTGTCTGTAATGCCCAACCAAGCTGCATGATGGAACGTAGCTGTGTTTGCCCATGATATAACCGGGACAAATCAGTCTGAGTGATATCAATAGCAGATGACACTATATTCGACAGTGAATAAATCCGGTTGGATAGCGTGTTCATGCCATTGTCGACAACAGCCAATTTTTTTTCTCTAAATTTTCCTTATCAAGTTGCCTTAAACGTGCAGCAGCCTCAATTTGAGAAAGCTTCCAAATTTCATTATACACAGCATATAAAAACCGTTTTGAACGTTGTTTCTTAGGAACTAATAGGAAATCTTGTAGATCTATGCTGTCAGAAAGAGTGTTCAAGTGGTGTTTCACCGCTGTTACAGTGTTTGTCTGCACCCATTGCTGGCACAGCTTACCCACACTGTATGTTGTTATTATACCACTATGTTGACCCGATAGAAAGCGAGGGTCTGGCCTATGAATGGAAAAAAACCCTGACGAGTTCAAAAAACGCTTCTGACACTCATCAGTGTCGGTGGGCCATACCAACCATCCCCGGGACGGGAAAGTGAAGAATTATAAGCACCAGCCTTAACCAATGCATTAGCCTATCCTCTGAAATATTAAGAAAGTGTTGCCAATCTCTAAATTTTGTCGGAGTAGGGATACTGGGCGTGTTTAGATCTTTAATTTTTGCTAACCCCAGACATGATGTCTGCTCAACAGTATCATTTAAAAAAATCATTTGCACAGGAATTAAGCAAGCGCGAAACAAAGCCTCCCTACCCTGTATTTGCCAATCTTGTGTTCCCCACACACTCTTCAAATCGATAGTGTTTTTCCAATATTCGTAACCCTCAATCGATATTCGGGAAACAAAGGGATCTGAATAAAGTACTTTTGTATCTGTTAGCAAAAATTTCCCAAATTGCGCTGGAGGTAATTTAAAATAATATGATTCAGCTTTCTTTGTATCATGCCCAGAAAAGTATGTGAATTTGTCACTGTAAAACTTTGGACTCCCCACCTGCGGTGTTGAACAGTGTTCCCATTGTGTGTAGTTAAAGAGAGTCATATATCTAGTTGCACGGTGTAGGTAGTGATGTCCCCAATTGTTATAGCAGAACATTTCCCCATAATTCATTGTAAAATCATATACATCATCACTTCCAAAAGCGGAGTAGTCCTTCATTTCAGTCAGCATTGAATCAACGTTTGGACATCCCAATCATCAGAAACAACATTAGGTGTAATAACATCAGACATAGAAATCTTGAACACGTATGGTATTTGAATGATCTCTGTAGGCCCGTATATATCGAACGGAACTTTGTCCCATACAATTCCATCAGGAATCGGAATAGCTGTAATATTGACAGGGGACAAATCACGTTGGACCTTATGTGATGAATGGTGTGGTGTTAAAATTACATCAACAGGCTCCACAGGGGAGCGATCAGCGATATAGTGACCATTAATTAGTAAAAAGAAAACAGTCACAAAACCAATCCAAAAAAATAATGCAATAAATGTCAAACAGAACCAGAGATAGTTCCATGGATATATCAAATAGTTCTTTTTAAGCCATCAATAGAATTTGCTACCTCTCGAAAGTTTGTCAGTCACAGTTGAGGATGAATCTGAAGAAAAATCATCAATGTCTACAAAATAGCCAGAGGAAGTCTCCGCAAATACAGGACCCATCGAATTCCCATCCACTGTTGTTGGAAGTTCTTGATAGACAACGTTATTAGTGTTCGTGTAAAATACAGCCAAATCCTGTAGCGGGGTGTTCTCCGAAGTTGTTACTGGAACCAACAAAAGTTCATTTTCTGCCCTCCCCATGGTCGAGGAAGTGTCCGGAACAGCAGCTGACATAGTTGCATAGTCAGTAGTAGCGATAGTCATCCTACTATGTAGAGGGATGTCCTGTTGGGTAGTGAGAGGGGATCGGGAACTACCCAAGGGAACTCCTGGTCTACTGTGAAGAATCGGCCACATGGTGTAATTTGATGTCATCAATGGAGATGAACCTGTTTGATTTAGAACCAGACAAAGGTGGAAGGATGACATTCCGGGTGCCTTTTATTCCCAAGACCGGTACAGGTGCTCTGTATGATGGACCAAACTCTTTTTTCACAGCGATCTTCTCACGAACCAGATCCCCAACGTTAGGAATCCAGCCAGTCGAAGTTTTCGCCAAGTCCCTTATTCCCAAGGTGGCAGCACTTGCAGATGATTCATCATCACGAAATTGTTGAAGCTCCTGTAAAACAGCGAGACGTTCTTTTATGTCAAATGGTATTTCTGGTGCCACCATACCAGGGGCATCAAGATCGGGGACATACATAGGTGTCCCAAAGAGAACCTCATATGGAGACTTTCCCCCCAAGGACCGTCTTGGCAGAGTATTCAGTGCTCTCTGGACCCCATATAGGTGATGTAACCAACTGCGGCCTGAACCTAATACTCGAGCTGTTAAGGACTGCTTTAGATCACGATTCCGCCTCTCCACGACCGAATTTCCCTCGGGATGGTATGGTGAGGAGTAATGGAGTTCAACACCCATCGTTCTCATGGTGTCCCTGAAAGCCTTAGAGGCAAATGCAGGGCCCTGGTCCGAATGGAATGCTGCAACCGCATATGTACCGATAAAGATCAGCAAATCTTTTATAACAGTCCGGGAGTCAGCCGACCTCTGTGGCCATACCCACAGGAATCTAGAACAGGAATCTACAGCCACTAAAATGTATTTGTATGCACCATCAGGTTGTAAGGCACCACAATGATCCAGGTACACACAATGGAGTGGCTTGTCTGACACTAAGAGAGATGTCTGCGGAGGGCGTTTGATATTGGAGCCCTTAATTTGCTGACAAATGTCACAGCAAAGGACATACTGTTTAGTCCATTTGCATAGACCAGGCCACCAGTATCGTTGTTGTAAAATGGTGATAGTGGCCTGTATACTAGCATGTGCAGAAGCAACACCCTCATGTGCAGCTGTAATCAGCTCCAATCTTTGGTCTTCACTTGGGATCACTCGATCACCAACATCAGGAATTGTTGCAAAAGCAACATTCTGTGCACTGATATGATAGGTATAGTTCCTAGGGTATCCTTTCGGAAGGGTCTTGCCTGCAGCCGAGGCTTTAACGGCAAGCAGTATTTCATTATCCAACCTCGTCCGAGAACGAGTCACTGCAGCTACAGAAGCCGTAGCTACTGATGCTTTGGCCGCCTCATCAGCCAATGTATTACCGGCAACATGTATTCCTACACGCTGGTGCCCCAATGTATGAACTACATGGACACATGGCAGCTTATCCTTAAGATCAGCCACCCTTCCCCACAACATTTTGTTTTTAATGGTGTTCCCTTTAGAATCTCTAAACTCGTTCAGTTTCCAATGATTGAGGTATTCATTGTATGACTGGACGCAGTAATATGAATCACAGACAATCAAAGTCAGTGTTCCTGGCTCTGAATGTTCGAGCGCTAGAAGAAGAGCCTTAAGCTCGGCCAACTGGGCGGTGCAGTCCCCTAAGGTCTGAGTGTAGGTATTATGAGGATGGAAAACGCCGTCTTCCATTATCCCGCACACGGCTGCGCAAGCTGCCGAGTATTGATGTTTAGTACCCACAGCCGGTTGTGCCGATCCGTCAGTATAAATGATGGTATCATAACTGTCAATTGGCAATATGTGTAAGGGAGCGGGGTACTCCTGTTCATACTGGAGAAATTCTTGTGTCTGAAGTCTTGGATCAAACACATAATCAACATCAGTGGCGGTCAGAGACGTTGCCCATTGAATCCAGCGTGGATGTAATGCTTTAGCGTTTGGAACGCTCGCTTTAGTGACAGCCTCTAAGACCGGCACCGGGGACACAACAATTATGCTCTTCCCCTGGGCAAGTGGTCTCTCCTTTATGACGGCCATCTGAACTGCTGTCAGAATTTTTTCAGTAGGAGCAAAACGTTTCTCTGCATTGGAGTACAAATGTGATTTGTATGCTATAGGCACTGTGTCACCCTCATTAAAGGTGACATATGTAAACCCAAGGGCACCAGAAATTATTCTGATGACCAAGTTTGTTTTGTTATCACGTGTGTACAAGTGTCTAGCTTCCAGCATGTCACGTTGTATATCCCTAAGGATGTGTGTGTGTTCAATTGTCCATCGCCTGCTAAAAAAATTGGGTTGTATTAAGTCATATAGTGGTTTGATGCGTTCAGCATAATCTGGAATGTAGGTTCTGCCAAAATTAAAGAAACCCAGTAATGACTGTAGTTTCTTAAGCGTGTTCGGAGGCTGTAGCTGAGCACATTTTTCTAGGAAATGCAGGGCCAGGCTCTTCCCCTCATTTGATAGCTCATATCCCAGGAACAATACACTAAGATAAGCTATCTTGCTTTTCTTAAAATTAAATTTATATCCGAAGGCAGCAAATCCTACAATTATCCGAACAACCCTTGCAAGATGAATGTCAAGGGTGTCATCAGGGAGATAGATATCATCCACATATGATAATGCCTCGGGATCTAGCTCATGCAATATTGATGTTACACGGGCCGAAAACAGCCCTGGGCTGTTTTTACAGCCTTGGGATAAACGACAAAAGCATTTCTGAGAGCCAAAGGAGAATGCACTTAAGTCCCTACTTTCATGTGCTAAATTCTGGCAGAAAAATCCATTTGAGATATCCAATGTAGTTTTGTATTTTTTACGCACTATATTATTATTCAGCGCTGTGCGAATTTTGTATAGCATATGTACGTGTATGACTATTCAAGTGTCTATAATCAACCACTATTCTATATGAATGATCAGGTTTCGCAACGGGAAATAGCGGATTATTCATTGCCGATGCACAGGGCTCAATTACTCCCTGGTATTCAAGTTGTGACAGTATCTTCGTCACTGGAGCTTTCGCTTCATGTTTAACAGGGTATTGTGGCTGCGGGTGAGGTGTAGACCGGACGGGAATAACATGACAAGGAGAGTCCTTGTCCCAACCTACATGATTACGGTATAATGCAGGTGCCTGTGCTAAAGCCCATTCAGCAGCATAAACTTTTTTGTCAGCCTCTGGAACAAGATCGGAGAAAGAAGGCAAAATGAAATCTTCCCCATGCGGGAGCTTGCGGACATGTTCAGGTGACCAATCTCTCTCGGCCAACAGGATATAACTAGTTAGTTCATCCCAGAATATTACACTAATAATGCGTTCCACGTCTCCCTCTATCTGAATTGTTAAATCATAAACCCGATTGGGTGGGAGAACGCGGCCATCCGCCGTTTCAACTGCGATGTAATCGCTAGTTGCTGTCGCATCCAGATGATCTTTCAGACTCTGGCGACATATCGTGACCTCTGCCGCGCTGTCCAACAGAGTCACTGCCCACCTCTTGTTCCTCAACAGCGTTCTCAATATTACTGGCATTTTTAATAGTCAGTGCTGCCACTTTCTTCTTTTTAAATTGTGGCTTTTGCTGAGCAGTCTTTTCTTCTTTTTCAATGGTAGACTGCAGTGAGTCTTTCTTTTCTTTCACGTATTCCGGACGTCAATCTTGACGGCCCCCTCTCTCGCTACGTCTATCCGGTGCGTCCTGAAAGGAACGAGAAGGACGTGAATCAGTATATCTGTCTGGAGTTCTAATGCTATCCCTATTCCTGAGATTATACCTCCTTTCGGAGTACTCCGGATGTGGAGAATCAGCTCTTTTATTTCTCCTGTCCTTGAAATCTTTTTGTTTGTCCCAGCGCTTCTTAGAGCCCTCTTGTGTTTGCTTTGTACCTTCCTTATGGGTGGTACTTGGTATGTCCAATTTTTTAGGCTTGGCCCCCAACCCATCTTGTCCTATACTAGTTTAGGTATCTGATATTATTTTCGGTAGCTGTCTCTCCTGTTCCACATGTGGAGTTTCTCGGAGACGTTGGCGTATCGCCAGTGCCACTGCTTCCCCTTTAATATTACTTAATATTATCGAGGAGACGGCGTCAAAGTTACGCATCAATTTCATCCCCAGATCCAGGGCCGGTGCAGCCCCATGCTCATTTTGTATTTGTTTTAACACTTCCGGTAAATTGGCAAGTGTAGGGGTCCCATGTGTGGTAGTATAAACGGCAGCGAAGACTGTACCCCAAGTGGCACAATCATCCACCGAGGGAATCATCCCAAATGGCAAGCACATAGTGAGCAATCTATGTTTTTCCTGTGGCCCCGAATGGGGGAACACAGCTTCCAGCTGATTTGTTTTCTGAGCAATCCAGAACGGTATTTTTTTTCGTTCCGCGGGCACTTTACCCATAATGGTATGTACTGTTTGTGTATTAATCCCAGTAGGCAATTGATATCCACCAGCCACTGGCGGTGCTGGACGCGCTGGTGCAGTGTTCAATGTTCGCATTACGAACTGAACTAGTCGTCTATATAATGCCACTAATTCATTATATAATATTCTTAAATCTACAACCGGCATATTCTGTATGCCCGGGTGAGGTGTATATGTGGCAAACATGGGCCACGTAGGCCCTTCATTACCTAAAGGACCTAGCCTCACCCGTCGTAGTACATGTGGTAGGGCGCCTTCAAACCAGTTCTGATGCTCTTGATATGTGAGCGATATTTCATGATACTGGTATGCTTCGTATCATACTGGTACGTCCGCAATGTCATATGTGTGAAATGTGTGCGTTCGTTGGTCAGCCTCAGGAAAGGCAACCCAACAGTAAAATATTTCAGTTTGGTATTCTTCAGTTGCTTCTATAATCAAAGTAACCTCCCCGCCCTCTTCTGTAAGGCCATGCGCTAATAAATGTTGTGTAAGTGCATGTCTAGCATTTGCAGGAATGTCTATGGTATTAGCCATAGTTGTGTAGAGAAACGGAACACCAAAATAAGGGAAGTTTTTTCCTTTTGTGAGTTCGAGCTCGAACAACCTACAGCCTAATTAGGGGTTACCTGTTCGGCTGAGGAGGATTTTCCCAAAGACCACGGACGTCTCCGTATAATGGTACTGAGGGTACCTGTTGTCTGTGAGACAGTGATAGTCAGAGTATCCGTAAATTAGTGCCTAAACACCATCGTTGGTGGCGCCATGATCTGGTGTCAGAATCCATGATCCGGGAAACTAGCTTCACCATATCTCTTCATAACATTACATTGAACACCATTCCCACACCCACTCTCAGACCATGCAAACGCATTCACCCCTCTTCCACATACTGCTCACTTGAACACACCAATCCCACAACACAACACAATCATCTAATGTTTGTGCATGCACATTCTGCAGTCATACAGGATTAAGCTATCCCTGAAATCATTATCCAACACAACTTAGAGGCACTCTTTATCACTGGTACCTTATTCACATCCTATTCCACACACATCCTGAATGTCCTCCTCCCTTTGGTTCTAGCATCCAACACATAGACCACTAGTACAGATGAGGGACATGCAGTCATACATAGAAAGCCTGGTTATGCACTCATGGCAACTCTACCACACATAAGTCTATCAAGCTCCACTCCTGCCTCTCTCAATTTCCAAAACAGCCACCTTCTATATGTGTTATACTCCCCAAACTGGAACAAACAAGCACTTCTTAGAAGAAAACTCAGACCTCATCACCTATATAACCACCCAACACACTGGATAGAAAACAACTCAGCAATAACCCAACCAGCTCCACAGGCAACACACTGGACCACATCCTTATTGTAACAACAACTTTGTATTGGTTCTGGAAGAGTACAAATTCAGGTTCATCACCAGGGGTTACCCTATTTCCACAGTAGACAAATCAGTACAATGCATTGAATCTATTGAGCGAGCGGCACTACGCAGAAAAACTCCTGTTGACAAACCATTAAGGATGGTGTTTGGATCAAAATTCAATACTTTGGCCCTCATTACGACCCTGGCGATCCAAATACCGCCAGGACCGCGGTGGCGGTCTCACCGTTGACAGGTCGGCAGCGAGTTTGGCAGTTTGGCCAAATACAAATCGATGACAGTCTGCACGTCCCGCCACTTTTCCGTGGTCCGCCGGGCTGGAGGGGAGCACCGCTAGCGGTATTACGACACAGGAGACTGCCAGCATTTATCTGGCGGTAGGCACTGCCAGAAAAAATAGGTGTCTTGCATCCTGGAATAAGCATTCCTGTCTCCAGGATACACTCACACAAAATTCCACATACCTGCATGTCTGCACTCACACACTTCTACACACTAACAAACACACCCCCACTCACTCATGCAAATGCGACATACACACCCATTCTCACTGACATACATACACAAACATAGCTGACACGTACACATTCACTCCCCTTTCCCCCCTCCAGCGCATACCCACATTCATGCCCCTCTCACCTACATGCATCCATTCACGCCCCCCTCCGCACCTCATAGACCCATTCACACACTCCCTTTCGCACCATACACACGCACTCAGCCCATCCATCCGCATTCACCAGTATACATGCACCCACCTCCCCCCGTAGTCACGACACTCACACACCCCACCATACCCTCTCCCCTGTCAGACGATCACTTACCTCGTCTGTCAAAGAGGTCCTCCAGGAGGGGACAGGCCCTGGCACTTCCACCGCTGACAGCGCCCTACTATCAGGACACCACCATGCCGTTTACGGGTCATACTGTGTGTGGCGTCCTTTTGGCATGGCGGTACCAGTGGTGGAACCGCCTCTTTCTCGCCGACAGCCAGCACGACTGCTGTCAGATTTCCACCCAAAATGCAGCGGTCTTAAGACCAGCAGCACTGGCGGTCTTTAGGCACCCGTGGCTTTGGCAGTCTCAAGACCGCCAAAGTCGTAATGAGGGCCTAAGTCTCAAGCAATTAAAAGAATAATTCAGAACTATTGGACTTTCTGCAGGCAGAAACAGACTTCAAGGGACTTTTTAATAAAAAAATGCTTTTCACCTACATGCACTCCAAAAACTTCAAAGAATTCTTGGCATCTAAAAAACCTGTGATTGCCGAGACACATACAGGCATGCTCACTGCCATAATTGTTTTCACATCGCATGATTATTTTATCATTTTTACTTGCTTTCAAAGAACATGCACCAATAATGTTTTCACCTCGGCATGAAACTTTTTACTTGCTATAGTGAACAGGTGTTGTAAACACTTTCACTCATGTTGTGCACAAACACAGTTTGCATTATAACGGAATGATGGGCACTTCTTTAAGTTTATGCATCACATTTTTACATTGGGTTGTTTCATTTCCTTGAATCTTGTCATCACAATAAATGGTATATAGAAGGTTCACCTTTGGATTTATAGTTCATCACTGGCAACAGATAATTTTATGCATGTTTATTGATTTTTGGATTCACTCTCTCGAAATAATAGGGACATGATTGTTATAGATAGTTTTGGATTACACATTTTATGTTTCAGTGGAAATATTAGATTGTCATGTGTTTTTATCACACAATCATATATTTAATTCTATGCAGATGCCTGCACTTTTGATTTCTTTTCGTGCTTAGTTGGATTTTTGTGTGATATGTTTGAACTTAGTGAAACACAACGTGAATACTTGTTTTCAGCGTAAAATTGATAGATCCCATGATCCTTTTTTGAAAGTATTTTTATACATTTTATAACAGTTACCCGTGATGAAGGGTCTTTTCTTGAAATGCATTGGGTTCTGATGGAGCTAGATGGTTATCACTTTAGGTGAATATGATTTTCAGATTTCAAATTGAACTGTTGATGGAGGATAACAATGCTATAAATTGAAGATTTATGCATTAAAAAAACTATTAAAGAAATGAAACTGAAAAACTTGAAGATATCAGTTGTGTTCTCAAAAAGTTTGTTTATTGTTTCAACGTCTAAAAAAACCTGCAGGCCTAGTTCAGAAGTGAGCCTTTTGACTGGTCCACCTGTTGGCTACGAGTAATTGATTCAAGTTTATTACGCTTGGACAGATCACGCACCAAGTCTGCACACCACAAAAACAGATGACTCACTTTATAAAGTTAGGCAAATTTTTTAAAAGAGGAGTGCCTTTTTATGACTAACTCTGCTTAAAATTAACCTTTTGTCAGGTCTTAACCTTACTCTTTAATGCTGAAAAGCCATCCCTATATTAGGCCATGAAGACTCATAGGGAAGGGTGCATGGTTTTTGAAAAGTAGGACAAGCTTTAGAGACTGAAACCTGTCCAATATTGGATGTTAACTAGCTTCCTGAGGCTAAGTGATTCCAAGAGTAAGTTGGCTGACCTCCAGTTTGAGCTACAGGGTTACAGCAAGCTTTCAGAAGCATCCCTGCAACTGCCCAGCTGACGATAACCAACTTGACCTGCCTGAGCCCTGCTTCTGCCATCTGCTGGAATGACTACTGATCCCCAATAGGTGCCCCGAGGTCCTGGACCCTTAGTTGGCATTAAGATTGTACTCCTGCTGAAGAAAATGTGAAGATACTGAGGTTTAAAGCTTCTTATGACCGCAAAAAAAGACCTCTTTATACCAAGAATCATCCGGCTGCTATGACCACCAACTTGAAGCTTGAGCTGGACCTGCTATTTATGCTGCTCCATCGACATCTGCACTTTGTGCCAAAAGTGACTACTCGCAAAGACCGTCAATGCAAAGCTCCAGTAAGACCTGTAATTTGCACCAACTACAGAAGCCCGTGTCTACCGCCAACCCAAAGCTCTAGCAATGACAGGCTCTTCACACCAAAACAGCAAACAGGCTCCAATCACGTCTTCATCCCTTGTTTTCTGATCACAACCCAGTAACCCGCTCATAGGTTGTGTCCTTGATCTTGAGATGGTTGCAGTGTGGTGGCTTTCACCTGATGAGAGAATGAGCGAACCACATCAACCAGACACTTGCAGTAGTCCAACACCATATCATTGGTTATGTTTACAAGCGCATTTGCAGGAACCGCTGGCAGCCTCATAGATCTCATGCAGTGACAGTCCTGTCTTCCTGTCAGGTGTGTTTCCCATTGTCATCAGAACTAGCGGTAGTACATCGGGTCATTTTAGATTCTTGGACGCACACATTTTCACCATTCTTGATTTCAAGTTACCATTCATCTGTTCCACATGTCATGATGCTTCAGGGCAGTAACTATAATGCACCTTCTGTTCGATGTTTAAGGCTGAACACAGTAATTGAATTACTTCATTGTTGAAGTGACTTCACCTATCTGATTCTAAAGAGATCAGAAACCCAAAACGTGGTATTACTTCCCTCAGCAGTAGTTTCGTTACTGTGAGACTGTCATTTCTTTGTGTAGGGAAAGCTTCAATCTAATGACTAAAGATGCAGACAATCACCAACACATATTTCAATTGTGCACACACAGGCATCTCAATAAAATCCATCTGCATTCTGCTGAATGGACGTCCTGCTCTTCCGATGTGGCTCAAATTGACCACTGTCCCTTTTCCCACGTTCATTTGTTGACAAATGACATAACGATGATCAGCAACCTGTTTAAACTTTGGATTGAACCAATTCTGCTTGAACAATCGAATCATTGCATCCCTCCCAATGTGTGCTTGACCATGATAATATCTAGCCATTTGAGTCAACAAACTGTTCGGCAGTACCAATTGAACTTCTTCTGAAATCCACAGTTCATCTTGACACTGTACACATTTCATTTTGGCCCATGACCTTTTCTCTTCCCTATCAACATTATTTTGCAAAGTCTTCAGCTCTTCCAAGGTATCTACAACATGTAATGCATAACTTGGATATGTCTCATCTTCCTCAGGTAACAATTCCTACTTATCTTTGAATGATATACAGTTCAATGCGCAAAACCTTGCGACTTGATCCGCAAATCCATTTCCCATTGACTCAAAATCTTGTGATGTTAGATTTGCTCTACATTTTACCACAGCAATCTTTTCAGGCATTTGAATAGGTTGCAACAGCTCCTGAATTATCTCACCATTTTTTACTGGTGAACCAGAAGAGATGAGGAAACCTCTCTGAAACCACAACTGGCCAAAGTCAAGCACTGTTCCCAATCTATACTGGCTATCTGTATAGATGGTAACTTTAAGCTGCACAGAAACATGGCATGCTCTAGTAAGGGCTACCAGTTCTGCTACTTGTTCAGAGTATACTACTCAAAGCCAGTGCGCTTCATGTATACCAGAAATTGTGCACACAGCATACCCTGCTCTCAGTACTCCCGTAGTGTCTCTTAGACAGGAAATATCAACAAAGACAATTTGATCATTTTCTTACAATCCGGTGTCTCTAATATCAGGTCTCCGTTTGGTGCACATATCAGGTACTTCAAGGCAACCATGCTCAATATCTTCCATTTTTTAAATTTCAAAATTTTCATTGGGAAATAAGGTTCCAGGTTAAGCATTGTAGATCTTTTTAATGACACGTTTGAGGACCCCAGGATGCTCATTTCATAGCGAGTCAGCCTGGCACCTGTTAGGTATTGCGTCTTGGTTTGTGTAAGTAACATTTCAATGGAGTGAGGGACCATTATAGTCAAGGGATGTCACATTATAATGGCTTCACACTGTGAGAGGCTCTGTCCATCCGCAGCAACTGAACACAAACAGCCTGGTAGAGCTGCTGCAACAGGGTCCAAAGTAGCTGAAAAATATGCTACTGGGTGGTTTACACCACCATGGACTTGAGTCAAGACAGACAAAGAACGTGTGTCACGCTCATGACAGAACAACATGAAGGGTTTTGTGTAGACAGGCATTCCAAAAGCTGGGGCTTTGCACAAACTTTCTCTCAACTCAAAAATGCTTTCATACAGGCCTGATCTTACACTAGGGGATCAGTGACTTTTCTGTGAGTCAGCTTCTGCAATGGCTACGAAATGACTGAAAAGTTGGGAATCCACTGGTGACAGTAGCCTACCATCCCCCAAAACATCCTGAAATCTCTCTGTGTGGCTGGGGGACTCATTTGCAACATGTCTGTGACTCTTTCTCTAGATATTTTCCTAATTACCTTCTCAATCAGGTGACCCAAATATTTCACTTCTTTCTGACAGTACTGTAATTTATTTGGGGACACTTTATGGCCATTCTTTCCTAAAAGGTTCAGCAAGGCAATTGTGGCAGATTTGCACTCTTCCTTCGTTTTGGATGCTATTAACAAATCATCAATATACTGTACCAATGCCTATTGGAAAGGCATTTCCAATGATTCCAGGTTCTTTTTCAAGATCTGGTTTAATTTGGAATGTGATTCTGAAAACCCTTGAGGAATTCTACACCAACAGTAAACTTGATCTAAAAATTTGAAATAGAAGAGAAATTGACTATCCTCGTGAAGAGGCACAGAAAAGAATGCTTGTGAGAAGTCTATAACGGTGAACCATTCATCATCACATGGAATCTGAAACAAAATCACGTCTGGATTCACCATTTAATCACAATGGAATTCATTTTCCTCAAATCTTGCCAATCCGAAACTTCCTACTGGCTTTCTTAATCCCATTATCGGTGAATTACATGGGCTGCTCAACACTTCTTTCAAAACCTCTCGGTTCACAAATCCTGCAATTATGGGAGCAACCCTTCCAATGATGTCCTGTGCCATTTGGTGCTTGGGAATCTGGGGAAAGATTGCGAACAGCTTAACTGGCTCAACTCCTTTTATCAGGCCAATGTCTTTCCCTGTCAAATTCCACACTCTCTCTTTAACTGTTTCTTGTAAGTCAGAAGGAAGATCGTTTACTGTAAAAACTGGAAAGAAGCTAATCAGAGGGTACTTATCATTCAATATCTCACCCTTTGTCTCTGGAGCTGGATCATCCTCATCATCACTGTTCGTCTGTATTTCAATTCCATCATTTGAGCAAGTAATCGAACATCTTGTTTTACACAGCAAGTCTTTTCACAGTAGGGGTACAGGACATGAATCACAGACTCCGAATTTGTGTAATCCTTTAAAGTTGCCAATTTTAACCTGAACTGGTTCTGTAATTGGATTGGTCAAATACTGATTCGCTACACCTACAATCTGAACTGTTTTTCTGGAAAGGGGCAAGTTTGGAACTTCTGCAGTTCTCTCTGTAGACTTCGTTGCTCCTGTCTCAACCAAGAATGAAACTTTGTGACCCGTTACTTTTTCTTTCAACTACGGACCCTTCTGATCTACCTCTAAGGAAACAGCAAGCACACATTCCTCTTCGTCCAAACTCTCGCTCATCCAATCATTGTTTATTCCATTCTCACTGTGTAATGGGAAATGTTGTATTGTGTTATTACTCTGGTTAAACCTTTGACCTGTGACCTGTTGAGGAAGCATCACCTGCTGCTGCTCCATTCGGGCCTGAGGTATTTGGATTTGTTGTCTAGGTACTTGCTGTTGCATTGAACATTTGAACTTGCTGTTGCATTGGCTGTGACTGTGTCATCTTCACTGATGCCATTTGCACCTGCTGCATGGGTTCAAAGTTTGGCATTTGATTTACATTACTTCTGAAATTTGGATTGTGAACCCTCTTTCTCAGTCCTCTCATGTTTTGGAAGGAATTGATGTAATTTACTTGCTGAACAACACCTTCCTATACCATCATCGGACCCTACCGCTCCAAATGTCCGATCCCTTCGCAAGCGTGACATGGCAACAATCTCTTAATTCCCTGCACATCATTCTGAACCACTTCAGTACCCAAATTGGGACTACGGTTTACGTTTCCAATTCCCCTGCGACCTCTACCTGATTTTGAAATAACAAATTTCCCTGCTGTTGCTGCGGCTCCCACAAATTTACCTGCATCCCTGCTTGTGCCGCTTTAATCTGCATCACCATCGCCTCTTCTTTCAACTTTCTTTGCTTTAACTCAATCTCGTCACTACAGTACTTTGCATACTGCAATACCTCATCAATTGGTTTTGCTTGCCAACAAATTAAATGACTCTTAATCATCTGGCTAATTTCAGGTCTCAATCCTTCCACAAATCTGAACACAAAATGAATCTTTTGGCTCAATTGTTCTGCTTAAATGCCTGCAACAATCTCTCATAATACGCATGTATTGATTCCTTCACTTCCTGGGCTGTCATGTTGATTCTTTTACAGTGAATGCTTTGGGGCGAAATTCCCATTTTCAAAAATTCAATCACTTTATAGTAATATTTCATTGCCTCTGGAGATGGTGCCCTTGTAATCAGAGCTCTCTCTGGTTCCTTTGTCAGCCAATCTACATTCCTCTTGCACTCGATCCATAAGTCTGCTGGAACTGCTATCTCTAATAGGATGTTTGTTAGACTTGGCATTCTTGGTGTGGTCTCCCCTAACTTTTTGCCTCTGTTTCCCAGGTTGTTGATGAGTACTGGACTCTGTTTCTGCTGTTTATGGTACTCTGGGCAGTTTACCACTGCTATCTAGTGCTGAAGTGCAAGTGCTCCTATGTAAAATGTATGTGTAATTGGGTTTCCATGATTGGCATATTTGATTTACCAGTAAATCCCTAGTACAGTATACTAGAGGTGCCCAGGGCCTATAAATCAAATGCTACTAGTGGGTCTGCAGCACTTGTTTTGCCACCCACATGAGAAGCCCTGTAAACATGGGTATGATCTGCCACTGCAGTGTCTTTGTGTGCAGTTTTAAACTGCCAACTCGACTTGGCAAGTGTACCCACTTGCCAGGCCTAAACCTTCCCTTTTTATAAATGTAATGCACCCCTAAGTTAGGCCCTAGGTTGCCCCATGGGCAGGGTGCAGTGTATGTTTAAGGTAAAACATATACTAATGTGTTTTACATGTCCTAACAGTGAAATACTGCCTAATTTTGTTTTCACTGTTGCCAGGCATGTCTCTCTCATAGTTTAATATGGGGGCTGCCTTTAGATGTTATTAAAGTGAAGATTCCCTTTGGGAGCAGATAGAAATGTGGAGTTTAGGGTCTCTGAGCTCACAAATTTATAAATACATCATTTAGTAAAGTTGTTTTTAAGATTGTGTGTTTGAAAATGCCACTTTTAGAAAGTTGGCATTTTCTTGCTTAAACCATTCTGTGACTCAGCCTGTTTGTGGATTCCCTGTCTCGTTCAGTTTGACAGTTGGGCTGTTTGCACCTCTCCTCTAGACAGTAACGCAAAGGGAGCTGGGGTGTAGCGTGCATATCCTGATGAGCCTCTGTGCTGGGAGGGAGGGGAGGAGTGGTCACTCACACCTGAAAGGGCGACTTGTCCTCACACAATGCAGTCTCCAACCCCCTGGTGTGTGTCTGGGGCCTGACCTGGGCAAGGCAGGATCTTACAAACAAGAGAGACTTTCCTTTGAAGTTTGCCTACTTCATAAGCAGAAAGGAGTATAAGTAGTGGACCCAAAACCCCTGAAAATTAGATCACTTCTGGAATCATGAGGAACCTCTGTGAAGGAGAAGAGCTGAAGAGGTGAGGAGAAGTGCTGCCCATGCCTGTGACTGTGCTTTGTTGGGCTGTCCTGCAGGTTCTGCTTCTGCCTGTGAAGGGGGATAAAGACTGGACTTTGTTGTGCATTCCTGCTTGAGAATAATCTCCAAGGGTTTGAACTGAGCTTGCTTCCTGTTGCTGAAGTCTCAGGGCCTTCAAAGACTTCCCCTGCCAGCACCTGGATTCTCTGCTGAGACTCCTGCCCTGCCAAGTGGTGCCCTATACAGTCTCTGGGAGCTTGAGAGGTGAAGCTTGCAGGCAAGAACTGAAAATCCATGCACAGAACGCCATGCTCGGCAATTTACGATGCACCTTCCATGACGCGGCTGATAAACAACGCATGCGGGCTTCGTGGCTGGGAGATTGACGCGACGTTGTTGGAGAAACGATGCGCAACACCCACTTACAGAGACTGATAATGACACAAACCCCATGCAGGGTGGTTTTCTAATACCGTGCAACTGTATTTTCCACCCATCGTCCCTGGGCATCCAAGTCAAACCGACTCTGCCTGGATCCGAGGTGCCCCATCTGGAAATTGACGCATCGCTGTCTTGCACGGGAGACAAACGACACATTGCCGTCCCGACCAGAGAAGGAAATGGCGCATGGCCTCGTCTGCAAGGAAGGAATCAACGCATCACTACCCTTTTCTGATGCACACTCACCCGTGCAGCTTTATTTTTTATGCTAACCAGGTACTTTGTGTAACAAAAGCATTCTCACTATTTTCTAAGGATTAAGACTCTTATTCTTTTGAAAATTCATATCTTGACTTGTGTATGTTGGATTGTTGTCTATTTGGTCTTGTTTTGTTTAGATAAATATTACCTATTTTTCTGAACCTGTGTTAAGTCATTTTGTAGTGTTTTCACTGGGTTACAGTGTGAGTTGGTACAAATACTTTACACATAGCTTCTGAAGTTAAGCCTGCCTGCTTGTGCCAAGCTACTAAGGGGGTGAGGAATGGTTAATTGAGGGTGATTCTCCTTTACCCTGACTAGAGTTAGGGCCCTTGCTTGGAAACTGGGATAATCATTAGTAAATGACAGAATGTCATTTCTGCTCCAAGGGACATGAACTAAATTCCCTCCTGGAATTTCTCTCATTGGTAAAAATTTTACTGGATCCTCAATCTGCTGCACGTTCGCAGTAAGTTTCGCAGAATCTCTTTTCCTTTTATCTCTCTTCTATGCCCATCTGCCTTCCCACTTTTCTAATGCTCCTCATGTCTAAACACCTCAAAGTAACTCCCTAAGGTGTGCCTTCATTCCTGCAGCTCTCATGTGTTTGAAATCTTTTGGGTCAAAATCTAGCCTGTAACTCCTCTTCAAGTGTTTTGTTTTCTCTATTTCCTATCCGTATTTCTCTGCTAAGTCTGCTAGTTTTTGATGCACATCGCTCACTTCCCTTGTAAGTTTCGGGCACAAGTATCTCAATTCTGCTTCAGTGTAGGATTCAAGTCTGTTCACCCCCATAGTTCATTCGATAAGCTCACCCACTTTCATCCCTAGTATAGTTCAAGTACTCTTCTACCCTAGGAGCACTCTGTGGGGTATTCAGCTTATCTAGCCAGTTAGTCAATTGTTGGTGGAGACAAGCCTTGGAGTGAAACGCTGATGGGCGGAATATTTGGCAACTGCTGTACAACTAAAATTGGAGACTGCGGTGTAAGTAACTTCAGGCTGTGACTATTGTTTGATACTGTTCCAATATTCAGAGGAACTCCAAAAGGTCTAAGATCTAACAATGATCCTGTTTCATCAAAACTCTGTCCCACATGAGAGACTACGCTGGCATTTTCATTGAGTCCTCCCCTGACTCAGGACTCCCTGTCCGTTTGTGCTGTTATTTCCCTGGGCAAACAAGGGTATGACTGGACCAATGGTGATGGGTAGAGACACAGTGTCTGGATTTTGTCTAATATTTGGGTTGTGTGGGTGCATAATTCCCATATTCTGGCTCATCAGTACGGACATATTTGTCGGTGTTCCTATTACAGGGGTATACTTTGGCAATGCTTGTGACTGCACTTGAGGTAGTAAGAGTGGGGTTGGCTCTGTCTGAGCCAATGTCAATTTCGGGAAACCCTGTACTGTTGGCACTATCAAGTTTGTGGCAGTTTCCACAATGGGCACATCAAGGTAAATTCACGTGGCACTCAGCTGCAGCATTAGATTTTGAGCTGCCAAAGTAGTAGGTAGATTAAGACTGCTCTGCATTGGGCTCTGTGTCATACTAGGATTAATTTGCACTGGACTCATCATCATGTTAACGGGTGTCGGTGTCAAAGGGTTTACACTAGTGCTCGGACCACTCTCTTGTGCTGCATGTGGTGGGGGACGATTTCTCAGTAACTGTAAAATGAACTCATCATCGTCTGACTCCCCCTCAAGTGCTAAAGATCTCCTAGGTTCTTTTGATCTCCTCTTCCTACTCTTGGAGGGACTTCTGTTTGTCTTTTTGGTAGCTTTCCTTTCTTCGCTCTTGCTGTCCTGTGAAACTGCAGGAAACAACTTAATTCCCTGTAACGTCTCACTTCTCCAAAACTTCTGATCGCTGTCCCACCTAGCCTCCGCTAGTGTCTTTTCTGCCTTTCTCATTCTCCTCTCAAATTTCTGTTGCTTTTGCTGTTTGGCTACTAATTCCTAGATTGCTAATGCCTCGAACTGTGTTGGTCTTGGAGGAGGTTTCAAAACGTAAAGCACCCTCCTCACATTCTCTAAGCTTCTCAAATTAAATGTTCTGTGAACAGGAAATGCTAAACTCCCATCTTTCTCGGTAACTTTGCACCATTGTTTCAGCCAAAGACATGGCTCAGCACCCTTCTCTTCGATTACAATGTAGGCAGGTGTACCTTCTGGCGGTGCAATATCCCCTATACTCGTTGTAATATACGAATCTCACCTTAGGGCACTCTTTAAAGCTTTGAAAATGTTCATTTCTGTGGTCTTTATGTTTTTCTAAATCAAATCAGGAAGTGACTTTCAATCCCAGAATCCTTTTCACCAACCTTCTCAACCAATTGCGCTTCACGGTTGTCTGCTAATCCGTGCGTGACCATTCTCACTAACCAAACTATCCCAGCGCGGCTCCAATGCCGTCACACTCACACGTACACCGGCTGACAAAGTCTTGTGGCTTCTCGTCCTAACATCAGATTCACATGAAACTTATGCAAAATTATTACAAACACTAAACAAAATCAAAACCCAATTTGTCAGTTTACTACAGGTAGGGTAACACAATCGCTTCAAAAACCTTATGGATTTTTCACTGACGGCCTTTCGCTCTAGCAGCTACTCTTTCTTTCTCAGTTTCCCTGATTCGCAAGCAAAATTCGACCCACAAATATTACTCTCAACTTATCAGTGGGTCTGTCCTGGTGCACATAGGACTCACCAGATCTCAGTTGAAAATTCTTTCACTCCCTTTGACTCACACTCTGACTTGTCGACCACGCTTCATTGACCTACTAAACCAGACAAATTTACAACAAAAACCAAGGCCCGTATTTATACTTTTTTTGCGCCGCATTTGCGTCGTTTTTTGACGCAAAAACGGCTTAAACTTGCAAAATACCATTGTATTTTGTAGGTTTGCGCCGTATTGCGTCAAAAAGCGGCGCAAATGCGGCGCTAAAAAAAGTATAAATACGGGCCCAAGTGTCTCCTGCAGTTTTCAATATACTCCGGAGTCTTAGACCTCGCAGGGCCCGTATACCAACAACCAAGTGGCAATTTTTGAGCAAAAATCGACACTCACATGTGAAGTTTGACGACTTCCCGAGTCTTACACTTCGGAGTAAGCAAACTTTTTCAACAACTTCATTTGGAGTACGCAAACTCCCTAACCCTCACAAACATCACAATTCACCTGCGATTTGCATAAGCTGTGAAAGTGCAAAACCTATTCCATAGAACACCGAGAACATCCTGAAAATCATTGGCAAGCTCCAAGGTTCTGGGAAAGTCAATCTAGACATTTAGGGATACATTTTATCTCCACCTTGTATCATGAAATCTGAAAATCAAAACTCTCTGCAAATTTGTTTCTCTTTAAGGGACTAATCCTGTATCCCACTATGACCTCCAGGTACCTGCTATTTCTCACTTACTTTCTCTGGGGGCAAAATGCTTTATTATGGGCTCTTAAGGAGACTAACCATCCTCTGCTACCATCACTGTTAGCGCGTCTGACCTTATTTAGTTACTTATCATTAGATTATAAGGGGGCGTGTTAGAGGTTCGATGGACCTTTTGACTGAGCTTAGAGGAGTTCCCACCACAAAACCCAGTTCCAATACAAATCAATAGCAATACCAATCGATCACGCACCATAACCCCTTGGCCATGAATAACCACACCCTTATGTGGAAGTTAGAATGTTTATTTCCCTATATTAACAATTCTAATAACACATAACTTAATCTCAAAATCAAATGATAGGCTTACAGAAACAACACTAGTTGACCGAATCTTCTAAAGAATCTCAATTTAATCAAAGCGTGGATCACTGCACATTCTAGAGTTACAGTACAAATCAAAAGCAAGAATATGTGCAATAGAAATGGCATACATTTAGATTCAGCAAAGAAAATACATCAACTGTTGTTGATATTTAGCAAGCATCATCAGTGAGTATCCCACCTCGCCTTCTGATTAGAATATCATGTTTGGGCTTCATACAAAACAATGTAGTCAACACAAATTTGGGAAGCATCTAATTTTGGATCTATCAAAACTAGCGGTTGGTACTAAAAACAATGGCAAATAGAAATAGTAATCAGTAACATCATCTTATGCCTTGCCTCAATTTAGTTCAGCAAGCGGTAACAGTCTTTGTCGATTGGACATCTGTTCGGTCAGCAAAGCAACAGAATTCAGCAATAGAGTTCAAGATAAAAATATCTCAGGAACGGGCATAATAGGATGTCGCTTCTAGGCAACAAAGTTAAGGAATTTAGTAAACCATGGTTCACATGTCGATGATTGGTTCCTCTTCTCCTGATCCCGTCATTGTGCTCGTCAGGTAAATAAATTGTATCAGCTTATACTCCAGACAGTGCTTCCATTGTCCGCGCCTGGGAACCTCGCCTTTACACACACTACGTTTTACAATGTATCCATAGCTAGTACAACATTTTCTAGCAAGCAGTTATCATGGGAAAGTATCTCAACTACTATCATTCGGTCAACGCAATGGAAAATTACAATTTCATTATTTAAGCAGCCGTAGGATTCGTCAAAGCAATACAACTTGACATGAGGCTGTGCAGCTAGGCCCAAGACCATGCTAAAATGAAGGCCTATGTTTAATAAAGCAATACATAATACATAACCATTAATATGACACACTACTACATGAATCCAAACATGAGCACAACATTTTACATTCATAAGCTGTTAATAAGTACACTTCATAATTATTGGTGGCTTCTCAAGTAGGCACATTTTGAAACTTGAGTATTATTTCTCTATGTTAACTCATTTTCTATGCAGATTTAACATTCAGAATACATTTATATTCATTAGTAAAATTCAGCGTTAACATATCTCTGGTTGTTCCTCACACCAGGAATGTTGAGGGCCTGTCCTTAAACAGTTTCCCCTCACACAGGTCCAAGCATACTCCTTCTATCTCTCAGAAGGAGGGCAGAAAACACTAGACAACCTTTAAGCTCATCCAGCAGAAAATACAGACTTAAAGTGATGCTGCCTCACCGTGAACGTCAATTCACCAAAATGCCAGGGGTAGAAGAAGTGACATCACACGCCCTTTGAGCTTCAATTCCACTCACACTCACATGCTAAAACATACACACACGTTTACATTTACACACTCTTTCTTCTCATGTAAACAGACACTAACCCGCAAGCATACACACAACATACATTTAAAAGCATTTTTTTTTTACTTACCTCAGCTGCCAGGGAAGGTTATATTCTGGCTTTTTTACAGTAACAGTAAATAATTATACATTATTCACTATTTGTGTAACAAAACACGAGAAAACAGAGTGGAGCCCCAGTCAACAGATGTAAGGACTAAGGGCAAGCTGCCTATGTTCTTCTGGCACTGATTTTGCCACCTCTGAGAACAGGGGTCTAAAAAAGAGTTCCAGGCTTGTGTAAGGGACTAACCAGTGGTCGCAGATACAGCCCTAAATGACATCCATGTGTCTTACCTCTGCAACACTGGCTGTCAGGCAGACATAACCCCTAGTCACACAGTAGCTAGTTGAGTACTCTATAGAGCACTACCTTCCAAGGTAAAAAAAAACTAGGTAGAGCACTAACTTCCATGATCAAGAAGAACTAGGGATGGAACGCAGTGGGATGATTTGGATCCCCCTTTTACTTACATTTGCCAGAAAGTGATTGTGGATCTATTGCATAAGGCTTCTTAACATGTTTGGGCATGTTTTCTCTCAAATATAATTTTCTGGCTGTCCCCCAGACACAGGTATCAATCACAAGTCTGGCGGTCACTAGACCGCCAGACTCGCAGTGGCGGTCTGAGTGCCATATTAAGACCACGGTGGTCGTGCTGGGTTGGGACCGCCAGCACTGACAGGATCGGAGATCCCAGCGTTCTGCTGGTTGCAGCGGTCCTAATCCTCCAGGGCTGCGCTGCCCTGGGGATTATGAGCTCATTCTCTGCCAGCGATTTCATGTCAGTACCACTACCATGAAAAGGCTTGCAGAGACCGGGTGCCACAATATTCTTGTGCTCGATATTCCAGAGCGCAGTCATCCAATGTCTATGATGAAGGCACGTTTGGACACCTCTGTAGGTCACTGAAAGGTTTCTGGACCTTGCATTCCCAAGAACCAGCCTATGTCTTTGTGCACATGCTAGATTAGCATGACCCTAGGAAAAAAATTGGATACCAGTTTTACATGCAAGCAGGCATTTAGGGAATCCGTACATGCCCATGCATGGGGCATACCCATCTCAACACTTACCCAAAATAAACTGCAAAGTGAACAAGAAGATCCTTCCCCATTCAAGCATCAGAAAACATGATACCAGACATGTAAAAATGTGTTCCACTCATTTGTTAGTTTACAAAAAACCTTGGTTGCTAGATGATTGAGACATAGATTTAGATCAACTCATATCAGCCATTTCAAATAAGTGTGCTATCTACATGCTGTTGGGAAATGGGTTATTGGTAAGGGCAGGTAAGTACCTACACCTAGCAATAGGCCACTAACCTCCACTTAGGTCCAGTTAGGTCTCAATAAATTAAACCTAGCTTTCCCCTTGGTAGCTTGGCAACGAGCGACAAGGCTTAACTTAGGAGACAAAGCATAAAGCATTCAAATATCACAAAACAGTAATTAAATAAAACACCGGAAACACTTTAAAAATCCATAACCAATTTATAACATTAGGAAATACTTTTAGCGGTAAAATGACACCAAAATGAATGAAATCAGATAAAGGTAACCAGAGATATGAATTTTGAAAGAATGAGTGCTTTCTAGCCCTTAGAAACTAATAGCACCAATCTGGTCATGTGCTCGCACCTCAACCGGGGCAAAGTCAAAGTTTAAGGCTGACCATGATGGAGCCCTGATCGGCTAATGCCCGTAGGAGGCCTAGATCAAACGTTTACCTTAGGACTTAGTCATTTTTCTGGAGATTTTTTTCAGCGGGATGAAGTCGCCAGTACAATCTGACCTCCTGGAACTCTTCCTCGGATAAGCATTGCGGGAGCTCTCGGTGGAGATTTTTACCTTTGAACTTAGTCATTTTTTCCAGAAGAAAATCCTTCAACCGGGGCAAACCTGAATCTTGATCCGACGTCCCTGGAGCCCTCTTTGGATACACTGCCTGGGAGGTCCCAGTCAACGTCCTACGCTTGGACCTAGTCACTTTTTCAGAGATTTTCTTCACCGGGATGAACCTGCAAGTCAGACTGGGTCGCGGTTGAGGCAAGCTGGCTAGAGTTTCCACGGTGGGTCGGTCCCTTTATTGAGCTTGTTTCCAAAAGTTCTCCAAACTTCGCCAAACTTCTGGATCTTCTTCCAGATGTTCCTTTGAGGTTCTTATGAGGTCCACAGCTCACCCCAAGTTTCCAGGAGCTATGAGATGCTCCTTGAGGGTGCAGACTACAACTCCCAGAATGCACCTGGCGCAAACTCCTTTTTGGACAGTGGTCAGCTGGTCAGTTTCTTCAGGAATTGGTGCATGGGACTCCGGTTAGCAAGTTTTCACCTGTTGCAAACAGGGAGTTCCTCTTTGAACCGGTTGAAGCCAGGCAAGGTCCTTCTTGTGGTGAAGCCCAAGTGTGCAGCTGGTGCAGTCCTTCAGAGTGCAGTTTCCACGTGCAGGTCAGGGGTCCAGCAGGGAAGTCCTTCTTCTCCTATAGCTCTTCCTGGTAGGGATCTGAGGTGTGGGTGATGGTCTGCCAGTTTTATCCTAGCTCCTGGGTGAAAAACAGGGGGGTCCTGGTTCTCCAATCAGGTGCAGGGTCCTTCCCCCTGTGATGACCACTTCCTGGGAAGTGTGGCAAAAATCAATCCCAGGGAGCATCATTCCTCAAAAATCCATCATGGCTGAAAATGTTTTTTGGAGGTTACATCTGGGTGAGCCCACCCACTTGTGTGGCTAAAAATCCTAAACACACCCCTCTCCTAATCTAATCAAGGGAGCACCTAATTGACTGGGTTTGCAGGATGTGAGGCAGGTGCTGGGTTTCTCAAAATGTCCTTCCATGCCTTTGAAGACCGGTTTGGCAGCCCTCCCCCTTCCTGCTTCCCCATCTGCTGAGGGAAGATCTCCTCCCCAGACACATCTCTTTGTGTTGAGCCAGGCCACTTCACACCTTATCAAGGCAGCCTGTCCAGGCTATCAGAGGCTGGCCAATCAGAGCAAAGCAGCAAAAACACTGCAGGGCTGAAGTTGGCAACTTTTCAGGTAAAGTTTAAGACTGTTTACTTGAACGAGTTATATTAAATCCAACAACTGGAAGTTAATTTGATACCAAGCTCGAGGTATCTGTTACTGAAGGGGACTTTTAAAATTAAAATAAAGTCTCCCCATTCTAGCCTATAGAGGCCATTCACTACAATGAAACACAAATTTGGCTTTTTTTAGGTCACCAGGGCTTATAAAACTATTTTTATAAGGTCCCTGTTTATAGGTACATGTCACCCAACCCTAGAGGCACATAGGGCAACCTTAGGGGTGACATATGTAAAATTATGTTAGTTTAAGACTGTGGAAGTACTTTCAATTCCAAAGTCGAATTTGCATGGACGTTCTCAGTGGAAGATTCAGGATAAAGAGTGCTACAGTATTTTGGATTACTAAATATGTTACACTTCAGTGAAAAGGTAGCATAAAAATTGAGGGACTTATGGGAAATTGATATAGAGCAGCACTGCAAGTTGTGGTACCCTATGCCAATGTGAAAGGGAAGGAATACACTGTATTTATGCAATTTTGGGCATTCCTGTCCTTTCCACCTGTGCTGGTGCACAATTGGCTGCCTAGTGCCAATGCAGGCACCCCTGTGTCATTTTGCAAGGGTGTCTGAGTTGCATGGAGGCTTGTTTTTCTGCATGAAGGCACACTCATAAATATGGCCCTGATTGTTTGCGGTCTCCAGCTACATCTCACCACCCTGACTCCGTGCAACGTCTTTGTTTCCTCTTTGTTTTCCAAGGTACTGTAACCGGGGTCTATATGACTCCGCAACTCACCACACTCTCTTGCGGGTGGGGCCGGACTGTTGGAAATTACTCCAGTTGGAGCTATTGTGTTTCTAAGTGCTATACTACAATTAATCTTTGAAAATGTATATCTTTTCTTGTATATGTTAGATTTTTGTTGTTTTGGTTTTGTTTTACTCAGAAAGATTTTGCCTATTTGTCTGAACCAGTGTGGAGTACTTTTGTGGTGTTTTCACTGTGTTACTGTGTGTCTGTACAAATACTTTACACATTGCCTCTGAGATAAGCCTGATTGCTTGAGCCAAGCTACCCAGTCGGTGAGCAGGGGGTTATCTTAGCTGTGTGACTCCCTTACCTTGACTAGAGTGAGGGTCCCTACTTGGACAGGGTGCAAACCACTGCCAGCTAGAGACCCATTTCTAACAGGTAACAAATCTGTCTTTGTACTATGAAAGGGCTGAAAACCTGAATTTGAGTCACCAAAAAGTCTACTGGTGCTAAAAGGTTACACAGCAATTTGCTAACTGCCTTCAAAGGCATTTCAGCAAAAATGGAAGTGACAACATGGGGCGATAGTTGCTCATAGTATTTGACTCTGCCGAAGGCGTCTTCAGCAAAGGAACTACATGATTATTTTTACAGGTAGCAGATGCTGTAGCTTTTTCAAACAGAACAATAACACGTTTTATTGATGGTACTACATAGGATATTAGCCACAAGAGCTATAATGTGAGGGGTTCATCCAGTCATAGATCCAGAGAGAACCTGATTTACTGGAGGCACATGCTGAAGATATATCTGGTCCCTTAAGCTTTATGCAGTCAATAAGAAGAGTCTAAGTAGAGGGATCAGAATCTTTCAGGCAGGAGAAAACGTCAGAGAAAGGATGCAAACTTCAATCGGCCAGGATTTTGCCAATCTTTTCATAGAAGAAGGCAGATGGATTGGAACCAAGATCCTTGTGGCACAGCCCCAACGCAAAACCCTTTTTGACATTTACTAAGCCATGCAAAGTTCATTTTCACGGCTTTGAGAAGTTTAGTCAATACAAAGTAATGGAAGGCAGCGTGTTTTTTTTGTGAATGCCAAAAAAAAAAAATTCAGAGCAGGCAGTGGTCCTATGGACCACTGCCTACTCTGAAAAAAACAAAACCAAATGGTTTCAGAAGTTTTTCTTTTTGCAACTCGTTTTCCTTTAAGAAAAAAAAAACTGCTTTATTAAAAAAGCAGTCACATGGATTACTTACTTAGGTAAATTTTGCGACTTACAAATTGCGAGTCATACCAACTCGCAATTTGCAACTCGCAAAATTGCATGCAGAAAGGTATCTCAGACACCTTCTGCGACTCGCTATGGGGTCGCAAAGACCCACCTCATGAATATTAATGAGGTGGGTCGCAAATTGCGACCCCATAGCAAGTCCCTGCACTCACAGGGATGGTGGCCTGCTGGAGACAGCAGACCTCCATGTCTGTTACTCCTTTTTAAGTAAGCAGTTTTTTTTTTCTTTTTGCAGCCCGTTTTCCTTAAAGGAAAACGAGTTGCAAAAAGAAAAACTTCCGAAACCATTTGGTTTGTTTTTTTCAGAGTAGGCAGTGGTCCATAGGACCACTGCCTGCTCTGGAAAATAAAAATGTCAGCATTCACAAAGGGGAAGGGGTCCCATGGGGACCCCTTCCCTTTTGCGAATGCGTTACCACCCACTTCAAGTGGGTGGTCACTGCGAGTTGGTTTGCGACCGCATTCGCGGTCACAAAGCAACTCAGCATGGCGATGCGGTTGCAAATAGGAAGGGAACACCCCTTCCTATTTGCGAGTCAGATTCACATTTTGCGAGTCGGTACCGACTCGCAAAATGTGAATCTGCATCGCGTTGGCTGTTTTGCATGTCGCAAACTGCGTTTTTCGCAGTTTGCGACATGCAAACCGGTTGCTACATCTGGCCCTAAGTATTTTCTTTCATGTGTGTGAGAACTCTGTGACTACAGTGGTATTGCATGAGCTTTGCATGTTTCCTAATTAGACCTTGGCTGCTCATCCACACTACCCCTAGAGAGCCTGGCTTCTAGACACTGACTACATTTCACTAATAAGGGATAACTGGACCTGGTATAAGGTGTAAGTACCTTTGGTACCCACTTCAAACCAGGCTAGCCTCCTACATTGGTGGTGAAGCGGTGAGATACGTACTTGCAATTGCCTTATCACTCTGTCACCGGTGCTTACCAAAGGAAAAAATACTCTGTACCTAGAGCTATACATACATATACCTAGTTACAGGGTCTAGTCTCTTACCTTCCTTTCTAAGAACCTAGAAGTTAGGTAGGGTAGGTTTCTCCTTACACTACACTAACACTCACACTACAGTGGGGAAGATTCCATAACCTTAGAGTCAGGGAATCATCCTGAAGATTCAGGGGAGGGCTCTTCCAAAGATTTTCCCCCTAGTAAACCTTCTAGCGTAGAGGGCAGTGGGAGGGGTAGTCACTCTGGGAGGGCTCGCTTCACACCTAGAAGTCAGGCTACTACAGTTAGTAAAGTTAGGGAAAGATCTACCTCTGCTCATTCCCATGTTACCTCAGTTTCTGAGGGATCCCATGGTTCCACTGCAAATGATGACTCCAAAGATAGGGAACTGAGGAAACTGAGACTGGAGGAGGCCAGGCTGAGGCTGCAGCAGCAACAGCTACCCCTAGATAGGGAGGCCTTAGCTGTGGAGAGGGAAAGGCAGGGGTTGGGGATAATCCCCCATGGTGGCAGCAGCAGTGTCAGGAGTTATGTAGTTAGGGACAACACCATTGACTCTAGAAACTTGCATACAATTGTTCCCCTATACAACGTGGGGATGATATCAACAAGTGGTTTGCTGCACTTGAGAGGGCCTGCAAAATTCAAAGGGTCCGTCAAAGGCAGTGGGCTGCTATTCTGTGGTTGTCCTTTTCTGACAAGGGGAGGAATAGACTTCTCACTGTCAGAGAAGAAGACTCAGACAACTACAGTATTCTTAAAACTGCACTCTTGGATGGCTTTGGCTTAACCACTGAACAATACAGGATAAAGTTTGGAGAAAACAGAAGAGTCTTCACAAGATTGGATAGACTTTGTGGACTGTTCTGTGAAGCCTTTGGAAGGTTGTTTACATGGCAGCAAAGTGTCTGACTATGAGAGTCTATGTAATCTAATTTTGAGAGAGCATATTTTGAATAACTGTGTGTCTAATTTGTTACACCAATACTTGGTAGACTCAGATTTGACCTCTCCCCAAGAATTGGGAAAGAAGGCAGATAAATGGGTCAGAACAAGGGTTAGCAGAAAAGCTCATACAGGGGGTGACAAAGACAAGAAGAAGGATGGTAAGTCACATGGCAAAGGGGGGGACAAAGATAAAAACAAGGAGTCTTCATCAGGCCCACAAAAATCCTCTGGGGGTTGGTCTAAATCCTGTTCTAACCAACAGAATACAATGCCTTGGCGTTATATGTGTAAAAACAAAGGCCATTAGGCAAGTTCCAGTACTTGTCCAAAGAAAAACACCAAAGCTTCCACCAACACAACCTCCACTGCTTCTATAGGCGCCCCTAGTAATAACAGTGGTGATAGGAAAAACAACACTAAAAATAGCCGGTCCAACAGTGTAGCAGGGCTCACTCTGGGTAATGTAGTGGGGGTTGGTTCAGTTAGGGAAACCACTGAGGCTGTTTTAGTCTCTGATGGTGGCATTGACCTTGCCACTCTTGTTGCTTGTCCCCTTAATATAGATAAGTACAAGCAACAACCCCTAATATATGGTGTTCAGATTGAGGCCTACAGGGACACAGCTGCCATTGTCACAATGCTGATGGAAAAACTGGTAGCCCCTGAGCAACACCTACTTGGTCATCAGTACCAAGTGACTGACGCCCATAATAACACTGTTAGCCACCCTATGGCTGTTGTTAATCTCGGCTGGGGGGTGCGGGGGGGGGTTTACTGGTCCAAATAAATGTATGGTATCCAAGAACTACCTGTAGAGTGTTTACTAGGCAATGATCTGGAGACTTCAGCTTGGGCTGAGGTGGAGTTGGAGGCTCATGTGGCTATGCTGGGCATTCCTGGGCATATCTTTGCTTTGACCGGGGCTCAGGTCAAGAAGCAAAGAGGACAGGGAAACTTGGATCCTGGAACAATAGACCAAGAGCTTCCCTAAACTAGGGGTAGAACCCCTGTAACTGTCTGTAGATTTGATTATCAAAAATAAAGAAGGTGTTCCTCAAACAATAACTAATCATGTCACATAGCATCTCAGTGTGAAACAATAATGGGATAGATCTTGCACTCATATATCTGATTACTTTCAAACCTAGCTCATGGTGGATGCAGGTATATAAACTTGTAACATCCAACATCAATAGCAGGTGGTCTTCCTTTCAGTGTATACCCTACACAATCTTCCATAAAATGTGTGGTATCCTTCACATATGATGGGAATGTTTCTACAAATGATCAGAGGTAGTAATCAATGTATTTAGAGGTGTTCTCTGAAAGGGAACCCACGCCCGGTATAATTGTTCTACCTGGTGGATTTGATTTTTCTTTGTGCAATTTAGGCAGAAGGTAGAGCACAGGGATTTTGGGATGATAACATTTAAGGAATAAATACTCTTCCCACTCAATCAGACCTCTTTCTCTCCATTCAGACAGCATCTCAAGATATCTCACATTTACTCCCTTAACATCCTCTCTGCTAGACTTCGTATAGCAATTTCCATTACCTAACTGTCTCTCCCCTTCAACCAAATACTGGTTTATATCGAGGACAACTACATTGCCACCATGCTGATCAGGCTGAATGCCCTCTGTTTGAGAAAAGAACAGTTGGCTTGATTTTTCTTTCCATCAAGCCTCTAAAGAGGAAGCCATTGTATTCCTTAGGTAATGCTCTCAATATGCAGATACCCAGCAACTATAATAAATGTGGGTATGAAGACTTGGATGCCTCCTCTATAACCCACTCTGCTACTGCAAGATATCTTCATGGACACAGTATGTATGTATTTATATTTTTTTTGTTCACTTAAAAAAAAAACAAAGGTTACAGGGACATTATAGTTAGGCTCACATTTTAAATGGGCAAAACCATAGAAATTCACCTGTTATAGTTAGAGTTATCTCAAGTAACTATAACTAGTGCCCCACAGTAACTATAACTCACAATTATTATATTGATATCATCAATGAGGTTATCAAAGATCTCATAAGTGCTGTAATTTGTGGGGGAATTAGCAATGCATGGCAAGGGCGCAGGTTATAGTGACTGTAGGGCACGAGTTATAGTTACTTGAGATAGCTCTAACTATAACAGGTGAATTTCTATGGTTTTGTATGTTTAAAATATGAGCCTAACTATAACATCTCTGTAACATTTGTTTTTTTAAGTTTCTATGTTTTTTAAAATTCTATTTCCTAACTCTAACATCCCTTTAACCTTTGGTTTTTTCAGTGAATTGCTACGTTTTTTAAAGTAATTTTCATTACTATACGTTAATCCAACCACCATCGTGCATGGCCTACGGCCAGTCCCTGCAGCTAACTCCTATAACCACCCAATCCCGGGATGCGCCTGTGAAGCGAGGGTTGACCACAGGGTCTGGCCTGTGGCTGGGCCCTGCATCCAAGCCCTATAACAACCCAACCCTGCATGACCCACTCCCCGTCCTGGCAGTTCTCGGCCCCAGGGACCCCAACTCCGGGGCTCAGCGTAAATATTAAATGTTTTAGGGGGAGGAAGAGCCATGCAGCCCCCGCAATGTATTTGAAATATGTCCCTGGGGCTGTGAGGGGAGCTGTGGCCCCCCCAAATTGTTTAAGTCTTTAGCCCCGGGGAGCTGGTGGTCCCCGGGGCTGCAGGGGAGGGGCCACAGGGACTTCCCGCATAGAAATTGTGACTGCCCCGGGGACCTGGCCCACCCTGGGGCTTCTAAAAAATAGGCTTGGGACCGGCACTTGTTTTTTAAATTATTTTTTTACTTTTTTCCACAAAATCGCGATGTCATCACAAATTTACAGCAATTGGCTTTTTTTAAGTGTTTTTTTTAGCCCTGTGGCGGACCATCTGGAAACCCAGCACCAGAAGTAAGCACTGAAGCCAAGTCCCAAGATGACTGCCAACACTTGCTAGCTTGAAGTGTTGGCAGCCAATCAGAGCTGTGCATTTCCCTGCACGAGTTTGTCATTATTTGCAAATACATCGCAAAGGATCTGCATCCCTAGAGATACAAACTTTTTTCCCTTTAATATCTCAAAAACCACTGAATGGATTTACACCAAAAAGCGAATGTGTGTACTGAAAGCTAGCTTTCTGCCAAACTTGATGTAATTCCGTCCAGTGGTTCGGGTTGTAGCCGTGTCTAAAGGTCCTATGGGAATTAACATGGGAAATGCAACTTTTTTCGACTTTTTGGACCCTCCCTTTTTCTTTGCCCCCACTTGAGGGGCCACCCCAAAACTTTCCGTGCACAATAAGAATCATGAGCATACTTTTTTGGGGAAATTTTGTGACGATTCGTCAGACAGTGCCAAAGATATAGGCAAGTCAAAAAACGCTTTTTCCTTGGAATCATGGTCCTAACTATAACTACCTACTGGCAAGTGCCACTAGGTAGTATATATATATATATATATATATATATATGTGTATATATATATATATATATATATATATATATATATATATATATATATATATATATATATGTATAGATCTATAGATCAGTAAAATAATGCAAAAGGTTTCTAAAACAGATACACATCTAAATTTGTACCAAGCGCAAACGTGTATTACAAAAATGGATGTGTATCTGCTTTAGTAATCTTTCACATCATTTTATTAAACTTGCACTTAGGGGCATATTTATACTCTGTTTGCGCCTGATTTGCGTCGTTTTTTTTTACGCAAATCCGACTCAAAACTAACTCCATATTTTGACTTTGGCGTTAGACGCGTCGAGCGCCAAAGTTCATGGAGTTTGCGTCATTTTTTAGCGTGGACACCTTCCTTGCGTTAATGATATGCAAGGGAGGCGTTCCCTACTAAAAAATGACTCCGAGGCATGTGCGTCGTATTTATACTCCCGGGCAAAAATGACGCCCGGGAGTGGGCGGGTCAAAAAAAATGACGTCTACCCTCGTTAGCGTCATTTTTTAACGTCTGCTTAGGGCAGGCGTTAAGGGACCTGTGGGCTCGGAAGGAGCCCAGAGGTGCCCTCCCATGCCCCCAGGGACACCCCCTGCCACCCTTGCCCACCCCAGGAGGACACCCAAGGATGGAGGGACCCATCCCAGGAAACTTAAGGTAAGTTCAGGTAGGTATTTATTTTTGGGTGGCATAGGGGGGCCTGATTTGTGCCCCCCTACATGCCACTATGCCCAATGACCATGCCCAGGGGACATAAGTCCCCTGGACATAAGTCCCCTGGGCATGGACATTGGGCAAGGGGGCATGACTCCTGTCTTTGCTAAGACAGGAGTCATTTCAATGGGGGTTGGGAGTGAAAAAAAATGACGCAAATCGGGTTGAGGCAAAAAATTTGCCTCAGTCTGACTTGCCCCATTTTTTGACGGCCAAACTCAATTTTCCCCTACGCCGGCGCTGCCTGGTGTAAGTCATTTTTTTTTACGCACACCACTCCGCAGCGCCAGCTAACGTCGGCTAACGTCATTGAATAAATACGGCGCCCGCATGGCGCTTCAGAATGGCGTTAGCCGGCGTTACATTTTTTGACGCACAACTGCGTTGGCGCAGTTGTGCGTCGAAAAGTATAAATATGGCCCTTAATGTTTAATCTTTCATTTATTGTTGGATCAGCGGTGTCACTATCTAAATGCCATTATGTCAGAGGTAATGTGACAACACCTTTAACATCATCAGGGTCAAAATGTAAGGTGATGTCACAGCCTGTGATATCAACAGCTTTGTTTGTGGGCAAACCAGTCTTTTTATAACATTGCCAAGGGCATGCCAGTGGCTCGGACCTGGAGTGGTGTAGTCCCTGTATGGACTTGTCTCTAATTCTCTCAAGCCCAGAGCTCAGCTCAAAACTGTGCCATTATCATTGAGGATGACAGTCACGGGTCAAGATTTAAACAATGTATATACATTATTTTAAGCATGATACAGAGAAGATATGATTAGCATGGTTAGCAATAAAGAATACAAACCATAAGCACAAAGAATCTAGTAAAGTTCAATGCAAAACCCAGCATAGATTCGCCGAACAAAGGCAGGGTGGGTGTCCTAGGTACAGAGGAAACACATATCCTTTTATGGAACTTTAGACAAAGGATTTCATACATTACTAAGCATGTACATGATTCTCAGGTCATGCACCAATAAGGGACAAGCAAAAATAACATTTTACTACATGTTTGAGTTTTATCTCATAATACTACTACATTGAACACAGTCACTCTCATGGTTTATTCAAGCACACTAGTTGACACTTTGTATAAATGATTGCCTGGGACTGCTGGAATGGCCTTGGCTGGGGTCTACTTGGTGAGAAGCTCCTGGAAGCACCTGCTGTCTCTTTGTGGGAAAACTGTAATTCCTTATTTAGCTGACAATCAACAACAATGATCACATGGTGTGGTACTGCCTTACTTCAAAATGGAAAACAGTACCTCTTAAGTTATGCTAGTGCGAGTTCACCATCAAGCATTTTAGGAGCACAAAAGATGAACAACGCTGAACGTTTGGATGGTGTCTCTTCCGCTCCCTCTGACGTTTGCAGCGGCATTTACATGCATTTGTGCAGATGTCGCCATTTAGTTTGGACCAAAGTCAGAATTGTCTTGGTGAGTCTGGGATATCAGAAGCGACTCTGGCATTAATGTGACCCATGAAGGAAAAGGCGGTTAGACTATTGTAATAAAAGATGGGGGGTCGGTAAATGAGAACATAACAACACATTCTCTTTTCTCAGGTTCCGCGCTCTGTTTGCAGTGAGGACTGCATTCCCGGATTTCGGAAAAATTTGCTGAAAGGACAGCCCTCCTGTTGCTTCAGCTGCGAGAAATGTTCAGAGGGTGAAATTTCAAATCACAGCAGTAAGTCTCTGTCACAGTCCTATTTAGAATATTGTTGAGTATGACATCACAGAATCTGGTAGCACATGACCCTTGAAAAGGAATAAACAAACACAACAGTACTATGCAGTCAATGCCTTAACTCTAAGTGCTACCTTAAAGTGATATAAATCCCCTTAAATGAATAGCAGTGAAAACCATTGAAGGCTTCATCCCCGTTAGTAGCTCTAGGATGCATGCCCACAGACAAAGACCTTCATGAACACCGCGGTGTTAACTGCCGTGTTCATGCTGGCGGTCATTTAACTGACCTCCAGCCCCCCTGGGACCCTGGCGGCCATATAATGCTTGTTCTGCTGGGCCAGCAGGCACAAACATTGTTTCCGCCCGCCAGCCCAGCAGAATGCATGGCCGGGACATTGCCGGCGGCTCTGGGCGGCGGGTTCTGCTACACCCATCGCACAGATCACTGCCCGTAAATCGGGCAGTGACCTGCGCGATGGGGCACTGCACAGGGGCCCCTGCACTGCCCATGCCAAGTGCATGGGCATTGCAGGGGCCCCCAGGGGGACCCCAGAGCACCCCTTCTGCCAGCCTTTCCCTGGTGGGGGAACCCGCCAGGGAAAGACTGGTGGCAGCAGGAATCATTATCCAAGGGGCAGCAGCGCTGCCCTGTCGGATAATGATTCCCTCCACCGTCAGGCAGCCTGGCGGAGGCAGCCTGGCGGTGGAGGAGGGCCACCTATGGCGACCCTCCATGTGTTCTTTATATGGCGGTTCAGCCCACCATGCCGTTACGGTCTTTTCACTGCCACTGGCATGGCGGGCTGAATCGCCGATGATCATAATGACCCCCAAAATGTCTTGATAATTATGCAACTTAAAATGAATGTAGTACCGAACTTGGCATGGTATGCATGCTGATCAGTTGGAATGAAGCCTTAGATGCTGGACCTGAACCAAAGTAGGAAAGTGTTGAGGACCCTAGGCGCTCATGCTACCAAAATAAGAGACGCAGACACATTAGCTGGGTAGCAGGAACTGGCCTCGGGCACGTGCGCCAGCCCCTTTTATTGGCAGGGTCACTGGTGACCCCTGTGTTGGGTGGGTGTGGGGTGTACATGTAGGACCAGCCCTCAGCAGAGTGGCTGGCAGAAACATTAGAACGTGTCCAGCAGGACACTACAGGAAGGACGGAGGGTCTCAGATGCGGCAGAGGAACTCTCAACTTGCTAGAAAAAGGCTATCAAAAACTGCACATGAGCCCTTTATGTTATGACTTGGGACGACTTTCAGCTCTGCAGGATAAATACAGACCCAAGAATATTTTGGAGGCTGCAAAGGAGTCCCCGGCAGTTCAGACTTGAAAGAGAGCTTAGCAGTAGTGAACTGGGCATTGATGTTTACTGGCATCCACCGTTCCATGAGCACATGCTCCCACTCCCACATGTAGGTGACTATGTTGTGTTACAGTGTATGTTAGTAACATTTCCATTAGTTATGTTGCTGTAGGCATTTTTCAAACTGTTATGTATTGAACTCTTGTTTGGCATATGGACGTTTTGCAAGAATGTATTAAAACAAGTTCTGGGAAAACTTTTTGAGGACAGCTTTGCAAAATTCACAAATTTCATGTTATGTGAATTTTTCAGACTTTATCAGAATTTCACAATATTAATGTTGACATTATTTTCACCTGTTTGAGACTGATCGCACAGAAAATGTTTGTTTGGAGACATTTTATACCGAAACCAGGCTCTATTATGTGCTAAATGCTTCATTTTGTGACATTCAACATATGTTCATGAAATTAAATTTACAATTGTGTACCTCCCCTAATTGAAACCTTTATCTTTTTATAGGTATACCATTAATTCCATAAAATGGTGCCCAAGGATTGACCAAATGGTGTAGTAAGCTTGCTGTTTTTTGGTGCCGGCTTTAGATTAAGACAAGTGCCACAAGTACCAAATATTCTTTATAATCCCTCTGAATGTATTACCACCAAAAGGAACAAAGAAGCAGATCGTACGTTTTCTCAATCATGTGCTTAGATAGATGTCAATACAAGCACACTTGAGTAACCATCGTGGCCACGACCTACAACAATTTAGTGCCCTCGGTTTCCAGTCGCCCTGGGTCATAGCATATTATTTAAGGAGAATGGTGGGACACTGCCTGACTTAGTGCGAACCGGATATTCTGGTTCAGCAGTATGCATCTGCATTCCCTTTCCTCCAGTCTAGTCAGCACTTGATCAAGATAATTATATAGGGGAAAGAGCTTTGGCAGTTATAGGAAATTTCAGATTTGTATGATCCGTAACTTGGCACTATTCCTGGAAGGAATCCTTCATTGCTAAGAGCTCTTTGTCAAATATGGAATAGTTATTTGCTGTGTCTGATAACTTGTTGATAAGAAGGTTACCAGAATCTGTTTTGTCATAGTTTTATGTCTCTAAGACAAGACTACTCCCACAGCTTGTCCAAGGTATCAACTCCCACAGAAAAGGGTCGAGTTGCAGCCGGAAGTAAAAGAAGGAGTAGTGGTAGAACTCTTTTTGAAAGTGGAACGCATGATCTATTTTGGTACCTTTTGCCATGAAGAGAGTAGACCACTGCAGAACCACCTCTACCTGTGGTTCGTCCAATGTTATTTATTCTTTAGAAATGACAGTTCCAAGTACCTGCATGAGCCTGGAACAGACAGTTTTCCAATTTTGTATAGAAGCTGTTTCTCCGCAGTGTTTGAAGGCCTTGCATTACATTAATTGAGTTTGCATTACGGGGATCACATTTTGAATTTCAGCAGGGAAAAGCTTTGAAATATCATCTTTGCAGACAATAGACCTGTATATGAACTGAGCAGTTTGTTGACGGAATGCATGAAAACATATAGGGGGTCATTCTGACCCCGGCGGTCATGGACCGCCGGGGCCAGGGTTGGAGGGAGCACCGCCAACAGGCTGGCGGTGCTCCACAGGGTATTCTGACCGCGGCGGTTCAGCCGCGGCCAGAAAGGGAAAACCGGCGGTCTCCCGCCGGTTTTCCGCTGCCCTGTAGAATCCTCCATGGCGGCGCAGCTCGCTGCACCGCCATGGGGATTCTGACACCCCATACCGCCATCCTGTGCAGGGGCCCCCGTAAGAGGGCCCCACTTTGTATTTCAGTGTCTGCTTTGCAGACACTGAAATACGCGACGGGTGCCACTGCACCCGTCGCACCTTCCCACTCCGCCGGCTCAATTCTGAGCCGGCGTCCTCGTGGGAAGGCCGTTTTGCACTGGGCTGGCGGGCGGCCTTTTGGCGGTCGCCCGCCAGCCCAGTGCAAAACCCAAAATACCCTCAGCGGTCTTTCGACCGCGGAGCGGTATTTTGGAGGGGGGAACTCTGGCGGGTGGCCTCCGCCGCCCGCCAGGGTGAGAATCACCCCCTTGATGGGGTTGGATAGATCACAGGGTATTGCCAGGTAATTGAATAAGCACATTTTTATTCGAAATGTATTTTTCCAATCACCCCATTTCTCTTAATGGGCATCAAAGCTATGCCACCCTTAAGTGCGGGCCATTTTGTTTTTATACCAAGGGGGTCATTCTGACCCTGGCGGCCGGTGGCCGCCAGGGCCACCGACCACGGGAGCACTGCCAACAGGCTGGCGGTGCTCCCACGAGCATTCTGACCGCGGCGGTTCAGCCGCGGTCAGAAGCGGCAAGTCGGCGGGCTCCCGCCGACTTACCGCTGCTCGGGGGAATCCTTCATGGCGGCGGAGCGCGCTCCGCCGCCATGAGGATTCTGACCCCCCCTACCGCCATCCTGTTCATGGCGGGAAAGCCGCCATGAACAGGATGGCAGTAGGGGGGGTCGCGGGGCCCCTGGGGGCCCCTGCCGTGCCCATGCCAATGGCATGGGCACGGCAGGGGCCCCCATAAGAGGGCCCCGCAAAGTATTTCAGTGTCTGCCTTGCAGACACTGAAATACGCGACAGGTGCCACTGCACCCGTCGCACCTTCCCACTCCGCCGGCTCGATTACGAGCCGGCATCCTCGTGGGAAGGGAGTTTTTCCCTGGGCTGGCGGGCGGTCTTTTGGAGACCGCCCGCCAGCCCAGGGAAAAACTCATAATACCCTCCGCGGTCTTCTGACCGCGGAGCGGTATAATGGGGGCGGAATTCTGGCGGGCGGCCTCCGCCGCCCGCCAGAATCAGAATCACCCCCCAAGTGTGATTACTAATCTATTATTCACTCTTGGTACGGATAGGGGGAGAATGATGTGTGCACCGCGCAAACTTGAATTTCCTCTATGTCCGCCGGGATGGACCTTTATCTTGAACTGAGTTTAAAATCATAGATTCATCTATATATCAATGACACAGAAATGACAGAGAAGGGTAGATTTGTAAATCATAAAAGTTTAATAGCAAGTTAGTAAAGTTACAATCCCAAATCGAATCAGTTAAGCACAGTGCTTTAAATGGGCCGGTACTCTCCGGTACTGAGTACCGGCACTTTTTTATTTTGAGAGGGAGAGTACCGGCACATCTCTAGAAAAACGCAATACTTTTAATTGGAGAGTACCGGCACTTCTCAGAAACAAGCAGGTACTCTGGTACAGAGTACCTGCACTTCTATTTTTCCATTTAAAGCACTGGTTAAGCATAAATCAGAAGTCATCTGAATACAACATGTGTAATATAATTCATGCCTATCAAAACAGCGAAACCAAGTACACTATCAGTCCATAGTTAGACAAAATTCCGTTCCATAAAAGGAAACTAAGCACAGGTTGTGAGGAAGTCAGAAAATGTTTAAACACCTGAGATCAGCAAAAATAGCATCAAAATCATGGGCATCCACAGGGTGGGGCAAGGGGAGCAGGGGTGCTTGCCCACCGGTGGATTTAGGTCAGCCTGGTCTGCAGGCTCACAGAGCAGCGAAACAGTACTGTCGCCATAGTGTTATGCTGTCTGCACCAGTACGGCCACTGCCCCCGCCAAAAACAGTTTGGAATGCTGCTGACTGTGGCAGACAGGTCATGGCAGGTGCCCCCCGAATAAAATTCTGCGGACGCCCATGATCGAAAGTAAAACTAAATGAAGGCTCCAAATGAGAAAGGTACCTGATCTAGAAAGTAAGTCCATGACCAGAAATATAAGGATCATTGGGCCTCAAGTGAGAGAGAGAAGGTCCACCTTCAAAGGTGGACAGGGGCAACTCTCACTAACTAAAGCAACAAGCCAACAGAAAATACATTTTTAATGAGAACATAATGACTCTAGTGCCTGAAACAGAAAGGAAAGTTAGGCATACCAAGCATACAAAGCAAACACACAATGTTTACTTTAAAATGGAGTCATGCATATACCAACTATACCTAAACGTGAATATATAAATAACTTGTATTACTACTTTCTGAATGTAAAATAATATATGCACACATACAAGTAATGGTAAAGCATGTTGCAAGTTAACTTATTAAGCATAAATATATGATGATGACTTTGCCTCCACAGTATAAAAAAATGTCGACCTCCTTTGGGTCCTGCAACAGTCTCTGTCTGATGGTTGGCACATGTGCATGAAGGTCAGAGAGAGTTTACCAGGTCTGGAGAATCCCATTCCTGGCCTCAAAGCCCTGGCATGCCTCTTTGCCTCCCCCATTTGCGACATGCTATGCATCACAGCTAAAGGTAGCCATAGATAATGCAAACGAAAGCCATTTAGTGCCTGTGGCCAGTTGCGGCTGTCACTGAACAGGCATGGCAGGGTGGGGATAGAAAAAAAAATACCTACTTACCTGTTGACGTCAGAGACGCGCTCGTCTCCTCCATCTCCTCCTTATCCAGAAGCACACAGCTTTACAGACTCCCCTCAACCAATCACGACGCTGCTGTCACCAGCATGAAAGTAGCGCTGTGATTGGTGTGAGTGTCCTGCTTCAGCGCTCACCAAGGAAGTGGCACCCTGTACACTTTCTCCTCCTGGCTTGGAAATTCAGCCGGAAGGAGAAATGCAAAGTGCGCATGCGCACGTAATGTACATAAACCACTCCTCCCTCCAGCCCAGCCCCACACTATTCTGCTGCCTCAGCTAAAAATAAAATGATAATAACAATCCGTTGTTCGCCAGTGTGCAATGCATCCTCCACACAGGTCCTCGCATCTCTCATCAACAGCAGCCTCAATGACAGACTCGGCATTGAAGCCTCACAGCTCACTTGGAACTGACGCATGGCCCTGGACTGGGAGTCACATCCCCAAACCCAGACTTCACATCTCAAGTCCCTTTGACTGGACTCTTCACTTCGACGTAACAGGACCCTCTCAATACAGCCTTGCTGCATCTCGGAACTAAAACCACACCTCAGGTGCGAATCATATCTTTGACATGGATCCCTGCAATGTTCTGCAAACCAGGATTGAAGGTACATTGTTCAACATGCCTAACTGGATTCCTGTAGCAGGCCAACACGCCTTTGCATTTGGCCTGCACTTTTGACTTTGTCCCAGTCTAGTGTGACCAGATATCAATAATTGACGCTTAACGTCTTTTGGCCCTATTTTCTCTAAAGACTTTAAAATTCAATATCCTTGTTTATACTAGTTAGTTTTTTATCGTTTTGGTCTTGCTTTATTCATTAAAGTAAACTCTATTTTTTCTAATCCTGTTGTGCTCTATATTTGTGGTGTGTTGTCACTGTATTACTGTTTGAAGTGTTGCACAAATACTTTACACATTGCCTCTAAGTTAAGCATGACTACTTTGTGCCAAGCTACAAGTGGGTTGAGCACAGGTTAATTTGAGGTTTGCTTGTGCCTTACCGTGACAAAGATGGTGGTTGCTGCTTAGCCAGGAATCACACCCCAGTCAACCAACAACTCAATTTCTTACATTTTTGATCCGGAGGTGACCATGTGAACAAACTGCTATTGGTTGGAAAGGTAAGAGGGGAGCTAGTGAAGGACATTGGCAGCGAATCCTATTTGATTCTCCAGGGTGTGTATGAGAGTAGGAGGTCAACTGTCTCAAAGGCAGCTGAGAGGTCCAGCAATATCTGTAGGCAGAAGTCATCTTCATCTGTGGTCCAGAAGACATCTTCTACAATGTGTAAGATAACAGTGTCCTTGGTGCAGCATACCTTAAAGCTAGTCTTGTGTTTAAGCAGGAGATGGTTATACATGATCTGATATTCAAGCTGAAAATAGACTGCTTTTTCTATGATGTTGCCAATGAATGGCAGATGACTAATGGGTCGGTAGATGACAAGGTAATATTAGTCTCCAGTAGGTGTCATGAGAGCTTCTGGAAAAATGCCTTGAGTAACGGAGGCATTCACAACAGTGGTGTACAGATTGCTGTCAGAGAAAGCTTTCATTAAGGATGACGGTAAGACATCAGCTCCATAAAAAAATGGCTTTGATGTAGTTGAATATGTTGGTGACATTTGGAAGAGACAGGGCTTTGAAGACTGACCACAGAAAGGACTAGGCATAAGAGATTATAAGAAAATGCCTCTCATGGCATAGTTACCTCCTAACCTTTTGCCTTTTGCTCATCCTAGTTATGATTGAAAGTGTGTTGGGACCCTGCTAACCAGGCCCCAGCACCAGTGTTCTTTCCCTAAACCTTTGTCTCCACAATTGGCACAGCCCTGGCACACAGATAAGTCCCTTGTCAAAGGTACCCCTGGTATCAAGGGCTCTGTAGCCAGGGAAGGTTTCTAAGGGCTGCAGCATGTACTATGCCACCATGGGGACTCCTCACTCAGCACATGCACACTGCCTCACAGCTTGTGTGTGCTGGTGGGGAGAAAAAGATTAAGTCGACATGGCACTCCCCTCAGAGTGCAATGGCCACAACCCACTGTCTGTGGCATAGGTAGGTCACCCCTCTAGCAGGCCTTACAGTCCTAAGGCAGGGTGCACTATTCCACAGGTGAGGGCATTGTTGCATGAGCACTAGGCCCCTACAATGTCTAAGCCAACTCTTAGACATTGTAAGTGCAGGGTAGCCATAAAGAGTATATGGTCTTTGAGTCCGTCAAACACGAACTCCACAGTTCCATAATGGCTACACTGAATTGCCAGTGTGGGATTTATTGAAAAATGCACACAGAGGGCATCTTAGAGATGTCCCCTGTATACCAGTCCAACTACTAGTGTTAGGCTGACCAGTTTCTGCCAGCTTGCCACATCCAGATGGGTTTCTGGCCACATGGGGTGAGTGCTTTTGTCTCTCTGTGGCCAGGAACAAAGCCTGCACTGGGCGGAGGTGCTTCACACCTCCCCCTGCAGGAACTGTAACACCTGGCAGTGAGCCTCAAAGGCTCAAGCCTGGTGTTACAATGCCCCAGGGCACTCCATCTAGTGGAGATGCTCGCCCCTCCGGACACAGCCCCCACTTTTGGCGGCAAGTCCGGAGGAGATTATGAGAAAAACAAGGAGGAGTCACCCTCCAGTCAGGACAGCCCCTAAGGTGTCCTGAGCTGAGGTGACACCTGCCTTAGGAAATCCTCCATCTTGTTTTGGAGGATTCCACCCCATAGGATTAGGGATGTGCCTTCCTCCCCATAGGGATGAGGCACAAAGAGGGTGTAGCCACCCTCAAGAACAGTAGCCATTGGCTACTGCCCCCCAGACCTAAACACACTCCTAAGTTGAGTATTTAGGGGCAACCCTGAAACCAGATTCCTGCAACCTACAATAAGAAGGACAGCTGACCTGAAAGCCCAGCAGAGACGGCAGGAGACGACAACTGACTTGGCCCCATCCCTACCGGGCTGTCTCCAGACTCAAAGAACCTGAACAGCGACGCATCCAGCAGGACCAGCGACATCTGAGGACTCAGAGGACTAGCCTGCACCTAAAGGACCAAGAAACTCAAGTGGATAGCGGCTCTGTCCAAAAGCTGCAACAAAGAAACCATCTTTAAAGAGACTCCAGCCTCACTCTGGAAGCGTGAGTCTTCAGAAGAACCAACACCGCAGAGAGGACCTCCAGGCTACTCCAATGACGTGGACACCCTGAGACTGCCTCCCTGCACCCTCCACAGCGTTGCCTGCAGAGAGGATCAAGAGGCTCCCCCTGACTGTGACTGCCCGATAACAAAGGAACCCGATGCTTGGAAGAAGCACTACACCTGCAGCCTCAGGCCCGAGAGAAACCAGCTACCAGTGCAGGAGTGACCAGCAAGCGGCCCTCATCCTTGCACAGTCAGTGGCTGGCCCAAGAAACCCCCTTGTGCCCTGCCTGCATCGCCAGAGTGACCCCTGGGTCTCTCCATTAATTCCTATCTGAATCCCGACACCTACTTCACACACTGCACCGCACTGTACCGCTGAGGGTGTATTCTGTGTGCCTTTTTGTGACCCTCTCGGTGCTCTACAAACCCCCTCTGGTCTGCTCCCTGACGACGCAAGTACTTACCTGCCAGCAGACTGGAACCGGAGCACCCCTGGTCTCTATAGGTGCCTATGCTATTTGGTCCCTACTTTGATCTCTGCACCTGATCGGCCCTGTGTTGCTGGTGCTGGGTGTTTGAGGTTGCCTTGAACCCCCAACAGTGGGCTGCTTATGCCCAGGAGACTGAACTTGTAAGTGCTTTACTTACCTGAGAAACTAACCAATACTTTATTACCTGTAAGATACACACTGGTTGAGAAATGTCTTTAGATATAATGTGCCAGGCTTGGGTAGAAACATATTGGGCCTGATTACAAGTGGCTCTTCAAAGTTTGATCCCTGTTTGTGCATAGATCTCAATTGCAGGTAGTTTGATGTTTATCACACCTGGGGGCTAGATGCACAAAGGAGTTTTCCATTCAGCACTGGCCCTATTTGAAGTTTGCATCCTAAAAAAACTGTCTTCCACTGTTTTATGCCCATTTTTACCAACTTCTAAAGTGGGTTTAGAAATCCATGAGAAATTTGTATTTGAAGGGGCATGTTGTTGGCTTCCCTTCCAAATAGCGATACCTATCTATATGTATCAATGGTTTAGGACCAGAATAGCGGAGTGGCAACTCATTCTCAAAAAGAAAGGGGTTTCTTAGGGCCCCTTTGCCTTTGTGAATGTTAAAAAAAAGTGTTTGGGAGTATACAGTAGTTTACTGGACAATTGCAAACTCTACACCCTGGTTTCCTTTTACAATTAATAAGCTTACTTTATTGAAATACAATTGCAGACATGGTGGTTTGCTTACCCAGGCAGGCCACCATCACTGTCATGGCCTCCAATCAGATTGAGTTGTAATTTGCGACCTTCCTTATTACTATTCATGAGTCTTGTTGGATTGAGACCCATTATGATTCAGAATTTAAATACCTGTCCTATTAGCACATGGATTGTTTCATAAAATTATTTACTGATAGCAAAATTACTGGTTACAAATTGGGACCAGTATTGTGTGACCAGTAAATTTTACATCTGGACTCAAGTACAATAAATATCATACCCTTTGTTAAATTTCAGCAGGGCAAATGACCCGGTATTTAATGGGATATGCAGATTTGGATGTGGTAAGCAACAAAATCCACACATTAGTCCTCAGAAACACAGAATAGTCAATCATTTTTGCATCCGACTGGACCTACTTGAATTCAGCTCTTGAATCTAAAATTTATATGGGCCACATTGTGTAAGCAAATAGCATTAGCAAATGGAACCCTAGTTTGAACCTTGTATTTCTTCAAAACAGTGCTTAATTTCTATATTAATAAGTGCCAGATCCCTTGTGAGGAGACCGCTGCAGCTTGCAGCACTGTCAGGATGTTTTCTAGTGCGAAACAAGTTTGTGTTAGAAAGTAAATCCCAAATCACTACTTTGCTCTAGTTTCCATCACTTTTAGTGTCTTTTCACCAAGTCAAAGTGTTAATAAATGTGGCCTCTGGTTTGCAACACTGACATGCCCAATCTTAACCCTCACCCTCCCAGACAGAATGTGGCAATTACATTGAAAAATAATGATCAAGTGTCATTTATCTCTCCTTCTCCTCGCCTTTTCTACATTGCCTCTGTTAACTTCTTTCTCTTTCTCACACATACAAGTACATATCTCTCTTTCTGGACCTTCTTCATTTCATCGCACCCTCCACACCTTACATTTATTTTCTTCCTCTTTCTTTACAGATTCCCTATCTCATGGTTTCTTCCTCTTTCTCTGTCTCACAACTCTTTCCACCTCTGTATAAACCTCACATTTCTTTCTCCATTTCCTGTAAGTTTCCAACTTCCTGGTTTTGCTATATATCACATTTCTCTTTCAATCCTTCACTCCTCTCTCTACATTTCTCTGTTACCCACAATTTTCTTTACCTGACCTAGGCCCCTATTACAGATAGGGCACACTTTCCAGTTTTGCACCATGGTGTACCTTAAAGCAGGTGTGCCGTGTGCAAACCTGGAAAGTGCACCTGATCAGGAAAAATGTGCTGCCCTTGAGACATCTGAAAACTTGCGCTGCCCCCAGGTCAGTGCATTCAAGAGAAATGCAGACCAGCTGTTTAAAAGCTTCTCCATGTTTCTCTGTGCAGGTAGCACCCTGCCTGCACTTTTAAAAGCAATTAGAGATCCCCTTGCAGGAGGGTGCATTGAGTGTCTGCATTTAGAAGGCGCACTGAAAGTGTGACACCTTTTTGTGGTGCACTTTCAATGTGCCATCTAAAGGCATGCTTACCTCGTGCCCACATCAGTAACACAGCCTGGGTGCAGAGGCAAATAGATTCCCTCATTTGCATGGGGTCACACCCCCGTGCAAATGAGGGAATGCTTTCTAATGATACCCAGCGCTATCTGTGTTACAGAAGGGGCCGCTCAAGTGTTTGTGGCCCCTTTTGTAATACCAAAGTGCCCTTGGGGTGCACAAAGTGGGCGCCAATGACGCTGCACCCCCTGGGCACTTGTGTAACATGGCCCCTGGTTTTCTATACCTTTTCACATTTTGCTGTCTCTATACTTTGCATTTCTTTATTTTTTCTCAAGTCTCTGTATCAGTTTAACTGAACCTATCACTGCTTTTACCTTTAATTCACCTCTTTTTGAACATTAGTTCTCTCCCTAACTCAGCCAGAAAAGTATTGTACTCCTTTGCCTCTCACTGCATTACTTTCTCCTTATCTGTTTCTCCCTCACGCTCATCCTCACTCTATAATCGTACTTATTTTATCAGGGATCGGCACACGTGTGGGTTTGTACAGCCAAGACAGACTTTTGGTTGGGCTCTGGTTCAGCTTGCTCTGAGGGCCTCATTTACAAGAAACTGACACATTGTCATGTGAGGACAAATTTTCTGTGCCTGACACACATTCCCTAATGGCGCCACGGATGCGCTGTATTTACAATACAGAGCTCCATGGTGCATGTTTTCACAGATGCATCAGAAATTCTGATGCACCTGTTGCCGCTAAAGTGACGCATTATGGGAGTTGCATCATTAAACTGACGCAACTCCAGCAATGCAAGGGAAGTCCCATTGGAAAAAGCCCAGCATCAATTTTACACCTGGTCTGAGCAGGCGGTAAAGTTTAGATTCAGTGAATTCATAGAGTGATGCAGTGAAAAGTTGCAAATTTCACTGCGTCAGTTCTATGTGGCTTTTTCTGTGGGAACGTCTACCCTGCATACATTATCCCTAGAACAGGTATAATGTGATGCAGGATTTTACAAACTGACACATTGGTCTCAATGCGCCAGTTTGTGAATATGGAGCAGTGTAGTGCACTGTTAGCGCCACTGCTGCATCACAAAATTATGCAGTGGCAGACCAAGGGGCTTGTAAATGAGGCCCTGAATATGTTGGCTTGCAGACCTCTGTGTACACAGTATTCTCATGGTGCAAACCAAGCCAGAAAGCAGTAGATCACTGTACATGGTCAACTGTTTAGAAATGTCAGGCACACTTCCTAAATGACATTGTAAATTGCATTGCAAGTATTTCTACATCTACAAACATTAGAAACACATTGCATGTAATAAAATCTTTGATGCATTTAAGTTGAGAGCCATAGAGAATAACTGGTGTTTATGCTAACAAAGGTGCAATTATGCAGCAGACAATAATGTTTTTATCTAGCACTCCATATGAAACCTTCTGTTTTTAAGTATGAAGAACAGGTCATGGTATTGAATAGTTTAAGGTTACTGATTTTTTATTTTACCTCGGATGAACGAAAGGCTCAAAATTGTGACTTGTAGATAACAACATGTTTAGTGGCAGGTGTTCAAAGTTTTGAAACCTGTAGGCACACTGCAAACTCCACTTAATAAAACGTTTTGGGGTGCCTTTCAGGTAAATGCATTTGTTTGCAGCAGCCACACAACTCCACTGAGCTACTTTACAAGAATAGAAGTTTATTTGACCTGCGTGATACATTTTCATTTGAGCAGGGTTTCTGAAACTAGTGTGCTTGTGCCAGCATTCAATACATTAACTGCCATTGGCATTAAAACAAAAAAACACGTTAACCTTAGAAAGCCCAGACATATTGGTTGTGCAATGTTTGTTTTCTTTTCCTTACATCACTCTATGAGAGTATATGTGTTTTCTTGTTCTTCCTGCATCTGTTTCTGCTCTTTTTATTTCTAGTGTCCTGCTCCCACTATTTTTGCCATCCTCCACCACAGCTAATACTTTAGTCCCTGGTGCCCTCCCAGCAGCCCGAGCATCTCCCTGTCTTTTTCCTGCTGCTGTGCACTTTCATTGTTTGTTTTTGTTTCATAGTTCTAAAATAGCTGTCAGACGTGTTGGCACGTTAATTAATAATGACAAAATAGCCACCGGTGCATGTGACACAACTCATGCCTAAGCATCAACAGGCATGTTTGAATGCTTTTCGTCAATACAAAACCCATTCCAAGATGGCTACCGTGTTTCTACTTGTAAAAACATGCCTCACAATGCACTGCCGACTTGGTTAGCATTAGTTATCCTCAATAATTTAATTTAAAAAAATCCCATTTCAGAAAGCAAGCACATGAATGATGGGCTGCAGTTCCTTGCAGGTCGCCATCTCAGACCACCATTCTTGTGTTTGTAGCAGGATCACAAATATCAATTTGGCTAATTAGAATTTACTAATCAGGTTGTTCTGCGGGCTCCCTTTCCCACGAGATTTTGCAACCCTACATAAGAGTACATTGTTCTCACCGCAAAATCAGGGACAGGTCCCAAAAAGCTGGTGCACAATTTGCAACCATTTTTGTGGACCCCTCTTAGTAAGTCAGACCCTTACTGAAGATATTTCAGCTATTGAACATTTAAAAATAAAGCAGATTTTGTGAAGTTGCAATATGTGGACAGCTTAGCTGGTTAATAGTCCTTCTTATTGCAAGTAAACTGGCGGAATGCAACAGCAAGTGAAAAATAAGTAGGTGTGGCCATTTCATTGTCTTGCATTGTTTCATCTGTGAGTGGCCCAATAGGTTGTTAATCGAGTGTGGGACGCGCTGAACTTTACCTGGGGGACTACACATCCCATGCTGCTCTTACTTGCCCAGCTGCTCACACTTGCTCCAACGATGAATGCTATAAAGGGATACCAAGATCACCTGTGCGTGGGACGTGCTGAACTTTGCCTAGGGGACCACACATCCCAGACTGCTCTTGGCCCCTGAAGGCGGCCATCTTTCTCAGCTGCTCACACTTGCAACAACGGCGCGCGATATAAAGTGCTGCCAAGATCACCACCGCGCAGGTCCATCCACGCCCGTCGTAGCCTGAAGAAGGCTGGGCTGGGCCACCCCTCTAGTATTTTTGTTTTGTTGTGCATCATCAAACTGGCTTCATAGGAGGCAGCTGTAGCTGTTGTATTTTGGCAGGAGGTTTATTGATCTAGTTGGCCTTGCTGGACCTATCTATTTATTATTCTTAACAAGTGATAGTGCATATGGGTAAAAGAAAGGCAGCAGAGGGCGGGGCTGGGACAGTGCAGAACAAAAAACATAAAAACAGGAAGCATGCAGCAGACAAGGATTGATAATCTTCTAGTTGAATGTGAAGAAATACTGACTCCCCCGCCAATGCCCCCGATAATGCTCAGGGTGTGTGTCCTTCCACAAATTTGGGGGTTAAATGCAAAAAAAAAACTGACATGTTCAAAGTACGTGACCTGCAGGGGTTTGAGCATGAAGGAAAAGGGATGGGTGGGTTATGCCACTCACACTATACCAACGATGGGCAAACAAATCGTCATTTGATGACAGTAATGTCCTGCTTCACAATAATTGCTTCAGTCCTCTAAGAGACATCTTAGACACACACGACAATCCTGTCACCAATATAATAGCAGGGGAGACCATAGTCACAACTGTCGCCCCCAACATGGCTGAGTCCCAACATCTCCTCATATACAAGATTTAAAGGCTGAGGTGGCTGAGCTCAAATGTATGGTATCCACATTAATCTCTATTGTTAGGCAGATGACTCCATTGGCCGTGATGACTCCTTTGGTTGGTGCCCATGGCCTTGCATCCAGTTCTCCTGGTCCATTATGCGTGTTGCCTAATTTTGATTTGCCAGGAGCAAACAAGTGTCTTAACCCTGTGCCTGGTTCTACCGGTGCTAGTTTGGCTCCTTGCACTGGCAACTGGCCAGCAGGCGGAAGGCTAGGGAATGTTTGCCCTACACAGGCATGGTTTCCTGCAGTGACACAGGCATGGTCAAGGAGCCAAGAGACTACTGCCATCCTTTTGGGCCTGTAGATAATGATATATCTAATTGTGTGGGAAATTCTGTTTTTGATAGGCAAAATTTACAAATACTGTTTTGATGGTCAATGTACCTAAGCTACATCCTGCTGCATCTATAGAGAGTGGAGAAGCCACTAAAAACAAGGCACTTCATTGGATACATTATGTGAGAGGTTGTTGATCTGTGATCCATAAGGACATAACTAGGGCAGTTAAGAGACCAGATCCTGCTACACGTTACGATGTAATCAAGCTGACACTCAGGGACAAGGGTATGGTAGATGAACTAGTGGCCTTAGATGCAAGAACATGCCCACCAAGGAACTACTGTATCCAGTTCAAATACCTCAGGCTCTCTACACACTACAATGCTCAATCAGGGGGTAGTTCATCAGGTTTAAATTACAATGACTGACTCAGTGCTCCATCTGAGATTGCTCCAGCTCATTCACCATTGGTTCCCGCTTTGCATAATGTAGACGGTCCTGGCATTCATGCTGTCCCTGCTCCTGTCCCCGAGTTTAGTAGTTCTCCTATCTTTGACAGCTGTCACCAGTTATTGCTAAATCAGACAGTTAATTGCCCAGCCAATGGTGCCATAATCACATCTATGTTGCACCCGGTGTCTCATAATGATGGGGTAGGTCTATTATCCTGGAATGTGGCAGGTTTAAGTTCTACTACCTCCTTGCCAGCTTTTGACCAGTTTATTGAGAATTACGATATCTGCCTTTTCCAGGAAACATGGGCAGTGGATCCATTCATTCAGTCTGGGTTTCTGAATTTTCATATTCAGCACTTCCTAGCAAGAGGGTTAGACCCTCTGGTGGTCTAACCACATGGGTTAGAACAACATTAAACTGTTGTATAGTAAAGTTACCCTTGATATATTAGGTATTCAGTTATCATTTGGTTGAAGTCCGGAGTAATTATTATTAATATCTATGCATTTGGGATTGGGGGGGCTTGTCCTCCAGTAGGCTCCTCATGCTGGAAGCGTTTCTTAGGCAGTGTCCCTTGTATTTTAAAATCATTGTAGCAGGTGACTTCAATGTCACTTTCGAGTCTTCAGACTGAGATGATCTTGGCTCCAGCCATGAGGAAGATCGGATGAGTTGTGTTCCATCCTTAGACATCCCTCTCATCCCTCTCATCCATAGGTGGTCACAAGCATCTGTGCAGTTAAAAGCCTTGCCAATGGAATTTGGGCATAGAGCACTTCATGGCAGAACTCAATCAGATGCTAAGGGCTCTCACACTTATAACAAAACTAACCAAACAAGCAGAATTAATTATTGCTTCGTTGATTTGAGATTGTGGCTTCAGGTCGTTGACATGATAGTTGTTGATAGGATAGAGAGTGACCACAATCCACTCTCTGTCCAAATTACTTCTGTATCTGACCAATTCTCTATTCCTAGCATTCCCATTATATCACTAACGGATATTAGTGTGACCAACGAGAAAAGACATTTAAAGTGGCATCATTTAGTAACCCGGCATTATATTTTAAGTTCTGTTAATGCTGTCTTGAGGTATTGGCTGGCACAATTAAAGGCAGGCGTCACAACTAACAATGTGCAATTGACAGTATGTCATGTTCTTTGTTTTGACAGTATTGTGGACTATTTTATGGGAGATGGTAGCTTTGGTGGCAAAAGTCTCAAAGGGAAACATCATTGGTATAATAAGGACTGCCAGGCCTTAAATAGACAACTGATCAAAGCTATCAAAACTAAGGATATAGCCTCTATCCATATAGCCAGAAAATCTTACAAGGCTGCTATCTGTAAAGCTAAGCGTATGCTGGATGAGAAATGGAGGGTTGCACTGAATGAAGCTGCATCTGATGGGGACTGTAAAAGATTTTGATCCTTGTCCGTGCGAGGCCCTGGTAATGGTGTGTTGTGCATAGAGAGTAATATTGCTCCATCAGATTGGGTTAACCATTTTAGTGAACCATACTCTACGGATTGTTCTAGTGCAATGCATGAGCAAAACTGGGCTTTTCCCGCCATTACTGACCAACCATCCAAATCTCCTACTTTACATTTGTTCACGCTTTCTGATGTTGTACATTCATTAGGCACCCTCAATCTCAGTACGGCTGCTGGCCAGTATGATGTCTGGTCCAGATACATCCCTATTCTATCAAATGCAATAGGGGTGGGGGCACCAATCCCTGATTCGCGGAAGGGTGCTGTTGTTGTACCCATTGATTGAAAGGGGGTTAGCTCCTTGCCCTGTAACAATAGGCCTATCAGCATATTAGACTGTGTGCAAAAACAATTCTGCCACTGTCTTTGGGGAAGGGCCAGGATTGGATATCTGAACATAGCATTCTCAGCCCCCTTCAAGCTGGGTTCCGCATAAAAATTTCCACTATTGACCACATTTTTAGATTCCTGCTTCTATATTGGAAAAATGTCTTAATTGGCAAAGGAAATCTTTTTGTTGCTTTCATGGATCTAAAATATGCGTTTGATTTAGTACCTTGCAACAATCTGTGAGAAGTTCTTTTTGACTCAGCAATGCCTCCCCATCTCCTTTCTTTACTGGTACAACTCCATGAGGGTACTTATGCATGCGTCAGGTGGGGTGATCAGGGGCAGTTTACTGACAAAATCCAAGTACAAAGGGGAGTACAACAGGGATGCGTCATTGCCCCAACTTTATTTTCATTGTATATCAATGATATTGTCCCCTTTTTAGCTGTGGCGGAGGCAGGTGCACCATGCATCAGTGAACGTAAAGTTTCTGTATTGTTGTTGGCAGACAACACTCTCCTAATCTCCAAGACCCCTAGTGTTCTACAGAAACTCCTAAATCAATTTGAGGAGTTCTGTCTCTCTTGGAGACAGGAGATAAATACCTCCAAAATAAAACTGATGACGTTTAACCCCCATAAATCATACATAGGGAAGGTAGGTCTTGGAGGCACGCTCCTTGAAAATGTGAAATCTTTTGGTTACCTTGGTTTAACAATATCTGAAACTCGGTCTTGGAAATCCCATATCACCAAGGTGGCATTGAAGCAAAAACAGTACACTTGTGTTCTTGTCAGGAACTTTAGCACCTCATATACCAAACCGATCCATCCAGCACTTCAGATCTTTGAGACAAAGGCCGTTAGTTCCACTTTATATGGTGCAGAACTTTGAGGAGCTCAAGAAATATCCATAGTCAAAAATACCTTTTTAAGGAAACCTGTTTCCCTACCATCGAGTACCCCGGTGTTCCCTCTTTTAAAGGATTTGGGCATTAAGGGAATAGGCCCTAAAGCCCGTTTATGTCCTCTCTTGTACTGGAGACGGCTCTGGACTACCCTGGAGCTTGCCTCATATACGGAAGCTCTTCAGGCTATAGTTGAAGCTGATCGCTCTCTTAGTGTCCCCTGGCTTAAATATGTTAAGACTTCACTGTATTCACTTGGATGATGCAAACTGTTGGATCGCCCAAGTACTGGCTCATGCTTTCGTAAATCTGAAGGATAAACGCAGCTATGAGGCATTTTGAGACATAATCTCGACTCATAAGGGCAGGAAGTTGTACTTCCAGTTTGGTGTAGAAACCCTACCATTAAGATCCTTCACTAGCAGTTGGTCATCTGACAGAACTACTGTCTGACCATCTTGTAACGCCACTATTGGAAATTTGCCCCATGTATTTTTTTTGTCTTCCCCGCTTATTTAATCCCTCACAGGAAGTAGCTGGCACCTGGCTGCTGTGCATTCGCAGGAGTGAACTCTTATGAATTCTTAAATCAAATACTAATCATGTTTTAGTTACTACTGGCGCTATATTTCTTGGAGCTATGTGGACCAATACAGCAAAGATTTTATCTTCTTCATGCAAAGTTGCCCTGTATGTAAAGTTTTACATAATTGCAGGTTGCCTTCCCAATGACGTACATGGTTCAGCACACTTTCATGAAATGGATTGCTAACTAGTGTGTGTATTCATAATACTACTGTGCTTTTGGGCCAAAGAAGCTGTGTAGTGACTATGTTGGATCTGTGGCATAAAATTGTGAAATGTTGCAACCGATTCTGTAAATCACCTTGGAAAGTGCTTCTTCTCTTAGTACTGTATTTGGTGTTGATCGCTGAACAAACTATTGCATTTTGCACAGATTTATAACCTTTGTTATTTTTATGTAAATGGTGCCAGAGTATTCTGTTTGCAAATTTTATATTTTAATCCTGGGCCCAGTGTTATTTATTATTGTATCGATTTTATCTTTGTCTTAATTTATTTTTAATGTATATGAAATGTGAATTTTTGTTTGTATTTTTGTGCTTTTATAGTACTAGTTATCAAAATAAAGTTTATTTGAAATGAAATTAAATATCAGGGGGCCAAAAACAGTACAATTGATTTTTGTTTTATGCCAACAGTTTGTAAACATAATTAATAAAATATATCTTTGATATACATACTGTAGCAATGAATTGCTGTTGTTCTCTTTCCAGATGCTTTTGACTGCATCAAATGCCAAGATGATGAATGGCCAAATGAAGCACATGATTTCTGTTTTCCAAGATCAGTAGAGTTCCTCTCCTACTTGGAACCTCTGGGGATGTCATTGTCTATTGCGGCTGCAGTTGCTTCGCTCGCTCCACTGATCATCTTCTTCATCTTTGTGAGATACATGGACACTCCAATTGTGAAAGCCAACAGCAAAGAACTCAGCTTTCTTCTACTGTTTGCACTTTTTCTCTGTTGTCTCTCCACATTTTTCTTCTTTGGCCAGCCAGGTTTGGTAAGCTGCCTTTTGCGCCAGGTGGCCTTTGGGATCAGCTTTGTCCTATGTATTTCTTGTATCTTAGGCAAAACTTGTATGGTGCTTTTGGCCTTCCACATCAGGAGGCCAGTAAGTGAAATTAAAAGATGGCTTGGCCCTGCCCTCCCTAAAAGAATCATAGCTGGTTGCACCTCCATCCAGACTGTGGCGTGCACTCTTTGGCTTGTGATTTGGCCACCTTTTCCAGCAAAGAATACATATTCAAAACCAGGGAAAATAATCCTGGAATGTAATGAGGGTTCTATAGCTGCCTTCTGGTGCATGCTGGGAATTATGGGTTTTCTGGCCATGGTTAGCTTCTTTTTTGCCTTCATATCGAGGAACCTCCCCGACAGTTTTAACGAGGCCAGGTTCATAACCTTCAGCATGCTAGTTTCTGTCAGTGTTTGGCTGTCCTTCATCCCTGCCTACCTCAGTGCCCAGGGGAAAAACATGGTCGCTGTAGAGGTTTTCGCCATCTTGGCCTCCAGCTGCAGCCTAATTTCCTGTATCTTTATTCCCAAGTGTTACATCATTCTCCTGAGACCTGACATGAACACAAAAGACTTCCTCATGGGGAGAGGTGCATTTAGCCCTCTAAAAAAGTAACTAACCTAGAAAAGTGGGTTGTACATTGGAAATAATTTACCCATCATTATACATTATAAGTCAGAGAGGAATGCTGTGAATATAGGTTACAATGAGACTGATAGTTCAGTTCTTTCATAAGGTTCTAAAACTCTGATATGAATGACAATATAATTTGCTCATACAGTAGAGTATTTTATTCTTAGTTTCTTGTTTCATCAAATAAAATAGACTCTTTGATTGCAGACATGTAGGTTAAACATCCAATTTGTACTCAGCCAATAAACCGAGATTGTAAATTATTGCAATTTTTTTTCCCAGTTTAATGAAAGTCACTATTCTAACTACTAAGATTATATTCAACAGTAAAAATAGTTTTAATTACTGTTGCCCATACTAACTTGATGTGCTGCCTTGTCGTGTATTGCAATACAAGGTAATCCTGTTTCCTCAATTTGCATACAGTTTTGCGTACGAAGAAAAATATTTGTGAACCATAGTTACATCTTGTCTCCCCACTGTTCATTTTTCACATGTATTTACTAAGGGCCTGGCTTGGTACCTAGAGAATGTATGAGTACTATTGTACACTCAGTATAATCTGGGTTCATTAAAGGAAGGCAAGCTAGAGACATGGGCCTAATTTAGAGTGTGAATCCCCCATGAGGGAGACAGTTTTGTCGGAAGCACCGCCAACAGGCTGGCGGTGCTTCTCTGGGAATTACGCGGTCGCAGCGCTACCCAGGTGATTACGAGTCCTCCTCCCGCCAGCCTTTTCATGGCGGTTTGAACTGCCATGAAAAGGCTGGCGGAAAGGGGAGCCACGTCCCCATGCAGCTTTTTACTGTCTGCATAGACAGATAACCGGCAACTGGCTCCAGTGTTGCGGGCGAGATCCCAGCTGGGCCGGTGGGCGGAAACCAAGTTTCCGCCCGCCAGCCCAGCGAGGATCTCCCATTAGACCCAGCGGGAGTGCGGCTGCATTGGCGGCCGCCCGGTGGTTTCAACGTGGTGGGCGGCGGTTGCCGCCCGCCAAGGTTGAAATGAGGGCCTAAATATGGCAGAAGACTTGGAAAGGAATAAAAGGTGATAGCACAAACGTCCAGGATGAACTCTCTCAGATTGATACAAGTTTCACACAGGTATGTGGAACCAGGATGGGCACATGTTTCACCCCAGTTAAACTAACTTGGGCTGGTGAGGGGGCACGTATCTTCAGCCCTGGAAATGAGAGAAGATACAGAAAGCATGACCTTATGGCTTAGATATATAGATGACCTATTTTTAATTAGGCATTACACTAAAAAACGTCTCATAACTTTGTGAAGAAATTAAATAAGTTGAATTTGATATTAACCTGTGGTGTAAGTGCAAGCCAAATTGATGATCATATAGAAACAATGTTATACTGCAAGTCAATAGCAGTTAATAGTATTTTACACTCTCAGAGTTGTCACACTGAACCATTAAAATTAAAATGGAGCATCCCATATGATGAGATGCTTAGGGCACAAAGAAACTGCAGTTCTAGAGAATATTTTGAGTCAGAATTGAAAACCACGATTGCCTGATTTCAGAAGAGGGGATAGCCTTCATGGTTCCTGGATTGGGCCAAAGAAAGAATATGTGAAAAACTAGAGCCTATCCTTTTGACCACAAAGTTTGACATACAAGATGCAAAGCAAAATATTTGTGTAATACCACAAAAATTCTTAAGTTGTAAAAATTATTGTGGACAATAATTGATTAATCTTAATGAGTGATACTATACTATCTAATTGTATTTCCTACCATCCTAAAACTGCATATCGCATGAGCAGCTCTGCTTAGAACTGGCTGGTAAACAGCGATGTCACTCAGAATGTGAAGAGCTAGGAACTGGGTCTTGATGGTTTTTCTTATTAGTGGCAAGTGTAGAGCATGCTGAAATAGTAATAGCAGAAAGAGTGTCCTCATTGCTGCAAGGTTCAGGTGAGAAACAAATTGAAGAATTTATAGCATGCAGGACCAACTGCATGATTTATGTCCTGTGTTATCCCTGTGACAAACAACATGGGGACAGCACCATTTACCCTGTAAAAAAAATGACTATGAAAACACATGAGGTCCATTGATAAGAATGATAAACAATGTCCTGTGCCAACCATTTTTCAGAATTACATTTTTCTGATTGGAATCTCTTAAAGTCCTATCGCATTGGCAGCATTGATCCTGATTGCAGAGGTGCCACAAGGGTTTTACAGCTTAGACGAAAATAATCTAGATACATTAGTGACTTAGAAACAAACGTACCTAAGGGTTTAAATGCTGAAGAAGAACTTCCTGTGAATTTGGGGGAATAGAAACCTTTGTTTCAGGAAACTATGTAAACTTTTCTGTTGTTTCTGCTGTGTCATTGTTGACTTTGTGTCTATTTTTAATTCTGATGCCTTTTCCTTTTTGTACTTTTTACATTTTTTTATTTTTTATTATAGTTTTAACCCCTTCGCTGCCAGGCCTTTTCCCCCTCCTGTGCCGAGCCTTTTTTTGGCTATTTGGAGCAGTTCACGCTTAGGCCCTCATAACTTTTTGTTCACATAAGCTACCCACGCCAAATTTGCGTCCTTTTTTTCCAACATCCTCAGGATTCTAGAGGTACCCAGACTTTGTGGGTTCCCCAGAAGGAGGCCAAGAAATTAGCCAAAAAACAGTGAAAATTTCATTTTTTTCAAAAAAATGGGAAAAATGGGCTGCAGAAGAAGGCTTGTGGTTTTTCCCCTGAAAAGGGCATCAACAAAGGGTTTGCGGTGCTAAAATCACCAGCTTCCCAGCTTTCAGGAACAGGCAGACTTGAATCAGAAAACCCAATTTTTCAACACAATTTTGGCATTTTACTGGGACATACCCCATTTTTATGATTTTTTGTGCTTTCAGCCTCCTTCCAGTCAGTGACAGAAATGGGCATGAAACCAATGCTGGATCCCAGAAACCGCAACATTTCTGACAAGTAGACAAAATTCTGAATTCAGCAAGGGGTAATTTGTGTAGATCCTACAAGGGTTTCCTACAGAAAATAACAACTGAAAAAGAAAAATATTGAAATTGAGGTGAAAAAAACATCACTTTTTCTCTACGTTTTACTCTGTAACTTTTACCTGCAATGTCAGATTTTTAAAAGCAATATACCGTTACGTCTGCTGGACTCTTCTGGTTGCGGGGACATATAGGGCTTGTAGGTTCATCAAGAACTCTAGGTACCCAGAGCCAATAAATGACCTGCACCCTGCAGTGGGTTTTCATTCTATGCCGGGTATACAGCAATTCATTTGCTGAAATACAAAGAGTAAAAAATAGCTATCAAGAAAACCATTGTATTTCCAAAATGGGCACAGGATAAGGTGTTGAGAAGCAGTGGTTATTTGCACATCTCTGAATTCCGGGGTGCCCAAACTAGCATGTGAATTACAGGGCACTTCTCAAATAGATGTCTTTTTTACACACTGTCTTACATTTGGAAGGGAAAAATGTAGAGAAAGACAAGGGGCAATAACACTTGTTTTGCTATTTTATGTTCCCCCAAGTCTCCCGATAAAAATGATACCTCACTTGTGTGGGTAGGCCTAGCGCCCGCGACAGGATATGCCCCAAAACACAACGTGGACACATCACAGAAAACAGAGCTGTTTTTAGCAAAGTGACTACCTGTAGATTTTGGCCTCTAGCTCAGCCGCCACCTAGGGAAACCTACCAAACCTGTGCATTTCTGAAAACTAGAGACCTAGGGGAATCCAAGATGGGGTAACTTGTGTGGCTCGGACCAGGTTCTGTTACCCAGAATCCTTTGCAAACCTCAAAATGTGGCTAAAAAAACACATGTTCCTCACATTTCTGTGTCAGAAAGTTCTGGAATCTGAGAGGAGCCACAAATTTCCTTCCACCCAGCGTTCCCCCACGTCTCCCGATAAAAATGATACCTCACTTGTGTGGGTAGGCCTAGCGCCCGCGACAGGAAACGCCCCAAAGCGCAACGTGCACACAGCCAAATTTCTGAAGGAAAACAGAGGTGTTTTCTGCAAAGTGCCTACCTGTAGATTTTGGCCTGTAGCTCAGCCTCCACCTAGGGAAACCTACCAAACCTGTGCATTTCTGAAAACTAGAGACCTAGGGGAATCCAAGATGGGGTGACTTGTGTGGCTCGGACCAGGTTCTGTTACCCAGAATCCTTTGCAAACCTCAAAATTTGGCTAAAAAAACACATGTTCCTCACATTTCTGTGGCAGAAAGTTCTGGAATCTGAGAGGAGCCACAAATTTCCTTCCACCCAGCGTTCCCCCACGTCTCCCGATGAAAATGATACCTCACTTGTGTGGGTAGGCCTAGCGCCCGCGACAAGAAACGCCCCAAAGCGCAACGTGCACACAGCCAAATTTTTGAAGGAAAACAGAGGTGTTTTTTGCCAAGTGCCTACCTGTAGATTTTGGCCTGTAGCTCAGCCGCCACCTAGGGAAACCTACCAAACCTGTGCATTTCTGAAAACTAGAGACCTAGGGGAATCCAAGATGGGGTGACTTGTGTGGCTCGGACCAGGTTCTGTTACCCAGAATCCTTTGCAAACCTCAAAATTTGGATAAAAAAACACATGTTCCTCACATTTCTGTGGCAGAAAGTTCTGGAATCTGAGAGGAGCCACAAATTTCCTTCCACCCAGCGTTCCCCGACGTCTCCCGATGAAAATGATACCTCACTTGTGTGGGTAGGCCTAGCGCCCGCGACAGGAAACGCCCCAAAGCTCAACGTGGACACAGCCAAATTGTTGAAGGAAAACAGAGGTGTTTTCTGCAAAGTGCCTACCTGTAGATTTTGGCCTGTAGCTCAGCCGCCACCTAGGGAAACCTACCAAACCTGTGCATTTCTGAAAACTAGAGACCTAGGGGAATCCAAGATGGGGTGACTTGTGTGGCTCGGACCAGGTTCTGTTACCCAGAATCCTTTGCAAACCTCAAAATTTGGCAAAAAAAACACATGTTCCTCACATTTCTGTGGCAGAAAGTTCTGGAATCTGAGAGGAGCCACAAATTTCCTTCCACCCAGCGTTCCCCCACATCTCCCGATGAAAATGATACCTCACTTGTGTGGGTAGGCCTAGCGCCCGCGACAGGAAACGCCCCAAAGCGCAACGTGAACACAGCCAAATTTTTGAAGGAAAACAGAGGTGTTTTCTGCAAAGTGCCTACCTGTAGATTTTGGCCTGTAGCTCAGCCGCCACCTAGGGAAACCTACCAAACCTGTGCATTTCTGAAAACTAGAGACCCAGGGGAATCCAAGATGGGGTGACTTGTGTGGCTCGGACCAGGTTCTGTTACCCAGAATCCTTTGCAAACCTCAAAATTTGGCTAAAAAAACACATGTTCCTCACATTTCTGTGGCAGAAAGTTCTGGAATCTGAGAGGAGCCACAAATTTCCTTCCACCCAGCGTTCCCCCACATCTCCCGATAAAAATGATACCTCACTTGTGTGGGTAGGCCTAGCGCTCGCGACAGGAAACGGACCAAAACACAACGTGGACACATCAAATTTTTTCATGGAAAACAGTGCTTACCTGTGGATTTTGGCCTCTAGCTCAGCCGGCACCTGGGGAAACCTAGCAAACCAGTGCATTTTTGAAAACTAGAGACCTAGGGGAATCCAAGATGGGGTGATTTGCGGGGCTCTGACCAGGTTCTGTTACCCAGAATCCTTTGCAAACATCAAAATTTGGCCCAAAAACACTTTTTCCTCTCATTTCGGTGACAGAAAGTTCTGGAATCTGAGAGGAGCCACAAATTTCCTTCCACCCAGCGTTCCCCTAAGTCTCTCCATAAAAATGGTACCTCACTTGTGTGGGTAGGCCTAGCGCCCACGAAAGGAAATGGTCCAAAACACAACGTGGACACAACATATTTTTTCACAGAAAACAGAGGTGTTTTTTGCAAAGTGCCTACCTGTGGATTTTGACCTCTAGCTCAGACGGCCCCGGGGGGGGGGGGAAATGCCCTAAAATAAATTTGACCCCCCCTGCCCAGGAGCGACCCTTGCCTACGGGGTCGCTCCCCCTGCGTGACATTGGCGCCAAACAACAAATCCCCGGTGCCTAGTGGTTTCAATCTGCCCCCAAGGGGGGCAGAAATGGTCTAAACACACTTTGCCCCCCAGGGGAGCGACCCTTGTCTACTGGGTCGCTCCCCATCTCTAAAAAAACAAACAAACAAACAAAAAAACACAAAAAACAAATTTGTCCTGGCGCCTACAGGTTTCTGCCCACCCTCGGGGCAGATCGGCCTAATAATAGACCGATCTTCCCCCAGGGGGGTCAGAAATGGCCTAAAATAAATTTGCCCCCCGAACCTCCACCCCCCCCCGGGAGCGACCCTTGCCTACGGGGTCGCTCCCCCTGCGTGACATTGGCGCCAAAAAACAAATCCCCGGTGCCTAGTGGTTTCTGCCCCCTTGCGGGCAGATTGACCTAAAATCGACCCATCTGCCCCCAAGGGGGGCAGAAATGCTCTAAATACAGTTTGCCCCCCAGGGGAGCAACCCTTGTCTGATGGGTCGCTCCCCATCTCTAAAAAAAACACACAAAAAAAAATTGCCCTGGCGCCTACAGGTTTCTGCCCCCCCTGGGGGCAGATCGGCCTAATAATAGGCCGATCTTCCCCCTGGGGTGGCAGAAATGGCCTAAAATAAATTTGCATCCCCAACCCCCACCCCCCAACCAGGAGCGACCCTTGCCTACGGGGTCGCTCCCCCTGCGTGACATTGGCGCCAAAAAACAAATCCCCGGTGCCTAGTGGTTTCTGCCCCCTTGCGGGCAGATTGACCTAAAATCGACACAGCTGCCCCCAAGGGGGGCAGAAATGCTCTAAATACAGTTTGCCCCCCAGGGGAGCGACCCTTGTCTGATGGGTCGCTCCCCATCTCTAAAAAAACAAACAAACAAACAAAAAAAAAACACAACAAAAAAAATTTGCCCTGGCAACAAGAGGTTTCTGCCCCCCCTGGGGGCAGATCGGCCTTGCCCCCCCAACCCCCACCCCCCCACCAGGAGCGACCCTTGCCTACGGGGTCGCTCCCCCTGCGTGACATTGGCGCCTAAAAACAAATCCCCGGTGCCTAGTGGTTTCTGACCCCTTGGGGCAGATTGACGTAAAATCAACCAATCTGCCCCCAAGGGGGGCAGAAATACTCTAAATACAGTTTGCCCCCTCAGGGGAGCGACCCTTGTCTGATGGGTCGCTCCCCATCTCTAAAAAAACAAACAAACAAAAAACAAACAAAAAAACAACAAAAAAATTGCCCTGGCGCCTAGAGGTTTCTGCCCCCCCTGGGGGCAGAAATGGCCTAAAATAAATTTGCCCCCCTAACCCCCGCACCCCCCCTCGGAGCTACCCTTGCCTACGGGGTCGCTCCCCCTGTGTGACATTGGCACCAAAAAACAAATCCCCGGTGCCTAGTGGTTTCTGCCCCCTTGGGGGCAGATTGACATAAAATCGACCAATCTGCCCCCAAGGGGGGCAGAAATGGTCTAAACACAGTTTGCCCCCCAGGGGAGCAACCCTTGTCTGATGGGTCGCTCCCCATCTCTAAAAAAACAACAAAAAAAAAAATTGCCCTGGCGCCTAGAGGTTTCTGCCCCCCGTGGGGGTAGATCGGCCTAATACCAATAGGCCGATCTGCCCCCAGGGGGGGCAGAGATGGCCTAAAATAATTTTGTCCCCTCCACCCCCACCCCCGGGGAGCGACCCTTGCCTACAAGTTCGCTCCCCTTGCGTGACGGCGCAAAAAAAAGATCCCTGGTGCCTAGTGGTTTCTGCCCCCCTTGGGGGCAGATTGACCTAAAATCGGCCGATCTGCCCCCAAAGCGGGCAGAAATGCTCTAAATACAGTTTGCCCCCCAGAGGAGCGACCCTTGTCTGATGGGTCGCTCCCCATCTCTAAAAAAACAAACAAACAAAAAATAAACAAAAAAACAAAAAAAATTGCCCTGGCGCCTAGAGGTTTAATAATAGGCCGATCTGCCCCCAGGGGGGGCAGAGATGGCCTAAAATAATTTTGTCCCCCCCACCCTTCCCCCCCCGGGGAGCGACCCTTGCCTACAAGGTCGCTCCCCTTGCGTGACGGCGCAAAAAAAAGATCCCTGGTGCCTAGTGGTTTCTGCCCCCCTGGGGGCAGATTGAGCTAAAATCGGCCGATCTGCCCCCAAAGCGGGCAGAAATGGCCTAAATACATTTTGCCCCTCCAGGGGAGCGACCCTTGTCCAAGGGGTCGCTCCCCATCTGTAAAAAAAAAAAAAAAAAAAATCCCTGGTGCCTAGTGGTTTCTGCCCCCCTTGGGGGCAGATCAGCCGAATCAAAATAGGCTGATCTACCCCCCAGGGGGGCAGAAATGGCCTAAAATAACCCCCCCCCTCCCCAGGGAGCGACCCTTGCCTAAGGGGTCGCTCCCCTTGCGTGAAATTCACGCAAAAAAAAAACTCCCTGGTGTCTAATGGTTTCTGCCCCCCTTGGGGGCAGATTGGCCTCATCAAAATAGGCCAATCTGCCCCCCTTGGGGGCAGAAATGGCCTAAATATATATTGCCCCGTAGGGGAGCGACCCTTGCCTAAGGGATCGCTCCCCACATAAAAAAAAAAGAACATCACAAAAAAAAAAAAGAAGCTCCCTGGTGCCTAGAGGTTTCTGCCCCCCCTGTGGGCAGATCAGCCTAATAATAGGCCAATCTGCCCCCAGGGGGGGCAGAAAGGGCCTTCCCAAAAAAATGCCCCCCCTGGGAGCGACCCTTGCCCAAGGAGTCGCTCCCGTTGCGTGAAATTCGCGCGCAAAAAAAAACTCCCTGGTGTCTAATGGTTTCTGCCCCCCTTGGGGGCAGATTGGCCTCATCAAAATAGACCAATCTGCCCCCAAGGGGGGCAGAAATGGCCTAAATATAATTTGCCCCCCAGGGGAGCGACCCTTGCCTAAGGGGTCGCTCCCCACCTACAAAAAAAGAAAACATCACAAAAAAAAAAAAAAAAAAAAAAAGGTCCCTGGTGCCTAGAGGTTTCTGCCCCCCCTGGGGGGAGATCGGCCTAATAATAGGCCAATCTGCCCCCAGGGGGGGCAGAAAAGGCCTTCCTAAAAAATGCCCCCCTGGGAGCGACCCTTGCCCAAGGGGTCGCTCCCTTTTGCCAATTTCATTGAGAAAAAAAAAAATCCCTGGTGTCTAGTGGGGTTTCAAAAGCCGGATTGCAAGCAATCCGGCTTTTGAAACCTGTGAGAGACTTCAAAAGGAAGGAAATACATTTCCTTCCCTTTTGAAGCCTCTCGGGGCCTCCCCCAGTGATTGAAAGAGAAATGCAAAAGCATTTATTTTTCAATCGCGCTGGAAGATCTGCTTCCAGCGCGATGGGGGAGACCCTGTGACTTATCAGCACGCGCTCGTGCGCTGACGTCACAGGGGGGGTTGGGGGGGGTCGGGGTGGAAGGGGAAGGGCTTCCCCTTCCATCCCTGACTTTGGGGGGTGGGGGGAAGCACACAGAGGGAGCGAGAGCGCTCCCTCTGGGCTATGTGCCGAGGACGTAGTGGTTACGTCCTCGGCACAGCAGCACTGTGCCGCAGGACGTAACCACTAGGTCCGCGGCACAGAAGGGGTTAAACTTATCAATAACATTGGTATAGTGAATTATCCAACTGTACGCCCATACCCCCTTCCCTCCCCACATGCATTTACATTTGTATGATATGATCCTCGGTTGACAATTCTCATTAAGTAAATTTTTTAGTTATCTCTCCGCAAAGCATTAGGTTTCTGTTGTGGTGTCTGGCTCCACTTCGGAATCTGAGGTGGATGTATCCACTATTGTGTCGGGGTTTTGGGTGTCTTCAGCTTCTCAAGTATTGAGTCCCATTGTGTGGCATTGTCTCTGGGTCTTTGCCCTCGTAGTGCTAATACTATTCCTTCAATGTCTGCCCATTTTTCCAATGCATTTTGCCATCTGTTTACTTGTGGTACTGTCGGGGCCTTCCAATTTGAGGTGATTTCTCTTCTAGCAAGGATCAGGGCTAGGTCTATGAACTTGTTGGACATGTTAGGAGCTGCGGGCGTGGAAAGTCCCCCAACAGGGCCATTGTCGGAGACTTGTTCAGTGTTCTGTTGGTACAGATTGAGATTTTTTCGAGTATCTCTTCCCATTATGAGTTAAGCTGGGGGCAACTCCAGAGCATGTGTGCGAGGCCTGCTGCTAGTTCAGCACATCGGGGGCAGCCTATGGCGTTTGTGCTGTAGATTTTGGCTATCATTTGCGGGGTTAGGTAGGCCCTGTGATAAATATATAGGTTTATTAGCTTGAATCTGGCATTTCTGGACACTGAGTAAACAAGGGAGGTAATCTGGTCCCACTGAGATTCTTCAAATGTGATATCTAACTCCGATTGCCATTTGGTTTTAAGTTTTGTTAAAGGCAACCGTATGCTAGCTTGTATGGCTTTATATATTCCTGAGACCACTCCTTTCTGATCCCCTATTGAGCAGATAATATTACAGCTATTATGGGTGGGGGGGTTCAAGAGCTCCTGTTTCCATGATTTTTGAGCGATTCTAATAATGGCATTGTGGGTAATGAATAAACCGGAAGGGAGATCGTACTGAGTTTGTAGTTCGGTGTAGGTGTAAAGTTTCCCTCTGCTGTATAGATCTCCCAGTTTTGTGATACTGTGAGTCATCAGTTTACTGATACCGGGGAGTGTTTGATTCCCTGAGATATGTTTCAGACAGGACAGAGGGGCCTCTGGTGCATATGGAATTTTAGTGCGAGAGCGTTTTAGGTATTGGTCCCAGCAGTTTCTAGTCGATTCCCATTCTATTGGTAACTGTTGTTTAGGTTTCCCGGGATTTAGTAAGATACCTATTTGTAATGGTCTCAACTTCCATTATTCCTTGGGACATGTTTCCCTTGGAATATGGAATGTGATGAGGTAATGTTGAGGTCAAGGATGGAATGTGGAAGACGGTTGAGAGTACGGAGATAAGGGAGGTTGGATTGTGTCTATGCTGAAGGTGTCGTGATTCTTTATCTTTTATTGAAGAAAATAAACTTACAAAATTAAAGTGAACTTATAAGGAATCAATCTTTACATTGGCAACGAGGGACTGCAGTGTGCAGACGACCTGTGCAGGAGACAGGTCATGGAGGACACCTTCACTCCTGGATTTATTTAGTAGACGGAAAACCGAAGGTAACAGTTATGTAACAATCGGTAACAAACTGAACTTCAACTAATAGTAATGATTTATGACTTTTAAGAAACTATTAATTGAAAATGTTAAGGAGTATTTACGGCCTGTGAAAACCTGAACGTTTTAAAGCGCGTGGGAACCTGAGCGTTTTAAATTCATCAACAGTATTTCATCGCGTGCATCTCTCGAGCGCTGCTTGCTAGGTTTTCTGTGAGTGAGGCATCGCGTGTCTACGCTCGAGTCGAGTGAAATCAGCGCGTTCATCTAAGCGCGTGTTATGAACGAATAAACAAATCGATTGTAATGAAACCTTCCGAAGCTGCCAAATGTGAACGCAATTAAAGCGATCCTTTTAAACCGGATGCAAAGCAGATTGTAGACACAGATAGTGAGGTTTCACGTGTCTACGCTCAAGTCGAGTGTATTCAGTGCGTTAAACTAAACGCGTGTTATGAACAAATAAACATATCGATTTTAAAGAATACCTTACAAAGAAACCTTCCGAAGCTCCCAATGCGAACGCAATTAAAACGATCCTTCTAAAACCGATGCAAGCAGATTGTAGACACTGAAGAAGGACTATATTTTGCAATATAAGAAACTAACAAAGGACTGGATGATAAGGAATAATGAAGAAGGTTAAACATTTTAAGCTGTGGTGAAACAAAAGAAAAGGAAAAGAAGTAAACGTAAAGACGTGTAAATGAGTAATTACAGTAATATATACTACAGTGTAAATTAAATTTAAGTTAAAAAAAAAATATATATATATATATATATATATATATAATATATATAATAGTAGAGAAATGGGAGACCAAGGGATATCTGCACCACCACTGTTTCTGGCAACTCCTGGAGACCCGCCTATTCCCTGGAAGCAGTGGAAGAAGATTTGTAATACTTATATGTTAGCCATAGGTAGTGACCGATATGCTCGCCCAAGGCGACAGGCTATCTTGTTACATCATCTTGGCATTGAGGGCAGAAGAATATATGAAAATTTACCAGAGGTATCTCTGGGAATGGGAGATCGACAACCTACTAATATCTTTGACATGTCTGTACAAATGCTTGATGAACAATTCACGCCAAAAAACAATCTTGTATTGCAACGCCATAAATTCTTTTCAAGGGTACAACGAAAGGATGAAGATATTGCATCGTATGTAGCAAGTTTGAGAGGTCTAGCATTGTCTTGTGAGTTTCATCAATTATTAGATTCTCTGATACGGGACCAGATAGTGAGGTGTGCATATGATAAAAGGATAAGGGAGAAATTACCAGTTAAAGACCGAATTTGGAGGAAGCTATACGAATTGCTAAAGGGATGGAACATGCGGCTGTGTGGTTAAAAGAAATGGAGTAGGTTCCTAAAGAAACAGAACCAGGAATCATAACAGAGATCAGAAAGAAAGATGATCCACGGGTTAAAGTGGAGTGGAACAAGCCGACTAAGAATTCTGAAACAATAAAAGCAAATACTGAGGAGAAACGTAAAGCACAGGAATGGAGAGTAATAAAGTGCTACAGTTGTGATGCACCTGGGCACATAGCATCAAGTAGAACATGTGCGGCTAGGAATGCAATTTGTCGTACATGTGGTAAGAGGGGACATTTTGCCAAAGTTTGTAGGTTAAAGAGCAATGCAGGAAACAAAACCATACAGGAAGTTCAAGATGTGTGTGAGACGTTGGAAGATATCATTTTGACTGTAAATGAAAAAGTGTTGCCTGGCAAATGTAATGGAACATCAGTTCAAGTGGTAAGAAAGGAGAGTACAGATGTACTGGAAAAGCCTCATGCAAAGGTATTGTTAGACAATGTATGGGTCAAGCTTCTGGTGGATTCCGGGAGTTTGTTTACTCTCATATCTAAAGAAGTGTATGATTCCAAATGGATGGAATCAGCGGATAAAAACCTATCAGTTCCTGACATAAAAGCTGTGGGTTATGCGGGAAAGAGAATAGATATTGTTGGAATGCGCTGGATGTCAATCTCTTTTAAAGGAAGGACCATTAATGGAAAAGTATATATCACGGACTATGGAACAAATCTGCTGGGTTGGCGTCATCAAAAAGACCTTGGCATAATTTTAAATCCCAACACAAAGGAACCGGTATTACTTACCAGCGATGTGGACATTGAAGTGGTATCGGAGTCATTGCAACATAGCTTGATTGATAAGTTTCCAGAGGTTTTTTCCGGAAAATTAGGTTTTCTAAAATGATTTTCTCATAAAATCATATTGAAGAAGAACGTTACACCTGTGGTGCATAAAGTGAGAAATATTCCAAATTTAATGAGGGAACTTTTGAAGCAAGAATTGGAAAAACTGTTGAGGGAAGATATCATCGAACCCATAGAATCTTCTGAGTGGTTAGCTCCGGTGGTTGTAGCACCGAAGGAGGGCGGGAAAATCCGTGTATGTATAGACCTTAGGGACCTCAACAGATGCATATGGGTCGACCGGCAACCATTGCCTAACATTGCTGAAATGTTGTCAGTAAGAACAAAAGGGAGTGTATTCACTGTTTTAGATATGTCTTCTGCGTACCACCAGATAAACCTACATGCAGATTCGCAACATTTAACATCCTTTGTCACTCCATTGGGGGCCTTTCGGTATAAGAGGATGCCATTTGGGCTTGCCTCTGCTTCCGCTGTATTTCAAAGGATGATGGAGCGAATCTCTGGTAACATGACTCAAATATTATGTTTTCAGGATGACATACTGATTGTGGGTGAGAGTGAATCTCATCATGATCTTTTGTTTCTGGAAGTGATGCACAGGTTAAAAGAGAATGGATTAACAATCAAGAAAGAAAAATGCCAAATTCGGAAACAGGAGGTGACGTATTTGGGACACACCATAAGTAAGGATGGTATCAGGCCCAAAAAGAGCATAGTATCGGCAATTGAACATGCACCAGAACCCAGTTCAAGAGATGAGTTGAGGTCATTCCTGGGACTCGCTGAATATTGTTCAAAATTTGTGAAAAACTTTACTGAGATTGTTGAACCACTAAGAATGCTCATGAAAAAAGGTGTAACATACAAATGGGATGAGAGTTGTAAAAATTCCTTCCAAGAATTGAAAGATTGTATCTTGAGGGTTCCCACTCTGGGTATATTCGATGTAAATGCCAAGACTTTTTTAACCACTGATGCTAGTAATGTGGGTATTGGAGCTGTATTGTTACAGGTTAAAGGGGGTGAGGAACGTATAATTGGTTTTGCATCTAGAAGGTTACAAGGTGCTGAGATCTCATATTCTGTAATTGAAAGGGAGGCGCTGGCATGTTGTTGGGGAATTAACCATTTCAAATTTTACTTATGGGGCTTACCCTTTAAATTGAGGACAGATCACAAACCATTAACGTATATTTTTAAGGGAGGACGTGGACTTGAAGGTAGCGTTACACCACGGATTTCTAAATGGTTATTATCTGTGTTGAGTTATAAGTTCGTGGTGGAATTTGTGAAAGGGAGTAAGAATGTTGTGGCAGATTATCTTTCCAGAGTACCCAAGAATGATGGGGAGCTTGTAGAGGATGGTAAGGAAGATATGATAGGAACCGTTTTGGGTGAATTGGCTATAACTGCTCAGGAATGGGAAGATGCTGTGACAACTGATCCTGTGCTAAAGATTGTGAAGGAAAAGGTAGTAAATGGATGGAGGGATGACGGCGTGAACAATTATGGTGACCTGGTTGAATATCTTAAAGTCAAAGATCAGTTAAGTATAGTTAATGGGAGGTTACAGAGGAGGAATCAGCTTGTTCCTCCTGCTGGCATAAGGAAACACATTATAGAAATCACGCATCAGGGACATCTTGGAAGGGGAATGATGAAGAGAAAGGTAAGACAATCGTTTTGGTGGCCAGAAATGGACAGACAAGTTGAAGAAGTGGTAAAGGATTGTTTTGCATGTGCCAATAGTGATAAGACCAAGGTTCTAAGACAGGCTCCCCTAGCACCTGTAAAGTTTCTAAGTGGACCTTGGGAGAAATTGGTAGTGGATTTCATTGGACCAGTGTTTAAGTTAGGTGTGAAGTATAGGTACATACTTGTGATAATTGATTACCACTCCAAGTGGTTTATCACCAAACTGGTGGATCATGTGAGAACTAAGGAGGTTATTGAGTTCTTTGAAGGGGTGTTCTTGGAAGAAGGAATTCCTAAGTCCATAGTGTCTGATAATGGTGTGCAGTTTACATCATCTGAAATGGTTGACTACTTACGAAGAGTTGGAATCAGGCATGAGAAAGTAGCTCTTTTCCATGCACAAGCCAATGGTTTAGTGGAAAGAATAAATCGATTGATCATGGATAACATCCAATTATCCTTGGCCAACCAACTTCCTTGGAAAAGAGAATTAAATAAAATGATGTGGTCGTATCGCACCACTCCCCATTCTACAACAGGAGTGTCACCTTTTGTATCATTAAAGGGTAGGGAGCCTGGAGTATTGGAATGTCCAATATGGTTAAAAGGCAATCAGAAAGTTATGGTTGACAGGGAATCTATAAAATCCAGGGTCGAGAAATTCCAGGAGAAAAGTGCCTTACAATATAACAAAAGAAGGTGTACTAAACGTTGTCATATACAGAAGGGAGATTGGGTGGCAGTAAGAAAGAGTGGGATTATTGTGAAAGGAAAAAGCAAATATTCTCCTCCGCAACTTGTGCAGGATGTTAGGAAAAATGTTGTGATCTTAGAAAATGGGTCTACGTGGAGTATGGGACGCATTTGTAAAGTTAATTGTTAGTATGCTTATAACGTTAAATGTTATTGCGTAGGATTGTTTAGTTATATAAAACAAAGTTCAAAATTGTTGTTATATTAAAGGGGGGAGGTGTGTAATGGTCTCAACTTCCATTATTCCTTGGGACATGTTTCCCTTGGAATATGGAATGTGATGAGGTAATGTTGAGGTCAAGGATGGAATGTGGGAGACGGTTGGGAGTACGGAGATAAGGGAGGTTGGATTGTGTCTATGCTGAAGGTGTCGTGATTCTTTATCTTTTATTGAAGAAAATAAACTTACAAAATTAAAGTGGACTTATAAGGAATCAATCTTTACACTATTATTCTATCTGTTGTGCAATTTAAGGGGAGACGTAGTTCAGCTGTGACTGGGAGGCTGCTAATTAGTTTTGCAATCCACTGCAGTTGCCCTGCCCAATAATACATTTCCAAGTCTGGGGCAGCTAGGCCTCCCTCAGTCGTGGGTCTTTGAAGGGAGCGTAGTGTCTGCCCGATCCCCATATGAAATTCGTAGACATGGACTCTATCCCTTTGAACATTGTTTTTGTGATTATGAGTGGGATAGTACAAAAATAGTATACCATTCTGGGCAGTACTACCATTTTAAGTAGGGAAATTCTTCCTGTGACCGTCAGGGGTAATGTCTCTCAGAAGCGCATATTATCTCTAATCCCTCTGAGCGCTCCCTGTATATTTCCTTCTAGTAAGTCATCCATTTTGTGGTATATTTTTATTCCCAAGTATTTGAACGTACTTGGGGACCAGGGCAGACCACTTGTGTTATTAGGCTCAAGGGTGTCCTTACGCATCGGAAAAATTTAGGATTTCCTCCAGTTGATCTGGAGTCCGGAGGCTGCACCGTAATTCTCCAGCATCTTCATGGCCCCCGGTAAATCTGTCTCTAGATTTTGTAGGAAGAGCAGCATATCGTCTGCGTATAAAGCGATGTGGTGGGTCCAATTTTTGAGTGGAATACCCCTAAAGTGCAGACTGGTTCTAGCCATTTGGGCTAGGGGTTCTAATGATATTGCAAAAAGAAGGGGGGATAGTGGGCATCCTTGTCTGGTGCCCCTTCCAACCTGGAACGGGCAGATATAGGGGGTCATTCTGACTCTGGCGGCCGGTGGCCGCCAGGGCCACCGACCACGGGAGCACCGCCAACAGGCTGGCGGTGCTCCCACGAGCATTCTGACCGCGGCGGTTCAGCAGTGGTCAGAAGCGGAAAGTCGGCGGTCTCCCGCCGACTTCCCGCTGCTCGGGGGAATCCTCTGACACCCCCTACCGCCATCCTGTTCCTGGCGGGTCTCCCGCCAGGAACAGGATGGCGGTAGGGGGTGCCGCGGGGCCCCTGGGGGCCCCTGCAGTGCCCATGCCAATGGCATGGGCACTGCAGGGGCCCCCGTAAGAGGGCCCCACTGTGTATTTCAGTGTCTGCAATGCAGACACTGAAATACGCGACGGGTGCAAACTGCACCCGTCGCACCCCTGCAACTACGCCGGCTCAATTCTGAGCCGGCGTCCTCGTTGCAGGGGCATTTCCTCTGGGCCGGCGGGCGCTCTTTTGGAGAGCGCCCGCCGGCCCAGAGGAAATGTCTGAATGGCCGCCGCGGTCTTTTTACCGCGGTGCGGTCATTTGGCGGCGGTACCTTGGCGGACGGCCTCCGCCGTCCGCCAAGGTCATAATCACCCCCATAGTATTTCCTGTCCTTACTCTTGCAGTGGGGTTGGCATATAGTAATTTAGTCCACCTCACAAACCCCTCCCCAATCCCAGTTTCAGCATGGCCTGCTCTAAGTAGTCCCACCTTAGGCTGTCGAAGGCCTTCTCTATATCTACTGTGATGATCACCGCATGTGGCAAAGTCGGGGGCAGGGAGTGGAGTACTGATATTAGGCGCCTGATATTTTGAGATGTGACGCTTAGGTATGAAGCCTGATTCATCTTGGTGAATCAATGATGGCATATGGGGGAGTAGTCTATTAGCCAGGATCTGGCTTAGTATTTTGTAGTCAATATTAAGCATGGAAAGTGTTCGGTAGGAGCGAACATCTGTAGAGGGCCTGTCAGGTTTCAGCAGGGGGATCATAATAGCTACATTGGTTGTTTGGGGGAGGTTATTTCTACTCCAGGCTTCCGCGTATAATGTGCTAAGGTGGGGAGCTAGTAAGTCTTGGTACAGGTGGTAAAACTCTAATGGGAGCCCGTCCGCTCCCGGAACCTTACCTCTTGCCATGCTTTGGATCGCGGTTTTAATTTCCGCGATCAAGATTGGTGATGCTAAGGCCGAGCTCTCTTCTGGTCTCAGGTTGGGGAGAGTGAGGTCCTCCAGTTCTCGCATCTGGGTAGTACTCATAGTTTCGGTGCGGAGGCACATACAATTTTGCATAGTATTTATGGAAGACAGTATTTATCTCTTTTTGGGTGTATACACTTTTGCCCAGTGATTCTTCGATTTCGACTATAACTGTTTGTTTTTTTGGGGGTTGAGCAAGCCAAGCTAGTAAGGCGCCAGTTTTGTCGCCTTTCGAGTGTTATCTGGTTAAGTATTGCTTGTAATCGAAACGTGCTCATTTGTTGCTTGCCTCATGTATTCTAGTCTTGGTTTCAGTTAAAATGGGGTGCAGGTCTGGTTGTGTAGGGTGTCTTTGCTCCAAGTCTCTAAGGGAGTCTTCTAATTGTTGGAGTTCACTTCTATTGATTTCCGGACACCTATATTTTCGGTATTGCATTTGCCCATAATTACTATTTTAAAAGTTTCCCATTCAAGAGATCTGGAGGACGCTGTTCCCTTGTTGTGCTTCAAGAATTCAGCTATAGCTGCATGTAAAGTGTGTTTGAATGCTTTGTCTTCGAGCACTCCGGCTCTAAGGCGCCAGGTTGGGATCGTCGGTCTCTCTCTGCCCCATGACAAAGAAGTCATCAGGGGGTTGTGATCGGATATTGTACGGCTGAGATATTCAGCTGTTAACATGTTGTTTTGAATTTCAGGTGATACTAAGAAGGTATCAAGCCTGACATGTAAATCATGCACAGGTGAGTAATACGAGTAGTCTCCTGAGTATGGGTTGGTTGTTCTCCAGCTATCTATTAGTTGCCAGTGGTGTTGCCATTCCGTGAACAATGTAGTGGATTTTAAAGATTGGGATTGCGACAATGGCGGGTGTGACCTGTCTAGGTTGTTGCTTGCTATACAGTTGAAATCTCCCCCAATTATATTTAAGCCTGCTAAGAATGGGCCTATTTCTAGAGATAGTCTATCGAAGAATTTCCCTTGGTCATGGTTTGGAGTGTATATACCGCCTATGGTTACTTCTCTCCCCCCTGGTCTCCCGCTGACCATCACGTATCTTCCTTCCTTGTCAATGATCTTGTGGAGTATCTGGAAAGGGACCCCATGACGAACCCACATCAGCACTCCCATAGCGTAAGCTGAATAATTAGTGGTGATTATTTGGCCTCTCCATCTTTTGTTGAGGGCTTTGACTTCTTGCTCTACTAGATGGGTTTCTTGTAAGAGAGCTATGTGTATCCCTCTGCGTTTGAGATAGCTGTGTACTTTATATCGTTTGGACATATTGTTTAAGCCTCTGACATTCCAGGTTAGTATTTTATACTGTGTGATCATTATCATGGTTTTTGTTATCTATGTTGGCAGGGTTAAGTGTATGCTTTGCGATATTAGAAGTCAGGTTTAATAGTAAAGGTCTAGTTTGAGAGTTATCAACTTTAGTGATGGCATGTGCATGAATTATCCCTTTTCTTAACTTAACAAGAACTTCTCCCAACTCCCTCTCCCCAGGACCGGTTACCGAAACATTCCCCGTCCAAACCATTATAATTTATCTTAATTCCTATTGGTGGGTGGCGCGCCCAAGACCGAGAGCCTACACTCCAGGCCGTTCCGAGGACCCGGCATAGACATATCTGCTGCCCATGGAAGTGTACTCGGAGTTAGCCGTTCCCTGCGGATCCCATGGTACTCTGCTCTGGCAAGTATTGTGTGTCGTTTATACTCAAGGGGTTAGTCGGTGTTCTCTGCTCTGTCCATGGAGAGCTAAATGATTTCTTCTGCTGTTCTGGGAGTTACTTTGGGCAGGCTAGTACAAGTGTCCCGCGATGAAACTCCCGCAGCTCGAGTCGTGGTCCGAGGCGTCCCCTGAGGTTTGCGAGAGGCGGTGGGTCCCTCCGCTCAGGGCCGCTGCTGCATCCACCGCCTCGTGCATTTCCTGTAGGGATTGATGTCTAGGAGGCGCTATTTCCAGGACCCTCTTGGTGGATCTACTATGTTTCCTGCCTGGTGTGTGAGGGGCTCTGATCGGGGAGTCCAGAGGGGTAAGGTTTAGGGTCTCCAGCCAGTCTCCCACCAGCTGTGGGGTTGAGAAAAAGTGCGTCTTGCCCTCATGTTCTACTCTGAGTTTGGCTGGGAAGAGCACTGCGTATTTTATGCCTTTTTCACGTAGGGTCCGTTTATGGTCATTATAAGAGGGTCTCTGGGATTGGGTTCCTTTGGTGAAGTCAGGGAATACCATGATGCGTTGGTTGTTTAACATGATTTCACCTCTTATGCGAGTTTGCGAGAGGATATAGTCCCTATCTTTGAAGTGTAATAGTTTTGCCACTATCGGACGCGGTCTGGATCCTGGGGGAGGAGGTCTGCCGGGAACCTGATGGGCTCTTTCTATCTCAAAAAATGCTGAGAGGCCCTCTGGTGGAACAATGTCTTTAAGCCAGCTTTCCAGAAATAATTCCATATTTGCTGCAGATGACTCCTCTCCTTCCGGTACTCCGACTAGCCTAAGGTTGCTCCTACGGGAGCGGTTTTCTGCTTCTTCTGCCCTGGCTTCCAGTGCTTTGATTCGAGATGTTACTTCGGCAGTTTCGGTAGATGATGTTTTCTGTGTGGATGTCACCAGATCTAGGGTTTTTTCTGTTGCCCCTACTCTTTCCATGAGATTACGATGGTCGTCCCACAACAGTGACAAGTCCACTGTCAAGTTGTCTATTTTTTGTTCGAGTGCTTCGCAGGATTCTCTAATGGCCTGAAGGACTGTGTCTGGGGCTGTATCTTGCTGAGTTGGTGCATTCTGGGTGGTCAAGTTTGGAGGTTGTCCGGGCATCTTGTTGGCCATCAAGTCGTCTTGGTCCTGCCCATCGCGTTTTTTGGGTTTGCCCATTCTTTGAGGCCCGTCACAAGTTGGATGAGGTAGGGTGCTTCAGTTGTGGTGATCGGGTGTTCTAGAATTCGGATGTTACAGCGAGGTGGGTCTCTTCGCATTCTATGCCACCTCTTGTTGGGCGTCTGATTGGGGGAAATGTTATTGTTGAGCAGGGGGTTCAGCTCCTAGTTTGCCGACTAAATTAGTGGGGGTTTCTACCAGGGATTTAAGTGACACCAGCTTTCAAAGTTCAGAGGTAGATTCCTGTTAGCGCATGTTACCTCGGTGGGCCAGGCGAAGTTAACCAGCGTGCGGTTGGTGTTTGTGTCCTTGCTCCCGTCCTTGTGGGGGTGGTAATCCTGGTGGAGGGCCTCTAAGGTGGGTTTATATGGGTGATGGGAGGCCCAGTGCCCAATTCTGGGTGTTCGTTTGCTTCACTTCGTCCCCCTTTTGAGTTCTTTCTGTGATTTTTGACTTAGAATTCCCCTATAGTGCCCCGCGGGGAATTCCAAGGGAGGTCACAGCTCCTCGCCTCTCAAGGTCTGCTGGGTTCAGTTTCAGTCGCGTTCCGCGGCTCCAGTTTCAGTTGACCGCTCTGTTTCTTTTTAATTGCGATATTGCCCCTGCTCACCGGGATCCTCCGCATGTGCCCCCGTCACCCTCTTCCCACCGGAGTTGGTGTCAGGCACCCCGGTTTTTCTTTCTCTCTCAGAAAGTGGTGCTGCGCTCTAGGGTGAGGGACTCCCACCATTCCCTCTTTTGGTTCTTGCTGTGGTTGTAGCTAAGAATTCCCTGCGGTACCCAGCAGGGAACTCCAGGTGTGACCGTGGCTCCTCACTTCATTGGGTCTGCGGGCTTCGGCGTCAGTCGCGCTCCGCGGCTCCGGTTTCTGTTTGCCGCTCAGCTTCCTTTTATCTGCTGCATCTCTGTTGCTCGTCAGGGTCACCCGCTCGTGCCCCCGTCATTTTCCTCCTGCCGAGGTCAGCGGCTGGAGCACAGGCCTCCCCTTCTCCCCACAGCGGGATAGTGGTGCCGCGCTCTCAGAAAAGGGACTCCGAGTCGGAGCGCTCTGTCGTCTCACCTCAGCGGGGCTGATTTTCCAATGCGGCCGCCATCTTGGATCTCGGGGATCACGGAGAGCGCTCGTTATTTTCTCCTCGATTGTCCGGCTGGTGCTGTTGATACTGCTCCCACTTTTGCTCGGTCGTATTCCGAGACTGGGGCCGTAGTTTTTTAGGCTGTCTGGGCTAGTTTGAAGCGGGGATTTGACCGGGTCCCGTTCCTGGCCCTGGAGCGCCGCGCTAGGCGTGCAGCTTCATCGGCTGCTGGCTACGCCCCAGCTTTTCCTTTTTGTACTTGTTCAGAAGAGATGAGGAAGGGACTCTCCTTTGTCTTCACAGAAAGAGATTCTGGTTACAGAGACATAAATATAATGTTGGAATAGTTCATTCTGCACTATTTTTGTAATACATTATAATAATTCAGGAAGTTTTTAGTTTGAAAATGTATTTCTTTTCTAGAACATCTTACAATATCAGTATGAGTGATGCATTATTGAACCAACCTGATGATTTTCTTTCGTATGAATCCATTTTAATGTGTGCGACCATCTGGGGAGCCCTTCATAGCCGTTCTCTATACTTAAAATATTTAAATTACACATATGGGATGTTTTCCTATACATACTATGGCCCTCATTATGACATTGGCGGTAAATGCCGCTTACCGCCGTGCTGACGGACGCCAACTTACCGCCGTGCTGGCGATATACGTCTATCATATTATGACACACACACACCAATCCGACAAATTACAGCCACATACAGAAATCTGCCAGCCCAAAGGTCAGTGCTAAAGTTGCGGTCCCAAAACCCACACCGTTACGCCAACAGAACAATGCCCATCACATTATGACCAACGAATCACCACAGTGGACATTCAACGGCGGTAAACCATTGGAGGTACATACTGCTGCGCTCACAATGGACACCCACATATGAAACAACACTACATTGGACAATTCAAAACAACACCCACCTGACGGCCATACACATACTATACCCACACACCTACACCATTATAAAACACACACCCACATTACCCACAACCCCTTACGAATACAAATCATTGCCACCAGTCAGCCACCAAGACCACTGTCACAACTATACACACACACCACTCACACCCATACACCACTCACACACTCCATATCACGCACCCCAAAACATTACCCAACACACCCTCACCAACACACATCACATAACACCCATGGCACCACAAAGGCACCCCTGTTTCACTGAGGAGGAGTTAAGGGTCATGGTGGAGGAAATCGTTAGGGTAGAGCCACAGCTATTTGAAGCACAGGTGCAGCAGATATCAATAGCAAGGAATATGGAACTATGGCGGAGAATCGTGGACAGGGTCAACGCCGCGGGACAGCACCCAAAAACAAGGGATGACATCAGGAAGAGGTGAAATGACCTAGGGATAAAAGTACTTTCCATAGCAGCAAGATACCAGCTCGCTATCCAGAGGACTGGCGGTGGACTCCCACCTCCTCCCCCACAACTCAAAACATGTAAGGAGCAGGTACTGGCAATACTGCATCCTGAGGGCCTGGCCGGAGTTAGAGGAGGACTGGACAATGGTAAGTCAACTTTTAACAACTATCACCCCATACCTGCATGCCATCACACACCCACACCCTCCCTCCCATCCCACACACTCCACCATCACATCACACTAATCCCAATGCCAAGCCCTGCATGCTGTACCAATGCATGGACACCCTTCCCAGCCCTGCATGGACACTCATCACCAAAGCATGCACAACATAGGGAAACTAACATAACCACTATACACCAACATATATGAGCAAAAGCTGGCAGGGGAACAACAACCATAGAGGGGAAGCTACAGCAGTACAAATGTCAGACACCTGAAGCATACTACATCATTTACATCACCACAGGTACCCTAGCCAATGTCACTGGAGAGGAGGTGCCACCACTATCAAGTCCCCCTACAGAAGAGGCCCACAGTGATGGCAGTAACTCTGGATTCAGAATCTGGACGCTTACCTGGCCCACCAGGGACCACTGGACAGTCGGTCACCCAAGCCCAGTTACAGACCACCACAGAGCCTCCCCCATCAGGAACCAACACCACAGCACCCACACAGCGTACCCACACCTCTCTCCCCAGGACACGTCAATCAGCAGTGTGTCCACCTGTACAGGGACCCCAGGCCACACCTCACCCCCAAGACAATCAGGGACTTGGTATCAGTGGGCACATGGTTCAGGGGACAGAGGCGCATGCCAAAAGGGACACAGGGAGGACTTCTGTGTGCCAGGAGGAGGACAAGACCAGGGAACCTACTCTCCAGGAGGCACCCTCTGAGATCCTGGGAGCCTACCAACATACCCAGGAGACGATGGGCCAGATCCTAGATAAAGTGCAAGAGACAGATGGCTGCAGGACGGACAGTATCAGGGGATCAGGGAGGACTTGCAGGCCATCAACAACACCCTGATTTCCATAGCAGGGGTGCTTGCAGACATGGCCAACATTATGAGGGAGGCAGTGTCACACCAGCGGGCCCCTACCACTAGCCAGTCATCTGAACAACCCTCCACTTCTGCTGCCACTAGTGGCCAGGAGGCCCCGGCATAGGACCAACAGGCCACCAGCACCCCTCCCCCTGCAGAAGGTGAACCACCCCACAATTGTTCCCTGCAAACCAGACAGAAGCCATAGAAACTTGCCAAGACCACCACCGACCATTGCTCCCTGTCCTATGTCCCCTTGGACAATGCACCTGTGCTAAAAACAGACTGGAACAATACCCTGGACTTTCCTCTATCATCATCCCATCCCATTGCACCTTCTCCTCTAGATTTTAGCACTACAATAAACACCCTTGGATAAAAATCGACTGCTAGTAATTCATGTATTGCTAATTTGTATTGATTGAAACAGCTACAACCATTGCAAATGAACTGTACATAGAATAAGCATAGAATTAATGACTTGCAGCTGGCTGTCATGATCACACCAGGAGAATGTGTCATATCACCAACATTTGCAAAATTAATATGCAGAGGTAAGAGCAAAGAAGTGGGTAATGCCAGCATGGCAATGCCACACAGATTACACCAATAGTCATAGAAATGTAAAGTTGCACTGTCTCACCTGTGTGTCATTGGAAGTACCAATGTTCTGTTGTCCACATCCTCATCCTCTGCCTCCTCATCCTCACTGTCCTTAGGGTCCACTGCTGCCACAGGGGCATTTCCACCCTCCTCCTCCCGCAGAAAAGGTACATGCTGTCTGAGTGCCAGGTTGTGCAACATGCAGCATGCCACTACTATCTGGCAGACCTTCTTGGGTGAGTAGCACAGGGATCCACCTGTCAGATGGAGGCACCTGAACCTGGCCTTCAGGAGGAAAAAAGGTCCTTTCTATGATCCTTCTGGTTCACCAATGTGCGTCATTGTAACGTTCTTCTGCCCTTGTCCTGGCATTCATCACAGGGGTCAGAAGCCAGGACAGGTTTGGGTAACCAGAGTCACCTGCAAATATTGAGGGACAACATTTAGCCACACACTATCCTATATGGCCAACCCCATAGGCATACACCAACATATACTGGGGGGGACCAGGGCTCACCTATTAGCCACACCCTGTGCGTCTGTAGTTGGGACATCACATTTGGGATGCTGCTATTCCTCAGGACAAAGGCATCATGCACCGACCCAGGATACTTAGCATTGACGTGGGAGATGTACTGGTCTGCCAAGCACACCATCTGCACATTCATGGAGTGGAAACTCTTACAATTCCTGAACACATGTTCAGTCTGGCGAGGGTACAAATGCGATACGTGTTCCAACAATCGCACCAGTTACGTTGGGGATATGTCCCATTGCATAGAATCTGGCATTCACAGTGGTCAAATCCTCAACCTAGGGGAATGCAATGTAGATGTACACGTGTTTTGTCAGGGCAGACAACACTCTGGTTAGCAGGATTGAGAACATTGGCTGTGGCATTCCTGCTGCCAAGCCCACTGTCACTTAAAAATAACCAGTTGGCAGGAAATGGAGATCTGATATCACTTGCACAAGAGGAAATCCCAGTGGGGTGACGGATATAAGATATCAGGTCAGGCTCCAATTGAGCACACAGCTCTGTGATTGTGGTCCCGTCCAGTCTATATGTGAGTATTATGTGTCTTCCTCCAGTGTAGCCAAGTCCACCAGGGGTCTGTACATGGGGGTATGTCTCCATCTCCTATTCACCCGCAGCAGTAGGTATCTAAGGGACACAAGAGTGAGTAGGCTGTCACAAACTGAACAATGGAGCCACAACAGCATTCCACAACGTGCAAACATGTAATGGGGCAGTGTAATTAGTGAAGTATGTGCCTATTGATCCTGTAACGCAGCAAAAATCAATAGGCCTGTCCACCACCCCTGAAATGACGACTGACTGTCCTGTGTGGAGGGACGGGTGGAAGTGAGGTAATGCCGCTGACATTGTGTGCAATGGCGGTAGGTGGTTGTGAACCGCCGTGCAATTCCTCATTGGTTAATATTGGGCCCTATGGGGGATCTACGCCAGTGGTGATGGTATGCACCGCCGCAGACGTGACCACCATTTTCTATCAGATTCCTCACTTGTTTCCTGACTTTCCATAGGAGAGGACTTACACTGCATGTGCTACTGTGACCAGTGTGACCGGGGAAAGGGCCCCAGCCCTTCTGAGGAGTTGGAGCGACTGGTGGATGGGGTCCTACCACAGTACGGACTTCTGCATGGGCCTCCAGACCAACAGGTAAGTACACCTTGTGTACAATGCATATGGAATGAATGCTTGGAGTTGTGTGTGAAGGCCTCATGTAAGGTGGGGTGGGTGGATGTCTTCTTGGCGGTGTACATGTTGTGGGCTGGGCTATGTGTGTGCCAATGGTGATGGAAACGGGTATGGTGGGCCATTTGTGTGACAGGCTGGACTGTTTGTCTATATTGCCTCTGCAAGTCAGCGCCCATCAAAAGAAGGGAATATGGCGTGCAATCGCCAAGGAGGTGCGGACCCTGGGGGTCTATGGCAGGCAGAGCACCCACTGTCTCAAATAGTGGGGGGACCTGAGACGCTGGGCATGACAAACCACGGAGGCCCAGCTGGGATGGTCTCCAAATGAGGAAGGGGTGCCTGTCAGACCCTGACCCCCCGATGGCCCGCATACTGGCGGTGACCTACCCTGAGCTGGATGGGCACTTAAGGGCATCACAGCAGCCACAAGGGGGTGAGTACAGTGGCTGTCATTACAATTTGACATAGCAGCGTAGGTCCTTGTGGCTAAGGGTTTGAATGGGAAATACTGCTTACTAGCTTGTTAGAATTCACTCCTGGGCAGGGCTGCGTGGATCTCAGGCATGCTGCAGTTGGCGGTTTTTGCCCCTCCTCTTTCCTTAGTGACTAGCTATTTCACTATGCATAGCGCGTAGGCCTGTTCCCTGTGTCTGAGGGTGCTGTGTATGCCAACCGTAGTATCAGTGCATTTATTGACCCTGTGTATCCTTTGTCTCTCTCCCCCCCTTTCTTTTTTTGTCATCCTGTACCTTGTGTGCATTAGCATCATCTGGCGGAGGAGCAGATGCACCAGCGACAGAGGGAGCTGCATCCCACAGGACCCAGGAAGCAGAGTCCACCGACGCTGAGGGCAGTAGTGGGATGGAGAGTGAGGGGAGCACTATGGCGGAGACTGGAGGGGACAATACAGACTCAGATAACTCCTCCGATGGGAGCTCCCTGGTGTTGGCGGAAACCACTGTAACCTCCGCAGCTGCAGGTACAGCCGCCACCCCCGTACCAGCACCGCCATCTCAGTAGCCCCTCAGCAAGTTGCCCGTGCCAGCTCACCTAGGAGGGTGGGCCTCTCCTTCACCCCAAGCACCTCAGGCCCTGCCCCAGTGATCCCTGCTGCCCAGAGTGAGGAGGCTGTTGACCTCCTGAGATCCATCTCTGTAGGGCAAACAACCAATGTGAATGCCATCCAGGGTCTGGCAGCCCAGATTTAGCAATCTAATGCATTCACAGTGGATTGGCGGCCCAACAGAGATCGATCCAGTCTCTGGCCTCCTCTCTGATGGCAGCCATTGTCCCTGTATCAACCATCCCCCCTCCAAACCTCCACTTCCCAGTCCCATTCTCCTCAACCCCAACCCATCCCAAGCACACAGGCATACAAGCATGCACACAAGACAACACACAAGAGTGTAACAGGCAAACACAAGCACCACATTTCATCCCACAGGCACTCAAACAAACGCCATTCAGTTGCAGACACGACAACATCCACTATCTCCACTGTCTCCCCCTCCTCCTTCTTCTCCACCTCCCACCCAGTTGCGTCTACACTCACACCTGCATGCACTACATCAATATCCACTACCAACATCATCACCACACCAAGCAGAATACACTCGTTTCTGGCAGACACCTCCACAACATCCATGTATTCGTCCTCTGTGTCCTCTCCCACCATGTCTGTCCCCCTTCCTAAAGTACACAAACGCAAGCACTCAGACACCCAACAGCCATCCACCTCACAACAGCATACAGCCCATGTGCCTGCACCCAAATCCAGCAGACAAACACCTCCAACAACCACTCCCTCTTCCTCCACTCCCAGTACTCCTTCCTCTTCCCGCCCCAACATCCCTAAAAAGCTATTCCTTTCCATGATTGACCTCTTCCCTGCCCCTTTCCCCCATCCTGCACATATGGGCAGGGTATCAAGGACCCAGCCAAGCACCTCAGCCAAACAATACACAGGCCCAGTGGTTGCACCACCTACTCGTGGTGGAAAGGATTCCAGGCCAACAATACTGAAGGGGAAGGAGTCTGCACCAGCTGCTAAGAAGGGGAAGGAGCCCTCATCAGCAGGCAGAGAGGGGAAGAACCCATCCACCAGTGCCAGGAAGGGTAAGGGACCCCCAACCCAGGAGCATGAGGAGAGTAGGCACTCTACGCCAGCAGAAGCTGCCAGCTAAACACCACCACCAGCTGTCACAGGGCCCCCACCACCAGCTGTTGTGCAGCCATCAGAGGGTGCAGGGGCTGAGCAGGAGCCTCCCACATTCACCACCATAGTGCAGCCATTGGAGGATGCAGGGGCGGAGCAGGAGCCTCCCACAACCCCCACCACAATGCAGCCATTGTAGGGTGCAGTGGCTGAGCAGAAGCCTCCCACAACCACCACCACAGTGCGGCTGTCACTGCCGGCGGACGCCATTTAGTCCAGCCTCCAAGGGCTGCTGTGCCAGCCCTTGGAGGCTGGTCTGAGAACCAGTGGGTAAAGCACCCAATTGAGAGACTGTGGCCTTGCACTTCCCTGGACAAAGCACAGGGCATGGTGCCCCCACCAGAACCAGTGGGCAAGACACCCAGTTGAGAGCCTGTGGCCTTGCACTCCCCAGGACAAAGCACAGGGCATGTTGCCCTCTCCAGAACCAGTGGGCAAGACACCCACTTGAGAGACTGGTGCCTTGCACTCTCCAGGACAAAGCACAGGGCATGTTGCCCCCTCCAGAACCACTGGGCAAGACACCCACTTGAGAGACTGTGGCCTTGCACTCCCAGGACAAAGCAATGGGCATGTTGCCCCCTCCAGAACCAGTGGGCTTGTTAACGCATCCGGCTGAGGTGCTTCCCTCCCTCCGAGCTGCCTGCCTATTTGACAACTGATGCCCCTGCATTGTTCTGTCCAGATTGGTGCTTGATTCGAGTGGGGCCTTGGACTATGCCCTATGGCCACGTGGGCCTTTTGCACTATGAACTGGGCTGTGTCCCTTTTTTATATACGTGTACAGATCTGTATCATGGCCAAATTGGAATGATTATTTTATTGTCGGACTGATTGCAATCATTTCCATAAATTCCTGTTATCCTTGCATTATTCTGCAGATTTTTGTGGTCAGATTGTTTTTGTAATGCAGCTGGTTGTGTGTATGGCGTGTATGTCGGGTGTGTGTGGTGCGTGTGTGTCACTCTCTTCCCCGCTCCCTTGTGTGATAGGCATCTGTACTCACCGTTGTCTTCTTTGCCGGTGTTGGTGTTCCAGGTGGAGCATAACGTAGAATATCATCGGGATGACTTGCAGTTCGGGTTCCATGGCAGCGAGGTTCTTCCCTGTGTCTCCAATGGTGAGTCCTTTCACTTCTGTGATGTGTTTCTGCCAGGGTTTTGATTGTATTGGTACCACCCCAGAAAAGGTGGCGGATAGTAGAGTCATAATGTGGTGGGCGGAACTTAGTCTTCTGCCTGGCTGTAGGCAGCTACCACCGTGGTGACTGTTGTTTACGAACTGGCGGTCGGTGTAGTACTTTGGCTGTCTATAGGAGATAATACCTCCATGGACATAATTTGGTGGTAATTACTGGCAGTCTGTTGGCGGTATTACTGCCAATTTATCACCGACTGCCAGGGTCGTAATGAGGGCCTATGTGTTCACAGGTCTATGATTGTTGGGCTCAAATGCCCAATGGGGGAAATATTGAAAAGTACATTTTTGGACAAATTTTGTATCTTTAGAATTAAACTTCCTTCTGATCAGTATTTTGACATTACCTTTGCAGTTTGTGCTTGTAACTGATATGCTGACTGTGTGTACTATTCTTGCATCTGCCATGGAGACTGGACTAATGTGTTATGCTGAATGAATTTGAACTATACTTTCAGTGCACTTATGTAACTTGAAATATTACTTTGGCAGATAGTGTTTCTTGAATGCATTATCAAGGGACTTATGCAAGCATATTGTTTCCGTAAATCTATGTTGTATGTCTATTCACATTTAAAAAAGATTTACCTGCTCAATTACATTCCTTTTTCACTGGAAGTATTATATTTGTTAGGTTTTTGTGCACGTATTCTTCACATTCCAATACAGCACATTACGTTACAACTCTGTGACAGTCCTCTGTCTATGTTCATGAAATGTTTATACGTGTGGTAGATGGACATTGTTGGTAATGACCCTTTTTCACAGAGTCATACCAAGACATTTTGCCTTCATTCTCCTGTTTTTTTTACCCTGTTTTTGGGGCCTTTAGGACTCTGTGCACTTTTGCACTGCTAACCAGTGCCAAAGTACATGTGCTTTGTGTTGAAAACATGGTAACATTGGCTTCTGCATGATTGGCATATTTGATTTAGTAGAAAGTCGCTAGCAAAGTCCATTATGTGTGCCCAGGCCCTATAAGTCAAATACTACTAGTGGGCCTGCAGCTCTGGTTGTGCCACCCACTACAGTAGCCTTTCAACATGTCTCAGGCCCGCCATTGCAGAGACTGTGTGTGTAGTTTAAACTGCCATTTTGACCTGCAAAATCAACCTTTTGCTAGGCCCAAACCTTCCTTTTAAATGCATAAACGTTTCTGAGGGTAAGCCTCGGATAGCCGACTTACCAGGCCCAAACCTTCCTTTTTTATTACATGTAAGTCACCCCGAAAGGAAGGGTGCAGTGTAATAAAAAATGTGGACATGTACTTTTAAGTTTAACATAGTAGTGAAAAACTCCTAAATTCATTTTTCACTATTGCAAAGACTATCTCTCCCATAGGCTAACATCAAGATTACCGTGGAACATCTTCTATGTATAATTTCCAGTTGGGAAAAGATAGAAAAAATTGAGTTTGGTGTCCCTGGACTCACAGATTAAAAATATATATCTTGGTGAAGTTGGTTTTTAAATTGCAGATCTGAAAATGCCTCTTTTAGAAAGAAGGCATTTTCTTACTTTAACCATTTTTTGTCTTAGCTTGTCTATGAATACATGTCTGGGTTCAGGTGACAGCTACATTTGTGCATTCTCTCCAAACAGCCACAAACAGGAAGGGCTGTGTTTGACAGTAGATACAATTGCATACTGATAGTCATCCTGGGCAGGGAGGGGCAGTTCATACTTACAGCGGAATAGGCTTTGTGTCCTGCCCTCACACAAAGGGATGATTACCCCCCTTCTGGTAGTCTGAAGCCAGGGCTGGGTTAAAAGGTAACCTAGTGCAATACAGAGAATTTTTTTGAGGTTACCCCCACATCAAAGACATTTTGGTTATAAGTACTGTGCCTCTCACGCCATATACTCAGAACACTTCTGGACTGAGGACATTCTACAAGGAAGAATGACTGTTGTGCTGTCAAGAGAGACTGACACTTTACTGTTTGCTCTGTTGTGTTGGCCTGCTGCTTCTTGCCTGGGAGTGAGAGGACTGGATCTAACTCTTTACATCCTGGAATCTAAACATTCTCCAAGGGCCTGACTGGGCTTGCCTCCTGTTTCTGAAGTCTCAGGGATATCAAAGACTTTACCTGTATCGTGCTACTAGGACTCGGGCTCCTGTGCCGTGAATCCTGCTTTGCCAAGTGGTGCCAAATCCAATCTTCGCCCCTTGGAGGTGAGTGTGGTGCTGCAAGACAAGAACTGATGCAACACCAGGGCATTACTTAGATCTGCCGAATCCCAATGCAGAAACACTGCTTTGCGCGGCTTGCACCAAAGCTGCGGACACTGCAGCAACCCGACTTACAATGCAACCTCAGCTTGGCCGATGTAGCACCGATGCATCACAACCAATACTCATCGCTTCTAGAGATCGACGCACCAACGACATTGCCTGATCAGGAAACAACATATCACCTGCATGCTGGATGCACCCCCCTTCTCTGGATCAACCGATAGTCGCCAAGTATCAACGCAACAAAGATACTGTCAGCGGGTCTGCGTGACTCCTATACCCAGCCCATGCTCCCTCATGGATGGCCTGCACTTTTGTATTTGTCCTAGTCCAGAGCGACCAGATAGCTCAGGTTGAAGCTATTGTTTTCTAAGCACTGCAATTTGCTTTAACCTTTAAAAAATCATACTTTAACTTGTAAATGTTGGATTGTTTTCATTCCAGTCTTGCTTGACTGAGATAAATGTTGGCTATTCTTCTAAACAGGTGTGGAGTCCTTTTGTGCTGTTTACATCGTGTGCACATTGCATTGTTAGTTTAGCCTGACTGCTTAGTGTTAAGCTACCAGAGGGTGAGCACAAATAAACCTTTAGTGTTTATCTTACTTCCCCTGACTAGAATTGTGGTCCCTACTTGGACCGAGTGCAAACCTCTGCCAACTAAAGACCCAATTTCTAACACCCACTAATTTCCTAAAATGTTTTTAATGTATATGCTTAACGCTCTCTGTAAAGCTATTTTAAATTAGTGGCTAGTTACATTAAAAGTGCACTTCCAAAGCTAAGCGGATTTAGAGAACTCCATACTTTGCAAAGCAGATACAATTTTCTAACGTGAATCCAATTTCTATCAGACATTGTTAAACCTGTCAGCCTAGGGTAGTCTGTCCCAAGCTTTTTGCCTACTCATCTCCAATATTTGCTGAAATTTGTTTTTGTTGGCCATGTGACTCTGTGCACTTTCCCACTGCTAACAATTTGTTAAAGTTCTTGTGCTCACTCTACTAAACATGGTTCTATTGACTTATACCTAAATGGCATATTTAATTTACTTATAAGTGCTCAGGGCCTGTAAATCAAATGTTACCAGTAGGCTTACAGCCCTTAGTCTGACCCCCACTTAAGTAGCACTCAAAAACATGTTCCAGGCCCACCGTCGCTGCCTGAATGCGGGTTTAAACTGCCATGTCGATTTGGCATCTACAACCCCTTGCCAAGCCATAAACTCCTCTACAATGTGTATTCTGACATGTCAATGGCCCGATGTATGTATTACATGAGCCTTTAATCTCTGACATTTTCCCTCAGGGCATTTTATGCTTAATGGTGTTTACTTTGGCATCTCTGAATCCGTTATGGCACCAGTAGTGTAGGTTTTTATTGAAAGGCTGGACACAATAATAGGAATCACATACAATCAGTATGGGGAATTCAGGATTCTTATGTTCCAAAATAAAATCAGTGCTTTCAGTCTAGCAAGTTCTGCAGTACAATCTCCAAGGGCTTGTGTAAAGGTTTGTTGAGGGTGGAATTCACCATCCCTCATACCTCTGTAAACAGCTGCGCAAGCTGCAGAGTATTGATGTTTGGCAGCTATAGCAGGTTGAGCTGAACTATCAGTGTAAATGTTATACTTATACTGATCTAAAGGCAAAACGTTAGTGGGCAAGATGTACCCAAGTTCATATTGGAGAAATTCTAGAGTCTGCAATTTGGAGTCAAACATATAGGTGGTAATTTTGACATTGGCGGTACAAACCGCCTACTGCCGCAGTGACGACTGCCATAATATCCTCACTGCATCTACCATCCGTCCGTCATATTATGATCACTGCTGGACTTCTGCCACAAGAAGGGCGGAAGTCCAGCCGTGATCATACTGGCGGACGGTGGTAACCTGGTGCTGCTATCACCAGCACTGCCCTACCAGTAGGACACCGCCAGGCCGTATTTTTACCAGAAATACAAACTGGCGATGTTCTGCTGGCGGTGCGCTGCTGGCAGTAGCAGCGTCCCTTCCCGTTCCCTGCCGGGCAACCTCCTCGCCGGAAAAGGTACGGTGGGGTTTGTTGTGTGTGTGTCTGAGTGTGTGAGGGCATGTGTGAATGCGTTTGTGTGTGTTGTGTAGTTTGCGTGGCTGTATGTGTGTGAGTGAATGCGTGTAAGAATGGTGAAGTGAGTATGTGTCTGCATGTAATTGTGTAAGAGCATGTGTCAGCATATGTGTAAGTATGTGTGTATGAATGCGTGTATAGCAGTGTTAGTGAATGGGTGTATGCGTGGTATGTGTAAGTGTCTGTGTGTGTGCATGCGAGGAGGGGGTGTGGGGTCAGGGGTGCTGTGACTGGTGGGGTGGAAGAGGGGGGTGACTTGTGCATGTGTGGCTGTGGGGTCAGTTGTATGGCGTGTGCATGTCTGTGGGTGTGTGCGTATATGGGGTTGGGGGTATGTTTGTGGATCGGAGGGGGAGGGGGGATGTGTTTGTAGATCGGAGGGGGTATTAGTTTATGTATCGGGGTGGGGGTTAGTGTGTGTATGGGGGTGGGGATGTTTGTGGATCGGAGGTGGCGGGGATGTGTTTGTGTATCAGAGGGAATGGGGGTGTTAGTTTGTGTATCGGAGTGGGGGTTAATATGGGAAGTGGGTGGGGGATGTGTTTGTGGATTGGAGGAGGTGGGGGATGTGTTTGTGGATCGGTTGGGGATGTGGGTGTTAGTTTGTGTATCAAGGTGGGGGTTAGTGTGTGTATAGGGGTGGGTAGGGGTGTGTGTTTGTGGATTGGAGGGGGTAGGGGTTGTTACTTTGTGTATCAGGGGTGAGGTAAGTGTGTGTATGGGAGTGAGTTTGTATGGATTCATCAGGTGAGTGTTGGTGGGGTGGGGGAGCCACCTACCAGTGACAGGGAAGGAATTCCCTGTCACCGGTAGGGCCTACCATCATGGTTTTGTGGCATTGCTACAGCCACAGAAACCATGGTGGTAGGCCAGCTCATAATGCCATGGCCGGTACTCTGTGGGTTGCTGGGCTGAAGATAGAAATCTCCAGCCGGGCGGCTCATACCACCATGGCGGTATTAGTGGAAAAGTGGCGGGTTGGCTGTAGCCAACCCGCAAATCTTATAATATGGTGGCATGTACTGCCAGCCTGTTGGCGGTACTACTGCCATACTAACCCCGACCACCAGGGTCTTAATGACCCCCATAATCACCATCTGTGTTAGTTAAAGAGGTGGCCCATTGTATCCATCATGGATGTAGTGTTTTTGCATTTGAAATGCTAGCTTTTGTCCTCTAGGGCTATTACTGGGATAACAACAAGAATGTGTTTTCCCTGGGCCAGTGGTCTCTCCTTAACTGCAGTCATCCGAACTGCAGTCAGTATTTCAGTGGATGCAAAACACATTTCTGCATTGGAATATACATGTGATTCATATGCAGTAGGTATTGTGGTGGTCATTATGACATTGGCGGTAAAGGCCACCTACCGCCGCTGTGACGTCTGCCAACATACCGTCGCAGAGGTAACATGTGTTCGCTATATTATGACACACACACATGAAACCGACAGAATACTGCCACAAACACAAATCCGACAGACTAAAGGTCAGTGGTAAACTGGTGATATGAACACTCATATCGTTATGCCAACAAAACAATGGCCATCACATTATGACCCACAAATCACCACGGCGGACATTCAACGGTGGTAAGCCATTGTCGGTACACACCACCGCGGTCAGAATGGCCACCCAAATACAAAACAACACAACACTGGACAAAACGAAAATCACACATCTAACACTCATACACACACTACACCCACACACAGCACTATAAAACACACACCCACATTACACACAACCCTTTGCCAACACGAAAAAACTGCAATAGCTAGCCATGCAAATCACAGAGGCAACTACACACACACACCACAACCACCCATACATCCGTCACGCTCTCCACATCCCACACCCCACCATATTACCCAACACCCTAGGCACAACACACAACACCAATGTCCCACAAAGGAACCCCTGATTCACAGAGGAGGAGTTGCGGGTCATGGTGGAGGGAATAGTCAGGATAGAGCCACAGCTCTTCAGAACACAGGTGCCGCAAATATCCATTGCAAGGAAGATAGAGCCATCCAGAGAACTGGTGGTGGACCCACACCTCCTCCCCCACAGCTGACAGCATGGGAGGAGCAAGTCATGGCAATCCTGCATCCTGAGGGACTCACTGGAGTGGCCAAAGGACTAGTCACTGGTGAGTCAAATATTTCTGCTCATCACCCCCATACCTGCATGCCATCTCACCCCCTCACCCTGACTCCAATCACTCTACCCCAACCCACACAGTGCATCTACACATGTGACTAACCACAATGCCAAGCCCTGCATGCCATACCAATGCATGTACAGCCCTCCCAGCCCTACATGTACACCCACCAAAAATGCTTGCACAGAATGGAGAACTAACAATCCCACATTACATCACCATACACAAACAAAGGTGGCAGGGCAACAGCAATGATATACGGGAAGCTAGGGATGTAGAATATGTCAGAGACATGAAGCATAATACATCATTTACATCCCCACAGGTGCCTCAGACAATCCCAGTGGCGAGGAGGTGCCACAACTATCCAGTCCCCCAATAGAAGATGCCCCCTGTGATAACAGTAACTCTGGGATTCTGGATCTGGATGACCTACCTCGCCATCAGGGACCACTGGACAGTCGGCCACCCCAGACAATTCCCAGTCCACCACAGAGCCTCCCCCTCAGTATCCAACACCACAGCACCCACCCAACGTCCCCACACCTCTGTCCCCAGGACACGTCTATCAGCAGTATGCCCAACTGTACAAGGACCCCAGTCCACACTTCACAGCCAAGACAATCAGGGCCCTGGGGTCAGTGGCAGTGGGCACACCGTTCAGGAAACACAGGCACAGGGGGACAGGGACACTCGGAGGACAGCTGTACGCCAGGGGGAGACCAGGCCCAGGGAACAGACTCTTTAGGGGGCGCTCACTAATGCGCTGGGGGCTAAGCAACAATCCCAGGACAAGATGGGCCAGATTCTCAACAACATGAAGGAGAAACAGCGGCTGCAAGAGATCAGGAAAGATTTGCAGGCCCTCAACACCACCATGGTCTCAATAGCAGGGGTGCTGGCTGATATGGCCAACATCATGATGGCATACACAGCACACCAGTGGTCCCTTCCACTAGCCAGTCAACTGAACAGCCCACCACATCTGCTGCAGCTAGTGGACAGGAGGCCCTGCCACAGGACCCACAGGCCACCAGCACCCCTCCCCCTGCAGAAGGTGAACCACCACGCAAACGGTCCCTGCGACCCAGATAGATGCCAGAGACACTTGCCAAGATCAAGACCACCGCCAGGGAATGAGACCCTCCTGAATGTCACACTTGTGTTCCACTATGTCACCTTGTCCACTTTGAAGTGCCATTGTTCCCCTTCCTATGGCCCCTTGGACACTGGACCTTTGCTATAAACAGACTGGACCAATACCCTGGACTTACCTCTACCATCACCCCATTCCATTGCACTATTCCTCCTATATATTTCACCACAATAAACACCCTTGAACACAACGTGAGTGATAATGCCTTATGTGATGAAAATGTGCAATTATGTCCACAGTTACACCTTGTGCAATTGTATAACGTCAAAAGATAGGCGACAGGTAGGGACAAATCTGATCCTAAGTTTAAAGAACAGTACTTGGTTCTGTTACTTTTGAGTTCATTTCTTTCTCATATTTATTTCAAACAATTTGAAAAAAAGGAGCTATGGTTGTTCAATACATAAATAAATAAACACCACATCAAATGTAAACACACATAATTAATACATAAACTATAGACGGAACATTACTCACATTACTAACAAATGAATAGGGTTTAACAGTATAAGAAACCCACGGAGGGTTATGCCCTACATATTTAATCAGTGGTCACTGTCGTGTGAATACACTTGTGATCCACTCCTACTTGCTAAGGCAGGTTTGCCGTAATGTGTGTGGGCACGATCTGATGGCGTTCGCGGTAAATGGTTTGATCCCCGGCGCCATGCTTATTTGAAAACAATCCGAGTAACAAGGATTATACATTAAAACACTAGAGGATGGCAGGCAGCAACTCCCCCCTTCTCCTATAGTTCAGAGATGATATAGCCCTTCTCCAGTCCTGATGAGGCCCTAAATCAGAAGGCCGAAACGCGTTGACTTCTTTTATTGCAAATGTGTGGGCTTGCTAAACAACGGATTATAATTCAAAGACTTGAGATGCACTATATAACGCCTGTGTGAAAGAAATACACAGTGTTTTGATAGCTAAGTGCATGTAAAGCCCATAACCTTAGCATGTGTTTGAGCAAGGCAGACAAAACCCTTGCCAGCACGAGAACATTGGCTGTGACACTCCTACTGCCAAGCCCACTGTCACTTGGAAAGAACCAGTTGCCATGAAATGGAGCACTGATAGACCTTGCACAAGAGAGGGGATCCCAGTGAGATGACGGATAGCTGATTGCAGATCAGGCTCCAATTGAGTACACAGCTCTGTGATTTTGGCCCTGTCCAGTCTATAGGTCAGTATTATATGCTTCTCCTCCAGTGTAGCCAAGTCTGCAGGGGTTCTGTACACGTGAGCTTGCCTCCTCCTCCTATTCCTCTGCAGGGGTAGGTACCTAAGGGACAAAAGAGTGTGAAGAATATCACAAACTGAACAATGGAACCACCACCCCAGTTGAACTGGGCATGTATGAAATCGGACTGTGTGAATGGCAATGTATGTACAATTCACAGCAATGATGCAGTTTCAAATTTCAGATTGTTGTCCACCACCATAAAATGGTGACCGCCTGTCCTGTAAGTATGGACAGGTGGAAGTGATTTAACTCCACCGGCATTTGGAGTCATGGCGGAATACGGTCTTGCACCGCTGTGCTATTCCTCATTGGCTAACATCGGGCTCTATGAAGTACAGCATCCAATGAGGATCACTGGCAGTGTACACCACCGCAGACGTAACCTCCATTTTCTATCCATGACCTCACTTGATTCCTGACTTTCCACAGGACAACACCTACACTGCGTGTGCTGCTGTAACCTGTGTCTGGATCCTGCCAGGGCCCGTGTGACCTGGCAAAGGGCCCCTGCCTTCCCTTCGGAGGAGTTAGAGCGCCTGGATGATGGGGTCCTACCCCTGTATGGACACCCGCATGGGCCTCCAGACCAACAGGTGAGTACACCATGGGGACGATGCATACGAAAAGGTGTGGGGTATGTCTGGTGGTAGTGTACATGCAGTGCTCCGGGTGATAGGTGTGCCAATGGAGATGGAAATGTAATTTGCGGGCCATATTTGTGACAGGCCAGATTGTATGGTTAATGGTGTCCTCCTGTCTGTATTACCACTGCAGATCAGCACCCATCAGAAGGGATTGTGGTGTGCCGTTGCCAAGGATGTGCGGACCCTGGGGGTCTATGGCAGGCGGAGCACCCACTAGGAAAAGGTGGGAGGACCTGAGATGCTGGGTCCACAAGAACGCGGGGGCCCAGCTGGGAATGGCCTCCCAACAAGGGCGGGGTGCCGGTCGGAACCTGCCCCCCCTGATGGCCTGCAGACTGGCAGTGGCTTCCCTGAGCTGGATGGGCACTTGAAGGCAGCATAGCAGTCACAAGGGGGTAAGTACAGTGAGCGTGACAACCATTGTTTTTGGCTGGCATGCGATCCAGGTGGTGAATTTCAGTAAGTGGGTGCCCCTTAAGGCCAGCTCAGACATTTATGCATAATCCAGCACAAGGTAAATTGGTGAGTAGCAAAATCTTGTATTCCAGATAGGTGGCAATCCAGGTCAGACAGGCCTTAGTGGGTCCTAGGAGGGGTGCAGTTGGTGGTGGTTGCCTCTCATCTTGCTGTGGTACCTAGCCAATGGAATGCCAGTGCGATGCATAGTGCCCAATCGGGGTCCCTGTGTGTGATGGTAATGTGTATCCCATCTGTGGTGTTGGCGCTGTAATTCACCCAGTGCTCCCTTTCTCTCTCCCTCCCCTATTTTCTTCTGTCATCCTGTCCATGTGTACATTAGCACCATCTGGCGTAGGAGCAGGGGCAACAGTGACTGAGAGAGCTCCATCCCACAGGACCCAGAGCCAGAGTCCACCGATGGTGAGGGGACCAGTGGAACAGAGGGCGAGAGGAGCACCACGGCGGAGACAGTAGGTGACAACACTGACTCTGATACCTCCTTCGATGGAAGCTCCCTGGTGGTGGCAGACACCTCTGGAACCACCGCAGCTACCGGTACAGCCCCCACCCCCATACCAGCACTGCGCTCCCAGTAGCCCCCCATCGAATTGCCCGCGCCCGCTCACCCAAGAGGGTGGGCATCTCCTTTGCCCCAGGTACCTCAGTCCATGCCCCAGTGAGCCCTGCTGCCCTCAGTGAGGAGGCTATTGACCTCCTGAGATCCATCTCTGTAGGGCAGTCAACCACAGTGAATGCCATCCAGGGGCTGGCATCACACATGCAGCAATGCAGGGCATTACTGTAGGGCATCCACGGAGGGTTGGCTGCCCCACAGAGATCATTTCAGGCTCTGGCCTCCATTCTGATGGCAGCCAGTGTCCCTGTTCCTACCATCCCCCCTCCAACTACTACTTACCAGTCCCAGTCTCCTCATCCCCAACCCATCCCATGCACACATACAGACAAGCATGCACACAAAACAGATAAGAGTAGCACAGTCAAACACAGGCAGCACATTTCAGGTCACAAGCACTCACACAAACAACAGACGGTTGCACATACAACCCCATCCACTGCCTCCACTATCTCCCCCTCCTCGTATTCCTCCCCCCTTCTCCCTCACAGTCACATCCGCATTCACACCTGCATACACTGCATCAACAGCCACCACCACCATCACCACATCATGCAGCACACACACCTCACTTGCAGACACCTCCACAACACCCATCCACGTCCCCTTTGTCCTCTCCCACCCTGTCTGCCCCCTCAAAGACAAATGCAAGCACTCAGATACCCAACAGCCATCCACCTCACACACACACACTGTCCATGCACCTGCACCCAAGTCCAGCAGACGTATACCTCCAACAACCGTTCCCTCCCATCCCTTCTCCCACATCCCGCCCCAAAGTACCTAAGAAGCTTTACCTTGCCCAACTTGACCTCTTTCCTCTCCCTCCATCACCCATCCTGTCTGTAAAATCAGGGTCCCAACGACCCAGCACAGCACCTCAGCCAAGTAATCTGCCACTGCTCCCATCAAATCCTCAGCTGCTGGCACAAAGAGGCCCCAGAGTGTGATGGCTGCCACTACTAGTGTGAGCACACCTCCACCTCAGAAAGCGAGGACTAGGGTGTTAAAAACCAAGGGACAGGAGACAGGGACAGTGGAGGCACCTCCTAGTCAAAGAGGCAAGAAAGGAAAAGTTCCCACTCGACCACCTAAGAAAGGGAAGGTACCTACCCCACCACCCAAGAAAGTAAAAGTTCCCACTCCACCTTCAAAGAGTGGAAGGAGGCCCTCTCCAACAGCAGTGGGCAAGGACCCCTCAACTCTAGCAGAGACAGCCAGGGTAACACCTCAACCAGCAGTGTGCAAGGAGCCCTCACTTCCAGCAGAAGCAGCCAGGGTAACATCTCCACCAGCAGGGAGCAAGGAGCCCTCACCTCCAGCAGAGGCAGCAAGGGCAACGCATCCACCAGCAGTGAGCAAGTAGCCCTCACCTCCAGCAGAGGGCCTATAGGCCACACACCAAGGACAATTGGGAATGGAGCCCCCTCCAGAACCAGTAAGCATGTTCCCCACCACAGCTAAGGTGCCCCCCACAGCCACCCACCTTCCCCCTGATGGCCCGGCACAGTGGAGTTTGGATGTCAGGAGTCAAATTGGGCCTTGGACTGTGCCCTGTGGCCATGTGGGCCTTTTGGATTTTGGACTGGCCATTGGCCCTTTTTCAACATTGACAGATGCTTTTGTTTTCGCATGGACAAGATGGTGGCTGGTAGCATCAAATAACAGTGTCAGTTAAAGCTCAATGTGGTCCTTGTTTTAATTAAAAGTGTGTCCTGTGATATTGGTTTACCTCTGCAGCTGGTTGTGTGTATGGTGTGTGTGTGTGGTGTGTGTTGTGCATGTGTGTGTCACTCTCCTTTTCCTACCTCCCTCCCTTGTGTGCTAGGTGGCTGTACTAACTGTCGTCATCTTCGTTGGCGTTGGTGTTCCTGATGGGCCATGGCAGAGAAGAGCATCGGGTAGACATGAAGTTCCAGTACCATGGCGGCGGCGAAGTCCTCTGTGTACCTGTTGGTGAGTCTTTCGTTTTCTGTGTTTTGTTTCCGCCAGGCTTTTTATGGCATTGGTCCTGCCCCGGAAATCCTGGTGGTTTGCTTTGTCACAATATGGTGGGCGGTACCTTTTCTTCAGCCTGGCTGTTGTTGGCTACCGCCATGGTCAGTGGTGTTAATGCCTTGGCGGTTAGTGTGGTACATTGGCTGTCTATGAGAGGAATCTCTGCCATGGTCATAATTTGGTAGTAATTACCGCCAGCCTGCTGGCGGTATTACTGCCACTTTAACAGTCACCGCCAATGTCATAATGAGGGCCAGTGTCACTTTCCTTGAATGTGACATAGGTAAAGCCAATAGCACCCAAAATTATCTAGATGACCAGCATTTCCCATGTGTGTGTGAATGTTTTGGTTCAAGCATGTCAGTCTGTAATGATCTGAGCATTTGTGTGTGATGTGGTGTACAGTGTTTGCTTGAAAAATGTGGACATAATAAATAGTAAAGTAGTTGCATGCTTTGCATGTAATCTGGTATGCATGTTCTGCCAAACATATAGAATCTTAACAAGGATTGCAGTTTTTTATGGGATTTGGTGGTTGTAGTTGTGCTAACCTCTCAATGAAGTGTGGTGCCACACTGTTGCCCTCATTTGAAAACTCATACCGAAAACCTGACACCTGGCATTTTTTGTTTTCTTAAAATTGAAGTTGTAGCCATGTTTGGCAAATCCCATTGCAATGTGATCGTCCCTTGCTAGATGTGTGTTTAAGTCATTGTCCATCAGATAAATGTGCAGATAAATGTCATCTACATAGGACAATGCCTCAGGGTCAATATCATGTAATATTGATGTCACAAGGATAGAGAACAGCCCTGGACTGCTCTTATACCCTTGAAGAAGTCTGCAAAGTTGGTGCTGAGAACCGAGTGAGAAGAAAGTGGTTTGATCCTTGCTTACATGTGCTATAGTAGGAAAGTACCATCTTGCCTGGCATGTTACCTCCATTTTTACATGTATGTCAGTTTGTTTTTGCCTGTCTCACTGGGATCCTGATAGCCAGAACCCCAGTGCTCATAGTCTGTGGCCTGAATGTGTATACCTGTGTGGTGACTAACTGTGTCACTGAGGCTCTACTAATCAGACCCTCATTGCTTATGCTCTCTCTGCCTTTAAATTTATAGGCTAGTCACCACTTTTACCAATTTCAATTGGCACACTGGAACACCCTTATAATTCCCTAGCATATGGTACCTAGGTACCCAGGGTATTGGGGTTCCAGGAGATCCCTATGGGCTCCAGCATTTCTTTTGCCACCCATAGGAAGCTCAGACAGCCTTTAAACAGAACTGCCACTGCAGCCTGAGTGAAATTACGCACATGTTATTTCACAGCCATTTTCACTGCACTTAAGTAACTTATAAGTCACCTATATGTCTAACCTTCACATGCTGAAGGTTAGGTGCAAAGTTACTAAGTGTGAGGGTACCCTTGCACTATTAAAGTTGCCCCCACATAGTTCAGGGCCATTTCCCCGGACTTTGTGAGTGCGAGGACAGCATTGCACGCATGCACTACATATATGTCAATACCTATATGTAGCTTCACAATGGTAACTCTGAATATTGCCATGTAACATGTCTAACATTGTGGAATTGTCCCCCAATGCCAAATCTGGTATTGGGGAGCCCATTCCATGCATCCCCAGGGCTCCACTATGGACCCAGGGTGCTGCCAAACCAGCTCTCTGTGGGTTTCTCTGCAGGTACCGATGCTGCCACCCCACAGACAGGGTTCTGCCCTCCTGGGGTGTGGGCAGCCCAGTCCCAGGAAGGCAGAACAAAGAATTCCCTCTGAGAGAGGGTGTTACACCCAGTCCCTGATCTGGCGTGAAACTGGACAAAGGAAAGGGGAGTGACTACTCCCCTGTCTATCACCACCCCAGGGGTGGTGCCCAGAGCTCCTCCAGTGTGTCCCAGACCTCTGCCATCTTGGATCCAGAGGTGTCAGGGCACTCTGGAGGCCTTTGAGTGGCCAGTGCCCGCATGTGACATCAGAGACCCTTCCTGATAGGTGCTTACCTGTCTAGGTGGCCAATCCTCCTCTGAGGTCTATTTAGAGTCTCTCCAGTGGGTTTTTCCTCAGATAATGGCTTGCAAGAATTTAACAGAGTTCCTCAGCACCTCTCTCTTCGACTTCTGCCTAGGATCGACCGCTGACTGCTCCAGGACACCTGGAAAACTGCAACAAAGTAGCAAGAAGACTACCAGCGACATTGTAGCGCCTAATCCTGCCAGCTTTCTCGACTGTTTCCTGGTGGTGTATGCTTTGGGGGCTGCCTGCCTTCATCCTGCACTGGAAGCCATGAAGAAATCTTCCATGAGTCAACGGAATTTTCCCCCTGCTTCATCAGGCACAAAACTTCAGCGTCACCGGCGCTCTGGGACAACTCTCATCCAGATGAGCATGGCCCCTGGAGCACAGGGGGTGGACCCAAGTGACCCGGCCTATCCAGTGGTCCAACTGTCCACATTTGGAGGAGGTAAGTCCTTGCCTCCCCTCTCCAGACAGTAATCCTGTACACCGTGTGAACTACAGCTACAAGGGCTTCTGTGCACATTTCCACAAAATCCTGCATGCACAGCCACGTCTAGGTCTCCAGCACTCTGTCCTGTAATGCTCAGCTCCTTGAGTTGATCCTCACTGTCGTGGCACCCTCTTTTGCAGTGTTGAGATGACTGCTGTGTTCAGACCTCTTGAACCTGTGTTCAAGGACTTTTACGGGTGCTATATTCTTGTAATGGGCTCTCCACATTGCTGAGGGCTCCCCTCTGTGTCCTCTCCCAAGTGGGGACATCCTTGTCCTTCCTGGGCCTGGGCAACACTCTTTTTCAACAACTGCAACTCTTGAAGCTAGCAAGGCTTGTTTGTGGTATTTTGGCAAGGAAACAACTCTGTATCCTCCAGCACTCTGTGGGACATCCTCTGTATGAGGGAGAAGTTCCTAGCTCCTTCCGTTGTTGCAGAATCTTCAGCTTCTTCCATCGGGAGGCAGCCATTTTGCACCTTTATCCGTGGTTTAGTGGGCTCCTGCCCCCCCGGACACTTTCACGACTCTTTGACTTGGTTCCCTTCCTTTGCAGGTCCTCAGGTCCAGGACTCCGTCTTCAGTGCTTTGCAGTTTGTTGTGGTCTTAGCGACTTTAGTGTGTTTCTAGGGAAATAGTAGTACTTTACTCCTACTTTCCAGGGACTTGGGGTGGGGTATCTTGGACACCCTTAGTGTTTTTTTACACTCCAAGTGACCCTCTACACACTACACTAGCCTAGGGGTCCATTCATGGTTCACATTCCACTTTCTTAGTATATGGTTTGTGTTGTCCCTAGACCTATTGCATCCTATTGTATTCTACAGTGTTTGCACTACTTTCTGACTGTTTTACTTACTTGATTTTGGTTTGTGTGTATATTTTGTGTATTTTACTTACCTCCAGAGGGAGTATATCCTTTGCGATATTTTTGGCACATTGTCACTAAAATAAAGTACCTTTATTTTTAGTAACTCTGAGTATTGTCTTTCTCATGATATAGTACCTATATGATATAAGTGGTATAGTAGGAGGTTTGCATGTCTCCTATTCATCCTAAGCTGCTCTGCTATAGTTACCTCTATCAGCCTAAGCTGCTATAACACTACTAATCTACTAATAAGGGATAACTGGACCTGGCATAAGGTGTATGTACCGTTGGTACCCACTATAAGCCAGGCCAGCCTCCTACAGCTATGTTTTGGCAAAATAAACCATTGGGACTATCCAAGATTGTTTTGTATTTTTTGCAGACAATGTAGTTCATTAGTGCTGTACTGTGTGAATTTTGAATTGCAAATGTCTGAGTATGACTATTCAAATGTCTCTAATTTAAGACTATTCTATATGAATGATCTGGTTTAGCTATGGGAAATAATGTATTGTACATAGAAGATACACAGAGTTCAATAGATCCCTAGCACTTGAGCTGTGTGAGGATAGCTCTCAGAGGAGCTTTTGCTTCATGTTCTATCAGGTACTGTGGTTGTACTTGTGGACTGGACCTTATGGGTATTACATGATAAGGGGACTTCTTATCCCAGTCCACATGGTTGCGGTATAGCGCTGGTGCCTGTGAAAGAGGTTAATCTGTAACATAGACTTGTTTTACTTAGTCTGGAATGAGGACTTAAAAGGACAGTGTGATTGCATCTTCCCCTTGTGGTAGTGTTCTAATAAACTCTGGTGACCAGTATTTTTGTGCCAAGAGAATGTTGTAGCTGAACGTTAATCTCGCCCTAAAATTTATTTGATTTTGTTTCCCCTAATTTGTATGTTTAATTTATAAATGCAATCTGGAGGGGCGATTCACCTCTCTGGGGTTCTCAGTTGCTTTCACATCCAGAAACTCCTGAAGATTCTTGTGAATTATCGTGACCTCTGCTGCACTGTCTAGCAGAGTCAATCCCCACATCCTGTCCCTCAGGAATGTTCTCAGTATGTGTGGCATATTTCACCAAAATTTCCACAACCTTCTTCTTTTTGAATTGTGGTTTTAGTAGTGGAAGTTTTTCTTCCTTTTTTTATATTTATGTCAAACAAGTGTTGAAAATCCTTTCTCGGTTTCTTCTACTCCTCTGTTCTCTTTTCTGACCACCCACCTCTCTTGGCCTGCTTGTCAGATGAGTCCTGAAAGTAACGAGAAGGGCCTGAAAGTTTTATTCAAATTATCACGGCTGTTAGAAATGGGGTCTTTGGTTGACAGTCAGGTTACCCCCTGTTCAAGCAAGGACCCTCACTCCAGTCAGGGTAAAAGAGAATCACTGTCAGCTAACCCCTGCTTACCCCCTTAGTAGCTTGGCAGAGCAGTAGACTTAACTTCAGAGTGCTAGGTGTAAAGTATTTGTACCAACACACACAGTAACTTAATGAAAACAGTACTAAGTGACACAACACCAGTTTAGAAAAATAGGAAATATTTATCTAGACAAAACAAGACTAAAATGACAAACATTCACCATGCACAAGTCAAGTTATTATTAAAAATGCAAAAAGAGTCTTTAAGTAGTTTTAAACACTCACTAACGCTGTCAACATGAAAAAGTACCTTGGGTGCGTCAAAAATAACCCCGCACAGGTGAGTGTGCGTCAAAAAGGGCTTGCGATGCCTTTATTCTACTCACGAGAGGGACCATGCGTCTTTTCTCCTTTCGCCGGGTCGAGCGCGTCATTTCTTCTCTCCACAGGAGAGTGATGCGTTGATCCGGTCAGCACTCTCGGGTCCGGGCAGGCCTTGTGTTGTTTGTCCATGCCCAGCAGGACTTGAGTCGGAAATCCAGCCGCACGATGATCCAAAAACCCCGCAGCACGGGTTGAGATCTCCCAACCTCCGTCGGCGATGCTGAGCTTCGTTTCTCCTGCTCCGTACGTTGATTCTTTGGTCGCGTTTCCTGCGAGCGTTGTTTCTCAGCTGCGGAGCCAGCGGCACGTCGTTTCTTCAGCCACAGATCGGAGTTGCATCGATCTTTTCCACGCACGCCGCTCTGTGTGTGGATTACCTTGTCTTTAGGCTGCCAGTTTCTCCTTTCAGGGTCCCAGGCACTGGATGGGCACCACAGGGCAGAGTAGGAGTCTTTCCAGAGACTCCAGGTGCTTGCAGAAAGAAGTCTTTGCTGTCCCTGAGACTTCAAACAACAGGAGGCAAGCACTTACTCAAGCCCTTGGAGATTTCTTCTCAAGATGGAAGGCACACAAAGTCCAGTCTTTGCCCTCTTACACTGGCAGAAGCAACAACTGCAGGATAGCTCTTTTGAAGGTGAAATCCTGCCTTGCCCAGGCCAGGCACAAGACACTCACCAGGGAGTTGGAGACTGCATTGTGTGAGGGCAGACACAGCCATTTCAGGTGTAAGTGACCACTCCTCCCATCCCTCCTAGCACAGATGGCTCATCAGGATATGCAGACTACACCCCAGATCCCTTTGTGTCACTGTCTAGTGTGAGGTGCAACGAGCCCAACTATCAAACTGATCCAGACAGGGAATCCACAAACAGGCAGAGTCACAGAAATGGTATACGCAAGAAAGTGCTCACTTTCTAAAAGTGCCTTTTTCAAACACACAGGGGGTTATTACAACTTGCGAGGAGGTGTTAATCCATCCCAAAAATGACGGTAAAGTGACGGATATACCACCAGCCGTATTACGAGTCCATTATATCCTATGGAACACGTAATACGGCTGGTGGTATATCCGTCACTTTTGGGACGGATTAACACCTCCTCCAAAGTTGTAATAACCTCCACAGTCTTAAAATCAACTTCACTAAAAGATGTATTTTTAAATTGTGAGCTCAGAGACTTCAAACTTCACATGTCCTTCCGCTCCCAAAGGGAAACTACACTTTAATCAGATTTAAAGGTAGCCCCCATGTTAACCTATGAGAGGGACAGGCCTTGCAACAGTGAAAAACGAATTTAGCAATATTTCACTGTCAGGGCATATAAAACACATTACTATACGTCCTACCTTAACCATACACTGCACCCTGCCCTTGGGGCTACCTAGGGCCTACCTTAGGGGTGTCTGACATGTAAGAAAAGGAAAGGTTTAGGCCTGGCAAGAGGGTACACTTGCCAAGTCGAATTTACAGTTAAAACTGCACACACAGACACTGCAATAGCAGGTCTGAGACATGGCTATATATGTTGTACAGTTTTTCGGAGCTTTCAGGCTGCTGAGATTCTCCCTGTGATTTTACTTAATTAGATTTCTGTTTATCCAACCATTTTAGAAGACTCCTGTGCTTGCCTGGTATCATCCTTTTCAGGATTACCTTTCAGCTGTGGCTTATTTGGGCCAACCCCCAAGTCATCCCGACCCATACTAGTACAAGTCTCTGGAATTATTTTTGGTAGCTAGCGTTCCTGATTTACTTAAGGAACCTGTGCAAGCCATTGGCGTGTCCAATCACAGACTGGCCACCAACCTCTTCAATGAACACTTCATGGGAAGTGTGGCAAAAATCAATCATAGGAAGCAATATTCTTTAAGAATCCAAAATGGCAGAAATCCAATTTTGGAGGTTAGGTCTGGCTGAGTTCACCCACTAGTGTGGCTAAAATTCCATCACACACACCCCTCTCCTGCCCTCTCCTAATCAAATCAAGGGGGCATCTGGTTGACTGGGTTTTTCAGGAAATGTGGAAGGTCCGGAGCTGCTCTAAATGTCCTTCCCTCCTTTGAAGACCAGTTTGGCTGCTCTCCCCCATCCTGTTTCACCATCTGCTGAGGCAGATCTCCTCCCTCAGATACTTACTTTGTCCTCAGCCCAGGGCCATTTTTTTTTATTTTACAGCAGAGTTGCAGATCCACCACATCTCTGCTCATAACATTTTCAAAAAAGTGTTTGTACCCTGGCCCCTTTTCTTTTTTTTAACTTTTGTTTGGGGACTTGGCTTCAGCTGAGTCCCAAGGTGGCAGACAACACTTCAACGGCTTCTGTTGTTGAAGTGTTGTCAGCCAATCAAATCTCTGCATGAGATCAGGAGGGGTCATGAATCCTTTGCGCCCTTAGATATACAAATTTTGATTTTCTTTAATTTCTCCAAATCTACACCAAAACAAAAAAAGCACTCTTTCTGGACCAGGACGTACCTTCCTGCCAAATGTGGTGTAATTCCAACCAGCAGATTTTGCGCTATAGCTGTTCAAAATTCCTATGGAAAAACTGAATGGGGAAAACGTGTTTTGGCACCCCCTTTTTTTCTTGGCACCCCCTGGATGAATCACATAGAAACTTTCCAGACAGTAGCTGACGGGACTGGCAATTCTTTTTGAAAAGTTTTGTAAAGATTCGTCAAGTGGCACCAAAGATATAGGCAAGTAACAAAACGCTTTTTATATTGGGACAAATTCCTAAGTATAACTACCTACCTGCGACAAGGTTATATATATATATATATATATATATATATATATATATATATATATATATATATATGCACAGGAAGAGGACCAAGATGTGATCAACAAATGTATGGATAGCATAAAAGCAAAGCTCAAGAAACAGGAAGAAATCATTATTCACAGAAAGACATTGAAATTCAGGCACAATAAAATTGATTATGAGAAAGATCAAATATTTACCTTTTCACTAAGGTTTTATAACCTTCAAAGGCATAGAATGTCTGACAGTAACCATCAAAGACAAGAGCAGTGTCATAGTTCAGCTTCTTCTCTAGTCAGCTGAGAAGTTGAAACAGCTCCAGAAGACTCGACTGGGAGCAAAAATGCACAATTTTATGCACCATCAGTAATTGATGAATTGGATTGTTTTAAACGTAAACCATACTCCAAACCTGTGCTCCAGGTGGAAGATCCTTTCAAGCAAACCAGAAAGTGCAGAAAATGACTTAGGTGAAGATGGTTACAATGCCAACAAAAAAAAGCACAGGACTTGAAAGAAAGCTGCAAGCCTCACAAGTAAGCACCCACTTGTAATCAGTAGTCAATCTCTCTGATATTCAAACCAGTAAAGAAGAGGATGAATTTGTTTTGCTTGGTCTATCGCACTTCCCTGAAATGAATTTTGATTTTACCCAGACTCGTTTGGACCTGTATAGATTTGACAGAAAACTAATATTTAAAAAAATTCTATGTTGCACAAGTAGGGTTTAAAAAGCCCACAAGGATAATCTGATCAGCTGCTAATAAGAATTTGCAAGTGTCACACACAAACCTACTGATTGAGCTTCAAGCCCTGGAAAATGAAGTTTAAAGGTATCCATGAAAAACTAACTGAAGAAGCTGTGATTTCGACAGTGAATTTGGTGGCTGACCAGGAAGCAGTGATGCCATTTAAAACACCTTTGTGCCAAATCTTGTTAAAGATGGCTGAGATCTTTTTGCTGACTTTGTCTCCCAGGTGACCAAGAGCTTGTATTGTATCAGGAGGAAACAAAGGCCCATGCATTCTGCCAATAGAAATGCTTTCAATAATGTACTAAAGAAATTCAAATCAAATAAGGATGTGGTGTGAGAAATGCCAATAAAGGTGGGAGAATTGTCAAGTGGCCACTTACAATGTACACAGAGGAAGAATGGGTCAGCTTGGGGACTCTGGTTGTTATGACAAAAACACAATTTGCAAGGCAAGACAGGTCAAGCAGGCTTTTCCTAATGAGCTTTTTGAATGGCGCAACAGTGAGCTCCTCACACAGGATGAATATCTGTATCTCAGGAATGATAACCTCAAGATGCCTATATTGTATTTGATACTGAAAATACATAAAAATGCAGAGAAACCCCCTTGTCATCAAATAATATCAGCTAATGACAGTCTTTTTGTAAACATTTAAAAATATGTTGATTTACTTTTAAAGGAATTTATCCTCATATATTTAGGACACAAGAGATTTTTTGCAGAGAGTGTTTGATACCGCATGGGATGGCAGTTATGTGTTTATCTCTATGGATGTTACCACATTGTACACTAGCATTAACCAATAACATGGGTTAAATGCGTTGCAGTATTTATTTAGTGTGAGGTAATTGGCATTGCTTTACATACTAAAATGTTGTTGAAGACGGTTTACTGATGCCTTGAAAATAACTATTTCTTATTTAATGACCAAGTGTACAAGCAATTAAGGCGAAAGGTAAAGGGCACCTTTCTGTCTTGTTAAGTCAAGTTGGGATGCTCTTATCAAGTCGTAGTATACAGACTGCTGGAGAAGCTGGCTAGAACTGAGTAAAATATTTCATAAATGCACTAGCTGCAAAGCATGTGTGTTTGGGGTGAATAGAGCACACTTTAAGTCACCTCCGGGGGTGCCCCACAACAGATCAAAGGAGCATACACATGCAAAACTGAATTAGTAGTGTATGTTTCGGAGATCCCTTGTGGGAGCCAGTATGTAGGCAGCACAATAAATCCTGTGAGTAAACACGTCCTGCAGTATGTGAGGGCCATAAGACACCAAAACCGAGCTTCCCCAGTAGCAAGACACTTTGATGATGCTCATGCCTGTAAGGCTCCATACCACAAATACTTTTTCATTGATTAGGTGGCTAAGAACCTAAGGGCAGGTGACAGGGAGAGAGAGCTGAGAAGGAAGGGAGTCCAGATATATTTTGAGGCATGAGTCTAAGTCTCCAAATTGTCTTAATTCGGATGAAGAACTCTAAAGCCATTCATAGAGGTTTTTATAGGGTATCCTTGCTGTTCCCAGTACCTTTGGTTTATTTTACTTCTTTTACATGTAGGGTTTAGAGGAAGCTTTTTATTGAGGTCTAATAAATTTTTTGCTTTCTATTCAACATCAGTAATTAGCAGACCTATTTAGTTCAATGCTGGGTAATCTATTGAGAAAATGTTTCATTCCTTGAGGAATCTTATGATGAGTGTGTTTTCAGGGTATGCTCAAATGGGTTAGAAAGTTTGATTTGTAGTTCATTATATATGATTTGACAATATCATTAGCTTCCCAGTGCAGCTATTATTATTATTGTAGTTGAAGCTTTAAGCATGGAGATATCTTTATTCATTTCTCCAGTTCAGGTCAAAAGCCTGGGTCGCTGTGCTGGGATTCATTAAACAGTTACACCAGTAAGCATCCTTGATTTGAAGTATGCCACCGGTTTGAGTGCGATATCCAGCTCGATTTGATGAGTTTGCTTCTTTATTTATTTTTGCGCACTTTGCACAATGCCATTAACATACAATGAATGACATTTTACTTTTGTAAAATTCAGTTTGCACAGGTGCACTTGTTTTAAGACTAATTTGCAGGAGAAGGTGTGGGCAAACACAACGTAGGTTTTCCATGTTTATGACATGTACGTTAATAAGAACAATACACCACTGATGATTCTAACTGTTTTCAAGTCTACGTAATTATTTATTTGTGGACAGCATACGTATCATTATTAATGAAAGACTTTTGATATTTTTATATAAGATTTTTTAAAGACGTTTTTTATTGAGTCTAATACAAGAACATTAACTTAACATTGCCAGAACAGAGATATTCAGTTGTGAATATCTATGAATAAAGAATATAAAGAATGCATATTAAACATGTAAATGAATTAGTCATATACAGCAATATAGTATCAAAGACTCCAAGTTTGATTAAAGAAAGAAGAAACAGAAAGGGGAAAGGGATAGAAAAGGGAATCAAGTGATAGCCATGTGGAGAGAGAGGTAATGGACAGTAGTTACAGCGAAAGTGAGATGAAATAAGTACATATAAGAAGAAAAACAGGAAATATATTGAAATTTTTAAAAAGGTGGAGAAAAATCAATTTCCTTCGCAGTGCGTGAGAGATAGTTACTTAATGGCAACTATAGCTGATGACGTTTGAAGAAAGTTCCTGTTGAATCAAGCTTGTAGCTGTCAAGTCTATGATGATAACTTCCAGAGTTCCACCACTGTCTGAGAGTAATGTTCTCAGAAAATTTCTAGTTAGAAGTAATAATAGAGTTGCAATAGAAAGCAAGAGGTCCACCAAAGTTCCAAGATGCTTGAATGAACTCCAGATTTCGTGTATGCCACCTAAAAACAGTAATTCATATGAAATTGGTAAGGAGATCTGAGCTATTGCTCAAATGTGAGACCATATTGAGGACCAAAAAGTAGATAGGGATGGACAAGAAAAAAACATGAGAAAGTCAGTACCCTGCTGAGTATGGCAGTGCCAACAACTGTCATTTTGTGTAAGTTTGGGTTTGTAAAGGCGTACAGGAGTGTAGAAAAGTCTACTATAAAAAAAATATGGGGTCTGCGTGAGGCTTGCAGTGCATGCAGTGGAATGCATCTTATACCATATTCTATCCCATAAAAAAGTTGGCCGAATAACACCAAGATCTGATTCCCACAATGTCTCAATAGGTGATCTGTGTCTAAGTGGAACAGACGTTCTTAAAAGTTTATAAATTTCAGCTGCTCTAGGATAATTAGAAGTTGCGATCAGGTGAGGAGATAATGCAAGATAAGAATGATTATGATGTATAAGTTTATTGAGGGCATCTTGTAACAGAGTATAAAGAATGAGATATTGGGATTTTATGCGAATAGGGAGATTATAAATTGCTTAAAGAGTAGTAAAAGGGATGAGAGAATCTTTATGAAATAACTGGGAAATGAGAAGAATACATTTAGTCATCCAAGCCTTCCAACACAAGGTTTTGTCTTGTTTCCTAAGAGAACTATTGTGCCAAATAGGACTGTTAAAGAATTGATTAATGGGGGTAAAATGCGAAATAGAAAACAGTTTCAGTAAGTTGACTGAATGGGAGATATTGCTGGGCAGCCAGAATTTTGGGGGGTTAGACATAAATGTAATGTGTTTATGGGAAAAGGGAGAAACAAATGTTTCTTCCAAAGAGAACCATAGCTTTTGAGGTGCATCATTCAGTGTAGATAAATAGGGTTGTAGTTGCTTAATGCCAAAGGATTTGTGATAAGTTAAAAAGTCAGGAAAATTAACTCCATCTTGTACTTTAGGAAGTTTTAATTTTGAAAGAGAGATTCAGGGTTGTTTATCATTCCACAGGAACTTGGATAGAATTTTATCAATTGAACTGAAGAAAAGTTTAGGTATCTTAATAGGAAGCATCATAAGGAAGAAGTTAATGATAGGGAGAAGCATCATCTTAATGGTGTCCAAGCGGCCCCACCACGTGAGATATAACGAAGACCATTTCAGTGTGAGATCTACAAGCTTTGCAGATAAGATTTCACAATTAGTCTTTAGTGTATCAATGAGCGTAGTGCAGTACCATATCCCCAGTCATTTAATCTTTAAAGAATTCCAAGATAATCCTGCATCAAGGAATACAGAGCTAGTGCAATAAGCATTAAATGGTAAGACCCCTGTTTTGTCTATATTACGTTTATAGCTAGATACATCAGAATATAAGTTGAGCTCATGCAGGAATGCAGGAAGAGAAGTGTCAGGGTGAGACATGAACAAAAGAATATCATCAGCATATGCCATAAATTTAATGTGTGTATTATTATTAGAAGGGGTTTGAGAGCCAATATAAATAGTAAAGGAGATAATGGGCAACCCTACTGAGTGCCTCTTTTAAGACGGAAAAAGGGAGATTGAATACCATTTGTTATAACCGAGGAACATGGTGAGGAATAAAGAATGGATATAAAATATCGGAATTTAGCACCTAGTCCCTGCCAGTCCAATGCCTTCGACACCAACCCCCAGTAGACCCTATTGAAGGCCTTCTCCGTATCCAATGATAAAGCTACCAGAGGAATCTTAAGTTTAGAATCCTTGTTAATAATATTTTAAAAAGTACGAGAGTTATCTGCTATTAGTGATAAAACCAGATTGATGAGAATCAATAAGGTCAGGTATATATGGAAGTAAACAGAGAGCTACAACTTTGGCATAGACTTTACAATCAGTATTAATTAAATATATGGGTCTATAATTTGTACATTCAGTTGCATCCCGATTTTTGGGGGGAATAAGACAAATCATGGCCTCTGTAAATGAGCCAGATGCAGAACCTGACTTTATAAAGTGATTAAGTAATTGAGAGAGTTTTGGGGAAGAGAGACATAGCAAACTGAATAAAGAATTCTACTGTGAAGCCATCTGGGCCTGGAGCCTTACCCTTGAGCTGTATATAGTTCGGTAGGTTGTAGGGGTTGATCTAAAGATGAGAGGTCAATCTGCAATGGGTCTCTTGGTTTAAGGTTAGAGACATTTTGGTTGATAGATTCAACTGATGGAGTGTGTGTAGGAGGCTGGCTTGGTTTGTAGTGGGTACCAAGGGGTACTTACACTCTGCACCAGGTCCAGTTATCCCTTATTAGTGTAGAAGGGGTGTTCTAGCAGCTTGGGCTGATAGAAAAGGTTGCTTAGCAGAGCAGCTTAGGCTGAACTAGGAGACATGCAAAGCTCCTAATATACCACTGGTGTCATATGCACAATATCATAAGAAAACACAATACACAGATATACTAAAAATAAAGGTACTTTATTTTTATGACAATATGCCAAAAGTATCTCAGTGAGCACCCTCAATATGAGGACAGCAAATATACACAAGATATATGTACACAATACCAAAAATATGCAGTAATAGCAAAAGGAAGTAATGCAAGCAATGTACAGTTACAATAGATTGCAATGAGAGCACATAGGTATAGGAGCAACACAAATCATATACTCCAAAAGTGGAATGCGAACCACGAATGGACCCCAAACCTATGTGAGCTTGTAGAGGGTCGCTGGGACTGTAAGAAAACAGTGAGGGTTAGAAAAATAACCCACCCCAAGACCCTGAAAAGTAGGTGTAAAGTGCACCTATGTTCCCCAGAGAGCACAGAAGTCGTGATAGGGGAATTCTGCAAGGAAGACCAACACCAGCAATGCAACAAAGGTGGATTTCCGGACGAGAGTACCTGTGGAACAAGGGGACCAAGTCCAAGAGTCGCAACAAGGTCAAGATTGGGCAGATGCCCAGGAAATGCCAGCTGAGGATGCAAAGAAGCTGCCACCGGATCGTAGAAGGTGTATATTCTGCAAGAATGAAGAGGACTAGGAACTTCCCCTTTGGAGGATGGATGTCCCACGTCGTGAAGAAGCTTGCAGAGGTGTTCCCACGCAAAAAGACCGCAAACAAGCCTTGCCAGCTGCAAGGGAAGCGGTTAGGATTCTTGGATGCTGCTGTGGCCCAGGAGAGACCAGGATGTTGCCAATTGTGTGAGGAGACAGAGGGGGCACCCAGCAAGATAGGGAGCCCTCATAGAAGCAGGCAGCACCCGCAGAAGTGCTGGAACAGGCACTATGAAGAAGAGTGAACCAGAGCTCACCCGAAGTCACAAAAGAAGATCCCACGACACCGGAGGACAACTCAGGAGGTTGTGCACTGCAGGTTAGAGTGTCGGGGACCCAGGCTTGGCTGTGCACAAAGGAAATCCTGGAAGAGTGCACAGGAGCCGGAGCAGCTGCAAATCACGTGGTACCCAGCAATGCAGTCTAGCGTGGGGAGGCAAGGACTTACTGCCACTAAACTTGGACTGAAGAGTCACTGGACTGTGGGAGTCACTTGGACAGAGTTGCTGAGTTCCAGGGACCACGCTTGTCGTGCTGAGAGGGGACCCAGAGGACCGGTGATGCAGTCTTTTGTTGCCTGTGGTTGCAGGGGGAAGATTCCGTCAACCCATGGGAGATTTCTTCGGAGCTTCTAGTGCAGAAAGGAGGCAGACTACCCCCACAGCATGCACAACCAGGAAAACAGTTGAGAAGGCGGCAGGATCAGCGATACAAGGTTGCAGTAGTCGTCTTTGCTACTTTGTTGCAGTTTTGCAGGCGTCCTGAGCAGTCAGCGGTCGATTCCTTGGCAGAAGGTGAAGAGAGAGATGCAGAGGAACTCTGATGAGCTCTTGCATTCGTTATCTAAAGAATTCCCCAAAGCAGAGACCCTAAATAGCCAAAAAAGGAGGTTTGGCTACTTAGGAAGGAGGATAGGCTAGCAACACAGGTAAGAGCCTATCAGAAGGGGTCTCTGACGTCACTTGCTGGCACTGGCCACTCAGAGCAGTCCAGTGTGCCAGCAGCACCTCTGTTTCCAAGATGGCAGAGGTCTGGAGCATACTGGAGGAGCTCTGGGCACCTCCCCTGGGAGGTGCAGGTCAGGGGAGTGGTCACTCCACTTTCCTTTGTCCAGTTTCACGCCAGAGCAGGGCTGGGGGATCCCTGAACCGGTGTAGACTGGCTTATGCAGAGATGGGCACCATCTGTGCCCATCAAAGCATTTCCAGAGGCTGGGGGAGGCTACTCCTCCCCAGCCCTGACACCTTTTTCCAAAGGGAGAGGGTGTAACACCCTCTCTCTGAGGAAGTCCTTTGTTCTGCCTTCCTGGGCCAAGCCTGGCTGGACCCCAGGAGGGCAGAAACCTGTCTGAGGGGTTGGCAGCAGCAGCAGCTGCAGTGAAACCCCGGGAAAGGCAGTTTGGCAGTACCCGGGTCTGTGCTAGAGACTCAGGGGATCATTGAATTGTCTCCGCAATGCCAGAATGGCATTGGGGTGACAATTCCATGATCTTAGACATGTTACATGGCCATGTTCAGAGTTACCATTGTGACGCTATACATAGGTAGTGACCTATGTATAGTGCACGCATGTAATGGTGTCCCCGCACTCACAAAGTACGGGGAATTTGCCCTGAACGATGTGGGGGCACCTTGGCTAGTGCCAGGGTGCCCACACACTAAGTAACTTGGTAGCCAACCTTTACCAGGTAAAGGTTAGACATATAGGTGACTTATAAGTTACTTAAGTGCAGTGGTAAATTGCTGTGAAATAACGTGGACGTTATTTCACTCAGGCTGCAGTGGCAGGCCTGTGTAAGAATTGTCAGAGCTCCCTATGGGTTGCAAAAGATATGCTACAGCCCATAGGGATCTCCTGGAACCCCAATACCCTGGGTACCTCAGTACCATATACTAGGGAATTATAAGGGTGTTCCAGTATGCAAATGTGAATTGGTGAAATTGGTCACTAGCCTGTTAATGACAATTTGGAAAGCAAAGAGAGAGCATAACCACTGAGGTTCTGGTTAGCAGAGCCTCAGTGAGACAGTTAGTCATCACACAGGGAACACATATAGGGCACACTTATGAGCACTGGGGCCCTGGCTGGCAGTGTCCCAGTGACACATACAACTAAAACAACATATATACAGTAAAATATGGGGGTAACGTGCCAGGCAAGATGGTACTTTCCTACAGTGTGTTCCGGAGTATATAGGTCCTTATAGTAAGAAGCAAAACACAATGCTATATCTTTATCTCTAAAATGTTTAACAACATTGTTTTCTGTGATAGATTTAATAGTTGTTTTTTATTTTCTTAGTTTCAAATATCAAGCTAGAAGAGAACCAGCTTTATTGTTACCACTATAATATCTGGCATTTATTTTCAGGAGGGTGCTGCATGCTTGTTCATTGGTATATTGGTTAAACTCCATTTTAGCTGAGAATAGTGCTTCAAGATGTAATTTACTAGTTTGGTGAGTATAGTATTCATGTTCAAAGACTTTATATTTTTAAGGATGGAAGTCGGTTTTTGTTGAGCAGACATTTTTTTTGTGAGCGAACTTATGATGAAACCCCTCGAGGCTGCTTTGAATGCATCCCACACAAAATGAAATGATAGTTGATCACTATAGTTGATGTGGAAGTATTCTTCTATTAACTTACTGGAGGAAGCGATAAAAGTAGCATCTGAAAGTAGAGAGTTATTAAACCTCCATGAAGGCGTTTTAGAACCATTAAGAAAAAGATCAAGGTCTGTAATCACAGGTGCGGGATCTAAGATCAAACTAGCACCGATTTCAGAGTTGACCATATGTTGCAAAAAACCTTTACTCAGAAAGATATATTCAAGCCTAGAATGGGAATGGTGGGTAGGAGAATAAAAAGAGTATTCCAAGAGGTCGGGATTGTATATTCTCCAGGAATCAGAGAGAGAATGCTGTAAAAGAAAGTTTTTAAAAGCTTTGTGGAAGGCTTGTGGAACAAAGCGTGACGTGGAATGTCTGTACAAAAATGGATCGAGAATTTTGTTGCTGTCACCACCTATTAGTAAATTGTTTGAGGAATGTTCAGAGACAATATGTGAAAGATTCTTCAAAAATGTGGATCTGGGTATGTGGGGCCTTATATATTTAGGATAGTAAGAGAATTATTGTCAATTGTAAATGTGACAAGTACCCAGCGACCTTCTACATCTTGATGTTGTGAAATTATGGTAGGTTTGAGAGATTTATGACAGATTATAACTACCCCATTTTTGTTTGTGGTGGAATGGGAGCAGAAAATGTCCCCCACCTATTGTTTTTTAAGCTTAATTGCCTCAGAGTCATTGAGGTGAGTCTCTTGCAACAAAGCAATGTGGCATTTCAAACGAGCTAGGTGAGATAAGACACGCTGATGTGTAATGGGGTGTTTAAGCCCCTTAACATTCCAAATAACAGTTCTAAATTGTATAACAAGAAGTATTAGTAAACAACCGCTGTAACAAGGAAAAAAACTAGGCATATCAATTTTGCAAAAACATAGAAATGGGAAAGAAACAAGATAGTAAAGAAAAAGAGAAGGAGGAAGATGACCTCCAGAAGTTGTATATACATGGATGTGGCAATACAGGGACCAAAGTCCACGAAAGCTAAATAAGACAAGAAAGAAAGTGAATACCCGGAAAGGTAGAGGGACAGAGGAGAACCTGAAAAGGCAGGCAAGAGTTGCTTCAGCACAAGAAAAGTGGTATTAGATATTAAAACATATGAAGGCGAGTTTCATGGAAGAAAAAAACATTACACAAATGAAAAATGTACCGTTTAGGAGACCAAGGAGTGTGACATGAAGAATAATAAAAATCAGACCTTACCAGTTGAACGTGTAGGAGAACAATTTGGATGGTGAGAAAGGGATACGTTGGGAAAGGAACATGAGGATTGCACGAAGAACACTATCTAAAAAGAAAAAGAAAATAAGAAGATGCAGAGAAGGAACACCATGGATATAAATACTAAGCATGACCATTACTATTGAACTGTCCGGAACATAAAAAGAAAGGACATTAAAGACAAATTAAGTTATATCTTCAAGTAATTGCAGATGCTCCTAGTTCCATTGCTTCTGTTTTGTGTTGGTTAACCTCTTAGCTGCTGGGCTTCCCCCTCTCCCCCCCCCCCCAGTGCTGAGCCCGTTTTTGGCTATTTGGGGTAGTTTGCGCTTAGGCATTCATAACGTTTTGTCCACAAAAGATATCCATGCCAAATTTGCGTCCTTTTTTTCCAACATCCTAGGGATTCTAATGGTACCCAGAGTTTGTGGTTTCCCCTGGAGGAGACCAAGAAATTAGCCAAAATATAGTGAAAATTGTGTTTTTTCAAAAAAAATGGGAAAAAAGGGCTGCCGAAGAAGGCTTGTGGTTTTTTCCCTGAAAATGCCATCAACAAAGGGTTTCTGGTGCTGGAATCACCATCTTCCCACCTTTCAGGAACGGGCAGACTTGAATCAGAAAACCACATTTTTCAACACAAATTTGGCATTTTACTGGGACATACCCCATTTTTACTATTTTTGGTGCTTTCAGCCTCCTTCCAGTTAGTGACAGGAATGGGTGTGAAACCAATGCTGGATCCCGGAAAGCTAAACATTTCTAAAAACTAGACAAAAGTCTGAATTCAGCAAGGGGTAATTTGTGTAGATCCTACAAGGTTTTCCTACAAAAAATAACAGCTGAAATAAAAATATGTTGACATTGAGATGAAAACAACAGCCATTTTTCTTTCTGTTTTACTCTGTAACTTTTTCCTGCGTTGTCAGATTTTTTAAAGCAATATACCGTTATGTCTGCTGGACTCTTCTGGTTGCGGGGATATAAAGGGCTTGTAGGTTCATCAAGAACCCTAGGTACGCAGAGCCAATAAATGAGCTGCACCCTGCAGTTGTTTTCATTCTATACTGGGTATACAGCAATTCATTTGCTGAAATATGAAGAGTGAAAAATAGGTATCAAGAAAACCTTTGCATTTCCAAAATGGGCTCAAGATAAGGTTTTGAGGAGCAATGGTTATTTGCACGTCTCTGAATTCCGAGGTGCCCATACTAGCATGTGAATTGCAGGGCATTTCTCAAATAGACGTCTTTTTTACACACCTTCTTATATTTGGAAGGAAAAAATGTAGAGAAAGATAAGGGGCAATAACATTTGTTTTGCTATTCTATGTTCCCCCAAGTATCCCGATAAAAATGATACCTCACTTGTGTGGGTAGGCCTAGCGCCCGCACCAGGAAATGCCCCAAAACACAACGTAGACACATCCCATTTTTTTTACAGAAAACAGAGCTGTTTTTTGCAAAGTGCCTAGCTGTGGATTTCGGCCTCTAGCTCAGCCAGCACCTAGGGAAACCTACCAACCCTGTGCATTATTTAAAACTAGAGACCTAGGGGAATCCAAGATGGGGTGAGTTGTGGGGCTTTGACCAGGTTCTGTTACCCAGAATCCTTTACAAACCTCAAAATGTGGCTAAAATAACACGTTTTCCTCACATTTCGGTGACAGAAAGTTCTGGAATCTGAGAGGAGCCACAAATTTCCTACCACCCAGCGTTCCCCTAAGTCTCCAGATAAAAATGATACCTCACTTGTGTGGGTAGGCCTAGCACCCGCGACAGGAAATGCCCCAAAACACAACGTGGACAAATCACATTTTTTCATAGAAAACAGTGCCTACCTGTGGATTTTGGCCTCTAGCTCAGCCGGCACCTTGGGAGACCTAGCAAACCAGCACATTTTTTTAAACTAGAAACCCAGGGGAATCCAAGATGAGGTGACTTGTGGGGCTCTGACCAGGTTCTGTTACCCAGAATCCTTTGCAAACCTCAAAATGTGGCTCAAATAATACGTTTTCCTCACATTTCGGTGACAGAAAGTTCTGGAATCTGAGAGGAGCCACAAATTTCCTTACACCCAGCGTTCCCCCAAGTATCCCGATAAAAATGATACCTCACTTGTGTGGGTAGGCCTGGTGCCCGTGACAGGAATAGATCACACAACGGTCAATGTTGGTCCTTACATGAGGCATCTGTTGACCCTGGGGTGATCCATTCCTGACGCAGGCACTAGGTGTAGGCACTCAAGTGGGGTAGTGTTTTTATCAGGACAGGTGAGGAATCACTGGGTGGTAGGAATTTTGTGGATCCCAGCATATTCCTGTAGGTTGTGTGACAGAAATGCGAGAAAAATAGAGTTTTTATTCAACATTTCAGCTTTGCAGGGTATTCTGGGTAAGAAAACTTTGGGGAATCCACACAAGTCACACCTCTGTGGATTCCCCTGAATGCCTAGTTTCCAGAAATGTTTGGGTTTAGTGTGTTTCTCTATATGGCCGCCGAACCCAGGACCAAAAATACAGGTGCCTGCCTTACAAAACCAATTTGTTTTGCAATAGATAATTTTGATGTCTCCACAATACGATTTGGGCGGTGGAATTTGGGGCTGAAATAAATTGGGGATCTCCCAAGAGAGCACTCTCTCTCTCTCTCTCTGCTTGCCGCCGCATTCACCTGCTCTCTGGGTTGGGCTAACCCACTATTACCCAGTTGCACAGACTGCTTGCGAAGCAGGACTGTCCTCATCGCCAGGAGTTATCGAATGGGACTCCACCGACTGAAAAATCACTCCCAGAGTCTGCGTCATTGTCCTATCCCTCAGATGCTGTCTCAGTATCTGATGTATCGGTTTCTGATCCTATGTCAGAGCTGTCCTCTATAACCCGAGTGCCGGCAGCAGTCATCCATCAAGATGCCATCTCTGCTATTGGCTAAACTGTTGCGCTAAAACACTAGCCTACATAGACAGTCACAAAATCGATGGTGTGTGTGAGATACGTGCAACAGTAGAGGCCACCTTACCTGCGCTTCTTCCCTCAATCAGCACGTTCTTTCAAGACACTCAAAAAAAACCTTGTCACATACCATTTGTCACAGTCTTTAGCACCTCCTGCGCCCAGTCCAACAATCATTATTGGTGCTCCCACTCCCTCCTCCTCGGATTCCCTCATTACCACCAAGCAAAAGTGCCCTTCACCTCTCCATAGCCGCCCGCACATACATTTCATTTGTATTATAGCGCAGGTAATGGCTGACTTTACTAATGTACTCAGCTGTTGACATAAAATACAGATTTGCTCTTTGCAGTAGGCATATAAACCTTCTGCGCTTCTTTATGGCACTAAAACTGCCACTAGACTAAAAGTCTGATCCTTTCGTAGCAGAAACATATTCACAATACTTACTTGACTTTTTTATTGCTGCCTAAAAGCTGCAGGTGAAATGCGTCAGTTGAAGTATGTGCATTGCTTTGAAGACACAAGCTGCAACTGCAAGACAACTGGTGGCAAATCTATTTATAAATATATATATATATATATATATATATATATATATATATATATATATATATATAAATAAATAAATATATATATATATCACTTTTATATGTGGGTCTGGTTTTCCTGGGGGCCGATCGCAGCCCCCAGGGAAACCACACACATATTGACAAAAGTGATATATATATATATATATATATATATATATATATATATATATCTACATAGATATAGCTATAGATAGATCTATATATATATCTATATATCTATAGATATATCCATGTACATAGATATATCTACATATATAGATCTATATATATATATATATATATATATATATATATATATATATATATATATATTTTTTTTTTTGTTGTTGTATGGTTTCCTTGGGGGCCAAAATGGCCCCCAGGGAAACCCTACAACAACAACAAAAAAAATTGCCCCCACAGATATAAAAATTATAATCAATTATTATTATTATTTTTTAAAATAAATTTTGCCCCTGGGGGGTGCAATGGCGCCCCTCCCCAGGGGGCACCTACCTTTTTATGCCCCTGGGGGGGGCAGCTCATTGTACGAGGGGGCCAACCCCCCCAAGTGAAATCCCTGGCGTCTAGTAGTGTTTCCTGGCCCCCCGATCGCAGCACAGCTGCGACCCGGGGCCAGAAAACACTTTCAGGAAGGCCTCGTAAGAAAGGGGAGACTCTCCCCTTTCTTACGAGGCCTTCCCGAACGTGGGGAAGCCCGTTTTCCCCATTGGAGCAGGAAGCGGCCGCAAGGCTGCTTCCTGCTCCGATGGGGAAATCAACTTTGTTACGTCAGAAAAAGGGGCGGGTGGGGGAGACACGGAAGCTTCTGTGTCTCCCTGGGACAACCAAAAAAATAAAAAATCCAGAGGATTTATTAACCCCCTCTCTGGTGTCGGCCACTGGTCGTGACCCGCACCAGGGAGGTAGTGCGGGCGTCGACCACCAGGGGTTAATAAATGTTTGTAGTGCTGAAGGTTCCTCGAACAAGTAAGATTTGTCCATGAATGTAATTTTGAAAAGGCGTTGGTGAAGAACATATATTGAATATTCAAGGATTTGAGTTGTGTTTGCGACTTGTAGCTGTAGCAGGAGAGAAGTCTTGTGTGAAAAACACTCTATGACCTGACCATTGCAAAGCACCCATAATGCCTCTATGATGTGCACAAGGGCCAGTTGAAGTCTGTGGACCTAAACAATGTGCCCGTTGGATAGAGGGGGGATAGGTAGAAGGCAAGCAATCTACCGAATGGAAGGTATTGCTGTTTGAAGGAATGCAATCATGTTAGAGACTTCTGAACCTTCTGGAATCCCAAAAAGGCGAAGATTATTTCTCCTATTTCTATTTTCTACATTTTTGGTAAGCCTTTTAAATTAAGCTATGCCCTTGAAGATCTGAGGATTGACAGTGTTACAGTCTTCAAGGTTACTGACTCTATGTTCCAGAGTACAAATTAGTTGTTCGTGTTGGGACCATTGCTTCTCAATATGTTGCAAAGAAGCATTAGTGTGCACCATAAAGGGCTTTAATGCATGCAATTCCTCCATGACATCATCTGGAGTAAAATGTGTAGGTGATTTTGAGGGAGAATCAAGGTCGTTTTGTGGGCCATTGACTGAGGAGGTGTTAGATGTTTTTTTCGCAATTGCACCAGCAGCATGAGATTAAGAGGCGCTATCCTTTAAAAAGTCTGTAGCACTACCCATTGTTAAAGCTGACGGAAGAGAAGATTTAATTATATGTGTGTGCACCACTCAAAGTAAATTATTAGACTTGAAGGAAGAGGATGACTGGCTGCTCTGAGTATTGTGTGGTCTCCCCATGTAGGCCAGCAGCAATTTGGTAATAGGTAGCAGCAATGTGAGGTGATGATGAAATTATATTGCAATGAGAAGCTGCTGCTGGAAGTTTCCAACAACAGAGCAAAATGTAATAAAAAATAAATAAGTAGAAAATCCTAAATTATTCTCTCAGAACAGGCATGGCAGAATACTACAAGAGCAAAACACTTTAGTGCACATAATCAAACAATTGCTGACTAGTTTTAAGGGAACCTTCTAAAAAGAAAAAATAATCCCCTCCGTCAAAAGAAAGCATTTACCATATTATGAAGAACAATTTGAAAGAGCTCCTTGATAACAAGAGCTGTCAGTGAATACTGACATTGAAACCCTCAGCTAAATATGTTTGAAGAGAAAGGTAAAAAGTTCATCTGGCTGTCAGAAGGTGATGAATATTCCATTGCAGAGGAAATTAGATTTTTAGAATGACATCCAGGCAAGCAGATACAAGTAAAATAGAAACATCTTTGTGAAAGTTTAGGATTGTGAAGAGACTTATGAAGTGGAACACAAGCAAATGACACAGATAAATAATTACCTAAGGCCCTCATGAAGTCTCTGAAATGACTTCAAAACTCAATGTCTTTGTAAGATACAGGCATATTTATGCAGCGGCAGAGCTCCGGTGTTCAAAAATGCTGGTGAAATCAATAATTGTGATGTGAAAACATCTCCTTCCTTTCAATAAGTGCTGAAGCCTCACAGAGCTCTAAAAAGCAGCGGCCATCTTGCATGATCTCGAGCCGTGCCCCCCTTTTATATATGATTTACTTGGAACTACTGTGCTTTTCCTTAGGCGTGGTTTGCAAACTCTTAGTATGTTTTTCATTTCTATAGGGAAAATGTATCACGCCAGCATGCAAAAATGCACTACTGACGATGTTTCCGCTATTCTGATTGAGTGAGCATAGCTTATATAATCTATATTAACATGAAATGTTTATGAACGAATGTACGATAATGCTGCATAGAAACTGTATTAATATGTTTTGCTAAAACATGCACTTGAAATGTGCCCACGAGGAGTGGCCGCCAACATATACGGGGACTAATAAAACTGACTAATGTTGATGAATTATTATAGTTAAAGATGGTTTTACACTAATTATTAATGAATATGTTATTAAAGTCTTTTAGGCCTTAGTTAGCATGCGTTGAGGCCTAGCTGCCTGACTCTCATATTAAATGTATTTTTCTAAACATGCAGTGTGCTGACTTGCTAAAGGACATGAACTCTTGTTTTTCTTCAAACTAGAAGCTGAATGTAACTATAGTAGATCCGTTCTCATGAAGTTCTACTTGCTTGTAGAAATATTCTAACTGAATGCAACAGTGTAGATTAATGTTAAGCACAAGGTCGCCCAAACCGGTACAGACAATGGAGCTACTGACCGAAGATGCGCAAAGAATTACAAAACAATGAAATCATACTGGACATTCTACCTCCAAAGACGTCAATCATAAGGACAAATAAAATGCCTGAGAACTGTTATGGGGTGACAAATTCAATGACCTAATGTAAAGTTAATTGGTTAAAGTTTGTGGGGTGCAACCCCTTGTCCAATCGAATTTTAGGGGAATGTAGAACAAAAAGGGGAGAAAAACCGTTGACACCAGGAAGTAAATCAGAACTGGGAGTAGGAGACTAGGAGAGGGAGAGATGCTGATGTGATTTGCTATGATCCAGAGACTTTGTCACTTTGCTTAGTGACTTGATAAATTTTATATTAGAACCATCCTTGTCCTTAGATTGCCCTTTTACACTTTACCTCCTTATGAGGGAAGTGCCCCTTTAACCTGAGCCGAGTTCCTGACTTATGGCGAATCAACTGATGTCCTGAAGACGAAGACCAAACCTGAGTGCTGACCCAAACTTGGAGGGTAACTATATGACAATGAAATTGTGATTGTCTGTTTGCTTTTCTTTTCTAGGTACCAACTGCTTCTCTTTTGACAGAGACCATAGCTAGATGTTTTCCAAATTTGTGTAACTGAATTGTTTTGCATGAAGCCCAACATGCTAATGCTAATTAGAGGTTAGTTTGGGAGGGGTTCACTACAAATGACTGAACCAATGCTTTGTTGAATAATGTGCTAATGATACTCTGCTACGGGTAGTCTATGTTCACGCTTTGCTATATTTTAATGTTTGTGATTCTTGCTTTGATGAAATCTTATCAGAGTTGCCATATTGTAACTATGCTAATGTGTTTTCTGGTTTTGAGACTAATAAACTTATTAGTAGAATTGTAACCAATAGGGAATAACTATCATAAAATTCATATTAAACTGGTGTGGTTATTCATGACTGAAAGGTCATGGTGGTGTCTTGAGTTTAATTAAATGTCATTAACTAAGGTGAAATGCATTGTTGTGATAAATATTAATGACATTATTGACGTATTGATTAACATGTTGATTAGTTATCTCGTCCTAAGGTGTCTTCAATCAGGGTCAAAAGATTAATTGGTCTAAAACGAGTCCCAATGTGTGTGTAATAATTAGCCATAAAGGGACGCGTTAACATGATCAGTTCCAGAAAACTGTATAGTGATGTTATGTAAAAGATCAAATCTCTCTTTTATGCCATAACTATGGTTTGGATTTGGTGGTAGAACTCAGTATAGGCAATTTTCTTTTACTTTAGCCCTAAATCGACTTTGATCTATTTACCTTTACCTTGCCTTGCTTTTTGGTTTATTTAACCACAATGCTGCCTGGCGTGCTAAAATGAATTACTGCATTACTTTGCATCCTACTGTTTGATGGTGACCAAAACATTTCATTGTGTCATTAAAACATGCTTTGAGTTCCTCTTTCCAATGTCCGGTACTGTCCTTTGGCATCTGATGGAAGTCCACAAAATGCTTTTAACTGGAATGTTTTTTTAATCTGCCATGCCACATGCAATATCCTCCGATAGCATATCTAAATATCTGCTTGGATCCTCTGTGTTTGCTCACCTTGATTGTGCTTTGCATTCCATTGCCGTAGGTGACTTAGGAAACTGAGAAAAACCCAGCAAATATCATGAGAAGCTCCTGATAATTCGCTGTTGTTAATGCGTCAAGTTCAATATTGGTATGAGCAGAGTTATTAAATTGTCACAACTAAGATTTGGGGACTCTAGCTGTACTGCAAATAGCATTAAATTACTGAAGCAGAAATGTTTCTGAGATGCATGCCTTCTTTTTCTGAAGAGACTGGGTTTTGTTTAGAATTTGGCTAATGGGCTTCTGTGTCAAAATGTGATTGATTGCACATCTGCCAATTAAAAGTGCCATTTGTTAAAAACAAATGTTGTCATGCCATAGGAGACCACTTGGAGCCACTTGGCAGAAACATGTTGACCTTTGGGAGCCGTAGTAATGATTCACCCTGATATTCAAGTAATAAAATGTATGATTTGCATTATTTGGGAGATTTTTATTTTGGTTTGTGGGATCCCTCTGTATATTCAGTTTTGAGAGCCTGTTGAGTGCTAGCCTGCTAACAGGGCAGCATGCTTATAATTAGAACAATTTTTGTGAGCAGGGAAGCCCGATGAAGAAGCTTGACGCCTGAGCAGGTGTACTAGAGCTTACCTTTTTTTTCAATTATTATTCGAAGACTGACACACTTGACTTTTAGTAATTGCTCCCATTCTATAGATAAATGATCTCTGATTTGGTTGACTTCTCACTAATCGGAATTTACTTCTTGTTATTGTGCAGTTGTTAAAGCACTGACCCCTCTAGTGCCTTTTCTCACTATCTTGAGGGTTTTTATTTCCAGACAACAATATTAGTAAATAATATGGTGCTGGATGATGGACACCACCCCTTTACAATAACAGTATGATCACTTACTACTATGAGAGTACATGGTTTTCCAACCTGCTCTTAATAACTCTGGCATAAACATCAAGTCATAAAGAGATCTCAAATTTGTTTGTCTTTCTTAGGAATGAGTATGGCTTAAGACACTGAGCTCTGTGTTCCCTCTAATCTTGGAATATTTAACTTTAAATCCTTCAATCTGACGATGAAAGACTCATGAAGTGTAAAGAACTCAATTCTGATTTTTGAATTCTGATTGAGTGATTGATTCATTCATTCACTCACTCATTTATAAATACTTGCTCACCAACATAGCTTTTTTGGGGCTATGGAACTAAAAAAGTAAATTTTGACAATGATATGAGAGAGCCTTCTAGATGGGATAAATAGCTGAGTTTACAGTTTTATTATACATTATAGTAGGTTGTTGATTAGTCTAAGGGCCACAGGCATATTTTGCAAGTCGCAGAGCCAAGCAGGGAAACACAGTCTTTACAGTAGTGACTTTATTTTCTTTCACGGTTTCTATTACAAGACATGAGTTATTTCTGATTCAATTTCCTTTGGAGATTGTGATTTTTTCTTTTACACTACAGGTAATTTAAGGTGTGCTTCTTAATGTGTGATGCAGGCTAACCTAAAGTGGATTCTGGCTTCTAGTGGTAGCCAGTGGACATCTCTTATATTGGGTGTGATTTCTTGGTCCCCTGTTCATGGATAAGTAGAATGACAAATACAGTTTTGGCAGGACAGCGGATATGGCATTCCCTCCATCAAGGTGTAATCGTACCAGCACTTGCAATGCACATCTCAAAGAATGGAGGGGCATTTCTGATAAATGGGAGTTGAAATGAAGTGGTTTTCATTAGTTTGGAGATCTGAGAAGAAAATACTTTCTGTTCCAGATACAGAATGCTGCATGGATCAATAACATTTTGACAAGAAAATGGTTGCACACTAAGGGGGTCATTATGACCCCAGCGGTCGGCGGACCACCTGCGGTAATACCACCAACAGGCTGGCAGTGTTCAGCCAGCATATTATGACCGTGGCGAACATACCGCCGATCCCGCCTGTATACCACCAGGCTTCAGCCAGGGGGTCATAATCCCCAGGGCAGAGCTGTCAGCAGCACTGTCCTGGGGATTATGAGCCCCCAACCGCCAGCCTTTTCATGGCGGTAAACACCGCCATGGAAAGGCTGGCGGTAAGGGGGACTCAGGGTGCCCCTGGGGGCCCATGCGCTGCCCATGCATTTGGCATGGGCAGTGCAGGGGCCCCTAGGCACAGCCCCATCGCGCATTTCAATGCCTGAATTACAGGCAGTGAAATGCGCGATGGGTGCTCCTGCACCCGCTGCACATCAACATTCTCGCCGCCTATATTACGAGCCGGCTTCCATGTTCATGTGACTTTTCCTCTGGGCCAGCAGACGGAAACGCTGTTTCTGTCCGCTGGCCCAGTGGAAATGGCTGCCGTGGCTTCGGTGGTCTTTTTACAAGACCACCAAAGTCGTAATGAGGGCATAAGAGCTTTGCATTTTTTGGACTGGAATGAAAAGTGGATTTTCTATCTGGATTGGGATATTAATATAATCTCCAAGAGCAGTGTAGACTGATGTTATATGTGAGATTAGATATGTTTTCACACTATGATTGCCAATAACTTTATGGTGGTGCATAGAGCTTAATATTGCAATTTATTTTTGTTGTGTTGTAAACCAACTATGATCCGTTCTAACTTGTCCTCCTTCTTGATTTATGAAAACTGGAATGTTCACTCTCTTGCTAAAACGGTTGTGGTGACCTAAATATTGCATCTCGCCAGGCCAACTTGACTTAAATTTAATTTACCAACATGGATAGCAATTTTTGGCATTTGATGGAGCCTTGTATTCTGACATTCCACAAAGTAGTTTTAGGTGGCATTTAATTTTAATCTGTCACCCCTCTGCGATCTCCTTTGAGAGCGTACTTGAAGTTGTGTTTGGGTCCTGTGTGACTTCTCCTCATAGTGATGATTTGTATTCCTTTGAAGAGACTGAGGCCCTCATTATGAGTGTGGTGTTCTTAAGACTGCCACTCCCGTGGTGGTGGTCAGACAACCACCAAAATGGCAGCCCGACCTCCACATTCTGACCGTGGCAAAAGCGCCACCGTCAGACCACTGGCACCGCCACTCTTAGGCCAGCCGGCGGCCTGGTGGTTACGACTCCCATATCCGCCAGCTTTTGCATGACGGTTCCACTGGCATTCAAAGGCTGGCGGGAACGGGTGCCGGGGGTCCTATGAGGGCCCCTGCACTGCCCATGCACCTGGCATGGACAGCCCACTCACGCTTTTCACTGCCTGATTTACAGGCAGTGAAAAGTGCAACGGGTGCTGTTGCACTCGACTCACCACAACATTGCACGATTACGAGCCGGTGTCAATGTTGTGGTGAGTTTCCCTCTGGGCCAGTGGGAAAATTATAAAAGGGCCAGTGAGCGGAAGACCAGAGTGGCGGTCTTCCGACCAAAAGACTTTGGCGGGTGGCCTCTGCCACCCGCCAAACTCATAACAAGGCCCTTATTAACACCCCACCAGAAGTCAGAAGTCATAAGTAGCCCTAATTATCCACATTGAGGGGCCGATTTAAGAGCCATAGCATAATTGTTTTTTACACTAAGGTGGTATCAAAGTGGTATTTTCCCTGTGCCATATTTAAAAATTGGTGCAATGCATGCATTGCCCCACTTTCTAAACCCTTACACCACATTATGACTGCGCCAGAGGGGGGTTGAAAAAAATCAGAGACATCAATAGGGTCAAATAACATTACGCTATTGCCCCCTACCATGGGCCATGGTACGCCATATTTTAAATACGCAGCTTACATGGTGGCAGTGGGGGGGCACTAAGGGGCGCAAGGAAAGTGGCTCTGCACTAGCTGCAGCGTCACCTTTCTTAAATCTACCCCTTAGTATCTCTATGTGGCATTTCCAGTCGCCCAATGGTGATAGGTAAAAAGTGGCTACAGCTAAAGCATGAGGGGACAGGCTGCACTTCAAAGTAGAAAGTAAACTACTGAAGAGTGATGTTCATGACATGCCCTCTTTTTGCTTCTCCATCTATTGTTTTCAGTCGGCTTATTGAATGTTTCCGTTTATAGTGACTGTACGCTTTACATTGATGTTTATTCTACTTGCTTATTTTCATTTTTTTTTAAGCTATATTCTGCAATGTTTCCATACATTTTTCAGAAAATTTGACTCATCGAAGATTATGGTTTTGTTTTTGTATATACATTAGCTTGCGCATAGGTTGTGTCAGATCGGGATTTCTCATAGCTCGTTTAAAAAATAAGAATTTTTCATTCCTTTATCCAATTGCCTTAAAAGGTTCACTATTGAATAACATTTTTCTTTTGCTACAGAAAAAACTTTTACTTTGTTACTGTTTTAACGCCATGTTGACCTGTACATTTATGACGTAAGGCACAATTGACTTTCTAGGGCCTAGATTATGAGCGCACAGAATATTCATTTTGATTGCTTCTTTCATTCCAAACAAAGCTGATACAAATCTAGTGAGACATTCTGGCGTGCTCATGTTCTATAAGTCTCCCAGACACCATAAAAGCATATACTACTTTTCTGATTTTCGCTTTTTTGAGTCGAACTGCTTGGGATTCTGGGCCCTAATCAAAAAGAATAAGTTACACATGTAAATCTGCTTAATTGGATAGATTTAGGGGGTCATTCCGACCCTGACGGTCATGGACCGCCAGGGCCGGGGATGGAGGAAGCACCGCCAACAGGCTGGCGGTGCTTCAGGGGTAATTCTGACCGCCGTGGTCAGAAAAGGGAAACCGGCGGTTTCCCGCCGGTTTTCCCCTGCCCCAGGGAATCCTCCACGGTGGCGCTGCAAGCAGCGCCGCCATGGGGATTCCGACCCCCTTCACACCAGCCTGTTCCTGGCGGTTTACACCGCCAGGAAGAGGCTGGCGGGAACGGGTGACCCTAACAGGGCCCCATTAAGATTTTCAGTGTCTGCAAAGCAGACACTGAAAATCGCGACGGGTGCCACTGCACCCGTCGCACACCAGCAGCTCCGCCGGCTCCATTCGGAGCCGGCTTCATCGTTGCTGGGGCTTTCCCGCTGGGCGGGTGGGCGGGCTTTTGGCGGTCGCCCGCCCGCCCAGCGGGAAAGTCAAAATGACTGCCGCGGTCATTTGACCGCGGTGCGGTCTTTTGGCGGACTCCGCCTGGCAAGCGGCGCCCGCCGCCCGCCGGGGTCGGAATGACCCCCTTAGTCTTACAACTAGCAGTATCTTTACCTCTTTTTGCTATGAATCATTTCTGACTTTAAGGATACTATTAGGTATAATCATCTATCTCCTTCCACTCCGTTCAGGGGATGGAGTCTCCTACAACATAATTTCCAATTGTAAAATATACTATTAGTAACTTTTACATTCTGCACACTTGTCAGAGACCTATTCCACCAGGGAGGAAGCCTCTCCTATTGGTGCGGAGACCTCCACATGCAGAAGTGAGGCCTCGTTCTGGAAAGGAATAGGATATTAAACATCTGACCAATATCACACACACTTATTTACTTCCAACAACATTAATACTGGCTACGCCACAGATTATGCTTTTTCGTTTTCCTGTTTGTGATACTGCAGCCACCAGGAATCAGATTCTACCTTAAGGATTGAAACTTCACTCTCAAACCTGAAGAGGAAGAGAACTTTCACAGAGGAGGAGACAACCCTTAGATAGAGTATCAGTTTAGCCTGTTCCATAAAGCTTTGGAAAAGCTATTAGTATAATTAGTATTAGTTCAATGTTATAAAAACTCCTCATAAAACATTCTCACGCCCACCACGTATAGTACCATATATTGGTGTTGCTCTTCCATTCACATAGCATTGTTTTAATACCAATTGTCAGAAGTTAATCTGCAAGTGAGAGGTCAGTGTCCAGAACCTCAAATGGTGGATTCACGTGCCAGGGGCCAAGAATAACGGTGCATGAGTTTAGAATAATATTTAATTAAAGATGGCATTAATTACTCATTCTAATATTAGTGCACTTAAATGATGTGTTCCAGATCTGATGTGTTTCTGGGCAACTCAAACAGTTTGCAGAGTAAATAACACCTGGTTTACGAAGTCCTTCAGGTGACCAATGACATGTCTACATACTCCAATATTTGCACTGTCCTTGTGAGCGCTTCCCTGCCACTGATTCATCCAACAATCGGTCTTGGGCCAGTTCTCCTTGGTCTTCATGGTGTCTGATGAGTTCTAGGGAAAAAGACAGACGGTTACTTTAGCAACTGAATATTTGTAAACAGCGCACTGTGGTTGAACAGTTCGTCTTTGAACTTGTAGGAAGTGTAATGTGATTTAACAGTGAATCTTTGAACTAGTGATCTGCGCATTGTGAGTCAACAGGGCATCGAGAGAGCTAGATGATCCTTAAGTACTAATAGGTGTTGGGAGAAAGGCCTCAGTGACATCAGCACACCTCTGTGAGGTCCGGCAGGCGGGGTATCCTTTAAGTTTGTGATGGAGAAATCCCTCTGCCAAACTCTAAATCAGGCCCTTTGTTTCCTAGACTCTAACTGTATTTTGAAATGGTGGTTTTACTGACTAGCAACTGTACTAAAAATGACTTTGATGTTCACATTATGAACCACAGCCAGCTTTAGTGCTAGTGGGACAATCTTTTTTTGTGCCCCACCCCGTGACCTCATCCTCGGATTCCCTCACTACCGCCCATCAAAAGTGTCCCTAATCTCCATGGCCGATCTTGCAGACATTAAATTTGTTTTGAAGCACAGGTAAAGGCTGGCTTTACTAATGCACTCAGCAATGGTGGTTGGCGGCAAATTACATTGGAGGAGCACCTAACACATGCACAAAAAAACTACACATAACATACACAATAACATACACATCAATATAAATGTAAAGAAAATCACTTACCTTACTCAGTGTTCTGCAGCACATCCCTGTTGTTCTGCAGCATGTTCTCGGATCGCAAAGTCCACAGCCAACTCCCCCATCCAATCAAGACTCTGTTTTCATGCAGTTAAACAGCATGTCTCTCGTCGGGGAAATTCGGTCCCAGGTGTGGTCAGAGAGCAGTATCCAAATAGTGGTTGAGTGTACTGATAAAGGTAAAGAACATGTCAAAGCCTGTGTACGCGTGCAGTGAAACACAGCAGGAGATACTGACTTAAGTGTCATTACCTGGTTTTGTTGCAAGTCCCTTGCGGTCTGTCTGTAATTAATCATCCTGATCCTAGCAGTCCATCTATATCTAGAAATCCATGTCATTCTGGCTTTCCCACTGGGCCGGCGGGCGACCGCCGAAAGTCCGCCCGCCAGCCCAGCGGGAAACACCCTTCCCACGAGGACGCCGGCTCAGAATGGAGCCGGCGGAGTGGGAAGGTGCGACGGGTGCAGTTGCACCCGTCGCGAATTTCAGTGCCTGCAAAGCAGACACTGAAATTCTTCGTGGGGCCCTCTTACGGGGGCCCCTGCAGTGCCCATGCCATTGGCATGGGCACTGCAGGGGCCCCCAGGCACCCCCTACCGCCATCCTGTTCCTGGCGGGAGAACCGCCAGGAACCGGATGGCGGTAGGGGGTGTCAGAATTCTCAATTGCAGCGGGAAGTCGGCGGTACACCGCTGACTTTCCGTTTCTGGCCGCGGCTGAACCGCCGCGGTCAGAATGCCCAGCGGTGCACCGCCAGCCTGTTGGCGGTGCTACCGCCGACCTCCGCCATGGCGGTAATTACCGCCAGGGTCAGAATGACCCCCTATGTCTATTCAGGTGTTATAGAAGGAATGTATGCTTTCGGGGCACAGCTCCACAGGTAATGAAGGAGGTTAATTGTAAGAAAACCTGAGGCTGGTTACAATGCCACCCAATAAGGTGGAACGATATAGAAATGCTCAAAGGCCCAAGTCCAGGTAGAATGACAAGTTTGGAAGGAGCAGGAAACTGTCTATTGATCGTAGTATAGTTAGAGGCCCCTAACTGAGAGGAATGACCTGTCTCCTAATTGTATGTGCCGTGGTGTAAATGTAACAAAAAGGAAGGGAGTACAAAAAGAGAACAACCAATATTGGGAAGCACTTTACATTGGTGGGGATGAAAGATATACTAGGTCCATTCATACTATCTGTACATATGATGTCTTTCCTGCTTTCAGGTGTTTTTTTTTATGCCTTACTGCCAACTATATGATTCGCCTTTGGGATTATAATATTCCTTGTTTATTTTGATTGTGGCTTTAACTTGCTTTGTCCTCTTTATTTTGTTTCACTTTTGAATAAACTTTAATATTTGTTGAATGTCATGAAACTTGGGTTTGTGATAATGTTTCTTCCCTTACCCCTCATGCTTCCCTTCTATTACCTTGCATGTCTGATTTTTTTTTAACTGCACTGTTATGTACTGTAGAAAGTAATATGGTTGTAACAATGCTTTTCAAAATGTGCTTTGCCAAGAATTCTTAATATTCTTGTACAACGGCAATTACATCTATGCCGTCTGCTCTGCTCTGACAGCCATGCCAACTAGTAAAACTGTTCAAAGTACATAAGAAGTTTATGTTTATTGTCTGACAGTATTTGTTTTCAGACTATACTAAAATGCCGGTTGCATTCAGAATTTGTTTCTAAGTTTTATGCTTTCTTATGTAGAAAAGACTGCTTTGCAAGAAGTGTTTTACTGTGTTTCATGCACCCGTTGACCCTGTTTCATCGAACCTTTACATCAGACATTACCCTAGTTTCATTTATTTTAGGTTTTTGGGCCTCATTACGAGTTTTGTGGTTCCAGGACTACCGTGGTGGCGATGGCGCTCGACCGTCATTGGTCTGGCGAATGTGACCATGGGATTACGAGTTTGGCGGTCATACCAACAGAAGAAAGCCAGCGGTCCGCCAGCACTGCCAGGCCGCACAGACCGCCATGGTTACAAGGAAGGATAAACAGACCTGGGGAGCCTATGTTTTGACTGGACTCATTACGAGGTTGCATCCCGCCAATGTGACTGTCCCGGTCCAACCACCATATATCAGGAGGCAGTAACGGCAGTATAATGGGAGACGCTCATCTGTGGGCAGCCTTACACATCCAATGCCATCAAGGAGCCATTCACAAACGTCATCCCAATGACATCGGAAGAGAGTGAAGTCAACATCTGTGTGGACTCCAACAGCTGTCAGCACATGCACCTACCTGCATCACCAACCTTAAAAACAGCTTGTAGGGGGTGTGGCCAGCAGCAGACAGAGATGGTTGCTTGAGAACGCAGCTCCGACACCCGGGCGCATTTCCCCCAATTAATCCGCTATATAATCTGCCCCTGGGTGCAACCCAATGACACTGGTTTGATTCGAAACGCGTGGGGCACCCAGTGAGCCCCACACAATTGCCGACGACAGCATCATGAAGCATCGACATCGCCGCAGCCTAGGGGAAGCATCACCGGGGGTGGGCCGCTGCACTGAGGTGTGTGGTTGGCGCTGGTGGCAACCGAGTGCAGTGGCCACAGAGATCGGAGCCTGCTGGACTGATGGGTACAAGGAGGCCTGGTGAGTGCTGGCTCCTACGCCCCCATCCCTCTGGAAAGAACTTGGTCTCAGCCTGGCTGGGGCCCTGAGGCGGCCTACTGTGCTGGGCATGCGCAACAAGGCCAGAAGTGAAGGATTGCAAGGACCCCCTACGCATGGGGCCCACGCTACGGTGCCCGAAGGCAGCTAGAGAAGTGGTGGGCCCTCTGGCAGGGACGTCAGGTGGCCGGGGCCCATTCCGGTCCACTTCACATAGTGAAAGAAAAAGGAGGGTGACCCAGCAGAGGGAGAGACTATCTAGGCCTACAAAACATATGTATTTAAGTACTCGCCTCCCCCGAATGCCCCCAGTGAATCGCACCGGAATAGAGAGTCAACATTGGTGACTCAGTGCCCCTGTTGCAGACCTTCACCCCCACCTTCCCAGCGCCAGCAGCACATTGAGCCCGGGAAATACCTTGAGGCGGCCTATGGGGGATAAACAAACAATTATAACACTAGTGGCACACGGCACTGCAAAACCAACCAACTACACACGTGTCAAAGGGATGCATTCATGCACGTAACACATATGTTCATAATAGGCAATATTCACGCGTGGAGTGACCAAGTGGGTATATCTATCTATACAAGTGGACAGTCCTACCACAGCAGGGAATTACAATTCTTACCCTTTCATAGAGGCTGCTAGCCTCTGGTATCCAGGAGGGGGAGTGTCCCCTTATAGTCAAACACTAAGGGGAGACACAGAAAGAGACGGACACAAAGACAAAGTGAGGAAGGGGAGGGAACAGGAGTAACCAGGATAGATACAGGGGAGAACAAGACTAGTGGAGTGGTTCCCACTAGGAACCCACTATCATTGCTAAAATAAAGAGATACTGCTTAATAGATAAAGTAGTAACACGGAGTGGCTACAAGTAATAGTCATAAAAACAGGTAGAAAGTGAAATTTAAATTAATGGAGGGAAGGCTTATCTGTGCTGCCTGTGACCCATGCAGCCACTCACTACATCAAAGGGGGCGCTCGCCGTGTGCCTATATCGTCCTCACCTTGGACCGCTTGCGACAAGTGGCTGAGGGAGAACGGTCTATTTATGGCTGTAAGATGTTCCAGGTGCGCCCTGTTAGCGCGGTAATTAGAGATAATTTCCAGTGAATCACCGCCGCGGGCCTTTTTGGTGCGTTTCTGGCCTCGATATGGTCCCCGGCATGGCGGGCGCCCCAGCTGAGCCGGGGCGCCGGCATGAATGCGTGTGAGTGCTCGGATGGGGCCCAGGCCGGAAGATTCCGGCCCGAGCGTCACAACCGGAAGCCTCGCGCTCCCGGTGGGGCCGCTGGGAAATGTAGTTCCCAGCGGTCCCGTGGCCCAGTGCAAAGTAAAACGGGAAGATAAGAAATAGAAAGAAGAAAGAAGAAGGAGCCAGGAACGGAAGGGGGGGAAAGAGGGGGGTTTTGAGGGGGGCCGGGGGGTTTAAAGATACAAAGAGGGGGAGAAGAGGGAAAGGAGAAGGAAAGGGGGAGGGAGGGGGTGACAACCGCTGTTTCTTCCCGCGCATGCACTCTGCAGTTACCTACTGACATTTCACTGACATTACCCTTCCAAATAGGAACATATACAACCCAGGGCTACGCTGATATCCGCGACGCCCTCGTTAAGAGAACCCCGTACTTTCTTGTGTATTTCAAACTACAGGCTCTGCATCTCATACAGAAAATCACCAAACTAATCCATCCCAATCAATCAGGATTCATGCTGGGCAGGGACACAGCCCTGAACCTGCGTCGACTGCAAGGAATATTGGTACGCATGGAAAGAATCCATGAGGATACAGTAATCCTGTCACTGGACGCTCGCATGGCCTTTGACACCATCGAGTGGCAATACCTCTTTGCAGTATTAGAATGCATGGGCTTCGGCCCCAAATTTCTTGAGTGAGTGCGGCTGCTGTACGTGGAACCCCTGGGATAGATGGTTGTAAACACCAGAACCTCTCATGTATTCCCCCTCAGGCAGGGGACCAGAAAGGGTTGTCCGCTATCACCACTAACATTTGTCCTGATACTGAAACCACTAGTGGTCTGGGTCCGTAGGAATCCCCTGATCCGCAGATTGCAGTGGACAGAAGAATGGGAAGACAAAAGATCCCTATATGTCGATGACATTCTTTTGTATATGTCGTAGTCATGCCCCTCAATTAATAGACTGCTGGATATCCTCAATTATTTTAGAAAACATTCTGGGTATACGATCAACTGGTCCAAATCCACAGTGTATGTCCTTCATGGGCAAGTGCCAAACCTGCCATCAAATTTTGAGCCGCAGGTAGTGTTTGACCCGTTCGGCTATCTTGGGATATATGTTAACACTGATCCCAACTTATTCTATGTGGCTAACCTACAGAGCCCTGTACACCTCCTCAAGGGAGACATACAGCACTTGAGAGCACTCCTACTCTCTCTGCTCAGGCGGGAAACTTTGTTTAAAATGATGGCACTAGCAAGATTACTCTGCGTGTTGCAAACCACACCATGCACAGTCCCCATAGCCTACTTTAAGACTATCAAGGGCAAGGTTAGAGCCTTCCTGTGGGATGGGGTGCCTTGCATATAGCTTACAATAAGGTAACACAGGACAGGTACAATGGAGGGATATCCCTACTAGATATCCAGCAGTATTATTGGGCAGCGCAACTAGTGGTCATTAATCAATGGGTTCATCAACCCTTTAGTTAACACAGAGTTACCAGCTGACCTCTCAGTCTGGCTAATGTCTCAATTGGACTACTAAACTGGGTACTTCTAGGTAACAAATTGATCATCACATTAAACCCGACTTGATGCCAAGGTTGAATTTAATGTCACTTTGAGGGAAAGGAAACTTTTGTGGGCTCACACAGTTGCTGGCCACCAGACAGCCTTCTGCCTTACTTGGAAGTAGTGTGAACAACTCCCAGACTCAGAAACAATATAAGCCTCCTACAGGGCAAGTGTTACCTCCCCCATTGGAAATGGCCCTTTTTGCAAGGTTATCCCCAAACGTTTTGCCTTTGACATCCTGTTTTTCCCTGTGTGCTGCATTTTGTTTTCTCTGGCTTTAGGACTCTGGGCACTTAACCACTGCAGACCAGTGCTAAAGTGCAAGTGCCCTCTGTCTAAACTGTATGGGTGATTGGTTTATCCATAGTTGGCATATTTAATTTACTAGTAAATACCTAGTAAAGTGCACCATGTGTGCCCAGAGCCTGTAAATTAAATGCTACTAGTGGGCCTGCAGCCCTGATTGTGCTACCTACCTAAGTAGCCCTGTAAACATGTCTCAGACCTTCCACTGCAGTGTCTGTGTGTGGTGTTTTAAACTGCCATTTCAACCTGTCAACTACACCCAATTGCCAGGCCCAATCCTTCCCTTTTAATAGATGTAAGTCACCCCTAACTTATCCTGCCCTCCTGCGAACTCCCATGCCCCTAAGGTAGGCCCAAGTCAGCCCGATGGCAGGGTGCAGTGAATGTAAAAGTTCATGTACTGATGTGTTTTACATGTCCTGATAGTGAAATACTGCTAAATTTGTTTTTCACTATTGCAAGGTCTATCTCCCTATAGGGTAACATGGGGATTGTCTTGAAATATATTTTAAGAGTATTTTCCCTATGGGAGCAGATAGAGATAGGAGTGTGGGGTCTCTGAACTCACAATTTAAAAATACATCTTTTGGTGAAGTTGGTATTTGAATTGTAAGTTTGAAATGCCACTTTCAGAAAGGGGGCATTTTCTTGCTTAACCATTCTGTGTTTCTGCCAGTCTGCGGAATACATGTCTAGACAGTCACAGAAAGGGAGCTCAGGTGTGTCCTGCATATCCTGATGGCCCATCATCAGGCTAACGGGTCTTCCTGAGCTAGAGTGCTGGGAGGAGCTGACACTTTCTCCTGAATAGGCTGTGCTTGTCCTCACACAAAGCAGTCTCCAATCCTTTGGAGTGTGACTGAGGCCAGGGCAGGGAAGGCCGGGTCTTGTACTTTATAAAGACCTTTTTTTAAAGTTTCAGATGTGGGAATAAGTACTGGACCCCTGACCCCAAGTAGTTGGTCACTTCTAGACTGACAACATTCTGCCAGGAAGAAGAGCTGGATTCTGTTGGATGCGGTAGGAGGGACTGCGACTCTGCCTGTTGCTTTGTTGTGCTGGCCTGCTGCTTCTTTCCTGGGAGTGAAAGGATTGGACTTTGCTTTCTACATTCTACATTCCAAGGTTATCCAAGGGCTTGAACTGAGCTTGCCTTCTGTTAAGTAGTCTCAGGGCCATCAGAGACTTAACCTACCAGTGCCTGGGCTATCTTGCTGAGAGGCCTGACTTGCCATGTGATACCAAACCCAGTTCATGGGCCCTTGGAAGTGAACTTTGGTGCAACCAAGAAGAAACCAAGCACATCAACTCCAGAGTGACTTTGGAACTGGCATCGCTGTCTGAAACCGTGCAGTTGCCAGCACCAGAGCTGTGGTCCCCGCTGAGTGCAGCGACTATGAGTGCCATGCCATTGATGTTTGTGACACCCGACTCCGACACCGCCTTAGTACCTGTAGCTCTGTGGTGTGATCGCGGTACCGCAAAGTCAACGCTTTGCATCTTGACCTGCTGGATTCCTTGACCCCCCCCTTGTTGTAAAGAACCAGCGCCTTGCTACCGATGCCACATCAACTCCCTTGCAACAGTGAGGAACTGATGCCCACCTCCCCTGCCTAGCAGAAAGGAACCTACGCCTCACCTCCCCATAGCAGTAAGGAACCGATGCTGCACCAACTCCAGTGATCTCCAACTCCATGCAACATCTTTGTTTCCTCATCCTTTTCAAAGGTACTGTACTTTGGGTTTGTGCGACTCCATGATTGGCCTGCACTCCCTTGGGAGTGGCATTGGACTATTGGAAATGACTCTGTGGAGATGCCGTGATAGCCTCAATAGGAGCTATTGTGTTTCAAAGCGCTATACTAGGATTTAGGGCCTGATTACAACTTTGGAGGAAGGTGTTAATCCGTCCCAAAAGTGATGGATATACCACCAGCCGTATTACGAGTCCATTATATCCTATGGAACTCGTAATACGGCTGGTGGTATATCCGTCACATTTGGGACGGATGAACACCTCCTCCAAAGTTGTAATCAGGCCCTTAGTCTTTCAAAAATTGAATCTTTACTTGTGTTTTGGATGATTTCTGTTGTTTTGGTCTTGTTTTACTTAGATAAATATTGGCTATTTTTCTAAACTAGTGTGGAGTACTTTTGTGATGTTTTCACTGTGTTACTGTGTGTGTATGTACACATACTTTACACATTGCCTCTGAGGTAAGCCTTACTGCTTGTGCCAAGCTACCAAGGGGGTGAGCAGGGGTTATTTTAGCTGCGTGGCTCCCTTACCCTGACTAGAGTGAAGGTCCCTATTTAGACAGGGTGTAAACCACTGACAACTAGAGACCCCATTTCTAACACTGGTGGTCATCGGTGAGGATAGGACTTGTATTTGTACTTGACCAGGAGTGATGGGAGTCCCACAGTGTCAGGGGAACTTGGTAGGCAACTGTCACAAACATCCCACCAGTTCTGGTGTCTGCCAGCACCATCCTGAAGGAGAGGGTGCAGAAGTCCAGAGGGATAACAAGTGGAACAGGGGTTGCCAGTTCTGAGGTCAGAAATTACCCTGGTGACACCACTTTTGGCTTGGGAGGGCTTGATGCTCTGTCAAATGGACAGGGATCAGGAGACCTGCTCCAGGCAGACTCTCAGACAACACATGAGGAATGTATTTCCACTGGGGGGGTTGTATTCCCCGAAGTCCTGGCTTGCCCGGCACATGCTCAGCCAAAGGGTACAAACTATGGACTGGAGGACCAGTCTCAGGATAACACTTCATAACTGGTGGGAGGGAGAGTGGACAAACGGTGCCAGTAACCTGGGGCTATCGCCCTCCATTCTGAGAAACTACAGAGAATAAAGAGCCCTGGAAGGGCTGAGGCATGGCTCTCATCACTGACAGATGCCAGTGGGCCCTGTTGGTTGCTGTCCTTGTGGACGGAGTTGCCCTTAAGTTGGGGACAGGAGTCACACCCAGGGGTAGAATGGGCCACACCACTACAATGGCAATGGTGGTACTGTCTGCCTACTGGGATACATCTGTGAGCAAAGTAAGGTTAGGGGCTGCACAGATGGGGTCCACAGGTGAGGAGAAGGATTCCTCATGGGTTAGCTTAGTGGGCCCTTACATTATGGACAAAGGAATCCAACTGGATTCAGAAAGGTGTAGAAATGGAACATACAACTTCTGTTGTAGACCAGGGTCCAAGTTCTATCGCTCTAAGCAGGGAAGTCCATCAGGGTATTGCTCGGTGTACCATGGCTTTAGGTTAGAAGGGGTTGTGTTGGACCTGGCCCTTTTTGCAGTGTTATCCTCAAACCTTTTGCCTCCTTCCCCCTATTTATTCTGACCTTTTTTGGTTGGCTGTAGGACTGTTGACACTTTACCACTGCTAACCAGAGCTAAAGTGCATATGCTCTCTGCCTAAAATGTCTTGGTGATTGGTTTAGCCATGATTGACATATCTGAGTTACTAGTAAGTCCCTAGTATAGTGTACCAGGTGTGCCCAGGGCCTGTAAATCAAATGCTACAAATGGGCCTGCAGCACTGATTGTGCCATGCACATGCGTATCCCTGCAAACATGTTGCAGACCTGCCACTACAGTGTCTGTGTGTGCAGTTTTGAAGCTGCCATTCTGACCTGGCAAGTGCACCCACTTGTCAGACCCAAACCTTCCATTTTCCTACATGTAAGACACGCCTGAGGTAGGCAGAGAAGGGCGGGGAAGGCAGGGTCTTGTGCACTTCAAATACAAGTTTGCCTTTTCCAAAGACAGAAATGGATATAAGTACTGGACCTCTGACCTCACATAATTAAAACACTTCTGGACTAAGGATATTCTGCCTGGATGAAGAGCTGAATGTTGTAAGACGGACTGCCACTCTGCCTGTTGCTTTGTTGTGCTGGCCTTCTGCTTGCTGCTTCTGTCCTGGAAGTGAAATGACTGGACTCTGCTGTCTAAATCATGCTTTCCAAGGTTCTCCAAGGGCTGGAACTGAGCTTGTCTGCTGTTAAGTAGTCTCAGGGCCATCAAAAACCTCACCTACCAGCACCTGGGCCCTCTTTCTGAGAGTCCTGACTTGCCAAGTGGTGCCAAATCCAGTTCCTGGACCCTTGGAAGTGAGCTTAAACACAACGACTCCAGAGCAACTTTGGAACCAGCACCGCCGTCCGCTCCGTGCCGCTGCTAGCACTGGAGCCGTGGTCCCTGCTGAGTGCAACGACTGTGACCTGCAATCCTGGTCCAATGCCACCACAGCACCTCCAAAGTCCTGCCACAACATGAGTCCAGAGTGCCGTGTGACAGACGTCCATAACACCTAACCTTGTCTCCGCTGCATCACCTGGAGCCCCGTGGTGTGATTGCTACACCACAAAAGCAGTGCTTCGCATTTTGACATGCTGGATTCATTGACCTTGCCTTGTCATAAGGCACTGACATCTTGCCACTGATGCTGCATCACCTCTCCTGCCTAGCAGTAAGGAACTGATGCCTCACCTCCCTGGTAGAAGTAAGGAACTGAAGCTGCACCGGCTCAAGCGATGCCTCATCTCCCTGACACCGTCCAATGTCTTTGTTTCCTCATCGTTTTCCAAGGTACTGTACCTGAGGTCTGTACGACTCCATGAATGGCCTGCACTCCGTCATGAGTGGCGTCAGACTACTGGAAGTCACTCCGTCAAGATGCAGTGATAGCCCCAGTTATAGCTATAGTGTTTGTAAGCGCTATACTAAAATGTAATCTTTGAAAATGTGCATCTTTACTTGTGTATGTTGGATGTTTGTTATTTTGGTCTCGTTATATTCAGCTAACTATTGGCTATTTTCCTAAACTGGTGTGGAGTACTTTTGTGGTGTTTTTACTGTGTTATTGTATGTATGTGTGTGTGTGTACAAATATTTTACACATTGACTCTGACATAAGCCTTACTGCTCGTGCCAAGCTACCAAGGGGGTGAGCAGGGGTTATCTTATCTGTTTTGACTCCCTTACCCTGACTAGATTGATGGCCCCTAATTGGACATGGTGCAAACCACTGTCAACTAAAGACCCCATTTCTAACAGTGCCATCCTGTGAGGAGTGCTGTGCATTATATAGTATGGTTGTGTGACTGTGTAAAACATTCTAAACTTTCTTGGGACAATTCAGGCTCAGTTGTAAAACCTTTAACTCATCCCTGGGTAGCTGTGGGTTTGAGCACTAAGACATAAACAAAGAAACTAGTATTAAACATTTGGAAGCACTGAATAACAAAATAAGAAAGTCACACAACAAGAAAGAAATCCAAACCCAAATTATAAAAATAGATTTTATGAATTTTTAGATTATGAACAAAATCTACCGGAGGGTTCTGGAGATATAGATTGTTAAGTGAAAGGTAAATCTCAACTTTTTAGTCTAAAGTGCAAACAAGGATTGAGAACTGTAAAGTTTAGACACTTTTGAAAAGTTTGAAAGAGTTTTGTTTGACTATTCCAGCTCAAGTCGGGTGACCATTTCCGTCAGGGAGGCTATTAAGGGGAATTTGGCAGTTTCCTGGTCACGAAACAGTTCCACGTCCAGTTCCACACTTTACATCAAGATTGCCATTGACTTCAATGGAGTTGTTCTTAAAGTGGGACTACAGCATGCTAAGGATGCTAAAAGACGCGCTCTGGGTGCTGTGCAGTTAAGGGTGTGGGGGGGTCTTTCTGAATATTCCTCGATTCAGAGTTAAGGTGGGATGACTTTGTCCAAAGCAATCATCAGAGTCCCTCAAAATCCTCTTTGTGACAATATGAGGCCAGCTGCGGCTGGACTACTGAACTGTGTACATAGGGGGCCCAGCATTGTCCTTTGGTGAAGGATGGTGTCCCTCTTTGGTGACCAATCCGGACTAACATAACACTCCCAGGTCAGCAAGACTCTGGTGCAATATTTGACTCTTGAGGATTGGTCTCTTGGGTCACCAAGAGGTAGTCAGTGAAGATTCACAGAATGTGGCTACTGACTTGGCTGTGTCAGCTTCTTCAACATTCAAGGCCCTGCTGCTGGTCATTGGGGGTTCAGGCAACTGACAATTAGAGTCATTTCCTTGGTTTGGGGCTAGGGATCGACATTTGCACAAGCCAGGAGCCAGAGACCTATTTTTGTTTGCCCAAGGAGTGACATGTGCAGTCCAGCAGTCAGTGATCTCTCTCCTACGCGATCCAGGGATCAGCAGGTCAGTACTTCTTTGGTAAGCGGTCCCTGAGATCCAGGAACAAGACAGAGCACGATGCCAAGACCCCCACTAAGAAATGAGGCCACCCGGATTGTCATCCTACTGTCCCACTTTGTCACCCTGTCTATACTTAAACTGCCCCAGCTCCACTTCCTATGCCCATATGGGCAATGCACCTTCTGAGACTAATAGACTGGACTCTGCCATGGACATTCCTCCACCATCACCCCTCACCATTTTACACCCCCCTCCAATATTGAGTACTTCAATAAAAACCCTTGAAGCACAAAACAATCTGGAGTCAGTCTGTGATTTCGAAAATGTGTATTAGCAATGACAGTGACAAAATGCGTTTTCAAATGTAATGTCAACATACCTATGTCACACATCTCAAGTCCATGAGGAATCTAAGCAGATGACACACGTTGGAAACCACACCCGTGAAACCGTAAGGAAAAATGTACAACTCAGTGACCATATACTTGTTGAAATCGACAGACAGGATAGAGGTAGAAGTGTTAAAGTACTTGTAGAAGGCAGGAATTTTGTCTCACCTCTGTATCACTGGAAATATTGCTGGATGACTGAGTCCCTGTTGTCAATGTCTTCTTCCTCTGCTTCCTCCTCATCACTGTCCACAGGCTCCACAGCTGCCACAACACCATCATCTGGACCATCCTCCTGCAGAAAAGGCCTCTTGTACTTTTTCTTTGGTGAGTAGAATAGGGAACCACCTGTCATATGGAGGCACCTGAACCTGGCCTCCAGGAGCCCGAAGGTGCGTTCGATCACCCTCCTAGTCCGCCCATGGGCCTCATTGTAGCGTTCCTCTGCCCTGGTCCTGGGATTCCTCACTGGGGTCAGTAGCCATGACAGGTTGGGGTAACCAGAGTCCCCTAATAGCCACACCCAGTGCCTCTGCATTTGACCCATCACATAAGGGATGCTGCTATTCCGCAGGATGTAGGCGTCATGCACAGAGCCAGGGAACATAGCATTTACCTGGGAGATGTACTGGTCTGCCAAACATACCATCTGTACATTCATGGAATGATAACTCTTCCGGTTCCTGTACACCTGTTCACTCCTGTGGGGGGGGGACCAGAGCTACATGGGTCCCATCAATGGCACCTATGATGTTGGGGATATGTCCAAGGGCGTATAAGTCACCTTTCACTGTAGGCAAATCCTCCACCTGAGGGAAAACGATGTAGCTCCGCATGTGTTTCAGCAGGACAGACAACACTCTGGACAACACGTTGGAAAACATAGGCTGGGACATCCCTGATGCCATGGCCACTGTTGTTTGAAATGACCCACTTGCCAGGAAATGGAGCACTGATAGCACCTGCACTTGAGGGGGGATTCCTGTGGGATGGCAGATTGCTGACATCAGGTCAGGCTCCAACTGGGCACACAGTTCCTGGATTGTGTCACGGTCAAACCTGTGGGTGATGATCAAATGTCTTTCCTCCATTGTCGACAGGTCCACCAGCGGTCAGTACACCGGAGGATTCCTCCATCTCCTCACATGTCCCAGCGGACGATGCCTAGGAAGGACAACAGTGACCACAGAGTCAAACTACTCAGAGGTATGTACCCACAGTCTACACAGAACACCATTCATACACAAAATGTGGCCTGTATTTGTGTTGTGAGACAAGGCCTAGGTATGTGTGATGCAGTTGGTAATTAGGCCATGTGGGCCCCTGAAATGGCGGCTACCTGACCTATAAACTGGGACAATTAGATGTGAGGTAACTGCGCTGGCGTTGTACACTGTCGCAGTAGGCGGTCAAAGACCGCGGCGCAATGCTGCATTGGTTAACATTGGACCCTATGGGTCCCAGGAGCCAATGACGATGTACGCCGGCGGTGATGGTACGCACCGCCGCGGACGTGACCGCCATTTTCTATCTGTTCAATCACTCGATAGCTGATCTTCGACAGAAGAGGACCTACACTGCAAGTGCTGCTGTGACCTTGGTCTGGAAGAGACAATGGCTCGTGCGTCTGGGGAAAGGGCCCCTGCCTTCACTGCAGAGGAGTTGGAGAAGCTCGTCGACGGGGTCCTCCTCCAGTACACGCTACTCTACAGTCCTCCACACCAACAGGTAAGTACACAGGGAGCACGTTGTATGGGTTATGCCTGTGTGGAGAGGGCTGGTTGTAAGAATGAAGGGGGCACAATTGTGCGTGCATGAAGGACTGTGTATGCATGTGCCACATGGCAAGGGTAGGGATGTGGGCCACTCAGACAGTGCAGTTGGTAATGACTTCTCTTCTTCCCCTGTACATGTCATGTAGTTCAGCGCCCACCAGAAGAAGGATATTTGGCGTGCCATCGCCAAGGACGTCCGGACCCTGGGGGTCCACCACAGATGGAGCACCCACTGCCGGAAAAGATGGGAGAACATTCGCCGCTGGAGCAAGAAGACGGCGGAGGCTCAGCTGGGGATGGCCTCCCAACGTGGGAGGGGTGCCCGTCGACCCATGACCCCCCTGATGTTCCGGCTCCTGGCGGTGGCCTACACTAAGTTGGATGGGCGCTTGAGGGCATCACAGCAGGACTTAGCGTGCAGTGAAGGTGTCTGGGTGGGGGGGGAGGGCTGTGGGTTTCCCTAGGCCAGGGCGAGTTCCGTAGGCTAGGCCCCTCCGTAATGCAGGCCATGTGGCACCCCACCCCAACTCTGTAGAGTGCCAAATACAGGTATTAATGCCACTGTGTCATCTATGTGTGCAGATGTCGTCCATAGCCATGTAGGCCATTTCCCAGGAATTGCATCTGTAGAGCCCAACAGCGCGACGTAGTGCAGGGGGCTGCTGTGTCTGTATTGTCAGCCAACGGTAGCGGTAAGCCATGCACTCAACCTGTCTTTCTTCTCTCGTCCCCCTCTTTTTGTGGTCTCTCTGTTCTAGTGTGCATCAGCATCATCAGGCGGAGGTACAGTGGCACCGGAGCACGAGGGAGCTGCATCCCACATGGCCATGGAGGGCCACACCATGGGCTCAGAATGCACCAGTGGGACGGAGAGCGAGGGGAGCACCACGGCGGTCACAGGATCTGCAACCAGCGACACGGACTCGTCCTCCGATGGGAGCTCCCTTGTGGTGGCGGCAAAATCTGTGTCCCCCACTTCTACAGGTACAGCCGCCACCCCCCCTACCAGCACCGCCCTCCCAGCAGCCCCTCAGCCTTCGCCCCGTGCCCGCTCACCCAGGAGGGTGGGCATCACCTTCGCCCCAGGCACCTCAGCCCCTGCCCCTGTCACCTCTGCTGCCCTCAGTGAGGAGACCATTGACCTCCTCAGGTCCCTCACTGTTGGGCAGTCTACCATTTTGAATGCTATCCAGGGTGTAGAAAGGGAATTGCAACACACAAATGCATTCCTGGAGGGCAGTCATTCTGGTCAGGCTGCCCTTCATCGAACCCTGCAAACTCTGGCCTGAGCATTGATGGCAGCCATTGTCCCTGTATCTAGCCTCCCCTCTCCAACTTCTTCCACCCGACCCAATCCCCTGTACCCCAGCCTATCCCAAGCACACCATCAGACCAGCCTGCACACACCTCACCACACAGGGGAAGCTCAGGCAAACATAAGCACCACACATCCCACAGGCACTCACGCAAGCATCACACACATACAGACATGCCAACATCCACTGCCTCCACTGTGTCCCCCTCCTCCTCGTCTCCCTCCTCCCTCCCAGTCTCATCTACACTCAGACCTGCATGCACTACCACTACAGCCACTACGTTCCACACCAGCACACCCACCACCACACCCCGCTCACGTGCAGTCACTACCCCCACTACCATTTACACATCCCCTGTGTCCTCTCCCAGTGTGTCTGTGACGCCCCCTCCGAAGATACACAAACGCAGGCATACACCCACCCAACAGCCATCCACCTCGCGACAGCCTCCAGCCCATGCACCTGCACCCAAATCCACAAAAGTTACACCTCCTACAACCACCACCTCTTCCTCCACTCCCAAAACCCCTCCAGCTTCCCATCCCAGTGTCTCCAAAAAACGTTTCCTGTCCACCCTTAACCTATTTCCCACCACCCCCCTCCTTCCAACTTATAGGTCCCAAAAAGCACCCCAGCCAAAAAAATCTCCAGGACCAGTGGTGCCTGTTGTTGCAGGTATGTGGAGTGCACCGGCCACCAGGCCAGCCAGTGTGGCACGGAGCCACAGCACAGCCAGTCCCCCCCGTGAAGCACCAGAAGTTGGACAGTGCCCAGCCGGAGAGGGGGAAGACTCCAGCTAGCAAAGCCGCTCACAAGGGTCCCGGGGGAGTGTAGACTCAGCTGTGACTCCTTCCAAGGTGGGGAAGGGGCAGAAGAAATCTCCAAAGTCTGGGAGGAGCAGCACGGCGGAGAAGACCGCCATCATCCCCGCTGCCCAGGAGGCCACCGCCAGCCCCATCGTCACTGCCCAGGAGGCCAGCCTCATCGTCACTGGCCAGGAGGCCACCGCCAGAGTCACTGCCCAGGAGACCAGCCCCATTGTCACTTGTCAGGAGGCCACCGCCAGAGTCACTGCCCAGGAGGCCAGCCCCATCGTCACTGGCCAGGAGGCCACCGGCAGCCACAGCCCAGCTGGCCAGGAGGGCCCCGAAAGCCACAGCCCAGCTGACCCATGAAGGACCGCCAGCCATAGCCCTGCTGGGCAATGAAGGACCGCCTTGGTAAGGACCGCTGAACAGGCCAGGGACCGCTGAACAGGGCAAAGACCGCCATGGAATGCACCGCTGAACAGGTCTGACACTGGCAACTCAAGCATCGCTGAACAGGCCAGGGACCGCTGAAAAGGGCAAAGACCGCCATGGAATGCACCGCTGAACAGGTCTGACACTGGCAACTCAAGCACCGCTGAACAGGCTAGGGACCGCTGAATAGGGCAAAGACCGCCATGGAATGCACTGCTAGCCCATTTGCTGCAAGGGCAGTGACGCAACTGGGACCGTCACGGGGTGTGTGCTGCACTCTGGGCACCAGTCCCCCTCCAGAACCAGTGGAGACCTGCATCCACTCCATCTGTCCTGCACAGGATGAAGCACTCTGGGCACAAAGCCCCCTCCAGAACCAGTGGAGATTGACATCCACTACCTCAGTCCTTGGCAGGATGAAGCACTCTGGGCACAAAGCCCCCTCCAGAACCAGTGGAGACATGCATCCATTACCTCTGTCCTGCACAGGATGAAGCACTCTGGGCACCAGTCCCCCTCCAGAACCAGTGGAGACTGTTATCCACTTGAGAGACTGTGGCTTTGCACTCCCCAGGATGGTACAGTGGGCAAACCACCCTCTGTAGAGACTTGAGAGACTGTGGCTTTGCACTCCCCAGGATGGTACAGTGGGCAAACCACCCACTGTAGAGACTTGAGAGACTGTGGCTTTGCACTCCCCAGGATGGTACAGTGGGCAAACCACCCACTGTAGAGACTTGAGAGACTGTGGCTTTGCACTCCCCAGGATGGTACAGTGGGCAAATCACCCACTGCAGAGACTTGAGAGGCTGTGGCTTTACACTCCCCAGGATAGTACAGTGGGCAAATCACCCACTACAGAGACTTGAGAGACTGTGGCTTTGCACTCCCCAGGATGGTACAGTGCGCAAACCACCCACTGTAGAGACTTGAGAGACTGTGGCTTTGCACTCCCCAGGATACATCAATGGACATGGAGCCCCTCGTGGATCTGGCGTTGTGCACTCTTCCCCCTGAGGTGCCTGTTGTATTTCTATCTGATGCCCCTGCAGTGTTCTCTCTGTTTTTATCGGGTATCTTGTGTGGGCCTCGCCCATGCATTTTGGGCCCAGTGGTCCACTGACTATGAATGATGCAAAACTTGGACTACTAATTGTGGTGTATATTTTGATTATAGTGTATATATATATATATATATATCTTCAAACAAAGATGGTCTAAAGGTTGCTGGGTGGTGCACTCCACTGCCGGTGCTCGTGACGGAGAGGACCAATCTCGAAAAATATAATTCACCAAAAGTATTCACTGCACTCCATGAAGTTCAATTAGTGCCTATTTATTGATGCCAAATTAACAACCACCAATGCGTTAAAAGTGCTTTTTTTTAAAAAATCCATTATGTTGGTTTAGGTTTTTTTTAAAAAGCACTTTTTTAAGTTATCATTATTTGGGTCTTGTGTTATTTTTCAGTATTTGTATTTAGGAATTTAAACATTTATACAAATGCTTTTTAATTTTAAAACTACACTATCCAGAATGCATTGTAAATAATGAGGCACTATGGGGTATAAATAGCAAAAGGGAAAAGGGACTTATTCACTGTGAACAAGACTCCTTGGGGAGTTGAAACGCGTTGGTGGTTGTTAATTTGGCATCAATAAATAGGCACTAATTGAACTTCATGGAGTGCAGTGAATACTTTTGGTGAATTATATATATATATATATATGTATATTTTTGCTTACTGGATTTTGATATATTACAATAATTACACTCATTTCCTTTTGTCTTTGCATTCTTCCGGGGGGGTTGGGGGGTGTTACTGTAATGTATAGATATGCATTGGTGTGTGTGTTGTAGTGGGTGAGGGTCGGGGTGGGGTTTGGGATGTTGGTTGTGTGTGTCCCTGTGTTTTTGCCTCCCCCCTCTCCTGTGTCATAGGTGCAGTACTCACCGTGGTCTTCGCCGCCGGCGCTGATGATTTTCGTATAGGAGCATGAAGACTATCGCAGGGAGAATATGGAGTTCCGGCTCCATGGTGCCCTCCTTCCTCGTGGAGTGTGTAGAGGTGAGCGTTTACCCTTTGAAATGGCTGTTTCCGCCGTGTTTTTATCCGCAGTGAATCCGCTCTGGAAAAGGTGGCGGATTGGTAGGTTGTGATACTGTGGGCGGTACATTGTCCTCCGCCTGTCTGTTGGCGGTGACCGCCGCACTGATTGTCTGTACCGCCGTGGCGGTCGGAGTGTTAAAGTAGCTGTCTTTGTTGGCGGTTTCTGCCACGGTTATAATTCCAGATTTTTTACCGCCGGCCTGTTGGCGGTCTTACCGCCGCTTTAACTTTAACACCGTCCGCCAGGGTTCTAATGACCACCATAATGACGATCAGTGGCGGCTGGTGACTGAAAGCAGTGGTCGGGCACAAATACAAGACGGAATTGCACCTTGTGAGAGAGCCTCACTACCCACGTATTTCCATTCACCTACTCACCCACTGCCTTTGATCACCTACCCATTTACTCATCCACATTGTCATCCAATGCCATTGACACAACTCTTATACACAGGCAACCACATTTTCTTAGCCACTCTCAAGCCCTGCAAACACATTCAAACAAACACACATTGCCTCACCCATCCAGTATTCAGCAGTTTCAGTGATAAAAGGTACACGTTTATTTGAGCTGCAGATTACATGTTTAATATGACATATCACGTCATTAGTCTGCAGAAGAAATAAAACTATAACTAGCCATGATAAATTACTGGAACCATTACTGCCTTTGAGAGACGAAATCACCTACAGAGGCAGTGAAAGGAGAGGAGAGCTGAGAGAACAGATTATTTTCTTATTGTCTGTAAAAAAAGATAGAGCTCCAACTTACTTGTGTGCAGGGTTGTCTTTGGCATATTTATGACTTGAGGTCTTCAGGTCACACTCCTGTCTCCCAGAGAGCTCTGGATGGAGTTATTTATTGTATTTATTCCATTTCTCTGCCACAGACTGGGGATTTTCTTTGTTTAATGCCACATTCTTTTAATAAAATGTGACCTCTGGTACGTAGACCCTTCTGATCACACCCCACCATTTGAGTAAATAGGAAAGGGTGGAGAATAATATCGGAGTGACATGAAGTTTTCAGAAACCCAGGCTGAAAAGAAAACGTTCCAGGCTGTTTACAATTAGGGCTTCTGGTGGAGGAGGAGATAAGCCATGGACGTCACTGCGTTTTGAGAAAACGTAAGGGCTTTGAGCCCTGTCAGCCCTACTGTGCAGCTTTCAGCCACATACTGACGCAGGCGCAGTGGGGCTTTTCAAAGTGCACAACTTTCACCCCCGAAAATGTTGTGCTGAAAATGTTTTACTTTTATCATGTAATTAAATTTATGCTTCCCTAGAGAGGCCAGAAAAGGCTAGGGGCGAAGCCCCTTAGCCCTTGAACACCAGCCGCCACTGAGGAAGATAGAGAGGTACTAAACCAGCCCCGTTTGGCTTGACTTCCACTTGTCTCACAAGTGGAGCAGTCCAGTTCCCCGCCCCCAGCCCCACTCATATTTGTTGTTTATTTTATCGGAGAAAAAAGCAAGTCTCTATGCATGTCTCCTTAGGTGGATTTCTTTGTTTACAATTAATTTCCAAAACTGTGTGTATGTTCTACCTCATGTTGCAACTAGTCAAATCTCTTGTAGTTGTTTTGTTTACATCCCTTGTCCCTGCATTTTTAGGGGTTTTGTGTTGTGTCGCTGTTATCTTCGAAATGAATTCCCACATCAAGTCCGTCGGTCCACTGGTTCACTCAGCCTGTGTTGCATCTGTCTCGATCTCTAGAGCATACACACATAGTGAATGATTTCCTGTTCCTTTAGTCTTTCAGTGACAACACAGTACATCCTACACTGTATCATGAACTGTCTGATTCGACCCCCTCGTCGTTATTTTGTAGCCTACTTAAGGTTTGTCATCCCTTTCAGAGTATGTGCACATGTAGACCCCATTTTGAAGTTTACCCCACATGGACGGGTCCTTCTGAACCTTACTTCTTGTTCGTTGAGAGCATCTGTTGCCTTTTGAGCGTTTTCAGCAAGATGTCCTGCAAATGTCCTCGGTGTATTATAAGTTTGTCCTCACCATATAACAATGGAGAACCTTTTTTTTAATCATTCAATATTGCCTCTCTTTGTGAGGGATAACGATTGCACAACTATGTCGAAGCATTAAGCTGAACAAGACCTTAAAACAGTTGTGGATGTCCACCCTCTCAGTGTCCTCTACAGCATTTCTAATTCTAATATTGTCTCTTTTAGCTTTATTTCAAGGTCTTTTACTTGAAGTACTTAGTCTCTACCTGTGGATCAAGGGCTTCAGGCTATCTATTTTGATAGTCCTATGATGTTCTCTCTTCCACTTTCACCACTGTCACTTCAAGTTGGTCTACGTCTTGGCAAATTATTTGGATCACTTCAGTTAGGCCTTTTCTCATCTCTTCAAGTTCTTGTGGAGGTCCTGCAGACACGACTTCAGGTCCCCCTTTGTGAGGCCCATATCGTCTTTCCTGGAAACGTGTTGAGGGTTCTTGCTGTGATTCCTTCTTAACTACTGGATTCTGTTTTATATTTATTGGTTTTCCAGCAAGCTTCAGTGTTCACCTTGGGGCTGGAACTCTGCTTGCTTCTTAGAGTCTAACAGGATGTGTTTATTTAGCTATACACTGCAGTGGCACCTGTGAAGCAGGCAAGTCACTATCAGATTTTCCTCTTTTTCATAGCCTTTGTATTCTAAAGAATGTTTCCTCCTTGGATGACAACCAATGCTAGTGATTCCCCAGCAAGTGCCTAGTCTTGTGGCTGACCTGCGGTGCAACTGTATGTGCCAGTGCTCCTTCCAATTTCAGTTGGCTCTTTGTCACACACTTTAATTATTTACATTAAAGTGACCAGAGGTGACACTCTTGTCCTTTCTAGGTGTCGCCTCTTATAACAGGCAGTGAGTACATTGATGTTGCAGGTATCATAGTTCATTTGTGGCCAGGTATTTGTGCCTTTCCATCAGTTTTTACAACAATTAGTGCTTCCCATGATCTATTCTGCTGGGTAGGAACATGTATTTCACAGGAGTGCTACTTTCATTGCCCAAATTGGTAGAACCTACCGCAATGCCACTCTTGGCCTTTTCACTCACAGGGATCAACAGTCACCACCACATTGCACGTGCCTTTGCACACCTGTGTGTGTTTTTTTACTGACAATTGCAAAGGCTTTACACTCCAGACTCCGCTGGTTTCTCCTCCAACAATTTTTCTTCATTTACTCACCTCATTCATCTTCATTTGATCTCTGAATGAAGAGCAGGGTCTAGCCCTTAAATTAACAATCTAGAAGATCTTTCGAGATTGGGGCTTGTCTGCTCAGGCCTAGAGGAATGCCTTGTAATGCCACTGCGAAGGACCAACCTCAACGTCATTTATGGGTTGCCAGAGGTTGCAGTTGCAACCCCTGGATTACTCCTTGAGACCCCTGGTCTATGAAGTGGCAAAATCATTCACAAGAATACAGGGGTGACAATGTATTCCTTACTTTCTGGACATTTTTTATTATACTAATAGTGACTATTATATTATTCTTTGACACAAGGCAACACTGCCTGAATGTTGCTTCGCTGCCTTCTTTCTGTCAAAGAGAGAGAGAGAAAAAAAGCACCATATCTATTAAGAAATAGCACCTTTTTTCTCTTCCTTATTGCTAGCGCACTTTTGGCAACCATGCAACAAGGCTCACTTCCTTGTGCCATAGTGCAAGGGTTTGTGCTTTCTCGGAAGCATAGGATTTGTATTGGAAGAAACACCTTTCAGTACAAAAACATGCTTTAAGGCCTTTCCCATTTTGTATGTGTCCTGTAAACTGCAGCACACATGCAAAGTTGGAACAAGCCCTGGCAAAGCCAATAGGCTTTGCCTTAGTTTTTCTTTTTCATTCTATCTTACTATCTAACTCGATTGTAAATATTTGAAAAATGGTTGAATAATATTTAATTTAAATAAACAACTATTAACGGTTTATCAAATTTAAAACAAACGTTTTTATAACATTTTTCTAATATTTATAATCCAGTTAGACAGTAAGATAGAATGCAAAAGAATGCAAAAGAAAAAATAAAGGTGAAACCTATTGACTTTCCCAATGCTTGTTTTCATTGAAAGGGTGATAAAAGTAGAAAAGTATTGGAAGTAGTGGGAGAAAAATAACACTGAACTGTTAGCAGTTCAGGATACAGAGTGACCCAGCTGTTTAGTAATTATATTACAGATGATGCTTCTAAATGATAGCTACTACCACAACTCACCAAAGGTTTACAACTTGGAAGGATCGCACTGTCAATGCCATGTGTGGAAAGTGGCGAGCCACAAGATCGGATGGTAAAAAAGAATGAATAGGAAGGCTTTCTTGTGTGAAATTCTGGCAGGCCTAAATGAAGACATTTTCTGCCATAAGTACACATATAGACCGAAAAAATGCCTTTATGAATCTGGCCCATTATGTTTTCATTTACACTCATCAGGAGACAGAAAAATAAAGGGGCTCATTGATTTTTTTTTAGCACATCTTAAGTGATCTAGGAAAGCAAATGTCATTAACTACCTCTAAGGAAACAAAATAGTTAATGTAACGACCTCCAGAAAAGAAAATAACTGTATTTTAGGAACCTAAAAAGTGCCTCTTGATACATGCACCGTTTAGTTTCTGGGAGCAGAAAATCTGTTTGCCAGTAACCGAGATTAGTTGCCTAGCGTCCAACATGCATTCCTGATTGCAGCCTAAAAGAGAGTGTACCCTTCCCCTCCGCCCTGTTGAGATTTCTTTAATGGTGTATAGACACAAGCCATCACTCCAAAAATAACACCTGTGCTTCCTCTTGTCTTGTGGGGCTAATGTATTTTAATTGTATGTCTCAATGTGCCAGCAGGTCCGTTTTCCACATGCCATTCTTACCTGATAAAAATCTGCCATTGGAGTTATGTGAGCGATACATTTCCAATTGGCAGTGGCTTATGGCTTTGCAAGAATGTGTGCTTTGGCTCCTGTTCCTGGGACATACATAAGGGGAGTGTTTGATATTGGAGAATCTGGTGCTCAAAGACCCAATTAGCAATGTAATAAAGCACAAATATCAACTATACGGTGCTCTCATAGGGGAAAACACCCTCCTCCTCAAAACCTGAAAATCCAATGATTGTCAGACAATTTAACAACATCAAAGGCACACGCTAAAGAGAAAGTTAAATCACATCATTCATTACAGGTTTCCAGTCCATTATATATGTATTAATCATAGAAATGAGAACCCCAAAGTCCAGATCACTATGTCCTAAAGAAGATCCAATCACATGTTATACAGATGTACAACATTTCAGTCCTTCTGTGTGGTTCAACCAGTTTTTAATTAAATCCAATTCAACAATCAATCAATCAATCAATCATAGTATTTATAAAGCGCGCTATGTACCCGTTAGGGTTTCGAGGCGCTGAGGTGGGGGGGGGTGGAGAGGCTGTTTAGCGGTCGAAGAGCCAGGTCTTGAGGAGCCTTCTGAATGTGAGGAGGTCCTGGGTCTGGCGTAGCGGAGTGGGGAGAGAGTTCCAGGTTTTGGCGGCGAGGAAAGAGAAGGATCTGCCGCCGGAGGTCTTGCGCTGGATTCGGGGTACGATGGCTAGGGCGAGGTTGGCGGATCGGAGTTGGCGTGTTGGGGTGTAGAAGTTGAGTCTGGTGTTGAGGTAGGAGGGTCCGGTGTTGTGAAGCGCCTTGTGAGCGTGGGTAAGGAGTTTAAAAGTGATCCTCTTGTCTACTGGGAGCCAGTGGAGTTCCCTCAGGTGTGGGGAGATGTGGCATCGGCGGGGTATGTCGAGGATCAGTCGGGCGGAGGCATTTTGGATCCGTTGGAGTCGTTTGATGTCTTTGGTAGGGATGCCTGTGTAGAGTGCGTTGCCGTAGTCAAGTCTGCTGCTGACGAGGGCCTGGGTCACCGTCTTTCTGGTTTCTGTTGGAATCCACTTGAAGATTCTGCGGAGCATACGAAGGGTGTTGAAGCAGGAGGAGGAGACGGCGCTGACCTGTTTGGACATGGTGAGGGCGGAGTCCAGGATGAAGCCGAGGTTTCTTGCGTGGTTGGCAGGGGTGGGCGGGGGACCAAGGGCGGAGGGCCACCAAGAGTCGTTCCAAGCCGAGGGAGTGCGCCCGAGGATGACTTCCGTCTTGTCGGAGTTGAGCTTCAGGCGGCTGATGTTCATCCAGTTGGCGATGGATTTAAGTCCCTCGTGGAGGTTGGTTTTGGCGGTGAGCGGGTCATTGGTCAGGGAGAGGACGAGCTGGGTGTCGTCGGCGTAGGAGATGATGTTGAGATGATGTTGGCGGGCCAGTTTGGCGAGGGGGGCCATGTAGACGTTGAACAACGTAGGGCTGAGGGAGGATCCTTGGGGGACGCCGCAGATGAGGTTGGAGGCTTTGGAGCGGAACGGGGAGAGGCGGACTCTCTGAGTTCTGTCGGAGAGGAAGGATGAGATCCAGTGGAGGGCTTTGTCTTGGATCCCAGCTTCCTGGAGGCGGGTCACTAGGGTGCGGTGGCAGACTGTGTCAAAGGCGGCGGATAGGTCGAGGAGGATGAGGGCTGAGGTTTCGCCCTTGTCCATTTGAAGTCTGATGTCATCTGTGGCGGCGAGGAGAGCAGTCTCAGTGCTGTGGTTTCGTCTGAATCCGGATTGTGAGGGGTCCAGGATTGAGTTGTCTTCGAGGAAGTGGGTGAGCTGAGAGTTGGCGATCTTCTCGATGACTTTGGCTGGAAAAGGGAGGAGAGAGATCGGTCGGAAGTTTTTGAGGTCGTTGGGGTCAGCCTTGGGTTTCTTGAGAAGGGGTTGGATTTCTGCGTGTTTCCAGCTGTCCGGGAAGGTGGCGGAGGAGAAGGAGAGGTTGATGATCTTGCGGAATTCGGGGGCGATGGTGGCGTTTGCCGAGTTGAAAACATGATGAGGGCAGGGGTCCGTAGGGGAGCCTGAGTGGATGGTGTTCATGGTTGTTATGGTTTCTGCATCGTCCACGTGGGTCCAGGCGGTGAGGCGGCAGTCGTGGGAGGAGACGCCGGGGGTGGGGTCTGGCGGTGGGCTGGAGTTGAAGCTGTCGTGGATGGTAACGATTTTCTGGTGGAAGAAAGTGGAGAGGTCGTCGCAGAGTTTCTGGGAGGGCGGGATGTCGTTGGAGTTGGCTTTAGGATTTGAGAGTTCCTTCACGATCCCGAAGAGTTCTTTGCAGTCGTGGGCGTTGTTGTTGATGCGTTCGGTGAAATGGGTGCGCTTGGCGACGCGGATCCGTTGGTGGTGTTCACGGTTGGCGTTTTTGAGGGTGGCGAGGTTGTCGGGTGTGCGATCTTGGATCCATTTCTTTTTGAGCTTCTGGCAGATGCTTTTGGAGGTTGTAAGGTCATCTGTGAACCAGGCTGTTTTTTTCTTTCCTTGGATGGCGGTGTGTTTCTTTAGGGGGGCGAGGGTGTTAGCGCAGTCGAGGATCCATTGATGGAGGTTGATGGCGGCTGTGTTCGGGTCGGTTGCGTCGGGTGGAGGGTTGTTGGTGAGGGTGCTGGCCAGTTGGTCCTGGGTGATTTTGCCCCAGCGGCGGTGGGGAGGTGGCTGGATGCGGTGATGTTCTGTGATTTTCTTGTAGGTGAAGTGGACGCAGTGGTGGTCGGTCCAGTGGAGTTCGGAGGTGTGGCTGAAAGCGATGTGGTTGCTTGAGGTGAAGAGGGGGTCCAGGGTGTGTCCGGCGATGTGGGTGGGAGTGTTGACTAGTTGGCGGAGTCCGAGGTTGAGGAGGTTGGAGGTCAGTGAAGTAGTGTTGACGTCGGAAGTATTTTCTAGGTGGTAGTTGAGATCTCCCAGGAGGATGTAATCAGTGGATGCTAGGGCGTGGGAGCTTGCGAGGTCTGCGATGGTGTCGTTGAAGGGGGCTCTTGGTCCTGGAGGGCGGTAGATCAGGGTTCCTCTGAGGGTTGTTTTGGGGTCCGTGTGGATCTGGAAATGGAGGTGTTCGGCTGTTTTGAGGGTGTCGTCCGAGTGGGTGTGGATTTTGAGGGTGGCTTTGTGAACGATGGCTATTCCGCCGCCGATCCCGTTGGTCCGGTCTCTTCTGGTGATTTTGTATCCGTCCGGTATGGCGATGGCGATGTCCGGAGCAGAGGAGTTGTTCCACCAGGTTTCGGTCAGGAAGGCCACGTCAGGTGTAGTGGTGTTGAGCAGGTCCCAGAGCTCGATGGCGTGTTTTCGTGCGGAGCGGGTGTTGATGAGGATGCAGTTCAGGTGATTGGGGTTGAAAGTTTTTGTAGTTGGATTCGTCGTTCTGGTGCAGGAGAAGTTGCAGGTGCGACAGGAGAAAGGTCCTTTAGTGAGCTTCGGGGATGCCCGGAAGCATTCAGTGGAGGGCCCGGGGTTGAGGGCGCGGAGCTCTTCGGCCGAGAAGTGGGCGCGGGAGGCGCGAGGACCAGGGGGGGTGGCGCTGGGCGCGGTACAGGCGCGGACGGGCGCAGAAGCGCCAGCCATTAAGAAGGGAGGGGGGTGGGAGGAGCAGCTGGGAAGCGGGAGGCGGGAGGGAGCGGCAAATGGGGGCGCGAGGGGGGCGGGGCCACAGGGAAGCAGCGGCTGGGGTCGAGGAGCGCACAAGGGGCGAAAGGCACAGAAATCGGGCAAAAACAGTCACAAATGCAGGAAAAAACACAATATGGACACAATACTGGCACTAAATACGAACGGGGAGACAGCAATCAGGGGGGCACAATGGGGCAAAAAGCGCTGGCGGCGAGGCGCAGAAAAGCGGAAAAAAGCTGAAAAACAAACTTACGGGACGGCGGAAGCGGCACTCGGGTCAAGTGAGCCCACTAGCCACCAGGGATGAGGCGCAGGAGGATGCCTGCGGGTGGAGGAGGGCCTCGAACACGCAGACGTCAGCGTGGTCGTGGGGCAGAGGCAGAAGGCAGCAGGTTGGTGCTGCGGTCGTGAGGGGCGAGTTCAGGACCTGAACCAGGTCCGAATTCGCTCACTGGCGACGCGCAGCGCCAGCCATTAAGAAGGGAGGGGGGAGGGAGGAGCAGCTGGGAGGCGGGAGGCGGGAGGGAGCGGCAAATGGGGGCGCGAGGGGGGCGGGGCCGCAGGGAAGCAGCGGCTGGGGTCGAGGAGCGCACAAGGGGCGAAAGGCACAGAAATCGGGCAAAAACAGTCACAAATGCAGGAAAAAACACAATATGGACACAATACTGGCACTAAATACGAACGGGGAGACAGCAATCAGGGGGGCACAATGGGGCAAAAAGCGCCGGCGGCGAGGCGCAGAAAAGCGGAAAAAAGCTGAAAAACAAACTTACGGGACGGCGGAAGCGGCACTCGGGTCAAGTGAGCCCACTAGCCACCAGGGATGAGGCGCAGGAGGATGCCTGCGGGTGGAGGAGGGCCTCGAACACGCAGACGGCAGCGTGGTTGTGGGGCAGAGGCAGAAGGCAGCAGGTTGGTGCTGCGGTCGTGAGGGGCGAGTTCAGGACCTGAACCAGGTCCGAATTCGCTCACTGGCGACGCGCAGCGCCAGCCATTAAGAAGGGAGGGGGGAGGGAGGAGCAGCTGGGAGGCGGGAGGCGGGAGGGAGCGGCAAATGGGGGCGCGAGGGGGGCGGGGCCGCAGGGAAGCAGCGGCTGGGGTCGAGGAGCGCACAAGGGGCGAAAGGCACAGAAATCGGGCAAAAACAGTCACAAATGCAGGAAAAAACACAATATGGACACAATACTGGCACTAAATACGAACGGGGAGACAGCAATCAGGGGGGCACAATGGGGCAAAAAGCGCCGGCGGCGAGGCGCAGAAAAGCGGAAAAAAGCTGAAAAACAAACTTACGGGACGGCGGAAGCGGCACTCGGGTCAAGTGAGCCCACTAGCCACCAGGGATGAGGCGCAGGAGGATGCCTGCGGGTGGAGGAGGGCCTCGAACACGCAGACGGCAGCGTGGTCGTGGGGCAGAGGCAGAAGGCAGCAGGTTGGTGCTGCGGTCGTGAGGGGCGAGTTCAGGACCTGAACCAGGTCCGAATTCGCTCACTGGCGACGCGCAGCGCCAGCCATTAAGAAGGGAGGGGGGAGGGAGGAGCAGCTGGGAGGCGGGAGGCGGGAGGGAGCGGCAAATGGGGGCGCGAGGGGGGCGGGGCCGCAGGGAAGCAGCGGCTGGGGTCGAGGAGCGCACAAGGGGCGAAAGGCACAGAAATCGGGCAAAAACAGTCACAAATGCAGGAAAAAACACAATATGGACACAATACTGGCACTAAATACGAACGGGGAGACAGCAATCAGGGGGGCACAATGGGGCAAAAAGCGCCGGCGGCGAGGCGCAGAAAAGCGGAAAAAAGCTGAAAAACAAACTTACGGGACGGCGGAAGCGGCACTCGGGTCAAGTGAGCCCACTAGCCACCAGGGATGAGGCGCAGGAGGATGCCTGCGGGTGGAGGAGGGCCTCGAACACGCAGACGGCAGCGTGGTCGTGGGGCAGAGGCAGAAGGCAGCAGGTTGGTGCTGCGGTCGTGAGGGGCGAGTTCAGGACCTGAACCAGGTCCGAATTCGCTCACTGGCGACGCGCAGCGCCAGCCATTAAGAAGGGAGGGGGGAGGGAGGAGCAGCTGGGAGGCGGGAGGTGGGAGGGAGCGGCAAATGGGGGCGCGAGGGGGGCGGGGCCGCAGAGAAGCAGCGGCTGGGGTCGAGGAGCGCACAAGGGGCGAAAGGCACAGAAATCGGGCAAAAACAGTCACAAATGCAGGAAAAAACACAATATGGACACAATACTGCACTAAATACGAACGGGGAGACAGCAATCAGGGGGGCACAATGGGGCAAAAAGCGCCGGCGGCGAGGCGCAGAAAAGCGGAAAAAAGCTGAAAAACAAACTTACGGGACGGCGGAAGCGGCACTCGGGTCAAGTGAGCCCACTAGCCACCAGGGATGAGGCGCAGGAGGATGCCTGCGGGTGGAGGAGGGCCTCGAACACGCAGACGGCAGCGTGGTCGTGGGGCAGAGGCAGAAGGCAGCAGGTTGGTGCTGCGGTCGTGAGGGGCGAGTTCAGGACCTGAACCAGGTCCGAATTCGCTCACTGGCGACGCGCAGCGCCAGCCATTAAGAAGGGAGGGGGGAGGGAGGAGCAGCTGGGAGGCGGGAGGCGGGAGGGAGCGGCAAATGGGGGCGCGAGGGGGGCGGGGCCGCAGGGAAGCAGCGGCTGGGGTCGAGGAGCGCACAAGGGGCGAAAGGCACAGAAATCGGGCAAAAACAGTCACAAATGCAGGAAAAAACACAATATGAACACAATACTGGCACTAAATACGAACGGGGAGACAGCAATCAGGGGGGCACAATGGGGCAAAAAGCGCCGGCGGCGAGGCGCAGAAAAGCGGAAAAAAGCTGAAAAACAAACTTACGGGACGGCGGAAGCGGCACTCGGGTCAAGTGAGCCCACTAGCCACCAGGGATGAGGCGCAGGAGGATGCCTGCGGGTGGAGGAGGGCCTCGAACACGCAGACGGCAGCGTGGTCGTGGGGCAGAGGCAGAAGGCAGCAGGTTGGTGCTGCGGTCGTGAGGGGCGAGTTCAGGACCTGAACCAGGTCCGAATTCGCTCACTGGCGATGCGCAGCGCCAGCCATTAAGAAGGGAGGGGGGAGGGAGGAGCAGCTGGGAGGCGGGAGGCGGGAGTGAGCGGCAAATGGGGGCGCGAGGGGGGCGGGGCCTCAGGGAAGCAGCGGCTGGGGTCGAGGAGCGCACAAGGGGCGAAAGGCACAGAAATCGGGCAAAAACAGTCACAAATGCAGGAAAAAACACAATATGGACACAATACTGGCACTAAATACGAACGGGGAGACAGCAATCAGGGGGGCACAATGGGGCAAAAAGCGCCGGCGGCGAGGCGCAGAAAAGCGGAAAAAAGCTGAAAAACAAACTTACGGGACGGCGGAAGCGGCACTCGGGTCAAGTGAGCCCACTAGCCACCAGGGATGAGGCGCAGGAGGATGCCTGCGGGTGGAGGAGGGCCTCGAACACGCAGACGGCAGCGTGGTCGTGGGGCAGAGGCAGAAGGCAGCAGGTTGGTGCTGCGGTCGTGAGGGGCGAGTTCAGGACCTGAACCAGGTCCGAATTCGCTCATATACAGAAGGACACAATTCTTGTCCTTCTGTATATGTAGATGATAGATTTTAATTGTGACTCGGTCAACACATGTTTCGTCTTGGGAAATAACCAAACGACTTCATCAGGGCTGAAATATCATCAACAAAAAATCCCATTATAAAAGAGAAATTACAAATATAGCAAACGAATGCCCCGTCACCAAAATACCCTGGTATGGAGACCAATTAATATGTCACCCTATAATACATGATTCCAAGATTTAGAACAATGTTAACTGACACTATTGTGATGCTTAACAATAACAAAATAGTGACATGTCTCATATTGAACTACATTGTGATGCAATCTATAGGATAAATTCCCATAGTGTATATTGCACAGCACTTCCCATGTGAATAGTGCGACACACAATGCACACACATGTGCAACAGAACTTTGTGAATATCAAGGAAGAAAATGCTACTGAAACTCTACCTGGTACAACAACAGTATTTAAATCAAAATCATAGGTTTAATCATCCACATTTCTTATGCTCCATTGTATTTCCAAGTGCCTCATTAACTGTCAATAGAAAACATAAAATCCTAAGTCATACCGCCACCCATTACAATATTACTCAAAGCAGTACATTGTAATCATCCATGAAACCCCTCGTAGTGCATTGATCTCCACCATTACAGCAGTGCTAAATAATCATCAGTTGGCCAAAATACAATAAAAATATAAAGCTTAGCCTGCTCAAATGAAGAAAGGGTGTAACTGCAAATCAATGGCAGAAAACACCAATGTATTCATAAGTGCATAACAATCTGCTCACCTGACCAATATTGACGGGGTACAAAATATAATCATGTAGTGTCGCGAGTATCGGGCGCGAGTACGCTGACAATTCCCCACAGGAAGAGCCTCCATTTATATTGCCATAAAAGTAAAGGAGGGACTAAAACAAATGCCCTCCTATGTCCGCCACCTTAGAACCGCAACCGCCAATCAGTCCAAAGTCTAGAATCCCCTAGAATGGGTACAAATCATGTCCCTCACTAGAAGTCATAATCAAATCCCGAAATGAATTTGTAAAATAAGTTAAATACAATAGTTCGTAAAATGAATCGCCATGGAAGCATGCTGCAACGGTAAAAGTATAACAAAAAATGTCAAAATTGTCACTGAGACAGACAAAGGACTACAATTCTGTCCTAAGGTATCCGTCATTTTAAGATTACATATGACGAATATTGTCACTGAGACAGAAAAAGGACTACAATTCTGTCCTCAGGTATCCGCCATTTTAAGATTACATATATCAAATATCCATTCCTCTGTTTTCACCAAAATATACAACAGGCAAAAATATTTAGCCTTGGTTCAAACACCCAAATAATGGAGCAATAACCATACCTTGAGGTTCAAATACATGGTCTACTCATTAATATTCGAGAAAATAATATAAAAGGCTCAACATATACAGAAATAGTAATTATTTCCTATATATCGATCCAAGTCTGTTGCAAAACATTTGTATAATTGTTCAAAATAAGCACATACTAAATAAAAATAACTTTCTAATGACAATATATATAAGAGATATGGTGATAAGCAGGTGTACACAGCAAAGATCATATTGCAGAGCATCCTTATAAAAAGTTCCAAAGTGCTCTTAGGTGCTAGTTGAGGATGGTCTTAACACTGATTATGAACTGGAGTATTTCTTGGGTGATTAAATCTTTTGTAGTTCACGACTGGAACTTTTAATACAAAAACACAATTAAAAAAGAATACACCTAAACAACAAAAACAATTACCACGCATACCAAAACCACTACGTTAATAACTACAAAAAACGTCAATAATGGTGAAAAAAAATAATTTGTTAAAATAGCATCAGAGGTCACTTCCGATCGTGCTGGAAGCTGTGCTTCCAGCTCGATCGTGGAAGAGAAATGCAAAAGCATTCTTCTTCCAATCGGGAGGTGGGGTGGGAAAGGCTTCAAAGGAAAGGAAAGGCCTTTCCTTTCCTTTCCTTTCCTTTGATGTCTCTCTCTGCATTTCAGAAATGCCCACTAGATGCCAGGGATTTTCATTTTTTTTGTAAATATTTGGATAAGGGTCACTCCCTAGTGGGCAATTTGTTTTAAGGCCTTTTTTGCCACCCCTGGGAGCAGATCAGTCTATTTTTATTAGGCCGATCTGCGTTGAGGAGGGGCAGAAACCTCTAGATGCCAGGGATTGTTTATTATTATTATTTTTTTGCAGGAGGGGAGTGACACCTTAGGCAAGGGATGCTCCCCTGGGGGACAAATAACTTTTAAGGCCATTTCTGACACCCTTGGGGGAAGATCAGCCTATTTTTATTAGGTCAATCTGCCCCCAAGGGGGGAAGAAACCACTAGACACCAGGGATTTTTTAAAAATATATGTGAATAAGGGGAGCGGCCCCTAGGGGGGCATTTGTTATAAGGCCTTTTCTGCCCCTTCTGGGGGCAGAACGGCCTACTATAATTAGGCAATTTGCCCCTGGAGGGCAGAAACCACAAGACACCGGGGATTTTTTTTACATTTTTTTTTAATGATGGGGAGCAATTTTATTTTATCGGACTATTTTTCTTAGGCCAATCTGCCCACAAGGGGGGCAGAAACTGCTAGACACCAGGGATGATTTTTAAAAAATATATTTTTTAGACATGGGGAGTGACGCCTTTGGCAAGGGTCGCTAACCCTGGGTGGAAAAATCCTTTTAGGCCATTTCTACCCCCGTTGGGTGCAGATCAGCCTATCTTTATTAGGCCAATCTGCCCCCAAGGGGAGCAGAAACCACTAGACACTAGGGATTTGAATTTTTTTGCGTCAATTTCACGCACGGGGAGCGACTCCTTAGGCAAGGGTCATTCCCCTGGGGGGCAAATAGTTTTTGGGCCATTTCTGCCCCACTTGAAGGCAGATCGGCCTATTTTTATTAGGCCGATATGCCCTCAAGGGGAGCGGAAACCACTAGGCACCAGGGATTGTTTTGCACCAATTTCACACAAGGGAAGCGACCCCTTAGGCAAGGGTTGCTCCTTGGGGAGGCAAATTCATTTTAGGCCATTTCTGCCCCCCTTGGGGGCAAATCAGCCTATTTCTATTAGGCCGATCTGCCCCCCGGGGGGGTCAGAAACCATTTAGACACCAGGGAATGGTGTGTGTTTTCTTTGGGGGTGCAACCCCTTGGGCAAGGGTCATTTCCCATGGGGGCACATTACCCTATTTTTGGAAGGCCCATCTGCACCCAAGGGGGGCAGAAAGCTATAAGACCAGGGAAGATTTGGTTTTTAAAAAAAGAGGGTTGGGGTATGGCCATACCCCCACCCCAAATGAATGCGGCCAAAGTTATTCTGCCCACCGGTGGGTAGATGCGGCAATTACCCCCGATCCACTCTCCCGGTGGACAGAAAGCCTACAAGATGCCAGGGAATAAATAAAAAAAATATATATATATATATACTGTATATTGGGGTGGTGGCTACCAACCAGTATGGGCATGGTTATGCCCCTACCCCAACTGAAGGGAGTAACAGTCTTTCAGTTCTCCCCTGCACACTAAAACATGTTATCCCCCGGCAAGCAAGAGGACATTTGAATATTTTGGGTTTTGGTTTTACCATTGGGCCATGCCAACTTGTCTAAGTCTCAAAATCGTCCCGCTTGGAATGGTGAGGGCTGCACTTTTTGGACTTTGGGACGCTGCCATGTAGAAAAATCCACCACACCTAGACACATCTGAAAATGAAACATCTGGGTGAGTCCAAGGTGGTGTGCTTCACATGCACCCCACAACATTTTCTAACCCAAAATGCCCTGTAAACCTCCAACTTTGCTGGAAATCACAATTTTTTTCCATATTTCTGTGATGGAACCTTCTGGAATCTGCAGGAATCTACAAAATTCCTACCACCCAGCATTGTCACATATACCAATAACAATTCTGCCCCACTTGTCAGCCTAAAAATTGATTTATTCAAACTGCCCTTTTGGACCCGCTTTGGTTCCCCCTCAATTTCAACATGTTTTTGGCGCTTCCCTGTCAAGGCACTTGGCCCACCTACACAAGTGACATATCATTTTTACCGGGAGACTGAGTGTTACGTTGAATGGTAGGAAATTTGTCCCAGTGCGGTGATCCCACACAGAAATGTGGGGACATTTTGATTTTTTTTGCTAAATTTGAGGTTTGCTGAGGATTCTGGGTAAGAAAACACTGGGGATCCACGCAAGTCACACGTGCCTGGAGTCCCTCGGGTGTCTAGTTTTCAGAAATGTTTGGGTTTGGCAGGTTTCACTATATGGCTGCTGAGCCCAGGACCAAAAATGCAGGTGCCCCCCCCACCAAAAAAAAGGTACTTTTGAATTTGATAATTTTGTGTGTCCACATAGTGTTTTGGGGCATTTCCTTTCGCGGGCACTAGGCCTACCCACACAAGTGAGTTATCCTTTTTATCAGGAGACTCGGGGGGAACGCTGGGTGGAAGGAAATTTGTGGCTCCTCTCAGATTCCAGAACTTTTTATCACAGAAATCTGAGGAAAAAGTGTTTTTTAGGCCAAATTTTGAGGTTTGCAAAGGATTCTGGGTAACAGAACCCGGTGAGAGCCCCACAAGTCACCCCATCCTGGATTCCCCTAGGTGTCTAGTTTTCAAACATGCACAGGTTTGGCAGGTTTCCCTAGGTGCCGACTGAGCTACAGGCCAAAATCCACTGCTTGGCACTTTGTAAAATACAGCTCATTTTTCTTCTTGGAAAATGTGAAGTGTCCACGTTGTGTTTTGGGGCATTTTCTGTCGCGGGCACTAGGCCTACCCACACAAGTGAGGTATCATATCTATCGGGAGACTTGGGGGAACGCTGGGTGGAAGGAAATTTGTGGCTCCTCTCAGATTCCAGAACTTTCTGTCACCAAAATGTGAGGAAAAAGTGTTTTTGGGCCAAATTTTGAGATCTGCAAAGGATTCTATGTAACAGAACCTGGTGGGAGCCCTACAAGTCACACCATCTTAGATTTCCCTAGGTGTCTAGTTTTCAAAAATGCACAGGTCTGGTAGGGTTCCATAGATGCTGGCTGAGCTAGAGGCCAAAATCCACAGCTAAGCACTTTGCAAAAAACAGCTCTGTTTTCTTAGGAAATTTGTGGCTTCTCTCAGATTCCAGAACTTTCTGTCACCGAAATGTGAGGGAAACGTGTTTTTTGGGCCAAATTGTGAGGTTTGCAAAGGATTCTGGGTAACAGAACCTGGTGAGAGCCCCAAAAGTCACCCCATCTTAGATTTCCCTAGGTGTCTAGTTTTCAAAAATGCGTAGGTTTGGTAGGTTTCCTGTTAGACTTTTCATCCTTGGCTTGGTCTCCCTTAACTTTTTGCCTCTGTTTCCCAGGTTGTTGATGTGTGCTGGACTCTGATTTTGCTGTTTTTGTTACTCTGGGCACTTTACCACTGCTAACCAGTGCTAAAGTGCAAGTGCTCCTTTACAAAATGTGCATGTAATTGGCTTAGCCATGATTGGCACTTTTGATTTATTAGTAAGTCCCTAGTACAGTGCACTAGAGGTGCCTAGGGCCTGTAAATCAAATGCTACTAGTGGGCCTGCAGCAATGGCTGTGCCACCCACATAAGTAGTTCTGTAATCATGTCTCAGACCCGCCACTGCAGTGTCTGTGTGTGCAGTTTTAACTGTTAATTCAACTTGGCAAGTGTACCCACTTGCCATGCCTAAACCTTCCCTTTGTTTACATGTCAGACAGCCCTAGGGTAGGCCCTAGGTAGCCCCAAGGGCAGGGTGCAGTGTATGGTCAAGGTAGGACATATAGTAATGTGTTTTATGTGTCCTAACAGTAAAATATTGCTACATTTGTCTTTCACTGTTGCAAGGCCTGTCCCTCTCATAGGTTAACATGGGGGCTACCTTTAAATCAGATTAAAGTGTAAATTCCCTTTTGGAGCGGATGGACATATGGACTTTGGGGTCTGTGAGCTCACAATTTAAAAATACATCTTTTAGTAAAGTTGATTTTAAGATGTGTGTTTAAAAAATTCCACTTTTAGAAAGTGAGCATGTCCTTGCTTATACCATTTCTGTGACTCTGCCTGTTTGTGGATTCCCTGTCTGGGTCAGTTTGACAGTTGGGCTGGTTGCACCTCACACTAGACAGTGACACAAATGGAGCCGGGGTGTAGTCTGCATTTCCTGATGAGCCATCTGTGCTAGGAGGGGTGGGAGGAGTGGTCACTCACACCTGAAAGGGCTGTGCCTGCCCTCACACAATGCAGTCTCCAACCCCCTGGTGAGTGTCTGGGGCCTGGCCTGGGCAAGGCAGGATTTCACATTCAAAAGAAACTTTACTTTGAAGTGGGCCTACTTCAAAGGAGAAATTGGGTATAAGAAGGGCACCCAAAACCACAGACTTTAGAACATTTCTGGAAACAATAGGAACCTCTGCCTGGAGAAGAGCTGAGGAAGAAGAGCTCCCTGCCTGTGACTGTGCTTTGTGGAGCTATCCTGCAGTTGCTGCTTCTACCAGAGTAAGAGGGCAAAGACTGGACTTTGTGTGCCTTCCATCTTGAGAAGAACTCTCCAAGGGCTTGATTTAGAGCTTGCCTCCTGTTGTTTGAAGTCTCAGGGACACCAAAGACATCTCTCTGCCATCACCTGGAGTCTCTGGAGAGACTCCTACTCTGTCCAGTGGGGCCCATCCAGTTCCTGGGACCCTGAAAGGAGAAGCTGGCAGCCTAGGAGGAGGAAGACCATGCACAGAGTGCTGTGCAGGGAAAAGATTGATGCAACTCTGATCTGCGGCTGAAGAAATGACGTGCCCCTGGCTCTGCGGCTGAAAATCAATGCTCACCGGAAACGCAAACAAAGAATCGATGCATGGAGCAGGAGAAACAACGTGCAGCATCGCTGACGGAGGCTTGGAGATCGCAACCCGTGCTGCATGGTTTTTGGATCATCGTGCGGCTGGATTTCAGATGCAAACACCGGTCAGCATGTAAAAACAAGGCAAGGCCTGCCCGGACTCGAGAGTGCTGACCGGATTGACACATCGCTCTCCTGCAGAGAGAAGAAACAACACACCCGACCCGACGAAAGGAGAAACAACGCAAGGTCTGGCTCGTGAGTGAAATCGACACATCGCAAGCCCTTTTTGATGCACACTTGCCCGTGCGGAATTATTTTTGACGCAATCAAGGTACATTTCCACGCTAACAGTGTTAGTGTGTGTTTAAAACTACATAAAGACTCCTTTTGCATTTTAATTGATAACTTGACTTCCGTATTGTGGATTTTTGTCATTTTGATCTTGTTTTGTTTAGATAAATATTTCCTATTTTTTTTCTAAACCTGTGTTGTGTCATTTTGTAGTGTTTCCAGTAAGTTCCTGTGTGTCTTTGGTACAAATACTTTACACCTAGCACTCTGAAGTTAAGCCTAGTGCTCTGCCAAGCTACCAAGGGGGTAAGCAGGGGTTAGCTGAGGGTGATTATCTTTTGCCCTGACTAGAGTGAGGGTTCTTGCTTGAACGGGGGTAACCTGACTGTCACCCAAAGACCCCATTTCTAACATCAAAAATGCGTAGGTTTGGTAGGTTTCCCTAGGTGCAGGCCGAGCTAGAGATGAAAATCCGCAGCTAGGCACTATGCAAAAAACAGCTCTGTTTTCTTTGGTAAAATGTGATGTGTCTATGTTGCGTTTCCTGTTGCGGGCATTAGGCTTAGCCACGCAAGTGAGGTACCATTTTTATAGGGAGACTTAGGGGAATACAGATTAGCAGAAAAAGTGTTATTGCCCCATGTCTTTCTCTAAATTTTTTCTTTCCAAATATAAGACAGTGTGTAAACAAGACGTCTATTCGAGAAATGTCCTGTACTTCACATGCTAGTATGGGCACCCTGGAATTCAGAGATGTGTAAATAACTACTGCTTCTCAGCACCTTATCTTGTGCCCATGTTGGAAATACAGAGGTTTCCTTGATACCTATTTTTCACTCTTTATATTTCAGCAAATGAAGTGCTGTATACCAGGTATACAAGGAAAACCTATTTCAAGGTGCAGCTCCTTTATCGGCTTTGGGAACCTAGGGGTCTTGATGAACATACAAACCCAATATATCCCCGCAACCAGAAGAGTTCAGCAGAAGTAATGGTATATTACTTTTGAAAATCTGACATCGCAGGAAAAAGTTACAGCGTAAAACATGGAGAAAATTGGTTTTTTCACCTTATTTTCTGTAGGAAAACTTTGTAGAATTTACATAAAAGACCCCTTGGTGAATTCAGACTTTTGTCTACTTTTCAGAAATGTTTAGCTTTCCGGGATCCAGCATTGGTTTCACACCTGGTTCTGTCACTAACTGGAAGGAGGATAAAAGCACAAACAATAGTAAAAATGTGGTATGTCCCAGTAAAATGCCAAGATTTTGTTGAAAAATGTGTTTTTCTGATTCAAGTCTGTCTGTTGCTGAAAGTTGGAAAGATGGGGATTTTGCGCTGCAAACGCTTTGTTGATGCAGTTTTCAGGTTAAAAACCACAAGCCTTCTTCTGCGGCCCTCTTCCCATTTATTGTTAAAACAAACAGTTTTGTTAATTTCTTGGTCTCCTCCAGGGGAAGCCACAAACTCTGGATTCCTCTAGAATCCCTAGGAAGTTGGAAAAAAGGATGCAAATTTGGTGTGAGTAGCTTATGTGGACAAAAAGTTATGAGAGGCTAAGCGCAAACTCCCCCAAATAGCCAAAAAAAGTCCTGCCACCTGAGGGGGAAAAGGCCTGGCAGTAAAGAGGTTAAACAGTAAAATGAAACGGACAATAAAGACAATTTCGATAGTGCATAAAAACGTAGTCCTACAATACTTTCTACATCACCATGGAAGTTTTTCTTCCCTTTACCAAATGACGTCAACTAAGAAAAGCATAAAAAAACACACATAATAAACTTAAAAAATAAATATAGGTCAGAGGTAGAATCAGAATAAAAATACATACCCAAAACACATTTTATCTTAAATTATAATAGTTCCCTAAACAACCTATTTATGTAGAGCCGTCCACCATTTTGTGTTCAGTGTCACACAGAACACCTTAGAGCAGGGATCGCCAACCTTTTAACTAATGAGAGCTACTTTTGTTTCACAAAAATGATCCTGAGCTACCATAATTATCCGTTCTCTGCACTTCAGACAAAAGTATTTTAATGGCACACTGTGCAAGGTTACCAGCCATGATCGCCTCAGTGCAGGATTGCTAGCCATAATGAAAAAAAGGCTTAATCATTTTGGAATAGCTCTACAACAGTAATACATAACATTCACAGCTGCAATGCCCTGAGCACAAGGGGAATAATGTTAGCAATATGTTTCCCAGTGCTGCATGATTTAACATTCAAATGTCCACTTCAAATATATTTTTGTAATTATGGGTTCTGAAAACACACCCATTTTTGCCTCAAATAACACTTTTTAAATTTGGTATAAACATATTAATTCCACCAAGCAAAAGTTTTGAATTTAGTAAGCTTGGATGCACACAGGAGAGCTACTCATCGGTAGCTGGAGAGCTACCAGTAGCTCACGAGCTACTCGTTGGAGAAACCTGCCAAAGAGTGAAGACTTGTCTATGAGTACAGAAACAGACAGATTCATATCATGGATAACAGCGCCATCTATTGACTAAAGAAGGTAAAATAATACTTTATATATTAAAACAGATCTGGTAAAAATAAAAAAGAACAAATAATTTACATTTTATTTTTTTAAATTACAGAGATCTCTTCGAAGAGTGTTAACATTAAAAAAGAATACCTTATCAATAAAAGGTAAATGATTTCTTTTTTAAAAAAAAGTTTGAATATAACGTTGAAAAACGTGTTAAATTAATGACTATGTGTAGATTAGTATTAGAACTACAATGGGATTTGATTCATGAGTAGGCAAGTAAAAATAAAATTTACTTCACCTACTAAATAAAATTCAAAGTCCGCTTGCTACTTATCTTAAGGCTGGTGCTAAACAGAGACCAGGAGAAAAAATAGTTTACATACTCCGCTGGGTACATACCTGAGGGCAGGTACAGGATACCAACTGGGGGAAGAATTACTACTCTAAGTCCGCTGGGTACTTACCTCAGAGAATGTGCAGGGCAGCAACGGGGGGGTACTTACTGCTGAAACTCTGCTGTGTACTTACAATAGTGCATCTGCAAGATGGCAACCGAGTGGAAAATTTGTAGTGAAACTCCACTGGGTACTTACCTCATACTAGGTAGGGGACAGTAACCAGGTGGTAAAATTGAAATAAAAAATCTACTGGGTACATACCTCAAAGCAGATAGTGCACAGCAACCAAACAATAAATAAAAAATGAAATCAATTTCCTACACTGTTTTCTGTTTCTTTTTATAGATCCCAAATAAAAAAAAGAACCGCAGAAGAACATCAAGAGTTTGAAAAACAACATCTTGCAAAAATCTATTAAAAACCTCTCCCAAAAAAAAAGAAAAGTATAATCTTCAAAAATAAAAATGTCAATGCTATGTCTAACGTATACAAACCTGAGGGCAACAACTGGACAGTTATCATGTGGTATTCTAACTCCACTGGGTACTTACCTCAAGACAGGTGCTGGACAGTAACCAAAGTATTTTAAAAAATGAAACACTAAATAGTGCACTCTTTACTATTTTTTTATAGATTCCAAAGAACAAAATAACCACAGGAGGACATCGAACGTTTGAAAAGAACATCTTGAAAAATTCAATTAAAGACCTCACAAACAAAACAAAAATAAAGTAAGTATAATATGAAAAATAACAATTTCAATGGTAACTCTAACGTCTACATAGCTGAACACAACTACTGCAGAGTGATCATGTGGCAAAATTATTATTCTAATTGCACTAGATATGTACCTCGGGACAGGAGCTTGACAGTGAGTGGGGGACAAATTTAATATTCCAACTCCACCAGATACTTACCTCAGAGCAGGTACTATACAGTGACTGAGTGCAAAATTACTATTCTAACTCCACCAGGTACTTTCCCCAAGTCATGTGGAAGACAGTGAATAAGGAGCAAATTTACTACTCCAACTCCATTGACTACTTATCTTGGGGCAAGTACTGGACAGTAAGTAGGGGCAAAATTAGTATTCCAACTCCACTGAGTACTTACCTCAGGGCAGGCGCAGGACTTACATCAGGGTAGGTGCTGGACAGTGATTAGGGGCAAAATTGCCATTCCAACTCGACTGGGTACTAACGTTAGGGTAGGTGCTGGACAGTGATTAGAGGCAAAATTACTATTCCAACTCCACCAAGTACTTACCTCAGGACAGCTGCTTTACAGTGAGTAGAGGGCAAAACAAATATTCCAACTCCATTGGGAACTTACCTGAGGGCAGGTGCTGGACAGTGAGTAAGAGGCAAATTTATTATACCAAGTCCACAGGGTAGTTACCTCAGGGCAGGTGCTGGACAGTGAGTAGATGCAAAATTACTATTCCAACTCCACCGAGTACTTACCTCAGTGCAGGTGATGGACAGTGACTAGGGGCAAAATTACTATTCCAACTCCACCGGGTAATCACATCAAGGTAGGTGCTGGACAGTGATTAGGGGCAACATTATTATTCCAACTCCACTGGGTACTTACGTCATGGCAGGTGCTGGACAGTGATTAAGGGCAAAATTACTAGTCTAGCCCCACTGAGTGCTTACCTCAGGGCATGTGATGGACAGTGACTGGGGCAAAATTACTATTCCACCTCCACTGGGTACTTACCTCAGGGCAGGTGCTGGACAGTGACTGGGGGCAAAATTACTATTCCAACTCAGCCAAATACTTACCTCAGGGCAGGTGCTGGACAGTGAGTAGGGGCAAAATTACTTTTCTAACTCCATTGGGAACTTACCTCAGAGCAGGTGCTGGACAGTGAGTAAGAGGCAAATTTACTATTCCAAGTCCACTGTGTAGTTACCTCAGGGCAGGTGCTGTACAGTGAGTAAAGGGCAACTTTACTATTCCAAGTCCACAGGGTACTTACCTCAGGGCAGGTGATGGACAGTTACTAGGGCAAAATTACTATTCTAACTACAGTGGATACTTACCTCAGAGCGGGTGCTGGACAGTAAGAAGAGGGCAAAATTACCATTCCAACACCTCCTGGTACTTACCTCAGTGCAGGTGCTGGACAGTGAGTAGAGGGCAAAATTACTATTCCAACTCCACCGGGTACTTACGTCAGGGTGGGTGCTGGACTGTGATTAGAGGCAAAATAACTATTCCAACTCCACCAAGTACTTACCTCATGATAGCTGCTGTACAGTGAGTAGAGGGCAAAATTACTGTTCCAATTCCACTGGGTACTTACGTCAGGATAGGTGCTGGACAGTGATTTGGGGCAAAATTACTATTCCAACTCTACAAGATACTTACCTCAGGGCATATGCTGGACAGTAAGGAAGGGGTAAATGTACAATTTCAACTCCGCCGGGTACTTACCTCAGGGCAGGTGCTGGACAGTGAGAAGGGGCAAATTTACAATTCCATCTCCACCGGGAAATTACCTCACAGCTGGTGCTGGACAGTGAGTAGGGGCAAACTTACTATTCCAACTCCACCGGGAACTTACATCTGAGCAGGTGCTGAAGAGTGAGAGGAGCCAAAATTACTATTCCAACTCAACCATGAACTTACCTCAGGGCAGGTGCTGGACAGTGACTAGGGGCAAAATTAATTTTCTAACTCCACCGCGAACTTACCTCAGGGCAGGTGCTGGACAGTGAGTAAGAGGCAAAATTACTATACCAAGTCCACCGGATAGTTACCTCAGGACAGGTGCTGGACCGTGAGTAGAGGCAAAATTACTATCCCAACTCCGCTGTGTATTTAGTACAGGGCAGGTGCTGGACAGTGAGTAGAGGGCAAAATTACTATTCCAACACAACCGGGTACTTACCTCAGGGCAGGTGCTGGACAGTGAATAGAGGGCAAAATTACTATTCCAAATACACTGGATACTTACCTCAGAGTAGGTGCTGGACAGTGACTATGGGCACATTTACTATTCCAACTCCACTGGGTAGGTGCTGGACAGTGATTAGGTGCAAAATTACTATTGAAGCAAAGTAAAATAAATAAAAATTCAAAAAAGTGACACATAAGTATTAAAATTAATATTTGAGTATTAATATACTCCCCACCCATTACCCCTGAATCCACACATCCCGTCCCTAAAGAAAAGTGCAGCAAATAATTTTTAATTAGATTACAAAGACACCCCCAAAACAAAAATATGAAACTCTGAATATAGAATTAATGTTCTATATTTAAAAAAAAATAATAATTCTAAACAGAGTTTTAAAAAAGTATTTAAATACAGCAAAAGTTATACTAATAAAAACAACCACTGTAAAACAATTACAAAAATAAAAATAACATGAGGTATAAAAAAATATCAAATAAATACTCAGCCATTGAAATTAATGCCTGAGTATTAATACACTTCCCCACCCACAGCCCCTGCATCCCTTACATCTCCCCCCTTATTCTGCTGTATTTTAGTATAATCTTTTACATTTTAAAACCTCCCACCAAAAATAAAACCCCTAGTAATAATGTTGTTTTCAGAAACAAAAAAACAAAAAAAATGAAAAAAATAATTATTAAAAAAATATATATATTCCACAAACCATAACCAATATATCGCAGAGTGTCTCATAACTACATTATTTTTTATTTTTGTAGAAATATGCACAAAAAAATCTATTACAAAAATACAGTAATACAATTAATACTTGAGTATTAATACACCTATTTTAAAACAATAATAAAAAATAGTCCAATTATACAAATAATACTAAACTATTAATACACTCGCCCACCCATTACCCCTGTATCCCTAACATCCCGTCCATAAAAGAAAGTACAACAAATACCACTCACCTTTACTGTAATTTAAAAAAATATATACATTTTGCATTATTATAAAAATAAACCAAACTTTTATATTAAATAATTAGTAAATAATAAAACAAATATATAAACATATATATATATACATATATATAAACTCTAAACAACTTATAAATAAACCATCAATAACAAAAATACCTTAAAATTCATTGTTCAGGCAATTATTATTCAGGCAAAATCGTTGTTGAGACAGTAGTTGTTCAGTACTTTGTTGTAGAGACTTTTTCGTTGTTTAAGGGTTTTTGTTCAGGCAAGTAGTGGTTTAGACACCGTTGCTCAGGATGTTGCCCTATAGGAGAGAGTGATGTTAGAGTAATGCAACATGCCTTCCTGGAAAACAAATCGGATTCAAGGGTTCATATGAAATCACTTCCTGTGATACCATCAAACGCAAATGTTATGTGATGTCACTTATCCCTAGCATTTCGGTGAATCGACGCCCATGTGCGTCTCCACCACACTTCAACATGCACAGGTTCCAATGCTTAATCCACTAACAGTAAGCATGGCAGAGTCCATTATCCCCTGTAACTTTCCCCACAAGGCCTAATCTGTGTCATAAATGCCCTATCAGTAAAGGCCAAAGTGTCTTCATGGGTGTCATTCATATTTGATTGTTTGACACCAATTTTCTAGCACATGTAGCATATGGGACAGACCGCCGGGGCCAGGGTCGGCGGGAGCACCGCCGACAGGCCGGCGGTGCCCCGCAGGGCATTCTGACCGCAGTGCAGGAAAACCGGCGGTCTCCCGCCGGTTTTCCGCTGCCCCTAAGAATCCTCCAAGGCGGCGCAGCTCGCTGCGCCGCCTTGGGGATTCTGACACCCCCTACCGCCATCCTGTTCCTGGCGGTTCGCCCGCCAGGAACAGGATGGCGGTAGGGGGTGTCGCGGGGCCCCTGGGGGCCCCTGCAGTGCCCATGCCACTGGCATGGGCACTGCAGGGGCCCCCGTAAGAGGGCCCCTACAAGTATTTCACTGTCTGCTTGGCAGACAGTGAAATACGCGACGGGTGCAAATGCACCCGTCGCACCTTCCCACTCCGCCGGCTCGATTACGAGCCGGCATCCTCGTGGGAAGGTCATTTTCCCCTGGGCTGGCGGGCGGCCTTTTGGCGGCCGCCCGCCAGCCCAGGGGAAAACTTGAAATACCCACTGCGGTCTTTTGACCGCGGCGCGGTATTTTGGGGGCGGAATTCTGGCGGGCGGCCTCCGCCGCCCGCCAGAATCAGAATCACCCCCTTAGTGTTTGAACAATAGATGAACTTGTGTAAATGATCGACCTCAGATGGGTGAAAATATGAGCTGACACTGTTGAAACTCATGGCGTGCAGATTACATGCTTTCCTTGCACTATGACTGATTTTTCAAAATGCTCACTTAAGCTGGTAGTGTTCAACAGCAGTGCGGGCTCTGCCACACTATTCAGTCATGACATCAAAGCATTTCTACCTGCGCTTAGGTGAAACAACCAGTCTAGTTGCTAAACCATTCAGTCCTTTGACCTTTGCTATGTGTAAGTGTAATAGAAGTGGACGAGTCACTGAAAGTTCAAGCCAAATGCTTAATGCTTAGTGGCTATAAATGCTAACCATGCAACTTGGGGAATCAGGTTCAAATCCAAGCCTCGACTCCATCTTGTAACTCCATCATACCTCCTAGAATTATTAAAAGAAATGTTTACTTTAGTCTACTTCTGTTGTGATGCACTTGCATGTCCGTGCAGAAGGTTGGCACAATGTTAAAATGCCGACAATAAAACTTGCCTTCTGCCTGTCGCCATTATCTCAACCTTCATGAATTAAGAACAAACCATTAACCTTTGATGTCAGAAAAAGTCACCCATCTAGTGGCTGAATTGTATAGCTTGAAACTGGAAAAACTAGGATCCCTGGCTTCCCTGCCTGACCAAATTCTGTGATTCGATACAATTATTTACTGATCCTCCTTTTTAGGTTGAGCATAGCAGCGCAAGTGCTGCTTTTCCGACATGTTGGTATGTATCTGGCTTTTAACAATGCCCATCACTACCACTCATTTGTTGACTTGCCCTTCAAAAATCTGTTGATGACATTCATAAATGGTTTACGTTTGTTCCTCCTTGGGGAGGTTTTGTTACCGCCTTGGCCATCACCCCTGTTACATGGCTAATTGCACTTTTTCCACCAAGTTTGACTGCGAGCAAAAATATTTTTCCTTTTGTGTGTCTCTTCATGCTGATGCTCATGGTGGCCGTGGCGCTGTGAATCGTCTCGCTCATGTGAAACTGTTTTTCTTTTCATTTTGAATTTATGTGTCAAGAAAAGTCTGGTTAGGTTGGGAGTTCACAACGCTAATAGCTCTACCTTGAGCAAATGTGAGACCCACCGCATTGCAAATGCTTGTTGTTCATTATCCCGTATAAGAGCACCTTCATGTATGTGAGTTCAGGGTGTGTTCTACACAAAAATCTCTCTTGTGATTGATTAATTAAACTATAAACTATAATGTTCAATATGAATCTAGGTCACATACAAGGTAAACATGACAACCAACTTATCTTTTAGTTCATTAATAGCATTGTCATCATTGTGTTAAAGGAATTTGTTTCTCAGTGCATTTTTATTTACTATCACTTTTAATAAATACTTTTCGATGCAGGGATATATTAGGTGAAACGCTCCTGCGTTTAAGGAGATAAGCTTTTTTGAATTTTGAAGGCACTTTATAATATTTTAAAACTATGTTTGTTGCATGATTTTCATGCCAAATATTTTGAGGGCTTGGACTGTGCACAGCCCTAACTCGGCTCACCCTGTTGATTTGTTGGCTCATCATCCTCCAGTGACGAAATGGGGTGTTACCGGAGAGGCTGCCTAAGTTTAAAACATTCACAGGGTGGAACAGTTCCTGGTCTTTCAATGAGAAATGTGCCTGCTGTGTTTCAGGCAGCAGAAGAGCACCTTATAAACTCCATCATGGAACTTGGAAAAACAGCAAAAACTACTGTTACAGTTTTGGCCCGCTGAAAGGACACTGACAGCTACCAACTAATACCAATGAATGCAAACAATGCCACTGCACAATTTACTATTTATTGATGAGCACCTCTTTTTCAAACAGACAGTTTACATGTATGTTACTTTATCATTAACTCTTTATTTCATACCAGTATTTTACACCTTTCCAACATATTTGTATGCATCTCAATTCTTTACATCTGATAACATCTGAATGTATGCTTGATTATCGTTATTCTATTTTTTTACTATTTGCTAACAGTATTCAAATAAAACAACTTTTAACCTTCACAATATTATTCTCAAGTTCTTTGTTTCAAAGCAAAACAGATCCATCCCCATGCTAATTCTTCCCATGCCATACAACGTTCCTTTAGAGCCAGATCTGTTGTCATTGCAAATGTTTTTTGTCTGTGTGTAAACCTGTTTTATGGTGTGGTGGGCCGGTTTGTTCTGTTGATTTCTCAGATATGACCACAAAATTGCCTGCAGCAAGCACAAATCCATGCAGTCTGATACTCAGCAAAGACCCCACACGTGTCTTAACAAGATTACAACTGCCCTAATAAGCAATTGTGGCTCACTTTTTTAGTGACCCACTATAATAATCCCACGATAATGGGACCCACTTTATTTGGTGCTTGGGCCAATTTTCAGTCCCAGTCGACCCTGCCTTCTTTTACAAATTAATTAGGCACTGTTGGATGCTAACATTCTTCACTCTCCGGTGCCAGTGCCTTGGACCTCTTGAAGTTCTTGCTGCCTCTCTGTCTGTGTATAAGGGGAGCAGTTCTGTTATCCACCACAAATGAAATAAACATTCTTCTTTCCTTTTCAGTTATTTGCCATTACATCCATATGTCAACTATTTTCTGGTTTGCATTGCAGCTTGTTGACCCCGGACACAGTAAGGAGATGATAACCGAAAGACAGACAAAGGCGGAGAGGAAGCGCAGTAGAATCTTAAATTATATTATTGGTAGTCAGAAAGAGAACAATGACTATATTGAAGTGGCTACGGCAGAGACCACGTAGAGGCCACGTAGAGGCCACGTACCCGTGGAGCAGACCAAGACTCCTATTAAAAATAAAATGGCCACCAGCACCCTCACCAATGCCGTGCCAATGATTAGCAACTCTAACAGAGGTGGGTGGAAAGCATATGAAAGTAGCATTCGAGAGAACAAGAAATGTGCTAGAATGCATGTGCTCAAGGGCGTCATCTCAGGAAACAACTACCTCAATGGAAGAGTGAACATTCTAGCGCAAGTGTGGGGAGCCTACTGCTGCGATGATGCAACGGGGAAGCCAATCAAATCTGTATGTGAGATATGCTGTTTCTTCAAAAAGAAATTAAATGCATAATCGAAAGTAAATCAATCAACTTGTTTCGTTTAAGCTGTAAATAAAGTGCAGAGTAGGAATTGAACGACAATGAGTTCTGCATAAAAATGTATGTGTTTATAATGCAGCACTGTGTAATCACAACTAATCAAGAAACGCTTTACAGAATAGGTATAATGAACAAAAACGAACAAGATCTCACCTTCTCTCACACAACAGTAAACGACTCCACAACTTTTCACAGCACTGGGCGTGGACCACTGGACATCCGGGGCTCCACAAGGTTAGTAGAAAATCAACGCCTGTGCTCCCTTTCTGCTACTCGAGGGTCCCCAGCTCAGGACACAAGCCACTGAAGGCATGGTATAAAGTGTGTGCTAAACTGTCAAAGAGTACAGTTTAAGAGAGGCGAGCTGACACCTTGACAGCAGGAGAGAACCAATGGCATCACAGGTCATTGGAGCCTCTGTAGTGCAAATAGTACTCCAGCACTCAGTGAGCGCGCACTTGGCCTCGAGCTCTGACCTATATATGACACAGTGACATTTTGGAAGCCCTGCCAAATTTTGCGAGGGACGGTATGGCATCCTTTAGCACAAGGGTACTAGTAAATATTTTCCCAAGGGCCACAAGCTATGGTCTGTGGTGTGGCCGAGGGCCGCATTAATGGCACCATGGTAGGATTGGGGTTTTGTGGAGGGTTAAGTGGGCATAGGGGAAGCAGATCACATGCATGGTGTGGTCAATGAGTCATGGAGTGTTTCTTTCCCTAACGTCCTCTAAATTAAGCCCCGAATCTCTAGAGGAGTCATAGGGTTAACAATACTCTGTTATTATGTATCTGAAGTGCTATCCCTCTACAGCACCTTGGGGAAGCCTTTCTGCTTGCTACTGCTACCTTGCGAGAGGCAAGTTTAAAAAGGAAGTTACTTGATTATTGAATTGAAATGAAAAAATATATGGTACAACGTGAAACCAGAAAATCTACGGTCAATCCTGGCTTCCTTACTTTACCCAATTGTAAGATACAAGGCAAATGCCTAATATCACTTTGCCTCCTTTTTCTTAATTGTGATATGTAAGAGTACCTTAAAATACATGAGTTCAGGATATATGCTGTACAAAACTCTTCTATCCATTTTAATAAACTATAATGTTGTCCATATGTAATAACCACTCCGACCACCAAGAGAGAGCCATGTGGTAACTGACTTGCATCTTGGTTCTCTATTGGCATTGTTTTAAGGGAGGCGTGAATATTTCCACATTCATTTTTTAAAAGGATCAGCTTTAAATAAAACACTTCTGAATGCACTCTCCCATGTATTTAACATATGTTAGAATTGTTGTGTTTTCTGATGTAAACAGCAACCCAGTCCAGTCATTCAGCTGGGGGCCACATGTGAAGTTCAGATGGGCCGCATGTGGCCGCAGGGCCATACTTTGACTACCATGGCTTTAGCATTATGTTACCAGTAAGATTAGGAAAGAGTGTAACATAGGTATTTCCATGTAGCATAGTCACCCAGAATTAGCAAAAAATTGCTTGAATTATATGAGAGGAGGAATTCTGCATTTAGCGCTATTTTTTATCTCAAAAATGCCCCCTTGCATCCAAAATGGAGCCAAGGATGCATTTTGCTCTAAGAAATAGTACTAAGTGCATCAGAACATGAATGGCGAGAAGCCACTTGCTAAAACGTCTTTTGGGGCACGATTGTTCCCCAACTTACTGCCGGCATTTAGCTCTGTTTTCCTAGTGCAAAATACACCCTTGCATCCAAAATCTACACAAGACTGCATTTTGCACTAGGAAACAGGGTTAAATGCAGCAGTACACAAATAGCAAGCACGCAAGGCCACTCTCACTCACTAACTGTGCTCTCGTGGTAGGATTTTGCACCCCAAATTACTCTTAATTGCACAAGAAGTAGTTATTTCTTAATTATCGGTGATTCTGGGTTAAAGAGTAAGGTATCATTCAAAAACATCCTGCAGGTACCACTTTAAGGACTCACAACAAAAGCCTTCTCTGACTCATTGAAATATACAATGCAGTGCACTGTGCTGTCTTTACTGCACCAGCTCCCCAATAACCACAGGGCCCATCTCCTGAAAATCAGTTTTAGGTACTCTGGAAATCCCGAAGGGAAGCATGCAGGGTTCAGAATTCTGCACCAGTCGCATATCATAGCACAAGGTACTCAGTTGAGGTCTTGATTGCTGAAAGTCACTCCAGGCCACACCTTACTATGCGAATAACAGAGACAAGCCTTCAGCACCTTGAAGAGAGCTCCTCCCCAAGTCAGATGCTTCTCTTTGGCCCGACATATGAGCACTTATGGAAACAGGGAACCCAGAGCTCTCCCATCACCCTGCTCCCTCTTCAGCTGTGGACACAGGCCGATGCCTCTCTGTTAGGGAGAGACAGCATGAAAAGCCTGATTATGAATACTGTGGAGTGTGTAGTCAGTCTCCTGATATCAGGAACTCTCAAATGACGGGCTTCAGTGTGCATGGTTCCTAACACTGCCCTGCAAAGATTCCTTCAAACACTCTCTTTGCTTCTACCTCAGTGCCTCTCATGTTACCTCCTGCCTCTCTGTCATCCCTCTCCTCAAAACCGCGCTTTCGCTTAAACCAATATGATACCAGCATCTGGGAAGGACTGCTCCATCCACAAAGGTTCTTCATTTTTCCCCCAGTCTTGCCTATCCTGATTTTTCCCCTACTCTCTATTTAACATCTTTTTTCATGGACGTCAAGTGAGGGTAGCCAGGGGTCGCAACTGCGACCCCTAAGCTATCCGTTGCGATGTTGGTTGTGACCCTTGGCTGGAAATCACTCAGCATGTGTGTGCAGTGCTTCATTGCGTTGCTGAGGTAGAAGCTTTGACTGCACCATGATTGCCTGCAAAATGGGTCCGGATCTCTGGAAAATAACTTGTTCTCTATACCATGTTGCTATGGTGACGCCAGGCCAGCTGGTGCAGTCCTAAATACATTGTATGTATCTGCTGCACTGCATGCCTGGGCCTCCTAGTCACTTGCAGGGCTGTCAACCCAGAAGTGCATGAAAGTGCTATCAATACCGACCTTGGCAAGATTTATTGGTCATTCCCCGTGGTACTCTTTATAAAGCCAATCACTGACTGGTGTCTCTCTCTTGAAGTTGGGCTCATTGCATCACCTCCCATTAGCATTATAAGTTAACGGAGAGACCCACTGAGCCATTCTAGTCACATCCTCTGAGGGGGTTATGGAAACCATGGTCGCTTTTAGTTTCAAGTTCAGCTCTGCATGCTAAGATTAGCTGTTTAGAGTGTAAAAGCGCAACTGAAGAAACTCCCCATAATGCTTGTAACCATCATCTCGTCCGGGCAAGCATGCCAAGGCTGAGCTGCCCCGGTGTGGCTGTGTTGCCTCAGCTGGTGAAGCCCTGCCTTGCTTCAGCTGACCTTGCCAATACGCTCAGTGCTTATATGACAAGTTTGTTTCCCACTTAAATTTGCTTCTGTGTCCAAGTGCAGGCACAGTGCAGAAGTCATGTAAACTAACTTTCCCAATTAATATTATTTTAACTCCAGCCAGAAATATTTTGGGAAGTGGTGTTTTGAGAACCTCAGTACTGGAAAGCCATTGTTTAAGCAAACTGTGGTGCTTCAGTAGTATAAAGGGCTCACCACCAGAGTGGGCAGTGTTACAGAGGTAGAGAGCGTTACCAGTGTGTAGTGCTACCCAGTGCTTAATTTGTAAATATAAAGGTGCGGGTGCCCAAAGCCCTCCTCTTAAACACGTGGTTGCTGCAGCTAAATGTGTGAGCATTGAATACTGAGGCGGTGAAATCCTGAAGCCATCTCGGGCCTCTTCAATCCATATAAAGCCACTCCCTGCCCCTTCAGCTCACTCTTGCAGCTTTCTACTTTCTCCCTTTGTGACGCTTTTTTGTTTTTCCCTTCCTCCGTCTTTCCCATATGTGTCTTTTGCTCACAGCAAATGCTTGAGGCAGAAGAATTAGCCCCGGCCCTCAAAAATAATTTCCGGTGCTCAGCACCGGAAACAACAAGCACAAATTAAGCACTGGTGCTACCAGAATTACTTATATTTTCTCCACTCGGAGAGTTAAACAGGGGCTCTGAACTGTGCAACACTTTGATATTGTAATGGTGGTGCACTTACTGTACAGACTCTGTAGTGGCTCCATTCACCCCAGTGCCCTTCCAGTGCCTGGTAAATACACTTTGGCCCTCTCTTAACACCATCAGGTAAATAATTACCCTTCTACGTCTGCCTTTTCTTTCCTCTCTTCGTGTAGTGCAAGAGTGACCAGTAACTCCAGCCAAGGACGCGCTACCTCCAGCCCTCCCAAGTACCACGCATCAGGGTTAGACTAATGCATTTTGGTGGGAGTGGCCACATCACCCCACTAAAATGCATTTGTCACACATAATTTGCAGCCCATGGCCACCGAGACGCTAAAATAAGATGAAGAAGAGAGTGCGGAGAAAGCTTGCGGACTCAGACTGTCTCCGAAAATAAGCATATCAATAATTAATTAACTCTCTGCCACCCTCTCCCCTTCATTAACACCTACACCCCAAGTCAACAGTAATGAGTGGTCATAAACAATTATTCCGTACGGAAAATCCGTGCCACACGTGCATCCGGGTTGAAAGCGGGGACGCTTTGAATGATCATGATTCATCCATGAACTCGGGTGTGAGGCGTAGCTCAGAGAATTCTAATCACCAGCATCTCCGGTATAGACTACCATGTGTCTTCAGCCAGTAGCATTTGGTGGTCATCGTTAGGTAAATAATAATCCTCATGAAACTCTCGCAGACAAAGTGGATCTGGGATTAGCGCCTTTCCTGCTATTGTCCATCAAGGTGTCTGTCCCAATCTGACCAGTAAAAAAAAAACCACACACATCATCTCCTTGAGAGCCGGCTCTAGGGCGGTGCAATCGGTGTCACCGCTCCTAGTGTTGACTTCAGGTGGGGCGCTGCCGTGTTTGCATGCATATTATGATTTAAAAGCACCTGCTGTGGTGTTCCTTGCCTCCAGCAATTTTTAGGCAACAATAAATATGTCAAGATAACTCTGGTGATTATTGTTGTGCCTGGAAAGAAATCAGAGTTTCTCTTGTGGACGTTTTAAGGTCCCGCGAAGGGTTATTATGCCTGCTGCAAAGAATGTGTACCATGCAGCTCACAAAGAGCAAATAATGCACATAGGTCAGTGGGTTACTACTTTATCAGAGGGGTCATTTTGTTACTTGCAGTTTACAAGTTAAAATCCTAATAAGGAACACTAAGCAGTTAAGTGTCAAAGAACTGCATGCATACAGCAAGGTACAGATTAGAGTGTTATGATTTTTCCCCAGTCTTCCATTATCCTAATTTTACAAACAAAGGGTTCATTTTAGTAGAAATCAATTCCTATTATTAAAGAGAACCCCCAACCATGGAGTTATACAATCCTGAGTTTGTGCATCTCCAGACCAAGCACTTTTAAACTATACAGCCTACAAGTACGGGTGATGTGACTCCTACACCTTGTATTCCTGTCTTATGTGACATTTCTTATACACTAATTTCCACCTCTATGATTGATTGTCTCTGTGTAATATGTGTGCAATGTAAAGTGCTCTGACACCCTGCCATGGTATGAGTGGCACTATAATGCTAATTAAATGCATCTGAGAGAGAGTGGTTATGGAGACTTGAGGGGCACTGTTAAATGGTGGTAGTGAGAGAATCCTTTGCGGAGGTGGTCATGGGGGGGGCAACAAACATTGTTGCACGAGTCGCCACCAGCTCTAAAGCCGGCCCTGCTCTCCCTTATGGCCTTTGAATTATAGCACCCCAGATATGGGTGGGTAAAATGTGAATAGAGTGAATTCCTCCATTTCTTAAGTGTGAAAGTAAATTGTGATTTAAAAAAAAAACTTTTAAAATATTCTTTGCTGATGAAGAAGAGAAAAGGGTAGTTTCCGTAACTGAACACAGAAAATACCCTACGTTGAGGATGCCTGCACACCTCTGATTAGCCAACAGCAAACAAAGTGAACTATTCTGATTTATTGAAAGATGGCCTGTAAATTCTCAAAAATATTATTGAATAATCTCTTAGGCCAGTCTTCAGCCAATCAGAATCGGGCTTCTGATCAGTATAGCTGTGGCATGGATGGACTGTGATGCATGTGCATGCTGGCAATATGCCTCTCCAAAGCAGAATGCGTTCCTGAACTGCAGAGCCTATGAGGGTCACCACAACTGTCCAAGGAAGTGCTGACATCCCAAGAGTTGCTCCTCATGAGATGGCCTATGAAGCAGTCCCCCTAATATGTATGAATGGTTGCATCCCAGCTTGTGCTGCTCTTATCTCCTGTTCTGGGCTCTGCTCAACCTCAGACTATAGTCCAACATACAGTGTCTAGTGGGAGTCACTCTGAAGACTTCACAGATTACAGTGGCTGCAGCCCCAGCACCGCAGGTCACACAAAATGTATTGCCTCAGATTGCAACAAGGTATGTGCTTAGGAGTCGAGGAGGGAAGCGCAGTGGATTATTTATGAGCTAAACTGTGAAAAGACGCAGTATTAACTGTCTGTTAATGTGACAGAATGTAGCAATTTTATTACAAGACCTGAGGCTCATATTATGCTTTTCGTTTCTCACTTTATTGAATAGCAGCCAAGAACTACTAATCCCAGAAACCCTGGGAAAAAAACTACAAAAAGATATCACAATGAGGCTAACCAATCACACAACAAGCCCCCTAATAACCATCTTGACTGAGAGCACCAAGTCCTCTTTTCTTGCTACTCGCAGTCAAGATAAGTACTCTGCTTGCCGTTTTATACATTTATTATACTTTTAGTTTGATTTATACATATATATTTATGTTTTGGGCTTGTATGCTTATATATTTCACTCGCGCTTATTGTTATCGCGCTTTCCTATTTGTACGCGTGCTCGCGCGTCCTTTCATGCGTTCGTTGCACATACGGCCCGTTTAGAACATTTAAAAAAAACGTTAGTTTTTCGTTTTCCTGAGGTATTCCTACCTTGCGTTGTTCTTCTGCTGTTATTCGACGGCTCAGCGGTTGTCCTGCACTTGGTGAGGTCGACGAAGGAGTCTTCTCCAGTCTTCTTCGGCAGGTGAGGGCTTTCCTCTGCACTTCGTCCCTCGACACTCCCTCTCCCCGCCCATACCACACACCAGACCCATAACCGAACACTCCCCCTCTTCTACAACAGAGAAATAACCTTTTTTCTGCCGTTTTTTCCCCTCATTAACAGTTTTTTGTCGTTTTAGACATTTATTTATTTTTTCTCCTTAAACATTATTTTCTTTTCTCCCCATTATGTCTTAGAATGAGCAAACTCAGTCCTTAAAGGACAATTTAAAATCCTTTATGAAGGATTCGGTCCAACACGCTGTTTCAGTGTCTATGCTGGACATTTCTAAAAAATTAGAAGCGTCTATATCAAAGATGCTTCAGAAACCTAAGGTTAATCCTCCTTTGAGAGGAAGGAAACGTGCAGCTCCCCCTCATGAACCCTCCAAAGCTGTTTCCACTAAGTTTGGGCCTCCAACCCGAGAGGCGAATTCTTCGGGGCTCCCTACCTCCCCTCTTAATATTTTACACTTACGGGACACTGATAATGATGGGGACGATGTGATAACATGTTCGATGGGCCTTCTGAGAAAATGCGTAAAATTTCTCCTTATGAAAGTTCCCCTCACTGAGTGCCCGAGGATCTGGTTGATGGTGGTCCCATGTTTGACTCACATCTATTCACCATCCTAATTCCTCAGAATGGTTTCCCTCCGACCATGTCACTGATTATGTTTCTTTTTATCTCAGACATCCACTAGATAAGTCAGCCCCAGGCCTTCCCTCCCCTTCAAAGTGGCTGATACCCCCGCTATCGAGCCCAATATGCTACTCTTTTTCGCGAAATTTGGGAAAGATCCCAAAAAAGGGGTCGATCGTGTCTGGTCTAACTGCCAGGATAGACTTTTAGATTTGGTTGGACCTCTGACTAGGATCTTTGATAAAGCTGAGGAAGCGAAAATGGAAGGTACGCAAGTTGATCCGGAGATCCTTTCCAACTGGGCTCAGCGAGCGATCTGTATGCTGGGCAATGCCAATGCTTACATTTCTCAAGAACGCCAAAAGAGTCTTCTTCTCAGAATAGATCCAAAATTCAGCTCTTTAGCCTCCAAGGAGGAGGGTCCCAATGCTGATGGCCTCCTTTTTGGCGACTCATTTATTAAGGAAATGAGCAAGTACGTTTCTACTTTCAATTCCTTGGACAAAGCCCATTCCTCTATGAAGAGGATATTTTCCTATCGGGTCTTTGGAAGGGTCGGTAAAGGCAGGAGTCGTTTTGCCGGCCGCTTCTCAGCAAAAGGACAATCCCTCAAAAGAGGCTCCAACTTCCAAACCAATCAGCTTGATGTCTACCAGGGGTACAAACCTCAGTTCTATCCCCGCAGGTTCCGCGGAGGCCACAACAGGGGTTACAGAGCCAAAGGAGAACAACTTGTAGATAAGAACTTCCAGTTCTGGCCTTCCTCCAGTAGGAGGCAGACTGGGTTTATGTGTGAACGCTTGGCTTTCTATAACCTCGGATCCTTGGGTAATTCAAACTGTTCAGGGTTATTGCATAGATTTATACCAAACTCCTCGTCAGTCTTTTCTTCCTCGTCCTCTCCTTTTTTCTCACGACCAGTTTTGCCTTGTTCACAACGAGGTACAATCCTTACTGTCAAAGCAGGCTATCGAGGAGGTGAGTTTCGACCCTTCTGGGTTTCTCAGCACCATCTTTCTTGTTCAGAAGAAAAACAAAAAACATCGTCCAGTTATAAATCTAACAGAGTTCAACAATTTCATGGTATACCATCATTTCAAGATGGAAACTATCCTCCATCTCAGAGATCTTCTCCTTCAGAACCATTGGTTGGTTTGAATAGATCTTCAGGATGCCTATATTTCAGTCCCTGTCCATCCCTCTTTCAGAAAGTTTCTTCAATTCCAGTGGGAAGATTCCTTCTTTCAGTTCAAAACTCTTCCCTTCGGTCTTTCATCGGTCCCTTGGTGTTTCACCAAATTCCTCAAACCAGAGGTGGCCTTCCTCAGAGCTCAAGGAATAAGGCTCATTGTCTACCTCAACGACTTCCTTTTTATGGCTCAGGACAAGTCTTCCCTCGTGACACACCTAAACCTTTGTCAAGACCTCCTGTCTCGTCTGGGCTTCCTCATAAATCTTCAAAAGTCTGTTCTAATCCCCTCGCAATGTCTCGAGTTCCTGGGGTTTATTGTTAACACTATGGAGTCTCTTCTTCAGCTTCCCCAGCACAATGTTTCCTTGATAAAGAAAGAGATTCGTCATGCCTTTTCTCTCCCTTTCTTCTTCCCTCAGAGCGATAGCTGGTCTTGTAGGCCTTCTTTCTTCCTCCATCCAAGCCATATTTCTGGGTCCCCTTCATTACAGAGCACTTCAGAGGTTGAAAATCCAGCACCTTCAAAAAGGTCTTGCCTATTCGGACCAGATTATCCTAGATTCGGAGTCCAGAGAAGAACTTACATGGTGGATGAGTCATTTAGATGCATGGAATGGGAGAACAATTTTCTCTGCTTCCCCAGATCTTGTCTTAGAGTCAGATGCAAGTCTGGCAGGTTGGGGCGCAAGATGTGGTCCACTCTCGACTGGGGGTCCATGGTCCGTTCAGGAGTCGTCACTGCACATCAACTGTTTAGAGATGCTTGCAGGTTCCTTTGCCATCCAGTCCATTACAAAAGATAGAGTAAAGTGCTCCATTCTTCTCAGAATGGACAATCTTTCGGCTGTAACGTACATAAATCGCCTAGGCGGAACAAGATCCAAACTCTTGGCTCTCTTGGCCAAGAGTCTCTGGGAGTTTTGCCTCCACAAAAACATTTCAGTCAATTCAGAATATCTTCCAAGCAATCTGAATGTAGTGGCTGACTGCTTCTCAAGATATTCCCAAGATTCAAGCGACTGGCATCTTCACCCTTCCATATTCAAACTCCCTTCTTCCATCATTGGAACCATGTCCATAGACCTTTTTGCCTCAAGGCTCAACTCTCAACTTCCAACTTTTTTCAGTTGGAAACCAGATCCTTTAGCCTTGGCTACCAATGCTTTCCTTCAAGTTTGGCCTCCTTCTCTCCTGTACGCCTTTCCCCTCTTCCTCTTTATCGCTTGAGTCCTGGCGCACCCCCGCAGACAACGTTCTTCCCTAGTTCTCATCACTCCATTTTGACAGTCTCAACCTTGTTTTATGACTCTGTTGGAACTTTCTTCAGACCTTCCAGTCCTGATTCCTCCCTTCCCCCATCTTCTCTTGAACCCTCAAGGTCTTCCCCACAACCTCATATTGCAAGGCTCCCTGTATCTCATAGCTTGGAGAATTTCGGGGCTTCCTGGAGAACCCCAGGAATTTCGGAGGAAGCTGTCCAGTTCATCCAGCAATCATGGGCTCCGGGTGCTTCAAGGGTCTACCGCTCCGCTTGGTCAGTATGGCGTAGCTGGTGTGTGGACAGGAATTCCAATCCCGTTTCAGCAGATGTTACCTTAGTGGTAAATTTCCTAGCTTCCCTAGCTTCTGAGGGTAAAGCGTACCATAAATACCTACATATCTGCAATCTCTGCAGAACACATCAGGGTCGAAGGTAGACCCGTAGGGGAACACCTTTTGGTTTACCGTCTTTTAAAAGGAGCACGTTTTTCTAAACCTCCATCTCCCAAATACAATACCATGTGGGATGTAAACTCCGTCCTTCGTCTTCTATTGTCATGGCCCGACAATGCTGATCTATCCTTGAAACATTTGTCTGCTAAATTGACCATGCTCCTCTGTTTAGTATCTATCAAACGTGTTTCAGATGTCAAGGCTCTGGATGTTTCCTCCTTTCACTTTTTTGCTTTAGGTGTGTATTTTAATGTCTTTAGACATACTAAGACCAATTTGTCTTCTGTCCTTTATCCCTTTTTCCCCTCTCAACCTAAACTGTGTGTGGGTAATTGCTTAAAAACGTACGTTTCACGAACTACAGATCTCAGGATCCCTTCCTCATCTCAGTTACTTATTTCTTTTCAGAAACCCCATAAACCTGTTTCAACCCCTACCTTGGCTCGTTGGGTGAAGTGGCTTATGTCCCTGGCTGGAGTTCCTACCACTTCTTATGGGGCCCATTCCATTAGAGGAGCTACGGCTTCTCATGCCTTTTGGGCTGGAGCTAATTTACATGATATCCTCAGATCTGCAGATTGGTCAAATGTTAGTACATTTAGAACTTTCTATTGTAAACCTGTTGATCACCCTTTACAAACTGTTATTGCATTGCTCTAAACAAGCCTAATATGAGCCTCTGGTCTTGTAATAAAATTGAGATTTTCCTAGCCTTGGTGTCAGAAAGGCTAGTGTTATCCCTCTTCATTTAACCCTCCCTGTTCTATTTTGCAGTGGCCTCTACTTCAGCCAATACCTCAGCTTCCGGCTGATCGTCTTTCGACAGTTCCAGTTCCGGGACCTTCGTATGGATCCTCCTGTTCTCCTGCGGTTTCTTATCTGTTCTTTAAGGATTTCTGCAAGGACTTCCTCTCTGCCTTTTTGTCTCTTTATGGAATCTTATGGTTCTTTTCGGATTATTCTGTTGATTGACTTTCTCAAGAAAAGAGGACTTGGTGCTCTCAGTCAAGATGGTTATTAGGGGGCTTGTTGTGTGCTTGGTTAGCCCCATTGTGATGTGTTTTTGTAGTTTTTTTCCCTGGGTTTCTGGGATTAGTAGTTCTTGGCTGCTATTCAATAAAGTGAAAAAAGAAAAGCATAACCCTCGCCTCCTTGTCTTTAATACTATCTAGCCTTTCTGACACCAAGGGTAGGAAAATCTCAATTTATTATCCAGTCACGTACAACTACACAGGTGGAGCAGCCTGCCTTTTATCTCACACACACACTTGCAGGATCCAGTGAGTCCAGAGACAATTAATAATATGTGTACAGGAGTAATGGAGTCTTTGATATTCAAGAAGTGTCTGTGTGGGGTAGGGTGGTGCATAGCTGCAGCAATCAGGAACCAAAATGGAGGGTGTACTGTACAAGAAAAGAGCAAACCTGTGCAATGTTTTATTATCTTAAGGATAACATTAAGCAAGTTCACTTTTTAGCCAATAACTCACAGCATCCTGGGACTTGTAGTTTCCCTTTTTCCATTTTATGACTGGACCTAAAAGTCACAATATGTGTAGCAATTACTGAAACATCAGTACCAGCTGAAAGCCACAGTTGTAGAAAGCCAGTTCATTAGGGGACATGTAGGTTGTGTATAGGGAAAGACAGTTAAAGGAACCAGAAGAGATATTTCTATCATAACGGATGTAGAGAATGCTGAAGGAAATTAAAGGGGTGGGTTATGAAGCAGAAGCCTGTAGGTGCTGAAAGGGTGCAAAGGATCAAATAACATCAGGCGAACTACAAAGCCTTTAAGCAGGGGGAGTTGCAGGGTGCTGAAAGGAGGGAGAGAGTGCTGCAAGGGCCTCTTTTTGTAGGTGAGAGTTTGAAAGTAGTATTCGAGAAAATGGCGCTGCTGCAGGAGTCTCACTGCACACAGTGGACAGGAATGGAGCAATGTTGGCATCAGGATGATGCAGAATGAGCATTGAAGGAGTGAGTTGTGTATCAACATATGGATGTTACAGGAGTCTGAAGGTAGGAAAGCTCTGGATTAGACAGAAAGATGGTAAGAAGTGCTTCAGGAGCCTGAAGGAAGGTAGTGCAACAGGATCTAGAGAGAGAGGGACTGCAATAGAAGTGTGTTTTTGGATGGTGTACAACTACAGAAAGGCCTTTGAGACTGAAAGATGGAGTGAGAACGGCATGATCTTAAATAGTTTGAATGCTGCTGTAATTTGACACAGGAGATTTAGTGCTATGCAAGTACATAGATGGGTGTGTGCTGAAGGAATCTGAAATGGGATGGAGGAGAGGCTCATGCAATAGCAAGGAAGGGAGGAAAGCTGGCAGCTGTTCTGACCTACTGTCTTTGTGATCCTGCTGCCAATGGAGGCTGGACCATGTTCAGTTATTGTTTGAATAGCTTTCAAATACCTTAATTCCATATGTAAGTAGTTCATACAATGCATCTTTAATTTGCATTTTTTGGGCTGTATTCCTCCCCTCAAGTAGAAAAATCCTGGACAAGATGAGCTACTCACTCATGCACATGTAAAACCTTTCAGCTCTGCAGCAGAGAGCTGATCCGCATGTCAGTTTACTCCTGGATATTTATGGTACTGCGTGAAGCAATTCCTGCACTTAGATTTGTTTTAATACACTTAAGAGGGCACTACTAGATGTTTCAAGGTGCTTGTCTGTGTCAATTACAGTTGCAATAAAGTGTCACACATAACCATGAGGATCTCACACATAAGGCCTTTGTATTGATGGAAATGTCACACATTAGCAAGCTGAAACCTTGGCAGCCCTATACTTCCTTTCATTGTTGATAATGGGGAGGGATGTTATGTCTATGACTTCCACTCACATCCCACAGCTTCCAATTAGGCTCCATTTTCCTCCTAAAGAGCAGGCCGGGTGTGCAGGCCTGGTCAACTGCAGCTGTGAAATGAGGAGGAGAGTTCTCTTTCACACTAAGTAAAAAACAAGCATTTGCAATGCAATAGGTCTCGCATTTGTGATCATTAGAGCTATTGGTCTTGTTTATGTTATTGTATTAGAATAGAAATGGTATTGTGATTATAGAACGGTCTCTGTTAGTGATGTTTGTGAGACACAGTACTTGTGTCTTAAAGAGAGCGCATGTGTATGGGAGAAAGGATGTGTGTATGTGCGTGAGAACTTGTATGTGTGAGAAAACTATGTGTATGTGTTATAAAAAGAGATAGTTGAGATAAAAAATAGTGACAGTGTCTGTGTGGGTGAAATAGTGCTGTGTATTAGGGAGGGAGAGTGAGAGAGACAGAAAGAGAGAGAGTGCTGTGTAAATGAGACTGATTGAGAGAGACAGAAAGAAAGAGAAATAGAGTGTGTATGTGTTATAAAGAAAGAGAAAAAACATAAGTGTTGAACAAAGGATGTGTATATGTGTGTGACAGCATGCAACAAAATGAAAAATGTGCATAATATTGCTGTAAGGTAATTATGAATCAAAGCAGTGTAAACACGATCTGAAAGCTAATGCATTCACTGCTAGATGTAATAATGTTTTGAAAATTACTAAGCAAAGGTGTGCAAACAGGACATCGTTAATAATGAGCGTACTGCTATATGTAATCATATTAAGAAAATTTACATAGCCAAATATCTGTGCAAAGGTGAGATAAAATGAAAAGTGCACACTGCAGTGTTGACATACATGGCCAAAACTCAGAATAAAATCTTTGTAAATGTTTTTGTAAGTAATGTCTGTGAGACAGAGTATGTGTGTGTAAAAGTGTGTGCTTCTGTATGGAACAAAATATGTGTGTATGTGCGTGTGAGCTTGTATGTGTGAGAGAGCCTGTGTATATTTGTAAAAGTAAGAGGGAAGAGAAGTTGATAAATAGAGACAGTGGGTGTGTGAGATCAATAGTGCTGTGTGTGAGGGAGGGAGAGCGAGAGAGAAAGAGAGAGAGTGCTGTGTGAATAACAGAGATACAGAGAGATAAATAGAAAGAAAAACAAAGACTATGGCCCTCATTCCGACCCTGGCGGTCTAAGACTGCCAGGGCCGCCAACGGAAGCACCGCCAACAGGCTGGCGGTGCTTCAGTGCCCATTCGGAGAAAAGGGGATCCGGCGGTTTCCCGCCGGATTTGCCCTGGCTGGGCTGAACCTCCATGGCGGCGCTGCAAGCAGCGCCGCCATGGGGATTCCGACCCCCTTCCCGCCAGCCTGTTTCTGGCGGTTTTGACCGCCAGGAACAGGATGGCGGGAACGGGTGTCGTGGGGCCCCTGGGGGCCCCTGCACTGCCCATGCCACTAGGATGGGCAGTGCAGGGGCCCCCTAACAGGGCCCCAGCATGATTTTCACTGTCTGCATAGCAGACAGTGAAAATCGCGACGGGTGCAACTGCACCCGTCGCACCCCTGCAACACCGCCGGCTCCATTCAGAGCCAGCCTCTGTGTTGCAGGGCCTTTCCCGCTGGGCCGGCGGGCGCTCCCTTGGCAGGCGCCCGCCGGCCCAGCGGGAAAGTCAGAATGGCCTCTGCGGTCGGTTCCCGCCAGGCGGGCGGCGTCTGCCGCCCGCCCGGGTCAGAATGACCCCCTATATGTGTTTTAGAATGAGGAAAACTGTATATGTCAGAGAGAGAGAGTGTGTGTATGTTTGTGAGAGCTTATATGTGTGAGAGAGCATGTATGTGTTATAATGATTGATGTAACGGTACGAAAACTGTGCTTGATATTGCTGTAATGTAATTAATATTTGAGAGTGTGTAAACATAAGATAAAAGGCAATGCACGCACTTGTACCTTTAAACACGTCTAAAACTTTTCTAAGCTAAATATCGGTGCAAACACGAGATAAAGACAAAGCGCACACTGCGGTGTTGATATAAAATGGTCAAACCTTACAATGAAATCTATGTGCATGTCTTTGTAAGTGATGTGTGTGAAACAGAGTATGTGTGTGTAAGAGAGAGCGCGTTTGTGTGGGAGAAAGGATGTGTGTATCTGTGTGAAAGGTAGTATGTCTTAAAAAGTGTGTATGTGCGTGAAAGGTTGTATGTTTTAGAAAGCGTGTGTGTGATTAAAAGAGAGAGGGAGGCTGAAGTAAGAAAAAGAGTAAATGTGTGTGGCAAAGAAATAACGGTGTGTATGAGTGCGGTGGGCGAGAAAAGTAGAGAATGCTGTATAAATGTGAGAGTTGAAGAGAGACATGGAGAAAGTCAGACAGAGAGTATGTGAGTAAAAGAGAGCAAAAGTCAGTTTGTGTGGAAAACAGAAAAGTGCCTGTTTGTGAAAGTGTCTATGTTTGAGAGCGTATGTGGGTTATGCGGACCAATGTGACAGGACGGATACTTTGAATGAGATCGTGGCAAGCTAATTATTAACTGAAACTTGTCAACCTCAGGATAAAAGCTAATGTGCGCTCTGCTCTATGTAATAATGGTTAAAAAATCACTAACTAAAGCTGTGCATACTGTAGATCAAAACAAATTGTGCATTTAAATTGAAAAATAGGCATTTCTTACATTTTTAAAACTAAAACTATTCAAAGACGAAGTAAAACGCAACGCACACACTGGTTTTGTTATGAATGTATATAAAATTAGTAACCCAAACTGTGCAGAAAGTGTGTAGTGGAGTGATAATTAGAATAGTCAATATTCGTCAAAGATCCCACTCGGCTTCAGTGAAGAATGAATTAGCATACTTGTAAACCTCACCATCAACATCCAAATATGGTGTTTAGGCTGATGATAACGATCTTTAAAGCTATGCTAATTGTCTACTGGACCCTGTCTGGCAACTGCAGACTCTTTGTGACTAAATTGCTTTTGTTCCTGGGAAAAAGGTAGTGTCAAATATCTTTAAGGATCACATCTTTTAACTGTTTTTTTTGTAATAATGAAGTTTAACAAAAACTGTGCAATAGAAGCCTGTACTAGTAAGGTTTAAAATTAGGTCAGTGTATAATTAAAACTCTGCTGACAGTGTTGAGATCTGTGAATTAACAACACGGAAACTCTGAATAATATGGCTGCGATGTAATTGTTAACCGAAACTGTGCAAATACAACATGAAAGGCAAGGCGCGTGCATCGGTATTGTCCTAAAATTGTCAAAACGTAAAAAATAAAAGGAATATGAATGTCTCTGTGAGTGCTGTGTGACACTGAATATGTGTGTGTAACAGAAAACGCGTGTGTATGTAATAAAGGATGTATATATGTGCGTGAGAGCTTGTATGGTTAAAGCTGCGTATGTGTGTATGTGAAAGAAAAACAAAACAAGCACGTTTAGAAAATTACAAACCGAAGTAACATTGAAAACACAAGATAAATTTGTGCAAACATTACATAAAAAGAAAACTTGTGCACTGCTATATTTAAGCATGTTTAAAAAATGACCAAAACAGAGCAAACACATGGTAAAAGCAACGCGCGCAAAGCACACAAAAAAATTTGAAACCGGTGCAAAACATACTGATCGGTACAGTGCAACTACAAAGAGTAAAAAAAATAGTTCCACTAACATTATTAAGGAAACCTGTGTAAGAAGATTGTACTTGGTTGCTGCGCTTTGGGAGGGATAAACACGTAAGGAGGCATGACACATGCATGCCACAAACCAATAGCAAACAAAGAAAAAGCAAACATCCAATAAAAAGCCAGTAGGTGGGTATAGAGCCCACAGAGCAATTATAACAGTCCGTGAGACAGCGCATGCGCGCTGCCTAGGCTCGACCTAATAACGGGCATAATTTGTATTTCGAGCTGGTCAGCGGTTAAAAGCACACTAGAAGGTCCAAATGATACAACCACCTCAAAGGGAAGTTATTGATGGGAAGGGTAAAGGAGTATTCACATCGGCAAGTTAATTATCGTACTTCCAGTTTTATGACCTGCCTGAGCGTTCTTTCCTCGAGAATGAGTGATTGCTTGCGCTTGACTTTAAAAGTAAGGAATGGGGAAGGAGAATTATATGCCTCAATTTTGTCTGCATAAAGGCATTGTCGCTACTTTCCAAAGAAAACCTCAGCTGAAAGAATGGTATTGATTTGGATCCAACTCTTGAATTTTCACCAGTCCTAGTTAGCTATGTGCATTAGCATAGGGAGGATGCTTTGGGCACCACAGCAAGCAAATGAAATGTGGATTTCACATCGCTGGGTCCACTGCACATGCTGCATTAAGGCTACGTAGCACTGACGGTGGCGCCCTGCCTGCACAGCCATGCCAGCCTCCCAGGAATGCACTACTCATCTCCTCATACTTGATACCACTGATGACGTTAAACATGATTAAACATAAAGCAGGAGGAATGGGTGGTAGACTGTGGTGAGGAGGACTAAGACTAAGAGTAAAGAAGATTACCAGTAAGCAATCATTTAATTAAAGATGGCATTGCAAACTACATCACCAATCCAATATTACCATGACACACTAATCTTATGGCCTATAGGAATGTCCTGTATGCAGTGCACAGGGGGCTTTGCATATGGTCAAGCCTTATATGCTACACAAAATCCATAGTACATAACTGGTAAGGCCTGTTGCTGTGTGCTTCATACATTGTGCATAGGGCATGTCAATGGAGCATGACCTAGCACATGTATAATACACAGGGCATTGCTTTAGCGTAACACGTACTACAATTTCATACTTTTTTACATGATTAGTGTCCAACTTAGAACATAAACCAACAGGCAAATAAGGCCAAGCTGTCATGTATTCGATTGCATTAGGGGTCTGATTGCAAACTGTAATTTAACTGTGACCAATGCAACATCATTAGTAAATTATGCTCAGTGGTTAATTTGTTTTAAAAAAAAGTGCTGGGCCCAAAGTTTTTGGTAGGAGCCAGCCACCAGTGCAGCCAACTGACTGACCTGTTGAATAGAAAGGTTGATCAGACTTGATTTCTCCTCATGCCTCTTTGTTCCACTACCCTATAATTCTTTCCTTTTTACATCACTTTTTCAGATTCTATCTTATCACTTCTTTCTCCCGTTATTTCTGTAATCTTACCCTTCTATTCCTTCTTCTCTCTCCATTTTCTACCTTTCTCTTTTTTTACTGACATTGGGCCTGATTCTAACTTTGGAGGACGGTGTTAAACCGTCCCAAAAGTGGCGGATATACCACCCACCGTATTACGAGTTCCATAGGATATAATGGACTCGTAATACGGTAGGTGGTATATCCGCCACTTTTGGGACGGTTTAACACCGTCCTCCAAAGTTAGAATCAGGCCCATTGTTTGGTATTGGTCATACAGAATACACACCCTTGATATTAACCTTATACCATCCCTGTCCATCATAATCAATCCATCATCCTCAAATGCCCCATTCCATCCCAACCTTCCTAGGCATTTTCTATAGCTGATCTCATTTCTTTTATTAATCCCTCTCAAGGTTGGTGAATAGTGATTAGATTTTTTACAATAAAGGTAGATCCGCATGGTTGTGTATTAATGTTAACATACAGAAAATAATATATGCCATAAAAAAACTATCAGAAAAAACTACAGGGGGATTTATCCTCGTTTGTATGGGCCTCTAAAGGAGTAAGGATCTCGTGGAAAAAGATGAGTAAAAAAAAAGAGTGGGGGGGCATTGCGTCTCCAGATTTCTTCAAGTATTATCTGGCATTTCAATTAAAAAACATTAGAAACCTATTGAATAAGAAGTCAGAATATGATCCGGCGTGGAAAGCCTTAACGGCACACCTCGAGGAAAAAGCAGATCATTTTCTATATAAATTCGGCCATCCTAAGTACTTCAAGAAGGTACGCTTGAAGACACTCAGACATGCATGCAACATTTGGATGCACTTTCGGAAGGTGCTAGAGATACCCTATTTTTGCAGCTCTTCCCCCATTTGGGATTCACCTGGCACTCCTGAATGCCTCACTGATAAATTATCAATTCCTTTGAGAGTGAGTGGGATTGTAAGATGGGGCCAGATAATGGAAGGACCAGAACTGTTAAGCTGGTCGACACTTTATGAAGGGACTGGAGGCACAGTCTCCAAATTCAAGTATCTTCAGATAGCTAGTTGGGTTAAATCGCAACAAATAGGAGAAATAGGAAGGAATATATGGGAAGGGAAATTAAACCAGAAAATCATTAATAAGGAAGTTGCTCTGTGGTACCATGCTCTGTTGGAAGCAACAAGGGATGGGACATCCCTTCCCTTGTCGAAGTGGGGGGGGATCTTTCCAACTCTAGATGTGAAATCTTTATGGAATAGGTCCTGCTCAGAATTGTGGTTCACGACCAGCCCGGCAGAGTTGAAGAAAAACCATTTGTTCACACTTCATAGGGTTTACTGGACGCCGGCCAGATTAACAGCTATCGGGAAAACTCAGAAAAACTGTCCGAGGTGTGGTGACGATAAGGCAAACGATATACACATGTTTTGGCAATGTTCAAAGTTGTGGGAATATTGGGAGGAGATAGGAAACACTTTAAAGATAATATTTAATGTGAACGTAAAATTGGATCTTTCTATGGTGGTGTTTGGGGTCAGTGAACAGGGTATGAATTATCAAAAATTGTCAGCACATCAGGAGCACCTGTTGTTTGTATTAATACTTTTGGCTAGACGAGAAATTTGTCGTAAATGGGTTGACCCCTTTCCCCCCCGTTCTAAGGATTGGCAAATATCTGTAAATCGAATGTGCATAATGGAACAACGAGGTCCCCTTTCTAGAAGGGATAACTTCTGGATGAACTGGAAAAATGTCTACCAATAATATTACTGTTTTGCTGTCTGGTCTCCTCCTCGTGCAACTTAAGTCCAATGATTAGTACTCCCCTTACCCAATACTGGGCGATGCTTTGGTTATGACTAGGTTTCATAGAAAATAGTATATCCTGGTTGATGGCATACGATTGGGAGAATAATAAAACGTAGACCAAACGGGACGACCCAAGGGTTACGTTTCCCCCGTCCGGTACCATTTTTCCTCTACCAAAGCATGGGTGATAATTATGAGGACGAAATAAAAAAAAATAAATAAAAAAAAAAAACTATCAGTTAAAAAAAAATTACATGCATGTGTTTGAATGACTGTCTGTGTTTCCTCACTGTTGTGTGCAGTATACCATGCATGCCTGAATCCTGTTTTCTGTTTGTTTGACATTTTAGCTGTGTTTGCTGAGTTCAGCTGTAAACAAAGGAACAAAGAAAAATATGTCTTTTGCTACTAGAAAACCCAAAGATCTAAAACAAAGATCAATATTGGATTTGTTCACTAGCAAAGGAGCACCAATGACCCTCCTATAGGTTTGAATGGAGGCAAGAGAATAAGAGTTGTCTGCTGCTGCTCTGTCTAGCAGTGAAGTCATATTCTCACATTCTTATGATATCCCTGAAACATCATCTGCTGCCATTGCAGCTGCTTCTCCCTCTGCTGATGATAGTTTTGCCATTGTTGACATTGCTGAAATTTCTTCACATGCTGACAGTGCTGACTGTTCATTTGACACTGAGGTTGAAGATTCATCTTATGTTGGCAGCTTAGACGACAATACTTCCTTGGCTGGCCTTGCTGACTGGTCATCATCCTGTGATGACAATACAGCCAGCTCTTTTTTGGGGAGTGACATAATAGAGGTACTTCGAATCAAAGAAACTAGTCAGGCACCAACATCGAAATCCTACCCAGCAAGTGAATTCTTGGCAGATGCCTTGTCACTAAATCATAACAGTGACCCACTACAACCAAAACGTCAACATTTCATCTTAACCGCATGCCGTAGGTTTAATGGAGATTACAAAATTCATACTTGGGTAGAGTATTCAGTCCTTAAAGATGCTGTTTATTGTTTTGCATGCAGGTATTTTAGTGCTGTTACTGTGGGAGGGGGAGGATTTGAACCTGGCAATGTTGCATTCATTGATATTGGATTCAGTAAGTAGGAAAAGCTTACTCATTCTTTGTCCAAACATTCACAGTCAGAGAGGCATAAATCATCAGTTACTGCTTGGACCAACTTCAAAAGATTACAGCAGCCTACAAATCGTCAGCAGTCAGTTTTTTCATACTAGTAAGAGGTGCAGAGCAGGAAATTGCAGAGAATGGACAACATGTGGAGCAGCTACTTAAGGTAGTATGTTTTTAGGTTGTCAAGGGCTTGCATTCCATGCCATGGATTAAACTGAGCATTCTCACAATAGGGGGATTTTCATTGCATTCTTAGAGATGTTCTGCTGAAGATGAGAGGTTAAAAGCAAACATGTTCAGGAAGTATGGGCACTATACGCCTCCTGATTACCAAAGTAACAGGATATCTGTGGTGGCAGCACTTTTCCGTGAGAGTATTGTGAAAAAAGTGACAAAATATTTTGCAGTGCTTGTTGATGAAACCAAAGATGTCTTGCATAAAGAGCAGCTGAGTTTTATTATCTGCTTTGTAGATGGTGATAGAAATGTGCAGGAGAATGCACGAGGGTGTTGCCTAATGGAGAAGTTAGATGCCTCCAGCCTTGTTGCAGCCACTGTTTAAGCAGTACAGAAAGCTGGACTAGACTGGAAGAAATGTGTTGCACAGTGCTACGATGGAGCATCCGTTATGATTGGCTGATTTAATGGTGTCCAAGCAAAAATAAGAGAGATCGCATCACAAGCAATTTATATACACTGCCCATCGCCTAAACCTTCCGTTAGTGCAAACAGTAACTAACATACAACCAGTAAAACATTTCTTTTCAACATTGCAAGCAGTTAATGTTTTCCTTTCACAAGATTCACCAAGCCATGAGCTCTTTGTGAAAGCTGAGAATGAGAGTAACCTGTATGTAATGGAGCTCGACAGACTCTCAGGTACGAGGTGGTTTTACTGGTACTCTTTGTTAACAAAAGTACATATGCCATTTGAATCTATTATTGTTGTTCTCCGTGTAATAGAATCACAACATAATGGCAAAGAGACTAGCCCAGAAGCCAAAGGAATTCTTAAGAACATAGACTTTGGTTCCCTACTTACATTGCAATGTATGGAACTCATTCTCTCAAAGATTTATAGTTTATCTGAAGTACTACATAGAAAAGACCTTGACTTGCGGAGAGCATGTGACCTAATTAAGTCAACAAGAAAGTGTTTTAGTGAACCTCCATCAAGACAGTCAGTGGACTGAATTTTAAGTCAGTCTAAGGACTTAGCAGAGCAGTGTGGACTTGAGATTCAAGAATACAATCCAAGGGCTCTACCTTTGAGACACCATAAATTGAATAACAAACTGACAGATTATTTTGTCAGTATCTCTGTACGGAAAAGATCCAGCCATTTTGATGTCTCTCAAATTGGAACTCCACTGTCTGAGCGCTTGAAGCGGGAAGTTTATTTCTCTACTTTGGATAGAATTGAAAATGAGTTTGATGCCCGATTTACAGACAACATGGGTCTCATGTCTGCTGTTGGAATATTCAATCAAAAAGCTGAACATTTTTTGGACTTTTCCTCTGCACTAGTTATTGTTTACAAATATCCCAAAGCTGCAGAAGACCGAATTCTTCTACAATCTGAACTGGAAACTGCAAAATCGTATCTTTCAGACAAGAATGTACTGGGTATTCACTCTGTCAGATAGTATCTCATGTATTTACCAGAAGCATTTCCTCAGGTTTTGGATCTTTCAAATCTACTTCTTTTGTTACCTACTACTACTGCTACAAATGAGCAATTCTTCTCTTGTATGAAAAGGGTAAAAAATAATTTGCCAATAAATATGGAGACAGGAGACTCAGGGGGTCATTTTGAGTTTGGCGGAATGAAAACTCTGTCTGCCAGAAGACAGTGAACATTGGAATGGAGCTGGGTGGAGGGGGCTGCACTGCCCAGGCCAAGTGCGTGGGCAGTGCAGGGGCCCCCCTGTTGCCCCCTACACCTGCTCTCCACCAGCCTTTTAATGGCAGTGTTACCACCATAAAAAGGCTGGCGGAGTACATGGTCATAACCCCCAGGTCAGCGCTGCTTGCAGCGCTGCCCTAGTGGATTACAATCTCGGCCACTGCCAGACCGCCTGGATACAAGATCCTGGCAGAGCTGACAGTTCCCTGGCAGTCCGACACACTCATAATAAGCACTCAGTGATTTAATGATAATGGCTTGTGAGCCTAATGAAGTTAGGCAGCTAAATGTGTATGAAGCCATCAACAGATTTGTTGACATGCACCACCAGAGGTCTCCTCTTAAAAAATGAGCTGGTCTTTTCCCTCATTCAGAGAAGCAGTTTCAGAGAAGCAGAGAATCAGCCTCACACTTTGCAGCCAAACAACAGTTACTCCTTGTTAGACCTGACAGCCTTAGGTCACCCCTAACTTTTTGCCTGCCTCCCTCCACTTTTTAGATACTGTTTTTGCTCGTTTTAAGACTCTGCGCACTTTCCCACTGCTAACCATTGCTAAAGTGCATATGCTCTCTCCCTTTAAACATGGTAACATTGGATCATACCCAATTGGACTATTTAATTTATTTATAAGTCCCTAGTAGAGTGCACCATCTGTGCCCAGGGCCTGTAGATTAAATGCTACTAATGGGCCTGCAGCACTGATTGTGCCACCCATTTAAGTAGCCCCTTAACCTTGTCTCAGGCCTGCCATTGCAAGGCCTGTGGGTGCAGTTTCACTGCCAATTTAACAAATGTAGTTTACATGTACTGGTAGTGTAAAACTCCTAAATTTGTTTTTACACTGCTGTGAGGCATGCTTCCTTTATAGGCTAACATTGGGGCTGCCCTCATACATTCTTTGAGTAGTAGCTGCTGAGTAGGAAGGTCATATTTAGTATGACCAGAATGGTTACATTAAATCCTACTGACTGGTGAAGTTGGATTTAATATTACTATTTTAGAAATGCTACTTTTAGAAAGTGAGCATTTCTCTGCACTTAAATCTTTCTGTGCCTTACAATCCACATCTGGCTGGGGTTAGTTGACAGCTCCTTGTGCATTCACTCAGACACACCCCAAACACAGGATGCTCAGCCTCACTTGCACACATCTGCATTTTCAATGGGTCTTCTAGGGCTGGGAGGGTGGAGGGCCTGCTCTGACACAAAGGACTGCCACACCCCCTACTGGGACCCTGGCAGACAGGATTGAACTAAAAGGGGACATAGTGCACTTCTACGCCACTCTTTGAAGTCTCCCCCACTCCAAAGCCACATTTGGGTATATAAAGAGGATCTCTGCCTCTACCAACTCAGACACTTCCTGGAGAAGAAACTTGTAACCAGAACCTGCATCCTGCCAAGAAGAACTGCCTGGCTGTCCAAAGGACGCACCTGACTGCTTTCTGTGAAGGACTGCTGCCTTGCTGTTGCCCTCCTGCCTTGCTGCTCTCTGGCTGAGGTGAAGAAGTGCTCTCCAAGCGCTGGGATAGAGCTTGCCTCCTGTTCCCTGAAGTCTCAGGACCAAAAAGACTCCATCTCTTCAAGAAGAATTCCTTGTGTGGCGAAATTCGAAGCACAGCCTGCCAGAAACGACGCACAGCCTGCACCACAGTGCAAATTTCACGGCACACTGAACCGGAACAACGCAGCCTGACTTTGCAACAAGAAGCTCGACGCAGCGCCAGCATAGCGGACGGAAATTCAACACATGGGCCACTGGATCGACGCATAGCCGAGCTGGAACGACGCAGCCCGACTTCCAGAGAGGAATTGACACAGCGCCTGCCGTACAGTAGAAAATGTTACGCAATGCCCACCGGATCGAGGCAGCTCCTGTGACTCCATCCTGCAGGATCCACGGCTGAGTGCCAGAAATCGACACACAGCCATCCCTGCGTGGAAACTAAATGGCACATCGCCGTGTGCGGACCAAGAAATCGACGCACACCCCTTTGTTTCCACGCTTCTCCTCCTCTGCGGCCCCTTTGTGGAGATTTTTCACGTGAACCAGGTACTTTGTGCTTGAAAGAGACTTTGTTTGCTTTTAAAAGACTTAAGACACTTTATATCACTTCTCAGTGATATCTGTACATTTACTTATTGCATCTTTGATCGTTTTGACCTGCATTTATCCAGATAAATATTATATATTTTTCTAAACACTGTGTGGTGTATTTTTGTGGTGCTATATGGTGGTATTGTATGATTTATTGCACAAATACTTTACACATTGCCTTCTAAGTTAAGCCTGACTGCTTAGTGCCAAGCTACCAGAGGGTGGGCACAGGATCATTTGGATTGTGTGTGACTTACCCTGTCTAGAGTGAGGGTACTTACTCGGACAGGGGGTAACAAGACTACCAACCAACTGCCCCATTTCTAACTCTCCTACATCAATCTCTCTTACCCTTGAGGCCTATGCCACCTGAACAATTCTGCCAGTGATCACTAAAGCCAATAGCCTCTGCAGGAGCACGAAGACACCAGCTACCACTAAGCCATGCAGAATTGGCCTTCACCTGATGGCCCGGAAACCACAGTTACTCCTCAATCAGTCTCTATTCCCCTTGAGGCCTATGCCACCTGAAGAAATCTGCCACTAAAATCTTAGGGGCCAGTACCCTATGCAGGATCAAGAAGATAGAAGCTATCACACTGCTAAACAGTATCAGCGTTCGCCTGATGGCTAGGCAAGCAACAGCTATTTCTCAGTAAGACTCAGTCTCGTCTCTCACCATGAGGCATATGCCCCCTGAACATATGTGCGAGTGATCGCAGAACTCAGTAACCTATGCAGTGGCACACTGACATCAGTTACCGTGCTTACAAGCAAATCCACCTCCTCAGTATGCCCAGGCAAGCAACTGCTGCTCACTAGTCAATCTGTTTTCACCTTGAACCATTTGCTGTTCAAAACCATCAGCCAATGATCACAGAAGTATTCTCTGTAGGGGCAAGAAGACAGCATCATCACACTGCCATGCAGCATCGACCTTCTCCTGGTGGCAAGGCAAACAACAGTTACTCCTCAATCAGTCTCTATTCCCCTTGAGGCCTGAGGATACCTGCCATTGATCACAGAAACCAGTAACCTATGCATGGGCAAGAAGAGAGTAGCCACCACACTTCTAAGCAGTATTGGCAAAACACCAACTTGCTGTCCATTTTATTTCTTTACATCACAGTGGATTTGCAGCCTGACCACATCAGTTTGTCATATGTAGGAATTTGTAAGCAGCATTACAAAGCACTGTTAGCTACCTTAATTCTCTTGCAGCCAAGCACTTGCAGTCCACCTATTTGTTCTCTCGTTAAGAATGGAACTTATCAGTACAGCAACTATTTTTTGTACTAGCCAGTATCCTATTCAATGACCTGTATCCCATATTTGTGGCACTGTCAGCCTATTCTGGATTTCATATTAGCTGAGCATCAACTTACCCTCAAGTCAGTCTCTACATAGAAGGATGCCCCAATCATCACTAGAAGCAACAACTGCTCATACCAGTAGATACAATTCTAGATGTGGACATGTGAACTGTTGGCCTCTTTCTATCTGCCCAGTGAGTGCTGCCTTCATTTCAAGGAAGCTGAGCAGCAGCATCTCTTCTTCTCAGTAATGCAGTATCAACATGACACCTAGGTGGTCATTCTGACCCTGGCGGTCTTTGACCGCCAGGGCGGAGGACCGCGGGAGCACCGCCGACAGGCCGGCGGTGCTCCAATGGGGATTCCGACCGCGGCGGTAAAGCCGCGGTCGGACCGGCACCACTGGCGGGGTCCCGCCAGTGTACCGCGGCCCCATTGAATCCTCCGCGGCGGCGCAGCTTGCTGCACCGCCGCGGGGATTCCGACCCCCCCTACCGCCATCCAGATCCCGGCGGTCGGACTGCCGAGATCCGTATGGCGGTAGGGGGGGTCGCGGGGCCCCTGGGGGCCCCTGCAGTGCCCATGCCACTGGCATGGGCATTGCAGGGGCCCCCGTAAGAGGGCCCCTACATGTATTTCACTGTCTGCTGCGCAGACAGTGAAATACGCGACGGGTGCAACTGCACCCGTCGCACAGCTTCCACTCCGCCGGCTCGATTCCGAGCCGGCTTCATCGTGGAAGCCTCTTTCCCGCTGGGCTGGCTGGCGGTCTGAAGGCGACCGCCCGCCAGCCCAGCGGGAAAGTCAGAATTACCGCCGCGGTCTTTCGACCGCGGAACGGTAACCTGACGGCGGGACTTTGGCGGGCGGCCTCCGCCGCCCGCCAAGGTCAGAATGAGGGCCCTAGTATCTTCGTCCATGTGAATAAAAACTGTCCAGATATTCTTAACACTCTTTTAATTGCTAATGCAGATTTTGATCAACACAAGTACTGAACCAGTGATGTGCATGTTTTCTGCAGACGGTTGCTGGGAGAACTTGACCTGCATTAAATAGCACTGTTATCTACATTCTAAGACTTAGATTTAATTACATGGTACTTTTAGTTTCTAAACCAAATGATAAAGTGAACTTGTTTTGAACATGATAGGTCCATCAACCTTCCCATTGTATAAGTTATTTGATATTGAAAATGGCTGATTTCAACTTGACTAGTGTCTTCTCCATTATTGTTCACTATTTGATAAGTTCTCAATCAAAGCTGCATTATCTTTATTGTATATCTGAAGATACTACCTGAAACAATGTATGCAGTTTCATTTTTAATAGGATTTAAAGTATTTCTGATTATAGGGTACTCCTTTTGTATCTGTCGAGATGTTCCAGCTTCTGTGTGAGCTGTAAGTAACAAAAGTCAGATGGATCACTTCCTGTGATAGCATCAAGTCACAGGTCATGCAATGTCGCTTCCTTTGATTTCATGGGTGGGTCCAAAAGCCAGGTGATGTCACTTCCTGTGATGTGACCAGGTCAGTGTGTGTGATGTCACTTCCTGTGACATCATCAGGGTGGCTTAAAGGGCAGGTGATGTCACTTCATGTGATGTCATCAGGTCAAAGTTCATGTGATGTCACTTCCTGTGACATCAGGTGGGGGGTCACATGGCATGTGATGTCACTTCCACTCTCCCTGGCATTTTGATGAATCGACGTCCATGACATGGGGCAGTGCAGCCAATTTCTATTTCCCATTTGTTAGTGCTCCGGCTGAGACACCAAGCAATGGCACAGCAAGAGTTACAAGAGCAGTGAGGAAATGAAAAAGATGAGAAAAACTGTCAATGAGAGAGTAGGATATGCCCATGGGAACCAGGGAAACAGAAGGAGAAGCAGAAGAGGGTTCAGTGGGAGCAGAGAGTTAGTTTGTGAGAAAACTACAGTACTTGGCTTGCTCATACTACAGTAAGTGTAGTATGAACCAAGCCAAACACTTAACTTCCAAATGGGGTATTATAGTGCCTCTGCCTTGTTGTATAGCCATTTGAGCCATGTTCTAAGTACGTTACGTTGTTCTAGCTAACTAGGCCTGATGCTGTGCACTTTAAACCAATTACATTTTATTTGGCATTGCCTTATTTTCTAGCAATAGCTACATTTGTGGTGCTGTTTTATTTTCTCTATCTAATTGTTCTTTCGCCTAGGAAAGCATCACGTTCTTAGTAGGACATGTAGTTCACTTTGTGCTTTCTCCAAAGCTACAGTCAGATAGGGTTGCTGAAAAATGTGGTATGCTGTGTCTCCAACATACACAGAAAAACACACACTTATACGTGGGGACCATTTCTTAGAATGTTAGCTGTTTTATTAAAAATAACACCCCTTTGTCACAGACATTTTAGAGGGAGATTCCAGCCAGATAACCATGACTGTATGCTGGTTGCTACAAGCTTCACTACAGCTACCTGCTTAGATAACTGATCCCTGATCCAGATGGGGACGGTGTCTTTGTAGGCTTCAGGCCTTTTTCTTCAGGTTTGAGGGATAATGTTCTCCCGGGGGAAAACCAGAAGGTCAGATTGGGCTTAGTATACTGTGCTCATACTTAGTGTAGATGAGGGGTTATAGATCCACTCCCCAGTTTAGACAGCATGGTAGGACTGTTTCTGTGTTTTACACTTTTAGTCACATGGCTACTCCTATTTATTTTTATTATCCTCATTATTGCTATGCATCTGCTTTTATCTAAGATGCAGATATTTTAATAAATGCTTGTTGAAATATATTCTGCCTCCGTTGTCTTTGCCCGAGTGAGATCTTGGCACTGGAGAGAAAGGGGTGAGATCTGATGTACCACGATTCCCTGGGCAGTATATCTTGCCATGAGCCCGGTTGCCATAATCAGCTCAATCAGAGATGGGGCGCTGCTAGTTAGCCTGAAACCCCGGATTAGGCCGACAGGTGTCACCTGGTGTGGAACTGTACTCAGTACCCACAACCCAGGCAATCCTACCGCCCAAATCCAGTAGCCTCATTACCCTAATGAGAACCTACGCGACAGCCTATCACGCCCTTTTCTGCCAGGGATGGATATAATTTTGCATTTCCATTCTGGGAAGGCCCCTCTTTACAAAAAGGAGATGTATTGAGAGAGACCTATACTTTTAGAGGAGCATGTGGGGAAAAAAGCAAAGCTCGTAAAGCCATGTGCTTGTTCTCGCCCAAGGTATTACCCGGCTGATCCCTAACACGGGGAACCAAAGATAAACAAGGGTCGCAGATGTGACCCCTGGCTGCCCCAAAATTAAGTCCATGTGGAAGGGGTCAGACTTGGTGCCAAAAAAATCAGGTCCTGAGACATCAGGAAAGGGTGGTGTGAGGGGTATTCCTAACCCTACATAACAGCACCTCCCCAAGGCTTGAATGGAAACTCATAGAAAACATGGACTCTGACCTGATGAGCCTTCATTCTTTGACAGCATGTACCATATTGGTTAAGAGGGGGAGGAACAGGGGCACAAACACAAGGGAAGGGGCACAAACGTTATACACCTGGACACTGACCTCATATGCCTTTCTTCTTCCGTGCATCCCCCGTGATCCAGTCTCTTGCTTGGACCCTGTGATAACGTGAGTAAACAAAGACATTACTTCGTACAAAACTGTGGAAACTATTATATCAAGGACAGATTCCTAAAATGGTAATCCATAGGGATGGGAACTCATAGGCCTCTTGTTACAATGGTAACCAGAACTCAGGAGGAATTCTTGCTAGAACATGCATTGATGCTGGAAAAAATAAATTCAGAAATTTGAGAAGGCTTGTGTGTTGCCCTCTTGGAATCCTCTCACCAGTAATTTTGAATTATAATTAATAAAGTGTTAACCTAACCTGCAGCATTTAAACCTGTGTAGAGCTCCACTGTATAAAGACATTACCCTTATCAACCCCATCAAGGAACCCCTTGACTTAGCATCCCATATCTCAGTCATCCTCACAGTGACTCACATGCATTAAGCATCTGAATGCATTTACTAGCTTTAAGAATCTAAAGATATGACATAAATCATTGTATAGTTTTATAGTAGCAATTTTCTTGTGCCTTAATCTACCGAAGGCCCCCTAAGCTCTTCTCACTGAATGAGTAGGAGCTGCTTCATCTGTTGTGCCTGACTGGTAGCATGTGGGTTTATAATGTGACCTGAAGGGGAACCGTTTTTGCATCATATATGAAGATTATGGGAGTACTCTGATTATGTTATAGCAATCTTTCAGCTCTCCTTACTGGTGGAGTTGAGAGGAGTTAGGAATAGAGCTGTGTTTTATGCATACCCACTGCATTACTGTGTGTGGCAAATATTTTCATTGTGAGAGTTGCAAGGCTGTGGGTCAGCAGAGTGGTCTGGCAGGGAAAAGCATGATATCATGCTTGAGGCCTGAATTGGTACAACAAATGAGTGGTGGCAAGCTTGTGAATGTGCTTAGACACTGTCTACATTGGATCCACAGTGCTGAAGTTGGGGCTTGATGTTCTATTATTCCATTCCCAAAATGCAATTGTGCACCAACGTTTTGCAAATGGAACAGTATTTGGTGAACTGACCTACCTACTGATAGGTCAGTTCACAAAATACTGAGGCCCATATTTATGGTTGGTTTGCGCCACACTAACCTCATTTGTTTTACGCTAAAATGGCACAAACGTAACTCTATATTTATATTTTGACGCTAGGCCCTCTAGTGTTAAAATATAGGAGTTAGCGTCATGTTGTGGATGAGGCAAATTACCATCCGCTAATTAGATGCAAAGTAGGCGTTTCTGTTCACAACATGATGCTAACCCCCTACTGCCAAATTTATACTCTGGCACAGAAATGACACGCACTGAGTAGGTGGACCCAAATAATGGTGCTAAGCCTGCTTAGCACCATTATTCAACGCCTGGGTCAGACCAGGCGTTAGGGTACCTGTGGACCCATTTCCATGGCCAAACACCATGGAATGGGCCCACAGATGCCCACCCCCAGCCCCAGAAACACCGCCACCCACACCAGAGGAACACCACAGGATTTATTACTGCTAACCAGCCTAGCATCATTTCTGACCCACTAACGCCTTTTACCCTACTGCCACTCTCTCCCGGCTCGCGTCTTTATTTTACACGCTAGCTTATCCTTAGCGAAGGCATGCACCAGTCCATGGATATGGCGCACAGCTGCTGCTATGGAATGGCACTAGCCAGCGCTAAGGATTTTGCTGCAAAACTGCCTTAGCATAGTTTTGCGGCAAAAACCATAAATATGCCCCTAAATCACAGGGGATGCCAGAATGACCTACCTAATTAACAAACATTAGGCAGGCAATGTGTGACTCTGTAATAGGCTGCAGTTATAGGTATGGTGGGCTTGGAGGGACAGTAGACAGCCAGCCCTATGATAGCATTCCCAAACTGTTTTTTTTTTTCGTTTTAAAGCAATAAGTTCTCCTTTAAGGAATCATCAGTGGTATTTAAAAAAAATCTGTTTTGCAAATGTCAAAGGGAGGGGGGCAGGTAGTTATCCCATGGACCAACTCCCTTCCCCCTTGCCCTGGAGGCTGCCAACATGATTCCCAAAGGGAAAAAAGGGGAAGGGATCCTAAGTGACCCTTCTGCGGTCAATAACTCATCAATGTTGGCAACTGCAAGTGCTGTTGTAAACCAACGATGCGTTCCTTTCTGAATCAAAGGTACGGAGGAGGCACCCATTTTACACCACCCCTATTTACATTTTGGAAAGGATCATAAAAGCCATATTACAAGCTGGAAAGAATTTTTGGACATGTGAAGATTTCAAAAGTCACAAAGTTTGCAATTGCAAGAGGGCTTTGTGCATGAATATCTTTGTTCTTAAAACTGTTTCTATGTTTTGAGTACATTGGGTGTGAGTGGAAGAATAGACAAAGAATATTGTATTACCCTTCTTGGGAGGTAAAGAGTCATTTCTTTGGGGACAGCAAATTCTCCACCACTTTCCTGAATTCTATGTGATCCTGAATGTTTGTTAGGTTTGCTAGCAGTGTGTTCCAGAGCTTGACTCTCTGCACAGGGAAACAGTACCACTGCTGCCCTTTTTCATGAAATGCTGTACAGTAAACATAAGGGCTAATCTTTAACAGTGTTAATGGGAAGAAGGATGGCCTAATGGTGTGGATAGTCGTGGTGGAACAAGCAAAGAGTAAAGGAGTTGCACCTTGCCAAGGACACCCTGTTCAGAGTTTGTAGGACTGGAGTGGTGTGAAAATATTCGCAAAGGTGAAACAGTTGTCTAGAGTCTTTCCTGTGTATTCTCCGTATTCTTCATAATAGGTAGAGTGGGGTTTTTAGGCAAAAACATAAGTGTAGTATGTCAAGACAACACCATGTAGATCACGGTCTGGACTCTGTGTGGGAATCCTACATGAGGAACAATCCAGAGCAGGGTTGACATGGCAAAGAAGATACTTTTGGTAACTTAAGTCACTTGAGGCACTAAGGAAAGATTAGCCATAATCACTCAGATTTCTTACTTGCATCAATGTTGTTAGAGGTCATCCAAGGTCCTGAAGCCATATAGGAATGTGATGAAACCATGCCCACTTTTCACCCAGATCTGGTTCTTAAAAAGCTGCTTTTAAAGGGGATGAGTAGCATCTATTGGTCCCTGGTTTGGAGGCATCGGCCATATGGGTTTATGACTAACAGATTTATGAGCCTGAAGAAGAGCTTGAAGTAACTAATGATGTCCAGTTGCAGGTCGAGATATGTACTGTAGAAGAGTGGAGAGGTGATGGAACCTTGCTGGACTGAATTGTGGAATTCAGATGGGTTGAGACAGTACTACACCTGTCACAGTGATATAACAAAGGCCCCTGCAGCCCCTGCGGTGCAGGGGGGGCCCTGAGCGCCAGGGGGCACCCTCAGTACAGTACCCTGACCTGAGAGATCCTGCGTGATTCCAGAGGTGGGCCCTCCATGTACTTGGAGGGGGGCCCATTCACGTTTCATTATGCCACTGACCTGCTGCAGAATTAGCAAGCGATCAAGCCTACAATGGTGCCTTTGAATGCCAATTCAAGCTCTGTATGAATGTGTGGTGTTTTACTGTATCCAAGGTGGACGAGAAGCCCACTTAGTAGTACTTCACTCCTGTCCCAGACAAAGATCAAAGAAAGGGTCTGTTCCTCTGCTAAGTCACAAGACTCTTTGGTTATTCAAAAACAGGTTCTTTTTATCCAAGATGTTTGAGAGCTGGGTGATGGTAGTTCTTTTTATGGGTTTGCCATCAAGAGTGTATGAGAATTGCCAAGGTCAATATAACAATGTTTAGTTTGTTCAGGATTGACTTTGTATATTATACCATTTGGAAAGCTGCCGGAGGATAACAAGTAAATGATCATGTTCTGACCAGTGTGGAGGAGGCAGTTGGTAGCAGGGTGTGCTTGAATAGCTGAAGTGAGCAAGGGTCCACAGTGGAGCCAGTGGCTTGCTGGCTTTGAGTAGTTCATTGAGTTAAATTGGCCAGATTTACTTGCAGGATGATTCTACTGGTTGCTGGCAAAAGTGAGTCAACTTAGATGGTGTGACCAGAAAAGGAAGGCTACAGGACAACTTGCTCCTGAGAAAGTGTCCCAGGGGCTTAACTTTGGAAATGGGGTAAAGTGATCCGCAAGGGCATTACGTATGGCTTGAGAGTGTGGAATCCTGACTATGATACACTCTGCATAGCTGAATTCTGAGAAAACTTTTTAAGTTAATTGGATGGGCGTTGAACCTGTCAGCGTGGTCTTCCCCAAAACATTTTGCATACTTACCTCCAATTTTTACTGGATTTAATTTTTAGTGGCTTTAGGACTTTGTACACTTTACCAATGCTAACCAGTGTTAAAGTGCTTGTTCTCACTCCCCTAAACATAGTTTGATTGGCTTATACCTGATTGACATACTTAATTTACATATAGGTCCTTTGTAATGTGGAAAACCATACACCCAGGGCCTGCAAATTAAATGCTACCAGTGTGCCTGCACACTTATCGCGCTCCAATTAGCCCTCCAAACCATGTCCCAGGACTTCCATTGCAGTCTGAATGCAGTGTCACACTGCCATGTTGACTTGGCATTTAAACCTCCTTACCAAGCCTTATTCTCCTCTTATTTTACATATAAGTCACTTCTGAGGTATGCCCTAGGTAGCCTACGGGGCAGGGTGCTGTGTAATTAAACATTGGACATGTACTTTTAGGTTTTACATGCCCTGGTAGTAAAAAAGTCCTAAATTAGTTTTTCACTAATGTGAGGCTACCCCTCCAATAGGATAACACTGGGGATTCCTTCTTACATTTAATATGCTATAATTCCTAATTCGGAACAGGTAGATATGTCATATTTGGTACCTATTAAATTGTAATGATAAATTCCATTTAATGGTAAAGTTAGGTTTCTCATTACAATTTGGAAAAAGGAACTTTTAGAAAGTTGGCATTTTCCGGCCCTCAGCCATTTGTGCCTGCAGCCTGTCTTGGATAACATGACTGTGTATAGCTGACAGTTAGACTTTGTGAATTCCCACCAAACAGTCACACAACAGAGGGATTAGGTGTGCCTCAATGGGGCATCTGCTGGTTAGGGTGGGGCTGGCGGCACTCAGCACAGCCCCACTTACATCTGAATAGCCTGTGCTTTGCCTTCACACAATAACGATCCTGTATTGTCACAGCATCAAGCTTAGAGCCAGGGCTGGGAAGTCAGAATATTCTATGCACTTCAAAGAACCTTTCCAGAAGATTCTCCCACCTTCCAGAAGAGAGGCACCGGAGTAAGAAAATAGGATTTCAGACCCACCCTTCAGTTCACTACTGGACTCGTGGAAGGACTCTCAGAGCATTGCCTGCTCCTGTGACCTGCTGTGAACTCTGCCAGTCTGCTTCTGTACCTGGAAGGACTGCTGTGCTGCCTGGAGTCTGCCTTGAACCTTCAGAGGCCAGCCCTGCTGTTGAGACCTGCATCTTCACCTGTATCCAAGACTAAGACTGACTGAGTCCTGAACCCCCAAGAGATGTCCCTCCGTCCTGGACTTTTGGCTGTGGTGCTAAAGGTGCCAAGATGTTCAATTTTAAAAACTGGAGACTTGGACAAAATTTGCCCAGAAAGTGCTCTATAAACTAGGAGGAGACCAATACCAACTTGCAAGCCTATCTGCCTGAGGTGCATTGCCAGTTGGATTGACTTCGCAGCTTCTCCTGCTACGTTCTTCTCTACAGCAGCAAATCCTTTTCTGTGGTCCTTCACCAAAGGGGTATCGAACCTTGAGGAACTGTCTTCAGCTACAATCAGCTTCTTGTATCTGAACCACGCTCCATCTCGGTTGGCCTTAACTTCAGACTATGAGCGAGTCTTGTGCAAAGAGATGTCTGTGGTTGCTGCTTTGATTTACGTTTGATATAACATTCGTACCAAACATCTTGCCAGTCTTACTGTTTGAAGTCATTGTATGGGGAGAGCATTGCAGTGAAAATTTCCTCTCTCTCTTTCCATCCCATTATGGGGTGAAAGAGAGAGAACGAGAGTGACAGGACCATGGAGGGAGCCTTAAGGCCCCCACAGTCTTAGCCTTCTCCCCATGTCCTGGGGGGGTGGCATTGCTCCCACAAGCAGGGAGCTGCTGTAAATAACAGCCCCCTGTTTGCAGGATCAATGTTTTCATCTGTTCCCCTGCAAGCATATTTGCGTGCAGAGAAACAGATGAAAAATATGCTTTCTGCAACTCACAGGTCAAAGGGATGGTATAGTTAGGAAATAGAATTTAAACGAACATAGAAATTCCCTTTAAAAAATCCAAAGGTTACAGGGACGTTATAGTTAGGCTCACATATTACAGAAATTACATTTACATTTATCTCATGAATAATTTTACTGCAAGTGTTACAGTAACATTATCAGTGGTGTTCTGAAAGATGTGATGAGTGCTGTAATATCTGGGGTAATTAGCAGTGCATTGCGAGAGCATAAGTTATAGTTACCTTAGGGCACGAGTTATAGTTGCTTGAAATAACTCTAACTGTAATAGCTGCATTTCTATGGTTTTGTATGTTTAAAATGTGAGCCTAACTATAAAGTCCCTATAACCTTTGGCTTTTTAAGTGAATTTCTCTGTTCTTTTAAATTCTATTTCCTAAATATAACACCCCTGTAAACTCATTTTTTTTCAGTGAATTTACATGTTTTTTTTAAGGTAAAGTAATTTTAATTACTATACGTTAATCCAACCACTTCCCATACCCTACCCTAAAAACACCTTACCACCCTAAAACCTAAACATTCACTTGCCACCCAAAATCCCATAAACATCCTAAACCCTAAAATTATCTTGCCACCCAAAAATCTATACCCACCTTAAAACAGTAAAATAATTCTTGACACCCAAAAACCCATTCTCACCCTAAATCCTAAAAGTACCCTTTCCACCCAAATACACATACCCACCTTAAACCCTAAAATTACTCTTGCCACCTAAAACCTATACCCGCCCTAAACTATAAAAATTCCTTTGCCACCCAAAAAATCACACCCATCCTAAACTCTAAAAATTCCCTTGCCACCCAAAAACCCATACCCACCTAAACCCTAATAAAACCACTTTAAAACAATAAAGTAACCCTTGCCACCCAAAAACCCACACCCACCCTAAACCCTAAAATTACCCTTGCCACCCAAAAACCCATACCCACCCTAAACCCTAAAATTACCTTTGCCGTCTAAAAACCTATACCAACCCTAATCTCTAAAAATGCCCTTTCCACCCAAAAACCCATACCCACCCTAAACTCTAAAATTTCCCTTGCCACCCAAAATCCCATACCAAACCTAAACCCTAAAAATACCCCTGCCACCCAAAAACTCTTACCCACCCTAAACCCTAATAAACACCACTTACCAAGTAAAAACCCATACCCACCCTAAACCCTAAAAGTTACTTTTCCCATATATTACCTACGTAGTTATAGTTAGGACCATATTTCCATAGAAAAAGCCTTTTTTGACTTACCTACATCTTTGGCACCGTTTGACAAATCTTCACAAAATTTTTCAAAAAAAGTGTTGCAGTGATTCTTGCTGTGCAAATAAAGTTTCAGGGTGATCCATCAAGTGGTGGTAGAGAAAAAGGGGGAGTGAAAAAAGTTGTATTTCCCACATTAATTCCCATAGGACCTTTAGACACGTTTTCAGTCTGAACCGCTGGACGGAATTACACCAAATTTGGCAGAACGTCAGTTTTTAGTACGCAGATCACATTTTCACTTATTTGCTGTAAATCTCTACAGAAGTTTTTGAGATATTAAAGGGAAAATACATTTGTATGTCTTTGGCCGTGATGACTTCGCAAGTATTTCATGAATAATTCACAAATTTCGTGAATTTTTCACAAGCAAGAAGGTGAAAAGAAGCATTACAATTGCTGACAACAACCTGACTACAAAGTTGCGGCCGCCATTTTATATCACAGGACATGGTCTCCCGCGGTGAAAATTAAAAAATAAAAGTGGCACAAGGGGTCAGGGTAAAGCTACCTGAACCCAGGGGTGTGACATAGGTGTGTTTTAAGGGCAAATTATGGGTTTAAAATAATTTTGCATCACCATGCACGGTGTTCAAAAAAATTCACACATTTTCACATAATATTCGAGAATGTGGAAAATTTGAAAGAAAAACCACAGACTCTTTCGTACATTAATTCATTCACTCATACATGCACTTAGAGACTCATGTGCCCACTCGCACACCCACCAAGACACTCATGCACCCACTCACACTTACTAAACTCACACACCCACTTTCAGACCCACTCATACACCCACTCACAGATCCACTGATAGAGACAGGTCCTGTGCCCAACCTGCGATGCCCACGGCCAAAGGACATGTATGCCACGGGGTTGGGTGGTTATAAGGGCTTGGCTGCAAGGCCTGGCAGCAGGCCAGGCCTTGCGATCAACCCCCGCTGTACACGGCCAAAGGCTGTCCGCGGCGGGGGTTGGAATAATGTATAGTAATTAAAATTGCTTTACATTGAAAAAACATAGAAATTCACTGAAAAAAACAAAGGTTACAAGGACGTTATAGTTAGGTTCTGAGTTTACTCGTACAAAACCAAAACAATTCAGCAGTTAGAGTTATTTTAAGTAACCATAACTCACGCCCTACGGTAGCTATAACTCGTGCCTTCACCATGCACAGCTAATTACTCCACATATTATAGAATTGATGAGATCTTGAATGGCATCTTTGATATTATCACTGCAACACCTGCAATAAAATTATTGATAAGAAAACTGTGCATAGCAAGGGCACAAGTTATAGTCACTTAAAATGAGTAAAAAAGTCAGACTTAGTATGGCCAGAATGGTAATACAAAATCCTGTTGACTGGTGAAGTTGGATTTAATATTACTATTTTAGAAATGCCACTTTTAGAAAGTGAGCATTTCTCTGCACCTAAATCCTTCCGTGCTGTACAATCCACGTCTGGCTGGGTTAGTTGACAGCTCCCTTGTGCATTCCACTCAGACAAACCCCAAACACAGGATGATCAGTCACATTTGCATACATCTGCATATTGAATGGGTCTTCCTGGGCTGGGAGGGGGAAGGGCCTGACACTTACATGTTAAAGGACAGTAGCCTGCCCTCATACATAGGACTGCCACACCCCCTACTGGGACCCTGGCAGACAGGATGGAACTGAAAGGGGACCTTGTGCACTTCTACGCCACTGTTTGAAGTCTCCCCCCTTCAAAGGCACATTTGGGTATTTAAACAGGGTCTCTGACCCTACCAACTAAGGCACTTCTGGACAAGATACCACTGGAGAAGAAACCCTGAACCAGACCCTGCAACCTGCCAAGATGAGCTGCCTGGCTGCCCAAAGGACTCACCTGACTTCTTTTCTGCAAATGACTGCTGCCCTGCTGTTGCTGTGCTGCCTTGCTGTCCTCTGGCTGTGCTGAGAAGTGCTCTCCAAGGGCTTGGCTAGAGCTTGCCTCCTTTTCCCTGAAGTCTCAGGACCCCAAAAAAACTTCATTTCTGCAAAAGAACTCCTTGTGCAGCGAAAATCGACGCACAGCCTGCAAGAAACGATGCACAGGCTGCATTGCGGTGAGAAAATCACTGCACGCTGAACCGGATCTATGCAGCCCAACCTCCTGAAGAGGAGAACGACACAGCCCCAACGTTGCAACCAGAAATTCAATGCATGGCCTACTGGATCGATGCAAAGCCAAGCCGGAATGACACAGCCCAACTTCCTGAGAGGAATCGACGCAGCACCTGCCATGCAGCAGAAATTGCCATGCAACGCCCACCGGTTCGACGCAGCCCCTGTGTCTTCATCTTGCACACCCAGGATTTCAACGGATCATCCCCGGGGCGTCCGAAAACTCAGCAACCCGAGAGGATCCCAGTCTTTGCGCCAGAAATCGACACAAAGCCTACCCTGCTCGAAAACTCAATGGCGCATCATCTGTGTGCGCCGGAAAAATCGACGCACACCTCGCCGTTTTTCACACAACTCCTCCTCTGCGGTCCCTTGCAGAGAATTTGAATGCAAACCAGGTACTTTGTGCTTGCAAGAGACATTTGTTGCTTTTTAAGAACTAAAAACTCTTTATATAATTTTCCAAGTGATATTTCAATGTTTACTTATTGACTCTTAATAATTGTGACCTGCATTTATCCAGACAATTATTATATATTTTTCTAAACACTGTGTGGTGTATTTTTGGGGTGTTGTATTGTGTTATTGCATGATTTATTGCACAAATACTTTACACATCGCCTTCTAAGTTAAGCCTGACTGCTCAGTGCCAAGCTACCAGAGGGTGGGCACAGGATAATTTGGATTGTGTGTGACTTACCCTGACTAGAGTGAGGGTCCTTGCTTGGACAGGGGGTAACCTGACTGCCAACCAAAGACCACATTTTTAACAATATGCTTTTACCATTCATTCCTTTATAGCAAAATTCATTGCAATGGCATGTCTGGTAAAGGCATATTTGTTGTAAAGGTGGTAATGTTGCCAGCGTGGTTAGGCCTGCGTGGTAAAAGCATGAGGGGTTTAGCCTTTGTTGTATAGGCTGTGTTCCCTAGAGTACTAACCATGATTTCTATGACAAAATAAACCCCCTCATTTTGTTCCTTTCTAAATTAAATGATTTAAGTTTTAGCAGTTTGACTCAATCAAGATTCAGTTGTGCCACTCATTTGTCATAAGTAAGACTGTTAGCGCTCTAATTGTTCTCTAGAATACTCTGGGAAGCTGCAGTAGAACACAGGGGAATCAACTGGCATGCTGCTCCTGCTGGAAGTGCATGTTTTACTGAGAAGGTCAGACGTCATTCTCATATGGCTGAGAAATATAGTGTGAATTTATAGAACATATTCTTTCATTTTAGCTTCTGGAGCACCTTCCATCACTATTATGGGAAAATCATGAGAAAACAGTTTTCTCTCAAACATGATTCATGAAGTCCCAGCAGGGTAACATCACCTTAGAACACACCACAATTCCTAAAATTAGTACTGTACCATCAACAAATTATTTATAATGTAACTACAATTTGTTATCATCCTTTACATTTTCTCCATTTTGTGACCCTCAAACCCTGCCATTCATTGCATTTCAATGGGGTGCTATCATGTATATTGGTCCCAAAATGGCTGTCAACACTTTCCGGTTGAAGTGCTGACAGACCAATCATATCTCACCATGAGGTCTGTGCTTAGCTCCAGTAGATTTACACATTTGGATTCCTATTAATTTCTCCTAAACTACTGAACAGATTGACACCAAATAACAAAACGCGTATAATCTGCATAACAAAACCTACCTTTCTGCCAAATTTGGAGTAATTCTGTCCAGCGGTCTGGGCTGTTGTTATGTTCAAACCTACTATGGGAATTAACATGGGAAACGCATGTCCCCCCTCTCTTTTTTTTGGTCCCAGCTAGATAGATCAGCCCGAAACTTATACACTTTTGTTTGGAAAAGTTTGTGAAAATTCACCAAATGGTGCCAAAGATATAGGCAAGTCAAAAAAAGCTTTTTCTATGGAAACATGGTCCTAACTCTAACTACCTACTGGCAATCACCAGTAGGAAGTTATAGTTAGGACCTAGTTTCTATAGAAAAAGCGTTCTCATTCTGTACTTTTTGAATGGGCATACACACATATTTGAAGGTTATAAATATTTTCTTAATTGAATCAATTTCAATCACTTAATTTGCAGAGCGAATGAACAAAAAATAAATAAAAACTGTTAAATATGAATAAATTAAATAATTAGGTCACATTAAGTTAAACAGATGAAAGAGGAAGAGACATTTTGGCCAAGTGGCCAAACATTTGCACAAAAATTACTACATCCCCATCTAACACAACATAATTTCTTATCACCGGTTCATCAACAGATAATGCTAATTTATCATCTTGGAATCAAATCATTATTCTTTCTTCATGATTTTCAATAACATCAAAATCATCTCTGCAAAAAGCCCAATTCATTCATAATAATTATTCCTTCACCCTGAGTTATAACCCCCATAAAATGAAGAAAAAGTTATATTGATAAGAACAAACACCCATATCTGTTTATTAGCGTGATTCATGCAATATCAAATCAAAAATGAAAACAGAGAAAAACTTTAGCCAATGTGCACAAAAAGCTCCTCATCTGTGTTGATACCTCCCGGTATACGACTGTTCAACCGTATTATATACTCGGATTCCATAATCCTAAATTTCTTCTCCCTGTCTCCTCCTCGCTTGTTGAGGACGACCCTGTCAATACCATAAAAGGATAAATCGTCAGCACTTTGTTTATGCATCAGAGACCAATGCCTAGCCATAGGATAACTAGGATCAACATTCGTAATAGCCCTCATATGTTTCAATATCTTTTTTTTAACTGGAAATTTGGTGTTGCCTACATAATGAAGACCACACAGTATCAGGACATAAACACATATATCGCTGTAGCATGTTATTAATTTGTTAATATATCTAGTTTGCCCTGTAGGTAAAAGGTAAGTCTTAACATTTCTATAGAACTACATGCTTTGCAATGGCCACACTTATCAAATCCTCCCTGTTCCATAAACCATCCTGCTTGGGCCATCTGTATTGTTATACAGCTGTGTACTAACGTCCTTCAAAGAGGAGGGTTTCCTATATGTAATAGAAGGACTTAGAGATACCTCAGATCCAATTACTGAGTCAGGTTCTCACAAGATGCCAATGTATCCAAATCATTTTCTTAATACTTTGGGACTTAGCATTATAAGTGGTAATTAAACAAATCTGGTTCAAATGATCCTTTCTTCTGATTCCAGAGAAAAGAAGCTATTCCCTATATTTCAAATGTATCTTCTCAATTGCTTCTTGTGAGAATCTTCTTGGATAACCCCTTGCCCTAAATCTTCCAATTATCCTTTCCTCTTCTTTTTGATAAGTTGATAAATCACTACAATTTCGTTTGGCCCTTAGTAGTTCCGCATAAGGGATACTCCATTTTAGCTTCACTGGATGATGGCTTCGCCCATGTAATATACCATTACCAGCTGTAGGTTTACGAAACAAAGAGGTATGGATCATTCCATCTCTCACCTGGATAAAAATATCCAAGAATTAAATATCTTTATTGTCTATTTTATGTGTAAAGGCCAAATTTAAACTATTTTCCAAAATGCATTCCAAAAAATCATGAAAGATATTTTTAGGACCATCCCAGATGATGAATAAATAATCTTTATAAAGAGTCCAAACAAAAAATTATATGTTTTGTCCAGTCCTGATTTTGTTTGATGCAGACCACCTGTTCTTCCCACCATCCCATGAAAATACAGGCAAAACTTGGAGCAAAGCAACTGCCCATCGCATTCCCGATCAGCTGACGATACCATTTATAATTAAACAAAAATACATTATTCTTTAGGCAGAATCGTAACATTTCTAGTAACATTATTGAATGATCATAAAAGCAGATAGGTTTGTCCCTAGAAAAATGCTTGCATGCCGCAATCCCCTGTTCATGATCAATACAAGTATAAAGAGATGCCACATCTATTGTAACTAGAAAGTACAACTCCTTCTATGGTATCTCATAAATTTTCTTGATAAAGTCAGTACTGTCTCGACAGTATGATGGTAAATTCAAAACATAAGGTAGCAAAAAGTAATTAAGGTAGATAGAGGTAGGTTCACATAAACTTTTATTCACAGAAACTATCGATCTACCCAGTGGATTATTCATATTCTTATGAATCTTAGGGAGCAGATAAAAACAAGGGCCCACTGGTTTCTTTACATACAACAACTGGTGCTCTTCCTCACATAACAAACCTCTATCTCTCCATTCCCCAAGCATCCCATGATATCTCACTATTGACTGTTTATATGACTCAAAATTAGTCAATTCATAATCTCCTGATCGAATCAGCTGTCTCTCAGCCTCTCATGTGTATTTCTTTATGTCCCACAAAACGATGTTACCTCCCTCATCAGAGGATTTAATAACAAAACTCGTATGTCGTTTTAAGGATCAAATTGCATCTCTTTGTTGTCGTGAAATATTATCCATACAACAAGGCTTATTGTCTTTCCATATCAATAAAAGGTCCCTTATTGTGACCTCATGAAAAACATCAATATTATCATGAGGTGTCACTGGATTACAGATTGATCTCGGTTTAAAGGGGTTAGAAGAGGTTCTATCCAATTCAAGATTCAGATCATACAATAAATCCCTTTCAGTTACCCATTCACCTCCACCCAATTCAAGTTCTCTTAAGGTGGCAAGACTATCTATATCACCTAAAACTAAATCATCAAAGGTATGATCTGCCACATCAACATCAACTAAATTGTCCTTATGCTTTTTCTCCTGCTGCTTCCATATCTTCATCAACTTAAGTTCATGTACAAACAAAAAGATATCCACATGTGTTCTACAATAGTCCATAGCACTCACAGAACAAAATACAATTCCCAGTTCCAAAAGAGAACGTTCATTGTCAGTTAATACATGTTCTGATAAATTTACTATTGTCAATGATGCCTCACCCATCACTTGCGTCTCAGCTGATGGGTCGTTTTCCCACACGACAAACTGCTTGTATATCTTTCCTCGCTGTGTTTTCCTTTTGCGTTGATGCCGGCTGTTTCTTTTGGTGGTTTTCTGCGAGGCCCTATATTCTGTTGTAAAAAACGATATTCATCAGTGGTAGTTAAAGATGTAACATCTTTATCTTGAGTGGTATCTATATCCGAATATATTTCAGACCCGGATTCTGAGGAACCCAGATCCTGTCATTTCCACTCACCCACTTGTTTAAATTGTTTAATTGCTCCATCGTATTTCCTTCCAAAAGTTAGAATCCTACCATTCACATAATCTTGTCTATCCCATAAGAATTTCCTCAGTTTTTTCAATTGAATCTTCTCCTCATATTTTTCAACTCTAGGTTCCATCTCCTTAAAGAATCGTGTTATCTCCAGTTGATCCGGATAGTCATCCAAAAAGGCTTTTAATTTTACAATCACTTGACAAATGTAATCTACTTCACATTTGCCATATTTAGATAATAAAATCATCATCTGTTTTTATGTGCTGGCCATAAGCGCTGACCATTCCTCCCTCCAAACGTTTAGGGTGGGGGTTCTGATAAGTAGGGGTAATCAAAATTCATAGGCCTCTCAGCACCCTCCCTACTTCAACATAATTATCCAGAGACGTTACCTCCCACCATCTGTTTATCTGTCTTTTCAGTAATTTCACATATTGGTATAGATGCTGTTTAATAGTTTTGGTCATGCCTTTATTCCCCTCAGTTGACATACAGAGAGTCTCTTTAATTATATCACCATCTTCATTAAAAAGACTACGTGCCTTCTCCAGCCTTTTTATTCTTACCTGCTCCATTTGTTTAAAACGGGTAAATGCCCAACAGTCTTAGCACTTATAATTACACAACCCCCAAATATTTTATAGATCACCGTCCTGTCGCCTTCTGTTTTATGCAAGCAGAGACCTCTGCCAACAAATGTTTGTTTCAAAAGAATGCTCACCCATGAAAAGCCATATTTAGCAGGACAAGCAGTACCTCCATAATTCCGCTTGTATTTATTATTCCTGGGCTCATGTAGTTTTCAATTCACAAGTTGGCGGCGGGGATCAACCCAAAAATACCAAATAATCTCATCCAGCTGATGCCGATCACATCCACCTCACGAGGTTGGTGCGATACTGCGGGAAGCCGGAAAAAAAGAATATTGGAACATATGAGGACTATTAGGAATGTTGATCCTAGTTATCCTAAGGCTAGACATTGGTCTCTGATGCATAAACAAAGTGCTGATGATTTATCCTTTTATGGTATCGACAGGGAGAAGAAATTTAGGACTATGGAATCCGAGTATTTAATACGGTTGAACCGTCGTATACCGGGAGGTTTGAACACAGATGAGGAGCTTTTTGTGCACATTGGCTAAACTTTTTCTCTGTTGTCATTTTTGGTTTGAAATTGTATGAATCATGCTAATAAACAGATATGGGTGTATGTTCTTATCAATATAACTTTTTCTTCATTTTATGGGGGTTATAACTCAGGGTAAAGGAATAAATATTGTGAATGAACTGGGCTTTTTGTAAGATGATTTTGATGTTATTGAAAATCATGAGGAAAGAATAATGATTTGATTGCAGGATGATAAATTAGCATTATCTGCCAATGAACGGGTGATAATAAGAAATTATGTTGTGTTAGATGGGGATGTAGTAATATTTTGTTGAAATGTTTGGCCACTTATCCAACATGTCTCTTCCTCTTTCATCTGTTTAACTTAATGTAACCTAATAATTTAATTTATTCATATTTAATATTTTTTATTTATTTTTTTTTCACTCGCTCTGCCAAATAAGTTATTGAAATTGATTCAAATTAGAAAATATTTATAACTTTCAAATAAGTTTGTATGCCCACACGAAAAGTACAGAATGAGTTTGTTCTCATATATTTCACTAACGTGGTGATTTTTTCCATGTCCATGGTTTCCCATGAGGGCTTTGGAAATTTGTTTTTAAAGGTGATTGTGCACTTGATTTCCAACTTTGGCTGTGAAAAAGTCGTCAGATCGAAACGTGTTGCTGAATAAACTTTCTTTGTGAATCACCGTCCTGGGGTGCGATTTTTGTGTCCATGCGAGAGTTACGGTGCGCGCTTTGCATATATATATATATATATATTTTAAAAAACGTATATTACAACACTTAAGAGCTGTACAAAATAAGGATCTGAACTATGCTATGGCAAGACATTTGAATACACATAAGGGAAGAAATTGGACAAACATGAAGTTCTTTGGTATCGCGACTGTTGAGAAAAATGATAGAGGAGGAGATCGGGAACTGAAGTTAAGGCGTTTGGAATCACGGTTATTAATACAGCTTAAAACAATGATCCCAAGAGGCCTTAATGGGGATGAAGAACTTCACTATCGTTTATAATAAGAGAATGTTGTGACTAAGGGCCAGATGTAGGAAAATCCGGCATTGCGACTCACAAATTGTGAGTCTGAGCGACTCGCAATTTACGAGTCACAATGCAGGATGCAGGATGGTGTCCCTGACACCATCTGTGAGTCGCAAGGGGGTCGCAAAGGCCCACCTCATTAATATTAATGAGGTGGGTCGCAATTTGCGACCCCCTTGAGACTCGCAGCACTCACAGGGATGGTGGCCTGCTGGAGACAGCAGACCACCATGTCTGTGACTGCTTTTAAATAAAGCAGTTTTTTTTTTTGTAATGCAGCCCGTTTTCCTTAAAGGAAAACAAGATGCATTACAAATGAAAAAATGAAACGTGTCAGTTTCATTTTTTCAGAGCAGGCAGTGGTCCATAGGACCACTGCCTGCTCTGAAAAAAAATATTTTCAGGGCCATTTACAAAGGGGAAGGGGTCCCATGGGGACCCCTACCCTTTTGCGAATGGGTTACCACCAGTGTGACACTGGTGGTAACTGCAAATTGCTTTGCGACCGCGTTCGCGGTCACAAAGCAATTCTGCATCGCGAGGCAACTCACAAATAGGAAGGGGAACACCCCTTCCTATTTGCGACTCGCATTCCCATTTTGCGAGTCGGTAACCAGGTTACCGACTCGCAAAATGGGAATGGGCATCGCGATGTGGCTTTTGCGCCTCGCAAACAGCGATTTTCGCTGTTTGCGAGGTGCAAAAGCCTTGCTACATCTGGCCCTAAATGTGTTGTCATCTAAGAAACATTGGAAATCTAAGGGAGGTTTTGGAGGGTATTCATAACTTGTAATTTGTTAACATGAGAGGTAGTAAATATCAGAGGTATTAATTATTATACGCATATGTGAATGTGAACAATGATCATTGAACTCTGAAAACATTTATTTTATATAAGTAGATCATAACAACAAAATATAGTAGCTTCCCCTTAATATAAGTTTCTTTAAAAGAACACAAATGCCACTTGATGTATAGAACTTTCTAGATTACTTAGAAACATATTCATATTAATTTATTGTGATATTGTGTCCTATCTAACTTGCATGTTAGTTTGGAATGAATCATCTTATGCATTATTGAGAAAATTTGGGATGAATTAATATGTTTTTGGGTTGTTTTTATGTTTTATTTTTTATAAAGACTATAGGTTCTATAATGCACTTGGTAGAGGGTAAAAAAAACTATAAAAGAGAAACATGGGAAAAAACTCACATACTGTGAGCAAGACCGAGAGATGAAAACGCGTAGGTGGTGTTGTTTGAAGTACACACTTGGATAAAGCAATAAACTCTCCTGGAGTGCAACGAGACAATTGGTTTGCAATTGTTTGTTTTTGGAGATTGTAGAGGAATGCACCCGTTAATATGCACGCTACAATGTGGAACGTTTGATGGACTATATATATATTTCTGTATATTTATTTATTTCAACAGAGGTGAAGCCTACTTGAGAAAAAAAATGATAAAATCTAGTGTGTATAGCAAAAAATAGAAATAGTTGATCTCAGAGGCAAAAAGATCATCATAAGTCTGTTTCCTTGGGTTGTGCAGAAATGTGTACTCTCATAAAAACTAATCACCTTTTTAAAACATCCTCATGGTTGTCAACAAAGTTTCTATAACAAGATTGGATCTAAATGTTCTGATCACTTTTCATAACTCCAGTAGGCCTTATCTCAGTGCTGATACAAATACATTTTACAATCTTAAGATTATATACCTGTAGGAAGTTGGCTCTGAATGTACTATTTCAAAGTAAGAAATAGCATGCACAGAGTCCAAGGGTTCCCCTTAGAGGTAAGATAGTGGCAAAAAGAGATAATTCTAATGCTCTATTTTGTGGTAGTGTGGTCGAGCAGTAGGCTTATCAGAGGGTAGTGTTAAGCATTTGTTGTACACACACAGGCAATAAATGAGGAACACACACTCAAAGACAAATGCCAGGCCAATAGGTTTTTGTATAGAAAAATATATTTTCTTAGTTTATTTTAAGAACCACAGGTTCAAGATTTACAATCAATACTTTAAATGAAAGGTATTTCACTCAGATATCTTAGGAACTTTGAATCATCACAATAACATGTACAGTTTTGACAAAAATGGCAATAAGCTATTTTAAAATTGGACACACTGCAAAATTCAACAGTTCCTGGGGGAGGTAAGTATTTGTTAGTTTCACAGGTAAGTAAAACACTTACAGGGTTCAAAGTTGGGTCCAAGGTAGCCCACCGTTGGGGGTTCAGAGCAACCCCAAAGTTACCACACCAGCAGCTCAGGGCCGGCCAGGTGCAGAGGTCAAAGTGATGCCCAAAACGCATAGGCTTCAACGGAAATAGGGGTGCCCCGGTTCCAGTCTGCCAGCAGGTAAGTACCCACGTCTTCAGAGGGCAGACCAGGGGGTTTTTGTAGGGCACCGGGGGGGACACAAGCAGGCACAGAAAGTACACCCCCAGCGGCACTGGGGCAGCCGGGTGCAGACTGCAAACAGGCGTCGCGTTTGCAACAGGATTCAAAGGGAGACCCGGGGGACTCTTCAGCAATGCAGGCAGGCCAGGGGGGACTCCTCGGGGTAGCCACCACCTGGGCTAGGAAGAGGGCTGCCTGGGGGTCGCTCCTGCACTGGAGTTCAGATCCTTCAGGTCCTGGGAGCTGCGGGTGCAGTGCGTTTCCCAGGCGTTGGGTTCTTTGAAGCAGGCAGTCGCGGTCAGGGGGAGTCTCTGGATTCCCTCTGCAGGCATCGCTGCAGGGGCTCAGGGGGGTCAACTCTGGCTACTCACAGGGTCGCAGTTGCCGGGGAGTCCTCCCTGTGGTGTTAGTTCTCAGCAGGTCGAGCCGGGGGCATTGGGTGCAGAGTAGAAAGTCTCACGCTTCTGGCGGGAAACGTGTGGTCTTTGAAAGTTGCTTCTTTGTTGCAAAGCTGCAGTCTTTGTGGAACAGGGCCACTGTCCTCAGGAGTTTCTTGGTCCTTTTAGATGCAGGGTAGTCCTCTGAGGCTTCAGAGGTCACTGGACCCCATTGGGATGTGTTGCTGTTGCAGTCTTTCTTGAAGTGGGGAGACAGGCCGGTAGGGCTGGGGCCAAAGCAGTTGGTGTCTCCGTCTTCTCTGCAGGGCTTCAGGTCAGCAGTCCTTCTTCATCTTCAGGTTGCAGGAATCTATCTTCATCAGTTCTGAGAGCCCCTAAATACTCAATTTAGGGGTGTGTTTAGGTCTGGGAGGGCAGTAGCCAATGGCTGGTGTCCTTGAGGGTGGTTACACCCTCTTTGTGCCTCCTCCCTGTGGGGAGGGGGGCACATCCCTAATCCTATTGGGGGAATCCTCCATCTGCAAGATGGAGGATTTCTAAAGGTAAGAGTCACCTCAGCTCAGGACACCTTAGGGGCTGTCCTGACTGAGGGGTGACTCCTCCTTGTTTTTCTCATTATCTCCTCCAGCCTTGCCGCCAAAAGCTGGGCAGTGGCCGGAGGGGGGCGGGCATCTCCACTAGCTGGGATGCCCTGTGGCACTGTAACAAAGGGGGTGAGCCTTTAAGGCTCACCCCCAGGTGTTACAGTTCCTGCAGGGGGAGGTGAGAGCAACTCCACCCAGTACAGGCTTTGTTCCTGGCCACAGAGTGACAAAGGCACTCTCCCCATGTGGCCAGCAACATGTCTAGTGTGTGACAGGCTGTCAAAAACTAGTCAGCCCACACTGGAAGTCGGGTATGTTTTCAGGGGGCACCTCTAAGGTGCCCTCTGGGTGTATTTTACAATAAAGTGCCCACTGGCATCAGTGAGCATTTATTGTGCTGAGAAGTTTGATATCAAACTTCCCAGTTTTCAGTGTAGCCATTATGGAACTGTGGAGTTCGTGTTTGACAAACTCCCAGACCATATACTCTTATGGCTACCCTGCACTTACAATGTCTAAGGGTTTGCTTAGACACTGTAGGGGCATATTGTTCATGCAGTTATGCCCTCACCTGTGGTATAGTGCACCCTGCCTTAGGGCTGTAAGGCCTGCTAGAGGGGTGACTTACCTATGCCACAGGCAGTGTGAGGTTGGCATGGCACTCTGAGGGGAGTGCCATGTCAACTTAGTCATTTTCTCCCCACCAGCACACACAAGCTGTGAGGCGGTGTGCATGTGCTGAGTGAGGGGTCCCCAGGGTGGCATAAGACATGCTGCAGCCCTTAGAGACCTTCCCTGGCATCAGGGCCCTTGGTACCAGGGGTACCAGTTACAAGGGACTTACCTGGATGCCAGGGTTGTGCCAATTGTGGAGACAACAGTACAGTTTAGGGAAAGAACACTGGTGCTGGGGGCTGGTTAGCAGGGTCCCAGGACACTTTCAAATCATAACTTGACATCAGCAAAGGCAAAACGTCAGGGGGTAACCATGCCAAGGAGGCATTTCCTTACAATACCTCCTTACCTTCTTTTTTCTCATCTATTCAGATCAATATGTTCTACACCAAGGAATCTTACTGCATCAGGTTCCGATATGGAATGTTCTTTATAAAAATTAACAGCCATGGGATATTTGTGATCTTTGTTTTTGATTGCTCTAATGTATTCTTTCCATCTTTCTTTGAGTGTACATGTAGTGGACCCAACATATTGTTTTTTGCATACACATGTGGTAACATAATCAGAGTTAGATGTGTTACAGTTAATATTAGTATTTAAAGGTGGAGTTTCTGTTGAGACTGTTTGACTAATCATGGCACATTGTCAAGATGCTACAATGGTTATTGATACCCTGTAAGAGAAAGTTACGGGTGAACATTTGTGTTACTTAATTTGATAGGTGAGCTCAGTACCAGACATATGATGGGGGTGAATTGTGGGCTTGGAAAAGAAACAATGCAATGAATGATCGTGTAATTTTGTATTAACTGATGTAGGTTGATATTTGGTATCTCGGGTCCCAGAGAGTGCGGTTTGGCATATGGGAAAGGAAGCTGGCGTTCTAAGACTGTGTGTACGGCACTGCAAGCAGTGGCTTTGCAATTTTGTTTGAATAGATGGGGGTTGCGATCTCACATCTCATGTACGCATATGGGTGGTTAACTATTTGATCCCATTATTGGGTTATGCATTGGGAATAGTAGAGGTTTGATCAGCGGCGGCTCCTCCGTCATGGCAAAGGAGCATTGCCCCAGCCAGCAGCAGCAGTTGCTGCAAAACTTTAAAAATAAAATGATAGTAAACTATGTTTATGAGACAATTGGCATTACGAGCATGGAGGGGGAGTGCACAGCAAGTTTTTATTTTAATTTATTTTTAGTATTTGTTGTTTCCCCCCTTCCGTCACCCACTACCATGCCACCCTGCCCCATTTCTGCGTGGCGAACCGCGACTGGGTTTGATTAAATGTTCTTGGGGCAACCAAGCACAGTAATCTGGGATATTTAAAATAGTTTTTTATTGTATGCCTCATTGTATTTTCCCCTTGTTTTATTACAGATATTTTATATTGTGGGAGGTATTCGCTTGTGTGAAAAATTGACCACAGTCCAAAGTGATGGTTAGTAGTGTATATTAGGGTAGGTATTAGCCCTTTGATTAAATAGGGTACTCTTTATTTAGCAGAATAATTTGCTATATATTCATACTAAATTGTTGATGACAGCTGTGCATCTTTTCTAGTTCCATTAGTATTGGGATGATGACTGAGCCACACCTTTAACGTCATTTGATTTAAGCTGAAGATTAGGACGCTAAGGTGGTCATTCTGACCTCGGCGGTAAAAGGCGCCTACCGCCGGTCAGAAATCCTCCATAATCCCGCCGCGGTCGCGGAAACCCGCCACGGTCATTCTGACCCGCAGAAGGCAAACCTCCGAAAATCCGACCGCCACAACAGACCGCCAGACCAGCGGTCGGCGGAAAGGTGGAGGTGACCAAACCTCCACCGCCACGCCAACAGAAATACGCCCATCCCATTACGAACCACGAATCCACGCGGCGGTCATTCAAACGCGGTATTCCATTGGCGGGACACACCGGCGCGGTCAGAATACACACCAACGAACAAAACTCACCCACATTGGACGATTTGAATCCCACACACCTGATACACATACACACACCACTCCCACACACACAATACAATATAAAACACCCACCCACATCACCCACAAACCCCTACGCTTACAAAATCGTAAAGAAGGCAAGAGCGAGACACCAGCATCCAAAACATAACAGCCACAGCCACTCAACACCATCACCCACACACTATCCACACACAAAACACAAAACAACACACACCACCACACTCAACTCACTTAAATACACATACTCCACCCCACACATCATACACACCACCCCATGGCACCCCAAAGACAACCCCGCTTCACAGACAAAGAACTCAGGGTTATGGTGGAGGAAATCGTTCGTGTAGAGCCCCAGCTGTTCGGCACACAGATACAATACACCAGCATTGCCCGGAGGACGGAGCTATGGCAGAGGATTGTCGACAGGGTGAACGCAGTGGGACAGCACCCCAGAAATCGGGAAGACATCAGGAAGCGATGGAACGACCTACGGGGGAAGGTGCGTTCCATGGTATCCAGGCACAACATCGCCGTGCAGAAGACTGGCGGAGGACCCCCACCTCAACCCCCACAATTCACATCATGGGAGGAGGAAGTCTTGAACATCCTGCATCCTGACGGCCTCGCAGGAGTCGGCGGAGGAATGGATACTGGTAAGTTGAAGCTTCAATACTGCTTCCCCCCCACCTGCATGCCAAATCAGACCCCAACCCTCACCCCCATCCTCGAACCCCATCCTCACCCCCACCCTCACCCCCACCACCATCCTCACCCCCACCACCATCCTCACCCCCAACACCATCCTCACCCCCACCCCCACCACACCTATTCCCCGCCAATGTCTCACCATCACAACCCACTCATCCCAAAACCTAGGCCTGCATGCGTCCACTAAGCATGGACACCCATCACCAAAGCATGCCCAATGCATATACACATCCCCCCCACAAGCCACCCTCACCAAAGCCCCCACACACGAATGCCAGCACTTGGGGACACGAGAACCCACAGATACACCCATATGCGACACATTGAAACTATAACCATACCTCTATACCCCTGCAGGACCCGACCGTCAACACACCGCGGCGGAGGGGCCAGAATTATCCACACCCCCCACCCAAGAGGCCGTCAGCGATGACAGCAGCTCTGTCGATCTGGACACCGATGACCAGCCCGGACCATCGGGGACCTCTGGACAGTCGGTTCCCCTCACACAGGCACAGGCCACTATAGACCCTAACCCCTCTGGGAACACCAGCACAGCTCCCACCCAGCGGGCCCATGCCTCTGTCTCCAGGGCGCGTCAATCTGCGGTGTGTCTACCACTACAGGGCACCCAGGATAACCCACCACCCCAACAACAACAGGGACCTGGGGGCAGTGGTAGTGGGCACACCGGCCAGGGGGCAGAGGCCCAGGGAAACAGGGCAACTCGGCGGGCAGCTGTGCGACGGGGGGGGAGGAGAGGCCCAGGGAACCCACTCTCCACGAGGTCCTCACCACCATCATGGGAGCATACAACCGCTCCCAGGAGACGATGGCGACGGTACTGGCCCGGTTCCAGGAGATCCAGGTGCTGCAGGAGGAACACTATCGGGGGTACAGGGAGGACATCCGAGCCATCAACACCACCCTGGTTACCATGGTAGGGCTGCTGCAGGACCTCGTAAACAGCAGGGCGGACACTGAACAACACCCAAGGGCCCCTGCCACTAGCCGGGACCAAGAACAGCCATCCACCTCCGCCGGCGCTAGTGGACAGGAGGCCCCCGCACAGCAGCAGCCCACCAGACCCCCACCTCCTGCAGGAGAAGAACCACCCCGCAAGAGGGCCCTGAGATCTCGCAAGACAGAGTAGGATGTCAAGACCCCCGCCAGCAATGGATACCACCTGATGTCATCCCACTTTCCCACATTGTCACCCTGTCCATCCTCGAACTGCCCATGCTCCATCTCTCCACAGGCCTCTGGACAATGCACCTGTGTGACTGTTACTCTGGACTCTGCCATGGACATTCCTTCACCATAGCCCCCACCCACTTGAAACCACCCATCCCATTTTGAGCACTTCAATAAACACCTATTTTGCACCAAAATATCAGGAGTCTGGCTGTGATTTCAATAGATTGTAATTGACATGACAGTGCAAATATGTCCTTGTACATGGTGAAGTCAACAAACAGCTGCCACAAAGCTGTAGTCCATGGGGAAACGAAGCACAGGACTCGTAGTGGGGACCCCAGATCTGAAATAGGGAGGGAAAAGCCAAAACTCAGTCATCATACACTGGGGCAAATAGACAGGCAGCAGAGATGCTGCAGAGTAGTTAACATTTACTGAATTATCTTTGAAATGTTACCTGTGTCCTATTGGAAGTACTGTTCAATGATTCTGTCCCTGTTGTCTGTTTCAGCCCCGTCGTCTTCCTCCTCGTCACTCTCCTCAGGTTCCACCGCTGCCACAACACCACCGTCTCGACCATCCTCCTGCAGGAAAGGCACCTGGCGGCGCAAAGCCAGGTTGTGAAGCATGCAGCAGGCCACGATGATGTGACACACCTTCTTAGGTGAGTACATTAGGGATCCACCGGTCATATGCAGGCAGCGAAACCTGGCCTTTAGGAGGCCAAAGGTGCGTTCGATCACCCTCCTAGTACGCCCATGGGCCTCATTGTACCGTTCCTCTGCCCTGGTCCGGGGATTCCTTACTGGGGTCAGTAGCCACGACAGGTTGGGGTACCCAGAGTCACCCACTAGCCATACACGGTGTCTCTGTAGCTGTTCCATCACGTAAGGGATGCTGCTATTCCTGAGGATGTAGGCGTCATGCACTGACCCTGGGAATTTGGCATTTACATGCGAGATGTACTGGTCAGCCAAACACACCACCTGGATGTTCATTGAATGGTAACTTTTTCTGTTCCTGTACACCTGCTCCCTGTCTCTTGGGGGAACCAAAGCCACATGGGTCCCATCAATGGCACCAATTACGTTGGGAATATGTCCAAGGGCGTAGAAATCACCCTTCACTGTAGCCAGTTCGCCCACCTCAGGGAAAATGATGTAGTTCCTCACGGATTTCATCAGGACAGACAACACTCTGGATAACACCTTTGAAAACATGGGCTGAGACATCCCAGAAGCAATTCCCACGGTTGTCTGAAATGACCCACTTGCCAAGAAATGGAGTACTGACATGACCTGCACCAGAGGGGGAATCCCTGTGGGTTGGCGGATGGGGGACATCAGGTCGGGCTCCAGCCGGGCACACAGTTCATGGATAGTGGCACGGTTAAGACGGTAGGTCAGGATAATGTGGCGTTCTTCCATTGTCGCCAGGTCCACCAGCGGTCGGTACACGGGAGGATTCATCCGTCTCCTCGCCCAACCCAGCGGACGGTGCCTAGGAAGGACAACATGGAGCACACAGTCAGGCAACCCACAGGTACGTACTCACAGCTAGCACAGTATACGATTCTCTATGCAGTGAATGGCGTGTCTGAGTGGCTATGCAAGGCCTAGGCCTGTGTGACGCAGTTGAAATTGAGCCATGTGGGCCCTGGAAATGGCGGCTGCCTGACCTGTGAAGTGTGACAATGGGATGTGAGGTCAATGCGCTGGCGTGGCACACCGCGGCGGGCGGCGGGCGAAGACCGCGGCGCGAAGCCGCATTGGTTAACATTGAAGCCTATGGGTTTCAGGAGCCAATGGCGAAGGGCGCCGGCGGTGGCGGGACACACCGCCGCGGTACGCACCGCCGCGGACGTGACCGCCATTTTCTATCTACTTATCCACTTGCGACTTGAACTTTCACAGGAGAGGACCTATACTGCAAGTGTTGCTGTGACCTCGGTCTGGAAGGGACAATGGCTGCTGCGACTGGGGAAAGGGCCCCTGCCTTCACTGGAGAGGAGTTGGAGAAACTTGTGGATGGGGTCCTCCCCCAGTATGCGCTACTCTACGGTCCTCCAGACCAACAAGTGAGTTTAATTCTATCTGGATTTGGGGCCACTGGCTGGCTTGGGGGCCTGGCGGGGATGGGGGGCATGTTGGGCCTGGCGGGGGGCCTGGCGGGGATGGGGGGCATGTTGGGGCTGGCGGGGGGCCTGGCGGGGGGCCTGGCGGGGATGGGGGGCATGTTGGGGCTGGCGGGGGGCCTGGCGGGGATGGGGGCCATGTTGGGCCTGGCGGGGGGCCTGGCGGGGATGGGGGGCATGTTGGGCCTGGCGGGGGGCCTGGCGGGGATGGGGGGCGTTGGGCCACTGGAAAGGAAAATGCTGAGTAACTTGAACGTGGTATTTCTCCCTCCCTGTACGTGTCACATAGGTCCGCGCCCATGAGAAGATCGGGATTTGGCGTGCCATCGCCAAGGAAGTCCGGGCCCTGGGGGTCCACCATCGACGGGGCACCCACTGCCGCAAGAGGTGGGAGGACATCCGCCGCGGGACCAAGAAGACCGCCGAGTCTCTGCTGGGGATGGCCTCCCAACGTAGGCGGGGTGCCTGCCGTCAACTGAGCCCCCTGATGTTCCGGATCCTGGCGGTGGCCTACCCTGATTTGGATGGGCGCGTGAGGGCAGCACAGCAGACACAAGGGGGTGAGTCCAAGCATTATCTACTCTGTTGTTGCGCAGTGGAGGTGTCTGGGTGGGGGAGGAGGGCTGTGGGTCCCCCTAGGCCAGGGCGATATCTGTAGGCTGGGCACCCCCGTAAGCCCCTGTGTCCCCAGCCACCACCCTCAGTAGTGTGTCAGTACAGCCATCCCTGGGCCGTGTCATCCATGGGTGCAGTTGACAACTCTAGGCGTGTAGGGCATGTTCCACGGAATGCGTAGCGGACCCCAAGTGCGCAACTTAGTGCAGGGGGCATCTGTGTCTGTCATGTCCGCTAACTGTACCGGAGATCCATGTAATCAATATCCCTTTATTTCTCTCTCCCCCCCCCTTTTTGTTTGTCTTTCTGTGCTTGTGTGCATCAGCATCATCAGGCGGAGGAGAAGTCGCATCGGGGCAGGAGGGAGCTGCATCTCACATGGCCCAGGAGGGCCATGCCACAGAGTCAGACTGGACCAGTGAGACGGAGGGCGAGGGGAGCTCCACGACGGGGACGACTGGAGCCTGCAGCGACACGGACACGTCCTCGGAAGGGGGCTCCCTTGCGGGGGTGGCACCATCCGTGCCCCCCGCCATTACAGGTACAGCCGCCACCCAGCGCACCATCTCCGCCCTCCCAGCAGCCCCTCCGCGTTCGCCCCGTGCCCGCTCTGCCAGGAAGCCGGGCATCTCCTTCGCCCCAGGCACCTCAGGCCCTGCCCCTGTTACCCCCGCTGCCCTCAGTGAGGAGGTCATTGACCTCCTCCGAACGCTCATTGTTGGGCAGACTACCCTTTTGAATGCCATCCAGGGGGTGGAGAGGGAGGTTCATCGCAGCAATGCGTACCTGGAGGGCATTCATTCGGGTCAGGCTGCCCATCAGCGATCGTTCCAGGCTCTGGCCTCAGCACTGACGGCAGCCATTGTCCCTGTCTCCTGCCTGCCTCTACTAACTCCCTCCTCCCAGTCTCCTGTTCCTCTGCCTGTCCCACCCACACCATCAGACCAGCCTGCACACACCTCAACACCCAAGAGAAGCTCATCCAAACATAAGCACCACAGATCACGCAGACATTCACACACGCAACATTCCGATGCAGACATGCCAACAGTCACTACCACCTCTGTGACCCCCACCTCCTCGTCTCCCTCCTCCCTCCCTGTGACGTCTACACTCACACCTCCATTCACCTCACCATCAGCCAGTGTTTCCATCACCAGCACACCCTCCACTCCAGTCCGCACACGTGCAGTCACCACCCCCACTGCCATTTACACGTCCCCTGTGTCCTCTCCCACTGTGTCTGTCACCCCCTCTTCCACACCACACAAACGCAGCCACCCACCCACCCAACAGCCATCCACCTCACGACAGCCTATCCCTCCTGCACCTGCACCCAAAGACAGCAAACGTGACTCACCTACAACCACATCCTCTCCCTCCACTCCCATTCCCACTGTACCTACCACTCTCCATTGTCCCAAGAAGCTCTTCCTCGCCACTACTAACTTCTTTCCTGACCCTGAGCCCCCCCCTCCTTCTCGTCGGGGTAAGAAGAGCACCTCAGCCACCACCAGCCCTGCAGCCCCCTTGACAAGGGTGCAGGGGTATTGGAGCCCGCCAGCCCGCATGTCTGGATCTTCGCCCAGCAGCAAGGGGACAGCCAGCCCACCCCCTGGGAAGAGGAGCAGAAGGCGGAAGGGGCGCCGCAGGAGCCCGCCTTCTACATCCCCCCCGGACACCACCCAGAGACAGTCACCAGCCACAGCTCCAAAGGGAGGAAAGGGCCACAGGCCGACGACTAAGGAGGGCAAGGGCAGCAAGTTGGAGAGGTCAGGCAGCAGGCCTGCTGCCCAGGAGGAGCCCACAACCCCCATAGCCGCTGCCCCGGGAGGAACCGGCACAGCTGCCCCGGGAGAGCCCACCAGCCCCATAGCCGCTGCCCAGGGAGGACCCAGCCCAGCTGGCCAGGAGGGCCCCACCACCCACAGCCCAGGTGGGCAGTGAAGGAGCACCATCCCCGCTGCCCAGGAGGGCACCACCAGGCATTTAGCAGTTGGCCATAGACCGTCCGCCGTCTCAAGAACCGCTGAACTGGGCCCTTCAAGGCAAGAACCGCTGAACTGGGCCCTTCAAGGCAAGAACCGCTGAACTGGGCCCCGCCGTCTCAAGAACCGCTGAACTGGGCCCTTCAAGGCAAGAACCGCTGAACTGGGCCCCGCCGTCTCAAGAACCGCTGAACTGGGCCCTTCAAGGCAAGAACCGCTGAACTGGGCCCTTCAAGGCAAGAACCGCTGAACTGGGCCCCGCCGTCTCAAGAACCGCTGAACTGGGCCCTTCAAGGCAAGAACCGCTGAACTGGGCCCTTCAAGGCAAGAACCGCTGAACTGGGCCCTTCAAGGCAAGAACCGCTGAACTGGGCCCTTCAAGGCAAGAACCGCTGAACTGGGCCCCGCCGTCTCAAGAACCGCTGAACTGGGCCCTTCAAGGCAAGAACCGCTGAACTGGGCCCCGCCGTCTCAAGAACCGCTGAACTGGGCCCTTCAAGGCAAGAACCGCTGAACTGGGCCCTTCAAGGCAAGAACCGCTGAACTGGGCCCTTCAAGGCAAGAACCGCTGAACTGGGCCCCGCCGTCTCAAGAACCGCTGAACTGGGCCCTTCAAGGCAAGAACCGCTGAACTGGGCCCCGCCGTCTCAAGAACCGCTGAACTGGGCCCTTCAAGGCAAGAACCGCTGAACTGGGCCCTTCAAGGCAAGAACCGCTGAACTGGGCCCTTCAAGGCAAGAACCGCTGAACTGGGCCCCGCCGTCTCAAGAACCGCTGAACTGGGCCCTTCAAGGCAAGAACCGCTGAACTGGGCCCTTCAAGGCAAGAACCGCTGAACTGGGCCCCGCCGTCTCAAGAACCGCTGAACTGGGCCCTTCAAGGCAAGAACCGCTGGCCCTTTGGCAGACGTGGCAGGGCAGGATCTATCTCGGGCAGGGCTGCAGGATGTCCTCTGGCCAACTTGCCTCCTCCAGTGGCAGTGGGGTCTGTTATGGACTGTTTGGACTGTGGCTTTGCTCTCCCCAGGATGGCCCAGTGGGCAGGCCACCCACTGTATGGACTGTTTGGACTGTGGCTTTGCTCTCCCCAGGATGGCCCAGTGGGCAGGCCACCCACTGTATGGACTGTGGCTTTGCTCTCCCCAGGATGGCCCAGTGGGCAGGCCACCCACTGTATGGACTGTATGGACTGTGGCTTTGCTCTCCCCAGGATGGCCCAGTGGGCAGGCCACCCACTGTATGGACTGTTTGGACTGTGGCTTTGCTCTCCCCAGGATGGCCCAGTGGGCAGGCCACCCACTGTATGGACTGTTTGGACTGTGGCTTTGCTCTCCCCAGGATGGCCCAGTGGGCAGGCCACCCACTGTATGGACTGTTTGGACTGTGGCTTTGCTCTCCCCAGGATGGCCCAGTGGGCAGGCCACCCACTGTATGGACTGTATGGACTGTGGCTTTGCTCTCCCCAGGATGGCCCAGTGGGCAGGCCACCCACTGTATGGACTGTATGGACTGTGGCTTTGCTCTCCCCAGGATGGCCCAGTGGGCAGGCCACCCACTGTATGGACTGTTTGGACTGTGGCTTTGCTCTCCCCAGGATGGGCCAGTGGAGTCCCCTCGTGGATCTGGCGTCGTGTACTCAAGTGGCTGAGGTGCCCCCCCTTCCCTTCCCCCTGAGGTGCCTGTCCTATTTTCTTTCTGATGCCCCTGCAGTGTTCTCTCCATGGAGTTCTTGTCGTGGGACTGGGCCTTGCCCCTTTGCACAGGACCCCTGTGATCCACGGACAGTGGTTGGACTACATTTAGTAGCTGTATATATTTTGTACATAGTTTATTTATTTTTTGGGATTAATGGCGTACATATTTCAATATATCTGCCCGTTTATGATCTCTTCTTTTGGTCTTTGCATTATTTCGGAGGGGGGTGGTTTGTGGGTTGTGACAGTGATCTGTGGGAATGCATTGATGTGTGTGTTGTAGTGGGTGTGGGTGGGTGGGTGTGTGCCGGTAATCTTTTCCCTCCCCTGTGTCGTAGGTGCAGTACTCACCGATGTCTTCCGCGCCGCCGGGCGTGCTCCTGGTATATGAGGAGGAATAGGAGTGCGGGGATGACCTGTAACTCTGGCTCCATACTGCCGGAATCTCGCGTGGAGTGCGTAGAGGTGAGCGTTTTCCCGTTCGTAGTCTGTTTCCGCCGTGTTCTTATCGGCGGTGCTCCCGCCCCGGAAAAGGTGGCAGATTGGTGGGTCGTAATAGGGTGGGCGGTACTTTGTCTGCCGCCGGGCTGTTGGTGGGAACCGCCGCGCTGTTTGTTTGTACCGCTGTGGCGGTCGGAGTGTTAAGTTGGCGGGCTGTGTTGGCGGTTCCCGCCAGGGTCAGAATGCCATTTTTAATACCGCCGGTCTGTTCGCGGTCCGACCGCCGCCTCTCCGCCGACCGCCAAGGTCAGAATGAGGGCCTAAGTCAGTTAATTAAACGTAAGCGTTTTACAACAAGGTTGCTATTTACTGTATGTTTACGGCATACTGTACTATATCATAAGAATACTTTATATCTTTGTAAATATATAGCAATTCTTGTTCAAATTGGGAACAGTCACCTTTTTGTTCACCTTTTAGTTCTTCCAATGGAGATGGTTTTTATTCTTGTTATTTGAAAACTCTGTAAAAATGTTTTTTGTCCAACTATTATTCGAATCATGCAATAAACACCATTTTTAGAAGAGGGTCCTCAAATAATTGAGTATTCTTTACTCAGGAGAGGCTGATCTTCAGTTTGCAGGTAACTTTAGCAGTACATGGTGTCATGCAATAGTAACATAGATCATCGTAGCCCTTTTGGTGTAGTCTTATAGTGGATTTTGTTTACAGAGGGACAGTAATTTCTATTTTTTTTAATTGACATCTAACAGTCATGTTGCACTGTTGAACATGATTTTGAATGCCGCATACTGAACACAATGCCACTAGCTATTATATATGTAAAACATACCAACATACATTTTGCACCTTCTCTCTTTATTTTTGTTGTTTTTTTCCTCACCTGTTTGTGGAAAAGTTCTTGTATTTTTGGTTTAGTAACTCTGAAGAGGAGCTATGAATATATGGATATTGATATTTTATATATCTTTGTATATTTATGTGAATTTTGTGCACATTCTCGTTCACCCTATCTGAATTTGTCTTGATTTAACTGTCCTGAAGAAGTGTCTGTGACACGAAACGTGTTGGCTGTAATATATTGTTTTGTTCTATCAGTAACAGATGAGAAATTCCTGATTGGAAAGAAATAATGGCCTTTTGGAAATATTCAACCTGTGAACTATATATATGTTTACTTAAAAACCCAAAGGTTACAGGGATGTTATAGTTAGGATCTGAATTTACTTGCACAAAACCATAGAAATTAAGCAGTTAAGGTTATGGTTAGCTCAAGCAACCATAACTCATGCCCTAAGGTAACTATAACTCGCACCCTGACATGCACAGTTTTATTCTCAATATTTATACGGCAAATGTTACATTGATGTTATTAATGAGGTTATCAAAGATGTCATGAGTAATGTAATGTGTGGGGTATTCAGCAGTGCATGGTGAGGGTACCAGTTAGTTATCTATTTCTAAGTTTCTATGGTTTTGTGCAAGTAAATTCAGATCCTAACTATAACGTTCCTGTAACTTTATATGTTTTTTTAATTCTATTTCCTAACTATAACGTCCCTGTAACCTTTGTGTTTTTAGTGAATTTCTATGTTTTTTTAACATAAAAGTAATTTAATTACTATACATTAATCCAACCACCGCCATGCACGGCCATCAGCTGTGCATGGTGGGGGTTGGCTGCAGGGCCTGTTTCTTTGGGATGTCAGAATAGGTATTAGAGGGTGTCTCTGGGTGTGAGAGTCGGTGTGACAGTGTCTGGGTGTGAGAGTGGGTGTGAGACGGTCTATGTGGGTGTGACTATCTGGGTATGAGAGTAGATGTGAGAGGGATTCTCTGGGTGTGAGAGTGGGTGTGAGTGCCTCTGTGAGTGGGTGTGTGAGCATCTGTTAGCGGGTGTGTGAGTCTTAGTGGGTCTGTGAGTGTGTGTGTGATCCTCTGAATGGGTCTGTGAGTGGGTGCTAAGTGGGTCTCTAAGTGACTACATGAGTCTGAGTTTCTGTGAGTGGATGTGTGAGTGTGTGGCTGGGCATGTGAGTCTGTGACTGGGTCTGTGAGTGGGTGTGAGCATGTGAGTGGGTCTGTGAGTGAGTGTGTGAGTCTCTCAGTGGGTCGTAAGTCTCTGGGTCTTCATGGGTGAGTCTGTGAGTGGGTGCATGAGTGTCTGGTTCAGTGAGTGGCTGTGAGTCTCTGAGTGGGTCTGAGTGAGTTTGTGAGCCTGCGTGCGTCTGCGGGTGGGTTCATGAATGTCTGAGGGGTCTGTGAGTGTGTTGTTAGCCTGAGTAGGTCTGTGAGTGGGTGCATTAATGTCTGAGAGGGTCTGTTGTTGTATAGCCATTTTTGTGATGCCTCTAGGAATGTTATTTTAGCAACTAGGCCTGCTGCAGTGCCCTTTAGCCCAGTTACACTTTATTCTGCTTCACTTTTATTATTTCAGAATTGGCCACATTTGCGGTGCTGTTTTATTTCTTTATCTAGTTGTTCTTTCACCTGGGAAAGCATTGTGTTTCCTAGCAAGACATTCATCTCACTTTGTGCTTTCCTCAAGGGTGCAGCAAGATAGGGTTGCTGGCAAAGTGGTACACTGCATCTCCAACATTTTCAGAAACATACTCATCCCTGCGTGGGGACATTTTCTCAGAACATCAGCTGTTTTACTATAAAAACACTTCTCTGCCCTATGCATGTTAGTGGGAGATTCCAGTTAGATGACCACAATTGCATGCTGACTGACTTTGCTACAGCTGCTTACCAAGACTACCGGTTCCCTTGCCTACATGGGGATGGTGTCTCTTTGGACAACAGGCTTCCTTGCTCAGGTATGGGGAGGATGTCTTCCCAGGGGGAATCCTGAAGGGCATATTAGGGCTCATCCTGCTGTGCTTTAACATAGCTTAGGTAGGAATCACATATATTACGCATAGTGACAGTATGGTGGGATTTTTCTTTTCTTGTCACCACTTTGCTTCTAACATGTTTCATCATTCTAATGTTTGCAATTCATACCATTTTATTTTTAAGATGCAGCTGATTCAATAAACCTTATTGAACCATATCCTGCCTCTGTTTGTCTTTGCATGTGTGAGGCTAATGTAACTGAGAGAAAAGGTTGAGATCTGATCCACCACAATTTCCCTGAGAAGTCATTAGGTCATTCACCTGGTTACCACAAATCATCCCTGCTCTTGGGTTGATTTGGGTGCTGCTAGTTGGCCGTAAACAGATTAGGCCTACAGTTGTCACATGGTGTGGGATTGGACTCAGTTCCCCATAAATCAGGTGAAGCTGCCACTTGAATCCAGCAGGCTCATTAGGATAGTGATAGCTCACTCGACATGGCACTGCCAGCGTTTGGTCAGGCACTGATTTTCTGATCCTCCTGAATATCTATGTCTCACTATGTGCTAAAGGCACCTCAATACTATATACAGAGACGTACATGGTATTGAGGACTTCCTCAAGTATGTAGTACCTATCCAACGCTGTAGGTTGTTCAAGCTTGAACCTCAAAAGGATCAATCCCCATTTGGTGTCCTTATCTCTGAACAGGTATGTCCACCATGGCGAACCCACAGCAGCTGGTAAATGCAGTAAATATGCAACCTCCCCTCACTGTTCATTTGCTAGCAAATGGCCTCACAGCTCAGAGGGGTCCTGTAACATTTGAAGTTGAGGCTCATCCAGTCTACAGAATAGAAATATTCTACTCTCGGGTCACCTTTCCAGCAGTTGATGGGAACAATAATACATTTCATCACTACACACCTGCTAACATACCTGCACAATACAGAGCATATGCATATTTTGAGATACCTCTGTCTTTTCAAGACAATAATGTCTGGCTTGATAGTGCCTTACCATACACAATACTTAACGTTAGGTTAGGTCCTCGGAGCAATGGATGGTCCTACCTGGCCTTTATTGGCCACATAGACACCGCATCCTGATGCATCAACCTTGGCGGTAACTGAGGCTCGGTGCTTGTACATTGAGCTGACAGCAAAATACAGACTGTTAGTACAGTTGCTGCCCCAGTACATCTACATGCAGTCACGGCAGGCATTAACCCTGCATCTATACATTCGATTCTTGGCTAAAGTACCCACCAAACGGGAGGAGATTCTGTTTTGGTTAGCTCAAAAAATAAATGCACTGGAAGAAGTTTTTCCCCACATAGGAAGCTCAAGATAAACATAGAATACTTACTATGTGCTTTCCATTTGGGATTGTTCCCACAGAAGATAAATGCAATACTTGGGGTACAGTATTTGCCAAGCTCTATACTACTGCACAGAGTACACCAACACTTGCCAATCTTCCTGAGGAGTTAAAACAAATTTAAAATGAATACAGAGCTGCCCCGGCCCTGGACTTGGGGATGCAATGAATGGGCAATTTTGACACAGTATCTTCAATTATATAAGGTAATCTAAAAGGGGAAACAGTTGCACTAGCAGTGCGTATGCAGCTGTGGGGCATTCCTATGGAAGATCAGGAACGCACGCTGCCGAAGATTATCTCTGAGACCTATTCTACCATTGGTCGAGATAGTCTGGGAGCCAGACCTAATAAACCACAATTACAGGGTAAATCCAATAAGGTTTCTACTAAGCACGCACCTAAGAGTATTAAGAATTGCTGGGATTAAAAAAAAAAAACACTTAAAAAAGAAAGGGGAGAATCTTCGCATTTGGAGACCCTTCAAAATCTCTATAATCTTAGAAATAGGGATAATATAAAAACAGCTGATAGATATCAATATAGTAATACACACCAATCTCGTTACTTTCAGGACTCACCAGATAAACGCAGTGAGAGGGGGTGGGTGGTCAGAGCAGCGAACAGAGTAGGTGAAACTGAAAAAGGGCTCACAACGGTCATCAGAAGGTTCTGTTAAGAAAAAAAAGAAACTTCCCCAACAAAAACCTCAATTCAAAAATAAAAAAAGTTCCAGTGGCTACTATGCGAAATGCCACTCAGGATGAGAGCTTTACTGAAGAACAGGAAATGGGCACTGGCACTGCTAAACAGCGTGGCAGAGGACACAATAGTTTGCTGGAATCTTCAAGAACATCTGGAGGTGAAAGCAATTGATGACTTCTTACAAGTTGAGACTGCGGACATGCGTGTCTCCACACCTGAAAGGGTGTATAAATGAAAATTACAACAAGAAGGAGGCATTGAGCGTACTATAGATGCCATCATATGGGAATTTGTCCATAATCTACCATATGGGAAAAAGGTAATTGAACCCTCTTTCTCACCCCTTGTTCCCAGAGAGCTCAGGGAAGCTTAAGTCATTGATTGGGCGAAGGTGTAGGCACCCGCGTTATATCACCACGTAGGGTGGGATAAAGATTCCCCCTACCATATAATATCAATTAGATTTCTAACCCAACCTCAACCCCAATACCCAATAAAGCATGAAGCTAGAGCACTATGAGGGAAATCCTCACACAGTTAAGGTATCAGGGCACAATTGACCCCTGTGTATCACCAATGAACAACCCATTGTTCCCCGTAGCCAAACCAGACCATTCATATAGTATAGTCTTAGACTACAGACATTTAAACAGCCATACACTCACATTTGCCATTCAAAATGCACACAGTAGAGCACTTATTAGCAATATACTGCACAGAAAATACAAAACAACACTAGATATTTCTGCCAAACTATGGCACCTGAAAGTAGGGACTTTTTCATGTTTTAGTGCCTTAGGCTCACAGAAAAAAAAAATGCTGACTCCCACAAGGGTACAAAACAGTCCAGGATTGCTTTCAGCTTGTGCTACTTAAATTATACACAACATTGACCCTGAGGCATTGTCCTACGTAGATGACATCTACCTAACGGATGATCTTGTACAACATGGAAGACTGGTGGTCTCCATTGTTGTGGGATCTGCCAAATTAGGCTTCAAATTCAATTATATAAAAAAAAACCTTCCTTAGTGTTCTGTTTTTTTAATACGAATTATCAGATGAAGGCAAGAGCTTAGAACCCCAATTTTTAGAAATATGTGCACAACTACAACCACCAAACACTATCAAAAAGCTGCAGCCAATGTTGGGCTTTTACATCTTTGGCAGAACATGCATTTCAGATTATGCACAATGCATTAAACCATTATATGACTTAATTATGTCCTGACCTTTCAGGCAAATATTGGACAGTCGAACACACACACATTCTGAAACCATTGCAACAAGACATGCTTGCAGATAAATACTTGCAGACAAGGGACAACAAAATACACTTGGTCATCAGAGTAATTGCTGGTGCCATTGGTTTCACCTATATAACATTCAATGAGGGTGAAACTGTCCCGATTGCATACAAATCACATCTGTATTCCACAGCGGAACAATGCTTTGGTCCCACAGAAACAATTATGACTGCTCTTCAGAAGGCTGTCATTAGAGAGAGACCTCTGACTCAGGGAAAACGCATCATTGTCGTATCTCCTGTCCCAGCCCTTGAGGCTGTCACAAAAGCCAGCATTCAAAATGCCATGGCACTAGATCCACATTGGATTCAATGGGCAACGTCTCTGATGGCCACTGATTTTTACTATGTATTTGACCCAAAATTATAAACTCAAGAATTTTCACAATATGAACTTGAAAACCCAGTTCCTCCAAACACATTGCCTATCGAACAATATCAAACACTTATGTACACTGATGGCTCAGCCCAGGCAGTAATGGGCACCAAACATCAATACTTTGCGGCCTACGCGTTCGTGAGTGGATACATAAAAGATGTTGAATTCAATCCACAACACACTTACACGCAGGTCTTAGGGGACTGCACTGCACAGTTAGCAGAACCTAAGGCTCTAGTGATGGCACTGGAACACACGGATCCAGAACAGCTAACATTAATCGACTTTGATTCGAACTACTGTGTCCAGTCCTTCAATGAATATCTGCATTACTGGTACCAGAATGGGTTCAGAGATTCAAAAGGCAACACCATTAAGCACTGACTCCTTTGGGAGAAAGTAGCTGATCTGAAAGAAATGCTACCCAATGTCTGTGTAGTACATAAGTTGGGACATCAATGTGTTGGAATGCACTGTTGTAGTTTGACTCTTGCTCTAGGCAAGACTGCTGGTTCAAGGAGGACAGTACTCATGTTTGTAGGCAACTAGGTCAATCCTACACCAAGTTGCAACTGTCATCCTAACCCTTCCAGCTCACAAGCAGTACCTCACCAAAAACCCAAATAGTAAAATGTGATTTGTGGCAGCCTTTATGCATGGACTCAAGAGTTTGACATCTCAGGGAGTTTGTGGTTAAACGGAGATTGCCTCTTTCTCACATGAACAACATGTCTGAGTCAAACACACAGGCAATGAAGGAGTAATGTTTTTAATAGGTTTTAATCACAAGACTGCAATCTACAATATGTTGCATGGGCTGCAATGATTAGGATAATGAACAGTGCAAGAAAAAGAATTGTAAAAATGAGAGTCGTGAATATGAAGACCCCACCATCTTTCAATAGCATGAAATGACATTAGAGGTGAAATATTTCCTAATACCCTAATAAGATGAAACTATTCTCTAACCTAAAGAGAGCTAGGCATATTAAACCTAATCTGCCAGTACCATGTCCATGAGAAGAGCCCCCTAACCCTTGTTACCTTGGAATGAGGTTTCTAGATCAGACTTCGTGGAAACACGAAGACTGGTCGGCATCAAGGCGACGTGTAGCATCACTAGAATTGAAGCATCTGGTAGGAATCCTTTTAAATCTTAGTAGTTTGACTCTTGCTCTAGGCATGACTGCTCGTTCAAGGAGGACAGTACTTATGTTTGTAGAAGACAAGGTCAATCCTACCACAAGTTGCAACTGCCGTCCCAACCCTTCCGGCTCACAAGCAGTACCTCACCAAAAACCCAAATAGTAAAAGGTGATTTGTGGCAGCCTGTATGCATGGACTCAAGAGTGTGACATTTCAGATAGGTCGTGGTTAAACGGAGATAACCCCTTTCTCACATGAACAACATGTTTTAGTCAAACACACAGGCAATGAAGGAGATGGAGTAAAGTTTTCAATAGATTTTATTCACAAGGCTGCAATGATTAGGATAATGAACAGTGCAAGAAAAAGAACTGTAAAAACGAGAGATGTGAATATGAAGACCCCACCATCTTTCAATAGCATGAAAAGACATTAGAGGTGAAATATTTCCTAATACCCTACTAAGATGAACGTATCATCTAACCTAAAGAGAGCTAGGTGCGTTAAACCTAATCTGCCAGTAACATGTCCAAGAGAAGAGCCCCCCCAACCCTTGTTACCTTGGAATGAGGTTTCTAGATCAGACTCCATGGAAACACGAAGACTGGGTCGGCATCAAGGCGATGTGTAGCATGAATAGCGTTAATGGCATCTGGTAGGAATCCCTCTAACTGTCTGTGTGAGATGTATTTATACAGATTTGATCGGATCCCTGACATAGGTGTTTTCCCAAACAATAGATAAAAAGACATGCTTGGGGTGGCAATTTACAAAACAATTCCCTGGAAAGGACAAAGTGGGAAAGTACCTAATGTGAATACCTACATCTTTGACGCTGATAGTGACACCTTTGCAGAGTGGCACTGATAACATGAAACTAAAACATCTTCCTAACTAGGAACAATGCAGCCACCTTGGGAAGATAAAACAGAGCAAACTAAGTAGGGTAAAAGTAACTGGGTGACGGGGGCACAAGTCTGCAAGCCAGAAAGCTAAGCTAACTCCTGCTCTCATTAAAACAAGATAGGATTCACTACAAAATGTTACTGGCAATGCATTGGCTGATGAAGCGGCCATGTCAGCAGTAGCTACGGCTTCTGTTGCTGCAATAACTCGTTCACGGACGAGGTTGGATGATGAAACACTGGCTGCCGTGAAAGCTTTGGCTGAAGGCAAGCCCATGCCAAAAGCATATCCTACCAAATATTCCTACCGCATATCTAGCCTCAATACTGCCCTAGTACCAATACCAGGGGTGGGTGACCATGTAATCCCCAACCAAGATCAAAGACCAGAGTTGATTAAAGTGGTAAATGAGGGACTTGCTTCTGCCGATGCTGGTGTGGCAGCTACTATTTCATTAATACAAGCATGTTATTGGAGGCCGGGTCTATACAAACAGACCAAGCAGTATGTCCTTTGCTGTGACATCTGTCAGCAAATAAAAAGGTTCACCATTAAACACCCACCTCAGACACCCCTCCTAATTTCCAACAAACCTCTATAATGTGTGTACCTGGATCACAGTGGTCCTCTGACACCTGATAGTACATACAAATACATCTTAGTAGCTGTTGACTCATGCTCCAGATTTCTATGGGTATGGCCACAATGCTTGGCTGATGCTCTGTTATTAAAGATTTGCAAGTCTTTATCGGCACGTATGCAGTTGCGGCTTTCCACTTGGACCAGGGACCTGCTCAAGGGCATTCAGGGATACCCGGCTGACTTTTTAAGCAAATATGGGACAGTCAAACACACACATATTTTCAGAGCATTGGAACAAGACATGCTTTCAGATAAACATTTGCATTCAAGCGACAACAAAACACACTTGGTCATCAGAGTAATTGCTGGTGCCATTTCTTTCACCTATGTAACTTCAATGAGGATGAAACCATACTGATTGCACACAAATCACATCAGTATTCCACAGATGAACAACGCTTTGCTCTCACACAAAAAATTCTGACTGTTGTTTATATGGCTGTCATTAAAGAGAGCCTTCTGGCCCAAGGGAAACCCATCATTGTCATATCTCCAATCCCACCCCTTGAGGCTGTCCAAAAAGTCAGCATTCCTAACGCCAAGGCACTACATCCTCATTGGATTCAATTGCCAACATCTCTGATGGCCACTGATGTTGACTATGTTTTTGACCCAAAATTACAAACTGAAGAATTTTTACAATATGAACTTGAATACCCTCTTCCACCAAACACATTGCCTATTGAACAATATCAAACAATTATATACATTGATGGCTTAACCCAGGCCTCAGTAGGCACCATACATCAATACTCTGCAGCCTGCAGGGTCGTGAGTGGACACATGAAAGATGGTGAATTCCATCCAAAACACACTTATACGCAGACCTTAGTGGACTGCACTGCACAGTTAGCAGAGCTTAAGGCTCTAGTGATGGCACTGGAACACACAGATCCAAAAGAGCTAACATTGATCATCTTTGATTCATACTAATGTGTCCAGTCCTTTAATGAATATCCGCTTTACTGGCACAAAAATGGGTTTAGAGATTCAAAAGGTAACACCATCAAACACTGACTCCTTTGGAAAAAAGTAGCGGATCTGAAAGAAACGCTACCCAAAGTCCGTGTAGTACATGCGTTGGGACATCAACATGTTGGGATACATGTTACTGGCAATAACTTGGCTGATGAAGCGGTCAAGTCAGCAGTAGCTATGGTTCTGTTGCTGCATTAACTCGTTCATGGATGAGGTAGGATGATAAAACACTGGCTGCCATGAAAGCTTTGGCTGAAGGCAAGCCCATGCCAAAAGCATATCATGCTTATTATTCCTTCCACATATTTAGCCTTAATACTGCCCCAGTAACAATGCCAGGGGTGGATGACCATATGATCCCCGAACAAGACCAAAGACCAGCGTTGATTAAAGCAGTGCATGAGGGACTTGCTTCTGCCGATGCTGGTGTGGCGGCTACTATTTCATTAATAAAAGCACATTATTGGTGGCCAGGTCTATACAAACAGACCAAGCAGTATGTCCTTTGCTGTGACATCTGTCAGCAAATAAAAGGGTCCACCCTCAAACACTCACCGCAGACACCCCTCCTAATTTCCAACAAACCTCTACAATGTGTGCACCTAGATCAATGTGGTCCCCTAACACCTGATAGTGCATACAAATACATCTTAGTCGCACATATGCAGTTGCGGCTTTCCACTTGGACCAGGGCCCTGCTTTTGCCTCCAGGGCATTCAGGGACACTGTGGCTTTGTTAGGGGTCCAACTGTATTATTCGTCTCCACAGCATCCTCAGGGAAATAGTGGTGTGGAATGAAGAAACCATGAATTAAAGCAATCCTTAACAGCTAGAGTACTAGCACAGGTCCTAGTTGGCTTAATCACATGTATGGAATCTAGAGAGCACTTAATAATCAGCCCAGAAGGTCCCGGGGGTGGGGGGCAAGCCCATATAAATGCCTGTTCGAAACACAAATGTATGTTCCAGATCTTGATGGTCCTGGCGCGGAGTTGGACGATACACCTTTTGACATATATGAGCATGTCACTGTCTTGCAGGACTTACAGCAGTGATGACAACACATCTGCCAGTGCCACATCCTTGGGAATAGGGAATGCCCCAATAACACCTACTGGCTAGATTCCAAAAGTTGGAGATCTAGTGCGTGAAAAGATTGCTGTGAAAAAGGAGTTTGGTCCTTCCTATCATGCACTGGTTCCAGTTCTGGGAATACACAGAACGAGAACTGTCATTCTACCACCGCTGCCTGGTTCTAAAGAAAATCGCTTTGTCTCCATCAACAATGTCAAGCTACACCATATGGCTGATCCTGCACAGCAGACCTAGAGGACTCCTGGATAGTACCTGAATCCCTCTCACTACAGACCAGGATGTTCTTCTACAGGTTTTGAGCAGCAATGCTGACACCTCTCCAGTATTTGACAATGAAGATGTTTATCATTCAAAAAAATTATGGAGATATGCTCTGTTATAATAATTATGGACATCATTACATTCACAGAGCAAGTACCCCAAAGACTATTTTTAATTATACACAATGGGAACAATGTCCAATTCCGCCGGTGGGGAGTTCCAAACAATATTCTGAGAAGTTTCCATATTTTTCTGGTCACAATGTTAAAAATGCTGAGTCATTTTATTTTAAATTGCCAGTGATGTAAATTCAACATATTTTACTAACCGATACCGAATTGATTTATTCTGTTTCCTTTGTTTCCCGGTTAGCTAAAGAAGGTTATGAATACTGGCTTAAGTCGATTGACTTAAAGAGTGTGTGGCGAACAAAAAATTTGGCAAATCAGAGGAAAGGAACTTTACTTAGAGCATGCCTGATACCTGTTGAAATGATATTTTTGAGTTCAACTGTACAAAAGACAAGTTGTTTAGGCTTGGCAAAAATAAAGGACTTGAATGCGCCCAGTATCCCTGCCCATTCTAAATTTTACAAATGGCAAAAGTACATTAATGCAACTGAAGACCAGCTCGATGAGTAGGTCCAACATGGAACATTTAACACATCACTTTCACATCCTGGTGGGTGGTTATTGTGGCCACTAGACACTGATGGTTGTCATGCACGTTTTGTAAATTCCACAGGGGGATTTAGAACAAATAGGGCAGACTCTTGCTACGTGTCATCAGAACATTCGGGTACAGTAAAAACATACAGGGTAGGGAAATTATGCCAGCAATGGTTAACACGTTCCTCACTAGATGCTGTTAAAGAACACCTCTGCTTCCTGCCAAATGATACAGATTTTCAGGATATTATGTTAGGCCCCAGAAAACAACATAAAAAGCGTTTCTTATATGCAGTCTGTAATGTAATTTGGAAACGTTCCCAACAAAAAGCTGCTGCCCGGTTAAGGCAAACAGATCAGGAAAATGTACAGAAAGCATTACCCATTGTAGATAATGGGATTAACACTGTGTCTTACCACACCCAACTTATACTCTCCCTCACCAAGGACCCCGCCAGCGCCAAGACCAACCTACAAGAGGGTGTGAAGGACGTCGTAGATTGGATGAGGCTCAGCCGCCTAAAGCTGAACTCTGAAAAAACGGAAGTCCTCATCCTCGGCAACACCCCGTCCGCCTGGGACGACTCCTGGTGGCCCCGGCCCTCGGCACCACACCGGCCCCCGCAGACCACGCCCGCAACCTCGGCTTCATCTTGGACCCTCTTCTCACCATGACCAAGCAAGTCAACGCCGTGTCCTCCGCCTGCTTCCTCACCCTCCACATGCTCCGCAAGATCTTCCACTGGATCCCCGCTGACACTAGAAATCCGTGACCCACGCCCTCGTCACGAGCCGCCTGGACTACGGCAACACCCTCTACGCTGGGACCACCGCCAAACTCCAAAATCGCCTGCAACGCATTCAAAATGCCTCGGCCCGCCTCATCCTCGACGTACCCCGCAACAGCCACATCTCCGCACACCTGAGACACCTGCATTGGCTCCCAGTCAACAAAAGGATCACCTTTCGACTTCTCATCCACGCACACAAAGCCCTCCACGACAAGGGACTGGAATACCTCAACCGACGCCTCAGCTTCTACGTCCCCACCCGCCTCCTCCGTTCCTCTGGCCTCGCACTCGCTTCCGTCCCTCGCATCCGCCGCTCCACGGCGGGTGGGATATCTTTCTCCTTCCTGGCGGTCAAGACCTGGAACTCCCTCCCCACCAGCCTCAGGACCACCCAGGACCACTCCGCTTTCCGGAGACTCCTAAAAACCTGGCTTTTCGAGCAGCGGTAACCCCCCTCTTTCCCCTAGCGCCTTGAGACCCGCACGGGTGAGTAGCGCGCTTTATAAATGTTAATGATTTGATATACACATTAACCAACATTGTTTCTTCTACAATAGACATTGTGCAGAGCGACATGTCATACTTACAACATAGACAGAGTCAGCTAAGGTCCATTATGCAGTTTAGTTGGACACTACAACCACTGAAATCAGGTCATGTTCCCTGCCAACACATGCAAGGGACATATTATCTACATTTAATTTGATGCAACAGCAACAAATAATGGCTAAAAAGGAAGCAACTTATGTTATGCTAAACTTTTAGAAATTAGAAAAGTTGCCTTTTACTGTGGCTGAAATACTATCTGGTGAGTAGTTAATACACAGGGTTATTAATCTGCCTGTTTCAACACTGCAATTTACATCCTGCTTGAAACACATTTCAGTAGACAGATATGAAAGGCTAGGACATAGTAACATCCATGAGGTGTGGGAGCTTCTGTTTTCGCACAAATGTTTCAATGGCATGAAAGAGGTTTTTCTTAGTGGCAGTGAATGTGAGACTTCTGTGAGCCATTCAATGGTTTGTAATCAGCTGTCCTTGCATGGGAAGTGTAATGCTTTAGCAGCCAATTTAGCTTGCTAGCTGAAGGGAGTTCCAGTCCCCTTGATTAGGCCTGCATTCCAGGTGCTGTCTAATGGCAGCTATGTGCTTCTTAATAGTGAGAGCTTTTGTGTAATGCAAGCCAGAACTGATTTTGGTCTCTCAAATTGTCACCTGTTGTGGGAATGTTCTTTTTCCTTCTATACAACAGATGAAAGTAGCGGATATTTGGCCTCACGTTGCTTCTTCAAATGTGAATTTTGACACGTTTAGCAGACTAAAGGCTTTATTGTTTCAAAAACATGTGGTGCTTACATGTGCACATGAGACCTATGCGCTCCAAGTGGTGAGTTCATCTGCAGAAATTCATTCCCTTTTAAATATAAACTTTCCGAGACACTTTGGTGAACTCGTGAGATGAATATTTAACATATCCAGTACTACTGGGATTGTACATTTCTTTAAGGCTGTTGGTTCTGGATTCGTTCACACCTTCTCCTCTATATTTGTCTTACTACCTTCAGCCATACACTTGATATTTTCAAGTATTTTGGGGGGATTTGCAATTTCTTTGACTATAATATGTGGCATTTTGCTGTTGATTTTGTATTCCAAATGGCTGATTATTTACAACAAGGAGGACTGAAAGTGATTCCACCAGCGCAACTGTATCGTGAACAAATGATGCAGTATTTCAGAGCACCAATAGAAGAACTGGAGTGCAACTGGTCTCTGTCATTCAGACCGGTTTTGGAGTGTGTGCAGCCCGTGTTTCGATGCCTCTGGTGTCTTTTCGAATGTGCACTGTCAATTTGTCTTTCTACACTGTGCGTACTTTCATTTGACACTGATCTGTTGATGTTCTCGCTGACAACTCATTACCACACATGAGCGTTGAGGGTGCGTTTGCTATGGGAAGATATCAATGAGTTGCCCGTCATGGATGGTGCAGCTTTAGACTTAACATTGGGCACAACACAGAATGCTGCTGCCTCAGCTAGAGCTTTGGCTTTGGAACAAGAGTGCTCTTTGGTTTTCTTTGGCAACAATTTGGTTACCATACCACCTGCCGAAGTGGAACATTTGCCCAGATTTTCAAAATTACGTTGACTTTTAAATTTGATTCTATTGGTGCCACTGTTGATCTTTTTTAATTGATCCGTTCCAAACTTCTACATGTCTAAGTGTCTTATACATGTTTTAAGGAATAGCAATTTAGTTGTTTTTTTAATACTAGCCTTTTTACTACCTTTAAACTGGCAAGGTGAGGGTGTTGTATACTCACTTAAGTGATGTCTCTAGGCACGTTATTTTAGCAACTAGGCCTGCGGCTTGTGCCCTTTAGCCCAGTTACATTTTATTTTCCTTCATTTTTATTATTTTAGAACCAGCCATGTACATGGTGCTTTCTCTAGTTGTTCTTACACCTAGGAAAGTATGGCATTTCTTAGCAAGACGTTCTTCTCACTTTGTGCTTTCTTCAAGGCTGCAGCGAAATAGGGTTGCGGCAAAGTGTTACACTGAGTCTCCAACATTCACAGAAACATACACATCCTTATGTGGGATCATTTTCCCAGAACATTAGCTGTTTTATTATAAAAGGACTTCTCTGCCCCATGCACGTTAGGGGGAGATTCCAGCCAGATGACCACAACAGCACGCTGATTGACTTTGCTACAGCTGCTTGCTTAGACTACCAGTTTCCTGTCCTACATGGATGGTGTCTCTTTAGACAACGGGCGTCCTTGCTCCGGTGTGGGTGATGATCCTGAAGGGTAGATTAGGGCTTATCATGCTGTGCTCTAACATAGATTAGGTAGGAATCACATATATTACACATTGGCCCTCATTACAACCCTGGCGGTAAATCCCGCTTTCCGCCGTGCTGAAGACCGCCAACATACCGTTGCGGCGGCGAAATTCCACCACAGGTATTACAACCCACATCTCGGAATCCGCCACAATACAGACACCCACACAAGTCCGCCACACCAAAGGTCAATGATAAACTGGCGATACCAAAAACTACACGTCACGCCAACAAGAATACGCCCACACTATCACGACCCACGAATCAATGCAGCAGTCTTTCAACCGCGGTACACACCGCCGCTCTCAAAATACACACACACTTACAAAACACAACTACAATGGACAATTCAAAATACACACACCTGATACACATACCACATCCACACACCCACAACACTATAAAACACACACCCACATTACCCACAAATCCTTACAACGAACATTTTGGAAGAAGCCTAGAGAGAGAGATTAGCAAGCACAACACCAGCATCCACAGACACACAACACCATCACCCATACAACATCAAAGCACCTCAAACAACACACACCAAAACATCCCCCCACACATCACAACAGACAGCACCTCACACATCACCCACACCACATCATGGCACCTCAAAGACACCCCAGGTTTTCTGAGGAGGAGCTCAGGGTCATGGTGGAGGAAATCATACGGGTAGAGCCACAGCTTTTCGGATCACAGGTGCAGCACACCTCCATTGCTAGGAAGATGGAGCTATGGCGGAGAATCGTCAACAGGGTCAACGTAGTGGGACAGCATCCAAGAACACGGGATGACATCTGGAAGAGGTGGAACCACCTATGGGGGAAGGTGCGTTCCGTGGTTTCAAGACACCAGATTGCTGTACAGAGGACTGGCAGTGGACCCCCACCTCCTCCCCCACAACTAACAACATGGGAGGAGCAAGTCTTGGCAATACTGAATCCTGAGGGCCTCGCAGGGGTAGCAGGAGGACTGGACTCTGGTAAGTCATTTCTTTACTACCATATCCCCCACACCCCACCTGCATGCCATCATATACCCCCACCCTTACCCTCACTCCCATCACTCCATCATCTCACATATGTCCCACTATCACAACCCATACATCCCAATACCAAGGCCCTGCATGCAACACCTATGCATGGACCACTGTCACCAAAGCATATCCAGTACAGATACCCACACAGACCCCAAACCAAACTACCTCAAAAGGGCATACACAATCATGCAAGCACAGGAGTAGAGGGAACCCCACCCAATGCACAGGATGGCACACACAGATACTAAAACTATGCATTTACACCCCAACAGGACCCCTACCCAACGTCACCGGACAGGAGGTGCCAGACATATCCAGTACCCCCCCCCAAAAGATGCCCACAGTGATGACAGCAGCTCTGCACGCCTGGATCAAGATGACCAGCCCGGCCCATCAGGGACCTCTGGACAGTCGGTTCCCCTGCTACTGTCACTAGCCACCACAGACCCTCCCTCCTCAGGAAACACCAGCACAGCACCCACCCAGCGGGCCCACCCCTCTGTCCCCAGGACATGTCAATCAGCAGTGTGTCCACCACTACAGGGAACCCAGGCAAACCCACCAACCCAAGAAAATCAGGGACCTTGAGTCAGTGGCAGTGGGCACACGGTTCAGGGGACAGAGGCACAGGATAACAGGGAAGCTGGGAGGACTGCTGTGCAACAGGGAGAGGACAGGCCCAGGGAACCGACAGTCCAGGAGGCACTGTCCAACATCATGGGAGCATACCACCATTCCCAGGAGACCATGGGCACGGTATTGGCCAAGTTTCAGGAGACCCAGCAGCTGCAGGAGGAACACTACCTGGGAATCAGGGAGGACCTGAAGTCCATTAACACTACCCTGGTCACCAATGCAGGGGTGCTGGCAGACCTTGTTAAAACCATGAGGGACACAGTGGGACACAAACTGGCCCCTGACACTAGCCTGGATGATGAACAGCCCTCCACCTCTGCCGGCACTAGTGGACAGGAGGCACCGCCACAGGACCAACAGGCCACCAGCACCCAACCCCCTGCAGAAGGAAAACCACCCCGCAAACGGTCCCTGGGATCCAGGAACAAGACAGAGAACATTGCCAAGACCCCCGCCAGGAAATAAGACCCTCCTGAATGTCACCCTTCTGTCCCACTTTGTCACCCTGTCCACCTTAAACTGCTATTGCTCCCCTTCCTATGCCCCATTGGACAATGCACCTATGAGACCAAGAGACTGGACTCTGCCATGGACATTCCTCCACCATCACTCCAGCCCATTCACACCTCCTCCACTTATTAGCACAGAAATAAACACCCTTGAATTACCAAAAAATCTGGAATCAGTCTATGCTTTCACAAATGTGTAATTGCAAAATCCCTGAAATATAGCAATGTCAATGTACTTGTTCACATACCAATGTTACACAGCTGTAGGCCAAGAGTAAACATAGCAGAGGGCACAACTTGGGACCCAGATCTGTGAAATGGAAAGCCAAAGTGACAAGTCAGGGTCCATACAGAGAGTTAAAAAGGCAGACTTATGCTAGGTCCTACATGATGATGTTGTTTCAGTTGTCTACATCTTCTTCTTCTGCCTCCTCTTCTTCACTGTCCACAGGCTCCACAGCTGCCACAAGACCAGCATCAGGCCCATCCTCCTGCAGAAAAGGCACCTGGCGTCGCAAAGCCAGGTTGTGCAACATACAGCAGGCCACGATGATCTGGCACACCTTCTTCGGTGAGCAGTATAGGGATCCACCTGTCAGATGGAGGCACCGGAATCTGGCCTTCAGGAGGCCGAAGGTGCGCTCTATTATCCTCCTGGTTCGCCCATGTGCCTCATTGTAGCGTTCCTCTGCCCTTGTCCTGGGATTCCTCACTGGGGTCGGAAGCTATGACAGGTTGGGGTAACCAGAGTCACCTGCAAATATCGAGGGACAACTGTTAGACATCCTCCAAACATTAGGGAATCTCCCATATCCAGACAGCAAATGAAACTGTGTTGGGACTTTAGGCTCACCTATTAGCCACACACGGTGCCTCTGGAGTTGCCCCATCACATAAGGGATGCTGCTATTCCCCAAAATGTAAGCGTCATGCACTAAGCCAGGATACTTGGCATTAACATGGGAGATGTACTGGTCTGCCAAACACACCATCTGTACATTCATAGAATGGTAGCTTTTCCGGTTTCTGTACACCTGTTCATTCCTGCGGGGGGGACAAATGCCAGATGTGTACCATCAATGGCACCAATGATGTTGGGGATATGTCCCAGGGCATAAAAGTCACCTTTCACTGTGGGCAAATCCTCCACCTGAGGGAAAACGATGTAGCTGTGCATGTGTTTCAGCAGGGCAGATAACACTCTGGACAACACGTTAGAGAACATTGGCTGGGACATCCCTGATGCTATGTCTACTGTTGTTTGAAAAAACCCACTGGCCAGGAAATGGAGTACAGACATGACCTGCACTAGAGGGGGTATTCCTGTGGGATGGGCACACAGTTCCTGGATTGTTGCACTATCAAGTCTGAAAGTGATAATTATGTGTCTGTCTTCCATTGTCGACAGGTCCACCAGGGGTCTGTACACTGGAGGATGCCACCATCTCATCACCTGCCCCAGCGGACGTGCCCTATGGAGAAGAACGGTGAGCAGAGGGTCATACAACACTTAGGTTTCACAAGGCTGTTTAGCACAAACGTTAATATTTCTCCATGTGCCTTTGTCTGTCCGTATTCCTGGCCTAAATAGGTGTGATGCAGTTATTTGGCCTGCCATGTGGCCCCCTGAAATGGCGGCTGCCCGACCTGTAAGGTGGGACAAGGGGAAATGGGGTAACTGCGCTGGTGTTGTACACCGTCGTGGTAGGCAGTCCAAGACCGTGGCGCAATTCAGCATTGGTTATCATTGGGCCCTATGGGTTCCAGGAGCCAATGACAATGTACGCCGGCGGTGACGGTACGCACCGCCGCGGACGTGACCGCCATTTTCTATCAGTTCCCTCACTTGATACCTGACCTTCTACAGGAGAGGACCTACACTGCAAGTGCTGCTGTGACCTGTGTCTGGAAGCGACAATGGCAACAGTGTCTGGGGAAACGGCCCCTACCTTCACTGCGGAGGAGTTGGAGAAACTGCAGCTGTACGGTCCTCCAGACAAACAGGTGAGTCAACTGTGTGCATGGTGGATGGCACATGATTGTATGGAGTGTCATGGCTGGAAGAGAGGGGGGCGACAGGCCAGCATGTTAGGATGGTGTGTGTATGTATGTCTGGGCCAGGGTGGGAGGTTTGTGGGCAATGTGTGAGAAGAACTGTACGGGAGAGTAACATCCATTATAACTTCACTTTTCCTCTAGGTCAGCGCCCACCAGAAGAAGGGTATTTGGCGTGCCATCGCCAAGGGAGTGCGGACCGTGGAGGTCTACCATAGACGGAGCACCCACTGCCTGAAAAGATGGGAGGACCTGTGCCGCTGGAGCAAGAAGACGGCGGACGCCAAGCTGGGGATGGCCTCCCAAAGTGGAAGGGGTGCCCGTCGTACCATGACCCCCCTGATGTACTGGATCCTGGCGGTGGCATATCCTGAGTTGGATGGGGGCTTGAGGGCATCACAGCAGCCACAAAGGGGTGAGTACACTCTCATTCAGCTGACTCTGCGCGCTTGATGAGGTGTCTAGGTGGGGGAGATGGGCTGTGGGTTCCCCTAGGCAAGGCAGACGCGCAAAGGTAGATCCATTGATTTGCAGGCTCATTCCCACTCCAACCCGAAAGGTGGTATTTCCCCTCTACACCTAGTCAGGCTCCCATGGGTTCCAGCTGTGCATGAAATGGGTCTAGACAGAGTCCCCCTTGGGCATGTGCTTTTCCCCTGCACTGTTAGTGCATGGCTTAGTGCACAGGGCTGCTCCCTGTGTGTTGTGTCCGCCAACGGTAGTGGTGTTGCAGGCATTGACCATGTGTCTCCTGTGTCTTTCCCTCTCCTTTTGTTTTGTCACCCTGTCCTTGCGTGCATTAGCATCATCTGGCAGAGGAGCAGTGGCACCGGAGCAGGAGGGAGCTGCATCCCACATGGCCCTGGAGGGTGCAGTAACGGAGTCAGAAGGCACCAGTGGGATGGAGGGCGAGGGGAGCTCCATGACTGGGACAGGAGCAGACACCAGCGACAGCAACTCCTCCTCTGATGGGAGCTCCCTTGCGGTGGCAGGCACCTCTGTGCCCACCGCATCAACAGGTATAGCTGCCACCTCCTACCAGCAACGCCGTCCCAGGAGCCCCTCATTGAGTTTCCCGTGCCCACTCACCCAGGAGGGTGGGCATCTCCTTCGCCCCAGACACCTCAGCCCCTGCCCCAGTCAGCCCTGCTGCCCTCAGTGAGGAGGCTATTGGCCTCCTGAGATCCCTCACTGTTGGACAATCTACCATTTTGAATGCCATCCAGGGTGTTGAGAGGCATTTTCAGCAAACAAATGCATACCTGGAGGGCATTCATTCTGGCCAGGCGGCCCAACAGAGAGCATTTCAGGCTCTGGCCTCAGCACTGATGGCAGCCATTGTCCCTGTGTCAGCCTCCCCCCTTCAACTTCCTCCACCCAGACCCAATCCCCTGTACCTCAGCCTATTCCAAGCACACCATCTGACCATCATGCACACTTATCAACACACAAGAGTGGACATGGCAAACATAAGCACCACACATCCCACAGGCACTCACACAAGCACCATCCCCATGCAGACACACCAACATCCACTGTGTCCCCCTCCTCCACGTCCTCCTTCTCCCTCCCTATCTCATCTCTACTCACACCTGCATGCACCACATCCTCAGCCACTACCTCCATCACCAGCACGCCCATCACCACACACCGCTCATGTGCACTCACCACCCCCACTACCATTCACACATCCCCTGTGTCCTCTCCCAGTGTGTCTGTGAGCCCTCCTCCCAAACTACACAAACGCAGGCATACACCCACCCAACAGCCATCCACCTCACAACAGCCTCCGGTCCATGCACCTTCACCCAAATTCAGCAAACGTACACCTCCTACAACCACTACCTCTTCCTCCACTCCCAAACCCCCTCCATCTTCCCGTCCCAGTGTGTCTAAGAATCTTTTCCTGGCTAACATTGACCTCTTCCCTACACCTCCCCCCGTCCTTCCCCCAGGGCCAGGCTGTCCAGGTCCAAGCCCAGCCCCTCAGCCACCAAATCCTCCAGCACAGTGGTCTCAGCAAGTCCGGCAACATCGCGGGCGGCACCCATCAGGGCTGCCAGTGTGCCACCTAGCGAGGCCAAGGAGCAGGCCATTCCACCACCTGCAAAGGTGAAGAAGGTGCCCACATGCCAGAGGGAGAAGCCGCACCTACCAGCAAGCAAGGGCTCCTCCAAGCCAAAAGGGGACAGTGGCAGGGCACCAGCAGCGACATCGAAGGTGGGGAAGGGACACAAGCCAAACAGCAGGTCAGGACAGGGCACGGTGGCTCCGGCTGAGGGACCAGAGTCACCCCTTCTTTCAAACACAACACCAACCTGTACGGCGGTGGACACCACCACCTGCACCACCACCTGCACCACCACCTGCACTGCCACCTGCACCGCCACCTGCACGTTTTCTGCCTCAGCATCAGTCCCCAGCATCATCCCCAGTGGGCAGCCGTCCGAGGCTGCAGGAGACGCCCTGCTGTGTCCCTCAACAGGTGCAGACACATGCACCACCGCCAGCACCTCCGCGACAGACACCGCCGCAACCACTGCCACCAGCCCCGGGACATGCTCAGACAGTGCCACCACAGCTGACATGGCAATCATCCCCAGTGGCCAGCTGTCCAAGGCTGCAGGAGATGTCCTGGACTCTGCCCAGTGTACATGAGGCATGACTCTCAGCACTGTTTGTACCAGCAGGTGGCAGGCAAAGTCGCAGCAGGGTTGAGTGTGTCTCTGCCTCCATGGAGTATCATGCTACCTGTTCCCAGGCAATCTCATGGCACACACACCCAGGTGATGGAATGGGACCTGCCACACTGCATGTGAAGCACTCTGGGCACCAAGCCCCCTCCAGAACCAGTGGAGATTCACATCCACTACCTCAGTCCTTGGCTGGATGAAGCACTCTGGGCACAAAGCCCCCTCCAGAACCAGTGGAGATTCACATCCACTACCGCAGTCCTTGGCAGGATGAAGCGCTCTGGGCACAAAGCCCCCTCCAGAACCAGTGGAGACTCACATCCCCATCACATCAGAGTCCCAAGACGGCTGCCAACACTTACTGGTTGAAGTGTTGGCAGCAAATCAGAGCTCTGCAGATCTCTGCACGAGCTTGCTATGATTCATTTCACCCACAGACATACAAATTTGGATTTCCTTAAATTCCTCAACCACTAGATGGATCTGGCTCATTCCAAACCACCAAAGCCAGAGTGGCAGGAACCTCCCTGCTATCGTTTTCGGCATTTCTACCCTCCGTCCTAGATGCCATCATAAACCTGACACCCTAGTATCTCATTTTCCCCAACACACAACAGCAATAACGGCGAAGTCAAGTAGGCATCTATGCCATTGCTTGTATACCACATGTATTTGGGGCAATGGACTACACATATGTGCAACTTGTGCCTCCTGTTGCTACATCCCACCTGTATCACAATAGGAAGCACACATTTCATCAACATGCAGGGAATAGTGGACCATCTGGGTATGCACTGATGGGAGATGTCATCAGCTGGGAGAAAGACCTGATTGACCATCTGGGCATGCAGTTTGGTGAGCCTGTCGGTAAGTACATATGCCAAGAGTTCATAGATTTGTCTCCTTGACAAAAATCTGTCATTGGTGTAATGATTCAAGTGTCAAATGTTTTGGGGTTAGTATGCCATGTACATGCCAACTCTGTTAGACAAAAACCATTCCGCAGAGCAATGTTAACTGGCTTAGGACTGGCACAAACAGACCATGCAGTGCAGGGTAGGCCCTAAGGTGCTTGGGGACCCATCCAGCACTGTGTGTGGATTGTTGTCACCTAGCCTACCAGTTCTTAACTGTTTCCAAACTGTGTGGTCCACCCTCCATGTATGTTGTAAGGCAGCACACTCACATGTCATCACATCACATATTGTCCAGGTTGTTTGTTACACCTCTGACAATGTGCCATACATGTCAGCTTGAAAATTCTTGATATTCCTTAATGAGACTGTACAGGGCCTTAATGGACAATATACATTTTCTGTGCAGTAGTGACATGTAATGAGTGCACCAAAGTCAAAAACAAGCATGCCTACTGTCTGATGTGTGTAGCATAGTTAAGGATATATATTCCTTTGAAAAAGTGCCATGAAACTATTTAGCCTGCAGAGTGTGGTATGTCCATTCATTTGGTTCCCCTAGTCGTCTAAGGCAGGCACCCTTGCAATATGTAGTAATGTATAATGTTTTTGAACTGGGTATGCCCTCTCTGCAGCTGAGCCGTTATTTCACTGGTAATACCTGTAAACACTGCAACGTGGCATTCCTATGGTCATCATTAGGCCATTTCAACTTTGTCATATGCTAAATGTCTAATGTGCTGATTTTAAGAGACATCTATGACATAAATGTAGTGTGGCTCATTTGTACACAGTGTACATGTCCTAAATTCACATTGCATTATTCCATGTTTTTGTGTTGTAGATGGACCTAAACCATACACAATGGCTGAGGTGGAAACATTCCATGATCCCGATGATACTAGTGAGTGTCATCTAAATTTTCTGACTTCTGTAAGGATTGGATGTGATTGTCCAAGGCAAACGTATTTGGATACAGTACTTAGACCACATGTATCCTCATATATGATCTGTCATCTTGCATCATGGCAGGCAGAACATCCCTCAGATTGCTGCATATCAGTGAAATGTGGGAAGGGAATGCAGAGGATGAATGCCCAATATTTATTTGATTTTGGATGGTGTTTGATGGAAAGACTATGTGAACCTGCATTTGTACGGGGCAACTGCAGTCTGCCCGTCTGTTGCATGTTGCTAGTGTAGTGGTTCAAGTGGAAATGCATGGTCTTTTTCAAAGTCAAGGCCATACAGGATGTGAGGATTCCAACCTCAGTGCCTTCAGATTGGGCATGACTACATACGCACATGTCACCAGTCCACCAAGGGTAATGAATTTTAAGGCCTGACTCTTGTCCTCTTTTGTTCAATAAACTACAAGTATTGCGTAACCACACAATTCTAAAACTTTTTTGAAAGTGAAAGGCAAATGTGTACAAGAGCACATGCAAGTCTACATTGTGGTCAATATATATACCATTACACACTCCAACTACTGGTGGCATTACTCATACAGGGCCACCTTGAAAATTGTCATCCTTGATGAACTGTAGGCCAAGACGTACAAGGTACAGTATGAGATACTCATACATATGAGAACTACAGCATTCATGCATACACTTATCACATGGCTGTGTGTTGAGAATATGTGCATCAAGGCTGCAATCCAAACTGGCTATATATATAGGGTCACCTGTTTTTGCTTGTTTTCAGTTATTGGAGCCTGTTACATGGATCCATGTACTTACATGTGTCAAGATTAAAGACATGTCAAACAGGCCAGCATGAAGGGAGGATAGCTAACCCCCGCCATCTATCTCTACACTATTGCATGCTGATTGAATCACCCCAGGGAGCAGCATTGAGGGCACTGCTCTCCTGGTGTCACAACATTACATTTACAACGCATTCTCAGTAATTGTATGTGTACAGGTATATTTGGGCATACACTGTTTGCATCAATACATTTGTAGAAATGTATATTTTATAAGATTTCTTGTTGTTCTTACTATCCCAAATGTCAATTTAGGGTCAGGACATGACACATGTGATTTTGTTGACTAAAGACTAATGTTAAATCAAATGGGTACAGCACAGCTTAGTCTAATACGTATTTTGATCCTCTCCAACAGGTAACACAATGCCACAGAATGCTAGGGCCCATGGGATCAGGCTGGAACGTTACTACCACCTCAGACACATTGCCTGGGCATACCAGGGGATGTGCGACAGATATGTAGAGGAAAGGGCTGCCAACACATGGGACATCGAACCACAGGTTCACCACGACCGGCCATGGCAGGATCCAGCCATGCCGTAAATGTTCTCCATGGTGGGGGTGATGGATCAGGACCCAGCACCTCTGTAGGCCCAACAGTGAGTGCTACACAGCCACAACCACCAACCCCCTGGCAGCCATCTGCCTTTGAGCTGCAGAGCATGAATGACCTGGCTGGACTGAAGTGACATGTAGGTGGCATTGAGCAGCAATTGGACATCATAATATGCAGCATTAACAGTTTGCAGTTGGCGATAGAGAGGATGGCTGCCCAAATTTAAGATACTTTTTGAGCCTGCCCTTCCCTATTTCATTAATGTCTTTCTTACTCCTTGTACAGTAGGTTATTTTAGTTTAGACATTAACTAGCATAGGGATAGTTTAGTATAGTTTAGTGTTAGTGATGTTTTAGATTTATAGTTTTTATCTTGTTAGTTGGGGATATGCGGTAGGTTCTCAAGGTGAGGTGATGTTTTTTATATGTTTCAAAAAATTAAAAAATACAATTTAAAAAAATAAATAAAAATGTAACATTTTTAGAACCACAATTAGTAAAATGTTTCATCTGCCAAGTTCTCTCATTTAGACAATATGTTTTTACAATTCTGGTGGAAGCACATGCACTACAGTTCCCACACATGTAATGTCAGACCCTCAGTGTTAGCCTCCAGATGTTACTCAGTGTGTGTGCTTCTGGTTCAATACAGGCCCTCACTAGACTGTCTCTCAAGTTTTATCCCCCTGTGAAGGCAAATAATGGTTTCTCAAGTGGAATGTCAAGAGAGGCTAACAAATGTAATTTTTTAAAATAATCTTTTTAATTCCATTTGAATGTGACTGAACCAAACGTTGTAACACAAGTGAACAGCTTTCCCTTTGGCCTGGAGTAACGCTTGTCGATCATAATGCCAGGCACATTTCAAGGATCTTTAACTAGTCTATATGGATAGCCACTCTTAATCAATTTGGACATTAAAGCCTGGGCTTCCAAAAAATAGTAATCTTTCTTGCTGTAATTATTTAATCCTTAAGAATTGCCCAAACAGTAAATTGTTCCTTAAATTCCTGGGATGATGGCTATTATATCTCAGTAGAGCATTTCTGGCAGTAGGTTTAATACTTAGGCCTACATACAGCCCACCGTCATCAACTTAAAGTTTTACATCTAAAAAATGAATGGAGTGGATATCATATTCCAGGGTAAATGTTAAGTTTGTATTTTGATTATTAATCAATTCGTGAAACTTTAGTAAGTCTCTTGTTGGACCATGCCAAACAAAGAAAAAGTAATCTATGAACCACAGCCATTATGTGATGTAACTGCCATAAGGATTGCCCTCCTTATAGATTGTATACCCTTCAAAAGTGGCCACATATAAATTTGCAATATCAGGAGCAAAAATAGCTCCCATCGCTACTCTCTTTATTTGTGCAAAGAACTCATCATTGAACAGGAAGTAATTCCAGTGCAATCTGAGCACAACTTGCGAGAAAATCAGTGGGGACCCTATGAAGTCTTGGTCTAGAGTCAAGAATAGTGGTAATTACCTCAAGTGCCTCACCTTGTGGAAATGAGGCACACCACATCATTGGCGAGTTGAAATGGATTGCACCAGACAGTTCCAGTCACACACACAGGTGCAAGTTCAGCAGTGCCCCACGAGATAGAATGACGCACTACTACCGGTGCACCCTCACCTCCGAGGGTTGCCCCCTGTGAATCAGACACCGCACGCACTGAGCGTGCAGTTGGTGTGTCGCATGAGAGATGCAGCACATTCGATGAAGCGGGCCGCGCGGGTGTCCCGCAACTGGTGAAACTGCTCACTATCAACAAGACGTTTTTGCTTGTTGAGAGCCCATGATGCGGGGGCCATACCCCTTAGATGCGGGCAATACTTATGGGACTCCATACCAGGCAATTTGGTCTCTGGGCACAGTTCTTAGGTCCACACTCAAGACATACTACCAGTTGGGCTTCAGCAGACAATGTGGGCACTTATGAGAGCACTGCTCTCCTGGTGTCACAAGTAGTCAGTGTGGGTCCCTTGTGGGAGGTCTTTGATGTCCCTGAGATCTCCACAAGAGAACAGGGTGCAAGCCAACAAGTCCTTGGAGAGCACACTTCAGAATGCCACACAGCAGCAGGTACTCGGCCCAGCCCAGTCACTATTCAGGAAAGGTACATGGTCCCTTTCAATGGCATTAATCCTCCTTGTGCACAACAGATTCCTCTGGCAGTGTGAACCGTGCAGACCAGGTTCTCTGGTCCCATGTCCCCACAAGTGTATCTCTGCCCTGCTGAAGTAGTGCAGTAGTTATACAGTAGTGTGCCTTTGAAGGTGGGGGTGGTTCAGAGGTTCTCCCTTTGAACCACAGATGCTATGTGCTACATGTGGTGATAAAAGGCTTTTATTAACCGTATTAACAACAGCCTATGCAGACATCTCACCCACCGGCTCCACTCCTTCACCTTTCCACTGGTCTCTCCTGCCTTTTTAAATCCAAACATTCTTTTCAGAACATAGGCAGACCAGAGTTCCACTGCAGAGTATTAAACTCCAAAACGTATACAAAAACAAGGTGCATGTATATATAACACATCTCCCTCACATAACACACTTAAATGCAACTATTACTATTCACTCTGCAACTACTAAAGTTCCTATACAATTGTTTAACAAAGAATCCACTGAACAATTGTCACATCACATTTCTGTAACCATCATTTTAGAGTGTAGTCTTTGAGATGTAACGGAATCTTGATGTTCCTGTCCGATCTCCTCAAAACTATATTTTTTGTCCTCATCATCCTTCGCAACACTTTTCTTAGATTTTTGATTATCCTCTGCAATTTCAAACCTTCTTCCAAGATGTGCAGCAGTCTCTCCATAAGCCTTTTTATTACTACAGAATTTGACAACTCTATTTAAATTCCATACTCAATTATCTTCAGTTTTAATCGCATTTGTGAATAATTTTAACACTGTCATAGGTTTGGATACTTTTCCTCCACCATCCCTCAAAATAGGTCTTTTTATCATCCCCAATCTCCTCCAGCTACCACAGTTTCTTTCACCGAGTTCTTTCTATCAAAACTTAGTTTACTTGCTTTTATCTTTTTTTGTTCTTCGTGTCTCCAATTTTCTGCTACCACACTTTTCCCTCTGACACTCAAAAGCTTATTTACCCAGCTTGGTTCAAGAATTGTATTAGGTTGTCTACCCCGAAACAAAGCAAATGGGGTTTGTCCTGTAGTAGTGTGTGGAGTATCTCTGTATATCTGTATACTCATACTTTCTTGACCACCTCTTGTTTCCAATTTAATTGACCACTCTTTGCTATGGTGAGAGTCTCCTTTATAACTCAATTGAATCTCTCAACCATCCCATTGCACTCAGGATGATACAAAGCACCTTTTTTATGTTTTATGCCACACCCTTTCAAAAAGTCTTCCATTCCTTTAGACACCAGTTGCACACCATTGTCAGTTAGAAGGGTTAAAGGAATCCCTTCTCTAGCTATTGCAATCACATTCTTAGTTTCAATGTTCCTGGTAAAGCACACTTCAGGCCACCTTGAAAACATATCTATAACCACAATGACGTAATTCTCTGAATTTTCAGCATGAATGGGCCACAATATGTCCAAAGCAATGTCCTGTAATGTCCTGCCATGTACCCAATGGTCTATTTCTAATTACCATGGGTTGCACCTTGGGTTTCATAGCTTTCTTACTGACAGCACACTGTATACAATCTATCACCGCCCTCTCTGCTTGTATGTCAATACCAGGCCACCAGTAAGAAAATCGTAACCTTTCTTTGGTTTTGGAGATGCCCATATGGCTTTCATGATCATGGTCTATCAAAAGTCTTCTCAAATTATTAGGGGGAACTAATCTTGTGCCTATGGCTAATAAATCCTTATCCAATGCCAATTGATCTTTAACACTCCAGAAATTTCTATATTCAACACCACCTTGCTCCTTATACTTCCAACACACTTCTAATAATGTTATGACTTGTAACAAAACAATGTCCGATTTGATTTCATCATGCCACTTCTCTTCAGATATGATTTCATAATCAACCTCACACACGCTCACAGATTGTTCCGATTCCTTGCTCCTTTCATTATCACTCTGTTTGCTCAAATCCGGTACCAATCTTGACAGGACATCTGCTGAAATAGTGTCTACCCCGGCACATATTTCCCCACAGAGTCATATTCTTGTAGGCTCACTACCTATTTAGTGATTCTCCCTGACACCACATCAATTCTTTTAGAATTGAATACCTCACACAACGGTTTCTGATCCGTTCTCACCACAAATGAACCTCCCTATAAGAACGTCTTCAATTTTTTGATAGCCCAATGTACCGCAACTGCTTCTCTCTCTATGACTGAATATTTGGTTTCTGCACCCTTCAAACTTCTGGAAATGAAAATAATTGTGTTTTCAGGTCCTACCTCATCCTGTTGTAACACAGCACCTAAACCTCTACTACTACCACCAGTAGTCAATGTGGATTGTTCATTCGGGTCCAAATGTTTTTACTTCGTTGCCTTTGCCAGTTTCTTTTTTAAATCTATAAAGTCTTTCTCACACTCAGCGCACCATGTGAATTCATCTCCCTTTTTCAATAACCATCTCATATTAAAACAGGAACTAGCAAAGTCCTTTATAAACTTGTTATAATATTCAGCCATGCCCAGAAACTGCATCAGCCCCTCCTTTGTTGTAGGAGTTACCATGTCTTGGATGGTGTTGATCAAGTCTCTTTTGGGAATCATAACGTCACCCGTTATTGTGTGACCTAAGTAATCAATCACATCAATGGCAAATTTGCACTTCTCTGCTTTAATAGTCAATTTGTGTACGGGAATTTTCCTCAGTACCTTCCTAGGTCTTTCATTGTGTTGAACAGTATCTTTTCCATAAACTAAAATATCATCCTGATATACACACACTCCATCAATTCCACACAAAGGCCCTCGTTATGACATTGGCAGTAAATGCCGCTTACCGCCATGGTAACAGCCCCCAACATACCACCCCAGAGGCGAACATTTATTTGCCAAATTATGACATACACACACCAATCTGACAGAATGCTGCCACATACACAAATCCGCCAGCCCAAAGGTCATTGCTAAAGTGGCGGTACCAACACGCATACAGTTACACCAACAAAACAATGCCCATCACATTATGACCCACGAATCACCATGGTGTACATTCAATGGAGGTAAACCATTGGCAGTACACACCGGCGCACTCAGAATGGACAACTATATACTAAACTACACAACATTGAACAATACCCAAACACACACCTGACACTCATGCACACACCACACACACCAACCCAGAGCACTATAAAACACACACACACATTACCCACAACCCTTTATGAATACAAATTATTCCCACCAGACTGACACCAAGACCACTGCGACAGCTAGACACACACATCACATACACACATACATCCCTCATGCACCCCACTTTACACACCCAACCACAGTACCCAACACCCCCACACTTACACACACCACACAACACCCATGTCCCCAGAAAGACACCCCCTTTTCACAAATGAGGAGTTGCGGGTCATGGTGGAGGAAATAGTCAGGGTAGAGCCACAGCTGTTTGGAGCAGAGGTACAGCAAATATCCATTGCCTGGAAGATGGAGCTATGGCGGAGAATCATGGACAGGGTGAATGGCGTGGGACAGCATCCAAGAACAAGGGACGACATCAGAAAGATGTGGAATGACCTACGGGGGAAGGTAAGTTCCGTGGCATAAAGGCACCAGCTCACCATACAGATGACTGCCGGTGGATCCCCACCTCCTCCCCCACAGCTCACAGCATGGGAGGAGCAAATCTTGGCATTACTGCATCCTGAGGGACTTACTGGAGTTGCCAGAGAACTGTACACTGGTGAGTCTACATTTACTACTTATCACCCCCATACCTTTATGCCATCTCACCCCCTCACTCCCATCACTCCACTCCATCCCACACACTGCATCTACACATATGACTAACCCCGATGCCAAGCCCTGCATGCTATACCAATGCATGGACAGTGCTCCCAGCCCTGCATGGACACCCATCACAAATGCATGCATAGCATAGGGGAACTAACAACACCACAATACATCACCATACAAAAACAAAGGTGGCAGGGAAAAAGCAACGATAGAGGGGAAGATAGAGATGTACAATATGCCACAGACATGAAGCATAATACATCACTGACATCCCCACAGGTGCCCCAGACAATATCAGTGGAGACAAGGTGCCACGACAAATCAGTTCCCCAACAGAAGATGCCCCCAGTGATGACAGTAACTCTGGACTTCTGGATCTGGATGAATTACCTGGCAAATCAGGTACCACTGGTCAGTCGGTCACCCCAGTCCACTCCCAGTCAACCACAGAGCCTCCCCCTTCAGTATCCAACACCACTCACCCACCCAGCGTCCCCACACCTCTGTCCCCAGGACACGTCAATCAGCAGTGTGCCCACCTGTACAGGGACCCCAGTCCACACCTCACCCCCAAGACAATCAGGGACCTGGGGTCAGTGGCATTGGGGACACCGTTCAGGGGATAGAGGCACAGGGGAACAGGGACACTGGAAGGACAGCTGTGTGCCAGGGGGAGGACAGGCCCAGGTAACCGACTCTCCAGGAGACACTCACCAAGATCCTGGGGGTCTACCAACAATCCCAGGACACGATGGGCCAGATCCTTAACAACATGCAGGAGAACAAGCGGCTGCAGGAGGAACACCATCTGGAGATCAGAGAGGACTTGCAGGCTCTAAACACCACCATGATCTCCATAGCAGGGGTGCTGGCAGACATGGCCAACATCATGAGGAAATCGACAGCACACCAGTGGGCCCCTACTACTAGCCAGTCAATTGACCAGACCTCTACTTCCGCTGCAGCTAGTGGGCAGGAGGCCCCGCCACGGGACCCACAGGCCACCAGCACCCCTCCCCCTGCAGAAGGTGAACCACCCCGCAAACATTCCCTGCAACCCAGACAGAAGCCAGAGACACTTGCCAAGACCAAGACTTCCACCAAAAAATGAGACTCTCCTGATTGTCCCTCTTGTGTCCCACCCTGTCACCTTGTCTACTTTGAAATGTCTTTGCTCCCCTTCCTATGGCCAATTGGACACTGGACCTGTGCTACAAATAGACTGGAACAATACCCTGGACTTTCCACTACCATCACCCAATTCCATTGCACTTTTCAGTCAATTATTTGCACTACAATAAACACCCTTGAACACAACTTGAGTGACACCGTTTTTTGTGTTGAAAATGTGCATTTATTGGAACAGTCACATCTAGTGCAAATGATCTGAACACTGTGATAGCATACAAATAATGACCTGTAGCTGTCTGCAGTAAACACATTAGGACACTGTTGTTATATCACCAACATATGTTAAATGACAAGCCATAGGTGACAGTAAGTCGAGATGCAAGGGAAGTGAATGCCTTCATGATTGAGCCACACAGAAAACATCAATAGTCAGAGTAATGGTCAGTTCCACTGTTTCACCTGTGTGTCATTGGAAGTATTGTCGTTTAACTGATGTTCTGTTGTACTCATCCTCAACCTCTGCCTCCTCACTGTCCTCAGGGTCCACTGCTGCCACAGGGTCATCTCCAGTCCCCTGCTCCTGTAGAAAAGGCTCATGTCATCTGAGGGCCAGGTTGTGCAACATGCAGCATGCCACTACTATCTGGCAGACCTTCTCAGGTGAGTAGCACAGGGATCCACCTGTCAGATGCAGGCATCAGAACCTGGCCTTCAGGAGGCCGAAGGTCTTCTAGATTATGCTCCTGGTTCGCCCATGTGCATCATTATAACGGTTCTCAGCATTCCTCACAGGGGTCAGGAGCCACAATAGGTTTGGGTAGCCAGAGTCACCTGCAAGTACTGAGGGACAAAATGTAGCCTTACACAATGCTATGAGGATAACACTTGAAGGCATACACTGACATACCCTGGGCCTCTGTATTTGGGCCATCACATTGGGATGCTGCTATTCCTCAGAATGAAGGTGTCATGCACCGACCCAGTATACTTGGCAGTAACGTGGGAGATGTACTAGTCCGCCAGGCACACCATTTGCACATTGAGTGAATGGAAACTCTTCTGATTCCTGAACACCTGTTCATTCTGGCGGGGTGGAGAAATGCAATATGTGTACCGTCAATTGCCCCAATATTATTGGGAATATGTCCCATTGTATAGAATTCCGCTTTCACAGTGGCCAAATCTTCCACCTGGGGGAAATAAAGGTAGCTGCATATGTGTTTCACCAAGGCAGACAATACCCTTGCAAGCACAATTGAGAACATTGGCTGTAACATTCCTGCTGCCAAGCCCACCGTCACTTGGAAAGAACCAGTTGCCAGGAAATGGAGCACTGATAGAACCTGCACAAGAGGGGGGATCCCAGTGGGATGATGGATAGCTGATATCATGTCAGGCTCCAATTGGGCACACAGTTCTGTGATTGTGGCGCTGTCCAGTCTATAGGTGAGTATAATGTGCCTGTCCTCCAGTGTAGCCAAATCCACGAGGGGTCTGTAAACGGGGATTTGTCTCCTCCACCTATTCATCCACAGCAGTAGGACTCTAAGGGACACAAGAGTGAGTAGGCTGTCACAGTTTGAACAATGGAACCACTACCTCAGTGTTCATGCAGCATTAATGTGATGTGACAGTGGGAATGGCAATGTATTTGCAATTTTCATAAATGACGCAGTTATGGAAGGTCTGTATGTAGTCCACCACCATGAAATAGTGATCGCCTGTCCTGTTTCTAGGGACAGGTGGAAGGAGGTAACTCCGCCGACATTGGGCATCTTGGTGGAAGGCGGTCTTGCACCGCTGTGCAATTCCTCATTGGCTAATATGGGGCTCTATAGAGTACAGTGGCCAATGGGGATCGGCGTCAGCGGTGTAAATGTGACTGCCTTTTTCTTCTATAACCGCACTTGATTCCTGACTTTCCACAGGACAACATCTACACTGCGTGTGTTGCTGTGACCTGTGTCTGGCACCTACCATGGCCCACGTGACCGTGGAAAGGGCCCCTACCTTCACTTCGATGGAGTTGGAGCGCTTGGTGGATGGGGTCCTGCCCCAGTATGGACAGCTGTATGTGCCTCCAGACCAACAGGTGAGTAAACCTTGGGCACGATGCATGTGGGAGCGTTTCATGTAGATGTGTGTGCAGACATCGTGTCATATGTGGGGTGGTATGTCTGGTGGTAGTGTCCATGGTGTGCACCAGGCGATGTGCGTGCAAATGGATTTGGGGGCCATATGTGTGACAGGCTGGACTGTATGTGTAATGCTGTCCTGCTGTCTATATAAGCTCTGCAGGTCAGCACCCATCAAATGAAGGGATTGTGGCATGCCATCGCCAAGGAAGTGAGGACCTTGGGGGACTACAGCAGGCGGAGCACCCACTGCAGGAAACGGTGGGAGGACCTGAGACGCTTGGCACGGAAGACCGCGGAGGCCCAGCTGGGGATGGCCTCCCAACACAGAAGGGGTGCCCGTCAGAACCTGAACCCCATGATGGCCAGCATACTGGGGGTGGCCTACACAGAGCTGGATGGGTGCCTGATGGCATCACAGCCACAACGGGGTGAGTACAGTGGGCATTACTACAATCATTGGTAGGTGGCATGGGATCCAGGTGGTGGTTGTGAGTTAGTGGGTGCCCCTTAATGACAGGACAGACATTGCAGTGTGATCCAGCTCAAGGGTAATGGGTGTATGGCAAATGCAGGTAACCTAGTTCATTTGCATCCATGTCAGTCAGGGCTTTGTGGGTCCCAGAAGGTGTGCAGTTGGCAGTGTTAGGACCTCATCGTGCTGTGGCATCTAACCAATTCAATGCCAGTGCAATGCATAGTACTCAATCCTGATCCCAGTGTGTGACAGTGCTGTGTATGCCAGATGTGGTGTTTGTGCTGTAATTGACCCAGTGCTCCCTTTCTCTCCCTCCCCCCCTTTCTCCTTCTGTCATCCTGTCCATGTGTGCATTAGCATCATCTGGCGGAAGATTATGGGCACCGGTGACAGAGGGAGCTGCACCCAACAGGACCCAGGAGGCAGAGTCCACCGATGCTGAGGGAACCAGTGGGACGGAGGGCGAGGGGAGCACCACGGTGGAGACAGGAGGTGACAACACTGACTCAGATACCTCCACCGATGGAAGCTCCCTGGTGGTGGCAGACACCTCTGTGACCACCCCAGCTGCAGGTACAGCTGCCAATCCCCGTACCAGCACTGCCCTTCCAGTAGCCCTACATCGAGTTGCCCGTGCCCGCTCACCCACGAGGGTGGTCATCTCCTTCCCCCCAGTCACCTCTGGTCCTGCCCCAGTGAGCCCTGCTGCTCTGAGTGAGGAGGCTATTGACCTCCTGAGATCCATCTCTGTAGGACAGTCAACCATTGTGAATGCCACCCAGGGGCTGGCATCCCAGAAGCAGCAATTCAATGCATTCCTGGAGGGCATCAACAGGGGATTGGAGGCCCAACAGAGATCGATTTAGGCTCTGGCCTCCTCACTGATGGCAGCCATTGTCCCTGTTCCTACATACAGATGAGCATGCACCCAAAATATCACACAAGAGTGACACAGTCAAACACAGGCACCACACTTCAGTCCACAAGCACTTACACAAACAACAGACAGTTGCACACACATCCACATCCACTGCCTCCACTGTCTCCCCCTCCTCCTCCCCTCCACCTCCCGCACAGTCACGTCCACACTCACACCTGGATGCACTGCTTCAACAGCCACCACCACTATCACCACAACAAGCAGCACACACACCTCACTAGCAGACACCTCCACAACATCCATCCACCTGTCCCCTGTGTCCTCTCCCACCCTGTCTGTCCCCCCCTTCCTAAAGGACACAAACGCAGGCACTCAGACACCCAACAGTCATCCACATCACCTCAGCACACTGCCCATGCACCTGCAGCCAAGTCCAGCAGATGTACTCCTCCAACAACAACTCCCTCAACCTCCTCTCCCATCCCTCATCCTGCCCCACTGTCCCTAAGAAGCTTTTCCTTGCCCATCTTGACCTCTTCCCTCGCCCTCCCCCGTCCTCCCCATAAGAGCAGGGTCCCAATGACCCAGCCTTGCACCTCAGCCAAACAGTCCACAGGGACAGAGGAGGAACCTCCTAGTTATGGAGGCAAGACAGTGAAGGATCCCTCTCCACCAGCCAGGAAAGGGAAGGATCCCACTCCACCAGCCAGGAAAGGGAAGGATCCCACTCCACCAGCCAGGAAAGAGAAGGATCCCACTCCACCAGCCAGCAAAGGGAAGGGTCCCACTCCACCGCCAATGTCAGAAAAGGTTCTCACTCAACCACCAATGACAGAAGAGGTTCCCACTCAACCACCAATATCAGAAAAGGTTCCCACTCAACCACCAATATCAGAAGAGGTTCCTACTCAACCACCAATGACAGGCAAGAAACCCTCACTTCCAGCTGGGACACAGCATCCCTCACCTCCAGCAGAGGCTGCCCAGGAGACACCTCCCCCAGCAGAGACAATGCAGCCCTCACCTCCAGCAGAGGGCATGTAGGCCACCCTCCAGGGACTATTGTACCAGGAGCAGTGGGCAAGTTCCCCACCTCAGGGACTGTGACCTTGCACTCCCCAGCATTGGGAAATGTGCATGGAGCCCCCTCCAGGAGCAGTGGGCAATTACCTCACGTCAGAGACTGTGACTTTGTAGCCCCCAGCGTTAGGACATGGGTATGGAGCCACCTGCAGAAGCAGTGGACAAGGTCCCCACCTCACAGAATGTGACCTTGCACTCCCCATCATTGGGAAATGGGCATGGAGCCCCCTTCAGAAGCACTGGGCTAGTTCCCGACTTCAGCTGAGGTGCCCCCTAATCCCCACCCCCTGAGGTGCCTGTCCACTTCCGAGATGTTACCCCTGCACAGTGTTGTGCGGAGTTGGTCAGGATCAAGTTGGGGCTTGGACTGTGCACTGTGGCCATGTGGGCCTTATGTACTTTGGACTGGGCATTAGCCATTTCTGGACAATTGTTCATGTATCATTGTTCTAAAATTGGTACATATCATGGGTGTTGCCTTGCTATTACAATTTCAGTACTGCCGACCTATAGTCCTTGTATTATTATGCCTTGTGTTGTGTGTCATTGGTTTACATCTGCAGCTGGTTGTGTGTATGGTGTGTGTGTGTCTGATGTGTGTTGTGGGTCACTCTCCTTTTTCTCCCTCCCTTGTGTGCTAGGCAGCTGTACTCACCGTCGTCATCTTTGTCAGCATTGGTGTTCCAGGCGGAGCATGGCATAGAAGAGCAGCGGGAAAACTTGCAGTTCCGGTTACATGGCGGCGTTGGTCTTCTCTGTGTCTCTGTTGGTGAGTTTGGTCTTCTGTGATGTGTTTCCACCAGGCTTTTGATGGCTTTGGTACCCCCCCGGAAATCCTAGTGGTTTGCAGTGTCATAATATGGTGGTGGTACCTTGTCTTCCACCTGGCTGTTGATGGCTACTGCCGTGGTGAGTGGTGTTAATGCCCTGGCGGTTGGTGTGGTACATTGGCTGTCTATGGGAGTTATCACCGCCATGGTCATAATATTACCGCCACTTTAACAGTCACCGCCAATGTCATAATGAGGGCCAAAATCTTTTCCATCACATGTTGAAAAGCTGAGCCCGTCAAAATCAAACCAAAAGGCAGTCTGACAAACCCATTGTAGGAGGCTGGCCTGACTTATAGTGCGTACCTGATGGTACTAACACCTTGTACCAGGTCCAGTTATCCCTTATTAGTAGATTAGTAGTGTTCTAGCAGCTTAGGCTGATAGTGGTAGCTATAGCAGAGCAGCTTAGGCTGAACTAGGAGACATGAAAAGCTTCTACTATACCACTTATAACATATAGGTACTATATCATAAGAAGCACAATACACAGGGTTACTAAAAATAAAGGTACTTAATTTTAGTGACAATGTTCCAAAAATATCCCAGAGGATATACTCCCTTAGGAGGTAAGTAAAATACACAAAATATACACACAAACCAAAATCAGGTAAGTAAAACATTAGAAAATAGTGTAAACACTGTAGAATACAATAGGATGCAATAGGATGCAATAGGCCTAGGGGCAACAAAACCATATACTATGAAAGTGGAATGCGAACCACGAATGGATCCCTAGGCTAGAGTAGTGTGTAGAGGGTTGCTGGGAGTGTAAGAAAACACTAAGGGTGTCCAAGATATCCCACCCCAAGTCCCTGGAAAGTAGAAGTAAAGTACTACTATTTCCCCAGAAACATACTAGAGTCATGATAAAGGATTTTGCAAAGACCACAACAGACTGCAAAGCACTGAAGACGGATTCCTGGACTTGAAGATCTGCAAAGGGAGGGGACCAAGTCCAAGAGTCACGAAAGTGACCAGGGGGGCTGGATCCCACTAAACCCCAGATGAAGGTGCAAAATGGCTGCCTCCAGATGGAAGAAGCTGAAGATTCTGCAACAACTGAAGGTGCTAGAAACTTCTTCTTTATACAGAAGATGTCCCACGGAGTGCTGGAGGATGCAGAGTTGTTTCTTTGCCAAAATACCACAAGCAAGCCGTGCTAGCTGCAAGAGTTGCGGTTAAAGAAAAAGGGTGCTGCCTGGGCCCAGGAAGGACCAGCATGTCACCACTCGAGAGGGAAGACAGAGGGGACCCTCAGCAACGTAGAGAGCCCATGCACAAGAAGGTAGCATCCGCAGAAGTCCTTGAACATGGGTTCAAGAAGTCTGAACATGGTGGTCATCTCAACAATGCAGAAGAGGGTCCCACGAAGCCGGAGATCAACTCAGGGAGTTGAGCATCGCAGGACAGAGTGCTCGGTACCTAGGCTTGGCTGTGCATGAAGAATTAAATGGAAATGTGCACAGAAGCCCTAGCCGCTGCAGTTCACACGGTGCACAGGATTACTGTCTGGAGAGGGGAGGCAAGGGCTTACCTCCTCCAAATTTGGACAGTTCGACCACTGGACAGTCTGTGTCACTTGGGTCCACAACCTGTGTTCCAGGGGCCACGCTCGTCAGGATGAGAGGGGTCCCAGAGTACCGGTGACGCTGAAGTTTGGTGCCTGCTGAAGCAGGAGGACGATTCCGACAAACCACGAGAGATTTCTTTGTGGCTTCCAGTGCAGGAAGAAGGCAGGCGCCCCCAAAGGATGCACCACCAGGAAACACTCGAGAAAGCCGGCAGGATTGGGCGCTGCAATGTCACTGGTAGTCTTCTTGCTACTTTGTTGCAGTTTTGCAGGCGTCGTGGAGCAGTCAGCGGTCGATCCTTGGCAGAAGTCAAAGAGAGAGGTTTAGAGGAACTCTGGTGAATTCTTGCAAGTCGTTATCTGAGGAAAAGCCCACAGGAGAGACCCTAAATAGCCCTCAGAGGAGGATTGGCCACTTAGGCGGTCATTCTGACCTCGGCGGTAAAAGGCGCATACCGCCGGTCAGAAGACCGCCATAACACCGCTGCGGCCGTGGTAAACCGACACAGTCATTCTGACCCGCAACTGGCAAACCGCCAAAAACCCGACATCCACAAAAGTCCGCCACACCAACGGGCAGCGAAAAAAAGGCGATGACCAAACCTCCACCATCACGCCAACAGAAATACGCCCATACCATTACGACCCACGAATCCACACGGCGGTCTTTCAAACGCGGTATTCCATAGGCGGTAAACACCACCGCGGTCAAAATACACACACCCTTACAAAACACAACCACATTGGACAATTTGAAATACACACACCTGAGACACATACACACACCACTCCCACACACCCAATACAATATAAAACACACACCCACATTACCCACAAACCCTTACTTCCACAATTGCGAATCAAGGACAGAGAGAGACAGCACTGCTTAGAGTAGACCATCACACAGAGGCTAATCACAACATCACCCACACAATTACAACGCACAAAACACCATACACCACCACACTCACCACACTCCACAACACATACAACATCCCTCACCTCATCCACACCACCCCATGGCACCCCAAAGACACCCCAGGTTCTCTGACGCAGAACTCAGGGTCATGGTGGAGAAGGTACGTGTAGAGCCCCAGCTCTTCGTGGCACAGGTGCAGCATACAACAATTGCTAGGAAGATGGAGCTATGGCAAAGGATAGTCGACAGGGTCAACGCGGTGGGACAGCATCCACGCAATCGGGAGGACATCAGGAAGAGATGGAACGACCTACGGGGGAAGGTGCGTTCCATGGTATCAAGGCACAACATTGCGGTGCAGAAGATTGGTGGCGGACCCCCACCTACTCCCCCAGAATTCACAGCATGGGAGGAGGAAGTCTTGCACATCCTGCATCCTGAGGGCCTCGCAGGAGTAGCTGGAGGAATGGACTCTGGTAAGTCAAATCTTAACTACTACTTCCCACCGCCACCCCATCTGCATGCCAGCACATAGCCCCACTCTCACCCCCACCCCCATCACACCCCACCCATCCCAACACCTAGACCTCCATGCGACCACAAAGCATGGACACCCATCTCCAAAGCATGCCCACTGCACATAACCATCTCCCCCACAAGCCACCCTCACAAAAGCCCCCACACGGGAATGCCTGCACTTGGGTACACGGACACCCATCCATCCCACGAAAAGCCACACACAGAACCAATAACCATACCCTTATACCCCTGCAGGACCCGAACGCCACCACACCGCCACGGAGAGTCCAGAGATGTCCATCCCACCCCCAGCAGAGGCCCCCAGCGATGACAGCAGCTCTGTCGACCTTGACCCTGATGACCAGCCCGGCCCATCGGGGACCTCTGGACAGTCGGTTCCCCACAGACAGCCACAGGCTACACCAGACCTAACCCCCTCTGGGAACACCAGCACAGCTCCCACCCAGCGGGCCCATGCCTCTGTCTCCAGGACACGTCAATCAGCGGTGTGTCCGCCACTACAGGGCACCACCACCCCAACAACAACAGGGACCTGGGGGCAGTGGTAGTGGGCACACCATCCAGGGGACAGAGGCCCAGGGAAACAGGGGAACTGGGAGGGCTGCTGTGCGACAGGGGGGGGACAGGCCCAGGGAACCGACTCTCCAAGAGGCCCTCACCACCATCATGGGAGCATACCACCACTCCCAGGAGACGATGGCGACGGTACTGGCCAGGTTCCAGGAGATCCAGGCACAGCAGGGGGAACGGTACATGGGGTTCAGAGAGGAACTCAGGAACATCGGTACCGCAATGGGGACCATCGTCCTGGCCCTTAACCAGATAGTCACCACATTGCGGGACCATGTGGTACCCCAAAGGGCCCCTGTCACTAGCCCAGGCCAGGAACAGCCTACCACCTCCGCCGGCGCCAGTGGACAGGAGGCCCCCACACAACGTCAGGCCACCAGAACCCCACCTCCTGCTGAAGAACAACCACCCCGCAAGCGGAACCTGAGATCACACAAGAAGACAGAGTAGGATTGCAAGACCCCCGCCAGCATAAGATACCCCCTGATGTCATCCCACTGTCCCACATTGTCACTCTGTCCAACCTTGAACTGCCCCTGCTCCATCCTTCCACAGGCATATGGACAATGCACCTGTGCGACTGAGAACTGGACTCTGCCATGGACATTTCTCCACCCCCACCCATCACCGTTTTACTATCATGTACCTATATGTAGCACTTATAATAAATCACCTATTGCACTTACAATTTCAGGAGTCTGCTTTTATTTTACTATTATGTATCACACATAACGGCAACATACCAATGATAACAAGCTGTAGTCCATGGGAAAACAAAGCAGAAGTCACGCAGTTGGTCAAACAGCTCTGAAAAGTGAAGGGAAAGTCACAATTCAGCTAAAAGGAAATGGTGGGAAACACAGAAAGTAGAGACGCAGGAGGCCTCAAGTAAATGTAAAATGGCGTGGGTGAATCTTACCTGTGTGCTACTGAAAATACTGTTGTATAACTGTATCCCTGTTGTCTGTGTCGTCCCCATCGTCTTCCTCCTCTTCACTCTCCACAGGCTCCACAGCTGCTACAACACCACCATCTGGACCATCCTCCTGCAGGAAAGGCACCTGGCGTCGCAATGCAAGATTGTGAAGCATACAGCAGGCCACGATGATATGGCACACCTTCTTTGGTGAGTACATTAGGGATCCCCCTGTCATATGCAGGCACCTAAACCTGGCCTTCAGGACCCCGAAGGTCCTTTCTATTATCCTCCTAGTTCGCCCATGGGCCTCATTGTACCGTTCCTCTGCCCTTGTCCTGGGATTCCTCACTGGGGTCAATAGCCAGGAGAGGTTGGGGTAACCAGAGTCACCTAATAACCACACACGGTGTCTCTGTAGCTGTTCCATCACATAGGGGACGCTGCTATTTCGCATAACATACGCGTCTTGCACTGACCCAGGGAACTTGGCATTCACATGGGAGATGTACTGGTCTGCCAAACAGACCACCTGGACATTCATAGAATGATAACTCTTTCTATTTCTGTACACCTGCTCACTGCCTTTGGGGGGTAGCAAAGCCACATGGGTCCCATCAATGGCACCAATGATGTTGGGGATATGTCTAAGGGCATAGAAATCACCCTTCACTGCAGCCAAATCCTCCTCCTCAGGGAAAACAATGTATCTCCGCATGTATTTCATCAGGGCAGACAACACTCTGGCCAAAACCTTAGAAAACATAGGCTGAGACATCCCTGATGACATGGCCACTGTTGTCTGAAAAGACCCACTTGCCAAAAAATGGAGTACTGACAGAACCTGCACCAGAGGGGGAATCCCTGTGGGTTGGCGGATGGGGGACATCAGGTCTGGCTTTAGCTGGGCACACAGTTCATGAATAGTGGCTCTGTCAAGTCTGTAACGAAGTATAATATGTCGTTCTTCCATTGTCGACAGGTCCACCAGCGGTCGGTACACGGGAGGATTCATCTTTCTCCTCGCAAGTCCCAGCGGACGGTGCCTAGGAAGGACAACATGGAGCACAGAGTCAAGCAACCCACAGGTTCGTTCAAACAGCTTGCACAGTAAATGAATCGCAATGCAGTGAAAGGCGTGTATGAGTGGCAATGCACGGCCTAGGCCTGTGTGACGCAGTAAAATTAAGCCATGTGGGCCTTTGAAATGGCGGCTGCCTGACCTGTGAAGTGTGACAATGGGATCTGTGAGGTCAATGCGCTGGCGTGGCACACCGTGGGGGTAGGCGGTCGGAAACCGCGGTGCGAAGCCGCATTGGTTAACATTGAGCCCTATGGGTCTCAGTAGACAATGACGATGTGCACCGGCGGTCGCGGTACGCACCGCGGTGGTACGCACCGCCACGGGCGTGACCGCCATTTTCTAGCTGCTTAATCACTCGAGACCTGATCATCCACAGGAGAGGACCTATACTGCAAGTGCTGCTGTGACCTCGGTCTGGGAGATACTATGGCTGCTGCAACTGGGGAAAGGGCCCCTGCCTTCACTACAGAAGAGTTGGAGAAACTTGTTGATGGGGTCCTTCCCCAGTATGCGCTACTCTACGGTCCTCCAGACCAACAGGTGAGTACACTGGGTGCACGTTGAATGGGCTATGCCTGTGTTGAGTGGGGTGTATGTAAGATTGTGGGGAGGGGAGCGAATGAGGAGTGCAACGCACGACAGATGAGAGCATGTGCCACATGCCAAGGTTGGGGAGGGGGGCCACTCACATCTACCATGCAGAAAAGTGATGATATTTCGTTTCCCACCCTGTACATGTCACATAGGTCAGCGCCCATCAGAAGATTGAGATTTGGCGTGCCATCGCCAAGGACGTCCGGGCCCTGGGGGTCCACAACAGACGGGGCACCCACTGCCGAAAGAGGTGGGAGGACATCCGCCGCGGGACCAGGAAGACCGCCGAGTCTCTGCTGGGGATGGCCTCCCAACGTAGGAGGGGTGCCAGCCGCCAATTGACCCCCCTGATGTCCCGGATCCTGGCGGTGGCCTACCCCGATTTGGATGGGCGTGTGAGGACATCACAGCAGACACAAGGGGGTGAGTATCAGTACATTCTGCTATCTTTGCGTGCAGTGGAGGTGTCTGGGTGGGGGAGGAGGGCTGTGGGTGACTTTAGGCCAGGGCGCTTTCTGTAGGCTAGTCCCCTCCTTTAGGCATGGCCCTGTGCCCCCGCCCCCCACCTCTGTAGGGTGCCAAGTAGAGCTATCCATGGTCCTGCATCACCCATGTGTGCATTTGTTGTCCATAGACCTGTAGTCCTAGTCACAAGTACTGAGTAGTGTACCCCGATTGCGCGGCGTAGTGCAGGGGGCTTCTGTGTCTGTCCTCTCCGCCAACGGTGTTGCCAATGCATGCACTCAACCTGTCTTTATTTCTCCCCCAACCCATTTTCTTTATCTTCCTGTGCATGTGTGCCATCGGAGCACGAGGGAGCTGCAACTCACATGGCCCCGGAGGGCCATGCTACAGACACCGAGTTCACCAGTGAGACGGAGGGCGAGGGGAGCTCCACAACGGGGACCCGTGGAGACGTCAGCGACAACGACACGTCCTCGGAAGGGAGCTCCCTTGCGGTGGCGGCAACATCCGTGCCCACCGCCACAACAGGTACAGCCGCCACCCAGCGCACCAGCCCCGCCCTCCCAGCAACCCCTCGGCCTTCGCTCCGTGCCCGCTCGCCCAGGAAGGTGGGCATCTCCTTCGCCCCAGGCACCTCAGGCCCTGCCCCAGTTACCCCTGCTGCCCTCAGTGAGGAGGTCATTGACCTCCTCAGGACACTCATTGTTGGGCAGTCTACCCTCTTGAATGCCATCCAGGGTGTAGAAAGGGAGGTGCATCGGAGCAATGCATACCTGGAGGGCATTCATTCGGGTCAAGCTGCCCATCAACGATCGTTCAATGCTCTGGCCTCAGCACTGACGGCAGCCATTGTCCCGGTTTCCAGCCTCCCTCTTCTAACTGCCTCCACCCAGTCCCAGTCTCCTGTTCCTCTGCCTATCCCATCCACACCATCAGACCAGCCTGCACACACCTCAACACCCAAGGGCAGCTCATCCAGACATAAGCACCACAGATCCCACAAGCATTCACACAAACAACATCCAGATGCAGACATGGCAACAGTCACTACCACCTCTGTGTCCCCCTCCTCCTCGTCTCCCTCCTCCCTCCCTGTGACGTCTCCACTCACACCTGCATGCACACCACCATCAGCCAGTACTTCCATCACCAGCACACCCTCCAGTACAGTCCGCACACGTGCAGTCACCACCCCCACTGCCATCTACACGTCCCCTGTGTCCTCTCCCAGTGTGTCTGTCACCCCCTCTTCCAAAACACACAAACGCAGGCAGCCACCCACCCAACAGCCATCCACCTCACCACAGCCTACGTCACAAGCACCTGCACCCAAAGACAGCACACTTGACTCTCCTACAACCACATCCTCTTCCTCCACTCCCATACCCACTGCACCAACCATTCCCATTGCTCCTAAGAAACTTTTCCTCTCCAAAGTTAACCTCTTTGCATCACCTGACCCACCCCCTCCATCTGGTAAGAGTCCTAAGAGCACCTCAGCCACCACCAGCCCTGCATCGAGGGCGACCATTGTGCACGGGTTTTGGAGTCCACCTTTCCCGAGTGCAGATACATCGGCCAGCAGCAAGGGGACAGCCAGCCCACCCCCTGGGAAGAGAACCCGAAAAACAAAGGGCCGGCGCGAGAAGGCTGAGACAGCTGCCACCAAGGAGCGTAGTCGTGGCCCGTCACCTGCCACAACATCAAGGGGAGGCAAGGGCCAGAGAGCTTCATCGAAGGAGGGCAAGGGCAGCAGGGCGGAGAAGTCAGCCAGCAGGCGCGCGGACCAGGAGGGCCCCACCAGCCCCATACCGGGTGTGACGGAGGACACCCACGGGCCCAGGAATCCATCACAGGAGGGGCCAGCAACTGCACGGTCGGAGGGTGACTAAGCGGGGAGTCCTGGCCAGGTCTGGCTCCCTTGAAAGACAGGACAAGCACCGCTGAAGAGGGCCCCGCCAAGACAGGCACCGCTGAAGAGGGCCCTGCCAAGACAGGCACCGCTGAAGAGGGCCCTGCCAAGACAGGCACCGCTGAAGAGGGCCCCGCCAAGACAGGCACCGCTGAAGAGGGCCCAGCCGTGAAGAGCACCGCTGAAGAGGGCCCCGCCAAGACAGGCCCCGCTGAAGAGGGCCCCGCCAAGACAGGCACCACTGAAGAGGGCCCCGCCAAGACAGGCACCGCTGAAGAGGTCCCCGCCGTGAAGAGCACCGCTGAAGAGGGGCCCGCCAAGACAGGCCCCGCTGAAGAGGGCCCCGCCAAGACAGGCACCGCTGAAGAGGGCCCAGCCAAGACAGGCACCGCTGAAGAGGGCCCCGCCAAGACAGGCACCGCTGAAGAGGGCCCCGCCGTGAAGAGCACCGCTGAAGAGGGCCCTGCCGTGAAGAGCACCGCTGAAGAGGGCCCCGCCAAGACAGGCCCCGCTGAAGAGGGCCCCAACAAGACAGGCACCGCTGAAGAGGGCCCCGCCAAGACAGGCACCGCTGAAGAGGGGCCCGCCAAGACAGGCACCGCTGAAGAGGGCCCCGCCGTGAAGAGCACCGCTGAAGAGGGCCCCGCCAAGACAGGCCCTGCTGAAGAGGGCCCCGCCGTCTCAAGCACCGCTCCGCTGGGCCCTTCCTGTCAAGCACCGCTCCGCTGGGCCCTTCCTGTCAAGTACCGCTCCGCTGGGCCCTTCCTGTCCAGCACCGCTCCGCTGGGCCCCGCCGTCTCATGCACCGCTCCGCTGGGCCCTTCAACTCTAGCACCGCTCCGCTGGGCCCTTCCTGTCAAGCACTGCCCTGCTGGGCCCTTCCAGTCAAGCACCGCTCCGCTGGGACCTTCAGCTCTAGCACCGCTCTGCTGGGCCCTTCCTGTCAAGCACCGCTCCGCTGGGCCCCGCCGTCTCAAGCACCGCTCCGCTGGGCCCTTCAACTCTAGCACCGCTCCGCTGGGCCCTTTCTGTCAAGCACCGCTCCGCTGGGCCCCGCCGTCTCAAGCACCGCTCCGCTGGGCCCTTCCTGTCAAGCACTGCTCCGCTGGGCCCTTCCTGTCAAGCACCGCTCCGCTGGGCCCTTCCTGTCAAGCACCGCTCCGCTGGGCCCTTCAACTCTAGCACCGCTCCGCTGGGCCCTTCCTGTCAAGCACCGCTCCGCTGGGCCCTTCCTGTCAAGCACCGCTACGCTGGGCCCCGCCGTCTCAAGCACCGCTGGCCCATTGACAGTGCCGGTTCTGTGTCGAGCTGGTGTTCACGCTGCACTCTGAGCACCCTGCCTCCTCCAATACCAGTGGAGTCGGTTATCCATCTGATGGACTGTGGCTTTGAACTCCCCAGGATGGCACAGTGGGCAACCCATCCACTGTAGAGACTTGTGAAACTGTGGCTTTGCACTCCCCAGGATGGCACAGTGGCCATGGAGGCCCCTCGTGGATCTGGCGTCGTGGACTCCTGTGGCTGAGGTGCCCCCCCTTCCCTTCCCCCTGAGGTGCCTGTAGTTTTATCATCTGATGCCCCAGCAGTGTTCTCTCCAACGGTATCTGGTCTCCTGTGTGGGCTTTGCCCATGTGTTTGTGGACATTGGCCCACGGACTGTGGAACTTTAACAAAATGAGCTGGACTTATTGCCTATGTATTTAGATTTCGCACTGTTCATTTTTTTTTTTTTATATTTCATATAGATGATTTTCCATGACTTCAATGAACCTATGTTATACATAAATGTTATCATCATTTTCATTATGTCTTTGCATTTTTCCAGGGGGTTTGGGGGGTGTCACTCGGAGTTGTTGCTCTGCATTGGTGTGTAGATAGTTAGGGGGGGGTGGGGGGGGGTGGATGTGTCACGTATGTGTGTGCCCGTAAGCTTTCCTCCTCCCCCCTCCCCTGTGTCGTAGGTGCAGTACTCACCGTTGTCGTCTGCGCCGGCGTTCGTACTCGTGGTAGATGAGCAGGTAGACAATAGCTGGTAGGATGTTTAATTCGGGTTCCATGCTGTCCTCCGTCCTCGTGGAGTGTGTATAGGTGAGCGTTTTCCCGTTCGTAGTCTGTTTCCGCCGTGTTTTTATCGGCGGGGCTCCCGCCCCGGAAAAGGTGGCGGATTGGTGAGTTGTGATAGGGTGGGCGGTACATTGTCTGCCGCCTGCCTGTTGGCGGTGACCGCCGCACTGTTTGTCTGTCCCGCCGTGGCGGTCGGATTGTTAAAGTGGCGGGCTGTGCTGGCGGTTCCCGCCAGGGTCAGAATTCCTTTCTTTTAACCGCCTGCCTGTTGGCGGGTTGGCCACCGCTTTATCATCGACCGCCAGGGTTGAAATGACCCCCCAAGTCAGGTAAGCACCTATCAGGAGGGGACTCTAATGTCACCTCCTGGCACTGGTCACTCAGAGGTCTCAATTGTGCCCTCACACCTCTGGATCCAAGATGCCAGAGGTCTGGGACACACTGGAGGAGCTCTGGGCACCACTCCTGGGGTGGTGATGGACAGGGGAGTGGTCACTCCTCTTTCCTTTGTCCAGTTTAGCACCAGAGCAGGGACTGGGGGTTCTCTGAACCAGTGTCGACTGGCTTATGCAAGGAGGGGACCATCTGTGCCTTTTAAAGCATTTCCAGAGGCTATTAACACCTATTTCCAATGGGAGAGGGTGTAACACCCTCTCTCAGAGGAAATTCTCATTTCTGCCTTCCTGGGACTGGGCTGCCCAGACCCCAGGAGGGCAGAACCCTGTCTGTGGGGTGGCAGCAGCAGTAGCTGCAGAGAAATCACAAGAGAGCTGGTTTGGCAGTACCAGGGGTCCATAGTGGAGCCCCGGGGATGCATGGGATTGGCACCCCAATACCAGATTTGGCATGGTGGGACAATTCCATGATCTTAGACATATTACATGGCCATATTCGCAGTTACCATTATGAAGCTATATATAGGTATTGACCTATATGTAGTGCACGCGTGTAATGGCGTCTCCGCACTCACAAAGTCCGGGGAAATGGTCCTGAACTATGTGGGGGCACCTTTGCTAGTGTAAGGGTGCCCTCACACTTAGTAACTTTGCACCTAACCTTCAGCAAGTGAAGGTTAGACATATAGGTGACTTATAAGTTACTTAAGTGCAGTGAAAATGGCTGTGAAATAACGTGTGCGTTATTTCACTCAGGCTGCAGTGGCAGTCCTGTGTAAAGGTTTGTCTGAGCTCCCTATGGGTGGCAAAAGAAATGCTGCAGCCCATAGGGATCTCCTGGAACCCCAATACCCTGGGTACCTAGGTACCATATACTAGGGAATTATAAGGGTGTTCCAGTGTGCCAATTAAAATTGGTAAAAGTGATCACTAGCCTATAGTGACAAATTTAAAGGCAGAGAGAGCATAAGCACTGAGGTTCTGGTTAGCAGAGCCTCAGTGAGACAGTTAGGGGGTCATTCTGACCCCGGCGATCAGAGACCGCCGGGGCCAGGGTCGGCGGGAGCACCGCCGACAGACCGGCGGTGCCCCGCAGGGCATTCTGACCGCCGCCATGGGGATTCTGACACCCCCTACCGCCATCCTGTTCCTGGCGGGTCTCCCGCCAGGAACAGGATGGCGGTAGGGGGTGCCGCGGGGCCCCCGTAAGAGGGCCCCTGCAGTGCCCATGCCAATGGCATGGGCACTGCAGGGGCCCCCGTAAGAGGGCCCCACAAAGTATTTCAGTGTCTGATCTGCAGACACTGAAATACGCGACGGGTGCCACTGCACCCGTCGCACCTTCCCACTACGCCGGCTCAATTCTGAGCCGGCGTCCTCGTGGGAAGGTTGATTTGCCCTGGGCTGGTGGGCGGCCTTTTGGCGGCCGCCCGCCAGGCAAGGGCAAATCCCAAAATACCCTCAGCGGTCTTTCGACCGCGGAGCGGTATTTTGGTGGGGGAACTTTGGCGGGCGGCCTCCGCCGCCCGCCGAATTTAGAATCACCCCCTTAGTCACTACACAGGTACACACATTCAGGAAACAAACTGTGAGCACTGGGGTTCTGGCTAGCAGGATTCCAGTGAGACAGGCAAGAAGGTACTTTTCAACACCTATATGTTCGAAAAGTTGTTCTAAAAGCTGTTATACTTCTGCAAGACTTGTCCAATTCTATCTAATGACAGGCCACAGTAAGATCTCTCGTAGAAAATACTTTAACTCCAGACAGCATCATTAATAATTCAGACATATTTCAAAGAGGATATTTATCAACCAGCACACTCCTGTTAAGCTTGCGAATGTCCACACATAGGCCCTCATTACAACCGTGGCGGTAAATGCTGCCTACTGCTGTGCTGATGGCCTCCAACATACCGTGCCCTCTGCGGTATTCCGCCACTGGTATTATGACCCACACTGAGAATTCCGTCACTATACAGACACCCACACAAGTCCGCCACACCAAAGGTCAGTGATAAACTGGCGCTAGCAAAACCCACACCACTACACCAACAGGAATACGCCCACAGTATCATGACCCACGAATCACAACGCCGGTCTTTCAAACACGGTAAACCACTGGCGGTACACACCGCAGCACTCAAAATAAACACACACTTACAAAACTGCACCACATTGGACAATTCAAACTACACACACCTGACACACATACACAAACCACAACCACACAACCAATCCAATATAAAACACACACCCACATTACACACAACCCCTTACAGTGAAAAAATAGTTATCACTCAGAGAGAGACAAGCCAGGAGCACCCACTCAATCAGAGCCACAGAACACCATCACCCATACACCATTCATGCACATCACAGCATACACTCCAACACATCACCCCACACATCACCCCACACATCCTCACACATATCACTCGCACCACATCCATGGCACCCCAAAGACACCCCAGGTTTTCTGAGGAGGAGCTAAGGGTCATGGTGGAGGAAATCATCCGGTTAGAGAGACAGCTATTCAGCTCAAAGGTGCAGCAGACGTCTATTGCAAGGAAGATGGAGTTATGGCGGAGAATCGTGGACAGGGTCAATGCAGTGGGACAGCACCCAAGAACCAGGGATGACATAAGGAAGAGGTGGAATGACCTATGGGGGAAGGTGTGTTCCGTGGTAGCAAGACACCAGGTAGCAGTACAGAGGTCTGGCGGTGGACCCCCACCTCCTCCCCCACACTAACAACATGGGAGGAGCGAGTATTGGCGATCATGCATCCTAAGGGCCTCACAGGAGTAGCAGGAGGACTGGATTCTGGTAAGTCAAATCTTAACTACTTTATACCCCTCACCCTACCTCCATGCCATCACAAACTCATACCCCTACCATCATCCCATCACTCCACCACCTCACATATACCCCACTAACACAACCCACCCATCCCAATACCAAGCCCTGCATGCAACAACAATGCATGGACATCCATCACAGACCTGCATGGACACCCATCACCACAGCATGGCTAGTAGAGAGACTCACCCTGCCCACAAAATCACAACTCACACAAGGCCACAGGGAAATCACAATCATACAGGGAAACTCACCCATGCACAAGATGGCACACGCAGACACATTAACAATGCATTTGCATTCCCACAGGACCCATACTCCACGTCACCAGAGAGGAGGTGCCAGCTACATCCAGTCCCCCACCTGAAGATGCCCACAGTGACAACAGCAGCGCTGCATGCCCGCATCCGGATGACCAACCTGGCCCATCCGGAACCTCCGGACAGTCGGTTCCCCTGCCACAGTCCCAACCCACCACTGAGCCTCGCCCCTCAGGAAACACTAGCACAGCACCCACCCAGCGGGCACATGCCACTGTCCCCAGGACACGTCAATCAGCAGTGTGTCCACCACTACAGGGACCCCAGGCAACCCCACAAACCCAAGACAATCAGGGACCTTGGGTCAGTGGCAGTGGGCACACGGTTCAGGGGACAGAGGCACAGGACAACAGGGAAACTGGGAGGACTGCTGTGTGACAGGGGGAGGACAGGCCCAGGGAATCGACTCTCCATGAGGCACTCTCCAACATCCTGGGAGCATACCACCAATCCCAGGAGACCATGGGCCAGATTCTGGCCAAGTTGCAGGAGACCCAGCGGCTGCAGGAGGGAAAGTACCTGGGGATCAGGGAGGACCTAACAAAAATATACACCATCCTGGTCACCATTGCAGGGATGCTGGCTGACATGGGCAAGACCATGAGGGAGGCAGTGGCACAACAACGGGCGCCTGACACTAGCCAGACTGAGGAACAGCCTTCCACCTCCATCAGCGCTGGTGGACAGGAGGCCCCACCTCTGGAACAACAGGCCACCAGCACCCCACTCCCTGCATAAGGAGAACCAGCACTCAAACGGTCCCTGCGATCCAGGCAGAAGCCAGAGAACATTGGCAAGAGCCCCGCCAGGAAATAACTCTCCTGATTGTCACCCTTCTGTCCCACTCTGTCACCCTGTCCACCTTGAACTGCCATTACTCTCCTTCCTATGCCCCATTGGACAATGTACCTGTGATACCAAGACAATGGACTCTACCCTGGACTGTCCTCCAACATCTCCCCAGCACCTTGCACATCCCCCCCTAAATAAACTCCCTTGGAACAAATACCAATCTGGAGTCTGTCAAATGATTCACAAATGTATTAGTACAACATTATCATAGCATTGCAACTCAAATGTACAGTGAAATATACTTTAGGATGACCTTTGGTGGGCAGAAGTACACATAGCAGGAGCCAGAGTGGGGCACAGAGATCTGAAAATAGAGATTCCAAAAGGAACAGTCAGTGGCCATAGACATAGGGAAAGAGGCTGCCTTGTACAATATCCAACAGATAACTGAAATGTAAAGTGGAGTTACAGTGTCTTACCTGTGTGTCACTGGAAGTACTGCAGAATTATATTGGTTCTGTTGTCTATATCTTCTTCCTCTGACTCCTCTTTCTCACTGTCCACAGGCTCCACCGCTGCCACAAGACCATCTCCAGGCACATCCTCCTGCAGAAAAGGCACCTGGCGTCTCAAGGCCAGGTTGTGCAACATGCAACATGCAACATGCAACGCTGATCTGGCACACCTTCTTGGGTGAGTAGTACAGGGATCCTCCTGTCAGATGGAGGCACCGGAACCTGGCCTTCAGGAGGCTGAAGGCCCTTTCTATAATCCTCCTTGTACGCCCATGTGCCTCATTGTAACATTCCTCTGCCCTTGTCCTGGCATTCCAAACTGGGGTCAGTAGCCATGAGAGGTTGGGGTAACCAGAGTCACCTGCAAATATCGAGGGATACCTGTTAACCACACACTCACCCTTAGGGACAACCCCATACCCATACACCAATTCATACTGGGTGGGGATCTTTGGCTCACCTATTAGCCACACCCGGTGCTTCTGGAGTTGGCCCATCACGTATGGGATGCTGCTATTCCTCAAGATGAAGGCGTCATGCACAGACCCAGGATATTTGGCATTCACATGGGAGATGTACTGGTCCACCAAACACACCATCTCCACATTCATCGAGTGACAGCTTTTTCTCTTCCTGCAAACCTGTTCATTTCTCCATGGGGGGGGAGACAAATGCCACATGTGTACCATCAATGGCACCAATGATCTTGGGGATATGTCCCAGGGCACAAACGTCAGCCTTCACTGTGGCCAAATCCTCCACCTGGGGGAACACGATGTAGCTGTGCATGTGTTTAAGCAGGGCAGACAACACTTTGGTCAGCATGTTTGAGAACATTGGCTGAGACATCCCTGATGCCATGGCCACTGTTGTTTGGAAGGAACCACTTGCCAGGAAATGGAGCAGTGACAGGACCTGCACTAGAGGGGGGATTCCTGTGGGCTGGCAGATAGCTGACATCAGGTCTGGCTCCAATTGTGCACACAGTTCTTGGATTGTGGCACAATCAAGTCTGTAGGTAATGATAATGTGTCTGTCCTCCATTGTCGCAAGGTCCACCAGGGGTCGGGTATACCGGAGGATGCCACCATCTCATATTCTGCCTCAGCGGTTGAAGCCTATGGAAGAGAAAGGTGAGCAGAGGGTCATATTCACACATCTATTGCACTAATGATGATTTGTTTACTTTACAAAAACAGTATGTGGACTAGAGAGTCAGTTGATGTGCCAATGTCTGCTGTGACGCAGTTAGATGCCATGCCCTGTGCCCCCCTGAAATGGCGGCTGCCTGACCTGTGAGGAGAGACAAGTGAAATGAGGTAATTCCACTAGCGTTGTGTGCCGTCGTTGTAGGCGGTCTATGACCGCCACGCAAAATCGCATTGGTTATCATTGGGCTCTATGGTTTCCAGGAGCCAATGGTGATGTACGCCGGGGGTGATGGTACGCACTCACTTGCTACCTGACCTTCAACAGAAGAGGACCTACACTGCAAGTGCTGCTGTGACCTGTGTCTGGAAACAACCATGGCTCATGTGTCTGGGGAAAGGGCCCCTGTCTTCACTGCGGAGGAGTTGGAGAAACTGGTGGATGGGGTCCTACCCCAGTACACATTACTCTACGGTCCTCCAGATAAGCAGGTGAGTACACAGTGAGCATGACGCGTGGGCCATGAATGTATGGATTGCTGTGTGTGTAAGCCACATGTAGGGGGGGTGCTGGGGCGTCCTGGCCAGAGTGCAGCATGTAAGGTTGTCAATGTATGTGCGTCAGGGGATGGGTGGGATCTGGTGGGCAATGAGTCTGACGGTCCAGATGGGTGATTAATTCCTTTTTCTTCTGTCTTTTCCCTCCAGGTCAGCACCCACCAGAAAAAGGGTATTTGGTGTGCCATTGCCAAGGAGGTGTGGACCCTGGGGGTCTTTGACAGGCAGAAGAGATGGGAGGACCTGCGCCGCTGGGCAAAGAAGACGGCGGAGGTCCAGCTGGGGCTGGCCTCCCAACGAGGAAGGGGTGACCATCGCACCATGACCCCCCTGATGTTCTGCATCCTGGCGGTGGCCTATCCGGAGTTGGACAGCAGCCACAAGGTGGTGAGTACAGAATCTAAAACCTGACTTTGCACACGTTAGGAAGTACCAGGGTGGGGGATGTGGGCTGTGGATGCCCCTAGGCCAGGGCCAACATGGCAGGGTAGGTCCCTTGTTGGGCAGCTCTGGAGCACTCCAACCCTAATAGTGTAAGTTGGCATCTACTACTGGGCAGGGTCCTGTGGGTTTCTGGTGTGCAGATGCTGGCGTTAGGCATTGTACCCCATGGGCTGGTGACTGTCTTAGTAAATGGTTGGGCATGGCCTAGTGCATAGGGTTGCTCCCTGTGTGTTGTGTACGCCGACGGTAGTGGTGTTGCTGGCATTGACCAAGTGTTTCCTCTGTCTCTTCCCCCGCTTTTTGTTTTGTTACCTTGTCCTTATGTGCATTAGCATCATCTGGCGGAGGAGCAGAGGCACCGGCGACAGAGGGAGCTGCATCCTACATGGGCCTGGACGCCAAATCCACTGAGGGTGAGGGCACCAGTGGGACAGAGGGCGAGGGGAGCACCACAACAGGGACAGCGACTCCTCCTCCGATGGAAGCTCCCTCCCTCTGTGCCCACCCCAACAACAGGTACAGCTGCCATCCCCCCTACCAGCACCGCCCTCCCAGCAGCCCCTCAGCATGTTTCCCATGCCCTCTCACCAAGGAGGGTGGGCATCTCCTTCCCCCCAGGCACCTCAGGCCCTGCCCCAGTCAGCCCTGCTGCCCTCAGTGAGGAGGCTATTGACCTCCTGAGATCCCTCATGGGCAGTCAACCATACTGAATGCCATCCAGGTTGTCGAGAGGTATTTGCAGCAAACATATGCATACCTGGAGGGCATTCACTCTGGTGTGGCGGCCGCACAGAGAGCATTTCAGGTTCTGGCCTCAGCACTGATGGCAGCCCTTGTCCCAGTGTCTAGCCTCCCCCCTCCAACTTCCTCTACCTAGACCCAAACCCCTCAACCCCAGCCTCTCCCAAGCACACCTTCAGACCAGCATTCACTCAAATCAACACACAAAAGTGGCTCAGGCAAACATAAGCACCACACTTTATCTCACAGGCCCTCACACAAGCACCATACCCATGAAAACACACCAACATCCACTGCCTCCACTGTGTCCCCCTCCTCCTCTTTGTCCACCTCCCTCCCAGTAGTGTCTATACTCACACCTGCATACACTACATCTTCATCCACAACCTCCATCACCAGCACGCCCATCAGAATACACCCCTTACGAGCAGTCACCACCCCCACATGTCCCCTGTGTCCTCTCCCAGTGTGTCTGTGACCCCTCCTCCCAAAGTACACAAACACAAGCACCCACCCACCCAACAGCACATTCACCTCACAACAGCATCCAGCACATGCACCTTCACCCAAACTCAGCAGACAGACACCTCCTACAAACACTCCCTCTTCCTCAACTCCCAAACCCTCTCTATCTTCCCGTCCCAGTGTGTCTAAAAAACTTTTCATGGCAAACATTGACCTGTTCCCTACACCTCCCACCCCCCCGTCCTTCCCCTCGGGCCAGGGTATCCAGAACCCAGGCCAGCACCTCAGCCACCAAGTCGGCATCTGCTATGGTACCTGCAACTCCCAGAGGATCAAAGGGGGCACCCGTCAGGCCAGCCAGTGTGCCACCGACCCGTGCAAAGGACCAAACCATTCGGCCACCTGCCAAGTTGAAGGAGGGGACAGCATGCAGCAAGGAGCACGACCCACCCAGCAAGGCCTCCTCCAAAACTCCAGCTGCCAGAACCAAGGTGCCAGCAGCATCTGCCAAGGTGTGGAAGGGGCAGAAAAGCCAAGCCAAGGAACTTCAGGCCTCGGAGGCTCCAGGTGAGGGTCTGGTGGCCACCATCAGAACCGACAACCCCGCCACCTGTACCGCGGCCAGGACCGCCAGCATCCCCGCCACAAGCACCGCCACCTGCACCGCCGCTGCCACCCCTACTGTCAGCAGCAGCAGCCCCAATGGGCAGCCATCCGAGGCTGCAGGAGACGGGCTGGTGCCTCACTCCACCACTGGCAGCACTGGCACCTGTACCACGGGCAGCACCGCCAGCATCCTCGCCGCAAGCACCACCACCTGCACCGCTGACAGTAGGACCACTACCAGCAGCAGCAGCCCCAGCAGGCAGCCGTCCGAGGCTGCAGGAGACGGGCTGGAGCCTCCCACCACCACTGGCAGCACCGCCACCAGCACCAGCACTACCACCAGTTTGCAGCCTTAGTCGCCCCAGGATGGAGTCTGGCCCTGACTCAATGGATTATCATGCTACCTCGTCCCTGCAACTCTTGTGCCTCAGACACCCAGGTGAGGGAATGTGAACTGCCACACCCCAAGTGCTGCATCACTGGGCACAAAGCCCCCTCCAGAACCAGTGGAGAGATGCATCCACTCACCCTATCCTTGGCAGAATGAAGCACACTGGGTACAAAGCCCCCTCCAGAACCAGTGGAGATATGCATCCACTCACCCTGTCCTTGGCAGGATGAAGCACACTGGGCACAAAGCCCCCTCCAGAACCAGTGGGCAACCCACCCACTTGAGAGACTGTGGCTTTGCACTCCCCGGGACCACGCAGTGAGCAACCCACCCACTTGAGAGACTGTGGCTTTGCACTTTCCAGGACCAAGCAGTGGGCAAAGCACCCACTTGACAGATTGTGGCTTTACACTCCCCCGCGCCAAGCAGTGGGCAAACCACCCACTTGAGAAACTTGAGAGACTGTGGCTTTGCACTCTCCAGGACATTGCTGTGGGCATGGAGCCCCCTCGAGGAGCAGTGGTGTTATTCCATCTTCCGGCTGCGGTGCCCCCCCTTCCTCATCCCCTAGAGGGGCCTGTGTGTTTACGACCTGATGCCCCTGCAGTGTTCTCTCCGTATTGAGGCAGAAGTCAAGTGTGGGCTTGTCACACGATTTGTGGCCCAGTGGCCCACAGACATTTGCAAAGGACAATGTACGGCCTTCTGTACATATTGTAAATATTTGTAAATTTCTATTTGTTACGTATATCTGCCTATTTTTAATATATCACTGATTGGACTCTATTCCTTTTGTCCTTGCGTTCATCCAGAGGGTTACGGTGCGTAAATGTACTGTTGCTGCATGTGTTTGTGGTGTTGTGGGTGAGGGTGAGGGTAGAGGTGTGGCATGTTGCGTGTGTGTGTTACACTCTTTTTCCTTCCCCCCTCCCCTGTGTGCTAGGTGCAGTTCTCACCGTGGTCGTCGCCACCGCCTTTGATATTCCTCGTGTATGAGGAGATAGACCATCATGGGCAGGACCTGTAACTCGGGCTCCATGGCATCCTGGTTCTTCTTTGACTGTCAAGAGGTGAGTGGTTTCCCTTCCAAACACTGTTTCTGCCGTGCTTTTGATGGCATTGGTATCGCCCCGGAAAAGCTGGCGGATTGAGGGGTTGTAATGGGGTGGGCGGTACATTGTCTTCCGCCTGTCTGTTGGCGGTGACCGCCACAGTGTTTGTTGCTACCACCGTGGCGGTAGGAGTGTTAAAGTGGCTGTCTGTGTTGAAGGTTTCCGCCGTGGTCATGATCCCATTTTTTTTACCGCCGACCTGTTGGCGGTATTTCCACCGCTTAACACCGACTGCAACGGTTGTAATGAGGGCCATAATCTTATACTTCTAGTGGGTTTCCTACCAATCACAATTGGTGCCAACCATTCTGTCCCCTCCACCTCTTCTATCACCGCCTGGTTCCTGTAATTTTTTCAATTCACTCTGTAATTCATTCCTTACTGCGAACGGAATACTGCAGATTTTGCTACATTAAGGCACAGCTCCCGGAACCAACCGAATTTTATGGGAATTACGTTTCATACAGCCCATCTCTTTTCTGAAAAAATAACTCTTTATAACTCAGACTGTAGTTCAGAAGAAGTCTCAACATTTTCAACTTTGTTCACACTTTGGCGTTTCTTAACTATAATGGGTAGAGAACTGTTAGGATGTAATATTAATCCTAGATCTTTTTCATGCCACCAACTTATTATGCTGACTCCTTTCTTGGACACATAAATCTTCCCTGATGTGTAATGTTGATCGTATTCAATCAGACCAATAAAATAACCATGCAGACCAATAGGTTTTCCCCCATAAGCACATGGTTTAATATCGGACTTTAACAATCTGATCTTTCCCTTAAGTTCTTTCTCATAAAATGTATTAGCAATTATGGTGATTTTTGCTCCAGAATCGACTAGCACCTTGGTCTTCTTTCCTTCAATTTAAATGTAATCCAAAGGACCACTGAAACTGCTATCACTAACTTGTAAAACAATCTGTCCACACTCAAAATCATAAATACCTTCATCTTCATTATCTCATTCACCTACTTCATTCACAGCTTGCTTAGCTTTCTTCAATCTAGACACAGATGAAAAGTGCCCCTCCTTTTTGCAAAATAAACAAGAACCTTTGAGCGCTGGACATATCTTGTCATTGGCAAAGTGTCCTTCTTTGTCAAATCTGTTACATTTTTTCCCAGCTTTACTTTGTATAGCCGCCTTATGTATGATTTGTGTTCTACATGTCTTATCCTCCCTTACTAGGCTGACATTTTTAATACCCTCTTTTTTTATTACTTCTACACATTTCTTGGAGTGCTCAATTTTCTTTGCAAGAGTTATAACCTCATCTATGTTAGGATCATCAAGTAACCACAGTTCATCCCGTACCTTGTCAATATTGCGCCCCAGCATAAACTGATCACAAATTCTTTCATCTAGCAAAGTTCCAAATTTACAAGAAGCAGCCAAACGTCTAAGATTAGTTATGTAATTTTCGATAGACTCATCCTCATTTTTCACTCTTTTGCCAAAATAGTATCTCTCCAGAATAGTACTAACTTTTGGCAAATAATGTAAATCTAATTTTCTAATACAAGTTTTGTATTCATTTAAAACAACAGCTTCACTGTCAGGAATATCAGGAAGATGGTCAAATACCTCTTTACTTTCAGACCCATCACCGCTGTTCTTCTTTCGGCACTCAATGAGGGGCCACACGCCCTGGAGTATCTTTCAAAATATTTTTTCCATTTTCCCCACTTTATAGGAGGATCACCTGGAGCTGGTAGGAAAAATGGAGGTGCTGTCACATTCTGCATATTAACCTTGTAGTTTGACGTCCAATATAAGAACAATAAACAATTATAAATAAATGAATAATTGCCCAACACACAGAAAATATACTGTATGTTGCTAGTTGTGGCTAAAGATGAGGACGAAAAGTTTATAAAGCGTGCCTATCAGTGCACCTATATAGGCCAGATATGTAAGTATGTATCCCTCCTTGCTCAGGAACTGATTTTTTAAATTTATTTTTTATTTATGCATGCCTATCGCAGTGTGAGGCAGCACGACAGGCAGACACTGTATGCAACGTACCAGTGAGTGCCTGTTGCAGAAAACACGCTCCTGACCTGCATTTGCAGGCGGACACATGTTTAATACACCATGGTGCAAGCGCGCACACTCAGGCCTGCAATGGCAGGTTTAGCACACATTTGAAAACAACCTTGGTGCAAGTGCACACACACACTGGTAAGCGCCACTTCATAGCATGTGTAGGAAGGGCACACACACTTCCACACTGCACTTACAGTGGGAAAGTGCCTAGAGCCCTGAGGCCACTAAAAGATAATCAGCCAAACCGATGAGAAGAGCCGATCTCCTAGGTAGGGAAAACCAACGTGGGGGTTCCTCACTGCCGGGTCATGGAACACCATTATGTACCTGCCCAGCCTTTCATCTGCCACCTGCTCCGCCCTTCAGTGGGGGGGGTCTTGTGGTAGTGAAAGGCCCACTCAGGGTTGGCTAAGGAGTGATTCATACCAGCCTGAATAAGTGCAACTGTGCCTCCACTGCCCTGCAAAGGTGGGCCTGATACATGTTTGACAGGTTATTTTGGTGTTGGGCACACTCAGTGCCATGTCCAACCACTAGCCAGGGCCGTACCCACCCCGAGTATGTGGTGTACCTTTTTACAGGGCCCTCCAGGGTACAGCACCTAAACCAATCACATAAGTGCCCCTTTCTGGCATGAGTAGGAAGGGTGCACTCACTTTCCCACTGCATTACAGGGAGGAAATTGCCCAGAGTCCTAAGGCCACACAAAGAGAGTCAGCAAAAGAACAGGAGGAAAAAGCAAGATATTTTAGAGAAATCTCCTAAGAAGACCGTGTCCAACAGTATGTTAAGACAGTTGTAATATAAGTTAGTGTACATTAGATAGGTTCAGTTAGTTTAGGATTATTCAAGTTAGGATAGGTAAGATAAGTTAGAATAGAAAGTTTTAGTTTGAAAAGGTTGTATTGGATATTAATAAAATGGGTTAGCTACTTAACTGCTTTGTGAGTAACTGCGTAGGAGTTGACAAACATTGATAGGTGGTGTTAGACACATGGTGCAGGTTTTCCAAGCAGTGTTTGTTTACATATTTGACTAGGTGGAACATCCATGGAAACGATCTTGTGAGCTTTGGAATGGATTGACGGAAAGGATCCTCACAGATGATTGGATGATGTAAGTTGCACTCCTGCTGTGAATCGACAAACAGGGCAAAACAGGTATTATCCATACTGTTGCAATGTGTGTGTGTGTAAGCCATGCCACATGTATTAGATAGTTGATCATGTCAAACGATTGTTAGTATTCTGTGTGATTTTCACTCACATACTGATTCCCGCCACTTACCCACTCTCCCTTGCATCATTTGCTTGACAAAGCAGTGTTCTTTGCTGGCTCATATTCAAGGAAGTGGCATTATTCAGTCTTACCATTGACTGATTTCTAATCGTAGCACTTCATGCATGTGACCTTGGGTAAGTACTTGCTAGTTTAGATGCACAAAAGGTTCACATAAACTATTCCCCTTGGCATGTGCAGATGTTGGCATGGGACTATTAAATACAATTCCTTTTTGAAAATAGGTTGTGTCTTTAGAGGCAGCACTTCCAACATGGTCTACTCTGTCTGATCATGAACAGACATATATCACGCTCATTTTGATAAGTGGTTTTATTGACACATGAACCAAGGGGCAAGTGGCCGACCTTGCGACGACAACCCCAACATTGTTTGTGAGCCATAGGATGCCCAAACCGAGTCCATGGAGGACACAATGCTCCGGACATGTGGAGGAGAGGAGTGTTTCAGTGAAGAGGAGAAGCAAATTGGCAACAGGGAAGATAGACCACATCAATAGTTCACAAATGGGTGAGTTCAACAGATGGGACAACAAATTGAGGACAGTACCAGTTGGGAAGTACATTGGCATGATCATCAGCACTGGACAAAGGATAAAATTGGGCATTTGGCACAAAGAAATGATACTCACCAGTTTTTTTCTGCGCAAAGAGGTGAAGTCCACATCTTCCTCCTCTGATGTGTGTGGTGCATCCCGTGAGGAGGGTGTTGTTGGTGACGGATGCGAAGGAGGCACACACACACCAGGGGATAAAGGTGTGGATCCCCTGTCTACAGCAGCATTTCTCTGCACAAATAAATGGGGCAGCACTGCACTGAGGAAGGGTCGCTGGTTTGCCAGCACGGCACCGATGTCCCAGTGGAGGACACCCACTGTTGCTTTATGTGTATCCTGCTTCCACTCCATGGACTCTGGGATGTTGTGGATCACACTCAAATGTTTGGCAACCTCACTGGTGCCACTTTGGCAGGGCAGTTTTTCATGACACCAGCAATGTCAGCTAGGGACTGTCCAAGGCCGCAGAGCTAACGGTAAGTGCCTCTTATAACAGCTGAGGTGTCCTTATTGGGACTGAGCCACCTCTGGACTGCCTCGAAGGTGCCCGGCACAGACTCCATCCCCACCTGTACCTCATCTACCATCTCCTACTAGACTCCTACTGCAGGATGTTGGAATTCAACTTGGGGGGTCCTTGGACTCCAGGGCAGGAGGTTAGGCTGGCAGGTGGTGTTTGTTGGGTGATGGACACCCCACAACGCTCTCTGCACTTCCCACAACTGGTGATGGTGTATCAAAAGAGGCCAGGATTTGCCAGAGAGTGTCTTGGTCAAGGGTTGGTAGGCTGCAATACTCAACAGGATCCTAATACCAGACAGGCAGCTGGTCAAGCGGTGTAGGTACATCCTCTACAATGAGATAGAGATATGTTAATGATGATCTATGTTAGATGTTAAAATGAGTAATCTGAGTGACAATCTGGCTTGCTCCTATTTGACTTTCACTACAACACTGATGCATTTGACGTCTGTTACACTGCGGTATTGAGTCAAAGTTTCACTGTAGTTGCCTTTCAGATGCAATATTTGTGCATTTCTCAAACAATCACTCTGTGACAAGGCTGACTTTTTGTATCATGACATAACTTGCAATACAGTTACACAGCTTGGTGGTCCTGCCATTCCTGCATGTATGATAGAGGTATGGTGCACATCTGCTAGGGTGATTTGCATTCCTTTTCATGATGCCTATACTGATTGTGCTTTGACACATTGACACCACTACTGTGCACATTGCACCCAGTCCCCAGGCTGCCTGCATTCTCTCTGGCCAGTATTCAGCCCACAACCCCTGTGCAGATCATGTGGGTCTGATCAGAAATTAGTTATGATCCTGCCATATGGCTTTCACAATGTACACTATGGCATTCTGCCTCGTTGTGCTGTCTTGCATGCCCATTGTGCATTTATATGGCATGGGGTTTTCACATTTATTATATACACCGACTAACCTTGCTATACTGCAGGAATGTGTGAGGGCATGTACTTACCATGTATTTACTATTTGTGTATATGTAGGAAAGTACCATCTTGCCTGGCATGTTACGCCCATTTTTACTTGTGTGTTAGTTTGTTTTTGCCTCTGTCACTGGGATCCTGCTAGCCAGGACCCCAGTGCTCATAGTTTGTGGCCTATATGTGTTCCCCGTGTGGTGCCTAACTGTGTCACTGAGACTCTGCTAACCAGAATCTCAGTGCTTATGCTCTCTCTGCTTTTAAAATTGTCACTGCAGGCTACTGACCATTTTCACCAATTCTCATTGGCACACTGAAATACCCATATAATTCCCTAGTATATAGTACCTAGGTACCCAGGGTATTGGGGTTCCAGGAGATTCCTATGGGCTGCAGCATTTCTTTTGCCACCCATATGGAGCTCAGACAAATCTTACACAGGACTGCCACCACAGCCTGAGTGAACTAATGTCCACGTTATTAAACAGCCATTTCACACTGCACTTAAGTAACTTATAAGTCACCTATATGTCTAACCCTCACTTAGTGAAGGTAAGGTGCAAAGTTACTAAGTGTGAGTGCACCCAGGCACTAGCCAAGATGCCCCCACATTGTTCAGGGCAATTTCCCCGGACTTTGTGAGTGCGAGGACACCATTACACGCGTGCACTACATATAGGTCAAAACTTATATGTAGCTTCACAATGGTAACTCCGAACATGGCCATGTAACATGTCTAAGGTCATGGAATTGTCCCCCCATGCCAAATCTGGTATTGGGGTGCCAATCCCATGCATCCCCGGGGCTCCAGCATGGACCCCGGTACTGCCAAACTAGCTCTCTGGGTTTTTACTGCAGCTACCGCTGCTGCCAACCCACAGACAGGCTTCTGCCCTCCTGGGGTCTGTGCAGCCCAGTCCCAGGAAGGCAGAACAAAGGATTTCTTCTGAGAGATGGTATTACACCCTCTCCCTTTGGAAATAGGTGTTAAGGGCTGGGGAGGAGTAGCCTCTCCCAGCCTCTGGAAATGCTTTGAAGGGCACAGATGGTGCCCTCCTTGCATAAGCCAGTCTACACCGGTTCAGGAATCCCCCAGCCCCTGCTCTGGCGCGAAACTGGACAAAGGAAAGGGGAGTGACCAATCCCCTGTCCATCACCACCCCAGGGGTGGTGCCCAGAGCTCCTCCAGTGTGACACAGACCTCTGCCATCTTGAATGCAGAGGTGTGAGGGCACAATGGAGGCCTCTGAGTGGCCAGTGCCAGCAGGTCACGTCAGAGACCCCTCCTGATAGGTGCTTACCTGGTTAGGTGGACCAATCCTCCTCTGAGGGCTATTTAGGGTCTCTCCTGTGGGTTTCTCGCCAGATAATGAATGCAAGACCTCACCAGAGTTCCTCTGCATCTCTCTCTTCAACTTCTGCCAAGGATCGACCACTGACTGCTCCAGGACTCCTGCAAAACTGCAACAAAGTAGCAAGACGACTACCAGCAACATTGTAGCGCCTAATCCTGCCAGCTTTCTCGACTGTTTCCTGGTGGTGCATGATCTGAAGGCTGTCTGCCTTCACCCTGCACTGGAAGCCAAGAAGAAATCTCCTGTGGGTCGACGGAATCTTCCCCCTGTTAACGCAGGCACCAAACTTCTGCATCACCGGTCCTCTGGGTCCCCTCTTATCTTGATGAGCGTGGTCCCTGGAACACAGGAGCTGGATCCAAGTGACCCCGACATTCCAGTGGTCCTTCTGTCCAAATTTGGTGGAGGTAAGTCCTTGCCTCCCCACGCCAGACAGTAATCCGGTGTACTGCATGATCAGCAGCTGCTAAGGCTTCTGTGCACTTTTGTAAGGAATCCTTCATGCATAGCACAGCCCAGGTCCCTAGCACTCCGCCCTGCATTGCTCAACTCGCTAAGTTGACCACCGACTTCGTGGGACCCTCTTTTGTAGTGCTGAGACGACCGATGTGCTCAGATTTTTTGAGCTGCCTGCTTCTGCATGGGCTCTCTGTACTGCTGAGCGGCCCCACTGTCTCCTCCTCCATGGGGTGACCTCCTGGTCCTTCCTGGGCCCGGGCAGAACCCATTTTCTTCAAACGCAATTCTTGCAGCTAGCAAGGCTTGTTTGTGGTCTTTCTGCATGGAAACAGCTCTGCATCCTCTAGCATGCCATGGGACATCCTGTGTGCAACGAAGAAGTTCCTGGCATCTTCTGTTGTTGCAGAATCTTCAGCTTCTTCCACCCAAAGGCAGCCCTTTTGCACCTTCATCCGGGATTTAGTGGGCTCCTGCCCCCCCGGACACTTGTGTGACTCTTGGACTTGGTCCCCTTCCTTTACAGGTCCTCAGGACCAGTAATCCGTCTTCAGTGCTTTGCAGTCAGTTGTTGTCCTTGCAGAATCTCCTATCACGACTTTAATGTGTTTCTGGGGTACTAGGGTAACTTTACTCCTACTTTCCAGGGTCTCGGGTGGGGTATCTTGGACACCCTTAGGCACATATTTATACTTTTTTAGCGCCGCATTTGCGTCAATTGTATTTTGTAAGTTCGCGGCATTTTTGTGAAAAAAAGTGGCGCAAATGCGGCGCTAAAAAGTATAAATATGGGCTTTAGTGTTTTCTTATACCCCCAGTGACCCTCTACACACTACACTAGGCCTGGGGTCCATTCGTGGCTCGCATTCCACTTTTAGAGAATATGGTTTGCGTTGCCCCTCGGCCTATTGCATCCTATTGTATTCTACAGTGTTTGCACTACTTTTCTGTTTACTTACCTGATTTTGGTTTGTGTGTATATTTTGTGTATTTATTTTACTTACCTCCTAAAGGGGTATATCCTCTGAGATATTTCTGACACATTGTCACTAAAATAAAGTACCTTTATTTTTAGTAACTCTGAGTATTGTGTTTCTTATGATATAGTGCTATATGATATAGGTGGTATAGTAGGAGCTTTGCATGTCTCCTAGTTCAGCCTAAGCTGCTCTGCTATAGCTACCTCTATCAGCCGAAGCTGCTAGAACACTACTAATCTACTAATAAGGGATAACTGGACCTGACACAAGGTGTAAGTACCATCAGGTACCCACTATAAGCCAGGCCAGCCTCCTACATTGGTGGTGCAGCGGTGGGATAAGAACTTGTAACTGCTTTACCACTTTGTCATTGGTGATTTTCATAAGAAAAACATATACCAAATACTTCAGAATATACACAGTTAACCTAAACAGTTTAACTTTCTTTCTTTAAACTTTCTAAAAAGTTTCTGAAAAGTTTTCAAAAGTTTGAAAAAGTTGTTCTCTTTTCTTTAAATGTTTCTAAACATTTTTCTCTCTGTCCTAAACCCTTTCTAACAATCATGTCTGCAGTAGAACTTACTCCCACAGTTGTCCAGGCAACCTATGGTAGTTTAAACTTTAAAAGTTTGAGGGGTCTCTGCATTGAAACAGGTTTAAGCATTGGCAAGAATCCTACAAAAGATCTTCTCTTTAGCCTTTTCCTTGAAAGTGACCAGAACCAGTCTGGCCCATCCCAGGATCAGGAGGTAGAGGAAGAGGGTACCCAGCCAGACTCAGAGGAGTCCATTGAGGATGCTGGGGAGGGTTCTTCCACAGACCTGCCAGCTAACAGGCCATTTAGTGACACTGGTAGTGGGAGGGGGTCACACACTAGCAGGGCACCTTTCTCTCCTAAATGCCAGGTTACTAGAGTCCAGCCAGTTAGGGGCAGATCACACTCTGCCAATACTCACGTTTCTTCTGCGTCACAGAATTCCCAAGCCTCCCACCCTGAGGATAACATTATGGGAAGGGAACTCAGAAAGCTGAGGTTGGAAGAGGCCAGGCTGTAGCTAAAACAGCAGCAGCTGGCCTTAGACAAGGAATCTCTGGATGTAGAGAGGGAAAGACAGAGGTTGGGGTTAGTTCCCCATGGTGGCAGCAGCAGTGTTTTTGATAGCAATCCTGTGAGAGAACAAGATTCCAAAAACCTGCATAAGATAGCCCCCCCTTACAGGGAGGGGGAGGACATTAACAAGTGGTTTGCTGCACTTGAGAGGGCCTGTATGGTACAGTTGGTCCCTCAAAGGCAGTGGGCTGCTATCTTGTGGCTACCTTTTCACTGGTAAGGGTAGGGATAGGCTCCTTACTGTCAGAGAAAGTGATGCTAATAATTACAAAGTTTTGAAAGATGCACTCTTGGATAGATTTGGTTTAAGCACTGAACAATACAGGATTAATTTCAGAGTCACCAGAAAAGAGTCCTCTCAAGACTGGACAGACTTGTAGAGTGTTCAGTGAAGGCCTTGGAAGGTTGGCTACATGGCAGTAAGGTGACTGACTATAAAAGCCTGTATAATCTAATCCTGAGAGAGCATATTTTGAACAATTGTGTGTCTGATTTGTTGCACCAGTACTTGGTAGACTCAGATCTGACCTCTCCCCAAGAATTGGGAAAGAAGGCAGACAAATGGGTCAGAACAAGAGTGAACAGAAAAGTTTATACAGGGGGTGACAAGGATGGCAAGAAGAAGGATGGTAAGTCTTCTGACAAGGGTGAGGTCAAAGATAAAAAACATTCTGAGTCTTCATCAGGCCCACAAAAATCCTCTGGGGGTGGTAGGTCCAAATCCTCTTCTCACAATCAAAAGAAGCCATGGCATTATTTATGTAAAGTAAAGGCCATTGGGTAAGTGATTCCACTTGTCCAAAGAAAAACACCAAGGGGGTTATTACAACTTTGGAGGAGGTGCTAATCCGTCCCAAAAGAGACGGTAAAGTGACAGATATACCACCAGCCGTATTACGAGTCCATTATATCCTAATGAACTCGTAATACGGCTGGTGGTATATCTGTCACATTTGGGACGGATTAACACCTCCTCCAAAGTTGTAATAACCTCCCAAGTCTCCTACTACCACAACCACAACTGCAACCTCTAGTGCCCCTAGTAATAGCAGTGGTGGTGGGAAGTCTACTACAAATAGCCAATCTAAGGGTGTGGATGGGCTCACTATTGGTAGTGTGGTTGGGGTTGGTCTTGTTAGGGAGACCACAGAGGCTGTTTTAGTCTCTGATGGTGGCATTGACTTTGCCACCTTGGTTGCTTGTCCCCTTAATATGGGTAAGTACAAGCAACTTCCCCTAATAAATGGTGTTAAGGTTGAGGCCTACAGGGACACAGGAGCCAGTGTAACTATGGTAATAGAGAAACTGGTTCACCCTGATCAACACCTACTTGGTCAACAGTACCAAGTGACTGATGCTCACAATAACCCACTTAGCCACCCCATGGCTGTTGTGAATCTCAACGGGGGGGGGTTACTGGTCCAAAGAAAGTTGTGGTAGCCACTGAATTACCGGTAGATTGCTGACTAGGCAATGATTTGGAGACATCAGCTTGGGCTGAAGTGGAGTTGGAGGTTCATGCAGCAATGCTGGGCATTCCTGGGCATATTTTTGCTTTGACAAGGGCTCAGGCCAAAAAGCAAAAAGGACAGGGAAACTCGGATCCTGGAACAATGGACCAAGTGCTCCCAAAAGCTAGGGGTAGTAAGGGTAAATCCTTGCCCACTACCCCTCCCTCTCCATAAGATTCCCCTTTTGAGGAAGAGGAATCCTCTCCCTGTGCAGAACCTACACCAGAGGAGCTGGCAGCAGACACTGCATGAGCATTTGGGTGCAGGGGGGCCTGCCAGGGAAGAGCTGAGTGTGGCACAGCAGACCTGTCCCACACTAGAGGGTTTGAGACAGCAAGCTGTCAAACAGCAGAATGGGGATGTCAGTGATAGCCATAAAGTGTATTGGGAAGACAACCTCCTGTATACTGAGTCAAGGGACCCTAAACCTGGAGCTGCCAGGAGATTGGTCATCCCTTTGCAGTATAGGGAGTTTCTTCTAACCTTGGCACATGACATTCCTTTGGCTGGGCATTTGGGCCAGAGGAAAACTTGGGTCAGACTTGTTCCATTGTTTCACTGGCCTCATATGTCAGAGGACACTAAAGAGTTTTGTCGCTCTTGTGTGACCTGCCAAGCCAGTGGCAAGACTGGTGGCACACCAAAGGCCCCCTTAATTCCACTTCCTGTGGTTGGGGTGCCCTTTGAGAGAGTAGGGGTTGACATAGTTGGCCCCCTTGACCCTCCAACAGCTTCAGGCAATAGGTTTATTCTTGTGGTAATGGACCATGCCACTAGGTATCCTGAAGCAATTCCCTTAAGGACCACTACAGCTCCTGCAGTGGCAAAGGCCCTCCTGGGAATCTTTTCCAGAGTGGGCTTCCCTAAGGAAGTGGTGTCAGACAGAGAGGTGTCTGCTTGCCTCAACGCTATGTGTAAGGAGTGTGGTATAACTTACAAGTTCACTACTCCTTATCATCCACAAACAAATGGTCTGATTGAGAGGTTTAATAAAACTCTCAAAGGTATGATTATGGGACTCCCTGAAAAACTCAGAAGGAGATGGGATGTCCCGTTGCCATGCCTCCTTTTTGCTTACAGGGAGGTACCCTAAAAAGAAGTGGGCTTCAGCCCATTTGAACTCCTCTTTGGGCACCCTATGAGAGGTCCCTTGCACTTGTAAAGGAGGTGTGGGAACAACCTTTAAAAGCTCCTAAACAGGACATTGTGGACTATGTACTTGGCTTAAGATCAAGAATGGCTGAGTACATGAAAAAGGCCAGTAAAAACCTTCATGCCAGCCAAGAGCTGCAAAAGCAATGGCATGACCAGAAGGCTGTCCTGACCCAGTACCACCCAGGACAGAAGGTGTGAGTATTGTGGCCTGTGGCCCCAAGAGCACTCCAGGACAAATGGAGTGGACCCCATCTCATTGTTGAGAAAAAGGGTGAGGTTACCTACTTGGTAGACCTGGGCACTGCCAGGAGTCCCCTTAGGGTGCTCCCTGTCAACCGCCCAAAACCCTACTATGAGAGGGCTGACTTAACCCTGCTCATGGCAACCGATGAGGGACAGGAAGAAGAGAGTGACCCTCACCCTGATCTCTTCTCCACCACTGAAGCGGATGGCTTAGTGGAGGGAGTGGTGCTTGCAGATTGCCTTACTGCTGAGCAGAAGGACTTTTGTGTAAATCTCCTAAGCCAATTTTCTGAACTCTTCTCACTGATACCAGGTATAACTACTTGGTGTGAGCACACAATCAATACTGGAGACAGATTAACTGTCAAAAGTAAGATTTATAGGCAGCCTGACCATGTCAGGGACTGCATAAAACAAGAGGTACAGAAAATGTTGGACTTAGGAGTGATTGAGCCTTCAGAAAGCCCATGGGCCAGCCCAGTGGTGCTTGTCCCAAAACCTCACAGTAAGGATGGTAAAAGAGAAATGAGGTTTTGTGTTGACTACAGAGGTCTCAATCAAGTAACCAAAACAGATGCTCGCCCTATACCCAGGGCAGATGAGATAATAGATACACTGGCTTCTGCCAACTATCTAAGCACTTTTGATTTAACTGCAGGGTATTGGCAGATTAAAATATCAGAAGATGCTAAACCTACAACTACATTTTCTACCATTGGAGGGCACTATCAGTTCACTGTGATGCCCTTTGATTTGAAAAAGGCACCTGCCACTTTTCAAAGGTTGGTGAACACAGTCCTACAAGGTTTGGAAGCTTTTAGTGCAGCATATCTAGATGATATAGCTGTCTTTAGCTCCACCTGGGATGAGCACCTGGTTCACTTATGGAAAGTTTTGGAAGCCCTGCAAAAGGCAGGCCTCAATATCAAGGCTTCAAAGTGCCAGATAGGGCGGGGGAAGTGGTTTATCTGGGCCACCTGGTAGATGGGGAACAGATTGCACCACTGCAGGGGAAGATCCAGACCATTATGGAATGGGCTCCCCCTACAACTCAAACCCAGGTGAGAGCCTTTCTAGGCCTCACAGGGTACTATAGGGTACTACAGAATTATTGCTCCATTGCAATTCCTCTTAATGACCTCACTAGTAAGAAGATGCCTAAGAAGGTGTTGTGGACAGCTAGCTGTCAAAAAGCTTTTCATGAATTCAAACAGGCCATGTGCTAAAAAGCCCTTGCTACTCCAAAAAGTTCATAGTCCAGACTGATGCTTCTGAATTGGGGGTGGGGGCAGTGCTATCACAGCTTAACACTGAGGGCTAGGATCAACCTGTTGCTTTCTTCAGCAAGAGGTTGACCCCTAGAGAAAAGCGTTGGTCTGCCATAGAGAGGGAGGCCTTTGCTGTGGTCTGGGCACTGAAAAAGTTGAGACCATACCTGTTTGTTACACACTTTATTGTTCAGACAGACCACAAACCTCTATTATGGCTAAAACAAATGAAAGGTGAAAACCCCAAATTGTTGAGGTGGTCCATCTCCCTACAGGGAAAGGACTATACAGTGGAACATAGACCTGGGAGTACCCACTCCAATGCAGATGGACTCTCCAGATATTTCCACTTAGACAATGAAGACTCATCTGGACAAGGTTAGCCTTATTGACCCTCTTTTTGGGGGGGGGGTTGTGAAGGAAAGTACCATCTTGCCTGGCATGTTACCCCCATTTTTAATTATGTGTTAGTTTGTTTTTGCCTGTGTCACTGGGATCCTGCTAGTTAGGACCCCAGTGCTCATAGTTTGTGGCCTATATGTGTTCCCTGTGTGGTGCCTAACTGTGTCACTGAGACTCTGCTAACCAGAATCTCAGTGCTTATGCTCTCTCTGCTGTTAAAATTGTCACTGCAGGCTACTGACCATTTTCACCAATTCTCATTGGCACACTGGAATACCCATATAATTCCCTAGTATATGGTACCTAGGTACCCAGGGTATTGGGGTTCCAGGAGATTCCTATGGGCTGCAGCATTTCTTTTGCCACCCATATGGAGCTCAGACAAATCTTACACAGGACTGCCACCACAGCCTGAGTGAACTAATGTCCACGTTATTACACAGCCATTTTACACTGCGCTTAAGTAACTTATAAGTCACCTATATGTCTAACCCTCACTTAGTGAAGGTAAGGTGCAAAGTTACTAAGTGTGAGTGCACCCAGGCACTAGCCAAGGTGCCCCCACATTGTTCAGGGCAATTTCCCCGGACTTTGTGTGTGCGGAGACACCATTACACACGTGCACTACATATAGGTCAAAACCTATATGTAGCTTCACAATGGTAACTCCGAACATGGCCATGTAACATGTCTAAGGTCATGGAATTGTCCCCCCATGCCAAATCTGGTATTGGGGTGCCAATCCCATGCATCCCCGGGGCTCCAGCATGGACCCCGGTACTGCCAAACTAGCTCTCTGGGTTTTCACTGCAGCTACCGCTGCTGCCAACCCACAGACAGGCTTCTGCCCTCCTGGGGTCTGTGCAGCCCAGTCCCAGGAAGGCAGAACAAAGGATTTCTTCTGAGAGATGGTATTACACCCTCTCCCTTTGGAATTAGGTGTTAAGGGCTGGGGAGGAGTAGCCTTCCCCAGCCTCTGGAAATGCTTTGAAGGGCACAGATGGTGCCCTCCTTGCATAAGACAGTCTACAAAGGTTCAGGGATCCCCAGCCCCTGCTCTGGCACGAAACTGGACAAAGGAAAGGGGAGTGACCACTCCCCTGTCCATCACCACCCCAAGGGTGGTGCCCAGAGCTCCTCTAGTGTGTCCCAGACCTCTGCCATCTTGAATGCAGAGGTGTAAGGGCACAATGGAGGCCTCTGAGTGGCCAGTGCCAGCAGGTGACACCAGAGACCCCTCCTGATAGGTGCTTACCTGGTTAGGTGGCCAATCCTCCTCTGAGGGCTATTTAGGGTCTCTCCTGTGGGTTTCTCGCCGCTGACTGCTCCAGGACGCTTGCAAAACCCCAACAAAGTTGCAAGACGACTACCAGCAACATTGTAGCGCCTAATCCTGCCGGCTTTCTCAACTGTTTCCTGGTGGTGCATGCTCTGAGGGCTGTCTGCCTTCACCTTGCACTGGAAGCCAAGAGGAAATCTCCTGTGGGTCGACGGAATCTTCCCCCGCTAACGCAGGCACCAAACTTCTGCATCACCCGTCCTCTGGGTCCCCTCTCATCTTGATGAGCGTGGTCCCTGGAACACAGGAGCTGGATCCAAGTGACCCCGACAGTCCAGTGGTCCTTCTGTCCAAATCTGCAGCTGCTAAGGCTTCTGTGCACTTTTGCAAGGAATCCTTCATGAACAGCACAGCCGAGGTCCCCAGCACTCCGTCCTGCATTGCTCAACTCGCTGAGTTGACCACCGACTTCGTGGGACCCTCTTTTGTAGTGTTGAGATGACTGCCGTGCTCAGATTTATTGAATGCCTGTTCAAGTGCTTCTGCGGGTGCTGCCTGCTACTCCATGGGCTCTCTGTACTGCTGAGTGTCCCCTCTGTCTCCTCCTCCAAGTGGCGACCTCCTGGTCCTTCCTGGGCCCGGGCAGAACCCATTTTCTTCAAACACAACTCTTGCAGCTAGCAAGGCTTGTTTGTGGTCTTTCTGCGTGGAAACAACTCTGCATCCTCCAGCACGCCATGGGGCATCTTGTGTGCAACGGAGAGGTTCCTGGCATCTTCCGTTGTTGCAGAATCTTCAGCTTCTTCCACCCTGAGGCAGCCCTTTTGCACCTTCATCCGGGGCTTAGTGGGCTCCTGTCCCCCCTGGACACTTGCGTGACTCTTGGACTTGGGCCCCTTCCCTTATAAGTCCTCAGGTCCAGGAATCCGTTTTCAGTGCTTTGCAGTCAGTTGTTGTCCTTGCAGAATCTCCTATCACGACTTTAGTGTGTTTCTGGGGTAGTAGGGTAGCTTTACTCCTACTTTCCAGGGTCTTGGGGTGGGGTATCTTGGACACCCTTAGTGTTTTCTTACACCCCCAGCGACCCTCTACACACTACACTAGGCCTGGGGTCCATTCGTGGTTCGCATTCCACTTTTAGAGTATATGGTTTGTGTTGCCCCTAGGCCTATTGCACTATTTTTCTAACTGTTTACCTACCTGATTTTGGTTTGTGTGTATATTTTGTGTATTTTACTTACCTCCTAAGGGAGTATATCCTCTGAGATATTTCTGATACATTGTCACTAAAATGAAGTACCTTTATTTTTAGTAACTCTGAGTATTGTGTTTCTTATGATATATAATATAAGTGATATAGTAGGAGCTTTGCATGTCTCCTAGTTCAGCCTAAGCTGCTCTGCTATAGCTACCTCTATCAGCCTAAGCTGCTAGAACACTACTAATCTACTATTAAGGGATAACTGGACCTGGCACAAGGTGTAAGTACCATCAGGTACCCACTGTAAGCCAGGCCAGCTTCCTACAGTATACTCATGTGATTTCAATGCATCCACATTTGGCTTCATATTATTTGAGGACAGTGGGCATTGTCTGCCAAATCTGAGGGGATGGGCCCAGGTACACTAGGTAGGTTGTTATCACTGACACTCACCACAGTTGATAATTGCCAGAGATGGGTATCTGCATAGTATCAGACATCATTTGACTCAGGTTCGCTCACCGTACATGCCAGAGTCACTGGCACATTTTGTGACAGTGACTCTAATTAATGCCTCACCGTGATGGAACCCACTTTATATATTGAGTCTCATATGCCTACAACACCAACAGTATGTGTAACCATATCTAATGGACTGACATGGCTAGCTCCTATTGAAGGCTATGGGTCAAACTGTAAACTGGAATTGGTGACATGTACCCACACAGATTTGCAACATAACTGGGCACATCCACCTCCGTCTCCAAACATTCCTGACTCCTTCCCTTTGTGGTGTCAGATTAGATTTTCCTTTACCGTGAAAGATTTCTGTTTCACATCCTCCAACTGAGACCTATGTGGCATGGTGAGACAATTCGCCTTCAGGCTCCCTCCTGCCACATGCTATATTTTCCCCCAGGACCACATCAAATGTAGGATGCAGTACCCAATGGTCTTTTACCTGTCATCCCTTCCCAGCTGAAACTCAAGTGTGACACTGTCAGACACAGCGGTGCATGTGTATTGGTCAGGTGACCTTGCAGAAGACATAGCCATTCTGGTTTCCTTACTAAGCAATGTCTCCCCATTCAAACACAGTGGCAGTTAAACCTACTCAGCCAGTGCTTACAATGCAGCACAGGCAGGGGCACACCAGGGCTACACACCATCTTTGGTTTTAACACACATGGTCCTCTGGTGTGCATCACTTGCATTCACCCCAACCCAGTTGGATTTAGTACATGGCATTAGTTATGGTGGTCCCTTCCATGGCAGGTGACAGCTGTGTAGTCTCACCCCACACATCGAGACAGCTGTGTGCTATGTAGTGTTATACCAGTAAATATACACATGGCTCTTGGCATGTTCCTATGTGTTGATGCCCCATATGCCCCACACCTAACCCCCCTCTTAGGTGAGCTGCTTCTTCTCTGACAAGGCCATTCCATTCTGTTACTTTACATTCCAGATTTTGGGTGCATGAGCCCAAGTAAGACACAGTGGCCTCATGGTGCAAGTTGTTCTGCATTGTCACTGTCAGGTTGTGCATGGTTCAAATGTCCATGCATGATGTATTGTTCCACTCCATGTTTTTACTTTGTATTGTGGGACTTGTAGTTTTGGTGACTCAGGTTGTACATTCTACTACACATGCCAGAATTCAAAGGTGGACCTAGACTGGTGCTGTACACATTGAATGGAGAAACCTGACAGAGCAGGAGGGAGCTGTGCAACATGTAACTGGGGAGTGTGACTGACATTTCTGTGCCATATAATGGGAAATGAGCCAGATTCCGGCCCATTGCAAAGCACACAGCGCAAGGTAGTACAGCACTGGGACATAGCTAGCTGCACTACACAAATTCCCTTTTTGCCCACATTGCCCCTTGTTGATAATTACCCAGTGGCTCTGGTTGTTCCTCCTGTTCTGCACTGTCCTTTTCTGATACTCCAGCCACTAACTCATCTGGGATGACAGCTGCCACCCCCTCCTCCAAGGCATCCAGCTCCTTCTAGGGATCTGGGCTCCCTCTTCTGGTCTGCATTGCTGCTTTCAGGTTGTTGGCCAGTTTCTCCTTCATCCAGCACTTGTAGTCATGCCAGCATTTTGTATTGTGGGTGACTATCCTCTTTGCTTGTTTTACGCTGTTGATCTTGTCCACTATGGCCTGCCAAAAGGCCTCTTTTCTCCCTAGTGGCAATTCAGAGGTGACAAAGAGATGATGTTGGTGCTCTGTCAACTATGTGATCTAGATGTTATTCTTATCAATGCATTTACTCTTCTTCCTCTGGAAGCCTGTCCAGGCATCCTGGCTGGTGCTGGGGTTGTTGTCCTTGCTTCTGCTCTTTGCTCCATGGCTGCCTTCTGTGAGTGTGCCTTTTTTTTCCAGATGCAACATTTTTCTATTTTTTTGACGCAGTCTGCACTACAAAATGATGCAGGACTGATTAGTGTTACTTTATGTGCTGCAAATCACCCTTGCATCTCTTTTGCAGCAGAAGCACCACATTTCCTTACGACATGAAGCACACAGATGCTTACGTTCTTTTACACAGCCAGGATCCTTACTCCAGGATGCACAGTGATGTAAATATGATGCATCCATGCATAGGATTCTGTTCTACTGAAGCTCAAGTTATTTTGACGCATTACTGCTGCAATGCATTACTTCTTGTAAATATGGCCCCTAATTCTGATAGGAAAAGCATTTTTTGTTTTGCTAACAACTTTGGCGTTGTTTAACTGATCTCCACAAAGTTTTCAAAACTAGTGTGCCAATCACTTCGGCTGCTATCTGAAAAATGTTGGGGTGATTTCTCAAGCAGATGCTGAGAAAAAGTGGGGATCCCAAAACTTGTTTTCCCCATGCAATTTCTCATAGGGATTTTAGACAGAACTCCAGCCGAACCGCTGAACTGAACTACACCAAATTTGGCAGAAAGGTAGCTATTGGTCCAGAAAGTTCCCTTTTTGTTATTTGGTGCAAATCCATTCAGTATTGTTTGAGAAATTAAATGAAACCCAGATTTCTGTATCAAGGGACACAGAGGCTCTGCGGATCCCAGAGACCTCATGCTGAGATCTGATTGGCTGCCAACACTTCAACCAGGAAGTGTTGGTGCTATTTTGGGACTCTACTTTGCCCGAGAACCAAAAGAAAACATTTTAAAAAGAAAAGGGGACAGGGTAGGAATACCCTAACACCCTAGCCTTTGTGCTGGGGTCTCCCTAGGACCCCTACAGGGCAAAAAAGCATGATTTTGAAATTTTCAGCAAAATCCATGGAGTATCCGCGGATCTGCTGAATTAAAAAAAAAGCCAACTGTGGTCTCTCACATTTGTTTTTTATTTAGACCCGGGTGGGCCAGGCCCCAGGGTCCAAGAAATGTATAATTAAAATGGGGGGTACACCACCTCACCGGGGCTACAGTAATAATGAATGGTAACTATAACTTGTGCCGTCAGGTAACTATAACTCGCGCTCTTGCCATGCACTGCTACATACAATAGACATTACATCGCTCATGACATCTTCTATGACATCATTGATAGTATCACTGTAACATTTGCAGTAATATTATTGATGAGAAAACCGTGCATAGCAGGGGCACAAGTTATAGTTACCTTAAGAGACGAGTTATAGTTACATGAAATAACTCTAACTATAACAGCTGAATTTCTATGGTTTTGTACGAGCAAATTCAGAATGTAAATATAACGTCCCATAGCCTTTGAATATATATGTTAGAAATGGGGTCTCTGGTTGGCAGTCAGTGTGCACTCTGTCTAAGCAGGGACCCTCACTCTAGTCAGGGCAATGAAGGTACACACTCAAGATAACCCTTCCTCACCCCCTGCTAGCTTGGCACAAGCAGTCAGGCTCATCTCAAAGGCAATGTGTAAAGTACTTGTACCAACACACACAGTAATACAGTGAAAACATTACAAAATGGACACCACACCAGTTTACAAAAATCGGTAATTTGTATCTAAATAAAACAAGAACAAAACTACAAAAATCCAACATACACAAGTCACAATATGAATTTTTAAAAGAATAAGGCCCTCATTATGACATTGGCTGTAAGTCCTGCTTACCGCCATGCCGACTGCCGCCAACATACCACCGCCGCGGCGGTTTACTGCTACCCATATTATGACACACTCATAGCAATCCGTCACTATACAGACACACACAACAGTCCGCCAGCCCAAAGGTCAGTGATAGAATGGCGGTAGCAAAACCCACACCGTTACTCCAACAGAACTACGCCTACGGCATTATGACCCACGAATCACCGCAGCGGACATTCAATGGCACTAAACCATTGGCGGTACATACTGCCGCGCTCAAAATACACACACACATACAAAACAACACTACAATGGACAATTCGAATAACACACACCTGACACACATACACACACCACACCCACACACCCACACTATTATAAAACACACACCCACATTATCCATAACCCCTTAGAACTCAAGAAAATTGACAACTGAGGGAGAGATACACCAAGAGCACCCACAGAACCAGAGCCACAGAACATCATCACCCATACACTATCCAGGCACCTCACAGCACACACTCCAACACATCATTCCACACACCCTCACACACACCACTCACACTACACCCATGGCACCACAAAGAAACCCCGGGTTCTCAGAGGAGGAGCTAAGGGTCATGGTGGAGGAAATCATCCGGGTAGAGCCACAGCTATTCAGATCACAGGTGCAGCAGACATCCATTGCTAGGAAGATTGAGCTATGACAGAGGATCGTGGACAGGGTCAACACCATGGGACAGCACCCCAGAACAAGGGATGACATCAGGAAGAGGTGGAACTACCTATGGGGGAAGATGTATTCTGTGGTAGCAAGACACGAGATAGCAGGACAGAGGACTGGCGGTGGACCCCCATCTCCTCCCCCACAACTAACAACATGGGAGGAGCAAGTCTTGGCCTCAGGGCCTGGCAGGAGTAGCAGGAGGACTGGACTGGACTCTGGTAAGTCAACTCACTATTACTATCACCCCCCTACCTGCATGCCAACACAAACCCCCACCCCTACCCTTTCCCCCATCACTCCACCACCTCACATGCACCCCGCCAACACAACCCACCCCTCCCACTACCAAGCCCTGCATGCAAAACCAATGCATGGAGACCCATCACAGACCTTCATGGACACCCATCGCCAAAGCATGCATACTAGAGTCAATCACCTATCCAACCAAATCACCACTCACACAATCCTAAGCTGCCAGGGCAATAACAACCATACAGGTCAACACACCCATGCACAAGATGTCACACGCAGAAACAATAACACTGCATTTACATCCCCACAGGTCCACACAACGTCACTGGAGAGGAGGTGCCAGCAGCATCCAGTCCCCCCACAGAAGAGGCCCACAGTGATGACAGCAGCTCGGCACGCCTGGATCAGGATGACCAACCTGGCACAGCAGGGACCTCCAGACAGTCGGTTACCCAGGCACAGTCCCATACCACCACAGAGTCTCCCTCCTCAGGAAACACCAGCATAGCAATAACCCAGCGGGCACACACCTCTGTCCCCAGGACACGTCAATCAGCAGTGTGTCTACCACTACAGGGACCCCAGGCAACCCTACAAACACGGGACGATCAGGGACCTGGGCTCAGTGGCAGTGGGCACATGGTTCAGGGGACAGAGGCACATGACAACAGGGAAGCTGGGAGGACTGCTGTGCGACAGGGGAGGACAGGCCCAGGGAACTGACTCTCCACGAGGCACTCACCAACATCCTGGGAGCATACCACCATTCCAAGGAGACGATGGGCTAGATACTGGCCAAGTTGCAGGAGACCCAGCGGCTGCAGGAGGGGCAGTACCTGGGGATCAGGGAGGACTGAGGGACATCCACACCACCCTGGTCACCATTGCAGGGGTGCTGGCAGACATGGCCAACACCATGAGGGAGGCAGTGGCACAACAACGGGCGCCTGACACTAGCCACACCGATGAACACTACGCCACCTCCGCTGACACTAGTGGACAGGAGGCCCCGCCACAGGAACAACAGGCCACCAGCACCCCACCCCTTACAAAAGGAGAACCACCCCGCAAATTGTCCCTGCGCTCCAGGCAGAAGCCAGAGAACAATGCCAAAACCCCGCCAGGAAAAAAGACTCTCCTGATTGTCACCCTCGTGTCCCACTCTGTCACCCTGCCCACCTTGAACTGCCATTGCTCCCCTTCCTATGCCCTCTTGAACAATGCACCTGTGATACAAATAGATTGGAACTTTTACCTGGACTCTCCTCCACCACCACCCTAGCCTATAGCAATACCCCATCCACTTATCAGCACATAAATAAACACCCTTGTAAAAAATACAACTATTGAGTCTGTCAATTGATTGAACTATATATTCATTAAACAATCTGTAGACATTGCAATTCAACTGTACAGTAATGTATAAATAGGTATGGCCTGTAGTTTGCTGCAGTCAATACAACAGGAGCAAGAGTGGGGCACATATATCTGTAAATAGACATGTCAAAGGGTACAGTAAGTGGCCATAGTAGTGGGAATATCAGCCTGCCAGTGACAATTTCCAATACAAAACTGCAATGGAAGGTGAAGTTACAGTGTCTTACCTGTGTGTCACTGGAAGTACTGTTGTAGGATTGATGTTCTATTGTCCACATCCTCATCCCCTGCCTCCTCTTCGTCACTGTCCACAGGCTCCTCCGCTGCCACACGCCCATCACCAGCCTCATCCTCCTGCAGAAAAGGCACCTGGCGAGGTAAGGCAAGATTGTGCAACATGCAACATGCCACGATGATCTGGCAGACCTTCCTGGGTGAGTAGCAAAGGGAACCACCTGTTAGATGGAGGCACCAAAACCTGGCCTTCAGGAGGACAAAGCTTCGCTCTATAATTCCTCTTGTTCGGCCATGTGCTTCATTGTAATGTTCGTCTGCCCTTGTCCTGGGATTCCTCACTGGGGTCAGTAGCCATGAGAGGTTAGGGTAACCAGAGTCACTGCAAATATCGAGGGATACCGGTTAGCCAGACACTAACCCTTAGGGCCAATCCCATACCCATACACCAACATATACTGGGTGGGGACCATGGGCTCACCTATTAGCCACATCCGGTGCCTCCGGAGTTGAGCCATCACATATGGGATGCTGCTATTCCTCAGGATAAAGGCATCATGCACAGACCCAGGATTCTTTGCATTGACATGGGAGATGTACGGGTTCGCCAGGCACGCTATCTGCACATTCATAGATTGAAAGCTCTTTAGATTTTTGAACACCTGTTCATTTCTCCGGGTGGGGGGGGGGAAATGCAACATGTCTACCATCAATTGCACCAATGATGTTGGGGATAGTCCCATTTCATAAAAGTCAGCTTTCACTGTGGCCAAATCCTCCACCTGGGGGAAAACAATGTAGCTGCGCATGTGTTTCATCAGAGCTGACAACACTCTTGTTAGCACTATTGAGAACATTGGCTGTGACATTCCTGCTGCCAAGCCCACTGTCACTTGGAAAGAACCAGTTGCCAAGAAATGGAGCAGAGATAGGACTTGCACAAGAGGGGGGATCCCAGTGGTGTGACAGATAGCAGAGATTAGGTCTGGCTCCAATTGGGCACACAGCTCTTAGATTGTGGCCCTGTCAAGTCTGTAGGTGAGGCTAATGTGCCTGTCCTCCATTGTTGCCAAGTCCACCAGGGGTCTGTACATGGGGGGATGTCTCCATCTCCTATTAATCTGCAGCGGTTGCAATCTAGGGGGCAAAACGATGAGCATCTGGTCAGTATTCATCGTTTCCAAAATGTACAGTGCATTGCATGTTGTGATTGAAACAGTATGTTATGTATAGGCCCAAATGGTGCCTATGTTTGCTGTGACGCAGTTAGGTGTCATGGCCTGCCCCCCTCTGAAATGGTGTCTGCCTGTCCTGTGTGGATGGACATGTGGAAATGAGGTAATGCTGCTGACGTTGTGCGCTGCTGCGGGAGGCGGTTGAGTACCGCTGTGCAACTCCTCATTGGTTGTCATTGGTCCCTATGGGTAACAGTAGCCAATGGTGATGTACGCCGACGGTGATGGTATGCACCGCTGCAGACGTGACCGCCATTTTGTATCTGTTCACTCACTTGCTACCTGACCTTCAACAGGAGAGGACCTACACTGCATGTGCTGCTGTGACCTGTGTCTGGAACCGACCATGGCTCGTGTCACTGGGGAAAGGGCCCCTGCCTTCACCGCGGGGGAGTTGGAGAGACTGGTGGATGGGGTCCTACCCCAGTACCGAATGCTGTATGGGCCTCCAGACCAACAGGTTAGTACAATGTGAGCACGATGCATGGGGCATGAATGCATGGATTGCTATATGTGAGGGCCTCATGTAAAGGGGGGTGGTTGAGGGGTCCTGGGCAGCGTGCTGCATGTGTGGTGGGCAATGTATGTGCGTAAGGACATGGGAGGTATATGGTGGGCCATGAGTGTAACAGGCCAGACTGTATGACTGATACCTTTTTCTATGTGTATTTCTCTGCAGGTCAGTGGCCATCAGAAAAGGGGTATATGGCGCGCCATCGCCAAGGATGTGCGGACCCTGGGGGTCTATGGCAGGCAGAGTACCCACTGTTGCAAACGGTGGGAGGACCTGAGACGCTGGGCAAGGAAGACGTCAGAGGCCCAGCTGGGGATGGCCTCCCAACGAGGAAGGGGTGCCAGTCGAACCCTGATGCCCCTGATGTTCCGCATACTGGCGGTGGCCTATCAGGAGCTGGATGGGCACTTGAGGGCATCACAGCAGCCACAAGAGGGTGAGTACAGTTTCACAATATACTACTTGTGCATGGTGGAGTCGCCTTTGGCTGGGGGATGTGGGCCTGTTGGTGACCCAAGGCCAGGCCGGACATTGCAGGGTAGGTTCCATGTTAGGCAGGGGCTGATGAACTCCGCCTCCAACCAAGCTAGTGGGCATCCACTACTGGGAAGGGCTCTGTGGGTCTCAGGTATGCTGCAATTGGCGTTAGGTATTACTGTCCATGGCCTGGTGACTAGCATTGTGACTGGTAGTGCATTGCCTAGTGCGTAGAGAGGTTCCCTGTGTGTGTGTGTGTGTGTGTGTGTGTGTGTGTAGTGTATGCCAACAGTGGTGTTGTTGCTGCCATTGACCAAGTGTATCCTCTGTCTCTTCCCCCACTTTTTGTTTTGTCATCCAGTCCTTATGTGCATTAACATCATCTGGCAGAGGAGCAGAAGCACCGGCGATGGAGGGAGATGCATGCCATAGGGCAGATGAGGCCGAATCCACCGACGGTGAGGGAACCAGTGGGACAGAGGGCAAGGGGAGCACCACGGCAGAGACAGGAGGGGACAGTTCGGAAAGTGATACCTCCTCCGATGGAAGCTCCCTGGTGGTGGCAGACAGCTCTGTGGCCACCCCAACTACAGGTACAGCTGCCACCCTCCGTACCAGCACCGCCCTCCCAGCAGCCCCTCAGCAAGTTTCCCGTGCCTGCTCACCCAGGAGGGTGGGCATTTCCTTCGCCCCAGGCACCTCAGGCCCTACTCCAGTCACCACCCCCACATCCATGCACACATCCCCTGTGTCCTCTCCCACTGTGTCTGTGCCCTCTCCTCCCAAAGCATACAAACGCAAGCACTCAGACACCCAACAGACATCCACCTCGTAACATCATCCAGCCCATGCACCTGCACCCAAACACAGCAGACAGACACCTCCAACAACCACTCCCTCTCCCTCCACTCCCAAACCTTCACCCTCCTCCTTCCCCAGTGTCCCTAAGAAGCTTTTCCTCTCCGCCATTAACCTCTTCCCTACCCCCCCGTCCCTCACATCGGGCCAGAGTGGTCAGAACCCAGGCTAGCACCTCAGCCACCCAGTCCACCGCCACAGTAGTGTCGGCAGCTACTGCAGGTGTGAGAGGCTCAAAGTAAACACCCATCAGCACTGGCAGTGTGCCTGCACCAGCTGCCAAGGGGAAGGGCAAGGATGCACCACCAGCTGGCAAGGGCAAGGAGGCACCACCAGCTTACAAGGGCAAGGGAAAGGAGGCACCACCAGCTTACAAGGGCAAGGGCACCACCAACCATGGCGCTTCAGCCATCCGAGGCTGCAGGGGAAGGGTTGGAGCCTCCCCCCACCACTGGCAGCCCCGTCACCAGCACCACCACCTGCACCGCTGCCAGCCACGCAGACAGTACCGCCACCAGCACTGCTGCCAGCCGCAGCAGCCCTAGTGGGCAGCCGTCCGAGGCTGCAGGGGAAGGGCTGGAGCCTCCCCCCACCACTGGCAGCCCGACACCAGCACCACCACCTGTACCGCCACCAGCAATGCTGCCAACACTGCCACCAGCACCGCTGACATCACCGCCCCCAGCACCACTGCCAGCACTGCTGCCAGCACTACTGCCAGCAGCAGCAGCCCCAGTAGGCAGCCGTCTGAGGCTGCAGGGGAAGGGCTGGAGCCTACCCACACCACTGGCAGCACCAACACCAGCACTGACACCAGCACCTGCACTGCCACCACCGAGCAGCCGTCACCACCACCAGACAGTGTGTAGTTCTGCCTCCATTGGCTGTAATGCATCCTGACCACTGCAAATCATGTGGGTCTGACACCCAAGTGAGAGACTGTGACCTTGCACTCCCCAAGATCTGCATCACTGGGCACAAAGCCCCCTCCATAACCAGTGGAAGAAGGCATCCACTCACCCCCTCCTTGCCAGGATGAAGCACACTGGGCACAAAGCCCCCTCCATAACCAGTAGAAGAAGGCATCCACTCACCCCCTCCTTGCCAGGATGAAGCACACTGGTCACAAAGCCCCCTCCAGAACCAGTGAAAGAAGGCATCCACTCCCTCCACCCATTGCCAGGATGAAGCACACTGGGCACAAAACCCCCTCCAGACCCAGTGGAAGAAGCTATCCACTCCCCCCATACTCCCCAGGATGTAGCACACTGGGCACAAAGCCCCCTCCAGAACCAGTGGGTAAACCACCCACTTGAGTCATTGTGGCTGTGCACTCCCCAGGACCAAGCAGTGGGCAAACCACCAACTAGAGAGACTGTGGCTTTGCACTCCCTAGGACCAAGCAGTGGACAAACCACCCACTAGAGAGACTGTGGCTTTGCACTCCCCAGGACCAAGCACAGGGCATGTTGCTCCCTCCATGACAAGTGGTGTTGTACCATCTTCAGGCTGAGGTGCCCCTCGTTCCCCATCCCCCTGAGGTGCCTGTGTGTTTTTGACCTGATGCCCCTGCAGTGTTCTCTCCATGTTGATGCATGAGTGAAGTGGGGCCTTGGCCAATGTGATGTGGCCCTGTGGCCCACGGACATTGTAGACTGGGCAGTGTCCCTCCATTTGTATATATGTAAATACTGGTTTGATTTTTGAGGATGTATTTCTAGTTTTTTATGTTATTACACTCACTTCAATCAATTCCTTTTGTCCTTGCATTATTCCTGAGGGCTACGGGTTGGATGTGTAATGTTGTTGCATCTCTTTGTGTGTATGGTGTTGGGGGTAGGGGTAGGGATGTTAAGTGTTGCGTGATGTGTGTGTGTGTCTCTCTTTTTTTTCCTCCCCTCTCCCCTGTGTGCTAGGCGGCGGTACTCACTGTGGTCGTCTTCGCTGGCGTTGGTATTCATGGTGTAGGAGGAGGTAGACCAGCATGGGGAACACCTGCAGTTCGGGCTCCATGGCATCGTGGTTGATCCCTGAGTCTCCAGAGGTGAGTTGTTTACCTTCTGTGTTCTGTTTTTGCAGTGCTTTTGATGTCATTGGTACCGCCCCGGAAAAGGTGGCGGATAGGCCTCTTGTAATAGTGTGGGCGGTACATTGTCTTCCGCCTGGCTGTTGGCAGTTACTGCTGTGGTGCTTGTTGCTACTGCCGTGGCGGTTGGTGTGTGAAACTGGCTGTCTTTGTGGGCGGTTTCCGCCGTGGTCATAATTCATTTTTTTTTAATGCCGGCTTGTTAGCGGTATTACCGCCGCTTTATCACCGACCGCCAGGGTTGTAACGAGGGCCTAAGAGTCTTACTCCATAGAAAACAATGGAAACGTTGATTTTACACAAAGTACCAGGTTTGCCTAAAAAATAAAGCTGCACGGGTGAGCATGAGTCAGAAAAGTCAGCGATGTGTCGATTCCTTACTTGCATGTGAGACCATGCGTTGTTTCTTCTTCTGCTATAGAGCGATTCACCGATTTCCGGACAGGGCACCTCAGTTCCGTGCAGGTTCACAATGACTTTGACGCTGATGCGTGAGAACTCCAGTTGCACGCTGTTAGAAAAATGTGCTACGTGGGGTTTGGGTCGTTATCAGCAGCCACAAGGGGGTGTTACCTCGTTTCTCCAGCCGCAATGCATCTATCTCCCAGCCGCGAAGCAGTTGAAGCGTGGATTTTAGCCACAAAGTGGGTGACGTTGTTTTTCAACCACATTTCAGATGGTATATCGAAAATTTCCCTGCACAGAGTTCTGTGCATGGATTTCAGTCCTTGTTCTGCCAACTTCACCTTTCAAGGGTCCAGTGACTGGATGGGGCACCACTTGGCAGAGCAGGAGTCTCAGCAGAGAGTCCAGGTGCTAGCAGATGAAGTCTTTGATGGCCCTGAGACTTCAGAACAGGAGGCAAATTCAGTGCAAGCCCTTGGAGATTCTTCTCAAGCAGGAATGAACAACAAAGTCCAGTCTTTGTCCTCTTTCAGGCAGAAGAAGCAACTGCAGGCCAACCCAGCAAAGCACGGTCAAAGGCAAAGGTGCAGTACTCCTCCTGCAGTTCTTCAGCTCTTCTCCTTGGCAGAGGTTTCTCTTGATTCCAAAAGTAATCTAAAATTCTTGGGTTTTGGGTCCACTACCTATTCCCCTTTCTGTCTTTGAATTAGGCAAACTTCAAATGAAAGTCTGTTATTTATAGGATCCAGCCTTGCCCAGGTCTGGCCCCAGACACACACCGGGGGGTTGGAGACTGTATAGTGTGAGGGCAGGCACAGCCCATTAAGGTGTAAGTGAACACTCCTCCCTCCACTCTAGCTCAGATGGCCCATCACGATATGCAGGCTATACCCCAACTCCCTTTGTCCCACTGTCTAGAGGGGATTCACAAACAGGCTAACTGTTAGTCTTACCCAGACAGGGAATCCACAAACAGGAAGAGTCACAGAATGGTTTAAGCAAGAAAATGCCCACTTTCTAAAAGTGGCATTTTCAAACTGACAATCTAAAAACAACTTTACCAAAAGATGTATTTTTAAATTGTGAGTTCAGAGACACCAAACTCTAAATTTCCATCTGCTCCAAAAGAGAAACTGCACTTAAAAGTTATTTAAACGCAGTCCCCGTGTTACCCTATGAGAGAGCTAAGCTTTGCAACAGTGAAAACCGAATTTGGAAGTGTTTCACTGTTAGGACATGTACAACACATCAGTACATGTCCCACCTTTAACATACACTGCACCCTGCCCATGGGGCTAACCAGTGCCTACCCTAGGGGTGCCTTCCATGTATAAAAAGGGAAGGTTTAGGCCTGGCAAGTGGGTACACTTGTCAGGTCTAATAGGCAGTGCAGGACTGCACACACAGACACTGCAGTGCAGGTCGGAGACATGTTTACAGGGTTACTCATGTGGGTGGCACAACCAGTGCTGCAGCCCCACTAGTAGCATTTGATTTACAGGCCCTGGGCACCTCTAGTGCACTTTACTAGGGACTTACTAGTAAATAAAATATGCCAATTATGGAAAAGCCAATTACACATAAAATCTACACAGAAGCACTTGCACTTTAGCACTTGTCAGCAGTGGTAATCTACTCAGAGTACCCAAAACGGCAAAAATAAAGTCCAGCACACAGTGAAAACATAGGAAGCAGAGGCAAAAAAGACAGGAGACCACGCCAAGGATGCCAGGTCTAGAGGTCTAACATTATATACATATATATATATATATATATATATATATATATATATAGATATATATATATATACATATATATAGATATATATATATATATACATATATATAGATATATATATATATATATATATATATATATATATATATATATATATATATATATATATATACATATATATACACATACATAAATAGATATATAGATATATGTAAATATATATCTATATATATATATCTATATCTATGGATATATATATATAAATCTACACAGGAGCACTTGCACTTTAGCACTTGTCAGCAGTGGTAATCTACTCAGAGTACCCAAAACGGCAAAAATAAAGTCCAGCACACAGTGAAAACATAGGAAGCAGAGGCAAAAAAGACAGGAGAGACCACGCCAAGGATGCCAGGTCTAGAGGTCTAACATTATATACATATATATATATATATATATATATATATATATATATATATATATATATATATATATATACATATATATAGATATATATATATATATACATATATATAGATATATATATATATATATATATATATATATATATATATATATATATATATATACATATATATAGATATATATATATATATACATATATATAGATATATATATATATATATATATATATATATATATATATATATATATATATATATACATATATATACACATACATAAATAGATATATAGATATATGTAAATATATATCTATATATATATATCTATATCTATGGATATATATATATATATATATATATATATATATATATATATATATATATATATATATAGATATATATTAAAACTCACTTGATGTTGCCACTTGGTAGGTAGGTATAGATAGGAAAACATTTCACCTGAAAATTGATTTTTTGGGTTCCTAATAACGTGTGTGGGTAAAATGTCAACCTAACGTCCCCATAACCTTTGGCTTTTTCAATGATATGTCTGTGTGTGTATGCGTGCGTGGTCGCGCTCGCTCTTAACCTGCTGTCTGTTATGTTTACCACATCAAGACTGGTGCCTCATAAACAAAGAACAGTGCACACTTCCAGTAAGAATACCAAGTGCTTTCATTGTGCAGGACCACCAATTGCAAAGTGCTTGTATTGTGTGTGAAACCATAATCAAGATGTGTGGTAATACATAATAAAGGCAGTTGGCACGTGAAGGCACAAACTGTTCTTTATTGCAAAGGATGCTAAGTTGATAGATGCATATGTAAGTATATAAATATGTGGAAAGCACATTTCAACAGGCCTGAAGATAGATTGGGGAGCATTTATATATCTTCTTCCAAGGTGACTCATACTTTAAACATAGAATCCCCATAAACTAGGCAAAACGAATGCACAGCAATTAAATGAATGTCAGTGGGTCAAGTGCGTAAAAAAACATCACAACTGAGATCATGACTGCAATGTGGTTTTTTGGGGGGTTTTTAGTTGATATTTCAAATTCATGTAATTGAATTAAAAATAACGTACACACTTTAAATGTCATGAGACCTCAGTTGGTTAATGTGATCACTGTAGATGTCTGAGTGTGTAACCAGAGAGACAACGAATGATTTGAAACCAGTTTAATGCAATGGAGGACAGTGGTATGTGTATTTTTTGTGCTAAGTGTCCTGGCCTGTGACAGAAAGATCTGTGAATAAGTTAGTTTAAAATTGTATTACACATAGTAAAAGATATGCTGCTGCAAAATGTGCAAAAAGAATTAGGGCCTGATTCAGAGTTTAGCAGACGGGTACTCACAAATGTGAAGAACATCCTTCCCACCTTATTACATTTGCATTTGGATATAAGGCACTCGTAATAATGCAGACAGTATATCAGTCAAGTTTGTGATGGAATACCTGTCTGCCAAATTCTAAATCAGGTGCCCAGGGGCATATTTACTGAGATTTAGCATCAGGGTTGAATCACTTTTATGGCACAACCCTGATGTAAAATCCTTTTTATCATTTGCTAAGCCACACAAAGCCATTTGCCTGGTTCAGTAAATACATAGAAACACAAGGCAGCACATAGCACTTCCTGGCATTACCTTGTATTGTGAAGGCATTCCCATGCATCCACCCAGGGATTTTGGTGCACTCACAGATTTACCGAAGACCATAAACCCGTAAATGTGTCAAGAAGTTACTCCTCCCTGAAGCAAGCGTAATGAGGAGAAATATCTTTATTTCTCCTTGTTATTTCCTCTTTCTATGTGAAATGCATTCTACAGCACACATAGAAAAAATGAATATGCTGCAAAGGTTTGTTTTTGTGCAGGAAGTGATGCAAAGCAATCTTCACTGTATTACAGATATCCTTTCCCCATGGTTCAAAGGTGCCCCCATTGGCGCTAGGCTGCACACAGTGCGCAGCACAAGGAGACAGCAGAAATGTGCCATATTTTAGTATATATGGAGCATTTCTACTTCCTCCCTTTGACGTGAAGCAGCGCAGCAACTTTGCACTCTGCCCTGCTTTGTGTGAAATGTATGCAAATATACCGCTTAGCGGCATATTAAAGAAAAGTGGCAATGCACACAGTGCAGCGCCTCTTTTCTTCCACCCCTTAGCGCCCCCTAACGCCACCATGTGTGTGCTGTATTTATAATTTTTTATGCTAGTTCGGAGTCTTGTTGGGCCACATTAATGTAAAAACAATTACATTAATGTGACACAAGGAGGCACTAGAGGCTCCTAAATATGTCCCTTAACGTGTAAGATAAAACACAGGCTACACTGTACATAGTGAAAACATTTTTATTTGCCTACTAAAAGGACGAACTCCAGAACCCAGCTGGTAACACCCTTAAATTACCTCCCTTACATTTGCTGATTACCAAATTATACAAAAGTACATTTCTTTCAGGTAGTAGGCAGCATGGCAAGAAGGCCTGATGTGTCTTCTTTAGTTCTCTATTCCGTCCTTTGCTTTGCAGTGCAGAAAACACCTCTCTTCCCAACATTTTCAGCTAGAGGCACCTAAAGTTTGGCATTAACCATTCAGGGATGGTTGTATTTTTAATTTTTAATAAAAATGAACTCTTTTTGATAATAAAAAAAAGGCATGGTCACATTGTTCCCCATAAATCCCTCCCTCTTTGATCTCTGGACAGAGTAATCATTTCAATTCAAATCTTTACAACATTTGTGTCAAATTCACAAACTTAAAGTAGAAAGGCTTAAATGTTACTAGCTGCCAAGGGGCATATTGTCATGCTTGACACCTCTAGGCAAGTGTGGCCTTTAAGCCAACACTGCTTTGTGTGCTGATATTTTTTTCCATTTCTTACAATGATTAAATCAAAACTACATGTCCCAGAACATAGCAGTCTTTTAAAAAAAAAAGGCAGGGTGGGTTCGCATGACATCTATCCAGACCACCATTTTGGTAAAGAGTGAACACCAGCCTCAGCATCTCCAAAGTCCACCATTGATTCACAAGAAAAAGATTGCATAGCTACTGAATGTCAATAAAATAAGTTGCAACAACAAAGCAACTAACAACACAAATGTTTGCCACAAAAAGTCCTTTTTGTTCTGTAAAATTCCCTAACCCATGCTGCAATATTTTGGAGGGTTGTGTTGTGTGGGGGTGGTGTCTGTTTAAGTGAAGTTTGGTTAGCTGAACGAGATGCTGAAGCCTCATTAGATTCAGAGGTGAGTTATGGTGATCCTAGTGAGTGTTGTGGAAGGTGTCTACGCATTTTTAGTTTCTTGATTGAGGCCTGTATAGCAGTAAAAGGATGGGTGCCGCATCGGCTTCTGGTCAGGTTTCCATGGTAAAGCGAAGGTTTATGGAGGTGCTGAGATCAAGTTGAAGGTGTTCAAATGTTTCGCTTATCTGTGAAGGATGTGGGTGAGGTCTGGTTAGAAATTTTGGGGCTACTTGGGAGAGAAAAGAAAGGTCTGAGGTGGTCAGACTTCAGGAGGTGGAGAAGGGATTTGATGGGGTTGGCGCCAGGTTGAAGGAGGAGGAAGTGAATAGCTAGTAGGAGGTAAAAGCTGGGCAGTGCAGGAAATCGTACAGGGGCGAGAGTTGCTTGAGAGAAGAAAGGAGATTGAAAGGAGAGGCAAAGGAAAAACTGTGTAAGGTGGGCTAGGGAAAGCAGGGGCAGGGGAAGCGGAGACGAAACAAACAGCTGCCTTCCTTTCTTGGATCAAAAATGGTGAAATGGGAAGGATGGGGAAGGAAGGGAAGCGGGTGCATGGTGGGAGGGACTGCTGCGCGACCTGTGGTGCTGTAACAGAACAGTTAGAGGCGATGCTGGAGAGATGGACTGGTGAAAAGCAACTAAGATGACTTGCTGATATTTGAATGGGGAGTAAGGAGAAAGTATATGGCGGTAACTAAATGAAAATGAGAGGTAACAGAGGGCGGGAAATGTGTAGGTAAGCAGACATAAGGTGAGAGGGGTTATAGTGGCAAGGGTCCCAGGAAGGAGGTGTGTAATGGTAAAGAGAGAACAGTTTAATGGTGGATGGCTTCATAGGAGGAGCGGAAAATGTAGTTATGTATCTGGTCGGAGGACTACGACCTATTTGAATAACATTATAACTGGTGTTGAAAGAATATCCCTACCACAACTGCTTGCCTGGCCCCCTACCCAGAACTGAAAATGCATTGCTACCTCGGCTGGCTTTAGTCTTTAGTGTGGTGCGACCATTGCAGCTGCAACTGGTGCTGACTTTGGTGGGGGCGCTGTGTTAAAAAATAACAGTTTCAGGCAACAGTACCAATATCCATGAAAAGACTTGCAATCACCAGTTACTCGAATCAAATACAGGACTCTGTCTGGGGCTCACAGTGGAAAGGCTTCAGACAGTGATCTGCAAATATCAGAACCTTGCCATTAATATAAATGACCTGCATGCAGCGCACGTCAGTGCATCCTGCTATGCGGTGTTTGCTTATCCTGGGCTGGACAAATCCAAAATCGGCTGGAGGGAAACAAATGTGCAGGCTTCAAAGCACATGTGCTGGGAAAACTGATGCATCTAACCGCTAATTTGACCTAAACGTTACAACAGAATCATTGCCAAAAATTCTGGCATCATCACATGGCACAACGTCAATTACTAAGGGGCTGATTTAAAACCCCCAGTGCCATCCAAACGACAGATTAGCTTCATTTTTTGATGCTAATGTGGTATTAGATGGCCAAAAACACTGCATCATATTTACAAAGTGGCGCAATGCATGCACTTTGTAACCCTTTGCCACGTTATGCCTGCACCAGGCATAATGTATGCAAAGGGAGAGTTCCCCCGTTGGGGGAAGGGGGTAGAAAAATGGCGCAAGGAAATCTAAGAGATTTCCTTGCTCCATTTTTTTCTGCACTTTTAATGCCTGCTCAGAGCAGGCGTTAAAAGGGGGCCTGCCATTGAATACAATGGGCCCCTCTGTACTCTGCAGGAGTAGCGCCAAAATGTTGGCGCTACTCCTGTAGAGTACATCAATAGCATCAGGAATTCTGATGCTATTGTCTCATACGTTACGCCATGGTGCACAGTATTTTAAATACGGCACACACATGGTGGCTGTTGGGGGGCACTAAGGGTCGCAAGGAAAGTGTGCAGTGCCACTTTTCTTAAATCAGCCCCTAAGTGAGTTGAAAGACCAGATGGACTCTGGAACAAAACAACGACCCCAACACCACCACCCTGCTCGACAACCTCGCCAACCTCGGCCTCAAACAACTGGTGAACACCGCCACCCACATCGCCGGACACACGCTCGACCCTATCTTCTCCGCCAGCAAACACGTCTTCTTCAGCCACACCTCTGCCCTACACTGGACCGACCACAGCTGCGTCCACTTCACATTCCGACGCGAGACCTCCCACCTCCGCACTCAACCCATCCCTCGTCGACAGTGGAACAAGATCCCTGAAGAGCAACTCTTCTCCGCTCTCGCCGCCAACCAACCCACCCTCACCACCGACCCCAACGACGCAGCTCTCAACCTCACAAACTGGATCTCCAACTGCGCTGACAACCTTGCTCCCCTCAAACGCACGCATCGACAGACCAACACCAAAAAACCTCTCTGGTTCTCTGACACCCTCAAAGAATCAAAGAAAACTTGTCGTGCCCTTGAGAAGGCCTGGCGCAAGGACCACACCGCTGACAACATGACCGCCCTCAAGAACGCTACACGCGAACACCACCACCTGATCCGCACTGCCAAAAGGAACTTTTTCACCGACAGACTAGACAAAAACAGCCACAACAGCAGAGAACTCTTCAGCATCGTCAAAGAGTTCTCCAACCCCAGCGCCAGCGCCAACGCCGTCACGCCCTCACAGGATTTGTGCGAATCCCTCGCCACTTTCTTCCATCGCAAGATCAGCGACCTCCACGACAGCTTCGGACACCAGACCCAACCATACACCACTGAACCCGCTTCCCCGGACATCACCCTCAACAACTGGACCCACATCAACACGGAAGAAACCAAATCCATCATGAACTCTATCCACTCCGGCGCCCCTTCAGACCCCTGCCCGCACTTCATCTTTAACAAAGCCGACGACATCATCGCCCCGCACCTCCAGACCGTCATCAACTCTTCTTTTTCTTCTGCTACCTTCCCCGAATGCTGGAAGCACGCTGAAGTCAACGCCCTACTAAAGAAACCTACGGCTGACCCAAGCGACCTGAAAAACTTCCGCCCCATCTCTCTTCTACCTTTCCCAGCCAAGGTAATAGAAAAGACCGTCAACAAACAGCTGACCACCTTCCTGGAAGACAACAACCTGCTCGACCCTTCACAAACCGGATTCCGAACCAACCACAGCACGGAAACCGCCCTCATCTCAGTCACAGACGACATCAGAACCCTGATGGACAACGGTGAAACAGTCGCCCTCATTCTCCTTGACCTCTCGGCTGCCTTTGACACCGTCTGTCACCGCACCCTAATCACCCGCCTACGCTCCACCGGGATCCAAGGCCAGGCCCTGGACTGGATCGCCTCCTTCCTCGCTAACCGCTCCCAAAGAGTTTACCTCCCTCCGTTTCGCTCAGAACCCACCAAGATCATCTGCGGCGTACCTCAAGGCTCATCGCTCAGCCCGACACTCTTCAATGTCTACATGAGCCCCCTCGCCGACATCGTACGCAAGCACGACATCATCATCACCTCCTACGCCGACGACACCCAACTTGTACTCTCCCTCACCAAGGACCCCGCCAGCGCCAAGACCAACCTACAAGAGGGTATGAAGGACGTCGCAGATTGGATGAGGCTCAGCCGCCTAAAGCTGAACTCTGAAAAAACGGAAGTCCTCATCCTCGGCAACACCCCGTCCGCCTGGGACGACTCCTGGTGACCCACGGCCCTCGGCACCGCACCGACCCCCGCAGACCACGCCCGCAACCTCGGCTTCATCTTGGACCCTCTTCTCACCATGACCAAGCAAGTCAACGCCGTGTCCTCCGCCTGCTTCCTCACTCTCCGCATGCTCCGCAAGATCTTCCGCTGGATCCCCGCCGACACCAGAAAAACCGTGACCCACGCCCTTGTCATGAGTCGCCTGGACTACGGCAACACCCTCTACGCCGGGACCACCGCCAAACTCCAAAACCGCCTGCAACGCATCCAAAACGCCTCGGCCCGCCTCATCCTCGACGTACCCCGCAACAGCCACATCTCCGCACACCTGAGACACCTGCATTGGCTCCCAGTCAGCAAAAGGATCACCTTCCGTCTTCTCACCCACGCACACAAAGCCCTCCACAACAAGGGACCGGAATACCTCAACAGACGCCTCAGCTTCTACGTCCCCACCCGCCCCCTCCGCTCCGCTGGCCTCGCACTTGCTGCCGTCCCTCGCACCTGCCGCTCCACGGCGGGTGGGAGATCTTTCTCCTTCCTGGCGGCCAAGACCTGGAACTCCCTCCCCACCAGCCTCAGGACCACCCAGGACCACTCCGCTTTCCGGAGACTCCTAAAGACTTGGCTGTTCGAGCAGCGATAACCCCCCCTTTCCCCCTAGCGCCTTGAGACCCGCACGGGTGAGTAGCGCGCTTTATAAATGTTAATGATTTGATTTGATTTGATTTGACTCACCAAATGGTCGTTCGAGTGTTATTCTTTTCAGTTTGCTGGGAAATAACCTTGCCACTTCATATCATATTTTTCCTTTTACCTCTTCCTAGTCAGTACACCGCTCCCCAACCCACTCACCTCAACCCCCTCTCCCCACCCCACAGTACTTATTGATGACATTCATGTTGTAGAGCTGTCAGTGTGCCTTCAATGCAGGAAACAAAGTCCATTTTATTTTAAAAAAAAAAAAAAAACACCTTCTATGTGTATTTCAAGTGGTGTGCACCCTGAATATCGACCCCAGAATATCGATCGGACCCTATGTTGAGGACAAAATATCAAAAAGAAATATAGACCCAGTGAGTCTTAATTTTGTATACCTAACTCCACTTCTATGTACCTATGCAGTACATGTATCTTCAAGGTACGTAAATGTGGAATTAGTAATAGCAAATCTATAGGTCCCTGTATGCACTTACCTTACGATATTTTGTCCCTTGATATCTAACCTCGATATTGTTGTATCGTGAAGTTCTAGGGGTTGATATTCAGTAGTACAATCATTTCAAGTTCAATAACAGCCTCATTGGCATTTCAGTGCACAGCGACCTTCCTCATAGTTTCAAATTTCTCTGAGGGATGCTCTGGGAGAACTTAGTTTTCCCATAATTGACCCCTTTTGTCCTCTGCAATTAGGTGAGGTGGCATTTCTCTTGGGCCTTCATAGATAACTCTTTAATAGTCTTCATCAATGTTGGTTTGTGTTATCTGCTGTTTCCCCTAGAGGAGTTGGCCGATTTACATCAGATTCCAGCCTCCCTTGGTTGACTCCAAGCAATCAGTGTTTCCATATAAGAGGTCACAGTGTAGCATCGCCTCTGCGAAGAAGCCATCACGACGTCCACCAGGAGCTGACACAGAAGCCTTAGTCCATCACTGAGAAATACAGAACGCATTTCATAGTCAATGCAACACTGTCTCACCCACCAAGTATAAGACGACCACGCATAAGTTTAACAAAAGAACAGATAAGGAAACCTGATCAAATACAAATTTGTAAGGAGGACAAACAAAAATATTAGGCTTCTCGGCCACTTAATATTTCACGGGTAGCTGACTGACACACCGGACACAGCTGTATTCAAAGAACTACTAAGCTTTGCAAGGTAATTACATTCTTATATGTATCCATATGTATATCCATCATTTAGGTGTCCCTGCTAGCCGGATATCAGTAGCAAAACAGACCGAGAAGTAAGTACTCTGCAATATGTGTTAACCTGCCCTGCTTTGGACATGATTCTGAGGGACTTGGGAATGATTCCGAGTTAGTCTTTTTGTTCTGATAAGCTCTCCCAGGCCCCCAACAAACCCTTATTTGTGCAGGGTCCAGAGTTCCGATTTGGATGGTATTTACCACATTGATTGGTAATTACCTGATGCGAGTAATACCTCACCTTTCTTAAAAAAACTGTCAGAATTTAATAGGTGAACACAATACAGTATTTACCGTAATATCTCGATTTCGGTGCGTTGAAAACCAAAATCCATGTCATTCTCCCAAAACTCGGAATAGGTGCTTTTTATCTCAGCCCATAAATTTCGAACCCCACTGTGTCGGATTCTATTAGATATAATAACTAGCACCTTCTCCTGTGACCAACTCAGAATCAAGGTCCAAGTGTGAGTTGCTTTGTCTCAGCTGTGGAGGCTTGCTGTACACCGTCCATCACGCCGTTATTATCGCCAGTGATTCCTTCTAGAAACTCACAGTATATCGCATTGAGCAGACCCCCGATATGACAAGAACAGTTCCTGGTCAGATAGTCCCTATCACCTACAAAAGATCTGAAATCCTAAATGATGAAAGTGCATTAGAGGCACTTTGCATCAGATCGAGACTCCGTCTCCTGTGATTGTTTGTGTGATCCTGGTCTAAAGTGAACTCTTGGGATGTTGGCAGCACACAGTAGTCCTCCTCTGATGCTTTCCATCGTCCCTGCTTCTATATGAGACTTTCATTTGACCTACTTCCTTAAGGTACCTGCTCAAGGCAACATACTCAGGCGTGAGAACAGAATCTCACATCTTAGGAGGAGATCGACAGTTCTACCTTATCCGATATTAATGGAGGGATCTTAATTTTCATATTCCAGAAATCACCATCTGTTCAATGCCTATCACATGTTTAGTAGATTATCAGGTTGCAAGTTTCTATCACTATAGCAGTGGATTAAATTCCATTCATTTCTGCCATTTCTACACCAAAGAGCACCCATATTCTATCCCAACATAAGAATCGAAATGCAGGTGACTAGTCCACTCATTAATGGGGATTCTAGAAATCGCTCCTATTGACATAGACATTATTTCAGACGTCAGATAGGGAAGCGCTTGGGGTCTAGTGGCAGCTAAGCTACAAACTATAGCAAAGCCTGTGCAAGAAGACCTAGCCCTCATTGTGAGTGGTGATGTCCCACCGTGTCCCTTAACTCTGGGGGGGGGAGTGTGTGTGTGTGTGGGGGGGGGGGGGGGGGCGCACCCGGCCGCTGCAAGTAGCACGATACCTCCGAATCAGATATTTTCAGGCCCAGAGACACGAAACCGAGTTTCACCGATGTGGATGAGCACCCGGCGCAAGCATTGAATGGACTGTGGGCAGGAGAGCTGACCGGCCCCTGTCCGACTCCTTGAGAACCACAGGAGAAACAATACTCCACATGTCCCCTCATCCCTGACTTGGTACGCCCTGACTACCCATCCACCACACTCTGAACGCCTTCTCATTGGCATCTTCCACCTGTCCTCAGCAGGTGGAAAATGTCAGCAGTTTTGTCACCTGAAAAACACATGGAAATAGGCCTGGCACTTCCGGATCTTCGTAGATATTCCACATTTTCAGGGGCAAATCTCGTAATCGCTGAATGTTGCAGGGATACGGACTGGAAACAAACCACTATTATCTGCACCAAAATCCTGAAAACTCAAAATGACGTCCATAGACCTATAATTCAGGAGAGCCATTCTTACGATTTTGTACAAAAAGAAGGAAAAGTTGTGATGGCGTGAAAAGCGCATGGGCTAAAATATAGGGTAACGCTATAGGCAGGTAATTCAGAAATGCATGCTCGTCCAGGGACTAAAAGCAAAACCAAAAAAACCACAAGCGCCAGATTTGCTTTCCTGCAGTATCAGTAATGGGCACTTGGTGGGAGCAGATGTCACGCGTGTGATGTTTATGAAGTTGAAAATTACCATTCTCTTTCACTGCCGACATGATGGCAAGAGCATTGGTTTGAAATGGGGCTCCGAACTGTACGAAAAACATACGCCTCTGGCAACAGCGAGCAAGTGTTGTCTGTAGTTAGACTTTACTCGATAGAGATGTGGCAGAAATAGTAAAGACAAAAAGCAGTGCCTGATTGAAGTGGGTGGTTGTTGGGAGAGACTTATTTTTCCGGCACTTATTTTTAGGGACAGGCACTTATTTTTCTGCATGAGACATTTTGCAGGCTAGGGAGCGTTTGCTGCTGGATTAGAGAGGCTTGAGGTGAAATGAAGACTACACAGCTTTAGTAATGGGCGCTTCTGGCATTTAATTGCACCACCCACACGCTTGGCACCCATTCATTTACAAATTAAGCTCTGACAAAAACGTCAGAAATTCTAAAAATCAGATGAATATAAAAATGCAGTGAAGTGACTGTGGATTTGTTGAGACTGGGAGTATTACAGGAACTCTATAGGAGATTACAAGAACAAAGGGAGAAGAAGCAAATGTGGATCTACTCCTGGCTCCACGCTTTCTGCTCACACCACTGGCCTAAAGACCATCACACTGCAGGTTCTGCAACCATGGTGAGACATGTTTCGTTATGACTATTTGTAGAACACACATCCAACCCATAAGGATATCCAGGTGCTAGCTAAGAAGGGGAATGAAGTAATTGAGTCTAAAGACAAGGTAAAGAACAATGTCTTCACTTTCTTACAGAATTCAAGGGATGAGGAGGTGCTGAGAAGGTGCCTGTGCCTGCTCCGTGGATGTAAGCAAGCTGGAGGTCGGCAGGGCATAGGTTTTTGGTCAGGTGTGGAAACTGATGCAGTTGTTGAGGTGAGATGAACTTGGACTGAGCAAGGTTTTGTACCTGTGGGTGAAGAGCTTTAGAGTGCCAGGTTGTGGGCGGGGAGCTAGTGGAGCTCCTTGTGGTGTGAGGTGGTGTATGTACGGGGAGGGAGCCTGAGTGGGACTGTTCTAGCTGCTATTTATCAGCCGCAGCTTGTTTCCTCTGCCTTTGTAAAGATATATCTCTCTGCCTCCTTTTTTATTTCCACAGGCACCATTTTGTGTCAGCAGTCATGCTTTTTTTCTCGTGACCCAACCCTATGCTTTCCACATCAGTTCCACCACCCAGCTCTTTCTGCTTCTGCTTTTCTTTTCTTTTCTGGTACTTCGTGGATGCTATAATGTGGTAGCAGCCGCAAGTTGTTTCATTTTTACCCCTGTTGCTTTATCAGTGTACTACAGCTGCACATCCTCAGTATAGACTGTTCATGTCTCCCCGTCTCACTGCATCCATAACGATCTGGCAGCAGTTATGGATGATTTTGGTTGTTTGGTGCTCCCATTCACTCTCAATCAATCAGGGATTTGTAAAGCGCACTACTCACCCGTGAGGGTTTCAAGGCGGTGAGGAGGTGAGTGGGGGAAAGGGGAGGGGGTGGTGCTGCTACTGCTCGAACAGCCAGGTCTTGAGAAGTTTCCTGAAAGTAAGGAGGTCCTTAGCCTGGTGCAGGTGGGTGGGAAGAGTGTTCCACATTTTGGTGGAGAGGTGCGAGAATGATCTACCCCCAGTTGTAGTTCTGCGGATGCGTGGGACAGTGCGAGGTCGGCGCAGCGAAGATGCCGGGTTGGGGCATAGAAGGAGAGTCGTCTGTTGAGGTATTCTGGTCCGGTGTTGTGCAGCGCTTTGTGAGCGTGGGTGAGGAGCTTGAAGGTGATTCTCTTGTTGACTGGGAGCCAGTGCAGGTTTTTCAGGTGGTCTGTGATGTGGCAGTGGCGGGAGATGTCCAGGATGAGGCGTGCAGAGGTGTTCTGGAAGCGCTGCAGCCTCTTCTGGAGTTTGGCCATGGTTCCTGCGTAGAGGGCATTGCCGTAGTTCAGTTTGCTGCTTACAAGGGCTTGGGTGACTGTTCTTCTGGTTTCGGTGTCTCTCATGTCTTCATCTGTTTCCTTACCATCTTGATAGTGTGTGTCTGCCCCTTCCTGCTTTTGTTTATTTATTTAGTGCAGTTTTATGTACTGCAAACTCTACTTAAGGGCATTGGAGAAATTTTACATGAACCACAGATCACATTACTCTTTTTTTGGGAGATCAGGGTGGCACAGGGAAATTAAGTGTTTTGCCCAGAATCACAGGATATTGAGCTGAGGCAAGACTCAAACCTGGGCCCAGATTTACTAACATTTGACTCAAAGCAATGCAACAAACAAAGTTGGTTCACTGCCTTATATCAAAGCAAGAGGAAAAACAATGTGTCATATCTAACTAGATACAGCATTTTGTTTACTTTCTACAGGCTCTAGTGCACTTTATGCTGCCATGCACCAATGTAGAACCCTATGTATTATAGTACACGAATATTTGTGTTCTCTAAAACATAGGTGTTGTACTGGAAGTAGACCCTTCCAGTGCAACAACTATGCTTTAAGATTTTTCCCACTTTGAATGTATGCTGTACAATGCAGAGTTGGAAAAATAAGGAAAAATTAAACTATTTTTCTTCATTACACCTGCCTCAAAAGGGCATACAATATTGGAGGAAATCCCTTTCAACGATGGTTAGGAGATAGTGATTTAAGTAAAAAACCATGGATGGCTGCATGGGAACGCCCATGCACAACCCATGGAATACCCCTTTAAAGCAAAATAAAATAAAGTAGCACTTTCGCTACACAAACCAGGTGCAAAGAGTTAGTAAATCTGGGGCCAGTTCCCCGTTCCAAAGTCATCAGCTTTGTCCCTTCCTGTCATTGTGTTGACATTCACAAGTCCATCCTTCTCTGCATCCACTTAGTCCCTGCACATTTCACATAGGCTGTCCATGCTCATTCCTTCTCACAGCAGTCACTATATGGTGTTGGTAGTCCCACCCTCATCCCCTCACTTCCCCTGCCTTACCACCACACCCTTTGAGGCTGCCTCATCTGGTTTCTTTTGAAATCCATTTCCGGCCCACTGCTGTCTCCTAGGCTGCATTCTAGGCTAGCTGCTTCCAGTGCATGCAGGGGCCAGTATTAAAACATGCTTCTGGTTCTCCCTGGGTACAGTATACTTACCGATGATGCATAACAATTCCCCTGCATGTGCCCCTTCTGTATCTTTACATGAACCCAGCCTCCTGTGTTCCTCAAGGTCTCCTTGTTTTTTTATTTTTGCCTCACTGTGGTCTCCCACTAGCTCTTCTCATCCGCGAGTCTCTCTGTAATCAGGAGTTCTCAACTTGGAAGGAGTGTGCCAGCAGGAGGTGCTGTTATGCATATTGTCCTCAGTGAAAGCCCCATCTTTTGAGTAAATAGTTTCAACATCCCAAGTGCATGACTCTCAAAATTGACTATTGGGAAGAACTAAGGACGAAAACTATGCTTCAAGAAGTGTGAGTCACACCTTTTCAGTGAGACTGCTTCAAGGTATGAGATTCACATCAACTGAATTAAACTGTGCACTGTTGTGGTGAACTCACTCTAGGGTCCAGATTTACAATGATTTTGTATTGGGGATTTCTTGTTACTTTTTTTTAACGCAGACCTAAAGCAAAATCCAGGTTGGTTTTTACAAACCAACTGAAATGGCAATTTGCATTGGTTTGTAATCAAAATTAATGCAACACAGTGCAATGTGCTGTCTTGCATTACTTTGCATCAAGGGGTATTCCATGGACGGCACATGGGCGTTCCGATGCACCCACCTATGGATTCTGACAAAAAAACAAGAATTGTAGGCCTGGATCTGCACCAAAATATTGCACTTCCATAAAACTGGTGTAAGGAGGAGAAATATTTTTATTTCTCTTATTTTTCCTCTTTGAATGTGTGCTGCATTGTGAACAAAGAGATGAAACTCAGTGTGTGTGTGTCCAGAAGTGTTACATTCAATAGAGCAAAAAGAGCAGTTGCACTGGCTCGAGGGTGGCAAGGGTCATCTTTACCCCAGTTATGACTATCTTCATTGAAACTCACAAAATGACAAACTGCGCAACAAAATGTAATCATGTGATCTACACACCCAGTGAGAGAAATTATTGGCCAAGATGTGGGACTGTATTAATTGTGTAACAGTGTGCTCTAAGAAGTGATACTCTCCCAGATGAATGAGAGTGTGCAACAAAGCACAAGACTGAGACCCACTGAGTGAGACTGCAGGCTGGGGTGAACTCTCATTTAGGGGCATATTTACAAGCTCTGTGTGCCTCCTTGCGCTGCCCTAACGTCATCTTTTTTACGCTAAGGCAGCGTCAAAGAGACATTTTCCCTCTGCCACATTTTAAAGTGGCACACTGCAAGTATTCTGTCACTTTGTAATCCCATTTGCCACATTATGCCTGCAGCATGCAAGGGGGGCATTCATACCCCCATTTGGAGGCCCAAAAAAATGTTGCAGTGAAATTTATTAGATTTCACTGCACCATTTTCCCATCATTTTTAATGCCTATCCCAATGTTTTAAATGGGCCTCCCCATGCATTGCTTGACTAGTTCTATCATTTTTGGTGCTGGTCGACCAGTGTGCCACAATAGAGTCGAAAATATGATGCTGTTGTGCTAACATGCGCCATGGTGCACCATATTGTAAATGCATCGCTACCATGGTGACGTTAAGTGGGTGCTGGGGGGTGCAAGAAAAGTGGCTCATTACAGCTGATGCAGCACTTTCTTGTAAGTATGCCCCGTAATGTGCTTTCGGTGAATGCAAAGCTCTATAATTTACTGTACAATATCGTGCTACAAACCAAACTTATCACACCCAATGAGCTTGCAGTCGGTCATATTTTTGTTCTCTCTATCCCTGGTACCACTAGACCTCTGTGGTGTTCCCCTCCAATGGGTACTGTGTGTTCTGGTGCTCCATTACTTTGTTCAGTGTCGAGCGCTTGCATGGGCAAGTTTATGCTCCCAGACACGTTGTTTTTAAATACTGGAAATAGGTACACCAACAAGAGAAGCTTAAAATACTAGACACTGGTATTGCTAGGTACCGCAGTGTGGACACCTGGCAATGCATCATTCACAAGAACTGATAAAATACAGTTAAAATCACTAGATACATGCCACACTAATGATATTCTGGTCTTTCAGCCACATCTCATCTCCTTGCTAATACATCTCTTCTTTCACCCTCATCTAACAGCCCCTAAGGATGACATTTGTGTCATAGGCCTGACAGGGCACCCTCGCTTGAAGAGTCAGAATCCATACTTTTCACTGAGAAAATAACCTGTCTTCTGTACATTTCAAAGTCTGTCCGGCTTCCTCCTAGATTGTAAATGTTCTGAGAGATGTCTTCAGGATAATTACGGTCTCAAATAATTTGCAGTAATTGTTTTTTTTCCCTGTGTGATATGGTGACGTTCCACAGAGGCTTGTTAGTCATCAACAAGTTTGTTTTGTGCCATCTGCTGCCTTACGTGATTGTTCTCTGAAACACACAACTCGGAACTAGGAGATATGCCAGCTCCATGTCACCCCCACAGAAATATGCAAAGGTCTAAATAATAATAGCTGAATGCATGGAAGATCCTTCCTTTCAAGCTGAGGCCCTGTGTGTTGTGCTTCTTTGTTTGTGATTCTGGGTTAAAGTGAAAGGACGGGTGATACTCACAGTGCAGTCTAGTGCTTCTTTAATGCTGTCCAGGGCAGTAGCAACAGAGAAGGCGGGTGGGAGGGGGCGTTTTGGGGGGATTTATTCCCCCAGCCTATACTAATCTTCGCTCCCCCCTGCCTCTGCCCCCCTCCCCAACAATTACCAAGGAAGCTGGCACAGTATTTGTGGAAAACTTAGTTTAAAACCAGTTTATCTAAACAAACTGCATTCGCATTTGAAAGCAAACAGTCTATTTGGAAAAAAACATACTGGAGTTCAGAATATGAATGAGCAATAAAAATGCCTTTTTTCAACTTTATACATTTGGTGTGTGCTCAAAGACAGCATTTCAATGTCTGCCTATGTCTTCTGACAATTTAAGGTGGAGATGTTTTTTGCCTTTCTCTGACTTCAAAGTGAGAGGATTTTGTAAAGGAAACAATATGACAATTTCAATGTGCTACAGGCAGGGTCACTGGAATTATGTTGCAAGGAACCCAAACTATTCTGCAAGGTCGACTAAATAATGCAGCAAGAAAATACAAGTTAAAACTCTTACTTACTGCAGTACATTTTGTGATAATATTTCATTATTTTGTAATTTTCTACATGTTAGCGCTATCTGGACAAAGGTTTCACTTCATTATTACCAGCCCCACATCTAAGTACAGCTATAGATAATTGCAAGATGATCAGCATTTTTAGTAACTTTTGATTCCTAAGAGTTATAAACTATTTATTTTGTTAAAATCCATAGATTATGCAGCAAACAATGGTATATTTTGCAAATGAAGCACATTTATAATAATGTAGAAAACACAGTAGCCGCAGAATCAAATAATTCCAGTGGCCTTATGTACAGCGAGTGTGAAAAGAAAGACTGTAGTGTGACACTTTGTTTCTAATACACAAACATTGTAGATACCTGTAAATATTTAAACATGTATAAGCAGTTATGAAGGCAGAAATGAAGCATATTTTATTTTGTATTTCTGAAGTGTGATTGAATCAAAAATTGAAATAGGACAAAAACAAGTCTTTGTGATGCACAAATGATGAATATTGCATTGTATTTCATTGTATTGAATGGTAGCATTTGTACAGTGTATGCTATGCCTTTGTGAGGCACTGAATCACTTACGTACATGGGCAGCAAGGTACGCTGTATAGGATAATCTTTGGTCATGAGGATGTTGTATTTGTTTTGTGATCTTATATGGGGAAGCGTTTCCATGTTGTGCATATTGACCACTGAGTTGTGGTTATCATTTAATGTGATGCAGTACTTAGGAGTGTGGTGGATGATGAAGTGCAAGAGACAAAGATATATAGTTTATGGTTTTCAGTACATTGCAACTTTGAACAGTCAGCAGGTTCCTTTATGGTATTTCTTATGATTATAATCTGCTTAGCTAGTTATTGCACTGATTTGCCCAATCAGAAAATTTGCATGTAGTTGTGGAACTGAGCTGGCATAATTGAAAGGAGACAGGACAGGAGAGATCTGTTAGAATGTGCCTAGTTACAATCATCTGAGTGTTAACTGTGAGATGCAAGGAGCAGCCATGGTGTATAGATATTTGATACCCGAAGTTGTGAACTGGATTAAAGTCCTACTATTTACCTGCAGTGTGTGACAGATATCTTCAGTTATTCCATGCCTGTTCATTTAGTGATGGCTTTTCTATTGGCTGCACAGTACTGGTGATAAACAACCATTGTAGCAAATATGTTTTATGTCAGTGTAGGATGTGTAAGTTACAGATGGCTGCAAACCACTGAGTGTCATGGTGTTAAGATAAGTATGGGCCAGAAATGGTCTATATGAAATTACATAACTATTAAATACCCCGGTGAACCATAGGTCAGCCCTTCTGAACTCACCTACCTATAAAATGTAGTTTGCTAGTTGGGTTGTTCTAATCTGAGGATTGTAACTTGAAGGTTGAGCTTGAGGTTGTAGATATCTTTCAGAGGAGTCTATTGCCACAATATATGGTGGTGTAGTTTTCTTGGAAATAGCCATGTTTATAACTGGCTTCTGAAGTGTATGCTCCTGGATGCTTTAAATGTTGGCTGGTAGTGAGCTCTAGAGCTTGGCAGCTTGTACTGAATAAGCAGCACCTCCTAAGGATTTCTTATTGGTAAGGTGAAATGATGATAAGTGGTTCAAGTCTGAAACAGTGTCCTCTTTTGTTTGCATTGCTTGAATATAGCATGTAAGTCTAGTATCTCTTTAACTTAGAGGCTCTGTGGACAATGCAAAGTGCCTTGAAAATTGTCTTTCTTGCTATAGGTAGTCTGTGGTGTGATTACAAGGCTGGAGTCATGTGCTCTCAGGTGAAGACAGAGAAAAGGTCTTACAGCAGCATTTTGGATGAGTTCTATTTTGTTTATGATGAATGCTGGTGTACCAATGAAACAGCTGTTGACATAGTCAAGCTTGGAGATTACGTGCGTGAGGATGTTCTGCAGTTTCCTTTGGTATCCAAGGTATGGAAGTATGCAACATAGTGTTATCATTGTGCTGTAGGCACTCTGTTTCATGTTATTAACACGTTGTATCAAACATAGGTCTGATTCCATGGTTAACCCTAGGTTTCTTACTCCTCTGGATATTATTGGAGAGGCCTCATGTTCTTAGGCCATATGGCGGTAGGCTAGTATTTTGCCATTGTCCACTAGTCATATTATCTGACTTTGAGGTATTTAACTTTAGATGGTAATCGTCATCCATATGTTTATAGGACTAAGGCAGTCAGACTATTAATTTTTAAAATGATTTGGGTGTCATTTGCTTAGTTGTAACAGGTGAGGTTGAATGATTTAATCAGGTTTGGTAAGGGGGTTAGGTAGATGTTCAGTAATAGAGAGGATTTGATTTTGATGGACCCCTTAGGGACACCACAGTGGTGTATATGAGGAGCTGATATGAAAGGTAGTACCAACAAAGGCTCAATGTCACAGCTGAGAGGCCAATAATTCAATGGGCATTAGCTGAACTCCCTCCTCACCTTTCACAAATGGTAGGTCAAACAAGAATTTGCTGTGAAAAAGGATTGCATAAACTGAACCTGACATTGAGTCATGATGTTCTTAAGCCAGCAAATTTTATGACCTTTCCTATTTCTGATACATGAGTGGTTGTCACTGCCGAAACCTACCAGCAATTCAGGGCCATATTTATACTTTTTGACGCAAAACTGCGCTATCGCAGTTTTGCGTCAAAAAAATTAGCGCCGGCTAACGCCATTCTGAAGCGCCAAGCGGGCGCCGTATTTATTGAATGGCGTTAGCCGGCGCTAGCAGACCGGCGCTGCCTGGTGTGCGTGGAAAAAAACCACGTACACCAGGCAGCGCCGGCGTTGGGGAAAATGGCGTTAGGGCGTCTTAAAATGGGGCAAGTCAGGTAGAGGCAAAAAAATCGCCTCCACCCGAATTGCGCCATTTTTAACGACACCCAGACGCCATTTACATGACTGCTGTCTTAGTAAAGACAGGAGTCATGCCCCCTTGCCCAATGGCCATGCCCAGGGGACTTATGTCCTCTGGGCATGGCCATTGGGCATTGTGGCATGTAGGGGGGCACAAATCAGGCCCCCCTATGCCAATTTATTTTTTTTTTTAAATAAAAAATTATACTTACCTGAACTTACCTGAATGTCCCTGGGACGGGTCCCTCCATCCCTGGGTGTCCTCCTGGGGTGGGCAAGGGTGGCAGGGGGGGTCCCTGGGGGCATGGGAGGGCAGCTGTGGGCTCAATTTGAGCCCACAGGTCCCTTAACGCCTGCCCTGACCCAGGCGTTAAAAAGAGGCGCAAATGCAGGGTTTTTTGCCCCGCCCACTCCCGGGTGTGATTTTTGCCCGGGAGTATAAATACGACGCATTCATTTTTTTAGACGGGAACGCCTACCTTGCATCTCATTAACGCAAGGAAGGCGTTCACGCAAAAAAATGCCGCTCATTCCTCATACTTTGGCGCTAGACGCGTCTAACGCCAAAGTATAAATATGGCGTTGGTTTTGCGCCGAATTTGCGTAAAAAAAAACGACGCAAATTTGGCGCAAACGGAGTATAAATATGCCCCACAGTGTCTAATCAGTAAACTCCAGATTCCAATATGACATATCAACTTGATTATCCCATTGTGCTGGAGAGTCATTACAAGTCAGGCACAACTTGCTTTTGATTAACATTGCTACAGCCTACACTGGCCTGTTGTGAAATATAGCGTGGGGAGAGAATATATCTGCTATTAAGAACTTTATTTTGTTTGAAGGAGCCAGATAGTTGGTCAGATTTATGTGCCCTCTTGGGAGGGCAGCAAATATCCTAACTAGAAGTAGCGTGAGTTTAAAATGAATGACCTAACATGGCCTGCCATGTCACAAAGGGCTGCAATAACAGACTACCTATCTTTAAAAAATGATTTGATATCTAGATAACGCTGACAGGGTCAACATGCTGAGGATTCATCTCATTGAACCAAATATTGTGGAAATCATAACCAGAGCATCTGTAGCTGTTAGCATTTATATTATAATTTACATTTCTAGACATACCCACAAAATATCAACTAACATTTTCTGATTTTTATATATGGTAATTTAAGATCTCTGTAGTATGAATCTGCTTTTTGAAGTATATTGTCTCCTTTCAAATTCAACCTTAACTTTTGTCTAATTTATGGTCATAACAAATAAAGTGCTGTCATGAGGTCCTATGTAATTAATGTACTAAATTCATAATACTTGGTGAACATTTTATGTAGTGTTTTATTGGGAGAAGTGTGGGAACGGTGGGTGGTAGCATTTTTATGGATCCTCACAAATTCCAGAATCATTCTTCACAGAAATATTAGGAAAATCTATGATTTAACTAAAGTTTGGTGTTTATAGGGCATTCTGAGTAAAAATAATTGATATTGGTATCCACCCAAGCCATACCGCTAGGTGCCTTGTTTTCAGAAATGTCGGCCCTCACAGGCTTCCCTGGGTGCCGACTAACCCTAGCCGAAATACCACAGCTGCCCGCATTGTCAGAATGGGTCAATTTGCAAGGCAAAATCTTGATGTTTTCTTGTGTCTTCCAGTGCTTAGGGAGCTTTTCTATTCACTGGCAGTAGCCCAATTACACAAGTGGGACACTGTTGTTATTGAGAGGATGCATAGGAATGCTGTGTGGAAGGACATTTGTGGATCCCCGCAGATTCCATACCCAGTCTGCTTTCTTGTTTGTTTTGCTGTGTAATGTCAGTGGCCCACAGCGTGCTGCACAATACACCAAAACAAAAAAACAAACTTAGGGCTCATGGGAAGCATTTCTCTCATGTCCTGACTTTGATTTTGATTGTCACTTTGCTTTCTGGTGTGAGTACCAGAAACAATTTCTTAGCCAGTACTGTGGATGACCCTGAAGTCCATTGCACTTTGAAGGTAGTGTAGTTCACATCATCGGGTCATCATATGCCTTAAAACAGTTAAAACCCACCAGTTCAATGCAGCCTGACGTCATGTCCAACAAAAACTGACAAAAAGTAACAGGGATATGATGGCCACATTGCACTAACTTCTTTGTTCCTTGATTGTAGGGGACGTCTACAGGACCCAAATGTGGTAGGCTTCTGGTCCTGGGGAACAGTGAAAAGCACAGTGGTCAAAGAGAGATGGCAGGTGCTGCTAATGGCCATGCACAGCCAAGAGAATTTTTTTATTTGTATTTGTGTGTTTTATAGAGCGCATTATACCTTTAGGCATCAAAGCACTAAACATCAGAAAGAGGCATCCCTCAACAATGGCTAAGTTAAGAGAGAGAGAACAGCTAAGTCTTCAATTGTTTCCAGAAGGCCATATAAGAGCCTCTACTGGCTATCTGTAGAGGCATTGTTTCCCAGAGTTTGGCCGCTGCTTTCGCAAAAGCGTGACCTCCCCATCTGGCCTTCCGAAACTTAGGAACAACCATCTTCCTCATATAGGATGTGGGAAAACTGGGCTGATTGCAGAAGCCCCCTCTATTGTTGCCCCCATTTGTGACTGATAGTGGTGTTTCTGACTCTGAGTGTGCCCTGGGCACTGCTAACCAGTCCCAGGGCCAGAGCTCTGTTTCAGATGGTATAGGCAAACTAGGCATAATTATAATTAGCTCTGACAATCTACCTATAAATCCCTAGCCTATGGTATGGGATGTAGGTTTAGGGACTCCCAGTATAGTTAGTGCACCCATGGGTGCACTGCTGTGGTGTCCAGTGTTATCTTAAAGGCAGGCCTGCCTTACTGGCTGCTTTTAAACTTAACCCCAAATTTGACTTTGGAATTAAAAGTACTTCCAAAGTCCTAAACTACCTTAATTTTATACTTAAGTCATCCCTAATGTCTGCCCTCAGTGCTCCAAGTGTTGGGTGCAATGTAAATATAAGCAGGGACATTATAACAGATGTTTTATAAGCCCGGGGAAGGAAAACATACAAAGTTGTTTCGCCATTGTAGTTCATTAGATCCATATGCTAATATTGGGAAGCTTTATTGAAAAATAAATAAAGTCTTATCTCCACTAGAAAATAGCTAAATCTGTCAAGTTTGGTATCACATTAAAAGTTAGAATAAATCCAACAACTTTCCAGTGTTTGATTTATCATAACTAATACATAGAAAGAGCTTTAGAACTCTTTCTGAAAGTTATCAAAATGAGCGCTGTAGTGCCCTTTCATGATTTGTCTGTTTCTGGCAGTCCCAACCAGGCTGCCTCAATTAGGGTGAGAAGTGACCTGTGCTGAAGCAAAGGAAGCATCTGGTGGGAGGAAAACTGCTGCAAGAGATGGCAGAGCAGAATGGGGGAAAGTGACCAAACTGGTTTTCAAAGGAGGGAAAGACATCTGGGACAGAAACTGGACCTCCCCCATTTCCTATTTGCCCAGCCAGATGGGAGTCCCAATAATTGGATTAGGAGAGGGGTTGGAAGGGGTGTGTTTAAGTTAACTTTGCCACACCAGTGGGTGGGCTCAGCCAGGTGTAACCTTCAAGGAGGGATTTTCTCCATGTTGTATTTTTAAAGAATGCTACTTTCTGGGATTATTATTTTTTTACGCAAAATCGGCGCAAAAGTACAAAATACAATTGTATTTTGTAAATTTGCGCCTATTTTGCATCAAACAACGATGCAAATGCGGCGCTAAAAAAGTAGAAATATGGGCTAAAATGTTTTCCTATTTTTATAAATTGGTGTTGGATGTTTATTGTGTGATGTGTTTGACTTATTTACTGTTTTGTTGATATTGAATTATTTACACACCTGTCTCTTAAGTTAAGCCTAACTGCCTGTGGGCCAAGGTACCAGTGGTTGAGCAAAGATTAATTTATTGAGACCTTGACTGGAACTAGTGGGGGATTGTGGCCTTTTGCTAAGAGTTAGTACCTACCTGCGCTTACAAATAATCCACTTTTCAATATAGGAGTTGTCTCACAGAGTGATACTAGTGAAATGCAGACCTCAGAGCAAGCAATCCTTGCTGATGCAAGGTCTTATGTACCATACAAAGAGCTTTAAAATGCACTCTCGGTGAGACATGTAACCAGTGCAGTGACCGCAGGCCCTCTCTTACTGAGAGACACTTTGTTATGTTTAAAACCAAACATTCTGCTGCAATCTGGATCATCTAAATTTGCCTGAGAAGAGATTTATCGATGTTGAGATAAAGTGCATTGCAGTAGTTGAGCCTGAATGTGACCTGAGCAATTGCTACTGCAGCTTTAAGTTCGGAGGGAATGAAAGGAAGTATTTTTTACAACATCGTCATGATGTAGAAACAAATACTGGTCATTCTGTTAACTTGTGAGTCAAAAACCAGTGCATCAACAAATATCACTCTTAAATCCTCTGCAGTGTTAACTTGGGTGGTAATTTGGCTGCATGTCTCTGGTTACCACACCCCTGACCACACAGAGTACTGGCACCAAAGATCAGGATTGCCGTCTTTTCTGCATTAAGCTTTAGGCAAGTCTCCTTCATCTAATTGTTGCTTACAATTGATTAAACCTTTTAGCCACAGTCTGTGTATCACTGAACATTGAGACAATTATCTGAGTATCATCTATGTAAGATTGCGCCTAAAAGCCATAAGACCTCACCAGGATTGCAAGTGAAGCCACATAAAGATTGAATTTGAGCTAGGTGTCCTCACCTCACCTAGGTGTCCTGCAGGACTCCAAATGGCAGTTGAAAAGGAGGAGCCCTACATTTCCTGCAGCTAACTGTATGAGTTCTACTGGTGAGAAAAGAGCTCAATAAGGCCAATGCAAAGTCTCTTATCCATGTCCGGTGCAATCTATACACCAAGCAGATTGGAGACACAGTGTGTCAAATGTTGCGTATAAGTCCAACATCATCAAGATGGCAGTGGCACCCTGGTGCACTTGAGTCCGAATAAGATCTGCCGCTGCCACCAAGGCAGATTCTGTGCTGTGTCCACTATGAAAACTGTTTGGAGAAGGATCCAAATGGTTTTGTGTGGCAATAAATTCCATCAGAATCTGATTCATGTATCTTTCTAAGATTGTATATGGAGCAGGCAGCAGTGAAATGGGGTGTACGTCTTTTAGATCATCGGATGCTCCATATGGCTTTTTCTTCAGAGGAATAAGAATTGCTTCCTATCGCTGAGGGAAAATTCCTGTACTAATAACTTGATTCAAAACCTTTTCTAAACAACTAGTGATGAGGTCTGGGGCCAATTGGATAATTTTGGGATGGTATATGTCCTCCGGGGATCCAGATGTCAATTGCATTAATGCATTTTAGTTTTGAGTACAGGGTATCAGGGGAAAGGAAAATAAAGGACTGGAAGATTCTTCAGTTTTTGGATTCTGTCTCCTGTAAAAGGTCTCCTTCTCCCACAGAATTCATTTCTGAAAAAACTTTAACAATTTTCTCCTTAAAATAATCTGCTATCCTGTTGCAGAAACTTTGAGTTTTCAAGAGATTGCTGACTTGGGTGGTTGGATAACTCTTTCACCGCCCTAAAAAGCTAATTTGACATATTCAATGCTTCACATATTTTGCCTGCATAATAGTTTCAGTTGTCATGCACGGTCTCTGGAGAAAAAGGCTAAAGGCAGACAGTAAAAAAAATGGAGATATATAAAGACGATAGAAGAGAAGATAGAGAAAACATGTCCTAGAAAAGAAGATAATGTTGAGGGAAATAAAGGAGAATAAGTGGAAAAAGCAAGTGGGAGAGCAAAAGAGACAAGAATGACAAGAATGATGCAGCAGCAAACAAAAAGGGGTAGTGGGAAACAAGTTGACATAGTCAATGGGGACAGAGATTAAGAGATGGGGAGAGAATAGAGAAACTAAGAGAGAGCCTAAAAGAGAAAAATGACAGCTAGATATGCATGGACAAAATGTGACTGGAGATTTTAGGTGGAATTTATAGCTTAGCATGTATTGGCCAATACACCTGACTGAATGTGATTTCCATGCACAATTTTGCACATTATCTTCTAGAAGAGGTCTTAATGTAAGATCTGAAAATCACCTCGCATGCTGGTCTTTAAAGTCCAATAAAGTCTAACTATAGTTACCTGATCCACATTGCATTTAGAAAATTGCTTAACAATGACACCCCATGTTATTTGTTATTATATGCTCTTGGTGAGAAGTGCTGACACCTCCTCTTTTAATGCACATCAGTCATGTCTACATTTGCTGGAATAGTCGCTGCAAAGTAAAACCTGCTTGGTGAGAAGTCTAAGTTCTATTAGAAAGGTGATTTGCCTTTCTGGTGTATATTTAAATATGTCAGTCTCTTAACTGTTTCAGAACATGAAGCTTGATATTTATCTTAATCTGTAACAATACCGAACAATCCCTTTACAAGAAAATATTTTCCATTTCTAGTAGACGTAGCAGGCTTTCTACATTCACCTCTCTGAAAAGTGTATGCTCGTCCAACCAATGTTAGCCATAAAGAGGATTCTATGCAGAGTTCATGGCATGTGAAAGAGTGGAGAATGTTTTCTGATGCACAGGTATTTTCTTCTTTTTGGTGAAGTCTTTGTGCCCCTGAGACTTCAGAACATGAGACAAGCTCAGTCCAAGCCATTGGAGAGCACTTGTGGGGAAGGCAGAGCCCTTCCTGCAGAGTCAGAGGCCAGCAGGCAGCAGGGCAAAAAGCTTGGCAGCAGTCCTCCTCAGCAAAGCAGTCTAGATGAGTCTTTTGGGCAGCCAGAAAGTCCCTCTGACAGAGTCCAAGTGTAAATCCAGAAGTGTCTGATTTGATGGGGTCAGAGACACAGTATATATACATCTAAAAATGCTTTACAGCAGGGGAAACTTCAAAGAGTGGTTTTGAAGTCTACATGTTACCCTTTCAGCATAGTCCTGTCTGTCAGAATCCCTGTGGGGGTTTATCAGTCTTTTGTGTGAGGTCAGGTCACTGACCTTTGAAGTGTAAGAGAGAGCCCCTCCACCCTTCCCGCCCAAGGAGACCCATTCAGTATGCATATGAATGCAGATGTGACTGAGGGCCTGATTATGACCTTGGTGGAGGGGATTACTCCGTCCCAAAAGTGATGGATATCCCATCCGCCGTTTTACAAGTTCCATAGGATATAATAGAACTTGTAATATGATGGGTGGGATATCCATCACGTTTGCGACAGAGTAATCCCCTCCGCCAAGGTCGTAATAAGGCCCTTAGTGTCCTGTGTTCATGGCTGTCTGGTTGGAATGCACAAAGGGAGCTGTCAACCAGCACAGACCAGACATGGTTTTGAGACATGCTGTAAGGCACAGATGGCAGTAAATGCAGAGAAATGTCCACTTTCTAAAAGCGCCATTTCTTAAATAGTAATATTAATTCCAACTTCACCAGTAAGCAGGATTTTCTATTACCATTCTTGCCGTACTAAACATGACAGGGCTACTCCTTTCAGATCAGAATCTGACACTTAGAAGTATATAAGGGCATTTCTAATGCTGACCTATGAGAGGAGCAGGCCTCACTTTAGTTGAAAATGAATTTGTGAGATTTCCACTACCAGGTCATGTAAAACACTTCAGTATAGGTCCTGCCTTTTACTTACACAGCACCCTGCCATATGGGATACCTCGGGCCTACCTTAGGGGTGACATATATGTAGAAAAAGGAGAGTTTGAGGCCTTGCAATTAGTTTTAATTGCCAAGTCCAATTGGCAGTGAAACTGCACACACAGGCTCTGCAATGACAAACCTGAGACATGGTTAAGTGGCTACTTATGTGGGTGTCACAATCGGTGCCGCAGGCCTACTAGTAGCATTTAATTTACAGGCCCTGGGCACATGCAGTCCACTTTACTAGGGACTTACAAGTAAATTAAATGTTCCAATAGGGTATGAGCCAATGTATGAGCACAGGCACTTTAGCACTGGTTAGCAGTGGTAACGTGTCCAGAGACTTAAAGCCAACAAAAATAAGGTCAATTAGGAAGAGGGAGGCAAAAAGTTTGAGGTGACTCTTCAGAGAAGGCCATTTTCCAACATAACCTTATAGTGAGGTTCATTGTGGGACCTCCCTACCTTCCCCTCTAAAATGACACCTACATTCTGGTTAGTTTCCACCCTTGATGTAGTCCAAAAATGTTTAGAATGTTCACCACTAATTTCCCAAAATGTTCTTAATGGAAATGCTCCAAACTCCCTGTAAAGTTATTTTAAATTAGCGGGTAGTTAAATTCAAACGTCACTTACAAAGTTGAGTGGAACTGGGAAACTCCATACTTTTGCAAAGTAGATACAATTTTCTAACTTTACGTGAGATAAGGTTTATTCCTTTGGCCCATCCAGGTGTGATGATTTCCTGATGAAAAGTAAGATATCCTTCTGCAAAAAAATGTTGAGTGTGGGTTCTGGCTACCCGCCACCTGAGGTAAAATGAGAAAGGAGGAGAGCTCTGAGGCCGGCTTTTAAAAAAAACTTTTCATCAGCTTTGCATTTCACAAAGCTTGAACAGTTTAGAAAATACACAAAGTTGCGAGTGAGCTTACTTTCCAACCCTATACTTTAACTCCCATCGAAGTGATAGGATTTTAAGTTGGATTGTGGAAGTGTGCTTAAATATATACCTTCAAAAATCCATGTATTTCTTCACATAGAATCACATGGAGTGAACCCTGAATATTTAAACTACAATAGTGGTGGCACAGTACATTGAGGACAGACTATTGAATCCAAATTTTACCCACAGGTAAGTAAGTATAGATTTTTGTGGGGCGCCTCAAGGCCCTTGCAGTCCCAGTTGGCTGCTGGATCCACTCTCTTGAGGGAGCTGGCATTGCTCCTTCAAGCAGGGAGCTGCTTTAAATACAGACTGTTGTTTTACTTCAGTTTTGAAAATGTGTGAAAGATTTGTCAAACAGGGCCAAAGTTGATGGCAAAGTAAAAAATGATTTTTCCTATGGAAACTAGCTTCAAACTATAACTCCCAGTAGATAGAAAAAAAATAAAAATCCCAAGATGGCTGCCAATACTTCTTTGTTGAAGTGTTGGCAGCCGATCAGATCCCAGCATACGTTTGGGAGGGGTCACAAATCCTTTGATTCCCTAGCTATTCAAATGTGGATTTTCCTTAAATTTCTCAAAAACTACTAAACAGATTTACAACAAATAATAAAAAGGCCTCTTTCTGGACCAAGTGCTACCTTTTCTGCCAAATTAGGTGTAATTCCATCCAGTTGTATTTTGCACTGTCGCTGTACAATTTTTCTGATGGGATTTAACATTGGAAAAGCTGTCAATTTTACCTGTCTTTATCTCTGCCCATACTTGGTGGATCACCTTCAAACTTTCCAAACAGCAGCTCCTGTGACTGCGTAATTTTTTGAACAATTTTGTAAAGATTCGTCAAGCGACGGCAAAAAAATAGGCAAGCAAAAAACAGCCTTTTCTATAGCAACTAGGTCCTTACTATAACTACCTAGTGGCGACCGCTACTAGGTAATATATACATATATCTCATTGATGACATCCCTCTATATAATATAAATATATATATATATATATATATATATGTCAAAACAAGGACCTTTCAGGGTTAGAGTGACGCATAAAATATGCAAAAAACAAAGGAGAACTCTGGGAAGTTCCCAAATGTAGGTGGAGAGCAGCTCTAGTAAGGAGCACCCTGCAACACCAGCGAAACTCTAGATTTGCTCACCTCAAATGTCTGCTTATCTAGCAAAGTTTTTAAGCATAGGATCAGCACAGTGCTATGCTCGTCGAGCTAGATAATGACAAAGTATTTTGCCATTTGTACAGCAAAATCTTTAAGCATAGGATTGACACAGTGTCGTCCTCGCCGAGATGTAAAATGACAAAAGCAATTTACCACTCAAGGCACAGTGTTACAGCTTTGGACTGGTCAAATACCGTCCAAGCCAACCTGGAATGAGTAAAGCAACCCCTGACACATGTTTCGCTCTCATTAGAGCGCTTCAGAGGGGTTTAGCTTTGTCCATACACAAGGGATATAGATGATATTTTCATCATCTGGAAAGGTGATGTAGGATTGGCACTGAACTTTGTGGCGGCTTTGAATGACAATAAATACAATCTGAAGCTAAGTGAGCAGCATAGCAGTACATCTATTCAGTTTCTAGCTGTCGACGTGAATGTAGAAAATGGCTTGGTGCACACTAGGTTGTTCAGGAAGGATCCTGAATACCGGGGGACAGGAACAGGCGTAGGTGGTCCGGCAGTGCCCGTCTTCTGTAAAAATCATAGTGGATTTTTAGAGCCTGGTACCACTCCGATGAGGCCCTACCATTAGTTTTTGGAGGGTTTTGATTTCCTTATTTTTGGGATTATCCATTGTTTAAAGGATTAGGTATGTACTTAGGTCCTGACGAATCGCATAAGATCATTTTTTGACGAGAAAAAAGCGAGAAACATGTTGACCAACTACATAGAGTGACACAGGGGATCCTGTGTGCACGGTCTCTTTCTTACTATACCCTATTAAGAGACATAGCAACCATACCTACCTGTTTTTTATGGGGTATGTGGACATCATTCCACTAATTCCCCGCATACTGGTTTTAATCATGTCAGAGGTATCAGCATGAGAATAAAAATCATTATTAGTTACCTCTAGTCATTTTTAATATTTTCCCATATACCAATCCTTCACTTTATTGTTCTTGACCGGCTATACACGATTCTTAAAAGATCTCCGGCAAAGAGCCCCCTTGTGGGGCCCGTCAGGCATTGCAGCGCCGGCCTGATGAGGAGCTGGGCCCTATGATGAAGCATGTCACCGGAAGGTGAGTGAGGGCTCTTGCTTCGAAAAGTTTGGTTTTCCTTTACTGAGTGAACCATCCCCTTGAAAGAAACCCTCTTTATTGTTTGGAACCGTGTGTAATCTTTTTTGATTCATTGTTCAGGAAGGTAACAGCAGGTAACAGCTTGTTAAATGCCATGAATGCTCACCCACCTAATTTGATTAAAAGTATTCCATATGGTGAGCTATTGAGAGCGAGACGAATTTGTAGTACCAATGATAAATATCAGCAGGAATGTATGATCATGTGTGCAAGATTCAAAGAAAGAGGTTACAGCAATATTATTATCAAGCAGGCTGTAAAGAAGGTAGGGGGATGTTCGAGGTCAGAAATACTATATCGAACGCAACATCACACTACCACTGATGAGAAGATTACGGGCCATATGTACTAAAGCTTTTTCCCATAGACACAGAATGGGTAAAATCGTTTCATACATCTGGCCCTAGGTTTGTTATGACCTATTCTAATCAGACATATAACTTGAGGAAGGCACTGACCAAAAGTTGGCATATTCTTCAGACAGATCCAGATCTATAAGAATTTGTGTGCAATAGCCCTGCGTTAATTTATCGCAGGGGTAGATCGTTACGAGATAATCTCAGCCAGAATATGGTGTTGAGCAGTAATAAATCTGACAGTGTGAGATCTTCAGTTTTGGGCTTTTACTGTTGCCATCAATGTAAAGCATGTAAATATAGTAATGACTGTAAAAATGTAAGATTGGGTAATGGACAAAGAGATTATGAGATCAAGGGATTTTTTACATGCAACACAGATTTCTGTGTATATTGTTTGAGATGCCCATGTGATAAAATATACGTGGGTAGTACGATACACAAGGCAAAAAAGAGAACATGTAAGAGCTATTATCAATTTTGATCGCAGTTACCCTGTGGCACGACATTTCCATGAGATGCATCAAGGTGATGAAAGGCAACTTAGTTATTTGGTGTGTGATCAAATCAAATTAAATTCTCGAGGGGGTGACAGACAGGAAATGTTACGTATCCTGGAATCTAAATACATTATCAACTTTATGACTCTCTCCCCTTATGGTTTGAACCTGAGTGAAGAGATGAATACACACCTCGGGAGATAAATAGTTACCTTTGTAATTTTCTCTTTCATATGATCTGACATTACAATTGAGCTTCTTTGATGGTTTTTGTAAATATAAGAGATTTTTTATGGTTTTTGTTGGGGGTTGATGGCCACTAAGTATACATTTTCAGTGGGATATAAAAAATGACAGTGATTGTTGGGCATATTGATTATGTGGTTATTTGGATCCAATTAGTACTATTAAGATAGAATATTGTATTTGGAAGTAGTTGATTGTAATTGGGTTTTGAAATATGAATTTATATGATATATAATATTTGGAATGGATTATAATTTTAAAAGGATTATGTATTTGATAATTATCAGTACTTATTTGAGTGTATTATGCTCTATGAACCCTTACAAGATGGCGCCCACAGTTTCAAACTGATACATGTATATAGTGGGGATTGAGTCCTTTTTCTATGTTTAGGTGTGTGTATTTATATTTGTTGTATGAAGTACTCCCCCATCCGTGAACAAGACTACGGCTGAAACGCGTTGGGAGGAAGACCGTTTCTGTTTTTGTCAATATATTTTGCAACTGTCCGTTAGTGTCTTGACTTTTCCTTTATATTGGATAAGGAAATACTTGGTGTATATATATGTGTATATATATATATATATATATATATATATATTGTTTCCAGTAGACTAGCCTGTACACTTAGATGTCTTACTGTGGTCATTAGTGTTTAGAGTAGTGGTTTAGAAGAGACAGGGCTAACGGCTGAGAGTGATGTAATATGTGAGGTTATAAGCAGTGCATTGCGGGGAACTAACGCTGTAATTAACTCAGGTAACTATGACTGCTGATTTTCTATGGTTTTGTGAGTGTAAAATCTGAACTCAACTATAATGTCTCTGTAACCTTTTTTCCAGTGAATTTCTAGGTTTTTTAAAAAAAATTCTGTTCCTAACTATAATGCCTCTGTAACCTTTGTTTTTTCAGTGACGTTCTAAGGTTTTTTAAAATTCTATCTTCTAACTATAATGTCCCTGTGACCTTTGGCTTTTTCAGTGAAATTCTATTTTTAATGCTATTTCCTAACTATGACGTTGCTATAACCTTTCGGTGTTTTAGTTAATTTCACTGTTTTATTCACACATTTATAATAATTGCATATTTTAAAACTAAAAATTAAGGTTAGGTAACTTATGTAGTGTTTCTATTAATAGAATGCACTGACTTGTTTTATTTCATTCATTTTATGAATCCGTTCCAATCCAAAAGCACACAATCAATACTCAAACAACAACACATTCAATACAAACATAGTCTATTGTAATTTCTATAAGTGTATCACTGCCTGTGTGTGTTGGTGGGTGTGTGAGTGTGTGAGTGGGTGTGTGAGTGGTTTTGTGGATCTGTGAGTGGGTGTGTGATTGGTTGTGAGGGTGTTTTAGTAGTTGTGTGGGTTTGTAAGTAAGTGGATGAGTGTGTGAGTGGTTGCATGAGTCGCTGCATGGGCCTGTGATTGGGTGTGTGAGCGACTGTGTAGGTCTGTGAGTGGGTTTGTGAGTGGCTATATGGGTGTGTGAGTGGGTGTGTGAGTGGTTTTGTAGGTGTGAAATTGTGTGTGTGATTGGCAGTGTGAGTCTGCGAGTGGGTGTATGAGTGGTTTTGTGGGTCTGTGAGTGGGTGTGACAGTAGCCGTACAGGTGTGTGAGTGGGTGTTTGAGTGTTGTGTGGGTGTGTAAGTGATAGTGTGAGTGTTTCAGTCGGTGTGTGAGCACTGTGGAAAATGGCTCTGTGGGTCTGTGAGTGGGTGTGAGAGTGGTTTTGTGGGTGTGAAATTGTGTGTATGGTTGGCAGTGTGAGTCTGCAAGTGGGTGTATAAGTGGTTTTGTGGTTCTGTGAGTGGGTGTGCCAGTAGCCGTATAGGTGTGTGAGTGTTGTGTGGGTGTGCAAGTGATAGAGTGAGTGTTTCAGTCGGTGTGTAAGCACTGTGGAAAATGGCTCTGTGGGTCTGTGAGTGGGTGTGAGAGTGGTTTTGTGGGTGTGTGAGTAGCTCTATGGATGTGTGAGTCGGTGTGTGAGTGGTTGTGTAAGTGTGTAACAGGGTGTGTGTGTGAGTAGCTGTGTGAGTGGGTTTATGTGCTTTTTCTCACTGTCGTCTGGATCTGCAGTTCCACTGTGGAGCACACAGGGGGTCGCCGAGAGCAGTGCATTGGTCTGAAAATCATTGAACGCGTCACAAAAACATTTTTGGGCAGTTTCTTTCCCGTGAGAGGTCCCTCACAGAGCCCCTCTATCAGTCCCACAGGGTTAGAGTACCTCTACCCTGATCTCTTTTATTACTTTAAAATTAATTCTACTTCCTCCCTGAGAACCTGATGCACAACATGGCGGCTGCAGTTTTCCTATCAGGTTGCAGCCAGCCAATCGTAACATTACAGATCATCCTGAAACTTTCCAGACAGCAGCTGAATTGACTGGCAAACTAGTTTTGAAAATGTTGTGAAAATTTGTTAAACGGCACCAAAGTTATTAGCAAAACAACAAACGCTCATCCTATGGAAACTAGGTCCTAACCATAACTACATACTAAGAAGGAAAAAACCACGGCACATCCCGGAAAGTTGAAACGTTCCAATTTATTCCTTGTAATGTCCTTAGATAAACCAATGGCATCTGGCCCAATCTGACATCTTGGGACCAGAATCAAACGATGACAACAGAATTAATTCCCAAATGGACAACAGCCGACACGTGTTATGATTACTATATGCGACGCCGTCAACAGAGCGGGTGAGAAACACGTGAAGGCATTGGAGGCTTACCATGGTCCTCATTCATATTCTTCCTCAATTGCCATATCAATTTACAAGACAGTAACATGTTTTCTGGCATTTTGGAACATCGAGTGAAAATCTCTACTATAGCCTTGATAAAGTCTACCCAGACGAAACACATGTCGGCTGTTGTCCATTTGGGAATGAATTCTGTTGCAAAACATTTTAAAAAAACAAGTGAGGGCTCCCATTCTTGTTTCAGAAAAAGGCCCCGGGTGGGCCAGGTCCCAGCCTCATGCTGAAATAAAGGAGGGGTTGAACAGGGCTCCCTTCCCATGGCATTGTTATGCCCCAAAGGCCGCCACGCCCCAGGACTTAAATCATTTGTAATGCAGGGGGCATGCCCCGCCCTACAGCCCGGGGTCCGCCACCTCCTCATAATGAATGCGGATGCAGCCCCCCCATACAGGCTCAGGACTGCCTCCTCCCTGGGGCTTAAATCAAATTAAAGGGAAATGGCAAGGCAAGATAATCAAGGGAGTGGGGTGGTGAGAGGGACTGGGGGAAAGAGGGAGCGTACGGTTGTGGGGAAGGGGAGAATTCTCGTAGGGGCCCCAGGCAGGGAGGGCTCACAGCACATGCAGAGTGGGAGAGCAGTGATGGGGCATTTTTGGCACTTTGGGGGAAAGGAGGGGAAAAAAGGATAGTCAGGAGAATGTATATGACATTTAAAGTGTATTTAATTCTAGAATGTACATTTAAAAAGTCAGGTCTGGAGACATTGTTTTGTCGGCTATGACTATGAAAGGCCTATACCGTGGCATCAGCGTGGACTATGGGGTATTAATGGGGAAATTGCTATGATCTTTTTAAACTCTAAAGACAAAATATTTAAGATAATTTCATGAATGGTAATGATAACTTGGGCAAACATAGATCTATTCTATCCTGGCTGAAATCGACAGGAGCTCAAAAAATCATTCTTCAGGAAAAACATCTGAAGGCATCAGCTAAGCAGCCCGTACTGCCAAAATCCACATCACGGGCTTTCTACGCATCCGCAAATGTACTTGTTAGGGCAGTTGCTATTCTATTAACTCAAAGATTCATAGCAGAAGTGCTAAGGGTAATGTGGGATCCAAAAGCTAGATGGGTTTTGGTGAGTGTAAAAATTGACAGTACAGTAGTCAACTAGTCAGTTACTATGGGCCTATCGAAGATGAAGTGACATCACTAGAAAAAATGTATGATTTTTTAGCTACTGTTATGGGATTAGTCTTGGTGGGAGGAGACTTCAACCTGATTCAAGAGGTTAGCTATGACTGCTCCCTCTACAACAAAATGCAGAATAAACCAAAATCAGCAACATTTTTGGATCAGATGGTGAGGGAACTCGCTTTAATAGATACCTCCAGAGCTGATCATCCCACAAGGCATGAATTTATGTGCTTTTCTAAACGCTTCAACTCTACATCTTGTATTAACTATTTTTTGAAATCACACAGTTGGAGAAGAGCTCGATCTGGTATATTTTCAAACATCTCTCCATTCATTCTGCTCTGTAAATAGATCTGAAAATAAGTGAGCCTTTTGAGGGAGCGATACAATGGTCCCTAGATAGATTTTCTTTTGACCATAGAAGATTTGCTGACTAATATGAGGGTGGCTCTAGCTGACTTTCCATGAAGGAATCAAGGTACAACTTTAAACTATTCAATTGTAAGGCCTTTATACAGGGAGAGTGCATTGCCTACACTGCTCATTTAAACAGAATTAAATGTGAGGAAATAGCAATATTGCAACAGGAATATGAACAGGCAAGAAGAGAGGACATCATCTCAAAAACCATTTAATCTAATGCCAGACTGACAAAGGAAAGTCATAATCTTAAAGCCTATTTTTTCTCTTGTGAGATTTTCAGTCAAAAGACCTATTTCCAGAAAGTCAACTGAGAAAACAAGAATACTGGGCATTTTGTAAAATGGTCAATCAAGAAGAAGCGTAATCAAAAGCACTTGGAGCAGTTTTAGACCCTAAAAAAAAGGATATAACAATGGATGTCGAGCAAATAGGTAGAATATTTTTTAGACCATTATGCCAGCCTTTATTCACATAGTGATATCCTTTGCCTAGCTCAGTTGAGGCCTTTATCAATCCAAATAAACTCCCTGTATTGGGTTCAAGCTTTGCGAATGCATAGTAGCCCCCATTACATAGGTGGAAATTCAGGATGCCATTAATAGTCTTCCTAATGCTAAAGCATGCAGCAACAATGCTATGCCATCAGAATTCTATAGGACATTTCCCGCGCAAATCGTGGATTTTTTATTTATCTTATTCAATGAATTCCTTTATAGAAGAGAAATTCCAGTAGTCTTCACTGAAGCAGTTATTGTCAACTTTCTAAAGAAAGATAAGCCTCTCGAGGTTGTAGGCTCCTATTGCCTGATAAGTCTATTAAATGCAGACTGGAAGCTTTTTGCTAAAATTGTGGCACAACAACTAGCCCTTGCTGCAGCATCACTGGTACAAGACTATCAGAATGGGCTTTTTTCCAGGCAGGTCTATATCCATCAACACTAACTTCCTTGGTCAAGCAATAGGTTATTTGTCCGTCAATTGCATCAAACCAGCCATAATAATGCTTGATGCCAAAAAGGCATTTGACCGCGTCCAGTGGGAGGTTCTAGTTATGATTCTCCTACGCTTTGGTTTCACTGCTAAACTAATTGGACTACTGCACAACCTATATAGTAAAGCAGAGGCTAAGATTATGAGTAGTTCTCAGTTCATAGGATCTATTCCAATATGCAGGGGCTTGCACCAGGGCCATCCAATGTCACTGGCACTCATTTCTTTGTTTGTGGAGCCACTAGCCCCTTAAATTATTTGCTTATGATATTGTTCTTTATTTAGCAGGAATGGACTCAAATTGTTTTCTGTTATTGAGGTCTATAAAATGAATCAGGCCAAATCAATCAGAACCATTGCTGTACCATTGTTCATCTGGGATACTACCCAGCGAGGTGCAACAACACTATTCGGGTACTCATCCCTTATGATACCTAGGTATCTTTATCACTCATTATTTTTTGGACCTTTTCAAACTGAATCATATAGCCACCCTGAAAAAAGCACATGCAGGTCTGACTAATTGTCATAACCTACAAGCTATCCATGATAGGAAGGGTCACTGTACTCAAAGGGGGTCATTCTGACCCTGGCGGTCATGGACCGCCAGGGCCAACGACCGCGGAAGCACCGTCAACAGGCTGGCGGTCCTTCTGGGGCCATTGTGACCGCGGTGGTAAAGCCGCGGTCAGAAAAAGGAAACCGGCGGTTTCCCGCCGGTTTCCTGCTGGCCCAGGGAATCCTCCACGGCAGCGCTGCAAGCAGCGCCGCCATGGGGATTCCGACCCCCTTCCCGCCATCCTGTTTCTGGCGGTTTTCACCGCCAGGAACAGGATGGTGGGAAAGGGTGTCGTGGGCCCCTGGGGGCCCCTGCAGTGCCCATGCCACTGGCATGGGCACTGCAGGGGCCCCCTAACAGGGCCCCATTAAGATTTTCAGTGTCTGCTTGGCAGACACTGAAAATTGCGACGGTGCAACTGCACCCGTCGCACACCAGCAACTCCGCCGGCTCCATTCGGAGCCGGCTTCATCGTTGCTGGTGCTTTCCCGCTGGGTGGGCGGGCGGCCTTTTGGCGGTCGCCCGCCAGCCCAGCGGGAAAGTCAGAATGACCGGCGCGGTCTTTTGACCGCGGTACGGTCTTCTGGCAGTTCCCGCCAGGCGGGCGGCGGAAGCCTCCCGCGGGGGTCAGTATGACCCCCAAAATGTCTATTCTCCCCCTGTTCGTTTTTGTTTTTTCGTTGTTATGAAAGCATTTTTTTCTGGAAGTTGACCAGATGATACAGAAGTTTTTAGGGCAAGGCAAAAAACACCATACTAAACTTACTACACCTCAGCTCTCTATTGAAAATGAAGGTCTCGCACTCCCACATATCACCAAATATTACCAAGCAGCATGTTCAGATTGGCTAAACCGGTGGCTGTGGGAAATATCTTACTGACCTGCAGAAAATGCTCACTGAGTCAGAGATAAAAATAGCCGTACTCCTGAAAATAACAAAATTACCCAAACTATCTTGGCACAAAGGCCCTCATTACAACCCTGGCGGTTGGTGTTAAAGCGGCGGTAATACCGCCAACAGGCCGGCGGTAAGAAAAATTGAATCACGACCACGGCGGAAACCGCCAACACATACAGCCACTTTAACACTGTGACCGCCACGGCGGTAGCAACAAACACTGCAGCGGTAACCCCCAACAGACAGGCGGAAGTCAATGTACCGCCCACCACATTACAGCCCATCCATCAACCAGCTTTTCCAGGGCGGTACCAACACCATCAAAAGCACAGCGGAAACAGTACACAGAAGGGAAACCACTCACATCTCGTCAGTCAACGAAGAACTAGGACGCCATGGAGCCCAAGCTACAGGTGCTACCGATGTTGGTCTATCTTCTCATCTAGCAGGAGTATGAATGGCGGCGGCGACGACCACAGTGAGTACTGCACCTAGCACACATGGGAGGGGGAGGAAAAAGAGAGTGACACACAAACGAAACACGCAACACCCACATCCCCACCCTCAACCCCAACACCATACGCACAAATACATGCATCAACATTACATATACACCCCGTAACCCTCTGAAAGAATGCAAGGACAGAAGGAATTGAGTCAAATGAGTGTCATATTAGAAATAGTCAGATATACGTTACAATTTCAAAAACAGTATTTACAATATATACAATATGTACATAAGGCGGTACATTGTCCACTCAAAATGTTCGTGGGCCACTGGGCCCAAAACTCATAGGCCCAGCCCACACTTGACTCCTGCCTTCATACGGAGAGAACATTGCAGGGACATCAGGTCAAAAACACACAGGCACCTCAGGGGGACGGGAAGGTAGGGGCACCTCAGCCGGAAGATTGGACAATGCCACTGCTCCTGGAGGTGGCTCCATGCCCACAGTGATGTCCAGGAGAGTGCATGGCCACAGTCTCTCAAGTGGGTGGTTTGCCCACTCCTTGGTCCTGGGGAGAGCAAGGCCACAGTCTCTCAAGTCTCTCAAGTGGGTGGTTTGCCCACTGCCTGGTCCTGGGGAGTGCAAAGCCACAGACTCTCAAGTCTCTCAAGTGGGTAGTTTGCCCACTGCCTGGTCCTAGGGAGTTCAAAGCCACAGTCTCTCAAGTCAATGCTTTTCTCCACTGGTTCTGGAGGGGGCTTGGTGCCTAGTGTGCTTCATCCTGCCAAGGATAGGGTAAGTGGATGCCTTTCTCCACTGGTGGATATATTTTTCCTCTGGTTCTGGAGGGGGCTCTGTGTCCAGTGATGCAACACTTGGGTGTGCCAATTCACAGTCCCTCACCTGGGTGTCTGAGCCACGAGATTTGCAGTGACCAGGATGCATGATAGTCCATGGAGGCTGGGCTACAGTCCATCCGGCGGCAGTTACATCTGCACTGTGGTGGTAGTGCCGGTGCCGCTGGGGCTGCTGCCAGTGGTGGAGGGAGTCTCCAGCCCCTCTCCTGCAGCCTCGGACGGCTGCCCACTGGGGCTGCTGCTGCTGGCAGTGATGCTACTGTCAGCGATGAAGGTGGCAGGGCTTGCGGGGCGAGGCTTGCAGCGGTGCTAGCAGTGGTGCAGGTGGCGGTGCAGGTGGTAGTGCTTGCGGCGGTGCTAGCGGCGGGGCTGCTGGTGGTGCGGGCCGCAGTGCAGGTGGCAGTGCTGGCGGTTGAGCTGGTAGCCACCAGGCCTTCACCTGCAGACTCGGATGACTGAATTCCCTTGCCTGGTGTTTTGTGCCCCTTCCTCACCTTGGCAGATGGTGGTGTCACCTTGGGTCTGGCAGCTGGAATCTTTGAGGTGGCCTTGCTGGGTGGTTGTGGCTCCTTCCCCTTGATGGATGCTGTCCCCTTCTTCACCTTGGCAGGTGGCCGAATGGATTTGGCCTTGGCAGGGGTTGGTGGCACACTGGCTGGGCGGACGGGTGCCCCCTTTGATACTCTGACAGCTGGAGGAACCACAGCGGACGTGGACTTGGTGGCTGAGGTGCTGGACTGGGATTTGGCCACCCATGGTTCGAGGGGAAGGACGGGGGGGGAAAGAGGTCAAGGTTTGCAAGGAAAATCTTCTTAGGGACACTGGGGCAGGAAGATGGAGAAGGTCTGGGAGTGGAGGAAGAGGGCGAGGTTGTAGTAGGTGTCTGTGTGCTGAGTTTGGGTGACGGTGCATGGGCTGGAAGCTGTTGTGAGGTGGATGGCTGTTGGGTGGGTGGGTGCTTGCATTTGTGTACTTTGGGAGGAGTGGTCATCGACAAACTGGGAGAGGACCCAGGGGATGTGTGCATGGATGTGGGTGTGGTGACTGCCAGTTAGGGGTGTGTAGTGATGGGTGTGCTGGTGATGGAAGTAGTGGATGAGGATGTAGTGCATGCAGGTGTGAATGGAGATGCAACTGGGAGGGAGGTTGACAACGAGGAAGAGGGAACACAGTGGAGGCAGTGGATGTTGGTGTGTCTGCATGGGGATGGTGCTTGTGTGAGTGCCTGTGAGATGAAGTGTGGTGCTTGTATTTGCCTGAGCCACTTATGTGTGTTGATTTGGGTGAATGCTAGTCTGAAGGTGTGCTTGGGATAGGCTGGGGTTGAGGGGATTGGGACTGGGTAGATGAAGTTGGAGGGGGTAGGCTGGATACAGGTACAATGGCTGCCATCAGTGCGGAGGTCAGAGCCTGAAATGCTCTCTGTTGGGCCACCACGCCAGAGTGAATGCCTTCCAGGTATGCATTTGTTTGTTGCAAATGCCTCTCAAAACCCTGGATGGCATTCAGAATGGTTGACTGCCCAACAGTGAGGAATCTCAGGAGGTCAATAGCCTCCTCACTGAGGGCAGCAGGGCTGACTCGAGCAGGGCCTGAGGTGCCTGGGGCGAAGGAGGTGCCCACCCTCCTGGGTGACTGGGCACGGGAAACATGCTGAGGGGCTGCTGGGAGGGCGGTGCTGGTAGGGGGTGGTGGCTGTACCTGTTGTTGGGGTGGGCACAGAGGTGTCCGCCACAGCCAGAAAGCTTCCATCGGAGGAGGAGTCGCTATCTGTGGTGTCCCCTCCTGTCCCCGTCGTGATGCTCCCCTCACCCTCCGTCCCACTGGTGCCCTCACCGTCGGTGAATTCGGCCTCCAGGCCCATGTGAGATGCAGCTCCCTCCGTCACCGGTGCCTCTGCTCCTCTGCCAGATGATACTAATGCACACAAGGAAAGGGTGACAAACTAAAAGAGGGGGAGAGACAGAGGATACACTTGGTCAATGCAAGCAACAACACTACCGTTGGCACACACCTCAAAGGGAACAGCCCTATGCACTATTCCATGCACTACCAGTTACAATCCCAGTCACCAGCCCATGGGGTACAATGCCTAACACCATCAACTGCACACCTGAAACAAACAGGGCCCTGCCCAGTAGTAGATGCCCACTAACATTATTGGGGTTGGAGTGCTTCAGAGCCTGCCCAACAAGGGTCCTACCCTGCCATGTTCGCCCTGGCCTAGGGGCACCCACAGTCCACATCCCCACCCAGGCCACTGTCAGGATGCGGAACATCAGGGGAGTCAGGGTATGACGGGCACCCCTTCCTCGTTAGGAGGCCAGCCCCAGCTGGGCCTCCACCATCTTCCTTGCCCAGCGGCACAGGTCCTCCCACTGTTTGCGGCAGTGGGTGTTCCGCCTGTCAAAGAGGGTCCGCACCTCATTGGCGATGGAACCCCAAATACCCTTTTACTTATGGGCGGTGACCTGCAGGAAAAAGACAGCAGAAAAGGGAATTAGTTAGCCATCTGGACCGTCACACTCATGGCCCACCATATCTCTCCCATCCCCTGATGCACATTCATTGATCACTATACATGCAGCACTCTGGGCAGGACGCCTCAGCCCCCCTACATGTGGCTTACATACACAGCACTCCATACATTCATGGCCTACGCATCATGCTCACAGTGTACCCACCTGTATGTCTGGAGGACCATAGAGTAACGTGAACTGAGGTAGGACCTCATCCAACTCCACTGCAGTGAAGGCTGGGGCCCTTTCCCCAGACACATGAGCCATTGTAGCTTTCAAACACAGGTCACAGCAGCACTTGCAGTGTAGGTCCTCTCCTGTTGAAGATCAGGTAGCAAGTGAGTGAAAAGATAGAAAATGGTGGTCACGTCCGTGGAGGTGCGTACCGTCACCGCCGGTGTACATCGCTATTGGCTCCTGAAACCCATAGGGCCCAATGATAGCCAATGCAAAGTTGCGTGGCGGTCGTCGACCACCTACCGCAACAGTGCACAACACCAACGGAATTATCTCATTTCCACTTGTACCTCCTCACAGGTCAGGCAGCAGCCATTTCAGGGGGGCACAGGCCATGGCACCTAACTGCGTCACAGCAGACATTGGCACAGCAACTGACTCTCGGATTCACCTACTGGTTCCGTAATGGAAGAAATGCATCATTATTGAAATTGATGTGTGATTATGATCCTCTGTTCGCCGTTTTCCTCCCTAGGCTTCAACCGCTGAGGATGACTATGAGATGGAGACATCCTCCAGTGTACATGCCCCTAGTGGACCTTGCAACAATGGAGGACGGACACATTACACTAACATACAGACTTGATCGGGCCACAATCCAAGAACTGTGTTCCCAATTGGAGCCAGAACTAATGTCAGCTATCCACCAGCCCATAGGTATCCCCTCTAGTGCAGGTCCTTTCAGTGCTCCATTTCCTGGCAAGTGGTTCCTTCCAAACTACAGTGGCCAGTACTTCTTTCATGTGAATGCCAAGTATCCTGGCTCTGTGCATGACGTCTTTATCTTGAGGAATAGCAGCATCCCATATGTGATGGGCCAACTCCAGAGGCACCGGGTGTGGCTCATAGGTGAGCCCAAGGTCCCCACCCAGTATATGTTGGTGTCTGGGTATGGGATTGTCCCTAAGGGTTAGTGTGTGTCTGACAGTTGTCCCTCGATATTTGCAGGTGACTCTGGTTACCCCAATCTCTCATGGCTACTGACCTCAGTGAGGAATGCCAGGATAAGGGCGTAGGAACGTTACAATGAGGCACATGGACGAACAAGGAGATAATTGAGAGTACCTTCGGCCTCCTGAAGGCCAGGTTCTGGTGCCTCCATCTGACAGGTGGATCCCTTTACTACTCATCCAAAAAGTTGTGCCAGATCATTGTTGCATGTTGCATGTTGCACAACCTGGCCTTGAGACGCCAGGTGCCTTTTCGGCAGGAGGATGAGCCTGGAGATGGTCTTGTGGCAACGGTGAAGCCGGTGGACAGTGAGGAAGAGGAGGCAGAGGAAGAAGATGTGGACAGCAGAAGTAATATCATACAGCAGTACTTCCAGTGACACACAGGTAAGACACTGTAACTTCACTTTACTTTTAAGTTTTGTGGTGGACATTGTACATGGCAGCCTGATTTTCCTTTGTCTATAACCACTTACTGTGCCATTTGGCATCTCTATGTTCAGATCTCTGTGGCCCACTCTTGCTCCTGGTATGTTTACTGCTGCTCACTAAAGGTCATATCAATGTATACATAACTGTACATATGACTTGCAATGTTTTCAGAATGTTGTACTAATAGATATTTCAATCATTTGACAGACTCAAGATTTGTATTTGTTCCAAGGGTGTTTATTTAAGTGCTCATACGTAGAGGGGGATGTGCAATGGGCTGGGGTGATGATGGAGGAATGTCCAGTGAGAGCCCAGTCTCTTGGTATCACAGGTGCATTGTCCAATAGGGCATAGGAAGGGGAGTAATGGCAGTTCAAGGTGGACAGGGTAACAGAAGGGTGGCAATCAGGAGAGCTCTATTTCCTGGCGGGGGTCTTGGCAACGTTCTCAGGCTTCTGCCTGGATCGCAGGGACTGTTTACAGGGTGGTTCTCCTTCCGCAGGGGGTGACCTGTTGGTCCTGTGGCCGGGCCTCCTGGCCACTAGCGCCGGCGGAGGTGGAGGGCTGTTCTTCAGTGTGGCTAGTGTCAGGGGCCCGTTGTTGTGCCACTGCCTCCCTCATGGTGTTGCCCATGTCAGCCATCACCCCTGCAATGGTGACCAGGATGGTGTAGGTGTTTTTTAGGTCCTCCCTGATCCCCAGGTACTGTCCCTCCTGCAGCCTCTGGGTCTCCTGCAACTTGTACAGTGTCTGGCCCATTGTCTCCTGGGAATGGTGGTATTCTCCCAGGATGTTGGTGAGTGCCTCCTGGAGAGTCGGTTCCCTGGGCCTGTCCTCCCCCTGTCGCACAGCAGTCCTCCCAGCTTCCCTGTTGTCCTGCGCCTCTGTCACCTCAACTGTGTGCTCACTGCCACTAACCCCAGGTCTGTGATCGTCCTGTGTTTGTGGGGTTGCCTGGGTCCCTGTAGTCGTGGACACACTGCTGTCTGACGTGTCCTGGGGACAGTCGCATGGGCCCACTGGGTGGGTGCTGTGCTGGTGGGTCTATGGTGGGTTGGGACTGTGGCAGGGTAACTGACTGTCCAGAGGTCCCTGATGGGCCAGGTTGGTCATCGTGATCCAGACGTGCAGAGCTGCTGTCATCACTCTGGGCCTCCTCAGGGGGGGGACTGGATGTTGCTGGCAACTCCTCTCCGGTGACGTTGAGTAGGGGGTCCTGTGGGGATGAAAATGCAGTGTTATTGTATCTGCGTGTGCCATCTTGTGCATGGATGTGTTTCCCTGTATGGTTGTGATTGCCCTGTCATCTTTGACTTGTGTGAGTTGTGCTTGGTTTGGCTAAGTGATTGTCACTAGTGTGCATGCTGTGGTGATGTGTGTCCAAGCAGGTCTGTGATGGGGGTCCGTGGATTGGTGTTACATGCAGGGCTTGGTTTTGGGATCGGTGGGTTGTGATAGTGGGGTATATGTGACGTGGTGGAGTGATGGGGGTGAGGGTAGGGGTAGGAGTTTGTGATGGCATGCAGGTAGGGTGGGGTATATAGTAGTAAAGATATGACTTACCAGACTCCAGTCCTTCTGCTACTCCTGCGAGGCCTTCAGGATGCATTATTGCCAAGACTTGCTCCTATCAAGTTGTTAGTTGTGGGGGAGGAGGTGAGGGGTCCACCACTAGTCCTCTGTACAGCTACCTGGTGTCTTGCAACCACGGAACGCACTTTCCCCTGTAGGTCATTTCACCTCTTCCTGATGTTGTCCCTTGTTCTGGGATGCTGTCCCATGGCATTGACTCTGTCCACTATTCTCTGCTATAGCTCCATCTTCCTAGCAATGGATGTCTGCTATACCTGTGAAACGAATAGCTGTGGCTCTACCCGTATGATTTCCTCCACCATGACCCTTAGCTCCTCCTCTGAAAACCTGGGGTGTCTTTGGGGTGCCATGGGCGTGGTGTGAGTGATATGTGTGAGGATGTGTGGGGTGATGTGTTGTGGTGTGTGCTGTGAGGTGTGAGGATGGTGTTCTGTAGCTCAGATTGAGTGGGTTGTGTCGCTCTCTGTTGGCAATCTTTATTTTCGTTGAAAGAGTTGTGGGTAATGAGGGTGGGTGTTTTATAGTGGTCTGAGTGTGTGGGTGTGATGTGTGTATGTGTGTCAGGTGTGTGTAGTTTGAATTGTCCAATGTGGTGTAGTTTTGTAAGTGTGTGTGTATTTTGAACGCAGCGGTCTGTACCGCCAATGGTTTATTGTGGTTGAAAGACCGCTGCGGTGAGTCGTGGGTCCTGATACTGGGGGTGTATTCCTGTTTGCTTAACAGTGTGGGATTTGGTACCGCCAATTTATCACTGACCTTTTGCCTGGCGGACTTGTGTGGGTGTCTGTATAGTGGTGGATTTCTCCGTGTGGGACATAATACCCGCAGCAGTATACTGCCGCACTCACGGTATCTTGGCGGCCCTCAGCATGGTGGTAGGCAGCATTTACCACCAGGGTTGTAATGAGGGCCAAAGTCCCTAATGCACTTGAAAAAAAGTTTGCACAAAATCAACAGGACTTTCAGTTTCCTTTGATGCACTTCCAGATGCCTTTGAAGGAATGTCGATTAATAGGCCTAAATTTGCAACACTATACTATTATAAAATGTGCCAGAGTAGGATACCACAAAATTGAATATGTTATTATAGCCGACCAGATGAAAACATGGTGACAGATAGTGGCAGATCACGTCAACATTCCAACTGGTCTCTTTTCCTACCTCCCATTAACATATTCAGACCTAAATTCAGACAACAAGGGGGTTATTACAACTTTGGAGGAGGTGTTAATCCGTCCCAAAAGTGATGGTAAAGTGACGGATTTACCACCAGCCGTATTACGAGTTCCATAGGATATAATGGACTCGTAATACGGCTGGTGGTATATCCGTCACTTTACCGTCACTTTTGGGAAGGATTAACACCTCCTCCAAAGTTGTAATAACCCTCTAAGGCGGTCATTCTGACTTTGGCTGGCGGCGGTTTCCGCCAGCCAAACGGGAACCGCCACTTGGCCACTCCGCGGTCAAAAGACCGCAGAGGCCATTCTGGCCTTCCCGCTGGGCCGGCGGGCGCCCGCCAAAGGAGCGCCCGCCGGCCCAGCGGGAAAGGCCCTGCAACATTGAAGCCGGCTCCGAATAGAGCCGGCGGTGTTGCAGGGGTGCGACGGGTGCAGTTGCACCCGTCGCGATTTTCACTGTCTGCTAAGCAGACAGTGAAAATCTTTCTGGGGCCCTGTTAGGGGGCCCCACGACACCCGTTCCCGCCATCCTGTTCCTGGCAGTAAAAACCGCCAGAAACAGGATGGCGGGAAGGGGGTCGGAATCTCCATGGCCATGGAAATTCAGCCCAGCCAGGGGTAATCCGGCGGGAAACCGCCGGATCCCCCTTTCTGACCGCGGCTTTACCGCTGCGGTCAGAATGGGCACTGAAGCACCGCCAGCCTGTTGGCGGTGCTTCCGTGTCCCTCCACCCTGGCGGTCATAGACCACCAGGGTTGGAAAGAGGGCCTAAGTCTTGTAAGGCACATTTTGTAATAAACTAATAGAGCTGGGAAACTGGTATTGAGTATTATAGTCAGATTTGCACGATTCCTTTGCTTGATCAGCTTTTGAGTCTATCTTTCAATATACTGAGGGGAAAATTGTTTTTGCAGGTTGGGGTAGATTGAACCGCATGTCTCATAAAGCCCTGCGAGATGCAAACTATTAATTCATGGCTTTTCTATTCTAAATGGGCTTTGTATTACACTCTATTTCACCTGCAGCAAATGTTTTCAGCTCTCTCTGCTAAATGTTATAGTCTCGAGATGACTGGGCTTGTGGGCTTTTACTATCTCCAATTGTTTGACTTTTGGAATAAGATTTTTTGTTTTATGGGAGAAAATGTGCAGATACACATCAAACCGGATCTGCAGGGAGCCTTGCTTGGGATTACTCTGATCGATTGTAGATTAAGACAGCTACAGCAACAATTTTTCTTTATTAGGTCTCTTGTAGCCAAGTCATTGATTCTACAAAAGTGGAAATCTCCGACTGCCCCTATATTCAAAACCTGGTTGTCTAAAATGGAACAGGTCAGAAAGATAGATGAGAAAGTGACAATGGGGTTTTCTGTATTAATTACATATTATGTCATATTAATTACTTTATGAAATATGAATAAGATGAATACGATATTTTTCCCCTTTTTGTACATGACTTACACTATGAATTGTATATCTATATACCTAATTATTCACTAAATCAATTAAAAAATATATTTTATTAATCCTAGTTTGCAAAGCCTGTCCAGGCTCCAGAAAGATCTATGTAGCAGGCAACATTTACACAGTTTTTCATGTAGGTGGCTATCTCCTTTTTTAAGGCCAGAGGCGTCCCACTTGTTTAGGGATTTTTGAATGGCAATGAAAGTGTGTACCTGAGGAACTCTATATAGTTTAAAGGCTTGGTGGTCTTGAGATGTGGTTAAGGTTAGTTTTCTTAGAATGCTTGGGGTTTGCAGATTCAGGAAGGCTTGGTTGCAATTAATCCCAACTTTGAGTTTAAGGAAATTTAAAAATTCCTCGTAACAAATGTTAGAGACGTTTGTAAAAATGATAAAAAAAATTGGTGTGGCCCTATCAAAAACATCCTAAATGTCAGGAAGTGCTATGGGAGAGTTGTTACCATCAATTTGTATTAGTAGGTCATGCCACAGAAAGGCGTAGGTGGAGTGCCTGATTTTGACTCTACACTTGATGTCTGTTTAACTGCCATTATTGTGTCTCTGACTATTTTTGAATTTGAAGAGTGTAGGGTGTTCAAGTGTTTCAGGAGATAGCAGCTAAGGGTGTAAAGGGAAAGTAGAGTAATTTATCGATCTCTGCCCATACGGGAAGTGGGAGCAATGGACTCAATAGTAGCCAATGAATAGATTGAATATTAATGCCAGTTGAATTTTGCTGAAGTTGGGAAGTGTGACTCCACCTTTCTCTTTGCCAGTTGAGAGAGCTTTGGTTGAGATCTGGGTATTTCACAGTGCCAAATAAATTGTATGATAGTCTTGATGAGCAGCTGACAAAGGTAGTGGAGAGGTGCAGAGAGAACATGCTGATGATGAAGTTTACCTGTGATATTATCAGCATTTTGGATCAATCGATACTGCCCCACCAAGTCATCTGTTTGGATGACCATGTCACAATGAGGGCTTGCATTTTTTTAAGGAGGGTGTTTTCAATATGGATGGAAGACTCTGCTAGACATTTGCAGAGTTGAAGGCCTAGGTATTTAAGGTGATAAATTTGCCATTTGAGGTTATTGTTACCGAGAGTTGTTGATGTGCAGAGTTGGGTTAAGGGTAAGACCTCAGTTTTTTTCTTTATTCAGTGTGTATCCTGAGGCTTTAGCATAGGCATTGATCAGTGTCAAAACTTTGGGTATGGCTGTGTCTGAATCTTCAGAGAAGATGGGAACATCATCGGCATGACCTGCCACATTATGTGGCTTTAAATCGAATGGAGTGCCTTTTATGATGGTGTTATGATGTCATTCAGTTAAGAGGGTCTTGATGGCTAGCAGAAAAAAACAGTCGGGATTGGGGACAGCTGTGCCTGGTTCCTTTAAATAATTTAAACTTATCTAATATGTAGGCATCTGCTTTCACTCTAGCTGATACACTGTCATAATTTATGAATACAATCAATTTGCAGATGACTGATCTAAGGAAAGACCAGGACACTTTATCAAAGGCCTTTTCAGTATCCAATGCCATTGCCATCACTAAAGAATGAAGCAAGGGAGCCTTTTTCAATACGGGAGCAAACAGCCTGATGTTGTTGGATGTCAGTCTTTCTTTTATGAAACCAGTTTGGGAGGGATGTATTAATGAGGGGAGTTATTTTTCCAATGCTGTAGCTAGGATATTTGCATAGATTTTACAATCTACATTAAGTAAAGATACTGCACTATAGTTTTTGGTATATAGTGGGTCTTTGTTTTCCTCATGGATTATTATTAATATGGACTCTGAGAAGTTCCTAGCTGTTGTGCCCTTGAAAGAATAATAGTCAAAGAGAGATTTAAAATGCGTGTAAGTTGTGGCTTGAGGTTTTCTTTTTAAAAAACATCAGGCCTCAGAGCTTTCTTTAATTTAAGTGTTTTAATCATGTTTTCTATTTCCTGGGTCTCAATTGGCTTGATTAGAGAGGTCTTGTCCTCCTTTTTGTTTTGGAGGTAATCTGACAATCATAAATAGAGCAGCTGCCTCACAAAAAACTTGTCTTTTTAGGTAATGGTCACTCTTCTTAGGCCAGCTGTTTCAGAGCTTCCAAGTCAATTTTCATCCTAGCACAATGTCCCACCGATCTCACTACCAAATTCAAATTAAATAGAACTCAGAAGGCATTGAAATGCAAAGTGAACCGAAGCTTGGCATCCTGCTTTAGCGTCCCTCCTCATCAACTGCAAATCCAAATCAAATAATGTCAGGGCTAATTTTATTTAATCAATCTGGTATGCAAAATGAAAAAAGCACCATGATTTCTGGGCACTCCTTCTGTTTGCAAGAAAGACAAAGAATGCCAAACAATTCAGGTTGATGGTTAACCAAGCGACAACCGGATGCAAGAGGGGCACCAATGCAAATATCTCAGATACCATTTGGGTCTCATTTTTTACTTCACACTTCTCAGTCAACATTAAATCAGGTTCTCCACCCACTTTTATTCAACTATCAAGTGTTCTGCTTATTGTTCCTGAAGCAACAAGGACAAATGCAATTGATATGACAGGCGATTGTTTAGCAACCGAACCCCCAGTACTTTGTACATGTAGCACATTAGAAGAATACTCAGCTTTGAAGACGGCGAGACTGCGGAAAGACAGGGCTTCTGCTCAAATGGGCTTCCTGCAGCGCTCGTCACAAGTGATTCTACATTTTGGTCCAAGGCATTCTCACCTCTGTTTGATAGCCAACAGTATTTCAGACCCCTGAAATTATCCAACCAATTTTTAAAGGTGGTGCGAAATCCGATCATCACCATTACTGCCTCACTGGGCCAATGGACAATGATGCCAAGCTCTTCCCCAGCCTTCTACTTGATGATTTAAAAGCATGGGTAGATGAATGCCAGATCATCCCTAGAAGCCAGTGTGGCTTCAGAAATAACTATGGCACTACCTCAAATCTGATGGCACTGGCTCTTACGCGCAATAAGTCTCTTAGAAGTGGTTCAGCACTTTACTGTTGCTTTGCAGACATTAAAGCTGCTTTCAACAACATCCCTAGAGGACCATTGTGGCACAAGTTGCAGTATGTAGGTCTCCCAGACAAACTACTGAGACCAATTGAGCACCTGTACACAAACACCAGGGTGCGGCTCAAACTTGGGGGCGGCTCATACATTTAAAGGAAGATCCCCACAAACACTGGCCTGACACAAGTATGTGTGCTCGCGCCTCTGTTTTTTAATTTATATACTGCTGATCGGTTGGAGTTCCTTGACAAGGTGAACTGCCACCTGCCCAAAATGGTAAATCAGTGTATGACTTATGAAGACCGTATGCTTCTCATCTAAACTAAAATTGCCCTTCAGTGTCACCTTATGCATTTATACTTTCAGGAATAGGCTTAAGATAAATCTCACAAAAACCATGACACTCACATTTGGTGACAAAACAGTTGGATGCAGTAGGTGGCATTGCAATGATGAACGGCTCCATTACAGTCCAGGGTATAAATATCTGGTCAGCCACTTGAACAGCAAAGGCTTGTTCAAATACCGTCTACACTGTCTGAAAACCAAAAGCACTACCCTCATGTTTGCTCTTACATCTTTTGCACCAGATCCCCTACTCCATGTGATGAAAGCAAAAGTCACACCCACACAATTTTATGGGAGTAAAATCACACTGGGTAGAAAGGCCCTTACAATGGACAATTGCATCAATCAAATTTACAAAGCTGCCTTCACTTGCCAAAGAGAATAGCCCAGTCACAAATAAGGCTTCAGATCATCAAAAGTAGCTCATTTTTAAATTTCTGTCACAGGCTCATACCAGCTCCACAATATTTTATGCATGGCTTAATCTGGCTCTAAATAGCAGGTGCAGGCTCCAGCTTGAACAAAAAGCACTACCTCGACCACACACTAACAGAACTCTCACTTACTGAGGCATGGGGCAACCACTACTCACAGCAGGCATTTAAAAGGCTTACACCAGCAACAGTTTAAAAAACGTTCAAGGCTAGAGGATATGGCAACACTGAGTAAGCACTCTCATGCCTGGTCAATAATGAACTCTTACATCCCCAGTTTACAACAGAATTGAATTACCTGCACTAATCCATTGTGGACAAAGGCCAGGTTGGTCACACACTCAGACTGGGAGAATGAAACATGCAGGTCCACCTCCTGGCATGGAATGGCATGGCGTTGTATTGGAATTGACAATGCAAAGTGTCAACTCCATAGATTCTGAAAGGAAACCATCACTCACATTTTATGCATTTGTCCTTACTTGCTGTTACAAAAAATATTCTCTTCTACAGTGATTTTGTTCATCTAGCAGTTTGAACCTGCCATCAAGCACTAATTGCTATTGTGACCCCAGTTAACACTTCCTTGAACATTCATAACAGTCAAATTCCTCTTGACGGCCGCAGCACAACTGGACTTCGTTAATCCTATTCACGGCGCAAAAACCTGATCCCTAAAAATTCTCCGGCTTTGCACATCGCACTTTGTGGAGTGCTCAAGGACTACGGCCCTCATTATGACATTGGTGGTAAATTCTGCTTACCGCCATAAGGGCGGCCGCCAACATACCACTGCGGTTGTGGATATCTGTTCACCATATTATGACACACACACACCAATCCGACAGAATACTGCCACATACACAAATCCGCCAGACCAAAGGTCAGTGCTAAAGTGGCGGTCCCAACACCCATACCGTTATGCCAACAAAACAACGCACATCATATTACGACCCACAAATCACCACGGCGAACATTCAACGGCAGTAAACCAATGCGACTATATACCGCTGCGCTCAGAATGGACACCCACAAACAAAACAACACAACATTGGCCTACACCATATACACAAACCTGACACTCATACACACACCACCCATACGCACCCACACCACTATAAAACACACACCCACATTACCCACAACCCCTTACGAACACCAGTTGCCACCAGGAGACGAATAAGAAGAGCACAGAGACAACTAGAAACACACACCACTTACACCCCTCCCGCACTCCACATCACACACCCCACCACATTACCCAACACACCCTCACCAACACACATCACACAGCATCCATGGCACCACAAAGGCAGCCTGTTTCACTGAGGAGGAGTTAAGGGTCATGGTGGAGGAAATTGCCAGGATAGAACCACAGCTCTTTAGAGCACAGGTACAGCAGATTTCCATTGCCAGGAAGATGGAGCTATGGTGGAGAATCGTGGATAGGTCAACGCTGTGGGACAGCACCCAAGAACAAGGGATGACATCAGGAAGAGGTGGAACGACCTAGAGGGAAGGTATGTTCCATAGCAGCAAGATACCAGCTTGCCATACAGAGGACTGGCAGTGGACCTCCACCCCCTCCCCTACTGCTCTCTGCATGGGAGGAGCAAGTGCTGGCAATACTGCATCCTGAGGGAGCTGCTGGAATAGCCAGAGGACTGGACACTGGTAAGTCAATACTTAATACCTATCAACCCCCAATACTTGCATGTCATCTCACACCCACACCCTCACTCCCCTCACTCCATTCCATCCCACACACTGCACCTGCTCATCTCACTAGCCCCAATGCCGAGCCCTGCATGCCATACCAATAAATGGACACCCCTCCCAGCCCTGCATGGACACCCATCACTAAAGCATGCACAGCATGGGGAAACTAACAATCCCACAATACATCACCATATACAAGCACAAGCTGGCAGGGCAAAACCAACCATAGAGGAGAAGCTAGGGAAGTACAAATGTCATACACTTGAAGCATAATACACCACTTACATCCCTACAGGTACCCCAGCCAATGTCAGTGGAGAGGAGGTGCCACCACTATCCAGTCCCCCAACAGAAGAGGCCCCCAGTGATGATAGTAACTGGACTTCTGGATCTGGAGGACCTACCTGGCCCATCAGGGAACACTGGGCAGACGGTCACCCAAGCCCACTCACAGACCACCACAGAGCCTGCCCCATCAGGAACCAACACCACAGTACCCACCCAGCATACCCAAACCTCTGTCACCAGGACACGTGAATCAGCAGTGTGCTCACAGGGACCCCAGGCCACACCTCATACCCAAGACAATCAGGGACCTGGGGTCAGTGGCAGTGGGCACACCGTTCAGGGGACAGGGGCACAGGCCAACAGGGAAACTGGAAGGACTGCTGTGCGCCATGGGAGGACAGGCCCAGGGAGCTGACTCTCCATGAAGCCCTCTCCAAGATCCTGAGAGCCTACCAACATTCCCAGGATACGATGGGCCAGATCCTAGACAACGTGCAGGAGAACAGGCAGCTGCAGGAGGGACAGTCTCAGGGGATCAGGGAGGACTTGCAGGCCATTAACAACACCCTGATCTCCATAGCAGGGGTGCTGGCAGACATGACCAACATCATGAGGGAGGTAACAGCACATCAGCGGGCCCCTAACACTAGCCAGTCAACAGAGCAGCCCTTCACTTCCGATTCCGCTAGTGGCCAGGAGGCCCTCCCCTGCAGAAGGTGAATCACCCCGCAAACGTTCTCTGTGACCCAGACATAAGCCAGAGACACTTGCCAAGACCACTGCCAGGAAATGAGACTCTCCTGATTGTCCCCCTTGTGTCCCACTCAGTCACCTTGTCACCTTGAACTGCCATTGCTCCCCTTCCTATGGCTCCTTGGACACTGAACCTGTGCTATAAACAGACTGGAACATTCCCCTGGTCTTTCGTTCACCATCACCCCATTCCATTGCACTTTCCCCTCTACTTCTTATCGCTACATTAAACACCCTTGGAAAAAACTTGACTACTAGTATTTCATGTATTGAAAATTTGTATTGATTGAAACAGCTACATCCATTGCAAAATAACTGTACATAGTGAGAGCATAGAAAGAATGACCTGTAGCTGGCTGTAGTGATCACATCAGGACATTGTTGTCATATCACCAGCATCTGTAAAATGATAATCCATAGGTGACAGTAAGTAGAGGTAACAAGTGGGTAATGCCAGCATGCCACTGCCACCCAGAATACAACAATAGTCATAGAAATGTGAAGTTGCCCTGTCTCACCAGTGTGTCATTGGAAGTACTGACGGATAACTGGAGTTCTGTTGTCCACATCCTCATCCTCTGCCTTCTCATCCTCACTGTCTTCAGGGTCCACTGCTGCCACAGGGGGCATCTCAGTCACCTCCTCCTGCAGAAAAGGTACATGGTGTCTGAGGGCCAGGTCGTGCAACATGCAGCATGCCACTACTATCTGGCAGTCCTTCTCGGGTGAGTAGCACCTGTCAGATGGAGGCACCTGAACCTGGCCTTCAGGAGGTGGAAGGTCCTCTCAATGATCCTTTTGGTTTGCCCATGTGCCTTATTATAACGTTCTTCAGCCCTTGTCCTGGTATTCCTCACAGGGGTCAGCAGCCACAATAGGTATGGGTAGCCGGAGTCACCTGCAGGCATTGAGGGACAACATTTAGCCACACACTATCCTATTAGGTTAACATCAGAGGCATACACTAAAATACACTGGGTAGGTACCAAGGCTCACCTATAAGCCACACCTTGCGCCTCTGTAGTTGGTCTATCACATTTGGGATGCTGTTATTCCTCAGGACAAAGGCATCATGCACCGACCCAGGATATTTAGCATTGATGTGGGAGATGTACTGGTCCGTCAGGCACACCATCTGCACATTCATGGAGTGGAAACTCTTACGATTCCTGTACACCTGTTCATTCTGGCAGGGAGGACAGACGCAATATGTGTCCCATCAATCACACCAATAATATTGAGTATATGTCCCATTGCATAGAACCCAGCCTTCTCAGTGGCCAAATCTTCCGCCTGGGGGAAAGCAATGTAGCTGCACATGTGTTTTACCAGGGCAGAAAACACTCTTGCCAGCACGATAGATAACAGTGGCTGTGACATTCTTGCTGCCAAGCAAACTGTCACTTGGAAAGAACCGCTCACTAGGAAATGGAGCACTGATAGAACTTGCACAAGAGAGGGGATCCCAGCAGGATGACGGATAGCAGATATTAGGTCAGGCTCTAACTGGGCACAGAGCTCTGTGATTGTGGCCCTGTCCAGTCTATAGGTGACTATAATGTGCCTGTCCTCCAGTGTAGCTAAGTCCACCAGGGGTCTGGACACTGGGGAATGTCTCCACCTCCTAATCATCCACAGCAGTAGGTATCTAAGGGACACAAGTGTGAGTAGGCTGTCACATTTTAAACAACTAAACCAGAACAGCAGTCCACATTGTGCGATTAGGTAGTGGGACAGTGTAAAACTCAAAGTATGTGCCTATTTATCCTGGGACGCAGCAATTATCGATAGGCCTGTTCTCCCTCCCCATGAAATGGGGACCGTCTGTCCTGTGTGGATGGAGATGTGGAAGTGAGGTAATTCCACTGATGTCGGGCATCGTGGTGGTAGGCAGTTGTGAACCATGTGCAATTCCTCATTAGATAATATTGGGCCCTATGGAGTACAGTGGCTAATGGGGATGTACGCCGGCGGTGATGGTGTACACTGCCGCGGATGTGACCGCCATGGATGTGACTGCCATTTTCTAAATCATTCCTCACTTGTTTCCCGACCTTCAACAGGAGAAGACCTACGCTGCATGTGCTGCTGTGGCCTGTGTGTGGAACCTACCATGGCCAGTATGACTGGGGAAAGGGCCCCAGCCTTCACTTCGGAGGAGTTGGAGCGACTGGTGGATGGGGTCCTATCCCAGTATGGACAGTGAGTACACTGTGGGCACGATGCATGTGGCATGGATGCATGGAGATGTGTGTGTGGAGGCATTGTGTGTGAAGGCATTGTGTAAGGGGGGATTATCTGTTGGTGGTGTACATGTCGTGTGCCGGGTAATGTGTGTGGCAATGGTGATGGAAATGAGTATGGTGGGCCATGTGTATGACAGCCTGGACTGTTAGTTTAATGGTGTTCTCCTGTCTTTATTTCTTCTGCAGGTCAGCGCCCATCAAAAGAAGGGAATTTGGGGTGCCATCGCCAAGGAGGTGCAGACCCTGGGGGACTATGGCAGATGGAGCACCCACTGATGGAAACGGTGGGAGGACCTGAGATACTGGGCACGGAAGACCACAGAGGCCTAGCTGGGGATTGCCTCCCAACAAGGAAGGGGTGCCCATTGGACCCTCATCGCCCTGATGGCCCGCATACTGGCAGTGGCCTACCCTGAGCTGGATAGGCGCTTGAGGGAATGACAGCAGCCACAAGGGGGTGAGTACAGTGGGTATCATTAAATATTTTGGCTGGTGGGGTGGTATCCGGGTAGAGATTGTGTGTTAGTGGGAGCCTCTAAGGCCAGGCCAGACATTGCAGCTTGGGTCCTCTGAAGGGTAATGGTTGCATGGCAAATACAGGTAACCTAGCTTGTTAGTGGTCACTTTTAGGCAGGGTCAGTGGGTCCCAGGTGTGCTGCAGTTGGCGGTGTGTGCTCCTCATCATGCCTTGGTGACTCGCTATATCACAGGTAGTGCAATGCATATTGCGTAGGCCTGTTCCCTGTGTGTGAGGGTACTGTGTATGCCAACGGTGGTGTTGGTGCAGTCATTAACCCAATGTATCCTTTGTCTCTCTCCCCCTCCTGTTTTGTCATCCTGTCCTTGTGTGCATTAGCATAATCTGGTGGGGGAGCAGGGGCATTAGTGACAGAGGGAACTACATCCCACATGACCCTGGAGGTAGAGTCCACTGACGCCGAGGGAACCAATGGAACGGAGAGTGAGGGGAGCACCACGGCAAAAACTGGAGGGGACAACACAAACTCTGATACCTCCTCCGATGTGAGCTCCCCAGTGGTAGCGGACACCTCTGTGACCACCCCAGCTGCAGGTACAGCCACCACCCCCTGTACCAGCACCGCCCTCCCAGTAGCCTCTCAGTGAATTGCCCATGCCCGCTCACCCAGGAGGGTGGGCATCTCTTCGCCCCATGCACCTCAGGCCCTGCCCCAGTGAGTCCTGCTGCCCTGAGTGAGGAGGCTATTGACCTCCTGAGATCCATCTCTGTAGGGCCGTCAACCATTGTGAATGCCATCCAGGGGCTGGCATCCCAGATGCAGCAATGCAATGCATTCCTGGAGGGCATTCACGTGGATTGGCTGCCCAACAGAGATCGATTCAGGTTCTGGCCTCCTCTCTAATGGCAGCCATTGTCCCTGTTTCTATCGTCCCCTGTCCAACTACCACTTCCCAGTCCCACTCCCCTTAACCCCAATCCATCTCAGGCACACATACAGGCGAGCATGCACACAAGGCAACACAAGCACCACACTTCATCCCACAGCCACTCACACAGACACCACACGGTTGCAGACACGACAACATCCACAGCCTCCACTGTCTACCCCCTCCTCCTCCCCCTCCCTCCCAGTCACGTTCACACTCACACCTGCATGCACTACATCTACATCCACTATCAGCATCACCACACCAAGCAGAACACACACCTCATTGGCAAACACCTCCACAACAACCGTGCATGTGTCCCCTGTGTCCTCTCCCACCATGTCTGCCCCTCCTCCTAAGGGACACAAACGCAAGCACTCAGACACCCAACAGCCATCCACCTCACATCAGTATACAGCCTATGCACCTGCACCCAAATCTCTTCCTTTCCCAAATTAGCCTCTTCCCCACCCCTCCCCTTCTATCCTGCATGTATGGGCAGGGTACCAAGAACGCAGCCCAGCACCTCAGCCAAACAGTCCACGGGGATAGTGGTAGCACCACCTACTCATGGTGGTAAGGATACCAGACCTACAACACAGAAGGGGAAGGAGCTAGCACCACCAGATAAGAAAGGGAAGAGTTCTGCACCACCAGGGAAGAGTGTGAAGAGTCCTCTACCAGTTGTGAAGAAGGGGAATGGGCCTGCACCAGCTGTGAAGAGGGGAGGGAGTCTGCACCAGCTGTGAAAAAGGGGAAGGAGCCTGCACAAGCTGTGAAGAAGGGGAAGGAGCCTGCACCACCAGGCAGAGAGGGTAAGAGCCCACCCACCCCTTGCAGGAAGGATAAGGGATCAACGACCCATGGACAAGAGGAGACGAGGCACTCTACGCCAGCGGAAGCTGTCAGGCTAACACTGCCACCACTACCAGCTGTCACGGGCCCCTACCGCCAGCTGTGGAAGTGCAGCCATTAGGGAGTGCAGGGGCTGGCCAGGACGCTCCTCCAACCACCACCACAATGCAGATATCGGACAGTGCAGGGGGTGCCCAGGAGACACCTCCAACCACCACCACAGTGCACATATTGGACATTGCAGGGGCTGCCCAAGAGGCTCCTCCAACCACCACCACAGTGCAGATATCGGACAGTGCAGGGGCTGCCCAGGAGGCTCCTCCAACCACCACCACAGTGCAGCAGTCACCACCGGCGGACGCCATGTAGGCCACCCTCCAGGGGCTGCTGTGCAGGCTGCCCCCTCCAGAACCAGTGGGAAAGTCACCCACTCCAGAGACTGTGGCCTGCCACTGCCCAGCACAGAGAAATGGGCATGTTGCCCCTTCTAGAACCAGTAGGAAAGTCACCCACTTCAGAAACTGTGGCCTTCCACTTCCAATCACAGAGAAATAAGCATGGAGCCCCCTCCAGAACCAGTGGGAAAGTCACCCACTCCAGACACTGTGGTCTTGCACTCCCCAGGACAAAGCAATCAGCATGTTGCCACCTCCAGAACCAGTGGTGCAAGTCACTCACTTGAGATGCTGTGGCCTTGCACTCCCCAGGACGAAGCAATGGGCATGTTGCCCCATCCAGAACCAGTGGGGATGTTCCTGTATTCGGCTGAGGTGCTCCCCTGCCCCTGAGGGGCCTTCCCACTTGCAAAATGATGCCCCTGCAGTGTTCTCTCTGACTGTGTCAGGAAACAGGTTGGGCCTTGGACTGTGCCCTGTGGCTTTCTGTGCCCTCATGACTTTGGACTGGACATTGGCCCTTTATGGACATTTGTATATATTTGGTTTGTGTGGTGGATTTTGCTATGCTAATACATTGTCATTACTCTAGCATTATGGTCTGTGTTTTATTATGCTGTGTGTCGTGTGCCATTGGTTTACGTGTGCTGCTGGTTGTGTGTATGGTGTGTGTGTGTGTCGGGTGTGTGTTGTCCGTTTGTGTGTCACTCTTGTTTTCCTACCACCCTCCCTTGTGTGCTAGGAGGCTGTACTGACCGTCCTCATCTTCTTCTGCGTTGGTGTTCCAGGTGGAGCATGATCTAGAAGATCATTTGGAAGACTTTCAGTTTGGGTTCCATGGCAGCGTGGTTCATCCCTGTGTCTCCGATGGTGAGTCCTTTCACTTCTGAGCTCTGTTTCCATCAGGCTTTTGTTGACATTGGTACTGCCCTGGAAAAGGTGGCGGTTTGCAGTTTCTTAATATGGTGGGCGGTACTTTGTCTCCCACGTGTCTGTTGACGGCTACCGCCGTGGTGACTGTTGTTTGCGATGTGGCAGTTGGTGTGGTACATTGGCTGTCTATGGGAGTTATCACCGCATGGTCATAATTACATGGTACTCCCTGCCAGCCTGTTGGCGGTATTACTGCCACTTTATCACTCACCGCCAGGGTCGTAATGAGGGCCTAGGTCCGTGGCAACGTTTGGACGTTCCTCTTGCTGCACTTAGCACAGTGCTCTTTTCCTCTTTGTCTAAAATGAATGTGGCAATACTACTGCCATTCCTGTGATGTGCTGCAACTTTGGGTCAATGTCTTCATTATCTAAAATGAACATTTCAATACTCCTGCCACTCCGCTTATGTGCTGTAACCATGGGCCAATGTCTCCATTGATTCTTACATAATACACCTCTCTTTTTAGTCTTTTTAATGAAAGTCACTACACTTTTGGCATACTTGAAATCTGTAGCTAGCTTTAGGACTCCCTAAGCTTGCTTGGAGACTCAAAAGTAGCACTTTGGGGTGGTGGATCCCAACATTTCGACTCCTCAAAACCCCCACTGAATCACTACTGGAAGCCAGGGACCCACAAGCAATTTGTACAATTCAAAGTTCAAACTTTGAAACAGTAATTTGCAAACAAATCCATAAACAAGTACACACCAAACAAATACTCGAATATCTAATGGTATAATTATTTTAAATTGAAAAAATATTAAAAAATCGAACTATTTTAAGGGAAGGTTGGCACTGCATCTTGGTGACTAAACTTTCAATTTTTGGTTTTATTTAGGAAAGCTGAATGCTAAGGTTCGATTCTACATCTCCCAAGGGATTTTTTTTTTTTTTTTTTTCAGGTACATAAGATCTGAGAAAGCTTTTTCACATAAATACGTGGTGGGAAAAGGAAGTAAAAACATAAGGGCCTCTCATATCTCCATATCCTCTCTGACACATGTAATTCATTTGTTTTAAAGCACCTCTCATACCAGTGTAGGGAGTAGGAGCACTTTACAGGGGGCTACAAGGTGTAGGATTCACACGTCATCCACATCAGTAGGCATTTTCTAAGAGTGCTTGGTCTGGAGAAGCACAAACTCAGAATTCAGAACATAACACAGTGATTAGTGTTGACTTTAATAATAAGAATGTATTTCTATGCAAGCAGACCTTTTTGTAGCAGCATAAAGATAATGAGAGACTGGGAAAAAAATGAACTCTCTAATTTGTGCCATGCAGTTTGCATGCAGCTCTTTGATGGAAGTTCATAGCTCACTGTGCTAGATTATGATATTTGCTTATGAACTGCATAGTAACAAACAAATGTCTGTGACAATAGCAGTAACCCACTGTGCTATGCACATAAAATACTGTTCTTTGCAGCAGGCATATTAACCATTTGCTCTACCTTAGATGAGTCAAAACTGCCATAAGACAAAACTCACATCTCACTCCAGAAGATACAATTAACTCCAGAGTTATCTTGACCCTTTTATTTTTGCCCCAAAACTGCTGGTTGTACAAGTAACTTTGAGGGTTTTTACAACTGCTGTACAAATAAAAACATGCATGTGTTCCTGTCGAGAGTCCTCAGCTGGAGAAGTGCCTTCCTTTCGTCCCATGCCTGTGTACCCGCTGGGAATGTGTCACGGACCCCTGGGGGTCTGCAGACCACAGGTTGGGAAACGCTGCTTTAGGGGAGCCCTATGCGATAGAATTTGAAGCAACCTAAAGCCTTTTCTTTTATGGTCATTGTAAAAACTGCACTTAGCAGTATGCCTGGGATGACATCTTAAGCAACCCGGGGAAACTCCCTTATTGCCTCTTGCACAATGTCCTTTTTTTTTTAGCATAAAACACTTTTATTTTAAAAGCTATTTCGTTTAATTACCAATTAGATGATTGTTATTGTTGTAATTAACTGTACAATTCAGTTGACTATGACCATAGTTGCCAACCAGAGTTGTATACCTCTTTGTGGTAGATGGAGAAGCAATGGGCTATCCATTTAGTCTTGTTCTCTTTTACCTGATTTGCTCTTAATTGTGGTTATTGCAGAGTTCTGGCTTTTGACCTGTAGGTAATTAGCTAGGAATCTCCCAGCTTTGTTGAATTCACCTAGTTTTTAGCTTTATTGGTGTGCACCATATATGAGCTCTCTCGCTTAGTAGCTTGTTGTATTGGTACTTCATGGCTTTACGTTTATTGATCATTTCTGTGGAGTGATTTTAGATTAGGCGACATTCAGTTGCTTAACTTTGGATTCTAGTACTTCAAGTTGTTTTATTGGCTGTCTTGTTTTAGTTGGACACGATACTAAACATTCTGCCTCTGATTGTTGCTTTCATGGTTTTCCAGATTGTGTCTGTAGAGATCGCCAGTGAAGCATTTTTGTTTAAGTAGTTTACGACAGAGGAACATATTTCTTTTCTGCTTGTTGGATCATTTAGTAGCGTCACATTGAGACGCCACAGTCTATCTGAGTTTTGGGAATTAGATTAAGTAATGTTCAATTAAATAGAGGCATGGTCTGAAATGATGACAGAGAACATTGCGATGGGGCTGGCCAGGGGGACCCCTGCACTGCCCAGTGCATAGGCAGTGCAGGGCCCCCCTCTGGATCCCCCAGCCTGTCTCCACCAGTCTTTTTATGGTGGTGTTACTGCCATAAAATCACTGGTGGAGGTGGTTGCAATCCCCAGCAGCGCTGCTCTAATGGTTTAGGATCGCCAGTACCGCCAGGCCAGTGTGACGTCAAAATCTGACGGTGCTGGCAGTCAGACCTTGGCGCTACAACTGCAGTCGTAATATGGTGCATGGACCACTGCATTGGCAGCAGTCCGACAACCACTGCCACCCTGGCAGTCATTAGACCGCCAGGGTTGTAATGAGGCCCAAAGTCCATGGAGAGGGTAAAATCTCCTCCTAGTAATATATGTGAGCCCTTTGGAATTTCATTTAGTCTTTTATTTAGGTTGACCCAAAATGAGGGGGAGTCTGGGGTGGGTGCACATGATTTTAACAATAGCTATTTGTTGTGTTTAGATACTTGTGAGATGGCCCATCTACCCTCTGCATCATGTATGTTTTTAATGACTTTATTGTCTGCCGATTTTGCAAAACCAGAGACAACTTCATTTTTTTTGTAGGAGTCAGGGGAGCAATTATTTAGCCAGTTACAAGCACTATTGCTATCCATTCTGGTTTCTTAGAATAAAAGGGTATTGTATTTCAGTTTATGGCGGTATTCTATGAGTTTCCTTCTTTTAACAGGGTGGTTCAGCGCTTTCATGTTTAACAAGACAACCTTAAGGGTGTTGTTAGGCATAATATATGTTGTGGATATCTCGTTGGAGTTTTGAGTGTTTTGAGGTGTAGATGGTGTCATTCAGATTGTGGTACATAGTACAGGATGAGGGGCTGAAGAGAATAGTGCTTATATTAGGGGGTTTGTTAGAGGTAAGAAGCTATTTCTGCAAAACAGTCTCTTTCTCATAATCTTTAGATATTTCGATCTTGACATCTTTCTAGGTTAGTGCTTTATACTTCCTCTTGTGTGGTAGCATAAACTCAGAATGTTGGAATATAAGCGGCTTGAAAATGAGTGGGGGTGGCATTGTGGCACCTGGATTAGGTCAAGTTGGCACTCTGTATGCCCTTTCGAACTTGAATGGTCTCTCAAATTTGATTTTCTACAGTTTGTGGTATCCATTGTTCAAGGAAGGAGAAACATGAGGTGGCTTGATTTTCCATGCCTTCAGGTCAGCCAAAGATTCTGAGGTTTCCCCTTATGTTCCTATTTTCTAAATCTGTTATGCTTCTGTTGAGGGTGTGTATTTGTTTAGCTGTGGCCTAAGTATTAATTTGTCTTTCAGATTTCTCATCCGCTAGGCTGCTGATTCAGCTTCCCCTATTCTTGTAGAGAGGGATTTTAAGTCATTTTCAAAACTGGTAGATTTGTAGTAGGTCTTTATTTACTTTGGTGTTCTGCACCAGTTCTTGCAGTGAGGAGCAGTTACAAAGGATTAGGTCAATTTTGAAATTAGTATCCAGGGCATGTTTCGATTTGACATGTGACTCAATTGTAGGTGGGTCTTGTTTAGCTTTCTAAGTGATGAATTCTGCTCCCTACTATCCTTATGGTCCATAAAGTCCTTATCTTGGGGGTCTTTCATGTTTGCCATTGTGGAATTGAGTGCCAGTACTTAAGTAGACCTACATTATTGTGCAAAGTTGTGATGGTAACAGTTCAAATGTTTGTGTTGTAGTGGAACTATAGTCTGGAGGAATTAGGTGCTGTAGCAGTTGCCATGCTGCTGGAGGTTGTTCACATCCTACATTGGTTAGATCAGGCAGTGATGTAGCAAGATCTACTGGCTGAATTTACTGGCGGAAGTGCAGATCTATGGCACTGTGCTGGTGATAGTGCTGCTTACAGTGGTGCCCACCTTGGGTAAGCTGGCGCCTCAATTCTCACCTCCAAAGAGTAGTGGTTAGGGAGGGCCGTAATGCAAAGTGGTAGGATGTGTTTCAAATTATTATGGGATGTCAGTCAGTAGGGGTGTGATGCTTCAGTCGACTCATCTCTTGTGGGGCTTCAGTGACAGACACTAGGGTGGTCATTCTAACCCTGGCGGTAAAAACCGCCAGGGCGAATGACCGCGGTAGCACCGCCAACAGGCTGGCGGTGCACCGCTGGGCATTCTGACCGCGGCGGTTCAGCCGCGGCCAGAAACGGAAAGTCGGCGGTGTACCGCCGACTTCCCGCTGCCCTTGAGAATCCTCCATGGCGGCGGAGCGCGCTCCGCCCCCATGGGGATTCTGACACCCCCTACCGCCATCCTGTTCCTGGCGGGTCTCCCGCCAGGAACAGGATGGCGGTAGGGTGTGCCGCGGGGCCCCCGTAAGAGGGCCCCAAAAAGAATTTCAGTGTCTGCCTAGCAGACACTGAAATTCGCGACGGGTGCTACTGCACCCGTCGCACTCCAGCAACTCCGCCGGCTCCATTCGGAGCCGGCTTCATCGTTGCTGGGTCTTTCCCGCTGTGCTGGCGGGCGGCCTTTTGGCGGTCGCCCGCCAGCACAGCGGGAAAGCCAGAATGGCCGCCGCTGTCTTGTGACCGCGGTGCGGTCATTTGGCGGTAACCGCATGGCGGGCGGCGACCGCCGCCCGCCGCGGTTAGAATCACCGCCTAGATCTTGCTGAGGGAATTTCGAGGTTGCAGCGTGCTCAGCTCATGCGCTGCAGTGCGATACTATACTGGGTGTCTGCTGATTACTGAAGGGCACTGTGAGGTCCAGGTGCTATGAATCTAAAGGCATTGCAAATGGCACCATTTTGTGAAAATAAATATGTGAATTGCCCCCATAAGTACATGTGGATTGAGCATGGGGTATAAGGGGAATCACTTCACATTAGGAGTAGCAAAGGAAATGCATTGAACAGTCCCTATTATTAATCCCCTTCAGCATGGAAGGTTTTATGAGGGGCGTTTATGTGGTCTAATCGGATCACTGCAGTACCATTTTCTGTTATCTACTAAGCTGATAATTCAATGTGATCAAGGCCTCACCTCTGGAAGAGGGACTGCACTTCCAGAGCTCCTCCCTCGGTACACCTTCACCATAGGAGCTTGGATTGATGGCAGTAATGGTTAGGCTCACTTCATATCCTACCGGCCTCAGTTGCTGAGAGGGAAAGGTGTGCAGCGTAGGAAGTCACTGCAGCACCATCTAGCAGAGATTCCAGAGCTGGGTGTTTATGGCACAGGAGGACTGTACCAGAAAGCAGGACCGCCCCCCTTTTATGGTGCAGGAAGGTGAAAATTATGATATACTGTGCCGGACAAGTTACACCAAAAATATAGAAGAGCCTTTGGGTTTGATGGAGTGATTTAAGTGAATGTGTTAAGAAGTATGTCACAAAGCACATTCAAAATAACACAATGATACAGTTGAGTAATAAGATATGCTCTCCAGCATACTGACTGCCCACTGCACCCAGTACACCCAGGAATTTCCTGGAGTCCAGACTTCATGAGACCTACATTAAGCCATCTTCACACCTCCATCAACAAATCACAGTTAATTAAAAGACATGCTTTTAAGGCACTAACCACTGATTTTTAAACAATGCATTGCCCTTCTGAAAGATGAGAAATTACTAAAGATGTCATTTATTTGGGAACTAAACTGGTTTACATTGGATAATTTCAATAAAGTGTTCTGTGACTTAATCCTAATGGTCGTAAGGAATAACAGACATACTTCAACCATAATAAAACAGAACTTGATGGGCTAATATTCAGGAAACTTTGTAAATTAGACAAAAATATAATCATGTATACAAATATAGCATACTTGCCAAAAATACTTAACAAGTAAACCTAAAGAGATCAAGTGTTGGAACATCTGACTCCCTTTGTAAAAACACATTTTTTTAGGATAATTCATTGAGATGGCTTGTGACCTCATTCTGATATTTAGTGACAAGCATAACTTAATCATAGTTTACAAAATGTCAAAAACGTTCATTGCCGGTGTTCATAAACATCAATAATACACCAAAAATATATGCAAATAACTATAACTTCATTTCTTTTTTATATTATTTTCAAAATCCGCCATTTTGAATAAGAAATTAATAAAACCGTAAACAAAAAGCCACAGAATCTACTAATTGCATTGCATATTTATTTTAAAAATTATAAAATTACTCTGTCCTCCTTAAACAAACTTTGGGAATTGCAACTAAAACTTTCAAACAGACTATGGGGCTCATTCCGAGTCCGGCGGGCGGCGGGCGGCGCCCGCCGGGCGGAAACCGCCCAAAGACCGCACCGCGGTCAAATGACCGCGTGGGTCATTTTGACTTTCCCGCTGGGCCGGTGGGCGATCTCCAGAAGATCGCCCGCCGGCCCAGCGGGAATGCCCCTGCAACGAGGAAGCCGTCTCCGAATGGAGCCGGCGGAGTTGCAGGGGTGCGACGGGTGCAGTAGCACCCGTCGCGATTTTCACTGTCTGCATAGCAGACAGTGAAAATCATGGTGGGGCCCTGTTAGGGGGCCCCTGCACTGCCCATGCCACTGCGGGTTTTACTGCCAGGAACAGGCTGGCGGGAATGGGGTCGGAATCCCCATGGCGGCGCTGCAAGCAGCGCTGCCATGGAGGATTCCCTGGGCCAGGGGAAAACCGGCGGGAAACCACCGGTTCCCCTTTTCTGACCGCGGCGGTCAGAATAGCCCTGGAAGCACCGCCAGCCTGTTGGCGGTGCTTCCGTTGCCCTCCACCCTGGCGGTTTCAAACCGCCAGGGTCGGAATGAGGGCCTATGGTCATTTAGTCTTACTGATTGGTTGGATGCAGTGCACATCTTTTCAGCTTGTGTGACGAACTTTCAAAAAAACACAAAGAGCCCACAATTATTTTTTGCAACATCTTTATTTTAAAATAAGGACACCATACATAATTTAGGGAGGTAATACAAAATGTTTTACTTATTTTAGTAATATGACTACAAAATACATTAGGCAATAATATCACCTTGAACGTATACCCGTACACAATGGGGCCTGTCCCAAAAAGTAAAGATAAAGATGTATATTTACTCAGATGCATATTTATTAATAAGCTTAGGTGTAACTTTATAGTTTTTTTGCTTTTCACCATTTTTGAGTCTAGAGTTAGGCTCAGGTGTAAACGTGCATGTTTTCACCGGGTCAAATCAGAGGGTGGCACGTCCTGCAAAATGATTTACAAGTGCAAAGTTACTATCAGTAACTGTGTACACATAAGTGGAGCTCTCCTCCACAGTGGCAAAGCTCTTCCTATCGGAAAGTATAGAGAAAAGTATTAATGTGTAAATTCCTCTAACAATAATATTAAGACTATTGCATTCTAAAATATAAATGTCAATTTAACATAAATATTAACTTTCAACCTAGAAATAATAACTGAAAGTGTGCAACACACAAAATGCTGAATTTAGACCCGGTCCTCAATGTTTATGGTCCCCCTCCTCAATATTGTGTCAGGTGGATCATCATGTTTCCCATGGCATTGCTCGTGCCTGACTGAGATTGTGTCATTTCCATAGGTGCATCAGGCAGCCTGTGCTATTTATAATGGACAGTCTGAATTTTAATTCACTTCTAGGCCACCAGCATTTACAAACTGAAAAAAATAGAGAAAGAACTCTTCGTCTAGAGGCGCAGAGGTCTCCTCAGGGCCAGTAGAGATTTCAAAATATGGTGAGCAGTTGTCCAGGCAGAGTGGTGGAGGAAATGACCTCTGGCACTCCAAAGGATGAAGGTCTGGCCTACCATAGTCAAAATCAGGCCCTATAGTAGCACATTAAATGTGTACAAAATAATTAAATTCAATACATTGATTTAATTAATATATTCTTTTTTAAACAACGATTTAAAAAATCTCTTCATTAGTAATTTTTTTTTTACTTTTGATAAAAATGTATTTGTTTAATGAATTTAACAATTTTATTTTATATAAATAACTATGTTTATTTTTTTGTTAATGAAGTTTATTATGATCTTTCAAAATATTAAAATAATCAATTAATAATTGCGCCCGCTATGTACTGTTTATGACCTCACATAATATATTACTCATGACATGTTCAATGACATCATTGATGACATCACTGGTGAAATCTCATATAACATTAGTAATTTTTTACTTAGCAATGGCCTTGCTCTTTTGTGGTTGTGTGTGTTTTTATTAACATGTCACATTCTAAACTACTCCGTAAATTTCTTTATACCCCTTCAGATTAGTAGTAAGTATGCTTTGCTTTCTACCTTGTTCCTCCCTCATCTACTATGAAAGCGTATATTTAGGTGTGCCGTGAGCTCTACCACATTGACAGAGCCCTCTAAGCAGGAGAGGCAGTGCCTGGGGTTTCCAGCGGTAGATTTGTGAGTAGTATGTTACATATTGTAGGGCCCATTGTTACAACTAAAAGCCGCATCCAGCTCTATATCTACACGCAGCCATCATAACATACTACACTAGCATACAGATATACTTACACAAATTGCATTGCTTTATAAACATAAACTACTTTGTCATCTATACATCACCAGACGTGCTTTCAAACAGCCACTCTCCTGCATTAAAACTAAACTGCCCTCATTATTAATCACTAATTTAACTACTGTGTAATATTCACTCTACAGGATGCTCAATCAACACAAAATGGCACATACCCAAACTTACATAAATACTTTCCCACAAATACGTACATACATAGTCAAGAACTGCATTCCTAACAAATCACCACCTACACATAAGACATGTATTACATCTAAGATGATATACACACTAAAATCTTTAGACACCCTCAACATTGAATACTAGCTTTTATGTGAACAAGGAAAAGATGAGGGTTCTGGTAACCCCCTTAAAATATATACCAATTGCAATTAGAGAGCAGCCACTGGTAAGGATGAACTTATTCTCATGAATGGGAATTGTTATCGACTGACCCTCTGCTCAACATGCCTTAGAGTGAATAGCAGGAGCGTTAGCTACAATATCAGAAGCGTGCATGTGCCATCAGTTATTGATGTCTAAAATGCAAAAAGCTAGGACATGACTTTATATAGTGCCAGCATGTGGGTATACTTTGAAGAACATCACCCATTGGTGACTAAAAAAAGTTCATAACGATGATACTGCTATCTATATTTTGCTTGTCATCAAGAGATTGGGTTGCAGTACATGTAAGTATGGGCACCAATCATACTTTGGATCTCCGTTTGGACAAACAACAAAGAACCTCGTCTAGAGAGCACATTAAGAATACACTGGCGGGAGAGATGCACCATCTGTTCCCATGATTGAGCTACCTTGATAAGGCTGTTCGCAGAGTAGGCTTCCCCTTTATTATGGGTAATCTGTTGACACGTATTTCCTCTGCCAAGCATCAAGTAGCCAAAATGTATGGGGGCCATACAAAAATGCACAACATGTGATGGGAGGAATGACTACAATTAATCTAACCACTGGCACTCTCATGGGGTAGCATTCCAACCCATTGTTCCTTTGCCCACCAGGCCACCTCAGTTTGGACCCAGCTATCTGCAAATCAGGCTTGTCCCTGCTTCAATAGCAGTAGTCCATCCTGAACAGCAGGGCCACCTCCTCCCAGAACCAGAAAACAAGCATCCCTTGACTGGATTTGCACTGTTTGGGGCTTCATCAGTTGGGCACAGCTTGGTTCCAGTGGCACTGTGAGTCAAGACCCATGTCTGGGCATACCCTTGCATGTAGGACAGAACAGCAAACACACAAAAGGTGTTGGGAGGAATGCTTGATATAGGTCTACCCATTGTCAATCACTCAGGGTGACATTCAAACCCATCATTCTTTTGTCCACCATACCGCCTCAGTTTGGACTCAACTAAATGCAAATCATTGTTGCCCAGTTCCAATTGGAACTGCCAGGCCAGGTCTTCACTGAACCAGAACACAAGCAACCCGAAGACTAGTTCTGCCCTGAGTGGGGCTTGGTTGTCAGATGTAGCTTGTTTCCAGTGGCACAGTGAGCACTGGACCACATCCAGACATACACTTGCAGCTTAAGGCTGTAATTGAAACACAGAAAAGGTGATGGGAGGAATGGACACAGAAAATGAGGGGCTCGGTAAACTGACTGTGAGGGCATACATGTTGACAAATTCCTGTACTGGTCAGGAACCCTAGAGGGGAATTGATGTAGGGCTCACACAAAAGAACCATCAGACAGGCCCCAAATATCAGGCCATCAGAATCCACGTTTACCTTCCTGCTAGGAAGCTCTGGTCCCCTGATAAGGACATAGCTATGGTTTCAAGGATCTATCTTTGAGTGGAGTAAACTTCCTCTGGCTTGGGGGCATGTCCAACATGGCGACCGGAGCGGCAGCTTAAATCGTAGCTCCGCGCACGGCCATAACAGATATCCTGCCACACGAACCCTGCTGTGCCTTCTCACCCGCTGACACATGCCCGACCCCCCGGACGATCGCGGACCCGACGGACTATAACTGATCACGCTGCTGAGTGCGCTGCAGCCGAGGTGCCCCTCAGTTGGTAGTGCGGGCCTGGGAGCTTCTTTCCTACAAGGCTCATTGGCCTGCTCCGCGATGTCCCAGTTGCCTCTCACTGCCTTATGATCCGGCGGATCGCTTCAGGGGGAGTCACAGAAGCACAAGAGACAGCGACATCACCATCTATGCACCCGGATCCTGGAGTCCCCCTGAGATGCAGCCTGGTGGCCCCCACGTGGTCTCCAGTGCCAGGACGGAGTATATGCACCAGTGCTGGATCCTGGAGGTGGGTGGTGGCGAGACTCCCCATCAAAGTAACGGAGCCCAGCCTGAAGACTTGTGTGACCTTGGGTGCTCCGGCAACGACGACTATGCCACACGGATGGGCAGTGTGGCTCCGAGGCACATGATAGCTCGACACCCGGTGCACATGCAGCTTCCTTGTCCATGCTACTGTGCCACCTGCGGCAATAAGACGGGCAAATTATAAGGAGACAATTGCAGGACAAGTGAGTTGCCTGACAGTTATCACCAACTTCCGGGCTGTGCCACCTGGCTGCCTCTAGCCCTCTTCACTGAATCTTGATAGGCGATGGGCGAAAGTGAGATCGGGAGGGGGCACTGGATGCTGGGGTAGTGTTTGATCATGCCGCATTCCCCTGAGAGTGGCTGTTGACCTGCGCCCCAGAGATAATCGCTCCCATTTATCAGCCTTCGAGTTACCTGCTGAGAGTGGCCCCCACCACCAAGTAATCCGATGGGCAAACTGAAAGCAACCAGAACTCCTGCTGCAGAGATGCCAACCCTGAACACCCCCGGGATAACAGTCAGGGCAACACATGCCTTGCAACAAATGGAAGCTACCCTTTGGAATCACTCCTCTCAATTTCATAAGGTGTTGCAGGCCATATTAGACACAAAAATATCCCTAGAGTCAAAAATTGATGCTGTCACACAAGACGTTATTTTACTACGTGCGGACCACCGTAAACTGTCCGAGAGGGTTGAAGAACCTGGATCGAATATAGCGGCATGTCGCCCAATGATCCGGGACCTGCAGGACCACATGCGACAACTGAGCACGGAGGTGACTTCACTACAGCGTAGATCCGAAGGCGCAGAAGGGAGATCAAGGTGCAATAATATCCAGTTGGTGGGATTTCGAGAGCGAGTGGAAGGGCCTAACGTTGAACTGTTCTTGGAAAAATTAATCATGGAAACAGTCTTGCGAAATAAAGTGTCAAGTTCTTCTCTATATAAAGAGCCCACAGAGTGCCGGGCAGACCACCTCCACCTGGTGCCCACCCAAGACCGTAGATAGCTCGCCTCCTCAATTATCGCGACAGGGACCTGGTGCTCCAACTCTCCTGGTCACATGGGCCATGGAACTCCGAAGAACATCACTTCCTACCCTGATTTCATGGTAGACATCCAAAAGAAACGCAGTTCCTTCTTTGCGGCGAAACAACCTCTCCGTGAACACAATCTCAAGTATGCCCTTCTCTACCCAGCGAAACTGCGAGTACAAGATGGTGTAAAAACTCACATATTCACGACCCCTCAAAACATCTATATTGGCTCCACGCCAAGGGCCTAGCTGAGCCACCGCATAAGGAAGACACTGTGGAGCAATGGGTGACTCCCAAGAAGAAATGTACATGTCGCACTGGGGATGGAACAAGCCCACGCCAGCACAAGTTGAGGAGGAATGAACCTGTCCACTTCTCAAGACCACACAGCTTACCTCCAACCTGTTTGCGACACTGCGGGAGTCCCCAGACTCACAGTGACTCTGAGAGCTCTAACCACGGGCCACCACTCACTCTGCAATCAGCCGATGACCTTTGAGAGCACACGCTCTTGTTTTAGTTCCAAGTTTGCCAGTGCCTGTCTGCTCAACCTCATGGAAGAAAAGCATACACCCTCAGATCGCCTGCGTTGACATAAACTCTAGGGGAGTGAAGATCTCCGCAGGTTGTTGGCGCTTTGTACCTGCTTTGCCGCAGACACCACTGCATTATCTCATAGTGGATGTTCTGTGACCTAGGGCACATCCCGTTGTCTGGCTGGTGTGTCGCAGCCTCCATAATTGAACATAGAGGGGCGGGAGAGCTAAGCTCATTATTCGTTGGGCCGAGCACTTGGGATAGCACGCAGGTCATTCACCCTTCCCCCCAAACTACACCACATGGACCAGTTGACCCCTATGTCTGCTTCCAGGCCTCAATGTTATAGTTTAATGATGTATTTGAAGTACTATTTAGGGCCCTTGTTCGGCCGTCCTTTGTACTTATCTCACTCTGTTGCTTTTACTTTGTTACTTCAGCCACCCATTGTACGTGAATTGAGAGAGGGAAGAGACGGTTGAGTGGTAACGCAAAATGCAGAGTGCACTCCATCATTGTTAGAATTGAGCAGGGGAGGGGGCCAGTGAAATCAGGACACCTCTGGATCATTATACACACATGGCTACACCAGCACTAACATTCACGACACGTTACAATGTGATGACATGGTACGTGCAAGGTATGGCAACATAACGTAAAAGACATCGCATTCACACATATCTGAAACGCCATCAGGTACACATAGCCATGCTGCAGGAAACACACACATCAGAGGTCATCCTCCGGAAGCTGCACTCCAACTGGAAGGGGCAAATATTTGGCACTGTGACATCCGTTGCATGGGGCATGATAATATGAGTGGCACCTGGAGTACTGTATTTGGCAGACTGCACGCAAGTAGATCCTAATAGTCTTATGTTATAATTGAAGGCCATCTGGATGTTGCACCCCTGATACTTGTAGGATTATACGTGGCCAATATCAATCAGGGGAGCTTCCTAAACACACTGACACCTGGTGTTCTCTGCGATCCTGCTGGGGACAGTCTATGGGGAGGTGACTTCAACTGTGTATCAGATGTTATGCTAGATCATTCCTTCCCTCTGCTACCAAATGTGCTCATTAGATATACCACTCAAGAGTTCACAGCCTGGAGGTCAAAAAGCGGATTATATGACTTATGGAGGCAGGGATAGCCAATGGGAAATGAATACTCCTTCTACTCTCCAGTCCACGACCTCCACACTAGAATCGATTTACTGCTGGCGCCGGCACTCATGATTCGGAGAGTACACTGCTCTGCTTATCTGGCTCGCACCTTGTATGATCACTGCCCCTTGAGGGTGACTTTCTGCTGGGGCCTGCCGATTTCGAGAATAGGCGCTTGGGTGTGGAGATGTTGGTGCACCTCCCCTTTCGCGGGGAGCTAGCCAAATGCATTTCCACATTCTTTGCACAGAATAATAACTCAGTGCCTTGTAGTGCCATTGACTGGGATGCACAAAAGGTAATGGTTTGCGGACACTGCATGGCTGCCTCCTTGGGTGTCAAACATGTATTACTCCGTGAGGTGTCTGTATTGGAGGTTAAGCTGCGCGACAAAGAGATGGAAGTTGCCAATGGAAAAGATGACCCTGAGGGACTTCGTGATATCCGTACTGCGTACAGGAAGCAGATATTCGGTTGGGCCCATATGATTACTGACACTATACTACAAGACAGTACGCAGAGGGAGACAGATCGGGCCACCTACTGGTGTGGCTGCTGCTGGACACGCCACAGCGCTCCCCTACTGGGGCAATCAGACTGGACTCAGGCACAATGGTTAATACACAGGGGGCCATAAACGCTGCCTTTTATGCCTACTATCAATCATTATACGAGCTACCCCACCACCACCCACACTGGGGCAATTGTCTGACTTTATAGATGCGCTACCCCTTCAATGTTTACGAACCCATTAGCATAGAGGAGATCCGAACCGCCTTAGTGCGAATGGCCCATAACAAAGCCCCGGGCACAGATGGCCTGCCTGTTGAATATTATGCAACAAATGCGAACTACCTTTTGCAGCCCATGCTTGATGTGTTCAGGGAGGCGCATGCACTGCACCGCCAACCGGAGTGGATGCATGAGGCCCTTATAGTAGTTTTACTGAAGGCTAGCCGTTCATTCTTATCACCCACTCTACCTACTTAATATAAATTGCAAAAATCTGAAGAAAATGCTGGCTAACACACTTGTCCCCTTAATCCCTCATCTGATACATGAGGAGCAGTCTGGCTTCATCCCTGGACGGAGCACCTTCCTGAATATCAGAATACTGCTTTGTCTACTCCATGGCTCCACAGAGAAGAACTACAACAGTGTGGCTATATCCCTAGATATCGTTTGATACCCTAAACTGGAACTTTCTCACCACAATGTTACATAGGATGGGCTTCGGCACAGGGTACATATCCTGCATCACTAATCTATACTCTAACCCGATGGCTCTAGTCAAGACAGGGCAAATAATATCGGACAGATTTTCTATACACTGGGACACTAGACAGGGGTGCCCGCTCTCTCCCTTACTGTTCGCAATAGCGATGAAACCCCTGGCAGCCCAGTTGTGGCAGAGTGCGCGTCAATGGGGAATATTGGACCTACAAACATTCCATATTATCTCCTTATACGCGGACGATGCCTTAATATATTTGGTGGACCACGCTGCAGCGGTCCCGGCAGTGATGCCCTTGTTGGTCTACTTTGCCGCAATCTCCGGGCTAAGAGTAAACTGGACTAAATCCTGTATATTCCCATTATCACCTGTCCAATAGATAAACAACCTACTCTGCCTGACTACAACCTACAGTGGTGTCACACCACCTTTAAATACTTAGGGATACAAGTATATCCCTCCATTAAAGACCTTAGGAAGGGCAACATTAATCGTGCCACCCACTATATATGCGGCTCGCTCGCATTCTGGGGTTTGTTACCGTTGTCACCTATGGGCAGAGTAGCTATGGCCAAAATGCTGATCCTCTCTAGATTATTATACTACTTTATGGCACTGCCCATACTACTCCCTCGTTCATTCTTTAAAGCACTACAGAGCTTATTAACTGATCTCCTAAGGGGAAAGGACGGCGACACATTGTGTTTGCCACAGGCAGTGTCCACAGGATGGTGGTGGCATGAGCATGCCCAATTTTGAACTCTATTATGCTGCTGCACAGCTGCAATGGTCGCTCCAATGGTTGCAAGACCATCGCACAGCTGAACGAAGTGTTATATACAATTCCTTGGCGCAGATACCAAGCTACACTTGGTTAACCGATAAGACACGGCCCCACATTAGTGGCAACATCGTAATGGATGCCGCTAAAACGTGCTGGTTAAGATACATACACCTCAATCAGCCCAACATATTTATTCACCGCTGACAATAATATCCCATTTACCTACAGCCCGTGCTGTGCTCCAGCATCACAGTATGGTTCTGTGGAGGGCGGCCAACCTGGAGAGGGCGGGGGACTTCTTTTCAGCAAACACACTCCTGACATTCGATGAGCTGAAGGACAACTTGGACTTACACACAGTTGCTTTTTTGACATATTGCGCAATCAGACACCTCAGACAGAATACATGGGGGACATTGGGTACATGGAACCACAATCCTCCCAGCTACTCACACTGATGCTATCCACAACTGAAACCAAACATGTGATATCTAAGCTATACAGTGCTCTGTTGACTGCAGCTTGCCCGAGCTTAGAGCCAACCTCGTGCTCGATGGGAAGGCGTACTCACCACTCCCTTATTACAGAAGGCCTGGGCTGCAGCGCTCTCTACAGTAAAACACGTTTCACGCAACCCTAGGCTTCGCTACAGCCAATTCAATTAATTACATCAATCCTATCTCTCTCCACTGAGAATTAAGCTCATGTTCCCCAAGACAGATCCTACATGCCCCCGATGGACAGCACCAGTAGTACATTTTTATCACATGGTATGGGACGTTCCCACCACTGGCAACAAATAATCAAATCTACGTCCGAAATAACCGATCCCTCCCCAATGCCCAGCCCGGAGTCCTGTCTATTAGGACTGCGCCAATGTGCAAAAGGCAACAAGCAAATTCACAGATTCATTGACCTTGCCTTTATCACATTTAAGCACCTGATAGCCACACACTGGAAAGCGCCACACGACCCAGCCCATGTTAAATGCCTTTGAGACTTGCTACAATGGTCTCAAGCGGAGGTGCAGACTCTGCGCCAATTACACTCTAAAGGCTTAACCAGAGGGAGCTGTGTTGTAAAATTAGAAGCCAAAAACATCACCCCCCTCCCTGAGCACATAAGCACAATCACAACATATCCGCTATATATAATAGTGATTCAGTTGGTCAGGTACACATGAGCCCTTGCCCTGCTATCTCAAGTACCCCCGCTGCTAGCAACATACCCACTGTACAAGATCTATATCCTTGAGACACTGTTGCACATGCTCCCCAAGAATAGTAAGTAACACAGGGCGCCTCCCAGGATTGTGCCTACCAATAAGTACAAGGTCACGCAGTCTATAATATGCTCCTGATTCACACACTCACCTCTCCCCGATCACATACTCCTAAACTTATACGACAATTCACTGATGATAATATTCTCTCTCACCACAGTAGTCTAACCTTGGCGGCATTGTTCAATTGTACTGTCCGATGTATGCTTTTCCCTGTCATTGCCTATGTTTTGTGTGTACGGAAACTCAGAACATACCTATTCCGGTAGTGCCACGTTATAGGAAATGCTTGGAAATATGTACCATCAAATATTGTTCCCTGGTTCAGGTATTATTGCACAACAGCATCATGTCTGATGTTATTTTCTTGCACACAAAAGTATATGGAAGGTTATTCCCACTGTTTGCCAGAGTACTTCCGGTATGTGTCTGAAGGTCGCCCCTGCGTCCCTGGGTGTGGCTAGTGTTTCTAATCACATAATGCTCAGTCTGCCAAATGGCCTCGCATAGGCAATGGACCCATGGCCAGTTGCAATAGGCCTGGTCTGCTTATTTTGACCGAGGCTGATCAGGATGTCATGGTTAGTGACTCTTAAGATTTACACCTTGAGAGAGAGTAGTTATAGGTAAAGAGTTCGATATATATTAGTTCACTGTAACAAATACTCCCTTGATTTTACTTTGCACTTCATCCCATTATAGCACACATTCCCATGCAGACTGCCATAATGTACACAACACATCTCAAAGAAATGGCAGAGGATCACATAGGCAGACATGCAACATGGCTACAAACAGGCACAACTTACCTGTATATATAAACATCTGACTCCCATTACTTCGTACCCCTTCAAAAATACATTGTATATTTTTCCACAGAGGTGAATTGATTACTTTTTTATGACTTTTCCCGACCTCTTAAAGTAGAGCTGAACTGTGGTTACTATGTATCTACCATATAGGGGCAGACCAAGGCTCATTATTGTCATGGGATTTGATTATCACCCCTACAAGTGCAGTGTTTAAGTCCCCATCTCGTCCCCATTGTTGTTATGTTATCTCATTTTTTGCCATTCTTTCTCTCACCTTGTCCTCTTCCTTTCATTTTTTCTATCGTTCTCAGTTTTCTTTCTTATCCTGCCCATCTCTTCTCTCTCTTCCAGTTTTCCGCTGAACTTCATCTATCTTCTGTCCATAAATCTGATCTGTCTCTTTCAGTCATCTACTCATGATCAAATGTAGGCTTCTCATTCCCACTCCTTTAGCACATTCTCTCAAAAGTTCACCTCTCATTCTTACACACCTCTATCAGTTCTACTCCTGCCTTTATTTTTCTTGGGTTTCTTTGCACCTTCATATCTTTAATTGGTTCAGTTTATGCTTCTCGATTTGCCTCTTACCTCCATCTTTATCAATCATTTCTCTCACTACTAACTCTATATATATTTTGCTCATCTCTATCTCACCCAGTTTCCTTCCCACTTCCATATCTCATGGAACCTTCAGTTTCCCATTTTCTATAATCTGCACATCTCAGAATCTCTCATCTCTGCACCCTGCGCTCTCCATAGCAATTTCATTTCTATTATTTACCACTAATTATATCTCTAATTTCCAGATTTATCCCTCTTATTATTCAACCATCGTTGCTCAATGTCTCTTTCACCTTCATCTATGTACCTCTGTAATCTTCTCACTTTTATATCCCCTCGGTTTTCTACCACCTTTACTTTTTATATTTTCTGACCCCTTTTTGTTTAATTTTCCTCACTTCTACTGCTCCCACTGTATCACGATCATCACCCAGCTTGGTCTATCTCTCCCCATATTCATTTTATCTTTAGCAGTTTTCCTGTCCATTTACCAAAGTCCACTTTTATCTTCGTGTTTCATATCTATTACCTGATACTCTGACAGTTCTCTTTCTCATTCAATCTCTTGTCTTATCTTGTTACATCCCTGTCCATCCTGTCTCACCTCCTTATCCATTATGCTCAGAATAGCTTTAGCACTCTTCCTTTGTCTGTTTTCATAATGTTGACTCTTGGTCTCACTCTCCTGGTCTACATGCTCCCTTTCTCTCTCTCAATCCTTTCCGCCCTCACTTCTTTTTTCAAATTCATTTGCTCTTTCTCTTTCTCATTTTCTTTCTATTTCATACTTTTCTCTCCCATTTGAAATTACTTCTTGGTACAGGTTCCCATCTCTTACTTCCTCGACTTCTTTTTCTGTATTGCTACTACATCTCCTTATTTTCAAACTCCCACTTTCTTTCTATGTCTAATTCTTCTTATTTCTTTCATTTCCCCCGTAGCTGTCTTGTATTTACCTCCCTGTTTCATCCCTCATTTTTTCTTTGCCATTTATTTTTTATCTTTCCCACTTTTACTTTACCATCTCTGTCTCTTTATCTTGGTTTTATTCCCCAATTCTCTCTCACACTCTTGTTTTATTTGTCTGTCTCTGTCACTGTGTCTAACAGGTCAGTCAATTCCTCTTGTTTATTAGTTAACCCCAACCAGAGTGCAGAGATTAATTCTTAGAGGTATATTTTTCACTACACCATTTGATACAATAAGCCATAGCTGAAGATGTTCTGTCAATGAGCAGAAATAGCAAAGGCAGTGGGAGTGCAAGCTTTAACCACCAAAAGCAATAGGTGCTGGACAGGAGTGCAATATTTCTTCACACAGAAACAGATCTAGCGTAAGAGTACAAGCCACTCACACATACCACAGGCATGATATATGGAGCAGCATTGCAAGTTTCACTCAAAAGTGTAAGATTCTTTTGTGCAAACTGACACAAAATGGTACAGCCTTAGAAGGGTATTTAATTTCCAACACAAAACGTGTCCTGCTCTGGAAAGTTATCCTTTCCTCAATACCAATAGTGCTTTCTACTGCTTTGTGTCAATTTACATCAAGGGGGTGTTCCATGGACATAGTTTAGGGGGGATCAGTGCAAGCATCCATAGCTTTGATGCAAAGTCCAACCTACATATGGCAGACCTGTCAAATCGACCAAAAACCTCAGTGTAAGAAGGGGACAGGGCCTTGGAGGGGACAGGGCCTTCTGCTCCCAGCCCGGCCCGAAACGCCCTCCTCAAAAAAACAGCAAGCTTGCTGAGGCTGCTGCAGATGTCCTGGGGTTTTTCACACCCATTAATAGACATTGGCAGTTAAAAGCCTCCAAAAAGAGCCTAGTGGTTTTTAGCTTGTTTTTCCTGACACCAATTGATAATGGCTCCTTACCGAAAGACTGTGAGAGAAGCCAGTGTTGTGTGTCACACGGTGGCACCAAGTGAGTTGGCAGGTCTGAGATGTTGATTCACATCCATAAATGCCGCCTACTTGTACATTTCAGCATTGTGGCTACTGGTCTAATTGAGTCAATATATGGAGAAAGTTGGTTTAGGCTATCCAATCCATACAATGGTGGTGTGGTAGTTGGATGACGAAGTCCCGAGGAGACCCCTTTGATTATTTAGGTTTGAAAAGTTGACAAACCCCCTAATTGGTTGACATCTACAAATAACAAGAAGGTATTGGGAATTTATTGGAACTTCCCTATGTTTCTCCGAGCTTATGAGATTATATAACCTTTGGGGGCTGTACAGTACCTTTGTGTCTTATTTCTTGTAAATAGGATCGCTTTGTGAACGCTGCGTCGTCTGCACTAAGTTCACATATTTCACACCAGATTGTATATGTATAAATACAATACATGTATGACAAAAATTCTTATTTTGTTCAGTACTGTTTTTGCTATACTAATGTTATTTTACATTAATGTTTCCACACTGTGAGAAAACAGGGCTGATTGCAGAGGCCCCCTAACTTTTTGCCCCCATTTTCCACTTTTTGCTGGTGTTTTCCTGACTCTGATGGTGCCCTGGGTACTGCTAACCAGTCCCAGTGCCTGTGCTCTGTGTAAAATGGATATGCAAATTAGGCTAATTATAATTGGCTAAGTTAACCTACCTATGAGTCCCTAGTATATGGTAGGGCATGTAGGTTTAGGGACCACAGCATAGGTAGTGCACCCATAGGTGCACTGCTGAGGTGCCCGGTGTCATTTTAAAGGCAGGCCTGCCTTGCTGGCTGCTTTTAAATTAAAGTTATATGCAAATTCGACTTTGGAATTAAAAGTAGTTCCAAAGTCTTAAGCTACCTTATTTTTACATATAAGTCACCCCTAAGGTGTGCCCTATGTGCCCCTAGGGCTGGGTGCCATGTAACTATAATCAGGAACCTTATAAAAATAGTTTTATAAGCCCTGGTGAGGTAAAAACAGCCAAATTCGTTTTTCCCTTATTGTAGTGAATGGCCTTCATAGGCTAAAATGGGAAGACTTTATTTTAATTTTTAAAGTCTCCTTAAATGATGCATACCAAGAGTTTGGTATCAAATTAATTGTTGTATTAAATCCCACAACTTCCAGTTGTTGGATTTAATATAACTTGTTCAGGTAAAGAGTTTTAAACTTTACCTGAAAAGTTGCCAATTTCAGCCCTGCATTGTTTTTGCTGCTGTGCTCTGATTGGCCAGCCTCTGGCACCTTGGCCAAGCTGCCTTGATGAGGTGTGAAGTGGCCTGGCTTCACACAAAGGAGTGTGCCTGTGGGAAGGAATCTCCCCTCAGCAGGTGGTGAGGCAGGAAGGCGGAGGGCTGCCAAACTGGTCTTCAAAGGCAGAGCTGGACATTTGGAGCAACCAGCAACACCCCCACATCCTGCAACCCCAGACAACTAGGTGCCCCCTTGATTAGATTAGGAGAGGGCAGGAGAGGGGTGTGTTTATGATTTTTAGCCACACCAGTGGGTGGGCTCAGCCAGATGTAACCTCCAAAAATCAGATTCAGCCATGATGGATTTTTAGAGAATGTTGCCTCCTGGGATTGATTTTTGCCACACTTCCCAGGAAGTGGTCATCACAGGGGGAAGGACCCTGCACCTGATTGGAGAACCAGGACCCCCCTACTTTTCACCCAGGAGCAAGGATAAAACTGGCAGACCTGCACCCACACCTCAGTTCCCTACCACATCCAACAAGGAAGAACAACAGAAGAAGAAAGACTGCCCTGCCGGACCCCTGGCCTGCACCTGGAACCTGCACTCAGAAGGACTGCACCAGCTGCACACTTGGGCTTCACCACAAGAAGGACTTTGCCTGGCTTCCACTGGTTCAAGTAGGGACTCCCTGTTTGCTACAGGTGAAAAATTGCTATCCAGAGTCCCCTGCACCAACTCCTGAAGAAAGCGACCAGCTGACCACTGTCCAGTGGCCAAAAAGGAGTTTGTGCCAGGTGCATTCTGGGAGTTGTAGTCCGCACCACCCAAGGACCATCTCAGAACTTCTGGACCCTTGGGGTGAGCTGTGGACCCCAAAAGAACCTTAAAAGGACATCTGGGAGAAGCCCCAGAAGTTTGGAGAAGTTTGGACAACTTTTGAAAAAAAGCTCCATAGAGGGACCGACCTGCTGCGGCAACTCTAGCCGGCTTGCCTCAACCGCGACCCGGCCTGATTTGCTGGTTTGTCCCGGTAAAGAAAAATCTCCGAAAAAGAGACTAAGTCCGAAGGTAAAAAGTTGACCGGGACCTCCCAGCCAGCGTATCCGAGAAGGGCTCCATGGACGTCGGATCAAGATCCAGGTTTACCTCGGTCGAAGGATTTTCACCTCGAAAAAACGACTAAGTCCGAAGGTAAAAATCTCCACCGAGGATTCCAGCATCGCGTATCCGGACAAGGGCTCCAGGAGGTCGGATTGGACTGGCAGGTTCGTCCCGCTGAAGAAAATCTTCGAAAAAAAGACTAAGTGTGAAGGTAAACTTTTAACCGAGGCCTCCCGCGGCCTGTAGCCGAGCAGGGCTCCATCGCGGTCGGCCTTAAACTTTGACTTTGCCCCGGTCAAGGTGCAACCAGATGACCCGATTGGCGCTTTTTGTTTCTAGGCGCTAAAAAATAATAATTCTTTAAAAATTCATATCTCCGGTTCCCCTTATCCGATGTTATTCGTTTTGGTGTCATTTTAAAGATACAAATATAATCTATTTTTATAAATTGATTTTGGATTTTTAAACTGTTTCCTGTGTTTTATTTAATTACTGTTTTGTGATATTTGAATGCTTTACACTCTGTCTCCTAAGTTAAGCCTTGATGCTCGTTGCCAAGCTACCAAGGGTTGAGCTGGGTTTAATTTACTGAGACCTAACTGGACCTTAGTGGAGATTAGTGGCCTGTTGCTAAGTGTAGGTACCTACCTGCCCTTACCAAGAACCCATTTTCCAACACACACTATTAAGTTGAATTGGAAGTATGTTAAAATAAGGTAGAGCCCTCTATGAATGAAGTCTTTTTTTTAATTGCGTCCCACGTGACATTTTGTTTAGGTATATATAACGGTGAAGAGAGCATGTCCAGCTGTACCTCCTTCACCAAACTCTGCTGCGGTAGCTTGAGGGGCCCCAGAGAACTAGACCCCTGGCACTGCAGGAACATCTGAGTGTACATTACACCCTTAGAGTGCTTCTAGAAGTGTGACACTAGTCTGTGAGGAGAGTAAGAGCTCGGCTAGGAGTGTGTGACTGCTAATACATGAAGACTGTGAGAGCTCAGCAAGGACTGTGTGACTGCTAGTCTATGAAGAGTGCTAGGGCACAGTCATGAGTGTGTGAGTGTGGCAAAAAGGATGTGACTGCTAGTTTTTGAAGAGTGTAAGAGCACATCAAAGAGTGTGTGACTGCTGGTCTATAAAGAGTATGAGGGTGCAGCCAGGAATGTGTGACTCCTATTCTATAATGAATAAGAGGCACATACTCTGGACCACAGACTCACACTCTTGGGTGAGCCAAGAGTGTGTGGCTGCTAGTCTATAAAGAGCATGGCCAGGAGTGTGTTACTGCTAGTCTATGAAGAGTGTGAGGGCGCGGTGAGGAGTGTGTGACTGCTAGCCCATAAAAAGTGTGAGAGCATGGCCAGGAGTGTGTGACTGCTAGTGTCTGAGAAGTTTGATAGTGCTTTTAGTAGCAGTCATAGCTGGTGACTGGGCAAAGTGGCGGGTGGAGGCAGGGGGAATAAACAAAATAAAATAGAAAAAAACGTTCCTGAACCTCACTGCCGCTCCCTGCCGCACACCAGGGACAGTCTACCAGCCTGCCCTCTGGCCAATCATGCCGCTGCTAAGAGCAGCATTATGAATGGATGGAGTGCCCTGGCAGAGCACTCCAACACAGACTAGGAGGCTGGGCCTGCTCTCTCCAACACAGCAACACAGTGCTGGGTTGGAGAGAGCCCTTGTGCGCATGTGTGATTGGCCGGTGCAAGATGGCCAGTCAAACATACATGCGCACTGAGGGGAGTGCTCTCTGCACTTCCCGTAGTGCTCGTCACCCCCTGGCCCCGCCCCTTTAAAAATAAAATGAAAATAAACATTGTTTATTATCATTTTATTTTTAGAGGTTTGCGTCTCCTGTTGCTGGCGGAGGGGGGTGACGATGCTCTACCACCATGGCGGAGGAGCTGCCCTTGTTTAGTAGTGTAATACCGCTACAGTCTGGTTGGTGTGAGAGTGCTGATGACAGTGTTTAACTACTAGAATGTGAGGGGTACAAGTGTACTTTTGGACGTTTGTGACTGCAAGACTGCAAAGGAGTGTGAGACTGCTGTTTTAGTGTGACTATTCTTGGAAACTGTTTGAACTCTGATATGCAGCCCTACATCAACAGATGAGACAGCTGAATCATCTAATGGCACATGAGCTGCACCCAGAAGACCCTACCTTGGGGTTAGCAACTTCTTTAGTAGCCACTTGGTGTTCCCCTGGCATTCCCTGTTATCCATCTACAAACCTGACACTAATTGGATTCCCATTGAGCCAGCTCAAATCTGCTTGTAAAACCCCAATTTCTTCAAAATGTAAGTGTCACGTATGTTAGCAGTGCTTAACAATTTAGGACGTGGTCTATTTTCATGTGTCGCCCATTTTGGCAGATATGGGAATGGGTAGATAACTACTAATTCATACAAGTTCACAGTTTGTTAGCAAGGACGCCGAGATTGCACGTGGTCTTCGGCCAACCATGCAGCCAGAAGAGTTTACTTCCCTCTTTTCAATATGTTTTTTCTGGATTCTGGCTCTGATTTCACTTGGTGTGGTTAGGAGTAGAGCATCTGTTTGAAATGATGGGGAAGATGAGGAACTAAACCCAAGTTGGCTAAAATGTTGAATTCAAGGTGATGAAATCTGGCAGCAAGAATCACAATCTTTGATTCAATGACCCCCTTTTATAACTAGAAAAAAGTTGGCAGTGAGGGGAGACATGAATGAATGAACGAATCAATCAATCAGATTGATGGGTCTACGTCTTGATAAACCTATGGCTGACTATTATTAAGTCGGCAGATGAACGAACGATTGAATGAATGGATTGATGAATTCAGGAAAGAATGAATACAAGAATGAACAAATGCATTTTTGAGTGGGTTGCTTCAAGAACAAATTAATAAGTAAATGATTGGATTAATCTGGCAACAGGAAAATCCGGAAATTGGTTCACGTTTTCTGTGAACTCCAAAAAACCAACTGCACTCCCAGCAATCTGGAAGCTTATGCAAGCATGTCACGTGTGAGGCGCTTCCTCCTCTGCTTGAAACAGACTTCAATTCAACAGAAGTAGGCATCACAATAAAGCCAAATGTGTTCTTTTCATGGGCAAGCATCACGCTTGCACCAATGGTAGCTTTACTGTTCTTTGTAATAAACAGTCCTAATAATGCAGTAAACTGAAACAGCACAAGCATTTACTAAGACAGGAACAACATCAAAGGTTGGCTGCATGGATTGATCAATTACTAGCACGTAGTTTACGCTGTACTGGAGTCTGTAACTTTTTACTTCGTAATGTTATACTAGGTAATAAGCATGCAATACCAAAAAGCCCAAATAATGTATTGAACGTTCACATTTTTTGTATGAAACCTCACAATATGTATGTATACTTTGAAATGTACAAAACATAAATAAATATTATGCTTTTAAATTTGGAAAAGATACTACAAAACAGTTAGCATTAAGCAAATATATTTAAACCTTTTTAACATGTGGAAATATGCTTGTAAAAAATGTCAGATTGTAGTAAAGCAATTGCAAGCAATACAAACACACCTATTCACAAAGGTAAAGTCACCCATAAGCGTGTTTTTTAAATGTATTTTTATTTATGTGTAATCAATACATATTTCAGTATTACATGTGGATCTTCTAAATTAGGCAATTCCTTACAGGTACTTCATATATTGGAGCGTAATCCCTTCATGTACTTTTCCTTTTTCTTAGAAGTATTGAAATTACATTTCCACATAAACAACCTCTCCAACCGGTTTCTCGGTTTCTCGGTTTTAGTACATCTAGATTCCCTTGTCTCCCTATGAAGAAGTATAGGGTTTTCTAAATAAATTTTGGATATATGTAATATTCCTGAGACATATATCCCTGTCAGGGGTGAGCCATGGTGGTAAGGAATCATCCTTAGTAGCTTTTTATATTTCCTCCACTATTACTTTCCACGCCTCAGCAATCAAGTACTTCTGCAGCCCAGATCCATCTTCTCTATGCTTTCCGATTCCAACCAAGGGATCGAGGACTTAAGAGGTCATTAAGAGTTTGGCGGGTGGTGGAGGCCGCCTGACAGACTTTTACGGCCATCAGACTGCCTGTGCGGTCTGAATCCCGCCTGCCCTAATAGGACTTCACTGCAGGGCCGGCGGGCAGAAACAGTGCCTTAACATTGACTCCAGCTCTTAATGGAGCCGACACCAATGTGACAGTGCCGGGGGACGAAGTAGCACGCGTCACGCATTCCACTGCACGTAATTCAGGCAGTGGAATGTGCGATGAGGTTGTCCATGGGGGCTCCTGCACTGCCCATGACAAGTGCATGGGCAGTGCAAGAGCTCCCAGGGGCCCGAGTCGCCCATTCTGCCAACCATGGAAAGACTGCCAGATGGGGACTCCTAATCCCCAGGGTGGCACTGGAAGCAGCGCTGCCCTGGAAGATGTGAATCCACCGGGACCACCAGGCTGCCGGCTTGCAGCAGCTTAGCAGCGTCAGTGGTCTGACCGTGGCAGGTCCACCACGGTCATAATATGGCGGTCCCACTGCCAGCCTGGGCTGTCACCGCAAGTCTGGCGGTCATGCAGCTCGTAATGACCCCCTTAGTTTAGGAGATGGTGGATGGGGAGATGGAGATTTTCCAGTGTAAAGTGATATTACGCTTTGCTAAAAGCAGTGGCAAGTTTAAGGACTTAGTGGAAGGTCTCACTAGTTTCAGGAGGGAAAAAAGCCCAACAGGACCACTTAAAGGAAATTGGCCAATGTCTGGCCTGTTATAGGGTTCATTATGTCAAGGATGCCCAGCCAATGGGAGTGGAGTGCTGGGCAAGTCCAGAGCATATGGAGGAGGTCAGCGTTTAGGAATGAACAGCAGGGACAAGCTGCCCCAGTTCCTGAGAGGATTTTAGTAATCCGTGCTGACATAACATAAGCTTGATTCAGGATGTTGAAATGTATGTATTTGAAACAAGCTTCCTGGGAACACTTGGGACCTGATTTATACTTTTTGATGCAAACCTGCGTTAGCGCAGGCTTGCATCGAAAGGTATAGTGCCATTCCAGAGCACCAGCCAGGCACCATATTTAAGGAATTGCACAAGCCGGCGGCTAAGACCCGGTTAGCGCCAAAATACATGATGCTAACCGGGTGGGGAAGGCATAGGGAAAACTGGAGGCTGTTCGTGAAAGAATGCCACTAGTCAGGTTAGAGTCAAAATAAGTTCTCTAGTCTGACTAGCGCAATTGTTAGACGCACAACCCCTATGGACATGACTCCTGTTTTAGTAAAGACAGGAGTCATGCCCACCAGGCCAATGGCCATGCCCAGGGGACCTAAGTCCCCTGGGCATGGCCATTGGGCACAGTACCATGCAGGGGGCCCAAGTTAGGGCCCCAGAGAGGGAAGAAAAAAAAAGAAAAAAATACTTGCCAGGACTTACCTGGGATGTGACCCCAATCCTGTGGTGTCCCTCTGGTGTGGGTGGGTGTGTTCCTGGGGCCAGGGAAGGGCACCTGTGGGCTCTTTATAAAAGGTCTCTGACCATGGAAACATGTTCACAGGTCCTCTAACGCCAGCCATGACTCATGTGTTAAATAATGGTGCATAGCAAGCTGTCCACCATTATTTGACCACTCCCCCCATGCATGATTTTAACACGGGGATAAATATGGCGCTAGGCCATATAGTTATTCTTTGCATGGGAACACCTACCTTGCACCTCATTGACGCAAGGTAGGTTTCCACTTCCAAAAAATGACTTTAACTCCAAAACTTTGGTGCTAGACGGGTCTAGCCCAAAGTATAAATATGGAGTTAGTTTTGCAAATTGGCGTAAAAAAACTAAATTACACAAATTTGGTGCAAAACAAGTATAAGTATGCCCCTTTGTGAGGCTGCTCTAGTATATTAACCCAGTTGGAGTCACGAAATAGTTTTGCCAAGTCCCCTTCCCATGTGGCCCTTAGAGTTGTCTTGGATCCACCCTTCTTTGTAGGAAATCCCTATAAATTAATTTGATCAATGTGCTGCTTGAATTTACTGTGTAAAATGTTTGGTATAGATATATATTCATGTGTAGGTGTTGTCAACCGATGAGTGGGGAAGTGTGTGGTAAGACTTCTTAATATGTTCATATGTAAGGAACTGACCAGTTGAAGGGTATAATCAGCCATGGATGCTGGGAAAACGAGGACCTCGCCATTGAGAATAGAACACCTATTGTAAGGAGCCACATGGTTGTCCATAGTCACAGTTGTCCTGAGAGAAGTCATCCAGTATTAGTGAGGAGACCCATCAAAGGAATGGCATGGGTGTGATAAATTGGGTTATTTGATGAGTGTGGTTTTAACCATGTTCAAGCAACAGCCACCGTCCCTGTTTGAGTGATCCACAAAAGTCACCAAATTAACATGTGTTTAACCCACTGGTAGCTTAGCAGAATGAAGAGAGACTTAACTTAGAAGCAATTTGTAAAGTATTTATGCAGCTCACAAACAGTGATAAAGTGAAAAAATAACAGAAGAAAAATTCACACCAATTTATAAAACTTTAGCAAATTTTTATAAATTATTTGGAACCAAAATGACCAAATACAATTAGTAGAACCGGAGTTATGAATTTTAATAGTTTAAGGTAAAAACGAGCACCTAAAGATCAATGTGCCTACCTCGGACAGCTAGTCACATGAGACCAGCTCAAAGTAGAAAAATATGGTTGATGGAGATGGCATGCTGGTTGGATACAAAAAATTGAATGGGTCTGCTCTGCGCTTACCTTCAGACTTGAAGAAATTTTGATAAAAATGTTCTGAGAAGGTAAAGTTCAGCAGGGTAAGGTTTCAGGCGATGCCCAAGGAGGAGGCCTTGTCGCCGGGGAGCCACTGGATAAAGTCGCTGTGAAGATTTCTACTTCAGATATCCGTCCGCCAAAATATAAATCCCATTATTTCCTACGGGATTTATATTTCGGTGGATGGGATATCAGTTATTATTTAGCATTGGGATTACACTGACTGGCTCATTTGCCATCAAGATGCTTTCTGCATGAAACAGGGTTCACTGAGAATGACGTTGCAGAAAGGCTGTTAAACTATACCTTATTGCCTACTACCCAGGCTGCTCAGCATACTACTGGGCTGCTTCAAACAGCCTTATCATGTCTGACCAAATTTCCACACTGACTAAAGTAGCAACATCTTACTCTGCCAAAATCTAAATCAGGCCCTTAATCCCTTTTTTGGAAGTAAAGAAATATCCAGTGGGATGAAGCTGGAGGCTTTAGTTGGCGAGAGTTCCATGAGGCTGATACTCTTTTAGCAAAGGGCCACTGAACAGGATTTGCTGCTACAGAGCAGAATGTAGCAGGAGTTGCCACAAAGCCAGACCAAGCATCAATGCATCCTGGGTGGATAGGCGTGCAGGTTGGTTCCGTTCTCCTGTTGGTTCTCAGACTAGTATTTAGCCCAAAAAGATTTAACTCCCAAGTTTTGTATATTGGCTTTCGGAGCACTTTAGCACCACCATCAAGGGCCCCAAGACTTGAGGGGCACCATTGGAGGGGTTAGAACTCACTCAGATTGGGTGCAGGTGTGGGCTGGAGCCATTTCTGTTCCTGGGGGGCTGATCAGGAGGCCAGCAAACTAGCCATTAGTCTCTCTGGTACTCCTGGGTTCAGCAGTGAAACAGAGCTCAAGCAGCAGGACAGTGCTTTGAGGGCTTGAGGCAGGCTTTAGGCGCAAAGCAGTCCTTCCAGGTGCAGCAAAGCAGACGTCTGAAGTACACAGCAGGCCACAGCAGTGGGTAGTCCTCAGAGTCCTTCCACAGGTCCAGAAAGTGAATTGAATAGTGTGTCTGGGGGTCCCATTTTTATACCTGCTGTCTTCTTTGAAGTAAGAGATGTTTTTAGAGAATTTCCTTTGAAGTGTTTAACATCTTCTGCCTCCCCTGCCCTGGCTCAAAGCTGGCTGCATGAACAATGCAGTGGTGGAACGTCCTTTGTGTGAAGCAGAGCACAGCCTATTCAGTTGTAATTAGGGCTGTGCCCAACTCTGCCACCTGCCCCCCATCATCCAGCCAGTAGATGGCCCATCCAGGCACATATATTCTCTCTATTGTGTGGTTGTCTGAGAGGAAAAATTAAAGTCCAACTGCCAGCTACATCCATTCATGTTACCCAGGACCAGTCTGCAGGCACCAACAGTTAGGGCAGGGGATCTAAAACTTAAAATTGTTTAAAATCTGATTTCCCATTAAAGAGGGGGTTTAAATTAAAAAATTTCAGACACCAAACATAACACTGCTACCTGTTTCCAATCCAAAGTTAGCACTTATTAAATGTAATAAGGCAACGCAATGTTATCCTAAGGGAGAGGTAGGCCTCACAGTAGTGATAAATGGACTTAGTATTTTATCACTACCAGGATATGGAAAATTTTACAGTGTGTGTCCAATCTTTGCAATTGCGATACATCCTGCCCTATGGGCTAACTAGAACCTTTTTAGGGATGATATATATGTAATAAGACTTCAAGGCTTGGTAGTGGGGTTATATTGCCATGTGGAATTGGCAGTTAATAACTGTGTTCAGACTAGTAGTATGCTGGGCAACCTGGGTAGTGGGGAATAAAGTATAGTTCAGCAGCCCTTCTGTAACATCATTATCAGTGAACAATGTTGCATGCAGAGAGCATCTTGATATCAAGTGAGTCAGCCATTGTAATTGCGATGCTAAATAATAGTGTTCAAAATCAGGGAGGCCTAGCCTGCCTGCCATTACGGGGAACTTCAATTTAGTGAGGGCTGCCAACGTCTTCCAGGTCCCTATATAAATACAATGAAGGATGTCTCTAGTTGTTTGAAAAAGGAATGAGGGATCAACATGGGTGAATTAACGATGTAAAATAGTATGCAGGGCAGCGCCTTCATCTTCACCAATGCAACCCGATTCATCACTGACAATGGGAGAGATGACCAAAATGGGAACTTGGCCCTGAGGGCACAATCCGCTCTGCCCAAGTATCCATCCAGCATATTGGTTTTGGGGTGGTAGATATTTAATCCGAGATATCATAATGTAGCTGTTTCGTATATTAGTCTGGGATCTGGTGTCTGGAGAGGAGACAGAAGACTCTATGGGCCTGATTCTAACTTTGGAGGACGGTGTTAAACCGTCCCAAAAGTGGCGGATATACCACCTACCGTATTACGAGTTCCATAGGATATAATGGACTCGTAATACGGTAGGTGGTATATCCGCCACTTTTGGGACGGTTTAACACCGTCCTCCAAAGTTAGAATCAGGCCCTATGTCTGGATGTAGGGGAAAATACATAATTACTTCCAATTGACTTTGAGGCCAGAGATCACTGTAAAGTCTTCACGGACGTGGGCAACTGGGGACAGGTTGACACTCGTATCTTCTATCTACAGTAGGGTATCATCGGCATATAAGGATATAGCATGGGGTGGTTCCAAGAATGTATAAACAGGCCACTATGGGTTCCATCGCCATGGCAAATATCAGGGGAGAAAGGGGCAGCCCTGTTACATGCCTCTACCCACAGGCGTGGAAGATAAGGTATATTTCCTCATTTTTACCCGGGCAGTGGGGTGCATGTAGAATGTTCTTATCTATATTCACTAGCAGGAATGTACCCCAAACAATTGCAGAACCTTATGCATGTATTCTCAGTGCAAGGAATCAAATTCTTCACATTCGAGTGAGATACACTCTGCCGCTGGGTATACATCTGCTGATTGTAGCTTAACATGCTATAATCAGCATAGGTTGTGGGAAGTGTTGCGGCCCAGGATAAATCCTGCTTGGTCTTCATGGGTTATATCCAGGAGCTCTGGCAATATCCTGCATGCTAGAAGTGTAGTCAATATTTTATTCAGTATTTTACACTGCTAATGGTTGATAGGAAACTGGGGGAAAAAAAATGTGCAGTTCCAGTACTGTAGTGCTAAGGGCCTCGTTTAGAGTAGGGAAACAGTACCGGAACTAAATATGGACTCTTACTGCCAGCCTGGGTGCTATAGGTTGTGCCAGTTGAGTATAAAATTCAGCTGGTAAGCTATCTGTTTCCACTATTCTTCCTCAGGATCTGTAAACTTATGTTTGTGTTCAAATTTACTTCAGTTAGGCCTGCCAAGGATTTATATAGAGATTCCTGGTAGATGTCAGGCCCATTTACTTTTGCAGAGATCTCTGCATCAAGTGTGATCATTGCATCCATAAATATCACTCAAGGAGCAGGATTGATGGGTGGTCCTAGGCATCGCATGGCATAGTTAGCCTTGGAATATTTTGAACACCCACAAACAAGTATGGTTATGGGCACTCATAAACTCCACACATTCTCTTTTTCTTCTATAAAAGGTCAGAGATGTATTCAAGCCAAGTACTGGCATTAGTCCCTTTCCAAAGTGACAAGGTAAATTCATGCATGTCCTTCCAAATTTGCTGGGGCTGGAGGCCTTCATACATTCTGCTACGCTGGGGCTTTCCCAGGCGATGTCAGCTGTAGAAGTCAAAGAGGAACAGCAACTGACTCACAGCATAACAAGTGTGTGTTCATTATATCTGGGAAGATGGCAACGAAACTCATCTTGCCAATCAAAATATGGTAACTGCAAAAAAACACCCAAAATGAATGGAATGTTGTTAAGCAACAAAGGGAGATGGATCAGGATGCTCCACTGACTATTGAGAAACCTCAAGCCACCATGACAGACTCCCCTTCAGGTAAAACACTGAGGCCCAACAGTTTCCCGATTGACTTTTACAAGAGGTTCTCATCCCTCATATCCCTTCATCTTCTAGGCCTCTTTACTGCTGCAGGCCACACTGGCACTCTCCCAGCGGACCCCATGAGCAGTACCATATGTAAGCCTGGCAAGCTACCCGAGCTCTGTTCCTCCCAAAGGCCAATCTTCATGTTGACTAGAGGGTGCAAACTTATGGCGAAAATACTGGCCATCAGACTGGCGGGCATTCTCACATCCCTAGCCCACGAGGATCAAAATGACTTCATTCCTGGCAAAGGCATGAGCCACTACCTATGCAGGCTCCAGATTGCCTTTGACTATTAGGCAGGCTACAGGGCCTAACAGTCCTCCTCCTAGTCAAATGTGAAAAAGTGTTCAACAGAATGAATTTTGGACCGCAGTTCTTGACTTCGATTGAGGCTTTTTATGATTTCCCATGTACTAGAGCCATTGTTAACAGGGTGCTTTCATCACAGTACCTGATTCAGCATGGCACAAGACAGGGCTGCCCTTTCTCGCCCTTATGCTTTCCTCAAGCGATGAAGCCCCTGAAGGAATGGAGCAGTGTCAATGGTCAGGTACAGGATAGGTACAGGGCTTTTGTTGGACGACCCACCATGAAGATAAAGTGGCACTATATCCAGACAAAGTGCTGCTGTATATACAGCCCCCATAGACAACCCTGCCCCGTCTGATCCAAATGCTTGATATTTACAGAGGAGCAGTGGGATTATGAATTAGTTGTTAGGTTACATTCAATTGATGGGCTTGCCCCCACGACACTGCCAGAGGCAGGTTTGCTGATTGCCAAGGAACCATTCTGTTACTTGAGCATGAACATTGCATGAGACCTACAGGTCTCCTAGGACCATAAATTAGTCCCTATTTCAAAACAGGTGAGCAGCGGCTTAGACCTCTGGGCACACCTCCCACTCAATCTTAGGTGGCACATATAAGATGATGGTGGTCCCAGCTACCTATACATGTTACAAAAGCATCCATAATACTTCCCCCAACCTTCATCACACAGATTCAGTGGGTGGCAACAAAGTTCTATTGGGCAGGGAGGGACCCTAGGGTGGCGTACACCAAGAGCACACCTCCAGTCTATGAGGGTAGTTGGTGCATAAGGTTGCTAACTATATTACTGGGCAGCGCAGATGATCCCTCTGGAAAATTTGGTTTTTGATGATCATTGGGACTCTGCCTGGCACCTAGATCTCTCAACTCTTGCCTATCAAGGAGTGCACGATTTCCACTATAGCAATCGTCCCCCTCGTTCCCTCCCCCAGGACTCAAGGGTCCCTCTTCTGTGCTGCAGAGATGCCCTAGCCTCCCTCAAATGCCTGTGTAAACACACCGCTCTCACCCCACTATGAGCGGGGTTCTGGCTGAAAGCTGTCACTCAATTGACATGCTTCCATGGGTGGAATTTAATCAGGAGGTCAACGCAATGTGATCCATGGGAACTTGACCATATAGTGTCCTTTGACCATCTTAAGATGGAATTTGGGGTCCATAAATCGTAATTCTATAGATACCTTCAAGAATGACATGCCCGAGAAGCCCATAGACCTGCACTAAGAGCGGTCCCAGATTACACCCTCCAGAGGCAAAGATGGTACTAGGCCCACTGGGCTGAAAGGGCATCTCACGTTTATACAGCTCCCTACTACTCAATACTCCAATACTCCAGACTCCCTAACTAAGCTCCACAAGAGGGGAAATGCAGACATTGGAAAATTGTACGATGCAGACTGACAGGAGGCTAAAATGTCCTCAAAGCAGCTGATCACCCTGGCCACTCCGACTAATACAATGTAATTACTTCTACTGTACATGCTAAAGCCAGACCGGCTGTGGAAAATGGGACGGGCCCCTTCTCTTTGGTGCTGGCATTTCAGAGACTCAGACGGTTGTTTCTTTCAACTCATATTGACCTGCTCAGTCATAACTAAATACTAGAACCCAATCCACACTAGAATCACGCACCTCATTCAGATTAAGTTGGAAATTGGATTATTGGTAAGGGCAGGTAAGTACCTAAACTTAGCAATAGGACACTAACTTCCACTTAGGTCCAGTTAGGTCTTAATAAATTAAAGCCAGCTCAACTCTTGGGAGCTTGGCAACGAGCGACAAGGCTTAACTTATGAGACAAATGTGTTAAGCATTAAAAAAATCACAAAACAGTAAATAAGTAAAATATAAAACACAAAAAAAATCCAACATCAAGTTATAAAAATCTATGATATTTTTATCTTTAAAATGACACCAAAACAAATAAAATCAGATAAGGGGAACTAGAAATATGATTTTTCAACGAATTACTGTTTTTTAGCGCATAGAAACGAATAGCGCCAATCTGGTCATCTGGTCACACCTCGACTGGGACAAAGTCAAATTTTAAGGCCAACCACGATGGAGCCCTGCTTGGCTACAGCAAGTGGGATGCCTCGGTCAAACGCTTACATTCACACTTAGTCGTTTTGTTGAACATGTTTCTCAGTGGGACGAAGTCGTCAGTCCAATCAGACCTCCCTGGAATTTTTCCTCGGATACGCGTCACAGGAGACCTCAGTGAAGATTTCTATGTTCGGACTTAGATAATTTTTCTTCCGTTGACTGGGCCAAACCTGAATCTTGATCCGACATCCTTGGAGCCCTCTTCCGATGCACTCCATGGGAGGTCACGGTCAACTCTCTATGATCGGACTTAGTCACTTTTTTGGTGATTTTCGTCAGCGGTACAAACCTGCAAGTCAGGCTGGGTTGCAGTTGAGGCAAGCCGGCCAACAAGTTCACCAATCTTCTCCAAGCTTCTGGATCTTCTTCCAGAAGGTCTTTGAATGTCCTTTAGGAGTCCACAGCTCACCCCAAGGTTCCCGAAGCTCTGAGTTGCTCCTTGAGGGTGAAGACTCCAACTCCCAGAATACACCTGGTTCAAACTTCAAAAATGGCCACTGGACAGTAGTCAGCTGGTCATTCTCTTATGGATCTGAAGCAGGGGACTCTGGCTAGCTATTTATCACCTGTAGCAAACAGGGAGTCCCTCCTTAAACTAGTTGAATCCAGGCAAACTCCTTCTTGTGGTGAAGCCCAAGTGTCCAGCTGGTGCAGTCCTTCAGAGTGCAGTATCCAGGTGCAGGTCAGGGGTCCATCAGGGCAGTCCTCCTTCTTCTGATGTATGTTCTTCCTGTTAGGGATCTGAGGTGTGAGTGCAGTTCTGCCATATTTATCTTTGCTCCTGGGTGGAAAGCAGGGGGGGTCCTTGGTATCCAATCACAGACAGGCTCCTTCCCCCTTTGATGAGCACTTCCTGTGAAGTGTGCAAAAATCAATCCAAGGGACTAACATTCCTCAAAAATTCAACATGGTTGAAAGTGTTTTTGGAGGTTAGATCTGGCTGAGCCCACCCAGTGGTGTGGCTAAAAATCCTAAACACACCCCTCTCCTGCCCTCTCCTAATCTAATCAAGAGGGCAACTGAGTGTCTGCGGTTGCAGGAGGGGAGGGAGGTGCTGGGCTGTTTTAAACCTCCTTCCCTGCCTTTGAAGACCAGTTTGGCTGCTCTTCCCCTATCCTGTTTCCCCATCTGCAGAGGCAGATCTCCTCCCCCAGGCACATGGTTTGTGTTCAGCCCAGGCCACTTCACACCTCATCAAGGCAGCCTGGCCAGGCTGCCAGAGGCTGGCCAATCAGAGAAGGGCACTACAGAGCTGAAGTTGGCAGTTTTCAGGTAAAGTTTAAAACTCTTTACCTGAACTAGTTATATTAAATCCAACAATTGCAAGTTGTGGGATTTATTATAACAAGTATTTTGATACCAAACTCAAGGCATCTGGCACTTAGGCGGACTTTGTTAATTAAAATAAAGTCTACCCATTTTAGCCTATGGAGGTCATTCACTACAGTGAGGGAAAAACAAATATGGCTATTTTATCTCACCAGGGCTTATAAAACAATTTTGTAAGGTCCCTGCTTATAGTTACAAGGCACCCACCCTTAAGGGCACATAGGGCACACCTTAGTGGTGACGTATATGTAAAAATAAGGTAGTTTAAGACTTTGGAAGTACTTTGAATTCCAAAGTCGAATTTGCATATACCTTTATTTTAAAAGCAGCCAGCATGGCAGGCCTGCCTTTAAAATGAAACTGGGTACCTCAGCAGTGGAACTATGGGGGCACTACCTATGCTGGGGACACTAAACCTACATGTCCTACCATATACTAGGGTCCTATTGATAGGTTGACATAGCCACTTATAATTACCCTAATTTGCCTACTAATTTTATATAGAGCACAGGCCCTGAGACTGGTTAGCAGTACCCAGGCGCCATCAGAATCAGGAAAACACCAGCAAAAAGTGAAAAATGGGGGCAAAACATTAGGGGGCCTCTGCAATCAGCCGTTTTCTCACAGATTATTAAAAGCCTCGACCCCAGGTTGGCCTTCATTGGAATAATGGAGGGTTGGGTGAACCCTAGACATCAGCTCCTGCTGGCAGGTGTCTGGTGCTTCTTAGCCAAGAGACACATTGGCGGGTATTGGAGATCCCTGGATCTTCACACATTGTTTGCTTGGATGAGAGGATTGGGCCACTATCGTAAGGTAAAAGAAGAAATTTATAAATAGGGAAGCTCCAATCCCAAACATTGTAAGATCGAGGCCTGTGGCTTTCAGAGTCTATATTTGTTGAAGTTTGAGACTTTCCCTCTGTTTCATGTCAGACACTGTGCCACAGGTGTGGGACAGGCTGTAAAGTATGGTTATTCTTTGTTGTTAACAGCATTGCCTTTCTATTATGTTGTTTTGTGATATTTCAAACAGAAATCAATAAACAACTATATAAAAAAATCCAACAAGGTGGGACTCAGAGCTAGCCATGCAAGGGGAATAAGATGGAGATTAGAAAGGAGGGAATGACACAAGGGGTGTGTAAAAGGTGTGACAATGCGAGGAGGCCGGGTGGAAAAGAACAGGAGCAACTGAAAGAAGCATGAGAAGGGAAGTGATGTGATCGGAAAGAAAAGTTAGATGTGAGGGAGAGCAGTGGATAAATGAAGGGGTGGAAACCAGGCCAGCAGGAAGAACCATGATTTCGCATAAAGTGCTAAAAGTAGAATGCTCCAGAAACTTGCAAAAGGAAAAAAAAAAAGGCTGCTTACTTAGAGATTTTTCATTACTATAGCGTGAAGGACAGAATGTTCCTTCAAAGTAGTCTGAAGATGAGGTGTTAGGGTTTGGTAAGGAAGCAAGTGAAAGAATCTCTGCAAGATGCATTAAAGGAGGAGGTATTGAAAGGCAGGATAGGTAGGAATGAGGGGGTCAGAGGAATTTCGGTCTTTGTCTGAGGAAAAGTGTAGTTTCAGGGATAAGACACACAAGAGGAAGTATGTTAGTAAGAGAAAGCATACTGAAAGGCTTAATAAGCCATTCAGCGTTGAAGGATGGCCCAATGGAAGAAGGTGTCCGTGGCACCACACAAATGAAGCAGGTATGCCTGTGCAGGATGAAGTCTGTTTGCAGACATATTTTGAGGAAGAAATTAATAATGACATTGATGAGTATGTGCTTGATTTGACTACTGAAATGGAAGCATGGAATGAGTTTGAGGAAGCCAAAGTTTTTCTCACGCCAGTAGTGCATTGAAGGTTCCATTAGGTGGGTTGTTATTTGATCCAAAGGAGATAAGGCAATGAGATAACTGAGACTGGTGGTCACTTAAGCAGGTGGCAGATTATATTAAGTATTGATCCAGAGGCCTTTAAAAAAGAGGTGCTTGCGGTAATGTTTGTGATGATGAAGGCAGAGGTCAGTGGTTGGTGATAAGGAGTGCATGACTTGTAATTTGGATCCAAAGCTTATAACACACTGTTTTAGGGCAGACGGGACCCGAGGAAGGGCCTGGAGGGGTCACTTAGCCAGTGTGAGGACAAAGTCCAAGATGTCTTGGACCTTAGATCAGTATTTTTGATTTGGTTGAAGAAGCCTATGGTAAAGTGGTTGATGGGGATATTTCACTAAAATATCAATAAAATAGTCCATCATTGTTTACACTGTCAACATTATACAACAGCAAACCCAAAGAATGGCAACACGTACACAATCATACATGTATCAACTCCCTATCATATGAAAAAGCATCCGTTGTCTTGCAGCCATGCAAGCAACATCATATATAACAGCATGCCAATTATTATACCCCTACACAACTATTAGTAAATGCCTGCATACCCCATAATGCACACACCCAGCCACATTCATACACTCACACCTAATAGCATACATTCAGATATCCAGCATCAAATGTCCACACAGCCACACTCTACGGGCAATCACCATCATTCAGCAACATACCCACCTTCATATCATTATTCAAACACCCTCTATAGTACTTCACAGTCACATCATCAAAGAGCAACACAGTGACTGTTTGGACCATCATTTTGATCATTATGTTCCCCTGCTTTGAGTGCTCATGTATCTGGAATCCTGCTTTTTGATTTTGCTTACCTCCCAAAGAAGCCTGTTACTGCTTGCCATCTCTACCACAGAGAGTCAAGTGATGAATAGGTATTATGCCCAGTGAGCCGAGCCATAGTAGGAAGAATTGATTATAAATCATGTAATAGACAATTAATTGTGTGTCTAGATGTATTGTCTTTCCATTTTGAAATTAGCACTGAACTCTTTTGTGGTTTAATGTCCTAGGATTAACGGTTTATCTTGGGATTTCTAGATGGCATATTGTGTAGTTGCCACTTGTTAACAGTATATGTTTTTCAGTGTGATTGTCTTTTTTGGGACTTGTGTACATTATTGTATGATATTGTATTTCAGCTTTTTAAGTATGATTGTCTTTTTGGGTCTTGTGTACATGATTGAATTATACTGTGGTTTAGCATTTGTTTATTGTCACTTATATGTCTTTGTGTCAGCCCTTAAGAAGCCTCAGTGTTTTCTGGTCAAAATGTGTTGGCTGCGTCTATGTCCTATCTGAAATTGTCAAGATGTGAATAAAGAATGCAAGTTTAACTAGATATGACGTGTTGTTCATTTGGAGATCTAATCAACTGTTAAATTAGATTGTGAATTTGTTTTGAAAAGTTAAAATGTTGTGATATCACTTACTGAGAGCTTCTCCCATTATTTTCTGTTAGTCTGTAATTTGGGTTTTCATTGGAACTCTTAACCCATGGAGTGCAGCACTGGTGTTTTGAAACAACCTGGAGTGTGGTGACCTATACCACAACCTTTCCTAACAAAATAGTATATATCTGCTATGATACACCTTCGTATCCACCATGACAAGCCAATTATTTAAGCATCATCCACTCACACAACCGATATATACCCCTTCTCTACAGTGTCACTTCAAGAGCACAGTCATGCCATCGTACATCAATGTGACTCTAAAACACATCTCATTTCAATGTTTATCAAATGATTACAGTGATTTGGAAGTTAAGGCTGCTTTAGTCCTGTAGAATTGGGACATAGGGCCACATGTACAAAGCATTTTGCATGTCACAAATGGCGAATCGGGCTGTTTGCGACGTGCAAAATGCTATTTGGGATGTACAGATAAATTTTTGTGATTCAGTAAACTATTTACCGAATCGCAAAATGGGTTTGTGAGTCGCAATTAGAAAGGGGTGTTCCCTTCCTAATTGCGAGTCGTAGTCCCATGTATGATTGTTTAGTGACCGCGAATGCGGTCGCAAAACAATTGCAGGTAGCACCAGTTTCAAACTGGTGCTAACCCATTCGCAAATGGGAAGGGGTTCCCATGGGACCCCTTCCCCTTTGTGAATGGCACTGAAAAAAATTTTTCAGAGCAGGCAGTGGTCCTCTGGACCACTGCCTGCTCTGAAAAATTAAACAAAAACGTTTCATTTTTTGTTTTTGAAATGCATCTCGTTTTCCTTTAAGGTAACAGGCTGCATTTAAAAAAAAAGAAACGGCTTTATTTAAAAACAGTCACGGACATGGTGGTCTGCTGTCTCCAGCAGGCCACCATCCCTTTGAGGGTGGCCATTCCCAATGGGGTCGCAAATTGCGACCTACCTCATGAATATTCATGAGGTAGGTAATTTGCGACCCCCTTGCGAATCGCAAACAGTTACATTGACACGGTTGAACATAAGGTTTTGCAACTCACAAATTGCAAGTCGCTCTGACTCTCAATTTGCGAGTCGAGAATCCTATATTTCGTACATGTGGCCCATAGCACCTTAACTTGGTAATCTCTTAACTTTTAGTTTTTATGGTGAAGCTATTATCAAATTATTAGATCACCTTTCAACTGTTTTTTAGGTAACATATTTTATCCTGAACTTGAGTCCGCAGCTGTGTCTCTACTACCTACTGTCTATATATCTGTATTCAGACAGGTCATGATGCATGCATTATGCAACATTTGTTCACTTTAAATGGAGAATGACTGTACAATTATACTTTTTTCACATCCTTAGTGTTGCCTGTGAGTGTTACTGAAATCCTAAAATATATTGTATTGCGGATACGATATGAAAATGACCTTGTGGATCCGATTGCTCTCTCTCACTTACACAAATTCCAAATTTTACTACTACAATAGTACAATAGTACTCTTTATAGCTGATTGAAATACTGTCTCTCGTGCCTGTTTGTGTGATTTTCGTCAAACACCTGACCAGAACTTGTAGCTACCAAATTTATCTACTATTAAAACTTAAACCTTTTCTGACAGTTGTGCCATGGCTGCATGTGTTGTTACTGTCCTTTAATGGGACAGTTGTTCTCTTTTTGAAGGAACATCTAAGAAGGTTCTGGGATGCCAGAAGAAATTTAAGCACTCCGCATCCCATGTTGTGGCAGATCAGAGTTATCGCTATTGTCACTGTCTCAAGTCTACTTCATCTGCCCATTGTTCGCCATATTAAATTTAAGGTACCAATAATGATCCATTGTACCGTGAATCAGCCAGGCCCCTGCCATTGGTGTAAAAAGTTAAAGCCTTTGGTGCTAGGATGTGTGCTGAGAGCATTAATTAGGCTCTAAAGCATTACATTTGTTAGAAAAGATGAGTATAATCTTAGAAAAGGTTTAGATACTAATAAAATATAAGCATAATCTTAGATTAGCATTAGCTAAGCATTAGATAATCACTTGCTTTGAGTCTTCACGTTCTGGAGCTAAACCCTGGGAAGGACAATGTTACAAATAATCCATGCACAATTTTGGAATAAGTGTCTCTTTAGACAAGACATGTAAGAGGTTTGGTCATATTCAAACAAAATCATGAAACCTAACGTTATATGGTTAAACACTACAGCGTTCTCTGTGGGTTGTGCCAGTGCTTAGAGATCCCAGACCAAATAAGTGACTTTTAAATTACCTGGATTATAGTGAAAACTATCTACTAAGGCATAAGGGGGAATCAGCCAGGGCCATTCTCACCCAACTTAGCATTGAACAAACACTTCTGTTTGGGATGTGGGTTCTAAATATTTACTTCCTCAGAAAGAGATGAATGCCCTCTGTCTTTTTGAACAACATTGCTTTGCTATCATACTCTAAGACTGAGAGTAGTCCCACTTAGTATAAGACTTGTCTGCTTCTACATTGAGCCTTAACATATATCCTGCACATCAAGTTTGGAGCTGCAACTCAAAAGAACACCTGGAGGCATCGGTGTAGATACTTACCAGTAGTCCATACTTCTCATTGTTGAAGTGCTTCACTGTTTGGAAAGTGAGGAATGCATATATTAGTAGCTGATGCATGTGAAGTCTATCTTTAGTAGTGTTCTGTTAATAACCTGCCCGGAATACTGGTAGTCGGCTGTCTTTTTTCATTTTATAAGATTGTTTGTTGAAAACAGAAACTTTTGGTGAGTGGCCATCTGACACATGGCAGACGCTTACAAAACTTTGAGCCTGAAAAGGAGTTTGGTGGGCCATGCACAAATGCAGGAGAGTACTCTGTCCACTAAACGAATTGTCTGAACACCGTATTTAGAGTTGGGCAGACAGTCATGTTTTTAAGATGGTGCCCCTGCTAGCTCTGCCACCAGAAAATCCGCACCCATGGTCCAATGGAATTAACCAAGGCTTCTCTGAAAGTACAGAGATTTCCCCAGGGCCAGCGGAGATATCATAATATCATGGGTGGTAATCTACCCAGGGTGGCGGAGGAATTGACCTCTGCCACTCTAAAGCAGCAGAGCTCTGCCAAACCATCAACTGATCCTTCGTGACTGCCACATTCTCCTCAGACTGGAAACACAGCAAAATCATCCCACTACTCAAGAAACCAACCGCCGACCCTAGGGATCTGAAGAACAACAGACCCATCTCTCAGCTCCCTTTCCCAGCCAAGGTAGCGGAGAAAGCCGTCAATCAGCAACTCACCGAATTCCTCGAGACACACTTGACACTAGACCCATCCCTGTCCGTATTCAGAAGCAACCACAGCACCTACACCGCACTCTTAGCAGCCACCGACGACATTCGCATCATACTGGACCACAGAGGTACGGCCGCCCTCATCCTCCTCGACCTCTCCACCACTTTTGACACTGTCTCCCACTCCACCCTCTGCCACAGACTGCATCCAAGGCAAAGCCCCGAAATGGATCAGGTGTTTCCTCACCGGAAGAACGCAGTGGGTCAGACTTCCTCTGTTCACGTCAGAACCTAAAAACACTTGCTGAGGAGTGCCCCAAGGATCCTCACTCATTCTGACTCTTTTCAAAATCTACATGGCCCCACTTGTCAAGATCACTAAACAACATGAGCTATACATAGTCTCCTATGCCAATGACACCCAACTGATCCTCTTCTTGTCCGAGGACTTTGCTCAAGCCAAGAGAAATTTCCACAACGAAATGAGAGCAGTTACCACCCGGATGGAGGCCAGCTGTCTCAAGCTCAACTCGGACAAGAGAGAGATCCTTGTGCTCGGCTCCCCCCCTTCTGCCTGGAACAACTCCTGGTGGCCCACCACTCTGGGTCACGCCCCTGCCACTGGGCATCATCCTAGACTCCTCTCTATCAATAACCCTCAAAAGTCAACGTCATCTCATAGTCATGCTTCCAAACCCTCCAACTCCTGCAGAAGATTTTCAAATGGATTCCACCCAACACGAGGAAGACAGTCATCCACGTACTCATCACCATCAAACTGGACTGTGGCAACGCACTCTATGTTGGCATCACCAAGAAACTTCAATCAAGACTCCAAAGAGATCAGAATTCAGCAGCCAGACTCATCTTGGACATCCCCCGACACAGATGCATTTAATAATACTGATTTGTGCTAGGAAACAGTGAGAAAAGTAATCAAACTACAATTTTTTATAGTTATAAAAAATTCATTTCAATGGTGAAGTTGTATCATTCATAAATATAAAGGGAATGTATTTTCCAGTCTAAAGCATATGGATGCCCATTTGTCTTTGATCTCCCGCTTCTTACAGTCAGCAATTTGTCTTTGAAGAGGTGTGTAAACTTGAATGGATGAACAATAGAATACCATAACACATATTGTGTATGCAGTCTCTAGTTGCTAAAAACCTTGCTATGTTCCACCAGAATTCTGTCATTCGATTTTCTGGGGGCACAATGGCTGCCCAAACTAGATTTAGTGTTAGATGTAGGGGGACACTAGGATTTACATACTACACTCCCCATACAAACTCCCTGCCCTCAGAGCGCAAGTCTAGTGTGGCCGAAGACTTCTGTCATTTTGAAAATGCTCAAACTGAGGATGGTTGGCCCCAGGAACTTTAACCTGATTGGTTAGGCCATGCCTAGGAGTCATTCCCACTCGCTAGTTTGTATCTTCAATTGGGAGTGCGACTCATTTTTCTGTGATATTGTGAGCCAAATTGCAATACATTTAGCAGTGAGGTCCCACTGTGGGAGCATTGCACCACCAAAAGGGAAAGGGATAAAGTGCACCGACAACGAGGATCAGCAGTCGCCACAAGGTAGTTATAGTTAGGACCCAGTTTCTATAGAAAAAGTGCTTTTTTACCTGCCTATAGTTTTTGAGCCGGTTGTCTATTCACAACATTTTCTAAAAAAATACAACACTCCTGTCAGCTGTTGTCTAGAATAGAAAGTGCCAGGGTGATCGGACGAGCAGGGGCTGAGAAAACTGTGTTTTCTCCATGTTAATTTCCATAGGGATTCTGAACAGGAATAGTGGCAGAACCACTGGATGGATTTACACCACATTTGGCAGAAAGTTAGCTCCTGGTCCAAGAAGCGACTTCTTTATGATTTGGTGTAAATCTGTGTGGTAATTTTCTAATTATAAATAACAAATTTGTATACAAAGGGAAGTGAATCCTCCACAGATCCTCCAGAGAGTCAGAGGAAAAGCAACTCCCGGTTTGGCTGGCCGCAACCTCACAGAAAAGTTGCCGCCGCCATTTTGTTTCTCACATTGCCTGGGGAAGAGGAAAAAAACGGTGTAAAAACATATAAGGGGGCAGGATACAGGTATTCTGACCCCATAGGACACATGGAAGGGTCCCTCAGAGACGCCTCATGGGCCAAAAATTGCCCATTTTGTTTCCACCGATCTGTAGATTCGAACATCCTCCTCGGATCCTCCTTGGATCCTGAGGAAAAGCAAGGCCCTAATTGGCTTGCCGCAACCTGGCAAAAATATTAATATTAACATGTGCGTTAAAAAAACCATTAAAATTTACTGAAAAAACCAGGACAATATAGTTAGGTTGATGTTATACCTATAAAAAACCATGGAGCATTGAGCAGTTATAGTTATACTTATAGATATACTTATCTGAAGAAACTATAATCCATGCTGTAAAGCAACTATGGGCAACAAGTTATAGTTTCTTAACATAAGTGTAACTATAAGTATAACTATAACCGCTGAATTTCTTTGGTTTTGTATGGGTATAATGTCAACCTAACTATAACATGCCTGTAACCCCTGTTTCTTTCAGTGAATAAATATATATATATATATATATAATTTTGTTATATAGTAAAAAATAAAGATATCCTTCCCTACTATCTAGGACTTTCACAATAGCATGATACAACTTATCAGCTCTAATACTTAATATCCTATTTAATTATCTCTTAAATTAATGCTTTATATTCATATACATATCTTAAAATAAATTGTAGTCATTACAATGCTAATTCCCTCAGTTGCATTGAGTGCATTAAAACATGGTTACAAGCTATGTTTATGTTAAGATTACGTTATATTAATTTTAAACTATCATTTAATTTGAATAAATATGTAATTTAATAGGTAACACATTCCATATGGTTTTTAAGAATGAAACAATTAAAAAATAAATGTAGTAAATACAATTAATTGTAATTAATTTAATATTTGGTCTTATATGCTATTAGGGCTAATAGTAGTCCCTGCTTTCATGCATTTCTGTGGAAGTGTGTTGCAGTACTAGTGACTGGCTGTGTATCTTTCATGACTTACTCCAAGGCTTGGCTAGGGTAGATATAAGCCCGTCTTTCAATGGTAGTATAATAGTTGATGTAGGTATGTATTTTGTAATTGCACTTGTTTTTCTCATTTCAAGGTATTTTTTGTATTGGCATGCCCCTCCATAAACCTGTTCTTTAATTTTTTTCAAACCTACCCATGTATTAGTAATTGTTCTCCATTTCCCACCATTCAACCTTGTCCCTCCCACATTTGTTACTAAAATGTATATCTCAGTGTGCGAAGATCTCCATGGCATGGATCTCTGTATTAAAAGATTATAAAGTCGGATAGCTACAGCTAAAGGTTGGTGAACTGCATTTTCAAGTACCTAAAAGATTATTAATTTAGACTTGAAAATGTCTCTTGTGAATGGGGCCCAAAAGGAGTAACTTATGTGATATGTTCCTATTTTGACATCTCCTGCGTTTGCTGCAGGCTATGTAGATCAATGTGTTGATACCACCTTATCAATGTGTACTGATTTCTTATTGAGTGTCTCAATATTCTACTACCTGATGCCATCCATTTTATTTTCCAGAGAATGCCGGCGTTATGATGATCCAGTGGGTGTTCTGACCAGGAGAAGTGCGCTGCAGTGCAGGCATGATTTCATCTATGTCATTTATCTTCCTCATGATTTTGACTCCCTTCTCAAATTCAACCAGCATTGGCTGTGCATCATGCGAAATGGAAATCTTAAGTTTTGCTAGGGATGGGGACATCATGATTGGCGGGATATTTCCAGTCCGTTACACTCATTACAAACCTGTGGTTACCTTCACAGAGCCACCCCCAACAATAAGTTGTGAACTGTAAGTAATTATGGAATTAAATAGAACTAATATATCAAAACAGGGTCTTTATCATCTTAGAAACAAATGTGCCTCCAGTATTGAGATTTCTGAGCTGCAGCCAGTTTCAGTTTGACTACAAGTCATGATGAGTTATTAAGAAGGCATAAGGAAAATATGTACTCAATACATAGCCAATAACATCTTTGTAAAATGACACACAGTTTCAAGTATGTTGCCCATGCTGAGTCTCTTGAGTGGAGAAGAACTAAAGTCAACTCTTGCACAAAAAACTAAAAACACTGTGGTAAATATATACATAATGAAACCATAGAGAGATGTGATGATGAACCTAAAGTGATCAAAATTGCAAGTAAGAAATGCTCAAAGCAGAAAAGACAGCACAGCCTTGAAGAGAGAGGGTATTTGTTCAGGTATGAAAAAAGTGTTGATGGTACTGATGCAATCCAGAAAACATAAGTCATTGCATTTTAATGAAGTAAAGCCACATATATATATTTATGTATCTATATATCTATATAGCTATATATATATATATATATATATATATATATATATATATATATATAGATATATATACACACATTTATGAAAACCTTTAAAAGAAAAATGTTGTTAGATGATTTTTACATTTTTATGTATATATTTATTTAGCGTTTTGTATATACCGCGTAAAAGGTCCAGATGCATCAGAGCAACATAGTGAAAAACAGTCAGCATATAGGAACATAAAATGCAGTAATAAAATGATGTATAAAATAGTGACCACACTGTAGGTCATTATTTTATGTGCATAAACAATAAAAGAACCAATTATACACACGTACTAGTCCAATGCAGAATTGACGAAGAATGATGTACATTATTCACTTGGAGAGTGGAGGAGTTGAAATCAGAAGATACATCAAAGACCGAACTTCCACATCAGTTTATGGTTCCTGAGCTAAAAAAACACCCAGCCCAATGAATGGCTGGTGCACCACTTTCTTGTAAATATGCCCTTTATTCCCCAAAAATGCAGAACACAGTGTACCTAAGTCCCACTGTCCCATCTGGATCCACCCCGATAGCTGTGCCAGTTACTCCATATTTTCTCCCAGTTCTGTGGCAGCCCTGACTCTGGTACACCACCTTTTCTGCCTGTTGACAACAATCCATATCCATTTCACAGCCGATGACCCTGGGGGTGCAGCGAGGCCCCATGCATGTGCCACATTTCGCCACATTTCTTTTAGACACCTCTGCTCCCACCAATAACCAGAGTTTTGGGTATTTAGGTCAGTCCATTTCACCCTAGACATTTAACAAGAGCCACTTTGCCTCTAGTGGGACCTCTAGGTTTTGCATTTGTGCTACTATTTGCCAGTAGGTCTGAATGATCGGGCAGTCCCAGATTGTGTGATAGAAAGTCCCCTCTCGACTACAGCCCTGCAAGCAAAGCTTAGAGTTGCCCCTTTCCATTTTATGCAAGGGCACTCTAGAGTAGTATGGTCTGCGTAGGATGCGTAATTGAACCTGTTGAAAGCAAGTCTTGGTCACCACCACCCTCAGGCCCTGCAATGCTTCCTCAGATTTGTCATTTTGCGGTACCCCGATGTCTGCCTCCCAGTCATCTTGCAACAACTGCATGGAATCTGGAGAATCATTCATAATCTTTTTACATGTTAGAGAGATTGCTGCTTTATCATTTAGAGTGTCTAATAGTAGGCGGTCCTCCAGCAGTGCTGCTTCTGCCAATTGTTCCCCCTCTGCTATGTGGCACCTGAGGGCATGTTGGACCTGCATATATCTACACTGCTAGCTTGCTGTCATCTCATACGCCTGCTGAAGTACCTTAAATGTCACCAGCGAGGATCTCATCCATAAGTTGACCAGGTGCTCTAGTTCAATCATGGCCCATTTTGAGAAGCATCTTAAGTTCCCCACCTCATTCAATAGGTCGCTGTCTCATAGGGGGGGGGGGTCTCTTCTGTCAATTCCCCTTCCCAACACAGGAATTTTGAGGCCTTTCTTCATGCTCTCACCACCGTCTCTTTTTGAGTTGGCAGTGTTTGTTCTCGCTAGTGCCTATTAAGAATCGATGGGTTACCCCCAGGCCCCATTGCCTCTCTATCGACCCAGAGTGCTGGTTTGGTACAGTCTTCAAAACCCCAGCCATTCACAATGAGCTTCATGGACCAGTAATACTTAAGTATGTCCAAGAGTGCCAGTCCTCCATCATAGACTCCTTTCTGTAACTTATGGAGGGAAATGCACAAACTACAGTCAACCCACAAGAGCATTCGGACCTCATGATCCACTTTGCTAACAAAATTCTCTAGGGATCCTAAACAGTGTAGTCTGAATAACATATATGTTGCAATGAAGGGTCATCATTTTATGAAGGGCAACTCTGTCCGTAAGGGAAAGTGTCAGAGCTCTTCAGTGTTCAACAGCGTGACAAAGTCTATCCAGTTGTATATATAGGTTCCAACAGACAAACTCCTGAGGATGCCGGGTGACATATATACTGAGATAACTAAAGCCCTCTGAATGCCACAGGTATGTTAGAGTGCGAGGGGAGGCTTGGGGCACCACCACACCTGTGGATAGACCCAGTACTGGTCCCAATTGATGCAGTAGCCAGCGTGGCCCCTAACGTTTTGAAAGATCTGCAGTATCCTGTCAATCAATGGTGAGATAGACAAGTATATTGTCAGTATATAAGGATATTCACTCTTCCCTTTCCCCAGTGCTGCTCACTTCCCTTATCAGGGGATCTTGATGAACCCAGGCTGCAAGGGCTCAAGTGCCAGTGCGAACAGCATGCGAGACAACAGGCAACCCTGCCTCACGCCCTTCTGAAGGGCAAAGGCTTGTGCCATCATATCATTGTCCTGTATTCACACCATCGGGCCCTAATACAGGACCCGCACCCAAATGCAGATTTTAGAGCCAAAGCCTAATCTTTCAAGAGCTGCAAATATGTAGTTCCATTCAATGCTGTTGAATGCCAGTCTGGAATCCAAGAACAGGACCACAGCCTGTTCAGAATGGTTGCTGCGGGTCATATGTAACACTCCATATAGTCAGCGCAAGTCAAATCTGGTCCCCCTATGTGGCATAAAGCCGGACTGATCCAGATCGGCCACTGTAGTGATCACTTTATTCAGTTTGGCGGCTAGTACTTTTACCAATACTTTGGCCTCTTCATTCAGTAAGGATATGGGCCTGTAGGAGGCACAGTCAGTGAGCAGCTTGTTATTCTTGGGGATAACCACTATCGTTGCAAGCTTCCACCCTCCCACACTGTCTGCAACATGTCCATTATGTGTATTGACATTTCCGTTTCCATTCCTTTATATAGTTCCACTGGTAACCCATTAGGACCCAACGCTGTATCAGAATGGAGGTCTCGAATCACTTTAGCTATTTCCTCCGTTTGGGCTCATCTGTCCTCATCCAATGGTCTCAGGAGGTGTATATCTTTTATGAGGGCAGCACAGTCCTTGCTTGTCATGGTGATGGGGCAGGTATAAACACCCTTGTAGTTTTTAGCAAAGGCCTCAGCTATAAGCTTGCAAGCAGCTTGCTTGCTTTATCGCTAACCTCATATAGTCAGCTCTGGGCAGCCACAGCATAGGCATGAACCCTGTTTACCACCAATTCTCAGAGTTTGTGTTGTTTACGATAGAGCTGATGCCTTTGAAATACATGACCTTGTGTAAGGAGGAGGTACTCCAAGCTTTTGATGTCGCTCTTGCGCGCCTCTAATTGCAATAGGCGTGCCTTCCTTTTACCACTTATAAAGGACTGTGCCTGCCCATGCAGGACCATCTTGAATGCCTCCCACAGTACACAGGCAGAGCCCCCTGAGCCCTTGTGTTCTTGGAGGTAGAGATCCGTCACCTCACTCAATATGTCCCTCAGGACCTAATCCTTCGGATGCCATAGGTCTATTGTCGGGGCTTTCACACTGTCCCACGTTTGGTCCCACAACACCACCCCCACTGGCAAATGGTCTGAGATGCCATGTGTGTTCTGCACTGCTCCATTACTTGCCACCATGGATTCACTGTGGAAAGATGTGACCAAGACAGGAAAAGCTATTGGGGACCACAAAGAAATATGTAAATTGTCGCTTCAGTAGGTTGTGGTCTCACCATAAGCTTATCAGCTCTAGTGCCTCCACAAATGCCTTAAGGGGTACGGGCATGTCTGAGGAGCCATCTTGCTTTCTATATCAACTTTTGGATCAACCACCATGATCATTTCTCCACCCAGAATAAGGATCTACAACGGCATATCCAGAAGCAGGGCACTGACATCAAGAAATGTTGTGGCATTTAGCCACAGTGGGCTATAGAGAGAACAAATGTTTAGGGTGTGGCCCTCCCAGCTCCCCGACTGGGCCACATATTTGCCCAGATGGTCACTCCAGGTGAGCTATTGGAACAAAGGCCACAGACTTCCTGATCAGGTTTCCTGTCTCTCTAGCGTCTGTCGAGTAGCCAGGGTGTGCCAGTAGGGTGAAACTGACCCTGTCTAATACTTTATAGTGATTGCCTTTGAGATGGGTCTTTGGTAGAAGAACTAAGTTGGGGCCATGTCTTGGCAGGTACTGTAAAACTAAATTTCTCTTGATTCTACTGCCCAATCCATTGATGTTCTACAACATTATTTTAGAGCTTTTTCATGTGGAAAACCCATTGGTGTGTGTGGAAAGTGTGGGCCACTCTGGGTGGACCCATTAGGTCCAATGGCAGGTACATCTAAGCCCCTCTCTGCCCCAACTTACACCCTTGACTCCCCCCCCCCCCATCATGTCACTGTACTTGAAGGATACTTACAAAAAACACATATAAGGAAAACAGTGCTTGTCGCCCCAACATTTAAAGGTTGCAAAAGAGGCCATGTCTACACAGGAAGAATATGTAGGAAGTATAGCATCCTATTGGACTCACATCATGTACATGCCAGCATTTTAGGACTTACTACTGTTGGATCTGCTGACCCCTCCACCCCAAAGAGGTGGACACCCCCCGGTTGCTATCTCCAAAGTGGGGCCTCAGAAACATCCCTCAAGGTGCCCCAGGACAGAATACAGTGTCACCTCTGCGGGTCAAGCAATTTCAACCAACTGGCAGTCAGTGGAGAAAGGCTGGTTAATGTTTTTCAGGAAGCCCCCTGTCCCAGTTGTTTGTCTGGGAGGCCCATTTGCTGCTCTCCCATTTTGTCTCCTCTGTGCCCCTCAAAGGCACCCCTTTTCCTCTGACTGCCCAAGGTATGCCAGCCCTCAAGGCACTCACAAGCTTCCTCTGGCATGGTGAAGTGCCAGGACTTGCCCTCAGTGATCATTCAAAGGCGAGCTGGGTATAGCATCATGTACTTTAGTTCCTTAACCCTCAGCACCTTCTTGACCTCTTCAAAACTATATCTTTGTCTCTGCACCCAAAGTTTAGTCAGGAAAAAATCGGATCATGGCGTTTTCAAGTTTTATATCTCTGGGTGAACGGGCAGCCTGTAATATGGCCCCGATCCTTGTGGTTGAAAATTCTCGCTACGATTGTCCTGGGGCCAGCACTAGGCTTAGGCAGTGGAACCGGCACCCTATGTGCCCTTTTGATGGTAAAGAAGTTTGAGAGGCGCTTTGGACGAAGGGTGTGCAAGATGAGTTCTTCGAGAAAGAGATCACCTCTGGGTCTCTCCACCCCCTCAGGAACCCCCCACAACTTGAATGTTGTTTCTCCTAGCCCTTCCCTCTTGATTTAGCTGCAATTAAAGTTTTTTGCTTTGTGAGGTGTTGAACCAAGTCCTCCAGCCTCTTGGTTGTAGACTGGAGTGAAGTGATGCCTGTTTTTGTGCTGTCACTTTTTTGGTTATGTGTTTCTTTAAGTCAGTTCAAAGGGGGTAATGTTCATTGTGGCCACATCCAGTTTTGGGTTAGATAGTGCACTTAAGGTCTTGTATGGCGGCCATTATTGTGCTCGGGGAGCGCTTGGGTCAGTTGTGGCTCCAACTGCAAAGGGGCAACTGTTCCCCACTCCACCTCCGAGCCAGTTGCGGTCACAACCACTGCATACTTGTCCATTTTCTTTAGTTGGGTAGGTTTTGGTCCTCTGCCACCCACGTGACAGCCACCAGCTCCAACTGTTAGCAGGTCTTCGTGACAGCGCGGGAGGGCCCTCATCCAAGCAGGCCCAGACAGCCTCATGAGGAGATCTGGCCAATGAGTGGTCCATGCAGAGCTTCCAGGTAATTATTACTCTCTCCTGTCGCCAAGTTTCTAGAGGCAGGAGCGCCGAACTGATGTCATCCCGAGCCACTCTAACTCTCCCTTATTGTGTATGGGTGTCTCAGGGGGTCTCCCTGGCAAACACCTTGGCTTCTGGGACCACCTTGCAGCAGGTACAAGGCATTCCTGAGGTTGTCGTGTGTTGGAGAAATGTGAGGGGCCCCTGTTAACTCAAGCCAGTGTGTGACCAAGTTTCACCCGGGCTCAGCGAGTGCCCTTAGCGTGGATTGCACTCAGCAAAAGTAGGGGTGCCACACTCAGCTTTGGCCCCCCACAGCCATGGGGCATACAGCAAATGCCCCCCTCACCAGGCTCCTATCTGGCAAATTGTTGCAGCAGTTAAGTGCAGGCTTGGTTCAGGGTTCAGGCACTCAGCCATGTGTATGTGTGTGTCACTCATGGCCTCTTCAACCTCTTCCATGAGGCCGGGCCCCCGGGGCAATCACCCACCACTGGAGCTCCCCACTGGTCTCTGAGGCTCCGCAAGACAGTCACCCACCCCACCGGTCCTCTTGGTGTCACAGGGAGTCCACTGCCCCCAGCAGGCCCAGCGTCCTCAATTCAGTCCTCCGGCGAGGAGAGATGTATGTTTCCTTGTCTTCAGGAGGGCCCAGGCTTGCTCAAGGGCCCTCAGTATAATCCTCAGGCACCGCTCCGGTTTTGACTTTATTACTGATTTGGTACAGCATAAATACTTTACACTCTGCCCTAAATTAAGCCTTTCTTCTCTATGTCATGCTACCAATGGGTTAAGTTCAGGATAGGTTAGTGACTTTGAGGGTTCACTCTGACAAGGATAATAACTGAGTCCCAGATTTACTAAGAACTTGCATTACCCTTGCATCACACAAGGTGACACAAGGGCAACGCAAACCATTGAGTGAGATTTACTATGCCATGCAGAACCACCTTGCATGGCTCTCTATGACATGGTAGATCTGAAGTAACGCAAAGCATAAGGCATTCCATGGGTTGAGCTTGGGTGCTCCTAAGCATCCCCCATAGGCCTTTTGCATATTCCCAAAATTATTAACAAGAGCAAACCTGGGATTGTCTCAAAATGCCACGCCGTCCCAGGGGAGAAGTAAAAGGAGAAATATGTTTATGTTTCTCCTCATTTTTTCCTCTGTCTGTGTGTGCTGCATTCTTAGTTGATATGGCGCATTTCTTCCCTCTCCAACCCGCACAGAGTTGTCCTCCTCAGTTGCACTGCTGCAAATGTTAGTAAATATGCCCTCCAATTTCCTACAATTATTATATATATGCAAAACGGGTGAAAAAAATATTTTCACACATTAGTCTCCATTTTTTGCACTACACAGTAAAACAGAAACAAAAAATCAACAGAAATCTAGCGTAGTGTGAAGTGAGTTATTGCTCCCTATTTAGCCTACATAACTCTGTAAGTAGGGTGCCTGTGATGAGCCCAGACTAAAATGATGCCTATCGAGGGAATCTGCACAGTATGGTACCTGAACTTTATGTTTTAAATAACATTGGAACAAAATATTGCGGGGCAAAGTTCGGGACTGCAAATATATCGTAAGACATAGGCCCTCATTATGAACATGGCGGGAAACACTGCACCACCGGCGGCAGCGGTAAAAACCGCCAATAGAGGAGCGGTCTGTACCACTAAATAATAAACCAACAAACACAGGCATCCTGAAAACCACCCACCGCCAGCAGAGGAGTGCCGACAATGACGGCAGAGCTTGCCCACAGGCCGACGGAAAGGCCCAACCTGCCCATCAAATAATGAAGCACTAGACCGCTGTCAGTTCCGGGGCGGGAAACACCACCATGCAAAGCCAGGTGGAAACAAACCAAATATAAGGAAACACTCACCGGAGGCTAACACAACACGCCGAAGCAGACATGGAGAGAGAGCTGTAGATCATGCCAGCCCTTCTCCTTGCCATATACCTCCACGACCGAGACCTATGATGACAACGGTAAGTACCGCAACCTACAAAACAAGGAAAAAAAGGGCACAGTTACATACCCACCCACTCCACCCACCCCGCAACACACCCACAACCCTTCACAGCAGCACAAGCCATACACCCCACAGCAAGATGGACTTACCCGACACAAGGCAAATCCAATCCGTCCAAAGTACATACATGTGCCCCACACCCTCACACAATGAAATGAGAGACCAGGGATCCAGAGTGTGCCACCAAAACACAGGCCACACAACTTTTAATTCAGCTCTCTGAGCAAACAAATTGTAAATAAGGCCAATGGCCAGTCCATAGTGCTAGAAGTCCCTTGGGCCACAATGGCCCCAACCTGACTCCCACAAGTGCTGCGGTACTCCACCTCATAGGGGCAACAATGGGGCATCCAGGCACCTCAGGGAACATGGGCAGAGGGTGGTGGGGGTGGGGATTTACGATGGGGGTGGGGCTTGGATTTGCGTTCGGAAGGTGGAGGAGTTTTGGGTTTGGCCAGATGGAATAGGCTCAGCACGGGGCTTCTTCCTCTCTGGGGAAGAGGCACGGGAATGTGAAGGGTGGACAGGGGCAGGCTGTGACGTGGAAGGAGTGGAAAGGGCAAGGAGGTGTGCACGTTTAGGGACGAGACAGGGTGGGCCAGTGGGTTGGAATAGATCAGCACGGTAGAGGAAAAGTTTCTTTAATGCAATTGGGTTGGGCCTGGAGGAAGGCGTGGGAGTGGAGGTAGAGGGTGTGGTCATAAGTGGTGTAGGTGTGCGTGTTGTGGGTGCAGGTGACTGGACAGTATGCTGAGGTGTGGTGGATGTGTGATGGGTGGGTGTTGTGGTGCGTTTGTGTGTTTTTGGAGGAGTGGTGGACACAGTGGGACAAGACTGCGAGTCTGGTGAGTGTGCTGCATGTGCCAACTAAAGTAGTTGTGATGAGTGCAGGTGTCGTGTCTGGGGTGCATGTATGGATGTGTGCTATTGTGGTGACTGCAGGAATAGTGTCAGCAACTGTGAATGAAGGTGCAGTGCCTGGGGGTGTGTATGTAGAGGGGACAGACAGGGAGGCGCAAGAGGTGGGCACACTGGGGGAAGTGGATGTTGCTGTGTGTGCATGTGTATGTTGGCTGTGTGAATGCTTGTGGTGGGAGGTGTGGTGCTTGTGTTTTGAAGTGTGCTTCTTGTGTGTTGAGGTGTGTTCCTGCATGTCAGAATGTGTGCTTTGGACGGGTGAAGAGAGTGGGGTGCTGGGAGGGTTAGAGGAGGTTGGAGTGGGGATGGAATGACTAGGGACACCCGCTGCCATCAAAGAGGAGGCCAAAGCCTGAAAAGATCCCTGTAGGCCAGACACTGCACCGTGAATGCCATCCAGATAGGCATTGGTCTGCTGCATCTCTGATGCGAGCCCCGGGATGGCATTAACAATAGTTATCTGCCCTACAGAGATGGTTCTCAGGAGGTCAGTAGCCTCCTCCGTGAGGGCAGCAGGGCTGACTGGGGCAGGGGAAGAGGTGCCTAGGGCAAAGGAAATGCTCACCTTTTTGGGTGAGCAGGCATGGGCAACTCGGTGGGGAGCAAATGGGAGGGCGGTGATGGTATGGGGTGGCGGAAGATGACACAGTAGGTGTGGGCCCACTAGGGTTCACCATCGCCAGGGAGCCCCCATCTGAGGAGGTATCAGAGTCACTACTTCCAGTGTTAGTTGCCTCCCCCGTGGTAGTCTCCTCGCCCTCCAACCCACTGCCTCCGAGGATCCGTGGGCCGCTGCATCCCCACTCGCCGGTGCCTCAGCTCCCTCGCCAGATGATGCTGATGTACACAGACAACACAAGAGAACAGGGATAGGGAGACAAAAAAGCAGAGACATTTGTAAATAGCTGAATGGAGTGAACATAGTGGTTCATACATACACCCACCCAGAAGACCCTCCAACAGGCAGCACCTACCACTATACACAAGGCTATGCCCCTGAATAGTGCCCAGAACCCTGCTATACAGCCATTCCCTAAACAACTTAAAGACCCGACGTGTAGGAGAATTGACCAAAACATCCCTACTCCCCAACGGGGCCATAATGTAGATGGACATCAATCAGAGTCCCTTCAACTAAGCAGCATAAACCTGAATGCACACACAGACATCCATCAAGGGTCAAATATATGGCATGTGTACTCACCCCCTTGTGACTGCTGTACAGCCTTCAAGTGCCCATCCAGGACTGGGTACGCCACCACCAGGATGCGTAGCATAAGGGAGGTCAGTGCCCGACGGGCACCCCATCCCCGTTGGGAGGACTTCCCCAGCTGGGCCTCGCAGAGTTTTTGCACCCAGCGCTGCAGGTCCTCCCACCTCTTCCTGCAGTGGGTGCTCCACCGGTTGTAGACCCCCAGGGTCAACACCTCCTTGGCGATGGCATGCCAAAGTGCCCTCTTCTGGTGGGCGCTTACCTAAAAGGGACACACATAAATGTAACACAGAGGTCAGGCACTGGCCAAACATATACAGCTGGCTATACGTCCACTATGGGACGGACAGTACAAACGGACTAACAGCACATACACATGCAGCATGTCATGAACCCTGGCCCATCCAGGGTCAGAGGTTCACACATGTATGCTGCCAACACCAACCATTACACACATACATGGCTCACAATCCTCCTACTGACCTGTACCTCTGGCCGTCCGTAGAGCTTGACGTACATGGGCAGGACCCCATCCACAAGCCTCTCCAACTCCTCTTGGGTGAAGGCCGTGGCCCTTTCCCCTGCAACACGTGCCACTTCCATGACCAGAGGCAGGACACAGCAGTACACTCAGTGGAGTACCTGCTTGCACGAGATCAGGGAGTCAAGTGAAGTTGGGGTAACGAGTTAGCGTACGCACTGCGGCGGTGTGCACCGTCACCGCCGGCGGCGATCGTGATACGTTAGGATTCCCCATTAACATCCATGTTAACCAATGAATTTGCGCACAGCGCTGAACACTGCCTTACGCTGTTACGTCAACCGCTAGCTTCCACAACAACAGTTCTGGATTACATGAGACAGACATTTTGGCAAAAACTATGCATTTATAAAACTCCCATCTGCACAATGCAGGCCCTGCTGTTCACCAAACACACATGAGCATGTAACAACTAACATTACCTCACCTGGGAAGCCATGATCTATCATTGTGGTCAAGTTGATGTTGTCATACACATTATGCATTTGTGTCGCGACAATCAAGCCAGCAGTGCTCAATGACCGACAATGTGTGCCCATGTATGTGTGTTCCTCACACGTGTTTCCAACTCCTCCTAGGTACAGACCCTTGTGGTGAGGAAGGGCCCCATCGGTGTACAGACCACTTGTGGATGTGCAGACCATGGTGGTGCGTAACATCATTATCAATTATAGACTCACCCGTGCAACTATTCTTGAACTTTCTGCATTACTTGATCCTGCACTGACTCTGGCAAATCGTAATCAGCATGTCATCCCTACTGAAGTGCAGGTGCTTTCTGCACTCCATTTCCTGGCCACAGGCTCATTTCAAGTGATAGTGAACATGGGTGCTGGTTTTTCACAGCCAATGTTTAGCATTATACTGACAAGATTCCTGAATGCATTTGTATGACACCTGCAGTCCTATGTGAGGTTTTCCCAAAGTACTGACCTCCCTGCCATCAAGTCGGACTTCTAAGCCTTTGCCAACATACCCCATGTGATAGGTGCCATTGATGGCACCCACATACCTATAATCCCTCCAAGAGTAAGTGAACAGGTGTACAGAAACCAGAATAACTTTCACTCCATGAACATTCAATTGGTGTGTACTGCAGACCAGTACATCACACATGTGGATGCCATGTTCCCTGGTTCAGTCCACGATTCATTTGTGCTGAGGAACAGTAGTGTGCCACAGAAGATGGAACAACTACAGGAGGACAGAGGGTGGATCATAGGTAGGTGTTTCTGTCAGTTATTTCCACCCTGCAGACAGCCAGCCTGTCTGCCTCTGAGGCTTGTCATTTTAAGTTGTGTTGTTAACCTTTTTCTAGGTGATTCTGGCTATCCCAACTTGAGTTGGTTCCTGACACCAGTGAGGAATCCTGGAACAGATGCAGAGAGGAATTGCAATGAGACCCATGGACGTACTAGGAGGGTGATTGAGCGTACAATAGGTCTCCTGAAGGCTAGATTTCGTTGTCTACATATCTCTGGCGGTTCCCCGGCATATGGGCCTGAAAAGGTGTGTAGAATAGTGGTGGCCTGCTGCATGCTGCACAACATGGCTGTGAGAAATTCTATCCCCCTCTTGGAGGAGGAGGGTGCTGTGTATCCAGACCAGCTTCCTCAGAGAGGGGACAAGAGTAATGGTGATGATGAGGAAGGGCAAGATGTACATTCCAGGACCCAACTGATACAACTTTCCCAACTACACGGGGCGTGAGGCAAGGCTGTGTTTTGGCGCCCACCTTATTTCTTTTGTTTATTAATGCCTGTTTGCCATATCTCTTAGACTGTCAAAGTGACGCCCCTAGCCTGGGCGGGCAGAAGATCCCCTGTCTTCTGTTTGCAGATGATACCCTCTTGCTATCACGTACTGCCATGGGCCTTTCTAGGCTGCTCTCCAGATTTCTGGAGTTTTGCACTGATCATGGGTTATCAATTAATTCAGCAAAAACAAAATACATGGTTTTTGGAGATAGTAGAAAAAAAATAAAGAGGCCTGTATATTTAGATGATGTCCCTTTGGAAAGGGTGGGCACCTTTGATTATCTTGGTATCAAAGTGGAAGATTCACATCTTTGGCATGCCCAGCGCCATAAATCTTTATTATGCCTGAAGCAGAGGGCAGGTGGAATTGTCAGATTTGCCTCTAGTTCCCCGAAATTTGCAATATCTCCTGCACTGGAAATATACAAAGTTCAAGCTAGGGGGGCCGCCCTATATGGAGCCAAACTTTGGGGCCATTGTAATTTGGCGAATCTGGCTAGCGAGGAAAACCAGTTTTTAAAAATGATGCTAAAAGTTCCATCGAGTACCCCATCCTTGCCCATTCACTTGGACCTAAATCTTTTCTCAATCTCACAGATTGCTGCACTAAGGCCCCTGCTGTTTTGGATTCGGCTGTGGACAACTGATGCCCTAACCCCTTTTCGGTGTGGCCTCTTAAATGTGGTGGGCCGTGATTTTAGTATCAAACCTAAATGGTGTGTATTCGTTGAACAATCTTTTTCCCATCTGGGGTTAGGTTCCTATTGGCATGATCCTATTTCTATTCCTAAAAATGCTGCACAGCTGTTAAAGGATGCTTATTGGCATAATGTTCAGGTTGGGCAATTTGCTGGTTCGATCCCATTGTCCATGTCCGACAATTTTTTACTTGTCAAATGCCATTACAAATTTGAGCCCTTTTTGGATGCAAAGTTATCTCCATTTGCTCGTGCCCTCTTTATTAGGTTTAGGATCGGGTCCCTCCCCCTGTGTTGCCTTACATACAAATGGTCCAGTTCAACTAATAGATCTAAAGGTTGCCCGATGGGTTGTAAAGATGCAGAAACTGTTTCACACGTTTTTTTCCACTGTCAAGCATATCACAAACAAAGAGCACTTTGGCTTATCCCGCTTCTTAAACAATTAGGAGCTAAAATCCTGTCTCCATGCTGAGAGAATTTTAAAAAGCGACTCGTCCGTCAAGATAGCTCTACCAGTGGCAAGTTTTCTCGAGTCTATCTGGAGGTTGAGATTAGCAAGTTTAAGGGATAAAGGGGGTCATTCTAAGTCTGGCGGGCGGCGGAAGCAGCCCGCCAGACTTCCCCCACCAAAATACCGCTCCGCGGTCGAAAGACCGCTGAGGGTATTTTGGGATTTGCCCTGGGCTGGCGGGCGACCGCCAAAAGGCCGCCCGCCAGCCCAGGGCAAATCAACCTTCCCACGAGGACGCCGGCTCAGAATTGAGCCGGCGGAGTGGGAAGGTGCGACGGGTGCAGTGGCACCCGTCGCGTATTTCAGTGTCTGCAAAGCAGACACTGAAATACAGAGTGGGGCCCCCAGGTGCCCCGTGGCACCCCCTACCGCCATCCTGTTCCTGGCGGGAGACCCGCCAGGAACAGGATGGCGGTAGGGGGTGTCAGAATCCCCATGGCGGCGGAGCGCGCTCCGCCGCCATGGAGGATTCTCAAGGGCAGCGGAAAACCGGCGGGAGACTGCCGGTTTTCCAAATCTGACCGCGGCCAAAGCGCCGCGGTCAGAATGCCCTGCGGGGCACCGCCGGCCTGTCGGCGGTGCTCCCGCCGACCCTGGCCCCGGCGGTCTCAGACCGCCGGGGTCAGAATCAGGGCCAAAATGGTGTAGTTACTGTTTAGTCCTATTTATGTATATTTTTCCAATTTGGATGTATGATTGTAGCTTTTCTCTGTACAGGACATGGATTTTGGCTTGATTCCTTATGGATTATTTATAGACCTATGGAACTGTTCCCTTATTTTATGAGAATTTTTAAATGAAAATCAGGGAAAGGGGAAAATTCTTATATTATTACGATATCCGAGTTCAGCAATTTCAAGGAGCAAGAGTGGGGAACAAATTTTTAAATTTTTAGACTTATCTATTTATATTTATCAAATTGGATGTGTGATTGCTCCACAGTATACAGATATTGGTGTATTATATTTTTAACTAGTGCTGATCCATGGAACTATTTTCATTTTTGAGTATTGCCTTTTACTATATTAAGTGATGTTTATCTGACTGCTTATTTCTTGTTTGTTTCTTAACAACCTGTCTTGCCCCTATTTTAACTGTACTTTTACCTATGTTTTTATTACCTCCGTGTTTTTAGAAGTCCTTTCTTTCTTTGTTGTGTATTGTACTTTAATGGTTTGTTTTTACTCACCGAAATAAAGTTAAATGAATGAATGAATGATACAACTTTACTTCCAGTAACTATGTGGGACAATTGGATGAGATTGGTGTCTGTGCATCATAGTATCAGTGCACCTTGTCATCTAGAGGGGGTTGGAATATACTAATTGCCACTGTGTCCAGGTCTGCATAGGACAAAATACAATTTAGTGTATTTTTTCTAAACATATTTAGGAACAACAACATGTAATGTGAGTGGTGCATTTCATGCTACGCAGGTACAAATAAAGGAGATAATAACCAGTTGCATCCATACTTACCTTTGTTCACACATAATGGCAGGGGACATTGTAACAGGTGTGATATGTGTTTTATTTGGTGCAGGGATAAAATCGTGCAAACTACAGTGATGGCAGTGGGTCAATGGTGGTTATCAAAAATCGTAACATGGTGGCAGCATTGCTGTCAGTATTGGAAGGTCCATCAATGCTTACATGAGTTTTTAATTATTGGTAGCACTGTTTGGTGGTTGATTGAGTGGAATAGTTAGTGGACAGTTTTTTGCAGAGTCATTTCTTAGAGGGGGCCTTGGCAGGTGTTTCTGTCCCATATCTTGGCCTGAGGGTCCGTTTGGGCACCTGTTGTTGGGCTATAGGGGATGGAATGGATGTCCCCTGTGTTTCCTCATAAGGTAGTACATGTGAAGTTGCTCCTGATGCTCTTATTGTCCGGTCTGTCTCCTGTGCTGTAGTGGTGGCTTTCTGTTCTATGTGGGCATCAGGCTGTGTTTGGACAAGCTGCTGCAGCACCCCTGCTATGCTGGCCATTGTGGTATTGTGCAGTTTCCACTGCTCCCTGGCCTCTTGGTGGTGTGCTTGCTGCATCCTCTGACCCTGCTCCAGGGTGGATACTATCTGGGGCAATCTGGCCTGGGTATGGTGGCAGGCTCCCAGGATCTCAGAGATCACGTCCTGGGCTGCAGCATCCATCTTGTGGCCTCCCCCTGGGCCAGTGATGCCCTCCCACTGGCCCTAGCCCCCTGTGCCTGTGTCCCCTGCACAGGTCTGGTGGTACCACTTGTACTGGGGCCATCGTCTTCCTGCCTGTTGGTAGGGGGTAACTGAGGCCTCTGTACATGTGTTCCACCAGTCTGTGGCCTGGATACACAGGTGTGAGGATGGTTGCCCTGGGCTGATGTTATTGGCTGGGTGGTAGGGGTGTCAGTGGTATCCTGGGTGTGGCTGCTGGATGGTGACAGTCCAGGACTGTGTGAGGGGCCAGCATGCTCATCAGTGTCCAGGTTTCCATCCAGTCGGATGGGGGGCAGGCGCCTGGGCGGGTTTGTGCAGCTTACACACTTTGGGGCCATGCAGGATGCTTTAGTGGGGTTAGCATTGCTTTTAGCTTAGGATGTGGAGGTGCATTGTGGGTGTTATAGGCCATTGTGTTTCCTTGCAGGGGTGGTTGGCTGGGCACAGGTAGAGGGGGCCTGTTAGTGGGTTTGTGGGCATGCAGTGGTAGTGGATTCAGTGCCTGTGGGCTGGGTGGGGTAGTGGTCCTGGTGGGTGTTGGAGGGGTGGGGGTGTAGTGTAGCCATTTTTAATATAGCTTTGTCCACGTTAGTTTATCATACTAGGCCGCTGTGCACTTTGCCCTAGATATATTTTATTCAGCTTTGCGCTGTTATTTTACAATAACCAGTTTTACGGTCTTGTTTTAATTTCTTCTATCACACTGTTTAGCTTAGTTCAGCACTGTGTTCTCAAATAATGCATTCTTGATCACCTTGTGCTTCAGTCAAGGCTACAGTCTGGTATATTGCCGGTAAATGTGGTAGAAGTTTAGTCTCCAGTATTCATAGAAAACACACATCCTTACGTAGGGACATTTTCTTAGAACATCTGCGTGTTAGTTAAAAAACCCTTCCTAATCCTAGAATACGTCAAGAGGGAGATTCCAACCAGGAACCTACAACTAGATGCTGAATGCCCCTTTGCAGATGCTGATGCAGATTACATGCCTTTGCTCAGGTATGAGGGTTGAAGTCCTCCCGGGGGAACCTGAAAGGCAGGCTTAGAGCTTCACATGCTGTGCTCGAAATATACCTTAGAGAGAAAATAATCTAGCAGCACTATGATAGTCTTATTCTTGGGCTTCACTCTCATCGTTACTATTTTAATCTTACTGTTTTGAGTAGTTCTGGCTATTGCAGCTCACGCTTTGCTATCTAAAATGCAGTTGTTTTATTAAACCAATCTTTAAAACTTAAACTGCCTCTGTTATTTATATATGATACTGTACTGTGTATGAGAGAACCGGTTGTGACCTGAGTGACCACGACTTCCCTGGGAAGTACTAAGATGTCATGCGCTCGGCTGCCCAATTGTCTCTTCCATTTGGGAGAGAAAAGGCACTGCTAGTTAGCCGGAGCAAAACCCGAATTTAGGGCAACAAGTGTCATCCACTGTGGGTCAGACACCAGTCCCCCACATTGTGAACGATCTTGCCGCTAAAAATCCAGTAGTCTCATTAGGATAATGAGAGCCTACCCGACAGGGGGGTGCATGCATTACAGGTGTGATGGATGCGGGGTAAATGTAGACGACTTACCCGAGTCCATTCCTCCAGTGAGCCCAGTGAGGCCCTCAGGGTGCAAGATGGCCAGTACCTTTTCCTCCCAGTCAGTGTAGTCAGGTGGTGTTGGTGGAGGTCCTCCCCCAGTCTTCTGGACTGCAATGTGGTGCCTGGATGCCATGGCCCTGACCTTCACTCGCAGGTCGTTCCATCTCTTGTGGATGTCATCCCTGGTGCGTGGATGGTGTCCCACTGCATTGACCCTGTTTACAGTTGTCTGCCATAGCTCCATCTTCCTGGCAATGGGTGTGTGCTGCACCTGAGCCCCGAATAGTTGTGGCTCGACCTTAAGGATCTCATCCACCATGGTCCCTAGCTCTCTTTCTGTGAAGTGCGGGTGTTTGGGGGGTGCCATGGTGAGTGTTGTGAATGGTGTCTGGTGTGGATCTCGGTGAGGGTGCTCTTCTGTGGTTGGGTGTAAGTATTGTGGCGTTCGATGTCTGCTTCTGGTGATCTCTGTATTTGTTGGCCTACTTTTGTTGCAAAGGATTGTGGGGTGTGTCTGTGAGTGTTTTATGGTGTTGTGTGCCAGGTGTGTGGGTTTCTAACTTATCCTGCCAGGAAAAGGCTGGCGGAGGTCTGATCTGCGTGACGGGTGCAACTGCACCTGCCGCACAGAGTCATTGATGGCGTGTCCATGTGGAGCCGCCGTCAATGTCCCGGCCGAGCCTTTCTGTGAGCCGGCGGGCAGAAACAAGGTTTCCGCCCACCGGCTCACAGAAAAGTTCATAATGGGGCCGACGGGGTTCCGGGGTCGCTGGCGGTCAGTGTTTTGACCGCCAGCATGAACGCGGCGGTTGTTTCCGCTGTGTTCATAATGACCGCCATTGTTTGCTAACATATTACTGAATTTAATATGGTTATGTTTAGTGTATTTGCAATGTAATATTATTTAAAGAAAAGTGTGTTTATTGTTTTGTTATGTTACATTTTATTCCGGTTGTTAAATTGTACATTTTTCTATGGGTTTTGGGTTATTTGGGGGTTATTGTGGGAAGTGCTGTATTCAATTGTTTTTAAAATCTGCATTTTTTTAACGAGGGGTTTCAGTTATTTTGTGGTGCATAATTTCTAATTTTCTTTATTATAATAAAGGCTATTTTGTTTATTGAGGGGTTCATGGTAAGCTTTTTAATGTTCTCTTAACATTAGGATTTGTGAGGGCGTTCAAACGTAAGTATAGTATTTGTTGTATTTAAGTATAAAAAGTGGTATGCATTTTTCGGGCGGTTGTATCTGTGAAGTATTGTTTTATTGTTAATTACGTAACACGTTGTTTTAATAATTGTATTACTTAGATCATTTTTGTGGACTTCTCCTAAAATTGCATGATTCAGTGGCACAGCTCCACCACCCAAGCCCTCCACCAGGGTCTGACAATCACCAAAGCTTTCTGCACTCATAAGAATGGGAGCTACTCACCAACCACCCTTGAGCCAGCTGGGAGGGAACCACTTTAACTCTCTCGGGGGCAGACTCTAAGCTGAGTCACCAAGGGGCAGATTTATACTCTGCTTGCGCCGAATGTGCGTCAAAAATTTTGACGCACATTTGGCACAAACCCTGCCCCATATTTATACTTTGACGCCCGACCCCACGGACGTCAAAATCCCACCATGTGCATCATTTTTTGGAAGGGGGAACCTGCCTTGCGTTAATTATATGCAAGGTAGGTGTTCCCTTTAAGGCCTGTGCGCCTTATTTATACTCTGGCGTCATTTTGACGCACAGGAGGGGGTGGGCCTTAAAAAATGGCGCACAGCCTGATGTCAGGGCAGGCGTTAAGGGACCTGTGGGCTCGGAAGGAGCCCAGAGGTACCCTCCCCTGCCCCAAGGGACACCCCCTGACACCCTTGCCCACCCCAGGAGGACACCCAAGGATGGAGGGACCCATCCCAGGGAAGGAAAGGTAAGTTCTGGTAAGTATTATTTTTTATTTTTTTAAGTGGCACAGGGGGGCCTGATTTGGGCCCCCCTACATGCCACTATGCCACATAAGTCCCCTGGGCATGGCCATTGGGCAAGTGGGCATGACTCCTGTCTTTGCTATGACAGAAGTCATTTCAATGGGGATTGTGTGTAAAAAAAAATGGTGCAAATCCGGTGTGAGGCCTGATTTTTGCCTCAGACCTGACTTGCACCATTTTTTGACGCACAACCCCCATTTTCCCATACGCTGGTACTGCCTGGTGGGAGTAATTTTTTTTTACGTGTACCAGTCTGCAGCGCCGGCTAACGTCATTCCATAAATAAGGTGCCCGCATGGCGCGTTGGAATGGCGTTAGCCGGTGGTAAAATGTTTGCGTTGGCGCAGTTGTGCATCAAAAAGTATAAATATGGGCCCAAGTCTATACCTCCAAGCACCTGTAACGCAGGGCAGAAGATCTGACTGAAATGAAGCCAACATCTGATGAATTCACCTAGAGACCACTTTTCCAAATGAAATCTGTTGCAGTGTACACATGCATCCTAGGTGGCTGTACACTTTAATAAATATTTTTCACAGGAGAAAAGAGACACCTAGTGATCAAGGATTGGGCATCGATTGGGGTCAGACCACAACGAAACGCCCTGGGTTGATGTGTATACAATGATTTTTACAGGAATCAGGAATGTGAAATGGCTGAGCAGTGAAAGGGGATACTATCCTTATGCTGCAATTGTAGTAACAAGGACAAAGTGCATATGAGAAATGAAAAAGAGGACTCACCAAATTTCTGACACATGGAGACCAAGAGTCGATGCTCCATATTGAGAACATAGTCGGGGAAGGCTATCAATGACATCAGGTCAGATATGCAGTATCTGGAAACTGCAGAAAATCCAGTGGAAATAGACAAAGTGCCACTACAACTTGTTCACATTTCACAAGTGTATCTGCAATCTCAGACCAAACTACTACAAGGTAATTGTGAGGACCATGTGGCTGCACACAGTCAACATCCATATTTGAAACGTTACAAAAGGAGAGGAGGGAGAAAGCATTTCCTCCGGCTTAGAAAACATCTTCCAGGAAATACTTCAGAACTCTCAAGAATACACACTATCAGAGCCTACCAAGGGGGAAGGTAAAACTAGCAACACTATGAGTTGTCCTATAGAACAGTTATAAAAAACTCCAGTCAGCTAGAACAGACCCAATTCAAACATTTCAGAATCATTCTTCACCAGGATTTTTCATCCATTAAAAAAAAAAACAAGAAACAACTGCAACCCTTTATTGACTTAACAACTAAAGTACAAATGAATTTATCCAACAGCGTTTACTTTCTGGAATTTGGAGGAAGGCCAGAAACTCTTGAACCCTGACAACCACCAGTTGGAGAAATAACTGTGAGTGCCTAAGTTTGGACAAATGTACAAAGAATCAGAAACTTAGATATAAAGCTGGCTGTGGAGAGGCCTTCTGATTATAAACTTGAAAAAGAGGAAGAGAAGATTAAAAATGAGGACACAGATATAACAGGGGGAAGTAGGGGATGTATGACAGGAAATGAGGGCTTTGGCCATTGTTGCCATTAAAATGCATTTTCTTAATAACTAATCCTATTTCAGAAGTCAAAAACATTTTCTGACTGGAATTCCGAAAGGATAAAGGTTCGGTATATGAAGGGACATTTTTGTAGTCATCCCTTCCAAATAACAGATCAGTATCTTATGTATCACAGTATTTTGCAACTAGACATTAGTACTTTTGGGCCTTAGTGAGTAATACAAAAGATGCAATTATTAATCGAGATAAACAAATGTTTTGCAAGGTCGAGCGCTAGCACTGGATCACTGAAAATATAGGAAACAAAAATATTGTATTGACAGAATATCATGTCAAAAATATTGAGGTTCAAAATATGGAGCAGGTAAGTGCTATTAGGTAAATATTGATCTACTATTTTTAACTCCACAGTTACATACCTTTGGAGCATAAAGTCAAGTGACATATGTGGAGTTATATATACTAAAACCTTGCTTACCTATGGAAACTTATCTTCATGGTATTTTTGTCCTCGATATTCTTGACACGATATTGCCTCCACATGATCACTTTTTCCCAATATTTTGTCTAAAATGTGAAGTCTATAGTGAAGACAGTGCAAGCATAGATTATGGGTGATACAACACCCAACCATTTGTTCTGGAGAATAATGAGGCAGTTCGATATGTGGGAAATTAACAGTTTTAGTTGTTCTTTGTAATTTGATCATATTATCAGGCGTTATTCAGCAGGCTGCTTTGATACTAAGTCCATCATGAATGTTACAGTTGGCAAAATTCAAACAAACATAGTTATATTAATCTCATTTAATATCACAGATTTACACTCTCTTAACAAGAGGCACAAACTTTGTAATTATGTGAAACATATAGACCCATGCCTTATTTTCCTTTGGGAGACTCACCTACAACATAAGGACCAATTTAGGATGAAGAATAAAGCTTGCTTAATGCAGTATTGGGCAACGGGACCCTCTAAAGTGGTGGAGGTTGAGGGGAAGACAGTAAAAGTAACTAGTGATCCAGATGGGCATTACCTAAAATTAAATATACAGGAAGGTAATTTGTCCATAACTTACATAAACATTTCCACCATGAACATGGGTCAAGACCAGGTCCTAAAAAATACCATTAAGGAGGTGTGGAGGAAGCTGCAAATGGGATGTTTTGTGGTTGAGATAAAAATATACCTAACAGTGAAATGACAGGAGTCACCTTGAAATGTCTAAGAAAACTAATGGTGGAATGGGGGCTTGATGATGCTTGGCAAACCTTATCAATATGGAAGATTTTTCCTTTTTGTCCTATATCCATAGAACATATGTGTGCACCATCCTTACCTTCATATCTGAGACTAAGATGCACAGATTACACATTGGGATGAGGGGGAACGGACAGCTACCAAATGGTTAGAAAATAAATTACTGGAAGATAGACTAGTTGATTAATTTAAAACTCTAGAAAATGGAAATAAACAATAGCACTTCCTCAATAATCGTAGGCACCTAGCAATGTTAGAAGTCTTAAGTGGAAATTAAGTGGAAAAGACCCTATTAAAGCCAGGGCACAGCTTTTATGAAAAAGGGAATAATAGAGGAACTCCACTGGCCAGACAACTACAAACCCAACTAACTAGAAGATAAATAAAAAGATTTGCCTGGGGGGGTTAATTTTACTCAGTACAAAGAGGCAAAGAGAAAAGCATTCTGGCACTTCTTCCAGCACATATACTCATAAGACAGCCAAGTCAATAAGAGCTAGAAAATTATGTATACAATTTTGGAATCCCTAGACTTCCCAAAAAAAGTAAGAGGAGCCAGTAAAGAAGATGAGTGTAGGCAAAGCTCCCTAACCTGAAGGAGTTACCTCATTATTCTGTAAATCATTTCTCTCCTATCTGATGAAGCCTTTGGATTCCCTGTTTAACTCATTCGACTGGGTATAAGGAGTCACCACATCAATGTAAAAAGCCAACATAGCTCTCATCAACAAATGAGGAAAAGATGCTCGGCATGCAGGCCAATAGCCTTGGACATTAAGATGTCAAAATCTCTACTGGTTTATTCTTATTAGGTCTTATCCATAAAGATTGACATGCGATGAGCTGTGAAGATAAAGCTCTCCAATGGCAATTGTTGGGAGCACAGAGGAGCACAGAGGATGTCAATATTCTTATTTTGGAAGTAAAAACACCATAGCACATGTACTGGTTTGGAAAACTATGACATTTGTTAGTGTTAGATCTATCGGCCTTAGGGTGGTCTTCCACAGAACAAATTTCCTTTACACTCCTATTTTTCTGAATTTGCTTTTGCTGGCATTAGGACTCTATGCACATTACCACTGCTAACTAATGCTAAAGTGCTTGTGCTCACTCCCTAAAACATGGCAAAATAACTGCTACTAGTGGGCTTGCAGCACTTATTGTGCAACCTATAGGAAAGTACCCTCTTTTTGGCATGGTTACCCCCACTTTTTGCTAACTAGGACCCCAGTGACTGTGCTCTCTCCCTCTAAATGTGGTTGCCCCTGACTAGTACACCACACAATTGACATACTGGTGCCCCCATGTAAGTCCCTAGTATGTGGTACCTGGGTACACAGGGCATTGTGGAACTAGGGATTCCCCACGGGCTGCAGCATGTACTGTGCCACCCATGGGGAGCCCATGCAAAATGTGTCTGCAGGCTTGCCATTGCAGCCTGCATGAAAAGGTGCCTGCACCCTTTCACTACAGGCCACTGTAGCAGGTCACTGTAAGTCACCTCAATGGCAGGCCCTCCTAGCCCAGAGGGCAGGGTGCAAGCACCTGTGTGTGAGGGCACCCTTGCATGAGCAGAGGTGCCCCCACAAACTCCAGCTCCATTTTCTTGGACTTCATGAGTGCGCAGAAGCTGTTTCACCCGTGTACTGGACAAAGATCACTACCCATGTCCAGCTACATAATGGTAACTCTGAACCTGGGCATGTTTGGTATCAAACATATCAGATTCATACCCCAATACTGTTCCCAGCATTCCATGCATTCTGGGGGTTCCTTAGAGGACCCCTAGCTTTGCTCAGACCAGTTTGCAGGGTTTTCCCGGGCAGCCGGCACTGCTGCCACTGTACAGACAGGTTTCTGCCCTCCTGATGCTTGACCAGCTCGAGCCCAGGAAGGCAGAACAAAGGATTACCTTTGGGAGTGGGAAGCAATCCCCTCTCCCTTTCGAAATAGGTGTTACCACTGGTATGCTTTGAAGGGCACATTTGGTGCCATCCTTGCATAAACTGGTTTGCCTTAGTCCAGGGACCCCCGGTCCGTGCTCTGGCACGAAACTGGACAATAGAAAGGGGAGTGACCAGTTCCCTTGTCCATCACCACCCCAGGGGTGGTGCCCAGATCTCCTTCAGTAGGCCACTTGATTCTGTAATCTTGAATCCAAAGTGGGCATAGACCCCTGGGGGCATCTGAGTGGCCAGGCCAGGCAGGTGACATCACATCCCCATCCTAATAGGTGGTCACCCTGCTAGGTGACCAGTCCCCCTTCCTGGGCTATTTAGGGTCTCCCTCCAGGTGGGTCCTCAGATTCCAAATGCAAGATTCCAGCAGGACTCCTCTGCATTGTTTTCTTCATCTTCTGGCCACCGGTACTGCAACTGGACCCTCCAGGAACGGACAATCTGAATCATCAGCAATGACTCCGCTTTGCAACATTGTTTCTCTGGCTCCTTCCAGCAACTGCAACAAGTCTTCGGTCTGCACAAGAAGTAAGAAGGAATCTCTCTTAGGGTGAAGGAGTCATCCGCAGACACCAGCTGCAACAATGTCTGGCTGCATGGATCCTCTCTCCTGCAAAACTGCATGGATCCTACAACACAGTTGGTGGTCTGAAGTCCTCTTCTCGGTCCTCTCTACCAGTTATCCAACTTGGGAGATGGTGAACCTTGCCTCTTCCTGTAGGACAGTGCCCCTGTACACTGTGACTCTTGCAGCTACCAAGGCTTGTTGGCTCTATTTCCAAGGTATCTTCAGTCTCTGTGTAGCCCCGGCCTCCAGCAGTCTTCCCTACAAACCACAGTCTCCTGCCTGCTTCTCCAGCGACGGGTCTCCTCTCCAGGTGAGCTGAGTGGGCCTCTCCGCGGCTCCTGTGCCTGATGGTTGTAAGTTGCCTTTGGGGGCTGCATCCTTGTCTTCTGGCTCTCCTCACTGCTGTGGGTCACCTGGGACTCGTCTCCTTGGGTTGAGTCCCCCTGGACCTCTCTGGTCCCTGGCAGCTCAGCAACTCTTCGTCTGCGACTCTTGCCTTTGCCAAGGCTTGTTGGTGGTTCCTCCACACCACAGACTAACTGCAACTCTTCTTCTGATGTGAGACATTGACTGCATTGCTCCTTGAACTGTTCTCCTGCTCCTTTGCTGCACAGGCGACTCCTGGACTCCACCGTAAACCTGGTCCTGCACCTCCAGAAGGGAGGGTAGTGGCTCCAGCCCCAACCAGACACTCGAACTCAAACTGGACTTGGTCCCCTTGTTTTACAGGTCCTCTTCTGTCAGGATCCACCTCTTCCTTGCTTGGGTCTTCCACAGGCCACTTCCAAAGGTTACCTGTGGGTTTGGGGAAAAACCAGATACTTACCTCTTCTCTCCTGGTCGCTGAGGATCACCCTGGTACTTATCTTTAGGGGTTCCTAGTTCCCATAGCCCCCACTACAGATTCCACTTCCTTGGGTGGGGGACTGACTCTCACATTCCACTTACTTAGTATATGGTTTGGTCTCCCTCTAGGGTCCCCATTGTACTTTGCTTTTTCACTATTTTCTATTGCTTTCTATGCAAATTCCTAACTTCTAATGTGTATATAATAGTGAATTTACTCACCTGCTAATAGAGTATTACCTATACAGTAACTTAATAGTTGTGTTTCTATAGTAAAGTACCATTATTTTTGTTCATGTGTGTAAGTGCTGTATAGTGTAATTGCATAGGCTTTGCACGTCTCCTGGATAAGTCTTTGCTGCTCATCCACAGCTACCTCTAGAGAACCCTGGCCTCCTAGACTCTGTCTACACCTCATTATTAGGGGATACCTGGATCTGGTGTAAGGTGATAACACCTTATACCAGGACATGTATGCTCAGCACACACCAGGCCAGCTTCCTACACCGCCAACTTAAGCAGACCCTTAAAACATGTCCAAGGTCTGCCATTGGAGCCTGAATACAGTTTTAAACTGTCAATTCGACTTGGCTAGATACGCCCCTGCTGAGCCTTAAACTTCCCTTTTATTACATATAACTCACCTCTAAGGTAGGCCCTGGGTAGCCGAATTGGCAGGGTGCATTGTAAATAAAAAGTTGGACACGTATTTTTAAGTTTTACATGTCCTGGTAGTTAAAAACTAAGGGCCATATTTATACTTTTTGACGCAAAACTGCGCCGGCGCAGTTTTGCGTCAAAAATATTACCGCCGGCTAATGCCATTTTGGTGCGCCGTGCGGGCGTCAAATTTATACTTTGACGCACGGCGGCGCAAACCACAGGTGGGAGTCATTATTTTTGACACACAACGCAGCGTCAAGTCGTAAAGCACAACGACGTTAACGCGGCGGAAATGACTGTGGGTCGATTTACGACCCCGCAAACCGGATATGCGCAGTTTTTTGACGCAATAGCGTAAAAAAAAAACGCAAACACTGCCATTTCACCTGAGGAGAGCCAAAATCGATCCCAGATGCCACTACAGACCCCAGAAACATGACAACAGACCAGGAACCAGCCAGGAGGACCCACACAAGAACCAGGACACTTATAAGAAGAAAAGAAAGTGTTGCTTCAGTGCAGAGGAACAGGAAATTCTCGTTAAAGAGGTGACGGAACACCAGCACCAACTGTTTGTCACCTCAAAGTTGCCAATTAGTAGGAGAGAGGATATGTCGCATCAAATTGTCGATAAGATTAACAGTGTGGCAGAAGTACGCAGAACAGTCATTGAGTGCAAGAAACACTGGCATGACTGCAAGCGCAGGACAAAGGAAAAGATGGCCAGGAACAGGAAGGCAGCACTGCAGACTGGAGGGGGAAGTCCAGCACACCAGGAGGCCCTGGGTCACATGGAGGAGATGGTCACAGCCGTCATCCCTGAGGAGATCGTCACAGGAATTCAAGGACAGGACAGCGCAGACTACCAGGAGACAACGCACATGCAGGATAAGTCGCATGGGGGCTTAAAATGCAATAATGTCAACTCTGAGCAGGGGGGAGATACCGACCACAAAATGCATGGAAGTCATTATATACATGGAGTGGCATGGGTAAAGGGGCACGGCATGGGGGCATGGCCTGCACAAACAGAAGCTGGGGCACACCATTACACTACACCAACAACAGTCCCATGGGGGCATGCTATCATGCCAACAATGGAGCAAAGGGAAAGCCACGCCAGGAGGGAAGGGCACAACGTCAAACTGACATCCCAGCACACGTCAGCCACCATACCCCCTACATTAACTAGGGCCCTCTTAACAACCTCTAGCCATACCGACAACTGGAATGTGACTGCAACAACAGTTGCCACTACCACCTCCGCTCTGTTTGCAGCTCAAGTAGCCAATGGCAGTAACCTCCCCATGGATCATACACACCTAAATTAGGGGGTTGAGGATGACAACTTCAACAATCCCCTGAAACAAGACAAAGGCCCCAGTACTATCAAATGTCAATGCCCATAGTTGCCACACACCTCAGCCAATGTAAACAACAATAGGAGCTACACAGCACTAAGGACACACCCATGCTGCATATGTCAGGGTCCATCCTGTGCCTGGGTAACAATGCAACATCCCAAATGTCATACTGCTCAGACAACAGCATTGAGGTGGGGACACATGTAACTGGTCACTGAAATACACCTCCACAGTCAGAGGAGGAAATAGGACACTGATACGATTATCAGGGCAATCCAATGTAACACACATTCCCCAACATCAGCAGGACACATTACCAATGCCAACATCCATATTGTGTCATAACATTGCTATGCATATGAGATGCCACATGTCAAATACATTTAAGTGGATGTGACAGATCAGAGATTGGGGCAGGTCCAGATTGTTAAGTGTGCTGCCAGGGCCATCAGAACACCCACAGCCAGTGAAAGGTCTCACCATGAGAATGGATGAAGACGGAGGCTTGAGTAGTACAAGAAGGTGGCAATTCTTTATTTGGCCAAAACCAACACCTAGAGGAGATTATGCTGACAAGTCTAATAACTCAATAACATACATGTGACATGCAGGTGGGCCATAGGCCTGGAAGAATGTCCATCTGAAGGACTGGAGCAATGACCACGAAACAGGATCACAATGTAAATTCATCACAAGGCAGGCATGTCACATCACCCATGCCACAACACAGACACACTAATTGTACCCTGTTTCATTGCAGAGGAAGATGGATCTCGTGCGGATATGCCTGTCCCAGATTACCCTGATGACATGGATGACGAACCGATAAACATTCCCCAGGAGACTATCCAAAAGGTCCTTGAAACCCTCCACACCCCACCTTCAGTCACAAGGAAGAGCACAGAACAAGCAGCCATTGCAGAGGATCCACCCACCACCCCAATTGTAAGACCTGCCATCTCCAATACAGCTGAGGACTCAGACAACACTGGCACCAGCTTTGAGAGAACTGTAGTTGTAGTACAGCAGGAGCTGGACAAGGAAGTGCGGTTGGGGATGCAAACTATGGCAGCAAGCCTAGAGGGGGTGTGTTCGTGCATGATGTCATCAGCATATCAGGCAGCAGCTATGCAAGCCCTAACATCTATCTTGCAGGAACTGCAAAAAACCCAGATGGAAATCAGCACAGCTGTAATACAGTTGACCCAACACCTATAACAGCAATCCTGTGAACGCATGCACGAATGCAACATTGAACCACTCAGGGCCGACCTGGCTGCCTACCATCGTGATATGGCTGCTATTCTCAAGAACCAGCAGATCCTCCTTGCTGCAGTACTGCCCTTAAGACCTTCACAGGGAGCAGCGACCGGGATGTCTGACTCCACGTCTTCTAACACTGAGGTGTGTTACCCCTTCACAACCACCACCAACAAGAACAGAGGAGGCAACACACACATCAGAAGAAGAAGACATGGAACAGATCACATTCACAAGGAAAAGTACCAGGAAGCACTAGTCCCTGCCACATGGCCAACTATTACCGAGGTCCTGCGCTTTGTAACTTGCCAGTCTTGCAACAACTGTACTCAAGCACTGTTCTGCAAACCAATGTATATCTTGTCACCCAGCCCAGTGATTGTCTCTCTCCTACTCATTGGCAAATCCTGTCCCTCTGCACTGTCTGAAACATCAACCCCAGCATGTCAAAAGCATTTCCGTAACCCCTTGTGTAGGATCACAATGTAAGATGTCACTATAATGGACTCACAATCATGGACAATGTACAGATAGCACTACAGCACTTTTCAATAAATAGCACTTACACAACAAATCTGTCTCTGGGTAATGTGACATATCAACTGTGCAGTAGATAACTGAAATGTGCCAACTGTCAAATTAAGTAGCTTGTCAATAAAACTGTCCTGATATTATGTAGTCAGATAAGTCAGCACAGTGCCCATGATTGCATCATACTCTGCCCTTCCTGAGGGTAAGATCTGATGAAGTGAGAAACCATACACCATCATGCTGTGTTGGACAGAAGAATGCTTCCTCAAGGGATAACTAAGTCATCAAATAGTGGCCGCAAAATGTTGTCACCATGCAATACTAACACATATAACAGTGTACACTAATTTAAGCAAACACTACAAAAACTGCATAATTTAAGGTGTCTGAGTTTACATACAAATAGGTAATCATGCTGAACTGTGTCACAAATGATGTATGAGAGTCATGAAGACAAGAATACAAGAGTGCCAATGAGAACTCATCTTATAAGGGTGTCCTTGATCATCACACTGCAGTCAGACCTAAAACTGTTCCCCCAATACCAAGTCTGGAAGCACAGTTTGTGACGTAGAAAACACACTTATCAACAGAAACACATTGTCATCCATATTAACTGTGATTGGTGGTTGCAACGAATGGTGGAAACTTTGCAAGGTAGCTCTGGGGTAGCTGCCAATCGTACAGCTCAGTTGGGATTTGTTTGTAGCATAGGACATAAATGTAATAGTACAAAATTCATGTACACTGATTCCAAACCCAGGATCAAGTACCATTTAACATATACTGTTAAGGGTTAACCAAATATTTATTAAATGCTAATCACAGAAGAGGAAACTGAGGGAAAATCTTACCTACCCTAATCTACCCTGACTACTCATTACCTACAACTGTCCCTAACTAACCTAAGTTACACTTATTTATCACATGTAACGAAACGTTCTAAACATCCACCCTCCACCCCTCTTATGAGACCGGACACATGGAGGACAACACATACTAACCTAAACACATACTATAATATCCTAAACAAATATATATTTTTTTGTATTTTTTTATTATTTTATTTTGGGTTTGTTTTTATTTTTTTTAAACACACAAGAACCCCTACATAGCCCCCCACACACTTAATAAGTAAAAATAGAAAGAATCAGGACCACCCGCCCACTAACACTAACTAAACTAACTGCCTAGACTTACCTAACACTAAGCCCCCTAAGCCCACTAACTATAAGAACAAGGAAAGAGGAGGAAGGGGAGGGAATCATGTCCATTTCAAATACAGTCTAGAGGCTGGCCCTGTGGAGGGTCCTCTTGATTGACTTAACACGCCGGTTAATGTGGCGCACATCCCGGCTCAGGTGGCTTAACTTGCGCAGCACACAGTCCATCTTCCGTTCCATGTTGTGGAAGGCTGCAGGGTCAACAGATGGAGCTGTGGCAGTCTGGGTACCGGTGGAGGAGGTCTGTGTGTGTGTGTGGAGCCAGGGCCAGTGGGCTGTGCTGCACCTGTAACAATGCTGGGGCCTGGAAGTCCAGCAGATGTAAGCACAACTGGCCCAGCTGTGGGTGGGGCCACCTGGCTTGAAGTGGTGGTTGTGCTGGTGGTGGCTGTGGTGGGCAAAGTAGGCCCACCCTGTGGGAAGGCTCTCCATGCCCCAGAGGCCCATTCATGGCGATATCGACGGGCCATCCTCCTGAACCCCGACTCCACTAGCAGGATGTGCTGGTATCTCATGGCCCAGCGCTGGAATTCACGGACCTGGTCTGGAGTCATGTTTGCAGCTGTGAAGACAAATGCAAATATTCTACATTAGTAACTGCATTGTGTGAAATGGCACAAGAAGTTAAACAGACAATACATCTACTGTACTTGTAACAGCTCATATCACAATACAGATCATTGAATGTCCCTGAGGAAGTACATGGCAGGCCAGCCTACAAAGGTCACATCACACATAGCACATCCATAACCTATGAGATGTGTAACAACTGGCTTTGACTTGCCATCTGAGTTCTGCCAGTTATCAGCTAAGAATCATGCTGCATATCCTCCGCCAAGACCTGGGCTACAAATGTCAGTGTACGGAATGCAAAACTAAAGCCACATGGTCTGCAAGTTGTAACTGGACTTGCCAGTATAGTACCAACTGCCATACCTGAGTGTGTGTACTAGGTTCCAACCAAATAGTCACTTATTCACATGTATGTGTAACATACTGGTGGCATCAGTACTAGGTACCCCATTCACAAACCCATGCCCGTGTTTGAGGGTGGGGGGTGGATAAACAACTATCAATTTCCAACAACATGTACACCGAGGAGTGTATAGAAAACTCCACACGTGTTTGGCTCGACACACACACCACAGGTAATGTCTATCAACAATGAGGAGTCAGCAAACCCTAGACCAATCATAGGGCCACACATGTCAGGAAATGCAGAACTTGGTACACAACATATACTTCCAGTAAGGCCTGACTTACATCAGACACAGAGTTGCAAGAACACCCATGATCATGATTAGCAGGCACACCTAGGCCATTGCACTCATGTTCCACATACTTGTAGCACTACATGTGGAAGTACATGCTGCTAGGAGGTTCTACCTACAGTTTCATAAGTACGTTGGTAAATAGGGAAGCAGAAGTCTATTGGAAAGCAATTTGCTTTACCAATCTTGGAGAATGTGGGTCTGACAGGCTGACTAAATCGGAGCTGACTTCCAGTGCGACTCTTGTTGATACAAGTGTCATCCACATGACTAACCCCAGTACTCACAGTGGGGCCTACAGGAATGGCCTGCAATCCCTAGATAATACCATTGGATACGCATTGGCCAACTCAAAACATTTGAGAAACTGAAATCCCACTCATGGAACAAGAGAAATGATTGCCCAACGCATCACACCTTGCTATGCGTTCAACACACACGAGTCCATAAACAGCAAACACAACACATAACAGACATATCAACACTTACTGGAGTGGTTGGGGTCCTCAAATGTCGCCACCTCTCCCACAATGTATGGTGCCGGTCCACCTGTAAGGCATGGAAGGAAGAAATGTGCTCAAAATCTGTGCACAGAGCAACAATTTCATAAACATATACAATGTGTAGGCTGAATAAGGAAATGGCACCCATTCAGACATGATGATACTGCATCTGATATATCATGGCCAACTTGTACATAGCATGGGTCTCCTGTGACAGTTACACACATATCTGCACACATACATTGGCCCTAACTATCATGTGGTTGCAAACATGCCCCGTATTTGGTGACCAGAAAAAAATATGGAGTGTAATTGTCTCATCATGTGCATCCAAGAGAGACATCCAAAGCCTAGTTACTTGAGGACTGCATTACCAGTCAAACATGCCTTGTGGCCATGACACATTTATTACACATAGGCACAGTGTACAGAGGGAGGGGCAAGGACTTTTGTAAGCCCTCCTGTTGTTACATTTGATTCAATTGATGTGGCCCAGCTATGGTGATTTGCACCAACCATGGAGATGTGAACCCATGTGCATACCTTTGGACTGCCATACATATTTGGAATGGGGCACAACTAACTCCAACAAACATTCTAAGATTTTAGCTGAGTGCACCTTACACCTTTTCACAATGTTTTCAAATCCAGATCTGGCATGTATCCAAAAAGAGAAAGGACCACAATAATCCCAAACATTCATAGTACTTCCGTGAACGCTTTCCTTCCACACTCACCAGACTCACATGAGACATATGTCTGAGCCACTTTGCTATTATCAATTGACGTGAAGACAGCACTCATTTTCTGCATCATGTAGTGATTCTAAAGTCAGTCTAGCTATTGCGTCAACATAGTTAGCCAATATGTTGGTACATCTTTACTTCTCTGTCAAAAGTGCCCTATATAGACATGATTGGCTCCTATTTTGTTTGGTTGTCTGACACAAAGGCCGCACCAATTTACTTCATGGAAAAGTATCCTGTAAGTTTGCTGAGCACGTGCTACCTGACAGCTAGCAATTGTGATCCTTACCATAGTGCATCAATTATCCCTGTATGTTTCCCCAGCATTACACACAGTCAGCAAGTTAGCTGGCAGACATAGTACAAATCCTCTTATGTCACAACAGAGCATTTAATCGTGCACATTTACATGATAAGTACTCACCAACAGTGCCACCAATCACGTTTCCCAGGTGGTCCAAGAGATCCTGCTCCCTGGTGATGAGGTCAGCCCACCGGTGCTTCAGCCGGTGGTCACTCCTCTGGCTGGCATACACACGCTGCAGGTGATGCAGCACCTTTCCCCGCCCGATTCTGCGCGCCTCTGTTTGATACCCCTGTATCACCCTGCCCCCTGCTTCGATCATTAGTGGCAAGAAAGGGCACTCAACCCCCCAACTCCTCTTCACCCATCCTGCCAAGACGTGGCCTACCAAACATAGTAGAAATGTGAAAGGGAATAGGGGTTAAAGAAATAGAAAGGGGAAAAGGGGGAAAGTAGGGGTACAAATACAGATGAAAAGTAAACTTAACCACTAAAAGAGCCCAACTATCCCCAAACTAACACTACCCACAACAGACTCCCACAAACAACCAAAACACTAGGTAAATGGACAAATGTACACAAAACACAGTAGGACAGTATACACCAACAATATATATTTCACAAATTGACAATACAGATAGCACACAGGACAAAAAAACACAAAATCTCAGGACACCACTCTCTACACAGCCACACAGTCTAGAAGAATCATAGACTGCAAAGTGAAAGTGAAAGTACACCCACTGTACATGATCTGTAAACAGGATATCCTATTACATCACTTCCTGTATGAAATGTCCGCCCTTTTCGCATTATGCATCATTTTTTGTCCACCAATACTGTATTTGCGTCATTTTTTTGGACGCACAGGAGAGAAAATTACCCAGCATCCAAATAATAATACATGGCCTGTACAAATATCTGGATGCGGCCTAATGTTCACTGGTTAAGTTTGTGACTTTAGTGGTTCACCCTGAAATGGACTGTGGCTATTGCTTGAGCATGGTTAACACCCACCTCAACCAACAACCTAAGGTTCCACACTTAGCATATAAGAAGCTAATGCATGATCACAATTGGCCTACTTCTATCACAAATGTGGTAGATATCCCATTCACCATATTACATGTGCATTATATAGTATGCGATTTGTAAAAAGGTGGAAGGGATATCTGGCATGTTTTATAATGAAGCAACCCGTCCTCTAGATTCTAAATCAGGCCCTGTGTTTTTACATCTTGTTATTTCCATCTTTTAAGCCTTTTAAGCCATTACTTCTTTTGTTTCTTGTTTAGTTTTCAAATGTGTCACTAAAGGCTGACATACTAAGTGTATGCTGTGCTAAAACTCCCAAAAAAATGTTTGAACAAAATATGTGTTCCTTTTCAAATGAATGTATGTTGCCTGTATGTTAAACATTCTCAATATTCCCACTATGTTCTTTGCTATTCATTAGGGCTGGTTATCTGCCAAAGCTCACATCATCAGTACTAAAAAGCACACACGGAGAAGGGGTTTTGGTCAGCATCCTTCAGCAATGCAATTGTTTCATTTTATTTACTGTCCTGAGCCATTGCTTAACAAAACATATATTCACAGTCTGCATCAGAGCAGAGGAGTATCTCACTCTCACAGCTCACATTTGGCTATTAGAGATGTTAGTCTACCTGTTAACGCTTCTCATGGCAATGCACAGACAGTGAACTGGAGCATTCTTACCCTGTGATCACATATCTATATTCTTAAAAGTGTTTTCACCCTCATTTTAATCTGATTTTACACATAGGGGTGTTTTGCTCCTAAATACTATTTGTGCTGGAAAAAATTGTGTTATTGGTTGAGAGGGGCGGAAGCCATACTCAGACAAAAACCACAAACCTTTGCAGAGTAAACCACAAAAATCACTGAATTGACCTGTGCTTAACTCTCTGATAGCTTGGCACAATAGCGGTCAGGCTTTATTTACAAAGTGTAAAGAACTTATGCAGCACACAAACAGTAACAAAGTGAGAACACAACACAAGAAAAATTCCAAACCAATGTACAGAAATATAGTACATTAATAACTAAAATGATATCAAAACAACAAAAAATCGGTCAGTAGAACCGGGGATATTGATTTGTGCTTTTAGGTAAATATAGCACCTAAAAGCACACAACGCCATTAGCAGTCATGTTGTGGTCATGGTAGCCCAGGGAAAAGTCACAAGTTCAGGCCAATTGTAATGGAGTGCTTGCAAGATCAAAGGGCCAGATTACCCCTTCTAAAAAAATTATCTTCTCAAAAACTGGCAAGAAGAGTCACAGTGAAGGAGGCTACAAGGAGCAGGGAGACAATCAAGGATGGTCGTCACTGTAGCACAAAGGGCCTGGCATCGTGGACAGTCATCGCTGTATTGCGAAGGTCTGGTTGAGCTTCAAGGACAGTGTTTGCTGGAGCTTCGTGTTGGTGATCATCATGGGCTGCAGATGCTGTAACTAGAAGTGCTAATCTTAGTTTGGCAATCATCGCTGGCATTTGCTGTAGTTGCTGTTGGGTTAGTGCTTCACATTGGCGCCGTCGTAGGTGGCAGATTCTTGGTATGAGCAGGCCCGTTGATTGTTGTGAACAGCCCAAAACATCAGGATTTTTCCTTTTCTTCACAGAAGGAGCTCCACTGGTGCCAGCCAAGGTTCTATGACCTGAGGGGGGTATGTCTTGGGGATAAGAAAATCACACAAGCAGAGGTCAGCAGGGGTGCGGAAAGGTCCAGTTGTAGGTCAAGTTGCAGCAGGCCAGCTTGGCAGTTGTAGGGAGGCCTCTGGAGCTTGTTGTTTCCCTGTAGCCCAGAATAGGAGTTAAGCCAGCTGACTCTTAGAGTCACACAAGTTAACTTGGGATGATGGGAGTAGGTTTAGTCTTCCTTTTCACTAGAAGAACAGGACTTACACAACATGGAAGTCCTATGGAGAACAAGGCAGGCCTCAAGTAGCGAGGCAAGCCTCTGGGGAGCAAGGCAAGCTCCAGGCAGCAGTATAGTCCTCTGGTAGCAGCAAGGCAGTCCTTCTTCTGTAGTGTCCACAGGTTCAGGAGTGTAATGATGAGTGGCCCAGAACGGCCAATGTTTATGCACAATACATATATTTGAAGTGGGGGATTTCCTATACTACCCCCACATCTGCTTCTGGAAAGTTCTTCCCTTCCCCTGTCAAGGCCCCAAGAAATAAATAAAAAAGGCTAGTGTCAGGTTCCTTTGTGTTCCTTTGTGTGTGAGTGCTGGAGGCAGTCCTTTTAAGTGCAAGTGGGACAGGGAACAGCTCTACTCCCAGTCATCCTGGCAGGAGGGCCCATCCTGCCAGTACTAGCCCCCTTTTGTCTCACTGTCTAGAAAAAATACACAAAGGCCAACAGTTAAACCGTTCACTTTCATGTGACCCAGGGCACTGGCAGCAGGCAACAAATGCTTAGGACAAGAACATTTCAACCAAGAAATTTTCAACTTTCTAAAAGTGGTATTTTTAGAATTGTGACTTAAAATATGACTTTACCATTAAAGAGTATTTTACATTACAATTCATTTGAGCCCAAACTTGACATCCATATCTATTCCCAATTCAAATTCAGCACTTAATACATGTAATAATATAGCCCACTATTATCCAATAGGAGAGAAGATAGATTTACAGTAATGAAATGCAATTTTAGGAGAGTTTTACTACCAGGACATGTAAAACCTAAAAGTGCATGTCCTACATTTTAAATACAATGCACCATGCCCCACGAGCCTGTAGGACCTGACTTAGGTGTGACTTATAAGTGAGAAACAGGAAGGTTTAGGCCTGGTTTACTTTGCCAGGTAGAAATGGCAGTTTAAAACTGAACTACAGGCTGCAGTGACAGATCTAAAACATGTCTTAAAAGGCTACTATAATAGGTGGCACAGTGAGTGTTGCTGGCTACTAGTTGCATTTGATTTACATGCCCTGGGTATCCGTAGTACCATATATGAGGAACTTATAAGTAAATGAAATGTGCCAATCATGTGTAGGTTAGTCTTACCATGTTTTAGGGCAGGAGCACAAGCACTTTAGCACTGTTAGTGCTTCTCAGTATTTGTACACTTATGCAGATGTTGCACTAATAGTGATTTTGCACATTGATATGAATTTACACCTAAATGTGATATCACAATGCTGTTGACTTTGAACCAAAGGTCATCGCGTACCGAAAGTGTCTTTTTTTGTAAATGTGATTTGTCTTTCTATGGTAATTTTGAACCTCAATGTGCTTCCTACCAAATGTAAGGTCATACTGGTGCACTTCTTTTACACCTACTATGAACTCTTACAATGTGACTTTAAAATGCATCAGAGACCTTCTCAATGAACAAATACAAAGTAGTGAACATCAATGTAAGTGCACATCGATATTTTTGATTGGCAATTTTTAATAGGTGTACTGAACAGTAGTTATTAATGATTGTATTACACAGAGATATTGGATGTTGATATGAAAATACAGTGATCTATAAACAGGGCCAGAGAGTACCAACAATTGTTCAGAAAATGTTACCTAAAGTTTATTAGAACGTTTAATTTCACTCGAGTGTGTATGGCATTTATTGCTCCAGTGATGTTTAAAACAGGGTTTGGTTATTTTTTCATTTTGGGTTGCCAAGCTTGAAAATAGATTGCCACTTTGCCTGATACAGACACTTTTTTTTTCACAATCAGTAACAGAATCCAAAAGGTTTTTCCTCACCTAATTTTAACTTGAATACACAAAAAACATATTTGCAGCTTCCACCCATGATGACAGTGGTGCAGAGCTGATTCACATTCCGCCTCACAGATGTGGTGAGAGTTGGCAGAATGTTGTTCCTCCACAGCCAGTGATGGCCAGAGGCTTGGAGAGAGATTCCGAACCCATGCAGCAGTTAACGTGAGTGTTGGAAGCCTCAGCCCTAGAGGACTGATCTGCTGGCATGCCATGTGGACCTGGACAATAAGACAATGTGGATGAGCATAGTGCCAGCATCCCTCAGAGACAGTATTTCATTTGAGCCACTGGTAGCCGGTGGGAGCCTCTGTCAGGAGCAGCTTGTGTGGTTTTGCTGGGGCAGAGCGGCACGGGGATGGGCGCAGGGAGAGGTGCAGGGGGGCGCGGGGTGAATTAATTAAAAAAACATTTTATGAATCACTTGCCTGCTTCTGTGCCGGTCCTCTCCTGCACTGCAGGCATAGGCCCTGCAGCCAATCCTGATGCTGCTCAAAGCCGCGTTCCGATTGGCTGGGAGCACCCAGCCAGGGTGCTCCCAGGCAGACTGGGAGCCTGTGCCTGCTCGCTCCAGCCCAGCAACTGTGTTGCTGGCCTGGAGAGAGCCTACTGCGCATGTATGTTTGGCCAGCCCGAAACGGCTGACCACACATACATACCCAGTTCTCGTCATCCCTAATGACCCGCCCCTTTTACTACAAAACAATAATAAGCCTAGTTTATTATCATTTTGTAGTAAAAGTTTTGCAGCTGCTTCTGCTGGTGGGGGAGTGATGCTCCTCTGCCATAGCGGAGGAGCCGCGCCTGGCCTCCGTCACTTATTTGTGGGGACCGATGATTCTGCATCAGATGTTTCCCCAGAGCAAGACAGATGAAGGAAGAGAAAGAAACAAAAACTGTCAGAAAGGGAGGCAGCAGAAACCGGTAAGAATGAGATAAAGGAGCAGGGAGTGTCTGGTAGTAGAATAAAGAAGCACGAGGTGTATTCAAGATGAGGCAGCATTGGTATTAGTTGTGTTCATATTGAATAGCACTTGCTGTGGGCCGCTAAACAGAGCTTCGGGCACCAGCACTTTTTCTCTTACAACCTAAGCACTGCTCACAGACATCGAACGGGGACTGCGGGTGAGTAATGGAGGTGTGTAGACACTACCTAGGCACCTAGAATAGTAGAGTTATAGGTGGCTGAGTAGCCCGGTGGGCAGCAGGATTCGCCCTACACATCCCATGGAATGGCATGGGCAACCCCCTTTTCATAGCTGAGAGGGTAAGCGGAGGAGGCTGTCCCCAGACCTGAGAGGCAGCCATAGAAACACTGCAGGGGATTCAGTCCCTGGGAAGCATTAGGAAAGCTTGAGACTCATGAACACTTAGAATGTGAGTATGTCTTACACTAAGATCGCCTCTACTGTGAGACCACTCTCAAAACAAATACTATTGTAATGTCCAAATTGGAGGGCACTAGATCACATGAAAGAGCCATGTATGGGGAAATTCTGACTGGTACTTGATTTGAGCTCAAAGCATGTGCAGGAATACCTACCCAACTTTAAGCAAAGGCAAAGTGCAGGAAGAGGGGAGGTCCTGCCTGAAACCAGGACCATCCAGCCTGGTCCGGTAAATCATACTAGATACACAAATTCCCTGTCAGGTAAATCATAATAGATACATTAAGGCCCATATTTATACTTTTTTAGCATCGCATTTGTGCCGCTTTTTGATGCAAAAGTGGCACAAACTTACAAAATACAATTGTATTTTGTACGTTTGCGCCTCTTTTGCATAAAAAAAAATGACGCAAATGCGGCACTAAAAAAGTATAAATATGGGCCTAATTCTTTCAGACACAAGCAAGGAGGGAGGAATACTTCCGTGATGACCCACAATACATGGACCCTCTTGTACCAAACAATTTTATAGTCGCAAAGGTTAAATGTGAGCCTTTGCAACCACAAAATGGCTTTTTAAAAGGTACAAAACCCAGACTGTGATGTGGTAGCATGCTGCCTAATTACAATTTGGGTTTTAGAATAAATACTGAATTGTTTTTTACGGAAGAGTGTGTAAAGGACGTCCATTCCAAAAACAGATTCTTCAGTTTATATATTAATGTTCTGCAACCAAAATACGGTCTCAACATATTAATTTTTTACCACCAAATCAAAAGTGGTGGTAAACATTTGTACATGGGAAGGTGTGATCCCCTTTGTGAAGTCAGCAAAAATGTTATTATGAGCAGGCAGTGGTCCTTGGGAAAAAATATCTGTTCCTAACAAATCTTAAACAATGTTCATAAAAGTATTCATTTTCTTTTTAAATACATTCTGTTTACATTTTAGGAAAACTGGATAAATTAAAGAAAAAAGATTGCTTTATTTAAAAGCAATCACAGACATGATGGTCTGCTGACCCCAAGAGGCCACCATGCCTATGACTTTAACCAATTGTAGAGGGTCTTCGTTTGCAACCTACCTCAAGCATATTAATGAAGTAGGTCAAATTGCAACCCCCTACAATTCAATAGTTTATGAACTGACCTATTAATAGATAGGTTGTTTCACAAAATACCAATGCATTCAATGGAAGTCAGTGTGCAAATTGCACCCACGTCTACCAAATCCATTTTAATAGATTGCTATTAAGAAATCGCAAATTGAAAATTAATATTTGATGCAATTTACAATTTCCTAAAAGGAATCTAAATACATCAGGTCTATGATCTCTAAATCCTCAAACACCCTCACAAAAGAAGACCCCAGGACCTGTTTGGCTGAAGCGTTGTCAGATATAGAGAAAATTATTTTTGACAGCCTTGCAAAACTTGGATCACACTTTGGAGGAGATATTGCAGAGAATTAAACCAACCTACAGGTTATATATATAAAGTTAGAGTAGGCAGAATCCGACCAGCTGCTGACCACCACAATCTGGCATCAAATGTCTGAAAGCCAAGTGTAAAGACCTATAAAACAGGTCTTGTAGAGGCAACATGTGAATCAATAATATGAAACAGGGAACGAAAGATGACAATTTAGTCAAGTATCTTGTGGACATCTTAAAGGTAGATCTGGGCTTCCATGTATGGAGTTAGAGACTGTGTGGGTAGACAACATGCAACAAATGTGAAGCACCCAAGCGATATAGTAGTCAAACTCGCAAGCTACAATGGAAAGAAAGAATCATGTCTCATGCCTGCCCATTGTAAAAATCACATATTGTGGCAGCAAAATAGCCCTGTTGCAGAATGAGGCAGGCACCGTGCTAGCAAAAAGATAAGAAGGCAGGGAAGACATACTAGACTTTACCAAGAGACAGATCTGCTATCTGTGGCTGCTGCCAGACGGTCTACAATTGCAATGGCAAGGATCAGAAACCGCCATCACTTCTTCAAAAGAAGGAAAAATCCTTTTAGGTCTGCAAGACAACAACAAAAGGCAATCCAACAATGATGACCCTCTTCATCGAAACTCAGCAACAGTAATCTTGCACTGCAGCTAAAGAAAAAAATGCACAAGAAAGGAGGGCTGGATTGATGAGACCTGATTGTGTATTATTGCATATGTGTGACATCCATTTTGCATTTCAAAAGCAATCTTATACACAGCACGTGCAAGATAAGTATGACTTACAATTACATTCTCACTTTGTGTGTTAGGATGTGGCCCCTGAGTTACCACGGACCCAGGGATGAAATGATAGGGTTGTGTCGTAAAACAAAGTTAGCCCACCTGAGGAGCACTTGGGATAAGCGCTGAGTTTTCTATGAACATTAATCCTATCCTAATAATAGGTGGGCATACATCATGAAAGTTCACGTGAATATTACCGTTTTAGTTATCACGTTAACTGGGGTAATACATAGCTGTGGGTCACTCGGACATCCCTAACACAATCTTCAATGCATGAGAAGAGTCTCAGCAGAGATCATATATAAGTTGCAAGATTCACGTTCATCTCACTGAATGTGAGAGGCTTAAACTCCATTCAAAATGGAACAGAATGTGGATATACCTAGACACCATAGCCCATACATTACCTTTCTACAGGAATCCCATTTGCTCAGAGGAGATTTATTTCAAATACAATAAAAAATCCACCCCATATTTTTAGGCCTCGCGGAAAAAAAGCTGCAGGCATGGCTATCCTCTGCGAAAGGCTCCTAGACTTTGTCCTACCGAAGACTACCCAATGTCCAGAGGGTAGATTCATAGTGGATGTGGCAGATATAAAAGGCACCCACTACATGCTAGTACGTTTACAAAACACCAATATACATCAGGAGGAATTTCTCATGCAAATCCATCGGAATCAAGTGGAGAAAACGGAGGACTCTCTCATTAGGGGGGGCGACCTTAGTATTGTATAAGGCAGAACATTAGGTCGGACAGTCCAATATTAAAGCATACCAAGTCATTGTCCAAGAAGCTTAAAGATAAATTTGTTGAACAAGTCTTGATACATTCCTCGAGGTACCTTATCGAGAAGACCATTCATCTCATTCTCATGTCCACAACTCACATATGATAATTGACTACACTTCCCTCGCCAAGTACCTCCTACATACGTAACAAAACCTATGTACGATGGATGGAACAATGCCGGATTTCTCCCATGTAGAAATAGAAGGTGGAGGCCATGGTAAAGTGTAAGAGACGCTGGAAGTTCCACTCATGCTTAGTGATGTACCCCATGTATGAAGCCGAAATGGTCTGAAGCACCCAAGAATATTTTCCTACCAATGACCCCTTGAACACCTCACTCACTATTAGGGGCCTACCTGTAGACTTAACAGCTATAGTACAAAGGGCTGAACAATTATTAGAGTCTAAACCTTTCCAGGAATTGACATGTCGACTTGCAAAAACAAGCAAATATACTCAAGAGCACAAGATAGGATCATAGCGATAATGTGAGGGCAACTGAGGTTCCTAACAACAAATAAAGCAGAAAAAGCACTTGTAAGCCTTAAAGAGAGCATCTTCAAAAAACATAACAAAATGGACGCATTACTGTTTTTTTCTTTGTTCTTTACCCTCCTGTCTGCTCTCACCACTCATACATTCTCATTTTTTCATCTTCTGTTTCCTCAAATTCTCAGTCCATTCTCACCTTATCTCACCTTATCTGTTCACTCCCCTTGCCCAAACTTCTTTCCCCATTTTGCCATTCTTCTGCCTTCTCATTTTATTCTTTCCCCATTCCCTTTCCACCACTTCTTCTCACATTCGTCCCACTTCTCACCAACTGTTGCAATGCATCCATTCACATCTACCACTTTTTCCTGTCTCTTTGCCTTATATTGTCTTTAATTATTTTCCTCTTCTCTACTCAGTCTCTTTTCTTCTGAACTCTTCCTGTTTCAACACTGCGCATTATCTTCTCGTCACAATGTTCTTCTATTTTTATTCTATTCTCACTCTCATCTGTCTCTTCACTCTCTACCCACTTTCATCTCTCATGTGTCATTTCTTCATTTCTTGCCTCTCTCTCTCTCTCCCACACCTCTTTTTCTCATTTTCCATGTATTCCTCATTCCTATTTTTCATCATCATCATCAAATTTCCTTATTCTGTTAAAAGAATGTAACCATAAAAGTTACATACATTTAAAATACATGGTACAATAAAATAAATTACAGTACAATCAATTAAGCTACACCAAGTTCTATGTACAATACCATGAAATGCATTAAAAGACATGATAAAGGCAATAAATATTTATAAGATCGGCATAATCACAAGGAAGGTTTAAAAGCAGAAACCAACACCTCATAAAGTTTGTTATAGTAATACAAATATCACCATAAAACAAGCATTTGCAATGCAATACGGCTCGCATTTTCTTGAGCTAGAGATATTGGTGTTATAAATTACAATGTTTTTACCAGTGTGTTATGGAGTGTATAAATGTGGTGTGTAGTGGAATTACGTGGGTTGGATTGGAATTGTTAGTTGTGGAATTGTGTGGAGTGGAGTGAATTTGTGTAGTGGAATTATGTGGCATGGTGTGCAGTGGAAATATGTGGGTAGTAGTTATGTTGTATTGAGTATACTAGAATTATGTGGAGTGTTTTTTTTTTATTTTGGAGTGTATTTTTTGGGGAATGGATTGTATGCTGTGGAGTGGTATGCCGTGGAGTTTAATTGTGTGGTGTGCTGTTGAATTTTGTGGCATGATGTGGAATTCTGTGGTGTGGATTGAATGTATGTGGTGTGCTGTGTAATTGTGTTAGTGAGTGGAATTACGTGGTTTGGTTTTGAATTATGTGGTGTGGATTGAAAATGTGTCATATGGGTCATATATGTCAATGGGTCATATTTTTCTGTAACTGGGGCAGAGGTGGAATAGGAAGCAGCTGGAGATACTGAAAAGGGACGTTCACAGTGCTGCCACAATGAAAGGGATACAAAGAGCAAACGCAAGTAAACATCCATTTTCCATATATGATTCACAAGCTACTGACACATCTACAGATTGCCAAGCGATCTCGTGATACAAAGCTGGACTCACCCCATTGGACACATCCCAGTCAAGCATCATTTTTGCCCGAGCGGAAGCGGCTCTTCAGTGTGCCACAAACGCAGTCTCTGAACAGTGCATATCCAAAATGTTATCATTTATTCTTCATCTGCCTTTCACACAGATTGCTCTTGCAGAAGACCATTAACACAGAGTTACTGGTGCCGGGGGAATCTATTTAGTTACAATTTGTAATGATGCATATGTTCCTAAATGCCGAGCTGCCATCCCTTGACTTGATTAGCCTTTGGAACAGAACAAACACGGCTCCCTGCTTTCTACCCGTGGAGCCAGCTGGAAAGCATTTATAATATGATTTCAACACTCAGCGCGGCCCTTTCAGAGCCACCGAAAAGGGAAGTTCCTGAACAGAAATTACGGCGTCACCAAAAACAAGACAAGATAAAAAACAGTGGTGCATTTCTGAAACCCAAGCTAACAAAAATCTCACTTCCGATAAGAACAAAGAGAAACGTATGCTCAGCTGCAATCTTTTCTCTTTATAAATGCATTTTCTCAAAGTAAAGATTAATACAGCCCTTTTTTTATCCGAAGTGCAAACGTGTAGATGTTAACTTGCTGGTTCAAAACCACCAGCGCCGCCTGAGTCATTCATCATCATTTTGTGGGTGATAACATTAGTATGTCTTTTGTTTGGAGTTACACATCACACGTCTAGGTAATTGCCAAGAAAAAATTCTGTCTCTGCTGAGCTCTACGTGAGTGGCCAATGTGATATTGTTAAAAGGAATGTCGTGTGTAGTAAACGTAAACTAGATTAGTGTAATAGTTACAACAGCCATTAGGTTATATGCTGAAGCTAGAATATATATATTTCTATAGAAACATAAATGTGCCCACGTAGCGTTCAACTGCCATAGCGCCTAGTGCATACAGGACTAAGGTCAAGTGTGCAGTTTTCAGGGGCTGTGGACACTCTGGAGAGAAACATGGAAATTGCAATTATGTGAAATAGGGTGCAATGCACACATGTGACATACAGTGTACTTTAGATGAGTAGTTCCTCAAGCGAGGTACATGATCCCGCCTCTGTTTGGCCACCGCCCTCTCCACCTCTGCTGCACCACTTAAAAAGCTGTGCTAATTCGAAGAAACAGACAGACGCCTATCACTCGTATGTAAAATGCAGATGGTCCCGTTATTATTTTAGAAATGGGTCTCCTTTTCACAGTGGGTGGAGCGCATGAGCATACTCACTGGTGCCGCTTCTCGCTGCAGCTGTTCAAACTACGCCCCCTGGTAAACACTCTTCAAGAACATGAACACAGCTCGTGTAATGCCTTCCGGGGTAATCATGAAAACCTGGCAAAGGGCATGGCCATGGAGGTCCCAGCAAATTTCATTTTAAGATTGCCAATGGGCAGAAATTCTGCTTGTTTTGGAAATGCCACAGCCGCAATGAAAGAGAATGTAGTAAAGTCCTCCTATTTGCCTGGTCACCCCCAAACGTTTTGGACAGATACTGGTAGTTACTAATTCTTGGCCATGCACTGGGCACTGCTAAAACACTGCTAAACAGTCCCAGTGTCAGTACTCTATTTAAAGTGGATTTGCAAATTAGGCTCATTATAATTGGCTATGCTAACCTACCTAGAAATCCTTAGTATATGGTAGGGCAAGTAGGTTTAGGGACGCCAGCATAGATAGTACTCCATAGGTGTATTGCTGTGGTGCCAAGTGTCATTTTAAAAGCAGGCCTGCCTTGCTGGCTGATTTTAAATGAAAGTTAACCCCAAATTCAACTTTAGAATTAAAAGTACTTCCAAAGTCTTAAACTATCTATTTACATATGTCACCTCTAAGTGTGTCCTGAGTACCCCCAGGGTGAGTGCAGTGTAACTATACGCATGGACCTTATAAAAGTTGTTTTATAAGCCATGGTGATGGAAAAATAGCCAAATTTGTTTTTCCCTCACTGTAGTGAACAGACTACATAGGATAACATGGGAGACTTTATTTTAATAAATAAAGTCATAAAAACAGCTAAATATTTCATGTTTGGTATCAAACTTATTGTTATAATATAATAAATCCAACAACTTGGTATTGCTGAATTTAATATAACTAGCTCAGGGAAATAATTTTAGAACTCTACTTGAAAGTTGCCAACTTCAGCCCTTATCTGACTGGCCAGCCTCTGGCAGCCTGGCCTGGCTTCCTTGATGAGGTGTGAAGTGGCCTAGGCTGAGGACAAAGGAAGTGCCTGGGAAAGGAGATCTACCTCAGCAGATGGTGAAACAGGATGGGGAGAGCAGCCTAACTGGACTTCAAAGAAAGAACTGGTATTTGGGGCAGCTCTGGAGCTCCCCATTTCCTGCAAAACCAGACAGCAAGGTGCCCTTCTGATTGGATTAGGAGAGTGCTGGAGAGGGGTGTGTTAAGTGAACTTAGCCTCATCAGTGGGTGGGCTCAGCCAGACCTAAACTCCAAGATTGAATTTCCGCCATTTTAGATTTTTGAGGAATGTTGCTCTCTGAGATAAATTTTTGCTACACTTCCCAGGAAGTGGTCACCCAAGAGGGTGGTGGCCTGCATGTGACTGGTCGAAAGCCCCCCCTTGCTTTCAACCCCAGGGGCAAGGATAAATATGGCAGAGCTGCACTCAAACCTCAGATCCCTTCAAGGAACCAAGATAAGAAGAAGAAGGACTGCCCTGCTGGACCCCTGACCTGTACCTTGGCACTGCACTCTGAAGGACTGTACCAGCTGCACACTTGGGCTTCATCACTAAAAAGATATTGCCTGTCTTCTACAGCTTCAAGAAGGGACTCCCTGTTTGCTACAGTTTGAAAATAGCTGACCAGAGTCTCCTGCGTCAAATCCTGAAGAAACTGACCAGCTGACCACTGTCCAATGGTCATTTTTGAATTTGAGCAAGGTGTATTCTGGATGTTGGAGTCCTAACCCTCAAGGAGCAACCCAGAGCTTCCGGACCCTTGGGGTGAGTTATGGACTCCTAAAGGACCTTCAGAGACATTCTGGAAGAAGATCCAGAAGTCTGGAGACCACTGGGGAGCTTTTGCTAAAAAGTTCCATAAAGGGACCGACCCAATGTCGTGAATCAAGCTGGCTTATGTTGACCCTGACCCAGCCTGACTTGCAGGTTCGTTCTGCTGGAAGGCTCCAGAGCCCCAGACTTCCAGAATTTCACCGGGGGCTGCTGGAAAGGCAATCCGACGACGTCAACTCGAAATTGACTTGCTTTGGAGGGTCGCCCGACGTCGGAGAGAAAAAACTCCAGAAAAGTGACAAAATCCCAACGTAAGAAGTTGACCAAGGCTTCCCGCACAGTTTATCCGAGGAGGGTTCCAGGGACGTCAGATCCAATTTCAAGTTCAGCCCGGATAAAGATTTCCGTCCTGAAAAATCAACTAAATCCGAATGTAGAATTCTTCTTCATCCTGCGGCGCGCATCCAAAGAGGACTCCAAGGAGGATGGATCCAGCTTGTGAATTTGTCCCGGTGAAGTAAATCTTCAAGCAAAAGACTAAGGTGGTCATTACGAGTTTGGTGGTCTATACCGAAGATCGCCCCAGTGTTGGCCACCAAAAGACTATAATGGAGTCTGTAATCCGACCTCCGTATTAAGAGTTACACATTGAAGTCTGCCAAAATACAGCCACAAATCCGAGATCGCCAGGATGACCAAGGGTGGGATAGAGGTGGTCTCACCACCAGCACTGCTATGCCGACCACATTCCACCCTCTAGATTACGACCCACAAATCAGCACAGCGGTCATTGCATGGCGGAAAACCATTGGCGGTGAGAACCACCGTGGTCAAAAAACCACCTCAGCCAGAACACACCACCACATTGGACAGTATGAATACCCCACACCTGAGCCACATACACACACCAAACACACCTGCTCATTGCACTATATAACACACACTCACACACACCTGCAGTCCTTTGCAACCACAACTACCAATACAGACTGCGAGAAGCACACTAATGGAAGACTCTGCACTTGGATACAATAGGCACTATCGCACTCAACACGCATTACACACCACACAACTGCACCAGCAACACAATACACACATCGCCACTGCACACAAACACCACATTCAACCAGCACTCACAACCAAACACCCACCACCCCACCAAGCACCCTATACTGCACCCTTGCACACAACACACACCACCACCCAAAACATGACCACCATGTCCTGTCAAAAGTATCCACACTTCATAGACGATAAGTTGAGCATTATGGTTGATTAAGTCATCAGGGTAGAGCCACAGCTGTTTGGAGCACAGGTTCAGCAAACATTTGTAGCCAGGAACATGGAGTTATGGTAGAGAATAGTCAACAGGGTCAACTTAGTGGGCAACAGTCTACGCACAAGGTAGGACATCAGAGAGAGGTGCAACGACCTAAGGGGGAAGATCTGGTCCATGGCACCCAGGCACCAAATTGCTGTGCTGAAGACTGGCGGTTGGCCCCCACCTCCTCCCCCGAGTTCGCAATGTGAGAGGAGAAGGTCTTGGAAAACCTGCATCCTGAGGGCTTGACAGGAGTACTCAGAGGACTGGACTCTTGTAAGTAACTAACACTCCCCTGCCCTAAGTACCCCTATCTAGCATGCTTCCTCACCACCCTATCATTCCCCAAGTCTTGCTATCTACCACTCCACCTCACACCCTAACACCTAATACCCCTCCCCTGCATGCCACACCACCGCCCAGCCCCAATGCCCACACAGTCCCTGCCAAGTGCACAGATAGAACTGCCAATAACAATCACAACAAATCCCACAGTGAACGAGCCCATCTACAACTAAACCTGCTATGGCCACTGCACATTGCAACTTTTGCACATATGACAATTGCACCTGCCACACCAACAGTATGCTTCGACTGAGGACCACTACGTGGAAATGACAGCAATGCAATCCTCATTCCTCCACCCTCAATAGAACATTGTACCTAGTTCACAATCCACTACCCACAAACAATGGCTGCAGTGCTGTATCTGTCATTGCCATAACTGGAAATCAAGTCAAGCTAATGTACGCATCAGACAAAGAGACAAGCAATCACACCTCTACCATGTAACACTATTCCACTATACCCACAGGTACCCCTGACACTATCACCATGGAGAGGATGACAGAGACAGGTAACCCTTCTTAGGATGAAGGCCCCAGTGAGGACATTGCCTCTGGATGACTGGACATTGACGACTTACCTGGCCCATCGGGGACACCTGGCCTGGCCACAACTCCCACTCTCACCCTGCCCACAACAAACCCCCCCACCTTGTGGCATCAACAGCACAGTCAACCCCTCATCCCCAAACCTGTGTCACAAGGACTGTTCAATCAATAGTGTGCCCCACAGTACAGGGACCAGAGTCGACCTCTCACACCCAAGACAATGAAGGTCCTGGTGACACTGGGAGTGGGCACACTGTGCCAGTGGCACAGGCATAGGAGGGCAGGGGGAGTGGGAGGGAACCTGTGAGGCAGACGACGTTGTACCCAAGGGACCAACCTGACCAGGAGACCATCTCACAAGTCCTGGGAGCATACCAGCAATCCCGGGACATGATTGGCCACATACTCACCATCTTGGGGGAAAACCAAAGGCTGCATAGGGAATACCACCAGGACGCTGTGAAGCAGTGGCAGTCACTCAATGCCTCCATTTACACCTTTGCAGGGCTGCTCAGGGAGCTCCCCACCATCCTGAGTGCCACCTCCACTCACCAGCACGCTCCTTCCACTGGCAACCCCTTATCTGAGCCCTCAACATCAGCAGCAGCCAGCGGACTGGAGGCCCTGCCAGGGGAGCCACAGGCCACTGGCACCCATCCCTCCATAGCTGAGGACCCTCCCCAAACAAACATGGTTGCCATCCAGACATCCACCTGGTGAGGATGCCAAGACAAAACCCACTGCCAGGAAGTGACCCTCTACTGAACATTCTCCCTTGTGTGCCACTGAGACACCCTGTAGACTGTTCAATGTGATGCCTCAACATTCCCATGACCCTTAGACACTGGACATGTACTACCAAAGCTAGGCCATCTACTCTAATGATTTCATCCACCATGACCCCACTCATCAACTGTTGGACAATAAATGCACAATAAACACTGCAGATCACAGCAACTGCATTTGCGTCTTTATTTTGTGATGTACAAATGTGTGGTCACCAATATGTCATGTATGGTAATACCCCTCAACCAACAGCCAGTACAAATTACAGTAGAGGGAGGCATCATCTGCAGGTGGCATAGAACATCAGAGATGTCACCAATGTCATCTGTAAGGGATTCCTTAGTCAAGTCACACACCAGAGTGGATCTACTTAACCAACCTGCAAAAAGAACAACACAGGGACACACATCAGGATGTTAGGCATGGTGGCACTCAAAGCACAAATGTAGTCCATTGTTTTCGTGCCCATTGTCGATCGACAAGGAAACAGGGCACAACAGATGACACTTCTACATCAAAATCGCAGTAAATAAATGACTAAAACGCTGCACTGACAGCTGTAATGGGCTAAACTCTATACTTTTAACTTGTCTTCAGTAGGCCAAAGTCCTTTCAATCACACGCCTCGTCCTGCCGTGGGCTTCATTGAAACGGTGTTCTCCATCCATGGCAGGGTACCTCACTGGTGTTAACAGCCAGGGAAGGTTAGAATATCCTGAGTCACCTGTGTGAATTAAGGTAGGCCCTGTTACAATCCAGCTACAGTCACAGGAAAGATTGTAATGACAGGTGCCACAACAGAGACACACATCCATATGAATACATACCAATGAGCCAAGCCCTCTCTCTCTGTAGTTGTGTCATCATGTGTGGCACATTGCTGTCCCTCAGAATGTAGGAGTCATGCACAGATCCTAGAAACTTGGCTGTCACTTGGGAGATATACCAGTCCGCCAGAAACACCACCTGAACATTGATTGAGTGATAGTTTTTCCTGTTCCTATACACTTGTTTGTTTATACTGGGAGGGACCAAAGCAATATAGGTGCCATCAATGGCCCCTATCACATGAGGGATGTGTCCAAATTCATAGATGTCTGCCTTCACAGTAGGCAAATCCACAGGTTGGGGGAACCTGATGTAGCTGTCCAGGTGTTTCAAAAAAGCACACAGTACATCCTTCAACACAATACTGAACATGGGTTATGACACCCCTACAGCCAAGCCCACTGTAGCCTGAAAGTACCCTGTGGTAAGTGTAGCACAGACTTGTACTGTCGGAGGGATGGCATAGGGATTGCAGTTGGCAGGCAGTAGATGTGGTTCCAACTGGGTACATAGGTCCATGATGGTCACACGATTCAGAAAAAAGGTCTGGAAAATGTGCCTCTCTTCCAGGGTAGCGAGGTCGACAAGTGGACAGTACACCGGTGCATTTTTCAATCTCCCCATGACATGGTATCTAAGATAGAGGAGAGAATGTACAATCTGATAAGCACTCCATACATGTAAGCTATACAATATCTTGTGGCACACAACACATGTGCAATGTTCCATGTTGTGTGCACAGATTGGTCCTGCACGGACCACGTATATAATAATGCCAATGACCTATGGGGTTACACCGCCAACGAGGCACAGATTAGCTGGACATGCACTTCATGTGACATCTGCCCATATGACAGCACTTTGCCATGAATATGACATACATGAGCCTAACCATGATGGCAGAACATAGGCCTGCTCAGTATTTTGGACATATTACTCCCATGACACACTTATTTTTCTGCAACAAGCCATTAACTGTACAGAAAATGGCAGCTGCCTGTCCTGCAGCACAGGACAGATGGAAATGATCTAAGTCCGCCGGTGTATGTCGTCATGGCGGTAGGCGGCTGCAACCGCCATGCAACTTCTCATTGGTTTCCATTGCTGCCTATGGGGGACTGGGGCCAATGATGATCACCGCCTGCGGTGACGGTCATGTACACGGCGGCCTTGAATGCTATTTTCCGCCACTTAGCAGGTGATAGGGCCCTGGCCTTCACCCAAGAAGAGCTGGAGAAGCTGGTGGAAGGGGTCCTACCCCTGTATTGGGCACCAGAGGGGCAGGTGAGCCCTATGCCATTGTCATGTGTGATGGGGGGGTGTGAGGGTGGATGGCGTACGTGTTTTAGTCAGGGAGTACATGCATGCACGGGGCATGGAGTTAAGGCGTGTGAAGTGTTATGATGGACATGAATGGGAATTTGGTGTGTCTGATAGTGTAGTCCACTGCTGTTGATGTTGTGCTACTCTTCATTACTTTCCCCTTCTGTCTGTGTCACCCATCCAGGTCAGCGTCAATCAGAAGAAGGGAATTTGGTATGCCATCACCAAGCAAGTGCAGACCCTGGAGGTCCATACCCAGTGGAGCACCCTTTGTCGAAAGCGGTGGGAGGACCTGAGTCGCTGGGCCCGGAAGATCGCAGAGGCCTAATGAGGGAGGGGTGCCCGTCAGACCCTAACCCCCCTAATTGCCCATATTTTGGTGGTGCCCAACCCTGAGGTGGATGGGCGCTTGAGGGGAGCACAGCAGCCACAAAGTGGGTGAGTACTGACAGTTACCTTGGACTTGACAGGCCTTGAGTGGGATTAAGGGCCAGATGTAGCAAACTTTTGCGAGTCGCAAATGGCCCGAATCGCAATTTGCGACCCCGCAAAATCGGAAATGGGATGCAAAAATCCCATTTCTGGCTCCCAAAATGTGACGCGAGCCATTACCGACTCGCAAAAATAGCGACCCGTTTTGCGACCCGCAAATAGGAAGTCGCTATGTGTGAGTCGCAAACCATATTCAATAGCCACTCACAAATTGTGACTAGTCGCAAAAAGCCCATTTTGCACTTCCAATTTCAGAGCAGGTGGTAACCAGAGCCAAAGTATAAAAGGAGACCCAGAAGGCACCTGGGTTACTCAAGATGGCGGAGATATATGTGATCGCAAGGAGGAGGAGAGCCCACGCTGCACAGCAGATGAGGAGGAGGAGCCAGAGACAGGAGAAGATATACAGAACCAGGCAGACACTTTTCCAACAAACTGAGGAGGAGATATATGATAAATACAGACTTAGCAGTGCAGCATTCTAGATTTAATAGAACTACTCAATCCGCAGCTTCAACACCAGCCTGTGCGCGGCTGCGCCATTCCCACACATGTGCAAGTGCTATGCTCACTGCACCTCTTGGCCTCGGGTAGCTATCAGGGGGTCATTGCCGTGGCAGGTGGGGTATCCCAAAGTGCACTCTCACGGTTCTTCAGAGCATTCCTAGATGCCATACTCACACACATGTCCAGATACATATACCTACCCAGGAATGGGCAGAAATCAACAGCACCAAGTTGGAATTCTACAGGATTGCCAACTTCCCCCATGTAATATGGTGTGTAGATGGAACACATATACAAATATGCCCTCCTGCAAATCTTGAATATCTGTTCCTCAACCGGAAGTGTACCCACTCACTGAACATCCAGGTGGTATGTGACGCCCATTATGTTATCACTGACATGGTTGCCAAATTTCCAGGGAGTACACATGACTCCTACATTTTCAGGCACAGTGGGATACACCAAAGCCTAGAACGTGGGGAGTTTGGAGATGGATACCACCTAGGTATAGCTGAATACACCTGTAAGACATACACACAGGGCAATTTGGAACCCATCTATGCCCAGCTAACATTGTACATTTTGTGCCAAACAGGTGACAGTGCATATGCATTACCACCATGGATACTTACCCCTTATTTAACACCCAGCAATGAGACAGAGAGGCGATACAACAGTGCACATAGTAGAACCCGAAATATCATAGAGAGGACCTTTGGACTGCTGAAGACAAGATTCAGATGCCTCCACAGAAGTGGAGGTGCCCTCCAGTATACCCCAATAACAGCTTTCAAGATCGTTGGCGCATGCGCTATACTGCACAACATTGCCACCAGACGTGGGCTACCTCTCACCCCAGAAGACCCAGATTCGGAGGATGACGAGCAAGAGCTACCACATCGCCATCATGGGGATAGAAGCATTGCAAATCAAGGCAGACAGAGACGGGACCACACTGCAAACCAATACTTTGGAAGGTACATGCTAACTGTCACCACACTCACTAATGTCACACTCAAAGAGTCCAGGTGTGAAGTGGAACAAACAAGGAATTTAATAATGTGCACCAAAAAACTATTTACATAAACTACAGTTCAGGGGCTGTAAAAGTCCACCTGGCATGAGGACACATTAACCTCATGTGCCTCCACTCAAGGACAGTGCGTAGCTCACACTCTACGCCGTGCTCGCCCAGCATGGCTGGTTCCTGGTGTGTCAGCAGTGCCCTGCCTTGCGCTACCACTGCGCAACACCCTGGTGTCTGTGGCTGAGACACTGCTAACAGTGGAGCCCTCCTCGCTGTCCTGCAGCGTGTCTGCCACGCCCCTAGCCACCTGTCGTGCCTCCATTAGATCTACTGCGTGGCTGAGACATCCCAGCCCACATGCCACATCACTGGCAAAGTGGTCCATGTCCACCTGGAGGCTGGCCATGCGCCGTGACAGCCCAGTGGTGTTCACAGCCAGCCGGACGATGGAGGCAGACATGCGGTCCAGTCGGTGGATAAGCTGCCTGTCACGGCGCCTTGCACCCTCTCTCTCAGTGATAAGTTCTGACACCAGTTATCTCATTGAGAGCGCAAGGTCACCAACATGGGTATTTAGCGGTTACAGCTCCGTGTGTACCAGTTGCAGCTCTGTGTTCTGGTTCTGTTCCATGTGCCGCATGGCCCCTGATATGTTCCTTATCTCTCGTGTCTGCAGGCGCTGACCATGTAGGAGTGCAGCCTCGGCGGCGGACATGGAGGCGTCCCCTGCCTCACCCTGTGGCACTGGAGGGACATTTAGACGTCGCCTGCGACGCAGTGGAGGTTCAGTGTCCTGTACACCGGCACTGTGGCTGGGACCGGGTGCTGGCTCACTCTCCAGTATGGCCACTGGTGCATCAGGAGGGGACTGTGTTTGGGTGGTGCAGGTCCCTATGGTGGCTGGTCCTGAGTACTGTGCTGGCTGGTGGCTGTCCTGTGGCCCCTGGACGCTGTGGCTGGAGGTGGTGTCATGTGGGAAACCTGTGGGACATAGGGTACACACTGTCAGTATCTACCATCTGTTATCTACTTCCTAATAAACTGTTGCCTATCAACTGCCTACTTGACTACATTGCCCATAATGCACCATGCAGGTGGTTGCTACTCTGAAATGGAGCTAATTTGGTTGTGCATGCTGCTGTGTACTAGGTGGGTGGGGGTATAACAGATATGGGTGTACATGCATGTCTCATGGTACTCACCGGTTGATGGTCCTGGCGCTGACATGTCCAGCTCTCCCATCCCGGACACTGCCTCTGGCTCCAAGGTCTCCTCCACTCTTTCCTCCAATGGTGTGGGTGGTGGTATGGTGGATGGTCCCCCTCCAGTGCCCCTCATCTCCCGGAGCCGCTCTGCCACCCTCTCCTTGGTCCGGGAGCGCAGGTCATACCACCGTTTCTTCAGTTCTTCGATACTCCGGTGGCTCACACCCATGGAGTTGACCTTGTCCTGTATTTCTGTCCAAATCCTTTTTTTCCCACCTCTGGCACACTGAGGGCTGCCCTCCCAAAAAGTTGTTCATGGTGCTGGCAGCATTCCTCAGTCAGCACCTCCAGTTCTTTTTCAGCAAATTTCTATTTTCTCTTTCTAGGAGTGTCTGCCATGGTAGCTGCTGTTTCTCCTGTTGGCAGTTCAGCAGTTTAAAATGGGTGTGGTCCTCCCTCCTCCCAGGTGTATTATTTAACTTCCTGGCTGTGATGTCATCATCAAGAGCCAGGAAGTGTTTTCCAGAGTGTTCTGCTGCACCTGCATTCAATTTGCAGCACAGTCGCAATTTGCGACACCCACTCGCAATTTGCGTGTTCGTTTTTAGTGCGGTCGCAAAAAGTGACCACGCAAACAGCGGACTCGCAATCTGCGGTGCGACTTCATTTGCGAGTCGCAAAATGAAGTCGCTTTTTCTTCTTGGATACCATTTAGCAAGTCGGAACGACTCGCAATTTCCGACTTGCTAATTTTTTCCTACCTACATCTGGCCCTAAGTGACTTACTAGTGTGAAAATGTGATTGTGGTCAATGGTACATGCACATCGACAATGGGACATGGGTATCAGTCACCCTGGCAGGGTATATATCATTGATGTGTGACAATACTATGCTGTCAGTGGATGTACATTTCAAATTTCCAATAGTTGGATGTGTTTGGACACCCTAAGCATTGTCCAGCTCCATCTGTCTGCATCAGTGTATCTGAGGTGTAAGTCCAATCCCATCTGTGTTACTCTCCTTAATCAATCAATCAATCAATCAATCAGTATTTGTAAAGCGTGGCTACTCACACGTGAGGGTCTCACAGAGCTTGGGGGGATGGGAGGGGCCTCATCGGAAGAGCCACTGCTTGAGGTTCTTCCTTAATAACTGAGACAATGTAGATCTCGTACTGTAGCTGGCATGGACTGATTGTGGGGCTAGTATCACAGTTCCACCACATGAAGGGCCTTAATGGGACAGGAGTATTGTGCTAATATATATGACACTACTGGTATAAACTACAGAGCGTAGGGAATGTGTAGGGAAACAACCATAGGATACTGATAAATGATGTCTTGTGAGGGCAGATTGCACAGAGAATGTAGTCCTTGGAGCTATGATTGTGGGGACTTTGCCTTTCAACTATGGGATGGTACTAGATGTGGTATGTGCCCTGGGAGGTCCCTAGTTTTTTCACCATTGTGTGCCCATGCCAAGTATGATAAAGTCCTAGCAATTCCTATTTTGCAATGCAGAGTTACTGCCTTCATCATGTCAATATGTTCACTTGTGTGGACATCTGATGTCCTACGACTCTTACAGTTTGGCTTGGGCAATAGATGGTAGCAGAATTCGAGTGGTGTTGTTATGGGATGACACATTGGCCCTCATTCTGACCCTGGCGGTCGGTGATAATGCGGCGGCCAACCCGCCAACAGGCCGGTGGTCCAAAATATGCAATTCTGACCCTGGCGGGAACCGCCAACACAGCCCGCCGCATTAACACTCCGCCCGCCACGGCGGCACAAACAAACAGCGCGGCGGTCCCCGCCAACAGCCAGGCGGCAGACAATGTACCGCCCACCCTATCACGACCCACCAATCCGCCACCTTTTCCGGGGCGGGAGCACCGCCGATAAAAACACGGCGGAAACAGACTACGAACGGGAAAACGCTCACCTCTACGCACTCCACGCGAGATTCCGGCAGTATGGAACCCGAGTTGCAGGTCATCCCCGCACTCCTATACCTGCTCATGTACCAGGAGCACGCCCGGCGGCGCGGAAGACATCGGTGAGTACTGCACCTACGACACAGGGGAGGGAAAAGATTACCGGCACACACCCACCCACCCATACCCACTACAACACACACATCAATGCATTCCCACAGATCACTGTCACAACCCACAAACCCCCCCCCCGAAATAATGCAAAGACCAAAAGAAGAGATCATAAACGGGCAGATATATTGAAATATGGACACCAGTAATCCCAATAAATAAATAAACTATGTACAAAATATATACAGCTACTAAATGTAGTCCAACCACTGTCCGTGGACCACAGGGGTCCTGTGCAAAGGGGCAAGGCCCAGTCCCACGACAAGAACTCCACGGAGAGAACACTGCAGGGGCATCAGAAAGAAATCAGAAAGAAAATAGGACAGGCACCTCAGGGGGAAGGGAAGGGGGGCACCTCAGCCACTTGAGTACACAACGCCAGATCCACGAGGGGACTCCATGACCACTGGCCCATCCTGGGGAGTGCAAAGCCACAGTCCATACAGTCCATACAGTGGGTGGCCTGCCCACTGGGCCATCCTGGGGAGTGCAAAGCCACAGTCCATACAGTCCATACAGTGGGTGGCCTGCCCACTGGGCCATCCTGGGGAGAGCAAAGCCACAGTCCATACAGTCCATACAGTGGGTGGCCTGCCCACTGGGCCATCCTGGGGAGAGCAAAGCCACAGTCCATACAGTCCATACAGTGGGTGGCCTGCCCACTGGGCCATCCTGGGGAGTGCAAAGCCACAGTCCATACAGTCCATACAGTGTGTGGCCTGCCCACTGGGCCATCCTGGGGAGTGCAAAGCCACAGTCCATACAGTCCATACAGTGGGTGGCCTGCCCACTGGGCCATCCTGGGGAGAGCAAAGCCACAGTCCATACAGTCCATACAGTGGGTGGCCTGCCCACTGGGCCATCCTGGGGAGAGCAAAGCCACAGTCCATACAGTCCATACAGTGGGTGGCCTGCCCACTGGGCCATCCTGGGGAGTGCAAAGCCACAGTCCATACAGTCCATACAGTGGGTGGCCTGCCCACTGGGCCATCCTGGGGAGTGCAAAGCCACAGTCCAAACAGTCCATAACAGACCCCACTGCCACTGGAGGAGGCATGTTGGCCAGAGGACATCCTGCAGCCCTGCCCGAGACAGATCCTGCCCTGCCACGTCTGCCAAAGGGCCAGCGGTTCTTGCCTTGAAGGGCCCAGTTCAGCGGGTCTTGCCTTGAAGGGCCCAGTTCAGCGGTTCTTGAGACGGCGGGGCCCAGCGGAGCGGTGCTGGAGACGGCGGGGCCCAGTTCAGCGGTTCTTGAGATGGCGGGGCCCAGTTCAGCGGTGCTTGAGACGGCGGGGCCCAGTTCAGCGGTTCTTGAGACGGCGGGGCCCAGCGGAGCGGTGCTTGAGACGGCGGGGCCCAGTTCAGCGGTTCTTGAGACGGCGGGGCCCAGTTCAGCGGTGCTTGAGACGGCGGGGCCCAGTTCAGCGGTTCTTGAGACGGCGGGGCCCAGTTCAGCGGTTCTTGAGACGGCGGGGCCCAGCGGAGCGGTGCTTGAGACGGCGGGGCCCAGTTCAGCGGTTCTTGAGGCGGCGGGCCCAGTTCAGCGGTTCTTGAGACGGCGGGGCCCAGTTCAGCGGTTCTTGAGACGGCGGGGCCCAGCGGAGCGGTGCTTGAGACGGCGGGGCCCAGTTCAGCGGTTCTTGAGACGGCGGGGCCCAGTTCAGCGGTGCTTGAGACGGCGGGGCCCAGTTCAGCGGTTCTTGAGACGGCGGGGCCCAGTTCAGCGGTTCTTGAGACGGCGGGGCCCAGCGGAGCGGTGCTTGAGACGGCGGGGCCCAGTTCAGCGGTTCTTGAGACGGCGGGGCCCAGTTCAGCGGTTCTTGAGACGGCGGGGCCCAGTTCAGCGGTGCTTGAGACGGCGGGGCCCAGTTCAGCGGTTCTTGAGACGGCGGGGCCCAGTTCAGCGGTGCTTGAGACGGCGGGCCCAGTTCAGCGGTTCTTGAGACGGCGGGGCCCAGTTCAGCGGTGCTTGAGACGGCGGGGCCCAGTTCAGCGGTTCTTGAGACGGCGGGGCCCAGTTCAGCGGTGCTTGAGACGGCGGGGCCCAGCGGAGCGGTGCTTGAGACGGCGGGGCCCAGTTCAGCGGTGCTTGAGACGGCGGGGCCCAGCGGAGCGGTGCTTGAGACGGCGGGGCCCAGTTCAGCGGGGCTTGAGACGGCGGCCGGTCTATGGCCAACTGCTCATTGCCTGGTGGTGCCCTCCTGGGCAGCGGGGATGTTGCTCCTTCAATGCCCACCTGGGCTGTGGGTGGTGGGGCCCTCCTGGCCAGCTGGGCTGGGTCCTCCCTGGGCAGCGGCTATGGGGGTGGTGGGCTCCTCCTGGGCAGCAGGCCTGCAGCCTGACCTCTCCGACTTGCTGCCCTTGCCCTCCTTAGTCGGGAGTCTGTGGCCCTTTCCTCCCTTTGGAGCTGTGGCTGGTGACTGTCTCTGGGTGGTGTCCGGGGGGGATGTAGAAGCCGGGCTCCTGCGGCGCCCCTTCCGCCTTCTGCTCCTCTTCCCAGGGGGTGGGCTGGCTGTCCCCTTGCTGCTGGGCGAAGATCCAGACATGCGGGCTGGTGGGCTCCAATACCCCTGCACCCTTGTCAAGGGGGCTGCAGGGCTGGTGGTGGCTGAGGTGCTCTTCTTACCCCGACGAGAAGGAGGGGGGGGCTCAGGGTCAGGAAAGAAGTTAGCAGTGGCGAGGAAGAGTTTCTTGGGACAATGGAGAGTGGTAGGTACAGTGGGAATGGGAGTGGAGGGAGAGGATGTGGTTGTAGGTGAGTCACGTTTGCTGTCTTTGGGTGCAGGTGCAGGAGGGATAGGCTGTCGTGAGGTGGATGGCTGTTGGGTGGGTGGGTGTCTGCGTTTGTGTGGTGTGGAAGAGGGGGTGACAGACACAGTGGGAGAGGACACAGGGGACGTGTAAATGGCAGTGGGGGTGGTGACTGCACGTGTGCGGACTGGAGTGGAGGGTGTGCTGGTGATGGAAACACTGGCTGATGGTGAGGTGAATGGAGGTGTGAGTGTAGACGTCACAGGGAGGGAGGAGGGAGACGAGGAGGTGGGGGTCACAGAGGTGGTAGTGACTGTTGGCATGTCTGCATCGGAATGTTGCGTGTGTGAATGTCTGCGTGATCTGTGGTGCTTATGTTTGGATGAGCTTCTCTTGGGTGTTGAGGTGTGTGCAGGCTGGTCTGATGGTGTGGGTGGGACAGGCAGAGGAACAGGAGACTGGGAGGAGGGAGTTAGTAGAGGGAGGCAGGAGACAGGGACAATGGCTGCCGTCAGTGCTGAGGCCAGAGCCTGGAACGATCGCTGATGGGCAGCCTGACCCGAATGAATGCCCTCCAGGTACGCATTGCTGCGATGAACCTCCCTCTCCACCCCCTGGATGGCATTCAAAAGGGTAGTCTGCCCAACAATGAGCGTTCGGAGGAGGTCAATGACCTCCTCACTGAGGGCAGCGGGGGTAACAGGGGCAGGGCCTGAGGTGCCTGGGGCGAAGGAGATGCCCGGCTTCCTGGCAGAGCGGGCACGGGGCGAACGCTGAGGGGCTGCTGGGAGGGCGGAGATGGTGCGCTGGGTGGCGGCTGTACCTGTAATGGCGGGGGGCACGGATGGTGCCACCCCCGCAAGGGAGCTCCCTTCCGAGGACGTGTCCGTGTCGCTGCAGGGTCCAGTCGTCCCCATTGTGGAGCTCCCCTCGCCCTCCGTCTCACTGGTCCAGTCTGACTCTGTGGCATGGCCCTCCTGGGCCATGTGAGATGCAGCTCCCTCCTGCCCCGATGCCACTTCTCCTCCGCCTGATGATGCTGATGCACACAAGCACAGAAAGACAAACAAAAAGGGGGGGGAGAGAGAAATAAAGAGATTTTGAGTACATGGATCTCCGGTACAGTTAGCGGACATGACAGACACAGATGCCCCCTGCACTAAGTTGCGCACTTGGGGTCCGCTACGCATTCCGTGGAACATGCCCTACACGCCTAGAGTTGACAACTGCACCCATGGATGACACGGCCCAGGGATGGCTGTACTGACAAACTACTGAGGGTGGTGGCTGGGGACACAGGGGCTTACGGGGGTGCCCAGCCTACAGATATCGCCCTGGCCTAGGGGGACCCACAGCCCTCCTCCCCCACCCAGACACCTCCACTGCGCGACAACAGAGTAGATAATGCTTGTACTCACCCCCTTGTGTCTGCTGTGCTGCCCTCACGCGCCCATCCAAATCAGGGTAGGCCACCGCCAGGATCCGGAACATCAGGGGGGTCAGTTGACGGCAGGCACCCCGCCTACGTTGGGAGGCCATCCCCAGCAGAGACTCGGCGGTCTTCTTGGTCCCGCGGCGGATGTCCTCCCACCTCTTGCGGCAGTGGGTGCCCGTCGATGGTGGACCCCCAGGGTCCGGACTTCCTTGGCGATGGCACGCCAAATCCCGATCTTCTCATGGGCGCGGACCTATGTGACACGTACAGGGAGGGAGAAATACCACGTTCAAGTTTGTCTGCATTTTCCTTGCCAGTGGCCCAACGCCCCCCATCCCCGCCAGGCCCCCCGCCATGCCCCCCACCAGGCCCAACATGCCCCCCATCCCCGCCAGGCCCCCCGCCAGCCCCAACATGCCCCCCCATCCCCGCCAGGCCCCCCGCCATGCCCCCCGCCAGGCCCAACATGCCCCCCATCCCCACCAGGCCCCCCGCCAGGCCCCCCGCCAGGCCCAACATGCCCCCCATCCCCTCCAGGCCCCCCGCCAGCCCCAACATGCCCCCCCATCCCCGCCAGGCCCCCCGCCAGGCCCAACATGCCCCCCATCCCCACCAGGCCCCCCGCCAGGCCCAACATGCCCCCCATCCCCGCCAGGCCCCCCGCCAGGCCCCCAAGCCAGCCAGTGGCCCCAAATCCAGATTGAATTAAACTCACTTGTTGGTCTGGAGGACCGTAGAGTAGCGCATACTGGGGGAGGACCCCATCCACAAGTTTCTCCAACTCCTCTCCAGTGAAGGCAGGGGCCCTTTCCCCAGGCGCAGCAGCCATTGTCCCTTCCAGACCGAGGTCACAGCAACACTTGCAGTATAGGTCCTCTCCTGTGAAAGTTCAAGTCGCAAGTGGATAAGTAGATAGAAAATGGCGGTCACGTCCGCGGCGGTGCGTACCGCGGCGGTGCGTCCCGCCACCGCCGGCGCCCTTCGCCATTGGCTCCTGAAACCCATAGGCTTCAATGTTAACCAATGCGGCTTCGCGACGCGGTCTTCGTCCGCCGCCCGCCGCGGTGTGCCACGCCAGCGCATTGACCTCACATCCCATTGTCACACTTCACAGGTCAGGCAGCCGCCATTTCCAGGGCCCACATGGCTCAATTTCAACTGCGTCACACAGGCCTAGGCCTTGCATAGCCACTCAGACACGCCATTCACTGCATAGAGAATCGTTTACTGTGCTAGCTGTGAGTACGTACCTGTGGGTTGCTTGACTGTGTGCTCCATGTTGTCCTTCCTAGGCACCGTCCGCTGGGTTTGGCGAGGAGACGGATGAATCCTCCCGTGTACCGACCGCTGGTGGACCTGTCGACAATGGAAGAACGCCACATTATCCTGACCTACCGTCTTAACCGTGCCACTATACATGAACTGTGTGCCCAGCTGGAGCCCGACCTGATGTCCCCCATCCGCCAACCCACAGAGATTCCCCCTCTGGTGCAGGTCATGTCAGTACTCCATTTCTTGGCAAGTGGTTCATTTCAGACAACAGTGGGAATTGCTTCTGGGATGTCTCAGCCCATGTTTTCGAAGGTGTTATCCAGAGTGTTGTCTGCCCTGATGAAATACGTGAGGAGCTACATCATTTTCCCTGAGGTGGGCGAAGTGGCTGCAGTGAAGGGTGATTTCTACACCCTTGGACATATTCCCAACGTCATTGGTGCCATTGATGGGACCCATGTGGCTTTGGTTCCCCCAAGAGACAGGGAGCAGGTGTACAGGAACAGAAAAAGTTACCATTCAATGAACATCCAGGTGGTGTGTTTGGCTGACCAGTACATCTCGCATGTAAATGCCAAATTCCCTGGGTCAGTGCATGACGCCTACATCCTGAGGAATAGCAGCATCCCTTACGTGATGGAACAGCTAGAGAGACACCGTGTATGGCTATTGGGGGAATCTGGGTACCCCAACCTGTCGTGGCTACTGACCCCAGTAAGGAATCCCCGGACCAGGGCAGAGGAACGGTACAATGAGGCCCATGGGTGTACTAGGAGGGTGATCGAACGCACCTTTGGCCTCCTAAAGGCCAGGTTTCGGTGCCTGCATATGACAGGTGGATCCCTAATGTACTCACCTAAGAAGGTGTGTCACATCATCGTGGCCTGCTGCATGCTTCACAACCTGGCTTTGCGCCGCCAGGTGCCTTTCCTGCAGGAGGATGGTCGAGACGGTGGTGTTGTGGCAGCGGTGGAACCTGAGGAGAGTGACGAGGAGGAAGACGACGGGGCTGAAACAGACAACAGGGACAGAATCATTGAACAGTACTTCCAATAGGACACAGGTAACAATTCAAAGATAATTTAGTAAATGTGAACTACTCTCCTGCATCTCTGCTGCCTGTCTATTTGCCCCAGTGTATGATGACTGAGTTGTGGCTTTTCCCTCCCTATTTCAGATCTGGGGTCCCCACTACGAGTCCTGTGCTTCGTTTCCCCATGGACTACAGCTTTGTGGCAGCTGTTTGTTGACTTCACTATGTACAAGGACATATTTGCACTGTCATGTCAATTACAATATATTGAAATCACAGCCAGACTCCAGATAGTTTTGTGCAAAATAGGTGTTTATTTAAGTGCTCAAAATGGGATGGGTGGTTTCAAGTGGGTGGGGGCTATGGTGAAGGAATGTCCATGGCAGAGTCCAGAGTAACAGTCACACAGGTGCATTGTCCAGAGGCCTGTGGAGAGATGGAGCATGGGCAGTTCAAGGATGGACAGGGTGACAATGTGGGACAGTGGGATGACATCAGGTGGTATCCATTGCTGGCGGGGGTCTTGACATCCTACTCTGTCTTCTTGCGAGATCTCAGGGCCCTCTTGCGGGGTGGTTCTTCTCCTGCAGGAGGTGGGGGTCTGGTGGGCTGCTGTTGTGCGGGGGCCTCCTGTCCACTAGCGCCGGCGGAGGTGGTTGGCTGTTCTTGGTCCAGGCTAGTGGCAGGGGCCCTTTGTTGTTGTTGAGTGTCCGTCCTGGTGTTGATGAGGTCCTGCAGCAGCCCTACCATGGTAACCAGGGTGGAGGTGAGGGCTCTGATGTCCTCCCTGTACCCCCGATAGTGTTCCTCCTGCAGTACCTGGATCTCCTGGAACCGGGCCAGTACCGTCGCCATCGTCTCCTGGGAGCGGTTGTATGCTCCCATGATGGTGGTGAGGGCCTCGTGGAGAGTGGGTTCCCTGGGCCCGTCCCCCCCCGTCGCACAGCTGCCCTCCGAGTTGCCCTGTTTCCCTGGGCCTCTGCCCCCTGGCCGGTGTGCCCACTACCACTGCCCCCAGGTCCCTGTTGTTGTTGGGGTGGTGGGTTATCCTGGGTGCCCTGTAGTGGTAGACACACCGCAGATTGACTCACCCTGGAGACAGAGGCATGGGCCCGCTGGGTGGGAGCTGTGCTGGTGTTCCCAGAGGGGTTTGGGTCTGTAGTGGCCTGGGCCTGTGTGAGGGGAACCGACTGTCCAGAGGTCCCCGATGGTCCGGGCTGGTCATCGGTGTCCAGGTCGACAGAGCTGCTGTCATCGCTGACGGCCTCTTGGGTGGGGGGTGTGGAGAATTCTGGGCCCTCCGCGGCGGTGTGTTGACGGTCGGGTCCTGCAGGGGTATAGAGGTATGGTTATAGTTTCAATGTGTGGCATATGGGTGTATCTGTGGGTTCCCGTGTCCCCAAGTGCTGGCATTCGTGTGTGGGGGCTTTGGTGAGGGTGGCTTGTGGGGGGGATGTGTATATGCATTGGGCATGCTTTGGTGATGGGTGTCCATGCTTAGTGGACGCATGCAGGCCTAGGTTTTGGGATGTGTGGGTTGTGATGGTGAGACATTGGCAGGGAATAGGTGTGCTGGGGGTGGGGGTGAGGATGGTGGTGGGGGTGAGGGTGGGGGTGAGGATGGGGGTGGGGGTGAGGGTGGGGTTCGAGGATGGGGGTGAGGGTTGGGGTATGATTTGGCATGCAGGTGGGGGGGAAGCAGTAGTGAAGCTTCAACTTACCAGTATCCATTCCTCCGCCGACTCCTGCGAGGCCGTCAGGATGCAGGATGTTCAAGACTTCCTCCTCCCATGTTGTAAATTGTGGGGGTTGAGGTGGGGGTCCTCCGCCAGTCTTCTGCACGGCGATGTTGTGCCTGGATACCATGGAACGCACCTTCCCCCGTAGGTCGTTCCATCGCTTCCTGATGTCTTCCCGATTTCTGGGGTGCTGTCCCACAGCGTTGACCCTGTCGACAATCCTCTGCCATAGCTCCGTCCTCCGGGCAATGCTGGTGTATTGGATCTGTGTGCCGAACAGCTGGGGCTCTACCCGAACGATTTCCTCCACCATGACCCTGAGTTCTTCGTCTGCGAAGCGGGGGTGTCTTTGGGGTGCCATGGGGTGGTGTGTATGATGTGTGGGGTGGAGTATGTGTAGTTAAGTGTGTTGAGTGTGGTGGTGTGTGTTGTTTTGTGTGTGGATAGTGTGTGGGTGATGGTGTGGAGTGGCTGTGGCTGCTAGTTTGTGGATGGTGGTGTCTCGCTCTGGCCTTCTTTCAGAATTTTTGCGCGTAGGGGTTTGTGGGTGATGTGGGTGTGTGTTTTATATTGTATTGTGTGTGTGGGAGTGGTGTGTGTATGTGTATCAGGTGTGTGGTATTCAAATCGGCCAATGTGGCTGAGTTTTGTTCGTTTGTGTGTATTCTGACCGCGGCGGTGTGTCCCGCCAATGGAATACCGCCTTTGAAAGACCGCCGCGTGGATTCGTGGGTCGTAATGGCATGGGAGTATTTCTGTTGGCGTGACGGTGGAGGTTTTGTCACCTCCACTTTTCCGCCGACCGCTGGTCTGGCGGTCTGTTGTGGCTGTCGGATTTTCGGAGGTTTGCCTTCTGCGGGTCAGAATGACCGTGGCGGGTTTCCGCGACCGCGGCGGGATTATGGAGGATTTCTGACCGGCGGTAGGCGCCTTTTACCGCCGAGGTCAGAATGACCACCATTGTGTGTTGATGTGATGTTTATTTACAAACCAGTCTCCTCAGGCAAGTTTATGTGGAAGTGGGATGTGTACTTGTTGTACAATCTGTGGTATTTGTCCATGTGTGCCACATGAAAGCACATTATTCCTGTCTATGATGTGTGATGTCTGGGGTCAGTGACAGGGTTTGGCATTTGTCAAATGGTGTTACTGTGGCTGTAGGTATTCCTGCATGTGTGGTGGCATTGGAATTGGTCCACGATGTACCATGTGTGTAGCAGGGGTACATATGTCTGTCCCACTCCACTCAGTGGATGTGCAATACATGGTACATGGCCCATGGTTGATGCAGTGAGCAGTAGACTGAGTAGTGATGTATGGTTTGGGGGACAACTGCTCTGACTATGTCATGGGGTGTGACTGGTCACATGGGTTTGTCAGGGATTCATGTGGTACACCTCAGACGTGAACTGCTTGGGCGTGTGACTGATATTTGCATGATCCAAGTAGTACCTCATTTTGCCATCACTGCACTGCGTGGGCAGAAAGGTGATATGCTTTGTGGTCTATGAGTGAAGTTATCTTTAGTGTAACTGACATGTTACAGTGGACATGGTTTAATCAAGTGTTATAACTGTAGAGGCCAGTGTGTTCTGTCTGTTGTTCATCCAATGTGTGAAAGGTGAATGGAGAGGTGAGATCTATATTCAGGCATACTATTGATACAGCAACCAGGGCATGATGTGCCAGCTAATCTGTAATTGCTTGGCATCATGGGGATGACTCTAGTACTGCAGTCCTACTTAGGGATCTCCCTCACCACAGGCACCTCTGCCTCTGTCCCAGTAAGCCCTGCTGCCCTCAGTGAGTAGGCTATTGACTTCCTGAGATCCATCTCTGTGGGTCAGACAACCATTGTGAACGCCATCCAGGGACTGGCAGCTCAAGTCCATTAGAACAATGTGTTCCTGTAAGGCATTCGTGGTGCCCTGGCTGGCCTGCAGAGATCTTTTCAGTCTCTGGCCTTGTAGGAAAGTACCCTCTTTCTTGGCATGGTTACATCCTTTTGCTGCCTGATGTCAGTGTGCTTGACTGTGTTCACTGGGATCCTGCTAACCAGGACCCCAGTGATTATGCTCTCTCTTCCAAAACTCTGTTTTTCACCCACAATTGACACACTGGTGCCCCTTTATAAGTCCTTAGTATGTGGTACCTAGGTACACAGGACATTTGGGTTCCAGGGGATCCCTACGGACCACAGCATATTTTTTGCCACCTATAGGGAGCCCATGCAAAGGCTTCTGCAGGACTGCCATTGCAGCCAGCTGTGAAAAGGTGCACGCACCCTTTAACTGCCATTTTTCACTACACCAGTTCACTTATAAGTCAGCCCTATGGCAGGCCTAGTAGCCCAGAGGGCAGGATGCAAAGTACCTGTGTGTGAGGGCACCCTGCACTTGCAGAGGTGCCCCACGAACTCCAGACCTATTTTCCCAGACTTCGTGAGTGCAGGGATGCCATTTTACAAGTGTACTAGACATAGGTCACTACCTATGTCCAGCTACATAATGGTAACTCCGAACATAGGCATGTTTGGTATCATACATGTTGGAATCATACCCCAAGGCTTTTACAAGCTTTTTTTGTATGCTTACATGCACTCTGGAGGCTCCTTAGAGGACCCCCAGTATTGCCATTACAGCCTTCTGAGGGTTTCCAGGCAGCCCAAGCTGGTACCACCTCCTAGACAGGTTTCTGCCCTCCTGTTGCTTGAGAAGCTCGAGCCCAGGAAGGCAGAACAAAGGATTTCCTTTGGGAGAGGTGTGTTACACCCTCTCCCTTTAGAAATAGGAGTACAGGCTTGGGAGGGGAGCCTCCCCAAGCCACTGGAGATGCTTTGAAGGGCACATTTAGTGCCCTCCTTGCATAAACCTGTCTACACTGGTTCAGGGCCCCCCAGTTCCTGCTCTGGCACGAAACTGGACAAAGGAAAGAGGAGTGACCACTCACCTGTCCATCACCACGCCAGGGGTGGTGCTCAGAGCTCCTCCACAGAGTCCCTGGGTTTTGCCATCTTGGATTCAAAGCAGAGAACTCTGGGAGCATATGAGTGGCCAGTGCCAGCAGGTGAAGTCAGATAGGTGGTCACTCAGCTAGATGACCAATCCCTCTTTCAGGGCTATTTAGGGTCTCTCCTTTGGGTGGTTCCTCAGATTCGGATTGCAAGACTCCAGCAGGATTGTGGATGGATGTAAGTGCGTGGATGTGTGTGTGAAGGAATGTATGCATGCGTGGATGAATGTGGGAATGAGTGTGTGTATGCATGTGTGCGTGTGTAAATGAAGGTGCTTGAATGAAGGGGGTCTGGAGAGAGGGGGTGGGGGGAAGCCTGGGGAGTGTGAGGGGGAGGGGAAGACCCCTATCAGTGACAGGGAACAAATTCCCTGTCACTGATAGTGCCTAACACCATGGTTTTCGTGGTGGTTCAGTTTCCACAAAAACCATGGCAGTAGGCGGGGTCATAATCCCGCAGGCGGGCAAGTGACAGCCACCAGGCTGGAGACTGAAGTCTCCAGCCAAGCAGTCGTTACTGCCGTGGCGGTTGGTGTGGTACAATGTTTTAATATGGAGAAAAGTACCGCCAGCCTGTTGGCAGTACTTTCCTCCATATTAACGCCGTCTGCCGGGATCATAATGACCCTCTTAGTGTTTTCTTTCATGTGTGAAAGTACTAAGTGTGACTACAGTGGTATTGCATGAGCTTTGATTGTCTCCTAGATAAGCCTTGGCTGCTCATCCACATCTACCTCTAGAGAGTCTGGCTTCTAGACAATGACTACACTACACTAATAAGGGATACCTGGACCTGGTATAATGTGTAAGTACCATAGGTACCCACCACACACCAGTCCAGCCTCCTTCAGGCCTCCTCACTGATGGCAGCCAGTGTCCCTTTGTCTACCGTCCCCCCTCTACCTACCTCTTCCTAATCCCACTCCCCACAACCCATCCAAAGCACACATTCACACAGGCATGCATCCATCTCAACAGACACAGTTGGCACTGACAAACACAAGCACCATGAGACCCACCAACGGCATGCACACAGAAAACATTCACCTGCAGACACAACAACATTCACTTCCTGCACAGACTCCCCCACCACCCCTTCCTTCACAGACACTAGACCTGACACTCCTGCAGCCAGCACTTCGTCAGATGCAGATCCAGCCACATCACCTGTCTTACCCACAGTCACACATGAGCACTCCATGCACGCATCTGCACCCAAGACACCCACAAAGACACATTTTATCACAACTCCCTCTCCCTCTACTCCCAAACCCTTTTTCGATGACCGCCCTTGTGTGCCAAAGAAACATTTCCTGTATGAGTTGTCACTGTTCTCTACCCCACTCGAACCCCATGAGTCCATGAGATGTTCTGTGTCCCTCCCTAAATCCAGCCTTTCCACCTCCAAGTCCTCCTATGTCACCCCTGTTAGTGCCCATGCCCCTCCCCCTGCCAAAAAGTTGACCACCCTAAACCCAAGGTCCCCCCTCCCAAGCCCAAATCCAAGGACGCCCCTCCCATGCCCAAACCAAATCACAAAGACCCCCCTCCCTAGCCCAATCTCCCCCACCAACTCCTCCCTCACCCCTGAGGTGCCTGCCTGCCTAATTGTAGCCCCTACCCTGTGGAGGGCATTTTGCAGCCAGGAGTCAAGCTGGGGCATGTTAGGGTGCCTAATGTGCCTTTGGCACCTGAGACATTGGGCTGGGGTATGGCCCTTTCTTGTATATATTTTTTATTTATTTCATATTTTCTATATTTAATACATCTGGGCCAACATGATGTTGGCATCCATTGCACACTACTTGTCTTACCTTTCTTTCTCCATGTTGGATATGTGTATGTCGTCCTTTGTTTGTGTGACATGTGTGTGTGTGTTGGTTATGCATGCTGTTGTGCATGGCTTGCATGTGTGTGTGAGCCCCTGCCATTAGTCCCACTGTGATGGGTGTGTATTTTGTCTGTGATATGATTGTGTGGTTCTATGCATGTGTGCAGCTAAGTTGTGCATTATACATGGTGTGATGTGTTGTGGTGGTATTGTGTGCCATTGTGTGGTTGTGTGTGCATCCATGTGTGTGGTGATGGCTATGTCATATGCGTTGTATGTTATGTGTGCATGGTGTGACAATTGGTACGTTGTATGGGTGTGTGATGGTGTTGATTGGTTGTGAGTCGTCTTTCCGTGTTGTTGTCAGTATGTGTTGCCATGTGTAGGTGTGCAGTGCAATGGCTTGCCAATGTGTCTGTGTAGTTGCAATTGTGATATTGTGTGACTCAGTGGTGTTGTGTGTATGTGTGTTAGCCAGTGGCGGTGATGTATGTGTGCGGGGTGGTATGTGTATGGCACGTGTGTATTGACTGTGGTGTGTGTATTGTTCATGTGCATGTGTGTGGTTTGTGTGTAGGTGTGTGTGCGTGTTGGTATGGGTGTGTGTGTGGCCATCACTAGCTGTCCGGGCTGTGTATGCTGTGTGTGCGTGTGTTCTAATGCCTTGCCTTTCAGTGTGTGCTAGGTGGGTGTACTTACGGTGGTTGTTTTCAGCAGTGCTGGTTCCGAAGTCGCGGGGCGAGCAGTGGGTAGACTTCAAGTTCTGGTTGCATGGTGGCTCCGAACATGTATGTGTTCCTGAAGGTGAGTGTCTCTTTTTATAGCAATCGTTTCCACCAGGGTTTTGGTGGGGATGAGACCGCGGCAGAAATCCTGGTGGTGTGCAACCTCGTAAAAAGCCCAGTAGACACATGCTCCCCATGCCAGCCTGGAGATACCTACCACCGTCTTCAGCGGTCCATCCAAACTGATGGTACTGGCTGTGACTTGGCTGTGTTCCGTTGGGAAGACCGCCATGGTCATGTCGCGTAGGTTCTCATTATGCTAATGAGGCTACTAGATTTGGGAGGCAGGAGCACATGGATTGTAGATACTGAGCACAATCCCACACTATGACACCTGTCAGCCTAATCCAGGTTCTACGGTTAACTAGCAGCACCTAATCTCTGGGTAAAATGATTGTGGCAACCAGGCACATGACAAGAAAGACTCCTCAGGGGAATCGTGGTCAATCAGATATCATCCTTTTCTCTCAGTTACAAAAGTCTCACATAGGCAAGGGCAACATAGGCAGAATATAGTTCTATAAGAATGTATTGAAGTAACTGCATCTTAGATAAGCTAGCATGTACTGCAATAACTAGGATGATAAAACACAATAAAAGCAAGCCTGTGACAAAAAGAGTGAAACACAAAAACAGTCCTATCATACTGTCAAATGGGAGTGATTTATAGTTCCTCTGCCTATGCTATGTTGGAGCACAGCCTAATAAGCCTAATCTACCCTTCAGGTTTCCCACCGGGAGAACATCATCCCTCATACCTAGAGAAAGAAGCCTGTGGTCTAGAGAGAGACCGTCCCCATTTGGATTAGAGGTTCAGCCGTCTAAGCAAGTAGCTGTAACATAGCAATCAGCAATCAGCATACAACTGTGGTCATCTGGCTGGAATCTCCCTCTAATGTGTTTGGGACAAAGGGGTGATTTGATGATAAAACAGCTGACATTCTAAGAAATGGTCACCATGTATGAATGTGTGTTTTCTGTGAATGTCAGAGACCCAGCATACCACGTTTGCTGGCAACTCTATCTGACTGTAGCCTTGGAGATATGTCCTACTAAGAACGCAATGCTTTCCTAGGCAAAAGAACAAAAAGATATGAATGTAACTGGGTTTAAGTGCACAACAGCATGCCTAGTTACTAAAATCATGTGTCTAAAATTTGGCTAAAATAGCTATATAACACCCTCCCCTTGCCGGTCAAATGTGGTTCAATGCTCAAGCTAAAAGAAGTCCAATAACACCAAAAACAATAAAAGCATATATGTCAATAGTGACAAGTTAGAGACACTGGAGCAAAAAAAAAGAAAAAGTACAATTGGAGAAGCCACAAGTGGTGGAAAAAGACCAATTTCAATAGTCAGTGTGATTTTGGAAGTCGACGATTACATCCGGGACAATTGAAGACAGGACACTTTCCACTTCGGCAGGTGGTAAAATATGAAGATCTTATCCAAGGAAAACCACAGAGCACTCCTGTTCCAAAGCCTGAGCTCCAGCTGAGGCAGCAGCATTTCGTTGCTTGCCCACCACTGAGTTAAGAGTCACTGTATCCACAAAGGGCAACTCATAAACAGCTTCCTGTGGCAAGCGTACCCTCAACGCACATGTCTGATAATGAGCCCTCATCGGGAACATCAACAGATCAGCGTCCAATGAAAGTAATTGCTGCGTGGAAAGACAGACTTTCAGTGCACATTCAAAGAGGCATCATAGGTATCAAAACACAGGCTGCACACAATCCAAAACTGGTCTGAATGACAAAGACCAGTTGCACTCCAGTTATTCCAGGAGTGGTGCTACAAAATACTGCATCATGTAGTCTGGCGGAAGCACTATCAGTCCTCTTTGCTATGAAGTGACGGCCATTGTGCAGAAAAAGTAGCAACAGCAAAATGCCACCTATTAGAGCCAAAGTCTAAAATATTGAGGGGGTTATTCTAACTTTGGAGGAGTGTTAATCCGTCCCAAAAGTGACGGTAAAGTGACGGATATACCACCAGCCGTATTACGAGTTCCATAGGATATAATGGACTCGTAATACGGCTGGTGGTAAATCCGTCACTTTTCCGTCACTTTTGGGACGGATTAACACCTCCTCCAAAGTTAGAATAACCCCCTGAGTGTATGGCTGATTGTATTAAACCGAATATGGAGAAGGTGTTAAAGAAACCAGAACCAACAACCTTAAAAAAGTGTGCATTTCCAGTAATATTGCACGCATTAAATATTCGTCCCACAAGTTCACTAAAGTGTCTCCGAAAATTTGTTCTTAAAGGGGCCTGAATCTCCACTGATGACCTCTCAACCTGAAGCGCATAGGTCTCGCGTGCAGATGTTAACGCCACATGTTTTTGAAACAATAAAGCCTTTAGTCTGCCCAACTTGTCAAAATTCACATCAGAAATAGGAAGTAGCAATATGAGGCCAAACATCTGCCTACTCCTTTTAGTTGCGTAGGGGTAAAAAGGACATTCTCACAACATGTAACAGTTTGGGAGACCGAAACGACATAAGCTATTCTGGCTTGCATTCCACAACAGCTCTCACTGTTAAGGAGCGCTTAGCTCCCATTTGAGAGCACCTGGAAGGCAGTTCTGATCAAAGGGACTGGGACTCCCTTCAGATAACAAGCCAAATTTGCTGCAGAGGCATTACATGACCGTGCAAGGACAGCTGTCTACAAACCATTGAATGGCTCACAGAAGTCTTGCATTCACTACCGCTAAGAAAGACTTCTTTCATGCCATTGAAATATTTGTACGAGAAGGGAAGCTCCCACACCTTGTGTATGTAACTGTCTCCCAGACTTTCATATCTGCCAACTGGAATGTGTTTCAAACAGGATGTGAATTGAAGTGTTGAAATGGGCATATTTATAACCCCATGTATTAACCACTCAGCAGACGGTATTTCAGCCTCAGTAAAAGGCAGCTTTTCTAAATTTTCAATATTTAACATACCATATGCTGTTTCCTTCTTAGCCATAATTTGTTGTTGTTGCATAAATTTAAATGTTGAAAAAATATCTTTTGCGTTCATGTGTTGCCAGGGAACGTGGCCTGATTTCAGTGTTTGTAATGTCCAACCTAACTGCATAATGGATCTTAGACACATCACTCTGTAATGTGTCTATTGCAGAGGACACAATATTATTTAAGGTGTATATTCATTTGGACAAGGTGTTAATCCCATTATCTACAATGGCTAATGCTTTCTGTATATTTTCCTGATCTATTTGCCTTAACTGGGTGGCCGCTTCTTGTTGGGAAAGTTTCCAAATTTTATTATATGTTGCATATAAGAAGCATTTTCTGTGCTGTCTTCTAGGGTCTAACATGAAATCCTGTAAATCTGTGTTATTGGAAAGGAGACTCTGACAGCATCCATTGAGGAACCCTTCAACCATTGATGGCATAGTTTTCCTACACTATGGCCCTCATTACAACATTGGTGGTAAGAGCCGCTTACCGCCGTGCAGAAGACCGCCAACACACCGCCGCTGCAGCAGAATTCCGCCACGGTCATTATGACCCACTGCTCGGAATCTGCCAAAATTGAGACACCCACACAAGTCCGCCACACCAAAGGTCAGTGATAAACTGGCGAAAACAAAACCTCCACCGTCATGCCAACAGCAATACGCCCACACTATCACAAGCCATTAATCCACGCGGCAGTCTTTCTACCGCGGTATTCCATTGGCGGTACACACCGCCGCTCTCAAAATACACACACATTTACAAAACACTACCACATTGGACAATTCCAAATTCACACACCTGATACACATACACACACTCCCATACACCCATTACAATATAAAACACACACCCACATCACCCACAAACACCTACGACCAAAATACCAAAAGAAGGCAAGAGAGAGACACTACAAACCACTACCAAGCATCCACAGGCACACAATACCTTCACCCACAGAACTTTCACGCACCTCACACAACACACCACTATATATCACCCCACTTATCACTACACACACTACCCCACACATCACCCACACCACCCCATGGCACGGCAAAGACACCCCAGGTTTTCTGAGGAGGAGCTCAGGATCATGGTGGAGGAAATCGTCCGGGTAGAGCCACAGCTATTCGGATCACAGGTGCAGCACACCTCCATAGCTAGGAAGATGGAGCTATGGTGCAGAATAGTGGAAAGGGTCAACGCAGTGGGACAGCACCCAAGAAATCGGGATGACATCAGGAAGAGGTGGAATGACCTACGGGAGAAGGGGTGTTCCTTGGTCTCAAGACACCACCTTGCGGTTCAGCGGACCGGCGGCGGACCCCCACCTCCTCCCCCACAACTAACAACATGGGAGGAGCAAGTCTTGGCGATTCTGCATCCTGAGGGCCTCGCAGGTGTAGATGGAGGAATGGACTCTGGTAAGTAAAACTTTAACTACGATATCCCCCACCCTACCTGCATGCCATCACATACCCCCACCCTCGCCCTCACCTCCATCACTCCAACTCCTCACAAATGTCCCAATATCACAAACCACACATCCCAACACCAAGCCCTGCATGGATCAACAAAGCATGGACACCCATCACCAAAGCATGGCCACTGCACATACCCATGCACCCCCCTAAACCACCACCACACAAGGTCCCACACAGGAATGCAAACACTGGGGTACACAGTCACCCACCCATTGCACACCATGGCACACACAGATGCAATAAACATCTTTTTATACCCCTGCAGGACCCCTACTCAAAGTCACTGGACAAGAGGGTCCACACATGTCCACACCACCAACAGAAGAGGCCCACATTTGATGACAGCAGCTCTGTCCAACTGGATCTAGATGACCAGCCTGGCCCATCTGGGACCTCGGGACAGTCGGTTCCCCTGACACAGTCTCAGGCCACCATAGAGCTTCCCCCCTCTGGAAACACCAGCACAGCACCCACCCAGCGGGCTCATACTTCTGTCCCCAGGACACGTCAATCAGCAGTGTGTCCACCACTACAGGGAACGCAGGCTAACCCACCACCCCAACAACAACAGGGACCTGGGGGCAGTTGCAGTGGGCACACGGTCCAGGGGACAGAGGCCCAGGAACATAGGGGAACTGAGAGGGCTGCTGTGCGACAGGGGGAGGACAGGCCCAGGGAACCCACTCTCCACGAGGCCCTCTCCAACATCATGGGAGCCTACCACCATTCCCAGGAGACGATGGCAACGGTACTGGCCAAGTTTCAGGCGACCCAGCGGCTGCAGGAGGAACAGTATTTGGGCTTCAGGGAGGAACTCAGATCCATCAATTCCACCCTGAGCACCATCGTAGGGGTGCTGAAGGAAGTCCTCAACACCAGGAGGGACACTGTGGCACAACAAGGGACCCCTGACACTAGCCTGGACAATGAACTGCCCACCACCTCCGCCGGCGCTAGTGGACAGGAGGCACCGGCACAGGACCACCACACCAGCACCCCACCCCCTGCAGAGGGAGAACAACCCGCAAACAGTCCCTGAGATCCAGGACAAAGACAGAGAACGATGCCAAGACCCCCGCCAAGAATTGTCATCCTTCTGTCCCACCTTGTCACCCTGTCCATCCTCAAACTGCCCCAGCTCCACTTCCTATGCCCATTTGGGCAATGCACCTGTGAGACTAATAGACTGGACTCTGCCATGGACATTCCTCCACCATCACCCCTCACCATTTTACAGCACCCTCCAATATTGAGCACTTAAATAAACACCCTTAATGCACAAAACAATCTGGAGTCAGTCTGTGATTTCGAAATAGTGTATTAGCAATTACAGTGTCAAAATGCTCTTTCAATTGTAATGTCAACATACCTATGTCACACAGCTCTAGTCCATGAGGAAACAAAGCAGATGTCACACAGTGGGACTCACATCTGTGAAATCGTAAGGGAAGTGACAACTCAGTGACCATACACTGGGTGAAAACGACAGACAGTAGAGAGGTAGTAGTGTTAAAGCACATGTAATAGGCAGATTTGTATTCTTACCTGTGTCTCACTGGAAGTATTGCAGGATCACCGAGTTCCTATTGTCGATGTCCTCTTCTTCTGCTTCCTCGTCTTCACTGTCCACAGGCTCCACAGCTGCCACAACACCTCCATCTGGACCATCCTCCTGCAGAAAAGGCACCTGTCATCGCAAAGCTAAGTTGTGAAGCATACAGCAGGCCACGATGATCTGGCACACCTTCTTTGGTGAGTAGAACAGGGATCCACCTGTCATATGGAGGCACCTGAACCTCGCCTTCAGGAGGCCGAAGGTCCGCTCTATAATCCTCTGAGTTCGCCCATGGGCCTCATTGTAGCGTTCCTCTGCCCTTGTCCTGGGATTCCTCACTGGGGTCAGTATCCATGACAGGTTGGGGTAACCAGAGTCACCTGCAAATGGCGAGGGACAACTGTTAGACACACACTAACCTGTAGGGATATCCCCAGACCAAGACAACCATTCCCACTGACTTGCTTCCAAGTGCTCACCTAATAGCCACACACTGTGCCTCTGGAGTTGACCCATCACATAAGGGATGCTGCTATTCCACAGGATGTAAGCGTCATGCGCTGAAACAGGGAATTTGGCATTCACATGGGAGATGTACGGTCTGCCAAACACCATCTTCACATTCATCGAATGATAACTCTTCCGGTTTCTGTACACCTGTTCACTCCTGCGGGGGGTACCAAAGCCACATGTGTCCCATCAATGGCACCTATGATGTTGGGGATATGTCCCAGGGCATAGAAATCACCTTTCACTGTAGGCAAATCCTCCACCTGAGAGAAAACGATGTAGCTCTGCATGTGTTTCAGCAGGGCAGACAACACTCTGGACAACACATTGGAAAACATAGGCTGGGACATCCCTGATGCTATGGCCACTGTTGTTTGAAATGATCCACTTGCAAGGAAATGGAGTACTGACAGCACCTGCACTAGAGGGGGGGATTCCTGTGGGATGGTGGATAGCTGACATCAGGTCTGGCTCCAACTGGGCACACAGTTCCAGGATTGTGGCACGATCAAGCCTGTAGGTAATGATCACATGTCTTTCCTCCATTGTCGACAGGTTCACCAGTGGTCTGTACACCGGAGGATGCCGTCATATCCTCACATGTCCCAGCCGACGGTGCCTATGAAGGATAACAGTGAGCACAGAGTCAACCAACTCAGAGGTACGTACCCACAACTTACACACAACACAATTCATAATCCGAAATTTGCATGTTGAGTGTTGAGGCAAGGCCTAGGTATGTGTGACGCAGTTAAAAACTAAGCCATGTGGGCCCCTGAAATGGCGGCTGCCTGACCTGTAAAGTGGGACAATGGGATGAGTGGTAACTGCGCTGGCGTTGTACACCGTCGCGGTAGGCGGTCGAAGACCGCAGCGCAATTCTGTATTGGTAACATTGGACCCTATGGGTCCCAGGAGCCAGTGACGACGTACGCCGGCGGTGACGGTACGCACCGCCGTGGACGTGATCACCATTTTCTATCTGTTCAATCACTCAATACCTGATCTTCGACAGGAGAGGATCTACTCTGCAAGTGCTGCTGTGACCTCAGTCTGGAAGAGGCAATGGCTCGTGCGTCTGGGGAAAGGGCCCCTGCCTTCACATCGGAGGAGTTGGAGAAACTCATGGATGGTGTCCTCCCCCAGTACACGCTACTCTACGGTCCTCCAGACAAACAGGTAAGTACACTGGGAGCATGCTGCATGGCCTATGCCTGTGTGGAGTGGGGTGGATGAAAGATGGGGGGTGGGAGATTGAGGTGTGCATGTAATGACGGTGAGTGCATGTGCCACATGGCAAGGGTAGGGATGGGGGCCAATGACTGTGACGGTGCAGTTGGTAATAACTTTTCTTTTTCCCCTGTACAATTCATGTAGGTCAGCGCCCACCAGAAGAAGGACATCTGGCGTGCCATCGCCAAAGACGTCCAGACCCTGGGGGTCTATCACAGACGGAGCACCCACTGCCGTAAGAGATTGGAGGACATTCGCCGCTGGAGCAAGAAGACGGCGGAGGCCCAGCTGGGGATGGCCTCCCAACGTGGGAGGGGTGCCCATCGCACCATGACCCCCCCGATGTTCAGGATCCTGGCGGTTGCGTACCCGGAGTTGGATGGGCGCTTGAGGGCATCACAGCAGCCACAAGGGGGGGAGTTCAGCTGATTCAGCACGCAGTGGAGGTGTCTGGGTGGGGGAGGTGGGCTGTGGGTTTCCCTAGGCCAGGGCGAGTGTGCTAGTTAGGTCCCCTTCTTCTGACAGACACTGTGGCGCCCCACCCCACCTGTATACTGTGCCAACTACACCTAGTCAGGCTCCTGTGACATCCATGTGTGCAGATGTCAGCCATAGCCTTGTAGGCCATGTCCCAGGGATTGAACCATGGACCCTAAGTACGCTGTGTAGTGCAGAGAGCTTCTGTGTCTGTCGTGTCCGCCAACGGTAGCGGTAATGCATGCGCTCAACATGTCTTTTGTTCTGTCGTCCCCCCCTTTTTTGTGGTCTCCCTGTTCTTGTGTGCATTAGCATCATCAGGCGGAGGAGCAGTGGCACTAGAGAAGGAGGGAGTTGCAACCCACACGGCCCTAGAGGGCGAGACTACGGACTCGGAATTCACCAGTGGGACGGAGGGCGAGGGGAGCTCCACGGCGGAGACAGGAGCTCACACCAGTGATACAGACTCGTCCTCTGATGGGAGCTCCCTTGTGGTGGCGTCCACATCTGTGCCCCCGCATCTACAGGTACAGCTGCCACCCCCCCAACCAGCACCGCCCTCCCAGCAGCCCCTCAGCCTTTGCCCAATGCCCGCTCACCCAGGAGGGTGGGCATCACCTTTGCCCCAGGCACCTCAGCCACTGCCCCAGTCACCCCTGCTGCCCTCAGTGAGGAGGCCATTGACCTCCTCAAGTCCCTCACTGTTGGGCAGTCTACCATTTTGAATGCCATCCAGGGTGTAGAGAGGAAGTTGCAACAAACAAATGCATTCCTGGAGGGCATTCATTCTGGTCAGGCAGCCCTTCAGAGAGCTTTTCAGACTCTTGCCTCAGCACTGATGGCAGCTATTGTCCGTCTCTAGCCTGCCCCCTCCAACTTCCTCCACCCAGACCCATACCCCTGTACCTCAGCCTACCCCAAGCACACCATCAGACCAGCATGCACACACCTCAACACACAAGGGAAGCTCTGGCAAATATATGCTCCACACATCCCACAGGCACTCACGCAAGCATCACACACATGCAGACACACCAACATCCACTGCCTCCACTGTGTCCCCCTCCTCCTCGTCTCCCTCCTCCCTCCTAGTCTTGTCTCCACTCACACCTGCATGCACTACATCTAGAGCCACTACTTCCATCACCAGCACACACAACACCACACCCCGCTCATGTGCAGTCACCACCCCCACTACCATTCACACGTCCCCTGTGTCCTCTCCCAGTGTGTCTGTGATGCCACCTCCCAAGATACACAAACGCAGGCACACACCCACCCAACAGCCATCCACCTCACGACAGCCTCCAGCGCATGCACCTTCACCCAAAGTCACCAAACGTACACCTCCTACAACAACAACCTCTTCCTCCACTCCCAAACCCCTCCAGCTACCAGTCCCAGTGTTCCCAAGAAACTTTTCCTGTCCAGCCTTGACCTCTTTCCCTCACCTCCCCCACCCCGTCAGTCTCCTAGGGCCCGACTAGTCGCAACCTAGCTCCTCAGCCACAACATCTCCGGGACCAGTGGTGCCAGTAGTCACCGGATTTTGGAGTGCACCAGGCAGCAGGGCAGTCAGTGTGGCAAGGAGCCACAGCATGGACAGTCCCCCACCTGTCAAGCATCAAAGGTTGGCCAGTGCCCGGCGGGAGAGAGGGAAGACTCCAGCCACCAAAGCCGCTCCCAGGGGTACAGGTGGGAGTGTGGATTCAGCTGCAACACCTTCCAAGGTGGGGAAGGGGCACAAGAAACCCAGCTAGTCTGGGAAGACCAGCATGGCGGAGAAGACCGCCATCATCCCTGCTGCCCAGGAGGCCACCGCCATCAGCCCCGCTGCCCAGGAGGCCACCGCCATCATCCCCGCTGGCCAGGAGGCCATCGCCATCAGCCCCACTGGCTATGGAGCCCACCGCCATCAGCACCGCTGGGCCAGACAGGACCGCCAGCACCAGCCCTGCTGGGCCAGACAGGACCGCCAGCACCAACCCCCCTGGGCCACACAGCACAGCCAGCACAAGCCCTTCTGGGCCAGACAGGACCGCGAACACCAGCCCCGCTGGGCCAGACAGGACTGCCAGCACCAGCCCTGCTGGGCAACACAGCACCGCCAGCAGCTAAGTCACTGCCAAAGACCCCGCCGCAACAAGCACCGCTGAACAGGACACCTCCGCCACAAGCACCGCTGCCAAGGACACCCCCGCCACAAGCACCTCTGAACAGGACACCGCCGCCACAAGCAACGCTGCCAAGGACACCCCCGCCACAAGCACCGCTGCCAAGGACACCCCCGCCACAAGCACCGCTAAACAGGACACAGCCGCCACAAGCACCGCTGCTAAGGACACCCCCACCACAAGCATCGCCGAACAGGACACCGCCGCCACAAGCACCACTGAACAGGACACCACCACCACAAGCACCGCTGAACAGGACACCGCCGCCACAAGCACCGCTGGCCCATGAGCGCCAAGGGCAATGAAGCTACTGATTCCGCCACGAGCAGGATGAAGCAATCTGGGCACAAAGCCCCCTCCAGAACCAGTGGAGAGATACATCCATTACCTCTGTCCTTGGCAGGACGAAGCACTCTGGGCACAAAGCCCCCTCCAGAACCAGTGGAGAGATACATCCACTACCTCTGTCCTTAGCAGGATGAAGCACTCTGGGCACAAAGCCCCCTCCAGAACTAGTGGAGAAAGGCATCCACTCACACAGTCATTGGCAGGATGAAGCACTCTGGGCACAAAGCCCCCTCCAGAACCAGTGGAGAAAGGCATCCACTGACACAGTCCTTGGCAGGATGAAGCACTCTGGGCACAAAGCCCCACCCAGAACCAGTGGCGAAAGGCATCCACTGACACAGTCCTTGGCAGGATGAAGCACTCTGGGCACAAAGCCCCCTCCAGAACCAGTGCCGAAAGGCATCCACTCACACAGTCCTTGGCAGGATGAAGCACTCTGAGCACAAATCCCCCTCCAGAACCAGTGGAGAAAGGCATCCACTCACACAGTCCTTGGCAGGATGAAGCACTCTGGGCACAAAGCCCCCTCCACAACCAGTGGAGACTGTTATCCACTTGTGAGACTGTGGCTTTGCACTCCCCAGGATTGAACAGTGGACAAACCACCCACTGTAGAGACTTGAGAGACTGTGGCTTTGCACTCCCCAGGATTGAACAGTGGGCAAACCACCCACTGTAGAGACTTGAGAGACTGTGGCTTTGCACTCCCCAGGATTGAACAATGGGCAACCCACCCACTGTAGAGACTTGAGAGACTGTGGCTTTGCACTCCCTAGGATTGAACAGTGAGCAAACCACCCACTGTAGAGACTTGTGAGACTGTGGCTTTGCACTCCCCAGGATTGAACAGTGGGCAACCCACCCACTGTAGAGACGTGAGAGACTGTGGCTTTGCACTCCCCAGGATTGAACAGTGGGCAAACCACCCACTGTAGAGACTTGTGAGACTGTGGCTTTGCACTCCCCAGGATTGAACAGTGGGCATGGGGCCCCCTCGTGTATTTGGCGTTATGCACTCAACCGGCTGAGGGGCCCCCCTTTTCCCTTCCCCCTGAGGTGCCTGTTTTATTGCTATCTGATGCCCCTGCAGTGTTCTCTCCGTCATGTTTGGGTATTGAGTGCGGGCCTCGCCCATGCATTGTGGGCCCAGTGTTCCACGGACTTCAATGGAGCAATACCTGGGCTACTAATGTATATATTTGTTAATAGTGTATATATATTTTTGCGTACTGGATTTTAGTATATTACAATGGTTTCACTCATTTCCTTTTGTCTTTGCATTCTTCCGGGGGGTTTGGCGGGTGTAACTGTAATGTATCAACATGTATTAGTGTGTGTGTTGTAGTGGGTGAGGGTGGGGGTGTTGCGTGTTGCGTGTGTGTGTCCCTGTTTTTCCCTCCCCTCTCCCCTGTGTCAAGGGTGCAGTACTCACCGCGGTCTTCGCCACCGGCATTCGTGCTCCTTGTAGAGGAGCAAGAAGATAAGGGCAGGGAAAATGTGAAGCTCAGGTTCCATGGCGTCCTGGTTCCTCGTGGGGTGTGTAGAGGTGAGCGTTTTCCCTTTGAAGTCCAGTTTCCGCCGTGTTTTTGTTCGCGGTGAATCCACCCCAGAAAAGGTGGCGAATTGGTAGGTTGTGATACTATGGGCGGTACATTGTCCTCCGCCTTTCTGTTGGCGGTGACCGCCATGCTGTTTGTTTGTACCGCCGTGGCGGTCGGAGTGTTAAAGGTGCTGTTTTTGTTGGCGGTTTCCGCCACGGTCGTAATTCCATTTCTTTTCCGCCAGCCTGTTGGCGGTCTTACTGCCGCTTTAACACCGTTCACCAGGGTTGTAATGACCACCTATATGTTGCCACTATACCGGAGTGTTCCGAGGACACATAGCGAGGGTCCAGCCTATTTGTTCTAAAACCCCCCGAGGAGTTAACAAAACGTGTGTGGCACCCATTGATGTCTACAGGCCATAATAACCATCCACCAGGCCATAAAAATTATGTCATCAAGCTGAACTTCAGACGCATTTATACACTTCTCCCATTTATAAAATTTTGCAGGAGCGGAAATACCGGTCGCATTCAATTCCTTAATGTTTGCTAAACCTAAACAATTTGTTTGTTGTACTGTTTCATTTAAAAATATAATTTGAACTGGAATCATGCAGGCTTTAAATAAAGCCTCTTTTCCTCTTATTTGCCAATTTTTAGTTCCCCACACACTTTTTAAGTCAATTGTCTTCAACCATTACTCATAGCCTTCTATAGCCAATCGGGAAACAAAGGAATCGGAATAAATTAATTTTGTGTCTGTCAGTAAAACATGTAGACTTTCCATTAATAGCAATTTAAAAATAATATGACTCAGCATTTTTAACATTGTGCCCAGAAAAATGTGCAAACTTTTCAGTATACGCTTTAGAACTGTCTACTGGAGAAGTTGGGCAGTGTTCCCACTGTATGTATTTAAAAATAGTCTTTGGGGTACTCGCTCTGTGAATTAAGTAATGTCCATATTAATTATAACAGAACATATCTCCATAATTTCCTTTAAACTGGTACACATCTTTATTTTCAAAACCTGTATAATCATAGCATCACCAGTTTTTACATACCAATCATCAGAAACCACTCCGGGTGTAATTACATCATTCATAGAAAGTTTGAATGCATAAGGTATTTGAATGACCTTCGTAGGCCCATAGAGATCAAATAATACTTTATCCCCAACAATCCTATCCGGAATTGGTATGGTTGAAATGTTTACTAGGGACAAGTCTCTGTGAATTTTGTGTGATGAAAAATGTGGTGTTAGAACCTCATCCACCAGTTCAGCTGTAGAGCGTTCATGAAGGTGCCCATGTACAACAAAAAAGAAAACGATGGAAAACCCAGTTGAAAGGAGGAAAGCATATATAGTTAATGATCCATGGATGAATGAAATGGTTTGTTTTGAGCCAAAATATCAGCTTACGTGCTCTTGACAGTTTGGTTGCAGTAGAGGCAGATGAGCCCGTAAATGTGTCATTAACGTCGACAAAATACCCAAAATCAGTTTGTGCAAGAACTGGAGCTGTGTTTTAAAGAGGAGAACTTGCAGAAGGCTCCCTCGGTGGCTCATAGTAGACTATGCCATCCGTTTGTGTAGAATTTTAATAAAATTGTTCATTGTCACCAGTAATTATTGTAGAAGTAGTTGTTAGTGGAACCAATGAAAGCTCATTTTCCACCCTCCCCAAGCCTGGAGAGGTATGAGCAATGCAGTTGAAGACTTGAAGGGGAACATCCTGTTCTGTAGTGGGAGGGATTCGAGTGCTACCCAAGAATCCCCTAGGTCTGCTGTGCAGGATCAGCCATATGGTGTAGCTTAACATTGTCGATGGATATGAAGCAAATTTCTTTAGAACCAGGCAGCAGTGGTAGAATGACAGTCTTGGTGCCGTGTATTCCCAGTACTGGAACAGGTGCATGATGAGAGGGACCGAACTCCTTTTTCACAGCAATCTTTTCACACACTAGATACCCAAGTTTCAGAATCAAGCCGGTAGATGTTACTGTTACATCCCTAATTCCAGAGGAGGCAGCACTGGCAGATGTGTTGTCATCACAGATTTGTTGTAAATCCTGCAAGACAGTGACACGTTCATTTATGTCAATGGGTGTATCTGCTGCCTCCACGCCAGGACCATCAAGATCTGGAACATGCATTTGTGTTCCAAACAGGCATTCGTATGAAGTACGTCCCCCCGGACCTTCTGGACAGATTGTTAAGTGCTCTCTGGACTCCATACTGGTGTGTAAGCCAACTAAGACCTGTGTCTAATACTCTGGCTGTTAAGGATTGCTTTAAATCTTGGTTTCATCACTCTACAACACTATTTCCCTCGGGATGAAATGGAGACGAGTAGTGCAGTTGGACCCCTAATGAAGCCATAGAGTCCGTGAAAGCTCTTGAGGCAAAAGCAGGGCAGTGGTCCAAGTGGAAAGCCGCAACTGCATATGTACCAATAAAGACTTGCAAATCTTTAATAACAGTTCGAGTGTCAGCCTAGCGTTGTGGCCAAACCCATAGAAATCTGGAGCATGAGTCAACAGCGACTAGGATGTACTTGTATGCACTGTCTATTGTCAAGGGACCACAATGATCCAAGTACACATATTGTAATGGTTTGTTGGAAATTAGGAGGGGTGCTGCAGTGGGCGTTTGATGATGGAACCTTTAATTTGCTGGCAGATGTCACAACAAAGGGCATACTGCTTAGTCTGCTTGTAGAGACCTGGCCACCAATAGAGTGCTTGTAAAAGTGACATTTTAGCCGCCACACCAGCGTTGACAAAAGCAACTCTTTCATGGGCTGCTTTTATTGACTCAGGTCTTATGTCTTTATTGGGAATCACATGATCTCTCACACCTGGTATTGTTACTTGTGCTGTAAAAACACATGCCATACAGTAGGAATATTTAGCAGGATATGCTTTAGGTAAGGCTTTTGCATCAGCCGCCTTTAATTCAGCTGCCAGTGTTTCATCATCCACCTTTAATTTAGAATGAGTTACTGCAGCAACAGAAGCCAGAGCTATTGCTGATTTGGCTGCTTCATCAGCCAAAGTGCTGCCTTCAACTTGTATTCCAACACGCTAATGTCCTAGTGTAAGTACAACATGGACATTAGGTAGCATTTCTTTCAGATCGGCTACTTTCCCCCACAGGAGTCTGTGTTTAATGGTGTTGCATTTTGAATCTCTGAACCCATTGTGGCGCAGATAGCCTTGATCTCTGCAAGTTGTACATGCAATCCCCCTAGAGTCTGCATGTAAGTATTTTGTGGATGGAACTTGCCATCCTTCATGTATCCACTCACGACTGCGCAAGCAGTGGAGTATTGATGTTTGGTGCCTATTGCTGGTTGAGCTGAACCATCAGTGTACAAAATTGTCTGATATTGCTCAATAGGTAATGTATTGGCTGGAACTGGATAATCATGTTCCTATTGTGAGAATTCTTGGGTCTGTAATTTGGAGTCAAAAACATAATCAACATCAATGACCATCAGAGAAGTTGCCCATTGAATCCAACATGGATGTAGTGCTTTAGAATTTAGAATGCTCACTTTGGTAACAGCCTCAAAGGCTGGAATGGGGACACAACAATAATGCACTTCCCCTGGGCCAGAGGTCTCTCTTTAAGGACCGCCATCTGGACAGCAGTGAGAATCTTCACATTGGGAGCAAAGCGTTGTTCAGCTGTGGATTATAAGTGTAATTTGTATGCAATGACGGTCTCACCCTCATTGACACTGGAATAGACAAATAAAAAGCAATGGCAAGCAATGAGTGGAGCTTAACTCCACAAATCATATACAACATGTCGCTAAGCGACAGTGCCAGTGCTGTCTAGTCTCGACCTAAAAACTATAGACTAAGAACATTTACATCTACATATAATATACATCTGAGGAGCAACAAAAGAAAGATTAAAAAACACAGTTCAAAAGCCCTTCTGAGTTTGACAGCTACAGTTAAAAAAACAAGCAATTGAATGACATATAAATTAATCAGATAACAATTGTAAGAACATAAAGGCAGGACACACTTGATTCAAATTCCTTCTCCTCCTTCTTTCCCTTTCGGGGCTTAGTATGTTACCAACAAACTATAACAAAATAAAGGGTGTCTTGTGAAGATACAGAATCACAGCCACAAAGACATACATTTTTAAACAACAGTCTTCATATTAGAGACGTTTTTAATACGTTCAGCCTGAACCTCATTAACAGAAAGCAATGTTTATAGGGGTTAACAAATAATAGATAAGGTTTAGTGAAGAACGTTGTCTTCGAGGGTACATATGCATAAACTGATGGCTTGATCAGTTGATCGGTTTCTCTCAGTGAAGCGGACGCCTCCTAAGGAAAGTTTTACAGGTCCAAAACAAATCCGGTTCAATGTTTTATAAGGGCATTCAGATAGATCCTATCTACCCATATAGGCAATGGTATCTCTAACATATTTCAGTCAAGAGTTAAGCTGACATTTGTCCTCATTTTGACAGTCGCTCCATATGGCCTTGTTCAAATGGACTCTGGCCTCACCCAAATAGTTACCCTTTTCAGGAGGGGGAAGGGATATTATGTCAAAAACGTGATTTAAGCCCAATAATTGAGACGCTATAGAGGAAGAAGTGCAGTGTGGGACACGAAAAGTAATTTATGAAATTTGCTTTAAACAATTTTCAGTGCAGCAATGTCAACATAGACTCTGATGTCACTACCATACTCAACAGAGGTCACACATTTAGCCAGGTATACTTTTGACACAACATTTATCAGGAGTCTCCAACCTTTCCTGTAGTAGGAGCTAAATCTGATCATTAAAAACTGTTGAGAGCTAATGCCTAATATAGGCATTTGATACATGCACACTGAAGTCTAATAACTTAAAGACTGCCCATAAATTATCCCAATTCTGCCACAGGGAGTTTACGGTATTAAAGGACCAGTAGCTGTATTGCAAAAGGTTTACATATTTTTGCCCTTGGGATGATAAAAAAGAGATAAAAAAGAAAGAAGCATGGAAAGTAAGGGAAAGAAAGAACAAAAGGGGAGAAAGAAGGAGTGAAAAGCTAAACAGACAGAGGGGCAAAAGATACAAAGGAGATGAAGATTGAGAGAAATTAAGTAGAAAATGAAAGAGAAATAACAAAAAGAAATGGAAAGGAATGAATGAAAGGAGAAAAATAAAGTTACAAAGGATAGTAAAGGAAGAGCATCAAAGAAAGGGAAAAGAAAGAGAAACAGAATGAGAAAACGACAGGAAGTAAGAAAATAAAAAATGAGAAAAATAAAGGTTAAGAAAATGTAGAAGAAAAAATTTGAAAAAGAAAAGCAAAACATGGAGAAAAGAAAGAAAAAAGTACAATAACTAAATACAACAAGAAAGTGAAAGGTAGAGAAATAATAACAGGTGGAAAGATAAAGACAGGAAAGCTAAGACTGAACCAAAGGAGGGAAAGAGGGAAAGAAGAAATAATAAAGCACAATGAGAAAGAGAAAGGAAGATAGGGACAAGGAAGGGAAGTAGAGAAGGAGGGAAATCAAGAAAAATAGTTATTGAGAGAAAAAGGCAAAGAAGAAAAAACTTTGGAGAAAAAAGAAAGAAAAAGAAAAAAGGAGAAAAAATTTAATAACACAGAAGAAAAAAAACAAAGAAGGGGAAGCAGTAGGAACATGAGAAAACTAGAGGTAGAAATTAGAAAAAGTAGCGAGAACAGCAAGAGTGAAATAAATACAAGAAGAGAAAAGAAAGAAACTGAAAAAGAAGGCACAAAAAAGATGGGGGAAGAAAGGAGTAGGGCAAAAAAGAAATAGTGTAAAAAGATATGAAGAAAGAAAAAGTAGGAGAAAGAAAGAAGGAAACCAAGAAAGATGAAAGAAAAATCAAGGAAGAAAAAAGGCATGAAAGAAAGAAAACAGGAGGACAAGGAATTGAAAAAACGAAGTTTTCAGAAGAAGGCAGACTGCATCATCCTATCATCCTGCACTGTCAGCTTTTGAGCCTCACAGAAACAGGCAGTTTTCTTTAAATAGCTGCCTCATCATTTGGGCATGTCTATATTTTCTCAAGCCTGCTGACTGGCAGTTATCATGTGCGAACCAAACAGTGTCAGCCTGTGAGGTACTGCTAGCTTGTGATCCACAACTTTGAGACCCCCGACATGTATAGATTTTTTGGCTGGTCCAGAAGTGAAACCAAAAGTGGACGCAATAGACCACAAAAACATATTTTTCTTGCTATTTATGAAAGGGGATCAAGTTTCAGCACTGTTGTTGGACCTGGCCTTTTTTGCAGGGTCATCTTCAAACGTTTTGCCTCCTTCCTCCTATTTTTCCTGATCTGTTTTTGATGGCTTTTGAACTCTGAGCACTTTAGCACTGCTAACCAGTGCTAAAGTGCATATACTCTCTGTGTAAATTGTACTGTTGATCCGTTTATCCATGATTGACATATTTGATTTGCTAGTAAGTCCCTATTAAAGTGCACTAGAGGTGCTCAGGGCCTCTAAATCAAATGCTGCTAGTGGGCCTGCAGCACTGATTGTGCCACTCACATATTTAACACTGTAATCATGTCTCAGGCCTGCCACTGCAGTGTCTGTGTGTTCAGTTTTAAACTGTAAATTCAACTTGGCAAGTGTCCTCACTTGCCAGGCCCAACCCTTCCTTTTTCCTACATATAACACACCCCTAAGGTAGGCCCTGGGTAGCCCCATGGGCAGGGTGCAGTGTACGGTTAAGGTAGGACATATACTATTGTGTTTTATATGCCCTGACAGTGAAATACTGGCAAATTAGATTTTCACTATTGCAAGGCCTATCTCTCTCTTTGGTTAACATGGGGGCTTCCTTTAAACATGATTAAAGCATAGATTCCCTTTGGAAGCAGATAGACATGTGGAGTTTGGGACCTCTGAACTCACAATTTAAAAATACATCTTTTAGTAAAGTTGTTTTTGAAATTGTGTGTTTGAAAATGCCACTTTTAGAAAGTGAGCATTTTCTTGCTTGAACCATTTTTGTGACTCTGCCTGTTTGTGGATTCCCTGTCTGGGTTAGTTTGACAGTTGGGCTGTTTGCACCTCTCTCCAGACAGTGACACAAAGGAGGCTGGGGTGTAGCTTGCATATTCTGATAAGCCATGTGTGCTAGAAGGGAGGGGTGGAGTGGTCACTCGCACTTGAAAGGGCTGTGCCTGCCCTCACACAATGCAGACTCCAACCCCTGGTGTGTGTCTGAGGCCTTGCCTGGGCAAGGCAGGATTTCACAATCAATGGAGACTTTTATTTGAAGTAAGCCTACTTCAAAGGCCAAAATGGGTATAAGAAGAGGACCCAAAACCACAGACTTTAGACACTTCTTGAGGTAGACACTCTACCTCACAGACACTTCTGGACAAGAAACCTGCGGGTGAAGAATCACGATCCAGACCTGCCAAGAGGAACTGCCTGGCTGCCCAAAGGACTCACTGGGACTGCTTTTCTGACAAGGACTGCTGCGTTGCTGTTGCCCTGCTGCCTTGCTGCTACCTGACTGTGCTGAGAAGTGCCCTCCAAAGGCTTGGATAGAGCTTGACTCCTGTCTTAGTGTTCCTGGGCCCTGCCACCATAACAAAAGGTTTATTGTAATTTTTAGTCAGGTCCAGTGCATCCATGAATGCTACAAATGGGTTTAGTAGCTTTTGCAACCCTAAAATCATCCACATAAACTAAAGCTATAATAGGGCATTTTCCTATTGTGGGAAAATCCACATAGTTAGGCAACAATTAATCTTCTAAGTTGTTTATATAGATTGAACAAAAACGGGTCCAAAGTGCACCCCTAGCAAACCTCTCTTTTGACCTGATCTACCCTGGTGCAAGAGGCATCTATATGAAAACACAGGACAGCAGACATGTCCATAAGAAGGTCTCTCAAAAAGTGCACAATGTTTGAATCCACCTCCAAGGATAAAAGTATTTTCTATATTTTGGTACTATTTACTCTGTCAAAGGCCAATGTGAGATTCATAAATGCCATGTGGCTGGAGCCTGTTCTGGCAACAGTGTATTTATTAATATTGATACGCAAGTTCAAACACTGGTTATAAGGGCCTAGTCCAGATCTAAACCCATTTTGCAAGTTGAAGGGGATATGATTATATCCAGCCCAAGATGTTTACTATTGCGTCTATGAATGATTTTGGTCATAACAATGAAGACAGCTCTTCTTGCCTTTTTAAAAAAACAGATATTGGGCCTCATTACAATTTTGGCGGATGGTTTAAGCCGCCTGCTGAAATTCTGATGGGGACGTTGTCGCTAATGTGGCTACCTCCCCACCGGGGCCATTATGAGTTTCCCTCTAGGTTGGCAGGAGGAGACCTGTGTTTCCGCCTGCCAGCCTAGCGGGAAATACCCTACAGTATTGTCTCCAGCTCACGATCGAGCTGGCGGCAATGTTGTAGAGCGCACGGCTCTGGCCAGGTGTGCCCCTGCACCCATTCTCCGCCAGTCTGTTCTTGGCGGTGCTACTGCCATGAAATCACTGGCGGAGAACAAAGTCGTAATCCTCAGGGCAGCACTGCTTACAGTGCTGCCCTGGTGGATTAGGACCACCACGACTGCCAGACTGCCGGGACAACTAATCCTGGTGGTGCTGGCGGTCCAACAGCGGTAGGACCGCCACGGTCGTAATATGGCGCTCAAACCACGGCATTGGCTGCGGTCCGACTGCCATCAGCATACCTGCTGGTCGTGAGACCACCAGGTTCATAATGAGGTCCAAAATTATTGAAGTGGGCACAGTGATGGAAGACCTTATTTTACGGTGGCATCTATCGTCTGGATTAGCAGGGGAGCCCACATGTCCAGTACACTGGCATATAGATCAGGGAGACGTATTTCAGGAACAGGGGCTTCGTTTTTTGTTAAACACAGGATAACTACCATTACCTCCTCTTTTGAAAAAAAAACTAATTGGATGTGAACAGATACTGAAATTACATATTCTTATGGTGACCAACTGGGATGATGTTATAAATGTCCTCAAAATGTCTCACCCTGCAATCAGGCGGGATATTTGAGCAAACACACCCACTTTTAGACTGGGATAAAATAGAGCAATTTATAATCCTCCCAAAACATAGCACTGTTTAAGCTGAAACTAACTTTCAATAATTGATCCAAAGATGCATTCTTTAAAAGTTTTCCCTGCCTTTTAATCTAAGATGTGTAACGGCATGGGCATAGGAAGTGTGGGGGATGAGAGGGATATACCCCCCCCCCCAGATTTTGGAGTGAGTGGACACGGGGACAAGGGTGGGGGGACGATGGGACACAATAATTTTCGCTGTTTCATTTGTGATTCGCAGGGCCATTACCACTCAAACTCGCCACCTATAATGGCGCTACACTTGACCTGTGACCTCCCTCCAGTTCCGTTACCAATCACAGCATAAAGGACATCAGAGGTCACCCGCCCTCTGCATAACAATGCTGCAACCCTCCAGGGATTATTTAACACTGCGCCCTCACAGTTGCATGTAGTCTGCACTTCTAAGGACAAAGGATGAGAGGTTCTTTGTTGATTACTGTCTGCAGACTGCCCTTCTTCAGCCCTACCTTACTTGCAGTGGTATCGTCAACCCCATTCTACCAGACCCCACCTTAACTACCACCCCACCAGTTTAATTGGGAGTTAGCGTGTGTATGTAGGAGCAACAACTGTTACTCCCTGGTTGACATGACAAGCACAATTCTATTTAAAATCTCATACATATAAAGGTATTACAGACGTACTTCAAATACTCTAGAAAAACTGCAAATAACATTTCATAGTCAAGCCTATATTAACAAAAATAAATGGTCAATACAAGTACACTAGATTTGGCGGTATGTGATTCTTGACTCCGTTTGCTGTCTTTTCTTTGGTTTGGTGTATTTTTGTTCTGCTGGTTTGTAGTTATAAAAAGACACTGATTAACTATGTCCCAGGTTGGTATATTTCTTGTAATGTTTGCAAATGTTGGGAACATTGTAAAAGCTAAATTAAGCCTTCTGACTAGCAGAATGTTTCCAATGGTTACAAACATCATAGAATGAGTAGTCAGTCATCTTCTTTTCCTCACTCGTAATCCCTCACGTTTTCAGGTTGAAAAACTAAAATATTAAAAGAAGCTGAGCAGGAGAGCTGATGCTTCATTATGCGGTTGCTATCTTTAATTTGTAAAAATGGTCAAGTGGTTGGCAGGAGTAGTTCACCGAACTCATTTGTCAAGGACGGGGACTTATCATTATCAGACTTTGACCTGGATCAAGAGCAAGAAAGGCAGAAAAGGGAGAAGAAGGAAGAGAAAGTTACAGTGACAATAGGAGAAGACAAGGATGAAAGAAATCATCAGGAATGTGATTAAGAAACCGGAATTGTAGAGGGGTGCAAGAAAGATGCCTGATGTGGAAATAGGAGTACAGAATCGTGCTATTCTGCAACTCTAGCATTTGGCAGCACTGGCTGTAAACTCCTTATAAAATCTTCTGTCCCTGCACATTTTTCTTTTTACAAATTAAGCACTGATAAGACAGAGATGTGTGTTCACATAGAACTAATATATATTTGCGATAGAATTGGGACCACAAAAATTGTCTTTGAACCAGAAGTAAATTCCTAGGTGCCAAAATGCACAGAAAGTCATTTCACACCAGGTTGGAACATAGTAGAGATACCGAAGAGGGCTAGAGAGAAGGCAAAAATGTATTTGGGACACAGGTCATGCAGTGGTGAAAACCTACTTTGGCAGAGCCGGGTTTCTGACTGAGCATAGTGTACCAGTGCACTTAGATGTTCCTTACTTTCATAGAAAGCTGCTTCCACACTATCAAAGTGTCCACAAGTGCCAACTTTTGCAAAAATCTCAAGTTGTTCCAGAATTAACTCATCCAGTTTGGGTTTTTATTTGTATTACACAAAACTACACCTCCCAGAATATAAATCCTAAATCCAGGACTGGAAAAGATGTTCACTCCAGGTGTGGACCAACTTTAGTTGATATAAAGTATTGAAATCCACAAGTCTTCCAAAAAATATATTTACGGAACTGTGGCACCGGCATTGAACTTTGCTTAGTTTTTAGGTGATAGCCATCACTGGGTGTCCAGTGTTTTAGCTCACAGTGGCTTGCTCTTCAGAAGCATAAGAAATGCCTGAGCACAGCACACCATGCCCTGCCTCAGACCACCACAAATATACAGGCACTGTAGGTGACATATTAAAGAAAAGTGTCCCTACACCCCATGCAGTGCTACTTTCCTTGCGCCCCTTAGAGCCTGCTAACGCCACCATGCGTGCACCATATTTAACATACGGCGCACCATGACAGTAGTTAGGGAACTAGCATCAGCATTTTTGTCGCTAGTTTGGTGCTTTGCCAGATTAGCGTAAAAAATGTTGAGGCTGATCCTACATAGCACCTAGAAGCACATTGAAAATAATAGGAGTCTCATTTTAATGCCTGCCGTGTGCAGGCATTAAAAATGTCACAATAAATGGCACATTTTTTCAGCCTTCCTAACGGGGGAATGCCCCCCCTTGTATATAAATATGCCTGGTGCAGGCACAGTGTGGCACAAGGGGTTACAAAGTGGTGCAATGCATGTATTGGGCCACTTTGTAAATATGGCGCAGCAATTTTGGCCTCGTTGGACCACATTAGAATAAAAAAAATGATTCAAATGTGGTGCAAGGAGGTGCTATGGCCTTTTAAATGTGCCCCAATGATTCAGACTTCTGAACAACTTTCTTTATTATATTCTCTTTATAAACATAGTTTGTCCAGTCCCCAAGATCACATTGAGCAGATCATGTACAACACAATTACCTTTCTATAGCATTCCTTTTGCCTGAAATAGTCTTATAGTGAAGAACTAGCATCCTTGAACATGCAGGTATTCTACCAGGCTAAACTACTGCAAGCATGGCAGGATTTCTCACCTAAAAAAATAGATTTTAGCAACAGAGACCACAAATCTAAAATGGGCAGAGAAGTAGCTAATATAACAGGCCAGGATTTGACCTGTCAGATCAGCCTTTCTGGCACTGTCATATTGGCCTATAGGCCAGTCCAGCCTTCCCTGGAGCTGCTGTGCAACAAAATCAAGTTTTTAATATTGCAAAAATATTGACTGGAGAATATTGGCAAGCATTCAATACAATCAAGGTAAGTATATCTAAGTAAGTACAGATTTTCTATTCTTATTTCCATCTTGATGACATGTATTGTTAAGGAACCTAGATATGGAATAGTAAATCCGTTCCTATCTATTCATACTTATATTGATCATATTGTGGTAGGGTTATATTGTTGCAGCTTGATCTTATTTACTTCCATATTCCAACTCTAACTAAATAAGGCACATTTCTTGCATTGCATTCCATGCTGCACCACTAGTGCATTCACAATTAGACAAATATGACTGGATTTCGTAGTCTTATGCTGTATAGGCCTTTCTTAAGGAAAATTGTCTGTCCCAAAATCAACCAACATGAATAGTTAAGTCCAGTGGTGTTTGGCCAGAGCTGGACAAAAAAGTGGAACCTGCTTGTGTTGGCACTTCCAGTTTTGTTCCTTGTAGAAGTCACTTCAAGATGGTGGGGCAATGGTGGTATGTCACCATATTGTTGGTACAGAATGGTCTAAGATGGCTTCTCAGCAAACCTCGATCCCCACAGGTTCACATAAGGACCAGATTCAAGGTTGATGGAGCTTGTGTATGCTCCACTGCAGACCCACACAGCCCCTTCCTAAATCTGAACTTATCAGTAGGCTCATAGTGGCACACAGCCTGTCCTCCCAACTATTCAGAAGTGTCTTAGCAAAGCCTAATAAGATTCAGAAAGTACTACAGCGCCCGACATTTAGCAAATTGTCCAATGACATTTCAAAATGACTGTGACCACATAACCACTAGAGCACATAAAGGCCCTCATTACAACTTTGGCAGTCTTTTGGCAAGACCACTGTGGTGGAGGCCGCCAAAAGACCGCCATGTAGGTGGTATTCTGACCACCATATTAGGAGCCACACGCTGAAACCAAGCAAAAAACAACCACAAATCTAACACCACCAGGACAACCGTGAGGCAGTCCCACCACCAGCACCCCCATGTTGACAACTGACCACCCACCTGATTACGAACCACAAGTCAGCACAGCAGTCCTTCCATGGCAGAAAACCATTGGCAGTCTGAATCCCTGCACTCAGCAACCAATCTCACATAGAACACCTCACCATATTGGCCAGTTCGAATACCCCCACACCTGACACACATTCACACACAAGGCACACTTGCTCACTGCACTAAATAACACACTCCCACACAACCCACAATGCTTTGTGGGGAAAAAACACAGACAGACATAGTGAGGACACACAAAGGATTTACTGAGCACAGACACACCATAGGCACATATAGACCACACACTCAGCATACGCCACGCAACTGCACCATCTACACTATACACACATGACAACTGCACTCAAACACTATAACCAAACAACACACACAACCAAACAACCCCAAACAACCAAACAACCCCACCCCACCAAGCACCCTTCACCACACCCTTGCACACACAATCCCCACCCCCACCCACAACACAACCATCATGTCCTGTCAAAAGCACCCATCCTACAAAGACGATGCGTTGAGGGTCATGGTCAATGAAATTGTCAGGGTAGAGCCATAATTGTTAGGAGCACAGGTACAGCCAACCTCCATAGCCAGGAAAAGGAGTTCTGGTAGAGAACAGTCGACAGGGTCCGCTCAGTGGTCAACCATCCGCACACAAAGGAGGACATCCAGAAGAGGTGAAACAACCTTAGAGGAAAGGTGCGTTCCACTAAAGCATGCAAAGATATACCCCCTGAGATGTGTGTTGTCTGGCCTCAGTGACAGGTTTTGCCATTTGTGGACAGTTGTGTGTGAGGCTGGAGTTGTCATGGTGTGTCGTCCAACTGGTACCTGCATGTGTGTTGGCATTGGAAGTGGTCCATGAAGTGGTATGATTGTTCCTGAGGAATATCTGTTGTGACAGTGCACTCAGTGGATGTGTTTTGGATGCTTCACATCTGGTACATGGGCCATTGTGGTTGCGCTTAGCAGTATGCTGGGTAGGGATGTATGTGTAGTGTGTCACCTGCTCTGGCTCTGTGATAGGGTCTGACTACTGACATGGCTATACCACAGATTCACATTGTACACATCAGATGTGAACTGTTTTGGTGTCTGTTCCAGTATAGGCCAAATCTGAGTTATCCTCCATGGTGGCATCTGTATACTGAGTGTGTAGCCATGTAAAATGACAAGTAGGTGCTGTGTGGTCTGTAAGTGGAGTTGTACTTACAGAGGACATGGACTTATTAGGTGTTGTGCCTGTAGAGGCTTGATGTGTGTGTCAACTCAGCTGCACTTCAAATGGGTGAAAGGGGTATTGAGGGGTAAGATGTGTATTCAGGCACACTATTCGTTCTGCATCCAGGCCATGCAATGCCAGCTAAAGGGCTTATGCTGGCATCATGGGGATGAGTCTAATAGTGCAGTCCTACTTAGGTATAGCTGTAGGTGTGAGGGTTGCACACAGGTGTGGGTAGTAGTGCATTGGCATGACAAGTTGTAGGTAATGTGTATTTGCAAATTGAATGTCCTAGCCTTGATTGTGACAGATGTGTATGTGTAGCTTGTAAATGGGAGGTATATGTTAACCATTGTGCTCCCTATCTCTCTCTCTCCCCTCCTGAGGTCCATCTCTGTGGGTCAGTCGACAACCGTAAATGCCATCGAGGGACATGAAGCTCAGGTCCAACAGAGCAATGCGTTCCTGGAGGGCATTCATGGTGCCATGGCTGCCCTACAGAGATCCTTTCAGGCTCCAGCCTCCACTCTGAGGCAGCCAGTGTCCATTTGTCTCCCAATCCCCCTCCATTTACCTCTTCCCAATCCTAGAGCCCTCTCCCCATACCCATCCAATGCACATGTACACACGCATGCATCTACCTCAATAGGCCAGGGTAGCTCAGACAAACACAAGCACCACAAGACCCACCACTGGCATGCAAACAAGCAACACACACCTGCACACACACCAACATCCACTCCCTGCACTGACTCCCCCGCCACTCCCTCCCTCACATACACTACAACAGACACATCTGCAGCCACCACACTATCATGCAAGGATCCAGCCACCAGTCCCATCTTACCAACAGTTATCACAATAGCAGACCCACAGACATCCACCCACAAGCATTCCACGCAAGCACCTGCACGCAAGACATCCACATCTACGCATCTCACAACTACTCCCTGTCCCTCCACTCCCAAACTCTTTTGCCATGACTGCCCCGTGTGTCTAAAAAGCATTTCCGCTCAGAGTTTTCCCTGTTCCCTACCTCTCTCCCACACCGTGAGACCCCCAAGCATTCTGTGCCCTAGCCCAAGTCCAGCCCTTCCACCTCAAAGTCCCCCCCTAATCCCCTGCTAGTGCCCATTCCCCTCCCCCTGCCAAGAGATCTGCTACTCCCAAGCCCAGGCCCAAGGACTCCCTTCCCAATCACCCCTCTCCCAAGCACCAGTCCAAGGACCCCTCTCTCAATCCCAAGTAGGCCCCTCCCAAGCCCAAGCCCCCACCAATGCCCTCCTAATCCCAGAGGTGTGTGCCAGCCCCCTTGATACTCCTACCCTGTGGAGGTCATTTTGCAGTCAGGACTCAAGATGGGGCACAGTGAGGTGCCATTTGTGCGTTGGGCACCTATTTCTATGAATTGGTAAATGGCCTTCTATTTGTATATAGTTTTTTTTTATATTTTTAAATATTTGAATACATCTGGGCCAACCTGCTGTTGGTATCGATGGTAACATACTTGTCCTGCCTTTCTTTAGAGATGGCCGTTTAGTGTTTGTGGGCTTTGGCTTGTGTGTGTGTGAGATGTGTGTGTGTGTTGGTTGTGCTTACTGTTGTGCCTGGGCTGCATGTATGTGTGTGAGGCCCTGCCCTTGGTCTCAGTGACATTGCTGTGTTTTGTGTGTAGGATATGTGTGCGTTTGGTACATGCTTGTGTGTAGCCAAATTGTGTATAGTTTGTGTTGGCATGTGTGATGGTGGTGTTGTGTGCCCTTGTGTGATTGTTGTGTGTGCATCATTGTATGTGGTGTTGTCTGTGTCCTATGCGTTGTGTGCGGTATGTGCATGGTGTGACAAATGGCTCATTGTATGGCAACGTGATGTTGTTGATTGGTATTGTGGAGTTGTTACGTGTTGTTGTATGTATGTGTTATCATTTTGAGGTGTGCAGTGTGTGTGTTTGGCGAAGCATTTGTATAGTTACTGTTCTGCTGTCGCTGTGTGGGTCTGGGGTGTGGTGTACAATTATTTTAGACAGTGGTGGTACGGTGTGTGTGTGGGCTGGTGTGTGTATAGCATGTGTGTGATGGCTGTGGTGTGTGTAGGTGGGGTGTCTGTGTGTGTAGTATGTGTGTGTGTGTGTAAGTAGGTGTGTGTGTGTGTTTGTTCATATGGGTGTGTGGTTACATGTGTGTGTGTCGGTCGCATGCCATCCCGGATGTGTGTGTTGTGTGTTCATGTGTACTAATGCCTTTCCCTCCAGTGTGCGCTAGGTGTGTGTACTTACAGTTGTTGTCTTGGTCGCTGGTTCCAGAGTTGTTGTGCGAGCAGGATCAGTGGGAGGACTTCGAGTTCAGGCTCCATGGCAGCTCTGAACAGGTATGTGTTCCTGAAGGTGAGTGTCTCCTTTTATAGAGTTGGTTTTAGCCAGGGTTTTGGTGGAGGTGCGACCGCAGCAGAAAGGCTGGTGCTGTGCAGCCTCGTAATGTGTCCGGGGGATACATGGTCCCTGCCAGTCTGAAGGTGTCAACCGCCATCCATCGCGGCGTGTCCGCACTGGTAGTACTGGAGTTAGTTTGGCTGTGTTCTGTTGGGAACACAGCCATGGTCATAACTTGGCAGTCTTCACCGCCGGGCTGTTGGCGGTACGGCCACCGCCGCCAACATGGCGGTTCTGACACCACCAAAGTCATAATGACCACCAAAGTGTGGCCACTTCAATGCTGATTCTCATTGACTCTTTCTTTTCCTACTACCACAAGTGCTCCATTTGGCTCCTCTGGTTTTCCAGCTTATGACTCCTGAACCTGTCAGAAATGTCCCCAATTATCAACCTTTTGAACATCCTGGTATTTTACTCTTTTCCCTATTCCTGAAAATGTAGTTATAGAATAGATCATAATACACAGGAGTGTGATCATGTGTCATTGTTGAGTAACCAGCTCTCTTTTTCTTTTTCTTTTGCAAAAAGGCTTGCGGCCGAAGACAATAAATTTCACTTTATAAATAGTTAAAATGCTAAGTTTCTATTATACCCAAAACATGCACCAACACAAAAAGTAATGTTGGTCATGTCAATTACCAAGTAGGTTATTCAGCCAAAGCAGTGCTCATGTGTCAAGGAACCAAACTAACAATTCTGCCATAACAATTTTGAAAATGCATAACTAAGGGCCAGATGTAGGAAAGCTTTAGCGACTCTCAAACGGCGAAAAACGCCGTTTGCGAGTCGCTAAAACCCATCTGGTATGTAGAAATGCATTTTGCGAGTCGGAACCGACTTGCAAAATGCATTTCAGAGTCGCAAATAGGAAGGGGTGTTCCCTTCATATTTGCGAGTCGCACTGGTATGCAATTTCATTTGCGACCGCGAAAGCGGTCGCAAATGGACTCGCAGTTACCATCCACTTGAAGTGGATGGTAACCCAGTCGCAAACGGGAAGAGGTCCCCATGGGACCCCTTCCCCTTTGTGTCTGGCCTAAAAAAAAAATGTTCAGAGCAGGCAGTGGTCCAATGGACCACTACCTGCCCTGAAAAATACAGAAACAAAAGGTTTCGGTTTATTTTTCAAAGTGCAGCTCGTTTTCCTTTAAGGAAAACGGGTTGCACTTTGAAAAAAAAAAAATGCTTTATTTAAAAGCAGTCATGACATGGAGGTCTGCTGTTCCCAGCAGGCCTCCATGTCCGTGAGTGTCCTGAATCGCTATGGGGTCGCAAATTGCGACCCACCTCATTAATATTAATGAGGTGGGTCTTTGCGACCCCATAGCGACTCGCAGAAGGTGTCTGAGACACCTTTCTGCATCCCAAATTGCGACTTGCAATTTGAGAGTAGCAGAGACTCGCAAATTGCAAGTTGCAATTTTGGAAGTTGCTACATCTGGCCCCAAGAGTTTAAACCTGACCAAATCAGCTATTAAGTGTTACATTTATAAACTGAATGCCTAATAGTCTAATAGTGCAGTCCTACTTAGGTATAGCTGTAGGTGTGAGGGTTGCACACAGGTGTGGGTAGTAGTGCATTGGCATGACAAGTTGTAGTTAATGTGTATTTGCAAATGGAATGTCCTAGCCTTGATTGTGACAGATGTGTATGTGTAGCTTGTAAATGGGAGGTATATGTTAACCATTGTGCTCCCTATCTCTCTCTCTCCCCTCCTGAGGTCCATCTCTGTGGGTCAGTCGACAACCGTAAATGCCATCGAGGGACATGAAGCTCAGGTCCAATAGAGCAATGCGTTCCTGGATGGCATTCATGGTGCCATGGCTGCCCTACAGAGATCCTTTCAGGCTCCAGCCTCCACTCTGAGGCAGCCAGTGTCCATTTGTCTCCCAATCCCCCTCCATTTACCTCTTCCCAATCCTAGAGCCCTCTCCCCATACCCATCCAATGCACATGTACACAGGCATGCATCCACCTCAATAGGCCAGGGTAGCTCAGACAAACACAAGCACCACAAGACCCACCACTGGCATGCAAACAAGCAACACCCACCTGCACACACACCAACATCCACTCCCTGCACTGACTCCCCCGCCACTCCCTCCCTCACATACACTACAACAGACACATCTATAGCCACCACACTATCATGCAAGGATCCAGCCACCAGTCCCATCTTACCAACAGTTATCACAATAGCAGACCCACAGACATCCACCCCAGTCACCACATCTGCACCAACCACAACCACTGACACTCCCACATGCAGCACATGTACTATACCTATATAACACCTCAACTGATAGACACCCATCCACCATAGCATCTCCCAGCACCTCCTCCCCCCTCCCAAAACACCGAAACGCCCACACTCACCCTCCCAACATACACCCCGCACCCACAAGCATTCCACGCAAGCACCTGCACGCAATACATCCACATCTACGCATCTCACAACTACTCCCTGTCCCTCCACTCCCAAACTCTTTTGCCATGACTGCCCCGTGTGTCTATAAAGCATTTCCGCTCAGAGTTTTCCCTGTTCCCTACCTCTCTCCCACCCCGTGAGACCCCCAAGCATTCTGTGCCCTAGCCCAAGTCCAGCCCTTCCACCTCCAAGTCCCCCCTAACCCCCTGCTAGTGCCCATTCCCCTCCCCCTGCCAAGAGATCTGCTACCCCCAAGCCCAGGCCCAAGGACTCCCTCCCCAATCACCCCTCTCCCAAACACCAGTCCAAGGACCCCTCTCTCAATCCCAAGTAGGCCCCTCCCAAGCCCAAGCCCCCACCAATGCCCTCCTAATCCCTGAGGTGTGTGCCAGCCCCCTTGATACTCCTACCCTGTGGATGTCATTTTGCAGTCAGGACTCAAGATGGGGCACAGTGAGGTGCCATTTGTGCATTGGGCACCTATTTCTATGGATTGGCAAATGGCCTTCTATTTGTATATAGTTGTTTTTTTGATATTTTTAAATATTTGAATACATCTGGGCCAACCTGCTGTTGGTATCAATGGTAACATACTTGTCCTGCCTTTCTTTAGAGATGGCCGTTTAGTGTTTGTGGGCTTTGGCTTGTGTGTGTGTGAGATGTGTGTGTGTGTGTGTTGGTTGTGCTTACTGTTGTGCCTCGGCTGCATGTATGTGTGTGTGGCCCTGCCCTTGGTCTCAGTGACATTGCTGTGTTTTGTGTGTAGGATATGTGTGCGTTTGGTACATGCTTGTTTGTAGCCAAATTGTGTATAGTTTGTGTTGGCATGTGTGATGGTGGTGTTGTGTGCCCTTGTGTGATTGTTGTGTGTGCATCATTGTATGTGGTGTTGTCTGTGTCCTATGCGTTGTGTGCGGTATGTGCATGGTGTGACAAATGGCTCATTGTATGGCAACGTGATGTTGTTGATTGGTATTGTGGAGTTGTTACGTGTTGTTGTATGTATGTGTTATCATGTTGAGGTGTGCAGTGTGTGTGTTTGGCGAAGCATTTGTATAGTTACTGTTCTGCTGTCGCTGTGTGGGTCTGGGGTGTTGTGTACAATTATTTTAGACAGTGGTGGTACGGTGTGTGTGTGGGCTGGTGTGTGTATAGCATGTGTGTGTTAGCTGTGGTGTGTGTAGGTGGGGTGTGTGTGTGTGTAGTATGTGTGTGTATGTGTAAGTAGGTGTGTGTGTGTGTTTGTTCATATGGGTGTGTGGTTACATGTGTGTGTGTCGGTCGCATGCTATCCCGGATGTGTGTGTTGTGTGTTCATGTGTACTAATGCCTTTCCCTCCAGTGTGTGCTAGGTGTGTGTACTTACAGTTGTTGTCTTGGTCGCTGGTTCCAGAGTTGTTGTGCGAGCAGGATCAGTGGGAGGACTTCGAGTTCAGGCTCCATGGCAGCTCTGAACAGGTATGTGTTCCTGAAGGTGAGTGTCTCCTTTTATAGAGTTGGTTTCAGCCAGGGCTTTGGTGGAGGTGCGACCGCAGCAGAAAGGCTGGTGCTGTGCAGCCTCATAATGTGTCCGGGGGATACATGGTCCCTGCCAGTCTGAAGGTGTCAACCTCCATCCATCGCGGCCTGTCCGCACTGGTAGTACTGGAGTTAGTTTGGCTGTGTTCTGTTGGGAACACAGCCATGGTCATAACTTGGCAGTCTTCACCGCCAGGCTGTTGGCGGTACGGCCACCGCCGCCAACATGGCGGTTCTGACACCGCCAAAGTCATAATGACCACCAAAGTGTGGTCACTTCAATGCTGATTCTCGTTGACTCTTTCTTTTCCTACTACCACACGTGCTCCATTTGGCTCCTCTGGTTTTCCAGCTTATGACTCCTGAACCTGTTAGAAATGTCCCCAATTATCAACCTTTTGAACATCCTGGTATTTTACTCTTTTCCCTATTCCTGAAAATGTAGTTATAGAATAGATCATAATACACAGGAGTGTGATCATGTGTCATTGTTGAGTAACCAGCTCTCTTTTTCTTTTTCTTTTGCAAAAAGGCTTGCGGCCAAAGACAATAAATTTCACTTGATAAATAGTTAAAATGCAAAGTTTCTATTATACCCAAAACATGCACCAATACAAAAAGTAATGTTGGTCATGTGAATTACCAAGTAGGTTATTCAGCCAAAGCAGTGCTCATGTGTCAAGGAACCAAACTAACAATTCTGCCATAACAATTTTGAAAATGCATAACTAAGGGCCAGATGTAGGAAAGCTTTAGCGACTCTCAAACGGCGAAAAACGCCGTTTGCGAGTCGCTAAAGCCCATCTGGTATGTAGAAATGCATTTTGCGAGTCGGAACCGACTCACAAAATGCATTTCCGAGTCGCAAATAGGAAGGGGTGTTCCCTTCATATTTGCGAGTCGCACTGGTAATGAATTCCATTTGCCACCGCGAAAGCGGTGGCAAATGGACTCGCAGTTACCATCCACTTGAAGTGGATGGCAACCCAGTCGCAAACGGGAAGGGGTCCCCATGGGACCCCTTCCCCTTTGTGTCTGGCCTAAAAAATAATTTTTCAGAGCAGGCAGTGGTCCAATGGACCACTACCTGCCCTGAAAAATACAGAAACAAAAGGTTTTGTTTATTTTTCAAAGTGCAGCTCGTTTTCCTTTTAGGAAAACGGGTTGCACTTTGGAAAAAAAAAACTGCTTTATTTAAAAGCAGTCATAACATGGAGGTGAGCTGTTCCCAGCAGGCCTCCATGTGCGTGAGTGCCCTGAATCGCTATGGGGTCGCAAATTGCGACCCACCTCATTAATATTAATGAGGTGGGTCTTTGCGACCCCAATAGCGACTCGCAGAAGGTGTCTGAGACACCTTTCTGCATCCCAAATTGCGACTTGCAATTTGAGAGTCACAGGGACTAGCAAATTGCAAGTCGCAATTTGGGAAGTTGCTACATCTGGCCCCAAGAGTTTAAACCTGACCAAATCAGCTATTAAGTGTTACATTTATAAACTGAATGCCACACAGTAAGCATTGTTACGCACAGAGTTTCATAGAAAGCCTCTGTATTTCCTTCCTAACATAGCCACAACTCTGTACGCTATTTCTAATGTGAGTTAATTTGCAGTGCAGTAAACTGTGGCCATTCTCTTAAGCCATAGCCAAAACAGAGCTGAAATATTCATATTATCAAAAATGTCACTTAACATGAGTCCACAATCATTTGGAAAATCATAATCAAATTCATTCATGGCTTTAGAAGCCAACATTAATCAGAAATACAAATACCATCAGTATCACCACCAACATAAATTCAATAAAAAAAAGTCCTGCAGTGTGAAAATCATGAAATGCCAATACTTTCATTATTTCTTACCATTATGTTTCCCTTGGCTAATTTAGAAGCTGTCCTAAGGTTGTGGTTATGGGTGTACTTTTAAAATGATTACCAATCTCTGTGCAAGCCACTGTTTAAGTGGGTATGAGAGCTCTGACTTGTGTGATAATGACCACACCCCACCCCAATTTTTCCCAGGTAAATTTCAAGAAATCAAACCAGACTATATTTACTGGGGGAAATAAGCAAAGTAAATTCTAAGAAGTGTGGAAATTGTGTGGAATACACCCAGTCAGCATGCAATTCCTATTTTTTAAGAGAAATTTAACTGCGTGTATATCACACCTGTGGTGTTGTTACTTTCCATGTGTGGTAGACATATCACCCTCTTCTGGATTATATGTAATCTGGGCCTGAGAGGAGTTATTTTATCATGTAGCTGTACAAGGCTTTAAACTCAGGGAGTGCTTCTGACATATGTGACCATATGTGACATTCCATGTAACAAATATTTGTCTTGGTTTATTGAGATTCTTACCTGGTAACAAGCCTGACAAGGGATCCTACGATCAGACAGGTACAGTAACATCTATCTGTTCTTACTTTGACATTCAAATACAATGCTGAAATATCTAAAAACTATGGAATTGCCTAACCTCATTGATGCATTAAAAGCAAAAATGACTTATAAAAGAATGGGAGATCAATGGATTAAGCTTGGCAAAAGAATATAGTATGGGTGAGTTGGTGGAAATAGGATGAGTGGGCTCTGCCCATGTCCCTCTCAGTTCAACCGAGCTACACGCACCCACTACAGAGGGGAGTAAAGAGGGAAGACATTTACAAAGCTATTCTCAATGTCTGGCTTAATGATAAACTGTGCATGTCAGGTATGCTCACCCCTGTGAGGAACCCTCACCCCTGAACTATAAGAGGTAGGGCTCAGACCTGGGTCTCTTTCTCCTGGGGTCTGCTATTGTTTGGATCTGAATTTTTGGGAAATATAATGCAGGTACCCCAACTTCAGCCGCTCGTCTCACTGTCCTAATTCAAGCATCCAATGTTGCAATCCTAAAGGGGGAACCCACTTTCTTTGTTTTTTATTTTTTTCAATATAAGTTAAAAAGGGGCTCCTTATGGAATCTTGTTTAACTATGCAATACGTAAACTCCATTGTTTTTCATTTTGGTTCAGATGGACGTTCCTGCCTCTATACTGCACCTAGGAAGTAATTGTCCCAGACAACAGAAGTGTTTTTTTAAGTTCATTAGATCTACTGAGGTGAATTAACAATGGTGAAATGTCTGGCTCCTGATGATGCTTGATTTTCTATGTTCCAACATCAAACAAGCTAAGTACAGGAAGCATGAAAGGGGGAAACAGTGGTGGGAGGTATACACTTCAACATGCAGTTCTAATTAGCTCTAATCAATAAATTACTAGAAATACATTGTATTCCACATTAAGGATACCTAGTGTCAGAGCTCAAAATATCTTCATGTAAATCAGGCTGCAATAAAGGAAAAACATAACCAGTTGCTGAGGGAGCTCAATTAACGTCAGACACATATTAAACTGATTTCAAGACAACTTAAAAACACTTCTGGTGACTTTTTATGGACCTGAGCTGATGAATGCATTTTAAGTGCAAGTTTAATTGAACTTTTTCTAACTTCTGCATTTTCCCTGGGCAGTGCTAACAAAGCAAAACTAGATTTTTCAATATTTATTGTCTCTTTGACGATATCCATAAACATGATAACAGCCTGTGTGCTCATGAGTGCATAACCACCAGGGACTACTATCACCCTCAGTATTTTTAACTTTTAGATACAGTATCTCTGCATCTTTCTTAGTGTTTTGACCAGGAAGGCATCCAAACCTATGAAAAACTTGAACAGGTGTTTTTAACAGGCAATGGCATTGACTCTATTACTCAGTACAATTAAATTGACCCTTTGCTGCTCTCAGTTGAATTAACTACATTATCAAGTATGTTCAAGTACTCTTCAGTCCCGGAACTAGCAGAGATACTCCAGAAAATGCTTGCAACAGAGGGAGCTTTCTTTTCCCAGGTTCAGAAGCTACTACAGATTATTTTGGTTATTCCAGTAACTTCTTGTGAGGCTCAGAGACGTTTTAGTGGTCTCCACCGACTGAAAACTTGGCTAAAATCAACTATGTCCTAGAAAAGACTGACTCATGTTGCCATGTGAAACATATATAAAAAGATAGTGGACTCAGCTGACCTACAGACAATAGGGAAATAACTTTTCCTCCACACTGAATGGAGCAAAAAATGATTTCGCTTTTCACATTAAAGTTCATAATTGCATTAAAGCTGTCTGAAGCAAGAAAACATAATTTCTAATTAGTACAATTGCATTTTGAGGTTTAGGAATGTTACTAAGAGTATTTAATGTATTCTTCCTTTTTAAGTACAATCTTTGTTTGCTTGGTGCACGAAGATGGAAGATTCATAAACATGTATTTTCACATTTCGTCTGATTACTTTGGAGATGTAAATAACAATAAAGCATATTTGCAAACTATGACTACCTGCCTGCCTTTCTCAATAGTTCACTTTTAGCTATGCAATTGTATTAGTTTAACAAAGTGTGCTGTCCTCACACAACAAGTGATTTTTATAGGGTCACTGGAAAGTCCACAAAGTTGTCTCTGTCCCCACCAGCAAGTTTGTGTCTCCTATGCTTCTGGACTGCTGGCTATCAATGTCTTATCACTTGGTCAGGATCGAAAAATCCTTCGCAAGTTTCTATTGGCCTTAGAGCACTCCGAATCGAATTATCTGATTGTGTGGTGGGTGGGAGACTGCCTGGATACAGTCAGATGACCAGGACCTTATTGGATAGAGAGATGAACGTGCTATGGATGTCATGGGCTGACGAGTCTTTATTCAAACACGTCACAAGATTAAGGGCATAGCTGCTAAACAATACTGCCCAAGAATCGGTCAGGGGGCACCTTTGACCATCACAGTCTCCTACCTTAATCAAACAACTTAACTCCACTATTTGTCCTTTTTGGGCCCCTGCCCAAAGGCACACCTTTTGTAAGCGAGAGACAAACTGGGGTAAATCTATTAGATTCTATCTTAATGACTCTAGTTAAGCTAAATAGGGGGCCCAGACAAATATAAAGTCAATGATACTCCTATATTAATATGGTTCTCATACATTAATGACATAAACGGCTTAACCTTTTAGTTAAGATATCATCCTTGATGGGCTGTAATGTGCAAAAATTCTATGTCTGAGCAGTTTGTACTTCCTTGGGGGGGTGTGACTAAAAAGGGTGTTGCCCCTGTCATGAGCCAAGAAATGAGAGGCCCTCAAATTCAGGGTAAGAACATATAGGTTTACGCTAAACAGAAATTCTGTCCACCACACACATCCTCTAGTGGTGTTTTAATAGGCTTCTGAAATTGGAAAGAGGTTAATGCATGAATCCGACCACCATGTGTCACTGTTTTGAGTGGAAAAGTGCATTCTCACGTGTGGACACTGGGCTTATAAGTGGATTGTTTTTATGAAACTAAGGGAAGAACTGGTGTGGTTTCTTGTGCTGTATATACTTACAGGTGTCCTGAGAAGCTGTGACCTTATGGAAGGTAGGACTCTTTGCTGGTGACTCTCTGTACAATGTCTTATAGGGTGTACTAGAGATTTAAAATTGTGATGAATAGGGATCCTTGGCCCTGATGAATGCCCAAGACCTTTAGGGGCTTGTAAGAATGGGCAGAAACATGTTGGCTTAAATAGGTGACACCAATCATCACTATTGTGTTCTCACCATATGTTTTTAACAATACTTGTGTTCCCCAGTAATAAAGGAATTACCCGGGTAAACACAAGGCATTCTTATAAGTCTAGATCCCAGTCTTTTTATCCAGTAAATATTTATCAAGAAATCCCCTCTGCTCAGAGGAGACAGGCGGTTGAGTCCGCCCTGATGGTATTGACCCTACCAGGATGAAGAGTAGAAGTGAAGGATGAAGCATAACACTATTAAGTGTGTGAGGCTTCTACTTCCATAATTGGAAATTACCTTAGTGAGGAAATGTGAGCCCAGAAATTGACCTTAAGAGCTGTTCATGTATGAAGGAATTAGGAAGGTGACTTCCCCAGAGCAGTCATATTTTTGTGCTTAGATTGAGAAAGATAACCATGGCCTGCAAAGGTAGTAAGGAGCTATCAGGATAATTGACAATCTTATCCAGTGAGAAGACAAGATTACATTAATTTAAAATGGAATTTAAGCAGCCCCCTTGTCTAGAATGTTTCATATGGATCAAGTTGCTGGTTGAACAAGAAGGTGCGTACGACACCTACCAGGGGTGAATATTAAACTCACCTAATAGCATGAGCCAAATATTCAATTTACATCGCTCCCTATGACAGTCAACAAACGGTTTCAAAGAATAAAGATGCTCAAGCTTATTATCTGTGAAATTCACATTTTTAACAGTAATAGTTTGCTTTCATTTGAAAAAGTAATCAACACAACCTGCAAATTTAAAGACCTTTAGCAAGCTTACACTTGAATGAAAGAGAAATCATTGTTAGCAGCCCTTCTTTGCCTTTACCAGATAACAAAAAGATTGCTGGCAGTGCAAAGGATTGATGCCAAACAGTACTGCATTATATGTTACACTTTAGCAGGGACGTTCCAAAACAGTAGAAATATGTCCTGCTCATAACCCCTAAAATCCTTAAAATGACACAGGGTAGAGAGACAGGTAGAGACACAAAAAAGGGAAAGGGGTTTAGATAGTGCAATAAAGTAGACAGAGGTCAAATAGAGAGACAATTGCCCTTCCGCAGGGGATGCTCAAAGATGGGGGCCCTGGGAAATTGCACACTTTGCACATGCCTTAAAACAGTGGTTCCCAACCTGTGGTCCAGGGACCCCTGGGGGTCCACGAAGCCTCCTCAGGGGGTTCCAATAATGATTAATTGGGGGTCCCTGGGTTTCACTAATGAAAAAGTGGGGGTCCACAGAAGTCAAAAGGTTGGGACCCACTGCCTTAAAAAGTACTTGACGGCCTATAGAAAAAGACACAAAGGTAGAACTGTAAAGGAGGAAGGAGATCCATGAGGCCAAGATGCCTGGACCACCAGTCGAGCAGACAAATAAAACTAACAATTACACAGTCTCCTGCAAAGGACTTCCCCTAATCGACTTTACTCACCTTATCAAGTTGATGTAGTGACCATTGCCCATCCCCCCAACATGTTTACCAATCCAATGCATGACCTTGTTTTTGAATTGAGGATAACTTTCCCAAACTACCATACATGGTGTGGCATCTTGTGGCAAATTTATAACAGCATGTGCAGGGAATAAGGCCAAACCGTTATGGATCAGAATTTGTATTACTCATCTCAGTAAGCCCCTAGAAGCCCTAACGGGTTGAAAAAACACAGTGAGAGGAATGATGAGGGGAAGGTCAGCCAGCACATTGGAAGAGGCTGTTAATGGGGTAAAAGGGAAACCCAAGTGGCAGCTGGAGCTGAAACTGGTGCTGATGTGACCATAGAATCAGAGGCCACTTATTCGACCTCCTGAGCCTGAATGGAACAGAGCAGATGCAACCTCCTCGGGAAAGGCCACTGCCAACACCCCATGCCCAACACCCCAATTTTCACTTCTTAAGCGGAGTGAATCTGAAGGCCCCTTCACTTTTGCAATCAGTGCAGCAAACTAGATGGCGACTACTGCCTTGAATCCCTATCCTATTAATTGGGTTCTGGTGCACAAACATGTAAGCCCAGTTCCTTCTCCACAGACATGATCTCCTCATTAAGGGCCTCCACAGCAGAGCTCAAAACACTAATTATAGTAGTTTTAGTGCAGACATCTTTATGAGACACTTTAGGAATGTCACTGGGGCAATGGACATACATTTTCCCATTCTGAATGAATCATTGAATGCAAGGTGAAAGAGCAATGGCCCTGTCTTTGCCTGGGAACAGGTCAAGTGGGTCATGCACGGTAGGTCAAAGGAGAGAACTATAAACTCAGTAGCCCCTCCTTGTCCATCCTCATAGACCAACAGAATCATGGGCTTTCTGGAAACAGGAACCATCAAACATGGTGTCAAACATCCAGAGCTGTGGGGCAATTGATTGATGCTAGACCTGTCAGTCTTAGAGTGTTCTTTTCTGTTTGCCTAACATTTTTGCTGTATCCCTTTGTTGGCTTTAGGGCTCTGAGCACTTTCTCACTGTTGACCAGTGCTAATGTGCATGTGCTTCTCCCCTAAACATGGTAAAATTGGTGTACCCACAATTGGCATATTTAATTTATTTGTAAGTCCCTTGTAAAGTGGTATACCATATACCCAGGGCCTGTAAATGAAATGTTACTAGTGGGCCTGCAACACTGAGTGTGCCACCCACACAAGTAGCCTTTCAAACGTGTCTCAGGCCTGCCATTGCAGGCACTGTGTGTGCAGTTTCACTGCCACTTTGATTTGGCATTTAAAACATCTTGCCAAGCCTTAAACTCCCTTTTTATTACAGATAAGTCACCCCTAAGGTAGGACCTAGGTAGCCTATAGTGAAGGGTGCTATGTAAAGGCAGGGCATGTACTTTTAAGTTTTAAATGTCTTGGTAGTGAAAAGCCCCCAAAATTGTTTTTCACTGCTGTGAGGCCTACTCCTCCCATAGGCCAGCATTGGGAATTCCTTAATATACTTTTAAGCTGTAATTCCTGATCAAAACAAAGTAGCTACGTCATGTTTCATACCATTGTAATGGTAATGATAAATCCTCTGTACTGGTAAAGTCGGATGTAACATTATTATCATCTGCTCTTATTGCTCTGTGTGCCTTGCAACCTGTCTCCAATACACTCCGAGTGGGTGACAGTTACACTTCATGAATTCCCTCTAGACAGCCACAAACACAGGATGGTTAGCTGTGTTTGAGCACTCATCTACATTCTGGTGGCTCTTCCTGAACAGGAAGGGTGGAGGGGAGCTGACACTTACAATTAAATAGGGAGCGCCTGTCTCCGCACAAAGAGCTTATTACCCCCAACTGGTAGTCTGGAGCTAGGGCTGGGCGGAAAAGACCTCTCTGCACTACAAAACCCTTCTTTAAAGGCACGACCACTTCAAAGGTACATCTGGGTATAAGAACTGGGTTTCTGACCCTAACAAATCAGTACACGACTGGACCTGGGAAGAACTCTGCAGGAAGTAAGGACTGCTGTGCTATAAGGAGTGACACACATCTGGATTGCTTTCCCAGAAGGACTGCTCTTTGTCTTGGTGAGTTGCCCAGCTGATCTTTGCCCTCTGAGGAACCCTTTCATCTGAGCCAGAGTGACTCCAAGGGCTTGGTGGCTTGCCCCCTCTTCTTCTGCAGTCTCAAAGACATCAGACACTGCCTGTAACACTGCTCTTGCTGCTGGACTCTGTCATCTGTGTGCCCTTCCCTTGCCTGAGGTGTCATCGCAGCCCTGGGCCTCAAAAATGGTTCTTGCAGCTGTTTCTGTGCAAGAATCAACGCATCCAGGCCGTTGCACTCGGAACCAATGCAGTGCCTTCATAGCCAACGCATTGCCTATTTGACAATGATCCAGGGCCCAACTGTGAGGTTCAACAATGATGCAGCATCCATTTGAGGAAATCACTGTACGGCATGATGATGCATCACCTGCACCTCAACTGAGTTTGAGCGGACACAAGTCCTGATTACGAGGCTTGACACAGATGCATCTACCCGACTGCATGGATCAGAACTGATAGATCAAAGTACTCTTTCAGTGGGCTCTGCATGAGTCCTGTAGTCAGCTTGCCCTCCATCATGGTCGGACTGAACATTGAATTTACCCTGGTCTAGCTCGACTTCAAGTAACCTTCAGCACTATTGACTTATAAGCACTTCTAATTATTGGATTTTTGTTGTTTTGGTCTTGATGTACTCATATAATTATTCTGTATTTTACTAAACTTGTGTACAGTCTTTTTGTGGTGTTTTCAGTTACTTATTGTGTGTTTTGTACAAATACCTTACACATTGCATCTTCAGATAAGGCTGCCTGCTCTGTGGCAACCTACCAGAGGGTGAGCACAGGTTATGTCTAAATGTCTATCTAGCTTAAGTTAACTAGAAGTGCTGTTTCCTGATTGTACAGGGTGCATACTCTGACAACCAGAAACCCCAGTTCTAACAATTATGCTATATTTACAGTAGGCCTTCCTTCTCCAGCCTCACAGGCCAACGGAATCCTGGCCCTTGTGGTCCAGCAACTAAGCAAACCACTGTATGAAGCGTCAAGTGATGTGGGTAATGGAGTGCACTATATGTACAGTGGCCACTTCTCCCTCAGACCCTCAAACCAACAGAATCCTCAGGTACTGGTCCAGCAACGAAAAAGACACAGTGTCCTATGTTTGTCATTTCCTTCAGTTCTATCCTCTCCCCCGGTATATACTCTCCCATTCTTCTGTCTCCATTTTTTCTCTCTCTTTTCATTTCTTTTTCTACACTAATTTACCTTGTGTCTATTCTTGTACTCTACTCTCTTTTCCTTTAATCCTTTCTCTTCCAGTTTACACTCTCTTCCCCTCCTTTTCTCTCTTCCCTTACTTCTCTCTCTGTTATACTGTCTTATCTTTATTGTAAGAGGCTGGCCCTTATGTAATGTGCAAATCTAGGCACACTGTGCAGGGGGTCCAGGCAACCACACGTTGGTTTACAGAGGTAAAAACTAGATCACCTAATGCTCTAATTTTTTAGGTAGCTTGGTCGAGCAGTTAGGCTAATCTTGGAGATATGCAAAGCCTTTGTTGTACTCACAATATCAATCATACAACCCACACATTCAAAAGAATAACTCAAGACCAATTTATAAAAATACTTCAGATATTTATATAATTTTTAAGACGAAGATTATCAAAATTGGTTAAGTACTTTTTGAAATATCGATATTTGAAGCTTAATAAAAATAGTCTTTTTGTGCGTAATTATGCAGCATAGGAATCAATGGAAAATCACCTTTAAAAATACATATAAAATCACAAATTGCTTTACCAAGTTCTTCTTTTGAAGGTTGGTCCAGGTCATTGGTGGGCATACTGTGCCAGCTGGAGAAGTTCGTGCAGCTCGTGGTTCAGGCGGGAGCAGCGGTGAAAGGTCTCTGGAGCTGGTGCAGGGTCACTGCGGGGGACCATTTGGAAAATGTCTGTGCAGGTAAGTTTAGACGTAGTTTCTTGGGGTCCCCTTGGACTGTAGAGGTTGTAAGGGATGAGGGACCCTTATGGAACATCAGGTTCTTCATTGCAGGGCACAGGCAGCCAGGTGCAGAGCGAATCAGTGAGCCAGGAGCTGTGCACAAAGATGCCTTTTAGATTTAGAGGTAAGTCACTTCAAGTGTAATTTGCAGGACAAATGGGGCACTCTGGCAGGAAGTTCAGGGTGTTCCTAAAGTCCCTCAATTGGGCCTTCCTTCTGGTTCTTTTTCAGCCCCGGGCAGGCTGATTTTCATGGCATCCAACATGAGCTGACCAAGATCCATGGTATTAGCATGGTTCTACCACTAGAGGGTGCAGTGCCACCTTGGCAAAGTTGCAGGGTTTGTCCTCACAGTTGTTTTTGTATTATTGGGTCTGGCCGCAATGTCTGGTTCGGGGGTTAGTGACCAGTCAGTGAAGTGGCCCTAACTGGTTTGATGTTTGTGTCTTGTTGTAGAGTGGTACCGCCACTCTGGAGGGAGTTCTTGGGTGATTGGTGAAGCCTGGAGGTCCTCAGGGGTTCCTGAGGTCAGTGTAGCTTCTCCTCAATGATGACTGTCGGGCCCTGTGTGCAGTAGGCAGGGTTTGGCACATTTTCTTTGTGCAGCAGGTCCACAGCTCTTGTGCCTTGTATCTTATTGGTGCTGGTCTTCTTTGTATTCTTCGAATCTGATTATCTGGTCTAGGGATGCCCACTAAATACTGAATTTAGTAGATGTTTTAGGGGGAACCCGGTAGTGTCCAATGGGACGCCTACCTATGGGTGGCTGCACCCACTATAGTGACCATTCCTGTGGGAAGGGTCACTTCCCTATCCCTGACTGGCTATTTTCCTTCCATCTAAGATGGAGGAAAATGAAATGGAGTGTCCACCTCACATGCAACAGCTTAGGGGTGGTGCACCCAGGTGGGGCCACTCCTCCTACCCTTTGTGTAGTTTCCCACCTTTACTCATTCCAAAAGTGGAGGTTTGCAAAGGGATTGACCATCTGCTACTAGCAGCAGGCCTGGGTGTTGAGTTTAAAAGGTGGTAAGCCTTTTGAAGCTTGCTACCAGGGCAATGCACATTCCCGAGAGAGGGGGTGTTAGCACCTCCACCCAGGAAGGGCATTGTTCTACAAACAGAGAGACAGTGCTCTCCCCCAAAGATTTGTAGATTGGGTGTCTGGAGGTTGCAGGCTAGATAGAACCAGTCAGCAACCATGCCAGGGTACTTAGCTTTTGTAGGGGGCACATATAAGGTGACCCCTGGGTACATTTAGCTATAAATCCAATACTGGCACCAGGTTGGATTTATCATTCTGAGTTGTTTGATACCAAACAACCCAGGGTTCAGAGTGGCCATCATGTAGCTGAGAAACTCATGTTGACCAGTGTCCAGCACATGTATTAAAATGGCTGCTCTGTACACACACTCTGTCCAGTGGGGGTATATTGCTCATGCACTATGCCCTCACACTAGGCCCCCAAACTTGTCCCGCCATCAGGCCACCTGGGCGGCCTGAAAACCGCCTGCCCTAATAAGAGTTCACTGCAGGGCCGGCGGGCATAAACAGTGTGTCAGCCCTGTGGCCCTGCGGTGAACAGGGCCGTAACATTGACGCGGGCTTGTAATCGAGCCGGCATCATTGTGCCAGTGAGGCACGTGCCGCAGCACCCATTGCGCTTTCCACTGCCCATAATTCGGGCAGTTGAAAGCATGATGGGGCTGTCCATGGGGGCCCCAGCACTGCCCCTGCTAAGTGCATGGGCAGTGCAGGGGCCCCTGGAACCCCCTTTTCCACCAGTCTTTGCATGGTGGCAGAAAGGGGACTCGTAATCCCTAGGCAGTGCTGCAAACAGTGCTGCCACTGCCGAGAACATCAGACTATTGTCTGGCGGCAACCTGGCAGTGCCAGTGGTCCAACTGTGACGCTTTCACCTCGGTCGTAATGTTGCGTCCGGACTGTCGCTTTCGCAGTGGTCCAACCGCGACCATGACCCTAGCAGTCTGGTGACCGCCAGGGTCAAAATTAGGGCCATACTATGATGTACCCAGCCTTAGGGCTGTAAGGCCTGCCAGAGGGGTGTCTTACCTATTGTATATGCAGTGTATGTTGGACAGGGCACACAGGCAGTGTGCCATGTCGAGATGGTGTTTTAGATTTACACCAGTACACCCAGCCTGCAATGGAAGTGCTGGGGCATCTGGATGCACGGGCCTAGAGGGAGGCACAATTAGTGCTGCTGCCCTCAGGGGCCTACCCTTTATACCCCATGCACTGAGTTCCCTAGTACCTTTTACTTGGGACTTATAGTGGTAGCTAAAAGGTGTATCCAATTGTGCCAATGAACCACAACAGTTTTAGGGCTCTGGCCCATGGAACCTGGTTAGCAAGGGCCGTGGGCAGTACAATTTCTAGGCCACATCATACATCAGGCAAAAGGGGGTGGCTAACCATGTTAAAAAGAGGCCTTTTCTCACATTTACCTCCACATGTCCTAATTCTGTTCTAATTTTCCCCACTGCCCTCTCTTTCTTCTTGTGGCCAAACGTGAGCATTAAGATAGAAGGTAATATCATGGAACGACTGGGCTGCAAAAGAACCATCAAATATCAGCATCAAGGCGATAAATCGCTGTTGTCCTTTGCTATGATACTAAATGCAGATGTTTATAAATTCCTACGTCTGAAAACTGCTTTAAAGAATTTAAAGAAATGAAATACGCCTGAATGTCTCCAATATTTAGAAAAATATCTAAACAAGACCATGCAGCAAGCGCCATAGATAAAATTCTTAGGCAAACAAACTGCCAACCGAACAGAGATTTATGAATGAGATGGGTAAAGAATCTGCATGATTTGAACAGTTATATACCGCCAATACTTGGACCAGCTGCATGAAAAATAAAATCTCACTCTTGCTATACCAATCTAAATATCGGGGTCCTTCAAAATGCTATTGGTCACCTGGGAAATTTCACAAACAAGGTCTAGTTGGTTCTTTGAAGTGCTGGAGGTGTTTGAGTGACCATGTCGATTGGGAGCACATGCTCTTCTACTGTGATAGTGTGAAAATACTTTGGACCGAGATTGAATGGGTGGGTAATGATATATTTAAAATAAACATTGGGTTAAATCCGTGCAACATTATACTAGTCCCTGGGCATATGGATGTCGACACACACTTAAGTGTTCGGATCTCTACCTTACTGCCTTGCTTTTTAAACGCGTGACTCAAGGATATCTTATGTGGAATGATTCCAGCAACATCTGACATCACCCATGATCGGCGCAGTTTTATTTTATAAGGAGTTCTGACGATAATCTGCTGATTGACAAGATCCTCAAGAGCAAGCCTCCTCCTTTTTGTTTTTTCCTTTCCTTCTTTCTTTACAAATAGTCTCCCACTTCCAACCTCCATTGTCTCACAGGATGATCCTTTTCACTGCCAACTGAGATATTGTGCAAAAGGCACGGACACTATTACGGCTCAACAGGTGAAAATGATTGCCCTGTTTGCATTATCCTAAGGTGAAGCACTTAGAAAAGAGTTTTGCTGCACTCAATGTTTGTGTCCAGTCATGAAAGATGCTGCTATACATCAGACTTTAGAACCCTCCCGATCTATTCTCTTTAAATCAGCAATCCCCCTGGCCAGGTGGAATGATGGTTTCTTATTCGATTGTCACTTAGGGTGAAATAGGCTGTCAGCAGAGCCATGCAGAAAAAGACCCGCAGGGTGACATGATGCTGTGCTTGGAAAAATGGTTTGGCTGCAGAGAGGAAAAGGAAAAGCACCCCAGGCAGGGATGTTCATGCACCGAGACTGTTTAAGCTCTTTTATCACACTATCAAAGTCCACTATAAACAAGAGGAAATAATGCAGAAAGGGGAGTCGATTGTTAATTGTACCAGTGCAACCTTCAGCGAACGCGATTGAAATGGGCTCTCTCGTCTTGGTAGCTCATTTCAAGTCAGTCAGCAGTGCTTTCAGAAAAAGTTCAGAGCAGGCGATCTGGCAGTGTTTCCAAGAACTGCAACCAGGTGCTTATATCCCACAGCACTCAACAATAGAGAGCCTATCTAGCACAGTTCTAGAGCATGGGCCTTTGTCTTTCAGGAGGGATTGCCAAAGTCCCTGTCCCTGGTCCAGTCCTTTCCAAACTAATTACGTACTGCGCTCCTTGCAGTAGGAAGGAGAACTTGAATACCTGCTTCACAGAGCTATCTCACAGACGAAAAGAACTGCAGTAGGACCCTAATCAATTAGTGATACAAATGAAACGAAACACTTCAGGGATCCAAGCAGAGGCAAGTGCATCTCACGGTCGATGCTATACTGCTCGATTTAAGCCAGCTTCCCAAAAGGAGCACAGACACTCTGGTTTCCTCGGTGATGACAGGCGCACCCGAAAGTCAATTAGATATAATAATTGGACCCAGATTACCTTGTATCAGACCCTGATAACCTCCAGGATCTTAGACGGCAATTTTCGGCTCAGTTATCGTGGCCAAAGGCAGAGAGCGAATGCCCTTGGGGACAGTCTTTTTGTCCATGTTTTCCTTTTCCCGGATCATAGAATGATTTACAAGAACAGGCTCCATTCAGGAACACAAAGAAACCTTCCTGCTCTTTTGAAGAGGATGTGAACCCATACATAACCAGACACATAACACTGACTGACGCAGGGAGGGGAAGAGGTCAGGACAGTACAGGTGGACATGCAAGGAAGGGGCACAGAACACAATACCACTATCTGTACCCGTGAATTGCTGACACATCAACGCCATATGCATTCTAGTGGACCTCAGACTGTGGTACCCCACCCCTTATTTATCCTGGTACTAACTCCACAAGCACTGCTCCACATGCATCGTACTCTCAGGAGGAATGAGGAGGCCCAGTCAGAACAGACTACACAGATCGTATCAGGGAGAGAGAGACAGCGGCTTTTTCCCACCGTGGGGCCCAGGTACCCGCAAATACAGATCAGGTGCCATCAACTGTTCGCCCGGTCATGTATTGTCATAGGGACAGTAGACTTTCACATTTAAAGGCATTACAATTTGGTCAACCCATACAGTCTGGGGCGCCACATACATAATGCAGAGCACCAGTCAGGGTACCTGTGAAACAGGTCTGCTGCACAAGAAATGATGCCAGGTATGGCATAATGATGAAATAGAGTATGACAGCACCTGGCTCTTGCACAAGGTGCATCTGACCCTGCACTAAAGCATGTGAATAGTCCAGGGAGGTGATAACTGTTGAACTGTTATATTTTTGTAGTACTTGTAAATTATTTGTTATTAAAAACAAAAGACAGGGATTTGTTTCAAGAATAGAGGAAACAATAGGGGAGCATATGTTTCCTTTTGGATCTCACCATTATGACTTAGGCTCGAAGTGGGCAGGCAAAATACAAAGTGGCAAATTTACAAGAAAGTGGTGCATTGGTCCCAATGCTCCACTTTTCTTGCGTTGTCCCTGCCCCACATAACAACACCATGGAGGAGCCGTATATGTAATACTGAACACATGGCAGTCATTAAGACAAAAGTGTCAAAATGTTTGACGCTATTGTGGTGCTTTGCTGCACTAGCATCAAAAACTTTGACGCTAGTGCATCAAAGCATAGGGAGGCCCATTGATTAATATGGCTGTGTTATTTTAACACCTGCTCTGAGCAGACGTTACAAATAATGGAAAAAATGGCACAGTGAAAGGTTGTAAATTTCACTGTGCCACCTTTTTGGGTCCTCTCAGCCTCATAACACCCCCCTTGCATACATTATGCCTGGCGCAGGCATAATGTGGCGCAAGGGTTTACAAAGTGGCACATGCAAGTGTGGCGCCACTTTGTAACTACATGTGTGGAAGAAAGGCCACCTTATCGCTAGGTGGCGCTAGGGGCTTGTAAATATGCCCCAAAGAACATTTATTGAGAGTGATCTTAAACATCCTAGTTTTATCACCCTTGCACATCTGACTTAGGCAAATTTGTCACTAAATCATTCACTCTTTTTGACGTTAGTGTGCACAAAGGGATGCTAGTGTGCACAAAAGGATCACTGCTTGTTTTGGCTTGTCAAAGGATTGAGTGTGCCATGTTGGAATAAAATATAAATTAACTTATTTTCCAGATGTCTGTATTTTAATTGTATAAAAAACCTAAGGGGAGAGAAAGGAGTAAATCCATAAGTATATCCTTCCCAAATAGACACTACAGACAATAAGATACACGGGGTTAACCACAGAAATACTGAAGTATCCCCCTTCTAATATTTTAACATTACCCACTGAAAACCAGAATAAAGGTATTGAATAAGAGATTAGGTAACATATGTGGCTTCTTCGACCCTATACTCCTTGTGTGGTCTCCAACTTTACATCAATCCGCAAGAACTCCCTTATTGAAAGGTGGAACCTATTCACCGCACAAGTGACGAGTGAGGATATGGCAACAGGGTGAGGGCACAGTATTCTGTTATTGAATAACCAATTGGTGATGTCACTCAAAGGCATATGGTGACATGATACAACTTAGACTGTTATCACACATGGATACATATAAAGTTTTAGTGTTCTATTCCCTACCCCGAATACCCCATTGCTAGTTTTTAATGTTAGTTGGAAATTTCATCGAATTGTATATTCATTTCTTTTCTTGGAGAGTCTTACCTTTCTTTATTATTTATTCTAGATTTGATTCCATCTATTATCGAATTCTTCAAAGTGTCCTATTTGCAACAGAGGAAATAAACAAAAAAGACAACTTGCTTCCTAACACCACTCTTGGAATCTCGGTATATGACTCCTGCGACTCTGTGGCTGCTTCTCTTCAGAGCACAATGCAGTTCTTGACTGGAAAAGATCAACCTATTCCCAATTTCGGCTGCAAGAGGAACCCTCCACTTTCTGCATTCATTGGGGAGGACCGCTCTGCACTTTCAATACCCATGGCCAGGTTACTGGGCACTTACAGAGTTCCCCAGGTGAAAAACGCAAACATGGCTTGCATGAATCGTCCATTATGTGCAATTTGTATTGACATTTTATTGGGAGAGAGAGTAAAAGAACGAGAGTGCCAGATAACTAGAAGGCCTCAGCATGAAAGTAGGTTTCTATTATTAGATGTGAATTATTCCTGGAAATTCAGAAGTTCAGAAATTCAAGGCGCTGCCTGTGAATGTATTGGAACTTTACTGTATGGATCTATCAAAAATGAAGGAGCCCTATGGTAAAGTATCAATCCTTTCTTTATTTTCAAAAACACAACTCCGAAGTGAGTTTTTGACAATAGAAAAAAGCAATGCCCCACTCCCCAACGATCATCTCCTGTGGTAATGGGTGCATTTTCAGAATTCTACTGCTCTGCACTGCCAGGGTTTTCCTGGCTGTAATAGACAGTTAAAAACAGATATATGTCTGCTCATCTAAATTGGGCAGGTGAGCATCTAGCCATTTCTCCAACAACCCTTACTTAATCAGGCTGTCGGAGAAGTTTGGCCAAAGCAAGACAAAGTAGTATTTGCAGATGGAAAACTATGATCCACCCACATCTAAATTCAGTGGGCAGATCATTTAATTGGTGGTAAGGATACTCCGTCACCATCACAAAAGAGGTATTACTGCCTATGTATAAATTAGGCCCTAAGTGATGCCAGTGTAAATAAAGATAATAGGGTAGCCTGGATATTTAGTCCTCAGTAAAATATAGAAATAAAAGCCAGTTGCACTTCAAAAATATGAAAACTATTTCTGTTGGCAATGCAGATATGAAATAAAATGTTTAACATTTGTAGATTATGAATAATTTTCAAATGTAAAATTGCCTTATGTATTGCAAAGCAAGCACTCAACAGGTGGTGGAATGATATACCAAGCAGCTAAAAGAATCAGGTGAGGATGAAATGCTTCTCTGGGTGAAGCCAAAGCCCACTGTAAATAATTGTGAAAGACGTGGAAACAATAAGTGTGGCAGACAGCAATGCTGTCAAGTCCGACCAAGAAATGATTCAAGCATTTGCAATGCAATTAGTCTTGCATTTGCTCGAGTTAGAACTATTAGTGTTGTAAACTCCTATTTGGACTTTTCTTGCCACATAAACTGAAAATAAAAAGTAATACAGTTTCACATAAGCCAGCCGACGGCCACCATGAGCATGAGGGAGACACATAAAAGGAAACAGAAGTTCGCTTGCAGTCAAATGTATTGGCAAAAGTACAATTATCCATGTAGCAGGGTCGATGTCATGCAAGGCGCTTGTTTACTGCCCAGCGAGATCTCACTGCGTAGGAAAAAAAATAAAAAGTAGTCCAGAAGCCATGCAGAAAACATGGTGCATTGTATGTTTTCAGTAGTTTACCGGTGCTCTTGATGAGGGCTAACCACTGGAAAAGGCATGCCTTTCACAAATAAAATCAAGCGAATTGTAAAAGTCAAGCCCACAAACCAATGAAACTGATGGGTGTAAAGTGGGAGTGGTTAAAAGCCCACAGAGAGATTACAACAGGGGCCACGCTCGACCCTCAAATAGAGGCATTGAAAGCGAGACAGTAAGAGAAATAAGGGAAAACAAAACAAAGGGAAAATGATAAAAATAAAGAAAAAGAATGAAAAAGATAAAAGGAAGAAAGGGAGAGTAGCATCATTTATGCCTTTATGGGTGTTTCTACTTCCCTTTAGTTTTAGCTTTGTGTTGAGATCTTACGTTTTTTTCAATCTTCCTGAGTTTGGTGCTCAACTTTGGCTGGAAGTGTGTGCACCAGGCCACGCTGCTGGGTGTGCTGTGAGTCGTTTAGTGATGGTTCTAGTGTTTGGCCAACATTCTCTGGCTCCCTGGGCCATGGTGTTAAGACTGGTTTGCTTTTGGGGTTAGCAAATAGTGTTTATGAATTATCCCTCTCTGATCTTGCAGTGGGGTTTCAGTCTTCACTGGTGTGCTCTGTAATGGGGTGTACCTGTTCTGTATATGGTGCTGGAGGCCAATGCACACAGGAGGTGCACTCATTAATGACAAACACCCTCCCTTTTTATTCCTGAGTGAGACCTGGTCATGGGATTTCCCTTGTTCTCCCTGCTGGGCTTGTGGTATTTTCCATATTTCTCATGGTTCTCATGGTTCTGAGGCTATTCAGTATCCCATCCTCACTGCTGGAGTTGTTATGGACTGTGTTGAACTGTTCTGATGTTTCATCTGCCATTCTCAGCTCGGTGTGTGGATGAATTTAGGTTACCTTCAACAAAATGGACTGTTAAAACTTGTGACCTAAAGTTACTTAACAACACAAGTTATAGTTTCTGCAAATTAGTATAACTGTAACTACTTAATTTCTACAGTTTTGTGTGTGTAAAATGTAAGCCTAACGGTAACGTCTCTGTAACCCTTTGAGATTTTTCAGTGAATTTCTAGTTTTTTTTAAATTCTATTTCCTAACGTCAACGTACCTGTAACCTTTGTTTTTTTTTCCAGTGAATTTCTATGTTTTTTCTACTGTAAAGTAATATTTAATTAACATACATTAATCCAAACGCCACTGCGCTCAGTCTTCAGCCGTGCACGGCAGGGGGTTGGGCACAGAGCCTAGCCTGCAGCCAAACGCTGCGGCCTACCCCTCAAAGGAAACCAACATGAAAGGTGGGTATGCAGGCCCCTCTCTGGCCTGATTTTGGCCCTAGGAAATCCGCCCGATGCATTCTTTTTTTTTTTGGAGGGGGTACGGAGCTCCCCTCCCCATGAGATATTTTGCCCCATTGACCCAATTCCCTGCGGTCCATTGCTTAATTAATGGGGGTAGGGGCCATGCAAACCCCTCTCAGGCCGATTTTGTTCTTGAGGACCAGATGTCCCAAGGCCCAGCCATATTGTGAATGGAGATGGGGCACACAGTCCCCTCCCCAGGCTATTGCCTGGTCCCGGGGACCCCAACTCCTGGGGCCTGGCTATATTAACAAGTAGGAGGGGGCACCCAACCCCCCCGGGCCATTACTGGCCCAGGTCTCCATCCCCCAGGGCCAATGCGATTAATAATTGGGGTGTGCCACCCCCCCCCCCCAGCCAATTTTGGCCCCAGGGATCCCATCTTCTTGAGCCTGGTCAGTAAAGTGTGGGTTCCATAAAGCCCACCTAGGGCACCCACATCCTCTTTGTTGGAGGCTGGGAGAGTAGGCCCAATGCCTCCATTGCCCCAGCCAGCTCTTCATCTCCAGCAGGAGATAGAATTGCTCCTACCCGCAGGGAGCAGTAAAACATGCTGCTCCCTGCTAGCAAGAGCAACTTTTTAATTTGTTTTCCTGCCCGCTTAAAAGTGGGCAGGGAAATAGATGCTTTCAACAGATGGTTTTAACGTTCTTTCCATTATTCTTTCCATTATTCGAAAGTTAAAAGCAATTTCAAACATACACATCCCCCATTTTGATATGTTGCTTTCATTGGTTATTATACAAGCTGCTAGTTCTCATTAGCATCGTATGTAGACATAATTATCATCTATCAATGCTGTGAGATCACTTTCAAATCTTTTATAAAATACAAATGATCTAGCTTTTCAAGATTATTAATAGATAAATATTACAAAAGGCAGTATTCTCGAATACTTTTTTCCAAAACATATAACAAAGAGAGAGGGAAAAAAATATTTGAAAAATTTGTGTAAAGTACATAAGTACAATTATTACATTTCTGCTCTATCAAACGTGTCTCTAAGCTAATCTATATGTGAACTTCTTTTTTTCATACCAACAGATTGCATCCATAAGGCATCAGTATGTTTCATGGTGTTAGACCTGACAGCTTAGGGTGGTCACCCCTAACGTTTTGCCTGCCTCTCTCCACTTTTTAGACACTGTTTTTGCTAGTTTTCGGATTCTGCACACTTTACCACTGCTAACCTGTGCTAAAGTGCATATGTTCTCTCCCTTAAAACATGGTGACATTGGTTCATTGCCAATTGGCGTATTTAATCCACTTATAAGACACAAGTAACGTGCACTACATGTGCCCTGGGCCTGTAGATTAAATGCTACTAGTGGGTCTGCAGCACTGATTGTGCCACTCACTTAAGTAGCCTCTTAACCATGTCTCAGGTGTGCCATTGCCAGGCCTGTGTGTGCAGTTTCACTGCCACTTTGACTTGGCATTTAAAAGTACTTGCCAAGCCTTAAACTCCCCCTTTTCTACATAAGTCACCCCCAAGGTAGGCCCTTGGTAACCAATAGGGCAGGGTGCTGTGTAAACAAAAGGCAGGACCTGTGCATTTTATATGTCCTGGTAGTGTAAAACTCCTAAATTCATTTTTACACTGCTGTGAGGCCTGCTCCTTTCATAGACTAACATAAGGGCCATCCTCATATACTATTTGAGTGGTAGATTCTGATCTGAAAGGAGTAACAAGGCCATATTTAGTATGGCCAGAATGGTAAAACAAAACCCTGCTGACTAGTGAAGTTGGGTTTAATATCACTATTTTAGAAATGCCACTTTTAGAAAGTGAGCATTTCTCTGCACTTAAATCCTTCTGTGCCTTACAAGCCACGTCTAGCTGGGTTAGTTGACAGCTCCCTTGTGCATTCCACTCAGACAAACCTCAAACACAGGATACTCAGTCACACCTGCATACTGAATGGGTCTTCCAATATTTCATATTGCCCATAAAGACTAAAAGTATGCAGCCAGGATTTCCCCATAAGTACTATCTAAATTTTAGTTCTGGCCACAAGTTTGTCATTCCATCAGTCTCTATAACTGAGTTTTCTATAGCACCATCATAATTAGAACAATACTATTACATACATCACTTTCTTTTGTATATGCGCATCTCTCAGTGAACATGCAGTTCAGCATCCAAACTACGTCCCAATGGAGTCTAAGACCCCATCACTATGCTAAGTCTTCTAAGGCCAGGCTCTTTTGAGGGGGAGCGGAGGTAGCAGGTGGAGCTCACATGGCCTGCTGCTAGCGTCCATTGTGTGAATGACCCCTCCCCTTCACATTCGCACCTGTGCATGGTTCTGCTAGTAGTGGCTGGACATGCTGTTTGATGGTGGTTGTGGCAGCTCAGAGTTGGCCCAGCGTTTGACACTGCAGAATTCCTGCAGAGTTATGCAGAGTCCCAACAGCTTTGTTTAAGGCAGTGGAGTAGAGTGATATGAGAGGAGAAGAGCAGTTGCTCTAGTTGGGAACTCAAATTTTGAATGCAGCCCGTGAGGCCCAGAGGGAAGGGGGTTGCTGTCTAAAGGAGTCGTGGTAGAGCCCCCTGCATAAGGGACCTCAGAGGACTGTGTTTAGGTGCACTGCTGCTTGGCCAGTACCTGTAATGAGGCAACCTCATTCTAAACAGGCAGATGCGACTCACTCTTCTCACAGCCCAGAAGTCAAAGTCACAGGTGCCACAAAGTCGCTTGGCTACTATAAGTCGCTGATTTACAAGCCGGAGATATTTCATGGCAATGTCGGAGATACACTCACTTCTTAATAAAGAGACTAATCAAAACTTATCTGACCAGTCAGTGCACTCTGAAATCAATATGATTGCAAATTCTTCTGTGACAAGCTCATTCATTGCAGTTCAGTCTAATGGCACACAGATGTTGAGAGGGGCAACCAGAATGAAGCAAGCTTAGTACCAGGCCAGATAAATGATGATGGCGAGCACATTCCAGTCAGTGTCTTTAAGCTGAATCAGGCTAGTAAGGTTAAAAACTACCTAGGAGTTCACAAATCAATGACCAGCTGGGTTGATAAAGGGAAGAAAATCAACGCTCAGCATATGAACGGGGAGTTATCCAGTAAAGCCAAAGGAGAGAAGTGAGATAGAAGCCAAGCGGAGGATCCAGTCTGCCAGGCGTTAGTTCATCTAAGAAGTTCAGAAGTAACTCAGGCCTAGCAAACAGCTGTCGGTTTGCAAAATCGAACGGACAGTGAAGACCAAGGTTGCTTTCTGCCTTTGGATTTGGTCATTCTTCCTGAGGGTGCCAACTGCCCTAATATAGACTGTAGTTTTGCCTCTGAGTCTCAGCCAAAGAAGTTAAAAGGACTGTTTGAAATTACACTGACAGAAATAGGGGAACTCAAGCATAAACAAACACATGATACTGAGCTGATGAATCAAAGATGGATTAAGATTAAGCAAAGTCTGGAATAGTGCCACAAAGACATCAAGAAGCAGAGCTAAGAATCTCTGATTTGGAAGATAGGGTGGTGTCAGTTAGCAAATAGGATTTGACTGAGCAAAAAAACGTTGGCTGACTTGAAAATAAACTGGACGATATTGAGAATCATGCAAGGTGCTCGAATCTCCGGTTTACAGGCATAACGAAATGTAGTGAGTCCCAGGGTTCAGCCCAAAATCTGCCGCAACTAATAGTTTAGTTGATCAGGAAGCTTATTATTCTGAAGCCCCTGAGGATCTCACAATCATGCAGGCACATAGGAGGCCTATGCAGCATTCTCCGGATGCGAGCTATCCACTAACACTTTTGGTCAACTTTGCAGACTATAGAATTAAAGAATGGATTTTGTCTGTAGCAATTAAATATTTTTCTCGGATCTTTCTATCATCGCTGCATGAAGGCGAAAAGTATTTCAAGGATTGGTCTGAGAACTCAAGCTTTTAGTGGTGCAAGCCTTTTTAATCCAGCGATGTGAGTTAAAGGTCCTTGCCGATGGTCAATTTCATGTTTTTATGGTAGTTTAGGAACTTCAGGCTCTCCTCTCAAAAATGTCAACAGCAGAGAATGTTAATACCTTGGCGTAACTTGTATTTATTGGGGCTAGAGAAGAGAATGCACTGTTATTAGTGAGGGTAGTTACTATCAGTTTTGCTTCCTTTTGAAGGTTTTTGGTTTTGCACAGTGGCTAATGAGAGGAAGGGTTAATACGGGACACTGGGTGCAGTAACACGGTACCCAGGGAGAGAGGGTAACCTTGGGGTGGAAGATGGGCTATTCCAGAGTCCAAGGAAGGGGAGGGAGATGGGTGGTTGGGGTATGTTGGTGTGCTGAGAAAATGGTCAGAATACAGCTTTTTTTTGTATTACTCAAATTTAAATTGGTTCAGAGGGAAACAAGTGTTGCAGTAGTAGTAATGCATGGTGTAAAATGGGGTGACAAATGATTATGCCAGAAATGGTTTAAAATAATGGATCAACAGATGTAATTTTAATGGACTGTGAAATAGACGTAAGAGTGGGCCTTGTTAAAAAATGCCTAGCCTCTTTAATCTGGAGGTTTTTTTCCTTTAGGAATCCCACTTCAAAAGGAACACGCCCGATATTCATATCTGGGGATAATGCTCATTGGCGTTCTATGCCTTTGCTGGTGCAGCAATACAGGGTGTGGCTTTATTGTTTTCTAATTCTTTAACCTGACAAGTTAAAACGGTTTTGGGGGACAGTAAGGAAAGGTGGACTTGGGTGAAAGTCAGGGTGGTCGATCAGATGTTGAATTTGTATACTTTTTATGACCCCCTAACCTATTATATGGAGACTCTGGAACTAATTTTTAAGTTGGCAATAAAGGCAGAGGGATCTTTACTAATCGGGGGGATTTTAATTTTATTCAAGATTTAAGCTTGGACACATCCAATAGAGATAGGAGGCAGTTAAAGCCAAGAACCAGCCTGCTACTCAATATGTTTGAACACGATTTAGCCTTGGTGGATCCATGGTGATTGAGTCATCCTAATTTTTCCCAATTAATGTATTATTCTCCGAGATTTCAGATTGCCTCTTGCTTAGACTTCATTCTTCTGACACAATCATTAACCCCTTCGCTGCCAGGCCTTTTCCCCTCCTGTGCCGAGCCTTTTTTTGGCTATTTGGGGCAGTTCGCGCTTAGGCCCTCATAACATTTTGTTCACATAAGCTACCCATGCCAAATTTGCGTCCTTTTTTTCCAATATCCTAGGGATTCTAGAGGTACCCAGACTTTGTGGGTTCCCCTGAAGGAGACCAAGAAATTAGCCAAAATACAGGGCAAATTTGTTTTTTTTCCAAAAAAATGGGGAAAAAGGGCTGCAGAAGGGGGCTCGTGTTTTTTTCCCTGAAAATGGCATCAACAAAGGGTTTGCGGTGGCAAGATCACCATCTTCCCAGCTTTGGGGAACAGGCAAACTTGAATTAGAAAAACACATTTTTCAATACAATTTTGACATTTTACTGGGACATACCCCATTTTTACTATTTTTTGTGCTTTCAGCCTTCTTCCAGTTAGTGACCGAAATGGGGGAAAAACCAATGCTGGATCCCAGAAACCTAAACATTTCTGAAAAGTAGACACAAATCCGAATTCAGCAAGAGGTCATTTGTGTACATCCTACAAGTGTTTCCTACAGAAAATAACAGCTGAAATAAAATAATTTTGAAATTGAGGTGAAAAAAACAGCCATCTTTCTCCACGTTTTACTCTGTAACTTTTTCCTGCGATGTCAGATTTTTGAAAGCAATATACCATTACGTCAGCTGGACTCTTCTGGTTGCGGGGATATATAGGGCTTGTAGGTTCATCAAGAACCCTAGGTACCCAGAGCCAATAAATGAGCTGCACCTTGCAATGGGTTTTTATTCTATAGCGGGTATACAGCAATTAATTTGCTGAAATATAAAAAGTGAAAAATAGGTATCAAGAAAACCTTTGTATTTCCTAAATGGCCACAAGATAAGGTGTTGAGAAGCAGTGGTTATTTGCACATCTCTGAATTTCGGGGTGCCCATACTACCATGTGAATTACAGGGCATTTCTCAAATAGACGTCTTTTTTACACACTGTCTTACATTTGGAAGAAAAAAATGTAGAGAAAGACAAGGGGCAATAACACTTGTTTTGCTATTCTGTGTTTCCCCACGTCTCCCGATAAAAATGGTACCTCACTTGCGTGGATAGGCTAGCACCCGCGACAGAAAATGCCTCAAAACACAATGTGGATACATCACATTTTCACAAAGAAAACAGAGCTGTTTTTTGCAAATTGCCTAGCTGTAGATTTTGGCCTCTAGCTCAGCCGGCACCTCGGGAAACCTAGCAAACCTGCACAGTTTTGAAAACTAGACACCTAAGGGATTCCAAGATGGGGTAACTTGTGGGGCTCTGACCAAGTTCTGTTACCCAGAATCCTTGCAAACCTCAAAATTTGGCCAAAAAACACCTATTCCTCTCATTCCGGTGACAGAAAGTTCTGGAATCTGAGAGAAGCCACACATTTCCTTCCACGCAGCGTTCCCCCAAGTCTCCCGATAAAAATGGTACCTCACTTGTGGGGGTAGGCCTAGCGCCCGTGAATGTAAATACCCCAAAACACAACGTGGACACACCACATTTTTCCGTAGGAAACAGAAGTGTTTTTTACAAACTGCCTACTTGTAGATTTTGGCCTCTGGCTCAGCCAGCACCTGGGGAAACCTAGCAAACCAGCGCATTTTTGAAAACTAGACACCTAGGGGAATCCAGGATGGGGTGACTTGTGGATCTCTGACCAGGTTCTGTTACCCAGAATCCTTTGCAAACCTCAAAATTTGGCCCCAAAAAACTTTTTCCTCTCATTTCGGTGACAGAAAGTTCTGGATTCTGAGAGAAGCCACGAATTTCCTTCCACTTAGCGTTCCCCCAAGTCTCTCGATAGAAATGGTACCTCACTTGTATAGGTAGGCCTAGCTCCCACGAAAGGAAATAGCCCAAAACACAACATTAACACATCACATTTTTCCACAGAAAATAGAGGTGTTTTATACAAAGTGCCTACCTGTGGATTTTGGCCTCTAGCTCAGCCGGCACCTGGGGAAATCTAGCAAACCAGCGCATTTTTGAAAACTAGACACCTAGGGAAATCCAAAATGGGGTGACTTGTGGGGCTCTGATCAGGTTCTGTTTCTCAGAATCCTTTGCAAACCTCAATATTTGGCCAAAACAACACTTTTTCCCCTCATTTTGGTGACAGAAAGTTCTGGAATCTGAGAGAAGCCACAAATGTCCATCCACCCAGCGTTCCCCCAAGTCTGCCGATACAAATGGTACCTCACTTGTGTGGGTAGGCCTAGCGCCCACGAAAGGAAATGGCCCAAAACACAACGTGGACACATCACATTTTTTCACAGAAAACAGAGGTGTTTTTTGCAAAGTGCCTACCTGTGGATTTTGGCCTCTAGCTCAGCCGGCACCTGGGGAAACCAAGCAAACCAGCTCATTTTGTAAACCTAGACACCTAGGGGAATCCAAGATGGGGGGGATTGTGGGGCTCTGACCAGGTTCTGTTTCTCAGAATCCTTTGCAAACCTAAAGATTTGGCCAAAAAAAACACTTTTTTCTCTCATTTCGGTGACAGAAAGTTCTGGAATCTGAGAGGAGCCACACAGTTCCTTCTACCCAGGGTTCCCCCAAGTCTCCCAATAAAAATGGTACCTCACTTGTGTGGTAGGCCTAGCGCCCACAAAAGAAAATTGCCCAAAACACTATCTGGACACATCAAAATTATCAGATACAAAACTAGCTGTTTTTGCGGGGGCACCTGTGTTTTTAGTCCTGGGCTCAGCAGCCTTCTAGGGAAACCTACCAAACCCAGACATTTCTGAAAACTAGACACCCGAGGGAGTCCAGTGAGGTGTGACTTGCGCGGATCCCCCAAAGTTTTCTTACCCAGAATCCTCAGCAAACCTCAAATTTAGCTAGAAAATCAAATTTTCCCATATTTCTGTGTGGGATGACCACACTGGGATACATTTCATACCACCCAATGTTCCGCTCAGTCTGCCGGTAAAAATGATACCTCATTTGTGTAGGTGGGCCAAGTGCTTGTGAAAGGGAAGAGCCAAAAACATGTTGATATTGAGGGAGAACCAAAGGGGGACCAAAAGGGCAGTTTGCAAAAAAACATTTTTAGGCTGACAAGTGCAGCAGAATTTTTAGCGGTATAGATGAGACAATGATGGGTGGTAGGAATTTTGTGGATTCCTGCAGACTCCGGAAGGTTCCATCACAAAAATGTGGGAATAATGTGTGATTTCCAGCAAAGTTGGAGGTTTGCAAGGGATTGTGGGTACAAAAATGGTGCGGGTGCATGTGAAACACACCACCCTGGAATCACACAGATGTTTAGTTTTCAGATGTGTCTAGGTCTTGTGGATTTTTCTACATGGCAGCGTCCCAAAGTCCATAAAGTGCAGCCCTCACCATTCCAAGTGGAACGAGTTTGAGAGTAAGCCAAGCTCTCATGGCCCAAATGTAAAACTAAAACCCCAAATAATCAAATGTCTTCTTGCTTGCTGTGGGATAAGATGTTTTAGAGTGGGGGGAAGAGCTGAAAGACTGTTACCCCCTTCAGTTGAGGTGGGGGCGTAACCAGGCCCATACTGGTTGGTAGCCACCACCCAAATATATATATATTTTTTTTAATTCCCTGGCATCTAGTAGACTTTCTGCCCCCCCGGGGTGTGGATCAGGGGTAATTGCCCTATCGGCCCACTGGTGGGCACAACCACTTTGGCCCCATTTATTTGGGGTGGGGGTATGGCCATACCCCCACCCTCTTATTTTTGAAAAAATAAACTTCCCTGGCCTCTGGTTGGCTTTCTGCCCCTCCTTGGGGGCAGATGGGCCTTCCAAAAATAGGCCCATCTGCCCCCATAGTAGGGGCAGATATGCCCAACAGTAATATGCCCCCATGGGGAGCGACCCTTACCCAAGGGGCTGCCCCCCTAAAAAAAAACACACGCATACACACACACCAATCCCTGGTGCCTAAGTGGTTTCTGCCCCCATGGCAGAAATGGTCTAACTACAATTTGCCCCCCAGGGGAGCAATCCTTGACAAAGGGGTCGCTCCCCACCTCTAAAAAACAAAACAAAAAATAAAAAAGTTTTTTATCCCTGGCGCCTAGAGGTTTTTGCAACACTTGGGGGCAGAAAAGGCCTAAAATAAATTCCACCCCACCCCCGGGTAGCAACCCTTGCCTAAGGGGTCGCACCCCACCTCTAAAAAACAAAACAAAAAAATTAAATCCCCGAAAAATGTATCCCTGGTGCCTAGAGGTTTCTGCGCCCCCTGGGGGCAGATCGGCCTAATAACAATAGGCCGATCTGCCCCCGGGGGGGGCAGAAATGGCCTAAAATAAATTTGCCCCCCACCCCCTCGGGGAGTGACCCTTGCCTAAGGGGTCGCTCCCTTTGCGTGACATTGGCGCGAAAAAAAAAATCCACGGTGCCTAGTGGTTTCTGCCCCCCTTGGGGGCAGATTGACCTAAAATCGGCCGAACTGCCCCCAAGGGGGGGCAAAAGTGGTCTAAATACAATTTGCCGACCAGGGGAGCGACCCTTGCCTAAAGGGTCGCTCTCCATCTAATAAAAAACAAACAAAAAAAAAACCTACCAAAACAAAATTAGCCCTGGCGTCTAGAGGTTTCTGCCCCCCCTCCCCCGGGGGCAGATCGGCCTAATAACAATAGGCCGATCTGCCCCCGGGGGGCAGAAATGGCCTAAAATAAATTTGCCCCCCTGACCCCCACACCCTCGGGGAGCGACCCTTGCCTAAGGGGTCGCTCCCCTTGCTTGACATCGGCGCAAAAAAAAAAGATCCACGGTGCCTAGTGGTTTCTGCCCCCTTGGGGGCAGATTGACCTAAAATTAGCCAATCTGCCCCCAGGGGGGGCAGAAATGGCCTAAAATAAATGTGCCCCCCTACCCCCCACTGGGGAGCGACCCTTGCCTACGGGGTCGCTCCCCTTGCCTACGGGGTCGCTCCCCTTGCGTGACATTGGCGCAAAAAAAAAAGATCCCCAGTGCCTAGTGAATTGCCCGATCTGCCCCCAAAGGGGGCAGAAATGGCCTAAATACAATTTGCCCCTCCAGGGGAGTGACCCATGCCTAAGGGGTCGCTCCCCATCTGTAAAACAACAACAAAACAAAATCCCCAGTGCCTAGTGGTTTCATCAGCCTAATTAAAATAGGCTGATCTGCCCCCCAGGGGGGCAGAAATGGCCTAAAATAAATGTGCCCCCCAGGGGAGCGACCCTTGCCCAAGGGGTCGCTCCCCTTATACCAATTTCTTATATAAAATAAATCCATGGTGTCTAGTGGGCATTTTAGCAGCCGGATCGCTTCGCAATCTGGCTGCTAAAATGCTCAGAGAGACTTCAAAGGGAAGGCAATTCATTTCCTTCCCTTTGAAGCATCTCAGGCCTCCTCCGCTTGATCGGAAGAGAAATGCTGAGCATTTCTCTTCTGATGCGATGGGAGGAGGCCTCTGTGATGGTCAGCGCCTGATTGCACGCTGATGTCACGGGGTGGGGGGGTCAGGGGGGCTGTCGGGGTGGAAGGGGAAGGGCTTCCCCTTTCAATCCTGCCTTTTGCGGTGGGAGGGAAGAACACAGAGGGAGCGCTAGTGCTCCCTCTGGGCTCTGTGCCCAGGGCGGAATGGTTACGCCCTGGGCACACAAGCATGGTACCGCAGGACGTAACCATTACATCCGCTACACAGAACCGGTTAAGAAGGATACTGTTGAGATTCAAACTAATCCCTTTTCGGATCATTCAAGAGTCTCCATTATCATAATTTTAGAAAAGACTCAGAGGAAGAAGCCTAGGTGGCAATTTGACAAGGCCTTGTTATCGGACCAAACTTCAGTCAGTGACACTAAACAGTTTATTGGTTAGTTCTTTGAAATAAACAATAATTCAGCCTGCATCTTCATGTTCTCGGAAGCTATTAAGGCTGCTTTTAGAGGACAGGAAATCTCATTCAAAGCACAATTAAGCAAGACCCGGGCAAAGAGGATTCAGGGCCTACAGGCAGCACTAAATAAAGCCTGTAGCGGTTTATGAGTTTTTTTGGGGACTCTGTCCCTATGTTTACTTATCAGTCTTTGCAGATTCAGGTATCAAGGGCTGAGTAAAAATTTAGGGTTTTTCTTTTGCTGGAAGAAATTGCGGTTGGTAGAGCTTATCACCAAAAACTCTATGAAGAGCATCAACAGGTCAGGACGTTTTTGGCACAGTTAGCTAAGACTCAAAGGAGTAAGCAAACAATCAATAACATTTGAAATCCTAGTACTAGAACAATGTTGACTGAAAATGTAGAAATAACCATCACAGGTCTACTTATGAAGAAACAGAAGAGATTTCAAACCTGAATCTAGAACACTGAACGAATTGCATCTACCTCAACCTTTTTGGCATCCAAAAAAGTATCCTGAATAGCAAAATATAATCCCAGGAGCTCATCTTGGCTTTTAAAATACCAAGGCCGCTGGGAGTGATGGGATTAGAAGTTTATAAGACATTCATAGAGGAACTTTTTAATAGTATTAAGGCTGGAGCAGAATAATAAACAAAGATAAACACCCTGCCAATCCCAATTCATATCAACCTACCGGTCTATTAATGTGGATTATAATTTATATACGAAGATTTGGGCTGGTAGGCTTGCGCCTTGTGCACAATCATTGATCCATTCGGATCAAAATGTCTTGTTGCCTAAAAGGTCAATGGCAGCTAACATTCATCAATTGATTCATGCCATTGATTGTTTTACAGTCACTAAAGAGAAGGCCGCAATTCTTATGATGGATGTGAAAAGGCTTTTGACTTGGTCAATTGGCAAGCCCTTTTCTTTACTTTACTGTGGATATGTTAAAGAAGCTATATCAGGGGGGTGAGACTAAGATCATTATTAATCCTTGTGAAGCAGGGTCAGTAAAAATTAAGTGTGGTACTCGTCAGGACAGCCCCCTTTCTCCGCTCCTGTTTACTTTTTTATTGAACTTTTAGCTTCTAGGATTAGTGAGAATTAAAATATTTTACTACTCAATTAAATTGTTTGCTGAAGATATGATTTTATATTTCTTATATTTAAGGACTGTTAGATGTAATATCCAGAATGCTATAAAGGAAATCTTCAATTTCACGTTATTTGAGGGCTATAAGGTTAATCTGGCTAAGGCCAAGCTATTATTGTTCAGTTCATCTCGCTCAATGCTTCCTGATATTTTGCAGATGGTCCCACAACATCCTGCTAGGTATTTAGGGATTTTTGTCACAAACGATTATTTACAACTATTTCTTTTAAACTATGGAGCAACTCATGCTAAAACTAGAAGGCTTCTGGATAAATGATCTATTTTGCTTCTTTCTTTGGTAGGCAGAGTCACACTGTTCAAGATTTCTGTTCTTCCTCTGTTTTTATTCCTTTTCCTAAATCTCCCCTTTAAAAAAAATACCAAGTGGTTATTTTAGAGACCATGATACATCTATTAGAAGTTTTGTTTGGTCAAAAAAGCAACCCTGGGTTAAAATGTCAGTTCTACAGCTTGATACAACACAGGTTGGCCTAGCGCTGCCACATTTTAGGACATATTATCAGGTGGCCTTAACTGAGTTTTTGATTCAGACATCATCAAGTGATATAGTTTATGATACTTTTTTGCTGGAGTGAACGTCCCTGGAAAGCCAAATATGTCCACCTGTCTTTCTCCACACTGCTAAACTCCCTAAAAACAAGTTACAAGGTTTTATAGACCCTAGCCTCAGGCATTCAGGCTTTCTATAAATTGTGGAGAATTCTGGTATATCATGCCTATACTCAGCTACAGGATTCTGAGGTATGGAGACTGGGATTGCCAAAAGCGATGGTTACAGTCATGGAAGGTTTTAGGTTTTAACAAACTGGAGGATTTTTCTAAAGGCTCGAGTATTATTTTATTGACGCATTTATGCTTTAGTTTGGCAACCCAAATATCTCACTTTCGTTTAGTTTTACTCAGATAACCAGCTTTTAAATTTAAAAAAAAAACAATTACAATGCAATAGAAGAGGGGAATCACCAAATTGTTTTTCGTACATTTGTAATCACATTTAACGGCAACTGCTTAGTCAAAATGTATTATCTGAGTTGCTCTACAAGGTTTTCCAGGTAACCAATAGTAGGTACAATATTAAGGAATGACAGTGCCATTCTGATATCAGCTATCGATCATTTAGAGCTGCAAATTATTTTAAGCGCATGGTGTTTTTATCAAGATGGACAGCTTACTACACACCTGATAGTCTACATAAGATGTTTACATGTATTCAGACCAGTATTTTAGATGTGAAGCAAATGATGGTTGGTGGTGAGCCCATATATTATTTGATTACCAATGCTTCATCAGTTTTGGAGGGGGAGTCTTTTGGGCAATTAGTCAGTTTTTGCATATTACAATACACCAGTCACCCATGTTGGTGTTGTTGGATCATGTTACGAGGTGTATCATCTACTTAAATACTGTCAATATTTTGGATTGTTTGCTATTGCTGTGGACGGTCATTGATTCTCCAAAACTGATGTCATCCCATTATATTCTCAGTGGTATAACAAAATGGTTAGGACGAGATCTTTTGAAGAGACCAATGCCAAACAGCTGGGGGCTTTGCTGAGATTTACTGCAACTTGGGCTCCCTTTATGCAGCTATAATACAACCAAAGGTTGTTGTAGCCCTTCGAGGTTTAGTGGTTGGCTTCTAGTATTTGATAGTAGTGTTCCTACAAGCTGATGTGTTTATTCCCCAAAGACTCATTGCTCTTTACTTTCCTGATTATAGCTATTATTAATAGTTTATGAATAATGCAATGACTTGCAATTTAAATGGGTGCTTTGGAGCCTATGTTAGGAAATTAATTGGAGGTATGCACATTGTATGTCTTTATTTATCCTTATACTATTTTGTTGCTATTTTCATCTAATTAACAACTGCTTTAATTTAAATTTGTTTTTGTATTTCAAAGAGCCGATTTCTGTTACTTGATGTGTTTTTCAGTTGAATATTTGCTGCTATGTTTTTATCCAGCTGAGAATGGGTCTTGCTGATTCTTTTATTCTATTATATTGTACTGATTCATGTTGCTACATTTTTGCACTTTTTTTCTGCTGTTATGAAATATAAAATTGGCTTGCGATTGGGCTGCAGAAATGCCACTAGACACCAGGGAAATTGTTTGATTTGTTTATTTGTGAATGAGGGGAGCGGCCACTTGGGCAAGGGTTGCTCCCCAGGTGGCAAAATATTTTAAGGCCTTTTCTGCCCCCCCCTGGGGTAGATCGGCCTAGTAGAATTAGGCCGATCTGCCCCAGGGGGGCAGAAACCCCTAGAAACCAGGGATCTTTTTTTTTTTGTTTGTGTTTTTTTTTGTTGTATATGGGGAGCGACCCCTTAGGCAAGGGTTGCTCCCCTGGGGGAAAATTACCTCTAGGCCATTTCTGCCCACCTTGGGGGCAGATCGGGCTATTTTTGTTAGGCCAACCTTCCCCCAAGGGGGCAAAAAACACTAGACACATGGGATTTCTTTTTGGTCAGTTTTACGTAAGGGGAGTAACCCCTTAGGCAAGGGTCGCTCCCAAGGGGGGCAAATTTGTTTAAGGCCTTTTCTGCCCCCTTGGGGGAAGATTGGGCTATTGTAATTAGGCTGATATGCCTCCAAGGGGGGCACAAACTACTAGGCCCCAGGGATTTTTTTTGGGCGACAATTTCACGCAAGGGGAGCGACCTCTTAGGCAAAGGTCGCTCCCCGGGGGGGGGGGGGCAAATTTATTTTAGGCCATTTCTGCTCCCCTTGGCAGATTGGACTATTTTTGGAAGGCCCATCTGCCCCCAGAGGAACAGAAAGCCCACCAGAGACCAGGGAAGATTATTTTTTTTCAAAATGAGAGGGTGGGGGTATGGCCATACCCCCACCCCAAATAAATGGGACCAAAGTTGTTCTGCCCATCAGTGGGCAGATGGGGCAATTACCCCCGTTCCACACCCCAGGGGCCAGAAAGTCTACTAGATGCCAGGGAATTAAAAAAAAATAGTGGGGTGGTGGCTACCAATCAGTATGGGCATGGTTATGCCCCCACCCCACCTGGAGGGGGTAACATTTTTTCAGCCCACCCCGCACACTAAAACATCTTATCCCATGGCAAGCAAGAGGGCCATTGATTATTTTGGGTTTTGGGTTTTGGTTTTACATTTGGGCCGTGAGAGCTTGGCTAACTGTCAAAATCATTCCACTGGGAATGGTGAGGGCTGCACTTATTGGACTTTGGGATGCTGCTATGTAGAAAAATCCACAAGACCTAGACACATCTGAAAACTAAACATCCGGGTGAGTCCAGGGTGAGTGCTTCACATGTACCCCACACTATTTTCTTACCCACACTGCGCTGCAAACCTCCAACTTTGCTGGAAATCACACATTTTTTCCACATTTTTGTGATGGAACCTTCCAGAATCTGCAGGAATCCACAAAATTCCTACCACCCAGCATTGTCTCATCTATACTGATAAAAATTCTGCCCAACTTGTCAGCCTAAATTGTTTTTTTCAAACTGCCCTTTTTGGCCCACTTTGGTTCCCCCTCAATTCCAACATGTTTTTGCCTCTTCCCTGTCACAAGCACTTGGCCCACCTACACAAGTGAAGGATCATTTTTACCAGGAGGCTGAGGGGAACTTTGGGTGGTAAGAAATTAATTTTTCTAGCTAAATTTGAGGTTTGCTAAGGATTCTGGGTAAGAAAACACTGGGGGATCCATGCAAGTCACTCCTCCCTGGACTCACTCAGGTGTCTAGTGTTCAGAAATGTCTGTGTTTGGTAGATTTCCCTGTATGGCTGCTGATCCCACGACGAAAAACACAGGTGTTCCCCCCGCAAAAACATGTTGTTTTGTATTTGATAATTATGATATGTCCAGATTGTGTTTTGGGGAATTTCCTTTCGCGGGCACTAGACCTACCCACACAAGTGAGGCACCATTTTTATCGGGAGACTTGAGGGAACGCTGGGTGGAAGGAAATTTGTGGCTCCTCTCGGATTCCAGAACTTTCTGACACCAAAATGTGAGGAAAAAGTGTTTTTTTGGACACATTTTGAGGTTTGCAAAGGATTCTGGGTAACAGAACCTGGTGAAAGCCCCACAAGTCACCCCATCTTGGATTTCCCTATGTGCCGGCTGAGCTAGAGGCCAAAATCCACAGCTAGGCACTTTACAAAAAACAGCTCTGTTTTCTTTGGGAAAATGTGATGTGTCCATGTTGTGTTTTTGGGACATTTCCTGTCGTGGGCGCTAGGCCTACTCACACAAGTGAGGTACCATGTCTATCAGGAGACTTGGGGGAACACTGAGTGGAATTAAATTGGTCACTCCTTTCAGGTTCCAGAACTTTCTGTCACTGAAATGTGAGGAAAAAGTGTTATTTGGCCACATTTTGAGGTTCGCAAAGGATTCTGGGTAACAGAACCTGGTGAGAGCCACACAAGTCACCACTTCTTAGATTCCCCTAGGTGTCTAGTATTTAAAAAGTGCACAGGTTTGGTAGGTTTCCTTAGGTGCTGTGTGAGCTAGATGCCAAAATCCACAGCTAGGCACTTCCCAAAAAACATGTCAATTTTTGGGGGGGAAATGTGATGTGTCCACATTGAGTTTTGGGCATTTCCTATCGTGGGCGCTAGGCCTACCCACGCAAGTGAGGTACCATTTTTATCAGGAGACTTGGGGGAACAAATAATAAGAGAATAGCAGTGTGTAAAAAGACATCTATTTGAGAAATGCCCTGTAATTCACATGCTAGTATGGGGACCCCAGAATTCAGAGTTGTGCAAATAACCACTGCTTCTTAAAACCTTATCTTGTGCCCATTTCGGAAATACAAAGGTTTTCTTGATACCTATTTCTCACTATTTATATTTCACCAAATGAATTGCTGTATACCCAGTAGAAAATAATGACTGTTAGAAATGGAGTCCTTGGTTGGCAGACAGGTTACCCCTTGTCCAAGCAAGGACCCTCACTCTAGTCGGGGTAAGTCACACATAATCCAAATTATCCTGTGGCCACCCTGTGATAGCTTGGCACTTAGCAGTCAGGCTTAACTTAGAAGGCAATGTGTAAGGTATTTGTGCAATAAATCATACAATTGCACAATATAGCACCACAAAAACTACACCACACAGTGTTTAGAAAAATATATAATATTTATCTGGATAAATGCAAGTCAAGGCGATTAAAGATGAAATAAGCAGATGTAGGGATATCACTGAAAAGTGATATAAAGTGTCTTAGAACTTAGGATTGAAATATTACTGTAAAATCAAAAAGAATTGCCTTAAGTTCTCCTAGAAACAACAAGTGTCTCTTGCAGAGAAAAGTACCTGGTTTGCTTTGAAAAATCCACGCAAGGAACCCCAGAGGAGGAGGTGCATGGAAAACAGTAGGTGTGCTTCAGTTTCGCCCCTTTGCACAGAGACTTGCGTCAATATTTCCATGCGGGAAGACATTGCGTTGATTTCCAGCGTGCAGACTTGGATCCTCTTCGGGTTGCGTGTTTTCAGACGCCCCAGGGATGATGCGTGGAATCCTGGGCTTGCGGAGCGAAGTCACAGGTATTGCATCGATTGCAGTGGGCGATGCGTGGAATTTTCTTCTGCACGGCAGGCGCTGCATCAATTCCTCTCAGCAAGTCGGGCTGCGCCATTCTGAGTCGGCTCGCGTCGATCCAGTAGGGCCGTGCGTCGAAGTTACGGTCATGTCGCTGGTGCTGCATTGATCTTCTGTCGCGTAGTCAGGCTACGTTGTTCCGGTCTCAGCGTGCAGTGAATTTTTCACTGCGAGCAGGCTGTGCGTCTGTTTTGGCAGGCAGTGCATCGAATTTTCACCGCACAGGGATTTCAGCTGCAGAAGAGAAGTCTTTTTGGTCCTGAGACTTCAGGGAACAGGAGGCAAGCTCTAGCCAAGCCCTTGGAGAGCACTTCTGCAGCACAGCAAGAGATCAGAAACACAGCAGGGCAACATCAAGGCAGTAGCCCTTCTCAGAAAGCAGTCAGGTGAGGCCTTGGGCAGCCAGGCAGTTCTTCTTGGCAGGATGCAGGTTCTGGTTCAGGTTTTTTCTCCAGGAAGTGTCTGAGTTGGTAGGGCAGAGGCCCTGTTTTTATACCTAAATGTGCCTTTGAAGTGGGGGAGACTTCAAAGAGTGGCTTAGAAGTGCACCCATTCCCCTTTCAGTTCAATCCTGTCTGCCAGGGTCCCAGTAGGAGGTGTGGCAGTCCCTTGTGTGAGAGCAGGCCCTCCACCCTCCCAGCCCAGGAAGACCCATTCAAAATGCAGATGTATGCAAGTGAGGCTGAGTACCCTGTATTTGGGGTGTGTTTGAGTGAATGCACAAGGAGCTGTCAACTAAACCCAGCCAGACGTGGATTGTAAGGCACAGAAAGATGTAAGTGCAGAGAAATGCTCACTTTCTAAAAGTGGCATTTCTAAAATAGTAATATTAAATCCAACTTCACCAGTCAGCAGGATTTTGTATCACCATTCTGGCCATACTAAATATGACCTTCCTACTCCTTTCAGATCAGCAGCTACCACTCAAACAATATATGAGGGCAGCCTCAGTGTTAACCTATGAAGAGAGCAGGCCTCACAACAGTGTAAAAACAAAGTTAGGAGTTTTACACTACCAGGACATGTAAACTATGCAGGTACATGTCCTGTCTTTTACCTACAAAGCACCCTGCCCTAGGGGTTTCTTTGGGCACACCTTAGGGGTGACTTATATGTAGAAAATGGGAGTTTTAGGCTTGGCAAGTACTTTTAAATGCCAAGACAAATTGGCAGTGAGACTGCACACACAGGCCTGGCAATGGCAGGCCTGAGACAAGGTTAATGGGCTACTTAAATGGGTGGCACAATCAGTTCTGCAGGCCCACTAGTAGCTTTTAATCTACAGGCCCTGGGACCATATAGTGCATTCTACTAGGGGCTTATAAGTAAATTAAATAGCCCAATTGGGTATGATCCAAGGTTACCATGTTTAAAGGGTGAGAGCGTATGCACTTTAGCACTGGTTAGCAGTGGTAAAGTGTGCAGAGTCTAAAAACCAGCAAAAACAGTATCTCCAAAGTGGAGGGAGGCAGGCAAAAAGCTAGGTGTGACCACCCTAAGGCTGTCAGGTCTGACAAAAAACCATTGCAAAGTGCAGCTCATTTATTGGCTCTGGGTACGTACCTAGGGTTCATGATGAACCTACAAGCCCTATATATCCCCGCAACCAGAGGAGTCCAGCAGACGTAACGGTATACTGCTTTAAAAAAACTGACATCGCAGGAAAAAGTTACAGAGTAAAACACAGAGAAAAAATGGCTGTTTTTTCACCTCAATTTCAATATTTTTTATTTTAGCTGTTATTTTATCTAGGAAAACCTTGTAGGATCTACACAAATGACCCCTTGCTGAATTCAGACTATGGTCTACATTTCAGAAATGTTTTGCTTTCCAGGATCCAGCATTGGTTTCACACCCATTTCTGTCACTAATTAGAAGGAGGCTAAAAGCACAAACAATAGTAAAAATAGGGTATGTCCCAATAAAATGCCAAAATTGTGTTGAAAAATTTGATTTTAGCACCACAAACCCTTTGTTGATGCCATTTTCAGGGACAAAACCACAAGCCTTCTTCTGCAGCCCTTTGTCCCCATTTGTTTTAAAAAAACAAAATTTTTGCTGTATTTTGGCTAATTTCTTGGTCTTCTCAGTGGAACCCACAAACTCTGGGTACTTATAGAATCCCTAGGATGTTGGAAAAAAAAGGGCGCAAATTTGGCGTGTGTAGCTTATGTGGACAAAATGTTATCTGGGTCTAAGCGCGAACTGCTCCAAATAGCCAAAAAAGGCCAGGCAGCGAAGGGATTAAAAAAAGTCTTGATTCTGCTCTCCTCAGTCTCAAACCGCGATTGCCTCCTCTCTCATCTCCTTTAATGTCCTATATCCCTAAATACTGGAAATCCTTAGGGTCGTTATTATGTCTCACATGGAAAAGTTTGGCCGTTGAATATGTGAAATACCTGTTTTTTTTTGTTCTATGCACACTGCAGGATTCCCACTTTGACTTTATTGGAGGGTACTCCACACATAGGGCCAAATGTATCATCACGGCCCTTTGCGATTCGGAAATAGCGATTTTTAAGAAATCGTTATTTCCGACTCGCAAAGTACCATGTATCACATTTGCGATTCGGTATTAGCGATTTCTTAAAAATCGCAAATGCTATTACCGAATCGCAAATTGCGATACTGGCCCCATTCGCCCATATCTGCGACTTTTTTGCATTTCCAAAATTGTGATTTCTGAACCAGAAATCGCAATTTTGGAAATGCAAAACCCCAGGGTGCTTTGGGGGTAAGGCCCCCTCTGCTGCACCCCAACATTTTTTGGGGGGGCATGTAAGGTGCACACATGCCTAAAGGGCATGTGTGCTTTACATGTACAATCTAAAAATGCATTTTAAATGCATTTTTAAATTTTGCACATGGTTACCACAAAGTTCAACTTGGTGGTAATTAGCAATTCCTAAATGCCAAAATCGCATTTAGGAATTGCTTCATACATGTGCTAAGAAATCGCAAATAAGGAATCCTTATTTGCGATTTCTAATTTAGAGAGTCGCAATTTGCGACTCTCTAAACAGGGTCGCAATTTTAGCGATTCCTTAAAATTGCATTCAGAATGTATTTCATACATTCTGAACTGGCATTTTGCATTCGCAAACGGTCATTCGCATCGTTTGCGAATGCAAAATGCTTTCATACATCTGGCCCATAGTCTGTTTCGCATGTTATAAATTCCTTGAAAGTGCGTTCTTGATTATTAAATAAATTGTAAGTAGATGTATTCATCCCATATGCACAGGCTTTACATCTAGAGCATTTCCTGAAGCCGGGCCTCTCTTTATTAACCCAATCTACCTTTGTTGATTTCATCTGTGACACATAACTGGGTGTCAGCAAGTGTCTAAGGGAGGCCATCTTTCTATACGTTATCCGAGGATTATCCCTAAGGATCCTTCTTCGATGTTCATCCATTAATAAAATCTTCCTGTTCTTTTGTATGTTATTTTTCAGTTCTTTGTGCGACATGTTAAAATCCATAACAACGCGTATATTCATTTATTTTGGTTCCCTTTTGCCAGCAACTCTTTTCATGACTTTGCCCGGGCTCTTAATAAGGCATTTTGAAGGTTATCCAGAGGATAACACCTCTACTCAAAACGTGCAGTCGCTGTGCTGCAAAATCCTATTATTATGAACAACGGTGTGGAGCGCGAAACAAGTCCCCAAAAGGAATAGTCAATGTTAGAGCCTTGCGGCGCACACCTACTAGTAATGATAATAGTAACTGTAATAATGTATAGTCTAGTGTCAAGTCAAGAGTCCAGTTTATTGCTTAGTTAATAAAAACCATAATAAAACTTCTACAAATTGTTATAAATAATACATGTTTAAAACTGCCAATTAAAAATTCTTTCTAATACCACAATGGGCACTACCTGCATCCAGGCAGTAATTGGCAAGATAACATCATTTGAAGTGCTGGAAACGTAAGGGAGCACGATAAAAGCTGAAGACTGGGTAATTAGAGTGCAAGCATACAGACTATTAAGTTTGGCCTGACTGGTATCTGAAAATGCTGCGTGCAGTAAATCGCCCATAGGCCTTGGAAGCCAGGCATTTCTGTGTTTCTGAATGTAATAATCAGTAATAATCTTTTGGGTATAGTTAAAATGTGTCCCTCAGACAAGCCTTGAGTGAGTTCCCGAGCGTCTCCAGTATTTGCAGATAGTATTTAAAGGTATCACACTCACAGGTTAACTCTTGATTGTCTGGGCCAAATTCTAGGAGAATTCAAGATCTGCTAAGATACCTGGGCAATTCAAATATTTTCCTATAACCAGAGGACTGGGTGTTCTCCAAGAAGAGAGCGCAGACACCATGGAAGGCCAGGTGCCCATACTGTAGAGCTGCAAGAAGGAAAGCCTTTATGACTTTGAGTATTGAAGTGGTGGAGGGGCATTTTAATTGCTTATTAAGACAAGAGAGACTGTATGTAATGGCTGCAGCTTTCTTTTTCAGGGAGCCAATGTATGCCCAGTGTTTGGAGTGGTGGCTGGTGGAATTCGAAAGTGGTGGGTGTAAGCATAACGAATGAATTTTTGCAAGCAAGACTGGTGGGTATCAAAAGGCTTTAGTGGGCGGAGTTCTCGCCCCGTCATTTTCTTAAAAGGAAACTGGTGCATTTTGGTGCACTTTTCAGTACAATTTTGTCACAAATGTACCAGAACTGCTACTGGAGATTTTGCTTAGCACTCCTTCAATCCCTGGTCTTTTCATGCAGCAACGCGGGAGCGTAACTGCCTAGTTTGTAAAGCCTAAGCTCAGTCATAACAGTCATGTCTGTTGGTTAGTAACACAATTAATGTTTGAAGGCACAAAAATACCAGGCAGTGCATTGCCACCATGCAAATATTACCTGCGCCTGTTTCAGATATGAACTGCCTGCATTGCTCCTGCCCGTGAGCTCAACTCATTGAAATAAAATGACAAGGCTGTGTTTGTGTTTTCAACCTCATCCTGCACGTTGAGAGATTCAAGAAATCATTGAAAATGTTAAAAAAGTGTAGAATGGCACTTTTACCATATTTTTCCACTATCGGCTGCGTTTGGGATACTCTGAGACAAGGCAGCAACCATAGGAGGTGAGTGAATTGCAGGCTGCTGCTTCAAGTTCATTCTTTTACTTCTGTATCCCCACAGATGCAGCTTCTGATTTGTCATAAAAGGCAAAGTCTTGCATAAATGCTTCAAATCAGTATTGCTCCAAAAATGGAAGGTGAGAGTTTCACAGGATCATGCCTAACCAATTACATTGCACAAATCGATTTTTAGGCACTGTAAGATTAGGTGATTTGCACAGAATCACAGGATTTTGAACTGATGAAGAGACTCAAACCTAGTTCCCCAGTTCCAAGATCTGCAGTTCCGGCCCAACAACACATCCTCTCCTTGTGTTTTTGAATGCCAGCTCAGTCGTGACTGTGGATGCTGATTTCCATGGAACACTCCCATTACACTTACCGAAGATTATCAGCTAGGTATCACAAATCACTGCACAAGTATCTGCATAAATAGCATGGCCTTGGAATACATGAATTATACCTGCACAAGCAAACAATTGATCAAAATAAATGGTAATCTTTTCAAACTTTCACAAAGGGGAGGCTACTATTCCTTAATTGTGATGCACCAGTCTTTTGCAAAAGGATTGCTATAGTTCTAATGACACATTATCAGAATTTTTCAACTGAGCTACCTTACCTTGTTTGAGGCACTTCCAGAACCTCTCATCATTGCTAGTAATGTGCTAGGTTAATTATGTCATGGTGTCCATACATGAAAAGGAAGAAACAAACTATGGGTGGCTGATATTCGAGGTATGTAATTCAAAGGTTGCACACCCCTGAGTATTATAAAGTAAAACTACATATCCAACCTGTTAGAAATGGGGTCTTTGGTTGACAGTCAGGTTACCCCCTGTTCAAGCAAGGACCCTCACTCTAGTCAGGGTAAAAGAGAATCACCCTCAGCTAACCCCTGCTTACCCCCTTGGTAGCTTGGCAGAGCAGTAGGCTTAACTTCAGAGTGCTAGGTGTAAAGTATTTGTACCAACAAACACAGTAACGTAATGAAAACACTACAAAATGACACAATACCAGTTTAGAAAAATATGAAATATTTATCTAAACAAAACAAGACCAAAACAAAAAAAATCCAGCATACACAAGTCAAGTTATGAATATTTAAAGATTAAACTCAAAAATAGTGCTTAGAAACAAAAATGTTTTGATGAGATTTTAACACGCCGTCGTGACGGAGTCGTTCCCAACAAGCCGACACCAGCAGCGCCGGACACGGAGTCGTGTAGACCCCCAAGTACAGTACCTTTGGTGAAGAGTGAAAACAAGCCAATGCGCAAAGTCGGGGATCGCGGCGCCTGTGCGAAATGTTGAATCCACACACTTCGAGCGGCGTCAGTCACGACATGGTGTGGCGACTTCTACGGAGTCGCGGACTTCAGTGGGGCTGCAGTGGCGTCGTGCCTGCAAAGAGCGTCGCGTTCCAGCGAAGGTCACGGCGTCAGGTGCAGGCGGCGTCACCGGATTCAGCAGCGGCGTCGGTCCGGAGTCATCCGAAGTCGATTTCCTTGGATTTCCACCAGCTTTCCTTTCAAGGGCCCAGGGACTGGATAGGGCACCACTTGTCAGAGCAGGAGTCTCTCCAGAGACTCCAGGTGCTGGCAGAGAGAAGTCTTTGCTGTCCCTGAGGCTTCAAACAACAGGAGGCAAGCTCTAACTCAAGCCCTTGGAGATTTCTTCACAAGATGGAAGGCACACAAAATCCAGTCTTTGCCCTCTTACTCTGGCAGAAGCAGCACTGCAGGAAAGTTCCACAAAGCACAGTCACAGGCAGGACAGCACTTCTTCCTCAGCTATCAGCTCTTCTCCAGGCAGAGGTTCCTCTTGGTTCCAGAAGTGTTTCTGAAGTCAGTAGATTTGGGTGCCCTTCTTATACCCATTTTAGTCTTTGAAGTCACCTTTCTTCAAAGGGGACTCACATCTACTTGTGAAATCTTGCCTTGCCCAGGCAAGGCCTCAGACACACACCAGGGGGTTGGAGTCGGCATTGTCAGAGGCAGGCACAGTCCTTTCAGATGAGAGTGACCACTCCACCCCTCCCTCCTAGCAGAGATGGCTAATCAGGAAATGCAGGTTACACCCCAGCTCCCTTTGTGTCACTGTCTAGTGCGAGGTGAAAAACAACCCAACTGTCAAACTGACACAGACAGGGAATCCACAAACAAGGCAGAGTCACAGAATGGTTTAAGCAAGAAAATGCTCACTTTCTAAAAGTGGCATTTTCAAACACACAATCTTAAAATCAACTTTACTAAAAGATGTATTTTTAAATTGTGAGTTCAGAGACCCCAAACTCCACATGTCCATCTACTCTCTAGGGTAATCTACACTTTAATCATATTTAAAGGTAGCCCCCATATTATCCTATGAGAGAGACAGTCCTTGCAACAGTGAAAAACGAAGTTGGCAGTATTTCACTTTCAGGACATATAAACCACATTACTATATGTCCTACCTTATCCATACACTGCACCCTGCCCTTGGGGCTACCTAGGGCCTACCTTAGGGGTGCCTTACATGTAAGAAAAGGGAAGGTTTAGGCCTGGCAAGTGGGTACACCTGCCAAGTCGAATTTACAGTGTAAACATACACACACAGACACTGCAGTGGCAGGTCTGAGACATGATTACAGGGTTACTTGTGTGGGTGGCACAATCAGTGCTGCAGGCCCACTAGTAACATTTGATTTACAGGCCCTGGGCACCTCTAGTGCACTTTACTAGGGACTTAACAGTAAAACAAATATGCCAGTCATGGAGAACCAATTACGTACACATTTTAAACAGGAGCACTTGCACTTTAGCACTGGTTAGCAGTGGTAAAGTGCCTAGAGTAACAAAAACAGTAAAATCAGAGTCCAGCACACATCAACAACCTGGGGAACAGAGGCAAAAAGTTAAGGGAGACCACGCCAAGGATGAAAAGTCTAATACAACCACCTTTACAACTCTTGCTAAAAATGTTGGACTGGTTAACAGCTGCACTTTTGATGTTGGGTCAGGTGACAGCTCTATGTGAATCTTTGACCTAGCCCTTTTTGTAGGTTCATCCCCAGACTTTTTGCCTCCTGCCTCCTATTTTTTCGGACTCTCGCTGTTGCTCTAGGACTCTGAGCACTTTATCCCTGCTGACCAATGCTAAAGTGCAGGTGCTCTCCCTTCTAAAGTTGGTATGATTGGCTCATACCTAATTGGCACATTTAATTTACCTGTAAGTCCCTTGTTCAGTGGTATCCCTATACCCAGGACCTGTAAAGTAAATGCTACTAGTGGGCCTGCAGCACTGCTTGCGCCACCCACAGAAGTAGCCTTTCTAACCCGTCTCAGGTCTGCTAGCGCAGGGCCTGCATGTGCAGTTTGCTGCCACAGGGACCTGGCATCTAAATTTACTTGCCAGGCCCAGAACTCCCCTTTTACTACATGTAAGTCACCCCTAAGGTAGGCCATAGCTAGCCCTATGGGCAGTCTAGTGAAGGTTTTTATCTGACTACCAGGCTCCCTATAAGCATTATAATAAGAAAGTTCCAATCAAAAGCAGGAGTGTTTACAATTGAATTTGCTTAAACAAAACTACAGGGCCTAAACATGTGCCTTTCCAAGTTTTGATAGTGTACATTATGAGTAATAGTGACTATATTACGTGAAACTGAAAACACCAACTATTAGTCACAAATCGAACACAACTTTTGGGAATCATCAAATTTTTCAACACTTCTAGACATGGGCAAACGTAGAGATAGAAGCTTGTTTATGATATCAAGAAGGCAAATTACCTGCAACTTCTTTTAGAAAGCAAACACTCTATTCATATACAGGTTTTCATATCGTCCTGGTGTGTCTCTTGGTAAAAATGTATACAATACCAGTGTTATGCTGTGCGTGTTGATGATCCGCTTGGAATGGGCTGCGAAACAACCACAGGTTCTCTGGGACACTCTCACACTGCCGTATGATATAGAGGCATTTAGTGCACCAGATCACAAGACCTATTATCATGCAGCGAAATGCAGTTTTGCACATTATTGGATACATGGGACGCAAGACCTACCACACTTGCAGTTGGAGTGCATCACGGCAGCCCCATCTTCTCTGCTGCAGGTCCTTTTTCGCAGGCCTAGGTGCCAGTCCACGTCTATGATTCCCTGAATGTCACAAGCAACGTTTGGTGCTACCTACTGGACCAGCAAGCTGGAATACTTTTATACTCCCTGCTCATCAGTTTAAACTGATGATTTTGGTTTCTGCTGGGACAAGAGAATGGCATGGTGTGTGCTCTCACCTCCTTAGACATACTCACTATGGATGAAAGGACAATGTGCAGTTGGGACCAGCTGCAGACCCATACGGCAACCCGCACTGGCCTAATGTGATTTTACTACCACAGAGCTAGACATGCTATGAGAGAGTTGCTTGGCTGAGATCTGCAGGAACTCCTAGAGTTACCAGCGTTGTTATCCATACTACAGACACTCACTCCCACGTGCATAGTATCTAGACTCTATGCTTACATGCAAAAATCCTGCAGGCCCAGTCTCACTAGAGCTAGATTACACTGGCAAAGAGAATTACAGCTCACTATCACAGGTGTCCAATGGCAACATTGCTGGTAGGTCATACAATCGATCTCTCTTAATTGTAGACACAGACTCATACACTTCAAATAAAATACATAAACAGAGTGTACTGTACTCCAGTCAGACTAGCAAGATATGGTTTGAGAGACAACACACAATGTTCCCGCTGCGGGGCAGATAAAGCAGGGTTTGCACACTTAGCCTAGTATTGCCCAGGGCTCCATAGTGTCTGGGAGGTGGTGTTTTCAGTCTTGGAGGACATAACGTGGCATCCTATACCAAGAGACACCGTGCTGGCACAATCTGCGTTATGACAGGGACATCCTGCAATCCGTGCTATGACTTGTGGCTATTGGTCTCCTCTTAGTGAAGTGTAGGGTTGCAATTTGATGGACCCGAGGGCCCTCTCCACTACTGAAGGAGTGGCACGCAGACACGGCTTATTGTAATACATGCTCAGACACCTAGAGAGAGCTGCTCCCCATGTGCAGTGAACCGCAAGACATCTAGGAACCATATAGATCTGGGGCCAGATGTATCAACGCTTTTTGCATTCGCAAACGGTGCAAATGCCCGTTTGCGAATGCAAAAAGCCATTTCAGAATGTATGAAAGACACTCTGAATGCAATTTTAAGGAATCGCTAAAATAGTGATTCCTTAAAATTGCGACCCTGTTTAGAGAGTCGCAAATTGCGACTCTCTAAATAAGAAATTGCAAATAAGGATTACTTATTTGCGATTTCTTAAGCACATGTAAGAAGCAATTCCTTCATGCGAATTGGGCATGAAGGAATCGCTATTTACCACCAAGTTGAACCTGGTGGTAACCATGTGCAAATTTTAAAATGCATTTTTAAAATTTACATGTAAAGCACACATGCCCTTTTGGCATGTGTGCACCTTACATGTTGCAAAAAAATATTTTGGGATGCAGCAGAGGGGGCCTTAGGCCCCCAGCACCCTGGGGTTTTGCATTTCCCAAAATTGCGTATTTCTAGTTAAGAAATCGCAATTTTGGAAATGCAAAACATTCGCAGACATGGGCCTACAGGCCCATAGGTGCGAATGAGGCCGGTATCCCAATTTGCGATTCGGTAATAGCATTTGCGATTTTTAAGAAATCACTATTACCGAATCGCAAATGTGATACACGGCAATTTGCGAATCAGAAATAGCGATTTCTTAAAAATCACTATTTCCGACTCGCAAAAGGCCTTCTTGATACATCTGGCCCCTGATCTCTATAGTCACACCAACACAGGCCATAACAATGCTAGAACGGAATCAGCGAACGAGAATTCACTATAGCTCTGTGCTATGGTTAACAGGCATGCGCACTGGAGATCAGGTTTTTAATGTTGCTGTGACCCTATTATGTGACCATGGTCATGATGCAAGTTGGATTGGGCCTTGCTCCATATGACATGAAGTACTTCCGATGCATGTAATTGTAAATGTTATACCCCGCTGACTCTGTTGCTTTCGCTGTATGTGAGCCTCATTGATATATCGTCTCCACAACGATGCGAAGTTGTTAGCCGTTTGCACCTGATGCCTGTTTCTTTGTCGGACACCAGGTATTGCCTACCCTTGATTGCTCTGATTGCTCTGCCTTTGCATATGTATGTACAGATAAAAGTATTTGTTAGAAAAATCACTAAACTAAATGTTAAAAAAAGAATACCATTGTTAGGAACTGGAGAATTGTGTCTGTATGCCTTTGGAAGGGCATAAGATTGGTGCTATTTAATATTGATGTGCCATACAGCATGTTTTCAATCATCCCATTCAAGGTGAGCAATGTATTTTCATTTGGTGGTTGCTGCTCTGCAAGGCTTTGTGTGGACTGGGTCCCTCCATGTCTCAGACCAGGGAGTAATTGAAAGGGGATCCTTGTTGGGCCCTATATTTATGTCCATAAATTCACAGTCAAAAACATGAAACAGTTTTCAGAACAGTGAATTTAAAAAGCATTACAATCCATTGTAGTGATTTATTTCAGGTTTTATCCGCATTCCCTACCAGCGTTAGCTATTTTCAAGATGAAGTGTTCCAATATTTATATTTTTTGTGTGCAGCATACTGTTGTTGTATAGCGCATACTTTGAAATGAATCGCTTCCAGGTGCTTATAGCTGACCATGATTAAGAGCTCTGGAGTTCATGCTGCAGGCAGTGCACATTTCTCAATGTGCTGTCAATGGCCTCAGCTGGGTTTGGTCGGTGTCTCAGGCCATGAGATGGGCTACTGCACACTAGAAGTCCGCTTCTCTGCCTTAAGTTGCTCCATGGCTGAAACAGATACACGAGGCACAAATGCATGTGCAAAGTGTATCTGTTTACGGCATATGACCCGGCCTCACACAGCCATGAAATGAATCTCATGACTCTGTGATGTCAGGCCTCTTTTAAAGGCTGTAACCCCTCACGATGCAACCACTTGGGAAAGGGAAGGAGTTCGTGAGAAGCAGCTTTCTAATTGACAAGCAGCCCTGGAAGTGCAGGGCTGATAGAGTAAACGCGCGGGGGTGATTAAAAGTTATGATGCTGCATTTCGTCATTGCTGGGTGGTTACTGGGGTCCCCAAGTATTGCAGGCTCAGGCTGACAGCATGACAGCCCACAGGCTGCTTGAAATACACCTACCCTGCCACCATATAAGTGGTACAAGCAGATTAGTGCATGTGCCTAAATTAAAACTGACTTGCTACCTGACGTCCCTTTCGATGAACCGACAAGGTAAGCCAAAGCAGGGAATGCATTTATTATAATGGAAAACGGATGGTAATTGCTTCTTGCAATAACCATCCATAATGCTGGCACATAGAAGGGCACAGCCCTTCCGCCCAGCATCAGAAACCGCCACTGGGAGTCTGTAAGCCAGGCCCCCAAATAATTGTATTTCGATGCCGTTTTGATGGTCATAGTGCCCATGCACCAAGTGAGACCTTTCTTGTTCTTTTGGCACCCAAATATTACTACTTTGGTCTTGTCTTGATCTGCCATGAGGTAGTTCTTTTTGTTGTATGCATGAATGATCCTCAATGCTCGCTGCAGGCCATTATTACTATGTCTTCTGAATATTGAAGAATGTGTAGAGCTGAGTTACCAAGTCATGGGGGGTCCATAAAGCTGTTCACCACAGCTTTGCTCAGACCTGCTGTATATCATAGTGAATGTTTTATAAATATTTTCTGGGGGATAAACCCACCTAACCTCCTTTTAATAGAGTAAACCCCCAAAATACTTTTTTTTAATGTAAACATAATGGCCCTCATTACGACCCTGGCGGACTGAAGGCCACCAGGGCCGCTGAGCGGTCTCGCCACCGACAGGCCGGTGGTGAAGACCGCCACATTATGAGTGTTTCAAAAAGCGAGGTTAATGTTGGCCCACTTCTCTCTTCCTTTGAATGCCCATTTATTTACTTCATTGTGGGTTCATCAGCAAGGGGCTGTAGACCAACTTGTCCCAAAAAGCAAATTAAATAAAGTAATAGAAGTTGAAAACCCACTTGGTTGTGAAGATTCGAATTTATGATTTGGTTGTGGTATGAAACTGATACTCTGAGTCAAAATAATGTATCCAGATATATTTATTAATAAACCTCTTTCAAAAGTCTTGGTTGTCCTTTATAAATACAGTCTTGTAAGTTTGTAACCGGATAGCCGACACGTATTTTTCCCCTCTAGTGGTGAGTTCACCTGCGCTTTTTTAAGGCCGTAAATAATATATTATAATAAGGACAAGGTTTGAAAAGGACATTAGATAGTTATTAGTAATGTGAATTCTACCATGTGGCGTGACTAAAGGCTATCCCTTAATGTACCCTGTGCTCGGTGTGCCATGGTAAAGTGAGAAAAAAAAAGGAGAGAAGAAGAATACATCACTTGCTCTTAGAGAAATTATCGGTTGGAACTCTGACAGATATCTGTGATCCTGATTGTTAACCAGTTTAATTAGTGAGTGATTGTCATTCTAGGATACGAGACAATTCGTTTTTTACTGGGCTAGGTACTGAAGGTTCATGCACTTGTGTGAAGAGTACCGCCTATCTTAGGTGATGCTGGCAGACAGTGATTGATAATATTATATAATCGGTGTGAGTGCACTAATGTGAGATTAAAGTATAATTGTGATCAAATTAAAACATAAGGAACAAAAAGATATTCATACCTAATGGTAATCATCAACAAGAGTCCATGGTTAGAATCAATAAAGGTAATCTGAATACAAATAACATATTTTAGGCCAAATATTCTTCAGAACCTGACAACTAATATCATAGGCCCTCATTTTGACATTGGCGGGAAATCCCGCCTACCGCCATGGCAACGACCTCCAAAAGATCATCCACCATAATATGACCGTCGCCGGAATTCCGCCAGAAGGCTGGCGGAATTCCGGCTACGGTCATGGCGGCGGACGGCGGTAAGGTGGCGCTGCTGCCAGCCGGCAGCATTATAATCCATAATTGGGCCTAGCGGTAATCCACCCATCTTCACAGGCAGCGCCGCGTCCCGTCTCCTGACAGTGGACCCCCTGCAAGCAGGTACGTGGTTGCTCCGACAGGGGAAGGGGGGGAAGGGTGTTGTGTGTGTGTGTGACTGTGTTTGTATGCGTGCATGCGGGTGTGAGGCCTGTGTAATGCATGTGTGCATAAATGTTGTGAGTGTGCGTGTATGCATGTTTGCCTGGATGTATGTTAGTGAGTGTTGCTGTGTGTGTGTATGAATGTATGCATGCATGGGTGAATGTGGTTATGCATGTGTGTATGAGTGTGTATGTCTGTGTGTGTATGTTTGTATATGGGGGGTTGGATGGGGGATGGAGGGGGAGGGTGGGGGAGGGCTCTGGGACGGGGAGCAGGTGGGGGAGACCCCTATCAGTGCCAGGGAAGGAACTCCCTGGCACTGAATGGGCCTACCGCCATGGTTTTCGTGGCGGTAAAAAACCCACGAAAACCATGGCGGCATGTGGGGTCATTATACCGCTGGCGGTACAGTGACAGCCGCCGGGTTGAAGATATATATGCCTGTTTGCGGTACTACTGCCATACTAGCACCGACCGCCGGGGTTGTAATGACCCCCATAGTGTAGCAATTAAATTGCAATGGTGTAACATTGGTAATAGATACAAAATTACAGGAAGGAACGGGTGCTGCTACATTATTATATATAAAATGATTGCAGAAACAATGATCAAGTTCTTTGAAATGGTCGCCGTTTTCTCTTTTACTCCTTTCTATTCGAATGCTGCTCTATGATAGAGAGAAAAAATAGAAGTGGGACTGCCTGTCCAATTCTGTACTAAAGACAATAGAGGGACATATAGATCGGCATTTATTCAACATGGTGCGGGACTAGAACGTCGTCAAGTACACACAGCTTTTAGCCCGGTATAATGCTCAGTAAGCAACCCGATCTTACTTACTTTGCTATTCTTCTTATTCACTTATACCATCATAACTAAGCACCCTTTACCCAAGTGGGCTTACATAGCTACAGCCTACAGTTAATATTATGCCCCCACATGAACATACAGTGTTAAAAGCATGGTTTCCTTGTCCCCCAGCTAACGCCCGTTTATTTAGGCTCTACATTTTAATGCTAAGGTCATAAAAACAATGGATCATTAAAGCCTCTAAATTAGTCGATTGCTTTAAATAAATAGACGTGTACTTTGAAATTATTGTACTTTCACCTTAATCCTTTGCACAAACTACAGAAGCGACTATTCGTTATAACTTGATCATTGTTTTTGCAATCATTTTGGATATAATAATGTAGCAGCACCCGTTCCTTTAATGTAATTTTACATCTATTACCAATGTTACACCATTGCAATTTAACTGCTACACTATATTAGTTGTCAAGTTCTGGAGAATATTTGGCCTAAAATATGTTATTTTTATTCAGATTACCTTTATTTGATTCTAACCATGGATTCTTGTTGATGATTACCATAAGGTATGAACATCTTTTTGTTCCTTACGTTTTAATTTGATCACAATTATACTTTAATCTCACATTAGTGCACTCACACCGATTATATAATATTATCAATCACTGTCTGCCATCACCACATAAGATAGGCAGTACTCTTGACACAAGTGCATGAACCTTCAATACCTAGCCCAGTAAAAAACTAATTGTCTCTTATCCCAGAATGTCACTCACTAATTAAAATGGTTAACAATTAGGATCACAGATATCTGTCAGACTTCCAACCGATAATTTCTCTAAGACCAAGTGATGTATTCTTCTTCTCTTCTTTTTTTCTCACTTTATTATGGCACACCGAGCACGGGGTACATAAAGGTATAGTCTTTACTCACGCCACATAGTAGAATTCACATTACTAATAACTATCTACTGTCCTTTTTGAACCTTGTCCTTATTACAATATATTATTTACAGCCTTGAAAAAGCCCCAGGTAAACTCACCACTAGGGGGCGATATATGTGTAGGCTCTCCGGTTACAAACTTACAAGACTGTATTTATAAAGGACAACCAAGACTCAAAAGTTTATTAATAAATATATCTGGGTACACCATTTTGACTTGGAGTATCAATTTCATACCACAACCAAATCATAAATTTGAATCTTCACAACCAAGTGGGTTTTCAACTTCTATTACTTTATGCACATTATGAGTGTGGCAGTTTGGCCTCTGCCAAACCGCCACATCTGCGCTGGTACTACCAGGGCGATAGGACAGCCGAGCTGGAGCACAACACCTCCGGGTCCGCTGTCCACTGCAGACTAACAGCGATATAATGAGTCAGTTTTCTGCCAGGGTTTCCGCAGTGGTGGCACCTCCACGAACACCCTGGCAAAAATTCCTTTCTGTTGCCAGCAGATGACTCTCCCAACCCCCCCAAATACAATATCCATTACAGCACCCCCCAAACCCTTTCCGTCACAGCACTCCCTCCACTTACCCCCTTCCATGACAGCAACCCCCTCAGCCCGCCCACCCCCCTTCCGTGACAGCACCACCCTCCCCGCATACACGCATACACCTACACTTATATAGACATATACACCAACATTTACATACACACATACACCAACACTTACATACACGCATTCACCAACACGCATACATACACTCATTCACTCGCATCAACAGATACGCATTCACACTTACTTTCCAACCTGCACTCAATTCAACAATCACAAATGCATTCACACAAGCATACACACACACATACACACCTGCATACACACATGCAGACATACACCCACTTACACACGTGCACATCCAGCAAGGAGTCCACCAGGGAACGGGACCCGACCCTTCCACCGTCAGAAGTGCCCCACCATCAGGACACCAGCACCCCATATTACAGTTTGTGATTCGGCGGGCGGAGTCCTTTTGGCGTGGCGGTGATGACGGCGGAAGCGCCTCTGAGCCGCCGACCACCAGCATGACTGCTGAAGGACTTCTTCCCAAATTGAGGCAGAAATCCTTCAGTACTAGTAAGATGGAGGTCGGAAGACCACCAGCACTGGCGGTCTTCTGGCACCTGCGGCTTTGGCGGTCTGTGTAAAAGACTACCGAAGTCGTAATGAGGGTCAATGTCAAGGCACATTTATCCATTGCACTTGTAAATAAATGAAACACATATCCATTTATTCATAGGCATTCCATACAAAATAGCCTTTTTAATACAAAAGACATTCAAATATTTTTAAAAGTCTTGATTTTTTGTCATATATTTTTCTTCAACCTATATATTAATGTAATATAAACTAAAATCAACTTTTTTATATGACATAATACAAGTAGCTTACCCTTCTAGGGTAAATATATGAACTGGTTTTACTGTTAAGCATATAAATACATAAACTTAACTTGTTTTCATTGCTTTCTTGTTAAATTTAATTGGGTTTATATATATATATACATATATATATATATATCAATCAAAGGAAGCACGGAACTCCGGATAGTTCTCTAGTTTAGGTGAAGAGCAGCTCCTATACAGAGTACATGAACTATAACTTGTCACTTTATCATGCACTCTGTTCTGTCAAATGATGTGAATTGGAATTGCGATACCATAAGTGTTGTTGTAGAAGCTATGATTTTAGATGGTATAAATGATGTAATAAGAAAGGGTATAAGCAGTTCATGGAGTAGGTGCTAATTATAGTTAATGTATTGTGGCTACAGTGTATAGGGAGATGCACAAGTTATTATATTTTGAAGGTGTTCCATGAATTATAAATTAAAGGTGCCATTATAACTTTAGAATTTTGTTATATAAGGTATAACTATAACTTTTGCATTACTAATGTTTGAGTAGGTTAAGTTTGGTTTGTGTAGAAAGAATACATAACGTGTTCCTAACTATAACTAAGGTTAAACTTTTTTATAACAATGTGTTTCAAACTGTAGAAAACAGGTAGGGATTAGGATTCCAGAGACACAAAACATGGATCAATATCTCTTCCCATTTGGAAAGTACACTTATAACATATGATGAGGCTACTTCAATGCTATCCTATGGAATAGATAGGCCTTGAAATAGTGAAAAGCAAATTTAGAAGTTTTTCATTATCAGGACATCTAAAACTTAAAAGTACATGTCCCACTTTTTAAATATACTGCACTCTGCCCTTGGGGCTGTCTAGGGCCTACCTTATGGGTGGCCTATATGGTTCAGGCCTGGCAAAGTATTTATTTTGCCACGTCGCCATAGCAGGCTAAAACTGCACACATAGGCTCTGCAATGGCAGACCTGACACATGTTTAAAGGGCTGCTTAAGTGAGTGGCACAAGCAGTGCCACAGGTCCACTAATAGCATTTAAATTACAGTTCCTGAGCACATGTAGTGCACTTTAATAGAGCACAAGAACCTTAGCACTGGTTAGCAGTGGGAAGGTTTGCAAAGTTCTTGGGCCACCAAAAATGAAGTCAGCAAAAACAGGAGGTTTGAAGGCACAAAGTCAGGGGAAAATCATGCCAAGGATGCCATGTCCAACACATAGTTAAAGTTGCACTATAATACTGGAATGTATGACATTATAACGCAATCTTTACCAGCATGCCTTTTCCATGCAGATGTCTTTACCATGCATGGTAAGTATAATACGGTTTACATTTAATATTACATTTATGTTTTCTCTTTTTTGGGGGGAACCTCACCAACCCGCCTTTTTTAATTTACCACCTTCTTTTAACATTACCAACCCCAAACCCAAAATATACCCATACCAACCTTTACCACTGCTCACAAATTCCCCTTACATCCATTCACCTCTACCCACCCCTAAACCTTAAATTTAATATATAATGTAATTTTTCTTATTTGGGGAAAATTATCATCTCCATGGCAATGCAGATCTGACCAATAAGGCTTGTGAAAAAACATTCACATTTAAATATGGCCGCTGTAATATAGTAACTCATTTTTTTTCAAGAATGCTTTTTAATCAATTACTTGAAATATTGATATGAGTGTGTCATATTAATTGACCCATATGTGATACACCTATGTGGTTAAAAAATTATCATCTTTATGGTGATATAGAGCTGACCAATACGTTTTGTGTAAAAATTCTCACATTTAAATATGGCTGCCATATTAAGCACACATAGATTTGGAGCTGTTTGTCCATTTACATTTTTCACATGAGCTCATAGATTGAAGATTAAAGATTGCACTGTTAACTTAGCCCTTCACTCGTGAGTAAGGCGCTGTGACATCGAAACGTATAGGGTGCTGTTCATTGTGTTGTGGGGCTATGAGGCCCTTGTGATGCAGGATTTATGTATGTATATATATAATCAATACCGTGTGTTTGGTCAGTGTGCCCCTAATCGCCGGGAGTGCATGTAGTATGCTTGCGCCCGAGTGCAATTATGTATAAATCCTCTGTGGTCCATAAGTCACAAAACAGTACTAAGGGCAGCTTATCAAAATTCATTTAATTTTAATACATGCAGTTTGGCTGCGAACTCAGTGTCAACTCGTTTCAGCATTCACAGCCTTGGTCATAACGTTGACATGTAGTGATCATCATTATTTTAAACAAACATCGTTTCATTAACCCCAAAATAACACACTATTCACCCTCAGGAATATGCAGCACCATCTTGAAATGTTGCAAATACACCTCCAATATCTACAATAGAGGTGAATATTTATTCATAATAGTGACTTATGCACTCTTCAAGTTGCTATGAATCAGACAATTGTCACAACTACTTCTACAAATAAGGATGTTGACAGTAATTAAGGCACATCATCAAGGCTAATCATTCCCTGAGTCACGCCCCAGTGGGACCTGTAATTAAAAAAATCAGCAAAAAATAACATTCAAACAAAAAACAGTTAGCAATTAGAAAATCTAATTCATATCCATTCTGATTATGCCCTAGTGGGCTTACTTCAAAAAAGCCACATGAATCATTTATGGATCCTCATTATTGTAGTATAGCCCTACTGTTATTCCAAAAACCAAATACACATCACACGAAATATAAACGTCCCCTTATTTAGATTAGAACAATAGCTCTTTTGCCCCCGATGCTGATGATAGCAAAACATGATATCTTCACAATAAATCAGACTCCTGAAACCAAAAGAAGAACAAATTCAGAGCGGGTACTACACGAAAATGAAAATTAAGTTAGAAAACACTTTGTTATGAAGGTAATAGTAGGCAAGAAGCAACATTTTTATGTCATAATTCAAAAATACATGTATATTTCTTCATCTGTGTTGAGTCCATCAGGTTCTTTAGTAGTGATTCTCATGATATATGTGTACCCCTACTGTTGCAAAGCTTTTTCCCTGTTACCTTTCCTTGCAGACTTCCTAATACAATCAATGGCACTGAATGTCATATACCCTATATCACAGTTGTGAAACTCATTGAAGTGTCTGGCTACTAGATAGGTGTCATCTTGGTTATTATGGTTCTCAAATGTTGTAAAATTTTCTTGTGTACTGGCAGTATGGTGCTGCCTATGTATCGCTTGGGACAGGGACATTCTAATATATACACTGCGTGCTCATTTTTGCAATTTAATTTGATGTAAAACCTCTCTCCTATATCAGTCTCGACCTGTACCATGATGACAGGCCTTTCATTTACCACATCTTTTAAAGCCATTGCTAGGCTTCATTCACTGTACCTTGATAGTGCACACATGATTTTGTACCAGTATGTCTTTCCTGGACTGTGCCTTTCTAGATGTGATCATCAGTTTTACATCTATTTCTCTGCCTATAACCAGGTCTTACCTAATGATATGCCAGGGCTTCTTGAGTAGAAACCATATTTTATCATGCTACAGTGTAAGTAGTGATGAATCAACATCTCATCAGTTTCTTGGTGCCTTGCCTGATACTCAAATAATAACTTGACTTTCTCCTTCCCAGCCACCCTGTGTCTAGCTTCCTGCAAAACTTCCTCACTGTAACCTCTGGCTCTTAATGTGGTAATTGTATCCTCCTTTGCCTTATCAAAAGCCACACCGGGCTACAAATACCTTTTACCCTCAGTAGCTTCCCATAAGGTATAATAATTTTCAATGGTGTGGGGAGCGCGCTAGGTGCATGTAAAGTAGATTTCCCCACAGTTTCCTTTCTGTACACTGTGCTATAATCAGAGAATTTACCACTATGAGTCTTACGTCAAAAAAGACTACACTTGAATTACTTATTCAACTAGTAAAGGTCAAATCCAAGTCATTGAAATTAATTTGGTTGAAAATTCATCAGCTGATTTCTGATTCCCTTTCAACAGTATAAACAAGTCATCTATAAATCTGACCCATATAATAATGTGGGGGGACAATGCTGTATCTCTATACCATGTGGTACCTGTTCCTCCCACCAACCCATGTGCAGATTCAAATACCTGGGAGTGAAGCAGGTACCCATTGCTGTTCCTTGCATCTGTTGAAACAATTCACCATTAAACAATACATTTTACATCACAGACACCACTGAATTAACTGCAACAACATCTTGTTAGGATTGTAGAATCTAATAGGCCTAGATCTCAAAAAGTGCCCTTAGGCCATCTTCAGTTTGATCCTCATGTACAGAGAAGTCACATCCAGGCACATCATTAGCAAATCCTACTCCTACTGTATATCCTCCACTCCTCGGATAACCCTCAGAGGCAGGAAAACACCTGCCAAAAGCAAAGAATGGGGGCAGAAAATGTAGGGGCTTCTGCAATCAGCCCAGTTTTCCAATACCTCCTAAGCCAACACACCTAGGAGACTCAGCCCAACCCAGGGAGAGTCTTCCTGGCTTGTCAGGCGAAGACTGGGAAACTCATTGTCCTACTGCAGGGCCTACTCTGCCTTACATCCTCCTGTCATTGTCACTCCCTGTTAGTAGCAAACCCATCTCAACAGTAAAAGGTCCTATTTTAAACTGCAACTTTCCTCTAGGATGGTCTTCCTCCTCTCTCTCTCTGCCAACTTGGGTAGTAAGGTGCCCACCTCCCCTATCTCTAACTGTGCTAGAGCAACACCTAGCTTACCCAAAGAGGCCACCCAACACTTGAGCAACCCCACCATGATCAACATGGCCATGGGGCCTACTTTGCTTTTGGCCCTGGGGTCTGCCTCACAGGCCAATTGCAGTGCTGCAATGAAGGCCAGCACCCAGCAGAGGCTACTCCAATGACAGGTGGGTGAGCAGTGTTAGGGGCAACTCTGGGGTTCTGGTACCCCTTTTGCTGTTTAGAGTGGGGTTTACCGCCTCCTGTGGCAGATTCCCTTCCTCCACTTTTCTTTGTGTCCATGCATGGGCAATAAACAGCAGCTGGACAGCTGCCTGACTACTCAGGACTTCCTTGGGGGTCAGGTGAGGCCTCTCCAGTGTCAATTCTGGGCTCCCACCTTACTGGGGCAGAAGGCCTTTCGTCTCCACTGATCACCACCCTAAACCAGTCAAGGATACCCTCCTTCTCTAGGGCTACTATGGCAACAGGTTTTGTGGTGACCTCACCTGTGGCTACCCTGATTCTCTGAATCTCCCCTCGGACATACATGTCTGGGGTCACCAATCGGTCCCTCACTATAGAGTGACTGGCAGGGGTGTCTCTCAGGGCAGTGGTAGGGATCCCATTTACCTGAATAGGGTGAAAGTGCCTACTCTTATCCTCAGGCTGACCAAGCTTACCGTCTGGACATGTCACCAAGCCCATAGCTATGAGGACATCATCACCCGTGGAGTCCTCCTCTATGGCTAAACTGGACAGCCCAGTGCTAACCACCCTCTTGGGATAGGCTGCATCTCCTCTGAAGTCACCTGTCTGCTGTCAGTCAAAGCAGGCCTTATCCAAGAGCTTTTTTGACCCGCAGTCTTCCTGCCTCTGCTTGTCAGAGTGTGAGTTGGATTTACTCCCCTCCTCCTTAAGGTTCTGGGGTACAGAGGGAGTCTCTGTGGTGGGCTTACCACCTCCCTCTTTAGGTTTTTGGGGACCTGACCCCCTCCTTCCTGGAATCTTCCCCAGGGACTTGACAACCACTCTGGTTCTCAACCACTCATCATTTGCCTCCCCCAACTCTGTGGGGTTGGTCAGCGTAGAGTCCACTAGATGCTGGCATAACCTCTCTGAGATACAATTGGTCAGGATGTGCTCCCTCATGATCAAATTGTATAGCCCCTCTTAAGTATATACTTTGTTATCCTATATCCAGCCCTCTAGTATCTTAAGTGAGTTGTCTACAAAGTCACTCCCTAGACTGTGTATAGACATTCTGGGAGTCTCTAAACTTAATTCTGTACTGCTCTGGGGTCGAACCAAACATATTTGTTAAACACCTTTTCATACTGGGATAGGAATCTGCTATGGTCAGGAGCCTATCCCTTCCTGATATTGGGCCCAACTCCCATAGGGGTAAACCCATATATTGGGGCTTAACCCTTCTCCTCTGGAGAGCCCTTTCAAAGGCATCCAACCATTTGTCTATGTAATCCCCCTCTACATAAGCAGGAACAACCAACTTGGGTGGTCTGGGGAAAAACCAACCTTCCATGGACACCTCAACCTCCTGTCACTACCACCATCTCTTTGTTCACTCTTTACCCACTTCCTCTTCTCTAGGGCCAACTTTTCTGCCTTCAGACACCTGGGTCTTAAGTTACCTTTCACTGAGGTCCAATTCTGCATCTTCTTGGGCTGATGCCAAAGACCCTCTCCTCCCCCTAGCTCTGGACGGGTCCCTAACAACTAAGGTCACAGACAGGTGATCATCCTCCCCCTCCTGGAGAGTGGAGAGGACATATTCCCTCTCCCCTCCTGTTAAAAATGGGGTCTTTGGTTGGCAGACAGGTTACCCCCTGTCCAAGCAAGGACCCTCACTGTAGTGAGGGTAAGTCACACACAATCCAAATTATCCTGTGCCCACCCTTTGGTAGCTTGGCACTGAGCAGTCTGGCTTAACTTAGAAGGCAATTTGTAAAGTATTGGTGCAATAAATCATACAATAACACCATATAGCACCACAAAAATACACCACACGGTGTTTGGAAAAATATGTAATATTTATCTGGATAAATGCAGGTCAAAACAATTAACGATGCAATAAGTAAATGTTGAGATATCACTGAAAAGTGATATAAATTGTCTTAACTCTTTGAAAAGAAAACAAAGTCTCTTTCAAGCACAAAGTACCTGGTTTGTGTGAAAAATCTCTGCAAAGAACTGTAGAGGAGGAGATGCGTGGAAACAAAGGGATGTGTGTCGGTTTCTTGGGCTGTACACGGCAAAGCGTTGTTTAGTTTTCACGCAGGGACAGCTGTGCGTCGATTTCTGGCACTCGGTCATGGATCCTCTTCGGGTTGCAGGGTTTTCAGACGGCCCGGGGACGATGTGTGGATTTCCTTTGCTGGCAGGAGGAAGTCACATGTGCTGCATTGGTCCGGTGGGCATTGCGTCCAATATTTTACCGCACGGCAGTAAACATCGGTGAGTACTGCACCTACGACACAGGGGAGGGAAAAGATTACCGGCACACACCCACCCACCCACACCCACTACAACACACACATCAATGCATTCCCACAGATCACTGTCACAACCCACAAACCACCCCCCTCCGAAATAATGCAAAGACCAAAAGAAGAGATCATAAACGGGCAGATATATTGAAATATGTACGCCATTAATCCCAATAAATAAATAAACTATGTACAAAATATATACAGCTACTAAATGTAGTCCAACCACTGTCCGTGGATCACAGGGGTCCTGTGCAAAGGGGCAAGGCCCAGTCCCACGACAAGAACTCCACGGAGAGAACACTGCAGGGGCATCAGAAAGAAAATAGGACAGGCACCTCAGGGGGAAGGGAAGGGGGGGCACCTCAGCCACTTGAGTACACGACGCCAGATCCACGAGGGGACTCCATGACCACTGGCCCATCCTGGGGAGAGCAAAGCCACAGTCCAAACAGTCCATACAGTGGGTGGCCTGCCCACTGGGCCATCCTGGGGAGAGCAAAGCCACAGTCCATACAGTCCATACAGTGGGTGGCCTGCCCACTGGGCCATCCTGGGGAGAGCAAAGCCACAGTCCAAACAGTCCATACAGTGGGTGGCCTGCCCACTGGGCCATCCTGGGGAGAGCAAAGCCACAGTCCATACAGTCCATACAGTGGGTGGCCTGCCCACTGGGCCATCCTGGGGAGAGCAAAGCCACAGTCCATACAGTCCATACAGTGGGTGGCCTGCCCACTGGGCCATCCTGGGGAGAGCAAAGCCACAGTCCAAACAGTCCATACAGTGGGTGGCCTGCCCACTGGGCCATCCTGGGGAGAGCAAAGCCACAGTCCATACAGTCCATACAGTGGGTGGCCTGCCCACTGGGCCATCCTGGGGAGAGCAAAGCCACAGTCCATACAGTCCATACAGTGGGTGGCCTGCCCACTGGGCCATCCTGGGGAGAGCAAAGCCACAGTCCATACAGTCCATACAGTGGGTGGCCTGCCCACTGGGCCATCCTGGGGAGAGCAAAGCCACAGTCCAAACAGTCCATAACAGACCCCACTGCCACTGGAGGAGGCAAGTTGGCCAGAGGACATCCTGCAGCCCTGCCCGAGATAGATCCTGCCCTGCCACGTCTGCCAAAGGGCCAGCGGTTCTTGCCTTGAAGGGCCCAGTTCAGCGGTTCTTGCCTTGAAGGGCCCAGTTCAGCGGTTCTTGCCTTGAAGGGCCCAGTTCAGCGGTTCTTGAGACGGCGGGGCCCAGTTCAGCGGTTCTTGCCTTGAAGGGCCCAGTTCAGCGGTTCTTGCCTTGAAGGGCCCAGTTCAGCGGTTCTTGAGACGGCGGGGCCCAGTTCAGCGGTTCTTGCCTTGAAGGGCCCAGTTCAGCGGTTCTTGCCTTGAAGGGCCCAGTTCAGCGGTTCTTGCCTTGAAGGGCCCAGTTCAGCGGTTCTTGCCTTGAAGGGCCCAGTTCAGCGGTTCTTGCCTTGAAGGGCCCAGTTCAGCGGTTCTTGAGACGGCGGGGCCCAGTTCAGCGGTTCTTGCCTTGAAGGGCCCAGTTCAGCGGTTCTTGAGACGGCGGGGCCCAGTTCAGCGGTTCTTGCCTTGAAGGGCCCAGTTCAGCGGTTCTTGCCTTGAAGGGCCCAGTTCAGCGGTTCTTGCCTTGAAGGGCCCAGTTCAGCGGTTCTTGAGACGGCGGGGCCCAGTTCAGCGGTTCTTGCCTTGAAGGGCCCAGTTCAGCGGTTCTTGAGACGGCGGGGCCCAGTTCAGCGGTTCTTGCCTTGAAGGGCCCAGTTCAGCGGTTCTTGCCTTGAAGGGCCCAGTTCAGCGGTTCTTGCCTTGAAGGGCCCAGTTCAGCGGTTCTTGCCTTGAAGGGCCCAGTTCAGCGGTCCTTGCCTTGAAGGGCCCAGTTCAGCGGTCCTTGCCTTGAAGGGCCCAGTTCAGCGGTTCTTGCCTTGAAGGGCCCAGTTCAGCGGTTCTTGCCTTGAAGGGCCCAGTTCAGCGGTTCTTGCCTTGAAGGGCCCAGTTCAGCGGTTCTTGCCTTGAAGGGCCCAGTTCAGCGGTTCTTGAGACGGCGGGGCCCAGTTCAGCGGTTCTTGCCTTGAAGGGCACAGTTCAGCGGTTCTTGCCTTGAAGGGCCCAGTTCAGCGGTTCTTGCCTTGAAGGGCCCAGTTCAGCGGTTCTTGAGACGGCGGACGGTCTATGGCCAACTGCTAAATGCCTGGTGGTGCCCTCCTGGGCAGCGGGGATGGTGCTCCTTCACTGCCCACCTGGGCTGTGGGTGGTGGGGCCCTCCTGGCCAGCTGGGCTGGGTCCTCCCTGGGCAGCGGCTATGGGGCTGGTGGGCTCTCCCGGGGCAGCTGTGCCGGTTCCTCCCGGGGCAGCGGCTATGGGGGTTGTGGGCTCCTCCTGGGCAGCAGGCCTGCTGCCTGACCTCTCCAACTTGCTGCCCTTGCCCTCCTTAGTCGTCGGCCTGTGGCCCTTTCCTCCCTTTGGAGCTGTGGCAGGTGACTGTCTCTGGGTGGTGTCCGGGGGGGATGTAGAAGGCGGGCTCCTGCGGCGCCCCTTCCGCCTTCTGCTCCTCTTCCCAGGGGGTGGGCTGGCTGTCCCCTTGCTGCTGGGCGAAGATCCAGACATGCGAGCTGGCGGGCTCCAATACCCCTGCACCCTTGTCAAGGGGGCTGCAGGGCTGGTGGTGGCTGAGGTGCTCTTCTTACCCCGACGAGAAGGAGGGGGGGGCTCAGGGTCAGGAAAGAAGTTAGTAGTGGCGAGGAAGAGCTTCTTGGGACAATGGAGAGTGGTAGGTACAGTGGGAATGGGAGTGGAGGGAGAGGATGTGGTTGTAGGTGAGTCACGTTTGCTGTCTTTGGGTGCAGGTGCAGGAGGGATAGGCTGTCGTGAGGTGGATGGCTGTTGGGTGGGTGGGTGGCTGCGTTTGTGTGGTGTGGAAGAGGGGGTGACAGACACAGTGGGAGAGGACACAGGGGACGTGTAAATGGCAGTGGGGATGGTGACTGCACGTGTGCGGACTGGAGTGGAGGGTGTGCTGGTGATGGAAACACTGGCTGATGGTGAGGTGAATGGAGGTGTGAGTGTAGACGTCACAGGGAGGGAGGAGGGAGACGAGGAGGTGGGGGTCACAGAGGTGGTAGTGACTGTTGGCATGTCTGCATCGGAATGTTGCGTGTGTGAATGTCTGCGTGATCTGTGGTGCTTATGTTTGGATGAGCTTCTCTTGGGTGTTGAGGTGTGTGCAGGCTGGTCTGATGGTGTGGGTGGGACAGGCAGAGGAACAGGAGACTGGGAGGAGGGAGTTAGTAGAGGCAGGCAGGAGACAGGGACAAAGGCTGCCGTCAGTGCTGAGGCCAGAGCCTGGAACGATCGCTGATGGGCAGCCTGACCCGAATGAATGCCCTCCAGGTACGCATTGCTGCGATGAACCTCCCTCTCCACCCCCTGGATGGCATTCAAAAGGGTAGTCTGCCCAACAATGAGCGTTCGGAGGAGGTCAATGACCTCCTCACTGAGGGCAGCGGGGGTAACAGGGGCAGGGCCTGAGGTGCCTGGGGCGAAGGAGATGCCCGGCTTCCTGGCAGAGCGGGCACGGGGCGAACGCGGAGGGGCTGCTAGGAGGGCGGAGATGGTGTGCTGGGTGGCGGCTGTACCTGTAATGGCGGGGGGCACGGATGGTGCCACCCCCGCAAGGGAGCCCCCTTCCGAGGACGTGTCCGTGTCGCTGCAGGCTCCAGTCGTCCCCGTCGTGGAGCTCCCCTCGCCCTCCGTCTCACTGGTCCAGTCTGACTCTGTGGCATGGCCCTCCTGGGCCATGTGAGATGCAGCTCCCTCCTGCCCCGATGCCACTTCTCCTCCGCCTGATGATGCTGATGCACACAAGCACAGAAAGACAAACAAAAAGGGGGGGGGAGAGAGAAATAAAGGGATATTGAGTACATGGATCTCCGGTACAGTTAGCGGACATGACAGACACAGATGCCCCCTGCACTAAGTTGCGCACTTGGGGTCCGCTACGCATTCCGTGGAACATGCCCTACACGCCTAGAGTTGTCAACTGCACCCATGGATGACACGGCCCAGGGATGGCTGTACTGACACACTACTGAGGGTGGTGGCTGGGGACACAGGGGCTTACGGGGGTGCCCAGCCTACAGATATCGCCCTGGCCTAGGGGGACCCACAGCCCTCCTCCCCCACCCAGACACCTCCACTGCACGACAACAGAGTAGATGATGCTTGTACTCACCCCCTTGTGTCTGCTGTGCTGCCCTCACGCGCCCATCCAAATCAGGGTAGGCCACCGCCAGGATCCGGAACATCAGGGGGCTCAGTTGACGGCAGGCACCCCGCCTACGTTGGGAGGCCATCCCCAGCAGAGACTCGGCGGTCTTCTTGGTCCCGCGGCGGATGTCCTCCCACCTCTTGCGGCAGTGGGTGCCCCGTCGATGGTGGACCCCCAGGGCCCGGACTTCCTTGGCGATGGCACGCCAAATCCCGATCTTCTCATGGGCGCGGACCTATGTGACACGTACAGGGAGGGAGAAATACCACGTTCAAGTTACTCAGCATTTTCCTTTCCAGTGGCCCAACGCCCCCCATCCCCGCCAGGCCCCCCGCCAGGCCCAACATGCCCCCCATCCCCGCCAGGCCCCCCGCCAGGCCCCCCGCCAGCCCCAACATGCCCCCCATCCCCGCCAGGCCACCCGCCAGGCCCCCCGCCATGCCCAACATGCCCCCCATCCCCGCCAGGCCCCCCGCCATGCCCAACATGCCCCCCATCCCCGCCAGGCCCCCCGCCAGGCCCCCCGCCAGCCCCAACATGCCCCCCATCCCCGCCAGGCCCCCCGCCAGGCCCCCCGCCAGGCCCAACATGCCCCCCATCCCCGCCAGGCCCCCCGCCAGCCCCAACATGCACCCCATCCCCGCCAGGCCCCCCGCCAGGCCCCCCGCCAGGCCCAACATGCCCCCCATCCCCGCCAGGCCCCCAAGCCAGCCAGTGGCCCCAAATCCAGATAGAATTAAACTCACTTGTTGGTCTGGAGGACCGTAGAGTAGCGCATACTGGGGGAGGACCCCATCCACAAGTTTCTCCAACTCCTCTCCAGTGAAGGCAGGGGCCCTTTCCCCAGTCGCAGCAGCCATTGTCCCTTCCAGACCGAGGTCACAGCAACACTTGCAGTATAGGTCCTCTCCTGTGAAAGTTCAAGTCGCAAGTGGATAAGTAGATAGAAAATGGCGGTCACGTCCGCGGCGGTGCGTACCGCGGCGGTGTGTCCCGCCACCGCCGGCGCCCTTCGCCATTGGCTCCTGAAACCCATAGGCTTCAATGTTAACCAATGCGGCTTCGCGCCGCGGTCTTGGCCCGCCGCCCGCCGCGGTGTGCCACGCCAGCGCATTGACCTCACATCCCATTGTCACACTTCACAGGTCAGGCAGCCGCCATTTCCAGGGCCCACATGGCTCAATTTCAACTGCGTCACACAGGCCTAGGCCTTGCATAGCCACTCATACACGCCATTCACTGCATAGAGAATCGTATACTGTGCTAGCTGTGAGTACGTACCTGTGGGTTGCCTGACTGTGTGCTCCATGTTGTCCTTCCTAGGCACCGTCCGCTGGGTTGGGCGAGGAGACGGATGAATCCTCCCGTGTACCGACCGCTGGTGGACCTGTCGACAATGGAAGAACGCCACATTATCCTGACCTACCGTCTTAACCGTGCCACTATCCATGAACTGTGTGCCCGGCTGGAGCCCGACCTGATGTCCCCCATCCGCCAACCCACAGGGATTCCCCCTCTGGTGCAGGTCATGTCAGTACTCCATTTCTTGGCAAGTGGGTCATTTCAGACAACCGTGGGAATTGCTTCTGGGATGTCTCAGCCCATGTTTTCAAAGGTGTTATCCAGAGTGTTGTCTGCCCTGATGAAATCCGTGAGGAACTACATCATTTTCCCTGAGGTGGGCGAACTGGCTACAGTGAAGGGTGATTTCTACGCCCTTGGACATATTCCCAACGTAATTGGTGCCATTGATGGGACCCATGTGGCTTTGGTTCCCCCAAGAGACAGGGAGCAGGTGTACAGGAACAGAAAAAGTTACCATTCAATGAACATCCAGGTGGTGTGTTTGGCTGACCAGTACATCTCGCATGTAAATGCCAAATTCCCAGGGTCAGTGCATGACGCCTACATCCTGAGGAATAGCAGCATCCCTTACGTGATGGAACAGCTACAGAGACACCGTGTATGGCTAGTGGGGGACTCTGGGTACCCCAACCTGTCGTGGCTACTGACCCCAGTAAGGAATCCCCGGACCAGGGCAGAGGAACGGTACAATGAGGCCCATGGGCGTACTAGGAGGGTGATCGAACGCACCTTTGGCCTCCTAAAGGCCAGGTTTCGCTGCCTGCATATGACCGGTGGATCCCTAATGTACTCACCTAAGAAGGTGTGTCACATCATCGTGGCCTGCTGCATGCTTCACAACCTGGCTTTGCGCCGCCAGGTGCCTTTCCTGCAGGAGGATGGTCGAGACGGTGGTGTTGTGGCAGCGGTGGAACCTGAGGAGAGTGACGAGGAGGAAGACGACGGGGCTGAAACAGACAACAGGGACAGAATCATTGAACAGTACTTCCAATAGGACACAGGTAACATTTCAAAGATAATTTAGTAAAAGTTAACTACTCTGCAGCATCTCTGCTGCCTGTCTATTTGCCCCAGTGTATGATGACTGAGTTTTGGCTTTTCCCTCCCTATTTCAGATCTGGGGTCCCCACTACGAGTCCTGTGCTTCGTTTCCCCATGGACTACAGCTTTGTGGCAGCTGTTTGTTGACTTCACCATGTACAAGGACATATTTGCACTGTCATGTCAATTACAATCTATTGAAATCACAGCCAGACTCCTGATATTTTGGTGCAAAATAGGTGTTTATTGAAGTGCTCAAAATGGGATGGGTGGTTTCAAGTGGGTGGGGGCTATGGTGAAGGAATGTCCATGGCAGAGTCCAGAGTAACAGTCACACAGGTGCATTGTCCAGAGGCCTGTGGAGAGATGGAGCATGGGCAGTTCGAGGATGGACAGGGTGACAATGTGGGACAGTGGGATGACATCAGGTGGTATCCATTGCTGGCGGGGGTCTTGACATCCTACTCTGTCTTGCGAGATCTCAGGGCCCTCTTGCGGGGTGGTTCTTCTCCTGCAGGAGGTGGGGGTCTGGTGGGCTGCTGCTGTGCGGGGGCCTCCTGTCCACTAGCGCCGGCGGAGGTGGATGGCTGTTCTTGGTCCCGGCTAGTGGCAGGGGCCCTTGGGTGTTGTTCAGTGTCCGCCCTGCTGTTTACGAGGTCCTGCAGCAGCCCTACCATGGTAACCAGGGTGGTGTTGATGGCTCGGATGTCCTCCCTGTACCCCCGATAGTGTTCCTCCTGCAGCACCTGGATCTCCTGGAACCGGGCCAGTACCGTCGCCATCGTCTCCTGGGAGCGGTTGTATGCTCCCATGATGGTGGTGAGGACCTCGTGGAGAGTGGGTTCCCTGGGCCTCTCCTCCCCCCCCTGTCGCACAGCTGCCTGCCGAGTTGCCCTGTTTCCCTGGGCCTCTGCCCCCTGGCCGGTGTGCCCACTACCACTGCCCCCAGGTCCCTGTTGTTGTTGGGGTGGTGGGTTATCCTGGGTGCCCTGTAGTGGTAGACACACCGCAGATTGACGCGCCCTGGAGACAGAGGCATGGGCCCGCTGGGTGGGAGCTGTGCTGGTGTTCCCAGAGGGGTTAGGGTCTATAGTGGCCTGTGCCTGTGTGAGGGGAACCGACTGTCCAGAGGTCCCCGATGGTCCGGGCTGGTCATCGGTGTCCAGATCGACAGAGCTGCTGTCATCGCTGACGGCCTCTTGGGTGGGGGGTGTGGATAATTCTGGCCCCTCCGCCGCGGTGTGTTGACGGTCGGGTCCTGCAGGGGTATAGAGGTATGGTTATAGTTTCAATGTGTCGCATATGGGTGTATCTGTGGGTTCTCGTGTCCCCAAGTGCTGGCATTCGTGTGTGGGGGCTTTGGTGAGGGTGGCTTGTGGGGGGGATGTGTATATGCATTGGGCATGCTTTGGTGATGGGTGTCCATGCTTAGTGGACGCATGCAGGCCTAGGTTTTGGGATGAGTGGGTTGTGATGGTGAGACATTGGCGGGGAATAGGTGTGGTGGGGGTGGGGGTGAGGATGGTGGTGGGGGTGAGGATGGTGGTGGGGGTGAGGATGGTGGTGGGGGTGAGGGTGGGGGTGAGGGTGGGGGTGAGGGTGGGGTTCGAGGATGGGGGTGAGGGTTGGGGTCTGATTTGGCATGCAGGTGGGGGGGAAGCAGTATTGAAGCTTCAACTTACCAGTATCCATTCCTCCGCCGACTCCTGCGAGGCCGTCAGGATGCAGGATGTTCAAGACTTCCTCCTCCCATTATGTGAATTGTGGGGGTTGAGGTGGGGGTCCTCCGCCAGTCTTCTGCACGGCGATGTTGTGCCTGGATACCATGGAACGCACCTTCCCCCGTAGGTCGTTCCATCGCTTCCTGATGTCTTCCCGATTTCTGGGGTGCTGTCCCACTGCGTTCACCCTGTCGACAATCCTCTGCCATAGCTCCATCCTCCGGGCAATGCTGGTGTATTGGACCTGTGTGCCGAACAGCTGGGGCTCTACACGAACGATTTCCTCCACCATAACCCTGAGTTCTTCGTCTGTGAAGCGGGGTTGTCTTTGGGGTGCCATGGGGTGGTGTGTATGATGTGTGGGGTGGAGTATGTGTATTTAAGTGAGTTGAGTGTGGTGGTGTGTGTTGTTTTGTGTGTGGATAGTGTGTGGGTGATGGTGTTGAGTGGCTGTGGCTGTTATGTTTTGGATGCTGGTGTCTCGCTCTTGCCTTCTTTACGATTTTGTAAGCGTAGGGGTTTGTGGGTGATGTGGGTGGGTGGGTGTTTTATATTGTATTGTGTGTGTGGGAGTGGTGTGTGTATGTGTATCAGGTGTGTGGGATTCAAATCGTCCAATGTGGGTGAGTTTTGTTCGTTGGTGTGTATTCTGACCGCGCCGGTGTGTCCCGCCAATGGAATACCGCGTTTGAATGACCGCCGCGTGGATTCGTGGGTCGTAATGGGATGGGCGTATTTCTGTTGGCGTGGCGGTGGAGGTTTGGTCACCTCCACCTTTCCGCCGACCGCTGGTCTGGCGGTCTGTTGTGGCGGTCGGATTTTCGGAGGTTTGCCTTCTGCGGGTCAGAATGACCGTGGCGGGTTTCCGCGACCGCGGCGGGATTATGGAGGATTTCTGACCGGCGGTAGGCGCCTTTTACCGCCGAGGTCAGAATGACCACCTAAGTCTTTTTGGTCCTGAGACTTCAGGGAACAGGAGGCAAGCTCTATACAAGCCCTTGGAGAGCACTTCTTCACCACAGCCAGAGAGCAGCAAGGCAGCAGGGCAACAGCAAGGCAGCAGTCCCTCACAGAAGGCAGACAGGTGAGTTCTTTGGGAAGCCAGGCAGTTCTTCTTGGCAGGATGCAGGTTCTGGTTCCAGTTTCTTCTCCAGTGTCTGTGAGGTAGAGTGTCTACCGCAAGAAGTGTCTAAGTTGGTAGGGTCAGAGACCCTGCTTAAATACCCAAATGTGCCTTTGAAGAGGGGGAGACTTCAAACAGTGGCTTAGAACTGCAAAAGGTCCCCTTTCAGTTCCATCCTGTCTACCAGGGTCCCAGTAGGGGGTGTGGCAGTCCTTTGTGTGAGGGCAGCCTACTGTCCCTTGACATGCAAGTGTCAAGCCCTCCACCCTCCCAGCCCAGGAAGACACATTCAAAATGCAGATGTATGCAAGTGAGGCTGAGTATCCTGTGTTTGGGGTGTGTCTGAGTGAATGCACAAGGGAGCTGTCAACTAAACCTAGCCAGACGTGGATTTGAAGGCACAGAAGGATTTAAGTGTAGAAAAATGCTCATTTTCTAAAAGTAGCATTTCTAAAATAGTAGTATAAAATCCAACTTCACCAGTCAGTGGGATTTTGTATCACCATTCTGGCCATAATAAATATGACCTTCCTGCTCCTTTCAGATCAGCAGCTACCACTCAAAACAATGTATGAGGGCAGCCCCAATGTTTGCCTATGAAGGGAGCAGGCCTCACAGCAGTGTAAAAACGAATTTAGGAGATTTACACTACTAGGACATGTAAACTACACAGGTACATGTCCTGCCTTTTGCCTACACAGTACCCTGCCCTATGAATTACCAAGGGCATACATTAGGGGTGTCTTATGTGTAAAAAAGGGGAGTTTAAGGCTTGGCAAGTACTTTTAAATGCCAAGTCGAATTGGCAGTGAAGCTGCACACACAGGCCTTCCAATGGCAGGCCTGAGACAAGGTTAAGGAGCTACTTAAGTGGGTGGCACAACCAGTGCTGCAGGCCCACTAGTAGCATTTAATCTACAGGCCCTGGGCACATATAGTGCAAACTACTAGGGACATATAAGTAAATTAAACAGTCCAATTGTGTGTGAGCCAATGTCCTCATGTTTTAAGGCAAGAGCATATGCACTTTAGCACTGATTAGCACTGGAAAAGTGCACAGAGTCCTAAAGCCAGCAAAAATTAGGTCAGAAAATGAGAAGGAGGAAGGAAAAAAGTTTGGGGTTGACCCTGCAGAAAGGCCATTTCCAACACTTCCTACTTCTGAAGCTTTCTCTGCCTCTACCTGCACTACCCAGGCTTCAAGGGAATTGATCATCACAGTCTTCATAAGGTTGTTAGCAGCAAGCAATCCCCTCTTTCTTCACAACACCCTAAGCTCAACTGTAGTGAGTGTGGGTAGGCTAGCTAGATCAAGCTCCATGGTCTCTTTTAAGTTTTGTGTCACTTAAAAAAAACTTTGGCACCAATTGATAAGAACAATTTAGAAATTAAAAAATGAAGTAATTAAAAAAGTAGTCAAATTTGAAAAATCAAATATACCTTTGCTCTAAATCAATTTAGAGGATGTTTAACTTATTTCACTTAAAACTGTAGTCTGATGTTAAACACAAGTGCTGGATCCCACCACTGCACACCAAACATGTTGGAACGTAGATTACTGGTAAGGGCAGCTAAGTACCTACACTTAGAAATAGGCCACTAACCCCCACTAGGTCCAGTTAGGTCTCAATAAGTTAACTCCAACTCAACTCTTGGTTGCTTGGCAACGAGCAACAAGGCTTAACTTAGGAGAGAACATATGTAAAACATTCAAAAGTCACAAAACAGTAAAAAAAAAAATTGTTCTTAGAAAATGGATTATTGGTAAGGGCAGATAAGTACCAACACTTAGCAAAAGGCCATTAACCTCCACTTAGGTCCAGTTAGGTCTCAATAAATTAAACTCAGCTCAACCCTTGGTAGCTTGGCAACGAGCGACAAGGCTCACCTTAGGAGAATAGTGTATAAAGCATTTAAAAATCACAAAACCGTAAATACGTAAAACACAATACAAATCCAACACCAATTCTTAGAAATAGGGTATATTTCTATCTTTAAAATGACACCAAAATGAATAAAATTGGATAAGGGGAACCAGAGATATGAATTTTTAAAAGATCAATGTTTTCTAGTGCATAGAAGCAACTAGCGCTCAAAAGGTCACACTGTAGAGGGACAAAGTCCAGAGTTCAGGCCACCCACGACGTAACACTGTCACACTTACTTTCAGAAGTGTTTCTTGACTTAGGAAAGTAGTCCACAGCACCAGCCAAGGGTTCAGAGGCTCTGGTTTGCCTCCTGGGGTCTGGGACTACAACTCCCACAATGTACCTCTTCAACTTATGGAATTGCTCCAAACATTTTCAATCTTCTGGATCTTCATCCAGAGTCACTTTTTGGGTCTTGAAGTGTCCACAACTTGATCCAAGGTTTCAGAAGCTCTGAGTTGGGAGTTGGGACTACAATTCTCAGAATGCACCTGGTCAAAAGCCTCAAATGGCCACTGGATGCTGGTCAGCTGGGCTCTGCTTGCAGGACTTGATGCAGGGATTCTGGGCAGTTCCTTTGTACCTGTAGCAAACAGGGAGTCCCTTCTTGAACAGTAGAAGACAGGCAAAGTCCTTTTAGTGATGAAGCCTAAGTGTGCAGCTGGTGCAGTCCTTCGTAGTGCAGTGTCCAGGTGCAGGTCAGGGGTCCAGCAGGGCAGGCCTTCTTCTTCTGACATTCTTCTTTGTTGGGATCTGGTAGGGATCTGAGGTGTGAGTGCAGCTCTGCCATATTTATCCTTGCTGCTGGGTGAAAAACAAAGGGGTCCTGGTTCTCCAATCAGATGCACAATGTGATGACCACTTCCTGGGAAGTGTGGCAAAAATCAGTCCCAGGGAGAAACATTCTTCAAAAATCCATCATGGCTGAAACTGATTTTTGGAGGTTACATCTGGCTTAGCCCACCCACTGGTGTGGCTAAAAATCTTAATCACACCCTTCTCCTGCCCTCTCCTAATCTAATCAAGAGGGCACCTAATTGTCTGGGGTTGCAGGATGTGAAGGAGGTACTGGGCCACTCAAAATGTCCTTACTTGCCTTTGAAGACCAGTTTGGCGGCCCTCTCCCTTCCTGCTTCTCCATCTGCTAAGGGGAGTTCTCCTCTCCCAGGCACCTTCCTTTATGTTCAGCCCAGGCTACTTCTCACCTCATCAAGGCAGCCTGGCCAGGCTGCCACTAGGCTGGCCAATCAGAGCAGAGCACTGCAGAGCTGAAGATGGTAACTTTTTATGTAGAGTTTAAAAACCTTTACCTGAATAAGTTATATTAAATCAAACAATTGTAAGTTGCAATTTATTATGAAAATTAATTTGATACCAAACTTGATGTATCTGACACTTAAGGGAACTTTCTAAATTAAAATAAAGTCTCCCCATTATAGCCTATGGAGGCCATCCACTACAATGAGAGAAAACAAATTTGACTGTTTTACCTCACCAAGGCTTATAAAACTATTTTTATAAGGCCCCTGCTTATAGTTCCATGGCACCCAACCCTAGGGGCACATAAAGCACATCCTAGGGGTGACTTATATGTAACAATAAGGTAGTTTAAGACTTTGGAAGTACTTTTAATTCCAAAGTCGAATTTGCATATACATTTAATTTTAAAAGCAGCCAGCAAGGCAGACCTGCCTTTAAAATATCACTGGCGCCTCAGCAGTGCACCTATGAGTACATTACTTACGTGCTGGGGTCCTAAAACTATAGTCCATATACTAGGGACTTATAGGTAGGTTGACATAGCCAATTATAATTAGCCTAATTTGCATGTTTATTTTATACAGAGCACAGGCGCTAGGACATCGTTAGCAGTATCCAGGGCACCATCAGAGTCAGGAAAACACCAGCAAAAAGTGAAAAATGGGGGCAAAAAGTTAGGGGGCCTCTGCAATAAGCTCTGTTTTTTCACAGCAGGAAACCATTTAAAAATCCAAGCCCAATTTATAAATATAGTGTATATTTTGATCTTTAATTTGACACCAAAACCAATAAAATCGGTTAAGGGGAACCAGAGATAATAATTGTTAAAGAATTTATGTTTTTTAGCGCATAGAAACTAAAAACATGACTTGGGACATCTGGTCACACTGCGACCAGGGCAAAGTCAAAGTTTAAAGCCAACTGCGATGGAGCCCTGCTCGGCTACACCAAGCGGGAGGCCTTGTTCAAAAGTTTACCTTCAGACTTTGGTGGTCATTCCGACCCACCGCCAACAGGCTGGCGGTGCTTCCAGGGCCATTCTGACCGCGGCGGTAAAGCCGCGGTCAGAAAAGGGGATCCGGCGGTTTCCAGCCGGATTTCCCCTGGCCCAGAGAATCCTCCATGCAGCGCCACCATGGGGATTCCGACTCCCTTCCCGCCATCCTGTCCCGCGGTCTTATGACTGCGGTGCGGTCTTTCGGCGGTTTCAGACCGGCGGGCGGCACCCGCCGCCCGCCGAAGTCAAAATGAGGGCCTTTGTCTTTTTCTTGAAGATATTCTTCAACAGGGCAAAGTCACCAGTCTGATCCGACCTCCATGGAGCTCCGCGGGTACGCATAGCAGGAGGCCTTGGTGAAGAATTCTACCTTTGGACTTAGTCAACTTTTCAGGACAGAAGTCTTCATCTGGGCTGAAGTTGAATTTGGATTTGACATCCCTGGAGCCGTCCTTGGATACGCTGCACGGGAAGTCCCGGTCAACTTTTTACGTTTGAACTTTGTCACCTTTTTGGAGCTTTTTCTCTCCGACATCGGACGACCCTCCATAGTAAGCCAATTTTGATTCGATCTCGTCAAATTGCCTTTCCAGGAGCCCCCGGTAAAATCCTGGAAGTCTGGGGCTCCAGAGCTCTTCAGCAGGACAAACCTGCCAGTCGGGCCGGGTTGCAGTTGAGGTAAGCCGGCTTGACTCACGACGTTGAGTCTGTCCTTTTAAGCAGCTTTTTTCCAAAAGTTCTTCAAACTTCTGGATCTTCTTCCAGAAGGTCTTTGAAGGTTCTTCAGGAGTCCAAGGTTCCAGAAGCTCTGAGTTGCTCCTTGAGGGTTACGACTCCACCTCCCAGAATGCACCTGGCTCAAACTCCCAAATGACCACTGGACAGTGGTCAGCTGGTCAGTTTCTTCAGGATTTGATGCAGGGCACTCTTAGCTATTTTCTACCAATGGCAAACATGGAGTCCTTTCTTGAACTAGTTGAAGACAGCAGAGTCCTTTTAGTGATGAAGCCCAAGTGTGCAGCTGGTGCTGTCCTTCAGAGTGCAGTGTTCATGTGCAGGTCAGGGCAGTCCTTCTTCTTCTTGTCATTGTTCCTTGGAGGGGTCTGAGGTGTGGGCTCCGCTCTGCCATATTTATCCTTGCTCCTGGGATTGAAAGCAGGGGGGGGCAAATATTCAATCACAGGCAGGCCAACACCCTCTCGGATGACCAGGTCCTCTAAAATGTGTCAAAAATCAATCCCAGGGAGCAACATACCTCAAAAATCCAAAATCGCAGGAATTGAATCTTGGAGGTTAGGTCTGGCTGAGCACATCCCTGGGTGTGGCTATGTTCCCTTAACACCCACCTTTCCAGCCCTCTCCTAATCTATTCGGGGAGCATCTGGCTGTCTCGTTTTGCAGGAAATGGGGGAGGTCCACTTGCAGGATCAAATGCTGTTACCTCATTTGAAGTCCAGTTTGGCTGCGCTCCCCACATCCTGTTTCACGACCTGCTGAGGCAGTTCTCTTCCCACAGGCACTTCCTTTGTGTGCAGCCCAGGCCACTTCACACCACTTCAAGGCAGTTATATTAAATTCAACAGTCGCAAACTTGCAATATCTAGGTCCATTTGAGACTTTATTAATTAAAAATAAAGTCTCCCCATGTTAGCCTACGGAGCCCATTCACTAAAGTGAGGGAAAACAAATTTGGCTAGTTTTCCCTCACCAGGGCTTATACAACATATTTTAATAATGTCCCTACTTATAGTTGCACTTCACCCAACCCCGGGGACAACTAGGGCACATCTTATGGGTGACTTATATGTAAATATAAGGTAGTTTCAGACTTTAGATGTACTTTTATTTCCAAAGTCGAATTTGAAGGTAACTTTACTTTAACAGCAGAAAGCAAGGCAGGCTTGACTTTATAAATGACACCAGATTCAAGCTAGCCTGGCTGATGAAAGGTGATACCCTGAAACCGGTCCCAGGATGCTTTTACCTGGTCCAGGGAGAACCTGGTCTGGCAGTTTGGGCTGGACTGTTCCCTTGGGGAACACAGCCAAGACTGATTTGCATATGTCTGGGTACAAACTGGAATGGCATGGCAAGCAAAAAACTGATGGATTTAACTCAGATCTGTGACTGGAGGTGAATGTTTGATTTGTTCTGCATTCCATCCATCATCTGTTGTTTTTGCGTTTAAAATGACACTGGGCACATCAGCAGTGCACCTATGGGTGCACTACCTATGATTGAGTTCCATAAAGCTTCATGCCCTACCATATATTAGGGGCTTATAGGTATGTTGATACAGTCAATTATAATTAGCCTAATTTGCACATCCATTTTAATCAAAGCACAGGCCCTGGGACTGGTTAGCAGTATTCAGGGCACCATCAGAATAAACAAAAACACCAGCATAAGTGAAAACCATAAACCACCCCATGACATATTTCCAGACCTGCTGGACGTTAGCGAAGCTGGTGTGTTTTTTTATCAGTAACTAAAAACAGATATAGACACCTAATAAATATTGTCTTAGGTTAGTACTTATCTAAAAAAGTAATAAAACACGGTTTAATCCTTGTTGTATTACTTTTCCAGAATTTGCAATGACGTTGCATTGACTTCGCAACATCATTGTGAATCCCATGTGACACAGGAAAAATGTAGTTTACTGTTTAGAACACTTTTCATTTGGGTTCCCTCCTTCTTTTTTCCATCTTTTGTGTGGGGTGTGATGTTTCACACTCCTTTATTTCCAGCATAAGTTTTGTTTCTATTTGTGTTTTGCCTTGCTTTTGCATTGAAAAATATGGAATCCGCTGCAGGTAATGCTCCAATAGGTCTGCTCCTCAGAAACGTTCTGTGGACTATGACAGCTCGTTTTCTGATGAAGAACGTGCACACATTAGAAGAAGATTATAGCATGGAATCATTTTTCAATTCCTTCAGGAAAAGAGAAAAGAGTTGTGGTGCAGAAAGTGAAATGTATATTGTGCAACAATCTGTTGTCCAGATGTTGTACAGCAAAGAAGTACTCCTGCAGAACTTCAAGCATGTTCAAACATTTAAAAAAGATCCACCCCAGACATCTTGTTCGGGGTGAGAGGGAGAATACTGCCAGCAATCTTCCTTCATTTTCAGTGGGCCAGTCCCTGGAACTTCAACATCTGCCACAATTCCATCTGACATCCCAGCACGATTACCACAGTTTGACATGGTCGGGCAGTTTTGTTCAAAATGCAAAAGATACTCAGCATGGGAGAGCAGTCAATCCCTGCACTTGTTGCAATTTGTGATAAACACAATTTTTTTTTTTTTTACTGTTTGAACCAGATGCTGAACCCTTTTTGTGCTTTTTGTTCTCCAAGACAATGTTTTTCTTGTTTTTTTAAACAGAAAAACTCTAAGAAAGAAAAATTACATGTTTTATGTGTATCTGTAAAAATGTGAATATGTTTTGTTATCTGTCTCTGTGTGTTAGTGAGTATATGAGTGAATAAGTATATACATCACTATGGGGGTCATTACGACCCTGGCGGCCGGCGGTATGTTGGCGGTAACACCGCCAACAGGCTGGCGGTGTTCCGTCAGCAATTATGACCGTGGCGGAATTGCCACGGCCATACCGCCGGCCCCTCCACTTTCCTGCCAGGATTCCGTCTGGCGGTCATAATCCCCAGGCCAGCGGTGCAAGCACTGCTGCTCTGGGGATTATGAGTCCCCGACCGCCGGCCTGTCCATGGCGGTACACAGCACCATGGAAAGGCTGGCGGTAAGGGGACTTGGGGTGCCCCTGGGGGCCCCTGCACTGCCCATGCACTTGGCATGGGCAGTGCAGTGGCCCCCAGGCATAGCCCCGTCGCGCATTTCACTGCCCGAATATCGGGCAGTGAAATGTGCGACGGGTGCTACTGCACCCGCTGCACATCAGCATTGCCGCCGGCTCTATTACGAGCCGGCAGCAATGTTGATGTGACATTTCCGCTGGGCCAGCGGACAGTAACACTGTTACCGTCCGCTGGCCCAGCGGAAATGTCATAATAGGGAGACAGAAATACCGCTGGCAATGGCGGTATTCTGTCTCCCACGGCCTCAGCGGTCTTTTGAAAAGACCGCTGAGGTCGTAATGACCCCCTATGTTCCTTGGTGGGTCAGTGTATGCGTGAGTGTCTACCTGGGTGTCTCAATGTATGCATCAGTGTGTGCCTGGTAGTGTCAGTGTGTACATGAGTGTGTCCTTGGGTAAATGCGTGTATACATAAGTGTGTCCATGTCTATTAGTGTATATATAAGTGTGTGGGATTGAGTGGCAGTGTATCCGTCAGTGTGTGCCTGGGCCTGGGTGTGTCAGTGTCAGTACAAGTGTGTGCTTGGGCGTGTCAGTGTATCTGTCAGAGTGTGCCTGCATCAGTTTGTGCCTGGGTATGTAAGTGTATGCAAGAGTGTGTGCTTGGCTATATCCCTTGAACACTTTATTGCTTGATTAATAAAACCATTACAATATAAGACATGGCCACATGCTACAAATAATAAAATTGACACTTAATAATAAAACAGTAAAAAACTTGGCTGCTAAAAGTCATTTACAATCATGAAAAAACGTTTAAGTTAGTTCTTTATGAAATCCTAAAGCTATTTTCCCATGTCTGCCTTATTCCGTTTCTTACGGAGTAGTTGTAAAAATGTTACCCCCCTACAGCAAAATGGAATTGACTCACCCTTGAGCCAGTTTATTACCATAGGTCTACATGAACGGATGTAATTAGCTAGGAAATCATGTTGTAACAATTTTCTTCTTTCCAGACCAAGAGTGGGGCACATGCAAAAGGCATGCAGCAATGATTCCTGGTTGTAGCCCATAAGCGTCAGTTTAGATCAGTATACTTGCCTTTCCAGGATGGACGATCTTCTTTGGTGTGGAAAAATCCCACACGATATAGCAGGAATTGATGTTTGATGTGAACATAAAAGTGCTCAGCTAAATACCCCTGTGGGGACAATGTCGAGTAAGATCCCAAGACTGCCAGGCATGCCGTCTTTTGGCCAGAATGGCTTTGTCTGTAATGAGCGGGATTGGGCAAACAGCATTGTTGACTAGTCTGTTAAATTCGGTCTTCCCCATGTTACATTTCCATACTCCATCCATTCCCAAATTGATGATAACCTGGCTTAGGTAGCTTCCCAACGTTCCTTTCCTGTTACTGCATTGTTGCACCTGTACTTCTTGCCAGCAGGAGTAGAGTAAGGAGGAACCCTCTGCCACTTATAACCTCCATGATGCTTTAAGAAAAGTGCCCTGGCGCTGGAAAGTTTGATATTTTAAGCCCATCTCCAGTCTGACCTGGGCCGGGGAGGCACTTTTTGGGATATTAAAAACAGCCTCATGTGTTTTGACCTGACTGTTGTTCAATGCATGGATTTCCCGGCCCTTCAATATATCGGTCCCATAAGAAATGGCTGGAAGCAGCTGTGCTGACATGATTTTTAGTAGATGGGACCAGTTGGAGCAATCCAGCTTCTTTTTGAGCAGGTTAAAACTATATGTTAATGAGTTGGCCTTTGTCTTGATCGACTGTAAATGGTGCTTCCATTTCAGGCGAGGTTCAAGATGAACTCCTCGATATTCATACGACTGCACCATCTCCACTTTTTCCACTCCCATGTACCAATTAAATTATTTGTAGTTTGTCCCTAGGAACCTTAGCAGTTTAGTTGTATCCAGATTTATTTCTAGGCCTTGCTTGGCCATAAAGGTGTTAAGCGCTGTTAAACTCCGTTGCAGACCTTGAGTGGTATGACTCAGAAGTGCAATGTCATCTGCATATTGTAAGCACCCGATTTTCTCTGAACTCAAAGCCAGGGGAAGATTGTTCACTTGTGCTAATGTGCCAGCAAGATCTGCCAGATATAGGTTAAAGAGGATTGGTGCCAGAACACAACCTTGATTTAGGTCAGATTTTGTCGGTATTCTATTTGTTAATCTTGAACCATCTCCAACTTTGATCTGGACCCAGGTACCAGTGTAGAGATCTATAATGGCCCTCAATAGGTTGTGAGGGATACCCCAATTAGCCAGCTTAGCCTACAACCTTTCCCTGGGGACCTGGTCAAAAGCTGATTTGAGATCAATAAAGCATGCGTAAAGGCCCAGCTTCCTATGGCAGGCTTTTTCCACTATAAGGGAGAGTGCGATTACATTTGATGATGTTCCAATGCCTGCCTTAAAGCCTGTTTGAAACCTTGGGAGTGCTTGTTTTCATCAACCCAGGACTGGAGGTGCTGCAACAAACATGAGCCGTATATCTTGGCTTCTACATCAGTGAGGGCTATCAGCCTATACTTTGATGGCAGAGCGGGATTTCCGCTTTTACAGGTCAGAATGAATTATACTGCCTCTCCATGATTCTGGGATCCAATTGATGTAGGCAATGAAGTTGAACAGTGGCAGAAAATACTGGGTACTGGGTCGGCTTTGAAGATTGCATTCGGAAGGCCATTTGGTCCAGCTGAACCTTAGGACTTCAGCTTCTTAATCAGGCCGACTAGTTGTGCTACCTCCCAAACTAGATTTTGGTCTTCCTTCTCGGCAATGCCCGAAAGGTTATCCTCATCTTGGAAATTTGGCAAGTGATTGTTACTCGTAGATGGTTCAGTCCCAGTCACTACTGGTGGGAGCCTAGCTCCGCCTTTGTCAGCCTATTTGTCAGCCCATACAGACTGCTGACATGGCTCTCCCAGGCGGCTCGGTTAATCCCTCAGTTGTAGTGTCTGTTCTTCCCCAATGCCAGACCGTTCACTAACCCCCAAAAGAGTTTATTATTTGGCCTTGGGCTTGCCCACAATAATTTTGACCATGTATGTTCCTGAAAGCATTTCTTTGCGGACCAACAATCTAAGCGATACTTTTTTTTCATGTAAATTTCTCTCCACCTTCTCCCGGATGGATCGCTTTTATAGTTTCCTGCTGGGATGTGCAACTTGTAGTTTCTGATTGTGCAAAGCTTTGTTGAACCAAGGTTGACTAACACGGACCCTATTTGATGTGTAATACGATCCCTGGGGATTTGCATAGGAAGTGGCCAGAAGTTCAACAAGCCACGACATAGCATGGCCCAGTCTTCATTCCAATCCACTTTGAAAGTGGGCTCCCTTTGTTGCCTGTCCGCAAGGATTTTTCTCTCTTCCAGGGTGCCAGCCAACTGGTACACCTCATTCATCACTACCGCTGACCCTTTCTCATGTCATTTCATTCTCTTGAGATTAAACATCACTGGAGTACTTGTTAAGTCATTTGAGGGCAGCAACAACTCAGATTTATATACTAGCTCCAATGATTGTGGAAAATGATTGCTCTCCGTTCTGCATTTAATTTTAAAACTCCTTACCAGGGCCGTCGCAGAGGTATTTACCAGGGTGTAATCTATGGTTGAGCTTTTTTTTTTACTACTTATACAGGCTATAGATGCTGGAGAGTCCTTCTCACTGTTTCCATTTAGTGAAGCTAGACCTAGTTTCTCTAGCTGTTGCCTATAAACACTTGCAACTTGGTTCTTCACATTTCTTCACATTTCTTCCTTTTGGGGGCAAGAGATTAAGATTGGAATCACCATTAATGATAAATGTGGACTCCTAATATTGTCTAAGCATACTTTTGATGAGTTTACCCAGAGTTTCCATTTTCTTCCCCTTTACAGCTTTTTTTGGGTGAATGTACACATTTATAAGGATTAAGTCTAATTGGCTACACCAAGGTCTTCCTAATGTGATCTTTGTTTGTTGACTGGATCCAGTTTGACTCTATGTCAATTGAGATTTTGTGGCATATGAGGGCCGTAGAGACCAGGGTTGCCAGGCTTCCTTTTGCATGACCATATTTGCTATTGGACCTTGCTGGAACATGTGAGGTATCGTACCCAGACACCGCAATCTGCTCTGTACTCCTGGTTTCTTAGAGTAGGTACTCCTGGAAAAAAGATTGTACTTCTGGATCATGAAGAAGCGATTGGATGTCATGGACGTTCCATGAGCAAATTTTGACATATGGACTAATTGCACTGTGGTTCCTGACCTTTTGACTGTTGTCAGGGACATTTTTGCAGTTTAGGAGGCAGGGAGTCTTTGGAGGCCCAGAGAATGTGGCCTAGTCCTGTTTCACCATCATGTTTCACAACTGTTAAATTTCTTGTTGCCAAAGTGGTTGTCACTGGCCCTGTTGCCCCACTTAAGACTGATTTATTACTGGTCCTGGGGCCCCTTTGAGGACCTGGATAGTGGGGACGGTCTATTTATCATAGTTTGATGCCTCATGAATAAAAAGTGTCAGAGTATGATATTAGTTGACGCACAGAGTCTGCTGTGGACCAAGTGGTTAGTGTGGCCTCTCGATCACTCCTGAGAGGGTGGGGTTTAAATTAAACGGAAAGCATATCCACCGATGAGATCTGGGATAGGTCTCTGATTTCTCCTATCAATTTTAGAATGCTTCCTCTATGGAGGGTGTCGAAATACCCCTTTGATTTAAAGTGCGGAATGAGGAGCAATTTATGCGCCGCCATTAATGAGACTTTCGTAAATACTTCAATGCCATGGGTCGATTGTTTATGACCTGTTTCCAGTTGGTACTGCGATAGATAGTTTGACTGCAAGCTAGTGCTAGATGGACTCCTTTCTTTCCTTCTTTGGCCCCTGACCACCTTCTCGTGTTCCTGATTGATGACCTCTATAGGTGTATGCAGACGTCCTGCTATGCTACAAGACTCTGTCATTGGTGGTAAATTCTCTGGCATACATTACCTGGGAACAGGACCTTTGCTTATCCACCTACTGATTTAATACAACCCTTTTGCCATGTTGTTTTTTTCCCACCATTGTTTGTCCAAAAGAGGAGCTTTGTTCATTACATCTTTGGCCCCCGACTACCGGGGATGCAAGAACTCTTTGAGAATTTGAGCCTGAAGTGGGACTTTCTTCTATAGCTACGTATTGTTTGGTATCAGATGGTAAAAGAGCATTAGCATTGGCATCACTGATGTTCAGTACAAAAGCTGCTGCTGCGTAAGGAATTGATATATGCTTTTCTGCTTAACTGATCTTGCTTTTTTCCTTGCTTTCCTTTGCTTCTTCTTTTCCCTTTTTCACCTTAAATGCTCTGAGCTTTGTGAATTGCTGTGGAAGTCATTCACTTCCATTGTTATGATAGCTCTTAAATTCTTGCTATGGTTCCCTGTATGATGGATCTCTTCATGTGGTCCGCTGGGTGAACTACCAGACTCAGTTTGCCCCATAGCCTGTGAGGGAGTTGCGCTAAAAGGTTCCATTGACAGATTTTCCATGACAATGTTTTCTTCAACTTTCTCTGGTTCATCAAATTCTGAAACGCAGAGTCTTTCCCATGCACTCAGGGCCTGGGCTCTAACTTCCACTAATATATAATGAAGAATGGGGACAATAATCTGAGGATTATTCATTTTAATCGCACAGTCACATGCTACTTGTTGTACATAGTTATTTTTTTGGGCTCTCTGGATCAAGTTATTGAGGGCTTGGAGCTTAGAGTCAATGCCCATAATATATATAGCCATGATGTTTAGCAGTTCGACTTGAATATCTTGTTTATCTGCCTGACGCTTTATTGCAGTTGCCAACACGTCCAATGTCGACAAGAGTGAGACCCATGTGTTGGCTGTAACATCCGATTGGGACTGGGAATTGTGGGTATGATCCTGAAATGGACTTAGGGAAATGATAGTATGCAATATATCCTCTTCATTCTTTTGACTGGATTCTTGTGCTGTGCTTGTGTCACCCTCAAGGGAGTCCATGTCAACCATCTCTATCAGGGCATGGTCGTGAATACAATAGGAGTCCGGCAAGGCCGTCTCCTTCCTTGTCCGAGGGCTTGGGCGTTGATCCTCCCAGACGCTAAAATCTAGGTCTAAAATAGACCCCGGACAATCCGGACTGTCAATTTCAACCTTCAAGCTTTCCTTATTGGAGTCTAACCTCTCAGGCTCTTGCGAATTATAAGACTGATTTCCTCAGGAGAGATCTTTCTCAAATGTATGCCCTGTTACCGCGTCTGATATCACTTCTTTTGGTTCTATTGGTTCTTTATTTTCCTGTGATCATAAGTGCCCAGTAGTAAAGAAATCCGAGTGTTATGCTCTACTTTTTTCGATGACGGCATTGATGATGATTCTAAATTGATTTTCCTCTGGGCTGTATCCCTTCCATTCCAGAAGTGCTTAAACTTACTGCTGGTGGATTCACTGGGGAACAATGCCTTGTTCTTTTTGGGGTCTTATCCTCCCTCCATTGGGATCCACCTGCAGCTTGCCAGATCGCATAATGCTAGCTTAACTGCTGCCATTGAACAGGACAGCAGCAATGGCGAGATTTATTGAAAGTAGTCTTTATTTCTCCAAGTGATCGGGATTCACTGCTTTCGTGTGTGCTTTGTTGATGACTAGAGAAATTCTGCAGCCTTGCTGACAGAATTTCCCAGCAGACTTGAAGAGGGTGGAGGGCTCAGGAGTACCCTCTAGGTGGGGTAGCAAGGGGGTCTCACTGATGAGTTCACAAGCCGCACCCAGCCCAGCTGAGCTGCTTCTGTGAACCCAGAGGACTCATACTCTGCAGTGGCTGACTACAGCAGCTGCTCTCTTCCCCCCACATGAACCAGACTTGTGTGCTGACTGGAGGCCCTGCCCTTCTGCTACTTCTGCTGCTGATGTTCCTACTGTTGATGCTCTTGTAGTGTCCACTTCACTCGCTCTACTTCTCCTCTCTCATGCAGCCTGCAGCCTACTGCCTCCCCCGACTCCCTCCACCTCGAGGGGCAGCCCGGGCGAACTGGATCTGGGCAGAAGGTAGGGGGACTGTGAGACAACACCAGACCGAAAGAAGCCGGCTTGGTTATGTCAATGTATGCATGACTGTATGCCTGCATCTGTTAGTGTATATGTGGATGTGTGCTTGGGAGCGTCAATGTATCTGTCCGTGTGTGCCTGTGTGTTAGTGTCTGTATCAGTGTGTGCCTGGGTATGTCAATGTCTGCATCAGTGCGTGTCTGGGTATGTCAATGTGTGCAGGTATGTCAGTATGTCAGTGTATGCGCAAGTGTCTGCCTCAGTGTGTTAGTGTATGCGTGAGTTTCGTGTCTGGGTATGTGAGTGTAGGCTAGGTTTTGCATCTGGGTGTGATAGTGTATGCATTAGGATGTGCCTGAATATATGAGTGCATGCATAAGTGTTTCTGGGTGTTGCAGTGTCTGTATCGGTGTGTGCCTGGGTGTGTCAGTGTGTGCCTGGGTATGTCAGTGTGTGTGTCAGCGTCCTTGGGTGTGTAAGTGTATACATACATGTGCACCTGGGTATGTCAGTGGATGGATGTGTGTCTGCATGGGTGTGTTAGTATATGAATAAGTATGTGTCTGGGTGTTTGAGTGCATACAGGAATGTGGGTCTGTATATATGAATGCATGCATGAGTGTGTGCCTGGCTGTCATGGTGTATGTATCAGTGTGTGTCTGAGTATGTGAGTGTATGCATGAATGTGTGCCTGGGTGTATATGTGTCTGTATTAGTGTGTGCCTGGGTATGTCAGTGTATCCATGACTGTGTGCATGTGTCTGGTAGTATATATATGAATGTGAGCGTGTTAGTGTATCTTTCAGTGTGTGCCTGTGTGTGTTAGTCTCTGTATCAGTGTGTTCCTGGGTGTGACAGTCTTTGCATCAGTGTGTGCCTGGGTGTGTTAATGTCTGTGTCAGTGTGTGCCTGGGGGTCAGTGTATTTATCATATGTGCTTGGGCATGTCAGTGTATGCATGAGTGTCTGCCTTGATGAGTTACTGTATGCACGAGTGTGTGTCTGGGTATACAAGTGTAGCATGAGTGTGTGCCTGGGTGTGACAGGGTATGTATTAGTGTGTGTCTGAGTATGCGAGTGCATGCATGACTATGTGCCTGGGTATGTCAGTGTCTGTATTAGTGAGAGCCTGGGTGTGTCTGTGTATGCATCAGTGTGTAATAGTGGCTGTATCTGTGTGTGCCTGGGTGTGTCAGTGCATGCATCTGTTTGTTCATGGGCATGTCAGTGAATGCATCAGTGTGTGCTTCGTTGTGTTAGTGTCTATATCAGTGAGTGCCTGGGTGTAACAGTGTAGGCATCAATGTGTGCCTGGGTGTATCAGTGTCTGTATTAGTGTGTGCCTGGGTGTGTTTGTGTATACATAAGTGTGCCCCTGGCTATGTCGGTGTATGCAGGATTGTCTGTCTCAATGTGTTAGTGTTTGCATGAGTGTGTGTCTAGGTATGTGAGTATATGAAAAAGTGTGTCCCTGGGTGTGTCAGTATATGCATGAGTGTTTGCCTGGTTGTCTCAAGGTAGGTCTCAGTGTGTTACCTGGGTTTGCCAGAGTATGCAGCAATGTCTGCCTGTCCGTCTGGATGGATTACACATGGCAAAGATGTACTTTTTACTGTGCTCAGCTTCCATACTTTTACACCATAAATGATGTGTTGTGTAAAGAATCATCATTGAACAGTGGAAAAAAATACATAGATTGTACTAAAAATCCCCAGAAATGCACAGTTTGTCACTGTAAATTATCTACACTACGCATTGCACTCACTACAATTACTTACCCGATTGTTTTAGCTGTACTTACGGAACTAACTTAAATAAACATGCTAAAGGAAAGTGCTATTTAATGAAGAGTTTTACAATTGAATTATTTTCTATAAAGGGTAACAGCAAATGTAGATCCTAATGAAGATATCACTGTGGGTAGGCCATATGATGTCATAAAAAGTGAGAATCGATCAGCTACAATTACACTATTTCATTTTCCAATTGCAATCGTTCTTGGAATTTGGTAGGTCATGTTGCAATATCTGTTTGATTGTGATGATCTTTTCATTATATTATGTCCATCCATTTTTAGTTTTTAAATACAAAATGCGGTATCCAGTGGTAATGGTATCTCATTTATAAAAGATAATAACCACTCCCCACTAGCTAGTTATATATAGGACCCAGTTTCTCTACAAAAAGGAATTTTTTAGTTGCCTGTATTATTGGCACCGGTTGATGAATCTTCACAATTTTTTTTTTTAAATGTGATGCTCTCATCAGCTGCTGTCTGGAAAGTTTTGGGATGTTCCGTCAAGCAGGGGCCAAGAAAAATGGGGTGGGGGGAAGCGTGTTTTCCCCATGTTAATTCCCATTGGGATTTTGAACAGGTCTACAGCCCAAACCGCTGGACGGAAATACACCAAATTCGACAGAAAGTTAGTTTTTGGTCAGGAAAAAGCCCTTTTTGTTATTTGGTGTACATCCATTTAGTAGTTTTTGAGATATTAAAGAACATTCAAATTTGTACTTATAGGGACACAAAGGCTTCATGAACCCTCCTGATCTTGTGCTGAGATCTGATTGGCTGCCAACACTTCAACAAGGAAGTGTTATCAGCCGTCTTGGAACTTTGCTTCAGCCTAGTCCCAGAAAAAAGATAAATAATAAGAAAAAGGGCCAGGGTAGGTACACCCTGATGCCTTAGCTCTGGTGCTGGATTCCCAGAAGGAACCCTGAGGCAAAAAAGCACTTTTTTAAAAACAAATTGCTGTAAATTCATGACAGGGTTGCGAATCTGTGGCAATTTTTTTTATTTTGTTTTAAAAAAAGAAGTGTTGGTCTTCCATGATTATAAAGCTTCCCGGTGGGCAAGGTCCTAGGGGCATATAGAAAATAAAGGAGGGGGTGCAAGGGGCCCCCCTCCTGGGCTTACTTATGCCCCAGGGACTGTCGCCTCCCTGGGGCTTATATTTATTATTATGCAGGGGTGTGCGGCCCCCTGCATGCCTAGGGTCAGAAATGCTTGTTATAATAGGGGGGTCCTGCGAAGGCCCTGAGCCCCAGGGACCACCACATCCCCAGGGCTAAACAATCAATTATTGCGGGGCCTGCATGGCTCCCCACAGCCCCAGCAACAGCCACCTCTCCGCGCCTGAACTAAATATCATAAAAAGGGATCCGTCATGGCCCCCAGCCCCGGGAACACCACCTTCTCGGGGCTAATTACAAACATTGTAGGGAGACAGCATGGCTCCCCTCAAGGAGCCAATAATGGTCCTGGGACTGCCACCCTCAGGGCCAACTCCTGCTATGGCCCGGGGTGCCCGCAAAGTCGGAGCAAACACAACTCCGCTCCCAGCAAGGGAGAGCTGTCAAACAGCACTTGCTTGCTGGAAGTGGAGGTTTCCTCTGTTTTCCTACACACCTACATGAGGGCAGGGAAACAGAGGAAATAATTGCTTTCAGAGACAGGGAGCTCCATGTTTAGCAGCTCCCTGTTTGTGACAGCAATGCTAGCCCCTGCAGAAGGCGGGGAGCTGGCTGGGACCTTGGGGACCATTAGGCTCTCCTCGCAGTCCCATTGCACACTGGGTGCCCTGGAGGGCACCCAGGCCAGATGGCCAGACCACGAGGGATGGGGTTTCCAAGGCCAAGATTGGCCCTGGGAGGCACGGTCCCCTCTCCCCCCAAAAAAATAGATTGTAAGGCTGGGCCCCATTGAATTGTAGCGGGCCATGAGAAAAGGGTCACCAGGGGCTGCAATTGGGCGGGGGAGGGGGATGCGTGCCCCCCAACACTGGCCATTAATCCAATGAGCTAGCACTTACTAACTAACAAGTAGAAAGTGCTCCAGTTGGCTAGACAGTTTACACAAAACATGTTCTGGCCATGATGCTCATTTCACGGAAATTAAACCTCAACAGGAAGCACTTACAAATATAAATGTAGCAGATGCCCCACTTGAAGCCAACTTCTGGAAAGGACAAATGGTCCTAACACCTGGGCTTGTCCAAGGCAAAGCAAGTGTGTTTACTCCTCAATTCCATATTGAAAAATTAGCTGAATTCCTTCATGGAGGTGAATGCATATTTGATCTATTGGTGCAAAATCAGACACTCTCACACCCACTTTCACACCCAGAAAGACAATTTCACAGCTGCTTTCATACCTATTCTCACACTCAGAGAGAAAGGCCCTGAAGCCAACTACTGCTGCGAATGGCAAAAGGCAGCATGGAGTTGCGTGGTTAGGGGGGTTGGCCACAGGGACTGGTTCCAGGTTGCTGAAGGACATGCATGGCACGGGGTTCAGTAGTTATGAGGGGCTGGCCGCAGGTTCTGGCCATAGGCCAGGCCCTGCGGCCAACTCCAGCCACACATGGCCAAAGTCCATGTACAGCAGTGGTTGGATTAATGTATAGTACTGAAAATTACTTTGCAGTAAAAACCCCATAGAAATACACTCAAAAATACCAAAGCTTATAGGAACGTTATAGTTAGGAAATAGAATTTAAAAAACCTTAGAAATTCACTTAGAAAAGCAGAGGTTACATGGACGTTATTGTTAGGTTCTGAGTTTGCTCGCACAAAACCTGAGAAATTCAGCAGTTATAGTTAGAGTTATTTCAAGTAACTTTAACTCACGGCCAAAAGTAACTATGACTCACACCCTTGCCATGCACTGTTTAGTTGTATTAGAAATTCGACAAGTATATTATTTCTTTTTTTTCTTCAGTTATAGCCTTCCTTAAAACCTAGGTTAAAAAAACAGAGGATAGGAATTTAGTAGTTTAAATGGCAGTTTTTTTTTTACGTGAGGTTGCTGTTGTTAAATACATTGTCTGGTGTCCAGATGTAATAGTTACTCCATCATTAAAAATAATTGCTATAGTGCTATATGGTTTTCCAGAAAGAGATATTTGTCCTGTTTTAAAATTAGTAATTTGTGTTTCCAATTTACATCCATCTGCTACACATCACTATAGCATTAGGATAAGGTATTTGCCACTTCTTTGTATATGCAAAGTTGATCTGATTGACAATTCCTGTAGGTATTGTTCTGTGAAGCTTCTTTGAACAACCTGTGAAAGTTGACAGTGTTGCAATCTGGTGGGGGTATATAAATACATCTCTTTGAATCAATTTGCTTTTTGATGTAAAAGAACAATTTTCACCCTCTTGGTCCCACGAGTAACTGCGTCCAAATAAGTTGTCAATAGGTACCATCTCTTCTTTTAAGATATCAAAGATTACCATTAAAGATTCTTGTGCATCCTCTTGAGTAAAGCGTACCAATCTTAAGTTTTTTGAGTAAACTGTACCGATACAGTGTGCACATCTACATAGTCTTGAAAGTGAGATGCACAATATGTCTTACTTCTACCATTGCACAGGCGTTCTCAAAAAGCAAACAGTGCAGAGCACAGTCTTTTGTCTTTTCTCTGTTTAATTGCATGGACAACATTAGGTAAAGAGAATAGTGCATTCAGAACCTCATTGGCATAGCAGTTCATACCACTGAGGTTTGACAACTGGTAATCAACAATATCATCAGCAATGTCAGTGCACAGGTGTTCTCAAAAAGCAAACAGTGCATAGCACAGTCTTTTGTCTTTTCTCTGTTTAATTGCATGGACAACATTAGGTAAAGAGAACAGTGGATTCAGAACCACATTGGCATAGCAGTTCATACCACAGGGGTTTGACAACTGATAACCAACAATATCACCAGCAATGTCAGTGTATTTTTTCTTAAGAAGTTTATTGTTCTCTTTATTACACTTCTTGTCAACAACATTGGTACGATCCGTTAAATGCTTTCTCTTTGGAGAGTTGGTAGTTTTTTCAGAAACGAGATGCTGTCCTAAATGTGGAGCATAAACACTTCTCAATCTGTTGTACTTTTTAACACAACTTGAATCAGCACTTCCTTTCCTATTGTCAAACTCTACAAGATACAAACTGGACAATGTTCTAACTCGCGATAAAGCTACATATGACATACGTTCCTTAAAGACAATAGTGCCAATATTAATGAATGCTGCATCTACAATTAAACCTTGAGATTTATGAACAGTCACGGCATATGCTAGTAAGACTGGGAACTTCTTTCTCCAAACATACAAGTATTTCACAAGCAAGAAACGTGCAAGGGACCTTACATTCTATTTTACACCATCAACCTGATCAAACTCAATCACTAGGTATTCTACCTCATGCCAGTCAGGAAACAAAATTAAATCAATTACTTTACCCATAGCACCATTAACTAATCCTTCCTCAACATTCATACCACAACACAACATTACCCTACAGAAATACGTAAACATGTCCCTAATCCCGCAGTTTTGGAAGTAGACTTCTCCAAAGAATCCAATTTTGCCTGTAGTTTTTCACTTAGGAGTACTGTTGTTCGATTTTGTCAATTGCTTTAAATTCCAAAATGTATTTTTTCTCAAGCTTTAGTAATTGTTCATTTAAACAGGAGCACTGCTAAAGTGTAGATATTAGGTAGACAACTGATTTCCCTTCTCTGATGAAAGTTAAAAATTAGCTGTGCTGCTGTCTTGTTTATGGGAAATAGTTTATTTAAAAATGGAACTTCCAAGCAATGTTTACCCCTTTTGTGAAAACTCCAATTTTAATATACTTCAGAATATTTCTGTATTCTTCATCAGATGATTGATGCATATTCCTAAATAGTTATTTGTGTTGGAAGTTTAGCCAAATGTTTACGCCTCCACTACTTCCTAAGGAATTCAGTGTTTCATCATGGAAAAGTGTCTCCTTTCACTGTGGTAAATTGTAATAGATTGCCAAATTAAGTGCTTTCCTTCAAACAGCACATCATAGTCTGTCTTCAGAATCTTTTGCATTCTCAAATGTACAAAGGAAAGCATTGGGTTTGAGACCACGCTCACCTCATTGATTATTAAAAGTTTCAATTTCTGTTAGTACTCTTGAGACTTCATGATAGGGTTCACCGGATAACTTTTGGTACTCCAGTTTGTTGTCATGTTCTACAGGTAGCATGAATAGTTAATGCAAAGTAATTCCTTTAATGTTGTGTGCAGCTAATTCAGTTGGTGCTGTTATTACACATAACAATTTTGAGTCTGTAATCCTCTGCAGGTAAACGGTGAAAGCTTCAATTAAATGTTTTTTCCAGTGTCTGCTTGACCGCTGATGTAAAATAGTATTGGTGTAAATGATAAGCATTTACATTCATTCTTCTCGTGGAAGAATCCATGCTCTACTTTCTATTTTGCCTCCATATATATTTCTTTCTGCTCATCGTCCAACTAACTGCTCCAAATTAAAAATTGTTTGACTTGCTTTCTGCATTGTAGTCTCCGCGTCATTCACGGGCTATGGCAGTTTCATTTTCAATAATTGGTTGTCCAAGGGGATCTTGACTTAAAGGTCCTAAACTTTGGCCCTGAACTTTGGCTGCTTTTTAACTGTCCTTAGCTATCGCAGCAGCAACTGCTTCCTGCTGTTCAATCTCATCATTTAACATTTTCATATAATTGGTAATGACTGAACAATGAATGCTGTCTTTCACAGCATTGAGCAAGAATCTTCGTATCAGTCAGAGTCCGAGTAAATCCGATTCAGAACACCAAAGCTTGAACAGTTTCAGATGTGACAAATAGAAAAACTCTCTTTAGTCAGGAGTTTGGCAGCTAAGGGTCTGACTTAGAGTTTGGTGGAAGGGTCCCGTCCACCTTATTGCGATGTCCATAAAATATAATGGACTCATAAAACGGCAGACGAGATATCCGTCACATTTGTGAATGAGTAACTCCATCTGCCAAAATCGAAATCAGGCCCTAGGTTTTCAGTGATTTGTTAAAATTCCTTTTGTGTGTCAAACCAAATAACTGTCACAATCAACTACTCCATTTTTCCCTTCATCTATGTTTTCTTTTACGTTATTTCTATATCTATAGCTTTAAAGTGCTTCATGAAGACACATGTTTCAAGATGTGGACTCCTTCTTGGATTGAAAGTGTTGAACATATTTGTTTCTACAATGTCTGTACTTTCTGGGTTGAGCTCTGCTAGGTAATGAATTTCAGGGAAAGACTTCAATACTCTGTTTTGCATGCTTGCAAGGCTTATACTTACCCAAACAATTCCTCTTGATTTCTTGTACAAACTGGGTGAGCTCAACCAATCACAGCGTTCATAGGAACCCATCTCCATATGTAAAAGTATTTTCAAGCTGAGCTGTACAACTTCTTGTTTAGAGACTTTTCAGCAGAAATCTCCTCCTACATCTCCTTCATCTCTGTCTTCTCTGCTATTGTAATGCAAGAAGTATCATAATGATCTACAGCAATGCAGTTGTCTGCAAAAAAATGTATTCATATACGCATTTCACATTTTCGGAATCACAGGATTATAAACATTAATATACTTGGAGGCCTCTCTTCTTCTAAGGTTTTATGTGTTTTCAGTGATTTTCAAATCAGTGTATGTATGACTGCAGATAAAAAGACCTTGGAAATCCAAAACAATACCTTGTGTAAAATGTTCCTTTACACCTTTATTTTGATGATAGCAATTGCCATAGCTATGTGTTTGAAAGTGCAGAACTTGTTGTCTCAGGCCTTTTCATCATTGTCTTTTGGGATGGCGCATGTCACATACTATTCTATGAAAGAGAGTACAGAGTCATCACTGTCTGTACCACATTTCCGTGCTCTTTTATGCATAACAGCATGCGAATATGTGGACCACCTCTTTGTTGGTACTCTTTACACCAAAAGACATCTGTAACTTTGCCTTGAGGAGGATTTGTTTTGCTGCAGATGAAAGACAGCATCGCTTGAAACCTGTAATTAAAATATCTACAAATATTAGCAGGATCCAAAGCGCAAAGTTCTCCTGCTGTCTTCACATCATTAATGTTTGAGTTTGCTTCTTTCAAAAACTCAAGCAAGTCATCCCATGCATACTCTGCACAATTCAAATCATATAGGTGCATCTAGGTTTCGCAACATACATCTCAGTTCCCCATGACAATACCAATACTTCTTAGTCCCACCTTGGCATGCCACCAAATAATCAAATTATAGTCCATCTTTTGCAGAGAGTTTTTTGTAGATTAACTGCTACCTTCAAAATGAAGTTTACAGCAGATGATAGCCTAGACAAGTCACACTCAAATATAGGATGGAATATGTATGGAATATATTGATAAGTCCTCTGAAAATCATCCAGTTGACCTGTAAAACTCTGTTGGTATTTATACGGGTTGGTCATCACACCACCCATCTACTCCTGTTGGGAATAGATATGGAAAACAGTAAGCCAATAAATCTTTCTCCCTCTCTCTTCTGCCTGTTTCATTTGACAGAGATCAATAGTAGCACCAATAACTTCTTTAGAATGAAGTGGATGGATACTATACTGTTTATATATTTACTCTGATATTGATCTATCTACTTTTTCAATCTGTCCACTCAATGGTAATGTTTCATCCTCCATAAAAGATACAGCTCCAATAAACATCAACATTTTTGTAATAAATATATATTTTTTTAGGTATAGTGCAGCTTTTTTACTTTATTAACATCTATGAACTCTTGCCATCTTCTTTTGTTCTTGGTTGGCACACCATTTACTAGAATGATAAGTGGTTCATCAATAAGTCCCTCTACACCCACAATTTCAATATTCCATTTAAACTCTAAATCAAGTAGACAACTCTTCCTTAAAGGCTTTTCTGAAGTTTTGTCTGTGGTAGTTTTCAGTGCTTTGTTTCATATGAATGATTGCTTAAAAAGGGTGTATAGATTGTATGAGAATTGATTCATAAATATTTAACAGGTGTAGTTCTTCTGGAATTCAAACCAAGTCTAACTTGTTATGTATTATCCTAGCTGGTGGCATTTTGTTGTCTGTCCTCTCACTTATCCTAGCAATACTTACATATAATTTGCAATGTTAACATATCAAAGCATTCTTTCACAATTAAATATACACCAAATTCTTGCTACGTAGTTCTGTTCTCCTGTTCAGTTTTTGATGACATAACAACATTAGGAGTTTGACTTTTGCAGTGAGTGTGTTGACAAGAAATGCAAACACAGTTTGGTTTCTCTGAAGAAATGGTGTTACATTTTTCAATCTCTTGTATAACGTTTTAAAGACTAATATCTTTGTCCAGTTCCACTACACCTGCAGATACCAATGTCTCATTTTCTCTAAACTCTTCTTCAGGGCCAAAGAAACAAACCTGAACATCTTCACAAACATTTTTTACCTCTGCCACAGTACCATGCAATAGAGCTCTAGTCATCTCCCCTAAAAATAAGGCAAGAATTTTCACAACGTAAAGCTTCCTAACTAAATTTCTTATTCTAAGGTGATTAATGGCCAACATTCTAAAGTGATGAAGGTGGCTTCTGCACACTTTATTTGATAGACACGCCGGCGCATGCCCTTGTAAATTAACATATTTCCTTACAATGCATACATCTAATCCTTGCAAAACTCCAATTTTCTATTTTACACTTCTGCATGGGAATTCCAATAGGAAAGTTCTCAATATATTAACTGATTCCTGAGAAACTCTGCAAATGCTGGTACAGTTTCACTTGTGTACTGCGGGCCTGTCTACGCCTTCCTTGCACCTCTTCGGCTACTACTTCCTCAACATTCTTATGAACCATCTCCTCCTTTGCAATGGGACTACCATCTTTCATCTCATAACACCGACCAGTTGTTTCAAATGCATGCACTAATGTCTTCTCTTGGAAGTAACTTTCCTCGTTAAAGAGAGGGTGTCCTAGGCATATGCTTCTTTTCTCCCCTGAAAATTGTACAAACATTACTTCTATTCACAAGTCTTTTTTGGCTTCTTTTCATCAACAACACTGTTTAATTCAGTCTTCTCAATCTGTTCAATATCAAAATAAACAGTTACTACTTCATAAAAAATGCCTTATCAACCAAATTCTCAATATGTAGTTTATGTTTCACTGCTTGTCTTCTCCTTTAATACTGCCTCATAGTTCATACCAAATTCTGTATTACCCTACTTCCAAACACTGTAACTATTATTCCCTGAAAGTGCTTCTGTCTCCTTGCTAAACTATCTGCTTTTTTATGAGATTTATTACTTTTCATGTCATTTACTTAATCTCTTTTCTTAGCTGATTTCAAACAGTTATTTGCATTTTTGTGTTCACTTTGAATTTTTCCACTTTCTACCTTAAAAAACTTCTTAGTTGTCTTACCAGCAGCTCTCTTCTCTTGAACCGCATTCTCCACATTATGGGGGTCATTACGACTTCAGTGGATGGTTTACACCATCCGCCGAAGTCCCTACGGGCAGGTGGCTGCCAGTTCGGCAGCCTTCCTGCAGGTCCCATTATGAGTTTCTCCTCGCTGGCCCAGCGGGAAATAGCCTACAGCATTGCCTCCGGCTTTTAATTGAGCCAGCGGCGATACTGTAGTGCGACATTTTGTAACGGAGCTGCCCAGGGGGGCTCCTGCACTGCTCATGCTAAGTACCCTGCACCCCGTCACTGTCAGGTGTTACCGCCATGAAACCACCGGCGGAGAAGAGAGTCATAATCCCCAGAGCAGCCCTGCTTGCAGTGGTGCCCTGGCGGATTAGGACCGTCAGCACTGCCAGACCACTGCAGTCATAATGTGGCTGTTAGACCGCCACATTGGTGGCCGTCCGACTGTCACCACAACCCTGGGTCGTAATCGAGCCCTATGTCCCTTTCTCTTTCAGTTTTAACAAGATGGTATCCTTACTTCTGTTTCTTTCTTCTTTCAGTTTTTTTCAGCATTATAATTGTCTGTTTAAATTACAAGTAGATGTCTGGAAATTAAAAACAATTCAGTAAGTTTAGCTTTTTATTATATACTATTATATACTATTACATTACATAATTTCAGCATTTAAGTACGTAAACACAGATATGTCACTATGTTATACCCACTCTATCTCTGTTAATTTTCATATTTAAATCATTGTGTACTTGGGTGTGACAGTGTATGCATCAGTGTGTGCCTGGGTGTCTCAATGTATGCATATGTGTGTGCCTGGATATGTCATTGTATACATAAGTGTGTTCCTGGCTGTGTGAGTCTACTCATCAGTGTGAGGTTAGGTGTCTCATTGTATGCTTCAGTGTATCGCTGGGTGTGTCAGTGTATTCATCAGTGTGTGCTTGGTTGTGTTACTGTATGGGTCAACATGTGCCTTGGTTACTCAGCGTAAGCATCAGTTTATACTTGGGTGTGTCACTATATGCATCAGTGTGTGTTTGGGTGTATCAGTTTATTCATCAGTGTGTATCTGGTTGTGTTAGCATATCCATCAGTGTGTGCCTGGATGTATCAGCGTATGTATAAGTGTGTGACTGGGTATGTTAGTGTATCCATGACTATGCGCCTGATTTTGTCAATGTATGCATGTATGTTACTGGATGTTTTAATGTATGCACCAGCGTGTGTGTTGCCGTATTCATCAGTGGGTTCCTGGGTGTGTCAGTGTGTGCATAAGTATGTGCTTTGGTGTGTCAGTATGCATAAGTGTGTACTTGGATCTGTGACTGTATGCATCATTGTGAGACATGGTGTTTCATTGTATGCTTCTATGTATATGTAGGTATGTCAATGTATATATCAGTGTGTGCCTTGATATGTCCGTGTATGCATCAGTGTGAGCCTGGCTGTGTCAGCACAAACATCAGTGTCTACCTGAATGTATTACTATTTGCATCAGTGTCCATCTGGGTGTATCAGTGTATGCATCAGTGTATACCTGACAATATTATTGTATTCATCAGTGTCTGCTTGGGTGTGTCAGTGTATGCATCAGTGTGTGACTGACTGTGCTAGTGTATGGATCAGTGTGTCTCGTGGTGCATCAGTGTTTTCATGAGTGTCTGCCTAGGTGTCTAAGCATATGCATCAGTGGCTCCCTCGGTGTGTTAGTGTGTGCATCAGTGCCTACTTGGGTGTCTCAGTGTATGCATCAGTATATGCCGGACTGTCTCAGCATATGTGTCAGTGTCTGCCTGGGTGCATTAGAGGACACATTAGTGTCTGTCTGGGTGTACCAGGGTATGTATTAGAGTGTGCAGAGATGTGTTAGTGTATGCATCAGTATATGCCTGGTTGTGTACGTGTATGTATCAGTGTGTGCCTGGGTGTGTTAGTGTATGTATCAATGTGTGCCTGAGTGTGTCAGGGTATGCATCAGTATCTGCCAGGTTCTCTCAGTGTATGTATCAGTGTCTGCCTAAGGGGTTTGGGAGTATACATAGTATGTGCCTGAGTGTGTCAGTGTAAATATCAGTGAGTACCTGACTGTGCTAATGTAGGCATCAGTGTGTACCTGGGTCTGTTAGTGTATGCATCCGTGTGTGCCTGGGTGTGTTAGTGTATGCATCAATGTGTGCTTGGGTTTGTCAGCATATTTATCAGTGTCTGCCTGGGTCCCTCAGTTTATGTATTAGTGTGCACCTGAGTGTCCCAATGAATACCTGAATGTATGCCTGGATGTGTCAGTGTATACATCACAGTATGCCTGGGTGTGCTTTTGAAGGCATTAGTGTTTGAGTGGTTGTGTCGTGTCTGCATTGATGTATGCCTGTGTGTTGTTACTTTTTACACATTTTTGTTCTTCCTTTATTAATCTACTTTTCCTTTTTTTTATCACCTACCCTCCATTTACATTCCCTTTCACTTTTTGTAAACATCCTATTGACTTTCATTCACCTTAAATACACTGATGCCTTTTCTAACACATTTTTCAAACTACACATTAATTCACATATATGCGTAATGTGGATCTGTATTTATGTCCCTCACTATCAGTTAGAATGTCTTCTCACTTCTCACTGGAAATGCAATAAACAATCACAAGAATGGTACACTGCTCTCATACAAGGGAACCATTAATGGCAACCTTTTCAACTTTGCATTCAAGGTTATTCAGTCAGAAAACAAATCATACGCTTCCTTTCATATTTGGCTTATGTCATACTACTTCTAAATGGTCAATATTGTTAACCCTTTCTAATATTCTTCTAAAGAAGTCCAATTTGGTAGGGGTTTTAGGCAGATTCACAGATCCACTGTATCGCTCAGCACAGCCCCCGTGTACAATCGTGGCAGATTTGTGAATCCAGATGGGAGCATGAAAGCCGTTTTTTAAATTTGTTGCTAACCATTCTCATTTATACTCCATTTGGAATAAATAAGTAAATTTGCACTCAAACACTCCATAACCACCATTTCTTCTATTAACACTCTTCCTTCACATTCACATTCTAGATTTTTTTGTTCCCTTCTCCCATGCCCCTGTAGCTCTGGTACCATGGCGACCAAGTTTGAAACATTCTCTGCCAGCTGTAGATCACAAGCTCACAACACTTTCTTAGAGAAGCGTGCTTACTTCTAAACTAACTGTAGCAGGTGCGGTTGAGTGTTCAAAATTATAACCATATCCAAAGCACCATGACTTTTTTGTTATTTCTCCAAAACCAATCACATCTGTACTTACTATAATTACCTACTATTAAGCATTAGCATATTTACAGTGTCCAATCAAATTTCTTCTTGTAAATTGTAGGTCCTAGTCTCCATTTTAACTGCCTTTCATTTGAAATCACTGTCATTCAGCTGCAGCCATCTCCTGTGTGCTCCTATAGCTTCCCTCCAAAATGCTCAGAGTGGATTTTGGGTCATACTGGAAAGAGTGGCATTGACAGGGGTCTGGGATTACTTAATGTGGGCATTATATGGATGGACATAGAGCTGCTGTTTCTGGCCCAACCCCCTGCTCTGATGCCCAAGTTGGAGCTGTGCTACTCCCTTGCATTCCTGCTCCTTCACCTTTCTTCCTGCTGCCGTAGCTCTGTGGAGAAGCCACAGTCTCTTTGGGAGATTTCCATCCTCCCAGTCACGGCTGTTCCCTCACAGTGTCTTATGGAGCCAGAGTGGGAGCTCCACGAACAGGAGCTGTGGGAGCCCTGCAGCTGCTTTGCGGGTCCATGGCTGACAAAGCTGCCATAGAGTCTGCTGTGGCCGTCATTATTTGATGCCAGGATTTTCGTGTAGGCGTCTCCTATTTCAGGCACCATTGTTGGTACCTGCCAACACCATCAACACACCAAACAAAAGAATGAAGGATTCTTTTCAAGGTGGATCCCGTGCATGATATGGTGTTAGTGCTTAATTTCTGCACAGCTTGTTTCTACACCAGGAGTGAGGTGAACACAACGTAATAAAAGAAAAAGGAGAAGGAAAAAGAGGTATTGTGTTGATACCAAAAGCATCCACACTGGTTTTCAAATAAACACTTTTAAGTGTTGGTGTTCTGTGGTGTTGGAAAGGGCTTTAGTGTGTTTGTTTCGTGGGTTGAGTCAGAGGGGTGCCGAAGTGGCCTAGCTAGGTTTGTGGTATGTCTTGCACTCCCTTGTGTACTTGATTCTTCATTTGTGAAAAGCCTCAGATCACAAAACCTGCTTCTTTCTTCATGAAACAAGTATGATAGCCAGGGGATTATGCTGAGGCAGATTGATCCTTATGAGAGTCTGTAAAAAAATAATCTAATCCTTTTAGAAATAAGGTGGCTAGTTTGAATTTGCTGAAAAGCTCGAATTCAATCTTCTCATGTAGAATATGCTACATGAGGTTAAGCATGTTCACCCTTCCTTAAATATGGAGGCTAACATGGAGGCCCGTACTACTTCCTTGGCAGTAGGGTGAATTGTAAATACTGCTCCAGGTCCGCTCCAGGTCCTGAGCAGCACTCTCCTGTTCAGAATCCGTGAATTTTGCATTTTACCAGTTAGGTAACCCCCTCATCAAAGGGTTTACCTACCAGATGTAGATATCAACTTGAGAAACCCTATACCTAGGACACCAGTGAACCCCTCGCAGGTATCCAACTTAAAACTTTTCAGATCAGTCATCATTAATACTACGGACTTCTGCAACACCTGACTTAGAAATACCTGGGAACTTATCCTGCGATCTTTCTGATCAATATGTGTAGGAAAGTACCATCTTGCCTTACCCCCATTTTTACTTGTGTGTCAGTTGTTTTGCCTGTCTCACTGGGATCCTGCTAGCCAGGACCCCAGTGCTCATAGTTTGTGGCCTGAATGTGTTCCCTGTGTGGTGCCTAACTGTGTCACTGAGGCTCTGCTAACCAGAACCTCAGGGCTTATGCTCTCTCTGCTTTTAAAAATTGTCACTGCAGGCTAGTGACCATTTTTACCAATTCTGATTGGCACACTGGAACACCATTAAAATTCCCTAGTATATAGTACCTAGGTACCCAGGGTATTGGGGTTCCAGGAGATCCCTATGGGCTGCAGCATTTCTTTTGCCACCCATAGGGAGCTCAGACAATTCTTACACAGGACTGCCACTGCAGCCTAGTGAAATAACGTCCACGTTATTTCACATCCATTTTACACTGCCCTTAAGTAACTTATAAGTCACCTATATGTCTAACCCTCACTTAGTGAAGGCTAGGTGCAAAGTCACTAAGTGTGAGGGCACCCTGGCACTAGCCAAGGTGCCCCCACATAGTTCAGGGCAATTTCCCCGGACTGTGTGAGTGCAGGGACACCATTACACGAGTGCACTACATATAGGTCAATACCTATATGTAGCTTCACAATGGTAACTCCAAATATGACCATGGAACACGTCTAAGATCATGGAATTGTCCCCCATGCCAAATGTGGTATTGGGGTGCCAATCCCATGCATCCCCGGGGCTCCAGCATGGACCCCGGATACTGCCAAACTAGCGCTCTGGGGTTTTCACTGCAGCTTCCGCTGCTGCCAACCCACAGACAGGCTTCTGCCCTCCTGGGGTCTGTGCAGCCCAGTCCCAGGAAGGCAGAACAAAGGATTTCCTCTGAGAGAGGGTGTTACACCGTCTCCTTTTGGAAATAGGTGTTAAGGGCTGGGAGGAGTAGCCTTCCCCACCCTCTGGAAATGCTTTGAAGGGCACAGATGGTGCCCTCCTTCCATAAGCCAGTCTACCCCCAGCCCCTGCTCTGGCATGAAACTGAACAAAGGAAAGGAGAGTGACCACTCCCCTGTCCATGTCCATCACCACCCCAGGGGTGGTGCACAGAGCCCCTCCAGTGTGTCCCAGACCTCTGCCATCTTGAATGCAGAGGTGTGAGGGCACAATGGAGGCCTCTGACTGGCCAGTGCCAGCAGGTGACATCAGAGACCCCTCCTCATAGGTGCTTACCTGATTAGGTAGGTAATCCTCCTCTGAGGGCTATTTAGGGTCTCTCCTGTGGGCTCCTCTGGAGATAACGAATGCAAGAGCTCACCAGAGTTCCTCTGCACTTCCCTCTTCGACTTCTCCCAAGGATCGACCGCTGACTGCTCCAGGACGCCTGCAAAACCAAAACAAAGTAGCAAGAAGACTACCAGCAACATTATAGCGCCTAATCCGGCCTGCTTTTTTTACTGTTTCCTGGTGGTGCATGCTCTGAGGGCTGTCTGCCTTCACCCTGCACTGGAAGCCAAGAAGAAATCTCCTGTGGGTCGACAAAATCTTCCCCCTGCCAACGCAGGCACCAAACTTCTGCATCACCGGTTCTCTGGGTCCCCTCTCATCGTGACAAGCTTGGTCCCTGGAACACAGCAGCTGGATCCAAGTGACCCAGACAGTCCAGTAGTCCATCTGTCCAAATTTGGTGGAGGTAAGTCCTTGCCTCCCCACGCCAGACAGTAATTATGTGAACTGCGTGAACTGCAGCTGCTAGGGCTTCTGTGCACTTTTGCAAGGAATCCTTCAAGCACAGCACAGCCCAGGTCCCCAGCACTCTGTCCTGCATTGCTCAACTCGCTGAGTTGACCACGGGCTTCATGGGACCCTCCTTTGTAGTGTTGAGATGACTGCCGTGCTCAGTTTTCTTGAACCCATGCTCAAGTACTTCTGTGGGTGCTGCCTGCTTTTGCGTGGGCTCTCTGTGTTGCTGAGTGCCCCCTCTATCTCCTCTTCCAAGTGGCGATCTTCTGGTCCTTCCTGGGCCCAGGCAGCACCCTTTTTCTTTAGTCGTGACCTTTGCAGCTAGCAAGGCTTGTTTGCAGTCTTTCTGCATAGAAACAACTCTGAAACCTCAAGCACACCGTGGGACATCTTCTGTGCAAAGGAGAAGTTCCTAGCTTCTTCTGTTGTTGCAGAATCTTCAGCTTTTTCCACCCAGAGACAGACATTTTGCACCTTCATCCGGGGCTTAATGGGCTCCTGCCCCCCTGGACACTTTTGTGACTCTTGGACTTTGTACCCTTCCTTTATTGGTCCTCAGGTCCAGGAATCCGTCCTCAGTGCTTTGCAGTCTGTTGTGGTCTTTGCAGAATCTCCTATCACAACTTTAGTGTGTTTCTGGGGAAGTAGGGTAACTTTACTCCTACCTTTCAGGGTCTTGGGGTGGGGTATTTTGACACCCTTAGTGTTTTCTTATACTCCCAATGACCCTCTACACACTACACTAGGCCTGGGGTCCCTAAGTGGTTCACATTCCACTTTCTTAGTATATGGTTTGTGTTGCCCCTAGGCCTATTGCATCCTATTGTATTCCACAGTGTTTGCACTACTTTTCTAACTGTGTACTTACCTGATTTTGGTTTGTGTGTATATTTTGTGTATTTTACTTACCTCCTAAGGGATGTTATACTCTGAGATATTTCTGACACATTGTCACTAAAATAAAGTACCTTTATTTTTAGTGACTCTGAGTAGTGTGATTCTTATGATATACTGCTATATGATATAAGTTGTATAGTAGGAGCTTTGCATGTCTCCTAGTTCAGCCTAAGCTGCTCTGCTATAGCTACCTCTATCAGCCTAAGCTGCTAGAACACTACTAATCTACTAATAAGGGATAACTGGACCTGGCACAAGGTGTAAGTACCATCAGGTACCCACAATAAGCCAAGCCAGCCTCCTACAATATGTGCTAATTCTCAAGTGTATGGAAAAAATCCTGTTGTTGGTTTTAGCTCTGTTAGAAAGGTTGGTGAATAACTCAGACCACATACAGGACATTCTATTGATAATTTTGAAAGTGCTGATGGGATCAAAAGATGAGGGGATGTTACCCATGGAGGTTTTTCATACAGCTAGAAAGGAGGCCTGTAGAAAGCTGGGCCTTCTTGTCATGACTTACCTGCTGGGACCCCTAAGAATAAGGTGCACAAGGATGCCCCCCCAACGGCCTCATGCCTTTGATCGGGAAACACAAGCTGGTAAACCTTAAGTCACTTTCAAAGCAGCCCCAGTAAGAAACCGACGAGCAGAGAAAGTTCTGTCTAGTTTTTTAAAAATCTCTTGACTCGAGCTGTCCTATCCCTGCCATTTCTAAACAATTGGTGAAAGCCTCATGTCCTGGGTTGGAGGATTTTCCTATCTTCAGACCCTACGACTGGGCTACAACAAGCTTGGCTGTTTCTTCAGCTCTGGCTCTGCCTAAAGGAAAAGCTCAATAAAAAAACGGAGTTGAGGAAAAAGAGCAAACAGAAAATATCAAAGAAAAAGACAAGGAAACTTTGATTCCTCGATGTAGGAGACTCTGGTGCCTCTGCTACAAAGATGGTTTATTGTGCCATAAATGTGCAAGTCAGTGGAGAGGCTGAATCCCCTACAGTCAAGCAAGTCACTTTAGAGAAGGCATCTTCGGAACTGAGTCCCAGAGATTACTCTTTTGTTGTTGTGCCAAAAATAACTTTGAGCCCCTCACAATTGTGCGGAAGTATTCTTCCATCCTCTCATGTATCCTCTTATGTTCCCATGGACACCTTTAGGCTAGGCTTTGTTGCACTACTTGACTCTGATTTAACCATGAACCATTCCCTTTTATTATCATGTTTTGCAGGTATTGAAAATCTGCAGATGGTACAAAGTAGTAATATCTCTCATGTTTACTCATCACCCACTTCCGGAGTGTTAAAGACAAACGTTCAGTTTTATTACAAAATTGTTGCAAACTTCATTCTCCAAAATAGTGACCTGCTCCAATGTAGAGATATTTATATAATCCCCGTTTCTCAGGAAAATGTAAACTCTAATTGGCACTATGCTACCTCAAATTCTGCATTATCTGATTATCACTCACTGCCTTTGCATGAGCTAACTACTAATGATTTAAAAAGCTTGAGTGTCTCTGTAGTGAATGGATGGAGATCAGTAAGGCATCTTGGGGCCAGTGTCTCTGGTTTCTCTGTCCACCCCAGCAGTGGATGAGTATATGAAATGGAACTGGTTAGCAAGTGCACTAAATGGCACCCTGGTGTTGGTTCATGATTCAAAGTCTCATCATTAGCAATAATATAAAAGTGTTTTCCTGGAATTCAGCCCAGGTAATGAATTCTCCAGTGAAAATAACATTTTTAAACAGCTTTAAAGCAGACATAATCTACATCCAGGAAACCTGGTGTACCTCAGACTTTTTATGTGATGGGCACTTAGCCTTAAGCTGCAATCTTCTCACTTCCAATAAAATGCATGCCAAAGGTGAAATAGCTATCCTGCTGAGCAAAGAGCTAAACTGGGAATATCATATCTCCAAAGACCATTCTAACCTTTTTCAGGTCTCGAAGATTCTCTCATATGCTGATGAAGGTATGAGAGTTCCTCCATTAGTGGTGAATGCGTACATTCCCAAAGATAAAAGTTATAATAACAGTCTTCTTGATATATTCTCCTTCATATTAAAGATTGAGAATGATGAGAGGGAATATCAAGTTTTGCTAGTCAGAGACTTAAATTGTATCCAACCACCCCATTAATTTATTCTCCAATATAGAGAAAGAAGCTGCATTTAACATCCCTCCATCACTTTTTCCATTGAATTTGAGAATAGATAAAAGAGGGCTTTCGCTCCTAGGCCATCTAAGAAAGAATGGATACATGACTTTAAATGGTAGATTTAATCAGGATTCCCAAATGTACTCATAAATCAAGTCAGGGAACCTCCGTTATTGACTACATTATTGCTTCCTACTCTACAGCTCAATTTGTTACTGATTTGATGGTTTGGGATTCTTCACAGTAACCTCAGTTTACGTGTCTTCTCTCTAGGATTAAGCCTCTCCCCTATTTGGGGTTTGGAAATTTGATGGATCCCATGCTAAATTTAGAAATAATTAATATAGGATGCACTGGCCACCTTCTAAAAGTGCTAACTTAAAAAGGTTACTTGAGGTGGTTATTTTTGATTTAGATCTCTGGAAAAAGAATATCCTTAATTCCTTAATTCTTTTTCTGATTTCATGAAACAGGGTGTAAAAGATAACAGTCCAATATACCCTAAGTCGTCTCATAAACTGTGCTTTGGCCTAGGCCACGGGTAGACTTCCTTTTTGTCCCCTAAGTGCCTGTGTGTTTTCACCCAGTGCTGCCCTTTACTGAGGAAGGGGGTAGCATGCTCGGCTCTATGCAATGCACTTAATGAATATGGGGTCTTTGTACTCAGAGGGTGAGTTTATGGAACAGGAGCAAGCTTTGCAGGAACCTCTTAATACCTTCATGTACATACTGACCTATTTCCAACTGCGTGCTGCTATTTGCTCCTAGCATGGCTCTTTCCCAAGAGCCCTCAGGAGCTCTTACCACCTGAGGTGCTGTTTACCTCTCTGTCCCTACGCTGATTGATTACTAAATTATACCTCGCTCTGCAGGCCACTGCCCTGCTGCTGGTCCCCTGCTCAAGGAAGGCGTGTGAAGTGGATGCTTGGCTATGTAAAGGATAGATGGAAGGCATGCTCTTGCTTTTGGTAAAGTGAAGGATTGCAATGTGCTGGAGTAGGCGTTAAGTACCCTGGAAAACGAGAAGGCTTCAGGATGTGGCCTGCTGCCAAGAAAAACGATTAACTTACTGGGACTTGATGCCGGCTGGTTCGTACCCTCAAAATATCTGCTCTCCCTTGGTGGTCTACCTGGGGGTGCAGGCTGATGACACAATGAGCACAACTCCATGCCTGTTAACAGGTCTTACTGCTGAAAACAACTCCTTGTTACCAATGTGGTGTAACAGTAACATTGTACATGCTGCACTGTCGGTAAACCTGACTGCTCCATTGTCCCCTCTTTACCCGTTACACCTTCCCTCCACTTCCAAACACAGGCTGGAAGGGCACCTGTGCCCGTGCCCTTTGCCTTTAGCGTTGCTTACAACCGTTTTGAGGACTTATTTTTATTGTACAATTTGTACATTTCTGTTTACTCTACCTGACTTGCTCACCTTTGCTGACTCCCTCCCCTTTGATGCCCTCTCCCATGCCCTTGTTTGTGTATTGCTTGTTTTCTGAAAATTCAATAATCAAAGATTTAAACAAAATAAAAGTCTTCTCATAAAATATTATGTCCCCTACTGCTTTCCCTGAATAGGGAAGTCAATAGACTGACCCGATTACAGTTTATTTATTTTTCTAAGGAAAGAGGTAGACATTTCCCTATTGAAGAGAAGAAGGGGGCAATTGAAGGTGGCTCTTAGGGCAGAGCGTAGGTGGGTTGACTTGAGAGAAGTGGCCTGTAGGAAAAATGCCTGAAACTTTTGGGAGATTATTGCAGACTACAGTGGCGCTAAAGTGAGGTTGTATTCATCTCCAATCACTGAGGATGTTTGGAGAGGCTTCATTCTTTCATTGTATGCAGGGATTTGAGATATTAAATTCCACCCTGAAGATACATTAGCTGATAGTAAAATGGTAACTGCCAGTTATGGCCCCCCTTCGGTGGGGAGATTTAGCCCTAATCAGAGCACTGCGATCCTCAGGCGCAATGGGCCCTGATGGGGTACTAATCTCAGTTATTAAGAAAGAGGCCTCCACCTGGGCAATGACTCTCCAGCCTGTGTTTGCATATCGTTATCTTAAAGGTGCCTCAGCATCAGTGCTCACATCAGCAAAGAGATCTTCACCATCCTCATTTAGGGCTAGATGTACCAACATTTGGTTTTTGCAACTCGCAAATTGCAAGTCAGAGCAACTCGCAATTTGCGAGTCGCAAAACCTTATGTTGTATAGTGTCAATGACACTATTGGTGATTCGCAAGGGGGTCGCAAATGCCCAACTCATGATTATTCATGAGGTAGGTCGCAATTTGCAACCCCCTTGGGAATGGCGGCCCTCACAGGGATGGTGGCCTGCTGGAGACAGCAGATCACCATGTCTGTGACTGATTTTAAATAAAGCATTTTTTTTTTTTTTTTTTAAATGCAGCCCATTTTCCTTAACCCATGGGGACCCTTTCCCGTTTGCGAATGGGTTAGTACTAACTGGTGCTAACTGCTATTGTTTTGCGACCGCATTCGCGGTCACAAAACAATCATACATGGGATTGCGAGTCGCAATTAGGAAGAGAGCACCCCTTCCTAATTGTGAGTCGTAATCCCTTTTTGCGATTCAGTAAATAGTTTACCGAATGGTTTGATACATGAAAGTGTGCATTTTGAACGTCGCAAGTGGCCCAATTTGCCGTTTGCGACGTGCAAAAGGCTGCGTACATGTGGCCCTTAGTTCACTAATCCTGGGACAGACACCTCATCCATTCCTCCTCCCAAGACCTCAGCAAGGATCTCCCCACCTTCTTTTACTGAAAAATCCAGGACATTTATGAAGGCTTCAGGAACCAAAACCCACCCGCACCGCTCACCACCATGGACCCAGCACCTCACCAGATCCTGAACTCCTGGACCCCCATCACCAAAGAAGACACCCAAAAACTCATGAACTCCATCCAATCTGGAGCACCCTCAGACCTGTGTCCTCATCATATCTCCAACCTGGCAAGTGACACCATAGCACTGGAGCTCTGCCAAACTATCAACCGATCCTTTGAGACTGCCACCTTCCCATCAGACTGGTAGCACGCCGAGATCAAACCGCTGCTCAAGAAACCCACTGCCGACCCAAGGGAGCTGAAAAACTACAGACCCATCCCTCTGCTCCCTTTCCCAGCCAAAGTAACGTAAAAGGCTGTCAAGCAGCAACTCACTGATTTCCTCAAGACACACCAAATCCTAGACCCATCCCAATTCAGATTCAGAGGCAATCACAGCACTAAAACCGCACTCTTAGCAACCCCGACAACATACGCATCATACTAGACCACAGATGCACGGTGGCCCTCATCCTCCTCAACCTCTCCGCTGCGTTTGACGCCCTCTCCCACTCCACTCTCTGCGCCAGATTACAGAACGCCGGCATCTGTGATAAAGCATGGGATTGGATCAGGTCCTCCCACACCGGAAGAACACAGAGGCCCTGATTCTGACCTTGGCGGACGGCGGAGGCCGTCCGCCAAGGTACCGCCGCCAAATGACCGCACCGCGGTCAGAAGACCGCGGCGGCCATTCAGACATTTCCTCTGGGCCGGCGGGTGCTCTCCAAAAGAGCGCCCGCCGGCCCAGAGGAAATGCCCCTGCAACGAGGACGCCGGCTCAGAATTGAGCCGGCGTAGTTGCAGGGGTGCGACGGGTGCAGTTGCACCCGTCGCGTATTTCAGTGTCTGCAAGGCAGACACTGAAATACTTTGCGGGGCCCTCTTACGGGGGCCCCTGCAGTGCCCATGCCATTGGCATGGGCACTGCAGGGGCCCCCAGGGGCCCCGCGGCACCCCCTACCGCCATCCTGTTCATGGCGGGTTTCCCGCCATGAACAGGATGGCGGTAGGGGGTGTCTGTATCCCCATGGCGGCGGAGCACGCTCCGCCGCCATGGAGGATTCCCCCGAGCAGCGGAAAGTCGGCGGGAGACCGCCGACTTTCCGCTTCTGACCACGGCTGAACCGCCGCGGTCAGAATGCTCGTGGGAGCACCGCCAGCCTGTTGGCGGTGCTCCCGTGGTGGCCGCCAGGGTCAGAATGACCCCCAGAGTGTCAGACTACCGCTTTTCCCATCGGAACCCAAAGACACATGCTGCGGAGTGCCCCAAGGATCTTCAGTCAGCCCAACACTTTTTAACATCTACATGTCCCCATTTGCCAACATCATCAAACAACACAGGATAAATACAGTCTCCTATGCCGACGATACCCAACTGATCATCTCCCTGTCCGAGAAATTTCCACAATGGAATGAGAGCAGTTGTTGCCTGGATGGAAGCCAGTTGCCTCAAACCCAACTGAGACAAGATAGAGATCCTCTTAATTGGCTCCGCTCCTTCCACCTGGAATGACTCCTGGTGGCCCACTGCACTGGGAAACACCCTCACCCCAATGGACCACGCATGCAATTTGGGCATCATCCTGGACTCCTCTCTATTCATGACCCGCCAAGTCAATGCCATCTCATCATCATGCTTCCACACCCTCCGACTCATGCAAACGTTTTTCAAGAAGATCCCGTCCAACATGAGGAAGACATGCACCCATGCACTCGTCACTAGCAAACTGGACTACGGCAACGCCCTCTATGCCGGCATCACCAAGAATCTACAATCAAGACTACAAAGAATCCAGAATGCAACAGCCAGACTCATCCTGGACATCACCCGATATAGCCACATCTCCTCCCACCTAAGAGACCTACACTGGCTTCCAGTCAACAAGCGCCTGATCCACACCTACAAGGCACTGCACAACACAGCACTTGCACACCTCAACCACCACCTCGCCTTCTACGTACCCAAAAGACATCTCCATTCTTCCCAGCTTGCCCTTGCAGCCGTTATCAAGATCTGGAAAAGCACAGCAGGAGAAAGATCCTTTCCAACCTAGCATCCTGGACATGGAACACACTACCTCTCAAGCTCAGGCAGACTGCATCACTGAAGCAGTTCTGGAAGGACCTCAAGACCTGGTTCTTCGACTGAGCAGCACGCCCACAAACAAAGACTTGAGACCCTACAGGTGAATATTTGCACTTTACAAATCACTGATTGATTGCTTGATTGAAGGTACAGTCCCTGCCTCATGGTTTGGAAGTGTCATCCTCCCATTACATACAAAAGGGGGTAGGAACTCACCAGCTAATTACCATCAATTCGCCCTCTTGGACACAGTTGGTAAGGACTTTACCAAAAGCCTATTAGATCATCTTAAAACATAGGTAGAACGCAGTTTCATCATCCCGTTGGAACAAACCAGCTTTAAGAAAGGCCATGGCATGTTAGATAATATTGCTGCTTTGTAGCTTGTCAATGAAAAGTATGTAACAATCAGGGGTTCCTCAATGTATTCCACTTTGATAGACTTCTCTACAGCCTTTAATAAGGTTAATCATCCAACACTGTGGGAGAAGCTATCTAAGCTCGGCATTCCAGCATTCCAGCAAATATTTAATTTAATCTCTGCACTCCTCAACTTGGTGTAAAGTTCTGATGGGAGGTCACTGGGCCTGTCTACGGAATTCCCCACAAAAACGGTCTGAAGCAGGGTTGTTTACTTGCTTCTCTGTTATTTCCATATATATATACACAAATTTCCCAGTTTTCTTTTCTCAAAGAGCTTCAGTTTTCCACAAATATTGGAGGTTGCTCTCTAAAATATCTGCTTTATGCAGATGATATTGTAATCTTCGACCTTATGCCGAAAGGCTTAAACAGCTGCTTGGTGGTTCCTCAGCACTATGCAGACCTACACTATTTGAAGATTAAGGCCCTCATTATTACATTGGCGGTAAGTCCCGCTTACTGCCATGCTCTGACTGCCGCCAACATACCTCCACTGAAGCGGATAACCGCTACCCATATTATGACCCACACATAGCAATCCTTCACTATACAGACACACACACAAGTCCGCCAGCCCAAAGGTCAGTGATAAACTGGAGGCACCAAATCCCACACTGTTACACCAACAGAACTACGCCCATCACATTAAGACCCACGAATCACTGCGCGGACATTCAACCACGGTAAACCATTGGCGGTACATAATGCTGCGCTGAAGATACACACACACTAACAAAACAACACCACATTGGACAATTCAAACTACACACACCTGACAGGCATACACACCACACACACACACACCACTATAAAACACACACACACATTACCCACAACCCTTTACGACTCAAACAAATTTACAACTGAGAGAGAGACACAGCAAGAGCACCCACAGAACCAGAGCCATAGACCACCATCACCCACACACTATCCACGCACCTTACAGCACGCACCCCAACACATCACCCCACACACCCTCACACACACACAACTCACACTACACACATAGCACCACAAAGACACCCCTGGTTCTCCGAGGAGGAGCTAAGGGTCATGGTGGAGGAAATCATCCGGGTAGAGCCACAGCTATTCGGATCACAGGTGCAGCAGACATCCATTGCTAGGAGGATGGAGCTACAGCGCAGAATCGTGGACAGGGTCAACGAACAAGGGATGACATCAGGAAGAGGTGGAACGACCTACGGGGGATGGTGCGTTCCGTGGTTCCAAGACACCAGGTAGCTGTACAGAGGACTGGCGGTGGAAACCCAGCTCCTCCCCCACAACTAACAACATGGGAGGAGCAAGTATTGGCAATTCTGCATCCTGAGGGCCTGGCAGGAGTAGCAGGAGGACTAGACTCTGGTAAATCAAATCTCTAATACTATCACCCTCCCTACCTGCATGCCATCACATACCCCCACCCCTACCCTCACCCCTATCACTCCACCACCTCACATACACCCCCCCATCACAACCCACCCATCCCAATTCCAAGCCCTGCATGCAACACCAATGCATGGACATCACTCATAGCCCTGCATGGACATTAGAGAGAATCACCTAGCCCACAAAATCACTACTCACACAAGGCAAAGCTGACAGGGCAATCACAACCATACAGGGCAACACACCCATGCACAAGATGTCACACCCTGAAACAATTACACTGCATTTACATCCCCACAGGTCCCCCACACAACAGCACCGGAGAGGAGGTGCCAGCAACATCCAGCCCCCTCCAGAAGAGGCCCTCAGTGATGACAGCAGCTCTGGACGCCTGGATCTGGATGACCAACCTGGCTCATCAGGGACCTCCGAACAGTCGGTTACCCAGGCACAGTCCCATACCACCAGAGAGCCTCCCCTCTCAGGAAACACCACCACAGCACCCACCCAGCAGGCCCATACCTCTGTCCCCAGGACACGTCAATCAGCAGTGTGTCCACCAATACAGGGACCCCAGGGCACTCCACAAACAGAGGACGATCAGGGACCTGGGAGGACTGCTCTGCCATAGGGGGAGGACAGGCCTCGGGAACCGACTCTCCAGGAGGCACTCACCCACATCCTGGGAGCATACCAGGAGATGATGGGCCAGATACTGTACAAGTTGCAGGAGACCCAGCGGCTGCAGGAGGAGTACCTGGGGATCAGGGAGGACCTGAAGGACATCCAGACCACCCTGGGCACCATTGCAGGGGTGCTGGCAGACATGGCCAAAACAATGAGGGAGGCAATGACACACCACCGGGCCCCTGACACTAGCCCCCCGATGAACAGCCCTCCACCTTCGCTGCTGCTAGTGGACAGGAGGCCCAGCCACAGGAACAACAGGCCACTAGCACCCGTCCCCCAGCAGAAGGATAACCACCCCGCAAACAGCCCCTGCGATCCAGGCAGAAGCCAGAGAACATTGCCAAGACCCCCGCCAGGAAATAAGACTCTCCTGATTGTCACCCTTGTGTCCCACTCTGTCACCCTGTCCATCTTGAACGGCCATTGCTCTCCTTCCTATGCCCCCTTGGACAATGCACCTGTGATACAAATAGACTGGACTCTATCCTGGACTTTCCTCCACCATCACCCCAGCCCATTTCATACACCCCTCTACTTATTAGCACTTAAATAAACACCCTTTGAAAAAATAAAAGTATGGCGTATATCAAATGATTTAACTATGTATACGTTTAACACAGTTTAAACACTGCAATACAACTGTACAGTAATGTATACATAGAAATTACCTGTAGTTGGTGCAGTCAACATACCTGGTGGCAGAGTGGGGCACAGATATCTGAAAATAGAGATGCCAAGGGGTACAGTAAGTGGCCATAGAATTGGGAGAATCTGCCTGCTATGTACAATGGCAAATACAAAACTGTCAATGCAAAGTGAAGGTACAGTGTCTGACCTGTGTGTCACTGGAAGTACTGTCGTATAAGAGCTGTTCTTTTGTCCTCATCCTCATCCTCTGCCTCCTCATCTTCACTGTCCACAGGGTCCACTACTGCCACACGCCCATCTCCAGCCTCATCCTCCTGCAGAAAAGGCACCTGGCGTCTCAAAGCAAGGTTATGCAACATGCAGCATGCCACGACCATCTGGCACACCTTCTTGGGTGAGTAATACAGGGATCCACCTGTTAGATGAAGGCAACAACACCTGGCCTTCAGGAGGCCAAATGTCCTCTCTATAATTCTCCTTGTTTGCCCATGTGCCTCATTGTAACGTTCCTCTGCCCTTGTCCTGGGATTCCTCACAGGAGTCAGTAGCCATGAGAGGTTGGGGTAACCAGAGCCACCAGCAAATATCGAGGGATAACTGTTAGACACACACTAGCCCTTAGGACCCACACAATACCCATACACCATCATACACTGGGTGGGAAACAGGGCTCACCTATTAGCCACACCCAGTGCCTCTGGAGTTGAGCCATCACATATGGGATGCTGCTATTCCTCAGGATACAGGCATCATGCACAGATCCAGGATACTTTGCATTGACGTGGGAGATGTACTGGTCCGCCAGGCACACTATCTGCACATTCATTGAGTGAAAGTCCTTTCGATTTCTGAACACCTGTTCATTTCTCCGAGGGGGACAAATGCAAAATGTTTACCATCAATAGCCCCAATAATATTGGGGATATGTCCTATTGCATAGAAGTCAGCTTTCACTGTGGCCAAATCTTCCACCTGGGGGAAAACAATGTAGCTGCTCATGTGTTTAATCAGAGCAAACAACACACTGGTTAGCACTATTGAGAACATTGGCTGAGACATTCCAGCTGCCAAGCCCACTGTCACTTGAAAGTAGCCACTTTCTAAGAAATGGAGCACAGATAGGACTTGAACAGAGGGGGGATCCCGGTGGGCTGACAGATAGCAGATATCAGGTCAGGCAACAAGTGGGCACACAGCTCTGTGATTGTGGCCATGTCCAGTCTATAGGTGAGGATGATGTGCCAGTCCGCCTTTGTTGCCAAGTCCACCAAGGGTCTGTACACGGGGGGATGTCTCCATCTCCTATTCATCTGCAGCAGTTGTAATCTAGGGGGCAAAACGGGGAGCAGCTGGTCAGTATACCACATTTCCAAACACTAAACTGCATTGCATGTTGTGACTGTAACAATATGTTGTTGTATAGGCCCAAATGGTGCCTACGTGTACTGTGACACAGTTAGGTGCCATGGCCTGCCCCCCCCATGAAATGGCGTCCGGCTGTCCTGTGTGGATGGACATGTGGAAATGAAGTAATGCCGCTGATGTTGTGCACCGTTGCGGGAGGCGGTCGAGTACAGCTGTGCAACTCCTCATTGGTTGTCATTGGGCCCTACGGGTTACAGTGGCCAATGGTGATGTATGCCGGCGGTGCTGGTATGCACCGCCGCGGACGTGACCGCCATTTTCTATCTATTCACTCACTTGCTACCTGACCTTCAACAGGAGAGGACCTACACTGCAATTGCTGCTGTGACCTGTGTCTGGAACTGACCATGGCGCGTGTCACTGGGGAAAGGGCCCCTGCATTCACCGCTGTGGAGTTGGAGAGACTGGTGGATGAGGTCCTACCCCAGTACGGACTGCTGTATGGGCCTCCAGACCAACAGGTGAGTACACTGTGAGCACGATGAAAGGGGCATGGATGCATGGAGTGCTGTGTGTGAGGGCCTCGTGTACGTGGGTTGGTGGAAGGGTTCTGGGCAGCGTGTTGCATGCATGGTGGGCAATGTCTGTGTATAAGGGGATGTGAGGGCTATGGTGGGCCATGAGTGTAACAGGCCGGACAGTATGACTGATACCTTTTTCAATTTTTCTTTTTCTGCAGGTCAGCGGCCATCAGAAAAAAGGTATATGGCGTGCAATCACCAAGGACGTGCAGACCCTGGGGGTCTACGGCAGGGGGAGCACCTGCTGTAGGAAACGGAGGGAGGACCTGAGACGCTCGGCAACGAAAATGGAGGAAGCCCAGCTAGGGATGGCCTCCCAACTAGGAAGGGGTGCCCGTTGAACCCTGACCCACCCGATGGCCCACATACTGGCGGTGGCCTATACGGAGCTAGATGGGGTCTTGAGGGCATCACAGCAGCCACAAGGGTGTGAGTACAATATACTACTTGTGCGTGTGAGGTGGTCTCCGGGTGGAGGATGTGGGCTAGTGGGTGCCCCTAGGCAAGGCCGGACATTGTAGGGTAGGTCCCATGTTGGGCAGGGTATGATGTGAACCACCTCCAACCAAGCTAGTGGGTATCCACTATTGGGCAGGGTGAGTGTCAGGTATGCTGCTATTGGCGTTAGGTGTTCCTGCCCATGGGCTGTTGACTAGCATTGTGACTGGTAGTGCATTGCCTAGTGCGTAGGGCTGTTCCCTGTGTGTGTGTCTGGTGTACGCCAACAGTGGTGTTGTTGCTGCCATTGACCAAGTGTATCTTTTGTCTCTTCCCCCCCGTTTTGTTTTGTCACCCTGTCCTTATGTGCATTATCATCATCTGGCAATCTGGCAGAGGAGCAGAGGCACCGGTGACAGAGGGAGCTGCATCCCACAGGGCCCATGAGGCCGAATCCACCGACGGTGAGGGCACCAGTGAGACGGAGGGTGAGGGGAGCACCACAGCGGAGACAGGAGGGGACAGTTCTGACAGTGATACCTCCTCCGATGGAAGCTCCCTGCTGGTGGCGGACACCTCTGTGCCCACCCCAACTACAGGTACAGCCGCCACCCCCTGTACCAGCACTGACCTCCCAGTGGCACCTCAGCGAGTTTCTCGTGCCCGCTCACCCAGGAGGGTGGGCATCTCCTTTGCCCAGGCATCTCAGACCTTGCCCCAATGAGCCCTGCTGCCCTGAGTGAGGAGGCTATTGACCTCCTGTGATCCATCTCTGTTGGGCAGTCAACCATAGTGAATGCCATCCAGGGGCTGGCAGGCCATTTGCAACAAACAAATGCATTCCTGGAGGGCATTCACTCTGGCATGGCGGCCCAACAGAGATCAATCCAGGCTCTGGCCTCCTCCCCAATGGCAGCCATTGTCCCTGTCTCTAGCCTCCCCCCTTCCAACTTCCTCTACCCAGTCCTATTTCCCTCAACCCCAACCTATCCCAAGCACACATTCAGACCAGCATGCACCCAAGATAACACACAAGAGTGGTTCAGGCAAACACAAGAATCACACATCCTCCCACAGGCACTCACACAAACACCTTGATCCTCATCCACTACCCCATCTCCATCACGCCTATCACTACACGCCCCTCACTGTCAGTCACCACCCCCACATCCATGCACAGGCCACCTGTGTCCTCCCCCACTGTGTCTGTGCCTCCTCCTGCCAAAGCACACAAACGCTACCACTCAGACACCCAACACAACAGCATCCAGCCCATGCACCTGCACCCAAACACAGCAGACAGACACCTCCTACAACCACTCCCTCTTCCTCCACTCCCAAACCTTCACCCTCTTCCCACCCCAGTATCTCTAAGAAGCTGTTCCTCTCTGCCGTTGACCTCTTCCCTACCCCCCCCTCCCCCAGTCCTTCACGTCGGGCCAGGGTGGTCAGAACCCAGGTGAGCACCTCAGCCACCCAGTTAACGGCCACAGTAGTGTCGGCAGCTACTGCAGGTGTGAGAGGCTCCAGGGAACCAGCCATCAGCACTGTCAGTGTGCCTGCACCAGCAGCCAAGGGGAAGGGCAAGGTGGGACCACGAGCTGCCAAGGGGAAGGGCAAGGAGGCACCACCAGCTGCCAAGGGGAAGGGCAAGGAAGCACCAACAGCTGACAAGGGCAAGGAGCCACCACCAGCTGCCAAGGGGAAGGCCAAGGAGGCACCACCAGCTGTCAAGGGGAAGGGCAAGGAGGTACCACCAGCTGCCAAGGGGAAGGGCAAGGGGCCTGCACCTGCAGGCAGGAAGGACAGGAGTCCTGGTGCTGGGACTGATTCTTAGCCCCAACCACCAACCATGGCGGTTCAGCCTTCTGAGACTGCAGGGGAAGGACTGGAGCCTCCCCCCACCACTGCATCCCCGACACCAGCACTGCCACTAGCACCGCCACCAGAACCACTGCCAGCAGCAGCAGCCCCAGTAGGCAGCCATCCAAGGTTGCAGGGGAAGGGCTGGAGCCTCCCCCCACCACTGGCATCCCCGACACCAGCACCGCCACCAGCACTGCCATCAGCACCACTGCCAGCAGCAGCAGCGCTAGTGGGGAGCTGTCAGAGACTGCAGGGGAAGGGCTGGAGCCTCCCCCGACCACTTGCATCCCCGACACCAGCACCACTGCCACTGCTGAGCAGCCAACACCGCTGGCGGGCAGTGTGTAGTCCTGCCTCCATGGGCTGTAGTGCATCCTAGACCCTGCAAATCCTGTAGGTGTGACACCCAGGTGAGAGACTGTGACCTTGCACTCCCCAAGTGATGCATCACAGGGCACAATGCCCCCTCCAGAACCAGTGGAGAAGCCATCCACTCAACCCCTTCTTGCCAGGAAAAAGCACACACTGGTCACAAGGCCCCCTCCAGAACCAGTGGAGAAGACATCCACTCACCCCCTCTGTTCCAGGATAAAGCACACTGGGCATAAGGCCCCCTCCAGAACCAGTGGAGGAGCCATATACTCACCCCCTCCTTGCCAGGATGATGATCACAGGGCACAAGGCCCCCTCCAGAACCAGTAGAGAAGCTATCCACTCACCCCTCCTTGCCAGGATGAAGCATGCTGGGCACAAGGCACCCTCCAGAACCAGTGGAGGAGCCATCCACTCACCCCCTCCTTGCCAGGATGAAGATCACAGGGCACAAGGCTCCCTCCAGAACCAGTGGAGAATCCATCCACTCACCCCTTCCTTGCAAGGATGAAGATCACAGGGCACAAGGCCCCCTCCAGAACCAGTAGAGAAGCTATCCACTCACCCCTCCTTGCCAGGATAAAGCACACTGGGCACAAGGCACCCTCCAGAACCAGTGGATGAGCCATCCACTCACCCCCTCCTTGCCAGGATAAAGATCACAGGGCACAAGGCTCCCTCCAGACCAGTGGAGAATCCATCCACTCACCCCCTCCTTGCCAGGATGAAGCACACTGGGCACAACGCACCCTTCAGAACCAGTGGAGAATCCATCCACTCACCCCCTCCTTGCCAGGTTGAAACACACTGGGCACAAGGCCCCCTCCAGAACCACTGGAGAAGCTATCCACTCCCCCCTCCTTGCCAGGATGAAGATCACAGGGCACAAACCCCCCTCCAGAGCCAGTGGGCAATCCACCCACTAGAGAGACTGTGGCTTTGCACTCCCTGGACCAAGCAGTGGGCAAACCACCCACTTGAGAGACAGTGGCTTTGCACTCCCGAGGAACAAGCAGTGGGCAAACCACCCACTTGAGAGACTGTGGCTTTGCACTCCCCAGGACCAAGCAGTGGGCAAACCACCCACTTGAGAGACTGTGGCTTTGCACTGCCCAGGACATTGCACAGGGCATGTAGCCCCCTCTAGGACCAGTGGTGTTGTACCATCTTCTGGCTGAGGTGCCCCCCGTTCCCCATCCCCCTGAGGTGTCTGCATATTTTGGACCTGATGCCCCTGCAGTGTTCTCTCAATGTTGTTGCAGAAGTTAAGTGAGGCCTTGGCCTATGTGATGTGGCCCTGTGGCCCACGGACATTGAGGACTGGGCAGTGCCCCTCATTTGTATAAATGTATATACTGTTTTGATTTTGAAGGACATATTTTTAGTATTTTATCTTATTACACTCACTTTACTCAATTCCTTTTGTCCTTGCATTATTCCGGAAGGGTAGGGGGTGTATATGTAATGTTACTACATCTGTTTGTGTGTATGGTGTTGGGGGTGGGGGTGTTCTGTCTTGCATGTGTGTGTCACTCTCTTTTTCCTCCCCCCTTCCTTGTGTGCTAGGCGGCAGTACTCACTGTGGTCGTCTTCACCGGCATTGCTGTTCGTAGTGCATTAGGGGGTATACAAGCATGGGGAAGATGTGCAACTCGGGTTCCATGGCGTTGTGGTTCTTCCTTGAGTCTCCAGAGGTGAGTCCTCGCCTTCTGTGCACTGTTTCCGCCGTGCTTTTGATGTTGTTGGTACCACCCCAGAAAATGTGGCAGATAGGCCTGTTGTTATACAGTGGGTGGAACATTGTCTTCCGCCTGGCTGTTGGCAGATACCACCGCAGTGCTTGTTGCTACCACCGTGACGGTCGGTGTGTTAAAGTGGCTGTCTATGTGGGCGGTCTCCGCCGTGGTCATAATTCCATTTTTTTTACTGCTGGCCTGTTGGCGGTATTACCGCCGCTTTATCACCGACCGCCAGAGTTGTAATGAGGGCCTAACTCTTTAAAAAAGCCAAATATTGTGCTTTCAGGGGAAATAAGTGTCTAAAACTATTAATTTCTCATGGTATTTTGGCTCTCAAAAACTAGAGCGGGTTAAATCATATTGTTTTCTAGGGAAAATTGTGTCTAGTTTTCTTAGTGATTCTGATCAGATATCAAATAACGTGGGTAAAGCTTTGTCTCAAGCCAATGGGTTAGGTGCATCCTATAATGCAATAGGTAAGAGACATTTCCCCACCTTCCTGCTGTATATTAGGCCAAGATCCACCATGCTGTGTGCGGTGGAACTACTAGATGTGGCAGACTGTGGTTTTCTAGAAAGCCTCATGTAACACCTTAGCAATGATTGCCTCTCTACGATTGGAGTTTGGGATCAAAAGTTCTTTTGTTCAAGGCTAGGTAGGATTGATACGATGGGCTTCTTGTTTGATACGAAACAACGTTTCTTCTTAATGCACCTTATATACAAGGAGACTTTTGTTTTGAAGAGAGAGAGGTCTCTCTTCCTTAGAAATTTGAAGTAAACTTTAGAAAAACTGGAGTTAGACCAAAGTGTGATATTTTCTTTTTTGCCAACCCAACTAAAGGCCTGCCTAAAGCATGTTTCTACAAACGTAAGCTCTCATCTGGATTCAGATTCCTGTAGTCAAAAAAAGAGTTATGAGGTCTAAGTCAAATCTGGTATTATGAAAAGATCGTAACCATATCTAGCATGGAACCTGCTGCATGGGACTAGGCATTCTGCTTACTTTGTTATGATGGGACATGCTCCCGTTAAAGGTTTTAACTTCAAAATGGAATGGCATTTCAATTGTTTCATGTTAAGACCCTTTCTTTTACATGACCTCAGCTTGATGAATCACCCCAAAGCATTCAGCACAGGAGCTGAACTGACTACTAATTTTGAAAATTTGGTGAAGATTTGTCAGACGGCGCCAAAGTTATTGGCAAAACAAAAATGGTTCTCCTGTGGAAACAAGGTCTTAACTATAACAACCTACTGGCGACCACCAGTAGGTAGTATATAGGTAGTGATAATTATGAGATAGTTTCCATAAGAAATGCATTTTTTGTTTTGCTAATTACTTTGCTGTCATTTGACGAATCTTCACCGAATTTTTTTAAGTAGTTTGCCAGTCACTTCAGCTGCTGTCTGGAAAGTTACAGGATGATTCATCAAGCGGAGGCCATGTAAAAGGAAGGGTCTTAAAATGTGTTTTCCCCATGCAGATTTCCTATAGGTATTTCAGACCTGACTACATCAGAACTGCTGAACGGAATCACACCCAGTTTGGCAGAAAGCTAGAACTTATTACAGAAAGAGTCCTTTTTGTATTTTGGTGTAAATCTGTTTAGTAGTGTTGCAGTTATTAACTAAAAAATGATTTATGTATGTCAAGAGACACAGATCAACCACAGCAGATCCACGGGCCAACAGCAAAGCCTTGATTGGCTAGCCGCAACCTGAGAGGAAACTTACAGCTGCCATTTTGCCAATCGGGACACAGTTCCAATGGACAGGGGAATAAATTGCATATAGGATATAAGTGGTCGGGGTAGAAGTATCCTCTGGACTAATGAAGAGGTTTGTGAGGGAGCAACTCATGGGAAGACATTGTGGGGAAACTCTTTCTTTTACAAGTGCAAAGATCTGTGGCTCCACCACAGCTCTCATTGCAACCACCCTTTGAGAATCTGCAGCAGATCAGCGGATCCAGACCCCGATTAAAAAAAACACATACATCCCCTCACAGATCCTCACAGCCACTCACACGCCCATTCAAACATTCAAACATTCAAACACACATTAACAACTCACACAACCATTCACACATACACACACCCACACATAGGCCCACAAAACCACTACCACACCCACTGACAAGCCCACACAGCAAATCACACACCCACTTACACACCCATTCACACACATGCCCATTCACAGTCCCACAAAACCACTACCACACTCACTGACAGACCCACACTGCCACTCACACACCCATTCACACACTCAAACACCCAATCACACACCCACTCCCAGACCCACAAAACCACTATGCACTCCCTCACAGACCCACACAGTCAATCACACACCCATTCACAGACACACCCCTACCAACACACTCATTCACACACTTACTCACAGACCCAAAAACCCCTACCACACCCACTCACAGACCCACACATTCATTCACACACCCATTCACACACTCACACGGCAACTCACAGGCCCTCAAAATCACAACCACACCCACTCACAGACCCACACAGCCACTCACACACAATTCACACACTCACACAACCAGTCACAGATAACAAAACCACTACACACCCATTCACATGCTCACATGCCCACTCACACAACCACTCACATACCTATTCACAAACTCACATGCCCATTGATAGACCCACCAAACCACTAATACACCCACTCATGGACCCACACAGCCACTCACACACCCAATCACCCACTAACACACACACTCACAGACCAACAAACCACTCCCACTCCCACACCTATCTAGACACCACTTATACACCCACTTACACAGTGTAGTAAAATTAATATTGAAAGAATGGCGAACTTCCCTAAACAATAAAGGTTACAGAGATGTTATATAAACTATAACAATACCTAACCATAACTACCTACGCACACCCTCGCCATGCACTGCTAATTACCCACAAATTATGCCACTCACGACATCTCTCTGGGTGTGAGAATAGATGTGAGTGGGTGGATCTGAAGATGAGAGTGGCTGTCAGATTGTCTGTCTGGGTGTGAGAGTGCATACATCAGTATTTTAGTGGGTGCATAGTGTGTGCACGGGTCTGTGAGTGGGTGCATGAGGGTGTCAGTGGGTCTGTGAGTGGGCGTGTGACAGTCTGAGTGGGTGTGTGAGTGGGGGCATAACTGTCTGAGTGTGTCTGTGAGTGGGTGCATGAGGGTCTGAGTGGGTCTGTGAATGGGTGTGTGAGAGTCTGAGTGGGCCTGTGAGTGGGTACGGGAGTTACTGAGTGGATGTTTGAGTAGGAGAAATTGACTGAAAGAAAGACAGAAAGAGAGAAAGAAAGTGAGGGAGATAGAGTTTTTTTAGGGTTTGATGTCCCACAAGACAATCATACGTACCATTCAGATTCAGTACTAGGAAGGAATGCCCTAAACACACCCGTTCTTAAAACCGAATCACAAAAAGCAAATTGAGATTCGGTAACAAGTTACTGATTCGTAATTTGGGCTTTGTACATTCTAAAAATCATTTTTCTAGTAGCATACGGACTGATCCTGCAAATCGGCCTGTTTGCAACTAGAAAAATGTTTGTACATCTCGCCCTTGGTGTACTCACAGTCAATAAATGAAAACACACACTGACAAGAATAAATCTAATATAGAATTTAATGAAATTGTTAAGACCAAGATCATCATTCTAAGTTGAGTACAGTTTCAGGTATGATTTTTCAAAGTTTAGAAAATGTACTGTTTTTGTCCATAATTATGCACCATAGGAATCAATTGGAAACACATCTAAAAATGCATATAAAATCAGGAAATATTTTCACAAGTGTCACCTTCTGTTTTGTAGGTCAAGGTCGTGGAGAGGTTCAATGGTCCAGCAGGAGAAGTTTGGCTGGTTCTGAGTTTGAGGGGGAATATCAGCTGAAATTCCTGAAGCTCGTACGCAAAGGAGAGGAGGAACACTTAGAAACACACTGCACAGAGGGACTTAAAGGTAAGTCAGCCAGGTCCCCTTAGACAGGGGAGGTCACAAGGGCTTAGGGACAATGACAGCACAGCTGGTTTGTCAATTTGGGAGTGTAGGAAGGTAGCCTCTTTCTAGCCTTGTTACCCCCACTTTTGGCCTGTTTGTGAGTATATGTCAGGGTGTTTTTAATGTCTCACTGGGATCCTGCTAGCCAGGGCCCAGTGCTCATAGTGAAAAGCCTGTGTTGTCAGTATGTTTGATATGTGTCACTGGGATCCTGCTAGCCAGGACCCCAGTGCTCATAAGTTTGTGGCCTGTATGTGTTCCCTGTGTGGTTCCTAACTGTATCACTGAGGCTCTGCTAACCAGAACCTCAGTGTTTATGCTCTCTCTGCTTTTAAAATTGTCACTACAGGCTAGTGACTACTTTTACCAATTCTCCTTGCCACACTGGAACACCCTTATAATTCCCTTGTATATGGTACATAGGTACCCAGAGTATTGGGGTTCCAGGAGATCCCTATGGGTTGCAGCATTTCTTTTGCCACCCATAGGGAGCTCAGACAATTCAAAAGACTGCGGCGGTCATTCTGAGTTTCCCGCTGGGCTGGCGGGCGACCGCCAGAAGGCCGCCCGCCCGCCCAGCGGGAAACCCCCTTCCACGAGGATGCCGGCTCCGAATGGAGCCGGCGGAGTGGAAGGGGTGCGACGGGTGCAGTTGCACCCGTCGCGATTTTCAGTGTCTGCCACGCAGACACTGAAAATCTATGTGGGGCCCTGTTAGGGGGCCCCTGCAGTGCCCATGCCAGTGGCATGGGCACTGCAGGGGCCCCCAGGGGCCCCATGACACCCGTTCCCGCCAGCCAGGTTCTGGCGGTGAAAACCGCCAGAACCAGGCTGGCGGGAAGGGGGTCGGAATCCCCATGGCGGCGCTGCTTGCAGCGCCGCTGTGGAGGATTCCCTGGGGCAGCGGGAAGCCGGCGGGAAACCGCGGGCTTCCCTTTTCTGACCGCGGCTTTACCGCCGCGGTCAGAATGCCCCCGGAAGCACCGCCAGCCTGTTGGCGGTGCTTCCTCCATCACCTACCCTGGCGGTCGTAGACCGCCAGGGTAGGAATGACCCCCTATATGTCTAACCCTCACTTGGTGAAGGTTAGGTGCAAAGTTACTTAGTGTGTGGGCACCCTGGCACTAGCCAAGGTGCCCCCACATTGTTCAGGGCAAATTCCCCGGACTTTGTGAGTGCGGGGACACCATTACACGCGTGCACTACATATAGGTCACTACATATATGTAGCGTCACCATGGTAACTCCGAACATGGCTATGTAACATGTTTAGGATCATGGAATTGTCACCCCAATACCATTCTGGTGTTGGGGGGACAATTCCATGCATCCCCGGGTCTCCAGCATAGAGCCCGGGTACTGCCAAACTAATTTTCCGTGGTCTCCACTGCAGCTACTGCTGCTGAAAACCCCTTCGACAGGTTTCTGTCCCCCTGGGGCCTGGACAGCATGGTCCCAGGAAGGCAGAACAAAGGATTTCCTCTGAGATTTCCTCTGAGAGAGGGTGTTTGGAAATAGGTGGGAAGGGCCTGGGAGGAGAAGCCTCTCCTGGCCTCTGGAAATGCTTTGAAGGGCACAGATGGTGCCCTCTTTGCATAAGCCAGTCTACACCGGTTCAGGGACCCCCCCAGCCCTGCTCTGGTGCGAAACTGGACAAAGGAAAGGGGAGTGACCACTCCCCTGACCAGCACCTCCCAGGGGAGGTGCCCAGAGCTCCTCCAGTGTGTCCCAGACCTCTGCCATCTTGGATGCAGAGGTGTGAGGGCACAATGGACTGCTCTGAGTGGCAAATACCAGCAGGTGACGTCAGAGACCCCTCCTGATAGGTGCTTTCCTTTCTCTGTAGCCAATCCCCCTCTGTGGGCTATTTAGGGTCTCTCCTGTGGGCATCTCACCAGATAACGAATGCAAGAGCTCACCAGAGTTCCTCTGCACTTCCCTCTTTGCATTCTGCCAAGAATCAACCGCTGACTGCTCCAGGACGCCTGCATAACTGCAACAAAGTAGCAAGAAGACTACCAGCAACATTGTAGCACCTCATCCTGCCGGCTTTCTCAACTGTTTCCTGGTGGTGCATGCTCTGAGGGCTGTCTGCCTTCACTGGAAGCCAAGAAGAAATCTCCTGTGGGTCGACGGAATCTTCCCCCTGCTAAGGCAGGCACCAAACTTCTGCATCAGCGGTCCTCTGGGTCCCCTCTCATCCTGACGAGCGTGGTCCCTGAAACACAGGAGCTGGGTCCAAGTGTCTTCGACAATCCAGTGGCCCTTCTGTCCAAATTTGGTGGAGGTAAGTCCTTGCCTCCCCACACCAAACAGTAATCCTGTGTACTGTGTGAACTGGAGCTGCTCGGCCTTCTGTGCACTTTTGCAAGACTTCCTTCGTGCACAGCCTAGCCCAGGTCCCCAGCACTCCGTCCTGCATTGCCCAACTTGCTGAGTTGGACTCCGACGTCGTGGGACCCTCCTTTGTGACTCTGGGTCGACTGCTGTCCTCAGATCTTCTAAGTGCCTGTTCAGGTGCTTCTGCGGGTGCTGCCTGCTTTTCTCCGAGTTGCTGAGCGCCCCCTCTGTCTCCTCCTCCAAGGGGCAACCTCCTGGTCCTTCCCGGGCCCCAGCAGCACCCAAAATCCTCAACTGTGACTCTTGCAGCTAGAAATGCTTGTTTGCAGTCTTTCTGCATGGAAACAACTCTGCATCCTCCAGCACGCCATGGGACATCTTCTGACCAAAGGAAATGTTCCTGACACCTTCCGTTGTTGCAGAATCTTTGGCTTTCCACCAAGAGGCAGACCTTTTGCACCTTCATCCGTGGTTTAGTGGGCTCCTGCCCCCCTGGACACTTGCGTGACTCTTGGACTTGGTCCCCTTCCTTTACAGGTCCTCAGGTCCAGGAATCCGTCTTCAATGTTTTGCAGTCAGTTGTTGTCCTTTCAGAATCCCCTATATCGACTTTACTGTCTTTCTGGGGTAGTAGGGTAACTTTACTCCTACTTTTCAGGGTCTTGTGGTGGGGTATCTTGGACACCCTTAGGGTTTTCTAACAGTCCCAGCGACCCTCTACACACTACGCTAGGCCTGGGGTCTATTCGTGGTTCGCATTCCACTTTTTGAGTTTATGGTTTGTGTTGCCCCTAGGCCTATTTCTCCCTATAGCATTCTATTGTGTTCTACATTGTTTTCACTACTTTTATAACTGTTACTTACCTGATTTTGGTTTGTGTGCATATAATTTGTGTATATTACTTACCTCCTAAGGGAGTATATCCACTGAGATACGTTTGGCATATTGTCACTAAAATAAAGTAACTTTATTTTTAGTAACTCTGAGTATTGTGTTTTCTTGTGATATAGTGCTATATGATATAAGTGGTATAGTAGGAGCTTCGCATGTCTCCTAGTTCAGCCTAAGCTGCTCTGCTATAGCTACCTCTATCAGCCTAAGCTGCTAGAACACCTCTATTCTACTAATAAGGAATAACTGGACCTGGCACAAGGTGTAAGTACCACAAGGTACCCACTATAAGCCAGGCCAGCCTCCTACAGGGAGCCAGGGAGGTCAGGTGCAGTGCAGATAGGTCAGCCAGGCGTTGTGCATCTTGAAGTCCTCGTGGTCAGGGCAGGCAGCTTTGACGGTGGATTGCAGGTCAACAGGGTCACTCAGGGGGTGGATCTTGGTTGTCCTGAAGTCCCTCGACTGGTGCTTGCTCCTGTGCTTTTGGGAGTCCGGAATGAACTCTGCTTCTGGATTTCTGATGTAAGTTTGCTACCCGGGGTATTGGTATGACACAGGCCTAGAAAGTCCTAGTGCCACCAAACTTGGCACGTGGCAGGTCTTCTGCTCTGGAGCTGTTGTATGATTTTTGGCTTCGCTGCTTAGGTCTTCTTTGTACTGGTCTTGTGTTCATTAAGTCTAGAGTAGGTCTTGGTTAGGGGATGCCCTCTAAGTACTGCATTTAGGGGACATTAAGGAGAGTACCTGGTAATGACCAATGGGCCAACCTACATTAGGGTGACTACGCCCACTAAGTGATTACTTCCTGTGGGAAGGGGACAGAACCCTGACTGGCTATTTTTCTTACTATCCAAGATGGAGGAAAATGAAATGGAGTGGTCACCTTGCATGCCATACCTGGCCACTCCTCCTATTCTTGCTAAGTTTCCTACCGGTTTCCCACCATTGGGGTCAGGTTTCAAAGGTAGGAAGGGCTTTGAAGCTGAACGCTGAAGCAGGGTGCCACCCCTGCCCAGGACAGGCATTGTCTTCTGGCTCCTGACAGCAAAGGCTTTCACCCTAGGGGTCCTGAATTATGTCTGGTGGTGGCGGGATGGTTAAGACATGTCAGTAACCATGCCAGGGCTGTTAAGTTTTGCAAGGGGCACCTCTAAGGTGCCCTCTGGGTACATTTTATAATAAATCCTGCAACAGCATCAGTGTGGATTTATTATTCTGAGTTGTTTGATACCAAATAACCCAGGATTCAGAGAGGCCATTATATAGCTGTGGAACTCGTAGTGACCAGTGTCCAGCACATGCATTTGTTAGGGCTTCCCTGTACCCTTACTGTGTCTAACAATTGGCAAAGGCATAGTAGCGGCATATCTGATCATGCACACATATGCCCTCACATGCATTCTAGTGCATCCTGTCTTAGGGCTGTAAGGCCTGCCAGAGGGGTGACTGACCTATATTGCATTGAGTGTTAGTGGACATGGCATCCATGATGAGTGCCATGTCGAGTTTGCAACTTTGGGTACACCTTGTCATGCACTTGCAATAGCAGTTTGCATGAGGCTGTTGCGGGGATTCTCAGAGTGGCACAATTGGTGCTGCAGCTCTGAGGGGCCCTCTTCAGTACCCATGCCCTAAGTATCATGGGTACCATTTACTAGGGACTTACAAGGGTTGCTGAAGTGCCATTCACAATGCAGTTTTGGGGAAAGAGATCTGGCCCTGGGAACCTGTTTAGCAGGGGCCCAGGGCACTTACAGTTCAAAACCACATCATAGTCCAGTCAAAAAGTGGGAGGGCTAACCATGTCAAAAGCGGCACTTTCTCACAGTCACTGTGTATAATTCTATACTTAAACATTTTGCTAGAAAATAAGACATTTGAGGTGAGCAAATTTAGAGTGCCACTGGTGTTGTAGGGTGCTCTATGCTTTAGCCGCTCTCCATCTAAATGTGGGAGCTACCTGGATTTCTCTTTTCACTTTCGCATAATTTATGGATCACTCTAAGGCAGAAAGGGTATTTTTTTTTTACATGTGTGTGTGTGTGTGTGTGTGTGTGTGTATATCGTTTCAAGAACCTGTGAAGGTATCAAGTCATCTAGACATTGACATTGATAAGGCACCTAATGCAAAAGCAGTCGAGGACAAACATGTTGCTATCTGTGCTGCGAGGTCAGCTAACAGCAAAAACATCAACAACGTCATCCGAATTGATGTATATTTACCATATTTGTTTATACTGATGTGTCTAAGACTAGCAAAGTAGTAATACACACAGGTTATGTCAGAAATTCCCCATATCAGATAAGATCAGTGATCAATAGTATAAAAGGCTCATCAAATGGCTACTTAGATAGAGACGTCCTTCACCCCAGATTATCTTGCAAGATACTGCCAGAAGATCCTAACAGAGACTGCCAGACTGCCATACTGCCACAGCTTGCTGTCCTGCATGGAGAGCTGATAGTGAGCCAAGACCGAACAGAGCTGAACCCAGCTGATGATTTGTTTTCCCTTCAGGGGAACACTCTCTCATGGCTTCTAATAACTACAACTTCTTGCTGTACACAGATATGCAGTGCTCTGATTCCTCCTAAGAAACTCTAGATGCAAGTTCAGCTACTTCATGCTTTTATAGTACACCGCATAGAAATAGGCTTTAGAATGTTAGGTTGTTGAATGATATTTCCACTATGATAGAAATGTTCATATTATTTAGAAAATTCTGGCGCTGTTTTAATAATATTCTTTGTGTTTATTTTACATGGGCTAAGCAACAGGATGAGACTGTTGAAATAGAACACTTTTAAACACAAAGGGCCTGATTACGATCTTGGAGGAGGGGATTACTCTGTCACAAACATAATGCATATCCCAACCACCCTATTACAAAATTCCATGATATCTTATAGAACTTGTAATATGGTGGACAGGATATCCGTCCCGTTTGTGAAGGAGTGATGCCCTCCGCCAAGATCGTAATTAGGCCCAAAGTGTCTTTCTCTTGCTGCAGTGCTTGTTTGTGGTATTCTAAATGCAAGTTTAGGTTTAAATCATCACTGCATTCCTGAACCCTATGTAACAGACTGTTAGTAACCCAGGCAGCACAGACACCACATCAACTAAATATTGAGTGGAGTTGTGAAGGACTACTATAAACTTTTCATTTACATTCAAGCACTGACAAACTGAAATAAGTTCAGGAATAAGTGGGTTTGAAAGCAAACTTTGTAGAGCTGAGTCTTAGTTCACACAACATGGCCTGATACACAAAAGAGGTTCATCGCAGTGCAGTTCTTGCACTTTTCTGCTGCCTGCCTTTCCTTAATCAATGCAAGCGATGTTCAAAGCTCTTGAACCTCAAAGCATCTTTTGCGGTTCTGGCAGTGCTTAATTTGAGCCGGTAGTTTCTGGGGTGGGGCACTGGCACCTTTTTTTGAGGGGCAGCACTTAGTTTTCTACATAAAGGCATTTACTGTGTGCAAAACACACCGATGTGAGAAGCAGAGAAAGAGACAAATGAAAAAGCTACACAAAGGGAGAAAGTTGCAAGAATGAGCTGAAGAGGCAGGTACAGTTTTGGCTCGCGACAATGAGAAGGGGCAGCATGCGCAGGGGAGGGTGTAAATAAAAATGAAAAAAAAAGAAATAAAAAGAAAAACACGTACCTCCTCCGCCGCGCACCTCTCCTCTGTCCCTCGTCGCTGCTACAGGAACAGGCTCCCTGCCTGCCCTGTGGCCAATCCTGATGCTGCTCAAAGCAGTGTCAGGATTGGTTGGGAGCGCCCAGTCAGGGCACTCCCAGGCAGACTGGGAGCCTGTGGAGGCTCTCTCAAGCCCGGCAACTGTGTTGCTGGGCTTGAGAGAGCCTACTGTGCATGTATGTTTGGCCAGACAGCCGGCCAAACACACATGCGCAGTGAGGGGCAGTACTGAGCACTCCCCCTCGCTGCTCTTCACCCCGTGGCCCCACCCCTTTAAAAGAAGAGGATAATAAACAAGGTTTAAAGGTTTAGCAGTTGCCGCTGCTGGCAGGGGGCAAAGCTCCTCCACCCTAAAGGAGGAGCCGCCCCTAGGAAGGAAGTGCCTAGATTAAAGAGGCTCGAAAAGGCTTTAGGACAAAGCTGCCTCAGTATTCTGTGCTAACAAATTTAAATGAGGCAGCCGCGTGTTTCAGAGGACAGCTTTGGGCACCGGCACGTTTTTATTTACTAATTCAGTACTGGGTTGAGCCTACCAAACAGGGAATGCTCTATGGTTTTGAAGGACATACTGTAAACGTATCGAGAACATATTGGGGCTTAGAGTCCTCTGACTGCCTGACATTGGTTGGCCTTTCTATCACGCTTGTTAACGCGTCCAGTCCTTATAAATTACCTGTACCTGGACACGTTGGAGTTGGTGAACCTTTTAGCCGAGTTGGGCTCTCCTCATCCTTGAATAGTCGGGTCACTTATATGAATAATCAATAACTGTTGTAACCGATAGCCAATACTCAATTAATAGATTGAGTTAACGCATCAGGAATCAATAATAGTTGGTATTTCGACGCGCTATGACCTTTCAGTCATGAATAACCACACCAGTTTATTGAAAGTTAGTAAATGTATTTCCCTATATTAACAGAGCTAGAACAATGTATATAAGTCTCAAAACCAAATGATATATGTATACGAACATTACTAGCTGTCCATAACGGCGGAAGAAACGCAATCTACGCAAAATCTGAATTATGATACATTCAGTTATAGCAATACAAATCACTAATATGAGTAATTGAATTTGACTAATTTCATACATCGGTCAGCATAACAAGATTTCAATTTAGCATGGTGCATCAGATGAAAAACCCTCAACTAACCTCTAATTAGCATTGGCATGTGGGGCTTCATGCAAAACGAATTTCGTCAACACAAATTTGGAAAACTTCTAGCTTGGGCCCTGAAATTAGCAGTTGGTACCTAAAAGGGAAAACACAATGCATAATACAATTATCCTTTTATAATTACCAATTACAATCAGCATTCAAGAAAGTCTTCGTCATTCAGGTACCGGTTCGATCAGCATGGGGCAGATTTCAAAGGGGCAAAGTTAAGGGTAAGTTTCCTTGAAGCAGCAAGAAGAATGGGGCAAAGATACTGCATTGGCAAGACGGGGCAATTTAAAGTTAAAGTCTCTAGGGTGAGAATTCTCAAAGTCTCTTTCTCTGTGATAGAGAAAAGGGCATCAAGATGTCGTCTAAGATGGCGTCTGTCATTTGGCTTCAAAGATGGCATCAAGGAAAATGGCTGACTTCTCTTTGTCCAGTGGGTTTAAGTAAGAAACATTCCAAATTCTTCAGGGTCTTCCATTGGAGGGTTCATAGGGTGGCTTCAATTTGACCAATGGAAAATGTCTTTCTCATAGTACTCATTTATACATACATTGTCCTTGGAGCCTTGGAACACAAGTTGCAACATGGTTTGCCAATTATTTTCGGTATCAGTGCTCTTATTGTCCGCACCTGCAGAGACTGACCTTGCTTCAAAGGGGATGAAACTTTCCGTAGCATGAAACCTTGGAGATAATTATGTTAGTCATCCCTACTGGAAAAATACAACTTTAAAGTAAAATATTCATTTTACTAGTTCAAGGAAAAGCCACGCAGTTTGAATTTGAGACCAGGCAACTAGGCCAAAGCCTCCACTAAATTTAAGCTAGCACAAACAGTTTCAATAAGAAATCATAGCACACATTTGCAATTATGACGGATTACTACAATTTTCAATTCTTCATGATTAATAAAGCTCGTTTATAATATTGGCGAACTACTCCGAGGGCACAATTTCCCACGTACATTATTTTCTTTACTAAAATCACACTGCATTATAAGATTTTGGTTACATGATATGTGAATATATGTTGGTCCTTCTTTTTCATGCGTCATCAATCCCTCCTCTGATGACTAATTATGTCATCACATCAAATCTTCTCACACATTTTATTCCATTAAAATTCTGTTTTTGTAATTTGCCACTTCAGTCAATTCCCTCTTTCTTTTGATTCCTTTAGATTTTTCTCTGTATATTTCTACCATTTTGGTTTCTTCTTTCTCTTCTCTTCACCTTTTGTTTCTTGTTTTCAATATTTTAATAGCTTTCCATATTCCCCAAATGCCTAATAAACAAATTAATACTATTAATATTCCCTTTACTATTTTCAGTAATAATCCATTCCAAATGTTGCTGAGCCAATTTCCCACAGAAGCAAATCCTTTTCCAACCTTCTCCCATACTCCTGGTTCTTTCAATTCTTTCAAATCTGTACTTGCGTTAGTTAAATTTGTAAGCATTTTTCTAATTTGCCCGCTGTTGTCCGGTATGTAAGTACAACAGTGACGTGCGCTAATCATTCTGCAAACACCGCCATTCTTTGCTAAAAAAATGTCTAAAGCGAGCCGGTTTTGAAGAGTTATGGCTTTTTCTGCAGCAAGTTGAGCATCAATCAAGATCATGGCTCCTGAAAATTTTGTCAGCATGTTATCCACAATAGTAGACAACTTTTGTATTTTAATTGAATTCAATATGACTCCTACTGAAGGAATCATTGCTCCAAATATATCTCCTACCATGCCAGAAGCTGTCTCCCTTTTCTGAATACGATGTAATTCAGACAGCTTTGGAAATTTCCTTAAATCATCCAGTTGATAAATCTTTGGAAATACTATTCCCAAATAACATATCCCATACCATCCTTTAGGAAGACGATAATAGGTGTTAAGTCCACAAATATAATATATCCCCGGAATAACCAGGTCTTGTCCATTCAGCATGAACGTCCTTTTGGCCTGAAACAAAAACGCGTGTTTACATTCACTCGTTCCTACAAAGACTGTGTCATAATACGACTTAGGTCTATATACACAAAGTTTCCCTATATGTAACGCATGTAAAGTTAGTTTCCCTTGGGTTTTTGTTGCGGCAAAAGCATAGTTATCTTCAGACGTTCTTTTGTGTAATTCCCTTTCTAATTTTTCTTTTACCACTTTCCTTCTATCTTCAGAGTGATCTAAAAAACTTTTCTCTACAGGTGAAAGCAAGTATGTAAGGTTGTCTCTATGAGCATAGACTGTAATGAAAGGCAATGTTGGTTCAAAGAAACCTTTAACTAATTTTACATAATGATCTCTTGCCATTTTACTCAAGTGTTCTATTATGGGGACAAATGAAAACACGACGTCCTGTTTGGATTAGAAGTATTGAATATACTCCTGGTTATAAAATCTGGTTAGTAACAAACTACATAAAATTCCATACGTAAGAGGCATGCTATGATACGTCACCCCTTCCACTACTGAGGTAGGTATTTGTGTGCATACATAACAATCTTTCGCATCCATTGTCTCAACATACTCACTCAGCAAGTGATAGAAAACATTGGACGAAAGTTCCTTTGTATCATGCAAATGTCTTTCGTTTTGTTCAAGTTTCTTTAAAGGTGTTAGTTCAGTAATAGGTTTAGAAGTAGAAGCATCATTCGTCTCTTTCTCATCCTTTCCATGCATTCCAAGAACTATTGCTACAATGATTAGTACGCATGCAGTTATTAGACCTATACACACGTATTTACAACACTTCATTTTATGCCCCTGTGTAGTGTAGCCTGTCATGATCTATATAGAATCAGAAAGTTGAAGACACTTTATCAAATCAGATCTGCAGATATGTACAAAGCTGAACGAGTTCAATGTTCACACTGTTTCCTTTAGCAGCTTAGTCTCTTATCGGTTAGCAGCTTTGTCTCAAAATCGGTTTCAAAGTCAATCAAGTTTAGCAATGTCTTAGCCGGTTTAAAAGTCAATCAGGTTTTCAATGTCTTATTCGGTAAAGTTCATGGAGTTTCACTCCTCAAGTGGCAAAGTGAAGTTCTGCCTCTTCGTTCTCAAGACTGAGAGATAGGAATTCGTCTGACCAATCGTTAGCGGCCATGTATGCCTATTCCGGACCAGAGTACCTTCTGCTCGGTATTCTTTTCCTATTCAATTTTGCATCTCCCTTTGATTCTCTCTCACGGGTGCTTTCTTCCTTGGCCAGGTTTTTCTCTTCACTTGGTGTTGCTATTGCGACAGACACTTCTTTTCTTTTCTCTTTCAACTTTGGCCCTTCAATTTCATTTGATATTTCTTTAGTCCTTATTTTCACTAGTGATATACTTTGCCTCTGTTTCGCACTGTTTTCACCTGAGGGACCTGCAACCGGTTCCGGAAGACGTTGAGCGATTTCACTCTGTCCCGCCTCCTTTTCTTCCCCTAGGAGGTCAATCAGGTTTTCCTTTTCCTTTCCTGCATCGTCTACTTCTGGGAAAGCCCTCCTCTGATCAGGCTCTCCAGCTTCTTCACCTGTTGCAGGCTCTTTGTCACCCTCAGAGTCTCCGTCACTTTCTGACGTCTCTTCCCCGTTCTCCTCAAATGGATCAGCTGTTTCTTCTTCAGAGAATATCTCTCCCTCCTCTATTTCTGCTTGTTCGCCTCCAGGTTCTCGTTGCTCTGTCTCGGTGCCTGGTACTTTCTTGTCAGTCACTGGTGATTTCAGCGCTTCAACTTCCTCTTCTGTGGGGCACGTCACCCTTTTCGTGTGACTGGCGTGAATCCAGTTGGGAACTCCTGCACACTTCACAGCGGTAGTAGTTGTCAGAATCACTTGGAAAGGTCCTTTCCAACGGGGTTCCAGGTACGACTTCCTCACGTGCTTTTTTATCACGACCCAGTCACCTGCTTTCAGGGCGTGTCCTGGACCTTGGATCGGTGGCAAGGTGGTTGCCTCCACCTGGTGAGAAAAAGAGCGTACCACATCAGCTTGACCTTTGCAGTAGTCCAATACCATATCATCTGTAATATTCAAAAGAGCATTTGTAGGAACTGCTGGAAGTCTCATGGCTCTGCCCATGAGGATCTTGTGCGGGGAATGTCCAGTTTTCCTATCAGGGGTGTTTCTCATTGACATTAACACCAAGGGCAACGCGTCAGGCCATTTCAGGTTTGTTGATGCACACATTTTCGCCATTCTTGATTTCAATGTGCCATTCATTTGCTCCACTAGACCTGATGCTTTAGGGTGGTAGCTACAATGCAACTTTTGCTCAATGTTCAGCGCTGCACACAGCAATTTTATTACTTCGTTATTGAAGTGACTTCCCCTATCTGATTCTAAGGAGATCGGGAATCCGAAATGTGGTATTAGTTCCCTCAAAAGTAGTTTGGCAACTGTGAGACTGTCATTTCTACGTGTGGGGTATGCTTCAATCCAGTGACTAAAAATACACACAATCACCAACACATACTTCCAGCCTCCATGCACAGGCATGTCAATAAAATCCATTTGCATCCTGCTGAAGGGACCTCCGGCTCTCCCAATGTGGCTCAAATTTACTACTGTCCCTTTCCCTGCGTTCATTTGTTGGCAAATGACGCAACGATGGCAAACTGCTTCAGCAACTTGACGGAATTTGGGATTAAACCAATCGATTTTAAATAGTCTAACCATGGCATCCCTTCTAAGGTGGGCTTGTCCTTGATACAATCTTGCTAACTGCGTCAAAAGACTGTTCGGCAGAACCAACATCCCCTCACCTGAAACCCACAAATCATCTGGTTTCTTTACACATTGTAATTTGCTCCATGAGAGTTTCTCATCCTCACTAACATCGTTTTGTAAAGACTTCAATTCATCAATTGTATCTACAACCTTCAGAGCAAAAGCTTCACTTGGCTCAAGTTCTGGCTCATTTATCAAGTTCCATTCCATTCCATGAGCAATATGCAGTTCAATGCACAAAACCTTGCGACTTGATCTGCATACCCATTTCCCAAAGAAACATAGGGGGTCATTCCGACCCTGGCGGTCCATGACCGCCAGGGCCGGGGACCGCGGAAGCACCGCCAACAGGCTGGCGGTGCTTCCAGGGCCATTCTGACTGCGGCGGTAAAGCCGCGGTCAGAAAAGGGCAACCGGCGGACCCCTGGCCCAAGGAATCCACCATGGCGGCGCTGCTTGCAGCACCGCCATGGGGATTCCGACCACCTTCCCGCCATCCTTACCGCCAGGAACAGGATGGCGGGAACGGGTGTCATGGGGCCCCTGGGGGCCCCTGCACTGCCCATGCCACTGGCATGGGCAGTGCAGGGGCCCCCTCACAGGGCCTCATAATGATTTTCAGTGTCTGCAAAGCAGACACTGAAAATCGCGATGGGTGCCACTGCACCCGTCGCACACCAGCAACTCCGCCGGCTCCATTCGGAGCCGGCTTCATCGTTGCTGGGGCTTTCCCGCTGAGCCGGCGGGCGGCCTTTTGGCGATCGCCCGCCGGCCCAGCGGGAAAGCCAGAATGGCTGCCGCGGTCTTTTGACCGTGGTGCGGTCATTCGGTGGTAACCGCATGGCGGGCGGCTACCGCCGCCCGGTGCGGTTGGAATGACCGCCATAGTCTTGTGATTTTGAGTGTGCACTGCATTTTAAATCAAATCAAATCAAATCAAATCATTAACATTTATAAAGCGCGCTACTCACCCGTGCGGGTCTCAAGGCGCTAGGGGAAAAAGGGGGGGTTATCGCTGTTCGAACAGCCAGGTCTTTAGGAGTCTCTGGAAAGCGGAGTGGTCCTGGGTGGTCCTGAGGCTGGTGGGGAGGGAGTTCCAGGTCTTGGCCGCCAGGAAGGAGAAAGATCTCCCACCCGCCGTGGAGCGGCGGATGCGAGGGACAGCAGCGAGTGCGAGGCCAGAGGAGCGGAGGAGGCGGGTGGGGACGTAGAAGCTGAGGCGTCTGTTGAGGTATTCCGGTCCCTTGTCGTAGAGGGCTTTGTGTGCGTGGGTGAGAAGTCGGAAGGTGATCCTTTTGCTGACAGGGAGCCAATGCAGATGTCTCAGGTGTGCGGAGATGTGGCTGCTGCGGGGTATGTCAAGGATGAGGCGGGCCGAGGCGTTTTGAATGCGTTGCAGGCGATTTTGGAGTTTGGCTGTGGTCCCGGCGTAGAGGGTGTCATTTTACCACCGCAACTTCTCCTGGTAACTGAATGGCATGTAATAATTCTCTTATTCTCTCACCATTTTTCGCTGGTGATCCTGAAGAGGTCATAAAGCCTCTCTGTGACCACAACTGTCCAAAGTCATGCACTATTCCAAATCCGTACTGACTGTCAGTGTAAATAGTGACTTTCATCAATGCGGAAAGTTGGCAAGCCCTAGTAAGTGCTACCAGTTCCGCTACCTGTGCAGAGTAAACTCCTTGAAGCCAAGATGCTTCCAGAACACCTTTTATTGTACATACAGCATATCCTGCTTTCAATATTCCTAGTGCATCTCTTAAACATGAACCATCAACAAAAATAACTTGATCATTTTCTTCCAATCGGGTGTCTTTGATATCAGGTCTTGGTTTTGTACAAAATTCAGTCACCTGAAGACAGTCGTGCTCGATGTCTTCAGCGTTCTCAATTTTGGCATTTTCACTGGGAAACAAGGTTGCTGGATTCAACGTAGTGCACCTTTTCAGCTGCACATTAGGTGATCCCAGAATTATTGTCTCGTACCTTGTAAGCCTAGCACCAGTTATGTGCTGTGTTCAGGAACGTGTCAAAAGTATCTCAACTGAGTGAGGGACCATGACTGTTAAAGGATGTCCCATCACTATTCCTTCACTCTGATTTAAACTGATACCAACTGCTGCTACGGCACGCAAGCACCCTGGCAGTGCTGCTGCAACCGGATCCAAAGTAGCTGAAAAATATGTTACTGGTCTGTTTACGCCACCATGGGCTTGAGTCAAGACAGACAAGGAACATGCATCACGTTCATGACAAAACAAGGTGAAAGGCTTTGTGTAATCAGGCATACCTAAAGCTGGAGCCCTGCACATGCATTCCTTCAATTCAATAAAAGCATCCATCTCATCTCCTTTCAGCTCTATTTCATCCTGCGCATCTTTCTGGGTCAGTTTCAGTAAAAGTTTTGCTAGAGTTGAGAAATTGGGAATCCATTGGCGACAATAGCTCACCATTCCCAAAAACTTTCTCACCTCTCTTCTCGTCTTTGGTGGACTCATTTCAAGTACACTTGTTATCCTTTCTTTCATAATTCTTCATGACCCTTTCTCTATTTGGTGACCCAAATATTTCACTTTCTTCTGGCAGAATTGTAATTTCGAAGGGGACACTTTATGTCCGTTCCTTCCCAAATGGTTCAATAGGGCAATGGTATCAGCTGTACAGTCACTTTCTGTCTTAGATGCGATTAGCAAATCGTCAATGTACTGCACCAAGGTTGATTCAAATGGTAATTCCAACTATTCCAAATCTTTCTTTAGAATCTGATTGAAAATTGATGGTGACTCCGAAAACCCTTGAGGAATTCGACACCAACTGTAGACCCTGTCTAGGAATTTGAAACAAAAGAGAAATTGGCTGTCCTCATGAAGAGGCACAGAAAAGAATGCTTGTGACAAGTCGATGACTGAGAACCACTCAGCATCATAGGGAACTTGAAACATTATCACAGCTGGATTTGGTACTACGGGACAACATTTGACTATTATGTCATTTATCTTCCTCAAATCCTGAACAATCCGGACCTTTCCACTCGGTTTTATCAGTCCCATAATTGGTGAATTACATGGACTGCTTAACACTTCTTTTAGTACTCCCTGTTTCACAAACTCATCAATGAGTTGGGCAACTTTAATGAGGGTGTCTTGCTCCATATGGTATTGTGGTGTCTGGGGAAAAGTTACATTGGGTTTTACAGTCACTTTCACTGGTTCTACTCCTTTGACCAATCCTACTTCTTTCCCTGTCATATCCCAGACTTCCTTTCCGACTGTTTCCTGTAACTCAGCAGGAATATCTGCTTCAGTGAGCATTGGGTAAAGAGTAATCAGGGGATACTCTTCATCGACAGTTTCCACTTCGTCCCCTCCTACACCGTCCTCTTCTTCCCCATCACTGTTTGTCTGTATTTTAATTCCATCATTTGAACACATAATCGAACACCCCAATTTGCACAATAAGTCTCTCCCTAATAGTGATATCGGGCTTGAGTCACACACCACAAATTTATGTGACCCTTGATAGTTACCAATTCTGACTTGCACTGGATCTTTGATTGGTTTCGTCAGGTACCTATTTGCTACTCCCACTACTTGAACTGTTCTCCCTGAAAGTGGCAAATTTGGTACTTCAATGCTCCTAACAGTAGAGCGTGTAGCTCCTGTGTCAACCAAGAATGAGACGCAATGACCCATGACTCTTCCTTCCACATACGGACCCTTTTGATCAACTTCCAAAGATGCTGCAAGCATACAATTTCCATCCTCATCTGAACTTTCACTCTCCCATACATCGTTTATTCCATTCTCACTGTGTAATGGGAATTGGTGCACTGTTTCACTTTGGTTCATTCCTTGACCGGTGACCTGTTGAGGAAGCATTACTTGTTGCTGGTTCATTGGTGCTAAGGGTATTTGCATTTGCTGATTAGGTACCATAGGAAACTGCTGTTGCATTGGCTGCAACTGTGCCATTTGTGCACGAGGCATTTGCACCTCCTGCGGTTGTATGGGTTGTAAACCCTGCATCTGATTCATATTATTCTGAAATTTTGGGTTTGGACCTCTCAATTTCGGTCCTCTCATTTTCTGAAATGCATTGACATCATTGATTTGCTGACCTACACCTTCCTGCACCATCATTGGGCACTCCCGTTTCCAATGCCCGACAATTCCCCACGTGTGACATGGCATCACCTTCTTCATTGCCTGTATACCATTCGGAATCATAACAGTATTTAAATCAGGACCATTATTCACAAAACCTCCTCGACCTCTGCCTCTCATCTGCGGCTCAAACATAGCATTTCCCTGCTGTTGCTGCTGCGGCATCTGTTGTTGAAAACCTTGCAAACCTGTCTGAGCTGCTCTAAGCTGCATCACCATCACCTTTTCTTTCAACCTTTTCTGTTTTGTCTCAATCTCATCACTGCAATATTTTGGATAGTTCAACACTTCATCGATCGATTTTGACAGCCAACAAATCAAATGCATTTTAATCATCTGAATGACCTCGGGTCTCAACCCTTCCACAAATCTGAACACGGAATGGAGCATGTCCTTTGCTTCAATCGTTTCCTTGCCACTGTAATTTTTAAACGCTTTCAACAATCTCTCATAGTACGCATGTATCGACTCTTTAGCCTCTTGTGCTGTTCTGTCAATCCTCTGCCAATCCACATTTTTTGACGCAACCTTGGTTTTTAAGTGCTCAATCACCTTATGGTATAAACTCATTACCGTAGGCGATGGTGCACCTGTGTCCATATCTCTTTCTGGTTAACTCATCGGCCAACCTACAGCTCTTTTACAGTCTTCCCATAAATCTGCCGGAACCACAATTTCAAATAAGGTATTCAGGTCTTCCCAGAGACATTTTGCGAGTTTCACAAATCTATCTGTTTGTTGATACCACTGGATCGGTTTTTCTCTTAATTTAGGGAAATCATCCGTGAAGGATTGAATATCGCACCTGTGCCATGGTACATGTACAAGTTTTCCCCCTGCTGTCTCTCTCATTGGCAACATGGTTATCAGATCGTCATTTTGTTGTGCTTTTTCCTTCCGATCTGGGGTACTTTCCTTCTTTTTGTCCTTTTTCTTAACCCACCTGCTTTCCCACTTATCTAGACATCTCCAGACCTGCGCGCTCTGCAGTATCTCCTTAAGGTGCGTTTTCATCCCTGCCGATCTCATGTGTTCAAAATCTTTTGCCTCAAAGTCTAGCCTGTAACTTCTGCTCAAATGTTTAGTTTTACCTATATCAATCTCGTTTCTGTCTGCAATTTCTTGTAACTTCTTATGTATGCTGCTCACTTCTCTTGTAATCCCAGGGCACATGTATCTCAGCTCTTCTTCTGTGTATGATTCTAACCTGTTCAGACCCATTGTTCCCTCCACTAGTTCATCTGCCTCCATGCCCAATCTTATTTTATTCAGGTATTCTTCTCCCTTCCCGCTGGATGTACTCTGTGGGGAGTTCAGACTGTTGAACCATTGTGTTAGCTGTTGTGCGTTCAGTCCCATCAGTGTAGCACTTACATCAACTGCTACTGATGGTTGCTGTGATGTTTCAGTCTTTGAAGTTAACGGTACTAATAGTGGTGGATTTGACCTTACCACAGTCGACGGAGCACAAATTGGAATTGGACTAAATCCCGACTAGGACCCAGATCCATTTGGCAGTGTTGCTATCAGAGTCGTTTCTGGAGTGTTTTCTATGCATCTTCTCCCTGTCTCACTTTGTGTCATTACCCCTTGGTCGCATACATTTGAGTTTGCCTGTATATACAATGGTACTGGTGGACCCACAGTGATAGGCAGAGATATTGCATCTGGATTCTGTCTGTTCCCCGAATTCTGTGGCATATTAATCCCCACATTATGGTTCATTATTGGTGGCATACCTAACTGGCTCTCTGTTACTCGAGTGTACCTCGGCACTTCTTGTACCTGCTTTTGAGGCATCAAAAATTGTGTTGATTCGGCTTGAATCAATGTCCGTCTTTAATAACTCTGTCCTCCCTAAGCCACTAAGTCAGAAGTCGTTCCCAAGTTATGCTCATCGCAGCAGTGCCTTTGAACCTGCGGCTGATAAGTATCAACAGGATTCAATTTAGGCACGTCAGGATATATTCTCTGAACTTGTGGTATTTGTGGTGAAAAAGGCATATCGGAACCGTTCTGCCTTTGTGATATTCTCAAATTCGGTGTTACACTACCCTGTGTTGGTTCTGGAGGGGCAGTACTAATGCTTGAGCCTTTTTCGCTTTCCACGTATGGTGGCGGGCGATCATTCAGCAAATGTATAATGAACTCCTCATCGTCTGACTCGTCTGACCTTTTCGAGTTTCTGTTGTTCTCTCTATCTCTGGACTGGCTCCTGTTTGTTTTATAGGTGGCTTTCCTTCCTTCCATCTCTGTTTCCTCAGTAATTGCTGGAAATAATTTAATTCCCTGCAGTTCGTCTGATCTCCAAACCTTTTGTGTGCTATCCCATCTAGCATCCGCTAGTGTCTTTTCTACTTTTCTTATTCTTGTCTCAAATTTCTTTTGTTGTTGGTTTCTATCTATTAGCTCCCAAATTGCTAGTGCCTCAAACTGTGCTGGCCTTGGAGGTACTTTCATGTCGTATAGCGCAAACCTTAGATTCTCCAAAACCCTTAGGTTAAACGACCCATGGATAGGGAACGCTACACTTCCATGCTTCTCTGTTAATTTGCACCATTGCTTTAGCCAAAGACATGGTGCTACACCCTTTTCTTCAATCACGATGTAAGCTGGTGTACCCTCCGGCGGTGTTTCTTCTCCTACATTTGCTTTAATATAAACGTCTCCCCTCATGGCACTCTTGAATGCTTTGAAAAATGTCATCTTTCCGTCTTTTATTTTTCTAAAATAAGTAATCGATAAGTGACTTTAATTCCCGGAGTACTCTTCGCTTGCCTTTCCCCACAAATTGCGCTTCACGGACTGCGTCCAATCCGTGCGCGACCCTTCTCACCAACCAACCTATCCCAGCGCGGCTCCTAGTGACGTCACACTCACACACTGCGGCTGACAAAGTCCCGCGGCTTGTCCTCCTTCATTCAGCTTCACTCAAAACTAATTTCTGCCAATCAATATATCGCGAGCACTAACCAAAAGAAGAAAACAAATCTGTCGGTTTACTAGAGGAAAGGTAATACAGTCGCTTCAGAAACCTTAGGGATTTTTCACTAGCCTCAGCAGTTATTCCATCTTTCTCGGTCTCCCACTTTCGCAAGTAAAATTTGACCCGCAAACTTTACTCTCAACTGATCAATGAACTACTCTAGTGCGCCTTAGAATTCGTCAAATCTCAAAGTCGAAAATTTTCTTTCATGCCTCAATATTCATACCAACTTGTTGACCACGCCCGATCAACCTACTAAACCGAACAGATTACAACATCAATCAAGTGTCTCATACACTTTTCAACATACTCCGGAGTCTCTTGACCTCGCAGGGCCCGTCTCAACATCAACAACCATGTGGGCAATTTTTCCTGCAGAAAGCGCTACACACATGTGAAGTTCGACGACTTCCCTACTCTCATACTTTGGAGTCACACTCCTCTAAAACTTCAACTGGAGTTCGTAACCCCCCTAAAATCCTCACAAACTTCTCAATTCATCTGCGGCAATAAGCTATGCAAGCGCAAAACCCTAATTTCACTCATACCGTCACTAAAAACGCCGAAAGCATTCTCACACCTCCATGTCCTCCATTCGCAAGCTCCGAGATCCCGGGAAAGTCATTGGGGACTTAGGGTATCATCATCTCTCCAACTTGTTTTATCAAAGAAAATTCTAACTTAACTCCGTCTGTTGTTCGGATGGGGTCCCAAAGGGCGAAACCATAAATCTCTGCTACCATCTACTGTTAACGCGTCCAGTCCTTATAAATTACCAGTACCTGGACACGTTGGAGGTCGGTGAACCTTTTAGCCGAGTTGGACTCTCCTCATCCTTAAATAGTCGGGTCACTTATATCAATAATCAATAACTGTTGTAACCGATAGCCAATACTCAATTAATAGATTGAGTTAACGCATCAGGAATCAATAACAGTTGGTATTTCGACGCGCCATGACCTTTCAGTCATGAATAACCACACCAGTTTATTGAAAGTTAGTAAATTTATTTCCCTATATTAACAGAGCTAGCACAATGTCTATAAGTCTCAAAACCAAATGATATATGTATACGAACATTACTAGCTGTTCATAACGGCGGAAGAAACTCAATCTACGCAAAAACTGAATTATGATACATTCAGTTATAGCAATACAAATCACTAATATGAGTAATTAAATTTGACTAATTTCATACTTCGGTCAGCATATCAAGATTTCAATTTAGCATGGTGCATCAGATGAAAAACCCTCAACTAACCTCTAATTAGCATTGGCATGTGAGGCTTCATGCAAAACGAATTTAGTCAACACAAATTTGGAAAACTTCTAGCTTGGGCCCTAAAATTAGCAGTTGGTACCTAAAAGGGAAAACACAATGCATAATACAATTATCCTTTTATAATTACCAATTACAATCAGCATTCAAGAAAGTCTTCGTCCTTCAGGTACCGGTTCGATCAGCATGGGGCAGATTTCAAAGGGGCAAAGTTAAGGGTAAGTTTCCTTGCAGCAGCAAGGAGAATGGGGCAAAGATACTGCATGGGCAAGACGGGGCAATTTAAAGTTAAAGTCTCTAGGGTGAGAATTCTCAAAGTCGCTTTCTCTGTGATAGAGAAAAGGGCATCAAGATGTCGTCCAAGATGGCATCTGTCATTTGGCTTCAAAGATGGCATCAAGGAAAATGGCTGACTTCTCTTTGTCCAGTGGGTTTAAGTAAGAAACATTCCAAATTCTTCAGGGTCTTCCATTGGAGGGTTCATAGGGTGGCTTCAATTTGACCAATGGAAAATGTCTTTCTCCTAGTACTCATTTATGCATACATTGTCCTTGGGGCCTTTGAACACAAGTTGCAACATGGTTTGCCAATTATTTTCGGTATCAGTGCTCTTATTGTCCGCACCTGCAGAGACTGACCTTGCTTCAAAGGGGATGAAACTTGCCTTGCACGAAACCTTGGAGATAAGTATGTTAGTCATCCCTACTGGAAAAATACAACTTTAAAGTAAAATATTCATTTTATTAGTTCAAGGAAAAGCCACGCAGTTAGAATTTGAGACCAGGCAACTAGGCCAAAGCATCTACTAAATTTAAGCTAAGCACAAACAGTTTCAATAAGAAATCATGGCACACATTTGCAATTATGACGGATTATTACAATTTTCAATTCTTCATGATTAATAAAGCTTGTTTATAATATTGGTGAACTACTCCGAGGGCACAATTTCCCACGTACATTATTTTCTTCACTAAAATCACACTGCATTATACGATTTTGGTTACATGATATGTGAATATATGTTGGTCCTTCTTTTTCATGCGTCATCACTCTCATTTGGCTTCTTCTTACTTGATGGCTCTTTTGTCAGTTTTGTGTTTGTACCTCCCTTTGAGCATAACCTCTCTTTGACTATCTGCTTTCTATGCTACCTCTGCTCACTTTTAAGAAACTATTTTATTCTGTTTGTTTAAGCAATCCAGGAGAGTGAATTTGTTTTCCAGCTGTCGCCCTCATGTGCTTTTCTCCTCCTCACTCTGTCTGCCCATGTGTTTTTCTCCCGTACACTCACTCGTGTTGCCCTCTTTCTCGCATTGGTGCTTCTACCCCCTGCGTTCTTTTGCCTGTTTTGTCTCCCTCTTCTTTCTTTTCCCATCGTACCTCTGTTTTGCTTCTGCCCCCACCTGCCGTCTAACTTCACCCTCACCTCCTCCCAAACCCACTCCCACAACCCATGTGTTTATTTTTAAAGGACTTTCGCGTTGTAAAACAGCTCTTTAGTGTTTTGATCCATCTCAGAACTGTATATGAGTTTTGAATGCAGGCGTGCCTACAAAATGACACGGCGGTCACATCACGGCGACTTTTTTTTGTTTTTTGATCAGTGCTGAAAACGCACTACTGTGCTGTACAGTATGGATAAAAAAATATTAGCAAAGCCTATAGGTGTTAGAGGAAAGACATAGGGGGTCATTCCGACCCTGGACCGCCAGGGCCGGGGACCGCGGATGCACCGCCAACAGGCTGGCGGTGCATCCAGGCCAATTCTGACCGCGGCGGTAAAGCCACGGTCAGAAAAGGGAAACCGGCGGTTTCCCGCCGGTTTTCCCCTGGCCTGAAGAATCCTCCATGGCGGCGCTGCAGGCAGCGCTGCCATGGGGATTCCGACCCCCTTCCCGCCAGCCTGGTTCTGGCGGTTTTGACCGCCAGAACCTGGCTGGCGGGAACGGGTGTCGTGGGGCCCTTGGGGGCCCCACAAAGATTTTCAGTGACTGCGTAGCAGACACTGAAAATCGCGACGGGTGCAACTGCACCCGTCGCAACCTTTCCACTCCGCCGGCTCCATTCGGAGCCGGCATCCTCGTGGAAGGAGGTTTCCCGCTGGGCGGGCGGGCGGCCTTCTGGCGGTCGCCCGCCAGCCCAGCGGGAAACTCAGAATGACCGCTGCGGTCTTTTAACCGCGGTACGGTCTTCTGGCAGTTCCCGCTTGGCGGGCGGCTCCCGCCACCCGCCAAGATTAGAATGACCGCCATAATGGCTTTGCTAATGATTGTTTCAGAAGTCACACCTCCTGCCTCATAAATATCAATTTGGAAGGTATCATATTGCAGCATCTTGCTAAAAAAAACAAAGAGTGGACTAGAGGCATACTTTGGACAGCAGCTATCCATGTCGGAATTAGCCTTCAAAATAGGCCTGCCCCACAATGCCACAAAAAGTTAAACATTGTGAACGCGACCAGAGGGAGTGCATGCGGAGGTATTTGGGACTACTGTCTGCTCTTCCATATGTCTGCAGCTTTCACAGTCAGAGAGCGTATGCCGCCAGGTTTTAATACTTTACAGCTGTGCAACAAACCTTGACAGGCACTAATCATTCCATGCTTAAAGACTGCAAAGAGGGCCCTAAATCAATAGCCCATTTCGTTGCGACTCGTAGGGGGGAGGATCACCCATGGACAGCCCTCTTTCCCTATGTAATTTTCAATGGTTTACAATACGTACATTGCAAATTTACACTTTGCACTGACTTTGAGAATACAAAGTCTATTGTGCACCAGGCCCTCTTGTAGAGTACAGATATCCACAGAACGTTTACATTGTTGATTTAATAACTTTTGGCTTGCAAACGTATTATAGAAAGTTATTGTGAGGTTCTCACCTGCACCTAAATGTTATGTATGTTAATGACTAACACTTTTTAAACCCTCATTGCACTTACTTTGACAGCTGCTTTGGTTTTATATAGTCGTCGGGAATAGACCTAACAATTTCAAGAGCGATTACAAAAATAATACGTATTAATATGTATTTACAGATCAGTTATGGCTCATCTGTTCAGGATCTAAGTGACAAGACACAGTTTCCCTCGTTCCTAAGGACTACTGCCACTGACAACTTCCAGGCCTACGGCCTTGCGAAGTTGGTGATCTACTTTAACTGGACCTGGGTTGGCATTCTTGCCGAAGACAATGACTACGGGCACCAAGGGAGCCATTTGCTAAAAGAGGAACTGGAAAAAGCTGATGTTTGTGTAGAATTCCTGGTTGCTATTCCAGATGTGTTTTCTGGAACAAAAGCTATTAATGTAATAGACGTGTTGGAAAGATCGACAGCTAAGGTCATTGTGGTTTTCTCCTCAAGCAGTGTGCATGAAGTCATGCAGAGGGTTGTCAGCAGAAACATCACAGGAAAGATCTGGATAGCCAGTGATGGTTGGTCAACACTTACCCAATTATCCACTGCCGAGTTTCTCACAATCTGTGAAGGGACTCTGGGATTCTCTGTCCGAAGAGGCAACATGCCTGGGTTCAAAGAGTTTCTGGAGAGGCTCCATCCTTTCAGGACTCCAGAAGATATCTTCTTGAAAACCTTTTGGGAACACACGTTTAATTGCAAGTGGCCCATCCAACTCCAGAATCACACTGTAAGTGTCATAGTAAATGAGGCATCCGCATTGTGCACAGGAAGTGAGGTTCTTCAGTCCCTTGACCTACCTTTCATGGATATGAGTGACTTAAGCATCAGCTACAATGCCTACAATGCAGTGTACAGTGTGGCGCATGCACTGCACAACCTGAAACTTTGCCAACCAGGAAAAGGACCCTTTGTGAACCGGACATGTGCAGAAGCCCATGACTTTCAACCATGGCAGGTAAAACTATTTACTTTTGACAAGGGTAAGCATAGTTTGCTCATTCTACTCTTGGCATGCAATTGTCTTTATTTGAACTTTTCTGTATTGGATTAGTGACCATTTTCAGCAAAAATGTTGCACATCGATTATATGGAGAAAGGTATTTAATAAGTTCTAATAATTATTACGGCACTAACTATAATTGTGCTGGCGAGAGAACCAGGGAAGGCAGTTATGAGAAATCAGAAGAAAATAGTTAAAACACATTACCACTTGCCTTTAACACAGCCATAGTAACTTTAATTTCCTTAAGGATCAAAGCAAATCCTCATCAATATGTGCAGCCTACATTGACTCCTAACGTCTAAAGATGGAACAAGAGTGAAACATGGCTGTGGGCACTGTTTCATGGCTTGTGGTGCAATGAGAAGAAGGATTTGACTGTACAAAAAATCCAAGCTCTTCGTGACAGAGATCCAACCTGAGCATACCCTATGGCAAATTACTGTCTGTGACTCAAATCATAGCTTTGGACATTACAAAACATCTAAAAGAAGGCTATAAACTGACATCAGATATAACTGTGTTGTATTTGGACAGCCAACAGAGAGAATTACATTTTACAAAAATAATTCAACACATACTTATACACATGCATCACTAAGGGAGCTGCATCACCCTATTTGCAGTGCCCCTGCATTCGATAGTTCCAAACAAGGTGATTGAAATGGGCCATGGCTGAAAACAGCTGCACCACAAGTTGTCTGCCCAGGTGTGACTGTGGCGTGGCTGTTGTGGCACCACAGTACGTGGCTGGGATGTGAGATGTCAACTGTGATGCAGCTGGTCCTTTGAATTGACCATGCACATGGAAAAGCAGTGCAGGTAGTACCTTGACATGGGCAAGGATGAAATGACAGGGGGTTGTGGGTGATGTTAACTTCACTTCCCAACCCAAATCCAAGTCATGGATTACATATCGAGGGGTTTTGTATCCCCCCAAGTCCCCCTCATCCAGGTGGTGCTTAATTTCTATATCTTCTCTCTCCTCATTGTGTCATCCCATGGGTATATTGTATTTGTATGTTAACTTTGCTTTTTCAGTGAATGGTGTGCTGTGTGACATACATCAAGCTTGGACAGGTATGACGTTGAGTCTTCTGGTTTAGGAATACCACTTGAGTAGGAGTGGCTCTTCTGTTGTGTGAATTGGGCTTCTTCCTGTCTGGCTTGCACTTTTATAGGCATGTGTTTTGCTTTGCATTGACATCTTTGTGCCACCCCTTCATGCCACCCCTTCATTATGTTGAGCGTACCAGTATGGCTGTAAAAGACATATTGCCCACTTACCAATATGTTTTACAGTAGACTTAAAGCTTCTCCATTGCTTACTATTGTTTGGCTTTATTGTCATTTTCCTTTGCTTGCTTATCATTCAATAGTTTGCCTTGTCTATCTTGTGTTTGTTTCTCCCCTGGAGCATAGCGTCTTTACTTGTGACCCTCCACTTCCCACTTTTTGGGAACTACCTTTTAATTTTTGTTTAAGTATAGCACAAGTGCATGTTTTTCCAGTTGTCTCTTTTGTGTGCTTCTCCCCATGCATGTTGTCTCCTGCTGCATGTTGCACCCTCACCTGTATGCTTCTGTAGTGTTGTTTCCCTCTTGTGCTTTCCTCCTCTGCCCTCCGTGTTTTGAATTTCTCCTCCCTCCAACCTACCCACTCCTTCATTGCCCTCACCCACAACACCAAAGAACTTTCTTAAAAACAAATAGAACCTTCCCACTAAAAAATCGTATTTTTTTCGTTTACTAATCCAAGTGTTGTCCGCCATATTGGATCAGTAAATAAAAAAATAAAGCAATTTTTGCCTGCTTCATTCCACTGGCACACTCATGAGTTCTGACATATGCATGGTTCAGTGCAATGGCACAAATGCAGTCCTGCCTTTTTCACATTTTTATTCATTTTGATGATGCTGCACAGCATTCCAGAGGTGTACAGCACCACCAAAAGCAATTGGTAAGGCCAACAGGTACAAAAGCTCCAACCTATTAGCTTGCCAATGCTTGTTGTTTACTTACAAACACTCGTTCCAGAGTATCTGAGAGCTATTTTGGATCTCATCATTTGGAACCACCAACCATTACCACTTGGCTGTAAATGTTTTCATTTTTAATATTACGTATACATAGCAAAACATTGCATTAATTATCCCACCATCCACAAAAAGGCAGATGCTCTAGCACCAAGGTCTAGCACCACTGAGCCTATCACATCCACTATCAACACACACTTATTGGCAACCTCCTTATTGGCCCATCTGATTAACCACTTGCTGTAGGAAATTACCATTTTTGTGTGACATCTCCCACAGATTTTTGCCCTATCTGCTTTTTCTGGCTTTAAAACTCTGTGCACTTAACTCTTGCTAAATAGGAGTAAAGTGCATGTACACTCAACACCAATAAACTTGATTAGGTTGGTGTATTCCTGAGTCGCACATTTAACAGGCCTAAAAGTACCTACTATATGGTGTAGTAAGTGCACAGAGGGCCTTGAAGTTAAAATACACTTGTAGACTGCAGCAGCTTTTGTGCCATACACTACAGTGGCAGTGCAGACATAGCTACAGGCCTATTCTGTGTAGCCAGATTGCAGCAGTGTAAAACATTCAGTGCGACCTGTCAAAAACATTTTTGACTGTCAAAAGAGGTCTCTCTAAATATTTGTAAGTCTCTGTTATGTAGGCGATGTAGCCACAATACAAGTTGCATATTACTTAAAACTGGGACAGGTAGAACATTAATAATACCATGCCCCTACAGTGACCCACAAAGCTATTTTCACTTCACTATTGCAGTCCCCGCTGCCCTATTTAGAAACCCAGAGTAATGATTAAAATACTAATATTGCTTACCTGGAAATGAGACCAGCTAGAAAAATAAACAAACCTCTATTTTAATAGTTATTATAAATCCAATTCAATTGAGCCTTACTTCTACTAAACATTAAGAAAAAATAACTTTGAGAAGTTTACCTGTCTGAACTTTCAGAGGCTGAATAGCATTAGCCTCTGCCAACTCCAAGCCTGTGGTCGGCCCTGAATGAGTTGTGAAAGGGGTGTGAAATTCCTCCTAGGGATTACACAGTAGCATGACCTGTCTTCACAGAGCTCAGCAGAATATTCAGGATATCGGCTGTGGGCATCCGTTTTGCTATTACAGTGTAAAATATTGCGTGAATGTTAACTCCTGCCTGACAGGTCTTCTGGAGTCACATTTAACACTTAGGTGCACTTTGAAGTAGATAACAGAATGCTAGGGCGATTTTTGTGTGTTTTCTGTATGGGTGCTGTAGAACCCTGTATTTGTCCTACTAGATTTCTGTCTCCTAGATTGTGGCGGGTTTAGAACCTCCTTCAAACTCGATTTAGCATTAGGCGTTGAAGAACCCTAGTGATTGCCATAGTGCACTTCCTACACAGTTAACAACTGTCACAGCCCAAATAAAGTGTGGCAGAAGATTTTTGCCATCTTGAAATGAACTGGCACATCACATTTTGGGCCTATTTGAAGTAAAACAAACAGGAACTACTGAAAAAGAAGGCAGGTTTTCCACAGCAACTTTACTCCATTGTTTAAAGAAGTCATCCCCACCCAATAGCTAGTGCCAGACATAAATGTGGCACCTGACCAGAAAATAATTCCTGGATCTGTGGAGAAACAGAAGAGGACTGGGTCTTCTGTCTAAGACCTGAGGAGAGCTTTGAAGGATTGAACAAACCCAGGACAAAGAAGTGAACTTCAAGGGTCGGTTGGCTTAACTCTTGTGTGGCTACAGTGACACAACAAGTTTCAAGAGGTCTTTCTCCTAAAGTGCCCAATTGACCACTTGCATCTGGACCTGGACTAGACTTCCAGTTGACCTCTGCTGGATACTGTGAGAGTCTCTAAGTCTTCTCCACAGAGATCCTATGAGCCTTAGACATGTACTCCTGCAGTTGTTTGGGCACCAAAATAAAGTTTGAAAACTGAAAATTGCTCCACATCTTCAGTGGTATCTGATACAAAATGTATCTGACCAATAGTTTCATGGTGTTGGATTTCATTTTAGCTCAGTCCCAAACAGATTTCTAAACCTCAGAAATAACACAAGGTTCTGTTCTATCATGGGACCTGAAAGATTTTCAGACAACTACTGAAAAGCTGCTGCCAGTATCCGACCTGCAGTTTCAGCTTTCCCCCACACACAAAGGATTTTAACTCAGAAATGTTCAGAATTTCTGAACTGACAGTTTTCGTTTTCAAAACTGGGCTTCCCTACTTTTAAGTGTGAAATGGAGAAGTGTGGCACAATGGTTAGAGTGGCAAACCCTGATGCTGAGATCTGGTTTGGGACCATGGTTCAATTCCCACCTTGGCGGGTCTTGGGCTCAATTCCCTTGGACCAGATAATTCTCGCCTTGGTGCCTAATCTAATTAATAGGTCCTATTCTGGGCAATAGCTTGCTTAATCTCCACAATGGCCCTCACGGCACTTGGATGCTTGGCTTCACCCTGGGGCTGTCCAAGAGTGGGTGCCTCACAGGGAAAAGTCAGGAGGGGTTCCACAGCGGCATGTGTACAGTGCCTTGAGACCCTAACAGGTGAGTAATGCACTGTACAGGTTCAAAGTTTACCATTCTACCTGTTGTATCCAACCAGCGCTCCAATGCAGGTAGCCACAAATCATGCAGAACTCCCTCCTAACTATTGACTATGATTGGTACTTTCTGTTTTTGGCACTATTTAGACATAGATCTCTAAAACTCAGATCTTCAGTTCCCCTTACTGGAGTTTTGTTAATCTGGTTTCCTTTTGTTTAAATTTTCTAATCGGTTTGGGATTTTTATTGCTTGATATTTTAACATTATTACTATTTTGGTGCTGCAGAAATACTTTGTAAATTGTTAAGTCTGTCTGCTTTGTTCCATAGCTACCAGGGAGTTGAGACCATGGCCATTTTGTCAGTTTAAAGGTTAATTCTGACAAGAGTTGCAACTAACTATCCCTCAAGGTGGGCAGTACACCACCCCAAATAATAATCCATTTTTAAGTGCATCCTTCTGCAGGGCCTCTGCATGAACTCATTAAAATAGAAGCATTCTGATACTTACAAGTATTCATAATGCAAAGAGAGGTGGTGTAAAAATAAAGGAAAAATTCAGTAGACCAATTACTAGCACCTAAAAAGGATTCACGTCTGAACACTGAACGTTCTTCACCTCTGCTCCAACCCCCATGGTACTTGACTGTGCGATCAGACAAACTACATTCACCTCACTCACCATTTCACTGTCAAATTCCACATAAATATAATCCCCCCCCCACACACATGCCTCAATTTGAGGGAAGCTTTAACTACTGGGTGTGTGACCAAAATATAAAAACAGAAAATGTCATGGGTCACAAATATTGAATGTACGAATATTATTTTTAAGATTTTCAAAGTTATTTTTAAATATTATTTCATTTAATATAGTTGTATTAAATGTTCTAATTATTTTGCTAATTTTACCAATTTTAATATTATAAAATTAATATTATAAAATCTGTTTTTAGCATAGTTTGTAAATTGTTATATGTAATATTATATGTAATTTTTAATGTAATTAAAATTGTAAATTTTGTAGAAGGTATAGGGTTTGCAGAGGATAACAGATGAACATTTTGAAATGCTAATTATTGACTTAACTTTATAATTATTTAATTTACATTTTTAATTGGCAATTGTTGGAATTGGCCCTTTCTGCAGGGCCATTTCCAAAATGTTTGCCTTCGCCTACTTGGGTTCTGAATCCGTTTTTGACAGCTTTTAGAACTCAGCACACTTTATTACTGCTAACCTGTGCTAAAGGGCTTGTGCCCTCTCCTTACAAAATGGTGATATTGACTTACATCCATCTGGAACATTCAAATCACTTTAATACTTTAAATCCATAGTAAAGTGGTACTACAGGTATCCAGGACCTGTAAATGAAATGCTTCTAGTGGGCCTGCAGCACTGATTGCACCACCCACGAAGTTACCTCTTAAACATATCTCAGGGCTATCATTGTATTCTGTGTGTGCAGTTTAAAATTGTCATTTCTGACCTGGCAAAATGAACTTTTTGCCCGGCCCAAACCTTCCTTTTTGAATACATATATATCACCCCAAAGGAAGACCATGAACAGCCCAGAGGGCAGGCTGCACTATATATGAAAAGTAGGACATGTACTTTTAAGTTTTTAATGTCCTGGTAGTGAAAATCCTCTAAAGTCATATTTTATTACTGCAGTGCCTACCTCTCCCCTAGGATAACATTGAAGTTACCTTATTGCATTTAATGAGCTGCAGCAATCAATTGGGAGCAAGAAGGTAGGTTCAGTTTGGTGTCTAAAGAATTGTAATTAATAGCCCTCTTTTATGGTAAAGTCGGGTCTTTAATCATAATTCTGAAAAAGCCTCTTTTAGAAATTTGGCATTTTCTTCTGCTAAACATTTGGTGCCTATAGCCTAATCCTGGGTCACATGTCTAGGCGTAGCTGGCAGCTGGTCTTTGTGTATTGCTCCCAGACAATGTGACAAAGGACAGATAGATGTTGGCAGAATGGGCCATGCTGAGTTAAAGAGGGGAAGGAGCTGTCACATACCACACTTGCACATCACAAAGGCTCTGCCTGAGCACTCTCACAAAGGGCTTGACACTGGTCTATTCTGACCTCCGACAAGCTGAGGCCAGGGCAGGGAGCAAAGGGATGCCTGACACTTTGAGAGGTGGGCACCTCTAGAAGCTTTCCTCCACTTCAAAGTGGGAAACTAGGTATATATGTGAGACCCTGCCCTGCTGTACTGACCTGCTGCCCTTTTGCGTCAGTGAGAAGGAATGTACTTGCATCTGTTGAACCCAGAGGGTAGTTGGCTGGCTACCTGATTAGAGCCTCAGGGACAAAAATCTCCAACAACCTTGAACCCAGCACCAGGACTCTGCCAACTTTGTGCCCTGCTCTGCCAAGTGGCTCCACCCCAGTCCTGGATCTTTGGAAGTGGGCCTGAAAGTGCTCTGCCAACTCATATGTGGAACTTACAGAGACATCTCCTCTGCCTAGCAGCACAACCCCAAGCAGAATCAATGCATCGCCTCTGTTGCGTGTACTTTCCATATGCAAGTACTTTGCATCACAGCCAGCAGCTCCATCGTAACTGCCGCTGTGCAACGCTTCCCCAACTCGGATGGTCGCATTGCACGCCTCTCATTGACAACAGCCTCAATGTGTCACGGTCTGGACGTCTCTTACTGCCGTAGGCTGCAGTACATGGAGGGATACCTGGTTTCTTACTGTTTCTGGACTGGCCAAGATAAGGACAACCCCTTCTAGTAGCCACGGTGCTGCCAACTGGAAAAAATGCCAAGGCAGACCGTACCCTCCAGAAGGAGTCCCAGAGGAAAAACCCAAGTAGTGGGAAAAACCTCTATCACAGGAACTCCTGAAAAAGAGGAAAAAACAATGAAAAAGGCAAAAAAATAAAAATCAGTTCTGCAGGGAAGAAGCAGGAGCAAGTAGAAAACTGGAAACAGGATCAAGGACCACCACCAAGACGGAAGTGTTTGCAACACAAGGAGGGACGAAACTGCAGTGCTTATATACCATGAAACAGGAAGAAGGTAAAACACCATCTTGGATTGGGAAAGACCACATAGAAATGAATGAGAAAAAAATACCAAGTAGAAAAGAAAAAGGAAAAAGGCATGCTGGGAAGACAAACATCAAGGAAGAAGACAATATGGAAGACCAAGAAGAAAGAAGACATGAATACAAAAAAAGAAGAAAAAGGGAAAGGATCCAAGTAGGTAAGTAGGAAGGGAAGGTAAGGGAGGCTGCCAGGGGCTGTGGTGTGACCCGGAGCATGAAATGTGCCTCCTGGTCCGCACCACAGCAAAAAATGCCAAACGACCACAAAAAAGCAGTTCCGGTGTCCCAAAATGCAGACTGCCGGCTCGACCATTGTTCGAAAAATGGATGCCGCGGTAGTCCATGACATCACACAATGACAATGCAGGCTTCTTCAGAACCAGCTGGTGACCAACACATCCTTGACGCAGGACTTCACATCACACGTCCCCTCTTTGACAGCCTCCTGTCTTCGCAGTCTCACAGCTCCTCACAACTGATACTGTGTGATGCTTTTCTGACCAGGACCTTGCATCCCCTCATCTGTGTGACACATCCTCAGTGCTGAACTCTGCAACTCTTTGAAACTAGTTTTTAAAGTACTCTTTTTCAGCTGGCCTAGCTAGGTTCCTGCAGCCAGCTGGCACTCCATCATGGTCAGCCTGAACTTGTGACTTTGTCCAATGGTAGAACAACCAGATATCTACAGCTGGTGATTAGTGCTTTTTGGCACTATATTCACTGAAATATTTAAAATTGCATATCTTCTGTTCTACTGATTAAATTTGTATAATTTTGGTCTTGAGTTATTTATTAAAAATTTATATTTTTTTCTAAGTTGGTGTGGGGTTTTTCTTGCGTTGTTTTTTCACTTTATTACTGTGTGTAGTGCTGCAAAAATTCTTTACACTTACCTCTAAGTTAAATCTGACTGCTCAGTGCCAAACTATTATGGCATAAAAACAGGGAAACTAGTGTTCACACAATGCTGGTCCTGGAATAAAAGGATGGACTTGAGAAAAAGAATGGACAAGTAAACAGACAATGGAAGGAAGGCAGGTGAAGACATTAGAATGAAGGGGAAAATGAAAAACGACTTGTTGTGGCAGGAAAGGGACACAACGGGCAAAAGAAAAAGCAGAAAAAATGAAGCGATGAGGAGGGAGAAGGAGGAGTGTGAAGAGGAGAAGAAATGCTAAAGGGGAACATAAAAAAGACTGCAAAGTGGTCTGGTGGCGATCTTGGACCTTTCTGAAGGAACTGACAGAGACTGGAAGGACAGAGAGGGAGAGACATGGACGGAGGAGTGGTGAATACCACTGACGGATGCCTTAGCTCCTGCCTCAACCCAGGAAGGTTGTTTGTGGCCACCCGGGTGAGTCCAGGTCAGCCACAACACTGGCTTGCCTGCAACAACTACTCAAACCTTTTTAATACATTTTCCTCTTCTGATGTGGTATTATTTTTCCCTAATTGGGCCTTTAAGAAAGGGGAACTTCACTTAGTTTGCGGTGCACATAATATTTCCCTGCATCAAGAAAAAAGTTGATAACGTGATGTGAATGAGGCCTAAAGGGAATACATGTGCAGATTAAATAGAGGGTAAGAACTCCCCTTCATTATTGTTTTTCCCATAATATTCACCCGCCATTTCTTTTTTCCTGGTCTCTGCTGAGTGACATTCTAGCGAATCTTAGCGGGTGAAATGTATACTAAACTCTACTTTCACTAGTTTTGATTAAACTCCTCACCCCTAATCCATAGTATCACAGCTTTTTCTGAATTAATAGAAGGTGGGTGGGGGTAATGGGCAAATGGAGAGCAAAGAAAATCAAAGATAAAGGGGGCTACTTAAACCTGACAAAATCCATACAAATGATAAAAGCAGATTTACTTGGTGACACCTTAAAGATCCTAAAGAAGAATAAAAAAACTGAACATTATTGGACAAATTGTCTTATTTCAAATTTTTCCATGGCCACAATAAATGCACCATTTGTAAAAACCAACCAACAAAGCCTCTGAAGCAATATTTCCACCCACCCCTACACAGCATGGTAAATGAGACTCCCCTGAAGTCCCACACTTTCCCAAATTTTGCCATGTTGGAGTGGCAATAGTCATTCTTTACCCATCAAAGTCCAAGACTTTCCCTAGTGTTGGTAAAATTAGAGTTGAAATAATAAATCTGACCTCTGGAAAGTCCAGAAATTTTTATTGTTATGTTATTTTTTCATTATTTATCAATTAAATATTTTGTAATTGTTTATTTTATATTTTCTTTTTTATTAATGTATTTATATCATTTGTTTTATGTTTTTCTAATAAATGTATTTATATTTTGTACTCTTAATAATGTTTATAGTAATGTAATACATTTTTATGTGTTTTTTTAAATAATATTTATTTTCTAAAGCATATATTTTTCAATTTAATCTTAAATCACTTATTCAAAATTATTGTTTAAAATATTATATTTATTTACTCATAATTGTATTTTTATTGTATACTTTAATGTAGAATTTTAATTAATGTAATGTGAGGTATAGTAAAATCAATATTCTTAACTGTTTGATGATATTCTGGTGGGATATTGTCCCCTCAATATTTGTGTAGTTTACATGCTGGTAGGCTATTCTCAAAAGTAACTCCCACCTGTGAATAAATTTACATGTGTAATTTACTCATACATTTGAGTAACTTTACTACTTTTGTCGATTCACAAAATCTGAGTGTCAAGTAAAAGTTTAAACTTACAAATCTTCACCCCCTCAACTTAATGAGTGTAGTTAGAATAACAATAATTATAATTTACAACTTTATAGCAACTATGTATAGCTTATGTCAGTATTTTACATCTAGCAGAATTCCCTGAGATTCTTCATGGTATGAATAGGAGAACTCCGCAGACAGAACTGAATCTTTGCTCACAGGGTGGAGTCCTCTGCATGGCAGCTAATAGCAGACCCCAGCATGGCAGTTAATGATGTGCACTAGAAAGAAATCTGTCACACCTGACACACATTCACCCATAACTGCGTAAACAATATCCACATAATAGGACTGGTTCTGCTCCTCTTCAACTTTGGCATCGTGCAGCCACCACTGATTCTCAGAGAAGCCATAATGTTGGCTGTGTTGAAGAAGAGACATTTCACTGATTTCACTGATGAGGAGACAGCCCTTGTAGTTAAAAGTGGGGTAACAAACTACAAGCAACTATATGGGCTGCCTCCTTACTTCCTCTTTGGAACCTAGAAGGTAGCCTTATGGCTAGAGGTGACAGATTCTGTCAATGCTTTGAGGGAGGTTGTCCGGACTGTGTGGGAAACTAAGGAAAAATGGTGAGATGGGAGGGGATGAGTGAACAAGAAATTCTCCAAGATTGGGTTGGCTAAAGTTCTTTCTGTTTCTGTCTCAGCCTATAGGGGATTATGCTCACTTGTTCTCTCCTTTTCTCTAATGTTCAATTTCTCTTTCTTTTCACACTTTTCATTATTTTTTCCTCTTTATCTTTTGTTCGCTACCTTCCTTCCCTTTTTTCTTTTGTCTCCCGCGTTTGCTCTATTTCTTCTCTTAGTTGTGTTTTTATTTTCTTGTTCTTTCTTCCCCTTCTTTCTCTTATTTCTTTGTGACCCCTTCTCTTTCTTCCTTTTGTCTGTTGTATTCCTTTCACTTCTCTTTTTCTGCCCCATCCGTTTCTCTCCTGAGGCCTAGTTATCAATGGAGCAGCAGGTGCAGTGGCAGCGGGCCCAGATTCCTACTGTAATTACTGCTGTGTTTTTCTACTGAAATTGCAGTTAACCATTTCCTTTCTTACTCAAGGGCCAATAACATAGTTACTCCGCCGCTAGTCCTCTCCATCTTTACTCTCGACTTCCTCTTTCCTTTCACTCTTTAATGCGTCCCGAAGGATGGCTTTGAGCATTACACTCTAATGCCAAAAGTTTATTTCTGATAAAGGTTTATATGATAATTGTGTATGTTTTAAGATAGAGGAAAAAGGTAAATAAAAGTGCTTTAGTTAAATGCTGGGCCACTGGAATTATATGGCAGGAATCGACAAAGGCCCTCATTACAACCCTGGCAGTTGGTGAGAAAGCAGCGGTAATACAGCCAACAGGCCGGCTGTAAAAAAAATAGAATTATGACCACGGCGGAAACCGCTCACACAGACAGCCACTTTAACACACTGACCGCCAAGGTGGTAGCAACAAGCACCGTGGCGATAACCGCCAACAGCCAGGCGGAAGACAATGTACCGCCCACCCCATTACAACCCGCCCATCCGCCAGCTTTTCCGGGGCCTCATATGGGCAAGATTATCCTTATTGTCCCTTGTTTGGGGGGGGGGGGGGGTTGAATAGGAAAGTACCATCTTGCCTGGCATATTACCCTCATTTTTTACTTGTATGTATGTTAGTTTTTGCCTGTGTCACTGGGATCCTGCTATCCAGGACCCCAGTGCTCATAAGTTGTGTGGTGCCTAACTGTATCACTGAGGCTCTGCTAACCAGAACCTCTGTGCTTATGCTCTCTCTGCTTTTAAAATTGTCCCTGCAGGCTGGTGACTAATTTTACCAATTCTGATTGGCACACTGGAACACCCTTATAATTCCATAGTATAATGGTACCTAGGTACCTAGGGTATTGGGGTTCCAGGAGATCCCTATGGGCTGCAGCATTTCTTTTGCCACCCATAGGGAGTGCAGACAATTCTTTCACAGGACTGCAACTGCAGCCTGAGTGAAATAACGTCCACATTATTTCACAGCCATTTTACACTGCACTTAAGTAACTTATAAGTCACCTATATGTCTAACCCTCACTTAGTGAAGGTTAGGTGCAAAGTTACTAAGTGTGAGGGCACCCTGGCACTAGCCAAGGTGCCCCCACATTGTTCAGGGCAATTTCCCCAGACTTTGTGAGTGCGGGGACACCATTACACGTGTGAACTACATATAGGTCAATACCTATGTGTAGCTTCACAATGGTAACTCCGGACATGGCCATGTAACATGTCTAAGATCATGGAATTGACCCCCCAAGCCAAATCTGGTATTAGGGTGCCAATCCCATGCATCCCTAGGGCTCCAGCATGGACCCCGGATACTGCCAAACTAGCTCTTTGAGGTTTTCTCTGCAGCTACCGCTGCTGCCAACCCTCAGACAGGTTTCTGACACCCTGGGGCCTGGGCAGGCCAGTCCCAGGAAGGCAGAACAAAGGATTTCCTCTGAGAGAGGGTGTTATACCCTCCCCCTTTGGAAATAGGTGTTAAGGGACTGAGAGGAGTAGCCTCTCCTGGCCTCTAGAAATGCTTTGAAGGGCACAGATGGTGCCCTCCTTGCATAAACCAGTCTACATCGGTTCAGGGATCCCCCAGTCCCTGCTCTGGCACGAGCCTGGAGAAAGGAAAGGGGAGTGACCACTCCCCTGTCCATCACCACCCCAGGGGTGGTACTCAGAGCTCCTCCAGTGTGTCCCAGACCTCTGCCATCTTGAATGCAGAGGTGTGAGTGCACAATGGAGACCTCTGAGTGACCAGTGCCAGCAGGTGACATCAGAGACCCCTCCTGATAGGTTCTTACCTGGTTAGGTAGCCAATCCTCCTCTGAGGGCTATTTAGGGTCTCTCCTGTGGGTTCCTCTGGAGATAACGAATGCAAGAGCTCACCAGAGTTCCTATGCACTTCCCTCTTCGACTTCTGCCAAGGATCAACCGCTGACTGCTCCAGGACGCCTGCAAAACCGAAACAAAGTAGCAAGAAGGCTACCAGCAACATTATACGCCTAATCCTGCCTGCTTTTTCGACTGTTTCCTGGTGGTGCGTGCTCTGAGGGCTGTCTGCCTATACCCTGCACTGGAAGCCAAGAAGAAATCTCCAGTGGGTCGACAAAATCTTCCCCCTGCCAACGCAGGCACCAAACTTCTGCATAACCGGTCCTCTGGGTCCCCTCTCATCCTGACGAGCGTGGTCCCTGGAACACAGGAGCTGGATCCAAGTGACCCCGACAGTCCAGTGGTCCTTCTGTCCAAATTTGGTGGATGTAAGTCCTTGCCACCCCAGACAGTAATCCTGTGTACTGCGTGATCTGCAGCTGCTAGGGCTTCTGTTCACTTTTGCAAGACTTCCTTTGTGCACAGCAAAGCCCAGGTCCCCAGTACTCCGTCCTGCATTGCCCAACTCGCTGAGTTGACCTCCAACTTCGTGGGACCATCTTTTATTGTGCTGAGATGACTGCATGCTCATATTTCTTGAATGCCTGTTCAGGTACTTCTGCAGGTGCTGCCTGCTTCAGCATGGGCTCTCTCTGTTGCTGAGTGCCCCCTCTGTCTCCTCCGCCAAGGGGCAACCTCCTGGTCCTTCCTGGGCCCTGGCAGCACCCAAAACCTTTAACTGTGACTCTTGCTGCTAGCAAGGCTTGTTTGCAGTCTGTCTGCGTGAAAACAACTCTGCATCCTCCAGCATGCGGTGAGACATCTTCTGACCAAAGGAGAAGTTCCTGGCACCTTCCGTTGTTGCAGAATCTTTGGCTTCTTCCACCCGAAGGCAGCACTTTTGCACCTTCATCCGGGGTTTAGTGGGCTCCTGCCCTCCATGGAAACTTGCGTGACTCTTGGACTTGGTCCCCTTCCTTTGCAGGCCCTCAGGTCCCGGAATCCATCTTCAGTGCTTTGCAGTCAGTTGTTGTCTTTGCAGAATCCCCTATCTCGACTTTACTGTCTTTCTGGGGTAGTAGGGTAACTTTACTCCTACTTTTCAGGGTCTTGGGGTGGTGTATCTTGGACACCCTTAGTGTTTTCTTACACTCCCAGTGACCCTCTACACAATACACTAGGCTTGGGGTCCATTTGTGGTTCGCATTCTACTTTTGGAGTATATGGTTTGTGTTGCCACTAGGCCTTTTTTCTCCTATTGCATTCTATTGTGTTCCACAGTGTTTGCACTACTTTTCTAAGTGTTTTACTTACCTGATTTTGGTTTGTGTGTATATTTTGTGTATTTTACTTACCTCCTAAAGGAGTATATCCTCTGAGATACTTTTGGCATATTGTCACTAAAATAAAGTACCGTTATTTTTAGTAACTCTGAGTATTTTATTTCTTATGATATAGTGCTATATGATATAAGAGGTATAGTAGGAGCTTTGCATGTCTCCTAGTTCAACCTAAGCTGCTCTGCTATAGCTACCTCTATCAGCCTAAGCTGCTAGAACACTACTAATCTACTATTAAGGGATAACTGGACCTGGCACAAAGTGTAAGTATCACAAGGTACCCACTATATGCCAGGCCAGCCTCCTACAGGTAGCAACGACATCAAAAGCACGGCGGAAACAGTGCACAGAAGGGAAACGACTCACCCCTGGAGACTTAAGGAAGAACCACACCGCCATGGAGCCAGAGTTGGAGGTGTTCCCCGTAGTCATCTATCTCCTTCTTCACCATGAATACCAATGCCGGCGAAGACGACCACGGTGAGTACTGCCGCCTTGCACTCATGGGAGGAGAGAGGAAAAAGAGAGTGACACACACACGCAACACCTCCACCCCCAACACCATACACACAAACAGATGCAGTAACATTACATATCCACCTCGTACCCCTCAGGAATAATGCAAGGACAAAAGGAAATGATTAAAGTGAGTGTAATAAGATAAAATACTAGAAATATGTCCTTCAAAATCAAAACAGTATATACATATATACAAATGGAGGGACACTGCCCAGTCCACAATGTCCGTGGGCCACAGGGCCACATCACATCAGCCAAGGCCCCACTTGACTCCTGCAACAACACGGAGAGAACACTGTAGGGGAATCAGGTCGAAAATACAGAGGAACCTCAGGGGGACAGGAAATGGGGGCACCTCAGCTGGAAGATGGAACAACACCACTTGTCCTGGATGGGGCTACATGCCCATCACACTGTCCTGGGAGTGCAAAGCCACAGTCTCTTAAGTGGGTGGTCTGCCCACTGCTTGGTCCTGGGGAGTGCAAAGCCACAGTCTCTCAAGTGGGTGGTCTGCCCACTGCTTTGTCCTGGGGAGCGCAAAGTCACCGTCTCTCAAGTGGGTGGTTTGCCCACTGCTTGGTCCAGGGGAGTGCAAAGCCACAGTCTCTCAAGTGGGTGGCCTGCCTACTGCTTGGTCCTGAGGAGTGCAAGGCCACAGTCTCTCAAGTGGATGGTCTGCCCACTGCTTGGTCCTGGGGAGTGCAAGGCCACAGTCTCTCAAGTGGATGCCTTCTCTACTGGTTCTGGAGGGGGCTTTGTGCCCAGTGTGCTTCATCCTGCAAGGAGGGGTGAGTGGATGCCTTCTTCCACTGGTTCTGGAGGGGGCTTTGTGCCCAGTGTGCTTCATCCTGGCAAGGAGGGTGTGAGTGGATGCCTTTTTCCACTGGTTCTGGAGGGGGCTTTGTGCCCTGTGATGCAGCACATGGGGAGTAAAAGGTCACAGTCTCTCACCTGGGTGTCACACCCACAGGATTTGCATGGCCCAGGGCGCATTACAGTCCGTTGAGGCAGGACTACACACTGCCCGCCGGCGGTGACAGCTGCTCAGTGGTGGCAGTGGCGGGGCTGGTGTCGCAGATGCCAGTGGTGGGGGGAGGCTCCTACCCATCCCCTGCAGCCTCGGACTGCTGCCCACTTGGGCTGCTGGCGGTGCTGGCAGTGGTGGGGGGAGGCTCCAGCCCGTCCCCTGCATCCTCAGATGGCTGCCCACTGGGGCTGCTGGCGGTGCTGGCAGTGGTGGGGAGAGGCTCCAGCCCGTCCCCTGCAGCCTCACGCGGCTCCTCACTCGGGCTGCTGCTGCTGGCACTGCTGCAGGCAGTGATGCTGGTGGCGGTGCTGGTGTCAGGAATGCCCGTGGTGGAGGGAGGCTCCAGCCCTTCCCCTGCAGCCTCGGACGGCTGAACCACCATGGTTGGTGGTGGGGGCTCAGATTCAGTCCCTGCACCAGGCCTCCTGACCTTCCCAGCTTGTGGTGCCTCTTTGTCCTTCACCTTGGCATCCGGTGGTGCCTCCTTGCCCTTGTCCTTCACAGCTGGTGGTGCCTCCTTGCCATTGTACTTCACAGCCAGTGGTGACTCCTTGCCCTTGTCCTTCACAGCTGGTGGTGCCTCCTTGCCCTTCACAGCTGGCAGTGCCTCCTTGACATTGCCCTTCACAGCTGGTGGTGCCTCCTTGTCCTTCCCTTTGGCAGCTGGTGCAGGCACACTGTCAGTGGTTATGGCTGGTTCCCTCAAGCCTCTCCCACCTTCAGTAGCTGCCGACACTACTGTGGCTGTGAACTGGGTGGCTGAGGTGCTAGCCTGGGTTCTGACCACCTAGGCCCAACGTGAAGGACGGGGGAGGGGTAGGAAAGAGGTCAATGCCAGAGAGGAAAAGCTTCTTAGGGACACTGGGGTGGAAAGAGGGTGAAGGTCTGGGAGTGGAAGAAGAGTGAGTGGTTGTAGGAGGTGTCAGTCTGCTGTGTTTGGGTGCAGGTAGATGGGCTGGATGCTGTTGTGAGGTGTATGGCTGTTGGGTGTCTGAATGCTTGCGTTTATGTACTTTGGGAGGAGGGGGCACAGACACAGTGGAGAGGACACAGGGGATGTGTGCATGGATGTGGGGATGGTGACTGCCAGTGAGGGTTGCATAGTGATAGGCGTGATGGCGATGGAGGTAGTTGATGAGGATGTAGTGGATGCAGGCGTGAGTGGAGATGCTACTGGGAGGGTGGTGGACGAGAAGGAGGAGGGGGACACAGTGGAGGCAGTGGGTGTTGGTGTGTCCGATTCTGGATGGTGTTTGTGTGAGTGCCTGTGGGATGATGTGTGGTGTTTCTGTTTGCCTGAGCCACTCCTGTGTGTTGTCTTGTGTACATGCTGGTCTGAATGTGTGCTTGGGATAGGTTGGGGTTGAGGGGAATGGGACTGGGTAGAGGAAGTTGGAGGGGAGAGGCTAGAGACAGGGACAATGGCTGCCATCAGGGAGGAGGCCAGAGCCTGGATTGATCTCTGTTGGGCCGCAATGCCAGAGTGAATGCCCTCCAGGAATGCATTTGTTTGTTGCAAATGGCCTGCCAGCCCCTGGATGGCATTCAGCATGGTTTACTGCCCATCAGAGATGGATCACAGGAGGTCCATAGCCTCACTCAGGGCAGCAGGGCTAACTGGGGCAGGGCCTGAGGTGCCTGGGGTGAAGGAGATTCCCACACTCCTGGGTGAGCGGGCACGGGAAACTCGCTAAGGGGCTGATGGGAGGGCAGTGCTGGTACGGGAGTGGTGGCTGTACCTGTAGTTGGGGTGGGAACAAAGGTGTCCGCCACCAGCAGGGAGCTTCCATCTGAGGAGGTATCACTGTCAGAACTGTCCCCACCTGTCTCCGCCGTGGCGCTCCCCTCACCCTCTGTCCCACTGGTGCCCTCACCGTCGGTGGATTCAGCCTCCTGGGCCATGTGGGATGCAGCTCCCTCCGTTGCCAGTGCCTCTGCTCCTCCGCCAGATGATGCTAATGAACACAAGGACAGGGTGACAAAACAAAAAGGCGGGGGACAAAGGATACCTTGGTCAATGACTGCCCCAACACCACCGTTGGCATACACAACACACTCACACAGGATATAGACCTATACACTATGCAATGCACTACAAGTCACAATGCTAGTCACCAGCCCTGGGACAGGCATACCTAAGGCCAATAGCAACATACCTGAGACCCACAGACCCCTGCCCAGTAGTGGAGGCCTACTAGCTTGGTTGAAGGACTTTCATAAGCAATGTCCTGCCTGGCCTAGGGGCACCCACAGGCCCACATCCCACACCCGGAGACCACCCCACCACACACAATTTGCAGATTTGGAAACTGTACTCACCCCCTTGTGGCTGCTGTGATGACCTCAAGCACCCATCCAGCTCCGGATAGGCCACCGCCAGTATGCAGAACATCAGAGGGGTCAGGGTTCGACGGGCACCCCTTCCTCGTTGGGAGGCCATCCCCGGCTGGGCCTCCGCCGTCTTCCGTGCCCAGCGTCTCAGGTCCTCCCACCGTTTGCAACAGTGGGTGCTCCGCCTGCCGTAGACACCCAGGGTCCGCACGTCCTTAGCGTTGGCACGCCATATACCCTTTTTCTGATGGGCGCTGACCTGCAGACAAATAAACACAGAAATAAATATCAGCCATACCGTCCAGCCTGTTACACTCATGGCCCACCATATCCCTCATATCCCCTTATGCACAGACATTGCCCACCATACATGCAGCATGCTGCCCAGGGCCCTTCCACCCCCCTTACACGAGGCCCTTGCACACAGCACTCCATGCATTCATGCACCATGCATGGTGCTCACAGTGTACTCACCTGTTGGTCTGGAGGCCCATACAGCATTCAGTACTAGGGTAAGACCCCATCCACCAGTCTCTCCAACTCCGCAGCAGTGAAGGCAGGGGCCCTTTCCCCAGTGACACGAGCCATGGTCGGTTTCAGACACAGGTCACAGAAGCACTTGCAGTGTAGGTCCTCTCCTGTTGAAGGTCAGGTAGCAAGTGAGAGAACAAATAGAAAATGGCGATCACATCTGCAGCAGTGCGTACCGTCACCAACCAATTAGGAGTTGCACGGCAGTATTCGACCGCCTCCCTCATTGGCGCACAACGTCAGCGGCATTACCTCATTTCCACCTGACCATCCACACAGGACAGGCGGATGCCATTTCAGTGGGGGGGCAGGCCATGGCACCTAACTGCGTCAAGTACACATAGGCACCATTTGGGCCAATCCAACAACATACTGTTTCAGTCACAACATGCAATGCAGTGTACAGTTTGGAAATGTGGAATACTGACCAGGATACTTATCGTTTTGCCCCCTAGATTGCAACCACTGCGGATGAATAGGAGATGGGGACATCCCCCATGTACAGACCCCTGGTGCACTTGGCAACAATGGAGGACAGGCACATTATCCTCACCTACAAACTTGACAGGGCCACAATCCAAGAGCTGTGTGCCCAATTGGAGCCAGACCTGATCTCAGCTATCTGTCACCCCACTGGGATCCCCCCTCTTGTGCAGGTGCTCATCCATCCAAAGCTCCTCTCTCACATACATTTATTTTGTTTTAAAGGGGTGGTAAAGGTTGGGCTTTACTAATCCACTCAAGTATCCACATAAATTACAGAACTGTTCTTTGCAGCAGGCATATTTACCCTCTGTGCTACTTTATGGCGAGTCAAAACCTCCTCTAGACAAAACTCCAATCTCTCTCTCTAGCAGGAACCCTAATCACAAGCTATTTTGACATTTTAATTGCTGCCTAAAAGCCAAAAGAACAAGAAACTCTGCAACTGATGCTTTTAAATCGTAAGTTATTGGTAAACACTGCGCCTCCCTGAGGTCAGTGCCACCACTCCAAGTCAGCGCCCAGTGGGGCTTGCACCACCCTAAAGCCAGCCATGAGGCTGAGTGAGGTCTACTTCCACTTACATTAGATATGCTTACATTGGTGCTTAATTAGAACCAATGGTTTCCAGCTGAGGGTGTCTGAGCAGAGCTTTAGGTACCAGCACATATTATTTTACAAATAAAGCACTGGCTTAGATTACCTCTTCACCAGGAGAGGCTCGCAGGGTTTTGTTGGGGTGGGGCTGGGGTTTAGGTTGCACGGGGTGTGGGGGGCACGGGCAAAATTAATTAAAAAAATGTTTTTTAATTCACTTACCTACTCTGCTCCCGCGCTGCTCCTCTCCTGTCGATGCTGCAGGCACAGGCTCCCAGCCTGCCCTGCGGCCAATCGTGACACTGCTCAGAACAGCATCAGGAGTGGCTGGGAATGCCCAGCCAGGGCGCTCCCAGGCAGACTGGTAGCCTATGCAGGCTCTCTCCAGGACGGCAACTGTGTTGCCATGCTGGTGAGAGCCTATTGCGCATGTGCGTTTGGCCGGCCCGAGACGGCCGGCCAAACATGCATGCGCAGTGAAGGGAGTGCACAGTGCACTCCCCTCATCTCGTCATCCCCAATGCCCCGCCCCTTTAACAAACGAAAGGATAATAAACATAGTTTATTATCTTTTCATTTGTGAAAAGTAGTTTGCAGCAGTTGCTGCTGGCGGGTGCGACGCTCCTTCGCCCTAACGGAGGAGCCGTCTGAAGCATCTTCCTTACCTTATTCCCTGGTAAAGCCCTATTCGGCCTGACCCGACCTTCTCTTCTTCCTCCATTTAACCCTTTTCTGTTGCACTGTGCATTTTCATGTGCGTGCTTTCTTTATTTCATGTATCCCTCTGAGGCTTGTATCTATGAAGGTCTCTGTACATTGCTTTGGTCAAAGTCACTCCATAAATTATCAAAGCAGTCAATATACAAAAAAAAATATTGTTTGTGTTGTGCATCTAAGCTTTTAACTTGTCTTTTTGTCTGTCTCCAGCTCCTACCTTACATTCGGAACGTTCATTTCAAAAACTCCAACGGGGAGGAGGTGTTTTTTGATGCCAACGGGAACCCGCCAGGAATTTATGACATTCTTAACTGGCAGCCGACACCCAAACGCACCTTCAAGTTTGTAACAGTTGGCCGTTTCGACTCCAGAGCCTCTTCTGGGCTGGAGCTCACACTCAATCAGAGCTCAATCATGTGGAATGGAGGGGAGAAACAGGTAGGTATTGCCATGTCGATTTGCACCACAGTAAGTAAGTGAACCTATGAGAAAGTGTGGACTATTTTATCTTGCTGTTAATTTGAAAGGCCCTATCTCACATGGTTTGGAGTAATATTTCCTCATTGGACACAGAATCATTATTCCAAGTGCCTGGATGTATGAGGATTGTGGTTTGGTGTGACACAATTGTACATTCGAAACGTACTTTATTCTACTAAAATAGATTGTCATTTGCCAGAAAGGAGCCCAGTTTTAAATAACGGTAAAAAAGCACGGGCTGGTGTGTGAAGTGAATCATTGCCTGTTTTGCTATTGCAAAGCCAGCAAAACGCAATATTGCAGGTTTTGCGATTGCAAAACCAAGAGTCACAGTACATTTGAGTCGCCAATGTCCTTCTGGTTCACTGCAACTCATCCCGCATGTTTGTGAAAAAGGGGCATCAAATTGCTGTTCATCCTTCCTAACCATCTGCAGTTAGATGCATCCATGGTTTGAAACCACATTTGCAAAAGCAAAAAAATCAAGATCCAAAAGGCTGTTGCATCCTTTTGCAAAGTGAAAGCTGTCCCTGAAGGATAGCTTCCTGTTTGTGACTGTGGGCTATGTGGATATTGACAAGAGCACTAAGCAGTCCAGATGTTTGCTGTCTGTGCCCCAAATTTCATTCGGGCGGTGGCAAATTTAGATTTCAGTCTCCATCCCTTTAAGGGGCAAGTACTGCAATTGTGGCATTTTGCAAATTCAGGTAGGGTTGCAGTCCTTTAGGTAGGGTTAACAATGGGAATCCTTCCTCCTTGATATGCACGAGGCATGCGTTTTGCTGGTCCTGCCTACAGTCCAAGTTGTTCTGCTATCAATTAGTACATCTGTTGTAGTGCCAAATAAGCCTCAGGTAACAAGCTAGCTGGTATGCAATTGCTTTGTGACCCAAGGTCAAGTTCGTCAGGATTTGTATTGGCTATGCTGATTGTGTTACATGAACTGACTAAGATAATTGTGTTGACTAAAAGTAGCTGAGTTAGTTGCGTTGATTAAATGGCTGGATTTGTTGTATTTGCCTTACCTTCTTAAGATGATTGAGTTGGCTATCCTTACTGGGTTTATTCTCTTGCCTGAGTTAACTAGATTATTAGGGTTGCCAGCAATGGTTAGGTTGATTGTGCTTCTTTGACTGACTGTGTTCAGGCTCTGATTGGACATACCAAGCATTAAGTGTTTTCTTGGTGGACTGACCGGGTGGGGATCGGATTTATTCTGGTTCTGTTGTAGGGAGCGGCTGCGTTCCTTGCTGCAGTGCTTCGACGCTTTAAAGACATTGCGAAATAAATGGTTTTGAAGCGTACTGACCAGACCGCGGTTCCTCGAAAACCATGGGGCATATTTATACTCTGTTTGCGCCGGAATTGCGTAGTTTTTTTTTACGCAATTCCGATGCAAAACTAACTCCATATTTATACTTTGGCATTAGACGCATCTAGCGCCAAAGTCCATGGAGTTTGCGTCATTTTTTTGCGTGGACACCTACTTTGCGTTAATGATATGCAAGGTAGGCGTTCCCGTCAAAAAAATGGACTCCGAGGCATGTGCGCCGTATTTACACTCCCGGGCAAAATTCAGGCCCGGGAGTGGGCGGGTCAAAAAAAATGACGTCCGGCCGCTTTTGCGCCGTTTTTTAGCGCCTGGTCAGGGCAGGCGGTAAGGGACCTGTGGGCTCGGAAGGAGCCCAGAGGTGCCCTCCCAAGCCCCCAGGGACACCCCCTGCCACCCTTGCCCACCCCAGGAGGACACCCAAGGCTGGAGGGACCCATCCCAGGGACATTAAGGTAAGTTCAGGTAAGTTTTTTTTCCTTCATTTTTTTGTGGCATAGGGGGGCCTGATTTGTGCCCCCCTACATGCCACTATGCCCAATGACCATGCCCAGGGGACATAGGTCCCCTGGGCATGGCCATTGGGCAAGGGGGCATGACTCCTGTCTTTGCTAAGACAGGAGTCATTTCAATGGGGGTTGGGAGTCGAAAAAAATGGCGCAAATCGGGTTGAGGCGAAAAATGTGCCTCAGCCTGACTTGCCCCATTTTTTGGCACCCAAGCTCCATATCCCCCTACGCCGGCGCTGCCTGGTGTACGTCGTTTTTTTTCCCGCACACCAGGCAGCGCCGCCGGCTAACGCCGGCTAACGTCATTGAATAAATACGGCGCCCGCATGGCGCTTCAGAGTGGCATTAGCCAGCGCTAATTTTTTTGACGCAAAACCGCGTTAGCGCAGTTTTGCGTCAAAAAGTATAAATATGGCCCCATGTGTTTTTGCTTTGAGGTGGTTCCTGCATCCTGCAGGGTCGTCACAAACAGCACTTACCTTCAGGATGAAGGGAGGTGAGGGCTTTGCTGTTGCTTGGCACACAAAGTCGAGTACATATTTCATAAAGACTTTAATTCAAAACAGTGACATTCTTTATTATGTGACCCTTGCAACGGATATTAGTTTACAATGTTGATTATGTTGGTGCACTGAGTGACAATTGTTAGAAGTGATTCAAATCATGAGCTTAAAAACATTCAAACCCCTTCGCCACTGTCCTGATGATGGTGCTTTTAGCAGTGGTGGTTGGTGGTATTAAAAACCTGTGGGCGCTAAATACGAATACATTACATATACTACACAATTACATCAAAACACATTACAATAAACTATTTTAAAAAAAGAGAAAAAAAAGTTTCACTGACCTTATCCTGCAGCTCGTCCTCAATTCTTTTCTGTCCCAGGCTCCAAATTTCTCCAAAGTGACGTCACGAAGCCAGCTACCTTTTCCAACGCAGTTGCTGCTCTAATGCTGTTAAGCAGCATGAGTGAAGCATCTGGATCGGCTGAAACAGGCCGGCCCAGCGCTCCTAAAGGCACTGGAGCCCTGTGCCTGCTCTCCAACCCAGGTTGAATTTCGCATGTCGGTTTGGCTGTAGCAAGGTAGCCAGCCAGACCTACATGTGCAATTCAAAGGGGCCACTCCTCATTGCTGTCAATCGGCAAACGTGACACACTGGCTCAGCCCCCACACTCCATTCGGCAGAGTACAAAATAAAATGGTTATAAAATCATGTTACCATTTAATTTTCACTCTTTCTGCAGCAGAAATTCTAGACTGAGTAACATTATAGTCTTTGTTTTTTGTGCAGCACATGTCTTGAACTGTTGTATTTTAACGTGCTTTCATGTGATGATGAAAAAAGTAAGGGCCATATTTATATTTTTTGACGCGAGCTAACGCCATTACTGTGCGTCGTGCGGGCGTCAAATTTATACTTATATATATATTAAACGCGACATAACTCGCCTTACGACCCCGCACACCGTATATGCGGCGTTTTTTGATGCAATTGCGCCAAACATCGCCGCAAACATAGCCATCTCAGCAGAGGAGAGCCAAAATAGATCCCAGATGCCCCAACAGACCCCAGGAAGATGACAACAGACCAGGAACCAGCCAGGAGGACCCACACAAGAACCAGGACACCTGTAAGAAGAAAAGAAAGTGTTGCTTCAGTGCAGAGGAGCAGGAAATTCTGGTGAAAGAGGTAACAGAACACCAGCACCAACTGTTTGTCACATCAAAATTGCCTATTAGTAGGAGAGAGGCTATATGGCAACAAATTGTCGACAAGATCAACAGTGTGGCAGAAGTACGCAGAACAGTCATCGAGTGCAAGAAACGCTGGCATGACTGCAAGCGCAGGACCAAGGAAAAATGGCCAGGAATAGGAAGGCAGCACTGCAGACTGGAGGTGGGAGTCCAGCACACCAGGAGCCCCTGGACCACATGGAGGAGATGGTCGCAGCCGTCATCCCTGAGGAGATCGTCACAGGGATTCAAGGACAGGACAGCGCAGATTACCAGGAGACAACGTACATGCAGGGTAAGTCACATGGGGAATTAACATGCACTAATGTCAACTACAACTGGGGGGGGGATACTGACCACATAATGCATGGAAGTCACCATATACATGGAGTGGCATGGGCAAAGGGGGATGGCATGGGGGTATGGCCTGCAACTACAGAAGCTGGGGCACACCATTACACTACACCAACAACAGCCCCATGGGGGCATGCTGACATGCCAACGAAGGAGCAAAGGGAAAGCCACGCCGGGAGGGAAGGGCACAACGTCAAACTGACATCCCGGCACATGTCAGCCACCATACCCCCTACATAAACTAGGGCCCTATTAACAACTACTAGCCATACTGACAACTGGAATGTAACTGCCACAACAGTTGCCACTAACACCTCCGCTCTGTGTGTAGCTTAAGTAGCCAATGGCAGTAACTTCCCCATGGAATATAAACACCCAAATCAGAGGGTTGGGGATGACAGCTCCAGTAATCCCCTGAAAAAAGACAAAGGCCCCAGTACTGTCAAATGTCAATGTCCATAGTTGTCGCTAACATCAGCCAATGTCAACAACAATAGGAGCTACACAGCACCAAGGACATACCCATGCTGCAAATGTTAGGGTCCATCCTGTGCCTGGGTCACAATGTAACATCTTAAATGGCATCCTGCTCAGACAACAGCATTGAGGGGGAGGACACATGTAACTGGTCACTGAAATACACCTGCACAGTCAGAGCAGGAAATAGGACACTGCTACGATTATCAGGGCATTCCTATGTACCACACATTCCCAACATCAGCTGTACACATTACCAATGCCAACATCCATATTGTGATATAACAATGCTATGCATAGGATATGCCACATGTCAACTACATTTAAGTGGAAGTGAAAGATCAGAGACTGTGGCAGGTCCAGATTGTTAAGTGTGCTGCCAGTGCCATCAGAACACCCACAGCCAGTGATAGGCCTCACCATGAGAATGGATGTAGACGGAGGGCTGAGTAGGACAAGAAGATGGTAAGTCACTAATTGGCCTAAAACAATACCAGAAGAGATGATGCACAAAAGTCCAATAACCTAATACTATACATGTGACATGCAGGTGGGCCATAGGCCTGGGAGAATGTCCATCTGAAAGATTGGAGCTATGAACACGAAACAAGATCACAATGTGAATTCATCACAAGGCAGGCATGTCACACCACTAATGCCACAACAGAGACCCACTAATTGTACCCTGTTTCATTGCAGAGGAAGACGGATCTCCTGCAGATATGCCTGTCCCAGAATACCCTGATGACATGGATGACGAACTGATAAACATTCCCCAGGAGACCATCCAAGAGGTCCTTGGAACCCTCCAGACCCCACCTTCAGTCACAAGGAGGAGCACAGAACAAGCAGCCATCACAGAGGATCCACCCACCACCCCAATTGTAAGACCTGCCAGCTCCAATACAGCTGAGGACTCAGACGACACAGGCACCAGCTTTGAGCGAACTGTAGTCGGAGTACAGCAGGAGCTGGCCAAGGAGGTGAGGGTGGGGATGCAAACTATGGCAGCCAGCCTTGAGGGGGTGTGCTCGTGCATGATGTCATCTGCAGATCAGGCAGCAGCCATGCAAGCACTAACATCCATCCTGCAAGGACTACAACAAACTGTAAAGGAATTCACCACTGCAGTAAGGGAGTTGCCACAACACCTCGCACCCCAAACCTTCCACTGCATACACGAATGCAATCATGACCCCCTCAGGGCCGACCTGGCTGCCTACCATCGTGATGTGGCTGCTATTCTTAAGAATCAGCAGATCCTCTTTGCAGCAGTACTGCCCTTAATACCTTCACAGGTAGCAGCGACCAGGATGTCTGACTCCACGTCTTCTAACACCGAGGTGTGTGTGTTACCCCTTCACAACCACCACCAACAAGGACAGAAGAGGCAACACACACATCAGAAGAAGAATACATGGAACAGATCACATTCACACGGAAGAGTACCCGGAAGCACTGGTCCCTGCCACATGGCCAACTATTACCAAGGTCCTGCGTTTTGTCAAATGCCGGTCTTACAACAACTCTACTCAATGACTGTTCTGCTAACCACTGTATATCTTGTCAGCCTGCCCAGTGATTGTCTCTCTCTTACTAATAGGCAAATCCTGTCCCTCTGCACTGTCTTAAACATCACCCCAGCATGTCAGAAGCATTACTTTAACCCCTTGTGTAGGATCACAATGTAAGATGTCACCAGAATGGGCTCACAATCATGGTCAATGTACATATAGCACTGCAACACTTTTCAATAAATAGCACTTACACAACAAATCTGTCTCTGGGTAATGTGACACATCAACTGTGCAGTAGATAACTGAAATGTGCCTACTGTCAAATTATGTAGCTTGTCAATACAACTGTCCTGATATCATGTAGTCAGATAAATCTGCACAGTGGCCAGGATTGCATCATACTCTGCCCTTCCTGAGGGTAATATCTGATGAAGTGAGAAACCACACACCATCATGCTGTGTTGGACAGAATAATGCTTCCTCAAGGGATATCAAAGTCATCAAATAGTGGCAGCAAAATGTTGTCACCATGCAATACTAACACATATAACAGTGCACACAAATCTAAGCAAGCACTACAAAAACAGCATGAATTAAGCTGTCTGAGTTTAAATCCAAATAGGTAATCATGCTGAACAGTGTCACAAATGATCTATGTGAGTAATGAAGACAAGAAGACAAGAGTGCTTACGAGAACTCATCTTATAAGGGTGTCCCTGAACATCACACTGCAGTCAGACCTAAAACTGTTCCCCCAATACCAAGTTTGGAAGCACTGTTTGTGACGTAGAAAACATACTCATCGACAAAAACACTTTGTGATCCATGTTAACTGTGATTGGTGTTTGAAACGAATGGTGGAATCTTTCCAAGGTAGCTCTGGGGTAGCTGCCATTTTACAGCTCAGTTTGGATTTGTTAGTAGCATAGGACACAAATGTAATAGAACAAAATTCATGTACACTAATGCCAAGGCCATGATCAAGTAGCATTGAACACATACTGTAAAGGGTTAACTATATATTTATTATAAGGTAATCACAGAAGAGGAAACTGAGGGAAAAGTCTTACCTACCCTAATCTACCCTGACTACTCATTACCCACAACTGTCCCTAACTAACCTAAGCTAAACTTACTTATCACATGTAACGAATCGTTCTAAACATCAACCCCCCATTATGAGACGGGACACATGGAGGACAACACATACTAACCTACACACATACTATCCTATCCTAAACAAATACATTTTTATTTTTATTTTTTTATTTTATTATTTTAATGTATTTTTTTGGTTTTTTATTTTATGAAACACACAAGGACCCCAACATTACCCCCCACCCACCCACCCACCCACACACTTAATAAGTAAAAGTAGAAAGAATCATGACCCCCCCACTAACACTAACTAAACTAACAGCCTATACTAACCTAACACTAATCCCCCAAGCCCACTAAGCATGAGAACAAGGAAAGAGGAGGGAGGGGAGGGAATTATGTCCATTGCAAAAAAAGTCTAGTGGTTGGCCCTCCGGAGTGTCCGCTTGATTCACTTAACACGCCTTGTAATGTCGCGGACATCCCGGCTCAGATTGCTGACCCTCCTCAATACCCGGTCCATCTTCCTTTCCATTTCCTGGAATGCTGCAGGGTCAACAGTTGCTGCTGGGGCTGTCTGGGTACCGGCAGAGGAGGTCTGTGGGCCTGTGGAGCCAAGGCCAGTGGGCTGTTCTGCAGCTGTCGCAATGCTGGGGCCTGGGTGTACAGCTGACGTAGGGACAACAGTCCCCGCTGTGAGTGGGGCCACCTGGGGAGAAACGGTGGTTGTGCTGGTGGTGGCTGTAGTGGGCAAAGTTGAGCCACCCTGTGGTGAAGCCCACCATGCTCCAGAGGCCCGTTCCGCCTGGTATCTACGGCCCATCCTACTGAACCCCGACTGTACCTGCAGTATGTGTTGGTACCTCATGGCCTGCCTCTCAAACTCATGGACCTGGACGGGTGTCATGTTTGCAGCTGTGAAGACAAAGGCCAACAATTTACCATAGGAACTGCATTGTGTGAAATGGCACAAGCGGTCAATCTGACAATACATCTACTGTACTTGTAACAGCTCATATCACCATACAGATCATTGAATGTCTTTGAGGAAGTACATGGCAGGCCTGCCTACAAAGGTCATCTCACACATAGCACATCCAAACCTACATGATGGGTAACAACTTGCAATAACTTGCCATCTGAGTTCTGACAGTTGTCAGCTAACAATCATGCTGCACATCCTCCGCCAATGCCTGGGCTATATATGTCAGGGTATGTGATGAAAAACAAAAGCCACATGGTCTGCAAGTTGTAATAGGACTTGCTAGTACAGTACTCATGTGCCATACCTGAGTGTGTATACTAGGTTCCAACCAAACATTCAAATATTCACATGTATGTGTAACATACTGGTAGCATCAGTCCTAGGTACCCTATTCACAAACCCATGCCTGTGTTTGGGTGGGGGGGAGAACAACAAACAATTCCAAAAAACATGCGCACCCAATAGTGTATAGAAAGCTCAACACGTGTTTGGCTCTACACACACACCACAGGTAAGGTCTATCAACAATTAGGAGTCTGCAAACCCTTGACCAATCCTAGCGCCACACATGTCAGGAAATGCAGACCTTGGTCCACATCATATACTTCCAGTGAGGCTTCACTTTCAACAGACACAGAGTAGCAAGAACACCCATGATCATGATTTGCATGCACACCTAGGCCATTGCTCTTAAGTTCCACATACTTGTAGTACTACATGTGGAAGTACATGCTGCCAGAAAGTTCAACCTACAGTTTAATAAGTACATTGGTGAATAGGGAAGCAGAAGTCTTTTGGAAAGCAATTTGCTGTACCAATCTGGGAGAAAGTGAGTCTGACATGCAGACTCAATCGGAGATGAGTTCCAGTGTGACTCTTATTGATACAAGTGTAATCCACATGACTCACCCCAGTTCTCATTGCGGGCCCTACAGGAATGGACTACAATCCCTAGATTATACAATTGGATAAGCATTGGGCAAGTCTAATTTCTATAAAAACTGAAATCCCACTCATGGAACAAGACAAATGATTGGCCAGCGCATCACACCTTGCTATGTGTTCAACACACAGGAGTCCATCACACATCACCAGCAAACACAAAACATAACAGACATGTCAACACTTACTGTAGGTGTTGGGGTCCTCAAATCGAGCCACCTCTCCCACAGTGTAGGGTGCCGGTCCACCTGTAAAGCATGGAAGGAAGAATGTGCTCAGAATCTGTGCACTGACCAACAATTTCAAAGACAAAATCAATGTGTAAGCTGACATAAGTAATGAATGCCTTTCAGACATGCTTGTACTGCATCGGATATATCACGGCCAACATGTACATAGCATGGGTCTCCTGCAACAGTTACACACAGATCTACACACATGCAGTGGCCCTGACTATCATGTGGTGGCAAACATGCCCCTTCATTAGTGAGCAGAAATAATAATGGTGTGTATTCAACTCATCATGTGCATCCAAGAGAGACATCCAAAGGCTGGTTACTTGAGGACTGCATTACCTGTCAAACAGCCTATGTGGCCATGACACATTTATGACATATAGGTACAATGTACAGAGGGGCAGGGACTTTTGTAAGCCCTCATGTTGTTACAGTTTCTTCATTTGATGTGGCCCAGCAATGGTGATTTGCACCAAACATAGATATTTGCACCCTTGTGCATACCTTTGGACTGCCATCCCTAATCGGAATGTGGCACAACAAACACCAAATACCAGTCTAAGATGTTAGCTGAGGGCACCTCACTCATTTTCCCAATGTTTTCAAGTCCAGATCTGACATGTATCCAAAAAATATGAAGGAGCACATTAATCCCTAACAAGCATAGAACTTCCGTGAGCTCTTTCCTTACACACTCACCAGACACACATGAGGCATATGTCTGGGCCACATTGCTATCATCAATTGACGTGAAGGCAGCACTCATTTTCTGCATCATTTAGTGTTTCCAAAGTCAGTCTAGCTATAGCGTCAACATATGTTGCAATTATTTTAGTACATCTATACTTCACTGGCAATTGTGACCTGTAGAGTCATGATTGTCTCATCTTTTGTTTTGTTGTCTGACACAAAGGCGGCACTAAATTACATTAAGCAAAAAGCATCCTGTAAGTTTGCAGAGCATGAGCTGCCTGACAGCTAACATTTGTGATCCTTCACATAGTGTATCAATTACCCTGTATGTTTCTGCAGCATTACTCACAGTCAGCAACTTAGCTGGCAGATATTGTACCAATCATCTGATTTCACTACACAGCTTTTAATTGTGCACATTTATAGGATGATGTACTCACCAACAGGGCCACCAATCATGATTTCCAGGTGGTCCAGCAGATCTCGCTCCCTGGAGATGAGGTCAGGCCAGCGGTGCTTCAGCTGGTGGTCATTCCTCTGGCTCCCATACTCGTGCACCAAGTGATGCAGCACCTTTCCCCACCAGACTTTTCACGCCTCAGTGTGATACCCCTGTATCACCCTGCCTCGATCATTAGTGGGAGGAAATGGCACACCAGCCATATAAAGCCCCCCAACTCCTCCTCACCCATCCTGCCAAGACGTGGCCTACCCAGCATCTCAGCACAGAATAGGGGAATAGGTGAGAAAAAAGAAGTAGGACGGAGAAAAGGGGGAAAGTTGGAGTCCAAAAAAACAAAGTAAACTTAACAACTAAAAGAGCCCAACGATCCCCAAACTAGCACTACCCACAACAGACTCCCACAAACAACAAATACACTACTAAACTGGACAAATGTAAACAAAACACACTCAGACAGTATAAACAACAATATTTAATTCACAAACCAACAAGTAAGATAGCACACAGGACACCAAAGCACAAGATCACTGGACAACACTGTGAACACAGCCACACAGTCTAGAAGATTCACAGACGGCAAAGTGAAAGTGAAAGTACACCCACTGTACAGATTCTGTAAACAGGATATTGTATTACATCACATCCAGCATAAAATGGCTGCCGTTTTTTTCGATTATGCGTAATTTTTTCACGCATACAGCTTGTGCGTCATATTTTTCGACGCACAGGAGTGAAAATAATGCCCTTCCAAATAATATTAATTTTTGCTTAATATTATTTGGATGCGGCATATTTTTCACTTCTGTGCGTCGAAAAATATGACGCACAAGCTGTATGAGTGAAAAAATGATGCATAACGAAAAAAATCAAAATTTTAGGGCCAGATGTATCAAGCGATTATGCATTCGCAAACGGTGCGAATCACAAAATACTGCCGTTTGCAAATGCAAAAATGCCTTTCAGAATGTATGGAAGGCATTCACGTTGCAATTTTAAGGAATTGCTAAAATAGAGATTCCTTAAAATTGCGCCCCCATTTAGATAATCGCAAATTGCGATTCTCTAAATATATATCGTAAGCACATTTATCAAGCATTTCCTAATTGCGAATTGGGCATTTAGGAAATGCAATTACCACCAACAAAAGTTTGGTGGTAACCATGTGCAAATTACAAAAATTATTTTTTAAGTGAATTTTTACAATTGACATGTAGCGCACACATGCCCCTAAGGCATGTGTGTGCTTCACGTGTCCGTAAAAATATTTTTGGGGTGCAGCAGAGGGGGCCTTAGGACCCCAGCACCCTGGGATTTGCATTTCCTAAATTGCAAATTCCTAAGGGGAAATCGCAATTTAGGAAATGCAAAACCATTCGCAGCAGTCCCATAGGTGCAAATGGAGTTGGATTCTCTATTTGCAATTTGGTAATAGCATTTGCGCATTTTAAGAAATCGCTATTACAGAATTGCAAAATTCATACATACCATTTTGCATTTCTTAAATGGCAGTTTATTAAAATTCCCTATTTCAGAAATGCAATTTGATTTGTTGATACATCTGGCCCTTAGTGCATTAGCTGGTTTAGTGGCATGTATCAATCTTCATGTTAGGTTACATTTGGGACACTACTGTGATAGGCTGCTTGCAACCACTTTGGTGATTGATGGTGTATGTTCATATGTGAGACATCATACTGCAGCGGACAATGCACCACTACTTCCTTAACTGGAGTTTGACGGTTGGCTGACGCACTAGATGACCATATGTGTGGCCTACATACATGTCTTGCACAATTTGGCCATGTTTGCCATCAGGAGAGGATAGCAAGGTGACGTACATGGGTACAATACCTCAATTCCTATGGCTCAATGTGTGTGCAGTGGCCACTAATGTAGTTGTTGACCCAGTGTGTGTGCATCACAAGATGCATTATTGAAAATATGCTTGTAGAATGTGTAGTCAATGTGTCCATACCATAGATGCAAGTCAATGTGGAAATGAGATAGGACATGTGTTAGTCATACATGTAGCAACATCCGTTGTGTACCCTTCCAAGGTTTTGGGTAACGTAGACACCACAAATGGAAAAGCATGCACCAGATAGATGGCTGACATTTGGTCATGTCAATTGTCCACAGTTTCACCATCCCATGGTCCTAGATTTTTGTAAACTGCTTCCTAGGCACTTGTTGGTGAATCTCACAGTGAGTCAGGCAAATGCCTTGAGGAAGTGGGTACCATGTAATTGGGCCAGACAGCCAAAGGTGAAGCAGAAATGTATTATGACGCCACAGTTGAGATCATATTACTGAGCCACAACTCTCCAGTGGCTGTGGTGGACCAGCATACGAGGAAGCCCGTGTCCACATATTTCCAGTGATCAATTGCACAGAGGTGTCTTGTTCATGTTTGTGGTCCAATGTTGATCCTGTTTACATTTTTGAGGTGTATGTTGTCACTGTTATGTCCAGGTCTCATCATGAGTCAGTGGCAGCTAATCGTGTATCTACTGAGTATCCTTCGGAGATAAATGTGAGTAAGGTCAATTAGGACATGCGAACCTACATGGTGATGGTCCCACCCTGTCACTGAAGACGTGTAATGAGACTTTCAACTGGGCAACCTTGGTGTGCTGAGTGAGAGAATGTCTCAGGTGTCATGTTCCGGCAGGTGTCATTACAACATTTGTACACAGGTTGGCCTCTGTGAATCCCACTGCATTTGGGAACATCATAGCCTTTGTGCAGATTATTTTGGCAGCTATTCACCACACACGGCCCATCAATATGTTGTGAACAATGTAATTCAGTATGTGAACTTTCAGGGTCCTAACATGTGTAGACTTTTCATGGACATTATCTGAGGTTGCTGGTTCTGCAGGAGACCACGTACCCAATCCCAGACAATGGCCCAGGTACACTGTCACACTTTGTAGTTCGGGCATTAATGAGACCCAGACAAGGGTTGGGCCATGATTTTGCTGTTCAAGGGCAATGTAACAAATATGGTACAAATAAAAGTCAGATGATGCTATACAATGTATTTGAGTATGCATTGATGACGCACATGACAAAATACCCTCTGAGGAATGAGAGGTTTTGTAAAGCAAGTGTGGTACATATGTAGCCACAGGGAATCTTTAGGGTGACCCACAGACAGGTGCCAGTCAGGCTGACAGGATGCAGGGTCAATCAGGATCCAGCAATTTCACAAGTTACATGATCAGTGGTCTGACTAAGACTGGTCGGAGGGAGCACTAGACAGTTGACATGTCAAACTGTGTATGTCCTGTTTTTTGAAGGTGACACATGAACCCAAGGGCTGTGTTACACGGCTTCATTAGTAGCATTAGTAGCAATGCTTAACATATTTGTCAAAATGTCAACTTCAATGCTGTTCGAGGCATCAGCAGGGGCAGTGCATGTTAAAATGGGTGGTGTGCATGGAGGTGATCACAGGTGTGGGCTGCATCAGTCTCTCACAAGTCCTGTAGGTGAGATTTGCATTCAAATGGCCAACAGTACCTTTCACACGGGAAGCAATCTACTGGTGATACCAGGGCTTAGAAACTACAAGCCAGTGTATTATTTGACCTGACGTCCATGCAGTCAGATAGTACTATGACAATGGTATACCATAGGAAAGGGTGTAGCACACTGGATGACTCTTGTTAGCCTGTGTGTGTAGAGGAGGGAATATCAGGGTACACATATTCGTATTCCAGGGACCTCTTCAGACAGGTGGGTTGTGCCCAGGCGCATGTGTGTGTCAGGATTTTTTAAATGGGCTGACATGTACATGGACTGTCATGTGCGCAATGCTTGTCATATGTGTGGCACTTGTGCTGTCTATGTTCTGCTTATATGGAACTCTAGTCACATATAGTCGTTGCAAAGATTGTGTGTAGTTGGACTTACTGCTGTCAAGGGTCTGGTCATACAATCCTGTTACTGAAGCGAAAGCACATCAACTGCCTCATGTATGAGGCCTGTTTTCCCCTAATTGAGTGATGGTGTCTTAGTTGTGTGCCATATGCTGCGATGAACCATGTTTCCAACATTTATGTGTGTAATAGGTGTGGTCCTCTGCTATTGCCCTTCAAAGGTGAAATGTACAGGATCTAAGTCATTTATAGTGTGTGTGTATGTGACCGTTGTATGATACTCATCACATTTGTTTTGGGATTTTCTGTCCTGATCGGTATATCAGCAATGCTCCATGAGGCAACACTCTTCTTCTGATAGTTAGAGCTAAAGGTGTGCACAAATGATTAGCCAGACCATGATGTGGTGTTTATTATCAGTGTTTATTTACATTAGTTCAGAAAGTGGTGATGGTGATTATATTTAAAAGAAATTGTTAACGATATGTTGGTGCCTATGCAATCCAGCAGCTGTGTTTTGTTGTTCCCCCTCATGTTGCAGGCCAGCATCCTCCTCTTCCTCCTCTTCAGGCATGTGTGGGTCTGGGACCAGGAGGGGAATGTTCCTTCTTATGCAAATGTTGTGCAGGATGGCACATGTTAGGATGATCTTACAGACCATTTCAGGGGAATATAGGAGGCTCCCACCAGTGATGTCGAGGCTCCTGAATCTCGACTTGAGGATGCCGAAGGTCCTCTCGACTATGCTGTGTGTCCTCCTATGTGCGTCATTGTAGGCACGCTCTGCTGCAGTACTTGGGTTGCCAAATGGTGTCATGATCCATGGGTGGATCCCATACCCCTGATCAGTTGACAGAGAAAGTGAATGGGATCATTTAGAAGTAGCTTGGCCCATTTATATCAGCTTGCATGACAGTAGTTGTCTTGTGTTGTCTGTGACTCTTTTGTGTTATTATGTTGCATCTTAGGCTTGTAGGATGTACCATCTGCATTGTGTTGTTTCCTTGGCTGAACGAGTGTTTGGATGGTGGGTGGTTGTCAGCAGTATGTTTAGGAATTTGCAGTACAGTGTGCCCTCCCTTGCACTGTGACTTGTGATACAGGTGTCCCTGTGTCTTCATTGGGGGTGAGATGATAGTTCCATACACAGGTTAAATTTGACAGTGTTGTTCACACATTCATATCAATGTACCATGTGAATCCCATACCTTTAGACTTCTGCAATGGATTGTTGTAAACATGATTGAGACGCTTACTATTTGCAGGTGACATTTAGGCAACCCACTCCAAACACTGTGACCACAGACGTCTTAACATTAGGCTGTACAGTATTGTCAGATGTGTGACAGGTTCAATGGTGACCAATGAAACATGGCTAGCAATGTCACAACCTCAGTGTGTTCTTGTCGAAATGTTGCAGTTGTGGTGTATGTGTTGTGTGTCCTAGAGGGTTGCTGTGCAGTGTGTATATTAGTAGGTTTTAGTACTTACCAACAAGTAGTCCATTGCCATACCGTCCATCCTGGTGTTTGATGGTGCTGTGACGGAAGATGAATGAGTCATGGACACTCCCAGGATATTTAGCCACAATGTTGATGATCATTCCTTGGTGATCGACAACGGCCTGCACATTGATGGAATGTGTGTGCTTCCTGTTGCGATAGAGGTGTTCAGTTGCAGCAGGTGGCACAAGGCGTACATGTGTGCAGTCGATTGCACCAAGGACGTGTGGGAAGCCACTAATGAGATAGAACCCCTGTTTTGTTTCCTGCTGCTTCTGCAGTGTGTTAGGGAAGCAGATGTGGTGGGGTGTGAGTCTGATGATGGCATCCAGTACTTTGGGCAAGAAGGCAGAGAATGATGGCTGTGATATTCCGGCAACCAGGGCACCAGTTGTTTGAAAAGAGCCACTTGCCAGCATGTGGAGTACAGCAAGCAGCTTGGTTTGTGTTGGGATGGTGCGGGGTGTCAGCAAGATGGGTGCCAACTGTGGCTCAATGTTGCGCAGCAGGTGCTGAATGGCTTGCCAGTTCAACCCGTACCTCTGGATGATGTCATGTTCCCTGAGGCCATGAAGGGTTGTTCTGGTGCGGAATATCCTCTCCTGCCTTTTGCGCCGCCTTTGGGGTCCCTGCTGGTGTTGTGGTAGCTGCTGTTGTTGTTGCTGTGCTCTGCGTCTACGTGCATGCAGGATGAGAAGCACCTCCATGTCTCCTTTTTGCTGCTCTGCTGTTGCTTCTGTGTTCTGATTAAATACAGGTGTGTTTGCCCCATTTTAACACCTGCTCTGACCCAGGTGTTAAAATTTGATGCAAATCGGGCTGTGCGTCATTTTTCGAGTCCACATCCCGGCCGTGCGTCATTTTTGCCCAGAAGCATAAATACGACGCACGGCCGTTTGAGTATTTTTTTGGACGGGAACGCCTACCTTGCATATGATTAACGCAAGGGGGATTCCCGCATCCAAAAAACAACGCACACGCTTGGATTTTGACGCCTGCGGCCGTCAGAGTTTAAATATGGTGCACGGTTTGCGCCGGGTGTGCGTCAACTTTTTTGACGCACATTCGGCGCAAACAGAGTATAAATATGCCCCTAATTTTCTAGGGTCACACAATATGGTCAAGTAGAAGTCAGGATTCAAGCCAGGTTTTCTGGTTCCATGCTGTGCAGTTTGGCCACATCATGGTAATCTCTTTCTTTCGGTTTAGACCAAAGTTTAATGCTTAGTATTCAGTTTGAGTGGCTAAATCTGCACCCTGTGCTAAATACATCTAGGCTATGGATGTTTCACATGGATTGATGGTGGTAGTGCTTGAGGAGGATAAGCAGACGTTAAAATGAAAACCAGAGCACTCACCCTTGGTCAGTACACTGATATTTGCTCTAGGTAGCTATAAGTCTTTATTCATTGTCATCCACTCTCGAATTCTTTCATTCATTGATTATTTGAACATTGTCTCCAATCTCCATCCATCTATCCATTCAAAGATTCTCAAGGTTCTGTAGAAAAAAATATGTTGTAAAATGCACCATACTTGCAATTTCTTTCAAACATTTGGTGAGGGAAAGAATTGTGCAAAAATTACAGGTACAGTGGGCAAGCTCCCTCACTGTGCTTGCTTGGTGCAGTATGAGGGCTAGACTTACAAAATTTACCACAACAGTTTTTGGTTCCCAGTCAGGCCCTGATACTGTTAATTGCTTTTCTTGAAATTACTATGTTGTGTTGTGTGAAATGACTGAGTTAATTACATTGCTGTGTCGGATTCGATGTCTGAACTGGCAGGTTTGATTGTGCTTCTTGAACTTCCGTGGTTGAGTGTGTTACTCAAACTGGCGGGAACAATTGTGTTTCTTGAACTAACCCATCTGTGCACAGTATCCCACCATAATATCTAATGCAGTTAAATGAGACTCCTCTTCATTGAATACCAAATCCTGAAGCGCGCACAACAAGAAGCACAAGACGTTCTGCAACCTTGCAGTCTGCATGATGCTGGGAGGACCAGCTACTGTGCGGAACAAATAGTCACAGATAAATTGCACTTTGACAGCAGTTCACCCTCTCAGACTGATGAATTCTTCCTGAGCCCTATAGGCAGCAGAGCATATCAGAGCAACAGGATCTGTGTTCTGTGTTTCAGGGAGATGTTGGGAGATTATTATGAACTCCGCTCTTGAAAATGACACTTGTTTGCTAGAGCTGGGTAGTCACAAAAGGTCTCCAGTCTCAGATAACTCCTCACTCAAGCAGCACCTGATGTTCTCAAGCTGAGTAAAGCATGATCTTTGAACGCAGGGTTGTCTACCAACCTCTCCTTCTTTTCGCATCAACAACAGGTTGTCATTGTCAGTATTCATGCCTGGTCCCAAATCTATGGGAGTGCAGCCTGATCCTGCCTCTGTAGGAGTGCAGCCTAGTCTGAACTCTGTAGGAGGGCATTCAGGACTCAACTCTATGGGAGGGCAGCCTGGTACCACCTCTGTAGGAGTGTAGCCTGGTACTAACTTCATGGCAGGGTAGCCTGGTCGCAACACTATAGAGGCAGTCTGGTCTCAACTCTATGGGAGGAAAGTCAGGCCCCAACTCTGTAGGAGGACAGCCTGGTCTCAACTCTGTGGGAGAACAGCCTGGCCTCAACTAGGGTAGAAGGGAAGGCTAGTCTAAACTCTGTAGGAGGGCAACCTGGTCTCAACTCTGTAGGAGGGCAGTCTGGTCTCTGGAAATCTGCACCTGGGCAGAAAGGCCCTCTGCTCTGCTTCCTCTTTGCTGTTCTGCACCTCGTCTTTGACAGGAACAAATGGCACACCCAATTAACTAGTCCTTGCTTGACTGTACAAATTTGCACAATAGTGGCAAATGTTTACACAGGCAAGGGACCAGTATTCATTCTATAAACTGCCAATATTACAACCTGCTGACAAAAAGGAGACAACTTGTCACACAGAGAAACTAGCCCAGAGCTCACTAACCTTTCTGACTCCAAAGCACTTGGGGTATGAACGTATGCTGCTGGGAGCTTTTTAAGCTAGGAAGTCTAGCCTCAGTACACACCTTATGTGGTCTTTGGCAACCACTTGTGGTCTTCTTGCACAAAAGGGTGGCCTTATTACTTTGCACATCTATTTTTAAACTTCAGGGTTCTAACATAAAGTAACTATGGTCATGAGCAACCTCATTTACAAAGCTGTGGCATGATTTTCAAATAGGGTTTGCTTTCCAAGAACTATGACTTGCAGCAATGGCACAGCATATAGGTCAAACTGTGACTATGGTGATCCGACACTGCATGGTAATTTGATGTGCTTTAATGTTAAATGACAGTCAGCACTTTTTAGTTCAAGCATTCAAGACCTCTGCTTTTCATTTCTTTGTTTCAGTGTCCTTTAAAAATCCTTGCTAGCTAGTGGTCAGTCCTGCCTATTTATCCCTCCTTTTTCTCTTTTATTCCTCCCACGAAGAAGGGACCAAGGGCCAGATGCATCAAAATGTTTTGCACTCGCAAACGGTGCGAATCGGTAAATTCGGCCGTTTGCGAGTGCAAAACAGTGGTCTGCGATGCATGAAATGCATTCGCGGACCACAAATAAGAAATCAATAAAATTGCGATTTCTTGTGTTGCGACCTGGAAATTGCGAGTTGCAATTTGCGATTTGCAATTTCCAGGTCGCAAGGCTATGCTGGTAAAAATCGCAAATTGTGATTTTTCCAAAAATGGCATTTTGCACTTGCAAAATACCATGCTTTGCAACCAGGTGGTAACCTGGTGCAAAATAAAAAAATGCAGTAAAAATGCATTTTTAAATTTAACATGTAAAGCACACATGCCCTTTTGGCATGTGTGTACCTTACATGTTGAAAAAAAAGTTTTTGGGGGGCAGGAGAGGGGGCCTTAGGCCCCCAGCACCCTGGCCTTTTGCATTTCCAAAATTGTGATTTCTGGTTCAGAAATCGCAATTTTGGAAATGCAAAAAATTTGCAGCTATGGGCCAACAGGCCCATAGCTGCGAATGGGGCCGGTATCGCAATTTGCGATTTTCGGTAATAGCTTTTGCGATTTTTAAGAAATCGCTATTACCGATTCGCAAATATGATACATAGCCCTTTGCGAGTCGGTAATAGCGATTTCTTATCGCTCACGGGGGGACTATTTTTATATTTGTTTTCCTGCTCATGTTACACTGTGGGTGCTTCAGGCTGGAGGCTACTTCCATTTTAATGCAACATTCGACCCTCCTGCCTCCTCCGGGGGTACTGCTGAATGAGTGCAGGTGTGCTCTCTCTTATCTTTTAACTTCATTTAACTCTCCTGGATCTTTTAACTTATCTTTTAACTTATCTTTTAACTTATCACCATGCACTGTGCCAATTTCAAGGTCACAAAGACTTGTCATTAATGTATAATTTATGAGTTACTGGTCCCAGTGTTTCTTGATTCCTGGACTGATTTATTATTGTTGCACCAGACTGAGGATAGTGTAAACCTCTTCAGAGGTACATCATTGCTCCAGGCCCATTATGAAACTACATATTGGTAACATAAATCTCTTTTAGCAATAAAGAAAATAGTCTTTCAAGATCCACGCTCGCATAAATATTGTCCAGTGCCACATGTTTCATTGGCCAAGGTCCCTGCTGTCTTTAAGCTGGGCCACTGCATCTTAATATCACAAGTCAGTTCTCAGTCAACAGCTGGGAAAATGAGAAATTAGTTGAAATGCTTCAGATAAGAAAACAAACAAAACACAAGTGAAATCAGTCATGACGAGACAGCTTATGCTCCACAGGGTGTAAATGAGAGCGGCCTGTAAGAGCACAGTGTGAATGCGAAGATTTAAGACTCTGCACGTGCTCTTTATATTCCACACCACAGTAAGTCCTACTGTTTGTGAAGAAGAAATTGTTTTTTATGTTTACAGTAAACGAGGAGGTCTTTTGTGTTATGCTATCACACCACCTTCAATTGAAAAGCAAAAGTATATATCAACATCTTGTTTTTCCAAAGTGCCAAAAACATAATTAGACTCCCTGGAAATGGGAACAAAATCACAACATGGCCTTCCATTAAGGGAGTAAAAACTATTCTAATCACACCATTACATCTGGAGACACTAGTAGGGCATTGGGAGGTAACATAAAGAGCATTGCCTCAAATTACAGAGAGTTATTTGAAGGCCTGGAAACAGAATGTGAGCCTATTGATTCCGAAGACAGACAAGTTATTTGGTTTTGCTGTCATGTACATCATGCACACATATGAATGTTATGGAATAATCTTTTGGGCTGTTGAGTTTTTGTTTTAAGTTGTAACAGAAAATGTTTATATTTATCACTTTCTCTTACATTTTATTCTCCTAAAAATTACAGCTTTTTTAATGCATGAAAATTCAGATAGTGGCCCTCATTACAACCCTGGCGGTTGGTGATAAAGCGGCGGTAATACCACCAAGAGGCTGGCGGTAATAAATATGAAATTATGACCATGGCGGAAACTGCTCAGACAGACAGCCACTTTAACACACCAACCGCCAGGGCGAAATCAACAGGCACCATGGCGGTAACCGCCAACAGCCAGGCGGAAGACAACGTTCTGTCCACTGAATTATGAGACACCAATCCGCCACCTTTTCCGGGGCGGTACCAACAACATCAAAAGCCTGGCAGAAACACTGCACAGAAGGGAAACAACTCACCTCTGGAGACTCAGGGAACAACCATGCCACCATGGAGCCCGAGTTGCATGTATTTCCCCTGATTTTCTACCTTTTGTTCCATTACGAACAGCAACACCGGCGAAGATGACCACAGTGAGTACTGCCACCTAGCACACAGGGGAGGGGGGAGGAAAAAGAGAGTGACACACACACGCAACACCACCACCCCCAACATCATACACATAACCAGATGCAGTAACATTACACATACACCCCGTAACCCTCAGGAATAATGCAAGGACAAAAGGAATTGATTAAAGTGAGTGTAATAAGATAAAATACTATAAATATGTGCAACAAAATCAACATGTATATACATATTTACAAATGTAGGGACACTGCCTAGTCCTCAATGTCTGTGGGCCACAGGGCCACTTCACATAGTCCAAGGCCTCACGTTACTACTGCAACAACACGGAGAGAACACTGCAGGGCATCAGGTCGAAAAGAGTCAGGCACCTCAGGGGGACGGGGAATGGGGAGGCACCTCAGCTGGAAGATGGTACAATGCCACTGGTCCTGAAGGGGACAACATGCCCATCACTCTGTCCTGGGGAGTACAAGGCCACAGTCTCTCAAGTGGGTGACTTGCCCTCTGGCTCTGGAGGGGGCAACATGCCCTGCGCTTGGTCCTGGGGCGTGCAAGGCCACAGTCTCTGAAGTGGGTGATTTGCCCACTGCCTGGTCCTGGGGATTGCAAGTCCACAGTCTCTCAAGTGGGTGATTTGCCCACTGCCTGGTCCTGGGGAGTGCACGGCCACAGTCTACCAAGTGGGTGATATGCCCACTGCCTGGTCCTGGGGAGTGCAAGGCCACAGTCTCTCAAGTGGGTGATTGGCCCACTGCCTGGTCTTGGGCAGTGCAAAGCCACAGTCTCTCAAGTGGATGGCTTGTTCCACAGGTTCTGGAGGGCGCATTGTGCCCAGTGAGCTTCATCCTGTGGAGGATGGGGTGAGTGGATGGCTTCTTCCACAGGTTCTGGAGGAGGCATTGTGCCCAGTGAGCTTCATCCTGTGGAGGATGGGGTGAGTGGATGGCTTTTTCCACTGGTTCTGGAAGGGGAAATTGTGCCCAGTGAGCTTCATCCTGTGGAGGATGGGGTGAGTGGATGGCTTCTTCCACTGGTTCTGGAGGGGGCATTGTGCCCAGTGAGCTTCATCCTGTGGAGGATGGGGGAGTGGATGGCTTCTCCAATGGTTCTGGAGGGGGCATTGTGCCCTGTGATGTAGATCTTGGGGAGTGCAAGGTCACAGTCTCACACCTGGGTGTTAGACCCAAAGGATTTGCTGGGGCCAGGCTGCACAACAGCCCATGGAGGCAGGACCACACATTGTCTGCCGGCGGTGACGGCTGCTCAGTGGTGGTAGTGGTGGTGCCGCTGGTGTCACTGGCAGTGGTGGGGGGAGGCTTCAGGCCATCTCCTGCAGCCTTGGACGGCTGCCCACTGACGCTGCTGCTGCTGGTGGTGGTGCTGCTGGTGGAGCTGGCAGTGGTGGTGGGAGGCTCCCGCCCATCCCCTGCAGCCTCGGACGGCTGGCCACTGGGGCTGCGGCTGCTGGCTATGGTGCTGCTGGTGGAGCTGGCAGTGGTGGGGGAGGCTCCAGCCCATCCCCTGCAGCCTCGGACGGCTGCCCACTGGTGCTGCTGCTGCTGGCGGTGGTGCTGCTGGTGGAGCTGGTATTGGTGGGGCGAGGCTCCAGCCCATCCCCTGCAGCCTCAGACGGCTGCCCACAGCTCCAGCCCATCCTCTGCAGCCTCAGATGGCTTCCCACTGGGGCTTCTGCTGCTGGTGGCGGTGCTGGTGGCGGTGCTGGTGGCGGTGCTGGTGGCGGTGCAGGTGGCGGTGATGGTAGTGGTGCTGGCAGTGGTGGGGGGAGGCTCCAGCCCTTCCCCTGCAGCCTCGGACGGCTGAACCCCCATGGTTGGTGGTGGGGGCTCCAACTGAGTCCCAGCACCAGGCCTCTTGTCCTTTCTGCCAGCAGCTAGAGATGGCTCCTTGCCCTTCATTTTAGCAGATGGGGGTGCATCCTTGCCCTTCCTTTCATCAGCTGGAGAAGCCTCCTTGCCTTTTCTTTCATCAGATGGGGTGTGCCTCCTTGCCCTTCCTTTTAGCAGCTTGCAGTGCCTCCTTGTCCTTCCTTTCATCAGCTGGGGGTGCCTCCTTGCCCTTCCTTTTAGCAGCTGGGGGTGCCTCCTTTCCCTTCCATGCAGCACTTGGTGCAGGCACCCTTTCAGTGTGGCTGCCTGGTCCCCAGGATCCTCTCCCACCTGGAGTAGATGTGGACACTACTGTACCCGTGGACTGGGTAGCTGAGGTGCTTGCCTGGGTTTTGACCGCCCTGGCCTGATGTGAGGGATGGGGGGGAGGGGGAGGGGTGGGGAAGAGGTCAATGGTGGAGAGCAAAAGCTTCTTAGGGACATTGGGGTGGGAAGAGGGAGATGGTTTGGGAGTGGAGGAAGAGGGAGTGGTGGTAGGAGGTGTCTGTCTGCTTTGTTTGGGTGCAGGTGCATGGGCTGGATGCTGTTGTGAGGGGGATGGCTGTTGGGTGTCTGAGTGCTTGCGTTTGTGTACTTGGGAGGAGGGGGCACAGACATAGCGGGAGAGGACACAGGGGACGTGTGCATTGAAGTTGGGGTGGTGACTGCCAGTGAGGGGCGTTTGCTGTTAGGTGTGCTGGTGAAGGGGGTAGTGGATGAGGATGTAGTGCATGCAGGTGTGAGTAGAGATGAAACTGGTAGGGAGGTGGACGAGGAGGAGGAGGGGGCCACAGTGGAGGCAGTGGATGTTGGTATGTCATATTCTGGATGGTGTTTGTGTGGGTGCCTGTGGGATGAAGTGTAGTGATTGTGTTTGCAATGTCCACTCTTATGTGTTGTCCTGGGTGCATGCTCGTCTGACTGTGTGCTTGGGATAGGTTGGGGTTGAGCGGAATAAGATTGGGTAGAGGAAGTTGAAGGGGGGAGGCTAGAAAAAGGGACTATGGCTGCCATCAGAGAGGAGGCCAGAGCCTGGATTGATCTCTGTTGGGCCATCATGCCAGTGTAAATGCCCTCCAGGAATGCATTTGTCTGTTGCATGTGGGCTGCCAGCCCCTTGATGGCATTAACAATGGTTGACTGGCCATCAGAGATGGATCGCAGGAGGTCAATAGCCTCCTCACTCAGGGCAGCAGGGATAACTGGGACAGGGCCTGAGGTCCCTGGGGTGAAGGAGATGCCCACCCTCCTGGGTGTGCGGGCACGAGAAACTCGCTGAGGGGCTGCTGGGAGGCCTGTACCTGTAGATGATGTGGGCACAGAGGTGTCCGCCACCACCAGGGCACTTCCATCGGAGGAGGAATCCGTGTCTGAACTGTCTCCTCCTGTCCCCGCCGTGGTGCTTCCCTCGCCCTCCATCCCACTGGTGCCCTCACCGTCAGTGGATTCGGCATCCTGGGTCCTGTGGGATTCAGCTCCCTCCGTCGCAGGGTGACAAAACAAAAAGGGGGGGAGACACAAAGGATACACTTGGTCAATGGTGCCAACAACACCACTGTTGGCATATAGACACACTCACACACAGGGAACAGCCCTACGTACTAGGCAATGCACTACCAGTCACAATGCTAGTCACCAGCCCATGGTTGGGACACCTAACGCCAATTGCAGTATACCTGAGACCCACAGACCCCTGCCCAGTAGTGGATGCCTACTAGCTTGTTTTGAGTACTTTCATATTAGAACCCTGCCCAACATGGGACCAACCCTGCTACACCAGGCCTGGCCTAGGGGCACCCACAGAGCCCCCACCCCCCCACCCGGATCCCACCCCACCATGCGACAGTTGTATATTGGGGCATTGTACTCACCCCCTTGTGGCTGCTGTGAAGCCCCTAAGCACCCATGTAGGTCCGGATAGCCCACCGCCAGTATGCGGGCCATCAGGGGGCTCAAGGTTCGACGGGCACCCCTTCCTCATTGGGAGGCCATCCCCTGCTGGGCCTCCATGGTCTTCCATGCCCAGCATCTCAGGTCCTCCCACCATTTCCGACAGTGGGTGCGCCGCCTGCTGTAGACTCCCAGGGTCCGCACGTCCTTGGCGATGGCACGCCATATACCCTTCTTTTGATGGGTGGCTGACCTGCAGGGAAATGGACACAGGGAAAGGTATTAGTCCGACAGTCCTGCCTGTTACACTCATGGCCCATCATGTCCCTTCTCATCCCCAGTCGCACTGACATGGCCCACCATACATGCTGCACGCTGCCAAGGGGCCATCCACCACCCACCCCTTACATGAGGCCTTCACACAAAGCACTCAATGCATTCACGTATCATGCATCGTACTTACGGTGTACTCACCTGTTGGTCTGGAGGCCCATACAGCATTCGGTACTGGGGTAGGACCCCATCCACCAGTCTCTCCAACTCTGCCGAGGTGAAGGCAGAGGCCCTTTCCCCAGTAACACGAACCATAGTCAGTTCCAGACACAGGTCACAGCAGCACATGCAGTGTAGGTCCTCTCTTGTAAAAGGTCAGGTAGCAAGTGAGTGAACAGATAGAAAATGGCGGTGATGTTCACAGCGGTGCATACCGTCACGGCCAGCATACATCACCATTGGCCACTGTACCCCATAGGGCCCAATGTTAACCAATGAGGAGTTGCACAGCGGTTTTCGTCCGCCTCCCGCAACGGCGCACAATGCCAGCGGAATTACCTCATATCCACCTGTCCCTCCATACAGGACAGGTGGACGCCATTTCAGGGGGGCAGGTCATGGATCCTAACTGCATCACAGTACACAAATGCACTATTTGGACATCTCCAACAAAATAATTTTGCAATCACAACATGCACTGGACTGTAGTGGTTGGAATTAAGAGATAAGGACCAGCTGTTCACCAGTTTTCCCCCTAGATTGTAACCGCTGCGGATGAATAGGCGATGGAGACATCCCCTGTGTACAGACCCCTGGTGGACTTGGCAACAATGGAGGACAGGCACATTATCCTCACCTATAGACTGGACAGGGCCACAGTCACAAAGCAGTGTGCCCAATTGGAGCCTGACCTCATCTCTGCTATCCGTCACCCCACCGGGATCCCCCCTCTTGTGCAAGTGCTATCAGTGCTCCATTTCCCGGCAACTGGCTCCTTCCAAGTGACAATGGGCTTGGCAGCAGGAATGTCACAGCCAATGTTCTCAATAGTGCTAACAAGAGTGTTGTCTGCCCTGATTAAACACATGTGCACCTACATTGTTTTCCCCCAGGTGGAAGATTTGGCCACAGTGAAAGCTGATTTCTATGCAATGGCACATATACCCAACATTATTGGGGCAATTGATGGAACACATATAGCATTTGTGTGTCCCCCCAGCGAAATGAACAGGTGTTCAGAAATCGAAAGAGCTTTCACTCCATGAATGTGCAGATGGTGTGTTTGGCGGACCAGTACATCTCCCACGTCAATGCAAAATATCCTGGGTCTGTGCATGATGCCTTTATCCTGAGGAATAGCAGCATCCCAAATGTGATGGGCCAACTCCAGAGGCACAGGGTGTGGTTAATAGGTGAGCCCTGGTTCCCACCCAGTATATGTTGGTTTATGGGTATGGTGTGGGCCCTATGGGTTAGTGTGTGGCTAACAGTTGTCCCTCAATATTTGCGTGTGACTCTGGTTACCCCAACCTGTCATGGCTCCTGACCCCTGTGAGGAATGCCAGGACAAGGGCAGAGGAACGTTACAATGAGGCACATGGGCAAACAAGAAGAATTATAGAGAGGACCTTTGGCTTCCTGAAGGCCAGGTTTCGTTGCCTCCATCTAACAGGTGGATCCCTGTGCTACTCAGCCAAGAAGGTCTGCCAGATCATCGTGGCATGCTGTATGTTGCACGACCTTGCCTTGCATCGCCAGGTGCCTTTTCTGCAGGATGAGGAGGCTGGAGATGGTCATGTGGCAGCAATGGACACTGTGGACAGTGAAGATGAGGAGGCAGAGGATGAGGACAACAGAAGTGCAATCATTTGTCAATACTTCCAATGACACACAGGTAAGAAAGTATAAATTCACATTTAATTGACAGTTTGGTTTTTTGACATTGTCACTGGCAGGCTGTTTTTTCCCACTCACTGTACCCTTTGGCATCTTTATTTGCAGATATTTGTGTCCTACTATTGCTCCTAGTGTGTTGACTGCAGCCAACTACAGGTCTATCCTATGTATATATATATTACTGTACATTTGAATTGCAATTTTAAACCTTGTTAAACAAATACATACTTAAATCATTTGACATACTCCATACTTGTATTTTTTCAAAATGTGTTTATGTAAGTGCTAAGAAGTAGAGGGTGTAGTGGAATGGGCTGGGTTGATGATGGAGGAAAGTCCAGTATAGAGTCCAGTCTATTTTTATCACAGGTGCATTGTCCAAGGGGGCATAGGAAGTGGAGCAATGACAGTTCAAGGTGGACAGGGTGACAGAGTGGGACACAAGGGTGACAATCAGGGGAGTCTTATTTCCTGGTGAGGGTCTTGGTAGTAGTCTCTGGCATCTGCCTGGATCGCAGGGAACGTTTGCGAGGGGGTTCTCCTTCTGCAGGGGGAAAGGTGCTGGTGGCCTGTTGGTCCTGTGGCAGAGCCTCCTGTCCATTAGCGGCAAAGTAGGTGGAGGGCTGTTCGTCAGTTTGGCTAGTGTCAGGGGCCCGGTGGTGCGCCATTGCCTCCCTCATAATGTTAGCCATATCTGCCAGCACCCCTGCAATGAAGACCAGGGTGGTGTTGATGTCACTCAAGTCCTCCCTGATTCCCAGGTACTGTCCCTCCTACAGCTGCAACTTGTCCAGTATCTGGCCCAGCGTATCCTGGGAATGTTGGTATGCTCCCAGGTTCGCGGTGAGTGCCTCCTGGAGAGCCGGTTCCCTGGTCCTGTCCTCCCCCTGTCGCACAGCACTCCTCCCAGTTTACCTGTTGTCCTGTGCCTCTGTCCCCTAAACCATGTGCCCCCAAGCCACTGACCCCCAGGTCCCTGCTCGTCCTGTGTTTGTGGGGTGGCCTGGGTTCCCTGTAGAGGTGGACACACTGCTGATTGACGTGTCCTGGGGACAGAGGTATGGGCCCGCTGGGTGGGTGCTGTGGTGGTGTTTCGTGAGGGGGGAGGCTCTGTGGTGGTGTGTGAATGTGCCTGGGTAACCAACTGTCCGGAGATCCCTGATGGCCAAGGTTGGTCATCCAGATCCAGGCGATCAGAGCTGCTGTCATCACTGTGGGCCTTTTCTGGGGGGGACTGGATGCTGCTGGCACCTCTTCTTCGGTGACATTGGTTGGGGTACCTGTGGGGATGTGAATGCAGTGTTATTGTTTCTGTGTGTGACATATTGTGCATGGGTGTGTTGCCCTCTATGGTTGTTGTTGCCCTGGTAGATTTGCCTTTGTGTGAGTTGCTATTTGATGGGCTAGGTGATTCTCTCCAGTGTGCATGCAGTGGTGATAGGTGTCCATGCAGGTTTGTGAGATGGATTGGTGTTGCATGCAGGGATGGTATCGGGATGATTGGGATGTGATGGTGGGGTATGTGAGAGGTGGTGAAGTGATGGGAGTGAGGGTAAGGTTGGGGTTTTGTGATGGTATGCAGGTAGGGGGGGTGATAGTAATAGAGTCTTGACTTACCAGAGTCCAGTCCTCCTCCTACTCCGGCCAGGCCCTCAGGATGCATGATTGCCAAGACTTGCTCCTCTCATGTTGTTAGTTGTGGGGCTGGAAGTGGTGGTCCACCGCCAGTCCTCTGTACAACTAGTTGGTGTCTTGCTGCCATCTAACGCACTTTCCCCATAGGTCATTCCACCTCTTCCTGATGTTGTCCCTTGTTCTGGGGTGCTGTCCCATGGCATTGACCCTGTCCACGATTCTCCACCATAGCTCCATCTTCCTAGCAATGGATGTCTGCTGCACCTGTGATCCAAATAGCTGTGGCTCTACCCAGATGATTTCCTCTACCATGACACTTAGCTCCTCCTCTGAGAACCTGGGGTGTCGTTGTGGTGCCATGGGTGTAGTGTAAGTGGTGTGGGTAAGGGTGTGTGGGGTGATGTGCTAGGGTGTGTGATGTATGGTGCGTGAATGGTGTATAGGTGATGATGTTATGTTATGTTATGATGTTATGTGGCTCTGGTTGTGTTGGTGCTCTTGCTGTATGTCTCTCTGATGGCAATTCTTTCTAGTCATAAAGGGTTGTAGGTAATGTGGGTGGGTGTTTTATAGTGGGGTGTGTGTGTGTGAGTATGGTATGTGTATGTGTGTCAGGTGTGTGTAGTTTGAATTGTCCAATGTGGTGTACTTTTGTTTCAGTGTGTATTTTGAGCGCGGCGGTATGTATGACCCATGGTTTACCGCCATTGAATGTCCACCGCGGTGATTCGGGGGCATAATTTTGTGGGCATAGTTCTGTTGGCTTAACGGTCTGTGTTTTGCTACCACCAGTTTATCACTGACTTTTGGGCTGGCGGACTTGTGTGTGTGGCTGTATAGTGACGGATTGGTATGTGTGTGAGTCATAATATGCTTGGCGGTTATCTGCCGAGGCAGAGTTATGTTGACGGCAGTCGGCATGGCAGTAAGTGGGATTTACCACCAGTGTCATAATGAGGGCCGGTATGTGGAATTTCTTACCTTTCTATTTTTTCATATTGGTGAAGTATTATTATCTTCACAAACTCATTCTGATTTTTATATCGGGGTCTAATCTGGGCAAGTATATATTTAGGGTAATTCTGTTATCCAATACTAGATACATCAGTTATGCGAGACCAACAAACTATTTGTGGTTGCTAAGAGTAGCAGTTGCAAACAGAAAGTAAAATGACTAACATTCTTTTGGACTTCCCTAGGATGGACCTTCTGATGCCATACAAGGTGGTGGACCAGTCGCTGCAAGAGTATATTCGATGGCAGAGACAGCTGTGGCTCCTCCATCTAAAATGCTATGCTTTGCCTGCCTCTAATGTGGTGGGAGAACTACAAGCTGGCCGCCAGATGGGTGTCTGCCAATTCTGCACCCCATGTAACTAAACTCCACTACATACTCCACAACACAAAATACCAATCCACATAATTACACTTCATAACACACAATACCACCCTACATAATTAAAGTACACTCAATACCACATAATTACTATTCACAAAATTCCACTGTACAGCATTCCACATAATTCCACTACACAAATCCACTGCCCACTACACTATTTTAATCCACACACATCCACAACTAACAATTCCAATCCAACCCACATAATTCGACTCCACACCACATACACCTACTCCACAACACATTGGTAAAAGACATTGGTGGTCATTACAACCCTGACGGTCGGTGTTAAAGCGGCGGTAAAACCGGCAACAGGCCAGCGGTAAAAAAAATGGAATCACGACCGTGGCGGAAACTGCCAACATAGGCTGCCACTTTAACACTCCGACCGCCACGGCGGTACAAACAAATACTGCAGCGGTATCCGCCAACAGACAGGCGGAAGACAAGGTTCCGCCCACTGTATTACAACAGTCCAATCCACCACCTTTTCTGGGGCGGATTCACCACGAACAAAAGCACGGCGGAAACAGGACTTGGAAGGGAAAACGCTCACCTCTACACACCCCACGAGGAACCAGGCCGCCATGGAACCCGAGCTCCAGATACTCCCAGCCTTTATCTTCCTGCTCCTCTACCAGGAACAACAAAGACGGCGGTGAAGACCACGGTGAGTACTGCACCTATGACACAGGGGAGGGGGGAGGGAAAAAAGAGTGACACACACACGCAACACTCCCACCCCCACCCTCACCCACTACAACACACACACAAATACATGTGGATACATTACATTTACAACCCCCCTGGAAGAATGCAAGGACAAAAGGAAATGAGTTGAACGTTTGTAATCTATTCAAATACAGTAATCAAAAATATATATATATATATACTGTATATGTATTTACACTATAAACAAATATATACACCAAGAATACAAGTCCAAGGTATTCCACCATCATAGTCCGTGGACCACTGGGCCCAAAACACATGGGCGAAGCCCACACTCAATACCCGATCAAAGCGGAGAGAACACTGCTGGGGCAGTGTAGGTCCTCTCCTGTCGAAGATCAGGTATCAAGTGATTGAACACAGAGAACCGTGTAGAACGCCCGCGCAGTTACCTCATATCCCCTTGTCCCACATTACAGGTCAGACAGCCGCCATTTCAGGGGGCCACATGGCATTAATTTTGACTGAGTCACACATATCGAGGCCTTGCTTAAACACTAAAACAGCCATGTATCGATTTTCAAACATTTTGCTATAAAGTTGTTGTTTGGCTTTCCTTCTTATCTCGTTTTCGGAGCTTACAGAACATATCAAGAATGCACTTCTGAGTTCAAAGAAGACTTTTATTGTTGTTAATTCCTCTAAAACCACAAGTTCGTAAGAGACGAATTAATAGATTTCAAGCACACGTTCAATGAAAACAAAATATATTTGCAATGTACACAGCAGGTTATATATTTAAGATATTGAATGCAAAGCAAAACAAATACTTCACCGTGTGAGAAACTATTTACAGCTTCATCTTTCTAGGGCCTGCAAGTTGATGACTCCAGTCAACTGCGAGAAAGAGATAATCTACCCACACGGGAGGCTGGCAACTGGCGCCAAGTTCCAGTCCGAAGTCAGGCAGATTCAAATCTAATTCTCTGAAGCCCTGAGCCACCCTAAGAACAGCGTTCCCCCTCCTCTCAGACCCGGGAAAACTACGCAAGCCTTTGGAGACTGGCCAGATCTCCTAGACTGCTCCTCTTCCCAGGCTTGAGCCGAAAGGAAAATACAAAATGTACTCTCTCTTATCAGGTCTAGTCTAGTGTGAGAAGAAAACAGCTTGGTTCATCTTGTGGCAAAACACAGCTTGGAAAAATACAGCTTGGATTCTCAACTGCAATGTCTAACTCCACGTTAAAGGCAATAGGCAGCTAACCTAAATATCAAATATAATGTCTAATGTCATGTCAAAGCCAATAGGCAGCTGAGCTGAATACAAAATGTAATGTCTAATATCATGTCAAAGCCAATAGGCAGCCAAGCTGAATACAAAATGCAATGTCTAATATCATGTCAAAGCCAATAGGCAGCCAAGCTGAATACAAAATGCAATGTCTAATATCATGTCAAAGCCAATAGGCAGCTGAACTGAATACAGCATGTAATATCTAATAGCATGTCAAAGCCAATAGGCAGCTAGACTGAATACAGCATGTCAAAGCCAATAGGCAAAATACAGAATGTAATGGCTAATGCAATGTCAAAGCCAATAGGCGGCCAAACTAAATACAGAAAGAAATGGCTAATGCCATGTCAAAGCCAATAGGCGGCTAGGCTGAACATAACATACAATGTGCTACTGGTGAACATTGAGCAACTAATATGCGCAGTGGTGAAACACAAAGGCGGTCATTCTGACCGCGGCAGGCGGCGGTCGCCGCCCGCCATGCGGTCACCGCCAAAAGACCGTACCGCGGTCAAATGACCGCGGCGGTCATTCTGACCTTCCCGCTGGGCCGGCGGGCGACCGCCAGAAGGCCGCCCGTCGGCCCAGCGGGAAAGCCCCTTCAACAATGAAGCCGGCTCCGAATGGAGCCGGCGGAGTTGAAGGGGTGCGAAGGGTGCAGTGGCACCCGTCGCGATTTTCAGTGTCTGCACAGCAGACACTGAAAATCTTTATGGGGCCCTGTTAGGGGGCCCCTGCACTGCCCATGCCTGTGGCATGGGCAGTGCAGGGGCCCCCAGGGGCCCCACGACACCCGTTCCCCCCATCCTGTTCCTGGCTGTATTTACCGCCAGGACCAGGATGGCGGGAAGGGGGTCAGAATCCCCATGGCGGTGCTGCAAGCAGCGCCGCCATGGCGGATTCCTTGGGCCAGGGGTAAACCGGCGGGAAACCGCCGGTTGCCCTTTTCTGACCGCGGCTTTACCGCCACGGTCAGAATGGCCCTGGAAGCACCGCCAGCCTGTTGGCGGTGCTTCCGCGGGCCCCAACCCTGGCGGTCATGGACCGCCAGGGTCGGAATGACCCCCAAAGTCATTGGTCAAACTTAATCAATAGCATCACAGTTGTGTTTACGTACCTCAGTGTTGGTTGACTCTCTGCTCACTGTTCTCCTCCATAGAGCACGTCCGCTGGGGCAGGTGAGGAGATGGCGGCATTCTCCGTTGTACAGACCGCTGGTGGACCTGTCGACAATGGAGGAGCGACATGTAATTGTCACCTACAGTCTTGATCATACCACAGTCCTGGAACTGTGTGCCCAGTTGGAGCCAGACCTGATGTCAGCTATCCGCCATCCCACAGGAATACACCCTCTAGTGCAGGTGCTGTCGGTACTCCATATGCTAGCAAGTGGGTCTTTTCTAACAACAGTGGCCATTGCATCAGGGATGTCCCAGCCTATGTTCTCCAACGTGTTGTCCAGAGTGTTGTCTGCCCTGCTGAAACACATGCGCAGCTACATCGTTTTCCCTCAGGTGGAGGATTTGCCTACAGTGAAAGGTGACTTCTATGCCCTGGGACATATCCCCAACATCATAGGTGCCATTGATGGGACACATGTGGCCTTGGTCCCCCGCAGGAGTGAACAGGTGTAGAGAAACCGGAAGAGTTACCATTCTATGAATGTGCAGATGGTGTATTTGGCCGGCCAGTACATCTCCCATGTAAATGCCAAGTTTCCTGGCTCAGAGCATGACGCTTACATTCTGCGGAATAGCAGCATCCCTTATGTGATGGGGCAACTCCAGAGGCACTGTGTGTGGCTATTAGGTGAGGACATGGACCCAATACAGTATGACTAGGTGTCTGGGTCTGGGGATGGCCCTAAGAGTTAGTTTGTGTCTAACAGTTGTCCGTCGACATTTGCAGGTGACTCTGGTTACCCCAAACTGTCATGGCTACTGACCCCAGTGAGGAATCCCAGGACAAGGGCAGAGGAACGCTACAATGAGGCCCATGGGCGAACTAGGAGGATTATAGAGAGGACCTTCGGCCTCCTGAAGGCCAGGTTCAGGTGCCTCCATATGACAGGTGGTTCCCTATTCTACTCACCAAAGAAGGTGTGCCAAATCATCGTGGCCTGCTGTATGCTTCACAACTTGGCTTTGCGACAACAGGTGCCTTTTCTGCAGGAGGATGGTCCAGATGGAGGTGTTGTGGCAGCTGTGGAGCATGTGGACAGTGAAGACGAGGAAGCAGAAGAAGAGGACATAGACAACAGGAACACGGTGATCCAACAATATTTCCAGTGAGACACAGGTAAGAAGATAACACTGCCTGCTACATCTGATTTAATTCTTCTACCTCTCATCTGTCTGTCATTTTCACCCAGTGTATGGACACTGAGTTGTCACTTTCCCTTTCGATTTCACAATGTGGGTCCCACTGTGTGACCTCTGCTTTGTTTCTGCATGGACTAGAGCTGTGTGACATAGGTATGTTGACATTACATTGGATATAGCATTTTTCAACAGTTATTGCAAATACACATTTTTAAAGGCACAGACTGACTCCAGATTGTTTTGTGATTTCTGGGTGTTTATTTAAGTGCTAAATAGTGGAGGGGGTTGTAAAATGGTCAGGGGTGATGGTGGAGGAATGTCCATGGCAGAGTCCAGTCTATTAGTCTCACAGGTGCATTGTCCAAAGAGGCATAGGAAGTGGAGCTAGGGCAGTTTAAGGATGGACAGTGTGACAAAGTGGGACAGAAGGATGACAATCAGGGTGGTCTCATTTCTTGGCGGGGGGCTTGGCATTGTTCTCTGTCTTTGTCCTGGATCTCGGAGAGCGCTTGCGGGGTGGTTCTCCATCTGCAGGGGGTGGGGTGCTGGTTTCGTGGTCCTGTGGCGGTGCCTCCTGTCCACTAGCGCTGGTGGAGGTGGTGGGCAGTGGTGGTGGGCAGTTCATCGTCCAGGCTAGTGTCAGGGGCCCCTTGTTGTGCCACAGTGTCCTTCCTGGTGTTGACGAGTTCCTTCAGCACCCCTACAATGGAATTGATGGATTTGAGTTCCTCCCTAAACCCCAAATACTGTTCCTCCTGCAGCCGCTGGGTCTCCTGAAACTTGGCTAGTACTGTTGCCATCGTCTCCTGGGAATGGTGTTAGGCTCCCATGATGTTGGAGAGGGCCTCGTGGAGAGTGGGTTCCCTGGGCCTGTCCTCCCCCGTCGCACAACAGCCCTCCCAGTTCCCCTGTGTTCCTGGGCCTCTGTCCCCTGAACCGTGTGCCCACTACCACTGCCCCCAGGTCCCTGGTGTTGTTGGGGTGGTGGGTTAGCCTGGGTTCCCTGTAGTGGTGGACACACTGCTGCTTGACGTGTCCTGGGAACAGAGGTATGGGCCCGCTGGGTGGGTGCTGTGCTGGTGTTTCCAGAGAGGGGAAGCTCTGTAGTGGCCTGTGCCAGTGTGAGGGGAACCGACTGTCCTGAGGTCCCAGATGGGCCGGGCTGGTCATCTTGATCCAGTTGGACAGAGCTGCTGTCATCACTGTGGGCCTCTTCTGTGGGGGGAGTGGACATGTCTGGACCCTCCTGTCCGGTGACATTGGGTAGGGGTCCTGCAGGGGTGTAAAGGCATGATTATTGCATCTGTATGTGCCATGGTGTGCAATGGGTGGGTCACCCTGTTCCCCAGTGCTTCCATTCTTGTGTAGGACCTTCTGTGATAATGGTTTGGGGGGTGTATGGGTATGTGCAGTGGACATGCTTTGGTGATGGGTGTCCATGCTTTGGTGTTGCATGCAGGGCTTGCGTTTGGGATGTGTGGTTTGTGATAGTGGGACACATGTGAGGAGTTGGAGTGATGGGGTGAGGGTGGGGGTATGTGATAGCATGCAGGTAGGGTGGGGGATATGGTAGTTTAAGGTTTGACTTACCAGAGTCCATTCCTCCAGCTACTCCTGCGAGGTGCTCAGGATGCAGTATAGCCAAGACCTGCTCCTCCCATGTTGTAAGTTTTGGGGGAGGAGGTGGGGGTCCGCCGCCAGTCCTCTGAACTGCAATCTGGTGTCTTGAGACCACGGAAGCACCTTCCCCCGTAGGTCGTTCCACCTCTTCCTGATGTCATCCCTAGTTCTTGGGTGCTGTCCCACTACGTTGACCCTGTCCATGATTCTTTGCCATAGCTCCATCTTCCTAGCTATGGTGGTGTGCTGCACCTGTGATCCGAATAGCTGTGGCTTTACCCGGATGATTTCCTCCACCATGACCCTGAGCTCCTCCTCAGAAAACCTGGGGTGTCTTTGCGGTGCCATGGGGTGGTGTGGGTGATGTGTGGGGTGGTGTGTGTTGTGATGTGTGGGGTGATATTTAGAGGTGTGTTGTGTGAGGTGCATGGATGTTGTGTGAGTGATGGTGTTGAGTGGCTGTGGATGCTAGTGTTCCTTAAGGTGGTGTCTCTCTCTGGCCTTCTGTCGCAATTCTTGTCATAGGGGTTTGTGGGTGATGCGGGTGTGTGTTTTATATTGTATTGGGTGTGTGGGAGTGGTGTGTGTATGTGTATCAGGTGTGTGTATTTCGATTTGTCCAATGTGGTAGTGTTTTGTATATGTGTGTGTATTTTGAGCGCAGCGGTGTGTACCGCTAATGGAATACCGCGGTTGAAAGACCGCCGCGTGGATTAGTGGGTCGTGATAGTGTGGGCGTATTCCTGTTGGCGTGAAGGTGGAGGTTTGGTTATCGCCAGTTTATCACTGACCTTTGGTGTCGCGGACTTGTGTAGGTGTCTAGATTTTGGCGGATTCCGAGCTGTGGGTCATAATGGCTGTGGCGGAATTCCACTGCCGTGGCAGTGTGTTGGCGGTCTTCTGCACGACGGTAAGCGGCTTTTACCACCAATGTTGTAATGACCCCCATTGTCATTGACAACACCAATAGGTCTAACTCTTGCAAAAGCGAGACCTATTGGCTTTGCCAATGCTTGTTATTGTTCTTACTGCTTTGCAACTGTTTAAACTAACTGCGCAGTAATAAACTTGAAAATTGGTCTCAACTCTGTGGGAAGACTGCCATGTTTCCTGCCCCCGTTTGAATAATTCAACTTGAATGGTGCACGAAGCTCCAACTTGATGGTATCTGCTTCGGGTCCGACCAACCAGCCAGTCACACCTATTATATTAGTTGGCATTTTGGGGAAAACAATTGAGTTCAAGATCATCTGTCTGCAGCTACAATACAGCCTCTAAATAACCAACATCTCATAATATTCTCATCATTTGTGATTTGACGGTGATATCCCATAATGTCAGCAGGGAATGTGCATTTCTCCCAGACAGTCCTCTAGGCAATCATCGAAGGTTATTAGCCTTCATGTCTCCTCTGCCAGGGCTAATCCCACGGGATGGGGATGGACAATCAAAAGGTCTTATATCCACAACTATCAGGTAATGGCTACCATTGGCTAACCATGCCATATCATTGACTTGGGGACAGTAGTAACTCATTTTAAAAGGAGATTTAGTTTGGTGAACCCCATCTCCAGGCAGTCCAACTGGGTTGGTGACGGGGTTGAGTCATGTTTCGGTGATGAAAGTGACGCATGGGGTGAGGGTAGTGATGATGTCCCAGATTTCTATGGCATGTTTGCTGAGGGTCAGGCGTTGAGCAGGATGCAGTGTAGTGGTTCTGGGTTGGTGGTGGTCTTCTGGGAGGTAATGGTGTTGGGTCCTGTGTTGGGAGGCAGTTCTGTGAGGCAGGAGAAGCAGCAATGGTGACAGGTGAAAGGTCCTTTAGTGGAGCACAGGGAGGACGTGCAGCAGCAGGAGTCTTGGGGACCAGGAGCTTGCCTGCGGATGGTGGGAGGACCAGGGGTCCTGGCACTGGACTCGGTCCAGGCACAGATGGGCACAGATAGTCGCAGATGGGCTTGCCTTTGGCGGTGCATCCTCAATTAAATAGGCCTCAAGGAAGGGAGGGCACTGGGGAGGCAGGAGCTGGGCGGAGTGGGAAAAGGGCTGAGCCGGAAAAGAGCAGGAGGTGGGAAGAGGAGGGCACGTAGAGAACGGTGAGGAGCCTGGGGGCAGGAAGCCTGAGGGAGGTCTGCTGACAGCAGGCACAGGGGCCTGCTACCAGAGGTCTGCTGAATGACAGTCTTCTGGCTGCTGGCAGGCTCCTAGGAGTGGAGCAGATCAAGGGCAGTGGTGGCAGCGGTGAGAGGAGAGCAGGAGACCTGTCTCTCCCTTAGGGGTCCGCTCTATTCAAGTGGCACAAGGAATTGTAAATCTCAGACTAACTAAACAACCTTATGATCAACCTTCCAGTATCACAACCAATGAAATTTACACTGACAAGACATCATTGTGAATTATATCCAAATAACTTTTTACCATTTCTGAAAACATCTGCTCGTCCTTGGATCACACCCATGCTCAGGAATTCGAAAGGGGAGTTTGTTCTTACATCTCCTTGCTACCGGTTCTCGTCCTTGGCAATCAAACTCACGCTTTCTTATCTATACTTAACAAGGTGCTCTTCATTAAATGAAGACTGGTATCATCACCTGCAAAGAAAGGACAAATAATGCACAAAGAAAGCAAACTTGTCGAAGTTAAACACAGGAATCGTGTAGGCCTTAACTGCAGCCTGAACAACAGAAATTAGAAGCACATTTCAGTTATACATTTATACATGCAGTTCTCTTAAACATGGTAAATGATGAGTGATTATAAAATATATAGGGGGTGATTCTGACCCCGGCGGTCTTAGACCGCCGGGGCCAGGGTCGGCGGGAGCACCGCCGACAGGCCGGCAGTGCCCCGCAGGGCATTCTGACCGCGGCGGTAAAGCCGCGGTCAGACCGGCAACACTGGCGGGCTCCCGCCAGTGTACCGCTGCCCTGTTGAATCCTCCAAGGCGGCGCAGCTAGCTGCGCCGCTGAGGGGATTCCGACCCCCCCTACCGCCATCCAGTTCCCGGCGGTCCGCCCGGCGGGAACCGGATGGCGGTAGGGGGGGTCGCGGGGCCCCTGGGGGCCCCTGCAGTGCCCATGCCACTGGCATGGGCACTGCAGGGGCCCCCGTAAGAGGGCCCCTACAAGTATTTCACTGTCTGCTTGGCAGACAGTGAAATACGCGACGGGTGCAAATGCACCCGTCGCACCTTCCCACTCCGCCGGCTCGATTACGAGCCGGCATCCTCGTGGGAAGGTCGTTTTCCCCTGGGCTGGCGGGCGGCCTTTTGGCGGCCGCCCGCCAGCCCAGGGGAAAACTTGAAATACCCGCCGCGGTCTTTTGACCGCAGCGCGGTATTTTGGAGGGCGGAATTCTGGCGGGCGGCCTCCGCCGCCCGCCAGAATCAGAATCACCCCCATAATTCGTTAAGACTCTAAGGTATAAATGCATTTGTTTAACATTGCATAAAGGCAAATTAAATGTAAAATGTATTCTTACTCATAAAGGCATTGTATTGTTGTGGTCCTTTAATGCGCCACATTTACATGGATATAGTTTTACACATTATATATGAAATGAAATGCTTCATTGCTCTCCTTTCAACAAAGCACAGCCAAGTTATGCTCTTTCACTTTGCTATAAGAGAAAGATAAGTAAACACCACAATCAATCAATTAATCAGGTGCTTGTTAAGCGCAACTACTCCTCCGCAAGGGTCTCAAGGCACTGGGGGGGCGTGTAGCATCCATCAGTGAGGCGGTTCTTTGAATGCCTTCAGTTCCTTCGTGAAGTTGAGGAGGGGGTAGTTCATCTGAGGTGGAGCAGAAGGGTGTTCCAAGCTGTGACTGCGAGATGGGAGAAGGAGCGACCCCCTGTTCTTGTTTTCCTGATGCGGGTACTTCTGCGAGAGAGAGCTGGGCTGAACGTAGGGTCCTGTGGGGTACGTGGAAGCTGAGTCGCATGTTCAGGTAGGCTGGTCCGGTGTCGTGGAGAGCTTTGTGTGCGTGGGTGAGGATCCTGAAGGTGAATCTTTTCTTTATTGGAAGCCAGTGTAGTGTGCAAAGGTGTTGCGAGACGTGGCAGTGCCGAGGCAGGTCGAGGACCAGTCTGGCGGCAACATTCCGTATGTTCTGTAGTTTGCAGATGCGTTTAATGTTGATCCCTGCGTAGAGCGCTTTGCCATAGTCCAATCTGCTGGTAATGAGGGCATGTGTGATGGTCTTTCTGTGTTCGAGGGGGATCCACTTGAAGGCCTTGCGTAGGAGGCAGAGGGTGCGGAAGCAGGTGGATGTAACTGAGTTGATTTGGCGGTCCAAGTTGAGTTTGGAGTCCAGGATGATCCAGAGGTTGCGGGCTTGGTTCATGGGGATGGGCGGGCTTCCAAGGGGGGATAGCCATCAGGAGTAGTTCCACGCATCGAGTTGAGGGCCTATGATGAGTACTTCTCTCTTGTTCACGTTGAGTTGAAGGCAGCTGTTTTTCACAAAGTTGGCGACTGTTCCCATGTCTTCGCTGAAGTTGTGTCTGGCTGTGTTGGGTTCGTAGGATAGGGAGAGGATGAGTTGGGTGCCTAGATGATGTTGATTCTGTAGTTTCTGACGATGATGATCAGCGGGACATGTAGACATTAAACAGCGTGGGGATGAAGGAGGATCACTGGAGAACTCCGCAGGTGGTAGGAGTCAGGTCCGAGAGGAAGGGGGCAAGTCTCACTTGTTGAGTTCTGCCTGAGGGGAAGAATTGGATCCAATCGAGGGCTTTGTCTCTGATTCCGGATTCGTAAAGTCTGCTTATCAGGGTGTTGAGAGGCCAGGTAGGATGAGTGTCACTGTCTCTCCCTTGTCCAGCGGATGTTGTCTGTTGCAGACCTGGAGGGTTGTTTTGGTGCTATGGGTTTTTCTGAATCCAGATTGGGAGGCATTGAGGATGTTGTGGTCTTCCATAAAAGTGGCGAGTTGGCTGTTGATGGCTTTCTCAATTAATTTGCTGGGAATGGGAGCAGGGAGATGGGCCTGTAGTTCTTGAGGTCGGTGGGGTCTGCCAAGGGTTTCTTGAGGAGGGGGTTGATCTCGGTGTTGTCAGGGAAGGAGGCATCAGCTAGGGAGCGGTTGATGGTGAGGCAGAGCTTAGGGGCGATAGTGTCAGCGGCTCTGTTGAAGATGTGGTGGGGCCAAGCCTCCCTGGGGGCCCCGGAGTGTATGAACCTCATTATCTTCAGTGTGTCTATGGTAGGGAGGGGGGTCCAGCTGGTGATCGTTGGTTTATTGGTGTCGGGTTCTGGTGGAGTGGGTTCTGTGCGTAGATTGTCCTTGTTGAAGCTGTCATAGATGGTCTTGATTTTGTGGTGGAGGTAAGTGTTTAGTCTGTCACAGAGGTCCTGTGAGGGTGGGATGTCCGTTGTTTCACTGTTGGGTTGGGCGAACTCCTTGATGCTGCTGAAGAGTTCCTTGCTGCTGTGTACGTGTGAGAAGATCCTATCTTGTATTGCATTCTTTTTGGTGCTTCTGATGAGTTTGTGGTGTGCGGTGGTGGTGGCTCTGAAGTTGCTTTGAGCTTCTGTGGATTTGGTATTTCTCCAGATTTTCTTGAGGCGTCGACAAGTGTGTCTGGATTCTCTGAGTTCTGTGGTGAACCAGCTGGCTTTCTTGGCGTGGGTGCTGTTGTTCTTTTTCTTTTTGAGGGGGGCTGTGGTATTGGCGCAGTTGGCGATCCATTTGTGAAAGATGCATGCTGCGGTGTTCGGGTCGTCGTTGTGTGCGATGGTGGGGGCAGAGTTGGCGATGGTGGGGGTAAGCTGGTAATCGGTGATTCTTGCCCAGCTTCTGCGAGATGGTTGAAGTTGGGGTCTGAGGATGTTGGTTGTGTTGAAGGTGAAATGGATGCATCGATGGTCTGTCCATGGGGGTTCAGAGGTGATTCTGAAGGTGATGGAGGTTCCTGTTGTGAAGAGATGGGGTTGAGGGTGTGTCCTGCTGAGTGTGTTGGTTCCATCATGATCTCTCTGAGCCCTATGCTGTGGAGGTTGTCTAGGAGCGATGCAGTGTTGGGGTCTTGTGGGCTGTCGAGGTGGAAGTTGAGGTCTCCCAGCAGGGTGTAGTTGGTGGCTGTGATGGCTTATGCGGTGATGCAGTCACTGATGGAGTCAGCAAAGGGTCTGCGGGGTTCATGCGGGTGGTAGATGAGGGTTCCCCTGAAGGTGGATGTCGGGCTGTCCTGTAGTTTGAAATGAAGGTGCTCCATCAGGCTTGTGGGGTCTTCGCAGTGTGTGCTCAAACAGATGTTGGACTTGTGGACGATGGCGATTCCCCCCCTGGGTGGCTGGGGCGGTCTTTCCAGGTGATCTTGTCTCCTTGGGGAATGGCAATGGTGATGTCCGGGCCTGAGGTGGTGTTGTTCCAGTTCTCGGTGAGGAAAACGGCATCCGAGGAGGTTCTGTCAAGGAGGTCCCAGATTTCGATAGCGTGTTTTTGGAGGGAGCGGATGTTGAGGAGGATGCATTTCAGGGTTTTCAGTGTCGGAGTGTTGTGGGTGTGTTGTGCCAGATCCAAGGCCTAGGTGGTGGTGTAGGATTGGCAGCAGCGGAGGCAGCTGAAGGGTCCATGGGTGTCGGCTGGTGATACAAGCTTGCAGTTGTTGTTGCGTCTTGGGTTGAGTGTGAGGAGAGCTGCTGGAATGTAGAGGTGGCGGGTGGGAGGTCCATGGGTTCTGGCGGTGGTCGCGGTCGGATTGCAGATGGGCGCAGATGGGCTTGCCATTGGCATGCTAGCGGCTGCCATTAAGTAGGGAGGGGGGGACGAGAGGATAGCTGGGAGGCGGGAGCAGGAGCAACAGTACGAAAAAGGAGGGTGGGCCGCGGGGGCAGCAGCGGCTGGGAGGGGGGAGAGAGAGAGTTGGAGAAAAGCAAGAGAGAGAGAGAAAAGAGAGAGAGTGTGAGTAGAGAGTAAAATGAGAGTAAAAGTACAGAAAAAAGGGAAAACAGACTGAGAAGAGCACAGAAAGCGCAAAGGCACAAAACAATGGTCAGAAGAGCCCAAAAGGGGGAAGGCAGAGAAAGAGAGGCCGAGGGCCGGTGGGCAACGTAGCAGAACAGCAAAGCTCTCCCACTAGACACCAGGGATGAGGCACAGGCAGCAGCCTGCAGCCTGCAGGTGGTGGAGGGCCTCGCACTCCTGACCGGGGTCAGAGTTCAGTCTGACAGGGAGCTGCACGGAGGCAGAGCAGTTCACTTACCAGGTCTCCACATCACCAAACAACAGAAAACGGAATCTGTCAGAAGACTAGACTGACATTTGATCCGTCTTTAAACACACAACAAATGTGACAAGATAAAAACAAATTTTAAAGTCATCTTTAATGCTCACTCACCTTCAGAACTTCAGCATTGTTATTCTGTAGGGTTGCAGCACCCACCCAACCCTTCTTCCAGCAGCTAAGGCTCACAATGTTTCCTTCAATATGGAAACAGGTAACTGCATTATTAAGCCTCCTCCCTCTGGAAATTCCTTTCACTGGCTCTTCTTCATGAATCGAACATCCTATCATTTCACAAACAACCGAAGACCTGCATCTTCCACCAAGAGTTTGGTCTCAAATTTCTTTTAACCTGCCTGTAACCTCTCCTCTGTTTGTCCTTGTGGATTTGTTGCACCAGGTTGATATATGAGTGTGCGGTAAAAAAAACAAAATATGGTGTGAGTGAGGAAGCAACAATGAATTAGAGGGATAGTGATGAACAGTGAGTAGTATGAAAGAGTAAGCAAGGGGTGAGTAGTTCTGGTGCAGTTCATTATTAGTATTAGCAGCTTTGTTTAGATGTTCTTGTCCTAATCATTACTAGTGTGAAGCTCTGCTGTGTTGATGTTATCTAAAGACGTCTTGCTGAGTTTTGCCATTACTACTATGAGAGCTCTGCTGAGAACATTTGGGGCTGGGACAAACAGGGATAGTGTGCCGTATTACAATGAATGCCTTGGGGCAGCTCATTCAAGTGCAATACGGAACGGCTGCTTCAAAGCCGCCTCCGAGTTTTACAGTGCAGGTGGCATGCTGTGTGCACTTTGAGGAGGGCAGTGGGATCCCCTTACAGGCAAGTGCAGTGAGGGACTGCACCCACCAGCAGGGGGATGTCTGGGTGGTCCATGAGATCTCCTTCCTCCCCTCCAGAGGGCTGCCTTTAGCAGGTGCACTGAAAGTGTGCCATCTTTTTGTGGTGCACTTTCAGCGTGCCTCCTAAGAGCACATTTGCCTCTGCTTCTATAAAAAGGCATGGGTTCAGAGGCAAAGTGATTCCCTCATTTGCATGGGGCCTTGCCCCGTGCAAATGAGGGAACGTCCTCCCATGATAGCACTGGTGCTACATCTGCGCCAGTGCCATCTGTTTTACAGAAGGGGACACATAAATGTCTGCAGCCCCTTCTTTAAACACTATGGTGCCTCAGAGGCACACAAAGCTGGCACACACGCCTGTTGTGCCCTCAGGGCACAATGTGTAATACAGCCCATGGTGCTGTCCAAAACTTGTATAACAGCTCTAATGATAACTGTTTGCCTTCTCCATCTGTAGCATAGAAACTATGAAAATAAGCATAGAAAATAGGCTGATTTGTGTGGCTGTCACCAGGGTCTGTTACCCAATATTCCTTGCCAACCTCAAAATTTGTCCAAAAATACATTTCCCTCACATTTCTGTGATGGAAAGTTCTGGAATCTGAGGGGAGCCATAAACTCCCCTCCACCCAGCTTCTCCCCAAGTTTCCCGATAGAAATGGTACCTCACTTGTGTGGGTAGGCCTAGTGCCCGTGACAGGAAGCAGCCGAAACGCAGCGTGGACATATCACATTTTTCCACTGAAATCTGACCCTTTTTATGCAATGTGCCTAGCTGTGGATTTTGGGCCCTAGCTCACCCGTCACCCAAGAAAACCTGGCAAACCTTTACATGTTTGAAAAGTAGACAGCTAGGGGGATCCAGGATGGGGTGACTTGTGTGGCTTTCAGTAGGTTCTGTTACCCAGAATTCCATGCAAACCTCAAAATTGGTCTAAAAAACACAATTTCCTCATGTTTCTGTGATGGAAAGTTCTGGATCAGAGGGGAGTCACAAACGTCCTTCCACCCAGCATTCCCCCAAGTCTCCCGATGAAAATGGTACCTCACTTATGTGCTTAGGCCAAGTGCACCTTAAAAGAAAATGCGCAAAACGTAACGTAGATAATCAAATTTTTCCACTGAAAACTGACCCCTTTTTTGCAATGCGCCTAGCTGTGAGTTTTGAACACTTGCTCAGTTGGCACATAGGGAAACACAGCAAACCTGTACATTTTTTAATAGTAGACACCTAGGGCCATCCAGGATGGTGTGAGTTCTGTGGCTCTCACCGGGTTCTGTTACCCAGAATCCCTTGCATACCTCAAAAATTGTACAAAGCACATTTTCCCCACATTTCTGTGATGGAACATTCTGGAATCTGAGGGAAGCTATAGGAAAGTACCCTCTTTCTTGGCATGGTTACCCCCATTTTCTTCCTGATGCCAGTGTGCTTGACTGGTTCACTGGGATCCTGCTAACCAGGACCCCAATGATTATGCTCTCTCTCCCATAAATGTGGTTGTTACTTACTGTTAACACAGTATTTCACCCACAATTGGAATACTGGTGCCCCCTTGTAAGTCCCTAGTATATGGTACCCAGGTACTCAGGGCATTGGGGTTCAAAGGGATCCCCATGGGCTACAGCATATCTTTTGCCACCTATAGGGAGCCCATGTAAAGGCTTCTGCAGTACTGCTATTGCAGCCTGTGTGAAAAGGTGCAAGCACCCTTTCACTGCCATTTACACTGCACCAGGTCACAAATAAGTCACTCTTATGGCAGGCCTTCCAGCCCTGAGGACAGGGTGCAAAGTACCTGTGTGTGAGGTCACCCCTGCACTAGCAGAGGTGCCCCCACGACCTCCAGGACCCTTTTCACAGACTTCATGAGTGCGGGGATGCCATTTTACTTGTGTACCGGACATAGGTCACTACCTATGTCCAGCTACATAATGGTAACTCCGAACATAGGTATGTTTGGTGTCAAACATGTTGGAATCATACCCAAGGCTTTTGTAAGCATTGGTTGTATGATTCCATGCACTTTGTGTGCTCCTTAGAGGACCCCTAGTATTGCCTTTGCAGGTTTTTGCAGGAAGCCCCAGATGCTGCCACCTCACAAACAGGTTTCTGCCCTCCTGTTGCTTGAAAAGCTTGAGCCCAGGAAGGCAGAACAAAGGATTTCCTTTGGTAGAGGGGTATTACACCCTCTCCCTTTGGAAATAGGTGTCACAGGCTTTGGGAGGGGTAGCCTCCCCAAGCCACTGTAAATGCTTTGAAGGGCACATATGGTGCCCTCCTTGCTTAAACTAGCCTACACCAGTTCAGAGACCCCCAATCCATGCTCTGGCATGAAACTAGACAAAGGAAAGGGGAGTAACCACATCCCTGCCAATCACCGCCTCAGGGGTGGTGCTCAGAGCTCCTCCAGAGGGTCCGTGGGTTTGGCAACTTGGATTCCAAGTTGGCAGGGAACTCTGGGAGCATCTGAGTGGCCAGTGCCAGCAGGTGACGTCAGAGCCCTCCCCTGATAGGTGCTTACCTGTTAGGTGACCAATCGCCCTTTCAGGGCTATTTAGGGTCTCTCCTTTGGGTGGTTCTTCAGATTCGGACTACAAGACTCCAGCAGGAATCCTCTGCATCCTCCACTTCAACATCTCACTGAAGAAACTGCATCTGGACCCTCCAGGAACTCTACAAGCTGTAACAAAGAAGCAAGACGACTTCTGCAACATTGTATCTCTGGCTCCTGCCAGCAACTACAACTGTTTCCCAGTTGTGCATTCTCTGAGGACAGCCCGCCTTCAGCCTGCACTAGAAGAGCGAAGGAATCTCCCTTGGGGTGAAGGAGTCACTCCCCTGCTTCAGTAGGCACCAACTGCAACGACAACTGGCTGCATGGATCCCCTCTCCTGAAGAGCTACATGGGTCCTGAATCACGGAGGTAGACTGAAGTGGTTCCGATGGTCCTCACGTCCCACTGTCCAACTTAGTTGGAGGTAAGAGTTTGCCTCCCCACGCAAGACTGCACCCCCATGCTCCATGAGTTTTGCTGCTGCCAAGGCTTGTTGGCATCTTTCCTCCAAGTCCTTTGTGCATCTTGTAGCTCTGGCCCCCAGCACTCTATCCTGCGACGCACAGCTTCCTGAGTGGTTCTCCAGCAGCGTGGGAGCCTTTGTCGTAGTGTTGCATGGGCCTCTTCTGCAACTTCTTTGTCCTTGTGCTGAGGGACTCCTGTGTGTGCTGCCCGGTCTTCTGGGGGCTCTTTGAGTTGCTGAGAGAGCCCTCTGACTTCCCCTCCTGGGTAGAGTCCACCTGGTCCTTTCTGGTCCCAGACAGTGCTATTTTCTGCTAACCGTGAGCTTTGCACGTGCCAAGGCTTGTTGGCAGACTCCAGCGACGCAAACCAGACTGCAATCCTCCATCCAGCGTGGGACATCACTTGCACCATCCAGGAACCTGACTCCATCTTCTTGGGTGCAGTACTGACTGTTCTTCCTCACCGGTGGTTCTTCTTTTGCACCTTCATCTGGGTTAGCAGTGGCTCCTGTTCTCCTTGGACTCTTATGTGCTTCATGGACTTGGTCCCCTTCTTCCACAGGTCTTCAGGTCTAGGAATCCACTGTAGGTGTCTTGCGGACTCTTCTGGTTCTTGCATAATTCTTCTTGTTTTTGTGTATGTTCTGGGAGAGTTACTGTGATTTACTCCTACTTTCCTCAGCACTGTGGAGTGTTCTAGTACTTACCTTTGGGGTTTTCTAGTACTTCCAGCTCCCCTCTACACATTACTCTTGCCTAGGTGGGAGACCGACATTCTCATTACACTTTCTTAGTACATGGTTTGTGCTCCAGATGCCCTTTTCTAACTATTGTGGTTTTCCTTCATTGCACTGTTTTCTAACTGTTTTACACCTGTTTCTGCATATTAGTGTATATAATGTGTGTATTACTTACCTCTAAAGGGAGTATGGACTCTATGGAATTTTTGGTATTTGTGTCACCAAAATAAAGTACCTTTATTTATGTAACACTGAGTATTTTCTTTCATGTGTGTGAGTACTGTGTGACTACAGTGGTATTGCATGAGCTTGCATGTCTCCTAGATAAGCCTTGGATGCTTATGCACAGCTACCTCTAGAGAGCCTGGCTTCTAGACACTGCCTACATTTCACTAATAAGGGATAACTGGAACTGGTATAAGGTGTAATTACCATAGGTACCCACAACAAACCAGGCCAGCCTCCCATAGAAGCCTACACATTTTCTGCCACCTAGCATTCCCCTCGGTCTCCTGATGAAAATGATACCCCACATGTGTGGGCGAGCCAAGTGCCTGCAACGGGGAAGGGCCAAAAAACTGTAGAGATTGAGGGGGAACCAAATCAGGTTCAGAAGGGCAGGTTTTTTTTAATATGTTTTTAGGCTGAATCTGCTTTGGGCACCCACACAAATGAGGTATCATTTTTATTGGGAGACTAAAGGGAACACTGGGTGGTTGGCAACATGTGGTTAATTTCTGTTTCCGGAAGAATATGGCACACGAATGCAAGGAAAATGTGTGATTTTAGTCACATTTTGAGGTTTGCAGGGTATTGTGGGTAAGAAAACTTATTGGGACCACAAGAGACACACCACCCTGTATTCCCCTGAGTGTCTAGTTTACAAACATATCTAGAGTCATAGATTTTCCCTAGAGACAATGTACACCTTGGTAGAGAAAGACAGAAAAGACAAGTATTACTGCACAACCACCCATTCCTTAAGGAGACATACATACTGGTCGGATCTGGCTCAAGGATAAGTGATGGCTCAAAATATAAAATTTTATTAACAAGAGATTTCACAAAAATGAAATACCCCTTTAATAATTGAAAGGTTAAAAAACTGAACCAATGACTCACAGCTCGTGACCTGTAAAGCTGCGTCAAGGCACCAACCGCTTTACAGTCCATTCACACACCTTTCAGAGTTGAAACACACAAGATCATTCACACCACCTGCCACGGGACCAATACATTACAACACTCACATCGATAGACAGACCCATTCAAGGACCCATCACTTTCATATGCCCACATGATCGACATACAGCAATCACACCGGCTGGCAACTGACGGAGCGTTTGGCTAGCAGTGTGTGTAGTGACCAGCAACTAACTACTCACACACCTCCAGCCAAATGCCAGCTCACACACAGATCCAGCCAAGCACCAGCTCCCACACACCGCAGCCAAGGACCAGTCCATGCACACCGCCGGTCAAATGCTAGTCCACACACACCGCCAGCCAAGCTTCAGTCCAAAACACACCGACAGCCAAGTGCCAGTCAACACACACCTCAGGCCAAAGGGCAGTCAACGCACACCGTCAGCCAAGCACCAATCCATGCACACCACAAGCCAAGTGGCGGTCTATGCACACTGCCACCAAAGTGCCAGCCACGCACTCCGCCAGTCAAGTGCCAGTCCACACAGACCGCCAGCCAAGCACCAGTCCACGCACACCACCATCACATTTTTTTAACCAAAAAGAAAACACAAACCAAATGGAAGTATACACCAAACTACAAACACAACAGCTCTAACTAAATACATCACAAAAATGTCAACCGTGAAACTGAAGAAAAAGTATCATATGATATAGACCAGGCAGTTCACTTTTACACTCACTGTTGCTCCCAAAAACTCCAGTGCATGTGAAATGATCAAAAACATGCAGGCAAAAACAGCCCAGGTTTAGAAGGATACTTGGGGCAATGCATAAGACTCTCCTTGCACATGGCTCTTCGCATACAGACTCTACATCTCTTACACAGATTCTTTTTTTGGGGGGTGCTGGGAGGAATGTAATCAAGAAAGTGACAAGCTTTGAATCTAGCCACATCCTCCACCACTCCAGCTCCAGGAACACTTGCCTGTTCCACAACAACAAGGCTGTCTATGACAGACTGCTGAAACTGAACAAATGTCATCTTTGACTCTGCAGAACAATCCTTGAAGACAACAAAAGCATTGAAGGTTGCAAGAACAAAGAAATAGATAGCCATCTTCTTATACAAAAAATAAGCCTTACAAACAGGAGTGTAAGGTTTGAACCTCTGATCTACTCTGTCTACACCACCCATGTGCTTAATGTAGTCTAAAATTCACACAGGGTTGCGCACTTCAGCAACCTGACATCAAACAATCACAAGTGAAGAACTTTCAGCATAGTTGGTAGTCAGCATATAGATATCCCTCCTGTCTGCACATTTCACAGCTAGCAGATCATCACTACGCAAGGCACTGCACTGTCCCCTCTCACGTTTTTTAACAAACAAGGTCCTTTGGATGACCTTTACGGTTAGAGTGGACTGTTCCAAAAGCAACAGTGTCCACTTTGAACAATTCCCTGAACAATTGCACACCAGCGAAGAAGTTATCTATGTATAAATGGTGACCTTTGTTAAAAAGTCCTCTCACAAGTTCTCACACAATTTTTTCACTAACTCTGAAAACGGACGGACAACCATGGGGGTCAATAGTGGAATCCCGACTAGCGTACGCCCCGTAATTATATTACATATCCTGTCCTACTCTCAGACAGCATACACATCTTAATTCCATAACATGCTCTCTTCCTAGGAATGTACTGCCTAAAAACTAAACGGCCCTTGAACATGACCAAAGACTCACAGACAGCTATTTCTTTCCCTAGAAGATAGATCTCTAAAAACCGATATACAAAGTGATCAAGGACAGGGAGAAACTTAAAAAGACGGTCACAACCAGGGTGATCTTGTGGCAATGATAAAGCATTATCAACAAAATGCAGCATCAGAAGGAGAAGCAGATACCGATCACGACTCATGATTGTGGAAAATATAGCCATTGCCATCAAGGCACTAGTAGACCAATATAAAGACAGCAGTGGCTTACTTATCAAACCCATCAAAATGTTAAACCCAAGAACGTCTTCAACTCATCCAGATTTGTGGGAGTCCACTGGGTAGCTCTGAATTGGGGGGTTAAGTCTGGCACTGTTGTCCCTCAAATTCTGTTCAGCATACAAATTAGTCTACTCAACACTCTCACCCAAAAATACATGGTCCATAAACAACTAAAAGAAATGTATTTATAGGCAAAATGTTTTCAGTATTTACTCTACACCCTAGGACACCAGTTATGATGGGCAACATAGGCTGCACCATCTTTGGGGCAGCCCAGAGTTCAGCTCTTCCAGTGGGAAGCCTTGCAACCCCAAGCTGCAATCCATATGCCTCTTGCTGCACTATCAGCACATCAGTGTCCTCCTCTAAAAGAGGCACTTCCTCTGCACTGAGAGTGGCTTCATCATCAGATGATTCCTCTCAGACAGAAATTTTACTGCCAGAATCTTGCTCTTCCTCCTCTGCCTCAGATGCAGTCGGTTTCATAATGATGGTCAGAGGAAGATTCAAAAAGCATAACAATAACCTGATGAGTGGTCATCTTGCAGCCAGTCATAATCCTTACTAATAAAAGTAACTTGACAAATAAGTCAACAAAAATCAACACTGTGTAAAGTAAGTAGTCAACAAAGTGTGGCTTTATCGCAAAGACCTATATACTCAAAAACAATATCACTCACTTGCCATAGACATGAAACCTCACCAGCACCTACTCTGCACAGACCCAGCAAGCACCAACGATATCAAACTAGAAAGGAAAAAGAACAAAAAAGTCACAAGTCTTTACAATACACATCATGCACAAATGCAATGAGAATTTTCACACAATAAAACTGAAGCCAAGCATGCAGCTATTATTACACCATTTACAAAAAACACATTCATGCAAGGAAATGACACATGCAACTACACAAACTGCAGATCTACCAGTGACTAAACCACAAGGAGGAATGACAACAAAGAAAATCCAAAGCTTTGCACTAGAATAAAAAGGAGAAATAGAACATGACAATCACAAATGCAAATGACAATAAATAAAACCGTTAATATCCTAAAACGCTATGTCATTACCCAAAAGCCAGTCCACACATACTGCCAGCCAAGCGCTGGTCCACAGATACCGCCAGCCAAACTCCAGACACAAAAAAAAAATTCCCTGGTCTCTATTGGTTTTCTGCCCATACATATGGCCCTAAAACTATGGCCAATTTACCACCAAGGAGGACACAAAAACAGCCAAATGTAAATATAAATACCCCCCATTGGGACAACACTTAGCCAAGGAGCCAACCCCAAACATGAACCTGGTGCTAGTGAGTTTTCTGCCCTGGGCCAGTTGTGCTTCCGAATAGGGCTAATATGTCCCTGGTGGAGAGGGGGAGCCAGAAAACAGCCAAAAGTAATTTCAAACACCATCATCCTCCATATGGGTGCCCCTTGTCTAAGGGGCCAGCCCAAACATATCAGAAAGAATCCCCGGTGCTAGTGGGTTTTCTGCTCCCCTGGGGAGCAGAGGGGCCTTCAAATAGGGACAATCTGACCAGGGGTGGCACAAAACAGCCAAAAGTAATTTTGAACAATATTATCCCCTATAGGGGGACCCTTGCCCAAGGGGCAGCCCTTAAACATAATGTAAAAAAAAACCTGGAGCTCGTGGGGTTTCTGCCCTTCCTGGGGGCAGATAGGCCTTCAAATAGGGCCACCCCCAAATATAATCCAAAATAATTCCTGGTGCGATTGGGTTTTTTTCTGTCCCCCTCAGCCCCTGGCAGATGTGCCTCTAAATAGGGCCGATCTGCCCCCAGGGGTGCCAGAAAATGGCCAAATTATTGCTCCTTTCATTTTTAGTGGCCCTTGCCCAAGGGGACGCTCACTATTATCAAATAAAAAATCCCTGGCACTAGTTGGGGCATTCCTGCTGCACGATTGCGACCCCATGCACGATCGTGCAGCAGGAATGCACTGCAGAGAGACATCGGGGAGAAGAATAACTCTTTCCTCTTCCCCGATGCCTCTTTGTATGGTAAACCCCCGGCAGGCAAACGTACCTGCCCGGACGTACGCTGGAAGCCATATGGCTTCCAGCATGTTGGGCGGTTTATAATGACGACAGTGTGCACCATTGTGTGCCGACGTCCTGGGATCGCCGAGGAGTTGAAGTTTGGGAGTGGCAGCAGAAGCGCTTCCGCTGCCATCCTTTATGGGGTGGGTGAAAGTGGGCTGCCAACGCGGGGAGCGCCAGTGCTTCATCCATGGGCGGATGTGTAGGAGGCTGACCTGGCTTGTAGCGGGTACCAATGGTACTTACACCTTATGCCAGGTCCAGTTATCCCTTATTAGTAGAGTGTAGTAGTGTTCTAGCAGCTTAGGCTGATAGAGGTAGCTATAGCAGAGCAGCCAATGCTGAACTAGGAGACATGCAAAGCTCATGCAATACCACTTATATCATATAGGTACTATATCATAAGAAAGGCAATACTCATAGTTACTGAAAATAAAGGTACTTTATTTTAGTGACAATGTGCCAAAAATATATCTCAGAGGATATACTCCCTTATGAGGTAAGTAACATGCACAAAATATACACAACTAATGAAATCAGGTAAGTAAAACAGTCAGAAAGTAACGCAAACACCGTAAAACAGGATGCAATAGGCCTAGGGACAACACTAACCATATACTAAGAAAGTGGAATGCGAACCACAAATGCACCCCTAGGCAAGTGTAGTGTGTAGAGGGTCGTTGGGAGTGTGAGAAAACACTAAGGGTGTAAAGGAGACCCCACCCCAAGACCCTGGAAAGTAGGAGTAAAGTACTACTATTTCCCCCAAAACACACTAAAGTCGTGATAAAGGATTTTGCAAGGACCACAACAGACTGCAAAGCACTGAAGACAGATTCCTGGACCTGATGACCTGCAAAGGTAGGGGATCAAGTCCAAGAGTCGCTAAAGTGTCCAGGGGGGGCAAGAGCCCACTAAACCCCGGATGAAATTGCAAAATGGCTGCCTCGTTTGGAAGAAGCTGCAGGATTTGCAACAATGAAAGGAGGTAAGTAGTACTTTTTTGTGCAGAAGGTGTCCCACGGCATGCTGGAGGACGCAGAGTTGCTTCCTTAGCAAAATACCACAAACAAGCCTTGCTACCTGCAAGAGTCGGGGTTGGAAAAAAAGGGTGCTGCCCGGGCTCAGGAAGGACCAGGATGTTGCCACTTGGGAGAGGAGACAGAGGGGGCCCTCAGTAACGTAGAGAGCCCTCGGACAGGAAGGAAGCACCCACAGAAGTCCTTGAACACAGGTTCAAGAAAACTGAACACGGCGGTCGTCTCAATACTGCAAAGAGAGGTCCCACGACACTGGAGATCAACTCAGGGAGCTGAGCATCGCAGGACGGAGTGCTGGGGACTTAGGCCCAGCTGTGCATGCATGATTTCTTGCAAATGTACACAGAAGCCCTTGTAGCTGCAGATCACATGGTGCACAGGATTACTGTCTGGGGAGGGGAGGCAAGGATTTACCTCCTCCAAATTCAGACAGTTGGACCACTGGACAGTCTGGGTCACTTGGGTCCACCACCTGTGTTCTAGGGGCCACGCTCATCAGGATGAGAGGGGACCCAGAGTACGGGTGAGGCGGAAGTTTGGTGCCTGCTGGAGCAGGGGGAAGATTCTGTCAACCCACAGGAGATTTCTTCCTGGCTTCCAGTGCAGGGTGAAGGCAGGCAGCCCCAAGAGCATGCACCACCAGGAAACAGTCGAGAAAACCTGCAGGATTAGGCGCTACAATGTCGCTGGTAGTTGTCTGGCTACTTTGTTGCAGTTTTGCAGGCGTCCTGGAGCAGTCAGCGATCGTTCCTTGGCAGAAGTCAAAGAGAGAAGTGTAGAGGAACCCTGATGAATTCTTGCAAGTCGTAATCTGAGGAAAGGCCCACTGGAGAGACCCTAAATAGCCCTCAGAGGAGGATTGGCCACCAAGTCAGGTATGCACCTATCAGGAGGGGTCTCTAACTTCACCTGCTGGCACTGGCCACTCAGAGGCCTCCAGAGGGCCCCCACACCTCTGAAAACAAGATGGCAGTGGTCTGAGACACACTGGAGGAGCAAGTGAAGGTTAGACATATAGGTGACTTATAAGTTACTTAAGTGCCCTGAAAATGGCTGTGAAATAACGTGTGCGTTATTTCACTCAGGCTGCAATGGCAGTCCTTTGTCAAGGTTTGTTTGAGCTCCCCATGGGTGGCAAAAGAAATGCTGCAGCCCATATGGATCTCCTGGAACCCCAATGCCCTGGGTACCTAGGTACCATATACTAGGGACTTTTAAGGGGGGTCCAGTATGCCAATTGAAATTGGAAAATGTAGTCTCTAGCCTATAGGGACACATTTAAAGGCAGAGAGAGCATGAGCACTGATGTTCTGATTAGCAGAGCCTCAGTGACACAGTTACGCACTGCACAGGCATACATATTTAGGCCACAAACTATGAGCACTGGGGTCCTGGCCAGCAGGATCCCAGTGAGACAGGCAAAAACATAGTGACATACATGTAAATTGGGGGTAACATGCCAAGAAAGATGGTACTTTCCTACAGGATGCGAGGACGGGATGGTTCCGTCCTCAGCACATGCCCATCACAGCAAATGATGGAACCATTCTGTCATCAGCACACAAGGGGTTACCATGGAAAATGCACTATTTTGACACCCTTTTTTCTCAGCCCTCACTTGACGGATCCCCCCGAAACTTCCCATGCACAACAAGATTCTTGGGCACACACTTTTGGAACATTTTGGGAAGATTGTCCAAATGGTGCCAAAGATGCAGGTCAAAATATACTTTTTCTATGGAAACTAGGTCCTAACTGTACCACTACTGGTGATGATCAGTAGGTTTTTTATATATATATATATATATATATATATATATATATATATATATATACACACACACACTCACACATATATATATTTACTAAAAAGAACAAAGGACACAGGGATGTTATATTTAGGAAATAGAATTAAAAAAACATAGATATTCACTTAAAAGAAACTAAGGCTGCAGGGACGTTACACTTAGGTTCTGAATTTACTCGTACAAAACCACCGAAATTCAGCAGTTACAGCTCCCAGCCACTCCCAGGAAACGAGAGCTGTTTGACAGTTCTCACTTGCTGGGAGTGGAGTTGAGTTTGCTCTGACTTGGTGGGAGCAGTCAAAGCTCCTGCCAAGTCAGAGCATACAGCTATGTCCTAGGGGTGGGCACCCACCATTCACAGTTTTTTCTTCAATAAGTTGACTGCTAATGTTTCATTGTTATTTTTATTGACATTATAAAATGTTGTTATGAGTGCTGTGATATCTGGGGTAATTAGTGCATGGTGAGGGCGCAAGTTCTAGTTACTTAAAATAACTTTAACTATAACTGCTTAATTTCTATGATTTTGTGGAAGTAAATTCAGAACTACAACATCACTGTCACCTTTGGTTTTTTAAGTGAATTTTTTTTAAATGTAAAGTAATTTTAGTTGCTATGCGTTAATCCAACTATCACCTTGCATGGCCTTCGGTTGTGCACGGTGGGGACTGGTCACAGGGCCAGGCCTCACAATCAAGTCCCCACAACCTTTGGCTGGGTGGGGCATTGGTTGGCCACAGGACCTGGCCTGTGGCCTACCTCCATAACCACCCAACCCCACACTGCACACAGCTGGGGGTTGGTGATGGGCCTGTCTCTCTGGGTGTGAGAGGGTGTCTCTGGGTGTGAGAGTGTTTGTCTGGGTGTGAGAGGGTATCTGTGGGTATTAGTGGGTGTTAGAGTGTCTGGGTGTGACAATAGGTGTGAGAGGGTGTTTCTGGGTGTGAGAGTGTCTGTGAGTGGGTGTGTGAGTGTCTGTGTGAGTCTCTGAGTGGGTGTGTAAAAGAGTGGGTCTGTGAGTGGGTGTGTGAGAGTCTGAGTGGATCTGTGAGTGGGTGCGTGAGTCTCTGAGTGGGTCTTTGAGTGTGTTCATGAGTGCACGATTGGGTCTGCGAGTGTCAGAGTGGGTCTATGAGTGTTTGTGGGAAAGTCTGAGTGGGCCTACGAGTGGGTGTGTAAGTGTCTGCTGGACTGTGGGTCTGTCAGTGGGTGCATGAGTGTTGAGTGGCTCTTTGAGTGGGTGCATGAGTGTCGGACTGGGTCTGTGACTGGATGCTTGAGTGTCTACCTAGGTATGTCAATGTGTGCATGAGTGTCTGAGTGGGGCCTCTGAGTGGGTGTGTGAGGATCTGAGTAGGTCTGTGAGTGGTTGCATGACTGTCTCAGTGAGTCTGTGAGTGAGTGTGTGTCTGACTGGGTCTGGGAGTGGGTGCATAACTGTCTGAATGGGTCTGTGAGTGGGTGCGTGAGAGTCTGACGTGGTCTGTGAGTGGGTGCATGACTGACTGAGTAGGTCTGTGAGTGGGGGCATGAGTATTTATGAATACCAAGTGTGGTGTGAAAAAAAACTTTTCTTTCAATATTTATTCCCATACTGTGTTCGCCAATGAACCCTATACACAACCATGGAGTTACATCGACCCTGGCCCCTTGTATCTTCTTTTACACATTTCTTTTCATGCCCCGGGAGCCTTCCCTGTATAATAGAAAATAAATAGAGGCCACAACTTTCTGCTCTGTTTGACGCCAGCCAATCAGTGGCCTTCTGTGGCATGAGTACTAACGATTACACCACAACAGTATTTGCGAAGTGTTCGCGCCTCTATATACACATAGTCAGTTTTCTTTTATTATCTCAAAAACTACTTAACGGATTTACACCAACAAAAAAAGCTTCTTTTCTGGAACAAAAGCTACCCTTATGGCGAATTAGGTGTAATTCTATTCATCCGTTTGGGCTCTAGTCATGTTCAAAATCCCTATGGGAATTATAATAGGAAACACACTTTTTTTACCCTCCTTTTTCTCAGTCCCCGCTTGATGGATCACCCTGTAACTTTTGGGAGGTGACCTGCTTTTATAATGAGTTAGCGAGATGTCGTACATTGATGAGTAAGCAGGTGAGTGGCTTTGATAATGATTTAAAGTGGTGATATATTTCCACAATGAATTAAAGATGTGATGTGCAAGTTTGGGATCTAGAAATTGAGATATCTATCTAACGGTCTGGGTGCAATGGGGTACTTCGAATGGTCTATAAATCAAGGTCGTTCTTGCAGCCAGGCCCATAAGAGTTGGCAAGTGCATCTCTCCCTGGACTCCTGAGAGAGAGAAGGACTAGAATCCTCTGTGATGCTGATTTTGCTCACACATGTCCCTGAAGTGGGCGGTTACGTCATAACCACCAGATTAAGCTTTATAGACACATAGGTGGTCATTCTGACCCTGGCGGTCTTTGACCGCCAGGGCGGAGGACCGCGGGAGCACCGCCGACAGGCCGGCGGTGCTCCAATGGGGATTCCGACCGCGGCGGTAAAGCCGCGGTCGGACCGGCACCACTGGCGGGGTCCCGCCAGTGTACCGCGGCCCCATTGAATCCTCCGCGGCGGCGCAGCTTGCTGCACCGCCGCGGGGATTCCGACCCCCCCTACCGCCATCCAGATCCCGGCGGTCGGACCGCCGAGATCCGGATGGCGGTAGGGGGGGGTCGCGGGGCCCCTGGGGGCCCCTGCAGTGCCCATGCCACTGGCATGGGCATTGCAGGGGCCCCCGTAAGAGGGCCCCTAAATGTATTTCACTGTCTGCTGCGCAGACAGTGAAATACGCGACGGGTGCAACTGCACCCGTCGCACAGCTTCCACTCCGCCGGCTCGATTCCGAGCCGGCTTCATCGTGGAAGCCTCTTTCCCGCTGGGCTGGCTGGCGGTCTGAAGGCGACCGCCCGCCAGCCCAGCGGGAAAGTCAGAATTACCGCCGCGGTCTTTCGACCGCGGAACGGTAACCTGACGGCGGGACTTTGGCGGTCGGCCTCCGCCGCCCGCCAAGGTCAGAATGAGGGCCATAATGAGGTGGAATGTATAAGCGAGCATCATCGCTGTCTACCACTCTCAGGTGGTCCCACCTCTTGAAAGGCAACCCCTGTTCGCCTCTCAGTTGAGAGGCAAAAAAGCGAATGGGACTCAATTGAGTGGAGTGCACAGGCTGCGATGTTTTGGCTGCAAGAAAAGAAAGGAAAATCGTGAGTTTCAAATTATTTGCGGAAAACAGAGAGATATCATTGCCTACTGCTGCAAAATCTCTGGGTGAGTTAGGCACTCGCTGCTTACATGTGGTGTGTACCAAACACCCTGGCAAGCCTTCCATCACCCTGAGGTCGGTAAATTAATTGCCTATAAATTTGGTAACAATACCATTTGTTATTTTTATTGTGCAAACAGAGCAATATGGTGGTATGAAGCCATATGTGTGAAAAGGTTTATTAACTTTTGATCCATGTGAGATAGAAAACGATTTCTCTTCAAATCAGCAAGTAATGCTGTAGGAATTTGGGTTACATAGCTAAGTGTGACGAATTCATATTAATGTAAAAATTGCCACAGCTGCACAATTGCATTTTTACAATGCCCCCCACCCCCTGGCTTCTTAAGTAGTAGCCATGGACACCCCATTCTTGGCTCTACCGTGTCTCACTAAGTGACAAGTGTATGTGCTGCTGTGCTCGGCCCTTCTATTTCACCAAGGAATGAGGGCCCAGTAAGTCCAATACGTGCTTCTTTTCCCCGAGGATGGCTCCTAGCAACCTGGACCAGTACCAATACTTTTGATGCCAAGGCTGATTTGCATATGATTGGTTCTCTCCTTCCAAGACTCATTTAGCATATGGTTAGACCCTGCTATAATGACTCAGATGAGCTAAAAAAGATGGAGTGGAATGCTCCCAGACGGTTCTCCAGTGGTTTAAAGGTAATTTATTCAGGCCTTTCCAGCCATCATTTATTGCCTGACCCTGGACTTTCTTAGTCTTTGAGCAAACAGTGTGGTCTGAGTGTGGGGAGGAAGGAGGGTGTTTGGACTCAGGAGTGCAGCTGTCACCTGCGGAACTGGGGTCGGTGCAGAGGTCGCAGGGAAGAGGGCAGGGGTCATGGGCACACCCAAACCTCCTAGCATATATTTCAAGGGTATTCTCCTACCTTTAAGTGTCCGATTGAGGAGGTTCTCAAGGCAGATAAATAATCACAGACGTGTTATGCTCTGTCATACTTATATGCTACAAATTGATTTAGGCTAATCTTAGACTTGGAAAGGCAGAATTTCAGAGTGGACGCCTTGATGATGCTTTTCTATTGACCACAGAATAACTCAGCCTGTCGTTTGGATGACATGCAGCTTTTTTTTTGGCATCTAGTATGAAAGCCATATATCAAATTGCCATGTTGTCAAGCTTCTATCACATTGTATTGTGTATTGGCTCCACGGCGTGCATGCAGAATATGCCCCTCATGAAGACAAATACCTTGCATTTAGGAAGCCCAGGTACTCTAGTTTTAGCAGCAAGTGCGTGCTTCTGCCACATATATCTCCAACTATGTCCCTTCTCTTCACATTGATTGGCTCTGTTGTACACCCCTTCAGTCTCTTATCGATCAGATCTCAACCTCTGAGACTCAAACCCATCCCTGCTGCAAGTGGTTCCTCAAGCGTCCATCCTGTCACTAGCAGTGTTATCAATCAGTAGAAACCAGCCTCATTAACTCATTGACAGTTCTGTGGCTGACCCTGTGCTTTTGAGACGTTTTGCAGATCCCAAATATGATGCACATTTAAATACAAATTGCAGTGGTGAGGGCTTAAGCTGCCTGCTTTGGTGTCGATTTGGGACCTGCAGCACTTTAAAGCCCTTGATTAGGGCTGAATTAAAAGAGGAAACGTGGAAGAATCTTAATACATACACTTCTAAAAGGCCACAGAAGCATCTGGACCTTCCCATGTGTTTTGAACGGAAGCACAGAGTAGTGAGAATTAGATGTTGTTGCTTTATTCCCTACACTGAGCAATTGGTATAGCCGAATACATGACGAGGAAAACATATGAGGTCCTATTTGCTTCTCTGGCGACGAGACTTTGGGGGTCATTTTGACCCCGGTGGGCGGCGGTCGCCGCCCGCCTGGAGGGAACCGCCATATGGCCGCTCCGCGGTCGAAAGACCGCGGAGGCCATTCTGGCTTTCCCGCTGGGCTGGCGGGCGACCGCCAGAAGGCCGCCCGCCAGCCCAGCGGGAAACCCCTCCCCACGAGGAAGCCGGCTGCGAATGGAGCCGGCGGAGTGGGCATGTGCGACGGGTGCAGTTTGCACCCGTCGCGTATTTCAGTGTCTGCTAGGCAGACACTGAAATACACAGTGGGGCCCTCTTACGGGGGCCCCGCGGCACCCCCTACCGCCATCCTGTTCCTGGCGGGCGAACCGCCAGGAACAGGATGGCGGTAGGGGGTGTCAGAATCCCCCATGGCGGCGCAGCAAGCTGCGCCGCCATGGGGGATTCCAAGGGCAACGGTAAACCGGCGGGAGACCGCCGGTTTACCCGTTTACCCTTTCTGGCCGCGGCAGAACCGCCGCGGTCAGAATGCCCTTTGGAGCACCGCTGGTCTGTCGGCGGTGCTCCCGTGGCCGGTGACCCTGGCGGTCACCGGCCGCCAGGGTCTGAATCAGGCCCTTTGTGTGTATTTGTCGTAATTTCCACTTGAACACCCCTTTTGCCTGCTCCACACCCGAACACCCAAGGGAGTGGGACACAGTGGTCAGGGGGTCTTACTACCTCAAAAAAACATACCCGTGGTCCAGGTAATTATCCTCCATTTGGTCACCCTCCGTTGCAGTCTCTGTTCAAAACAACGCTTGTGTTTGTGACACCAGTGAATGGCATTTCAGGCTCCACCTGATTTATACATGCTGTAACAATAGTGCAAGGCCACACAACGTAGGGCTGCAAGGGCAGGGTATTTAACTTACAAACATCGAAAAAACCACAATGAAAGCTTAGGGTCATCAGTGTGCCATTTAAAGGGATTAACTACTTCATGCCAATGTTTTCAACAGAGCTCCACCCCTTTTTCTTGCATTTCTTTTTTTCCATTGTCCAAGGTTTCATATACGTGAAATCTCTTTATTGATGCCATAATTACAATTTCACAATTGCTTTATTAACGATCTTGCTTTCTCAAATTTGCTTGAAAATGAACTATTTTCCTACTTGTTTTCCAAAATTTTCCTGGGGGGAACTGGGGAGGGAGAACAGGGGGGGGGCACCCAGGAGGACCCACTCAAACCCTCCTGAGGATAGTCAAGCTCACTTGCTAGGCTCGCTCACCATAGGACATTCATCACAAACATATATGCCCCACTCAAATGTCACCAGCCGCCACTGTCTACAGTATAAATGTGAAGCTAACTATGTCTATCTTTTGCCTAATTGTGTATTCCATTGCATAATATGGTTTATACCTAGGAGCATGATAGAGCTATCAGGACTTCAGTGAAGCCCCAGTTTGACCATGAATCCCTAGCAGTTAAAACATAAGATGCTGAATTGCTCCAAGAAAGCTGAACACTGTCCCTCACACTTAAAACATGGGCGGTCATTATGAACATGGCGGGAAGGACCGCCGACAGCCGTGTCGGCGGTGAACAGAATCCCGCCCGTGGCCGCGAATGGAAACCCACCATATAATGATAGAAAAACCCAACCCCTCCAAAAATTCCCAGACCACCACTCCCCACCAGGACACTATCGGCGGGAATCCCGGCCCACCCCACCCCGCCTCCGCCAAGCACACCCACATCCCGCCCTCCAAATAATGATGCACAAATCACCTCGGCGGACAGTGGTGTCCGGACGACCATTGTTAGGCGGCAAGTGGGCCCAACAGCAAGAAGTGCACACATTGGCTAGGCATATCACCCACACACCTGACACTCATCCTGAACACCATAAAACACCCCCATACACACCCCACAATCCCTTGCAATGAAACCAGGACCAGAAGACGGAGAGCACCAGAGCCAGACAGCGAATGCCAGCATACAGGACACGCATATCGACTCACACAGGAGCACCCAAACCCCTTCCCCAGTCCCGACGCCATCCACCACCCTCACCATGTCCCCCCCAAAAAAATCTACGCTTCACCGAAAGGGAGCTAGGGACCATGGTGGACGAGATCCTGAAGGTGGAGCCACAAATCTTCAGCTCCAAGGTGCAGCACACACCCATTGCGTGGAAATTGGAGCTGTGGATGACAGGGTGAATGCAGTGGGACACCATCCACGGACCAGGGACGACATCTGCAAGAGATGGAACGACCTGTGGGGGAAGGTCAGGGCCATGGCATCCAGGCACCACATCGCAGTGCAGAAGACTGGGGGAGGACCGCCACCAACACCACCCGACTACACCTACTGGGAGGAGAAGGTACTCGCGATCCTGCACCCAGAGAGACTCACTGGACTCACTGGAGGAATGGACTCGGGTAAGTCATCTACAATTACCCCATATACAACACATCTGCAATGCATGCACCACCCCACCCCACCCACACCCACAAGGACCAACACCCCACCCAGGCATCAGCCACCACATCCACCACCCTGCATTACCCATAACTCACTACCAGGCCCACATCACTCCCGCTGTGCACAGCCACCCACCCCTGCACGTACCCACAATGGAATAATACCCCCACCACAATGTAAGCCCACCACTGCCACTAAATGCAATGTCCACCTCACAAAGGCACCATGGAAGGCCACTGAAAGTCACACCATCTCTAAATTGCACAGTTCTGTACACCTCAAACCCTCAGGCATATGTAACAAACATTTCTATGTCCCCCAACAAGCACCACCACCCATGCAACCCTAATGGAGGGGACAAGGAGTGCCAGAGCACTCCAGGGAGACAGAGGCTCCTCACAGGACACTGACGAAGGATCCCTGGACACTGATGAGCAGGCAGGCCCCTCACCCAGCCATGGGTGCTCACTATGCAGCAGCCCCACCCAGGAAACCACTGTCACCCCTAACACCCAGTCAAGACCAGCAGGCCAGGGGAGGCGTACCCACACCAGTGGTCCCAGGGCACAGACAGGTGGAACACAGCAACAGAGGCCACAGTCTCTCACTCCCAACATGCAGGAAGGTGAGGGCCCCAGTACAAGTGGCCCGTCAAGACCTGCGCAGGGGACACAGGCACAGGGGGCTATGGCAAGGTCGAGTGCCCCAGTGGGTCAGGGGGTAGGGCACTGGATGGATGCAGCAGCCCAGGACATCATTGCAGAGGTATTGGGGGCCTACCAACATACCCAAGACAGATTGGCACAGATTGTGCCCACCCTGGAACAAAGTCAGAGGATGCAGCTGGAACAACACCAACAGGCCATGAAGCAGTGGAAAGAACACAATGCCACAATGGCCACCATTGCTGGAGCACTGCTGCAGTTGGTCAACAAACAGTCTGACACCCACACTGGACAAGAGGCCCCCACACCAGCCCTGGACAACCAGCAACAGATGACCCAAGCAGCAGAAACAGCACAGGAAATACCCTCCCAGGAATCACAAGGGCCAACCATGCCACCCCAAGAAGCTCCACAGTAGGCGCCCAAACGTAGTCTCAGGCCAAGATATGCCACTGGAAACCCAGCTAAGAACAAGCCCCACTCCAACAATTGACACTGCTACTACTGCAAAGCAACCATCCCACCCATTCACCAACTACACTCAGCTGAGGGCAAAATGAAGTACTATACTACAAATAGGACCCACCTATGACATCCAACAGGGCTGCCCCCAAGTCGGTTTTGAGGACACCCAACCTTTACAACTTCCATGACTGTATATAGCACAGTTCACTGTATTCAACCAATAGAACACAATTCTCACCTGTAACACTGTCCCCTGTCTTCAATGTCTAACAAATTGGAGTATGGATGCAACTGGCAGACAACAACTTTATTGTCAATTTGTGCTTGGTGGTGATAATGTGTGTTTCAAATTAGGCAAGGAGGGAATGCATATATTGTCTGTCAGTACCATGCTGAAGAGGTCCATGTCTCGCCTATCATGACCAATCCCCTCTATATGACATGGCCCACTGATAGTATCAGTCACTAACCACAATTACGGCTTAAGTCCCAGACAGTTAGTGGAAGTAGAGTTGTATCAGTTGGTTCCTAGAATTGACATCTGCCCCTTCCTCATCCACACCATCACTCTCCTCACCTCTCTGAGGTAACTGATCAGGACCTATAGCACCCTCCACCTCTAAAAGGGGATAGAATGTCCCACAGCCACGTTGTGCAGCATGCAGCAGGCCACCACTATGCTACACACCTTATCGGGACCATAGGCCAGGGACCCCCCAGAGATATGTAGACACCAGAATCTAGGCTTCAGGAGACCTATAGTACACTCTATCACCCTCCTAGTACGTCCATAGGACTCATTGTATTTCCTCTCTGCATCCGTCCTGGGATTCCTCACTGGTGTCAGGAGCCAACACAAGTTTGGGTAGCCAGAATCACCTAGAAAAAGGGTCAATACAGAGTCGCCATTGTAATGTCCCTTAGTCAGACAGGCAGGTTCTCTGCAATGTGTCAGTCAGTGACAGGCAAACTTACCTATGATCCACCCTCTGTCCTCTTGTAGTTGTTCCATCTTCTGTGGCACACTACTGTTCCTCAAAACAAGTAAATCATGGACTGAACCCGGAAACATGGCATTCACATGGGAAATGTACTGGTCTGCAGTACATACCAATTGGATGTTCATGGAGTGAAAGTTCTTCCTGTTTCTGTACACCTGTTCACTGACTCTTGGGGGGATGATAGCTATGTGGGTGCCATCGATAGCACCTATGACATGGGGAATGTTTGCAAAGGCATAGAAGTCAGACTTGATGGCAGGGAGGTCAGCACATCGGATTGCAGATGTTGTACAAATGCATTCAGAAACCTTGTCAGTACCAGGCTGAACAGTGGCTGTGAGAAACCAGCAACCATGCCCACTGTCACTTGAAATGAGCCTGTGGCCAGGAAATGGAGTGCGGAGAGCACCTGCACCTCAGTTGGAATGGCATGCAGATTACGATTTCCGGGAGTCAGTGCAGGATCCAGTAATGCACATAGGTCCTGAATAGTTGCACATGTGAGTCTGTAAGTGATAATGATATGATGCTCCACCATGGTCCCCATATCCACAAGTGGTCTGTACACCGATGGTGCCCTTCCTTGCCACAAGGGTCAGTACCTATGAGGGGTTACAAAAAGGAGTGATGTGCACACATAAATTGGCTTATTTGATAAATACATGCAGTGCATTGTTCATTGTAGTGTCTGTACAATTACTGCAACCTGACAGATGTGCATGTACATCACTAGGAGGGAACAGAGTAAATCATGTGCGCTAATACACACAATGGATAGAGGCCTAGGTGCTTCATATGGCTAGTAGGCCCTGCCTTGTGAGTATTAAGAATTTTAAGATGCTTAGGTGATGGCAAAATGTGTACCCACTGTAGTTCTGCCCCTTCATTGTGGAAGTGACCTAATACCGCTAGCGGTTGACGTCACAGCGTACGGCGGTGTTGACCGCTGTTCGCACCCTCATTGGCTAACATGGATGCCAATGGGGAATCCTGGCGTATCATGATCGCCGCCAGCAGTACGGTGCATACCGCCGCAGAACGTACGCGCGATCGTCATTGTTTGATCACTTGACTCCCTGATCTCGTGCGGACAGGTACCCCACTCTGTGTACTGCTGTCGCCTGCCTCTGGCTATGGATGTTCCACGTGGTGCAGGGGAAAGGGCCCCCACCCTCACCCAGGAAGAGCTGGAGAAGCTAGTGGAAGGGGTCCTGCCCCGGTACGACAGACTCTACGGCCGGCCAGAGGTACAGGTGTGTCCGGGTTTGGGGGGCACTGTGTGAGTAATGGATGGAGTGAATTGCACATGTGTGTGCTCCTTTGAGCCAGGATGGGCCATGGTGCATGGAATGCTGCGTGCCACTGTCCTGCATGTCTGAGAGTACTGTCAGTCCTATGTTTGACAATCTGCCAGTTGTTGCCATCGTGCAGGTGCCTGCCCTCTGTGTTCCATTTCTGTGTCACCCTACTAGGTCAGCACCCACCAGAAGAGGGCACATTGGCATGCCATCGCCAAGGAGGTACGGACCCTGGGGGTCTACAACCGGCAGAGCACCCACTGTCGAAAGAGGTGGGAGGACCTGTGGCGCTGGGGGCGAAAGATCAGTGAGGCCCAGCTGGGAAAGTCCTCCCAACGTGGAAGGGGTGCCCATGGGGCACTGACCCCACCTCATGCGAAGTATCCTGGCGGTGGCGTACCCTGGCGGTGGCGTACCCTGACCTGGATGGGCGCTTGAAGGCTGCACAGCAGTCACAAGGGGGTGAGTACTCACAGACCATACTTCAGCATGGAAGGTTGAGTGTGTGTGCGATAGTGCTCATTGGTGGCAGCAGTGGGATCCTTGGTAGAAGACGAAGAGGGAGATGCAGAGGAACTCTGGTGAGCTCTTGCATTCGTTATCTGAAGAATTCCCCAAAGCAGAAAAATAGCCAGAAAAGGAGGTTTGGCTACCAAGGAAAGAGGATTGGCTACCAAGAGAGGTAAGAGCCTATCAGAAGGAGCCTCTGACGTCACCTGCTGGCATTGGACACTCAGAGAAGTCCAGTGTGCCCCCAACACCTCTGTTTCCAAGATGGCAGAGGTCTGGGACACACTGGAGGAGCTCTGGGCACCTCCCCTGGGAGGTACTGGTCAGGGGAGTGGTCACTCCCCTTTCCTTTGTCCAGTTTCGCGCCAGAGCAGGGCTGGGGGATCCCTGAACCGGTTTAGCCCCGCCCGCGATCGTGGACCAGGAATCCACTGAAAACAGGCACAGGGGGAAAGGAAAAACTCTTTCCTTTCCCCCGTGTCTGTTTTCCCCCTCAAAACCCCCCAGGAGAAGGACTTACCTAAAAGGACGTCCTCTCTCCCCTCGTGCTGGAAGCAAATGGCTTCCAGCGCGTCCTCGGCAGCTTCTGATGGCATCGGCGTGCTGTTCCCCTTCCATCCTCGACTTGGGGGTGTGCGGGGGAGGCCCATGGGGAGAGCACTTGCACTTCCCCCGTGGATCCGGTTCAGGACGAGGTGGTCTCGTCCCAGGCACAAGGGAACCGTGTGCTGGGACGAGACCACCTCGTCCAAGGCACCGTAGGGGTTAAGGAAACAAAAGCAATACACTTCAACATGCACATTAAACAGCCAAGATCATTCAATTGAGCTGTTCTATACAGTCTCTAAATTGCAACTGCCCATAGCAACTCCTACAAGCGTACACTCTTCCCAACAGCTCAACTTTCTTTGCTGATAAATCACCAGCTTACACACTGCTATTACTCATGGAAACAGTGCTGTGTTAGAAGACCTTACTAGTTTTCCTTAAGTATGTTAGTTGGTCATAGTGAAGCCACTGTTCAAGAATTTCTGTCTCGTCTCACTAGTGCCCTTCCTGAGGAAGATATTGGAGAAAGTGCTCTTCAGCCAGCTGCAAAATATGTGGAAGAAAAAGGGGTTTTAACACATTTCAGGCAGGTTTACAGTGAGGGCATAGATCAGAACAAGTGATTGTTTTGGCTCTTTAAGCTCTCTATGCTTGTAGAAGTCATAGGAGTCATGGCTCAGCAATTCTGTTAGATCTGTCAGTAACCTTGTAAATCATCATCCACAACATCCTACTTGAATTTAGTTTACAAATCTTCGCTTTTCAGAAATGGCTCTTAAATGGATCAAATCCTTTTTATAAAGTAGAACACTAAGAAAATGTTGAGCTGTGATGTCTCATAGGTAGAAATTATGTCTCCTTTATTGTTCAATATCTATATATGACTCCTTATATCTTTACTCTATTAAGAAGGGGCACAGTTCCACATGTACATGGACAACACCCAGCTCATCTCTGGACCCTCCTATACAGCACCTCCGAAAATAATAGTGTTCCATCTCTGGGCAAGAAACCAGTGAGAACTGTGGGTAGACAAATAAGATATGTTGGATTCAGGAGATGGACAGTGCTTGTAGATTTCTGTGGTAAATTGGGTCGTTGTTTTGGGGGCGAGGGGTGAAACCCTACTCAAGCAACAGTCACAACCCATGTCAGGGTGAACTACAAAAAGTCTCTAAATTAACCTGTCCTTAACTCTGGTAGCTTGGCACAAAAGTAATCAGGCTTCACTTGGAGGCAATGTGTAAAGTATTTATGCAGCATTCAAACAGTAATAAAGTTAAAGCACAACACAAGAAAAATCGCACACCGCTGTTGAAACAGAGTAGCTTTTAATACATCTTTAGACACCAAACAACAAAAATCCAATTCGTAGAACCAGATATATGCAGTTTTGAAGAAATCAAGAGCTAAGAAGCAAACAGTGCCAATCATAGTTATCTGGTTCTGGTGGGCCAGCTGCAAGTCACACAAGTTCAGGCCAACAGCAATGGAACATGGACTGGGTACAGGACTGAGTTCAGTCTGCTTGCAGAGCACCATATGGCCTGGGTGTCGAGATGCAGAGTCTTTGAGTCGAGCTGCACGGGCCAGCAACAAGGAGGCGTTGACGGGGAGCTGCGAGGCAAGGTCCTGCATCAAGATGCATCTCGCAGTGACAGAGTCGATGAAGCCCTCAATGAGAGCATGCATTGCGAGGCCCTGCGTCTTTGTCAAAGAAGCCATCAGCGGGTGCTTGTGAGGACTTGCAATGCATTTGTGTTGCTCTGGTTTGGTGTTGATGAGGGGTATTGCGCTTCATCAAGAAGCATGGAGTTGAGTCAACGTCGACAAAACCTGATATGTCCCAGTGGCTTGAACAGGGAGCCAGCCGACTGACACTAGGAGATTCCCTGGAGTCATGGGTCCACACAAACAGGCTGAATACAGCAGGGCAGCTAACAGCAGCTGAAGAGCAGGCCTCAGGCAGCAAAGCAGTACTTTTTGGGAGAGTCCACTGTTCCAGATGTGATCTGAAGGGTTGGGTCTGAGGGTCCACTATTTATCCCTTGTGCCCATTTTTAAGTGTCCTCCCCTTACAAAGGTGCCTGGATTTTCCTTCCTCCCTGCCCTGGCCCCAAATTGTCTGGTGTCACAATAGATTAGTGTGAAATCCTATGTGAGTGTGCTGAAGTAGTCCCTTTCAGGTGCTAGTGTGGTAGGTGATAGCTCTGCTCCATCATCCTGCCACAGATGCCCCATCGTGCCAACACCCGGACATTTTATAGTGATGCTGACTGGGAGGAAAATACAAAGGCCATCTGCCAGCTACACCTAGTCATGTGACACAGGAACAGGCTACAGGCACCAAATGGTTAGGACAATAACATGCCAATTTTCTAAAAGTGCCATTTTCAGAACTGTCAAATTACTTCTGACTTTATCATTAATTTAATTTTTACTATTTTCTGGACACAAAAACATGACTTACTTACCTGCTCCCAATCAAAGGCTATCACTTATTTAATGTAACCTAATGGAATCCTGTGGAAGAAGTATGCATTTCAGTATGCCATGTAAAAGTTAAGAGTACATGTCCAACTATTTAAATATACTGCACCCAGCCCAATGGCTTTTTACGGCCTACCCTAGGAGTGACTTTTATGCATTAAAAAGGAAGGTTTAAGCAGGCTGACATGGCAGTTTAAAACTGCACACACAGGCTGCAATAGCAGGCCTAAGACCTGTTTTAAGGGCTACCTACATGGGTGACACTATCAGTGCTGCATGCCCACTAGCAACATTTAATTTGCAGGCCCTGAGTACACGTAGTACCATTGTAATAGGGACTTGCAGGTACAGTAAATGTGCCAACTGGGTGCAAGCCAAGTATCATGTTTAAAGGAGAGAACACAAGCACTTTAACACTGGTTAGCAGTGATAAAATGTGCTGAGTCCTAAGGCCAACAAAAACAAATTCAGCAACAACAGCAGGGTGAAGGCAAAAGGTTTGGGGAAGACCACCCTAAGGCTGACAGGTCTAACAATGCCTTAAAGCCTATGGGTAGTGGGTTAACACCCAAGACTTTCAACGTCTTAACCAATAATTTCTCAGAAAAATATGTAGGCACCTATGTAGAACACTGAGCTACATAAAACTGGCAATCACCTGTCTTTAGGATGCATCATTTTGTCAGAGTGTTCCTAATTCATGTCAAATATTGAGCAAGGTAAGCGTATTTCTCTTTCAGTATGTAGAAAACGGTTTTAAAATCATAAAGCGTAAAGCCATCTCTTCCTGCTCTGTCTTTAATCTTTGTTCTTCCACCCAGGTGCCTCAGTCAGTTTGTAGTGAAAGCTGCCCTCTTGGATATAGGAAGATATCCGTACCAGGGAAACCTCCCTGCTGCTTTGACTGTGTTCAATGCTCTGAAGGTGAAATTGCCAACAAAACCGGTAAGTTCTAATTCAGTCATAACTGTATTTTTATTTTTACTTTTTTTATTTGGTTATGTGGCATTCAAGTGTGCAGGCCTAGACTAACCACCTATGACATAACTACTTGCTGACTTTGTAACATCATGAAATGACATAGGAGGTGTTTTCAGTTTTTGTATTTAACTACCAAGATGAGGGCTCCTTTTATGAATAGGTCAGAAAATTGCAACCCCTGGTCAAACCCCTGTTTACGCAGGGCTCAGAATTATAATGTATGCAACCTTTATCACATCCAGACATGGGGCAAATAGTTCAGAGGTGCTAATTACAGGGTATGATAATTGTGTCCACTAAATTAATTTCAGAAGGTCAATCCTTCCTGAAAGTAACATAGTAAATCACCAGTTAATTACTTTGGCATGATGATTTTGGTGTGGTAGGCCACAAAATGTGAATCTTATGCTCCGCTTCTTAGGCTACCTTGTAGCAGGTAATAAATATTACGCCCATACCAGGCTGTGCCGGATCAGGTGTGATAAGTAACCCACCCCTCCAGAGCATTCGTAATAAGGACCCAAGTATTGGACACTTCTGGGATAAGCAAGATATCAAGGCCACTCAGGAAGGGTTGAGATGGCCATGTCTAAGATAAGGAGTTGAGTCACTTGCTGGGTTTGTCCTGAATTCCTGTAAGCACAAGTATTCAGCTCTGGAACAAAACCTTTTTGCCTAAAACCTGCTTGCCTTGAATGGCAAAATCTTTTGATGGGCTCAATGGAACCCGTCAAAGTTTTGTCTGACCAGAGGAGCTTTATAGTTCCTCCAGAATATGCAGTGTAGGAATAACAGACAGGTCGGTTAGGCATATTTTTTCTCCCTTTTGCTTAACCTTCATTCCAGGTTCACAGAATACTGTTTCAGATGCTTTATCTACATGAGATGTTATAACAGAAGACCTTGGGACTCCAACTCTCCTACTTCTAGATAAAGTTAAAATAAACCCAACAGCAGACTTAGAGGCACCTGTCTTTACAATCAATTTTGGATAGTATCAGGGGCTTGAAAATGGGCGTTTGGGTAAACAGCCTTTTAGGTTCTAGAAAGGCTTCTTTTGCTTCAGTGGGCGAACAGAACCCCTTGGAAAGATTTTTTTCTGTCCAGAATGGCAGAAATATGGCAGGCCAAGGAGACACAGTCCTTCATAAATAGTTTGTAAAAATTAGCTAGATCTAGGTATCTCTTAGTTTCCTTGATGGAAGTGGGACTGGCCAATCCAGGATAGCCAAGATCCTGAGTGGATCCATTGACAGACCTCGCTCTGACAGAAGGTATTCCAAATGCTCAATTTCTCTTTTCAGGATGTCACACATTTCTGGCTTGTAAGTAGCTGATTCTTTTTAAAAAAGGAAAAAATAGCTACGATGCTCAGGAGAAAGAGAAAACCAGAATGTCGTCAAGGTGACAAATACATGCTAGTTCAGAATGTCTGAGAAGATCTGTGAGACCAAAAGGCTTGACTAAAATGGTAAAGGTGCACAAAAGGAGTTTGGAAGATCATCTTCCACTTATTCATTTAGAGCAGATATTCTCATTGGTTTTGGGTAGCACAGTATTGTGGCTCCCAGCTACTGTGACACTGTTGTCCCACATTTAGAAGGAAATGCTTGCGCTGGCACAGCCTAAGCTGACTTTGCCAACAGAATCTTTAGCATGTGGCTCATCCATCATAAGTGTGCTGCCATAATGCATTGAAAAGCCCTTCCTGTCACAGAAATGAAAAATGTACAAATGTCTCCAAAGCACTGTAATATATATCATGGTGCATCAGAGGCATTTCTTTTAAATTGTAAACAAGAATACCATAGAAAAGGATGTGTGGTCAAGATGGTTTCCACAACGGATGCTTTTTAGAGGGCTCCATGCCCAGCATATCAAAACATCCTGCCCATACCCCGCCTTGCAATAGCAGACCTTATCATAGGGGATTGTGCATGCAACTTGCACAGATCTCGCTATGGCGAGCACCTGAGTACCCGTTGGCCTGTGGTGCTAGGGGGCCTTCTCTAGATCGGCCACTCCTCCCAGGCACAGGCCATTCACTCCGCTCCTGCCTGGCATTCAAAATTGCCTCCTGCTGACTGCTGGACAAGAGCATTTACAGTGCATTGCCTTCAAGCCTTTATGAAACACGAGGTGGCCCCCATGAATAGCATAGGCCTTCCTTAAACTTCTTCACCTAGGTACCACTAACACAGTGCAACTCTGACTTTCTGCCTGCACCTACAACTTTGATCCTGGACTCTGGTGGTGGCAGGGTGTGCTTCCTGGCTCTCTGTGTGGCTGTCCTTGATGAGCGGGAGCCCAAGACACCACCTATTTTTCTGCTGCCCTGAATAGAGATTGGTGAGCGCTGTCTTTTACCTTGTCCCCTTCTAAACTCACGCACATTGAGGATGGGATAGTCTACACTGCCTGCCCTTGCCCTACTCAAGCACTAGTCATCACCCTGCATCAGAACTTTAACTCAAGCAGCAGTTTGCTGCTACTAACAGCTCCATATCTTTGCCTGTGGCTTTTTGGAGTAACACAATGCACGCATTGGCATGTTACCTGCTATCTGTGTCAGCACATGAGGATACGCACTACTCATAGGCCTTGTGGGATTGGGAGACCCCCATTCTTGCCTATTGTGCCATCCCTGTTCCACACCCTCCTAGGGTGCCTCGACTGGCCCTATCGCTGGGCGCTCGGCCTCCAGCTACAAGCCACGCATCCTCTTCCTGTGACTACGGGTGTCAACCCACAAGAGGAAGACAAACTGACCTGATTAGACCCTGGTCTCTTTGAACCCAGTTTCCCCTACAGTGGGTAGGCCACCTGCTCCAACCAGCAGACCTGGGAACGCGTACTTTTGGTGTGATTGACGGGCATTAGCCGCACTTATCACCCGTCAGATTACCTCCAGGATTGTCCGGCCTGGCTTACAATGATAGGGAAGTCTAAAACCACCATGTCACTGGGGAGGTGACGACAGCCTTCGCACCTGCTGTCAGGACCCTCCATTGTCTATAACAGCTCGAAGCAACTGTCCAAACTCACTGTACTCAGTTTGGCACGGTGCTACAGGCTATCTTGGATGCTAAAATCTCTCTGGAAGCCCGAATTGATACTGTCTGACTAAACGTGAATTGCCTAGGAGTTGATCACCGCAAATTAACTGACAGAGTGAATGATACGAAGTCCACACTATCCACAGTATGGTCGACAGTGCAAGACATACAAGAGAAGCTGAAAAATGTGGCAGAGGAGGTAGCAGAGCAAAGGCAGAGGAAGGACGGTTTAGGTGCAATATCTGTTTTCTGGGCTTCCCCGGATGCTCAGCGGGGTCTACTCCTTGAGTAATGGCTTCCAAAGACAGTCCTCAAAGATAAGGTGCTGAAATTCTTCTCTATTGAGCTATCGCATTGGACGCCAGGCAGGCCCACCACTCACAGGTGCCCCACCGCACCTTGTCATACCTTACCTCCTTAATTATCGGGTCCCAGATATGCTACTGCAATGGTTTTGTACTAACAGCCCTTGGCAATAGGAAAATGCTATTATTATGGCGCATCTTGACTTCACAATGGAGGTGCAGCATCGCTGAGGTTCTTACTCCAATGTCAAGCAATGTCTCAGTGAGTTGGAATTTAAATATGCCCTTTTGCTTTCAGTGAAATGAAGGGTGGTTGATGGCGAAATGACTCACATATTCCTCTCACCAGAAGAAGTATGGACCTGGTTCCATGCAAAGGGTCTTGTGCATGACCCACCTGAGGGCTCGAGTGATGGAGGCTGGTTATTACCCAAGCCTAGATAGCATCAACACAGATCCATCAAGGTGAAACCAACCAAGGATCAAGTGTCAGCAGAGCAGGCCCAAGCAGTATCTGAAGCTTCACTTCACAGCACAAACTCTTTTGCTTCTCTACACTCTGAGCACCTATCAGAGCCAGAGTCGGACTCGGGTGGCTCGCTGTCATCGGCAGCTTGTATTTATCGGGACTCGAAGGTCACCCCGCAATTGGCGGATGACTTGTAAACTTAATCTTCCTGCCTGTGGGGGAGGTGGCCTGGTGAGGTTTGACTACTGTTGGGTTTGACTCTCCCAGAAGGTAAGCCGCATTGATTATGAGGGCTGGATGCCATACCGTCTGATATGGGCCCACATCATGGAAAAAAGTGACATTCCCACGATCCACAGAGTGACTCTAGAATGAACATGTTTTACCCGTTCTATTTTGTCTCTGCTTCCGGATTATTATTATGGGGCATTTGGCCAGGGACTTGTATACCGTCTGACCTGGGGGGGCATGTTTTCTCTGTTATGTTTTGTTACTTTACATTTGTTTTTATGACTGTACATGCATACAGAGGTCCATGGGGAGCGTTGTGGGGAAGAGGGCAGCAAGGGTTTTTATCATTGATCTATTGTGCACACCCGTCATGTCTGAATTATTCAAAACCATTCATCAGTAGGTACATCTCTGGTTACATTTCACCATGAGTACACGCACTGAAATCTTATCCCACTCTGTAATGTGGTTTTGTGGAACATATGAGGTATGGCAACCCTATCTAAGTATTATCATGTTAATGCCTACCTCAAGCGCCAAAGTGCACAAATATAGCCATTTTACAAGAGATTCCACAACAGTGGTGGAACTTCAGAAGGTCCATACTAAATGGATGGGACAGGTGTATAGCATGTCATCGTCCGTGAACGCAAGGGGCATGTTCTTCTGGATTGCAGCAGGGATCTTATATGTTCTGGAGCCTCATAGCGCAGATGCCAGAGGGAGATGTGATCTTCGAGAGTCAACTGGATGGGGTGAAGCTAACATTTGTACGGATAAACACACCCAACACTAACCAAATACACTTTGTTGATACTCTTATAACTGTACTCTTCTATAGCCCTGCAGTGCAGAGACTTTGGGTGGGGACTTTAACTGTGAACCTGATGCTGTATTGGCTTGATCTACAGCGTCACCAAGGGGCGCAGAAAGGCCTTCGATAACGCAATGCTTTCGGCCTGCATGATGTGTGGTACCTGGGTCACCTGACAGACAGTGAATACTCCTTTTATTCCCTGGTCCACGATCTCCATGCCAGACTCAACTAGATCCTCTGTACTGATTTACTGGGACCAATGATCACTAGGTTGGAATTCCTGGCCTGCACACTCTCGGACCACTGCCCACTGCAGGTAAGCTTGCAATGGGGCAGGCCACACATGCGTATCCTTACCTGGCGCCTACAAACGAAGCATTGCTAGATGCCCCTTTCACAGAGGATCTCCTGCCTGTATAACTCAATACTTTGAAATGAACAAGGGGTCTACTTCACTCCGAGCCACAGAATGGTATGTGCTCAAAAGGTGGTGGTGTGGAGTCACTGATTGACTGGTACATAGGGGTCCGGTGCACACTACACGATGACTTGCAAAGGTGGAAGCGGAACTTGGAAAGGAAGGTGGCCACATGGGTTGCTGGGATTGAACGTTTCTGACTCTTGCATACATGATACAGAGAGGCAGAGATGAGACTGAGTAGACATGATTACAAATATTGGCTTGTAAGGCAGCAAGCAGATGGTGGTAGATTGTTATTATAGCTACTCAAGGAAACTCACCAACACCCCAACTGGTGGATCCGACAATATGATGGTTCATTAGCCACGACACAGGCGGATATCGTTGATGCATTCCATGACTACTACCTAACGCTATACAGTAAAGTCATTCCCCCCAATCCTGACTTTCCCTGCTTGACGTCACTCCAAAACCACTTCAAATGGCAGAAATCAAGATGGCTATTGCCCAAATAGCCAGGAACAAGATCCAAGGCACAGATGGATTGTCCATTGAGTACTATGCCATGTTCTTTGCTCACTTTGCTCAGCCCCTTCTAGAGGTGCTCAATGAGGCAAATTCTTGTGGCCGGCTGCGAAACTTGCAATGTGAAGCATTAATAGTTGTTCTTCCCAAAACGGCACGAGATCCCTTGGACGAACGATCATAGCGCCCACTATCCCTCTTAAATCTTGACTGCGAGGTTTGTGGTAAAGTGCTCGCCAATAAGTGCAATCAGGTTTTATACCAGGTCACAGCAACTTTCTTAATGTCTGCCGTCTCCTGTGGATTATTCATTATACACCCCAAAGGAAATAAAGCCGGATTGCATTATCTCTTGACATCGAGAAGGCCTTTGACACCCTGTGCTTGGATTTACACATGTGCTTTGGTGAGGGGTTATGTGGTGGGTATGCACTTTGTACTCACATCCAATGGCCAGAGTGTGGATGAGGCAACTGATTTTGGACAGTTTTCTGATCAAGCGAGGCACGAGGCAAAGCTGCCCACTGTCTCTGTTGCTATTTGCAGTTGTGATAATGTGGGGAGAGTGGTCAGATCGATAAGCATCTCCCTACGCCTTCTGGTGCTCACTTCCTTTATCCATGATGGACAGTGTGGCGATTGCCAAAATGTTGGTCCTCCCCCATTTACTGTTCTGTTTTCACATCATTATTGATAGTACTTCCAAAGAGTTTCTTTTGGGAGTTAAATGGCCTTATCTTACTCTTAATATGGGGTGCAGGACACCAACAGGTGGCACAATCTATTGCACAATGCCTGCTGTTTGAGAGGGGAATGGACACCCCTACTTTCAAACTTTGCTATTGGGCAGCCCAGCTGCAATGGCCTCTGCGTTGACTGGAAGCTCACTCCACTGCTGAATGTACCACTGTCCAAACAAGGCTTGGCACAGTGAGCATCTATACCTGGCTATCAGGCCACACTTGCCTACCCTGAAGGTGCTTGAGCTAGACAACAGCGGCGAGGACTTGCTCGTGGCCGTTCGTACACTGTCAGGCAACCACTTTGCTTTACTCGCCCTCAATCTCACTGAATCATCTGCTGGGCATACGAGGACTTGCAACATGACCTGGTGTCATGGAGGAATGCAGGGATTGACTTGCTGGGCAATTATTTTCAAGATGGCAGTCTGAGGTCGTTTGCAGCCATAAGGGATACATATAACAAGATGGCAGGGCACTTCCAAACATATCAAGCCATCAAACATGTAGCGAGAGCCACGTGGGGGCCTTGGGAGGCGAAGCTGCCCCACTTGTCCATCCTCCACGTACTCCTCACATTCGGTAGCGCACGCCATGCCATCTTAATGGTATATGGGGCCCTGCTCGACTGATGTAAGCAAATCACTGCTTTAATTAAGCACTTCCCCCCCATTTGACACAGCCAGGACAGGAGCAGTCCAAAGCGTAAAAGTAGTCTCTCTGAACCTCCGATTCCATTTCAGGCAATTTAATCATATGCACCAAGCATATTGCAGTTGCCCCTAATTATGAAGCTATACCTCTCAGGGGTCAGTCCAAACTTACTGACTAGGATAGCCTTCATTGCAGGGTAGCATGTCTGGTCCTCTACCTCCAGGGTAAGGAGTGTGTTCCTCCTCACTGTGGGGATATACCTCTGTAGACTACCACCCCACAATTCCTCTCAGACCTTGTGCACTCTCAGAGCCACTTCACAGGCTGTGAACTATTTGTCTATGTCATCACCCATCACATAACTGGACACCACATCTTTGGGGATCCTGACTCAGGACTCACCAGTGAAAACTGCAGGTATACTTCCATCATTGCTGTTGTTGCTAGACCCCACTGGGAGTGCTCTAATTTCCAATTCTCTGAGACTTAGTTAATTTGCCATCTTACTTTCCACCATGGCCAGCTTCTCCTGCTCAATAACCTGCTCCTTTTTTAGCTTAGCAAGGGCAAAGGTCTGTTCCTTGTCCTTCTCCATCTTCGCAAGTTCTAGCCTTAGTTTCCTTTCCTTCCTCCTGCCCACCAGCTCCTCTGCAGACAGGCTCCTTGAAGATACACCGTTGCCACCTCTGGAGCGGACCATTGGTCCTAGGAGGAAATTTCTCCACCCTCTGTAAGCTGCATGACACAATCCTCTGTCAGGTCGCACTCTGATCCATCCTCGGACACAGATTCCCTCATCATCCACTTCTTCTTCTGGGTGGGCTTTTGCCCATGCTCTCAAGGGTTTCTGAAACTCTGCCATCTTGGCACTTCCCTTGTGGAACACCCCTCTCTCCTCTCAGAACCCTCTGAGATGGGCCACTGTGTAGGTCTCCAGGTTGGCCAGCTCAAATTCCATACTGCTAGATAGGACTGCAGACATAGCAAAAATTGGACTTGGGCAAAAAGGACTTTGGAAAAATAGAAAGATGTCAGATCATGGAGAATACAAAATTAAAAAATGCCTATTAGTACAAGACAGACAAAAATGTTGCCAATCAGGAGGAATAGGTTTGAATTTGTCTTAATGCAGAGTTGTAGTGTACACTGAGTTACTATATGGTATTGCACAAACACAAGTCCTATCCTGACCGCTTGTCACCAATGTTAGAAAACTGGGTCTTTAGTTGGCAGTGGTATGTACCCTTTCCAGGTAGGGACCACAATCCTAGTTAGGGTAAGTCAGATAAACACTTTAAATTAACCTGTGCTCAACCTCTGGTAGCTTGGCATAGAGCAGTCAGGCTTAAATTAAGAAGCAATATGTGAAGTTTTTATGCACAGATTTAGAAAAATAGAGAATACTTATTTGACTAAAACAAGACCAAAATGACAGAAATGCAGTCAGTAGAAGTTGAGATATTAATTTTTAAAGATTAAATGGGAAATAGTGCTTAGAAGTAACTACTGGTTAAAAGGTCACAAGGGACTGGTGCAAATCCAAAGTTCAGACTGACTGCGATAGAGAGTAGCCTGGCTACAGGACCCAGACAGATCCCGCTAATAAAGTACCTTGGATGGAGCATTGATCAACGTGGAGAATGCACTGTGTCACCGTCGAGTCACGCATCATCATTGAGCTCTGTTTAAGGCAACGCAATGCATCGTCAAAGAGCCATGCCGTGTGCCAACGTTGAGCAGCGCAGGCTGTGGATCGAAGCAGCCTCTGTGTTGGCATCGAAGGGTGATGTGGCAAAATTTTACACACACTCAAGACGTTGTGTCGGTTTTTGCAGAATCAGGAGCAGAACCCACTTCTAAGGTCCAGGACTAGAGAGGAGCAAACAAACACAAATGATGGACGGAAGGTGAAACCAATCAAACATTCACTCCCAGTCACAGATCTGGGTTTAATCCATCAATTCTTTTGCTCGCCTTCCACCCCAGTTTGGACCCAGCCATATGCAAATTAGTCCTCCCTGGACTGGAAACAAGTATTCTGGGACCGGTTTCAGAGTATCACCCTTCATCAGCCAGGCTAGCTTGAATCCAGTGGCACAGTGAGCCTGGGACCCATGTCTGGGCATACCCAGCGTACTGCACTGACCTCCTGGTCAGAGTCTACTGCCCTCCCCAGCTCCTCTGGCTGCTGCTGCCTCTGCCTTTCTCTGCGCCTCATTCTTGGAGGTCTAGTGGCTATCAACAAGTAAGTATCTTCTCTCTAGCTCCCTTTCACTCTTGCTTTTTTCTGTCTTTTTCACTTGTTTTTCTTTTACTTCTGTGTTTTTCATCTCTTTTCCTTTTTTTCTCCCCTTCTGTTCCTGCACCTGGCCCACCAGAACCAGATAACTATGATTGGCACTGTTTGCTTCTTAGCGCTTGATTTCTTCAACATCTTTAAAAGTGCATATCTATGGTTTTACTAATTGGATTTTTGTTGTTTTGGTGTCTAAAGATGTATTAAAAGTTACTCTATGTTTCTACAGTGGTGTGGGATTTTTCTTGTGTTATGCTTTTACTTTATTAATGCTTGAATGCTGCATAAATACTTTACATATTGCCTCCAAGTTAAGCTTGATTACTTTTGTGCCAAGCTACCAGAGTTAAGCACAGGTTAATTTAGTGACTTTTTGTAGTTCACCCTGACATGGGTTGTGACTGTTGCTTGAGTAGGGTTTCACCCCCCCCTCAAAACAACAACCCAATTTAACACAGAAATCTACAGGCACTTTCCATCTCCTGAATCCAACATATCTTATTTGTCTACCCACAGTTCTCACTGGTTTCTTGCCCAGAGATGGAACACTATTATTTTCGTATGTGCTGCATAGGAGGGTCCAGAGATGAGCTGGGTGTTGTCCATGTACATGTGGAACTGTGTCCCTTCTTAACGGAGTAAAGATATAAGGAGTCATATATAAATATTGAACAATAAAGGAGACATAATTTCTATCTATGAGACATCACAGCTCAACATTTTTATAGAGTTCTACTTCATAAAAAGGATTTGATCCATTTAAGAGCCATTTCTGAAAAGCCAAGATTTGTAAGCTAAATTCAAGTAGGATGTTGTGGATGATGATTTACAAGGTTACTGACAGATTTAACAGAATTGCTGAGCCATGACCCCTATGTCGTTCACAAGCACAGAGAGCTTGAAGAGCCAAAACAATCACTTGTTCTGTTCTATGCCTTCACTGTAAACCTGCCTGAAATGTGTTAAAAAGCCTTTTTCTTCCACATATTTTACAGGTGGCGAAGAGCAGTTTCTCCAATAGCTTCCTCAGGAAGGGCACTAATGAGATGAGACAGAAATCCTTGAACAGTGGCTCCACTGAGGTGTTCCAACCCCTGTGGTCCCCCTCACTCCTTACAAAGCACGTTCCCACCCTCCCAACCCCCAGCTGACCACTTCTCCGCTCCTCTCTCCTTCTTAATGGTGGCCACAGCGCTATGAGAGGGCTCCTCTGGCTGCTGCTGCTGCCCCTGCCTTTGCCTGGGACGAACTGAAAGCCTCCCGAATTTCAGTTGGAGGCCTTCCTCAACCCGCAGGCTCGTCCCTGCACCTCATTCCTGATGGACTACTGGCCATCAACAAGTTAGTATTTTCTCTCTATCTCTCTTTCACTCTTGCTTTTTCTGCCTTTCTTACTCGTTTTCCTTTCACTTCTGTTTTTTCCATCTCTTTTCCCTTTTTCTCCCCTGCTGTCCCTGTCTCCCTCCCGTGCTGCTCCGACCCCTGAGACCCCACACCCCTCCCCTGTGAAACACCATTCCTGTCCTCCCGCCTCCCAGCTGACCGCTTCCCCATCCCCCTCCCTTTCTTAATGGGGCCGCAGCACAGCTCCATCACTGGCATGCAGAAGGCACGCCAAAGGGAAGCACATTTGTGCCCAGACCGCACCCAGCACCAGGAACCCTGGATCTCTGTTAAGTCACCCCCTGGCCAGCCTCTGTTATGACGCCAAAACCCTCCACCGCCTTAACACTGGACACCTCAGCAACTGCAGCACCATCTCCCCCATTAACAATCACGGACCTTTCACCTGCAGGAACTGCAACTTTAGCACCGGCCTCAACAAGCTGAAGGTACCCTCCACAACCCCATCAACTGCCTCCTTCTGAACATTCCCTCCCTCCACAAACATGCTACCGAACTCTGGGATTAGATTTACACCGCCCGACCAGACATCGCCTTCCTTACTGAGACCTGGACCAACTCCACCTCAGGACCAGACATCGCCATTCCTGACGGATATAGGTGGTCATTCTGACCCTGGCGGTCTTTGACCGCCAGGGCGGAGGACCGCGGGAGCACCGCCGACAGGCCGGCGGTGCTCCAATGGGGATTCCGACCGCGGCGGTAAAGCCGCGGTCGGACCGGCACCACTGGCGGGGTCCCGCCAGTGTACCGCGGCCCCATTGAATCCTCCGCGGCGGCGCAGCTTGCTGCACCGCCGCGGGGATTCCGACCCCCCCTACCGCCATCCAGATCCCGCCGGTCGGACCGCCGAGATCCGGATGGCGGTAGGGGGGGTCGCGGGGCCCCTGGGGGCCCCTGCAGTGCCCATGCCACTGGCATGGGCATTGCAGGGGCCCCCGTAAGAGGGCCCCTACATGTATTTCACTGTCTGCTGCGCAGACAGTGAAATACGCGACGGGTGCAACTGCACCCGTCGCACAGCTTCCACTCCGCCGGCTCGATTCCGAGCCGGCTTCATCGTGGAAGCCTCTTTCCCGCTGGGCTGGCTGGCGGTCTGAAGGCGACCGCCCGCCAGCCCAGCGGGAAAGTCAGAATTACCGCCGCGGTCTTTCGACCGCGGAACGGTAACCTGACGGCGGGACTTTGGCGGGCGGCCTCCGCCGCCCGCCAAGGTCAGAATGAGGGCCATAGTGTCCTAAGGAAGGGCGGGCCCTCCCGCCCGGGCGGAGGACTCACCATCGTACACAAGTCCTCACTACGTGTCAAGGCTGTCCCATAAGACCAATGTACCACCATGAAACACCTTCACTTCCTGGTCCACTCCAACCACAACTCCTCCATCTGTTGCACCCTGGTGTACAGGCCACCGACCCGCACCCAGTCTCCATAGACAACATTGTAGACATTGCTACCCCCCCAGGCCCTGGCGTCATACAACTACCTCCTCCTTGACAAACTGAATTCCACCTCGAGGACAGCGCCGACCCAAACACCACTGCTCTAGTCGTCAACATTTCCACCGTCGCCCTCAGATAGCTGGTCTCTGCACACACACACATCGCAGAACACACACTGGACCCCATCTTCACCTCAAGTAACCGGATCACCATCAAGACTATCTCCACCACAGACTGGACCGACCACTGCCGCATGCATTTCACAATCACCTCACCCAGCAGCCTAACCCGCACCCTCAGGACCCCACACAGGAAATGGAAGAAATCACCAACGAGCAACTCACCTCAACTCTCACCAGATCCCTCCCTCCTCCCTCTGACACCAACACAGCAGCGCACAATCTCAACGCATGGCTTTCCGAATGCGCCTACACTCTGGCCTCCCTCCGGCTGACATCAGCACCTAAGAAATCCAGCTGGTTCACCACCGAACTCCAAGAATCAAAGCACACCCCTGCAGGCACCTAGAGAAAAAAACAGATGAACAGCCAAACCAGCGAAGACCTCACCTCCTTCAGAGCCACAACCACCACCCACTGCCGAAACATCAAGAACGCAAGGAAGGACGCACTCCGAGATCACATCAACTCCTCCACACACAACTCTAAGGAACGCTTCTCAACCATTAATGAATTCACAAGTCCCCCCTCCAAAGCCACCAGCATCCCTCTCTGCGACAAATTTGCCACCTTTTTCCACTGCAAGATTCAGGACATCTACAACAGCTTCCTCCCGGAAACACCTGGCACCAGAACCTGCGATGGACCCATCCCCCCAGAACCCACCCAGACCATCCACAGCTGGTCCGCTCTCACCACGGAGGAAACAGTCAGTATCATGAACATCACCCACTACCTAGCCCCCACAGGCCCCTGCCCGCACCACATATACATCAGAGTCAGCACATTCATCACCCCCGAGCTCTGAAATCTGATGAACTGCTCCATCAAGACTGGCACCTTCCCGGAGGACTGGAAATGTGCTGAAATACTCCCTCTCCTGAAGAAACCCTTGGCTTACCCATCAGAACTAAAGAATTTCCAGCCCATCTTGCTGCTACCCTACCCTGTCAAAGTATTGAAGAAAGCAATCAACGCACAGCTACGAAATTTCATTGAGGCCAACAACTCCGTGGCCAGCTCCCAGTCTGGTTTCAACAGCAACCACAGCATGGAGACAGCCCTCCTGGCAGCCACTGATGACATCCGCTCACTCATAGACCACGGCCAAACCACAGCGCTCATACTCCTCGACCTGTCAGCAGCCTTTGACACGGTCTCCCACAGCACTCTACGCACCAGACTCCACGACATAGGAATCCATGGAAGAGCCCTGGAATGGATCCACTCCTTCCACTCCGGGAGAACTCAGAGTGTCAGACTCCCGCCCTACACATCCAGACCCACAGGATCTGTGCAGTCAAGCCTGACCTGCAAACCCAGGTCCCACAAGGATTCTCACTGAATCTGACACTGTTCAACATATACATGGCCCCTCTCGCAGCCATTGTCAGAAGCCACAGAATGAACATCATGTCATATGCCGATGACATACAACTCATCATTTCCCTCACCGAAGACCTGGACATGGAGAAATGGAACTTCCACTCAGGAAATGGAAGCTGTCACCACCTGGATGAGTGAAAGCTGCCTCAAGCTCAACTCAGACAAGACTGAGTTCATCATCTTTGGAAACACCACCTCAGCTTGGGACGACTCCTGGTGGCCCACATCCCTCAGCGCCACCCCTGCACTGACTGAGAACGCCCGCAACCTTGGCATCATCCTTGACTCCTCCCTATCCATGACACACCAGGTAAACCCAGTCGCCACCTCCTCTTGACAGACACTCCGCAAACTTCAGAAAATCTTTAGATGGATCCCAGCAGATGGCCGCAGGACAGTCATCCACGCCTTAGTCACAATCATGCTCGACTACAGTAACACCCACTATGCTGGCACCTCGAATAGAAACATCAAAAACCTCCAATTCATCTAGAACACTGCCGCCAGACTCATCCTGGACCTCCCCCACCAAGAACATATCTCCCAACACCTGAGGACCCCCCACTGGCTCCTGGTCGAGAAATGAATCACCATCAAGTTACTCACCCACACGTACAAGGCCATACACAACGCAGGACCAGCCTACCTGAACTACTGCATCTCCTTCCACACCCCCGCCCAATCCCTCCACTCGACCCAGCTGGCCCTGGCCACCATCCCTCGCATTCGTAAAACCACCGCCGGAGGACGATCTTTCACCTACATCGCAGCAAAGAGCTGGAACAACCTCCCCATGCACCTCAGACAAAGCCCATCACTCACAATCTTCAGGAAGAACCTCAAAATGTGGCTCTTCGGATGAACAGCCAGGCTAGCTTCAATCCAGTGGAACAGTGAGCCCAGGACCCATGTCTGGGCATACCCGGTGCACTTAAGGTGACAAAAGCAAACAAACACAAATGATGGACGGAATGTGGAACCAATCAAACATTCACCCCCAGTCACAGATCTGGGTTTCATCCAGGAATTCCTTTGCTCACCATGCCACCCCAGTTTGGACCCAGCCATGTGCAAATCAGCCTTGACCCTGTTCCCCATGGGGACAGTCCAGCCCGAACTGCCAGGCCAGGCCCTCCCTGGACTGGATACTAGCATCCTGGGACCGGTTTCATGGTATCACCCTTCATCAGCCAGGCTAGCTTAAATCCAGTGGCACAGTGAGCCCGGGACCCACGTCTGGGCATATCCGGCGCACTTAGGACAACAAAAGCAAACAAACACAAGTGATGGATGGAATGTGGAACCAATCAAACGTTCACCCCCAGTCAAAGATCTGGCTTTAATCCATAAATTAATTTGCCATGCCACCCCAGTTTGGACCCAGCCATATGCAGATCAGTCTTGACCCTGTTCCAATGGGAGCAGTCAAGCCTGAACTGCAAAGCCAGGTCCTCCATACACTGGAGACAAGCATCCTGGGACCGGTTTCAGGGTATCAGCTTAGGCAAGGGCAGGACTCACAGATGGCAGAGTCCAGTAGCACCAGGAGAGTTGCAAGCAGTCTTTGATAACATAAACTGGGGAAGAACAGAGGGCAAGACAGCAAGCCCTTGGAGTCACTCTGGGTTCCGCAGGATGGATCCAGTCCTTAGCAAGACAGAGATCAGCAGGAAGCAGAGCAGCTCAGCAAAGCAGAGAAGCAGTTTCTTGGAACAGTCAGTCAAGGCAAAGTGGCAATCCTTGCAGCACAGCAGAGTTCTTCCCAAGTACAGAAGTATACTGATTTGCTAGGGTCAGAACCCCAGTACTTATACCCAAAAGTGCCCTTGAAGTGGGGTGACTTCAAACCATCTCTTTGAAGTGCACAGGTCCTTCTTTCATCCCAGCTGTGGCTCCAGACTATCAGTTGAGGGTAATCAGCTTTTTGTCTGGAGTCAGGCCACTATCCTTTAAGTGTAAGTGTGAACCCCTCTTATCCCTCCTGCCCAGAAAGGCCCATCTTAATGTAGGTGAATGCAGATGAGCCCTTAGTCACACCCATCCTTCCTGCGTTTGTGGCTAGGAGCAATGCACAAAGTGTAGCTGTCACTTGGTCCAGACATGTATTTGAGACAGGCTGCAAGCACGCAGAGCAGTAACAGCAAAGAAATGTCCACTTTGTAAAAGTACCATTCCTAAAATATTATAGTTAAATATGACCTTATCAATAAAGAGGATTTATTATTACCATTCTAATGATATGAAACATGATGCAGCTACTCCCTTCTGAGCAGGAATTACAGTTTAAAAATATATAAAGGAACTCCTGATGCTGGTCTACAAGAGGAGTCAGCCTCACAATACTGAAAAACAACTTCAGAACTTTTTCACTACCAGGACACGAAAAACTTAAAATTACATGTCCTGCCTTTAACTTACACAGCACCCTGTCCTGTGGGCTACCTAGGGAAAACCTCAAGAGTTACCTATATATCATAAAAGAGGAGTTTAAGCATTGGCAAGAGGTTTTAAATGCCAAATAGAAGTAGCAGTGGAATTGCGCACAAAAGCTCTGCAGTGGCAGGCCTGAGACATGTTTATAGGGCTACTTAAGTGGGTGGCACAATCAGTGCTGCAAGCCTGCTTTTAACATTTAATTTACAGGTATACCACTATATATGGTATATGGTATACCACTTTACAAGGACTTATAAGTAAATTAAATATGCCAATTATAGGCACATTATTGTTAACATCTGTGGAGAAGCACATGCATTTGATCACTTGTTAGCAGTGGTAAAGTGATCAAAGTCTTAAAGCCAACAAAAATGAGGTCCGAAAAAGAGAAGGGTGAAGGCAAAATGTTTGGAGTGACCCTGCAGAAAGGGCCATTTCCAACATCTCCAAATCTGCAACAGAAGTAAAAGGAATTAGAGAAAATATATGACTAGTGCACTGGTTAAACAGCTCAATTAACATATAGCATTTTCACATGTGGGTCACCTAACTGACTAAGGCCCTCATATCAACCCTGGCGGTGGGTGGAGAAATGGTGGGAATACCGCCAACAGGCCGGCAGAAAAAAATGGCATTACAAGCATGGCGGTGACCGCCATGCTAAACCGCCATTTCTCCACTCCGACCGCCAGGGTGGTAACGACCGCTGGGCTGGAGTCTTTGGTCTCCAGACCAGCAGCTGTCACTACACAGCCGGCGGTATCACGACCCTGCATACCGCCATGGATTTCGTGGGGTTTTGTACCGCCACGAAATCCATGGCGGTAGGCACTATCAGTGCCAGGGAATTCCTTCCCTGTCACTGATAGGGGTCTCCCCCACCCCCCTCCACCACCCCAAGTCCTCCCCCCACACCCCTGAACCCCCTACTGCCCCCCAAAGGTGGTAGTACCCCCCCTCCCCAACTCCCCACATTGACACACACCCCCTTCACGTACACAGACACCACCACCACACATACCTGCACACATACTAACAAACATTCCAACAGACACACACAGTCATACACGCACACATACTCACAGATAAACATACAGACAGACACGCACACATTTCCAAACACACAACACCCCCCACCCCCTTCCCCTAACACACGATCACCTTACCTTGTCTGGTGATCCTCCGGGAGGGAACGGGATCCATGGGGGCTGCTCCGCCGCCAGCACCCCGTCACCAGAACACCGCCACGCCAAATCATGGGACGTGATTCGGTGGGCGGTGTTCTGATGACGTTGCGGTGGAGGTGGAGCAGCCTCCACTTCCCCGCCGACCGCCAGTATGGCTGCTGGCGGCTCTCCGTCCAATAATACGCTGCATGGAAAACCACCTGCACTAGAGGTCTTCAGCGTGGTGGTACCTCAGCGGTGTTTCAAAAAGACCGCCAAGGACGAAATGAGGGCCTAAATGTCTATTTAGGGGTTAAGAAAAGCCTATAAAACATACAAACCAATAACACATCTTAAAAACAGTGCTAAACTATGTACATCACAATAAAATGGAACTATAAATCCAATTCCATTAAAATCAGAGGCCAATTAGGCCAATTAGGCGAATCAATATACATTAGACTTGGCTAACAATTGCCATAGGTGATGCCTTAATTGCCAAGCAGAATATAAAAACGTGGATAAAGCAAGAACGACCAGTTCATTAATATCCGTTTTTAAAATCCTAAATGCAATTTCATACTGTTTTATCCATTTCCATTTGATAAGATGATAAGGTTTACAAACGAAAAGTAAATGAGTCTCTGTTTCAATCTATGTCTTGCAGGTTAGACACACATCCGATTCTGTTGGTGGCACTCTCAATGTGCTTCTGAAACTATTTATTGAAAGCATCCCCATTCTAAATTTTAAATATAAAGTTCTAGCCTTGGGAGGCTCAAATCAACAACGTACTTTTGTTTGTAACACACTTTTCCACTAGGCCACCTTTTAGTGACTTCTAAAACCAATTGTCATTCATAAATGACCAGTATCTTGGATTTTACCAAAGGTACTGGATTCTTGGATCTAGTTTCAGTGGCCTCCCAGATCGTTTACAGATTGAGTTACTAAAACCGAAATTATACATATCAGAAGCAAGATAATTTACACTCAAATCAAATCGAATCAAATTAAATAAGCTTTATTTGACAGAAGTTTGCCATAAAAGCATACATACAGAAAACAAAAGCAATACATTAGCCAAAAACCAAGCATTTAAGAAAAGCATTAAGACTCAGGTTGAATGGATGGTGTTAAGACAAAATAAAACTGTAAAATATAGGGTTTTTATTAAAAGTTGTGCAAAAAATATTAAAAAGCAAAATAAAAATAAATATATATATATATATATATATATATATATATATATATATATAATTTTCAAAAAACGGTGCAGCCTAATAAGGCACCAACAGGCTGCACAATATCAATTATCTGTTCAGAATAATATCATAAACATGCAAAGAATAAAACAATAAAAATGATTAGGATCACCCAGCAGGTTGCATATGGCAATAGTTATGGAATTTACTTCTCAGTCACTACCGAAATGTATTATTTGTCTGTGTCTAAGTATAGCCCATAGGAATTTGGACATGATGTTACAGATGTATATGGTTGGCAAAGACTGTAGGAACACATAAGCTGGTCGACATTGTATCAAGCTCATGGATCAGAAGAGAATCGTATGGAAAGAACTTTGCTCAGTAGCCATTTCACACGGCCATTTGGCCATAGGCCTCGGCCAGTCGTTTATGGTTGGGAAACTCACTGAGTGATGGAAAATAGCTAGCCTAAACCTGGGTCAAAACAAATCTGTGCTGTTTGTTGCTGACCTCCTTTAGATATAGTTGCATCCCAGGTGAGGTTAAGATCAGCTGGTTTTTAAGAACACTTGGCTTAAGCATTCAGCCGTTAGACTTAGTTCCTCTAAATGTGACAAGCAGTCTTTCTTCAGGTTTTTCTTGAGTCAGCTCATAGTGTTTCTGGTTTATAGTAGTAGTATAGTAGTAGTCTGGGTGTAACTCATAATTTTTTTTACGTAGCCCAACCATTTTACTTTTCCTGCATTAGAGGATCTAAGGCAATCCTGTATTATTGCTTGGTTCAGCTTGTTATACTCAGAAGTCCATATCTTGTGCCATAGCAAGATCACTTAGGTTTTAACTAGGTTTAAAATTAGCGGGACCCCTAATTCCGAGTGGCATACATGTGATGGACTACTCTGTGGGAGAGAAAGAGGATACTTCAGGAAGGCGTTCTCTATCAACTGTAGGGAGACATTGTTTACATGCCCTCAAAGGCCTGCCCCATACATGGCTGTTGACATACATTTGGCCTTATAGACTGTTAGTATCTCTCTAGGGGAGTTTCTTACTAACCTTGCAAGCAAATTGCATAAGGCTGCAATATTTTTATGGAAGTGTAGCCCTCTGGTTCTAATTGCCATTTGCCATGTCCCTTTTACGTCAAACATGATCCCTAGGTAGGAAAAGGATGTAACGTAATAAATTCTGGTGTCTTTTATCATGAGACTTGGAGTTTTCGGTAACACTTTCCTGCACCTCATAGCAAATGTCTTGCTTTTGTTAACTAATAGCCCCAATTCCTCCATATAGGACACAAAACATGTTAGTAACTGTTGCAGTGCAAGGAGGGTTCGGGCCATTAGGACCGCATCATCAGCATTTAAAAGGACGTACAGGGAGCCTATTTGGGGCAGGTTGTTACAATTGGCAGATAATACATTACCCAGACTATTAATGTATAGAGAGAAGAGAAAGGGTGCCAGAACACAACCCTGCCTTACACCCCTCTCTATTCCAAATGTCTGGGTACATTCGCCCTTTAGTCCATATCACACTCTGGCGCTGCATCCATGATATGTTTCCTTAAGAAATTGTATGATCGGTAGGTCCACCCCCATGTTACCCATGATAGCCCACAATTTGCTATGAATTACGCAGTCAAAGGCAGCAGTTAAATCAAGAAAATCTAGGTACAATCTCTCTTGTTTGATAGTGGAGTATTTTTCGATCAGCATGGTTAGGTTTAGACTCTGTTCCACAGTGCCTACTCCCTACCGGAAGCCATACTGTAAGTCCGATAAAACATTCTTGTCCTGGGCCGATTCCTGTAGTCTGTTCAAGATAACGTGGCCTGACACTTTTAGCATCGAATCTAGGAGAGAGATAGGACAGTAGCAAGTTGGACAATGTCTATCTCCCTTTTTAAAGATTGGGACAATAAGTGATTCCCTCCAGGATTTCAGTAGGCCAACTTGACAACACGCATTCAGGACTTGAGTAAGCAGTGGCCCCCAGAGGGTCGTGTTGGCTTTAAACAGATCTACAGAGATGAAGTCCGGGTCCAGCGCCTTGTGGCTTTGCTAATCTACACTCACAATCAAATTCTATGAAAATGAAATTCTATGAAAGACTTCCGGTGGGGCTCAAGTTGATTATTAAGCCAAAGTGTAACCCAGTACAATAAGGAATGCAGATTAGCATCAAGTGTTATATTTTTTATCCCTAGGTCAAGACATAAGGGAGTAATAGGGGTATTTGTGAAAAATTTAGCACTCCTCTTATAGTTCTATTTTCTGTTTTAACTAATCTTTAAATTACATTTACACCAAAATTCTGCATCATACAAAGCAGCACTCTGGCCTTTAGCTTGATTTATCTGTTACCGGTGATTCCGGTCGACAGGATGATGACTTCTGTAATCTGACTATAGCAGAAGCTCTATGTTGTAGTGTCATGTGGCGCTTTAAAATCTGCTGCGACCAAGACAGCAAGCTATTGTGAACGCTGAATTTACTACTAATTAATTTATTTATTAAGGATTATGAATTTGCATAGAATTAGACTAACGTAGAAAATAATGTGTGACTTGGAAAATCTACTGCCCACTTGAGTGGCCGCCATGAAATACATAATCTTCTTATAAATGCATAGTAATCTTTATTCAATGTGCATGAGTAGAACTTTTTGTAGTAAAATGTTATATTAGTGATTTAATTAAATTTATATACTTTATTAGTCGTAGGCCTTAAGTTAGCGAGGTTTGGGCCTAAATATTGCACAGCCTCATATTAAATTGCAATGTCTGAATAAATCGGGGGGATGTATGTTCTGAGAATCCAAGGGCTAGATGATGGAAGCAAAAGAATTGCGAGTCGGAAATGGCGACTCCTTGCGAATCGCTATTTCGGTCTCGCAAAACGGGATGCAGGCAAAAATCGCAAAACCAAATTGCGATTCAGTGCGGAGTCGCACCGCAATTTGCGAACTCGCAATTTGCGAAATCGCTATTTGCGAGGTCGCAAATTGCACAAGGGTGTGGTCTGGAGTCACAAATTGCGACTGGCTCGCAAATTGCACGCAGGTGCCAAAAAAACAGGTGAAAACACACTTCCTGGTTCTGAGTGATGACATCAGAACCAGGAAGTACCCCCATGGAACAGGGAGGAGCCTACCCACCACAAACAGCAGAGGCACACCCAGCTCAGAGGAGCAACTACAGCCATGTCAGCTCAGGACAAGGAGACACCCACTGCTGGGAGGAAGAGGAAAGTGAAGTTTTCTGAAAAGGAGCTGGAGGTCCTAACTGAGGAGTGCTGCCTGCACCATGATGTCTTGTTTGGCAAGGCATCAATGAGTGTCCCTGACACCCAAAAGAAGAAAATCTGGCAGGACATCCTTACTAAGATAAATGTGATCGGAGTCAGCCATCGCACCATTGATGAGGTCCGCAAAAGGTGGTACGACCTCCGGTACAGGCCCTAGGAAAGTGTGGCAGAGCGGATGAGGGAGTTGCACAGAAATGGAGGAGGTCCACGCCCTACAGCCATAGAGACCATGGTGGAGACCACTCTGGAGCCGGAGGCTGTAATAGGAATTGGAGACCTGGACAGTTCTGCTCCCGGAACATCCAAACGTAAGTACCAAAAATCACTTATTTACACCACTCAATGCACCATGCACACAACCACAGTACACAAAAGCATGCATCCTCCAGATATGCCCCATTCACATATTGCAACCTACAGAGCAATGCATTATGGGCAATGTAGTACAGTAGTCAAACTTTTGAGAAATATTTATTCTGAGACACCAAACATATGTGAGGCACTGAGAGTGTATCCCCTCTGTCCCACAGCTCTCCCACAAGGACCCACCAACAACCCTACTGTGCAGGGAGAAGAACTGGCCACCAACACAGCAGACAAGGCAGCCAGTGTAACTGCAGGGGAGTGCATGACTACACCACTCGTCCAACATGCACAAGACACTACTGACAAGACAGAACTTGATCTAGAGGCATGCAACATAACACCAGGGCCACTGATGAGTGGGAGTCGGCCACATAGGTCAGCTGGGTCTGGGCAGAGACGGCAACATCCAACACAGTCAGCCAGTGAGGAGGATGTCACCGGTGAACAATTTCTAGGACTGGAGGCATCCTTACTGCGAAGTCACCAGCTGCAAAATAAACACATTTGGGTTATGAATGGGAACCTGCACAGACTGCAACAGACCCTCTCTCAGGGTCTTGCCAATGTGAAACCAATTCACTGCCATGAACAACAACATGGCAAACCTCACAAGCCCCATCAATGATTTTGTCAGGGAAATGCTGGCAGATATGGCCCAGGCAAGGCGCAGAGAGCGCAACACTGCTGCCCGTTTGGACCGACTGAGTCAATCAATTGGGCGCCTTGCAACCACAACTACCTGCCTGTCAAGGCGCACCGTAAAGCTACAGGTAGAACTTGGCCATTTTGCTGGTGATGTGGCAAGGGGACTAGGGCGCATCAGCCATGCAGTGCACCTAATAGAGACCACCCAGGCAGCAAGGGGCATTGGCGATACCCCTCAGGATAGCGAGGACATCTGCAGCGTCAGCAGTGTATCTGCCTCAGATGCACGCATCCTGCAGAGTAGCAGTGCCCAGCAAGGATCAGGGGACTAACCAGGATTAGGCCAGAGTGTCCGTAGTCGCAGGAGGCTGTGAGCTACGTAATCTGTGTTTTGACTGAGGCACATGAACTTAATGTGTCAGACATTACATTTTGCTTTTTTCGTGCAGTTGAGTTGACAAAAACTTATTCATAACATTCCTGACATTAAAGGGGTTATTTGTTGCACTACACAACCTGGCTATGTGTGTCTTACATTTGTGAGTGTTGTCACGGTTGCCACGTGCCTGCCAAAGTAGTGGGTTGCAATGTGGTCCTGTCTCTGTCTGCCCTCCATTGCGATGCTACCATCCCCAGGCTGTCGGTGTGGTAGCTCTTGCTCCTCATCCTCCTAATTTGTGTCGTCGAGGGTGAGATATAGCCCACGTCTGGTGGCAATGTTGTGGAGGATGGCACAAGTTGCAACGATCTTGCATGCAGTTTTGGGGGCATACTGGAGTGCCTCTCCACTTTTGTGCAGGCATCGGAAACGTGACTTCAACAAGCAGAAGGTCCTCTCAATGACAGCTCTGGTCCGATGATGTCCTATGTTGTATCGCCTCTCATTCTGATTGCCAGGTGTTAGGTATGGGGTGAGGATCCACGGTCTCAGGGCATATGCACTGTCACCTGTGTGACAAAAGAGCCAAAATTAGCAGGGCATCACAGGGTTACGCAGTGACATGTTTTTAAGACATCAGAGTGTACTAGACAGTAGCTAATAAATTTCCTTCGCCAAACTCCCCATGTTCTAGGCGTTGGTGTATCCCACTGTGCCTAAATATGTATCCTTCATGTGTACTCCCTGGATATTTAGCCACAATGTCAGTAATGACATTATGGGCATCACATACCACCTGGATGTTTAGTGAGTGGGCACAATTCCTATTGCGGAACACATATTCCAGATTTGCTGGTGGGCAAATTGGTATATGTGTCACGTCCACACTCCCTATTGCATAGGGGAAGTTGGCAATTCTGTAGAAGTCCAACTTGGTGCTGTTAATTTCCACCTCATTCCTGGGAAGGTATATATATTTGGACATGTGTGCGAGTATGACATCTGGGAACCATCTGAAGAATCATGAGAGGGACACCCCACCTGCAACAGCAATCACCCCCTGATACCTACCCGAGGCCAAGAGGCAATGAGCAGAGCACTTGCACATGTGTGGGGATGGAGCAGCCGCGCATTGTCTAACATTCAAGCTGAGGTTTCAGCAGTTCAATGATCTCTAGGATAACTGCGCTGCTCAGTCTGTATTTATCATAAATCTTGTCCTCAGTTTGTTGAAATAGTGTCTGCCTGGTTTGGTATATCCTCTCCTGTCTCTGCGTCCTCCTCCTCTGCTGGGCAGCCTGGACTCTCCTCCTCCATGTTATCACGTATAGTGCAGCCATTTTGAGACACCCAGATGCCTTCTGGGTCTCCTTATATAATTTGGTTCTGGTTACCACCTGTTTGGAATCAGTGCTAATCTGGGTGTGCAAAACGGGCTTTTTGCGACTAGTCGCAATTTGGTACTGCCTTGTGCATTCGGTTTGCGACTTCTTAATTGCGAGTCGCAATTTCAAGTCACAATTTTTGTGAGGCGGCAATGGGTCGCATCGCTATTTGGAGCTGCGAAATGGCATTGGAACATACCATTTTGCTTTTTGCGAGGTCGCAAATAGCGCTGCGACCGATTTGTGACTCGCAAATCTTTCGTACATCTGGCCCCAATACTTCATTGTTTGCACCTAGTTGACCAAACATTAGCAGATGTCTTTAACTTTCTCATGAGAACTGCTTGCTAGAATGTCTTGTAGCAGAAGTCGTTATTTTGGATACGTTTGATGCATGAGACATCGATGTTCCCAGGAACCAACAATGGATGCACTGACTGGAGTATGGAGTGTTACAAATTTGTTACCTGACCAGTTGAACAATGGGAACTGGGGAAGAAGAGCCAATCATCGACATGTGAAAGACAGTTTAGTTATATCATATATTTAGGTTAAGTTCTAATTGGATTGACCAATTACAATGTGGGAAGGTCTTTAGGTGATTCTAACTTAGTCTGACTGCACAGAGGAGAAGCGAACCTTTTCTATTTTGATTTCCCCCCGTGAGGAGCTGAGCAGTTCCTGATAACTTCATGCTTAACTTTAACTCTGAAGCTTGAGTGCTTAGAGATTGCTTCTTAAATGGTTCAGATTGCATAGAGGCTCCTGTGTCTGAGCCATTCCCTTTTAATTGTCCTTTGCTGAAGAAGACCAGACTGATGTCCAACTGACGAAGACAACCGCAGCTTGCCGATCCATATGAAGAGAGGTATAACAAAATGCTATTGTCTTGGTGTAATATTGTCCTTTGTTTCTAGGTACCAACCACTGTTTTCCAAGCCATAGCTAGATGTTTTCAAAATTAACTTCTGACTAAAACTGTTTTTACATGAAGCCCAACATGCTATTCTAATCTGAGAGCAAAGAGGGAGACATACATTGCTGATATACTATCACTAAAATAATTCATTTGTTCATTTGCTGAACTGTTGTATGTCATTTCTGATATGCAGCTCTTCTTGTTATTGATTTGTATTGTGATTCTAGAATGCTTCATAGCCAATGCTCTAGCTAAATTGAGATTATTTCGAAGATTTGGACAACCAATGTTGTTTCTGTATGCGTATCATTTGGTTTTGAGATTAATTTACATGATATTAGCATTGTTAATATAGGGAAATAAAATCATTAACTTTTACTGAAAGGTGTGATTATACATGATTTAATAGGTCATGGTATGTGAAGATTATTGAGTTTGGGGAAATAGATTAGTTGATTTTTATTGAAATGTGATGTTGTATTTGCATTGAACTAAAGTGTTATGGTGGAACTAGTCCAAGTGTAGTCAAAAGGTTCATCGACCTATAACGCGTCCCCTTATCTATTAACATTAAAAACCAAATAAGGACTGACGCGCTAACAGAGCTGGTAGAAGAGTAGGATGGTTTGTCTCCTTGAAAGGCCATCATAATATCGCAAGGTCCTGTTTTCTCTAGAAATGGTGGTGGGTTTTGACAATTAATTTCCCTGAGAAAATAGTAGCAGAGTAGGAGTAAGTGGAAAAGTTGGGTGGATAGTCTCCTCAAGAAATTGAGATAATTCGCAGATTTGGTAAAGGTTAAGATTTTCAGATTCGATGACACAAAAAAATGGAAAGAAAATGTATCCCTAAGACCCTACCATGACTTTCCCAGACCCTTGGAGCTTGCCAATGCTTGTTTGAGGATGTTCTTGGCATTCTAGTGACAGAGTGCAGGTAATAGGTTTTGCGCATAAGCAAATCGCAGGTGAATTGTTTGAAAGGTGTTTTGGGAGGGTTTAGGGAGTTTGCGTACTCCAAATACAGTTATTAAAGGAGTTTGCATACTCCAAAGTGTGAAAGTAGGGAAGTCATCGAACTTCAGATGTGTGTGGTGCTTTGTGCTCAAAAATTGTCCACGTGATTGTTGGTATACGGACCATGCGAGGTCTAAGACTCCAGAGTATTGAAGAAGTGTATGAGACACTTGGTTTATGTTGTAATTTGTCTGTTTAATAGGTTAATCGGGCGCGATTGACAAATTCAAGAGTGCATGTTACGGTGAGTGAAAGGATTTTGACTGAGATTTGGCAAGTCCTATGTGCACCAGGACAGACCCAATGATCAGTTGAGAGTAAAATTTGCAAATCAAATTTTACTTGCGAATCAGGGAAAGTGAGAATGAAAGAGTAACTGTTAGAGTAAAAGGCAGTCAGTGAAAAATCAGTAAGGTTTCTGAAGCAATTGTGTTACCCTACCTGTAGTAAGCAGAAAAATGTGTGTATTTATTTTTATTTAGCACTTGCAATATTTGCATTAGTTTTGCACGAATCTGAGTTTAGGAAGGCAAGCCGAAAGACTCTGTCAACTGATGTACGTGTGAGTGTAATGTCATTGGAGCCGCACTGGTATAGGTCAGTTAGTGAGAAAGGTCACAAACGGATTGGTGGACGACTGTGAAGCGTAATTGGTTGAGAAGGTAAGCGAAAAGGATTTTGGGATTGAAAGTCACTTTCTGACTTTGATTGAAAGTAGCGTACATTTTCAGAAAATTAAATTTTTCAAAGCTTTAAAGAGTGCCCTAAAGGGAGATACATTTACACCAGCTAGAATAGGAGAAGTCACACCGCAAGAAGGTACATCCCCCTATGTTGTATTTGAAGAACAGGGTGCTGCGCCATGTCTTTGGCTAAAACAATGGTGCAAGGAGATGGAGAGAGATGGGAGCTTAGCATTCCCTGCCCATGGAACTTTTAATTTGAGGCGGGTACTGTACGATTTGAAACTTCCTCCGAGACCAGCACAGTTTGTAGCATTAGCCATTTGGGAACTAGTAGCTAGACAGCAACAACAATTGAAATTTGAAAGAAGAATCAGAAAAACTGAGAAGACACTAGCAGAGGCTAGATGGGACAGTTATCAAAAGTTTTGGAGAATTGAGACTTTACAGTAAAGCAAGTTGTTTCCTGCAATCACACAAGAGAATAGGAATGAGGATAAGAAGAATACTAGTAAGAGGGAATGAGAGAGAGCAGAAATCCACAGAGTCTAGGAACTCTTTGACTCTCAATAAAGACTCAGACGATGATGAATTTATTTTACAGTTACTGAGAAATCATCCTCCACCTTATGCCGCACACAAGAAAGGTTCAAGTACCAGTGTAGATCCTATAGCTCTGACACCAGTTGAATCCACCCAGAACCAGATACAGTAAGCCATTGTATTCCGAGTACTTCTGCGATTCAAAGGCCCATGCCGCAGATAGATATACCGAGAATTTACCCAGATGTGGCAATCGTAAATCCTGCCACAAACTTAGTAGTGCCGACAGGACAGGTTTATCAGAAGCTGACTCTGATTCAGATGGAGTCCACACCGAATTTGATGTCCCCAAAGCTAGCACAGACAGCTCCAAAATACACCCCAATAACAGGTTCCCAAAAATAAATTTCTGCATTGATGAGTCAGAATACAGGAGTAAGATACCCGAGAGATTTGAATGTCAGCCCTAGTCCTGATGCAGTGTCAGTACTAGTTTCATTAGGTCTAGTCATACTGTTGTCAACACAGAGAAATAACGGAAACAATGAGCAGAAGATACTGAATCTGAACGTAGAAAAGGAGAGGTTTAATGAAAAAGCAAGATTGATGACTCCCACGAGACCGTTCATTGATTTAGGTTCTTTTAGAACTCCTCCAAATAGTCAGGGAAGATTCAAGACATGCCCCAATCCAAGCATGGTGACATCAGAGACCCAGAGCCTAAAGATATAGCAAGTGCCAGGTTCAAGTAATAATAGAATCTCATTACAAGGCTTGACAGCCCAACAATTGACTGAATGGTTTGAAAAGTTGAATAACAGTCAAGGTGATTCCAGTGAGAGAAATGCCCTGAATTTGACTAGGCTTAGATTAAAGGCAGAAGACTTGATTAAAGGAGCAATGGAGTTAGGGAAAATTGACTCATACAACGACGATGAGCTGCATTATTTGTGCAAACTAATTACCAGTAAATCAGGAGTAGTACATCAGAAATTAGCAGACCTAGCATGGAAGTCTGACATAGAAATCGAGAAAACAAAGCATTTAAAGAGGAGCTACATGTTAGAATTTGACTCAAAGCACTTTGAGAACATGAGATTGTCGGGAATGAAAATTCACATTAGAGAATTAGTTCAGAGCATTCAAACATGGGGAACATTAGACAAGTGGGAAGGCAGATGGGTGAAGAAAAGAGACAAGAGGAAAAGAGATTCTGGGAACCTCACTGTAAACGTTCAACAAGTTGAAGACCCAGTAAAAATATTATCTATGAGAGAAATTCCGGGAGGGAATTTTGTACATGTCCTTTAGAGTAGGAGTGACATGTTGTAATTTACAAATGATAATCCCAGGTTGAGAGAGAAGCCAGTAGAGTGGTACCAGCAGACAGACAGGTTTGTGAAGCTCTCAAAATGCCTATGGTAAAGTTTGATCATCCTGTTAGAGATAGTGGTTCCAGCAGGCAGATTTATGGGCTGAATGCAAGAGGAGCATAGACTGGCCAACAAGAGATCTAGTAACAGGTGCACCATCTCTTGATATAATGAAATATTATTACAAGGTGATTGAATTTTTGAAAATGAGAATTTCACCCAAGAACATTGATTGGCAGAGGACTGACAGGTCAACTTAGGAAGGAAAAGAGTCAAGACATGCATACTATGAGAGACGGTTGCAGGCATTCAAACATTACAGTGGGATGGAAACAATTGAGCTGAAAGACATGATTAATTTTGTGTTCAGATTTGTTGAAGGACTGAGACCTGAAATCAGCCAGATGATTAAGTCATTTGATTTGTTGGCAAGCAAAGCCAATTGATGAAGTATTGCAGTATGCAAACTACTGTAGTGACGAGATTGAGTTGAAGCAGAGAAAGTTGAAAGAGAAGGCAATGGTGATGCAGATTAAAGTGGCACAAACAGGAATGCAGGGAAGTTTTCTGCAACAGCAGGGAAGCGTGGTGTTTCAGAATCAAGCAAGAGCTAGAAGTCATGGAGTAATGGGAAGTGTGAACCGTAGTCCTGATTTGAGTACTGTGGTCATTCAAAGTGATGTGCAAGGAATGAAGAGATTGTTACCGTGTCACATTTGCGGAGGCCTCGGACACTGGAAACAAGAATATCCGATGTTAGGTCAGGAAGGTGTTGTTCAGCAAATGAGCGAAATCAATTATTTTCCAAATATGAGAGGACCGAGAATGAGAGGTCACAATCTAAATTTCTAAAACAATGTGAATCAAATGCAAGGTTTTCAGCCCATGCAACAAATGCCATGTTTGCAAATGCCTCTGTCACAGCAAATGCAGCTTCAAGTGCATATGGTACCTAGACAACAAATTCAAATTCTCAAGCCCCAATGGAGCAGCAGCAAGTGATGCTTCATCAGCAGGTCACGTGTTAAAGGTTTAACCAGAATAATAACACAATGCACCAATTCCCGTTACACATTGAGGATGAGGCAAATCATGATTGGGTGAGTGAGAGTTTGGATGAAGAAGAATGCGTGTTAGCAGCTTCTTTAGAGGTAGATCAGAGAGGTCCATAAGAGAAGGGAAAAGTGGGCCACAAAGTCTTATTTTTTGTTGACACAGGAGCTACATGCTCGACAGTAAGAACTACAGAAGTTCCAAGCTTGCCCCTTTCAGGGATGTGAGAGAACAGGGCTGATTTCAGAGGCCCCCTAACTTTTTGACCCCATTTTCCACTTTTTGCTGGTGTTTGCCTGACTGCCTGTTTGCCATGGTGCCCTGGGTACTGCTAACCAGTCCCAGGGCCTGTGCTCGGTGTAAAATCAGTATGCAAATTAGGCTAATTATAATTAGCGAAGTCAACCTACCTATAAGAACCTAGTATATGGTAGGGCATGTAGGTTTAGGGACTCCAGCATGGGTAGTGCACCCATAGGTGAACTGCTGAGGTGCCCAGTGTCATTTTAAAAGGCAGGCCTGCCTTGCTGGCTGCTTTTAAACTAAAGATATGTGCAAATTCGACTTTGGAATTCAAAGTCTTAAACTACCTTATTTTTACATATAAGTCACCCCTATGGTGTGCCCTGTGTGCCCCTAGGGCTGGGAGCCATGTAACTATAAGCAGGGACCTTATAAAATAGTTTTATAAGCCCTGGTGAGGTAAAAACAGCCAAATTCATTTTTCCCTCATTGTAGTGAATGGCCTTCATAGGCTAGAATGGGGAAACTTTATTTTAATTTTAAAAGTCCCCTTAAATGACAGATACCAAGAGTTTGGTATCAAATGAATTATTATAATAAATCCCACAACTTCCAGGATTTAATATAACTTGCTCAGGTAAAGAGTTTTAAACTTTACCTAAAAAGTTGCCAACTTCAGCCCTGCAGTGTTTTTGCTGCTGTGCTCTGATTGGCCACCCTCTGGAAGCCTGGCCAGGCTGCCTTGATGAAGTGCGAAGTGGCCTGGCTTCACACAAAGCGATGTGCCTGTGGGAGGAGAACTCCTCTCAGCAGATGGTGAGGCAGGAAGGGGGAGGGCTGCCAAACTGGTCTTCAAAGGCAGAGAAGGACATTTGGAGCAACCCAGCAACACCCCCACATCCTGCAAACCCAGACAGTTAGGTGTCCCCTTGATTAGGTTAGGAGAGGGCAGGAGAGGGGTGTGTTTAGGATTTTAAGCCACACCAGTGGGTGGGCTCAGCAAGATGTAACCTCCAAAAATCATTTTCAGCCATGATGGGTTTCTGAGGAATGTTGCCTCCTGGGATTGATTTTTGCCACACTTCACAGGAAGTGGTCATCACAGGGGGAAGGACGCTGCACCTGATTGGAGAACCAGCACCCTCCTGTTTTTCACCCAGGAGAAAGGATAAAACTGGCAGACCTGCACCCACACCTCAGTTCCCTACGAGATCCCCATCAGATTCCAACAAGGAAGAACCAAAGGAGAAGAAGGACTGCCCTGCTGGACCCCTGGCCTGCACGTGGACCCTGCACTCTGAAGGACTGCACTAGCTGCACACTTGGGCTTCACCACAAGAAGGACTTTGCCTGGCTTCAACTGGTTCTAGGAGGGACTCCCTGTTTGCTACAGTTGAAAAATTGCTAACCAGAGTCCCCTGCACCAACTCCTGAAGGAATCAACCAGCTGACCACTGTCCAGTGGCCAAAAAGGAGTTTGCGCCAGGTGCATTCTGGGAGTTGTAGGCCACACGCCCAAGGATCATCTCAGAGCTTCTGGAGCCTTGGGGTGAGCTGTGGACCCCAAAAGAACCTTAAAAGAACATCTGGGAGAAGACCCAGAAGTTTGGAGAACTTTGGAGAACTTTTTGAAAAAAAGCTCCATAAAGGGACCGACCCGCCGCGGCAACTCTAGGTGGCTTGCCTCAACCATGACCCGGCCTGATTTGCAGGTTCGCCCCGGTGAAGAAAATCTCCAAAAAAGAGACTAAGTTCAAACATAGAAAGTTGACCGGGACCTTCCAGCCAGCGTATCCGAGGAGGGCTCCATGGACGTCGGATCAAGATCCAGGTTTACTCCGGTCGAAGGATTTTCACCTCGAAAAAATGACTTAATCTGAAGGTAAAAATCTCCATCGAGGGCTCCCGCGATGCGTATCCAGAGAAGAGTTCCAGGAGGTCGGATTGGACTGGCAGGTGCGTCCCGCCGGAGAAAATCTTCAGAAAAACAACTAAGTGAGAAGGTAATATTTTGACCGAGGCCTCCCGCGGCCTGTAGCCGAGTCAGGCTCCATCGCAGTCGGCCATAAACTTTGACTTTGCCCCAGTCGAGGTGCGACCAGATGACCAAATTGGCGCTTTTTGTTTCTAGGCGCTAGAAAACAATAATTCATAAAAAAATCATATCTCCGGTTCCCCTTATCCGATTTTATTCGTTTTTGTGTCCTTTTAAAGATAAAAATATAATCTATTTTTAAATTGGTTTTGGATTTTTAAACTGTTTCCTGTGTTTTATCTAATTACCATTTTGTGATATTTGAATGCTTTACACTCTGTCTCCTAAGTTAAGCCTTGTCGCTCGTTGCCAAGCTACCAAGGGTTGAGCTGGGTTTAATTTACTGAGACCTAACTGGACCTAAGTGGAGGTTAGTGGCCTATTGCTAAGTGTAGGTACCTACCTGCCCTTACCAATAGCCCATTTTCCAACGAGGGAAAACAGTCCAGATCGTAGGAGTTGCAAAACAGTATTTGACAAACCCAATTACAGAACCAGCTCAGGTTAAAATTGGTAACTTTAAAGGATTGCACAAATTCGTAGTTTGTGATTTGAGTCCAGTGTCCATACTGGGAAGAGAAATGAGATGCTCAATTACTTGCTCAAATGATGGAATTGCCATTCAGACAAATAGTGATGATGAAGATAACTTGTCCCCAAAACATGACGATAATAGAGTGAATGTGGAGTACTCTTTGATTAGTGTCTTTTCAGTTTTCACAGTGAGATCTTCCTTCTGATTAAAATGTAACAGTTAAAATAAAAGTGTGGGATTTTACAGGAAAGGACATTGGTCTAATAAAAGGAGTTGAGCCAGATAAGGTCCCAGTCAAGCCAAACGCGATTTTTCCCCAGATTCCTCAGTACCACATGACAATTGAGGGGATTGCTCCTATAATTACAGAATTTGTAAACCAAGGTGTTTTGAAAGAAGTGCTGAGCAGCCTATGTAATTCACCAATAATGGGGTTGCGAAAGCCATGTGGGAAATTTCAAATTGTTCAAGATTTGAGGAAGGTAAATGACACTGTGATTATGTGTTGTCCCGTGGTTCCAAAAACAGCAGTGATTTTGTTTCAGATCCCATGTGATGCTGAATGGTTCACCGTCATTGACCTGTCACAAGCATTCATTTCTGTACCCCTTCATGAGGATAGCCAATTTATTTTGTGTTTCAAACTTTTGGATTGAGTCTACTGTTGGTGTAGAATTCCTCAAGGGTTTTCAAAGTCACCGTTATTTTTTAACCAGATTCTGAAGAAGTACCTGGAGTCATTGGAATTGCCTGTCTAATCGACAATAGTCCAGTACATTGATGATTGATTGGTAGCTTCCAAGACAAAAGAAGAATGTGAGTACAGTACTTTTGCCTTATTGCATCACTTAGGGAAGAAAGGACATAAGGGCCATCATTAGCACCCTGGCAGTTGGTGATAAAGTGATGGTAATACCACCAACAGGCTGGCGGTAACTATCGCCAAATTATGACCATGGTGGTGATATCTCCAAAAGACAGCCTATGTACCACACTGACCGCCAGGGCGGAAACAACAGTCACCACGGCGGTAACCACCTACAGCCAATCGGAAGACCAAGTACCGCCCACCATATTATGACTACACAATCCGCCACCTTTTCTGGGGCTGTGCCAACGCCATCAAAAGCCTGGTGGAAACAGAGCACAGAAGTCAAAGGACTCATCTTTGGAGACAAGAGAAGAACCACGCTGCCATGGAACCAGAACTGCAAGTCTTACTGATGATCTTCTACGTCATGTTCCGCCATGAACACCAACGCCGGCGAAGACGACAACAGTGAGTACAGCCGCCTAGCACACAAGAGAAGGGTGGAGGAAAATGAGAGTAACACACTCACGCACAACACACAACCCACACACACACACCATACACACAACCAGCTGCACAAGAAAATAATTTGTCCCCGATAATCAGGTGAATAATGCAAGGAACTGACTAAAAACAGGAATTGACTAAAGTGATTGTAATAAGATCAACATCAAAATAATAAGTCGATGTGGCAATGCAACAGATATGTACAAATGTACAAAAAAGGGCCACTGTCCATGCCATAGTTTATAGTGGCCACATGGCCACAGGGCAAGGTCCAAGGCCCCACTCGATCCCTGCACCAATACGGAGAGAACACTGCAGGGCCATCGGTTGGCAAAGAGGCAGGCACCTCAGGGGGAGGGGGCACATCAGCCGGATGTTGAAACAAGACCACTGGTTCTGGAGTTGGCAACATGCCCTGTGCTTGGTCCTGGGGAGTGCAAGACCACAGTCTCTCTCTCGAATGGGTGTCTTCCCCACTGGTTCTGGAGGGGGCAACATGCCCTGTGCTTGGTCCTGGGGAGTGCAAGGCCACAGTCTCTTGAGTGGGTGACTTGACTACAGGTTCTGGTGGGGGCAGGCCACACAGCAGAACCCATAAACTGGACTATATGGCGTCTTCCAGTGGTGACAGCTGCACTGTGGTGGTGGTTGTGGGAGGCTACAGCTCAGCCCCTGCACCCTCTGATGGTTGCACTGTGGTGGTGGGTGTGGGAGGCTCCTGCTCAGCCCCTGCACACTCCAATGAATGCACTTTGGTGGTTGGTGTGGCAGGCTCCTGCTCAGCCCCTGCACCCTCCGATAGCTGCACTGTGGTGGTGGTTGTGGGAGGATTCTGCTCAGCCCCTGCATTCTCTGATGGCCGCACAACCACGGCTGGTGGTGGGGGCTCTGTGACAGCTGCTGGTGCAGGCTCCTTCACCTTCTTGGTGGCTGGTGCAGGCTCCTTCCCCTTCTTGGTGGCTGATGCAGACTCCTTCCCCTTCAGTATGTGTGGCCTGGAATCCTTTTCACCACGAGTAGGTGCTGCTGAAATTGGGCCCGTGGACTGTTTGGCTGAGGTGCATGGCTGCGTCCTTGGCACCCTGGCCATACATGCAGGATGGCGGGCTAGGGGTAGGGAAGATGTCAATGGTGGAAAGGAAGTGCTTTTTGGGGACATTAGGGCGGAAAGAGGGACGAGTAATGGGAGTGGAAGATGAAGGAGTGGTTGTTCGAGGTGTTTGTTGGATTTGGGTGCAGTTGCACGGGCTGTATGCTGTTGGTGAGGTGGATGGCTGCTGGGTGTCTGAGTGCTTGCGTTTGTGTAATTTGTGGGGACAGACATGGTGGGAGAGGACACAGGGGACGTGTGCATGGATGTTGTGGAGGTGTCTGCCAGTGAGGTGTGTGTTCTGCTTGGTGTGGTGATGATGCAGGTAGTGGATGATGATGTAGTGCATGCAGGTGTGAGTGTGGATGTAGCTGGGTGGGAGGTGGAGGAGGAGGTGGGGGAGTTGGATGCTGTTGTGTCTGCAAACGAATGTTGTTTGTGTGAGTGTCTGTGGGATGAAGTGTTGTGCCTGTGTTTGCCTGTGACACTCTTGGATGTTGTCTTGGGTGCATGCTCGTCTGGCTTTGGTTGGTAGTTGGAGGAGGGACGGTAGAAACAGGGACAATGGCTGCCATCAGAGAGGAGGCCAGAGCCTGGATCGATCTCTGTTGGGCTGCCAATCCACTGTGAATGTTTTCTTGGAATGCGTTAGATTGCTGCATCTGGGCTGCCAGCCCCTGGATGGCATTCCCAATGGTTGACTGCCCTACAAATGGGATCTCAGGAGGCCAATAGCCTCCTCACTCAGGGCAGCAGGACTGACTGGGGCAGGGCCTGAGGTGTCTGGGGTGAAAGAGATGCCCACCATCCTGGGTGAGCGGCCACGGGCAACTCACTGAGGGGCTGCTGGGAGGGCGGTGCTGGTACAGGGGGTGGCGGCTGTACCTGTAGCTGGGGTGGTCACAGATGTGTCTGCCACCACCAGGGAGCGCTCATTGGTGGAGGTATCAGAGTCTGAGTTGTCCCCTCCAGTCTCCACCGTGGTGCTCCCCTCCCCCTCCGTCCCACTGGTGCCTTCAGCGTCAGTGGACTCTGCATCCTGGGTCCTGTGGGATGCAGCCTCCGCCAGATGATGCTAATGCACATAAGGACAGGATGACAAAACAAGAATGGGGGGGAAGAGAGACAAAGGATACACTGGGTCAATGACTGCACCAACACCACCTTTGGCATACACAGCACCCTCACACACATTATGAGGTCCCGCCACAGGACCCACAGGCCACCAGCACCACTCCCCCTGCAGAAGGTGAACCACCATGCAAAGGTTTCCTGCGATCCAGACAAAAGCCAGAGACACTTGCCAAGACCATCTTGGTCATCAAGCTCCATCTTCCTGGCTATTGATATTTGCTGCCCCTGTGCTCCAAATAGCTGTGGCTCTACCCTGACAATTTCCTCCACCAGGACCCTTAACTCCTCCTCAGTGAAACTGGGGTGCCTTTGTGGTGTCATGGGTATTATGTAATGTGTGTTGGTGAGGGTGTGTTGGGTAATGTGTTGGGGTGTTTGAAGTGGGGTACATAAGGGATGTATGGGTGTATGTGGTGTGTGTGTGTAGTTGTCACAGTGGTCTTGGTGTCAGTCTTGTGCCAATAATTTGTATTCGTAAGGGGTTGGGGGTAATGTGGGTGTGTGTTTTATAATGGTGTGGATGTGGTGTGTGTATAGGTGTCAGTTGTGTGTTGTTTAAATTGGGCAATGTGGTGTTGTTTTGTCTGTGGGTGTCCATTGTGAGCGCGGCAGTATGTACCGCCAGTGGTTTAACGCCGTTGAATGTCCGCTATGGTGATTCGTGGATCATAATGTGATGGGCTTTGTTCTGTTGGCATAACGGTGTGGGTTGTGATACCATCACTTTAGCACTGACATTTGGGCTGGCGGATTTGTGTCTGTGGCAGTATTCTGTCCGATTGGTGTGTGTGTGTCATAATATGGTAAACAGATATCCGCCACGGTAAGTTGGCAGCCGTCAGCGTGGCGGTAAGCAGGATTTACCACCAGGGTCAAAATGAGGGCCAAAGTGTCCCCAGCCAAATTACAGTACTGTCAGAAAGAAGTGAAATACTTGGGACACCAAATTGAGAAGGGAGCTAGAAAAAATTCCAAAGAAAGGGTTACAGCCATGCTGCAGATGATCCCCCATTGACACAGAGAGATGTCAGGATGTTCCTAGGAATGGTGAGCCTTTGTCATCAATGGATTCCCAACTTTTCAATAATTTCAAAGCCATTACAGAAGCTGTCTCATAAAGAAATTACTGATCCCTTAGTGTTAGATCAAGCATGTATGAAAGCCTTTACGGATTTGAGAGAGAGTTTGTGCAAAGCTCAAACCCTTCATGATGTTTTGTCATGAAAGTGATGCATGTTCCTTGTCTGTCTTGACTCTAGTCCATGGTGGTGTAAACCACCCAGTAGCATATTTTTCATCTTCTTTGGACCCAGTCAAAGCAACCTTACCAGGTTGTCTGCGTACAGTTGCAGCAGTTGGACTGAGCCTCACTCAGAGTGAGAGCATTGTGATGGGACATCCTTTAACTGTTATGGTCCCTCACGCCATAGAGGTTTTGCTTACCAGATCCAAGACCCAGTACCTGATGAGCGCCAGGTTCACAGGGTCTGAGACTGTCATCCTGGGTTCCCCCAATGTGACTTTGAAAAGGTGTACAGTGCTTAATCCAGCAACATTGCTTCCAAAAGAGAATACTGAAGTTGACAAATTGAAAGAAGTTGAACACGATTGTCTAGAGGTTACTGGTTTGAGCACAGCGCCAAGACCTGAAATTAGAGATACTCGATTGGAAGAAAATTACCAAATTGTCTTCATTGATGGTTCCTGTTTAAGATATAACACAGGAACACTGAGAGCAGGATGTGCTGTGTGCACAATTCCTGGTATACGTGAAGCATCTTGGCTTCAAGGAGTGTATTCTGCACAAGTGGCTGAATTAGTGGCTCTTAGTAGAGCATGCCATGTATACAGATAGTCAGTAGAGGTTTGGAATAATCCACGACTTTAGTCAGCTGTGGGCACAGAGAGGTTTCCTGACCTCTTCTGGTTCGCCAGTTAAAAATGGTGAAAGAATCGATGATTTGTTACAAGCTATACAACTGCCTGAAAAGATTGCTGTGGTGAAATGCAGTGCACACCTGAAATCACAAGATTTTGTGTCAATGGGAAATGGATACGCGGATCAAGTCGCAAGGTTTTGCGCATTGATCTGTATATCATTCAAAGATAAATGGGAATTGGTAACTGAGGAGGAGGAGAACTGTACTAGTTATGCATTACATGTAATTGACACATTGGAAGAAATGAAAGCACTTCAAGAAAATGTTGACAGGGAGGAAAGGAGGAATTGGGTAAAGTTAAAAGGTGTTCAACGTGAAGATGACATATGGGTTTCAGGAGAAAGACAAGTGGTCTTGCATAATAGTTTGTTAACTCAAATGGTGAGATACTACCATAGTCAAGCACATGTTGGGAGGGATGCGATGATTCGAACATTCAAGCAGTACTGGTTAAATCCAAAACTTGCACAAGTTGCAAAAGCAGTTTGCATAGATGCATCATCTGTCAGCAGATCAACATGAGAAAAGGAACTGTGGTCAATATGAGCCACATTGAAAGAGCAGGAGTTCCATAAAGCAGAATGCAGATGGATTTCATTAAAATGCTGGTATGTGGAGGATTGAGATATGTGTTGGTGATTGTTTGCATCTTTAGTCACTGAATTGAAGCTTATCATACACATTGAAATGACAGCCTCACAATAGCAACGTTACTGCTTAGGGAACCACGTTTTGGTTTTCTGGTCTCTTCAGTATCAGATAGGGAAGTCACTTCAACAATTAAGTAATTAAATTGCTACGTTCAGCTTTAAACATTGAGCAGAAGTTGCATTGTAGCTACTGCCCTAAAGCATCAGGACTTGTTGAGCAGATGAATGATACCTTGAAATTGAGAATGGTGAAAATATGTGTGGCCACAAATATGAAATGGCCAGACACACTACTGTTAGTTCTGATGAGTATGAGAAACACACCTGGCAGGAAAACTGGATTGTCACCACATGATATCATCATGGGCAGAGCAATGAGGTTGCTAGCGGTTCCTGCAAATGCTCTTGTGAACAGGACAGATGATATGGTGTTGGAATACTGCAAAGGCCTTGCTGATGTGATTCGCTTTTTCTCTTGTCAGGTAGACGTCACCACACTGCAGCCATCACAAGATCCACAACCTAGAAGCGGGAGACTGGGTTGTAATCAGAAAACACATGAGAAAGACTTGCTTGGAGCCTTGGTGGAAGGGCCCTTACCAGGTAGTACTGATTACTACTACAGCTGTGAAGTGCGCTGGAGTTCCAAACTGAATCCATGCCAGCCATACTCAGAAAGTACTGTGTCCATTGGACAATGAAGAAGAATTGTTGAGAGTATCAACAATGTCCAGAACAACTCCAGAATTGGAAAGGGGAGGAAGAGAATCAGAGACTGAATATGACAAACTGAAAGCGGAAGATATACAGGAGAGTGAAGATGAACCAACCTCAACTGATGTAGCAGGAGAGTCCAGTCAGAGGAGGGCTCTCCCAGAAGCAGACGGTCTTGAAAGACATCAGAGTAAAAGACAGACCCCGAGAGGGAAGGAGTAGAGGCAGATCACAGCCAAAACAATCTGACTCCTCCAGAACCGGTTGCAAGTACTTCAAGCAAAAAACCTGCAGAACCGAAAGAGAAAACAAGCCTAACACTATAAAAAGCATTGGCAAAAGTTCCACTGAAAGGAGATGCATAGCCAAAATCACAAGCAAAAAGGAAAGAAGCAATTTCTGTGACAACAATCGAAGAAGAAAAAGACACCACAAGAAAAAAGATTTGAGTGATGGAGAATTAAACGGATATCGAAGACTGAAAAGAAAGAGAATTGCAGACCGAAGGTACGCAGGTCCTGAATGGGTATACGCAATGACAAGCGAATGGCAGAATTCATTTTTGTCTTTTTGTTTTGATAGAGAAATCCCAGGTCAATATTTTGGCACGTGAAGAAGGTCAAGTAATTTATCTGTGCAAAGTTTTAAACAAAAGAAAGAAGAGAGACTATTGAAAGTAACTGGAAAATACTTTTGCAGTAACCTGATTTGACAAGCTGCTAAACCCCCTTTTGCCAAGCTGCAACTAACTGCTAAAGAAGATTGAAGATTTTGTTTTGTTTTGTTTTGGATTTTGCTACATAGCTATAATTTTTCCTCTTCTGCTTTCTGATTCTTTACAGATCATGAGTAACCAAGGCCAACAGATTAGGAAGAATATGTGCTGTAAATACCTAGGTATTGGCTTGGCGATTGTATGCATGACATTGTGTCTGGTGTTGACTGTGAGCATGACCTTTCTTGACATGAATCTGGCCAACCATAGCACTGCTTTTGGCGATAAGGACCACACTTACAGAACTAGATACGTTTAGGATAGATGAGAAGTATTTACATGGAGACCACAACCAAGGAGATTTTTCTTCTAATGTTTTCTAACGCTTATTGCGTAAGTATGTTGAGGCGATGGATGCAAGAGAATGTTATGTATGTACACAGATTCCTTTGTCAGTAGAGGAAGGAGATACTTAACATAGTTTGCCTCTTACGTATGGAATAAGTTGTAGTCTTTTACTAACCAGATTCTATAACCAAGAGTACATTCAATATTTATTTTCCAATCAAGATGTTGTGTTTTGATTTATACCAATAATCAAGTATTGGAGTAATGTAGCTAAAAATAATAATATAGAAATAGTTAGAGGCTATATTAACATTTGGCACAGCTTAGGCGCAGAGGATTAACCTGACAAGCTTGCTGATACCTGTAGAAAATAGATTTTTGGATCCCACTGATGATAGGAGAAAGACACTAAAGGAGAAAATAGAGAAAGGTTTAGAGAAAAGGACACCTAGTAATGATCATGCATTTAGTGAAACAAAGACACAAGGGAAATTAGCTCTAGAACTGATATGTTGTTTGTGGGAACAAAGTGAATGTAGTCATGTGTTTCTGTTTCAGAGTAAATGGGCATTTATGTTAAATAGACAAGGCCCAGCAATTCCAGGAGTTTATTACATCTGTGGACCAAATGTGTACTACCGTCTTCCTAGAGGATGGTATGGCACGTGTTCCTTGGGGATAGTTTTCCCAAAGATTTATCAACTTAAGAACCTAAGCACAATACCAAAAATGACTGAGTTACATCATGTCAGACAAAAGAGAGAATTTTCTTATAGCGAAGTAGGAGATATTTTGGGATAATAATTCCTTCAGTGGGAGTTATTTTGTACTCAGTGAACATTCAGAAGTTGTCTACTATTGTGGATAACATGCTGACAGAATTTTCAAGAGCCATGATCCTAATGGATACAGAAATGGCTGCGGTAAGATCTATGACTCTTCAGAACTGCGTTATACATCCTTTTAGCAAAGGAGGGCGGAGTTTGTAAAATGCTGATTTGCAACATTGTTGCTCATATATACCTGACAATAGAAAATAAATTAGAGACTTAATTAACAATCTAACAAATGAGAGCACTGACTTCAATGATCTGAAAGAACCTGGAGTTTGGGAAAAAGTTGGCAAAGGTTTTGCTACTGCAGGGAATTGGCTTGGCAACATTGGAAAAGGAATAGTTTTGAAAATAATACAAGTGATATTGATCATTTGTCTATTTGGAACATGGGGAATTTATAAATTGTATCATGTGATTAAAATGAAGAAGCTGAAGAATGATCAGAGGAGGGAAGAAATTAAAATGGAAAGATTGTTTAGAGAAAATTTGAAAAAAGATAGAAGAAATAAGAATTTTAGGGAGGACAAATTTTAGGTGCACAAACATTTGGTGTAACGTAAAAGGTGTGATGACATATTTAGTCATCAAAGGAGGGATTGTGAATGCTGAATTTACTACTAATGAATTTATGTATTATGAAGTATGAATTTGCATAGAATTAGACTAATGTAAAAAATAATGTGCCACTTGAGTGGCCTCTATAAAATACATAGGTGGTCATTACAACCTCGGCGGTCTTTTTACAAGACCGCCGAGGGACCGCCGTGCCATTAGTGGCGGTTTGCCGCTCAGCGTATTATGACTGTTGGCTGCTCTCTGTCCTTTTTCGGATGGAGAACCGCCAACAGCCATACTGGCGGGCAGCGGGGAAGTGGAGGTTGCTCCACCTCCACCGCCACGCCAACAGAACACCGCCCAGTGAATCACGTCCTGTGATTCGGCGCGGCGGTGTTCTGTTGGCGGTGTGGTGTCGGCGGAGCAGCCCCCATGGCTAACGTCCCCTCCCGGAGGATCAACGGAACAGGTAAGTCGATCGTCCGTTAGGGGAGGGGGGTGGGGGTGTGTTTATGTAGAGGGGGGGTGTGAGTGCGCGTATGCTTGCGGGTGTGTTGTGTGTTTTGGGAATGAGTGCGTGTATGTATGTCTGTATGGATGTCTGCGTGTATGTCTGCATATGGGTGTGCGTGTCTGACTGAGTGTGTGGATGTAGGCATGTATGTCGGTGTGTGTGCGTGTGTGTGTTGGTGGTGCCTGCGTGCGTGTTGTGTGTGTGTGGGTTATGTGATGTTGGGGGTCAGGGTGGGGTGGGGGGCCCTGCCACCTTTGGCGGGTGGCAGGGGTGGTGGGGGGTGTAGGGGAGGGAGTTGGGATGGGGGTGGGGAGACCCCTATCAGTGCCAGGGAAGGAATTCCCTGGCACTGATAGTGCTTACCGCCATGGATTTCATGGCGGTTCCTACCGCTGGAAATCCACGGCGGTAAGCCGGGTCAAAATACCGGCGGCGGTATTGTGACAGCCGCTGGGCTGGAGACCCAGGTCTCCAGCCCGGCAGTCGTCTCCGCCCTGGCGTGCGGAACGGAGAAGGGGCAGATGACCATGGTGGTAACGGCCATGGTCATAATACTAAAAAAAAGACCGCCAGCCTATTGGCGGTCTAATCGCTGCTTCTCCGCCTTCCGCCAGGGTCATAATGACCCCCATAATGTTCTTAATAAATGCAAACTAATGTTTATTCAAAGTACATGATTAGAAATGTTTGTAGTAAAATGTTTTATTTATGATTTAATCATGTATTTGCTTTATTAATCGTGGGTCTTAAGTTAGCAAGGTTTGGGCCTAAATATTACGCAGCCTCATATTAAATTGCAATGTCGTCTGGGAATGTTCTGAGAATCTAATACCTTCATTGTTTGCACCGAGTTGACCAAACATTAGCAGATGCCTTTAACTTTCTCATGAGAATGGCCTGCCAGAATGTCTTGTAGTAGAAGTCGTTATTTTGGATAAGTTTGATGCATTAGACAGTGATGATCCCAGGAACCAACAATGGATGCACTGACTGGAGTACGGAGTATTACAAAATTGTTACCTGACGGGCCACACAATGGGAACGGGAGAAGAAAAGCCAATCATCAATGTGTGAAAGACAGTTTAGTTATGTCATAGATTTAAAGTTAGGGTATAATTGAATTAACTGTAAACATATGATTTCCTGACCAATTACAGTGTGGGATGTTCTTTGGGTGATTCTAACTTAGCCCGACTGCACAGAGGAGGAGCGTGCCTTTTCTATTTTGATTTCCCCCCCTGAGGAGCTGAGCAGTTCCTGATAACTTTATGCTTTAACTCTGAAGCTTGAGTGCTAAATAATTGACGCTGGTCTTAGAGATTACTTCTTAAATGGTTTGGACTGAATGGTGACCCGTGAGTCTGAGCCATTCCCTTTTCAGTGTCCTTTGCTGAAAAAGACCAGACTGATGTCCAACTGATGAAGAGATTCGCAGCTTGCCGATCCCTATGAGGAGAGGTATAACAAAATACTATTGTCTTGGGGTAATATTGTCCTTTGTTTCTAGGTACCAACTGCTGTTTTGTTAAAGCCATAGCTAGATGTTTTCCAAATTAACTTTTGACTAAAACTGTTTTTGAATGAAGCCCATCATGCTATTTTAAACTGAGAGCAGAGAGGGAGACATAAATTGTTGATGTACTATCACTAAAAGGGTTCATGTTGTTCATTTGCTGAACTGATGTATGTCATTTCTAATGTGCAGCTTTTCTTGTTATTGATTTGTACTGTGATTATAGAATGTTTGATAGCCAATGCACTAGCTAAATTGCAATTCTTTCGAAAATTTGGACAACCAGTGTTGTTTGTGTATGCGTACCATTTGGTTTTGAGACTAATTCACATGATATTAGCATTGTTAATATAGGGCAATAAAAACATTAACTTTTACTGAAGGGTGTGATTATTCATGACTTAATAGGTCATGGTGTGTGAAGATTATTGAGTCGGGGAAATAGATTGGTTGATGTTTATTGAAATGTGATGTCATATTTGCATTGAACTAGAGTGTTATGGTGGAATCACTCCAAGCTTAGTCAAAAGGTTCATCGACCTATAACGCATCCCCTTATCTAGTAATATTAAAGACCAAATAAGGACTGACACGCTACACTAGCCAGGCGATCCCTAAATAATCAAAATCACACACTTAAAATAATTTCAAGTCTATTTTGAAGAACATGGTAAGATATTCGGAGGTGTTGAACCATGCTTAAAAAAAGTCCACGGTTAATATTTAAGATTGCTGGATGTACAAAAAATGGGTATTAAAGTCTAAGCTGATGTTGATGAACTGATATATTATTACAGTGAGGGACTGTTGGTGCTGTGGTACTGGGCCATTTTTTATTAAACATTCAATGAATGCTTTTAAAGAGGATGCACTCATATTGCCCCTTAGCCCTTTAACCTTCATTAAGATGTTGAATACATAGTTAGAAATAGGGCAACATCTGTTGTTTCGCCTAAATCAATCTATTTGCCCCTGGAAGCTTCCGCATAGTTCTTTGCTAAAGTCCATAGTCACTGAACTCCAAATTTGCCAGACGGTCCACATCCAAGTAGAGGAGCAGAATTGTTTGAGAACTTGGAGTCAGATTCGACGCACGTGGATCAGAAGCATGTTGATATACCAGAACCATGTTTTAATTTCCTATTCCCACGTCTTTGTAACCATTCTAAATGTGTGAGAATATTTTGAGTAGCTTGATAACCAAAAAATTGTTATTAGCATACTGATGGGAAGAACGCTTGAATATGCATGCAGTTCTTAAACAGAATAAGGCTAACCAGGGGCCCGAGCTTCCACATTTCATTTGCTAATTTAGGGGGTCATTCTGACCCCAGCGGGCGGCGGGAGCCGCCCGCCTGGAGGGAACCGCCAGAAGACCGTAGCGTGGTCAAAAGACCGCAGCGGTCATTCTGGGTTTCCCACTGGGCTGGCGGGCGACCGCCAAAAGGCCGCCCGCCAGCCCAGTGGGAAACAGCCCTCCATGAGGAGGCCGGCTCCAAATGGAGCCGGCGGAGTGGAGGGTGTGCGACGGGTGCAGTGGTACCCGTCGCGTATTTCAGTGTCTGCAATGCAGACACTGAAATACAAAGTGGGGCCCTCTTACGGGGGCCCCTGCAGTGCCCATGCCATTGGCATGGGCACTGCAGGGGCCCCCAGGGGCCCCACGACACCCCTCACCGCCATCCTGTTCCTGGCGGGCGGAACAGCCAGGAACAGGATGGCGGTGAGGGGGTCGGAATCCCCCATGGCGGCGCAGCAAGCTGCGCCGCCATCGGGGATTCCCAGGGCAGCGGAAAACCGGCGGGAGACCGCCGGTTTTCCTCTTCTGACCGCGGCCGAACCGCCGCGGTCAGAATGCCCTAGGGAGCACTGCCAGCCTGTTGGCGGTGCTCCCGCGGTCCCCGGCCCTGGCGGTATTTACCGCCAGGGTCGGAATGACCCCCTTAGTCTAATAATCAGTTTTACCCTTTTTAGGTGTTACCTTTTTCACACAACCAAGACTATTATTCACACATCAGTGCTTATGCTGCACTATATTAAACATCCCATCTATTTAAACGGCATGCCTTATAAAATAATAAAAAATATGTAATAAATAACAGTGTCCTCTCGTTGTGAAAAGTAAACCAAATATTCGAAACTAGATATACCTTATTATCACACCTATTGTTCACTGTTTACAGATTCAACAGAATGCATGAAGTGTTCTGAGGATGACTGGCCCAATCAACAGAAGGATGAATGTGTTAAGAAACCCATGGAATTCCTGTCCTATGAAGAGCCTTTAGGCAAAGTGTTGGCAGCAGCGTCCCTTGGTGCCGCTGTCCTTCCAGCTGTCATTTTGATCATCTTTATCCAGCATCAAAATACACCTCTGGTCAAAGCTAACAACCGAGAGCTCAGTTATGTGTTGCTGGTCTCCCTCTTTCTCTGTGTCCTCTGTTCGTTGGTCTTCATTGGACGCCCTGTGACTGTGACCTGCCTTGTCAGACAAGTTGCTTTTGGAATAACCTTTGCTCTTTGCTTATCTTGTATTTTGGCCAAGACAGTCATAGTAGTCATAGCTTTCAAAGCCACCAACTCAGACAGCAAAATAAAAAGATGGGTTGGGCCCCAACTTTCAAAATCCATCGTCATCATAGCAATGTCATTCCAAGTTATTCTTTGTGCACTGTGGCTGGTTTTATCTCCTCCTTCTGTCGAAAGGATCAACTCCTATAAGATAGGCATTATCGTTGTGGAATGCAATGAAGGCTCCCCTGCTGCCTTCTGGTGCATGCTGGGATATATGGGTCTGCTAGCAATGGTGAGTTTTGTTGTTGCTTTCATATCCAGGAAACTCCCCGACTGCTTCAACGAGGCCAAGTTTATCACCTTCAGCATGCTGGTCTTTATTAGTGTATGGCTGTCATTCATCCCTGCCTACCTCAGCACCCGAGGGAAATACATGGTGGCCGTGGAGATTTTTGCCATTTTGTCTTCCACCTGTGGCCTTATGTCCTGCATCTTTATCCCCAAGTGTTACATTATTCTCCTGAGGCCTGATATGAATACAAAAGAATTTCTTTTAGGACGAGGAAAATTTATCACAAAAAAACAGAAATAGGTTAATGACAGATGTATGAAGTGATCATCCAAGCTGATATAATTTCCCAAAGAAACTTTCATTGTTTGTAAAACAGATCGGTTGAAAATAATGGCTAGGAGCTCTCGGCCCTGGTTTACCCAACTGAGGTTTTGGAGCTGCATAACAACATATAACAGATCACTTGTTATCTTATGCACAGCAGGACGTTATTGGGGGCCAATAGGGTGTATGTAATTGAAGAATCATTTGTTCTTTTGTAGGTGAAGACAGCATTTAGAGACCATTGCACTTAATTACAATTATTGGATGTCTTTATCTGGGTGGAGTAACAAAAAACATAACAGGAGTATTTGCAGAGCACAAGTTCACCCCAATTGTCTCTTTGAGTTACTGACAGTTAATAGATGTTTCCTCAAATCAGTGATATTCACTTCATTAATGTGGGAAGGATGATGGCTAAGTGGGTTCATACATGTGACCAGGGGATAAATACAAGTCCATGTAGTGGATGCATCAAGTCCATTGAGCCACCAAATCTAGCTCCAGACAATGCTTATTCCAAAGCAAGTCACTTCATCTCCAGATGATGAGTTGAATAGGGATTTATTGAAATTGCTAAACTATAGCTTTTGACTGCACTACGTGACATTATCAAATCTATGAACACACCTATGAAGAAAATAATCACAGTTGTTCTTAACCCAAAATGAGGAAAAGATGACAACACATAGGGAATAACTGCAGAAATCAGCACGGAATCTGAGAGGACTGAAACACAACAGCATGTAGTAAGTTGAATAATTATTATCTCTTACATGAAAGGCTAGACTTTGACAACTAGGCATGGTTCTACCTAACTAAAACTGCTGACCTTTAGATAACATGATGTTACCCCTATAAAGACAGAATCCCTTCTGCTTCACACCCCAACTGGCAGTACAGGCCAAATTCCCAGGATTTAACCCCAACTTGACCAGCACCACTACCTCAGCTAGGCTGACTTCTCACCGCTTCGCCTAGCTCTATTGCCTCCTTATGCCTACCCTTCCCCCAAAGTATCCCCAAGTAGGCTTTCCCCCTCTACAGTGCTAGGTTGCTGGATAGCTAGGTTTGCACTTGAGGAATACAAAAATATTCATACAAACATGGAATATGCATGTTTAAAATTGTTTTTGCTTGTGAAAGCTGCTATTGTCACTGTAGTGTTGCATCCATTTGAAACTTATTTTGAAGCATTTTGACCAAGTCAGGTAAGATTTATTAAAGATGTAAGGCTTCTCTTTACAGGATGAGAGTAAGGAAAGAGGATATTGTTTTACCAGTGTCTGCATACAGTGCCAGGACATGGGTACATTTAGTAGGGAAGTGTGATCCACGCAGAGCCTGCTAGAAGACTGTGCTGCAAATGTTCTTCTTGAAGGTGGGCCCAGAAATCATGCTCTACGTAGTAACATGGAGCCAGAGACTCCATGTTTCTGATTGTTGAGGGGAATGAATTGTGTATTTAGAGATGTGCTTGACTGCATCATAATGTGTATTGTGCTGCCTTGACTCAGGTAATCTGCAGGTACAGCTATGAGCTGAGTAGAAGATGATGTGTTCACATATACTATAGGGTGCTAGTTCGCAAGCAAAGCACATCCAGACAAAAATTCCAGGGCTCTTAGTTAAAAGATCCAATAAAAATGTTAACAGCGTCCATACGCCAGGAGGAAGAAAGAGAGCAGAGGGGGATGGGTGTTATAGCCCCTCCAATGGCGATAGCAACATGCATTACAAGGGAACCAGGTACCCTGCCACCATGTGCAAGCCCCCAAATAAATAATAACCATGCCTAACAGAAAGTATACCACATATAAAAATCTATCTTCCCATACCATAACCTCTTGTGGAGCTTTTAGAAAGGCGATCAAGAAGAAAATATTTCTACATCATCTGTAAAAAAGTGATATATGGGGTCATTATGACCCTGGCGGAAGGCGGAGAAGCGGCGGTAAGACCGCCAACAGGCTGGCGGTCTTTTTTTTAGTATTATGACCATGGCGGTTACCGCCATGGTCATCCGCTGCTTCTCCGTTCCGCCCGCCGGGCTGGAGACCTGGGTCTCCAGCCCAGCGGCTGTCACAATACCGCTGCCAGTATATTGACCCGGCTTACCGCCGTGGATTTCCAGCGGTAGGAACTGCCATGAAATCCATGGCGGTAAGCCCTATCAGTGCCAGGGAATTCCTTCCCTGGCACTGATAGGGGTCTCCCCCAACCCGACTCCCACCCCTACACCCCCCACCACCCCTGCCACCCCCCAAAGGTGGCAGGGCCCCCCTCCCCACCCCGACCCCCAACATCACAGAACCCACACACACACGACACGCACGCAGGCACCACCAACACACACACACACACACACCGACATACATGCCTACATCCACACACTCAGTCAGACACGCACACCCATATACAGACATACACGCAGAGATCCATACAGACATACATACAGACATACACGCACTCATTCCCAAAACACGCAACACACCCGCAAGCATACACGCACTCACACACCCCCTCTACATACACAGACGCACACCCCCATGTACCCACACAACACACAACACCCCCCCACCCCCTCCCCTAACGGACGATCGACTTACCTGTTCCGTCAATCCTCCGGGAGGGGACGGGAGCCATGGGGGCTGCTCCGCTGACACCACACCGCCAACAGAACCCCGCTGCGCCGAATCACAGGATATGATTCGCTGGGCGGAGTTCTGTTGGCGTGGCGGTGGAGTAACCTCCACTTCCCCGCCACCCGCCAGTATGGCTGTTGGTGGCTCTCCGTCCGAAAAAGGACGGAGAGCAGCCAACAGTCATAATACGCTGAGTGGCAAACCGCCACTACTGGTGGTCTTCCACATGGCGGTCCCTCAGAGGTCTTGTAAAACGACCACCATAGTCTTTTAGGCCCTCATTATGAACACAGCAGTGAAAATCGCTGTGTTCATGCTGGCGGTCTTTTCAGTGACCCCAGCACCCCCGGAACCCCGCCGGCCGTATAATGTACATTCCTCTGGGCCGGCGGGCGGAAACATTGTTTCCGCCCGCCGGCCCAGAGGAATGCCTGGCCGGGACATTGACGGGGTCTCCACATGGAGCTGCCGCCAATGCCTCTGTGCTGCGGATGCAGCTGCACCCGTCGCGCAGATCACTGCCCGTAAATTGGGCAGTGACCTGCCCAATGGGGCACTGCACAGGGGCCCCTGCACTGCTCAAGTGCATGGGCAGTGCAGGGGCCTCCAGGGGTGCCCCAGTCCACCCCTTCTGCCAGCCTTTCCCTGGTGGGTTTTAGGCTGGAGGCTAAGGGATTATTATCCGAGGGGCAGCATCGCTGCCCCGTTGGATAATGATGCCGTCCACCGCCAGTCTGCTTGACGGAGGCAGCCTGCGGTGGGTGAGGGCCGCCTATGGTGGCCCTCTATGGCTTCATTATGTGGTGGTGTGGGCCGCCATGCCGGCTGGCGGGATTTCCTGCCACCGCCGGCATGGCAGCCCACACCGTCATGTTAATAATGAGGGCATTAGTCTGTAGATTTGACACTTGTGTTCTGCCATCACTAGCATCTCCTCAAGAAATCCATGTGTGACGGTGTCTTCCACCATCTCAGAATACAAATTTTGGCAAGAGCTGACTTCAGACTATGAGCTAACCAGTGCCATTTTTGTAAAGTTTCAAAAGCACCTATGTTTCAATTGGACCTCCTGAATTTGTGTCATGGAAGGTCAAGATACCAGATGAGACATCATCAGTAAGTTGGGCTGACATCTTATCCTGCAAGTGAACTCATAGGCTGCTCACAGCCACAGATGAGAAACAAGTGTCAATTTTAACACTTGGAGGCCAACAAAAAGTAACATTTTTTATTACTCCCACTTACAGATGTAACAAAAGAACACAAAGGGACCTGTAGGTGCAAGTTTAAAAAGTTTACACCATAATAATTCACAGCCATTTTTTGATGCTGCACCTCACAAGATAATTAGCCCATTTTACCTTCGGGAAAGATATGGGACAAGCACTTCATTAAGGATGCAATTAGAATTTTTTAATTGAAACAATTGTGCCTTACAGGGTTTAAGAAGTCGGTGATATTTGAGAGTTACTGATGCTTAGCTGTGTTTTAAATTTGTTTAGGCATCCTGTCAAAATCTGGGCCAAGTGTTCTCTTATGACACATGATAGCATTTTTATCGATGTTGATTCCAAATGTAAGATTTACCTAAAGTTTTCCATTACAAAGCTTGCTGGAGGATAAAAGTCTGACGTGGATTAGGTGCAGCGAATGCTATCCTTGCAATTTCCAGGTTGAGCTCAAGAAGGAAAACAACTGGGGGGCATATTTATACTCTGTTTGCGCCGAATGTGCATCAAAATTTTTGACGCACAATAGGCGCAAACCCTGCCCCATATTTATACTTTGACGTCCGACCAAGCGGGTGTCAAAGTTCCACCATGTGCGTAATTTTTTGGAAGGGAGAACCAGCCTTGCATTAATTATATGCAAGGTAGGCATTCCCTTTCAAAAAATGACTTTATGGCCTGTGCCCCATATTTATACTCTGACGTCATTTTGACGCACAGGAGGGGGCAGGCCTTAAAAAATGACACCCAGCCTGATGGGCGCCGCTTTTTAACGCCTTTGTCAGGGCAGGCGTTAAGGGACCTGTGGGCTCAGAAGGAGCCCAGAGGTGCCCTCCCATGCCCCCAGGGACACCCCCTGCCACCCTTGCCCACCCCAGGTGGACACCCAAGGATGGAGGGACCCATCCCAGGGAAGTTGAGGTAAGTTGGGTTAAGTATTTTTTTCGTTTTTTTTGTGTGGCATAGGGGGGCCTGATTTGGGCCCCCCTGCATGCCACTATGCCCAATGGCCATGCCCAGGGGACATAAGTCCCCTGGGCATGGCCATTGGGCAAGGGGGCATGACTCCTGTCTTTGCTAAGACAGGAGTCATGTCAATGGAGGTTGGGCGTAAAAAAAAATGGCGCAAAACGGGTTGAGGCCTGAATTTTGCCTCAGACCTGACTTGCCCCATTTTTTGATGCCCAACCTCCATTTTCCCCTACGCCGGCGCTGCCTGGTGTGAGTCATTTTTTTTTACGCACACCAGTCCGCAGCGCCGGCTAACTTCATTCAATAAATAAGGCGCCCGCATGGTGCTTTGGAATGGCGTTAGCCGGCGGTAAAATTTTTGACGCACAACTGCGTTGGCGCAGTTGTGCGTCAAAAAGTATAAATATGGGCCTCACTGGTCGCGCTCGAGAAATAGCTCAGGCATTTTGCACATACTGAACAAAAGAACCTTAGAGATGGCTGCACACTTCAGGCACCCATTTCAGTGGATCAGGCTTCTTAGAAAAAATGTGTAATCATCGTTTGGTCCATTTTGTTCTGAGCAGAGGAGTTGTGGTAATTGTAGGAATATTGGCGGAGCAGAATATTAACATGGATATGATGATAAAATTAAGAGTTCAGTGATTAGAGCCCGTAGAAAATTATAGGATCACTAACAGATTCAATAGAAATAAAGTTTGAGTGTTTGAGCTTTATCTTAAGGAAGAAAGTGATTGAGGCGGAGGTTGGATACGGACTTTATGTTAATGAAGAAACAGACTGCTGTGTATTGGTAGTTGGATTGCATTGTAAAAGGAGATCTGAGGAGGAACCCATTGTAGTAGAAAAGAAAAGACGAATCAGAGGGGATGGTGCAGATAATCTAATAATTAACGATAATAGCCTTGACAGTCTGGATCGGCAGGAAGGAGGCTCAAAAGGTGTTTCACTGAAGATAGCAATAAGGGAGGCAGACATATTTCTTGGAGAGGGGAAGAGATTCAGAGCTTGCTAAAATTGAGCTATAATATTCAGTTAAATTTGACTCAGAACCTGATATTGTGCTTGTGAATCATTACGAAAGACCTGTAGAGACAGTTAAGGCTGAAAAAGGAGATGACATAATGTTTTCATACCTAAAACTTACATGACTGTCCTTTCTTTGAGAGACTCAGGTGAATGGGAAGATTATGAAATGTTGCATTAGTTAAAACCTCTACAAAATGTATCATGTATTTAGAACACTCTTTGTTAGAACTTGTCACATGTCCTTGCCTCGCTCCTACTAGATGATTGAATATTTTATTTATTGAAATTGTTAAACCTTTCTATCATTGTACTTTGTATAAAAATGTGCCAGGAAAAGAACAGACTTGGAGCTTCATTCTGATCTGACCCAATGAGACCATTCTCAATCACTCTCTCGCTGAAGAGGCTGACACGCTCCTCTTTACAAGTTCTGAAAGCATCAGTGGCTAGAACGACTCTCACATGCATGTTCTTTTTTGCAATTGTATATTCTATTTCTTGATCCTCTCTGACTTAGATTATTCTCTGTTGCTGAGTCTCATCTGCTCTCTTATGAGAGAACTCTTTAGAGTTACTCGTACTTTCCTCACTTAGAAAGATAGATTAGGAATCAGATTTGTGGGGCACACTTTATGCTATGTTCTGTAACTTATACTTGATTAATAAAAAAAAAGATCTGAGAACTATTGAATACTAAAACTTTTAAATGTAATACCAACTCTCATTATTGACTCCCAAGATTGAAATTTGACTGCGGTAAGATTTCGAGATGCAGTTTCTTATTGCCTCGCTCGTTTCCAAGATCCACTATTTTGTGGGCTAAAAGTTGTTAAGGTTTTCTATGGCTTTCCTATGCAATTTCATGCATTATATTTTTTAGTTTAGTATGTAGACAAAGTCATTTTGAATACCATCATTCAAACTTTGACATGGTTCTTTCAAAGGCTCCACTAATGAAGAGAATACATTTATATCTGCAAGCAAGAGAGATAAAGACTGCATGGCATTGTTTTAGACCATTGTTTCCGGTTGACACTCGTAAGGCAATGAGAGAAGGCAAACAAGAAATAGTTTTCGTCTTGATGTAAGAAAAAATAAATGAACAATTTGCAAAAAGAGCATATAAGTAGGAAGCAGTTCAAAAGAATGTATGGAGAAAAGTAGATGAGTTTAGAAGAAAAATGTCTGTTCCTAGCTAAAGTTAGATAAAAGTTATAAGGGAAATGTAGGTGTGTTTAAGAGAAGAATCAGTGGAAGAAAGGTGCCAGTGGGAAATAGTAATTGTTATCACATGTTTGAAGGATCATGGCAAATATTACAGGGAGATGACCCAACAATACCTGGAGTATATTTTGTTTGTAGAAAGTATTCCTATTTTAGATTGCCAGCTGATTAAGAGAGTATTTGTTGTTTGGGTTGGCTTTTTCCTACAATGTAATATAAACAGACCTTAGATGCATTAACCCTGACACCTGCACACAGATACACTTGCAATATGACTGAAGGAACACAATTGGAGATGTATTTGGATCTATTGTACCTGCTGTAAAAGTAGTGTTAAATGTTGAGAAAATTAGGAAGCTTTCAACAGCAGCAGATAGATTACCAACTAATACCTCTGGATCTTTATTAGTAGAAAACACTGAGCTTGTAGCAATTACATCAATTGTTTTGGCAGAGTTTGCAAGTTGCTAAAAACTGAAAATTGTTGTACTTATATTCCTGATGAGAATGAAAGATAAAAGAGTATGCAAAGAATATTTCTGATCAGCAACTTGATCATGAACACTTAGAAACCACTAGCACAGCTGAAAGCTTTGCAAAAGGTTTTTTTCAATAGGTAATTTGTATAAGGCAGAAGGAGGAGGAATCCTTAAAAATGAATTTAAGAGACTGAAAGAAAGGGAAAATTTGAAAGGAAAAGGCGAGATACAGAAGAAGATGAAAGTGAACTCTGACATACAATTTATGAATTAATTTTTGTGATGTTTCCAAACCATCAGATGGGGGAAGTTGCTAGAGATTTTCATGAAATAAAATGCATTAAAACAATAACCAGTATGAGTGATTTGTAGGCCTAACTAAATGCTGCATTTTAAACGAATTTTCCTTTCTAAACTCTGCATGACCCTCACCAACTTGACTTGATAACCATAGAAAATGCCAAACTGCAATAGCTCAGCTGAAGTTTTTCCTACATGACCTCCGCATGGCTTCTAATGATGCAATCTTCCTATGCTACCAAAGAAAGTTATATATTCTATTCTTTTTAACCGCTTGACCTGCATTGGAATCTCTAAATTGCTAAACAAACCTTAACACTTTCTTTATGAATAGGCTTATAGTAATGTGTGAGAAAGGAGGTGACATAATGTGACCATACCTAAAACTCATATGACTGTCTTTCCTCTCAGAGACTCAGGCAAATGGGAAGATTTTGATATGTTGCAGTAGTTAACCCCTTCGCTGCCAGGCCTTTTCCCCCTCCTGTGCCAGGACTTTTTTTGCCTATTTGGGGCAGTTCGCGCTTAGGCCCTCATAACTTTTTGTCCACTTAAGCTAACCAAGCCAAATTTGCGTCCTTTTTTTCCAACATCCTAGTGATTCTAGAGGTACACAGACTTTGTGGGTTCCCCTGAAGGAGGCCAAGAAATTAGCCAAAATACAGTGAAAATTTCGTTTTTTTCAAAAAAATTGGAAAAAGAGGCTGCAGAAGAAGGCTTGTGGTTTTTCCCCTGAAAATGGCATCAACAAAGGGTTTGTGGTGCTAAACTCAGCAGCTTCCCAGCTTTCAGGAACAGGCAGACTTGAATCAGAAAACCCAATTTTTCATCACAATTTTGGCATTTTACTGGGACATACTCCATTTTTGCAATTTTTTGTGCTTTCAGCCTCCTTCCAGTCAGTGACAGAAATGGGCATGAAACCAATGCTGGATCCCATAAACCTAAACATTTCTGAAAAGTAGACAAAATTCTAAATTCAGCAAGGGGTCATTTGTGTAGATCCTACAAGGGTTTCCTACAGAAAATAACAACTGAAAAAGAAAAATATTGAAATTGAGGTGAAAAAAACATCAATTTGTCTCTACGTTTTACTCTGTAACTTTTCCCTGCAATGTCAGATTATCGAAAGCAATATACCGTTACGTCTGCTGGACTCCTCTGGGTGCAGGGATATATAGGGCTTGTAGGTTCATCAAGAACCCGAGGAACCCAGAGCCAATAAATGAGCTGCACCCTGCAGTGCGTTTTCATTCTATACCGGGTATACAGCAATTCATTTGCTGAAATATAAAGAGTACAAAATTGCTATCAAGAAAACCTTTGTATTTCCGAAAAGGGCACAAGATAAGGTGTTGAGGAGCAGTGGTTATTTGCACATCTCTGAATTCTGGGGTGACCATACTAGCATGTGAATTACAGGGCATTTCTCAAATAGATGTCTTTTTTACACACGCTCCTATATTTGGAAGAAAAAAATGTAGAGAAAGACAAGGGGCAATAACATTTGTTTTGCTAATCTATGTTCCCTCAAGTCTCCCGATAAAAATTATACCTCACTTGTATGGGTAGGCCTAGCGCCCGCGACAGGAAATGCCCCAAAGCGCAACGTGGACACATCCCATTTTTTTTAAAGAAAACAGAGGTGTTTTTTGCAAAGTGCCTACCTGTAGATTTTGGCCTCTAGCTCAGCCGGAACCTAGGGAAACCTACCAAACCTGTGCATTTCTGAAAACTAGAGACCTAGGGGAACCAAAGATGGGGTGACTTGTGGGGCTCGGACCAGGTTCTGCTACCCAGAATCCTTTGCAAACCTCAAAATTTGGCTAAAAAAACACATGTTCCTCACATTTCTGTGGCAGAAAGTTCTGGAATCTGAGAGGAGCCACAAATTTACTTCCACCCAGCGTTCCCGCAAGTCTCCCGATAAAAATGATACCTCACTTGTGTGGGTAGGCCTAGCGCCCGCGACAGGAAATGCCCCAAAGCACAACGTGGACACATCCAATTTTTTGAAAGAAAACAGAGCTGTTTTTTGCAAAGTGCCTACCTGTAGATTTTAGCCTCTAGCTCAGCCGGCACCTAGGGAAACCTACCAAACCTGTGCATTTCTGAAAACTAGAGACCTAGGGGAATCCAAGATGGGGTGACTTGTGGGGCTCTCACCAAGTCCTGTTATCCAGAATCCTTTGCAAACCTCAAAATTTGGCTAAAAAAACACATGTTCCTCACATTTCTGTGGCAGAAAGTTCTGGAATCTGAGAGGAGCCACAAATTTCCTTCCACCCAGCGTTCCCCCAAGTCTCCCGATAAAAATGATACCTCACTTGTGTGGGTAGGACTAGCGCCCATGAAAGGCAATGGCCCAAAACACAACGTGGACACATCACATTTTTTCATAGAAAACAGTGCCTACCTGTGGATTTTGGCCTGTAGCTCAGCCGGCACCTGGGGAAACCTAGCAAACCAGCGCATTTTTGAAAACTAGAAACCCAGGGGAATCCAAGATGGGGTGACTTGCGGGGCTCTGACCAGGTTATGTTACCCAGAATCCTTTGCGAACATCAAAATGTGCCCAAAAAAACACTTTTTCCTCTCATTTCGGAGACAGAAAGTTCTGGAATCTGAGAAGAGCCACAAATGTCCTTCCACCCAGCGTTCCCCTAAGTCTCTCGATAAAAATGGTACCTCACTTCTGTGGGTAGGCCTAGCGCCCACGAAAGGAAATAGCCCAAAACACAACGTGGACACAACATATTTTTTCACAGAAAACAGAGGTGTTTTTTGCAAAGTGCCTACCTGTGGAGTTTGGCCTCTAGCTCAGCCGGCCCCAGGGGGGGCAGAAATGCCCTAAAATAAATCTGACTCCCCCACCACCCCTAAACCCCCCCTGCCCGGGAGCGACCCTTGCCTATGGGGTCGCTCCCCCTGCGTGACATTGGCGCCAAAAAACAAATCCCCGGTGCCTAGTGGTTGGATTGACCTAAAATCGACCAATCTGCCTAAATACAATTTGCCTGATGGGTCGCTCCCCATCTCTAAATAAACAAACAAAAAAAATAAAAAATTGCCCTGGTGCCTAGAGGTTTCTGCCCAGGGGGGGCAGAAATTGCCTAAAATAAATGTGCCCCCCCCCAACCCTCCCCCCCCTCCGGGAGCGATCCTTGCCTACGAATGGTCTAAATACAATTTGCTCCCCAGGGCAGCGACCCTTGCCTGATGGGTCGCTACCCATCTAAAAAAAAAAAAAAAAAAAAAACAAACAAAAAAAAACACAACATTTTTTTTTGCCTTGGCGTCTAGAGGTTTCTGCCCCCCCCCCCGGGGGCAGATCGGCCTAATAATAGGGGGGGCAGAAATGGCGTAAAATAAATTTGTCCCCCCAACACCCACCCCCCCCCCCCCCCGGGAGCGACCCTTGCCTACGGGTCGCTCCCCTGCGTGCCATTGGCACCAAAAAACAAATCCCAGGTGCCTAGTGGTTTCTGCCCCCTTGGGGGCAGATTGACCTAAAATCGACCAATCTGCCTCCAAGGGGTGCAGAAATGGTCTAAATACAATTTGACCCCCAGGGGAGCGACCCTTGCCTGATGGGTCGCTCCCCATCTCTAAAAAAACAAACAAACAAAAAAATAAAAATTTGCCCTGGCGCCTAGAGGTTTCTGCCCCTTGGCCTAATAATAGGCTGATCTGCCCCCAGGGGAGGCAGAAATGGCCTAAAATAAATTTGTCCCCCCAGGGAGCGACCCTTGCCTAAGGGGTCACTCCCCTTGCGTGAAATTCACGCAAAGAAAAAACTCCCTGGTGTCTAGTGGTTTCTGCCCCCCCTTGGGGGCAGATTGGCCTCATCAAAATAGGCCAATCTGCCCCCAAGGGGGGCAGAAATGGCCTAAATATAATTTTCCCCCAAGGGGAGCGACCCTTGCCTAAGGGGTCGCTCCCCACCTAAAAAAATAAAATAAAACATAAAAAAAGAAAAAAAGAAAAATGATCCCTGGTGCATAGAGGTTTCTGCCCCCGGGGGGGGCAGAAAAGGCCTTCCCGAAAAAATGCCCCCCCTGGGAGCGACCCTTGCCCAAGGGGTCGCTCCCTTAGTTCAATTTCACACACAAAAAAAAAAATCCCTGGTGTCTAGTGGGGTTTCAAAAGCCGGATTGCAAGCAATCTTACTTTTGAAACCCTGGGAGAGACTTCAAAGGGAAGGAAATGCATTTCCTTCCCTTTGAAGCCCCTCCGGGCCTCCCCCACGTGATTGAAAGAGAAATGCTGAGCATTTCTCTTTCAATCGCGCAGCGCGATAGGGGAGGCCCCTGTGACTAATCAGCACGCGCTCGCGCGCTGACGTCACAGGGGGGGTGGGGAAGGTCTTCCCCTTCCATCCCCGCCTTGGGGGGAGGGGGGTGCACAGGGGGCGCGCTAGCTCTCCCCCAAGTTCCCCTGTGCCTTGGATGAGGTCACCTCGTCCAAAGCACAGGGGAACTGTAGCCCTGGACGAGGTCACCTCGTCCAAGGCACAGAACCGGTTAAAACCGCTACAAAATGTATCATGTATTTGGAACGCCTTTTGTTGGAACTTACCATCTTGTCGGAAACTGTCTTCCTAATGGATGATTGAATACATTTTCTATAAAATTGTTGAACTTTTTTTATCATTGTACTTTGTAGAAAAATGCACAAGGGAAACAACAGATGAGAAGCCTCATTCTGACCTTCACAAATCAGACCATTCTCTATCACTCTCTCTCTGCAGAGGATGACACTTTCCTTTTTATGAGTTCTGATAGCTTCAGTGACTAGACAGCTTGTTCCTTTTTGCTATTTTATATATTATTACTTCTACTTCTTGATACTCCCTGACTCAGATGATTCTTTGCTGCTTAGTCTTGTCTGCTCTCTTACGAGAAAACTCTTTTGGAGTTACTCGGTTCCAATGTACTTTCCTGACTTTAGAAATATATACAGTTTTATGGGGCACACCTTAAGCTATGTTCTGTAACTTTTGCTTGATTAATAAAGAAAAGGATCTGAGAATGTATGATTAATGAAACTTTTAACATAAACAGAAGACCAAAGAGTCACCATCTGAGACAACGCCGATGAAGACGACGACGGTGAGTACAGCCACCTAGCACACACGGGAAGAGAGGGAGGAAAAGGAGAGTGACACACACATGCACGACACACACCTGACACACACACACACACCATACACACAACCAGCTGCAGACAAAAAACAATGGCACACGACACACAGCATAATAATACAAGGACAACAAGAATGCAGTAATGAGAATGTATTGATTGTGAACAGCTACCAAATGAACCAATTGTATGAAAAATAGATATGTACAAACGTATACAAAGGGCCAATGCCCAGTCCAAAGTACTAAGGGCCCACATGGCCACAGGACACAGTCCAAGGCCCAACTCGAATCCTGATATCATCTGGATAGAACTCTGCAGGGGCATCAGTTTGCAAGTGGGCAGGCACCTCAGGGCGATGGGGGTGGAGGGCACCTCAGCCAAATACGGGAACAAGCCCACTGGTTCTGGAGGGGGCTCCATGCCCATTTCTCTCTTCAGGGGAGTGCAAAGTCACAGTCTCTCAGGTGGGTAACATGCCCACTGGTTCTGGAGGGGGCTCCATGCCCATTTATCTCTGCTGGGGAGTGCAAGGTCACAGTCTCTCAGGTGGCTGACTTTCCCACTGGTTCTGAAGGGGGCTCCATGCCCATTTCTCCATGCTAGGAAGTGCAAAGTCACAGTCTCTCAGGTGGTTGACTTGCCCACTGGTTCTGGAGGGGGCCCCTTGTACAGCAGTCCCTGGATGGTGGCCTACATGCCCTCTGCTGGTGGTGAGGGCTGCACTGTGTCAGCAGGTGAAGGTGCCTCCTGGGCAGCCTCTTCTGGAGGTGAGGGCTGCCTGTCTCAACAGGTGAAGGTGCCTCCTGGGCAGCCTCTGCTGGAGGAGTAGGCTGCACTTCCTCAGCTGTCGGTGAGGGCTCCATGACCACTGGTGGAGGTGGTGGTGGTGTCATCCTGACAGCCTTTGTCTGGAGTCGAGGGCTTCTTCCCCTTCATGGCAGGAGGTGTGTGATCCCTAGCCTTCATGGCAGGGGTTGAGGGCTTCTTTCCCTTTATGGCAGGATGTGCGGGCTCCTTAGCCTTCCTGGCAGGAGTCGAGGGCTTCTTCCCCTTCATGGAAGGAGGTGCGGGCTCCTTCCCCTTCATGGCAGGAGTTCAGGGTTTCTTCCCCTTCATGGCAGGAGGTGTGGGATCCTTAACCTTCCTGGTTGGTGGAGTGGGATCCTTCACTGTCTTGCCACCATGATTAGGAGGTGCCTCCACTGTCCCCATGGACTGTTTGACTGAGGTGCTGGGCTGGGTCATTGGGACAGGTGGAGGGAGCTCTTAAGGGCAGGACAGGGGGAAGGAGGAGGGAAGAGGACAAGATGGGCAAGGCAGAGTTTCTTAGGGATGGTGGGGCGGGATGAGGGAGGAGGAATGGGAGTGGTTGTTGGAGGTGTATGTCTAGCTGGGCTTGGGTGCAGGTGCATAGGCAGTGTGCTGAGGTGAGGTGGATGGCTCTTGGGTGTCTGACTGCTTGCGTTTGTGTCCTTTAGGAGGGGGGACAGATAGGGTGGAAGAGGATACAGGGGACATGTGGATGGATGTAGTGGAGGTGTCTGCTAGTGAGGTGTGTGTGCTGCTAGGTGTGGTGATGCTGGTGGTGGATGTTGATGTAATGCATGTAGGTGTGAGTGTGGACGTGACTGTGAGGGAGGTGGAAGAGGAGGAAGAGGGGGAGACAGTAGAGGCAGTGGATGTGGTTGTGTCTGCAACTGTCTGGTGTTTGCGTGAGTGCTTGTGGGATGAAGTTTGGTGCCTGTGTTTGACTGTGCCACTCTTGTGTGTTGACTTGTATGCATGCTCATCTGTATGTGTGCATGGGATGGGATGGGTTGGGGTTGAGGAGACTGGGACTGGGAAGTGGTAGTTTGGAGGGGGAACTGTAGGAACAGGGACAATGGCTGCCATCAGAGAGGGGGCCAGAGCCTGAATCGATCTCTGTTGGGCCGCCAATCCACCGTGGATGTCCTCCAGGAATGCATTGCATTGCTGCATCTGGGACGCCAGCCCATGGATGGCATTCATAATGGTTGACTGCCCTACAAAGATGGATCTCAGGAGATCAATAGCCTCCTCACTCAGGGCAGCAGGGCTCACTGGGGCAGAGCCTGAGGTGCTTGGGGCGAAGGAGATGCCCACCCTCCTGGGTGAGTGGTCACAGGCCACTCACTGAGGGGCTACTGGGAGGGTGGTGCTTGTATAGGGGTGGCGGCTGTACCTGCAGCTGGGGTGGTCCCAGAGGTGTCTGCCACCACAAGGGAGCTTCCATCGGAGAGGAGGTATCTGTGTCTTGGTTGTCGCCTCCTGTCTCTGCCATGGTACTCCCCTAGCCCTCTGTCCCACTGGTTCCCTTGGCGTCGGTAAACTCTGACTCCAGGGTCCTGTGGGATGTAGTTCCCTCTGTCGCCGGTGCCCCTGCTCCTCCGTCAGATGATGCTAATGCACACATGGACAGGATGACATAAGAAAAAAGGGGGAGAGAGAGAAAGGAAACACTGGATCAATTACTGCATCAACACCACAGTTGGCATACACAGCACCGTCATACACAGGGATCAGGATTGAGCACCATGCATTGCACTGCCAGTGATTTGGCTAGATGCTACGGCAAGATGAGGGCCACACACTGCCAACTGCACCCCTCCTAGGACCCACAAAGCCCTGACTGACAAGGAATGCTAACAAGCTAAGTTACCTGCGTTTCCCATACACCCATTACCCTTGAGCTCGATCACGCTGCAATGTCTTCCCTGGCATTAAGGGGCATCCACGAACTCACACCCACCACCCGGATCCCATGCCACCCAGCAATTATTGTAGTAATGCCCACTGTACTCACCCACTTGTGACTGCTCTGATGCCCTCAAGCGCCCATCCAGCTCTGGCCAGTATGCGGACCATCGAGGGCGGGTCAGGTTCCTGACAGGCACCCCTTCCTCGTTGGGAGGCCATCCCCAGCTGGGCCTCCATGGTCTTCCATTCCCAGCATCTCAGGTCCTCCCACCGTTTCCGACAGTGAGTGCTCTGCCTGCCATAGACCCCCAGGGTCCGCATGTCCTTGGTGATGGCATGCCATAATCCCTTCTTTTGATGGGCGCTGACCTGAAGAGGTAATACAGACAGGAGGACACCATTACACATACAATCCAGCCTGTCACACATATGGCCCACCAGTCCCGTTTCCATCACCATTTGCACACACATCGCCCAGCGCACACTATGTACACCACCACAAGACATCCCCCCCTGATGACACGATGCTTGCACACACATCTGCATGTATCCTTCACACATGCATCGTGTCCAAGGTGTACTCATCTGTTGGTCTAGAGGCCCATACAGCAGTCCGTACTGGGGTAGGACCCCATCCACCAATCTCTCCAGCTCCTCCGCAGTGAAGGCAGGGGCCCTTTCCCCGGTCACACGGGCCATGGTAGGTTCCAGACACAGGTCACAGCAGCACATGCAGTGTATGTGGTCTCTTGTTGGAGGTCAGAAAACAAGTGAGGAATCTGATGGAAAATTGCTGTCACGTCCACAGCAGTTTACACCATCACAGCCGGAGCTGATCCCCATTGGCCACTGTACTCTATAGAGCCCCATATTATCCAATGAGGAATTGCACGGCGGTGCAAGACCTCCTTCCCCATGGTGCCCAACGTCAGCGGAGTTACCTCAATTCCACCTGTCCCTACATAGAGGACAGGCTCTCGTCATTTCATGGTGGTGGACAATGATCATATCAACCTTAACTGCGTCATAGCCTAGATTAGCACATACCTCGCCATTCCCACTGTCCTATCAGATAAATGCACTATATACGCTGAGGTGGTGGTTCCATTGTTCAAATTGTGACAGCCTACTCACTCGTGTGTCCCTTAGATATCTACTGCTGCGGATGAATAGGAGGAGGAGACAAACCCCTGTGTACAGACCCCTTGTGGACTTGGCTACTCTGGAGGACAGGCACATTATACTCACCTATAAACTGGACAGGGCCACAATCACAGAGCTGTGTGCCCAATTGGAGCCTGACTTGATATCTGCTATCCATCATCCGACTGGGATCCCCCCTCTTGTGCAAGTGCTATCAGTGCTCCATCTCCTGGCAACTGTTTCCTTCCAAGTGACAGTGGGATTGGCAGCAGGAATGTCACAGCCAATGTTTTCAATTGTGCTTGCAAGAGTTTTGTCTGCCCTGGTGAAACACATGTGCAGCTACATAGCTTTCCCCCAGGTGGAAGATCTGGCCACTATGAAGGCCGGATTCTATGCAATGGGACATATCCCCAAAATTGTTGGGGCTATTGACGGAACACGTATTGCGTTAGTCCCTCACTGAATGTGCAAATGGTGTGCCTGGCGGACCAGTACATCTCCCACGTCACTGTCAAGTATGCTGGGTTAGTGCATGACGCCTTTGTCCTGCAGAATAGCAGCATCCCAATTGTGATGGCCCATCTACAGAGGCACAGGGTGTGGCTAATAGGTGAGCCATGGTCCCCACCCACTGTATGTTAGTGTATGCCTTCAGGTGTCATCCCCATAGCATTGTGTGAGGCTAAATGTTGTCCCTCAATCACACACAGGCGAGAAAGTGCAACTGACCATTCTACTGACTATTGATGTTTTCTGTGTGGCTGTAAAATGATGGCATTAACTTTCTTTACATCTCAACTTACTATCACATATGGCTTGTCATTTTACAGATGTTGGTGAGATAACAACTATGTACTGATGTGATGACTACAGACAGCTACAGGTCATTATTTCTATGCTCTCACAGTGTTCAGATAATTTGCACTAGATGTGACTGTTTCCATAAATGCACATTTTCAACACATAAAATACTAGTAGTCAAGTTGTGTTCAAGGGTGTTTATTGTAGTGCTATGAAATTGAGGGAAAAGTGCAATGGAATGGGGTGATGATGGAAGAAAGTCCAGGGTATTGTTCCACTCTGTTTGTAGCACAGGTCCAGTGTCCAATGGGCCATAGGAAGGGGAGCAAAGTACAAAGTAGACTAGGTGACAGTGTGGGACACAAGGGGGACAATCAGGAGAGTCTCATTTCCTGGTGGTGGTCTTGGCAAGTGTCTCTGGCTTCTGTCTGGGTCGCAGGGAACGTTTGCGGGGTGGTTCACCTTCTGCAGGGAGAGGGGTGATGGTGGCATGTGAGTCCTGTGGCAGGGCCTCCTGTCCACTAGCTGCAGCAGAAGTGGATGGCTGGTCAATGGACTGGCTAATGGTAGGGGCCCGCTGCTGTGCTGTTGCTTCCCTCATGATGTTGGCCATGTCTGCCAGCACCCCTGCTATGGAGATGAAGGTGGTGTTGATGGCCTGCAAGTCCTCCCTGATCCCCTGATACTGTTCCTCCTGCAGCCTCCTGTTCTCCTGCACATTGTCAAGGATATGGCCCATCGTGTCCTGGGAATGTTGGTAGGCTCCCAGGATCTTGGTGAGTGCCTCCTGGAGGGTCGGATCCCTGGGCCTATCCTCCCTCGGCGCACAGCGCTCCTCCCAGTGTCCCCGTTGCCCTGTGCCTCTGTCCCCTGAACGGTGTGCCCACTGCCACTGACTGATTGTCTTGGGGGTGAGGTGTGGACTGGGGTCCCTGAACAGGTGGGCACATTGCTGATTGACGTGTCCTGGGGACAGAGATGTGGATATGCTGGGTGGGTGCTGTGGTGTTGGATACTGATGAGGGAGGCTCTGTGGTGGACTGTGAGTGGGCTGGGGTGACCGTCTGTCCAGTGGTCCCTGATGGGCCAGGTTGTTGTTCCAGATCCTGAAGTCCAGAGTTACAGTCTATACTGGGGGCATCTTATGTTGGGGGACTGGATAGTCTCCGCTGGGATTGGCTGGGGCACCTGTGGGTTTGTAAGTAATGTATTATGCTTCATGTCTGTGACATATTGTACATCCCTGGCTTCCCCTCTATTGTTGCTGTTGCCCTTCCATCTTTGTTTGTGTATGGAGATGTATTGTGGGATTGTTAGTATCCCTATGCTGTGCATGCTTTAGTGATGGGTGTCCATGCAGGGCTGGGAGGGATGTCCATGCATTGGTATGGCATGCAGGATTTGCCACAGGGGTTAGTCATATGTGTAGGTGCAGTGTGTGGGATGGAGTGGAGTGATGGGAGTGAGGGTGAGGGGGTGTGAAGGGATGCAGGTATGGGGGGTGATAAGTAGTAAATATTGACTCACCAGTGTCGAGTCCTCCGGCTACTCAAACGAGTCCCTCAGGATGCAGTAATGCCAAGACTTGTTCCTCCCATGCTGTGAGCTGTGAAGGAGGAGGTGGGGGTTCACCGCTAGTCCCCTGTATGGCGAGCTGGTGCTTTGCTGCCACGGAATGTTCCTTCCCCTGTAGGTCATTCCATCTCTTCCTGATGTCGCCCCTTGTTCTTGGATGCTGTCCTACAGCATTCACACTGTCCATAATTCTCCACCATAGCTCCATCTTCCTGGCAATGGATATCTGCTGTACCTGTTCTCCAAACAGCTGTGGCTCTACCCTGACTATTTCCTCCACTATGACCCTTAACTTCTCATCAGTGAAACAGGGGTGTCGTAGTGGGGACATGGGTGTTGTGTGGTGTGTGTTGGTGAGAGTGTGTTGAGTAATGTGGTGGGGTGTGTGATGTGGGGTGTGTGGGTGTATGTGGTGTGCGTGTCTAGTTGTCTCTGTGCTGTTCGTGTCAATCTCCTGGCAGTAATTGTTGTTCGTAAAGGGTTGTGAGTAATGTGGGTGTGTTTTATGGTGCTTTGGGTGGGTGTGGTGTGTGTATGAGTGTCAGGTGTGTGTTTTTAGTATTGGCCAATGCAGTGTTGTTTTGTATGTCGGTGTCCATTGTGAGCGCGGCAGTATGTACCGCCAATGGTTTACCGCCATTGAATGTCCTCAGTGGTGATTCGTGGGTCATGATGTGGTGGGCGTTGTTTTGTTGGTGTAACGGTATGGGTGTTGATATCGCCACTTTAGCACTGACCTTTGGGCTGGCATATTTGTGTATATGGCAGTATTCTGTCGGATTGGTGTGTGTGTCTCATAATATGGGGAATGGATATTCACCACCGCGGCGGTCTGTTGGAGGCTGTCACCGTGGCAGTAAGCAGGATTTACCACCAATGTCATAATGAGAGCCTTAATTACAACTGTCATTATTGACTCTAGGCATTGAAATTTGACTAAGGTAAAATTAATCAAGATTTTGAAATCCGTTTCTTATTACCCGCTTGTTTCCAAGATTCACAATTGTGTGCACTAAGAGTTGCAGAGGTTTTATAAACTTTAGAACTCTCTGTGCTGCCATCTCCATAGCTAATAAAGTATCTGCTACTCTAGAATTAGATCCCAAAGCAAAGGAGGAAGGGACCCACACCCTAGATATAGGGTTGATTAGAGGGTTGAAATCCTGCTGGGATCAGCTATTGGATATTACTTTCCCCTTAACAAAACTTTCTGATTTGGTAGCGAATGCCTATACTACTGATAAGTCTTTGGATGCAGAAGCATTGCATCAGTGGATGCACAGTATGTTTGTTGAGAAATGCAAATACAACACTCTCAACTGAGAGACAGAAGAATATCCTTCTTAAAATCGTTCTCAAACTGATAGGTCAGGCAAGTAAAGAAGGGACACCTGTATCTCATGGTTGCCTCTTTGGTGATGATCTTATAAAGGAAATGGCAACATTTGTAAGAGCCTTTAGTTCTATACAGAAATTGCAGAAGGAAACATAATGTGTCTTTAAATAAAGAGTTTTTGCGAGGGCCCAAAGAACGAGCAGTCGGGTTCATACTTGAGGTCATAGTTTATCAAGGGTATAAATGGTCCATGGAACAAGACCCGATGTATGTTTATCCAATTTGGTTTTGCAGCTTCCAAATGCTTCTTCCCTCAGAGACAAAAATCACCAGGATTAAGAGACGACAGTCTGAAGCTGAGCATCGAGTGAGAACATACATCTATTCTAGTAAGGCTGGTCCACAGATTAGCACTGTTTTATGAAACATAGAAGGAAGTAAATCAAGGCCCATGGGTTTTGCAGACAATCACAGGCACCAGGGTGAAATTCATAAGTCAGCCCTTCTCCACCAAGAAGCAATATCTAGTGAACAAGGAAGTGGTGGATGGTACAGTCAGATCCTTAAGCAAAATATTTTCAGTAGGAAAGAAGGACAAGGGAAGGTGTCTGAGTGATAAATCTCAAATCTGAACAACTGTGTGGTTTTCCACCATTGAGAATGGAGGTGATACACCTGTTAAGGTATGTATTACAGAGAAAACTTGAATAACAAAGCTAGATTTGAAAGATGATTATTTGACAATCACAAATTTCGGTCCTTAACAGAAATTTCTCCAGTTTCGTCGGGAGGAGAGATTGAGAAGTTCAGAAATCTGTTGTTTGACCTGATCTTAGCCCCTGGGAGTTTTGCCAAGGTTTTGAGGACAGTAGTGTCTTGATTGCATGCCAGAGGCATAGGGCTAATTGTTTACCTTGACGTCATTCTAATTCTAGCACAACACAGGAAGGTTTTCATCTATCAGAACAACATAGTGGTAGACCTTTTAGAATCCTTGTATTTTGTGCCCACCAAGAGCAATTCATGTTCAGTTCCAAGTTGGGTGACCTAGTTTTTGGAGTTTCTGATTCAAGCAGTATTAGCAGAGTTAAGGGTACTTTCAGAAAAACTGAAGAGGTTGCAAAGGGAAATTTGGAGAACTTTGGAGATGGATAGTGTTTCATTTATAATATAGGCAAGGATAATACATTTACTGTCATCAACTATTCAGGCAGTCTTTCCAAATCTTTTTTCAGGCTTTGCAGAGAATAAAAATAGCTGATTTGAGGAAATAGATCAGGGGCTCCTAGAAGGTAAAGTTGGATCAGGAGACAAAGAAGTAGGCTGAATTGGTGGCTAAGGAATGTGAAATCTTTTTAGAGGGGAACCAGAAAACTGTGATAGTTAAAGGCAAGTTGTAAAGGATAGAGAGAGTGAGATGTGGTCCTTACCAGCAGGTGGACAGTTGGAACTGCCCTAGTGAGGAACTTGCCCAAAAATTGTTTAGAACTGAGAGAAGATCCTTTGCAGTGTGGTGGAAGGTCCTCAATCTAAATGGTTAGTAGATGTGGCAAATACATTTTGGGATTATTGTTTGAGAAATGGTATCATAGTAATAGCAGAATATATTCTGGGTTTAAGTAATGGAGTAGAACATTGTTTTTTCAGGAATTCCCAGAATACAAGCAACTGAAGACTAAATCGGTATTTATTTCTGAATATTCAAAAGAAATTTGCATCTTTTAGGGTGGACTTGTGTGCAAACAGATTGAACACCCCTCTTCTATTGTTTTTCAGGTGGAGACCAGACCCAGGGGCATGGGGGCACTTGTGTTCTGGCAGGCTTGGAGAGCTTTAGTACTGAATGCATGTCTACCTTTTACAATGTTAACAAGTGATTTAGGAACCAGTTTGTTGTTGCCAGAAGATGGTGGTGGTAAAACCTCCAGTGCAGAGATGTCTGGTTTTGGATCCCAGGATGATGAAGATGTCTGTGGATTTCCCTTTGTTGCTTCTGGCACACAAATAATTGGTGACGGGTCCTCTAGGGAAATACCATAGATTGGTGATGGTGAGTCATTTGGTTTTGATAGTTTAGAAGATTCTAGAAGACAGTGGGAGATACTGAGCTTTTTATCAAGAACTTTAAGGCTTATGTCAGAATTATGGGCACCACAAACTAGGAAAGCATATACATTGACTTGGAATAAATGGGTATTTTTTGTGTTTATGAAGGGATTTGTATCCCATTTCAACTGATATAATAAATGTAGTGAATCTTTTAAAGTTGCTTTTTGAGAAGGCTATATTACAAAATGGTAAATTTGTAGAGATCATTCATAGCATGGCATAATTTAGTAAATGGAATGTCAGTAGGCCAGTAGTTAGTGATTAAGCGAATACAAAAGGGGCAGAGTATACCATTTGGGACATCCTAGATGCCATTACATGTCTCATGCAGGACTTGAAATTTGGTCACATCAAAATCATTCTGATGGAACTCCATTGGCTCCCCTTGCCGGCCAACATCATCTTCAAAATCTGCTGCATCACTTACAAAGCCATCATCACCAACACCCTTCTTTGAAAACAAGCTCACCTTCTCTGTCTGCTCTCAGCACAACCGCAGCCAGGCCACCCTCAGAATGCAGACTAGGAAGTATAAAAAAATAAAAATAAACAAGACACCAGGCCATTTCCATCTATGTAGCCAGGATCTGGAGCATCATCTACGCATTCATCAGGCCCATGTATTGAACTCGGTAGCCACATTAACTATAACTTGCACCTTCTCCATCACTGCCTGCACTCTTTTATGTTACATAATTATATAATTTATATAATCTAGAATTATAGCATTTTTAACAACACTTGACATTGCAAATCACATCTTTGTGAGAACACAGTGCATGGTAGAATGGTGAGGTATAGTTAACAAAGGTTTAACATTTGTTTTTTTCATTTAATTTTATGTTTTTTTTAAATAAAAATGTTTTTCAAAACGTAGAGGCCAGTGTTGTCGAGTGGAAAATGGTTAAGTGGTGTATCATACAGTAGAGTGGATGGGAGTGCCATATAGTGTAGTGTAATAGAGTGAGGTAGAATGAAGTGGTGTAGCGTACAGTGGACTAAAGTGTCAGAGTGCAGAGGTGTGTTGTATACTACAGTGGCATCGAGTGCACTAGAATGAACATGCGTAGCGTAGAGTTGAGTAAACTGTCACAAACTGGAGTGTCATCTTGTACAGTATCGTAGAGTGCTGGAAATTGTTGTAGAGTTGAGTAGAGTGTTGTACATTGGAGTTCAGCAGTATTGAGTGGAGTACAGTGTGTATAATTGCACAGACGATAGTAGAGTGGAGTTGCATAGAGTGGAGTAAAGTATGGTAGAGTGGATCAGTGTAGAGCGGAGTGTCGTACAGTGCCCCAGAAAGGGGTAAAATGTTATGCAGTGGAGTAGAGTGAAGTGGATTCCAGTGGAGTGGCATGTTTTAGAGAAAGATTGCTTCAAGTGGAGTAGAGTCGACTGATGTAGTACACAGTAGCTGGAGTAAATTCGACTGATGTAGTACACAGTAGCAGAAGGTGGAGTGGTGTGTCATACAGGGGACTGGAGTGGCACTTTGTAGAGTGTTGGGAAGTGCTGAAGAGTGTAGTGTCACAGAGTGGATTACAGTGTTATACAGTGGAGCAACGTGGAGTTGTGTGGTACAGTATTGTAGAGTGAACATACATACTGTCGTAGAGTTGAGAGGTATAGAGTGGCGTACAGTGGAGTGGCATAGAGTGCAGCAGTGGTAGTAGTAAGTAGTAGTAAGTCTTTATTTGCATGATTCATTCAAACCATTGCAATAGCATTTTAAAGTGAACTAACAACCAGAGTGTACAAAATAAGCAAAAAAAATACAAATAAAAATGATGTAAACATGGATTCTTTCATGCATATTTAGCTGCTATTAAGTTTGCAACATCCTTTTCAGTCAGTGCAGAAGTGGAATACAATGGATTAGGGTGGAGTAGTGTCGTAGAGTATAGTAAAGTGGGGTTGAGCAGCATAGAGGGAATTGCATAGTGTTGTAAAGATGAGTACATTATCATGCAGTGGCATAGAGTAGAGTGCTGAGGACTCACATTGACAGGAGTACATTACTGTACAGGGGAGTGCAAGGTATAGTTATGTTTCATATAGTGGAATAGCATGGAGCATGTGTAGTGGAGTGGTAAAGTGTGGAGAGACGTAGAGTGGAATAGCGTACAATGGAGTGGTATAGAGTGGAGTGGAGTGGCGTGGAGTAGTGTGGTGTGGGATAGAGTGTAGTGGGATACAGTGGAACACCTTAGATCAGAGTGACATAATCAATCAATCAATCACTGCATTTGTAAAGCGTGCTACATACCCGCAAGGGTCTCAAGGCACTGGGGAGGGGGGGTGCTACTGGTCGAAGAGCCAGGTCTTGAGGAGTCTTCTGAGGGCCAGCAGGTCCTGGGTCTGTCGTAGGATGGTGGGGAGAGTGTTCCAGGTCTTGATGGCAAGGTAGGAGAAGGATCTGCCGCCGGCGGTGGTTTTTCGGATGCGGGGGACTGTGGCGAGGTTGGCTGAGTGGAGGCTTCGGGTGGGGGTGTGGAAGCTGAGTCGGTTGTTGGGGTAGGTGGGTCCGGTGTTGTGCAGTGCTTTGTGTGCGTGGATCAGGAGCTTGAAGGTGATCCTTTTGTTGACGGGGAGCCAGTGCAGGCCTCTCAGGTGGAGTGTAATGTGGCTGCGGCGGGGGACATCGAGGATGAGTCGGGCCGAGGCGTTCTGGATGCGTTGGAGTCGCCTCAGGAGCTTGTTTGTAGTTCCTGAGTAGAGGGTGTTCCCGTAGTCGAGTCTGTTGGTGATGAGGGCCTGGGTAACGGTATTTCTCGAGTCGAGGGGGATCCATTTGAAGATCCTGCGGAGCATACAGAGGGTGTTGAAGCAGGACGCGGAGACGGCGTTGACTTGCCTGGTCATGGAGAGAGTGGAGTCGAGGATGACCCCCAGGTTGCGTGCTTGGTCCGTGGATTCCGGGGCTGTGCCTAGTGACATGGGCCACCAAGAGTCGTCCAAGGCTGATGTGGTGGGTCTGAGAATGAGGACCTCCGTCTTGTCTGAGTTCAGCTTCAGTCTGCTGTCCTTCATCCAGTCAGCTACGGCCTTCATTCCTCGGTGGAGGATAGCTTTGGCGGTGTGGGGATCTTCGGTGAGGGATATAATCAGCTGGGTGTCGTCGGCGTAGGAGATGATGTTGAGGTTGTGTTGTCGTGTGACGTGTGTGAGGGGGGCCATGTAGATATTGAACAGTGTCGGGCTGAGGGAGGATCCCTGTGGGACGCCGCAGATGATCTCGGTGGTTTTGGAGCGGAAGGGTGGGAGGCGGACGCTCTGGGTTCTGCCGGAGAGGAAGGATGTGGTCCAGGCCAGGGCCTTCTTTTGGATACCAGCGTCATGGAGGCGTACTGATAGGGTGCGGTGGCAGACCGTTTCAAAGGCTGCTGATAGGTCCTGGAGGATGAGGGTGGCTGTTTCTCCTTTGTCCATCAGGGTCCGGATGTCGTCAGTGGCGGCAATGAGGGCGGTCTCGGTGCTGTGGTTACTGTGAAAACCGGATTGGGAAGGGTCCAGGATGTTGTTGACTTCGAGGTAGCGGGTCAGCTGTTTGTTGACAATCTTCTTGGTCACTTTTGCAGGGAAAGGGAGCAGGGAGATGGGCCGGAAGTTCTTGAGGTCCTTGGGGTCCGCCTTGGGCTTCTTCAGAAGGGCGTTGATCTTGACGTGCTTCCAGCTTTCTGGGAAGGTTGCTGTCTCGAAGGAACAGTTGATTGTTTTCCAGAGGTGGGGCGCGATGGCTGCGCTGGCTTTGTTGAAGACGTGGTGAAGGCAGGGGTCCGATGGGGATCCGGAGTGGATGGAGTTCATGGTTTTGATGGTGTCTTCGTCGCTGACGCTGGACCAGACGGTCAGGCGACTGGTGCGAGTGGTAGTCGCAGGGGTGGTGGACTCGGTGGTGGGTGCGGGGGTTCGGGGTTGAAGCTGTCGTGGATGTCGGTGATCTTGCGGTGGAATAAGGTGGCCTTGGAGTCTCACAGGTCTTGAGATGGCGGGATGTCGTTGGTGATGGAGCTGGGGTTGGAGAGTTCTTTCACGATGCTGAAGAGCTCTTTGGTGTTGTGTGCGTTGTTGTCTAGGCGGTCCTTGAAGGCGGTCTTCTTGGCGGTCCTGATGAGTTAGTGATCTTTGCGGGTGGCGCTCTTGAGGGCTGTGTGGTTGTCTGGTTTTCGGTCGTGGAGCCATTTCTTCTCCAGCTTCCGACAGGTGTGCTTGGAGATCCGGAGGTCCTCGGTGAACCAGGTGGTTTTCTTGTTGGTGTGGTTGGTTGTAGAGGTCTTGAGAGGGGCGAGGGTGTTGGCGCACTCGTTGATCCTCTGTGTGAGGTTGGTCGCGGCGGTGTCTGGGTCGGTGGGGTCGGTGGTTGGTCTCAGGGCGAGGGTGGTAGTCAGTTGGTCCTCGGTGACCTTGCCCCAGCAGCGGCGTGGTAGCTGTTGGGTGCGATAGTGTGTGGAGGGTTTTCTGAAGGTGAAGTGGACGCATCTGTGGTCGGTCCAGTGTGGTTCGGTGGTGTAGTTGAAGGAGATGTGGGGGCTTGCGGAGAAGATGGGGTCGAGCGTGTGTCCAGCGGCATGAGTGGGTGTTGTTACGAGCTGTTTGAGTCCGAGGTTGGCGAGGTTGTCGATCAGGGCGGTGGAGTTGGCGTCATTGTTGTTCTCGAGGTGGAAGTTCAGGTCGCCGAGGAGGATGTAGTCCGTGGAAGCGAGGGCGTGGGTGCTCATGACGTCGGCGATGGTGTCACTGAACTGTGGGCGGGGTCCGGGAGGTCTGTAGATGAGAGTTTTTGTGGATGATGGCGATTCCTCTCCATTGGTGCGGTCTCTGCGGGAGATCTTGTAGCCCTATGGGATAGCTATGGCGATGTCTGGTGCTGAGGTGGCGTTCAGTCAGGTCTCCGTCAGGAAGGCGACGTCGGGGCGGTGGAGTCTAGGAGGTCCCAAAGTTCGATGGCGTGCTTGCAAGCGGAGCGGGTGTTGAGGAGGATGCAGTGGAGGTGGTTGGGTTCTCTGGCTGGTGGTGTGGAGGGAGGGTTGGATGCTGGTGAATCTGCAGTTCCGGCAGGTGAAAGGCCCCTGGGTGCGTTTCGGGGTGGCCCGGTAGCAGGGGTGGTCTCGTCTGGTGTTGAGTGCGTGGAGGGTGCTTGCGTCGTAGTGCAGTCTGGCGTTGCGGGGGGTGCGGGTTCCAGGGGTTCTGGTGCTGGGTGCGGTCCAGGTGCAGATGGGCTTGCCTTAGGCGCGGCGTGCCTGCTTCGCGGTCTCCATATGAGGGCAGAGGGAGGGAGGAGCAGCTGGGAGGTGGGAGCGGGGCGGCCAATGGGAGTGAAGGGGGTAGGGTAGCAGGGGCTCAGCGGCGAGGGAAAAACCTGGGGAAGAACCCGGGGAAAACCCCAGGGACAAAAACGGCGGGAAAAGACAGCGGGAAAGGGACAACAGAGCACAGAGGTACAGAAAGCAAAACACAGGGGCACAAAATGAAAAAACGAAGTGCACAGAAGCCAAGTGCAGGGGTACAGAAAAAAGGGAGCGAGTAGTCAGGCGGCAAAAGCGGCAACGGTGGTTCAACCCACAGGGGGCTGCGTGGCAGATGGGGGGAGCGACCTGCCTGGTGACAGGGTCCAAGGTGAATAGTGTACAGTAGATAAGCGGACACTGAGATAGTGCACGGTGGAGTGGCATACCCTGAGTGTGGTACAGTGGAGTGGCATAAATTGGAATAGTATAGAGTGTAGTTTTGTAGAAGGGAGTTGCGTACAGTGGAATTGTGTAGAGTGGTGTGGGATAGAGTGGAGGGATGTACAGTCAAGTGGCACAGACTAGTGTGCGCAGAATGGAATGGCACAGATTGGAATCGCATGTAGTGGAGTGGATTGTAGTGGCATGCAGTGGAGTGACATAGAGTGGAGTGGGGTAGAGAGAAGTGGCGTACAGTGGATTATCATACAATGGAGTGGCAAATAGTGGAGTGACATTGAGTGGAGTGGCATAGGGTGTAATAGCATACACTGGAGTGGTGTAGAATTGAGTGGTGTACAGTGGAGAGTGGTAATTTAAACAGACATAGCATGAAAGTGGATGAACAGATGTAGATGTAATCTAGCAGAAATATATATTATGGGGTGTGAATGGGAAGTTTTTGGTAGTAGGAAATAAATTAAATAGTGTTAAAGTTATAAGTCTCAAAATACTTAGTTACATATTGTACTGCAGTATACTGCAGTAACTGTACAGTATACTACAGTACATGCCAATGACAAGGCAGTACCTGATTGACTAAAAGGCAGCAATGTAGTTTTTAGTACACTTTGGCTACGTCTCTAAATATAGACAAGTAGTAGATTTTATTCTTGTTCCCTACCGAGCACTACTTTACTGAAGTGGTAATAAGTATAGAAATGTATGTATACGCTTTAAAACACTTTACAGAGAGTAAAGCATTAATTTGTAGGTATTACTGCGGTACTGTAGAGACTGTTTTGTAAATAAATGAATACGTAGAATATATATATGTGTATATATATATATTTATATATATATATACATACACATATATATATATATATACATATATACATGTACATATATATATATATACACACACACACATATAGTACAACAATATGGCCCTCATTATGACTCTGGCAGTAAATCTTGCTTACCGCCATGCTGATGGCCACCAACTTACCACCGCGGTAGCGGAGATCAGTTCACCATATTATGAGATACACACACCAATCCAACAGAATTCTGCCACATACACAAATCTGCCAGACCAAAAGTCAGTGCTAAAGTGGTGGTATCAAAACCCACACCGTTACGCCAACAGAACAACGCCCAACACATCATGACCCACGAATCACCATGGTGGACATTCAACGGCAGTAAACCATTGGCGGTAGATACCGCTGCGCTCACAATGGACACCCATAGACAAAACAACTCCGCACTGGCCAATTGAAGCAACACACACCTGACACCCATACATAAACCACACCCACACATCACATGACTATAAAACACACGCACACATTACCCACAATCCTTTATGATTACAAATCATTGCCACCAGAAAGACACCAAGACCACTGAGACAGTTAGAGCCACACACTACTCACATGCATACACCACTCACGCACTCCACATCACACACCCCAACACATTACCTAACACACCCTCACTAACACACCTCACATAGCACCCATGACACCACAAATACACCCCCGTTTCACAGAGGAGGATCTAAGGGTCATGGTGGAGGAAATTGTCAGGGTAAAGCCACAGCTATTTTGAGCACAGGTGCAGCAAATATCCATTGCAAGGAAGATGGAGATATGGCGGAGAATCGTGGACAGGGTCAACGGCGTGGGAGAGCACCCCAGAACAAGGGATGAGATAATGAAGAGGTGGAACAACCTACGGGGGAAGGTACGTTCCATAGCAGCAGGACACCAGCTCGCCATAAAGAGGACTGGCGGTGGACCCCCACCTCCTTCCCCACAACTCACAGCATGGGAGGAGCAAGTCTTGGCAATACTGTATCCTGAGGGCCTGGCCGGAGCCAGAGGAGGACTGGGCACTGGTAAGTCAACTCTCTACTATTATCACCCCCCTACCTGCATGCCACCACAAACCTCACCCTCACTCTCATCACTCCACTCCCTCCCACACACTCCACCATCACATCTCACTAAACCGAATGCCAAGCCCTTCATGCTGTACCAATTCATGGACACCCCTCACAGCCCTGCATGAACACCCATCACTAAAGCATGTACAGCATAGAGAACTAACAATCCCACCATACACTAAAATACAAATGTGAAAGCTGGCAGGGCAAAACCAACCACAGAGTGGAAGCCAGGGATGTACAATATGTCATACACATCAACCATAACACTTCATTTTCATCCCTACAGGTACCCCAGCCAATGTCACCGGAGAGGAGGTACCATCACTATCCAGTCCCCCAGCTGAAGAGGCCCACAGTGATGAAAGTAACGCTGTACTTCAGGTTCTGGATGACCTACCTGGCCCATCAGGGACCACTGGACAGCCGGTTACCCAAGTCCAGTCACACACCACCACAGGGCCTCCCCCTTCAGGAAACACCACCACAGCACTCATGCAGCATACCCACACCTCAGTCCCCTGCACACGTCATTCAGCAGTGTGTCCACCTGTACAGGGACCCCAGGCCACACCTCGCACACAAGACATTCAGGGACCTGGGGTCAGTAGGCACACCGTTCAGGGGACAGAGGCACAGGCCATAAGGGAAACTGGGAGGAGTGCTGTGTGCCAGGGGGAGGACAGGCCCAGGGAACTGACTCTCCAGGAGGCACTCTCCAAGATCCTGGGAGCCTACCTATATTAGCAGGACACAATGGGCCAGATCCTGGACAACGTGCAGGAGAACAGGCGGCTGCAGGAGGGACAGTTCCAGGGAATTAGGGAGGACTTGAGGCCATCAACAACACCCTGATCTCCATAGCAGGGGTGCTGGCAGACATGGTCAACATTATAAGGGAGGCAGTCTCACACCAGCGGGCCCTTGCCACTAGCCAGTCATCTGAACAGCCATCCACTTCCGCTGCAGCTAGTGGCCAGGAGTCCCTGCCAAAGGGCTCAGGCCACCTGCACCCCTCCCCCTGCAGAAGGTGAACCACCCCGCAAACGATCCCTGCGATCCAGACAGAAGCCAGAGACACTTACCAAGACCCCCACTGTAGTGTGGTTAGTTTTACGTATTCATTGCGATTTAGCTTCAGGCTTTAGGCCTTTGTGCACTTTGCCCTGAATATATTTTATTCATTTGCTGACAGCTTAGAGCCTCTGTGCACTTTGCTCTACATGCTTTTTATTAGGCTTCGTACTGTTATTTTTCAAATAGCCAGTTCTACGGTGTTGTTTTTTATTCATATCACACTGTTTTGCCTACTTCAGCACTGGAGTTCTCCATAACATTTTACTCTGTGCTTCAGTCAAGGATACAGTCTAGTACATTGCCGATAGACGTGGTAGGAGTTTAGACTTGGCATTCCTGCGTAGGGACATTTTGTGATCACGATGACATGTTAGTTATAAAATCACTTCCTTGTCCCAATACACGCAAGAGGGAGATTCCGACCAGGGAACCACAACTAGACGCTGACTGCCTTGTTGCAGATGCTGAACCAAGATCACAGGTCTTTGCTCAGGTATGAGGGCTGATGTCTCCACAGTGATTCTAATAGGCAAGCTAGAAGCTTAACATGCTGTGCTCTAGATAGAACAAGCAGAGGGAGAGTAGAAACTGTTTGACAATATGATAGCTTTGTTCTTATGTTTTACTCTCCTGGTAACTATTACAATCCTACTGTGTTGTATCGTTCTGGTTATTGCGGCTCACGCCTTAATATCTAAAATACAGTCGTTTTATTAAAAAACATTATATAAAACTTATACTGTCTTTGTCATTTGTATATGAGATCATATTGGAAATAAGAGAGTTGGTTTGGATCTGAGTAACCACGACTTCCCTGAGAAGTTCCAAAGATGTCATGCGCTCGGCTGCCGAATCATTCCTTCCACATGGGAGAAATGAGGCACTGCTAGTTAGCCGGAGCAAAAAACGGATTTAGGGTGACAGAGTTCTTTACACGTGGGTCAGACTCAGTCCCCCACACCGTTATAGATCCTGCTACCTAGAAATCCAGTAGTCTCATTTAGAATAATGAGAGCCCACGCGACACCACCAGGAAATGAGACTCTCCTGATTGTCCCCCTTGTGTCCCACTCAGTAACCCTGTCCACCTTGAACTGCCATTGCTCCCCTTGCTATGTCCCCTTGGACAATGCACCTGTGCTACAAACAGACTGGAACAATACCCTGGACTTTCCTCCATCATCACCCCATCCCATTGCACTTTCCCCCTATATGTTAGCACTTCAATAAACATCCTTTGACAAAAATCGATTCTGAGTATGTCATGTATATCAAATATGTATTGTTTGAAACAGGTACAACCATTGCAAATGACCTGACATAGAATGAACATAGATTTAATGACCTGTAGCTGGCTGTAGTGATCACACCAGGGATATTTGTCAAATCACCAACATCTGCAAAATGAATAGCCAGAGGAAACAGTAAGTGGGCATTGAATTGGGAATTACCAGCATGCCAATGTCACAAAGATTACAACCAAAGTCATTGAAATGTAAAGTTACACTGTCTTACCTGTGCGTCATTGGAAGTACTGACGGATCATAGATGTTCTGTTGTCCTCATCTTCATCCTCTGCCTCCTCATCCTCACTGTCCACAGGGTCCACTGCTGCCACAGGAGCATCCCCAGTCTCCTCCTCCTGCAGAAAAGGGACATGGCATCTGAGGGCCAGGTTGTGCAACATGTAGCATGCCACCGCAGACCTTCTTGGGTGAGTAGCACAGGACTCCACCTGTTAGATGGAGGCACTAAAACCTAGCCTTCAGGAGGCCAAAGGTTCTCTCAATTATCATTCATGTTCGCCCATGTGCCTCAATATAACGTTCTTCTGCCCTTGTCCTGGCATTCCTCACAGGGGTCAGCAGCCATGATAGGTTTGGGTAACCAGAGTCACCTGCAATTATTGAGGAACAACATTTAGCCACATACTATCCTATATGGGCCACACCATACCCAAACACCAACATATACTGGGTGGGAACCAGGGCTCACCTATAAGCCACACCCTGTAGCCTCTGTAGTTGGGCCATCACATTTGGGATGCTGCTATCCCTTAGGACAAAGGCATCATGCACCGACCCAGGATACTTAGCATTGATGTGGGAGATGTACTGGTCCGCCAAGCACACCATCTGCACATTCATTGAGTGGAAACTCTTCCGATTCCTGAACACCTGTTCATTCTGGCGGGGGACAAATGCAATATGTGTTCCATCAATCGCCCCAATTATAATGGGGATATGTCCCATTGCATAAAACTCTGCATTCACAGTGGCCAGATCCTCAACCTGGGTGAATGCAATGCAGCTGCATACGTATTTTATCAGGGCAAACAACACTCACTATTGAGAACAATGGCTGTGAAATTCCTGCTGCCACTCCCACTGTCACTTGGAAAGAACCAGTTGCCAGGAAATGGAGTACTGATAGCACTTGCACAAGAGGGGGGATCCCAGTAGGGTGACGGATAGCAGATATCAGGTCAGGCTCCAATTGGGTACACAGCTCTGTGATTGTGGCCCTGTCCATTCAATAGGTGAGTATTATGTGCCTGTCCTCCAGTATAGCCAAGTCCTCCAGGTGTCTGTACACGGGGGTATGTCTCATCTCCTATTCATCTGCAGCGGTAGGAATCTATGGGACAAAAGAGTGAGGGGCCTGTCACAAACTGAACAATTGAGCCACAACAGTAGTTTGCATTCTGTGAACATGCAATGGGTCGGTGTGATTTGTCCAGTATGTGCCTATTTCTCCTCTGACGTCCCATTATTCCATAGGGCTCCCCCTCCTGAAATGGCGTCCGCCTGTGCTGTGTGGAGGGACAGGTGGAAGTGAGGTAATTATATTGTGTGTCGTGGCAGGAGGCGGTCGGGAACCGCCGTGCAACTCCTTATTGGTTAATATTGGGCCCTATGGGTTACAGTGGCCAATGGTGATCTACGCCGGCGGTGACGGTATGCACCACCGCGGACGTGACCACCATATTCTATCATATTCCTCACTTGTTAACTGACCTTCCATAGGAGAGGACCTATACTGCATGTGCTGCTGTGATGTGTGTATGGAACCTACCATGGCCCGTGTGACCGGGGAAAGGGCCCCAGCCTTCACTTCGGAGGAGTTGGAGCAACTGGTTGACGGGGTCCTACCCCTGTACGGACTACTGTATGGGCCTCCAGACCAACAGGAGAGTACACTGTGGGCACGATGGAGATGTGTGTGAAGGCATTGTGTAAGAGGGGTATTATCTGTTGGCAGTGTACATGTTTTGAGTTGGCCCATGTATGTGCCAATAGTGATGGAAAGGGGTATGGTGGGCCGTGTGTGTGACAGGCTGGACTGTTTGTCTATTGGTGTTCTCCTGTCTGTCTTGCCTCTGCAGGTCAGCGCCCATCAACAGAAGGGTATATAGCATGCCATTGATAAGGAGGTGTGGACGCTGAGGGTCTATGGCAGGCAGAGCATCAACTGTCACAAACTATGGGAGGGCCTGGGATGCTGGGCACGGAAGACTGGGGAGGGCCTCCCAATGAGGAAAGGGTGCCCGTCAAACCCTGACCCCCCTGGTGGCCTCCATACTGGCGGTGGCCTATCCAGAGCTGGATGGGCGCTTGAGGGCAACACAGCAACCAGAAAGGGGTGAGTACAGTGGCTATTATTACAGCTCATGCCTGGTGGGGTGGTATCCGGGTAGTGGGTGTGTGTCCTTGGGTGCCCCTAGGCCAGGCCAGACATAGCAGCATAGGTCCTCTGGTGGCTAGCGGTCTGACTGGAAAATGATAGCTACCTAGCTTGTTAGCATCCACTATTCGGCAGGGCTGCGTGTGTCCCAGGTGTGCTGCAGTTAGTGGTGTGTTCTCCTCCTCATGCCTTGGTGGCTAGCAATATTATTGTTAGTGCAATACATAGTGTGTAGACCTGTTACCTGTGTTTGAGGGTGCTGTGTACGCCAACTGTGGTGTTGGTGCAGTCATTGACCCAGTGTATCCTTTGTCTCTCTCCCCCCCTTTCTTGTTTTGTCATCCTGTCCTTATGTGCATTAGCATCACCTGGCAGAGGAGCAGAGGCACTGGCGATGGAGGGAGCTGCATCCCACAGGACTCAGGAGGCAGAGTCCACCGACACTGAGGGCACCAGTGGGACGGAGGGCAAAGGGAGCACCACGGGGGAGACCAGAGGGGACAATACAGACTCAGATACCTCCTCCAATGGGAGCTCCCAGGTGGTGGCGGACACCTCTGTGACCACCCCAGCTACAGGTACAGCTGCTACCCCCGTACTAGCACCGCCCTCCCAGCAGCCCTACAGTGAGTTTCCCATGCCCACTGGGAGGTTCCTGCTCAGCCCCTGCACCCTGTGATGCTTTCTGATTTCTCAAAATACAGAGTTCTTGGTTCTTAGGATTCTGGGCTGCAAAAGAATTACTTCATTAATACATTGAACTTGCATAAACAATTGCACAATTATACACCGCATAATGTCAGTTATTGTTGACATAGCGCGTTCTTTACATACGTTTCTATAAGGAGGAACAAGTCTCTTCCTCTTTTTACAATACTTTTACAGAGTCTCTGAAGCAATGTCTAAACTCAAAAATAATCAACTCAATTAAAGGGCTTCTTTGTGTTCTAGAATAATCTCTTACCAATAACAATTCTCAGGGGAGCGCTTCTTACAGGTAATGCGTCTCTCCTTAATGTCTATGTAGCGGTATCTTCAATTCCCATCCAAATGATAAATCATGTCAGTTCCTGTTGTTGGAAATTATTTAAAAGACAGAGCTCTTTTTTGTTTCATTGATTTAGTGCAGGATGCATTTAGCTATTATTTTTTCTTTACTTTGAAGTGGTTACTTGCTTGAAAACTTCAGAAGAACCCAAACTGTTTTTTTTTTCACCTTTCTTATTTTCTCTCTTTTACAAGAAATACAGAATCGTCAGCAGAAGACGGAAGAGGAGAGCCGGAATTCCTCAGGAAGCCGACCAGAGGGCAAGCATCACCAAAACGCGACTGGAGGCTGTCCGGAGGACGAGAAATGCTGGAATTCAAATGCAAGCTGGTCGGAGATGAGTAACCCTGGAACTCGACTGGAGGCAGACTAGAGGACAAGGATCTTGACTTGCATTGAATCTCAACTGGAGGTAGGAACGTGACTTGATGGGAGACAGGTAAACAGAGTAATAGGTACAAAGCCAAGCAAGCCCTCAGACTCACAAGGATCCTTAAATAATCAAATGTGCACATGTGCCTTTTGGCATTTGATTTCTTGTTAAGGAAATGAGCAATTTCCTCCTGATTGTGGCATGTGTTCAATATAGATCACATTGTGAAGAGCACATGCTTGGCAAGTTACAGTTGGCATGAGTTTAGCAGGTGGGATTCAATGTGCGTAATCAACAAGCATTGGTTATAATAAATGAGATATTTAACAAGCATTGGTTCTTGCAAACTTGATATTCAAGGATGTAACGAATATACCCAAATAAGTCTGAATGCTACAAGCAACAGCACCTTACTCTTGGATGTGCTAGTGTATCCACAACAGTTCTCCCCTCCAAAGACCGATGTGCTGGGTGTGGTTTCATAGGATTTAACAGATTAAATTGTTGCACCAAACGAGGGGCATTAACAAAAGATGCGGGTTCCCAATAGCGTTCAGAAGGATCATATCCTTTCCAATCTATCAGATGATGCAATGCAACAGGGATTTGGTTAGCATCTAAAATGTGACATACCTCGTATTCCTGATGTCCATTGACAACGGGGGTGGTGAATCAGGTCTGTTGTTTGGGTGGTAGGGTTTTAACAGAATTACATGACATACCAAGAGTATTATATATTTGGGAGGTAGTTGCAGCTTCATTGTCACTGGCCCTAAAACCTGTGTGATGTTGAATAGTCCTAGATAACGTTGTTGCAGTTTTCTGGGACATGCTAGGGTAATGTTGCGAGTAGAGAGCCATACTAAATCTCCAATTTGGTATGTGGGTTCAGGGCTTCTGTGTTTTTCAGCTTGTAATTTAATTTGGGTCTTGTGTTTAGCTAGCTTGTTTTTTACTTTCCATTTGATGTCCTGTAAATTTTTTGAATCGTTCAATGATGGAGGGGATTAAAAGGGTTAAGTCTAGAAGGGTTACCAGGAGATTACGGGGATGGGTGCCGGTCAGAAAATAAAATGGTGAGCACCCTAACCCAGAGTAGACCAAGTTATTTTATGTGAATTCTGCCAATGGGAGGACTTGGTCCCAAGTCCCTGGTAGTGAGGACAGAAGGCACCTGAATGTTTTTTCTAATGTCTATTTATCTTTCTCTGTTTGACCATCCATTTGAAGGTGGTAAGCAGTAGATAGGGCTATTTCTATGCCAAGTGAAGAACTAAAGGCCTTCCAGAATCTTGATATGAACTGACTGCCATGATCAGAGGTAATTTTCATGGACAAACCATGGAGTTTGACTATATGGTGTAGGAACAGAGTGCTAAGCTCAGCGGCCAGTGGTAATTTCTTGAGTGATACAAAATGTGCTACTTTTGACAAGAGGTTTACTACAACTAACACGGATATATGTTTTTTAGATTCTAGTACGTCTGTAAAAAAATCCATGCTGACTGTGTGCCATGGTTTAGAGGGAATTGGCAAGGATTGGAGAAGACCGGCGGGAGCGAGGTGTGAGGATTTTTTCCGAGCACAGGGTGGGCATGAATTTACATGGTCATAAACATCTTGATTTTAGTGAACAGTTTTCTAAAGTCTTTTGTATACTTGGGTGTTCAGCCAATCCAGAGCTGAATCATGATTGCAGACTAGTACTTGACGCTGCAATTGCTCCGTTGGAATGTACAATTTCCCTGCATTTAAGTAATAATCCTGTTCAAGCATATTATATGCTTTTATGAGTCACTGTTCAGGGGGGAGGTCATGAGATGCCTTCTTGACATTATCCATGAAGTTATCTATTGTGGTTTGTCTGCAGGTATGATACTGGGAGGGTTACAAGAACTAGCATCCTCTGAATGACCTTTACATGACAAGATATCTGACAGAAGTTGTTTGGTCCCTGGTCTGTATGTGATGATAAAATCAAAATCACAGAAGAAGAGAAGCCAGCACATTTGCCTTGGGGTCAAAGCCTTAACTGAACTAAAGAATTGCAAATTCTTATGGTCAGTATAAGTGGTGAAAGTGTGTTTTGCTCCAAGCAAATGATGCCACCAGTCGGTAAATGCTGTTTTAATAGCTAATAGTTCTCTTTCAGCAATGGTATAATTTTGTTCAGCTGGAAGAGTTTCTTAGAATAAAAGGCCACGGAATGAAGATGCCCTGTTTGTGGATCTTTTTGTGATAACACATCTCCCAGAGCAAATTGAGAAGCATCAGCTTCTACATAAAATGCCTGTTCAGGATCTGAGTGGTGTAAAATGAAAGCAAAACGTCTTTTGAAAGTTGTGAAGGCCTGTTCCACTGCTCAAGACCAGAAAAATGCTTATCCCTTCTTTAATAGGGTGGTTCTAGGGACCATTATGTCTGAAAATTGTGGGATCAAGCGCCTATCTAAATTGACAAAACCAAGAATCTTTAGACGTCCTTAACAGATATAGGGGTTGGCCATGAAAGAACTGTGTTTACTTTTTGGAGGTCCATAGTTATGCCTCTGGGTGATAAGTGATATCCAAGGAACTCTACTGAATCAGTGTTAAATAAAGGTCCATTTTTCTAGTTTGGCATACAGACACTGTTAACATAGACTTCGAAGAATTCCCTAACATGCTGAGTGTGTTCCTGCTTCTTTTTAGAGAATAACACGATGCCATCTATATAGAAGACAGGACAGACATCTCAGAACTCATGTAATACATCATTGATAAAGTATTGGAATGCTGCTGGGGCTTTGTAGAGCCCAAAGGGCATCACAGTGTATTTGAACAAACCAAACTTTCTCCAAAAGGCAGTCTTCTAGTCATCTCCTTCCTTGACACAGATCAGGTGAGATGTGCTGCACAAGTCTAGTTTGGTGTAAATGGTGGACTCCAAACTTGGTCTAACATGATCGGTATCAGAGACAAGGGGTAACGATTTTTGATGGTTGCTTTATTAACCCTTCTATAATCAATACCCACAAATCTCCTGATTTTTTGCCACAAAGAAAAGAGGTGACGAAATGGTAGAAGTAGAATGTCTAAACCCCAAATCCAACATCTCATCCAAATACTTGCGTAGATATTGATTCTCGGGTTCATTTAATGCATATATTCTACTGTAAGGAAGGACTACTCTACGAACTAAGGTGGTCATTCTAACCCTGGCGGTAAAAACCGCCAGGGCGAATGACCGCGGTAGCACCGCCAACAGGCTGGCGGTGCACCGCTGGGCATTCTGACCGCGGCGGTTCAGCCGCGGCCAGAAACGGAAAGTCGGCGGTGTAACGCCGACTTTCCGCTGCCCTTGAGCATCCTCCATGGCAGCGGAGCGCGCTCCGCCGCCATGGGGATTCTGACACCCCCTACCGCCATCCTGTTCCTGGCGGGTCTCCCGCCAGGAACAGGATGGCGGTAGGGGGTGCCGAGGGGCCCCCGTAAGAGGGCCCCAAAAAGAATTTCAGTGTCTGCCTAGCAGACACTGAAATTCGCGACGGGTGCTACTGCACCCGTCGCACTCCAGCAACTCCGCCGGCTCCATTCGGAGCCGGCTTCATCGTTGCTGGGTCTTTCCCGCTGTGCTGGCGGGCGGCCTTTTGGCGGTCGCCCGCCAGCACAGCGGGAAAGCCAGAATGGCCGCAGCGGTCATTTGGCGGTAACCGCATGGCGGGCGGCGACCGCCGCCCGCCGCGGTTAGAATCACCGCCTAAATCTATTCAACATTCATAAACCCTATTTGGTGGCAAATGAGTTGCTTCGACTGGGTCAAAGATGTCTCGGAAATCCTGATATTCTTCTGGTAGAATAGCAGGAGAAGGGTAATTGGTTTGCGTGACAATGTAGGGGTGTCACAGGACATCGGGCTTCTTCATAGCATGTGGTAATGTAGAAAGTGGAGTCCAAGGTGACAGTTCAAGAAACCAAATCAATTTTAGGATTATGGCCTTCAAGCCAGGGAATACCAAAAATAACACCAAAGGTCAGGGTATCAATTAAGTCAAAAGTTTTATCTTCTGTATGACAATTGTCAATACTATGGTTAACGGATTAGTGTGAAACCAAATAAGGCCAAAGGAGAAGGCTGAGCCATCAACTGCCCTAACTGGTTTGGGTATTGCCTTGGTACCACATGACACTCCCAGCGTGGCCGCTAGGGCCAGATCAAGGAAGTTACCTGTAGCACCTGAGTCTATGAGCACTGACAGACTTTGTCTATTTTGAGGGGATAAAATGAGGGTTACTCTAATGGTCAGGTGTCTAGGTGGATGGTTTAGCACATTAGGCAAGTATTGGGAGATCTGGTAAAGAGACTCTCTCTGAGAGGCTATTGCAGTTCTCTCTGAGAGTATTTGTTTTCCTGCTGCGATTTGGAAATACTCAAACTAGCGACTCCTTTTTCTTTTTAGGTTTAAATGTGCAGTCTTGTGTGAAGTGATTGGATTTACCTCACTATAGACACAGATTGGCCTTACGGTGCCATTCCTTCTCTTCAATAGATTGGATTTAACACCTTGGTCCACCAGCTTCACCTTCCAAGGCCCCAGGAACTGGATAGGGCACCACTTGGCAGGGCAGGAGTCTCTCAGAGATAAAGGACCTCTAACTCCCCCAATTTGCACAGGTTCTGGTTCCTGTACTGTTTTAAAAACAACTACCCTGGGTTCACTCCGAGGACGTTCAGATTTCCTTTCTCCTAACCGATGATCTAGGCTCACTTTTAAATTAATTAATTCAACACAATCTTTTACATCATCCCTCAGGCCTCTGCAAAAAAGTGAGGTACGTTTTTCTTCAGGCCATGTAGTCTCAGCCAAAATGAAGTCAGTAAAAACAGGAGGTCTTAAGGCAAAAAGTTAGGAGAAACCACACCAAAGATGGCAGGTGTCCTCCCACAGCTGTAAGTGCGGAGACCTACCCAACCCCTTGGGAGTTCTCCTCACTAAGGCAGAAGAAACCGAAGAGACCATCAGCCTTAGCATCATCTGTTCCAGGAAGGTGTTCCACCACATGATCTATTCCCTGTAGGGAGATGGCCACCTCAGCAGTTTCAGATTCTCACTTCTCATCTGCATTACCATATGAGGGGTCTGTGGTCTGTCGGAACCCGGAAGTGAGTACCGAACAGCTTCTTCAGTGCCCAGACCACAGCAAAGGTTCTCCCGTCTATTAAACTCAACTTATGTTACCTGGTAGTAACCTGCTATTAATGAAGGATACAGGTTCATCCAGAACCTCCTCATTTAGCTGTGAGAAAACAGCCCCTGTGGCATGCTCTGAGGCATCTGACTGAACAATGAATTCAGAGGAGGGCAGCAAGCAGGGGAGTGGCAGCGCCAGGCCCTCCCGAGCTGCCAGCAGCAGCAGCCACCTAGCTTGTAGGCGGTGGCACCGCCAATGGGTGAAGCCCCGGCCAATCTTTTGTGAGGTGGAGATAGCCGCACTGATTTTTTATGTGCAGCACCAGCTGCCCTCCATGCTGGCAGGAAGCAGCAGGCCTGACAGCGGGTACCCCCTACGTGAGTGTTAGCTTCATTGGGGGAGAGTTCACAGCTGTGTGCAGCACTCTAACCATGTCCAGTGGACCACCCAACAACTGACCCACCGCTGGGCAGACATACTAGACTGGGAGCAGGACCTGCCTGACCTGCTAGGCATTGAGGTTCCGGGGTTCGGTGAGTATTAATTATATGATATGTTGTGTTTGTGTTCTACAGTGCTAACTTTTTTTCTGAATAGAATGCTATTCACACTCAGAGGTAAGTTATGTTTAGTTTACGTTAAGAATATTATTATGTTTGTGTTAGGCAGGTGCTTGGCACTACCTAATTGTATTCGTCGATGCTCGCTTTGGCTGATTATTTAAGAAGCCATTGCACTGCAGACTCTTCTGTCCTCCTGTCACCATAGTGAATTAGTGATATCAGTGAGTCAACATTCTCAGTGACTTTTAGCTATGTAGTTCGTATAGTCCCAAGCAATTTCACAGTGAAGTGTAGTACTACTAGTATGCATCTATGCATCGCAAAAAAGGGAAACTGAGTTGTCTATCAAGGGGGTTTAGAAATGAGAATGCAATCAAAGATCATTCATTGCAATGCATTAGTTCCAAATGTAGTTTTGTTAAAAAAAATTGTAACAGGGTTTTTAGGATTAGTATAGCCAACTCAACGATATTCGATACTAGTACCATAGGTGATCTGATTTAGATATATACCATGTTACTTCGTTTGCCTGTTATTATAATTTTGCAGAGATTACCTTACCACTAATCTATTTTTTTAAGCTTTATTTCTTACATCAACACCCAAGGGAAAGAAGAGGGGCATAGAGAAAGTGGGCTGGGAAGAGCTTGGGAGGAGGATGGGCCGACTACCAGGGCCGCTACTGAGGGCTCTGCTCATCCCAGTAAGTCCTATTATTTATTATTATTATAACCCTTACTGTTACCTCTGCCCACTTTTATACTACTTTTAGTTTTGCCTTGTTTAATTTTTTTGATACTGTCTCATTTTTTCCAACTCCCCCATCCAGTTTTTATTTAATTCCTGTTACCCATGCATTATCTTTTTTTCTGTCTTTCATTGACCATTATTATTTCACCTCTTAATTGCACTTCAATGATTCTGAGACATCATCATCATAGACTATAGCTCTGCCCCTTCATTATGAAAAGTTTTTAGTTGGCTTGACTACCTGGCTTTTCTAACATTGTGAACCAACAAAATACCCAGAATTATATTTTTAATAGAAGATACTACAGTGCAAACTGAACTGTAGCGATGTATTGCAGTTGCATTTTCCTGATTAAAAAATTAAGGTAAATGTATCTGGCATCTAAAAAAAGTATAATGCTTTTTTCTAGCCACACTGACCACCATGGAACAGCTGGAGGAATGGGTGACTCGGGGGGCCCCTGCAGTGCCCATGCACTTGGCATGGGCAGTGCAGGGGCCCCCATGCACAGCCCCATCACGCAATCCACTGCCTGAATTACGGGCAGTGGATTGCGCGACGGGTGCTGCTGCACCCGCCGCACCCCCACATTGCCGACGGCTCCATTAGGAGCCAGCAGCAATGTTATGGCCGTACTCCCCGCTGGGCCAGAGGGCTGAAACCCTGTTTACGCCCGCTGGCCCTGCAGGGATGTCAAATTACAGCCGGCAGTTTTCATGCCGCATTGGGGGCCCGATGGTGGTACAATATTGGTGGGCGGTCTAATTCCTACTTAGGCTATTTATAGAGCACAGCGTGTTAAGCTCTAATTCTGCCCTTCAGGTTCCCCTGGGAAGACATCACCCCCATACCTGAGCAAAGGCCTGAAGTCTGCATAAGCAGCTGTAGCAAAGCATTCTGCAATCAGCATACATTCGTGGTTCTCTGGCTGGAATCTCCCTGTAGCGTGTAAGGGGCAGGGACTTTTTTTTATAATAAAATAACTGATGTTCTGAGGAAATATCCCTATGTAAGGATGTGTGTTTTTCTATGAATGTCAGTGACAAAACTTGTACCACGTTCACCGGCAACCTATCTTACTACAGCCTTGAAAGAAGCACAGAGTGAGCAAGAATGACTTGTTTAAGAACGTAGTGCTGGCCTAGGCAAAAACAGCTAATAGAGAGAAATAAAACAAGACCGCAAAAGTGGCTATTGTGAGAATAATAAAATGAAGGTGAATAAAATATATCTAGGGTTAAAGTGCACAGCGGCAGGCCTAGTATGCTAAAATAACATGCATGGAGCTGTAACTAAAATGGCTACACAACAATTCATCAAACCCCTACATGCCCATGGCATTTCACCACCCATGACCGAAGAAATGCAGTATGGTTCAATTCATGACTGCAGTGTTGGCTGTGCAATGTGCATCTGCTTTAGTTAATGCAGCATTTACAAAGTTTTCAATGCATTGCAAACCGAGCACACAAGCTGTGTTTCTCTTCGCCCACTCTGTAACCTCTTAGTGCTTCACTCCTTTATTCTTTCCTAAGTGCTTCTTTCCCAGCCTACCAAATAAACTGAAAAATCCATTCTTGGCAAGTGCCACATTTTTAAGGCCATTTGAAGTGTTTCCAAAATATATTTAATGGTTTCCCATAGCAGATTTATTTTAGGCTTATTCAGAATTTTCCCTGTTTACTTTTGTCGGCACAGTGACTGAATAAGCCAAAGTTTAGGCACATGATGATTCGATGATCAGTGACACTCCTCTAGTCTATAGCAAAAGCTCTACCTACCCGCTTAATCGCTCTGCCTTACCATGAAGTAAAGTACGTAAAGTTTCCATTCCTTACTGCCCAGCGAGTGAATTTGTTGGAAATAATTTGTGGCGGTGGGCGAGACCAAAGAGTAAAGTTGGATTAGTTAGTGCCTGATTTTGATTTCAAGTTTGGAGTAAGGGACTCTGTGACGAATATGTCAAATATAATCTATATAGCCGGTTCATTTCCCTGTAGAGCAGTGCATTGTTTTCTCCACCATCTACTTACGGCAGATAGGATAATATATCCACATTTTATATGTGTTAGAAATGGGGTCTTTGGTTGGCAGTCAGGTTACCCCCTGGTTGGCAAGCAAGGACCCTCACTCTGGTCAGGGTAAAAAGAGATTCACCCTCAGTTATCCCCTGCTTACCCCCTTGGTAGCTTGGTACGAGAAGTAGGCTTAACTTAAGAGTGCTAGGTGTAAAGTATTTGTACCAACACACACAGTAACTTAATGAAAACACTACAAAATGACACAACAGAGGTTTAGAAAAATAGGAAATAATTATCTAAACAAAACAAGACCAAAACAACGAAAATCTACCATACACAAGTCAAGTTGTCAATTAAAATGTAAAAAGAGCCTTCATGTTCTTTTAAATACAACGGTAACGCTGTTAGCTTGAAAAAGTACCTGGGTTGTGTCAAAATACCCCACACGGGCGACTGTGTGTCGAAAAAGGTAAGCAGTGCATCGATTTCTCATCTGCAAGCGAAGTCGTGCATCGTTTCTCCTTCTTCGGTCTGATCGGCATGCGTCGCTTCTTTCTCCGCAGGAGATAGAGATGCGTCGATCCGGACAAGACACCTCGGGTCCGGGCAGGCTTGCGTTGATTTTCCGCGCCCAGCTATGTTGCGTCATTGTAGCCTCCGTCAGCGATGCTGCGCGTCATTTTTCCAGCCGCGTGCGTCGACTTCCAGCCATGCTACAAGCGATGCGTCGATTTCAGCCACGAAGTCAACAGCGCGTCGTTTTTCAGCCGCGCTCAGGAGGTTGCGTTGGAAATTTCCCCGCACGGCAGTCTGTGCATGGATTTCCCACCTTGGTCCACCAGCTTCACCTTCCAAGGCCCCAGGAACTGAATAGGGCACCACTTGGCAGGGCAGGAGTCTCTCAGAGAGTCCAGATGCTGGCAGAAAGAAGCCTTTGCTGTCCCTGAGACTTCAAATAAGAGAATGCAACCTCTAAATCAAGCCCTTGGAGGGTTCTTCTCAAGCAGGAATATGCCACAAAGTCCAGTCTTGGTCCCCTTGCACAGGCAGAAGCAGCAACTGCAGGATAGCTCCACAAAGCACAGTCACAGGCAGGGCAGCTCTTCTTCCTCAGCTCTTCAGCTCTTCTCCAGGCAGAGGTTCCTCTTGATTTCCAGAAGTGATCTAAAGTATTTGGTTTTGGGTGCTCTTATACCCATTTTGTCCTTTAAAGTAGGCTTACTTCAAAGAAAAGTCTCACTTGTTTGTGAAAACCTGCCTTGCCCAGGCCAAGCCCCAGACACACACCAGGGGGTTGGAGACTGCATTGTGTGAGGGCAGGGACAGCCCTTTTGGGTGTTTGTGACCACTCCTCCGCTCCCTCCGCTCCCTCCTAGCACAGATGGCTTAACAAAAAATGTAGACTGCAACTCAACTCCCTTTGTGTCACTGTCTAGTGAGAGTTACAACCAGCCCAACTGTCAAACTGACCCAGACAGGAAATCCACAAACAGGCAGAGTCACTGAATGGTTCAAGGAAGAAAATGCTCACTTTCTAAAAGTGGCATTTTCAAGCACACAATCTTAAAATCAACTTTACTAAAAGATGTATTTTTAAATTGTGAGCTCAGAGACTCCAAGCTCCACATGTCTATCCGCTCCCAAAGGGAATCTACACTTTAATCAGATTTAAAGGTAGCTGCCATGTTAACTTATGAGAGAAATAGGCTTTGCAACAGTGAAAAACTAATTTAGCAATATTTCACAGTCTGGACATATAAAACACATTACTATATGTCCTACCTTAACCATACACTGCACCCTGCCCTTGGGGCTACCTAGGGGCTAACCTCGGGGTGTCTTATATGTAAGAAAAGGGAAGGTTTAGGCCTGGCAATTGGGTACACTTGCCAAGTCGAATTTACAGTTAAAACTGCACACACAGACACTGCAGTGGCAGGTCTGAAACATGATTACAGAGCTACTTTTGTGGGTGGCACAACAGGTGCTGCAGGCCCACTAGTAGCATTTGATTTACAGGCCCTGGGCACCTCTAGTGAACTTTACTAGGGCCTTACCAGTAAATCAAATATGCCAATCATGGAGAACCCAATCAACCATACAATTTACACAGAGAGCATATGCACTTTAGCACTGATTAGCAGTGGTAAAGTGCTGAGTTCAAAAGCCACCAGAAACAGGTCGGAAAAAATAGGAGGCAGGAGGCAAAAAGATTGGGGATGACCCTGCATAAGCAAAAAAGTCCAACAATATGGGATGTGTGTAACGTAGTATCTTATTTTTTATTCATCAGCCTCTTTGGCGTCAGGTAAAAACTAAGTGAAAGGCATTTGCAGAAGAGCAGTGCCATTGAAATTAGATAGATAATTGTCAACTACACCTGCCCCAGCTGCAGACAGTAGCAAAGTATCCAAAGCGCTGGCGAGCATGTCTTCATTAATTTGGCACATCAACTTGTACTCCATAGGATAAAGGGCCAGATGTAGCAAAAATCTGGATTGCGACTCGCAAACTGCGAGTCACAATCCAGAATGTAGGATGGTGTCCCTGACACCATCTGCGACTTGCAAGGTGGTCGCAAAGGCCCACCTCATTAATATTAATGAGGTGGGTCGCAATTTGCGACCCCCTTGCGAGTGGCGGCACTCACAGAGATGGTTGCCTGCTGGAGACAGCAGACCACCATGTCTGTGACTGCTTTTAAATAAAGCAGTTTTTTTTTTGTAATGCAGCCCGTTTTCCTTAAAGGAAAACGAGCTGCATTACAAAACGAAAAAATGAAATGTTTTTGTTTCATTTTTTCAGAGCAGGCAGTGGTCCATAGGTCCACTGCCTGCTCTGAAAAAAAAAATTTCATGCCATTCACAAAGGGGAAACTGCGATTGCTTTGCGACCGCGTTCGCGATCACAAAACAAAACAGCATCGCGCTGCAACTCGCAATTAGGAAGGGGAACAGTCTTGCAGTCCCGTTTTGTGAGTCAGTAACCTGGTTACCGACTCGCAAAACGGGGATTGGGCATCGCAATGTGCTTTTTGCACGCTGCAAACAGTGAAATTCGCTGTTTGTGACGTGCAAAAAGGTTTGTACATCTGGCCCATAATGCCTTAATCATAAATGAGAGGTAATTTATTTTTTTCCACTAAAAGTTTAGCTACTATAAAAGCCTTAAAAAGACAAAAAAGAAAATTACAGTTTTTTTTTAATCTGGCGTTATTCTGCTTTCATTATTTTCTACCAGACAGTCACTGCTTTTTATGTGAGGCCTGAAATTGGCCCTGTGACTCTCCTAATCATAATCACATCAAATTCCAATGTCCCTAGGGGACCAGCAATGTATTGCTAATGTGCCACCCACTACTTGCTTTTAAAGAATTGTTTGCTCAGACCATTGTTTATAATTCGTCTCAATATAGCTACTCCTACTGGTCAAACAGCACCATCCACCAGGCAGAAGATAGTGGCCCATCTGTGGTGGCAGAGGCTGGAGACTATACAGGCCGACTACCAGTGGCTGGTGGTCCTGGAGGATGAAGAGGAGGAAATAGCTGCCTCTAACCAAGGCCCCAGTTCAGCAGCACACCAGCCCCAGCCTCCTGCCTCCCGGCCATTACATCATCGGTGCCAGCTGCCCTGACTGGGCCTTCTGTCGCCCCATCCTGCTCTGAAAGGACATTACTCCATCATATCCTGCAGCGGATGGACCGTATGGAGAGCTGGCTCACCAGTAATGATCAGAGCTTGGACCAGTGCCAGAACACAAATAGACAATGTTCTCTTCAGAGCCCTTTTTAAAAACCTTTCGTTATGCTGGGAGGGACTTGTGGGTGGAGAGGAAGTTGGGACTGAGTTCCAATTTGGACTTTCATTAGACTTTTTGGGAATGGGGCTATTTGTTCGGGGGCGTAGTGCGTCTGTTGTGGGTGGATAGGGTGGGTTTCCTCATTTGTCAAAAATAAAAGGGGATACATTATTTTACTTCATTTATGCCTCATATGTTTATCTTGGTGTTTGAGTTTGCACTGCTGTCTTTTAGTGTAGCCTGTTAAATCTATTAAAAAAAGTGCATGACATTTACTTACACCCTTGCTCTACTGCCCTCTGTAACTATATTGACTACTAGGGGATGATTGAGTTGCATATTTTGTCTACAAAAGCCTAGCTACAGACAAACAACGTATTCTTCAGTAGAAGTTAATTACTAACTAAACAAGTTCACTTCAGTCCATTGTTCTTCTCTTACCTAAATAGATGAAGCGAGGGCTGATACCTCAGTCTTCATACTGCTGGGTTTTCCGAAGGCGGCATCTTGACTTAAGGGGGTGGTAGTAGTTTAGCAGGCCAGCGCTAACATGCAAGGCACAAGGCCACTCCCACCTATGTGAACTTCAACTGCAGGATTAATCAAAGGGTTATCTATCAGTGTCAACTTGATTGAAAGAAAACAGATAGTTAGTGGGTCACATATTATATCATAACTTTAGGAAGAATGAGACCAGACTACCACAATGACAGTATTTGTCGCACAACAAAGAAGACCTGATATGATAATAAAAGCTAGCAATATAAACTTCTTCTGGGCAAAGGGGAACTGGTATTTAAAAACTAAACTTAGGAAATGAAATCCTGAGTCTGGAAAAGTAGGCTCAGAGTCAGCAGTGGTTGGACAAGGTTAAGTGTTTATGCAACACACACCACAGGCCTTAATGATGAAGTTGATGGAACCTGTATGGAATATTGCTCAGGTAATAGAAGGTTAAGCAGTGAGTTGGTGTTGCTTTCACCACATCCGCCCCCGCAAGTGTGTGATCAATTTATGGTGTAAAATTAAGTCATTCCTCAATAAGTCACACAGCCTGGGGTAAGAGGGTTAGGGGTTCGATGAATGGATGGGAAAGGGACATTGGAAAAAGGTGTGATAAAGACAAACACTACACAAAAGAAGCCACAACAATATTCATTGGGGTGCTGAGCAGCACCCCATCACCAATCTGCTGTGGAAGGGAACAATTTAGGGATAAGTATAACAGATCAGTTAAATGCATTACAAACAGTCTATCTGCCCCAGAGAGACCTAAGAAAGTATGGGGGTCATTCTGACCTCGGCGGTAAAAGGCTCTTACCGCCGGTCAGTAGTCCGCCATTGTACCGCCGCGGCAAACCGCCACGGTCATTCTGACCCACAACTTCCAAACCGCCAAAAACCCGACATCCACGGAAGGCCGCCTCATCAGCGGTCAGCGATAAACTGGAGATGACCAAACCTCCACCGTCACGCCAACACAAACACACCCATGCCATTACGACCCACGAATCCACGCGGCGGTCTTTCAACCGCGGTATTCCATTGGCGGTACACACCGCCGCGGTCAAAATACACACACCTTTACAAAACACAGCCACATTGGACAATTCGAAATACACACACCTGATACACATACACACACCACACCCACACATCCAATCAACTATAAAACACACACCCACATCACCCACAAACCCCCACTACTAGAAATTCGGAGAGAAGGCGAGAGAGAGAGAGAGAGAGAGAGAGAGAGAGAGAGCACAGCTATCGCAAACCCCAACACACAGAGGAACACAACATCATCACCCACACCACATCCACGCACAAAACACCACACACCACCACACACACCACACTCATCACCACAAACACCACCCCACACCACCCCATGGCACCCCAAAGACACCCCAGGTTCTCGGACCAAGAACTCAGGGTAATGGTGGAGGAAATAATCAGGGTAGAGCCCCAGCTATTCGGCACACAGGTGCAGCACACCACAATAGCCAGGAAGGCGGAGCTATGGCAAAGGATCGTCGACAGGGTCAACGCTGTGGGACAGCATCCCAGAAACCGGGAAGACATCCGAAAGCGGTGGAACGACCTACGGGGGGAAGGTGAGGTCGATGGTGTCAAGACACAACATCGCTGTGCAGAAGACTGGCGGCGGACCCCCACCCACTCCACCCGAATTCACACCATGGGAGCAAGAGGTCTTGAACATCCTGCATCCTGCGGGCCTCGCTGGAGTAGGCGGAGGAATGGACTCTGGTAAGTCTAATCCTAAATACTTCCCCCCCCAACCACCAGCATGCCAACCCGCACCACCACCCTCACCCCCAACCCCCCAGCACACTTCCACCCTGCCAATGTCTCACCAACACAAAACACCAATCCCTGAATGCCAACACAAACCATGGACACCCATCACCCAAGCATGACCACTGCACATATCCAACCCCCCCCCTCAAACCACCCTCACAACTCCTCCCACAAGGGAATGCCAGCACTGGGGGACAAGGGCACCCACAAATCGCACGCCATGGCACACACAGAAGCAATAACCATACTCTTTTACCCCTGCAGGGCCCGAACGCCAACACACCGGCCAGGAGGGTCCAGATTTGTCCATCCCACCCCCAGAACAGGCCCCCAGTGATGACAGCAGCTCTGTTGACCTGGAACCTGATGACCAGCCCGGACCATCGAGGACCTCTGGACAGTCGGTTCCCCACACATAGACACAGGCCGCAGCAGACCCAACCCCCTCTGGGAATACCAGCACAGCTCCCACCCAGCGGGCCCATGCCACTGTCTCCAGGACGCGTCAATCAGCGGTGTGTCCGCCACTACAGGGCACCCAGGCTGACCCACCACCCCAACAACAACAGGGACCTGGGGGCAGTGGTAGTGGGCACACCGTCCAGGGGACAGAGGCCCGGGAAATCAGGGCAACTGGGAGGGCTGCTGTGCCAGAGGGGGTTGACCGGCCCAGGGAACCCACTCTCCAAGAGGCCCTCACCACCATCATGGGAGCATACCACCGCTCCCAGGAGACGATGGCGACGGTACTGGCCAGGTTCCAGGAGATCCAGGCACAGCAGGGGGAACGGTACATGGGGTTCAGAGACGAACTCCGGCACATCGGGACCGCAATGGGGACCATCGTCCTGGCCCTCAACCAGATAGTCACCACATTGCGGGACCATGTGGCACCCCAAAGGGCCCCTGTCACCAGCCCGGACGACGAACAGCCTACCACCTCCGCAAGTGGACAGGAGGCCCCCACACCCCGACAGGCCACAAGAACCCCACCTCCTGCTGAAGATCAACCACCCCGCAAGCGGAACCTGAGATCACACAAGAAGACAGAGTAGGATGCCAAGACCCCCGCCAGCCTAAGATACCCCCTGATGTCATCCCACTGTCCCACATTGTCACCCTGTCCAACCTTGAACTGCCCCTGCTCCATCCTTCCACAGGCATATGGACATTGCACCTGTGCTACTGAGAACTGGACTCTGCCATGGACATTACTCCACCCCCACCCATCACCGTTTTACTATCACGGACCAATAAGCAGCACTTAAAATAAATCACCAATTGCACTTCAAATGTCAGGAGTCTGCTTGTATTCTTTACAAATGTATTACACATAACGGTGCAATAATGTTCATTTACATTGTGATGACAACATACCAGTGTCAATAAGCATTAGTCCATGGGCAACCAAAGCAGAAGTCACGCTGTGGGTCATACAGCTCTGAAAAGGGAATGGAAAGTCAAAAATCAGTGAAAAGGAACTGGGGGGAAACACAGAAAGTAGAGATGCAGGAGGCCAGAAGTAAATGTAAAATGGCGTGGGTGATTCTTACCTGGGTGCTACTGAAAATACTGTTGTATAACTGTGTCCCTGTTGTCCGTGTCGTCCCCGTCGTCTTCCTCCTCTTCACTCTCCACAGGCTCCACAGCTGCTACAACACCACCATCTGGACCATCCTCCTGCAGGAAAGGCACCTGGCGTCGCAAAGCCAGGTTGTGAAGCAGACAGCAGGCCACGATGATATGAAACACCTTCTTTGGTGAGTACATGAGGGATCCCCCTGTCATATGCAGGCACCTAAACCTGGCCTTCAGGACCCCGAGGGTCCGTTCTATAATCCTCCTAGTTCGCCCATGGGCCTCATTGTACCGTTCCTCTGCCCTGGTCCGGGGATTCCTCACTGGGGTCAATAGCCAAGGCAGGTTGGGGTAACCAGAGTCACCTATTAGCCACACACGGTGTCTCTGTAGCTGTTCCATCACATAAGGGATGCTGCTATTTCGCATGACATACGCGTCATGCACTGACCCAGGGAACTTGGCATTTAGATGGGAGATGTACTGGTCAGCCAAACAGACCACCTGGACATTCATCGAATGATAACTTTTTCTGTTTCGGTACACCTGCTCACTGTCTTTGGGGGGAACCAAAGCCACATGGGTCCCATCAATGGCACCAATGATGTTGGGGATATCTCCAAGGGCATAGAAATCACCCTTCACTGTAGCCAATTCGCCCACCTCAGGGAAAATAATGTAGCTCTGCATGTATTTCATCAGGGCAGACAACACTCTGGACAAAACCTTAGAAAAACATAGGCTGAGACATCCCAGATGATATGGCCACTGTTGTCTGAAACGACCCACTTGCCAAAAAATGGAGTACTGACAGAACCTGCACCAGAGGGGGAATCCCTGTGGGTTGGCGGATGGGGGACATCAGGTCTGGCTCCAGCTGGGCACATAGTTCATGTATAGTTGCTCTGTCAAGCCGGTATGTAAGTATGATATGTCGTTCTTCCATTGTCGACAGGTCCACCAGCGGTCTGTCCTTCTCCTCGCAAGTCCCAGCGGACGGTGCCTAGGAAGGACAATATGGAGCACAGAGTCAAGCAACCCACAGGTTCGTTCACACAGCTTGCACAGTACACGAATCGCTATGCATGGAACGGCTTGTATGAGTGGCAATGCAAGGCCTAGGCCTGTGTGACGCAGTAGAAATCATGCCATGTGGGCCCTTGAAATGGCGGCTGCCTGACCTGTGAAGTGTGACAGTGGGTTGTGAGGTCACTGCGCTGGCGTGGCACACCGTGGCGGTCGAAGACCACGGCGCAAAGCAGCATTGGTTAACATTGAACCCTATGGGTCTCAGGAGCCAATGACGATGTGCGCCGGCGGTCGCGGTACGCACCGCTGCGGGCGTGACCGCCATTTTCTATCTGATTAATCACTTGAGACCTGATCATCCACAGGAGAGGACCTATACTGCAAGTGCTGCTGTGACCTCGGTCTGGGAGATACAATGGCTGCTGCGACTGGGGAAAGGGCCCCTGCCTTCACATCCGAAGAATTGGAGAAACTTGTTGATGGGGTCCTCCCCCAGTATGCGCTACTCTACGGTCCTCCAGACCAACAGGTTAGTACAGAGAGTGCACACTGAATGGGCTATGCCTGTGTTGAGTGGGGTGTATGTAAGATGGTGGGGAGGGGAGCGAATGAGGAGTGCAACGCACAACAGATGGGAACATGTGCCACATGGCAAGGTTGGGGAGGGGGGGCCACTCACATCTACCATGCAGAAAAGTGATGATATTTCCTTTCCCACCCTGTACATGTCAAATAGGTCAGCGCCCATCAGAAGGTCGACATTTGGCGTGCCATCGCCAAGGAAGTCTGGGCCCTGGGAGTCCACACAAGACGGGGCACCCACTGCCGAAAGAGGTGGGAGGACATCCGCCGCAGGACCAGGAAGACCGCCGAGTCACTGCTGGGGATGGCCTCCCAACGTAGGAGGGGTGCCAGTCGTACCTTGACCCCCCTGATGTCCCAGATCCTGGCGGTGGCCTACCCTGAATTGGATGGGCGCGTGAGGACATCACAGCAGACACAAGGGGGTGAGTACCAGCACATACTGCTATCTTTACGCGCAGTGGAGGTGCCTGGGTGGGGGAGGAGGGCTGTGGGTGACATTAGGCCAGGGCGCTTTCTGTAGTGTAGTCCCCTCCTTTAGGCATGGCCCTGTGCCCCCGCCCCCCACCTCTGTAGGGTGCCAAGTACAGCAATCCATGGTCCTGCATCACCCATGTGCGCATATGTTGTCCATAGACCTGTTGGCCTAGTCACAAGTACTGAGTAGTGTACCCCGAATGCGCGGCGTAGTGCATGAGGCTCCTGTGTCTGTCCTCTCCGCCAACGGTGTTGACAATGCATGCACTCAACCTGTTTTTATTTCTCCCCCCACCCTTTTTCTTTGTCTTCTTGTGCATGTGTGCATTAGCATCATCAGGCGGAGGAGAATTGGCATCGGAGCACGAGGGAGCTGCAACTCACAAGGCCCCGGTGGGCCATGCTACAGACACCGAGGTCACCAGTGATACGGAGGGCGAGGGGAGCACCACAACGGGGACCTGTGGTGACACCAGCGACACCGACACGTCCTCGGAAGGGAGCTCCCTAGCGGTGGCGGCAACATCCGGGCCCCCCGCCTCTACAGGTACAGCCGCCACCCAGCGCACCAGCTCTGCCCTCCCAGCAGCCCCTCAGCCTTCGCTCCGTGCCCGCTCGCCCAAGAAGGTGGGCATCTCCTTCGCCCCAGGCACCTCAGGCCCTGCCCCTGTTACCCCTGCTGCCCTCAGTGCGGAGGTCATTGACCTCCTACAGACCATCATTGTTGGGCAGTCTACCCTTTTGAATGCCATCCAGGGGGTAGAGAGGGAGGTGCATCGGTGCAATGCATACCTGGAGGGCATTCATTCGGGTCAGGCTGCCGATCAACGATCGTTCAATGCTCTGGCCTCAGCACTGACGGCAGCCATTGTCCCTGTTTCCAGTCTCCCTCTTCTATCTGCCTCCACCCTGTCTCTGTCTCCTGTTCCTCAGCCTATCCCATCCACACCATCAGACCAGCCTGCACACACCTCAACACCCAAGGGCAGCTCATCCAGACATAAGCACCACAGATCACACAAGCATTCACCCAAGCAACACCCAGATGCAGACATGCCAACAGTCACTACCACCCCTGTGTCCCCCACCTCCTTGTCTCCCTCCTCCCTCCCTGTGACGTCTCCACTCACACCTGCATGCACACCACCATCAGCCAGTACTTCCATCACCAGCACACCCTCCAGTACAGTCCGCACACGTGCAGTCACCACCCCCACTGCCATTTACACGTCCCCTGTGTCCTCTCCCACTGTGTCTGTCACCCCCTCTTCCAAGACACACAAACGCAGGCAGCCACCCACCCAACAGCCAACCACCTCACGACAGCCTACGTCACAAGCACCTGCACCCAAAGACAGCACACCTGACTCTCCTACAACCACATCCTCTTCCTCCACTCCCATACCCACTACACCTACCCTTTACATTGGTCCTAAAAAACTTTACCTCTCCAAACTTAACCTCTTTGCCCCACCTGACCCACCCCCTCCATCTGCTAAGAGTCCCAAGAGCACCTCAGCCACCACCAGCCCTGCTTCAAGTGTCACCATTGTGCAGGGGTTTTGGAGTCCACCCTTTCCCAGCACAGATACATCGGCCAGCAGCAAGGGAACAGCCAGCCCCCCCCCTGGGAAGAGGACCCGTAAAATCAGGGGCCCCCGCAAGAAGACTGACACGGCTGCCCCCAAGGAGCGAAGTCCTGTGCCCTCACCTGCCACAACATCCAGGGGAGGCAAGGGCCAGAGAGCCTCATCGAAGGAGGGCAAGGGCAGCAGGGCGGAGAAGTCAGCCAGCAGGGGCGCGGACCAGGAGGGCCCCACAAGCCCCATCCCGGGTGTGAGGGAGGACACCCACGGGCCCAGGACTCCGTCACAGAAGGGTCCAGCAACTGCACGGTCGGAGGGCGACTAAGCAGGGAGTCCTGGCCAGGTCTGGCTCCCTTGGATGACTGGACAAGCACCGCTGAAGAGGGCCCCGCCGTGCAGAAAGACACCGCTGAAGAGGGCCCCGCCGTGCAGACAGACACCGCTGAAGAGGGCCCCGCCGTGCAGAAAGACACCGCTGAAGAGGGCCCCGCCGTGCAGAGAGGCATCGCTGAAGAGGGCCCCGCCGTGCAGAGAGGCACCGCTGAAGAGGGCTCCGCCGTGCAGAAAGACACCGCTGAAGAGGGCCCCGCCGTGCAGAAAGACACCTTTGAAGAGGGCCCCGCCGTGCAGAAAGACACCGCTGAAGAGGGCCCCGCCGTCTCAAGCACCGCTCCGCTGGGCCCCGCCGTCTCAAGCACCGCTCCGCTGGGCCCTTCCTGTCAAGCACCGCTCCGCTGGGCCCCGCCGTCTCAAGCACCGCTCCGCTGGGCCCCGCCGTCTCAAGCACCCCTCCGCTGGGCCCTTCCTGTCAAGCACCGCTCCGCTGGGCCCTTCCTGTCAAGCACCGCTCCGCTGGGCCCCGCCGTCTCAAGCACCGCTCCCTGGGCCCTTCCTGTCAAGCACCGCTCCGCTGGGCCCTTCCTGTCAAGCACCGCTCCGGTGGGCCCCGCCGTCTCAAGCACCGCTCCGCTGGGCCCTTCCTGTCAAGCACCGCTCTGCTGGGCCCTTCCTGTCAAGCACCGCTCCGCTGGGCCCTTCCTGTCAAGCACCGCTCCGCTGGGCCCCGCCGTCTCAAGCACCGCTCCGCTGGGCCCTTCCTGTCAAGCACCGCTCCGCTGGGCCCCGCCGTCTCAAGCACCGCTCCGTTGGGCCCTTCCTGTCAAGCACCGCTCCACTGGGCCCGCCGTCTCAAGCACCGCTCCGCTGGGCCCTTCCTGTCAAGCACCGCTCCGCTGGGCCCTTCCTGTCAAGCACTGCTCCGCTGGGCCCGGCCGTCTCAAGCACCGCTCCGCTGGGCCCTTCCTGTCAAGCACCGCTCCGCTGGGCCCCGCCGTCTCAAGCACCGCTTCGCTGGGCCCTTCCTGTCAAGCACCGCTCCGCTGGGCCCTTCCTGTCAAGCACCGCTCCGCTGGGCCCCGCCGCCTCAAGCACCGCTCCGCTGGGCCCTTCCTGTCAAGCACTGCTCCGCTGGGCCCTTCCTGTCAAGCACCGCTCTGCTGGGCCCCGCCGTCTCAAGCACCGCTCCGCTGGGCCCTTCCTGTCAAGCACCGCTCCGCTGGGCCCTTCCTGTCAAGCACCGCTCCGCTGGGCCCTTACTGTCAAGCACCGCTCCGCTGGGCCCCGCCGTCTCAAGCACCGCTCCGCTGGGCCCTTCCTGTCAAGCACCGCTGGCCCATTGGCAGTCCCGGTTCTGTGTCGGGCAGGCCTTCACGACGCACTCTGCCCACCATGCCTCCTCCATGACCAGTGGTCTCTGTAATCCACCTGATGGACTGTGGCTTTGCACTCCCCAGGATGTAACAGTGGGCAATCCACCCACTGTAGAGACTTGTGAGACTGTGGCTTTGCACTCCCCAGGATGGCACGGTGGGCAACCCACCACTGTAGAGACTTGTGAGACTGTGGCTTTGCACTCCCCAGGATGGCACGGTGGGCAACCCACCCACTGTAGAGACTTGTGAGACTGTGGCTTTGCACTCCCCAGGATGGCACGGTGGGCAACCCACCCACTGTAGAGACTTGTGAGACTGTGGCTTTGCACTCCCCAGGATGGCACAGTGGGCATGGTGGACCCCTCGTGGATCTGGCATCGTGGACTCATGTGGCTGAGGTGCCCCCCCTTCCCTTCCCCCTGAGGTGCCTGTAGTTTTGTCATCTGATGCCCCAGCAGTGTTCTCTCCAACGGACTCAGGTCTCCTGTGTGGGCTTTGCCCATGTGTTGATCCACTTTGGCCCACGGACAGTGGAAATTTAGGTGACTGTGCAGGACTTATTGCCTATGTTTATCGGTTTCGTTATTTTCTTACTTGTTTTTTTACTATTCATATTGCTATTTTACCATGACTTCAAAGAACCTCTTATATACATAAATGTTGTTTCTCACTTTAATTATGTCTTTGCATTATTACGGGGGGTTTGGGTGGTGTCACTGTGACTTGGTGCTCTGCATTGGTGTGTAGATAGTTGGGGGGGGGGTCGCATATGTGTGTGCCCGTAAGCTTTCCTCCTCGCCCCTCCCCTGTGTCGTAGGTGCAGTTGTCGTCTGCGCCGGCGTTCGTACTCGTGGTAGATGAGCAGGTAGACAATAGCCGGTAGGATGTGTAATTCGGGCTCCATGCTGTCCTCCTTCCTCGTGGAGTGTGTATAGGTGAGCGTTTTCCCGTTCGTAGTCTGTTTCTGCCGTGTTTTTATCGGCGGGGCTCCCGCCCCGGAAAAGGTGGCGGATTGGTGAGTTGTGATAGGGTGGGCGGTACATTGTCTGCCACCTGGCTGTTGGCGGTGACCGCCGAGCTGTTTGTCTCTCCCGCCGTGGCGGGCGGAGTGTTAAAGTGGCGGCCTGTGTTGGCGGTTCCCGCCAGGGTCAGAATACCTTTTTTTTTACCGCCTGCCTGTTGGCGGGTTGGCCGCCGCTTTATCACCGGCAGCCAGGGTAAGAATGACCCCCTATATCTCTTAATGTTATGTCTTCTAGGTTTGAAAAATAAAAATTATAGAGTATTGAATTTAATTCACCCACTTCTAAAGGTTACGATTGTTTGACGCACAATTGTTAACAGAAAAATTAAACTGTATTGCCAAATTGGGGGGTGCATCTCCTTTCTTTTTGGAATGTCCGTCACTCTTGGGTGCCTGACTGAACCCGTCCAGTAGGTAAGCTGCAGTGTTGAGCTTTCACCAAGTTTTGTTCATGCAGGAGAGGACCGGGAGAAGGCCTGAGTAATAAAAACAGTAACTGTGTTACAGCGTAAAGGAGGACCAAAGGAAGCAAGGTAAGCTTCATGAGGAGCCAGGAGTGTACCAAGAAGACTAGAGGCAGAGCAAGAATATAAATAGGAGTTTCAGATTTGAGCCAGCAATACACATACTCAGCAGCATTTCCCAAATCAATACACTTCTCTTCGTTCACAGAGCTGTGTGAGAGCTAGGACTCAGATTCTTTACCATCATCATGGTTTCTCTTTGAAGACAATAACTTTCTCCTTCTAGCTGTTGAGGTAGCCCTTCCATCCTCCTCCTCCTTCTCCTGATTCTGAGTAGCTCAGTCCCAGTCCCAAAGCAAGTGAGGTAGATCTGTGTAGTGCACTGTTGTTGAAGAACAAATAGAGAAACAGAATTGGAGTATTTTGTGTAGATTTGTGTTTGGTAACTAAGGTAACTTGTCTGGACTCTGAGGAACCAGAAAAAAGGATTGGACCCTGCAGGTAAATGTTGGTAAGTTTGAAAGGCCAATCACTTTCAGGAAATAAATGATCACCCATCATTTCCCAAACATTGCAAACAATTGAAATCAAGTTTACAAATTTCTTGAACTTCCTCCCTCATTGTCAGCCACCACATGCTTCATCAATCATCACTCACAATCACTCAATATATTACCACTAGTTGGTGAAATAGTTAGTAGTTACCTCTTCCAATCCAAGCACAGTGGTTGATACAAAATAATATATTCTCCTTCTTGATGGTAGCAACACATTGGAATTGGCATTGGCAAAGGAAGCCTTTTAATCAATGATCTTATCAGTCAACCCGGCTAGATGATGTAAAAAAAGGTATAGGCAATGGCATGTGAGGGAGGCAGGCATTGACTCGAATGTCCTGAAAGGAATGTGGGTACTTCTTCACTGCACACGGGTCCAACTATTTTATTTTTGTTGCAAAAAAACAAAGCAAGGAAGAAGTTCAACAAGAAATAAAAAGCTCTATGGTGGTATTGGCATAATCAGTCCGGGAAGTAGAGTTTGTCCTGAGACTCAAGAGGTTCACCCAGAAGTTGGGCAGCAACACACTTGATTCTGACCAATCATTTTCTTCCTCCTCCTGTGATGTTTTAGGAACAGTGTAATCAGGTTTTAAAAAATGCTGGTTCATTTTGATCATGGTTAATCTCTCCACGTTTTGAGGAGAGAGACTGGTCCTTTTCACTGTAACAAGTGTGCCAGATACACTGAACACCCGTTCAGCACACACACGGCCACAGGGCAAGCCAGATACTTTTTTTGCCAGCCCCTGCTTATCTCTGGCCATTGGCACATCTTCCCATACCAATACACCAATGAGGTTTGATCCACATACACCTCTTCTTGGGTCATCCAAATACTTCTGAAACATCCTCTGAAGTATCATCAGTGCTGCCCCTTGCTTGACCTCATTTGTGTTCGCCTCTGAACTGGACTTAAGACCTGCCACTAGAAACCAAGCCAATGCAGAGGTTATGTCCGATTCTTCTGATGCTGTTATTGCTGGTGTTCTTGTTGCTGGTGTTGGCTGCTGTGAGACAAGGTGCCCTCTCTGGAAGTTGAAGGTGGCACCCCAGAACTGTGGATTGGGCCTCTAAGTTCCAGCCCTTCTTCTTCCAGCTCAACAATCCACCTCTTGTATTTTAAAACATCCCCTTCAGAGAAAGGAATGAAAGTAGGAAGAATTTCTTTGTAGCGTTGATCAAGTATGGTGGCACAGAGGTACTCTTTGGTTGAGATAATGTCATTTTGTAACCTTGCATTAGAATCCAAGCAAAGGAATAAGTACTCAACTAAGGCATGCGCTTCAGAGTGTTCGTTCACACCTCCGAGTGCGAACCTTTCAGACACCTTCTTTAGCTGCTCCAGTGGGAGATGGAACAATGGGATAGCTTGTCCCATCGTACTGTCCTCCTTGCTAACTTCCCACGTGAAAACCTCAAAAGGGAGCAGCATCTGTGTCAGGCATTTGTCTAGGCCCCATTTATCTGCATCCAAGGTCATAGCTTTCCCAATTGCATATCCTCCTCTTTGAATGACATAGTCACTGATCTGTCTTTACTGCTCAAACAGACATTGCAACATATAATAGGTTGAGTTCCAACGTGTTGGTACATCCTGTATCAGAGCTTTAACTGGTACTCTGTTACCACCCTGAATAATCAGCAACTGCTTCCGGGCTTTAAAAGAATGGCTGAAATGAGGCCATATTCACTTTCAGGCGGCCGTTATGTTGCTGACTGTGTCTTCTTTTTTAAGAAAGTCTTGCACTACCAGGTTGATGTAGTGCGCCAACCACAGGACCCTGAAATAGTCACCGTCTGCCATGGCCCTGACTATGTTACTGTCATCGTCCATGGCAACAAATACAAATCAGAAACCTCTGCGTCACAGCCATTCAGACACCTTGCTATTAAATTTATCCAAGTTGTTTGCAGCTGTATTCGATTTCTCAATGGCAAACATGCCACCAAATGCTCCTAAAAATTTCTTCAGGGCCAAGACTTGTAGATAGCTTTTGCTTTACCCTTGCAAAAGAGATCCAGTGTGCAGAGATGGACATGTAATCAGTAGCCTGACAACTGGTCCACATGTCTGTTGTCAGGTGGATAGTGTGGACACCACTTTGCTACAAAGCTTATCCAACCAATTGCAGCACATCTTGATGCAGTGCTGGAACAGCAACTCTGGCAAAATAGGTATGCCTTGGAACCTTCCATTTTAGGCAGATGGCTGCCACAAACTAAGAATCCCACTTCTTCCGCAAAAGTAAAAGGGAGGGGGTCCAGCGCTATTATGTTTGCCAGCTTCCCTTTGTACAAACATGATAGTGGGTGGCTGCGGTCGTAGGGCCCTTTCTGCCTAAACATGCTTTAAAGAGTAGCCTGAATTTTCTTCCTTTGTGGGGTCACTGACACAGGCGCCTTTTGAGATGAAGGTGGTGGTAGACTCAATGTGCATCACGGTGCAGTCACCGTATGCCATGGTGTCTCCATCCGACTCTGAGACTTCCTGTGACATTGAAAGGTCATTGAGGTGGGTGATTCTGGTGCACTGCAGAGGACCGGGCTGCTTTGAGTGAAGATGTCACTCTCTTCTTCCTCACCATCCACCATGATTTGACCAGATATAGCTGATGTTTCCTGGATTTCCTCACCTTCACCACTGTAGACATGTTCAGCAATTTTTTTAAGGTGCTCCTCCCACTGGATTGCATGATGTTTTTTCTTATGGGTCATCTGTCCTCCAGTGCCATAATGTGAACCAGGTTTACCTCAACGAACACTCGCATGGCAATTGGAGAATATTGCAATGTTCTCTTCCTATTTGCTAATCAAAAATAAAGTCCCAAACTGGGGAGGAGTACTTTTTACTGGGCCACTGCCAATGCCTGAAGAAGAACTGGAGGTAGGTGGGTGTGTTGATTGTCTCTCTTCAGTTGCAGGTCTATGAGGGGGGCTTACAAATATGGGAGCTGGTGGTACTGGTTGTGACACATCCCTCAGAGAAGTTTAGATAGTAATGTCAGGCTCCTCTGTGCCTGCTTCCACAGTGACTCGTCGTCACCATCCACCTCACCATTATCCCCCTCCATGATTCTAAAGTTTTCTGGAACTTTTCTTTGGCTTTGCCTTTCCTGGTGTCTCCCGGACTCTGCCAGGGTCCACTCCACATCCTTATCATCATCATAAGAAGTGGTCCTTGGAGAAGATGGTGGATTAGTACCCTTCCTTTTTCTTGCTGGAGATCTGACAGCCATTGAATCTAAAAGAGGAGGTTCTTGTTTGGCAGGAAGCTCGACTTCCTGTTCTGCTCCAACTTCAGGATAATTTACTATTGCTGGCTGCAGCTGCTGTCCACTTTGCTCTGTTTCTTGAAACAATTGGGTACTACTTTGAAAAAGGGACAAGTCATATTCATCTTCACTGCTTGTTGGCATTGCCATGATTGAAGTGGCTGCCTCACTGACAGACATGGTATTGGGCTTAGGTTGGGGTGATGCTGTTGATGCAGGAGTGCTTCTCCTAGGTTACTCCTCGGAGGCTGGTGTGGGAGGCACACTTCTCTCAAAAAAGGTTTAGGTCGACACTCCACTGGTGGAAAGCTGCTTCTTCTCACTGACCACTTTCTTTGCAGCAACTTTCTATGTGGCCATCTTAAAGCTCACAGTTAGCAGTAGCACTAAGCTGCACAAGCGGAAGAGATTGGAGAACTAACTGTGCAGGCCTTCTCTTTCGCAATACTGCGGGTGATGTGACTTTTCTTCTCTTGTGCACCTAAAGGCAACCAAGCAAGAAAAGCATGTACTTAGTGAAATGTGTCATTGTTGCAGGTTGAAATAGTACAGACAAATGCAATATTAGTTGTTTGGTTACTTATGGAATAAACACCAATTTAATTGAACATTGTAAAGTCAAACCACACCACCACACCATAAACTTTCCTTTCAAGTCAGGCAGCACAACATGCAGATTCATCTTTTTACTTTATCTCCATCTGTAAAGAGACACCTTTAGTAGTCAGAGAGAGGTGCATGGTTAAATGGGATAATCCCTTGAGAGACCTATAATGGTCCAGGTGAAATGGAATAATCATTAAAAAAATGATCTATGCTGCTGATGTGTCTGCAGTGCACCGCAGCGAGCGTGTCCAGGAGAAAATACAATTATTATACACCTAAAGAAACCGAAAGCTGTAGAGTGGCTGTACACCTTCGGTGGATGGATAGATGTATTTATGGATGGAGGAATGGATGGATGGATGGTGGATCAAGGCAAAATGCAGAATTAAATAAAATGAAATACAACATTTAAAAAATAAAAAAACACAACCAAAAATTAAAAAAACTAAAATTAAAATGAAAAGAAAAAAGAAAAAGTTAGAAAAAAAATATATATATATATAGGTGGTCATATGGACATTGGCGGTGACTTTTAAAGTGGTGGTAATACCGCCAACAGGCTGGCAGTAATTACTGCCAAATTAAGACCATGGCAGTGATATCTCCCATAGGCAGCCAATGTACCACACCATCCGCCAGGGCGTTAACACTACCCACCATGGCGGTAGCCATCAACAGCCAGGCAGAAGACAAGGTAACTCCCACCATATCTTGACACAGCAAACCGCCACGATTTCTGGGGCGGTACCAACGCCATCAAAAGCCTGGTGGAAACACAACACAGAAGATGAAAGACTCACCATCAGAGACACAGAGAAGATCAACGCCGCCATGGACCTGGAACTGCAAGTCTTCCTGATGCTTTTCTACACCATGCTCCACCTGGAACACCAACACTGACGAAGACGACGACGGTGAGTACAGCCACCTGGCATACAAGGGAGGGAGGGAGGAAAAGTAGAGTGACACACACGCGCATGACACACCATTCACACACACACCATACACACAACCGGCTGCAGACGAAAAACTATGTCATAGGACACACCTCATAATAATGCAACGACAACAGTGAGGCAGAAGTGAAAATGTATTTGCATGCCAACAACCACCATAAGTACCGAAGTGACAAAAAATATACTTGAACAATTGTCCAGAAAGGGACAATGCCCAGTCCAAAGTACAAAAGGCCCACATGGCCACAGGGCGCCGTCCAAGCCCCAACTTGATCCTGGGATTGTCCGCAACAAACTGTGCAGGGGCAACATGTTGGAAGTGGGCAGGCACCTCAGGGGGAAGGGGGGTGGGGGACACCTCTGCTGAAGTGGAGAACTTGCCCACTGGTTCTGGAGGGGGCTCCATGCCCATTCCCCAATGCTGGGGAGTGCAAGGTCACAGTCTCTCTCTGAGGTAGGGAATATGCCCACAGTCCCTGGAGGGTAGCCTACATGCCCTCTGCTGGAGGTGAGGGCTGCATTGTCTCTGTTGGGGGAGGTGTCCCCTGGGCAGCCTCTTCTGGAGGTGAGGGCTGCATTGTCTCTGCTGGGGGAGGTGTCTCCTGGGCAGTCTCTGCTGGAGGTGAGGGCTGCATTGTCTCTGCGGGGGGAGGTGTCTCCTGGGCAGCCTCCGCTGGAGGTGAGGGCTGCTGTGTCTCAGCTGGAGGTGGGGTCTTCTTGCCTTTCATTGTTGGTTGAGTGGGAAGCTCTCCTGTCATTGGTGGTTGAGTGGGAACCGCTCCTGTCATTGGTGGTTGAGTGGGAACCTTTCCCTTCCTGGCTGGTAGAGTGGGATCCTTCCCTTTCCTGGCTGGTGGAGTGGGATCCTTCCCTTTCCTGGCTAGAGGAGTGGGATCCTTCCATTCCCTGGCTGGTGGAGTGGGATCCTTCCCTTTCCTGGCTGGTGGAGTGGGATCCTTCACTTTCTTGCCTCCACGACAAGGAGGTGCCTCCACTGCCCCTGTGGACTGTTTCGCTGAGGTGCTGGGCTGGGGCATTGGGACCCTGCTCTTACAGACAGGACAGGTGGTGGAGGGGGATGGAAGTTGGGCAAGTAAAAGCTTCTTAGGGACGGTGGGGGGGGATGAGCGAGAAGGGATGGGAGTGGAGGTTGAGGGAGTAGTTTTTGGAGGAGTACGTCTGCTGGACTTGGGAGCAGGTGAATGGGCAGTGTGCTGATGTGAGGTGGATGGCTGTTGGGTGTCTGAGTGCCTGCGTTTGTGTCCCTTAGGAGGGGGGGGCATACAGGGTGGGAGTGGACACAGGGGATGCATGGATAGATGTTGTGGAGGTGTCTGCTAGTGAGGTGTGTGTGTGCTGCTTGGTATGGGGATAGTGGTGGTAGCTGTTGAAGCAGTGCATGCAGGTGTGAGTGTGGATGTGACTGTGAGAAGAAGGATGGGGAGACAGTGGAGGCAGTGGATGTTGTTGTGTGTCAAACTCTCTGTTGTTTGTGTGAGTGCTTGTGTCATGAAGTGCGCTGCCTGTGTTTGTCTGTGCCACTTTTGTGTGATGTTTTTGTGCCTGCTTGTCTGTTTGTGTGCATGGGATGGGTTGGGGTTGAGGAGACTGGGGGTGGTAAGTGGTAGTTGGAGGGGGGACAGTAGGAACAGGGACAATGGCTGCCATCAGAGAGGAGGCCAGAGCCTGAAACGATCTCTGTTGGGCCACCAATCCACCGGGGTGCCCTCCAGGAATGTATTGCATTGCTGCATCTGGGATGCCAGATCCTGGATGGCATTCACAATGGTTGACTGCCCTACAGAGCTGGATCTCTGGAGGTCAATAGCCTTCTCACTCAGGGCAGCAGGGTTCAATGGGGCAGGACCTGAGGTGCCTGGGGCGAAGGAGATGTCGACCCTCCTGGGTAAGCGCACACGGGCAACTCGGTGAAGGGCGACTGGGAGGGCGGTGCTGGTACGGGGGTGGAAGCTGTACCTGTAGCTGGGGTGGTCCCAGAGGTGTCCACCACCACCAAGGAGCTTCCATCGTAGGAGGAATCTGAGTCAGTGTTGTCACCTCCTGTCTCCGCCGTGGTGCTCTCCTCACCCTCCGTCCCACTGGTTCCCTCGGCATCAGTAGACTCTGCCTCCTGGGTCCTGTGGAATGCAGCTCCCTCTGTCACCCGTGCTCCCAGATAATGCTAAGGCACACATGGACAGGATGACAGAAGAAAAAGGGGGGAGAGAAGGGGAACACTGGGTCAATGACAGCACCAACACCACAGTTGGCATACACATTACCATCACAAACAGGGTTCAGGATTGAGCACTATGCACCACACTGGCAATCAATTGGCTAGGTGCCACAGCAAGATGAGGGCCAAACACCGCCAACTGCAGCCCTCCTGGGACCCACTAAGCCCTGTCTGACATGGAATACGACCTAGCTTGGTAACCTAAATTTGCTATACACCCATTACTCTTGAGCTGGGTCATGCTGCAATGTCTGACCTGACATTAAGGGGCACCCACCGACTCACACCCACCACCTGGATCCAATGCCACCTATCAATTATTGTAGTTACTCACCCCCTTGTGGTTGCTGTGATGCCCTAAAGTGCCAATCCAGCTCTGGGTAGGCCACCGCCAGTATGCGGGCCATCAGGGGGGTCAGGACCTGACGGGTACCCCTTCTTCGTTGGGAGGCCATCCCCAACTGGGCCTCCGCAGTCTTCCATGCCCAGCGTCTCAGGTCCTCCCACCTTTTCCTACAGTGGGTGCTCCGCCTGCTGTAGACCCACAGGCTCAGCACATCCTTGGTGATGGCATGCCACAATCCCTTCTTCTGATGGGCGCTGACCTGCAGAGGTAATACAGATGGGAGGACACTTTTAAACATACAATCCAGCCTGTCACACATATGGCCCACAAATCCCATTTCCATCTCCATTGGCACACATCACCCGGCGCCCACCATGTACACTACCAACAGACATACTACCCCCAAATGACATGATGCTTGCACACACATCTCCATGCAACCTTGCACATGCATCGTGCCCCAGGTGTGCTCACCTGTTGGTCTGGAGGACAATAAGGCAATCCATACTGGGGTAGGACTCTTTCCACCAAATGCTCCAACTCCTCCAAAGTGAAGGCAGGGGCCCTTTCCTCAGTCACACAGGCCATGGTAGGTTCCAGACATAGGTCACAGCAGCACACACAGTGTAGGTGTTGTCCTTTGGAAAGTCAGGAATCAAGTGATGATTTAGATAGAAAATGGTGATCACGTTCGAAGCAGTGTACACCGTCACCAGCGCCGCTGACCCCATTGGCCACTGTACTCTATAGAGCCCCATATAGCCAATGAGAAATTGCACGGTGGTGTGAGACCACCTTCCGCCACAACGCTCAACGTCGGCTGAATTAGCTCACTTCCACCTGTCCCTAGATACAGGACAGGCGCTCGCCATTTAATGGTGGTGGACAACATTCAGATAATCCATAACTGTGTCATTGCTGAAGATTGCACGTACATTGCCATTCCCACTGTACCATCACATTAATGATCTATGTACACTGAGGTGGTGGTTCCATTGTTCAAATTGTGACAGCCTACTCACTCTTGTGTCCCTTAGATACCTACCACTGAGGATGAATAGGAGGAGGAGACAGGCCCCTGTGTATAGACCCCTTGTGGACTTGGCTACACTGGAGGACAGGCACATAATACTCACCTATAGACTTGACAGGGCCACAATCACAGAGATGTGTGCCCAATTGGAGCCTGATCTGATATCAGCTATCCGTCATCCCAATGGGATCCCCCCCTCTTGTGCAAGTTCTATTAGTGCTCCATTTCCTGGCAACTGGTTCTTTCCAAGTGACAGTGGGCTTGGCAGCAGCAATGTCACAGCCAATGTTCTAAATTGTGTTGGCAAGGGTTCTGTCTGCCTTGGTCAAACACATGTGCAGCTACATTGCTTTCCCCCAGGTGGATGATTTGGCCACTGTGAAGGCAGGATTCTATGAAATGGGACATATTCCCAATATTATTGGGGCGATTGACGGAACACATATTGCGTTTGCCCCCCCCCCCACCAGAATGAACAGGTGTTCAGGAATCTGAAGAGTTTCCACTCACTCAATGTGCAAATGGTGTGCCTGGCGGACCAGTACATCGCCCACGTCACTGCCAAATATCCTGGGTCAGTGCATGATGCCTTTGTTCTAAGGAATAGCAGCATCCCAAATGTAATGGCACAACTATAGAGGCACAGAGTGTGGCTAATAGGTAAGTCCCCACCTAATGTATATCAGTGTATGCCTTCTGGTGCTAAGCCCATTCCATTGTGTAAGGCTAATGTTTGTCCCTCAATACTTGCAGGTGACTCAGGCTACCCAAACCTATCATGGCTCCTGACCCCTGTGAGGAATGCCAGGACAGGGGCTGAGAATCATTACAATGATGCACATGGGCGAACCTGAAGAATTATCGAAAGGACCTTCGGCCTCCTGAAGGCCAGGTTCAGATGCCTGCATCTGACAGATTGATCCCTGTGCTACTCACCCGAGAAGGTCTGCCAGATAGTAGTGGCATGCTGCATGTTGCACTACCTGGCCCCCAGATGGCATGTACCCTTTCTGCAGGAGGAAGAGAATGGAGATGCCCCTGTGGCAGAGAAGAGGCTGAGGATGAGGATGAAGACAACAGAACATCAGTTATCCGTCAATACTTCCAATGACACACAGGTAACACACTGTAACTGACCATTCCTCTGAATAATGTTTTATCTGTGTGGCTGTAGCAGGACGGCATTCACTTCCTTTGCATCTCAACTTACTGTCACCTATGGCTCCTCATTTTGCAGATGTTGGTGAAATAACAACAGTGTACTGATGTGATGACTGCAAACAGCTACAGGTCAATAATTGTATGCTATCACAGTTTTCAGATCATTTGCACATGATATGACTGTTTCCATAAATGCACCTTTTCATCACATAAAACACTATCAGTCAAGTTGTATTCAAGGGTGTTTATTATAGTGCAAATATTTGACTGAAATGTGCAATGGAATGGGGTGATGGTAGAGGAAAGTTCTGGGTAGTGTTCCAGTCTGTTTGTAGCACAGGTGCAGTGTCCAAGTGGCCATAGGAAGGGGAGCAAAGGCAGGTCAAAGTGGACAAGGTGACAAGGTGGGACACAAGGGGGACATGCAGGAGGGTCTTGTTTCCTGGCGGTGGTCTTGGTCTTGGCAAGTGTCTCTGGCTTCTGTCTGGGTCACAGGGAACGTTTGCGGGGTGGTTCACCTTCTGCAGGGGGAAGGTGTTGGTGGCCTGTGGTTTGAGTGGCAGGGCCTCCTGCCCACTAGCTGCAGCGGAAGTCGAGGGCTGGTCAGTAGGCTGGCTAGTGGTAGGGGCCCGCTGGTGTGCTGCCCATTCCCTCATGATGTTGGCCATGCCTGCCAGCACCCCTGCTATGGAGATCATGGTGGTGTTGAGGGCCTGCAAATCCTCCCTGATCTCCTGATGGTGTTCCTCCTGAAAGCGCTCATTCTCCTGCATGTTTGTAAGGATCTGGCCCATCATGTCCTGGGACTGTTGGTAAGCCCCCAGGACATTGGTGATTGCCTCCTGGAGAGTCGGTTCCCTGGGCCTGTCTTCCCACTGGCGCACAGCGGTCCTCCCAGTGTCCCTGTTCCCCTAGGCCTCCGTTCCCTGGATGGTGTGCCCACTGCCACTGATCCCAGGTCCCTGATTGTTTGGGTCTGAGGTGTGGACTGGGATCCCTGTAGAGGTGGGCACACTGCTGATTGACGTGTCCTGGGGACAGAGGTGTGGGGACATTGGGTGGGTGCTGTGGTGTTGAATACTGAGGGGGGAGGCTCTGTGGTGGACTGTGACTGGGCTAGGGTGGCCGACTGATCAGTGGTCCCTGATGGGCCAAGTAGTTCATCCAGATCCAGAAGTCCAGAGTGACTATCATCACTGGTGGCATCTGTTGTGGGACTGGTTAGACGTGGTACCTCCTCTCCGCTGACATTGGCTGGGGCACCTGTGGGGAGGCAAGTGATGTATTATACCTCATGTCTGTGACAAATTGTACATCCCTAGCTACCCCTCTATCGTTGCTACTACCCATCAGTCTTTAGTTGTGTATGGTGATGTACTGTGGGATTGTTAGTTCTCCATGCTGTGCATGCTTTTGTGATGGGTGTACATGCAGGGCTGGGAAGGCTGTCCATGCATTGATATAGCATGCAGGGCTAGGCATTGTGGTTAGTCATATGTGTAGGTGCAGTGTGTGGGATGGAGTGGAGTGATGGGAGTGAGGGTGATGGGGTGTGATGGCATGGAGGCATGGCGGGTGATAAGTAGTAAATATTGACTCGCCAGTGTCCAGTGCTCTGGCAACTCCATTGAGTCCCCCAGGATGCAGTATTGCCAAGACTTGCTCCTCCCATGCTGTGAGCTGTGGGGGAGGAGGTGGGAGTCCTCCGCCAGTAATCTGGGTGGCGAGCTGGTGCCTTGCTGCCACAGAACGTACCTTCCCCCGTAGGTCGTTCCACCTCTTCCTGATGTCATCCCTTGTTCTTGGATGCTGTTCCACAGCATTTACCCTGTCCACGATTCTCTGCCATAGCTCCATCTTCCTGGCAACAGATTTTTCCTGGACCTGTGCTCCAAACAGCTGTGGCTCTACCCTGACTATTTCCTCCACCATGACCCGCAACTCCTAATCAGTGAAACGGGGGTGCCTTAGTGGGGACATGGGTGTTGTGTGGTGTGTGTTGGTGAGAGAGTGGTGAGTATTCTGGTGGGGTGTGGGATGTGAGGTGCATGACAGATGTATGGGTGTTTATGGTGTGTGTGTCTAGCTATCTCAGTGGTTTTGGTTTCAGTCTGGTGGTAATAATTGGTGTTGTAAAGGTTTGTGGGTAATGTGGGTGGGTGGGTGTGGTGTGTGTGTCAGTGTTAGGTGTGTGATTTCGGTTGTGGCCAATGTTGTGTTGTTTTTTATTTGGGTGTCAATTCTGAGTACACCGCTGTGTACCGCCAAAGGTTTAGTGCCATTAAATGTCCGCTGTGGTGATTTGTGGGTCAGAATGTGGTGGCCGTTGTATTGTTGGCGTAACAGTATGGATGTTGTTACCGACACTTTAACACTGACATTTGGACTGGCAGATTTGTGTATGTGGCAGTATTCTGTCGGATTGGTGTGTGTGTCATATTATGGCGAATGGATATCCACCACCGCGGCGGTATGTTTCCAGCCGTCACTGTGGCAGTAAGCGGGAATTACCGCCAATGTCATGATGAGGGTCATAATCTTAATATAAACAAAAGATCAATAATTGTCGATGGCAAAGGCACACTGGCTGCATACACAGAATGGCTGCCAGTTACATGTTCAAATAGCAACAACAAGGAGCAAGGAGACCTGACAAACAAAGCACAAATGCAAGCCTATGGCAAAGGTACACTGGCTAGATGCACAAAATTGCCGCCAGTCACATGATCAAACAGCAACAAGGAGGCATGGCAAACAAAGAACACATGCAAGCCTATGGCAAAGACTCACTGGCTGGATGTACACCATGGCTGCCAGCCACATGGTCAAACAACAACAAGGAGCAAGGAGGCATGGCAAACAAATGACACATGGATGCCTATGACCAAAGACTACACAAAATGGACCCTGGCCACAAGTCATGGAGAACAAAGACAAATGGTAGACAATGTCAAACACACACACCCTCATGCACTCACACACACTGGCCATAAGGAGACATAGTGGTAACACTGAGGAAAACACTAACATTAATTCCGCAATGCAAAATTATCAAATTAACTGAGCTATACAAATTTCACAGCAACAGTACACATCCTCCATGCCATCAACTACTACCCCACAACATATACACCTTTTGTAAAAAATAAGAGATGAAAACAATAGCCAACATTTTTAATTTAATCCAATGCCATCCCTGCCCTAAATGAAGTTTTAAAAACATATACCACTGAAACATTTATTTCATGCACTGATGATTACTAGTACTGTGTCTACTGGTTAGATGGCTGTTTGGAAATCTAGGCCACATGGTAAAATAATATTGCAAATGTTACAAACATGTAGAAAAGGTACTGAGCTATGCAACAGTTTTCCATTACAAAAGATGCAAAATCAATGAAATGCAAAATAAATAATAACCAACCAAAATAAAATGCCAAGAAATACTGCCCAAGCAACAAATGACACCCTTATTCAACAGTTGTTGAACTTACTTGTGTGATTGCAGAAAAAGTCCTTAAATCCAAAGGTATATCCAGGATATAAAGAGAGTTATCCTTCCACCTCAAAATCGAAGTATAACTTGACCAGGGGATGTATACAGCACTGAGGAGCCTGCTGGACAGTAACAGGAAGTTGAAATCTCTGGGATATTTCCTTTCTGTTTGAAAAAAAAGGCTTCACACACTAAAAAACAACTTGAAGGGTCCATTGGAGAAGAAAGACAATCCACTCAAGAACCTCTTTTTGACTAGATTTAGATGTATCTTGAGTAGAAAATCTACTCTAGGTGCTTTCACGCTCATGAGCAGGACTGTTTTGGCCACCATCGCAGCGGGAAGCAGCGTGGGTAAATGCAGTCCTGTGCGCGTGGACAGAAACAGAGCAAGCAAATACAAAGTCTTGCACGTGATCACTAGCAGCCTAAAAAGTATTGTGGCACACACGAGAGAGCACCAAAACCAAATCATGCACATGCAAACAAATTCTGCTCACCACCAGATTGCGTAACTCGGGAACTCCATGCTAATCTGCATAGTGTGAAGTGACCGAATTCCGCAAACTCTACCAGCAGAGGGAAGTTCTATGCCTGAGCCTACCAAAAATACCTGCTGGAGGCCCCGAAGGGCAACCAATGGCTGAAATTAAAGACTGGACATACTCAACATTTTGTAGCATTTGTAATGCATTATGAAACTAGTCAATGCAGAGTTTTTTTTACAAGCTAATATCAGCACAGAGTATTTTGAAATTCGTTTCAAATGGCCCATATGTTTTGTAAGAAATTAGGTTCATAAGTTGTGACGGGTAGAAGCCCCAATCAAATAATAAACAGAATCCTTATAGGGTAAACCACAAAAGGCACTAAATTAACCTGCTCTTATCCCTCTGGAATCTTGGCACCAAACAGTCATTCTTAGCTTAGAAGCAACTTGTAAAGTATTTATGCAACAAACAGTAATAAAGTAAAAACACAACACAAGAAAAATCCCAAGCCAATTTAGAAAACTAGAGTAACTTTTAGTAAACAAAACTGCAAAGCCCCAATCAGTAGAACTAGGAATATAAGTTCTGTAAGTTTTATGTGAAAATGTCAGCGAAAAGCAAAAATCGTCATTTATGGGTATCTGGACACGCTGGACCGGGGGAAATTCACAAGTTCAGACCAAACATGATGGAGTGCAGGTCAGATACGGAGACCAGGTTAGTCCAGCTGAAGAGTTACTTTCTTAAATCCTGCACGAAAGGTACCTTTCAAGGGGGCCTGTAATAGGGGTCGTGCAATGATGACACTAAGCCCATGGTCAGATAGTAAGCACACAGTCTTTATTTCAGACTACAGGTAACTCTTTGCTTATATGTTATGTTGTTCGGCCACTCTTCCTCTGGTGTTTATTTCTTGTCATCTTCTTTCCAGGTGGACTCCCAGGAGGCACATGTGGGAAGAAAACTGAGACAAACAACAGTAAGTGGCCTGGGGTAGTGGTTTTTTTTATTTCTCTTTCCTTTTCCTTTCTTTTCTATTCTTTTCTTTCCTCTCTGTTTCCTCTTTTCTTTCTTCCTGTTATTCTCTCTCTGTTTACTATTTTTTCTTTCTTCCTGTTACTCTCTCTCTGTTTTTCCTTTTTTTCTTTCTTCTGGTTACCCTCTGTCTGTTTTCCTTCGCCTGTGCCTTCCTTTCCTTTCTTTTTCTTCCTTTCCCTTGTCGTAGAACAAGACTGGTTTTAGGAGATGGTTTTAGTTACCTTCCTTTTCTTATCAGGGGTATCACTCTCTTTCTATGCTATGTCTGACTAACGGGAGTTATCCCTCTCTTAGTCTTGTAGCATACCTCAACAAAAAGATAATAATGCTACTACCGGTGCCCGGAAATTAAACTTAATTGTGTAAGAGGAGAAAACAAAACATAAACGAAATAAACAAACAACAAAGACCTCCCAATGTACCAACTGGTAACTGTTCCCTCGATTTTACTCTCCCTCCTTTTCCCCCCCCCGTCCCCCCCTTCCCCCTGATCTTAGTGAGTCCTGCCCCACACACCTGCTGAGGCCATGCTCTTCCCAGAGCGTGGCCGGGGTTCTGGTGAACTGCCTCCTGGTCCTCCGCTGCATCTCGCGGTGCTGCTGGGGGTCCCGGTGTCTTCCCTGCTCTCCACTGCCAAACCGCCGCCGAGATTTCCCCTGCCTTCCTTTCCACTGCTGGAAGTCCAACCCGATTGGTTCCTGACTGGAGGACATCCGGGTCGGGAATCTCCTCAATGCCGGTGCCCCAGGGGTATGGCGGATCCAGCAGTGTCGGCCCGTCACAGGGCCCTAAGGAGAAGGTCACATTTTACAGATGGCCATTGTTGTAGAACGAACAACAGGTCTTACTGAAGTTTTGCGTTGGTGGTCATTGTGAACAGTCACTGTCGGTACAAAAAGCTGGCTCACTAGAGCTTTGTGTGGGTGGTTATTTTTTGGGGGGGTCAATTCTCAGCCCTAAGGGTTTGTGATGTCACTTCTCCTACCCCTGGTATTTTGGTGAATTGATGTGCATGATGACTGCTGCTGCCCACTTGTAGCATTTCATTCACATGCACTAGGAATGTAGTATGTATGCATGTAGTACCATATGTAGGTAAATTAAATGTACCAATCAGGTGTGGGCCAATTTTACCATGTTTTCTAGGAGGAGAGCACAAACACCTTACCACTGATTGGTAGGGAAAAATGGACAGAGTCCTTCTTGCTCAAATAGGAATTAACCTTTAAAAAACAAAATACAAGAGGTTTTCTGGCAAAACAGGAACAGTTTGTTTAATTAAATATTACAGCTGGGAGAGCAGTTACAGAACCGGGGTCTGAGGATTGTCTCTCAGTGTACATCAGTTTGCAGTAGGTTTTTATGCATTTCTTTGAGTACCATAAAGCACTAAAACATTCCTTTCATGGTTAAAAATGCAAACAGTTGTCATTGAGTCATAAATGTCTCAACCTTGCTTGGACACAATGTTGGCCAGCCAGTAGTGTGTCCTGATGTCTGGCCTTAGGGGCGCGTGGTTGCTGTGTGTGCTGTGTTCTGATTAGCTATGTGTTCCTAACTACATGTGGCATCTAACGTTATGGTGTTTTTGGGAATGCATGCACCCCTCTGGCCAATCTGTGTTTCAGAGGGGCTAATCTCCTGGGACCTAATCTAAATTTCCTGTTTGTGTGTTTGCCTGTGGGCTACGTGTTTCCTCACCTATGACCTGTCAGTCAGCATCCTCAGGACTGGCCCTTGGCGCCTGCCTAACCATATAACTTCATGCGGGGGTATTGAAGAATTTACGATGGTGAATCTAATAATGGTGATGTGACTTTGTTCGTGTATTTGAATGTGTTGCTGTGCGCATCAACATCGATTAATCCAATATTATCATTCCGTCCTCTAGTTGAATTTTCAGCTATACCATCAAATCCACTCGTCATGACAGTCACTTTGGTTGTCCCACTTCCCTAGCTACTTGCATTCTACCCAATTTGAGGACTGCATTTTACAACAGGAAACCCTCACTAGTACGAAACCACACAAAAACAGTTACAAAATGAAAACAGGCAACAATGATGTGCAGAGACCAGTCATCACCAGGGGAGGCAGGAGAACCAGTTTGTGAACAACTCCTGCTCATGCATGTCTTTCTGTAGTTGGTGCAATGCTTGAATGGCAAGAGTCAGAGTAACATTGTCCATATCAATGCCAAGTATGAAAGTACAGAAAGATTCAACAACCTTCTCACATAGCCCATCCTTCATTGCAGTCATCAAGTCCAACATGTACCAATGTTGCATCACCATGAGGCGGATAACTCTCAGTTCTTCCTTGGTTGCATTGAGGCAGAGCTCAATCATTTTGAGCATTTTGCCCCTGGTTATTTGTCCCCAGCAGGCATTCGCTTTTATCTGCAAGGTTAGGATGGGTATAGACCCTCCCGCTGACACTTGGGCATAGGTGAACAGTCTAAATTCCTCTAGAATGGTGTTGTACTGAGCCCAGCCAAAGTAATTAGCAGTTTTTTTTCACTCGAGCCTGATACAACAGAGTTTTTGTCTTCCTTAGAGGGTGGTCATACAATTCTGACAGATCTTCTCCAGGAATGACCAGTGTTGGGGTATGTAGGGTGATGAGGGAGCAGAGGTCACACCATCCAAGGGCAAGCTGGGTTTATGCAAACTCACTGCATTGCCAGTAAGTGTCCATCAGTGTGGAGATGCCCCATTGCATGCCTGGAATGTGCAGAATTGTGCCACAGTTTTCATTCATGCGCATTGGAATGATTTGTTTGCCTCTGAAACATAAAGAATACAGCATGAGTTGGCCCTTCCCTTCTATCCACGTGTACCTGCCTATCTCAGTGTCCCAGATTTCCTGACATGGCATGTCTATGCTGTTATTTAACACTTCCCTACGAGACACATTTCCCTTCATATCATCGAGGTGGATGACCCTGCACTGAAACTCCATGTCTGGGGTCCTTTTGTTATTAATGAATACAGCCTCAGATGTGCTAAGGGCTACCCTGCGACCACAGATAGAGATAGGAGTGTTTGTGTAGTGGTTAGGTGGTTTTGTTACCTCCAAGAATCTCTTTCAGGGAAAGACTTGGGGCCAAAGAGTATTGGTCCCTATGGTGCATTTCCTGCACATCCTATCTAGCTCAGTTTTGATATCGCTAGGCTCGATGGGAAGGTTAAATGCTGTGGGATTGGTCACATAGCGGGTCATATTTATACTACCAAATGGGGCTCTACTCTAGTAGGTTGTATTTTGGCCTTAGTTCTACAGAGGTACAGGTAGAGAAGGCATTTAGGTTTTTCAGAGGCTATCTCTTGGGACAAGTAAATCCTATCTGCACCTACTGCATGTGGTATCAGGGAACAGAAGTAACATGACCTGGCTGAAACCCATGGCAGTTATGTGCTGATACCAGGTGATGTGTAAAATGGCACTGTGTAGTGCATGTGGAATGCTATTTTTGGGTGCGGTGTAATTATAGGTGACGTGGGAGAGATCCCTACTCAAGCACTATGGTAATTTCTGAATAGACCCCATTGAACAAGGCAGTTTTTTAGAAATGCATGAATGCCATATCACTCCTAGTAAACAGAGATGTAGAAATGCAATAATACATAACTTTTGGACATATCAGGATGAATCCAGGGGAGGTGTCTGTGGAGTTTGACAGTTTCAACAGATCACAAAAGTTTGAGGTGCAGTTCATTGGGGGGTTTGCTATGGAAGGTTTCAGCCTTCCGTCGGAAAGGTGAACCCAGGCATCTCTCCCTTTCACTTCGAGGGCAGTCTGTGTAGTGAAGATTACTCAGTAGAGTTCTTCAAACTTGGCTTGCTTTTACTTTCTTCCAAAGTTTTGAATTTAAACTTCTTGTCCAGGTTGAGGTGTTTGAAATGGTAGCTTGGCGGTGGTGCACTTGGAGCTCCGATGGCTGACCTATTTGGATAGGAACTTGGCAGGTTTGGTTAGCTCTAAGAGATACACATGTAATTCATCCCCTAGTGCTTGGGAGCTAGTCTCAGCACTCTGTTTTTTTACGATGGGTGTCCTCATCAGCCTACCAGTTACAATATGGTGTGGTGGTAGATGGGGATCACTGCTAGGTGTGTTCCTCAGTGCAAACAAGGCTAGAGGTAGGCAGGGAAGCCGCTTCTTGTTAAGGTTGGGGCAAATTTTACTTATTTTATTTTTCAACAGGCCGTTGAGTCTCTCAATGATGCTGTTGTTTTGGGGGTGGTACACTGTGGTACAGTGGTACACTGATGCCAGGTTATGTGTAATTACTAAAAGGGTGCAGATGTGATCAAACATGGAGTTCCTGAAGTGCTTTCCGCTGTCCGATCTGTTGACGTCTGGCACCCCCACCACCTGGGTATTACCTCTCTGACAAGGAACGTTGCCACTGCCTTAGCGCCGCAGTGCACACAAGAACCGACCTCGATCCTCCTAGAGTATGGTCAAACCACTGCAATCAGGTACAAATAGGCAGCACATCGATTGATCATGTCAATGAAGTTGATATGTAACTCCCTGAAAGACAATGTTGGTCTGTGGATAACTGATGTGATGACCTTGAGAGTAGTTGTGGGTGCATATAATCCATTTGAATACATTGTCACCATTTCAGTAAGGATAGGAATAAACCATTGAATCTGAAGTTCTGCTACCATGTTGTTTTTGGTTGTATGTGCTGGTAAGTGTAACTGGGGCAATGCTATGTTGACAAAGCTCTGCAGCATGAGGGTTTCACTGTGGGTGTGTGTCTGTATATGAGGTTGTGTGCTGTATGTGTGCAGCCCCTGGCTACCCATCGCTCCCTTTATTCAGGCAGTGCAGTTTCCTGCAACTCCTTCAAGTACAATCCTGTGGTTTCTGCGCAAGGCTCGTCCTGATGGGGTTCCGTACCTGATGCCTGCTGTAAGGGGTCACACGTGCCTCCTCAATGGTACCAGAAGCTTCCCTTTTTGCAGATTGTTTGGCTAATGAATCCCCCAGGGTATGAAGTAATTTCTCCCAGTGTGAGCAGCGTATTTTACTACGGCCACACATTTAGGTAGGGTCAGCGTGTTAATTAGTAACTCTAGAAGGTCCCAGTGTGTGATGGGTGTGCCATCTGACTTCAGAAACCCTCGCCTTTACTAACTTCCTATGCTTGAGTGTACCATGGTGGTGACATAGGCTGAGAGAGAATAAATTGTCACTGCCCTACCCGAGCTTTGGGTGAGGGCTTCCATCAGTGCTGTCAGTTCTGCTGCATGTGCTGAGAGGTGGGGGACGAGAGTTAGCTGTGCAGTGACTTGCAATCTTTCTGAGGGTGAGTGGCTATGAGCCTTTACTACTGCTGCCCCCAGTCTCTTGATCGATCATGGAGGAGCCATCAATGAACAGTGCCTCCTCTGCCTGGCTGATCCCTTATGTGGTGTGTGTTGCGCAGTCATGGGTCTCCTCCCCTTCCTGGACCTCTTGGGCTAGGAAGATGACAGGTTTACTACCTGTACTGATGACCAGGAGAGAATAAGTTTGTAGCCCGAAACCCGTTGCTCTTACTCTTTTGGATAACGGCCACCACTGAATGTTCTGCATACATGCGGTGCCCCAGTCACAATGGAGGTGCTTTTGTCAACAGCAAAGGCAGCTGCTGCCAGCGCCTGCTCACATGGGAAATGAGCCTGCATGACTGAATCTAAGAGCCCGCTGTAGTTCGCAAGGGGTTTGTCTCCCAGGGGATATTTTTGTGTCAGGCCTGCTGACATGACTTGCCATACTTGCCGATTGTGGATTAATGTTATCGGCCTGGGCCTTCTCAAAATGGCCCATTATTCTAGTAATACTTCTCTTTTTTCCTTCTTTTGCCCTGTGTATTTTGTTTGCATGTGCGTTCTTGTGTGTTCAATTATGTTGGTGTCAAAGGTTCCCATATTTTGGCCAGGGGACCACATGTGCCTTGGTGTCTGCATGCCAATCGTGGCAAAACTTGTCGAGCTTTTTAGCCTGTGTGGGGAACTTATTTTGCATATGTTTTAGGGGCAATTTCATGATGAATTTGGATAGTCTTTTAGGGGATAGTTACTCTTTTTAGCTTTTACACTTTAAGGGATCTTGAGTTATACATGTGCTAAATTCTCTGTTTTTCGAGGATTTTTAAATGTTATTCTTGTAATGGGGAAATGTGCACACCAGGATTATCATTTTTACTATGGTAGCGGGAAATATATACGTGGGGATTAATAGTTATACTGAGCTCAACGCTATTTACAGATACATTAAAATAAGCATAAGCACAAACATCATTGCATATGTAGAATCACAACCTAAGAAAAAGTGCAATGGTTAACTCAAAACAGCATGAAATTGGGCATCAAAATAGCGAGCCGCACTTTGGTGTCAACTAGCAATTTGTAAGAATCAGCAAAATCTTCATAGCACACTAAGGGGGTCATTATGACCCCAGCAGTGAGTGGTAATGTGGCGGCAGTACCACCAACAGGCTGGCGGCACATACCGCCACATTATGAGAATGGCGGGTTGGCTGAAGCCAACCCGCGACTTCTCCACTCAGACTGCCATGGTGGTAGCAGCTGCCGGGCTGGAGATGTCAATCTCTAGCCTGGCAGCCGCTATAGTACCACCGGTGGCATTTTGAGCAAGCCTACCATCATGTTTTTCATGGCGTTAGCAACGCTACAAAAACCATTGCGGTAGGCCCTACCGGTGACAGGGAATTCCTTCTGTGTCACTGGTAGGCGGCTCACCCACCCCCCAACACTCCCCAGTTGCCCCCCACTCCCACCTCCATCCACATTCCCTCTTCGGATCCTCTCACGCCCCTTCCAATCCTCTCACCCCCCCATACATGCACACATCCGCGGACACGCACCATGCATAAACCCACTCACTCACACTGGCATACACGCATTCATACATGCATACATCCAGTCATGCTCGCACTCATTCATACACACATTCACACTGACATGCAGACATACACTCATATTACCATTCTTACATGCATTCACACACATGCATACACCCACACAAAAGCACTACACACACAGATGCATTCAGGCACACACTCACACATTCATGCACACAACCTCACACACACACACACAACACCGCCCACCCCCGTGTTGGAAGCCCAACTTACCTTCTTCTAGGTGGTCTTCCGGCAGGGAACGGGTGCTGCTACTGCCAGCAGCGCCCCCCAGCAGAACACCACCAGGCCGTATCACAGGTCACAATACGGCTGGTGGTGGTCCACTGGTGTGGTGGTGCTGGTGGTAGCAGTGCCACCTTACCACCATCCGCCACTATGATCACTGCCAGATTTCTGCCCTTCTTGTGGCGGAAGTCCAGCAGTAATCATAGTATGACGGATGGATGGTAGCCGCGGTGATGGTCTTTTGGCGGCCATCACTGTGGCGGTAGGAGGTTTTATCGCGAGTGACATAATTAGTGCCTAATCATTGACAAAACACAACACTTAAGGCAAAACACAATTACATAAATTTAACAGCACAGTTCATTGGGTCACCAACAAATACAACACTCAAGACAAAACACAGTCATATTAATTCACCAGCTCACAATATCAAAACAACACCCTTTCAACTGGCATGAAGAAAAGCTGACAAGGCATAAAAAATAAAGGGAACAGCTTGTCAGAAATACCTTAGCCCACTACTGGGCATTTTATCCTGTGACCAGGGGAAGCTCTGCGTAGTGTGCCTGATAATCATCTCTGGGGTAAGGATCCAACAATTTATGTGGAGAAATGAAGGAATAACTTCAACAACCATAGGATCTTCTTGGCCAGACATAAACTATGCCTTATCTCCTGGATCTCAATCGTTCTTGTTCCCTAATATCCATATTGCAATATATATCACACCCAGGAGTCCTGCGTACTATCTGTGTCATATGCAGTGGTCCAAGCAACCCAAAACAACAAACCAAAAAATAAATCAACATTCACTTTCCCTGACTCTGATGGTCAACAAAAGGAGACTTCCGTGAGTTATGCGGATTATGCTTTATCTGGATTTGCCACACACCAAATGCTAGGACTTAGGCTCTAATGTAGTCTCTTACCCTTCTGATGGCGGATTCATGACAGTCCTCTACCTGCAGATTCAGCAGAACTTTCAATCAACTACGGCATCTACTCAGCTTTCTTGTTGCGCAAATGTGAATCCGTCCGGGGGGTCTCCTTCCTTTGGTTACAGTTGGGTCCAAGGAACCAATCAGCTCCTACCTGGCTCACCAAAATGTGTTTGAATGGGATATTACCTTTTAAAAACAAAAGACAAGAGTCGTCTGGCAAAAGAGGAACAGTTAATTTATTAAAACATTACAGCCGGGAGAGCAGTTACAAAGTAGGTGTCTGAGGACTGTCTGTCAGTTTGCAATAGGTTTTTATACATTTATGTGAGTACCATAAAGCAATAAAAACATTATTTTCTTGGTTAAAAATGTAAACAGTTGTCATAAACAGTAAATGTAAACAGGAGTCATAAATACAGTTCCTGATAACTAATGCAGATGGGCCTCAACCTTGCATGGACACAATGTGGGCCAGACGGTAGTGTGTCAGATGCCCGGCCTTAGGGGGCACCTGGTCGCTGCATGTGCTATATGTGCTGTGTTCTGACTGGCTATGTGTTCCTAACTAAATGTGGCATCTAACTTTATGGTGTTTTGGGAATGCATGCACCCCTCTGGCGATGTGTGTTTTATTGGGGTCAATTTTGTATGACCATTGTGGTGTCCCCGCGCATATCCGTGGGATGAAATCTAAGGCCCTCATAATGAACATAGACCGCCAGCCTGTTGAGTACTCCGCTGGCCCAATTATGAACATTCCTCAGGGCCGGCGTGCGGAAACAGTGTTTCCGCCCGCCAGCCCAGCAGAATACTGGGCCTGTACATTGCCGACGGATACACATGGAGCCGTCGTCAATACCTCAGTGCGGCGGGTGCAGCAACACCCGTTGCGTAAATCACTGCCTGTAAATCGGACAGTGACCTGCGCGACTGGGTTGTGACCAGGGCCCCTTCCACCAGCCTCTCCCTGGCAGGGGAACCCTCCAGGGAAAGGCTGGAGATACAAGGGTTCTTTGCCCAGAGGGCAGCGCTGCTTGCCTGGCCGAAAAAGAAATCCGCCATCGTCAGGCTGCCTGTTGCCAGGAGCCTGGCTGAGGGCCACCGGTGGCAGTTCTCCCTTGTTCGTAACATGGCGGTCCAGACCGCCATGCAGGTGGCGGTAGTTATCGCCACCACCGGCATGGCGGTCTGAACCGCCGTGTTCATTATGAGGGCCTAAGTTTCCTGTTTGTGTGTTTGTCTGTCATCTACGTGTTACCCCACCTGTGATCTGTCAGTCCACATCCTCAGGCCTAGCCCTTAGCGCCTCCCTGACCACGTACCTTTGTGCTGGCGTTGAAGGAAAGTTCACAATGGCAGAATCTAATAATGATGATGCAACCTTGTTCGTGTATGTGAATGTGTTGCTATGCGCATCAACATCGATTAATCCAATATTCACATCCTAAAAGCCAACAAAAACTGGCTTTACAAAAGAAGGCAAAGGGAGGCAAAAATCCAGGGTGATCATGCAGATATAGTTATTTATATTTTCTTCATTATGCACAGTTAGGCAGAAATATATTTGAGAAGCAGTTTGAATATTTGCATGATTAGTTCTGTTCAAGTTTTTTTGTTTAGAGCATGGTTACCAGTATGGGCTTCTCAGCGCTGAAACACACCTGCTGGTTCCTTTACTCAATTGAAGGATCTAACATAACTAACATTTAAAAAGATGTGTCTTCAGGAGTTTCTGGTTGGTCCCAACTAAGTCTGGTGGGGAGATTATTCCATAACATGGGAACCAGAAATGCAAAGGATCGTTCTCCACATCTCGCCTTTCTGATCTTTGGTACTGTTAGCAGCTTCAAATTTCCAGATAGTAACGGCCTCCTAGGAATGTGGTGGATGAGAAGTTGCCCAATACTGTGTTTTGTTTCATGTTTGTGAAATCATTCAAATGTCTTTGCACTCAATTAGTCAGTCCACCATCAATCCATCAAAACACTCACTCATCTATCCACTAATTTAACCACTGAATCATTTTCATGAATTCAACTGATCCATCCATACAGGCAATCAATGAAGATGCACTTCCACATATGACATAATTGGATTAGATTAGATACTAGTGATTTACAATGCATGCATTCAGTTAGTAAAAACTGTAACATATTATGATGGCATTGAAATGTTGAGAGCTCCATTGAAGGAGCAGCAGCGGCCGATATAAACTGATATGGGCATGATGTGATGAACCTAGTAACGTCCTAAAACACAGGCCGTGCCGCTCTCTTTCCCCTGTATCTCCAAAATATGTGGATTGGACATGGTAAAGAGAAAGGCAGAGCATGCGCAGCAGGGCACAGAGGAGCCTTCACCCCCCTGTACCGCACAGTGTCAGTGGAGCCTTGGTAGGAGGTAAGGGGGAATGCTGCTCAGCTTCTGAGTCTCACTGGCTTGACTGAAAATGAAAAGCAGCTTAGCCAATTCCAGGGACATCCAGGGGTTGACTTCAGCCTGCTTGTACAGCCATTGCCGTGAATGTTTAATTCCCTATGTGCAGGTGTTATCTGTTGAACAATCACAGCAACAGCTGTGAAACAAAGACTTCAGAGTCTTGGGAGGGAACAATGTGTTTTAAAGTGAATGTGCACAAAATTACAACTCTGTATACATGAAGGATACACAACACAATGGGGGTCATTCCTACATTGGCGGGCGGCGCTCGCCGCCCGCCAAGCTGGAACCACCGAATGACCGCAACGCGGTCAAAAGACCGCGGCGGCCATTCTGGCTTTCCCGCTGGGCCGGCGGGCGACCGCCAGACGGCCGCCCGCCGGCCCAGCGGGAAACCCCCTTCTACGAGGATGCCGGCTCCGAATGGAGCCGGCGGAGTCGAAGGGGTGCGACGGGTGCAGTGGCACCCGTCGCGATTTTCAGTGTCTGCTTTGCAGACCGCCAGGGTTAGAATGACCCCCAATGTGTTCATTTATGAATTCTATGTCAGGACCGGAGGCCAGGATTATGCATATCTTTCTTTTCTCTTTATTTTTTAGCAGGTTCAAAGGTAAACAGAAAAAAAAAGTAAACACTACACATCCCATGAGTCCAAAGAAGCGTGTCCATGACAACCATTGTTGTGTAGTCATTTTAGTTATAGCTCCATGCACGTTATTTTAGCACATTAGGCCTGCCGCTGTGCACTTTAACCTAGATATATTTTATTCAGCTTCATTTATTATTTTTAACAATAGCCACTTTTGCGGTCTTGTTTCAATTTCTCTCTATCTGGCTGTTTTCGCTTAGGCCAGCACTACGTTCTCAAAGAAGACATTCTTGCTCACTCTGTGCTTCATTCAAGGCTGTAGTGAGATAAGTTGCCGGTGTGGTAAATGTTTTGTCTCTGGTATTCATAGAATAACACACATCCTTATGTAGGGACATTTTCCCAGAACATCAGCTGTTTTATTATAAAAACACTTTCTCGTCCCTTAAACGTTAGAGTTAGATTCCAGCCAGAGGACCACGACTGTCTGCTGATTGCTGACCGCTTCGCTACAGCTGTTTATGCAGACTTCAGGCCTTTGTTCAGGTATGGGGGATGATGTCTTCCCAGGGGAACCTGAAGGGCAGAATTAGAGCTTAACATGCTGTGCTCTATTACAGCCTAGGTAGGAATTAGTCCATTGAATCTAGTGACAATATGGTAGCGTTATTTTTATGCTTCACTCTCCTTGTCATAATCCTAATCTTGTCATGCTGTATCGTCCTGGTTATTGCAGTACATGCTTTGCTATCTAAGATGCAGTCGCTTCATTAAAACCTTATTGAAACATATACTGCCTTTGTTTGTTATTGTGTATGTGAGACTAATGTAACTAAGAGAAAATAGATGAGAACCGAGTCACCACGATTTCCTTGAGGAGTCAATTATGTTATGCGCTCAGCTGCCCATTCATCCCTGCTCTTGGAGAGAGATGAGGCACTGCTAGTTAGCCGGAGTAAAATCCGGATTAGGTTGACATGTGTCACCTGTAGCGGGTTCAGACTCAGGGGGTCATTCTTACTTTGGCGGGCGGCGGAGGCCGCCCGCCAAAGTAACCCCGTCAGAACACCGCACCGCGGTCGAAAGACCGCTGCGGTGATTCTGAGATTTGCCCTGGGCTGGCGGGCGGCCGCCAAAAGGCCGCCCGCCAGCCCAGGGCAAATCAACCTTCCCACGAGGACGCCGGCTCAGAATTGAGCCGGCGTAGTGGGAAGGTGCGACGGGTGAAGTGGCACCCGTCGCGTATTTCAGTGTCTGCATAGCAGACACTGAAATACTTTGCGGGGCCCTCTTACGGGGGCCCCTGCAGTGCCCATGCCATTGGCATGGACACTGCAGGGGCCCCCAGGGGCCCCGCGGCACCCCCTACCGCCATCCTGTTCATGGCGGGTTTCCTGCCATGAACAGGATGGCGGTAGGGGGTGTCTGAATCCCCATGGCGGCGGAGCGCGCTCCGCCGCCATGGAGGATTCAGAAGGGCAGTGGTAAACCGGCGGGTGACCGCCGGTTTACCCTTTCTGACCGCGGCTGAACCGCCGCGGTCAGAATGCCCTTCGGAGCACCGCCGGTCTGTCGGCGGTGCTCCCGTGGCCGGTGACCCTGGCGGTCACCGGCCGCCAGGGTCAGAATCAGGCCCTCAGTCTCCCACACCACAGGTGATTCTGCCGCTTAAAATCCAGTAGGCTCATTGGAATAATGAGAGCCTATGCAACATGGTGCCACCAACGTTTGGCCAGGCTCTAATTTTGGAGTCCTCCTGAGTATCTCTGTCTCACTATATACAACGCCTCAGTACTATATATGGAGACGTCCGTGGTATTGAGGAATTCCTCCTCAGCTAAGTAGGGAACACCTATCTGATGCTGGAGGTTGTTCAAGCTTGAACTCTAAAAGGAAAATCCCCATTTGGTGTGCCTTCTCTGAACAAATTGACCATTCATTATGGCGCATCTGCAACAGGTAGCAATTGCAGTCAATATGAGACAACCCCTTACTGCACATTTATTGGCACATGGCCCAAAGGCCCAAGGGGGTCCAGTCACATTTGTTGTTGACGCACATGCAGCTTATAGAACAGAACTCTTCTATTCCTGGGTCACATTTCCAGCAGTTGATGGGAACAAAAATACATTTCATAATTATACACTTGCAAATGCACCTGCACAACACAGAGCATATGCATACTTAGAAATACCATTATCTTATCAAGAATATATTAATTGGCTTGATGGCGCCCTATCCAATACAATTTTACCTGTTAGGTTAGGTCCTCTAAGTAATGATGGTCCTACCTGGCCTTTATTGGCCACTCATACACCTCACCTGGCTGCAGCGAACCTAATGGTAGCTGAAGTCTGTTGCTTATATACCGATCTGACAGCAATATACAGATGATTAGTGCAGTTTGTAATGCAAACATTAAACACAAACCCAGCATGTGCTGCTCCGGTGCAACCACATGCAGTAATGCGAGGCATTAATCCTGCAGCTGCACATTCAATCATGGGTAAGGTACCGGCCAAACAAGAAGAAACTCCATTTTGGTGAGATCAAAAAATAAATATGCTAGAAGCAGTATTTCCCCATACGGGACCTCCGGATAAACACAGAATACTAACAATGTGCTTGCCATTTGGGATGGTTCCCACAATAGATAACTGCAATACATGGGGCACTGTATTTGCTGCACTCTATACAACCGCACACAGTACACTGACACTTGCAAATTTGCCTGAAGTGTTGAAACAAATTCAAGATGAATACGGGGCAGCCCCGGCCCTGGATTTGGGGATGCAATTAATAGGCAACTTTGCCACAGTATCCTCAATTATTTTAAGTAACCTTAAAGGGGAAGCAGTGGCACTAGAAGTGCGCATGCGGCTAAGGGACGTTCCTCCACAGGATCAAGAACGTGAGCTGCCAAAAATTGTCCCAGAGACCTACTCTAGCATTGGTCGAGATAGTCTGGGGGCCAGACCAACAAAACCAAAATTTCAGGGTAGATCTAATAAAGATTTTACCAAGCACGCTCCTGAGGGTAATAAGAAACGCTGGGATAAAAAACAACAAACTCCTAAAAAAGAGAGGGGAGAAACTCCGCAAACGGAGAAACCGCAGAATAGATACAATCTTAGAAATAGGGATAATATAAAAACGCCTGACAGATATCAATATACTGATACATGCTGATCTTGTTCCTTTCAGGACTCATCGGAAAAACGTAGTGAGAGAGGTGGGCAGTCAGAGCGAAGAACTGAGTACCTGACAGTAGTTTCTGTTAAAAAGGAAGAGAAACCTCCTCAACAAAAACTCCAATTTAAAAAGAAAAAGGTGGCAGCAGTTGCAGTTCGACATGCCACTCAAGAAGAAGGTCCCTTGAAGAACAAGGAGTGAGCACTAGCACTACTAGACAGCGCAACAGAGGTCACAATAGTTCACCGGAATCTTCTAGAGCATCTGGAGGTGAAAGCAACTGATGACTTCCTACAGGTAGAAACTGCGGCCATGCGTGTCTCCACACCTGACATGGTGTACAAAGTAAAGTTACAATTAGAAGGAGACATTGAACGCACAATAGATGCAATCTTTTGGGATTGCGTGGTCCACATATATGATATTTTGTTGGCCGAACAAGATTGGCCACCTGAATTTGTCCGTACATGCCCATATGGGGAAGATGTTATTAAACCTTCTTGCTCGCCTCTTATTCCCGAGGAGCTCGCAGAATCCTAAGCCATTGATTGGGCATTGGCGCAGGCACCCGCATTATATCGGAACCACGAAGGATGGGACACAGATTCCCCCTACCATGTAATTCCTATTAAGAACCAGCCCCAACCCAACCCCAGTATTCTATTAAACATGATGCTAAAGCACCTGTGAGGGAAATCCTCACACAACTAGAGTACCAGGGTATAATCGAACCTTGCGTCTCCCCAATGAATAATTCTTTATTCCCAGTAGCTAAACCGGACCATTCATACAGAATAGTCTTAGACTACAGACATCTAAACAGTCATATACGCACATATGCTATACAAAATTCACATAGCACAGCACTTATGAACAAGATAGTATGCAAAAAATACAAAACTGCACTGGACATTTCCAATGGTTTCTTCTGTCAAAATATAGCGCCAGAGAGTAGAGACTTAACAAGCTTCAGCGCACTAGCCTCCCAGAAACATTCTGTCATTTACCCCAGGGGTACAAGAACAGTCCAGGACTGTTCGCGGCTCATGTTACTTCAATACTGCATGACATTGACCCTGAAGCATTGTCCTAGGTAGATGATATCTATCTCACAGATGATTAAAATTGACTTCCTCAGCGTCCTGTTTTTGGGATATGAGCTATCGAGTGAAGAAAAGAGCCTAGCGCCACAATTCTTGGAAAAATGCACACAATTACAACCTCCAAATACCATTAAAAAACTCCAATCTCTATTGGATTTCCTAAATTTTGGCAGAACTTACATTCCTGATTATTCATCACGCATAAAACTTTTATATGACTTAATACGTCCAGACTTTTCAAGTAAATATTGGACAGTCAAACTCACATGCATTCTCGGAGATTTGCAAGCAAACATGCTTGCAGCACAACACCTACACACAAGGGACAACAAAACACATTTGGTCATCAGAGTAATTACTGGTGCCATTGGTTTCACCTATGTAACCTTTAATGAGGGTGAGACAGTCCCAATAGCATACAAATCACATTTGTACTCAGCAGCAGAACAACGCTTTGCTCCCACTGAGAAAATTCTCACTGCTGTTCAGATGTCTGTCATCAAAGAAAGACCTCTGGCCCAAGGCAAACCCATTATTGTTGTTTCTCCCATTCCGGCCCTTGAGGTGGTCACCAAAGCTAGGGTTCCAAATGCTAAAGCGTTACATCCACGATGGATACAATGGGCAACGTATTTGACAGCCACTGATGTTGACTACATTTATGACCCAAAATTACAAACCCAAGAATTTTTGTAATATGAGCTAGAATACCCATTTCCAGGAAACACACTACCTATTGATCACTATCAAAGAGTCATGTACACCGATGGCTCAGCGCAACCTGCAATTGGCACAAAGCATCAATACTCCACTGCTTGCGCAGTAGTAAGTGGCCACATGGAGGATAATATATTTTTTCCCCAACATACGTTCACGCAAACCCTAGTGCAGATGCATTCAAACTGGTGGGCGGGCCCCCCTAGGGGGGCCTCAAGTGATCCCAGGGGGGGCATCAGACTCTAGCCAAAAGAAGCATAATACAGATAACCGGCCTTTGTTTGAAGCAGAAGCATTTTAGTGCATTTAAAAAAAGGTAACAGTACTTAACTGCAATGTTTAAATAGGTCTAGACATTTAAACATTGCCATCTTAATAAAATAATTTTGAAAAATTCTGAGGGGGGGCCCAATGATTTTTATTTTTAACTGGGGGGGTTACGGCATTAAAATGTTTGGAGACCACTGCCCTAGGGGATTGCACAGCACAACTAGCAGAGCTTAAGGCTCTGGTGATGGCACTGGAACACACGGATCCTTCACAGCTAACATTGATTGTCGTTGATTCATACTACTGTGTCCAGTCCTTCAATGAATACCTGCATTACTGGTGCCAGAATGGGTTCAGAGATTCTAAGGGCAACACCATCAAACACAGACTTCTGTGGGGGAAAGTAGCAGATCTGAAGGAAAGGCTACCAAATGTCCATGTTGTACATACACTTGCACACCAGCATGTTGGAATACACGTTGCCGGGAATACACTGGCTGATGAAGCCGCAAAGTCAGCAGTAGCTACGGCCACTGTTGCTGAAATAACCCGCTTAGGTGCGAAACTGGACAAGGACATATGGGCTGCCGTGAAAACTACGGCTGAAGGTACGCCCTACCCAAAAGCATTTCCTGCTCAATATTCCAACCGAATGGGAGGCTGCCTAAACGCTGAGGTTAAAATTCCAGGCGTAGGGGTTAGAGAAATTCTCAATAAAGACATAAGACCAGAGTTGATCAAAGCAGCACATGAGGGGCAGCATCTGTCCTTGCTGGTGTGGCGGCTACAATAACATTGTTACAAGCCCGTTTTTGGTGGCCAGGCTTATACAAAGAGGCCAAGCAGTATGTCCTCTGTTGTGACATCTGCCAACAAATTAAAGTTTCGTCTGCTAAATGCCCACCGCAGACACCCCTCCTAATTTCAAACAAGCCATTACAATGTGTGTACTTGAACCATTGTGGTCCCCTAACACCAGACAGTGCATACAAATACATTTTAGTCGCTGTTGACTCCTGCTCTAGATTTCTGTGGGTGTGGCCACAACGCTTGGCTAACGCTCAGACTGTTATTAAAGATTTGCGAGTCTTTATCGGTACATATGCAGTTACGGCTTTCCACTCGGACCAGGGCCCTACTTTTGCCTCAAGGGCATTCAGGGACGCCATGGCTTCATTAGGGGTCCAACTTCGGTACTAGTCTCCATTTCATCCTGAGGGAAATATTGTTGTGGAGCGATTAAACCATCATTTAAAGAGGTCCTTAACAGCCAGAGTCTTAGGTATGGGTCGTAGTTGGCTTAATTACCTGTATGGAGTCCGGTGAGTACTTAACAATCTGCGTAGAAGGTCCCTGGGGGGGTCGTACTTCATATGAGTGCCTGTTTGGAACCCAAATGTATGTTCCAGATCTTGATGGCCCTGGCATGGAGGCTGCAGAAACACCATTTGACATAAATGAATGTGTCACTGTCTTACAGGAATTGCAACAGTTCAGTGACGACAACGATTCTGCCAGTGCTGCCTCCACAGGAATTAAATATGTACCTGTAACGCCTACAGGCTGGGTTCCTAAAGTTGGGTATCTAGTATGTGAAAAGGTTGCTGTGAAATAGGAGTTTGGTCCTTCTTATTGTACACCAGTACCAGTCTTGGGAGTACATAGTACCAGAACTGTCATTCTACCACTGTTGGCAGGTGCCAAAGAAAATCGCTTTGTATCTATTGACAATGTCAAATTACACCATCTGGCCGATCTTGCACAGCAGACCAAAAGGAACAGACAGTAGTTCCCGAATCCCTCTCACTACTGGTCAAGAAGTTCCTCTACACGTTGTAAGCAGCAACACTGACACCTCTCCGAGCTTGGGGAGAGTGGAAAATTATCTTGCATTAGTTCCACTAAAATCTGTTTCAACAAATAATACAGAAACAATTGATCGATTTGATACAACCTCAACACAGATGGATGGCATCATTTATTTGGAACCACCGCGGGAAACACCCACCTGTTCTCCACCTACAAACACGGCTTTAGCTTTTTCACTAACTGCTTCTGGATACTTTGCCCACATCACCAACATCCTTTTGGACTCATTCGCCTCTTCTACACCTGTACTGTCAAAAACACACAGGCTGATAAACTGGCTTAAATCAAATTACTTTATTTTTCCATGGAACTATCTGTGGCTGTCTTTTACTGTACTGGCTTTCCTCCTCTGGATTGGGTTTGTTATAACATTCTTTTTATTGATACATGGTCATTTTCTTCCAGAAACATCTACAGTCGAACTGGTGGATGAAGTCCGCAAACCACATTTTTCTTCTCACAAGGTCCGCAGAGACTTGTCCTTTGCAAACATTTCCGCTATACCAATTCCTGATGGGATTGTTTGGGATAAAGTAACATCTGATATATACGGCCCCACAGAGGTCATTCAAATACCATATGTGTTTAAACTTTCAATGAATGATGTAATAATACCTGAAGTTGTTTCTGATGATTGGGATGTGAAAACAGTTGATTCTATGATGACTGAATTGCAGTATTACACTGTATTTGAAAATGAAGATGTTTACCAATCTAAAGAGAATTATGGTGATATGTTTTGCTATAATTATTATGGGCACCATTTCATCCACAGAGCAAGTACCCCAAAGACTGTTTTTAATTACACATAATGGGAACATTGTCCTACTCCACCACAAGGGAGCTCTAAAACATATTCTGATAAGTTTGCATATTTCTCTGGGCACAATGTTAAAAAAGCTGAGTCATATTAATTAAATTGCCATCAATTGAAAATGTACAAATAATATTGACTAATACGAAATTTATTTATTCGGATTCCTTTGTTTCCCGGTTGACTATAGAAGGCTATGAATATTGGCTGAAGTCGATTGACTCAAAAAGTGTGTGGGGAACTACCCATTGGCACATACAGGGGAAGGAAGCTTTATTTAGAGCATGCCTAATACCTGTTCAAATTATCTTTTTAAATAAAACTTGACAACCAACAAGTTGTTTAGGCTTAGCTAAGATTAAGGAATTAAACACACCCAGTATTACTGCCCCTGCAAAATTTCACAAATGACAAAATTATAACAATGCAACTGAAGATCAGCTCGATTAATGGGTCCAGAATGGTACGTTTAATGCTTCACTGTTACGTCCTGGCGGGCAGTTATTGTGGCCAATAGATACCACTCGGTGTCATAAGCGTTTTATAAACTCCATGGGGGTTTTTAGAACTAATAAGTCCGACCCTCGCTATATATCATCCTAACATGCAGAGATATAGTAAAAACATACAGTGTAGGGAAATTATGCCAGCAATGGTTAAAAGGTTCTTCACTAGATGCGGTTAGAGAACACCTCAGTCTCCTGTCTAATAACACTGATTTACAGGACTTTCTGTTAGGCACTAGGAAAAAATGCAGGAGCCGCTTCTTATATGAAAGTATATAATTATGTTTGGAAGCTTTCCCAACAAGAAGCTACTGCCCCGTTAAGGCAAATAGACCAGGAAAACTTACAGAAGGCATTAGCTGTTGTGAATAATGGGATTAATATCCTGTCAGACCGGATATACACCCTAAATAACATTGGGCCAGACGTAGCAAAGGGTTTTACTCATTCTGTGTCAATGGAAAAATGTGTTCATACTTATGGCCCATTGTCTCTTCTGCAATAGACATAACACAAACTGATATGTCTTTGTTACATCATGGACAAAGTCAACTAAGGTCCATTATGCAGTTGGGTTGGACACTTCAAACACTGAAGGCAGGTCGCATTCCCTGGCAACACGTTAGCACAAGGGACATATTCTCTACATTTAACTTAATGCGACAACAACAACTAATGGCTAAGAAAGAAGCGACATATGTCATGCTAAACATCAAAAACTTTGAAAAGTTGCAGTTTACTGTGCCCGAAATACCATCTGCTGAATGGTTAATACACAGGGTCATAAATCTGCCTATTTCTACACTACAATTCACATCCTGTTTGAAACACATTCCGGTAGGCAAATATGAAAGGCTGGGAGATAGTTACATCCATGAGGTGTGGGAGCTACCCTTCTCGCACAAATGTCTCAGTGGCATGAAAGAGGTCTTTCTTAGCGGTAGTGAATGCGAGGCTTCTGTCAGCCATTCAATGGTTTCTAAACAGCTGTCCTTGCACGGGGCGTGTGAAGCGTCTGCAGCGAACTTGGCTTGTTATCTGTAGGGAGTTCCAGTCCCCTTCAATCAATCAATCAATCAAAGAGATTTATAAATCGCGCTACTCACCCGCGAGGGTCTCAAGGCGCTGGGGGGAAATGGGGGGGGAAGGCTGGGAGGATCACTATTCGAAAACCCAGGTCTTGAGGCTCTTCCTGAAAAGAAGTAGGTTTTGGGTCTTGCGGAGGTGGGTTGAGAGGGCGTTCCAGGCTTTGGGTGCAAGGTAGGAGAAGGATCTGCCCCTGGTGGTGGTGTGTTTGATGCGGGGGACAGAGGCGAGAGAGAGGTCAGCTGAGCGGAGGTTTTGTGTGGGTGTGTGGAAGGTGACTCTTTCGTTGAGGTAGACAGGGCCTGTGTTGTGGAGTGATTTGTGTGTGAGGATGAGGATCTTAAAGGTGATCCTTTTGTCTATGGGGAGCCAGTGGAGGGATTTGAGGTGTGGAGAGATGTGTTCGTGTCGGGGGAGGTCGAGAATGAGTCGTGCTGCTGAGTTCTGGATGCGCTGTAGTTTGAGTTTTAGTGTGGTGCCAGCGTAGAGGGCGTTTCCGTAATCAAGTCTGCTGCTGATGAGTGCGTGAGTGACAGTCTTTCTGGTCTCTGTGGGGATCCATTTGAATGTTTTTTTCAGTATGCGGAGTGTGTTGAAGCATGAGGAGGTGAGAGCGTTGATTTGTTGGGTCATCGAGAGGGAGGAGTCCAGGATGATGCCGAGGTTGCGTGCGTGGTTGGCGGGGTGGGTGCAGGGCCTACCGTGGTGGGCCACCATGAGGGGTCCCAGGTGTTTTTGTGTGGGCCAAAGAGGATTATTTCGGTTTTGCTTGAGTTGAGTTTCAGGTGGTTGGCTGTCATCCATGTGGCGGTGTCGATGAGTGCGTTGTGTAGGTTGGATTTGGCAGTGTTGGGGTTGCGGGTGAGGGAGAGGACGAGTTGAGTGTCATCGGCGTATGAGAGGATGGTGATTCCATGGGGTTTGATGATGTTGGCTAGTGGGGTCATGTATACGTTAAATAGTGTGGGGCTGAGGGAGGAGCCTTGGGGGACTCCGCAGGTGATTTTGGTGGCTGGTGATTGGACGGGGGGAGTCTGACTTTTTGGGTTCTGTTGGTGATGAAGGAGGTGAGCCAGTCCAAGGCTTTGTGTCTTATCCCTGTGTCATGAAGGCGTGTGCTGAGTGTGTGGTGGCAGACAGTGTCAAAGGCTGCAGAGAGATCCAGGAGTATGAGTGCTACGGTTTCACCCATGTCGACTCTGGATCTGATTTCGTCTGTGCATGCTAAGAGGGCGGTTTCTGTACTGTGGTTCTTGTGGAACCCAGATTGGGAAGGGTCGAGTGTTTTGTTTGTCTCGAGGAAGTGGGATAGGCGGGAGTTGCCAATTTTTTCCGTAACCTTGGCTGGGAAGGGGAGGAGGGAGATGGGGCGGTAGTTGGAGAGGTCGTCTCGGTTGGCTTTGTTTTTTTTTAGGAGTGCAGTGACTTCTGCGTGTTTCCAGAGGTCTGGGAAGGTGGCAGTTTCGAAGGAGCTGTTGATTGTGGCTCGGAGTATGGGGGCGATGGCGGGGCTGGCTCTGTTGTATATACGGTGGGGGCATGGGTCGAAGGGGGAGCCAGAGTGAATAGAGTTCATAGTGATTTCACTTTCTTCGTCGGTGGTGGGGGCCCAGATGGTGAGTAGGTTGTGTGGTGTGTGTGGTGGGTTTGTGTGTGGGGGGTGAGTGGTGTGAGAGGGGGGCGTGTGTGGTGCGAAGCTGTTATGTATGTCTAGAATTTTGCAGTGGAAGTGATCTGAGAGGGAGTCGCAGAGGGTTTGTGTGTCCGTGGGGTCTAGGTTGCCGGACTTGGGTTTGGAGAGCTCTTTGATGGTGGTAAAGAGTTCCTTGCTGTTATGTGAGTTGTTGTCAATGCGTTCCTTGAAGTGTGCTCTTTTGGCGGTGCGTATGAGTTGGTGGTGGATGTGTGTGGTGCTTTTGAGGGTGGTGAAGTTAGTGGTGGTGGGTTCTTGCCTCCAGATTTTCTCTGCTTTGCAGCATTTGCGTTTGGATTTGTGGAGTTCAGTGGTGAACCATGGTGCGTTCTTGATGTTTCGGGTAGTGATGTTTTTTCTGAGGGGGGCGAGGTTATCGGCACAGGAGGTGATCCATTCATTGAGGTTGTGAGCGGCGGTGTTGGGGTTGGTTATGTTGGGGGGGGTTTGCGTCAGTTGGTAGATTAGGTGTTCCGTGGGGATCTTGTACCACATGCGGTAGGGGGTGGTGTGATGTTGGTGGTGTTTGGGAGGTTTGTTGTAGGAGAAGTTGATGCATTGGTGATCTGTCCATTGGAGTTTGGTGGTGTGGGTGTAGGTGATGTGTTGGCTATATGTGAAAATTGCATCAAGTGTGTGTCCAGCTGAGTGGGTGGGGGCTGTGACCAGTTGTTTGAGTCCTAGGTTTGAAAGGTTGTCTAGGAGGGAAGATGAGTTGTGATCGTGAGGGTTTTCTAGGTGGAAGTTGAAGTCGCCGAGGAGTATGTAGTCTGTGGAGGTGAGAGCATGTGTGCTGATGGTGTCCGCGATGGTGTCGCAAAAAGAGGGGCGCGGTCCTGGGGGTCTGTATACGAGTGTGCCTCCGAGGGTGGTGGTGTTGTTGACGTGGATGAGGAAATGCATGTGTGCTGCGTTGTTGAGGATGTCGAGGGTGTTGGTGGTGACCTTGATGGTGTCTCTGTGGAGGATGGCGATGTTGCCTCCTGGCTTGTTGGGGCGGTCTCTGCGTTGGAGTTTGTAGCCTTCTGGGGTGGCTACGGCTATGTCTGGCTCGGATGTGGGGTTTGTCCTGGTTTCAGTGAGGAAGACGATGCCGGGTGAGTGTGAAGTGATGAGGTCCCAGAGTTCTATGGCATGTTTGTGTAGGGACCGGGTGTTCAGTAGTAGGCAGTAGAGGTGGTTGCGGGTGGTATGGTTGTTGTGGTGTGTGATAATGTTTGTGTGGATGTTTATGGTGTTGTTGAGAGTGGGGGTGGCTGTGGCGTGGGGCTTGTGTGGGTTGTGGGGTGTGTTGGTAGGTGCGGGGGTTGATTAGATCTGCGTTCCAGGTGCTTTCCAATGGCAGCTATGTTCTCCTCAATGGTGAAGACTGTTGTGAGATGCGAGCTGGAATAGTTTATGTTGTTTCGGTCTCTAAGATTGTTACATGCTGCGGGAATGTACCTTTTCCTCCCACTAAACTAAAAGAGGTAGCTGACATCTGGCCCCATATTGCTACTTCTAATGTGAATTTTGACAAGTTGAGCAGACTCAAAGCTTTATTGTTTAAAAAACATGTGGCCCTCACATCTGCACGCGAGACCTACTCACTTCAGGTGGCAAAGTCGTCAGCAGAGATACAGTCCCTTTTTTAAGTACCAACTTTCCGAGACACTTTGGTGAACTTGTGGGACAAATATTTAATGCGTCCAGTACTACTGGAATTACACATTTCTTTAAGGCTGTTGGTTCTGGTTTTGTTCACACCTTCTCCTCCATGTTCGGTTTGATACCATCAGCCATCTACTCAATATTCTCCAGTATTTTCGTGGGATTTCCGATAAGTTTGCCTATAATACTTGGCATTATGCTATTTCTATTTTTTATCCGCAATGGCTTTCCCACCACAATAAGGAGGAATGATGGCTCTCCCATCAGCGCAGCTATGTCATGAACGCATGATGCAGTACTTTGGAGCAACATTCCTGGAGCAATTGAAATGTGACTGGTCCCTTTCATTCCGACCAGTTTTGCATTGTGTGCAGCCCGTGTTTTGGTGCCTTTGGTGCTCTTTCGAACATGCACTGAAAGTTTGTCTTTCTACGCAGCGCTTACTTTCATTGGACGCTGATCTGTTGATGTTCTTGCTGAGGGTTCATTACCGGACATGCGCGTTGAGGGTGCATTTGCTACGGGAAGCTGTTTATGAGTTGCTGTTTCTGGAGGATGCGGCTCTGAACTCATTACAGGGCACACCTTGGAATGCTGCTGCCTTGGCTGAGGCTCAGGCTATGGAATAAGACTGCTCCTTGGTCTTTCTCGGCGATGCCTTTCCAACTTTAACATGGCCAAAGTGGAAGATTTTCTGTCCTCCGTTGTCCCAGATCCAATTGGCAACTTTCAAAATTACTCTGACTCTTGAAATTTGGCCCTTTTTGCGCCACATGTTAACATTTTAAATTGTCCTTTAATATATGCTTATGTGTCCTTTTAACTTGTCATTATTGACACCTTTTACACATATATCTTAGGTTGAGTTTTAGTAACTTTTACATATTTAGGCTTTGAACCACCTTCAACCGACAAGGGGAGGGTGTGCAGCCAATTTAGTTATAGCCCCATGCATGTTATTTTAGCACATTAGGCCTGCCGCTGTGCACTTTAACCTACATATATTTTATTCAGCTTCATTTATTATTTTTAACAATAGCTACTTTTGCGGTCTTGTTTTAATTTCTATCTATCTTGCTGTTTTCGCTTAGGCCAGCACTACGTTCTCAAACAAGACATTCCTGCTCACTCTGTGCTTCGTTCAAGGCTGTAGTGACATAGGTTGCCGGTGAACGTGGTAAATGTTTTATCTCTAGTAACACACATCCTAACGTAGGGACATTTTCCCAGAACATCAGCTGTTTTATTATAAAAACACTTCCTCGTCCCTTACACGTTAGAGGGAGATTCCAGCCAGAGGACCACGACTGTATGCTGATTGCTGACCGCTTCGCTACAGCTGTTTATGCAGACTTCAGGCCTTTGCTCAGGTATGAGGATGATGTCTTCTCAAGGGAACCTGAAGGGCAGAATTAGACCTTAACATGCTGTGCTCTATTATAGCCTAGGTAGGAATTAGTCCATTGACTCTAGTGACAATATGGTAACGTTATTTCTATGTTTCACTCTCCTTGTCACAATCCTAATCTTGTCATGCTGTATCGTCCTGGTTATTGCAGTACATGCTTTGCTATCTAAGATGCAGTCGCTTCATTAAAACCTTATTGAAACATATATTGCCTTAGTTTGTCATTGTGTATGTGAGACTAATGTAGCTGAGAGAAAACTGATGAGACCCGAGTCACCACGATTTCCTTGAGGAGTCAATTATGTCATGCGCTCGGCTGCCCAATCATCCCTTCTCTTGGGTAGAGATGAGGCACTGCTAGTTAGCCGGAGCAAAACCTGTATTAGGGTGACAGGTGTCACCTGTAGTGGGTTCAGACTCAGTCTCCCACAACACAGGCGATTCTGCCACTGAAAAGCGGTCCTTCGACACCATTAACCAAGCTTCCTATGCGACACCATTAACCAATAGTAATAGACCATGAATACATATAAGTCCGAGCCTCACACACTCCTTCCTCTTTCTTCACTGCTGCGTCAGTTCAGTCCCTCACTTCACTTAACACCCTGCTTCTGGGGTTGTTTGTTGACTTGGGGACTAATATTGAGAGTGCTTTTGGTGTTTATTTGGCTTACAGCCTCAATCCACAGCAGGCTTTGGCCCGAGTGCATCTTTATACTGCATGGGTCTGCTAGGCGTTCTGTTTCATGCCATCAGCAGTCTCTGTGAGGCGCATCACACCCTGTGGAGCAGCGCACTGTGATTAAGAGTGCTCCTCAGGTCAGCATAGCATGTTAGGGAGTGGGGGTGCAGCCAGTTTTGGCATTTTAATACCGACCGCTGGGAATTCCCATCTCCCTACCAACCCTTACAATACACTGCCACAGCAGCAAGAAATTACGGTCTTAGGCCATTTGAATTTATCCCATTGGGGTTACTCACAAGCAATAAGCTGAGCACCTGCTAGGGTGCTGCCCACTGTATCTATAGGGCATGAATATTATCAAGGTGCTCACTCCCCTTCTTTCACTATATGGAGTCCTACCAGGACCATGATTATGCTCCTGCATTGGCCTCTGAGGAGGAATTGCCCCCTCAGTGCCATTTTCCTGCGGGGTAGACAGTTTTTTTTCACAGGCCACCACTACTGCAGTGGCTCCCCTCGAGGAAAGTGTGAACAAAGTTGACTACCCAGGTCTTTGGCAGCTAGGGGAATTTTGGGGACTCTGGGGCAAGGCCTAGTGGGCTTTCCGCACCTTCCACCCAAAAGGCCCAGATATGTTATGTGGGGCCCCTTCAAGGTTTCATTCGGCTCAGAGAAGCCCTCTGTAAGAGTGTGCACACATTGAACACGGTACCCTACCGGGAAGGAGACTTACCTGGGGAGACTAGTGGCTATGTTGCACCACATTTTGACCCAGAAGAACGGTTTACTGATCTGGAGGGGGGTGGTGACACAGACGATGCAAGGTCATCTGACAACGGAGACTCCAGGAGTCCATGGCACCCCAACTCGAATACATCCGGTTCCTTGGAGGGGGGTTCCACTTCGGCTGATATGTTTGAGTTAGAGGATCTCTTCTATCTGAGGTTCTTGGAATGGCTCCCAGACCAAAAGGTGACAGGATATGTGGCAAGAAAAATCCCCCAAGCCCTTGACAAGGAGGTACGGAGCCACTTTTGGGCGGAATGCCCTAGACCAACTCTGGAGGGGAAGGTAGCAGCCACTCTTGACACTGACCCGAAAGAAAAGACCCTAAGAAAGGTATTGACTGCTCCTGGAGAGCGTGTCAGGACAAACTTCTTAATGTGGTAGGCCCACTGACAAAAATTATGTAGCTTGCTGACCAGTCAAAACAGTCAGTAAAACCACTTCCCACCAACTTTGTAGCTAGCTGGGCACAGAGATCGATGTGCCTGTTGGGCAACATTAATTGCGCACTGTCTGGGACAGTCGCCATTCCCTACTGATTAAAATGGATCCTAAACTGGGGGAATTGTCCTCATCGGAAGCAGGAGCAGTGGCTAAGGGCAACTTATTCAGTGACCCCTTTGTAAAGGAACTTCGAAAATATGTTGCCACCTTCTTGACACTGGACAAGGCACAGTTATCAGTCAAAAAGATCATCCCTGGGAAGGTTTTCTCTGGGGTCGGAAGAGGCAGGGGCCACTTCTCCAGCTGCTCTTCCCCACCAGGTCCTTTCAGATGTCAAGCCCCATTGGATAACGGGTGAACCAATGGCCAGCAAGGTACCTTCTATCACGATTTGGGAAGCGGAAGGGGCAGAGCCAACCATGCCAGAGGGGGGCTAACGCTCCCAGAGGTGCCTACAGTAAGCATTACCCTTTCTTTCCCTCAAAGGTTAGGTGGGAGGTTGAGAATGATTGCACACAGATGGGCTGAAATCACATTGGACCCATGGGTCCTTCACACGGTACTCTGTTGCCACATAGAGTTCTACTGAACTCCCGTCCAATCAGCCAAACCATGACCACTGTTTTTTTCAGGATGAGATGGGTCTCATAGATACGGAGGTACAGGATCTGCTCACCAAGGGGACGTTCGAAAGAATGGTGTTGCATCCCCGGGGCTTTCCCAGCAACCTCTTTTTTGATAGAGAAAAAGAACAATGGATTTTGCCCAGTAATAAATGTGAGAGGATTCAACAAATGGATGGTCTACCACCATTTCAAGATGCAGTATGCAGGGCATTCACCTCCTGAGGGATCCTTTGCTCCAGAGTGACTGAATAGTATGTCTAGACCTCAAAGACTCCTACTGCACAGTTCTGATTTTTCCCCCTTACTGATGCTTCCTGCTGTTCGAGTGAAGAGACCAGATTTTCTAATTCAGACCTCTCCCCTTCAGACTTTCCTCAGCACCCTGGTGCTTCACACAACTCCTCAAACCAGTGGTGGAGACTCTTTGGACAAAAAGTATCAGGATGATCATACATCTCGATGATATCCTCCTGATGGACCAGTTGTGCAATCAGTTGTTGTTACACTTGAACACAATGTTTGTGCTCCTTAAGGATCTTGGATTTATCATCAATTCCCAGAAATCAGAGCTGACTCCGGCTCATGCTATGAATTTCCTGAGTTTCCTCATAGACTCCACCTCAGTCACGCTGAGTCTAATGGAACCAAAGATCAGCAAGAAGGAGCTGACCAAAGTTCTGAAATGGGGCAGGATCTCACTCAGACAGTTGGCCAGGATAGTTGGCTTATTGTCGTTATTGATTCATGCCATCTTTCCGTGTCCCCTTCATTACAGGGCTTAACAATGACTGAAGGCAACTCACCTTCAGAGAGGCCTCACTTACTCAGAACTGGTAACACTGAAGGACAACACCAGGACATAAATTCTCTGGTGGATAGATCATATGGAGGCCTGGAATAGCTGTGCAATCTTCAGATCACTTCCAGACTTTTGGATAGAGTCGGATGGCAGCCGTCTGGGCTGGGGTGCAAGATGTGGCTCAATTACAATGGGGGAAGATGGACAGGCGAGGAGTTGAAATTACATATCAACTACCTGTGCTTTTTCTCCTATAATGTCTTTTGTTTATTGAACTTTCTTGAATGTGATGACATGTGGAAATTTCAATTTTTGTGAATGTCTGGATATGGTCTAAATTCAGGATAATTTATCAACAGTTTATGTGATAGGAATCCATAGTTCAGGACTTCAAAATGGATGGAGGCTGTTTGATCTTAACTTCCTTGAGGAAGAACAGGAAGGACTGAGTAGGGCTCAGACTTATATGTATTCATGGACAGTGTTACTATTGGTTAATGATTGTCATGGACACGCTCCGCTGGACTCATGAGATGTGTAGTGTTTACAGTTTTTTCTGTTTTACTTTGAACCTGCTGAATAATTATAGAGTGAAGAAAGATATCGTAATCCTCACCTCTGTTTCCTTAATGGAATTGAAATGTTCCTGTACGTGAGTAGGAAATTTCTCATTACTTGTGTGTGTGAATGTGTGTGTGTGTGTGTGCATGTGTATATGCATATATACATACACACACATTTACAAGACTACCTAAATATATCATTAGGTATGGCTTGACCTTCCACCCTGTGCCCTCCCACCCCCCCTCTCTCCGCCCCACTCTGTCTCTCTGCATGGAGCAGATAGGGGACTATATTGCTGATAGAAGCTAATAAATTACTTTAGTTATTTCAGACTTTGAAGGCGTCTGTGACAGGAGAGCATACCTTTCACTTATACTTCGGGACATTTATTTAAAATTAAGAGAGGCGTCAGACACTGGGACAGTCCTCTGAAAACTGGGACTGTCCGGGGAAATCAGGGAAGTCTGGTCACCCTAGCTTAGTGGGTATAAATGCTAAGCATACAAATTGGGGGATCAGGTTTGAATCCAAGCCTCAACTGACTCTGCATCCTGTGAATCCATCAAACCTCCTAGTATTATTGAAAGAAACATGTTCCTTAGTCTATTTCTGTTGTGATGCACTCGTATATCCATGGACAAGGTTGACACAATGTTAAAATGCCAACAGTAAAACTTGCCTTCTGCCTGTCACCCTTGCTAATCTCTCAACCTTCATGAATTAGGAACAAACCATTAACCTTTGATGTCAGGAAAAGTCACTCATCTAGTGGATGAATTGTATAGCATGCAACTGGAAAAACTGAGATCATTGGCTTCCCTGTCTGACCAAATTCTGTGATTCTAGACAATTAGTCACTGAGCCTCCTTTTTGTTTATTATCACATATAAAAGCACCTTCATGTATGTGAGTTCAGGGTGTGTTCTATACAAAACCCTCTCTTGTGATTGATTTAGCAATCTATAATGTTGCACTGAGTACAATATGAATCTAGGCCACATATAGGGTACACATGACAACCAACTTGTCTTTTGGTTCATTAATAGCATTGTCATCATGGTGTTAAAGGATTTATTTCTCGTGCATTTTTATTTACTACCACTTTTAATAAATATTTTCGGATGCAGGGATATCATCTGACATGTAGGTGAAACACTTCTGCATTTTAAAGAGATAAGCTTTTTTTAATTTTTAAGACACCTTATCATATTTTAAAATTATGTTTGTTGCATGATTTTCATGCCAAGTATTTTGAGGGCTTGGGCTGTGCACAGTTCTAGCTCGGCTCACCCTGGTCATTTGTTGGCTTATCATCCTCCAGTGATGAAGATGGGATGTTACCTGATAGGCTGCCTACGTTTCAAACATTCACAGGGTGGAACAGTTCTTAGTCTTTCAAAGAGAAATGTGTCTGCTGTGTTTCAGGCAGCAGAAAAGCACCTTATAAATTCCACCATGGGACTTTGAAAAACAGCAAAACTTACTGTTACAGTTTTGACCCACATAAAGGACACTGACAGCTACCAACCAATCAATGAATGTTAAAAATGACATTCTGCTCAATTTAATATTTATTGATGAAAATTCAGAAAAGTTAGAGGATGCACTCATGGAGCATTTTCCAGTTCACTATGAAATTATGTTTTGTAATAGAAAAATAGTAGAAATACTTGCAAATCGTTACTAGCAACATTTAGTTTACTCCATATCCTTTCACTATCATTGCGCTATACTCCAAAACTTTTCTTGTTTAACACTATTTCACTAAACATACTGACAACACTTTTTGAATGCCAATCTACCAGCCAATCCCCTCTGCACCATTCAGAGCCCAATATAGCTCCAAACCCTGCACTGCCCGCAGCATCAAGAAAAAGACCCAAAGAGCACAGGATATGGGGTGAGAAGTCCATATGACCGCACCTTTAAAATGTTGCAGGAAGGAGGACCAGATCTGTAGGTCCTCCTTCACCTCAGAAGGAAACCGGGTGTGATGATGCTTTTCTTTAAGGCCTGACATTGCCCTAGCTATGGTGTGTGAAAATGGGCGAGCCATGGGGATAATTGTTAGGGCAAAGTTAAGCTGACCCACCAGAATCTGAAGCTGATGCAAGGTGACTTTCTTATGCACTAACACTGTGTCAATTGATTGTCTAAATGCCATTATCTTATCCTAAAGAAGGTGGCCCAAGGTCCTAAGCGCTGCACTACCCCATTTGGGGTGGTGCTCTGTCATAAACTACATACTACTACTTCACTAAACACCAATAACACTTTCTGAATACACTGCACTTTCATATAGCACTTAACAATCTAACACTTTCCACAACATTGCACAAACCCCTGCATGTTCAAACATGCTATTTCCACCTCTTCCACTAAGGGCACCCCTTTTTTAAACATACAGTTTACAATGATGTCACTTTATCATTAACTCTTTACTTCTATACCAGCATTTTACACCTTTCCAACATATTTGTCCACATGGTTTGATTTCTTACATCTAATAACATCTGAATGTATGCTTGATTATCGTTATATTATTTATTTTTTGCATTTGCTAACAGTAATATTATTCTACAGTTCTTTGTTTCAAAGCAAAACAGATCCATTCCCATGCTATCTAATTCTTCCCATGCCATACAATGTTCCTTTAGAGCCAGATCTATTGTCATTGCAAATGTCTTTTGTCTGTTTGTGAGCCTGTTTTATGGTGTGGTGGGCCGGTTTGTGCTGTTGAGTTCTCAGATATGACCACAAAATTGCCTGCAGCAAGCACAAATGCATGCAGTCTCTGATACTCAGCAAAGACCCTACACATGTCTTTACAAGATTACAACTGTCGTAATTAGCAATTGTGGGTCACTTTTTTAGCTATCTTATTTGATAATGGAAGCCACTTAATTTGGTGCTTGGGCTTGGGCCTATTTTAGTCCCAGTCAACCTTGGCTTCTTTGATAAATTAAGTAGGCACTGTTGGATGCTAACACTCTTCACTCTCTGGTGCCAGTGCTGTTGAATTCCTGAAGTTCTTTCTGTCTGGCTGTCGGTGTATGAGGGGAGCAGTTCCATTATTCACCGCAATTGAAATAAACATTTCCTTTTCAGTTTTCATTTGCCACTACATCTATATGTCTACTATTTTCTGATTTACATTACAGCTTGTTGACCCCGGACTCAGTAAGGAGATGCTAACAAAGGTGGAGAGGAAGCACAGTGGAATCTTAGATTATATTACTGGTAGTCAGAAAGAGAATAATGAATATATTGATAGTGGCTACGACAGAGGCCACGTTCCCCTGCATCAGACCAAGACTCCTATTACAATAAAATGGCCACCTGCACCCTCACCAATGCCGGGCCAATGATTAGCAACTTCAACAGTGGTGGATGGAAAGCGTATGAAAGTAGCGTTCAAGAGATCAAGAAATGTGCTAGAATGTATGTGCTGAAGGGCGTCATCCCAGGAAACAACTACCTCAATGGAAGAGTGAACATTCCAGCATGAGTTTGGGGAGCCTACTGCTGGAATGATAAAATGGGGAAGCCAACCAAATCTGTATGTGAGATAGGCTAAGACATAAAGGGTAGAAGAACCAAAGAAATTCCAATTAAGTTTCTTCAAAAATAAATTAAAAGAATAATTGATAGTAAATCAATCAACTTGCAGAGTAGGAACTGAACGAAAATAAATTCTGCATAAAAATTGATGTTTTTAGGATGCAGCACTGTGTAATCACAACTAATCAAGGAACGCTTTACAGAGTAGGTATAATGAAAAAAACTAACAAGCTCTCACTTTCTCTCACACAACAGTAAACAGCTCCATGACTTTTCACGGCACACCATTTGGGCACTGGCTATGGACCACTGGACATCCAGACCTCACAAGGTTACTACAAAATCAGCCCCTGTACTATCTTTCTGCTACTCGAGGGTCCACATCTCAAGGCACAAGCCACTGAAGGCAGGGTATAAAGTGTGTGTTCAGCTGTCAAGGAGTACAGTTTAAGAGAGGAAAGCTGACACCTTTACAGCAGGAGAGAACTAATGACATCTGTAGTGCAAATACTACTCCACCACTGAGTGGGTGCTCACTTGGCCTCAAGCTGTAACTTATATGAGACACTGACATTTTAGAGGCCCTGACAAATTTTGCCAGGGAGGATATGGCATCCATTAGCACATGGGTACTCGTAAATATTTCCCAAAGGGCCACAAGCTATGGTCTGTGGTGTGCCCAAAGACCGCATTAATGGCACCATGGTGAGAGTGGGGTTTTGTGGGGGGGTAAGGTGGGCGTAGGGGAAGCAAATCACATACACGGTGTGGTCAATGAGTCATGGAGTTGTTTTGAATGTTTTTTCCATAATGCACTCTAAATTAAGCCCCCAGCCTCTAGAGAGTCATAGATTTGACAATAAGATATGGATAGTGCACCACTGCGCAAAGTCAGTAAAGTCCAGTAACACAACGTTGTCTTTTAAAAATCTTCATTTTTTATTATTGCTTTTTCTTGAACAAACGAGCAATCAGCCAACGCGTTTCGTCCTCCACAAAAGGACTTCTTCAGGGCTGAAATGTAACACAAAAAGAATGTATATATCACACCAGGACAGAAAAGACACAATAAATACAAAAATAATTTAACAACAAAAAGAAAATATACAAAAACATATATAAAAAATCACCTCTAATGCACATACGTATGATCATAAAGAACTCATAATCATAAAAGACAAGGGACACATGCTACCAGGAATGTTATTCACACATATAGTCAATGAAGACATATATATTGATATATCACATGACACATATTACCAATATTTACAAAGACAAAATACAAAAAACAAAATATAAACACCATTTTTAAAAAAAAAGGATATAATCTACATAGTTCTAAGGATTTTTATAATATCGCCATCATTCTGTAATTTTTAACAATATATTTATTGAAAAGAAAAAATAATAATAATACATTTTTTTATATATAGAGAAATAAATATGACATCAAACACGTCATACCTTATATTTGCATGGTCTTTAAATTGATTGTCTTGCCATATTATTGGAATTAAACATCCAACCTATTATTACTAAATAGAATGACAACACTATGTAATATCCCATGGATTGAAAACAACCAAAATTATTGACTACCCACACATAGATTTAATATTTCAAAATGTTCAAAAGATTAAGAATTTAAAAAGAGGTCAACAAACTCCATAAATAAATAGCCCTACATAAATGGCCAAAAATACCACAAAGAGAGACCATAATATAATTTCAAAAAAACACGAGAAATTGCACTCTAAAGATAATAACCAAAGCTTTTAAGAGTAAATATATAAATATAGTTATTTCTATTTTACAAAAAACCACAGCTCATAAACCATAACCCCACAAACCTACACGTGCTTAGGCAAAAAAATATATTTATAAATTCTAACTCCACACATGTACAAATATGCTATTAATTTGTGTTATTACCACAAAACAATCCCAATGGGAGAGGAAATTAATAAGCATACTACAAAACAGCGTTCCACAGGATGACATTTACAAAGACATTTGTGGTATACTTAAATTTAAATGCCTAGTCATCGATAATACTGCCTAAAAGGTCCATGAAGCACGTAAAATTGCAATCAATTAGTAACCGCTTACCGCTTACCCCATAACGTAAGGGATCAGCCATGTCCATCCCGGTCGGAAAAGAAAAAAAAACGAGCCCAGCTTGACATCCGCTTTTAAACCCTAGCAATCTAGATAACGAGATTATTTGACACAGGTGGCATACTCATTGCTATGGCGACCGTTCTGGAATAAGAATAGTCGCCATCTTAGGTAAACAGATCGGCCATTTTTTAATGGTGTCATGCATTCTATAAACAGATGTATAGGATCCATCTAGCATTATACGGACTTAACAGGAGTTTTGATGAAGCCCTAAAAATTAAAGGGAAACTGATACTCTATACTAAACAGGACCCAAGATGCATATAAGTTGCTATAGCGACTATTATACGATAAAAATACTCTTCATATCGCATCAAATACGTCGGCCATTTTGAACTGGTGTCAACTATACTGAGAATCAACGGAGCCTAAGACATTCTTATAATAAAGCCCTAAAGTATAAAAAACAATGCCATGTTGAATTAACATGACATAGGAAGAGCCTCGAAAAACTGATCGTTTTAAAATGGGGTGTCAGCCATCTTAGAAGGATGTAATCAATAACGTAGAAGGTGACAAAACAAGGAGGAATATTGATAAGACATTGTTGGGGCTTGAAAACGGTTTTAATAAAGCCCTACAAGATAAGAAGAGAAAGATAATCTGTGATGAATAACACACAGGAAACATACCCGTCACTATAGCGACCATAGTACCATTGAAATATTCGCCATATTGAATAAAGGCGTCGGCCATTTTGAACTGGTGTCAATTATACTAAATGTATATAGATTATGTGACAATTATGGCCCATCATCTATTGGGGGTGAATATCCAATTCAGAAAACCCTGAAATTGTGAAATTCTAAAAAGAATTTAGCCAACAGGGCAAGAAAGGGGGAAAAGAGCCCCAACAATGTCTTATCAATATTCCTCCTTGTTTTGTCACCTACTACGTTATTGATTACATAGAACTATGTAGATTATATCCTTTTTTTAAAACTGGTGTTTATATTTTGTTTTTTGTATTTTGTCTTTGTAAATATTGGTAATATGTGTCATGTGATATATCAACATATATGTCTTCATTGACTATATGTGTGAATAACATTCCTGGTAGCATGTGTCCCTTGTCTTTTATGATTATGAGTTCTTTATGATCTTAAGTATGTGCATTAGAGGTGATTTTTTATATATGTTTTTGTATATTTTCTTTTTGTTGTTAAATTATTTTTGTATTTATTGTGTCCTGGTGTGATATGTACATTCTTTTTGTGTTACATTTCAGCCCTGAAGAAGTCCTTTTGTGTAGGACGAAACGCGTTGGCTGATTGCTCGTTTGTTCAAGAAAAAGCAATAATAAAAAATGAAGATTTTTAAAAGACAATGTTGTGTTACTGGACTTTACTGACTTTGCACAGTGGTGCACTATCCATATCTTTTTTAAAGTAATCCTTTCAGGATTGCCCCTGTGGTGGCAGGTCTGGTGATTTGTGCACAGGTATAGCCATAGATATTGGGCGACAATATAGTTCACAGAGTTCTAATATTTATGGTAGTCCAAGACAGGTGCATTTGTAAGGTTTAACCCGCCACCAATTCAGTAGCAATAGATTTGACAATACTCTGTTATTCTGTATCTGAATTGTTATCCCTCTACCGCACCTTGGGGTAAGCCTTTCTGCTTGCTACCACTACCTTGCAAGAGGCAAGCATAAAAAGGAAGCAATTTGATTATTTAATTGAAAGGAGATAATATAGCACAACGTGAAACCAGAAAATCTAGGGTCAATCCCAGCTTCCTCACTTGACCTAATTGTTAGAATGCCTAGTTTCACTCCACCTCCTTTTTCTTCATTGTGACATATAAGCGTACTTTGAAACACACGAGTCCAAGATATATGCTGTATAAACCTCTTGTGTCTAATTTAATAAACTACAATATTGTCCATGTATAATAACATTATGGAATGGTATCAACTCCCACCACCCAGAGAGATCCACGTGGCATCTGACTTGCTTCTTGGTTCACTATTGGCATTATTTTCAGGGATGCATGAATATTTCTACACTCATTTTTTTAAAAGGATCAGCTTTAAATAAAATACTTATGAATGCACTCTCCCATGTATTTAACATTCATTGGAACGGTAGTGCTTTCTTATTTAAACAGCAACCCAGTGCAGTTATTCAGCTGGGGACTGCATGTGAAGGTCAGGAGGGCCGCATGTAGCCCCCTGGCTGTACTTTAAGTACCAAAGCTTTAGCATTATCTCACCAGTAACAGTAGGGAAAGGTGTAACCTAGGTAATTCCATGTAGCATAGTCACCCATAATTACCAAACAATTCTGTGAGATTATGCTTGAATTATATGAGAAGAGGAATTCTGTGTTTAGCGCTATTTCTTATCTCAAAAATGCCCCCTTGCATCCAAAATGGAGTCGAGGATGCATCTTGCTCTAAGAAATAGTGCTAAGTGCAACAGAACATGAATGGTGAGAAGTCACTTTCTAAAACTGCTCCTGGGATAAGATTTGTCCACACCTTACTACCGGCATTTAGCTCTATTTTCCTAGTGCAAAATGCAACCTTGCATCCAAAATGCACACAAGGCTACATTTTGCACTAAGAAACAGTGCTAAATGCAGAAGGACACAAATAGAGAGCACGAGCAGCCACTCATGCTCGCTAACTATGCACTTGGGGTAGGACTTTGCACCCCAAATTACTCTTAATTACGCAAGGAGAGGTTATTGCGTAACTATCAGTGATTCTGGGTTAAAGAGTAAGGTATCATTCAAAACCATTTTGCAGGTACCACTTTAAGTACTCACAACAAAAAGACTTGTCGGAAGCGCATTGCAGCCGGGGACTCTGTGAAGGGCAGGAGCCCTTTAAATTCCTTTCGCGCTCCCGCCGTCGCGGGAAGCGCATTGCAGCCGGGGACTCTGTGAAGGGCAGGAGCCCTTTAAATTCCTTTCGCGCTCCCGCCGCGCGGGACGCACGCGGGCGGCGCCCGGGCGGCGCCCGGGCCAAGGGCGGGCCCGTCCTTGCCCGTCATTGCCAGGAAGAGGCTGGGCTGGGCCCCCCCTCTTTCATCTGCTTTCTGAGGGCCCTAGCTTATAAAGGAAAGAGAAATACTAACCGGAATTGAGAAGACAAAGGAACTATCGTCCATCTTGACCCGGCCAGTGGCTTCTTTGGGAAACCCTGGGATTCGCCTTCAGCTTCGGTGGGACACCAAGTGTAGGAATATCCCAGGAGCTACCATACGCGGGACAAACAAGTGACAATTTATCCTTTTATCCTTTTATCCTTTCCTTCTTTTATTTTCTTTCTTTTTTAAATTCTAACTTATACTCAAACAGATTTCTACCTGTCGGCAAAGTGTTCTCTATACATTTTACTTTCTGACAATTCGTTTAATTATCTTAGTTGGGGTGGTGCTATTTTGGTGCACACAATTAACTAAGTGTAACTTACCTTATATATAAATACCCCATTTTCCTCATACCGGATTTAGAGTGACATCACATAAAATATGGGGAAAAGGAAGCACTCAAAATTGAGTCACCCCCCAAGCTTAAAAGACAGTACCTCTATATTAAAATACATTTCAGGGGCCATGGGTATGATAGACAAACAAATTGCTAATGTAGAGGGGAAAATTCTGACATCCAAAGAACATAACACCCAATCTCCAACAGACGTGGTGATAACTGATGATTCTACAAGGTAGAATAATGAAGCATTGAACAGAGATGCAACAGATAAAAATGGATGCATTCAAAATATCTCAGACTCAATTCTCTCATTAGATGACCTTTCACCTGTAGCTAAACGCCAAAGGAAGCCGGCGCTAGAGAAGGCAGACAACACCCCTAAAAAACTCTTAAGAATGATTCGATACCCACACTCGATAGAAAGCCCTTAAGGAAGTCATCTCGGAAGAAACTTCCAATTAAACCAGTAGATACGACTAGATCTCTCCTAGCCAACCTCTGTGACCTAATAAATAGCATGAAATCATCATTCGGGGCCAAACTGGATTCCCTGTTGGAACGCTTAAAAGTAGTGGAGTGCAGGGTCGAGGCAGGCATGGGATTTGTAAAGTCTTTACACCCAGAGGCCTTACACGACCTAAAACAAAACCCAAGCTTAATATTGCCAAATTCGAATTTCGAGCGAAATTCCCAATCCATACCCCTAGATAAGGTTAATGACCCACACTCATTCTCAAAGCTCTTGATTAAACCACAGGTACCATTCATATCAGCAAGTACTAGCCATATACACTCTATTCACAAGCCTCTAAACAGTATACAATCATTCCCACCAGTACCAACTACTAATCATAAACAAGTTTTCACATTGCCCAATACTCCCTCACTAATTAGGACAAATATTCCCCAAACAGACAAAGGAAGGTCTCATTATATTGAAACAAGACCCCCGAACTCTACATACATACCTAGTGACCATTTACATCTTCCTCCGGAGGCAACTCCATACGTTGTGGTCCTGACAAATGTTCCCCCTATAGGTGATCAACACCGGGAAACGTGGCCGGCATTGAGGAATAAGGCCCTGAATTGGATAGGAACACGTTTGGGTCCTGGGGGGGTGGGGGTCCTATTTAACGATATAAAAATGGTAAGAAGAGTCAAGTGGATAGGAAACAGGGAAAAAGTAGTGGAAGGAGACTGTGTGGTTCTTTCATTCAAGACCCCAGACTTGGTGCATAGTATCATCCACAAATTAGGTGCTAGACAAGCCACTTGTCAAGGAATTTCACTGCTACCCTTGGGTTTCTTTTATCCAAGATCTTCGGGGCGCAATGTTAGGAATCTACAACCCGTAAATGAACAAGTACCAAATACCCTGGACCATAATCCTCTTAGTAATAGATTTCAACCTCTTACAACGCTAGAAGATTTGGATTGACTAAACAGGAACAGGATAGATTTTCCATATGATCTTGCCCTGGATGTAAATAAAGAAAGGCCTACCGAGAACAGGGGAGATGTATTCCGCGAGAAGGTACCTGATAGGAACATCATAGACATCCGTTTGAATCAGGAAAACCAACTACCCCCAATAATCTATACTCAAGATGATGTACCACCCTTACCATCTATAGAGGAGGCGCACCCCCAACCCTATCAATATATGGGAACAACTATACTTTACTGAAATGTGGCAGGCCTAACTAATAAGATCAATAACGAGCTTTGGGTGAATTTCATTGGGGATTTTCCTTGTATCTGTCTTCAGGAGACTTGGACATTAAATCCAGTCCACATAAATGGGTACAAGACATTTCATACACCAGCTGTACAGGCCAATCACGGCAGGCCAAAGGGAGGCCTATGCACATATATCTCAAACAAGGCATGGCTACGTAACCCAAAAATGCAAATCACAAAAACCTATTATCAAATGATTGAATGCAATTTGGATCAGAACACGCACCTAGTACTCATCAACTTCTATAATAATGCAACGCATAGAGAAGTCCCCAAAATTTTAACAGAGATGGGTGAGGACCTAGAGGAAATATGTGCGAGCAATAGACGTGAGACTCTTTTTATATGGGGGGGCGACTTTAATGTACATCTTTGCAAGGAACCCACAGGAAAGGTGTGTGGTTGGGATACCGAAGACATCGGCATAGGGCCGCATTTTTCACATACCATTCAAGGAGAGGCAATGAATTTAGTGGCCCAAAAACATAATTTGTCTCTTGTAAATGAATTACTTTCCAAAGAACTACAGCTTAAACCAACTTTTAATGGAAGGGGCGCAAATACAGTTATTGACTATATTTTAATGTCAACACTTTTTGTACACTATTTTACTAATTACATAATCCACGACATCGCAATAAGCGACCATTTCCCTCAAAGCCTGGAACTTTCATTAATCCCTGCCACAAAGGCCAAAGCCAGAGAGGCAACGATGGCAAATGATATTGTACTAGCCCCGGGTAATGGTTATATACTGAGATGGACTCAGACTGACCCTCAGGCATTATTAAAAGATATATTACGTGAACATACCCAAGTGTTCCTTGATTGCCTTAGTGATGACACGGCCCCAGGACAATGTCTAAGTGCTTTCCAACAGATAACCTACGCCGTAAAAAAAGCCCTCACGTCTAGGACAGGAGGGGCAGGGGGCAAGAAAAGGGAAACCGGCTGGTTTGACCACGATTGTACGAAAGCGCACACGATAAAAAAAAGCCCTAAGTGCCCCCATAAGATGTCAGTCCGAAATACGTACCTGCAGACTGGCATACAAGACAGCCACAAAAAAGAGGAAACTCGCTTTGAGAGGGAAGTCACGGGACAATCTACACAGAGCTAGTCTGACGAAAGACAATGCCCTCTTCTGGAAAATAATAAATACTCCTGTTCTAGGGGACAATAATACCCCTAGAATGGAAATTGCAATTTCGGAAGAGGACTGGATCACGTACTTTTCTAAGATATACTGTCAACCCAATGACAGAGTTCCTCTGGACCTTCTAAAAGTCCCAGACCCTGAGGAAGATAGACACCTAGCAGTATCACCTCAGTTTACCTTAGAGGAGGTAATAGAAGCTATAAACACAAGCAAAGCCGGGAAAGCGCCAGGGCCCGATGGTGTTCCAATTGACCTATATAAAGCTAACACCGACTTATGGGGCCCTCTATTGACGGAGGTACTGAGGGCCATTTGCACACAAGGCCCACCATCAACATGACGCCATTCTATCATCATACCCATATACAAAAAGGGGGATCGCCTTAACCCAGCCTGTTATAGGCCAATTTCTCTCCTCGATACATCAGCCAAATTAGCGGGGAGAATAATTCTAAATAGACTCCAAATATGGTCGGAAGAAAATAACATTCTATCCCCAGTGCAGTATGGCTTCCGCACAGGACTAGGTACAGTGGAACAGGCTCTGAACTTAACTATCCTAGTGGGGAAGTATACGAAGACCAGAGAGGGTAATTTGCACCTGGCCTTTATAGATTTGTCCTCAGCATTTGACTGTGTTTTGCATGAAAAGTTATGGGATATTCTAATAAGCATGGGGGTCGAACCAACGATAGTCCATTTCATAAGAGATCTGTATACTGGGTGCAGAGCAAGTGTAAGGTACGGGATGAGAGGGGAATGCACTAAGTCTTTTGGCATATACAGAGGGGTGCGTCAAGGCTGCGTTCTCGCACCACTTCTATTTTCATTATACATAAACAATCTAGAAAGTGAATTGATAAGCAATTGTAAAGACCTTCCACAAATAGGCAATCGCCCCGTCCCTGCACTCCTTTACGCAGACGATGCAGTACTCATGGCTAGGACACCGCTAGCCCTCCAGAAACTCCTAACCACTTGTATAAATTACATGACAGCCCTGGGCCTCACAGTCAACCGTTCGAAAACGTTCATAATGAACTGTGGCAGGAAAGTGAGCAAGTCCTATAAAATCACTATTCACGAGGACAAGGTGAAGATAGCTCCCACCTTCTCATATTTGGGCATAATGTTTGATAAACAGGCCACCTGGGCACACTGCGTGAAAACAAAAAAAAGACCAGATTATTAAAACAACAGCGGCCTTGAAGATTTTTTCCAAAAAACTAGGGGGGATCTCCCCGTCAAACATGGTAAAAATCTACAAGGCCAAATGTATCCCGGCGGCTACTTATGGAGCATGTATCTGGGGGTATACGAACTGCCATGCGATTCAGTTGGTGGAAAATGACTTCCTGAGATACCTGCTAATGGCACCAAATAGCATGTCATCATATATTAGCCATTCGGAACTAGGGGTCCACTTTGTAATTGATCTAATTAAGATACAGCGTCTATTATTATGGCATAAAGTGTGGACCTCTGAGCATACCGGATTAAACCAGGCCATACTATCCGACTGCATGAATCTAACACACTCGCTTAGAGTTCCCTGGCTAAGATATATTATGACCTTTTTTAAAAATATGGGCTGCAAAGCATATTACCAAAACCCACAATCACTGGAAAAAATAACCAGGAGAGATTTGAGGGCTCTGACTTTGAAGCACTTGGATGAACAGAGATGGGAAGTGGAATCAAAAAAATCTACAGTAATGTCTAACCAACTAATTCTGTCGACGGAAAGATAGGCAGTCATAAAGGAGTAAACAATGGACCAAGCCATCAATTAGATGATGGGTAAGCAATTATGGTCTAAGTCAAAGTAACTTTCAGTTGGAATTGGCCATGGTCTTAGAAAAAGTGTCTTTCAATTAAGAAGATTCTAAGTTCCTTTTAATGGTGGGTAGACAGGTGTCCTAAATTTTCATGGCACTTCCGGAGTAGGAAAGTGTCACATAGCGAAATACAACACCATCACACAAGCAAGATGCAGACAACACTCAAATCAACACTATAACTACAGCAAAAATACACATATGCTACCTAAAATAATACAGAGTGGAACTATGACAATAACAATGCCTCATCACTGAAATCACATATATTAAACCATTTTGACTGCTCTATTTTCCAGAGTAAAGTCAGAGTCCAAGTGCATTACCGGGGCTATAAAGAGGGGTGAATGAGCACAGAGGGTTCTGGAAGATTAATCTGCCTCAAAGCTCAACAGCATTAATGTATTCCACTGCTTGAAAATGTACTTTGCATCTTTAACCACCCAAATCTACAAGGCGGACAAAGGTAAACAAAATTACAGAGAACGCTACAAACAGAAAAGAAAGCATTCTACCTTCGAATAAAACAATACCACAACACAGATGCAAAGCACTCTGGCCTGGTTCACAAAGGTAAACTTACAATGTAGGGCAATTATGCATAATTACCACACATTTACATGAAAATGTGTATAATTACATGAGAAGCGTAACCCAACATGTAGCGCTATTTTCTTGATGCAAAATGCACCATTGCATCCAAAATGGGCCTGAGGATGCATTTTGTGCTAAGAAAATAGCACTAAATGCTACAGGACACCAACATCAGTAGCCAGCAGCCTCCTGCTCCCTTTAAGAGCCAGATGTATGAGATTTTGTTTTGTGACTCGCAATTTACGATCCTTTTGGGAAATGCAAATTGCGAGTCACAAAACAAAATGTACAACAGTGTAAAGCACACTGTTTGTGATTCCCAATGGGGTCGCAAATGACCTACCTCGTCGTTATTCATGAGGTAGGTCGCAATTTGCAACCCCATTGGGATTGGCCACACTCACAGGGATGGGTTTTTTAACACAGCACGTTTTCCTTGGTCCACAGGACCAATGCATGCTCTGAAATAATGCTTTGTACCCACATTCTCAAAGTGGAAGGGTCTTCCTGTTTGCAAACGGTTATCACCAACTTGAAGTTGGTGTTAAATGCAAATGTTTTGCAACCCTATTCACCATCACAAAACATTCATACATGCCAGTGCTATTCGGTTTTAGGAAGGGATGCCCTAAACACCCCTCTTCCTAATACCAAATCGTAAAAGCAAAATGCAATTCGGTAACAAGTTACCAAATCATATTTTGCCTTTTGTACTGTTAGCGCGTCTGACCTTAATATGTAAACTTACAAGGGGACGCGAATAGGTCGATGAACTTTTTGACTTGCAATTAAGACGTTATTACCATAGCTCAGGACATTGACAATAATCAATACACAATAGTCAATAATCATCAACAATCAATAACAGTAATAATCAATGGAGTCAGTGATTACCACGCACTATGACCTTTCAGTCATAATTGAACTACAACACATTTAACACATTCTAAGGTTCTGGTGCAAATCAGTAACAAAGTCAACTGCGTCAATGTAATCCCATACATTAAGTTTAACAGAGAAATTCACCAAGCATTAATCCCTGTTAGCGTGATTTCATTAGTGAGGATCTTTAACTAACACCATATTAGCATCAGCATGTTGGGCTTCATGCAAAACAATTTAGTAACACAAATTTGGAAAAACATCTAACTATGGCTCTATCAAACAGTGCATTTGGTACTTAGAAAGAAAAAGCAAATATGCATAATAATCAACAGTCTCATTTATAATGCCTATCCTCAGTGTGGATCAGCAAGCAGAGTCAGTCTTCGTCCTCAGGACATCAGTCTATCAGCATCACAGGATTCAGCATCACAGTCCAGAAAACACAAAGGGGGTCATTACAACATTGGCGGTAAAAGGCGTTTACCACCGTGCCGAAGACCCCCAATACACCGCGGCGGCGGCGGGAGACCGCCACAGCTATTATGACACACATCACGGAATCTGCCGAAATTCAGACACCCACACAAGTCCGCCACACCAAAGGTCAGCGATAAATATGCGGAAACAAATCCTCCACCTCCACGCCAACAGAAACACGCCCATGCTATTACGACCCACAAATCCACGCAGCGGTCTTTCAACCGCGGTATTCCATTGGCGGTACACACCGCCGCGCTCAAAATACACACACCTCTCCAAAACACCGCCACATAGGACAATTCAAAATACACACACCTGATACACATACAAACACCACTCCCACACATCCAATACAATATAAAACACACACTCACATCACCCACAAACCCCTATGACCACAAATTAGAGACGAAGGCCGGAGAGAGACAGCACAGAATAGATAACACCATAACACAGAGGCACACTACACCATCACCCACACAACATCCACACACAAAACACCACATACCACTACACCCACCACACTCATCAACACATACACCACATACACCACCCCACACATCACACACACCACCCCATGTCACGCCAAAGACACCCCCGCTTCTCCGAGGAGGAGCTCAGGGTCATGGTGGAGGAAATCATCAGGGTAGAGCCACAGTTATTTGGCGCACAGGTACAGTACACATCCATAGCCAGGAAGATGGAGCTATGGCAAAGAATAGTCGACAGGGTCAACGCTGTGCAACAGCACCCAAGAAATAGGGAGGACATCAGGAAGTGGGGGAACGACCTACGGGGGAAGGTGCGTTCAACGGTATCCAGGCACCACATCGCGGTACAGCGGACTGGCGGCAGACCCCCACCTCCTCCCCCACAACTAACAACATGGGAGGAGCACGTCTTGTCCATCTTGCATCCTGAGGGCCACGGAGGAGTCGGAGGAGGAACGGACACTGGTAAGTCTAATCTTCACTATTATATCCCCCACCCTACCTGCATGCTATCACACACCCCAACCCTCACACCCTCCCCTATCACCCTAATCTACCCATAACACCAACCACCCATCCCAACCCCAAGACCTGCATGACACAACTAAGCATGGACACCCATCACTAAAGCATGCCCACTGCACAGACCCACAACACCCCCCAACCATCACCACACAAGCCCCCACACAGGAATGCCTGCACTGGGGTTCACGCACACCCATCCATAGCACACCATGAAACACACACATGCAATAATCATGTTCTAATACCCCTGCAGGAACCCGAAGGACCGTCACCACACCAGAGGGTCCAGACAACACCACTCCACCCCCAGAAGAGGCCCACAGTGACGACAGCAGCTCTGCCCTACTGGATCTTGATGACCAGCCCGGACCATCGTGGGCCTCAGGACAGTCGGTTCCCCTTGCCCAGCCACAGCCCAACAACAAACTGCCACCCTCTGGGAACACCAGCACAGCACCCACCCAGCGGACCCATACCTCCCTACCCAGGACAGGTCAATCAGCGGTGTGTCCACCACTACAGGGCACCCAGGCTAACCCACCACCCCAACAACAACAGGGACCTGGGGGCAGTGGTAGTGGGCACACGGTCCAGGTGACGGAGGCACAGGAACACAGGGGAACTGGGAGGGCTGATGTGCGACAGAGGGAGGACAGGCCAAGGGAACCCACTCTCCACGAGGCCCTCTCCTCCATCATGGGAGCATACCACCACTCCCAGGAGACGATGGCAACGGTCCTGGACAAGTTGCAGGAGACCCTGCGCCTGCAGCAGGAGCAGTATTTGGGGTTCAGGGAGGAGCTCAGGACCATTGGCTCCGCCCTGGGCACCATTGTAGGGGTGCTGACAGACATTCAAAAGACTTTGAGGGACACCGTGGCACTCCAAGGGGCCCCTGACACTAGTCAGGATGACGAACTGCCCACCACCTCCGCCGGCGCTAGTGGACAGGAGGCCCGGCCACAGGACCACCACACCAGCACCCCACCCCCTGCAGACGGACAACCACCACTCAAGCGGGCCCTGAGATCCAGGAACAGGACACAGCAAGATGGCAAGACCCCCGCCAGGAAATAAGACTACCTTGATTGTCCCCCCACTGTCCCACTTTGTTACGCTGTCCAGATTGGAACTGCCCCAGCTCCACTTCCAATGGCCAGATGTGCAATGTACCTGTGAGACTAATAGACAGGACTCTGCCATGGACATTATTCCACCATGACCTCTCCCCATTTCACAACCCCCCTACATTTTTATGCACTTCAATAAACACCCTTGAAACCTCAATAATATTGGAGTCAGTCAATGATTGTGAACTTTGTATTGTCAATTACAGTGTTAAAAAAGGTTAGCCATTGGAAGGTCAACATATCTATGTCACACATCACAAGCCTTTCAAGGGTGCAAGCTGTTGACACGTAGGTCAACACATTAGTGAAACTGAAATGGAAGGGGACAACTCAGTTAACAAATAGGGAGTGAAATGTAGGTACAGGATAGAGGTAGACATGTGAGATGTAATATAATGTGAAACATGAAATTGTACTCACCTGTGTCTCATTGAAAATATTGCTGTATGACTGACTCCCTGTTGTCGTTTTCATCTTCATCAGCTTCATCCTCATCACTGTCCACAGGCTCCCCAGGCTCCCCCGCTGCAACAACACCGTAGTCTGGATCATCCTCCTGCAGAAAAGGCACCTGGCGTCGCAATGCCAAGTTATGGAGCATGGAGTAGGCGATGATGATGTCGCACACCTTCTTCTGTGAGTAGAATAGGGACCCACCTGTCATATGGAGGCACCTGAACCTGGCCTTCAGGAGGCCGAAGGTCCGCTCGATTACCCTCCTAGTCCGCCCATGGGCCTCATTGTAGCGTTCCTCTGCCCTGGTCCTGGGATTCCTCACTGGGATCAGTAGCCAGGACAGGGTTGGGGTAACCAGAGTCCCCCAATAGCCATACACGGTGCCTCTGGAGTTCACCCATCATATCAGGGATGCTGCTATTCCGCAGGATGTAGGCGTCATGCACTGAGCCAGGGAACATAGCATTTACCTGCGAGATGTACTGGTCTGCCAAACAGACCATCTGGACATTCATCGAATGGTAACTCTTCCGGTTCCTGTACACCTGTTCATTCCTGCGGGGGGGACCAGAGCTACATGGGTCCCATCAATGGCACCTATGACGTTGGGGATATGTCCAAGGGCATAGAAGTCACCTTTCACTGTAGGCAAATCCGCCACCTCAGGGAAAATGATGTATCTCCTTACGTGTTTCAGCAGGGCAGCCAACACTCTGGACAACACGTTGGAAAACATAGGCTGGGACATCCCTGATGCCATGGCCACTGTTGTCTGAAAAGACCCACTTGCTAAGAAATGGAGCACTGACAGCACCTGCACGTCAGGGGGTATTCCAGTCGGATGGCGGATTGGTGACATCAGGTCAGACTCCAACTGGGTACATAGTTCCCGGATTGTGGCACGGTCAAACCGGTAGGTCACGATGACATGTCGCTCTTCCATTGTCAACAGGTCCACCAGCGGTCGGTACACCGGCGGATTCCGCCATCTTCCAATATGCTCCAACTGACGGTGCCTGAGAAGGACAACAGCGAAAAAACTGTCAGCATTCCTCCAGGTATGTACCCACAGTCATACACAAGACTACACCAGACAATTAACCCATCCGGGAAAGGTTTTGAGTGTAGCCCTCGGTATGTGTGACGCAGTAGTAAATTAAGCCATGTGGGACCCTGAAATGGCGGCTGCCTGACCTCCAAAATGGGACAATGGAATTGTGGGGTAACTGCGCTGGCGTTGCACACCGTCGCGGTAGGCGGTCGTAAAGTGCGGCGCAATGCTGCATTGGTTAACATTGGACCCTATGGGTCCCAGGAGCCAATGAACAGGTGCGCTGGCGGTGATGATGCGCACCGCCGCGGACGTCACCGCCACGGACGTCACCACCATTTTCTATCTGTTCAATCACTAGATACCTGACCTTCGACAGGAGAGGACCTACACTGCTAGTGCTGCTGTGACCTCGGTCTGGAAGCGACGATGGCTGCTGCGTCCGGGGAAAGGGCCCCTGCCTTCACTGCACAGGAGTTGGAGAAACTTGTGGATGGGGTTCTCCCCCAGTACACGCTACTCTACGGTCCTCCAGACCAACAGGTTAGTACACAGGGAGCACGTTGTATGGGCTAGGCCTGGGTGGAGAGGGCTGGGTGGATGAGGGAAGGGGGCAGAGTACATAGAACAGTCATGCATGGGGATGAATGGGCCACAGGGATAGAGTAGGGAGGGGGGCAATTACGACGACGGTGCAGTAGGTAATGACTGTTCCTCTTTCCTTGTGCATGTCATGTAGGTCAGCGCCCACCAGAAGAGGGACATTTGGCATGCCATCGCCAAGGAGGTCCGGACCATGGGGGCCCACCAGAGACGGGGCACCCACTGCCGTAAGAGATGGGAGGACATTCGCCGCTGCAGCAAGAAGACGGCGGAGGCTCAGCTGGGGATGGCCTCCCAATGTGGGAGGGGTGGCTGTCGCACCATGATCCCCCTGATGTACCGGATCCTGGCGGTGGCCTACCCGGAGTTGGATGGGCGCTTAAGGACATCACAGCAGACACAAGGGGGTGATTTCAACCTCATGCAATGGACTTTGCGTGCTGTGGAGCTGTCTGGGTGGGGGTGGTGGGCTGTGGGTGTCCCTAGGCCAGTGCGAGTTAGGTAGGCAAGGCCCCTCTGTTATGTAGGCCATGTGGCACTCTACCCCAGCTCAAAAAAAAGGCAAATTGATGTATAGTTGCCCCTTTGCCATCCATGTGGGCAGATGTCTACCATTGCCATGTAGGCCATTTCCCAGGAATTGCATGTGCAGAGGGCAGGAGCACGGCGTAATGCAGGGGGCTGCTGCGTTTGTCTTGTCCGCCAACGGTAGCGGTATGCCATGCACTAAAACTCTCTTTCTTCTGTCTCACCCCTTTTTCTGCTCTCCCTGTCCTTCTGTACATCAGCATCATCAGGCAGAGTTAGAGTGGCACCGGAGCACGAGGGAGCTGCATCCCACATGGCCATGGAGGGCCACACCACAGACTCTGATTTCACCAGTGGGACGGAGGGCGAGGGGAGCTTCACGTCGGCCACAGGATCACCAAACAGCGATACGAACTCGTCCCCCGATGGGAGCTCCCCTGTGGTGGCGGCACCATCTGTGCGCCCCACTTCTACAGGTACAGCCGCCACCTCCCCTACCAGCACCGCCCTCCCAGCAGCCCCTCAGCGTTCGCCCCATGCCCGCTCACCCAGGAGGGTGGGCATCACCTTTGCCCCAGGCACATCAGGCCCTGCCCCTGTCACCCCTGCTGCCCTCAGTGAGGAGGCCATTGACCTCCTCAGGTCACTCACTGTTGGGCAGTCTACCATTGTGAATGCCATCCAGGGTGTAGAACGAGAGTTGAAACACGGTAATGCATTCCTGGAAGGCATTCATTCTGGTCAGGCTGTCCTTCAGCGAACCCTGCAATCTCTGGCCTCAGCACTGATGGCAGCCATTGTCCCTGTGTCCAGCCTCCCCCCTCCAACTTCCTCCACCCAGACCCAATCCCCTGTACTCCAGCCCATCCCAAGCACACCTACAGACCAGCATGCACACAAGTCAACACCCAAAAGTAGCTCAAGCAAACATAGGCACCACACTCACCACAAACACTCACACAAGCATCAGACCCATACAGACACAGCAACATCCACTGTCTCCACTGTGTCCCCCTCCTCCTCTTCTCCCTCCTCCCTCCCAGTCTCGTCTACACACACACCTGCATGCACCACATCTAAAGGCACTAGGACTCGCACCAGGACACCCAGCACCACAAGCCGCTCACCTGCAGTCACCACCTCCACTGCCATATACACGTCCCCTGTGTACTCTCCCAGTGTGTCTGTGACGCCCCCCCCAAAGTACACAAACGCCAGCAATCACTCACCCAACATCCATCCACCTCACGACAGCCTCCAGTACCTGCACCCAAAACACCTAAAGTGACACCTCCTACAACCACCTCCTCTTCCTCCACTCCCAGAGCCGCACCAACTACCCATCCCAGTGTACGTAAGAAACTGTCCCTATGTCAAATTGACCTTTTTGCCCCCACCCCCCTCCAATTCATCAGTCCCGTCGTAGCGCCTCAGCCAAAATGCCTCCAGTACCAGTGGTGCGTGTTCCAGGTTTTTGGAGTGCCCCGTCCACCAGGGCAGGCAGTAGGACCCGGAGCCAAGGCACTGTCGGCCCACCCCCTGTGAAGGCTCCGAAATTGGAGATTGGACGACGGGACCGTGTCAAGATTCCTGGTGGTACAAACAGTGAAATGGGATCCAAGGCGATTGGTGAGTCATCTGTAACTCAAAAGACGGTGGGGAAGGTCCTGAGGAAGTCTCCCCAACCTGTTGTGAGTGTCATGGCGGAGAAGTACGCCATCATTTCCGGCGGTCCAGACACAACCGCCAGCACCCTCGTTACTGGTCAGGAGACCACTGCCAGAGTCATAGCCCAGGAGGGCTCAAGTATTGTTACTGGTCAGGAGACCACCGCCAGAGTCATAGCCCAGGAGGGCTCAAGTATCGTTACTGGTCAGGAGACCACCGCCAGAGTCAGAGCCCAGGGGGGCTCAAGTATCGTTACTGGTCAGGAGACCACCGCAACCGCCGGAATCACAGCCCAGGAGGGTCCAGAATCTCACAGCCCCGCTGGGCAATGATGGAACGTCATGCCACACACCAATGTCCAGTGTGGAGATCGTCATGCCACACACCAATGTCCAGTGTGGAGTTCGTCATGCCACACACCAATGTCAGCATCTGAACCGCCATCTTAGGATACCGCTGAACAGTCCATAGGCAGCCATGGCAAAGCACCGCTGAACAAGGCCAAGACCGCCATGGTGAAGACCGCTGAACAGGGCAAAGACCGCCATGGCAAAGCACCGCTGAACAGTCCATAGGCAGCCATGGCAAAGCACCGCTGAACAAGGCCAAGACCGCCATGGTGAAGACCGCTGAACAGGGCAAAGACCGCCATGGCAAAGCACTGCTGAACAGCCCATAGGCAGCCATGGCAAAGCACCGCTGAACAAGGCCAAGACCGCCATGGTGAAGACCGCTGAACAGGGCAAAGACCGCCATGGCAAAGACCCGCTGAACAGTCCATAGGCAGCCATGGCAAAGCAACGCTGAACAGTCCATAGGCAGCCATGGAAAAGCACCGCTGAACAAGGCCAAGACCGCCATGGTGAAGACCGCTGAACAGGGCAAAGACCGTGTGGGTATGAATAGTCCGGCACATCAGGCATCGTTCTCCCATGTGCAGCTGGGACAGTGACAGGACAGGTACTTTCACTGGGAGACTCATCCAGTCTGGGCACTAGTCCCCCTCCAGAACCAGTGGAGACCTGCATCTACCTGAGAGACTGTGGCTTTGCACTCCCCAGGATATGGCAGTGGGCAATCCACCCACTGTAGAGACTTGAGAGACTGTGGCTTTGCACTCCCCAGGATGGCACAGTGGGCAACCCACCCACTGTAGAGACTTGAGAGACTGTGGCTTTGCACTCCCCAGGATAGCACAGTGAGCAAACCACCCACTGTAGAGACTTGAGAGATTGTGGCTTTGCACTCCCCAGGATGGCAGGGTGGGCAACCCACCCACTTGTGAGACTTGAGAGACTGTGGCTTTGCACTCCCCAGGATACATCAATGGGCATGGAGCCCTGTCGTGGATCTGGCTTCGCATTCATGTGGCTGAGGTGCCCCCCCTTTCCTTCCCCCTGAGGTGCCTGTAGTGTTTCTATCTGATGCCCCGGCAGTGTTCTCTCGGATTTTGGTCAGGTATCTATTGTGGGCGTCGCCCATGCATTTTTGGACTGTTGGTGCACGGACATTGTTGTGTACATATCTGCACTACTTCTTGTTTTGTATATTTATTTTTGACAGATTTCGTGATATATATCCGTATATTTTTTAATGAGTTGTATATTGGCTAAATACAAAGTTTGGGCGCTATTTGCTTTGTCATTGCATTCTTCCGGGGGGGTTGTGGGTTGTTACTGTGATGTTTGTGACTGCATTGGTGTGTATGTTGTAATATGCGAGGGTGGGGTTGGGGGTGTTTGGTGGGTGTCCCCGTAACTTTTGCCTCCCCGTGTCGTAGGTGCAGTACTCACCGGTATGTTCTGCGCCTACGTCGCTGATGGTCGTAGATGAGCAGAAAGACAAGGGCAGGTAAGATTTGTAGTTCCGGCTCCATGGAGTTCTCGTTCCTCGTGGGATGTGTTGAGGTGAGCGTTTTCCCATTGCAAAAGCTGTTTCCGCCGTGTTTTTATCCACGGTGAATCCGCCCCAGAAAAGGTGGCGGATTGGTGTGTTGTGATAGTGTGGGCGGTACATTGTCTTCCGCCTGTCTGTTGGCGGTGACCGCCACGCTGTTTGTCTGTACCGCCCTGGTGGGCGATGTGTTAAAGTGGCTGTCTTTGTTGGCGGTTTCCGCCAGGGTCATAATTCCATTTTTTTGTCCACCGGCATGTTTGCGGTATTACCGCAGCTTTAACACCGTCCGCCAGGGTTGTAATGACCACCAAAGTCTCTAAGCATTAAAGATTAGCACGCCTCTTGTCAAGACGCACAAGAAATATTGATCTTACAGTCAGCAAGGAAATGGGCAATGGGTCTGTCTTCTCTCAGGGCAGTGTCGTTATATTAAAACTACTAAAACTACTTCCCAAATCCCTATTGGTCAGTTAATCGCATGTTCACACTTTGTCCAGTAAACTAAAAGTCCAAAACTGTGAATTCTACTATTACTCCATTCACATGTCGTTGATTGATTTGTCTTGTAATTTCCTCATCATCCGGCTTGTCAGGTAACAATATTGTTGCAGCTTCCACTCCAGTCAGTATCTCCATTGTTCTCCTCCTAAGAAAGTCAGTCTCACACACATTACACATAAAATGTTTCATTAGCAGGAACACCATCTTCTAGCAGCCAGTTCTCATGAGAAAGCCTCTGTCATGAGCACATTTAAACAATACAATAGAAATTACAGTTTAACTCTCTAGGACAGCCATTTTATTAAACGTTAAGAAATACAGCTGTCACATGAGGCCCGGCAAACTAGGCCAAGATATTCACTAAGTTAAGGCCTACAATTAATAAAGCAAAAATAAAATGCATAACCCTTAATATGACATATTACTACATTAGTCAAACATATATTCAACATTTCACAATATTAACTCTCTAGTAAGTAAACTTTGTGAACATTGGCAGCCACTCATCGTAATCACATTTTCAAATGTTTGCATTATTTTTCTACGTTATTATATTTTCTACATAAATCATTTATTCAGAATACATCAACCCTCATTAATAATTTTTATTAATACACCTACACTAGCAGTACATGGCAAAATGCATTTTACCAGTCGCAAAAGTCCCAATGGGACGTTTGCGTCCATTAATAATGGTTCGTACATCAGGCCCTTAGTTTGTTGTTCCTGTGCTCCTGCAGTAGGATTTTTGCTCCAAATTACTCTCAATTACTGAAGCTGGCGTGATTGTGCAATATCAGTAAATTCGTATCACTAGAATAATGCGTGATTACTGAAATTACTCTACCCCAGCATATTTGAAATTTCACCCAGGGCCTAATTTTTTCCTACTGACAAACACAATTTAGAATAAGTATCTCTACAACTGTGGAGTCTCCACATTTTTGGCAGAGACTCGCACGTAAAAAAGATATTCAGTTGTAAAGGTACTACTTGTCAAATTCATTTGTGAATAGCCAAAAAAACTGCAAACTTAAACTGAAGTGTAAGATGACATTTCTGAATCAGGCCCATTGGGTAAAATCATACCAGCGTCCCCTCAAAAGCGCAAAACTTCTTCAATGCAACAAAACACATACAAACAAACTGTTTTCGCTAACATGCTCAGACACTCTATACCGCACAATAATTTAGAGGCCCGGACGTGCATAATCAGTTGGACAAAAAACCTTTCGCTGTTTTCTCCTATGCATTTATCTACACTTGCTAAAGTAGCAGAATTCATTTATGTCATCAGATAGTGGGCACTTTACCTGCAATTCTCAAAGATAACATTGCAAAACAAATGACTTAGGGTCACTTGTCCAATGAGTTTCTGCTTCTTTTCTTTTTTTCCTGCAGATTCAACAGTCGCTGTATAATTAGGCTGTTGAGAAAGGTTGTGCTCATGCACTTTTTTCGAATCGAAAGTCTGTCAATTTGAGTACTGAAGAGGCTCGATTTGGCTGCACTGTTTTGTATAATCCAACATGTAGACGCGCAACTGTTTTTATCCTGCTTTTTATTTCCTCTTTACCAAACTAAATTTGGCCGCAGCGGCAGAATAAATACTCAATTTTTGTTTTGATAATTCTGGGGAAGATGGAGACCAGTAGGAAAGCGAGTTAAAATGTCCAAAGGGAATTGAATCCAAATAATCCTCAAAAATCCATCCCACACTTCTAATACGCATCCTGTGAATACTTTTAGAGGTTAGTAAGGCCTGTCTGACATGAATAGTATGTTTGGCATCATGTATTTGATTGCATTTTTTAAAAACTTAATTGCAATGTTTAAATTAGTCTAGGCATGTTTAAACATTTCCAATTTAATATAATTTTGAAAAATTAGGAGAGGGGCCCCAAATATTTTTTTTTCCACTGGCGGGGCGCAACATTAAAAGTTTGAAGACCACTGATTTATGACAGATGAGAATGAAGGCCATCAATAAAGTTCTTCCAGCCACTAACAACCCCGTTGCCAGTCTGTAATTATGTGCAGGAGTAATAATAACCATTTCAATTAATAATTTTAGGGATATTACAAAATATTGCATACCTTAGGTAGCAATCCGTTTTACCTGTGTCTTCCCTAAACACAGGTTGTAGGTTTTCTAAATAAAAAATGACACAGTTATTGTGTCATTAGAGTGCTGTGAAATGGTGGACCTTTTACCATGAGTGACCAACATTGACATTTTCTACTGCACATTAAGTCCTGCCTTGACTGTTGTGATAAGATAGGCAGCAGTTCCTTTATGATATATTTTTATGTCTTGCCTCCTGTGCAACATGACTAAAACACATTATCAAAGCAAATAGCTCTCTCATCAGTGATACCAAATGGTTTTGCCAATGCTTGTTGTCAATGTTTCTCAAGTCACATTAGAAGAGTAATGGAAACCAAGAGTTACTTATCTTCCTAATACCTTAAACGAACATTTGCAGAAAAGGTGCTACACAGACAATGTCATTTGTTTATTTGTATGTGATATAAAGGAGAAATAGCATGTGAAATTGTAATACCTTTAGCATATAGTTTCACTATTGTGGGGCATGTCATTCTCTCAAATTATCCTTGTAACAAATTTGAAATATGAAATTTAGTCTGATTTAAGAGAAATTAGCCTGTTAATAAATTACTCTTCTCATGCCAAATGATTATGTGGTATCCTAAGTATGTTGGTTTGCAGAGGATGTGGGGTCTCTAGTGTTTTGTTGCTGTGGGTAGAATGTTATGATTCAAATGGTTTGAAGTTGGAGGAGAGAAGCATGAGAGAGCAGAGGTGGAGACTTGATCAACAAGGTTTTATGGAGAAACTTGCTAATAAACAGTTGCTTGTACACTATTTCATCTGGTGGTGTCATCATCTTTACACTGGCAACAAGAACAAACTATTGAAGATTCAACAACTATTGTTCATAACTGGATTTGTCATCTGCTTATTACCTGATTGGGTTGCATCTTCAGTCTCAAGAGCTAGCCTCATTTGTTGCCCCTTTTTGCACTTAAAAGTTTGTAAGGATGCTGTTTGGTCTGATTTCGGGAACTTCAGTTTTTAAAAGGGCAATGGAAAGTCTTTTGAAGGGCATAGTATAATTCTATCAAGATGGTGTGTTGGTATATGGGAAGGATTTGACTGAACATGATGCAAGATTGGCGGAAGTTGTCCTGAGGTTGAAAGCCAGTGGTCTTATTTTGTGGTCAGACAAATGTACGTTTATTGTTTCTGAAATTGAATATCTCATAAAATCACATCAGGAGGCACACATCCCAGGGATGTGTTGGAGAATACACATAAAAAAATACCTAGTCCAGAGAATATGGATGAACTGTTGAAATTTTTAAGTAAGTGGAGTATTAAAGTAAGTTTGTTCTGCTAAGAAGGGTAAAAACATGAGATGATTGTTGAAGAAAGGTATGGCATTTAGCTGGAATCAAGATTGTAAAGATCATTTATCTAACATTATAGAACTATTAAAAAATGTATCCAATCTGAGTAGCTTTGAGCCAGGAGAGGACACTGTTTTGATGACAGATACCAGCTCTAAAGGTTTAGGGGCAGTTTTCTTACAGAGACCTGGTGGACAGATCTGAGTGATTTTGTTTTCATTACATGGATTGAAAGAAGCAGAGCACAAATATTAAGTAATTAAGAAAACAGCCATTTCCTTTTTATGAGCAGTAACTTAGTTAATACATTTTGTGGGGAATCTTCGGCTCACAAGCCATCGAAGGATGTGTTCTCCAAGAAAGGGTTGGATGTGATCTCTAGCAGAATCCATAGGTGGGTGGTGGCTCTGCAAGAATTTTATTTATCTTTTGCTTACGTCCCTGGAACAATCAACTCTAGAGCGGATTGCTTTTCAAATTTGTGTGCTGTTCAAACAGACAAGGAACAGATCTCTGATCATTATTTTTTTTAAGATGGTACTAATGAAGAAGATGTTAATGTGTGCAAGGTTACAAACAGAATTGTGTAGGAAGATGAATGGAGAAAAAGGTTGGGGGAAGATAACGTTTTGAAGAAAGTAATTTTGATATTAAAGGATGGATGAAAAGGTTGTGATGATAAAGAAGTCAGGGATAAGGAGGTTAAAGCATTCTTAAATGTGAACAATGAAGTTTATCTCAAAGACGATTTGATTATGAAAGGTGATAGACTTATCCCTCCTAGTACTTTGAAACAATGCATGATGAATAGTGCTCATGTGCGCCATCTTGGAATATCAAAAACAAAGGAGATTAGACAGGTGTATTTGATGGCCACAAATAGATTTGATGATAGAGAGAGTGGTAAGAAATTGTGTAGAATGTCTTACAAGTGATAAGGTGTTAAAATATAGAAACCAGCCATTTTTTATGCAAATGAGCCACAGGCCTACAGGTAGACATTGCCTTGGATATAATAGATCATTTGAGAATCCTATTCATGGATAAGTACATTATGATGTATATGGATATGCATGTGAGGTGGCCTGACAAAAAATTGTAAATTCTGTGGAGACCCATGATGTTAATGGTTTCCTTGAGGAACATTTTGGTAGGGAAGTTTACCCCTTCAGTTTGTCAACAGATAATGGTGTGCAGGATACATCTCGAATAATGGCAGAATTCTTGGATGAAAAAGGTACTAAACATAAAATGTCAGACTGGTATCATCCTGTGACAAATGATATGATTGAACACATAAACAAAGTGTTAATGAGGTGTGTGCAACAATCTGAGTTACACCGTTTGAGTTGTTTAAAGGGAGGATAGCAAACTGTGACTTCAGTCCTCATGGCGTGAATCAAAGGAGGGTGTGTGAAGAACAATTGATGTTAAAAAGGAAAGAGAATTAGGAGCCAAGTTGTAAAGTCTACTAATGTATGTGTGGGAGATTGGGATAAGATCAGAAACCCTAAGAAAGAGAGTGGTGTATAACAATTTAGCCAATATCTGAGAGTTTAAGAACAACGTTAAAACTAATGACAACATAATCTGGAATCTTGGAAGGGTTGCTAAATTTTATCCACATGAATCGAATTCTGTAGACAAATCATCTGAGCAACCAGACAATGGGGAACAGGTCACTCTTGGAATGCCCAGCGTAGGTAGGAGGAGTCAATGGGTGGGGTGGAAACCCCAGTATCTAAAAAATTACGTGTAAAATATGTTTTTGTTATAATGTGCAGCCATGTTTGGTTTGCAAAGCTAATTTTGTGTTTGTGTGTGGGTTCCAATGTATTCGTTTCAATGTAACATTTGATTTTGCTTTAGGAAACTTTTGTAAATAACATTCTTTTAGGTACACATATATTTGTTTAAGGAGGGATAGGTGTGTGGTATCCTACGAATGTTGTGTTGCTAGGAATGCAAGGTCTCTAGTGTTGTGTTGCTGTGGGTGGAATGTTATGATTCAAATGGTTGGAGGTTGAGGCAGAGAAGCAGGAGAAGTCAGAGGTGGATACTTGATGGATGAGGTCTTACGGAAAAACTTGATAATAAAAGGTTTTTGTTACACAACTTCATCTGGTGGTGTCATCACCCTTACAGATTGCTATTTATGGTGTTGTTCTTATTATTGTATTTATATTACTTCCATTACTGTGTGTTCAAATAGTATTCAAGTTTCCTTGACACACTGGAGTGAGAGTCACCATGCATGATTTTGACCCCATTCTTAAAGAAGTGTGATAATTGGACCCTAGAGGGTAACAACCTGACATGGGTGAAGATTTACTCAGTTTCAGGAATTCACAAAATATTTCCAGGTTGACATCCATGACAGTAAGAGCTCTGTATATTGGATATTTGTATATCAAAAAAGATCATAGAAAGCATGAATGCTAATGACAATCTTTTCCCCTTTTTGTCCATGGTGAAAATAGTTTTCCCTTTAAAGGAACCCCTTCCCTCACACCACCATCACCCATCTAGTGGGATATTGTATTCCTCTTCTCACGCTACAAAGGGATTTGCTCCCACTGTTGACAGGATTAATTATCTGGCCATTTCTAGTATAGGAGAGGATAGGAAAATGTGGCGCGAAAACACACTAAGTTGTGCACTGGATCTCTTGCTCCCTACCTACATGAATAGATTTACAGGCACAGATACTTACATAAACCAATTTACTTGTGGAGAATGAGGCCCCATGTGTTGATAGTATTGTGTTCCAGTCCTTCTTAGAGACTCTGGGCCTGATTTAGCCTTTGCCGTATTGGAGAATAGGATATAATGTACTTGTAATAAAGAACAGGATATCGTCACATTGTAACAGAGTATCCCATCCACCAAAATCAAAATCAGGTCCTCTATTGCACCCCTTTTGTGATGTGAAGGTTGTGCTTTAGGTTTTTAGGCAGAAGAACTGTAATTGGTTATGTTAGATGGCTGACAGTGTCAGCCAGAAGTGCAAGATTGCTGTCTGGGAGCTGTGTGGTCAGACTCTTAGATCAGCATATGCCCATTGCCCACACAGTGCAATAGGGTATCACAGTCCCAATCAAATTAACTGTAATTTTTTTTGTCTGTGTCACCAGATCCTCGGGGTCTGTGCACGTTCCCAACATGTCCACCACAAGATGCATAGGACTTTGTAGCTCGGGAGGTTTGAACTGCAGGCAACGTGGTAGACTCTTGACGGGACAAGGTGTCAGCTTTGCGATTGTCTTTAACAGGATGGAAAGTTACCACAAAATCAAATTCAGCAGAAAACAGCATCCAGCGTAATTGCCGAGGAGTCAAAAGTCTGGCGGAACTCATGGACTGGAGATTGCGATGATCAGTATATACTGTGATAGTGTATTTGGCACCCAGCAAATTATGTCTCCATTCTTTAAATGCGTCACGAATCGCCAGAAGCTCTTTTACAGCAATGACATAGTTCTGTTCGGCTTCGTTCAATTTCCGAGACATGTAAGCTACGGGATGAAGTTGGCCAGTGTCTTTTGTTTCGTTGTGACCAGACTGCACCTATTGCCACACCTGAACCATCAGTTTCCACTATGAAGGGACGATCCGCATCAGGGTGAGTCAAGTCTGGGGCAGTGGAAAAAGCTTCCTTCAAAGAAAAGGCTTGGCCAGCTTCTGGGGACCATACAAATTTTTCTTTCTTTCTTAATAGCTTAGTGATTGTAGCCACTGTCTGGGAGTAATGATTTATGAACCTCCAGTAAAAATTTGCAAACCCCAGAAAACATTCTACATCACAAACAGTCTTTGGGGTTGGCCAATCAGATACGGCTTCTACTTTCTTTTCTGCCATCACCATACCTTGAGGGGTAAGGATAACCGCTAAAAACTCAACTGTGGTAACATGAAACTCACACTTGGTTAGTTTGCAATATAAATGGTGCTTTTGAAGGGCTGCAGGAATTTTCTTGACATGTTGTACATGTTCATTTTCATTGTCTGAGTAGATCAAAATGTCATCAATGTAGACTATGGCAAATATGTTGAGATACTCTCTAAGAACGTCATTCAAGAAAAATTGAAATGCTGCTGGAGCATTACACACACACCAAAAGGCATGACGGTATATTCAAAGAGGCCATATCTTGTCTTGAACGCTGTTTTCCATTTGTCGCCCTCTCTCATTCTGACCAAATGATAAGCACCTCGTAGATCAAGCTTCGTGTAGATTTTTGCTTTCTTTACTTGTTCCAGCAAGACCGGAATTAGGGGCAAGGGATATTTATTCTTGATGGTGACTTTGTTAAAACCCATATAGTTGATACAAGTTCGAAGATCTCCATGCACTTTCGGAACAAAAAACAAAGGAGAGGCTTCAGGAGACTTAGAAGGGCGAATTAAACCATTCTCCAAGAATTAATCTAGATACTTTTGTAAATGTTGATTTTCATGGTCTGACAGGGCGTATACACGATAGTTGGGGAGTATCGCACCTGGAACTAGATCAATTTGACAGTCATAAGATCTATGAGGAGGCAAGTTTTCTGCTTCTTTTTCATCGAATACATCTTCGTAGGATGAATACTGCTTGAGCAATTTAACTTCTTTTTCTGTGGCAGTGGATATGTAAAAGTTGCAAACTTTTGGTACTTGAGACTTTTGGAGGCATTGTTCTTTGTATAGCGCTGATGAGAACACAACCTTTTGTTCTGCCCAATTAATCTCAGGATTGTGATGAGTTAACCAGGGTAAGCCAATGATAATTCCATACTGGGGAGCATGGATCACGTCAAGGATGAGTTTCTCTTTATGTTTATTTCTTTGATTCTTATCCTCACAGATCACCGACAAGGGAACAGTCTGAAGAGTTACCGGATCTCCAGTCAAGAGTTTTCCATCTACTGCCTGGATGATTTCTGGGGTCTTTTTCTCAAAACATGGGATCCCCCATGCACGAACCAATTGGGCATCAACAAAGTTCCCGGTAGCCCCAGAATCTACTAGGGCCTTCTTGAAATAGGTCTTTTTCTTTACTTTAACTTTTATGCCCAGCTTGAGATGTCTAGATTGTGAAGGGTCCACGGTGACACCCAAGAGCAACCCTTCTTTACATCTTGGGTGATTTGAGTTTTCCAGCTTGACTTGTGCATTGGCTGCAAGTTTCGTGACAGGACCTTGTTTGCTCTTTGTTTTGATTGGACATTCTTTGACAAAATTACCTTTGCGCCCGCAATAAAGACATTGTCCATTCTTTTTACGTAGGCCTTTTTCGTCTTGGGTCAGAGGCTTCCTGATTGTTCCGATTTCAATAGGTTCTGACGTGCTTTCTTTCTGAGTTCTTGAGTCTCTATTATCAGGAACACGCCAAGGATATTTCTCAGTCTTTTTGCGTATTCCCCTTCGTTCCGCTAAACGATGAGCCAATCTTAAAACAAGGTTTATCAGGTCTTGACAGTCTGTAGGCTGCGGGTCTATTTGAGCTAGAATATCTTTTAGCTCCTCTTTGAGTCCCTTGTAGAACAAGACCGCTTGCTTTTCCTCCGGCCAGGATGTCTCATCTACCAGCCGATTAAAGTTGGCTAAATATGACACTAGATCCTGGTTACCTTGTTGCAAGTCTAATAATTCACGATCTGCTGATAATGTCACAGTTCTACGATCAAATACCCTTTCAAACTCATGAACAACATTTTTCCAATTGTGAAGCAGGGGACTGTCTTTACGCACAAGAGGAATAGCCCAAGTAGCTGCATCCCCAGACAGGTATGATAACAGGAAAGCTACTCTGGATTGGGCAACAGGGAAAGTGTGTGGTCGGCAGGTAAAATACATTTCCACTTGAACCAGGAAAGATTGCGCTTTCAAGGGATCGCCTGAGAAACGTTCTGGAGGAGCTAGGGGAATGGCTGAAGGAACATTGAGAGAAATGTTCATAGGATTACCTCCAGAAGCCTGCGAAGAAACACCTGGCCAAGACACACCTGTGGGATTTTGTTCCTTCTTCTCTTCCTTATCCTGTAACTGACTCACTCTCTCAGCTAGGCTAGCCAAATCTTTTGATGACACCACTTCTGCTTGGAGCTGCGTGATAGCCCTAACTAGCTCACCCAGCGTGGCCATGCTGAGAACATACACAAACCAGGAGGATTATTAATTTGTGGCCTCACTATTCTGTCAGAGTCACCAGATCCTCGGGGTCTGTGCACATTCCCAACACGTCCACCACAAGACAGCTCTAATACTCTGATTAGAATGTCACAGAGTCTAAGAGAGTCCAAGTGGGGAAAAGGGGATTAGGAAGGGAACTGCTGGGAAGGAGACCTGTAGGAAGCAAAAGGTTAAAACACACAATATCAAGATTATATCATATTAATCATTACTAGGCTATGACTCTAAGCATTGTCATACTGGAAACATGGATAACTTAAACATGGACTTAAATAACTAGGCCTCAAGATTTCTGGATACCTGTGAGGGAATCAAGAAAGATTAGTACAACTTTCTAAAGAACCACTCAATGAAATGTTACACATGGATTAGAAACATTAGAACCTTCTAGCATTACGCTTTCAAATTCAAGAATAGTCTTTTGCATGAGGACCAGGAAATAATCTGAAAGATTTCTATACCACCATATGAATTGTACTTGAGGAACTTATTATGCACATACAATATAACATCTAGAATTCTAACACTTTAGTTTTCTTAAAATGCAGGAACATGAATTGCGCACATTGCAGATTTCCACAAAGGTTTATAAATGCCATGAAATGATTGTGCACAATGAATAACATGAGTTAGGCACGAGACAATGAATCGCGCATCTTGCCGATTAGAAGGTCACCAAGTAAATGCCATAAAGTGGTAACACACAATGAATATCATGAATTAAACGCAATAAATGAATCACGCGTCTTGCTGATTCGAAGGCCACCATATGAATACCAAAGAAATGGTAGCATACATTGAATATCATGAATTTAACACAAGGAATGAATCGTGCGTCTTGCCGATTCGCAGGCCACCATGTGAATTACAAGAAATGGTAGAGCACACTGAATATTATGAATTAAGCACAGGAAATTAATTGCGCGTCTTGCCGATTCGAATACCACCATGTGAATGCCAAGAAATGGTAATGCACAATGAATATCATGAATTAGACACAAGAAATGAATTGCGCTTCTTGCCGATTCGAAGGCCACCATGTGAATGCCAAGAAATGGTAGCACGTACTGAATATCATGAACTAAACACAATAAATGAATTGCACGTCTAGACGATTCGAAGGCCACCATGTGAATGCCAAGAAATGGTAGCATACAATGAGTAACATGAATTAAGCACAGGAAATGAATTGCGTGTCTTGGCGATTTGAATGCAACCTTGTAAATGCCATAAAATGGTAGCGCACAATGAATATCAAGATTTGTACTCGAGTAAAGAATTGCGCGTCTTGCCGATTCAAAAGCTACCTTGTAAATGCCATAAAATGGTAGCGCACAATGAATATCAAGATTTGTATACGAGAAAAGAATCGCACATCTAGCCGATTTGAATGCTAGCATGTAAATGCCATTAAACATCAAGCGCACATTCACACGCACAAGAGCAAAATAGTTTTATCATGCTAATTAGCCCCAAGAACTCGAAACCCTTCGAGAATGGGATCGGGGTGCCCAGCCCGACCTCCGTCTTACCGCCCTGATCAAGAATCACCGAACAAAGTGAAAGGGCGAGGCCTGGAAGATCAAAGTAGGCCTCCGGAACAGGAGCTCAGGAAGTTGCTGCTGCTCTGCACCGGGACCTCTGAATAGTGAGCACGTGGAGCTGGGCTGGCTCCCTTATATAGAGTCTTGGCCCAGCCAACAAACCACACCCAGGCATGCTGCAGGGAAAGCTTCTAGAAGGCCCTGGAAAGGGACAACACCCTGACACACTCTCAAAGTCTGCAGCAGTACATTGCAAATGAACAGTATTTATATGCACCTTGAACATAAGTCTTCAGGATAAAACTCTGCAATGCAAAAGGTTCAACAACAGCATATCAGCACAATGCATAAATTACGTTATCTTGAGAGTGCTGGGTTTTTGCATTCTAGTTGCCCGTAGAGCGCGCACTGCCCTGATGTTGACATTTTTGGACTGCTGATGTTTGTGCCTCATACCTCACAGATCTACACTTCCCAAAGCAAGCTGAAAGAGTCAATACTAATCTGACACCATAGGATTTGTATATTTTATGCTTATTAATATTTGTAACATCATATTGCATTAATAAGTCAGTTATATTCCATTACCAAACTATGTCAATCAAAAACATAATCAGAATCTGTTACATAGGCTGTCACAGTCCTCTAGAAAGCCGGTAATGCTCAATTAGAAGGGTTAAACTGAACTTAAGCAGTTAAATCATCCACACAGACAGGTAGGCATGTCTATCCACATCAGAGAAAGTTAAACTCAGTCACATTGTCATCAGACATGTTATATATTGACTTATATAAGACTACATTAATGTATCCATATCAATGTAATTAAGAATAGCTGTTCTTTATAGAACTCCCTTTGTGTTATATTTTACATTTCCTATGTGGTATTTCCCGTGGTATTTCCCTGTGTTCCTCCTCCTCCTTATAGTTTTGATACCCTTAGAACTTTCTGTACTTGGGATTCTAGATGATAGTTAGTCTGCTTCTGAGGGGAGGCTGATGCCACAAGATGTTTGCTTGGACTCTCATACATTAAACTGCTAATTCAGATATTACCAGCACAATATCTTTGGTTATTCTAGATAGGACAGCAGCCTAGTCAGTGAGATTTGGGGGGGGGGGGTCACTAAGAGATTTCCCAACCATCTGCGCAGTGTGCCCAAATAAAAAGATGGACTATCAGTGTTTGAAGGACTGAATGATGGGCACTGGAATGATAGAGGCTTAGACAGTTAAGGCTGACAAAGACAGGGACGGCAAAATTATGAAAAAGTAATGACCTTTCTTGAAGCTTCTCAAGTCTATGCAATTATTTATTTTTTATGGAATGTGCTTTGATAATATCTGACAGAAGATTGGTGAGTTGGGCACATGCTATAGAAACGGTGTTGAGTGTGTAGGTGTTGGGATCCCACAATTTCGATGACCCAAAACTTTACCTCACCAGAAGACCCACATTTCAATGAATTGGAATCTCAATTAAATGTCAATTTCATGAGACAATGTGTCCCCAATGTAAGGTACCTGCAAACATATCAAAAGATCAGAAATACAGTTAATTAAGTAAAAGGGCCCACTCAATAACTGATTTCTATTGCCGTAGAATAGTTTAAAGCATTTATTACAAAAACTCAAAAGGAATATGGTACAGAGTCAATGCCTTGAAGGCTTTTAGCAAATAGAGCATTATAGAGAACCTAAAAATGAAAAATATTATAAGTCCCAAGAGGGCAACAAAAACAATAGAGAAAGAGGCAGTATGTCTAGCAGCATTTGAAAGTTAGCTGGCTCACCTCCCCAAAATGAGGGCTTTTTTGCACATTATTTTCTCATCTGAAATCACCACAACTGCAGATTAATTGTGGTAAAATTAATTGTGTTACATTCTCAGCAAATCAGAGCACAGTTTTATCAAGAGTCATATTGCCTTAGTACCTAAGCATTATTCCCCAATATGAATATTGATTCTGCTCACTCTATGCTAATATAAATAGATTAATGGTCAATCCAAGGGGGAAGTAACCTAGACTTCCGCGGTGATCTAATGACTAAAATAATTCTAAGTGTACAAACAATGTAACATCAATAGAAATGTATTGCATTGTATATTTCTTTAAACATGTTATTCTAGATGCAAGGTTATATTTGTCTGAATAGGTGCTCCTAATAAGACAGTCAAAGTGATAAAAATGTGCAGAGAAGTGAAGGTGATATATACAATATGTACAATGGGTGGTTTTAGGAATATTATGGAATTCTAGTTGCTCCGTCAGTCCAGGAAGCCCTGAAGTCACATAAGATTTCTTTACAGTTCTATATTCCACACTCAGAGGTATGTTGACGTTTCGACCCAGTTGCAGAAACTAATCAAAGGTGGGTCATCATCAGGACTGGGAAAATTCAAGTCTTTAGCACCTATGGGTAGTGTAAATATCTGAGTTACTAAACGTCTATTTAATCTGTTTCTACTATTATTTAGAGGGGAGGGATTAAGCACTCACCTAAGATCCAGTGTAGAAATACACTGGGACGTCTTCCTGGCAGGATAATGACAATTGATGTGGTACTCTGTTTATATATTAATTATGTAGAATGTAATCATAGGGTGAAACAGTGACCACTTACGTGTTATGTAGTACACTGTATCCCAAGGACGTGGTCTGGGAGTCAATTAATGATCCAGTGGTCAGTGTTGTGTCTTCCAGGTCATAAAAGCACAGAGAGCCATTCATAAATGAAATCCAGGGCTCACAATAACTAAAAGACAATAGTCGTATGAACTAGCCTGTGTTTAAGGGTGTGCTAGTCAAGTAAAGTGGTAAAAACTAAATGTATACACTTACTGGTCAGAATTAATCAGGGGATTACATTCTAAGGGCCAGGGTGAGTCATCAGGGATCTCCCGACATCACACTTCCTTTACCTTTATCAGAACACACAGACTGGATAGAAAGACACAATACGGTCTACATTAACATATCTACTAGCATGCCCCCCATATTCAACTTGTCATGCCACCATTTGACACCACAGGAACTCTCAGTACTAAGTAAAGGACTATCGTTTGTACCCACTACTCAGCCTAACCTTTTTTAGACTAAAATTGAATTACAAAGATTTTTCAGGCGCATCCGCCTAAGTAATTTCTTTAAAGACAATCCTATTCAGGGCCCTCAGAGCATTACAGGCCTCAGACCACCTTCTACATTCATTCCACCTTCAACCTCCATGCCGGTCGAAATACTAACTTTCGATAAAGTGGTACTAAAAGACATTGAAGCTCTGAGTACCAAGCGGAGTTATGTGAAGTTCAATCTCACCTACGAAGAAAACATAGCCCTAAAACACCTAAAAGAAAAACAAGACATAGGTGGTCATTACAACCCTGGCGGACGGTGTTAAAGCAGCGGAAACACCGCAAACAGGCCGGCGGACAAAAAAAGGGAATTATGACCCTGGCGGAAACCGCCAACAAAGACAGCCACTTTAACACTTCGTCCGCCACGGCGGTACAGACAAGCAGCGCGGCGGTCACCGCCAACAGACAGGTGAAAGACAATGTACCGCCCACAGTATTACAACCCGCCAATCCGCCACCTTTTCCGGGGCGGATTCACCGTGGATAAAAACACAGCGGAAACAGCTTTTGCTATGGGGAAACGCTCACCTGAACATATCCCACGAGGAGCGAGGAATCCATGGAGCCGGAACTCCAAATACTCCCTGCCCTTGTCTTTCTGCTCCTCTACGACCAACAGCTACGTAGGCGCCGCAGACAACGGTGAGTACTGTACCTACGACATGGGGGAGGGGGAAGGCAAAAGTTAGGGGGACACCCACCAAACACCCCCATCCCCACCCTCGCATATTACAACATACACACCAATGCATTCACAAAAAATCACAGTAACAACCCACAATTCCTCCGGAAGAATGAATACACAAAGCGAAATTCAGTCAAACATTGTAATGTGCCAATATACATGTCACCCAAAAATATACAGATATATATATGAAAATCAGTCATTATTATATACAATACGAGAAGTAGTGCAGATATGTACATAACAATGTCCGTGCACCAACAGTCCAAAAATGCATGGGCGAGGCCCACAAACGATACCTGACCACAATCGGAGAGAACACTGCCGGGGCATCAGATAGAAATACTACAGACACCTCAGGGGGAAGGGAAGGGGGGGCACCTCAGCCGGATGACTGCAAAGCCAGATCCACGACGGGGCTCCATGCCCATTTATGCCATCCTGGGGAGTGCAAAGCCACAGTCTCTCAAGTCCATACAGTGGTTGGTTTGCCCACTGTGCCATCCTGGGGAGTGCAAAGCCACAGTCTCTCAAGTCCATACAGTGGTTGGTTTGCCCACTGTGCCATCCTGGGGAGTGCAAAGCCAAAGTCTCTCAAGTCCATGCAGTGGTTGGTTTGCCCACTGTGCCATCCTGGGGAGTGCAAAGCCACAGTCTCTCAAGTCTCTACAGTGGGTGGGTTGCCCACTGTGCCATCCTGGGGAGTGCAAAGCCACAGTCTCTCAAGTCCATACAGTGGGTGGCTTGCCCACTGTTCAATCCTGGGGAGTGCAAAGCCACAGTCTCTCAAGTTGACGCAGGTCTCTACTGGTACTGGGGGGGACTGGTGCCCAGACTGGATGAGTCTCCCCGTGAAAGGTCGTGTCCTGTCACTGTCCCAGCTGCACATGGGATAAGGATGCCTGATGTGGTGGTCCATTCATTCCTACCCGGTGCATTGCACTGTTCAGCGGTGCTTTGCCATGGCGGTCTTTGCCCTGTTCAGCGGTGCTTTGCCATGACGGTTCAGGACTATTCAGCGGTGCTTTGCCATGGCGGTCTTTTCCCTGTTCAGCGGTGCTTTGACATGGCGGTTCAGGACTGTTCAGCTGTGCTTTGCTATGGCGGTCTTTGCCCTGTTCAGCGGATCTTTGACATGGCGGTTCAGGACTGTTCAGCGGTGCTTTGCCATGGCGGTCTTTGACCTGTTCAGCGGTGCTTTGCCATGGCGGTCTTTGCCCTGTTCAGCGGTGCTTTGCCATGGCGGTCTTTGCCCTGTACAGGGGTGCTTTGACATGGCGGTTCAGGACTGTTCAGCGGTGCTTTGGCATGGCGGTCTTTGCCCTGTTCAGCAGTGCTTTGACATGGCGGTTCAGGACTGTTCAGCGGTGCTTTGCCATGGCGGTCTATGCCCTGTTCAGCTGTGCTTTGCCATGGCGGTTCGGATAAGGACATTGGTGTGTGGCATGACGTTCTCTACACTGGACATTGGTGTGTGGCATGACGTTCTCTACACTGGACATTGGTGTGTGGCATGACGTTTCATCACTGCCCAGCCGGGCTGTGGCAGCCGGGGCCCTCCAGGGCACTGACTCCGGCGGTGGCGGTGATCTCTGGACCAGTGACGGTACTTGGGCCCTCCTGGGCAATGACTCCGGCGGTGGTCTCCGGACCAGTGACGATACTTGGGCCCTCCTGGGCTGTGACTCCGGCGGTGGTCTCCTGACCAGTGATGATACTTGGGCCCTCCTGGGCTGTGACTCCGGCGGTGGTCTCCTGACCAGTGACGATACTTGGGCCCTCCTGGGCTGTGACTCCGGCGGTGGTCTCCTGACCAGTGACGATACTTGGGCCCTCCTGGGCTGTGACTCCGGCGGTGGTCTCCTGACCAGTAACGATACTTGGGCCCTCCTGGGCTGTGACTCCGGCGGTGGTCTCTGGACCAGTAACGACGGTGCTGGCGGTTGTGTCTCAACTGCCGTAAATGATGGCGCACTTCTCCGCCGTGACACTCACAACAGGTTGGGGAGACTTCCTCTGGCCCTTCCCCACCTTTGGTGGAGTCACAGCTGACTCTCCAATCCCCTTGGAACCCATGTCAGTTGTTTTCCCACCAGGAGTCTTAACACGGTCCCGTCGTCCACTCTCCAATTTTAGAGCCTTTACAGGGGGTGGGCTGCCAGTACCTTGGCTCCGGGTCCTACTGCCTGCCCTGGTGGCCGGTGCACTCCAAAAACCTTGAACAGCCACCACTGGTATTGGAGGCTTTTTGGCTGAGGTGCTACGATGGGACTGATGAATTGGAGGGGGGAGCAAAAAGGTCAACTTTACAGAGGGACAGTTTCTGACGAACACTGGGATGGGTAGCTGGAGGGGGTCTGGGAGTGGAAGAAGAGGAGGTGGTTGTAGGAGGTGTCACTTTAGCTGTTTTGGGTGCAGGTACTGGAGGCTGTCGTGAGGTGGATGGATGTTGGGTGAGTGATTGCCGGCGTTTGGGTACTTTGGGAGGGGGCGTCACAGACACACTGGGAGAGGACACAGGGGACGTGTAAATGGCAGTGGAGGTGGTGAGTGCAGGTGAGCGGCTTGTGGTGCTGGGTGTCCTGGTGCGATTCATGGTGACTGTAGATGTGGTGCATGCAGGTGTGTGTGTAGACGAGACTGGGAGGGAGGAGGGAGAAGAGGAGGGAGAGAGACACAGTGGAGGCAGTGGATGTTGTTGTGTCTGTATGTGGCTGAGGCTTGCGTGAGTGCCTGTGGTGTGTGTGGTGCCTATGTTTGCTTGAGCTACTTGGGTGTGTTGACTTGTGTGCATGCTGGTCTGTAGGTGTGCTTGGGATGGGCTGGGGTACAGGAGATTGGGTCTGGGTGGAGGAAGTTGGAGGGGGGAGGCTAGACACAGGGACAATGGCTGCCATCAGTGCTGAGGCCAAAGATTGCAGGGTTCGCTGAAGGACAGCCTGACCAGAATGAATGCCCTCCAGGAATGCATTACCGTGTTGCAACTCTCGTTCTACACCCTGGATGGCATTCACAATGGTAGACTGCCCAACAGTGAGTGACCTAAGGAGGTCAATGGCTTCCTCACTGAGGGCAGCAGGGGTGACTGGGGCAGGGCCTGAGGTGCCTGGGGCGAAGGTGATGCCCACCCTCCTGGGTGAGCGGGCACGGGGCGAACGCTGAGGGGCTGCTGGGAGGGCGGTGCTGGTAGGGGAGGTGGCGGCTGTACCTGTAGAGGTGGGGGGCACAGATGGTGCCGCCACCACAAGGGAGCCCACATCGTCGAACGAGTCCGTGTCGCTGCTTGGTGATCCGGTGGCCGACGTGAAGCTTCCCTCGCCCTCCGTACCACTGATGCATTCAGAGTCCGTGGTGTGGCCCTCCATGGCGATGTGGGATGCAGCTCCCTCGTGCTCCGGTGCCACTGTACTTCCGCCTGTTGATGCTGATGTACAAAAGGACAGGGAGAGCAGAAAAAGGGGGGGAGAAAAAAGAAAGAGGGTTTTAGTGCATGGCATACCGCTACTGTTGGCGGACAAGACAAACGCAGCTGCCCCCTGCATTACGCCGTGCTCCTGCCCTCTGCACATGCAATTTCTGGGATATGGCCGATATGGCAATGGTGGACATCTGCGCACATGGATGCCACAGGGGCAACTATACCTCGACTTGGCACTCTGCTGAGGTGGGGTAGAGTGCCACATGGCCTACATTACGGAGGGGCCTTGCCTACTGAACTCGCTCTGGCCTAGGGACACCCACAGCCCACCTCCCCCACCCAGACACCTCCACTGCACGCAAAGTCAGCAGAATGAGGTTGTACTCACCCCCTTGTGTCTGCTGTGATGCCCTCAAGCGCCCATCCAACTCCAGGTAGGCCACCGCCAGGATCCGGAACATCAGGGGGGTCATGGTGCGACGGGCACCCCTCCCACGTTGGGAGGCCATCCCCAGCTTAGCCTCCGCCATCTTCTTGCTGCAGCGGCGAATGTCCTCCCATCTCTTACGGCAGTGGGTGCCCCGTCTCTGGTGGGCCCCCAGGGTCCGGACCTCCTTGGCGATGGCACGCCAAATGTCCATCTACTGGTGGGCGCTGACCTACATGACATGCACAAGGAAAGAGGAACAGTCATTACCAACTGCACCGTCGTTGTGAGTGCCCCCCTCCCTACTCTGGCCATGTGGCCCATTCATTCCCATGCATTAATGTTCTATGAACTCTGCACCCTTCCCTCTTCCAACCAGCCCTCTCCACCCAGGCCTAGCCCATACAACGTGCTCCCTGTGTACTAACCTGTTGGTCTGGAGGACTGTAGAGTAGCGTGTACTGGGGGAGGACCCCGTCTACCAGTTTCTCCAACTCCTGTGCAGTGAAGGCAGGGGCTCTTTCCCCAGATGCAGCAGCCATCGTCGCTTCCAGACCGAGGTCACAGCAGCACTAGCAGTGTAGGTCCTCTCCTGTCGAAGGTCAGGTATCTAGTGATTGAGGAGATAGAAAATGGCAGTGACGTCCGCAGCGGTGACGTCTGCGGCGGTGCGCATCATCACCGCCAGCGCACCTGTTCATTGGCCCCTGGGACCCATAGGGTCCAATGTTAACCAATGCAGCATTGCGCCGCGGTCTACGACCGCCTACCTCGACGGTGTGCAACGCCAGCGCAGTTACCCCACAATCCCATTGTCCCAGTTTATAGGTCAGGCAGCGGCCATTTCAGGGGCCCACATGGCTTCATTTACTACTGCGTCACACAGGCCTACACTCAACACACATACAGGAAGGGTTTTGTGAGTGGTGTAGTCTTGTGTGTGGCTGTGGGTACATACCTGCAGGAATAATGACTGGTTCTTCGCTGTTGTCCTTCGTAGGCACCGTTTGCTGGGACATATGAGAAGATGGCGGAATCCTCCGGTGTACCGATCGCTGGTGGACCTGTTGACAATGGAAGAGCGACATGTCATCGTAACCTACCGGTTTGACAGTGCCACAATCCAGGAACTATGTACCCATTTGGAGCCAGACCTGATGTCACCAATCCGCCATCCGACTGGATCCCCCCTGACGTGCAGGTGCTGTCAGTGCTCCATTTCCTTGCCAGTGGGTCTTTTCAGACAACTGTGGCCATGCCATCAGGGATGTCTCAGCCTATGTTTTCCAATGTGTTGTCCAGAGTGTTGGCTGCCCTTCTGAAACACGTAAGGAGATACATCATTTTCCCTGAGGTGGAGGATTTGCCTACAGTGAAAGGTGACTTCTATGCCCTTGGACATATCCCCAACGTCATAGGTGCTATTGATGGGACCCATGTAGCTCTGGTCCCCCCCCACAGGAGTGAACAGGTGTACAGGAACCGGAGGAGTTATCATTCGATGAATGTCCAGATGGTCTGTTTGGCAGACCAGTACATCTCGCAGGTAAATGCTATGTTCCCTGGCTCAGTGCATGACGCCTACATCCTGCGGAATAGCAGCATCCCTGATATGATGGGTCAACTCCAGAAGCACCGTGTATGGCTATTGGGGGACTCTGGTTACCCCAACCTGTCCTGGCTATTGACCCCAGTGAGGAATACCAGGGCAGAGGAACGGTACAATGAGGCCCATGGGCGGACTAGGAGGGTGATCAAACGCACCTTCGGCCTCCTGAAGGCCAGGTTCAGGTGCCTCCATATGACAGGTGGATCCCTATTCTACTCACCGAAGATGGTGTGCGACATCATCATCGCCTGCTCCATGCTCCATAATTTGGCTTTGCGACGCCAGGTGCCTTTTCTGCAGGAGGATGATGCCGATGAAGGTGTTGTAGCAGCTGTGGAGCCTGTGGACAGTGATGAGGATGAAGCTGATGAAGAAGACAACGACAACAGGGAGTCAGTCATACAGCAATATTTCCAGTGAGACACAGGTGAGAATTTTTTTATTTTTAGCATTACATTTACTTTCACACGTCTACCTCTATCCTGTTTTTCGATTTAAATCACTATTTGGTAACTGAGTTGTACCCTCCCATTACAGTTTCACAGGTGTGGTTACCTACGTGGCAACTGCTTGCATCCTTCAAGGCCTTGTGATGTGTGACATAGGTATGTTAGCTTTACAATGTTACACCCATTATGACATTGTCATTGATAATACATATTTAGTTAATCGCAGACTGACTCCAGATTGTTTTGTGTTTCAAGGGTGTTTATTGAAGTGCTCAGAAATGTGAGGGGTTTGTAAAATGGTGATGGGTGATGGCGGAGGAATGTCCATGGCAGAGGCCAGTCTATTAGTCTAACATGTGCACTGCCTATATGGGCATAGGAAGTGGAGCTGGTGCAGTTGAAGTATGGACAGGGTAACAAAGTGGGACAGTGGGGTGACAATCAGGGTGGTCTCATTTCCTGGCAGGGGTCTTGCCATCTTGCTCTGTCCTGTTCCTGGATCTCAGGGACTGCTTGCGTGGTGGTTGTCCATCTGCAGGGGGTGGGGTGCTGGTGTGGTGGTCCTGTGGCGGGGCGTCCTGTCCACTAGCGCCGGCGGAGGTGGTGGGCAGTTCATCGTCCATGCTAGTGTCAGGGGCCCCTTGGAGTGCCACGGTGTCCCTCATGGTCTGCTGTATGTCCTTCAGCACCCCTACGATGGTGCCCAGGGTGGAGCTGATGGTCCTGAGCTCCTCCCTGAACCCCAAATACAGTTCGTCCTGCAGGCACAGGGTCCCCTGCAACTTGTCCAGGACCGTCGCCATCGTCTCCTGGGATTGGTGGTATGCTGCCATGATGGAGGAGAGGGCCTCGTGGAGAGTGGGTTCCCTTGGCCTGTCCGCCCCCTGTCGCACAGCAGCCCTCCCAGTTCCCCTGTGTTCCTGTGCCTCCGTCTCCTGGACCGTGTGCCCACTGCCACTGCCCCCAGGTCCCTGTTGTTGTTGGGGTGGTGGGTTACCCTGGGTGCCCTGTAGTGGTGGACACACTGCTGATTGACCTGTCCTGGGTAGGGAGGTTTGGGCCCGCTGGGTGGGTGCTGTGCTGGTGTTACCAGAGGGTGGAAGGTCGGTGTTGGGCTGTGCCTGTGCAAGGGGAACCGACTGTCCCGAGGCCCACGATGGTCCGGGCTAGTCATCAGGATCGAGTAGGGCAGAGCTTCTCTCGTCACTGTGGGCCTCTTCTGGGGGTGGAGTGGTGTTGTCTGGACCCTCTAGTGTGGTGACGGTCCTTCGGGTTCCTGCAGGGGCATAAGTGCATGATTATTGCATGTGTGTGTGTAATGGTGTGCAATGGGTGGGTGTTTGTGTACCCCAGTGCAAGCATTCCTGTGTGTGGGTTTGTGTGGTGTTGGTTGGGGTGGTGTACTGGGTATGTGCAGTGGGCATGCTTTAGTGCTGGGTGTCCATGCTTAGTTGTGTCATGCAGGGCTTGGTGTTGGGATGGGTGGTTGGTGTCATGGGTACATTAGTGAGGAGTTGTAGTGATAGGGGAGGGGGTGAAGGAGGGGGTGTGTGATAGCATGCAGGTAGGGTGGGGGATATGATAGTTAAGAATTGACTAACCAGTGTCCCATCCTCTACCGACTCCTGCGAGTCCCTCAGGATGCAAGATGGTCAAGACTTGCTCCTCCCATGTTGTTAGTTGTGGGGGAGGAGGTGGGGGTTCGCCGCCAATCCGCTGTACCGCGATGTTGTGCCTGGAGACCGTTGAACGCACCTTCCCCCGTAGGTCGTTCCACCTCTTCCTGATGTCCTCCCTATTTCTTGGGTGCTGTCCCACTGCGTTGAACCTGTCGACTATTCTGCGCCATAACTCCGTCTTCCTGGCTATTGATGTGTGCTGTACCTGTGAGCCAAATAGCTGTGGCTCTACCCATATGATTTCCTCCACCATGACCCTGAGCTCCTCCTCAGAGAACCGGGGGTGTCTTTGGCGTGCCATGGGGTGGTGTGGGTGATGTGTGGGGTGGTGTATGTGGTGATCGTTGTGGTGAGTGTAGTGGTGTGTGGTGTTTTGTGCGTGGATGTTGTGTGGGTGTAGTGGGGTTGTCTATTGTGTGCTCTCTCTCTGTCGCCTTCGTCTCTAATTTTTGGTAGTAGGGGTTTGTGGGTGATGTGTGTGTGTGTTTTATATTGTATTGGGTGTTTGGGAGTGGTGTTTGTATGTGTATCAGGTGTGTGTATTTGGAATTGTCCAATGTGGCGTTGTTTTGGAGAAGTGTGTGTATTTTGAGCGCGGCGGTGTGTACCGCCAATGGAATACCGCGGTTGAAAGACCGCCGCGTGGATTCGTGGGTCGTAATAGCATGGGCGTGTTTCTGTTGGCGTGGAGGTGGAGGATTTGTTTCCGCAAGTTTATCACTGACCTTTGGTGTGGCGGTCTTGTTTGGGTGTCTGAATTTCGGCGGATTCCAGGATGTGTGTCATAATAGCTGTGGCGGAATGCCGCGGCGGTGTATTGGCGGTCTTCTGCACGGCGGTAAGCCCCTTTTACCGCCAATGTTGTAATGACACCCATAGTGATTAAATCAGCTGATAAAGGCGGCGGTATAGTATTACAAGATATTAATGATTACCAACAAGAAATACTTAGACAACTAAGCGACAAAAATTTTACAAAGAGATCACTTCCGATCCCGCTAAGCTGCTGAGAGAACAAATATTGGAACTCACAACAATGAGGCTAAACCTAGGCTTTGTTACCAAAAAAGAACACCAATTCCTCAACAAAAAATATCTGCACATCCGTGTAATATACACCTTACCCAAAATACATAAGAGGTTGATAAACTATCGGGTTGCGGATCTATGTTAGAACCATTATGCCAATACCTGGATTACTTCATCAAACTTTTGTGCCCCTCCCTAAAGCATACACTAGGGATAGTATGCACGTTATCATGCTGTACGAAGGGTTAGATTTTTCTCTGGACACTGAGATACTAGTCACAATGGATATACAATCCCTGTATACCAACATTCCCCAAGGACAAGCCTTAAGAACACTAACTAAAATACTTGACTCCCGAACCCAACCGGTGCAAGTGCCAACATGGTTCCTCATTTCCATGATGGAAATAGCCATGGGCAAGAACTATTTTTTGTTCAACAATTGGTTTTACTACCAGACCAAAGGAGTGGCCATGGAAGCTGCCTTTGCACCAAACTTAGCAAACCTCTATATGGCAGACTATGAGACCCAATACATCTTCAATCAGATAAACCCTTTCCTATGCCACATAAGAAAATGGTCAAGATACATCGATGATGTATTGCTCATTTGGCATGGTTCCATAATCCAGCTACAAGATTTCCACACATGTCTGAATGGTAAATCCAATGATATCCAGTTCACCATTGAGTCCAGTAGGGAAAAGATCCCCTTTTTAGACCTCAAAATAGGAGTAGAAAGAGACAAATTCTTTGTGACACTTTACCGTAAGCCCACTGATAGAAACACACTGTTACATTACTCCAGCCACCACCCGAGAGGCCTGAGAGATAACCTCCCTTTTGGGCAGTTCCTCCGTATTCGGAGAAATTGCACAAAGAGAACTGACTATTTCAAAGAATCTGACATCTTAATTAAGAGATTAGTTGAAAGAGGCTACCCAAAAAGACTTGTGAAAAGGGCAAGGAAACGGGCGTGGTATAACCACAGAGAAGCTCTTCTGGAACCCAAACAACTAAAACCAGAAAACAACAGGCTAGCGTGTTTCACCACATGCAGCCCGGCCAGTAACGACATCCAGAAAATAATTTTACATCATTGGGCACTTATTAAGGAGCATCTCCACACACAGGAAGCTCCTCTCTTTTCCTTCAAGAAAGGCAGACACTCTCACTTGTGCACTCCTACCGCAGGCGCCCAAAAGAAAGGTTAACACACTATGGGATTTACCGGCTGTAGTGGGCCACTACAAATGCAGTAACTGTGCGGCATGCAAGATGACTTTCAACACCACGGAATTCTGTCACAAAAACTACACACTCACCTTACCTAAATTCACCAACTGCAATACACATGACGTTATCTATGCTATTTGGTGCCCCTGTGGACTGCTGTACATTGGACAAACTACACAGAAAGTTAAGTGCAGAATCCTACAACAAAGCAGGATAAAATGCAAAACGCCAGGTGCCCCGCTAGTAGAGCATTATGAAACACTACAACACAAATGCGATGACATCAAATGGCAAATAGTGGAATAAATCTCCTTGGTACCAAGGGGAGGAGACAAAGAATACATCTTAGCAAAATGTGAGCTATTTTGGATAGAGAAATGTGGCACAATTAAAGAGGGACTTAACACGATTGAAAATTGACGCCACTCTTCCCTCTAAGACATGTAAGCCGTAGTTACATATGTACAAGGCATGTGACTGTATTCCCACCCCTAATGCCATTATGTCCTATATTCAGTGCCACGAGGGCCTTTCCTCTTTTTATTAACATAGTCACCTTTTTGCAGACTGAGCTTCTACCTCTATTCCATGGGCCGTCTAAGCTTCACTGTCACCTCATACCTGCTTGTTTGAAACATCAAAAACAGGGCCCTGACATACTTATAGATAGCACCTGTATCGTAATTCAAATACATGCATAATACATTGTATACTGTGCGATTTCCTCATTAAAACAACCAATTTTGGTCCTTTTTTAAATTGTATATATATACATTAAACATGTCTTGATAAAACGGATCAGAAAGCCCCCCCGCTCAGATACCTCAAACACACACGCGCTTACTTTCAGGCGTGCCCATAACGGACCAGAAAGGGAACCTTCTCTTCCTGGTCCGCGAGCCGGCGGGCGTATTTCAGATGCAGCTTGACAACACGAGCTCCTGAATGCTGATTGGTGGCCATTTGGACCAATCCCTGAATAAGTTGCTCGCTCCAAGATGATAGCGATTGCGTACTTAAGCTGGCTCGTCGCTTATATGTGTGGCTTGTACCGAAGTAATACACGATCCATCGTGTGATGCCGGGAGATCCCTGATGACTCGCCCTGGCCCTTAGGATGTAATCCCCTGATTAATTCTGACCAGTAAGTGTATACATTTAGTTTTTACCACTTTACTTGACTAGCACACCCTTAAACACAGGCTAGTTAATATGACTTGACTATTGTCTTTTAGTTATCGTGAGCCCTGGATTTCATTTATGAATGGTTCTCTGTGCTTTTATGACCTGGAAGACGCAACACTAACCACTGGATCATTATTTGACTCCCAGACCACATCCTCAGGTTACAGTGAACTACATAGCACGTAAGTGGTCACTGTTTCACCCTATGATTACATTCTACATAATTAATATATAAACAGAGTACCACATCAATTGTCATTATCCTGCCAGGAAGACGTCCCAGTGTATTTCTACACTGGATCTTAGGTGAGTGCTTAATCCCTCCCCTCTAAATAATAGTAGAAACAGATTAAATAGACCTTTAGTAACTCAGATATTTACACTACCCATAGGTGCTAAAGACTTGAATTTTCCCAGTCCTGATGATGACCCACCTTTGATTAGTTTCTGCAACTGGGTCGAAACGTCAACATACCTCTGAGTGTGGAATATAGAACTGTAAAGAAATCTTATGTGACTTCAGGGCTTCCTGGACTGACGGAGCCACTAGAAGTCCATAATATTCCTAAAACCACCCATTGTACATATAGTATATATCACCTTCACTTGTCTGCACATTTTTATCACTTTCACTGTCTTATTAGGAGCACCTATTCAGACAAATATCACCTTGTGTCTAGAATAACATGTTTAAAGAAATATACAATGCAATAAATTTCTATTTATGTTACATTCTTTGTACACTTAGAATTATTTTAGTCATTAGATCACCGCAGAAGACTAGGGGCCATATAGGTAGGTGGCAATTTGCGAGTTGCAAATTGCGAGTCCTTCCGACTCGCAATTTGCAACTCGCAAATTGCTATGCAGTACGGTGTCTCAGACACCGACTGCAACTCGCTATGGGGTCGCAATGACCCACCTCATTAATATTAATGAGGTGGGTCGCAAATTGCGGCCCCATAGCGAGTATAGGCACTCGCTAACATGGAGGCCTGCTGTAGTCAGCAGGCCTCCATGTTAGCGACCTGCTTTTCAATAAAGCAGTTTTTTTTTTTTTTAAATGTAGCCCGTTTTCCCTAAGGGAAAACGAGCTGCATTTCAAAAAATCCGAAACCTTTTGTTTCGGTTTTTTCAGGGCAGGGAGTGGTCCCTTGAACCACTCCCTGCCCTGAAAAAATATTTTGGGGTCCATTCACAAAGGGGAAGGGGTCCCATGGGGACCCCTTCCCGTTTGCAAATGGGTTACCATCCACTTCAAGTGGATGGTAACTGCGACTCCATTTGCGACCGCATAAGCGGTCACAAATGGAATTGCATACCATTGCGAATCGCAAATAGGAAGGGAACACCCCTTCCTATTTGCGATTCGGAAATGCATTTCTGCATAGGAAACACGCATTTGCGAGTCGCAAACGGCAAATTTTGCCGTTTGCGACTCGCAAAGTGCTTCCTACATCTGGCCCTAGGTTACTTCCCCCTTGGATTGACCATTAATCTATTTACATTTACTACCCTGGTCAAAAGGGTTAGAGGGTACCCGCCTCATTGTTTGCTACACACTCTATGCTAATGCCATCTGAAGATGGTAGAATAAACTAGACACATTACAACAGCATCATATTATTAATGAATTACTTACAGTGAGCTAGTGTAAGGACTCTGGAACAAGATACATTTTGTGACAAAGTCTGGGAAGATTCATTTAGAACAGCATCATCAATGACAATGGAAATAAACAAACATGACTCTGCCTGACTGTGAGCTGCAGAAATAACTAACAGTGAGGAGAGAAGAGAAGAGACAGGAGAGACGTCCATTTTGAACAGATAGCCGATTGAGGGCTAGTTAACAAGGGTCAGGAAAATAAACTTCTATATATCATAGTAAACTAGATTTAACTAGAACAGTACTATATCAGTATATACATGTGTAATCAAGTGTAAAGTCACATTCTGCAGGTTGTTAATAATGCACATAAACATAAATACACAAAAAGCTTTAGCAACCTCCCCCCTTTGGTTATTCTAAAAAAACACAATTCATTTAATTAGTAAGCGATTAGAACAGGCTGCATCTCTATCTGCAACGTTTGGGTCATTTCCTCCCTCAATTTTATTTGATTATAAACCGAGCCTCTGGCATCCTCCTTTTCAAATTCTTTCATCTTCCTCTTTGAATACCCTCTTTTCACCCTAGATGTACATTTAAGAAACACATACTCAGCAAATTGGAACCAGAGAAACAGGACAATTGAACAAATCAATACAATTATTATGGGTGTTGAAAACAACCTAAGCATACCCTTTCCAAAACTAGTGAACCATTCACCAAACATATTAACCTCCTTTCTTATCTCAGTAACACATGAACCTATTACTTTCCATAAACCATGCTCCACTATTGCTTGGACTTCACAAGAAATATTAGTTATGTTTAACACATATGCGTTAATAACCATACTGGTATGGGTTATGAAGGTGCAACATTCTCTAACCTCTAAAACCCTGAAAACACCCCTTTTCTTTGTGAGAAGTTTATCTAGCACTAAGTGATTTTGAATAATCATCACCCACATTGCTATTAGTTCAGAATTAATCTGCGTTAAGACACCGGCAATATTAGGAGCAAGCCAGTACACAATATTAGACAATTGTCTTATAGTCACATGATTCATTACCACACATATAGATGGAATTATAGCTCCTAATATATCTAATACTATCTGGCCAAAACCACAGTTCACTCTCTTCAAACCAACAGCATAATGTGTTCCATGCACATGATAAACTCTAGGAAACACAAATGCTAATTAGCAGGAACCCACCCAATTATGATGCAGGTTTAGATCAGCAGTCTTAAAGCACACATAATACATCTCTCTCAGAATTGGTTCCTCTCCAACCAGAAAACCACCACTAACAACATAAATCCTCTCAAACTGACTCTCAATCACATATTCTATTGACCTGACTCCTGTAGATTCACACTGCACCATACACAACGCACTGTTACTTTCATGCTCCATTCTCAATTTTGGATGCCAATTGAAACTCCTAAATTCTGTCTCAGACTTAATTTGCTCTCTTGTCTTCTTGTCATCCTTCCAATCTCTTGTAATTTTAATTCTTCTCTCATTATATTCCCTAACAAACTCATGCCATTCCTTGCATAAGCTGCACACATATATCTGTTTAGTTTTATTTGTATTATGGTTAATTTGTGTTCTCGTATTTAGAAATGTACCATACTTTCACCCAAATTTAGCATCTGCAGAAAGAGGAAGATCTTCCAGTGAAATATCGAAATGATATGGAGGAGGAAAATCATGTTTATCAAATATGCTCACAAACACATTGCAAGACAATGCATAGGAAACTGAAAGCTGCAAGTAGGTCACTCCTTCTCCTGCAGAAGTTATGGAGACAAGTACATACAAAACAGTCTTTGACCCTCATAATGTCCACATACTAACTCAACATTTTAGTAGAGATATTATCATGAAATGCACTAACTAAACTTTCCCTATCTGTAGTAGATCCCAAAACATAAATGTACTGTAATTAATTCATTCTCTTTGGAGGCATATCACGCTGGAGAAAGGAGGCACACCAATAAACCAATTAAAACTTAATATTATGGAGGTCAGGCTTACAACTTTGCAGCATCTGCTATATGCCACTTGTATTCAGATCAAAAATGAAGAGGAACATGAAACTCCAAATGTCAACTAAAACTTTTTTTTTTAAACAATAATAGAACTTTTTTATTTATTCCTTTTTTAAAGTAATAATCAATAATCTAAGTAAACTTATTTTTATCACTCTTTTGTTCAGTTCCTGCTTACAAATTATTTCCTTCATCTGGATTGTTTTGCAAAGTTCAAACTAATTTCAACACTGCCAGACTTTTCTCTGGTGGATGTTCTTCATATAACTCATTTAAAAAAATGAATTGATAAAAGTTTATTTGACTGTTGACCTCTGCAGCTTAATTTTCTATTTCTTATTCAGAGACAGATGCTAGATATGCCCTTTCTGATGAAGCATACTTTCTGTTTGGAATTCTAATCTTTTGTGCTGGCCTTTATGCAACCATGACTCTTTTTCACTGTTCTCTGAGTCAATTTCTACTACTTCATGTTCCTCTTTGGCTTTAGTCTTCCAATCTGCCAGTGGTTTCATTTGCAAGTTCTCTTTACTTTACGTGTGGTCTCAACTCTTGCATATTCACTTGTGACTACAGCTGATTCTTCTCCAATCCCTGATAGACTTGAGCTTTGATCAGCAACACAACTAATTGTGAATTGCTTTCTTCCCCTTTCAACTGGAGCCTTTCAATTGTCGGATGCAAGACTATTTCTTCTTGCTGCTGCTCATGTCTTTGCAACAGCTCTTCACTCTGACCCTCGATCAAAAGTAGCCACTGGTACTGGTGCCTTCACCAGGATTTTCACCCTCATTAGCAACTTTCCCAACTTCACCAGTTTCAAAATGTTCGCCAACCCCCTCTGGATCAATGTTTTAAACTTGAGTTTGACTCTGAATCAGTGGTTGTTATTACCACTTCTTCATCAGCTGTCTTCACTCTTCTTGTGTGCATGATGGATCCACTGTGGGACTCCAGCACAGTTCACTGCAGCATAAGCCACAAGTACAACCTGAAATGGCCCCTTTCAGCATTCTTCAACTTTTACACAGGTTTATCTTTATGAGGACCCAATCTCTTGGATTTAAGGGATGGCACTGAGTTTATTTTGTTGATGCTGTTGTCACACTCACTTGATGAGAAACGGATTTCTGCAGTAGTCTAGAGGAGTCTGCAGTAGTCTAGAATGAGGTTTTAAGTCATTGAAACAAATGTAGCTGAAGGCCAGTCCTATTGCCCTGCCTATTATCACTTCATGGGGCAAGAGACCAGTCCTTATCTGGGATACTTCTAATACTCATCAGTACAAGAGGAAGAGCATCAGGCTATTTCAAACTAGTGGATGCATGCACTTTATCCAGCTTGTTTTTGTTGGTCCCATTTATCCTCCCAACTGTTCCAGATGATTAGGGATGATAACAAAAATTGAACTTTTCATTAATCAGATGAGATGTATAAATCAATTTAAAAATGTAATCGAAGTGAAAGCCACGATCGGTCTCAATAGAAGTCGGCAGGGCATTAATTCCCTTAACAAAAGCTTGGCAACTGCCTTGCAATCTGATCATTGGGTGGGGTAGGCCTTAACTCATTTAGAAAATAACCAGGCAATCACAAGAATGTACTTAAGGCCATTGTAAACTAGCTTTAAGTGAAATTTCCTTTAAGTATCAAAGGTAGGCTCTTTGATTTTTCACTATGGTACATAAACTCACAATTCTTTTTCTCTGATTATTTTTCTGATGGGTGAAGCACCTCTGACAGAAACTTTCTGAGACACTTCTGAAATTGAAATGTGACCAATACTTATTGAAAGTTCTGGTCATGCCACCACCCGCTGAATGCAACTGACTATGTACATTTGTAGCCAAGCAATTCTACATCAAATCAGGTAAGATATATTTATATTCAGGAGTGGTAGGCACATCTTGATAATTCTTATTGTAAAACCAACATTTCCAAACCTTCTTTTCTCTTCCACAGGAACTTCCTTCTGGAGATCCCTCAATTCACTCAAAGACATCTGTATTTGATTCCACAAGAAACAATTTACATTTTCTGCACTTTCAACAGAATTCTCACTAGATTCATTTTGTTCTGTCTCTTCAATCGGAATTTGCTCATTTGATTTCACAGCTTCATTCTCAAGTGCACGTCTCACTACCTGGCCTTCATATTCATTTTTAAGTGTGGCCATGTGTTATCCAGCCGTATGGGCAGTATACTTGACATCAGAAACTCCTTTTGGCTGTAGGATTACTTCTGACAAATTAAGTATGTAGGAATTGTTCCTGATGGGCGCTACAGAGAATCTCATAGAAGCTCTTCATGACCATGATTGTCCAAAGACATGGACCACTCCAAAACCATATTAACTGTTTGTATAGATTGTCAGATTTAACTCCACTGCAAGACAATAAGCTCTTGTCAGTTCAATCAACTCTGCCACTTATGCTGAAGTTACATTTGGCAGGTATGATGTTTCAATAATTTTTCAAAGAGAACATACTGCATAGGCAGCTTTCATAATTGTCTCTTAAACAAGAGCCATCCACAAACAGAATCAAATCGGCCATTTCAGGGGGAATTTCTTTGATGTCTGGTCTTGGTTTTGCACATAACTCTCTGACCTTAATATAGTAATTTCTGGTTCATCATCGCTCCTGTCTTTGTTATTATTGCTATCTGAATCGGGAACCAACATTGCAAGATTCAGAAAATTACAACTTTTGATTGAGATGTTCTCATCTGCCCGTATGACTTGTTCATAACTGGTCAAACAACTGTTTGTCATGTACTGAGTCTGAGTATTGCTCAGCAAAATATTCTCAAAAGAATGTTGAACAAACACAATCAGTGTATGTCCCATCATGATTCTTCACTTTGCTCACTTGCAATGGAAACAGATGCATCAATTTTCAGACAACCCAAAGGGACCTACATATACTTGAGCTAACACACCAAATGGCCTTATGACCCTGTCATTTTTTGAGTAAGGACTGAAAGAGCAGACCAGCCTATCTCTGAAATTAGGCATTTCAGGGAGGGTGTATTGCACAATTTTCCCCTCAAGACTCGGAAGGCCTCTAGAAATTCTATTCAACTGGTACCTTTGACAACACTCTGGGTCAATTTCACTAAAGGCTTTGCAATCAAAGAAAAACTTGGAATCCACTGATGATAGTTGCCAACAATTCCCATAAATATCATCACCTTACTCTGTGTGGTAGAAGGACTCATCTTCAGAACTCTACAACCTTTCCTTGCCTCTTTCTCATTTTGATGACAAATATAAATCTCTTCTTTTTTACAGTACTGCATCTTTTTAGGGAGCACCTTGTGTAAGAAAATGATTCAGTAGTTCAATTATATCAAGTTTACAATCTTCCTTTGTTTTAGATGCCACCAATTTGTCATCTATATATTGAATTAGGACTGAGTTACAGGGCAATTGCAAACTTTCCAAATCTCTCTTTAGTATATGACTAAAAATCGAAGGACTTTCAGTATACTCCTGTGGGATTCAACACCAAACTAGAATTTTTTTTGGACTGGAACCCGAAAAGGAATTGACTACCCTCATGCAGAGGAATAGAGAAGAATGCTTGGCATACGTCAATGAATGTATTCCATTCTGCACCTGTTGGCATCTGACACAGAGGCCCTCATTATGACACTGGCAGTAAATCCCACTTACCGCCACGCTGACTGCCGCCAAGTTACCGCCGCCACAGTGGATATCCGTTCTCCATATTATGACACACATACACCAATCCGTCACTATTCAGCTACAGACACAATTCCACCACACCAAAGGTCAGTGATAAACTGGCGGTATCAAAACCCACACTGTTACGCCAACAGAACTACTCCCACCACATTATGACCCACAAATCACCACGGCGGACATTCAATGGCAGTAAACCATTGGCAGTACATATTGCCACGCTCAAAATACACACACACATACAAAACAACACTACATTGGTCAATTTAAATAACAAACACATGACACCAATACACACACCACACCCACACCACTGTAAAACACACACCCACATTACCCACAACCCTTTACAACTACAAACCATTGGCACAAGACATACCCCAAGATCACAGACAAAACCAGAGCCACACACTACTTACACCTATACACCAGTCATGCACCCCACATCACACACCCCCACACATCACCCTACACACCCTTACCTACACACCTCACACAACACCCAATGCACCACAAAGACACCCCCGATTCACAGAGGAGGAGCTAAGGGTCATGGTGGAGGAAATCATCAGGGTAGAGCCACAGCTATTTGGAGCACAGGTGCAGCAGATATCAATAGCTAGGAAGATAGAGCTATGGCAGAGAATCGTGGACAGGGTGAATGCTGTGGGACAGCTTCCAAGAATTAGGGATGACATCAGGTGGAACGACCCACGGGGAAAGGTACGTTCCATTGCAGCAAGACACCAACTTGTTGTACAGAGGACTGGCGGTGGACTCCCACCTCCTCCCCCACACTGAACAGCATGGGAGGAGCAAGTCTTGGCAATCATGCATCCTAAGGGCATGGCCGGAATAGGAGGAGGACTGGACTCTGGTAAGTCAACTCTATGCTACTACAACCCCCCTACCTTCATGCCATCACATACACCCACCCTCACCCTCACTCCCATCACTCTACCACTTCCCACACACCCCACCATCACATCTCACTTACGCCAATGCCAAGCCCTGCATGACATACCAATGCATGGACACCACTCACAGACCTGCATGGACACCTATCACTAAAGCATGCCCACTAGAGAGAATCAGCTATCCCACCATATACCAACTTACACAAGTGAAAGCTGCCAGGGCAAATACAACCAAAGAGGGCAAGCCACGGATGCACAGTATGTCAGACACAGAAACAATAACACAGCATTAACATCCCCACAGGTGCCCCATCAAATGTCAGCGGAGAGGAGGTTCCAGCAATATCCAGTCCCCCAACAGAAGAGGCCACAGTGATGACAGCAACTGTGGTCTTCTGGATCTGAATGACCAACCTGGCCCATCAGGGACCTATGGACAGCCATTTATCCAGGCCAAGTCACACACTACCACAGAGCCTCCCCCATCAGGAAACACCACCACAACTCCCACCCAGCGTGCCCACACCTCTGTCCCCAGGACACGTCAATCAGCAGTGTGTCCACCGCTACAGGGACCCCAGGCCACACCTCATACCCAAGACAATCAGGGACCTGGAGTCAGTGGCAGTGGGCACACGGTTCAGGGGACAGAGGGACAGGCCAACACGGAAACTGGGAGGAGTGCTGTGCGCCGGGGGGACAGGCCCAGGGAACCGACTCTCCAGGAGGCATTTGCAGAGATCCTGTGAGCATATCAACATTCCCAGGACACGATGTGCCAGATCCTGGACAATTTGCAGGAGAACAGGCGGCTGCAGGAGTGACAGTACCAGGGAACCAGGGAGGACTTGCAGGCCATTAACAACACCCTGGGCTCCATAGCAGGGGTGCTGGCAGAAATGGCCAACACTATGAGGGAGGCAGTGTCACACCAGTGTGCCCCTGCCACTAGCCAGATATCTGAACAGCCTTCCACCTCCGCTGCCGCTAGTGGCCAGGAGGCCCCACCACAGGACAAACAGGTCAACAGTACCCCTCCCCTGCAGAAGGTGAACCACCCCACAAACGTTCCCTGCAATCCAGTCCAGACAGAAGCCAGAGACACTTGCCAAGACCCCACCAGGAAATTAGACTCTCCTGATTGTCACCCTTGTGTCCCACCTTGAACTGCCATTGCTCCCCTTCCTATGTCCCCCTGGACAATGCACTTGTGCTTCAAATAGACTGGAACAATACCCTGGACTTTCCTCCATCATCACCCCATCCCATTGCACTTGCCCCTCCATATTTTAGGACTTCAATAAACACCCTTGGAAAAAAAAGGATTTTGGAGTATGCCAAATATTTAAAGTATGTATTAATTTCAACAGGTACAGACATTGCAATTCAACTGTACAAAAAATGAGCATAGATGTATGACCTGTAGCTGGCTCACACCAGTGATCACACCAGGAGCATATGTGAGGTCACCAACATCTGTAAAATGAATTGCCAAAGGGTACAGTAAGTGGGAATAGAAGTGGGAAATAACAGAATGCCAGTGCCACAGAAATTCCAAAATATTTAATTGAAATGTGAAGTAACACTGTCTTACCTGTGTGTCATTGGAATCACTGCCTGATGACTGATGTTCTGTTTTCCTCATCATCCTCAACCTCACTGTCCACAGGGTCCACTGTTGGCACACAGGCATCTCCAGCCTCCTCCTCCTGCAGAAAAGGCACATGGCATCTCAGGGCAAGGCTGTACAACATGCAGCATACCACTATTATCTGGCAGACCTTCTTCGGTGAGTAGCACAGGGATCCACCTATTAGATGGAGGCACCTGAACGTGGCCTTCATGAGGCCAAAGGTCCTTTCTATTATCCTTCTGGTTCGTCCATGGGCCTCATTATAACATTCTTCTGCCCTTGTCCTGGCATTCCTCACAGGGGTCAGTAGCCATGATAGGTTTGGGTAACCAGAGTCACCTGCAAATATTGAGGGACAACATTTAGCCACACACTATACCATATGGCCCACACCATACCCATACACCAACATATATTGGGTGGGAACCAGGGCTCACCTATTAGCCACACCCTGTGCCTCTGTAGTTGGCTCATCACATTTGGGATGCTGCTATTCCTCAGGACAAAGGCATCATGCACCGACCCAGGATACTTAGCATTGACGTGGGAGATGTACTGGTCCGCCAAGCACACCATCTGTACATTCGTATAGTGGAAACTCTTTCGATTTCTGAACACCTGTTCATTTTGACGGGGGTACAAATGCAATATGTGTTCCATCAATCGCCCCAATGATGTTGGGGATTTGTCCCATTGCATAGAACTCGGCCTTCACTATTGCCAAATCTTCAACTTGGGGAAATACAATGTAGGTGCACATGTGTTTAATCAGGGCAGACAACATTCTGGTTTGCACTATTAAGAACATTGGCTGTGACATTTCTGCTGCCAAGCCCACTGTCACTTGGAAAGATCAGTTGCCAGGAAATGGAGCACTGAGAGAACTTGCGCAAGAGGGGGATCCCCGTGGAGTGACGGATAGCAGATATCAGGTCAGCTTCCAATTGGGCACACAGCTCTGTCATTGTGACCCTGTAAAGTCTATAGGTAAGGATGATGTGCCTGTCCTCCATTGTTGCCATGTCCACCAGGGGACTGTGCACAGGGGTATGTCTCCATCTCCTATTTATCTGCAGTGGTAGCAGTCTATTGGGCAAAAGAATGAGGAGCCGGTCACAAACTGAACAATGGGGCTACAACAGAACTTTGCTGACTGTGAAACTTGTAATGGGTAAGTGTGAATTGTCCAGTATGTACAAATTTCACCAGTGATGCAACAAATGTCCAGGGCCTGACCCCCCTCAACCCCCTTGAAATGGCGTCCGCCTGTCCTGTGTGGAGGAACAGGTTGAGGTAATTCCGCTGACGTTGTGCGGTGTTGCAGGAGGCGGTCGAAAACCGCCGTGCAACTCCTCATTGGATAACATTGGACCCTATGGATTACAGTGGCCAATGGTGATCCACGCCGCCGGTGACTGTATGCACCGCCACGACGTGACCGCCATTTTCTATCTCATCCCTCACTTGCTACCTGATCTTTAACAGGAGAGAACCTATACTGCATGTGCTGCTGTGACCTGTGTCTAGAATCTACCATGGCCCGTGTGACCGGCGAAAGGGCCCCAGCCTTCACTTCGCAGGAGTTGGAGCGACTGGTGGATGGGGTCCTACCCTAGTAAGGACTGCTGTATCGGCCTCCATACCAGCAGGTAAGTACACTATGGGCACAATGCATGTGGCATGAATGCATAGAGTGGTGTTTGTGAAGGCCTTGTGTAAGGGGTGTGGGTGAATGTCCTCTGGGTGATGTGTTGGTTGTGTGCAGGGTCATGTGTGTGTAAATGGTGATGTGAAGGAGTATGGTGGGCCATAAGTGTGACATGCAGGACTGTTTCACTAATTCTAGCTTCCTGTGTGTATTTCCTCAGCAGGTCAGCGCCCATCAAAAGAAGGGTATATGGCGTGCCATCGCCAAGGACGTGCGGACCCTGGGGGTCTATGGCAAGTGGAGCATCCACTGTCGGAAACGGTGGGAGGACCTGAGATGCTGGGCTTGGAAGACAGCGGAGGCTCAGCTGGGGATGGCCTCCCAACGAGGAAGTGGTGCCTGTCCAACCCTAACCCCCTGATGGCCCGCATACTGGCAGTGGCTTATCCTGTGCTGGGTGGGCACCTGAGGACATCACAGCAGCCACAAGGGGGTGAGTACAGTGCCCATCATTACAACTTACGCATGGTAGGGTGGTATCCAGGTGGGGGATGTGTGTCAGTGGGTGCCCCTAGGCCAGGCCTAGCATTGCAGCGTAGGTCCCCTTGTGGCTAGGGTTCTGAAGTGATAATTCTGCTACCTAGCTCTTAGGCATCCACTACTGGTCAGGGCTGCGTGGGTCCCAGGTGTCCTACATTTGCCGGTGGTTGCGGACACCTCTATGACCACCCCAGCTACAGGTACATCCACCACCCCCGTACCAGCACCGCCCATCCAGCAGCCCCTCATCGAGTTGCCCGTGCCCGCTCACCCAGGAAGGTGAGCATCTCCTTCTCCCCAGGCACCTCAGGCCCTGCCCCAGTGAGCCCAGCTGCCCTGAGTGAGGAGGCTATTGATCTCCTGAGATCCATCTCTGTAGGGTAGTCAACTATTGTGAATGTCATCCAGGGGCTGGCAGCCCAGATGCAACAGACTAATGCATTCCTGGAGGGCATTCACACTGGCTTGGCGGCCCAAAAGAGATCGATCCAGGCTCTGGCCCCCTCTCTGATGGCAGCCATTGTCCCTGTTTCCACCCTCCCCCTCGAACTTCAGCTTCCCAATCCCATTCTCCTCAACTCCAACCTATCCCAAGCACACAGGCAGAGGAGCATGCACACAAGACAACACACAAGAGTGGTTCAGGCAAGCACAAGCACCACACTTCATCCCACAGGCACTCACACAAACACCATTCAGATGCAGACATACCAACATCCACTATTTCCACTATCTCCCCCTCCTCCTCCTCGACCACCTCCCTCCCAGTTCCGTCTACACTCACACCTGCATGCACTACATCATCATACACTACCTGCATCATCACCATGCAAACAGAAGACACACCTCACTGGCAGACACCTCCACAACAGCGATGCACACGTCCCCTGTGTCCTCTCCCACTGTGTCTGTCACCCCTTTAAGGTACACAAACGTAAGCACTCAGATACCCAACAGCCATCCACCTCACAACAGCATCCAGCCCATGCACCTGCACCCAAAATCAGCATACAGACACCTCCAACAACCACTCCCTCTTCCTCCACTCCCATTCCTTCTCCCTCTTCCTGCCCCAATGTCCCTAAGAAACTGTACCTATCCACCATTGACCTCTTCCCTACCCCTCCAGCCCCCCAGCCTGCACGTCTGGCCAGGGTGGGAAGAACCCAGCCAAGCACCTCACCCACACAGTCAACTGGACCAGTCGTCACTACACCCACTTGTGGTGGAAAAGGATCCAGGGCACATGTCCTGAGGGTAAAGAAGCCTGCACCAGGCAGCCTCAAGGGAAAGGAGCCTGCCCATGTTGCTGCAAGGAAGACAAAGGAGCCTGCTCCAGATGCTGACAGGAAGACAAAGGAGCCTGCCCCAGCTGCTGCTAAAAGGGGAAAGGAGCTTGCCCCAGCTGGCAGGAAGACAAAGGAGATTTCCCCAGCTGCCAGGAAGACAAAGGAGCCTGCCCCAGCTGCCAGGAAGAGCAGGAGCCAGAACCAGCAGGCAGGAAGAGCAAGGGGCCTGGGGCAGGAACTGTGACGGAGGCCTCACCACCAACCATGGTTGTGCAGCCATCCGAGGTTGCAGGGGATGGGCAGGAGCCTCCCCCACCAGCAGCAGCAGCAGAACCACCTTCAGTGAGTAGCCATACAAGGTTGCAGGGAATGGGAAGGAGCCTCCCCCCACCAGCAGCACCACCACTGTACAGCCATCTGAGGTTGCAGGGGATGGGCAGGAGCCTCCCCCCACCAGCAGCAGCACCACCACTGAGCAGCTGTCACTGCCGGCGGACGGTATATAATCCTGCCTCCAAGGGCTGCTGTCCGGCCTGTCCCATGCAAATCCAGTAGGTATGCACCTACCTGAGAGACTGTGACCTTGCACTCCCCAGTATCAAGAACACAGGGCACAATGCCCCATCCAGAACCAGTGGTTAAGACACCCACCTAACCCAGACTCCCCAGGATCAAGAGCACAGGGCACAGGGCACAATGCCCCCTCCAGAACCAGTGGGTAGGACACCAACCTAACCCAGACTCTCCAGGTTCAAGTACACAGGGCACAATGCCCCCTCCAGAGCAAGTCGGCAAGTCACCCACTTGAGAGACTGTGGCCTTTCACTCCCCAGGACCAAGGACAGGGCATGTTGCACCCTCCAGAGCAACTGGCCAAGTCACCCACTTGAGAGACTGTAGCCTTGCACTCCCCAGGACCAAGCACAGGGCATGTTGCCCCCTCCAGAACCAGTGGTCTTGTTACATCTGCCGGCTTAGGTGTCCCCCGCCCCCCGTCCTCCTGAGGTGCCTGCCTATTTCCCAACTGATGCCCCTGCAGTGTTCTCTCCGTGTTGATGCAGGTGCCATGTGTGGCCTTGGACTTTGGTCTGTGGCCATGTGGACTACGTACATTGTGGACTGGGCTGTGTCCCTTTTTGTGTACATATGTATATATCTATTATTTTGCTCTCATTACGTACACTTTATCAAAATCGTTTTGTCCTTGCATTATTCATCCGAGGTACGGGGTAAAAATGTTTTAGTAATGCAGCTGATTGTGTGTATGGTGTTGAGTGGGGTGTGGGGCGTGTGTGGGTCACTGTCATTTTCCTCCCTCCCCACTTGTGTGCTAGGCAGCTGTACTCCCCGTCGTCGTCTTCGCCGGCATTGGTGTTCGTGGTGGAGCAGCATGTAGAAAATCATGGGGAAGACATGCAGCTTGGGCTCCATGGTGGCGTGGTTGTTCCCTGTGTCTCCAATGGTGAGTCCTTTCCCTTCTGAGCTCAGTTTCTGCCAGGCTTTTGATGTTGTTGGTACCGCCCCCGGAAAGGTGGCGGTTTCCAGGGTCATAATATGGTGGGCGGAACACTGACTTCCGCCTGGCTGTAGGCAGCTACCACCGTGGTGGCTGTTGTTTCCACCCTGGCAGTCGGTGTGGTACATTGGCTGTATATCAGAGATCTTTCAGCCATGTTCATAATTTGGTGTTAATTACGCCGGCCTGTTGGTGGTATTACCGCCACTTTAACACCAACCGCCAGCGTTGTAATGAGGGCCAGCATTACCGCAAGACTCAGTACCACAGGGCAACACAGAATCATTATTTTATTTATTCTCAAAATTGAAAGTACTTCCAAACACTTCCTGCAAATTGCCTGGTTCAATCATTTTCTCAGTGATGGGCTTCATTAATTCTTCTGAAAATGTGTATTGTCTAATTAGAAGGAAAACTGCATTTGGTTTCACATTTGCCTTGGCAGTTTTAGAATTTTTTATCAATCCTATCTATTTTCCTGTGAAATCTCATTCATCTTCATCAACAGTATGGCTTAAATCCAGAGGCAAATCATCTTTAGTAAGAACTGGAAACAATTGAACTCTTGAGTCTTGTGATGTAATTTTAAACGCTGAGGGGCATATTAAAGAAAAGTGGTGGTGAACACATTGCAGCGCCACTTTTCTTGCACCCCTTAGTGCCCCCCTAACGCCACCATATTTAAAATACGGTGCACCATGGCAGTAGTTAGGGGACTAGTGTCAGAATTATTGATGCCAGACTGGTGCTTTCCAGGATTAGCTTCAAACATTTTGACAATAATCCTGTAAAACTCATTGAGGCCCATTGCAATCAATGGTGTGCCAGTGCCGAACAAAGTGATGCAAAGAAATCTGTTAGATTTCTTTGTGCCATTTTTTCTGCCCCCCCATAACGGGGAATCGCCCACTTTGCATACATTATGCCTGGCACAGGCATAATGTAGCGCAAAGGGTTACAAAGTGTAAATATTTGTAAATATGGCGCAGGGATTTTGGCCTCGTTGGGCCACATTAGCGTAAAGAAAGTTATGCTAATGTGGCACATGGAGGTGCTAGGGGCTTTTAAATATGTCACTGAGTCTTAATCTTGGTTTCCAATTGCGACACCGCCTGCTGTACAATTAATCACACAGTTTTTCTTGCAAATAAGTCTCAGCCCAACAAATTGGCAGGACTTGAATCACATAATATGAATTGATGATTGTTCTCCTTTGATCCTACTTTAACAGAGCCATCTGCTGTAAACTGGCTACCAATCTGTTCATTGCTAATGATTACAACTTGGACTTCTCTTCCCAAGAAAGGTAGGTTTGGAACCTCCACAGAACAAACTGTAGAGTGGGTAGCTCCCATGTCTATCAAGAAGGACATGGAGTAGCCATTCACCTCACCTTCTACATAAGAGTCACTTTTGTATACCTCCAGGACTGCTCCAAGTAAGCTATCCTCCTCCTCCGGTAAGCACGGTTAGTGGTAATTAATTTTTGGGAAAAACTGAAGAAAATATTCAGAATCAATGGATTCTGCAGGTACCCTAGACTGTAAGCCATTTTGGGCCAGATTTACAGCAAACTGACACAGCGAAGTGCTGCGCCAAAATCAGCGGCGCTGCTACAGTTTTGAAACACAGGGATGTGCCATTTTTACAAGAATACGGAGCACCCCTCCATTTCCCCTGCACTGGCACTAAATTTAGCTGCCAACGCAGTCATCCTTGTACCATAGTGCAAGGGTGTCTGCATTGAGGGGATTGATCGTTTATGTGCAGGAAGGTGTACCTTCCTGCACATAAACAATCTACAATGGTGCATTCTGCAGCACACATAGAAAAAGCAAAAACAAGGAGAAGTTAAAGCTTTTCTTCTCAGTGCGCCATGCTAACACCACCCTGGGGTGGCGTTAGTTTTTGGCACTGCCACAGATTTCCACATCAAAAGCAGTGGGTGTTGCGGTGGAACACGCACAGCAACACCCATAGTATGCCCCTCTGCTGCAGAAAACTGCATCACGTGGGCATATTTACAAGGTCGCGTTAAGCCACAGAAAGTGGCTTAACACCGCCTTGTAAATACGAGTAATGCACAGCACCCCCGGAGTGTCACAAAAAGTGACGCTCCGATGGCGCTATGGGGCTTGTAAATATGCCCCTCTGTTTCTCATGTTTTGGGGCCTAACCAGAGCTGCGGGTATATTCAAACTGCCTTTAATTTTGCACATTCTGCACAGAGGCTAGTTGGGCTGGAGCTACTGAGTGTCTGCACCTGATTTACATTCTGCTGCATCTGAGGAACAAAATCATACTAGATTCAATCTGTAGTCTGCCTACATTCCCACTTCCTGTGGCTGATTTTACCTCAGAAATGACAAGCAGTGCTCTTCTTCTGCAAATCAATATTTGTTTTCACTCCGAAATTATCTGCAACTCCTCTTTACAACCTTGCATCAACACAGCTCATTTCCCATTCTCACACCTTGCATCTGATGTGCCCCATTCATTTCAGAAATGTTGAATGACACAAGACCCAGATAAGAACTCATCATCTGTTTTTTGCCATATCTTTAAAACCGCTTTGTTTGTGCAACCATCAGCTTCTACTTGATCTTTTTCTGCTTCGCATCAAATCAAACGCTACTATATTTAGCATACTTAGGATTTCATCTATACCCTTAGTTTGCCATTACATAACTGTTCCACTCGTTCCACTTTCCCTTTATATGGGTCCTGGAAAGCAGGGGTTGGGATATCGTTCCATAGAAACAATTTAATATGGTGCCCCTTGTAACACTCTAATCCAATGCCCTCTGTTTTCCCAATGCTGTGCACGTGTCCTAAGTACACACAATTATGTGATCCCCTCGACCAGGCCCACTCCTTATATATGCTTCACATCGTACATGCTGTTTTGTGCATGTGGCCTGAGTGCACCGTTTTGTGATGCATAGGCCAGGACCGTCTCTCTCTTATGTGGCTTTTTAGTTATGCTCTCAATTTGCATTTCTGCCAGCATCACAGCACAAAAAACCCTTGCTTCCTTTCCTATGGTCCCCAAATTCCATTTCCCCTCCAAGACCCATTTCCAAGACAGCGCCAAAATCTTGGGAGATTTGAGTCTTCTGCAAGATTTGGCAGCCATCTTGGGTGTGGTAGTATAAATACTGTATCCTCACTCGAAACCACACTTGGCTTCAAGAATCTTTCTAGGTGGTGGTGCTGGCTCACGTTTCCCTCTTCCCTGCTTACTTGTTCTGAACCAGTGAGTTCCCCAGTGTCTGCCTCCTCTTCGCTCCTTCCAGTGGGCTCTTCTCTTCGACCCAGTCGACGTTTCCTTTGGCACCTAAAAGACAAGAGAACACGAGTCAATTTCCAACCAAAAGAAAAGTCAGTGCACTAAACCTAGTAGTTTGCAACAGTTTCTATTTAAACAAGAATTCCTTTGATTCATTATTTTACGGTGGCATTGGTAATCCAGCATGCTTAGTTACCAAGACATTTGAGTTGTGTCTACAATTAAGGTGTTCAGTTCCCAAAATAAATTGTGCTTGGCTTTACAAATTAAAAGTGATTTGGCACAGGATAAGAACTATCGTTCTGCTCAGTTTGCTGAACCTCGTTATTATCGATTCTACGAACTTGTAACACCAATTGTGTACAATTAAAATGGTGAGTGCCCCTTAGACAAATAATGTATTTATAATGTTGGAATGGAGCTAGTGTTGCATGTTCAAGTTGTTTCTAAGTTGTGTGTTTTTGCTCTTGCAGAGAGCAAAGTTGCAGTGAAGGGCAGAATCTCTGTGCAGGTCAAGTAGCAACTGTCAAGAGAACCAGGTGTCACGATTCGTCTTTCTCTTAAGACCTCTGCCAAATGTAAGTGGAGTATGGCTTAGGATCTCGCATGTCCTGGTCTGGCCAAGATAAGGGAGACCCCTTCTGGTAGCTGAGGTGCTGCTGGAAAGATGGAAGCCTAGGCAGTCCGTGGCCTCCAGAAGAAGCTCCAGAGACAAAAGCACCATGGAAAAAACCTCCAGAAGTGAGCTCCAGAAGATCAGAATGGCACAGTAGAACTCAGAACTCCAAGAGCTGGAACATCAGAAATCTACAAGGAAAACCAGGCAAGAACAGTCCACAGCAGGAACACACAAGAGTGAGGACCACCACCAACCAGAGTGTTGCAACGCAAAGAAGAAAGAAACTCAAGCTCCTTATATACCAGAAAACAGGAAGTGAACAAACAGGAAAAAGGAAAAATGGCATATTAAGTTGGGAAAGTGTCATAGGACAAAATAGGCAGAATGCCATCTTGGAAAGGGACTAATAAAAGGAAAGAGCGGTGCATGCTGGAAAGAACAAGCATTCTGGGACAAAGAAAGCATGGTCCCCAAGACCAAAGTCTTACTCCAAGCAAAAGGACTACGACTCCCGCACTGTTGCTGTTGAACTTCAGGCTCTAGACTTACCTTGTTGCATAAGGAACTACCAGATACCCTGTTGCATGAACAAGTGACTGATTTCATATCCAACTTCTGTTAGATTCTGATATATAGAGACACAAACTGTTGTAAGTTTTCCAGGTTAGACCTTGCATCTCCAATAAGCCTTGAAAAAAATCACCTGTTGTGACGAAATACGTGTTGGCTATGATTGTGGAACAACACTCATCTTATCATTATGATGTCCATATCTACGAATAAAAGGAACCCACTACAACCAAACTCATATGGATGACGTGTTGATTACAAACTACTTTTGAGTGCTGTAGTATCTTGGAAAAATATTTGCATGGTGTTTCATTAGAACACTGTATTATGCTTTTGAGTAGTGGAGCATACCTCACCGCTTAGCACCGTGTTCTACCCTACTGTGGACAACCACCAAGATGAACTATCATTAATTATACTCTCATAATGTTTAGGAGGTGCACCAATCTTTATCACCACTACTCATACCTTTCTTTGTAAATTGAGTCTTAACAATAATACTCTTCAAATATGAGAACTAATTTCAGAACACCAACCCATAACAAGAGCAGATAAGAAACCACCAGCGCCATATTTCTCAGGATTTTCACGAGTCTCTCATAATAAGTATGCACTGGCTGTTTTGGATCTTCTGTAGATCTCAGAATAGTTGCCCAATTGATTTCCTTTTCCGGCATCTTTTTCAAATGCTCTATAACTGCTCTGTACTTGTCAGCAACTACCTAAGACACAGTGTTATTAGAAGCAACTTTAGCTGGTTCCAAAATCGGCCAAGTAACAACAACCTTGTACTCAGACCATAAATCACTAGGAATAACGATCTCAAACAGAGCATGCAAAGAAGTCCAAAGCCTTTTCAAGATAACTGTCAATCTATGAACCTTTTTGTAATATTTCTCTGGTTGCTCTCTCGATTTTGGAAAATTTGTCATAAAAGTATAAGGATCAACTCTCGTCAAGGGCACATGCATGTAATTACTTCCATGTAATTCGCTCAGGGAAAATTCTGAAACGGCCTCTAACTCAGAATCACTAACAGAACATTTGTTTTCCTACCTGTCTCAGAAGATTCCTTTCCAGTAGTAACCTCCTTCTTCCACTTTTTTCTATACTTCCTCAAATTTCCTAGTCCTTTATATTTTACTAGATCTTTAATATGAGCTTGTAAAGTTATTAAGTCCAACTCCTTTATTTCATCGTTGGTTAAATCAATTTTTATAATTTCTCTGTATATTTATAATTTTACTAAGGTCAGCCTCTCACTCATCAGCCAGTTTTTCTAGTCTGTCATGTGCTTCATTTGCACACCTTGCTGCTTTTCTAATCAAATATCTAATTTCATCCACATTGTATGTCTTCAATCTATTTGTGCCACTTTCCCCGGTAAAATGTCTCCAAATTCAGGCCCTCATTATGAACATGGCGGTCCAGACTGCCATGCCGGTGGTGGCGGTAATTACCGCCACTGGCATGACGGTCTGGACCGCCATATAAATAACATGGGACGACCACCACAGGCGGCCCTCTGCCACCGCCAGGCTACCGCCAACAGACAGCCTAACAATGGTGGACACCATTATCCGACAGGGCAGCGCTGCTAGCAACACTGCCCTCCGGATAATGATCCCTTTTTCCACCAGCCTTTCCCTGGCAGGTTCCCGTGTCAGGGAAAGGCTGGTGGACGGGTTGCTCCAGGGCCCCCGTGTAGTGCCCCATCGCGCAGGTCACTGCCCGATTTACGGGCAGTGATCTGCGCGACGGGTGCTGCTGCACCTGCCGCACAGCGGCATTGACGGTGGCTCCATGTGGAGCCGCCAGCAATGTTCCGGCCCAGCAGATTATTGTTTATGTGGCCGGCAGGGTCTCGAGGGGGCTGGCAGTCAGTGAAATGACCACCAGCATAAACACGGCGGTAAACACCTCTGTGTTCATAATGACCCCCTCAATCTTTAAAACCTCAATATTAATACCTATCACTTTTGGAGACTCAGCAGGAAAAAGCAACACAACTGGAGACTTTCACTGCTAGTACTCAGCAAAACTGTCAATGCATTCTCAAAAGGGGCACTCGATGAAGCACCCACATCTACAAGCACAGTCAATCCTTGTGCCTGTACACTCATACTATCTCCGGCTGCACCTGTATGAGGTACCGCAGAATTCTGTCTCTGTTATGGAGGATGTTTGAAATTCAAAAGATCATTTAAAAAGTTATCTTCCAGATATGAATCTCGTTCTCGACTCTGCTTCTCTTTCTGTCTACTTCATCACCTTCATTTTTGTCAGTCGTCTTTTCGACTATTGCAGGAAAAACTCCCTCCCTCTATTGTGTCCTCTTTCCAAAGGTCACCCAATCATGATTCAGCTTTAACAGCAAACAACCAGTCACACCGTAACTCTGTGATGATGTCTCACCAATCCCATTGTGACTCCTAAGCTGACTAACCAATTGCAGTGGAACTTCTCTTTGAATGAGAAAACGATTGTATAACCTTTCTCAGTCAACAAAGACTAATGAAATACAAATGTTATCTTGTCTATTCAACCTAAATAGGAGAAGCTTACTAGGTAAGAATAATACAAATCTCATAAAGAACAGAAACAAGACTAGTGCTTTTGCAGTAATTGTGTCAATCCATACTAAATCAGAAACCCGCCCAGTTGCAATCCACCTCTGTCTATTGTAGATACTCCCAAGCACCAACTTAGATAGGGCACAGTTATGAAACTGGGAGCAGCGCTGATGGGGAGAAATGGGAATGGGATCCTCAAGCATGTGTGAATTGGCAAGGTGAAGTAGGGGCCTTATGGCTACCATGTGCACACGTAATAGGCTCACAATTTATTTTTACTGGAACCATGCACCCCACTGTAGCACTTGGCTCTCTCAGGGTAGCAAAGCAGAGCAGCCCAAGTCCTACTCAGGGAGGTGGTGTGGGTTAGTAATCACCATTCAGTAGCACACAGTAATACTAGTCAATAAATGATTGTATAGTCAGTGCTTCTTCTTAAGAAAAAGTAAAGGTAAATGTATTACCCACACACTAATAAATACCATGTATTAATTTACAAATATATAGATTAGGCAAATTGAAAATACCATAGATGACATTGCGTAATCACCTTTGACCCCCATAAAGGGTCATGCAAACATATAAGGTAAGTCTACTGGTTGGGTCAAAGGTTCAAGATCAACAAAGCACATGTTAAAAACACCATCATTTTGTTTATAAACACAATCATCAATAATATTCATGTGTAAATGCACTTAATAATGTTAATAAATCGTATTCAGCTTGCTTAGTAATCACTGTGAACAACGTTATGTCAATAAAGCATTTTAAAATGAACAAAACATGTGTCTGTACGTTTTTGTATACTTTCAAGCCATATAGAATACAATCATAAAAACAGCCTTTAGAGGGCATCACTTTCTGGTCACATAAAATGCATTACCTCAACGTCTCTGGACCTCGACCCAGTCCTCAACTATAAAGTTAGTCACCCAATCCTAGGACAGGAAACAAAACATGAAATACTTTTAAGCCACACCTCCTTCACTGGGAATTATAAGAGGATAGCTCATCCCCAGCACTTCCTGTTTTTTGTCCTACAGACTGGCGTGGGGAATACTACGGAGCGTTTGCTGGGCATTCGCTCTCCATGTTTTAAGAGTCATTTGCCTCCCTGCTGGTCATGAAGCAGTGATCCTACCAGCACGGAAGGATCGCTGATGAGAGAAATGGGAATGGATCCTGGAGGATGTGTGGATTGGCAGGGCAAAGTAGGGGCATTTTAAAGCTCGCCGACATTCGTTGTAGTCACGTAAGGCGGGGGCCCTTGATGTAGCCTCATGTTTATCCTCCTTCTATGAATACTGCTATCATGCGCACTACCTCTGAGTGGTCTTGAGTTTTTTTTTAGTTTTTTTAAAAAACTTTTTTTATTAACATTTTACTTATACGCTTCTTCGATACAACTTCAATACAGTGACGTACACATGTTAAGACATGGATTGTATTCAACTATACTGTCTACAGGTAGGTAAGTATATTGCATATGGGGAGCGGTCGCCACCATCTAATTCTTCAAGTGCCTTTGTTTCTTTCATCAAACCTCGTCTCGGCCACCACCCACACACCCTCACCTGTTGGATACCAGACCGTCACTGTCACAGTATATGATTCAATATGCCTTAAATTCTAAACTAACTGTAAATGTAATGGTGATGGCCCAGTGGGGCGAGTTAACACTTGTGGGAGGATCAAAGAAGTGAGTCGTCGTTACCATGGGGGGCAGGGTCTCCCATTGCCTCTCCAACACCCTTCTCGGTCGAGGCACCCCTATGACTAGCGTACCGTCGAGCCTGGCAGGGTCGTGGCTCAGTGTGCTTCAATGTTAGAGTGTTTCCATCTACCTTATTGCTATGGTTCCAGTCTTCCCCCAGTCCTTAATTAATCTCTGCTCATCCCTGGAACTGCATCGTCCCCTTGTTCTCCACCCACTCCCATAGTAGTTGAGTCTGTGTCCGCCCCCTTAGTCGGGAGCTCCCAGCCGTCCCCCCCTCCTCGCACCTGCTCCACTCATGTATCCAATACCTCCGCCCAGAGTGATGCAATGAGTTGCTGGCGAATTCCCTGTGCCTCCTCACGCTTTAGGACCTGCAGCTCAGCCCTTGCCCACATCGTCACATCCCGTCTCCAGTCCCCTAACGAGGGACATCTAGGCAACTTCCAGCACATGGCAATACGACGCTTAAAGAGCGTCATTGCCAGGTCCAGGAACCGACCTCCAACTCTCTTAGCGGCTGTCCCATAGCCCAAGCCCAGCAAACAGAGGGAAGGGACCAACTCCATCTCTATATCTAGCGTTCTGCCCAGCTCGTCCAACACAGCACTCCAACCCTGCTGTAGCTCAGGGCAGTTCCATATGGTCCAGATCGGTGTCCAATTCACCACACCTGGGGCAAGCTCTAGGATCGCCCCCATACATAAGACGTAGCCTTTGTGGGGTGAGGTACGTCCTATGTACATAATTATATTGAATGTACCTTAGGCAAGTGTTTCGTGAAACCCTTCGCGGGTATGCCAATGCCCACCGCCATTCCATAACAGACAGTTCTCTACTCAGCGTTGCATTCCACTTCCACCTAAGAGACTGCAAGGATTCCAAAGTGCTCTCAACTTGGGCTCTGTAAAGTGTAGTGATAACATGAGTGTTTCCCCCCAACGTCAACAGGAGGTGCACAACCCCGTGTGTCACTGGCTCCACATTGACTGTGCACCAGCGTTCTCGTATCTGGTACGCCAGAGTTTGATATAATAAGAATTGTCCACTTGGCACCACGCTCTCCCTAGTCATATCAGCAAATGTTTGCAGTCTTCCATCATGGAAGAAGTCCCCCAAGGACTCCACCCCTACTCTCGTCCATACTCTCAACCGGGGTTCCGGCTCTATCCGAACCGCAGCGCAGAGCACCATCACCGTTAGCAGCAGTGCCGGGGAATAAGCCACCTCAGTTCCAGTACGTCGCACACATTTTTTCCAGCAGGATAAGGCCACCTTCGTCAGGACATTCCCTATCCGAGGGACCAACTGGTGCCCTATCATTTGTGCTAGTAACTGATCTCTACTCTTCTCGCCGCCAGTAATGGCCCGGTCCAATTCTCCCACCCCAGTGCACCATCTGGAGATCCACTGCATCTGGCATGCCAAATAGTAGAGTTCAAAATCTGGGACTCCCAATCCCCCCGCAGACACCGGCCGTCAGAGGACAGACAGAGCAGTCCACCTACGCCCTCCATCCCAAATTAGATCCCGAAGCAGTGTGTTTAGTTCTTTGAACCAATTCGAAGAGATAATCACCGGGAGGCTAGCAAAATAGTATAGAAGGCGGAGAAGCATAATCTTTTTGGACAGGGCTATTCTAGATATTGTGGATAACTTAAGTGATCGCCAGAACCCCACCGATGCTCGAAGTGAGCGGAGGTTACCTTCACGGAGATCCTTAAGGTCATGGAAGACCTGAATACCCAGGTACTTAAATGTATGGGGGGCCCACACTATATCCGCTGGGCATGAGGAGGGCTGCACTCCCCCTGCCATCCAGGGGAAGACGTAGGTCTTGCCCCTGGTCAGCCTAAATCCGGAGTAATCCCCAAATTCATCCAATCTGGTCAATGTCCATGGCAGACCGGTTGCTCCTTCCCTCAAATAGACTAGTATGTCGTCTGCATAGAGTGAAATATTGTGTTCAATTAGACCCCATCTCACGTCTCTACCCGTGCCCTCCATTCGGAACTGGGCATCCAGTGGCTCGTTGGCAAGAGCAAACAGTAAGGGGGACAACGGACACCCCTGCCTAGTGCTTCTGAATATGGGATATGCTGCCGACACCGTCCATCCCGTCCACACCCTCGCCAATGGTACACCATACAGCAGATCAACCCAGTGCACCCAGCCTTCACCAAGTCCCATCCGTAGCATCACTGCCCTCAGGTAGTCCCAGCGTATTGAGTCAAAGGCCTTCTCGAAGTCTATTGACAATAGCACTGCCCCAGGTGGTCTCTCCGCTCGTGGCATATGGAGAAGTGCAAACATGCGTCTAAGATTAAGAGAGTTGCTACGTGCTGGAATGAACCCATTTTGGTCTTCGTGTATTAAATTAGATATGTATTGTACAAGCCTGTTGGTCATAATTTTGCTTAGAATCTTAAAACCACAGTTCAGCATCGAGAGTGCCCGGAAATCAGACATCAATGCCTCACCGGGTGCAAGCTTGGGCAGAGGGATCTCCAAGGCCTCCCTCAATGAGTCTGGAAGTAGGCCCAGCTGGAACGCTTCCACATACAGTTCAACCAGTTGGGGTGCCAAAATGTTTGTGTATTTTTTATAAAACTCCATGGGGAGACCGTCCGTGCCCGGCGTCTTGCCCGCTGATAATTGCGAGATGGCATCTGTAACCTCCTCCAGTGTTACTGGCCCACTCAGTAGGTCCCTGTCCTCAGTCGTCAGAGTGCGTAATGGCAGCCTACGCAGGTAGGAACCCAGTGATTCCGGCATAGTTGTCTCTGGACTCCTATACAGGTAGGTGTTATAGTTCCTAAAGGCGTCGTTTATGTCGCCTGGCCTAAACATACGCTCTCCCCTCATATCATGCACACTCATAATCAGTGTACCCACCCCCTTGAGTTTCACCAACCATGCCAACATCTTCCCCGACCTACCTTCCTCTCCCTGTATAGATGCCAGATACCTCTGCAGACTGCTCCTCAACCTGGGAGTGGGACTTCTTCATCTCAGCGAGCTTGCGTCGCACTATCAAAAATCAGCACCCCCTTCCCTTTCCTCATCATGGATAATCTTTTCCAGGCGTATAAGTTCCTGCTCTAGTGTACGCTTAATCCCACTGATTGCCCCATACAATGCCCCCTAGTCGCAACCTTAAGTGTTTCCCACTCTAAATGTCTAGACGCAGCAGACCCTTTGTTAATATTAATGTGGTCCACAAGATAAGTGCGAAGCTCCTCCCTATACGCTGGATCTTCTAGTGCAGCCGGGCCCAATCTCCACATCGGTATTGGAGGTCTGGTCTCAGCACTCCTCCAAGTGAGCAACAGAGGGTTATGATCAGAGAGGGTGCGCCCCAGATATTCACAACGGGTGATCCCATGAGCGATGTTTGCAGAACACCGTACCCTATCTATTCTAGTATGTACCTGGTGCAAGCTCGAGTAGTAGGAGTAGTCTCTGTCTCTAGGGTGTTGGTTCCGCCATACATCCACCAAGTCCCAGCTTTGCATCCAATCCCTTTATCCTCTGGCTATCTTATGGGACGTTGCACCTGCCAATGGAGGAGTAGAGCATTCCAACTCAGTGTCCAGCACCCCATTGAAGTCCCCCCAATCATTAATTCTCCCCCGTGTTGCCTTGTAAGGTGGCTCAATAGACGCTGCATGAAAGTAATTTGATCCTGGTTAGGGGCATATATACTGCTCAGGACTATCGGAGCTCCGTGCAGTCTACCCTCCACTATCACAAATCTACCCTCCCGGTCTATATCAGTAGTTACGACTTCAAATGGGACCCCCGCTCTGACCCACACTAGAACCCCCCTTTCAAAAGCAGAGTACGTAGTAGCATACACCTGCCCTCTCCATCTGCGCCTTACTTTATCAGCTTCTGTTGCAGTAAGATTGGTCTCCTGCAGTAGTGCCACATGGATTCCCCGCCGTTTCAGGTATGACAGAACTATATGCCTTTTGGTCAGCGATCCCATCCCCCGTATGTTCCAGGTTAGGAAATTATAGTCTGCCATGTCAATGTGATTGCAATAAGGCGGGTCACCCACCCCTCCCACAGCCTCCATCCTCCTTTCGACCATCCAAATCAATTTTGAATACAAATAACTCAACCCCACATGCACCATCGAAACACAACTTCAAATCCCAGGACACCTCCCCAACTGTAGGTTGCCCAAAAAACAGTGCAAAAGCACAACCAAGTCAACAATTCGATCAGTGTGTTCTCGCCATTCTCCACATTGTGGCCAAGAAACCGATAGGGGGAAGGTTCGATGGCCGTCAGGGCCTCATGTTCATGACGCCATCCTCACCTCAGGGCCAGTATAGAGGCTTGTTCAGCCCAGTTCATCTGCAGTTTGAGGGGTTACCTTCGGAGCGCCATCAGAACAGCACAAGCCCGCCACCGAGGAGACAGATGCGTGTTCCGAATCTCCTTTACTGGTTTCCGCTGATGATGTCTTACCGCGCGTAGACGGCACTGCTTCCAGGGCCTCCCTTTTTGGAATTATTTTTGGGTCATGGTCGGTTCCGCCAGCAAGCAGTTCTGCTTTGCTGTCTTCTAGGCCCTCTGCGGCCCCGGCGCCTCAGACTGTCCATCCTGGCACGATTGCCCCCTCCGGATCCTCGTGCCTCCAACCACTCCCATGTCTCTTCTGGGGCCTGAAAAAATATAGTCTTATCCTCTGTGATTACCCTCAATCTAGCCGGGAACAGGAGTGAATACTGGACCCCTTCCTCACAGAGGGCTCTCTTCACAGCCATGAAGGAGGCCCGTTTATTCTGCACCTCTATTGTGAAGTCCGGGTACAATGTCACCACCCCGTTTGCCAACCTGAAGGGCCCAGCCTCTCTGGCCCGCTGCAGGAGTATATCCCTCTCTTTGTAGTGCAACAGTTTAGCCACTACTACTCGGGGGATCTCCCCAGGGCTAGGGGTCTCGAAGGCACCCGATGTGCCCGCTCCAACGAAAAGAAAGGACTAAGTCGCTCCGGGGCCACTACTGTGCTAATCCAGTCGTCCAGGAATGCCACCATGTTCGTGCCCTCCGCCCCCTCGGTTAGACCAACCACTCTGATGTTACTCCTCCAGCTCTGACCTTCTGCTTTTTCCACCCTTCGCTCCAGGCACTGGACTCGGTCAGTCAGCTGCATCACAGTGGCCGCTAGATCCCCTGTCTTGGCGAAAGCTCCACCAACATAGTCTCAGCTTCCCGGACCCTGTCCGCCAGGTTTTGATGATCTGCCCTCAACAGGCCTACCTCCAGCACCACCTGGCTGATGTCATGTCGGAGCATTGCCTTAGTGTCCTCTATAGCCCCCAGAATCCTATCCAGCGTGGCTTGCACCAGAGGTTGCATGGGTCCTTCCATGCTCTTACTGGTTAGATCACCTGGGTTTTTGCGGGCCTGTACCTTGCCCTTATTCCGATTACTTGAGGTCATCCGGAATATAGAATGCACAATGTCAAATGTTCATACAGCGCAGCTCCAGTCAGCCCAGGGCCCCAGACACCAATGGCCCCCACTTTGATCCGTAATCATGTTCCGCTCACTTGGTTAATATACAGGCATGGGGGGGTCAGATTGTCACTTACTGAAGTTAGGCAAGTGTTCTCTCCCCAATCGGCCATCATCTAGGCCATTCACCACCTCCGGGGCCTCTTGCTTCACCCTCCTCTGGGCTCGGCCCGTTCTGTCTCCTCTCGTCAGGGCACGCGTCCAGTCCGGGCCCCCCCAGGACTCTCCCAGCTCCCACTCGCCCCACTCTACAAAGCGGGCAGCGATTAACTGGGCAGAGAAGGAGGAGGCCCCAGTTCTTCCACAGCTCCGAGGGGTCAGGGTGTCACCCACTCGAGTTGGGCCAGCGTGTCTCACGCATTCGGCCATCGTCCAGGCCATGTACCACCTCCGGGGTCTCTGTGTGCACCCTCCTCCGGCCTCGGATCGTTCCCTCTCCTCCCGTCAGGGCACACGGCCTGCCCAGGCCCTCTCAGGGTCCCCCGCAGTGCCGGCCTGCACCGCTCCACGAGGAGGGCTATGAACAACCGGGCGGCAAGGGAGAAGCCCCTGTTCCACCGTGGCTCCCCCTCGCGTCTTGGGGGTTCCAATCGCCTCACGCTGCTCCCTTTGCTCCCGCGGCTCCTCCGCTGCGCCCACGCCACTGCGCGCAGGCCGCCTACCGGGATCAGGCTCCGCTCCCCAGCCGGCTCACCCTCGCCCTCTCCACTCTGGGTGTCAACAGGTTTGGCAAACCTGCCCGATCTGTGCCACACTGCTTCTGGAGATCGCCCATCATGCGATCCTCATGTCTGGCCCCGGGCAGGATCAGTTTCAGCAGAATGATTATTAGGCCCAGACGGAGCAGTGATTTTACGCATCCACCATCTTGGCCAGGCTTGCCACGCCCCCGTGGTCTTGAGGTTAATGCTAGTTGTTTTCGGTTGATGTATGTTACATTCTTAATTAGTTCAGAGGTTAGCACGCTAGTTGTTGCTTGGCATTGGAAACCCCTAGCACTGGGTGGTTGTATGTAGTACGTAAGGAGGAATGCCTCTCAGTAGTAAGTTATTGAGTGTGTGCTTGTCCTTTTGTCATTTGAGCAATGGGCAAACACCTGTTGAGAAGGAGGCATCCTCCGGATGGTTCCTCTTCCATTGGGACTTCTTCTTCCACTCCCCGTTACTTGTGTATATTAAGAATATGGGATTTCCAACTGAGATGATGGAGGAGACGTCTAATGATGCTGCTATGCGCCAATTTATGATGCCTGTGAATATGGGAGTTCCTATTCATCAAACGTGTCTTGAATGTGGTCTTCAAAGAATGGAAGGACCTGGATAAGATAAATATTCCTTGATTTATGGCGAAGGTATACCCTTTGGAAGGGATGGGGAGAAGCTTCCTGATTCTGTTCATGTGGATTCCGTGGTGGCGGGCCTTATGGGTTGTTCATCAATGGCAGATGATAGCATTCTTAAGCCTCCTGCAGACAAAAAGATTGATGGAGGTCTCAAAATGTTTTAAGCTGGTTCCCGTCTGGCCCTTTGTAGTGGAATGTATGGTGCTTAAACAGTGCAGTCATCACTGTCAGACTTTAAAGACATTTTCAGCTCAATACAGGAGGGTGTTCAGTGTTCTGAGCTGTTGGAGAACATGTAAAAACAGGTTGAGTTGTTAGCCGTTATCTCATTTGATGCTGTCTGTGCAGCTGCACTCTCATATGGTGCTTCTGTGGCTATGAGAAGGAACTTGTTTTGGAAGGACTGGAATACAGACTCTGCTCCAAAATCTACAGCCATGAGGATGCCTTTCAAAGGGGATACATTATTTGGTCCTGAATTGGAGAGAACACTCCACAAGATATTTGAGGAACTGAAACATTACTCTTCATTAAGGAAGCAACCTGCTCAGGGGAGTTCTTTCCAGTTTAAGACAAGATCTTTTGGACAACCTTCACTCAGGCAGCAGAATATGGAGCAGCGATCCAGATTCGAGTTCTGATTTTCCTCCAGGAAATTTCAGAGGAAGAAGAAGCTGGATCCACAAAACACCAATTAGCACTTCTGACTATCCTGAGTTAAGGGTAGTAAATGGTCCAGAGTATAAGGCTGGTGGCAGGATTCCATATTTCTAGCACACATGGCACTCCATGACCTAGGGCAAGTGTTTTCTGGAGATCTTACAAAAGGGATACAAGATCAAGTTCATCTCTCCTCCAGTTCAATCAGGGACAATCATCACCTCTGCTCCACGATCCTTTGAGAGAATGGTGGCGATACAAGAGGGCATTTGGACCCAGATCAAGAAAAAGGCTGTTGTTCCCATTCTAAAGCCAGAGGAAGGGGAGGGAACATACTCAATTGTAATCCTGGCCCCAAAGCCAATCGGGGGTTTCACATTGTGATAGACCTGAAGTCATTGAACAAGGTTGTGAAGAAAATTCCCTTCAAAATGAAGACTCTACAAAGGATTATTCCACTGATAGAACCAAGTGCCTGGTTGGCCATACTTGATTTGATGGAAGATTACCTACATATCCCAATGTGCATTCAACATCAAAAACTCCTCCGGTTTTGTGTCTGGGGCAAACATTGGCAGTTCAGGTTGCCCCCGTTTGCCCTCAAATCCTCTCCAAGAGTCTTCAAAAAGTTGGTAGCACTCTTGTTGCACATCTCCATCTCAAAGGATTTTAATATTCCCTTATCGGGAAGACTGGTTGGTGCAAGCCCCTTCCCCTTCCGTCCTCAACCATCATTTGTCTGTTACCATTGTTATGCTAAACCATCATGGATTTCTACTGAACCTTCCAAAATGTTGGAGCACAGTTCAACACCCAGCTGGGCACAGTATTTGTGCCAATAGACAGAATGACCAGGCTCGAGGGGTTTTTGAACGACCTCCTGGTGAGCGATGCTGCCCCTCTATTTCAATGGTTCAAGATTCAAATTCATATGGCGGCAACTGTTTTTACATACTCATAGGTACGGCTTCAGATGAGGCTACTGATGTACCACCTCATTTCCAATGGATCCCTGTCAGTCAAGAAATTGAACTTCTTGGTTCCTGTCACCTGAGATATCAAATTCTCTCTGCAGTGGTGAAATGTCAAGGAGAATCTGTGCAAGGCAATAATGATGCCTCCCGACCCTTCAATGGTTGTGATAATGAATGCAAGTGCAGTAGGCTGGGGGAATCGTTGGGAGCCCTTTCGGCTCAAGCAAAATGGTCTGCAGCGAAGGAATGGAGGTCATTGAATTGGAAGGAATTGATGGCATTCCTCTGGGTTCTTTGTCACTTCAGTCAGTACCTGGTCCTCAGACAGGTGTTGGTAACATCCAACAACATGGTGACAGTGGCATATATCAATCATCAGGGGAGTATTTGTTGCCGGTCCTTGAACGAGTTGGCCTGCAGTCTGGGGAAGTGGGCAGCAATTTGTTTTCTTTCATTGCCAACAGTTCAAATCAAGGTTCTGGACAATGTAGTGGAAACCACCTTGAGTCAGATGCTTCCCCTCACCCAAGATCTACAGCTGACAAAGTCCATCTTTAGGAGCATTTGCAAGAGGTTCGGACTTCCCTTTCTGGATCTATTTGCCTCCAGGATCAGCATGCTAGTTTAGAGGTTTTTCTCCAGATTTCTGAAAGAGAGAGCTTGTGGGAGTGGCTGCACTGACTTTCACATGGCCCCAGAAGCTTCTGTTTGCCTTTCCCCCATTTCCTGTGATCCAGAGGCTCTTATGCTAGATTAAGCATGAAAAGGCCCAGGTAATTGTGATGCTTCCTTTTTCTCCAGAACACTACTGGTTCCCACTCCTGAGGCATCTGGCTCGGTCCTTCGATGGTTCCTTCCTCTCTCTCTTGCTTCCCTGACATCATGCTCACAGCTTCAGCTCTGTCGTCTTTCCCTCTCAGTTTGGAAGGTTGAAAGGAAGAGATTGTTATGTCATGTCATGTTACTGAGGTTGTCCAGAACTCTAGATGATCTTCTATGCTTGCTTCCTATTCTAAGCACTGGAAGTTCTTTGATTCTTGGTTTTCTGCATTAGGGGTTTCTTTGGTGGACTGGTCTGTCTCTTCTATTCTCCAGTTTCTCTTGGGTGAGTTTCATAAATGTCTTTCTCTCTCCAACTTGAAGTGACAGTGGTATGTAATTAAGACATTCCATGCAAAGCATGCTTTGGAAGCAACTGCAGCTCCTTTGGTTTCTCAGTTATGGAAGAGCTTTGTTAATTCTTGTTCTTTGGTGAAGTCTTTGCTTCCTTCTTGGGACCGCCCCATGGTGTTAATGGCCTTGCAGCAACCCCCCCCCCCCTTCAAACCATTGGATACGATGGACCTTAAGACCAGATTTATGAAAAGTGTCACAGCATCAAGTACAGCGCCACTTTTCTTGCTCCCCTTAGCACCCCCCTAATGCCACCATGTATGCGCCGTATTTAAAATACGGTGCACCATAGCGGTAGTCAGGGGGACAAGTGTCATTGTTTTTTTATGCTAGTCCGGCACCTTGCAGTACTGGCGTCAAAAGTTTTTATGCTAATCCTGCAAATCACCCAGAGGCCATTGAACACAATGGAAGCCTTTTTTAATGCCTGCACTTAGCAGGTGCTAAAAAATGCTGATAAATATGGCACAAAGGAATCTCATAGATTCCTTTGCACCATTTATATGGCCCCCGTAGCGCCGGGAACTCCCCATTGCATACATTATGCCTGGCACAGGCATAATGTGGTACAAGGGGTTACAAAGTGGTGCAATGCAAGCATTGCGCCACTTTGTAAATATGGTGCAGCATTTTTGCCCTTCCAATGCCACGTTAGCAAAAGAAAATGACGCTAATGTGGTGTTGGAATGGCGCTAGGCCACCATAAATCTGGGCCCAAGTTCCTTTCTTTTAAGGTTTTGTTTTTGATAGCGGTTACTTCTGCCTGTCGTTTGGGGGCACTGTCTGCATTACTCTATCATCCTCCTTTTCTTTTTTTCAGGAGAATGCTGCCATTCTTTGCCCTGATCCCTCCTTTCATCCTAAGGTATTCTTCAAGTTTCATGACTCTCAAGATCTAATTCTGCCTTCCTTCTTTCCTAACCCCGCTTCTCCAGAAGAATGTAGGTTACATTCATTGGATGTTAAATGTGCTCCCTTAATTTACCTTAACAGATCCAAAGAATACAGGACATTTTCTGTTCGTCACTTTTGGCTCTGAAGGAAAGGGGAAGAAGGCATCCAAGATCAAGTTGAGCCACTGGATTAAATAGACTATTGCTCTGGCATATTCTGGTTCAAATCTTCCAAAAACGAGTAGTTGTATTATGTCCAGACTGGTGTAATTTACAGGGACCTGGTTTTACTGGCTCCCTCCACCAGCCTTCCTCCTTGTCTTTGTCTCTTGGTGCAGATGACTAGGGCTTTACCATAACTGGTCCTCAGTGGGTGTAAGGGGGCCAGGCTCACTAGCCCTTGGGGAGAATCACTAGTCCTGGGGTCAACTCGGGCAGAGTCCTTAGTCCTTTTTGGGCATCAGGGGGTTTCTCTTTCATTGGTTTATGGCTGTCACAGTCCCAGGGTCCTTCCCTCCTTCAGAGGTGGGGAAAGCACTGTTAATTACTCCTTTTGTGAGTGTCCACCTTTGTTCATGCTGCTGAACAGAAATATGATTAACTTGGCACAAGAGGGTGACAAAAGGCCTGTGATTCTAAGTGGAGCCACATAAATGTGACAATTCCTGTTGACCCATACGTTGTCCAGCCATCATCTTAAAACTCACAGAATTGATTTCCTCATGCAGTTTCCACCCCATTTTGAAATGTCACTGGACTTTGTATGCCAAATTTAAGGCAGTTTTGCCCTGTGCATATAATAAAGTGGCACAACATGCAAAACAATAAATCACACTGACTTTACTTATGAGTGTACACTAACATTATAAGGTCAATATCTAATCCTGCAGAGTCCTTTCTGCACCAGGCTACCTTTGTACAGTTACCCGGCAGCATGCAACAGTAGTCTCACTCGTGCAGCCTTCACAAAGGGTGCACATGGTGCATATGTATGTGCACATGTGTAATGAGCCAAGTGCTCACCTTACCTTATCTGCGTCACAGCTGCCTTATCTTAAAAGACATACACTGGCAGTAAACACAAGCAGTACATTTGCCATGTGATTACTGTGGGTGAGTGTAAGGAAATGCCTCCTTGGCATGGTTACCCCCTGTCTTTTTGCCTTTGCTGATGCTATGTTTTGATTTGAAAGTGTGCTGAGGCCTGCTAACCAGGCCCCAGCACCAGTGTTCTTTCCCTAACCTGTACTTTTGTTTACACAATTGGCACACCCTGGCATCCAGGTAAGTCCCTTGTAAATGGTACCCCTGGTACCTAGGGCCCTGATGCCAGGGAAGGTCTCTAAGGGCTGCAGGATATCTTATGCCACCCTGGGGACCCCTCACTCAGCACAGACACACTGCTTGCCAGCTTGTGTGTGCTGGTGAGGACAAAACGAGTAAGTCGACATGGCACTCCCCTCAGGGTGCCATGCCAACCTCACACTGCCTATGCAGTATAGATAAGTCACCCCTCTAGCAGGCCTTACAGCCCTAAGGCAGGGTGCACTATACCATAGGTGAGGGCACCAGTTCATGAGCACTGTGCCCCTACAGTGTCTAAGCAAAACCTTAGGCATTGTAAGTGCAGGGTAGCCATAAGAGTATATTGTCTGGGAGTCTGTCATGCACGAACTCCACAGCACCATAATGGCTACACTGAAAACTGGGAAGTTTGGTATCAAACTTCTCAGCACAATAAATGCACACTGATACCAGTGTACATTTTATTGTAACATACACCACAGAGGGCACCTTAGAGGTGCCCCCTGAAACCTTAACCAACTACCCGTGCAGGCTGACTGGTTTTAGCAGCCTGCCACACTCAAGACATGTTGCTGGCCACATGGGGAGAGTGCCTTTGTCACTCTGTGGCTAGTAACAAAGCCTGCACTGGGTGGAGATGCTTATCACCTCCCCCTTGCAGGAGCTGTAACACCTGGCGGTGAGCCTCAAAGGCTCACCCCCTTTGTTACAGCACCACAGGGCATTCCAGCTAGTGGAGATGCCCGCCCCCTCCGGCCACGGCCCCACTTTTGGCGTCAAGGCCGGAGGAGATAATGAGAAAAACAAGGAGGAGTCACTGGCCAGTCAGGACAGCCCCTAAGGCAACCTGAGCTGAAGTGACTCTGACTTTTAGGAATCCTCCATCTTGCAGATGGAGGATCCCCCCAATAGGGATAGGAATGTGACCCCCTCCCCTTGGGAGGAGGCACAAAGAGGGTGTAGCCACCCTCAGGGCTAGTAGCCATTGGCTACTGCCCTCCCTGTCATAAACACACCCCTAAATTCTGTATTTAGGGGCTCCCCAGAACCTAGGAACGGAGATTCCTGCAACCTAAGAAGAAGAGGACTGCTGAGCTGAAAACCCCGGCAGAGAAGACGGAGACACCAACTGCTTTGGCCCCAGCTCTACCGGCCTGTCTGCCCACAACTAAAAAAAGACTGCTCCAGCGACGCTTTCCCCAGGACCAGTGACCTCTGAATCCTCAGAGGACTGCCCTGCTCTAGAAGGACCAAGAAACTCCAGAGAACAGCGGCCCTGTTCACCAAAGACTGCAACTTTGTTTCCAAAGAAGCAACTTGAAGACAACTGCATTTCCCGCCGGAAGCGTGAGACTTGCTACTCTGCACCCGACGCCCCCGGCTCGACTTGTGGAGAACAAACACTTCAGGGAGGACTCCCCGGCGACTCCGAGACTGTGAGTAACCAGAGTTGCCCCCACAGCGACGCCTGCAGAGGGAATCCCGAGGCTCCCCCTGACCGCGACTGCCTGACTCCCAGATCCCGACGCCTGGTAAAGACTCTGCACCGCAGCCCCCAGGACCTGAAAGATCGGAACTCCAGTGCAGGAGTGACCCCCAGGAGGCCCTCTCCCTTGCCGAGGTGGTGGCTACCCCGAGGAGCCCCCCCCCTTGCCTGCCTGCATCGCTGAAGAGACCCCTTGGTCTCCCATTGATTTCAACGACAAACCTGACGCGTGTTTGCACACTGCACCTGGGCGCCCCCGTGCTGCTGAGGGTGTACTTTCTGTGCTAACTTGTGCCCCCCCGGTGCCCTACAAAACCCCCCTGGTCTGCCCTCCGAAGACACGGGTACTTACCTGCTGGCAGACTGGAACCGGGCACCCCCTTCTCCATTGAAGCCTATGCGTTTTGGGCACCACTTTGAACTCTGCACCTGACCGGCCCTGAGCTGCTGGTGTGGTAACTTTGGGGTTGCTCTGAACCCCCAACGGTGGGCTACCTTGGACCCAAACTTGAACCCCGTAGGTGGTTTACTTACCTACAAAAACTAACAAATACTTACCTCCCCCAGGAACTGTTGAAAATTGCTCTGTGTCTAGTTTTAAAATAGCTATATATGATTTATTTGAAAAGTATATATGCTATTGTGATTATTCAAAGTTCCTAAAGTACTTACCTGCAATACCTTTCATTTGAAGTATTACATGTAAAATTTTAACCTGTGGTTCTTAAAATAAACTAAGAAAATATATTTTTCTATACAAAAACCTATTGGCCTGGAATTGTCTTTGAGTGTGTGTTCCTCATTTATTGCTTGTGTATGTACAACAAATACTTAACACTACTCCTTTGATAAGCCTACTGCTCGACCACACTACCACAAAATAGAGCATTAGTATTATCTCTTTTTGCCACTATCTTACCTCTAAGGGGAACCCTTGGACTCTGTGCATACTATTCCTTACTTTGAAATAGTGCGTACAGAGCCAACTTCCTACAGTGAGACACATGTAGTGAGATTTACCCACAGTAAAAGTCTAAAACCAGGTGATGCAAAAAGCAAAGAATCTGGGCATCCTGTATGGGCAGAACCCAATTGCAATACACAGAAATCCGCAAAAGAAAATCTTGTTAGTTTAGAAAAATCCCTATCTATGTGCAAGTGGCACCTCTGGAAAAATTACCTTTATGCTGACAAGTTCAACAACAATATCTAAAGATCTTGAATCTCAAAGAATTCAATAACCCCATCTACCAGTAAGAAAACTATAACGCAAATCACAAATAGGAGTACATCACAATCACAGTTATCAAACCTCTAATTGAACCCAGAATCAAAATTATATCACCAAAACCCTCACATGCAGCAGAACAATCCATGCGCAAGATGCTTCAATAACACACTAATATACTTTCAATCACTAGAATTGTTCTGTTTACAATCTGGTTTCCTCTGGAACAGCTATGCAGATCAGGATCTCTGCAAAATTTAACAGGAACAACCACACTCGAAAGTCCTCTGATAATAAAGGCAGGGAAAAAGGGAATCTCTAAAGCAGGAAGGAGGTGCTCTTATCTCACATTTATCCTCTGGGGCCACAAATTTGTGTTTACAGGGACCTTGCATTTTTAACACCTCAAAACTTCATCTCAACAGAACACCCACAATTTGATGAATCAGAAATGGTGATTAACCACAATTTCATAAGGCAATGTGTCCCAGCTGGGTAAAGCACATCCCAACATATCAAAATATCAGAAATACAGTTAGTTAAGTAAAAGGTACCACTCACAAACTGAGTTCTAGCTCTGCTGAACAGTTTTAAGGATTTATTACAAAAATTCTAAATACATATAGTACAGAGTCAATGCCAAGAAGGCTCTCAGCAAATAGGGTAATCAATAATACTCCAAGTCCCAAGTGGGCAGCAATGTCAATAGAAAAATGGGCAGCATCTCCAATACCATAAGATATCTGGCTCACCCCCAAAATCTAAGATTTATGAACACTATTTTTGCATTTGAAATCACCAGATTGAATGTGTTACATTTTCAGCAAATTAGAGCACAGTTTTATTAAGAGTCATAGGGCCAGATGTATCAAGCGATTTTGCATTTGCAAACGGTGCGAATGGGCGTTTGTGAATGCACAAATGCCTTTCATTCTGTATGAAAGGCATTCGCTATGCAATTTTAAGGAATCGCTAAAATAGCGATTCCTTAAAATTGCAAGCCTGTTTAGAGAATCGCAAATTGCGATTCTCTAAATAAGAAATCGCAAATAAGGAATCCTTATTTGCGATTTCTTAAGCACATGTATCAAGCTTTTCCTTAATGCGAATCGGGCATTAAGGAATCCCAATTACCACCAAATACAATTTGGTGGTAACCATGTGCAAATTTTGAAAATGCATTAAAAATGCATTTTTAAAATTGACATGTAACGCACACATGCCCCTTTGCCATGTGTGTGCCTTACATGTCCTCAAAAAAACTGTTGGGGGGTGCAGCAGAGGGGGCCTTAGGCCCCTAGCACCCTGGGGTTTGCATTTCCAAAATTGCGAATTCCAGTTAGGAATTCGCAATTTGGGAAATGCAAAAAATACCCAAATATGGGCCTACAGGCCCATAGTTGCGAATGGGGTCAGAATCGCTATTTGCGATTCGGTAGTAACATCTGCGATTTTTAGGAAATCGCTATTATCGAATCGCAAATATGATATATACCATTTTGCGACTCTGAAATAGCGATTTCTTAAAGATCACTATTAGAGAATCGCAAAATGGATTCTTGATACATCTGGCCCATACTGCCTTAACACTTAAGCACTACCCCACAACATAAAAATTGATTCTGCCCATTCTGTGCTGAGGGCATCTGGAGATGGTAGAACAAACTAGAAACATGAACAACAGCAAGCTTTTATGAATGAAGAGGGTACAGTGAGCTTGGAACAAGATACAATTTTGTGACCAAGCCAGGGAAGAGTCATTGAGAACAGCATGAACAATGACAATAGAAATAAACAAACATGACTCTGCTGGATTGTGACCTTCAGAAATAACAAACAGTGAGATGAGGGGGGAGAGCACAGGAGATACATGAGAGACATCAATTTTGGACCAATGCTGGGCCTAAATTTAGGGCTCTTTAACAAGGGTCAGGAAAACACCCTTCTGTACATCATAGGAAAATAGTTTTCAAGACAATAGTTCTATATTAGTGTGTGCATGTGTAGTAGAGCGTAAAACCACATTCTGCACGTATTGCACAAAAATATAAATGTACAAAAATCCTTAACACATGCAATATACAGTTTCGGATGCCATGGCCTAATTCACAAGATTGAGCATCTACTGCAGTCATGGGAGTGCAACAACTTAAAGGTCATAGTTTCCAAGACGATGAGAGAGCTTGGTGGGCTCTGTGTGTGTATACAAGCATGTTTTCTATGTTGGTACATTAATGCATATGTAAACAAGCTATTCTTTTTGTTACATATTTGATATTTAAAAAAGATACTTACTGCAATGACATGGTGAGGTGGGGAATAGCTAAATCACAGGAATCAGTGGCAGTTTTCACCACTCAGTTCTCCAGCAATAGAAAAAGGTCTTCTAATGTTTGGAGAATACATTTTCATGAAGAAATGGGCTAGTGCAAATATACAAATTAGAATATAGAAGACCGAAAGTAAGATCTACCCTTCTAAAAAGCCTCTTGGGAATTATGATCATATTATAAAGGAGACTAAGGGCCTGACTACGAGTACGGTGATCCTATGACTGCTGTACCCGCGGTGGTGGTCTGACTGTCACATCCTTGGTGGTCCAACCATCAGATTTGGATGCCGGCGGTCGGACCGCCACAAGACCACCACCACCGCCAGGATCTTGGGTTCCGATGCATTGGCGGTAGGGAAAGCTGTGGTCAAGCACAGCTGATCATGACTTGCCTTTCCAATGGCCTTTTCTTAGTGTGGAAACCACTATGAAAAGGCTGATGGAAAGGCAGAGACTGGGCCGCAGGGGGCCCCTGCACTGCCCATGCTCATGTTATGGGCAATGCAGAGACGCCCCTATCAGCATAGTCGGAATGCGCACCGTTGGCAATGGCAGTTAAAAAATGTATTTATTAGGGGAAGGTGACACCCCAAATACCCTACGTAAGCTACAGCCCTGATTATAGAAAGGCAGTTAGATTTATTTATGTAAGCCTTCTTGCTCACTCACACAAGCAAGCACATTCTATTTCCCATTGTATCAGGCTCAGTCTTACAAGTAGCGACAATGCCTTACAGAGGCAGACACATTTATGTACTAATCAATGTCATACATTAGGATTAGATTGGGCATATGGGCAACTAGGCAAAGCTCGAGGGGCCAGAGCAATACACCCGTCGTGTCCTGCTAGGACTTGCCTATTGATTGATTTACCAGTCATATCTACCCTCCAAGGACATCTCCACTGTGGGTTTATGTAAGATTATAGGTGTGATTGCACACAGCTAGGCTAGCTCACTGTCATACAGACAATTATAGTTTTGGGGACAGGGTGGGTCTGGCCTCATTTTCTGCCTTGTTCTACAGGGCCATGCAAAGTTGCTTTTAGGTCTCCTTGCATATGCCCACAAATACCCATGGAAACTTTGGGTCTGATTTAAATCCATATATCTAATGTCGATGGGACGGAATTAGATGTCAGTTTTCACTGCCCGTCACCAACAGGAAAACCCTGCCGGGAATGGGTAGTGAAAACAAGTAAATTCTCCCCTCACCATGGAAGAGGACTCCCATGATGAGGGGAGCATTTTCATTTATATTTTCAGAAAACAAATCCTGCTTCAGGATTTTCTTTATGAAAATAAAAAAAGAAAACAGTTTGGTGCAGGGCTTCATCATGTTGACGGAACTCCACATCAAAGTGTGAACAGCACTGTCATACAGCACAGTCAGTAACTTCTATCATGGCAGTTCCTTCCAATGCTTCATAAATTGTCCTTTCTAAAATAGGCGGGTGGCACTTTGCCAGGGTGATAGAGTAATTTACTTAGTCTCCCTGACGGAAAAATGGGTTGCACACCATTATTTAAGTTGGTCCCTTTATCTAGATGTCCAGGGTGATCAAAGGTTACTGAGCTCAAACCAACTGTAAGAAATTGGATGATTAGTTGTGCAGGATGCGAGTCCTGCACAAGTTATAGGTCCACAATTATCTTCTTACTGGAAACCAAGTACGACAGTGTAGCACTTAACACTTCCAGGGTAATGAAGCAGTCCAAGTCCTATTCATGAGACGTGGTGTGGGTTAGCAATCTCAATTTGCTGGCATGGAACAATAACACTCAACAAATCAAGGTCCAGTCAGCACTTTTTCTTTTAAAAAGAAAAAGCATTTTTATTCAACACACATACCCACACACACACTAACACACACACTAAATACTAAATAGTACCCATACATTTACAAATATATACATCAGTCAGATTTAAACACCGTTGGTGACACTGTTACAACACATTTGACCCCTAAAGGATTATGACCCCACAATCACAATAACCCCCACCTAAGCCAGCAAAAACATCAAAATATGATGGGGTGTCATTATATATAAAGTAGGATTACTGGATTGGTCAAGGGGTCACCATACTAAAACAGAAGGAAAGCCTATTGTCAAGGGGTCCCCACATACATAAAGCAAACCTATTGACTTTGTCAAGAGATCATCACATTAATAAAAACAATAATTGCATATTAGGAATCACCCTTCAAACCCAGTAACCCACTAATCACTTTAAAATGTAATTACAAATATATGCACTGCATTATTAGCTAATAAAGTTGCCATAAAACATTTGTAATTGGAATAACATAAAACCTGTCCCCGTCTTTTATTTATGCTGATTAAGCCACATAATGCAGCCATAGGGCCAGCCACAAGGAGTTTTGAAACCCTTAAGTTGAGGCGCACCATGTTCCATTACAGAACGCTTTTCAACAATGAAATATCTCTGGAAGGGAGGATTCTCTCACCCAGAAGACTTAGGGAAAGATTTGTATATATCCCTCGGTAGACTGCTACTCTCCCCTGCAGCTGCCCACAACAAATTTACAGATCATGTATGGTACCCCTGCCCTTCCTTGAGGCCCCACGAGGACTAGAAATATACAAATTGAAGCCCCTTAGAGCATTTATGGGGCCCTACCAGGCCAGTAGCCTTGCATATTTTATGACTGGTTCTTTCACTGTGCCCTGTGGCTTCACATTGCAGACTTGCACTGCATTTCACAGTCATTTTGTGGTTGTGGGTGCCTAGTACCACCCAAGATACCCACAGGCCTTCAGCACTCTTTGAAGGCTGGGTGAGGGAACTCAAAGGCATACAAGACCCTTGCTGCCTTCACTGTGCAACTCCTGTGCTGTGTGGGTTCTTAGGTTGGCAATGGGTCATTGACTGCTCTCTGTCAGGCTGCATTTCTCATGCACTCACTCTCCTCACGTTTAGAGTTATTCACACTAGGATAGGTTGATCTCACTCAGAATAGGTAGGGCACACTCTCAATGGTTTGTGTTAATAGGGTCCACTAGTCTTGGTTTGAGGCTTTAGGAAAAAACAGCCACTATCACATATGTCAATGTCACACAACACTCAAAAGGTAACTATAATTATAAAAGGAAGTCAGCTTGAACATAATGACAATCAGCATATGAATGTCCACGCATAATGTTTAGTATTGTCTTTAGCACGATGCGTCTCAAAATGTTACAAACACACATACAAACAGTACAATTATAGTTCAATCAGTTTCTAAAGTGTAAAGATTGTTTAATCAACAAAGTTTCAAAAAGCCTTAACTCGTTCTGCAGGCTTACTTCACTTACCTGTCATCAAGCATCTAAGCCCTAATTCTAAAACAATTCCGGTAGCCCTGGAATCCAGCAATATGTGAAGGACCTTATGAGCTTGCATAGACAGTATCAATGCCACTATTAGTATTAAATGACGTAGCACAGGGTTGGTTGTGGTTGTTAAAAAATATGGTGCAGTCCTGAAACTGCCCCCACAGCTTTTCTAGGCTTTCCAAGCAAAATGCCCACTCTTGCCGGAATATAGGCAGAGGTTCAAACTCCGCCTTCTGTCTTTTTCGTCCTTGGACAAGGGTCCCTGTACTCCCCTGATTTGCATTGGTTCTGACGTGTCATGGGTAGTTGTAACGGGTTCCTTCTTTTCAGTTTTGACAACTATTACCCGCGTATTACCCCAGAAGCATTGCCCCTTGCGCTCACCTCGATGGTTATCCAACTACACCACTATGTCAATAAATTCGAACCAATCGATGGGGGGGCTGTACTATTTGGGCCTGAACGTCCCTCAGGTCATCACGTAGTCCTCTATGAAAGAGGGACGTGTGCTTTTCATCTTTTCATCTGTCCATTTAATTTCCACAGTCAGCCAATTAAAGGTAGTAATGTATGACAAGTCCTTGTTTCCCTGACGCAAGTTCAGCAACACATTGTCACTGGCTTGGACGAATAAGTGTTTGGCAAAGAGCCTCCGCATGTTTTTTCTTTAATGTGGTTGAAGCTGTACAACAACTAGTAGTTTCTTTCCACCAGAGGGATAGACCATGATGCTACATTTCCCCCCAAATATGAAATGATAAAGGCCACTTTGGTGGCATCATTTGGGAAAGCAGCAAGGTGACATAAAAATTGTAACTGCCACTGGTTTTTGAATATGTTATATTTGGAGCTATCCCAAAAAAATGTTTGGTAACTGCGAGGTGCATCGGTTGAGAAACTTCGACAGTGGCCAAAGTAGGGTTCATGAATGTTGTATGGCTTGTGTAAGCAAAGTCAAAGAGGAAAGGGTGTTTAATAGGAGTTTTCAGTTTTGGTTTTGCCCCCCCCCACAGATTATCTCTAGGTTTATAGTGTTACAACTCTATAAATTGCCATTTTTTGATAAAATAGATAGATTTTTTTGATATAATAGACACTATTCTATAAAAATAGAGCCTACATTCAGACCCTAATGCCAATCACTAGCCCAAACCTGAAGAGTTTGGCTCTACTTGAATTAATAAGTTATGCAGACGGCCTGCAAAAGGTACCTACAAATATAATTTAAAATCCGGTACCTGCTAGCCTCCCTACCTGTACGGAAATTTATGAAGTGTACAACACACCTAGGACACCTTCTAGATGTTTGAAAAAAGAATTCAGGACCTGAAGTGGGATTGCCCGAAACAGGTACAAAAATTTGGGTAGAGCATTCAATTTGATGATATTGCAGCGACCAATGATGCTGAGCAGCAGCGTATTCCATAGACGTAATTTAGAGGTAACTGACATGAACAAAGACTCATAATTCAATTTAATGATTTTGTCAACCTGTGCACTTAGGTTGTTACCCAGATATGTGATCAAGGGTATTACCCCCAGGATTGAAACGGTTGGCTTAAAGTTCAACAATAACTGAGTTTTAACTGTGTGTAACTTATAGCCTTAGAATATTCCAAATTTATGAGCTTCCTCTTTAATATAGTCTAATGCAACTGATGGATCATATGTATATATAGCAACATCATCAGCATATGCAGTAATTTTAAGACCACAACCGCCAGACATCAGCGGCCAAATAAGCCTTTCATTTAGAGAGGGAGGTATGGCTCCAGATAAAGACCAAATAGAAGAGGAGTTAGTGGCCACTCCTGCTGAGTGCCCCGATAGATCTTAAATGGTGATGAGAATATCCCAGCATATGCCAACTTAGCACAAGGGGCCCTATATAAAGATTGTACCCACTTACAGAACCAATCACCAATCTTGAAAGCCTTCATCATTACCCAAAGACAGTCTCACACTACACCCTCAAAAGCCTTCTCGGCATCTAGCAGGACCATACCTAACTTCTTACCTAGTCTTCCCACCACATCAAAGGCAGCAATTGCCATGTTGGTGTTGATCGTGATATCTCTGCCTGGTATAAAACCGTGCTGTTGCCAAGAGACTACATCTGGCAAGAAAGGAGCAAGCCTGGTAGCTAAGATCTTAGTGAATATATTTGCATCCACATTGATCAGGGAGATGGGTGAGTAGGATCCTCTGTCATCGGGTGGCTTAACCCTCTTTAGAAATACTATGATTTTGGTCATATTCAAAGTGGCAGGCACTTCCCTGTTTTTATCAATATATTGTATTACTTTTAAGAGGGGGGCTATGATATCCTTAAACACTTTAAAGATTTCAAGTGGAACACAGTCCTCCCCTGCCACCTTACCAGATGGTAATGCTGCTAAACAAACCTCAGTTTTACCAACAGAGATGTCTTCCTGCAGCGCTAATGCCTGAGAATCATCTAAACATGGTAGTCTGCAAGTCCGTATGTATGCATTAAGCCCAGACAAACAAATCTTTTGTGGTTACCTGTATTGTTCCTGGTAAAAAAAAATGAGAACGTTTGCAATGGCCTGGGGATGTGTATATGTCATTCCCATCACTACCTTTAATACACTGAATTATACACCTTGCCTTTCTGTCTGAGATTTGGTGTGCTAGGACTCAACCAACGCTCCCCATACTCATATTGGAGAGCATTATATTTAAGATAGCTAGCAGCCACCTCTTCTCTTGGATTCCACCTGAGAAGGGATCTTTTATTAATTAGTTGGACATTAGCATCCCGTTCATTGGGACCCCCAGTTCTCATCGCCTGAGTGTGTACAACTTACAACTGTAGAATTGAATGGCCAGGCACTCTGACATCTATTGTATCTCCTTATTTTTACTAAGGATAAACTGTGCTGTAATACCCCTAATATAATCCTTCATTGTGTCCCACACAATCAGCAGCAATGCTGTGCCCACATTAGCACTCAAGAATTCAATAAGGGAGACAGACATATGCTTATAATAGTCAGAATTCATGATGAGGTGTTGGGGAAAGGTGAACTGGCGCTGCTCTTCCCTAATTGCAGAAACATTCAGGCCCTGATTTACTCAAAAGTGGTGCTGTCCCCAAAATAGCAGTGCCGCACTGCACCACTTTTGAAATGCAGGGATGCGACGTATTTAGAGGACTACGACGCCACTCTGCGCTTCCCCTGCACCAGTTCTGTATTAAGCTGTCTGCGCCAACGCAGGCATCCTTGCACCGTAGTGCAAGGGTGTCTGCCTTGCGGGGATATATTGTTTATGTGCAGAAAGGTGTACCTTTGTGCACATAAACAATCATCCATGGCATTTTTCTCTTTCTATGTGTGCTGTACAATGCAGCTCACATGGAAAAAGAAAAAAACGGGGAGGAATAAATGCATTCCTCCTTGTTTTGCCATGCTAATGCCACCCCTAGGGAGGTGTTAGTTTTTGGTGCTGCCACAGGTTTATGATTACTCGCAAATCTGGGGCAGCGTCAAAAGCAATGCGTGTTGCACTAAAATGTCCACAGCAACACCCATTGCATGCCCCTCTGATGCAGAAAACTTCGTCAGAGGGGCCCATATTTACAAGGAGGCATTACACCACAAAATTGGCATTACACCTCCTTATAATATGGATCAGTGGTTAGCGCCACTGGAGCTTCACAAAAAGTGACGCTCCTGTGGCACTAGGGTCTCTTAAATCTGCCCCTCAGTATCAATAGAATAGGGTTATGGTCTGACGTAACCTTAGGGCAGACTTGCATTACTATATCCTGTAACAAATGTCCTTTAGCAAAAACTATTTCTATCCTGGAATAATGCTGATGCGGAAAAGAGTAAAAAGTATAACTCGGCAAAGTAGGGTATACATTTCTATCAGCAGTGTAAATGGGCTAGTTCCAGGATAGAAGCCCTGGTTCTGACCATGTAAGGAGATGCAAGATGGTTATGAAGTACTGGGTTTTTCAGAACCCAGTGGTGCCAGGGAACACACCCTAAGACTTCGAGTCCTTCCTGTTTCAGACTACAGAAACACAGAGTCTTCTTGGTGAAGTCAAAGATCTTGTTTATTGGCTGCAGCCAGTAACAGGTATCCTAGAAGTACAACACGGTGTACATTCTCAGGAGACTGCTCCCCTTGCAAAGCTAAGCTTCTCTTTTATACAAAATATTATGCTTTAGGCAAACATTCCTTATTTTACAGTTGACCATTCACATATTTTCACTACAAAGAAATAGCAGAGTTATGATGACAAGCCCATATTCCAGTTTGTCCAGCCCTCAATCAATTACCCGGCAAGGCTCAGTACTTTTATCAGATATCGACGGACCCCCAATATAAACAGGCACCTCCTCCTTGTAAAGCAAGTCATAAAGAAAGAAAACAGGGAGAGGTGTGTGTAAGATTAGGCATTGTTTGTGTGTGATTAAAGGTTTTATGATGTGTTGTGCCTTGATACTAATCTCATTCGGCCACTGGGAAAGAAAACTGGGCGAACAGGTTTGGCTTCAGGCAGTGGAGTCAGCTTGCCCAGGTCACAGAGGAGTCAGCAAAGATGTACGTGTCCTTCAGACTCGTTTTCGGCATTAGACATTGGCCTATGTGAGGGCAATCACAAAATGGCTGTCGTTTAAATGGAACACGAGGGTTCAGGACGGAAACTCTGATATTCGTGTGATTTCGTTACCCGAATATGAATACAATGCTTGTGCATACTATTCTAATCATTCTCGGTCTGCTGATACCAAAATCGTTGTGATACGACGATGTTTATAACACGGGTCCAGAATTTTCAGTACCACAGACCCTCCTTTTGCCCTTACATATGCACTAACCTATACTCACGCTAATCTGAGTCCAGGTCTATATTCATAAAGTCGTTGAGATGTTGCTGTAGCATCATCCTATTACTTAGCTCGTCCCTTGATACAGGTTTCCTTACACACGATGTAGCACAGAGGCCACATATTGCAGGAGCACACTGTACACACAGACAGGCCAGGAAAAGAATGGCTAAGATCATCCCAATGACTACCAGAGTCTTCCATCCCCAGGCGGATATCAGCTCCCAGAACCATCCCATCAATGACCAATCTCCTTTATCCACGTGAATAGATTCGGAGATCTTATGCAGTTTGGAAATGGCCTGGTAGACTGTCGGAGCGTTATCTGGGATGAAAACACAACAACTTGATTGGATCACTTTACATACCCCACCTCAGTCTGCAAGTATGACGTCTAATGCGACCCTGTTCTGAAGAGTCATAAGGCGATCCGACTGGAGCTCAGCAGTCAAATTACTAAGGGCACCGGCGGTTTCAACTACCGTGGATTCAACCACCCTTGTCAATTGCCTTATGTTCCTGCTGTTAACCATAGGACCCCAAAACGGCAGAAAACCCTTTACGAAATCTCCAAATTCTTGTCCTGTAGTGTCTTCTTTACTTATGACACCTCTAACTATCCTTGTCTTATGGTAATCTGCCGCGGCCGTGTAGGTGGGAGGTAACAGGAATGAAACAAAACATGTGCCTGAGAAGTCAGGAGGCAACCATGTATAGGCTCTATTATGGCAGATGAAATAGGTACCCTTAGCTGCTAAGAACGAAGGAGAAGTCTGAGACGCAAAAACATATGTTTCAGTGCAGATACTTTTCCCTAACTGAGCTCTGCGATTCTTGCCAATACCTTGCAGACATAGGTGACCCTGATGGGGTACAATCCAAATCGGGGAGGATCTCTTTGCTCGCTGGTTCCCACTCAGAGTAACTCCATATCCTGTTATGTTCCATCCAATATATGCTAGTGTCTCATCTCTTGGGATAGTCTCATAGGAAATATCTTCCCTAATCATATCTACTATACCCTTAGCTAGAGCACTATTCTTAGGATTATCTTTCACAGAACGTAGGGGGTTGGCTTCATACGCGTATATGAACACCGTTCTATATGCCCATACAGAACCATTATGGCTGAAAGGCAGGACCAGATAAGGGATACCTTTATCAGTAGTATGAGGCATAAGACCACACACCCAACAGTTAGTTGTGTTCACTACTAATTGGTGTTGGTGTAGAAGCTGAATGAATGAATTGTTGACAAATTCTAATCTTCTGGCAGACTCGTGTTCAGGCAGGGGGTGAAAAGAATGCGAGGAAACAGTAGAAGGAGGTATGGGCTGTGTAATGGGTGCAAATGTCACTTGAAAAGAGAATAAAACATATCCTATTAAAAACGTCATTACACTAAGCAACATGAAAATACATAATATCAAAAATCGTTTCTTTGTCATTATTATACCCATTCTGGCTTTAAAGTCCATATGTCTGGCAGGTCTCTCATTCTTGAAAAACTCCATCCTCTCTAATTGCTGCTCGTGGTGGTAGGGTGTTCTATGCTAGGGAATGCTTCTGTCAGTCCAGGGCAACTCCCTTAGACCGACCAGAACTGTCGACCTAACGTCTTCAGCTGCACTCCAAAGACTTGGGCAACCACGACCCTACAGCTGAACCCGGATGGTGGTTCGAAAAGAAAAAAAAAAAAATAAGAAGAAAGTTTCTCAGATGAGAGAGCCGCAATTTAAAAAAAAAATAGCAAAGGAACGGGAAAAAAAATTATTTGGCCCTAGTTCTTGGTCTCAAATTATAACGGCTTTTTCCAGGTATTGTCTGGTTCTGGAACAAGAGTTCAGGCTCTGTAGTGTTCAATTGAATTGACGGTGGCACAGCTTCTTGCAAATTATTGTCACTTTCTCGTTCAGAAATTGTTCCTTTTACACGTGCATCGCTAAATGGCAAAAAACGAGGCACAGTCTCAGTCTCAGAGTCAGCGATCCCCTCCTGGACCCACCGGTCGTACGGTAGAGGAAAAGGGACCCTCTTGCAGTGTACGCCATGGATCCAGTTCCTTTTCCCTTCCACTCGAACAGCTGATCTTGTTGAGAGAAGGACGAGGTAGGGGCCGGTCCAACGGAGCTGGTCATTCTTTGTCCGCTGGAAGTTCTTGACCAGCACCCATGATCCAGGATCGATAAGATGTCCTGGAGCTTCAGAGACCTGAGGCAGAGTATTGTGAACCTGTTGGTGTAGAACACGCAATTTAGCCGTCAATTCATACAAATAATCAAGCAGTACAGGGTGTTCGATCTCACTGAATTTTGTTGGTCTTGGCACTCCCCATATGTTGGCCGGGAGGCCGAACACAGTTTCATAGGGACTAAGTCCCACTCGCGAATGCACAGTCATTCTTGTTGATAGGAGTGCTAAAGGCAGAGCGTCAGGCCATTTAAGACCAGAGCTCGCTTGTATCTTTGCCATCTTCAGTTTTAGCGTGCCATTATAGCACTCTACTAGTCCAGCTGATTGGGGGTGATTTGCAGCGTGGAATTTTTGCTGGATACCTATCCCCTCACATACTTTTTTCATCACTCGACCCACAAATTCACTCCCATTATCACTCCAGACCATTCTCGGCATTCCAAACCTAGGGAAGAATTCTTTGGCAAGGGCTTTAGCTGTGGATAAGGCAGTGTTGTCTTTTAAGGGATATGCTTCTACCCATCTTGAAAAGGCACAAACAACGAGTACGTATTTCAGATTGTTGCACCTTTCCATGTGGATGAAATCTAGCTGCAAAACCTCGAACGGATACGTTGGAGGCGCAAAATGACCAGCTGGAGTTGGGGTTCCCCTACCAGGATTGTATTTCAGACACACCATGCAATTCTTGACCACATTCTCTGCACATTTAGGAATTCCAGCATTTTGCCATACTGGAGCCAACAACTTACAAATCCCTTTCACACTGATATGGGCCATTCCATGAGCCATTGTCACAACTGCAAGCACATACGCATTGGGTAACAACCATCGCTGATGTTCTGACAAGTCAACCCAACAACCAATTTCATCCAATTTACCCGTACTTTCTTTCCACACACTCAACTCTTTCTCTGAAGCTTCAGCTTGAAGAGACTTCACACCCTCTATCGTATCTTCACACATTCCAACGTCACCAACCCATCTTGCGGGCCCTGCAACATACATTTGATTCATCACATCTTTTGCTGTTTCTTTTGCGATTTCGTCAGCAAATGCATTGCCACGACCGACATCATCAGTAACCTTCTTGTGTGCACTGCATTTCACAATCGCAACTTGTAATGGCAAGGTCAGTGACTCAAGAAGCTCATTCACCAACTGACCATGTTGAATTTTAGTTCCATGCGAAGTCAGGAACCCACGTTCTTTCCACAATCGTCCAAAACTATGGGCCACACCAAACGCATACTGGCTGTCGGTATATATGGTCACTTTCATTCCTTTCGATAACACACACGCTCTCGTAAGTGCAATCAGCTCTGCTGCTTGAGCTGAATTATGTGGTATACGTGCAGCTTCAACAATCGTATGCAAAGTTGTGACAGCATATGCTGCAGTCGTATCACCATTCGGAAGCTTGAAGCATGAACCATCCACCCATAAGGTACCATCACACTTTACAAGAGGAGTATCTTTAAGATCTACTCTCCCTTTCGTTTCTTCTTCTGTCCTAAGAAAACAATCATGTTGTTCAACATCATCTGTCTCTACTGAAATCGGCAATAATGTGGCTGGATTCAACGTATTGCACCTCTTTATGTGCACATGGCTCGCTAACAGTGTCAACTCATAACCTGACAATCGAGCACTAGTTAAATGCTGTGTCTTGGTCCTGTTTAACAACGTGTCCACTGCATGTGGAACCATCACAATCAACATATTATTAATCACTAACCAAGCAGACTGTCGAATAGAAACAGCTGCTGCCGCTGTGGCTCTCAAGCAACTCGGCAATGCTTTAGCTACTGGATCCAAAGTCGACGAAAAATATGCGCATGGGCGCTGCTTGTCTCCAAAAGACTGTGTCAGCACTGACAATGCACAACCCTCTTTCTCATGAACATACAGTGTAAAGGGCTTACTGTAGTCGGGGGTACCCAACACAGGAGCCGAAAACAATGCATTACGCAATTCGGAAAAACTTTTCTGACAATCTTCAGACCACGGAACAGGGTTTGGTGTATCTTTATAGGTCAATGCTACCAAAGGTTTGGCCAGCAAAGAAAAAATTGGTATCCATTGTCTGCAGTATGATGTAATGCCCAAGAAAGCACGTACTTCTCTCTGTGTCCTTGGCACACTCAATTTTGCAATTGCCTGAATTCTTTCTGAGGTCAGTTTCCTTCCCTCCTTCGATAAGAGATGACCTAAGTAGGTCACTTCTTGTTGACAATATTGCAGTTTTGAAAGGGACACTTTGTGATGTAAATCAGACAAATGACGCAACAACAACAAGGTGGCTTCTTTACAAATCTCTTCAGTATCTGTAGCAACTAACAAATCATCAATGTACTGAATAAGGGTAGCGCCGTCAGGTGAAACAATTGCATCCAGCTGTGTTTTTAAAGCCTGACTATATATTGATGGACTTTCACAGTAGCCTTGTGGAGCGCGTTTGAAGCGGAAACTTCGGCCTCCTAAACTGAAGCCAAAAATATCCCTGCTCTCCTCGGCAATCGGGATGCTGAAGAAAGCATTCTTTAAGTCAATCACCGAAAACCAGGTGGCGGAAGCTGGAATCATAGTCAATATGGCAGTGATATCAGGAACAACTGGAAACTGTGGCACAACTATTTTATTTACCTCTCTAAGATCAATCACGAACCTGTAAGCAGGTGGCTTAGAGGGGTCAGTACGTTTCAAAACAGGCAGAACAGGACTATTACAAACGTTGCCTCTTGTCTCTTCAATTACATCTTTTTCAATTAAATCATAAATGATCGCTAGCAACGCCTTTTCACCTTCACTAGAGATCTTGTATTGTGGAATGCGTGGTAATTTAACATTGGCTTTCACCACAACCTGTCGTCAGAATAAGGGGTGCTTCCAATTCACAAGGTCCAACAGAAAGGGACATAGGACTAGAAATCGGGTTCCTAACCGGGGCGCCAGAAAAACCTACTGAAACATTCATCTCGCCAGACAAAGGTGCGCCAGGGAGTTTTGAGTGCATAATAGAACTCTTTGTAGCACCAGTATCCAACAGAAAAGGCTCCGACACACCTGATGTAATCACCTTAACATAAGGTCCATTCTGATCTACTGGAACTAAAAAAACTCCCTCTCTTCGTCTATGGCTGTCCTAACAATTATTACCTTCCAAGTTCTCATCTTCTGCATAGTAGTCGTCAGCATAGTACTGAGCCGTCCTACCAGACGCGTTATGTTGCTGGTCAAAACTATTCATTGAGTTTTGAGACGGAAAGGAACGCGTGTTCTTGGGGAAACTTCCACGTCCTCTACCTCTAGGAGCTTGTTGAACACCTCGACCTCTTGCGCCAGAAGCATCATTCGTACGCTGTAACAAAATAGGACAACTATACTTGAAATGACCCTCTTCTTTACCATATGAACACTGATTGGGACCTACAGGAACACGTGGTTGAGAAAACTCGAACCTTTGCGAGTTTCTCTGGAACTTTTGAGGTTGCTGATAGTTACTCTGACCACCACGTGGCGGATACGCCTGTTGTAAAAGAACCTTCGTCTTTAATTCTTTAGTTTTCTTGTCTGCTCTATCCTTCTCATCTTTATCCCTATTTTCGTAGTACTGTGCAGTAGCCAATATTTGTGCTGAAGAGGAAACGGCCCAAGAACTCTCTGAATCCTTCAATTTCTTACACAGCTCTGCAAGCAAATTGTGCACAAACTTGTCGATGAACAACCGTTGACCACCTTCTGTACTCATATCTTGACCACTGTGGTCGATAAACGTTTCCTCAAACCTGGTGAAGAAATCAGACACTGTTTCATCTTTCTTCTGCTTACACGCAGACAATTTATCCCAATTCACACGCATCGCAGGCATTAAAGTCTTCATGTAAGTAATGATCCTAGCAGGCAGTTCTGCTACCAAAGGCTCAGGCTTGGCACCACCAACTTGTCTATCATTTGCAGCACTAATATTAGCCCATGAGTCACCTAACTCTTGCGCATGATCTGTATGGCGAATCAATCCCCACAAAGGCTGTGGAACAACATTCCCAAATAACATGTCTATGTCGGCTAAATTCATAATGCACGAGTCTGCAGTCTGTGATAATTCCTTATAATACCCTGCAGGGTTTTTACGGGGATCAGGCAAAGTCTGCTTAAGGGCTAAAACTTCAGCTCCCTTCCACGGAACATGTACCCAAACACGCTGAAAATGAGCTGGGACAGCATCAATTTGATTAGCAACATCAGCCGTAACGGCGTCCTTTCATACCGGAGGGACTTCTCTCATTGGGTACTGTCGCACCTTTTTTTTAACAGAGGAGTCATGTTGGAACAATGACTGAGAAGGATCCTTATTCCTAAAGGACAACAACGTCGCAACTGCTGTCTCAACATCCGAACCCACAATCGTGCCCTTTGCAAACTCAAACCGTACACGGCACAAATCAGGCGGATTTGTTTCCAAATCATTATCCTCTAATTCCTCACAAAGGAAAGCACAAATTTTCTCAAAAACGTATCTTTGTTTTGGTGCTTCCCATTGACGGGAGACATCCATAACAGACTCTACATCGTATCTTGAAGGGTAAACAACCCATTTACGCGCCATACAGTCAAACATTTCTCTCTCTTGAGAATTAGGCAGTTGACTACGCGACTGCTTGCGCTCCGAATCTGGGGTCACACCTGACGACCCAAAGAGAGGAAATATAAGGCTGGCAACAGTATCTGTCATTCTCTGTCGGACAGAAGGAGAAGTTGATGAAAGAACAGGAGGGAAAACAGAGCGAGGCAAGGCAGACGCAGAAGCAGACGCAGAGGCAGTATCAGGAAGAACACCAGAAGAGGCAGTCGATGTAGTACATAAAGTCGCAGGAGGTACAGATGGAGCAGGTAGCGAAGTCGGCGGCCCTTGAAGGGGCTGCGCCATAGTAGTAGGAGCCAACTGAAGAGGAGCTGGCGGCTGTGGAAGAACCTGAGGCACAATAACCGGAGGTTGCACAGCTAAAGGTTGCGTAGGTGCTGTAGCATTCTGCGCATAAGGGGGTGGCGACCTCAACAAGTGTGACATTAAAGGATCTTTCTCAAGTTCTTTTGCTGCATCTTGCTGAAGAAGCGGAAAAACTGGATAACATTTATCGGTCACCAATTTACGTTGCCTGTGCAACTGCTCATTTATCTGTTCTTCTTCATCATCTTTAAACTGCATGGCAGCTTGCATTATTGAGATACCCTCTTCCCTCTTATTTCTCTTTGCTAATTTAATTTCCTTCTGTTTGGCTTCCTTACGCCATAGGCGGAAAGAGTCAAACATCGCCGGCCGGGCTTTCTTCTTAAAAAGTTTAACCTCCAGATTATCCAGAATCTCTGTGTCAAAACTACCATATTGGGGCCATTTTAAAACACCATCTTTCCTGGTGTATCGGATCCATACTTCATTATATATGATGGGGCCTATGCCATGTTTCACATATAGTTCATAGGTTGGAGTTCCAATCGGAGGAACCGGACACGAGTCCTCCAATCGGGAATCCCTATTATAACCAAGACAAAACAAATTTCCATGTCTGCTAAGACCAGGCATCTTCGCTCTCTAGTCTAGCTTCAAACTTCAAAGGATTATTGAATATAATAGTCTCGTGAATACACGAATCCCTCGGCTTTGGTACTTGCAAGTTCCAAATCAAAGATCCCAAGGGGATACCAAACTAAGAACCAAACTAAGGACTGGGAGACGCTCCACTTATACTTAACTGAGGTATCGATGACATCACCAGAAGACTCGTTTATCGTTTCGCTCTACCAAATCATCAAGGGTCCAAAACAGGGCGATAGTCAGGGCAGCAGTCCTTCGTAGCCGTCGGGAAGCGGGGAACCTCGCAGCAAAGACTTTCGGACCACGTCGACATACAGGGGTCGATGAAGTGGCGGCCTCCCTCCAGAATTTTCACACGAAGCTCCTCACGAACCTCTGGCTTGGACCGGTACCGCTGAAATCGCCCCACGTTGGGCGCCAACTGAAGTACTGGGTTTTTCAGAACCCAGTGGTGCCAGGGAACACACCCTAAGACTTCGAGTCCTTCCTGTTTCAGACTACAGAAACACAGAGTCTATTTGGTGAAGTCAAATATCTTGTTTATTGGCTGCAGCCAGTAACAGGTATCCTAGAAGTACAACACAGTGTATATTCTCAGGAGACTGCTCCCCTTGCAAAGCTAAGCTTCTCTTTTATACAAAATATTATGCTTTAGGCAAACATTCCTTATTTTACAGTTGACCATTCACATATTTTCACTACAAAGAAATAGCAGAGTTATGATGACAAGCCCATATTCCAGTTTGTCCAGCCCTCAATCAATTACCCGGCAAGGCTCAGTACTTTCATCAGATATCGACGGACCCCCAATATAATCAGGCACCTCCTCCTTGTAAAGCAAGTCATAAAGAAAGAAAACAGGGACAGGTGTGTGTAAGATTAGGCATTGTTTGTGTGTGATTAAAGGTTTTATGATGTGTTGTACCTTGATACTAATCTCATTCGGCCACTGGGAAAGAAAACTGGCCGAACTGGTTTGGCTTCAGGCAGTGGAGTCAGCTTGCCCAGGTCACAGAGGAGTCAGCAAAGATGTACGTGTCCTTCAGACTCGTTTTCGGCATTAGACATTGGCCTATGTGAGGGCAATCACAAAATGGCTGTCGTTTAAATGGAACACGAGGGTTCAGGACGGAAACTCTGATATTCGGGTGATTTCGTTACCCGAATATGAATACAATGCTTGTGCATACTATTCTAATCATTCTCGGTCTGCTGATACCAAAATCGTTGTGATACGACGATGTTTATAACACGGGTCCAGAATTTTCAGTACCACAGTTAGTAGAATCAATGCGATAAATCATCACACAATTAAAATCACCCATTAAAAGTATCTGACCATACCAATCATCAATGTTTGACCCATCAACAGTAGACCACATATTTCTGGCTGTATATTACTAACTGAGCAATTGCCCACCTCATTCCTGTATCTGAGGCAGTTCTCAACACCTTTGGATCTAGGTTGTTAGCTATCATAATTGATAATTGCAACACCCAGTTTCGAGACAGATTGGTATTTACTTATGACCATATTATAAACAGGTTACTTAAGTAGGTGGCGATCTTTATAAGCAAGTCTCACTTAAAGAAAGCAAATGCGGGCTATACATGTTTATCTCTTCTCAAAACAACTGTCAGTTACTGGCTGAATTGAGGCCATCCCTCACCACAACCAATCCACCAGTTGCAAAAATATTTTTGGTGTGTCTGCAGAGTGCAGCCCCCCCTTGCAGACCCACCCTCCTGCCAACCCCCCATATCTAGCTAATGGAATCATCCCCGTCTCACGGCTGCCATTGATAAAAACAGCCCCGTATCCACCCCACGGCCACCCCCAACCAACCACACCACCCCAATAGAAAAAAAATACACCACTCAAAGCAAAAAACAGAGAACCTAAATAGAGTCCCCAGTCAAAAGGGAGCAAGTGCAAAGTTGTAAAACATGTGTCAAAAAAGGAATGACAGATGCCAATCTACACTGTAGTTCCCTTCAAGTTACTAAGGACCTATGCAGCATCTTGTTCCGTAAAGCATATCCACGTCCAACCATCTTTAATGATCTTCAGCCTGGCAGGTTCCTGCAAGAAGGCTTGACCCTCAGCTGCCTTCAGGGGATCAATTAGTTGGCAAAGCTTCCACCGTCTCGCCATTTTGGATTTGCAAAGATATGAGCAGACTGAAAAAGACATGGAGTCAACAACCACAGGTGAGGCAGGTTCAGTGAGATTGCCTGCCTCAACAAAGAATTACCAACATAAATTAGAATGGGTCGGGATGCCAAGACTTGCCATTATTATTCCGATTTATGGGGAGCTGATGCACTCATTGTAGTTGTGCATCCATGTCCCAGATCCAGAAACGCCTCCCGAAACAATGCAGAATGAATTCCTTGGGATTGTCACCATCTCTCCCTTACGGTATTCCAAAGACCCACCGATTGTTCCCCCTCTGGCGATTCTCTATGTCATCAATTTTGGACTGAAATGATTCCAAGCAGTGATTGTGATTCTTATTAGATTTTAGGGTAGCCATTCTCACTTCCTCTGCATTGGCTGCTCGCTGCTGTAACTCCACCATTTCTGCAGAAAGAGCCGTCACTTTACTAGTAACTTTGGCCAGGGACTGCTTGATTGCTGTATTGTCTGCCCTAACTTGGGTGTACTGCTGTTGGCCTCTGCCCAGGGAGCTTGGATCTGTAGTATTGTCAGTATGGATGGCTCCTATGTGCCTTCTGCTAAAATGAAGCCTGTGGAAGCAACTAGTGAAGAATAACAAGAGGGGTGGTCCAGGTGAAGAATTGAGACTGGTCTCAGGAAGTGCCAAATCTTCAGGGCCAGAAGGAGCTGCAGGAGATGGCTAAGCAGCCCTTTGCTTGTCCACACTTGTTGGTGACTGACGCTCCACATGAGCAATAGACAGTCTGGAAATTAGGACTTTCACCTCTCCTTTTGACATGTTCTGTTGCATCCTGGTTTATTGCTAGGGTGTCAGCTTTGTCACCATTTACAATGCAGGTTTGAGTGAGTCCACAGTCTGCGAAGTTAATACAGGTGCCTGCACTATTGGCCTTGTCAAGCAGTTACTTGTGTCCCCAGCTTAGCTTCCTCAATTGCACCACAATCTCCCCCTGTATTACCCTCTTGAAATGGACCCCATTATTCTCACAGATATTACAGCAGAGCCGGTACCAGAGCATTCTGCTGATGCCAGCTCCAGAGGGCTCCAGGGAGTGGAGACTTCAAATGTGCCAGACTGAGGATTGCTAGGATGTTGCAGTGATGGAGATTCCACAGCTACTGCTACAATGTTAACTTCTGCAGCCAAAGTCACAGCGGGTCGATCAGCTCTGCCATCTGGGGCCACGGCAATTAACACATCCACTAGAGAGGACTTTTCTCCTAAAACCGGTGGCCCCTGAGCATGTGCCTGGAGCAAACCAGTTGCTGTACCCGATTTAAGCAGCTTGAAAATTGTGCTTCCAAGTTGCGAAGTGTGACCATCAGTTAAAGATTGCGAGATTGTAGAGAGCCAGATCCATTTGCGGCTACATCTGTGGGGCTGACATAAACACGGCCTAGGCTGGGTTAGGGGCCACCTGGCTGTCGCAAAGAATGTTTGAGCATGGCGGTGCCATTGTACTGCAAGTCCGAACCCAGCTGCAGCTAAGTGGAAAGCCGGGTAAAGAACGCTGAATTTTGAGTCCACGTTGTCCCTCCTGCACAACTGTAGCAAATGCGACTCCTTGGAGGATCCAGGTATCGGATGGATATGCAATGTTGCCAAATCCGTTACATCTGCTGGCAATTGGTTGGTAATCCTAAATGTGTTGTTCACAGGTCGGGCGGCTCAACAGCACTGGGCGGCGACCCTGAGAGCAGTATTGGAGGAGGAGCTCACAGCAGGAGGATCAGCTCGCCATCTTAACCCCGCTAAATCCCAATTGTGGCACTTTCAAATTTTAATTACCTCCTTATTCTAGGATTCATTCATTCTTCTACACATTACTTATGAAACCTGCAATTTCTAAGAAAAGGAAGAAATCTCCTCCCTTTGTGGTCAATGGTTAAGAAGAATTTGCGATACGGAGTAACCTGGCATGGAAAAGTTGTGGATCAGAAGAAAATTCCTGGGAGCCTGCAACAAGTGTACATACTCCATGCCTTGTGGCACATTTTCATTCACAGCATCAACAAAAACCAGGCCCGTTGAAACGGTCTTGAGAGGATAGCACTGTCATTATCTGGAATGTGGTGACCATTTGAAGTGTATTCTCTGTTAATGACACTTAAGTAACAAGGAATAATTACATTTAGTTTTTGCACAACTACAAGTACCATGACTCTTTGCCAGAAAGTGGGCATTTCTTGTATATAAGGTAGCCACACCCAGTGATCCATGCTGGCTATTCAAGCTTTTTCTTCCATGATCGGAAAGGAGGAGTTATTTTTATCGCAATGGAACTGTTGCTGTTTGTCTTGGAATCCTTGGAAGGAAAGTTTTTAACTCTCAATTGTTTAGAATCATTGCGGAGTCAAAACCACTTGTAAATCTGCTGCGTGAGAATGACCCTTCCTTCAACTTTGCGAGGTGCAGTAAGAAACACCTTCAAAGCATACAAGTTTAAAAAAATCAAAGTTTTCAAGTTGGACATATCTGCTTCATTCTTTTGTTAAAGAACGGCAGAATTTATATATACTGAGATATGTTTACCTTGATAATGAACGTTGTTTAAAACCTTCCCATTGCGCAAGTCAAAAGACTTTGTACAAGTAACTTCTGGGAAAAGTAAAGGTCTTGAAACTTGAGGATGTGCCTTCAGCCTGGCTGGTTGCATATGCTGTTTAAATACTTTCAGTTTCATAAAAGTAAAAGACTTGTTTCTCAAGATTAACTCTGTTCACAATTGCCATTTCCTCTTTGTTAGTGCTCTGACTGAGACACCAAGCAATGGCACAGCGTGAGTTACAAGAGCAGCGGGGAGATGAAAAAGAGGAGAAAACTGTCAATGAGAGAAACAGAAGGAGAAGCAGAACAGGTTTCAGTGAGTGTAGGATGTTCGTTGGTGAAAAAAAACAGTAAATGTAGAAAGAACCATGCCAAACATTTAACTTACGAATAGGGGTATTATAATGCCTCCGCCTATCACGCCCTTTCCTGCCGGGGATATATACAATGTTGCTTTTCCATTCTGGGCAGGCCCCTCTGCATGAAAAGCACAAGTGTTGAAAGAGAACTGTCCTTTGAGAGAAGCACAAACTGTGGGAAAAAACATGGCTCTTAAAGCCCTGTGCTTGTTCTCTCCCCTGATATTACCCGGCAGACCCCTAACTCAGGGGTCGCAAGGGTAGTGCCAGGGGTACCAAAGGGAAAAGCAGGGGTCGCAGCTGCTCCAATTGGCGACCCCTAAATAACGTCCATAGGTAAGGGGTCAGACAGGCCGGCAAAAAATCAAGGCCTGAGACATCAGGAAAGGGTGGTGTAAGGTTTCTTCCCAACCCTACATAACAGAACCTTCCCAAGACTTGAGTGGATACTCACAGAAAACATGGACTCTGACCTGATGAGCCTTCCTTATTCTTTGACAGCATGTACCATATTGGATAAGAGGGGGAGGAACAGGAGCACAAACACAAGAGAAGGGGCACAAACGCTGAACACCTGTACACTGACCTCATGTGCCTTTCTTCTTCCGTGCATCCCCCAGGATCCAGTCTCTTGCTCAGAACCTGTGATAAAATGAGAAAACAAAGACATTACTTCATACAAAACTGTGAGAACTATTATATCAAGGAGAGAATCGTAAAATGGTAATCCATAGGCATGGGAACTTATTGGCCTCTTGTTACAATGGTAACCAGAATTTGGGAGGAACTTCTTGCTAGAACATTCGTTGATGCTGGAAAAAAAGAAATTAAAAACTTTGAGAAGGCTTATATGCTTGGAATCCTCTTACCAGTCATTTTGAATTGTAATTAATAAAGTATTAGCCTGCAGCATTTAAACCTATGTAGAGCTCCACTGCATAAAGACTTGACCCTTATCAACCCCTAAACGTAAATCATTGTATTATTTTATGGTAACAATTTTCTTCTGCCTTAATCTCCCGAAGGCCCCCCACACTTTTCTCACCGAATGAATAGGAGCTGCTTCGTGTGTTGGGTATGACCGGTAGCATGTGGGTTTATAATGTGGCCTGAAGGGGAACAGTTTTTGCATCATGTGTGAAGATTAGGGGACTGCTCTGATTATGTTATAGCAATCTTTCAGCTCTGCTTACTGGTGGAGTTAAGAGGAGCTAGGAATACAGCTCTGTTTTGTGCATACCCAATGTATTACTGTCCGTGGCAAATCCTTTCATTGTGAGAGTTGCAAGGCTGTGGGTGAGCGGAGTAGTCTAGCAGGGAAAAGCATGATAGGTATCATGCTTGAGGCCTGAATGGGTGCAACAAATGAATTGTGGCAAGCTAGTAAGTGTGCTTAAACACTGTCTATATTGGATATACGGTGTTGAATTTGAGAGGGTATGGTCTGATGTTCTATTAATCCATTCGCAAAATGCAGTTGGGCACCAACGTTTTGCAAATGGGACAGTATTTAGTGAACCGACCTACGTAATGGTATGTCAGTTCCCAAAATACTTAGGGCCACATGAATCAAAAAATTTTGCATTCACAAACAGTGCGAATTGCGAAATTCGGCCGTTTGCAAATGCAAAAATGCCTCTACATAATGTATGAAAAGCATTTGAGGTGCAATTTTAAGGAATTGCAAAAATAACGATTCCTTAAAATTGCAACCCCATTTATTTAGAGAATCGCAAATTGCGATTCTCTAAATAGGAAATCTCAAATAAGGAATCCCTATTTGTGATTTCCAAAGCACATGTAAAAAGCATTTCCTAAATGCGAACTGGGCATTTAGAAAATACAATTACCACCAAATCCAATTTGGTGGTAAGCATGTGCAATTTTTAAAAATGCATTATAAATGCATTATTAAAAATGACATGTAGGGCACACATGCCCATAGGGCATGTGTGTGCTTCACATGTCCGCAAATATTTTTGTCTTAGGCCCCCAGCACCCTGGGGTTTGCATTATCTAAATTCCTAACTGAAATTTGCAAATGAGAAATGCAAAACCATTCGCACCTATGGGCCTACAGTCCCATAGGGATGAATGGAGTTGCATTCTCTATTTGCGATTCGGTAATAGCATTTGCGAATTTTAAGAAATCTCTATAACAGAATCACAAATTTCATACATACCATTTTGCATTTCTTAAATAGCGATTTCTTGAAGTTCGCGATTTAAGAAACACAAATCAGATTTTTGATACATCTGGCCCTAAATCACAGGGGATCCCAGAACGACCTATCTAATTAACATTCATTAGGCAGGTCGCAATGTGCGACCCTCTGTAATAGGCTGCAGTTACAGGGATGGTGGGCTGAAAGGGACAGTAGACAACCAGCCCTATGATCGCATTCCAAAATGGAAAAGATTTTTGTTTTCAAGCCAACAGTTTTCCTTTAAGGAATCATCAGTGGTATTTAAAAAAATCTGTTTCTTAAACATCAAAGGGGGGGCCGGCAGTGATCCCATGGACCAACTCTGTTCCCCCTCACCCTGGAGGCTGCCAACATGATTCCCAAAGGGAAAAAGGGGAAGGGGTCATAACTCATCAATGTTTGCAACTGAAAGTGCCGTTGTAAACCAATGATACATTCCTTTCTGAATCAACAGTAGGGAGGCAGCACCCTTTTCATGCCACCCCGATTTACATTTGGAAAGGATCATAAAAGCCCTATTACAAGCTGGAAAGAATTTTCGGACATGTGAAGATTTCTAGAATCGCATGGTTTGCAATTGCAAGAGAGCTTTGTGCATGAATACCTTTGTTCTTAAAACAGTTTCTATGTGTTGAGTATATTGGGTGTGAGTGAAAGAATAGGCAAAGTGTATTGTAGTATCCTTCTAGGGAGGGAGAGAGAGAGTCATTTGTTAGGGGACAGCAAATTCTTCACCACTTTCCTGAATTCTATGTGATCCTGAATGTTCTTTAGGTTTACTGGCAGTGTGTTCCAGAGCTTGACTCTCTGCACTGGGAAACAGTACCACTGCTGCCCTTTTTCATGAAATGCTGGACAGTAAACATGGGGGCCAATCTTTAACAGTTTTAATGGGAAGAAGAATGGCCTAATGGTATGGATGGTCGTGGTCGAACAAGCAAAGAGTAAATAAGGAGTTGTACTTGCCAAGGTCACCCAATGCAGAGTTTGTAGGGCTAGAGTGGTGTGGTAATGTTCACAAAGGTGTAATAGTTGTCTAGAATCTTTCCTGTCTATTCTCTGTAATCTTCATAATAGGTAGAGCAGAGTTTTAAGACAAAGACATTGGTGTAGTATAGTCAAGACAACACCATGTAGATGATGGCCTGGACTCTGTTTGGAAATCCTTAATGAGGAAAATTACAGAACAGCGTCGACATGGCGAAGAAGGTACTTTTGGTAACTTGAGTCACTTGAGGCACTAAAGAGAAATTAGCCATGATCACTCAGATTTCTTACTTGCATCAATGTTGTTAGAGCTCATCCAAGGTCCTGAGGCCATAGAGTAATAGGGTGAAACCCTGCCCAGTTTTCACCCAGATCTGGTTCTCAAAAAGCTGCTTTTAAAGTGGATGAGTAACATCTATTGGTCCCTGGTTTGGAGGCATCGGTCTAGGTCATATGGGTTTATGGCCAACAGTTTTATGAGCTTGAAGTAACCAATGGCAGGTTAAGATATGTACTGTAGAACAGTGGAGAGGCGATGGAACCTTGCTGGACTGAGTCGTGGAATTCAGATGGGTTGAGACAGTGCTAGACCTGTTGCAGTGATGTAACAAAGGCCCCCAGAGCCCCTGCAGAGCAGGGGAGCCCCCAAGCTCCAGGGGGCACCCTCAGCATAGTACCCTGGCCTGAGAGCTTCTGCGTGATTTTGGAGGGGGGCCCTCCATTTACTTTGGCTATAGAACAACTCACTCCTGAGAAAGTGTCCCAGGGCCTTAACTTTGTAAATGAGGTGAAGTCATTTGCAAGGGCATTGGGTATGGCTTGAGAGTGTGGAATACTGGCTATGATACATTCTGCATAGCTGAATTCTGAGACAACTTTTAAGTTAATTGGATGGGTGTTAGACCTGTCAGCGTTGTCTTGCCCAAAACATTTTGCATACATACTTCCAATTTTTACTGGATTTCTTTTCTGTTGGCCTTAGGACTTTGTGCACTTTACCACTGCTAACCAGTGTTAAAGTGCTTGTGCTCACTCCCCTGAACATGGTTTGATTGGCATATACCTGATTGACATACTTAATTTACTTATAGGTCCCTTGTAGTGTGGCATTCCATATATCCAGGACTTGTAAATTAAATGCTGCCAGTGTGCCTGCAGCACTTAATGTGCCACCTGCTTATGTAGCCCTCCAAAAGATGTCGCAGGCCCGCCATTACAGCCTGAATGCAGTGTCACACTGCCATGTTGACTTCACATTTAAACCTCCTTGCCAAGCCTTAAACTCCCCTTATTTTACATATAAGTGACTTCTAAGGTATGCCCTAGTTAGCCCAGGAGGCAAGATGATGTGTAATTAAATTTTGGACATGTACTTTTTAAGTTTTACATTCCCTGGTAGCGAAAAAATCCCAAATTAGTTTTTCCCTAATGTGAGGCTTACCCCTCCAATAGGATAACATTGGGGATTACGTGTTACATTTAATATGCTGCAATTCCAAATTCGGAGCAGATAGATATGTCATGATTGGTACCTATGAAATTGTAATGAACACCCTTTAATGGTAAAGGTAGATTTCTCAATACAATTTTGAAAAAGCCACTTTTAGAAAGTTGGCATTTTTCTGTCCTCAGCCATTTGTGCCTGCACCCTGTCTTTTATAACATGACTGTGTTTAGCTGACAGTTCGACTTTGTGAATTCCCACCAAACAGTTACACAACAGAGGGATTAGTTGTGCCTCAATAGGGGATGGTGCTCAGCACAGCCCCACTTACACTTGAATAGCATGTGCTCTACCTTCACACAAAGGGCTTAATGGCCCTGTATTGTCACTGCATCCAGCTTAGAGCCAGGCCAAGGAAGTCAAGATATTCTGTGCACTTCAAAGAAACTTTCCAGAAGCTTCTCCCACCTTCCAAAAGAAGGGCACCGGGGTATAAAAATGGGAGCTTCAGACACTCTCTTCAGTTCACTACTGGACTGGTGGAAGGACTCTCAGAGCACTGCCTGCTACTGTGACCTGTTGTGCACTCTGCCAGCCTGCTTCTGTACCTGAAAGAACTGCTGTGCTGCCTCGAGCCTGCTTGAACCCTCAGAGGCCAGTCCTTCTGTTGAGACCTGCATCTTCATCTGTACCCAAGACTGCCAGAGGTGGTTCCACAGTTGCTTGCTTGCTAATCCAGAGGGACATAAAAGGCTCCCACCATCTTGAACCCACACCTGGACACAGACTGAGTGAGTCCTGAACCTCCAAGCGATTTCCCACTTGCTGGACTTTTGGTTGTGGTGCTCAAGGTGCCCAGATCGCCAGTTTTCAAAACTGAGGACCTGGACAAAATACCAACTTCCAAGCCTATCTGCCTGAGGTGCATTGCCATTTGGATTGACTTTGCAGCTTCTCCTACCATGTTCTTCTCGGCAGCAGCAAATCCTTTTCAGTGGTCCTTCGCCAAAGGGGTAACCAACCTTGTGGACTGTCTTTGGCTACAATCCACTTCTTGTATATGAACCACGCACCATTGCGGTTGGCTTTATCTTTACACTATGAGCGAGTCTTGCATGGTTGGTGCTTTGATTACATTTGATGTAACATTCATACCAAACAACTTGCCAGTCTTACTCTTTGGAGTCATTGTATGGAGAGACCATTGCAATGACAATCTCTCTCTCTTTTCCATCCCATTATAGGGTGGAAGAGAGAGAAAGAGAGTGACAGGACTGCAGGGAGAGCCTCAAGGCCCCCACAGCCCTAGCCAGCTCCCCACATCCTGTAGGGGCCGGCATTACTTCCACAAGCAGAGAGCTGTTTTAAATAGCAGCCCCCTGCTTGCAGGAGCAATGTTTTCATCAGTTTCACTGCACACATATTTGCGGGCGCTATTTGACAGCTCTTGCTGTCAGAAAGCGGACTTTGTTTGCTTTTGCTTGGTGGAAGCAGTCAGCAAACAGCTATGTCCTGGGGGTGGACATCCAGGGCCACAGCAGGAGCCAGCCTTGGGGGGGTTCCTCGAGGAGTGCTGTGCAGCCCTCCTCGAATGAGCATTGCCCCGGGGGGTAGTGGTCCCCGAGGATTGAACCCTCTTTACTCTTTTATTGTAGCCTCTGGGAGGTGAGGGTTCCTGTGGCTGTGGGTGATCTGCACGGGACTGCATCATATTTCTTGAAAGCCCCAGGGAGGTGGTGATCCCCGGGGTTTGCAGGAGGGCCGTGCGGCCCCCATTAAAATTTTCAATGCCCCCAGGACCTGGCCCACCAGCGGGGCTTTAGTAAAACAAGCCCACACTTCTTTTTATTTTTTTTAATTTTTAGCAGATCCGCCGTGATTCCAGATGAAAATTAAAATAATATATGTTTTTTTGCTCCAGCACTAAAGCTAGGGGGTCAGGGTGACTACATCCTGGTCCCTTTTGTTTTTTTATCGCTTATTTTAGGGACTCGGATGAAGCCAAGTCCCAACATGGCTGCCAACACTTCCTTGTTGAAGTGTTGGCAGCTAATCAGATCTCAACACGAGATCGGGAGGATTTGTGAAGCCTTCACATCCCTAAATATACAAATTTGGATTGTCTTTAATTACTAAAAAACTACTGACTGGATTTACACCAAGTAACAAAAAGATGGCTTTCTAGACCAATAGCTACCTTTCTGCCAAATTTGGTGTAACTCCGTCCAGTGGTTCGGGCGCTCTCGCTGTTCAAAATTACTATGGAAAAATGCTTGGGGAAAAAGTGTCTTGGGACCCCCTCTTTTTCCTTGGCCCCCGCTTGACAGATTACCCTGAAACTTTCCGGACAGACGCTGAAGTGAGCGTCACACTTTTTTGAAAAAGTTTGTGAAGATTCATCAAACGGCATCAAAGTTATTAACAAAACAAAAAGCTCTTTTTCTATTGAAACGAGGTCCTAACTATAACTAGCTAGTGGCTATATATATATATATATATATATATATATATATATATATATATCAGGAATTAATCACAACGCATTAAGCAAAACAGGAGAGCGGGAAGTACATGGAGTCACTCAATTGTACTAGTCGACCAGAAAACCTGAGATCTACCCCTGCTTCCCACATGACAAAATGTGGGAAGCCTCTCTCATTCTCTCTCTCTGTCTCTCTCGCTCGCTCTCCATATATATGTATATATAAGAGAGAGAGAAGGAGAGTGACAGGACCGCAGGGGAGCCTCAAGGCCCCCACAATCCAATCCAGCTCCCCACATCCTGCGGGGGCCGGCATCGCTCCCACAAGCAGGGAGCTGCTTTCAATAGTATATATATATATATATATATATATATATATATATATATATATATAGATATAGATATATATTCACTGAAAACCCCAAAGAAAAGTCATAGGGAAGTTAGGAAATAGAATTTAAAAGAACATAGAAATTCACTTAAAAAAACCAAAGGTTACAGAGATGTTATAGTTAGGCTCACATTTTACAAAACCACCCCACCATAAACATATCTCATCAATAATTTTATTCAAATGTTGCAGTAACATAATCAATGGCGTTCTAAAAGATGTGATGAGTGCTATAATACCTGGAATAATTAGCAGTGCATGGCGAGGGCGTAAGTTATAGTTACCTCAGGGTACGAGTTATAGTTGCTTGAAATAACTAACTATAATAGCTGAATTTCTATGGTTTTGTACATTTCAAATGTGAGCCTAACTATAAAATCCCTGTAACATTTGGCTTTTTAAGTGAATGTCTTTGCTCTTTTAAATTCTATTTTCTAACTATAATGCCCCGTAATCTTTGTTTTTTTAGTGAATTTCTATGTTTTTTAATGTAAAGTAATTTTAATTACTATACATTAATCCTACCACCTCCTATACCCACCCTAAACCCTAAAAAATTCCCTTGCAGCCCAAAAATCCATACCCAACATAAACCCTAAAAATACCCTTGTCACCCAAAAACCCATACCCATCCTAAACCCTAAAAATAAGTTTGCACCCCAAAACACCATACTCACCCTAAACGCTAAAATTATCCTTGGCACCCAAAAACCCATACCTACCCTAAACCCTAAAATTCTGTTGCCACCCAAAAATCCATAACCACCCTATACCCTAAAATAACCCTTGCCACCCAAAAACCTATACCAATCCTAAACCTTTAAAAAACTCTTGCCATCCAAAAGCCCATACCTACCATAAACTGTAAAATAACCCTTACCACCCAAAAACTCATACCCAGCATTTATCGCTATAGTTCTTTTAAGTAACTTTAACTCGTGCCTGAAGGGGCTAACTGCCAAAGATGGCAGACGACTGATCGCGGGGCTCACGATTTATGCCTGCCAGCCACATTTTATATGCCATACTGAAGGGCAATCCACTGCTTGGAGGGACACCCCACGGACGCTGCCAGGGCGGGCTGGCAGCGGAGAAAATCGGGACCGGCCATACCCCGTAGAAGACCAAATGCGTGACGGGCCGGGCCTAGTAGCGGGCCGGGCCTGTCCAACTGTGATGATCCCTGACACCTTGGGGCTGGCTTGGAAGTGAGGCAATGCTAGCCGGAAAGACACTCCTCCTGTGAGCGCTGCTGGGGTGGACTGCTGGACAGTAGAATCTGGCCCGGCCGCCCCCATGGAAGAGGAGCTGCGCGGCGTAGAGGGCTGGGCCTAGTAAAGGGCTGGCCTGTCTGTCCATGAGGATTCCTTGCTTCTGGCAGCTGGCTGCGGCGCTGAAGCGGGGCGGCGTTAGGTATAGCAGTGCAATGAAAGAAGAAGGTGTAGAGATGAAACAATGTGAGGTCGGCTGGACAACACGAAACTGGGAGACTGATCCAGACAGAGGCCAAAGGAACGGGCACGGAGATGAGAACATCGGGGAGATGCCGGGAGGCCCTGAGTGAACTGACAGACACCTTCCATACAAGATCCCTGGCGAGGGCACGGAAACCAGGCGACGAGGGGGGGGCAGTGAGTGATCAAAATAGGCCCTCCGATCAGATGTACTCCACTGGAGGGCCGCAATGAACAGTGCCAATCTCCAGCCTAACAGAGGACAAGTTAGGGCCTGAGGTGGCGCTGCAGGCCACGGCTGGGGTCTCACTACCCCCCTCCCTGCATTGTTGGCACCTGTGGGCATGGAGGGGTAGCAGGTGAATGGTCGCCCTCCCCCGCTAGACTGAAAAGCTAGCCCCCGAAGGCCTACCACGCCGGCCTGCAATACAGTGATGACCGGAGAAAGAATGATATAGGAAACTGTATGGCCCTATGACTTAAAACACATATCCTGCATTAAGACTGAGACTCGTGGGGCCAAACAAACACTTAGCTATGGGTTGCACGAAAGGGAAACACATGGACCCAAAAGAACATAGCCAGCAATCAACACACTCGGAAAGTTCTAGGGTATCAATATCCGAAGACTATGTAGTGCCCACACTCGTGGACCCCCCAATGGACAAACTAGATGTTGTCCTGAAAGAAATTCAAGAGTCACATCTAGTAATAGAGCAAAGACTGGGGTCCATCACTACTGAACTTGGCCGTCTTAAAGATGACCACCGGAAACTGGCAGACAGGGTAAAAAGCACGGAGATGGACATTGCTGCTCTCATACCCGGACAGAAGGACAGTGAGGATGCGATCTAACAATTACAGAACAGGTGGAGACCCTACAGGAGAGAATCGAAGATGTAGAAGGAAGATTGCACCACAACACTATCCGAATAATTGGCCTACAGGAGGGCACTGAAGGGCGAGATGCCACACAATACGTGGAGACATGGCTGCGAAACATAGCGACCACTGGATTATTGGCCTTCTTCACGGTGAAGAGAGCACAACGAGTCCAAAACAGGAGACCCCCGCCAGGGGCACTGCCCCGCTCAATAGTGGCTTGTGTGCTTAACTACAGAGACCGAGACACCCTTCTGCGCACTGCGCATGAGACAGACCCTGTCATTATTGAAAATGCTCAAGTATCCTTATATCCAGATTATACACTAGCGGTCCAGAGGCGGAGAGCCTCCTTTCAGATCATAAAACAGTGACTCCGAACTGAGGGCCTCTCCCACCCATTGCTGTTTCTGGCTCAGTTACAGATCACATATCATCAAAAAAACCACTTCTTCGGCTCACCTGAATTGGCGCAAGACTGCTTGGACCAGACCTTCCCTCACTCTGAGCACCGGGAATCCGCCAGCTCCATGCCCCCACAGAAATGCAGATTGCCGTGCAGAGAGCGATGATTTCTGCACCGCCCATCTCAGGGAAATGTTGGGCTTACACTCTTGCAAGCCTTAGAGAGTCAAAAAGCAGCAATACAAACTGCATATTCCATACAGAGAGCCAGATCTCCCCTCCTAATATCTCTTCCTCCTCAGATAGAGCAGTGGTTTCAAACTCGCAGAGAAGTGTCACCTTGTTCCCATCGATTACAACCCAGACAGCCTACGATTTATGATTCGGACATTGCTATGACATGAGAGTCACTATGTGTGAGAAAACAGGGCTGATTGCAGAGGCCCCCTAACTCACTCCATGCATTGGTGCTCCATGCATCGTCTTCACAGTGTACTCACCTGTTGTTATGGAGGCCCGTACAGCATTTGGTACTGGGGTAGGACCACATCCACCAGTCTCTCCAACTCCACAGAGGTAAAGGCAGGGGCCCTTTCCCCAGTGACTCGAGCCATGGTCGGTTCCAGACACAGGTCACAGCAGCACTTGCAGTGTAGGTCCTCTCCTGTTGAAGGTCAGGTCCAAGTGAGTGAACAGATAGAAAATGGCAGTCACGTCAGCGGCGGTGCGTACCGTCACCACCGGCGTACATCACCATTGCCCACTGTAACCCATAGGGCCCAATGACAATCAATGAGGAGTTGCACAGCTGTACTCGACTCCCTCCCGCAACGGTGCACAACGTCAGCAGAATTACCTCATTTCCACATGTCCATCCACACAGGACAGGCGGACGCCATTTCAGGGGGTGGGGCAGGTCATGGCACCTAACTGCTTCACAGTATACATATGCACCATTTGGGCCTATTCAACAATCTACTGTTACAGTCACAACATGCAAGGCAGTGTAGTGTTTGGAAATGTGGAATACTGAGCATCTGCTCCCCGTTTTGCCCCCTAGATTACAACCGCTGTGGATGAATAGGAGATGGAGACATCCGCCTGTGTACAGACCCCAGGTGGACTTGGCAACAATGGAGGACAGGCACATTATCCTCACCTATAGACTAGACAGGGCCACAATCACAGAGCTGTGTGCTCAATTGGAGCCTGCCCTAATATCTGCTATCAGTCAGCCCATCGGGATCCCCCCTCTTGTGCAAGTCCTATCTGTGCTCCATTTCTTGGCAACTGGCTCCTTCCAAGTGACAGTGGGCTTGGCAGCAGGAATGTCTCACCCAGTGTTGTCAATAGTACTGACCAGAGTGTTGTCTGCCCTGATTAAAACATGCACACCTACATTGTTTTTCCCCAGGTGGAAGATTTGGCCACAGTGAAAGCCGACTTCTATGCAATGGGACATATCCTCAACATCATTGGGACTATTGATGGTACACATATTGCATTCCCCCCCCCCCTGGAAAAATGAACAGGTGTTCAGAAATTGAAGAGCTTTCACTCGATCAATGTGCAGATAGTGTGCCTGGCGGACCAGTACATCTCCCATGTCAATGCAAAGTATCCTGGGTCTGTGCATGATGCCTTTATCCTGAGGAATAGCAGCATCCCATATGTGATAGCTCAACTCCAGAGGCACCGGGTGTGGCTAATAGGTGAGCCCTGGTTCCCACCCAGTAGATGTTGGTGTATGGGTATGGTGTTGGCCATAAGGGTTAGTGTGTGTCTAACAGGTATCCCTAGATATTTGCAGGTGACTCTGGTTACCCAAACCTCTCATGGCTACTGACCCCAGTGAGGAATACTAGGACAAGGGCAGAGGAACGTTACAATGAGGCACATGGGCGGACAAGAAGGATTATCGAGAGGACCTTTGGCCTCCTGAAGTCCAGGTTTTGTTGCCTCAATCTAACTGGTGTATCCCTGTACTACTCACCCAAGAAGATCTGCCAGATCATCGTGGCATGCTGCATGTTGCATAACCTTTCCTTGAGACGCCAGGTGCCTTTTCTGCAGGGGGAGGAGGCTGGAGATGGCCGTGTGATAGCAGTGGACCCTGTGGGCAGTGAAGAAGAGGAGGCATAGAATGAGGATGAGGACAACCGAACAGCAATCATATGACAGTACTTCCAGTGACACACAGGTAAGACACTGTAAATTCACCTTACATTGACAGTTTTGTGTTGTACATTGTACATAGCAGGCATATTCTCCCAAATCTATGGCCACTTACTGTACCCTTTGGCATCTCTATTTTCAGATATCTGTGCCCCACTCTGGCTCCTGGTGTGTTGACTGCAGCCAACTACAGGTCATACCTATGTACATATTACTGTACAGTTTAATTGCAACGTTTACAGCTTGTTAAACGAATACATAGTTCAATAGTATGACATACTCCATACTTGTATTTTTTCCAAGGGTGTTTGTTTAAGTGCTAATAAGTGGAGGGGGTATTGCAATGGACTGGGGTGATGATGGAGGAAAGTTCAGGGTAGAGTCCAGTCTATTTGTATCACAGGTGCATTGTCCAAGGGGGCATAGGAAGTGGAGCAATGGCAGTTTAAGGTGGACAGGGTGACAGAATGGGACACTCAGGAGAGTCTTATTTCCTGGCGGGGGTCTTGCCAATGTTCTCTTGCTTCTGCCTGGATCGCAGGGAGCATTTGCGGGGTGGTTCTCCTGCTGCAGGGGGAGGAGTGCTTGTGGCCTGTTGGTCCTGTGTCAGGGCCTCCTGTCCACTAGCGGCAGCGGAGATGGAGGGCTGTTCATCGGTGTGGCTAGTGTCAGGGGCCCGTTGGTGTGCCACAGCCTCCCTCATGGTGTTGGCCATGTCTGCCAGCACCCCTGCAATGGTGCCCAGGGAGGAGTGGATGTTCTTCAGGTCCTCCCTGATCCCCAGGTACTGTCCCTCCTGCATCCGCTGCGCCTCCTGCAACTTGTCCAGTATCTGGCCCATCGTCTCCTGGGAATGGTGGTATGCTCCCAGGATGTTAGTGAGTGCCTCCTGGAGAGTCAGTTCCCTAGGTCTGTCCTCCCCCTGTCGCACAGCAGTCCTCCCAGCTTCCCTGTTGTACTGTGCCTCTGTCCACTGAACCGTGTGCCCACTGCCACTGACCCCAGGTCCCTGATTCTCTTGGGTTTGTGGGGTGCCCTGGGGTCCCTTTAGTGGTGGACACACTGCTGATTGACGTATCCTGGAGACAGAGGAATGGGCCAGCTGGGTGGGTGCAATGCTGGTGTTTCCTGAGAGGGGAGGCTTTGTGGTGGTATGGGACTGTGCCTGGGTAACCAACTGTCCGGAGGTCCCTGATGGGCCAGGATGGTCATCCAGATCCAGCCAACCAGAGCTGCTGTCATCATGTTGAGACAGGGCCGCTCACCTGAAAAGCAGGATGTCCGCAGGGGCGATGGTATGCCCCCCGACATCCTGGAACACCTCTCGGCACTTCCTGGTGAGCACAGAAACCCCGGCAGGTGTCCCAAAAGGAAAGGGGAAGTGGAAGAGAAAGAGACAAAACACTGCCACGTCTTGCCGGTCCAGCCAGGCACCCTGTATCTTCAGGGGGAAGGTCGTTGTTGACAGAGTGATAGTAGAGTTGGTGCACTCAACTTCTTTGAAACTGAATCTCTCTTTCCGATATGGGGACGGGAGCGGTAGAAGAACACTGGGATGCTCCTGCACTTTTCTTGGATAATACTAACTGTTGGCACAATTACTAACACTGCATTACCAAAAACCCAAACTGAGTACCATAACAATAAGTACTACAACACTAGGGCTGGCTTCACAGAGATTCACTGTTGAACACTACAATTAGAACTGTGGTTGCACTTATCATGCACAAGAAAGAAAAACAATGGCATTAATTATAATATCACGTATAACTTTCCTGCATGCATAGGGTTAAACTAAAAAGAACAAAAACAATCCAAGAAATACAAATGTCCACTCTGGGTTTAAACAGTTAGGGTGGCACAGTTTGCTTTGGTTTCACTGTGTGTGTGAAAAACCCTTCAAAAGCACATTCCTCAAACCTGAAACACAAGCATGAATGACACAACTTAAATCCAAGAGTTATGCTATTAGAGAAAGAAAAGTCACGTAAATGCTCTTTTAAAATTGCACTGTCACTTTTTGTAGTACTTGAGCTCAAGCAGATTTCCTGAAGCACATTTAGGCAAGTAACTACAATAACAATGTAGAATGTTCAGAAATGCATTTGTCTCTTCAAGATAAGCATTCTGCCAAAATACGAGGCCTGAAATACACCAGCTGTTCTAGGAAAGCTGGAGGAATGCCTGGTGCCAGCTGGTATAGGAACGAAGAAAAGAATTGCCTCAAAAGTCCTGAATCAGCCCCTGCTGATGACAGCAGGGGCTGGACTGCCAAATCAGATGCTGAGATCAGGAAGCAAAACAAAGCCAAGCAGGGAGGCATGCTTCACTCTGCTATTTATAGCCAATCAGGAAAGCAGTTGAGTTTCCACATGTGGATGAGTCACCACACCCAATTAGAAGCACATGTCTACACCTGCTCGCATTAGCAAACAAGCATTGGTAAACCAAGCTTTAATAAAAACCAATTGTGTAACACAGCACATTATGTTTACTTAGAAACATGAAAGTTTAACCAAGAACAGAGATATGATTTAACCCTAATCCCTGGGGATGCTAACAGATGATGCAGGAGGCACCTTGGGGACTCTCCTGGGGGTGGACTTGATGTTGCTGGCACCTCCTCTCCGGTGATGTTGGATGGGGGACCTGTGGGGATGTAAATGCAGTGTTATTGTTTCTGCGTGTGCCATCTTGTGCATGGGTGTGTTGCCCTGTATGGTTGTTATTGCCCTTGCAGCTTTGCCTTGTGTGAGTAGTGATTTGGTGGGCTATGTGATTGTCTCTAGTGTGCATGCTTTAGTGATAGTTGCCCATGCAGGTAAGTGATGGGTGTCCATGCATTGGTGTTGCATGCAGGGCTTGGTTTTGGGATGAGTGAGACGTGATGGTGGGGTGCGTGGGAGGTGGTGGAGTGATGGAAGTGAGGGTAAGGGTGGGGGTATGTGCTAGCATTCAGGTAGGGGGGTGACAGTAGTAAAGAGTTGACTTACCTGAGTCCAGTCCTCCACCGACTCTGGCCAGGCCCTCAGGATTCAGTATTGGCAAGACTTGCTCCTCCCATGTTGTTAGTTGTGGGGGAGGAGGTGGGGGTCCACCGCCAGTCCTCTGTACAGCTACTTCGTGTCTTGCTGCCATGGAACATAACTTCCCCCGTAGGTCGTTCCACCTCTTCCTGATGTCATCCCTTGTTCTGGGGTGCTGTCCCACGGCGTTGACCCTGTTCACGATTCTCCACCATAGCTCTATCTTCCTAGTGATGGATGTCTGCTGCACCTGTGATCCGAATATCTGTGGCTCTACCCGGATTATTTTCTCCACCATGACACTTAACTCCTCCTCTGAGAACCTGGGGTGTCTTTGTGGTGCCATGGGTGTAGTGTGAGTGGTGTGTGTGAGCATGTGTGGGGTGATGCTGTGAGGTGTGTGGATGGTGTATGGGTGATGGTGCTCTGTGGCTCTGGTTCTGTGAGTGCTCTTGGTGTCTCTCTCTCTCGCAGTTATCAATATTTTTTAGTCATAGAGGGTTGTGGGTATTGTGGGTACGTGTTTTTTAGTGGTGTGGGTGTGTGGGTGTGGTGTGTGTATGTGTGTCAGGTGTGTGTTGTTTGAATTGTCCTATGTGGTGTAGTTTTGTTTGAGTGTGTGTATTTTGAGCGTGGCAGTATGTACCGCCAATGGTTTACCGTGGTTGAATGCCTGCCATAGTGATTTGTGGGTCATAATGCTGTGGGCATAGTTCTGTTGGCGTAACGGTGTGGGTTTTGGTACCTCCAGTTTATCACTGACCTTTGGGCTGGCAGACGTGTGTGTGTGTCTGTATAGTGATGGATTGGTGTGTGTGTGTCATAATATGGGTAGCGGTAATCCGCCGCGCCAGCAGTATGTTGGTGGCAGTTAGCATGGCGGTAAGTGGAACTTACCGCCAAAGTCATAATGAGGGCCATAATCTATTTTTGTAAATTGGTGTTGGCGTCGCCATTAAACTCTGTTTTTCAACTGAAAACTGTGGAGTGTGGTCTTTTTGAATGCCTGTGAAGAGTGGCATTTCCTCTGTTATTGAAATAACGACTACCGCTGGCCGTGACCTGCACCGACCCCCGAGAGGTGGAAGAAGCCGGGCAAGCATTGGGAACCTTTACGGCAATATATATATATATATATATATATATATATATATATATATATATATATATATATATATATGTGATGGCATGCAGGTAGGGGGGTGATAGTAGTAAAGAGTTTACTTACCTGAGTCCAGTCCTCCTCGGACTCCGGCCAGGCCATCAGGATGCAGTATTGGCAAGACTTGCTCCTACCATATGTTTATATATAGTTATTTTTTTCAACAGAGGTAAAGCCTACTTGAGAAAGAAATGATCATACCTAATGTGTATAGCAATAAGTAGAAATAGTCGATCTTTGAGACAAAAAGATTATCATAAGTCTGGTTCCTTGTGGAGTACAGAAATGTGTATTCTCTCATAAGTACTAATCATCTCTTTATAGCCTCCTTATGGTTGTCAGCAAAGTTTCTACAAGATTGGATCGAAAGGTTCTGATTACTTTTTGGTACTCAGGTAGGCCTTATCTCCGTGCTGATACAAATACATTTTGCAATTTTAGGATGATATGCCTACTTAATTTCTTTAATATGTCCCCATCTCGTCTATGTTCTATACCAAGGAATCCTACTGCATTAAGTTCTGATAGGGAATGTTCTCTATAAAAATTAGCAGCCATGGGATATTTGTGATCCTTGTTTTTGATTGCTCTAATGTATTCTTTCCATCTTTCTATGAGTTTACATGTAGCAGACCCAACATATTGTTTTTGTTTTTTGCATGATAACATAAACACAGTTAGATGTGTTACAGTTAATGTTAGTACTTAGGGGTGGAGTTACTGTTGAGACTGTTTGACTGATCGCGGCACATGGTCAGGATGCTACAACTGTTATTCAAACTCTGTAAGAGATAGTTACAGGTGAACATTTATGTTAGTTAATTTGATGGGTGAGCTCAGTACCGGACATGTAATGGGGGTAAATTGTGGGACTGGAAAAGAAACAATGTAATAAATGGTCGTGTAATTTTGTTATAATTGATGTAGGTTGATATTTGGTATCTCGGGTCATAATGAGCATGGTTTGGCATATGGTAAAGGAAGGTGGCATTCTAAGACCCTGTGTATGGCACTGCAAGCAGTGGTTTTCAATTTTGTTTGAATAGATCTCACACCTCATGTATGCATATGGGTAGTTAACTATTGGATCCCGTTATCTGGTTCGATGGTGGGAATAGTAGATTCGATAAGCGGCAGCTCCTCCACTATGTTAGAGGAGCATCGCCCCCAGCGAGCAGCAGCTGCAAAACTTTCAAAATAAAACTACATTTATTATTGTTTTCTTTATAAAGGAGCGGTGCAATTCGCAAGAAGAGCATGGAGGGAAGTGCAAAGCACCCCCTCACTGCACATGTGTGTTTGGCCGGCCGTCTCGGGTCAGCAAAACACACATGCGCACTGAGCTCTCAGGCAGCAGGCAGAGGCTGCCAGACTGCCTCAAAGCGCCAAGCCAGGGCACTCCGGCCAATCCTAACGCTGCTTTCATGCTGCCAGCAGCATGAAAGCAGTGTTAGGATTGGCTGCAGCGCAGGCTGGGAGCCTGTGCCTGCTGGACAAGGAGCGGCACAGCGGAGGGGGCAAGTAAGGTACGTTTTCTTTTTTAATTTATTTTTTGTATTTGTCGGCCCCCCGCCACGTACCGCACCACCCCACCCCTTGTCCATGCCATAAACCGCAACTGGGTTTGATTAAATATTCTTTGGGGAACCAAGCACAGTAATCTGGGATGTTTAATATAGGTTGTTATTATATGCCTCACTGCATTTTCCCCTTGTTTTATTACTGTTCTTTTATATTACTGTAGTTATTCGCTTGTTTGAAAAATTGAATACACAGTCCAAAGTGACGGTTAGTAGTGTATACTAGGGTAGGTATTAGCCCTTTGATTCAATAGGGTACTTTTCATTGAGCAGAATAAATTTGATATATGTTCATAGTACTGGGATGACAACTGAGTCACAACTTTAACTTAATTTGATTTAAGTTGAAGATTAGGATGCTAAGTCAGTTAATTAAAGGTAAGTGTTTTATAATGAGGTTGCTATTTACTGTATATTTAGGACATACTCTACTATATCATAAGTGAAACATACTTTAAGTCTTTGTAAATATACAGTAATTATTGTTCAAATTGGAAGCAGTCACCTCGTTGTTCACCTTTTTGTTCTTCCAGTGGGGATTGTTTTTCTTCTTGCTATTTGAAACTCTGTGAAAGTTTATTTGTCCAACTATTATTCCAATCATGCAATATACAGCATTTTTAGAAGAGGGTCCTCAATTAATGTAGTATTCTTTATTCAGTAGAGGCTGATCTGCAGTTTGCAGGTAGCTTTAGCAGTGTATGGTGTCATGCACAAGTAACACAGTTCATTGTAGCCCTTTTGTTGTAAACTTATTGTGGATTTTGTTTACACTGGGACTGTCATTTCTCTTTTTTTGAATTGACATCTAACAGTTACATTGCACTGTTGAACATGATTTTGAATGCTGCATATTAAACACATTGCCACTATGCTATTATACATGTAAAATGTACAAACATATATTATGTATCTTTTGTCTTTTATTTTGTTGTTTTTTCCTCGTGTTTGTGGAAAAGTTTGTGTACTTTTAGTTTAGTAACTCTAAAGAGGAGCTATGAATATATGCATATTGTGTATATCTCTGTATATTTATGTGAATATTTTACATATTCTCCATTGTCCTATCTGAATGTACTTATGTTCATCTTCTTTTCTTGAACTAACTGCCCTGAAGAAGCATCTGTGACACAAAACACATGTTGGCTGTTTTATATTTGCTTGACCTGTCAGCCTTAGGGTGGTCACCCCTAACTTTTTGCCTGCCTCCCTCCACTTTTTAAACACTGTTTTTGCTGGGATTTAGACTCTGCACACTTTACCACTGCTAACCAGTGCTAAAGTGCATATGCTCTCTCCCTTTAAACATGGTAACATTGGATCATACCCAATTGGACTATTTAATTTACTTATAAGTCCCTAGTAGTGTGCACTATATGTGCCCAGGGCCTGTAGATTAAATGCTACTAGTGGGCCTGCAGCACTGGTTGTGCCACCCACTTAGGTAGCCCCTTAACCTTGTCTCAGGCCTGCCATTGCAAGGCCTGTGTGTACAGTTTCACTGCCAATTCGACTTGGCATTTAAAAGTACTTGCCAAGCCTAAAACCCCCCTTTTTCTACATATAAGACACCCCTAAGGTATTCCCCAGGTAACCCATAGGACAGAGTGCCGTGTAGGCAAAAGGCAGGACATGTACCATGTAGTTACATGTCCTGGTAGTGTAAAACTCCTAAATTCGTTTTTACACTGCTGTGAGGCCTGCTCCCTTCATAGGCTAACAATGGGGCTGCCCTCATACAGTGTTTGAGTGGTAGCTACTGATCTGGACTGCTGCCTTGCTGTTGCCCTGCTGCCTGGCTGCGCTCTGGCTGAGGTGAAGAAGTGCTCTCCAAGGGCTTGGAAAGAGCTTGCCTCCTGTTCCCTGAAGTCTCAGAAACAAAAAGACTTCTCTCTTGCAACTGGACTCCCTGTGCGGCGAAAGTTTGACGGACAGCTTGCAAAAAATGACGCACAGCCTGGCCCGCAGTGAGAAATTCACTGCACACCCAACCGGAACAACGCAACGTGGCTTCGCAAGGAGAAGATCGACACGGCGCCTGCATTGCGACCGGAACTTCAATGCACTGCCCACCAGATCGACGCACAGCTGACCTGGGACGACGCAACCCGACTTCCAGAGGGGAAATCGACGCAGCGCCTGCCATGTGGAAGAAACTTCCACACAACGCCCACAGGAATGACTCAGCACTTGTGACTTTGCTCCGCAAGCCCAGGATTCCACGCATAGACCCCGGGGCATCTGAAAACACTGCAACCCGAAGAGGATCCATGACCGAGCGCCGGAAATCGACGCACAGCCGTTCCTGCGTGGAAACTAAACAACGCATCGCCGTGTGTGGCCTGGGAAATCGACGCACACCCCTTTGTTTCCACACTTCTCCTCCTCTGCGGCCCTTTACGGAGATTTTTCACGCGAAACTGGTACTTTGTGCTTAAAAAAGACTTTGGCCCTCATTATAACCCTGGCGGTAAATCCCGCTTACCGCCTTGCAGAAGACCGCCAACACACCGCTGCGGCGGAGGAATTCCACCACAGCTATTACAACCCACAGCTCGGAATCCGCCATAATACAGACACCCAAACAAGTCCGCCACACCAAAGGTCAGTGATAAACTGGCAAAAAACAAAACCGACACCGTCACCCCAACAAGAATACGCCCACACTATCACGACCGACGAATCCACGGGGCGGTCTTTCAACTGCGGTAATCCATTGGCGGTACACACCGTTGCGCTCATAATACACACTCATTTACAAAACTCAACCACATTGGAAAATCGAAATACACACACCTGACACACATACACACACCACACCCACAAACCCTTAATACCAGAATTCTGATACCACGCTAGAGAGAGACACCACCAGAAACAACAACAGCATCCACAGAAACACAACATCATCACTCACACAACATCCACGCACCTCAAACAACACACAACAACACATCCCCTCACACATCACAACACACACCACCTCACACATCACCCACACCACATCGTGGCACCTCAACAACACCCCAGGTTCTCTGACGAGGATCTCAGGGTCATGGTGGAGGAAATCGTCTGGGTAGAGTCACAGCTATTCGGATCACAGGTGCAGCACACCTACATTGCTAGGATGATGAAGCTATGGCGCCGAATCGTGGACAGGGTCAACGCAGTGGGACAGAATCCAAGAACTAGGGATGACATCCGGAAGAGGTGGAACGACCTACGGGGGAAGGTGCATTCCATGGTCTCCAGACACCAGATTGCTGTACAGAGGACTGGCAGTGGACCCCAACCTCCTCCCCCACAACTAACAACATGGGAGGAGCAAGTCTTAGCAATACTGCATCCTGAGGGCCTCGCAAGATTAGCAGGAGGAATGGACTCTGGTAAGTCAACTCTTAACTATTATATCCCCCACCCTACCTGCATGCCATCACATACTCCCACCCTCACCCTCACCCCCATCACTCCAACACCTCACATATGTCCCACTATCACAACCCACCCATCCCAACACCAAGCCCTGCATGCAACACCAAAGCATGGACACCCATCACCAAAGCATGTCCACTACAGATACCCACACAGCCCCCAAACCAATTATCATGCAAGGACCTAGACAAGAATGCAAGCACTGGAGTACAGGGTCACTCACCCATTCTGCACGATGGCACACACACATGCAATAATGATGCCTTTACACCCCTGCAGGACCCCTACCCAATGTCACCGGACAGGAGGTACCAGACATATCCAGTCCCCCCACAGAAGAGACCCACAGTGATGACAGCAGCTTTGCACAACTGGATCAAGATGAGCAGCCCGGCCCATCTGGGACCTCGGGACAGTCGATTCCCCTGACACTGTCACAAGACACCACAGAGCCTCCCCCCCCCCAGGAAACACTAGCACAGCACCCACCCAGCGGGCCCATACCTCTGTCCCCAGGACACGTCAATCAGCAGTGTGTCCACCACTACAGGAAACCCAGGCAAACCCACCAACCCAAGAAAATCAGGGACCTGGGGGCAGTGGCAGTGGGCACACGGTTCAGGGGACAGAGGAACAGGAAAACAGGGGAACTGGGAGGACTGCTGTGCGACAGGGGGAGGACAGGCCCAGGGAACCCACTCTCCACGAGGTCCTCTCCAACATCATGGGAGCGTACCATCATTCCCAGGAGACAGTGGCAATGGTACTGGCCAAGTTTCAGGAGACCCAGCAGCTGCAGGAGGAACACTATCTGGGGATCAGGGAGGAACTGAAGTCCATTAACACCACCCTAGTCACCATTGCAGGGGTGCTGCAAGACCTTGTCAACACCAGGAGGAACACTGTGGCACAACAAGGGGCCCCTGACACTAGCCTGGATGATGAACAGCCATCCACCTCCACCGCCGCTAGTGGACAGGAGGCACCGCCACAGGAACATGACACCAGCACCCCACCCCCTGCAGATGGAGAGCCACCCCGCAAACATTCCCTGAGATCCAGGAACAAGACAGAGAACATTGCCAAGACCCCCACCAGGAAATGAGACCCCCCTGAATGTCACCCTTCTGTCCCACTTTGTCACCCTGTCCATCTGTAGGAAGTTGTCTCTGTATATACTTTCTCAAAATAAGAGATAGTGTGCACAGAGTCCAAGGGTTCCCCTTAGAGGTAAGATAGTGGCAAAAAGAGATAATTCTAATGCTCTATTTTGTGGTAGTGTTAAGCATTTGTTGTACACACACAGGCAATAAATGAGGAACACACACTCAAATACAAATTCCAGGCCGATAGGTTTTTGTATAGAATATATTTTCTTAGTTTATTTCAAGAACCACAGGTTCAAGATTTACAATCAATACTTTAAATGAAAGGTATTTCACTCAGGTATCTTAGGAACTTTTGAATCATCACAATAGCATGTACAGTTTTGACAAAAATGGCAATAAGCTATTTTCAAATTGGACACTGCAAAATTCAACAGTTCCTGGGGGAGGTAAGTATTGGTTAAGTTCACAGGTAAGTAAAACACTTACAGGGTTCAAAGTTGGGTCCAAAGTAGCCCACCGTTGGGGGTTCGGAGCAACCCCAAAGTTACCACACCAGCAGCTCAGGGCCGGTCAGGTGCAGAGGTCAAAGTGGTGCCCAAAACGCTTAGGCTTCAATGGAAATAGGGGTGCCCCGGATCCAGTTTGCCAGCAGGTAAGTACCTGCGTCTTCGGAGGGCAGACCAGGGGGGTTTTGTAGGGCACAGGGGGGGACACAAGCAGGCACAGAAAGTACACCCTCAGCGGCACAGGGGCGGCTGGGTGCAGAGTGCAAACAGGTGACGGGTTTACAATATGATTCAATGGGAGACCCGGGGGTCTCTTCAGCGATGCAGACAGGCAAGGGGGGGGGGCTCCTCGGGTAGCCACTACCTGGGCTAGGAAGAGGGCCGCCTGGGGGTTGCTCCTGCACTGGAGTTCAGATCCTTCAGGTCCTGGGGGCTGCGGGTGCAGTGTGTTTTCCAGGCGTTGGGTTCCTTGAAGCAGGCAGTCGCGGTCAGGGGGAGATTCTGGATTCCCTCTGCAGGCATCGCTGTGGGGGCCCAGGGGGGTTAACTCTGGCTACTCACGGGGTCGCAGTCGCCGGGGAGTCCTCCCTGTAGTGTTAGTTCTCTGCAGGTCGAACCGGGGGCGTGGGGTGCAGAGTGGAAAGTCTCACGCTTCCGGCGGGAAACATTTGGTCTTTAAAAGTTGCTTCTTTGTTCCAAAGTTGCAGTCTTTGTGGAACAGTGCCGCTGTCCTCAGGATTTTCTTGGTCCTTCTAGATGCAGGGTAGTCCTCTGAGGCTTCAGAGGTCGCTGGACCCTGGGGGATGCGTCGCTGTTGCAGTTTTTCTTGAAGTGGGGAGACAGGCCGATAGGGCTGGGGCCAAAGCAGTTGGTGTCTCCGTCTTCTCTGCAGGGCTTCAGGTCAGCAGTCCTTTTTCATCTTCAGGTTGCGGGAATCTGATTTCCTGGGTTCTGGGTCGCCCCTTAATACTCAATTTAGGGATGTGTTTAGGTCTGGGAGGGCAGTAGCCAATGGCTACTGTCCTTGAGGGTGGCTACACCCTCTTTGTGCCTCCTCCCTGTGGGGAGGGGGGCCCATCCCTAATCCTATTGGGGGAATCCTCCAAAATCAAGATGGAGGATTTCTAAAGGCAGGGGTCACCTCAGCTCAGGACACCTTAGGGGCTGTCCTGACCGGTGGGTGACTCCTCCTTGTTTTTCTCATTATCTCTCCTGGACTTGCTGCCAAAAGTGGGGGCTGTGTCCAGGGGGCGGGCATCTCCGCTAGCTGGAGTGCCCTGGGGCATTGTAACATGAAGCCTGAGCCTTTGAGGCTCACTGCTAGGTGTTACAGTTCCTGCAGGGGGGAGGTGTGAATCACCTCCACCCAGTGCAGGCTTTGTTTCTGTCCTCAGAGAGCACAAAGGCTCTCACCACATAGGGTCAGAAACTCGTCTCTCAGCAGCAGGCTGGCACAGACCAGTCAGTCCTGCACTGAAGGATTGGGTAAAAGACAGGGGGCATCTCTAAGATGCCCTCTGTGTGCATTTTTTAATAAATCCAACACTGGCATCAGTGTGGGTTTATTATTCTGAGAAGTTTGATACCAAACTTCCCAGTATTCAGTGTAGCCATTATGGAGCTGTGGAGTTCATTTTTGACAAACTCCCAGACCATATACTTAATATGGCCACACAGTACTTACAATGTCTAAGAATAGACTTAGACACTGTAGGGGCATATTGCTCATGCAGCTATGCCCTCACCTGTGGTATAGTGCACCCTGCCTTAGGGCTGTAAGGCCTGCTAGAGGGGTGACTTACCTATGCCACAGGCAGCATCTTGTGTGCATGGCGTCCTGAGGGGGATGCCATGTAGACTTTGCCTTTTTCTCCCCACCAACACACACAATCTGCAATGGCAGTGTGCATGTGTTAGGTGAGGGGTCCCTTAGGGTGGCACGACATATGTTGTGGCCCTTAGGGACCTTCCCTGGTCACAGGGCCCTTGGTACCACTGGTACCTTTTACAAGGGACTTATCTGTGTGCCAGGGGTGTGCCAATTGTGGGAACAATGGTACATTTTAGGTGAAAGAACACTGGTGCTGGGGCCTGGTTAGCAGGGTCCCAGCACACTTCTCAGTCAAGTCAGCATCAGTATCAGGCAAAAAGTGTGGGGTAATTGCAACAGGGAGCCAGTTCCTTACACCATCCTTCAACTGCCCTTGCTCCACTCCCTATGCCCCTTTGGACAATGCACCTGTGAAACAAATAGACTGGACTCTGCCATGGACATTCCTCCACCATCACCCCTGCCCATTTTACAACCCCCTCCACTTATTTGCACAGAAATAAACAAACTTCAATCACAAAACAATCTTGAGTCAGTCTGTGCTTTCACAAATGTGTAATTGCAATAACTATGGAATATAGCAATGTCAATTTAATTTTTCACATACCAATGAAACACAGCTGTAGGGCTGGAGGAAAGATAGCAGAGGTCACAAAGTGGGACCCACATCTGTTAAATGGAAAGGCAAGGTGTCAAGTCAGGGTCCATACACTGATTGAAAATGACAGACTTATGCTAGCTCAAACAATAGTATGAGATGTGTGAGGCAGTGACATCTTCTACCTGTGTCTCACTGGAAGTATTGCTGGATAATGTTGTTTCTGTTATCGATATCCTCTTCTTCTGCCTCCTTTTCTTCACCGTCCACAGGCTCCACAGCTGCCACAAGACCTCCAGCTGGACCATCCTCCTGCAGAAAAGGCACCTGCCGTCGCAAAGCCAGGTTGTGCAGCATACAGCAGGCCACGATGATCTGGCACACCTTCTTTGGTGAGTAGTAGAGAGAACCACCTGTCATATGGAGGCACCGGAACCTGGCCTTCAGGAGGCCGAAGGTCCGTTCAATCACCCTCCTAGTTCGCCCATGTGCCTCATTGTAGCGTTCCTCTGCAATTGTCCTGGGATTTCTCACTGGGGTCAGTAGCCATGACAGAGTCACCTGCAAATGTCGAGGGACAACTGTTAGACACACACTAACCCTTAGGGACAACCCCATACCCAGACAACTAGTCACACTGTATAGGGTCCTTGTCCTCACCTATTAGCCCCCCCGGTGCCTCTGGAGTTGCCCGATCACATAAGGGATGCTGCTATTCCTCAGAATGTAAGCGTTATGCGCTGAGCCAGGAAATTTGGCATTCACATGGGAGATGTACTGGTCGGCCAAACACACCATCTGCACATTCATTGAATGGTAGCTCTTCCGGTTTCTGTACACCTGTTCACTCCTGCGGGGAGTACCAAGGCCACATGTGTCCCATCAATGGCACCTATGATGTTGGGGATATATCCCTGGGCATAGAAGTCACCTTTCACTGTGAGCAAATCCTCCATCTGAGGGAACACGATGTAGCTGCGCATGTGTTTCAGCAGGGCAGACAACACTCTGGACAACACGTTAGAGAACATTGGCTGGGACATCCCTGATGCAATGGCCACTGTTGTTTGAAAGGAACCACTTGCCAGGAAATGGAGTACTGACAGGACTGACAGGACCTGCACTAGAGGGGAGATCCCTGTGGGATGGCGGATAGCTGACATCAGGTCTGGCTCCAACTGGGCACACAGGTCATGGATTGTTGCACGATCAAGTCTGTAGGTGACTGTTATGTGTCTCTCTTCCATTGTGGACTGGTCCACCAGCGGTCTGTACACCGGAGGATGGCGCCATCTCATCACCTGCCCCAGCGGACGTCCCCTATGGACGAGAACAGCGAGCAGAAAGTCAGCCAACACTGAGGTATCACAAAATGTCATTTTCACATATTTATTAATCCGCAATGTGCCTGTTACTGTGTGTATGCAAGGTCTACATTGATGCGACGCAGTTAAAATTAATGCCATGTGGCCCCCTGAAATGGCGACTGCCTGACCTGTAATGTGGGACAAGGGGATATGAGGTAACTGCGCTGGCGTTGTACACCGTTGCGGTAGGCGGTCGATGACCGCGGCGCAATCCTGCATTGGTTAACATTGGACCCTATGGGTCCGAGGAGCCAATGACGATGTACGCCAGCGGTGACGGTACGCACCGCCACAGACGTGACCAGCATTTTCTGACTGTTCAGTCACTTGATACCTGACCTTCAACAGGAGAAGACCTACACTTCAAGTGCTGCTGTGACCTCAGTCTGGAAGCGACAATGGCTCATGTGTCTGGGGAAAGGGCCCCTGCCTTCACTTCGGAGGAGTTGGAGAAACTAGTGGATGGGGTCCTCCCCCAGTACACACAACTGTACGGTCCTCCAGACAAACAGGTGAGTACACTGTGAGAATGCTGCATGGGCAATGCCTGTTTTGAGTGGTGTGGATGGAAGATAAATGGGGGGGGGCTGAGGCCTGCATGTGCGGACGGTGAGTGTATGTGCGTCAGGGCAAGAGTGGGAAGTGGGCCAATGCGGATGACGGTCTGGACGGGTAAAGATTTTCCTTTTCCCCTGTACAATTCCTCTAGGTCAGCGTCTACCAGAAGAAGGATATTTGGCGTGCCATCGCCAAGGATGTCCAGACCCTGGGGGTCCACCACAGACAGAGCATCCACTGCCGGAAAAGATGGAAGGACCTTCGCCGCTGGAGCAAGAAGACAGTGGAGGCCCAGCTGGGGATGGCCTCCCAACGTGGGAGGGGTGCCCATCACACCATGACCCCCCTGATGTTCCGGATCCTGGCAGTGGCGTATCCAGAGTTGGATGGGCGCTTGAGGGCATCACAGCAGCCACAAGGGGGTGAGTACACTCTCATTCATCTCCTTCGCCCCAGGCACCTCAGGCCCTGCCCCAGTCAGCCCTGCTGCCCTCAGTGAGGAGGCTATTGACCTCCTGAGATCCCTCACTGTTGGGCAGTCTACCATTCTGGATGCCATCCAGGGTGTCGAGAGGCATTTCCAACAAACAAATGCATATCTGGAGGGCATTCATTCTGGCCAGGCAGCCCAACAGAGAACGTTTCAGGCTCTGGCCTCAGCACTGATGGCAGCCATTGTCCCTGTGTCCAGCCTCCCCCCTCCATCTTCCTCCACCCAGCTCCAATCCCCTGTACCTCAGCCTATCCCAAGCACACCATCAGACCAGCATGCACACACATCAACACACAAGGGTGGCTCAGGCAAACATAAGCACCACACATCCCACAGGCACTCACACAAGCATCATACTCATGCACACATACCAACATCCACTGCCTCGACTGTGTCCCCCTCCTCCACGTCTCCCTCCTCCCTCCCAGTCTCATCTCCACTCACACCTGCATGCACTACATCCTCAGCCACTACCTCCATCACCAGCACGCCCATCACCACATACCGCTCACGTGCACTCACCACCCCCTCTACCATTCACACATCCCCAATGTCCTCTCCCAGTGTGTCAGTGAGCCCTCCTCCCAAAGTACACAAACGCAGGCACACACCCACCCAACAGCCATCCACCTCACAACAGCCTCCAGACCATGCACCTTCACCCAAATTCAGCAGACGTACACCTCCTACAACCACTACCTCTACCTCTACTCCCAAACCCCCTCCATCTACCCATCCCAGTGTGTCTAAAAAACTTTTCCTGGCTAATATTGACCTCTTCCCTACACCTCCCCCCCCGTCCTTCCCCTAGGGCCAGGCTTTCCAGGTCCCAGCCCAGCACTCAGCCACCACATCCCCAGGCACAGTGGTGCCAGCACCTGCGGGGTCATGGAGTGCGCCAACCATCAGGGCTGCCAGTGTGCCATGGAGTGAGGGCAAGGACATTCCGTCACCTGTCAAGGTGAAAAAGGTGCCCACATCCCAGAGGGAGAAGCCGAAAACACCTGCCACCAAGGGGTCAGGGAAAACAAAAGGGGATAGTGGCAAGACAGCTGCGCCACCATCAAAGGTGGGGAAGGGCCAGAAACTGAAGGGCAGGTCAGGAGAGGACATGGTGGCACCGACTGGGGGACCAGTGTCACACCTTCTGTCCACGTTGATGCCAACCTGTACTGCGGAGAGGACCGCCACCTGCACCACCACCTGCACCGCCACAGATCCCGCCGCCAGCACCGCTGCCACAGAGCCTGCCGCCAGCACCGCTGTCACAGACCCCGCAGCCAGCACAGCCGCCACAGACCCCGCCGCCAGCACCGCTGCCACAGAGCCTGCCGCCAGCACCGCTGTCACAGACCCCGCAGCCAACACAGCCGCCACAGACGCTGCCACTAGCACAGCCGCCACAGACCCCGCCACCAGCACCGCCGCCACAGAGCCCGACTCAAGCACCTCCGCGACTGACACCGCCGCAAGCACCACCGGCGGACCCGCAACATCCTGAGCCGGTGGCACCACCGCAGACATGGCTGCCATCCCCAGTGGTCAGTCGTCCGAGGCGGGTGGTGAGTTCCAGGAGCCTGGGCAGCTTCCATGAATCATCACTGTCATCACAGTTGTCACCTGCATATGGAATGCGAAGCCGCAGCAGTGTGGGGTATGTGTCTCCCTCCATGGCATATCAAACTAACTGTACCCCGGCAATCTTGTGGCACACACACCCAGGCGAGTGTATTGTTGCGGCCACAATGCACGTGGAGCACTCTGGGCACAATGCCCCCTCCAGAACCAGTGGAGAAAGGCATCCACTGCCTTAGTCCTTGGCAGGATGAAGCACTCTGGGCACAATGCCCCCTCCAGAACCAGTGGAGAAGGCATCCACTAACACAGTCCTTGGCAGGATGAAGCACTCTGGGCACAATGCCCCCTCCAGAACCAGTGGAGAAAGGCATCCACTAACACAGTCCTTGGCAGGATGAAGCACTCTGGGCACAATGCCCCCTCCAGAACCAGTGGAGAAAGGCATCCACTACCTCAGTCCTTGACAGGATGAAGCACTCTGGGCACAATGCCCCCTCCAGAACCAGTGGAGACTGTTATCCACTTGAGAGACTGTGGCTTTGCACTCCCCAGGATAAAGCAGTGGGCAGTGCACCCACTTGAGAGACTTGAGAGACTGTGGCCTTGCACTCCCCAGGATAAAGCAGTGGGCAAACAACCCACTGGAGAGACTTGAGAGACTGTGGCTTTGCACTCCCCTGGATAAAGCAGTGGGCAGTGCACCCACTTGAGAGACTTGAGAGACTGTGGCTTTGCACTCCCCAGGATAAAGCAGTGGGCATACCACCCACTGGAGAGACTTGAGAGACTGTGGCTTTGCACTCCCCAGGATAAAGCAGTGGGCAAACCACCCACTTGAGAGACTTGAGAGACTATGGATTTGCACTCCCCAGGATAAAGCAGTGGGCAAACCACCCACTGGAGAGACTTGAGAGACTGTGGCTTTGCACTCCCCAGGATAAAGCAGTGGGCAAACCACCCATTTGAGAGACTTGAGAGACTGTGGCTTTGCACTCCCCAGGATACATCAATGGGCATGGAGCCCCCTCGTGGAGCAGTGGCGTTGTGCGTTCTCAGGCTGAGGTGCCCCCCCTCCGCCTCCCCCTGAGGTGCCTGTATATTTTCTATGTGATGCCCCTCCAGTATTCTCTCCGTTTGGAGTCAGGTATCTAGTGTGGGCCTCGCCCATGCATCTTGGGCCCAGTGGTCCACGGACAATGATTGGTGCACTATCCGGACTTGTGTAGTTGGTGTACATAATTGTATATACTGGATTTTGAGTTTTGACTAATGGATTTTTATTGATTACAATTGTTTACAATTGTTACAATCATTTCCTTTTGGCCTTGAGTTATTCAAAGGGGGGTGGGGAGGTGTATATGTAATGTTGCAGCATGTATTTGTGTGTATGGTGTTGTGGGTGAGGGTGGGGGTGGGGGTGTTGCGTGGTGCGTGTGTGTGTCACTCTCTTTTCCCTCCCCCCTCCCCTGTGTTGTAGGTGCAGTACTCACGTGGTCACTGGTAGTCAAGTCAAGCTTTATTCGGTCAATTAACCATGAAAGCATCACATACATTAAAAGAAAAATTTCATCTCATTTTATAATCTGTACAATGATTTAATAATTTTATAAAAAAAAACACATAAATAAATACATACATGTGATATCAGAGTATTCATCTAAAATCCTGCCTGGGCACGCTTCGTGGGTCCTTGATTGAAATGGTGATCACGTATATGCCATGCTGCCACTAAAAACTTGCTGACTGCTAAAATTAATTAATTTGATCTATGGCTTTTTTTAAAACCCTTATTGCTATACTGCAATTTTCCAGCCCCATTTCCCTACAGGTTTTTCGAATCCATATTGACTGTGGAAAAAAAATATGTTGGGCAAAAAAACATAAAATGTTCAACTGTTTCCGGGGCACCGCCAGAAGCCGGACATATATCTGAAGTAGTGATTGGCCCCCAGTTGCAAGTTAAAGACAACATTGGTAAGGACCCAAAACGGAATCTAGCACATAAACCTTTGCCCTGTAGATCTAGTATAATATCTTAATAGGATTCATACTGCGGAAACCACTTCAAATCAGTAAAAAGATTAGATAATCGACCATGAGTTTTACAACAAATATAATTGTTCCATACATTGGACCAGTAAGCTGATTTCAAAGCAGTTTTATGGAATTTCACTAATTTTTGGTGATTCTCCCAATAATCTCCAAACCCCAAGATACAAAACCAATTGGACACATATTTAATCCAAGGAATAATAGCTGCATTTGGTCTCTTTAGCAGGTCAAGCAGTGATGCTTTGTATAAATCCAATTCAGGGTGGTCCAAATCCTTATCCAATATAATAGAGGTCATAGGGAAATTAAATCAGCTACTTGGTTTAGCCCCAAATCAAGAAACATTGGGATCAGTGGTGTACTTCGGGGGCACACTATCAAAGCCCTTGCAAAATTGTTTTCTCCCACAGTTATATTTGTACATACATAGCTTTATTGGTTACTTTCAACCCTAAAAGCAAAACAACCACCGGTAGAAAGATAAAAGATAAGTAAAAATTATGATAAAAAGGAAATAAGAGGAATAAAAAAGAACATCCTTTACGGCCTTAAAACACATAAAAACCAAACACCTAATCTCCTACTGACTGTCATTTAAATCAATCATGGGGTATTGTTCCAGTCTAGGTGTGTGGTTAAAATTTGATGACTAAAACATTCCATTGTCAGTTTTTCATGTTGTCCTTATTTGGAAGTAAGTTCCGCATCAGCAACTTTCCCCAAGTGATAAGTACGTACATGCCAGGCAGCTGTAATGTACCCACTAACCGCACAGGGCAAGGGGGGGGAACTTTCCCTCATCAGAATTCTTAAGGCAACAATACAGTGTCTTACCCCCACATTCCTACACACTGGCCGTAACCACTTTCGACGCGCAATCAAATAGGCAGGACATAAAAACATAAAATGTACAATGGATTCTGGATTAAGAGTACAGCTCGGACATAAATCAGATCTTGTAGTTGCACTCCACTTACTGCCATATGATTTGAGAGGCAGACAACCATATCTGAACTGGATATATAAACTCTTACTTAATGGGTCAAGAATTATATCCATAAAAGATTCAAAAGACGGATACCATTTAAAATCAAAAAATTGTGAGGTCAATCTGCCGTGAGTAAGGCACAGCAGATAGTTTTCCCTGACGTAAGTCCAGTATACCGTTTTCAAATGATTCTTCTGCTCCTTCCTTATACTTTCTGGATGACTCCATAGCTCACTAAGACCCAATTTGTGAAACCATTTAGAGATGTGATTAAACCAGGGAATGGTGAGTACATTAGGTCTATCCAAGATGTCTTGGATAGACTCCTTGTATGTAGATAACTCAGGGGTGGACCAAACACGGACCCAAAAAAGCAGAGGTCGTAGGGCAACTACATCTGTGATGCGTGGAAGGTCAAGGTCCCAAAACAATGGCAGCAGTGGGGTACTGCGAGGGCAGGCCAAAGTAGACCTCACGAAATTGTTTTCCCCCACTGCAAGCCTGCCAGTGTGTTGAGGACCCCCAAATTTCTGCCCCATAGACCGCAGCACTTTGTGCCTTTGCTCTATAAATTTTAATAATTGGAGTAATCACTCTCTCAGAAGTAGACTTGGTCACGTGGTCATCGTTGCCGCCGTTGTTGGAGCTCCTGATAGAGGAGTAGGAAGACCGGCAGTATCTGCAGTTCGGGCTCCATGGCGTGCTGGTTCCTCATGGGGTGTGGAGAGGTGGGTGTTTTCCCTTCTTTGTACTGTTTCCGCCGTGTTTTTATTTGCGTTGGTTCCACCCCGGAAAAGGTGGCGGATAGACGTGTTGTGATAGGGTGGGCGGTACATTGTCTTCCGCCTGTCTGTTGGCGGTGTCCGCCGCGCTGTTTGTTTGTACCACCGTGGTGGTCGGAGTGTTAAAGTGGCTGTCTATGTTGGCGGTTTCCGCTACGGTCTTAATCCCATTTTTTTACTGCCGCTTTAACACCGACCACCAGGGTTGTAATGAGGGCCTTTGTTTGCTTTCAAAAGACTTAAGACACTTTACATCACTTTTCAGTGATATCTCTACATTTACTTATTGCATCTTTGATCGTTTTGACCTGCAAATATCCAGATAAATATTATATATTTTTCTAAACACTGTGTGGTGTATTTTTGTGGTACTATATTGTGTGATTGTATGATTTATTGCACAAATACTTTACACATTGCCTTCTAAGTTAAGCCTGACTGCTCAGTGCCAAGCTACCAGAGGGTGGGCACAGGATAATTTGGATTGTGTGTGACTTAGCCGGACTAGAGTGAGGGTCCTTTCTTGGACAAGGGGTAACCTGACTGCCAACCAAAGACCCCATTTCTAACAATATTGTTTTGTTCTATTAGTAACAGAAGAGTCACTCCTGATTGGAAAGCACATAAAGGTCTTTTGAAAATGTTCAACCTGTGAACTATAGATATGTTTACTTAAAAAAACAAAGGTTACAGGGATGTTAGGATCTGAATTTACTCGCACAAAACCATAGAAATTCAGCAGTTATAGTTATGGTTAGCTCAAGTAACTATGGGCCAGATGTATCAAAAAACCAAATAGCATTTTTTGAATAGCGAATTTTAAGAACTCCCTATTTAAGAAATGGAAAATGGTATGTATGAATTTTGCGATTCGGTAATAGCAATTTCTTAAAATTCACAAATGCTATTACCAAATCGCAAATAGAGAATCTAACCCTATTTACACCTATGGACCTGTTGCGAATGTTTTTGCATTTCCCAAATTGTGAATTCCAGTTAGGAATTTGCAATTTAGGAAATGCAAATCCCAGGGTGCTGCTGCACCCCAAACATATTTTTACGGACATGTGAGGCACACACATGCCTTAGGGGCATGTGTGCGCTACATGTCAATTTAAAAAATGCATTTATAATGCAGTTTTAAAATGTGCACGTGGTTACCACCAAACTTTAGTTTGTGGTAATTGCATTTCCTAAATGCCCAATTCGCATTTAGGAAATGCTTGATACAAGTGCTTTGGAAATCGCAATTAGGAATTCTCTATATGCGATTTCCAATTTAGAGAATCGCAATTTGCGATTCTCTAAATGGGGTCGCAATTTTAATGAATCGCTATTTTAGCGATTCCTTAAAATTGCACAGCGAATGCCTTTCATACATTGCGAAAGGCATTTTTGCATTCGCAAATGGCCGAATTTTGCGATTCGCACCATTTGCGAATGCGAAATCGCTTGATACATCTGGCCCTATATCTAATGCCCTAAGGTAACTATAACTCGCACCCCGTCATGCACAGTTTTGTTCTCAGTAATTTTACTGCAAATGTTACACTGATGTTATCAATGAGGTTATCAAAGATATATTGAGTGATGTGATGTGTGGGGGTAATTAGCAGTGCATGGCGAGGGCACGAGTTAGTTACCTATTTCTAAGTTTCTACGGTTTTGTGCAAGTAAATTCAGATTCTAACTAACATCCGTGTAACCTTTGTATTTTTTAAAAGAATTTTGTATGTTTTTTCCAATTCTATTTCCTAACTATATCATTCCTGTAACCTTTGTTTTTTTCAGTGAATTCCTATGTTTTTTAACATAAAGTAATTTTAATTACTATATATTACTCCAACCATCGCCATGCATGGCCATCACCTGTGCGTGGTGGGGGTTGGCCACAGGGCCTGTTTGTTTGGGTTGTCAGAATAGGTGTGAGAGGGTGTCTCTGGGTGTGAGAGTGGGTGTGACAGTGTCTGGGCATGAGAGTGAGTGTGAGAGGGTCTATGTGAGTGTGACTGGGTATGAGAATACGTGTGAGAGGGACTCTCTGGGTGTTTGAGTGGGTGTGAGTGTCTCTGTGAGTGGGCGTGTCACCGTGTGTGAGTGAGTGGGTGAGTCTGAGTGGTCTGTAAGTATGTGCATGATTGTCTGAATGGGCCTGTGAGTGGGTGCATGAGTGTCTAAGTGGGTCTGTGAGTGACTGCATGACTCTGAGTGTCTGTGAGTGGATGTGTGAGTCTCTGAATGGGTCTGGGAGTGGGTGTGAGCCTCTGAGTGGGTCTGTGAGTGAGTGGGTGAGTCTCTGAGTGGGTCTGTGAGTGGGTGCGTAAGTCTCTTAGTGGGTATGCATGGTGTGTGAGTCTGTGAGTGGGTCTGTTAGTGTGTGTGTGTAAATGGGTTTGTGAGTGGATGTGTGAGTGTATAAGTGGGTCTGTGAGTGGGTACATGAGTCTCTGAGTGCATCTGTGAGTGCATGAGTTTCTGAGTGGGTCTGTGAGTGCATGAGTCTCTGAGAGGATCAGTGAGTGGGTGTGTAAGCCTAAGTGGGTCTATGAGTGTGTGCATGAATCTCTGAGAGGGTCTGTGAGACATTCTCAGATATTCATGCACTCACTCATAAACCCACTGTTAGTGAGTGTGTGAATGTCTGAGTGGATCTGTGAGTGGGTACATGAGTTTCAAGGTGGGTCTGTGAGTGAGTGTGTGAGCCTCTAAGTGGGACTCTGAGTGTGTGAGTCTCTGATTCCGTGAGTTGTTGTGTGAGTGTCTGAATAGGTCTGTGAGCAGCTGTGAGTCTCTGGGTGGGTCTGAGTGAGTGCGTGAGCCTGAGTGGGTCTGTGGGTGGCTGCATGAATGTCTGAGGGGTCTGTGAACGGGTGCGTCAGCCTGAGTAGGTCTGTGAGTAGGTGCATGAGTGTCTGAGAGGGTCTGTTGTTGTATAGCCATTTTAGTGATGTCCCTAGGCACATTATTTTAGAAGCTAGGCCTGCTGCTTGTGCCCTTTAGCCCAGTTACATTTTATTCTGCTTCATTTTTATTATTTCAGAATCAGCCACATTCGTGGTACAGTTTTATTTCTTTATGTAGTTGTTCTTTTGCCTAGGAAAGCATTACGTTTCTTAACAAGACATTCTTCCCACTTTGTGCTTTCCTCGAGGCTGCAGTGAGATAGAGTTGCCGGCAAAGTGGTGCACTGTGTCTCCAACATCCACAGAAACATACACATCCTTACATGGGGACATTTTCTCAAAACATCAGCTGTTTTATTATAAAAACACTTCTCTGTCCCATGCATGTTAGAGGGAGATTCCAGTCAGATGACCACAACCGCATGCTAATTGACTTTGCTACATCTGCTTGCTGAGACCACCGGTTCCCTGGCCTACATGGGGATGGTGTCTCTTTAGACAACAGGCTTCCTTGCTCAGGTATGGGTGATGATGACTTCCTGGGGGGAATCCTGAAGGGCGGATTAGGGCTTATCATGCTGTGCTCTAACATAGCTTAGGTAGGAACCACGCATATTACGCAAAGCGACAGTATGGTGGGACTTTTCTTGTGCTTCACTTTTCTTGTCACCACTTTGCTTCTAGCGTGTTTCATCATTCTAATTATTGCCATTACTGCCATTTTATCTAAGACACAGCTGATTCAATAAGCCTTATTGAACCATTCCCTGCTTCTGTATGTCTTTGCATGTGTGAGACTAATGTAACTGAGAGAAAAGGATGAGATCTGATCCACCACGATTTCCCTGAATAGTCATTAGGTCATGCACCCGGTTGCCATAAATCATCCCTGCTCTTGGGCAGAGAAGAGGTGCTACTAGTTGGCTGGAAACAGATTTGGCTGCTAGTTGTCACATGGTGTGGGATTGGACTTAGTTCCCCACAATTCAGGTGATGCTGCTGCCCAAATCCAACAGCTTCATTAGGATAGTGAGAGCCCATGCAACACTGTGAGTGGGTGCGTGAGTCTGTGAGTGGGTCTTTGAGTGAGTGTGTGAGTGCATAGGTGGATCTGTGAGTGGGTGCATGAGTGCCTGCGTATGTCTGTGAGTGGATACATGAGTCCCTGGATGCATCTGAGTGGGGGCATGAGTAGGTCTGTGAGTGGGTACATGAGTCTGAGTGAGTCTGAGTGGGTGCATCAGCCTGAGTGGGTCTGTGAATGAGTGCATGAATGTCCGAGGGTCTGTGAGTGGGTGCATGTTAGACCTGGCAGACTTAGGGTGGTCATCCCCCAACTTTTTGTCTGCCTCCCTCCATTTTTCTGTCCCTGTTTTTGGTGGTTTTAGGACGCTGTGCATTTTACCACTGTTGACCAGTGCTAAAGTGTGTGTGTTTTCTCTCCCCTAAATATGGTAACATTGACTCCTACACAATTGGCATATTTAATTTACCTGTAAGTCCATAGTAAATTGTGCTAGAGGTGCCCATCGCCTGTAAATAAAATGCTACTATTGGGCCTGCAGCAATGGTTGTGTCACCCACATAAGTAGCTTCTTAACCATGTCTCAGGCCTGCCATTGCCAGGCCTGTGTGTGCAGTTTCACTGCCACTTCGACTTGGCATTTACAACTACTTGCCAAGCCTTAAACTCCTCTTTTTCTACATATGTCACCCCAAAGGGATGCCCTAGGTAACCCCTAGGACAGAGTGCAATGTAAGTAAAGGCAGGACATGTACTTATGTGTTTTACATGTCCTGGTAGTGAAAAACTCACAAATTCATTTCTCACTACTGTGAGGCCTGCTCATTGCATAGACCAGCATTAGAACTTCTCTTATATACTTTTAAGTGGTAGATTCAGATCTGAAAGAAGTAGCCCTGCCATGTTTGGTATAGCCAGAATGATAACAGAAAATCCTACTTACTGGTGAAATTGGATTTAATATTACTACTTTAAAAATGCCACTTTTAGAAAGTGGGCATTTCTCTGCACTTACTGCCATCTATGCCTTACAGCTTGTTTCCAATCCACATCTGATCTGTGCCTATTGGCAGCTCCAATTGTGCATTCCACCCAGAAAGCCATAAACACAAGGCACTCAGGGGGTCATTATGACCCCGGCAGTCAATGTAATAATGGAGGTATTACCGCCAACAGGCTGGCGGTACATACCTCCACTATTATGACATTGGGGGTTTGGATAAAGCCAAACCGCCAAGTCAACGCACCGACCGCCACGGCGGTAATGACCGCCAGGCTGGAGACTACAGTCTCCAGCCCGACAGCCGTCACTAGGCCACCCATGGCATTTTGACCCCGCCAACTGCCATGGTTTCCATAGTTTCTGTACCGCCACGGAAACCATGGCGGTAGGCACTCCCTGGCACTTATAGGGGTCTCCCCTGCCCCCCTCCCCCTCCCCAGAGCCCCCAACCCTCCGCCTCCCACCCCCCCACAAATACACACACACACACGCACATACATACACACGCATACACACATTCACCCACGCATGGATACATTCATAAACACTCACAGCAACACTCACGGACATACAACCAGGCACCCATGCAATCACACGACACAACATGCACGTACTCACACACCCACTCATGCGCATCACACACGCATGCATGCATTTAAACACAGTCACACACACACCAACACACGTACACAACAGCCCCCGCCCCCCCTCCTGTCGAAAAAAACCTGACTTACTTGCTTGCAGGGGGTTCTCCGGCAGGAGACGGGACACGGCGCTTCTACCGTGCCCCGTCCCGAAGCAGGTAAGTCAGGTTTTCACGTCCACCAACAAAACACCGCCAGGCTGTATCATGTAACATGATACGGTGGGCGGTGTTTCAGCAGCGCCACCTTACCGCCGTCCGCCGACATGACCGTAGAAGGAATTCCGCCAGCCTTCTGGCGGAATTCTGGCTACGGTCATAATGCCATGGATGGTCGGTAGCCACGGCGACAGTATGTTGGCGGCCGTCGCCGTGGCCGTCGGCAGCATTTGCCGCAAATATTCTAATGAGGGCCTCAGTCACATCTGCTTTCATCTGCATACTGAATGGGTCTCCCAGGCAGGAAGGGTGGAGGTGTTCTCTCCTACACTTCAAAGTCCAGTGGCCTGCCCTTACACAGAAAACTGATAACCCTCACAGGTGTCCTGGCAGATAAGACTGGGCTGAAAGGGAAATTTGTGCACTTCAAAACCACTCTTTGAAGTTTCCCTCACTTCAAAGCCATTTCTGGGATTATATACTAGGTCTCTGACCCCACCAAATCAGACACTTCTGGACCTACACCTGGACTCTGTCAAAGGGAATGCCTGCTTCACATGGGAATCATCTGGACTGATTTACTGAGAAGGACTGCTTTCCTGCTTGCTGCCTTGCAGCCTGCTGGCCCCTGACTATGCTAGAAGGACTCTGCCATCCCTATAAGTGATCTCCAAGGACTTGGATTGAGCTTGCCTCCTATTCTGAAGTCTTATGGCCACAAAGACTTCACCAAAGTGACGAAAATCCCCATGTGTCGAAAAAACAATACAACGCCTGCAAAAATCAATGTAGCGCTTGCCTTGTGGCTGAAAAATCGCTGCACCACCTGTCACGAGGCAGGTCGCTCCCCCCATCTGCCACGCAGCCCCCTGTAGGTTGAACCTCCGTTGCCGCTTTTGCCGCCTGACTACTCACTCCCTTTTTTCTGCACCCCGCACTTGGCCTCTGTGCCACTTCGTTTTTTCATTCTGTGCCCCTGTGTTTTGCTTTCTGTACCCCTGTGCTCTGTTGTCCCTCTCCCGCCGTCTTTTCCCACCGTTTTTCCCCGGGTTTTCCCCTGGGTTTTTCCCCAGGTTTTTCCCTTGCTGCTGAGCCCCTGCTGCCCCGCCCCCTTCACTCCCATTGGCTGCCCCGCTCCCACCTCCTTCCCTCTGCCCTCATATGGAGGCGGCGAAGCGGGCGCGCCGCAGGCGCGCCAAAGGCGTGCCTAAGGCAAGCCCGTCTGCGCCCGTCCGTGCCTGGATCGCACCCAGCACCAGAACCCCTGGAACCCGCACCCCCGCAACGCCAGACTGTACTACGACGCAAGCACCCTCCACGCACTCAACACCAGACGAGGCCACCCATGCTACAGGGCCACCCGGAAACGCACCCAGGGTCCTTTCACCTGCCGGAACTGCAGATTCACCAGCATCCAACCCTCCACACCTCCAGCCAGAGAACCCAACCACCTCCGCTGCATCCTCCTCAACACCCGCTCCCCTCGCAAGCACGCCATCGAACTTTGGGACCTCCTAGACTCCACCGTCCCCGACGTCGCCTTCCTGACGGAGACCTGGCTGAACGCCACCTCAGCACCAGACATCGCCATAGCCATCCCACAGGGCTACAAGATCTCCCGCAGAGACCGTACCAACAGAGTGGGAGGAGGAATCGCCATCATCCACAAAGACTCCATCAAAATCTCAACGAACACCGATGACACCCTCACCACCGCCGAGCACATGCACTTCCAGATCCACACCGACCCCAACACCACCCTCAGAGGAACTCTCATCTACAGACCTCCCGGACCCCACCCACAGTTCAGTGACACCATCGCCGACCTCATCAGCACCCACGCCCTCGCTTCCACGGACTACATCCTCCTCGGGGACCTGAACTTCCACCTCGAGAACAACAACGACGCCAACTCCACCGCCCTGATCGACAACCTTGCCAACCTCGGACTCAAACAGCTCGTAAGGACACCCACTCACGCCGCTGGACACACGCTCGACCCCATCTTCTCCGCAAGCACCCACGTCTCCTTCAACCACACCACCGAACCACACTGGACCGACCACAGATGTGTCCACTTCACCTTCAGAAAACCCACCACACACCACCGCACCCAACAGCTACCACGCCGCTGCTGGGGCAAGGTCACGAGGACCAACTGACTACCGCCCTCACCCTGAGACCACCCACCGACCCCACCGACCCAGACAGCGCCGCGACCAACCTCACACAGTGGATCATCGACTGCGCCAACACCCTCGCCCCTCTCAAGACCTTTACAACCAACCACACCAACAAGAAAGCCGCCTGGTTCACCGAGGACCTCCGGATCTCCAAGCACACCTGTCGGAAGCTGGAGAAGAAATGGCTTCACGACCGAACACCAGACAACCACACAGCCCTCAAGAGCGCCATCCGCAGACATCACCAACTCATCAGGACCGTCAAGAAGACCGCCTTCAAGGACAACCTAGACAACAACGCACACAACAACAAAGAGCTCTTCAGCATTGTGAAAGAACTCTCCAACCCCAGCTCCATCACCAACGACATCCAGCCATCTCAAGACCTGTGCGACTCCCTAGCCACCTTCTTCCACTGCGAGATCACTGACATCCACGACAGCTTCAACCCCGACCCTCCCGCACCCATCACCGAGTCCACCACCCCTGCGACTACCACTCGCACCAGTCGCCTGACCGTCTGGTCCAGCATCACCGACGAAGACACCATCAAAACCATGAACTCCATTCACTCCGGATCCCCATCGGACCCCTGCCCTCACCACGTCTTCAACAAAGCCAGCGCAGCCATTGCGCCCCACCTCCGGAAAACAATCAACTGTTCCTTCGAGACAGCAACCTTCCCAGAAAGCTGGAAACCCACCGAGATCAACGCCCTTCTGAAGAAGCCCAAGGCGGACCCCAAGGACCTCAAGAACTTCCGGCCCATCTCCCTGCTCCCTTTCCCGGCAAAAGTGACCAAGAAGATTTTCAACAAACAGCTGACCCGCTACCTCGAAGTCAACAACATCCTGGACCCTTCCCAATCCGGTTTTCGCAGTAACCACAGCACCGAGACCGCCCTCATCGCCGCCACTGACGACATCCGGACCCTGATGGACAAAGGAGAAACAGCCACCCTCATCCTCCTGGACCTATCAGCAGCCTTTGACACGGTCTGCCACTGCACCCTATCAGCACGCCTCCATGACGCCGGTATCCAAGAGAAGGCCCTGGCCTGGACCACATCCTTCCTCTCCGGCAGAACCCAGAGCGTCCGCCTCCCACCCTTCCGCTCCAAAACCACCAAGATCATCTGCGGCGTACCACAGGGATCCTCCCTCAGCCCGACACTGTTCAACATCTACATGGCCGCCCTCGCCCACGTCGCACGACAACACAACCTCAACATCATCTCCTACGCCGACGACACCCAGCTGATCATATCCCTCACCGAAGATCCCCACACCGCCAAAGCTAAACTCCACCAAGGAATGAAGGCCGTAGCCGACTGGATGAAGGACAGCAGACTGAAGCTGAACTCAGACAAGACGGAGGTCCTCATTCTCGGACCCACCCCATCAGCCTGGGACGACTCTTGGTGGCCCACGTCACTAGGCACAGCCCCGGAACCCACGGACCACGCACGCAAACTGGGGGTCATACTCGACTCCACTCTCTCCATGACCAGGCAAGTCAACACCGTCTCTGCATCCTGCTTCAACACCCTCCGTATGCTCCGCAGGATCTTCAAATGGATCCCCCTCGACACGAGAAAAACCGTTACCCAGGCCCTCATCACCAACAGACTCGACTACGGGAACGCCCTCTACTCAGGAACTACAAACAAGCTCCTGAGACGACTCCAACGCATCCAGAACGCCTCGGCCCGACTCATCCTCGATGTCCCCCGCCGCAGCCACATCACACTCCACCTGAGAGGCCTGCACTGGCTCCCTGTCAACAAAAGGATCACCTTCAAGCTCCTGATCCACGCGCACAAAGCACTGCACAACACCGGACCCACCTACCTCAACAACCGACTCAGCTTCCACACCCCCACCCGAAGCCTCCGCTCAGCCAACCTCGCCCTCGCCCCAGTCCCCTGCATCCGAAAAACCACAGCCGGCATCAGATCCTTCTCGTACCTCGCCGCCAAGACCTGGAACACTCTCCCCACCATCCTACGACAGACCCAGGACCTACTGGCCTTCAGAAGACTCCTCAAGACCTGGCTCTTCGACCAGTAGCACCCCCCCTCCCCAGCACCTTGAGACCCTCGCGGGTATGTAGCGCGCTTTACAAATGCAGTGATTGATTGATTGATTGATTGGATCGACGCAGTGCCTGCTCCTTCTTACCAGCGCATCAAGGATTTTCATCGCAACATCCCTGGGCGTCAAAATATCTCTGCATCACAGTGAGGAACCATAATATTGACCCATCATCTTACAGCGTGGAAACAAATGACGCATTGTCTGTGCAGTGCTGGAAAATCCAATGCAACACCTTATTTTTCAGCGCATCTCCTCCTCTGCAGCCCCTTTGTGTCATTATAATAAAAGTGAACAACAACTGGTTCTTAAGGATTGAGACTTATTTAAATCTTTAAAAATTGATATCTTGATTTGTGCATTTTTGATTTTTGTCATTTTGGTCTTATTTTATTCAGATAAATATTATCTTTTTCTCCAAACTGGTGTGGAATACTTTTTGTGGTGTTTTCACTTTGTTACTTTACGAGTTATTGCACAACTACTTTACACATTGCCTTATAAGTTAACCTGCCAAGCTACCAGAGGGTGAGCACAGGATAATTAGGATTGTGTTGTGACTTATCCTGACTAGGATTGTGGTCCCTACTTGGACAAGGGTGCATACCTCTGCCAACTAGAGACACAATTTCTAACAGTGCAAGAATGTCTGAGTATCTGGGTGGGTGCATGACCCTGAGTGGGTCTGTGAGTTGGTGCAAGAGCCTGGGTGGGTCTGTGAGTGGGTATGTGAATGTCTGAGAGGGTCTGTGAGTGGGTGCATGAGACTGTGAGTGGGTGTGTGGGTCTATATGTGGGTCTGTGAGTAGGTGTGTGAGTGTATAAGTGGGTCTGTGAGCGGGTGCATGAATGTCTGAGTATGTCTGTGAGTGGGTACATGAGTCTCTGAGTACATCTACGTGGGGGCATGAGTTTCTAAGTGGGTCTGTGAATGAGTGTATGAGTCAGTCTGTGAATGGGAGCATGAATGTCCGAGGGTCTGTGAGAGGGTGCATGAATGTCGGAGAGGGTATGTGAGTGGGTGTGTGAATGTCTGAGTGGATCTGTGAGTGGGTGCATGAGTGTCTAAGTGAGTCTGTGAGTGGATGCATGAGTGACTAAGTGAGTTTGTGAGTGAGTACATGAGTGTCTGAGTAGGTACGTGAGTGGATGCATGAGTGTTTGAGTGTGTCTGTGAGTGAGGGTATGTGTCTGTGTGGGTGTCAGTAGCTGTGTGAGTAACTTTGCCACAAAGGGATCTCACCTGCCCTTTTATCCAACAAGAGTCTACAGCTTTGCACAAAATATCTACCCAAGTGCAGCTTTTTCTGTCTCCTTCGGTAAATGTCGAATGTGTATTCTACACTACAACTGTGTAATGGACCATGAGGAAATGTCACCAGTGACCTTGTGTGTTTGGAAATGTGATAGTACCTTGTGCATCTTTGTCTAGAATTCTGTGATAACATGAATCCTCCTATAGAGAGGCCAACAAGACTACAAAGACTATAATCTCCTCAAAACCAGGGTCCTTCCTGTTATCTATATGACGTAAGTGTGTCTTTGTTTTTGTGCAGATGTCCTCCTATTCCTCTGCATCAAGAACAAGCCACCAAAATAGGAGGGAAATGCACTGGGGAGTCCATTGGTAAACTGTCCATCTTCCTGGCAAAATGAGTGGAGCAGGCAAGGCTTCCAGGTGATTTGCACATTTACCTACTCGTAGCATTTTAAAGGGAGAACCATGGAGCCTGCACTCATCAGGGGAGGACAAGAAAGAACCCACTTGTCAGTCACATACAGATTAGGCTCCAATAAACAAATGATGCATTCACCTCCACAAAGTATTTAAGATCGTTTTCGATATGGAATCATGGAGTAAACACACTTGCTTTGCCTTCTCCAAGCCCAGGAGTTAGGACCATTTGTCCTTTACGGAAGTAGAGCTTCAGCAGGAGTAGGAGGCTGGCTCTCTATATAGTGTACGAAAATGACATGCACTATGCAGAGTCCACTCAACCCCACTTTGGTATCCAGAGGTAAAAAGCCGACCACCAAGTGTTCTGTTTTTGTGGTAATGTGGGTGAGCAGTTAGGCTTATCTTATAGATATGTGAACACACACTCAGAAGAATAACCCTAGACCAATTTACAAAAATACTTCGATTTTTATAAAATGTTTAAGACCAAGATCAACAATACACAAAAAGTACTTTTTTAGTTATGATTTTTTAAAATGTAGAAAAGATGTGCTTTTTGTGCAAAATTGCACACCATGGGAATTAATTGAAAAATCTTTCAAAATGCATATGAAATCAAGCAATGCTCACACAAGTTTCACCTATTTTTATGTCAAGGTCGTCGAGATGTCTGTGCATCAGCCGGAGAAGTTCGGGTGGTTCCTGGTTCAAGCTGGAGCAGCAACTGAAAGTCTTGGAATTGGTACACAATGGAGAGGGGGACCTCTTGGAAACACACTGCACAGGTGTACTTACAGGTGAGCCTGGTGGGTCCCCTTGGAAGGTGGAGGTCGCAAGGAGTTAGGGACCCCTAGAGCATAGCTAGTTTGTCGATGCAAAGGCCATGAAGGCTGAATGCAGCATAGATAGGTCAGGCAGAAGTTGTGCGTCTTGGAATCCTTGGAGCCAGAAACAGGTCACTTGGAGGGCAGATTGCAGGTGAGCAGGGCCACTCTGGGGTGGTTCTTGGGTGTCCTGAAGTCCCTTAACTGGTGCTTGCTTCTGAGCTTTTGAGAGTCCAGAGTGGACTTTGCTTCTGGGTGTCCGACGTTAATGGGTCCAGTACCACGGGTAATGGTATGTCTCAGGCCCTGAAAGTCCCAGTGCCACCAAATTTGGCACACCAGTAGGTTTTGTCCTTCGAGTCTGTTGTGTGTATTTAGGTCAGGCTGCTGGGTCCAGTTCTTGTTCAGTGGTCAGTCTGTGAACTAGACTTCACTGGTTACGTGCTTGCAGGGTGCAGGGGAGTGATATCTTTACTCTGAGAGAGGTTCTTGACAATTTTCAGAAGGTTGGAGGTGCTCTGGAGTTTTGTAGAGTCCTTCAGGTTTCCAGGTGACACCTCAGTGGCAATAGTTGATTCGTTGGAGCAGCAGGCAGGTTTTGACACCTTTTTCTTTGTGCAGCAGGACTTCTGTTCTTGTGCCTCAGGTCCCCTTTGTTCCTGGTCTTCTTGTGTCTGTCAAATCTGATCTGTTGGTCTTGGGATGCCCACTAAATATTGCATTTAGGGGGCATTAGGGGGAGTACCTGGTAGTGACCAATAGGCCACCTACCTAAGGGTGGCTAGGCCCGCTAAGTGACCACTTCCTCAGGGAAGGGGTCACATTCCTAATCCTGATTGGCTATTTTGCTACCATCGAAGATGGAGGAAAATTAAATGGAATGGTCACCTCGCCTGGTACACCTGAGGGATGGTGCAAACTGGGCATGGCCACTCCTCTTATCCTTGCTAGGTTTCCCAACAGTTTTCCTGCTCGAAGTTGGGGAAAAACAGAGGTGGGGTTCAGATTTCAAAAGTGGTAAAGACACAGTAGGGCATATTTGCTCATGCACACATATGCCCTCACATGTATTATAGTGAACCCTGCCTTTAGGGCTGCAAGGCCTGGCAGAGGGGTGACCTACCTATATTACATGCAGTGTTAGTGGACATGGCACCCTGAGTGAGTGCCATGTCGAGTTTACAACTTTGAATACACCTTGTCATGCAATTGCAATGGCAGTCTGCATGGGGTTGGTGTGGGGCCTCACAGAGTGGCACAATTAGTGCTTTATGTCTTAGATGCCCACTTTAGTATCCATGCCCTAGATACCACAGGTACAATTTACTATGGACTTACAAGGGTGGCTGAAGTGTGAAAATATACTACAGTTTTGGGGAAAGAGATCTGGCCCTGGGAACCTGTTCAGCAGGAGCCCAGGGTACTTACAGTTTGAAACTATTTCATTTTCCAGACAAAAAGTGTGGGCCCCCATGTCAAGAGGTCCTTTCTCATACTACCCCCCTCCCAAACTAAAGGGGCTGAAACTACCCATCGCATGGGGAGTATTCATCCTCTAAGTGGAAGAACCAGGGAGGGCCATCTGCAGTGGTGTGGGCAGTCCCAGGTCTGTGTTCCACTTTAAAGTCCATTCCCTGTAGGGATATAGACCATCTAAGCAGTTTGGGGTTTTCACCTTTCATTTGTTTTGACAGCCTGAGAGGCCTGTGGTCTGTCTTAACTGTGAAGTAAGAGACAAAAAAGTATGGACTACATTTGTCTTCTGCTTATAAATGCAACAGGCTGGTCATGTCCCTCATCATTGGTCTGGGCTAGGACTGCTCCTATCCCAGGTTCTGAGGTATTTGTTTGGACAATAAACTGCCTGGAGTAATCTGGAGCATTCAGGACTGGGGCAGAGCACATTACATCCTTCAGCTTATCAAAAGCCTTGACAACGCACTATCCAGTGATCTTTTGGGGCATTTTCTTAGAGGTAAGTTTCTGTGAGGGTGGTACTATGGTGCCACTATACTTCTCAAACCTCCTATAGTTCCCAGTCAAGCCAAGGAATGCCCTGACTTGAGTCTGGGTGGTTGGAGCTTTCCAAGCCAGAATTGTGTAGACCTTGGGCTGTAGTGGCTGAACTTGGCTTCCACCTACCAGATGGCCCAAGTATATAACCTTTTCCTGCCCTATCTGGCACTTACTGGCCTTGATAGTGAGGCTTGCCTTTTGCAGGGCCTCAAGGACCTTTCCCAGGTGGATCAGGTTATTCTGCCAGGTGGAGCTGTAGACAGCAATGTCATTTAGATAAGCTGTACTAAAGGACTCCAGCCCAGCTAGGACTTGGTTCAACAACCTCTGAAAGGTGGCAGGGGCATTCTTTATTTGAAAAGGCATGACAGTGAACTGATAGTGCCCACATGGGGTAGAGAATGCTGATCTTTCTTTTGCTCCAGTGGTCAGGCCAATCTGTCAGTACCCAGATGTAAGATCAAAGGGACTCAGGTATTTGGCTGCCGCTAACCTGTCTATGAGCTCATCAGCTCTTGGAATTGGATGTGCATCAGTTTTTGTTACAGAACTGAGGCCCCTATAGTCCCCACAGAACATCATTTACTTTTTCTCTCCCTTGAAGTGCGGTTTGGGGACTAAAACTACTTGGCTGGCCCAGGGGCTCTCGGAGGGTTCAATGACTCCCAAATACAGCATTGTGTTGACTTAAACTTTCTCTGACACGGTATGACTGCCTAAAAATGTTGTTTTTGATAGGCACGCTGTCTCCACTGTCCACATCATGGGTGCGCCTGTTCATCCTACTAGGGGTCAGAAGAAATAGTTCAGCAAACTAGTTGAGGACTTGCCTGCAGTCAGCCTGCGTTTGCCCTGTGAGGGTGTCTGACAAGACCACTCTATCCACAGAACCATCTTGTGAGTTGCTGGAGAGGAGACGATCTTCTTCCTGTCCTTCATTTGTAACCATGAGCATGGTCACAGCAGCTCTGTCGAAACAGCGCTTCCGGTGGTTGACATGTATAATACTTTTGGAATTTTTGCAACTACCAAGGTAAACCAGGTAGGTGACCTCCCCTTTTCTTTAAAGTATGTGGTAGGGCCCAGACTACTTATCTTAGAGAGCCATAGAAGCCACAGGCTCCAACACCCAAACTTTCTGCCCTGGTTAGAATTCCACCATAGCAGTTTTCTGATCTTACCAGTGCTTCTGGAGCTCCTGGCTGGCCTGAAGGTTTTTGCTTGCTATTTCCTCATAATCAGCCATCCTGGAATGAAGGCCAAGTACATAAGCTGCAATGTCTTGTTTAGGTTCCTTGAGAGGCCTCTCTTAGCCTTCCCCCACAAGAGTCAAATGACCCCTAACAGGAAGCTGAAACAAAAGCTCAAAGGCAAAAAAGCTTACATGGAAGTAAGACATTACATCTCCTTCTGAGTTTGTCCTCCAATCATGCCTTTCAATGTCTGGTTAAATAGTTCAACCAGTCCATTGGTCTGTGGAAGGTATGGGGTAGTAAACTTATAGGTTACTCCACATTCCTGCCACATGTGTTTCAAGTATGCAGACATGAAATTTAAAACGTTGTCTGATACTACCTCTTTAGGAAAGCCAACCCTAGTAAAAAATATCCAGGAGTGCCTCGGCCATTGCAAGGTCAGTGATGGTCCTTACAGGAATGCCCTCAGGATATCTAGTGGATATCTAGTGGCATGATCCACTACCACTGGGATATATCCGTTGCCTGAGGGTCAAGGAGGCCAACAATATCAGCCCCTGCCATTTTGAAGGGCACCCCAATCATATGTAATGGGAATAAGAGGGCCTTCAGGTGGCCTCCTGTGACCAGTGGTCACCTCCTGGTGACCACTGGCTTACAGGAAACACAGGATTGACAAACGTCTGGGATATTCCAGGCCAGTAAAAGTGATTGACTAACCTGCTACAGGTTTTGTTGTGGCCCAGATGCCCAGCTAGGGAAATGTCATGAGCTAGAGAGAGAAGCAACTCTCTGTACTGTTGGGGCTCTACCACCCTCCTGGCTGCAGCAGCCTTGAGGTCTCTGGCCTCAGTGTAAAGGAGTCCATCCTCCCAATAAACCTGTGGGTACCACTGACTACCCTTTTCTTCCTGTGCAGCTTGCTGCCTCAGGCTTTCAAGAGTGGGATAGTTTTTTTTGTCCCTGGCACAGATCCTCTGTCGGGGTCCCCCTGGTCCAAAGAGCTCTGGGTGGTAAGGCCCAAGCTCTGCAGGCTCAGTCTCCGCTGGGGCTAACAAGTCCTCCTACTGGGAAGAGGGGTTCTGACTTAGAATTCTGACTTACAATCAGTCTTGCCTTTTCTCTTGTAGGGTTGCTCCATTCTTTGACGACCCAAAACCTCTTGTTCACTCTGGTGTTTGCTCTGTGCCCTTGTTTTGAGTCAGCCCCATTCTGGGATCACAAGCATGGCGGCATGGGTCCTCAGTTCTACTTCAGCCCAGGGAAAATTCTCCAAATCATTGCAAAGCAGACAGTCTACAGGGATGGATCGGCACACAGCCACTTCTTTTTGTCCAACTACTCCTCCCAAGTCAAACAATACCATTGCCATGGGATGGAAATTTGTGACACGGTCAGCATTGGTGACAGCATAAGTGTTGGACCTGGCCTTTTTGCAGGGTCACCCCCAAACATTTTGCCTCCTTCCTCCTATTTTTTTCTGACCTCTTTTTCTTGGCTTTAAGACTCTGGGCACTTTACCACTACCAGTACTAAAGTGCATATGCTCCCTGCCTAAATTGTATTGGGGATTGGTTTATCCATGATTGGCATATATGATTTACTGGTAAGTCCATAGTAGTGCATGAGAGGTGCCCAGGGTCTGTAAATCAAATGCTATTAGTGGGCCTGCAGCACTGATTTTGCCACCCACATGGGAAGCCCTATAAACATCTCAGACCTTCCACTACAGTGTCTGTGTGTGCAGTTTTGCACTGCCAGTTTGACCCACTTGCCAAGCCCAAATCTTCCCTTTTACTGCATGCACCCCAAAGGTAGGCCCAAGGTAGCCCCATGGGCAGGGTGAAGTGTATTTAAAAGGTAGGACATGTACTGGTGTGTTTTAAATGGCCTGATAGTGAAATACTGCTAAATTTGGTTTTCACTATTGAAGGCCTATCGCTCCCATAGGACAACATGGGGATTGCCTTGACATATCCTTTAAGTGCAGTTTCCCACTGGGAGCAGATAGAGATTTGGTGTTTGGGATCTCTGAAATCACAATTAAAAATAGATATTTTGGTACAGTTGGTTTTTAGATTATCTGTTTGAAAATGCCACTTTTAGAAAGTGGTCATTTTCTTGCTTAACCATTCTGTGCCTCTGCTTGGTTGCTGAATCCACGTCTGCGTCAGACTGAGAGTTGGGCTGCTTGTGAATTCACTCTAGACAGTGCCACGGAGGGAGCTGAAATGTGCCCTGCATATCCTGATGAGTCTACCGTGGCTGGAGTGGGAGGGAGGAGCTGATAGCTGCACTTGAAAGGGCTGCACCTGACCCCTCACAATACATTCTCCAACCCCCTAGTGTGTGTATGGAGGAGGGCAAGGAGGAGGCAGGGTCTTGGGTACTACAAAGACTTTCCTTTGAAGTTTGCCTACTTCAAAGGCAGAAATGAGTATAAGTATTGGACTAGTCCTGAGTGCCAGGTCACTGACGTTTGTGACACCCGACTCTGCGGGGGCACCTGTAGCTCTGTGGCATGACCGCGACCCCTAGAGGTCACCCCACCGTGTTTTGACCCGCCGGACTCATCGACCCTCCCAGATCGTAAGGAACTAACACCTTGCATCAATGCCGCATCACCTCCCCTGCTCTGCAGTAAGGAACCGATGCCGCTCTAGATCCAGCGATGCCTCACCTCCCGACTCCATGCACAAGCTTGTTTTCCTTGTTATCAAACGTACTGTACCTGGGGGTCCATGCAACTGTGTGACTGGTGCCACCCTCCCCGCGAGTGGCATTGGACTGTTGGGAAAGACTCCATCAACGATGTTGTGATAGCCCCATTTGGAGCTATTACATTTCTAAGTGTTTTTATTGGGATTTAAACTTTTAAAATTCATAAATAAATCTTAGCTATTTTTCTAAATTGGTATGGATATTGGTGGCAGAGGCCGTCCGCCAAACTCTTTTGGATGGAAAACCACCAATCCGGTGGAATACTCACCACATCAGTGATTCCGGCTCGTAATCGAGCCGGTGGCAATGTTGCGGTGCGTCTGGTGCAGCAGCACCCGTTGAGCTTTTCACTACCCATAATTCGGACAGTGAAAAGCACCATGGTGCTGTCAATGGGGGCTCCTGCAATATCCATGCCCAGTGCATGGGCAGTGTAGGGGCCCCCATGTGGCTCCTGACATTCCCGCCTCCACCAGCCTTTGCATGGCAGTGGGAGTGCCCTGCAAAAGCTGGCAGAGAGGGACTTGTAATTAAGACTGCCGGCACCGCCAGGCTGTTGACTGCCATGGTCTTAATATGGCGGTTAGACTGCCACTTCGGCAGCCGTCCGACCGCCACCTCGAGTGTGGTGGTCTCAATACCACCACACTCATAATAAAGTCCTTAGTGACAAAGTGGTATCAGCAAATGCAAAATCTTGTGTCCCACTGCTGATCGACCAAATGTAAGAGGCTGGCTCTCCATATAGTATTTGAAAATGTGGTGCACTGTGCAGTGAGTCCATGCAACCCCACTTTGGTATCCAGAGGTCAAAAGCAGACCACCTAATGCTCTCTTTTTGTGGTAGTGTGGGCGAGCAGTTAGGCTTATCTTGGAGATGTGCTAAGCATTTGTTGTACTCACAGTATCAGTAAATGTGGACACACGCTCGAAAGAACAACTCAAGACCAATTTACAAGAATATTTCAGATTTTTACAAAATGTTTAAGACCAAGATCATCAATATACCGTAAGTACTATTTTATTTATGATTTTTAAAAGTTTCGAAAATATGTGATTTTTTTAGCATAATTACGAACCATAGGAATGAATGGGAAAATCTTTAAAAATGCATATAAAATCAGGCAATGCTCTCACAAGTGTCACCTTCTATTTTTAGGTCGAAGTCATCAAGATGTCCAAAAGGCCAGCTGGAGAAGTGTGGGTGGTCCCCAGTTCAAGCAGCAGCAGTGGCTGAAATTCTTGAACCGGGTACACAATGGAGAGGGGGGCCATTTGGAAACACATGGCACACGTGGACTTCAAGTTAAGTCCAGTGGGTCCCCTTGGATGGTGGAGGTCACAGGGGTTAGGGATCCCTAGAGCACAGGTGGTTTGTCAATACAGGGGCCAGAGAGGTCAGGTACAGTATAGAAAAGTCAGCCAGGAGTTGTGCGTCTTGGAGTCCTTAAAGCCAGGAGGTTATTTGGAGGGTAGATTGCAGGTCAGCAGGGCCACTCTGGGGGTGGTTCTTGGGTGTCCTTAAGTTCCTTGGCTGGTGCTTGCGTCTGGGATTTTGAGAGTGCGGAGTGGACTTTGCTTCAGGGTGCCTGACATTGGGGGTCCAGTACCCAGGTAATGGTACAACTCTGGCCCTGACAATCCCAGTGACACCAAACTTGGCAAACCAGTAGGCTTTATCCCTTGGGTCTTTTGTGTGAATTTTAATCAGGGTGCTGGGCCTGGTTTATTTGTCAGCAGCTGGTAAGTGAACTGGACAGGAGAGGAGAGTGTTACCTTCACTCTGAGGGAGGTTCTTGAAATTTTTCGGAAAGCTGGAGGTGCTCTGGGGTTTTGTAGAGTCCTTCAGGTTTCCAAGCGACCCTTCCGTGGCGATTGTTGAGACCTTGGAGCAGTAGGCAGGGTTTGGCACCTTTTTCTTTGTGCAGCAGGACTTCTGTTCTCGTGCCTCAGGTGCTCTTTGTTCCTGTCTTGGTCTTCTTGTGTCCGTCAAATCTGATCTCTTGGTCTAGGGATGCTCACTAAATACTGCATTTAGGGGGCATTAGGGGGAAACCCTGGTAGTGGTCAATGGGCCACCTGCCTTAGGATGGCCACACTCACTAAGTGACCACTTCCTGTGTGAAGGGGTCACATCCGTAACCCTGATTGGCTATTTTCTTGCTATCCAAGATGGAGGAAAATGAAATGGAATAGTCACCTCACCAGCCACACCTGAGGGGTGGTGCAGGATGGAGATTGCTACTCCTCCTGTCCTTGCTACGTTTCCCAACAGTTTTCCTGCTCAAAGTGGGGGGAAAACAATTGGGCAGCCATCTGCTGCTCAAAGCAGAGGGGGGGGTCAGATTTCAAAGGTGGTAAAGCCTTTGAAGCTGACTGCTGCTGTGTGACTGGGGGGGAGGTTTGACACCTCCACCCAGGAAAGGCTTTGTGTTCTGCCTCCTGAGAGCAGAGGCTCTCAGCCAAGGAGCCCAGAATCCTGTCTGGTGTTGACAGGCTGGTTAGGACCAGTCAGCAACCATGCCAGGGCTGTTAGGTTTTTCAGGAGACACCTCTAAGGTGCCCTCTGGGTACACTTTACAATAAATCCCACACTGGCATCAGTATATGATACAACAACCCAGGGTTCAGAGAGGCCATCATGTAGCTGGGGAACAAATAATGACCAGTGTCCAGCACATGTATTTGCTGTGGCTTCCCTGTACACTTACTGTGTCTAAGAATGTACACAGTAGGGCATATTTGCTCATGCACACATATGCCCACACATGCATTATAGTGCACCTTAACTTCAGGGCTGCAAGGCCTGCCAGAGTGTTACTCACCTATATTGCATACATTGTTAGTGAACGTGGCACTCTTGGTGAGTGCCATGACAAGTTGCAACTTTGGATACACCTTGTCATGCACTTGCAAGGGCAGTCTGCATGAGGCTGGGGTGGGGCCTCTCAGCGTGGCTCAATTGGTGCTGCAACACTGAGGGGCCCTCTTCAGTATCCATGCCCAGGAACGAAGGGAACTTACAAGGGTGGCAGAAGTGCCAAACATCGTACATTTTTGGGGAAAGACATCTGACTCTGGGAACCTGTTTAGCAGGATCCCAGGGCACTTACATTTTGAAACTACATAATTTTCCAGGCAAAAGTGGGGGACAACCATGTCAAACGAGGCCCTTTCTCACAGCAGGGTCACCTACGTTCTGTGAAATGAGCATCGAGGCCAGAAGAGCCCGTGGACCTCATCCTCTGCGGCCTGGCTAAAACTTACTGGGGGCCACTTGCATCCTCCCCTGGCCAACTTTGGCCCCATGGCCATTGTTTCCAGGGCCTGGCCTTATAATATATTTTACTTTTTTGGGGGTACGGGGCGCATGCCTCCTGACTGATTTTGTCCCTGGGGAACACATCGCCCAAGGCCCGGCCATACCACCTGGGTGACTTCCAGGCCACCCAGTCATCAACATTGGGGACTGCGGGGGAACCTCAATACCCCTGCGGTCCCAGCTGGCTCCTCGCTTCTAGCAGGAGCTGGCAGGGCTGTCATCAGCAGGGAGCTGCTAGACATGCAGCTCCCTGGCTGTGTTAGCAGCCATTTGATGTTGGGAGCTTGTTGGGAGTGGAGTTGTTCTCCTTGATTTGACGGGAACTGTCAAAGCTCCTGCCAAGTCACAGCAAACAGATATGTCCCAGGGGTGGGCACAACAGGACTTAGCATGAGCTTGCCCTGGGTTGGTGGCGGTCCCCAGGGCCAATATTTGCTCTGCAAGGGAGGGAGCTGCACGCCCGTCAACATTTAAAGGCTCTGGGGAGGTGGTGGTCCACGGGGCTGGGGTCCACAGTGGACCCTCTTCATTATTTCAATTCAGCCCCGCATATTATTCAAACACCTACGGGGAGGTGGCAGTCCCCTGGACATCGAGGGTTGGCAGGACTCCTTTAATATATGTAAGTCATTTTGCCCTGGGGAGGTGGTGGTTCTTGGGGCATGGGGGGGGGGTCAGGCAGCCCCCTCACCACATGCTATTAAATTAAAGTTCTGGGGAGGGGGAAGGCCCTGGGGCAGTGGGGGCCCACATGACCCCCCATATATACTCCAAACAGCTCCAGGGAGTTGGTGGTCCCCAGGGCACGGGGTCTGCAGGAACCTCCCTACTATAAGTAAGGAATTTTTCTATGGGGAGGTGGTGGTCCCTGTGGCGTGGGGGGGGGGCGCACTGCCCCTCCATACCATTAAATTAAACCCCTGGGGAGGCGGAGGACCCCGGGTCTTAATTAGCCCAGGACAGGGGGACCCGTGTGTCCCCCTCCTTTAATTTGTACCTGGCCTACCCAGTGGCTTTATTAAAACAAGCGCAGGAGACTGCACTTGTTTTTTTTTTTATGTTCCCAGAAGTTTGTGATGTTTTAACAAATTTGCAGCAATATTTTTTCAAAAGCTTGCTTTTGTATCCTAGCGGGGTCCCTCCGGGACCCCAGCACCAGAGCTAAAGGGTCAGGGTATCCCTATCCTAGCCCCTCTTATGTTTTTTTACTCCTTTTCTGGGACTCGGCTGGAGCAAAGTCCCAAGAGGGCTGCCAACACTTCCTGGTTGAAGTGTTAGCAGCCAACTAGAGCGCTGCAGATCTCTGCAGAAGCTCATTATTATTCGTGAAGTCATCGCACCAACAGACATACAAATTTGGATTTCCTTAAATTTCTCAGTTACTGAATGGATTTACAGCAAATAACAAAAAGTGTAATATGCGTACCTTTCTGCCAAATTTGGTGTAATTCCATCCAGCGGTCCGGGCTGTAGTCGTGTTCAACACTCCTATTAGAATTAACACAGGAAATGCACATTTTTTTACCCTCCTTTTTCTCTGCCCCCACTTGACAGATCACCCTGAAACTCTCCGTATGCAACAAAAATGACCGGCACGCGATGTTTTGAAAATTCTGTGTGGATTTGTCAAACGGTGCCAGATATAGGCAAGTCAAAAAATGCTTTTTCTATGGAAACATGGTCCTAACTATAACTACATAATGGTGATAGCCAGTAGGTAATACATATATATATATATATATATATATATATACATATATATATATATAAAAATATTCTATGTGTGTGTGTAAATATTACCTACTAGCAGTCACCTATAGGAAATGTTGTTAGGACCTAGGGGCATACTTACAAGGAGCTTGCGCCACTTCATTTTTTTTTGGGTGCAACAGTGGCACATTACGTGCCCCATTTTTACAAAGTGAAGCATTAGGCACAATGAGTCACTTTCTGCTGGCTTACATCATTTTATTCCTTTCCTCAAATGACTGCTTCACATAATGTTAAACATATGCAAGGTAGGCATTCTCCCATTAAAAATCAATGCAGAACCGACACATTGATATTTGCAACTTTATGAGAAAATTATGCATCATTGGCAAGCGATGCACAGAGTCCAAAATGCGTTGAAATTCCTGTGCATGTGTGCCCCAGACGTAGGAAATTATGCATTGGCAGTGGTACATAAAGAGAACATACCCAAAGCACTTTGGCTAGCTCAGCTACGCAATGGAGCTTCTCATACTGCAGCTAGGAGCAGCAAGAAGACCATAACCACCTCTTCCACTACCACCAAGGAGGCAGCACTTGAGAAGGGAGCAGATGTACCACCTAAGGATAACCCTCATTGACCTCAGAGAGGAGGTGGTCGTCACCTACTACAGGCTCAGGAGGGAGTCCACCATCCAGATTCTAAACCAAATTGCACCAAAGCAGCAGCCAACATCCCAGAGATGCACCAACATCCATCCGCAGGCCAAGCTGATGGCAGTACTCCACATGCTGGCATCTGGCTCATTCCAAACAACCACAGCCAGAGTGGCAGGAACCTCCCAGCCATCCTATTTGGCATTCCTACCCTCCGTCCTGGATGCCATCATAAGCCTGACACCCCAGTATCTCATGTTCCCCAACACACAACAGCAACAATTGGAAATCAAGCAAGGCTTCTATGCCATTGCTGGTATCCCACATGTATTGGGGGCAAGGGACTGCACATATGTGCAACTTGTACCTCTTGCTGCTACATTCTACCTGTACTGCAATAGGAAAGACACATTTCTTCAACGTGCAGGGAACAGTGGACCATCTGGGTATGTTCATAAATATGCCCGCAAAGTACCCAGGGAGTGCTTATGATGCCTACATCTTCAGGCACTCCATCATCAATGAACACTTCCAAAATGGGAGATATGGGAATGGCCTACTGGTTGATAAGTACATCTGAAGTACATTACTGACCTCATGACCGTAACTTATGTAAGAAAAAATAGCCATCTGTGCTGAGTAACTGAGACAGTGTATATGTAGGAGGAGTGGGCCACATACTTGCAACATACAACCTGGCACATGTTCAATACAACCCTAAAAGTCACATGTTAAGACCTGCTAAGCCACTATGGCCCTCATTCCTACTTTGGCGGGCGGCGGTCGCCGCCCGCCAAGCGGGAACCGCCAGAAGACCGTACCGTGGTCAAAAGACCGCGGCGGTCATTCTGACTTTCCCGCTGGGCTGGCGGGCGACCGCCAAAGGCCGCCCGCGCAGCGGGAAAGCACCAGCAACGAGGAAGCCGGCTCCGAATGGAGCCGGTGGAGTTGCTGGTGTGCGACGGGTGCAGTTGCACCCGTCGCAATTTTCAGTGTCTGCCGAGCAGACACTGAAAATCAATGTGGGGCCCTGTTATGGGGCCCCTGCAGTGCCCATGCCAATGGCATGGGCACTGCAGGGGCCCCCAGGGGCCCCACGACACCCGTTCCCGCCAGCCTGGTTCTGGCGGTGAAAACCGCCAGAACCAGGCTGGCGGGAAGGGGGTCGGAATCCCCATGGCGGCGCTGCTTGCAGCGCCGCCGTGGAGGATTCACAGGGGCAGCGGGAAACCGGCGGGAAACCGGCGGGAAACCGCCGGCTTCCCTTTTCTGACCGCGGCTTTACCGCCGTGGTCAGAATAGCCCCAGAAGCACCGCCAGCCTGTTGGCGGTGCTTCCTCCGTCCCCTAGGGTAGGAATGACCCCCTATGTGTGTCTCTGAAAGGTGGAAAGATTTTCAGCACTGCAACACTTTGAAAAATGCTGTTTTGCAACACAGGGCCTCATTAGCGATTTGTTTTTGTTGCCGCAGGGCACCGCAGCAAGTCACTTTGCTGTGCTGCCCTGCACCAAAAGGAAAGGGTAGAAATGTGCTGTACAAATGAAATAGAGTGCATTTCTGTCCCTTCTGCCTGCGCCGGCACACAAATATGTGTACCAATGTAGGCATCCTTGAACCATGGTGCTATGCTGCCCATTGTGTGTCAGTGTAACCTGCAAACTCAAGACTCTGCTGTATGTCCAAAAATATGTCCTACACTGACCTTACTCAGTGAGGTAATGCAGTGTTGATAGTTTACCAGTTGCACTGTACATCACAAGACTACCCTATCTCTCCCCTTGTGTTCGGTTGACATAGTGGACATAGTGCACTGCAATTTGCAGACAATGATGTACCACATTGACGTGCACTCACTAATCTTCCTATAGCTACTGAAGAACAGTGACTACTACTGTCTCATTCAAATCGGTATGAATGAATGGGACCACATCATCTGCACTGGATAACTATTGAAATTTCAGATATGTCATAGGCCAGAAATGCCAAGAGTAGTCCCACGCCATAGAGAGGTGTGAGACAAGTGTCTCCTTAATTCAAACTGACTCTCCACATCAGTAAAGATTCACCACGTTCATGGCATTGGCACTCACAAGTATTACAAATAGTAAGTTTATCACACAGGCCAGTATACCTGTATGTCTAATTCTGTGTCAGTCATACCAAAAATGAAAGGGCGCATATGCCAAACATGGTGAGTGTATGTCCCACACTGGATGGAAATGTGAATGTGTCATTCAGGACACATAACAGACATGTACTTGAATTTTGGTCCATCAACCATCATGATCATTGTCTGATTGTTCCTCTCCTGTGTTTTCAACTGACCAAGGATATGGGGGGTCATTTTGAGTTTGGCGGACGGAAAAGGCCGCCCGCCAACCTCCCGCAGTCAGGTTGCCACCAGTGCACCTGCCGTCCTGCGGGCCCCATTACGAGTTCCCCACTGGGTCAGCGGGCGGAAACAGTGTTTCAACCTGCTGGCCCAATGGGGAACATTGATGTTGGCAGCGACGTTGCAGGGCGTAGGGTGCACCAGCACCCATCACGCAGTTACATAGACAGTTAATTGTGCGATGGGGCTGGCCATGGGGGCCCCTTCACTGCCAATGCCAAGTGCATAGGCAGTGCAGGCCCCCCCTCTGCCGTTTCTGCCAGCCTGCAGTGCTACCTCCATGTAAAAAGTGGTAGAGAGGGGGTCATAATCCTCAGGGCGGCGCTGCATGCAGCACTGCCCTAGTGGATTAGGACCCTTAGCGCCACCAGTCCCTCTTGTGGAGGGAAATTGGCAGTGCTGGTGGTCCGACCATAGTGCAACTGCCACAGTTGTAATGTGGCGGTCAGACCGCAACCAAAGTGGTTGGACCACCACTTTGGCGGCGGTCAGACCGCAACCGCGAACCTGGCGGTCTGAAAACCGCCAGGTTCGTAATGGTCCCCATGGTTTACAGCCAATGGTCATGACCCCATTTTCACATCCCCACACGGAGGGCCAGCAGAGCTGCAACCACACACTTAGCAGGACCCAGTCCTTTAGTTGGGCAGACTTTTGGAGTTCTTAAGTCCTGCTTCTGCAGCCTCGACATGTCTGGGGGAAGATTGCTATACAGCCCCCATGGTATGTAAAATCATCCTAGTGTGATGTATATTGCACAACATGTGTGCGGACCAGTGTCCCATAGGACAATGGTCATGAGGATCAGGAAGGGCCACGTGAGGATGAGGAAAATGAGAACCGGGGCCAAAATTTACACACCAGGTCCCAGCGGAGAGACGACATAGTTCAGAATGTTTTGCTGACGTATCAATCATATTGATGGGCACAAATAAATTGAGTTTTTTCAAAATGTGATCAAAAATAGCAATAAATCAATAAACACTACCTTTGCATAGAAATCTTGGGCCAGATGTATCATACAACCGATTTGCGATTCTCAAATAGCGATTTTTAAAAAATCGCTATTTCAGAAATGCAAAAAGGTATGTATGATTTTTGCGATTCGGTGATAGTGATTTCTTAAAAGTCGCAAATGCTATTACCGAATCGCAAATAGAGAATCCGTCCCCATTCGCACCTATGGGCCTGTAGGCCCATATTTGCACATTTTTTGCATGTCGCAAATTCCGAATTCCAGTTAGGAATTCGCAATTTGGGAAATGCAAACCCCAGGGTGCTGGGGACCTAAGGCCCCCTCTGTTGCACCCCCAAAAAATATTTAAGGACATGTAAGGCGCACACATGCCAAAGGGGCATGTGTGTGTTACATGTCATTTTTAAAAATGCATTTTTAATGCATTTTAAAAAATTGCACATGGTTACCACCAAATTGAATTTGGTGGTAATTGCATTTCCTAAATGCCCAATTCGCATTTAGGAAATGCTTGTTACATTGGCATAAGAAATAGCAAATAAGGAATCCTTATTTGCGATTCCCTAATTAGAGAATCTCAATTTGCGATTCCCTAAATGAGGTCGCAAATAAGGAATCCTTATTTGCGATGTCGCATTTAGAGAATCGCAAATTGCACTGTGAATGCCTTTCTTACATTTAGAAAGGCGATTTTGCATTCGCAAACGGACGAATTATGCAATTCGCACCGTTTGCGAATGCAAAATTATTTGATACATCTGGCCCCTTATTTCATAGTCAGTGTTAACATCAAAACACTCACATCTCACCTAAGTTATTGGCCATAACAAAGGTATGTGACAATGTAAAGCAAACACCTCAGGACAACACCATGGCCCTCATTACAACCCTGGCGGTTGGTGTTAAAGCGGCTGTAATACCGCCAAAAGGCCACGGAAAAAAAATTGAATCATGACCATGGCGGAAACCGCCAACATAGACAGCCACTTTTACACTCCGACCGCCACGCCGGTAGAAACAAGCACCGCAGCGGTCACCGCCAACAGACATGCGGAGGACAAAGTACCGCCCACCGTATCACAACAGGCCTATCCGCCACCTTTTCCGGGGCAGAACCAATGCTATCAAAAGCACGGAGGAAACAGTACACAGAAGGGAAACCACTCACCCCTTGACACCCAACGAGGAACCAGGACGCCATGGAGCCCGAACTACATGTACTACCTATGCTGCTCTTCCTCCTGCTCTATCAGGAGCAGGACAGATGCCGTCGACGACCACGATGAGTACTGCATCTACAACACAGGAGAGGGGGGAGGGAAAAGAGAGTGACACACACACACACACGCATCACGCAATACCCCCACACCCACCCTCACCCACAAAAACATCCACACAAATACATGCAGCAACATTACATATACACCACCCCACCCCCTGGAAGAACGCAAGGACAAAATTAAATGATTGTAACGATTCTAGTCATGAAAAATCAGATAGTGAAAGTTCAAAATTCAGTATATACAAATATGTACACCAACTACACAAGTCCGGATAGTGTACCAATCATTGTCCGTGGACCAGTGGTCCCAAAATGCATGGGCGAAGCCCACATAAGATACCTGACTTGAAACGGAGAGAACACTGCAGGGGCATCAGATCGAAAATAAACAGGCACCTCAGGTGGAAAGGAGGGGGGCACATCAGCAGGATGAACGCACAACGCCACTGCTGCACGAGGGGGCACCATGCCCATTGCTGTATCCTGGTGAGTGCAAAGCCACAGTCTCTCAAGTCCCTACAGTGGGTGGTTTGCCCACTGCTTTATCCTGGGGAGTGCAAAGCCACAGTCTCTCAAGTCTTTACAGTGGCTGGTTTGCCCACTGCTTTATCCTGGGGAGTGCAAAGCCACAGTCTCTCAAGTCTTTACAGTGGGTGGTTTGCCCACTGTTTTATCCTGGGGAGTGCAAAGCCACAGTCTCTCAAGTGGATAACAGTCTCCACTGGCTCTGGAGGGGGCATGGTGCCCAGAGTGCTTCATCTTGCCAAGGACTGAGGTAGTGGATGTCATTCTCCACTGGTTCTGGGGGGGGGGGAGGCCTGGTGCCCAGAGTGCTTCATCCTGCCAGGGATCAGGTGAGTGGATGTCATTCTCCACTGGTTCTGGAGGGGGCCTGGTGCCCAGAGTGCTTCATCCTGCCAAGGACTGAGGCAGTGGATGTCATTCTCCACTGGTTCTGGAGGGGGCCTGGTGCCCAGAGTGCTTCAGCCTGCCAAGGACTGAGGTAGTGGATGTCATTCTTCACTGGTTCTGGAGGGGGCCTGGTGCCCAGAGTGCTTCATCCTGCCAAGGGTCAGGTGAGTGGATGCCATTCTCCAATGGTTCTGGAGGGGGCATGGTGCCCAGAGTGCTTCATTCTGCCAAGGACTGAGGTAGTGGATGTCATTCTCCACTGGTTGTGGAGGGGGCCTGGTGCCCATAGTGCTTCATCCTGCCAAGGATCAGGTGAGTGGATGTCAATCTCCACTGGATCTGGAGGAGGCATGGTGCCCAGAGTGCTCCACATGCAGTGTGGCCGGTACCATTCCCTCACCTGGGTGTGTGTGGCACGAGATTGCCTAGGAACAGGTAGCATGATACGTAATGGACATACCCCACACTGCTGCGGCTTCGCCTTCCGCCTGCAGGTGCAAACAGTGAGAGAAGTCATGCCTCATGGAAGCTGGGCAGGGTCCAGGAAGTCTCCTCCAGCCTCGGACAATTGACCACTGGGGATGGTAGCCATGTCAGTGGTGGTGCCACTGTCCGAGCACGTCGCAGGGCTGGTGGCGGTGACTGTGGCGGCGGTGCTGGCGGTGGTGCATAGGTCAGCACCTGTGGAGGGACACAGCAGGACGTCTCCTGCAGCCTCAGATGGCTGCCCACTGAGGAAGAGGCTGGGGACTGTCGCTGAGGCTGCAGACGTGCCGGTGGCAGTGCAGGTGGCTGTGCAGGTGGCAGTGCTGGTGGCGGTGCTGGTGGCGGTGCTGGTGGCGGGGCAGCTTGCGTTGTTCGCCGCCGTACAGGTTGGTGTAGTCGTGGACAGAAGGGGTGCCACTAGTCCCTCAGTCGGTGCCACCGTGCCCTGTCCTGACCTGCTCTTCTGCTTTTGTCCCTTCCCCAACTTTGATGGTGCCGCAGGTGTCTTGCCACTATCCCCTTTTGTTTTGGCGGAGCCCTTGGTGGCTGGTAAGTGCGGCTTCTCCCTCCGGGCTGTGGGCACCTTCTTCACCTTGGCAGGTGGCGGAATGTCCTTGCCCTAGCTACGTGGCACACTGGCAGCCCTGATGGGTGGCACACTCGATGACCCCGCAGTTGCTGGCACCACTGAGCCTGGGGATTTGGTGGTTGAGGTGCTGGGCTGGGACCTGGAAAGCCTGAACCTAGGGGAAGGACGGGGGGGAGGTGAAGGGAAGAGGTCAAGGTTTGCCAGGAAAAGTTTTTTAGACACAATGGGACGGGAATATGGAGTGGGTTTGGAAGTGGAGGAGGAGGTAGTGGTTGTAGGAGGTGTACGTTTGCTGAATTTGGGTGAAGGTGCATGGGCCGGAGGCTGTTGTGAGGAGGATGGCTGTTGGGTGGGTGTGTGCCTGCGTTTGTGTACTTTGGGAGGAGGGCTCACAGACACACTGGGAGAGGACACTGGGGATGTGTGCATGGTAGTGGGGGTGGCGATTGCACGTGAGCAGTGTGTGGTGATGGGCGTGCTGGTGATGGAGGTAGTGGCTGAGGAAGTAGTGCATGCAGGTGTGAGTGGAGACAAGACAGGGAGGGAGGAGGAGGACGTGGAGGAGGGGTACACAGTGGAGGCAGTGGATGTTGCTGTGTCTGCATGGGGATGGTGCTTGTGTGAGTGCTTGTGGGATGTGTGGTGCTTATGTTTGCCATGTCCACTCTTGTGTGTTGAAAAGTGTGCATGTTGGTCTGATGGTGTGCTTGGGATAGGCTGAGGTACAGGGGATTGGGTCGGGGTAGAGGAAGTTGGAGGGGGTAGGCTGGACACAAGGGCAATGGCTGCCATCAGTGCTGAGGACAGAGCCTGAAATGCTCTCTGTTGGGCCGCCTGCCCAGAATGACTGCCCTCCAGGTATGCATTTGTTTGTTGCAAATGCCTCTCAACACCCTGGATGGCATTCAAAATGGTAGATTGCCCAACAGTGAGGGATCTCAGGAGGTCAATAGCCTCCTCACTGAGGGCAGCAGGGCTGACTGGGCCAGGGCCTGAGGTGCCTGGGGCGAAGGAGATGCCCACCCTCCTGGGTGAGCGGGCACGGACGCACACTGAGGGGCTGCTGAGAGGGTGGTGTTGGTAGGGGGGGTGGCGGCTGTACCTGTTGATGGGTGGGCACAGAGGTGCCGCCACCGCAAGGGAGCTCCCATCATAGGAGGAGTCGCTGTCACTGGTGTATGCTCGTGTCCCCATTGTGGAGCTCCCCTCGCCCTCCGTCCCACTGGTGGCTTCGGACTCCGTTGCTTCACCCTCCAGTGACAAGTGGGTTGCAGCTCCCTCCTGCTCCGGTGCCACTGCTCCTCCGCCAGATGATGCTATTGCACACAAGAACAGGGAGACAAAACAAAAAGAGGGGGGAAAGACAGAAGAAAAACATGTTCAGTGCATGCAACCCCACTACCGTTGACGGACACAACACACAGGGAGCCGCCCTCTGCACTACGCCATGCACTAACAGTTCCTAGAAAATTCACATGCCCATGGGGTACAAGGCCGAGGCCCAATTGCTGCACACCTGGAAGTCACAGGGGCCTGACTAGGTGTAGATGGCTATTACCACTAGTGGGGTTGGGGTGCCACAGAGCCTGCCTCACAAGGGACCTTGCCTACCAAGTTCGCCCTGGCCTAGGGGAACCCACTGCCCACCTCCCCCACCCAGACACCTCGTAATGCGCGCAGAGTCAGCTGAATGAGAGTGTACTCACCCCCTTGTGGCTGCTGTGATGCCCTCAAGCACCCATCCAACTCCGGATAGGCCACCGCCAGGATCCGGTACATCACGGGGGTCATGGTGCGACGAGCACCCCTTCCACGTTGGGAGGCCATCCCCAGCTGGGCCTCCGCCGTCTTCTTGCTCCAGGTCCTCCCATCTTTTACAGCAGTGGGTGCTCCGTCTGTGGTAGACCCCCAGGGTCCAGATGTCCTTGGCGATGGCATGCCAAATACCCTTCTTCTGGTTGGCACTAACCTAGAGGAATGGTACAGGGGGAAAGGAAATTACTCACCCGTCCGGACCGTCATACTCATTGCCCACCAGTTCCCACCCATGCCTTGACGCACATACACTCACCATCCACACATGCAGGCCTCAGCCCCCCCCATGTATCTTCCATCCATACCACTCAAAACAGGCATTGCCCACGCAGCATGCTCACAGTGTACTCACCTGTTTGTCTGGAGGACCGTACAGTTATGAGTACTGGGGGAGGACCCCATCCACTAGTTTCTCCAACTTCTCCGAAGTGAAGGCAGGGGCTCTTTCCCCAGACACTGTAGCCATCGTAGCTTCCAGACACAGGTCACAGCAGCACTTGCAGTGTAGGTCCTCTCCTGTTGAAGGTCAGGTATCAAGTGAGTGAACAGACAAAAAATGTCGGTCATGTCCAAGGCGGTGCGTACCGTCACCGCCGGCGTACATCGTCATTGGCTCCTGGGACCCATACGGCCCAATGTTAACCAATGCAGAATTGAGCCGCGGTCTTCGTCCGCCTACCGCGACAGAGTACAACGTCAGCGCAGTTACCTCATTTCCCCTTGCCCCACCTTACAGGTCAGGCAGCCGCCATTTCAGGGGGCCACATGGGATGGATAAAAACTGCGTCACACCTATCTAGGACGGGAATATAGACAGATACCGTCACATTGCGAATTACCAACGTTTCTGCAAATAACACATTGTGATACCTCAGTGTTGGATGACTCTGTGCTCGCTGTTCTCCTATATAGGGCACGTCTGCTGGGGCAGGTGATGAGATGGCGGCACCATCCGGTGTACAGACCCCTGGTGGACCTGTCGACAATGGAAGAGAGACACATCATAATAACATACAGACTTGATTGTGCAACAATCCTGGAACTGTGTGCCCAGTTGGAGCCAGACCTGATTTCTGCTATCCGCCGTCCCACAGGAATCACCCCTCTAGTGCAGGTTCTGTCTGTACTCCATTTCCTGGCCAGTGGGTCTTTTCAAACAACAGTGGCCATAGCATCAGGGATGTCTCAGCCAATGTTCTCTAAAGTGTTGTCCAGAGTGTTATCTGCCCTGCTGAAACGCATGCGCAGCTACATCGTTTTCCCTCAGGTGGAAGATTTGCCCACAGTGAAAGGTGACTTCTGTGCCCTGGGACATATCCCCAATGTCATTGGTGCCATTGATGGTACACAAGTGGCATTTGTACCCCCCCCCCGCAGAAATGAACAGGTTTACAGAAACAGGAAAAGCTACCATTCGATGAATGTGCAGATGGTGAGTTTGGCAGACCAGTACATCTCCCATGTGAATGCCAAGTATCCTGGCTCAGTGCATGATGCTTACATTTTGAGGAATAGCAGCATCCATTATGTGATGGGGCAACTCCTGAGGCACCATGTGTGGCTAATAGGTGAGGCCAAAGTCCCAACACAGTTGACATAGGTGTCTGGGTATGGGGTTGTCCCTAAGGGTTAGTGTCTGTCTAACAGTTGTCCCTCGACATTTGCAGGTGACTCTGGTTACCCCAACCTGTCATGGCTACTAACCCCAGAGAGGAATCCCAGGACAAGGGCAGAGGAACGCTACAATGAGGCACATGGGCGAACTAGGAGGATTATAGAACGCACCTTCGGCCTCCTGAAGGCCAGATTCCGGTGCCTCCATCTGACAGGTGGCTCCCTATACTACTCACCGAAGAAGGTGTGCCAGATAATTGTGGCCTGCTGTATGCTGCTCAACCTGGCTTTGCAACGCCAGGTGCCTTTTCTGCAGGAGGATGGGCCAGATGGTGGTCTTGTGGCAGCTGTGGAGCCTGTGGACAGTGAAGAAGAGGAGGCAGAAGAAGATGTCAACAACCGAAACAACATCATCATGCAATACTTCCAGTATGCAGAAGATGTAACTGCTTCCCACATCTCATACTATTGTTGGAGCCAGCATAAGTCTGTCATTTTCACTCAGTGTATGGACCCTGACGTATTACTTTGGCTTTCCATTTCACAGATCTGGGTCCCACTTTGTGCCCTTTGCTATGTTTACTGCTGGCCTACAGCTGTGTTACATTGGTGTGTGAACAAGTACATTGACATTGCTATATTCCAGAGATATTGCAATTATACTTTTGTGAAAGCACAGACTGACTCCAGATTGTTTTGTGATTCAAGTGTGTCTATTTCTGTGAAAATAAGTGGAGAGGGCTGGGGTAATGGTGCAGGAATGTCCATGGCAGAGTCCAGTCTATTTGTTTCACAGGTGCATTGTCCAATGTGGCAAAGGAAGTGGAACAATGGCAGTTGAAGGATGGACAGGGTGACAAAGTGGGCAGAAGGGTGTCATTCAGGGGGGTCTTATTTCCTGGCGGTGGTCTTGGCAATGTTCTTTGTCTTGTTTCTGGATCTCAGGGACCATTTGTGGAGTGGTTCTCCATCTGCAGAGGGTGGGGTGCTGGTGGCCTGTTGTTCCTGTGGCGGTGCCTCCTGTCCACGAGCGCCGGCGGATGTGGAGGGCTGTTCATCATCCAGGCTAGTGTCAGGGGCCCATTGGTGTGCCACTGTGTCCCTCCTAGTGTTGAGAAGGTCTGCCAGCATCCCTGCAATGGTGACCAGGGTGGTGTTGATGGACTTCAAGTCCTCCCTGATCCCCAGGTAGTGTTCCTCCTGCAGCCGCTGGGTCTCTTGAAACTTGGCCAGTACCGTGTCCATGGTCTCCTGGGAATGGTGGTAAGCTCCCATGATGTTGGAGAGTGCCTCGTGGAGTGTCGGTTCCCTGGGCCTGTCCTCCCCCTGTCGCACAGCAGTCCTCCCAGCTTCCCTGTTATCCTGTGCCTCTGTCCCCTGAACCGTGTGCCCACTGCCCCTGCCCCCAGGTCCCTGATCGTCCTATGTTAGTGGGGTTGCCTGGGTTCCGTGTAGTGGTGGACACACTGCTGATTGACGTGTCCTGGGGACAGAGGGATGGGCCCGCTGGGTGGGTGCTGTGGTGGTGTTTCCTGAGGGGGAGTCTCAGTGGTGGTTTGCGACTGTGTCAGGGGAACCGACTGTCCCGAGGTCCCTGATGGGCCGGGTTGGTCATCTTGATTCAGGCGTGCAGAGCTGCTGTCGTCACTGTGGGCCTCTTCTGTGGGGGGACTGGATGTGTCTGGCACCTCCTGTCCAGTGACGTTGGGTAGGGGTCCTGTTGGGGTGTAAATGCATAGTTATTGGATCTGTGTGTGCCATCTTGTGCAATGGGTGTATTACCCTCTACTCCTGTGCGTGCATTATTGGCTTGGCCCTTCTATGATTGGTGATTTTGGGGCATGAGTGAGTCGCTCTACTGGACATGCTTTGGTGATGGGTGTCCATGCATTTGTGTTACATGCAGGGCTTGGTTTTGGGATGTGTGGGTTGTGTTAGTGGGGTATCTGTGAGTTGTTGGGGTGATGGGTGTGAGGGTGAGGGTGGGAGTATGTGATGGGGTGCAGGTGGGGTGGGGGGATAAAGTAGTAAAGATTTGCCTTACCAGAGTGCAGTCCTCCTGCTACTCCTGCGAGGCCCTCAGGATGCATGATCGCCAAGACTTGCTCCTCCCATGTTGTTAGTTGTGGGGGAGGGGTTGGGGGTTCACCGCCAGCAATCTGGTGTCTGGATACCACGGAACGTACCTTCCCGCGTAGGTCATTCCACCTCTTCCTGATGTCATCCCTTGTTCTTGGATGCTGTCCCACTGCGTTATCCCTGTCAACAATTCTGCGCCATAGCTCCATCTTCCTTTCAATGGATGTCTGCTGCACCTGTGATCCGAATAGCTGTGGCTCTACCCGGACGATTTCCTCCACCATGACCCTGAGCTCCTCCTCAGAGAACCTGGGGTGTCTTTGAGGTGCCATGATGTGGTGTGGGTGATGTGTGAGGTGCTGTCTGTTGTGATGTGTGAGGGGATGTGTTGGTATGTGTTGTTTGAGGTGCGTGGATGTTGTATAAGTGATGTTGTTGTGTGTCTGTGGATGCTGGTGTTGTGTTAGGTAGTCTCTCTCTCTGGCCTTCTTTCAAATTTTTGGTTGTAAGGATTTGTGGGTGATGTGTTTGTGAGCTTTGTATTGGATTGGGTGTGTGGGTGTGGTGTGTGTATGTGTATCAGGTGTGTGTATTTCGAATTGTTCAATGTGGTTGTGTTTTGTTAGTGTGTGTGCATTTTGAGCGCAGCGGTGTGTACCGCCAATGGTTTACCACGGTTAAAAGACCACTGCGTTGATTCATGGGTCGTGATACTGTGGGCGTAGTTCTGTTGGCGTGACAGTGTAGGTTTTGGTATCACCAGTTTATCACTGACCTTTGGTGGGCGGACTTGTGTGGGTGTCTGTATTGTGGCGGATTCCGAGCTGTGGGTCGTAATACCTTTTAGCGGAATTCCGCTGCCGCAATGGTATGTTGGCGGTCTTCTGCACAGCGGAAATCGGGATTTACCACCAGGGTTGTAATGAGGGTCCATGTGTCTAAAAAAAGTGTGCATGTCAACATGTGCCAAATGTATGTGCACTGGAAAGAAATACACCAAACAAAAATATCAGCTTGGCACATTGTGAACATGTTGTGAGAATGTGCGCTGCTGCAGTGTTCTGACTGGCAGTCATCCTACCACAATCCAAAGGGAGTGTAAATGTTAACAGTATGCAATGACTGTGTGTGTATGTTATACATGTAGCCATTTGTACAGCCTCATACTTGTTGAGGACAGTACAGTGAAGTCATAGTCTGATGACTGTGAACAGAGGTACATTTGATGTGCCTGGGAAAACAGTTCTACCTATATAGTCTACGTATGCTACAGCAATGTCTGCAATCACATAGTAAATTCATTGTGGCATCTCACGGAACACATATAAATGTGGATATTACAACTGTGCCGGTGCGGGATTGGGTTCCTAGGCCCAATGCTGCCACACTTGCCCCACTAGGCAAGGGTGCAATTGGAAACAGCAGGGATGTGTGTTGGTGTGTCTCACTCAGATACAAACAATGCTGTCACCCCTACAGCTCCATCTGTATGTTAGTAAAAACAGGACACAGATAGGAATTTACAAAATTGCTTTGAAGCAATGACCACATGCAAGATAACGTTTTCCAATGTACCATGCATTCCAGATTAAAGTGGCAGAATGTGTCATGAAATGGCCAGATGAACATTTTGTGTGAATGACTACACACATCCTACGTTCACTGAACCACTCAGCATAGCAAAAAAGTGTGATGCATGCCAATTATAAACATATACATCCTTGGAAGTAACAGATGTGTTTTGGCTACCCAAGACGGCCTCATGATCACCAAACTATAGGCTGCTAATTGTGGCAAATATTAATGTGCAGTGGTACTGTGCATGTGCCACACACATTGTTCTAACACAAGCCCAACAGCAGATGTGCACCACAACTTGATATGGTGGTTGTTGAGTAGTTCTGTATGGTAAGTGTTTTTTTGCATATATCAACATGTCATATATGCCTAGCCACATACATTAGTTATCAGGACAGTCAACCTGTCCCCTGAATGCCACATACACTGTAGACTGGCTGAACTAGCCAGTTTATCATTCCCTAAGTGTGTAATGCATCCATAGCACATTCTAGGTTAGCAATGGAGCCAGATATGGGCCATTTACCAAAGGTTGGCGGCTCACTACTTTTGTACCTCAAGTGGGAGAAGCCTCTCAGCCATAACGATGAGGCCACACTAATTCTATTTGTGTGGCTCATCATGGCCCTTATAGATATGGAATAAGTCAAGGCACTGCGACTGTCCTGCTTGGTTTACTCTGCACCATGGGGGTGTGGTAGGGGTCTTGCTGGGGGATTTCAAGGCAACACACATGGATATTTACCCTTACTCAGACATACTTAATGATTAAAACCTGGTGGTGTGGCAGAAGCTTATGCCTCTACTGAGCATGCGTAACGTGGCATAATAGTTTTGTAATTCCTCATGTTTACCTCGTTTCATGTGTGCTGTATCATGCAGCACATTTACAAAGAGGATAACAGCTCTTCTGATTGTGTACTGTACAGGAAGATACCCACGTCTTCCCAAAAACAATCCTGTATTCAACAAAGAGCAAGGGTGCCTGTGTTGACGCAAGGTAGCAAAAGCTGTGGTGACAAAGTGGTAAAGCAAATGCACTGTAGTTCATATCAGTGGTGCTATCCTGCTACGTTCATATTGGAGTAATGCATCACAACAAGAAGACTTGCTGTGCAGTACTATGCAAATTACCCAAAAAAATTGACTATAGTATGTCAGACGTTTGAGCATTATCATGTATTCCAATGTGCATAACATTTGCATACAACAGATATATCTGTGGAAATTATGAAAGTCCAACTCAGCTACCCACGTTCACCCAGGCATGATACTAACAGTAAGACATAAATATAATGTTAACCTATCGAGAACCCACAATATGTCACACTATTTCATTGATACATTACATGTCCCAGTCTTCATACCAACAATGAAATCAGTCACACATGTGCACTGTCAACATACACATGGAACACATCCCAAGTCATCAAGCATGCCAGCTCTGAAATCTACAGCCAAATCACTGATTCCTGGGAGTTTTTACATGCATTGTACATTACACTGCACTGTAAAACACACAATTGGCCTATTGCTTCAACTTAAACTGACACATTTGCCCGTGAAGCATTGTGCTTTGACATGCATTGTGCATAAATCATGCCTTGGCTAATATTTAATGACTGCGTCAGAATAAACAATGCATTTGGAGAAAACATGATGCATCCACCCAGGAAATGATGCAATGGCTCTGTCATGCTGCAAACCAAGAAAGTGTGAAGTTATTTTCACTTCCCCTTAGTCTTCTTGCCTGTGCTGGCTGGAGAATGTCTGTTGGGTGCTTGAGATTTGTGTGCTGTTTCTTGGCATTGCTGGTGTTTGTTCTGTCCAAAAAGTATTATTTTGGTCTCGTAATTGTATTTTGTATTGTTTTGTGTATTTTATTTTCTGTGTTTGTCTAATTAGGGCTTTATAATTTTAGGGGTAGTTGTAGGTTTAGGTAGTTTGCTAGGTAGGCTGTTTTTTTATTATTGACATGTCTGGGAGGGTCAGGTCCCTTAATCTGTCTGAGGAGGAGTTTGGGGGCCTCCTGTGTATGATCCTCCACTACCTCCTGAATATGATATCCACAAGGGGGAAAGGTAAGCAGTGGACACCTCACACGTGAGAGGAAGGAGTGATGGTCCAAGGTAAAGTCTTATCTGATCATCTAGGAATGCAAGTTGGTGAGCCTGTAGGTACGTACATACGCCAAAGGATTATAGATGTGTCTCCTTGACAAAAATCTGCAATTGATGTAATAACTCAGGTGTCATATGTTTTGGGGTTAGTATGCCATATACAGGCCAACTCTGTTAGACAAAAAACATCCCACAGAGCATTGTTCACTGTGGCTTAGCACTTGCACAAATAGACCATGCAGTGCAGGGTAGGCCCTAAGGTGCTCGGGGACCCATCCAGCACTGTGTGTGTAGTGTTGTCAGCAGGCCTACCAGTTCTTAACTGAGTCCGAACTGTGTGGCCCACCCTCCATGTATGTTGTAGGGGAGCACACTCACATGTCATCACATCACATGTTGGCCAGGTTGTTTGTTGCACGCCTGACAATTTGCCATACATGTCAGCTTGATATTCCTTTATGAGACTGTACAGGGCCATAATGGACAATGTACTTTTTCTGTGCAGTAGTGACATGTAATGAGTGCACCAAAGGCAAAAATAAGCACGTCTTAGCATAGTTAAGGACATGTTTCCCTTTGAGAAAATACCATGAAACTGGTTTGCCTGCAGAGTGTGGTCTGTCCATTCATTTGGTTCACATAGCCATCTAAGGCAGGCACCCTTGGACCATGTAGCAATGAGTGATGTTTTTGAACTGGGTATGCCCTCTGTGCAGCTGAGCCGTTATTTCCCTGGTAATACCCGTATACACTGCAACATGGCATACCTATGACCCTCATTAGGCCATTTCAACTTTGCCATATGCTACATGTCTAATGTGCTGATTTTAAGAGACATTTGTGAGATAAATGTAGTGTGCCTCATTTGTACACAGTGTACATGTCCTAAGTTCACATAGCATTGTTCCATGTTTTTGTGTTGTAGATGGACCTGACCCATACACAGCAGCTGAGTTGGAAACATTCTGTGATCCAGATGCTACCAGTGAGTGTCATCTAAATCTTTTCTGAGCTCTGTAAGATTTGGATATGATTGTCCATGGCAAACATATTTGGATACACTTCTTAGACCACATGTATCCTGATGTATGATCTGTCATCCTGCATCTTGGCAGGCAGAGCATCCCTCAGATTGCTGCATTTCAGTGAAATGTGAGAGGATGAATGTCCAACATTCCTTTGATTTTGGATGGGTTTTGATGGGAAAACTATGTGACCCTGCCTTTGTACATGTCAACTGCAGTCTGCTTGTCTGTTGCATGTTGTTAGTGTAGTTGCTCACATGGAAATACATGGTCTTTTTCAAAGTCAAGGCCACACAGTATGTGAGGATTCCTACTTCAGTGCAGACAGATTGGGCATGACTACATATGGCACATGTCGCCAGTCCACCAAGGGTAATGAATTTTAAGGCCTGACTCTTTTGTCCAGTGACCTATAAGTAACACGTGACCACACAAGTCTAACATCTTTGGAAGTGAAAGGCAAATGTGTACAAGAACACATGCAAGTCTGCACCATGGTTAGCATATATGTCATTACACAGTCCAACTACTGGTGGCATTACCCATACAGGGCCACCTTGAAAAAGTTCATCCTTGATGAGCTGTAGGCCAAGACATACAAGGTACAGCACAGGATACTCATACATATAAGAACTACAGCATTCATGCATACACTCATCACAAGGCTGTGGGTTGAGATTATGTGCATCAAGGCTGCAATCCAAACTGACTTGTTGGGACAGATACTAGGGTATATATAGGGCCACATGTTTTTGCTTGTTTTCAGTTCTTGGCGCCTGTTATATGGATCCATGTATTTACATGTGTCAAGATTGTATACGTGTCCAATAGGCCAGCAGGAAGGGAGGATAGCTGCCCCTGCCATCTGTCTCTACACAATTGCATGCTGATTGAATCACCACAGGGAGTAGCTTGCATGACCATATGTGCCATTCCTTGTGTACACAACATCATATTTACAAAGCATTCTCAGTAATGTAATGTGTACAGGTATATCTGGGCATGCACTGCCATTTTATATACCTACAATCTGGAAACATGAGTACATTTGCATCAATACATTTGGATTAAATTTTGTAAGACTTCTTGTCATTCTTACTATCCCAAGTGTTAATTTACAGTTAGGACATGCCACATGTGAGTTTGTTGACTAAAGACTAATGTTGAATCAAATGGGTACAGCGCAGCTTAGTCTAAAACATATTTCGATCCTCTCCAAAAGATAACATGATGCCAAAGGATATTAGGGCCCATGGGATCAGGCCGGAATGTTACTACCACCTCAGACATATAGCCTGGGCATACCAGAGGATGGGCCACAGATATGTAGAGGAAAGGGCTGCCGGCACCTGGAACACCGAAGCGCAGGCTCACCAACAACCGGCTATGGCAGGATCCAGCCATGCCGTAAATGTTCCCATGGTGGGGTGATGGATCAGGACCCAGCACCTCTACAGGCCCAACAGTAAGTGCAACACCACCACAACCACCAAACCCGGGCCAGCCTTTTGCCTTTCAACTGCAGACCATGAATGACCTGGCTGAACTGAAGCGACATGTAGGTGGCATTGAGCAGCAATTGGACGTCATAATATGTAGCAGGATGGCAGCTCAAATTTAAGACACTTTTCAACCCTGGCCATTCCCATTTCTTTAATGACTTTTTCACTCTTTGTACAGTAGGTTATTTTAGTTTAGACATTAGCATAGAGATAGTTTAGTGCAGTTTAGTGTTAGTGATGTTGTAGATTTATAGTTTTTACCTTGTTAGGTGGGGATTTGGGGGTAGTTTTTCAAGGGGAGGTAATTTTTTTATATATTTTCAAAAAACAAAAAAACAAAATAATAAAATGTTTAAAATTACAAAAAATGTTATATTTGTTTAGATTTAAATGTTTAGTCAGTTTTTGTATAGAAGTATTTTATGTTGATGTGTGAATGTGTCTTAAGGGGCTTGGTGTGTTGATGTGTAACGTGTCTAATGTGGAATATGTGTAGGATTAGATAAGTTAAGTGTAGGTATGTGTTGGAAGCGGCCCGTTCTGGGTGGCTATGCCCCACCCAGGCAGAAACTACCACTCCTTTCAGGGGTGGGTGATTACACTCAATGTATAATCTTCGCTCACCGTTGGGTAGCTGGGTACCGAGCAGTCAGGCTCATCACAGAAGCAATGTGTAAAGCATTGGTACAGCGCTCCCACAATAAATACACGGAGTGTCACAAAATAGACTTCACATGTGTGGTATGTAAATAAAGATTGTATTCAACACACACATTAATTAACACAATATGAACGTTGTGAATTTTTGGCCATAGGTCATACTCGGAAATATTAATAGCAGTACTAGGTCCAAACCCCAGTTAAAATGACATCAGTAGCATGCACACAGGGAGAAATCCTATGCTACCCCCAATCACTCCTATGCATTGCATAAGGTTGTAAACCCAGGACCACCCTGGCAATTATTATAATGCAATACCACACAAGTTATTGTGCACACCAGATCACAACAACATCAGGAATGTGTGCATTTTGATAATGACAACACTTTTAAGCAGCTCCGTGGGCCAAGGCCGCACAGGTAAAACCAATGTCTAACATAGTATTCTGTTGGCAAAAAAATCAGTGTGTAAGGCAACACCACTGGCCGATGTAATCGCTAACAGGCGGTCTTCAAGCAGCCACTCTCACACTCATGCACTCACTTAGCACCGATATGTGGTACCCCAGATATCAGACAGGTTTGTAGGGAACACAGACACGGAACACCGTATTATGGTGCAAGTGATATCTGGCCGGTCAATTGATAGCACAATGGAGAACCCGTGGCCCAAGGCCTCCTCCACCTTCCATCTCACCCCGACTACCCTACACTTACACCTACAAGTTGGAGAGAAATCACCCTCCCCCTGTACTAAGACGATCGCGGCCAGAGTCACACTTAGTCAAGATCCCAGGGGAGAAGGTGGGGGGTAGGTAGCAGGACGGATAATTAGGCAGTTGGCAAATGGGGAGGGGGTTTGACCACCACTCTGAAAGTTCACCCCAGGATGTGGAGCAGAAGTGGCTGGGGGCAATAGTTTGTTCAATCCAAGGATTCTGTAATGTGCCTTCCTGTACCAGCCCAGTTCTGCGAAGCACCGGGGGAAGAAGTCGTGCAATCTCCTTGACCCGCTTCGGTTTGCCCTCGGAAGCATTTCTTCAGCCCAGTCAATTTCTCTCAATAACCAGGCCCGGTCTGGGCATTACTACTTGGCAACACAATGTCGTCAGGAGCCAGCTGAGGAGAGGGCAGGTAGTTCGCCGCGAGAAGGGCCCAAAAGGAAAAAACAAAGAAGGGGAATGTTTCAGGGGGACCCTCTTGGAAGAGAGAGGCACCCCATCAGTTACACGTGATCAGAGTCTCACTCAGGCAGTTCAGACACAGCTCCTGGTGCACGTTGATCCCGGTTGCACCAGTCAGTTTGGGTCACACACAAAAGAAAGTTACAAATTCAGTGCCTCCCTGGAAATGAGGCACAACGCCTGGTGCGCATTGATACGGGTCACACCAGACAGTTCTGATCAGACACACCAAAGAGTTATAAATTCCGTGCCCTCTGGGAAATGAGGCACCACATCTGGTACGTGTTGATAAAGGTTGCACTAGACTGTTCTGATAACACACAATGAAGAGATGCAAATTCCATGCCTTCCTGGAAATGACTCACTTAAAAATGCTCCTAAAGGAATTGGTTAGGTATAATTTGTGTACATAAGATCCAGTCTTCTATTAATGAATAAGACAACTCTGTACTTTTCAAATCCAATAAATTAATCAATAGGATTCAGGAAGTTAAAACATGTACAATATATAATGTACAACAAATACAACAAATGTCTATCCCATAGACAACAACAGTGTATACAACCCCCATAGATCACCCGATTTTATCCCAACAGAAGATCCGGGAAGGGGTTACAACCCTCCTCTGGACACAGACCTGCACAATAATTGCCTGTTTTTCAGTCCCAGTTCAAGCAATATCATGGTCTTTCACTTCAGCTTGTCAAATGAGAAGGTAATGTCAACGTTTCAGTCTGTGGTGGCAGTCAGATGTCCATCAGACATCATCGGGACTCAGGCCCTCATTATGACATTGGCGGTAAGTTCCGCTTCCCACCATGCCGACTGCTGCCAACATACCGCCGGCTCGGCGGATTACCGCTACCCATATTATAAAACACACATAGCAATCCGTCACTATACAGCCACACACACATGTCCGCCAACCCAAAGGTCAGTGATAAACTGGCGGTATCCAAACCCTCACCGTTACGCCAACAGAACTACGCCCACAATATTATGGCCCATGAATCACTGCGGCGGCCATTCAATGGCGCTAAACCATTGGCGGTACATACCACTGTGCTCAAAATACACACACACATACAAAACAACACTACATTGGACAAGTTAAATAACACACACTTGACACACATACACACACCACACCCACACACCCACACCACTGTAAAACACACACCCACATTACTCACAACCCTTTACAACTAAAAACAATTGCCACCAGAGAGATAGCTAGACCACAGGCAAGCCCACAGCCACACACCACCATCACCTATACACCATCCACGCTCCTTACATCACACACCCCAACACATCACCCCACACACCCTCACCCACACCACTCATACTACACACACCCATGGCACCACAACGACACCCCAGGTTCTCAGAGAAGGAGCTAAGGGTCATGGTGGAGGAAATCATCCGGGTAGAGCCACAGCTATTCGGATCACAGGTGCAGCAGACATCCATTGCTAGGAAGAGTGAGCTATGATGGAGAATCGTGGACAGGGTCAAAGCTGTGGGACAGCACCCCAGAACAAGGGACAACATCAGGAAGAGGTGGAACGACCTACGGGGGAAGGTGTGTTCCACAGCAGCAAGACACCAACTAGCTGTACAGAGGACTGGCGGTGGATCCCCACCTCCTCCCCCACAACTAACAACATGGGAGTTGCAAGTCTTGGCAATCATGCATCTTGAGGGCCTGGCAGGAGTAGGAGGAGTGGACTTTGGTAAATCAAATCTTTACTACTTTCACCCCCCTACCTGCATGCCATCACATACCCCCACCCTCACCCTCACTCCATCACTCGACCACCTCCCACACACCCCACCATCACAAACTACTCATCCCAATACCAAGCCTGCATGCAACACCAATGCATGGACACCCCCACAGACCTGCATGAACACCAGAGACAATCAACCATAGAGGGTAACACACCCATGCACAAGATGTCACACGCAGAAACAATTATACTGCAGTTACATCCCCACAGGTCCCCCAGTTCACTTCACCAGAGAAGAGGTGCCAGCAATATCCAGTCCCCCCAATGAAAAGGACCACGGTGATGACAGCAGCTCTGGATGCTTGAATCTAGATGACCAACCTGGCCCATAAGGGATCTTCGGACAGTCGGTTACCCAGCCACAGACCCATACCACCAGAGAGCCTCTCCCCTCAGGAAACACCACCACAGCACCCACCCAGTGGGCCCATACCTCTGTCCCCAGGACACGTCAATCAGCAGTGTGTCCACCACTATGGGGACACCAGGCCACCCCACAAACACAGGATGCTCAGGGACCTGGGGTCAATGGCAGTGGGCACACGGTTCAGGGGACAGAGGCACAGGACAACAGTGAAGCTGGGAGGACTGCTGTGCGACAGGGAGAGGACAGGCCCAGGGAACTGACCCTCCAGGAGGCACTCACCAAGCTCCTGGGAGCATACCACCATTCCCAGGAGACGATCGGCCACTTACTGGACAAGATGCAGGAGAACCAGTGGGTGTAGGAGGGACAGTACCTGGAGATCCGGGAGGACCTGAAGGACATCAACACCACCCTGGTCTCCATTGCAGGGGTGCTGGCAGACATGGCCAACACCATGAGGGAGGTAGTGGCACACCACCGGGCCCCTACCACTAGCCAAACCGATGAACAGCCCTCCACCTCCGCTGCCGCTAGTGGACAGGAGGCCCCGCCACAGAACCAACAAGCCACCACCAGCACCCCTCCCCCTGCAGAAGGAGAACCACCCCACAAACATTCCCTGTGATCCAGGCACAAGCCAGAGACTATTGCCAAGACCCCCACCAGAAAATAGGACTCTCCTGATTTTCACCCTTGCTTCCCACCCTGTCACCTTGTCCACCTTGAACTGCCATGTCTCCACTTCCTATGCCTCCTTGGACAATGCACCTGTGATACAAATAGACTGGACTCTATCCTGGACCTTCCTCCACCATCACCCAAGCCCATTGGACACACCCTTATACTTCTTAGCACTTAAATAAACACCCTTTGAAGAAATACAAGTATGGAGTATGTTAAATTATTCAAGTATGTATTCGTTTAACAAGGTTCAAACATTGCAATTCAACTGTACAGTAACGTATACATAGGAATGACCTGTAGTTGGCTGCAGTCAACACACGAGGAGCGAGAGTGGGGCACAAATATCTGCAAATAGAGATGCCAAATGGTACAGTGAGTGGCCATAGAAGTGGGAAAATCAGCCTGCCAGTGACAATTTCAATCACAAAACTAGCAATTAAATATTAAGTTACACTGTCTTACCTGTGTGTCATTGGAAGTATTGACATATGAATGCATTTCTGTTGCCCTCATCCTCATCCTTTGCCTCCTCTTCTTCACTGTCCACTGCTGCCACACAGCCATCTCCAGCCTCATCCTCCTGCAGAAAATGAACCTGGCGACGTAAGGCAAAATTGTGCAACATACAGCAGGCCACGATGATCTAGCAGACTTTCTTGGGTGAGTAGCACAGGGAACCATCTGTCAGATGGAGGTAACGAAACCTGGCCTTCAGGAAGCCAAATGTCCTCTCTATAATTCTTCATGTTCGCCCATGTGTCTCATTGTAACGTTCCTCTGCCCTTGTCCTGGCATTCCTCAGAGGGGTCAGTAGCCATGAGAGGTTGGGGTAACCTGAGTCACCTGCAAATATCGAGGGACAACTGTTAGCCACACACTAACCCTTAGGGCCCACACCATACGCATACACCAACATCCACTGGTTGGGAACCAGGGCTCACCTATTAGCCACACCCGGTGCCTCTGGAGTTGAGCCACCAAATATGGGATGCTGCTATTCCTCAGGTTAAAGGCATTATGCACCGAGCCTGGATACTTAGCATTGACATGGGAGATGTACTGGTCCGCCAGGCACACTATCTGCACATTCATGGAGTGAAAGCTCTTTTGATTTCTGAACACCTATTCATTTCTCCGGGTGGGGGACAAATGCAATATGTGTACCATCAATTGCCCCAGTGATGTTGGGGATATGTCCCATTGCACAGAAATCAGCTTTCACTGTGGCCAAATCCTCCACCTGGGGGAAAACGATGTAGCTGTGCATGTGTTTAATCAGGGCAGACAAACCCTCTGGTCAGCACTATTGAGAACATTGGCTGTAACATTCCTGCTGCCAAGCCAACTGTCACTTGGATGGAGCCAGTTGCCAGGAAATGGAGCAAAGATAGGACTTGCACAAGAGGGGGGATCCCAGTGGGTTGACAGATAGTAGATATCAGGTCAGGCTCCAAATGGGCACACAGCTCTGTGATTGTGGCCCTGTCAAGTCTATAGGTGAGGAAGATGTGCCTGTCATCCATTGTTGCCAAGTCCACCAGGGGTCTGTACACGGGGGGATGTTTCCATCTCCTATTCATCCGCAGCGGTTGCAATCTATAGGGCAAAGCGGTGAGCAGCTGGTCAATATCTCATTATTCCAACCACTACACTTCATTGCATGTTGTGATTGTAACTGTATATCGTTGGAGGGGTCCAAATGGTGCTTATGTGTACTGTGACGCAGTTAGGAGCCATGGCCTGCCCACCCCCTTAAATGGTGTCCACCTGTCCTGTATGGAGGGACATGTGGAAATTATGTAATTCTGTTGATGTTGTGCGCCGTTGCGGGAGACAGTAGAGAACTGCCGTGCAACTCCTCATTGGTTATTATTGGGCCCTATGGGGTACAGTGGCCAATGGTGATGTACGCCGGCGGTGACAGTACCCACAGACGCTACCTGACCTTCAACAGGAGAGGACCTACACTGCATGTGCTGCTGTGACCTGTGTCTGGAACCAACCATGGCTTGTGTCACTGGGGGAAGGGCCCCTCCCCTCCCTTCACCTCAGCAAAGTTGGAGAGACTGGTGGATGAGGACCTACCCCAGTAGCGAATGCTGTATGGACCTCCAGACCAACAGGTGAGTAGACTGTTACCACGATGCATGGTGCATGAATGCATGGAGTGGTGTGTGTGAAGGCCTCATGTGGAGGGGGGTTGGTGGATTAGCCCTGAGCAGCATGCAGCATGTATGCTGGGCCATGTCTGTGCATAGGGGGATCGGAAGGGCCATGGTGGGCCATGAGTGTAACATGCAGGATGGTCTGACTGATACCTTTGCCTATGTGTATTTCTCTGCAGGTAAGCACCCATCAAATGAAGGGTATATGGCATGCCATCGCCAAGGAGTTGTGGACCCTGGGGGTCTATTGCAGGTGGATCACCAACTGTCACAAATGGTGGGAGGACCTGAGACGCTGGGCACGGAAGACGGCAGAGACCCAGCTGGGGATGGCCTCCCAACGAGGAAGGGGTGACCGTCAAACCCTGACCCTCCTGATGGCCCGCATACAGGCGGTGGCCTATCTGGAGCTGGATGTGTGCTTGGGGGCATCACAACAGCCACAAGGGGGTGAGTACAGTGCCCCAATACACTACATGTGCATGGTGGGGTGGGTTCCGGGTGGGGGATGTGGGACTGTGGGTGCCCCTAGGCCAGGCCTGATACTGCAGGGTAGGTCCCATGTCGGGCAGGTTCTGATGTAAACTTCCTCCAAACAGGCTAATAGGCATCCACTACTGGGCAGGGGTCTGTGGGTCTCAGGTATGCTGCAATTAGCGTTAGGTGTCCCTGTCCATGGGCTGGTGACTAGCATTGTGACTGGTAGTGCATTGCTTAGTGCATAGGACTGTTCCCTGTGTGTGTGTGTCGTGTACGCCAACAGTGGTTTTGTTGCCGCCATTGACCAAGTGTATCCTTTGTCCCTTCCCCCCCTTTTTGTTTTGTCATCCTGTCCTTCTGTGCATTAGCATCATCTGGCGGAGGAGCAGAGGCACTGGCAGCAGAGGGATCTGCATCCCACAGGACCCAGGATGCCGAATACACCGAGGGTGAGGGCACCAGTGGGACGGAGGGAGAGGGGAGCACCACGGCGGAGACTGGAGGAGACAGCTCTGACAGTGATACCTCCTCCGATGTAAGCTCCCTGGTGATGGTGGACACCTCTGTGCCCACCTCAACTACAGGTACAGCCGCCACCCCTGTACCAGCACCGCCCTCCCAGCAGCCCCCCAGAGAGTTTCCCGTGCCTGCGGGTGAAGCAACGGAGTCTGAAGCCACCAGTGGGACGGAGGGCGAGGGGAGCTCCACAATGGGGACAGGAGCATACACCAGTGACAGTGACTCCTCCTATGATGGGAGCTCCCTTGCGGTGGCGGCACCTCTGTGGCCACCGCATCAACAGGTACAGCCGCCACCCCCCCCTACCAACACCACCCTCTCAGCAGCCCCTCAGCGTGCGTCCCGTGCCTGCTCACCCAGGAGGGTGGGCATCTCCTTTGCCCCAGGCACCTCAAGCCCTGCTCCAGTTAGCCTCTCTGCCCTGAGTGAGGAGGCTAGTGACCTCCTGCAATCCATCTCTGTTGGGCATTCAACCATTGTGAATGCCATCCAGGGGCTGGCAGCCCAAATGCAACAGACAAATGAATTCCTGGAGGGCATTCACACTGGCATGGCGGCCCAAAAGAGATCAATCCAGGCTCTGGCCTCCTCTCTGATGGCAGCCATTGTCCCTGTTTCTAGCCTCCCCCTCCAACTTCCTCCACCCAATCCCATTCCCCTCAACCCCAACCTATCCCAAGCACACAGGAAGACCAGCATGCACACGAGACAACACACAAGAGTGGCTCAGGCAAACACAAGCACCACCCATCATCCCACAGGCACTCACACAAACACCATCCAGAATCAGACATACCAACATCCACTGCCTCCACTGTGGCCCCATCCTCCTCGTCATCCACCTCCCTCCCAGTTGCATCTCCACTCACACCTGCATGCACTACATCCACATCCACTACCACCATCACCAGCACGCCTACCACTACACACCCCTCACTGGCAGTCTCCACCCTCACTTCCATGCACACGTCCCCTGTGTCCTCTCCCACTGTGTCTGTGCCCCCTCCTCCCAAAGTACACAAATGCAGGCATTCAGACACCCAACAGCCATCCACCTCACAACAGCATCCAGCTCATGCACCTGCACCCAAACACAGCAGACAGACAACTCCTACAACCACATCGTCTTCCTCTACTCCCAAACACTCACCCTCTTCCCACCCCAGTGTCCCTAAGAAGCTTTTCCTCTCCACCTTTGACCTGTTCCCTACAAATCCCCCCATCTTACACGTCGGGCCAGGGTGGTCAGAACCTCGTCGAGCAACTCAGCCACCCAGTCCACGGCCACTATAGTCTGGACAGCTACTCCAGGTGGGAGAGGATTCTGGGCACCAGGCAGTCACACTGAAAGGGTGCCAGCACCAGCTGCCTCGAGGAAGTGCAAGGAGGTACCAACAGCTGCCCCTAGGAAGGGCAAGGAGGCACCACCAGCTGCCCCGAGGAAGAGCAATGAGACCCCACCAGCTGCCCCGAGGAAGGGCCAGGAGGCAGCACCAGCTGCCTCGAGGAAGGGCAAGGAGGCACCACCAGCTTCCCTAAGGAAGGGCAAGGGGCCTTCACCTGCAGGCGGGAAGGACAGGAGGCTTGGTGCTGGGATTCATTTGGAGCCCCTACCACCAACCATGTTGGTTAAGCCGTCCGAGGCTGCAAAGGAAGGGCTGGAGCCTCCCCCCACCACTGCCAGCACCGCCACCAGCACCACTGCCAGCAGCAGCAGCCCCATTGGGCAGCCGTCCGAGGCTGCAGGGGAAGGGCTGGAGCCTCCCCCCACCACTGCCAGCACCACCACCAGCACCGCCACCATCACCACTGCCAGCAGCAGCAGCAGTCCCATTGGGCAGCCGTCCAAGGCTGCATAGAAGAGCTGGAGCCTCCCCCCACCACTGCCAGAACCGCCACCAGCACCACTGCCAGCAGCAGCCCCATTGGGCAGCCGTCCTAGGCTGCAGGGGAAGGGCTGGAGCCTCCCCCCACCACTGCCAGCACTACCACCAGCAGCACTGCCAGCAGCAGCCCCATTGGGCAGCCGTCGAGGCTGCAGGGGAAGGACTGGAGCCTCCCCCGCCACTGCCAGCATTGCCACCAGCACCACCACCACTGCCAGCAGCAGCAGCCCCATTGGGCAGCCGTCCGAGGCTGCAAGGGAAGGGCTGGAGCCTCCCCCCACCACTGCGAGCTCAGCTAGGAGCACCACCGCTGCCACCACTGAGCAGCTGTCATCAGTGGCAGACAATGTGTAGTCCTGCCTCCATGGGCTGTTGTGCGGCCTGGCCCCAGCAAATCCTGTGGGTGTGACACCCCAGCACAGAGTAATGGGCAAACCACCCAGTTGAGAGACTGTGGCCTTGCACTCCTCAGGACCAAGCAGTGGGCAAACCACCCACTTGAGAGTCTGTGGCTTTGCACTCCCCAGGGCCAAGCAGTGGACAGACCACCCACCTGAGAGACTGTAGCCTTGCACTCCGCAGGACCAAACAGTGGGCAAACCACCCACTTGAGAGACTGTGGCCTTGCACTCCCCAGGACCAAGCAGTGGGCAAACCAGCAACTTGAGAGACTGCGGCCTTGCACTCCCCAGCACAGAGGAATGGGCAAACCACCCACCTGAGAGACTGTGGCCTTTCACTCCCCAGGACCAAGCAGTGGGCAAACCACCCACTTGAGAGCCTGTGGCTTTGCACTCCCCAGGGCCAAGCAGTGGACAGACCACCCACCTGAGAGACTGTGGCCTTGTACTCCCCAGGACAGAGTAATGGGCATGTTGCCCCCTTCAGGACCAGTGGTGTTGTACCATCTTCCGGCTGAGGTGCCCCCCCATTCCCCATCCCCCTGAGGTGCCTGTCTGTTTTCGACCTGATGCCCCTGCAGTGTTCTCTCTGTGTTGTTGCAGGAGTGAGGTGGGGCCTTGGCCTATGTGTTGTGGCCCTGTGGCCCACAGACATTGAGGACTGGGCAGTGTCCCTACATTTGTACATATGTGTATACATTTGGTTTTTGCTGCACTTATTCCTAGTATTTTTACGTATTACACTTACTTTCTTCAAATCATTTTGAACCCCTTCCATTATTCCTGAGGGGTACGGGGTGAGTATGTAATGTTACTGCATCTGCTTGTGTGTATGGGGTGGGGGTGTGTGTGTTGCGTGTGTGTGTCACTCTCTTTTCCCTCCCTCCCTCCCCTGTGTGCTAGGCGGAAGTCCTCACCGTGGTCGTCTTCGCCGGCGCTGGTGTTCATAGTGAAGCAGAGGATAGACGAGCATGGAGAAGACATGCAACTCGGGCTCTATGGCGGTGTGGTTCTTCCTTGAGTCTCCACAGTTGAGTCGTTTCCCTTCTGGTCAGTGTTTCCTCCAGGCTTTTGATGTTGTTGGTACCGCCCCGGAAAAGGTGGCGGATAGGCCGGTCATAATTCAGTGGGTGGAACATTGTCTTCTGTATGGCTGTAGGCAGTTACCGCTGTGGTGCTTGTTGGTTTCGTCCTGGCGGTCGGTGTGTTAAAGTGGCTGTCTGTATGAGCGGTTTCCGCTGTGATCATGATTCCACTTTTTTTTACTGCCGGCCTGTTGGCGGTATTACCGCCCCTTTATCACCGACCACCAGGGTTGTAATGAGGACTTCAGTGTTGTAAAATAATACCTACACATAAGGAAAATGTATTATAAAACAGTAAGTGCAGTCTGCCACATCACACCATGTGTACAACCTGTTGAACCCAAGAAAACACCACCTGTATGGATAGTAGTATAAGCCACCACCTACATGACAAAGAAAGAATCATAGAAAATGTGCACCATAAAATTCACTGTGTCAGACTCCCAACCAAAAAAGCTACATTCCGCCACTTACAACAGGATGCAGAAATAGACACTGTGTTACAACACACAAGTGGACTTCAACCTACAAGGCCTAATAAATAAATCCACTAATAATAAAATATAAAAATCGCTTGAATGCCATACAACATAAACTCTAGAAAAACGCTGCCTCCATTGCGGCCTATTCATACCTTCTAAATATGGGACCGCTAACGTCTGTCTCCATCCGCTCAACCCATGCGAGTCGTAATCAAACATTGCCGGCCTTCCTGGCGTGTTTAAATATGGAAGTGACAAGTCATGGTACCATTTAATTCCATTGACTATGACGGCCATCTCAAAGTGGTAAAAATGCCCAGAGTTTAGAGACAATTGTAATTACGGTAAGTTTACTGTTGCGGACCTCCATCTAGGCCATCCGCTCAGTCCGCGTTAGTAAGATACACACGCTGCCGCTCTCCCTGACATAGAGCATTCAAGTAGTAACATGTCACGTGACCACTGCAGTGACTGTGGCGGCCATCTTTAAATGGAATAATGGCCCATCTAAATTCTCTCCAACACTAAATCCCCATTCACAACCCTGCTGTAGGTAGCCCTAGAACCTAAAGTATTCACAGAAAAGAAACAAAAGATTGACCCAACCAAATATTGTTAGGGCATTATTAGCCAGCAACCACAACAACCAATACAACTTAATGTCAGAAATGGAAGTACAGATGAAGGGACTCAGAACCCTCATACCATCCGTAAGAAACAAAAGGACAAAATAAGTAACCCTGAAAGGGACTATGTAGTAGAACTGCTAGATATTGATGCAGCATCTGCAATTGCAGGCACAGAACCATGAATTGAGATTAAGATCCATAACCCTCTAGGTGGAATACATCACATTAACTGTTCCGTTCAAGATAGTCCATCTACGATATTGCCAGTATTTGCCATTCAACCTGTTGATTCAGTCCCTTCTTCACTGTACCTGCAAGCCAAATCCATTGGTTCTGTTTAATTGTCAACAGGCTGTCCACATTTACACGTCTTTTCGAGAGTTTTATAACATCAAGTACAAACCAGTGCATATCGTTGAGGGCATGTTTCATAAGATTGTAATTTTCAAACATAGGAGCATTTACAACATTACACCGTATTCGTGATTGATGTTGAATAATCCGTTTTCTGACCTCCTGAGTTGTTTTACCAATGTAAAACAAAGAACATGGGGATTGAATACAATAAATAAAAAATGTAGAACCACAATTAATGAAATGTTTCAACTGCCAAGTTTTCTCATTTAGACAACATGTTTTTACAATTATGGTAGAAGCACGTGCACTGCATTTCCATCACAGGTAATATCCAAACTTCGGTGTTAGCCCCCAGATGTTTCTCAGTGTGTGTGATTCTTGTTCAATATAGGCCCTCACTAGACCGTCTGTCAAGTTTTTTCCATTCTTTGAAGGCAAATAATGGTTTGTCAAGTGGAATGCCAAGAGAGGCTAACAAATGCCAATTTTTCAAAATAATCTTTTTAATTCCATTTGACTGTGAGTGAACCAAAAGTTTTAAAACAAGTCATACGAGAGTGAACAGCTTTCTCTTTGACCTGGTGTAAGGCTTGTAGATCATAATACCAGGCACATTTCAAGGATCGTTTAACCAGTCTATATGATAGCCTCTCTTAATCAATTTGAACATTAAAGCCTTGGCTTCCAAAAAATAATTATCTTTCTTGGTGCAATTACGTTTAATCCTTAAGAGTTTCCCAAACTGTAAATTGTCCCTTAAATTCCTGGGATGATGGCTATTATATCTCAATAGAGTATTTCTGGCAGTGGGTTTAGTATACAGGCCTACATACAGCTCACCCTCATCAACCAAAATTTTCAAATCTAAAAAAATAATGGAATGGGTATCAGATTCCAGGGTCGATTTTAAGTTTGTATTTTGATTATTGATTTGTTTGTGAAACTGTAGGAAGTCACTTATTGAACCATGCCAAACAAAGAAAATGTCATCTATATACCAGAGCCATTTTGTGATGTAACTGTTATAAGGATTGCCCTCCTTATAGATGGTATGCTCTTCAAAAGTGGCCACATAAAGATTTGCAATATCAGGAGCAAAAATAGCTCCCATCACTACTCCCTTTATTTGTGCAAGGAACTCATCATTGAACAGGAAGTAATTACATTGAAGTGCAATCTGAGCACAATTTGTGATAAAATCATTAGGGACCCTACGAGGTCTTGGTCTAGAGTCAAGAATGGTGGTAATTACCTCAAGTGCCTCACCTTGTGGAAATGAGGCACACCACCTGGTTGGTGAGTTGATATGGGTTGCAACAGACAGGTCCAGTCACATGCACAGGCGCAAGTTCGGCAGTGCCCCACTAGGTAGAATGACAAACTACTACCAGTGCGCCCTCACCTCCGAGGGTTTCCCCCTGTGAATCAGACACTGCACGCAATGAAAGTGCAGTTGGTATGTCGCATGAGAGATGCAGCACATTCAACAAAGCGGGCCACAGGTGGTCCCTCAACTGGTGAACCTGCTCACCACCAGCAGGACGCTTATGCGTGTTGAGAGCCCATGATGCAGGGGCCACACCCCTTAGATCTAGGCAATGCTTTTTGGGCTATATACCAGGCAATCTGGTCTCCGGGCACAGTTCTCAGTGGCATGGTCAAGCTATGCTACCAGTTGAAATTCAGCAGACGATGTGAGCACTTATGAGGGCATTGCTCTCAAGGTATCACAAGCACTCAGTGTGAGTCCCTTGTGAGAGGTCTTTGATGTCCCTGAGACTTCCTCCAGAGAATAGGGGGGGAGGCCAACAAGTCCTTGGAGAGCACACATCAGCATGCCACACAGCAGCAGGTAGTCAGCCCAGGCCACCCACTATTCAGGAAGGGTGCATGGCCCCTTTCAATGGCATTAATACTCCTTGTGCACAACAGATTGCTCTGACAGTGTGCACCATGCAGACCAAGTTCTTTGGTCCCATATTCCCACAAGTGTATCTCTGCCCTGCTGAAGTATGGCATCAGTAGTTATACAGTAGTGTGCCTTTGAAGTTGGGGGTGGTTCAGAGGTTCTCCCTTTGCACCAAAGATGGGGCCCCTAAATTTCAGTCCTGTCTGCCATGGTGTTGTGGAATGTAATCCTTAGGAGGTCATTATGACCCCAGTGGTCAGTGATAATGTGGCGGTAGTACCGCCAACAGGCTGGAGGTACATACCGCCACATTATGACATTGGTGGGTTGGCTGCAGCCAACCCGCCAATTTACCATTCCGACCGCCATGGCAGTAGCAGCAGCAGGGCCGGAGATAAGAATTTCCAGCCCGGCGGCCGCTATTGTACTGCCGGCGGCATCATGACCCTGCCTACCGCCATGATTTTCATAGGGTTCACAATGCCACAAAAACCTTGCCGGTAGGCCCTACCAATGATAGGGAATTCCTTCCCTGTAACTGGTAGAGAGGCTCACCCACCCCCCCAAACAGTCTCCAGATGCCTCCCACCTCCCCTCAATACCCCCGTTCGGATCCCCCACCCCCTATACACGCACACTCGCAGACACTCACCACGAATACACACAGTCACTCACTCACACAGGCATACACACATTCATTCACACACGCATCCATTCATTTTCATACACATCCACACACACATTCACACTCACACACAGACATGCATTCACATTTCCATTCATACACGCATTCTCACACATACACACACTTGCAAACAATACCACACACACATTCACATTTACGCACACACTCACACATTCATGCACACAACCCCACACACACAACACCCCCCAACCCCCTCCTCTGTCAGACACCCAACTTACCTGCATCCAGGGGGTCTTCCGGCAGGGAACAGGACGGGACGGGGCGCTGCTACCACCAGCAGTCCCCGCCAGCAGAATACCACCAGGCTGCATTATTTGTCATAATATGGCTGGCGGCGGTCTACTGGTGTGGCACTGCTGGTGGTAGCAGCACCACCTTAACACCATCCGCCAGTATAGCCACAGCTGGATTTCCACCCTTCTTACGGCGGAAATCAGGCTGTGGTCATAATTTGGCCACCGTCGCCATGACTGCTGCCTTCCCTCATTGGCTGACCCTAGGTCAGCCAATGAAGGAAGGCAGAAGTCCCAATCCTCCTGGGACCTCCGAGGCAGAGCCTATGGTAAGTGTGTGTGTTTTTTAAAATTAATGTTTGGTGCGTGCATGCGTGTATGTGTGCCATATTTGATAATGAGTGCTGTGAATAGATGTGTGCGTGTGTGTGTGTGTGTGTTCGCACACGCATGTGTGTGTGTGTGAATGAATGAATGAATGAATGAGTGAGTGTGAGTGTGCATGTGTGTCCCACCCCCCTCCCTCCTAAATTTCCTGGCTGCCACTGCTTCCATCTACTACCTGCTTCGCCCTTCTGGGGGTGCTCTAGGGGTAGTGGAAGGCCCACTCAGGGTTGGCTAAGGACTGGTTCATGCCAACCTAAGTAAGTGCAACTGTGCCTTCACAGGCCTACAATGGTGAGCCTGATACATGTTTGACAGGGTATTCTGGTGGTTCAGCATACTAAGGTGGTCATTACAACCCTGGCGGACGGTGTTAAAGCTGCGGAAATACCGCAAACAGGCCAGCGGACAAAAAAAGGGAATTACGACCCTGGCGGAAACCGCCAACTAAGACAGCCACTTTAACACACCGCCTGCCACGGCGGTACAGACAAACAGCGTGGCGGTTACCGCCAACAGACAGGCGGAAGACAATGTACCGCCCACACTATCACAACACACCAATCCGCCACCTTTTCCAGGGCGGATTCACCATGGATAAAAACACGGCGGAAACAGCTTGTGATATGGGAAAATGCTCACCTCAACACATCCCACGAGGAACGAGGACATCATGGAGCCGGAACTACAAATACTCCCTGCCCTTGCATTCCTGCTCATCTACGACCAACAGCGACGTAGGCGCAGAACATACCGGTGAGTACAGCACCTACGACATGGGGGAGGCAAAAGTTACGGGGACACCCACCAAACACCCCCACCCTCGCATATTACAACATACACACCAATGCATTCACAAAAATCACAGTAACAACCCACAAGAACGACCCTTGACCCAAGGGTAGGTCGCTCCCCCTGCCGCTGCAGCTCCTCCAAGTTCCCGAGTTCCTGTGTTCCTGAGACCCACCTAACTGTAAGTACCCCCCTCCTCCCAGCTCTTCGCCCTGCCCCGCGCCACTCACCTTCTCTCCTGCTCCTGCTTCTTTTCCTCCTCTCTGTCTCTTCCTCCTCGATCCCCCTCTGCAATCTTCTTCTGTGTTCTTCTGTTCTTCTCTTCTGTTCTTCTGTTCTTCCCTTCTGTTCTTCTGTGTTCTTCCGGTCTTCTGTGTTCTTCTTCTCTGTTCTTCTCGGTGCTTCTGTGTTCTTCTTCTCGGTTCTTCTGTGTTCTTCTGTGTTCTTCTCTGTTCTTCTCTGTTCTTCTGCTCTTCCGATCTTCTGTGCTTCTGTCTTCTGTTCTTCTGTTCTTCTGTTCTTCTGTCTTCTGCTCTTCCGGTCTTCTGTTCTTCTGTCTTCTGTTCTCCTGTCTTCGGCTCTTCTACCTCCTCCGTCTTCTTCCCCCGAGCCTGCCCTCCTGCTCCTTCCTCATCCCCCTCCCTCACTCGCCTCCCCCTCTCTCACCCCTAGCTAACCCGTTCGCTATCTACCTCCCTCACTCCTCCTATCTTCCTATCTCTCTAGCTCCCTATCTCACTATCTAACTCCCCCACTCTCCACCTCCTCCTACCTACCTATCTGTCTATCTATCTATTTCCCTATCTATCGACTTCTCTATCTATTTTCTCTATCTATTTCTCTATCTCTCCCCCCCTCCCGCCACCCCCTCTACTACCTATCTCCCTATCCTCTCACTCTACCTCTCTCCCTCACCCACCTCTACAACCCCCCCTCCCCTATCTTCACAACCCTACTCCTATCTCTCTCCCTAATCTCCAAACCTCCTAACACTCACCCTCCTCCACCCTAAACCCCCTCCCCCAGCTCCTCTCACTCTACCTGTCCCCCCCCCTCCCTCGCGCTTTCCCGCCGCGACCTCCTGCACGCCCCCGCCCCCCAGCTCCCATTCGCCCCCAGCTGACCACTCCCCCCCCCCCTCCTACCTCTTATGGCGGCCGCTGCGCGACAGTGGTAGCGACCCTTGACCCAAGGGTAGGTCGCTCCCCCTGCCGCTGCAGCTCCTCCAAGTTCCCGAGTTCCTGTGTTCCTGAGACCCACCTAACTGTAAGTACCCCCCTCCTCCCAGCCCCTCGCCCTGCCCCGCGCCACTCACCTTCTCTCCTGCTCCTGCTTCTTTTCCTCCTCTCTGTCTCTTCCTCCTCGCTCCCCCTCTGCAATCTTCTTCTGTGTTCTTCTGTTCTTCTCTTCTGTTCTTCTGTTCTTCCCTTCTGTTCTTCTGTGTTCTTCCGGTCTTCTGTTTTCTTCTTCTCTGTTCTTCTCGGTGCTTCTGTGTTCTTCTTCTCGGTTCTTCTGTGTTCTTCTCTGTTCTTCTCTGTTCTTCTCTGTTCTTCTGCTCTTCTGTTCTTCTGTTCTTCTGTTCTTCTGTCTTCTGCTCTTCCGGTCTTCTGTTCTTCTGTCTTCTGTTCTTCTGTCTTCTGTTCTCCTGTCTTCGGCTCTTCTACCTCCTCCGTCTTCTTCCCCCGAGCCTGCCCTCCTGCTCCTTCCTCATCCCCCTCCCTCACTCGCCTCCCCCTCTCTCACCCCTAGCTAACCCGTTCGCTATCTACCTCCCTCACTCCTCCTATCTTCCTATCTCTCTAGCTCCCTATCTCACTATCTAACTCCCCCACTCTCCACCTCCTCCTACCTACCTATCTGTCTATCTATCTATTTCCCTATCTATCGACTTCTCTATCTATTTTCTCTATCTATTTCTCTATCTCTCCCCCCCTCCCGCCACCCCCTCTACTACCTATATCCCTATCCTCTCACTCTACCTCTCTCCCTCACCCACCTCTACAACCCCCCTCCCCTATCTTCACAACCCTACTCCTATCTCTCTCCCTAATCTCCAAACCTCCTAACACTCACCCTCCTCCACCCTAAACCCCCTCCCCCAGCTCCTCTCACTCTACCTGTCCCCCCCCTCCCTCGCGCTTTCCCGCCGCGACCTCCTGCACGCCCCCGCCCCCCAGCTCCCATTCGCCCCCAGCTGACCACTCCCCCCCCCCTCCTACCTCTTATGGCGGCCGCTGCGCGACAGTGGTAGCGACCCTTGACCCAAGGGTAGGTCGCTCCCCCTGCCGCTGCAGCTCCTCCAAGTTCCCGAGTTCCTGTGTTCCTGAGACCCACCTAACTGTAAGTACCCCCCTCCTCCCAGCCCCTCGCCCTGCCCCGCGCCACTCACCTTCTCTCCTGCTCCTGCTTCTTTTCCTCCTCTCTGTCTCTTCCTCCTCGATCCCCCTCTGCAATCTTCTTCTGTGTTCTTCTGTTCTTCTCTTCTGTTCTTCTGTTCTTCCCTTCTGTTCTTCTGTGTTCTTCCGGTCTTCTGTGTTCTTCTTCTCTGTTCTTCTTGGTGCTTCTGTGTTCTTCTTCTCGGTTCTTCTGTGTTCTTCTCTGTTCTTCTCTGTTCTTCTGCTCTTCCGATTTTCTGTGCTTCTGTCTTCTGTTCTTCTGTTCTTCTGTTCTTCTGTTCTTCTGTCTTCTGCTCTTCCGGTCTTCTGTTCTTCTGTCTTCTGTTCTTCTGTCTTCTGTTCTCCTGTCTTCGGCTCTTCTACCTCCTCCGTCTTCTTCCCCCGAGCCTGCCCTCCTGCTCCTTCCTCATCCCCCTCCCTCACTCGCCTCCCCCTCTCTCACCCCTAGCTAACCCGTTCGCTATCTACCTCCCTCACTCCTCCTATCTTCCTATCTCTCTAGCTCCCTATCTCACTATCTAACTCCCCCACTCTCCACCTCCTCCTACCTACCTATCTGTCTATCTATCTATTTCCCTATCTATCGACTTCTCTATCTATTTTCTCTATCTATTTCTCTATCTCTCCCCCCCTCCCGCCACCCCCTCTACTACCTATCTCCCTATCCTCTCACTCTACCTCTCTCCCTCACCCACCTCTACAACCCCCCCTCCCCTATCTTCACAACCCTACTCCTATCTCTCTCCCTAATCTCCAAACCTCCTAACACTCACCCTCCTCCACCCTAAACCCCCTCCCCCAGCTCCTCTCACTCTACCTGTCCCCCCCCCCTCCCTCGCGCTTTCCCGCCGCGACCTCCTGCACGCCCCCGCCCCCCAGATCCCATTCGCCCCCAGCTGACCACTCCCCCCCCCTCCTACCTCTTATGGCGGCCGCTGCGCGACAGTGGTAGCGACCCTTGACCCAAGGGTAGGTCGCTCCCCATGCCGCTGCAGCTCCTCCAAGTTCCCGAGTTCCTGTGTTCCTGAGACCCACCTAACTGTAAGTACCCCCCTCCTCCCAGCCCCTCGCCCTGCCCCGCGCCACTCACCTTCTCTCCTGCTCCTGCTTCTTTTCCTCCTCTCTGTCTCTTCCTCCTCGCTCCCCCTCTGCAATCTTCTTCTGTGTTCTTCTGTTCTTCTCTTCTGTTCTTCTGTTCTTCCCTTCTGTTCTTCTGTGTTCTTCCGGTCTTCTGTGTTCTTCTTCTCTGTTCTTCTCGGTGCTTCTGTGTTCTTCTTCTCGGTTCTTCTGTGTTCTTCTTCTCGGTTCTTCTGTGTTCTTCTGTGTTCTTCTCTGTTCTTCTCTGTTCTTCTGCTCTTCCGATCTTCTGTTCTTCTGTTCTTCTGTTCTTCTGTCTTCTGCTCTTCCGGTCTTCTGTTCTTCTGTCTTCTGTTCTCCTGTCTTCTGTTCTCCTGTCTTCGGCTCTTCTACCTCCTCCGTCTTCTTCCCCCGAGCCTGCCCTCCTGCTCCTTCCTCATCCCCCTCCCTCACTCGCCTCCCCCTCTCTCACCCCTAGCTAACCCGTTCGCTATCTACCTCCCTCACTCCTCCTATCTTCCTATCTCTCTAGCTCCCTATCTCACTATCTAACTCCCCCACTCTCCACCTCCTCCTACCTACCTATCTGTCTATCTATCTATTTCCCTATCTATCGACTTCTCTATCTATTTTCTCTATCTATTTCTCTATCTCTCCCCCCCTCCCGCCACCCCCTCTACTACCTATCTCCCTATCCTCTCACTCTACCTCTCTCCCTCACCCACCTCTACAACCCCCCCTCCCCTATCTTCACAACCCTACTCCTATCTCTCTCCCTAATCTCCAAACCTCCTAACACTCACCCTCCTCCACCCTAAACCCCCTCCCCCAGCTCCTCTCACTCTACCTGTCCCCCCCCCTCCCTCGCGCTTCCCCGCGGCGACCTCCTGCACGCCCCCGCCCCCCAGCTCCCATTCGCCCCCAGCTGACCACTCCCCCCCCCCTCCTACCTCTTATGGCGGCCGCTGCGCGACAGTGGTAGCGACCCTTGACCCAAGGGTAGGTCGCTCCCCCTGCCGCTGCAGCTCCTCCAAGTTCCCGAGTTCCTGTGTTCCTGAGACCCACCTAACTGTAAGTACCCCCCTCCTCCCAGCCCCTCGCCCTGCCCCGCGCCACTCACCTTCTCTCCTGCTTCTTTTCCTCCTCTCTGTCTCTTCCTCCTCGCTCCCCCTCTGCAATCTTCTTCTGTGTTCTTCTGTTCTTCTCTTCTGTTCTTCTGTTCTTCCCTTCTGTTCTTCTGTGTTCTTCCGGTCTTCTGTGTTCTTCTTCTCTGTTCTTCTCGGTGCTTCTGTGTTCTTCTTCTCGGTTCTTCTGTGTTCTTCTCTGTTCTTCTCTGTTCTTCTCTGTTCTTCTGCTCTTCCGATCTTCTGTGCTTCTGTCTTCTGTTCTTCTGTTCTTCTGTTCTTCTGTTCTTCTGTCTTCTGCTCTTCCGGTCTTCTGTTCTTCTGTCTTCTGTTCTTCTGTCTTCTGTTCTCCTGTCTTCGGCTCTTCTACCTCCTCCGTCTTCTTCCCCCGAGCCTGCCCTCCTGCTCCTTCCTCATCCCCCTCCCTCACTCGCCTCCCCCTCTCTCACCCCTAGCTAACCCGTTCGCTATCTACCTCCCTCACTCCTCCTATCTTCCTATCTCTCTAGCTCCCTATCTCACTATCTAACTCCCCCACTGTTGGACCTGGCTTTTTGACAGGGACATCCCCAAACTTTTTGCCTCCTTCCTCCTATTTTTTCTGACCTGCTGTTGTTGGCTTTTGACCTCTGAGCACTTTACCACTGCTAACCAGTGCTAAAGTGCATATGCTCTCTGTGTAAATTGTACTATTGATTGGTTTATCCATGATTGACTATTTAATCTACCTGTAAGTCCCTATTAGAGTGCACTACATGTGCCTAGGGCCTGTAGATTAAATGCTACTAGTGGGCCTGCAGCACTGGTTGTGCCACCCACCTCAGTAGCCCCTTAACCTTGTCTCAGGCCTGCCATTGCAAGGCCTGTGTGTGCAGTTTCACTGCCACTTCGACTTGGCATTTAAAAGTACTTGCCAAGCCTAGAACTCCCCTTTTTCTACATATAAGTCATCCCTAATGTGTGCCCTAGGTATCCCCTAGAGCAGGGTGCTGTGTAGGTAAAAGGCAGGACATGTACCTGTGTAGTTATGTGTCCTGGTAGTGTAAAACTCCTAAATTCGTTTTTACACTACTGTGAGGCCTGCTCCCTTCATAGGCTAACATTGGGGCTGCCCTCATACACTGTTGAAGCGGCAGCTGCTGATCTGAAAGGAGCAGGAAGGTCATATTTAGTATGGCCAGAATGGTAATACAAAATCCTGCTGACTGGTGAAGTCGGATTTAATATTACTATTCTAGAAATGCCACTTTTAGAAAGTGAGCATTTCTTTGCACTAAAATCTTGTTGTGCCCTTCAATCCACGTCTGGCTAGGTTTAGTTGACAGCTCCTGGTGCATTCACTCAGACACACCCCAAACACAGGGTACTCAGCCTCACTTGCATACATCTGCATTTTGAATGGGTCTTCCTGGGCTGGGAGGGTGGAGGGCCTGCCCTCACACAAAGGACTGCCACACCCCCTACTGGGACTCTGGCAGACAGGATTGAGCTGAAAGGGAACTGGGTGCATTTCTTAGAGACTCTTTGAAGTCACCCCCACTTCAAAGGCACAACTTAGTATAAAACAGGGCCTCTGCCCTACCTCATCAGACACTTGCTGGAGAAGAAACCTGAACCAGAAACTACATCCTGCCAAGAAGAACTGCCTGGCTGCTCAAAGGACTCACCTGTCTGCTTTCTCCAAAGGACTGCTGTCTTGCTGTTGCCCTGCTGCCTTGCTGAACTCTTGTCTGGCTGTGAAAGTGCTCTCCAAGGGCTTGGATAGAGCTTGCCTCCTGTTCCTTGAAGTCTCAGGACCAAAAAGACTTCTTCCTTTCACGTGGACACTCCGTGCGCCGAAAATTTCGACGCACAGCTTGTTTCGCGGCGAGAAAAACGCCGCACACCGACGCTGATCAACGCGACGCCCTCGGGACGATCGAGACTTCGACGCACAACCTCGCAAGGACAAAGCCGCCCGACTTCCAAGGAGAAATCGACGCGACGCCTACCGTGAGTGCGAAACTTTGACGCACGGCCTCGCAAGGACAAACGCCGCCCGACTTCCAAGGAGAAATCGACGCGATGCCTGCCGTGAGACCAAAATTTCGACGCACGGCCTCGCAAGGACAACGCCGCCCGACTTCCAAGGAGAAATCGACGCGACGCCTACCGTGAGATCGAAACTTCGACGCGCAGCCCCGCAGAACGACGCGCAGCTGGAAAATAAGCAGGAGAACCCACGCACAGACCCGGGACATCTGGTAATCCTCGCGATCCACAAAAAGAGACTGTCTGCGCGCCGGAAAACGACGCCCGACTTCCCCGCGTGGAAAAGAACGACGCAAGTCTGTGTGTGCTGAGCGGAAAACGACGCACACACCCCTTTTTCCACGCATCTCTTCTCCTGTGGCCCTCTGAGGAGATTTCCCACCAGAAACCAGGTACTCTGTGCTTGAAAGACACTTTATTGCTTTTTAAAGACTTAAAGACTCTTAATATCACTTTTCAGTGATATCTTTACAAATTCGTATTGCAACTTTGATCGTTTTGACCTACAATTATCCAGATAAATATTCTATATTTTTCTAAACACTGTGTGGTGTATTTTTGTGGTGTTATACTATGGTGTTGTATGATTTATTGCACAAATGCTTTACACATTGCCTTCTAAGTTAAGCCTGACTGCTCGTGCCAAGCTACCGGAGGGTGAGCACAGGCTGATTTTGGATTGTGTGTGACTTACCCTGACTAGAGTGAGGGTTCTTGCTTGGACAGAGGGCAACCTATCTGCCAACCAAAAACCCCATTTCTAACATTGGTGATCAGCGGTGAGGATAGGACTTGTGTTTGTGCAGTGACATACAGTAGCTAAGTATTTCACTACCTACCCACAGTTGAAGGTCAACTTGATTTTTCATCTCTTTTGACTTTTGGTCTCTGATGTCCTCCTGGATATACTATTGATATTTTGGACTTTGGATTTTGGTTTTCGCTGGTAAGATCCTATCAGAATGGGATCGCTTACCTACTTATTCTTTTTGCCTACTGACCACCTCACTAAGGCTGACCTAAGGAAGCTTTGCAGAGAATGTGGCCTTCCTGTAGCAAAGAGATCTACTAAAGCAGAGATGCTACATGCCTACATAGTCTGGGAGGAAGACAGATGGGCAGAGAGAGAGGCAGCAAGAAACCAAATGACTAAGTACCCCTCAGAGGAGGAGGAGGACGACTCAGATGAGGAAAGAGACCCAGTGAAAAAAGAATGGCTCATGGCTCAAGCACGGTGGATGGAAGAGCTAGATGAGTTTATTGAAAGGGCTGAGGCAGCAAGTCTCTTAGCCCTGGAAGAAGAAAAGATTGCAGCTCAAGAGCTGAGCTGTAAAGAGCTGAAACTGGAGGCCGGAAGGGCTGAGTCCAGTTCAGATGGTGGCAGCAAAAATCTTGCATCTAGTACTGCTGAAGAAGGGCACAAGCCCAGAGATGTGGTGCCCAACTTGAAGAAGGGAGTTGACACACCCCAGGCAGTTCAAGGGTATGAGGTAGTTCCCGTTATGCACAGGGTCCCTGAGAAGAATTGGGGAACTGGCACAGGGAGTCATATTCCTACTGGGGGGAGGGACACTTTACTGACTCTAGCAGAGAGTGACAGAGAAAAGGGTTCCCCCCTGGTGGACGTCCTGGATATAGAGTGTAGAGACATCCCAGAAGAGTTTGGGTTGAGTGTCAGGGACAGACAGAAACTGTCTCACCAGTCTCAAGAGGGTGATGTAGAGTGCTTTTCCAAGGCTGAGTTACTAGGTGGTTGGGTGAAGGGTACTGTGGTTAATACATGTGAAGGGCAGAGTGATGTAATTGCTGGAGAGCATATGTCTGGTCCTTATTTTCCAGAGCTACGCCAACACCAGGTGGAGTGTGAGTTCTCTGACCCCAGGGAACTTACAGTGGAGGCAGACTTTTGGGTGAGTACCAGAGAGTCTGAAGAGGCATTTGGGGGTGCTCCTGAAGGGAGTGGTCTAGGTGGTTCCCGACCAAGTGAGGTGGGAGAGGATTGTAGTGTCCCAGGTAGGTCTCAGAGCCTAACCTGTACCGTAGGGCCACCTTTTGAGGGAAGCCCCGCAGTGTCAGAAGAACTTGGGGGGATGACTGTGGACAGCATCCCAACAGTTCTGGTGTCTGGCAGTACCACTCCTAGTGAAGGGGTGCAGAAGTCCAGACATAGGGTTGAGAGGGGGTGGCAGACCCCAGTGGAGGATCTTGAAAGTCAGGGGTCAGCTCTGAGAGCAGAGCCCCCCAGGAATGACCCAGGTGAGACCGTTTCTGGTTTGGGGGAAACCCAGACTCTGCCGGATGGGCAGAGGTCGGGAGACCTGCGCCAACCAGACTCTTGTGTGGCCCTTGGGGACGACGTGTCCCTTGTGGGGGGTGAGAGTGCCCCCCAGGAAGTCCTGGCATGCCAGGCAAAGATTCAACCTCAGGGTGGTGACTCTGGGTTGGATAGCCGGGTTCAGAGGTTAAACTTTGACCTGGTGGGGGGTAGATGTGCCCCCCAGAAAGTCCTGGAATGCCAGGCAATGGCTCAACCTCAGGGTGGTGACTCTGGGTTGGCTTACCAGGTGAAGAGGTCAAACTCTGACCTGGTGGGGGGTAGGTGTGCCCCCCAGAAAGTCCTGGCGTGCCAGGCAGTTGTCCAACCTCAGGGTGTCGACTCTGGGTTGGATGGCCAGGTTCAGAGGTTAAACTCTGACCTGGTGGGAGGTAGGTGTGCCTCCCAGAAAGTCCTGGGGTGCCAGGCAATTGCCCAACCTCAGGGTGGTGACTCTGGGTTGGCTAACCCGGTTCAGAGGTCAAACTCTGACCTGGTGGGGGGTAGGTGTGCCCCCCAGAAAGTCCTGGTATACCAGGCAATGGTTCAACCTCAGGGTGGTGACCCTGGGTTGGAGAACCAGGCTCAGAGGTTAAACTCTGACCTGGTGGGAGGTAGGTGTGCCTCCCTGAAAGTCCTGGCCTGCCAGGCAATGGTTCAACCTCAGGGTGGTGACTCTGGGTTGGATATCCAGGTTCAGAGGTTAACCTCTGACCTGGTGGGGGGTAGGTGTGCCCCCCAGAAAGCCCTGGTGTACCAGGCAGTTGTCCAACCTCAGGATGGTGACCCTAGGTTGGAGGACCAGGTTCAGAGGTTAAACTCTGACCTGGTGGAGGGTCAGTGTGCCCTCCAGGAAGTCCTGGCGTGCCAGGCGATTGTTCTACTTCAGGGTGGTAACTCTGAGTTGAATGGCCCAGTTCAGAGGTTAAACTCTGACCTGGTGGAGGGTCAGTGTGCCCTCCCGGAAGTCCTGGCGTGCCAGGCAATTGTTCAACCTCAGAGTGCTGACTCTGGGTTGGATACCCAGGTTCAGAGGTTAAACTCTGACCTGGTGGGAGGTAGGTGTGCCTCCAAGAAGCCCTGCTGTGCCAGGCAATTGTCCAACCTCAGGGTGTTGACTCTGGGTTGGATGACCAGGTTCAGAGGTTAAACTCTGACCTGGTGGGGGGTAGGTGTGCCCCCCAGAAAGTCCTGGCGTGCCAGGCAATTGCCCAACCTCAGGGTGATGACCCTGGGTTGGGGAACCAGGCTCAGAGGTTAAACTCTGACCTGGTGGGAGGTAGGTGTGCCTCCCCGACAGTCCTGGTGCGCCAGGCAATTGTTCAACTTCAGGGTGGTGACTCTGAGTTGAATGGTCAGGTGCAGAGGTTAAAATCTGACCTGGTGGAGGGTCAGTGTGCCCTCCAGGAAGTCCTGGTGTGCCAGGCAATTGTTCAACTTCAGGGTGGTGACTCTGAGTTGAATGGTCAGGTGCAGAGGTTAAACTCTGACCTGGTGGAGGGTCAGTGTGCCCTCCAGGAAGTCCTGGCGTGCCAGGCAATTGTTCAACTTCAGGGTGGTGACTCTGAGTTGAATGGGCAGGTGCAGAGGTTAAACTCTGACCTGGTGGGGGGTAGGTATGCCTCCCAGGAAGTCCTGGTTTGCCAGGCGGTGATCCAGTCTGAGGGTACAGACCCTGGGCTGGAAGACCAGGTTCAGGGTGTCCCCCCGGACCTGGAGGGAGGGGCTACTGATAACAGTGCCCCTACCATGTTGTCTTCTGAGGAGGCCACTCCTAGTTGGAGGGTGCTGGACCCCAGAAGGGAGGGCAGGGGGAGGGAAGCCTCACCCCGGGCCCTAGTCCAATCTGAAGGTACAGACCCCAGGTTGGAGGGCCAGTGGCAGGTTAACAGCCCTGCACTGGTGGAGGAATGGTACAGGGCGACTTCTGTAAGCCCCCTGGCCATGTTGGACTCTGGGGGTACCGCTCCAGGAGGGAGGGTACAAAGCCCCAGAGGGGAGGACCAGGTTCAGGCTGTCATCCCTGACCTGGTGGAAGGGAGAGTGGTTCAAGGGTGCCCAGCACCTGGGGCTACCGCCCCCCACTCTCCACAGCCACAGTGGTTGGAGAGCTTTGAGAGGCCTGGGGCCTGGCTCTCATCCCTGGCAGCTGTCAGTAATCACTATGGCTTGCTGTCCGGGTGGACAGAGTTATCCCTGGGGAGGGGACAAGTGTCACACCCCAGGGGTAGAGTGGGCAACACCACTATGTTGGTCATGGGGGTACTATCCTGCTCCTGGGATACATCTGTGAGCAAAGTAAGGTTAGGTGCTGCACAGATGGGATCCGCAGGAAAGGAGAAAGGTTCCCCATGGATGGGCTTAGTGGGCCCTGAGAGTATGGACAGAGGGATCCAATGGGAGTCAGGAAGGCGAAGAACTGGAGCATGCCCCTGCTGTTGTGGGCCTGGGTCCTTGTTCTGTCGCCTCAAACAGGGAAGTACATCAGGATAGTGATTGTTCTCCCCTGGCTTTAGGCTGGTGGGGGGTCATGTTGGACCTGGCTTTTTGACAGGGACATCCCCAAACTTTTTGCCTCCTTCCTCCTATTTTTTCTGACCTGCTGTTGTTGGCTTTTGACCTCTGAGCACTTTACCACTGCTAACCAGTGCTAAAGTGCATATGCTCTCTGTGTAAATTGTACTATTGATTGGTTTATCCATGATTGACTATTTAATCTACCTGTAAGTCCCTATTAGAGTGCACTACATGTGCCTAGGGCCTGTAGATTAAATGCTACTAGTGGGCCTGCAGCACTGGTTGTGCCACCCACCTCAGTAGCCCCTTAACCTTGTCTCAGGCCTGCCATTGCAAGGCCTGTGTGTGCAGTTTCACTGCCACTTCGACTTGGCATTTAAAAGTACTTGCCAAGCCTAGAACTCCCCTTTTTCTACATATAAGTCATCCCTAATGTGTGCCCTAGGTATCCCCTAGAGCAGGGTGCTGTGTAGGTAAAAGGCAGGACATGTACCTGTGTAGTTATGTGTCCTGGTAGTGTAAAACTCCTAAATTCGTTTTTACACTACTGTGAGGCCTGCTCCCTTCATAGGCTAACATTGGGGCTGCCCTCATACACTGTTGAAGCGGCAGCTGCTGATCTGAAAGGAGCAGGAAGGTCATATTTAGTATGGCCAGAATGGTAATACAAAATCCTGCTGACTGGTGAAGTCGGATTTAATATTACTATTCTAGAAATGCCACTTTTAGAAAGTGAGCATTTCTTTGCACTAAAATCTTGTTGTGCCCTTCAATCCACGTCTGGCTAGGTTTAGTTGACAGCTCCTGGTGCATTCACTCAGACACACCCCAAACACAGGGTACTCAGCCTCACTTGCATACATCTGCATTTTGAATGGGTCTTCCTGGGCTGGGAGGGTGGAGGGCCTGCCCTCACACAAAGGACTGCCACACCCCCTACTGGGACTCTGGCAGACAGGATTGAGCTGAAAGGGAACTGGGTGCATTTCTTAGAGACTCTTTGAAGTCACCCCCACTTCAAAGGCACAACTTAGTATAAAACAGGGCCTCTGCCCTACCTCATCAGACACTTGCTGGAGAAGAAACCTGAACCAGAAACTACATCCTGCCAAGAAGAACTGCCTGGCTGCTCAAAGGACTCACCTGTCTGCTTTCTCCAAAGGACTGCTGTCTTGCTGTTGCCCTGCTGCCTTGCTGAACTCTTGTCTGGCTGTGAAAGTGCTCTCCAAGGGCTTGGATAGAGCTTGCCTCCTGTTCCTTGAAGTCTCAGGACCAAAAAGACTTCTTCCTTTCACGTGGACACTCCGTGCGCCGAAAATTTCGACGCACAGCTTGTTTCGCGGCGAGAAAAACGCCGCACACCGACGCTGATCAACGCGACGCCCTCGGGACGATCGAGACTTCGACGCACAACCTCGCAAGGACAAAGCCGCCCGACTTCCAAGGAGAAATCGACGCGACGCCTACCGTGAGTGCGAAACTTTGACGCACGGCCTCGCAAGGACAAACGCCGCCCGACTTCCAAGGAGAAATCGACGCGACGCCTGCCGTGAGACCAAAATTTCGACGCACGGCCTCGCAAGGACAACGCCGCCCGACTTCCAAGGAGAAATCGACGAGACGCCTACCGTGAGATCGAAACTTCGACGCGCAGCCCCGCAGAACGACGCGCAGCCGGAAAATAAGCAGGAGAACCCACGCACAGACCCGGGACATCTGGTAATCCTCGCGATCCACAAAAAGAGACTGTCTGCGCGCCGGAAAACGACGCCCGACTTCCCCGCGTGGAAAAGAACGACGCAAGTCTGTGTGTGCTGAGCGGAAAACGACGCACACACCCCTTTTTCCACGCATCTCTTCTCCTGTGGCCCTCTGAGGAGATTTCCCACCAGAAACCAGGTACTCTGTGCTTGAAAGACACTTTATTGCTTTTTAAAGACTTAAAGACTCTTAATATCACTTTTCAGTGATATCTTTACAAATTCGTATTGCAACTTTGATCGTTTTGACCTACAATTATCCAGATAAATATTCTATATTTTTCTAAACACTGTGTGGTGTATTTTTGTGGTGTTATACTATGGTGTTGTATGATTTATTGCACAAATGCTTTACACATTGCCTTCTAAGTTAAGCCTGACTGCTCGTGCCAAGCTACCGGAGGGTGAGCACAGGCTGATTTTGGATTGTGTGTGACTTACCCTGACTAGAGTGAGGGTTCTTGCTTGGACAGAGGGCAACCTATCTGCCAACCAAAAACCCCATTTCTAACACCCACTCTCCACCTCCTCCTACCTACCTATCTGTCTATCTATCTATTTCCCTATCTATCGACTTCTCTATCTATTTTCTCTATCTATTTCTCTATCTCTCCCCCCTCCCGCCACCCCCTCTACTACCTATCTCCCTATCCTCTCACTCTACCTCTCTCCCTCACCCACCTCTACAACCCCCCCTCCCCTATCTTCACAACCCTACTCCTATCTCTCTCCCTAATCTCCAAACCTCCTAACACTCACCCTCCTCCACCCTAAACCCCCTCCCCCAGCTCCTCTCACTCTACCTGTCCCCCCCCCTCCCTCGCGCTTTCCCGCCGCGACCCCCTGCACGCCCCCGCCCCCCAGCTCCCATTCGCCCCCAGCTGACCCCTCCCCCCCTCCTACCTCTTATGGCGGCCGCTGCGCGACAGTGGTAGCGACCCTTGACCCAAGGGTAGGTCGCTCCCCCTGCCGCTGCAGCTCCTCCAAGTTCCCGAGTTCCTGTGTTCCTGAGACCCACCTAACTGTAAGTACCCCCCTCCTCCCAGCCCCTCGCCCTGCCCCGCGCCACTCACCTTCTCTCCTGCTCCTGCTTCTTTTCCTCCTCTCTGTCTCTTCCTCCTCGCTCCCCCTCTTCAATCTTCTTCTGTGTTCTTCTGTTCTTCTCTTCTGTTCTTCTGTTCTTCCCTTCTGTTCTTCTGTGTTCTTCCGGTCTTCTGTGTTCTTCTTCTCTGTTCTTCTCGGTGCTTCTGTGTTCTTCTTCTCGGTTCTTCTGTGTTCTTCTCTGTTCTTCTCTGTTCTTCTCTGTTCTTCTGCTCTTCCGATCTTCTGTGCTTCTGTCTTCTGTTCTTCTGTTCTTCTGTTCTTCTGTTCTTCTGTCTTCTGCTCTTCCGGTCTTCTGTTCTTCTGTCTTCTGTTCTTCTGTCTTCTGTTCTCCTGTCTTCGGCTCTTCTACCTCCTCCGTCTTCTTCCCCCGAGCCTGCCCTCCTGCTCCTTCCTCATCCCCCTCCCTCACTCGCCTCCCCCTCTCTCACCCCTAGCTAACCCGTTCGCTATCTACCTCCCTCACTCCTCCTATCTTCCTATCTCTCTAGCTCCCTATCTCACTATCTAACTCCCCCACTCTCCACCTCCTCCTACCTACCTATCTGTCTATCTATCTATTTCCCTATCTATCGACTTCTCTATCTATTTTCTCTATCTATTTCTCTATCTCTCCCCCCCTCCCGCCACCCCCTCTACTACCTATCTCCCTATCCTCTCACTCTACCTCTCTCCCTCACCCACCTCTACAACCCCCCCTCCCCTATCTTCACAACCCTACTCCTATCTCTCTCCCTAATCTCCAAACCTCCTAACACTCACCCTCCTCCACCCTAAACCCCCTCCCCCAGCTCCTCTCACTCTACCTGTCCCCCCCCTCCCTCGCGCTTTCCCGCCGCGACCTCCTGCACGCCCCCGCCCCCCAGCTCCCATTCGCCCCCAGCGGACCACTCCCCCCCCCTCCTACCTCTTATGGCGGCCGCTGCGCGACAGTGGTAGCGACCCTTGACCCAAGGGTAGGTCGCTCCCCCTGCCGCTGCAGCTCCTCCAAGTTCCCGAGTTCCTGTGTTCCTGAGACCCACCTAACTGTAAGTACCCCCCTCCTCCCAGCCCCTCGCCCTGCCCCGCGCCACTCACCTTCTCTCCTGCTCCTGCTTCTTTTCCTCCTCTCTGTCTCTTCCTCCTCGCTCCCCCTCTGCAATCTTCTTCTGTGTTCTTCTGTTCTTCTCTTCTGTTCTTCTGTTCTTCCCTTCTGTTCTTCTGTGTTCTTCCGGTCTTCTGTGTTCTTCTTCTCTGTTCTTCTCGGTGCTTCTGTGTTCTTCTTCTCGGTTCTTCTGTGTTCTTCTGTGTTCTTCTGTGTTCTTCTCTGTTCTTCTGCTCTTCCGATCTTCTGTGCTTCTGTCTTCTGTTCTTCTGTTCTTCTGTTCTTCTGTTCTTCTGTCTTCTGCTCTTCCGGTCTTCTGTTCTTCTGTCTTCTGTTCTTCTGTCTTCTGTTCTCCTGTCTTCGGCTCTTCTACCTCCTCCGTCTTCTTCCCCCGAGCCTGCCCTCCTGCTCCTGCTTCTTTTCCTCCTCTCTGTCTCTTCCTCCTCGCTCCCCCTCTGCAATCTTCTTCTGTGTTCTTCTGTTCTTCTCTTCTGTTCTTCTGTTCTTCCCTTCTGTTCTTCTGTGTTCTTCCGGTCTTCTGTGTTCTTCTTCTCTGTTCTTCTCGGTGCTTCTGTGTTCTTCTTCTCGGTTCTTCTGTGTTCTTCTCTGTTCTTCTCTGTTCTTCTCTGTTCTTCTGCTCTTCCGATCTTCTGTGCTTCTGTCTTCTGTTCTTCTGTTCTTCTGTTCTTCTGTTCTTCTGTCTTCTGCTCTTCCGGTCTTCTGTTCTTCTGTCTTCTGTTCTTCTGTCTTCTGTTCTCCTGTCTTCGGCTCTTCTACCTCCTCCGTCTTATTCCCCGAGCCTGCCCTCCTGCTCCTTCCTCATCCCCCTCCCTCACTCGCCTCCCCCTCTCTCACCCCTAGCTAACCCGTTCGCTATCTACCTCCCTCACTCCTCCTATCTTCCTATCTCTCTAGCTCCCTATCTCACTATCTAACTCCCCCACTCTCCACCTCCTCCTACCTACCTATCTGTCTATCTATCTATTTCCCTATCTATCGACTTCTCTATCTATTTTCTCTATCTATTTCTCTATCTCTCCCCCCCCTCCCGCCACCCCCTCTACTACCTATCTCCCTATCCTCTCACTCTACCTCTCTCCCTCACCCACCTCTACAACCCCCCCTCCCCTATCTTCACAACCCTACTCCTATCTCTCTCCCTAATCTCCAAACCTCCTAACACTCACCCTCCTCCACCCTAAACCCCCTCCCCCAGCTCCTCTCACTCTACCTGTCCCCCCCCCTCCCTCGCGCTTTCCCGCCGCGACCTCCTGCACGCCCCCGCCCCCCAGCTCCCATTCGCCCCCAGCTGACCCCTCCCCCCCCTCCTACCTCTTATGGCGGCCGCTGCGCGACTGCGCAGCGGGTGCGCGCAGCGGGCACGCCGCTGGCGCGCCAGAGGCGCGCCAGAGGCAAGCCCGTCTGCGCCCGTCCGCGCCTGGCCCGCGCCCAGCGCCACGACCCCTGGTCCCCAGCTCCCCCAAGCCCCGCTGATCCGCTACGACCCCACCACCCTCCACGCCCTCAACCCAGGGCGCTCCAAAACCTGCTTCCTAGCTCACCCCAAACGCACCCATGGACCCTTCGCCTGCAACTCCTGCAAAAACGCATCTTCCACCACGCAACTACCACGACCACAAGCCCACGCGCCATCAACCACCTCAAGTGCATCCTGATCAACGCTCGTTCCGTCCACAAGCACGCCGTTGAACTTTGGGACCTCCTGGACTCCACAGCCCCGGACGTCGCCTTCATCACGGAGACATGGATGAACGCCTCCTCTGCTCCAGACATCGCTACCCGCCATCCCCGAAGGCTACAAGATCTCCAGAAAAGACCGCACCAACCAAGTAGGAGGAGGTGTCGCCATCATCTTCAAAGACTCCTTCAGCGTCACCACCTCCACCGAAGACCCCCCCCTCGCCGCTGAACACCTGCATTTTCAGATTCGCACCGACCCAAGGACCACCCTCAGAGGATCCCTCGTCTACCGTCCTCCCGGACCTCGCGCCTCTTTCAGCGACGCCATCGCCGACTTCATCTCCCCGCACGCCCTCGCCTCACCGGACTACATCCTCCTAGGCGACCTCAACTTCCATCTGGAACAAAACAACGACCCCAACACCACCACCCTGCTCGACAACCTCGCCAACCTCGGCCTCAAACAACTGGTGAACACCGCCACCCACATCGCCGGACACACGCTCGACCCTATCTTCTCCGCCAGCAAACACGTCTTCTTCAGCCACACCTCTGCCCTACACTGGACCGACCACAGCTGCGTCCACTTCACATTCCGACGCGAGACCTCCCACCTCCGCACTCAACCCATCCCTCATCGACAGTGGAACAAGATCCCTGAAGAGCAACTCTTCTCCGCTCTCGCCGCCAACCAACCCACCCTCACCACCGACCCCAACGACGCAGCTCTCAACCTCACAAACTGGATCTCCAACTGCGCTGACAACCTTGCTCCCCTCAAACGCACGCATCGACAGACCAACACCAAAAAACCTCTCTGGTTCTCTGACACCCTCAAAGAATCAAAGAAAACTTGTCGTGCCCTTGAGAAGGCCTGGCGCAAGGACCACACCGCTGACAACATGACCGCCCTCAAGAACGCTACACGCGAACACCACCACCTGATCCGCACTGCCAAAAGGAACTTTTTCACCGACAGACTAGACAAAAACAGCCACAACAGCAGAGAACTCTTCAGCATCGTCAAAGAGTTCTCCAACCCCAGCGCCAGCGCCAACGCCGTCACGCCCTCACAGGATTTGTGCGAATCCCTCGCCACTTTCTTCCATCGCAAGATCAGCGACCTCCACGACAGCTTCGGACACCAGACCCAACCATACACCACTGAACCCGCTTCCCCGGACATCACCCTCAACAACTGGACCCACATCAACACGGAAGAAACCAAATCCATCATGAACTCTATCCACTCCGGCGCCCCTTCGGACCCCTGCCCGCACTTCATCTTTAACAAAGCCGACTACATCATCGCCCCGCACCTCCAGACCGTCATCAACTCTTCTTTTTCTTCTGCTACCTTCCCCGAATGCTGGAAGCACGCTGAAGTCAACGCCCTACTAAAGAAACCTACGGCTGACCCAAGCGACCTGAAAAACTTCCGCCCCATCTCTCTTCTATCTTTCCCAGCCAAGGTAATAGAAAAGACCGTCAACAAACAGCTGACCACCTTCCTGGAAGACAACAACCTGCTCGACCCCTCACAAACCGGATTCCGAACCAACCACAGCACGGAAACCGCCCTCATCTCAGTCACAGACGACATCAGAACCCTGATGGACAACGGTGAAACAGTCGCCCTCATTCTCCTCGACCTCTCGGCTGCCTTTGACACCGTCTGTCACCGCACCCTAATCACCCGCCTACGCTCCACCGGGATCCAAGGCCAGGCCCTGGACTGGATCGCCTCCTTCCTCGCTAACCGCTCCCAAAGAGTTTACCTCCCTCCGTTTCGCTCAGAACCCACCAAGATCATCTGCGGCGTACCTCAAGGCTCATCGCTCAGCCCGACACTCTTCAATGTCTACATGAGCCCCCTCGCCGACATCGTACGCAAGCACGACATCATCATCACCTCCTACGCCGACGACACCCAACTTGTACTCTCCCTCACCAAGGACCCCGCCAGCGCCAAGACCAACCTACAAGAGGGTATGAAGGACGTCGCAGATTGGATGAGGCTCAGCCGCCTAAAGCTGAACTCTGAAAAAACGGAAGTCCTCATCCTCGGCAACACCCCGTCCGCCTGGGACGACTCCTGGTGGCCCACGGCCCTCGGCACCGCACCGACCCCCGCAGACCACGCCCGCAACCTCGGCTTCATCTTAGACCCTCTTCTCACCATGACCAAGCAAGTCAACGCCGTGTCCTCCGCCTGCTTCCTCACTCTCCGCATGCTCCGTAAGATCTTCCGCTGGATCCCCGCCGACACCAGAAAAACCGTGACCCACGCCCTCGTCACGAGCCGCCTGGACTACGGCAACACCCTCTACGCCGGGACCACAGCCAAACTCCAAAACCGCCTGCAACGCATCCAAAACGCCTCGGCCCGCCTCATCCTCGACGTACCCCGCAACAGCCACATCTCCGCCCACCTGAGACACCTGCATTGGCTCCCAGTCAGCAAAAGGATCACCTTCCATCTTCTCACCCACGCACACAAAGCCCTCCACAACAAGGGACCGGAATACCTCAACAGACGCCTCAGCTTCTACGTCCCCACCCGCCCCCTCCGCTCCGCTGGCCTCGCACTTGCTGCCGTCCCTCGCACCCGCCGCTCCACGGCGGGTGGGAGATCTTTCTCCTTCCTGGCGGCCAAGACCTGGAACTCCCTCCCCACCAGCCTCAGGACCACCCAGGACCACTCCGCTTTCCGGAGACTCCTAAAGACTTGGCTGTTCGAGCAGCGATAACCCCCCCTTTCCCCCCTAGCGCCTTGAGACCCGCACGGGTGAGTAGCGCGCTTTATAAATGTTAATGATTTGATTTGATTTGATTTGATTTGACAATCCCCCCGGAAGAATGCAAAGACAAAGCGAATAGCGGTCAAACTTTGTATTGTGCCAATATACTACTCATTAAAAAATATACGGATATATATATCACGAAATCTGTCAAAAATAAATGTACAATACAAGAAGTAGTGCAGATATGTACACAACAATGTCCGTGCACCAACAGTCCAAAAATGCATGGGCGACGCCCACAATAGATACCTGACTAAAATCAGAGAGAACACTGCCGGGACATCAGATAGAAACAATACAGGCACCTCAGGGGGAAGGGAAGGGGGGGCACCTCAGCCAGATGAATGCGAAGCCAGATCCACGACGGGGCTCCATGCCCATTGATATATCCTGGGGAGTGCAAAGCCACAGTCTCTCAAATCACTTCAGTGGGTGGGTTGCCCACTGTGCCATCCTGGGGAGTGCAAAGCCAAGGTCTCTCAAGTCTCTACAGTGGGTGGCTTGCCCACTGTTATATCCTGGGGAGTGCAAAGCCACAGTCTCTCAAGTCTAACAAGTGGGTGGGTTGCCCACTGTTACATCCTGGGGAGTGCAAAGCCACAGTCTCTCAACTCTCTACAGTGGGTGGGTTGCCCACTGTGCCATCCTAGGGAGTGCAAAGCCACAGTCTCTCAAGTCTCTACAGTGGGTGGCTTGCCCACTGTTACATCCTGGGGAGTGCAAAGCCACAGTCTCTCAAGTCTAACAAGTGGGTGGGTTGCCCACTGTTACATCCTGGGGAGTGCAAAGCCACAGTCTCTCAACTCTCTACAGTGGGTGGGTTGCTCACTGTGCCATCCTGGGAAGTGCAAAGCCACAGTCTCTCAAAGCTCTACAGTGGGTGGCTTGCCCACTGTGCCATCCTGGGGAGTGCAAAGCCACAGTCTCTCAAGTCTCTACAGTGGGTGACTTGACCACTGTTACATCCTGGGGAGTGCAAAGCCACAGTCTCTCAAGTCTCTACAGTGGGTGGGTTGCCCACTGTGCCATCCTGGGGAGTGCAAAGACACATCTTCGCAAGTAGATGCAGTTCTCTACTGGTACTGGGTGGGACTGGTGCCTAGACTGGATGAGTCTCCCCGTGAAAGTACATGTCCTGTCACAGTCCCAGCTGCACATGGGAGAACGATGCCTGATGTGCTGGACTATTCATACCCACACAGTCTTTGCCCTGTTCAGCGGTCTTCACCATGGCGGTCTTTGCCCTGTTCAGCAGTGCTTTGCCATGGCAGTCTTTGCCCTGTTCAGCGGTCTTCACCATGGCGGTCTTGGCCTTGTTCAGCGGTCTTCACCATGGCAGTCTTTGCCCTGTTCAGCGGTGCTTTGCCATGGCAGTCTTTGCCCTGTTCAGCGGTCTTCACCATGGCGGTCTTGGCCTTGTTCAGCGGTGCTTTGCCATGGCTGGCTATGGACTGTTCAGCGGTCTTCACCATGGCGGTCTTTGCCCTGTTCAGCGGTCTTCACCATGGCGGTCTTGGCCTTGTTCAGCGGTGCTTTGCCATGGCTGGCTATGGACTGTTCAGCGGTGCTTTGCCATGGCAGTCTTTGCCCTGTTCAGCGGTCTTCACCATGGCAGTCTTGGCCTTGTTCAGCGGTGCTTTGCCATGGCTGGCTATGGACTGTTCAGCGGTGCTTTGCCATGGCAGTCTTTGCCCTGTTCAGCGGTCTTCACCATGGCGGTCTTTACCCTGTTCAGCGGTCTTCACCATGGTGGTCTTTGCCCTGTTCAGCGGTGCTTTGCCATGGCAGTCTTTGCCCTGTTCAGCGGTCTTCACCATGGCGGTCTTGGCCTTGTTCAGCGGTCTTCACCATGGCAGTCTTTGCCCTGTTCAGCGGTGCTTTGCCATGGCAGTCTCTGCCCTGTTCAGCGGTCTTCACCATGGCGGTCTTGGCCTTGTTCAGCGGTGCTTTGCCATGGCTGGCTATGGACTGTTCAGCGGTGCTTTGCCATGGCAGTCTTTACCCTGTTCAGCGGTCTTCACCATGGCGGTCTTTGCCCTGTTCAGCGGTCTTCACCATGGCAGTCTTGGCCTTGTTCAGCGGTGCTTTGCCATGGCTGGCTATGGACTGTTCAGCGGTGCTTTGCCATGGCAGTCTTTGCCCTGTTCAGCGGTCTTCACCATGGCGGTCTTTGCCCTCTTCAGCGGTCTTCACCATTGCGGTCTTTGCCCTGTTCAGCGGTGCTTTGCCATGGCGGTGTTTGCCCTGTTCAGCGGTGCTTTGCCAAGGCGGTTCTGGTACGGATATTGGTGTGTTCCATTACGATCTCCACAATGGACATTGGTGTGTGGCATGACGAACTCCACACTGGATGTTGGTGTGTGGCATGACGAACTCCACACTGGACGTTGGTGTGTGGCATGACAAACTCCACACTGGACATTGGTGTGTGGCATGACGAACTCCACACTGGACATTGGTGTGTGGCATGACGAACTCCACACTGGATGTTGGTGTGTGTCATGACGAACTCCACACTGGACATTGGTGTGTGGCATGACGAACTCCAAACTGGACGTTGGTGTGTGGCTTGACGTTCCATCATTGCCCAGCGGGGCTGTGGGATTCTGGACCCTCATGGGCTGTGACTCCGGCGGTGGCGGTGGTCTCCTGACCAGTAACGATACTTGGGCCCTCCTGGGATATGACTCTGGCGGTGGTCTCCTGACCAGTAACGATACTTGGGCCCTCCTGGGCTATGACTCTGGCGGTGATCTCCTGACCAGTAACAATACTTGGGCCCTCCTGGGCTATGACTCTGGCGGTGGTCTCCTGACCAGTTACGATACTTGAGCCCTCCTGGGCTGTGACTCCTGCGGTGGCGGTGGTCTCCTGACCAGTAACGATACTTGGGCCCTCCTGGGCTATGACTCTGGCGGTGGTCTCCTGACCAGTTACGATACTTGGGCCCTCCTGGGCTGTGACTCCGGCGGAGGGGGTGGTCTCCTGACCAGTAACGATACTTGGGCCCTCCTGGGCTATGACTCTGGCGGTGGTCTCTGGACCAGTGACAATACTTGGGCCCTCCTGGGCTGTGACTCTGGCGGTGGTCTCTGGACCAGTGACGATACTTGAGCCCTCCTGCGCTATGACTCTGGCGGTGGTCTCTGGACCAGTGACGATACTTGAGCCCTCCTGGGCTATGACTCTGGCGGTGGTCTCTGGATCAGTAACGATACTTGGGCCCTCCTGGGCTGTGACTCTGGCGGTGGTCTCTGGACCAGTGACGATACTTGGGCCCTCCTGGGCTGTGACTCTGGCGGTGGTCTCCTGACTAGTAACGACGGTGCTGGCGGTTGTGTCTGGACCGCCAGAAATTATGGCGCACTTCTCCGCTGTGACACTCACAACAGGTTGGGGAGACTTCCTCAGGACCTTCCCCACCTTCTTTTGAGTTACAGATGACTCACCAATCGCCTTGGATCCCATTTCACTGTTTGTCCCACCAGGAGTCTTGACACGGTCCCGTCGTCCACTCTCCAATTTCGGAGCCTTTACAGGGGGTGGGCTGACAGTGCCTTGGCTCTGGGTCCTACTGCCTGCCCTGGTGGACGGAGCACTTCAAAATCCTGGTACATGCACAACTGGTACTGGAGGCTTTTTGGCTGAGGCGCTACGACGGGACTGATGAATTGGAGGGGGGTTGGGGGCAAAACGGTCAATTTGACATAGGGACTGTTTCTGACGTACACTGGGATGGGTAGCTGGAGGGGCTCTGGGAGTGGAGGAAGAGGAGGTGGTTGTAGGAGGTGTCACTTTAGCTGTTTTGGGTGCAGGTACTGGAGGCTGTTGTGAGGTGGATGGATGTTGGGTGAGTGATTGCCGGCGTTTGTGTACTTGGGAGGGGGCGTCACAGACACACTGGGAGAGGACACAGGGGAAGTGTATATGGCAGTGGAGGTGGTGAGTGCAGGTGAGCGGCTTGTGGTGCTGGGTGTCCTGGTGCGAGTCCTAGTGCCTGTAGATGTGGTGCATGCAGGTGTGTGTGTAGACGAGACTGGGAGGGAGGAGGGAGAAGAGGAGGAGGGGGACACAGTGGAGACAGTGGATGTTGCTGTGTCTGTATGGGTCTGATGCTTGTGTGAGTGCCTGTGGTGTGTGTGGTGCCTATGTTTGCTTGAGCTACTTGTGTGTGTTGACTTTTGTGCATGCTGGTCTGTAGGTGTGCTTGGGATGGGCTGGGGTACAGGGGATTGGGTCTGGGTGGAGGAAGTTGGAGGGGGGAGGCTGGACACAGGCACAATGGCTGCCATCAGTGCTGAGGCCAGAGATTGCAGGGTTCGCTGAAGGACAGCCTGACCAGAATGAATGCCTTCCAGGAATGCATTACCGTGTTTCAACTCTCGTTCTACACCCTGGATGGCATTCACAATGGTAGACTGCCCAACAGTGAGTGACCTGAGGAGGTCAATGGCCTCCTCACTGAGGGCAGCAGGGGTGACTGGGGCAGGGCCTGAGGTGCCTGGGGCGAAGGTGATGCCCACACTCCTGGGTGAGCGGGCACGGGGCGAACGCTGAGGGGCTGCTGGGAGGGCGGTGCTGGTAGGGGAGGTGGTGGCTGTACCTGTAGAAGTGGGGCGCACAGATGGTGCCGCCACCACAGGGGAGCTCACATCGGCAGACGAGTCTGTGTCACTGTTTGGTGATCCTGTGGCTGACGTGAAGCTCCCCTTGCCCTCCGTCCAACTGGTGAATTCAGAGTCTGTGGTGTGGCCCTCCATGGCCATGTGGGATGCAGCTCCCTCGTGCTCCGGTGCCACTGTGCCTCCGCCTGTTGATGCTGATGTACAGAAGGACAGGGAGAGCAGAAAAAGGGTGGAGACAGAAGAAAGAGAGTTTTAGTGCATGGCATACCGCTACAGTTGGCGGACAAGACGAACGCAGCAGCCCCCTGCATTACGCCGTGCTCCTGCCCTCTGCACATGCAATTTCTGGGATATGGCCTACATGGCAATGGTAGAAATCTGCCCACATGGATGGCAAAGGGGCAACTATACATCAATTTGCCTTTTTTTTTAGCTGGGGTAGAGTGCCACATGGCCTACATAACGGAGGGGCCTTACCTACCTAACTCGCCCTGGCCTAGGGACACCCACAGCCCACCACCCCCACCCAGACAGCTCCACTGCACGCAAAGTCCATAGGATGAGGTTGTACTCACCCCCTTGTGTCTGCTGTGATGTCCTTAAGCGCCCATCCAACTCCGGGTAGGCCACCGCCAGGATCCAGAACATCAGGGGGGTCATGGTGCGACGGGCACCCCTCCCACGTTGGGGGGCCATCCCCAGCTGAGCCTCCGCCGTCTTCTTGCTGCAGCGGCGAATGTCCTCCCATCTCTTCCGGCAGTGGGTGCCCCGTCTCTGGTGGGCCCCCAGGGTCCGGACTTCCTTGGCGATGGCACGCCAAATGTCCCTCTTCTGGTGGGCGCTGACCTACATGACATGCACAAGGAAAGAGGAACAGTCATTACCTACAGCACCGTCGTTGTAATTGGCCCCCTCCCAAATCTATCCCTGTGGCCCATTCATCCCCATGCATGACTGTTCTATGTACTCTGCCCCCTTCCCTCATCCACCCAGCCCTCTCCACCCAGGCCTAGCCCATACAACGTGCTCCCTGTGTACTAACCTGTTGGTCTGGAGGACCGTAGAGTAGCGTATACTGGGGGAGGACCCCATCCACAAGTTTCTCCAACTCCTGTGCAGTGAAGGCAGGGGCCCTTTCCCCAGACGCAGCAGCCATCGTCACTTCCAGACCGAGGTCACAGCAGCACTAGCAGTGTAGGTCCTCTCCTGTCGAAGGTCAGGTATCTAGTGATTGAAGAGATAGAAAATGGTGGTGACGTCCGCGGCGGTGACGTCCGCTGCAGTGCGCATCATCACCGCCAGCGCACCTGTTCATTGGCTCCTGGGACCCATAGGGTCCAATGTTAACCAATGCAGCATTGCGCCGCGCTCTACGACCGCCTACCGCGACGGTGTCCAACGCCAGCGCAGGTACCCCACAATTCCATTGTCCCAGTTTAGAGGTCAGGCAGCCGCCATTTCAGGGGCCCACATGGCTTCAATTACTACTGTGTCACACATACCGAGGCCTACACTCAAAACCTTTCCCGGATGGGTTAATTGTCTGGTGTAGTCTTGTGTGTGACTGTTGGTACATACCTGGAGGAATGCTGACAGTTTCTTCGCTGATGTCCTTCTTAGGCACCGTCAGTTGGGACATATTGGAAGATGGCGGAATCTGCCGGTGTACCGACCGCTGGTGGACCTGTTCACAATGGAAGAGCGACATGTCATCGTGACCTACCGGTTTGACCGTGCCACAATCCAGGAACTATGTACCCAGTTGGAGCCAGACCTGATGTCACCAATCCGCCATCCGACTGGAATCCCCCCTGACGTGCAGGTGCTGTCAGTGCTCCATTTCCTTGCAAGTGGGTCTTTTCAGACAACTGTGGCCATGGCATCAGGGATGTCCCAGCCTATGTTTTCCAACGTGTTGTCCAGAGTGTTGTCTGCCCTGCTGAAACAAGTAAGGAGATACATCATTTTCCCTGAGGTGGCGGATTTGCCTACAGTGAAAGGTGACTTCTATGCCCTTGGACATATCCCCAACGTCATAGGTGCTATTGATGGGACCCATGTAGCTCTGGTCCCCCCCCGCCAGAATGAACAGGTGTACAGGAACAGGAAGAGTTATCATTCCATGAATGTCCAGATGGTCTGTTTGGCAGACCAGTACATCTCGCAGGTAAATGCAATGTTCCCTGGCTCAGTGCATGACGCCTACATCCTGCGGAATAGCAGCATCCCTGATATGATGGGTGAACTCCAGAGGCACCGTGTATGGCTATTGGGGGACTCTGGTTACCCCAACCTGTCCTGGCTACTGACCCCAGTGAGGAATCCCAGGACCAGGGCAGAGGAACACTACAATGAGGCCCATGGGCGGACTAGGAGGGTGATGGAGCGGACCTTCGGCCTCCTGAAGGCCAGGTTCAGGTGCCTCCATATGACAGGTGGGTCCCTATTCTACTCACCGAAGAAGGTGTGCGACATCATCATCGCCTGCTCCATAACTTGGCATTGCGACGCCAGGTGCCTTTTCTGCAGGAGGATGATCCAGATGACGGTGTTGTTGCAGCGGTTGAGCCTGTGGAGCCTGTGGACAGTGATGAGGATGAAGCTGATGAAGATGAAAACGACAACAGGGAGTCAATCACACAGCAATATTTTCAATGAGACACAGGTGAGTACAATTTCATGTTTCACATTATATTACATTTCACACGTCTACCTCTATCCTGTACCTACATTTCACTCCCTATTTGGTAACTGAGTTGTCCCCTTCCATTTCAGTTTCAGTAATGTGGTAACCTACGTGTCAACAGCTTGCACCCTTGAAAGGCTTGTGATGTGTGACATTGGTATGTTGACCTTCCAATGGGTAACCTTTTTTAACACTGTAATTGACAATACAAAGTTCACAATCATTGACTGACTCCAATATTATTGAGGTTTCAAGGGTGTTTATTGAAGTGCATAAAAATGTAGGGGGGTTGTGAAATGGGGAGAGGTCATGGTGGAAGAATGTCCATGGCAGAGTCCTGTCTATTAGTCTCACAGGTACATTGCACATCTGGCCATTGGAAGTGGAGCTGGGGCAGTTCCAATCTGGACAGGGTAACAAAGTGGGACAGTGGGGGGACAATCAGGATGGTCTTATTTCCTGGCGGGGTCTTGCCATCTTGCTCTGTCCTGTTCCTGGATCTCAGGGCCCGCTTTCGTCGTGGTTGTCCGTCTGCAGGGGGTGGGGTGCTGGTGTGGAGGTCCTGTGGCCGGGCGTCCTGTCCACTAGTGCCGGCAGAGGTGGTGGGCATTTCATCGTCCTGGCTAGTGTCAGGGGCCCCTTGGAGTGCCACGGTGTCCCTCAAGGTCTTTTGAATGTCCGTCAGCACCCATACGATGGTGCCCAGGGCGAAGGCGATGGTCCTGAGCTCCTCCCTGAACCCCAAATACTGCTCCTCCTGCAGACGCAGGGTCTCCTGCAACTTGTCCAGGACCGTTGCCATCGTCTCCTGGGAGTGGTGGTATGCTCCCATGATGGAGGATAGGGCCTCGTTGAGAGTAGGTTCCCCTGGCCTGTCCTCCCTCTGTCGCACAGCAGCCCTCCCAGTTCCCCGGTGTTCCTGTGCCTCCGTCCCCTGGACCGTGTGCCCACTACCACTGCCCCCAGGTCCCTGTTGTTGTTGGGGTGGTGGGTTAGCCTGGGTGCCCTGTAGTGGTGGACACACCGCTGATTGACCTGTCCTGGGTAGGAAGGTATGGGCCCACTGGGTGGGTGCTATGCTGGGGTTACCAGAGGGTGTAAGCTGGGTGTTGGGCTGTGGCTGGGCAAGGGGAACCGACTGTCCTGAGGCCCACGATGGTCCGGGCTGGTCATCAAGATCCAGTAGGGCAGAGCTGCTGTCGTCACTGTGGGCCTCTTCTGGGGGTGGAGAGGTGTTGTCTGGACCCTCTGGTGTGGTGACGTTCCTTCGGGTTCCTGCGGGGGTATAAGTACATGATTATTGCATGTGTGTGTTTAATGGTGTGCAATGGTTGGGTGTGCGTGAACCCCAGTGCAGGCATTCCTGTGTGGGGCTTGTGTGGTGATGGTTGGGGGGTGTTGTGGGTCTGTGCAGTGGGCATGCTTTAGCGATGGGAGTCCATGCTTAGTTGTGTCATGCAAGGCTTGGGGTTGGGATGGGTGGTTGGTGTTATGGGTAGATTAGTGAGGAGTTAGGGTGATAGGGGAGGGTGTGAGGGTGGGGGTGTGTGATAGCATGCAGGTAGGGTGGGGGATATGATAGTGAAGATTTGACTTACCAGTGTCCGTTCCTCCAACGACTCCTCCGAGGCCCTCAGGATGCAAGATGGACAAGACTTGCTCCTCCCATGTTGTTAGTTGTGGGGGAGGAGGTGGGGGTCCGCCGCCAGTCCGCTGTACCGCGATGTGGTGCCTGGATACCGTGGAACGCACCTTCCCCCGTAGGTCGTTCCACCTCTTCCTGATGTCCTCCCTATTTCTTGGGTGCTGTCCCACAGCGTTGACTCTGTCGACTATTCTTTGCCATAGCTCCATCTTCCTGGCTATGGATGTGTACTGTACCTGTGAGCCAAATAGCTGTGGCTCTACCCTGATGATTTCCTCGACCATGACCCTGAGCTCCTCCTCGGAGAAGCGGGGTGTCTTTGGCGTGACATGGGGTGGTGTGTGTGATGTGTGGGGTGGTGTATGTGTTGATGAGTGTGGTGAGTGTAGTGGTATGTGGTGTTTTGTGCGTGGATGTTGTGTGGGTGATGGTGTAGTGTGCCTCTGTGTGATGGTGTTATCTATTCTGTGCTGTCTCTCTTTGGCCTTCGTCTCTAATTTGTGGTCTTAGGGGTTTGTGGGTGATGTGGGTGTGTGTTTTATATTGTGTTGGGTGTGTGGGAGTGGTGTGTGTATTTGTATCAGGTGTGTGTATTTGTAATTGTCCAATGTGGCAGTGTTTTGGAGCTGTGTGTGTATTTTGAGCGCGGCGGTGTGTACCGCCAATGGAATACCGCGGTTGAAAGACCGCCACGTGGATTCGTTGGTCGTAATAGCATGGGCGTGTTTCTGTTGGCGTGGAGGATTTGTTTCCGCACTACAAATACTCCCTGCCCTTGCATTCCTGCTCATCTACGACCAACAGCGACGTAGGCGCAGAACATACCGGTGAGTACAGCACCTACGACATGGGGGAGGGGGAGGCAAAAGTTACGGGGACACCCACCAAACACCCCCACCCTCGCATATTACAACATACACACCAATGCATTCACAAAAATCACAGTAACAACCCACAATCCCCCCGGAAGAATGCAAAGACAAAGCGAATAGCGGTCAAACTTTGCTTTGTGCCAATATACTACTCATTAAAAAATATACGGATATATATATCACGAAATCTGTCAAAAATAAATGTACAATACAAGAAGTAGTGCAGATATGTACACAACAATGTCCGTGCACCAACAGTCCAAAAATGCATGGGCGACGCCCACAATAGATACCTGACCAAAATCAGAGACAACACTGCCGGGGCATCAGATAGAAACAATACAGGCACCTCAGGGGGAAGGGAAAGGGGGGCACCTCAGCCTGATGAATGCGAAGCCAGATCCACGACGGGGCTCCATGCCCATTGATGTATCCTGGGGAGTGCAAAGCCACAGTCTCTCAAGTCACTTCAGTGGGTGGGTTGCCCACTGTTCCATCCTGGGGAGTGCAAAGCCAAGGTCTCTCAAGTCTCTACAGTGGGTGGCTTGCCCACTGTTACATCCTGGGGAGTGCAAAGCCACAGTCTCTCAAGTCTAACAAGTGGGTGGGTTGCCCACTGTTACATCCTGGGGAGTGCAAAGCCACAGTCTCTCAAGTCTCTACAGTGGGTGGGTTGCCCACTGTGCCATCCTAGGGAGTGCAAAGCCACAGTCTCTCAAGTCTCTACAGTGGGTGGCTTGCCCACTGTTACATCCTGGGGAGTGCAAAGCCACAGTCTCTCAAGTCTAACAAGTGGGTGGGTTTCCCACTGTTACATCCTGGGGAGTGCAAAGCCACAGTCTCTCAACTCTCTACAGTGGGTGGGTTGCTCACTGTGCCATCCTGGGGAGTGCAAAGCCACAGTCTCTCAAGGCTCTACAGTGGGTGGCTTGCCCACTGTGCCATCCTGGGGAGTGCAAAGCCACAGTCTCTCAAGTCTCTACAGTGGGTGGCTTGACCACTGTTACATCCTGGGGAGTGCAAAGCCACAGTCTCTCAAGTCTCTACAGTGGGTGGGTTGCCCACTGTGCCATCCTGGGGAGTGCAAAGACACATCTTCGCAAGTAGATGCAGTTCTCTACTGGTACTGGGTGGGACTGGTGCCTAGACTGGATGAGTCTCACCGTGAAAGTACATATCCTGTCACAGTCCCAGCTGCACATGGGAGAACGATGCCTGATGTGCTGGACTATTCATACCCACACGGTCTTTGCCCTGTTCAGCGGTGCTTTGCCATGGCAGTCTTTGCCCTGTTCAGCGGTCTTCACCATGGCAGTCTTGGCCTTGTTCAGCGGTCTTCACCATGGCAGTCTTGGCCTTGTTCAGCGGTGCTTTGCCATGGCGGTCTTTGCCCTGTTCAGCGGTCTTCACCATGGCGGTCTTTGCCCTGTTCAGCGGTGCTTTGCCATGGCAGTCTTTGCCCTGTTCAGCGGTCTTCACCATGGCGGTCTTTGCCTTGTTCAGCGGTCTTCACCATGGCAGTCTTTGCCCTGTTCAGCGGTGCTTTGCCATGGCAGTCTTTGCCCTGTTCAGCGGTCTTCACCATGGCGGTCTTGGCCTTGTTCAGCGGTGCTTTGCCATGGCTGGCTATGGACTGTTCAGCGGTCTTCACCATGGCGGTCTTTGCCCTGTTCAGCGGTCTTCACCATGGCGGTCTTGGCCTTGTTCAGCGGTGCTTTGCCATGGCTGGCTATGGACTGTTCAGCGGTGCTTTGCCATGGCAGTCTTTGCCCTGTTCAGCGGTCTTCACCATGGCAGTCTTGGCCTTGTTCAGCGGTGCTTTGCCATGGCTTGCTATGGACTGTTCAGCGGTGCTTTGCCATGGCAGTCTTTGCCCTGTTCAGCGGTCTTCACCATGGCGGTCTTTGCCCTGTTCAGAGGTCTTCACCATGGTGGTCTTTGCCCTGTTCAGCGGTGCTTTGCCATGGCAGTCTTTGCCCTGTTCAGCGGTCTTCACCATGGCGGTCTTGGCCTTGTTCAGCGGTCTTCACAATGGCAGTCTTTGCCCTGTTCAGCGGTGCTTTGCCATGGCAGTCTCTGCCCTGTTCAGCGGTCTTCACCATGGCGGTCTTGGCCTTGTTCAGCGGTGCTTTGCCATGGCTGGCTATGGACTGTTCAGCGGTGCTTTGCCATGGCAGTCTTTACCCTGTTCAGCGGTCTTCACCATGGCGGTCTTTGCCCTGTTCAGCGGTCTTCACCATGGCAGTCTTGGCCTTGTTCAGCGGTGCTTTGCCATGGCTGGCTATGGACTGTTCAGCAGTGCTTTGCCATGGCAGTCTTTGCCCTGTTCAGCGGTCTTCACCATGGCGGTCTTTGCCCTGTTCAGCGGTCTTCACCATTGCGGTCTTTGCCCTGTTCAGCGGTGCTTTGCCATGGCGGTCTTTGCCCTGTTCAGCTGTGCTTTGCCATGGCGGTTCTGGTACGGATGTTGGTGTGTGGCATGACGAACTCCACACTGGACGTTGGTGTGTGGCATGACGAACTGCACACTGGACGTTGGTGTGTGGCATGACGAACTCCACACTGGACGTTGGTGTGTGGCATGACGAACTCCACACTGGACGTTGGTGTGTGGCATGACGAACTCCAAACTGGACGTTGGTGTGTGGCTTGACGTTCCATCATTGCCCAGCGGGGCTGTGGGATTCTGGACGCTCATGGGCTGTGACTCCGGTGGTGGCGGTGGTCTCCTGACCAGTAACGATACTTGGGCCCTCCTGGGATATGACTCTGGCGGTGGTCTCCTGACCAGTAACGATACTTGGGCCCTCCTGGGCTATGACTGGCGGTGATCTCCTGACCAGTAACGATACTTGGGCCCTCCTGGGCTATGACTCTGGCGGTGGTCTCCTGACCAGTTACGATACTTGAGCCCTCCTGGGCTGTGACTCCTGCGGTGGCGGTGGTCTCCTGACCAGTAACGATACTTGGGCCCTCCTGGGCTATGACTCTGGCGGTGGTCTCCTGACCAGTTACGATACTTGGGCCCTCCTGGGCTGTGACTCCGGCGGTGGCGGTGGTCTCCTGACCAGTAACGATACTTGGGCCCTCCTGGGCTATGACTCTGGCGGTGGTCTCTGGACCAGTGACAATACTTGGGCCCTCCTGGGCTGTGACTCTGGCGGTGGTCTCTGGACCAGTGACGATACTTGAGCCCTCCTGCGCTTTGACTCTGGCGGTGGTCTCTGGACCAGTGACGATACTTGAGTCCTCCTGGGCTATGACTCTGGCGGTGGTCTCTGGACCAGTAACGATACTTGGGCCCTCCTGGGCTGTGACTCTGGCGGTGGTCTCTGGACCAGTGACGATACTTGGGCCCTCCTGGGCTGTGACTCTGGCGGTGGTCTCCTGACCAGTAACGACGGTGCTGGCTGTTGTGTCTGGACCGCTGGAAATGATGGCGCACTTCTCCGCCGTGACACTCACAACAGGTTGGGGAGACTTCCTCGGGACCTTCCCCACCTTCTTTTGAGTTACAGATGACTCACCAATCGCCTTGGATCCCATTTCACTGTTTGTCCCACCAGGAGTCTTGACACGGTCCCGTCGTCCACTCTCCAATTTCGGAGCCTTTACAGGGGGTGGGCTGACAGTGCCTTGGCTCTGGGTCCTACTGCCTGCCTTGGTGGATGGAGCACTCCAAAATCCTGGTACACGCACCACTGGTACTGGAGGCTTTTTGGCTGAGGCGCTACGATGGGACTGATGAATTGGAGGGGGGTTGGGGGCAAAAAGGTCAATTTGACATAGGGACTGTTTCTGACGTACACTGGGATGGGTAGCTGGAGGGGCTCTGGGAGTGGAGGAAGAGGAGGTGGTTGGAGGAGGTGTCACTTTAGCTGTTTTGGGTGCAGGTACTGGAGGCTGTTGTGAGGTGGATGGATGTTGGGTGAGTGATTGCCGGCGTTTGTGTACTTTGGGAGGGGGCGTCACAGACACACTGGGAGAGGACACAGGGGACGTGTATATGGCAGTGGAGGTGGTGAGTGCAGGTGAGCGGCTTGTGGTGCTGGGTGTCCTGGTGCGAGTCCTAGTGCCTGTAGATGTGGTGCATGCTGGTGTGTGTGTAGACGAGACTGGGAGGGAGGAGGGAGAAGAGGAGGAGGGGGACACAGTGGAGACAGTGGATGTTGCTGTGTCTGTATGGGGCTGATGCTTGTGTGAGTGCCTGTGGTGTGTGTGGTGCCTATGTTTGCTTGAGCTACTTGTGTGTGTTCACTATTGTGCATGCTGGTCTGTAGGTGTGCTTGGGATGGGCTGGGGTACAGGGGATTGGGTCTGGGTGGAGGAAGTTGGAGGGGGAAGGCTGGACACAGGCACAATAGCTGCCATCAGTGCTGAGGCCAGAGATTGCAGCGTTCGCTGAAGGACAGCCTGACCCGAATGAATGCCTTCCAGGAATGCATTACCGTGTTTCAACTCTCGTTCTACACCCTGGATGGCATTCACAATGGTAGACTGCCCAACAGTGAGTGACCTGAGGAGGTCAATGGCCTCCTCACTGAGGGCAGCAGGGGTGACAGGGGCAGGGCCTGAGGTGCCTGGGGCGAAGGTGATGCCCACCCTCCTGGGTGAGCGGGCACGGGGCGAACGCTGAGGGGCTGCTGGGAGGGCGGTGCTGGTAGGGGAGGTGGTGGCTGTACCTGTAGAAGTGGGGCGCACAGATGGTGCCGCCACCACAGGGGAGCTCACATCGGCGGATGAGTCTGTGTCGCTGTTTGGTTATCCTGTGGCTGACGTGAAGCTCCCCTCGCCCTCCGTCCCACTGGTGAATTCATAGTCTGTGGTGTGGCCCTCCATGGCCATGTGGGATGCAGCTCCCTCGTGCTCCGGTGCCACTGTGCCTCCGCCTGTTGATGCTGATGTACAGAAGGACAGGGAGAGCAGAAAAAGGGTGGAGACAGAAGAAAGAGAGTTTTAGTGCATGGCATACCGCAACAGTTGGCGGACAAGACGAACGCAGCAGCCCCCTGCATTACGCCGTGCTCCTGCCCTCTGCACATGCAATTTCTGGGATATGGCCTACATGGCAATGGTAGAAATCTGCCCACATGGATGGCAAAGGGGCAACTATACATCAATTTGCCTTTTTTTTTAGCTGGGGTAGAGTGCCACATGGCCTACATAACGGAGGGGCCTTACCTACCTAACTCGACCTGGCCTAGGGACACCCACAGCCCACCACCCCCACCCAGACAGCTCCACTGCACGCAAAGTCCATAGGATGAGGTTGTACTCACCCTCTTGTGTCTGCTGTGATGTCCTTAAGCGCCCATCCAACTCCGGGTAGGCCACCGCCAGGATCCAGAACATCAGGGGGGTCATGGTGCGACGGGCACCCCTCCCACGTTGGGGGGCCACCCCCAGCTGTGCCTCCGCCGTCTTCTTGCTGCAGCGGCGAATGTCCTCCCATCTCTTCCGGCAGTGGGTGCCCCGTCTCTGGTGGGCCCCCAGGGTCCGGACTTCCTTGGCGATGGCACGCCAAATGTCCCTCTTCTGGTGGGCGCTGACCTACATGACATGCACAAGGAAAGAGGAACAGTCATTACCTACAGTACCGTCGTTGTAATTGGCCCCCTCCCAACTCTATTCCTGTGGCCCATTCATCCCCATGCATGACTGTTCTATGTACTCTGCCCCCTTCCATCATCCACCCAGCCCTCTCCACCCAGGCCTAGCCCATACAACGTGCTCCCTGTGTACTAACCTGTTGGTCTGGAGGACCGTAGAGTAGCGTATACTGGGGGAGGACCCCATCCACAAGTTTCTCCAACTCCTGTGCAGTGAAGGGGCCCTTTCCCCAGACGCAGCAGCCATTGTCACTTCCAGACCGAGGACACAGCAGCACTAGCAGTGTAGGTCCTCTCCTGTCGAAGGTCAGGTATCTAGTGATTGAAGAGATAGAAAATGGTGGTGACGTCCGCGGCGGTGACGTCCGCGGCAGTGCGCATCATCACCGCCAGCGCACCTGTTCATTGGCTCCTGGGACCCATAGGGTCCAATGTTAACCAATGCAGCATTGCGCCGCGCTCTACGACCGCCTACCGCGACGGTGTCCAACGCCAGCGCAGTTACCCCACAATTCCATTGTCCCAGTTTAGAGGTCAGGCAGCCGCCATTTCAGGGGCCCACATGGCTTCAATTACTACTGTGTCACACATACCGAGGCCTACACTCAAAACCTTTCCCGGATGGGAAGTCTGGTGTAGTCTTGTGTGTGACTGTGGGTACATACCTGGAGGAATGCTGACAGTTTCTTCGCTGATGTCCTTCTTAGGCCCTGTCAGTTGGGACATATTGGAAGATGGCGGAATCTGCCGGTGTACCGACCGCTGGTGGACCTGTTGACAATGGAAGAGCGACATGTCATTGTGACCTACCGGTTTGACCGTGCCACAATCCAGGAACTATGTACCCAGTTGGAGCCAGACCTGATGTCACCAATCCGCCATCCGACTGGAATCCCCCCTGACGTGCAGGTGCTGTCAGTGCTCCATTTCCTTGCAAGTGGGTCTTTTCAGACAACTGTGGCCATGGCATCAGGGATGTCCCAGCCTATGTTTTCCAACGTGTTGTCCAGAGTGTTGTCTGCCCTGCTGAAACACGTAAGGAGATACATCATTTTCCCTGAGGTGGTGGATTTGCCTACAGTGAAAGGTGACTTCTATGCCCTTGGACATATCCCCAACGTCATAGGTGCTATTGATGGGACCCATGTAGCTCTGGTCCCCCCCGCAGGAATGAACAGGTGTACAGGAACAGGAAGAGTTATCATTCCATGAATGTCCAGATGGTCTGTTTGGCAGACCAGTACATCTCGCAGGTAAATGCAATGTTCCCTGGCTCAGTGCATGACACCTACATCCTGCGGAATAGCAGCATCCCTGATATGATGGGTGAACTCCAGAGGCACAGTGTATGGCTATTGGGGGACTCTGGTTACCCCAACCTGTCCTGGCTACTGACCCCAGTGAGGAATCCCAGGACCAGGGCAGAGGAACACTACAATGAGGCCCATGGGCGGACTAGGAGGGTGATGGAGCGGACCTTCGGCCTCCTGAAGGCCAGGTTCAGGTGCCTCCATATGACAGGTGGGTCCCTATTCTACTCACCGAAGAAGGTGTGCGACATCATCATCGCCTGCTCCATAACTTGGCATTGCGACGCCAGGTGCCTTTTCTGCAGTAGGATGATCCAGATGACGGTGTTGTTGCAGCGGTTGAGCCTGTGGAGCCTGTGGACAGTGATGAGGATGAAGCTGATGAAGATGAAAACGACAACAGGGAGTCAATCACACAGCAATATTTTCAATGAGACACAGGTGAGTACAATTTCATGTTTCACATTATATTACATTTCACACGTCTACCTCTATCCTGTACCTACATTTCACTCCCTATTTGGTAACTGAGTTGTCCCCTTCCATTTCAGTTTCAGTAATGTGGTAACCTACGTGTCAACAGCTTGCACCCTTGAAAGGCTTGTGATGTGTGACATTGGTATGTTGACCTTCCAATGGGTAACCTTTTTTAACACTGTAATTGACAATACAAAGTTCACAATCATTGACTGACTCCAATAATATTGAGGTTTCAAGGGTGTTTATTGAAGTGCATAAAAATGTAGGGGGGTTGTGAAATGGGGAGAGGTCATGGTGGAAGAATGTCCATGGCAGAGTCCTGTCTATTAGTCTCACAGGTACATTGCACATCTGGCCATTGGAAGTGGAGCTGGGGCAGTTCCAATCTGGACAGGGTAACATAGTGGGACAGTGGGGGGACAATCAGGGTGGTCTTATTTCCTGGCAGGGGTCTTGCCATCTTGCTCTGTCCTGTTCCTGGATCTCAGGGCCCACTTTTGTCGTGGTTGTGCGTCTGCAGGGGGTGGGGTGCTGGTGTGGAGGTCCTGTGGCGGGGCGTCCTGTCCACCAGTGCCGGCAGAGGTGGTGGGCATTTCATCGTCCTGGCTAGTGTCAGGGGCCCCTTGGAGTGCCACGGTGTCCCTCAAGGTCTTTTGAATGTCCGTCAGCACCCCTACGATGGTGCCCAGGGCGGAGGCGATGGTCCTGAGCTCCTCCCTGAACCCCAAATACTGCTCCTCCTGCAGACGCAGGGTCTCCTGCAACTTGTCCAGGACCGTTGCCATCGTCTCCTGGGAGTGGTGGTATGCTCCCATGATGGAGGATAGGGCCTCGTTGAGAGTAGGTTCCCCTGGCCTGTCCTCCCTCTGTCGCACAGCAGCCCTCCCAGTTCCCCGGTGTTCCTGTGCCTCCGTCCCCTGGACCGTGTGCCCACTACCACTGCCCCCAGGTCCCTGTTGTTGTTGGGGTGGTGGGTTAGCCTGGGTGCCCTGTAGTGGTGGACACACCGCTGATTGACCTGTCCTGGGTAGGAAGGTATGGGCCCACTGGGTGGGTGCTGTGCTGGGGTTACCAGAGGGTGTAAGCTCGGTGTTGGGCTGTGGCTGGGCAAGGGGAACCGACTGTCCTGAGGCCCACGATGGTCCGGGCTGGTCATCAAGATCCAGTAGGGCAGAGCTGCTGTCGTCACTGTGGGCCTCTTCTGGTGGTGGAGTGGTGTTGTCTGGACCCTCTGGTGTGGTGACGTTCCTTCGGGTTCCTGCGGGGGTATAAGTACATGATTATTGCATGTGTGTGTTTCATGGTGTGCAATGGTTGGGTGTGCGTGAACCCCAGTGCAGGCATTCCTGTGTGGGGGCTTGTGTGGTGATGGTTGGGGGGTGTTGTGGGTCTGTGCAGTGGGCATGCTTTAGTGATGGGTGTCCATGCTTAGTTGTGTCATGCAAGTCTTGGGGTTGGGATGGGTGGTTGGTGTTATGGGTAGATTAGTGAGGAGTTAGGGTGATAGGGGAGGGTGTGAGGGTGGGGGTGTGTGATAGCATGCAGGTAGGGTGGGGGATATGATAGTGAAGATTTGACTTACCAGTGTCCGTTCCTCCAACGACTCCTCCGAGGCCCTCAGGATGCAAGATGGACAAGACTTGCTCCTCCCATGTTGTTAGTTGTGGGGGAGGAGGTGGGGGTCCGCCGCCAGTCCGCTGTACCGCGATGTGATGTCTGGATACCGTGGAACGCACCTTCTTCCGTAGGTCGTTCCACCTCTTCCTGATGTCCTCCCTATTTCTTGGGTGCTGTCCCACAGCATTGACCGTGTCGACTATTCTTTGCCATAGCTCCATCTTCCTGGCTATGGATGTGTACTGTACCTGTGAGCCAAATAGCTGTGGCTCTACCCTGATGATTTCCTCGACCATGACCCTGAGCTCCTCCTCGGAGAAGCGGGTGTCTTTGGCGTGACATGGGGTGGTGTGTGTGATGTGTGGGGTGGTGTATGTGTTGATGAGTGTGGTGAGTGTAGTGGTATGTGGTGTTTTGTGCGTGGATGTTGTGTGGGTGATGGAGTAGTGTGCCTCTGTGTGATGGTGTTATCTATTCTGTGCTGTCTCTCTCTGGCCTTCGTCTCTAATTAGTGGTCTTAGGGGTTTGTGGGTGATGTGGGTGTGTGTTTTATATTGTGTTGGGTGTGTGGGAGTGGTGTGTGTATGTGTATCAGGTGTGTGTATTTGTAATTGTCCAATGTGGCGGTGTTTTGGAGCTGTGTGTGTATTTTGAGCGCAGCGGTGTGTACCGCAGTTGAAAGACCGCCACGTGGATTCGTTGGTCGTAATAGCATGGGCGTGTTTCTGTTGCCGTGGAGGATTTGTTTCCGCATATTTATCACTGGCCTTTGGTGTGGCGGACTTGTGTGGGTGTCTGAATTTCGGCGGAATCCGTGATGTGTGTCATAATAGCTGTGGCGGTCTCCCGCCGTGGCGGCGATGTATTGGCGGTCTTCTGCACGGCGGTAAGCGGCTTTTACCGCCAATGTTGTAATGACCCCCTAAGTGCCATGTCTCACCACCAGTCAGGGCAGTACCCACCCTGTGTGTTAGACATGGGGGCTTTGGTTGGCAGTCAGGTTACCCCCTGTCCAAGCAAGGACCTTCACTCTAGTCAGGGTAAAGGAGAATCACCCTCAGCTAACCCCCACTCACCCCCTTGGTAGCTTGGCACGAGCAGGCAGGCTTAACTTCAGAGTGCTAGGTGTAAAGTATTTGTGCCAACACACACAGTAACTTAATATAAACACTACAAAATGATGCCGCACAGGTTTTTAGAAAAATAGAAAATATTTATCTAAACAGAACAAACCCAAAATGACAAATACACAAGTCGAGTTATTAATTAAAAAGCAAAAAGAGTCTTAAATCCTTGAGAAAACAGGTAAAACACTGTTAGCATTGAAAAGTACCTGGGTAGCATCAAAATAAAACGCACTGGCGAGTGTGAATCAAAAAAGGTGAGACCGCGCGTTGTTTCTCCTTCTCCAGTCGGGTTGGCGTGTGTTGTTTTTCCTCCCCGCAGAAGAGCGGTGCATCGATCCGGGCATCACTCGGGTCGGGGCAGGTGTTGCATCGTTTTTCCGTGCCCAACAAGGTTTGCGTCGAAAATCCTGCCGCACAGTATCAACAAAACGACACAATGTGGGTTGCGACGTTAACAGTATCCGTCAGTGGGTGTTGTGCGTCATTCTTCCAGCCATGTGCATCGATTTTCCAGCCGTGAAGCAGGAGGCGTGTCGTTTTTCAGCCGCGTCTCAGAAGGTGCGTCTAATTTTTCCCTGCACGGCAGTCTGTGCGTGGATTTTCAATCTTGGTCTGTCAGCTTCACCTTCCAAGACCCCAGGAACTGGATAGGGCACCACTTGGCAGGGCAGGAGTCTCAGCAGAGAGTCCAGGTGCTGGCAGTAGAAGTCTTTGATGGCCCTGAGACTTCAACAACAGGAGGCAAGCTCAGGACAACCCCTTGGAGATTTCTTCACAAGCAGGAAGGCACACAATGTCCAGTCTTTGTCCCCTGGCACAGGCAGAAGCAGCAACTGCAGGGTAGCTCCACAAAGCACAGTCTCAGGCAGGGCAGTACTTCTCCTCAACTCTTCAGCTCTTCTCCAGGCAGAGGTTCCCCTTGATGTCCAGAAGTGATCTAAAGTCTTTTGTTTTGGGTGCCCTTCTTATATCCATTTTGACCTTTGAAGTAGGCTTACTTCAAAAGAAAGTCTCTCTTGTTTGTGAAATCCTGCCTTGCTCAGGCCAGGCCCCAGACACACACCAGGGGGTTGGAGACTGCATTGTGTGAGGACAGACACAGCCCTTTCAGGTGTAAGTGACCACTCCTTCCATCCCTCCTAACACAGATGGCTCATCAGGATATGCACGCTACACCCCAGCTCCCTTTGTGTCTCTGTCTAGAGAGATGTACAAACAGCCCAACTGTCAAACTGACCCAGACAGGGAATCCACAAACAGGCAGAGTCCCAGAATGGTTTAAGCAAGAAAATGCCCACTTTCTAAAAGTGCCATTTTAAAACACACAATCTCAAAAACAACTTTACTAAAAGATGTATTTTTAAATTGTGAGCTCAAAAACCCAATACTCCACATGTCTATCTGCTCCCAAAGGGAATCTATGCTTTAATCATTTTTAAAGGTAGCCCCCATATTAATCTATGAGAGAGATAGGCCTTGCAACAGTGAAAACTGAATTTGGCAGTATTTCACTGTAAGGACATATAAAATACATCAGTATATGTCCTACCTTAAACATACACTGCACCCTGCCCATGAGGCTACCTAGGGCCTACCTTAGGGGTGTCTTACATGTAAGAAAAGGGAAGATTTAGGCCCGGCAAGTGGGTACACTTGCCAAGTCGAATTTGGCAGTTAAAATCTGCACATGCAGACACTGCAGTGGCAGGTCTGAGCCATGTTTACAGGACTAATAAGGTGGGTGGCACAATCAGTGCTGCAGACCCACTAGTAGCATTTGATTTACAGGCCCTAGGCACCTCTAGTGCATTGTACTAGGGACTTACCAGTAAATCAAATATACCAATCATGGAAAGCCAATTACATGCACATTTTATACAGGAGCACTCGCACTTTAGCACTGGATATCAGTGGTAAAGTGCCCAGAGTAACAAAAACAGCAAAAACAGAGTCCAGCACACATCAACAACCCGGGAAACAGAGGCAAAAAGTTAAGGGAGACCACGCCAAGGATGCCAAGTCTAACACCACCCTTATGTTTGATCATGCCGGTAATATGTGAAGGATCAGTATGCTAACGTACAATTTCCAGTCTACATGTGTGTGTTACGCATTGTTTTATTCCTATGTGTTTATGTGAACCTTACCTCATGGTGTACCTTTTCACAGGGCCCTTCAGGGTACAGAACCCAAGCCAACCACATACATGCCCCTTCCTGGCATGTGTATGAAGGGCACACTCACTTTCCTATTGCAGTATGGGGGAAAGTGCCCAGAGTCATAAGACCATGCAAAGAGAGTCAGCAAAAAGCAGGAGGAAATAAAAATGTTTTAGAGAAATTCCCTTAAAAGGCCATGCCCAACAGTATGTTAAGGCAGTTGTAAGATAAGTTAGTGTACATTAGATAGGTTTGGTTAGTTTATGATTATTTAAGTTAGGAAAGGAAAGATAAGTTAGAGTAGTAAGATTTAGTTTGAAAATGTTGTATTGGATATTAATAAAATGTGTTAGCTAGTTTAACAACTGCTTTGTGAGCAACTGCGTAGGAGTTGACACATGCTGTGTTTTTTCCAAGCAGTGTTTGTTTACATGTGTGACTAGGTGAAACATCTACAGAACCGATCTTGTGAGGTTTGGAATGGATTGACGTAAGGGATCCTCATACATGATTGGATGATGGAAGTTGCACTCCTGCTGTGAATGGACAAACAGGGCAAAACAGGTAATCCCATAATGTTGCAATGTGTGTGAGCCATGTTAAATGTATTAGATAGTTGATCAGGTTAAACAATTGTTAGGATTCCGTGTGTTTTTTGGCTCACACACTGATGCTAGGCACTTACACACTCTCCCTTGCATCATGTGCTTGCCAGAGCAGTGCTGTTTGCTGGATCGTATCCATGGAATTAGCATCATTCAGTCTTACCATTGACTGATTGCTCAATGTAGCACTTCATACATGTGACCTTGGGTAAGTACTTGCTAGTTTAGATGCACATAAGCTTCACATAAACAATTGCCCTTGGGCTGTGCAGATTTTTGCCTGGGACTATTACACACAATTCCCTTTCGAGAATAGGTTGTGTCTTTAGAGGCAGCACTTCCAACATGGTCTACATCTAAAACACTCATTTTGGTAAGTGGTTTTACTGACACTTGAACTAAGGGGCAAGTGGCCAACCTTGCGACAACAACCCCAACATTGTTTGTGATCCATACGATGTCCAAACAGAGTCTATGGGGGAACACTGCATCGGACATGTGGAGGAGAGGAGTGTTTCAGTGAGGAGGAGAAGCAAATTGACAATAGGGAAGATAGGCTACATCAGTAGTCCACAAATGGGTGAGATCAGCAGATGGGACAGAAAATTGAGGGCAGTACCAGTTGGGAAGTACATTGGCATGATCATCAGCACTGGATAAACGAGAAACTGGACATTTGCAACAGAGAAACGCTACTGGGCAGTTTTTCGGTGCAAAGAAGTGAAGTCCACATCTTCCTCCTCTGATGTGTGTGGTGAATCCCGTGAGGGGACTGTTGTCGGTGCCGGAGGTGAAGGAGGCACACACACACCAGAGGATGAAGATGTGGATCCCCTATCCACAGCAGCATTTCTCTGTACCTACAAGGGAAGCAACACTACACTGAGGAGGGGCTGCTGGTTTGCCAGCATGGCACCAATGTCGCGGTGGAAGGCACCCATTGTTGCTTTATATGTGTTCTGCTTCCACTTCATGGACTCCAGGATGTTGTGGATCACACCCAAGTGTTTGCCAACCTTGCTAGTGCCAATTTGGCAGGGCAGTTGTTCATGCCTCTACCTCATGACACCAGCAATGTCAGCCAGGGGCTGTTTGAGGCCACAGAGCAGAGGGTAAGTGCCTCTCATAGCTGCTGAGATGTCCTTATTGGGACTGCGGCACCTATGGACTGCCTGTAGGGCACCCGCCACTGACTCCATCCCCACCAGTACCTCATCTACCACCTCCCACTGGACTCCTACTGCACAATGTTGAAATTCAACTTGGGGGTCCTCGGAGTCCAGTGCAAGGAGTTGGGCTGGCAGGTGGTGTTTGCTGGGAGATGAGTGGATCTTCTGGAGAACCCCTCAATGCTGCCTGCACTTCTCGCAACAGTAGATGGTGTATCAAAGGAGGCCAGGATTTGCCAGAGGGTGTCTTGGTCAAGGGTTGGCAGGCTGCCATTTTCAGCAAGATCCTCATACCGGACAGGCAGCTGGTCAAGAGGTGTCTCTACAATGAGATAGAGATATGTTAATGGTGATCTATGTTAGATGTTAAAATGAGTAATCTGAGTGACAATCTGACTTGCTAATATTTGACTTTCAGTACAACACTGATGTGTATGACGTCTGTTACACTGAGGTATTGAGTAAAAGTTGCACTGTAGTTGCCTTTCAGATGGCAGTATCTCTGCATTGTTCATACAACCACCCTGTGACAAGGCTGATTTTTTGTGTCATGACACATATTGCAATACAGTTACACATCTCGGTGTTCCTGCTATTCCTGCATGTGTGATAGAGGTAAGGTCCACATCTGAAAGGGTGATTCACATTCTTTTTCACAATGCCTATACTGATTGTGCTTTGACATATTGACACCACTACTGTGAACATTGCACCTAGTCTGAGGCTGCCTGCATTCCCTGTGACCAGTATTCAGCCTACAACCCCTCTACAGGGGATGTGGGTCTGGTCAGGAATTAGTTATGCTCCTGCCACCTGGCTTTCACACTGTACTCTAAGGCATTCTGCCTTCTTGTGCTGTCTTGCATGCACTTCCACTACATTGTGCATTTATGTGGCCAAGGGTTAGTTTTTTCACATATACCTCTACACACTGACCAACCATGCTACACTGCAGGAATGTGTGAGGGCATGTACTTACCAGGTACTTACTATTTGTGTATACTCATGTGATTTTAATGCATCCACATTTGGCTTCATATTATTTGTGGACCGTGGGCACTGTGTGCCAACTTAAAGGGGATGGGCCCAGGTACACTAGATAGGTTGGTCCCTGACACTCACCACAGTTGATAATTGTCGGAATTGGGTATCTGCATAGTATCAGACATCCTTTGACTCAGGCCCACTCATTTTACATGCCTTTTCTGCCAATCCTCATTTTGGGGGTCATTCCTACCCTGGCGGTCCGAGACCGCCAGGGTAGGGGACGGAGGAAGCACCGCCAACAGGCTGGCGGTGCTTCTGGGGCTATTCTGACCGCAGCGGTAAAGCCGCGGTCAGAAAAGGGAAGCCGGTGGTTTCCCGCCGGCTTTCCGCTGCCCCTGTGAATCCTCCACGGCGGCGCTGCAAGCAGCGCAGCCATGGGGATTCCGACCCCCTTCCCGCCAGCCTGGTTCTGGCGGTTTTCACCGCCAGAACCTGGCTGGCGGGAACGGGTGTCATGGGGCCCCTGGGGGCCCCTACAGTGCCCATGCCACTGGCATGGGCACTGCAGGGGCCCCCTAACAGGGCCCCACATTGATTTTCAGTGTCTGCTTGGCAGACACTGAAAATCGCGATGGGTGCAACTGCACCCGTCGCACACCAGCAACTCCGCCGGCTCCATTCGGAGCCGGCTTCCTCGTTGCTGGTGCTTTCCCGCTGGGCGGGCGGGCGGCCTTTTGGCGGTCGCCCGCCAGCCCAGCGGGAAAGACAGAATGACCGCCGCGGTCTTTTGACCGCGGTACGGTCTTCTGGCGGTTCCCGCCAAGCGGGCGGCGACCTCCGCCCGCCAAGGTAGGAATGACCGCCTTTGTGCCAGTGACCCTACTTAATGCCATACAGTGATGGAACTCATATTGTATATTGGGTTGCATGTGCCTACAACACCAACAATATGTGTGACCATATCTAATGGACTGACATGGCTAGCTGTTATTGAGGACTATGGATCAAGCTATACCCCACATGGTAGTAGTGCTGGAATTAGTGACATGTTCCTACCCAGATTTGCAACATAACTGGGCACATCCACCACAGTCTCCAAACATCGCTGACTCCTTTTCTTTGTGGTGTCAGACTAGTTTTTCCTTTACCTTGAAAGATCCCTGTTTCACATCCTCCAACTGAGACTTATGTGGTGTGGTCAGACAATTCACGTTCAGACTCCCTCCTGCCACGTGCTATATCTTTGCCCAGGACCACATCAAATGTAGGATGCTGTACCCCTAATGGTCTTTTTTCTGTCATCCCTCACCAGCTGCAACTCAAGTGTGACACTTTCAGACACAGCAGTGCATGTGTATTGGCCAGGCTACCTTGCAGAAGACATAGCCATTCTGACTTCCTTGCTATACAGTGTCTCCCCATTCAGACACTGTGGCAGTTCAACCTACTCAGCCAATGATTACAATGCAGTGCAACCAGGGTCCCACCAAGGCCACAGACAATCTTTGTTTTTTAACACACATGGTCCTCATCCGTGCATCACTTGCATTCAACTCAACCTAGTTGGATTTAGTACATGGCATCAGTTCTGGTGGTCCCATCCCTGGTAGCTGACGCCTGTGTTCTCTCACTATCACATAGGGACAGCTGTGTGCTTTGTAGTGTCATGCTAGTTAATATGCACGTGGCTCTTGGCATGTCCCTATGTGTTGATGCTTTGTATGCCCCATATCTTCCCCCCCCCAGGTGAGCTCTTTCTCCTCTGACAAGACCATTCCATTCCATTGCTTTACATTCCAGATTTTGTGTGCTTGGGCCCAAGTAAGACACAATGGTCTCATGATGCAAGGTGTCCTGCATTGTCACCGTCAGGTTGTGCAGGGTTCAAATGTCCATGCATGATGTATTGTTCCTGGCCATGCTGTGGGACTTGTAGTTCTGGTGACTCAGGTTGTACATTCCACTACATGTGCCAGTACTCAAAGGTGGACCTTGACTGGTCCTGCACACATGGAATGGAGAAATATGACAGAGCAGGACTGAGCTGTGCACCATACAACTGGGCAGTGTGATTGACATTTCTGTGCCATTTAATGGGACATGAGCCATATTCCCGCCCTTTGCCATGCACACAGTGCAGTGTAGTAGAGCAATGGGACATAGGTAGCTGCACTACACAAATGGCCTTTTTTCCCACATTGCTCCTTGTTGATAATTACCCAGTGGCTCTGGTTGTTCCTCCTGTTCTGCACTGTCCTTTCCTGGTACTCCAGCCACTAAGTCGTTTGGGATGACAGCTGGCACCCGCTCCTCCAAGGAATCCATCTCCTTCTTGGGTGCTGGGCTCCCACCTCTGGTATGCATTGCTGCCTTCAGATTGTTGGCCAGTTTCTCCTTCATCCAGGGTTGGTAGTCATGACAACATTTTTTAGAGTTGGTGACAGTCCTCTTCGCTTGTTTCTTGCTGTTGATCTTGTCCATTAAGGCTTGCCAAATGGCCTCTTTCCTCCCAAGTTGCAATTTAGAGGTGACAAAGATCTGATGTTGGTGCTCTGTCACCTAAGTGATCTAGATGTTATTCTTCTCACTGGCATTGCTCTACCTCCTGGGAGTCTGTCCGGACATCTTGGCTGGTGCTGGAGTTGTTGTCCTTGTTTCTGCTCTCTGCTCTATGGCTGTCTTCTGTGACGTTTGCCATTTTTTCTCAGATGCATCACTTTTTTACTTTTTTAGATGCATTCTGCAATAAATAATTACGCAGGGCTGAATAGTGTTACTTTACATGCTGCAAATCAGCCCAGTATCCCTTTTGCAGCAGAAGCGTCAGATTTCCTTAAGACATGAAGCACACAGATGCAAAAAAAAATTTACGCAGCCAGGATCCTTACACCAGGGTGCACCGTGATGTAAATACGATGCATCCATGTGTAGGATTCTGTCGTACTGAAGCTCAAGTTATTTTGACGCATTACTGCCGCAATGCAGCAATGCATTATTTCTTGTAAATATCGCCCCTAATTTTGATAGGGAAAGCATTTTTTGTTTTGCTAATAACTTTTGCGTCATTTGAATAATCTTCACAAAATTTTCAAAACTAGTATGTCAATCACGTCAGCAGCTGTCTGGAAAGTTTTGGTGCGATTCATCAACCAAGTACCGAGAAAAAGTTGGGATCCCAAAACTCGTTTTCCCCATGCAATTTCACATAGGGATTTTAGACAGGACTCCAGCCAGAACAGCTGAACTGAAATACACCAAATTTAGCAGAAAGGTATCTCTTGGTCCGGAAAGTGCCATTTTTCTTATTTGGTGCAAATCTGTTCAGTAGTTTCTGAGAAATTAAAGGAAATCCAAATTTGTATATCTAGGGACACAGAGGCTCCGCGGATCCCAGAGACCTCATGCTGAGATCTGATTGGCTGCCAACACTTCAACCAGGAAGTGTTTGTGCCATTTTTTAGACTCTGCTTCACCAGAGAACATAAAAAAAATCTAAGGGGGCAGGGTAGGAATACCCTAACCCCCTGGGATCCTGCCATGGCAAAAAAGCATGTTTTCGAAATTTTCAGCAAAATCTGCAGATCGGCCGAAATGTTTTTGGAAATCCAACTGCGGTTTCCAGCATTTGTTGTTTATTTAGCCCCGGGTGGGCCAGGCCCCAGGGTCCTAGAAATGTATAATTATAATGGAAGGGGATGCAAGGGGTGCACCACCTTCCCGGGGCTAAAGTAAAGATTAACGGTAACTATAACTTGTGTCCTAAGGTAACTATTACTTGCGCCCTCACCATGCACTGCTAAATACCCCAGATATTACATCTCTCATGACATCTTCTATGATACCTTTCATAATATCACTGTAACATTTGCAGTAATATTATTGATGAGGAAAACTGTGCATGGCGAGGGCACAAGTTCCAGTTACCTTAGGACACGAGTTATAGGTACTTGAAATAACTCTAACTATAACAGATGAATTTCTATGGTTTTGTTCAAGTATATATAAGTTAAAACCCCCTGGCTGTTGCCACTTGGTAGTAAGATATAGTTAGGACCACATTTCAATTGAAAATGGATTTTTTTGTTTCCTAATAACTTGCATGGGTAAAACGTCAACCTAATTATAACTTCCCTTTAACCTTTGTTTTTTTTCAGTGGGGTGTGTGTGTGGTCGCGCTCGCTCTTAACATGCTGTCCGTTATGTTTGCCACTTCAAGGCTGGTGCTGGACAACAAAGAACAGTGCACCCTTCCATTCAGAATACCAAGGGCCATATTTATACTTTTTGACGCAAAATTGCGCTAACGCAATTTTGCGTCAAAAAAATTTGCACCGTCTAACGCCATTTGGATGCGCCATGCGGGCGTCAAATTTATACTTTGACGTACGGCGGCGCAACCAACAGGTGGGAGTCATTATTTCGTGACGCACACAGCGTCGGTCTGTCGTAAAGGAAACCAACGTAAATGCGACGCACATCACTGTGGGTCGATTTACGACAGCGCAATCGTGAAAACGCCGTTTTTTTTCACGCAATAGCATCCCATTTTTGCGCGAAAACTGCCCTTTCAGGAGAGGAGACCCAAAATGGATCCTAGATGCCCCAACAGGCCCCAGGAGGATGAGAGCAGACCAGGAACCAGCCAGGAGGAAGCATACAGGACCCAGGACATTTTAAAAAAAAAAAGAAAGTGTTGCTTCAGTGCAGAGGAGCAGGAAATCCTGGTGAAAGAGGTGACGGAACACCAGCACCAACTTTTCATCTCCTCAAAATTGCCACTCAGTAGGAAAGAGGCCATCTGGAAACCAATTGTGGACAAGATTAACAGTGTGGCTGAAGAACGCCGGACAGTCACCGAGTGTAAGAAACGCTGGCATGACTGCAAACGTAGGACCAAAGAGAAAATGGCCAGGAACAGGAAGGCAGCAATGCAGACTGGAGGGGGGAGTCCAGCACAACAGGAGGCCCTGGACCACATGGAGGAGATGGTCGCAGCCGTCATCCCGGAGGAGATCGTCACAGGGATTCAAGGACTGGACAGCGCAGACTACCACAACACTACGCACATGCAGGGTAAGTCGCATGGGGAATCATAATACAATAATGGGGACTGTAAGCAGGGGGGGGATACCTACTACACAATGCATGTAAGTCAGCACATATATGAAGTGGCATGGGGAAAGGGGCACGGCAGGGGGGCATGCCCAGTACTGACCGAAGCTGGGGCACGACAAAATACAGCAACCACAACAGTCCCACAGGGACATCCTGTAATTACAACAAGAGAGCCAAGGGAAAGCAGTGACAGGTGGGAAGGACACTACCTCAAATCCACATCCAGGCACTTGTATTGCAAAATCTATTCTACATCAACTAGGTCCCTATCTGTAATGCAGTAGCAAATACAACAACTGTAACTTAACTGCAAACACAGTTGACAATAACACCTCTCATCTCTGTGCAGCTATAGTACCAAATGGCAGAAACCCCACCCTGGAACATACATACCTAAATTAGGGGGTGAGGGTGACATCTGCAATTACTCCTAGAAATAAGACAAAGGTACCAGTACACTCAAATGCCGAATGTCCATAACTGACACATACATAAGCCTAAGTAAACAGCAATAGGAGCCACACAGCACTAACGATACACACATGCTGCATACGTCAGGGTCCCTCACGTGCCTGGCTAACAAGGCTACATCACTAATGTCATACTGCTCAGACAACAACATTGAGGAGGGGACACAGGCAACTGGTCACTGAAACACACCTGCAAAGTCGGACAAACAAATAGGACCTTCATACGATAAACAGGCCAATCCAATTCAAAACACATCACCCAACACCATCTCAAAACATCAAGAATGTTTACATCCATACCACATCCTAACATTGACATGCATAGGTAATGCCACGTTACATGTACAGATCATGCAATGTGAATAAAAAGTGTATGGGGCAGGGCCTGAGAGGCAAGTGTTCTGGCAGGGCAGTCACAACACCCACAGTCAGTCAAAGTGTAGTGTGGCAAGTGAAACGTATACTTTGCGCATTAGCCTCAGGCTGGAGGCCTTTGTGCATCTTACCCTGAATGTACTTATACTCATTTGCTCACATCTAAGTGCCTCAGAGCAATTTGCACTAAATGATTCTCATTGCCCTTCCTATCAGTTAATGTAGCAAATAGTCAGTCCTAAGGTGTTGCCAATTAGTCAAATCACACTGTTTTGCCTACTTCTGCACTGGAGTTTGCCAGAACATATTCACTCTGTGCCCCAGTCAAGGATACCGTCTGGTACGTTGCTGATAGATGTGGTAGGGGTCAAGGTTTGGCATTCCTGCTTATGGAAACTTTGTCATCACCATGACATATGTCTTTTACATTCACTCCCTTGTCCCAAGACACGCATGGGGGAGTTTCCAAACAGAAAATAACAACTAGATGCTGCCTGCCTTGCTGCTGATGCACAACCAGATCCTAGCCCATTCCTCTGATATGAGGGATGATGTCTCCCCTGTGATTCTGACAGGCAACCTCCAAACTTAACAAGCTGTGCTATACATAGAACATGCAGGGGGAGAGTAGAAACAGTTAGGCACCATGAAAGCTGTGTACTAATGTATTACTCTCCTGCGGACTATTTCAATTCTAACAGTGTGTATTGTTTGTGTAAATGGGGCTCACACCTAAATTCCTACAAGTCAGTTGTACAATGAAACTTCAAATCAAACTAATACTGTCTATGTCATTTGTGTATGGGAACCTACCGGAAAAGATACAAATGTGTAGGACCTGAGTGACCACCACTTCCCTGAGAAGTTCCAAAGATGTCATGCGCTCGGATGTCTAAACATTCCTTTGATGTGGGAGACCAGAGGCACTGCTAGTTAGTCTTAGCTAAATTGAATATCTGGGTGACAGAGTTATTTTCAAGTGGGCCAAACTTAGTCCCCCACACCATTAGCTATCCTGCTGCCTAGAAAGCCAAGAATCACATGTTGGATAATGAGAGCCCACCCTACAAAATGTCCCTCCATAACAATAGTGAAACACCGAGTGAGGAGTTGGAGAAAAAAACACCTATTCCTAAATAATTACAAAGCAACACCTAGAGGCGACCTGGCAGACATGTCTGAAAGATCCATATCAAACATGTGACACACAGGTGGGCCATAGGCCTACAACAATGCCCTATGACGGACAGCAGATACCTAGACAAACACAGAGTACAATGTTAAGGCATCCAAAGGCTTGTATCTTACTGCAAAATTGTCACAACACAGACACACTAATTGTACCCTGTTTCATTGCAGAGGAACACGGATCTCCTGCTGATCTGCCTGTCCATGAGTTCCCTGATGACATGGATGACGACACCATCAACCTCCCATAAGAGACCATTGACATGGTCCTTGAAAGCCTCCAAACCCCACCTTCAGTCACAAGGAGGAGCACAGAAGAAGCAGCCACCACAGTAGAACCACCCGCCACCCCAATTGTAAGACCTGCCAGCTCCAACACAGCTGAGGACTCTGACGACACTGGCACCACCTTCGAAAGAACTGTCGTTGGGGTCCAGCGGGAGCTGGCCAAGGAGGTGCGGGTGGGGATGCAAAATATGGCAGCCAGCCTTGAGGGGGTGCGTTCGTGCATGTTGTCAACTGCTGATCAGGCAGCTGCAATGCAAGCCAGAAATTTTCTCTTGGAGGACATTTCAAAAACACTGAAGGAAATTGGCACAGCTGTCATCCAGTTGACACAACAACTCAAACTGCAAGCCACTCAACGTGTGCACGAATGCAACATAGAACCCCTCAGGGCCGACCTGGCTGCCTACCATCGGGATGTGGCTGCCATTCTGAAAAACCAGCAGGCCCTCCTTGCTGCAGTACTGCCCTTCCTTACTCAACAGGGATCAGCCCCCGGGATGTCTGCCTCCATGTCTTCTAACACTGAGGTGTGTGTTGCCCCTTCACAACCAACAACAACAAGGACACACCAGGCAACACACACATCAGAAGAAGAAGACATGGAACAGATAACATTCACACGCAAGAGTACCCGGAAGCCCTAGTCCCTGCACCATGCCCTACTCTGACCAAGGTCCTACGTTTTGACACATGCCAGTCTCACTACAACTAACCTCAATGACTTTTCGGCAATCCACTGTCTGACTTGTCCACCTTGCCAGTGAATGTTTCTCTCCTACCATTTGGCATTTCATGTTCCTCTGCACTGTCTGTGACATCACCCCAGCATGTCAGGAGCATCATCCACACCCCTTCTGTAGGATCACCATGTAATAATGCTCCAGAAAGGAGTCAGCAAACATGGTGAATGGACATTTTGCACAACACCACTTATAAATAAATATCACTTGCACACCTATTGTGTCTCTGTGTCATTTCAAAATTCAACTGTGCAGTAGATAACTCCAAAGTGGCTGTGTGGAAACCATGTCGATTCTCTATACTACTGTCCTGATTACATGTATACTGAATCATCTGTGCAGTGGCCAGGATTGCATCATAGCTTTACTATACTGAGGAAAATAACTGATGAAGGGACTAAGCACACACAATCATGCTGTGTTGGACAGAATGATGCACCATCTATAGCTATTCTACACAACTAATGGTGGCTGAGAAATGTAGGCACCATGCAATACTAAAATGTGAAATTATGCTGTAGAATGAAAGGAATGATAAACAAATTACACTGCATCAATCACCCTTACGGCGTATACTTCCATGAAGGAAAGTCATGCTGAATCAGTACACACATGATGTAGGTCAGCAATGATAGCAACAAGACAAGAGTGTGAACAAATCATCATCTATAAAGCTCTCCCTGAACTTCACAATGCTGTCCGACCTATCTATTTACCTACAATAACAAGTCTAGAAGCACTCTTTGTGAAGTAGGATACATACCAACCCCAAACCTTGATGATCAATGCACACTACCAATGGTGGCTCTCCAACATGGTGGATACTTACCAAGTTAGCACACGGGTAGCTGGCATGTTAAACCTCATAAGCCTGGGGATAGGGAGCATGGAACACAAATGTCATACTTAACATTTCTGCTACACTGATGTCAAGGCCATGAAAAGGTAGCACCTAACGCATCAGGTAAAGGGTTAACTAAATTTTTATTTAAAAGTAGTAATAAAAGAGGCAACTAAGGGAAAGGTAAACCTACACTAATCTAACCTGACTACTACTAACCCACAACTGTCCCTAACTAACCTAAGCTAAACTTACTCTACACATGTAACGAAACGATCTAAACATCAACCCCCCCACCCACCATTAAGAGACAAGACACATGCAGGACAACACTTACTAACCTACACACATACTATACTATCCTAAACAAACATATATTTTTTTGTATTTTTTATTTTTTATATATATATATATATTTTTTTTATTAAACAGGAATCCCAACATTGCACCCCACCCACCCACCCACACAAAAATATTAGATAGAAAGTATAAGGACCACCCACCCTCTTACCTAACACTAACTAAGCTAATTACCTATACTTATCCTATAACTAACCCCCCAAACCCAACTAACAGTATGAAAAGAGGAAAGAGGGGAGAGGGGAGGGGTAAAAGTTCAGGAGGGCAAAGAACTAAAGATTTGCCCTCTGAAGTGTGCGCCGGATGGAGTGCACCTTCTTTTTAACCTCCGCCATGTCCTCCGTCAGGTTGTCCACCTTTTGAATTAACCTGTCCAGTTTCCTAGACAATGCCTGGAAGGCTGCAGGGTCAATTGGAGGGTCACTGCTGGTCTGCGTGCCGGTGGAGGTGGAGATTGTCGCTGGAGTGGAGTGGCCACGGGACAGCCCTGCTCCCAACACACGGCTGGGTCCAGGTCTTGAGGAAGATGGCTGGTCCGTCGCTGGGTCCCCTTGGGCAGACCTGGTGGTTGTAGGTGGCACTGTTGGTGGAGCCTGTGGTGTGGCATACCACGCCCCGGAGGCCCGATCGGAATTGTATCTGCGGGCCATCCTCCGATACCCACACTGCACCTGCAGGATGTGCCTGTACCTCATTGCCCTGTGCTCAAAATGGTTGCGCTCTGCGGCACTCAGGTTTGCAGCTGTGAAGAGAAAAGGGAAATATTGAGCATTGAATTTACAGTGGGTTGAATCCCACAATGGCTCATTTGTCCATTACTAGAAATATATTGTATGCAGCAATTGTTACAACATAGTTCACGGAAATGCTCAGAGGAAGTACATGTGAATCATGCATCCCTAAGGTCATATCACACCTAGCATATCCATGTCTCTACATGATGGATGACATCACCCTAAACTACTCATCCAAATCATACCTAAGGCATTTGACATTATGGCACCAGCTCTTCCGCATACTGACTTCAGTACATATGTCATTCTATGTGATTACACTCACACTCCTCACTCAATAGCATTTTTAATTAGTTGTGTGCTAAGATTGAACCCCTGGCCCAGAATCATGTGTCCACACTAGGTGTCAGATGTAGGAAATTAGGAAAATCAACTAGCAAATTGCAAAGCAGAACGGTGTCTCTGACACCGTCTGCGAGTCGCTATGGGGTCCATAAAACCCACCTCATGAACATCAATGATGTGGGTTCCAAGTTGCCCCACCTTAGCAACATGGGCACTCACGGGGATGGTGGCCTGCTGGGACCAGCAGAACTCCATAGACGTGACTGTTTTTAAATTAAGCAAGTTATTTCTCCCCAAGTGTAGGCCGTTTACCGGAAAGAAAAATGAGCAGCAATTATTTTTAAATCACAACAATTGTACTTGGAAATTTTCACGGTAATTATTGGTCCCTTAGACCACTGGCTTTTTTGCGCAGGATTCTTTTAGTCCACTCACAAAGGCTGAAGCTTTACAATGAGGACCCCTTCCAGTCAGCAAGGTGGTTACCATCCACTTCAAGTGGATGATAACAGCTACTCACTTTGCAACCACGTACTCGGTTGCAAATGGGATTGCCTACCACTGTGATTTGCAAGTAGGTCTGGTAAAACCCTTCATTATATCTATTTTGAAAAGCATTTTACTCATATGTACATGACCACCAAAGACATTTTGGATTAGGAAACAGACGTTTGCAAATCCCACACAGATATTTATGCCTTTTGCAACGTGTCGACATTTTTCTCACTCTTGCCCAAGGTACTAACTCAAGTCACAAAAGGTGTTAAGTACGTGTAACATACTGGTTGCTACAGTCCTAGGTACCCTGTTTCACAGTAACATCCCAGTCTTTGTGGGTGGTGTGGGAAGAACAACCAACAATCCCATGTTCAATGCACACCCAGGAGTGTACAGAAAGTGCAACAATTATGTGCCTTCACACACAACACCTATGAAGGGCTAGCAACACGTTGTAGTCAGCCCAACCTTGTCACATCCCAGGTCCACACATGTCAAAATGTTATGACTTAGCCCAACATAACATACTATTAGTGAGGCATGTTTAACAACACACACAGGGGAGGTAGTACACCCATTCACATGATTCAACTGAACACCTAGGGCATTGCACTCAAGTCACACACACTTCGAGTTCACCTTGTGGAAGTACATGCCCATGAAGATCCAACCTACAGTGTACACAGTCCATCCTCAACTAGGAAGAAGCACTTGTCATCAATGCCATGTGCCTAAGCTATCTGGGAGACTGTCAGTCTGATATGCAGACTCAGTTCATGGCAAGTCCCTGACCAAATCTAACATTGACCAGTCTATTCGAAATGAGTCATACCATTCCCAATTGCTGCCCTAATTGAATGGGCTACAGCCCCTCAATCTGAGAGATGACTACGTATTGCTTGGCAGAAACATAATTCTAATTTGATATCACACTAAAAGAACAAAGCAAATGAACGGCCAGCACATCAAATCATGAATTCTCTTGAACACACAGTAATCCATCATGCGTCATTACCAAACAATGTAAATAGCACTCAGGCGACACTCACTGTAGGTATCGGGGTCGTCAAAATGGGCCACCTCTCCCACGGTGTACGGGGCTGGTCCACCTGTAAAGCATGAAACAAAGATTATACTCAGACTGGGTGAACGGACAAAAGATTTCTGTTACAATGACACTGTGTGAAAATGACATGGTAATGATAGACTTTCACACATGCTCATCCTGCATGGATCACTTTGTATTCAACATTAACATTGGATGAGTCTCCTGCTCCAGTGTCACACCCTACTACACTCATGCAGTGGTCAGGACAGTCAGGTGTCGTCCAAGTTAATCCTCCATTAGTATGCCCCAACAATAATGTTATCCATACATCTCAGCATGTGCATCCCCGAGAGACATTCCAAAACTGGTTCCATGAGGACTGCATGACCACTCACAATAAAACAGGCTATTTGGACAGGGTCAACAGACAGCAACCAGACACACATGTGACATATGTGTGAACAACATGACTGACTTCATGTGACGTGACGGCAACACACATGTATAGCATCATCATGTGTTTCCAATTTTCTGTCTAGCTATGGCGTCTGCATCTGTAGGTATGTTGTTTCTACATGACGTACTCACTGGCCATTATGACCAGTGGAGTACAAATGGAGCCGTTCACGTGTTGCATTTCTGACACAAAGGCAACACTACATTACATGCAGCTACAGGCATCTGGTATGTGTTGCAAAAATGATCCATCGGACTGGTAGCATAGGTCTTCATACACATTCTGCAACAAATACACATTAGGACACATATGTATACCTTTGTAGCGCAGCATTTGAAACATTTTGGGACGCAGAGAGGGGGCGACTTAGCATAATACAAATAGATGTTGAATTTATAAAGCTGTCATTGCGTGTACATGTGTTGCAAGAATGGGGATTAATGTGTATAACCATGGGCCTAGGTTTCCCTGGCATTACACACACTCAGCTACTTTTTTTGCAGATTCGCTAACAATCATCACATGTTCACACACCGATTTCTGTCATTCCCATGTAATTGTTTTTTACTCACCAACATGGCCACCAATCTGGAGTCCCAGGTGGTCCAGCAGGTCCTGTTCCCTGGTGATCAGATCTGCCCAGCGGTGCTTGAGTTGGTGTACATTCCTGAGACTCCCATAGACCCGGACCAGGTGATGGCGCACCTTCTCCCACCGGATTTTCCTGGCCTCCGTGTGATACCCCTGTATCACACGGCCCCCAGCTTCCAGCATTAGTGGGAGGAAATGGCTTACGAGCCAAATGAACCCCCCCAATTCATCTTCCCCCATCCTGGACAGGCGAGGCCTACCTGACTAATTGAGAGGGATAAGAATGTACCAACAAAATATAAAATATAAAGGGGGAAATGGGGAAAGGTAGAGGTGTGAAAGAAAAAGAAGAAGTAGAAAAATAGCCCAACTAACCCCCCAAACTATGCTACCCACAACAGACTCCCACAGACAATACAAACTATCACAGGTATAGACAAAATAACACTAAACAGACTGAGACAATGTGATACAACAATAATAGATTGACACTAAGACAAAATACAAGGCACACAGGACACTAGAGCAGTAAAACACAGGACAACACCTTTCACACAACCACACAGTCTAGAGAAATCTGAGACTGCAAAGTGAAAGTGAAAGTTACCTCCCAGTACAGATTTTGTAAACAGGATATCCTATTACATCACTTCCTGCATAAAATGGCCGCCGTTTTTATTTTCCCGTTATGCGTCATATTTTCACGCATACACAGTTGTGCGTCAATTTTTTATGACGCATTACAGTGCACATGATGCGGAGTGAAAAAATATGAATATTAATAATTAATACTGTACATGAAATGACCAATATATTGTGCATGTAGCATCAATTTCACCATGCATACATCATGGGCGTCGTTTTTTTTACACGTACAGTGGTGCACATGATGCGGAGTGAAAAAAAAAGATATGAATATTAATAATTAATACTGTACATGAAATGACCAATATATTGTGCATGTAGCGTCAATTTCACCACGCATACATCATGGGCGTCGTTTTTTTTACACGTACAGTGGTGCACATGATGTGGAGTGAAAAAATATGATATGAATATTAATAATTAATACTGTACATGAAATGACCAACATATTGTGCATGTAGCGTCAATTTCACCACGCATACATCATGGGCGTCGTTTTTTTTACACGTACAGTGGTGCACATGATGCAGAGTCAAAAATATTGTGGATGTAAATAATAATTTGAAGGTGAAATATCAAGACACTTTTGGATACATTTGTATCTGACTCTGCATTGTGTGCACTCATGTACGTGAACAAATTATGACGGCCATGCTGTATGCGTAGAATATGGAGCAAATTTATCCAAATGTCTTCATGTGTTTAGCTTTGGAAAGGTGATTTGTCATGGTCAAACGGTGCGATGTGAGACACATTTGTGTTTGTATATGACAAATGTCCGTACTTTTATGTATAGACGGCCTTCACACTGTGATGTTTGGGATACGTTAACTAATGTATTGACCATATTTGACAACATATTTGGTGTAATTGCTGATGGCTATTTTGAAATTATGTTTTTGATACCATTATGTATTCCGTCTCCAAAATGTCCCCACCTTTATGATGGGGATGCTTTTATCTGTAGTCCTAACAGGGAGTGGGAGAGTCACTTTCAGTTTTTATGGGGCGACCATGTCCCATTATGATTTTGTGTTTCATATTTGTGTAGGACTTGTGACATGGAGGCCACACATGTGCCTTATGCATGTGTTTAGTTCACAAGTACATGATTCTTGTATGTTTTGGGGGTGGTAGAGGTGGAGTTAGGCCCCCAGCACCCTAGGATTTGACCATCCAGAATAGCTACTGTATCCAAGGAGTATTTTTATCATATCCTGGCAAACCTGCAGCAGCGGGCGAATGTAAGGCCATATGGTATGAATGACTGTTGACCATTCATTCATCTCATTAGCCCATTTGACGTTTGCAGTAATGATGATTTGGAGCTAAGTTGCATACCATTTTCATATGACTAAGTGGGTCATTCTGACCGCGGCGGTCGGCGGTCGCCGCCCGCCAAGCGGTTCCCGCCGAAAGACCGCGGCGGTCATTCTGGCTTTCCCACTGGGCTGGCGGGCGACCGCCAAAAGTCCGCCCGCCAGCCCAGCGGGAAACACCCTTCCCACGAGGACGCCGGCTCAGAATGGAGCCGGCGGAGTGGGAAGGTGCGACGGGTGCAGTTGCACCCGTCGCGAATTTCAGTGTCTGCAAAGCAGACACTGAAATTCTTTGTGGGGCCCTCTTACGGGGGCCCCTGCAGTGCCCATGCCATTGGCATGGGCACTGCAGGGGCCCCCAGGGGCCCCGCGGCACCCCCTACCGCCATCCTGTTCCTGGCGGGAGACCCGCCAGGAACAGGATGGCGGTAGGGGGTGTCTGAGTCCCCATGGCGGCGGAGCGCGCTCCGCCGCCGTGGCGGATTCTCAAGGGCAGCGGGAAGTCGGCGGTACACCGCCGACTTCCCGTTTCTGGCCGCAGCTGAACCGCCGCGGTCAGAATGCCCATCGGTGCACCGCCAGCCTGTTGGCGGTGCTACCGCCGACCTCCGCCATGGCGGTAATTACCGCCAGGGTCAGAATGACCCCCTAAGTTTGCAAGACTCTCAGCGTTCACGATGTGATAATGCGAAGATTGTTTTGCTTGTCTGTGTCCCTTTCTGCATAAACCGGTTTAGTGTCATGTTACAATCTTCCTGCTAGGTTCAAACTGGGACACAACTGTGATGGTCTACTTTCAAATATTAGGTTGGTTGTATGACATATGTGTACATGTGTGTGGGAATGTGGATCCAGTATGACCTGTCTGTGTGTATGTTGTCACTGTAACTTCAAGGTCTCCTCCTGAGTTAGTGGCAGCTGATGTTGTTGCAATTGTGTATTGCTCACATCATACACTTGAGAGAAGCCATTGATGACATGTTCACGTACACATGTATGGTCCCACCCTGTCTCTGAACACGTGTGATGTGACTTTCAAATGATCTCCAATTTTGGGCTGGATGAGAGACTGTTTCAGTTGTTTGGATCCGGCATGTGTAATTGTCACATTTGTACTCTTGTTGGGCTCTGTGTATGGTAATGTAACATGTCACATCCTACCCTCTTGTGATGTTTATTTTTGGTGTGATGAATTTTAATGGCATTCTTGATCAATGAGACGACATTCATCTTCAGCTATTTCAAACTAAAGGTGGTCAGAAATGAATAGGCCAAAGCATGATGTGGTGTTTGTTATCTGTGTTTATTTACAAGTGTGGAATACAAGTGATTATAATAACTTAAGTAAAAAAATTGTTCACAAGCTGTTGGCGCCTACGCACTCCTGCTGCGGTGTTAGGTTGTTCCCCCTCCTGTTGCAGGCCAGCATCCTCCTCATCATCATCCTCAGGCATGTCTGGGTCCGGTTCAAGGAGGGGAATGTTCCTTTGTACACAAATATTGTGTAATATGGCACAAGTGAGTATGATTTTGCAGACCATCTCTGGGGAGTAGAGTAGGCTTCCGCCAGTGATGTCAAGGCAGCGGAACCTTGACTTTAGGATCCTAAAGGTCCTCTCCAAAATGCTGCGGGTCCTCTTGTGGGCGTCATTGTATGCCCGCTCAGCAGCAGTATTTGGGTTCCCATATGGCGTCATTAGCCAAGGCTGGATGCCATACCCCTGATCAGCTGAAAGAGAAACACAGAATGGTATCAATTAGATGTAGGAGGCACTGTTGTACGTATCTTTGATGGCAGTAGTTGTGTTGTGTTGTCTGTGACTATTTTGTGTACTAATGTGACAACCTATGGTTGTTGGTGGAAACTTTGGCATTGTTTTTTTCCCTTGGCTGAGCAAGTGTTTGTTGTCTAACTGTTTGTCAGCAGGATGTATTGGTTTCTCAAGTACAGTGTGCCCTCCCTTGCATTGTGACTTGTGACACAGGTGTCCGTGTGTCCTCACTGGGGGTGTGATGATAGTTCCATGCAGAGTTGAAACATGAAAGGGTATTAGAAACGTTCATATGAACATAGCCAGGCCATCCCATCCCTTAAAAGTTATGCATTGTATTAGTGTACAGGTTATTGTGAGACTTCCAATTTGCAAGGTGACATTTAGGCAACCACAGTCATGAATGTCTTCACACTAAGCTGTGGAGTAAATTCAAATGTGTGAGAGGTTCAATGGTGACTTGTGACACATGGCTAGTGATGTGAGTACCTCAGTGTGTTCCTGTCTAGGTGTTGCTATTGTGGTGTATGTGTTGTTTATCCTAGAGGGTTTCTGTGCAGTGAGTATATAAGTAGATTTTTGTCCTTACCAACAAGTAGTCCATTGCCATACCGTCCATCCTGGAAGTGTTGGTTGATGGTGCAGTGACGGAAGATGAATGCGTCATGTACACTCCCAGGATATTTAGCCACAATGTTGCTGATCAGTCCTTGGTGATCGACTATGGCCTGCACGTTGATGGAATGTGTGTGCTTCCTGTTGCGGTAGAGGTGTTCACTCGCAGCAGGTGGCACAAGGCGTACGTGTGTGCAGTCGATTGCACCAAGGACGTGCGGAAAGCCACTGATGGCGTAGAACCCCTGTTTTGTTTCCTGCTGCTTCTGCACTGTGTTAGGGAAGCAGATGTGGCGGGGTGTCAGTCCAATGATGGCATCCAGTACTTTAGGCAGGAATGCGGAGAAAGATGGTTGTGAGATTCCACCAACCAGGGCACCAGTTGTCTGAAAGGAGCCACTTGCCAGCAGGTGAAGTACGGCAAGCAGCTTTGTTTCGGTTGGGATAGTGCGTGGAGTCACTAAAGTGGGGGCCAATTGCTGTTCAATATTTGTCAGCAGCTGCTGAATGGCCTGCCAGTTCAACCGGTACCTCTGGATGATGTCTCGTTCCCTGAGGCCATGCAGGGTTGTTCGTGGGCGGAATATCCTCTCCTGCCTTCTGCGCTGTCTTTGGGGTCCCTGCTGTTGTTGTTGTGGCTGCTGTTGTTGCTGCAGGGCTCTGCGTCTACGTGCACGTTGAAGAAAAAGCACCTCCATGTCTCCCTGTTGCTGCTCTGCTGCTCTGTTGTTTGTTCTGTGTGTTCTGATTAAGTACAGGTGTGTTTGCCCCATTTTAACACCTGCCCTGACCCAGGCGTTAAAATTTCACGCTATTCGTGCTTTGCGCCATTTTTTTGCGCCGCCTGCCGCGCGGAAGTGATTTTTGCCCTGGAGCATAAATACCACGCACCGCTATGTGCGTCTGTTTTTGGACGGGAACGCCTACCCTGCATGTCATTAACGCAGGGCGGGGTGCCGCTTCCAAAAACTGGCGCACATAGCGCCATTTTCCTGGTGCGCCGGATCGGGCGTCAGGGTTTAAATATGGGGCAACGTTTGCGCTGAAAGTGCGTCAAAATTTTTGACGCACATTCGGCGCAAACGGAGTATAAATATGCCCCCAAGTGCTTTCATTGTGCAGGACCACCTATTGCTAAGTGATTTTATTGTGTGGCCATATTCAAGATGTGTGGTAATACATAATAAAGCCAGTTGCAATGTGAAGGCACACAATATTCTTTATCGCAAAGGATGCTGAGTTGATAGATGTATATGTAAGTATATAAATATGTGGAAAGCGTATTTCCACAGGCCTGAAGATAGATTGGGGCGCGTTTATATATCTTCTTCCAAGGTGACTCATACTTTAAATTTAAAATCCCCAAAAAACGATTCAAAACTAATGCACAGCAATTAACTGAAGTGGAGCAAAAATGCTGGTGAAAGCTCAATATTGTACCACAAAATTTCAAGTATGGTACCGCAACATTTCACATACTGTGCTGCAATATCCTGGAGGGTCTGTGTTATGAGGTAGGAGAGATTGAGCCGATCCCTACTCCTCCTGTTAATGGATTGGATTCCCTAGGGGAGGAGGGAGAAGGAGAAAGTCAGGCCTGTCTCTGCAGTTTTGTGGAGAATTTATTAGGAGTACAAGTTTGCCACCGGTTGTACCTCTGCTGTGTTGTACTTTTTTCTCCTTTGTTCGTGTAAACATGTGAACAATAAAACATTGCCACAGGGTGCGCAAAGAGGCACTTGAAGGTCTCTGTCTCTCTATTTTTAAACAAATTCTGAAGATGAAGGTGATCTTTCCACCTGGCTGTAGTTTGCTTTTATCAGAGCCATGTAAAAATCTCTGCAATAAAATAGCACAATAGAGTTTCCTTGCTGCCAAAATAGAACACTGTCAGTGGGTCAAGTGTGTACAAAAGCATCAGAACTGAGGTCATGAGTGTAATGTGCGTGGTGCCAACGACTGTGCGGTTTTTCTTTGATATTTCAACTTTATGTAATTGAATAAAAAATAACGTACACACTTTAAATGTCATGAGACCTCAGTTGGTTAATGCGATCACTGCAAATGTATTTGTGTGTAACAAGAGAGAAAAAGAATTAAAACCAGGTTAGTGCAATGGGGATTAGTGGTGTGTGTATTTTTTGTGTTATGTGTTCTGGCCTTTGACAGGAAGATCTGTGAATAAGTTATTTTAAAATTGTATTACACATAGTATAAGATATGCTGCTGCAAAATGTGCAAAAAGAATAAGGGCCTGATTTCGAATTTACCAGACAGGTACTCACAAATGTGAAGGACATCCTTCCCACCTTACTACATATGCATTTGGATATAAGGCACTTGTAATAATGCAGACAGTATATCAGTCAACTTTGTGATGGGGTACCCGTCTGCTAAACTCTAAATCAGGACCTAAGGAACAGATTTACTGAGATTTTGCATTGGGGTTGCATCACTTTTATGGAACAACCCTGATGTAAAATCCTTTTTATCGTTTGCTAAGCCACACAAAGCCATTTGCCTGGTTTAGTAAATACACAGTAAGACAAGACAGCAAATAGCATTTCCTGGCATTACCTTGCATTGGGAAGGCATTCCCATGCATCCACCCAGGGATTTTGGTGCACTCACAGATTTACCGCCGACCATAAATCTATAAATGTGTCAAAAAGTTACCCTCCCTGAAGCAAGCCTAATGAGGTAAAATATCTTTATTTCTCCTTGTTATTTCCTCTTTCTATGTGAAATAAATTCTACAGCACACATAGAAACATATATGTGCTTTAAAGGATTGGTTTTTCTACAGGAAGTGATACAAAACAATCTTCGCTGTATCACAGACACTCTTTCACCACGGTGCAAAGGTGCCTCCATTGGCGCTAGGCTGCACACAGTGCGCAGCACAAGGAGACAGCAGAAATGTGCCATATTTTAGTATATATGGAGCATTTCTGCTGCCTCTCTTTGATGTGAAGCAGGGCAGTAACTTTGCTCTCTGCCCTACTTTGCGTGAAATGGATGTAGATATACCCCTTAATGTTTAAGATAAAACACAGGCTACACTGTACACAGTGCAAACATTTTTACTTGCCTACTAAAAAGACGAACTCCAGAACCCAGCTGTTAACACCCTTAAATTACCTTCCTAAATCAATACATCTTTATCAACAGAAAGCTTCAAGTGACTCCATTAATTAAAGACTATACTGACTCTGCAGCAGCCTTTATGTTTGCCAATTAACAAATCACACAAAAACACATTTCTTTCAGGTAGTATGCAGAGTGGCAAGAAGGCTTGCTGTTTCTTCCTTAGTTCTCTGTCCCGTACTTGGCTTTGCAGTGCAGAAAACACCTCTCTTCCCAACGTTTTCAGCTGGAGGCACCTGAAGTTTGGCATTACCATTAAGGGATGGTTGTTTTTTTAATAAAAATTATAGGAACTCTTTTTGATAATAAAAAGGCATGGCCACATTGTTCCCCATAAATCCCTCCCACTTTGATCTCTGGACAGAGTAATCATATCAATTCAAATCTTTAGAACATCTGTGTCGAATTCACAAACTTAAAGTAGAAAGGCATAAATGTTACTAGCTGCCAAGTGGGCTCATGTCATGCTTGACACCTCTATGCAAGTGTGGCCTTTAAGCCAACACTGTTTTTTTTGTGTGGTGAGATTTGTTGCCGTTTCTCACAATGATTACATCAAAACTACATGTCCCACAACACAGCAGACTTTAAAAAAAGTCCAGGATGGGTTCACATTACATCTATCAAGACCACCATTTTAATAAATAGTGAACACCAGCTGCAGCATCTCCACAGACCACCATTGATTCACAAGAAAAATATTGCATATCTACTGAATGTCAACAAAATAAGGTGCCTCAAAAAAGCAGCAAAAAACACAAACGTTTGCCACAAAATTTCCTTTTTTGTGCCTGTTAGACCTGACAGCCTTAGGGTGGTCACCCCTAACTTTTTGCTGCCTCCCTCCACATTGTAGATACTGTTTTTGCTGATTGCAAGACTTTGCGCAATTTACCACTGATAACCAGTGCTAAAGTGCATATGCTCTCTCCCTTTAAGCATGGTAACATTGGATCATACCCAATTGGATTATTTAATTTACTTATAAGTCCCTAGTAAAGTGCACTATATGTGCCCAGTGCCTGTAGATTAAATGCTACTAGTGGGCCTGCAGCACTGGTTGTGCCACCCACTTAAGTAGCTCCTTAACCTTGTCTCAGGCCTGCCATTGCAAGGCCTGTGTGTGCAGTTTCACTGCCAAAATTCGACTTGGCATTTAAAAGTACTTGCCAAGCCTAAAACTCCCCTTTTTCTACATATGTCCCCCCTAAGGTATGCCCTAGGTAACCCATAGGGCGGGTTCTATGTAGGCAAAAGGCAGGACATGTACCTGTGTGGATTACATGTCCTGGTAGTGTAAAACTCCTAACTTCGTTTTTACACTGTTGTGAGGGCTGCTCCCTTCATAGGTTAACATTGGGGCTACCCTCATATATTGTTTGAGTAGCTGCTGATCTGAATGGAGTAGGAAGGTACTATTTAGTATGGCCAGAATGGTGATACAAAATCCTGTTGACTGTTGAAGTTGGATTTAATATTACTATTTTTGAAATGCCACTTTTAGAAAGTGAGCATTTCTCTGCACCTAAATCCTTCTGTGCCTTACAATCCATGTCTGGCTGGGTTTAGTTGACAGCTACCTTGTGCATTCACTCAGGCACACCCCAAACACAGGATACTCAGCCTCACTTGCATACATCTGCATTTTGAATGGGTCTTCCTGGACTGGCAGGGTGGAGGGCCTGACACTTGTATGTCAAAGGACAGAAGCCTGCCCTCCCACAAAGGACTGCCACACCCCCTACTGGGAACCTGGCAGATAGGATTGAACTGAAAGGGGACCTTGTGCACTTCTATGCCACACTTTGAAGTCTCCCCCAATTCAAAGGCACATTTGGGTATTTAAACAGGGCCTCTGCTCCTACCAACTCCGACACTTCCTGGAGAAGAGAACCTGAACATGAACTTGCATCCTGCCAAGAAGACCTGCCTGGCTGCCCAAAAGACTCACCTGTCTGCTTTCTGTGAAGGACTGCTGCCTTGCTTTTGCCCTGCTGCCTTGCTGCTCTCTTGCTGTGGTGAGAAGTGCTTTCCAAAGGCTTGGATGGAGCTTGCCTCCTGTTCCCCGAAGTCTCCAGACCAAAAAGACTTCATCTCTAGAAGAAGGACTCCTTGTGCGGTGAAAATCAATGCAGAGCCTACCAGAAATGATGGGCAGCCTGCACCGCAGTGAAAAATTCACCACACGCCGAACCAGAACAACGCAGCCTGACTTTGCAACGAGCAGATCGACGCAACGCCATGGTAGAGACCGGAAATTCCCCGCACGGCCCACTGGATCGACGCACAGCCGAGCCGGAACGACGCAGCCTGACTTCCAGAGGGGAATCGATGCAGCACCTGCTGTGCGGTAGAAATTTCCACGCAACGCCCACCGTATCGAAGCAGCCCCTGTGACTTCATCCTGTCAGCGTCGGAAATCCATGCATAGTCCCCGGGCGTCCGAAACCCCACAACCCAAAGAGGATCCATTACCGAGCACCAGAAATCGACACACAGCCGACCCTGTGTGAAAACTAAATGACGCATCGCCGTGTGCGGCCCAAGAAATCGACCCACACACCCCCTTTGTTTCCATGCACCTCCTCCTCTGTGGTTCTTTGCAGAGATTTTGCACGCGAACCAGGTGCTTTGTGCTTGAAAGAAACAATTATTGCTTTTTAAAGACTAAAGACACTTTATATAACTTTTACAGTGATATCTCAACATATACTTATTGCATTTTAATCGTTTTGACCCACATCTTATCAGATAAATATTATATATTTTTCTAAACCCTGTGTGGTGTATTTTTGTGGTGCTATACTGTGTTATTGCATGATTTATTGCACAAATACTTTTACACATTGCCTTCTAAGTTAAGCCTGACTGCTCAGTGCCAAGCTACCAGAGGGTGGGCACAGGATAATTTGGATTGTGTGTGACTTACTCTGACTAGAGTGAGGGTCCTTGCTTGGACAGGGGGTAACCTGACTGCCAACCAAAGACCCCATTTCTAACAGTGCCGCAATATTTCCTAACCCATGCTGCAATATTATGGGGGCAGGCATGGGGATGGTGTCTGTTTAAATGAAGTTTAGTTAGCTGTACCAGATGCTTAAGCCTCATTAGATTCAGAGGTGAGTTATGGTGATCCTAGTGAGTGTCTTGGAAGGTGTCTACAAATTTTGAGTCTCTTGTTTGAGGCCTGTATAGCAGTAAAATGATGGGTGCTGCATCAGCTTTTGGCCAGGTTTCCCTTGTAAAGAGAAGGTTTATGGAGGTGCTGGGATCAGGTTGCGGGTGTTCAAGTATTTCACTTATCCATGAAGGATATGTGAACTTCCTTGCACGTCCGGCAGTTTCAGGCAACAGTACAAATGTCAATATAACTTGGGTGATTAATGTCACTGCTGGAGAGAGATTCAAAATTTGTCCAGTGGCAGTTGTTTACTCATGGTAAAGTAGCACAGAGGGATAATTTGCCTGCTGCAAAGAACGTGTACCATGCAGATAACAAAACTAAGTGTGAGTGAATTATGAGTAGCTCTTTAAAAAAACATGACATGTATGTCAGAGAGGAGCTATGGAGAGATGAGGGGCACTGTTGGAGAGCAATACGGAGGAAATCCTTGAAGAAAGAGGTAATTGGGGTGTGCCAAAAAAAAACTGTCACATTGGGCACCACCTGGTCTAAAGCTGGCCCTGATTGTGACCACTCTTTCCATGAAGACTTACAATCACTAGTTACTCAAACTCTTAACTAGAATCAAATCCAGGACTCTGCCTGGAACTCATAGTGGAATGGCTTCAGATAGTGATGTGCAAACATCAGAACCTTGCTCATTAATATAAATGACCCGCGTGCGGCAGCACGTCATTGCATCTTGTTGTGATGTTTTCTTGTCCTGGGCTGGAAAAATTTAAAATTGGTTGGAGGGAAACAATTGTGTAGGCTTCATAGCACAGGTGCAGTGCAAACTAATGCATCTACCCGGTAATTTGACCTAAACCTTAGACAGAATCATTGCCACAAATCCTGGCGTCATTGCATGGCACAACATCAATTATTAAGGGGCTGATTTAAGAGCTCCTAGCACCATCCCAACGACATTAGCGCCATTCTTTGCTGTTAACGTGGCTTAGCTGGCCAAAAACACTGCACCATATTTACAGAGTTGCATAATGCATGCATTGCGCCACTTTGTAACACTTTGTGCTACATTATGCCTGTGCCAGGCATAATGTATCCAAAGGGGGCATTTCCCCATTAGGTGGGGGGGGGGTGAAAAAAGACGCAAGGAAATCGAAGAGATTTCATTGTTCCATTTTCTTTGTCACTTTTAACACCTGCTCAGAGCAGGTGTTAAAAGGGGGCATGCCATTGAATACAATGGGCTCCTATGTACTCAGTAGGAGTAGCGCCAAAATGTTGGCGCTACTCCTGTAGGGTACATCAATAGCATCAGGAATTCTGATGCTATTGCCCCCCCACACCATGTGCCACGGTGCGCTGTATTTTAAATACGGTGCACATATGTGGCTTTAGGGGGGCACTAAGGGGTGCAAGGAAAGTAACGCTGCACTGGGTGCAGTGCCACTTTTCCTGAATCAGCCCCAAAATGTGTTGAAAAACTAGGTGGAGTCACCAAATAGTAGTTCGAGTGTTATTCTTTTCAGTTTGCTGGGCGATAACCTTGCCAATTTGTATCCTATTTTTCCTTTTACCTCTTCCTCCTCGCTACACCCCACCCAGCCCACTCACCTCAACCCCCATTCCTCATTCCACGGTACTTATGAACGGCATTCATGTCGTACAGCTGTCAGTGTGCCTTCAATGTGGAAATCAAAGTCCATTTTATTTTTTAAAACACCCTTATATGTGGCTTTGTAAAGCTTGCATCCAAAACCTGGGTATTTCAAGTGGCGTACACCCTGAATATCGACCCCAGAATATCGATTGAAACCTGTACTGAAGACAAAATATCAAAAATAAATATTGACCCAGTAAGTCTATATTTTGTATACCTAACTCCACTTATACGTACCTATGCAGCACATGTATCTTCAAGGTACGTAGATGTGGAATTAAGAATAGCAGATCTATAGTTCCCTATATGCAACTTACCTTACGATATTTTGTCCCTCCATATCTAACCTCGATATTATTGTATCGCGAAATTCTAGGGGTCGAAATTCAGTAGTACAATCATTTCAAGTTAAATATACAGCCTCTAACGCACAGCCACCTTATTCCTCGTAGTTTCAAATCGCTCTGAGCGATGCTCTGGGGTAGCCAAATGTTCCCATAATTGACCCCTTTTGCCCTCTGCAGTTAGGTGAGGTGGCATTTCTCTTGGGCCTTCATAGATAATTCTTTAATAGTCTTCATCAATTTTGGTTTGTGATATCTAATGCTTCCCCTAGAGGAGTTGGCCGATTTACATCAGATTCCAGCCTCCCTTGGTTGACTCCAAGCAATCAGTGTTTCCATATAAGAGGTCACAGTGTAGCATCGCCTCTGCGAAGAAGCCATCACGACGTCCACCAGGAGCTGACACAGAAGCCTTAGTCCATCACTGAGAAATACAGAACGCATTTCATAGTTAATGCAACACTGTCTCACCCACCAAGTATAAGACGACCACTCATAAGTTTAACAAAAGAACAGATATGGAAACCTGATCAAATACAATCTTTAAGAAGGACAAACAAAAATCTTAGCCTTCTCGGCCACTTCACGGGTAGCTGACTGCCTTCTCTTGTGACACACCGGACACAGCTGTATTCAAAGAAGAACTAAGCTTTGCAAGGTAATTACGTACTTAAATGTATCAATACGTATAACAAATGCTTATTTGTGCAGGGTCCAGAGTTCCGATTTGGAAGGTATTTACCACATTGGTAATTACCTGATTCGTTAAATACCTCACCTTTCTTTATATTTTGGCAGGTCAAAACTGTCAGAATTTAACAGATGAACACAGTACAGTATTTACCGTAATATCACGATTTCGGTGCGTTGAAAACCAAAACCTGCATGTCATTCTCCCAAAACTCGAAATAGGTGCTGTTTATCTCAGCCCATACATTTCGAACCCCACTGTATCGGATTTTATGAGATATAATAACTAGCACCTTCTCCTGTGACCAACTCAGAATCACGGTCCAAGTGTGAGTTGCTTTGTCTCATCTGTGGAGGCTTGCTGTACACCGTCCATCACGCCGTTATTATCGCCAGTGATTCCTTCTAGAAACTCACAGTATAACGCATTGAGCAGACTCCCGATGTGACAACAAAAGTTCCTGGTCAGATGGTCCTATTACCTACAAAATCTATAAACCCCTAAATGATAAAAGTGCATCAGAGGCCCTTTATGTCAGACCGAGACTCCGTCTCCTATGATTGTTTGTGTGATCCTGGGCTAAAGTGAACTCTGGGGATGTTGGCAGCACACAGTAGTCCTCCTCTGATGCTTTCCATCGTCCCTGCTTCTATATGAGACTTTCGTTTGACCTACTTCCTTAAGGTACCTGCTCAAGGCAACATACTCAGGCGTGAGAACAGAATCTCACATCTTAGGAGGAGATCCACAATTCTACCCTCTCCTACATTAATGGAGAGATTTAATTTTCATATTCCAGAAATCACCATTTGTTCAATGCCTATCACGTGTTCAGATTATCAGGTGACAGTTTTCTATCACTATAGCAGTGGATTAAATGCTATTCATTGCTGCCATTTCTACACCAAAGAGCACCCATATTCTACCTTAACAAAAGAAGGCACTTTTCGAGATGCATGTGACAAGTCCTCCCATTAATGGGAATTCTAGAAATCGCTCCTATTGATACAGACATTATTTCAGACGTCAGATGAAAAACGCTTTGTTGTCTAGTGGCAGAAAGCTACAAACTATAGCAAACCCTGTGCAAGGAGATCTAGGCCCTCATTGTGAGTGGTGATGTCCCACAGGATCCCTTAACTATGGGGGGAATCGACCCGGTCGCTACAAGTATCACGATGCATCTGAATCTGGTATTTCCACGTCCAGAGACACCGAACCAAGTTTCACGGTGTGAATGTGCACCCGGTCCAAGCATTGAACGGGTTGTGGGCAGGAGAATTGCTCGGCCCCTGCCGGACAATAGTTCCCCTATACCATCTCTCCGTGCCTTGGTTTGCCCTGCCTACCCATCCCTCTCTCATTAACACCTTCCACCTGTCCTGAGCAGCTGGAAAATCTTAGCAGGTTTGACCCCTGAATTGGAATTGAGCCTGGAACTTACAGATCTGTGTACATATTTTCGGGGACAAAGCTCGTAATTGCTGAATTTTGTTGCAGGGATAAAGGCAGGAAACCACCCACTATAGTTATACCAAAGTCAAGCAAACTCGTAATGACGTTGTTAGACCTATAATTCAGGTGAGCAGTTCTTACTATTTTGTTCAAAAAGAGGGACACTGTTATAAAGTCCAATACTCGTCACGCTTCAATTGAAGTATAGGCTTTATTTCTTCTCCTTCACTCTGCGCCTTCCTTCATCTCCTCACTTTCACCTCACAACATTCTAACATGCCCTCCAGTCTCTTGCCACCTCCCGACCAGTCCATTCTTATCTTTCCACAGGGGAGTGGAATATACCATTATGAACTAAGTCCTATCTGTAACGTAAATACATTATATTACCTATAAAATTAATTAACTAATGACATTTATTATTAAATAACATAATTATGAGAAACTATCAACTAATGTAATTCTCTATCTTAATGACATTGAACTAGGATATAACACATCTTCCCATTATAATAAAACAAATAACCAGATTTTATATAGTGTTATATTCAATTATACCAAAAATTATGAAATTCTAGGAACATAGGTATGAATGTTATTGATCATATTATTTAGTATAGTCCTTGCTCCAAACAGGAGATTTGGTCACACGAGTACTTGGAGTTCTCTGCACATTGTTCTGGGACCTTCTCTGTGCATGTCCACTCCGTGTGGGATTTTCACCTGGGTTTACAGCGGTGACTGGATTCACATATTTTGTAATTCTGTCCATGCTCCAGCATTGTCCATTTGTCAGAACCACCACATTGTTTTTTACCTTAGAAATGCAATAGGGGCCCATGAATTTAGACTCTTTTACTCCTACTTTTGAATAACCTATTGGTTTCCTGATCATTACCTGGTCCCCTACCTTCCAGCATTGTTTTGTTACACCAAATCTGGTATTGTACCTCTTTTTATATTTTTCCTGGTTTTTTGATATGTTCCCAAAATCATATGATGAAGTATTATCGCACCTCCTTCCCCCACCCAACCACGATGGGTAGAATTTAGTACACGGTTCCCTCCCTCGTAACGATGAGAAGGGTGATATTTTGGTAATTGAGTTGGGAGTGGTATGATAGGCCCATAACATTTCCCTAATGGCATTTTCCACATTAGATCTGTTAATGCTTGCTAATTGGATACATTCCTTTACCATTCGATTGGCTCGTTCTACTAATCCATTGGCTCTGGGGCAATATAAAGCTGTAGTGTGATGTTTTATCCCAAGAGAATTCAAAAATTGTTTCATCGAGCTTGACGTCAATTGGACTCCGTTGTCAGTTACAAGAACCTCTGGAATTCCCTCTACACTAAATACATTTTTCAGGATATTAATGACTTACTCAGTGGTAATTTGGTTAACCAGTTTAGTAGTGATCCAATGTGATTGGTAATCTATGAGAATTATAGCAAATCTTGTTGGAAGCCCAGTATAGTTAAGAGGACCAATGATGTCTAAGGCTAATTTAATCCATGGCTTGATAGGAATCTGTACTGGACATACGGGTGTTTTGCGTATTATTTTGGATTTGTCGCTTAAAGCACAAATGGAACATTCTTTGACTTCGTTCTCAATCATAGAATCCATATTCAGGAACCAGAATCTTTCTCTCACTCGGGCCTTAGTAAGACTCCTCCCTAGGTGGCCTTCATGAGCAAGTTTTATAATCTTTTGATTGAGTTCCTGAGGGGGTATAATTTTATCATTCCTAAGAACATAATTGTCTTTTTCGTTAATTTCTAATCTAACCTCCCAAAAGTCTTTGATGGTGTCTTCTAGGTCTTTTTTTCCTAAGGGCCAACCTTCTTTTGCTTTCGATCTCAACAGAGTTAAGGTATCATCTTGTTGGCAGGCTAAGTTCCATTCCTCATCACTAATGGAGGGTAATTCTATTGACAAAATGGGGTATTCCGTAGTATCGAACGTTTCCATACAGTTCAACGGAGTTCTTGAAAGGAAATCTGCTGCATAATTTTTATCTCCTGGTAAATATTCAACCGTAAAATAGAAGTTTTCCAGAGCTAGAATCCATCTAGCTATCCGGGGCGTGCTATTATTGAACCCCTTGGTGGAGAATACATATACTAATGGTTTATGGTCAGTGCGTAAGGTGAACTGAGTGCCCCATAGGAAGAATTTAAAATGTTTTACGGCCCAGAAACATGCAAGGGGTTCTCTCTCGATGACCGAATAATTGGCTTCAGCTTTGTTCAAGGTCCTAGATGCGAACGCTACAATTCTCTCCTTGCCATCTATGATTTGTGATAAAGTGGCCCCCAGACCCAACTTGCTGGCATCAGTTGTGAGAAAGGTTTTTCTATTATGGTCAAAATTACATAAGTATGGAGCATTCACAATGGCAGTTTTGATTTCCTTAAATGCATTATTATGGCATTCGTTCCATTTGTAAGGAACATGGTTTTTCAATAGTTCTCTAAGATCTGACGAGACAGAAGAGACATTTTTTACATATTTCGCCATAAATTCAGCAAGACCCAAAAAGGAACTTAATTCATCCTTGTTTTTTGGAGCTTTGGTGTTCCTTACTGCGTCAACAAGGGAAACTTTAGGCTTGAAGCCATCTTTTGAAATGACGTGCCCTAAGTACTCCACTGAGTTTACCTTCTACCGGCACTTTTCTTGCTTTAGGGTAAGACCCGCTGTTTTGAGTTTACCAAGAACGATTCTAAGGTTTTTGTCATGTTCGTTCTCTGTTGATCCATATAAAAGTACATCATCTTGGAAACAGAGAGTATTAGGTACCTTACCTAGAATATTCTGCATATTTTTGGGAAAACTGCCGCAGCAGATGCCAGGCCAAAAGGCATTCTATTAAACATGTAGGATCCAAATGGAGTAGTGAACGCTGTGAGCCATTTTGAATCAGGGTGTAATTCTACTTGATGGTAAGCACTAGAAAGGTCTAACACTGAGAAGCATGATGCCTCCCCTATAGTGCTTAGTACTTCATGTATTCTTGGGAGTGGATGCCTTTCCACCCAGATATTTTTGTTTAAATCTCTCAAATCCACGCATATTCTAATATCGTTGCAATTACTCTTTTTGACCACCACAATGGGGGCCAACCATTCCGAGCACTCAATGGGTTGAATAATTCCTTGCGATTCTAATTTCTCTAATTCTTTTTTTACAGATTGTCTCAGTAGGTGTGGAATTGGTCTGGTTTTATGTACAATGGGTTTATTTTTGGGTTTGAGTTTGATTTTATGTTGAAAGTTTTTTAATAGACCTAGTTTATTGCAAACAATTTCGGGGAACTCTTGAATGAAAGCTTCCCCAGAATTAACATTCTCGATGCACATAACTTGTTCAGGATTATTAGGATCCAGTTTTATTCCCAGTTCCTTTTGATGTTGCCAACCAAGTAAGTTGGAACCTTCCTCTACGACATAAATTTTACCAACCGTGGACCTATTTTTGAATGAAATAATACTTTTAAACATGCCTTTCAAGATGATCGGGTCTTTATTGTAACCTTTCAGGCTGATATCTGGATTTTGGAGCTCTATTACGTTGCTTTTTTTAATCTTGTTAAAGTCTGCAATACTTATTATGGTGAATGGTGAACAAGAGTCAGCGTACGCTTGTATTCTTTCGTCATTAATCACAATTGTGCACACCGGGTATTGGGTGTTGATTTTATCATCTGTGTTCACTTGCAGTATAATTTATTTAATTAACTGTGGTAGTTCTTCAGATTTTTTGCTATCCCCATGTTTTGAATTGTCTTTACATACCCTCGCGAAATGGCCTTTTTTGTTGCACCTTCTGCAGATTGCAGATCTCGCCTGACAAGAGATGGAATTAGTAAGGTGATTGTTACTCCCACAACGGAAGCATGTTAAATTCATTCTGTTACTACTATTCCTTTGGGGTTGTTTCTCACTACCTTTAATTTTAAAAATGTTATCCTCTCTTACACCTTCCATTACCTCATTTATATGTGCCTCTGGAGGAGGGGAATAAATCTCCTGCAAACAAATTGCAGTGTGTTCGATTGATTTTGCTAATTCAATTGCTTCTATTAAACCTGGTTGTTTCTGTAGAAGCTTTTTTTGTATTTTAATGTTATCAGTGCAACAAACTAATTGATCTCTAATTAAAGAGTCGTTTAGATCTCCGAAGTCGCATAAAGTGCTTAATCCTCTTAAAGCCGCAATATAATTCGTCACACTTTCCTGTTTGCCTTGGCATCGTGAAAAAAAAATTATGTTGCTCTAGAACTACGTTGATTCTGTCTCCAAATTGCTTTTCTAGTTTAGAATATGTGGTAACGTATTCATCTTGGGCTTCACCCTCAATGAAAATTGGATCAGGAAGAGATTCATATATTTTCCTTCCATGAGTTCCCAAATTGTGAAGTAAAATATGCTGCTTCCTAATGGGGTTGAATTTATCCCCCCCGATTGCAATTAGGTAAGATTCAAAAATCTTAAACCAATCTTTCCAGGGTATGTTTGGCTCACCCATCTCATTCAAAAAAGGGATTGGTTGGGACATTCCGGCTGCCGCCATTGTACTGGGTTAATAAAGCCAAATTACAATAAGTTATATTCTAAATAAGTACTTCAATGAGAGGCAAAAATATCACAATTACGTTAAACATTACTTTTTTTAAGCAAATGAATTAAAGCAATGCATAGAAATCAATAATGTGCTGCCGTCCATTCAAACTTTAAGTAAATTGCAATAATTGGAGACTATAAGAACAATGTCCAATGCTGACGGTGTCATACGATGTTGTGCCTGTCCACATGGGTTTTTTGACAGGCGAGAATGCTGTGCCTGTCAGCGTAATACTTACATGTAAATTGTATGTTCAACAATATGGAGATCCACTTCCCAATAGAAATATTTAACAGTACATAACCTCACCTAGAAATGTTTGACAGTCTAAGATTTTTAGACAGGAACTGTAAGTGCTGTGCCTGTCAGCGTAGAAGTACGTTGCACAGGTCGGCTCTGAATGTTTATCAAAGAGAAAACCACGCGGTGTCAGCACGCTCCGGCCGTGATTGAACAGCTGAGATTCCAGATTGTGCGCAGCCGATTCTAGTCAGAAGCGTCTTCTTCGCCCAGAAATTAAATTTCCCTTTGCTGAGTGGAGCACCGATCAACTGTGTAAACACCTAAACGAAATTCTTGAGGTTCTAGCCTGTACGCGGCTCGCAGTGGCTGTCGAACTTCGGTGGGATCACCTCGCTGTGTCAGCAGTTCCTCGAGCACCGATCAGCTGTGTGATGTAAATACGTTGTGGAAATTCTTGAGATTCCTTCCTGTGCGCGGCTCGCAGTAGCCGCCAAACTTCAGTGAGATCATCTCACTGTGTTAACAGTTCCTCAAGCACAGATCAGCTGTGTAACGAAAATACGTTTGAGGAAATTCATGAGATTCCAGTCTGTGCGCGCCTCGCAGCAGCCGCCTAATTTCAGTCAGAGGCGTCCCTGTCTATGTCAACACTCAATGCCCTGAAACGTATTCATGCGCGTTACCTCCCGCGCTCTATGCTCGCCTTTAATTAATGATTAACGTGATCTCGGAACGCGCTTGAATTCGGATGTGCGCGAAGTCAGTTTCAGGGTGGTCCCCCGATCAGTTGTGAAAATTCCGCTTGCGCGCTGCCTTATGTCCCATGAATATCTATCAGCGGTGTTCCTCATGCTGATGTCTGTACGTATTCTCAAGCAGTTCCAAGCCCTTATAGATAGACCAAAGGTCACAGGATAGGTGGTAATGCTACCAACCTATAACATTATATTACCTATAACATTAATTAACTAATGACATTTATTATTAAATAACATAATTATGAGAAACTATCAACTAATGTAATTCTCTATCTTAATGACATTGAACTAGGATATAACACACGTGATGGCGTGGAAAGGACATGGGCATAAATATAGGGTGACGCTATAGATCATTCAGAAACGTATGCTCGCCCAGTGGCTACAAGCCAAACAAGCAGTTGCAATGCACTAGGGTCTCGCATTTGTCCGAGTTACAGCTATTACCAGTTGTAAACTCCCAACCGGATTTTTTTTGCCACGTCAACAGAAAAAACAGCGCTATCGCGCTGCTACAGTTCACTCGTAATGAAACCTCTTGGCAAAAGTGCAAATATGTACGTAACCGGCAAAAGTGCAATTTACTGTGTAACAGGGTCGATATTATGCAAAGCGCTCGACTTCTGCCAAGTGAGATCGCACTGCGAAAATAGAGAAAAAGTAGTCCACAAACTTGACGGGAAACAGCGAGCCTCGCATGTTTTCTGTACTTGGTCGCTGCGCTCGAGGAGGGCTAACTACCGGAAAAGGCATGACGTATGCGTGCCTTCTACTAATAAAAGCAAGCAGATTCTAACAGGCAAGCCCACGAACCAATGAAAGACACTGACATGATGTGGACGGGGCTCCGAGCCCTTTTCTAATTCCTAAAGCGTCTCGCTAGCAATACGCATGCGCAAGAGCATGCAACGCAGGCTTGACCCTAAAAAATCACAAGCAGTAAAAACATTCCACCGCTCCTGGTTTGCTTTCCTGCAGAATCAGCAATGGTCACTTGGTGGCAGCAGATGTCATGCAAGTGATGTTTATGAAGTTGAAAATTACCGAGCTCTTTCTCTGCTGACATGATGGCAAGACAATTGGTGTGAAATGGGGCTGTGAATTGTACGAAACACATTAGCCTCTGGCAACAGCGAGCAAGTGCTGTCTGTAGTTAGAATTTTCAGTACTCGATATAGAAGTGGCAGAAATTGTAAAGATAAAAAGCAGTGCCCATAAAATATGGAAAAACCTTCAAAAAGCCTGAAAGGGGGAACCTGCAGGAGTGGGAAAAAGAGGTAGGGAGCGTCTGATGCTGGATTAAAGGATTAAAGAGGCATGCAACGAGTTGAAGACTACACAGCTTTAGTATTCAGCACTCTGGTATTTAATTTCACCAGCCACCAGATTGCACCAGCATTTAGGCCCTCATAAAGAACATGGAGGTCTGGACCGCCACGCCGGCGGTGGTGGTCATTGCCGCCAGTGGCATGGCGGTCCAGACTGCCATATTCTGAACGTGGCTGAATTGCCATGGTGGAAACGCCGCTGCCCTCCGGATAATGAGTCGCATTCCGCCAGCCTTTCCCGGGCGGTTTACTCCGCCAGGGAAAGGCTGGCAGAATGAGTGACTCGGACCCCCCCTGGGGGCCCCTGCACTGCCCATGCACTTGGCATGGCAGTGCAGGGGCCCCATGCACAGCTCTGTTGTGCATTTCACTGCCTGAATTACAGGCAGTGAAATATGTGACGGGTGCTGCTGCACCCGCTGCACTGGCACATTGCCGCCAGCTCCATTTGGAGCCGGCGTCAATGTTCAGGCCCTGTTTCCAGCTGGGCCGGTGGGTGGAAAGTACAGTTAAGTACTGAGGAGGTGGCCCGAGAAGATGTGGCTCCTGCTCTGTGGATGCAGGGGATATGCGCAAGCTGGAAGTCGACAGGCCATAGGATTCTGGTCATGGTGTGGAAATTGATGCAGTTGTTGAGGTAAGATGCACTTGGACTGTGCAAGGTTTTGTCCGTGTGGGTGAAGAGCTTGAGAGTGCCTGATTGTGGGCATGAAGCTAGTGGAGCTGTTTGTGGTGTGAGGTGGAGTATGTGTGGGGAGGGAGCCTGAGTGGGAGAGTCCTAGCTGATATTTCCCAGTCACAGTCTCCCTGCTGGTTGTTTCCTCTGCCTTTGTAAAGATCTCTCTCGGCCACCTTTTTTGTTATTTCCACTGGCACCATGTTGTGTCAGCAGTCATGTTTTCTTCTCGTGGCCCAACCCTATGCTTTCCACATCAGTCCCACAACCCCGCTTTTTCTGCATATGCTTTTCATTCTTTTCCAGTACTTCATGAATGCCACAATGTGGCTGCGGCCGCAAGTTGTTTCATTTTTAGGTTGAGCATAGCAGCGCACAAGTGCTACTTTTCTGACGTGTTGGTATGTATCTGTGCTTTTAACAACACCCACCCTACGCCCATCACTACTACTCACTTGTGGGCTTGCCCTTCAAAAATCCTTTGATGAAATTGGTAAATGGTTTACGTTAGTCCCAGGTTTTGTTACCGCCTTGGCCATCGCCCTTGTTACATGGATAATTGCACTTTTGCTGATAAGTTTGACTGCGAGCAAACTTCTTTTTCCTTTTGTGTGCCTCTTCACGCTGATGCTCATGGCGGCCGTGTCGCTATGAATCGATTCCCTTATGTGAAACTGTTTTACTTTCAATTTTCAGTTCATGTGGCAAGAAAAGTCTGGTTAGGAGATAACTACGCTAATAGCTCTAACTCGAGCAAATGCAAGACCCATTGCATTGCAAATGCTTGTTAGCCCCGTTGCTTTATTAGTGTACTAGCACTGCACATCCTCAATACAGACTGTTCCTGTCCCCTCTGGCTCACTGCATTCACCATGATCTGACATCAGTTATGGATGATTTTGTTTGTTTAGTGCTTCTATTCACTATCATGCCTTCATCTGTCCCCTTACCATCCAGATAGTGTGTCTGCCCCTTCCTGCTGCTGTTTATTTATTTATTTAGTGCAGTTGTATGTAGCATGAACTCGGCTTATGGACATTAGAGTACTTTTACATGAACAACAAATTACATCACTCTTTTTTTGGAGATCAAGGTGGCACAGGAGTTTACATGCTTTGCCAGAATCACAGGATGTTGAACTGAGGTCAGACTCAGACTTGGGCCAAATTTACTAACATTCAACCCAAAGCAATGCAACAATCAAAGTTGCTGCACTGCCTTATGTCAAAGCAATGTGGCATCTCGAATAAAATAGAGCATTTTTTTCCTCTCCTCAGGCTCTGGTGCACTTTGGGCTGCCATGAGCCAACATCTAATCCCTTGTGCTATAGTACAAGACTATGGCCCTCATTACAACCCTGGCGGTCGGTGTTAAATCGTCGGTAAGACCGCCAACAGGCTAGCAGTAAAAAAAATGGAATCATGACCATGGCGGAAACCGCCAACATAGATAGCCACTTTAACACTCCGACCGCCATGGCGGTAGAAACAAACACCGCAGCGGTAACCGCCAACAGCAGGCGGAAGACAAAGTACCGCCCACTCTATCATAACAGGCCTATCCGCCACCTTTTCCGGGGTGGAACCAACGCTATCAAAAGCACGGCGGAAACAGTACACAGAAGGGAAACCACTCACCTCTCGACACCCAACTAGGAACCAGGACGCCATGGAGCCCGAACTACACGTCCTGCCTATGCTGCTCTTCCTCCTGCTCTATCAGGAGCAGGACAGACGCCGTCGACGACCACGGTGAGTACTGCACCTACAACACAGGGGAGGGGGGAGGGAAAAGAGAGTGACACACACACGCAACACGCAATACCCCCACCCCCACCCACACCCACAATAACATACACACAAATACATGCAGCAGCATTACATATACATCCCCCCACCCCCCCGGAAGAACGCAAGGACAAAAGGAAATGATTGTAACAATTGTAATCATGAAAAATCTGATAGTCAAAATTCAAAATTCAGCATATACAAATATGTACACCAACTACACAAGTCCGGATAGTGTACCAATCATTGTCCGTGGACACTGGACCCCAAATGCATGTGCGGAGCCCACACAAGATACCTGACTCGAAACGGAGAGAACACTGCTGGGGCATCAGATCGAAAATAAACAGGCACCTCAGGGGGAGGGGGAGGTGGGCACCTCAGCCAGATGAACGCACGACGCCACTGCTGCACGAGGGGGCTCCATGCCCATTGCTGTATCCTGGAGAGTGCAAAGCCACAGTCTCTCAGGTCTCTCCAGTGGGTGGTTTGCCCACTGCTTTATCCTGGGGAGTGCAAAGCCACAGTCTCTCAAGTGGATGTCATTCTCCACTGGTTCTGGAGGGGGAATGGTGCCCAGAGTGCTTCATCCTGCCAAGGACTGAGATAGTGGATGTCATTCTCCACTGGTTCTGGAGGGGATCTGGTTCCCAGAGTGCTTCATCCTGCCAAGGACTGAGGTAGTGGATGTCATTCTTCACTGGTTCTGGAGGGGGCATGGTGCCCAGAGTGCTTCATACTGCCAAGGACTGAGGTAGTGGATGTATCTCATCACTGGTTCTGGAGGCGGCATGGTGCCCGGAGTGCTCCACATGCGTGTGGCCGGTACCATTCCCCCACCTGGGTGTGTGTGCCATGAGATTGCTGAGGAACAGGTAGCATGATATGCCATGGAGGCAGCGACATACCCCACACTGCTGCGGCTTCGCCTTCCACCTGCAGGTGCAAACAGTGATGGAAGTCATGCCTCATGGAAGCTGGCCACGGTCCAGGAAGTCTCCTCCAGCCTCGGATGACTGACCACTGGGGATGGTAGCCATGTCAGCGGTGGTGCCACTGTCCGAGCACGTCGCGGGGCTTGTGGCGGTGCTTGCGGCGGTGTCTGTGATGGCGGTGCTGGCGGTGGTGCATGGGTCAGCACCTGCTGAGGGACACAGCAGGATGTCTCCTGCACCCTCGGATGGCTGCCCACTGGGGAAGATGCTGGGGATGTGCCGGTGGCTGTGCAGGTGGCGGTGCAGGTGGCGGTGCAGGTGGTGGTGCAGGTGGCGGTGCTGGTGGCGGGGCAGCTTGCGGTGTTAACCGCCGTACAAGTTGGTGTTGTCGTGGACAGAAGGGGTGGCACTGGTCCCTCAGTCGGTGCCACCGTGCCCTGTCCTGACCTGCTCTTCTGCTTTTGTCCCTTCCCCACCTTTGATGGTGCCACAGGTGTCTTGCCACTATCCCCTTTTGTTTTTGCGGTGCCCTTGGTGGCTGGTAGGTGCGGCTTCTCCCTCCGGGATGTGGGCACCTTCTTCACCTTGGCAGGTTGCAGAATGTCCTTCCAGTCGCTACGTGGCACACAGGCAGCCCTGATGGGTGGCGCACTGGATGACCCTGCAGTTGCTGGCACCACTGTGCCTGGGGATTTGGTGGCTGAGGTGCTGGGCTGGGACCTGGAAAGCCTGGCCCTAGAGGAAGGACAGGGGGGCGGTAAAGGGAAGAGGTCAAGGTTTGCCAGGAAAGGTTTTTTGACACTCTGGGACGGGAAGATGGAGTGGGTTTGGGAGTGGAGGAAGAGGTAGTGGTTGTAGGAGGTGTATGTTTGCTGAATTTGGGTGAAGGTGCATGGGCCGGAGGCTGTTGTGAGGTGGATGGCTGTTGGGTGGGTGTGTGCCTGCGTTTGTGTAGTTTGGGAGGAGGGCTCGCAGACACACTGGGAGAGGACACTGGGGATGTGTGCATGGTAATGGGGGTGGTGAGTGCACATGAGTGGTGTGTGGTGATGGGCGTGCTGGTGATGGAGGTAGTGGCTGAGGATGTAGTGCATGCAGGTGTGAGTGGAGACAAGACAGGGAGGGAGGAGGAGGACGTGGAGGAGGGGGACACAGTGGAGGCAGTGGATGTTGCTGTGTCTGCATGGGGATGGTGCTTGTGTGAGTGCTTGTGGGATGAGTGGTGCTTATGTTTGCCATGTCCACTCTTGTGTGTTGATGAGTGTGCATGCTGGTCTGATGGTGTGCTTGGGATAGGCTGAGGTACAGGGGATTGGGTCTGGGTAGTGGAAGTTGGAGGGGAGAGGCTGGAAACAGGGACAATGGCTGCCATCAGTGCTGAGGCCAGGGCCTGAAATGCTCTCTGTTGGGCCACCTGCCCAGAATGAATGTCCTCCAGGTATGCATTTGTTTGTTGCAAATGCCTCTCAACACCCTGGATGGCATTCAAAATGTTAGATTGCCCAACAGTGAGGGATCTCAGGAGCTCAATAGCCTCCTCACTGAGGACAGCAGGGCTGACTGGGGCAGGGCCTGAGGTGCCTAGGGCAAAGGAGTGGGCACAGGACACACGCTGAGGGGCTGCTGGAAGGGCAGTGCTGGTAGGGGGGTGGCGGCTGTACCTGTTGATGCAGTGGGCACAGAGGTGCCCGCCACCACAAAGGAGCTCGCATCAGAGGAGGAGACACTGTCGCTGGTGAATGCTCCTGTCCCCGTCGTGGAGCTCCCCTCGCCCTCCGTCCCACTGGTGGCTTCAGACTCCGTTGCGTCACCCTCCAGGGCCAAGTGGTTTGCAGCTCCCTCTTGCTCCGGTGCCACTGCTCCTCCGCCTGATGATGCTATTGCACACAAGAACAGGGAGACAACAAAATGGGGAGGGAAGACAGAAGTAAAACATGTTCAGAGCATGCAACACCACTACCGTCGGTGGACACAACACACAGGGAGCAGCCCTCAGCACTACGCCATGCACTAACAGTTCCTAGAAAATTCACATGCCCATGGGGCACGAGGCCTAAGCCCAATTGCTGCACACCTGGAAGTCACAGGAGCCTGACTAGGTGTAGATGGCTCTTATCACTAGTGGGGTTGGGGTGCCACAGAGCCTGCCTCTCAGGAGACCTTGCCTACCAAGTTCGCTCTGGCCTAGGGAAACCCACTGAAGACACCTCGTAATGCGTGCAGAGTCAGCTGAATAAGAGTGTACTTACCCCCTTGTGGCTGCTGTGATGCCCTCAAGCGCCCATCCAACTCCGGATAGGCCAACACCAGGATCCTGTACATCAGGGGGGTCATGGTGCGACGGGCACCCCTTCCATGCTGGGAGGCCATCCAAATCTGGTCCTCCACCGTCTTCTTGCTCCAGTGGCGCAGGTCCTCCCATCTTTTACGGCAGTGGGTGCTCCGTCTGTGGTTGACCCCCAGGGTCCGGATGTCCTTTGCGATGGCACGCCAAATACCCTTCTTCTGGAAGGTGCTGACCTAGAGGAATAGTACAGGGGGAAAGGAAATTACTCACTCATCCGGACCATCATACTCATTGCCCACCAGCTCCCACCCATGCCCTGATGCACATACACTCAACATCTGCACATGCAGGCCTCAGCACCCCCTATGTATCTTCCATCCACACCACTCAAAACAGGCATCACAGTCTACTCACCTGTTTGTCTGGAGGACCATACAGTTGCGTGTGCTGGGGGAGGACCCCATCCACTAGTTTCTCCAACTCCTCCGAAGTGAAGGCAGGGGCCCTTTCCCCAGACACTGTAGACATCGTCGCTTCCAGACACAGGTTACAGCAGCTCTTGCAGTGTAGGTCCTCTCCTGTTGAAGGTCAGGTATCAAGTGAGTGAACAGACAGAAAACGGCAGTCACATCCGCGGCGGTGCGTACCGTCACCGCCGGCGTACATCGACATTGGCTCCTGGGACCCATAGGGCCCAATGTTAACCAATGCTGAATTGCGCCACGGTCTTCGACCGCCCACTGCGACTGTGTACAACGCCAGCGCAGTTACCTCATTTCCCCTTGTCCCACCTTACAGGTCAGGCAGCCACCATTTCAGGGGGCCACATGGGGTGGATACAAACTGCGTCACACCTATCTAGGCCGGGAATACAGACAGATATCGTGAAATTGCGAATTACAAACCTTTCTGCAAATAACACATTGTGATACCTCAGTGTTGGATGACTCTCTGCTCGCTGTTCTCCTCCATAGGGCACGTCTGCTGGGGCAGGTGATAAGATGGCGGCATCATCCGGTGTACAGACCCCTGGTGGACCTGTCGACAATGGAAGAGAGACACATCATAATCACATACAGACTTGATCGTGAAACAATCCAGGAACTGTGTGCCCAGTTGGAGCCAGACCTGCTTTCAGCTATTCGCCATCCCACAGGAATACCCCCTCTAGTGCTGGTTCTGTCTGTACTCCATTTCCTGGCCAGTGGGTCTTTTCAAACAACAGTGGCCATGGCATCAGGGATGTCCCAGCCAATATTCTCTAACGTGTTGTCCAGAGTGTTATCTGCCCTGCTTAAACACATGCGCAGCTACATCGTTTTCTCTCAGTTGGAGGATTTGCCCACAGTGAAAGGTGACTTCTATGCCCTGGGACATAACCCCAACATCATTGGTGCCATTGATGGTACACATGTGGCATTTGTACCCCCCCGCAGGAATGAACAGGTGTACAGAAACCGGAAAAGCTACCAATCGATGAATGTGCAGATGGTGTGTTTGGCAGACCAGTACATCTCCCATGTGAATGCCAAGTATTCTGGCTGTGTGCATGACGCTTACATTTTGAGGAATAGCAGCATCCCTTCTGTGAGGAGGCAACTCCAGATGCACCGTGTGTGGCTAATAGGTGAGGCCAAGGTCCCAATACAGTTGACATAGGTGTCTGGGTATGGGGTTGTCCCTAAGGGTTAGTGTGTGTCTAACATTTGTCCCTCAACATTTGCAGGTGACTCCGGTTACTCCAACCTGTCATGGCTACTGACCCCAGTGAGGAATCCCAGGACAAGGGCAGAGGAACGCTACAATGAGGCACATGGGCGAACGAGGAGTATTATAGAACCCACCTTCGGTCTCCTGAAGGCCAGATTCCGGTGCCTCCATCTGACAGGTGGCTCCCTATACTACTCACCGAAGAAGGTGTGCCAGATCATCGTGGCCTGCTGTATGCTGCACAACCTGGCTTTGCGACGCCAGGTGCCTTTTCTGCAGGAGGATGGGCCAGATGGTGGTCTTGTGGCAGCTGTGGAGCCTGTTGACAGTGAAGAAGAGGAGGCAGAAGAAGGGGATATCGACAACCGAAACAACATCATCATGCAAAACGTCCAGTGAGACACAGGTAAGAAGATGTAACTGCTTCCCACATCTCATACTATTGTTGGAGCTAGCATAAGTCTGTCATTTTCACTCAGTGTATGGACCCTGACTTGTCACTTTGACTTTCCATTTCACAGATATGGATCCCACTTTGTGCCCTCTGCTATGCTTACTGCTGGCCTACAGCTGTGTTACATTGGTATGTGAACAAGTACATTGACATTGCTATATTCCATAGATATTGCAATTACACCTTTGTGAAAGCACAAACTGACTCCAGATTGTTTTGTGATTGAAGTGTGTTTATTTCTGTGCAAATCAGTGGAGGGGGTTGTAAAATGGGCTGGGGTGATAGGGGAGGAATGTCCATGGCAGAGTCCAGTCTATTTGTTTCACAGGTGCATTTTCCAAAGGGGCATATGAAGGGGAGCAATGGCAGTTTAAGGTGGACAGGGTGACAGTGGGACAGAAGGGTGACATTCAGGGGGGTCTTATTTCCTGGTGGGGGTCTTGGCAATGTTCTCTGCCTTGTTCCTGGATCTCAGAGACTGTTTGCGGGGTGGTTCTCCATCTGCAGGGGGTGGGGTCCTCGTGTCCAGTTGTTTCTATGGCAGTGCCTCCTGGCCCACTAGCGCCAGGAGAGGTGGAGGGCTGTTCATCATCCAGGCTAGTGTCAGGGGCCCGTTGGTGTGCCACTGTGTCCCTCCTGGTGTTGAGAAGGTCTGCCAGCACCCCTGCAATGGTGACCAGGGTGGTGTTGATGGACTTCAAGTCCTCCCTGATCCCCACGTAGTGTTCCTCCTGCAGCTGCTGGGTCTCCTGAAACTTGGCCAGTACTGTGCCCATGGTCTCCGGGGAATGGTGGTAAGCTCCCATGATGTTGGAGAGTGCCTCGTGGAGAGTGGGTTCCCTGGGCCTGTCCTCCCCCTGTTGCACAGCTGTCCTCCCAGCTTTCCTGCTGTCCTGTGCCTCTGTCCCCTGAACCGTGTGCCCACTGCCACTGCCCCCAGGTCCCTGATCATCCTGTGTTAGTGGGTTTGCTTGGGTTCCGTGTAGTGGTGGACACACTGCTGATTGACGTGTCCTGGGGACAGAGGGATGGGTCCGCTGGGTGGGTGCTGTGGTGGTGTTTCCTGAGGGGGGAGGTTCAGTGGTGTTTTCTGACTGTGTCAGGGGAACCGACTGTCCTGAGGTCCCTGATGGGCCGGGCTGGTCATCTTGATCCAGGCGTGCAGAGCTGCTGTCGTCACTGTGGGCCTCTTCTGTGGGGGGACTGGATATGTCTGGAACCTCCTGTCCGGTCACGTTGGGTAGGGGTCCTGTTGGGGTGTAAATGCATAGTTATTGTATCTGTGTGTGCCATCTTGTGTAATGGATGGGTGACCCTCTACTCCTGTGCTTGCATTATTGTCGTGGCCCGTGTGTGATTTGTGATTTTGGGGCGTGAGTGAGTCTCTCTACGGGACATGCTTTGGTGATTGGTGTCCATGCATTGGTGTTACATGCAGGGCTTGGGTTTGGGATGTGTTGGTTGTGTTAGTGGGGTATCTGTGAGTTGTTGGGTGATTGGTGTGAGGGTAAGGGTGGCGGTGTGTGATGACATGCAGGTGGGGTGGTGTGATAAAGTAGTAAGATTTGCCTTACCAGAGTCCAGTCCTCCTGCTACTCCTGCGAGGCCCTCACGATGCATGATCGCCAAGACTTGCTCCTTCGCTGTTGTTACTTGTGGAATAGGAGGTGGGGGTCCACCACCAGTCCTCTCTACAGCAATCTGGTGTCTGGATACCACGGAATGTACCTTCCCCCATAGGTCGTTCCACCGCTTCCTGATGTCATCCCATGTTCTTGGATGCTATCCCACTGTGTTAACCCTGTCGACAATTCTGCGCCATAGCTCCATCTTCCTTGCAATGGATGTCTGCTGCACCTGTCATCTAAATAGCTGTGGCTCTACCCAGACGCTTTCCTCCACCATGACCCTGAGCTCCTCCTCATAGAACCTGGGGTGTCTTTGAGTTGCCATGATGTGGTGTGGGTGATATGTGAGGTGGTGTGTGTTGTGATGTGTGAGGGGATGTGTCGGTGTGTGTTGTTTGAGGTGCGTGGATGTTGTGTAAGTGATGGTGTTGTGTGTCTGTGGATGCTGGTGTTGTTTTAGGTAGTCTCTCTCTTTGGCCTTCTTTCAAATTATTGGTTATAAGGGTTTGTGGGTGATGTGGGTGTGTGCTCTATATTGGATTGGGTGTGTGGGTGTGGTGTGTATGTGTATCAGGTGTGTGTATTTCGAATTGTCCAATGTGGTTGTGTTTTGCTAGTGTGTGTATTTTGAGCGCGGCAGTGTGTACCGCCAAAGGTTTACCGCGGTTGAATGACCGCGCGTTGATTCGTGGGTCGTGATACTGTGGGTGTATTATTGTTGGTGTGGCGGTGGAGGTTTTGGTATTGCCAGTTTATCTCTGACCTCTGGTGTGGCGGACTTGTGTGGATGTCTGTATTGTGGGGGATTACGAGATGTGGGTCGTGATACCTGTAGCGGAATTCCCTGGCCGCAGCGGTATGTTGGTGGTCTTCTGCACGGCGGAAAGTGGGATTTACCACCAGGGTTGTATTGAGGGCCTATGTGTGTTGTTTAAAGCATAGGTTTTGTACTAGAAGGGGACCCTTCCAGTACAACAACTATCCTTTAAGACTTTTCCACTTGTGTGCTGTACAATGCAGAGTTGAAAAAATAAGGGGAAATGAAAACATTTTTCTTCATTATGCCTGCCTCAAAAAAGTATAAAGTTTTGGAGCAAACCCCTTTCAATGACTGTTAGTAGATAGTGATGCACCACCCATGGAATGCCCCCTTGAAGCAAAACAAAACAAAGTAGCACTTTTGCAACACAAGTGGTGCAAAGAGTTAGTAAATCTGGGCTCAGGTTCTACCGTTCCAAAGTCATTAGCTCTGCCCCTTCTTGATATTGTGTGTTGACATTCACAAGTCCTTTTTTCTCTGCATCTAATTAATCCCTGCACATTTCACATAGGATGTCCATACTCATTCCTCAATACAACAGTCACCATGTGGTGTTGATGGTCCCACTCTCATCCCCTCGCTTTACCACCATACCCTTTAAGGCTGCCTCATCTGCTTTCTTTTGAAGGCCATTTCCACCTACCTGCTGTCTTACAGGATGCACTCTAGGCTAACTACTTCCAGTGCATGCAGGCGCCAGAGTTAAAACATACTTGTGGTTCTCCCTGGGTACATTATACCTGCTGATGATGCATAACAATTTCTCTGCATGTGCCCCCTCTGTCTCTTTACATGCACCCCATCTCCTGTGGTCCTCACTGTCTCTTTATTTTTGCCTCGCTGGGGTCCCCCACTACCTCTCCGCACCCCCAGTCTATCTGTAATCAGCTTGGAAGGATGGTGCCAGCAGAGATGCTGATATGCATATTTTACTCAGTGAAAGACCCATCTTTTGAGCAAATGGTTTCAACATCCCAAGTGCATGACTCTCTTAAAGTCAAAGGAACCATCAGGAAGAACCAAGGACGAAGACTATGCTTCAAGAAGTGTGACTCACACCTTTTCAGTAAGACTGTGCTACAACGTATGTGATTCACATCAACTGAATTAAACTGTGCACTGCTGTGAGGAACTCACTCTAGGATCCAGATTTACAATGATTTTGCATTGTGGGGGTTCTTGTTACTTTTTTTTTTTTCCTCATTCACCACAGTCCGACTCAAAGGTGGGGCCCGACACGTCAGGCATCCTCCAACCGCACTTTACCTCTCTCCATGAGGAGGCTTCTATCCAGGGAACAGAGCTGAGTCACTTACCATGTGCTGTATGAGATCCACTAAGCGTACTTAGGATCAATAGCAATGTAATCATCGGACAGTCAAGGCTCCAAGGAGGAAAATCAAAAATGCGAACTTTCCAACCAGACTCTGAAAGAAACCCAAAGCTCTTGCTCCATCCTCCCCCTCTTGATATCCAATGTGGAGTTGTATATTAGGGCCTCTTTCTGCTCCTGAAATGCCGAGGGAAGACCAACACCCATTTTCTACAAATTTCTCTCATGCCAGCAGGATCATATAAAACAGCAGCTTCTTCTTTCCCCTCTTAACTGTTGACTTGACTTGTTCCTGAAGTAGGCCAAACATAACCAGGGAGGGGCCAAGTTGACAATTGATTGAAATTATCTCCCTTATTGCCTCCTCCACCTTACCCCAAATCTTAGACAGCTGGGGACAACTCACAAACATATGGAGGTCATCTGCACTATCCAGGCTGCACTTTTTACAAGCCAAAACCACTCCTTGCCCAATCTTAGATAGTTTCGCAGGCCTCCAATAGCCCCTTGAATAGAGTAGAAGATGATTCCTTCTCAATGACGAGGGTCGAACTGTCTCGTGTAGGAGGGCATTAGAAGTTTGCCATAAATCCATGAGTTGCTGGCCCAGCAAATCTTTTCCCACACATTCCTGGGATAATGGAAAATTCCTTCCACTGTCTCCATGATCAACCAATAAAGCCTTGTTGTCCCATGTCTTAAAGGGGGATTAGAGTGTAGAAACTCTTCCAGCTCATTTGCCTGGATAAGTGACCTCCAACCTCACTGTTCAGTATCTCAAAGGATGCCAGCCTCCCTTCTTCATCCAGTTGTCCCCAAACCAAGAAGTTCGCCTCTTTCAAAGGGACAGCCAACTTATCTCTAGTCCACCCCGGGGAACCTGGCAAGTCCCAAATTGGGGAATGCCTGCTGTAATATGGGAGTTTTACAGCTCTTCTCAGACCTAACCAAAGTTTTACCCAGTCCTTAATTATTTTCAAACGGAGTTTTTTAAAGAACTTGGGATCACCAAACTTGTACAACACACCCATATGAGGTATACCACTGAATTTCAACATGACCCTAAACATTTGTCCCTTCCCAGAGTCCCCCGGTTCCTCCCTTAATTCCTTAGAGTTCTTCAGAAAAATGGCCCATGCATAGTGCTGCACATCAGGTAAAGCCAGTCCTCCTTTCTCTCTCTTCCTCCTAAACTTCCTCCAGGCAATACTCACACCTTTTGAAGTCCAGATGAAGCTACCAATTTCTCCCTGATGCTTACTCAACCACTGTTTCTCAAACATTAGAGTACTGCATTCAAAATAAATAACCGTTTTGGGAGAATTATCATCTTTACTAAATTCACACATTCTATAATTGTAAGGGGAAGACTGACCCACTTCTCCATCAATTGTGTTGATTCCCTCAGAGTCTTTTTAAAGTTAACTTCCACAATTGTATCTACTCCTTGCGTTATACTAACTCCTAAATATTTCACCTCTTTTTTACTGGGACTCCGATTACCTTCATATTCCACACCATTACTTCCGTCTTATCATCATTAACAGCAAAACCGCTAATCTTCTTAAAAGCCCCTGCCTGCTCTTTCAAAACCTCTAAAGTCTGGGTCAGGTCAGATGTGTATTTTAATACATCGTCTGCATAAAGGGAAATCTTCTTGTTCCAGTCCCCACAGCGAGACGGGAGTACCCTCTGGTCCCTCCTCTGCCATGATTTTCACAAAAATGTTGTAGTCATTATTTAGCAGAAAGATTGGTCTATATGCATCACAAGATCTCAAATCCTTCCCAGGCTTCGGAATCACTATGATATTTGCTTCCTTCCTTGACGGGGGCATTTTACTTCTCCCTTCTAAGATGTCAAAAGGGATGTCAAAAAGACTTAGGCCCTCATTTCGACCTTGGCGGTCTTTTTAAAGACCGGCGAGGTACCGCCATGCTGAAGACCGCCAGTGCAGGTGGTTGCCGTGCAGCGTATTATGACTGCTGGCAGCCTTCTGTCCTTTTTCGGACGGAGAGCCGCCAGCAGCCATACTGGCGGCCAGCGGGGAAGTGGAGGCTGCTCCACCTCCACCGTCCCATCATCAGAACACCGCCCACCCAATCACGTCCCCTGATTCAATGTGGCGGTGTTCTGGTGACGGTTAGCTGGCATCGGAGTAGAACCCATGGATCCCATCCCCTCCCGGAGAATCAACGGACAAGGTAAGTTGATCATCCGTTAGGGGAGGGGGTGGGGGGTTGTTGTGTGTTGTGTGCGTGCAGTTGTGTGTTGTGTGCGTGCATGGGAGTGTGCGTGTGAGTATGTAGAGGGGGTGTGTGAGTGTGTGTATGCATGCGGGGGTGTGTTGTGTGTATGGGAAATGTGTGCGTATATGCCTGTGTGCGTGTGTGTGTGTATGTGTGTGGGTATGTGTTGTTGTAGTGTATGTGTGCGTGTAGGGGTGTGTGTATGTGCATGTTGGGGGTGGGGAGGGGGGTCCTGCCACCTTTGGGGGGTGGCAGGGGAGTGGGGTGTGTGGGGGGAGGACTCGGGGTAGGGGAGGGGGTGGGGGAGACCGCTATCAGTGCCAGGGAAGGAATTCCCTGGCACTGATAGTGCCTACCGCCATGGATTTCGTGGCGGTTCCAAACCACCCGAAATCCATGGCGGTATGCAGGGTCCTGATACCGCCGGCGGTCTGGTGATGGCTGCTGGGCTGGAGACCGAAGTCTCCAGCCCAGCGGTCGTCACCGCCTCGTGGTCAGAGTGATGAAGTGGCGGATGACCATGGCGGTAACCGCCATGTTCATAATTAAATTTTTTCTTCCGCCGGCCTGTTGGCGGTTTTACCGCCACTTCTCCCCCGTCCGCCAGGGTCATAATGAGGGCCCATATGTTGTCTCCCAAACACCTATAGACTTCTAATGGCAAGCCATCTGGACCTGGGGTTTTCTCCACTTTACCTGTTTTTAAAACAAACGATAGCTCTTCCAATTTGATTTGTTCATTCAGGGTTCTACTATCCTCCTCGCACAAGGAGCCCAGATCAAAGCCCTCCAACCACCTTATCACATCATCTGGCTGTACATCCAACTCCTCAGTATATAATTCAGAAAATAAATCTCGAGGGAGTTCACTAATCTCCTTATCAGTCTTGTTTATCCTTTCTGTGTTAGCCTCTCTAACCTCTGTCACCCTGCTTTTCTCTCTATCAGCTTTTAACTTCCACGCTAATATCTTCCCACAATTCTCCCCATATTCAAAATGCTTCATCTTATATGCCGCACACCTCTTCATGACCCTGCCCTAAATCACCCCCTGTATCTCCACTTGCAGCCTTAAACGAACCGTGCATAAACTTTCCACTTACTTTTCCTCAAGTCCTAGACTAGCCAGCGTGGTCTCTACCTGTCGTATCCCCTCCTCCACTCGATATAGCTCTTCCTTATATTTGGGTCTTCTATAAGAAGCCATACTAATTAGCCTCGCGCAAAAAAATGTCTTAAAGGAGTCCCCAAACCATGGGCGATGAGGCAGAACCCACATTTGGAGCAAAAAATTCCCTTACGTCCACTTGTAACTCTGCCACTATCTCTCCTTCTAGCAGTGGTGACCTATCTAATGTCCATCTCCCCTGGGCCACCCTCCCTGTTAAACCAATACTAATTGAGATGGCCGAATAATCTGATAAGTGAGCTCCAACATGAAAAATGTCCTTTACGCACTGGCCAAAACCCTATTTTTCATAGATTGAGGCCTATATTTTTTATTATTAAATGTATAACCTCTGGATGAACCATTCCTCTCCCTCCATATATCAGATAGACCAAGGTGGGACATTGTAAACAAAAATTGATGATGTATTTTCATATTAATTCTGGACCTACTGTCTGAGGACCTGTCTAAATTAAAGTTTAAAACCACATTAAAGTCCCCCTTCTAGATGATAGGTTCAGGACATAACAGCAGGTGCTGAAATAAGTCTACTAATGGGGCATTGTCATCCTTATTGGGGCCGTAATATCCTACAAGCGTAAACGACTTATCATACACCGTCAATCTCCCAATAACCCATCTTCCACCCTTATCAAACCCCAGGTTGGAATTTACAAACCAACTCCAATGGTGATTTGAGTTGGTTTGTAACCAAAAGTAACGCAACACAGAGCAATGTACTGTCTTGCATTATTTTGCATAAAGGGGCATTCCATGGGTGGCGCTTAAACGTTCCTCTGCATCCACCCATGGATGTTGCCACAAAACCAAATCTACAAAGAATTGTAGGCATGGATTTTCACCAAATATTGCACTTCCAAGAAGCTGGTGTGAGGAGGAGAAATATTTTTTATTTCTCTCACTTTCTCCTCTTTGAATGGGTACTGCATCGTGAGCAAAGAGATGAAAATCGCACTGAGTGTGTGAGTGCGTGTGTGCATGTGTGCGCGTGTGTGTGTGGCCAGAAGTGTTCCATCCAATACAGATCTGCACCCCAGTCATGACGATTTTTACTGAGACTCAGAAAATGACAAACTGCGCACAAAAATGTGATCTACACACCCAGTGAGGGGAATAATTGGCCAGGATGTGGGACTGTATTCATTGTGTGACAATGTGCTCTAAGAAGCGATAGTTTCTCAGATGAATGAGAGTGTGCCGCAAAGCACGAGACTGATACCCACTGAGTGAGACTGCAGGCTGGGGTGAGCTCTCACTTAATGTGCTTTTGGTGACTGGAAAGCTCTATAATTTACTGTACAATATCGTGCTACAAACCACACTCCTCACACCCAGTGAGACTGTAGTCGCTCACCTTTTTTGTTCTCTCTATCTCTATTACCACTAGACATCACCAAAAGCATGGTCATCCAATCTTGCTAATTCATAGAAAATCACACTGAAACATGTAAAGTGAAAACTTAACAATAATATATTCCACACCGGAACCTACACTAAGAGTCTCTACATACTTAATCACCAGAGCTCTACACAGCTAATTATCATAATTAAATATACCTAGCTAAAAGCACAAGTACTGGGACACACATCTAAGCCACATTAACCACAATACCCACAGCATACACATGCCATATGGTCTATGCAAATAATCTTCAGCTACCACAGACTCATTCATGAAATCTACTTTTAGTAACTGTCTTCACCTGTTCACGTTGTACACAGTACACACTAACTTTACACAGTTTCACACAGTACAACATTATCTGCCCATTATCGTGTACAAAACAAAAGTGCTCATTATAGTCATCAAAATGTGCCACTATTACACTCCTTACACACTAGGATTGCAATTCTCTGATTGTATTGGAATATTCAAAGTAGAACACTTACAGCAAATTAAAAAGTAGACATTAAAAATATAATAATGTGATTTGTTTACACAGTATATAATGCCCAGGAAATAATTGGCTCTCAACGACTCTACCTACAACTCTGCTCCACTAGCTAGTATAAGCAGTACATAGGCTTTACCCAGAACCAAACTACAGTACCCCAAAAGGTCTACAATATCACAAATGTCTGATACTCCAGAATTTTAAGTATGTTTTCAAGCCACCCAGAAAATACACTTCTTTTATTGTGGATCAACTAACACAAATTACACATCTGTCTTAATACTTAGCATGCCTTACTTTGATTGTTCAGACTGCAGGTCTTCTACAGTTTTTGAATACATGAATACTAGGTCATAGCTTGAATCTCTCCCATTCAACTAGACTTGGCTCTTGTTTGGTACCCAAAAAGTCAGTACATATGGACACAATGCTCATGCCATGTGAACAAAGCCTTGTTTTGTATTAATGTCCAGATATCATTCTCTCAAAAGAACAACAGATCCTACAGAAAACATAACTGCACTTGGATACAACCCTCCTGTAAACCAACTGGGGATGTATTATACACATAGCACCACAGCTCACTGTTAACGGACTGCAGCTGTGGAAGACCAAGACAAGAACTATTACAATACTATTATTATCATTATTAATATTGCTGTTATTATTGTTATTGTATTATTATTTGGATTTCTAAAGTGCATGGCTCCCCCTAAAGGGGCTTCCCAGTGCTGAAATATAAACAAAAGAGCTAAGAGATAGAGATTAGGAAAGCCATATCTTTAGGAGGCTTTTAAACTTTTCAAAAGAATCACAAAACTAAAGCGTGGTAGGCAAGGAATTTCAAAGTTTTGGACCAAGGTAAGCAAAGGAGCGACCACCTTTCCTCACCCTATTAATCTGAGGAACAATTACAAAGTTTGAATTGTTAAATCAGAGAGCTCTATTAGGAAGGAATGGTGGTTTAGAGTTAGTCATGGCTGTGTACATATAGCGCAAAGCCTTAAACTGGATACGCTTGCCAATAGGGAGCCAATGTAGGTCCTGAAGATTATGAGACACCAAGGAATGTTTAGGTAGATGGTAAAGCATCTGAGTCACCACATTCTGAATAACTTGAATGACTTGAAGTCTCCTAATTAAGTTTTCAATTACACCCATATAGAGAACGTTACCACAATCAAGTTTTGAGATAATCATGGCATGCACAACCATCTTTTGGGCTAGAACAGGAAGGAGCCAAAGTATTTTCGTCAAACACCTAAGGATTCCAAAACAAGACACAGCTACCTTGGTGATTTGCTGGTCCATGATAAGCTTGTCATTGAGTTAGAAGCAAAGGTTCTTAACCACCTAACTAGGGGTAGGATTGAAGCTCAAATGGATGGGACAATGGTGAAAGCTCTATAGTAAAGGTTGGTTGATGATCATTAAAACTTCGGACTTGTTCCCATAAGGCTTTAAAGAGTTGTTATTCATCCAAGTTGCCATGCTAGCAAGCCAAGAATTAAGGTCAGATGGACTGCGACCTTTATTAGGAGCAAGAGATACAATGATTTGTGCACTGTCCGCTTAGAAAAACCCTCTACCATGTCTACAGTGGCCACACATAGGCCTTAAACTGAATGGGGCTCATGTCAGAGCCCTGGCACCCCAAAATGTAGCATATATGTTATGCAGTTTTAGACAAATGTGAAAGGAGTGGTCTTGCAGGGAAAAGCATACCCATGCCAGAGCAAGGCGTTGAATACCCAGATCCTCCAATCTTTGAAAAAGCACCTGGTGATAAACAGTATCAATCAATGAATGACTCATTTGTAAAGAGCGCTACTCACTCGCTGGGGTCTTAAGGTGCTGATGGGGGGAAGGGATTGCAACTGCACGAATAACCAGGTCTTGAGGCATTTCCTGAAGGTCAGGAGGTCCTGGGTCTGCCTTAGGTGGATGGGGAGCGAGTTCCAGGTCTTGGCGGCGAGGTGGGAAAAGGATCTGCCGCTGGCTGCAGTTCGATGGATGCGAGGGGCGGTGGGGAGGGCGAGGTTGGTGGAGCGGAGTTGGTGCATGGGAGTGTGGAAGGTGAGTCGCTCGTTGAGGTAGGCAGGGCCTGCATTGTGGAGAGCTTTGTGGGTGTGGATGAGGAGTTTGAAGGTGATCCTCTTTTTGACGGGAAGGCAGTGTAGGTCTCTGAGGTGGGCTGAAATGTGGTTGCGGCGTGGCATGTTGAGGATGAGGAGGTGTTCTGTATACGTTTCAGTTTCTTCTGGAGCTTGGCAGTGGTTCCTGCGTAGAGCGCGTTGCCATAGTCCACTCTGCCGCTGACGGGGGCGATGGTGACCATCCTTCTGGTTTTGGTGGGGATCCATCTGAAGATCCTGAGAAGCGAAGGGTGTTGAAGCAGGAAGATGAGACAACGCTGACTTGCTAGGTCATGGTGAGAGATGAGTCTAGGATGAAACCTAGATTGCACTCGTGGGTGGTGGGTGTTGGTGCGGTTCCTAGAGTGGCTGGCCACCAGGAGTCGTCCCATGCAGAGCGGTTGGAGCCGAGGATGAGGATCTCTGTCTTGTACGAGTTAAGTTTGAGGCGGCTCTTCTCCATCCAGTTGCCGATGGCATGCAGTCCGTCGTGGAGGTTGGTTTTGGCGGTGGCGGGGTCCTTGGTGAGTGAGAGGATCAGCTGGGTGTTGTCGGCGTAGGAGACGATGTTGAGGTTGTGGGATCGGACGATGTTGGTGAGCGGTGCCATGTAGATGTTAAAAGGGGTTGGACTGAGAAAGGATCCTTGGGGAACGCAGCAGATGGTCTTGGTGGCTTCAGACAGGAAGGGAGGGAGGCGGACTCTCTGAGGACTCTCTGAGTTCTGCCGGAGAGGAAGGATGTGATCCAGTCCAGGGCTTTGTGGTGGATCCCTGTGTCGTAGAGGCGAGTGCAGAGGGTGTGGTGACAGACGGTGTCGAAGGCAGCCGAGAGGTCCAGGAGGTTAAGGGCAGCGGTTTCGCCTTTGTCGAGCATGGTCCTGATGTCGATGGTTGCGGCGATGAGGGCGGTCTCGGTGCTGTGGTTCCTACGGAATCTGGATTGGGAGATGTCTAGCGTGTTGTTATCCTCCAGCGTGTTGTTATCCTCCAGGATAATAGCAGTTGACGATCTTCTTGATGACCTTCGCCAGAAAGGGAAGGAGGGAGATGGGCCGGTAGTTCTTGAGGTCTCCGGGGTCTGCTTTGGATTTCTTTAGGAGGGCGTTGACTTCGGCGTGCTTCCAACTCTCGCGAAGGTGGCTGTCTCGAAGGAGCTGTTGATGATCGTACAGAGTTGGGGGGGCGATGATGGGGCTTGCTTTGTTGAAGACATGGTGGGGGTAGGGGGCAGAGGGTGATCCGGAGTAAATGGTGCTCATGGTTTTGATGGTGTCCTTGTCGTTGAAGTGGGTCCAGGTGAGGAAGAGGTTGGTGAGACTGGGTGCGTTGGGGTTATTGGTGGCCACGTGGTTGTGGGGGTCGAGGAGTTGAAGCTGCCATGGATGTCCGTGATCTTGCGATGGAAATAGGTGGCGAGGGAGTCACAGAGGTTTTGCGAAGGAGGGGGGTCGATGGAGCATAACTTGGGGTTGGTGAGTTCTTTGACAATGCTGAAGAGCCCTTTGCTGTAGTGCGCGTTGTTGGCTATGCGATCTTTGTAGAAGGATCTTTTGGTGGTCCAGATGAGCTGGTGGTGCTTGCGGATGGCTATCTTGAGAGTGGCGTGGTTATTCTCTGTTTGTTCGTGGCGCCACATCTTCTTGATGTTCTGGCACTCCCGCTTGGAGGCCTGAATGTCGGCAGTGAACCAGATGGCCTTGGTGCTGGCGCGTTGTTGGAGGTTTTCCTGAGTGGAGTGAGGGTGTTTGCGCAGTCGTCTATCCATTGTTTGAGGTTGAGGGCAGCTGTGTTGGGGTTGGTGGTGCTAGGTGGTGGGGCACGGGTGAGGGTGGAGATCAGCTGGTCTTCCGAGATCTTGTTCCAGCTGCGGAGGGGATCTGTTGTGGGGGGTGATGAGTGGCGGGTTTCTGGAAGGTGAAGTGGACGCAGTGGTGGTCGGTCCAGTGGAGTTCGGTGGTATAGCTGAAGGTGATGTGGCTGCTGGTGGAGAAGACGGAGAGAGCGTATGGCCAGCCGATGGGTGGGTGTTGTGACAAGTTGTTTGAGACTGAGGTTGGCAAGGTTGGCGATCAGAGCAGTGGAGTTGCTGTTGTTGGCATTCTCAAGGTGAAAATTCAAGTCGCCTAGAAGAATGTTGTCTGTAGAGGAAAGGGCCTGGGTGCTGATTATGTCGGCGTTGGAGTCACTGAACTGTGGACGGGGGCCTGTGGGCCTATAGGCTAGGGTTCCTCTGAGGGTGGTGTTGGCGGTGATTTGAATCTGGAAGTGTAGGATTTTGGCGGCATCAAGGGCGTCATCGGTGTTGGTTGAGATTCTGATGGTGTTCTTGTGGACAATGGCGATTCCTCCTCCCGGTCTGTTGGAGCAGTCTCTTGGTGACCCCCAGGTGTAGAAATGGCAGCAGTACCCTCCTCCCCTGAAGAAGAAACAATCCAGCGTCGTTTTGAAGGAACCTTCGGCATGATAGTCTCAAATAGTACTACCACCTCACTGAACCCAACCTCTAAATATACTGGGTACAGGACCTCCTACAAAAAATCATTCAACCAATCAGAAAACACCAATAATCAATGATTTTAGCTAAAAATGCAGGCAGAACGCCCGTCCTACCAGTCCTGGTGCCAAAAAATGCACACCGGCACCTCCGCGCGGCTCCGCGGCCCGAGGAACCGGAATTGGACGCCCCAGCCGCAAAGAGCCGACTGACCTCGTCAGCCGATTCTCAGGACGCGTCTGTCAAGCAGCCCCGCCTGCTCGCATAGACGCGACCGGCCAGAGCACACCCCGAGGAGCCCCGCGCCTCGAGGAGTGCAGGAACGAACGACGTCCCCCAGGCCCCTCCATGGAGGAAAAAGCGAAGGTAAGTCTAGAGTGGGCTAGACAGAAAAAACAGGAGGTGGTGGGGGTGGGGGGGTTTAAAAGGGGAAGGGAGGGTCTAGGGGGAGGCAGGAAGCCTCATTGGTTGAAAGGAAGGAGAGGGAGTAGGACTAGGAGTAATGCCATTATCGTAAGTAATGGACGCATAACAGTGTGGAGGCATTTATGACCGAATCAGTGAAATTCATTAGTCAATAGAGCCACCATGGTTAGCTTCTGTACCTTTGGTGGTGTACCTACTGTGTGAAAGAAGAGTAGAGTAAAAACGAGAGTGTGAGCTAGAAGGAGCTATAGCAAAAGGCAGGGTAGAAAGGGAGGTTGGGGGATTAGGGCATCCCAAGATCCTGACAGTGAGGAGAGGGGAGTGAAATAGTATTCAGCTCAGACCTCGATCAAAGAGGTTTGCAATGATTTGTATGTAAGCATCTAGGGGTATCCAGAGTTGTCTGGGTATGGTATAGTTATAATTATGGTTCAGAATAATGTTACACAGGCTTCTGAGGAAGCATACCCATGCCCACCAAGTGTGGTAGGAGACTGATTTAAAGTTTTTCCAGTCACAAAGGATCGTTTTGACCCCTAATGAGAGGAATAGGTCAATTAATATGTAGCTGAAAGGGGCAGTGGGAACATGCTGATGATGAGGTTTACCTGGGGTACTATCAGCATTTTGGTGCAGTCCAATCTGTCCCACCAACTCATGTGTTTGGGCGCCATTGTCACAATGAGGTGTTGTATGTTTTTTTGGGAGGGTGTTTTCAATATGGATGCGAGACTCGGCCAAACATATGCAGAATTGAAGGCCTAGGTATTAAAGATGATGATTTTGCCATTTGAGGCTAATGTTACGGAGAGTTGTAGTTGTGCAGAGTGAGCTTAAGGGGAGGGTCTCTGTTGTAACTTTATTCAGTGTGCATCCCAACACTTTAGCATAGGCATTGATCAGTTTAAAAAATTTGGGTATAACTGTGTCTCCATCTTCGGAGAAAATGAGTACATCATCAGCATAAGTTGCCATCTTATGTGGTTTTAAATTGAATGGAATGTGTTTTATGATGGTGTTATCACGTAATTCAGTTAGGAGGGGCTCAATGACTAGAAGAACAAGCATTGACAAAGCCAATGGGTTTCACCTATGCAAGATCTATTGGCTTTACTAATGTGGAGGCATAAAAGAAGTGAGCGGGATGTGAAAGCCCTCCTTGCCCTCTGCCTTCCCGTGTTCCCTGAGGCTTGCTCCCACCCACTACACCTTCCACCAGCCAGCTAGATCGCTCCAGAGCACAAAGGCTGCCCAAGAGGATGTTGGTGTACAGGAGTTGCAAAGGAGTGGTGAGGGAGCAGTTTTAGCGAGTGCTAGGCACCGGTGCCCGCCTTACGAAAGCGGCAAGAGGACTGAAGCAGTACTTTGGCTGTGGCCAGTCTTCACTGCACAACGACATAGGCAAAGAGGAGGCATTGCCCACCAAATAGCCATGTGGGAGCCAGCCAATGGTAAGTAGAGTGGTGTGGAGAACATGTAGGAGCCAGCCAATAGTAATTAATGTGATGTAAGAGCCACATGGGAGCCAGCCTGTAGTACGTCAAGGTAATTCAAGGGTGGGCTCTAAGCCACCTTAAAGATGAGTTTTTTTTAAATATAAAAGAGTTCACAAGCACTATGCAGGCGAAACCTAAAAAGTAGTGTGAATTGGGGGCAGCCTTGCCTGGTTCCTTTGATTAATTTAAACTTATACTATAGGTATCTATTTACTCTCACTCTGGCTGATGGATTGTAAAAAAGTACAAAGGACATCTGCTTGAAGGGTGATCCTACATTAAATTTGGAGATCACTGATCTTAGGAAGGGACAGGACACTTTGTTGAAGGACTTTTCAGCATTCAAGGCCATGGCCATCACTGAAGAATGAACCAAGGGAGCCTTTTCTAATACATGAGCAAAGAGCCTGATGTTGTCAGCTGCCAGTCTTTCTTTTATGAAACCAGTTTGGGAGGGATGTATTAATGAGGAGAGTTATTTTTCAATTTTGCAGTCAGGATTTGTGCATTGATTTTGCTATCTACAATAAGTAAGGATATTGGCCTATAGTTTTGAGTACATAGTGGGCCTTTGTTTTCCTTGTGGATTACTGTTATTATGGCCTGTGCCTCGATAGGTTGGTTTAGAAAGGTCTGGTCCTCCTTTTTGTTTTGGAGGTAATTATCACAATCTTAAATATCTGGTTTCCAATCATATATAGAGCACCTGCCTCACAACAAAATTGTCTTTTTAGGCAATGGTCGCTCTTCATAGACCAGCTCCTTCAGAACCTCTAAGTCAATTTTCATCTTCTCACAAAGTTACCTTATCTCACTAGCACATTAAAACTAAATAGAACTCAAAAGGCTTCGAAATAGAAATTAAATAATGCCAGGACTAAGTTTAGGAAATTGATCTGAAAGAAAAAAGCACCACAACTTCTGGGCACACCTTCTATTTGCAAGCAAGAAAAATAATGTCAAACAATTCAGGTTGATGGTTAAGCAAGTAACATTTGGATGTAAGAGGGGCACCAATCCAAATATCTCAGAAACCAATTGGGTCTCATTTTTGACTTCACACTACTCAATCAATACCAAACCAGGATCTCCAACCACTTTTATTCAACCATCAAGTTTTCCTCTTGTTGCTCCAGAAGCAACAAAGACCCCTACAATTGAAATGATAGGCGATTGTTCAGCAACCAAATCAAGCTGGCAAGACTGTGGAAAGGCAGGACTCCTGGCCCAAATGGGCTTCCTACAGCCTCTTTACATATGATTCTACATTCTGGGCCAATGCATTGTTGCCCCTGTTTAAACTCTGCCTGACATCAAACAGTATTCCAGACTTTCTGAAGAGGATCTGTTATCCAGCCAATTGTCAAAGCTGGTGTCAAATATGATCCTCACCATTACCACCTGGCACTGCCTCTTATGTGTGATAAGTCTCTTCGAAGTGGTTCAGCACTTTACTGTTGCTTTGCAGACTTTAAAGTTGTATTCAACAATATTGGAAAGTGGATTACTGCTAAGGGCATGTAAGTACCTTCACTTAGCAATAGGCCACTAACTCCCGCTAGGTCCACTCAGGTCTCAATAAATGAATCCCTGCTCAACACTTGGTAACTTTCAATGAGTGACAAGACTTAACTTGGGAATGTAAAACATTTAAAAAATCACAAAACAGTAAATAAGTAAAACACAAAACAGAATAAAATTCAAACACCAATCTATATAAATAGGGTATATTTCTATATTTAAAATGACACCACAATGACTAAAATCAGATAAAGGGAACCAGAGATGTGAATTGAATAATTAATGTTTTCTAGCACATAGAAACTAAGAGCGCCAATCTGGTCATCTGGTCACCCTAGACCAGGGCAAGGTAAAAGTTTGAGGCCGACCAGGGCAAAGTAAATGTTTGAGGCCAACCGCAATGGAGCCCTTCTCGGCTAGAGCAAGCGGGAGGTCTCGTTCAAAAGTTTACTTTCGGACGTACTCTTTTTCTTGAAGATTTTCTTCAGTGGGACGAAGTCAGCAATCCGATCCGACCTCCCTGAAGCCCTCTTTAGATATGTGTTACAGGAGACCTCAGTAAAGAATTCTACACTCAGACTTAGACTATTTTTAGAAACTGAAATCTTTGTCCAAGCTGAAGATGAATCTTGATCCGACGTCCCTGGACCTGGTCCCGGTCAACTTTTTACTTTCGGACTGTCACTTTTTTGGACCATTTTTCTTTCGACGAGGATCGACCATCCTCAGCAAGCCGCTTTCGATGCGAGGTCGTAGGATCACCTTCCCAGAAGCCCCCAGTGAAAGCCTGGGAGTTTGCTGCTCTGGAGCATTTCAGCAGGACGAACCTGCAAGTCAGGCCGGTTTGCAGTTGAGGTAAGCTGGCTTAACTCACAACTGTGAGTCGGTCCCTTTATGAGCTTTTTTCCAAAAGTTCTCCAAATTTCTCCAAACTTCTGGATCTTCTGCCAGAAGGTCTTTGAAGGTCCATTAGGAGTCTATAGCTCACCCCAAGGTTCCAGAAGCTCTGAGTTTCTCCCTGACGGTTAGAATTCCAACTCTCAGAATGCACCTGGCTCGAATCTAAAAATAACCACTAGCCCCTGGTCAGCTGGTCAGTTCCTTTAGGTTTTGATGCAGGAGACACTGGTTAGCTATATTTCACCTGGAGCAAGCAGGGAGTCCCTTCCTGAAGTATTTGAAGCCAGACAAAGTCCTTTTAGGTGAAGCGTGCAGCTAGTGCAGTCCTTCAGAGTGCAGTGTTCAGGTGCAGGTCAGGGGTCCAGGAGGGCAGTCCTTCTTCTTCTGATGTTGTTCCTTGTAGGGATCTGAGGTGTGGGTGCAGCTCTGCCAAATTTATCCTTGCTCCTGGGGTGGAAAGCAGCGGGGCAACTGTCCAACCACAGGCAGGCCACTACTCCCTTGGATGAGCACTTCCAGGGACGTGTGGCAAAAATCGGTCCCAGGGAGCAACATTCCTTAAAATTCAAAATGACAGAATCTGAATTCTGGAGGTTAGGTCTGGCTAAACCCACCCACTGGTGTGGCTAAAAAATCCTAAACACACCCCTGTCCTACCCTCTCCTAATCTAATCAAGAGGGCACCTGGATGTCTGGGTTTGCAGGAAATAGGGGAAGGTCCTGAACTGCTCCAAATGTTCTTCCCTCCTGTGAAGACCAGTTTGGCTCCTCTCCCCCTTCCTGTTTCACCATCTGCTGAGGCAGATCTCCTGCAGCAGACACGTCCTTTGTAGTCAGCCCATGCCACTTCACACCTCATCAAGCAGCCTGACCAGGCTGCCAGAGGCTGGCCAATCAGAGACGGGCACTACAGAGTGGAAACTGGTAACGTTTAGAAAGAGTTCTAAACATGTTTCCCTGGACTACGTATATTAAATCCAGCAATGGCAAGTCATTGAATTTAGTATAACAATCAGTTTGAGACCAAACTTGACAGGTCCAGCTCCTTTAGAGACTTTATTAATTGAAATAAATATCCTAATTTTAGCCTATGGAGCCTATTCACTACAATGAGGGGAAACTGTATTTGGCTATTATTCCTCACCAGGGCTTATAAAACATATTTTATAAGGTCCCTGCTGATAGTTACACTGCACGCCAACCCTGGGAGCACCTAGGGCACTCCTTAGGGTTGACCCATATGTAAAAATAAGATAGTTTAAGAATTTGAAATTACTTTTAATCCCAAAGTCGAATTTGCATGTAAATTTAAAAGCAGCCAGCAAGGCAGGCCTGCCTTTAAAATGACAATGACCCTGGACACATTAGCAGTGCACCTATGGGTGCATTACCTGTCCTGGGGTCTCTAAACCTACATGCCCTACAGTATGCTAGGGACTTATAGGTAGGTTGACATAGCCAATTATAATTAGTCTTACTTGCATACTCATTTTACACTTAGTACCGACCCTGGGTCTTGTTAGCAGGGGCTTCTGCAATCAGCCCAGTTTTCTCACAGGCAACATCCCTGGAGGCTCTTTGTGGGGCAAATTGCAGAACTTGGTTCTCTTGGCCCACATACTGAGACCAATTGAGCACTTGTACACAAACACATGAGTGCCAGTCATACTAAGGGATGGCTCATGCTTTTCAAGAAAGATCCTCACAAACACAGAGCTGAAGCAAGGATGCATGCTTGTGAGTCCCTTGACAAAGTGAACTGCCACCTGGCCAAAATGAACAGTCAACATGTGACTCACCTGCTATATGCAGATGACCTTGTGCTCTTCAGCCAAACCAAGATTGGCCTACAGTGTTAACTATCCACCTTATATATTTATACTGTCATAAACAGGCTTGATATAAATCTCACAAAAACCATGACAGTCACATTCGAGGAGAAAACAGTTGGATGCATTAGGAGGCATATCAATGGCGAACTGCGCCAATACAGTCCCGAGTATAAATAACTGGGCATCCACTTGGACAGCAAAGGGTTATTCAAATATCATCTACACTCCTTGAAAACCAAACACACTTGCCTCATGTTTGCTGTTACATCTGTTGCATAGAATCTGCTAGGACAAAGTTTAGATCCTCTTCTCCAGGTGATGAAAGCAAAGGTCATCCCCATCTTATGTTACGGGAGCGAAATCACTCTGGGTGGAGAGGCCCCCACAATGGACATTTGTATTACTCAAATTTACAAAGCTGTCCTTCACTTGCCAAAGAGGGCGTCCCCAGCACAAATAAGGCTTGAGTTCAACATTGTAAAGCAGCGCATCAGAAGTGGCTCATTTCTAAATTTCTGTCACAGGCTCAGACCTGCTTCCCAAGATTCTATGCATGGCTTAATCTGGCTTGAAATAGCAGGTGCTTGAACTACTAATGCTACCTTGACAACAAACTAATGGAATTCTCAATCACTGAGGCATGGGTCAAGCACCGCTCATGGTAAGCATTTAAAAGGCTTACATCACCAACAGCCTAAAAACTTTCAAAGCTAGAGGATATGGCAACACTGAGTAAGCTCTCTCATGCCTGGTCAATAATTAACACTTATATTTCTAGAGGACAACATAATTCCATTACCTGCACTCATCCATTGTGGATAAAGGCCAGGTGAGTCGCACTCCGAATGAGGGTCTGGAACATGTGGGCCCACCTCCAGGCATGGCGCCGTATAAATATTGACGATTCAAAGTGTCAACACTGTGAAATCGGAAGGAAACCGTCATTCACATTTTAGGCATTTGTCCTTCCTTGCTGTTGCAAAGAAAAATTCTCTTCCGCAGTGATTTTGTTCGACTAGGAGTCCGAACCTGCCATTAGGCAGTAATTGTTAGTGTGAACCCAGTTAACACTTCCCTGAACATCAAAACAGTCAAATTCCTCCTGACTGCCTCAGCACAACTGGACTTCGTCAATCCTACCCACACTGCAAAAACCTGATGCCCAATAATTCTCCGGTTTTGCACATCACACTTTGCAGAGTGCTCAGGGACTGAGGGCCAGATGTATCAAGCTTTTTTGCATTCGCAAACGGTGCGAATAGCAAAATTCGGCCATTTGCGAATGCAAAATTGCCTTTTACGATGTATGAAAGGCATTTGCAGTGGAATTTGAAGGAATCACTAAAATAGCGATTCCTTAAAATTGAAACCCCCTTTAGAGAATAGCAAATTGCGATTCTCTAAATAGGAAATCGCAAATAGAGAATTCCTATTTCTGATTTCCAAAGCACATATCAAGCATTTCCTAAATGCCATTTGGGAATTTAGGAAATGCAATTACCACAAACTAAAGTTTGGTGGTAACCATGTGCAAATTTAAAAAATGCATTATAAATTAATTTTTAAAATTGACATGTAGCGCACACATGCCCCTAAGGCATGTGTGTGCTTCACATGTCCGTAAAAATATATTTGGGGTGCAGCAAAGGAGGCCTTATGCCCCCAGCACCCTGGGCTTTGCATTTCCTAAATTGCAAATTCCTAACTGGAATTTGCAATTTGGGAAATGCAAAAACATTCGCAACAGGCCCATAGGTGCAAATAGGGTTGAATTATCTGTTTGAGATTCGGTAATAGCATTTGCGAATTTTAAGAAATCGCTATTACCGAATCGCAAAATTCATACACACCATTTTGGATTTCTTAAATAGCGTTTCTTAAAATTCGCTATTTAAGAAATGCTATTTGGTTTTTTTGATACGTCTGGCCCTATGTCCGCAGCAACCTCAGGACATTCTTTTGTCTGCACTTTGCATATTGCTCTTTTCCTCTTTGTCTAAAACGAATGTTGCAATATGCCTGCCATTCCTGTAGTGCACAGCAACTTTGGGCCTATGTCTCCATTGTCTAAAAAAACATTGCAATATTCCTGCCACTCTTCTTATGTGCTGCAACTGTGAGCTTATGTCTTCATTGTTCCTTGCATACTGCACTCTCCTTTTAGCGTGCCATAAATGTATGTCACCGCACTTTTGGCATACTTGATATGTGTTGCACACTTTAGGACTGTCAACGTTTGCATGTAGACTCTAAAGACATACATTAAGGGAGCCCTATGTGATTGATTTTGAAACAATCTAGAGCCTTTTCTTTTTTTTGTCATTGAATAAGTGCCCTTATCAGTATGATGGAAGATGATATATTAAGCAACCTGGGGAAACTCCTTTATTACCTCTTGCACAATGCACCTTTTTTAGTGTAAAAAACAAAAAGTTGCTTTACATCTGCCATTTTGTCTAGTATTGCTTGATAATGTAATGGTTATCCTGGTCTTAATTGCTGTTTTGCTTTTAAAATGTTTGTTAATGTTTTAATTAAATGTACAATACAACTGATTATGACTGACTATGGTTGTATAACTCTTCATAGTAGTCTGTAAAGCAACTGGCTAAACATTTAGTCAAGGTCTCTGTTTCCCCTGATTTGCTCTTATTTGTGGTTTTTGAGGAGTTCTGGATTTGAGCAGTAGGTAATTATCTAGGAATCTCGCAGATTTGTGGGCTTCACATACCTTTTTAGCTTTGTTGGTGTTCAGCCATATATGAGCTCTCTTGCTTATCTCAGGGCTTCAAGTGTATTGATCATTTCTGATTTCTGATTTCTGTGGAATGATTTGAGGTTAGAAGATGTTAAGATTGCTTCACTTTGGACTATAGTTCTTTAGGTTTTTTAGTGGCTGTCTTATTTTTGTTGGTCATGACACTAATCATTCTGCCTGTGATTGTTTCTTTCATGGCTTCCCAGAGTGTTTCTGGAGAGATCGCCAGTGAAGCATTTCATCTCTGCTGGTTGGTCCATTTAGAAGTGTCACATTGAGACGCCATAGTCTATCTGAGTTTTGTGAATAAGATAAGGTATGGTCCATTGAAATACAGGCATTGTCTGAAAGTAGTAAGTTTCTGATTTGTTAAGATGTAACCAGTTCTTGAGTAGGAGCTATGTGGTTGAGAATAGAAAGTGAGTTCACTACCTGTGGGGTTGAAAAGCCTCCATGTGTCCGTTAGGTTGTATGAAGAGCATACGTTCTTTATTTGTTTGTGGGATTTCCCTGATCTGAGTTTGCAAGGGGATAGTCTGTCTATCACTAAGTCCATAGGAAGGTTAAAATCTCCTCCTAGTAATATATTTAAGCAATTTGGAATTTCATTTAATATTTTATTTTATTTAGGTTGACTCAAAATGAGGGTGAGTCGGAGGAGGGTGCACATGATTGTAACAATAAATAGTTGTTAGTTGTGTTCGAATACTTGTGAGATGACCCATCTACACTCTGTGTCATATGTTTTTAATGAATTTAATGTCTGCCCATCTGGCAAAAACAGTGACAACCTAATATATCTTGTTGGAGTCAGGGGAGCATGCCAAATCTTTAGGAGGTTACGAGTAATATTGCTATCTATTCTGGTTTATTGGAGTAAAAGGATATCACCTTTTAGTTTATAGCAGTATTCTATGAGTTTCCTTCTTTTAACAGTGTTGTTTGGCCCTTGCATGTTCAATTAGAAAACTTTATGGGTGTTGTTGGGCATAATAAATGTTGTGAATATCTGGGTGGAGTTTGGGGTATTTTGAGGCATAGATAGTGTCATTTAGATTGCAGTACATAGTGCAGGATGAGGGTATGAAGGGATTTGGAATATGTGACATGGGATACCCCTGGAGAGAGAGAGGTAAGGGTAGGGGAGTAAGGAAAAGAGGGAAACAAGAACTGGAAAGCGACAAAAGAAAAGTATAGGTAGAGAACCCAATTTCCCATCCCTATACGAAAAGTAATGCAGTGGAAGCCATGCATCCACTTGCTAGGAGCTCAAAAGGGAGTGGATAATGGCAGCTTAGGGGAGAGGCTGATTGTTGGGTGAGTGGTAAGCAGGGAGCACCAGGGCTCCGGAGTCAGGAAATGAACTTTAGAACCAGTCATTATTACTGATAGAGCGCACAGTTAACCTTCTGAGGCTCTGTTGAAGAAATGGAGTTCAGTTTGTTGAAAACTTGTAGTCTAGTTTGACAGCCACTATAGCATAGTAGAACGCATCATCACCAAGAGTATTTGGGAGTGCCATTTTGAGCTGTTTTTTTTGCATAAGTTACTTGTGATCACACAGATGCCATACAAACATTCCAATAGCATGTGCATAAAAACAACACAGCTCAGTCATATAGTTCAATCTTATAGTCTATGGTTAACTAAATTATTAGTTAGAGAGTTGATTAATCGGAGAGCTGATGTTTACGGAAGAGAGCCATACCTATATCATACATGCATTGACTGGGAAACATCTTGTAAAGGAAGCAGTTACAATTACACCTACAAAAAGCTTCCCAAATTAGAAAAAACTTGCAACCATGAGTAGATAGAGCAAATGCGACAAGTTCAGCATAGCTGAGGTCAGCCAAAGTACAAGGTGAGCAAACCTGAACACATTTATAGGTTTTCTTGCTAGGTCTTGATTTAAGCCATACTTGAATGATGATACCATGTAAGTGGTGAAGTAGTGATTATGTTGGTGATAGTGTCAGTCTGAGGTTCTGGGTGTATCAATTTGCTTTGGCTTCATCTTGCAAAGGTGTAACTTTTTCCACATATGTGGTGCTAATACCCACATGTGTGTGGTTGGGAGTGCTTATGTGAGTGTGTATTTCTATGAATGGGTGTGTAAGTGTGTGGGTGTTTATTTAGTCCAGGAAGACTGGATATTCAGGACCCACCTCAGCTCCCTTTGTGTTACTGTCTAGAGTGAATTCAAAACACAGTCCAACTGTCCCAGTCTGACCCAGATGTGGATCCAGCAGCCAAGCAGAGGCACAGAATGGTTAAGCTAGAAAATGCCCACTTTCTAAAAGTGGCATTTTCAAATAGACAATCGTATTTTTAAATTGTGATTTGAGAGACCTCAAACTCCACATCCCTATATGCTGTCAATGGGAAACTGCACTTAAAATATATTTAAAAGCAATCCACATGTTAGCCTGTTGGAGAGATAGGCCTTGCAAAAGTCAAAACTGAATTTGGCTGTAGTTCACTACCAGGACATGTAAAACACATCAGTACATGTCTTAACATTTAAGTATATTACTTCCTGCTCATGGGGCTATATAGGGCCTACCTTAGGGGTGATGTACATGTAATATAAGGGAAGGTTTGAGCCTGGCAAGTAGGTACACTTGCCAGATCGACTTGGAAGAGCAAACTGCACACATAGACACTGCAGTGGCAGGTCTGAGGCATGTTTACACGACTACTCATGTGGGGGGCACAATTAGTGCTGCAGACCCACTAGTAGCAATTGATTTACAGGCCCTGTGCACATCTAGTGCACTTTACTAGGGAATTACTAGTCAAATATGCCAATCATGGATAAACCAATCACCAATACAATTTCGACAGAGAGCATATGCAATTTAGTACTGGTTAGCAATGGTAAAGTACCCAGAGTACTAAAGCCAACAAAAACAGGTCAGAAAAAATATGAGGAGGAAGACAAAAAGATCGTGGATGACCCTGTAAAATGTCACTACGGTTCATTGCTAGTATTCATAAATATCAATAACACAAACAAAATATAGGCAAAGAAATATATATATATTCATTACTTTTTACATTATTTACAAAATGTGCCATTTTGACAAGTGATACCAAATTACTAAAACATTACACAACAAGACACAGAGCCTTCCAATTGCAATGCATGTTTATTTTCAAAATTATAAAAATACTCTGCCCTCATTAAACAAACTCATTGGAATTGAAAAGGAAACTTTTAAATAGACTATGTTCCATTTAGTCTTACTGACTGGTTGAGATGCAGTGCACAACTTTTCAACTTGTGTCATGAACTTTCAAAAAGAGCCCACAATTACTTTTTGCATCATCTTCATTTTGAAATAAGAACAACATAAGTATTTAAGGGACGTAATTCATAATGTCTTATTTATTTTAGTAGTATGACTACAAAATACATTAGCCAACAATTTAACCTTGAACGCATACCAGAACACAATGAGGCCTATTCAGAAAAGTAAAGAAAACCATGCTTATTTACTCAGATTCACTTTTATTAATACGCTTAGGTGTAACTCTATTGTTTTTTTGCTTTTCACCATTTTTGAGTCGAGAGTTAGGCCCAGGTGTAGACTTACATGTGTCTATTCAGTCAAAGCAGAGGGTGGAACCTTCTGCAAAAGGATTTAAAAGTGCAAAGTTACTATCAGTTACTCAGGACACATAAGTGGAGCTCTCCTCCAAAGTGGCAAAGCTCTACCTACGCGAAAGCATAGAGAAAATTACTGATATGTAAATTTGTCTAACAATACTATTAAGAATACTGCATTCTAAAATATAAATGTCAATTAAATGTAAAAATTCACTTTTAACCTAGAAATAATAAAAGAAACTGTGCAACACACAAAGAGCTGAATTTAGACCCTGCCCACAATCCTGACGATCCCCCTGCTCAATATTGAGTAAGGTGAATCATTATGTTTCCCATGCCAGTGCCCTTGCCTGATAGAGATGGGGTCATTGCCATAGGTGGCATCAGGCAGTCCATGCTATTTTGAAAGGACAGTCTGACTTTTATTTCACTTCTAGGCCACCAGGATGTCCAAACCGAAAAAAATAGGAAAACTACTCCCCCTCTAGAGGCACAGAGGTCTCCTCAGGGTCAGTAGAGATTTCAAAAGATGGTGAGCAGTTGTCCAGGCAGTGTGGTGGAGGGAAAAACTTCTGGCACGCTAATGGATGGAGGTCCCCTTACCAATGTTAAAATCAATCCTGATCTTAGCAAATTAAATGTGTACAAAATAATTTATTCCAAAGTATTGATATAATTTTTCTATATTTATTTTTAAACAAAAAAATTAAACAATCTTTCCCTTACTAACTTATTGTATTTATTATTTATTACCATTTGTTAAAAATGTATGCTTTTAATTAATTTTAACAATTTTATTTTGTATATAAAATTATATATGTTTATTTTTTGTTAATGAAGTTTATTATGATCTTTCCAAATATTAAAATAATCAATTATTAATTGTGGCCCCACTATGCACTGTTTATGACCTCACATATTACATCACTTATGACATGTTCAATGACATCATTGATTACATCACTTTAGACATCCTCAACATTGCATACAAGCTTCTATAAACAAAGTGAGGATGATGTTTTTTAGTAAACCCTTCAAAAATATAGGACCTATTTCAATTAGTGAGAAGCCACTGGAAAGGATAGACTTATTCTCATGCACTATATGCAAATCACTGTTGTCCGGTTCCAATAGGAATAGTCCAGTCTCAATTGCCAGGCCAGGTCATCCCTGAACCAGAACAAAGCAACCGTAGACTGGTTTTGCCCTGATTGGGGCTTGTTAATCAGATGTAGTTTGGTTCCAGTGACACAGTGAGCATGGGACCCACATCCCGGGGCACTTACCACTTAAAGCAGTGCATTAAACACACAAAAGGTGATGGGAGTAAGGAACACAGAAAATGAGGAGCTGGGTAAACTTACTATGAGTGTATATATGCTGACAAAATCCTGCACTGTTCAGGAACCATGTCTGGAATGGATTTTGGGCTCACACAAAAAAAACATCAGATAGGCCCCAGAAATTAGGCCACCAAATTAATTTTTTAGGTTAGGCATAAACGTACAGCCACTTGTACTTACTTTAGGAAACATACCTATATACTTCTTTGTGGGCTCTCTGCTTTTTCATTGTTTTTTTTTTGTCCTTGAAAAATCCTTGCATGCTAGTGGTCAATCCTTCCTCTTTGTCCCACCTTTTCCTCAGTTGCACACTCCCCTGGAGCATGGCTCCAGTACTTGTACCCTTCCACTTGTGCCACTGTAGCGTTTGCTTCGGGACTACTTTTTTCTTAGGCTGAGTATTTGACCAGAGCACTAAGGGCCAGATGTATCAAAGCTTTTTGCATTTGTAAACGGTGCGAATGCCCGTTTGCGAATGCAAAAAGCCCTTTCAGAATGTATCAAAGGCATTCTGAATGCAATTTTAAGGAATCGTTAAAATAGCGATTCCTTAAAATTGCGACCCTGTTTAGAGTGTCGCAAATTGCGACTCTCTAAATAAGAAATCACAAATAAGGAATCCTTATTTGCAATTTCTAAAGCACATGTATGAAGCAATTCCTTAATGCGAATTGGGCATTAAGGAATCGCTATTTTCACCAAGTTGAACTTGGTGGTAACCATGTGCAAATTTAAAAAATGCATTTAAAATGCATTTTTAAAATTTACATGTAAAGCACACATGCCTTTTTGGGGCGCAGCAGAGGGGGACTTAGGACCCCAGCACCCTGGACTTTGCATTTCCCAAAATTTTGAATTCCTGTCAGGAATTCGCAATTTGGGACATGCAAAATATTCGCAAATATGGGCCGACAGGCCCATAGATGCGAATGGGGGTTGTATCGCAATTTGTGATTCAGTAATAGCATTTGCGATTTTTAAGAAATCACTATTAACAACTCGCAAATATGATACACTGTATTTTGCTAATCAGAAATAGCGATTTCTTAAAAATCGCTATTTCCGAATCGTAAAAAGCTTTTTTCATACATCTGGCCCTAAATGTTTTCAGTGGCTCTAGTCAGTTTCTCAAAACAGGGCTGTAAATCATGTTCTTCTCTGGTTAGATGTAGCATGCTATCAAAGACATAGGTCAAATGTTAGAGGCTGTTTTCTGAGGAGCCTGTTTCCGTCCCCTGCCGCCACTGCACAAAGACAATTGTAACCACAACTACGTTTACATTACACGCTGCAGAGGCATAAAGAAAATCGCTACAATTACAATATTTAATGTATGTATCCCCAATTTAAGATGACAGCCACACGTCATGCGCTATGACATCATTAACGTCATGACGAGGCTGTCTCTTTTCCTTCCCCGTTGCTTGGCCTTTTCTTCTGCAATCCTGCAGGGAGGAGCTGCCTGAAAAAGTAACCTTTCTTACACCTTAACCGACTTGCTAGGTGTAGTTTTTTTTTCTTTATTCCTGTATGGTTTCATTAAACTATATTGGTTGAGTGATATTTTGCTCTCCCACAAGGCTGTTCTTCCCTTTCTTACAGAAATGCCTACTAGCCCCAGTTTGCAGCACTGCTGGAATGCGTCTGTGTTTGATTCACACTTCGGAAGAGATTGGACAGGGTGGATGTCGAGACTAGGTGCATCCGGTATTAAACTATCTGACGCTGATCTCCTTCGTCCTGTAATGGCTTGAGGATGACGCTGCACATTTGGCTCCACGCTGCATTCGGTGCCCGAGGGCATTTACTTAGAAGCACATGCAATGCAAGACATATGCCACAAATGAAGCCTTGTGCAGCTGAAGAAATGGGCAGCTTTCATTGGGCCTAAACTTCCCACCTCAGCCTCTCATAGTGCATGGGGCCCAGGTCATGACTTTTTAGTACCAGTATTCAAAGCACAGAGCTGAACTCGCAATAGCAGGTGCCCTTTAACCGTTTCTGTGCCTTGGACGAGGTGACCTCGTCCAAGGCTACAGTTCCCGTGTGCCTTGGACGAGGTCACTTAGTCCAAAGCACGGGAACTTGGGGGAGTGCTAGCCCCTGTGCACCCCCAAGGTGGGGATGGAAGGGGAAGACCTTCCCCTTCCACCCCCGATCCCCCCACTCCCCCTGTGACGTCAGCGTGCGAGCGTGCGCTGATTTGTCACAGGGGCCTCCCCTATCGCGCTGGAAGCTCAGCATTTCTCTTTCAATCACGTGGGGGAGGCCCGGAAATGTATTTCCTTCCCTTTGAAGTCTCTCCCAGGGTTTAAAAAGCCGGATTGCTTGAAACCCTACTAGACACCAGGGATTTTTTGTTTTTTTTCAGAAAGTGACAAAAGGGAGCGACCCCTTGGGCAAGGGTCGCTCCCAGGGGGGGCATTTTTCGGGAAGGCCTTTTCTGCCACCCCCCCTGGGGGCAGATCAGCCTATTATTAGGCCGATTATTAGGCCCAGGGGGGCAGAAACCTCTAGGTGCCAGGGCAAATTTTTTTGGGTGTTTTTTTTTTTTGTTTGTTTGTTTTTTTAGAGATGGGGAGCAACCCATCAGGCAAGGGTCGCTGCCCTGGGGGGCAAATTGTATTTAGACCATTTCTGCCCCCCTTGGCCGATTTTAGGTCAATCTGCCCCCAAGGGGGCAGAAACCACTAGGCACCAGGGATTTGTTTTTTGGCGCCAATGTCACGCAGGGGGAGTGACCCCGTAGGCAAGGGTCGCTCCGGCGGGGAGGGTGGGGATTGGGGGGGGAAATTTATTTTAGGCCATTTCTGCCCCGGGGGACAGAAACCTCTAGGCACCAGGGCAAATTTTTGATGGTGTTTTTTTTTTTTTGTTTGTTTTTTTAGCGATGGGGAGCGACCCATCAGGCAAGGGTCGCTGCCCTGGGGGGGCAAATTGTATTTAGACCATTTCTGCCCCCCTTGGGGGCAGATTGGCCGATTTTAGGTCAATCTGCCCCCAAGGGGGCAGAAACCACAAGGCACCGGGGATTTGCTTTTTGGCGGCAATGTCACGCAGGGGGAGCGACCCCGTAGGCAAGGGTCGCTCCGGGGGGGGGGAGGGGTTGGAGGGGCAAATTTTCTGCCCCCCCTGCCTATTATTAGGCCGATCTTCCCCCGGGGGGGCAGAAACCTCTAGGCGCCTGGGCAATTTTTTTTGTTGTGTTTTTTTTTTTTTTTTTTTTTTTTTTTTAGAGATGGGGAGCGACCCATCTGGCAAGGGTCGCTCCCCTGGGGGGCAAATTGTATTTAGACCATTTCTGCCCCCCTTGGGGGCAGATTGGGTGATTTTAGGTCAATCTGCCCCCAAGGGGGCAGAAACCACTAGGCACCGGGGATTTGTTTTTTGGGGCCAATGTCACACAGGGGGAGCGACCCCGTAGACAAGGGTCGCTCCTGGGTGGGGGCTGGGGGGCAAATTTATTTTAGGCCATTTCTGCCCCCCCCTGGGGGCAGAAACCTCTAGGCACCAGGGCAATTTTTTTGTTGTGTTTTTTTTTTTGGTTTGTTTGTTTTTTTAGAGATGGGGAGCGACCCATTAGGCAAGGGTCGCTCCCCTGGGGGGCAAATTGTATTTTGACCATTTCTGCCCCCCTTGGAAACAGATTGGCCGATTTTAGGTCAATCATCCCAAGGGGGCAGAAACCACTAGGCACCGGGGATTTGTTTTTTGGCACCAATGTCACGCAGGGGGAGTGACCCCATAGGCAAGGGTCGCTCCCGGGGGGGAGTTAGGGGGGCAAATTTATTTTAGGCCATTTCTGCTCCCCCCTGGGGGCAGAAACCTTTAGGCACCAGGGCAATTTTTGTTTTTGTGTTTTTTTTTTGTTTGTTTGTTTTTTTAGACATGGGGAGCGACCCATCTGGCAAGGGTCGCTCCCCTGGGGGGCAAATTGTATTTAGACCATTTCTGCCCCCCTTGGGGGCAGATTGGGTGATTTTAGGTCAATCTGCCCCCAAGGGGGCAGAAACCACTAGGCACCGGGGATTTGTTTTTTGGGGCCAATGTCACACAGGGGGAGCGACCCCGTAGGCAAGGGTCGCTCCTGGGTGGGGGCTGGGGGGCAAATTTATTTTAGGCCATTTCTGCCCCCCTCTGGGGGCAGAAACCTCTAGGCACCAGGGCAATTTTTTTGTTGTGTTTTTTTTGGGGGTTTGTTTGTTTTTTAGAGATGGGGAGCGACCCATTAGGCAAGGGTCGCTCCCCTGGGGGGCAAATTGTATTTAGACCATTTCTGCCCCCCTTGGAAACAGATTGGCCGATTTTAGGTCAATCATCCCAAGGGGGCAGAAACCACTAGGCACCGGGGATTTGTTTTTTGGCACCAATGTCACGCAGGGGGAGTGACCCCATAGGCAAGGGTCGCTCCCGGGGGGGAGTTAGGGGGGCAAATTTATTTTAGGCCATTTCTGCTCCCCCCTGGGGGCAGAAACCTTTAGGCACCAGGGCAATTTTTGTTTTTGTGTTTTTTTTTTGTTTGTTTGTTTTTTTAGACATGGGGAGCGACCCATCTGGCAAGGGTCGCTCCCCTGGGGGGCAAATTGTATTTAGACCATTTCTGCCCCCCTTGGGGGCAGATTGGGTGATTTTAGGTCAATCTGCCCCCAAGGGGGCAGAAACCACTAGGCACCGGGGATTTGTTTTTTGGGGCCAATGTCACACAGGGGGAGCGACCCCGTAGGCAAGGGTCGCTCCTGGGTGGGGGCTGGGGGGCAAATTTATTTTAGGCCATTTCTGCCCCCCTCTGGGGGCAGAAACCTCTAGGCACCAGGGCAATTTTTTTGTTGTGTTTTTTTGGGGGGTTTGTTTGTTTTTTAGAGATGGGGAGCGACCCATTAGGCAAGGGTCGCTCCCCTGGGGGGCAAATTGTATTTAGACCATTTCTGCCCCCCTTGGAAACAGATTGGCCGATTTTAGGTCAATCATCCCAAGGGGGCAGAAACCACTAGGCACCGGGGATTTGTTTTTTGGCACCAATGTCACGCAGGGGGAGTGACCCCGTAGGCAAGGGTCGCTCCCGGGGGGGAGGTAAGGGGGCATATTTTTTGGGGTGTTTTTTTTTTTTGTTTGTTTGTTTTTTTAGAGATGGGGAGCAACCCATCAGGCAAGGGTCGCTGCCCTGGGGGGCAAATTGTATTTAGACCATTTCTGCCCCCCTTGGCCGATTTTAGGTCAATCTGCCCCCAAGGGGGCAGAAACCACTAGGCACCAGGGATTTGTTTTTTGGCGCCAATGTCACGCAGGGGGAGTGACCCCGTAGGCAAGGGTCGCTCCGGGGGGGAGGGTGGGGGTTGGGGGGGGGAATTTATTTTAGGCCATTTCTGCCCCGGGGGACAGAAACCTCTAGGCACCAGAGCAAATTTTTGTTGGTGTTTTTTTTTTGTTTGTTTTTTTTTTTAGCGATGGGGAGCGACCCATCAGGCAAGGGTCGCTGCCCTGGGGGGGCAAATTGTATTTAGACCATTTCTGCCCCCCTTGGGGGCAGATTGGCCGATTTTAGGTCAATCTGCCCCCAAGGGGGCAGAAACCACAAGGCACCGGGGATTTGCTTTTTGGCGGCAATGTCACGCAGGGGGAGCGACCCCGTAGGCAAGGGTCGCTCCGGGGGGGGGGGAGGGGTTGGAGGGGCAAATTTATTTTAGGCCATTTCTGCCCCCCCTGGGGGCAGATCGGCCTATTATTAGGCCGATCTTCCCCCGGGGGGGCAGAAACCTCTAGGCGCCTGGGCAAATTTTATTTTTTGTGTTTTTTTTTTTTTATTATTTTTTTTTTAGAGATGGGGAGCGACCCATCTGGCAAGGGTCGCTCCCCTGGGGGGCAAATTGTATTTAGACCATTTCTGCCCCCCTTTGGGGCAGATTGGGTGATTTTAGGTCAATCTGCCCCCAAGGGGGCAGAAACCACTAGGCACCGGGGATTTGTTTTTTGGGGCCAAATCAAATCAAATCAAATCAAATCATTAACATTTATAAAGCGCGCTACTCACCCGTGCGGGTCTCAAGGCGCTAGGGGGGAAAGGGGGGGTTATCGCTGCTCGAACAGCCAAGTCTTTAGGAGTCTCCGGAAAGCGGAGTGGTCCTGGGTGATCCTGAGGCTGGTGGGGAGGGAGTTCCAGGTCTTGGCCGCCAGGAAGGAGAAAGATCTCCCACCCGCCGTGGAGCGGCGGGTGCGAGGGACGGCAGCAAGTGCGAGGCCAGCGGAGCGGAGGGGGCGGGTGGGGACGTAGAAGCTGAGGCGTCTGTTGAGGTATTCCGGTCCCTTGTTGTGGAGGGCTTTGTGTGCGTGGGTGAGAAGACGGAAGGTGATCCTTTTGCTGACTGGGAGCCAATGCAGGTGTCTCAGGTGTGCGGAGATGTGGCTGTTGCGGGGTACGTCGAGGATGAGGCGGGCCGAGGCGTTTTGGATGCGTTGCAGGCGGTTTTGGAGTTTGGCTGTGGTCCCGGCGTAGAGGGTGTTGCCGTAGTCCAGGCGGCTCGTGACGAGGGCGTGGGTCACGGTTTTTCTGGTGTCGGCGGGGATCCAGCGGAAGATCTTACGGAGCATGCGGAGAGTGAGGAAGCAGGCGGAGGACACGGCGTTGACTTGCTTGGTCATGGTGAGAAGAGGGTCCAAGATGAAGCCGAGGTTGCGGGCGTGGTCTGCGGGGGTCGGTGCGGTGCCGAGGGCCGTGGGCCACCAGGAGTCGTCCCAGGCGGACGGGGTGTTGCCGAGGATGAGGACTTCCGTTTTTTCAGAGTTCAGCTTTAGGCGGCTGAGCCTCATCCAATCTGCGACGTCCTTCATACCCTCTTGTAGGTTGGTCTTGGCGCTGGCGGGGTCCTTGGTGAGGGAGAGTACAAGTTGGGTGTCGTCGGCGTAGGAGGTGATGATGATGTCGTGCTTGCGTACGATGTCGGCGAGGGGGCTCATGTAGACATTGAAGAGTGTCGGGCTGAGCGATGAGCCTTGAGGTACGCCGCAGATGATCTTGGTGGGTTCTGAGCGAAACGGAGGGATGTAAACTCTTTGGGAGCGGTTAGCGAGGAAGGAGGCGATCCAGTCCAGGGCCTGGCCTTGGATCCCGGTGGAGCGTAGGCGGGTGATTAGGGTGCGGTGACAGACGGTGTCAAAGGCAGCCGAGAGGTCGAGGAGAATGAGGGCGACTGTTTCACCGTTGTCCATCAGGGTTCTGATGTCGTCTGTGACTGAGATGAGGGCGGTTTCCGTGCTGTGGTTGGTTCGGAATCCGGTTTGTGAAGGGTCGAGCAGGTTGTTGTCTTCCAGGAAGGTGGTCAGCTGTTTGTTGACGGTCTTTTCTATTACCTTGGCTGGGAAAGGTAGAAGAGAGATGGGGCGGAAGTTTTTCAGGTCGCTTGGGTCAGCCGTAGGTTTCTTTAGTAGGGCGTTGACTTCAGCGTGCTTCCAGCATTCGGGGAAGGTAGCAGAAGAAAAAGAAGAGTTGATGACGGTCTGGAGGTGCGGGGCGATGATGTCGTCGGCTTTGTTAAAGATGAAGTACGGGCAGGGGTCCGAAGGGGCGCCGGAGTGGATAGAGTTCATGATGGATTTGGTTTCTTCCGTGTTGATGTGGGTCCAGTTGTTGAGGGTGATGTCCGGGGAAGCGGGTTCAGTGGTGTATGGTTGGGTCTGGTGTCCGAAGCTGTCGTGGAGGTCGCTGATCTTGCGATGGAAGAAAGTGGCGAGGGATTCGCACAAATCCTGTGAGGGCGTGACGGCGTTGGCGCTGGCGCTGGGGTTGGAGAACTCTTTGACGATGCTGAAGAGTTCTCTGCTGTTGTGGCTGTTTTTGTCTAGTCTGTCGGTGAAAAAGTTCCTTTTGGCAGTGCGGATCAGGTGGTGGTGTTCGCGTGTAGCGTTCTTGAGGGCGGTCATGTTGTCAGCGGTGTGGTCCTTGCGCCAGGCCTTCTCAAGGGCACGACAAGTTTTCTTTGATTCTTTGAGGGTGTCAGAGATGTCACACAGGGGGAGCGACCCCGTAGACAAGGGTCGCTCCTGGGTGGGGGCTGGGGGGCAAATTTATTTTAGGCCATTTCTGCCCCCCCCTGGGGGCAGAAACCTCTAGGCACCAGGGCAATTTTTTTGTTGTGTTTTTTTTTTTGGTTTGTTTGTTTTTTTAGAGATGGGGAGCGACCCATTAGGCAAGGGTCGCTCCCCTGGGGGGCAAATTGTATTTAGACCATTTCTGCCCCCCTTGGAAACAGATTGGCCGATTTTAGGTCAATCATCCCAAGGGGGCAGAAACCACTAGGCACCGGGGATTTGTTTTTTGGCACCAATGTCACGCAGGGGGAGTGACCCCGTAGGCAAGGGTCGCTCCCGGGGGGGAGTTAGGGGGGCAAATTTATTTTAGGCCATTTCTGCTCCCCCCTGGGGGCAGAAACCTTTAGGCGCCAGGGCAATTTTTTTTTTTTTGTTTTTTTTTTGTTTGTTTGTTTTTTTAGAGATGGGGAGCGACCCATTAGGCAAGGGTCGCTCCCCTGGGGGGCAAATTGTATTTAGACCATTTATGCCCCCCTTGGAAACAGATTGGTCGATTTTAGGTCAATCATCCCAAGGGGGCAGAAACCACTAGGCACCGGGGATTTGTTTTTTGGCACCAATGTCACGCAGGGGGAGTGACCCCGTAGGCAAGGGTCGCTCCCGGGGGGTAGTTAGGGGGGCAAATTTATTTTAGGCCATTTCTGCTCCCCCCTGGGGGCAGAAACCTTTAGGCGCCAGGGCAATTTTTTTTTTTTTGTTTTTTTTTTGTTTGTTTGTTTTTTTAGAGATGGGGAGCGACCCATTAGGCAAGGGTCGCTCCCCTGGGGGGCAAATTGTATTTAGACCATTTCTGCCCCCCTTGGAAACAGATTGGCCGATTTTAGGTCAATCATCCCAAGGGGGCAGAAACCACTAGGCACCGGGGATTTGTTTTTTGGCACCAATGTCACGCAGGGGGAGTGACCCCATAGGCAAGGGTCGCTCCCGGGGGGGAGTTAGGGGGGCAAATTTATTTTAGGCCATTTCTGCTCCCCCCTGGGGGCAGAAACCTTTAGGCACCAGGGCAATTTTTGTTTTTGTGGTTTTTTTTTGTTTGTTTGTTTTTTTAGACATGGGGAGCGACCCATCTGGCAAGGGTCGCTCCCCTGGGGGGCAAATTGTATTTAGACCATTTCTGCCCCCCTTGGGGGCAGATTGGGTGATTTTAGGTCAATCTGCCCCCAAGGGGGCAGAAACCACTAGGCACCGGGGATTTGTTTTTTGGGGCCAATGTCACACAGGGGGAGCGACCCCGTAGGCAAGGGTCGCTCCTGGGTGGGGGCTGGGGGGCAAATTTATTTTAGGCCATTTCTGCCCCCCTCTGGGGGCAGAAACCTCTAGGCACCAGGGCAATTTTTTTGTTGTGTTTTTTTTGGGGGTTTGTTTGTTTTTTAGAGATGGGGAGCGACCCATTAGGCAAGGGTCGCTCCCCTGGGGGGCAAATTGTATTTAGACCATTTCTGCCCCCCTTGGAAACAGATTGGCCGATTTTAGGTCAATCATCCCAAGGGGGCAGAAACCACTAGGCACTGGGGATTTGTTTTTTGGCACCAATGTCACGCAGGGGGAGTGACCCCGTAGGCAAGGGTCGCTCCCGTGGGGGAGTTAGGGGGGCAAATTTATTTTAGGCCATTTCTGCTCCCCCCTAGGGGCAGAAACCTTTAGGCGCCAGGGCAATTCTTTTTTTTTTGTTTGTTTTTTGTTTGTTTGTTTTTTTAGAGATGGGGAGCGACCCATTAGGCAAGAGTCACTCCCCTGGGGGGCAAATTGTATTTAGACCATTTATGCCCCCCTTGGGGGCAGATTGGCTGATTTTAGGTCAATCTGCCCCCAAGGGGGCAGAAACCACTAGGCACACGGGATTTGTTTTTTAGCGCCAATGTCACGCAGGGGGAGCGACCCCGTAGGCAACGGTCGCTCCCGGGCAGGGGAGGTTTGGGGGGGTGGGGGTCAAATTTATTTTAGGGCATTTCTGCCCCCCCCGGGGCCGGCTGAGCTAGAGGCCAAAATCCACAGGTAGGCACTTTGCAAAAAACACCTCTGTTTTCTGTGAAAAAATATGTTGTGTCCACGTTGTGTTTTGGGCCATTTCCTTTCGTGGGCGCTAGGCCTACCCACAGAAGTGAGGTATCCATTTTTATCGAGAGACTTAGGGGAACCCTGGGTGGAAGCAAATTTGTGGCTCCTCTCTGATTCCAGAACTTTCTGTCACCGAAATGAGAGGAAAAAGTGTTTTTTTGGCCAAATTTTGATGTTTGCAAAGGATTCTGGGTAACATAACCTGGTCAGAGCCCCGAAAGTCACCCCATCTTGGATTACCCTGGGTTTCTAGTTTTCAAAAATGCCCTGGTTTGCTAGGTTTCCCCAGGTGCCGGCTGAGCTACAGGCCAAAATCCACAGATGGCACTGTTTTCTATGAAATAATTTGATGTGTCCACGTTGTGTTTTGGGCCATTTCCTTTCGTGGGCGCTAGTCCTACCCACACAAGTGAGGTATCATTTTTATCGGGGGACTTGGGGGAATGCTGGGTGGAAGGAAATTTTTGGCTCCTCTCTGATTGCAGAACTTTCTGTCACCGAAATGAGAGGAAAAAGTGTTTTTTGGGCCAAATTTTGAAGTTTGCACATGATTTGGGGTAACATAACCTGGTCAGAGCCCCGCAAGTCACCCCATCTTGGATTCCCCTGGGTTTCTAGTTTTCAAAAATGCCCTGGTTTGCTAGGTTTCCCCAGGTGCCGGCTGAGCTACAGGCCAAAATCCACAGGTAGGCACTGTTTTCTACGAAATAATTTGATGTGTCCACGTTGTGTTTTGGGCCATTTCCTTTTGTGGGCGCTAGTCCTACCCACACAAGTGAGGTATCATTTTTATCGTGAGACTTGGGGGAACGCTGGGTGGAAGGAAATGTGTGGCTCCTCTCTGATTCCAGAACTTTCTGTCACTAAAATGTGTGGAAAATATGTTTTTTTAGCCAAATTTTGAGGTTTGCAAAGGATTCTGGGTAACAAAACCTGGTCAGAGCCCCACAAGTCAACCCATCTTGGATTCCCCTACATCTCTAGTTTTCAAACATGCGCTGGTTTGTTAGGTTTCCCCAGGTGCAGGCTGAGCTAGAGGCCTAAATCCACAGGTAGGCACTCTGCAAAAAACACCTCTGTTTTCTTTCAAAAAATGTGATGTGTGCATGTTGCATTTTGGGGCATTCCCTGTCGCGGGCGCTAGGCCTACCCACACAAGTGAGGAATCATTTTTATCTGGAGACTTGGGGGAACGCTGGGTGGAAGGAAATTTGTGGCTCCTCTCTGATTCCAGAACTTTCAGTCACCAAAATGTGAGGAAAATGTGTTTTTTTAGCCAAAGTTTGAGGTTTGCAAAGGATTTTAGGTAACAAAACCTGGTCAGAGCCCCACAAGTCACCCCATCTTGGATTCCCCTAGGTTTCTAGTTTTCAGAAATGCACAGGTTTGGTAGGTTTCCCTAGGTGCCGGCTGAGCTGGAGGCCAAAATCTACAGGTAGGCACTTTGCAAAAAACAGCTCTGTTTTCTGTCAAAGAATGGGATGTGTCCATGTTGTGGTTTGGGGCATTTCCTGTCGCGGGCGCTAGGCCTACCCACACAAGTGAGGTATCATTTTTATCGGGAGACTTGGGGGAACGCTGGGTGGAAGGAAATTTGTGCCTCCTCTCAGATTCCAGAACTTTCTGCCACAGAAATGTGAGGAACATGTGTTTTTTTAGCCAAAATTTGAGGTTTGCAAAGGATTCTGGGTAACAGAACCTGGTCAGAGCCCCACAAGTCACCCCATCTTGGACTCCCCTAGGTCTCTAGTTTTCAGAAATGCACAGGTTTGGTAGGTTTCCCTAGGTGCCGGCTGAGCTAGAGGCCAAAATCTACAGGTAGGCACTTTGCAAAAAACACCTCTGTTTTCTTTAAAAAAAATGGGATGTGTCCACATTGCGTTTTGGGGCGCTTCCTGTCGCGGGCGCTAGGCCTACCCGCACAAGTGAGGTATCTTTTTTATCGGGAGACTTGGGGGAACATAGATTAGCAAAACAAATGTTATTGCCCCTTGTCTTTCTCTACATTTTTTCCTTCCAAATATAGGAGAGTGTGTAAAAAAGACATCTATTTGAGAAATGCCCTGTAATTCACATGCTAGTATGGTCACCCCGGAATTCAGAGATGTGCAAATAACCACTGCTCCTCAACACCTTATCTTGTGCCCTTTTTGGAAATACAAAGGTTTTCTTGATAGCTATTTTTTACTCTTTATATTTCAGCAAATGAATTGCTGTATACCCGGTATAGAATGAAAATGCACTGCAGGGTGCAGCTCATTTATTGGCTCTGGGTACCTAGGTTTCTTGATGAACCTACAAGCCCTATATATCCCCGCAACCAGAGGAGTCCAGCAGACGTAACGGTATATTGCTTTCGATAATCTGACATTGCAGGAAAAGGTTACAGAGTAAAACGTAGAGAAAAATTGATGTTTTTTTCACCTCAATTTCAATATTTTTCTTTTTCAGTTGTTATTTTCTGTAGGAAACCCTTGTAGGATCTACACAAATGACCCCTTGCTGAATTTAGAATTTTGTCTACTTTTCATAAATGTTTAGGTTTCTGGGTTCCAGCATTGGTTTCATGCCCATTTCTGTCACTGACTGGAATGAGGCTGAAAGCACAACATTTTTAAAAAATGGGGTATGTCCCAGTAAAATGACAAATTTGTGTTGAAAAATTGGGTTTTCTGATTCAAGTCTGCCTCTTCCTGAAAGCTGGGAAGCTGGTGACTTTAGCACCGCAAAACCTTTGTTAATGCCATTTTCAGGGGAAAAACCACAAGCCTTCTGCTGCAGCCACTTTTTCCAATTCTTTTGAAAAAAACGAACTTTTCACTGTATTTTGGCTAATTTCTTGGCCTCCTTCAGGGGAACCCACAAAGTCTGGGTACCTCTAGAATCCCTAGGATGTTGGAAAAAAAGGACGCAAATTTGGCTTGGTTAGCTTATCTGGACAAAAAGTTATGAGGGCCTAAGCGCGAACTGCCCCAAATGGGCAAAAAAAGGCCTGGCACAGGCGGGTGGAAAAGGCCTGGCAGCGAAGGGGTTAAAAGAGTTTGTTCTACACCATGGAACACGGACTGGGCAGGCTGCCGCCCACTGACTCAGCGTCCACGGATGTGCTGTCACAAATGACTCCCTGTTACTAAAACAGCAGCAGCAAACAGCTTCTTTTATATTTAATTAAACAATGCATGTTTAATAACGCTCTGCAGACAAGGGCGTGCTATTGGAAACAAACAACTACCATAAGAGCAGCATTGACGCCATATAACGAATTTTATTCGTTTTCAAACACTCCACTAACACTGCTTTTGTGCAGATGGCTCAGGAGTTAGGCCAAACCAATCAGAGCAGCTTCTAGGTATTCTATGGGTGGAATGTTCCTAGCTGTGACCACGCTGTATTGAGAAACCAATACAAACTTGCACATGGTGGAGCCTCAGGATTGGAATCAGCAGGGCTCTTCCTGGTATAAGAATGTACCACCCAATGAAAATGTGTTTTATAAAAATGTATGGGACCAGATGAATTAAACCCATCCAGCTGTCCTGGCACAAGCTCCGCCCAATAATGTTATTGAGATGCCAAGAATTATGCAAATAAATGCATCCAGGGCATCCCATTGCAGTGTTTTGCATGTGAAGCGGTCACAATGTTGCTTTGTGCTGGGCATCTTTGTTGCAAATAACTTCTTCTGAACATCAGACCTGGGCAGCTGCACAAATCTGTGGATGCACTGTAAATGTTAGTGGGGTGGTGAACAGGTGCAGCTTTATGAGAAAGCATTTACAGCTGCTCCTTTCTGAAAGGCTACAGACAGCTGCCATCCTTTGAGTTAACATGGGCGACTGTACGTGTGGGAGCAATGGAAAGCTATACCTCACTGTGAACAGCCACAGACAGTGGTACATCTCAGATGGGCCATATATAGCGGCAGCCCCTAGGAGTTATAGATTGTTCAATCTCAGAGTCCACGGACAGCTGCACTTCTTTGAGGGACCAGAGATAACTGTCCCTCCGGAACTATCCAAGCCAAATTCGTAATGTGTTCACATCTAATATTCAGGGATAGTGATGTGTGTTTTCAATACCTGTAACACAGCAGCAGTTCACTAATGTTACTGCAAATAACCTTCATGACACCCTCCCATTTCTCATATGTGAGGTCCTAAAAACAATCTTCAAGGTCATCAGGGCAAGCCTCTCTGCAGTAAATGGAAGTGCTATAATGATATGCTGGGCCACTGGAATTATGTGTCAGAGAGGACCAAATTATGAGGCAGGGTTGACCAAAGTATGTGGCAAAAAAGTCCAATTATGCATTTAAACTCTGGTTCTCTAATATGGCCTTAGCTATGGCTCAAGGGCAAGTGGTCGTTCTTTCTCCTTTCTGGTCCCCTGTAAGTGCAATTAACTTCTCCTGGGCCTTACTCTTGCAAGAACGGAGCAGATCTACAAGAAGAAGCTGAAAGCATCCTGGCTTTTTGCTCGGTTGTAAGTGCTTACCTGACAAGACAAGCTCCAAGATACTCCTCGAAGCACCTGTGAACTTTACAAATCCCATTTATCATCATAGTCAAATTTGCAGAGCCTCTTTCGAATGGGCCTGATAGAAAGTATGATTATTTTTCCCAGGATGTGAGCCGCAGATAATAATGATGCATATTCACTATTGGTGTAATATGGAATGGAGTACAATTATCTTAGGTGAGTAATATATGTTTCTAAATGCATGTTGTATGCATGCTTGCTGGTGACTGTGTGTTTATGTGAGCAACAGTGTAAATGCATGGGTATATATAAGCGTGTGTGAAAATAAAGGTCAACTGGAATATGATGTCACTTCCGCAACCCATGACATTTTGGTGAATTGACGTGCAAGCTGATATCCCTCCGTTCATTATCTGCTGTGAAAAATAGCTCCAATTGCAAGTTTTTCCAAATAATGGGAAATAATATGTGGAAATAGTTGCTGACAGCACCAAACACAAATGTCCCAGTAATTACTGAGCCTTTTCCCTCATTAAATTCCACCAGAAGTTTAATGGCGGTACAGACTTTATCGCACCTGGGTATTACTGGGTGTGATAAAGTTCCCACAACTTATTATTTGGATCCCTGCGCTAACAGAGGTTTGCACAGAGGTTAGAATTTTCCAGCTCAGTTGTAATCGGGGCCATAATGTACACCCAGTTCAATTATGCTATACCAATCCATTAACATTCTTTTCCATTTACAGAATTAGTTTAACGAATAAATAGGAAAGTTATATCTCTGCTTTTAAATAGTATGGGCCATATTTATACTTTTTGACGCAAAACTGCGCCAACGCAGTTTTGCGTCAAAAAAATTAGCGCCGGCTAACGCCATTCTGAAGCGCCATGCGGGCGCCGTATTTATTGAATGACGTTAGCTGGCGTTAGCCGCCGGCGCTGTCTGGTGTGCGTTAAAAAAAACGACGTACACCAGGCAGCGCCGGCGTAGGGGGAAAATGGCGTATGGGCGTCCAGAAATGGTGCAAGTCAGGCTGAGGCAAAAAAATCGCCACAACCCGATTTGCGCCATTTTTTTACGACGCCCATCCCCCATTGAAATGACTCCTGTCTTAGCAAAGACAGGAGTCATGCCCCCTTGCCCAATGGCCATGCCCAGGGGACCTCTGTCCCCTGGGCATGGTCATTGGGCATAGTGGCATGTAGGGGGGCACAAATCAGGCCCTACTATGCCACAAAAAAAAATACTTACCACAACTTACCTTAATGTCCCTGGGGTGGGTCCCTCCATCCTTGGGTGTCCTCCTGGGGTGGGCAAGGGTGGCAGGGGGTGTCCCTGGGGGCTTGGGAGGGCACCTCTGGGCTCATTCTGAGCCCACAAGTCCCTTAACGCCTGCCCTGACCCAGGCGCTAAAATCCGGCGCAAATGCGGGTTTTTTAGACCCGCCCACTCCCGGGCGTCGTTTTTGCCCGGGAGTATAAATACGACGCATATGCATCGCAGTCATTTTTTAAGACGGGAACGCCTACCTTGCATATCATTAACGCAAGGAAGGTGTTCACGCAAAAAAATGACGCTAACTCCATGAACTTTGGCGCTAGACGCGTCTAACGCCAAAGTATAAATATGGAGTTAGTTTTGCGTCGAAATTGCGTCAAAAAAAACGACGCAATTTCGGCGCAAACGGAGTATAAATATGCCCCAGTGTGTCTCCCATCCACAATACCACACACAAGCTCATCAATCAATGAGGGGGTAATTTCAGATGTAAACTAGGCTTCTTTGATGGTCTTTGAAAGGTGCGAGAGTACTTTTAGGATTGTGCGAGGGCTGTAAAAGTGCTGTCATTATTAGTGTATGACTGCAGGTCTTTGAGAGTCTTTCCAAAAGTGTGTGACTGTAAGACTCTTGAAGAACTTCCTATTGTGTGTGACTCGTATTCTTTGAGGGATGTGAGAGTGATTCTGGTAGTATTTGACTGCTAGTCTTTGAGGGATGTGAGAGTGATTCTGGTAGTAGGTGACTGCTAGTCTTTGAGGGTTGGGAGGGTGCTTCTGGTAGTAGGTGACCGCTAGTCTGAAGGGGTGTGAAAGAGCTGTCAGTGGCTCGTCTGTGAGGGTGTGAGAATGATTGCAGTGACTTCATGTCTGTGAGTGTGACTGCTGTCAGTAGCTTGTAGCTGCTTTTCTATGAGGGATGTGAGGGTGCTTTTCGTAGTGTGTTATGGTAGATTTGGGAGGGGAGCAAGAGTGCTTCCAGTAGGGTTCAACTGGTACTCTGTGAAGGGTGGGAGGATGTTTCTGTGACCGCAAGTGAGGAATGTGACAGTGTTGAAAGTGGTGTGTGAGCGCTAGTCTGTACATGGCGTCAGAATGCTTCAGTGGTGCTAACAAACCTTATCCCCCCTTCAGCAAAGTACGGTGAGCGTGTGCTCCATATATTACGACTCTCCTACCTGCCATGTTCGTGCACATCACCCTTGAAAGTTACCGTCTATGATATAAGCGTGAATTTCTGTGATGCAATTAACGTGTAAACTCACCTGACATCATCACCACCGTCACCTCCTAGATTAAAAACATGTTTTCTTAATTTTCATGTTCCTTCAAGTTTATAGTGGTGCCACCCACGTCCCACTTGTAAAGCAATGCTGTCTGACTAAGAAATCACTAAAGAGCATAGGAGATCTGAGTGTGAATTCTAGTTCACCAATTCACTAAAGTGTGCGATCTTGAGGAATTCAATGCATTTTCTTGTTTCTAATTGGGAGTGTCTGAAGTTAATGCAGTCGGCTATTGAGGCACAAATACCACTAACACGTTCCAATGAACAAATGAAACTGAATTTTCAGGAGGTGTGACTCAGAGCCACTACCAAACGGTGCTCTTTAGGACACAGCTTTCCAAATTAAAATAGCAAGAAATGTATAATGCCTTTAGACTACTGTGTAGGGAGACACATAAAACATACCTATTCTAGTAGTGCCACATTATAGGAACTGCTTGGAAATATGTGCAATCAAATAATGTTCACGGGTCCAGGTATTATTCCATAATAGCATCACATCCGATGTTGTTTTCTTGCACACAAAAGTATATGCAAGGGTATTCCTACTATTTGCCAGAGTACTTCCAGTATGTGTCTGAAGGTCGCCCCTGCACCCCTGGGTTTGGTTTAATTATTTTGAAGTGTTCCTAATCACATAATGCTCAGTCTGCCAAATGGCCTCTCAAAGGCTGAATGAATAAGAAAGTGATCATCAATGGACCAACGGCCCGCTGCACTATGCTTGGTCTGCTTATTTTCACCGAGGCTGGCCAGGATGCCATGGTTAGTGACTCTTACGATTTAAACCTTGAGAAAAAGCAGTTACAGGTAAAGAGTTTGTGTTGGAAATGGCCTTTCTGCAGAGTCACCCCCAATGTTTTTGCCTTCCTCCTTCTCTTTTTCTGACCTCATTTTTGCTGGCTTTAGGACTCTGCGTACTTTACCACTGCTAACCAGTGCTAAAGTGCATATGCTCTCTCCTTAAAACATGGTGACATTGTCTTAAACCAATTGACTTATTTAACTTACTTGTGAGTCCCTAGTCAAGTGCACTACATGTGCCCAAGGCCTGTAAATTAAATGCTACTAGTGGGCTGCAGCACTGGGGGTGCCACCCACATAAATAGCCCCCTAACTATGTCTCAGGCCTGCCTCTGCAGTGCCTGCGTGTGCAGTTTCACTGCCACTTCGTCTTGGCAGTTGAAAGTACTTGCCATGCCTTAAACTCCCCTTTTTCTACATTTATGTCACCCCTATATTAGGCCGTAGCTGGCCCATATGGCAGGGGGCTAGACAGGTAAAAGGCAGGACATGAACATGTGTGTTCTATATGTCCTGGTAGTATAAAACCCCTAAATTCGTGTTTACACTGCTGTGAGGCCTACTCCTTTCGTAGGATAACATTAGGGCTACCCTCGTATACTGTTTGAGTGGTAGATCCTGATCTGAAAGGAGTAGCCAGGTCATATTTAATATGGCCAGAATGGTGATAAAAAATTCTGCTTAATGGTGAAGTTGGATTTTATATTACTATTTTAGAAATGCTACTTTTAGAAAGTGAGCATTTCTCTACCCTTAATTCCTTCTGTGCCTTCCAATCCACGTCTGGCTAGGTTTAGTTGACAGCTCCCTTCTGCATTCACTCAGACAACCTCATACACAGGATGCTCAGTCACACTTGCATACATCTGCATATTGAATGGGTCTTCCTGGGCTCGGAGGGTGGAAGGCCTGACACTTACATGTCAAAGGACAGTAGCCTGCCCTCACACAAAGGACTGCCACACCCCCTACTGGGACCCTGGCAGACTGGATGGAACTGAAAGGGGACCTTATACACTTCTAAGCCACTCTTTGAAGTCTCCCCCACTTCAAAGGCACATTTGGGTATTTAAGCAGGGTCTCTGACCCTACCAACTTAGACACTCTTGTCACAGACACTTTCTGGAGAAGAACCTGAACCAGAACCTGAAACCTGAAACCTGCCAAGAAGAGCTGCCTGGCTGCCCAAAGGACTCACCTGGCTGCTTTCTGAGAAGGACTGCTGCCTTGCTGTTGCCCTGCTGCCTTGCTGCTGTCTGGCTGTGCTGAAGAAGTGCTCTCCAAGGGCTTGGATAGAGCTTGCCTCCTGTTCCTTGAAGTCTCAGGACCAAAAAGACTTCATTCCTGCAAGAAGAACAGCCTGCATTGTGGTGAAAACTTTACCGCACGCTGAACCGGAACGATGCAGTCCAACTTTGCAAGGAAAAGATAGACTCAGCGCCACTATAGCAACCGGAAATTTGCCGCACAGCCCACTGGATCAAGGCAAAGCCGAGCCGGAACAACGCAGGCCGACTTCCTGAGAGGAATCAACGCAGCGCCTGCAGTATAAATTTCCACGCAATGCAAACCGGATCGACGCAGCCCCAGTGACTTCATCCTGCAAGCGTCGGATTTCAACACATCGTCCCCGGGGTGTCCGAAAATCCCGCAACCCGAAGAGGATCCATGTCCGCGTGCCGGAAATTGAAGTAAGGCCTTCCCTGAGTGGAAAATAAACGATGCATCACCGCGTGCGGCCCGACGCACACCTCCCTGTTTTCTACACATCTCCTCTGTGGTTCCTTGCAGAGATTTTGTATGCAAACAGGTATTTTGTGCTTGCAAGCGACATTAGTTGCTTTTAAGAGACTAAAGACACTTTTTATAATTTCTACAGTGATATTTTCAACATATAATTATTGCATCTTAATCGTGTTGACCTGCATTTATCCAGATAACTATTATATATTTTTCTAAACACTGTGTGGTGTATTTTGTGGTACTATACTGTATTATTGCAAGATTTATTGTGCAAATACTTTACTACACATTGCCTTCTAAGTTAAGCCTGACTGCTCAGTGCCAAGCTACCAGAGGATTGTGTGTGACTTACCCTGACTAGAGTAAGGGTCCTTGCTTGGACAGGGGGTAACCTGACTGCCAACCAAAGACCCCATTTCTAGCAGTTCGATAGATGTTAGTTCACTGTAACAAATACTCCCTTGATTCTACTTTACACTTCATCCCGTTATAGCACACATTCCCATGCAGACTGCCATAATGTGCAGAACACATCTCAAAGAAATGGCAGAGGATCACATAGGCAGATATACAACACAGCTACAAACAGGCACAACTTACCAGTACATATAAACATCCCGCCCCCATTCCAATGTACCTCTTTAAAAATACATTGTATATTTTTTTCCACAGAGGCAAGAGGATTACTTTTGTATGACTTTTTGTGGACTCTTAAAGTAGAGCTGAAATGTTTTTACTATGTATCTACCTTATAAGGACAGACCAAGTCTCAATTTTGTCATGGGTCTTGATTATCACTCTTATAAGTGCAGTGTTTAAGTCCCTCTCTTGTCTCCATTGTTGTTCTCATATCTCATTTTTTGCCATTCTTTCTCTCACCTTCACCACTTCTCATTTTTTCTATCTTTTCCAGTTCTCTTTCTTACCCTGTCCATATCTTCTCCTTCTTCCAGTTTCCCGCTGAACTTCATCTATCTTCTCTCCATAAATCTGACCTGTCTCTTTCAGACATCTATTCATGTTCAAATGTAGGCTTCTCAATCCCACTCCTTTAGCACGTTGTCTCAAAAGTTCACCTCTCATGCTTTCACACCTCTATCTCAGGCTTACTCCTGCCTTTATTTTTCTTGGGCTTCTTTGCACCTACATTTCTTTGTTTGGTTCAGTTTATGCTTCTAACTTTGCCTCTTACCTCCATCTTTATCAACCATTTTCTGTCACCACTATCACCACATATCCTTTGCTCATCTCTATCTCTCCTAGTTCCCTTCCTACTTCCATGTCTCATGAATTCTTCATTTTTCCATTTCCTCTCATCTGTACATCTCAAAATCTCTCATCTCTGCACCCTGTGCTCTCCATAGCAATTTCATATCTATAATTTACTACTAATTATATCTTTAATTTACAGCTTTACTCTTATTATTCAACCATCATTGCTCAATGTCTCTTTCACCTTCATCTATCTACCTCTGTAATATTCTCACTTTTATATCCCCTCGGTTTTCTTCCTCCTTTACTTTTCCTATTTGTGAACCCCTTCTACTACTCCCGCTGTATCACGATCAACGCCCAGCTTTGTCCATCTCTCCCCATATTCCTTTTACTTATATTTATAGCAGTTTTCCTTTCATTTCACCCAAGTTCAATTTTATTTCCATGTTTCATATCTATTGCATAATAGTCTGACAGTTCTTTTTCTCCTTCAATCTTTGTGTCCTATCTTGTTTCTTCCCTGTCCATCCTGTCTCATCTCCTTATCCACTATGCTCAGGACAGCTATAGCACTCTTCCTTTGTCTGTTTTCTTCCTGTTGACTCTTGGTCTCACTCTCATGGTCTACGTGCCCCCTCTTTCCCTCTCGCAATCATTTCTGCCCTCACTTCTTTTTTTTAAATTCATGTGCTCTTTCTCTTTCTTATTTTCTTTCTAATTCATACTTTTTTCTCCCATTTTGAATTATTTCTGGGTACATTTTCCCATCCCTTACTTCCTCTACTTCTTTTTCACTATTGTTACTATATCTTTATTTTCAAACTCCCACGTTCTCTTTATTTCTAGTTCTTCTTATTTCTTTCATTTTCCCTGCAGCTGTCTGTTTTTTACCTCCCCGTTCCATCCCTCATTTTTTCTTTGCCATTTATTTTTATCTTTAACACTTTTACTTTATCATTGTTAAATTCCCCAATTCTCTCTCGCTCTCTTATTTTATCTGTCTGTCTCTGTCATTGTGTCTACCAGGTCAGTAACTCTCTCTTGTTTATTAGTAAACCCCAGCCAGAGTGCAGAGATTAATTCTTAGAGGTATCGTTTTCACTACAACATTTGATACAATAAGACATAGTAAAGAGAGCAAAAGTTGAAGATTCTCTGTCAATGAGCAGACATAGCAAAGACAGTGGGAGTGCAAGCTTTAACCACCAAAAGAAATAGGTGCTGGACAGGAGTGCAATATTTCTTTACACAGAAAACAGGTCTAGCATAAGAGTACAAGCCACTCTCATACATACCACAGGCATGATATATGTAGTAGCATTGCAAGTTTCACTCAATAGTGTAAGATTATTTTGTGCAAACTGACACAAAATAGTACAAAGTCCTAGAAGGGTATTTAATTTCCAACACAAAAGGTATCCTGCTCTTGAAAGTTATCCTTTCCTCAGTGCCAATGGTGTTGGGTACTGCTTTGTGCCACTTTAAATCAAGAGGGTGTTACATGGACATAGATTGGGCAGTCACACACTCCTGGCCGCACCCTCACAGTATATGAAGAGTGTGGCCATGAGTGTGTGACTGCTAGTCTTTGAAGAGTGTGAGAGCATGGCAAGGAGTGTGTCACTGCTAATCTAGAGTATGAAGGTGCGGCCAGGAGTGTGTGACTCCTAGTCGATGAAGTCTGTGAAGGTGCGAGCAGGAGTGTGTGCCTGCTAGTCTATGAAGAGTGTGAGGGTGCGGCCAGGAGTGTGTGCCTGCTAGTCTATGAAGAGTATGAGGGTGCAGCCAGAAGTGAATGACTCCTAGACTATGGAGAGTGTGAGGGTGGGGCCAGGAGTCTGTGACTGCTAGTCTATATAGAGTGTGGCCGAGAGTGTGTTACTGCTAGACTATGAAGAGTGTGAGGATGCGGCCAGAAGTCTGTGACTGCTAACCTATGAAGAGCATGATTGCACGGCCAGGAGTGTGTGCCTGCTAGTCTATGAAAAGTGTGGCCAGGAGTGTGTTACTGCTAGTCTATGAAGAGTGTGAGAGCAAGGCCAGGAGTATGACGGCTAGTCTCTGAGAAGCTTGATAGTGCTTTTAGTAGTGTAATACTGCTACTCTCTGATTGGTGTGAGAGTGCTAATAACTGTTTAACTGCTAATATGTGAGGGGTGCAAGTGTACTGTTGGACGTTTGCAACTGCAAGTCTGCAAGAAGTTTGGGAGTACTGTTTTAGTGTCACTATTCTTGGAAACTATTTCAACTCTGAAATGCAGCACTACATAAATAGATGGGACACCTGAATCATCTAATGGCACATGAGATGCACCCAGAAGACCCTACCTTGGGGATAGCAACTTCTTTGGTAGCCACTTGGTGTTTCCCTGGCATTCCCTGCAATGCATCTACAAACCGAACAATAATTGGATCTCCAGTGAGCCAACTCAAATCTGGTTGTCAAACCCCCACGTCATCAAAATGTTAGTGTCAAGTTTGATAGCAGCGCTTAACAATGTAGGACGTGGTCTATTTTCACATGTCGTCGATTTTGGGAGATGAGGGGATGGATAGACAACTAATTTGTTCAAGATCACAGTTTGTTTGTAAGGAAACCGAGTCTGCACATGGTTGCTGCCGGTCTTCTGCCAATAATGAAGCCAGAAGAGGTTACTTCCCTCCCAACAACATGATTTTCTGGATTCTGGCTCTGATTAGACTCCGTGTGGGAAGGAGTAGAACATCTGGTTGAAATGATGGGGGAGAGTATGAACAAAACCTATTTTGTTCCATCCCAACATTATTTCCTATGGGATTTATATTTCGGCGGATGTGATATTAGTTATTAATTAACATCTAAGTTGCACTGACTGGCTCGCTTGCTATCAGGGCGCTCTCTGCATGAAACAGGGTTCACTGAGAATGACGTTAGGAAAGGCTGCTGAACTGTACTTTGCTCAGCATACTACTGGACTGCTTCGAACAGCCCTATCCTGTCTGACCAAAATTTGCACGCTGACTAAAGTAGCAACACCTTACTATGCCACAATCTAAATCAGGCCCTTAGTCTCTTTTTTGGAAGGAAAAAAGTATCCAGTGGTATGAAGCTAGAGGCTGTAGCTGACGAGAATTCCATGAGGCCGAATACCCCTTTAGCGAAGGGACACTTAACAGGATTTGCTGCTATGGAGCGGGAGTTGCCACAAAGTCAGACCAAGCAGCAATGCACCTAGGTGGATTGGCGAGCAGGTTGGTCCCATTCTCCTCTTGGTTCTCAGAGTAGTTTTTAGCCAAAAATGAGTCCCAAGTTTTGGATCTCATCTTTTGGGGCACTTTAGTACCACTATCAAGGGCCTAGGGCTGGAGGGGCCCCACTTGTGGGGTTAGAACTCACTCAGGTTGGGTCCAGGTGTGGGCTGGAGCCCTTTCTGTCCCTGAGGGACTGATCAGGAGACCAGACAACTAGCCATTAGTCACACTGGTAGTCCTGGGTTCAGCAGTGAAACAGAGCTCAAGCAGCAGGACAGTGCTTTGAGGGCTCAAGGCAGGGTATAGGCAACAAAGCAGCCCTTCCAAGTGTAGCATTTGTCTGAAATGCACAGCAGGCCAGATCAACAGGTAGCCCTCTGAGAGTCCTTCCGCAGGTCCACAACGTGAACTGGAGTGTGTCTGAGGGTCCCATTTTTATACCTGCTGCCTTCTTTGAAGTAAAAGAAGTTTTCAGAGAATTTCCTTTGAAGTGTTAAACATTTTCTGCCTCCCCTGCCCTGTCTCAAAGCTGGCTACATGAACAATGCAGTGGTGGCAAGTTTTTTGTGTGAAGCAGAGCACAGCCTATGCCCAACTATGACCCCCCCACCATCCTGCCAGTAGATGGCCCACCTAGGCACACGTAATTTCTCCATTGTGTGGCAGAATAAATTAAAGTCTAGCTGCCAGCTACATCACTTAATGTGACCCAAGACCAGTCTGCAGGCATCAACAGTTAGGACAGGGAATCTAAAAGTTGTTTTTTCCAAATTGTAACTTAAAATCCGACTTTCCCATTAAAAAGGGGGGTTAAATTACAATTTCTCAGACACCAAACATAACACTGTTACCTGTTTTCAATCCAAAGTCAGCACTTATTAAATGCAATAAGGCAACCCAATGTTATCCTACGGGAGAGGAAAGCCTCACAGTAGTGAAAATTTGATTTAGTATTTTGTCACTACCAGGCAATAGAAAATGTCACAGTATATGTCCAACCTTTCAATTGTAATGCATCCTGCCCTATGGGGTACCTAGAAACTTATTTAGGAATGACATATAAATGTAATAAAAGGAGAGTATAAAGCTTGGCAATGGGGTTTTATTGCCATGTGGAATTGACAGTTAAAAACTACATTCAGACTGCAATGACAGGCCTGAGGCATGTATTCAGTGGCCACTTAGGTGGTTGGCCCACTAAATGCTTCAGGCCAAATAGTAGCATTTTTTTTAGAGGTCCTGGTTATATGGTATACTACTATACTAGGGATTTCTAAGTAAATTAAATGTCCCAATCAGATGCAAAAGCACTTTACTCCTAGTCAGCAGTGATAAAGTGCAGAGTCCTAAGGTCAACAAAAGAAATTCTGCAAAAATAGGAAGGGTGAAGGAAAAATGTTTGATGGTAGCCCTGAAGAGAGAGGGCCAAGTCCAACAAGGGGATTAGGGTGTTTCTGATTTAGTCAGTGTTCAAATTCTGGTCAGACAGGATAGGGCTGTTCAATGCAGCCTAGTAGTATGCTGAGCAACCTGGATAATAGGGAATAAAGTATAGTTAAGCAGCCCTTCTGTAACTTCATTCTCAGTGAACTCTGTTGCATGCAGAGAGCGTCTTGATAGCAAGCAAGCAAGCCATTGTAATTGCTAAATAATACTGTTCAAAATCAGGGAGGAATATCCTGCCTCCCATTACAGGGAACTTCAGTTTAGTGAGGGCTACCAACATCTTCCAGTTCCCCATATAAATGCAGTTAAGGATGTCTCTAGTTGTTTGAAAAAGGAATGAGGTATCTGCATGGGTGAATTAACAAAGTAATATAGTACGCAGGGTAGCGCCACCATCTTCACCAATGCAACCCAACCCATCACTGACAACGGGAAAGATGACCAATATGTGAACTTGGCCCTGAGGGCACAATCCGTTCTGCCCAAGTACCCATCTAGCATATCCATTTTGGAGTGGTAGATATTTAAGCCGAGATAGCATAATGTAGCTGTTTTGAATGTTAGTCTGGGATCTGGTGTCTGAAGAGGAGAGTCTATGCCTGGGTATAGGGAAAAATACATAATTTGTTCCAGTTGACTTTAAGGCCAGAGGTGACTGCAAAGTCTTCATGGACGTCGGTAACTGAGGACAGATTGGGTATCATCAGCAGATGAGAATATGGCATGGGTGGTGCCATGAAGCGGTATACCCCAGTGTGCTCCAAGAAGGCATAGACAGGCCACTGTGGGTTCCTACGCCATGGTAAATATCAGGGAAAAAGGGGCAGCTCAGTTACATGCCCTACCCACAGGCCAGGAAGCTGAGATATATTTCCCCATTTTTACCCAGGCAGTGGGGTGCGAGTAGAAAGTTTTTATCTATTTTAACCATCAGGATTGTACCCCGAACAATTGCAGAATCTTATGCATGTATACTCAGTACAAGGAATCAAATGCCTCACAGTTGAGTGAGATGCACTCTGCCGCTGGGTATACATTTGCTGATTCTTACTTAACATTCCATAAGCAGCATAGGTTCTTGGAAGTGTTGCGGCCCAGGATAAAACCTGCTTGGTCTTCATGGATTATGTCCAGGAGCTCTGGCAATATCCTGCACGCTAGAAGTTTAGTCAATATTTTATAATCGTGATTTTACATTGATAATGGTTGATAAGACACCATATTGGAGAAATCTTTGTGCGGTTCCAGTAATGTAGTGCTAAGAGCCTTGTTCAGAGTACAGAAACAGCACCGGAGCTCACTATGGACTCATATTGCCAGTCTGGGGAATATAGGTTGAGCCAGTTGAGTATAAAACTCAGCTGGTAAACCATCTATTTCCAGTGTTTCCCCTCAGGAGCAGTAAAAATATGTTTATGTTCAAATTTACTTCAGTTATGCCTGTCAGGGATTTATATAGGGATTCCTTGTAGATGTCAACCCATTTACTTGTGCAGAGATCTCTGCATCAAGTGGGATCACTGCACTGGTAAATATCACTCAAGCAGTAGGATTGATGGGTGCTCCTGGGCATCCCACAGCATGATTGACATTGGAATTTATTTGAACACCCAAGTATGGGTATGGGCACTCACAAAATCCACACATTCCCTTTTTCTTCTATAAAAAGTCAGAGATGTTTTCAAGCCAAGTACTGGCATAAGTCCCTTTCCACAGTGGCAAGGTAAATGGATGCATGTCCCCCTAAATTTACTGGGGCTGGAGGCCTTCATACATTCTAATATGCTTGGGCTTTCCCAGGCGATGTCAGCTGTAGAAGCCAAAGAGGAACAGCAACTGACTCACAGCAAAACACGTGTGTGTACATTATATCTGTCAAGATAGCAATGATTCTCATCTTGCAAATCAAAAGATGGTGACTGTAAAATAAAACCCAAGGTACACTGCTGAGGTGCCCGGGGTAATTTTAAAGGCAGGCCTGCCTTGCTGGCTGCTTTCAAATTCAAGTTATGTGAAAATTCGACTTTGGAATTAAAAGTACTTCCAAAGTCTTAAACTACCTGATTTTTACATATAACTCCCCCCTAAGGTGTGCCCTATGTGCCCCTAGGGCTGGGTTCCATTTAACTATAAGCAGGTACCTTATAAAAATAGTTTTATAATCCCTGGTGAGGTAAAACAGCCAAATTCGTTTTTTCTCTCATTGTAGTGAATGGCCTCTATAGGCTAGAATGGGGAGGCTTTATTTTAATTTATAAAGTCCTCATAAGTGTCAGATACATCAACTTTGGTATCAAATTAATTGTTTTAATGAATCCCCAAACTTACAATTGTTGGATTTAATATAACTTGTTCAGGTAAAGAGTTTAAAACTTTACCTAACTTGCCAACTTCAGCCCTGGCCAGGCTGCCTTATTGAGGTGTGAAGTAGCCTGGGCTGAACAACACAAAGGAATGTGCCTGCGGGAGTAGATCTTCCCTCAGCAGATGGAAAAGCAGGAAAAGGGAGGGCTGCCAAACTGGTCTTCAAAGGCGGGGAAGGACATTTGGAGCAACCCAGGACCTCCCTCACATCCTGCAAACCCAAACCATTAGGCGCCCCCTAATTAGATTAGGAGAGGGCGGGGGAAGGGTGGGTTTCCACACCAGTGGGTGAGCCCAGCCAGATGTAACCTCCAAAAATCAGTTTCAGCCATGATGGATTTTTGAGGAATGTTTCTCCCAGGGATTGATTTTTGCCACATTTCCCAGGAAGTGGTCATCACAGGGGGAAGAACCCTGCGTCTGATTGGAGAACCAGGACCCCCCTGTTTTTTACCCAGGAGCAAGGATAAATATGGCAGAGCTGCACCCACACCTCAGATCCCTACCAGATTACAACAAGGAAGAACTACAGGAGAAGAAGGACTGCCCTGCTGGACCCCTGACCTGCACCTGGACACTGCACTCTGGAGGACTGCACCACACCCCTAACACATGATTTAGAGGCTCTGAAACAAAATGTTCAATGGCAATACAGACGGAGGGATCTATAATAATCAGGTTAGGGCATTTTAATTTTATTCAAGATTTCAGCTTGGACACATCCAATAGAGGTAGGAGGCAGTGAAAGAAAAGAACCGCCGAGCTACTAAGTATGTTTAAACACGATTTAGCCTTGGTGGATTGCTGGTAATTAATCCACCCTACTTTTTCCCAATTCACTTATAATTCCTGGAGATTTCAGACTGCCTCTCGCTTAGACTTCATTCTTCTGACACAGTCATTAAAAAGGGGCACTGTTGAGATTCAAGGTAATCCCTTTTCGGATCATTCAATGGTCTCCATGGTTATAATTTTAGAAAAGACTCAGAGGAAGAAGTCTAGATGGCAATTCAACAAGGTCTTGTTGTCTGACCAAACTTCAGTCAGTGATACAAAACAGTTTATTTGTGAGTTCTTTGAAATAAACAATAATTCAGCCCCTATCTTCATGGTCTGGGAAGCTTTTAAGACTGCTTTTAGGAAACATGAAATATCATATAAAGCAAAATTAAGCAAGAGGATTCAGTACCTACAGGAGGCGCTAGATAAAGCCTGTTGCAAGTTTATACGTTTTTAGGGGGGCTTTGTCCCTATTGTTACTTATCAGTATTTGCAGATTCAGGTATGAAGGGCTGAGCAAACACGTACAGATTTTCTTTTGCTGGAAGAAATTGCGAGTGACAGAGCTTATCAGCAGAAACTCTACGAAGATCGTCAACAGGTTTTGAAGCTTTTGGCATGGTCAGCTAAGATTCAAAGGAATAGGCAAGAAATGAATAAAATTTATAATCATAGTATGGGAACAATGGTGACTGAAAATGTAGAAATAGCGGGAATGTATCTTAACCATTACAGGTCTATATATGAAGAAGCAGAAGAATTTTCAAACCAGGATCTAGAAAAGTATTGAATTGCAGCTTCTTCAACTTTTAGACATCCCAAAAAGTATACTGAATAACAAAATAGAATCCTGGGAGCTCGTCTTCGCTTTGAAAAATATGGCGACTGCCAATGCGGCTTGGAGTGATGGGATTGCCATAGAAGTTTATAGGGGAACTTCACCCATTTCTTTTCAGTCTTTTGTAGAGAAGTCCTCCCTTTTTCCCTGGTCACTCTCAAACTTTTTGGACAGATACTGGTGGTTACTGACTATTGGCTGTGCCCTGGGTACAGCTTGCCAGTCCCAGGGCCAGTGCTCTGAGTAAAGTGGATATGCAAATAATGCTATTATAATTGGCAGTCAACCTGCCTATAAGTCTCTAGTATATGGTAGGGCATGTGGGTTTAGGGACCCCAGTTTAGATAGTACCCCCATAGGTGCACTACTGAGGTGTCCAGTGCCATTTTAAAGGCAGGCCTGTCTTGTTGGCTGCTTTTAAACTAAAGTTATACTTATATTAATTTATAAAGTTATATTTGGAATTAAAAGTACTTTGAAAGTCTTAAACTACTTTATTTTTACATATAAGTCACCCTCAAGGTGTGCCCTAAGCGCCCCTAGGGTTGGGTGCCATGTACCTATAAGCAGGGACCCTATACAATTGTTTTATAAGCCCTGGTGAGGTAAAACAACCACATTTGTTTTCCCTCACTGTAGTGAATGGCCTCCATAGGCTAAACTGGGGAGACTTTATTTTAATTAACAAAGTCTCCATATGAACCAGATATCTGGAGTTTGGTATCAAAGTAATTGTTATAATAAATCCTACAACTTGCCATTGTTGGATTTAACATACCTAGTTCAGGCAAAGAGTTTTAAAAGTTGCCAACTTCAGCTCTGTCGTGCCCTTCTCTGATTGGCCAGCCTCTGGTGGCCTGGTCAGGCTGCCTTGATGAGGTGTGAAGTGCCCTAGGCTGAACACAAATGATGTGCTTGGGGGAGGAGATATGCCTCAGCAAATGGTGAAACAGGATGGGGGAGAGCAGCCAAACTGGTCTTTCAAGGAGGGAAGGACATTTGGAGTAGCTCAGGACCTCCCCTATTTCCTGCAACCCCAGACAATTAGGTGCCCTCTTGATTAGATTAGGAGAGGGCAGGAGATGGGTGTGTTTAGGATTTTTAGCCACACCAGTGGTTGGGCTCAGCCAGATCCAACCTCCAAAAATCAGTTCCCGCCATGTTGGATTTTTGAAGACTGTTGCTCCCTGAGATTGATTTTTGCCACACTTCTCTAGAAGTGGTCATCCATGGTTGAAGTGGCCTGCCTGTGATTGGACGGTCGCCCCCCCCTTGCTTTTCACCCCAAGAGCAAGGATAAATATGGCAGTGCTACACCCACACCTCCGATTCCTACAAGGACGAACATCAGAAGAAGAAGGACTGCACTGCTGGACCCCTGACCTGCACCTGGACACTGCATTCTGGAGGACTGCACCAGCTGCTTGGACTTCACCACAAGAAGGACTTTGCCTGGCTTCAACTGGTTCAAGGAGGGACTCCCTGTTTGCTACAGGTGAGAAAATGCTAGCCAAAGTCCCCTGCACCAACTCCTGAAGAAACTGTCCAGCTGACCACTGTCCAGTGGCCAATTAGGAGTTTGTGCCAGGTGCATTCTGGGAGTTGTAGTCTGCAACCTCAAGGAGCATCTCAGAGCTTCTGGAAACTTGGGGTAAGCTGTGAACCTCAAAAGAACCTTAAAAGAACATCTGGAAGAAGATCCAGAACTTTGGAGAAGTTTGGAGAACTTTTGAAAAAAAGCTCCATAAAGGGACCAACCCGTAGTGGCCACTCTATCCGGCTTCCCTCAACCGCGACCTGGCTTGACTTGCAGGTTCGTTCCGGTGAAGAAAATCTCAGAAAAAGTGACTAAGGGGCTCATTATGAACATGCTGGCGGTCTTTTCATAGACTGCCACCCCCCTTGAGACCCCGCTGACGAATTACAAACATTCTGCTGGGCCGGCGGGCGGAAACAGTGTTTCCGGCTGCCCGCCCAGCAGAATGCAGGAGCCGTCGTCAATGCCTCAGTGCGGCGGGTGCAGCAGCACCCGTCGCACAGATCACTGCCTGTAAATTGGGCAGTGACCTGCGGGATGGGGCACTGCATGGGGGCCCCTGCACTACACAGGGGCCCCTGCACTGCCTATGTCAAGTGCATGGGCAGTGCAGGGGCCTCCACGGGGGCCCCGGACCACCTCTTCTGCCAGCCTTACTCTGGCAGGGAACCCACTAGGGAACGGCTGGAGGAAACAGGGATCATTATCCGGAGGGCGACGCTGCTTGCAGCGCTGCCCTGTTGGATAATAATATCCACCATCGTCAGGCTGCCTGGCAGTGGTAGCCTGGCAGTGGCGGAGGGCCACCACAGGCGGCCCTCCTGGTGTTCATAATATGGCGGTTGAGATCGCCATGCCGGTGGCCTTATTTACCGCCGCCACCTGCATGGCGGTCTGAACCGCCGGGTTCATAATAAGCCCATAAGTCCAAATGTAGAAAGTTGACCGGGAGCTCCCAGGCAGTGTATCCAAAGAGGGCTCCAGGGATGTCGGATCAAGATTCAGGTTTGCCAAAGTCCTAAGGTTAAAATCTTCACCGAAAGCTCCCAAGACACGTATCCAAGGAAGAGTTCCAGGAGGTCAGATTGAACTGGTGACTTGCGAGTTAGTCCCGACTTGGTACCGCTGAAGAAAATCTTCAAGAAAACGATTAAGTCTGAAGGTAAACTTTTGACTGAGGCCTCCCGGGGTTGTAGCCAAGCAGGGCTCCATTGCGGTCGGCCTTAAACATTGACTTTGCCCCAGTCCAGGTGCGACCAAATGACCAGATTTGCAGAATTCGTTTCTAAGCGCTAAAAAGCATTAATTCTTGTATTTTGTTTGGTGTCATTTTAAAGATAAAAGACAATCTATTTTTATAAATTGGTGTTTGATGTTTATTGTGTTTTGTGTTTTACTCATTTACTGTTTTTTTATTTTTAAATGCTTTACACATATGTCTCCTAAGTTGAGCCTTGTTGCTCATTGCCAAGCTACCAAGGGTTAAGCTGGGTTTAATTTATTGAGAGCTAACTGGACCTAAGTGGAGGTTAGTGGCCTATTGCTAAGTGTAGGTACTTACCTGCCCTTACCACTTTCTATTATGTTGTTTTGTTATATCTCGAACAGAAATCAATAAACAAATGTATAAAAAAAAAACAAGGTGGGGCTCAGAGCTGGCCATGCAAGGGGAATAAGATGGCAATTAGAGAGGAGAGAATGACAAAAAGGGTGTGTACAAGGTGTGACAATGCAAAGAGGCATGATGGGAAAAGAACAGGAGCAATTAAAAGAAGCATGAGAAGGGAAGTGATGTGATAGGAAAGACGAGTTAAATGTGAGAGAGAGCAATAGATAAATGAAAAGGGGGGGGAAACCAGGCCAGCAGGAAGAACCATGCATTTTCATGAAGTGCTAAAAATAGAATGCTTCAGAAACTTGAAAAATTAAAACAGTTCCTTATATAGAGGTTTTTGTTTAGTATGGCGTGAAGGACAGGATGTTTCCTTCAAAGTAGTCTCAAGATGAGGTGTTAGGGTTTGGTAAGGAAGCAAGTGAAAGAATCTCTGCAAGATGCATTAAAAGAGGAGGCGTTGAAAGGCAGGATAGATAGGAATGAGGGGTAAGAGGAATTTTGGTCTTTGTCTGAGGAAAAGTGTAGTTCCAAGGATATGACACACAAGAGAAAGTATGTTAGTAAGAGAAAGCATACTGAAAGAGTTGATAAGCCATTCAGCATTGAAGGATGACCCAATGGAAAAAAGGTGTCCGTGGCACCACACAAAGGAAGTAGATATGCCTACACAGGATGAAGTCTGTTTGCGGACATATTTTAAGGAAGATATCAATAATGACATTGATGAGTATTTGCTCGATTTGACTACTGATATGGAAGCATGGAATGAGTTTAAGGAAACCAAACTTTTTCTCACGTCAATACTGCATTGAAGGTTACATTAGGTGGATTGTTGTTTGATCCAAAGGAGTCAAGGCACCGGGATAACTGAGACTGTTGGCTACTTATATTAAGTATTGTATCCAGAGGCGTTTGAAAAAGAGGTGCTTATGGTGATGTTTGTGGTGTTGAAGTCGGAGGTCAGTGGTTGGTGATAAGGATTGCATGACTTGTAATTTGGATCCAGGGTTTACAACTTACTGTTTTAGGGTGAAATTGACCTGATGAAGGGCCTGGAGGCGTCACTTAACCAGTATGAGGACAAAGTCCAAGATATGTTTTGACCTGAGATCAGTATTTTTGATTTGGTTGAATTAGCCTATGGTAAAGTAAGTGATGGGGAGTTTTCACTAAAATATTGCATACACTGTCAACATTATACAATAGCAAACCCAAAGAATGGCAGCACATACACAATCATACATGTATCACCTCCCTATCATTTGAAAATGCACCCATTATCTTGCAGCCGTCCAAGCGACATCATATATGACAGCACACCTATTATTATAAGCCTTCACAATCATTAGTATATGTCTGCATACCCCATAATGCACAACCACAGAGCCACATTCATACACTCACACCTAATAGCATACATTCAGATACCCAGCATCAAATGCCCACGCAGTCACACTCTACAGGCAGTCACCATCACTCACCAACATGCCCACCTTCATACTATTATTCAAACGCCCTCTATGGTACTTCACGATCATATCAATAAAGAGCAACACAGTGACTGTTTCGACCATCATTTGGGCCATTATGTTCTCCTGCTTTGAGTGCTCATGTAACTGGAATCCTGTTTTTTGATTTTGCTTACCTCCCAAAGAAGCCTGTGACTGCTTGCCATCTCTACCACAGAGAGTCAAGTGCTGAACAGGTTGTATGCCCAGTGAGCCGAGCCATAATAGGATGAATTGATGATAAATCACGTAATAGACAATTAATTCTGTGTCTAGATATGTTGTGTTTCCATTTTGAAAGTAGCACTGAACTCTTTTGTGGTTTAATGTCCTAATATTAACGGTTTATCTCAGGATTACTAGATGGCATTTTGTGTAGTAGCCACTTTTTAACAATATATGTTTTTAAGTATGATTGTCTGTTTTGGAACTTGTGTACATGATTGTATGATATTGTATTTCAGCTTTTTAAGTATGATTGTGTTATTGGGTCTTGTGGACATGATTTAACGATATTGTGGTTTATCATTTGTTTACTGTCACATATATGTCTTTTTATCAGCCCTGAAGAAGCTTCAGTGTTTTCTGGTCAAAATGTGTAGGCTGCATCTATGTCTTATCTGAACTTGACAAGTTGAGAATAAAGAAGACAAGTTTAACCAGACATGAGGAGTTGCTCATTTGGAGATCTAATCAACTATTAAATTACATTATGATTTTGTTTTGAAAAGTTCAGTTGTTGTGATATCACTTATTGAGTGCCTCTCCCATTATTTTCTGTTCATTTGTAATTTGGATTTTTCGTTGGAACTGTTGACCCAAGGAGTGCAGCACTGGTGTTTTGGAACAACCTGGAGTGTGTTGACCTATACCACAACCTTACCTACCAAAATAGTATATCTGCCATGATACACCTTCGTATTCACCATGATATGCCAATAACGTAAGCATCATCCACTCACACAGCCAACATATATATCACTTCTCTACAGTGTCACTTCAAGAGCATAGACATGCCATTATACATCAATTTGCCTCTAAATCACATCTCGTTTCAATGTTTATCAAATATTTACAGAGAGTTGGAAGTTAAGGATGCTTTAGTATTATGGAATTGGGACATAGCACCTCAACTTGGTAATCTCCTAACTTTTTAGTGTTTACGGTGAAGCCATTATCAAATTATTAGTTCACCTTTCAAATGTTTTTAGGGAACATATTTTATCCCAAACTTGTGTCCGCAGCTGTGCCTCTACTTCCTACTGTCTACATATTGGATTCAGACAGGCTGTGGAGCAAACATTTGTTCACCTACCCTGCTCTGAGTGTTTAGTTTGAGTTTATATGGAAACTGACTGTACAATTATACTTCCTCCACACCCTTAGTGTTGACTGTGAGTGTTACTGAAATCCTAAAGTATATTGTATTGCAGACTAGAATATGAAAAAGACCTTGTGGATCAGATTGCTCCTTCTCACCTACACAAAAAATACCTAATTCTAAATTTCAATACTACAATAGTACTCTTTATATCTGATTGAGATACTGTCTCTGGTGCCTGTTTGTGAGATTTTCGCCAACCACCTGACTGGAACTTGTGGCTCCCAAAGTTATCTACTAATAAAAAGTAAACCTTTTCTGTCATTTGTACCATGACTGCATGTGTTGTTACTGTCTTTTAATGGGACTCCAGTTGTTCGCTTTTTGAAGGAGCATCTAAGAAGGTCTTGAAGCACTCCACATCCCACGTTGTAGCAGATCAGAGTTATATCTAGTGCCACTGTCTCAAGTCTACTTCATCTGCCCATTTTTTGTCATATTAAATTTAAGGTACTAATGATGATCCATTGTACTGTGTAGCAGCCAGGCCCCTGCCATTGGTGTAAAAGGTTAAGGCCTTTTTTGCTAGGATGTGTGCTGAGAGCATTAGTTAGGCACTAGAGCATTAGATGTGTTAGACAAGATTAGTATAATCTTGGATACGGTTTATTTAATAATAAGAGATAAGCATAATCTTAGATTAGCATTAGCTAAGTATTAGATTATCACTTGCTTTGAGTCTTCATGTTCTGGAGCAAAACCCTTGGGGTGAAAATATTACAAATAATCCATGCACAATTTTGGAATAAGCGTCTCTTTTAGATAAGACATGTAAGATATTTGGTCATATTCAAGCAAAATCATAAACCTATCTTTATACAGTTAAACACTACAGCTTTCTCTGTGGGTTGTTCCAGTGCCTAGAATTCCCAGTGTTAAGGGGCCAAATAAGTGACTTTTAAATTACCTGGGTTATAGTGAAAAATATCTAATAAGGCATATGTGGGAATCAGCCATGGCCATTGTCACCCAATTTTGCATTCAACAAACACCCCTGTTTGGGATGTGGGTTCTCAATATTTCCTTACTCAGAAAGAGATGAATACCCTCTGTCTTTTTTAGCAACATTGCTTTGCTGTTATACTCTAAGCCTGCAAGTAGACACATTTAGTATAAGACTTGCCTGCTTCTAGATTGAGCCTTAACACATAAGCTGCACACAAAGTTTGGAGCTGCAACTCAAGAGAACACCTGGAGGAGTAGGTGAAGATACTTTAGGAGTATTCCATGCTTCTCATTGTTGGAGTGCTCTACTGTTGGGACAATGGGGAATGCATAGATTGGTAGCTGGTGCATGTAAAGTCTATCTCCAAAGTGTTATGTAAATAACATGCCAGGAATATTAGTAGTCGGCTGCCTTTTTTCATTTTAGGAGGTTGTTTATTGAAAACAGAAACTTTTGTTGAGTTGCCATCTGAAACATGCCAACCGCTCACCAAAATTTGGGCCTGAATAAGAGTTTGGTGGGCCACGCATAAATGCGGGAGATTACTGTGCCCAAGAAAGTAATTGCCTATCCATCCTATTTAGAGTTGGGGAGACACTCATGTTTTTAAAGATGTTCCCCAGGCTGGCTCTGCCACCAGAAAATCCACACCCATGGCTCAATGGAATGAACCAAGGCTTCCCTGAAAGCACAGTGATCTCCTCAGGGCCAGCGGAGATCTCTTAACATCACGGGTGGTAATCTACCCAGGGTGGCGGAGGAAATTACCTCTGCCTCTCTGAACGAGGGCACGCCATCTGCCATATTTTAAATCAGTCCCTCATTAGCTATTAGTCCTATTTTCTCAGGCAACCAATACCCTGTCGAAATAGACAACCATGAATAAAACAGTGGCAAAATGATAGCCCTCATTTAGCTAGGGAGGGAATTCAGAGGAGAATAGCTGTGAATAACTGGAAATCTTGGTAATGTTTCTTTTTTATCGGCAGTTGTTAAAGAACAGACAAAACTAACATCAGTGACAGAGTGAAAGTTGGATGAAGGTAGGGTGACTAATCAAATACAGAATGGCATTGGTCCCTGGTGCAACAACTAGGTGTGTCTCCCTTTGTGTCTCCCCATTTCCACCACTCCCCCACACTCATTTGTCATTTGTCCCTTCCTCTGTGTTTCAAACTGGTGACAAATAGTCAAAGTGAAAGAGGTGTCCTGTTATATCAGTGTTTTTAGTTAGTTCAGTGTGGCCAGGATGGACCTGGGCTGCATTATGCATAGCGCCATGGGGGTGCAAGCATTGTGTGCACTCACTTTAGTGGTACTACAGAAGGGGGTGCATATGATTTTGAAAAGTTAGATTTAAAAAAAGAGAAAGAAGCAGAGAAAAAGTGACAGGGAAGTGGAGTGCAATTGACTGTGCACTGTAGGGGTTCTACGCAGCAGGATTGGCCACCTACAGTGGGTTGGTTGACCACTGCAGCAGGGTGGGCCATGTTCTGCGGCCAAGCACTGGTGTGCACTGCTGAGGGCTGTGCATAGCTGGAGTTGATCGCCCACAGAGGGTCGGATGGAAGTCCTGCAGGCAAGCATTTCAGAAAACAGGCAGCTTTTTCACTGTAACAAGGTTGGCTGTTCCATGAGAAAACACGGGGTTACATTATTATATTTAATAATAATGATTTTGGTTAGGAAACAGTAAGAAAAGTAATTAAACAACTATTTTTAATAGTTTTTAAAAATCCATTTCAATGGTGAAGTTGGAATATGCATGAATATGAAGGGAATGTATTTTCCTGACTAAAGCATCTGAATGCCCATTTACCTTTGATCTCCAGCTTCTTACAGTCAGTAATTTGCATTTGAAGAGGTGTGAAAACTTGAAAGGATGGAAAACAGAATGCCATAACACATCTTGTGTATCCAGGCTCTAGTTGCTAAAAAACATTGCTATTGTCTATCAGAATTCTGTCACTGGGTTTATTGGGAGTACAATGGCTGTCCAACCTAGATTCAATGTTAGATGTATGGGGACACTAGGATTTCTGTGGTACACTTCCCATACAAATCACCACCCTCAGAGCACAAGTCTAGTGTGGCCGAAGACTTCTGTCATCTTGAAAAGGCCCAAACTGAGGAGGGTTGGCCCCAGGAACTTTTACCCCATTGATTAGGATATGCCCAGGAGTCATTCCCACTCACTAGTTTGTGTCGGGCATAAATGAGACATCTTTAGGCACCCACTTCAGAATACTCTTGGACCTGAGGAAGATGAGAAGAGGATTGAACCTGCTGTCTGTGACCTGAGAATATCCTGAGGACTTGACGTGCTCTCTCTTTTGACATAGGACAAAGAAGTAGACTCCAAAGTCTTAAGTCAAACTTCATGTTAAAGCTACATGGTCTACAGCAAGCTAAAAGGGACCATTTTGTGCAACTACCCAGTTTACTACTGGCATCTGTGGCTGGACTGAACCCTCCTGTTTGGCCTCTGCGTGACAACCTTTGAGTGTCAAATCTAAGACTGTAAACTTTCTATTAGTAACTTTTCAGCTCTTTGTGGAAATCTAAAAATCTAACAAAATTATATATGTGTGTATATTATATTTATATATATATAAATATATACATTATATATGTATATATGTATATATTTATATAGCTAGATAGATAGATAGATAGATAGATAGATAGATAGATAGATAGATAGATAGATAGATATTCAAATTCTGCTCACAATGACACAGAAAAATAAGTCACACTCCCATTTGAAGATGTAATCTCTGTTTTTACAGTCAGCAGTGTAAAATGTGTTTTACACTGCTGACTGTTCATGCAATAAAAACAAAGATTGCATCTTTAATTGGGAGTGCGACTCATTTTTCCATGATGTTGTGAGCAGAAATGCAATACATTTAGCGGTGAGGTCCTGCGGTTGCCTCTAGGTAGTTATAGTTAGGACCTAGTTTCTATAGAAAAACTGTTTTATTTACTTGCCTATATCTTTTGCACTGGTTAACAAATCTTCACAAAAGTTTCCAAAAAAATACGACACATCAGCTGCTGTCTAGAAAGTGCCAGGGTGATCAGTCGATCAGGGGCTGAGAAAAAGGGGGGTGTCCCAAAATCTGTTTTCTCCATGTTAATTTCCATAGGGGTTTTGAACTGGAATAGTGGCAGAACCACTGGACGGATTTACACAAGCTTCTGGTTCAGAAAGTGACCTTTTTGTGATTTGGTGTAAATCCATTCAGTAGTTTTCCAGTTATTAAATGAAAGCCAAATTTGTATATATAAGGATGTGGATCCTCTTTGGATGCTCCTCGGATCCTCTGCGAATCCACCACAGATTCGGAGCAAATGCAACACCCTGATTGGTTGGCCACAACCTGACAGAAAAGTTGCGGGCTGCCATTTTATTTCTCGCATTGCCTAGGAAGATAGGAAAAAACAGTGTAAAAACATATAAGGGGTCAGAATACAAGTATCCTGACCCCATAGGATATATGGAGGGATCATCTAGGGACCCCTCATGGGCAAAAAATTGCCCTTTTTTCGACCGATCTGCAGATTTGAGCATCCTCCTTGGATCCTGGGAAAAAGCAAGGCCCTGATTGGCTTGTTGCAACCTGACACAAATATTAACTTGTGCGTTAAAAAAACATTAGAAATGTACTGAAATAAACAAAGGTTATAGGACATTATAGTTAGGTTGATGTTATACCTATAACAAAACCATAGACATTCAACAGTAATAGTTATACTTATAATTATACTTAGCTGAAGAAACTACAACTTGTGCCGGAAAGTAACTTTGGGCAACAAGTTATAGTTTGTAAGGGTATAATGTCAACCTAACTACAACGTTCCTGTAACCTTTGTTTTTTTCAGTATATATATGTGTGGTATATGGCTTGTGGTTGTTCAGCACAGGGGTGGAATGTTCTCTTTGTTCTGCTTCTGCCTGATGTCACACATCACATCATATGGAATGTGGAGTGTTGATCTGGGTTTGAGCAGAGCTGAGAGGAGAGCAGTTGTGTTGAGCTGTAGTGGATGGGATGCTCCAATAAAGGACCTACAATACTTATTTAGATATCCGCGCTTCTCTTCTACACTGGCCAACCGTTACTTTGGATTCTCTTTCTCGCCCTCGCCGTTTCTTCCATCGCGCTCGGGAGAGCGTGAGTACATTGTTCCACCAGCGCGAGCAACCTGCACTTGCGCTCAGGAGGGTGCGAGTGCAGTTCACGGCTGAGCGCTTTGCACACGCTCCAGCCGACTTCTTCACTCGCGCTCAGGAGGGTGAGAGTGTGGCTCACTGCTGAGCGCTTTGTTTACGCTCCAGCCGACTTCTTCACTCGCGCTCAGGAGGGCGCGAGTACAGTTTATAACGATCGTACTCCTGTTTAGGAAGAATATACATTTGCGCTAAGGATAGCGCGAGTGCTTCGTCTTTCAGACAATATTTACTCATTGGCATAAGCAGGAGGGCGTATGTAACTTTAAGTGTATATCAGTATTAATCTATGGAAGAGCATAAATATAGTAATTACCAAGACAGTCCCATGGTTGCAATCTCGATTCTACTCTTCTGCGGTCTTCAAACTAACAGGAAAAGTAACAAATAAAACAAGGTCTATTTCCTGCAGAATAAGATCTTTTGGACACAAAATCATAAACAACATTGATTGGTCGTCAAGTGATCTGTGTTCTGTGATTCTACTTAACTGTGTTTTTCTTCTAAAGTAATTTTTTTATTATTTAATTATACTGAATTACAGAACTTTAATCCAGTTTTGCTTGTACTAAAGAAGCATTTGTAATCTACAATATGCAGAGTATTACACCACCTCCTTTCTTTTTAACAACACCGGGTGAAACACTGATAAAATGGTCCAAGTGGAAGAAAACATTCCATTATTATGCCAGGGTTTGTGGAACGAATTTAACAAATGAAAGGAAAACAGCACTCCTTATGCACTGTCTTGGTTGTGAAGGTCAGGAAATATTCGAAAGTCTTCCTGATCCGGGTGAAGAGGCTACGGACCTCAATGAATTTGAGCTGTGTCTAAAGAAACTTGATTTACATTACGTGCCTAAAGTCAGTACAATCTTAGAACGTTATCATTTTGGGATGAGAGAGCAGAGAGCGGGAGAAAGCATTGAGGAGTACATCACTGCTCTTAGGAAACTCGCTTCCACATGCAAATTCGGTATCACAATTGAAGAAAGAATTCGGGATCAGTTCATGTTGAGATGTGCGAGTGACAAGATTAGGCAAGAGTTATGGAGCAAAGATGATCCTATGTTGCAGGAAGTGATTGTTCTAACCAAAAGTGTGGAACACACAATGGCTTGTGTGGAGGAGCTAGATAAACAAAAGAAAATTGAAGTGAACAAAATTATCACGAAAGGGGAATCTCGTAGTACTAAAAGCAACAACCCTGAGTGAGAAGAAGACAAGTTTGACCAAAGTGTAGAGAACCGTTATAAGAATGCTAGGTGTTTCCGTTGTGGGAACATAGGACATTTTGCAACCTACAAAAAATGTCCAGCCTTGAATTCAACCTGTTGGTTATGCAATAAGAAAGGGCATTTCGGTAAATGTTGCAAGTCTCAAAAGAGTCAAACACCAGTGAGAACAGTTGAAGATTGCATTCTGTCAGTTTCATTGAGTACGGAAAAGAAGAAACATCCTAAAGATACTGTAACCATTCTTGGTGTATCGAGCAATATGTTGTTTGACTCTGGAGCATGGTTGACATTAATCTCAAACAAAGTCTTTGATCAAAGTCTAAGTCATAAAGTAAAGCTGAAAGATCCTGATCTTGTTCCTGGTGGCTATGGAGGTCAAGTCATTGATCTGAGGGGATATTTTGAAGCATAGATTACTTACAAATTGAACACTATTTATGGGAAGGTTTATGTTCCCGTTAAAGAAGATGGTGTTTTAAGTTGGCCCCATCAGGAGGGTTTGAGGGTCATTCTTGATCCAAACTCTCCTTCTCCTGTTATGATCAAAGAAGACTATGCTAAGACTTTACATCGCATATGTGAGGTAGAGACGGTGAAACAAGAGTCTTTGGCTGAATTTGTTGATGAGTTTCAAGAAGTTTTCAATAGGAAATTAGGCTGCTTGAAGAAATACACTCATCAGATAAGATTAAGATAAGGCTCTGTACCTGTGGCAGCTAAAGTGCGTCCAGTTCTTATCTCTCTAAAGGATGACGTGGAGAGAGAGATTAGAAGGCTGTGTGAAGAAGGCATCATTGAGTCGGTGGAATCATCGGAATGGATTTCGCCTATTGTCGTTGCGAGGAAACAGTCTGGAGAACTGAGGTTGTGTGTGGACTTGAGAAACCTCAATAGATGTGTTGTCAGTGACCAGTTTCCTTTACCTAACATCACTGAAATGGTTACAATGTTATCCGATTCCAAATACTTCACAAAATTTGATTTGACCTCAGCATATGATCAGATTGAGCTACATCCGGATTCACGTGATTACACCACCTTCATTACTCCGTTTGGTACTTACAGATTCTGTAGGATGCCTTTTGGGTTGGTTTCAGCAGCTGCAGTGTTTCAAAGACTTATATACAAACTGTTTGGTTCTGACCCTGGTGTCAAGTGCTTCCAGGATGATATTTTAATACATGGAAGCACCTTGGAGGAGCATGCTTTGAGAGTAAGAAGGGTTCTAAACATTCTCAGAGATCATGGGTTGACTCTTAAGCTGAAGAAGTGTTTTTTTAGGAAAACCGATGTGGAATATCTAGGCCATAAGATCACTGCAGGAGGGTTGCGTCCAAAGGAAGAATTAATAGAAAATACTTTGCACCTACGTGTTCCAGAAAAAAAGGAAGAGTTGTTGTCTTTCCTAGGGATGATTGAATTTCATGCAAAATTCTTACCTGATCTAGCTTCTAAAACAGTGTGCATGCGTCAGCTTTTAAAAAAGAATGCTGAATTCATGTGGGACGAGGCATGTCTGAAAGAGTTTGAGAATATCAAAGCAGAATTATCTTCCATTGGGTCTTTGGAATCCTTTGATCCAGAAAACAAAAGCGTGATTATGACAGATGCGAGTGAAAGGGGATTGGGAGATGTACTATTACAAGAAATGGACAATCATGATCGCAAGCCAGTAGTGTTTTGTTCTAGGACGTTGCGTGGACCAGAATTCAACTACTCCACAATAGAAAAGGAGGCTTTAAGTGTGTATTGGGCAATTAATAAGCTCAGAAATTTTGTGTGGGGTAGGGAGCTTGAGATTTTTACGGATCACAAACCGTTGGTGGAGGTATTTATGAAAAAGGGACTGGACTCAATTTCTGGAAGAGTTAGTAAGTGGGTAATCAGTTTACAAGATTACAACTTTATTGTACATTATGTTCCAGGTTCTTATAATAGAGTTGCTGATTGTCTTTCCAGGTTAAGCTCAGAAGTAGAAGAGTCCACTGATAAGAAAGGATTTAAGGACGTATCCGTGTGCAGTGTAACTGGCTGTGTAGTAGAACAAGATGAGTGGAAGAAGGCTGTAGCAGAGGACAAGGTCTTACAGCAGGTAGGGAAAAATTTGATTTGGATGGGGTTATAATGCTAAGCAGGACAAGGATTTGTGTGGCTACTGGAAAGTGAAAGATGAATTATCAGTAGAAGATGGTTTTCTGTTACGGGGTTTGAGACTGGTAGTTCCAGTAATGTTGAGAGAAAAAATTATTGGACTTGGACATAAAGGGCACCAAGGTATGAGCAGGACTAAGGCAAGGATTCGTCTGGATTACTGGTGGCTGGGTTTGGATTTGATGGTGGAGAGAGTAGTAAGGGAGTGTGCAGATTGTTGCAACAGAGATAAGGTTTACAAGACGAGAGTTCCTCCTAAGTGTATAAGAGACATGCCCCAAAAACCATGGGAAGTGGTAGCAGTTGACATTGTAGGACCGGTGCATAGTAGGGGTGGTACCAACTATTTGATAGTATTGATTGATCAGTTTTCCAGATGGGCAGAAATTGGTATTTGTGGCACCACAGAGACTAAAAGGATTATTGAGTTTTTCAAGGACATTTTTGGGCGTGAAGGTTTGCCCAATACGATAGTTACGGATATGGTCCACAGTTTGTTTCGAGGGAGATGAAGGATTTTCTTGCAAAATTTGGTATCAAGCATAAGAGGTGTTCCCCATATCATCCTGAAGGGAATGGAACAGTGGAGAGGATCAACAGGTGTGTGAAGGAATGTATACAACTGGAAGTTGCGTCTAATAGGGATTGGAGAGATGGTCTGAAGAGATTTCTTTATGCTTACAGGGTAACTCCACATTCCACTACGGATAAGGTTCCTTTTGATCTTTTCAGAGGTCGAAAGGCTAACACTTCACTTGCACCTGCGTGGGTGAGTTGGAGGAAAAACAATATCGAACAAGAGAGTGTTGTGAATGTGGAAAATGTGTATGAGAGAGCAAGCGTACAGAAGAGGAAGGTGTACTATGACAACAAGAAAGGCACACATGATATTGATGTGAAGACTGGTGATCAAAGTTTGGTTAAGAAGCCGACTTTATGTAAAGACAAAGTAAATTTCTGGGACCCTTTGAAGTTGTTAAGCTTTTTAGGAATGCTGTGAAAATTAAGGAAGGAAGAGTGTGGAATCTTAATAGAGTTGTTAAATTTATAGGAAAATGTTAAGGATGTTTGTAGTCTCTATTTTAGTGAAGTCTTTATTTATTTATTCCATTTTTTTTAATCTCCTTTGAAAAATCTTTGTATATAGTTTCCTTGGGGCCTCTTTGTAAAGAGGGAGGTGTGTGGTATATGGCTTTTGGTTGTTCAGCACAGGGGTGGAATGTTCTCTTTGTTCTGCTTCTGCCTGATGTCACACATTACATCATATGGAATGTGGAGTGTTCATCTGGGTTTGAGCAGAGTTGAGAGGAGAGCAGTTGTGTTGAGCTGTAGTGGATCGGATGCTCCAATAAAGGACCTACAATACTTATTTGGATATCTGCGCTTCTCTTCTACAATATATATATATACATATATATATATACATATATATATATATGTATATATATATATATATTATTATTTAGTTATATATTAAAAAATATAAAGATATAATTCCCTCCTCTAGGACTTTCACACTAGCAAGATACAACTTAAGAGCTCTAAAACTTAACATCCTATTTAATTAACTCTCAAATAATGCTATACATTCAAAATATCTTAAAATACATTTTAGTCATTACAATGCTAATTCCCTCAGTTGCATTGAGTGCATTAAAACATGGTTACAAGCTATGTTTAATGCTAAGATTACGTTATATTAATTTTAAACTATCATTTCAATTAAGGCCCATAGTAATACTTTTTTAACTCCACATTTGTGGCGCTTTTTGATGCAAAAACAGCGCAAACTTACAAAATACAATCGTATTTTGTAAGTTTGCACCGTTTTTGCATCAAAAAGCGGCGCAAATGCGGCGCTAATAAAGTATAAATATGGGCCTGAATGTTTAATGAGTAACACATTCAATATGGTTTTTAAGAATGAAACTATTTAAAAATAAATGTAGTAAATACAAATGATTTTAATTAATTTTATGTGTGTTCTTATATGCTGTTAGGGCTAATAGTATTCCCTGCTTTTATTGATTTCTGTTGGAGTGTGTTGCAGTACTAGTGGCTGGCTGTGTGTATTTTATGACTTACTCCAAGGCTTGGCTAGAGTAGATAGGAGCCCGTCTTTCATTAGTGCTATAATAGTTGATGTAGGGATGTATTTTGTAATTGCACTTGTTTTTCTCGTTTGAAGGTATGTTTTGTACTGGCATGTCCCTCCATGAACCTGTCCTTTAGGTGTTTTCAAACCTACTCATGTACTAGTACTTATTCTCCATTTCCCACCATTCAACCTTGTCCCTCCCACATTTACTGAATTGTATATGTCAGTGTGCGAAGATCTCCATGGCATGTGTCTCTGTACTGAAAAGATCATTAAAGGGGGATAGCTACATCTAAAGGTTGGAGAATTGTGCAATAGGTTATGTATTTCTATTGATATTTTAAATGCTTGTTATGTTAGTTGTTTTTCGTATTCACCGTTCTGCTTCACGCGCATGTTCTCTCGCGCAATTTTCCTTTTGATTTTGTGTTCCTTCCAGGCAGCTCTGCTTGACAATCCGTGTTCTAGGTTCCGAGCCTGTCAGTTGGCGTCGGACCCTCGGATCGGATGGTCGTGCCTCTGCTGTCGTGGGTCTTTCTTCTCGGAGAATAAACTTGTTTTCTTTAAAAAGAACATTTCCTGATTTACTGGCATCTTCCTCTCCCTCCTACATTCTTTGGTACCAGGAGTGGGGTTGAAGATGTATTTGAGACCCACCGACTTATATGCTCCTTCTATATTTTGCTGACTGGAGCGCAGAGGCTTCTCAGGGTGTGAGAGTTCTTGTTTTTTTGTTCTCCTTGAGATTTTGCTGACAGGAGCGTTAGCGCAGTTGGCGCAAGGCATACCTCAGAGGAGTGTAGCGGATTTTCTGGAGATTTTTGTCCACCAGAGCGTTAGCGCAAAGAAAAAGCTGCCTCTGTTTCTGTGAACTGTCGTGAGAGGAAACGCAGACGTCTTTCAGCTTCACTTTGAAGGTGCTGTTGATGTTAACAGGGAATAGGCTCCTCCAGGTTTCTTCATGCGCACGTCATCCTGCTTGTGATCTTCCGCATTAATATTCAAACTGTGCGCGTCTTGGCACCGGAACAACTTGCATGAATGTGCCGTCGCGCGTCATCGATTGTCAACAACTAGACTACAGGAAAAGTGAACCTGGTATCACAGGCACTGAATCTCTACACTTTACCTAGAAGACATTGTTTTCATGGCAACTGTACTTAAACTCTGCTGTTATTTTGTGAAAGTATTATATTTATTGCCTGCCGTCTGTGTCACTGCCAGAAATGGGGAAATTTAGTTTTTTGATTTACTTGTTGCTGGCAAGTAGAAGATGTGCTTTATTATAATTGTCATCAGTTGTATTCTGTGCCCTATTATCTAAACAGCTATAGTTTTAGCCACGCCTGTGTTTTAGATTTATCAAATTTTCCTGCGATGTCTTCCTATCAAAATGTTGTCCACCCTCCGTCCTTTTTACAAAAAAATGGGAAGCCAGACTTGAAGTGGTCAGAGTGGTTAAGAATATTTTAGAACTACCTTGTAGCCATTGATGCCCATGCGTTCTCTCCTGCAAGGAAAATGGCCCTGTTATTTAATCACTTGGGTGTAGCAGGGCAACGTGTCTTTGACAATTTGCCACCCGTTCCTCCTCCTCTTTCCGATGGTATGTTGTGGAATGAGTATGAAGAGGGAAAAGCTAGAATGATGAAGCAGTATGCAGATGAGTCCAGTGTTTTATTAGAGAGGTTTAACTTTGCCATGTGCAAGCAGGCTGCTGATGAGTCAGTAGAGGAGTATGTGGCTACTTTGCGTGTTCTTGCAGCCAAATGTGATTTTGGTGCCAATGTTGATCTTTACATCAGAGATCAATTTGTTTTCTATTGTTTTTAAAAAAAAATACAAGAACGCCTTCTGGCGTGCTGAAACCCGACCTTATTAGAGACCATAGATATTGCAAAAAAGTATTGAAAGGTCCATTGTATCTTCCAAAGCTCTATCTAGTTTGAATCATCACATGGGTGTTAGCTCGCTGGTAGAGGAAGATACTGTCTGCACCGTTTCTGACAAATCCCATAGAAGTAAGAGAAATCTCAGTCAAAATATGAGCATGCCTGCCTGTTTTAGATGTGGGTCTTATAATCATTTAGGGAATTGCTCTTCCTGTCCTGCTCTGAACAAAAGATGTCTGAAGTGTAGAAAAATTGGTCATTTCCAAAAAGTATGCAGAATGGGTAAATTTAAATCTAACCCCAGTATCAATACATCCAAAATGCGTGTCAGTAATGTTTACACTGCAGAGTCAGAGAATGATATTTCCGAATGCATGAACAGACTTTCCAATGTTGTGTTGACTGTTGGTACCCACAAGGATCAAAGTTTTGACGAATGGAAAATCAAAGGACCCCTTTGTGAGGCCAGTATAGGTGAGAAGCAATTATTGATCATAGCAGACTCTGGGGCACCTGTGACCATCATTGCTGACAGGACTTATTATGCATTATGGCAAGATCCTCCTAAGTTACAGTGTCCGGATATTAATCCAAAGGCTTTTGGTGATCAGGATATAGACTTATTGGGGTATTTTTGGTCAAATTTGTCTATTTTAGGGAGATTAATACATACTAAAATCTATGTAGCCGTCAATGGTAGAGATATTGTTGGTTGGAGGCATTTAGCTAAGCTTGGTATTATTCTACACCCGGGTCATTGTACACCCATTATGTTAGCTAACTTACCGACGAACTCCACTTCTGTTTTGTCAGTGGTATCTTCTGAGTCAGTTTTCAGTGATCTTAAACTGAAATTTTCTAAGGTATTTCAAGACAAAGTGGGAAACGTAAATGGATTTGAACATAGTATTAAGTTAAAAAAAGAAGCTCTACCTGTGGTTCACAAAGTCAGGCCAGTACCCTTAAGTATTAGAGAACAGTTGAAAGAGCTTTTGGATAAATTAATGGTTGAAGGCATAATTACTCCCACAGATTCTTCTGAGTGGGTTTCACCTATTGTTCTCACAAAGAAAAGATCAGGGGACTTGAGATTATGTGTTGATTTGAGGTCACTCAACAAAAACATATTAGTAGATTGTCATCCCCTACCCCACATACAGGAGCTCATAGCTAGTATAGGGAATTCAAGGTATTTTTCTACCATTGACCTACATTCAGCATATCATCAGATACCCTTAAGTCAGGAATCTCAAGCTCTCACTACTTTTATTACTCCTTTTGGGGCGTATAAATATTGCAGACTTCCTTTTGGCCTGGCGTCCGCAGCCTCCGTTTTCCAAAAAATGATGGATTCTTTGTTCAGTGGGATGAATAATGTGGTAGCTTTCCAGGATGATATTTTAGTTCACAGTGTCACATCAGAAAAGCATGTTGTTCTTTTAGGCAAAGTTTTCGACATTCTGCAATCTCATGGTATGACTGTCAAAGCGGATAAGTGCAGGATTCTAGCTGAACAAGTAGAATATCTTGGCCACACCATCTCAGCGGAAGGAATAAGACCTAAACTTTGTAATCTAGAAGCTATTAAAAATGCTCCTCCACCCTGTGATAAAGATGCCTTACGCTCTTTCCTGGGTCTCTGCGAATACTATGCCCGTTTTGTGTCCGGGTATGCTTTGATTGTACAACCATTGAAGTCTTTACTCAAGAAAGGACAGAAATTTGTCTGGGATACCAAGGTGCATACTACTTTTAAAAAAATCTAAGATTTAGTGTTATCAGCACCATCACTTAAACCTTTTATTTCGGGTGGTGAGTCTTTTATAACAGTAGACGCCAGTCTAAAAGGTTTAGGAGCTGTTTTTGGGCAGATTGTCAATGGTAGGGAGAATATTGTTGCGTTTGCTTCTCGATCTCTCTCTGATGCAGAAAAAAACTATAGTACCATAGAAAGGGAAGCCCTTGCTTGCGCGTGGTCTGTTGAAAAGTTTAAAACTTATATATGGGGCAGGAAATATGACATATTCACTGATCACAAACCATTGGTTTATTTACTTAGTGGTAATGGCTTGGGAAAGGCTTCTGCCCGCTTAGTGCGTATCTTATCCAAATTACAGGAATACAACTTAACTGTCAAGTACATCCAAGGGGGCTTGAATGTTCGGGCTGATTGTCTATCTCGCATGCCACTAGAGAATTCTGGTAATGAGCTGGATTGTCAGGAGGATGAGTGTGTAGTTGGTTTAATAGAAGCTGTTTCAGCTTGTGCTGGGAATGTTACTATGGATGAATGGAAAACAGCCATGCTTTCAGACAAAACATTGTCTCATGTAGCTTATTTCATCAAATATGGTTGGCCCGCAGAGAAAACACTTGATAAAGTCATGAGGTCTTTTAAACAAGTGTCAGGGGAATTGTCATACAATAATGAGGTTTGCATGAGGGGAAACCTATTCATTCCACCTTTTGATCTACGCCATAAAATTATCAAAATTGCTCATGCAGGTCACCTAGGAGTTTCCGCCACACTTGAAAAATTGAAACTGTCTTATTGGTGGCCTGGTTTATATGATCAAGTTGAACATTTTATTGATAATTGTGAACATTGTGTTGTATCAGACAAACATTGGAGGAGTACTACCAAACCGTTGCATCCCGTTCCTTTTCCAAAGAAAGCGTGGGATAGCTTAGCCATTGATTTTTCTGGTCCTTTCCATATTTTACCTAGTGAAATGAAGTTTCTCATTGTACTTATTGACTACTATTCAAAGTGGATATATTACTCTTTTGTTGAGTCAGCTGACTCTGAATCTGTTATGAAGTTCCTGGAGAAACTCTTCCATGTTGAAGGCACTCCTACTACTATTGTTTCTGACAATGGGGTGCATTTTTCATCTCATAAAATGGATGTTTTTATCAGGAAATTGGGTGTTAGACACTCACAAGTGGCACTCTATAGTCCCTCATCTAATGGTTTGGTAGAGAGGGCCAACCGCATCTTAAAAGAAGGTATACAAACAGCTATTGCCATGAACATTGATGTTGCTCATTTCCTCTAGGAAAAAATCTGGGCATACAATACCACCCCTCATTCTACTACGGAACTTACTCCTTTTTTACTTCTCAGAGGGAGAGAAGCTACTACCAATTTGACTCCCTCATGGCTACTACAGAACAGGAAGCATAAGGAAGGAAATGATTGTTTGATAGACTTGGATAAATTAAGATCTACGGTTGCAAAGAAACAGTTGGTACAGAAAGAAAATTATGACTTCAGGCACAAGGTTAAAGATATTAATATAGCTGCTCAGGACTTTGTTCTAATCAGAAAACCTTATAAAACATTGAAAGGGGAATCCAAGTTCTCTTTACCTGTCAAAGTCATCAAGGTTAACAAAAATTCTCTTTTGTTAGAAGGGAAGGGATGGTGGAATAAGAACAGCGTTGTTCCAGTATCTAAACAACAAACTGAAATATTTAGTAAAGGTTACTCTGAGTCAGATTCAGGCATTCCTTCATGTGCTAATAGCCCGAATTCATCAGACTTTCTTATCAATGGAAATTGTGTGTGGGTTGACCCCATGCCATCTACTTCGGAACAGACCTTTCCAGATACTTTGACAAGTACTGTCATACAAACCGACACTGCTATAACTCAAGAGACTGATGTAGAGTTTAGCACAAGGGAATGTGGAGAAAAAGAACAAAATACAAAGCACAAACGTACCATCAAAATGCCTTCTAGATTTGATGAGTTCATAATGAATTGTCATTTAGTTATGAGAGGGAGGTGATGTAATAGGTTATGTATTTCTATTTATATTTTAAATGCTTGTTATGTTAGTTGTTTTTCGTATTCACCGTTCTGCCTCACACGCACGTTCTCTCGCACAATGTTTCCTTTTGATTTTGTGTTCCTTCCAGGCAGCTCTGCTTGACAATCCGTGTTCGAGGTTCCGAGCCTGTCAGTTGGCGTCGGACCCTCGGATCGGATGGTCGTGCCTCTGCTGTCGTGGGTCTTTCTTCTCGGAGAATAAACTTGTTTTCTTTAAAAAGAACATTTCCTGATTTACTGGCGTCTTCCTCTCCCTCCTACAAATTGCATTTTGCAGTACCTAAAATATTATTACTTTAGACTTCAAAACGGCTCTTGTGAATAGGGCCCCAAAAGAGTAACTTATGTGATATGTTCCTTTTTTGACATATCATGCATTTGCTGCAGGCCATGTAGTTCAATGTGTTGATACCACCTTATCAAAGTGCACTGATTTTTTATTGAGTGTCTCAGTATTATACTAGCTGATGCCATCCATTTTATTTTCCAGAGAATGAAGGCTTTCTGATGATCCAGTGGGTGTTCTGTGGGTGTTCTGGCCAGGAGAAGTGCCCTGCGGCGCAGTTATGATTTCATCTATGTCATTTTTCTTCCTCATGATTTTGAATCCCTTCTCAAATGCCACCAGCATTGGCTGTACATCACCCGAAATGGCAATCTTACGTTTTGCTAGGGGCGGGGACATCATGATTGGCAGTATATTTCCAATCCGTTACACTCATTCCAAACCTGTGGTCATATTCACAGAGCCACCACCAACAATACGCTGTGAACTGTAAGTAATTATGGAATTAAATGGAACTGATTTATAAAAACAGGGTCTTTATCATCCTAGAAACAAATGTACCTCCAGTATTGAGATTTCTGAGCTGCAGCCAGTTTCAGTATGACTACAAGCCATGATGAGTTATTAAGAAGACGTAAGGAAAATATATATTCAATATCTATACGTCTTTGTAAAATTACGCAGTGTCAAGTAAAATGCCCATGCTGAGTCTCCTGAGTGGAGAATAATTAAAGTCAACTGTTGCACAAAAAAGTAAAGACACTGTGGTAAATATATACATAATAATGGAACCAAAGAGAGATGTGATGATTCACCTAAAGTCATAAACAATGCAACAGAAGTAAGCTTAAAGCAGAAAAGACAGCACATCATTAAAGAGGGAGGGCATTTGTTCAGATATAAAAGAAAAGTATTGATGGTACTGACGGCATAACAGAAAACATGTCACTGCATTTAATGAAGTAAAGATGCACACACACACACATATATATATATATATATATATATATATATATATATAGACACATAAATGAAATATGATAGGAAGCCTTTATAAGAAAGATTTTGGACAACAGACTCATATATATGTATTTATTTAGCGAAAAAAGGTCCAGACGGATCAGAGCAACATAGTGAAAAACAGTCAGCATACAGGAGTATAAAATGCAGTAATAAAATGATGTATAAAATAGTGACCACACTGTAGGTCACTATTTTATGTGCATAAACAATAAAAGAACCAGTTATACACACGTACAAGTCCAATGCAGAATTGACAAAGGATGATGTGCATTATTCGCTTGGAGAGTGGACGAGTTAAAATCACGAGACACATCAAAGACCAAACTGCCACATCAGTTTATGATTCCTGAGCTAAAAAAAAAAACAGACCATGGATATCAAGACGTTACGATGCTGGTCCAGGAGAAGGTGTCAAAGTTAAAGTCTGAAAGAATGCAAGAGAGAGATTGCTCATTTGAGGAGTGGCAATATACTATTCCATTCTCTGGGGGCAGGCAGAGGAAATCTAATTCGGAGTTCAGAGATGTTTCTTGTGGAAGGCAGAAATTGCCAGTAGGAGTTATTCCGAACTGCGTAGGAGGGCGGCTGCCCCCATAGAACTTCAGTTTCTGAGCCAAGAAGTGACAGTGGTCAGAATTTAGGAGTTTATGCAGCAGGCAGGAAAGCTATATGTTACCCTCTTGACAGGAAGCCAGCCTATGGGGTATAGTATGGAGAAAATGTGTGCAGAACAGTTATTCCCAGCTATCAAGCAGGCTACTGCATGCAGTGAGTCTTTCAGCATGAAAATGTGTGCTTCGGGAATGCCAGTGAACTGCAATGCTATAATCAAGTTTCGAGATGACTAATGCTTGAGACACATGTTTGAGACCGAAAGGTTTTATTCCATGAATCTCTCAGTTGGTAGTTGGCCCTACTGGCCTTGGCATAAATGTGTTTGTGGAGATTAATACAAGCGTCCAGTATGATGCCAAGAGAACTTGTCTGTTAGTCCATAATATATAGTACAGATATTAAGCAAAAGTAACCTTTTGAAAGCTACCTTTTATCTGCCTGAAACTCCTGAAGGCCAATTTATGTGAGTCTTTTAACTGTCACACAGCTGATGAATAGCCCTGAATGAGGGGTGAAAACTGCTGCCAGAGAAGAGACAATGGCCTGGGTGTAGGGAGGTGATTTTATACCTCTGGCAGCAAGAACATTTTGTCTGTACGCAGACAATTCCAAAGCGACATCCCCTGTGAGAGGCAAATGTCAAATGACAAAGGGACACGTCCTTTATTTTATACTCCTATTCAGGCAATCATCAAATCCAGTGCAGGGAGAACTGGCCTAGAACTGATTGGTAGTGACTACAGAGGAGGGGCTTTTCATTACCCTAATCACACCTCTGAGTGGGCACACACACTCTGCACAAGGGGAGAAGGGTTTTACCATTTTGGATTTCAGTAGTGAGGGGCACTGTGGGATAGTGTGCAATAGGGCACAAATAATCTTCTTCTACAATGGATAGGGTTACCCCTGGGAACCTTTACCCCAAAGTTAGTGCCAGAAATGTGGCATCCCCTGGCACCCTTCGGAGAACACTACTGGACCTGAGGAAGAACAGAAAGTCCTGAACCTGCTGTCAGGGACATGAGAGGAGGCACATAGGACCAGACCTGTTCCCTCTTGAACCCAGGATAAGGAAGTTGACACCAGGGGTCATAAGGCTGATCCCCTATTCAAGCTACAGTGTCATAATAAGCAACAATAGTCTTTTTCTTGAAACTGTCTAGTTGAGCAATTCCAACAGGAACTTCTTTGGACCCTGCTGTGGCATCTGCTGAAGAGAGCCCTGATCCCCAAGTACTGTCCCTGAGGTCCTGAAACCATTGGCTGTGTCTGGTTGGACTGCTCCTACCACCTCTGGAAACCCAGGATGTACAAACTTGTTCAACTTAAAGATCTCCAGAGGACAGGTAATGAGAAGGTGATTCAGGTTGCTGAAATGTTGAATATTCAGGTTTCTCCCACTCAGTGCTTCTCCGCAGCAGAAAATTGGGATCAGCTGGACCATGCAGAGAAGGTATCCGGCAATAGAGCCCTTTTTGCTGCAGCCTACAGCCTTGCTCCACTGAAGGATTTCAAAATCCAAAAATTGAGTAGGTGTGAACATAGAATATTTTTTTAATTATTTGTATTCATTTTATTACACATCATTAACACAAGTGCAATAGTCAAAACATCTGTGCAGTTGTCCATGATATGCAGGGTTCTCAACAGCATGTTGTCGAGTGTTGGAAAGTGGATTATTGGTAAGGGCATGTAAGTACCTACACTTAGCAACAGGTCACTAACCTCCAGTTAGGTCTCAATAAATTAAACCCAGCTCAACCCTTGGTAGCTTGGCAGCGAGCGGCAAGGCTTAACTTAGGAGACAAGTGTGTAAAGCATTTAAAAATCACAAAACAGTAAATAAGTAAAACACAAAATGCAATAAAAATCCAACACCAATTTATAAAATTAGATAATATTTTTATCTTCAAAATGATTAAAATTGGATAAAGGGAACCGGAGAAATGAATTTTTAAAGAATTAGGGGCATATTTATACTCCGTTTGTGCCGAATTCGCGTCGTTTTTATCGACGCAAATTCGGCGAAAAACTAACGCCATATTTATACTTTGGCGTTAGACGCGTCTAGCGCCAAAGTATGAGGATTGAGCGTCATTTTTTTGCGTGAACGCCTTCCTTGCGTTAATGAGATGCAAGGTAGGCGTTCCCGTCTAAAAAAATGACTGCGACGCAAATGCGTCGTATTTATACTCCCGGGCAAAAATCACGCCCGGGAGTGGGCGGGGCAAAAAACCCCGCATTTGCGCCTCTTTTTAACGCCTGGGTCAGGGCAGGCGTTAAGGGACCTGTGGGCTCAAAATGAGCCCACAGCTGCCCTCCCATACCCCCAGGGACCCCCCCTGCCACCCTTGCCCACCTCAGGAGGACACCCAAGGATGGAGGGACCCATCCCAGGGACATTCAGGTAAGTTCAGGTAAGTATAATTTGTTTTTTTAAATTTTTTTTTTTGGCATAGGGGGGCCTGATTTGTGCCCCCCTACATGCCACAATGCCCAATGACCATGCCCAGGGGACATAAGTCCCCTGGGCACGGCCATTGGGCAAGGGGGCATGACTCCTGTCTTTACTAAGACAGGAGTCATGTAAATGGCGTCTGGGCGTCGTTAAAAATGGCGCAAATCGGGTTGAGGCGATTTTTTTGCCTCAACCTGACTTACCCCATTTTAAGACGCCCTAACGCCATTTTCCCCAACACCGGCGCTGCCTGGTGTACGTGGTTTTTTTCCACGCACACCAGGCAGCGCCGGTCTGCTAGCGCCGGCTAACGCCATTCAATAAATACGGCGCCCGCATGGCGCTTCAGAATGGCGTTAGCCGGCGCTAAACTTTTTGACGCTAAACTGCGTTAGCGCAGTTTTGCGTCAAAAAGTATAAATATGGCCCTTAATGTTTTCTAGCGCATAGAATTAACTAGCGCTCAAAGTACTGGAAAGGGACAAAGTCCAGAGTTCATGCCACCCATGAGGTAACACTGTCACACTTACTTTCAGCAGCAAAGGGTTCAGAGGCTCTGGTTTGCCTCTTGGGGTCTGTTACTACAACTCCTATAATGCACCCCTTCAACTTATTGAGTTGGTCCAAATATCTCCAAACTTCTGGATCTTCTTCCAGAGGTCCTTTTTGGGTCCTTGAAGTGTCCACAACTTGATCCAAGGTTTAAGGAGCTCTGAGTTGCTCCTTGGGAGTTGGGATTACAATTTCTAGAATGCACCTGGTCAGAATCCTCAAATGGCCACTGGACGCTGGCCAGCTGGACTCTGCTTTCAGGACTTGATGCAGGGGACTCTGGGAAGCTCATTTGTACTTGTAGCAAACAAGGAGTCCCTTCTTGAAGCAGTAAAAGACAATCCTTTTACTAGTGAAGCCCAAGTGCGCCGCTGGTGCAGTCCCTCAGTGTTCAGTGTCCAGGTGGATGTAAGGGGTCCAACAGGGCAGACCTTCTTCTTTGTCTTGTTTCTTGTAGGGATCTGAGGTGTGGGTGCAGCTCTGCCATATTTATCCTTGCTTCTGGGTGAAAAACAGGTGGTCCTGGGTATTCAATCACAGGCAGGCTCATTCCCCCTTTGATGACCACTTTCTGGGAAGTGTGGCAAAAATCAATCCCAGGGAGCAACATTGTTCAAAAATCCAACATGGCTGAAAGTGATTTATGGAGGTTAGATCTGGCTGAGCCCACCACTAGTGTGGCTAAACATCCTAAATACACTCCTCCCCTGCCATCTCCTAATCTAATCAAATCTGGTGCATAGCTAATAATTTTCTTTATTACATTATAGGCTATTTTGTTTATTGAAGGGTTCATGGGTAGCTTTCTAACATTCTTTTAACATTAGGATTTTTTGGGATGTTCAAATGTAAGTACGGAATTTGTTGTTTTTAAGTTTAAATAGTGGTATTCATTTTTTGGGGGGTTGTATCTGTGAGGTACTGTTTTATTTATCAATTACATACATTATTTATTATTAATACATTGTTTAATAATTTTATTATTTGAGATGATTTTATAGCCTGATGCAGTAGCACAGCTCCACCACCCCAACGCCTCCACTAAGGTCAGAATATCACCAAAGCTATCTGCACTCATAAGAATGAGAACTACTCACCAGGCACCAACCACAAAGCACCCAATGAGCCAGCTGGGAGGGAACCACTTTAACTCTCTCTAAGCTGAGTCACCAAGTCTATATTTCCAAGCATCTGTAACTCAGGGGAGAGGAACTGACTGAAATGAAGCCAGCATCTGATGAATTCACCTAGAGGCCCTTTTTCAGATTAAGGCCCTCATTACAACCCTGGCAGTCAGAGTAGAAGTGGCGGTAATACCGCCAACAGGCCGGCGGAACAAAAAAAATGTATTTACGGCCATGGCGGTTACCGCCATGCCAAACCGCCACTTCTACACTCCGACCACCAGGGTGGTAATGACCGCTGGGCTGGAGACCTCGGTCTCCATCCCGGCAGCCATCAGTAGACCGCTGGTGGTATCAGGACCCCGCATACTGCCATGGATTTCATGGGGTTTTGCACCGCCACGAAATCCATGGCGGTAGGCACTATCAGTGCCAGGGAATATGTTCCCTGGCACTGATTGGGGTCTCCCCCTCCCCTGAGTCCTCCCATAACACCCACGACCCCCTATCACCCTCCAACGATGGTAGGACCCCCTCTCCACCCCTGCCCCCCACCAGATACACACACACACACACACACCCACACTCCCTACACGCACGCTCACACCACTCATACACATACACGCACACATACATGCACACAGACATATTCGTCACATTTCCCATACACACAATACACCCACCGCATGCATACACGCACTCACACAACCCCTCTACACACTCACACGCACACCCCCATGCATGCACACAACACACAACACCCACTAACGGATGATCACCTTACCTGTTCCAGTGATCCTCCAGGAGGGAACGGGATCCATGGGGGCTGCTCCGCCGCCAGCACCCTGTCACCAGAACACCGCCACGCCGAATCGTGGGTTGTGATTCGATGGGCGGTGTTCTGATGACGTGGTGGTGGAGGTGGAGCAGCCTCCAATTCACCGCTGACCGCCAGTATGGCGGCTGGCGGCTCTCCATCCGAAAAAGGGCAGAGGGCTGCTAGCAGTCATAATACGGTTGGCAGGAGACCACCTGCACTGGCGGTCTTCGGGCCAGAGTATTCTCGGCGGTCTTGCAAAAAGACAGCCGAGGCACAAATGAGGGCCTAAATCGGTTGCAGTGTACACATACACCCTAGGTGACTGGATACCTTAATAAATATATTTCACTGTAGAAAAGAGACACCTACTGATCAAGGATTGGGCATCGAGGGGGGTCATCCCACAACAAAACTCCCTGGGTTGATATATACACGATTCCTACATGAATTAGGCTTGTGAAATGGCTGAGCAGTGAAAGTGGATGCTATCTTTATGATGCAATAGTAGTGAAAAGGACAAAGTGCAACATACATGCCTAAACATGCACAATGTGAGAAAAGAAAAAGAGAAGGACTCACCAAATTTCTGACACGTGAAGACGAAGACTCGACCCTCCATACTGAAAATTTTGTTGGGGAAGGCTATCAATGACATTAGGTCAGATATGCAATCCCTGAATCAGTGAGTGGAATCCACAGAGAATCCAGCGGAAACAGACAAAGTGCCACCAAATCTTGTCCACAGTTCTCAAGTGTATTTGCAATCTCAGCAGACCAAACTACTGCAAGATAACTGTGAGGACGATGTGGTTGCACAGAGACAACATCTATATTTGAAACTGTACAAAAGGAGAGGAAGGAGAAAACGTTTTCTTGTGCCTGGAAAACATGTTCCAGGAAATACTTCAGAACTCAAGAATACATGCTATCAGAACCCACCAAGTGGAAAGGAAAACTAGCAACACTGAGGTGTCCTACAGAACAATTAAGTAGAATGTCAGTCTGCTTGAACAGATCCAATTCAACAGTTTCAGAATTATTCTTTGCCAGGATATTTCATCCATTAAAAAAAAACAATTAACCGTAACTCCTTCTTGACATAAAAACTAAAGTACAAATAGATTTATCTGACAGCGCTTAGGTTCACCTGGAAAGGCTCTGTAAAAACTTTCAGGAATTTGGAGGAAGGCCTGAAACTCTTGAAACCTGATAATCACTGGTAGAAGGGGATAACTGTGTGTGTCTAAGTTTGGACGGCACGCCCCCTGAGCAAAGAGACAAAGTTACAAGGAATCGGAAACTTAAATATAGAGATGGCTGTGGAGAAGCCTTCTGACTATAAACTTGAAAAAGGGGAAGAGAAGATTAAAAATGAGGACACAGATATAACAGGTGGTAAGTAGGGGATGTATGACAGGAAATGAGGACTTTGGCCATTATTGCCATTAAAATGCTTTTCATTAAGTACTAATCCCATTTTAAAAATCAAAAACAATTTTCTGACTGGTATTCCAAATCAATACAGGTTCAGCATCTGAAGGGGCATTTTGTAGGCACCCCTTCCAAATAACAAATCAGCACCTTATGTATCACTGTATTCTGGTTAAAAGTAATGCATTTACAAAAGAGAAGTGATTCCTTTTTGGACTCCTCCCATTTGCAAATGTGAAAAAGGGGTTTGTTGAAGAATTAACAGTGGTACAGGGGACAACTGCCAACTTTTAAACAAACAAACAAACAAGCCAGTAAATTGTCCTTTGTAAATACAGTCCTGTTTCCTTTATGGAAAATGGGATCCTCTTTGAAAACAAAGTTTGCTCTGCTGACCTCAGCAAGCCACCATTCCCGTAATGGTTAGAATCATGTGAGTCACAATTTCAGATCTACCTCATTAATATTCATGAGGTTGGATGGATATCAGCGCACTACGATTCAGAATTTGGAGATCCGACCATTAGTATATATGTTTTTACTTTAATGGTGACAAAAATATTGGTTGCAAATAGTGACCAGTATTTTGCTGCCAGTAAATAGTACTTTTGGCTCTTTGTGAGTAATGCAAAAGATGCAGTTATTAATCAGGGTAAATAAATGTTTTGCAAGGTCAAGCACTAGCACTGGATCACTGACAGAATATAGGAATAGGAATGTTGACAGAATATCGTGTCAAAAATATTGAGGTCCAAAATATGGAAAAGGTAAATGCTAGTAGGTATTGATTTACTATTCTTAACTCCACAGCTACATACCTTTAAGGTACATAGTCAAGGTACATATATGTGGAGTTATATATAGTAAAACCTTGCTTACCTATAGAAACTTAAGTTCATGGAATTTTCGTCCTCGATATTCCTGACACAATATTATCTCCACGTGATATTTTTCTCCCCATATTGAAGGCAGTGCAAGCATAGATTATGGGTGATACCACACCCAATTGTTGTTCTGGAGAATGCTAAGGCAGTTTGATTTGTGGGAAATCAAGAGATTTAGTTGTTCTTTGATCATGTTACCAAGGGTTATACAGCAGGCTACTCACTCATCTATAAGGTTTTTTCATACTAAGCCCATCATGGATGTTACAGTTAGCAAACATTCAAGCAGATAAACAGATTTAAAATAATCTCACTTAATATCAGAGGGTTACATTCTCCTAACAATAGGCACAAACTCTGGAATTCTGCAAAAAATATGGCCCATGACTTATTAAGAGGTTATGGAGGAAGCTGCAAATTAAATGTTTTTTTGGGGGTGGGAGAGATAGAAATAACCCTAATAGTCAAATCACTCCTTGAAATGTCTAAGAAACATAATGGTGGAATGGGGACTGGGTGATGCTTGGCAAACTTTATGTATAGATGTGGAACATTTTTCCTTTTTCTCCTACATCCATAGAGCATAACTGTGCATCATCCTTACCTTCATACCTGAGACTGAGATGCACATATTACACAGTGGGATGGGGGGATGTTATGGAACAGACAGCTACCAAAAGGTAAGAAAATACATTGCTGGAAGATAGACTAGTTGATTAATTGAAAACTCTAGAAAATGTGGATAAACAATAGCCCTTCCTTAATAATCTTAGGCACATTGCAATGTTAGAATGTCTTAAGTGGAAATGAAGGGGAAATACCCTATTAAAGTCAAGGCACAACGTTAATGAAAAAGGTAATAATAGAGGACTTCCACTGGCCAGACAACTACAAACCCAACTAACTGGAAGATACATAAAAAGATTTACCTTGCCTGGGGGGATTCATTTACTCAGTAGAAAGGGGGAAAGTGGGAAGCATTCTGGTACTTATTCCAGTACATATACTAATAAGACAGCCAAGTCAATAAGAGCAACTACAATTATGGATACAATTGTGGATTCCCTAGACGTCCCACCTAACAGAAAGAGGAACCAGCCTAGCCAAAGAAGCATCAGAGAATTAAAAAAACAGTAAAGGAGATGAGAGTAGGCAAAGCTCCCTAATCTGATGGAGTTACCTTGTTATTCTATAAATCATTTCTCTCCTGTCTGGTGAAGCCTTTAGTTTCCCTGTTTAACTCAGTTGATGTGGCATAAGGAGTCACCCCATCAATGCATGAAGCCAACATAGCTCTCATCAACAAACCAGGAAAATATGCTCACCATACAGGCCAATTGTCTTGAAAATTAAGATGTCAAAATCTCTACTGGTTTATTATTATTATGTCTCCCCCATAAAGATTGAGATGTGATGAGCTAGAGATATAGTTCTCCAATGGCAAATGTTAGGAGCACAGAGAAGATCAGAGGATGTCACTAGTCTTATTTTGCAAGTAAAAACACCATAGCATTGTCGCGTAGGCTCTCATTATCTTAATGAGACTAGTGGATTTTGAGCAGCAAGATCGTCCATAATGTGGGGAACTGAGTCTGACCCACGGTGGATGACGCTTGACCCTCCAAATCCGGGTTTTGCTCCGGCTAACTAACAGTGCCTCATCTTTCCCAAATGGCAGAGACAATTGGGCAGCAGAGCGCATGACATATTAGTACTTCTCAGGGAAGTCGTGGTCACGCAGGTCACAACCGGTTCTCTCATACACAGTGCGGTCTCATATATAAATGACAATAAAGGCAGTATAAGTTTTAAAGATTGATTTAATAAAACAACTGCATTTTGGATAGCAAAGCGTGAGCTGCAATAACCAGAACTACACAACACAGTAATATTAAATAGTGACTATGAGAATGAAACACAAGAATACGGCTATAATGGTGCCACTATGTTATTCTCTCTCTAAGTTATATTTTGAGCACAGCATGTTAAGCTCTAAGCCTTCCTTTCAGTTTCCCCCGGGAGGACATCAACCCTCATACCTGAGCAAAGGCTTGTAATCTGCATCAGCATCTGCAACGGGGCATTCAGCATACAGTTGTCATTCCCTGGCTGGAATCTCCTTCTTGACGTGTACTAGGACTAGGACGTGTTTTTATGACTAACATGCTGGAGACTAAACATCTACCACGTTTACTGGCAATGTACCAGACTGTAGCCTTGACTGAAGCACGGGGCAAACAAGAATGCATTATTTGAGAACACAGTGCTGAACTAAGCTAAACAGTGTGATAGAAGAAATTAAAACAAGAACGTAAAAACTGGTTATTGTAAAATAGCAGTGTGACACTGAATAAAATATATCTAAGGCAAAGTGCACAGCGGCCTAGTATGTTAAACTAACGTGCATGGAGCTCATACATAAAATGGCTACACAACAGCATAATGTATCAGTTTGGAAAACTATGGCATTTGTTAGTGTTAGATCTGTCAGCCTTATGGTGATCTTCCCCAAAACGAATTGCCTTTACAGTCTTATTTTTCTGAATTTGTTTTTGCTGGCATTAGGACGCTATGCACATTACCACTGCTAACCAGTGCTAAAGTGCTTATGCTCACTCCCTACAGCATGGCAAAATAAATGTTACTAGTGGGCATGCAGCCCATATTGTGCCACCCATTCAAGCAGACCCTTAAAACATGTCCAAGGTCTGCCATTAAAGCCTGAATACAGTTTTAAACTGACAATTCGGCTTGGCAAAATATACCCCCACTGAGCCTTAAACTCCCCTTTTATTACATATAACTCACCTCTAAAGCAGACCCTGGGAGGCTGAAAGGGCAGGTGCATTGTAAATAGAAAGTTGGACACATATGTTTAAGTTTTACATGTCCTGGTAGTTAAAAACTCAATTTGTTTTCACTACTAAGAGTCATACCTCTCTCATAGGATAACATTTGATAAGTGCTAACTTTTGATTTGGAACAGCTAAACATTTCATGTTTGGTGTCTCAGAAATTGTAATTTGAAACCCTCTTTAATGGTAAAGTCAGATTTTAAGTTACAATTTTGAAAATGCCACTTTGAGAAAGTTGGTGTTTTCCTAACCTAGCTATTCGGTGCCTGCAACTTGTACCTGGGTCACATGACTGGGTGTAGTTGGCAGTTGGACTTTGCAACTTCCTCCCAGGCACTCATACAATAGAGGGTTTAGGTGTGCATGAATGGGCCATCTGTTGGCAAGTTGGGGACGGAGCTGACCACATCCCCACTTGCAACTGAATAAGCTGTGTCCTGCCTTCACACAAAGGACTTGTTACCACTGCATTGTTCATGCAGCCAGCTTGGAACCAGTGCAGGGAAGGCAGGAAACTTCAAATACATCAAAGGTAATTCTCTAAAAACATATCCTACTTCAAAGAATGCACCAGGTATAAAAATAGGACCCTCAGACCCACTCTTCAGTTCACTTTCTAGGCCTGCAAAATAACTCAGTGAGGAGTGCCTGCTGCTGTGACTTGCTGTATACTTCAGCAGACTGATTAACTGCACCTCGGAGAACTGCACTGCTGCCTGAAGCCTGCCTTGAACCCTCAGGGTACTGCCCTGCAGCTTGAACTCTGTTCTGCGTTTGAACTCAGGGCTACTGGAGTGTCTCCAACTGCTAGATGACTGGGCTCCTGATCAGACCCTCAGGGATAGAAAAGGCTCAAACCAACTTGATACCACACCTGACTTGTCCTGAGGAAGTCCTAACCCCCCTAGTGGTGCCCCTCCAGGCTGGACCCTTGGTGGTGGTATTAAAGTTGCCCTGATGCCCAAAATACAAAACTTGAGACTTCGATTTTGTTTGCTAAAAACTGCTCTGAGAACTGAGAGAAGACTGTGACTAACTTGCTCTTCTATCAGCTCAAGGTGCATCGCCAGTCAGCCTGACTCTGCAGCAGTTCCTGCTAAAAAAAATTCCACAGCAGAAAATTCTGTTCAGCAGTCCATCGCCAAAGGGGTATCCAGCCCTGTGGAATTCTCAACAGCTACAGCTTCATCCCACTGGAGATTTCTATCTTCTAAAAAGGAGACTAAGTCAGAACTTAGAAATCTTCACAGTGACTTTGTCCAGCAGCTCTCCACCCCACACCGATGCCTCTTCGTGGACACTTCCTGCAGCTTTGCCTCACTGAATTTTACCTTCCCAGAACGTTTCCAGAATTTTCTTGTAAGTCAGAAGCCAGGCCCAATCCACTTTATGATTCTGACCCAGACTCCATCGCAGTTGGTTATATTTGTCAAATTTGACCCAGTCTCAAGGGAATAGATTCCCACGGTTGGCACTTTGATCTTTTAGGTGCTAATTTTTACCTTAAACTTTAGAAATTCATAACTACGGTTCTACTAATTGGATTTTTGTCATTTTGGTATCAACTGATTTATTAAACTTTGCTCTAGTTCTCTAAGTTGGTGTGGGATTTCTCTTGTGTTTTTTCACTTTATTACGGTTTGTGTGCTGCATAAATACTGTACGCATTGCCTCTAGGTTAAGCATGACGACTATTTTTGTGCCAAGCCTCCAATGAGCTAAGCACTGGTTAATTTAGTGATTTTAGTGGTTCACCCTGACAGGGACTGTGGCTTTTGCTTAAGCAGGGTTAACACCTAACTCAACCAACAACCTAATTTTTCACAGTTAGCATATAAGAAGCTAATGCATGATCACAATTGCTAGGAAAATAAGTCCACCAAGATTTGGTTTTCTCTTTTCACATACCTAATTTGACTTCAACATCACTGCTTCACACTTATGAGATTTAGAGCACTGCAGCTCTTTGTGGAAATAAGAAAGGAGAGTAGGATTGAGACTAAATGATTCAAATGTGGATCACAATAACCCGAGTATAGAGATAATTATAAGGATGCACTTGCAGAATCTTAGAAAGACCAGAAAAAGTGATTGGAGGGAGGATCCAAGGGTAGCTGCGCATCTTTGGCTTACTACACCACAAATGTAGTAGATATCCCACTCTGCCATAACACATGTGCATTATATAGTATGCAACTTGTGTAAAAGGAGGAAGGGATATCTGACATGTTTTGTAATGGAGCAACCTATCCTCTAGATTCTAAATCAGGCAACGTGTTTTTAAATCTTGTTGTTTCCATCTTTAAAGCCATTACTTTTTTATTTCTTGTTTAGGTTTCAAATGTGTCACTAAAGGCTGACATACTAAATGTATAATGTGCTAAAAATCCAATAAAAAGGTTTTATCAAAATATGTGTTCCTTTTCAAATTAATGTGTGTTTGCTGTATGTTAAATGTTCTCATTATTCCCACTATGTTCTTTGCTATTCATTAAGGCTGGTTATTTGCCAAAGCTCACATCATCAGTACTTAAAAGCACACATGGAGAGGGAGTTTTGGTCAGCTTCCTTCAGCAATGCAGTTCATTCATTTTATTTACTGTCTTGAGCCATTGTTTGACAAAAGACACATTCACGGTCTGCATCAGAGCAGAGGAGTATCTCAGTCTCACAACTTATATTTGGATGTTAGAGATGTTAGTCTGCCTTTAAAGCTTCCCATGGCAATGCATAGACAGTGAAGTGAAGCATTCCTGCCCAGGGATCACATATTCCTCTTCTTAAAAGTTTTTTCACCCCCTTTTAATCTGATTTTACACATAGATGTGTTTTGCTCCTAAATATTGTTTGAGCTTGAAAAAATTTTTTTTTGTTGTTGAGAGGGGTGGAAGCCATACTCAGACAACAACCACAATCCTTTTCAGAGTGAACCACAAAAGTCACTGAATTGACCTGTGCTTAACTCTCTGATAGCCTGCCACAATATCGGTCAGGCTTTATTCACAGGTGAAGTGTAAAGCACTTATGCAGCACACAAACAGTAACGAAGTGAGAACACAACACACGAAAAGTCCCAAACCATTTTCAAAAAATATAGTAAATCTATTAAGTAAAATGAGATCAAAACAACAAACATTCAATCAGTAAAACCGGAAATACTCAATTTGTGCTTTTGGGTAAACATAATACCTAAAAGCACAACGCACCACTCGCAGTCATGTAGTGGTCATGTTAGCCGGGGGGAAAGCCACATGTTCACGGCAATTGTAATGGAGCATGGGGCAGATTCAAGGTTCAGATTACTCCTTCTGAAAAAAATTACCTTCTCAAAGACTGGTGTGAAGAGCCCAGTTCACAGTGGAGGAGGCCACAAGGAACGGGGAGACAATCAAGGATGGCCATCACTGTAGCACAAAGGGTAGGCCTGGCATCATGGACAGTCATCTCTGTATTTTGAAGGTCTGGTCAAGCACCAAGGACGGTGTTTTCTGGAGCTTCGCGTTGGTGATCATCATGGGCTGCCGTTGCTGTAACTAGAAGTCCTGATCTTGCTTTGGCAATCATCGCTGGCATTTGCTGTAGTTGGTGTAGGGTTCACTATTGCTTCTCATTGGCGGTCGTTGTGGGTGGCAGAGACTTGGTATGAACAGGGCTGTTCATGGTTGTGAAGAGCCCAAAACTTCAGGACTTCTCATCACAGGAGGAGCTCTACTGATGCCAACCAAGGTTCAATGACCTGAGGGGACCACCTCTTGGGGATCAGAAAATCACACAAGCAGAGGGTGAGGAAGGTTCAGTTGTAGGTCAAGTTGCAGCTGGCCAGCTTGGCAGTTGTAGGGAGGCCTCTGGGGGTTGTTGTTTCCCTGTAGCTCACAACAGGAGGTAAGCCAGCTAACCCTTGGTGTTGCACAAGTTAGCGTGGGATGATGGGAGCAGACCCAGTCTTCCATTTCATCAAGACAGACAGGCCTTAAGCAGCATGGTAGTTCAATGGAGAACAAGGCAAGCCTCAAGCAGCAAGGCAATCCCTTGGGGAGGAAGGCAAGCTCCAAGCAAAAGTACAGTCCTCTGGTAGCCCGCAGGGCAGTCCTCTTAGGAACACTGCAGGCCTCAAGCAGCAGGGCAATCCTCCAGAAAACAAAGCAGTCCTTCTTCTGTAGAGTCCTCAAGTTCAGGAGTGTAACAATGAGTAGCCCAGGAGTTCCAATATTTATACCCAATGTAAGTCTTTAAAGTAGGCAGTTTTCCTATTCTACCCCACATCTGTCACTGGAAAGTTCTTCTCTTCCCCTGTCAAGGCTCCAAGAAGTAAAAAAAGGATTAGTATCAAATTTGTTTGTATTCCTTTGTGTGTGTGTGTGCTGGAGGCAGTCTTTTGAAGTGTAAGTAGGACAGGGAACAGCTCTACTCCGAACCATCCTGGCACAATGGCCCATCCTGCCAATACTAGTCTCTGTTTGTCTCACTGTCTAGAAGAAATACACAGAGCCCAAGAGTTAAACCTTTCATTTTCATGTGACCCAGGGCACAGGCAGCAGGCTACAAATGGTTAGAAGAAGAACATTTCAACTTTCTAAAAGTGGTATTTTCAGAATTGTACCTTAAAATCTGACTTTACCAGTAAACAGTATTTTAAATGACAATTCATTTGTGTCCAACTTGACGTCCTTATCTGTTCCCAGTTAAATGTTAGCACTTATTAAATGCAATAGGGTAGCCCACTGTTATCCAATGGAAAAGAAGATAGATTTACAGTAGTGAAAAACAATTTTAGGAGTGTTTTACTACCAGGACATGTAAAACTTAAGTGCATGTCTGACATGAAATACAATGCACCCTGCCCTACGAGCCTATAGAGTCTGACTTAGGTGTGACTTATAAATGATAACAAGGAAGGTTGAGGCCTGGTTTACTTTGCCAGGTAGAAATGGTAGTTTAAAACTGCACTACAGGCAGCCGTGGCAAATCTAAAACATGTTTTAAAGGGCTACGCAGGTAGGTAGCACAATGACTGTTGCTGCCTCCTATTAGCATTTAATTTACAGGCCCTGGGTACCCGTAATACCATATGCTAGGGACTTATAAGTAAATTAAATATACCAATCATGCGTAGGCCAATCTTATCATGTTCTGGGGCAAGAGAACAAGCACTTTAGCACTGGTTAGTGCTTCTCAGTATTTGGCCACATGCTGATGTTGTACTAATAGTGATTTTGCACATTAATATGATTTTGCACCTGAATATGAATTTGCTTCTAAATGTGATATCACAATTCTGTTGACTTTGAACCAAAGGTCATCGCATACCTGAAAGTGCCTTTTAATGTAAATGTAATTTGTCCTCCTAAACATTACCCACACTCATACTGATGTTGCCCCAAGGGTAATTTCGAACCTTGATGTGCTTCCTACCAAATGGAAGGTCTTACTGGTGCACTTCTTCTATACCTACTGTGAAATCTTACAATGTGACTTTAAAATGCAACAGAAACCTTCCCAATGAACAACTACAACGTAGTGAACATCAATGTAAGTGCACATTGATAATTTTTTAATATGTGTACTTCTGAGCAGTAGTTATAGAGGAATGTATCACAAACACATATTTAGCCGTTGATATGAAAATACAGTGATTTAGAAACAGGACCAGATAGTACCAACAATTTTTCAAAAAATGTTATGTAAAGTTTAGTAGAACTTTTTATTTCACTCGAGTGTGTATGGTTGTTATTGCCCCAGGGATGTTTAAAACAGGGTTTGGTTATTTCTTCATTTTGGATTGTCAAGCTTGAATATAGATTGCAACTTTACCTGATACAGACACTTTTATTTTCACAATCAGTAACAGAATACAAAAGTGTTTTCCTCACCTAAGTTCAACTTAGGTACACAAAAAACATATTTGCAGCTTCCACCCAAGAATACGGTGGTGCGGAGCTGATGCACATTCCGTCTCACAGATGTGCTAAGAAGGTGGCAGAATGATTCTTCTTCCACAGCCAGTGAGGGCCAGTGGCTTGGAGAGAGATTCCAAACCCAAGCAGCAGTTAATGTGAATGGTTGGAAGCTTCAGCCCTAGAGGATTGATGTGCTGGTGTGCAATGTGGACCCAGACAATAAGACAATGAGAAGGAGCATAGTGCTGGCATCTCCCACAGACAGTGTTTGATTTGAGCCATCGGTAGGTTGCCAGTGGGAGCCTCTGGCACTTATTTTTGAGGACCAACGCATATTTCTTCATTACACATTTCCCAAGAGCAAGATACAGAAAAACACATAAAGAGGAAAGATGAAGGAAGAGAAAGACTTTTATAAAGGGGGGCAATAGGAACCTGTAAGAATGAGATAAAGGAGCAGGGAGTGTCTTGTACTAGGTTAAGGAAACATGAGGTGGATTCAAGTCCTGCAGCCTTGGTATTAGGTGTGTTAATATTTAATAGCACTTGCTGTGGGCCGCTAAACAGAACTTCGGGCACCAGCACTTTTTCTTTAACAAATTAAGCACTGCTCACTGACATCTACAAGGACCTCTGGTGAGTAGTGGAGGTCTGCATACATTACTTGAGCACCTAGAATAGTAGAGTTCTAGGAGGCTGGGAAGCAGGATTTGCCCCATTCATTGCATGGAATCGCATGGGCAACCCGCTTATAGTGGCTGAGGGGATAAGCAGGAGAGGCTGTCCCCAGACCTGACAGGCAGCCATAGAATCGCCGCAGGACTCTCAGCCTCTGAGAAGCATCAGGAAAGCTTCAGACTCATGAGCATTTAGAATGTGAATATGTGACAAAGCACTGGAAGAGGGTGGGTCCCTCCGGAAACCAGAACCCAAACTCCGCAACCAAACAGTTTATTTTCTGTCAAGTAAATCATACTAGATACACAAATTCTTTCAGACACAAGCAAGGAGGGAGGTATCCCTCTGTGACGATTCATGTGACATGGCTTCTGAGGTACCAAACAATTTTATGGTCGCTAACCCACACTGGGATTTGGTAATATGCTGCCGAGTCACAATTTGGATCTTACAATAAATACTGAATTGTTTTTTGAAAAGGACATGTAAAGGGTGTCCGTTCCAAATATTGATTCTTCTGCTTACTCATTAATGTTTTTATTTATTAATGTTTTGCAACCTAAATACAGTAGCAAAATATTCATTTTTTTATCACCAAATCAAACGTGGTGATAAGCATTTGTAAGCGGGATGGTGTCTCCAAGGGTTCCTTCCCCTTTGTGAAGTCAGCACAACCATTTATTACAAGCAGGCAGTGGTCCTTGGGAAAAAATATGTTCATAAAAACATCTTAAAAATGTTTATAAAAGTACTAATTTACTTTTAAAATCCATACTGTTCACCTTTTATGAAAACAGGATGCATTAAAGAAAAAAGATTGCTTTATTTAAAAGCAATCACAGATATGGTGGTCTGCTGACCCCAACAGGCCACCATGCCTGCGTCTTTACCAATTGTAGAGTGTCTCCATTTGTTACCTACCTCAAGCATGTTAATGAGGTAGGTCGAATTGCGACCCTCTATGATTCAAGAGTTTGTGACCCACTCTATTAATACATAGGTTGGTTCACAAAATACCAATGCATTCGATAGACGTTGGTGTGCACATTGACCCACATCTACCAAATCCATTTTATTAGATTGCTATTAATAAATCACAAGTTGTAAATTGTTATTGAATGCAAATTACAATTTCTTAAAAAGGGAATCTTAGTACATCAGGCCCAGTATCTCTAACTCCTCAAAACCCTCACAACAGAAACCTCAGGACCTGTTTGGCTAAAATGCAGTCAGATATAGTGAAAATTATTATTGATAGCCTTGCAAAACTTAGATCGCATATTGGAGGATATATTGCAAGGATTAAAACCATCCTACAGGTTATGGATATAAGGTTGGAGTAGGCAGAATCTCAACTGGGAAATGCAGCAGAATCTGACCATCACAATCTGGCATCTTAACTCACATACCAAATGTCTGTGTCAGAAATGGGGACAGTCAGTTTGCACTCTGTCCAAGCAGGGACCCTCACTCTAGTCAGGGCAATGGAGATACACACTTAAAATAACCCCTGCTCACCCCCTTGGTAGCTTGGCACACGCAGTCAAGCTTATCTCAAAGGCAATGTGTAAAGTATTTGTACAAACACACAAGTAATACAGTGAAAACACTACGAAATGGACACACCAGTTTAGAGAAGTAGCCAATATTTTTCTAAATCAAACAAGACAAAAATCCAACATACACAAGAAAAGATATGAATTTTTAAGTTAAAAAGAGTCTTAGCCCATAGAAAACAATGGAGCTTGGATGTTACACAAAGTACCTGGTTTGTGTAAAACATTAAGCTACACAGGAGAGCGTGCATTGGAAAAGTCAGCGATGTGTTGATTCCTTACTCGCAAATAAGGCCGTACGTCATTTCTTCTCTGGTCGGGTAGGTGATGCATCGTTTTTCTCTCCCGCAAGAGAGCGATGCGTCAATTTCTGGACAGGCACCTCGGATCTGGGCAGGTTCACGTCGATTTTGATGCCCAGCAATGATGCATTTGAAATCTGTCTGTACGGTGATGAGGAACCTCAAAACAGGAGACAAGCTCAGTCCAATCCCTTGAAGAAACTTCACAAGTAGGAATATACCACAAAGTCCAGTCTTTGTCCTCTTTCGAGCAGAAGCAGCAAACTGCAGGCCAACCCAGCAAAGCACAGTGACAGGCAAAGGGGCAGTACTCCTCCTCAAGCTCTTCAGCAATCATCCTTGGCAGAGGTTCCTCTTGAGTTCAGAAGTAATCTAATAATCTGGGGGTTTGGGTTCACTAGTTACACCCCTTTCTGCCTTTGAAGTTGGCAAACTTTAACATATACTGCACCCTGCCCATGGGGCTACCTAGGGCTTACATTAGGGGTGCCTTACATGTACATGTTGTGTTAGAAAGTGGCCCCTGAGTCATTAAGGATTCAGGAGTGAGATGATAGGGTTGTGTCAGAATAAAAAGTTAGCCCACCTGAGGAGCACTTGGGACAAGCTCTGAGTTTTCTATGGACATTAATCCTGTCCTAATAGAGGGTGGGTATAAATCATGAATGTTCAGGTAAATATTTTAATTTTAGTTATCAAGTTAACTGGGATAATACATAGTTGTAGGTAACTCGACCATCCCTCACGCTATCTTCAATTCCTGAGAAGAGTGCCAGCAGAGATCATAAATACTTTGCAAGATTCAAGCTCATCTCACTGAATGTTAGAGGTTTAAACTCCTTTAAAAATGTAACAGAATGTGGCTCTACCTAGACACTATGGGGGTCATTCCGACCCTGGCGGTAAAAACCGCCAGGGCCGCGAATGACGGAAGCACCGCCAACAGGCTGGTGGTGCTTCCTGGCCCATTCTGACCGCGGTGGTAAAGCCGCGGCCAGAAAACCGGGTCCGGCGGTTTCCTGTCGGATTTCCCCCGGCTGGCCGAATCCGCCATGGCGGCGCTGCAAGCAGCGCCGCCATGGGGATTCTGACCACCTTCCCGCCAGCCTGTTTCTGGCGGTTTTCACCCCCAGGAACAAGCTGGCGGGAACGGGTGTCCTGGGGCCCCTGGGGGCCCCTGCACTGCCCATGCCACTGGCATGGGCAGTGTAGGGGCACCCTAACAGGGCCCCATGAAGGTTTTCACTGTCTGCTTAGCAGACAGTGAAAAGCGCGACGGGTGCAACTGCACCCGTCGCACACCTGCAACACCACCGGCTCCATTCGGACACGGCTTCTGTGTTGCAGGCCACCTTCCCGCTGGCCCAGCGGGAAGGTCGGAATGCCACCAGCAGTCTTTTAACCGCGTGGCGGCTGTTTGGCGGTTCCCGCCTGGCGGGCGGCAACCGCCGCCCGCCAGAGTAGGAATGAGGGCCTATGTCCCATACATTACTTTTGTCCAGGAATCCCATTTACTCAGTGGAGATTTATTTCAAATGAAAATAATAAAAACACCCCACAATTTTAGGTCTCACTGAAAAGAAGCTGCAGGCTTGACTATCCTCTGTAAAAGGCCCATATGCTTTGTCCTACTGAAGACTATCCTGGATCCAAAGGGAAGATTCATAGTAGATGTGGTAGATATACAAGGCACATGCTAGTAAATTAATACAACACCAATACATTTCAGGAGGAACCTCTCATGCAACTCCTTCAGAATCAAGTGGGGAAAATGGGGGACTCCCTCATTCAGGGGTACGAGGCAGAACATTAGATCAGACAGTTTAATGTTAAATCATGCCAAGTCATTGTCCAAGAAGCCAAAAGATAAGTCTTGATAGATCCCTTGAGGTACCTCATCCAGAAGTGAGGGTCCATTCCTCTTATTCCAATGTACACAAACTACACATGGGAATTGACTACACTTCATAACCCATGTACAATGGATGGAGCAATATCAGACCTCTTCTACGTAGAAATAGAATTTGAAGGCGGAGGATCATGATGAAGTGTAAGAGAGGGTGGAAGTTTCACTTATGCTTAGTGATGTACCCCATGTATAAAGCTGAAATGGTCTGAGGCACCCATGTCTATTTTGCTACCAATGACCCCTTGAACACCTCGTTCAATAATCAGGGGCCTACATATAGACTTAACAGCTATAGTATGAAGGGCTGAACAATTATTAGAGTCTAAACCTGTCCAGGATTAGACATGTTGAAGTGCAAGAACAAGCTAATACACTCAAGAGCACAGGATAGGAGCATAGCGATAATGCAATGGCAATTGAGGTACAAATAATGCAGAAAGCACACTTGTAAGACTTAAACAGAACTTCTATAAAAACACAACAAAGTGGACACATTACTGTTCTTCTCTTTGCCATCCTGCCTGCTCTCACCACTCATAGTTACTTTTCCCAGTACATTTTCATTTCTCCATCTTCCCTCCTCTGCTGTCTTTTGTTTCCTCAATTCTCAGTCCCTTTTCACCTTATCTTATCTTATATGTTCACTCATCTTTCCCCAACTTCTTTCCTTATTTCACCATTCTTTCGACATTTCCTCATTTTCTTCCGTCGCCCATTCTATCTTTCCATCACTTCTTCTCACATTTGTTCCTTTCCTAACCAACCTTTGCAATTCATCCATTCACATCTATCACTTTTTCCTGCCTCCTTGCCTTCTGCCGCTTTATATTGTCTTTAATTATTTTCCTTTAACTACTCATTCACTTTTCTTCTGAATCCTTCCTGTTTCATCACTGCGTATTTTCTCCTCACAATACTCTTTGTTGTCATGATTCTATTCGTTCTCTCATCTATCTCTTCACTCTCTGCCCGCTTTCATCTCTCCTGTCTCATTTCTTCATTTCTTGCCTCTCTCTCCACACCTCTTTTTCTCATTTTACATGTATTCCCCAATCCTACTTTTCATCATCCAAATGTCTTTCTTCTGTTAAAAAAATGTAACCATAAAAGTTATATAAATTTTAATCACATGGTACAATAAAATGCATTACGGTAAAATCAAATAGGCCACACAAAATTCTATGTACAATACCATGAAATACAATAAAAGACATGATAAAAACCAAAAAATAAACAAGATCGGCATAATCACAAGGAAGGTTTAAAAGCATTAACCAGCACATTATAAAGTACTTCTCTTGTTATAGTAATGCAAAGACCATCATAAAAACTATAGACCAAAGACATTTACATCTACATATTATCAACATCTGAGGAGCAATAAAAGGAAGAGAAAACACACAATTCAAAGGCCCTTCTGAGTCTGACTGCTGCAGTTAAAAAACAAGCAGCTGAATGACATATACATTCATCAAATAACAATTATAAAACCATTAAGGCGGGACATACTTGATTCAAAGTCCTTCTCCTCCTCCTTTTCCTTTCGGAGCCTGGTATAATACCAACAAAAGATAACAAAATGAAGGGTGACTTGTGGAGAGACAGAATCGCAGCCACAAATACCTACGTTTTTTAACATCAATCTTCACATTAAAAACCGCCAATGACTAGTGTGATAAGTTCTGAATCTTATTAGCAGAAAGCAATGGTTACAATTGCTAAATAATCAATAAGGTTCAGTAAAGAACGCTGTCTTAAAGGGCACATGCGCATAAAGTGATGGTTTGATCAACTCCTCTCATTGAAGTTGATGCAGCCTAAGGAAAGGTTCATAACTAATCAGGTTCAGTGATTTATCAGGGCGTTGAAATAGATCATGTCTACCCATATAGGCAGAAGTATCCCTAACTGTTAGAAATGGGGTCTCTAGTTGGCAGGGGTATACACCCTTGCCCAAGTAGGGACCACAGTCCTAGTCAGGGGAAGTCACACACAATCCATATTATCTTGTGCCCACCCTCTGGTAGCGTGGCACCGAGCAGTCAGGCTTAACTTAGAAGGAGATGTGTATAATATTTGTACAATAAATCATACAGTAACACAGTGCAACCACTACATAGGTTTAGAAAAATAGATAATATTTATCTGAATAGAATAAGGTCAAAATGACAAAGATCCAAAAAGTTAAAATATCACTTTTAAAAGTTTTAAAAGAGTCTTAATCCTTCAAAATAAACAGTTATCTTTATCTTTACACACAGTACCTGGTATGCTTAAAAAATAACGACGCACAGAAACTGCAAAGGAGGAGATGCATGGAAAAATAGGGTGTGCATTGAATTTTCCAACGCGGGACACACAATGCGTCTTTTCTTTCCACGCTGCAAGGGACCTGTGTCTTTTTTCGGCGCACAATCTTGGTTCCTCACTGCGGTGTGGGGATATTTGACGGCCAGGCATGATGTGGGGAAAATCCTTGATGCAATGGAAGTAGGCGATACGTCAAATTTTCCATTGCAAGGCAGGTGCTGCATTGAATTTTCAGTCGGGAAGTCGGGGCTGCGTCATTTCGGTCAGCTGTGTGCGGATTTCTCGCTTGCAAGGCAGGCTCTGCTTTGATTCCTGCAGACAGTGTGTTGATTTGCAACGCACAAGGAGTTTCCTGAAGAGATTAAGACCTTCATTATGACTTTGGAGGTCAGGTGACCGCCACGCTGGCAATGGTGGTAGTACCGCCACCAGGCTGGCAGTGAAGACCGCAATATTATAACCAAGGCGGTGATCCCTCCTATATACAGCCAATGAACTGCTTGAACCGCCAGTGCGGTCCGGCCACCGACCACTGCGATTGCCATCTTCAGGCCGGCGGAACACCATTCACCACCCACCATATTACGACATAGCAGGCCACCAGGATTTCTGGGGCGGGGCCACCACCACAAAAAGCCTGGCGGAAATTATCCATATGAAAGGAGACACTCACCTCCAGGGACACAGAGCAGTCCGCGGCTGCAATGGAACCCGATATGGAAGTCCTGCCAATGCTGTACCACGCGATGGGTGTCCAGGAGCAGTGACGCTGACGCAGACGACGACAGTAAGTACAGCCGCCTAGCACTCAAGGGAGGGAGGGAAGAGTGACACACCCACACGCACAACACACACCATACACACATACCACATACGGAGAACAAACCACATTAAATTGAAAAAACAACATAAGCCTGAAGTAAATAAAACCAGGACAAATACCTGTGATCTAACCACTGTATTCTGGTGGGAATAGCGCCCACAACAAATGAGGCACCCATATACAAAGGGCCACTGGCCAGTCCAATGTCACAAACAACCCACAGGGAAACGAACACGGCCCAACTTGACTCCTGACAGCCCAGGTGACTCCACTGAGCAGGGACATCATTTTTTTTTTGTCCTCATAATTATCACCCATGCTTTGGTAGAGGAAAAATGGTACCGGACGGGGGAAACGTAACCCTTGGGTCGTCCCGTTTGGTCTACGTTTTATTATTCTCCCAATCGTATGCCATCAACCAGGATATACTATTTTCTATGAAACCTAGTCATAACCAAAGCATCGCCCAGTATTGGGTAAGGGGAGTACTAATCATTGGACTTAAGTTGCACGAGGAGGAAACCAGACAGCAAAACAGTAATATACTATTGGTAGACATTTTCCCAGTTCATCCAGAAGTTATCCCTTCTAGAAAGGGGACCTCGTTGTTCCATTATGCACATTCGATTTACAGATATTTGCCAATCCTTAGAACGGGGGGGAAAGGGGTCAACCCATTTACGACAAATTTCTCGTCTAGCCAAAAGTATTAATACAAACAACAGGTGTTCCTGATGTGCTGACAATTTTTGATAATTCATACCCTGTTCACTGACCCCAAACACCACCATAGAAAGATCCAATTTTACGTTCACATTAAATATTATCTTTAGAGTGTTTCCTATCTCCTCCCAATATTCCCACAACTTTGAACATTGCCAAAACATGTGTATATCGTTTGCCTTATCGTCACCACACCTCGGACAGTTTTTCTGAGTTTTCCCGATAGCTGTTAATCTGGCCGGCGTCCAGTAAACCCTATGAAGTGTGAACAAATGGTTTTTCTTCAACTCTGCCGGGCTGGTCGTGAACCACAATTCTGAGCAGGACCTATTCCATAAAGATTTCACATCTAGAGTTGGAAAGATCCCCCCCCACTTCAACAAGGGAAGGGATGTCCCATCCCTTGTTGCTTCCAACAGAGCATGGTACCACAGAGCAACTTCTTTATAAATGATTTTCTGGTTTAATTTCCCTTCCCATATATTCCTTCCTATTTCTCCTATTTGTTGCGATTTAACCCAACTAGCTATCTGAAGATACTTGAATTTGGAGACTGTCCCTCCAGTCCCTTCATAAAGTGTCGACCAGCTTAACAGTTCTGGTCCTTCCATTATCTGGCCCCATCTTACAATCCCACTCACTCTCAAAGGAATTGATAATTTATCAGTAAGGCATTCAGGAGTGCCAGGTGAATCCCAAATGGGGGAAGAGCTGCAAAAATAGGGTATCTCTAGCACCTTCCGAAAGTACATCCAAATGTTGCATGCATGTCTGAGTGTCTTCAAGCGTACCTTCTTGAAGTACTTAGGATGGCCGAATTTATATAGAAAATTATCTGCTTTTTCCTCGAGGTGTGCCGTTAAGGCTTTCCACGCCGGATCATATTCTGACTTCTTATTCAATAGGTTTCTAATGTTTTTTAATTGAAATGCCAGATAATACTTGAAGAAATCTGGAGACGCAATGCCCCCCCACTCTTTTTTTCTACTCATCTTTTTCCACGAGATCCTTACTCCTTTAGAGGCCCATACAAACGAGGATAAATCCCCCTGTAGTTTTTTAAACCAGCAGTTCTTAAACTCTAATGGAATAGTGTTGAATAAAAAGGTGAATTTTGGGAGAATGCACATCTTCAAAATGTTGGATCTTCCAATTATGGAAAGAGGGAGAGCGGCCCACGTCTTTAGCAATTTTTTGGTTTCTCTGTATGTTATGTTAAAATTTAGTTTAGGTACCTCATTTAGATCATTTGTTAATCGAATACCCAAATATCTGATCTCTTGTTTGACTAAAGGAGAAGCATAAGTCAAATTCCAACACATTATTTTTGTCTTTTCTGTGTTTACGCTGTAACCCGAAAGTTTACCAAATTGCTCCATCAAAGTATTGAACGCTAGTAGGGTAGAACTAACATCCTTGGTGTATAGCATAAGATCATCCGCATATAATGCTACTTTTTTTTCCCAGTCCCCACTTTGAAATGGAATAATTTCCTTACTTAACCTAAGAGAAATTGCCAGAGGCTTGTTCGCCGTGATTTTTAATTAAATCTCCCGACCTGGGGCGGGGAGATCAATATAGACAAGTACACTCCAATAGTAACGTATTCCGAGACTGGATTTTCTAGGATCCTTCCGAGTCCTTCAAATAGCTACTCCAAGCCCGATAGGCAAATGATGCCCAGTGATGCCCAACTCGGTCTAATTCAAGGAGTAGAAGCAACGTTGGAATAACTCTTAAAGCAAAGAGACAATGCTCAAAGTTAATGATAAGAGAGTTTAACATCAAACCTCTGTGGGTGACAGAGGAAGTCTCAAAAAAAAAAAAAAAAGAAAGGCTCACAAAGGAAAAAAAAAAAAAATTCCTATGCAGATTCAACCTGCGATTGGTTTTAAAGATCCGATGTTCCGGTTAATTAACGTTTTATGGTATTCCTACCAATCTGGATTTATCAGTGTGTGTTTCTCACGCAGGGAGCTCTGTCAGCCTCAACACCGAGAGAAAGAAGAAAAAAAAGAAAAAAAAAACGCCATCAACAGCTCTTCCCGGCAAGAGGAGCGACTCGCCCGGGGCGCCGGTCTAGGAGCCCTGCACAATCCCAGTCTCTCCCCTAGTCTCTCCCCCGGCGTCTCTCCTCCAAACCTCTTCCTCGTCACAACAAGGGGGCCCCTCTACGGCCGCGGTGATCCTCTCGCGCGTCGATCCAACTGCGGCACTGCTCCGGCTCTCAGCGCGTCATTTCCAGGTCAGGGGTCACAGGTCGCGTCTCTCGTCCGATGGGAGTTCGCGGTCAGCGCTTCAACCGGCCGCCATGTTCCCCCGTCGTCCTCGAGCAGGGACATCATTGTGGGAGGCAGGATCTTTGGACTTTGGTTTGGGAGGGGGTGGGATCTTGCTCCTCTGTTTTAGGGGGCAGGGGAGTGGGCCTGGAGCGAGGGGTGGGAGTGGCTGCCGTGTGCTATGTAGTGGGAGTCTTCTTAGTGGGGGAAGGGCAACTGCAACAACAGGGGGGCCATGAGAGGACTGAGAGCTGGAGGGACTGGGCTGGGGGAGTGGGGCCTTATGTTTTGGGACAACATGGGGTGGGACAGGAGGAGAGAAGAGGTCAAGGAGGGAAAGGAAAAGTGTTTTAGGTACAGTGGGGCAGAGTGTGGGAGAAGATTTGGAAGTGGAGGTTGAGGGAGTGGTTGTAGGAGGAGTAGGTGTGCTGGACTGGGTTGCAGGTGCATGTATAGTGTGCATGTGTGAGGTGGATGGCTGTTGAGTGTCTGAGTGGGAGCGTTTATGTGTTTTTGGAGAGGGAGCAGACAGGGTGGTAAAGGACAAACAGATCATGTGCATGTATGTTGTGGTGGTGTCTGCAAGTGAGGTGGGTGTGCTGCATGTGGTTGTGATGGTGGTAGTGGTGATTGTGTGCTTGGGATGGGTGGGGGGAGAGCGCTCGGGACTGGGAACAGGTACTTGAGGGGGGACGGAAGAACCAAGGACACTGGCTGCCGTGAAAGAGGAGGCCAGAGCCTGAAACAATCTCTGTAGGGCAGCCAAGCCACCATGAATGCCCTCCCGGTAGGCATTGCATTGCTGCATCTGGGATGCCAGCCCCTGGAAGGCATTCACTATGGTTGACTGCCCTACAGAGATGGATCTCAGGAGGTCAATAGCCTGCTCAGTGAGGGCAACAGGGCTGACTGGGGCAGGGGCTGAGGTGCCTGCAGCAAAGGAGATGCCTACCATCCTGGGTGAGCGGGCACAGGCAACTGGGTGTGGGGCTACTGGGAGGGTGGTGCTGGTATGGGCGTGGCAGAAGATGATGTAGCTGGGGTGGTCCAAGAGGGGGCCGCCACCACCAGGATCTTCCATCGGAAGAGGAATCAGAGTCTGTTGTTATAGCTCCTGTCTCCCCCATGGTGCTCCCCTCGCCCTCCATCCCACTAGTCCCCTCGGCGTCAGTTGACACTGCCTCCTGGGTCCCGTGGGCTGCAGCTCCCCACTCGTCGGTGCCCCTGCTCCTTCGCCAGATGATGCTAATGCTCACAAGGACAGGAGAAGAAAAGGAGAGAGGGTGGGGGGGGGAGTAAGGGAGCAGAGGGTCAATTACAGCAATAACAGCACACATGGCATACACATCACAATGACTTACTAGAACTAACACTATGCAGTACCAACCACAATACCAAACCATTGCCTGGGAACAATAGCAGAAGTGAACTCAGCAGACACTACCATCTGCACACCTACTGGGACTCACTAAGCCATGTCTGCCTGTTGACAAAGGCACAGCTACACAATTCCGTCAAAGTGACTGCACAACGTGCAATCTCCAGGTCACACCACCTAGGCAGTGGACATCAGAGCATTACAACAACACCGGTGATTCAGGATGTAGATCTCAAATGAAGATGGAATACCAGCTTGCCAATACCAAATGTACATACCGCTCACAATTGCTAAGCAGGACTCAACAAGATTAGCTACACTGACATATTGGGCCATACACTAATTAGAACCTTGCACCCAAACACCATGGCGGGCATCAGGAAATGATTCCACACAGTGTGTACTCATCTCCTTGTGGCTGCTGTGCTGCCCTCAAGTGCCCATCCAACCCAGGATTGGCCACCGCCAGTATGCGGGCCATTAGTGGGGTGAGGGTCTGACGGGCACCCCTTCCTCTTTGGGAAGATGTCCCTAGCTGGGCCTCCATGGTCTTCCGGGTCCAGCATCACAGGTCCTCCCACCTCTTTCTGCAGTGGGTTCAGTGCTGGATATGTACCCCCAGGGTCTGCACGTCTTTGGCGATGGCACGCCATAACTCTTTCTCCTGATGGGCGCTGACCTGCATAGGGAACACAGACAGAAGGACACCATGAACTCCACCCTACATTCTATTACAGCAATGGCTTACATACTGAATAAGCCCCACATTAACCTTACACACTACTCGTACCTCTGCGTACACATTGAATGTAGCAAAAATACACTCCCCAAATGACATACTGCCTGCACGCACATACATCTACATACGGCCATGTCGCATCCAAAGTACCCAAAAGGTACTCACCTGTTGATCTGGAGGCCCATACAACTGTCGATACAAGGGTAGGACCCCCATGCACAAGCTTCTCCAGTTCTTCAGATGTTAAGGCTGGAGCCTTAACTCCTGTATCACGGGCCATTGTGGGTTCCAGACACAGGACAGCAGCACACGCAGTGGAAGTGTTGATATGGTGGGAGTCAGGATTCAAGTGAAGTGGGATACATAAAATGATGGTCACGTCTGCACTGGTGAACACCATCACCGCCGGCGGTGATCATCATTGGCCCCTGTACTCCATAGACTTCCATGTTAACCAATGAGGAGTTGCACCGCGGTGCAGACCGCCCTCTGCCATGATGCCAAACGTCGGCGGAGTGAGGTCACTTCTACCTGTCCCTGCTTGCAGGACAGATGGGTGCCATTTCCTGATGATGATACTCATGGTCAACTTAATGTGTATCATAGGTACCGATGGTAAACACCAAGGCAATTCCAATCCGTCTAGATACCTTGGTTTGGTTGTAGACTCTGGCACTCAAATAGATCTTTTACCAGTGCACTGCTTGCAGATGAGTAGTTGACAGAACATGGAAAATGGAATGCTACAAATCACGACACATGACTACAACTACATCTGTGAGACACAATGGCAAATGAATAGTATGTATGCAGATTACAATCATTGGTTGCGTGAAGTGGATGTATACTGTGATGTTGTGTGTCCATCCCTCCTGTTGTTACACACTTCTGATGTTTGGTTTATTTAGATACCAACCACTGCTGAGGAGGAGGAGGCATGCACCCGGGTTCAGACCGCTAGTCGACTTGGCTACACTGGAGGAACGCCATATTATACTATCATCTGAACAGGGCCACAATCACTGAACTGTGTCAACAATCGGAGCCAGATGTCATTCCTGCTATTCGTAGTCCTACAGCAATGCCCCCTGCAATACAGGTGCTGTCAATTCTCCACTTCCTGGCGAGTAGTTCTTTCCAGGTGACTGTGTGCTTGACTGCAGGTATGTCACAGCCAATGTTTTCTAATGTGCTGAGTAGAGTTTTGGCTGCCTTCCTGAAACACATGATCAGCTATATCTAATTCCTCCACAGTGATGATGTGCCCACTGTGAAGGATGCATTCTACACAATGGGACACAATCCACATGTGATTGGGGCCATTGAGGGGACCCATATTGCCTTGGTCCCTCCCAGGACAAATGAGCAGGTGTACAGAAATAGGAAGAATTACCATTCAATAAATGTCCAGATTGTGTGCTTTGCTGATCAGTACATTTCCCACATTACAGTCATGTTTCCAGGCTCTGTGCATGATGCCTCTGTACTGAGGAAGAGCAGCGTCCCACAGATGCTGGCACAACTACAGAGAGTGTGGCTCATAGGAGAGCTTGAAGTTTCACACAATGTATGTCACTGTATGCCACCTGTGCTATTGTACATGAGTAATGTGTGTCTCTCACTACTTCCAGGTGACTCCGGGTACCCAAGCCTATCCTGGCTGTTGACACAGCGAGGAATCAGAGGACAGGGCCAGAGAATCATTACAATGAGGCACATGGTCGGAATCGTTACAATGAGGCACATGGTCGGGCCAGAAGAGTAATCAAAAGGACTTTTGGGCAACGGAAAGCCAGGTTCAGGTGCCTCCATATTTGTGGTGGATCCCTACTTTACACCACTGGGAAGGTCTACTAGATAGTGGTGGGCTGCTGCATGCTGTACAATTTGGCCCTCAGATGCCATGTGTCATTCCTGCAGAAGGAGGGGGGAGACAATGCACCTCTGGCAGCAGAGGACACTCAAGACAGTGATGAAGATGAGGAGGGGGAGGATGTGGCAACAGGACACATCTGATACAGTAGTACTTCCAATGACACTCAGGTAAGACTGACTTCTGTTCATACCTCCATTACAATTAAGTGCTGTGTGGCTACTGTGTTGTGCTTGGCAATGTGCAATATGTGACCTGACACTGTTCCATCTGTGGTCAGTCGTGCCAGTGTTATGATGATAGTGATCAAGCTTATTCAGCCCATGCAATGTATCAATAGTTTAGAATTTTCAAATACATACCCACTACAAGCTGTGTCCTCATTCCATACAGTACTTTGTATTTGTTGCTGGTAATGTTATGTGCACATATGTGCTCTGTGACTTTAATGGCCCTGACAGTTTGGCCCAGACTAGGTGGTCCAAAGGAGATATTGACATACTGACAATATGGCATGGCCAATACTGTGGCATCCTGTGTGAGGGTCTGACATGAGTTGTCTCACTGATGCTGTGTGGAGTCAATTGCAGTGCAAATGTCTGTGTTAATGTGACCAGCTGAATGTAGGATGTTGTGTTCCAGGGGCTCATGTTGCTGTACTTCATTGACTTCTCATTTGAATGTTACTAATGCTTTCCCTCTTCACAGATGTTGAAGTGTTCACCACAAGTACTCATGTTATGTCTACAGACTGCTTTCACACAGTTTGGTGGATGGTGACTTGTGGCATGCTCATACACTGGTTATGTATACCCCAGGCTGACTGTCCTTTGGATGGATGCATACTTAAAATAACATTTGCACAGGACAATAAAGGTCTAAACATAGCATACTGTTGAAATGAAAGCACAAATCCTTCAGTTGTGTTTAAGTGTTGTTGGACCTGGCCCTTTTTGCTTGGCCATCCCCAAACGTTTGGCCTCCTTCCTCCTATTTTTCCTGACCTGTTTTTGTTGGCTTTAGGACTCTGAGCACTTTACCACTGCTAACCAGTGCTAAAGTGCATATGCTCTCTGAGTAAATTGTACTTTTGATTGGTTTATCAATGATTGGCATATTTGATTTACTAGTAAGTCCCTAGTAAAGTGCACTAGAGGTGCCCAGGGCCTGTAAATCAAGTGCTACTAGTGGGCCCGTAGCACTGGTTGTGCCATCCACATAAGTAGCCCTGTAATCATGTCTCAGACCTGCCACTGCAGTGTCTTTGTGTGCAGTTTTGAACTATAAATTTGACTTGGCAAGTGTACCCCTTTCCAGGCCTAACCCTTCCCTTTTCCTACATGTAAGACACCCCTAAGGTAGGCCCTAGGTAGCCCTATGGGCAGGGTGTAGTGTATGGTTAAGGTAGGCATATCCTAATGTGTTTTATATGTCCTGACAGTGAAATACTGCCAAATTCAGTTTTCACTGTTGCAAGGCACTATCTCTCCCATAGGTTAACCTGGGGGCTGTCTTTAAACATGATTAAAGCGTAGATTCCCTTTGGTAGCAGATAGACGTGGAGTTTAGAATCTCTGAACTCAAATTCAAAAATACATCTTTTAGTAAAATTGGTTTTAAGATTGTGTGTTTGAAAATGTCACGTTTAGAAAGTGGGCATTTTCTTGCTTAAACCATTTATGTGACTCTGCCTGTTTGTGGATTCCCTGTCTCGGTTAGTTTGACAGTTGGGCTGATTGCACCTCTCTCCAGACAATGACACAAAAAGGGGCTGGGGTGTAGCCTACATATTCTGGTGAGCCATCTGTGCTAGGAGGGAGGGGAGGAGTGGTCACTCACACCTGAAAGGGCTGTGCCTGCCCTCACACAATGCAGTCTCCAATCCCTGGTGTGTGTCGGGGGCTTTCCTGGGCAAGACAGGATTTCACAAACAAGCGAGACTTTCCTTTGAAGTAAGCCTACTTCAAAGGCAAAAATGGGTATAAGAAGAGCACCCAAAACCACAGACTTTAGACACTTCTTGGGGTAGACACTCTACACCACAGACACTTCTGGACAAAAAACCTGCTGGTAAAGAATAAATTAACCAGACCTGCCAAGAGGAACTGCCTGGCTGCCCAAATGATTCACCTGGACTGCTTTTCTGAGAAGGACTGCTGCCTTGCTGTTGACCTGCTGCCTTGCTGTTCTTTGGCTGTGGTGAGACGTGCTGTCCAAGAGCTTGGATAGAGCTTGCCTCCTGTTCCCTGAAGTCTCAGGAACAAAAAGACTTCACTCCTGCAACTGGACTCCTTGTGCAGTGAAAATTCAACACACAGCCTGCTAAAAATGACACACAGCCTGCATCGCAGTGAGAAATTCACTGCACGTCGACCCAGAACGACGCAGCCTGACTCCGCAACAAGAAGATTGACACAGTGCCAGCGTAGCGATCGGAACTTCGACGCATGGCCCACTGGATCGACACACAGCCGACCCGGAACAATGCAGCCTGACTTCCAGAGAGGAATCGACGCAGCGCATGCCGTGCAAGAGAAATTTTCACGCAACGCCCACTGGATCGACACAGAGCTTGTGACTTTGCTCCGCAAGCCCAGGATTCCGCACACCATCCCCGGGGCACCAGAAAACCCCACAACCCAAAGAGGAACCAAGTCCGGGCGCCGGAAATTGACGTAAAGTCTTTCCCTGCGTGGAAAATAACAATGCAAGTCGATGTGCGAAGCGGCGAAACCGACGTACACCTCCCCGTTTTCCACACATCGCCTCCAATGCAGTCTCTTGCGGAGATTTTGAATGCAAACCAGGTACTGTGTGCTTGCAAGAGACTTTTATTGTTTTTAAGAGACATTTATTTGTTTTTAAAATACTTAAGACACTTTGGGGGTTATTACAACTTTGGAGGAGGTGTTAATCCATCCCAAAAGTGACGGGAAAGTGACGGATATACCACCAGCCGTATTACGAGTCCATTATATCCTATGGAACTCGTAATACGGCTGGTGGTATATCCGTCACTTTACCGTCACTTTTGGGACGGATTAACACCTCCTCCAAAGTTGTAATAACCCCCTTTATATAATTTTTACAGTGATATCTCAACATTTACTTATTGCATTTTAATCGTTTTGACCTGCATCTTATCAGATAAATATTATACTGTGTGGTGTATTTTTGTGGTGCTATATGATGTTATTGTATGATTTATTGCACAAATACTTTACACATTACCTTCTAAGTTAAGTCTGACCGCTCAGTGCCAAGCTACTAGAGGGTGGGCACAGGATAATTTGGATTGTGTGTGACTTACCCTGACTAGAGTGAGGGTCCTTGTTTGGACAGGGAGTAGCCTGACTGCCAACCAAAGACTCAATTTCTAACAAGTGTGTTTATTGAATTGACGAAAAGCAAGACATAGGGGTTCATTCCTAGTTTGGACCGCCAGAAGACCGTACCGCGGTCAGAAGACCGTACCGCGGTCAAAAGACCGCGGCGGTCATTCTGGCTCTCCCGCTGGGCTGGCGGGCGACCGCCAAAAGGCCGCCCGCCCGCCCAGCGGGAAAGCACGAGCAACGAGGAAGCCGGCGGAGTTGCTGGTGTGCGACGGGTGCAGTTGCACCCATCGCGATTTTCATCAGTGTCTGCTAGGCAGACACTGAAAATCAATGTGGGGCCCTGTTAGGGGGCCCCACGACACCCATTACCGCCATCCTGTTCCTGGCGGTGAACACCGTCAGGAACAGGATGGCGGTAAGGGGGTCGGAATCCCCATGGCGGCGCTGCAAGCAGCGCCGCCGTGGAGGATTCCCTGGCGCAGCGGGAAACCGGCGGGACACCGCTGGTTTCCCGTTTCTGACCGCGGCTGTACCGCCGCGGTCAGAATGCCCACGGAAGCACCGCCAGCCTGTTGGCGGTGCTTCCTCCGTCACCTGCCCTGGCGGTCATAGACCGCCAGGGTAGGAATGACCCCCATAGTGCAATAGAGTGGGGTGATGGTAAATGAAATCTTCAGTGTAGTGGCCCAGTTGGGTTGTAGCACATGTCCAGTATCAATGAGGCCATACGAAAAGGAGCAATGGCAGTCCAAAGTAAACAAGGTGCCTCAGTGGCACACAAGGGAGACATTCAGGAGACATTCTGGAGGGGCTCATTTCCTGGCAGTGTTTTGGGTCTTGGCTACAGTCTCTGGTGGCTGTCTGGGTCACAGGGAACGTTTGCGGGGTGGTTCATTTGCTGCAAAGGGAGGGGTGCTGGTGGTATGTGAGTCCTGTGGCAGGTCCTCCTGTCCGCTAGCTGCAGCAGATGTGGAGGGCTGGTCAGTGCACTGGCTAGTGGAAGAAGCCCGCTGGTGTATTGTGTACTCACGCATGATGGTAGCCATGTCACTCAGCACTCTGGTTTTAAGGCCTGCAACTGCTGCATCACCTCCTGGTGGTGTTCCCCCTGCAGCCTCTGGTTCTCCTCAAGAAGGTAAGTACCTGGCCCATCCTATCCTGGGATTTCTGGTATGCTCCCAGGACATGTGAGAGTGCCTTTTGGGTAGTCTGTTCCATGGTTTGGGCCACCCCTTGGCACACAGCTATCCTCCCACTGGCCCTGGCCCCCTGTGCCTGTGTCCCCTGAACTGTGTGCCCACTCCCACTAACACCAGGACCTTCATCGTCTTTCCTGTGTGGTGTCGACTCGGGTCCATGTACAGGTGGGCACACTGTTGATTGACATATCCTGGGGACAGATGTTTGGGGACATTGGGTGGCTGCTGTGGTATTGGAGTCCAATTCGGGATGCTCTGTGGTGGACTGGGTGTTGCCTGTGGTGTTTGACTGACCAGTGGTCCCAGATGGGTAAGGGAGATCATCCAGATTCAGACATCCAGAGTTGCTGTCATCACTGGAGCCTTCATCTGGTGGAGGACTGGGTTGACATGGCACATGCTGTCAGCTGACATTGGGTGGGGTACCTGTGCCCATGTATGATATTTGTTATAGCCATTGTCAGTGGGTGGGTGTTGTTCTTCCACCTTTGGTTTGTGTATGGTGATGGATTGTGGGATTGGTAGTCCTACATGCTGCCCATGCATTATTGTTGTGTATGCATGCTGAGCCTGGAGGGGTGTGCTTGCAGTGGGTAGGGTAAGCAGAGGTACACAGTTGAGGGTGGTTATGGGGGTGGTTCTATGTTTGGGATGGAGTGGGGTGAAGGGAGTTAGGGTGACATGCCATGCAGGTGTCGGTGGTGGTGAGGTAGTAATGGTGACTTACCAGTGTCCATCCCTCTAGTGATTCCAGTGAGGCCCTGTGGATGCAGGATAGCCAAGACTTTCTCCTCCCATGTTGTCAACTGTGGTGGAGGAAGTGGGGGTCCACTGCAAGTCTTCATTACAGCAATGTGGTGCCTGGGAGCCATTGCAAGCACCTTCCCCCATAGGGTGTTCCACCATTTTCCTATGTTGTCTCTTGTGCGTGGATAGGTTCCCACGGAGCTCACCTTGTCCACGATCCTCTGCCATAGCTCCATCTTCCTGGCAATGGATATCTGCTGGACCTGTGCACCGAACACCTGTGGCGCAACCCTTTCGATTTCATCTACCATGACCGGCAACTCCTCATCAGTGAAACAGGGGTTCTTTTGTGGGGACATGCCTATTGTGTAGTGGGTGTAGTGTGTGTTGTACAGAGGGTGGGATGTTTTGTTGGGGTGCAGTGTGCGTATGTGGGGTGCTGTGAAGTAGTGATTGTGTCCAGTGTTGTTGTGTGTTAGGTGTTGAGGTCTGGTGTGTGGTGTGTGATGGGAGTATAGGTGGTTGTATTTTGTTTGTGCAGTTCTGTTTAGGCTTGCAACTTGTAGCTAGGTTTTTGCGTTTGCAAAGACTTGTGGGTTGTGTGGTGGTGTGTTTTATAGTGCTGTTGGTGGGTGTGTACGGTGTGTGTGTGTATATGTGTCAGGTTTGGATTTTTCAATCTAGCCAATGTTGGCTTCTGTTGGTGTGGAGTGGCTAAATCAACCACAGCGGTCTGCACTGCCATTCGGAAACTGCCATTGAGTGACCACTGTGGTGATACGTGGGTCATTATTTGGAGGGTGGCATGTAGCAGGCATGGCGGGGAGGCTGGTGAGACCAACTGTTTCTCGCCCTCATTAGGTCTGGCAGGATTGTTGTTTTGGCTGTTTCCTGGCACTTTTCTGTTTGTGAGTCATAATCTGGCGGGTGGATTGACAACTCCGCAGCAGTCTTTTAGGGGCTATCACCATGGCATTCTTCTGAAAAGACCGCCAAAGTCATAATGAGGGCCAAAGTCTTTTTTGGCCGTAAGACTTCAGAAAACAGGAGGCAATCTCAATCCAAGCCCTTGTAGAGCACTTTTGGGGAAGGCAAAATCCTTCTCAGCACAAGCAGAGGCCAGCAGGGAAGCAGGGCAACAGCAGGGCAACAGTCCTTCTCAGCAAAGCAGTCCAGTCCAGATGAGTCCTTTGGACAGCCAGGCAGTTCCTCTTGACAGGGTGCAGGTGTAGGTCCAGAAGTGTCTGATGTGGTAGGGTCAGAGACCCAGTTTCTATACCCAAAAATGCCTTTGAAGAGCGGTTTTGAAGTGCACGAGTTCCCCTTTCAGTTCATTTCCATGTACCAGGATCCCCGTAGGGGGTTTAGAAGTCCATTGTGTGAGGGCAGGCCACTGGCCTTTGAAATGTAAGTGTCAGGCCCTCCACCCTTCCAGCCCAGGAAGGCCCATTCTTATATGCTGATAAATGCAGGTGTGCCTGACTGTCATGTGTTTGAGGTTGCCTGGGTAAAATGCACAAGGGAGCTGTCAACAAGCACAAACCAGAAGTTGATTGGAGACAGGCTGTAAGGCACAGAGGGGGTCATTTTGACCCTGGCGGTACAAGACCGCCAGGGCTAAAACGACGGAAGCACCGCCAACAGGCTGGCGGTGCTTCCAAGCGTATGACGACCGCGGCAGAAGCGTTGTGGTAGCACCGCCAGGGCCGGCGGTATTCCACCACTTTTGCCCCGGCGGTGATAATCCGCCTGGGCAGCAGTGCTTGCAATGCTGCCCAGGGGATTACGAGTCCTCGACCGCCAGCCTTTTTCTGGCGGTTTGCACCGCCAGGAAAATGCTGGCGGAACGGGGAGTTATGGGTCCCCTGGGGGCCCCTGCACTGCCCATGCCACTGGCATGGGCAGTGCAGGGGCCCCCTGACAGGGCCCCATGCAGCTTTTCACTGTCTGCTATGCAGACAGTGAAAAGCGAGACGGGTGCAACTGCACCCGTCGCACGGCCGCAACACCGCCGGCTCCATTTGGAGCCGGCTCCTATGTTGCGCCCGTGAACCCCGCTGGGCCGGCGGGCGGAAACCAGGTTTCTGCCCGCCGGCCTAGCAGGGATCTCCAAATGGCCTCAGCGGGGCTGCGGCTGCATGGCGGTCAGATCTTGGCAGGCGGCAGGTCGTAATGACCCCCAGAGTGTTTTAAGTGCAGAGAAATGCTCACTTTCTAAAAGTGACACTTCTAAAATAATAATATAAAATCCAACCTCACCAATAAGTAGGATTTTTCATTTCTCTTCTGGCCATACTAAATATGACCTGTTTACCCCTTTCAGATCAGAATCTACATCTCAAAAAGTATATGACAGCATTCCTAATGCTAGTCTATGAAAGGAGCAGGCCTCACAGTAATAGAAAACACATTTAGGTGTTTTTCACTATCAGGACATATAAAACACATATGTACTTGTCCTGCCTTTTACCTACATAACACCCTGCCCTATGGGTTACCTAGGACCTACCTTATGGGTGACATATGTAGAAAAAGGAGAGCTTAATGCTTGGCGAGTATTTTTAAATGCCAAGACCAAGTGGCAGTGAAACTGCACACACAGGCTTTGCAATGGCAGGCCTGAGACATGGTTAAGAGGTTACTTATGTGGGTGGCACAGTCAGTGCTGCAGGCCCACTAGTGGCATTTAATTTACAGGACCTGGGCACATGTAGTACACTTTACTAGGGACTTATAAGTACATCAGATATGCCAATTGAGGATGAACCAATGTTACCATGTTTAAGGGAGAGAGCAAATGCACTTTAGCACTGGTTAGCAGTGGTAAAGTGTGCAGAGTTCTAAAACTAGCAAAAACTAGCAAAAACAGGGTCATGAAAGTGGAGGGCGGCAAGCAAACATTGAGGGATGACCACCCTAAGGCTATCAGGTCTAACACTAACATATTTCAGTCAAAGGATAAGCTGTCATTTGTCAATATTGAAACAGTCCCTCAATATGGCCTTGTTTACATTGGACTCTGGCCTCGCCCAAATAGTTACCCTTCTCAGGAGGAGGAAGGGATGTTATGTCAAAAACGAAGTTCAAGCCCAATAATTGAGACACTAGATAGGAAGAAACTAGACCTACTGCTGGATATCAATGTTGTATCTCTTTGTCAGTATCTAAACACCCTCTGCAGGTTTCCATGGGCTAAGCACTCTGAATCACACCATCTGGTTGTGTGATGGGTGGGAGACGCCATGGGTACCGTCAGAAGAACTAGGACCTCATTGGATATAGAGGTGAATGCACTATGGACGTCACGGGCTGACGAGTCTTTGTTCAAACAGGTCACAAAATTAGAGGCACAGCTGCTAAACAATACTGCCAAAAAAAGTCAACCATCTCAGTCTCCTATCTTAAACAACTTAACCCCACTATTTGTCCTTTTTGGGCCCCTGCCCAATGGCATACCTCTTCTAAGCAAGGGACAAACTGGGATAAACATGTCTTTACTAAGCTAAATAGGGCGCTGAGACAAATAAAAAGTAGAAAATAGAAAGATAACCACGGCCTGACAAGCTTAACTAGTGAGAAGACAAGATTATATTAATTTAAGATGGAATTTAAGAGGTTCCCTTGTCTAGAATGTTTCATATGGATCACGGTGTTGATTAAACAAGAAGGTGCTTACGACATTTGACAGGGCTGGATATTTTTTAATTCACCCAATAGCATGACCTAAATATTTGAATGACATCTCTCCCTATAACAGTCAACAAACGATTTTAGAGCATAAAGATGCTCACGCTTGTTATATGTTCAATTCACATTTTTAACAGAAATAGTTTGCTTTCGTTTAAAAAAGTAATCAACAAGATCTGCAGATTTAACGACCCTCAGCAAGCTTACACTTGAAGGAAAGAGAAATCCTTGTTAGCAGCCCTTCTTTGCCTCCACCGGATTATGAAAAGTTTGCTGACAGTGTAAAGGATTTGTAGCCATCCAAATGAAAGGTGTTAGTCAAATCATAGGTTTTCTGAAGACATATCACCCCAAGTTGCTTCAAATAATTAAGCCAGATATGATAATTGTTCTTAATTTTCAATCCAGCAATGTTCCCACCTACAAAAGCAATACACCCATAAACATCATTATCAATTTCTGAGATGTTTCCTACTTGTACAATGTTGGGGATTTGAGAGTCCAGAGACATGGGAATCAGTCAATGATTACTCTCCATAAGGTTCAGCAGTTCAAACCAATTTAATGTGTGAATGTAAACATATGGGTATTTGGCATGGCGGGTCTATGCAGACCCAAAGCCAGGAGCAATTAGTAGTACACTAGGCCATGTCACAGCTTACAGTGTCATCTTCAGGATTTTGCAGGCCCCAAGCAATACATGATTGGGGGCCCCTGTAAGGAACAAATTTGAATTGTAATAACCATTTTCTGCTAATTCAAGCCCTGATGATGCCAAACAGTACTACATTATGGGGGTTATTCTAACTTTGGAGGAGTCTTAATCCGTCCCAAAAGTGACGGTAAAGTGACGGATATACCACCAGCCGTATTACGAGTTCCATAGGATATAATGGACTCGTAATACGGCTGGTGGTAAATCCGTCACTTTTCCGTCACTTTTGGGACGGATTAACACCTCCTCCAAAGTTAGAATAACCGCCTATATGTTAAACTTTAACAGAGACATACCAAAACAGTAGAAATATGTCTTCCACTGGACCCCAAAAATCTTTAAAATGAAACAGGGTAGAGAGACCGAGTCAGAGGAAGAGACAGGCAGAGGGAAAGGGGTTTAGACAGAGAAATACGATAATCAGAGGTCAAATAGAGAGACAATTCACTTTCACAGGGTGCCCCTCAAAGATGGGGGCCCTGGGCAATTTCCTACTTTGCCCATGCCTCAAATTGTCTCTGATGGCCTATAGAAAAACAACAAAGGTAGAACTGTAATGGAGGAGGGAGACCCATGAGGTCAAGATGCCTGGACCACCAGTCGAGCAAGCCCACACATAGACAAATACATTTAACAACTACACTGTCTCCTGCAAAGGATTTCTGGTCACCCCTAATCCAATTTACCCACCTCATCATGTTGATGTAGGGACCATTAGCTGCCTTCCCCAACATGTTTACTGAGCCAATGCATGACTTGAGGCAAATTTCTAACAGTATTTGCAGGGAATGTGGCCAAACCGTTATAGATTAGAATCTATATTACTCATCTCAGTAGGCCCCAAAAAGCCCTGAAGAGTTCGAAAAAGATAGTGAGAGGTATGGTGAGGGGCAGTTCAGCCAGCACATTGGAAGAGGCTGTGAATGAGGTGAAAGGAAAAGCCAAGTGGCAGATGGAGCTGAGGCTGGTTCTAATGTGACCATAGAATCAGAGGCCATACTTATTCGATCTCCTGAGCCTGAATGGGATAGAGAGGATGCAAGCTCCTCAGGAAAGGCCATTGCAGACGCCCAATGCCTAACACCCCGATTATCACTTCTTGAGCAGAGTGAATCTGAAGGCTCCTTCCCCGTTGCAATCAGTGTAGCAAGAGCTTTTTCAATAGCATTCAGCATCTGTATACAAACATCAAAGGAAGTCTTAATTGAACATTTCAATGTAGTAATCAGTCTGTCCAAAAGATGATCGCTTGATAGGAGCTCAGGCTTTCTTGGCCTCCCTTTGGCAACTTTCAAGGGTCAACGGAAAGCCTTTACAGCCTCGGATGATGCAGCAATGTCTGCCTTGACAGTCAATTGCACCCTGACCTTGTGAGGCCCATCCATTACAAGGTCCTAAGGCTGCTTTGCCTGCTACTAGATGAGGGCTTCTGGTTTGAATCTCTATCAACTTAATTGGGGTCTAGAGCATGAACACGTAAGCCCAGTTTCCACTCCAAAGACATGATCTCATTAAGGGACCCCACAGCAAAGCTAAAAAAATTAATTATAGCGGCTTTTACTTCAAACATCTTTATAAATGTCACTGGGGCAATGGACTTGCATTTCCCCACTCTCAATGAATCAGCAAATGCAGGATGAAAGAGGGATGGCCCAGTCTTTGCCTGGGAACAGGTCGGTGGGTCCTGCACTGCAGTACAATAGAGAGCGCTATATATCCAGTAGCCCCTATCCAGCCTCCTAGGCCAACAGAACCCTGGAGCCAAGCAAACACGGTGTTAAACATCTCAAGTTGTGGGGCAATTGATCACTGTTAGACTTGTCAGCCTTACTGTGGTTTTCCCCAAACGTTTTGCCTGTTTGCCTCACAGTTTTGTCGTATCTTTTTGTCGGCTTTAGGAATCTGGGCACTTTACCACTCCTGACCAAAGCTAAAGTACTTGTGCTTCTCCCCTAAACATGGTAACATTGGTGTACCCACAATTGGCATATTTAATTTACTTGTAAATCCCTTGTAAAGTGGTATACCATATAATCAGGGCCTGCAAAGTAAATGCTATTAGTGGGCCTGCAGCACTGTGTGCCACTCACACAAGTAGCCTTTCAAACCTGTATCAGGCCTGCTATTGCAGGACCTGTGTGCAAATTCACTGCCACTTTGCTCTAGCTTTTAAAACCTCTTATCAAGCCTTAAACTCACCTTTTATTACATGTAAGTCACCCGTAAGGTAGTTTCTAGGTAGCCCATAGGGCAGGGTGCTATGTACATAAAAGGTAGGACACGTACTTTTGAGTTTTACATGTCTTGGTAGGGAAAAACACCCTAAGTCATTTTTCACTACTGTGAGGCCTACTTCTCTCATAAGCCAGCATTGGGAATTCCTTAATATACTTTTAAGCTCTAATTCCAGATCAGAAGAGAATAGATGCATCATGTTTCATACCATAGGAATTATAATGATAAATCATCTTTACAAGTAAAGTCGGATTTAACATTACTACTGTAGCAATGTCACTTTTAGAAAGTGAACATTTCTCTGCTCTTACTGCTCTATATGCCTTGCAACCTGTCTCCAATACATGTCAGGGGTGGGTGACAGCTACACTTTGTGCAATCCCTCTAGAGAGTCACAAACAGAGGAAGTTTAGGTGGATCTGAGAACTCCTCTGCATTCATCTGCACTCTGGTGGCTCTTCCTGAACAGGAAGGGTGGAGGGGAGCTGACACACATGAATAGCGAGTGCCTGTTCCTACACAAATAGCTCATTACCCCCTAATGGTAGTCTGGAACTAGGGCTAAAATAAAAGGACCTCTCGGCACTTCAAAACCCTTCTTTAAAGGCACCCCCATTTCAAACGCACATCTGAATATAACAACTGGGTTTCTGACCCTACCAAATGAGTACACTACTGGACCTGTGAAGAACTCTGCCAGGATTAAAGACTGCTGGGCTACAAGGAGTGCCACACTGCTAGATTGCTTTCCCAAAAGGACTGTCCTCTACCTTGATGATTTACCCTGCTGCCTGCTGATCTTTGCCCTGCTGAGGAAGGACTGGACCACTCTCATCTGACACAGAGTGACTCCAAGGGCTTGTTGGCTTGCCCCCTGTTCTTCTGCAGTCTCAGAGACATCAAAGACTGCCTGTAACACTGCTCTTGCTGCTAGACTCTGCCATCTGTGAGCCCTTTTCTTGCCTGAGGTGTCATCCCAGCCCTGGGCCTCAAAAATAGGTTTTGCAGCTTTTTCTGTGCAAGGATTGATGCACCCGGGCTGTTGCACAGCTTGGAACCAACACAGTGCCCTTCAGAGCCAATGCATTGCTGATTCAACGCCTACACGGGACCCGACTGTGAGGTCCGACGATGACGCAGTGCCGAACCGAAGACATCACTGTGGGGCACAACAACACATCGTCTACACCTCAACGGAGTTTGACCCCGATGCAGGACCAGATTGTGAGGCTCGACACAGATGCATCTACCCGACCTCATGGATGGATGATGTATCGGGTCTTTGACACCAACGCTTGCTCCATTAAAAGTACACTTTCAATAGGCTCTGCATGAGTCCTGTATCCAGCCTGCCCTCCATCGTGGTCTGCCTGGACATTGGATTTACACCGGTCTAGCTCGACCTCAAGTAATCTTCAGTGCTATTGACTTCTAAGCACTTCTACTGACTGGATTTTTGTTGTTTTGATCTTGATGTACACATAACATTATTCTGTATTTTTCTAAATCTGTGTGGAGTCTTTTTGTGGTGTTTCCATTGTGTTACTGATTGTGTGTTGCACAAATACTTTACACACTGCCTCTTTAGATAAGTCTGCCTACTCTGTGCCAAGCTACCAGAGGGTGAGCCCAGGTTACCTCTAAGTGTGTATCTAGCTTACCCTGACTAGAAGTGGTGGTTTCTGATTGTAAACCGTGCATACTCTAACAACTAAAAAACCCAGTTCCAACCATCGTTCTATTTTTGCAATAGGCCTTCCTTCTCCAGCCTCACAGGCCAGCAGAATCCTGGCCCTTGTGGTTCAGCAAGAAAGCAAACCACGGTGTCAGGCGTTAAGTGATGTGGGGTAATTGAACGCACTACATGCACAGTGGTCACTTCTCCTTCAGCCCCTCAAACCAACAGAATCCTCAGGTTGTGGTCCAGAAACTAAGTAAACACAATGTCCTATGTTTGTCTTTTTCTTCAGTTCTGTACTCTCCCCCTGGTATCTCATCTCTCATTCTTCTGTCTCCATTCTATTTTCTCTCTCTTTTCTCATCCCTTTCTTTCCACTAGTTTACTTTGTGTCTATTCTTATACTCTCCTCTTCCCTTATTTCTTTCTCTTCCAGTTTCCACTCTCTTCCCCTTCTATTCTCTTTTCCCTTACTCCTTTTTCTGTCATAATGTCTTTTCTTTATCGCCACTTGTCCTAATTCTGCCCAAATTCTCCCCACTATACTCTCTTTCTTCTTTGCGGCCAAACATGAGCATTAAGATAGATGGGAAGATGATATGAGGGAAAGACTGGCTACGAAAGGAATAAGAACCATTAAATATCTACATCGAGACGATAAATCACTGTTGTCCTTTGCTATGTTACCAAATGTAGATATTTATAAATTCTTACATCTGAAAACTGCTTTAAAGTAATTAAACACGCCACATACTCCTGAATGTCTCCAGAATGTGGAAAACAATTCTAAACCAGACCATGCAGCAAGGACCATATAAAATTCTGGGAGAAACAAACTGCCAACGGAACTGAGATTTCAGAATGAGATGGGTAAAGAACCTACATGATTTGAACAGTTATATATCCCGTCAGAGAAAGAGCCGCCCAATATTTGGACCCGTTGCATGAAAAATAAGATATCATGGTTGCTATACCAATCTAAATATTGGACCATTCACAGATGATATTGGTCACCTGGGAAACTTCACAAACAAGGTCTAGTTGGTTCTTTAAAGTCCTGGAGATGTTTGAGTGACCACGTCGATTTGGAGCACATGCTCTTCTATTGTGATAATGTGAAAAAACTATGGACAGAGATTGTATGGGTGGTTAATTATATATTCCAAATAAACATTGGGCTACATCCATGCTCATTCAACATTATACTAGGCCCTGGGCATAGTGAATGTGTACACACAGTTCAGATCTCTACCTTACTGACTTGCTTTTTAACCCCTTGAGTCAAGGCTATCTTATGTGGGAAAATTAAAACATCTGACATCACCAATGATGCGCATAAGTTTGTTTTATAAGGAGCTCTGACGATAATCTGCTAATTGATACCTACACCACAAGATGCTCAAGATCAATGTGGAATATTATAAATCAATGTCTGTGGAAAATTAAAACTCCATAGATATTATACTGTTTTAGTACTCCTCAGCAAACCCTTCTCTGGCCAACTAGCCATCTTCTCATCTAAACGTCACAACTTCCCCCCCTCGTTTCTTTCTCATATCTTTTGTAGTAGATATTCCTTATTTCTCTCTCCCCTTCTATCTTCTATTTCTTGGGGTAGTTTACTGTGATTTTAGCACCAGTACTACTTACTTAAGTTACAATTCAGTACACAATCTTTTTTATATGCCATTATCATTAATGAAGGACAGAAAACAATTGTTACTCATCCGAGTGTACAAATATATCAACATGTTTCTTTATGCAGTATGTTAGAAATGGGGTTTCTGGCTCGCTGGGGTATGCACCTAAGCCAGGCAGAATCCACCTACTCAGGTCAGGGTGAGGAAGTTACACACCCAAGATAACCCCTGCTCACTCTCTTGGTAGCTTAGCACGAGCAGTCAGGCTTATCCCAGAGGCAATGTATAAAGCGATTGCACAACACATACAACATACATGACACAATAAATACACCACAAAGGAAACACAACAATAAGTTTTATAAAAATAGACTGTATTGTATAAAACACCGTTAGACCAAACACGGCATGTATGAGTAATACCCTGCTACACAAGCAGTTGTCAGAACATCACACTGGTTACTAGTACTCTGCAAAAGCAAGCAGTAGTTAGATAAACATATAGGTTACTGGTATTTTGTAACACAAGCAGTAGTCAGGTTGTCATTATCACCCATGATGTGCATGTCATCATAAACTTTTCAGAGGTGTGTAGGAAAGTACCCTCTTTTTGGCATGTTATCCCCAGTTTCTGTCTGATGTCAGTGTGTTTGACTGTGTCACTGGGATCCTGATAACCAGGACACCAGTGCTTATGCTCTCTCTCCTCTAAATTATCTCACCTCATACTGGTAGCCCAGTATTTCATCCATAATTGGCATACTGGTCACCCCTTATAGGTCCCTAGTATATGCTACCTAGGTACCCAGGGCATTGGGGTTCCAGGGGATCCCTATGAGCTGCAGCATTTCCTTTGCCACCCATAGGGAGCCCATGCAAAGGCTTATACAGGACTGCCATTGCAGCCTGTGTGAAATGGTGCATGCACTCTTTCACAGCCATTTACACTGCACCAGGTCACTTATAAGTCACCCATATGCCAGGCCTTCCAACCCTGAAGTACCTGTGTCCACATGTCCTGCCTTTTACCCACACTGCTAGCAAGGGCCTACCTTAGGGGTGACTTATAGGTAGCAAAAGGGGAGTTCCAAGGCTGGCAAGTAGTTTTAGATGCAAGGACCCTGTGGCAGCAAACTGTGCACGCAGGCCCAGCAGGCCTGAGACAGGTTTGAAAGGCTATTTCTGTGGGTGGCGTAAGCTGCGCTGTAGGCCCACTAGTAGCATTTGATTTACAGGCCCTGGGTATAGGTCTACCAATGTACAAGGGACTTACAGGTACATTAAATGTGCCAATAAGGTGTAAGCCAATCATACCAAATTTAGAAGGGAGAGCATATGCACTTTAGCACTGATCAGCAGTGATAAAGTGCTCAGAGTCCAAGAGCCAACAAAAAGAGTTCAGATAAAATAGCAGAAGGAAGGCAAAACATTTTGGGATAACCCTGTAAAAAGGACCAGGTGCAACACAGGACAAAGTGTACAATTTAGTACTTTTTTGCACAACATACTTTCCTAACAATTCTATAGAATAGTCTTAGACCTAAAAATCCCTTCCAGTTTAATTTCCTGTGAGCGCCACCTGCCCATCTCTCCCATTTCTGTCCTTTTAATTCTTCTCGGTCTAACTATCCCTTTCAATAGCCACTCTACTGCATTCTCCTTTTTAGGGTCGCGCATGCGTATTGCAGAGAGACGCTTTTGTATTTAGAAAAGGGCTCGGAGCCCTGTCAACTTCACGTCAGTGTTTTTTATTGGTTCGTGTGCTTGCCTAATAAAATCTGCTTGCTTTCATTAGTCGAAGGCAAGCATACGTCATGCTTTTTCCGGTGGCTAGCCCTCCTCGAGCGCAGCGACCAAGTACAGAAAACATGCAAGGCTCGCTGTTTTCCATCAGGCTCGTGGACTTCTTTTTTCTCTAATTTACGAGCGCGATCTCGCTTGGCAGAAGTCGAGCGCTTTACATAGTTAATTTCACTTTTTCGGGTTGTGTACATAAATGCACTTTTGCCCGATAGGTGAAAAGTCGGGTTAGGAGTTTACAACGCGATCCGCTCTAACATGAGCAAACGCGAGACCCGTTGCATTGTAAATGCTTGTTGGTTTTTCCTTTCCTTATTTCTTTACAAATAGTCTCCCACTTCTAACCTCCATTGTCTCGCTGGATGATCCCTTCCACTGCCTACTGATGTATTGTACAAAAGGTACAGATATTATTACGGCTCAACTGATGAAAAATGATTGTCCTGTTTGCATTATACCAAGGTGAAGCACTTAGCTTTGCTGCCCTCAATGTTTGTGTTCAGTGATGAAAGATGCTGCTGAACATCAGACCTTAGAACCCTCCCGAGCTATTCTCTCTAAATCAGCATCCCGGTGGCCAGGTGGAATGATGGTTTCTTATTCGACTGTCACTTAGGGTGCAATAGGCTGTCAGCAGAGCCACGCGAAAAGGCCCCAGGGTGGCATGATGCTGTGCTTGGAAAAAGAGTTTAGCTGCAGAGCGGCAAGGGATGTTCATGTACCAAGGCTTTTTAGCCTCTTTTCATGACACTATCAAAGTCCACTATAAACAAGAGGAAATAATGCAGAAAGGGGAGTCGATAGTTAATTGTACCACTGCAACCTTCAGCGAACGCGACTGAGATGGGCTCTCATCTCGGTAGCTCACTTCAAGTCAGTAAGCAGTCCTTTTAGCAAAGGTTCAGAACAGGTGATATGGCAGTGTTTCCAAGAACTGCAACTAGGTGCTTATATCCCACAGCACTCAACAAAAGAGAGCCTATCTAGCACAGTTCTAGAGTATGCAATGCTGGAATTTGCGAAGGGGCCCAGGACTGGGTCACCTCCTTTCTCACCAGCAGAACCCAGAGAGTCCCCCTCCCCCATTCCGCTCGGAGGCCACCAAAATCCTCTGCGGCAGACCCCCAAGGTTCGTCCCTCAGCCCGACCCTTTTCAACGTCTACATGGCCCCTCTCGCTAACATCGCCCGATCCCACAACCTTAACATCATCTCATACGCCGACGACACCCAGCTGATCCTCTCCCTCACCAAGGACTCCGCTAAGATCTTTCTCCACAAAGGAATGAAGGCTATCGCCGAATGGATGAAGAGCAGCTGCCTCAAACTCAATTCCACCTCTCCGCATGGGATGACTCCTGGTGGCCTGCCACTCTCGGAACCTCTCCGACTCCCATTGATCACGCACGCAACCTAAGATTCATCTTGGACCCCTCACTATCCATGGCCCAGCAAGTCAACGCCATCTCCTCCTCCTGCTTCAACACCCTCCACATGCTCCGAAATATCTACGAATGGATACCCAACGAAACCAGAAGAACAGTCAACCAAGCCCTTGTAAGCAGCAAGCTAGACTACAGCAAAGCCATCTACGCAGGAACCACAGCCAAACTCCAGAAGAGGATGCAACGCATCCAGAACGCCTCTGCACACCTCATCTGAGACATCAACCACCACTGCCACATCACAGACCACCTGAAAACCTGCACTGGCTCCCAATCAACAAGAGAATCACCTTCAAACTCCTCACCTACGCTCACAAAGCACTGTACAACACCAGACCAGAATACCTCAACAGATGACTCTCCTTCTACACACCGACCCAGCATCTCCGCTCCGCTGACCTCGCCCTCGCAACCATCCCACGCGTCCGCAGAACTACAACCGGCGGTAGATCATTCTCGCACCTTGCCGCCAAAACGTGGAACACTCTTCCCACCCACCTGCCCCAGACCAAAGACCTCCTTACCTTCAGGAAACTTCTCAAGACCTGGCTATTCGAGCAGTAGCAGCACCTCCCCCCCCGCCTTCTCCTCCCTCCCCTCTTCAGCGCCTTGAGACCCTCACCGGTAGGTAGTGCGCTTCACAAATCCCTGATTGATTGATTGATTGAGTATGGGCCTTTGTCTTTCAGGAGGGATTGCCATAGTGCCAGTCCCTGGTCCAGTCCTTTCCAAACTAATTATGTACTGTACTCATTGCAGTAGGAAGGAGAACTTGAATACCTGCTTCACAGAGCTAGACGACAAGAACTGCAGTAGGACCCTAATCAATTAGTGATACAAATTAAACGAAACACTTCAGGGATCCAAGCAGAGGCAAGTGCACCTCACGTTCGATGCTATACTGCTCGATTGAAGCCAGCTTCTCAAAAGGAGCACAGACACTCTGGTTTCCTTTGTGATGACAGGCGCACGAAAGTCAACTGGATATATTCATTGGAACCACATTGCCTTGTATCAGACCCTGATAACCTCCAGGATCTTAGAGGGCTATTTTCGGCTCAGTTATCGTGGCCAAAGGCGGAGACAGAATGCCCTTGAGGACAATCTTTTGTCCATGTCTTCATTTTCCTGAATCACCGAATGATTTACGGGAACAGGCTCCATTCAGGAACACAAAGAATCCTTCCTGTTCTTTTGAAAAGAATGCGAATCCATAACCAGACACATAACACTGACTGACGCAGGGAGAGGGGAAGAGGTCAGGACAGTACAGGTGGACATGCAGGGAAGGGGCACAGAATACAATACCACTATCTGTACCCGTGAATTGCTGACACATCAAAGCCATATGCATTCTAGTGGACCTCAGACTGTGGTACCCCACCCCTTATTTATCCTGGTACATAAGCACTGCTCCACACACGCATCGTACTCTCTGGAGGAATGAGGAGGCCCAGTCAGAACAGACTACACAGATCGTATTAGGGAGAGACAGCGGCTAATCTTCCGACCGAAGGGCCCAGGTACCCGCAAATACAGATCAGGTGCCATCAACTGTTCGCCCTGTCATGTATTGTCATAGGGACAGTAGACTTTCACATTTAAAGGCGTTACAATTTGGTCAACCCATACAGTCTGGGGCGCCACATACATAATGCAGAGCACCAGTCAGGGTACTTGTGAAACAGGTCTGCTGCACAAGAAATGATGCCAGGTATGTCATAATGATGAAATAGAGTATGACAGCGCCTGGCTCTTGCACAAGTTGCATCTGAACCTACACTGAAGCATGTGAATAGTCCGTGGAGGTGAGAACTGTTGAAACTACAACTCGTGATAACTGTTGAACTGTTATATTTTTGTAGTACTTGTGAATTGCTAAGGGCTTGTAAATATGCCCCAAAGTAAATTTTTTGAGAGTGACCTTAAACATCCTAGTGCTAGCACCCTTGCACATTTGACTTAGGCAAACATGTCAGTAAATCGTTCACTCTTTTTGACGCTAGTGTGCACAAAAGGATGCTGATCACTGCTTGTCTTGGCTTGTCAAAGGATTGAGTGTACCATGCTGGAATGAAAAGTAAATAATTTATTTTTCAGAAGTCTGTATTTTAATTGTATCAAAAACCTAAGGGGAGAGAATGGAGTAAATCCAAAAGTATATCCTGCCCAAATAGGCACCACAGACAAAAAGATACACGGGGTTAACCACAGGAAAGCTGAAGTATCCCCCTTCTAACATTTTAACATAACCCACTGAAAACCAGAATAAAGGTATTGAGTAAGATATTAGGTAAGATATGTGGCTTCTTCGGCCATATTCTCCTTGTGTGGTCTCCAAAGTGATGCAAGAGAACCCTTGAGATAGTGCTTTGAACACACCAACTTTACATAATTTTGAAAGAACTTCCTTATTGAAAGGTGGAACCCATTCAGCGCGCAAGTGACGATTTGGGATATGACGAGAGGGTGAGGCCACAGCATTCTTTTACTGAATGACCAATTGGTGATGCCACTCCAAGGATTATGGTGACATAACACACTTTGGACTGTTATCACACCTGGATACCTATAACATTTTAGTGTTCGCTCCCCTACCCCGAATACCCCATTGCTTGTAGTATATTTTAGTTGGAGATTTCAAAACAATTGTAGAGTCATTTTTTTTCTTGAAGAGTCTTACCTTTCTTTATTGTTTATTCTAGATTTGGTCCTCTTTATTATCGAATTCTTCAAAGTGTCCTATTTGCAACAGAGGAAATAAACAAAAAAGACAACTTGCTTCCTAACACCACTCTTGGAATCTCGCTATATGACTCCTGCAACTCTGTGGCTGCCTCTCTTCAGAGCACAATGCAGTTCTTGACTGGAAAAAATCAACCCATTCCCAATTTCGGTTGCAAGAGGCACCCTCCACTCTCTGCATTCATTGGGGAGGACCGCTCTGCGCTTTCAATCCCCATGGCCAGGTTATTGAGTACCTACAGAGTTCCCCAGGTGAAAAACGCAAACATGGCATGCATAACTCGTCATTTATGTGGAATTTGTATTGACATTGTATTGGGAAATAGAGTAAGAGAATGAGGTTGCCAGATAACGAGAAGGTCTCAGTGAGAAAACATTTTTCTATTGTTAGACGTGAATTATTGGAAAAATTTCTGGAAATTCAGAAGTTCAGAAATTCAAGGCAGGTTCCTATGAATGTATTAGAACGTTACTGTATGGCTGTATCAAAATTGATGGAGCCGTATGGTAAAATTTCAATACTTTCTTTATTTTCAAAAGCAAAACTCCAAAGTGGGGTTTTGTTTTTCACAAAAGAAAAAAACAATGCCCCCACCTCGCCATGGATTCATCTCCCGTGACAAAGGGTGCATTTTCAGATTTCTACTGCTCTGCGCCTCCAGGGTTTTCCTGGTGGTAACAGACAGTTAAAAACCGCTAAATGTATGCTCATCTAAACTGGGCAGGTGAACATTAACAATTTCTCCAACAGCCCTTACTCTGTCAGGCCTTTATAGAAGTTTGGCCAAGACGAGACAGAGTTGTGGTACGTTGTCCAGTTTCCCTGTCTCATGGTTCTTAGACTGTTCAGTATCCCATCCTCACTTCTGGACTTGTTAGGGACTGTGTTGAATTGTTCTGATATTTCGTCTGCCTTTCTCAGCTAGCTGTGGGGATGAAGTTGGTTTACTTTCAACAAAATGGACTGTTATAACTTGTGGCCTAAAGTTACTTAACGGCAAAAGTTATAGTTTCTTCAAATACGTATAAATATGACTGCTTAATTTCTATGGTTTTGTGTGTGTAAAATGTAAACCTAACTATTTTTTTTATTTTATTTCCTAAAGTCAACCTTCCTGTAAACTTTGTGTTTTTCCAACAATAGAATGTTAAGAGCAATTTCAAACATACGTAGGCCCAATTTTGATATGTTGCTTTCAGTGGTTATTATACAAGCTGCTAGCTTTCATTAGCTTCATATGTAGACATCATTATCATCTATCAATGTTGTGAGATCACTTTCAAACCTTTTAAAAAATACAAATGATCTACCCTTTCAAGATTATTATTAGTTAATTATTAAAAAATGCACTTTTTTCAAAACACATAACTATGAAAGATGGAAAAAATGTTCAGAATATTTGTGTAAAGTACATAAGTACAATTATTACATTTCTGCTCAATCAAACGTGTATCTAAGCTTATCTATGTATGAATTTCTTTTGACATACCAGCAGATTGCATCCGTCAGGCATTAGTATGTTTCAAGGCATTACAGCGCATGGTAATGGTGAGGTGCATGTCCCAGTCCGACAATTAAATTCTCCTGGTTTTTTTTTTCGTGATATTTTTGCTACACAACAGTGAAATACAACACAAGAGGACAGTGTCCATATAATTACATTTTCACTAAATTACAAATATTGGCTCACCTAAACTATAACAAAGGAGAGTCCAGGAGATCACAAATTAAAGGAAAAAGAGGCTAACATTAAATGTACAAATTTGACCAGTGACTGAGATGATCCACTACGGGTCAAAATAATGGTTCAAATCATGCTCCACATTTAAACATACAGTCATGTAAGTAAGAATATTGTATACCTAAAAGGGAATATTTCATTGTTTAAGGACAGGACCCATAATTGTGATAATTGTGTACAAGGATAAATTATGTAAGGTGCCTATGTTAAAATGCCATACTGCTTCCCTGAAGTGCAAATATGCGAAAATTCTACCCCAAATTGTCCATATCGATATTATTTTGACTACCAAACTTGTCCTTTCAGCAGTCTCAATGAGAAAATCAATTTAACACCATCATACATGCCATGATTTCATATTGCACAAGAAGACTAAAAGTATGCAGCCAGGATTCTCCCATAAATACTATCTACATTTTAGTTCACGCCACTAAGTTTGTCATTCCATCAGTCTCAATAACTAAGTTATCTATAGCACCATCATAATTAGAGCAATTCTGTTACATACACCCCTTCCTTTTGTATATGCACATCTCTCTGTGGCATGAGTGGTGTCCCTAAAGATGAACATACAGTTCTGCATCCAAATTATGTCCCAATGGAGTCTCAGACCCCATCAGTATGATAAGTCTTCTAAGGCCAGGCTCATTTGAGGGGGAACGGAGGTAGCAGGCGGAGGCCACATGGCCTGCTGCTAGCATCCATCATGTGTGTGACCCCTCCCATTCACACTCTCACTTGTGCATGGTTCTTCTGGTAGTGGCTGATGTATTGACTGAACATGTTGTTTGCTGGTGGTTGTGGTGGTGGTGGCTTGGAGTTGGCCCAGCATTTGGCACCGCAAAGTTTCTGCAGAGTCCCAACAGCTCAATTGGAGGCATAGTTTGTTCCAGTGTAGTAGAGTGATCCAAGAGGAGAAGAGCAGTTGCTCCGGTTGGGAACTCGAATTTTGAATGGAGCCCCTGAGATCCAGAGGTAAGAGGGTTGCTGTCTCGAGGAGTCCGTGCAGAGCGCCCTGCATCAGGGAGCGCAGGGGTATGTTTAGGTGCACTGCTGCCTGACCTGTATCTATTATGAGGCAACCTCATTCTTAACAGTCAGCTGTGATTCACTCTTCTCACAGTATTCCCACAGCCCAGAAGTCAAAGCCACAGGCGCCACAAGGTTGCTTGGCTCCCATGGCTCGCAGAATTACAGGCCGCAGAGAACGGTGGAAATGTCAGAGAAACACTCACTTCTTAATACGGAGACTAATCAAGATCTATCTGACCACTCAGTACACTCTGACCTTAATATGACAACAAATTCTTCTGTGACAAGCTCATTCATTGCAGTTCAGTCTAATGGTGCGTAGAGTGATACTCAGAGGAGCGACCAGAACGAAGCAGGCTTAGAACTAGGCCAGATAAATGATGATTGCAAGCACAGTTCAGTCACTGTTTCTTACCTACATCAGGCTAGTAAGGTTAAAGACTACCCGGTGTTCCACAAATCAGTGACCAGCCAGGCTGATAAAGGAAAGAAAAGCAACGTTCAGCATGAGAAAGGGGAACTATCCAGTAAAGCCAAAGGAGAGAAGGGAGATAGCAGCCAAGCGGGGGATCCAGTCTGCCAGGCGTTAGTTCACCTAAGAAGTTCAGAAGCAACTCAGCATAATCGAAAAGATGTTGATATGCAAAATCTTGTGGACAGTGAAGGCCAAGGTCACTTTCTGCCTTTGGATTTGGTCACTCTTCCTGAGGGAGCCAATTGCCTAATATAGACTGCAATTTTACCTCTGAGTCACAGCCAGAGAAGTTAAATGGACTGTTTGAAACAATACTGACAGAAATAAGGGAACTCAAGCAGCAACAAACCCATGAGATTGAGCTGGTAAATCAAAGATTGATTAAGATTGAGCAAAGTCTGGAACAGGTGCCTCAAAGACATGAGGAAGCTGAGCAAAGAATCTCTGATTTGGAAGATAGGGTGGTGTCAGTCAACAAATAGGTTTTGACTGAGAAGAAAAAGGTTGGTTGGCTCAAAAATAAACTGGAAGATATTGAGAATCCCCTCTGGCTTACAGGCATACCGAAGGGTAGTGAGTCCCAGGGTTTGGCCCAGAATGTGCAACAGCTAATAGACTAATTGATCAGGAGGAATATTTTTCCTGAAGCCCCTGAGGATCTCAGAATTATGCAGGCACACAGGGTGCCTATGCAGAATTCTCTGGATGTGAGATATCCACTAACACTTTTGGTCAACTTTTCAGACTATAGAATTAAAGAACAGATTTTGTCCATGGCAATTAAATCATTTTCAGTGGTGGAGAATACCCAAAAGAGGGTGTTCTCAGATCTTTCTATCATTGCCGCATGAAGGCGAAAAGCATTTCAAGGATTGGTCTGAGAATTTAAGCTTTTGGGGGTGCAAGCTTCGATAATTCAGCCATCTAAGTTAAAGATCTTTGCCAATGGTCAGTTTAATGATTTTCGGTGGTTGAGGAGGCTCAGGCTCTCCTCTCAAAAATGATGAAAGCACACATTGTTAATACCTAGTCGTAACCTGCATTTACTGGGGCAAGAGAAGAGAACACCCTGTTATTAGTGAGGGTAGTTACTATCAGTTTTCTTGCCTTTTCAAGGTTTTTGGTTTTGTACAGTGGCTAATGAGAAGAAGGGTTTACACGGGATGCTGGGTGCAGTAACAGGGCACCCAGGAGAGAGGGCAAACTTGGGGGGAAGATGGGCTATTCCCGAGTCCAAGGAAGGGGTGGGAGATGGGTGGTTGGGATGGGTTGGTATGCTTATAAAATAAGCAGAATACAGCTATTTTTGTATTTCTCAAATTTGAATTGGTTCAGTGAGAAACAATTGTGCAGTAGTAACACATGGTGTAAAAGAGGGTGACAAATGATTATGCCAGAATTGGTTTAAAATAATCGATCAGAAGATCAAAAAAATTACCTCTAATTTTAATGGACTGTCAAATAGACAGAAGAGTGGGCCTTTGTTGAAATGGCTTACCCTTTTAATCTGGAAGGTTGTTTTCTTCAGGAATCACACTTTAATAGTAACAAATCCAAATTTCATATCCTGAGAAAATACTCATTGGCATTCTATGCCTCTACTAGTTCAGCAATACAGGGTGTGGCTTTATTGCTTTCTTGTTCTTTAATATGGCAAGTCAAGATGGTTTTGATGGACAGTAAGAGAAGGTGGATTTGGGTGAAAGTCAGGGTGGTCGATCAGATGTGGAATTTCTTTACTTTTTATGCCCCCCTAACTCATGATACAGAGGCTCTGGAACAAATTTTCAATTGGCAATACAGACGGAGGGCTCTTTAATAATCAGGTGAGGGCATTTTAATTTTATTCAAGATTTCAGATTGGACACATCCAATAGAGATAGGAGGCAGTGAAAGAAAAGAACCGCCAAGCTACTAAGTATGTTTAAACACGATTTAGCCTTGGTGGATTGCTGGTGATTAATCCACCCTAATTTTTCCCAATTCACGTATAATTCCTGGAGATTTCAGACCGCCTCTCGCTTAGACTTCATCCTTCTCACAGTCATTAAAAAGGGGCACCGTCGAGATTTGAGGTAATCCTTTTTCTGATCATTCAATAGTCTCCATGGTTATAATTTTGGAAAAGACTCAGAGGAAGAAGTCTAGATGGCAATTCGACAAGGGCTTGTTGTCTGACCAATCTTCAGTCAGTGACACAAAACAGTTTATTTGTGAGTTCTTTGAAATAAACAATAATTCAGCCCCTATCATCATGGCCTGGGAAACTTTTAGGGCTTCTTTTAGGAAACAGGAAATATCATATAAAGCAAAATTAAGCAAGAGGATTCAGTACCTACAGGCAGTGCTAGATAAAGCCTGCTGCAAGTTTATATGTTTTGTCCCTATTGTTACTTATCAGTATTTGCAGATTCAGGTATCAAGGGCTGAGCAAAAACTTACAGATTTTCTTTTGCTGGAAGAAATTGCGAGTGGCAGAGCTTATCAGCAAAAATGCTACGAAGATCGTCAACAGGTGAGGATGCTTTTGTCATAGTCAGCTAAGATTCAAAGGAATAGGCAAGAAATGAATAACATTTGAAATCATAGTATGAGAACAATGGTGACTGAAAATGTAGAAATAGCAGGAATGTATCTTAACCATTACAGGTCTATATATGAAGAAGCAGAAGAAGTTTCAAACCAGGATCTAGAAAAGTACTTTGATGAATTGCAGCTTCTTCAACTTTTAGACATCCAAAAAAGTATACTGAATAACAAAATAGAATCCCGGGATCTTGTCTTCGCTTTGAAAAATATGGCGAATGCCTATGTGGCTTGGAGTGATGGGATTGTCGTGGATGTTTATAAGACTTTTATAGGGGAACTTCACCCATTTCTTTTAACTCTTTTGTAGGGAAGTCCTCCCTTTTTCCCTGGTCACTCTCAAAAGTTTTGGACAGATACTGGTGGTTACTAACTATTGGCTGTGCCCTGGGTACAGCTTGACAGTCCCAGGGCCAGTGCTCTGAGTAAAGTGGATATGCAAATTAGGCTAGTTACAATTGGCAGTCAACCTGCCTATGAGTCCCTAGTATATGGTAGGGCATGTAGGTTTAGGGACCCCAGCTTAGATAGTACCCCCATGGGTGCACTGCTGAGGTGTCCAGTGTCATTTTAAAGGCAGGCCTATCTTGTTGGCTGCTTTTAAACTAAAGTTATATTTATATTTATTTATAAAGTTATGTTTGGAATTAAAAGTACTTTGAAAGTCTTAAACTACTTTATTTTTACATATAAGTCACCCCAAGGTGTGCCCTAAGTGCCCCTAGGGTTGGGTGCCATGTAACTATAAGCAGGGACCTTATACAATTGTTTTATAAGCCCTGGTGAGGTAAAACAACCAAACTTGTTTTTCCCTCACTGTAGTCAATGGCCTCCATAGGCTAAACTGGGGAGACTTTATTTTAATTAACAAAGTCTCCATATGAGCCAGATATCTGGAGTTTGGGATCACAGTAATTGTTATAATAAATCCTACAACTTGCCATTGTTGGATTTAACATAACTAGTTCAGGTAAAGAGTTTCAAAACTCTACCTTTAAGTTGCCAACTTCAGCTCTGTAGTTCCCTTCTCTGATTGGCCAGCCTCTGGTGGCCTGGTCAGGCTGCCTTGATGAGGTGTGAATTGCCCTAGACTGAACACAAATGATGTGCTTGGGGGAGGAGATATGCCTCAGCAAATGGTGAAACAGGATGGGGGAGAGCAGCCAAACTGGTCTTTAAAGGAGGGAAGGACATTTCGAGTAGCTTCCTGCAACCCCAGACAATTAGGTGCCCTCTTGATTAGATTAGGAGAGGGCAGGAGATGGGTGTGTTTAGGATTTTTAGCCACACCAGTGGGTGGGCTCAACCAGATCCAACCTCCAAAAATCAGTTTCCACCATGTTGGATTTTTGAAGAATGTTGCTCCCTGAGATTGATTTTTGCCACACTTCCCTAGAAGTGGTCATCCATGGGTGAAGTGGCCTGCCTGTGATTGGACTGTCGCCCCCCCTTGCTTTTCACCCCAAGAGCAAGGATAAATATGGCAGTGCTACACCCAAACCTCCGATCCCTACAAGGGAGAATATCAGAAGAAGAAGGACTGCACTGCTGGACCCCTGACCTGCACCTGGACACTGCACTCTGAAGGACTGTACCAGCTGCACACTTGGACTTCATCACTAAAAGGACTTTGCCTGGCTTCAAATGGTTCAAGAAGGGACTCCCTGCTTGCTACAGGTGATAAATAGCTAACCAGAGTCCCCTGCATCAAATCCCGAAGAAACTGACCAGCTGACAACTGTTCAGTCGTCATTTTGGAGTTTTAGCCAGGTGCATTCTGGGAGTTGGAGCCCTAACCCTCAAGGAGCAACTCAGAGCTTCAGGAACGACGACGACTCAAAATCGCTTGCGGTGGAGGGTCCTCCAACACATACACATCTCACTCAGCACACACCACACAACTGCACTTCAAACACATAACACACATAACGACCACACACCACAAGCGTCTATCATTTACCATGCACCACCCACACCACATCAATCACCCTACACTGTAACCTTGCACACAAGACACCTGCCCTCCTCAACACAACCACTACCATGTCCCCACAAAAGCACCCACGGTTCGCAGACTATGTGTTGAGGGTCATGGTGGATGAAATCGTCAGGATAAAGCCTCAACTGTTTGGAGCACAGGTCCAACAAACGTCAATTGCCAGGAAAATGGGGTTGTGGCAGAGAATAGTGGACAGGGTCAACTCAGTGAGCAACCATCCACACACAAGGGAGGACATCAGGAAGAGGTGGAACAACCTTAGAACAGGGTGGGCCAGATCATCACTATGTTGGGGGAAAAACAAAGGCTGCAGAGGGAATACCACCAGGAGGTCATGCCGGAGTGGCAGGCACACAATGCCAGCATGGCCTCCATTGCAGGGGTGCTGCTGGATGCCAACACCAACCTGCGTGCTTCCACCACCCACCAGCAGGCCCCTTCTGCTAGCAACATGACATCAGAGCCATCCACATCAGGGACAGTTAGTGGAATGTAGGCCCTGCCAGGGGAACCACAGCCCTCAGACACCCCTCCCCCTGAAGCAAAAGAACTCCCTGCAAATGTGGTTGTCCATCCAGACATCCGGCAGGGGCAGATGCCAAGACCAAACCCACTGCCTGGAAGTGAACCTCACCTGATTTGTCTCCCTTGTGCGCCACTGAAGCGCCCTGCTGACTGTTTAATGACATAACTCCATCTTCTCATTAGCACATGGACACAGGACTTGTGCAACCAACTACTATACCACCTAGTCTGATTATTCCATCTACCATGACCTCACTCATCACCTGTTGGACAATAAATGCACCAAACGTTTTGTAGTCACTAATTGATCATGTGCACAATAAACAACACTGGAATACAGCAACTGCATTTGAGTCTTCATTAAAACAAAACAAATGTAATGATTGCTAATTGTGATATGGTCATGTGCCCTACATCCAATAGACAGTGTAAAGGACAGCAGAGGCACCCTCAGCAGGGGACACAGTACAACAGAAATGTTCCAGTACAGATGTCAGAGGTTCAAAAATCCAGGCCCACACAAGAATAAAGTCAGTATTCTAATCTGCAAAAAGACAATGACAGATAGTATCAGCATGGAAGGCACGGAGCCACACAAACCACATGTGCAGCTCATAGACGTCATGCCCAGTGTAGAATACCTCCTAAGCAGGCCCCCCAGATATTACCTATACATCCCCAGTCACAAACATCACTTAAGCTGCCATCTGTCAGGTACAACCCTCAATCCTGAATTTATGTGGCAATGGCTAATGACTATGAATGCCTCAAGCCAGAGGCATGTATATAAAAAACCACAGTCAGTGGGTGGAATCAAATGAGAACAGGAGAGTGCAGCAAACAAAACTCAGTAGTGGTATGTACAGTGGAGATGTGAATTTAGGAAACTGCAGTAAGATAACTTGTAACAGTCTAAACACTTTTACTGTGCAACATGCATACAATCAGTGAGCTCCCCCCACACATACATAGGGATGGGACCAGATTACACCCCCACTGATGAGTCAACTCAGGAGGAGTAGTCACAGCAATTCATGAGGTTATACATGACTTGAACACCAACAACTCACCATATCTGTATGTCACTGGAAGTACTGATTGATGAGCTCAGTCCTAGGTCAGTTGCACCTTCCTCCTCTGCCTCCTAATCACTTGCCATGTCAGCATTACCAGCTGCCTCATCCTCATCAGCTAGCAATGGAATCTGACGTCTCAGGACTAGATTGTGGCACATGCAGCAGGCTACTATAATCAGGCATACCTTTTGGGGCTGATAGAGGAGGGCACCTCCAGATAGGTCCAAGCACCTTAATCTGGGTTTTGGGAGGCCAAATATCCTTTCGATTACACACCTCATCCTCCTGTGGGCTTCATTGAAATGGAGTTCCCCCTCCGTGGCAGGGTACCCCACTGGTGTCAACAGCCAGGGAAGGTTAGGTTAGCCAGGGTCACCTGTGTTACAAATTGTAGGACCAGTGAAAATACTGCTACAGCAACAGAGAAGAATGTGAAGGCAGGTGTCATAACAGTGAAACATCTTCATATGCATACAAACCAAGGAGTCAGGCCCCTGTTGTGTGTAGTCATTCCATCATGTCTGTGACATTACTGTTCCTCAAAATATGGGAGTCATGCACAGATCCAGGAAATTTGGCTGTGACCTGTGTGATGTACTGGTCTGCCAGACACACCACCTGAACATTTATGGAGTGGTATGTGTCCCATATCATAAACGTCTGCTTTCACAAATGCCAAATCCGCTCTTTGGGGAAACTTGATGTAGCTGTCCATGTGTTTAAACAATGCACACAGTACATCCTTCAACACAATACTAAACATGAACTGTGACATCCCTGCAGCCAAGCCCACTCTATTCTGAAAGGAGCCTGTAGCAAGGAAGTGTAGCACTGATAGGACTTATACTGGGGAAGGGATGCTATAGGGATTGCGTATGGCTGGTAAGAGATCAAGCCCAAATGTGTATGTGTATCCATATTGGTCTGATGATTCAGATGATAGGTCTGGATGAAATGCCTGTCCTCCAGGGTTGCAAAGTCAACTAGTGTACAGTACACTGGTGATTGTCTCAATCTCCTCATGGAAGGATATCTAGGTAGAGAGGAGAGAATGTACATTGACAAATTCACTTGACACATGTAAGCAGAACATGTCAAAATCGCACACACCTAACACTGTGGACACATGTAGGACTCCTGACACATAATATAATGGGCATTCTGAAGACCCTTGGATGCCATCTTTGCAGCACATTGCTGAGCCTGTAAGTCAGATGGGACACATATCACATGCAAAATGTGCCATTTGTGGCACACTGAGCTGTCCTGCACTGATCAGTTGAATAGGCATGGGATATACCAATATAGTTCCATCACCTATGTGCCTCAGAGTATCTAAACATGCCCATCATCAAATATACTGCCACATAATGTCACTGTGTCATGGATGTCACATGTAATTGCACTACTATGATGGCACAATAAAGGCTTACTCCGCCATTAGAGCGAATATGTGTATGGCGCGCTTATTTAGGCACATCAAAGCATGATATGTGCAGAAAATGGCAGCCGCCTGTCCTGCTGCACTGGACAGTTGGAAGTGACCTAAGTCCACAGGCTATGTCATCATTGTGGTAGGTGGTCGCAACCACCCTGCAACTTGTCATTGGATAACACTGCTGCCCATGGCAGACTTGGGCCAATGGCGACGACTGCCGGTGGTGATGGTCCTGTACGTGGCAGCCGTGACTGCCATTTTCTGCAGCCACTTGAATCCTGAAATTGTTGCTAGCAAGACCTCCATGACCTGAGCTGCTGTGTACGGTCTTTGGGAGCCATCATGCCACATCCTCAGGTGATAGGGCCCAAGCCTTCACCCCAGAAGAGCTGGAGAAGCTTGCGTAAGGGGTCCTACCCCTGTATGGACAGGTGTATGGGGCACCTGAGGAGCAGGTGAGCCCAATGCCACAGTCACTGGAAGGCCGCGGAGGCCCTGGGGATGTCCTCCCAACAAGGAAGGACCTCCTCTAATGGCCCGCAATTTGGTGGTGGCCTACCCTCAGGTGAATAGGCATTTGAGGGCAGCACAGCAGCCACAAAAGGGTGAGTACTGAATGCATCCTAGAGCTTGGCTCTGTTTTAATGGGATTTGCTGCCTCACTGTAGCTTATGTGGTCAATGCAACATGTATGTAGACTAGTGGGAATGGGTAGTAACCACCCGGGCTGAGGATAAGTTGTAGATGTATCTTGATGGTTTTCTGTCAGTGGATGTACATCTCCCATATCAAGAAATCTCCATGTCTGGATAGTGGAGATGGTCTAATGAAATTGGCACATGTGTAACTCAATCCTGCCTATACAATGGATGTAAGCTTGCGTATCATCCTAACCACTGAGTATGACATGCATTTGTGGCTGTAAGGTGTCCAACCACTCACATCTATACAGCATACCTGTACATCCAACTGTGTGATTCTCGTTTTATCACAGGGACTATATACATCAAGTACTGGCAATGGTATTGACTGAATGTGAGGAATCTATAACATTTCCCCCACAGATTAATGACCTGTAGAGGAATTAACTAATGGCTTGATAGTTGTATACCCATATATTGGTCATCTGCTAACTATAGGGTACGTGAAGGTTGCCTAAGTAGGATACTTATATATGTACAATTGATTACCTCTGATTGCAATCATCATGCATTTCTAAGTGCTAGACTTGTGGGGATGAAATCTTGAAGTCGAAGGGATAGTACTAGAGGTGGTAAGTGCCTAGGCAGACCTGGTTATTCTCAAAATGTTGTATATGCCATGTAGGCCAATGCCCTAGCAATTACAGTGCAACATATCTTAGTTACTGCCCACATCATGTCACAATGGCTACTTGGGGGCACCTCTGATGGAGTGGGACCATGTCTGCTACCTTGGCCTAGCTAATGTGACAGATTAGGACAGGATGGGGTATTTGTGTGAAGGTAGCCTCTTTCTAACATGGTTACCCCCATTTGTGGCCTGTTTGTCAGTGTGTTTGACTGTGTCACTGGGATCCTACTAACCAGGACCCCAGTGCTTATGCTCTCTCCCCTTTAAATGTAGTTTTGGATACTGTTAACACAGTACTCCACTCATAATTGGCATATTGTTGCCTCCTAGTACATGGTACCTAGGTACCCAGGCATTGGGTTTCCAGGGGATCCCTATGGGCTGCAGCATCACTTTTTCCACCCATAGGGAGCCCATGCAAAGGCTTCTACAGGACTGTCATTGCATCCTGTGTGAAATGGTGCATTTACACTGCACCAGGTCACTTATAAGTCACCCAGAGCAGAGGTGCCCCCACGTCGTCCAGGGCCATTTTCCCAGATTTCGTGAGTGCAGGGACACTATTTTACGCGTGCACTGGACATAGATCAATATCTATGTCCAGCTTCACAATGGTAACTCTGAATAAGGCCATTTAAGGTGTCTAACATCTTGGAATTATACCCCAATGCTGATTCTAGCATTGGTTGTATAATTCCATGCACTCTTGGGGCTCCACAGTGGACTTCTAGTACTGCCATACCAGCCTTCTGAGGTTTTCCAGGCAGCCCCAGCTGCTGCCACCTCACGGACAGGTTTCTGGCCCCCTGTTGCTCAAGCAGCTTGAGCCCAGGAAGGCAGAACAAATTATGTCCTTTGGGAGAGGGGTGTTGCACCCTTTCCCTTTGGAAATAGGTGCTACAGGCACTGGAGGGGTAGCCTCCCAGAACCTCTGGAAATGCTTTGACGGGCACAGATGGTTGCCTCCTTGCATAATCCAGTCTACACCGGTTCAGTGACCCACAGTCACTGCTCTAGCACGAAAATGGATAAAGGAAAGGGGAGTGACCCCTCCCCTTCCACCACCACCCCAATGGTGGTGCTCAGAGCTCCTCCTGAGTGTCCCGGGGTTTTTCCATCTTGGATTCCAGGTTGGCAGGGCATTCTGGGAGCATCTGAGTGACCAGTGCCAGCAGGTGACGTCCAAGCCCTCTCCTGATAGGTGCCTACCTGGGTAGCTGACCAATCCCCCTTTCAGAGCTATTTAGGGTCTCTCTTCTGGGTGTTTCCTCAGATTCAGATTGCAAGACTCCAGCAGGAATCCTCTGCATCCTTTACTTCACCCTCTACTGACGAAACTGCATCTGGACCCTCCAGGAACTCTTCAACTGCAACAAAGAAGCAAAGACAACTTCTGCAACATTGTATCTTCAGCTCCTGCCAGCAACTGCTTCCAGGTCGTGCATCCTCCGAGGACTGCCTGTCTTCAGCCTGCATCAGAAGAATGAAGGAATCTCCCTTGAAGTGAAGGAGCTGTCCAACTTTGGTGGAGGTATGAGATTGCCTCCCCACGCAAGACAGCACCCCTGTGCACCACTTGTTTTGCAGTTGCCAAGGCTTGTCAGCATCCTTCCACAAAGTTCTTCGTGCACCATGCAGCTCTGGCCCCCAGCACCCCTTCCTGTGACGCACAGCCTCTTGCGTGGTTCTCCAGCGGCGTGGGATCCCTTTGTGTAGTGCTGCTTGTGCCTCTTCCTTCTTTGTCCCCATGCTGTGGGACTCCTGTGCATGCTGCCTGGTCTTCTGAGGGCACTCTGAGTTGCTGAGAACCCCCTGTTTCCCCCTCCTGGGTAGAGGCCACCAGGTCCCTCCTGGTCCCGGCTGCGACATTTTCCGTTAACTGTGAGCTGTGCATGTGCCAAGACTTGGCAGAATCCAGTGACGCAAACCAGGCTGCAATCATCCATCTGGCGTGAGACATCATCTGCACCAACCAGGAACTCGCATTTGTCTTCTTGGGTGCAGTACTGACTGTTCGTCTTCACCGGTGGTTCTTCTTTTGCACCTTCATCCGGGTTAGCATGGGCTCTTGTTCTCCCTGCACTCTTCAGTGCTTCTTGGACTTAGTCCCCTTCTTCCACAGGTCTTCAGTTCCAGGAATCCATCATTGGTGTCTTGCAGTCTCTTCTGGTTCTTGCAAAATCTTCTATCGTGTTCTTGTGTGTTCTGGGAAACTTACTGTGATTTACTACTGCTTTTCTGGGCTCTGGGGTGGGTTCTATTATTTGCCTTTAGTGGTTTCTTACACTTCCAGTGTCCCTCTACACACTACACTTGCCTAGGTGGGAAACCGACTTTCGCATCCCACTATTTTAGTATATGGTTTGTGTTCCCCCAGAAGCATTTCTAACTATTGTGATTTTCACTATTTGCACTGTTTTCTAACAGTTTTTACAGCTATTACTGTATTCTAGGGTACATACTGTGTATATTACTTACCTCGTAAGGGAGTATGTATGGTCTCTAAGGTATTTTTGGCATTTGTGTCACCAAAATAAAGTACCTTTATTTTTGTAACACTGAGGCCCTCATTACGACCCTGGCGGTTTGTAACCGCCAGGGCCGCTGGACGCGGAGGCACCGCCGACAGGCCGGCGGTGCCCCGCGGGGCATTCTGACCGCGGCGGCTTAGCCGCGGTCAGAGAAGGAAAACCGGCGGTCTCCCGCCGGTTTCCCGCTGCCCCCAAGGAATCCTCCAAGCTGCGCCGGCTTGGGGAATCCGACTCCCCCTCCCGCCATCCAGTTCCTGGCGGTTCTCCCGCCGGGAACCGGATGGCGGGACGGGGAGTCGCGGGGCCCCTGGGGGCCCCTGCAGTGCCCATGCCAACGGCATGGGCACTGCAGGGGCCCCCGTAAGAGGGCCCCAAAATGTATTTCACTGTCTGCCTTGCACCCGTCGCACCTTCCCACTCCGCCGGCTCTATTACGAGCCGGCATCCTCGTGGGAAGGGAGTTTTTCCCTGGGCTGGCGGGCGGTCTTTTGGAGACCGCCCGCCAGCCCAGGGAAAAACTCATAATACCCTCCGCGGTCTTCTGACCGCGGAGCGGTATTACGGAGGGCGGAGTCATAATGAGGGCCTGAGTATTTTCTTTCATGTGTGTGAGTACTGTGTGAATACAGGGGTATTGCATGAGCTTTGCATGTCTCCTAGTTTGGCCTTGGCTGCTCATCCATACTACCCCTAGAGAGCCTGGCTTCTAGACATTGACTAAATTTCACTAGTAAGGGATAACTGGACCTGGTATAAGGTGTAAGTACCATAGGTACCCACTACAAACCAGGCCAGCCTCCTACATTGGTGGTGCAGCGGTGGGCTAAATACTTATCACTCTGTCCCCAGTGCTTTCCACAGGAAAGTGTACTCTATACCTAGAGCTATGCATACATATAGCTAGTAACAGGATCTAGGCCCTCATTACCACCCTGGCAGTCGGTGTTAAAGTGGTGGTAACACCGCCAACAGGCTGGTGGTAAAAAAAATGGAATCACGACCATGGCGGAAACTGCCAACACAGACAGCCACTTTAACACTGACCGCCACCACGGTAGAAACAAACACTGCGGCCGTAACCACCAACAGACAGGCGGAAGACAATGTACCACCCATGCATTACAAGGCACCAATCCGCCACCTTTTCCGGGGCGGTACCAACGCCATCAAAAGCACGGCGGAAACAGTCTTTGGAACGGAAACCATTCACCTCTCAACACCCTACGAGGACCCAGGATGCCATGGAGCCCGAGTTACAGGTGTTACCAATGTTGGTTTACCTCCTCTTCTACCAGGAGCAGCAAAGACGGCGGCGATGACCACAGTGAGTACTGTACCTAGCACACGGGGGGGAGGAAAAAGAGAGTGACACACACATGTAACATGCAACACCCCCACCCTCACCCCAAACATTACATTTACACCCCGTCACCCCCTGGAAGAACGCAAGGACAAAATGAAATGATTGTAACAAGTGTAATCATCGAAAATCCAGATAGGGAAAAGATCAAAATATACAAATATGTACCTCAACTACATAAGTCCGGATAGTGTTCCATTCATTGTCCGTGGACCAGTGGTCCCAAAGTGCATGGGCGAAGCCCACACATGATACCTGCCTCTAAACGGAGAGAACACTGCTGGGGCATCAGGTCGAAAATAAACAGGCACCTCAGGGGGAGGGGGGGCACCTCAGGCGGAAGAAGGGATGACGCCACTACTCCACGAGGGGGCTCCATGCCCACTGATTGGTCCTGGGGAGTGCAAAGCCACAGTCTCACAAGTCTCTCAAGTGGGTGGTTTGCCCACTGATTGGTCCTGGGGAGTGCAAAGCCACAGTCTCACAAGTCTCTCAAGTGGGTGGTTTGCCTACTGTTTGGTCCTGGGGAGTGTGAATCCACAGTCTCACAAGTCTCTCAAGTGGGTGGTTTGCCCACTGTTTGGTCTTGGGGAGTGCAAAGCCCCAGTCTCACAAGTCTCTCAACTGTGTGGTTTTCCCACTGTTTGGTCCTGGGGAGTGCAAAGCCACAGTCTCACAAGTCTCTCAACTGGATGGTTTGCCCACAGTTTGGTCCTGGGAACTGCAAAGCCAGAGTCTTTCAAGTGGGTGATATGTTCCACTGGTTCTGGAGGAGGCTTTGTGCCCAGAGTGCTTCATCCTGCCAAGTGTTGGGGTAGTGGATGCAGTTCACTGGTTCTGGAGGGGGCTTTGTGCCCAGAGTGCTTCATCCTGCCAAGGACTTTGGGTAGTGGATGCTTTTGTCCACTGGTTCTGGAGGGGGCTTTGTGCCCAGATTGTTTCATCCTGCAAGGACTGAGGTAGTGAATGCTTTTCTCCACTGGTTCTGGAGGGGGCTTTGTTCCCAGAGTGCTTCATCCTGCAAGGACTGGGGTGGTGGATGCTTTTCTCCTCTGGTTCTGGAGGGGGCTTTGTGCCCAGAGTGCTGCACATGGTGTGAGTGCCACGAGATTTTCTGGGAACAGTTAGCATGATACTCCATGGAGTCAGGGAGACACTCCACCCTGCTGCGACTTTGCCTGACAAACTGCTGGTACTAACAGTGCTCGTTGTGGTGCCTCATGTAGTCTGTGCAGGGTCCAGGACGTCTCCTGCAGCCTCGGACAGCTGCCCACTGGGAATGTTGTACATGTCGGCTGTGGTGGCACTGTCTGTGCATGTCGTGGGGCAGGTGGCGGTGGTTGCGACGGTGTCTGTGGCGGAGATGCTGCAGTGGTGCATGTGTCAGCACCTGTGGAGGGAGACAGCAGGACATCTCCTGCAGTCTTGGACGGCTGCTCACTGGGGATGATGCTGGGGACAGATGGAGAGGCAGCAGACGTGCAGGTGGCAGTGCAGGTGGCGGTGGTTGCGGGGGTGGCCACCACCGTAAAGGTTGCTGTTCTGTTTGGCAGATGGGGGGCCACCAGTCCCTCACCCAGAGGCTCTGTGCCCTGAGCTGACTTCCCTTTAGCCTTGTGTCCCTTCCCCACCTTGGAAGTTGCTGCTGGGACCTTGGCACTGTCTTCTTTTGTCTTGGAGGAGGCCTTGCTGAGTGGTTGGTGCAGCTTTTCCCTACGGCATGTGGGCCCCTTCTTCACCTTTGCAGGTGGCAGAATAGGGTGATCCTTGGCCTCGCTCGTTGGAACACTGGCAGCCCTGATGGGTCCCGCCCGCAATGTTACTGGACTTGCAGGGACCACAGTGCTCAAGAATTTGGTGGATGAGGTGCTGGGCTGTGATCTGGACATCCTGGCCCTAGGGGAAGGATGGGGGGAGGTATAGGGAAGAGGTCAATGTTAGCCAGGAAAAGCTTTTTAGACACACTGGGACAGGAGAATGGAGGGGGTTTGGGAGTGGAGGAAGAGGTAGTGGTTGTACGTCTGCTGAGTTTGGGTGAGGGTGCATGGGCTGGAGGCTGTTGTGAGGTGGATTGCTATTGAGTGGGTGTGTGCCTGCGTTTGTGTAGTTTGGGAGGAGGGCTCACAGACACACTCGGAGAATGGTAGTGGGGGTGGTGATTGCATGTGAGCGGTGTGTGGTGATGGGGGTGCTGGTGATGGAGGTAGTGGCTGAGGATGTAGTGCATGCAGGTGTGAGTGGAGACGAGACTAGGAGGGAGGAGGGGGACTTAGAGGAGGGGTACTCAGTGGAGGCAGTGGATGTTGGCGTGTCTGCATGGGGATGGTGCTTGTGTGAGTGCCTGTGGGATGTGTGGTGCTCATGTTTGCCATGTCCACTCTTGTGTGTTGATGAGTGTGCATACTGGTCTGATGGCATGCTTGGGATAGGCTGAGGGACAGGGGATTGGGTCTGGGTAGTGGAAGTTGGAGGGGGAGGCTGCACACCGGGACAATGGCTGCCATCATTGCTGAGGCCAGAGCCTGAAATGCTCTCTGTTGGGCTGCCACGCCAGAATGAATGCCCTCCAGGTATGCATTTGTCTGCTGCAAATGCCTCTCCACACCCTGGATGGCATTTAAAATGGTTGATTGCCCAACAGTGAGGGATCTCAGGAGGTCAATAGCCTCCTCACTTAGGACAGCAGGGCTGACTGGGGCAGGGCCTGAGGTGCCTGGGGGGAAGGAGATGCCCACCCTCCTGGGTGAGCGGGCACGGGAACCACGCTGAGGGGCTGCTGGGAGGGCGGTGCTGGTAGGGGGGATGGCGGCTGTACCTGTTGATGCGGTGGGCACAGAGGTGCCTGCCACCGCAAGGGAGCTCCCGTCATAGGAGGATTCGCTGTCGCTGGTGTCTCCTCCTGTCCCCGTCGTGAAGCTCCCCTCGCCCTCCGTCCCACTGGTGCCTTCAGACTCCGTACATTCACCCTCCAGGGCTATGTGGGTTGCAGCTCCCTCCTACTCCGGTGCCACTGCTCCTCCGCCAGATGATGCTAATGCACACAAGGACAGGGTGACAAAACAAAAAGGGGAGAAAAGACATAAGAGACACATGGTCAAAGCCTGCAACACCACTACCGTTGGCGGACACAACACATAGGGAGCAGCCCTATGCACTAGGCCATGCACTAACAGTTCAGGGGAAAAGCACATGCTCATGGGGGACTCCGCCTAGACCCATTTGATGCACACCTGGAACCCACAGGAGCCTGACTAGGTGTAGAGGGCCACTACCACTTTGGGTTTGGAGTGCCACTGAGCCTGTCTAACAAGGGACCTATCCTGGAATGTTTGCCCTGGCCTAGGGGAACCCACAGCCCACTTCCCCCACCCAGAAACCTCATAAAGCACGCAGAGTCAGCTGAATGAGACTGTACTCACCCCCTTGTGGCTAGTGTGATGCCCTCAAGCGCCCATCCAACTCAGAATATGCCACTGCCAGGATCCAGTACATCAGGGGGGTCATGGTGTGACGGGCACCCCTTCCACGTTGGGAGGCCATCCCCAGCTGGGCCTATGCCGTCTTCTTGCTCCAGCAGCCAGGTCCTCCCATCTTGTGCGACAGTGGGTGCTCCATCTATGGTAGACCCCCAGGGTCCGCACTTTCTTGGCGATGGCACGCCAAATACCCTTCTTCTGGTGGGTGCTGACCTAGAGGAAAAGTGAAGTAAGAATGGATGTTACTCCCCTGTCCGGTTCTTCTTACTCATTGGCCACAAACCTCCCACCCTGTCCCAGAAAAACATACACTGAAAATCCTCACATGCTGGCCTCTGCCCCCCGTATCTACCATCCACGCCACTCCATTCATTCATGTCCCAGGCATCATGCTCACAGTGTACTCGCCTGTTTGTCTGGAGGACCGTAGAGTAGCATGTACTGGGGGAGAACCCCAGCCACCAGCTTGTCCAACTCCTCCGCGGTGAAGGCAGGGGCCTTTTCCCCAGACACTGTAGCCATTGTCGCTTCTAGACTCAGGTCACAGCAGCACTTGCAGTGTAGGTGAAGGTCAGGTATCAAGTGAGTGTACAGATAGAAAATGGCGGTCAAGTCCGCGACAGTGTGTTCCGTCATCGCCAGTGTACATCGTCATTGGCTCCTGGAACCCATAGGGTCCAATGAAAACCAATGCTGATTTGCGCCGCGGTCTTCGACCGCCTACTGCGACGCAGCACAACGTCAGAGCAGTTACCTCATTTCCCCTTGTCCCTCCTTACAGGTCAGGCAGCCGCCATTTCAAGGGGACACATGGTAGTGCAACTAACTGCGTCACAGCACTTTTGGCCAGGAATACGGACAGACAGTGCCACACTCTGATTACATCACGATTGTTCATAAACACCCTTGTGCAAGCTATGTGGTGTATGACCCTCTGCTCACTCTTCTCCTCCATAGGGCACTTCCGCTGGGGCAGGTGATGAGATGGCGTCATCCTCAGGTATACAGACCCCTGGTGGACCTGTCGACAATGGAAGACTGACACATCATTATCACCTACAGACATGATCGTGCCACAATCAATGAACTGTGTGCCCAGTTGGAGCCAGACCTGATGTCAGCTACCCGCTATCCCACAGGAATCCTCCCTCTAGTGCAGGTCCTGTCAGTACTCCATTTCCTGGCCAGTGGGTCCTTTCAAACAACAGTGGCCATGGCATCAGGGATGTCACAGCCAATGTTCTCTAACGTGTTGTCCAGAGTGTTGTCTGCCCTGCTGAAACACATGCGCAGCTACATCGTTTTCCCTGAGGTGGAGGATTTGCCCATAGTGAAAGCTGACTTCTATGCCTTGGGACATTTCCCCAACATCATTGGTGACACTGACGGTACACATGTGGCATTTGTCCCCCCCCGCAGGAATGAACAGGTGTACAGAAACCACAAAAGCTACCATTCTATGAATGTGCTGATGGTGTGTTTGGCAGACCAGTACATCTCCCAAGTGAATGCCAAGTATCCTGGCTCAGTGCATGACACTTACATTTTGAGGAATAGCAGCATCCCTTATGTGATGGGGCAACTCCAGAGGCACTGTGAGTAGCTAATAGGTGAGCCTCAGGTCCCAACACAGTTGACATAGGTGTCTGGGTATGGGTGAGTCCCTAAGGGTTGGAGTATGTCTAACAGTTGTCCCTCGATATTTGCAGGTGACTCTGGTTACCCCAACCTGTCATGGCTACTGACCCCAGTGAGGAATCCCAGGACAAGGGCAGAGGAACACTACAATGAGGCACATGTGAAAACTAGGAGGATAATTGAGTGGACTTTCGGCCTCCTGAAGTCCAGATTCCGGTGCCTCCAACTGACACCTGTCAGTGATCTGGCACACCTTCTACGGTGAGTAGTAGAGGGAGCCACCTGGCTCCCTCTACTACTCACTACGGAAGGTGTGCCAGATCATCGTGGCATGCTGTATAATGCACACCCTGGCTTTGCGATGCCAGGTGCGTTTTCTGCAGGAGGATGGGCCTGATGTTGGTCTTTTGGCAGCTATGGAGCCTGTGGACAGTGAAGAAGAGGATACAGAAGAAGAAGATATAGACAACCGAAACAACATCATGCAAAACTTCCAGTGAGACACAGGTAAGAGACTGGCACTGTTCCTCCCATATACTACTGTAGGACATTGCATGAATCTGCCTTTTTACCTCTGTGTACAGTATGGACCCTGACATGTCACTTTGGCTTTCCATTTCACAGATCTGGGTCCCACTTTCTGCCTTCTGCTATGTTTACTGATGCCCAACAACTGTCGTACATTGGTATGTGAACATGAACAAAACATTGCTATTTTTCAGAGTGAGTAATGAGTGATGGTGTTGTGTGCCTGTGGATGCTGGTGTTGTGTTTGCTATTCTCTCTCTGTGCGTCTTCCAAAAAATTAGTTGTAAGGGGTTGTGGGTAATGTGGGTGTGTGTTTTATAGTGGTGTGAGTGTGTGTGTGTGTGGTGTGTGTATGTGTATCAGGTGTGTGTTTATTTTGAATTGTCCAATATGGTTGTGTTTTGTAAGTGTGTGTGTATTTTGAGCGTGGAGGTGTGTACCACCAATGGATTACTGCAGTTGAAAGACCGCCACGTTGATTCATGGGTCGTGATACTGTGGGTGTAGTTCTGTTGGCATGATGGTGTAGGTTTTGGTATTGCCAGTTTATCACTGACCTTTGGTGTGGCTGACTTGTGTGGGTGTCTGTATTGTGGAGGATTACGAGATGTGGGTCGTAATACCTGTAGTGGATTTCTGCCGCGGCCACGGTATCTTGACGGCCATCAGCACGGTGGTAAGTGGAATTTACCGCCAGGGTTATAATGAGGGCCCTAGTCTCTTACCTTCCTTTCTAAGAGACTAGGGGTTAGGTAGAGTAGGTTTTACTTTTTCACTCACGCTACTCTAACACTCACTACTCTCTGTCTACTGCTGGGCCTAGCTCTGAGGTCATGGGTACTCCCTATGAGGGCATGACCTCCAAAGAACTCAAGGGGCTTTGCTGAAAGAGGAGCTTAAATGTAGGGAAGAACCCTAACAAGAATTTTCTGCTCATCCACACTAGAGAGCCTGGCTTCAGGACACTGATTACATTTCTCTAATAAGGGATAACTGGACCTGGCATGAGGTTTAAGTACCATAGGTACCCACTACAAACCAGGCCAGCCTCCTACAGTATTGCATGACTTATGGGATAATGATGTGATTCAAATGTTGTATATTCTCTCCTAAGGCTGCGCTATGTAGTAGTGGGATGTGTTGTCAGTGCAAAGGCAGTAATGTTGGTCCATATGTCCATGATGTTTACATGTATTTACAGTCTGAGATGTGTGTTGTCTGGACTTAGGTACAGATATTCTCAAATCTGGAATGGTGTGTGTGAGGGTGGTGTTATCATGTTGTGAATTCCTACCGGTGAGACTGCATGTGTGTTGGTATTGTGTATGTACCATGTTCTCATATGTGTGTTTCTGAAGTTTATCAGCTGTGACACTGCACTCAGTGATTGAGTATGGATGTGTGATATGTGCAATATGGGCCATTGTAGATGCAGTTAGATATATGATATAGCATAAAATATGCTTTAGGTATCTGCAGAGCTTCCTTTGTGTTTGAGTCAGACTAATCACATCACTATACCCCAGACTAGTGTTGTACACATCAGATGTCACCTGTATGGGTTTCTAACTTGTACTGACTAAATCAGTTATTAGATCTATATTGGCATTACTGTCCAGAGTGTTAGGTATGCCATGTAATGTGACAGGTAGATGCTGTGTGGTATGCGAATGGAGTAGTCTACACTGTCATGGATATTTACCAGAGGAGATGGACTGATCAGCTGTTTAAACTATACAGGCCTGATGTGTTTTGTACAGTCAGCTGTACTTTCAATGGGTGATAGGGATATGGAGAGAAATGATGTGAAAACAGGGAGTCATCTGTACTTCATCCTGGGCATGATATGCATGCAAACATGGCTTTGATGGTGATCATGTGGATGACTCCAGTCGTGCTGACCTACTTGGATATAGACAGTGTAAGGGTTGGCATACAGGGGTGAGTAGTAGTGACATGTTGTGACATGATGTAGGAAATTAGTATTGGCACCTGAGATAGCCTAGCCAGGATATGTAGTCTCACGTATGTGCATGTTTACATGTGTTTATGTGAGGTATATGTCAACTCTCTCTCTATCTCTATCTCTCCTTCTCCCTCCCTCTCTCTCTCTATTTGTGTGCATCAGCATCAGCAAGTGAAGGAGAAGAGGCACAGGCAACTGGGGATGCTGCAGGCCATGGGACCCAGGGAGCTGCTACCAGCAACAGCAAGAGACCCAGTGGCACGGAGGACAGGGGGAGTGCCACGGGGAGACCGGATCTTCCACGTCACCTTTGGAATCCTCTTCCAGTGGACATTCCCTGGTGGTGGCAGACCCATCTGGGACTACCCATGCACCATCATTGTCCGCCACCCCACTTACTACCACTGCCCTCATTGTAGCTCCCCACCCAGTTTCCTGTGCCCGCTCACCCAAGAGGGTGGGCGACTCCTTCACCACAGGCACCTCTGCCCCTGTCCCAATCAACCTGCTGTCCTCAGTGAGGAGGCTATTGACCTCCTGAGGTCCATCTCCGTGGGTCAGTCGACCATGGTGAATGCCATCCAGGGACTGGAAGCATAAGTCCAGCAGAGCAATGCGTTCCTGGACGGCCTGCACGGTGTACTGGCTGGCCTACAGAGATCCTTTCAGGCTCTGGCCTCCTCACTGACAGCAGCCAGTCACCCTTTGTCTACCGTCCCCCTCTGCCTACCTCTTCACAATACCAAACTCCTCTTCCCAAACCCAGTCAAAGCACACAGATACACAAGCAATCATCCATCTCAACATCCAAGGGTAGCGCAGACAAAAACAAGCACCACAAGACCCACCCCTGGCATGCACACAAACATCTACCTGCAGACACACCAACACTCACTACCGGCAGAGCCTCCCAACTTCACAGACACTGCACCAGACACACCTGCAGTCACCACACCAACATTCACTGATCCAGCCACAACTCCTATCTTACTCACATTCAGCACAATATCGGACCTGCCGAGATCCACCCTATTTGCCACATCCGCAGACACCACAACCACTGATGCTCCCACAAGTAACAAATCTTCCATAACTGCAGGCATTACCCCAACAGACAATCACACATCCAGCATGGCATCTCCCAACACCTCTCCCCTCCTCCCAAGACATATAAACACCCGCACTCACCCTCCCAACAGACACCCAGCACCCACAAGCATTCCTCACATGCACCCAAGACATCCACCAAGACACCTGCTACAACCACTCCCTCTACCTACACTCCCAAACCTTTTTGTAATGACCACCCCGTGTGTCTAAGCAAGTGTTCCTCTCAGAGTTTTTCCTGTTCCCTACTCCTCTCCTACCCAAAAACGGTCAGTGTCCCTCCCTAAGTCCAGCCCTTCCACCTCTAAGACCTCCCCTTGCCCATGCTAGTACCCATGCCCCTCCCCCTGCCAAGAAGTTGACTCATCCCAAGCCCAAAGAAGCCCCCTGCCAAGCCCAAGCCCAGAGACCGCCCTCCCAAACCTAAGCCCAAACCTCCCACCCTTCTAATCCCTGAGATGCCTGCCTGCCCCCTTGATGCCCCTACCCTGTGGAGGTCATCTAGCAGTCAGGAGTAATGTAGGGACACATAGAAGTGCCACTTGTGCCTTGTGCACTTTGGACTGGCCAATGGCCTTATGTTTGTACATGTTATGTATTGATATTCATCTTTTTATATTTCTGTTTATTATATCTGGGCCAACCAGTTGCTGGCTCGATGGTAACAGTCTTGTCCTGCCTTTCTTTCCACATGGCTGTTTTGGTTTTGCCTGCTTTGGTTTTTGTGTGAGTAACGTGTGTGGGTGTGTTTGTTGTGCTAGTTGTTGTGTCTGGGCTGCATGTGTGGGTGTTGCCCTGCCATGTATACTGCTGTGGTAGCTGTGTGTTGTGTGTAGGATATGTGTGTGTTTGGAACATGCATGTATGTAGATAAATTGTGTATTGTTTCTGTTTACATGTGGAATGGTGGTTTTGTGTGCCCTTGTCACGACTTACGCGCTGCTTTAACCTGAAGTCTGCAGAAGGAGTGGCGAGGATCTTGTTCCTGAATGTTCGGCCTTGGCCCAGGTAGGGGCGACTCTTTCTGGTAGCCACAGTGCTGAAGGTAATGGAAACGCCAAGGGCAGGCCGTGTCCTTTGGAAGTAGTGCCAGAGGGGAAAAAAACCCAAAAAGGGGAAAAAACCTCCAGAAAGGAAAAGTTCCTGAAACAGGAGCAAAAATGAAAGGTAAATACAAGAGTAAAAAGAACAGGAAACAACACTGGAACGGACGTGAACCAGAATTGAGTACGAGGAAGCAGGAGCGAAGACACCATCCAAACAGAAAGTGTTGCAGCGCAAGGAAAGAAAGAAGCACAGCCCTTATATACCAAAAAACAGGAAGCGACCCACAGTAAGTGCAAGGACACCATCTTACATAGGGAAAAACACATAGAACATAATGGACTTGGAGCCATATAGAGTAGGGAAGCTAAGCATGCTGGGAAGAGAGGGATAATATGGGAAAAAGTAAAAACATAAAGGGAGGCCCAATGCAAAAGGAAAAGAAAGAAGAAGAAAACAAGAACAGGTGAGTGGGGGAGGGTTAAACCTGCCTGTAAGCGCGTGACGCTATGTAGGAACGAGGCCCCAGGCCCAGTTTGGGGCCTCGTACAGTGCACAGCAGGATGGGGGCGCGGCGCGTCTCCATGCCGCACGCCGCGGCCCGAGCCAAATGTTTGGCTCGCGCTGCAGCGCGACAGCCCTAGTGTGATTGTTTTGTGTGCGTGCATGAATGTGGTATTGGGTATGTCAGAAGTTGGGTTTTCCCTCCAGTGTGAGGTAGGTGTGTGTACTCACGGTTGTTGTCACCGTCGCTGGTTTCAGAGTTGTTGTGCGAGCAGGAGCAGTGGGATGACGTGCAGTTCAGGTTCCATGGTGGCTCCCAACTGGTATGTGTTCCAGAAGGTGAGTGTCTCCTTTTAAAGAGTTGGTTTCCGCCAGGGTTTTCATAGTGGTGCGACCGCGGGGGAATCCTTGGCAGTGGGTAGCCTTGTAATATGTCCAGCGGGGACATGGTGTACACCAGCCTGAAGATGGTTACCACCATCCGTAGTGGCATGACAGCACTGGCGGTACAGGCTGTGATTTGGCAGTCTTCTGTTGGGAAGTCCGCCATGGTCATAATTTGACGGTCTTCTCTGCTGGGACATCGGCGGTGCGGATGCCGCCGCCAACATGGCAGTCCTGGTAAAGCCAAACTCATAGTGACCCCCTTTGTCTCCTAAATTAAGCCTCCAACATCTTTTTAATAGTATTAGGAATTGAGCAGAAATTAAAAAAATTTAAAGAGTTGAATGTGGTTAGTTTTGTTAAAAAAGATAAAGACACTGCAAATCCCAATTTATATCGACCTTTCAGTTTATTAAATGTGGATTATAAATTATTATATATATATGAAGGACTGGTAGGCCTGCATCTTATGCGTAGTCATTGATCCATTCTAATTAAAATGTTGTTTTTTCCTAAAAGGTCAATGGCAGCTAACATTTATTAAGTGATTCAAGCTGATGATTATTTTTCTGTCACTAAAGAGAAGGCAGCCAATCTGATGATGAACGCAGAAAAGGCATTTGACCTGGTCAACTGGCAAGCCCCTTTCATTACTTTGGCTAGATTTGGTATCCCGGCAGCAATTGTGGATATGTTGAAGAAGCTATATCTGAGGGCTGAGGCTAAGATAATTTTTAATTCTTGTGAAGCAGGGTCAGTAAAAGTTAAGCATTGTACTCGACAGGGCTGGCCCCTCTTCCTCAATTATATTTACTTTTTTATTGAAGCTTTAGTTTCTAGGATTCATAAGAATTCAACTATTTTATCACGTATTGAGGGGATGCCAAAAATCAAATTGTTCGCTGACGATACAATTTTATATTTAAGGACTGCTAGATCTAAAATACAGAATGCTATAAAGGAAATAAGGGGGTCATTCCGACCCCGGCGGTCAAGGACCGCCGGGGCCGGGGTCGGCGGGAGCACCGCCAACAGGCTGGCGGTGCCCCGCAGGGCATTCTGACCGCAGCGGTTTGGCCGCGGTCAGAACAGGAAAACCGGCGGTCTACCGCCGGTTTTCCGCTGCCCTGCTGAATCCTCCATGGTGGCGCGGCTTGCTGCGCCGCCATGGGGATTCTGACACCCCATACCGCCATCCTGTTCCTGGCGGTTCGCCCGCCAGGAACAGGATGGCGGTACGGGGTGTCGTGGGGCCCCTGGGGGCCCCTGCAGTGCCCATGCCAATGGCATGGGTACTGCAGGGGCCCCCGTAAGAGGGCCCCACAAAGAATTTCAGTGTTTGCTTAGCAGACACTGAAATTCACGACGGGTGCAACTGCACCCGTCGCACCTTCCCACTCCGCCGGCTCTATTCGGAGCCGGCTTCCTCGTGGGAAGGGGTTTCCCGCTGGGCTGGCGGGCGGCCTTCTGGCGGTCGCCCGCCAGCCCAGCGGGAAACACAGAATCACCGCGGCGGTCTTCAGACCGCGGAGCGGTGTTCTGTCGGGGTTGACCCCCTAAGTAATTTCATGTTATTTGGCGGTTGTAAAGTTAATCTGGCTAAGACTGAGCTATTATTGTTCAATTCATCTCACTCCAAGCTCAATTATGTTTTGCAGGTGGTCCCACAACATCCTACTAGGTATTTAGGGTTTTTTGTCACAAACGATATTTCACAACTATTTTGTTTAAACTACTGAGCAACTCTTGCTAAAACTAGAAGGCTATTGGATAAATGGTCTCTTTTGACTCTTTCTTTGGTAGGCAGAGTCTCACTGATCAACATACCTCGGTTTTTAAATGCAACCCTGGATTAACATGTCAGTTCTACAGCTTGATAAACACAGGGTGTTCTAGCGAGCCACATTTTAGGCGGCCCTCATGGAGTTTTTGTTTCAGTCAACATCAGGTAATATAGTTTATGATAAATGTTTGGTGGAGTGCATGACCCAGGAAGCCAAATACATCTACCTGCCTTTCTCCAAAAAAACAATGTATAAGGTCTTAGAAACCCTGGCCTCACACATTCGGGCTTTCTATAAATGATGGAGAATTCCGGCATGGTATGCATATATTCCACTACAGGATTCTGAAGTATGGAGGCTGGGATAGTCAAATGCGATGGTACAGTCATAGAAAGTTTTAGGTTTTAAGAAACTGGGGGATTTTTATAATGGCTCGAATTTTATTTAATGGGACACATTTATCCTCTAGTTTGGCAACCCGAATGTCTCACATTGGTTTAGTTTTACTCAGATAACTAACTTTTTAAAAACAATTAGATTGCAATGGAAGAGGGGATTTGCCAAATTGTGTTTCGTGTATTTGTGACTCAAGATGTGGGAGTTGGTGACTGGTATCAGATTTTACAGCAACTTGCTAGTCAAAATGTACAACCCAAGTTGCTCCACAAGGTTTTTCAGGTAACCAATTGTAGGTACAATATTAAAGAATTGCAGCGCTTTTCTGAGATCGGCTATAGATTCCTTAAAGCTGCAAATCTTAAGAGTGTGGCGTTTTTATCAAGATGGACAGCTTACAGCTTACTGCACACCCGATGTCTACATAAAATGTTTCTATTTTATTCAGACCAGTGTTTTAGATGTAAAGCAAATGATGGCAGGCGGTGGGTCCATTTTTTGATTGTCCAATGCTTCAACAGTTTTATAAGGTGAGTCGTTTGGGCAATTTGTAATCTATTAGTAGTTGACTAGTGTACTGTCCTATTTTTGCATAGGACAGTACACCAGTCAACCATTTTGGTGTTGTTTGGATCATCTTACGAGGTGTACCATCTACATAAATATCGTCAATATTTTGTATTGATTGCTATTGCTGTGGCGCGTTCATTGATTCTCCAGGACTGGAAAACTGACTGTTAGAAATTGTTTTTTTGCTTGGCTATGTTATGCACCTAAGCCTGGCAAAACCCACCCACTCTACTCAGGACGAGGGAGTTACACACCTAAGATAACCCCTGCTTACCCCCTTGGTAGCTTGGCACGAGCAGTCAGGCCTACCCCAGAGGCAATGTGTTAAGCGATTGCACAACACACGTCACACACTACCCCCACCACAAAGGAAACACAAAACCAAGTTAAATAAAAATAAACTGTATTATACATAACATTATTAGACAAACGCAACATGTCAGTAATACCCTGCTACTCAAGCAGTTGTCAGAACATTACACAGCATTAGTACTATGAGAAAGCCAGCAGTAGTCACATAAAACACGTTGGTTACTGATTAGTCTGCAAAATAAGCAGTAGTCAGGAGAACATTACTAAAATAATGCATAGATCATGGTAAAAACACATACCCACAAAAATGCATAAGTTCGTAATACACATAGATGCCCATAAAAAGGAACATATGGAAACATATGGCAAGTCATGATAGCCACAGCACCATAAAGGTATGGTCAAGCAGAACACGGATGATGCTCCTGACCAGGGGCCCTCCCTGGCCAATTTACAAAGAACGGCAGGTCACAGGTCAGCACAGCAGCAGCAGTCCAAGGCGGTTCCTGGTGAGTCCCTTCAGCACCATTCTGTGTCAAGTTCCAAGTATGTTTTTTGTGTGTCTTTTTGGGGGAAAATCCCCTGTACTTATACTTAGTTTGGTGCAGTGTGAACAAAGAGGGGGAGAGGAAGTTCCAACCAGTTACAGCTGGTTCCAGGAGTGTCCCCTCTATTCCCCAGCACAGGCTCCAGACATCAGTTGGGGGTAAACAAGCCCTTTGTGTGAGGCCAGGGCACAGCCTTTAGAAATTGTGGGTGTTTCCCACCTCCCCTTCTCTCAGCCCAGGAAGACCCTGTGTACAGGCTGTCTAAAAAGTATGCACAAAGCTCTGCCAAGACGTGGACTGGAGACAAGCTGCAAAAACCAGAGTCATAAGCACAGAGAAATGCTCACTTTCTAGAAATGGCATTTCCATAATGGTAATAAAGAATCCACCTACACCGTTAAGCAGCATTTCTCAATACCATTACAACCATACCAAATATGCCTACTCTACCCCTCAAAAATCAGACAATACCCCTTAGACACAAGGCAGGACATTTCCAATGTAATCATATGAGAAGGCAGCTCTCACAGCAGTGGTAAACCAAATAGGCTGTTTGTCACTACCAGGACAGGCCACGCTACTAGGCACATGCGTTCTACATATATAGCACCCTGCCCATAGGGCTAGCTAGGGCCCAACTTACGGCTGACTCACATGCAGTAAAAGGGGAGTGTCAGGCTTGGCAAGTAAATTTAGATGCCAGGTTCCTGTGGCAGTAGGCATGCGCACACAGGCCTTGCACTAGTAGGTCTGAGACAGGTTTGAAAGGCCACTTCTGTGGGTGGCGCAAGCAGCGCTGCATGCCCACTAATAGCATTTAATTTACAGGCCCTGGGTGTTAGGATACCACTGTACAATGGACTTACAGGTAAATTAAATGTGCCAATCAGGTATAAGCCAATCATACCACGTTTACAGGGAGAGCACATGCACTTTAGTACTGATTAGCAGTGATAAAGTGACCAGAGTCATAACGTCAGCCAAAAAGGGTCAGAAAAATTAGGAGGAGAATGCGCAATGTTTGGGGAATTACCCTGTAAAAAAGTGCCAGGTCCAACACCGATGTAGTCCCATTATATTTGCAGTGATATAACAAAATGGTTAGGACTAGATCTTTTTTGAAGAAGCCCATGCCAAACGGCTGGGGGCTTTTCTGACATTTAATGCAACTTGGGCTTCCTTAACACAGCTATAATACAACCTAAGGGTGGTGTAGCCCTTCGAGGCTTAGTGTTCGAGTTCTAGTTTTTGATAATAGTGTTCCTACGAGATGATTTGTTCATCCCCCAAAGACTCATCGCGCTTTACTTTCCCGATTATAACTACTAATAATAGTTTATGAATGATGCAAAGACTTGCAATTTAAATGGGTGCTTTGGAGCCTATGTTAGGAAATTAATTGGAGGTATGCACTTTTTATGTCCTTTATTTATCCCTATACTTTAATATTTTGCTGTTAACTTTATCTAATTAACAATTGCTTTAATTAAAATTTGTTTTGTATTGCAAAGTTTCGATGTCTATGATTTGATGTTTTTGCACTTTAATATTTGCTGCTGTTTGTATCCAACTAAGAATGGGTCTTGCTGATTCTTTCATTCTGTTGTATTGCACTGATTTATGATGCTACATTTTTGCACTTGTTACCTGTTCTCATGAAATATAGAACTGGCTTTCTGCTACTGTACGGATTTGCGCAACACACTTTTTTTAGGCCGCTAGTTTACTACTGAACCTTAATATATGAATACTGCCATCTATTCCTGTATATTTGATACTTGCACTATGCTGTCCGATGATAATAATAAGCTATTGGTAATTGTGTAAAGATTATGATTTGCTGTACGCTTCTCAATTAAAAAAGTTTTTTTTAAAGAGTCTTGATTCTGCTCTCCTCTGTCTCAAACCGCAATTGCATCCCCTCTCATATTCATTAATGTTGTGTGTCCCATATTATCATAAATCCATAGGGTCGTTATTATGTCTCCCATAGAGGGGAAGCCAGGGATGTGCAATATGTCATACACATTAATCATAACACATCATTTACAACCCCACAGGGGCCCCAGCCAATGTCATCGGAGAGGAGGTGCCAGCACTAGACAGTCCCTCAACTGAAGAGGCCCATAGTGACGACATTAACCTTGGTCTTCAAGATATGGACACGTCAATCAGCAGTCTGTCCATCTGTACAGAGACCGCAGGTCACACCTCGCACACAAGACAATCAGGGACCTGGGGTCAATGGCACTGGGCACACGGTTCAGGGCACAGAGGCACAGGCCAACAGGGACACTGGGAGCCAGGGGGAGGACAGGGCAAGCGAACCGACTCTTCAGGAGGCACTCTCCAAGATCCTGGGAGCCTACCAACATTCCCAGGACTCGATGGGCGAGATCCTAGACAACGTGCAAGAGAGCAGGCAGCTGCAGGAAGGACAGTACCATGGGATCAGGGAGGACTTGCAGGCCAACAACAACACCCTGATCTCCATAGCAGAGGTGCTGGCAGACATGGCCAACATTATGAGGGAGGCAGTGTCACACCAGTGGGCCCCTACCATTACCCAGTCATCTGAACTGCCTTCCACTTTCGCTGCCACTAGTGGCCAGGAGGCCCCGCCACAGGACTCACCGGCCACCAGCACCCCTCCCCCTGCAGAAGGTGAAATACCCCGCAAACGTTCCTTGCGATCCAGACAGAAGCCAGAGAAATATGCCAAGACCCCCACCAGAAAATGAGACTCTCCTGACCGTATCATGATAGTCCAATCTGCCACCTTTTCCGGGGCGGTGCCAATGACATCAAAAGCCTGGCGGAAACAGATCTCAGAAGTCAAAGGACTCATCTGTGGAGACTCAGGGAAGAACTACGCCGCAATGGAGCCCGAGCGGAACATATTCCCAATGGAAATTTACGTCCTGCTCCTCCACGAACACCAACGACGGCGAAGAAGACCACGGTGAGTACAGCCACCTAGCACACAAGGGAGAAGCGAAGGAAAAAGAGAGTGACACACACACACAACACGCAACAGCCCCACCCCCAACACCATACATACAAGCAGATGCAGCAACATAAAATATTTACCCCGTACCCCTCAGGAATAATGCAAGGACAACTCCAATAGATAAAAGTGAGTGTAATAAGATAAAGATAGTAGCAATACGTGTATCCAAATCAAAAAAGTATATACATATTTACAAATGAAGGGACACTGCCCAGTCCTCAATGTCCGTGTGCCACAGGGCCACATTACAAAGTCCAAGGACCCACTTTACTCCTGCAACAACATGGAGAGAACACTGCAGAGGCATCAGTTTGAAAATAGGCCGGCACCTCAGGGGGAAGGGGAATGGGGGGCACATCAGCCGGCAGATGGTACAACGTCACTTGTCCTGGAGGGGGCAACATACCCATTACTCAGTCTTGGGGAGTGCAAGGCCACAGTCTCTCAAGGGGGTGACTTGCCCACATGCTCTGGAGGGGCAACATCCCCATTACTCAGTCCTGGGGAGTGCAAGGTCACAGTCTCTCAAGTGGGTGACTTGCCGACATGCTCTGGAGGAGGCATCGTGCCCAGTGATCTTCATCCTGGGGAGGATGGGGTGAGTGGATGGCTTCTCCTCTGGTTCTGGAAGAGGCATTGTGTCCAGTGATCTACATCCTGGGTAGGATGGGGTGAGTGGATGGCATCTCGACTGGTTCTGGAGAGGGCATCGTACCCTGTGATGCAGATCTTGGGGAGTGCAAGGTCACAGTCTCTCAGGTGGGTGTCACACTCACAGGATTTGCAGGGGGCAGGCCGCACAACAGCCTATGGACGCAGGTCTACAGAATGTCTGCCGGTGGTGATGGCTATTCAGTGGTGGCAGTGGTGGTGCTGCTGCTGGTAGTGGTGGGGGGAGGCTCCTGCCCATCCCCTGCAGCCTTGGACGGCTGCCCACTGGTGCTGCTGCTGCTGCTGGTGGCGGTGCTGCTGCTGCTGGTAGTGGTGGGGGAGGCTCTACCCATCCCCTGCAGCCTCAGATGGCTACCCACTGGTGCTGCTGCTGCTGGTGGCGGTGCTGCTGGCGGAGCTGGTGGAAGTGGTGGGGGGAAGCTCCTGCCCATCCCCTGCAGCCTCAGATGGCTGCCCACTGCTGGTGGTGGTGGTGCTGGTAGTGGTGAGGGGAGGCTCCAGCCCATCCCCTGCAGCCTCTGACAGCTGCACAACCATGGTTGGTGTTGGGGTCTCTGACTGAGTCCCAGCACCAGGCCCCTTGTCCTTACTGCCTACTGGTGCAGGCCCCTTGCCCTACCTGCTTGCAGCTGGGGATGGCTCCTTGCTCCTCTTGGCAGCAGCTGGGGATTGCTCCTTGCTCCTTTTAGCAGAAGCTGGGGGTGGCTCCTTGCCCTTCCTTGCAGCAGCTGGGGGTGGCTCCTTGCCCTTCCTTGAAGCACTTGGGGAAGGCACCCTTTCTGTCTGGCTGGCTGGTGCCCGGGATCCTTTCCCACCTGGTGTTGCTTGGGACACTACTGTGCCTGTGGACTGGGTGGCTGAGGTGCTTGGCTGGGGTTTGACCACCCTGGCCTGACGTGAAGGACTGGGGGGAGGAGGGGTGGGGAAGAGGTCAACGGCAAAGAGGAAAAGCTTCTTAGGGACATTGGGGCAGGAAGAGGGAGAAGTTTTCGGAGAGGAGGAAGAGGGAGTGGTTTTAGGAGGTGTCCGTCTGCTGTGTTTGGGTGCAGGTGCATGGGCTGGATGCTTTTGTGAGGTGGCTGGCTGTTGGGTGTCTGAGTGCTTGTGTTTGTGTACTTTGGGAGGAGGGGGCACAGACACAGTGGGAGAGGACACAGGGGGCATGTGCATGGATGTTGGGGTGGTGACTGCCAGTGAGGTATGTGTTCTGATAGGTGTGCTGGTGATGGGGGTAGTGGATGAGGATGTAGTGCATGCTGGTGTGAGTGTAGACGCAACTGGGAGGGAGGTGGACGAGGAGGAGCAGAGGCCACAGTGGAAGCAGTGGATGTTTGTATATCTGCATCTGGATGGTGTTTGTGTGAGTGCCTGTGGGATGAAGTGTGGTGCTTGTGTTTGCCATGTCCACTCTTGTGTGTCGTCCTGTGTGCATGCTCGTCTGCCTGTGTGCTTGGGATAGGTTGGGGTTGAGGAGAATGGGACTAGGAAGAGGAAGTTGGAGGGGGAGGGTGGAAACAGGGACAATGGCTGCCATCAGAGAGGAGGCCAGAGCCTGGATTGATCTCTGTTGGGCCACCAAGCCAGTATGAATGCCCTCCAGAAATGCATTGGACTGTTTAGTAGTAGTAGAAAATTCCTTTTGTTTGGCATAAGCCTTAAAAGTATAAAAACAATAAAAATGTACAATTACATATTACACCGCAGATAAAAACACGACGGAAACAGGAATTTCGAAGGGAAAACGCTCACCTCTTCACACTCCACGAGGAACGAGGACACCATGGACCCGGAACTCCAAATCCTACCTGCAACAGTCTTCCTGCTCCTGTACCAGGAGCACGAACGCCGGCGGTGAAGACCACGGTGAGTACTGCACCTATGACATAGGGGAGGGGGGAGGGAAAAAACAGGGACACACACACGCAACACCCCCACCCTCACCCACTACAACACACACACTAATACATATCTATACATCATAGTTACACCCCCCAAACCTCCCGGAAGAATGCAAAGACCAAAGAAAATGATTGTAACCATTGTAATCTATTAAAATACAGTACTATAAAATATATATACACTATAAATAAATATATACACCAATAATACAAGTCCAGGTATTGCACCATTTATAGTCCGTGGACCACTGGGCCCAAAATGCATGGGCGAGGCCCACACACGATACCAGATCAAAACAGAGAGAACACTGCAGGGGCATCAGATAGAAATACAACAGGCACCTCAGGGGGAAGGAAAGGGCGGGCACCTCAGCCAGATGAGTGCACAACGCCAGATCCACGAGGGGGCTCCATGCCCACTGTTCAGTCCTGGGGAGTGCAAAGCCACAGTCTCTCAAGTCTCTACAGTGGGTGGGTTGCCCACTGTTCCATCCAGGGGAGTGCAATGCCACAGTCTCTCAAGTCTCACAAGTGGGTGGTTTGCCCACTGTTCCATCCTGGGGAGTGCAAAGCCATAGTCTCTCAAGTCTCACAAGTGGGTGGTTTGCCCACTGTTCCATCCTGGGGAGTGCAAAGCCACAGTCTCTCAAGTCTCTACAGTGGGTGGTTTGCCCACTGTTCCATTCTGGGGAGTGCAAAGCCACAGTCTCTCAAGTCTCTACAGTGGGTGGTTTGCCCACTGTTCAATCCTGGGGTGGGTTGCCTACTGTTCAATCCTGGGGAGTGCAAAGCCACAGTCTCTCAAGTTGATAACAGTCTCCACTGGTTCTGGAGGGGGACTTGTGCCCAGAGTGCTTCATCCTGTGAAGGACAGAGGTCGTGGATGCCTCTCTCCACTGGTTCTGGAGGGGGACTGGTGCCCAGAGTGCTTCATCCTGCAAAGGACAGAGGTAGTGGATGCATGTCTCCACTGGTTCTGGATGGGGACTGGTGCCCAGAGTGCTTCATCCTGTGAAGGACAGAGGTAGTGGATGCATGTCTCCACTGGTTCTGAACGGGGACTGGTGCCCAGAGTGCTTCATCCTGTTAAGGACAGAGGTAGTGGATGAATGTCTCCAATGAATCTGGAGGGGGACTAGTGCCCAGAGTGCTTCACCCTCTCAAGGACAGAGGTAGTGGATGCATGTCTCCACTGGTTCTGAACGGGGACTGGTGCCCAGAGTCCATCACTCACCCAGTGACGGTCCCAGTTGCATCAGTGCCCCCGCCACTCATGGGCTAGCGGTGCTTGATTTGGAGGTGCCCTGTTCAGCGGTGCTTGAGTTGGCGGTGCCCTGTTCAGCGGTGCTTGAGTTGGCGGTGCCCTGTTCAGCGCTGCTTGATTTGCCGGTGCCCTGTTCATCGGTGCTTGATTTGGCGGTGCCCTGTTCAGCGGTGCTTGAGTTGGTGGTGCCCTGTTAAGCGGTGCTTGAGTTGGCGGTGCCCTGTTTAGCGGTGCTTGCCCTGTTCAGCGGTGCTTGATTTGGCTGTGCCCTGTTCAGCGGTGCTTGAGTTGGCGGTGCCCTGTTCAGCGGTGCTTGCCCTGTTCAGCGGTGCTTGATTTGGCGGTGCCCTGTTCAACGGTGCTTGATTTGGCAGTGCCCTGTTCAGCGGTGCTTGAGTTGGCGGTCCTTCATGGCCCAGCGGGGCTTGTGCTGGTGGTCCTTCATGGCCCAGCGGTGCTTTTGCTGGCGGACCTTCATGGCCCAGCGGGGCTTGTGCTGGCGGTTCTTCATGGCCCAACTGGGCTGGGGCTGGCGGTGTCCTCCTGGGCAGCTGGGCTGGGGCTGGCGGTGTCCTCCTGGGCAGCTGGGATGGGGCTGGCGGGGCCCTCCTGGGCAGCTGGGCTGGGGCTGGCGGTGTCCTCCTGGGCAGCTGGGCTGGGGTTGGAGGTGGCCTCCTAGGCAGCTGGGATGGGGCTGGCGGTGGCCTCCTGGCAGCTGGGATGGGGCTGGCGGGGCCCTCCGGGGCAGCGGGGATGATGGAGGTCTTCTCCGCTGTGCTGCTCTTCCCAGACTTGCCGGGTTTCTTGTGGCCCTTCCCCACCTTGGGAGGTGTCCCAGCTGAGTCCACACTCCCACCGGGACACCTGGGAGTGGCTTTAGTGGCTGGAGTCTTCCCCCTCTCCTGCCTGGCACTGGCTAACTTCTGATACTTCACGGGGGGACTGGCTGTGCTGTGGCTCTGTGGCCCACTGGCTGTCCTGGTGGCTGGTGCACTCCACATACCTGTGACTACAGGCACCACTGGTCCCGGAGATGTTGTGGCTGAGGTGCTAGTTCGGGACCTATGAGATGGACGGGGTGGGGGAGGTGTGGGAAAAAGGTCAAGGCTGCACATGAAAAGTTTTTTGGACACACTGGGATGGGTAGCTGGAGGGGGCTTGGGAGTGGAGGAAGAGGTGGTGGTAGTAGGAGGTGTACGTTTGGTGACTGGGTGCAGGTGCATGCGCTGGAGGCTGTTGTGAGGTGGATGGCTGTTGGGTGGGTGTGTGGCTGCGTTTGTGTATCTTGGGAAGGGGCGTCACAGACACACTGGGAGAGGACACAGGAGACGTGTGAATGGTAGTGGGGGTGGTGACTGCACATGAGCGGGTGTGCTGACGGGTGTGCTGGTGAGGGACGTAGTGGCTGAAGAGGTAGTGCATGCAGGTGTGTGTGTAGACGAGACTGGGAGGGAGGAGGGAGACGTGGAGGAGGGGGAAACCGTGGAGGCAGTGGATGTTGGTGTGTCTGAATGTGTGTGATGCTTGCATGTTTGCCTGTGGGATGTGTGGTGCTTATGTTTGCCTGAGCTTCCCTTGTGTGGTGAGGTGTGTGCAGGCTGGTCTGATGGTGTGCTTGGGAAAGGCAGAGGTACAGGGGATTGGGTCTGGATGGAGGAAGTTGGAGGGGGGAGGCTAGACACAGGGACAATGGCTGCAATCAGTGCTGAGGCCAGAGTTTGAAAGGCTCAGTGAAGGGCCAGCTGACCAGAATGAATGCCCTCCAGGAATGCATTAGTTTGTTGCAACTGCCTTTCTACACCCTGGATGGCATTCAAAATGGTAGACTGCCCAAAAGTGAGGGACCTGAGGAGGTCAATGGCCTCCTCACTGAGGGCAGCAGGGGTGACTGGGGCAGGGGCTGAGGTGCCTGGGGCAAAGGTGATGCCCACCCTCCTGGGTGAGCGGGCATGGGGCGAAGGCTGAGGGGCTGCTGGGAGGGCGGTGCTGGTAGGGAGGGTGGCGGCTGTACCTGTAGATGCGGGGGGGGCACAGATGTTGACGCCACCACAAGGGAGCTCCCATCAGAGGACGAGTCTGTGTCGCTGGTGTCAGCTCCTGTCTCCGCCGTGGCGCTCCCCTCGCCGTCCATCCCACTGGTGAATTCAGAGTCCGTAGTGTGGCCCTCCATGGCCATGTGGGATGCAGCTCCCTCGTGCTCCGGTGCCACTGCTCCTCCACCTGATGATGCTAATGCACACAAGAACAGGGAAACCACAAAAAGGGGGGGGGGAACAGAATAAAGACATGTTGAGTGCATGGATTACCACTACTGTTGGCGGACAAGACAGACACAGAAGCCCCCTGCACTACGCCGAGCACTTGGGCTCTACAGTGCAATTCCTGGGAAATGGCCTACAAGGCTATGGACGACATCTGCACACATAGATGACATAGGGGCATTAATATTTGTACTTGGCGCTCTACAGAGGTGGGGTGGGGGGCCACAGGGCTATGCCTTATGGAGGGGCCTAGCCTACGGAACTCGCCCTGGCCTAGGGAAACCCACAGCCCTCCTCCCCCACCCAGACAACTCCACTGCGTGCAAAGTCAGCTGAATGAGAGTGTACTCACCCCCTTGTGTCTGCTGTGATGCTCTCAAGCGCCCATCCAACTCCGGGTAGACCGCCGGCAGGATCCTGAACATCAGGGGGGTCATGGTTCGATGGGCACCCCTCCCACGTTGGGAGGCCATCCCCAGCTGAGCTTCCGCCGTCTTCTTGCTCCAGTGGCGAATGTCTTCCCATCTTTTCCGGCAGTGGGTGCTCCGTCTGTGGTAGACCCCCAGGGTCCGGACGTCCTTGGCGATGGCACGCCAAATATCTTTCTTCTTGTGGACGCTGACCTACATGAAAGGGGAAGAAGAGAAGTCATTACCAACTGCACCGTCAAAGTGAGTGGCCCCCATCCCTACCCTTGCCATGTGGCACATGCACCCACCGTCTTTCATGCATGCAGAACTCTGCCCCCTTCCTTCTTACATCCAGCCCTCTCCACACAGGCATAGCCCATACGACATGCTCCCTGTGTACTTATCTGTTTGTCTGGAGGACAGTAGAGTAGCGTGTACTGCGGGAGGACCCCATCAACGAGCTTCTCCAACTCCTCCGATGTGAAGGCAGGGGCCCTTTTCCCAGACGCACAGGCCATTGTCTCTTCCAGACTGAGGTCACAGCTGCACTTGCAGTCTAGGTCCTCTCCTGTCGAAGATCAGCTATCGAGTGATTCAACAGATAGGAAATGGCGGTCACTTCCGCAGCGGTGCGTACCATCACCGCCGGCATACATCGTCATTGGCTCCTGGGACCCATAGGGTCCAATGTTAACCAATGCAGCCTTGCGCCGCTGTCTCTGACCGCCTACCGCGACGGTGTACAACGCCAGCGCAGTCACCTCACATCCCATTGTCCCACTTCAGAGGTCAGGCAGCCGCCATTTCAGGGGCCCACATGGCCTAATTTCCAACTGCGTCACACATACCTAGGCCTAGTCTCAACACACATACATGGTGTTCTGGGTAAACTGTGGGTGCGTACCTCTGAGTTGTTTGACTCTGTGCTCGCTGTTGTCCTTCATAGGCACCGTCTGCTGGGACATGTGAGGAGATGGCGGCATCCTCCGGTGTACCGACCGCTGGTGGACCTGTCGACAATGGAGGAAAGACATTTGATAATTACCTACAGGTTTGACCGTGCCACAATCCAGGAACTGTGTACCCAGTTTGAGCCAGACCTGATGTCAGCAATCCGCCATCCCACAGGAATCCCCCCTCAAGTGCAGGTGCTATCAGTGCTCCATTTCCTTGCAAGTGGATCTTTTCTAACAACTGTGGCCATGGCATCAGGGATGTCCCAGCCTATGTTTTCCAACGTATTGTCGAGAGTGTTGTCTGCCCTGCTGAAACACATGCGGAGCTACATCGTTTTCCCTCAGGTGGAGGATTTGCCTACAGTGAAAGGTGACTTCTATGCCCTTGGACATATCCCCAACATCATAGGTGCCACTGATGGGACCTATGTGGCTTTGGTCCCCCCCACAGGAGTGAACAGGTGTACAGAAACCGGAAGAGTTATCATTCGATGAATGTACAGATGGTATGTTTGGCAGACCAGTACATCTCCCATCTGAAGGCCATCTTCCCTGGCTCAGTGCATGACGCCTACATCCTGCGGAATAGCAGCATCCGTTATGTGATGGGTCAACTCCAGAGGCACCGTGTGTGGCTATTAGATGAGCCCCTAGAAGCAAGACAGTGGGAATGGTTGTCTGGGGATATCCCTACAGATTAGTGTGTGTCTAACAGTTGACCCTCGACATTTGCAGGTGACTCTGGTTACCACAACCTGTCATGGCTACTGACCCCAGTGAGTAATCCCAGGACCAGGGCAGAGGAACGCTACAATGAGGCCCATGGGCGGACTAGGAGGGTGATCGAGCAGACCTTCGGCCTCCTGAAGGCCAGGTTCAGGTGCCTCCACCTGACAGGTGGATCCCTAGTCTACTCACCAAAGAAGGTGTGCCAGATCATCGTGGCCTGCTGTATGCTTCACAACTTGGCTTTGCGACGACAAGTGCCTTTTCTGCAGGAGGATGGTCCAGATGGCGGGGTTGTTGCAGCTGTGGAGCCTGTGGACAGTGATGAGGATGAAGCAGAGGAAGAAGACATGCAGAACAGGGACTCAGTGATCCAGCAATATTTCCAGTGAAACACAGGTGAGAATACATTCCTGCCTACTACATGTACTTTTACACTACTGCCTCTCTACTGTCTGTCGTTTTCACCCAGTGTATGGTCACTGAGTTGTCACTTTCTGTTACGGTTTCACAGATGTGGGTCCCAACGTGTGTCATCTGCTTAGATTCCTACGGGCATAGGAAGTGGAGCTGGGGCAGTTTAATTATGGACAGGGCGACAAAGAGGGACAGTGGGATGACAATCAGGGTGGTCTCATTTCTTGGCAGGTTCTTGGCATCGTGCTCTGTCTTGTTCCTGGATCTCAGGGACAGTTTGCGGAGTGGTTCTCTGTCTGCAGGGGGTGGGGTGCTGGTGTGGTGGTCCTGTGGCGGGGCGTCCTGTCCACTAGCACCGGCGAGGTGGTGGGCAGTTTATCGCCCATGCTAGTGTCAGGGGCCCCTTGTAGTGCCACAGTGTCCCTCCTGGTGTTAAGTAGTTCCTTCAGCACCCCTACGATGGTGCCCAGGGTGGAGCTGATGGTTCTGAGTTCCTCCCTGAAGCCCATATACTGTTCCTCCTGCATGCGCTGGGTCTCCTGAAACTTGGCCAGTACCGTTGCCATCGTCTCCTGGGAGTGATGGTATTCTACCATGATGGAGGAGAGGGCCTCGTGGAGAGTGGGTTCCCTTGGCCTGTCTGCCCCCTGTCGCACAGCAGCCCTCCCAGTTGCCCTGGACTGTGTGCCCACTGCCACTGCCCCCAGGTCCCTGTTGTTGTTGGGGTGGTAGGTTATCCTGGGTTCCTTGTAGTGGTGGACACACAGCTGATTGACGTGTCCTGGGGACGGAGGTATGGGCCCGCTGGGTGGGTGCTATGCTAGTGTTTCCAGAGGGGGGAAGGTCTGTGGTGGCCTGTGACTGGGTGAGGGGAACCGACTGTCCCGAGGTCCCCGATGGTCCGGGCTGGTCATCTAGATCCAGTTGGACAGAGGTGCTGTCATCACTGTGGGCCTCTTCTGTGGGTGGAGTGGACATGTCTGGACCCTCCTGTCTGGTGACGTTGGGTAGGGGTCCTGCAGTGGTGGAAAGGCATGATTATTGCATCTGTGTGTGGCATGGTGTGCAATGGGTGGGTGACCGTGTACCCCAGTGCTGGCATTCCTGTGTGGGAGCTTGTGTGATGATGGTTTAGGGGGGTGTATGGGTATATGCAGTGGGCATGTTTTAGTGATGGGTGTCCATGCTTTGTTGTTGCATGCAGGGTTGGTGTTGGGATGTGTGGTTTGTGATATTGGTACATTTGTGAGGAGTTGGGGTGATAGGGGTGAGGGAGAGGGTGGGGGTATGTGATAGCATGCAGGTAGGGTGGGGGATGTAATAGTTAAGATTTGACTTACCAGAGTCCATTCCTCCACCAACTCCTGCGAGGCCGTCAGGATGCAGAATCGCCAAGACCTGCTCCTCCCATGTTGTTAGTTGTGGGGGAGGAGGTGTGGGTCTGCCGCCAGTCCGCTGAACCGCCAGGTGGTGTCTTGAGACCACAGAACCCACCTTGCCCCGTAGGTCGTTCCACCTTTTCCTGATGTCCTCCCGATTTCTTGGGTGCTGTCCCACTGCGTTGACCCTGTCGACTATTCTTCGCCATAGCTCCATCTTCCTTGCAATTGAGGTGTGCTGCACCTGTGATCCAAATAGCTGTGGCTCTACCTGGACGATTTCCTCCACCATGACCCTGAGCTCCTCCGAGAACCTGGGGTGTCTTTGCGGTGGCATGGGGTGGTGTAGGTGATGTGTGGGGTGGTGTGTGTGGTGATAAGTGTGGTGATATGTAGTGGTGTGTTGTGTGAGGTGCGTGGAAGTTGTGTGGGTGATGGTGTTATGTGCCTGTGGATGCTGTTATACTTGCTGGTAGTGTCTCTCTCTGTGCTTCGTTCTCAATTCTTGTCGTAGGGGTTTGTGGGTGATATGGGTGTGTGTTTTATATTGTATTGGGTGTGTGTATGTGTATCAGGCGTGTGTATTTTAAATTGTCCAACGTGGCTCTCTTTTGGAGATGTGTGTGTATTTTGAGTGTGGCGGTGTGTACCGCCAATGGAATACCGCGGTTGAAAGACCGCCGCGTGGATTCGTGTGTAGTGATAGTGTGGGCGTATTTCTGTTGGCGTGACGGTGTCGGTTTTGTTTTCGCCAGTTTATCACTGACATTTGGTGTGGCGGGCATGTGTGGGTGTCTGAATTTTGGCGGGATCCGAGATGTGGGTCATAATAGCCGTGGTGGAATTCCGCAGCCGCGGCGGTGTGTTGGCGGTCTTCGGCACGGCGGTAAGCGCCTTTTACCGCCAATGTTGTAATGACCGCCTAAATGTCTTAATCTTCAATTAGGAAGAGCCTGTATATATGGGAAGTTTTCCGGATTCCTCCATCCAGCTATCATAGCCTGGGTTGATATTTTACTTTCTAAATACTTCAGGTCTAATTCTCTTGCTCTTTCCTTCACTGTTATTCTTAAATTATACTTCGAGATCTGCGCACCACACCATTGGTTATCACATAAACCTAGGAGGACGCAGATCTTTTTTAACCGTCCTCTCACTTGCGATGCCTAATGTAACTCACTTATTATAATTTCTTTCTTACACAATCTCGCGATCTTACAGAACCCTTCATCTGTTACGCTTAACCAAAACTTCAATGCGGCTCGTACGCCCAAATAAGTCCACGCCGTCATTTGACATTCTGCTCTTATAGCTTGTAACATATTCGAAGGGGGCAATGAAAGCATGCGCTTTACGCAAATGCTTTCTTCTATTTGCCAATTTAGCTTCCCTGAGAAAGTTACAACTTCCACCCCATATTGGAATTGAGGGCAACCATAGCATTAAAAGCTGAAGAGAAGGACCTCCATATTTACTATTTAATTGTTTTAATCCCCAGACTGAAGATAAGGCTTTATTTTTTTAAGTTTCAGTATGTACTTTCCATCTTAAGTGTGAATCGAACCATATGTCCAAATATTTATACTCTTTTACCTTCTCTATTTTTTCCCCCCAGAGTGTAATTAAATGCACTTTTCTCTTTCCCCATAGACATTATTTTCGTTTTCTCCATATTTACTATCATTTGTTTCCTTTGACAATTGGTATGAAACATCTCTAACTTCCTTTGTAGCCCTAACTCTGTCATATCCATTATCACTAAATCATCAGCGTATAGTAGGCAGGAAACATGCACAACATCCATTTTGGGGCTTAGCCCATTAACCTTCCGTAACAACCCTGGCAGATCTGACAAGAATAGTGAGAATAAAATTGGGGCTAACACACAACTTTGACGGAGACCATTCATTATAGGGATCCTTTTTGAAAGTGAGCCACTCATATCTAAAATTACTTGGGACCAGTTTTGTGAATGCAGGCCCTGGAGAAGAAAAAGTATATCCAAATCAATTCCTAGCTGTTTCAACATATCCCATAGCAATTTCCTGTCTACCAAATCAAATGCAGCACGAAAATCGACAAAACAGCAAAATAGGCTTCCTCGCCATTCAACTGATTTTTTTGCTAAGGCCCACAGACTAAAGCAGTTGTCACTTGTCGAATGCCCTTCCTTGAAACCACCTTGCTCTGCTGGTATCAAACTTTTATCATCTGCCCATTCTTTGATTAACCCCAGAAATAGCTTTGTGAAAACCTTTTCCCCTACGTCTAATAAACTTATCAGCCGTTTTTTTTGGCTGAGTTGGGTCCTCCTTTTTGTAAATCGGTCTTATCATGGCACCCTTCCAACTCTCTGGAAAATGGCCATAATCAAGAATTTTACAAAACGTAACATAGAAGAATTTAGTCCACCAATCGATATTCTTTTTTATTATTATTGCTGGTAGGTTGTCTGGGCCTGCTGCTTTAGTTAATTTCAAAGCTGCAATTGTATCTTTTGTTTTCTGCGGGACAAATGCTAATCTTATCTTCTCACCAAGCTTACTAGCAATACCACAGCACTCCTCATCCTCAGTACCTTTATATACAGATGACAGATATTTATACCAATCTTCTTCTCCGACCAAACACCGCATTGCTCCTACCCCTTTCCCCTCTCTTACCAACTGCCAAAAACCCCTAATATTCCGTGTTTTTATCACCTCCATCATTACATCCCAATTTTTATTAATGTATTCTTGTTTCCTCTGTCTTATCAGCATCTTATAATCCTGTTTTGCTTGTCGAAGCTTCTCTTCTTTAACAACAGAGGGTCTTTTCTTATAATCCCTTAGTAATCTTCGCATCATTTGCTTTCTACACCTACATTCCTGATTAAACCATACTTTACTATTATTCCTCATATAGGGCTCTCCCTTCCTCTTTCCCTCTCGAGATATTTTTAATTTGCTTTTAAGGCAATTGACCATTAACACAATACCCTTATTATAGCCTTTGAATATGTCATTTGGGTCTTCTTCCATATTGATAGGATAGTTTACAAGCAAATTATTAAGTGCTTCTAGACTGCTATCTGTTAGTCGGGTCGTTCCCCTACGGGGATACTCAACCAACGCTTTCAGTGCCTTTTCTCTTTCTTTTTGAATTTTATCGACTGAGTGTATTGTTATTTGGAGCGGCCAATGATCACTGCCCTCGATATGCCCAACCTCAAAGTTTTGCACTTCTCCAAAGATCCAGGGGCCATACGTACAAACACTTTTTCCCATAGACACAGAATGGGCAAAAACCCATGCTACATCTAGCCCCAGGTGTTTACAAAAGCATAATCAATAGGGCATTCCTGATTACCTGTTCGAAAGGTCTTTTTGGCCGGACAATCGTTCTTCATACGCCCATTTAGGCAAAACATGCCCAAGGATCCTAATGTTCTTGCTAAGGACAAATCACGAGCAGAGCATTCTATGTTTGGAAAGATACTTCTAAGGATTTGTGCTGCTACCAATAGCTCCTTATATAAATTGTCACTGTCATGAGGATCAAGTTTATGATTAAAATCTCCCAACATTAAAATCAGACGGTAAGCGTTACCAGTGCATAATAGTTCCAGATCTTCCTCGAACAGTCCACGCTGTGTATTATAATCAAACACATTCCCCAGTTGTATATAATCGTTGAGTATCAGAAGCTGTTTAGCACCACCTATTACATTGTAGAGATCTACCTGGCCTGCCAATAGCCATCGACATTTAGTTTTTATTTCTGTGAACTTATCCACTATTCTGGTAGAGGCTAAGGTTATTAGTCCCCCTGATGCGCGTCCTGACCCTTGCCGAGTAGCTCCTCTAAACAGCCCCATGACACCATCCACTGGTTCCGGATCATAACACAGCAAGGTTTCTTGGAAACACATTACATCGTACTCTTCAAGCTCTCCTTTAAACCGCTCTTGTTTTAAATGTTTATTGTAACCTCCCAAATTCCAAGATAAAACCAAACGGCTGTGCGCGGGGCTTAATTCCATCACTCAACTCACCCCTATTATACTCATCCCAGGGATTTACAAAGGGTTCAAAACAATTCCTCCATTGTGGGTCGTTACATTCTGAAACTACAGTCACACTTAAAATACCATTGTTTCCATCCACACGTCTACTGCAATTTTTATTATATGACAGATTACATTGGACTTGATTTGGGAGCATACCTGCGTGGCACCTAAGGGTGCGCCTATCGTGTATCACGTCCTTTATCGTGTTTCCCTGCACTACTCTTATACCTTCCTTCATCAGCTCTGCCTCTGCTTGTAATACCAAGCGCCTAATGTAGTCAGAGTAAAAGAGTGCTTTAGTCACCTCTTCCCCCTCCGGGCTTAATATAAATCCTATTTGTTTTATATCATCTGACTCGATCTCACATAGGCTTGGGCATGAGGCCATAACCTCTAAGAGACGGGAACGATTTTATGGTTTTAACTTCGTTAGGCGTTCCCTCCCAATTTCTCCTCTCCACGGTGCCAAATATATCCACCTTCCTTTACTCCCACCAAAGCTTTCCTGCTCTTTATTATTCTCTTTCTTATTCTCAATGCCTATAGATGAAAATAGGGCCCGCTTTTCACTGGGCAGGTTGAGTTAGCTACTTCTCTACTCCCCCTCCTTCTTTCTAATCTCTTGATAATGTTCTCTCCCCCCGATCCACTACTTTGCTCTCTTAATTCTTCTACTACTTCCACATCCACTTCCACTCCTTGTCTACCCTTCTTTCTTTCCCCTCGCCAGCTAACTTCTTTGGATATACTAGGCACTATTTGTGACGTGACCCCTTGCTTTGGGGATATAGCTCCCCTACCTGGCCTTGAGAGGTTGTCCTGAACAACCTGCCCTATGTTCCCCTTCCTCCTTCCTGCTGTTTTACACCCAACATTACCTCACTTGCTTTGCTTCCTATATTTCGATAGGTAGGGTAGCCTATACAAACTATTACCCTTTCTCCTCCATCTCCGATTCCTCTTTATCACTAACATTGGATGTTTGGAAACATATACTGGAGGGTCATTTAATGCCTGTGATGTCTGAGCCACAGCTATTTCTCCTTCTTCGTTATTTTGTTCGGGGGTATCGAGGGTATCTGTTTCTGTTTCTTGATTCCTCTTCTCTGAAATAGGTCGTACTAAAGCAGGCATACTACCATTAATACATTTCAACTCTTCAGTAATCCCTTGTAATTGACTTTTATGGGATTTCCCCAGACTAATATTTGCCGCCAGTACCTCTAATATCGCTTGCAGAGTCTTTTGCATTAGGAACATTACATCTAATGGTAACTCTGCGGGTACGGCAGTGGTAACTAACGCAGATACAGACTGTCTATCCAGGGGTGAGGACAGCAAAATTACATCCAGTTTACTCCCCTCTCCGACAGGCCCCCCCACCTCTTAAGTTATCCTCCCTCACATCTGTTCTCTCAAAACCAAGTCTGGTGCTGGTGCAGGATGGGGGTCCCTCTTCTAATCTTATACTATCCATAACACGCGGCTTGGGACATGGGGATGAGGATTGCCTGGGCTCCAGTGAGGCCTTATGCCCATCTACCTCTTCGAGCTCCTCCCCTAGGACCAGGTCCCCTGTCTGCAAGAAGTCTGAGGCTTGAAAATCATTTCTCATAGGACAGAGTATTTCATTCTGATTAGAATCCAACATGACATTACCCTCGGACGCTTGTGACATATGGTGTACTTCCCAACAAACTCTCTGATTGATACCCCCAGAGGGGTCCCAGAGGGTTTTCCACCACTGCCCCCTTTGTCTCTTGAATGGTCTTGGTCCAGCAATTGTGGTATATTTCCTCCGCCATCTCCAAGCCTTCTTCACAGTTTCCATATGGTGCCTCCGAATGCTGGTGTTCCCCCAATGTTTCTTTTGTTTTAAAACCTAACTTCGATCCCTTCTTTGCGCCACGCACTCGGGATTTACTCACCAGCATTCTGAACACTGCGCACTAAGTACTATACTCTGTCCAGAAAATAGAAAATAAAAATAACTAAATTTCCACAATGATCCACAATGATCCAGAATTCGCCACAGTATTCCACAGTATTCCACGAAGTTCCACTTTACTCCCTTACAACAATTTCAGTAGCTCGTGAAGTTGTAAGGGCCGTCTAGCACAGAGGCAGTGGAATAAAAAAGTAGAAGGGTAAGACACAGGGTGAATATGTAGGAGATTCGTGGCTTTTCCTTGAACACAAGCTGCCTTGGCCTCTGCTCGAGGGTACAAGTCCAGTTCTGGTTGACCGCTGCACCCTGCGGTCTAATACTAGGAATACAAGGGGTGGGGAGCAGTATTTCTTGTTTTATGATATATATCCTTTCTATCAGTATCCTTGAGCGATATCCTTGGGCATCCTGGCTCCTTAGCTCTATCTCTATCCTCTCCCTCCTACCCCTCCTTCAGCGGGGATACTCCCTCTCACCTCCCCTCACGACAGGGGGAGAGATTAGGTGCTGAGAGAGGTATAGAGGTATAGAGGGCTCCGATCGACGGGCAGGGAGTGAAATTGCGAGGGTGCGCAGCGCAGGGGCACCATGGAGGCCCCTCCACGTAGGAGGCAGCAAGAAGCAGCAGGAGAAACTGCACCTCAAAACCCAAAGCTTAATACCTTGTTACCGGGCATATAGTCCAGGGCATATAGTCAAGGGTCAGGCCCACTCCTTACGGCCCTTCTAATGTCCACTGGCCCTATGTACTGGCCCTATGCAGGAGCCCCCCCCCCCACTGCACAGGCCACTGGACTCAGAAAAGTTTCAGTTTTTTTTTAATGGTCTTTCAAAATGCCACGGGCCCGGCACTACACAGGGAGGCGGGAGGCTGGAGGCACACCATCCACTGGGCTACCGCTGGGCTGATGGCTGGTGGCTGCTGGCCAGCCGTTGTAGCTTCAGGTAGGCGGGCAGAGGTGCCCTACAAGCAAGGACAGGGCTGGGGGACCAGGCTGGGGGACTAGGCGATAACAGCATGCCGGCCGAAACGCCGGCTGAAGAGCCTCCCAGCTGCTCCAACCGTCTCGCACCTCTCCTGTCAGCTGGTTTCATGTCCTGCGCACTGCTCTCCATGCGACCGCAAACCACCCGGCACTCCGACGTCCAACGTCCGACGTCCAACGTCCACCTCCATCTCCCCAGGACTGTTTTCAACATCCGTGTGCTTCTGCTTTACTTACAAATCTCTAACACGCAGGCAGGAACAAGAGAATCTTAAATGTAGTTCTCAATTATTGACGGTCTAAGCGACAGTACGCTAACTTCTAAGGGACAGTACGCTAACGGCATTGGACTGTTGCATTTGGGCTGCCAGCCCCTGGATGGCATTCACAATGGTTGACTGCCCAACAGAGATGGATTGCCGGAGGTCAATAGCCTCCTCACTCAGGACAGCAGGGCTCACTGGGGTAGGGCCTGAGGTGCCTGGGGTAAAGGAGATGCCCACCCTCCTAGGAGAGCAGCCACGGGAAACTCGCTGAGGGGCTGATGGGAGGGCAGTGCTGGTACAGGGGGTGTGGCTGTACCGGTAGCTGGGGTGGGAACAGAGCTGCCCGCCTGCCACCACCAGGGAGCTTCCATCAGAGGAGGTATCCGTGTCCGAACTGTCCACTCCAGTCTCTGGAGTGGTGCTCCCCTCACCCTCTGTCCCACTGGTGCCCTCTCCGTCGGTGGACTCTGCCTCCTGGGTCCTGTGGGATGTAGCTCCCTCCGTCACCGGTGCCTCTGCTACTCTGTCAGATGATGCTAATGCACATAAGGACAGGGTGACAAAACAAAAAGAGGGGGAGAGACAAAGGATACACTTGGTCAATGACGGCACCAACACCACCGCTGGCGCAGACAACACACTCACACACAGGGAACAGCCCTACGCACTAGGCAATGCACTACCAGTTACAATGCTAGTCACAAGGCCATGGGGAGGGACACATACCACTAACTGTGGCATACCTGGGACCCACACACCCCTGCCCAGTAGATGATGCCTACTAGCTAGGTTGGAGGAATTTCACATCAGAACCCTGCCCAACATGGGACCTGCTCTGCAATGTCAGGCCTGGCCTAGCAGCACCTACAGGCACACATCCCCCACCCGGATACCACCCCACCAGGTGTATGTAGCAATGAAGGGCGCTGTACTCACCCCCTTGTGGCTGCTGTTGATGCCCCCAAATGGCGATCCAGCTCCAGATAGGCCACCGCCAGTATGCGGGCCATCAGAGGGGTCAGGGTTCAATGGGCACTCCTTCCTCGTTGAGAGGCCATCCCCAACTGGGCCTCCGCCATCTTATGTGCCCAGCATATCATGTCTTCCCACAGTTTCCGACAGTGGGTGCTCCGCCTGCCGTAGACCCCCAGGGTTCGCACATCCTTGGCGATGGCATGCCATATACCCTTCTTTTGATGGGTGCTGACCTGCAGAAGAAATAGACACAGGGAAAGGTATTAGTCAGACTGTCCTGCCTGTTACACTCATGGCCCACAATACCCCTTTCCATCCCCATTAGCACAGACATGGCATGGCCCAGCATACATGCTGCGTGCTGCCCAGGACCCATCCTCCAACCCCCCCTACACGAGGCCTTCACACACATAACTCCATGCATTCATGCCCCATGCATCGTACTCACAGTGTACTCACCTGTTGGTCTGGAGGCCCATACAGCAGTCGGTACTGGGGTAGGACCCCATCCACTAGTCTCTCCAACTCCGCCAAGGTGAAGGCAGGGGCCTTTTTTCCAGTCACATGAGCCATGGTAGGTTCTAGACACAGGTCACAGCAGCACATGCAGTGTAGGTCCTCTCCTGTTGAAGGTCAGGTAGCAAGTGAGTAAACAGATACAAAACGGCGGTGACGTCCGCTGCGGTGCATAACGTCACCGCCGGCGTACATCACCATTGACCACTGTGCCCCATAGGGCCCAATGATAACCAATGAGGAGTTGCACGCGGTTCCCTACCGCCTCCCGCAACAGCACACAACATCAGCAGAATTACATAATTTCCACGGGTCCTCCATTCTGGACAGGCAGATGCCATTTCAGGGGGGGGGGGGCAGGCCATGGAGCCTAACTGCGTCACAGTACACAATTTCACATTCTTGACATATGCCACCAATAAATTGTAAAAATCACATCATGCATTGATTGCAACTGCTGCGGATGAAAAGGAGATGGAGACATCTCCCCGTGTACAGACCCCTTGTGGACTTGGCAAAAATGGAGGACAGGCATATTATCCTCACCTACAGACTTAACAGGGCCAAAATCACAGAGCTGTGTGCCCAATTGGAGCCTGACCTGATATCTGATATCTGTCACCCCCACTGGGATCCCCCTCTTGGGCAAGTGCTATCAGTGCTCCATTTTTTGGCCACAGGTTCTTTCCAAGTGACAGTGGGCTTGACAGCAGGAATGTCACAGCCAATGTTCTCAATAGTGCTGGCCAGAGTTTTGTCTGCCCTGATTAAACACATGTGCAGCTCCATCGTTTTCCCCCAGGTGGAGGATTTGGCCACAGTGAAGGCTTACCTTTATGCAAGAGGGCATATCCCCAACATCACTGGTGCAATTGATGGGACACATATTGCATTTGCCCGGCCCCCCGGCAAAATAAACAGGTCTTCAGAAATCCATGGATGTGCAGATAGTGTGTTTGGCAGACCAGTACATCTCCCATGTCAATGCTAAGTATCCAGACTCTGTGCATGATGCTTTTATCCTGAGAAATAGCAGCACCCCAAATGTGATGGCCCAACTCCATAGGCACAGGGTGTGGCTAATAGGTGAGCCCTGGTTCCCACCCAGTGGATGTTGGTGTATGGGTTTGGTGTGGGACTTGAGGGTTAGTGTGTGGATAACAGGTGTCCCTCGATATTTGCAGGTGACTCAGGTTACCCAAACCTATCATGGCTACTGACACCTGTGAGGAATCCCAGGACATGGGCTGAGGAACGTTACAATAAGGCAGATGGGCAAACAAGAAGGATTATTAAACGTACCTATGGCCTGCTGAAGGCCAGGTTTCAGTGCCTCCATTTAGCAGGTGGATCCCTGTGCTATTTACCCAAGAAGGTCTGCCAGATCATCGTTGCATGCTGTATGTTGCACAACCTTGCCTTGAGGTGCCATGTGCCTTTTCTGCAGGGTGAGGAGGCTGGAGATGGCCGTGTGGCAGCAGTGGACCCTGTGGATAGTGAAGAAGCGGAGGCAGAGGATGAGGATGAAGACACCAGAAGTGCAGTCATTCATCAATACTTCCAATGACACACAGGTAAGACAGTGTAATTTCACATTTCATTGACAGTATGATGTTTGACATTGTCATTGGCAGGCTGTGAATACCTACTTCTATGCCCACTCACTGTACCCATTGGCATCTCTTTTTGCAGATGTTGGTGCCCCACTATTGTGTCTGGTGTGTTCACTGCAGCCAACTACAGGTTGTTCCTATGTAAACAATACTGTACAGTTGAATTGCAATGTTTAAACCTTGTTACCATATGCATACTTAAATCATTTGACATACTCCATACTTGTATTTTTTCTGAGTGTGTCTATTGCAGTGCTCTGATGAAAAGGGGGAAGTGCAATGGGCTGGGGTGATGATGGAGGAAAGTCCAGGTTAGAGTCCAGTCTAGTTGCAGCACAGGTGCATTGTCCAAGGGGGCATAGGAAGGGGAGCAATGGCAGTTCAAGGTGGACAGGGTGACAGAGTGGGACACAAGGGTGACATTCAGGAGAGTCTTATTTACTGGTGGGGGCCTTGGTAAGAGTCTCTGGCTTCTGCCTTGATTGCAGGGAAATTTTGCAGGGTGGTTCTCCTTCTGCAGGAGGTGGGGTGCAGCGGCCTCCTGTCCACTAGCGGAGGTGGAGGGTTGTTCAGTAGTCTGGCTAGTGTCAGGGGCCCGCTGGTGTGCCACTGCCTTCCTCATACTGTTGGCCATGTCTGCCAGCACCCCTGCAATGGAGACAAAGGTGGTGTTAATGGACATCAAGCCCTCCCTGATCCCCTGGTACTGCCCCCCCTCAGCCGCATGATCTCCTGCATCTTGTCCATGATCTGGCCCAGCATATCCTGGGAATGTTGGTATGCTCCCAGTATTGCAGTGAGTGTCTCCTGGAGAATCGTTTCCCTGGGCCTGTCCTCCTCCTGGCACACAGCAGTCCTCCCAGCTTCCCTGTTGTCCTGTGCCTCTGTCCCCTGAACCGTATGCCCACTGCCACTGACCCCAGGTTCCTGATTGTCCTGGGTTTGTGGGGTGGCCTGGGGTCCCTGTAGTGGTGGACACACTGCTGATTGACGTGTCCTGGGGACAGAGGCATGGGCACGCTGGGTGGGTGCTGTGAGACTGTGCCTGGGTAACCAACTGTACGGAAGTCCCTGATGGGCCAGGTTGGTCATCCAGATCCAGGCGACCAGAGCTGCTGTCATCACTGTGGGCCTCTTCTGTGGGGGGACTGGATGTTGTTGGCACCTCTGCTCCGGTGACATTGGCTGGAATACCTGTGGGGATGTAAATGCAGTGTTATTGTGTCTGTGTGTGACATATTGTGCATGGGTGGGTTGCCTTCTATGGTTGTTATTGCTGTGGCAGCTTTGCCTTGTGTGAGTTGTTATTTGGTGGGCTAGCTGATTCTCTCTAGTGTGCAAGCTGTAGTGATAGGTGTCCATGCAGGGCTGTGAGTGGTCTCCGTGCATTGGTAGACCATGCAGTGCTTGGCATTGGGATGAGTGGGTTGTGATGTAGGGTGTGTGGGAAGTGGTGGAGTGATGGGAGTGAGGGTAAGGGTGGGGGGGTATGTGATGGCATGCAGGTGGGGGGGTGATAGTGATAGAGAGTTGACTTACCACAGTCCAGTCCTCCTCCTACTCCTGCCAGGCCCTCAGGATGCATGATTGCCAAGCCTTGCTCCTCCAAAGTTGTTAGTTGTGAGGGTGGAGGTAGAGGTCCACCACCAGCTTTCTGTACAGCGAGCTGGTGTCTTGCTACAATGGAACGCACCTTCCCCCGTAGGTCATTCCACCTCTTCCTGATGTCATCCCTTGTTCTGGGGTGGTGTCCCACGGCGTTGACCCTGTCCACGATTCTCCGCCATAGCTCCATCTTCCTAGCAATTGATATCTGCTTCACCTGTGCTCCAAACAGCTGAGGCTGTACTCGGATGATTTCCTCCACCATGACCCTTAGCTCCTCCTCAGAGAATCTGGGGTGTTGTTGTTGTGCCATGGGTGTAGTGTGAGTGGTGTGGGTGAGGATGTGTAGGATGATGTGTTGGGGTGTGGGATGTAAGGTGTGTGTGTGGTATATAGGTGATGGTGGTATGTGGCTCTGGTTGTGTGGGTGCCCTTGTCTCTCTCTGGTGGCAAAGGGTTGTGGGTAGTGTGGGTGTATGTTTTATACTGGTGTGTGTGTGTGGGTGTGGTGTGTATAAGTGTGTCAGGTGTGTGTAGTTTGAATTGTCCAATGTGGTGTTGTTTTGTATGTGTGTGTGTATTTTGAGCGCTGCGGTATGTACTGCCAATGGTTTACCGCCATTGAATGTCCGTCGTGGTGATTCGTGGATCATAATATGATGGGCGTTGTTCTGTTGGCGTAATTGAGTGGATTTGGCTACCGCCAGTTTATCACTGACCCTTGGGCTGGTGGATTTGTGTGTGTGGCTGTATAGTGACGGATTGGTGTGTGTGTGTCATAATATGGTTAGCGGATATCTGCCGCTGTGTTGGTATGTTGGCGGCAGTCAGCATGGGGGTAAGTGGAATTTACAGCAAATGTCATAATGAGGGCCTTTGTCTTCTGTCTGTCTGTAGACGGCTACCGCCGTGGTGACTGTTGTTTCCGCCCTGGTGGTCGGTGTGGTACATTGGCTGTCTTTCAGAGATATCACTGCCATGGTCATAATTTAATAATTTAATATTACCGCCACTTTATCACCGACCACCAGGGTCGTAATGAGAGCCACAGTCTGTTTCGTATGTTAAAAATTCCTTGAAAGTGCCTTCTTGAATGTTAAATAATTTTAAGTAGATTCTATTCATCCCATATGCACAGGCTTTACATTTAGAGTATTTCCTGAAGCTGGGCCTCTCTTTATTAACCCAATCCATCTTTGTTGATTTCATCTGTGACACATGACTGCCTGTTAGCAGTTTTCTAAGGGAGGCCATCTTTCTATACGTTATCATAGGATTATCCCTAAGGATCCTTCTTAGATGCTCATCCATTAATAAAATATTCCAGTTCTTTTGAATACTATTTTTCAGTTCTTTGTGCGAAGTTTTAAAATCCACGATGAAAGGTATATTCATTTCTTCCCTTGGTTTCCTTTTCCTGGTTACCAGGAACTCTTTTCATGATTTTGCCAGGGCTCTTAATAAGGCATTTTGAAGGTTATCCAGAGGATAACACCTCTGTTCAAAACGTGCAATCATATCCCGGGCCTGTGCTGCAAAATCCTATTATTATTAACAATGGTGTGTAGCGCGAAACAATTCCCTAAGAGGAACAGTCAATTTTAGAGCTTTGGAATGCACAACTACTACTAATGACTATAATAGTAACTGTAATAATGAATGTTCTAGTGTCAAGCCAAGTGTCAAGTTTATTGCTTAGTTAATAAAAACCATAAAAAAACTTGTAGAAAACCTTATAAATAATACATGTTCAAAACCGCTAAATAAATTATTTCTAAAACCACAATGAGCACCACCTGCATCCAGGCATTAAATTGGTGTGATAAAATCCTTTAAAGTGCTGGCAACTTACAGGAACAAGATAAAGTCGAAGACTGGGTAATTAGAGTGCAAGCATACAGACTACTAAATTTGGCCTGACTGATATCTAAAAGTGCTGCATCCAGTAAGTCGCCTATAGGCCATGGAAGCGAGGCATTTCAATGTAATAATGTAATAATGTAATAATCAGTAATAAACTTTTGGGTATAGTTAATAGGTTTTGAGTCCCTCGTACGGAGTTGAAGGTGGGCTTTGAGTTACTCACATATTTAGCACACCTTGATAAAGTTCTTACGTCAGTTTGGGAAGAACATATCGAAGTGCGCGCCCCCTTCGTCAGGAAGGTTGGTTTCAATAAAGACCAGTAGCACAAAAGGTGCAGCAATGATTCTCGTTTAAAATTAGACGGTCTACATGTCCTCTTCTTTGCATGGGTTTACTCATGCCGAGTTTAAGTCTGCTATTGGTAGGCTAAGCAGTCGCAGCTACATGACGTCTCTACACACCCGACTGTTATCTTTCAGAAAGGTAGGGCTGGGGTCTCCCAGCCAAGTATGAGATGTTCATGGGAAGTAGGAGGTCTGTGGTCTTTAAGGAGGCAATGTCGTGCTGGTAGGAGGTAAGTCGCGCCTGCCAGTTCATTGCCTTTTTCCAGGTCAAGAAAGTTATAGACCTCAATGTTAGCTCTGAAACTTCAATTTGAAGCAATATACTTGCCCTATGCAGTTGCTCATACCATGGGTTCCCTGGGCTCTGAAATGGCGAGACGGTATCCATTGGCTGCCGCTTTCTTTTTTTAGGGAGCTAAGGTGGGTCAAAGGTTTGGAGGTACTTGCAGTGGCAGCTGGTGGAATTCGAAAGTAGTGGGTGTAAGTGTTATGAATGAATTTTTGCGAGCGGAGTGAGCAAGCCTGATTGTTATAAAAAGGCTTTGGTGGGGCACGGGGGTTCTCCCCAGAATTCCCCCAATTTTGTTTTTGAAATTGGTGCATTTTAGTGCACTTTTCAGTACTATCTTTCTCACAAATGGACCAAAACTACTCCTGGAGATTTGGCTTAGCGCTTCCTCAAGCCCTCCTCTTTTCATGCAGGAAAGCAGGAACGTAACTGCCTAGTTTGTAAATCCTAAACTCATTCATAACAATCATGTCTGTTGGTTATTAACACAATGAATGTTTAATGGCACAACAATATCACCAGTGTATTGCCACCATGCAAATATTATCTGCAACTGCTTCAGATATGAATTTCCTACATTGCTCCTGCTGTGAACTGAACGTATTGAAACAAAATGAAAAGGCTGTGTCTGTGTTTTGAACCTCATCCAACAAGTTGAGAGAAATCATTGAATTGTTTTAAAAAGTGTAGAATGGCACTTTAACCATATTTTCCACTATCTGCTGCATTTGAAATATTCTGAGACAAGGCAGCAACCACAGGAAGTGAGTGAATGAGTGAATTGCAGGCTGCTGCTTCACATTCATTTTATAACTTCCGTCACCCCACAATGCAGCTTTGGATTTGTCATGAAAGGCAAAGTGTTACTTAAATTCTTTAAATCAGTATAGCTCAAAAAATGGAAGGTGAGAGTTTGACAGGATTGTGCCTAACCAATTAAATTGCACAAATCCATTTTTAGGCACATCGAGATTAGGTGATTTTCCCAGAATCACAGGACATTGAGCTAATGCAGAGACTCAGACCTAGTTCTCCATTTCTCAAATCTGCCGTCCTGGCCTTACAACACATCCTATGTTTCAGAACGGCAGCTCAGTCGTGACTGTGGATGCTGATTTCCATGGACCAGTCCCATTACACTTTCCGAAGATCATCAGCTAGGTATCACAAATCACTGCACAAGTATCATGGCCATAGAATACAGGAGTGATACCTGCACATGCAAAAAATAGAGCAGACATGCATTTGTGACCAGGATCTGAATTTCAATCTGTAGATCTCACCTGACATTTTACTGCCACAAAATGGTCATCTTTTCAACCTTTCCCAAAAGGGAAGCTAATATTGCTTAATTGTGAATGCACCAGTCTTTTGCAGAAGGGCTTTTATAGTTCAATGACACATTATCAGAACTTTACAACTGAGCTACCTTACCTTGTGTGAAGCACTTCCAGAACCTCTCATCATTGCTAGTAATGCGCTGGCTTAAATATGTTATGGTGTACATGTGCTAAAAGCTAGAAACAAACTATGGGTGGCTGAATGTTATAAAGTGAAACTACATATCCAAGCCCCTTTACATCTCTTGTTGCATAGGGCTGGTTAACAGCTGCACTTCTGATGTTGGGCCAGGTGACAGCTCTATGTGAACATGACCTTTAGGGTTTGCTATCTTTGGTATGGGTAGGTAGTACTATGGAAATTTCTTGGAGGGTTTTTGAGAGACTGGTAATTAGTAAGCAGCTTCAGTGACATTTGGGCAGTCTAATAGAGGTTTTGATTGACTAGCAGGCTCCCCATTAGTATCATAAAACATTCCAATCAAAAGTAGGAAGAGTATTTACAATTGTATTTGCTTAACCCCTTCGCTGCCAGGCCTTTTCCCCCTCAGGAGCTAGGCCTTTTTTTGGCTATTTGGGGCAGTTCGTTCTTAGGCCCTCATAACCTTTTTTCCACGTAAGCTACCCACACCAAGTTTGCGTCCTTTTTTTCCAACATCCTAGGGATTCCAGGGGTACCCAGAATTTGTGGGTTCCCCTGAAGGAAACCAAGAAATTAGCCAAAATACAGGGAATTTTTTTTAATGGGAAAAAAGGGCTGCTAAAAATTTCCTGGGAGGCTAAACATTTCTGAAAAGTAGACAACATTCTGAAATTACCAAGGGGTCATTTCCTACAGAAAATAACAGCTGAAATAAAAAAAATAATGAAATAGAGGTTACAAAAAGCAATTTTCTTCACATTTTACTCTGTACAACGTCTGCTGGACTTTTCTGGTTGCAGGGATATATTGGGGTTGTAGGTTCATCAAGAACCCTAGGTTCCCAGAGCCAATGAAGGAGCTGCACCTTGCAATGGGTTTCCCTTGTATACCTGGTATACAGCAATTCATTTGGTGAAATAGAAAGAGTGAAAAATAGGTATCAAGAAAACCTTTGTATTTCCGAAATGGGAACAAGATAAGGTGTAGAGAAACAGTGGTTATTTGCACATCTCTGAATTCCGGGGTGCCCATACTAGCATGTGAATTACAGGGCATATCTCATATAGAAGTCTTTTTTACAGACTGTCTTACATTTGGAAGGAAAAAATGTAGAGAAAGGCAAGGGGCAATAACACTTGTTCTGCTATTCTGGGTTCCCCCACGTCTCCCGATAAACACTGTACCTCACTTGCGTAGGAAGGCTTAATGCCCGCGAGAGGAAACGCAACATGGACACATCACATTTTTACATTGAAAACTGATGTGTTTTTTGGAAAGTGCCTACCTGTGGATTTTGATCTCTAGCTCAGCCGGCACCTAGGAAAACCTACCAAACCTGTGCATTTTTTAAAACCAGACACCTAGGGAAATCCAAGATGGGGTGACTTGTGGCGATCTCACCAGGTTCTGTTACCCAGAATCCTTCACAAACCTCAAAATCTGGACAGAAAGCCCTTTTTCCTCACATTTCGGTGACAGAAAGTTCTGGAATTTCAGAAGAGACACAATTTCCCAACCAGCGTTCCCCCAAGTCACCCTACAAAAATGGTACCTCACTTGTGTGGGTAGGCTAAGTGCCCACAACAGGAAATGCCCCAAAACAGAACGTGGACACATCACATTTTCCCAAAGAAAACAGAGTTGTTTTTCAAAGTGCCTAGCTGTAGACTTTGGCCTCTTGCTCAGCCAGCACCTAGGGAAACCTACCAAACCTATGCATTTTTTAAAACTGGACACCTAGGGGAATCCAAGATGGGGTGACTTGTGGGGCTCTCGTCAGGTTCTGTTACCCAGAATCCTTTGTAATCCTCAAAACATGGCCAAAAAACACTTTTTCCTCACATTTCGGTGACAAAAAGTTCTGGAATCTGAGAGGAGCCACAAATATCCTTCCACCCAGCGTTCTCCTAAGTCTCCCTATAAAAATGGTACCTCACTTGTGTGGGTAGGCCTACGGCTGGAGACAGGAAATGCCTCAAAACACAACATGGATACATCACATTTTCCCAAAGAAAACAGAGCTGTTATTTTGCAAGGTGCCTAGCTGTGAATTTTGGCCTCTAGCTCAGCTGGCACCTAGGGAAACCTACTATTTTCTAAACCTAGACACCTAGGGGAATCCAAGATGGGGTGACTTGTGGGGCTCTCACCAGGTTCTGTTACCCAGAATCCTTTGCAAACCTCAAACTTCAGACAAAAAACACTTTTTTCTCACATTTCGGTGACAGAAAGTTCTGGAATCTGAGAGAAGCCACAAATGTCCTTCCACTCAGCGTTTCCCCAAGTCTCCCTATAAAAATGGTACCTCACTTGTGTGGGTAGGCTAAGTGCCCAAGACAGGAAATGCCCCTAAACACATCGTGGACACATCACATTTTCCCAAAGAAAACGGAGCTGTTTTTTGCAAAGTGCCTAGCTGTGGATTTTGGCCTCTAGCTCAGCCAGCACCTAGGTAAACCTACCAAACATATGGATTTTTAAAAACTATACACCTAGGGGAATCCAAGATGGAGTGACTTGTGGGACTCGCACCCGGTTCTATTACCCAGAATCCTTTGCAAGCCTCAAAACTTGGCCAAAAAACACTCACATTTCGGTGACAGAAAGTTGTGGAATCTGAGAGGAGCCATAAATTTCCTTCCACCCAGCATTCCCCCAAGTCTCCAGATAAAAATGGTACCTCACTTGTGTGGGTGGCCCAGATGCCTGCAACAGAAAAAGGCCAAAAACCTGTGGAGATTGAGAGGATAGCACTGCGGGTTGATAAGCACATATTTTTCTTTTATACATCTTTAGGCTGACTCTGCTTTGGGGACCCACACAAGTGAGGAATAATTGTACTTGGGAGACTGAGGGGAATGCTGGGTGGTAGGAAATTTGTGCCGGAGCGGTGATCCTACAAAGAAAAGTGAGAAAAATATGCTTTTATAAGCCAATTTTGAGGTTTGCAGAGAAGAATGGGTAAGAAAATGTTGGGGTATCCACGCAGGCCATACCTCCCTGGACTCCTCTGAGTGTCTGGTTTTAAAAACTTTCTGGGATTGGTAGGTATCCCTAGATGAAGGCCGCACCCGGGACCAAAAACATAGGTGCCCCCCTCTCAAACACGGGAAGTTTTGTAATAGATCATTTTGATGCTCCAAACACTAAAATTGTGAAAAGAAACGCACTTAGGTTATGTTAAAAAGACCCCTTACCCACCAACCTAGTTGGTGTCATGCTTTCTCATCAGGTTCCCACCCACATCATTTTTACCACACATACTGGTTGGATTTCGCACAAGGGTGAGTGATGGTTCAGTAGATCAAATTTTATTAACAAGAGATTGCACAAAAATGAAATGCAGTGTTAATAACTGAAAGGCCAAAAAACTGAACCAATGACTCACAGCTCGTGAGCTGTAAAGCCGCGACAATGCACCAACCTCTTTACAGTCCATTCACACACCTTTCACACATGGCAAGCACAAGACCATTCATGCCACCAGCCACAGCCCAGCACATTAAAACACTCGCATCGACAGACAGCGCCACTCAAGGGCCCATCACTTTCATATGCCTATTTGCCTGATACAGCAATCACACCAGCTGATGGAAGTGTGAGGACTGCTGTTTGGCTTGCTCTGCCAGCCAAGCACCACCCCACTCAAACTGCCAGCCAAGCACCGCTCCATGCACACCGCCAGCCAAGCACCACCACACATACCGCTAGCCAAGCGCCACCCAATGCGCACTGCCAGCCAAGTGCCACTCCACACACACCGCCATCCAAGCTCCACTCCATGCACACCACCATCACTTTTCTTTTGTTATTAAACCACGAAGAAACCACTAACTAATTATAAATATGTACAAAACAACAAACACAAAAGCTCTAACTGAATACATGACAGTAATTGTAGGAAAGTACCATCTTGCCTGGCATGCTACCTCCATTTGTACTTGTATGTATGTTTGTTTTTGCCTGTGTCACTGGGATCCTGCTAGCCAAGACCCCAGTGCTCATAAAGTGTGCCCTGTATGTGTTCCATGTGTGGTGCCTAACTGTATCACGAGGCTCTGCTAACCAGAACCTCAGTGTTTATGCTCTGTCTGCTTTTAAAATTGTCACTGCAGGCTAGTGCCTAATTTTACCAATTCTGATTGGCACACTGGAACACCCTTATAATTCTCTAGTATATGGTACCGAGGTACCCAGGGTACTGGGGTTCCAGGAGATCCCTATGGGCTGCAGCATTTCTTTTGCCACCCATAGGGAGCTCAGACAATTCTTACACAGGACTGCCACTGCAGCCTGAGTGAAATAAGGTCCACATTATTTCACAGCCATTTTACACTGCACTTAAGTAACTTATAAGTCATTTATTTGTCTAACCCTCACTTAGTGAAGGATAGGTGCAAAGTTACTTAGTGTGAGGGCACCCTGGCACTAGCCAAGGTGCCCCCATGTTGTTCAAGGCAAATTCCCCGGACTTTGTTAGTGCGGGGACACCATTACACGCGTGAACTACATTTAGGTCAATACCTATGTGTAGCGTCACAATGGTAACTCCGAACATGGCCATCTAACATGTCTAGAATCATGGAATTGTCACCCCAATACCATTCTGGTATTGGGGGAACAATTCCATGCATCCCCGGAGCTCCAGCATGGACCCCGGGTACTGCCAAACTAACTCTCTGGGGTTTTCTCTGCAGCTACCGCTGCTGCCAACCCTCAGACAGGTTTCCGCCCTCATGGGGTCTGCCAGCCTCTGTTAATGCTTTGAAGTGCACAGATGGTGCCCTCCTTGCATAAGCCAGTCTACACCGGTTCAGGGAGACCCCTGCCCCTGCTCTGGCACGAAACTGGACAAAGGAAAGGGGAGTGACCACTCCCCTGTCCATCACCACCCCAGGGATGGTGCCCAGAGCTCCTCCAGTGTGTCCCAGACCTCTGCCATCTTGAATGCAGAAGTGTGAGGACACAATGGAGACCTCTGAGTGGCCAGTGCCAGCAGGTGATGTCAGAGACCCATCCTGATAGGCTCTTACCTGGTTCAGTGGCCAATCCTCCTCTGAGGTCTATTTAGGGTCTCTCCTGTGGGTTTCTCACCAGATAATGAACGTAAGAGCTCACCAGAGTTCCTCTGCACTTCCCTCTTTGACTTCTGCCAAGGATCGACCGCTGACTGTTCCAGGACGCCTGCAAAACTGCAACAAAGTAGCAAGCAGACTACCAGCAACATTGTAGCACCTCATCCTGCTGGCTTGTTCGACTGTTTCCTGGTGGTGCATGCTCTGAGGGCTGTCTGCCTTCACCCTGCACTGGAAGCCAAGAAGAAATCTCCTGTGGGTCTACAGAATCTTCCCCCTTCCAACGCAGGCACCAAACTTCTGCATCACCGGTCCTCTGGGTCCCCTCTCATCTTGACGAGCGTGGTCCCTGGAACACAGGAGCTGGATCCAAGTGACCCCAACAGTCCAGTGGTCCTTCTGTCCAAATATGGTGGAGGTAAGTCCTTGCCTTCCCACTCTAGACAGTAATCCTGTGTACTGCGTGATCTGCAGCTGCTAGGGCTTCTGTGCACTTTTGCAAGACTTCCTTCATGCACAGCACAGCCTAGGTCCCCAGCACTCCGTCCTGCATTGCCCAACTGGCTGAGTTGACCTCCGACTTCGTGGGACCCTCTTTTGTTGTGCTGAGACGACCGCTGTGCTCAGATTTCTTGAACGCCTGTTCAGGTACTTCTGCAGGTGCTGCCTGCTTCTGCATGGCTCTCTCTGTTGCTGAGTGCCCCCTCTGCCTCCTCCTCCAAGGGGCGACCTTCTGGTCCTTTCTGGGCTCTGGCAGCACCCAAAACCATCAACCGTGACTCTTGCAGCTAGCAAGGCTTGTTTGCGGTCTTTCTGCGTGGAAACAACTCTGCATCCTCCAGCACGCCGTAGGACATCTTCTGACTGAAGGAGAAGTTCTTGGCACCTTCCGTTGTTGCAGAATCTTTGGCTTCTTCCACTCGGAGGCAGCCCTTTTGTTCCTTCATCCGGGGGTTAGTGGGCTCCTGCCCCCCCCGGACACTTGCATGACTCTTGGACTTTGTCCCCTTCCTTTGTAGGTCCTCAGGTCCAGGAATCCGTCTTCAGTGCTTTGCAGTCAGTTGTTGTCTTTGCAGAATCCCCTATCTCGAATTTACTGTCTTTCTGGGGTAGTAGGGTAACTTTACTCCTACTTTTCAGGGTCTTGGGGTGGGGTATCTTGGACACCCTTAGTGTTTTCTTACACTCCCAGCAACCCTCTACACACTACACTAGGTCTGGGGTACCCACTATAAGTCAGGCCAGCCTCCTACAGTAATGCCAACCATGAAACTGAACATATGAAAATATAAAATGGCAGTTTACACTCACAGTAGTACCCAGTAATTATTCTCTGTGTGGTAACACCTGAAACAGCAAGCCACACACAGCCCAGGCTTTGAAGGACAGTCCGGGCAGTACATGCGGCTCTCCCTCCACATACTTCTTAGGGCACTGTCTCTACATTTCTTAGTGGGAAGTGTTTTGTGGGAGTAGGAGGAATGTGATCAGGAAAGTGGTGATCTTTCAATCTAGCCACATCCTCCACCACTGCTACTCTATGAACTCTTGGCCTGTTCCAACACAATAAGGCTCTCTATCACTGACTCCTGAAGTTTAACAAATTTCATCCTTGACTCAGGGGTACAATCTTTGAACACAATAAAAGCATTAAAAGTTGCCAAATGAACCAAATGGATGTCTAACTTTTTATACCACACGTCAGACTTATGAAGAGCAGTGTAAGGTTCCAACCTCTGATCTACTCTATCAACACCACCCATGTGCTTATTGTAGTCCGAAATGCACGCAGGTTTGTGCACTTCCGCAACCTGATCCCAAACAGTCACAGGGGAAGTACTCTCATCAGGGATGGTAGTCAGCATGTACACATCACTCCTGTCTGCAAATTTCAGAGCTAGCAGCTCATTATTACGCATGGCACTGCACTGTCCCCTCTCAAGTTTTTTACAGACAAGTTCCCTTGGATAGCCTTTCTGTTTAGAAGGGATTGTGCCTCAAGCAACATTGTCCACTCTGAAGAATTCCTTGACCAACTGTACTCCAGTGTAGAAGTTATCTACGTACAAATGGTGACCTTTGTTAAACAGTCGTTTACCAAGTTCCCACACAATTTTCTCACTAACTCCAAAAGTTGGCAGACAACAAGGGGGGACAATAGTGGAGTCCCTACCAGTGTAGACCCAGAAATTATACACATATCCTGTACTACTTTCTAACAGAATATACAATTTAATTCCACACCGTCCCCTCTTGCTAGGAATGTACTGCTTAAAAACCAAACGCCCCTTGAACAGGACCAAAGACTCGTCCACTCTTATTTCTTTGCCTGGAACATACATCTCAGAAAACCAATCTACAAAATGATCAAGAACAGGTCTAATCTTAAAAAGACGGTCACAATCACGATGATCTTGTGGCAAGGCTAAAGCATTGTCAACAAGATGCAGCACCGAAGAAGAAGCACATACCAATTACGACTCATGGTTGCAGGAAATATAGCCGTTGGCATCAAGGAACTAGTAAACCAATAAGAAGCTAGTGACAGCTTTCTGATCAAGCCCATCAAAAAAGTCAAACCCAAGAACTTTTTCAGATTTGTGGGAATCCACTGGGTAGCTCTAGACTGAGGCCTAAGTCTGGCAGCGCTGTCCCTCAAATACTGCTCCGCATACAAATTAGCCTGCTCAACAATCTCTTTAAAAAATACATCATCCATAAACAACACAAAGAAATTGACAGGCAAAAAGTTTTCCGTATTTACTCTATACCCTGGGAGACCAGTGAAGGCAGGCAACTGTGGCTGCTCCATGTTTGGGGCAACCCAGGTGTGAGGTCTTCCAATGGGAAACCTTTTATCCCCAGGCTGCTGCACTATTGGCACATCAGTGTCCTCCTCTAAAACAGGCCCTTCATCTGCACTCAGAGTGGCTTCTTCATCAAAAGATTCCTCTCGGACAGAAAACTCATTGCCAGAATCGTCACTTCCTCCTCTGCCTCAGATGCAGAGTCAGTCTCATAATCATGGTCAGAAGACGACTCAAAAAGCATGCCAACAACCTGCTGAGCAGTCACTCTACGGCTAGCCATTATCCTTTCTAAGAAGTGTGGCTTGACAAATGCGCCAACAACAACCAGCACTGTCTAAAATAAGTAATAAACAAAGTGTGGCTTTATCAAAAGAGTTATGTACTCAAAGACTATACCAGTAACTTGCCTGACAAAGCTAGACTCACCAGCAACTACTCTGCACAGACACAGCAATCACCAATGATATCCCACTAAAACGAAAAAGAAAAGCAAATTAGACATAAGACAACCCAAATATCAGTGTGCATAAATCTAAGTACAATTTCACACACAATTCTGCATTTAGTACAACACCTACAAACATGTCATTCATGCATGGCAACATTACTTCTTTGGAGTAAATTATTTTTACTTACCTAAAACATGCAACAACGCAAACCGTAGGTCAACCACTGCCAAAACCACAGGGAGCCACAGCAAAGGAAGCAAAAGCTTTGAACTAGAACAAAAAGAAGAAATAAACTGGCATAATCACAAAGGCAAAACCTTCGCCAGTTATCAAAAACCCCACCACCAAGCACTTAGAAAATGTCCATGGTGCCTAAGTGGATTCTGTCCCCCTTGGGGCAGATGGGCCCACAAAAAATGGGCTGATCTGCTCCCAAGGGGGGCAGAAATGGCCAATAGTTCTGTGCCCCATTTGGGGGGGGGGGCAACCCTTGCTAAAAGGCGGCACCCTCCCCCCCCCAAAAAAAGGGGGAAACAAAAAAATCCCTGGCATCTTGGGGGCAGATGGGTCTGAAACAAATAGGCTGATCGATCCCCAATGGGGGCAGAAATGGCCGTCCGTAATGTGCCCCCTTTTGGGGCGCAACCCTTACCAAAGAGGCTGCCCACCCACACAAAACACACATACAACAGAATCCCTGGGACCTAAGTGGATTCTGCCCCCCTGGGGGGCAGATGGGCCTAAATAAATAGGCCGATCTGCTCCCAAAGGGGGCATAAATGGCCAACAGTTCTGTGCCGCCTTTGGCGGGTAACCCTTGCTAAAGGGGGTGCCACCCAACACAAAAAAATTAAAGAGAAAAAAAATCCCTGGATTCTTGGTGGCTTCTGCCTCCCTTGGGGGCAGATAGGCCTAACAAAAATAGGCCAATCTGCCCCCAAGGGGGGCAGGAATGGCCAACACTAAAGTACCCATTTTGGGGGGGCAAACCTTGCCCAAGGGGTTCCCCCAGACACAAAAAACACACACACACAGAACAGAATCCCTGGGGCCTAGTGGGTTTTGACCGACCCCCCGGGAGGTGAGATCGGCCGAAAACATGGCTGATCTAGCCGGGGGGGGGCAAAACATGTAAAATATTATTGCCCCAGGGCAGCGATCCTTGCCTAAGGGGTCGCTGCCCTAAAACATTATCATAAATATACTCTCTGGTGTCTAGTGGGTTTCGACCCCCGCCCCCCGCCTCGGGGCAGAAAGGCCGAAAAAACATCCGATCTGCCCCCGGAGAGACCAAAACAAGGATATATTTATGCCCCCAAGGGAGCGATCTTTGCCTAAGGGGTCGCTCCCCAAAATAAACCACAAAAATCATCCTTGGTGTCTAGCGGTAGATTCCTGTTCCACGATCACACCCCTCCCAGCAATCGTGGAGCAAAAATCCATTGAAAACAGGCACAGGGGGAAAGACTCTTCCCTTTCCCCATGTGTCTGTTTTCCCCCAAAAAATCCCCCAAAGAGAAGGACTCACCTCTGTTGGGTCCTATCTCTCCACACACTGGAAGCAAATGGTTTCCAGTGCATCCCCGGCAGCATTTGATGACGTTGGCGTACTGTGAGCGTGCTGATGTCATCAGATTGCCGGTGGGGTTCAGAGGTGTAAGGGGAAGCAATTCCCCTTCCATCCCTGATGTGGGATGTGGGTGGGAGGCCTAGGGGGAAGTGCTAGCGCTTCCCCAGTGGGTTTGGTGCAAGACGAGCTGGTCTCGTCCTCGCACACAGCGACCGTGGCCAGCAGCAAGACCGGCTTGTCCAGGGCACCCGAGGGGTTAAACAACCTAAAGGCCTAAACATGTGCTGTGCCAAGTTTTGATAGTGTACATTATGAGCAATAATAACTATATTATGTGAAAGTGAAAACACCAACTATTAGTCACAAATCAAACTGAAATTTTGGGAATCATCAAATTGTTCAACACTTCTAGACATGGATAGATAGAAGCTAGTTTACGATATCAAGAAATTACCTGCAACTTCTTTTGGAAAGCAAACACTCTATTCATATACATGTTGTTACTGCTTTCTGGTGTGTCTTTTGTCAAAAATGCATGTAATATCAGTGCTATGCTGCACACATTGATGATCTGCTTGGCATGGAGTGGGAAACAACCACAGGTTCACTGGCACACTCTCACACTGCTGTATGATATGGGCGGGTTAGGTGCACCTGATCTTGAGACCTATTATCATGTAGTGCAAGGCAGTTTGGCACATTATTAGATACATGGGCCACAAGACCTACCCTGGTTTCCCTGCGCAGGTCCTTTTTTGCAGGCCTAGGTGCTGGATCCGTGTCTACGATTCACTGAATGTCACAAGCAACTGTTGGAGCCACCTACCAGACCAGCAAGCTGGAGCACTTTTATACTCCCCACTCCTCCATTTCAACTGGTGGTTGTGGTTCCCACTGGGACCAGAGAATGGTGTGGTGCGTGCTTTTACCTCCTTAGACATACACACTATGGGAATTACTTTGAGGAAAGGACAATGTGCAGTTGGTACAAGGTGCAGACCTGTATGGTGGCCCGCACTGGACTGATGAGCTTTTACTACCACAGAGCTAATCATGCTATGAGAGAGTTGCTTGGCGGACATCTGCGGGAACTCCTAGAGTTGCCAGCATTGTCATCCATACTACAGACACCCACTCCCACATGCATAGTATCCAGACTCTATGCTTAGACGCAAAAAGCCTGCAGGCCTGGCCTCACTAAAGCTAGATTAGACTGGCAAAGAGATTTACAGCTCACTGTCACAGGTGCCCACTGGCAATATTGCTGCTCGGTCACACAATCGATCTCTCTTAACAGTAGACACAGACTCATATACTTCAAATACATAAACAGAGTGTACTGTACTCCAATCAGACTGCCAGATATGGTTTGAGAGACAATGCACAATGTGCACGCTGCAGGGCAGACAAAGCAGGGTTTGCATACTTAGCCTGGTACTGCCCGCTGGTTCATAGTTTCTGGTGGGAGGTGCTTTCACGGGGCATCCTATACCTAGAGACCCCCAGCTGGCCCTACGGGGGTATGATAGGAATATCGTAAAATCGGTGTGATGACTTGCAGCCATTGGTCTACTCTTAGCGAAGCATAGGGTTGCGATTCTATGGGCCCGGGGCCCTACACCGCACCACTACTGAAGGAGTGGCACACAGACATGGCTTATGGTAATACCTGCTCAGACACCTATAGAGAGCTACTCCCTACATGCAATGCACCCCAAGACATCTGAGAACCATATAGATCCTATCTTTATAGCCACATCAACCCAGGCCATGACAATGCTAGAATGGAATCGGCAAATGAGAATGTGCTGTAGCTCTGTGTTATGGTTAATAGGGATGAGCATTAGAGAGCAGGTTTTTATTGTTGCTGTGACCCTATCATGTGACTATGGCCACGATACAAGTTAGATTGGGATTTGCTATATTTGACATGTAGTACCTCCAATGCATGTAATTGTAAATGTTATAACCCCTGACTATGTTGCTATCGCTGTATGTGATTCTCATTGATATATACTCTCCATAATGATGTGATGTTGTTAACCATTTGTACCTGATCTCAGTTTCTTTGTCAAACACTATGGGGGTCATTCTGCGTCGAAAGACCGCGGCGGTGATTCTGACATTTGCCCTGGGCTGGCGGGCGGCCGCCAAAAGACCGCCCGCCAGCCCAGGGCAAATCAACCTTCCCACTAGGATGCCGGCTCAGAATTGAGCCGGCGGAGTGGGAAGTGGGAAGTGGGAAGGTGCGACGGGTGCAGTTGCACCCGTCGCGTATTTCAGTGTCTGCTGGGCAGACACTGAAATACTTTTTGGGGCCCTCTTACGGGGGCCCGCGGCACCCCCTACCGCCATCCTGTTCATGGCGGGAGAGCCGCCATGAACAGGATGGCTGTAGGGGGTGTCAGAATCCCCATGGCGGCGGAGCGCGCTCCGCCGCCATGGAGGATTCAGACGGGCAGCGGAAAGTCAGCGGTACACCGCCGACTTTCCGTTTCTGGCCGCGGCTGAACCGCCGCGGTCAGAATGCCCAGCGGTGCACCGCCAGCCTGTTGGCGGTGCTACCGCCGACCTCCGCCATGGCGGTAATTACCGCCATGGTCAGAATGACCCCCTATGTCTGGCCTACCCTTGATTGCTCTGGTTTTAAATATACAAAGACTAAGGTGGTCATTATGACATTGGCGGTGAGTGATAACGAGAGGCGATGTTACTGCCAGATTAAGACAATGGCGGTGAGCACTCCCATAGACAGCCAATGTACCACACCATCCACCAGGGGGTTAACACCACTCACCACTACGGTAGCCATCAACCACCAGGTGGAAGACAAGGTACAGCCCACCATATCATGACACTGCAATCAGCCATGATTTCCGGGGGGGAACCAACGCCATAAAAAAAGCCTGGCGGAAACACTGCACAGACGACCAAAGATGCACCATCAGAGACACAGAGAAGAACAACACCTCCATGGAACCAGAACTGCAAGTATTCCCTATGCTCTTCTACACCATGCTCCACCTGGAACACCAACGCCAACAAAGACGACGACGGTGAGTACAGCCGCCTAGCACACAAGAGAGGGAGGGAGGAAAAGGAGAGTGGCACACACACGCACAACACACACCATACACACACACACTATACACACAACCAGCTGCAGACTTAAAACAAAGGCACACGTCACAATGGCAAAATAATACAAGGACTACAGTTCGGAAGTACTGAAAATGTTTAGCAAGGCAAAAGCCACCACTTGAACCAGATATGTACAATTGTACTCAAAGGGCCAATGCCCAGTCCAAAGTACTAAGGGCTCACATGGCCACAGGGCACAGTCTGAGGGCCAACTCATTTCCTGACAACTTCCTCACAGAACTGTGCAGGGGCATCATTATTGAAGTGGGGAGGCACCTCAGTGGGAATGGGGGTGGGGGGCACCTCAGCCGAAGTCCGGATCTTGCCCACTGGTTCTGGTGGGGGCTCCATGTCCATTTATCAATGCTAGGGAGTGCAAGTTCACAGTCTCGTAGGTGGGAGACTTGCCGTATGCTGTGAGCTGTGGGGGAGGAGGTGGGGGTCCACCGCCAGTCCTCCACCTCTTTCTGATGTTGTCCCTTGTTCTTGGATGCTGTCCCACGGCATTCACCTTGTCCACGATTCTCCGCCAGAGCTCCATTTTCCTTGCAATGAATATTTGTTGTACCTGTGCTCCAAACAGTTGTGGGCGTTGTTTTGTTGGCATAATGGTATAGGTGTTGGTACCGCCGCTTTAGCACTGACCTTTGGTCTGGCAGATTTGTGTATGTGGCAGTATTCTGTCGGATTGGTGTGTGTGTGTCATAATGCAGTTAGAGTTCCTTTAAGTAAGTATAACTAGCGCCCTAACTCGCTCCTTCACGATGCACAGCTAATTACTCCACATCTATCAGTGATGAGATCTTGAATGGCACCTTTGATATTATCACTGCAAAATTTGCAATACAACTATTGATAGGAAAACTGTGCATGGCAAGGACGCAAGTTAAAGTTACCTTAAGGACCTTAGGGGACGGGTTATAGTTACTTGAAGGAACCCTAACTATAACTGATGAATGTCTATGGTTTTGTACAAGTAAATTCAGAATCTGACTATAATGTCCCAAGAACCTTCGTTTATTTCAGTGAATGAATATATATATATACATATACACCTCTATATATATATATATATATATATATATATATATATATATATATATATATATGTAAATATATATATATATATATATATATATATATATATATATATATATATATATATATCGAAAGAAGCAAGGAACTCCAGATTGTGTTCAAGTTTAAGTGAAGAGCAGCTCCTACATAGAGCACATGAACTATAACTCGTCACTCTATCATGCACTCTGTTCTCACAAATGATGTGACCTGTAATTGCAATACCATAAGTGTTGTTGTGAAAGCTATGATTTTAGATGATATAAATGTTATAATATGAAAGGGTATGAGCAGTGCATGGAGAAGGGATTAAGACTCCAGAGACACAAAACATGAATCAATATCTCATCCCATTTGGAAAGTACACTTATAAAATGTAATTAGGAAAATTCATTGCTATCCTATGGAGGAGATAGGCATGTCAGTGCATGTTAGCGCATGTTAGTGCCTGTATCAGTGTGTGCTCGGGTGTGTCAATATCTGCATCAGTGTATGCCTGGGTGTGTCAGTGTATACATAAGTGCGTATGTCAGTGTTTGCACAAGTGCCTGCCTCGGTGTGTTAGAGTATACATGAGTGTATGTCTGGGTATGTGAGTGTATGCAAGGTTGTGTGCCTGAATGTGATAGTGTATGTATTAGTGTGTGTCTGAGTATGTGAATGTATGCATACGTGTGTCTGGATGTTGCAGTGTCTGTATCGGTGTGTGCCTGGGTGTGTCAGTGTATGCATTGTATGCAGTGTATGCAGTGTATGCATCATGGTGTTCTTAGGTGTGTCAGTGTGTGCATCAGCGTACCTGGGTGTGTAAGTGTGTACATAAATCTGCACCTGAGTATGTGAGTGTATGTATTTGTGTCTGCCTTGGTGTTGTAGTTTATGCATGAGTGTGTTTCTGGGTATATGAGGGGAAGCATTAATGTGTGTCTGGGTATATGAGTGTATGCATAAGAGTGTAAATGGCTGTGATAGTGTATTGCTTAGTTTGTGTCTGAGTATGTGAGTGTATGCATGAGTGTGTGCTTGGGTGTGTATGTGTATGTATTAGTGTGTGCCTGGGTATGTCAGTGTATGCATGACTGTGTGCTTGCCTCTCTTAGTATATATATATATATATATATATATATATATATATATATATATATATATATATATATACATGTGTGCTTGAGTGTGTCAGTGTACCTTTCAATGTGTGCCTCGGTGTGTTAGTGTCTGTATCACTGTGTGCCTGATTGTGAAAGTGTTTTTGTCAGTGTGTTCATGGGTGTGTTAATGTCTGTATCAGTGTGTGCTTTGGCATGTCAGTGTATGCGTCAGTGTGCGTCTGGGTATATAAGTGTAGGCATGAGTGTCTGCCTCAGTGTGTTAGTGCATGCATGAGTGTGTGTCTGGGTATATGAGTGTATGCATGAGTGTGTGCCTGGGTGCGAGAGTATATGTATTAGTGAGTGTCTGAGTATGTGAGTGTATGCATGAGTGTTTGCATGGGTATATCATTGTCTGTATAAGTGTGTGTCTGGGTGTGTCGTGGTATCTGTCAGTGTGTGCCTTGGTGTGCTAGTGTATGTATCAGTGTGTGCCTGGGAGTACAGTGTATGTGTCAGTGTGTGTTAGTGTCTGTATCTGTGTGTGCCTGGGTGTGTCAGTGAAGGCATCAGTGTGTGCCTTGGTGTGTCAGTGTCTGCATTAGTGTGTGCCTGGGTGTGTCCGTGAGTATATATAATTGGTGTCTCAATGTATGTCTCAGTGTGTACCTGGGTGTGCCAGAGTATGCAGCAATGTCTGCCTGTGTGTCTGTTTGGATGGATTACACATGGTAAAGATGTCATTAGTCACCTACATTATTACTGCAATAAAGGGTTCAATTGATCTGCATAAAAAGAGAGAAAACCTAAATATGTTACAATTTATAAATTTGCACAATAATGTTTAAGTTTCTGCAATGCAAATGTTAATGTTAATAATGCAGTATACATTTCTTAGGGTGTAAAGCAAGCACACATTTCATTTAAACATTTTCTTTTACCTTTTTTACTGTTCTCAGCCTTCATACTTTTACACTATAAATGATTTGTTGTGTGAAGAATCATTATTGAAGAGTGGGAAAAAAACAATCACATACATTGTACAAAAACAGCCAGAAATGCATAATATGTCACTGTAAATTATCTACACAATGCATTGCACTCACTACAATGATTTAACCAATTTTTGTAGCTGTACTCACTGAACTAATTTAAAAAAACATATGCTAAAGGTAGGTGCTTTTTTGTTAGGATTATTACGGTAGAACTATTTTCTATAAAGGATACAAGCACATGTGGAGCCTATTAAAGACATTACCCCTGGTAGGCCATTTGATTTTATAAAAAGAATCAATCAACTACAACTACACTATGTCACTTTTCCAATGGCAATCGTCTTTGGAACTTAGTAGGTCATGTTGCAATATCTGTTTGACTGTGACGATCTTTTCAATATATTGTGCCCATCCGGCTTCAGTTTTTAAATACAAAATGCAGTATCCAGAGGTAATAGTAAACCCCTTTATAAAAGATAATAACCTTAGTATTACTATTTTCTCCACGATAAAGCTCTTTGTTCTGGTTTTTAGTTTGGAATAACTGTTTCCAGATTACTGGCATCTGTGCTATACTATTCAACCATTAACTGCATATTAGCATTTGAAATTCGATACTGCATATACATATATCACCTAGTGGCCCTTGCCACTAGGTAGTTATAGTGAGGACCTAGCTTCTATTGAAAAAGTGTTGTTTTAGTTGCCTCTATGTTTGGTGCGGGTTGATGAACCTTCACTAAATTTTCCAAAAACATTTGGCACTCACGTCAGCTGCTGTCTGGAAAGTTTTGGGGTGTACAGTCGAGCAGGGGCTAAGAAAAAGAGGGGGGGGTCCGAAAGCTTGTTTTCCTCATGTTAATTCCGATTGGGATTTTGAACAGGTCTACAGCCCGAACCACTGTACACAATTACATTAAATTTGGTAGAAAGGTAGTTCTTGGTCCAGAAAGAGCCCTTTTCGTAATTTGGTGTAAATCCATTCAGTAGTTTTTGAGATACTAAAGAAAATTCAAATTTGTATATATATGGACATGAAGGCTCTGCAAACCCTCCCAATCTTGTACTGAGATCTGATTGGCTGCCATCACTTCAGCCTAGTCCTAGAAAAAAAGATAGAAAATAAGAAAAGGGCCAGGGTATGGACACCCTGACCCCTTAGCTCTGGCGCTGGGGTCCCAGAAGGACCCTGCCAGGGCAAAAAAGTAGTTTTTTAAAAACATTTGCTGTAAATTCATGATGGAGTTGTGAATTCATGGCATTTTTTTTTTTTTTTAAACAAGTGCGGTCTCCCATGCTTGTTTTTATAAGGCCCTAGAGGAGCCAGGTCCAGGCGGCATATAAAAAATAAAGGAGGGGTGTTGGAAAATGGGTTATTGGTAGGGCAGGTAGGTACCTACACCTAGCAACAAGCCACTAACCTCCACATAGGTACAGTTAGGTCTCAGTAAATTAATCCCAGCTCAACCCTTGGTAGCTTGGCAACGAGCGTCAAGGCTTAACTTAGGAGACAAAGTGTAAAGCATTCAAATATCACAAAACAGTAATTAAATAAAACACAGGAAACAGTTTAAAAATCCAAAACCAATTTATAAAAATAGTTTATATTTTTATCTTTAAAATGACACAAAAACGATTAAAATCGGTTCAGGGGAACCGGAGATATGAATTTTTAAAGAATTATTACTTTTCTAGCGCTTAGAAACAAAAAGCGCCAATCGGGTCATCTGGTTGCACCTCGACCGGGGCAAAGTCAAACTTTCAGGCCGACCGCGATGGAGCCCTGCTCGGCTACAGGTCACGGGAGGCCTCGGTTAAAAAGTTACCTTCTGACTTAGTCTTTATTTTGAAGTTTTTCTTCACCGGGACGAACTTGCCAGTTGAATCCGACCTCCTGGAGCCCTTGTCCGGATACGCGATGTGGGTTTCCTCGGTGGAGACTTTTACCTTCGGACTTAGTCGTTTTTTCGAGATGAAAATCCTTCGACCGGGGTAAACCTGGATATTGATCTGACGTCCATGGAGCCCTTCTCGGATACGATGGCTGGGAGGTCCCGGTCAACTTTTTACGTTCGGACTTAGTCTCTTTTTTGGATGTTTTTCTTTACCGGGACGAACTACGAAGTCAGGCCGGGTCGCGGTTGAGGCAAGCCGGCTAGAATTTCCACGGCGGGTCGGTCCCTCTCTGGAGCTTTTTTCCAAAAATTCTCAAATCTTTTCCAAACTTCTGGGGCTTCACCCAGATGTTCTTTTAAGGTTCTTTTGGGGTCCACAGCTCACCCCAAGGGTCCAGAAGTTCTGTGATGGTCCTTGGGGGGTGCGGACTTCAACTCCCAGAATGCACCTGGCGCAAACTCCTTTTTGGCCACTGGACAGTGGTCAGCTGGTCGCTTTCTTCAAGAGTTGGTGCAGGGGACTCTGGTTTAGCAATTTTTCACCTGTAGCAAACAGGGAGTCCCTCCTTGAACCAGTTGAAGCCAGGCAAAGTCCTTCTTGTGGTGAAGCCCAAGTGTGCAGCTGGTGCAGTCCTTCTGAGTGCAGGGTCCAGGTGCAGGCCAGGGATCCAGCAGGGCAGTCCTTCTTCTTCTTTAGTTCCTCTCTTGTTGAATTCTGGAGGGGATCTGAGGTGTGGGTGCAGGTCTGCCAGTTTTATCCTTGCTCCTGGGTGAAAAGCAGGGGGGCCCTGGTTCTCCAATCAGGGACAGGGTCGTCCCCCTGTGATGACCACTTCCTGGGAAGTGTGGCAAAAATCCATCCCAGAAGGCAACAGTCTCTAAAAATCCAACATGGATGAATCTGATTTTTGGAGGTTACATCTGGCTGAGCCCACCCACTGGTGTGGCTAAAAATCATAAACACACCCCTCTCCTGCCCTCTCCTAATCTAATCAAGGGGGCACCTAATTGTCTGGGGTTGCAGGATGTGGGGGTGTTGCTGGGTGCTCCAAATGTCCTTCTCTGCCTTTGAAGACCAGTTTGGCAGCCCTCCCCCTTCCTGCCTCACCATCTGCTGAGGGGAGATTCTCTCCCCCAAGCACATTCCTTTGTGTGAAGCTAGGCCACTTCACACCTCATCAAGGCAGCCTGGCAGAAGCTGCTGCAGGCTGGCCAATCAGAGCACAGCAGCAAAAACATTGCAGAGCTGAAATTGGCAACTTTTTAGGTAAAGTCTAAACTTTTTACCTGGACAAGTTATATTAAATCCAACAACTGGAAGTTGTGGGATTTATTACAACAATCAATTTGATACCAAATTCTTGGTATGTAACATTTAAGGAGACTTTAAAGTCTGCCCATTCTAGCCTACAAAGGCCATTTACTTCAATGAGGGAAAAACTAATTTGGCTGTTTTTACCTCACCAGGGCTTATAAATCTATTTTTATAAAGTCCCTGCTTATAGTTACATGCCACCCAGCCGTAGGGGCACATAGGGCACACCTTAGGGGTGACTTATATGTAAAAATAAGGTAGTTTAAGACTTTGGAAGTACCTTTAATTCCAAAGTCGAATTTGCATATAACTTTAATTTAAAAGCAGCCAGCAAAGCAGGCCTGCCTTTAAAATGACACTGGGCACCTCAGCAGTGCACCTAGGTGTGCACCACCTATGCTGTGGTCCCTAAACCTACATGCCCTACCATATACTAGGGACTTATAGGTAGGTTAACTTAGCCAATTATAATTAGCCTAATTTGCATATTGATTTTACACAGAGCACAGGCCCTGGGACTGGTTAGCAGTACCCAGGGCACCATCAGAGTCAGGAAAACACCAGCATAAAGTGGAAAATGGGGGCAAAAAGTTAGGGGGCCTCTGCAATCAGCCCTGTTTTCCCACACAACCCCCCCCCCCAGCCCACACACCCAGGAGACTCAGCCCAACCCTGGGAGAGTCTTCCTGGCTTGTTAGGCGAGGAAGACAGTGAAGAAAACTGGCTGTCCCTTTGCAGGGCCTACTCTGCCTTATATCCTCCTGTCAGGGTCACTCCCTCTGGGTAGTGAAGCCATCCCAACAGTAAAAGGACTCAACTCAAACTGAAACTTCCCTCTAGGGGGGTCTTCCTCCTCTCTCTCTGCCAACTTGGGTAGTGAGGTGCCCACCTCGCCTACTCCAAACTTTGCTAGGGCAACACCTAGCTTACCCAAAGAGGTCACCCAACACTTGAGCAACCCCACCATGACCAATAGGGTCAGGGGGCCTACTTTGCTATTGGCCCTGGGGTCTGCCTCCCAGGCCAAGTACATTGCTGCCAGGAAGGCTAGCACCCAGCAGAGGCTACTGACAGCTGTCAGTACCCAGAACCACACCCTAAGCTCTCCACTGACAGGTGGCTGAGCTGCTTTAGGGGCATCTTTGGGGTCCTGGCACCCCTCTTGCTGTCTAGAGTGGGGGGCTACCACTTCCTGTGGCAGACACCCTCCTTCCACTCTCCCTTCTGTCAGTGCAGGGGCAACACCTTGCATCTGGACAGCTGCCTGACTACTCAGGACTTCCTTGGGGTCAGGTGAGGCCTCACCAGTGCCAACTCTGGGCTTCCCCCTTACTGGGGCAGAAGGCCCTTGGCTCCCTGGAACTCTCTTTAAGAGTGGCCTACCCTTCCTTTTCTTCTTTCCTTTTCTTGGGGACCCCTGTCTCCTAACTGTAGGGACTGACTCCCTAGGACTTTGGGTTGGGGGGGCGCCCTGGGCGACCACCCCATCTGTGACCAGACTCACCTCTGGGAGGTCATTGCCCAGGATACAATCTAGGGGAAGGTCAGCACTGACTACCACCCTAATCCAGTCAAGGATACCCTCCCTCTCTAGGGGCACTATGGCTACAGGTTTGGAGGTGACCTCCCATGTGGCTATCCTGACTTTCTTTGTCTTTCCTGGGACATACATGTCTGGGGTCACTAACCGGTCACTCACTATAGTGTGACTGGCACAGGTGTCTCTCAGGCCAGTGGTAGGTATCCCATTCACTTGAATGTGGTGGAAGTGCCTACTCCCACCCTCAGGGATCACCAGCTTACCATCTGGTCCTGTCTCCCAGCTCAATGCTATGAGGACTTCATCATCTGAGGAATCCTCCTCTATGGCTACACTGGACAGCCCAGTGCTAACCACCTTCTTTGGACAGGCTGCATCTCCACTGAAGTGACCTGTCTGCTGACAGTCAAAGCAAGCCCTACTGTCCAAGAGCTTTTTTAACCCTGGGTCTCCCTGTCTCTGCATGTAAGAGTGGGAGTGGGATTTACTCTCCTCCTTCTTAGGGTTCTGGGGTACAGAGGGAGTCTCTGTGGTGGGCTTACCACCTCCCTCCTTAGGTTTTTGGGGACCTGTCCCCCCCTTCTTGGAGTCTCCCCCCTGGGACTTGACAACCACCCTGGTTCTCAACCACTCATCAGCTGCCTCCCCTAGCTCTCTAGGGTTGGTCTGCTTAGAGTCCACTAGATGCTGGCGTAACCTTTCTGGGTACAATTGGTCAAGATGTGCTCTCTCATGATCAGATTGTATAACCCCTCATAAGTATCTACTTTGTTACCAATAATCCAGCCCTCTAGTGCCTTTAGTGAAATGTCCACAAAGTCAACCCAAGACTGGGTACTGTCCTTCTGGGTGTCCCTGAACTTCATTCTATATTGCTCTGGGGTCAGACCAAACTTCTTGGCTAAGCACCTCTTCATACTAGGGTATGAATCTGCCTCCTCCCCCCTTAAGGTCAGAAGCCTATCCCTCCCTGAGTTGGGGACCAACTCCCACAAAAGGGAACCCCAGTATTGAGGCCTAACCCTTCTCATTTGGAGTGCCCTCTCAAAGGCCCCCAGCCACTTATCTATGTCATCCCCCTCTACATAAGCAGGAACTACCCCCTTGGGTAATCTGGGGCAAACTCCCCCACCCATGGACACCTCAGCTTCTTTATCGCTGCTTCCATCTCTTTTCTCTTTGTATGCCCACTTTTTCTTTTCTAGGGCCAGCTTCTCTGCTTCCAAAGCTATGTATGCTAGCTGGGCCTCCAGCTCTCTTTCTCTGATGGATGGGTTCTCTCCTCCTGAAAGGACCCCCTTCCCACCACTAGCTTTGGATCTGCCCCTACTGACTGTATTTACTGAGGACCGTTCTTCCTCATCCTCACTTGGGCTCAGATGCCTTCCCTCCCCTGAGTGGTTAGAGCTTGCATCCTCCCTTCTTTCTCCCTCCTCTGGAGCTTCTTCTGACTCTACCTCTTGGGCCTCAGCCCATGCTGTCAGGGATGTGATCAGGATTTGCTTCCTGAGATCAGTGGTTGCAGGCAACCCTCTTTCAATACACAACCCCCTAAGCTGGACTACTGTCAGTGTGGGTAGGCTAGCCAGATCAAGCTCCATGATTCCCTAGTTTTGTGTCAACAAAAACTTTTTGCAAAAATTGGAAACAAGAATTTAGAAAAATTAAAAAAATTCAATAATTGAAATTAATCCAAATTAAAAATTAAAAACAATTTTTGCACTAGGACAATTTAAAGGATTTTTAATTTGTTTTACCTAAAACTGTAACGTGATATTGAACACAAGTACAGGATCCCGTCGCTGCTTCCAATTATGTTGGAAAATGGGTTATTGGTAGGGCAGGTAGGTACCTACACCTAGCAACAAGCCACTAACCTCCACATAGGTACAGTTAGGTCTCAGTAAATTAATCCCAGCTCAACCCTTGGTAGCTTGGCAACGAGCGTCAAGGCTTAACTTAGGAGACAAAGTGTAAAGCATTCAAATATCACAAAACAGTAATTAAATAAAACACAGGAAACAGTTTAAAAATCCAAAACCAATTTATAAAAATAGTTTATATTTTTATCTTTAAAATGACACAAAAACGATTAAAATCGGTTCAGGGGAACCGGAGATATGAATTTTTAAAGAATTATTACTTTTCTAGCGCTTAGAAACAAAAAGCGCCAATCGGGTCATCTGGTTGCACCTCGACCGGGGCAAAGTCAAACTTTCAGGCCGACCGCGATGGAGCCCTGCTCGGCTACAGGTCGCGGGAGGCCTCGGTTAAAAAGTTACCTTCTGACTTAGTCTTTATTTTGAAGTTTTTCTTCACCGGGACGAACCTGCCAGTTGAATCCGACCTCCTGGAGCCCTTGTCTGGATACGCGATGTGGGTTTCCTCGGTGGAGACTTTTAACTTCGGACTTAGTCGTTTTTTCGAGATGAAAATCCTTCGACCGGGGTAAACCTGGATCTTGATCCGACGTCCATGGAGCCCTTCTCGGATACGATGGCTGGGAGGTCCCAGTCAACTTTTTACGTTCGGACTTAGTCTCTTTTTTGGATGTTTTTCTTTACCGGGACGAACCACGAAGTCAGGCCGGGTCGCGGTTGAGGCAAGCCGGCTAGAATTTCCGCGGCGGGTCGGTCCCTCTCTGGAGCTTTTTTCCAAAAATTCTCAAATCTTTTCCAAACTTCTGGGGCTTCACCCAGATGTTCTTTTAAGGTTCTTTTGGGGTCCACAGCTCACCCCAAGGGTCCAGAAGTTCTGTGATGGTCCTTGGGGGGTGCGGACTTCAACTCCCAGAATGCACCTGGCGCAAACTCCTTTTTGGCCACTGGACAGTGGTCAGCTAGTCGCTTTCTTCAGGAGTTGGCGCAGGGGACTCTGGTTTAGCAATTTTTCACCTGTAGCAAACAGGGAGTCCCTCCTTGAACCAGTTGAAGCCAGGCAAAGTCCTTCTTGTGGTGAAGCCCAAGTGTGAAGCTGGTGCAGTCCTTCTGAGTGCAGGGTCCAGGTGCAGGCCAGGGGTCCAGCAGGGCAGTCCTTCTTCTTCTTTAGTTCCTTTCTTGTTGAATTCTGGAGGGGATCTGAGGTGTGGGTGCAGGTCTGCCAGTTTTATCCTTGCTCCTGGGTGAAAAGCAGGGGGCCCCTGGTTCTCCAATCAGGGACAGGGTCGTCCCCCTGTGATGACCACTTCCTGGGAAGTGTGGCAAAAATCCATCCCAGAAGGCAACAGTCTCTAAAAATCCAACATGGATGAATCTGATTTTTGGAGGTTACATCTGGCTGAGCCCACCCACTGGTGTGGCTAAAAATCATAAACACACCCCTCTCCTGCCCTCTCCTAATCTAATCAAGGGGGCACCTAATTGTCTGGGGTTGCAGGATGTGGGGGTGTTGCTGGGTGCTCCAAATGTCCTTCTCTGCCTTTGAAGACCAGTTTGGCAGCCCTCCCCCTTCCTGCCTCACCATCTGCTGAGGGGAGATTCTCTCCCCCAAGCACATTCCTTTGTGTGAAGCTAGGCCACTTCACACCTCATCAAGGCAGCCTGGCAGAAGCTGCTGCAGGCTGGCCAATCAGAGCACAGCAGCAAAAACAATGCAGAGCTGAAATTGGCAACTTTTTAGGTAAAGTCTAAACTTTTTACCTGGACAAGTTATATTAAATCCAACAACTGGAAGTTGTGGGATTTATTACAACAATCAATTTGATACCAAATTCTTGGTATGTAACATTTAAGGAGACTTTAAAATTTAAAATAAAGTCTGCCCATTCTAGCCTATGAAGGCCATTTACTTCAATGAGGGAAAAACGAATTTGGCTATTTTTACCTCACCAGGGCTTATAAATCTATTTTTATAAAGTCCCTGCTTATAGTTACATGGCACCCAGCCCTAGGGGCACATAGGGCACACCTTAGGGGTGACTTATATGTAAAAATAAGGTAGTTTAAGACTTTGGAAGTACCTTTAATTCCAAAGTCGAATTTGCATATAACTTTAATTTAAAAGCAGCCAGCAAAGCAGGCCTGCCTTTAAAATGACACTGGGCACCTCAGCAGTGCACCTAGGTGTGCACCACCTATGCTGTGGTCCCTAAACCTACATGCCCTACCATATACTAGGGACTTATAGGTAGGTTAACTTAGCCAATTATAATTAGCCTAATTTGCATATTGATTTTACACAGAGCACAGGCCCTGGGACTGGTTAGCAGTACCAAGGGCACCATCAGAGTCAGGAAAACACCAGCATAAAGTGGAAAATGGGGGCAAAAAGTTAGGGGGCCTCTGCAATCAGCCCTGTTTTCCCACAAGGGGCTGCCTGTGGCCCCACTCTTGGGGTAATTTATGCCCTTGGAACCACCACCTCTCTGGGGCTTATATTTATTAGTATACATGGGAGCACAGCCCCTTGCATCCATGGGGACCACCACCTCCTAGGGGCAGAATTGCTTTGTTATAGTAAAGGAGCCCTGCAGAGCCCCAGGGGCTGCCACCTGCCTGGGTCAAAACAATCAACTAATGCGGAGGCGCTGCATGGCCCCCCGCAGCCCTTGGGACTGCCACCTCTCTAGACCTGAACTACATATGATAAAGAGGGGTTTGTCATGGTCCCCCAGCCCAAGTCACCACCACCTCCCTGGGGCTAATTGCAAACATTGTATGGGGCCGCAAGGCTCCCCCTCGAGGAGCCAATAATGGCCAAGGACAGCCACCCCCCAGGGCCGGCTCCAGCTATGTCCCACAGACATGAGGGCAGGGAAACAGAGGAAACAATTGCTCTCACCGACAGAGCGCTGCATATTTAGCATGTTTAGGAGAGTTGGCCAGTCCCCAATGGGTGGGGTTCCCAAGGCCAAAATTGGCCTTGTAAGGCCTGACCCCCCCCACTAAAAAAAATATTATAAGGCCGGGAACCATTGAATTGTAGTGGGCCCAGGGGATGGGGTCCCTGGGGCTGAATTTGGCCAGGGTAGGGGGGGCATATGGCCCCCCAACACTAGCCATTAACCCAACAAGGTTGCACTTACTAACCAGCAGAAAGTGCTCCAGTTGGATCGACATTTTGCACAAAACTGTTGGGTAAACAAGCAGGTGAGCTTCCGTAAAGGCCATGTTGATCATTTCACAGAAATTAAACTTCAACAGGAAGCACTCACAAATATAAACATAGCAGATGCCCCAGTTGAAGCCAAAAACCATGAGCAGCAGTGGTTGGATTTACATATGGTAATGAAAATGTCTTTACGTTAAAAAAAACCTAGAAATTCACTCAAAAAAACAAAGATTATAGGGATGTTATAGTTAGGAAATAGAATTTTTACAAAACCTTAGAAATTCACTTAAAAAACCAAAGGTTACAGGGATGATATAGTTAGGTTCTGAATTTATTCACACAAAACCAGATGAATTCAGCAGTTATAATTAGAGCTATTTCAAATAACTATGACTCACGGCCTAAGTTAACTATAACTCACACACTTGCTATGCACTGCTAAGTACCCTAGATAATACAGCATTCATGACAACTTTTATAATGTCAATAAGAATAATAATAAATATTAGAAGTCAAATATTGAACATAAACCGTGGATGACGGGGGCGTGTGTTATAGTTACCATAGGCCGCGAGTTATAGTTACTTGAAATAACTCTAACTACAACTGCTGAATTTCTCTGGTTTTGTGGGAGTAAATTCCAAAGTTAACAATAACATCCCTGTAACCTTTGTTTTTTTCACAGAATTTCTACGTTACACCCTGATGGTCCATTTTGTCAATTGCTGTAAGTTCCAAAATATCTGCCTTCCGCAGCTTTAGTAATTGTTCATTAAAACAGAGGCACTGCTGAAGTGTAGGTTTTAGGACAATGGATTTCCCTTCTTCAGTGAAATTGAACATTAGCTGTGCTGCTTTAAGTCGACTTTCCAAGCAATGTTTCTTCTCTTTTGTGAAAACACCAACTCTAATATCCTTCAGAATATTTCCGTATTCTACATCAGATGCTTGAGGCACATTCCAAAATAGTTCTTTGTATTGGAAGGTTAGCCAAATGTTTAGGCTTCCAGTACTTCCCAAGGACCTCAGTGTTTTATCATGGAGAAGTGTCTTGAACACAGGCTTTCTCCTTTCACTGGGGTTAAGTTGTAATAGATCGCCAAACAAAATTAAGTGCACTCCTCCAAACAGCACATCATAGTCTGTCTTCAGAATCTGTTGCATTCTGAAGTGTACAAAGGCAAGCATTAGGTTTGAGACCGTGCTCACCTCATCGATTATTAAAAGTTTAAATTTTTTTAGTACTCTTGAGACTTCATGACAAGCTTCACCAGATAACTTTTGGTACTCCAGTTTGTTGTCATGTTTTACAGGTAGCATAAATAGTCGATGCAAAGTAATTTCGTTAAAGGTGTGTGCAGCTAATCCACTTGGTGCTGTTACTATACACAACAACTTTGGGTCTGTAATCCTCAGTAGGTAAGTGTAAGAGCTTCAATTAAAAACGTTTTTCCAGTGCCAGCTTGACCACTGACATTTAATAGTATAGGCTTAATTGATGAGCATTTATATTCATTTTTCTCATGAAGGAATCCACGCTCTACTTTCTATTTTTCCTCTGTATATATTTCTTTCTGCTCATTGTCCAATTAACTACTCCAAATTAACATTTTTATGACTTGCTTGTTGCATTGCAGTCTCCACCTCAGTCACTGCTAGGGCAGCTTAATTTTTTCAACAGCAACTGTTTCCTTCTGTTCAATCTCATCATTTAACATTTTCATGTAGTTGGGAAAGACTGAACACTGAATGCTGTTTTTCACAGCACTGAAAATATTTCAGTAGTCGACAAAGGGCCAGAGTAACTGCGATTCAGAACTTGAATGCTTGAACAGTTACACAAGTGCCAAATAGAAAATGCTCTTTTATCAGGAGTTTGGCAACTAAGGGACCAATTTAGAGCTTGGTGGATGGGTTACTCCATCACAAATGATGTACATAGAATATAATGGACTCCTAATACGGCTGACGAAATATCCATGACATCTGTGACGGAGTAACCCCATCTGCCAAAATCTAAATCAGGCCCTAGGTTTTCTGTGGTTTATTAAATTCCTTTTGTGTGTCGAACCAAACAACTGTCACAACAAACTACTACATATTTCCCTTCATCTACATTTTCTGTTACATTATTTCTATATCTATAACATTAAAGCACTTCATTAAGACACATGTTTTCAAGATATGCACTCCTTCTTGGATAGGAAGTGTCGAACATATTTGTTTTTACAATGTATGTACTTTCTGGTTTGAACTCTGCTAGATACTGAATTTCAGGGAAAGGCTTCAAGACCCTGTTTCGCATGCTTGCAAGGCCTAGACTTACCCAAACATTTCCGCTTGACTTCTAGTACAAACTGGCTGAGCTCAACCAATCACAGCATTCATAGGAGCCATTCTCCCTATGTAAACGCATTTTCAAGCTGAAGCTGTACAACTTCTTTGTTAGAGACATTTCAGCAGAAATCTCCTTTCACATCTCCTTCATCTCGGTCTTCTCTGATTTTGTAATGCAAGAAGTATCATAATGATTTACAGCGATGGAGTTGTCTGCAACAAATTATACATCCATGTTTGCATTCCACATTTTCAGAATCATAGGATTATAGACATTAATATACTTGGAGGCCTCTGTTTTTCTGAGGTTTTATATGTTTTCCATGATTTTCATGTCAGTATATGTCTGACTGAAGATAAAAAGATCTTGGAAATCCAAAACAATACCTGGAATACAATGTTCCTTTACATCTGTATTTTTGACAACAGTATTTGCAACATTTCTGTATTTGAAAGTGCAGAACTTGTATTCTCAGGCCTTTTCATCATTATCTTTCGGATGACGCATGTTGCATACTGTTCTATGAAAGAAAGCACAGAGTAATCACTGTCTGGTCCAAATTTTGGTGCATCTTTTATGTATAACAGCATATGAATAGTAGGAGCACCTCTAGCTTGGTACTCTTTGCACCAAAATAAATCTGTAACTTTGCCAAGAGGTGTATTTGTTTTGTTGCAGATGAAAGACAACATTGCTTGAAACCTGTGATTGAAATATCTACAAACTTTAGCAGCATCCAAAGAGCAAAGTTCTCCTACTGTCTTCACATTGATGTCCTTAATGTTTGAGTTTTCTCCGTTCTCAAAAACTCAAGTAAGTCATCCCATGCATACTCTGCAAAACTGAGTGTCACAAATCATGTAGATGCACCTAAGTTTTGCAACATACATTTCAGTTCCCCATCATGACAATACCAATAATCATTGGTCCCAAGTTGGCATGCCATCAAATAATCAAATTATGGCCCTAATTATAACATTGGCGGTACATACCGCCTACCGCCGCGGTGACTGCTGCCAACATACCACCACTGCGGCTTCCATCCGTCCACCATATTATGAACACTTCCTGACCTAAGGGCGGAAATCCGTAAGTGCTCATGGTGGTGGACAGTGGTAAGCTGGCGCTGCTACCACCAGCACCGCCACGCCAGTAGAACGCCGCCAGCCATATTATGACCAGTAATACGGCCTGGTTCTGTTCTACTGGTGGGGTGCTGCTGGCGGTAGCAGCGCCCCTTCTCGTTCCCTGCCAGAAGACCTCCTCGGCCAAGGTAAGTCGGGCTTCCGACGGGAGAGGGGGTGGGAGGGTGTGGGGTGTTGTGTGTATGTGTCTGGGTGTGTGTATGTGTCTGGGTGTGTGCATGAATGTCTGAGTGTGTATATGAATGTGTCTGTCTGTGTTGTGTTGTTTGCATGGGTGTATGTGTGTGAGTGACTGTAAGAATGGTGAGGTGAGGTGAGTGAGTGTCTGCATGTCAGTGTGATTGTGTGTTAGAATGTGTGTGAGTATGTCAGTGCATGAATGAATGCATGTATGTCAGTGTGTGAATGAACGCATGTATGTCTAAGTGAATGGGTGTATGCCTGGTGCATGTGCGAGTCTGTGTGCATGTATGCGGGGAGGGGGATGTTGTGGGAGGGGTGCTGTGACTGTAGTGGGGGTGGGGGTGGGGTGATGAGCGCATGTGTGGCTTTGAGGGGTGGGGTCAGTTGTGTTGTGTGTGCGTGTATGGGGGTGAGTGAGTGGATGGGGTGAGTCTGGATGGGGATGTCAGGTCAGTGTTGGGGGGGGTGGGGGAGCCGCCTACCAGTGACAGGGAAGGAATTCCCTGCCACTGGTAGGGCCTACCACCATGGTTTTCGTTGCGTTGCTAACGCCACGAAAACCATGGTGGAAGGCCGGCACATAATGCCACAGCAGTATTATGTTGGCCGCCCGGCTTGAGATAGATATCTCTGGCCCAGTGGCTCATACCGCCATGGTGGTATGAGTAGAGAAGTGGCGGGCTGGCTGCAGCCAACCCGTCAATCTCATAATGTGACAGCATACACCGCCAGCCTGTTGGCTGTGATACCGCCCCATTAACCCTGGTGGTCAGAAGACCGCTAGGGTTAAATAGAGGGCCTATATTCCAAATTTTCAACTTTACGTTGAACTCTGTTGACAAATTCTCTTGCAGAGAGATTTTGTAGATTAACTGCTGCCTTCAAAATATGGTTTAAAGCAAATGATATCCAGGCAAGTCATACTCAAATATAGGATGAAATATGTATGGAATATACTGACAAAATCTAGGGTCCTCTGAATATAGTCTAGTTGACCTGTAAAAAGCTTCTGATATTTCTATGAGTTGGCCATCTTACTGCCCATCTACTACTGTTTGGAATAGTTGTGGAAAACAGCGAGCCTCTGAACATTTCTCCCTCACACTCATTGGAGCTCCTTTTGCTTGTTTCATTTGATACAGATCAATAGCGTCACCAATAACTTCTTTAGAATGGAGTGGATGGATACTATGCTGTTCATATATTTGTTCTGATTTTATTCTATCTACTTTTTCAATCTGTCCACTCAGTGGTAATGTTTCATTCTCCATAGAAGTTACATCTCCAACAACATCAACATGATTGTAATGCGTAATATTTTGTTTCAGGTATAGTGTAGCTTTTTTACTTTATTAACACTTACTAACGCAGGACAGATTTGTTTGTTTTTGGTTGACACACCATTTACAAGAATGATAAGTGGTTCATCGATAAGTCTCTCTACACCCACAGTTTCAATATTCTATTAAAACTCTTCCTTTAAGGCCTTTCTGCAGCTCTGCTGGTGGTAGTTTTTCAATCTTTGGTTCCATACAAACAACTATCTGAAAAGGGTATATAGATTGTATGAGAACTGCTTCATAAATATTTAACTGGTGTAGTTCTTTTGGAATTCATACCAATTCTAACTTTTTATGTATAGCTATAGCTGGCATTTTGTTGTCCTCTCACGTATCACAGCAATACTTTCATACAATTTGTAATGTTGACAAATCAAAGCATTCTTCCACAAATAAATATACACCAAATTCTTGCTCCTTATCTCTGTTTTCCTGTTCAGTTTTTAAGAACATAACAACATTACAAGTTTGACTTTTGTAGTGAGTGTGTTGACAACAAATACAAACACTGTTTGGTTTCTCTGAATAAACTGTGTTTAATTTTTCAATCTCTTGTGTAAAGTTTTCAAGACTAATACCTTTGTCTAGTTCCTCTACACCTGCAGATACCAACTCCTCGTTTTCTCTAGACTCCTCTTCAGGACCAAAGAAATGAACCTGAACATCTGCAGAAACTTTTTCTACCTCTGCTACAGTACCATACAATAGAGCTCTAGTCATCTACCCTAAAAATAAGGCAGGAGTTTCACATAGTAAAGTTTCCTAACTAAATTTCTCATTCTAGAGTGATGAATAGCTAACATAAGTGATAAAAGGTGCTTCTGCACACTTGCTATGATAGGCACACCAGTCAATGCTCTTGTAAATTAGCATGTGTCCTTACTGTGCATGGATCTAATCCTTGCAAAAGTCAAATTTTCTGTTTCAGACTTCTGCCTTGAAATTCTCATAGGAAAGTTCTCAATATATCAATTGATTCCTGTCAAACACTGCAAATACTGGTGCAATTCCACTTGTATACAGGGAGCCTGTCTATGCCTTCCTTGTACCTCTTCAGCTATCACTTCCTCTACATTCCTGGGAACCATCTCCTCCTTTGCAATAGGACAACCATCCTTCATCTCATCGACCAGCTGTTTCAAATGTATGCACTAATGTGTTCTCTTGGAAGTAGCTTTCTTCATTAAAGAAAGGCTCAATACTGGACATATGCTTCCATTCCCCTCTGAAAATTGTACAAAAATTACTTCTATTCACAAATCTTTTTTTTTTTTTTTTCATCAACAACACTTTTTGATCAGTTTTCGCAATCTGTTCAATATCAAAATAAACAGTTTCTTCTTCAAGGCACATGCCTTATCAACTACATTCTCAATATGTTGTTTTTGTTTCACTGCTTGTCTTCTCCTTTTAAACCGCCTCACAGTCCATAACAAATTCTGTATTTTACCCTACTTCCAAACACTCGAACTCTTATTTCCTTAAATTGCTTCTGTCTTCTTGTTAAACTATCTATTACTTGTTATGTCATTTACTTCTTCACCTTTCTTAGCTGATTTCAAACATTTAGTTTTATTTCCATGGTTGTGCTCACTTTGCAATTTTCCACTTACTACTTTAAGAAACTTCTTATTTGCCTTAGCAGCAGCTCTTTTCCCTTTAACCACATTATGTCCCTTTCCTCTGTCAGTTGTAACAAGATGTTATCCTTGCTTCTGTTTCTTTCTTCTTTCTGCTATTTTGGCATTATAAATGTCTGCTTTTAAGTGCAAGTAGATGTCAGGAAAGAAAAAACTATTCAAAATATTTAGCTTCTCATTATATACTATTACATTGCATGATTTCAGCATTTCAGTACCTAAAAACAGTTATGTCACTAAATTATAGGGACTCTAACTCTGTTACTTTTCATGTTTAAATCATTCTGTACTTGGGTGTGTCAGCGCATCTATCAGTGTGTGCCTCAGTGTGTTTCTGTACACATCAGTGTGCGCCTGGGTGTATCACTGTATGCATCAGTGTGCCTGAGCGTGTAACTGTATGAATCAGTGTGGGTCTGGATGTCTCACTTTATGTATATGTGTGTGCAAGTGTATATCATTGTATTAATTATTGTGTGTCTGGGTGTGTAACTGTATGCGTCAGTGTGTGTCTGGCCGTCTCAATATATGCATATGTGTGTGCCTGGTTATGTCATTGTATACATAAGTGTGTTCCTGGCTGTGTAAGTGTATGCATTAGTGTGAGGTTGTATGTCTCAGTGTTTGCTTCAGTCTGTACCTAGGTGTGTCAGTGTACTCATCTATGTGTACTTTGTTGTGCTACTGTATGGTTCAGCTTGTGTCTTGGTGTGTCAGCATATGCATCAGTGTATGCCTGGGTGTGTCACTGTATGCATCAGTGTATACTTGGGTGTATCATTGTATGCATCAGTGTGAACCTGGTTGTGTTAAGGTATCCATCACTATGTACCTGGGTGTATCAACGTATGCATAAGTGTGTCACTGGGTGTGTTAGTGTATCCATGACAATATGCCTGAATGGTGTGTACTTGGGTGTGTCAATGTATGCATGTGTGTTCCTGGATGTTTTAGTGTATGCATCAGTATGTGCCTTGCCATATTCATCAGTGGATGCCTTGGTGTGTCAGTGTATGCATAAGTGTGTGCTTTGGTGTGTCAGTATGCATATGTGTTTACTTGGCTGAGTGAATCTATGCTTCTGTGTGTATCTGGGTGTGTCAATGTATACATCACTTTGTGCCTTGATGTGTCCATGTCTGCATCAGTGTGAGCTTGGCTGTGTCAGGACAGGCATCAGTGTCTACCTAGGTGTATTACTTTTTGCATCAGTGTATAACTGGATGTGTCAGTGTATTCATTAATGTGTGACTGACTGTGTTAGTGTTTGGCTCAGATTGTTCCTGGGTGCATCAGTGTGTGCATGAGTGTCTGCCTAGGTGTGTCAGCATATGCATCAGTGTCTCCCTGGGTGTGTTAGTGTGTGCATCAGTGTCTACTTGGGTAACTCAGTGTATGCATCAGTATATGCCTGAGTGACTCGACGTATGCACTAGTGTCTGCCTTGGTGTATTAGTGGATACATCAGTGTCTGTCTGGGTGTATCAGACACTGTAACAGAGCCCCCCCCATGTGCAATTGCATTGGATCTATGAATCCACACAGGAGCTCCACACAGGAGCCGAAAGCCGTTTTAAAAAAGTTGTTGTTAACCATTCTCATTAATACTACATTTGGAATAAATAAGTAAATTTGCACTCAAATGCCCCGTAATCACCATTTCTTCTATTAACACTCTTCCTTCACATTCACAGTCTAGTCTTTTGTGTTCCCTCCACCCCCATGTTCCTGTAGCTCTGTTACACGATGACCAAGTTTGAAACACTCTCTGGCAGCAGTAGATCACAAGATCACAACACTTTCTGAGAGCAGCATGTAACTGCTAAACCAACTGTAACAGGTGCGGTTGAGTGTTTGAAATTATAACCATATCCAAAGCACCATGACCTTTTTGTTATTTCTCCAAAACCAATCACATTTGTACTTACTTTTACCTTACTATAAGTACCTACTATTAAACACTACCATATATAGAGCATCCAATCAAATTTCGTCTTGTAAATTGTAGGTACTAGACTCCATTTTACCTGCCTTTCATTTGAAATCACTGTCATTCAGCTGTGTGCTACTTCAGCTTCCCTCCAAAATGCTGAGAGTGCTCCAGCTTCCTTCCATAATGTTCAGAGTGGATTGTGGGTCACAGCTTTGTGTTTTCGGCCAGAGAGAGTGCTAGAAAGGGTGGTATTGGCAAGGACCTGAGTTTCCCTAATGTGGACACTACTTAGTTGGACGTAGACGTGCTGCTTCTGGTCCCAACCCCTGTGCTGAAGCCGACGCCAGAATTGGAGCCATGTTGCTCCCTCGCATTCCTGCTCCTTCGCCTTCCTTTCTGCTGCCATGGCCGCTGTGGAGAAACCAGTCTTCCCTTTCAGTGTCATATGGAGTCAGAGTGGGAGCTGCACATATGGGACCTGTGGGAACCGTGCAGTTGCTTTGTGGGTCTACGGCTGAAGTGGCTGGCATAGGGCCTGCCATGGTCGTCATTAGCTGATGCCAGGATTTCCGTGTTGGTGTTTCCTACTTTAGTCTTCCCTGTAGGTGCCTGCCAACACCATCAATACACCAGACTAAAGACTAAAAGATTAATTTCAAGGTGGATCTAGTGCACAGTGTGCAGTCAGGGCCTAATTCCCGCACTGCTTGTTTCTATACCAGGAGTGAGATGAGCACAACATAACAGAAGAAAAAGGGGAAGGGAAAGGAGGTACTGTGCTTAAACCAAAGGCATTTGTACTGGCTTTCAAATAAAAACGTTTTAGTGCTGGTTAGGAGTTAAGTAACCTCCTCATTGAGGACTTTACCTTACCAAATGTAGATATCAACTTGAAAAAAACCTATACTTATGAATTGTGGCACACCTAGGACAACAGTTGGCCTCTCACAGGTATCCAGATTAAAGCTTTTCAGTAGTTCACCATCAGATCAGTCACCATTAGGACTACAGACTTCTGCAACACCTGACTTGGAAATACATGGGAACTTATCCTGTGATATTCCTGGTCAATATGTGCTAATCTCTAAATCTCTCAAGTGTATGGAAAGAATCCCGTCATCGGTTTTAACTCTGTTAGAAAAGTCGGTGAATAACTCGGACTACATAAAAGACACTGGCCCTCATTACAACATTGGCAGTAAAAGCCGCTTACTGCCGTGCAGAGGACCGCCAACACACCGCCGCGGCAGCGGAATTCCGCTACGGTCATTATGACCCACTGCTCGGAATCCACCAAAATTCAGACACCCACACAAGTCCGCCACACCAAAGGTCAGTGATAAACTGGCAAAAACGAAACCTCCACCGTCACGCCAACAGAAATACGCCCACACTATCACGACACACAAATCCACGCGGCGGTCTTTCAACAGCGTTATTCCATTGGCGGTACACACCGCTGCACTCAAAATACACAGACATTTACAAAACACTGCCACATTGGACAATTCTAAACACACACCCCTGTTACACATGCACACCCCACTCCCACACACCCATTACACCCATTACAATATAAAACACACACCCACATCACCAACAAACCCCTATGACCACAATTACTGAGAGAAGACCAGAGAGAGACACCACAAACAACTACCAAGCATCCACAGGCACACAATACCATCACCCACAGAACTTCCACGCACCTCACACAACACACCACTAAATATTACCCCACTTATCACTACTTGCACCACCCCACACATCACCCACACCACCCCATGGCACGGCAAAGACACCCCAGGTTCTCTGAGGAGGAGCTCAGGGTCATGGTGGAGGAAATCGTCCGGGTAGAGCCACTGCTATTCGGATCACAGGTGCAGCACACCTCCATAGCTAAGAAGATGGAGCTATAGCGAAGAATAGTGGACAGGGTTAACGCAGTGGGACAGCACCCAAGAAATAGGGATGACATCAGGAAGAGGTGGAACGACCTACGGGGGAAGGTGCGTTCCGTGATCTCAAGACACCACCTTGCGGTTCAGCGGACTGGCGGCGGACCCCCACCTCCTCCCCCACAACTAACAACATGGGAGGAGCAGGTCTTGCCGATTCTGCATCCTGAGGGCCTCGCAGGAGTAGATGGAGGCATGGACTCTGGTAAGTCAAAGCTTTACTATTACATCCCCCACCCTACCTGCATGCCATCACATACCCCCACCCTCACCCCCAACACTCCTACTCCTCACAAATGCCCCACTATCACAACCCACCCATCCCAACACCAAGCCCTGCATGGACACCCATCGCCAAAGCATGGCCACTGCACATACCCATACACACCCCTAAACCACCATCACACAAGGTCACACACAGAAATGCAAGCACTGGGGTACACTGTCACCCACCTATTGCACACCATGGCACATACAGATATAATAAACATCCTTTTATACCCCTGCAGGACCCCTACCCAACGTCAGCGGACAGGAGGGTCCACGCCACCAATAGAAGAGGCCCACAGAGACGGCAGGGCCCTATCACCTGTAGGACATGGCATGATTGCTCCAAGAGGCAGTACGCAGCAGCTCAAATCGTGGAGTTCTTGCTGGCAGCAGTATCAGGAGTCAAGTGAGAGATGAAGGAGAAGTATAAAATGGCGGTCACGTCTGCCATGTAAGACACCATCGCCTCCGCCGGACATTGTCATTGGCCCAGGACCACCAAAGGCAACGTGTTCAAATGGCAATATCCACTGCAATAGTATCCGACTCCCGTCATGATGACTTGTGTCCTTGTGCTTTTGGAAAATGGTGAGTGGTTGTAACACAGTCAACAGGTTGTATCTGTGACACAGAAGGGGAACCAATAAGTGGAGGATCACTTCCTGGCAGTGGTTGAAGTCTTGGCATCTGCTCCTCCTGGCCATTTTGGTGGGCGTCCACGTTTGTGGGGGGTTCTTCAGCTACAGAGGCTGGGGTGTCTGGGGCATGTCTTTCCCCATGCAGAACCTCCATTCCACTGGCTGCCACAGATATGGAAGGGGCTAATGTTACATGGCCAATGGAAGGGGTCTGCTGTTGAGGACATAACCTACTCAGGGTGGTATTAATGTCCCTCAGCACCCCTGCTAGGCAGGTCGTGTTGGCATTGTGGGCCTCGCACTTTTGCATGAACTTCCTGGTTTCAGTCCCCCTGCAGCTGCTTAATCTCCCCCATCATGGCAAGCACTTGGCCCATCATGCCATGGGACTGTTGGTATGCTCCCTAGACTTGGGAGATGGTGACCTGGCCAGTTTGATCCCTCGGAGCCTCAATCTGCTTGTCTGTACCATCTCTCCCGCACCCTGTGCCCTTTGCACAGTTTGCCCACTCCCACTGGTGCTAGGTCCTTCATTGTCAAGGTTTTCTAGTAGTGACTCCGGTACCTGTACTGGGGGGCTCATGATGGTATTAACTGTCCTTGGACCCCATGTTTGGGGGTGAATGGTTGCTTGGGATGTAAATGTAACAGGGCTGATACAGGTTGATGTAGGCAGGGTGAGGCTGACAGTTGTAGACTACCAGGTGTTCCAGATGGGCCAGTCGTCCTCAATGTCCTCACATCCAAGGTTGTTTTCCTCACTGAGGGCTTCATCCAGTTGGGAAGTGGCTGTCTCAGGTGTCCTCTCCCTGGCCACAATGGGTAGGTGACCTATTGAAGTGCTGAAACAGACAGTTACAGATTGTAATACAGCATTTGATATCAAACTTTGACAGGTAGATATGCTTTGAGCCATGTACAGAAAGGCTTAGCTTGATTCCCCGATATGACAGTGACATCTGCTTTTAATTCTGGGGTAGTGCTATATGGGATACAGGGAATTCCTATGACATACACCTTGCTACAGGATACCAGATTAGTTTGACAGTTGGATGTCTGTTGATAGATTCATAGCTTAATATTGTCCATGTTAGCTCTCAGTGAGCAATAGTTCAGTATTAAGCCCCCGAGAGCTGCAGAATGTGAAGTGGAAACTGACCTGTACATCAGCTTAGGGGTAACCAATCTACCTGGCCATATAGATCAGGTCACACCTAGTACAGCACACTGCAGATATGTGTGTTCTTCCCAGGTGAGTAGCTTTCAATGGGTGATGGGAGCTAACAGGGTAATTTTAGCATTGGACACAGCTATAGCTGTGTATTGGTGGTATCATACTGGCAGATGCCCATGGCATTGCTGTCATTGCCCTAGACTGTGACATTGTGGATCATTCAGGTGGCTTTAGTCAATCATGTAGTTGAAATGCAAGGCTATTTTCATTTTGGTACACTGTTCTGGTTTTCTTAATGGTAGAACAGTGCCTGCTGGGAGCTATACTGGTGTCAGTCCCTGTACTACCTCTGCCATTCACAGAACCTCTGCCTCTAGGTGACTTTAGGTGACATGTGGTATGCCAGAGAGAGGTATTTGGACAGTTGGACACAGGGGTGGTGAGTGTGTTGGCTGCTAAGACATCGAAAGGTGATCACTGAGCATGCAAGACAGAACTTTAGGGTGACATTTTAAGTGTTGTGGCTTACCCGACTTGACTCCCCCAGGTATTCCTGTCAAGCCCTCATGATGCAGAATGTCCAAATAAATAGTATATATGTGATACAAAAGGTACAGGTAGGTAATGGTAAAGGAGACCTATAAAGACATATGCCTAGCGCCTGTCTTGTGGACTGCAACCTGGTACCTGGCAGCCATGGAACATACCTTCCCCCTGAGGTCGTTCCACGCTTCCTGATGTCCTCCCTTGTGCGTGGATGGCTGCCCACATAATTTACCCTGTTGACTATATTTTGCCAAATCTCTATTTCCTGGCAATAGAGATTTGTTGGACTTGTGCTCCAAATAGGTGTGGCTCTACTCTGATGATTTTATCCACCATGACCCGCAACTCATCGTCCATGAAGTGGGGATGTTTTTTGTGGGGACATGGTAGTGGTGGACAACACGATTAGGAAAAGAAACAAGCCATGGGGTGTGGATGCTGGGTTGTGAGTGGGTGACAGGTGGTGCCTGATGTGTGTAAAAATAAATGTGACATATGTATGATGTGCAGGTGTGTGATGAGTGGTATTTGGAGTGCTGAGGGGTGCCTATTCTATGGTTCCTAATTTCTGAATGCAGCCTGTATCTTGCTGTGCATGGCGTTTTTGATGCAAAGGATTGTGGAGTGTGAAGGGGTGTGTTTAATAGTGCAGTTTGTAGGTGTTGGTGTGTGGATGTGTGTCAGGTGTGTGGAATTCAAACTATCCAATGTAGTGTGGTGTATTGCAGTGTGGACCACCACAGTTCGCATCGCTATTGGTTCACTGCTATGGGAGAACCAATATTGCGTTTTCTGGATCATAACTGGTTTGGGGGGTTTTTGCTGGGTTGGCGGTGCTGGTGGTGGAACCGCCTCTTTCCCACCCTCCAGAGTCCTGGCAGTGTCAGAATTCTGGCTGGGTTTAGGTGGTCCTGGCTGTGTAACTCATAATACGGCAGTCTATTTGACTGCCAACATGGCAGTCTTTTGGTGGCTGCCACCGCTGAGTTCTTATCATCAGACCGCCAAACTCGTAATGAGGCCCAAACTGTATGTCTCTTACTGCAGTGCTTGTGTGTGATATTCTAAGTACAAAATTAGGTTTGAATCATCACTGCATTCCTGACCTCTATGTAACTGACTGTTAGTAACCCAGACAGCACGGACACCACATCAATTATGTATTGAGTGGGGTTGAGAAGGACTACTTTAACCTATTCTTTTCCATTCAAGCGCTGACAGACTGAACTAAGTTAAAAAATAAGTGGGTGTGAAAGCAAACTTTGTGGAGCAAAGAGTCTTAGTTCATAAAACATGACTCAGTAGGTTATTAGGGGGCTTAGAGATGTTTAAGAATGGTCTTTGTATGACCATCAAACAGCTCATTAGTTGCTTAGCAGTACATAGCTCAGGTGTGCATGCAAAATTGTACTTGGAGTTGCGATTAACGTGATGATCTGCTTTGTTAATGTTTGTCACACTGCACAATCAGTGTTAATATTGTATTTGGGATATGTCTTTATAGTTCTCACTTACCATTACCTGCCTATACCTTTTGTATCACATTTATACTTTGCAGACTTCTTCACAAGGTCATTGTCATTTAATCAATTCTGAAATGTCTCACAGACAACTGGGATATGCAGGTCTGACATGTGAAGTGAACATTTACGGATCCAGGTACTGTATGGCATCATATTGGTGGTGTATGTGTTCCATGCCCAGACTGTCAGGACAGTGGAATGGCATGGTACTGTCCCACACATTCGACCTGTGTGCCATTGTTGGAAAATGGGTTATTGGTAGGGCAGGTAGGTACCTACACCTAGCAACAAGCCACTAACCTCCACATAGGTACAGTTAGGTCTCAGTAAATTAATCCCAGCTCAACCCTTGGTAGCTTGGCAACGAGCGTCAAGGCTTAACTTAGGAGACAAAGTGTAAAGCATTCAAATATCACAAAACAGTAATTAAATAAAACACAGAAAACAGTTTAAAAATCCAAAACCAATTTATAAAAATAGTTTATATTTTTATCTTTAAAATGACAAAAAAACGATTAAAATCGGTTCAGGGGAACCGGAGATATGAATTTTTAAAGAATTATTACTTTTCTAGCGCTTAGAAGCAAAAAAGCGCCAATCGGGTCATCTGGTTGCACCTCGACCGGGGCAAAGTCAAACTTTCAGGCCGACCGCGATGGAGCCCTGCTCGGCTACAGGTCGCGGGAGGCCTCGGTTAAAAAGTTACCTTCTGACTTAGTCTTTATTTTGAAGTTTTTCTTCACCGGACGAACCTGCCAGTTGAATCCGACCTCCTGGAGCCCTTGTCCGGATACGCGATGTGGGTTTCCTCTGTGGAGACTTTTACCTTCGGACTTAGTCGTTTTTTCGAGATGAAAATCCTTCGACCGGGGTAAACCTGGATCTTGATCCGACGTCCATGGAGCCCTTCTCGGATACGATGGCTGGGAGGTCCCGGTCAACTTTTTACGTTCGGAATTAGTCTCTTTTTTGGATGTTTTTCTTTACCGGGACGAACCACGAAGTCAGGCCGGGTCGCGGTTGAGGCAAGCCGGCTAGAATTTCCGCGGCGGGTCGGTCCCTCTCTGGAGCTTTTTTCCAAAAATTCTCAAATCTTTTCCAAACTTCTGGGGCTTCACCCAGATGTTCTTTTAAGGTTCTTTTGGGGTCCACAGCTCACCCCAAGGGTCCAGAAGTTCTGTGATGGTCCTTGGGGGGTGCAGACTTCAACTCCCAGCATGCACCTGGTGCAAACTCCTTTTTGGCCACTGGACAGTGGTCAGCTGGTCGCTTTCTTCAGGAGTTGGTGCAGGGGACTCTGGTTTAGCAATTTTTCACCTGTAGCAAACAGGGAGTCCCTCCTTGAACCAGTTGAAGCCAGGCAAAGTCCTTCTTGTGGTGAAGCCCAAGTGTGCAGCTGGTGCAGTCCTTCTGAGTGCAGGTTCCAGGTGCAGGCCAGGGGTCCAGCAGGGCAGTCCTTCTTCTTCTTTAGTTCCTTTCTTGTTGAATTCTGGAGGGGATCTGAGGTTTGGGTGCAGGTCTGCCAGTTTTATCCTTGCTCCTGGGTGAAAAGCAGGGGGGCCCTGGTTCTCCAATCAGGGACAGGGTCGTCCCCCTGTGATGACCACTTCCTGGGAAGTGTGGCAAAAATCCATCCCAGAAGGCAACAGTCTCTAAAAATCCAACATGGATGAATCTGATTTTTGGAGGTTACATCTGGCTGATCCCACCCACTGGTGTAGCTAAAAATCATAAACACACCCCTCTCCTGCCCTCTCCTAATCTAATCAAGGGGGCACCTAGCTGTCTGGGGTTGCAGGATGTGGGGGTGTTGCTGGGTGCTGCAAATGTCCTTCTCTGCCTTTGAAGACCAGTTTGGCAGCCCTCCCCCTTCCTGCCTCACCATCTGCTGAGGGGAGATTCTCTCCCCCAAGCACATTCCTTTGTGTGAAGCCTGGCCACTTCACACCTCATCAAGGCAGCCTGGCAGAAGCTGCTGCAGGCTGGCCAATCAGAGCACAGCAGCAAAAACAATGCAGAGCTGAAATTGGCAACTTTTTAGGTAAAGTCTAAACTTTTTACCTGAACTAGTTATATTAAATCCAACAACTGGAAGTTGTAGGATTTATTACAACAATTAATTTGATACCAAATTCTTGGTATGCAACATTTAAGGAGACTTTAAAATTTAAAATAAAGTCTGCCCATTCTAGCCTATGAAGGCCATTTACTTCAATGAGGGAAAAACGAATTTGGCTGTTTTTACCTCACCAGGGCTTATAAATCTATTTTTATAAAGTCCCTGCTTATAGTTACATGGCACCCAGCCCTAGGGGCACATAGGGCACACCTTAGGGGTGACTTATATGTAAAAATAAGGTAGTTTAAGACTTTGGAAGTACCTTTAATTCCAAAGTCGAATTTGCATATAACTTTAATTTAAAAGCAGTGAGCAAGGCAGGCTTGCTTTTAAAATGACACTGGGCACCTCAGCAATGCACCTAGGTGTGCACCACCTATGCTGTGGTCCCTAAACCTACATGCCCTACCATATACTAGGGACTTATAGGTAGGTTAACTTAGCCACTTATAATTAGCCTAATTTGCATATCCATTTTACACAGAGCACAGGCCCTGGGACTGGTTAGCAGTACCCAGGGCACCTTTAAAGTCAGGAAAACACCAGCAAAAAGTGGAAAATGGGGGCAAAATGTTATGGGGCCTCTGCAATCAGCCCTGTTTTCTCACACAACCCCCCCCCCCCAGCCCACACGCCCAGGAGACTCAGCCCAACCCTGGGAGAGTCTTCCTGGCTTGTTAGGCGAGGAAGACAGTGAAGAAAACTGGCTGTCCCCTTGCAGGGCCTACTCTGCCTTATATCCTCCTGTCAGGGTCACTCCCTATGGGTAGTGAAGCCATCCCAACAGTAAAAGGACCCAACTCAAACTGAAACTTCCCTCTAGGGGGGTCTTCCTCCTTTCTCTCTGCCAACTTGGGTAGTGAGGTGCCCACCTCCCCTACTCCAAACTTTGCTAGGGCAACACCTAGCTTACCCAAAGAGGTCACCCAACACTTGAGCAACCCCACCATGACCAATAGGGTCAGAGGGCCTACTTTACTATTGGCCCTGGGGTCTGCCTCCCAGGCCAAGTACAGTGCTGCCAGGAAGGCTAGCACCCAGCAGAGGCTACTGACAGCTGTCAGTACCCAGAACCACACCCTAAGCTCTCCACTGACAGGTGGCTGAGCTGCTTTAAGGGCAATTTTGGGGTCCTGGCACCCCTCTTGCTGTCTAGAGTGGGGGGCTACCACCTCCTGTGGCAGACACCCTCCTTCCACTCTCCCTTCTGTCAGTGCAGGGGCAACACCTTGCTTCTGGACAGCTGCCTGACTACTCAGGACTTCCTTGGGGTCAGGTGAGGCCTCACCAGTGCCAACTCTGGGCTCCCCCCCTACTGGGGCAGAAGGCCTTTGGCTCCCTGGAACTCTCTTTAAGAGTGGCCTACCCTTCCTTTTCTTCTTTCCTTTTCTTGGGGACCCCTGTCTCCTAACTGTAGGGACTGACTCCCCAGGACTTTGGGTTGGGGGGGCACCCTGGGCGACCACCCCATCTGTGACCAGACTCACCTCTGGGAGGTCATTGCCCAGGATACAATCTAGGGGAAGGTCAGCACTGACTACCACCCTAATCCAGTCAAGGATACCCTTCCTCTCTAGGGGCACTATGGCTAAAGGTTTGGAGGTGACCTCCCCTGTGGCTATCCTGACTTTCTTTGTCTTTCCTGGGACATACATGTCTGGGGTCACTAACCGGTCACTCACTATAGTGTGACTGGAACAGGTGTCTCTCAGGCCAGTGGTAGGGATCCCATTCACTTGAATGTGGTGGAAGTGCCTACTCCCACCCTCAGGATCACCAGCTTACCATCTGGTCCTGTCTCCCAGCACAATGCTAGGAGGACTTCATCATCTGAGGAATCCTCCTCTATGGCTACACTGGACAGCCCAGTGCTAACCACCTTCTTTGGACAGGCTGCATCTCCTCTGAAGTGACCTGTCTGCTGACAGTCAAAGCAAGCCCTACTGTCCAAGAGCTTTTTTAACCCTGGGTCTAACTGTCTCTGCTGGTCAGAGTGGGATTTACTCTCCTCCTTCTTAGGGTTCTGGGGTACAGAGGGAGTCTCTGTGGTGGGCTTACCACCTCCCTCCTTAGGTCTTTGGGGACCTGTCCCCCCCTTCTTGGAGTCTCCCCCCTGGGACTTGACAACCACCCTGGTTCTCAACCACTCATCAGCTGCCTCCCCTAGCTCTCTAGGGTTGGTCTGCTTAGAGTCCACTAGATGCTGGCGTAACCTTTCTTGGGTACAATTGGTCAAGATGTGCTCTCTCATGATCAGATTGTATAACCCCTCATAAGTATCTACTTTGTTACCAATAATCCAGCCCTCTAGTGCCTTTAGTGAAATGTCCACAAAGTCAACCCAAGACTGGGTACTGTCCTTCTGGGTGTCCCTGAACTTCATTCTATATTGCTCTGGGGTCAGACCAAACTTCTTGGCTAAGCACCTCTTCATACTAGGGTATGAATCTGCCTCCTCCCCCCTTAAGGTCAGAAGCCTATCCCTCCCTGAGTTGGGGACCAACTCCCACAAAAGGGAACCCCAGTATTGAGGCCCTACCCTTCTCTTGTGGAGTGCCCTCTCAAAGGCCCCCAGCCACTTATCTATGTCATCCCCCTCTACATAGGCAGGAACCACCCCTTTGGGTAATCTGGGGCAAACTCCCCCACCCATGGACACCTCAGCTTCTTTATCGCTGCTTCCATCTCTTTTCTCTTTGTATGCCCACTTTTTCTTTTCTAGGGCCAGCTTCTCTGTTTCCAAAGCTATGTATGCTAGCTGGGCCTCCAGCTCTCTTTCTCTGATGGATGGGTTCTCTCCTCCTGAAGGGACCCCCTTCCTACCACTAGCTTTGGGTCTGCCCCTAGTGACTGTACTTACTGAGGACCGTTCTTCCTCATCCTCACTTAGGCTCAGATGCCTTCCCTCCCCTGAGTGGTTAGAGCTTGCATCCTCCCTTCTTTCTCCCTCCTCTGGAGCTTCTTCTGACTCTACCTCTTGGGCCTCAGCCCATGCTGTCAGGGATGTGATCAGGATTTGCTTCCTGAGATCAGTGGTTGCAGGCAACCCTCTTTCAATACACAACCCCCTTAGCTGGACTACTGTCAGTGTGGGTAGGCTAGCCAGTTGAAGCTCCATGGTTCCCTAGTTTTGTGTCAACAAAAACGTTTTGCAAAAATTGGAAACAAGAATTTAGAAAAATTACAAAAATTCAATCATTGAAATTAATCCCAATTACAAATTAAAAACAATTTTTGCACTAGGACAATTTAAAGGATTTTTAATTTGTTTTATCTAAAACTGTAACGTGATATTGAACACAAGTACAGGATCCCGTCGCTGCTTCCAATTATGTTGGAAAATGGGTTATTGGTAGGGCAGGTAGGTACCTACACCTAGCAACAAGCCACTAACCTCCACATAGGTACAGTTAGGTCTCAGTAAATTAATCCCAGCTCAACCCTTGGTAGCTTGGCAACGAGCGTCAAGGCTTAATTTAGGAGACAAAGTGTAAAGCATTCAAATATCACAAAACAGTAATTAAATAAAACACAGGAAACAGTTTAAAAATCCAAAACCAATTTATAAAAATAGTTTATATTTTTATCTTTAAAATGACACAAAAACGATTAAAATCGGTTCAGGGGAACCGGAGATATGAATTTTTAAAGAATTATTACTTTTCTAGCGCTTAGAAGCAAAAAAAGCGCCAATCGGGTCATCTGGTTGCACCTCGACCGGGGCAAAGTCAAACTTTCAGGCCGACCGCGATGGAGCCCTGCTCGGCTACAGGTCGCGGGAGGCCTCGGTTAAAAAGTTACCTTCTGACTTAGTCTTTATTTTGAAGTTTTTCTTCACCGGGACAAAACTGCCAGTTGAATCCGACCTCCTGGAGCCCTTGTCCGGATACGCGATGTGGGTTTCCTCGGTGGAGACTTTTACCTTCGGACTTAGTCGTTTTTTCGAGATGAAAATCCTTCGACCGGGGTAAACCTGGATCTTGATCCGACGTCCATGGAGCCCTTCTCGGATACGATGGCTGGGAGGTCCCGGTCAACTTTTTACGTTCGGACTTAGTCTCTTTTTTGGATGTTTTTCTTTACCGGGACGAACCACGAAGTCAGGCCGGGTCGCGGTTGAGGCAAGCCGGCTAGAATTTCCACGGCGGGTCGGTCCCTCTCTGGAGCTTTTTTCCAAAAATTCTCAAATCTTTTCTAAAATTCTGGGGCTTCACCCAGATGTTCTTTTAAGGTTCATTTGGGGTCCACAGCTCACCCCAAGGGTCCAGAAGTTCTGTGATGGTCCTTGGGGGGTGCAGACTTCAACTCCCAGCATGCACCTGGCGCAAACTCCTTTTTGGACACTGGACAGTGGTCAGCTGGTCGCTTTCTTCAGGAGTTGGTGCAGGGGACTCTGGTTTAGCAATTTTTCACCTGTAGCAAACAGGGAGTCCCTCCTTGAACCAGTTGAAGCCAGGCAAAGTCCTTCTTGTGGTGAAGCCCAAGTGTGCAGCTGGTGCAGTCCTTCTGAGTGCAGGTTCCAGGTGCAGGCCAGGGGTCCAGCAGGGCAGTCCTTCTTCTTCTTTAGTTCCTTTCTTGTTGAATTCTGGAGGGGATCTGAGGTTTGGGTGCAGGTCTGCCAGTTTTATCCTTGCTCCTGGGTGAAAAGCAGGGGGGCCCTGGTTCTCCAATCAGGGACAGGGTCGTCCCCCTGTGATGACCACTTCCTGGGAAGTGTGGCAAAAATCCATCCCAGAAGGCAACAGTCTCTAAAAATCCAACATGGATGAATCTGATTTTTGGAGGTTACATCTGGCTGAGCCCACCCACTGGTGTGGCTAAAAATCATAAACACACCCCTCTCCTGCCCTCTCCTAATCTAATCAAGGGGGCACCTAGCTGTCTGGGGTTGCAGGATGTGGGGGTGTTGCTGGGTGCTGCAAATGTCCTTCTCTGCCTTTGAAGACCAGTTTGGCAGCCCTCCCCCTTCCTGCCTCACCATCTGCTGAGGGGAGATTCTCTCCCCCAAGCACATTCCTTTGTGTGAAGCCTGGCCACTTCACACCTCATCAAGGCAGCCTGGCAGAAGCTGCTGCAGGCTGGCCAATCAGAGCACAGCAGCAAAAACAATGCAGAGCTGAAATTGGCAACTTTTTAGGTAAAGTCTAAACTTTTTACCTGAACTAGTTATATTAAATCCAACAACTGGAAGTTGTAGGATTTATTACAACAATTAATTTGATACCAAATTCTTGGTATGCAACATTTAAGGAGACTTTAAAATTTAAAATAAAGTCTGCCCATTCTAGCCTATGAAGGCCATTTACTTCAATGAGGGAAAAACGAATTTGGCTGTTTTTACCTCACCAGGGCTTATAAATCTATTTTTATAAAGTCCCTGCTTATAGTTACATGGCACCCAGCCCTAGGGGCACATAGGGCACACCTTAGGGGTGACTTATATGTAAAAATAAGGTAGTTTAAGTCTTTGTAACTACCTTTAATTCCAAAGTCGAATTTGCATATAACTTTAATTTAAAAGCAGCCAGCAAGGCAGGCTTGCTTTTAAAATGACACTGGGCACCTCAGCAATGCACCTAGGTGTGCACCACCTATGGTGTGGTCCCTAAACCTACATGCCCTACCATATACTAGGGACTTATAGGTAGGTTAACTTAGCCACTTATAATTAGCCTAATTTGCATATCCATTTTACACAGAGCACAGGCCCTGGGACTGGTTAGCAGTACCCAGGGCATCTTTAAAGTCAGGAAAACACCAGCAAAAAGTGGAAAATGGGGGCAAAATGTTATGGGGCCTCTGCAATCAGCCCTGTTTTCTCACAGCCATGTTATTTGGGCCCATGGGTGTCAAATGTGTGATCTTGTGTATCTGACATATGTGATCCTGTGCAATCCATAACCTCTACCTTCTCATTGGATTGATGATGATGATAGTTAACTTGTATGTAGCTATCACTGTGTTATCTCATTTCAGGCCACTGTGCATGTGTGTCAAGAATGACATAGGTGAGTAGCATGCCTACAGATACCTGACCATGGTAAGTGGAAGGTTCAATGACTGGTGACAGTTTTACTGACCTCTGTCTGTATTTTGAGGTATGGTCATTAGAGGGGCATGGTATGGGAATACGATAAGGCTTTAGGTGATGACTAATAGAACCAATCTGTTTGCCTATTTGTATAGACAAAGACTGATGTGTCCTAACTTCATTAGTCTGTGGGGTACATGTTATTCACACCGATGCTGAAGCATTACATTGTGAAGCTGTACTGCACTGTGTGATATTTGGCATGTTGTCAACCTATGTACAGAAATGTGCAATAAATGGGATTAGTAGTGTGTCCATTTGTATAAATGTACATATATCTGAACCAGTTTGAAAAGTACATGTGAGATGGGACTTAACAGATTTGGTAAATATGTGAATAGCATGTATAAGCAACAAATTTCACAGTTATCTGTTCAAAATAGCTGAAAAACGCCTCTCAGACATGACATGTGGTTTAGTAGTGTTTATCTACAAGTGTGCATGTATATTTAAGGAATGGGATCAAACTATTAAGGTCATACAGAGAAGGGTTCAGTCATGGTGACTGTAATCATCAGGGTAGCTGCTACAACACCTGGAGTCTTGAGTCCAGTGTCCTTGTGCTTTTGGAAAATGGTGAGTGGTTGTAACACAGTCAACAGGTTGTATCTGTGACACAGAAGGGGAACCAATGAGTGGAGGATCACTTCCTGGCAGTGGTTGAAGTCTTGGCATCTGCTCCTCCTGGCCATTTTGGTGGGCGTCCATGTTTGTGGGGGGTTCTTCAGCTACAGAGGCTGGGGTGTCTGGGGCATGTCTTTCCCCCTGCAGACCTCCATTCCACTGACTGCCACAGATATAGAAGGGGCTAATGTTACATGGCCAATTGATGGGGTCTGCTGTTGAGGACATAACCTACTCAGGATGGTATTAATGTCTCTCAGCACCCCTGCTAGGCTGGCCGTCTTGGCATTGTGGGCCTCCCACTGTTGCATGAACTTCCTGGTTTCTGTCCCCCTGCAGCTGCTTAATCTCTCCCATCATGGCAAGTACTTGGCTCATCATGCAATGGGACTGTTGGTATGCTCCCTAGACTTGGGAGATGGTGACCTGGCCAGTTTGATCCCTCAGAGCCTCAATCTGCTTGTCTGTACCATCTCTCCAGCACCCTGTGCCCTTTGCACAGTTTGCCCACTCCCACTGGTGCTAGGTCCTTCATTGTCAAGGTTTTCTAGTAGTGACTCCGGTACCTGTACTGGGGGGCTCATGATGGTATTAACTGTCCTTGGACCCCATGTTTGGGGGTGAATGGTTGCTTGGGATGTTGATGTAACAGGGCTGATACAGGTTGATGTAGGCAGAGTGAGGCTAACAGTTGTAGACTACCAGGAGTTCCAGACCGGCCAGTCGTCCTCAATGTCCTCAAATCCAAGGTTGTTTTCCTCACTGAGGGCTTCATCCAGGGGGGAAGTGGCTGTCTCAGGTGTCCTCTCCCTGGCCACAATGGGTAGGTGACCTATTGAAGAGCTGGAACAGACAGTTACAGATTGTAATACAGCATTTGATATCAAACTTTGACAGGTAGATATGCTTTGAGCCATATACAGAAAGGCTTAGCTTGATTCCCCCATATGACAGTGACAACTGCTTTTAATTCTGGGGTAGTGCTATATGGGATACAGGGAATTCCTATGACATACACCTTGCTACAGGATACCAGATTAGTTTGACAGTTGGATGTCTGTTGATAGATTCATAGCTTAATTTTGTCCATGTTAGCTCTCAGTTAGCAATAGTTCAGTATTAAGCCCCCGAGAGCTGCAGAATGTGAAGTGGAAACTGACCTGTACATCAACTTAAGGGTAACCAATCTACCTGGCCATATAAATCAGGTCACACCTAGTACAGCACACTGCAGATATGTGTGTTCTTCCCAGGTGAGTAGCTTTCAATGGGTGATGGGAGCTAAAAGGGTCATTTTAGCATTGGACACAGCTATAGCTGTGTGTTGGTGGTATCATACTGGCAGATGCCCATGGCATTGCTGTCATTGCCCTAGACTGTGACATTGTGGATCATTCAGGTGGCTTTAGTCAATCATGTAGTTGACATGCAAGGCTATTTTCATTTTGGTACACTGTTCTGGTTTCATAATGGTAGAACAGTGCCTGCTGGGAGCTATACTGGTGTCAGTCCCTGTACTACCTCTGCCATTCACAGAACCTCTGCCTCTAGGTGACTTTAGGTGACATGTGGTATGCCAGAGAGAGATATTTGGGCAGTTGGACACAGGGGTGGTGAGTGTGTTGGCTGCTAAGACATCAAAAGGTGATCACTGAGCATGCAAGACAGAACTTTAGGGTGACATTTTAAGTGTTGTGGCTTAGCCGACTTGACTCCCCCAGGTATTCTTGTCAAGCCCTCAGGATGCAGGATGTCCAAATAAATAGTATATATGTGATACAAAAGGTATAGGTAGGTAATGGTAAGGGAGACCTATAAAGACATATGCCTAGCGCCTGTCTTGTGGACTGCAACCTGGTACCTGGCAGCCATGGAACATACTTTCCCCGTGAGGTCGTTCCATGCTTCCTGATGTCCTCCCTTGTGCGTGGATGGCTGCCCACAGAATTCACCCTGTCGACTATATTTTGCCAAATCTCCATTTTCCTGACAATAGAGATTTGTTGGACTTGTGCTCCAAATAGGTGTGGCTCTACCCTGATGATTTTATCCACCATGACCCGCAACTCATCGTCCATGAAGTGGGGATGTTTTTTGTGGGGACATGGTAGTGGTGGACAACACCATTAGGAAAAGAAACAGGCGATGGGGTGTGGATGCTGTGTTGTGAGTGGGTGACAGGTGGTGCCTGATGTGTGTAAAAAAAATGTGAGATATGTATGATGTGCAGGTGTGTGATGAGTGGTATTTGGAGTGCTGAGGGGTGCCTATTCTATAGTTCCTAATTTCTGAATGCGGCCTGTATCTTGCTGTGTATGGCGTTTTTGATGCAAAGGATTGTGGAGTGTGAAGGGGTGTGTTTAATAGTGCAGTTTGTAGGTGTTGGGTGTGTGGATGTGTGTCAGGTGTGTGGAATTCAAACTATCCAAAGTAGTGTGGTGTATTGCAGTGTGGACCACCACAGTTCGCATCGTCATTGGTTCACTGCTATGGGAGAACCAATATTGCGTTTTCTGGATCATAATTGGTTTGGAGGGTTTTTGCTGGGTTGGCGGTGCTGGTGGTGGAACCGGCTCATTCCCACCCTCCAGAGTCCTGGCAGTGTCAGAATTCTGGCTGGGTTTAGGTGGTCCTGGTTGTGTAACTCATAATACGGCAGTCTATTTGACTGCCAACATGGCGGTCTTTTGATGGCTGCCACCGCGGAGGTCTTATCGTCAGACCGCCAAACTTGTAAGGAGGCCCAAACTGTATTTCTCTTACTGCAGCGCTTGTGTGTGATATTCTAAGTACAAAATTAGGTTTGAATCATCACTGCATTCCTGACCTCTATGTAACTGACTGTTAGTAACCCAGACAGCACGGACACCACATCAATTATGTATTGAGTGGGGTTGAGAAGGACTAATTTAATCTATTCTTTTCCATTCAAGCACTGACAGACTGAACTAAGTTCAGAAATAAGTGGATGTGAAAGCAAACTTTGTAGAGAAAAGAGTCTTAGTTCACAAAACATGGCCTCATATACAAAAGGGGCAGATTGCAGTGCAGTTTTTCCACAGCACTGCTGCCTGCCTTTAATTTTTCAAGGGATGTTCAAAGCTCTTGAACCTCAAAGCATCTTTTAAGGTTGATGAAGTGCTTAATTTGAGCCAGCGGTTGCCGGTGCAGGGCACCAGCACTTATTTTTGAGGGCCGGCACTTAGTTTTCTGCATCAGGCATTTACTGTGTGCAAAAGACACATATAGAGAAAAAGAGAAAAACTGAGACGTGACACCAAGGGCAGAGAGTTGCAAGAGTGAGCTCAAGTGGCAGGGAGTGCCTGACAACAGATGAAAGAGGCTGAAGATGACTTTAGGAGTAAGCTGCCTCAGTATTCTGTGCTTACAAATTTAAATGCAGCAGCCGTGTGTTTCAGAGGAGAGCTTTGTGCACCGGCATGTTTTTATTTACAAATTAAGCACTGGGTTGAGCCTACCGAACAGGGAATGCTCTCTGGTTGTGAAGGACATACTGTAAGATTTTAAGAACATATTAGGGCTTGGAGTCCTCTGACTGCTTAACATTGGTTGGCTTTTCTGTCACTCATTTGGCTGCTTCTTATTTGATGGCTATTTTGTCACTCTTGTGTTTGTCCCTCCCATTGAGCATAACCTCTCCACCATCTCTTTGACTGGTTGCTTTCTATGCTTCCTCTGCTCACTTTTGAGAAACTATTTGTTTAAGCAATCCTTGAGATTGCATTTGTTTTCCAGCTGTCACCCTCATGTGCTTTTCTCTACCTCACTCTGTCTGTCCGTGTGATTTTACCCCTACACTCACTCGTGTATCTTACTTTCTCACATCTGTGCTTCTACCCCGCATCCTTTTGCCTGTTTTGTCTCCCTCTTGTTGCTTCCCCCATCTTCCCTCTGTTTTGCTTCTGCCCCCACCTACCGTGCAGCTTTACTCTCACTTCCTCCCCAACCCACTCCCATAACCCATTTGTTCACTTATTTTTTTAAAGGACTTTCGCGTTACATTGTAAAACAGATCTTTAGTGTTTAGATCCATCTCAGATCTGTAAATTAAAAACAGCTTCCTTTTCGTAGACACTCACATGAGTTTTGAATGCCAGGTGTGCCTACAAAATGACACGGAGGTCACATCAGGGTGACTTATTTTATTTAGTTTTTATCAATGCTGAAAAGCCGCCACCATGCTATAAAGTATGGCTAAAAAATATTAGCAAAGCCTATAGCTGTTAGAGGCAAAACATAATGGCTTTGCTAATGATTGTTTCAAAACTCACAATCCGCCTGCCTCATAAATATTAATTTGGAAGGTATCACACTGCAGCATCTTGCTAAAAAAAAGTAACAAAGAGTGGACTAGAGGTATGTCTTGGACAGCAGTTATCCATGCCAGAATTAGTCTTCAAAATAGGTCTAGCCCCACAAAGCCACATAAAGTGAAACATTTTGAACGCTACCAGAGGGAGTGTATGCAGAGGTCTTTTGGGACAACTGCCCGCTCTTCCATATGTCTGCAGCTTGCTCAGTCAGAGAGAATATGCTGCCAGATTTTAATACTTTACAGCTGTGCAATGGACCTTGACAGGCACTATTCACTCCATGCCTAAAGACTGCAGAAAGGGCCCTAAATCAATAGTCCATTTCATTGTGACTAGTACGGGGAGGATCGTGTGTTGACAGCCCTCTTTCCCCCATGCAATTCTCAATGGTTCACAATACATACATTGGAAATTCACACCTTGCACTGGCTTTAAAAATGCAAAGTTTCTTGTGCACCAGGCTCTTGTGTAAAGTACATGTATCCACAGAACATTTACATTGTTGATAGAAGACCGTTTGGCTTACAAACATAAGTAGGATACGGGGATACTCATAAAACTGCAAAGTGACCGGTGTCCTACCCCCTGGAAATTACATCACATCCATTTCCGGGACTTCTGGTCCCACTGAAATCCCACCCCGGAACTGACGTAGGTGTAGGTGGGTCACATGGGTTAGAGTCATGGGCCTGCCACGTGGTTGGGTTATGTGTCAACCATCAGCGAATCAGACCTACCATTGACAGCAGGTGTTGGTGATGTGTTGTAGAGGAGTATGCCCTTTTGAACCGTAGAATGCAAATAAGGAGCCTCCTATGCTGCCTATGCCAAACCCGGAGCCCCAGCCTGAAAGAGTTTGCCAGTGCAATATGAAGAGATACAACCCCTCATCAAAAAGACAAGCTCCTCGGGGGCCTGAAACTATCTACAGATATTATTGTACCCCAACGCTGGCGGTATTGGATGAGAACTCGAAGCAGGACACCCCTAAAGATGGGCATTCCGATGTTATGGGATTTCAAGAGGACCTCTGCCATCAGCTTGAAAAGCTCAGCCTCAAGGATTTATCTCAGCTGGTATCCCTGGTTAAGGCTGACAGCAGCGACACCTTGAACGGCGAATTAAATGTTGGAATCAACTTCATCGACACGAAAGATGATGAAGAATCTATAGCATCTCATAACTCACCGGTCCATGAAGAAATGGGGTTTTAGGAGGAAACTGCTCCAGAGGCTGTCGTCATACAGCCACTGAGTGTAAACTCAGATGCCGCTTATGAACCAATGGACCTATGTAACTCTCAGGATTTCAGAGGCGCCGCCGACTGCTGCAAAAATGACGGGGTCAGTTAAAAAAAACTATATAGACATTAAATGTATATACAACAATATTTTACTTTTAACTAATGGGCTGTCATTCTTTCTTTTTTTTTTAACCGTAGAAAGCCTCAGCAAAAAGAGCTGCGGTTGAGGGGCTGTCGTCAAAGGGTAACACCGTAAATTTCTACTGCTTATGCTGTTCATAACAGTCTAAAAGTGTTACAAGCCAGAACAAAGAGCCACGTAAGAAATATATTTGTACTTTCAATAGCACAGATTTTGAAAAGGAAACGCCGGGCATCCCCTAGAAGTCATATGGCCTGTTAAAGGTTTTGCTGCGACTGTTGTGAACACCTGTGGTAAACGTGACTATTACAATCTTTGTTATGGGCATAAAATGAATGATCCGCCGCAGGAGGCTCACGAGTGTCTATACGAGTCGTGCAGACGAAGAACAATCCGCCATATATGTAGTAGGCTAGACCTTCACAAGGTATATAAGCAGTTAAGGGTGGTGTATGGGCTGTCCGAGGAAAATAAATATGTCCAGAATGTTTAAGGTCTTGTCAACATTGCTCAAAAAGATCCAATACGCGAGCGAACCATGCTGAAAACTCCAGTGTATGCAAGGGATGTATATCTAGTTTGATAGAAGGATGATAGAAAGGGTCATAGAAAGACATATGTGTGATATTAATAATAAAAATAGAAGAATCTGATCTTTAGCCCCACAAAGACTGTTTTGAAAAATATCGAGTCTGAGGGTAGCGGGGTCATCACTGTGTTATTTAACTTTAGATACTTTGACCCTCATTACAACTTTGGCGGTAAAAGCCGCTTACCGCTGTGCAGAAGACCACCAACACACAGCAGCGGACGCGGAACTCCGCCACAGCTATTATGACCCACAGCACGGAATCTGCCAAAATTCAGACACCCACACAAGTCCGCCACACCAAAGGTCAGTGATAAACTGGCAAAAAAAAAACCTCCATCGTCACGCCAACAGAAATACACCCACACTATCACGACACACGAAACCATGCAGTGGTCTTTCAACCGCGGTATTCCAATGGCGGTACACACCGCTGCGCTCAAAATACACACACACATACAAAACACAGCCACATTGGACAATTCCAAATACACACACCTGATACACATACACACACCACTCCCACACACTCAATACAATATAAAACACACACCCACATCACCCACAAAACCCTATGACCAAAAATCCCAAACAAAGGCCAGAGACAGACACCTCAAACAACTACCAAGCATCCACAGGCACCCAACACCATCACCCACGGAACTTCCACGCACCTCACACAACACACCACTAAATATCACCCCACACATCACCATACACACCACCCTACACATCACCCACAGGTGCAGCACACCTCCATAGCAAAGAAGATGGAGCTATGGCGCAGAATAGTGTACAGGGTCAACGCAGTGGGACAGCACCCAAGAAATAGGGATGACATCAGGAAGAGGTGGAACGACCTACGGGGGAAGGTGCGTTCCGTGGTCTCAAGACACCACCTTGCGGTTCAGCGGACTGGCGGCGGCCCCCCACCTCCTCCCAACTAACAACATGGGAGGAGCAAGTCTTGGCGATTCTGCATCCTGAGGGCCTCGCAGGAGTAGATGGAGGAATGGACTCTGGTAAGTCAAATCTTAATTATTACACGCCCCACCCTACTTGCATGCTATCACATACCCCCACCCTCACCCTCACCCCCATCACTCCAACTCCTCACAAATGTCCCAACTTCACAAACCACACATCCTAACAACAAGCCGTGCATGCAACCAGAAAGCATGGACACCCATCACCAAAGCATGGCCACTGCACATACCCACACACCCCCCTAAGCCACCATCACACAAGGTCCCACGAAGGAATGCAAGCACTGGGGTACACGGTCACACACCTATTGCACACCATGGCACACACAGATGTAATAAACATCCTTTTAAACCCCTGCAGGGCCTCTACCCAATGTCCCACACCACCAACAGAAGAGGCCCACAGTGATGACAGAAGCTCTGTCCAACTGGATCTAGATGACCAGCCCGGCCCATCGGGGACCTCTGGACAGTCGGTTCTCCTGACACAGTCACAGGCCACCACAGAGCTTCCTCCCTCTGGAAACACCAGCACAGCACCCACCCAGCGGGCCATCCCTCTGTCCTCAGGACACGTCAATCAGCAGCGTGTCCACCACTACAGGGAACCCAGGCTAGCCCACCACCCCAACAACAACAGGGACCTGGGGGCAGTGGTAGTGGGCACACGGTCCAGGGGATGGACGCCCAGGAACATAGGGGAACGGGGAGGGCTGCTGTACGACAGTGGGAGGAGAGGCCCAGGGAACCCACTCTCCACGAGGCCCTCTCCTCCATCATGGGAGCCTACCACCACTCCCAGGAGACAATGGCAACGGTACTGGCCAAGTTTCAAGAGACCTAGCGCCTGCAGGAGGAACAGTATTTGGGCTTCAGGGAGGAACTCAGAGCCATCAATTCCACCCTGGGCACCATTGTGGGGGTGCTGAAGGAAGTAATCGACACCAGGTGGGACACTGTGGCACAACAAGGGGCCCCTGACACTAGCATGGACGACGAACTGCCCACCACCTCCGCCGGCGCTAGTGGACAGGAGGCACCGCCACAGGACCACCACACCAGCACCCCACCCCCTGCAGAGGGAGAACCACCCCGCAAACGGTCCCTGAGATCCAGGACAAAGACAGAGAATGATGCCAAGACCCCCGCCAAGAAATGAGACCATCCTGAATGTCATCCTTCTGTCCCACTTTGTCACCCTGTCCATCCTTAAACTGCCCCAGCTCCACTTCCTATGCCCATTTGGGCAATGCACCTGTGAGACTAATAGACTGGACTCTGCCATAGACATTCCTCCACCATCAACCCTCACCATTTTTCAACCCCCTCCAATATTCAGCACTTAAATAAATACCCTTGAAGCACAAAACAATATGGAGTCAGTCTGTGATTTCTGAATAGTTTATTAGAAATTACTGTGGCAAAATGCACTTTCAATTGTAATGTCAACATACCTATGTCACACAGCTCTAGTCCATGAGGAATCAAAGCAGATGTCACACACTGGGACCCACATCTGTGAAATCGTAAGGAAAAGTGACAACTCAGTGACCATACACTGGGTGAAAACGACAGACAGTAGAGAGGTAGTAGTGTTAAAGTACATGTAGTAGGCAGGTTTGTGTTCTTACCTGTGTCTCACTGGAAATATTGCAGGATCACCGAGTTCCTGTTGTCCATGTCCTCTTCTTCTGCTTCCTCATCTTCAATGTCCACAGGCTCCACAGCTGCAACAACACCGCCATCTGGACCATCCTCCTGCAGAAAAGGCACATGTTGTCGCAAAGCTAAGTTTTGAAGCATACAGCAGGCGATGATGATATGGCACACCTTCTTTGGTGTGTAGAATAGGGATCCACTTGTCATATGGAGGCACCTGAACCTGGCCTTCAGGAGGCCGAATGTCCGCTCTATTATCCGCCGTGTTCACTCATGGGCCTCATTGTAGCGTTCCTCCGCCCTTGCCCTGCGATTCCTCACCGGGGTCAGTAGCCATGACAGGTTAGGGTAACCAGAGTCACCGGCAAATGGCGAGGGACAACTGTTAGACACACACTAACCTGGAGTAATATCCCCAGACCCAGACAACCATTCCCACTGACTTGCTTCCAGGTGCTCACCTCATAGCCACACACGGTGCCTCTGGAGTTGCCCCATCACATAAGGGATGCTGCTATTCCGCAGGATGTACACTTCATGCACTGAGCCAGGGAACTTGGCATTCACATGGCAGATGTACTGGTCTGCCAAACACACCATCTGCACATACATGGAATGATAACTCTTCTGGTTTCTGTACACCTGTTCACTCATGGGGGGGGGACCAAAGCCACATGTGTTCCATCAATGGCACCTATGATGTTAGGGATATGTCCCAGGGCATAGAAGTCTCCTTTCACTGTAGGCAAATCCTCCAGTTGAGGGAAAACGATGTAGCTCCGCATGTGTTTCAGCAGGGCAGACAACACTCTGGACAACACGTTGGAAAACATAGGCTGGGACATCCCTGATGCTATGGCCACTGTTGTTTGAAATGACCCACTTGCAAGGAAATGGAGTACTGACAGCACCTGCACTTGAGGGGGGATTCCTGTGGGATGGTGGATAGCTGACATCAGGTCTGGCTCCAACTGGGCACACAGTTCCTGGATTGTGGCACGGTCAAGCCTGTAGGTGATGATCACATGTCTTTCCTCCAATGTCGACAGGTCCACCAGCGGTCTGTACACCGGAGGATGCCGCCATCTCCTCACATGTCCCAGCGGACGGTGCATATGAAGGACAACAGCGAGCACAGAGTCAAACAACTCAGAGGTACGTAAACACAGCTTACACCAAACACGAATCATAATCCGATATTTGGCCTGTATGTGTGTTGAGGCAAGGCCTAGGTATGTGTGACGCAGTTAAAAATTAAGCCATGTGGGCCCCTGAAATGGCGGCTGCCTGACCTGTAAAGTGGGACAATGGGATGTGAGGTAACTGCGCTGGCGTTGTACACCTTCGCGGTAGGCCGCGGCGCAATGCTGCATTGGTTAACATTGGACACTATGGGTCCCAGGAGCCAATGATGATGTACACCGGTGGTGACGGTACGCACCGCCGCGGACGTGACCGCCATTTTCTATCTGTTCAATCACTCAATACCTGATCTTCAACAGGAGAGGACCTACACTGCAAGTGCTGCTGTGACCTCGGTTTGGAAGAGACAATGGCTTGTGCATCTGGGGAAAGGGCCCACGCTACTCTACAGTCCTCCAGACAAACAGGTAAATACACTGGGAGCATGCTGTATGGGCTATGCCTGTGTGGAGTGGGGTGGATGAAAGAGGATGGGGGAGATTGAGGCGTGCATGAAACGACGGTGAGTGCATGTGCATAATGGCAAGGGTAGGGATGGGGGCCAATGACTGTGACGGTGCATTTGGTAATAACTTTTCTTTTCCCCCTGTACAATTCATGTAGGTCAGCGCCCACCAGAAAAAAGATATTTGGCGTGCCATCGCCAAGGACGTCCGGACCCTGGGAGTCTACCACAGACGGAGCACCCACTGCCGTAAAAGATCGGAGGACATTTGCCGCTGGAGCAAGAAGACGGCGGAGGCCCAGCTGGGGATGGCCTCCCAACATGGGAGGGGTGCCCGTCGCACCATGACCCCCCTGATGTTCAGGATCCTGGCGGTGGCGTACCCGGAGTTTGATGGGCACTTGGGGGCATCACAGCAGCCACAAGGGGGTGAATACACTCTCATTCTGCTGATTTTGCGCACAGTGGAGGTGTCTGGGTGGGGGAGGTGGGCGGTGGGTTTCCCTAGGCCAGGGCGAGTTTAGGAGGCATGGTCCCCTTGTGCTGGCAGAGCCTGTGGCACCCCATCCCACCTGTGTACAGTGCCAAGTACACCTAGTCAAGCTCCTGTGAAATCAATGTGTGCAGATGTTGTCCATAGCCTCATAGGCCATGTCCCAGGGATTGAACAGTGGAGGCCAAGTTCGCAGCGCAGTGCAGGGGGCTTCTGTGTCTGTCGTGTCCGCCAACGGTAGCGGTAATGCATGCACTCAACATGTCTTTCTTCTGTCGTCGTCCCCCTTTTTGTGGTCTCCCTGTACTTGTGTGCATTAGCATCATCAGGCGGAGGAGCAGTGGCAACGGAGCAGGAGGGAGCTGCATCCCACATGGCCCTGGAGGGCGAGACAATGGAGTCGGAGTGCACCAGTGGGACGGAGGGCGAGGGGAGCTCCACGGCGGGGACAGGAGCTGACACCAGTGACACGGACTTGTCCTCTTATGGGAGCTTCATTGTGGTGGCGGCAACATCTGTGTCCCCAGCATCTACAGGTACAGCTGCCACCCACCTACCAGCACGCTCTCCCAGCAGCCCCTCAGCCTTTGCCAGGAGGGTGGGCATCACCTTCATCCCAGGCACCTCAGGCCCTGACCCAGTCACCCCTGCTGCCCTCAGTGAGGAGGCCATTGACCTCCTCAGGTCCCTCACTGTTGGGCAGTCTACCATTTTGAATGCCATCCAGGGTGTAGAAAGGCAGTTGCAACAAACAAATGCATTCCTGGAGGGCATTCATTCTGGTCAGGCAGCCTCTACCTCAGCCTATCCTAAGCACACCTTCAGACCAGCATGCACACACCTCAACACACAAGGGAAGCTCAGGCAAACATAAGCACCACACATCCCACAGGCACTCATGCAAGCATCACACACATGCAGACACACCAACATCCCCTGCCTCCACTGTGTCCCCGTCCTCCTCGTCTCCCTCCTCCCTCCCAGTCTCGTCTCCACTCACACCTGCATGCACTACATCTACAGCCACTACTGCCATCACCAGCACACACGCCACCACACCCCGCTCATGTGCAGTCACCACCCCCACTGCCATTCACACTTCCCCTTTGTCCTCTCCCAGTGTGTTTGTGACGCCACCTCCCAAGATACACAAACGCAGGCACACACCCACCCAACAGCCATCCACCTCACGACAGCCTCCAGCGCATGCACCTTCACCCAAAGTCACCAGACCAACACCTCCTACAACCACAACCTCTTCCTCCACTCCCAAACCCCCTCCAGCTACCCGTCCCAGTGTTTCCAAAAAACCTTTCCTGTCCAACCTTGACCTCTTTCCCACACCTCCCCCACCCCGTCCGCCTCCTAGGGCCCGACTCTCCAGGTACCAACGTAGCACCTCAGCCACAACATCTCCAGTACCAGTGGTGCCTGTAGTCACCGGAATCTGGAGTGCACCGGCCACCAGGGCAGTCAGTGTGGCACGGAGCCACAGCACGGACAGTCCCCCACCTGTGAAGCATCTAAAGTTGGCCAGTGCCCGGCAGGAGAGGGGGAAGACTCCAGCCACCAAAGCCGTTCCCAGAGGTACAGGTGGGAGTGTGGAGTCAGCTGCGACACCTTCCATGGTGGGGAAGGGCCACAAGAAAGTCAGCAGGTCTGGGAAGAGCAGCACGCCGGAGAAGACCACCATAATCCCCGCTGCCCAGGAGCCCAACGCCATCATCCCCGCTGCCCAGGTGCCCACCGCCATCATCCCCGCTGCCCAGGTGCCCACTGTCAGCACCTGCCCTGCTGCCCAAGAGGCCACCACCAGCGCCTGCCCTGCTGCCCAAGGTGCCACCACCAGCACCTATCCTGCTGCCCAAGAGGCCACCACCAGCCCCGCTGGGCCAGAGAGGACCACCTGCACCAGCCTCGCTGGGCCAGACAGGACCACCAGCACCTGCCCCACTGGGCCAGAGAGAACTCCCAGCACCAGCCCCGCTGGGCCAGACAGGACCGCCAGCACCAGTCCTGCTGGGCCAGACAGGACCGCCAGCACCAGCCATGAAGGACCGTCAGCAACTGAGTCACTGCAAAGGACACCGCCGCCACAGGTACCGCTGAACAGGGCACCGCCGCCACCCCAAGCACCTCTGAAGAGGGCACCGCCGCCACAAGCACCACTGGCCCATGAGGGCCAAGGGCACTGATGCTACTGAGTCCATCACAAGCAGGATGAAGCACTCTGGGCACCATGCCCCCTCCAAAACGAGTAGAGATTATCATCCACTACCTCAGTCCTTAGCAGGATGAAGCACTCTGGGCACCATGCCCCCTCCAGAACCAGTGGAGAGATGCATCCACTACCTCAGTCCTTAGCAGGATGAAGCACTCTGGGCACCATGCCCCCTCCAGAACCAGTGGAGATTCACAACCACTACCTCAGTCCTTAGCAGGATGAAGCAATCTGGGCACCATGACCCTCCAGAACCAGTGGAGAGATGCATCCACTACCTCAGTCCTTAGCAGGATGAAGCACTCTGGGCACCATGCCCCCTCCAGAACCAGTGGAGACTGTCATCCACTTGAGAGACTGTGGCTTTGCACTCCCCAGGATGGAACAGTGGGCAACCCACCCACTGTAAAGACTTGAGAGACTGTGGCTTTGCACTCCCCAGGATGGAACAGTGGGCAACCCACCCACTGTAGAGACTTGAGAGACTGTTGCTTTGCACTCCCCAGGATGGAACAGTGGGCAACCCACCCACTGTAGAGACTTGTGAGACTGTGGCTTTGCACTCCCCAGGATGGAACAGTGGGCATGTGGCCCTCTCGTCGATTTGGCATCATGCACTCAACCGGCTGAGGTGCCTCCCCTTTCCCCCCCGAGGTACCTGTTTTCTTGCTCTCTGATGCCCCTGCAGTGTTCTCTCTGTCATGGTCGGGGATCTTGTGTGGGCCTCGCCCATACTGTGTAGGCCCAGTGTTCCACGGACTTCATTGGAGCACTACCTGGACTACTATTGTTGGTGTATATTTTGTTTATAGTGTATATATATATTTTTGCGTACTTGATTTTAATATATTACAATGGTTACACTCATTTTCTTTTGGGGGGGTTGGGGGGTGTAACTATAATGTATGATGCTGTATTAGTGTGTGTGTTGTCGTGGGTGAGGGTGGGGGTGGGGGTGTTGCGTGTTGCATGTCCCTGTTTTTTCCCTCCCCCCTCCCCTGTGTCACAGGTGCAGTTCTCACCTTTGTCTTCGCCGCCGGCGTTCGTGCTCCTGGTAGAGGAGCAAGAAGATAAGGGCTGGCAGGATCTGCAGCTCTGGTTCCATGGTGTCCGGATTCCTCGTGGGGTGTGTAAATGTGAGCGTTTTCCCTTCGAAGTCCTGTTTCTGCCGTGTCTACCGCAGTGAATCCGCCCCAGAAAAGGTGGCGGATTGGTAGGTTGTGATCCTGTGGGCGGTACTTTGTCTTCCGCCTATCTGTTGGCGGTGACCACCGCGTTGTTTGTTTGTACCGCCGTGGTCGTCGGAGTGTTAAAGTGGCTGACTTTGTTGGCGGTTTCCACCATGGTCATAATTGCAGTTTTTTTACCGCCGGCCTGTTGGCGGTATTACCGCCGATTTAACACCGTCCGCCAGGGTTGTAATGACCACCTTAGTCACTTTTGGGACAAGCATCAGAATGTTGTGGCACAAGATGCCTATGGATTACACCCAGGATACATCTGTATTGTCAGATTGGTATATGTGCTGCTTAAAGAAGGAATAGCTGAAATACGCCATGTAACTCTGCGTTATCTGAAGCTTTCTGAGCCGGCTATGGCGATGCTGTGCGACAGTCCTGAGTGTATTGCCAAATGGTGTATCAACACGTGGCTACCTAAAACGGAAGAATACTAGAGAGGGTATAAAGGTCGTACGCAGGAGTTAAGACTGTTGGTGGATGGGTTAAGGAGGCTTTATTACGATATAAGAGGGGCTGGTAGCTTCGGGGCACCAAAGCACTGTTTAGGAGGGCTCTAGTTGAAAATTAACTGGTAAACAGAGCGCTGGTGAAGACTTAGTTATCTGGGGAAGATGTGTACCTACCACTGTTAATGCACAAACAGATTATCAGTGGCAGGCGGACATAATCAGTCTTCAAGATTTAGCAAATCATAATAACAGTGCTCTATATTAACTGACATAAAAGGATTATCTAAGTACATCTTTGCAGAAGCGCTAATCGATAAAAGCGTGACCAGTGGGACCGGAGCCGTTGATGCCATCTTCAGGAAAGGTCGAACCCCTCAAAAACTACAAACAGATGCTGGAAGAGAATTTTTAAACAAAGCAATCAGAAATTATTAAAATAGCACAATGTTAAACATTTTGTAACGCACTCAGAGGTAAACAAAGCTGTTATAGAACATTTTAACAGAACCTTAAAGTCTAAGATGTTGAGATATTTGCAGGCCTACAACACCTACCGACGTGGATGTTCTACAGGCTTTTATAGATGTTTATAATGCCACTTATCACAGAACTATCAGAATGTCTCCCATAGAGGTAAAGCCAGATAATTCATTAAAGGTGTGGAGAGCGGTGTACTGGAGCTGGGTCACTGCAGGTGTAAAGAAGCCTCTTTTAAAAGAAGGTGATCATTTTAGGGTTTTAAAATTGAACTTTACAAAGGGTTACCTACAGACTTTTACCAACAAGATATTTAAGCTGGAAAGTGTGGAGCATAAAGAGGATGTATATATTTACAGGTTAAAGGGCTATGATGGGGAAACAGTGTCAGGCATCTTTTACATGGAGGAACTACAGAAGGTACCTGATGATCCACACAGGGTTGAAAAGATTCTGAAAAGGCAAGGTAGCGGAGGTAACCAACAGGTCAAATGGTGGGGTTGGCCCGGGAAATTTAACAGTTTTTGCCCAGTTCCGTGCAGGGTGTATGCGTACAGGGAGGTATTGCTATTGACGTAAAAGATGGAGACGACCACATTTCATATTGCTCTGCCATCCAACGTCTCGAAGGACATGTTCCCTGACAATCACATTTCTAATTATACAGTGACATTGCCTAAACCCGTAGACCTGAAAGGAGATTGGGAGGTAGCCCTAAAAAAATCCAATACCCTAGAACATGCAATACATTTTCAATGCTGAAGGCCAAATTTACTATAAAGCATGATCAGGACCCTTTGAGCATCCATGCCGGATTACCTCACAGCTATTACCCATTCATCGCAACAGTGGTCGAAGCCATCAACAAATCCATAGCCAACACTGAAACGTATACGAATATTCAGCTAATGTTAGATAACGTTAGAAGAAAGGTGTTTCTTAAAGATCTGAATCATGGAACAGTGTTTAGCTGTATGAGTAAATTAAGAAGAGTTTTAGGAACAGTACAACACAGAAAAAGTCAAGTAGAACCGGACCCGTCATGCCCCGATATTAACGGCGGCTTCTATACTCTTTACGTGTATAGCGACATTGTAGAGCCACAAAGGATAGGGAATAGTTATTTACCGCTGCTAAGATGGGTCCAGGTAAGTGGCGAAAATAACACAATGGTTCATATAAAATACAACAAGTCCAAATACGTACCATTTTCCACAAACCAGTTTGACACTATTGTGATCATGATCTTTGACAAGCAGGCTGAGCCGGTTTCCTTTAAATACAAGAAAGTTCTTATTAAGCTTCACTTAAGACTGAGATGCTACAGCGCCTGTTAACAAGTCATAATGGTGATTATGAAAACATACGTGACCCCTCTATGTATAGGGATTATTAAGGAAACCAGCGGGATATGTACCATACTTTCAAGGGGCCCCTGTTATGTAAGGGGCCAGTTTGGGTGGTTTCTTCCGTGGTTTGTTTAGAAGAGCCATGTCATTCTGGAGAAGAGGCTAGGAAATTGCAAAACCCCACGTCAAATCAGCTGTTACGAACATTGCACAGGATGTGGTGGATTTTGTGATGTCTGCGGTTGTTGAATGCATGAATAAGCAACCTCAAGAACGAGCTGGCTGTTATACAAGTCACTAAATCAGAGTTAAACCCATGCAGACCAGCATCGAAAACAGTTTTTTCATGGAAGTATTGCCGCTACCCGCGTTTGATGTTTTGGCACCTATAGAGTTTTTTGTGTCAAGGTCCACGGATATGTATCTGGATTTCAGCAATACACTGCTGCACCTCATCTGTAAGATTGTAAAAGCAGACTGTTCCAACATAGCGAATGATGCTAAAGTGGCGACGATTGCCTACCCCGTCGCAATCATGCTTAACCAGGTGGATATCACCATTGGATACCGGCTTATCACGCAAAGTGACAACATGTACACGTATTGGGCATACATTGAGAGCATTCTAAATTACAGCCATGATGCCCTGGACACCCAGCGTTCAGCAGGGCTCTTCTACAAAGATACTATGGCCATTTTGAAGACAGGGGCTCAGTCTGCCTCATCAGTGGGGATGTGGCACCATTTAAACTGGTCATACTATTAAGTAGCTTGTTTCTAAAGAGAGTGAAAGTGTCATCAAGTGTCAGACTGGCTCATGAAGGGGCCTTACACCTATCAAATGCCAAGTACGCTGTTGAAAGAGTAGCTCTGAAAATATTCAGCATTCCACCCAGTACCAGATTAACCCAACAGCAACATTTATTTCTGTGACAGCTACTAAAACTCATTATCATAGATTTCGTGGAGAATACAGCTTTTAGCGGTCTGTATATCTCAAACCCTTTCAATTTCAAACACTACAACATCAACTTCCCGGTGCTGGTCCACGAGGAGGCTGTGATTCCCGCGAAGCTATACACACTGAGTTTTGGAAGAGCTAATTTTATCAGGGAATATCGCAGGCTGGTGTTGATAACCCGGAAACATCTGAGGGACTCAGGATTCATGGTATCAAGAGAAGGATATGGGACTCGGTACACACTGTTTGCTTTTGATCTGACGCCTGACGTGGAAGACAGCGAACACTATGGGGGTTATTCTAACTTTGGAGGAGTGTTAATCCGTCCCAAAAGTGACGGTAAAGTGACGGATATACCACCAGCCGTATTACGAGTTCCATAGGATATAATGGACTCGTAATACGGCTGGTGGTAAATCCGTCACTTTTCCGTCACTTTTGGGACGGATTAACACCTCCTCCAAAGTTAGAATAACCCCCTATAATTTGTTAAAAAACAGAAATCTAAATGCTGAAATACGTTTTAACTCTAGGTTACCAATGTGAACATGAGTGTATTCTATGTATTCAAAAGCGTCATTAAGGACAACCACGTCCATCAGGTTCTATTTGACTATCTTTAACATATTGCAAAATGGACACTTCAGATACGTGAGTTCTTAATCCATCATAAGAACGCTAAGGAATACTTTTTAGATGTTTTCCCAGGCGACAGACTACCCGTGAATATAGGTGTAGTAAGTCCACGCTCGCTCGTCTTTAACACAGATACGCATTACAAGGATGGAACACACTGAGTGGGCTTGTTTTTGGATTTCAACAAGGTTACAGGGTTTGCAGTTCAGAGGCATTCCCTGAACATAACATCTATACAAAACCTGTATTCAAATATATAAAAAAGCCTACTGCTAGGGTAGCGTGTAACAAGAGGCGGGTGCAGGATTCTCTAGCCATCACATGTGGGGAGCAATGTAGATATTTTATTAGTAAAATGTTTGAGGGCATGACATTTAGTAATTTTCTAAATCTATATTTAAGCGATCAACAACCGTATTGTTGTGAAATGTGTAAAAGATCACGCCAAGTCAACGTCACGCTCTGTTAAAACAGAATATTGTGTTTGTCAAAAGTGTAAGGCCCTGTAATGCATATGTGCATGTAACAATAAATGTCTACAATACAAGAATTTAAACTTGAAATCAGACTATACATTTTATACAAAATAGTTTTAGTATAAGCATTAAGCCGTCAAACATGCTAAAGAAAATAAATGAAGAAAACATAAATCAAAACATTATCCGATGGAAAATAATACACACAAATAGATTAAAAGTCAGAAGTATCACACACTTAACCACGTGTTCCTTTTAGACAGGGGCCCTCATTCCGACCCTCGCGGTTTGAAACCGCCAGGGTGGAGGGCAACGGAAGCACCGCCAACAGGCTGGCGGTGCTTCCAGGGCTATTCTGACCACGGCGGTAAAGCTGCGGTCAGAAAAGCGGAACCGGCGGTTTCCCGCCGGTTTTCCCCTGGCCCAGGGAATCCTCCATGGCGGCGCTGCTTGCAGCCATGGGGATTCCGACCCCCTTCCCGCCAGCCTGTTCCTGGCGGTAAAACCCGCCAGGAACAGGATGGCGGGAACGTGTGTCGTGGGGCCCCTGGGGGCCCCTGCACTGCCCATGTCACTGGCATGGGCAGTGCAGGGGCCCCCTAACAGGGCCCCACCATGATTTTCACTGTCTGCTATGCAGACAGTGAAAATCGCGACGGGTGCTACTGCACCCGTCGCACCCCTGCAACTCCGCCGGCTCCATTCGGAGCAGGGTCTTTCCCGCTGGGCCGGCGGGCGCCCTTTTGGCGGTTGCCCACCGGCCCAGCGGGAAAGTCGAAATGACCCCCGCGGTCTTTTGACCGCGGAGCGGTCTTTCGACTGGGGTACTTTGGCGGGCGGCCTCTGCCGCCTGCCAAAGTTGGAATGACTCCCAGTGTCTTTTTAGGTTCGAAAGTCAGAGTCGAGGTGTTCCAAGAGGAAGATTACTAGGGAATTAATGGGGTCACTGGCATCCTAGAGGTGGGTTTCAAAACAACAGGTGCTGGAGTACTTGGCAGGCTTTAAGTCAGATCTTTCAAACTTTCAAGCCGGTGTTCGAAATTACAGACAGTCGTAGAAGGAATGTTGAGTTCAGCAGCAGCCTGTAGAAACTGGTCCCACCCTTTAGGCACTTTCAGGAGCGATAGTGTTTTGGGGTGTGTGAGACCTTTGACTAGGTGTTACATATGGACCTGACAACCGGTTAAATTTTGTAGAGGAATTCACCCTGCTTATTCCACAAGGTCAGATCTTTAGAAGCTGCCATTTTACTTAACAACATTTATGCCGCCCCTCTATACCTTTGATTTATATTTTTTTTAAGTTCTTCAACAAAGATGTCTGAGGATGAAGGTGTTGGTGTTACCGGTTGTGGGGGCTGTTGGTCTAGAGGCACTGTGTGGGTTGGTGGAGGCGGTTCAGAGTCAGAGGTATGTCGAGTTAGATTGTTTTTTTAGGAGTACCATTGCTTGTAATATTGTAAAACGTTTTGAAGAGCTCTGGAGTAAAGACCTGCTTTGAAGTGAGTTTTTAAATCTGTATGGTTCAAATTGTTTTTAATCCTGTCATCTAGATGTATAGTTTCATTTTTCTCTAAATCCCTGGCATCGCCCATAGACTTGTCCAACTGTTACAGCTGCTGGTGCGGTACCAAGTACATCTTTTAGGTGTAATCCATCAGTTTCTTGTAATTATTAAAGGTTTCACTATGCCCAGTAGCGAACCTATATAATTGCTTGACTAGTTTCTTCTTAGAAATAAGGGACGACCTTTAATTATTAAGCTTTTTGATATGGTGGAGAGAATTGTGCGTCTTGCCGATTCGAGTGCCGCCATGTAAAATGTCAAGAAATGGTAGCACGCAATGAATATCAAGGTTAATTCACCATTAAACGAATCGCGAGTCTTGCCGATTCGTAAGCCACAATGTAAATGCCAAGAAATAACAGCGCGCAATGAATAACAAGATTAAAGCACCATTAAACAAATTGCGCGTCTTTTGCCGATTTTTAAGCCACCATGCAAATGTCAAGAAATGGTAGCACGCAATGAATAACAAAGTCAAATCATCATGAAACGAATCGCGTGTCTTGCCGATTCTTAAGCCACCATGCAAATGTCAAGAAATGGAAGCGCGCAATGAATAACAAGATTAAATCAGCATGAAACGAATCGCGCGTCTTGCCGATTCGTAAGCTACCATGTAAATGTCAAGAAATGGTAGCGCGTAAAGTAATCTGTTAATCATTAAAGAATTAGGCCAAGAATATGAAAGTTCTCGATAATGGCATCGGGAGGCCAGCCCAACCACCGTCTTACCGCCCAAAACAAGGATCACCAATGAAGAATGAAAGGCAGAGGCCTGGAATATCAAATAGGCCACCGTGACAGGAGCTCAGGAAGTAGCTGCTGCTCTGCACCGGGACCTCTGAATAGTGAGCACTTGGAGCTGGTCTGGCTCCCTTTCATAGAGTCTCAGCCCAGCCCGCAACCACACCCAGACATGCTGCAGGGAAAGTCTCTGGAAGGCCCTGGAAAGGGACCACACCCTAACACACTCTGAAAGCCTGCAGCAATACATTGCAAATGAACAGTATTTGTAAACACATTAAAAATAAGTATTCAGGATTAAACTCTGCAATGCAAAAGGTTAAACAACAACATATCAGCACAATGAATAAATTATGTTGTTTGGAGAGTGCTGGGTTTTTGCATTCTAGTCGCCAATAGAATGCGCACTGCCCTGGTGTTGACAGTATTCCCCTCTCCCAGACGCGCTCTAGGGCCTGGTTTGCCTGAATTAAGACGATGAAAGCGTCTCACAAGTACTGGAGCATGAACATCAGATGTGGAAACCCATGAGTTACTTTCAGGACCATAACCTTTCCATGAGATTAAGTACCATAGATTACGCCCTCTCAGTTTAGAATCCAACACTTTCTTAACTTCGTATTCTTCTTCTCCTTGTACTAGAACAGGAGCTGGATGAGGGTGGACCTTTTGGACTGCCTTCTTCAAGAGGGAAGTGTGGAACACTGGATGAATCCGTAAGGATCTGCGCAATTGTAGTTTATAGGTCACCAGATTGATTTGCTGGAGGACAGTGTAAGGATCTATGAATTTGGGGTTAAACATGTGCTTCTTCTTGAAATCTATATGTTTTGTGGAAAGCCACACTTTGTCACCTGGTTGATATTGCGGTCCCTCACAATGTTTCTTGTCATAATGCCTTTTGTATTTTTGTTTGGCTTTTTCTAAATGCTGTTGAATCAGTTTCTGGGTTTGATGCAAATGCTGAATGGTTTCTGACACAGCTGGAGTAAAAGAACTTTCTTGAGGAATTGTGATGGGCAAGGTGTCAGGATGATAGCCAAATAAACCAAAAAAGGGTGTAAGACCAATAGAAGTGTGGAATGAGTTATTGTAGGCTAACTCAGCTAACCAGAGCATAGATGTCCAAGAATGACGTGCCTTTTCAGCATAGGCACATAGGTATTGTTTCAAAGTCTGCTTTAGTCTCTCCGTTTGACCATCTGTTTGAGCATGGTGACTACTAGATAGTGTAGATGTCACTTGGAGTGTTTTACATCTTGTCTTGCAGAAATTGGAGGCAAATTGCGACCCCCGATTGGAGAGGATAACTTTTGTCAGTCCATGATAACGAACCACTCAGTTCAGTAAAATAGTTGCCAATTCACTAGAAGTGGGCAATTTTTTACAGGCAATGAAATGTCCATATTTCGTGAGACTATCTACTACCACCAGAATTACTGAAGGCTGTTGAACCACTGGCAGACCGGTAATAAAGTCTAAAGTAATGTGTTCCCATGGACGACTTGGGGTTGGAAGTGGATGTAACAACCCTTTTGGTTTTGAATGACTTGTTTTAGTGTGAGCACAGACTTCGCAGTTGTTTACCATTGCTTTTACATCTTTTGTTAGGGTAGGCCACCAAAAATAGCATTGGATCAGTTCAAGAGTTTTAAGAGTACCTGGGTGACCTGCCGTAGGTATAACATGCAACCAATGAAACACTATCTTGCGAAGTTTGGTAGTGGGTACGAACAAACGAGCGTCGTGAAAGGGTAGTCCTTGCTTGATTGACCTTTTGGGGTCTGCTTGGGCCCATGTTTGCCATTTCTCAACAGTGAAAGAGTTGCAAATTTCTTCAAAGAAATCTTCAGTTTTTATGATACATAGAACCTTGTCAGGAGCAATGATAGCTCTGGAGGCTTGAAATGCAGGCAACGTGGTAGACTCTTGGCGGGACAAGGCGTCAGCTTTGCGATTATCTTTACCAGGCTGGAAGGTTACTACAAAATCAAATTCGGCAAAAAACAGCATCCAGCGTAGTTGCCGAGGAGTCAAAAGTCTGGCGGAACTCATGAATTGAAGATTACGATGATCAGTATATACTGTGACAGTGTATTTGGCACCCAACAAATGATGTCTCCATTCTTTAAAGGCGTAACAAATTGCCAGAAGCTCTTTTTCAGCAATGACATAGTTCTCTTCTGCTTCGTTCAACTTCTGAGACATATAAGCTACAGGATGGAGTTGACCAGTGTCTTTATTTCGTTGCGATAAGACGGCTCCTATTGCTACATCTAAAGCATCAGCTTCCACTATGAAAGGTCGATTTGCATCAGGATGAGTCAAGACTGGGGCAGTGGAGAAAGCTTCCTTCAAAATAGAGAAGGCTTGGTCAGCTTCTGGGGACCATACAAACTTTTCTTTCTTAATAGCTAAGTGATTGGTGCCACTGTCTGGGAGCAATGATTTATTAACTTCCGGTAAAAATTTGCAAACCCCCGGAAACATTGTACATCAGGAACAGTCTTTGGGGTGGGCCAATCAGATACGGCTTTTACTTTCTTTTCTGTCATCACCATACCTTGAGGGGTAAGAATAGCCCCTAAAAACTCAACTGTGGTAACATGAAACTCACACTTGGTTAGTTTGCAATATAAATGGTGTTTTCAAGGGGCTGCAAGAATTTTCTTGACATGTTGGACATGTCCGTTTTCATTGTCTGAGTAGATCAAAATCTCATCGATGTATACTATGGCAAATATGTCGAGGTACTCTCTAAGAACGTCATTCAAGAAAAATTTAAATGCTGCTGGAGCAAGACACAGACCAAAAGGCATGATGGTGTATTCAAAAAGGCCATATCTTGTCTTGAATGCTGTTTTCCATTCGCCACCATCTCTCTCTCTGACCAAATGATAAGCACCTCGAAGGTCAAGCTTTTTGTAGATTTTTGCTCTCTTTACTTGTTCCAATAAGAGCGTAATTAGGGGTAAAGGATATTTATGCTTGATGGTGACATTGTTCAATCCTCTATAATCGATACAAGCTCGGAGTTCTCCATTAGCCTTTGAAACAAAAAACAAAGGCGAAGCTGCAGGAGACTTAGAGGGGCGAATGAAATCATTCTCCAAAAATTGATCTAGGTATTTTCGTAAATGTTGATTTTCATGTTCTGACAGGGCATACACACAACAGTTGGGAAGTATCGCACCTGGGACTAGATCAATTTGACAGTCATAAGATCTATGAGGAGGTAGGGTCTCTGCTCCTTTCTCATCAAATACATCTTTGTAAGATGAATACTGTTTGGGCAGCTGAATTTCTTTCTCCGCTGCAGTAGCTATGTAAGAGTTGCAGACTTTTGGTACTTTAATCTTTTAGAGACATTGTTCTTTACATAGCGCAGATGAGAACATGATTTTTCGTTCTGCCCAATTGATCTCTAGATTGTGATGAGTTAACCATGGCAAGCCAAGGATAATCCCACATTGGGGAGCATGGATCACGTCAAGGATGATTTTCTCTTTATGCTTCTTTCTTTGATTCTTATCTTCACAAATCATCGACAAGGGAATAGTCTGAAAAGTTACTGGACCTCCAGTCAAGAGTTTTCCATCGACTGCCTGGATGATTTCTGGGGTCTTCTTTTCAATACATGGGATCCCCCATGCACGAACCAATTGGGCGTCAACAAAGTTCCCAGTAGCCCCAGAATCGACTAGATCTTTTTTGAAATAGATCTTTTTCTTCACCTGAACTCTTATTTCCAGGTTAAGATGTCTAGATTGCGAAGGGTCCACGGTGACACCCAAGAGCAACCCTTCTCTGATCTCGGGTGTTTTAGTTTTCCAACCCGACTGGTGCATTGGCTGCGACCTTCTGAACTGGACCTTGCTTGCTCTTTGGTTTGATTGGACAATCTTTGGCAAAATTACCTTTCCGCACACAGTAAAGACATTGTCCATTTTTTCTGCGTAGGTCCTTTTCATCTTTGGTCAAAGGTCTTCTGATGGTTCCAATTTCCATCAGTTTCGGCGTTCTTTCTTTCAGAGTTCTTGAGTCTCTGTTATCATGAACACGCCATGAATATGTTTCAGTCTTTTTGTGTATTCCTTTACGTTCTGTTAAACGATGATCAAGCCTCAAGACAAGGTTTATTAATTCTTGACAGTCTGTAGGTTGTTGGTCGATTTGCGCTAAGATATCTTTTAGTTCCTCTTTGAGTCCCTTGTAAAACATGACCGCTTGTTTTTCTTCAGGCCAGGATGTCTCGGCAACCAGCCAGTTAAAGTTGGCTAAATACGACACTAGGTCCTGATTCCCTTGGCGTAAATCTAATAATTCACGATCTGCTGACTGTGCTACAGTTCTACGATCAAAAACTCTCTTAAACTCACGAACAAAATTTCTCCAGTTGTACAACAAGGGACTATCTTTACGCACAAGAGGAATTGCCCAGGTAGCTGCATCCCCAGACAGATATGATAACAAGAAAGCTACTTTGGACTGGGCATCTGGGAAAATATGTGGTCTACAGGTGAAGTGTAGTTCCACTTGAACCAGGAAAGATTGCGCTTTCAAAGGGTCACCTGAGAAACGTTCTGGGGGAGCTAAAGGAATTGCGGAAGGGACATTGAGGGAAATGCTTGTCAGATTACTTCCAGAAGTCTGAGAAGAAGTACCTGGCCAAGACACACCTGTGGGACTTTGTTCCTTCTTCTCTACCTTATTTTGTAACTGACTCACTCTCTCAGCTAGGCTAGTTGTCAATTCTTTGGATGATACCACCTCTGCCTGGAGCTGGGTGATAGCCTTGACTAACTCGTCCAGCATGGCCATGCTGAGAACATCCACATACCAGGAGGATAATAATTTGTGGGCTCACTATTCTGTCAGAGTCACCAAATCCTCGGGGTCTGAGCACATTCCCAACACGTCCACCACTGAACAGCTCAAAGACTCTGATAGATAATTCACAGAGGCTAAGTTCAAGAGGGGAAGAGGGGATTAGGAAGGGAACAGCTGGGAAGGAGACCTTTAGTAAGAAAAAGGTTAAAACACACAATATGAAAATTACATCTCATGAAATCAATACTAGACTATGACTCTAAGCCTAGTCATTCTGAAAGCATGAACAACCTAAGAATTAGGCTTAAATGACTAAGTTTCAAGATGGCCGGATACCTGTAAGGGAATCAAGATGGATTAAATGAAACTTTCAAATTCAAGTACTTTCCTTTACATTAGAATCAGGAAAACATTCTGAATAAGTTCTAAACCAGTCATATGAATCCTTTTCTGAGAAGGCATACAAGGACCATGCAATATTGCATCTGGAAACTCTAGCCTTCTGTTTTCTCTTGAAATGTTTCAACACGAATTACACACATTGCAGATTTTCATATATATAGTAAACACCATAAAAGGTTTGTGCACCATGAATAACACAATATGGATTCAGGAAACAAATCACACAACTTGTCAACTCGAATATTACCTAATAAATGTCTTAGAATAGTGACATGCAATGAACAACATGAATTAAGCTCGAGGAGAGAATTGTGCGTCTTGCCGATTTGAGTGCCACCATGTAAAATGTCAAGAAATGGTAGCACGCAATGAATATCAAGGGTAAATCACCATTAAACGAATCGCGCATCTTGCCGATTCATAAGCCAAGATGTAAATGCCAAGAAATAACAGCGCACAATGAATAAGAAGATTAAAGCACCATTAAACGAATCGCGCACCTTTTGCCGATTCTTAAGCCACCAGGCAAATGTTAAGAAATGGTAGCACGCAATGAATAACAAAGTCAAAGCATCATGAAACTAATCGCGCGTCTTGCTGATTCTTAAGCCTCCATGCAAATGTCAAGAAATGGTAGCGTGCAATGAATAACAAGATTAAATCAGCATGAAACGAATCACGCATCTTGCCGATTCGTAAGCTACCATGTAAATGTCAAGAAATGGTAGCGCGTAAAGTAATCTGTTAATCATTAAAGAATTAGGCCAAGAATATGAAAGTTCTCGATAACGACATCGGGAGGCCAGCCCAACCACCGTCTTACCGCCCAAAACAAGGATCACCAATGAAGAATGAAAGGCAGAGGCTTGGAATATCAAATAGGCCACCGGGACAGGAGCTCAGGAAGTAGCTGCTGCTCTGCACCGGGACCTCTGAATAGTGAGCACTTGGAGCTGGGCTGGCTCCCTTTTATAGAGTCTTGGCCCAGCACACAACCACACCCAGGCATGCTGCAGGGAAAGTCTCTGGAAGGCCCTGGAAAGGGACCACACCCTAACACACTCTGAAAGCCTGCAGCAATGCATTGCAAATGAACAGTATTTGTAAACACGTTAAAAATAGGTCTTCAGGATTAAACTCTGCAATGCAAAAGCTTAAACAACAACATATCAGCACAATGAATACATTACGTTGTTTTGAGAGTGCTGGGTTTTTGCATTCTAGTCGCCAATAGAGCACGCACTGCCCTGGTGTTGACAGTGACACAAATAATACAGGATTTACACTTCGGTCTGTGAGAGTGTCAGCTTTTACTTAGTACTTGATGCACGCAGTAAATTATTTACAGTGTTTTGTAAATGCACCTGTGTGAAGCAATTTATATAAGTGGTAAGAACAAAGTCAGAGTTACTGACTTTGTGAAAGCGTGCTGCTTTTTCATTTCTGTTTTTTCAATAATTAAACACAAACTACATTAGAAATATAATACAAGGACATAGTTATTTACCTTGAGTAGGAGTTGGTTTGCATCCCCAGTATGCGCATTGCCCTTCATATTGTTTTCTCCTTGATGGTCCAGGTAGCCATGCTCTCTGCAAACTTCTGATATTTAGTTCAAAAAGAGTCTTGTGAATGTGGAGGCTTTTATACTTGCTACATTATGCTAATTATGTACATTGTGGAGGGTTTGGGGGCAGAAATATACATCTGTGTTTTAGGGTTAAATTTTCTCATACCACTGGGATGCTTCAACCAATGAGTGTATTATTTGGAGTGTCACTTTATACTTTGACCTCTGAAAATCACCTTTGAACCCTCTCCTGGGAAGTCTTGGGGCATACATCTGTGTTTTAGGTTTCCATTTCAGGGCATCTGTCTGTTTCATCTTTGATTGTGTGGTCACTTTATACTTTGACATCTGGTAATCACCTTTGAGCCATCTCTTGGGAAGTTTGGAGTAAGCATCTGTGTTTTAGGTTTTCATTTTCATTGTATCTGTAGGAAAGTACCCTCTTTCTTGGCATGGTTGCCCACTTTTTCTGCTTGATGTCAGTGTGTTTCACTGTGTTCACTGGGATCCTGCTAACCAGGACCCCAGTGATTATGCTCTCTCTCCCAAAAATCTGTATTTCACCCACAATTGGCACACTGGTGCTCCATTATAAGTACCTAGTGTGTGGTACCTAGATACCCAGGGCATTGGGGTTCTATGGTATCCCTATGGGCTGCCACCTATAGGGAGCCCAAGCAAAGGGCTCTGCAGGACTGCCATTGCAGCCTGTGTGAAAAGGTGCTAGCACCCTTTCACTGCCACTTTTCACTACACCAGGTCACTTATAAATCACCCCTATGGCAGGCCTTCCAGCTCAGAGGGCAGGATGCCATGTACCTGTGTGTGAGGGCACCCCTGCACTAGCAAAGGTGCCCCCACGAACTCCAGGTCCATTTTCCCAGATTTTGTGAGTGCGGGGATGCCATTTTACATGTGTACTGCACATAGGTCCCTACCTATGTCCAGTTACATAATGGTAACTTCAAACATAGGCATGTTTGGTATCAAACATGTTAGAATCATACTCCAAGGCTTTTACAAGCATTGGTTGTATGATTCCATGCACTCTGGAGCCCCTTAGAGGACCCCCAGTATTGCCATTACAGCCTTCTGAGGGTTTCCAGGCAGCCCAAGCTGCTGCCACCTCCAGACAGGTTTCTTCCCTCCTGTTGCTTGAAAAGATCAAGCCCAGGAAGGCAGAACAAAGGATTTCCTTTGGGAGAGGGGTGTTACACTCTCTCCCTTTGAAAATAGGTGTTACAGGCTTGGAGAGGTAGCCTCCCCAAGCCACTGGAAATGCTTTGAAGGGCACATTTGGTGCCCTCCTTGCATAAACCATTCTACACCAGTTCAGGGACCCCCACTCCCTGCTCTGGCACAAATCTGGACAAAGGAATGGGGAGTTGTTGGACTTTTTTTCTTATGCAGGGTCATCCCCAATCTTTTTGACTCCTGCCTCCTGTTTTTCCTGACCTGTTTCTATTGGCTTTTGAACTCTGAGCACTTTACCACTGCCAACCAGTGCTAAAGTCTGTGTAAATTGTATGGTTGATTGGTTTATTCATGATTGGCATATTTGATTTACTAGTAAGTCCCTAGCAAAGTACACTAGTGGTGTCCAGGGCATGTAAATTAAATGCTACTAGTGGGCCTGCAGTACTGGTTGTGCCACCCATATAAGTAGCTCTGTAATCATGTCTCAGTCCTGCCACAGCAGTGTCTGTGTGTGCAGTTTTAACCTTCCAATTCGACTTCCATGCCTAAACCTTCCCTTTTCTTACATGTAAGACACCCCTAAGGTAGGCCCTAGGTAGCCCCATGAGCAGGGTGCAGTGTATGTTTAAGGTAGGACATAGAGCAATGTGTTTTAAATGTCCTAACAGTGAAATACTGCCAAATTTGGTTTTCACTGTCACAAGGCCTATCCCTCTCATAGGTTAACATAGGGGCTGCCTTTAAACATGATTAAAGTGTGTATTCCCTTTGGGAGCAGATAGACATTTAGAGTTTGGGGTCTCTGAGCTCACAATTTAAAAATACATCTTTTAGTAACGTTGATTTTAAGATTGTGTGTTTGAAAATGCCACTTTTAAAAAGTGAGCATTTTCTTGCTTAAACCATTTCTGTGACTCTGCCTGTTTGTGGATCCCCCGTCTGGGTCAGTTTGACAGTTGGGCTGTGTGCACCTCTCTCTAGACAGTGACACAAAGGGAGCTGAGGTGTAGCCTGCATATCCTGATGAGCCATCTGTGGTAGGAGGGAGGGGAGAAGTGGTCACTCACACCTGAAAGGGCTGTGCCTGCCCTCACACAATGCAGTCTCCAACCCCCTGGTGTGTTTCTGTGGCCTGGCCTGGGCAAGGCAGGATTTCACAAATAAGAGAGACTTTGCTTTGAAGTCAACCTATTTCAAAGGGTAAAATGGGTATAAGAAGGGCACCCAAAACCACAGACTTTAGAACACTTCTGTTAACCAAGAGGAACCACTGCCTGGAGAAGAGCTGAAGAGCTGAGGAAGAGCTGTCCTGCCTGTGACTGTGCTTTGTGGACCTATCTTGCAGTTGCTGCTTCTGCCTGTGCTAGAGGACAAAGACTGGACTTTGTATGCCTTCCATCTTGTGAAGAACTCTCCAAGGGCTTGAATTAGAGCTTGCCTCCTGTTATTTGAAGTCTCAGGGGCTACAAAGAATTCTCTCTGCCAACGCCTGGAGCCTCTGCTGAGACTCCTACTCTGCCAAGGGGTGCCCATCCAGTTCCTGGGACCCTGAAAGGAGAAGCTGGCAGTACAAGAGTGAGAAATCCATGCACAGACGGCAGTGCGGGGAAAGGATCGACACAACTCCGATTCTTAGCTGAAAAATCGACGCGCCGCCGGCTTCGCAGCTGAAAATCGACGCTCGCCTGCAGCGCGACTGGAAGATCGACACACATGGCTGGAAAAACAATGTGCAGCATTACAGGCGGAGGCTGGTGAGATCGCAACCCACGCTGTGTGATTTTCAGATCATCGTGCGGCTGGATTGCCAACGCAAGCACCGATGTGCGTGTAAAAATTACCCGATAACTGCCCGGACTCGATAGTGCTGATTGGATTGACGCATCACTCTCCTGCAGAGAGAAGAAACGATGCACGCCGACCCGACTAAAGGAGAAACAACACAAGGTCTCACTCATGAGTGAAATCGACGCATCGCAAGCTCTTTTTGATGCACACTCGCCTGTGCAGGGTTATTTTTGGTGCACTCAAGGTACATTTTCACGCTAACAGCGTTAGTGTTGTATTTAAAATGAAATGAAGACTCTTTTTGGTTTTTAATTGATAACTTGACTTGTGTATTGTGGATTTTTGTCATTTTGGTCTTGTTTTGTTTAGAGAAATATTCTTTATTTTTCTAAACCTGTGTTGTGTCATTTCATAGTGTTTTCACTGAGTTACTGTGTGTGTTGGTACAAATACCTTACACCTAGCACTCTGAAGTTAAGCCTTCCTGCTCGTGCCAAGCTACCAAGGGGGTAAGCAGGGGTTAGCTGAGGGTGATTCTCTTTTACCCTGACTAGAGTGAGGGTCCTTGCTTGGACAGGGGGTAACCTGACTGCCAACCAAAGATCCCATTTTTAACAGGAGTGACCACTCCCCTGTCCATCACCACCCCAGGGGTGGTGTTCAGAGCTCCTCCAGAGGGTCCCTGGGTTTTGCCATCTTGGATTCAAAGTTGGCAGGGAACTCTGGGAGCATCTAAGTGGCCAGTGCCAGCAGGTGACATCGGAGCCCCCTGCTGATAGGTGGTCACTCAGCTAGGTTAAAAATCCCCCTTTCAGTGCTATTTAGGGTCTCTCCTTTGGGTGGTTCCTTAGATTCAGATTGCAAGACTCCAGCATGAATCCTCTGCACCCTCCACTTTGACTTCTGACTGAAGAAACTGCATCTGAACTTTTCAGGACCCCACAAGCTGCAACAAAGAAGCGAGATGCCTTCTGCAACATTGTATCTTCAGCTTCTTCCAGCAACTGCAACATTTCCAGGGTCGAGCATGCTCTGAGGACAGCCCATCTTCAGCCTGCATCAGAAGAAAGAAGGAATCTCCCTTGGACTGAAGGAGTCACCCCCTGCTTCTGCAGGCACCAACATCCGGCAGTGTGGATCTCCTCTCCTGCTGAGTTGCGTGGATCCTGCATCACAGGCGGTGGACTGAAGTGGCCCCGATGGTCCTCTATACCAACTATCCAACTTGTGTGAAGGTAAACACTTGCCTGCACCATCCAGGACAGTACCCCCTTGCACCACATCCTTTGCAGCTGCCAAGGCTTGTTGGTGTCGTTTCTCCAAGATCTTCAAGCATCCTAAAGCTCCAGCCCCCAGCACTCCTTCCTGCAACCTACAGCTCCCTGAGTCGTTCTCTGGCTGCGTGGGAGCCTTTCTCTAAGTGCTGCGTGGGCCTTTTCTGCAATCTCCTGTCCTGCCCCGTCCTGTGGTACTCCTGTAGGTGATGCATGTGCTTCTGAGGACTCTCTGTGTTTCTGAGGGCCCCTTTTGACTCCCCCTCCTGGGTAGAGTCCACCAAGTTCTTCCTGCAGGTCCACTTTCTGCTAACCATGAGTTTTGCATGTGCCATGTGGCAGAACCCGAGGAAGCAAACCCGGCTGCAATCCTCCTTCCGGCATGGGACATCACATGCATCCTCCAGTTACCCGACTTCATCTTCTTGGGTGCAGTACTGACTGTTCTTCTTTACTGGTGGTTCACCTTTTGCACCTTAATCCTGGTGGGTAGGGGCTCCTGCCCTTCTGGACTTTGCTGTGCTTCTTGGACATTGGTCCCTTCTTCCAGAAATCCACTGTTGGTGTCTTTGAGTCTCTTCTGGGTTTTGCAATATTCTTCTTTACTTCTCTGTGTGTGTTCTGGGAAACTTACTGTGATTTACTCCTGTTTTACTGGTCACTGGGGTGGGTTGTGGTACTTACCTTTGGGCTTTCCTAGGCAGGGTTCTGACTGCCTGAACATGTCCAGACTTGTCCATTTAGGTGCAGAAACTCTGTGCACACCTGTAGGGCTATTGTTTTACACAGCCCATAGACCTAGACACTATGGCAAGTACCATGGCATGTGACTAACAGATGACCGCATGATGTCACAACCCACGTGACCCACCTACACATATGTCAATTCCAGGACAGGCTCTCAGTGGGACTGGAAGTCCCAGTAACGATTGTCATGTAATTTCCCGGGATGGGACAGCTGTCACTTTTCAGTTTGATGAGGAACGGTATCCCCATATTCTACTAACGTATTATAGAATTTTATTTTGAGGTTCACACCTGCATCCAAATGTTATGTATGTTACTGACTAACACCTTTTAAACCCTCATTGTGCTTACCTTCATAGATATTGTGGTTTTATATATTCATCTTGAGTAAGCCTAACAACTCCACAGGCAATTTAGAAAATAATACATATTTGTACATATTTACAGATCAGTTATGGCTCATCTGTTCAGGATCTTAGTGACAAGACACAGTTTCCCTCGTTCCTAAGGACTACTGCCACTGACAACTTCCAAGCCTACGGCCTTGCAAAGTTGGTGATCTACTTTAACTGGACCTGGATTGGCATTCTGGCCGAAGACAATGACTATGGGCACCAAGGGAGCCATCTGCTAAAACAGGAACTGGAAAAAGCTGATGTGTGTGTAGAATTCCTGCTTGCTATTCCTGGTGTGTTTTCTGGAACAAGAGCTGATAACATAATAGAGGTATTGGAAAGATCGACAGCCAAGGTCATTGTGGTTTTCTCCACAAGCAATAGTGTGCGTCAAGTCATGCAGAGAGTTGTCAGCAGAAACATCACAGGAAAGATCTGGATAGCTAGTGATGGTTGGTCAACACTTAACCAATTATCCACTGCTGAGTTTCTTAAAATATGTGAAGGGACCCTGGGATTCTCTGTCCGAAGAGGCTACATGCCTGGGTTCAAAGAGTTTCTGGATAGGATCCATCCTTCTAGGACACCAGAAGATATCTTCTTGAGGATCTTTTGGGAACACATGTTTAATTGCAAGTGGCCCATCCAAGTCCAAAATCATACAGTAAGTATCATAGTAAATGAGGCATCCACATTGTGCACCGGAAATGAGGTTCTTCAGTCCCTTGACCTACCTTTCATGGATATGAGTGACTTAAGCACCAGCTACAATGCCTACAATGCAGTGTACAGTGTGGCCCATGCACTGCACAACCTGAAACTCTGCCAACCAGGGGAAGGACCCTTTGTGAACCGAACATGTGCAGACACGCACAACTTTCAACCATGGCAGGTAAAACTATTTAGTTTTGATGAGTGTAAGCATAGTGTGCTCATTCTACTATTGGCATGCAGTTGTCTTCATTTTAACTTCTCTGTGATGGATTAGTGACCATTTTGACCAAAAATGTTGCACATAGATTATACTGAGAAAGATATTTAAGCAGTTCTAATAATGATTATAATTGTGGTGGTGAGAAAGCCAGGGAATACATTTATGAGAAATCAGAAGAAAATAGTTAAAACACACTACCTCTTGTCTTTAACACAGCCAAAGTAACTCTAACTTACTTAAGGATCTAAGGAAATCCCCATCAATATGTGCAGCCCACATTGACTCCTAACTTCTAAGGATGAAACAAGAGTGTAACATGGCTGTGGACACTGTTTCACGGCTTGTGGTACAACGAGTAGAAGGATTTGACTGTGCCCAAACTTCAAGCCCTTCATGACAGAGATGCCACCTGAGCATACTCTGTGGCAAATCAAGCTGTGACTCAAATCTTAGCTTTTGGGCATTACAAAGCATCTAAAAAAAGCTATAAACTGACATCAGAAATAACTGTGTAGAATTTAGACAGCCAACAGAGAGAATTACATTTTACAATAATAATTTTAAAAAAACTTGTACACATGCATAACTAAGGGAGCTGCACCACCCTATTTCCAGTGCTCTTGCATTCAATAGTTCCAAACAAGTTGACTGAAATGGGCCATGGCTTAAAACTGCTGCACCACAAGTTGTCTGCCCCGGTGTGACTGTGGCATGGCGGTGCACTGCTGAGCATGGTTGTTGTGGCACCACAGTTCCTCAATGGGATGTGAGATATCAACAGTGATGCAGCTGGTCCTTTGGATTGACCAGGCACATGGAAAAGCAGTGCAGGTAACACCTTGACATGGGCAAGGATGAAAAGGCAGGGGGTTGTGGGTGATATCTACTTCAGCTCCCATTCCAGAATCAAGTGAAGGATTTCATACTGAGGGGTATAATCTCTCCCCAAGTCCCCTTCATCAATGTGGCCCTTCATTTGTATATCCCCTCTCTCCTCACAGTTTTGTATATATTTTATTTGTATGTATACATTGATTTTTCAGTGAATGGTCTGTGTGTTGTGTGACTTACATCAAGCTTGACAGGTGTGACTTTGAGTGTTCTAGTTTAGGAGTACAAGTTGAGTAGGTTGTCGTAGTATGACTCTTGCCCTTGGCAAGACTGCTGGTTTAAGGATGACAGTACCTATGTTTATAGGCGATTATACCAGTCCTACAACAAGTCTCAACTGTCGTCCCAACCCTCCCGGCTCACAAGCAGGACCTCACCAAAAACCCAAACAGTACAAGGTGATTTGTTGCAGCCTTTACACATAGACTCAAAAGTATGACATCTCAGGGAGTGTCGTGGGTAAACGGAGACTACCCCTTTCTCACATGAACAACATGTCTCAATCAAACACAGGCAATGAAGGAGATGCAGTAAAGTTTTCAATAGGTTTTATTTAACAAAACTGCAATCTACGATGAGTTGCATGGGCTGAAATGATTAGGATAATGAATGATGCAAGAAACAGAATAGTGAAGACGAGAGTCATTAATAGAATGACCCCCACCATCTTGCAATAAAATAAAATTACATAAGATGTGAAATATGTCCTAATACCCTAGCATGATGAACCTGTGTGTTAAGCCTAATCTGCCAATGCCTTGTCCAAGAGAAGAGACCTGAACCCTCATTACCTTGGAATGAGGTCTCTAGCTCAGACTCCGTAAGGACACGAAGAGTGGGTCAGCGTCAAGGCAACGTGGAGCATCAATAGCAGCGATGGCATCTAGTCGGAATCCTTCTGACTATCTGTCTAAGTGAGGTGCATTTATACAGAACTGCTTGGACACCTGACGTAGGTCTGTTCCCAAACAATAGATAACAAGACATGCTTGGGGCGTCAATTTATAAACTATTCCTTTGAAGGCTTCAAGAGGGAAAGTGCCTAAAGTGAATTTCTACAGTTTGTTTGCTTGATATTGAAGCCTTAGCGCGGTGGTACTGTTAACGTGAAACTAAAACATTGGCCTAACTAAAAACAATGCAGCCATCTTGGAAACATATGATTAAATAATTGAGCTAAAACAGAGCAACCTAAGTAGGGTAAAAGTCACTAGGTGACTAGGCACAGGTCCGCAAGTCTGATGGCTAAGTTAACTCCTGTTTCCCATTAAAACAAGATAGGATTCACAACACCCTCCCAATTGCCGTAACAAGTATGACGCCATAGGATTACGCCATTGAAGGTGAATGAATTCAAGCTAAAATGCTCTGGACTAAAAAGTTAAAATAAAGTAGCTAAAATTGTATCATAAAAACATGTCGAGAACAGTTAAAAACATACAAAGAGATATAATTTCGACCATGACAAGCACAGCAGGCCAAAGTTAGGGCAATAAATACAAACTCTGAATTTGGTAAGATAAGCCAATCATCAAATCCATTTAACAGTAGTCATGATATTGAAGAGCATCTTCGAAGCCACTGAATGGAAAGGACCTCAGGAAAAAGGCCACATCGTCAGATGTTAGATCGATGACAGGATAGGCAGATGGATCCACGGAGCAGCAGTGCATAGTAGTCTCTTGTGAAGGTCCACCTGCAGGAGTGGCACTCTCCACAGTACCAAAAAAAGCCAGATCGTTCACCAAGGGCAGCTCATAAGTGGCCTCACGAATTAGCCTCAGTCTCAAGGGGCATGACCGTAAATTAACCCTCATCGGGACATCAGCAGTGCTTGGTCCACAGGATGCACTGGCGTAACAGCAAGACACACTGTAGTCAAATGTTTGAAGAGGCACCACATGCAGCGAAAGAATGGCTGCACACACCATAAGACTGGTCGGAATGACAATGACCAATCACGCTCCAATTCTTCCAGCAACGGAGTAATTAAGTCCTGAACCATGCATTCATGGCACAGTTGAGCTGGTGGCAGTGGCTCCATTGCTTCGCTTAGCTGGAAAGACACAACCACTGCAAATCAGAAGTAGTAGCAGCAGTATTCCGCCAATTAATGCCAATATTATAGGAAAGCCGCCAAACACACTTGAAAAGAGTGAATGGATGGCCGATGGAATGACTCCAAAGACAGTATGGAAGATGGACACAAATCCAGACCCAACAGCCTTAAAGAAATGGACTATCCAGTAGTGCTCGAAGCGTTGAAAATTCTGGATACCAGCTCTCCAAAATGCTTAGGGAAGTTGGTATTTAATAGGGATTGTATCTCAGCTGCCGATCTTGCTATCTGGAGAGCATATGTTTCTCTGGCCGATGTCAACACGACTTGTTTTTGGAACAGTATCGCCTTTAGTCTGCTCAGCTTGTCATAATTTACATTAGCAGTATCAATGTGAGGCCACATTTCTGATAATTTTATCTCTTGTGTTGTGGGGAATAAAACTTGTCCACAACACATAAAGACCTTAGAGACTGAAATTGTGTAGGCAAGTCCTGGTTGCATACCGCAAAAGGTTTGGTAGCTCAGCACCACATAACTTCCATTCGAAAGTACATGAAATGCTGGTCGAATCAAAGGGATGCGGGTACCCTTCAGAAAACAGGCCAAGTTTGCGACCCCCCTGCATTGCAATGGCCGTGAAGGGACACCTGCTTGCAGATCATTGAATGACTAACAGTAGTCTCACATTTGCTTCCGCTGAGAAAGACCACTGTTTTGCTGTTCAGACATTTATATTCAAAGGGCAACTACTACTCTTCTTTAATATAGCTATCGCCTAGCCACTCGTATCTGCCCTCTGCAAGATGTTTCAGGCATTTTGAAAAATGAAAAATAGAAATGGGCAGATTAATAATAACATGTAGGAGCCATACTGTTGATGGACTCTCGCCTACTGTGAAAGGCAACCTCTCTAACTTTTCTATGTGAAGCATGGTGAAACTTGCTTCCCTTTTAGCCATCGTCTGTTGTTCTTGGATAAATTAAAAGCAGCAAACAAGTCATTACTGTTAATATACTTCCATGGAATATGACAATTTTTCAAAGTCTGTAATGTCCAACCTAACTGCATGATGGAACGCAGCTGACTTTGTCCATGATATAAAAGGGACATGTCTGTCTGAATTATATCTATCACAGACAATACTATGTTTGTCAAGGAATAAATCCTGTTTGACAGAGTGTTCATGCCATTGTCGACAACAGCTAAAGCCTTTACTAAATGTTTCTTGTCTATCTGCCTTAAACACGCAGCTGCTTTTATCTGAAAAAGCTTGCAGATCTCATTATATATGGCATAGATTAATCTTTTAGAGCGTGACTTTCTAGGACCTAACAAGAAGTCCTGCAAGTCTATATCTTCAGAAAGAGTGTTAAGATGTTCCTTAACTGCAGTTAACGTGTTAGTCTGTACCCACTGTTGTCACAGTTTACCCACATTGTTTGTTGTAACTATACCCGTGTGTTGACCCAAGACAAAGCAAGGGTCTGGCCGTCTAATTCTGAAACCCACTGAAGAATTCACAAAACTTGCCTGACACCCATTCGTGTCTATTGGCCATAGTAACCACCCGCCGGGACTAGAATTTGAAGAATTATAGGTACCAACCTGAACCTTTGCACCTAGTTCTTCCTAAGTGACATTCAGGAAGGATTGCCAATTATTGAACTTTGCCGGTGTGGGGATACTGGACGTATTCATTTGTTTCATTTTTGCTAATCCCAGACAGGCGATTTGTTGAATGGTATTATTTTTAAAAATCATCTGCACAGGAATAGGGCATGCTCTAAACAAATCCTCCCTACCCTGTATTTTCCAATCTTGTGTTCCCCATACAGTCTTTAAATCAGTAGTGTTCCTCCAGTATTCGTGACCTTCAACTGCAAGACGGGAAACAAAGGAATCTGAATAAATCAGTTTTGTGTCACTTAGCAAAATTTTCCTAATGCTTGAAAGAGGTAATTTGAAATAATAATAATTATATAAAAATAATAACACGTTTTGGGTTCCCCACAAGTGGTGTTGAACAGTGTTCCTACTGTGTGTAGTTAAATACTGGTCTATGTCTAGCGGCACAGTGCATGTAGTAATGCCCCCAATTCTTATAGCAGAACATTTCCCCAAAATTATTTGTATTTGTGTATACAGCATCACTTTCAAATACTGAATAGTCCTTCATTTGAGTTAACGTAGAATCAACTGTCTGGACATCTCATTTATCAGATACAACACCAGGTGTAATTATATCAGTCATAGAAATCTTGAAGACATATAGAATTTGAATGACCTCAGTAGTCCCGTATATGTATAATGGAGTGTTGTCCCACACAATCCCATCAGGAATAGGTACAGCTGAAATGCTCACAAGGGACAAGTCTCTTCGGACCTTATGTAAGGAATGATATGGAGTTAAGACTTTATCCACAGGCTCAAGAGAGGAGCGTTCAGGAAGTTAATGACCATTTATAAGTAAAAAGAAAACAGTCACGAAACCAATCCATAGAAATAATGCAAAAAATATCAAGCAGAGCCATAAATAGTTCCATGGGTGAATCAAATAGTTATTTAAGCCATAAATACAGCTTTGTGTCTTTGAAATATTTTCAATCACAGGAGTGGATGAGTCTGAAGAAAAGTCATCAATGTCGATGAAGTAACCAGAAGCAGTCTCTTCAAACGCAGGAACAAGTGCATTACCAGTGGATGAATCCATTTCACGTGGAGGCTCATGGTAGACGATGTTGTTAGTTTGTGTTGTGTTGGTGTAGAAAATAGCCACATCTTGGACAGATGATGGTGTTGAAGTGGTAACAGGAATTAGCAAGAGCTAATTTTCAACCCTCCCCATGGTCGATGAGGTATTTGTAGCAGCGTTTCACATGCTTATGTAGTACAAAGTAGTGTGGTTATTTCTGTTGTGAAGAGGTATGTCCTGTTGGGTACTGAGTGGGGACCGAGAACTACCCAAGGGACCTCTGGGTCTACTGCGCAGGGCTGGCCACATGATGAAGTTTCACATCAATGGACATGAATCTGTTTGCTTTGGAACCAGGCAGCAGTGGTAAGATGACAGTTCTGGTACCTTCTACTCCCAGGACTGGGACTGGTGCTCTGTAGGATGGACCGAATTCCTTCTTCACAGCGATCTTCTCACGAACCAGATCCCCGACTTTAGGAATCCAGCCAGTGGAAGTTGTTGGTAAATCCCTTATTCCTCAGGTGGCAGCACTGGCGGATGATTTATCATCACAAAATTGCTGAAGATCCTGTAAAGCAGTGAGACGTTCATTTATGTCAAAAGGTGTATCTGCTGCCACCAAACTAGGATCATCAAGATCAGGGACATACATAGGTATCCCAAAGAGAACCTCATAGGGGTGCATCCCCCCAAGGACCGTTTTAGCAGATTATTCAGTGCGCTTTGGACCCCATATAGGTGATGAAGCCAGCTGCGGCCTGAACATAATACTCTAGCTGCTAAGGACTGCTTTAGATCACAATTCCTCCTCTCCACGACCGAATTTCCCTCGGGATGGTATGGTTGGAGTAATGGAGTTCAACACCCATCGTCCCCATGGTGTCCCTGCATGCCTTAGAGGCAAATGCAGGGCCCTGGTCCAAGTGGAATGCTGCAACTGCATATGTACTGATAAAGATCAGCAAGTCTTTTATAGCAGTTCGAGTGTCAGCCAACCGCTGAGGCCATACCCACAGGAATCTAGAACCAGAATCTACAGTGACTAAGATGTTTTTGTCTGCACCATCAGGTTGAAGGGGACTGCAATGGTCCAGGTACATACATTGTAGTGGCTTATTGGACACAAAAAGGGATGTCTGTGGTGGACGTTTGATGTTGGAGCCCTTAATTTGCTGGCAAATGTCACAACAAAGGACATACTGTTTTGTCTGTATAGACCTGACCACCAGAAGCATTTCTGTTAGAGTGTTACGGTGGCGAAATACCAGCATGAGCAGATGCGACACCCTCATGCGCTGCTTTGATGAGATCTAATCTCTGGTCTTGGTTGGGGATTGGTCAATCTCCAACTACAGGAAGTGTTGCGCAGGCAACATTCTGTGCACTGATAAGGTAAGAGTATTTTGTAGGGTATGCTTTTGGAAGAGACTTGCCCTCAGCCGAAGTTTTCACGGCAATCAAAATTTAATTATCCAATCTCGTCTGGGAACGAGTCACTGCAGCCGTAGCTACTGCAGATTTGGCTGCTTTATCAGCCAAAGTGTTGATGATAATATGTACTCCTACATGTTGGTGGCCAAATATATGTACTACATGGACACAAGGTAGCTTATCCTTGAGATCAGCCACCCTCCCCCACAGAGTTCAGTGTTTTATGGTGTTCCCTTTGGAGTCTCTAAACCTGTTCGATCGCCAATGATTAATATAATCCTTGTAGGACTGGAAGCAGTAGTATGAGTCACAGTCAATTAAAGTCATTATACCTGGCTCTGTGTGTTCTAGTGCTGAGATAATGGCTTTGAGCTCAGCCAGCTGAGCTGTGCAGTCCCCTAGGGTCTGCGTGTAGATATTGTGAGGGTAGAAAACTCCATCCTTCATCACTCCGCTCACAGGTGCGCAAGCGGCTGAGTATTGATGTTTGGTACCTACAGCTGGTTGTGCTGAACCATCTGTGTAAATGACAGTATGGTATCTATCAAGTGGCAAAATATCTAGAGAAGCGGGGTACTCCTGTTCATAATGGAGAAATTCTTGTGTCCGAAGTTTTGGATCAAAAAAGTAATCAACATCGGTGGCAGTCAGGGAGGTTGCCCACTGAATCCAGCGTGGATATAATGCTTTAGCGTTAGGAACGCTACCTTTGTGGAAGGCCTCTAAGGCTGGCACCGGGGTAACAGCAATAATGCATTTTCCTTGGGCAAGTGGTCTCTCCTTCAGGACAGCCATTTGAACCGCAGTTAGTATTTTTTCTGTGAGTGTAAACAGGTGTTCTGCATTGCAGTATAAGTGTGATTTATAATCTATGGGCACCGTGTTGCCTTCTTTAAAGGTGACATAAGTGGACTCAATGGCACCAGCAATTATTTTGATGACCAAATTTGTTTTGTTGTCACGGGTGTGCAAGTGTTTTGCTTCTAGCATGTCCTGTTGCAATTTCCTAAAGATACATGTGTGTTCAATGGTTCAGTGTCTGCTAGAAAAATCAGGGCGTATTAAGTCACAGAGTGGCTTGATACATTGTGCATAGTCAGGAATGCATGTTTTGCCAAAGTTAAAGAAACCAAGTAAAGACTGGAGTTTCTTGATTGTATTTGGTGGCTGGAGTTGAGCACATTTTTCTAGAAAGTGCAGGGCCAGACTTTTGCCCTGGTTTGATAGCTCATAACCCAGGAACAATACGCTGAGAAAGGCTATTTTAGTTTTTCTAAAATTAAATTTGTAGCCAAGGGCTGCGAATCGTAGAACGATCCGATTGACCCTAGCAAGATTAATGTTGAGGTCGTCATCTGTGAGATGTATGTCATGCATGTAAGACAACTCACCCGGATCAATATCATGTAAAATTGATGTTACACGGGCTGAGGGCAGCCCTGGGCTGTTCTTGTAGCCTTAGGGCAAACGGCAGAAGCATTTTTGTGAGCCAAATGAGAATGCACGCAGGTCCCGACTTTCGTGTGCTAAGTTCTGGCAGAAAAATCCATTGGATATGACCAATGTTGTTTTGTATTTTTTGCACACTATGTTCTTAATTAGGGCTGTGCTATGTGAATTTTGTATAGTGTATGTGCGTGTATGACTGTTTAAGTATCTGTAATCTAAGACTATTCTATACAAATGGTCTGGCTTTGCAACGACTCAAGAGTGTGACATCTCAGGGAGTGTTGTGGTTAAATGGCGACTACTCCTTTCTCACATGAACAACATGTCTCAATCAAACACAGACAATGAAGGAGATGCAGAAAAGTTTTCAATAGGTTTTACTTCACAAAACTGCAATCTACGATACGTTGCATGGGCTGCAATGATTAGGATAATGAATGATGCAAGAAACAGAATAGTGTAGACGAGAGTCATTAATACAAAGACCCCCACCATCTTGCAATAACATCAGATGTGAAATATGTCCTAATACCCTAGCATGATGAACCTGATCTTAACCTGAAGAGAGGTAGGTGTGTTAAACCTAATCTGCCAATGCCATGTCCATAAGAAGAGCCCCCCAACCCTTGTTACCTTGGAATGAGGTCTCTAGCTCAGACCCCGTAGGGACACGAAGACTGGGTCAGCGGCAACAGCAACATGGAACATCGATAGCAGCGATGGCATCTGCTCGGAATCCCTCTGATTATCTGTCTAAGATAGGTGCATTTATACAGATCTGCTTGGACCCCTGACATAGATCTGTTGTCCCAAACAATAGATAACAAGACATGCTTGGGGTGGCAAATTATGTAAACAACTCCCTTAAAGGGTTGAAAAGGGAAAGTACCTAATGTGAATACCTACAGTTTGTTTATCTTTGTCGCTTGATATTGACGCCTTCACGCAGTGGCACTGTTAACGTGAAACTAAAACATTGCCCTAACTAGAAACAATGCAGCCATCTTGGAAACATATGATTAAATAATTGCGCTAAAACAGAGCAAGCTAAGTAGGGTAAAAGTCACTAGGTGACAGGGCACAGGTCCGCAAGCCATAAGGCTAAGCTAACTCTTATTTCCCATTAAAGCAAGATAGTATTCATTTCAAGGTGTAGCTCTTTTGTTGTGTGAATCTAAAAAAAAAAGAACCTTCAGATTAAAAAATCATAATTTCTTTTGTTTACTAACCCAAGTGGTGTTTGCCAACTTGGATCAGTAAATAAAAAATGTAAGCAATTTGTGTCTGCTTCATTCCACTGGCACGCTCATGAGTTCTGACAGATGCATGCTTCAGTGAAATGACACAATTGCTGTCATGCCTTTTTTACATTTCTATTAATTCTGATGATGATGCACAGTATTCCAGAGGTGTACAGCACCACCAAACGCAATTGGTAAGGCCAACAGGTCCCAAAGGCCAGACCTATTAGCTCACCAGTGCTTGTTGTTTACTTACAACACCCGTTCTGGAGTATCTAATGGCCATTTTCATTCCCACTGCTTGGAAACACCAACCCTTAATACTTAGATGCAAAATGTTTTCCTTCTTAATATTACGTATATATAACATAACATTACGTTAATTATCCAACCATCCACAAGAAGGTAGATGCTCAAGTACCAAGGTCCAGCACCGGTGACCCCATCAAATCCAGTAACAACCTACGCTTATTGGCAGCCTCCTTATTGACCCATCTGATTAAACACTTGCTGTAGGAAATTACCATTTTTGTGTGACATCTCTCACAGATTCTTTGCCCTATATGCTTTTCTGGCTTTAGAACTCTGTGCACTTTATTTTTGCTAAAAATGTGTAAAGTGCACGCACCCTCTGAATAAACACCAATAAACATGGTTAAATTGGTGTATTGCTGAGTGGCACATTTAACAGGCCTGTAAGTCCCTAATATAAGATGCAGAAATTGCACAGAGGGCCTGGAAGTTAAAGGACACTTGTAGACTGCAGCATCTATTGTGCCATCCACTACAGTGGCAATGCAGACATGGCAACAGGCCAATCCTGTGTGGCCAGATTGCTGTAGTTTAAAACCTTCAGTGCAACCTGTCAAAAACAATTTTGACTTGCAAAAGCGGTCTCTTTTACATATTTGTAATTCACTAATATGTAGGCCTTTGTAGCCACAATACAGGTTGCATATTATTTACAAATGGGACTGGTAGAACATTAATATTACTAGGCCCCTACAGTGACAACACCCAAAAAGCTATTTTCTGCCCTATGTAGAAACCCAGAGTAATGATTAAAATACTAATACCACTAACCTGGGAATGAGACCAGCTAGAAAAATAAATAAACCTCTATTCTAATAGTTATTAAAAATCCAATCCATTTGAGCCTGATTTCTACTAACCATTAAGAAAAAATAACTTTTAGAAAGTTACACTTTACCTGTCTGAACTTTAAGAGGCTAAGTAGCATTAGCCTCTGCCAACTCCAAGCCTGTCCTCTGCCTTGAACGAGGTATGAAAGGGGTGTGAAATTCCTCCCAGGCGCTACACAATAGTATGACCTGAAAGTGAAAGGATGACTTCTCTGAGCTCAGCGGAAGATTCAGGGCGGGGACTGTGGGCATCCGTTTTGCTATTACAGTGTCAAATCCTGCTGGTATGTTAACTTCCGCCTGACAGGTCTTCTGGAGTCACATATAACACTTTGGTGCACTTTTGAGGTAGATAATAGAATGCCAGGATACTTTTGGGGTCTCCTCTGTTTGGGTGCTGTAGAATCCTGCATTTGTCCTACTAGATTTCCCTACTTATATTGTTGTGAGTTTATAGCCTGCTTCAAACTGGATTTAGCGTTAGATGTTGAAGAGCCCTAGTGATTTCCATTTTGCACTCCCTACACAGTTACATCCGTCACAGCCCAAATAAAGTGTGGAAGACAAATTTTGCCCTCTTGAAATTATCTGGCACATCACATTTTGGGCCTATTTGAAGTAAGGCAAACACTACTGAAAAAGGCATCAGGTCTTCAACAGTAACTTTACCCCATTGGTTAGAGAGTGCTAAGGAGTCATCCCCACCCACTAGCTAGTGTCAGACAATAATGGGGCACCCCAGGGCACACCAGAAAACACTTTCTGGACCTGTGGAAGAACAGAAGAGGACTGGGTTGTTTGTCCACGACCTGAGGAGAGCTCTGAAGGATTGAACAAACCCAGGATAAAAGAAGTGGACTTCAAGTGTCAGTTGGCATACCTACTGTGTGGCTACAGGGACACAACAAGTTTCAAGAGGTCTTTTTCCTAAAGTGCCCAGTTGACCAGTTGCAGCTGGACCAGGCCTAGACATCCACTTCCACTTTCCACTTGCCCTCTGCCTGATGCCCCGAAAGTCTCTAAGTCCTCTCCTCGGAGATTCTGTGGGCCTTAGACATGTACTCCTGCAGTTGTTGGCCACCAGACTAAAGTTTGAAAACGGAAAATTGCTCCACAGCCTCAGTGGTATCTGCTACAAAAAGTATCTGACCAACAGCTCCATGGTGTTGGATTGAATTCCAGCTCAGTCCCACACAGAGATCTCTACACCTCAGAAAAAACACAAAGGGCCAGCTGTATCAAACATTTTTGCGATCGCAAAAATGCATTTTGGTATGTAACAAGTCCAATTTAAGATTCAGTAACTTGTTACCGAATCACAAATGGATTTGCAACTACAAACTGATTCGGTATTAGGAAGGGGCATGTCAAGTGCATCCCTTCCTAATACCGAATCGCAAAGGTATGTATGATTGTTTTGTTACCGTGAATGCGGTTGCACAACAATCACAATTACCACCAATTTCAAATTGGTGGTTACCCATTCACAAGGAGGAAGGGGTCTCCAAGTGACCCCTTCTGCTCTGTGAATGCATGCTAAACTGTTTTTTAAGAGCAGGCAGTGGTCCCATGGATCACTGTCTACTCTTAAAAAATGAAAAGAAGACTTTTCATTTTCCTTTTTAAACACATCCCATTTTCCTTTCAGGAAAACGGGCTGCATTTAAAAAAAAGATTGCTTTATTGAAAAGCAATCACAGACATGGTGGTCTGCTGAGTCCATTTGCAATGGCTCGCAAATTGCGACCTACCTCATGAATATTAATGAGGTAGGTCCATTTGCGAGCCCTTACGGATCACAGTATGAAACTCCTGGAGTTTCATACATTCCAATAGCGATAACTTCAGTGTGATTCGCTAAAAATCGCAATTAGGTAATCGCTATTGTGAAGAATGATACATCTGTCCCAAAGTTCTGTTCTGTACTGGGACTTAAAAGATTTTTCAGCCAACTACTGAAAAGCACCAGAGCATTAGTGGCGCCAACCTGCTTCCAGCATCCGACCTGCAGTTTCAGCTTCCCCACACACGCAAAGGATTTTAACTCAGAGAAGTGACAAAGTCCCTGTTTTAATTGACTAGACTTCCATACTTTTAACTTTGACCATTTACCAGTTGTATCCAACCAGGGCTCCAATGCAGGAAGTATCAAATCATGCATAGGTCCCTGCTCATGACAAATATTGACTATGATTGGTACTTTGTGATTTTTGGCATTATTTTGACATAGCTCTCTAAAACTCAGATCTTCAGTTTCCCTTACTGGAGTTTTGTTAACTTGGTTTCACTTTGTTTAACATTTCTAATTCAGTTTGGGATTTTTATTGCTTGATGTTTTGACATTATTACTATTTTGGTACTGCAGAAATGCTCTGCAAATTGTTAAGTCTGTCTGCTGTGTTCTATGGCTATCAGAGAGTTGAGATCAAGGTCATTTTTTGACTTTAAGGGTTTGTTCTGACAAGAATTGCAATTATCCCTTGAGGTGAGCAGTCAACCACCCCAAATAATATTACATTTTTTAAACTTTCCAAATAAATGCATCCTTCTGAAAGTTCTCTGCATGAATCCATAAAAATAGAAGCATGTTGATACTTAGAGTTATTCATATGGCAAAGAGAGATGGTGCAAAAAAACAAAAAACAGTAGATCAATTACTAGCACCTAACAACGAATCACGTCTGAACACTACATGTTCTTCGCCTCTGCTCCAACCCCCATGGTGCTTGACTTTGCCATCAGACAAGCTAGATTCACCTCACCCACCGTTTCACTGTCATAGTCCATATAAATATAATCCTTCATACATACACTTTCCTCAGTTTGAGGGAAGCGTTAACTGCTGGGTGTGTGACCAAAATATCAAAACAAAAAATGTTGTCGTCACAAATATCGAACGTAAGAATATTATGCTTTAGATTTCAATGCTCTTGTTTTAATATTATTTCATTTAATATAATTGTATTACATGTTGTAATTATTTGCTAATACTATCAACTTCAGTCTTATATTATTAATAATATAATAATATTTGCTTTTAGTATAGTTTGTAGATTGGTACATGTAATGTTAAATGTAATGTTTTAATGTAATTAAAATTGTTAATTAAGTAGCAGGTATTGGGTTTGTAGGGGATTACAGATGAATGTTTTTTTAATGGCTTAACTTTATAATTATTTAATTTACACTTTTAATTGGAAATTGATGGACTGGGCCCTTTCCAAAGTTTTTGCCTTCGCCTACTTGGGTTTTGAACCCGTTTTTGTTGGCTTTTAGGACTCTGCACACTTTATTACTGATAACCAGTGCTAAAGTGCTTGTGCTCTCTCCTTACAAAACTGTGATATTTGCTCATATCCAATTGGCACATTTAATTCACTTTAATACTTTAAATCCCTAGTAAAGTGGTACTACAGGTACCCAGGACCTGTAAATTACATGCTACTTGTGGGCCTGCAACACTGATTGCACCACCCAGTAAGTAACTCCTTAAACATGTCTCAGGCCTGCCATTGCATTCTGTGTGTGCAGTTTTCCCTGGCCTGGCAAAATCAACCTTTTGCCAGCCTCACAACTTCCTTTTTGAATGCATATATAGTAAAATCAATATTTTTAACTGTTTGATTATATTCTGGTCTGTGATATTGTTCCCTCAATATTTGTGTAGTTTACATGCTGGTAGGCTATTCTCAAAAGTAACTAACACCTGTGAATAAATTTACATGTGTAATATACTCATACTTTTGAGTAGCTTTACTACTTTTGTCTATTCACAAAATCTCAGTCTCAAGTACAAGTTTAAACATACAAATCTCTACCCCCTGAACTTAGAAAGTGTAGTTAGAATAACAACAATAATAATATACAACTGTATAGCGACTATATATAGCTTATGACCGTATTTTACGACTGGCGGAATCCCCTGAGATTCTGCATGGTATGAATAGGAGAACTCAGCAGACAGGACAGAATATCTGCTCACAAGGCCCTCAGCATGGCAGTTAATAATGTGCACTAGAAAGAAATAAGTCACACCTGACACACATTCCCTTACAACTGCATAAACACCATCCACACCATAGGATTGATTTTCTTCCTCTTCAACTTTGGCATTGTGCAGCCACCATTGCATCTGAAAGAAGACACAATGCTGTTGTGTTGAAGAGGAAGGGCAATTTCTCTGATTTCACTGATGAGGAGACAGCCCTTGTAGTTTAAATTGGGTTTACAAACTACAAGCAACTATATGGGCTGCCTTCTTTGCTTCCTCAGTGGAACCTAGAAGGCAGCCTTATGGCTTGAGGTGTCAGATGCTTTGAGGGAGGCGGTCCGGACTGTGCGGGACACTTAGAAAAAATGGTAAGATGGGAGGGGATGAGTGAACAAGAAATTCTCCAAGATTAAGTTAGCTAAAGTTCTTTCTGTCTCTGTCTCAGCCTATAGAGGATTGTTCTCTCTTGTTTTTGGAAAATCAAAAAAGTGAATGCGTGTTTTGCCATGTCTTTCAATTGAACTCAAATCTCACCTTCTTGTGTATAATGGTGCACCAGAGATATAGTAATGTGTTAATTCTTCATTTTAAGGCACTGTGTTGTCCCCTCCATCACCTGCCATGTGACTACTGCTCCTAGGAATGCTACAACTCCAGGAGTGGCACTACATAGCGGACAGATGGTACACACCTATTAGTTCAATCTCTGCTCTTTTTCCTAGGAAGTTAATATCTTTATTGATGACTGACAGGGTAGCTGTATGTGTTATCTTACATATTTCTGTTGTCACTATGCTCAATATGTCAGCATGTTTATGTTCACAATGTTAATGCCATCCAAAGGTTAAGCCTTGTTTGAACTCCAACAAAATCAATATCTGTACCTCTCAAAATGAGTAGTGAAAACATGAATCCAGCATCAATTTGTTTAATGTACAACAACCTACACCCCTTATGTCTCTCTCTACTGTCAGCTTCTGTCACACAATAGTCCCTGGTGTCAGTCTTCAAAACATCTTTATCTCAGATACCAGAGGACATACAGGCAGCAACAATCAGACCCTCTACCATCCATCCATCAGATAAGTGTGTGAACCTGAAATCAAATCTTAAATTCTACAACTCATCATTTGTACTTTCACTAACTCGTTTTTATCAGTATATTAAATGCTTACTAATTCAATTTATGGTGGTGGATGAGCTCTTATATGTCTCAATAATGTATCTACATTTGTCTTTCATGGTGGCTTATAGAGACTGACAATATCAATTAAACCCACATCCTACCTCTACAGCTGCTGGATGTGGACGCACTTTGGAAACACCATCTACCAGGACCAAGGTTCAGCAGCTGACCACACTGGGGATCTCAAAAACAGTCTTTTCTGTGGCTTGAGCCAGTAAGTTTATATTGTTCATAAATACTAAGCTCATCCATTGAGTAACCATGGATTAAGTTTTGTTATGTTCATATGGTACTAACTTTATTCTTTATTTGCAGAACTATGTTTTTTGAAGTAGTGTGTTGAGAACTTAAAAAACTGGATGTGATGTACTTCATCTGTTGAAATCTTCTTGTTTCAGTTACTGGGGACATTGAGACGGACAATGATGCTGAACCATCTGCAAGTGGAGGATGGCGGGCAAAGGGAGAAGAGATTCCAATCCTCCTCCAAGCAACAATATCCCCAACAAGTAATGCTCTCCAAGAAAAGGTGGTGTCTAGGAAGAAAAGGACCTGGAAGAATAGAAGGATATTGTTGCCCCCTGTTGGACTTTGCCTTTGTGGCAGGTTCATCCCCTGACTTTTTGCCTCCTTCTCCTATTTTTTCTGACCTCTCGCTGTTGGCCCTAGGACTCTGAGCACTCTATCACTGCTGATCAGTGCTAAAGTGCAGGTGCTCTCCCTTCTAAAGTTGGTATGGTTGGCTTATACCTAATTGGCGTATTTAATTACCTGAAAGTCCCTTATACAGTGGTATCTCTATACCCAGGGCATGTAAACTAAACGCTACTAGTGGACCTGCAGCGCTGCTTGCACCACCCACTGAAGTAGCCTTTCAAACCTGTCTTGGGCCTGTGTGCACAGTTTTCTGACACAGGGACCTGGCATCTAAATTTACTTGCCAGGCCCAGAACTCCCCTTTTACTACATGTAAGGCACCCCTAAGGTAGGCCCTAGCTAGCCCTATGGGCAGGGTGCTATGTATGTAGAAGGCAGGACATGTGCCAGGTTGCGTGGCCTGTCCTGGTAGTGACAAACAGCCTAACTTGGTGTCTCACTGCTATGAGTTCTGCCTTTTCATAGAATTGCATTAGAAATGCCCTGCCTTATGTGTAAGGAGTATTGTCTGATTACGAGGGGTAGCGTTGGCATGTTTGGTATGGTTGTAATGGTGATGAGAAATGCTGCTTAGTGGGGTGAGTAGGTTTTTTATTACGATTACAGAAATGCTTCTAGAAAGTGAGCATTTCTCTGTGACAATCCACGCCTGGGCAGAGTGACAGTTGTGCTTTGTGCATACTTTTCAAACAGCCTGTACACAGGGAGGTTGGAGGTGTCACAGAGGTGCATTACATACTGAATAGTTTTCCTGGGCTGAGAGAGGGGAGAGGCGGGGCACACCTACATTTGAAAAGGCTGTGCCCTGGTTTCACACAATAGGGTTGTTTACCCCAACTGATGTTTGGAGCCTGTGCTAGAGAAGAGAGGGTGCACTCCTAGAACCAGTTATAACTGGTTGAAACCTACTCTCCCCTTCCTTTGTAACACACTGTAAGATTTAGTATAAGTACAGGGGAATTTTCCCCACAATTTGATGACATTTTGAAACTGGACAAAGAATGCTGGAAGGACTCACCAGGAACCGCCATGGATTGCTGCTGCTGTGCTGACCTGTGACTTGCTTGGTCACTGTAAGGAACTGCCTGTATCCCCCTTGTGCTGGCCTGCTGCTGGGCACTGCCACCTGTGCTCCTTTTTCCTTAACTCTGTTCCCCAGGGGCAGGGTGCTGTGTTCCCTGACCCCAGCGACTAATTAAAGCACAAGAAGTGCTTCATTCCACCTCATAACGCCTGGAAGGCGCTTCACTGAAGTTTGTGAGAGCACTGGGAGGAGCGCTCTGCTGTAATTATTTTCAAGCGCCTGGTGAGCACTTTTGTTCTACTGGCAGCCCACTTGTTAAAGTGCTTATCAATCGCCGAGAATCACCGCCGCAACCCGGGCTCTTCAAGAATTCCTTGCGCTAGAAAGCGCCGTGTTGTGCCCAAAATCACTGCAGCGACCCAGGCTCTTCAAGAATTCCTTGCACTCGAAAGCGCCTTGTTGTGCCCAAAATCACTGCCACAGCACATTGAGCGCCAGGGCGCCCTGCTTCCCTGTGCCCCTGGGGCACCATCGTATGAAGAAAAGGAGCGAGCGTGCTCCTACCATGCCCCCAGGGTGAAGCGCGGTCTGAGTAGCGCCCCCGGGGCACAGGCAGGCACCCATCCTGGTGCCTGCCCACCACTACGGCCCAGGCGGCCCGTAGTCGGCATTAGAAGCCGGGCGGGGGGAAGGAAGTGTCTTCCGAGGCTCCCCTGCCCCACCGGGCTCCTTTGTACCTGTTTGGATGGGCAGAGGGAAGGAAGTCTCCCCTGCCCCACCGGAGCCCAGAGATACCAGGAGGACAAAGGCAGGGTGGAAGCCTCACCAGAGGCTCCCCACCCGGTGCAGTCCTCCCGCTTTGTTTTGGGGGCCCCCGCGAGAGTTGGGTGAGGCCCCCCATTGGTGGCCCCAATCGTTTTTCTTGGTTTTGGGCCCCCCTCATTAGAGGGCCAGTGGAGGCCAAGAAAAGAGATTGCGGGCCACAGGAGGTGCCCGCTATTAATCTGGAAGGGGGTGCGTGTCGCCACTCTCCTTCTTCAGTCGTGGTGCTGGCTTTGCCCCCCCCCCTCTGGATGGTCAGTTGAGGCCTGGCGGGCCCCCAGAGATCGCGGGCACAAGGAGGGGCCCATCACAAAAATCTGAGAGGGTGTGTGCCACCCCTCTTCCCCCACAGCATCGCAAGGCCCTCGTTCTTTGCGCAATGGAGTGCCAGGGGCCCCTCTTGGAGAACTTGTGGCACTGGAAGAGCCCTTCTCATAAACGCAGGTACTTTCCTTGGACAGACATATTTCATATGTTCCTTATATGGACATTACTGGTTTATATGTGTATCTGCCTATGTTTATGATGTTTTATATGTGTATGGAAATGTTCCTTTTATGGGTATGACATGCTAATATGTTTTCTTGACTTGCCATGTGTTTTATAATGCTCTTGGTACAGGCATGTATGATACTTTTATTGGCAAGTGCATTTATTTAGTAATGTGACTCCTGACTACTGCTTATGTTGCAGAATACTACGTAACCTGTGTGTTATATGTGACCACTGCTGGTTCGGCAGAGTAACTAATGTGTAACGTTCTGACAACTGCTAAGGTAGCAGGATACTACTGATATGTTGTGTTTGGTCTAATAATTGTGTTGTGTACAATACAGTATAATTTAATATAACTTGGTGTTGTGTTTCCTTTGTGGTGGGGATAGTGCGTCACGTGTGTTGTGTGTGTTGTGCAAACGCTTTACACATTGCCTCTGGGATAGGCCTGACTGCTCGTGCCAAGCTACCAAGGGGGTGAGCATGGGTTATCTTGGACGTGTAACTCCCTTGCACTGACTAGAGTGGGTGGGTTCTGCCTGGCTTAGGTGCATACCCTAGCTAACCAGAAACCCCATTTCTAACACCCCCACACATAACGCCTTAAAGAAAGCCACTTCATGGCTGGGTAGCAGTGTTCTTCCTAAATCCTTTCTGAGGAGTGCCTGTCGACAGCCATTAGCCAAACAGCCACATATGTTATGTCTGTCTGTGCAGCACTCATCTTCACACAACCCTCAGATAACAGTCCTCTCTTCACATCCACCTACACATTCCTCCATGAAGGTGCCTCTCCTGTCTACTCTCAATTATCTGAGGGAGAGTCCACCCTTGATGAGCACCAGGTATTCCCCCATTTATGAGGCTCGTCCCCACAACCAGCCAGGTGGCACCCCTATCCATGCTGGCCAAACTGCTGGCCAATTGAAGCAGCCACACATGCGGGGGGTTTGGCTAATCTTGGCTGCTAGAACAATCAGTTTTACCAACAACAGTGTGGCAAGATATTCGTGCAATGGAGAATCTTTTAAATAACATTGCAGACTCACCTAAAGAACTCCCTCAGATGATTTACAGGCACAACCCTGCCTTGAATAATGTTGCAAAAAAGTTAGCAAGACATGCAAAGATGCACAAAGAATGTCTAAGATTGATTAATATAGAGAGTGCAAGGCACCAGCCCTTGGCCAGGAAGAGGATAGAGGCAATCTGCAAATAATGCCAGTGTCAATCTTCATGGCCAAAGCATGCAGGAGATTATACAAAGACACCAGCACCAGAAACACTAACAGCTCCACCTATACCACCTGCACCACCACCTGCACAAGCACCCAGAACACAAGCACAATCTCAAAACCTCTCACCAAGAGCATTCCATAGGCAGGGAAGTATTGCACCATTAGCACTGCATAGGCAGGGAAACAAAAGAGCGTCTTATCACTGCCCTTTTGTTATTCTCACCATTTTTGGTAAAACAACTGTATGTATACTTTTTACACCACAAACCTTAAACAACCTTTCATCTGTGTTGAATGTTTTCTGTTGCTTTTACCACAGAGGATAGTGGTATGAATGTTTCCTTCTTTGATCAGTGTCAAAGTGTCTTGCATTTTAAAACCACACTTAGAAATGGAAAACATCTTCTAAATCACAAACCATTCCCTTTGGGTGCCATATATTGAAAAATACAGTATGATTTGGAAATGCAAGAAAGATTTTTTATTAGAGTTCAAAAATGTATATATGTTTACTAATGGAATTATTTTATCAGAGGTAAAGAAACTATCCTTGGAAAGGGGCCAAATGAAAGCAAAAGGTAGTCTTAAGTCAGAGGGGAAATGCTAGCTTTCAAAGGAGAAATGCTAACTTTGATGGGGCTGGGCAAATAATAAAAGGAGGTCAAGATTCATCATGGGAACCAACCCATATCCAAAAGTGTAATAAAAAAAAGCTGTAGTCCATAAAAAGTCCAAAAACAAGAGTCCACTGCCATTAAGCTACAATAAAGTCAGACCCCCTCCCCCCTCAAGCCAAAGGATGTGTCAAACTCAGGTTCCTGGCTTGGGAGCAAATGGCTGATCTTATAGTTATATTGTGAATTATCTGTCTTAAGGTCTGCAAATTCACAATGTTGTTATGAAAGCACAGGTTAGTGAGATGGTTGGTAAAGGCTCCATATTGTGATCTAAAAGTATGTTGATATATAATATTGACCCAACGGCGCAATTTTTAACATTCCTTTTCAGCTGTCTGAGCTACCCAACAAATAACAGAGCAGGATCAGGTGCGAGAACAGACATCGCGGCTTGATATGACCAGCGAGTAAGAGGAATTCACCACCATCAGGGGTAGTTCATTTGCCCAGAGAGTTACTAGATCACCTCCAAGAGACTCATCTGGCGGGGTGCAGTGGTAGTGGATACCATCAGCCAGTAGGAGGAAGTTGTTGGTTCCCCTCCTGTGGGGTCTCAAAAGCAGATCTCTAACACCATCTGGCTCACAATATCATTATTTCCATAATATTAAAAACAGATTAGTAATGAAGGCAAGAAAACAATGAATATGCATCTTACTAAACATGAACTCTCAACAGTTTCATACAACAAAACATGTTAAGAACAATGGTTATGACAAAGTTTACAGTTAACACATGAAAGGATAGCACTCTCATAACTCACATACACCCAGGTGCCAAATATTAATATACAAGTACTTACATCTTTCTTCTGCTCACAATCTTCCAGCTGAACTTGGAGGGTCAACCAGGCAACTTTCAGAACACTCTGGTACAGTGATAGCATGTGGGGTACTGTGTATGTGGCTGGGAAGAAAAGTTCTTGATGGAGTGTGCCTTGAATGGATTGATCTGACTTAAAACAATCAGCCACTCTTGCTCTTGTATGTCATTTTCTGTTTATTTCTGATAAGTTGAAACTTCTTATGTGGGTGTCACGACTCACGTGCTGCTTACGCCTGGAATCCGCAGATCGAGTGGCGTGGGTCTTGAAGGTTCGGCTTTGGCCCAGAAAGGGGCGACTCTTTCTAGTAGCCACGGTGCTGTAGGCAATGGAAACGCCAAGAACAGACCGTGCCCTTTAGAAATAGCACCAGAGGGAAAAAAAACCTAAAAGGGGAAAAAACCTCCAAACAGTAGATTCCTGAAACAAGAACAAAAACCAGGAATCAAAAAGAAACAAAAATGCAGGTAAACACAAAAATTGACAAGATTCAGAACCGAAGGCAAAGAATCAGGAGCGAAGACACAATCAGAGCAGATAGTGTTGCAGCGCAAGGAAAGGAAGAAAACAGAGCCCTTAAATACCAAGAAACAGGAAATGACCAACAGGAAGTAAAAGGACACCATCTTAGATAGGGAAATGTACATAGGATAGAATAGAGTAGGAACCATAGAGAATAGGGAACAAGGAATGCTGGGAAGAAAAAGGTAACATGGGAAGGGGGAAAAGACATAAAGAAAGTACAATAAAATGCCCCAAAGAAGAAAAGAAGAAAGAAGAAAAAAGAACAGGTAAGAAGGGATCAGGGGGTACCAGGGACGCAAGGAAAAGCAGAGCGAGGCCCCAAGCAAAATCTGGGGCCTCGCGAGGTGCACAGAAGGCTCGGGGCGTGCCGCGTCCTGAGGACGCGCTGTGCGGCGCGAGCTGAATGCTCGGCTCACGCGGCACGACAGTGGGAGGGAGATACAGTACATATAGTCCAAGACCCAGAAATGTGAAAGAACAATAACATTTAAGCAGGGGTGGTTTATGTATCTAATATACATGTGCCTTTTTATGATACTGCAATATTTGCCATAGATATTGTGTTAGATTGTTGATCTGGATTTTCACTTGAGCACATCATGTTAGTTGGAAACATTATGCAAAGTAAACAGAGCAGTCTCAGCGTGGTGTGTATGAGCAGTGAGTTAGATGTCTATGACTCATCCTTGATAAAAGGCTGTCCAACCACATAAATGTAATAATCAAGAGCTTCTTAACAGAAAAGTGAGTTGACCAACTGATCTCATACCTGCATATCTTGACCTCTGATCTGGGCCCCACCCTTGGTCCCCTGATGTAGCAGTAGCTCTAGGCCAACATCTATATGTAATCCCTGTCATTCAGAGATACTGTGCAACACACCATAGGCTACAACAATCTTGCTTCTGAAGCATACACCAGCACCATTTTCATACAGTCAAGACATCTAGAATGCGACTTGAGGACCCCAAAAGTAAATTCAATAATGGCTCATGTATGTATGTGTGTCCTATTGTAACTCTGCTGAGAGTCTGTGGTTGGACATCTGTAGGATGTGAGGAGAATGGGGAGAGAGAAAACCTAGCATCGCCTGCAAAAAAGAAATGTTTTTTTTAAATAAAGGGGCATCTGTTGTAGCTGTAAAACATCATGCTTAACTACATACATTTTGTGCCAAAGTAATATGTGGTGATTATGCTGTAATGATAAATGATTATGTCTGATATCCCAACCCAGATACAAAAGTAGGTGCAGCGTGCTGTGTGGCAATGTGGCTGAAGTGCCACCTGAGTACAATCAAGGGCACATAGCAAATGCGGGAAGAAGGAAAAGACATAAAATTCCTGGTGAATCCAGCTCCCTCTCCCACCAGGTGGGACGTGGTATCTGGCAATGACAGAACTCAGAATAATCACTCATTTCATTATCAGGTAAATTGCAAGTGCTGTAATCCTTGTAGTATATGTGTCATGAATTTGAATCTAGGGAACAATAGCTCAGCTCTAGAAACATATTTCCTGAGGTTCGAACATTAAATTGCCCTTTAGTTGCAGAGGCTGACCATTTTTTAAATTAGTTCTACATTTAAAATAAATATATAACATTTTTAAAATAATATTTAACATAAAAATATTTTACAAATTATTTTTACAAGTGACATAAACTGTTTTACTTTTCCACCAATACATTGCCCTACCGAGAACTCTGCCCAACTGCAGAGTCGCCCAGTGGTAAAGCATAGTATGGCAAACTTAGGGAAAAGTAAATAATTATATTAAATAATGTATTACTTATTAATTAATAATAAATTGTAAGTAAATAAAAATATGTACTATTTTATATAATTTAGAAGAACAAATTATATGTATTTATAGTTTTTATTGTTTACTTTAATTTAATTTAGTTTAATTGAATTTAATTTACCATTGTTTCCTCAGGGTGTTTGTTTTAAGTCCTTAACTCTATTGTAATCTATGGGAGGATGTTGCCGTACTAATGGCTGGGCATGTGTGGTGCTGGACTTACTTCAGCTCTGAGCTGACGTAATTCTATGGCAGGACCGGAGGCGAGGATTATGCATATCTTTCTTCACTTTTTATTTAAACAGCAAGTTCAAAGTTAAACACAAGAAACAAAAAACAGCAATGAGCTCCACGAGACTGCCACCGTGGAAACCGTCATCCAATGAGGGTCCAGTGTTGCCGGCAGTATATATATCCACGAGCCTGTCAATCTTCCTCTTTCTTCACTGCTCAGGAACACAGATAAGTGCCTTTCTGCCTCTGAGCGTTGTTGAAATTACGCGCTTTGTTTTCAAGCGTTTCTGCTTGCGCACGTTCTTCCATTGAAGTTTCTCATGTACACGGTGTAATTGCGGCGCGTCTCCTCAGCGCAGCAGGCTCCTGCCCGAGCGCTGTTTTTCCTCTCAGGAGACGCGTCGGGCCCTCTAGAGGGCGCGCACTTCAAATTCCTAACATTTTTCACTCGCGTGTTCAGCGCTCGGGTTTTCTCGACGCTCAACACGCGTTTCTTTGTAACAGTTTGGGTCATTTAAACCCAAGTTTTTTCCCCATCCAGCGGACCCCGTTTTTTACGGTGGTTGTTACCCCTTTGGGAAGAACACTCAATTACATATTCTTTAAAAGCCTTTGGCTCCTGACAGGACTGGATAAGGGTTTTTTTTACCCTTTGTAACTTTTTTCTGGGTGTTTTTTCTGTCATTTTTCATATGAGTCACAGGATGCAGTCCACTCAGGACAATGATTCTATCGCCAACATGTCCCCTGGTGAAGGCCCTTCTCACCGTTCCCTTCCCCCAGGAATGGATATATTGTTTTCTCAAGCCATCTCTCAAGCTCTCGCTCCCCTTAGAGATAATGTAGCGCAACTCACGGAACAAGTTTCCAAAGGGACTGGCATGTTTGGCACGACGGGGATGGAAGGTATATCCTCTTCAATTTCCAAGAAAACGCGCAAGCGCGACGCGGGGCACCTTGAAGATGTTGTGCTTTTATCTGGCGCCTTCAGTAAGAGTGAGCGCGCGCACAAGCGCATACCTTCCCGGGAGGGCTGTATCCCCGGCGTAATGGGTGAAAAGCTTCACCACAAATCGGACCTTGATGTTGGGTCGCAGAGAGGCATCACTGGTGACTCATATGGGGACTCCTCCTCAGTGGAGGACGAGGAGGCTGGCGCCCGGGAGCTTCTTTGCAGGAAACCTTGGATTCTGAGGACTCTGGTTCAGACATGTTTGAACCAGAAGGAATTTATCATCCTCGTTCGTCGGAATGGATACCAGACCACAAGGTGGCTGAGTACGTGGCAGCAAAAATTAGACAACCTCTTGATAAGGAGGTGCGCTCCCGATTGAAAGCGGAATGCCCTCGTCCAACGCTAATGGACAAGGTAGCTGCCACGCCGGATATCAACCCGAAGTTGTGTACCTTTTTTTCCAAGTACATGAAGGACCCTAAGAAGGGTATAGATAGGTCCTGGAGGACGTGCCAGGACAAACTCCTGGATGTGTTAGGGCCCCTTACTCAAATAATTCAACTGGCAGTACGTGCCAAACAGTCAAACTCACCCCTCCCAACTGACGTTGTGGCGGGGTGGGCCCAGAGAGCAGTATGTCTCCTGGGCAACGCCAACTGTGCCCTCTCTGCTGAAAGGCGCAGATCTTTACTTATCAAAATTGACCCTAAGTTGGGGGAACTTTCTAATTCGGAGGCAGGGGCTATTGCCCAAGGCAACTTATTTGGCGATCCTTTTGTGAAGGAACTGGGAAAATTTGTGCCCACCTTTTCGGCACTTGACAAAGCACAAACGTCTATAAAAAAGATTTTTCCAAATAAGGTTTTTGGAGGGGCCGGACGAGGTAGGGGCCGCTCTTCCGGCCGCCATTTCCAACAAGGCCCTGCTGCATACAGAAACAACGGTTGGCGTGATGGTCGCCAGGGAACCTTCTACCCCAACAGAGGCAGAGCGCATAGACTCGCCCGGGGAGCAAGTAATGCCCCAGGAGGACCCTCCGGTGAGGCTTATCCCTTTTTCTCCTCAAAGATTTGGAGGGAGGTTACGTTTATTCAGAACCGCTTGGGAACGTATCACCTCAGATGCCTGGATACTTCAAACAGTCTCCGGTTTCCAAATAGAGTTTTGGGGAACACCAGTCCAGGACTCTCTACCCATTCCTCTAGTCTTTTCAAGGGCAGAATCCAATCTCATAGATACGGAGGTTCAGGATCTCCTCCAGAAAGAGGCCATTTGTGTCACGTCCTTGCACCCCAGGGGTTTCTTAAGCAACATCTTCCTTGTGGAGAAAAAGGACAAGGGTTTTCGCCCGGTCATCAATCTCCGGTCCTTCAACGAATGGGTAACATACAGGCATTTCAAAATGGAGGGCATTCATTTACTCCGAGATCTCCTCTTGAAAGGGGACTGGATGGTTCGCCTGGGCCTCAAAGATGCTTACCTCACAGTCCCGATTTATCCGCCTCACCGCAGGTTCCTACAGTTTCAGTGGAGGGATCAGGTGTTCGAGTTCACCTCTCTCCCATTCGGTCTGTCATCAGCACCATGGTGCTTTACCAAACTCCTCAAACCGGTAGTGGAGGTTCTCCGGTCGCAGGGAATTCGTCTTATCATTTATTTGGACGACATCCTTCTTATGGATCAAGCCAGGTCTCAGCTTATCTACAATATGAACACAACTATTGTGCTTCTGCAGAATCTAGGGTTTGTGATCAACCAACAGAAGTCAGATCTCCTCCCTTCCCAAACCATGATTTTTCTGGGTTTCCTTATAGACTCCCGGTCAGCATCTCTCAGTCTCCCCATCCCGAAGATTTCCAAAATCAGGAAGGAAATAAAGAAGGTCCTAAGACGCAACAGGATTTCGTTGCGCCAGTTGGCCAGGATAGTGGGTCTGCTTTCATCATCGATTCAGGCCATCTTTCCGGGCCCCCTCCACTACAGGGCCCTCCAACGCCTCAAGGCCTATCATCTTCGACGCGGGGTCACATACTCCGAGTTAATCTCCCTCTCTTTGGAGGCAAAGACGGAGTTACATTGGTGGCTGGACCACATGGAGGCATGGAATGGCAGGGCCATCTTCGGAGCCTCTCCAGATCTGGTGATAGAGTCGGATGCCAGTGGCCACGGTTGGGGAGCGCGTTGCGGGAATATCTTGTTCGGGGGACGCTGGACACCTCGAGAGCTCGAAATGCACATCAATTGTCTGGAACTCCTTGCAGGCTCTTTTGCGATCAAGTCCCTAACACGGGACAGAATTTCCTGTGTGGTTCTCCTACGCATGGACAATGTCTCAGCGGTTCAATACATCAACAGCCTGGGGGGGACACGCTCGAAGGCTCTAGCGGATCTAGCGAAGGATTTTTGTCTGCAACATCAGATATCTGTCACAGCAGAGTATCTCCCGGGGGATCAGAACGCCGTGGCAGACTGGAGTTCCCGTTACTTAACGGACTCCAGCGATTGGCAATTAGACCACATGATTTTTCAATCAATAATGAATCGATGGGGTCCCTGCTCAGTGGACCTGTTCGCTTCCAGATGGAACGCCCACTTGCCTCTGTACTTCAGCTGGCGCCCGGATCCGGGAGCCGCAGCAGTGGATGCTTTTCTCCAAAACTGGGAGCCGCATCTGGGATACGCTTTTCCCCCGTTCCTCCTTATCCCGAGAGTTTCGGCTCAGGTTCGTCGCCAGAGAGCGACAGTGGTTCTAATAACCCCGCTTTGGAGATCCCAGGCGTGATTTCCAGCTCTTCTCGAGCTCTCTTGCGAACCTCCAATTCGCCTTCCGGTCTTTCCATCACTCCTTCGAGATCCATCAGGAGTATTCCATCCCCTAGTTCTCCAAGGCCATTTATATTTGGTGGCATGGAAGATTTCAGGTATCGCTGGGAAGATTGCCGACTTTCACAAGAAGCTAGGAAATTCATTTCACAGGCTTGGGCACCTGGAACACGTAAACGATACAACTCCGCTTGGACTAGGTGGTCTCGCTGGTGTATGGACAAACATTTCAATCCCATGGGGGCCCGCGTTACCGACATCCTTGCCGAACTGGCGGAGTCGGGGTTGGCTTACCGTACGATAAACTCTTTTAGATCAGCTATCTCAGCAGGTCATCCTCCTCTTGACGATCAACCGATCGGGGAACATCCTTGGGTATGTAAGCTCCTTAAAGGTATTCGACTTTCCAGGCCTCCACAACCTAGATATTCGGAACTATGGGATGTCAACCTAGTTCTTAACTTATTATCCTCGTGGCAGGATAATCAATTCCTGTCGAGGAAGGAGTTGTCAGCAAAACTAGCCATTCTTTTATGTCTTATTTCATGTAAACGGGTATCAGATATAAGGGCGTTGGATATCTCTGCTCGAATTTTTTCCCCAGAAGGAGTAACTTTTACGATCTCTAGGAGAACAAAAAATAATACAAGGTCTGTATCTTACCCCGCTTTCCCTAGCGCTCCTAAGTTATGTGTGGTACGCTGCCTCAAAACCTATGAGAGCGTAACCATGGGACTCAGACCTCCGAGGGAGAATCAACTTCTAATTTCATTAAAGAAACCTTTTAGGGAAGTCTCATCCCCCTCCATCGCCAGATGGGTTAAGTGGATTTTAGCGGAGGCTGGTGTCAATGTACAAGTGTTCGGCGCACACTCCACTCGGGGTGCCATGGCCTCAAAAGCCATCCAAGTTGGAGGTCGACACGAAGACATTATGAGTGCTGCGTATTGGTCTTCAGAATCTACTTTTAAAAAGTTTTATTTCAAACCAATACATGAGGCAGCCTCTCTAGTGGTAAGTAAGCTTTGAACTTGCATAATCCTCGCCTCCGGTCCTGCCATAGAATGCGAAATTTCCTAGCTATCGTGAAGGAAAGTTTCAATTCTATTAAGGACACAGAGGCGAGGATTATCCCACCCTTCACAGGACACGTGTTTTCCCACCCGAACGTCACGCCTCCTCGTTCTGAGGTAGTATATATTTATATATATATTCTATTACGCACTTATATATATTTAATGGTATGAGTTCTTAACGAGTTTAATTGTTGGATTGTCTGCATTAACTCATGAATCGTTTTCTTTCTGCAATGCCTAGGATCTTATGGACATACAGGTTTTTGGTTGCTTATTATTATCAGCATAGATCAGTCTACTTAATCTCTCATATCTACCCATAGGACCAGAGACAGCGGCCTCTTGAGACATCTGCAATTCCTTTTGCAGCGAAGTCTAGGAAGATTGACAGGCTTGTGGATATATATACTGCCGGCAACACTGGATCCTCATTGGATGACGGTTTCCATGGCGGCAGTCTCGTGGAGCTCATTGCTGTTTTTTGTTTCTTGTGTTTAACTTTGAACTTGCTGTTTAAATAAAAAGTGAAGAAAGATATGCATAATCCTCACCTCCGTGTCCTTAATAGAATTGAAACTTTCCTTCACGATAGCTAGGAAATTTCGCATTCACTACTGTTTTGGTCTCTTTTTGACTTTGGATTCTTTTTGACTTTAGTAACTTTAGAAGTGCAGTTTATGAATAGCAATGGAGTTACTCTTTTGTGGGTGGGCAACCCCTCCCGGGTGGGCAACCAATCCCTAGCCCTACCTTAACTCCTCGTTACAAAACCCTATCCTTCTGCTCTTTGGTAGTAAATATTCCCCATTTTTCAACCACTCCCCCCTTCCACCCTTTTTTAGTACTATAACGTATATTTACATGTGCAGAGACTCTGAACTCGATAAGGATCACTGGACAGAAAAAGATCGGAGGTGGAGATGTTAACTTTGCACGTAGGTTTCTAAATTGCATTGCGTAGTACGATTTGTAACACTACAAAACATATCACGAAAAGCAGTACGGAAACACAATGTTTTTGTTTCCAATATTATTTTCTCAATATTTGTTGCAATCTTTTTGTTTCTTATATTTTGTCATATGAGGCACTGCTGACCCCTCTGCCACTGCAGCTACTGCACCTGTTTTGTTTTTACTAGGGATGTTTTCGCTACTACAATCAATGCCATATACATGTGTGTGTATGTGCACACAACTGTGTACACTATACCCCAAAAAAGATGCATATATCAAAGGAGTGAGGGGAAGAGCAGGAGTTAAATTGGGGTTAGAGCAGTGTGAAAATGTTCCACTTCTACCTATGTTCATGTGAGACATAGTGCCCACCTGTGAGGGTCATATCTTTTGCATGTTTGCAGTGCTTAATTTCAGAAGGTGGTTGGGCCCACTGCCACTCGTTTTTTTGTGACCAGCACTTATTTTTCTCAACAGGTATTGACCCAGAGCAAGAGCAACACAGAGAAAGACACAAAAAGAGGCAGGGAGTGTATAGTGATGAATTAAAGAGGCATCAGGCAGAATGAACACTACACAGCCTTGGATTGAAACATCCGGACCTTTGATGGCACCAGCCACAGGCTTCTGATAAAGCTTTGCACCCTGGCACTTATTCATTTACAAAATAAGCACTCACAGTGTTTAATTTGGGCTAGTGTTTGCAGTTGGGATCCACCAACACTTATTTTTGGGGAGCAGGACTTATTTTGTTTTCATATTTCTTTGCCCCAAGACAAGTGAAGAAGAGCAGAAATGGAGGAAAGAAGAAGGAGGAGGGAGAAACACAATGACAAAGAGAGAAAGCAGGGATGCAAAAGAACCTACAAAAGTTATTTGAAGGGATAAAGAGTGTCTGGTAGTGGCTGAGAGAGGCACGCCATGGAATTCATCCTTGGTATTTAGCAATTGAGGCATTAAGCAACACCAGCAGCTGGTACCTAAGCAAAGCTTCTGACACCAGCACTTATTCGTTTACAACTATGAAGAAAGAAGAGTAGGAGAACTCAAGAGTAAAACACAGGCGGACGGATGAGAGAGACCTGAGAGAGGAGAGTGGTTGCGAGACAACCAGGAGAGTGTAGTGGGAAAAGGAAGGTTCAAAACACCAGAGAATACAGACAAAACAGGCAGGATAACATTGTGGTTACAGAGTAATGGGGTTAAAATATGAGAGATACCAGGCAGCCAAGAGAAGATGAGTTTTGAAAGAGTGCTTTACACTTCAAAGATGAAAATTCTTCAGAGGGAAGGGTAAGTCAAGGGTAGGCTATAGCGCTGGTAGCGCCCAGTGCGACAATCTTTTTTGATGCCCACACCCCCCATCCCCCTACTTCCCCCAGCCACTGATGTCGTCCTCCTTGGATCTGCTTACTACCACCGAGCAGAAGTGCCCCTCATCCCTCCATAGCTCCTCTCTCACATACATTTAATTTGCTTTAAAGCAGTGGTTCCCAACCTTTTGACTTTTGTGGACCCTCACTTTATCAGTACTGGAACCCGTGGACCCCGACTGAACCATTATTGGAATCCGGGGACCCCCCAATGAGTCATTACTGAAAGGTGGGGACTTAGTCTGTTAATATTATTACATTTTCTAAGCTGTCACCGACCCCCCTGAGAATGCTTCGTGGACACTCAGGGGTCCCTGGACCACAGTTTGGGAACCACTGTTTTAAAGCTTTAGCAATCCACTCAACTATTTACATAAAATACAGAACTGCACTTTGCAGCAGGCATATTAACCCTCTGTGCTACTTTATGGCGAATCAAAACTGCCACTAGGCAAAACGCTAATCTCTCTCTCTAACAGGAACCTTAATCACAAGCTATCTTGACATTTTCATTGTTGCCTAAAAGTTTAAAGATTAAGAAACTCTGCAACAGGTGTTTTTCGAACCGTAAGTGATTGGTAAACACTACGCCCCCCTGAGGTCAGTGCCACCACTCTAGGTCAGCGCCCAGTGCGTATTTTCTGAAGCATCTTCCTTACTTTAGTCGTTGATAAAGCCCTATTCGGCCTGACCCGACCTCCTCGTCTTCCTCCATTTAACTCTTTTCTGAGGCACTGTGCATTTTCATGTGCATGCTTTCTTTATTTCATGTGTCCCTCTGAGGCTTGCACCTATGACCGACTCTGTGCATTGCTTTGGTCAAAGTCATTCCATAAATTATCGATATGAAACAAATTATTGTTGTGTCGTAAACTATCTAAGCTTTTAACCCGTCTTTTTGTCTGTCTCCAGCTCCTACATTACATCCGAAACGTTCATTTCAAAAACTCCAACGGGGAGGAGGTGTTTTTTGATGCCAACGGGAACCCGCCAGGAATTTATGACATTCTCAACTGGCAGCCGACACCCAAACGCACCTTCAAGTTTGTAACAGTTGGCCGCTTCGACTCCAGAGCCTCTTCTGGGCTGGAGCTCACACTCAATCAGAGCTCAATCACGTGGAATGGAGGGGAGAAACAGGTAGGTATTGCCATGTCGATTTGCACCACAGTAAGTAAGTGAACCTATGAGAAAGTGTGCATTATTCTATCTTGCTGCTAATTTGAAAGGCCCTATCTCACATGGTTTGGAGTAATATTTCTTCGTTGGGCACAGAATCATTATTCCACCAAGTGTCTGGATGGCTGAGGATGGTGGTTTGCTTTTACATATGATACATGAGAAAGGACATATATTTTATTCTACTAAATAGATTGTAATTTGCCAGAAAATAGCCCCACTGTTTAAATAACGTTAAAAAGGCAAGGAAGAGAATAATTGCTTGATATGCTAAAGGGCTAAAAGGCTTTGGTATTGCAAAGGCAGCAAAACGGAAAACTGCAGGCTTTGCGATTGCAACACCCAGAGTCACAGTGTGGTACAGTTCAGTCGCAATTGTCCTTCTGGTTCACTGCAACTCATCCTACATATTTGTGAAAAAGGGGCATGAAATTGCCGTTCATCCTTCCTAACCATCTGCAGTTAGATACATTAATGGTTTGAGACCACTTGTGCAGAAGCAACCCATTGACTGAATATCAAGAACCAAAAGGCTGTTGTATCCCTTCGCAAAGTGAAAGCTGTCCCTGAAGGATAGCTTCCTCTTTGTGACCGTGGGCTATCTGGACATTGGCAAGAGCAGTCGGCAGTCCAGAGGATTGCCGTAAGTGCCCCAGTTTTCATTCGGATGATGCTACATTTAAATTGCAGTCTCTATTCCTTTAAGGGGCAAGTACTGCAATTATGGTATTTTGCAAATTCAAATGAAGTCAGAGAAATCAGCTGTCCCTTGAAGTCCTTTGGGTAGGATTAACAGTGGGAATCCTTCCTCCTTGATATGCACGAGGTATGCGTTTTTTATGGTCCTGCCAACAGTCCAATTTGTTCTGCGATCAATTAGTACATCTGTTGCAGTGACAAAGAAGCCTCAGGTAACAATCTCGCTGGTATGCAATTGCTTTGTGAGCCAAGGTGAAGTTCATCGGGATTTTTATTGACTGTCTTGATTGTGTTACATGAACTGATTAAGACAGTTGTGTTGACTAAACGTAGCTCAGTTAGTTGCGTTGATTAAAAGGCTGGATTTGGTGTATTTGCCTTACTTCCTTAAGATGATTGAGTTGGTTATCCTCACTGGGTTTATTTTCTCGCCTGAGTTAACTTGATTATTAGGGTTGCCTGCAATGGTTTGGTTGGTAGTGCTTCATTGACTGACTGTGTTCAGGCTCTGACTGGGCATACCAAACATTAGGCATATTCTTGGTGGACTGAGTGGGTGGGGGCTGGATTTACTGGTGGTGGTGTCTGGTTCTGTTTCAGGGAGCGGCTACGTTTCTTGCTGCAGTGCTTCAACGCATTAAAGACAATGCAAAATAAATGTTTGTGAAGCGTACTGACCAGACCCTCAGTCACATATGTTTTTGCATTGTGGCTGTTCCTGCGTCCTGCAGGGTCGCCGCTAGCACTTACCTTCAGGATGAAGGGAGGTGAGGGCTTTGCTGTTGCTTGGCACACAGATTCGATTACATATTTCAGAAAGACTTCATTTAAAAACAGTGTATTCTTTTATTATGTGACCCTTGCAACGGATATTAGTTTATGTTAATTATTTCATTGCACTGAGCGACAATTGTTATAAGTGATTCAAATTATGAGATTAAAAACATTCATACCCCTTCGCCACTGTCCTGACGAGAATGCTTTTAGCAGTGGCAGTTGATGGTATTAAAAACCTGTTGGCCGCTACAGACATATACATTACATATATTACTCAATTACATCAAAACACATTACAATAACCATTTTAAAAAGAGAAAATTAAAGTTTCACTTACCTTATCCTGCAGCACGTCCTCGATTTTCTCCAGTCCCGGGCTCCAGACTTCTCCAAAGTGATGTCACAAAGACAATTACCTTTTCCGATTCAGACGCTGCTCTAATGCTGCTAAGCAGCATGAGTGAAGCATCTGGATTAGCTGGAGCAGGCTGGCCCAGAGCTCCTAAAGGCAATGGAGCCCTCTGTCTGCTCTCTAACCCATGTTTTGCACATGTCGGTTTGGCCATTGCAAAGTAGCCGGCCAAACCTACATGCGCACTTCAAAAGGGCCACTCCTCATCGTCAATCGGCAGCAACAGCACACTGGCTCAGCCCCCACACTCCGTTCTCAGAGTACAAAATAAAATGGTTATAAAATCACGTTATTACAATTTTATTTTCACTTTCTGCAGTAGAAACTCTAGATTGAGTAACACTATAGTCTTTGGTTTTTGTGCAGCACATGCTTTGAACTGATGTATTTTAAGGTGCTTTCATGTGATTATGAAAAAAGTAATTTCCTAGGGTCACACAATATGGTGAAGTAGAAGCCAGGATTCATGCTAGGTTTTCTGGTTCCATGATGTGCAATTTGGCCACAACATGGTTGTTGTACCTGGCTTTTTGACAGGGTCATCCCCAAACTTTTTGCCTCCTTCCTCCTATTTTTTCTGACCTGTTGTTGTTGGCTTTTGACCTCTGGGCACTTTACCACTGCTAACCAGTGCTAAAGTGCATATGCTCTCTGTGTAAATTGTACTATTGATTGGTTTATCCATGATTGGCTATTTAATTTACTTGTAAGTCCCTAGTAGAGTGCACTACATGTGCCTAGGGTATGTAGATTAAATACTACTAGTGGGCCTGCAGCACTGGTTGTGCCACCCACTTCAGTAGCCCCTTAACCTTGTCTCAGGCCTGCCATGGCAAGGCCTGTGTGTGCAGTTTCACTGCCACTTCGACTTGGCATTTAAAAGTACTTGCCAAGCCTAGAACTCCCCTTTTTCTACATATAAGTCACCCCTAATGTGTGCCCTAGGTAACCCCTAGAGCAGGGTGTCCTGTGGGTAAAAGGCAGGACATGTACATGTGTAGTTATATGTCCTGGTAGTGTAAAACTCCTAAATTCGTTTTTACACTACTGTGTACTGTGTACTCCAGGTATGAGGCTAACATTGGGGCTGCCCTCATACATTGTTGAAGTGGCAGCTGCTGATCTGAAAGGAGCAGGAAGGTCATATTTAGTATGTCCAGAATGGTAATACAAAATCCTGCTGACTGGTGAAGTCGGATTTAATATTACTATTCTAGAAATGCCACTTTTAGAAAGTGAGCATTTCTTTGCACTTAAATCTTTCTGTGCCCTTCAATCCACGTCTGGCTAGGTTTAGTTGACAGCTCCTTGTGCATTCACTCAGACACACCCCAAACACAGGGTACTCAGCCTCACTTGCATACATCTGCATTTTGAATGGGTCTTCCTGGGCTGGGAGGGTGGAGGGCCTGCCCTCACACAAAGGACTGCCACACCCCCTACTGGGACTCTGGCAGACAGGATTGAACTGAAAGGGGGCTTGGTGCATTTCTTAGACACTCTTTGAAGTCACTCCCACTTCAAAGGCACAACTTAGTATAAAACAGGGCCTCTGCCCTACCTCAAGAGACACTTGCTGGAGAAGAAACCTGAACCAGAAACTACATCCTGCCAAGAAGAACTGCCTGGCTGCTCAAAGGACTCACCTGTCTGCTTTTCTACAAAGGACTGCTGCCTTGCTGTTGGCCTGCTGCCTTGCTGAACTCTTGTCTGGCTGTAAAAGTGCTCTCCAAGGGCTTGGATAGAGCTTGCCTCCTGTTCCCTGAAGTCTCAGGACCAAAAAGACTTATCTCTTTCACTTGGACGCTTCGTGCGCCGAAATGTTCGCCGCACAGCTTGTTTCGCGGCGAGAAAAACGCCGCACACCGACTCTGACCGACGCGATGCCTTCGGGACGACTGAAACTTTTACGCACGGCCTCGCAAGGACAACGCCGCCCGACTTCCAACAAGAAATCGACGCAACGCCTGCCGTGAGAGTGAAATTTCGACGCACAGCCCCGCGGAACGACGTGCAGCCGGAAAACAAGCAGGAGAATCCACGCACAGACCCGGGACATCTGGTAATCCCCGCGATCCATAGAAGGAGACGGTCCGCGTGCCGGAAAACGACGCACGTCTTCCCCCGAGTGAAAAATAACGACGCAAGTCCGTGTGTGAAGGGGCGCAACCGACGCACACACCATTTTTACTCCTGTAGAACGACACACATCTCCCCGCGTGAAAAATAACGACACAAGTCCGTGTGTGAAGGGGCGTAACCGACGCACACACCATTTTTCCACGCATCTCGTCTTCTGCGGCCCTCTGCAGAGATTTTCCACTAGAAACCAGGTACTTTGTGCTTGAAAGAGACTTTGGGGGTCAGGGCCGGGGATGCGGGAGCACCGCCAACAGGCTGGCGGTGCTCCTCAGGACATTCTGACCGCGGCGGTTCAGCCGCGGTCAGAACAGGAAAACCGGCGGTCTCCCGCCGGTTTTCCACCGGTTTTCCGCTGGTTTTCCGCTGTCCTGCAGAATCCTCCATGGCGGCGCAGCTTGCTGAGCCGCCATGGGGATTCTGACACCCCATACCGCCATCCCCAGGAACAGGATGGCGGTATGGGGTGTTGTGGGGCCCCTGGGGGCCCCTGCAGTGCCCATGCCAATGGCATGGGCACTGCAGGGGCCCCCGTAAGAGGGCCCCACTTTGTATTTCAGTGTCTGCTTTGCAGACACTGAAATACGCGACGGGTGCCACTGCACCCGTCGCACATACCCACTCCGCCGGCTCCATACGGAGCCGGCTTCCTCGTGGGGAGGGGTTTCCCGCTGGGCTGGCGGGCGGCCTTCTGGCGGTCGCCCGCCAGCCCAGCGGAAAAGCCAGAATGGCCTCCGCGGTCTTTCGACCGCAGAGCGGCCATATGGCGGCTCCCTCCAGGCGGGCGGCGACCGCCGCCCGCGGGGGTCAGAATGACCCCCTTTGTTTGCTTTTTAAAGGCTTAAGACACTTTATATCACTTTTCAGTGATATCTTTACAAATTCATATTGCAACTTTGATCGTTTTGACCTGCAAATACCCAGATAAATATTATATATTTTTCTAAACACTGTGTGGTGTATTTTTGTGGTGTTATATTATGGTATTGTATGATTTATTGCACAAATGCTTTACACATTGCCTTCTAAGTTAAGCCTGACTGCTCGTGCCAAGCTACCAGAGGGTGGGCACAGGATAATCTTGGATTGTGTGTGACTTACCCTGACTAGAGTGAGGGCTTATGCTTGGACAGGGGGTAACCTGACTGCCAACCAAAAACCCCATTTCTAACAATGGTTATCTCTTTCTTTCGGTTTAGACCAAAGTTTAATGCTTAGTATTCAATTATTTGAGTGGCTAAATCTGTGCACTGTGCTAAATACATCCAGGCCAGGCATGTTTCACATGAACTGATGGTGGTAGTGCTTGAGGAGGGTAATGCTTTAAAGCACACATGAAAATGAAAACCAGAGCACTCACCCTTGGTCAGTGCACTGAGACCATTTGCTTCAGGTAGCTATACATCTTTATTCATTGTCATCCACTCTTGAATTCTTTCATTCATTCATTATTTGACCTATGTCTCCAATCTCCATCCATCTATCCGTTCAAGGATTGTCAAGGTTCTGTAACAGAAAATATGTTGTAAAATGCACCATATTTGCAAATGTTTTCAAAAATTTGGTGGGAGAGAGAATTGTGCAAAAACTCCAGGTACAGTGGTCCAGCTCCCTCACTGTGCTCGCTTGGTGCAATATGAAGGCTAGTCTTAAAAAAATTACCACAGCAGTTATTGGTTCCCAGTCAGGCACTGATACTGTTAATTGCTTTTCTTGAAATTACTATATTGTGTTGTGATGTCTGAACTGGCAGGTTTGATTGTGCTTCTTGAGCTTCCATGGTTGAGTGCGTTACTCAAACTGGCAGGAATAATTTTTTTCTTGAACTCACCAATCCATGCACAGTATCCCACCTTAGTATCTAATGCAGTTAAATGAGACTCCTCTCTGGGGAACATCAAATCCTGAAGTGGGCACAGCACGAAGCACAAAGCTCAGGAAGCTCTGCAGTCTGCAAATTGCACTTTGACAGCAGTTCACCTTCTCATACTGATGAGCTCTTCCTGAGCCCTATAGGCAGGAGAGCATATCAGGGCAACAGGGTCTTTATTCTGTGCTTCAGGGAGATGGTAAGATATTATTAGGAAATCCACTCTTGAAAATGACACTTGTTTGATAGGATTGGGAAGTGTCAGTCTCAGATAACTCCTCACTCAAGCAGCACCTGATGTTCTCAAGCTGAGTAAAGCAGGTTCTTTGAATGCAGGGTTGTCTACCAACCTCTCTTTGTTTTCATATCAACAGGATGTTATTGTATAGCTATTTTAGCCATGTTTTAGACACACTGTGGGGGTCATTCCAACACTGGCGGTCATCGATCGCCAGGGTGGATGACCACGGAAGCACCACCAACAGGCTGGCGGTGGTTCCTTTTGTATTCCGACCGCGGCTGTTAAGCCGCGGTCGCCCAGCCGGGTCCGGCGGTTTCCCGCCGGATTACCCCCGGCTGGGAGAATCCTCCATGGCGCCGCTGCTTGCAGCGCCGCCATGGGGATTCCGACCCCCTTCCCGCCAGCCTGTTTCTGGCGGTTTTCACCGCCAGAAACAGGATGGCGGGAACGGGTGTCGTGGGGCCCCTGGGGGCCCCTGCACTGCCCATGCCGCTGGCATGGGCAGTGCAGGGGCCCCCTAACAGGGCCCCAGCAGGATTTTCACTGTCTGCTATGCAGACAGTGAAAATCGCGACGGGTGCAACTGCACCCGTCGCACCCCTGCAACACCGCCGGCTCCATTCGGAGCCGGCTTCCATGTTGCAGGGCCTTTCCCGCTGGGCCGGCGGGCGCTCCTTTGGCGGGCGCCCGCCGCAGAGCAGCCATTTGGCGGTTCCCGCCAGGCGGGCGGCGTCTGCCGCCCGCCGAAATCAGAATGACCACCTGTGTTAGCCTACTAGGCCTGCCGCTGTGCACGTTAATCTAGTTATATTTTATTCAGCATTGCTTTATTTTTCTAGCAATAGCCACATTTGCGATGCTGTTTTATATTCTTTATCTCATTGTACTTCCGTCTAGGAAAGCTTCACGTTCCTAGTAGGACATTTATTTCACTTTGTGCTTTCTCCAAAGCTACAGTCAGATAGGGTTGCAGACAAATATGGTATGCTGTGTCCCCAACATTCACAGAAAATACTCACTCATAAGTGGGGACTATTTCTTAGAATGTCAGCTGTTTTATTATAAAAACACCCCTTTGTCCTATACACGTTAGAGGGAGATTCCAGCCAGATGACCACGACTGCATGCTGATTGCTTCGTTGCAGCTACTTTCATAGGCGGTGAGACCCCTGATCCACATGGGGATGGTGCCTCTCTAGACTACAGGCTTCTTCCTCCAGGTATGAGGGATGATTTACCCCCAAGAGAGAAACCCGAAGGGCAGATTAGGTTTATTATGCTGCGCTCAAACATAGTATAGGTAGGAGAAAAATATATATATCACTCCTAGTGACAGCATGGTAGGACTGTTATTGTGTTTTACTGTTAGTTACCTGCTTGCTTTAATTGACTTTTATCATCCTAGTTATTGCAATACATGCCTTTTTATCTAAGATGCAGTTACTTCAATAAATCCTTATTGAACTATATTCTACCTCTGTTGTCTTTGCCTGTAGGAGACTTTTGGTAACAGAGAGAAAGGGATGGGATCTGATCGACTATGATTCCCCTGAGGAGTCTTCTTTGTCATGCGCCCGGTTGCCACAATCATCTCGGCTAGAGATGAGGCGCTGCTAGTTAGCCGGAGAACCTGGATTAGGCCGACAGGCGCCATGTGGTGTGGAATCATATTTAGCCCATATTTATACTTTTTTAGCACCGCATTTGGATAATTTTTTCACGCAAAAGTGGCACAAACTTACAAAATACAAGTGTATTTTGTAAGTTCGCTCCACTTTTGCGTCAAAAAGTGGCGCAACTGCAGTACTAAAAAAGTATAAATATGGACCTTAGTACCCACAATCCATGTGCTCCTGTCTCCCAAATCCAGTAGCCTCATTAGCATCATGAGAACCTATGCGACATGGTGCCGCTAACGTTTGGTCAGGCACTAATATTTGGATACTCCTGAGTATCTCTGTCTCATTTAAGGCTAGAGACACCTCAATACTATATACAGAGTCGTCCGTGGTATTGAGGATTTCCTCCTCAGCTAAATAGGTAGTACCTGTCTTGAGCTGTAGGTTGTTCAAGCTTGAACCTTTAAAGGACCAATCCCCACTTGGTGTCCTTAACTCTGAGCATACATCTACCATTACAATGGCGAACCCACAACGGGAAGCAATTGCAGTAAATATGCAACCACCCCTTACTGCACATTTATTGGCTAATGTCATCACGTCCCAGGGGGCTCCAGTCACATTTGTTGTTGAGGCTCATCCAGCTTATAGAACAGACATTTTTTACTCTTGGGTCACTTTTCCAGCATTAGATGGGAACACAAATACATTTCACCACTGCACACCTGCAAACATACCTGCACAATACAGAGCTTATGCATATTTAGAAATACTTTTATCTTATCACAACCATAATAACTGGCTTGATGGTGCCCTATCACATACAATATTACATGTTAGGTTGAGTCCTCTGAGCAATGATGGCCTGACCTGGCTTTTATTGGCCACATATACACCACACCCTGATGCAGCAACCTTAGCAGTAGCTGAGGTTTACCACCTACAGAGCTAATGACAATATACAGACTATTAGTACAATTTGTTATGCAAATATTAAATACTAACCCAGCACGTGCTGCCCCAGTGCAACAACATGCAGTCACGTCAGGCATTAACCCTGCGACTGTACATTCGATCATGGGTAAGGTACCCACCAAGCAGGAGGAAATTCCGATTTGGTTAGCTTAAAACATAAATGCGCTGGAAGCAGTTTTTCCCCATACAGGGCCTCAGGATAAAACATGGAATTCTCACTATGTGCTTGCCACTAGGGATGGTTCCCACATTTGACAACTGCAATACATGTGGTATGGTATTTGCCACGCTCTGTACTACCGCACATGGTACACCCACACTTGTCAATACTCCGGAGGTGTTAATCAAATTCAAGATGAATAAGGGGCGAAGGACGGTCATTAGTAGCGCTGTCCTCTGGTCTGTCGATGCTTACTATACTTACAGTGTACAGTTGTTGGTTAATGTGTTGTAAAGTACTGCACTGACTCTGTAGGGGTGGGTGCTGTTCTATCGATCTGCTTGTGGAAGTCGTATTGGTTGGGTTGCCCTAATCTAACATCACTGATGTTTTATCTCTTTATGCACACTCAATTCAGCAAAATGTGTGGACTCGGATCTGGTATCTTTAAACTGTTATTGGCATAGACTGTGTGATTGGATTGATATTCCCCCCTAAAGTAATATGCTATAATGCAGTACATAGTTGTATGTGTTTATTTTTATGCATAAATAAACAATAAAGAAAATAATAATAATAATATGGGGCTGCCCCAGCCCTGGATTTGGGGATGCAATTAATGGGCAATTTCGCCACAGTATCTGCAATCATATTAAGTAGCCTTAGCGGGGAAGCAGTTGCACTAGCAGTGTGCATGGGGCTCCGGGATGTTCTTGTACAGGATCAAGAACGTGAGCTACCAAAGATTATCGCAGAGACCTATTCTAGTATTGGTCGAGATAGTCTGGGCGCCAGACGGATTCATGCACTATTTCAAGGCAGATCTAATAAAGCTACTCTCAAGCAAACGCCTGAAGGTTCCAAAAAATGCTGGAATAAAAAACAAAAAACACCTAAAAAAGAAAGGGGAGAATCTCCGCACGCGGAGACCACACAAAATAGGTGTAACCTTAGAAATAGGGATAAAATAAAAACTACTGGCAGATATCAATATGGTGATACACACCAATCTTGATCCTTTCAGGACTCACCGGAAAAACGCAGTGAGAGAGGTGGGAGGTCAGAGCAAACAACTGAGTACGTGAAACCAAGAAAGGGCTCACAATGCTCGTCTGAAATTTCAGTTAAAAAAGAAGAGAAACTTCCCCAACAAAAACCCCAATTTATAAAGAAAAAAGTGACAACATTTACAATCCAACATGCCATTCAAGAAGAGGGCTTTACTGAAGAACAGGAAGTGGGCATTGGCACTGCTCAACAGTGCAGCAAATATGAAAACTGATGATTTATTACAAGTTGTGACTGCGGGCATGAGTGTCTCCTGAGATTGAGATTGGGTGTACAGAGTAACTATTCAGTTAGAAGGAGACATTGAACGTAGAATAGACGCCATCTTGCGTTGTTTCTATTAATGATATTTTTCTGTCTGAAAAAGATTGGCCGCCAGATTTCATCTGCAATCTCCCTTATGGAGAGGATGCAATTGAAAAATCCTTCTCGCCCTTTGTTCTCTGAAAGCTCATTGAAATGCATGCCATGATTGGGCAGTGGCGCAGGCACCTGCTTTATATCGCAATCGTGTAGGTGAGACAAAGATTCCCCCTACCACGTAATACCACTAAAATCCAAACCTCATCCTCAATACCCAATAAAATATGATGCAAAAGCACCCGTGAGGGAAATCCTCAACCAATTGGAGTACCAGGGTGTCATTGAACCCTGAGACTCATCCATGAATAATCCAATATTTCAAGTCACTAAACCCATCCATTCATATAGAATAGTCTGAGACTACAGAGACTTAAAGTCACACAAAAACATTTGCCATACAAAATGCACATAGCACAGCACTTATGAAAAATATAGTGCGCAAAAAATACAAGACGACCCTGGATATATCCAACAGGTTTTTCTGCCAAAACATAGCGCCTGGAAGTAGGGACATAAGTTTTAGCACCCTTGGCTCTCTCCCACAAGGGTACAAGAACAGCCCAGGACTGTTCTCAGCTCGTGTAACATCTATCCTACACAACATTGACCCTGAGGCATTGTCATATGTGGATGACATTTATCTCACAGACAATGGCCTCATGCAACATTTAAGATGGGTAGCCTACATTGTTGTAGGATTTGCCGATATCAGCTATAAATTCAACTTCAAAAAAACAAAAATAGCCTTCCTTAGTGTCCTTTTTCTGGGATACAAATTGTCAGATGAAGGCAGGATCCTGGCACCAGAATCTTTAGAAAAATGAGCACAACTACAACCTCCAAACACAATAGAAAAGCTCCAGTCAGTGTTCAGTTTTTTAAACTTTGGCAGAACATATGTTCCAGATTATGCACAACACATTAAACCATTGCATGACCTAATACGTCTCGACTTTACCACTAAATTCTGGACAGTCGAACATACACGCATTCTAAAAGCTTTGTAAAACAGACATGCTTGAGGAAAGCACTTGCACAAAAGGGACAATAAAACAAATTTGGTCATCAGAGTAATTGCTGGTGCCATTGGTAGCACCTATGAGGCATTCAGCAAGGGTGAGACTGTTCTAATTGCATACAAATCAAACTTATACTTCACAACTGAACAACGCTTTGCTCCCGCTGAGAAAATCCTCACTGCTGTTCAGATGGCAGTCCTTAAAGAGAGACCTCTTGCCCACGGGGAGTGCATTATTGTAGCGTCCCCCATCCCATCCATAGAGGCTGTTACCGAAGCAAGCGTTCCAAATGTTAAAGCATTATATCCACGTTGGATCCAATGGGAAACGTCTCTGATAGTCATTGATGTTGATTATGTTTTTGACTCCAAATCACAGACCCAAGAATTTTTACAATATGAACTTGAGTATCCCGTTCCAGCAAATATATTGCCTATTGAACAATATCATAGAATCTTCTACACTGATGGTTCAGCCCAACCAGCAATAGGAACGAAACATCAATACTCCTCTGTTTGTGCAGTCGTGAGTGGTTACATGAAGGATGGCAAGTTCCATCCACAAAAATACTTACTTGCAGACTCTAGGAGATTGCACTGCACAACTTGCAGAGCTCAAGGCTCTGGTGATGGCATTGGAACATACGGGTCATGAGCAGATGACTTTGATTGTCTGTGATTCATACTATTGTGTCCAGTCCTTCAATGAATATCTGCATTACTGGCACCAAAATGGGTTCAGAGACTCAAAAGGCAATACCATTAAACACAGACTACTGCGGAGGAAAGTAGCGGAGCTGAAAGAAACGCTACCTAATGTCCACATTGTGCATTCACTAGGACATCAACGTGTTGGAATATACGTTGAAGGCATTACTCTGGCTGATGAAGCATCCAAATCAGCGGGAGCCCTGGCTTCTGTTGCTGCAGCAGCTCGTTCCAAGGTAAAAGTAGATGATGAAACACTGGCACCCATGAAAGCTTCGGCTGACGGCACGCCTCTACCTAAAGTGTATCCTGCTCAATATTCCTACCGGATGGCAGGCTTGTTTGATGCACAAGTAACAATACCAGGTGTGGGAGTTTAATTAATTCCCAATAAAGACTTAAGACCTGAACTAATAAAAGTAGCGCATGAGGGAGTTGCTTCATGCTGGTGTGGCGGCTACAATTTCCTTATTACAATCACGTTATTGGTGGCCAGATCTCTACAAACAGACCAAGCAGTATGTCCTTTGTTGTGACATGTGCCAGAAAATAAAAGAGTCCACCGTGAAACGCCCACCGCAGACACCCCTCCTAATTTCCAACAAAACTTCACAGTGTGAACCTGGAACATTGTGGTCCCCTAACACAAGACACTACATGCAAATATGTCTTATTCACTGTTGACTTATGCTCCAGATTTCTATTGGTTTGACCACAACGCTTGGCTGACGCTCGAACTGTCATTAAAGTATTGAGAGTCTTTATCGCACATATGCTTTTGCGGCTTTCCACTCAGATCGGGGCACTGCTTTTGCCTCAATGGCTTACAGGGACACCATGGCTTTGTTAGGGGTCCAACTGCATTACTCGTCTCCATTTCATCCCGAGGGAAATAGTGTCGTGGAGCGGCAAAACCGAGATTTAAAGCAATCCTTAACAGCTAGATTATTAGGCTCAGGTTGTAGTTGGTTTACACATCTATAAGGAGTCCAGAGAGCACTCAAATGTATGTTCCAGACCTTGATGGTCCTGGCTTGGAAGCAGCGGATACACCCTTTGACATAAATGAACGCGTCACTGTCTTGCAGGACTTACAATAGTTCCATGATGACAACGCATCTGCCAATGCTGCCTCCTCTGGAATTAGGGATGTACCAGTAACATCTACTGGCTAGATTCCTAAACTTGGTGATCTAGTGTGTGAAAAGATTGCTGTGAAAAAGGAGTTCGGTCCTTCTTATCGTGCACCGGTTCCAGTACTGGGAATACACAGTACCAGAATTGTGATTCTACCACCGCTGCCTGGCTCTAAAGAAAATCACTTTGTCTCCATTAACAATATCAACTTACACTATGTGGCCGATCCTGCACAGCAGACCAAGAGGACTGCTGGGTAGTGTCTGAATCCCTCCCACTACAGACCAACAGGTTCCCCTACAAGTCTTCAACAACAACGCTGACACCTCTCCGATCTTGGGGAGGGTGGAAAATGAGCTTTCATTGGTTCCTCTTACAACTACTTCTACAATCAGTAATGAAAATAATGAGCAATTTCTTACAAATTCTACACAAACGAATGTCGTAATTTATTATGAACCACCAAGGGATTCTTCAGGAAGTTCTCCTCTTAACCCCTTCTGTGTTTTTGACGAGGCGCCTAGAGGTTTCTACCCCCCCGGGGGCAGATCGGCCTAATAACAATAAGCCGATCTGCCCCGGGGGGGGGGCAGAAATGGCCTAAAATAAATTTGTGCCCCCAACCCCCCCCGGGAGCGACCCTTGCCTACAGGGTCGCTCCCCTTGCTTCCCCTTGATCAAATTTATTTTAGGTCCTTTCTGCCCCCCTGGGGGCAGATCGGCCTATTGTTATTAGGCCGATGTGCCCCCAGGGGGGGCAGAAACCTCTAGACGCCAGGGCTAATTCTTTTTTTTGTGTTTTTTTGTTTGTTTGTTTGTTTTTTTAGAGATGGGGAGCGACCCATTAGGCAAGGGTCGCTCCCCTGGGGGGCAAATTGTATTTAGACCATTTCTGCCCCCCCCCTTGGGGGTAGATCAGCCGATTTTAGGTCAATCTGCCCCCAAGGGGGCAGAAACAACTAGGCACCGGGGTTTTTTTTTTTTTTGCGCCAATGTCACGCAAGGAGAGCGACCCCGTAGGCAACGGTTGCTCCCGGGGGGAATGGAGGGGTGGGTGGCAAATTCATTGTAGGCCATTTCTGCCCCCCCAGGGAGCAGATCGGCCTATTGTTATTAGGCCGATCTGCCCCCAGGTGGGGCAGAAACCTCTAGGCGCAAGGGCTAATTCTTTTTTGTGTGTTATTTTTTGTTTGTTTCTTTTTTTAGAGATGGGGAGCGACCCATTAGGCAAGGGTCGCTCCCCTGGGGGGAAAATTGTATTTAGACCATTTCTGCCCACCTTGGGGGCAGATCGGCCGATTTTAGGTCAATCTGCCCCCAAGGGGGGCAGAAACCACTAGGCACCAGGGATTTATTTTTGCGCCAATGTCATGCAAGGGGAGCGACCCCGTAGGCAAGGGTCGCTCCCGGAGGGGGTTTGGGGGGGCAAATTTATTTTTGGCCATTTCTGCCCCCCCTGGGGGCAGATCAGCCTATTGGTATTAGGCCGATCTGCACCCAGGGGGGGCAGAAACCTCTAGGTGCCAAGGCTAATTTTTTATTTGTGTTTTTTTTTGTTTGTTTGTTTTTTTAGAGATGGGGAGCGACCGATTAGGCAAGGGTTGCTCCCATGGGGGGCAAATTGTATTTAGACCATTTCTGCCCCCCCTTGGGGGCAGATCGGCCAATTTTAGGTCAATCTGTCCCCAAGGGGGCAGAAACAACTAGGCACCGGGGATTTTTTTTTTTGCGCCAATGTCACGCAAGGGGAGCGACCCCGTAGGCAAGGGTCGCTCCCAGGGGGGCATGGGAGGGGTGGGGGGCAAATTTATTTTAGGCCATTTCTGCCCCCCCAGGGGGCAGATCAGCCTATGGTATTAGGCCGATCTTCCCCCAGGTGGGGCAGAAACCTCTAGGCGCCAGGGCTAAAAAAAATGGTGTGTTTTTTTTGTTTGTTTGTTTTTTTAGAGATGGGGAGCGACCCATTAGGCAAGGGTCGCTCCCCTGGGGGGCAAATTGTATTTAGACCATTTCTGCCCCCCTTGGGAGCAAATCGGCCGATTTTAGGTCAATCTGCCCCCATGGGGGGCAGAAACAACTAGACACCGGGGATCTTTTTTTTTGCACCAATGTCACGCAGGGGGAGTGACCCCGTAGGCAAGGGTTGCTCCCCAGGGGGTTTGGGGGGTATAATATTTCAGGCCATTTCTGCCCCCCCTGGGGCCGGCTGAGCTAGAGGCCAAAGTCCACAGGTAGGCACTTTATAAAAAAAAAACTCTGTTTTCTGTGAAAAAAATGTGATGTGTCCACGTTGTGTTTTGGGGCATTTCCTTTCGTGGGCGCTAGGCCTACCCACACAAGTGAGGTATCATTTTTATTGGGAGACTTGTGGAAACGCTGGGTGGTAGGAAAGTTGTGGCTCTTCTCAGATTCCAGAACTTTCTATCACCGAAATTTGAGGAAAATGTGTTTTTTTAGCCAAATTTTGAGGTTTGCAAAGGATTCTGGGTAACAGAACCTGGTCAGAGCCCCACAAGTCACCCCATCTTGGATTCCCCTAGGTCTATAGTTTTATAAAATGCACAGATTTGGTAGGGTTCCCTAGGTGCCGGCTGAGCTAGATGCCAAAATCTACAGGTAGGCACTTTGCAAAAAACACCTCTGTTTTCTGTCAAAAAATGTGATGTGTCCACGTTGTGTTTTGGGGCATTTCCTGTCGCAGGTGCTAGGCCTACCCACACAAGTGAGGTATCATTTTTATCTGGAGACTTGGGGGAACACTGAGTGGAAGGAAATTTGTGGCTCCTCTCAGATTCTAGAACTTTCTGTCACCGAAATGTGAGGAAAATGTGTTTTTTTAGCCAAATTTTGAGGTTTGCAAAGGATTCTGGGTAACAGAACCTGGTCAGAGCCCCACATGTCACCTCATCTTGGATTCCCCAGGTCTCTAGTTTTCAAAAATGCACAGGTTTGGTAGGTTTCCCCAGGTGATGGCTGAGCTAGAGGTCAAAATCTACAGGTAGGCACTTTGCAAAAAACACCTCTGTTTTCTGTCAAAAAATGTGATGTGTCCACGTTGTGTTTTGGGGCATTTCCTGTCGCAGGTGCTAGGCCTACCCACACAAGTGAGGTATCATTTTTATCGGGAGACTTGGGGGAACACTGAGTGGAAGGAAATTTGTGGCTCCTCTCAGATTCTAGAACTTTCTGTCACCGAAATGTGAGGAAAATGTGTTTTTTTAGCCAAATTTTGAGGTTTGCAAAGGATTCTGGGTAACAGAACCTGGTCAGAGCCCCACATGTCACCTCATCTTGGATTCCCCAGGTCTCTAGTTTTAAAAAATGCACAGGTTTGGTAGGTTTCCCCAGGTGCCGGCTGAGCTAGAGGTCAAAATCTACAGGTAGGCACTTTGCAAAAAACACCTCTGTTTTCTGTCAAAAAATGTGATGTGTCCACAATGTGTTTTGGGGCATTTCCTGTCGCAGGCGCTAGGCCTACCCACACAAGTGAGGTATCATTTTTATCGGGAGACTTGGGGTAACATAGAATAGCAAAACAAGTGTTATTGCCCCTTGTCTTTCTCTACATTTTATCCTTCCAAATATAAGAGAGTGTGTAAAAAAGACGTCTATTTGAGAAATGCACTGTAATTCACATGCTAGTATGGGCACCCCGGAATTCAGAGATGTACAAATAACCACTGCTCCTCAACACCTTATCTTGTGCCCATTTTGGAAATACAAAGGTTTTCTTGATAGCTATTTTTCACTCTTTATATTTCAGCAAATTAATTGCTGTATTCCCGGTATACTGTAGAATGAAAACCCACTGCAGGGTGCAGCTCATTTATTGGCTCTGGGTACCTAGGGTTCTTGATGAACCTACAAGCCCTATATATCCCCGCAACCAGAAGAGTTCAGCAGACGTAACGGTATATTGCTTTAAAACATCTGCCATTGCAGGAAAAAGTTACAGAGTAAAACGTAGAGAAAAATTGTTGTTTTTTTTCACCTCAATTTCAATTTTTTTTTTTTCCAGTTGTTATTTTCTGTAGGAAAACCTTGTAGGATCTACACAAATTACCCCTTGCTGAATTCAGAATTTTGTCTACTTTTCAGAAATGTTTAGGTTTCTGGGATCCAGCATTGGTTTCACGCCCATTTCTGTCACTGACTGGAAGGAGGCTGAAAGCACACAGAAATCGTATAAATGGGGTATGTCCCAGTAAAATGCCAAAATTGTGTTGAAAACTTGGGTTTGCTGATTCAAGTCTGCCTGTTCCTGAAAGCTGGGAATCAGGTGATTTTAGCACTGCAAACCCTTTGTTGATGCCATTTTTAAGGGAAAAAACCACAAGCCTTCTTCTGCAGCCCCTTTTTTTGAAAAAAACTAATTTTTCACTGTATTTTGGCTAATTTCTTGGCCTCCTTCATGGGAACCCACAAAGTCTGGGTACCTCTAGAATCCCTAGGATGTTGGAAAAAAGGACGCAAATTTGGCGTGGGTAGCTTATGTGGACAAAAAGTTATGAGGGCCTAAGCAAGAACTATTCCAAATAGCCAAAAAAAGGCCTGGTACGGGAGGGGGAAAAGGCCTGGCAGCAAAGGGGTTAAAAACACAGCTCCATTTTTGCACAAACAGATTCTGGTTATTCTCTCGGCGTAAACGACACCTTTAGTGACTCATCTGCCTCTACTGCAACAGAACTGTCAAGAGCATGTAAGCTGATACATTGGCTTAACATTAACTATTTCATTTGTCCATGGATTTATCTATGGCTCTTATTGACTGTACTTGCCTTCCTCCTTTGGATTGGGTTTGTTATTGTTTTATTTCTCCTGATGAATGGTCATTTTCTTCCTGAACGCTCTACAGTTGAACTGGTGGATGAAGTCCTAAAACCACGTTTTTCATCACACAAAATTTGCAGAGACCTATCCTAGTGAACATTACATCTATACCAATTCCCGATGGGATTGTTTGGGACAAAGTATAATTCGATATGTTTTGGCCTGCTGAGGTCATTCAAATACCATATGTATTCAAACTGTCTTTGACAGATGTAATCACACCCTGAGTGGTTTCTGATGATTGGGATGTGAAAACTGTTGATGCTATGATATCTGATCTAAAATATTATGCAGTATTTGAAAATGAAGATGTGTACCAGTTTAAAGGAAACTGTGGAGATATGTTCTGTTATAACCATTATGGACATTATTTAATTCACAGAGCAAGTACCCCAAAGTCTGTTTTTAAATATACACAATGGGAACACTGCCCGACTCCACCAGTAGGCAGTTCAAAACGTATACTGAAAAATGTGCACATTTTTCCAGGCATAGGCCCTCATTACAACCCTGGCGGTCGGTGTTAAAGCGGCGGTAAAACCGCCAACAGGCCGGTGGTAAAAAAAATGGAATCATGACTGTGGCGGAAACCGCCAACATAGACAGCCACTTTAACACTCCGACCAAACAAACAGCATGGCGGTCACCGCCAACAGACAGGCGGGAGACAATGTACCGCCCACAGTATCATGAGAGGACAATCCGCCACCTTTTCCGGGGCGGATTCACCGCAAACAAAAACACGGCGGAAATAGGACTTGGAAGGGAAAACGCTCACGAGGAACCAGGATGCCATGGAACCGGAACTCCAAATTCTATCTGCCATTGTCTTCCTGCTCCTCTACCAGGAGCACGAACACCAGCGGCGACGACCACGGTGAGTACTGCACCTACGACACAGGGGAGGGGGAAGGGAAAAGAGAGTGACACACACACGCAACACGCCAAACCCCCAACCCCACCCTCACCCACTACAACACACACACAAATACATGTTAATACATTACATTTACAGCCCCCAAACCCCCCTGGAAGAACGCAAGTACAAAAGGAAATGAGTTGAACGATTGTAATTTAAAAAAATCCATTACTCAAAAATATATATACACTATTAACAAATATATACACCAAGAATTCAAGTCCATGTACTGCACCTACATAGTCCAGGGACCACTGGGCCCAAAATGCATGGGCGAGGCCCACACAAGATACCCGATCAAAACGGAGAGAACACTGCAGGGGCATCAGATCGAAATAAAACAGGCACCTCAGGGGGAAGGAAAGGGGGGGCACCGCAGCCGGATGAGTGCACAACGCCAGCTCCACGAGGGGGCTCCATGCCCATTGATGTATCCTGGGGAGTTCAAAGCCACAGTCTCTCAAGTCTCTCCAGTGGGTGGGTTGCCCACTGCTTTATCCTGGGGAGTGCAGAGCAACAGTCTCTCAAGTCTTTCCAGTGGGTGGGTTGCCCACTGCTTTATCCTGGGGAGTGCAAAGCCACAGTCTCTCAAGTCTCTCCAGTGGGAGGTTTGCCCACTGCTTTATCCTGGGGAGTGGAAAGCCACAGTCTCACAAGTCTCTCCAGTGGGTGGGTTGCCCACTGCTTTATCCTGGGGAGTGCAAAGCCACAGTCTCTCAAGTCTTTCCAGTGGGTGGGTTGCCCACTGCTTTATCCTGGGGAGTGCAAAGCCACAGTCTCTCAAGTGGATGCCTTTCTCCACTGGTTCTGGAGGGGGCTTTGTGCCCAGAGTGCTTCATCCTGCCAAGGACTGAGGTAGTGGATGCCTTTCTCCATTGGTTCTGGAGGGGGCTTTGTGCCCAGAATGCTTCATCCTGCCAAGGACAGAGGTAGTGGATGCCTTTCTCCACTGGTTCTGGAGGGGGCTTTGTGCCCAGAGTGCTTCATCCTGCCCAGGACTGAGGTAGTGGATGCCTTTCTCCACTGGTACTGGAGGGGGCTTTGTGCCCAGAGTGCTTCATCCTGCCAAGGACTGAGGTAGTGGATGTGAATCTCTACTGGTTCTGGAGGAGGCTTTGTGCCCAGAGTGCTTCATCCTGCCAAGGACAGAGGTAGTGGATGTGACACTCCACTGGTTCTGGAGGGGGCTTTGTGCCCAGAGTGCTTCATCCTGCCAAGGACTGAGGTAGTGGATGTGAATCTCTACTGGTTCTGGAGGGGGCTTTGTGCCCAGAGTACTTCATCCTGCCAAGGACAGAGGTAGTGGATGTGACACTCCACTGATGGTGGGCCTACATGGAAGCTGTCCAGGCCCCTGTAACTGACCACCAGCTTCGTACGACTGACCACTGGGGTTGGCAGCCATGTCTGCGGTGGTGCCACTGGCACATGATGTTGCATGGCCGCTGGCGGTGCTTGCGGCGGCTTCAGTAGCGGCGGTGCTTGCGGCACTCATTGGCCAGCTGTGCTGGTGGCGGCAGCGTCCTGGGCAGCGGTGCTGGTGGCGGCGGTGTCCTAGGCAGCGCTGCTGGTGGCGGCGGTGTCCTGGGAAGCGGTGCTGGTGGCGGCAGTGTCCTGGGAAGCGGTGCTGGTGGCGGCAGTGCATGTGGCGGTGCTGGTGGCGGTCTTGTCCGCAGTGCAGGTTGGCGGCGACTTCCCTTTCTTTCTCTGCCCCTTCCCCACCTTGGATGGTGGAGCAGCTGTCTTGCCACTCCCAACTGTAGTCCTGGGAGAGCCCTTGGTGGCAGGTGTTTTGCCCTTCTCCCTCTGGGCTGTGGCCAACTTCTTATGTTTCTGAGGTGGGGGACTGTCCGTGGCCTGGCTCCTTGGCACACTGGCTGCCCTGCTGCTTGGTGCACTCCAGAAGCCGGTTACTGCTGGCACCACTGTTCCTGGTGATGTGGTGGCTGAGGTGCTGGGTTGGGACCTGGAAAGGCGTGCCTTAGGGGACAGCAGTGGTGGAGGAGGTGAAGGGAAGAGGTCAAGGTTTGACAGGAAAGGTTTTGTAGACACACTGGGACGGTGTCAGAGTCACCAGATCCTCGGGGTCTGTGCACGTTCCTAACACTTCCACCACAAGACAGCTCCAATACTCTGATTAGATTTGTCACAGAGTGTAAGAGAGTCCAAGTGGGGAAAAGGGGATTAGGAAGGAAACAGCTGGGAAGGAGACCTGTAGGAAGCAAAAGTTAAAACACACAACATCAAAATTACATCTCATGAAATCAGTACTAGGTTATGACTCTAAGCATCGTCATTCTGAAAACATGAACAATCTAATCATAGACTTAAAATGATTAGGCTTCAAGATAACTGGATACCTGTTAGGGAAATCAAGAAAGGATAAATGAAAACTTTCAAATTCAAGTACTTTCCTTTGCATGAGAATCAGGAAACAATCTGAATAATTTCTAAACCATCATATGAATCTTTTTTGTGAGAAAACATATTAGGAACACACATCATTACATCTAGAACTCTGGTCTTTTTTGTTCTCTCAAAGTGTTGGAACATGAATTGCGCACATTGCTTATTTTCACATAGGTAGTAAACACCATAGAAGGATTGTGCGCCATGAATAACACAACGTAGATTCGAGGAATAAATCATGCGACTTGTCAACTCGAAAACTGCCAAGTAAATGCCTTAGAATGGTAGCGCGTAATGAATAACATGAATTAAGCATGAGGAAAGAATTGCGCGTCTTGCTGATTCGAATGCCACCATGTAATTGTCAAGGAATGGTAGCGCACAATGAATAACGTGAATTAAGCATGAGGAAAGAATCACGCATCCTGACGATTCGAATGCCACCATGTAACTGCCCCGGATTCGTAGCGCACAATAAATATCAAGGGTTAAATCACAAGAACATGAACCGCGCGTCTTGCCGATTCGAATGGCACCATGTAACTGTCAAGGAATGGTAGCGCACAATGAATATAAAGGGTTAAATCACAAGAACATGAATCGCGCGTCTTGCCGATTCGAATGCCACCATGTAACTGTCAAGGAATGATAGCGCACAATGAATATCAAGGGTTAAATCACAAGAACATGAATCGCGCGTCTTGCCGATTCGAATGTCAGCATGCAAATGTCACGAAACGCCCAAGCGCACATTCACACGCTCAAGAGTAAAATTGTTTATCATGCAAGAATTAGGCCCAAGAACTCACCCAACCTCCGTCTTACCGCCCTGATTAAGGATCACTAATGTAAATGAAGGGCAGAGGCCTGGAAGATCAAAGTAGGCCACCGGAACAGGAGCTCAGGAAGTTGCTGCTGCTCTGCACCGGGACCTCTGAATAGTGAGCACGTGGAGCTGGGCTGGCTCCCTTATGTAGAGTCTTGGCCCAGCCCACAAACCACACCCACGCATGCTGCAGGGAGAGCTTCTAGAAGGCCCTGGAAGGGGACCACACCCTGACACAGTCTGGAAACCTGCAGCAGTGCATAGCATGTGAACAGTATTTATATACATGCTGAACATAAGTCTTTAAGATTAAACTCTGCAATGCAAAAGGTTAAACAACATCATATCATCACAATGCATAAATTATGTTAGCTTGAAACTGTTGGGTTTTTGCATTCTTGTCGCCCGTAGAGCGCACACTGCCCTGAAGTTGACAGATGGTTAGATGGGGGGGGGGGGGGGTTTGGAGTGGAGGAAGAGGTAGTGGTTGTAGGAGGTGTTTGTTTGCTGACTTTGGGTGAAGGTGCATGGGCTGTAGGCTGTCGTGAGGTGGATGGCTGTTGGGTGGGTGTGTGACTGCGTTTGTGTAGTTTGGGAGGTGGGCTCACAGACACACTGGTAGAGGACACAGGGGATGTGTGAATGGTAGTGGGGGTGGTGAGTGCACATGAGCGGTGTGTGGTGATGGGCGTGCTGGTGATGGACTCAGTGGCTGAAGATGTAGTGCATGCAGGTGTGAGTGGAGATGTGACAGGGAGGGGGACACAGTGGAGGCAGTGGATGTTGGTATGTGTGCATGGGTATGATGCTTGTGTGAGTGCCTGTGGGATGTGTGGTGCTTATGTTTGCCAGAGCTACCCTTGTGTGTTGAGGTGTGTGCATGCTGGTCTGATGGTGTGCTAGGGATAGGCTGAGGTACTGGGGATTGGGGCTGGGTGGAGGTAGTTGGCGGGGGGAGGCTGGACACAGGGACAATGGCTGCCATCAGTGCTGAGGCCAGAATCTGAAAAGCTCGCAGTTGGGCTGCCTGACCAGAATTAATGCCCTCCAGGTATGCATTTGTCTGTTGCAACTGCCTCTCTACACCCTGGATGGCATTCAGATTGGTAGACTGCCCAACAGTGAGGGATCTTAGGAGGTCAATGGCCTCCTCACTGAGGGCAGCAGGGCTGACAGGGGCCATGGCTGAGTTGCCTGGGGCGAAGGAGATGCCCACCCTCCTGGGTTAGCAGCCACGGGGCACACGCTGAGGGGCTGCTGGGAGGGCGGTGCTGGTAGGGGGGGTGGCGGCTGTACCTGTAGATGCGGTTGGCACAGGGGGGGCCACCACTGCAAGGAAGCTCTCATCAGAGGAGGAGTCGGTGTCGCTGGTCTCAGCTCCTGTCCCCGCCGTGAAGCTCCCCTCACCCTCCGTCCCACTGGTGAATTCGGAGTCACAAGTCTCGCCCTCCAGGGCCATGTGGGATGCAGCTCCTTCCTGCTCCGGTGGCACTGCTCCTCCACCTGATGATGCAAATGCACACAAGAACAGTGAGACCACAAAAAGGGGGGGAAAGAAAGTAGAAAGACATGTTCAGTGCAAGCAATACCGCTAACGTTGGCAGACACTACAGACACAGCAGCCCTCTGCACTACGCCATGCACTTAGAGTTCCCTAATTAATCACAGGGACATGGGGTACAAGGCCTATGCCCGATTGCTGCACACATGGAAGTCACAGGAGCCTGACTAGGGGTAGATGGCTCTTAACACTGATGGGGTGGGGTGCCACATGGCCTGCCTTATGAAGGGACCTTGCCTACAAAACTCGCCATGGCCTAGGGGTACCCACAGCCCACCTCCCCCACCCAGACAACTCCAATGCGCGCTGATTCAGATGAATGTGACTGTACTCACCCCGTTGTGGCTGCTGTGATGCCCTCAAGCGCCCATCCAACTCCGGATACGCCACTGCCAGGATCCGGAACATCAGGGGGTCATGGTGCAACGGGCACCCCTACCACGTTGGGAGGCCATCCCCAGCTTGGCCTCCGCCGTCTTCTTGCTCCAGCAGCGAATGTCCTCCAATCTTTTACGGCAGTGGGTGCTCCATCTGTGGTGAACCCTCAGGGTCTGGACTTCCTTGGCGATGGCTCTCCAAATATCCTTCGTCTGGTGGGCGCTGACCTAGAGGAATAGTACGGGGGAAAAGGAGAAGATATAACCGTCCAGACCGTCACAGTCATTGGCCCACGTTCCTACCCTTGCCCTGACTCACAAACACTCACTGTCGTTTCATGCATGCCTCATTCCCCCCCCCAATCTCCCATCCACACCAGTCCAAACAGGCATTGCCCATACAGCATGCTCACAGTGTACTCACCTGTTTGTCTGGTGGACCCCATCCACTAGTTTGTCCAACTCCTCCGATGTGAAGGCAGGGGCCCTTTCCCCAGACACATGAGACATTGTTGCTTCCAGACTGAGGTCACAGCAGCACTTGCAGTGTAGGTCCTCTCCTGTCGAAGATCAGGTATCAAGTGAGTGAACAGAGAGAAAATGGAGGTCACGTCTGTGGCGGTGTGTACCGTCACCACTGGCGTACATCGTCATTGGCTCCTGGGACCCATAGGGTCCAATGTTAACCAATGCAGGATTGCGCTGCGGTTATTCGACCGCCTACCGCAACGGTGTACAACGCCAGCGCAGTTACCTCATATCCCCTTGTCCCACCTTACAGGTCAGGCAGCCGCTATTTCAGGGGGCCACATGGCATTAATTGTAAATGCGTCACACATATCTAGGCCTTGCACACACACTAAGACAGACACATAGCGGATTGACAAATGTGTGCAATAAATATTCTATTTAATACCTCAGTGTTGGGTGACTCTCTGCTCACTGTTCTCGTCCATAGGGCACGTCCGCTGGGGCAGGTGAGGAGATGGTGGCATCCTCCGGTGTACAGACCACTGGTGGACCTGTCGACAATGGAAGAGCGACATGTTATTGTCACCTACAGACTTGATCGTGCCACAATCCAGGAACTGTGTGCCCAGTTGGAGCCAGACCTGATATCAGCAATCTGCCATCCCACAGGGATCCCCCCCTCTGGTGCAGGTCCTGTCAGTACTCCATTTCCTGGCAAGTGGGTCTTTTCAAACTACAGTGCCCATAGCATCAGGGATGTCCCAGCCTATGTTCTCCAACGTGTTGTCCAGAGTGTTGTCTGCCCTGCTGAAACACATGCGCAGCTACATCGTTTTCCCTCAGGTGGAGGATTTGCCTACAGTGAAAGGTGACTTCTACGCCCTGGGACATGTCCCCAACATCATAGGTGCCATTGATGGGACACATGTGGCCTTGGTACCTCCCCCCCACAGGAGTGAACAGGTGTACAGAAACCAGAAGAGTTACCGTTCCATGAATGTGCAGATGGTGTGTTTGGCCGACCAGTACATCTCCCATGTGAATGCCATGTTTCCTGGCTCAGTGCATGACGCCTGCATTCTGAGGAATCGCAGAATCCCTTATGTGATGGGACAACTCCAGAGGCACCGTGTGTGGCTATTAAGTGAGGACAAGGACCCTATACCATGTGAATAGTTGTCTGGGCCTGGGGTTGTCCCTAAGGGTTAGTGTGTGTCTAACAGTTGACCCTCAACATTTGCAGGTGACTCTGGCTACCCCAAACTGTCATGGCTACTGACCCCAGTGAGGAATCCCAGGACAAGGGCAGAGGAACGCTACAATGAGGAACATGGGCAAATTAGGATGGTTATAGAGAGGACCTTCAGCCTCCTGAAGGCCAGGTTCCGGTGCCTACATATGACAGGTGGTTCCCTCTACTACTTACCAAAGAAGGTGTGCCAGATAATCTTGGCCTTCTGTATGCTGCACAACTTGGCTTTGCGACGACAGGTGCCTTTTCTGCAGGAGGATGGTCCAGATGGAGGTCTTGTGGCAGCTGTGGAGCCTGTGGACAATGAAGAAGAGGAGGCGGAAGAAGAGGACATAGACAACAGAAACACTGTGATCCATCAATACTTCCAGTGAGACACAGGTAAGAAGACATCACTGCCTCCTACATTTGATACAATTGTTCTACCTCTCATCTGTCTGTCACATTCACCCAGTGTATGGACCCTGATTTGTCACTTTCCCTCTCGATTTCACAGATGTGGGTCCCACTGTGTTACCTCTGCTATGTTTCCTCATGGACTAGAGCTGTGTGACATAGGTATGTTGACAATACAGTGGACATTGCTGTTTCCCTCAGTTATTGCAAAAACACATTTGTGAAAGCACAGACTGACTCCAGATAGTTTTGTGATTTAAGGGTGTTTATTTAAGTGTTAAATGGTGGAGGGGGTTGTAAAATGGGCAGGGGTGATGGTGGAGGAACGTCCATGGCAGAGTCCAATCTATTAGTCTCACAGGTGCATTGTCCAAAGGGGCATAGGAAGTGGAGCTGGGGCAGTTTAAGGATGGACAGGGTGACAAAGTGGGACAGAAGGATGACATTCAGGGTGGTCTCATTTCTAGGCGGAGGTCTTGGCATTGTTCTCTGTCTTTGTCCTGGATCTCAGGGACCGCTTGCAGGGTGGCTCTCCATCTGCAGGGGGTGGTGTGCCTGTGTTGTGGTCCTGTGGCGGTGCCTCCTGTCCACTAGCGCCAGCAGCGGTGGTGGGCCGTTCATCGTCCAGGCTAGTATCAAGGGCCCCTTGTTATGCCACAGTGTCCCTCCTGGTGTTCACGAGTTCCTTCAGCACCACTACAATGGTGCCCAGGGTGGTATTGATGGATTTGAGTTCCTCCCTGAACCCCAAATACTGTTCCTCCTGCAGCCACTGGGTCTCCTGAAAATTTGACCAGTACCGTTGCCATCGTCTCCTGGGAATGGTGGTAGGCTCCCATGATGTTGGAGAGTGGATTCCCTTGGCCTGTCCTCCCCCTGTCGCACAGCAGCCCTCCCAGTTCCCCTGTGTTCCTGGGCCTCTGTCCCCTGAACCGTGTGCCCACTACCACTGCCCCCAGGTCCCTGCTGTTCTTGGGGTGGTAGGTTAGCCTGGGTTCCCTGTAGTGGTGGACATACTGCTGCTTGACGTGTCCTGGGGACAGAGGTATGGGCCCGCTGGGTGGGTGCTGTGCTGGTGTTTCCAGAGGGGGGAGGCTCTGTTGTGGCTTGTGCCAGTGTGAGGGAAACCGACTGTCCCGAGGTCCCAGATGGGGCGGGCTGGTCATATAGATCCAGTTGGACAGAGCTGCTGTCATCACCGTGGGCCTCTTCTGTGGGTGGAGTGGACATGTCTGGAACCTCCTGTCCGGTGACGTTGGGTAGAGGTCCTACAGGGGTGTAAAGGCATGATTATTGCATCTGTGTGTGCCATGGTGTGCAATGGGTGGGTGACCCTGTACCCCAGTGCTTGCATTCCTGTGTAGGACATGGTGTGCTAATTGTTTAGGGGTCTGTGTGGGTATGTGTAGTGGCCATGCATTGGTAATGGGTGTCCATGCTTTGTTGTTGCATGCAGGGCTTGGTGTTGGGATGTGTGGTTTGTGATAGTGGGACATATGTGAGGAGTTGGAGTGATGGGGGTGAGGGTATGTGATAGCATGCGGGTAGGGTGGGGGATATGGTAGTAAAGATTTGACTTACCACAGTCCATTCCTCCAGCTACTCCTGCGAGGCCCTCAGGATGCAGTATAGCCAAGACCTGCTCCTCCCATGTTGTTAGTTGTGGGGGAGGAGGTGGGGGTTCGCCGCCAGTCCTCTGAACCGCGATGTGGTGTCTTGAGACCACGGAACGCACCTTCCCCCGTAGGTCGTTCCACCTCTTCCTGATGTCATCCCATGTTCTTGGGTGCTGTCCCACTGCGTTGACCCTGTCCACGATTCTTCGCCATAGCTCCATCTTCCTAGGTATGGTGGTATGCTGCACCTGTGATCCAAATAGCTGCGGCTCTACCCGGATGATTTCCTCTACCATGACCCTGAGCTCCTCCTCAGAAAACCTGGGGTGTCTTTGCGGTGCCATGGGGTGGTGTGGATGATGTGTGAGGTGGTGTGTGTTGTGATGTTTAGGGGTGTGTGGTGTTTTGTGCATGGATATGTATGTGTGATGGCATTGTGTGCCTCTGTATGCTGGTGTTGTCTTTGCTGTGCTGTCTCTCTGGCCTTCGTCAAAAGCTTTGGTAGTAAGGGTTTGTGGGTGATGTGGGCGGGTGTTTTATATTGTATTGGGTGTGTGGGAGTGGTGTGTGTATGTGTATCAGGTGTGTGTATTTGGAATTGTCCAATGTGGTAGTGTTTTGTAAAAGTGGGTGTATTTTGAGCGCGGCGGTGTGTACAGCCAATGGTTTACCGCGGTTGAAAGACCACTGCGTGGATTCGTGGGTTATGATAGTGTGGGCGTATTCCTGTTGGCATGACGGTGGAGGTTTTGTTATCGCCAGTTTATCTCTGACCTTTGGCGTGGCGGACTTCTGTGGGTGTCTAGATTTTGGGGCATTCCGAGCTGTGGGTCGTAATAGCTGTGGCGGAATTACGCGGCGGTGTGTTGGCGGTCTTCTGCACGGCAGTAAGCGGCATTTACCGCCAATGTTGTAATAAGGGCCATACTGTTAAAAATGCTGAGTTACATTATTTTAAACTGCCAGAAATGGAAAGTCAACATGTTTTATTAACAAAATTAATATATTCTGATTCCTTTGTCTCCCAATTGTCTATAGGTGGTGTCAATTGACTTGAAGAGGGTGTGTGGAACAAAATACTGGCAAATAAGAGGAAAAGAAGCTTTATTTAGAGCATGTATGATTCCTGTTTGAATTATATTTTAAAATGAAACAGTACAACAAACAAGCTGTTTAGGCTTAGCAAACATTAAAGAATTGAATGCGCCCGGTATTCCCACCCCTGCTAAATTATATAAATGGCAAAAGTATATAAATGTGTTTGAAGATCAGCTAAATGAATGGGTCCAGAATGGTACATTTAACACATTATTTTCGCGTCCTGGTGGGAGGTTATTGTGGTCTGTAGACACCAATGGGTGCCATACGCGTTTTGTTAACTCCTTGGGGGTTTTTAGAAAGAATAGGCCAGACCCTTGCAATGCGTCCTCGGGACACTCGGGTATAGTGACAACACATAGTGTATGGAAACTATGCCAGCAATGGTTGAAGGGTTCCTAGCTGGATGCTGTCAAAGAACACCTAAGTCTCCTGTCCAATAAAGCACATTTACAGGATATCCTGTTAGGCCCCAAAAGACGACGCAGAAAACGCTTCTTATATGCTGCATATAACGAAATATGGAAGCTTTCCCAACAAGAAGTGGCTGCCCGGTTAAGGCAAATAGATCAGGAAAATGTCAACATATGTCATGTTGAATATTGAAAAGTTGCCTTTTACTGTAGCTGAAATACCATCCGCTGAATGGCTAATACATCTGCCCATTTCAACACTTCAATTTACATCCTATTTGAAACTCATTCCAGTGGGCAGATATGAAAGGCTGGGAGATAGTTGCATACACGAGGTGTGGGAGCTTCCTTTATCCTTCAAATGTTTCAATGGCTTGAAAGAGGTCTTTCTAAGCAATAGTGAATGCAAGACTTCTGTGAGCCATTTGATGGTTTGTAAACAGCTGTCCTTGTAAGGGCCATGTAATGTCTCCGCTGCAAATTTGGCTTGCTTTCTGAAGGGAGTCTCAGTCCCCTTGATTAGACCTGCGTTCCAGGTGCCTCAATGGCAGCTATGTGCCCCTTAACAGTGAGGGCTGTTGTGGAATGTAAGCCGGAATAGCTTATGTCGTTTTGGTCTCCCAAATTGTTACGTGTTGCAGGAATGTCCTTTTTCCCCCTAAGCAGCTTCAAGGAGTAGCAGACATTTGGCTTCATATTGCTACTTCTGATGTGAATGTTGACAAGTTAAGTAGACTAAAGGCTTTGTTGTTTTAAAGACATGTGGCACTTACATCTACATGTGAGACCTATGGCCTTCATGTTGCGAGGTCATCGGCGGAGATTCAGACCCTTCTAACTACCAACTTTCCGAGACACTTTGGTGAATTTGTGAGGTGAATATTTAATGCATCAAGTACTACTGGAATCACCCATTTTTTTAAAGCTGTTGGTTCTGGTTTTGTTCACACCTGCTCTTCTATATCATCAGCCATGCATTCATTATTTTTGAGTGTTTTCGGGGGATTTCCGATTACTGTGGCTATAATAGGTGGCATTTTGCTCTTGCTACTTTTTCTGTGCAATGGTTGTCCTGTCACGGCAAGGAGTACTGAAAGCGCTACCGCCAGCACAACTGTGTCGTGAATGCATGATGCAGTATTTCGGAGCACCACTCCTGGAACAACTGGAGTGTGACTGGTCTCTGTCATTCTGACCGGATTTGGATTGTGTGCAGCCTGCGTTTTCAGTGCCTCTGGTGCCTCTTTGAATGTGCACTGAAAGTTTGTCTTTCTACTCAGTGCTTAGTTTCATTGGACGCTGATCTGTTGATGTTCTCGATGAGGGCTCATTATTAGACATGTGTGTTGAGGGTGCGCTTGCTACAGGAAGCTGTTTAGGAGTTGCTTTTTGTGGATTCTGTGTCTCTTAACTCTTTGGAGGGCATGACACAGAATGCTGCTGCATCAGCTGGAGCTCAGGCTTTAAAACACAAGTGCTTTGTGGCCTTCCTTGGATATAATCTGGATATTCCACCACCTGCCGAAGGAGAACGTCTCCTGGCTTCATTTGTTCCTGATGGAATTGGCGATTTCCAAAGTGAAACTGACTATTGAATTTGTTTTTTTTCATCGAATGTTCAAATTGTCCTTTTCCTGCCTCTGTGTCTCTTAACTTGTCACTATTGAGATACATGTTTAAAAAACAAAAAATTAGCGTAAGACTTTATTAGATTTCTTTTACCTTGAGATTTTAAACCACCTTTGACTGGCAAGGGGAGGGTGCTGTATAGCTATTTTAGCCATGTTTTAGACACGTTGTTTTAGCCTACTAGGCCTGCCGCTGTGCACTTGAATCCAGTTAAATTTTATTCAGAATTGCTTTATTCTTCTAGCAATAGTCACATTTGCGGTGCTGTTTTATTTTCTTTATCTCATTGTACTTTCGTCTAGGAAAGCATCACGTTCCTAGTAGGACAGTGTTGGAAATGGTCTTTCTGCAGGGTCACCACCAAATTGTTTGCCTTCCTCCATCTCTTTTTCTGACCTCATTTTTGCTGGCTTTAGGACTCTGCACACTTTACCACTGCTAATCAGTGCTAAAGTGCATATCCTTAAAACATGGTGACATTGGCTCATACCCAATTGGATTATTTAATTTACTTATAAGTCCCTAGTCAAGTGCACTACACGTGCCCAGGGCCTGTAAATGAAATGCTACTAGTGGGCTGCAGCACTGGTTGTGCCACCCACATAAGTACCCCCCCTAACCATGTCTCAGGACTGCCTCTGCAGTGCCTGTATGTGCAGTTTCACTGCCACTTCCACTTGGCATTTAAAAGTACTTGCCAAGCCTAAAACTCCCCATTTTCTACATATAGATCACCCCTAAGGTAGGCCTTAGGTAACCCATAGGGCAGGGTGCTGTGTAGACTAAAGGCAGGATATGTACCTGTGTAGGTTACATGTCCTGGTAGTGTAAAACTCCTAAATCTGTTTTTTCACTGCTGTGAGGCCTGTTACTTTCATAGGCTAACATTAGGGCTACCCTCATATACTGTTTGAGTGGTAGTTGCTGATCTGAAAGTAGTAGGAAGGTCATATTTAGTATCCTGCTGACTGGTGAAGTTGGATGTAATATTACTATTTTAGAAATGCCACTTTTATAAAGTAAGCATTTCTCTGCACTTAAATCCTTCTGTGCCTTACAATCCACGTCTGGCTAGGTTCAACTGACAACTTCCTTGTGCATTCACTCAGACAAACCCCAAGCACATGTTGCTCAGCCTCACTTGCATACATATGCATTTTGAATGGGTCTTCCTGGGCTGGGAGGGTGGAGGGCCTGACACTTACATGTCAAAGGACAGTAGCCTGCCCCCACACAAAGGACTGCCACACCCCCTACTTGGGCCCTGGCAGACAGGATTGAACTGAAAGGGGACCTTGTGTACTTCTAAGCCACTCTTTGAAGTCTCAACCACTACCAAAGGCACATTTGGGTATTTAAACAGGGCCTCTGCCCCTACCAACTCAGACACTTCCTGGAGAAGAGAACCTGAACCATAACCTGCAACCTGCCAAGAAGAACTCCCTGGCTGCCCAAAGGACTCACCTGACTGCTTTCTGTGAAGGACTGCTGCCTTGCTGTTGCCCTGCTGCCTTGCTGCTCTCTGGCTGTGCTGAGAAGTGTTCTCCAAGGGCTTAGATAGAGCTTGCCTCCTGTTCCCTGAAGTCTCAGGACCAAAAAGACTTCATTACTGCAAGAAGAACTCCCTGTGCTGCGAAAAATGATGCACAGCCAACAGAAAACGATGCGCAGCCTGCATCTCAGTGAAAACTTCACTGCATGCTGAACCGGATTGACGCAGCCTGACTTGGCAAGGAGAATATCGACGCAGTGCCAGCTTAGCGACTGGAAATTAGAAGCACTGACCAATGGATCGATGCACAGCCGTACCAGAACGACACAGCCCGACTTCCTGAGAGGAATCCCTGCAGCGCCTGCCCTGCTGTAGAATTTTCCACGCAACGCCCACCAGATCAACATAGCCCCTGTGACTTCGTCCTGGTACCGCCGGATTTCAACGCATCGTCCCTGGGGCGTTCGAAAATCCTGCAACCCAAAGAGGATCAAAGACCGAGCACTGAAAATCGATGCCTTCCCTACGTAGAAAATAAACTACACATCGCCGTGTTCGGCCCAAGAAATCGACGCACACCTCCCTGTTTTCCACGCATCTCCTCCTCTGCGGTTCCTTGCGGAGATTTTGAACGCAAACCAGGTACTTTGTGCTTGCAAGAGACACTTGTTGCTTTTAAGAGACTAAAGACACTTTGGGGGTCATTCTAACTTCGGCGGGCGGCGGAGGCCGCCCGCCAAAGTTCCCCCGCCAGAATACCGCAGCGCGGTCAAATGACCGCTGCGGTAATTCTGACTTTCCCGCTGGGCGGGCTGGCGACCGCCAAAGGCAGCCCGCCCGCCCAGCGGGAAAGCACCAGCAACAAGAAAGCCGGCTCCGAATGGCAGACACTGAAAATCAATGTGGGGCCCTGTTAGGGGGCCCCTGCAGTGCCCATGCAGTGCCCAGGGGCCCCACGACACCCGTTACCGCCATCCTGTTCCTGGCAGTGAAAACCGCCAGGAACAGGATGGCGGTAAGGGGGTCGGAATCCCCATGGCGGCGCTGCAAGCAGCGCCGCTGTGGAGGATTCCCTGGGGCAGTGGGAAACCGGCGGGACACCGCCGGTTTCCTGTTTCTGACCGCAGCTGTACCGCCGCGGTCAGAATGCCCACGGAAGCACCGCCAGCCTGTTGGCGGTGCTTCCTCCAACCCTGGCCCTGGCGGTCCATGACCGCCAGGGTCGGAATGACCCCCTTTATATCATTTTTACAGTGATATTCAAAAATATACTTATTGCATTTTATGCGTTTTGACCTGCATCTCATCAGATAAATATTATATATTTTTCTAAACACTGTGAAGTGAATTTTCGTGGTGTTTTACTGTGTTATTGCATGATTTATTGCACAAATATTTTAAACATTGCCTTCTGACTACTCAGTGCCAAGCTGACAGAGGGTGGGCACAGGACATTTGGATTGTATGTGACTTACCCTGACTAGAGTGAGGGTCCTTGCTTGGACAGGGGGTAACCTGACTGCCAACCAAAGACCCCATTTCTAACATTGGTGATCAGCGGTGAGGCTAGGACTTGTATTTGTGTAGTGACACAGTAGCTAAGTGTTCACTACCTACCCACAGTTGAAGGTCAACTTGATTTATTTTCTTTGTCTGCAATTTCATTTTCTGCCTGACATTGTTTAACTAAAATCCTCATTCAACATGTCTTTGGCTGGGTCTCAAGCTGGAGATGACAATTTTGACCTAGCCATGCTGGAGACATATACTGTCAAACAGCTGAAGGGGTTCTGCAGGGATATGGGAGTACCTACCAAAAAGGCCTCCAGAAAGGAGGAATTCCAAAAGGTGCTGAGGGCCTGGGCAGAAGTCCATTCTGATGAGAATGTTGAGGAGGAGGATCCAGAGGATGGCCCCTCAGAGACTTTCTTGCCAGTAGTAGGGGGGTGTTCCCCCTGGAATTGTGTCTCCTGGTAAACCAGGAAGCAGTGTCTCTGACCATGGCCTGACCACAGAGGAAAGGAGGGAGGAGAGAGAATTTCAACTGCAAATGGCAAAGTTAAATGTGGAGGCAGAGGAAAGGAAATATCAAAGAGTGGCAGAGGAGAGGAGAGCTGAGAGCTGAGGCTGCAGCTTGAGAGAGCCTTGGCTGAAAAGAAACTTTTGTTGGCTCATGAACAGAGTCTCAAAGAGCTGGATCTTAAGGCATCTACATGCAGAACCTGCTGGAGAAAGAAAGGTTTGTATACCCAAAAGTGTTGTGCACAGTTATGTGGTGGGAGATGACATTGATAAGTGGCTGGCTGGGTACGAAGTTACACTAAGGGCTCATGGGGATCCTGAAGAGCAATGGGGGGCGGCCTTGTGGTGGGATTGTCGCGTAGGCTCTCATTATTCTAATGAGAATACTGGATTTTGAGTGGCAGAATCGCCTGAGGTGTGGGAGACTGAGTCTGAACCACTACAGGTAACACCTTTCGCTCCAATCCGGGTTTTGCTCCAGCTAACTAGCAGTGCCTCATCTCCACCCACAGGAGGATGTGCATGACATAATCGATTTCTCAGGGAAACCGTGGTCACTCAGGTCTCATCCGATTCTCTCAGTTATATTAGTCTCACATACACAATTACAAAACAGAAGCAGTATAGGTTCCAATAATGTTTTAATGAACTGACTGCATCTTAGATAGCAAAGCATGGGCTGCAATAACCAGGACGATACAGCATGGCAAGATTAAGATTGTGAAAAGGAGAGTAAAGCATAGAAATAACACTACCATATTGTCACTAGCGTCAATAGACTAATTCCTACCTACGTTATAAGAGAGCACAGCGTGTTAAGCTCTAATTCTTCCCTTACGGTTCCCCTGGGAAGACATCATCCCCCATACCTGAGCAAAAGCCTGAAGTCTGCATAAGCAGCTGTAGCGAAGCGTTCAGCAATCAGCATACAGTTGTGGTTCTCTGGCTGGAATCTTCCTCTAACGTTTAAGGGACAGGGAAATGTTTTTATAATAAAACAGCTGATATTCTCAGAAAATGTCCCTACCCAAGGATGTGTTTTTTTCAATGAATGTCAGAGACAAAACTTATACCACGTTCACCGGCAACCTATCTTACTGCAGCCTTGGAAGAAGCACAGAGCAAGCAAGAATGTCTTGTTGAAAAACAGAGTGCTGGCCTAGGCAAAAACAGTTAGATAGAGAGAAATAAACAGGACCGTAAAAGCTGCTATTGTAATAATAATAAAGCGAAGCTGAATAAAATATATCTAGGTTAAAGTGCACAGCGGCAGGCCTAATATGTTAAAATAACGTGCATGGAGGTATAACTAAAAATGGCTACAAAACACCCTCCCTATGTCGGTTGAAGGTGGTTCAAGCCTAAATAGATAAAAAGCTACTAAAACGTAACCTAAGATATATGTGTACAAAATATCAATAATGACAAGTTAAAGGGACACATGAGCATATATAAAAAGACAATTTGAAATGTTAACATGTGGCATCAAAGAAGCAAATTTCAATAGTTAGAATTATTTTTAGAATTTCCAATCTGTTCTGGGACAATGGAGGACAAGAAATCCTCCACTTCTGCAGGTGTTAAAGTTGGAAAGGCATTGCCGAGAAGGACCAAGGAGCAGTCATGTTCCATAGCCTGAGCCTCAGCCAAGGCGGCATTCCATGGTGTGCCCAATAATGAGTGAAGAGCCGCATCATCCAGGAAGGGCAACTCATAAGCATCTTCCCGTAGCAAACCCACCCTCAACACACATGTCTGGTAATGAGCCCTCAGTGAGAACATAAACAGATCAGCGTCCAATGACAGCAGGTGCTGAGTAGAAAGACAAACTTCCAGTGCATGTTCGAAAGAGCACCAGAGGCACAGAAACACAGGCTGCACACAATATAAAACCGGTCTGAATGACAGAGACCAGTCACACTCCAATTGCTCCAGGAGTGTTGCTCCAAAATACTGCACCATGCATTCACGACACAGCTGCACTGATGGGAGAACTTTTATTCCTCCATATTGCGGCGGGACAGCCATTGTGCATATAAAATTGCAACAGCAAAATGCCAACTAATATAGCCAAAGTTATTGGAAATCCCCCAAAAATACTGCAGAACATTGAGTGGATGGCTGATGGTATTAAACTGAATATGGAGGAGAATGTGTGAACGAAACCAGAACCGACAGCCTTAAAGAAATTTGTGATTCCAGTAGTACTGGATGCATTAAATATCCACCCCACGAGTTCACCAAAGTGTCTCAGAAAGTTGGTACTTAAAAGGGACTATGGGGGTTATTCTAACTTTGGAGGAGTGTTAATCCGTCCCAAAAGTGACGGTAAAGTGACGGATATACCACCAGCCGTATTACGAGTTCCATAGGATATAATGGACTCGTAATACGGCTGGTGGTAAATCCGTCACTTTTCCGTCACTTTTGGGACGGATTAACACCTCCTCCAAAGTTAGAATAACCCCCTATATCTCTGCTGACGACCTTGCCACCTGAAGTGCGTAGGTCTCGCATGTAGATGTGAGAGCCACATGTTTTTGAAACAATAAAGCCTTGAGTCAGCTCAACTTGTCAAAATTCACATGAGAAGTAGAAATATGGGGCCAAATGTCAGCTACATCTTTTAATCTAGTGGGAGGAAAAAGTACGTTCCCGCAGCATGTAACGAACTTAGAAACCGAAACAACATAAACTATTCCGGCTCACATCCCACAACAGTCTTCACCATTGAGGAGGACATAGCTGCCTTTTTAAAGCACCTGGAACGTAGGTCTAATCAAGGGGACTAGAACTCCATTCAGATAACAAGCCAAGTTCACTGCAGACACGTTACACACTCCATGCAAGGACAGCTGTTTACAAACCATTGAATGGCTGACCGAAGTCTTGCATTCACTACCGCTAAGAAAGACTTCTTTCATGCCGCTGAGACATTTGTACGAGAAGGGCAACTCCCACACCTCATTGATGTAACTATCTCCCAGCCTTTCATATCTGCCAACTGGAATGTGTTTTAAACAGGACATGAATTTTAGTGGGAAACAGGCAGATTAATGACCCCGTGTATTAACCACTCAGCAGATGGTATTTCCGCCACAGTAAAAAGCAACTTTTCGATATGCAGCATAACATAAGTTGCTTCTTTTTTAGCCATTAGTTGTTGCTTACGCGTTAAATTAAAAGTAGAAATATTTCCCTTGTGCTGACATGTTGCCAGGGAACGCGACCTGCCTTCAAAGTCTGAAGTGTCCAACTCAACTGCATAATGGACCTTAGTTGACTCTGTCCATGATGTATGGAAGACACATCTGTTTGAATAATGTCTATTGCAGAAGAGACAATGTTGTTTAAGGTGTATATCCGGTCAGACAGGGTATTAATCCCGTTATCTACAACAGCTAATGCCTTCTGTAAATTTTCCTGGTCTATTTGCCTTAACCGGGCAGTAGCTTGTTGTTGTGAAAGCTTCAAGATTTCATTATATACTTGATATACGAAGCATTTTTTGCGTTGTTTTCTAGGGCCTAACAGGAAGTCCTGTAAGTTGGTGTTATTAGACAGGAGACTGAGGTGTTCTCTAACCACTCTAGTGAGGAACTGTTCAACCATTGCTGGCATGGTTTCCCTAAAACGTATGTTGTTACTATACCCGTATGTTCAGATGATATGTGGTTAAGGTCCGGCCGACTAGTTCTAAAACCCCCCGTGGAATTTATAAAACATTTATGATACCCATTGGTATCTATTGGCCACAAAAACCACCCGCCAGGACGTGCCAGTGAAATATTAAATGTGCTATTTTGGACCCCTTCATCGAACTGGTCTTCTGTTGAATTTAGATATTTTAGCCATTTACAAAATTTAGCAGGGGCAGGAATACTGGGCGTGTTTAGTTCCTTAATCTTTGCTACTCCTACACAACTTGTTTGTTGTACAGTTTCATTTAAAAATATACTTTGAACAGGTATTAGGCATGCTCTAAACAAAGCTTCCTATCCCCGTATTTGCCAATGTCTAGTTCCCCACACACTTTTCAAGTCAATCGACTTCAGCCAATATTCATAGCCTTCTACAGTCAACCGGGAAACAAAGGAATCCAAATAAATAAATTTAGGATTTGCCAACAGTATGCGTACATTTGCTGTTGGTGGCAATTTAAAATAATACGACTCAGCATTTTAACATCGTGCCCAGAAAAATATGTAAACTTTTCAGAATACAGTATGTTTTAGAACTCCCTTGTGGTGGAGTAGGACTATGTTCCCATCGTGTGTAATTATAAACAGTCTTTGGGATACTTCCTCTGTGGATGAAATGGTGCCCATAATAATTATAGCAAAACACATCATCATACTTCTCTTAAGAATGATAAACATCTTTGTTTTCAAATGCAGTATAATACTGCAATTCAGTCATCATAGAATCAACATCCCAATCTCTGGGTATTATTATATCGTTCATTGAAAGTTTAAACACGTATGATATTTGAATGACCTCTGTAGGGCCATATATATATCGAATGTTACTTTATCCCAAACAATCCCATCAGGCATTGGTATGGTATAAATGTTCACAAAAGACAAGTCTCTCCGTACCTTGTGAGAAGAAAAATGTGGTTTTAGGACCTCATCCACCAGTTCAACTGTTGATTTTTCAGGAAGAAAATGACCATGTATTAACAAAAAGAATGTTATAAGAAACCCAATCCAAAGCAGGAAAGCCAGTACAGTCAAGGAAAGCCACAGATAGTTCCATGGAAGAATAAAACAAGCTGTTTTAAGCCAATTTATCAGCTTACGTGTTTTTGACAGTTGAGGTGTCGAAGAGGCGAATGAGTCCGAAAAGTCATCGTTGATGTCGGCAAAATAACCAGAAGCAGTTCGTGCAAAAACTGGAGCCGTGTTTATAGGTGGAGTTGGTGTTTCCTGCAGTGGTACAGAATAAATGGCACCATCCGTCTGTGTTGAAGTTGTGTCAAATCGATCAGTTATTTCTGAACCAATGCAAGATCATTTTCCACCCTACCCAAGCTCGGAGAGGTGTCAGTGTTGCTACTTACAAGTTGTAGAGGAACTTCTTGAGAGTAGTGAGAGTGAGTCGGGGGCTACTGGCTGTTCCTTTTGGTCGGCTGTGCAGGATTGGTCACATGGTGTAGTTTGTCGATGGAGACAAAGCGATTTTCTTTGGCACCTGCCAATGGTGGTTGAATGACAGTTCTAGTACCATGTATTCCCAAGACTGGGACTGGTGCACGATGAGAAGGACCAAATTCCTTTTTTACAGCAACCTTTCACGTACTAGATCCCCAACTTTCGGAATCCAGCCTGTAGACATTACACGTACATCCTTAATTCCTGTGGAGGCAGCACTGGCAGAAACGTTGTCGTCACGGAACTGTTGCAAGTCCTATAAGACATTGACATGTTCATTTATGTCAAAGGTTGTTTCTGCCGCCTCCACGCCAGGACCATCAAGATCTGGAACATACATTTGAGTTGTGAACAGGCACTCATATGAAGTACGACCCCCCAGGGACCTACCTTCTAGGCAGATTGATAAGTGCACTTTGGACTCCATACAGGTGAGTAAGCCAACTACGACCCGTACCTAAGACACTGTGTATTAAGGATTGCTTTAAATCACATTTTAATCGCTCCACAACACTATTTCCCTTTCGATGAAATGGAGACGAGTACTGGAGTTGGACCCCCAGCGAAGCCATGGCGTCCCTGAATGCCCTTGAGGCGAAAGCAGGGCCCTGGTCCGAGTGGAAATCCATAACTTCATATGTACCAATAAAGACACGCAAATCTGTAATAACAGTCTGAGCGTCAGCCGAGCATTGTGGCCACACCCATGGAAATCTGGAGCAAGAGTCAACAGTGACTAAGATGTAGTTTTTATGCACTGTCCGGTGTTAGGGGACCACAATGGTCCAAGTACAAACATTGTAAAGGTTTGTTGGAAATTAGGAGGGGTGTCTGCGGTGGGCACTTAGCAGCTGAAACTTTAATTTGTTGGCAGATGTCACAACAAAGAACATACTGCTTAGACTCTTTGTATAGGCCGGGCCACCAATAACGGCTTGTAGCAAAGATATCGTAGCCGCCACACCAGCATGGGCAGATGCTATCCCTTCATGCACTGCTTTAATCAACTCTGGTCTTACATCTTTGCTGGGAATATCACGAACCCCTAAGCCTGGTATCTTAACCTCAGCGTTTAGGCAGCCTCCCATTCGGTAGGAATATTTAGCAGGAAATGCTTTTGGATAGGATGTATCATCAGCAGTGTAAGGAAATGACTCCTTGGCATGGTTACCCCCTGACTTTTTGCCTTTGCTGATGCTATGTTTTGAATTGAAAGTGTGCTGAGGCCTGCTAACCAGGCCCCAGCACCAGTGTTCTTTCCCTAACCTGTACTTTTGTATCCACAATTGGCACACCCTGGCCTCCAGATAAGTCCCTTGTAAATGGTACCCCTGGTACCAAGGGCCCTGATGCCAAGGAAGGTCTCTAAGGGCTGCAGCATATCTTATGCCACCCTGGAGACCCCTCACACAGCACAGACACCCTGCTTGCCAGCTTGTGTGTGCTGGTGAGAACAAAACGAGTAAGTCGACATGGCACTCCCCTCAGGGTGCCATGCCAGCCTCTCACTGCCTATGCAGGTATAGATAAGTCACCCCTCTAGCAGGCCTTACAGCCCTAAGGCAGGGTGCACTATACCATAGGTGAGGGCACCAGTGCATGAGCACTGTGCCCCTACATTGTCTAAGCAATACCTTAGACATTGTAAGTGCAGGGTAGCCATAAGAGTATATGGTCTGGGAGTCTGTTTTACACGAACTCCACAGCACCATAATGGCTACACTGAAAACTGGGAAGTTTGGTATCAAACTTCTCAGCACAATAAATGCACACTGATGCCAGTGTACATTTTATTGTAAAATACACCCCAGAGGGCACCTTAGAGGTGCCCCCTGAAACCTTAACCAACTCTCTGTGTAGGCTGGCTGGTTCCAGCAGCCTGCCACACTAGAGACATGTTGCTGGCCCCATGGGGAGAGTGCCTTTGTCACTCTGAGGCCAGTAACAAAGCCTGCACTGGGTGGAGATGCTAACACCTCCCCCAGGCAGGAGCTGTCACACCTGGCGGTGAGCCTCAAAGGCTCACCCCATTGTGCCAGCACCGCAGGACACTCCAGCTAGTGGAGTTGCCCGCCCCCTCCGGCCCCGGCCCCCACTTTTGGCGGCAAGGCCGGAGAAAATAATGAGAAAAACAAGGAGGAGTCACTGGCCAGTCAGGACAGCCCCTAAGGTGTCCTGAGCTGAAGTGACTCCAACTTTTAGAAATCCTCCATCTTGCAGATGGAGGATTCCCCCAATAGGATTAGGGATGTGACCCCCTCCCCTTGGGAGGAGGCACAAAGAGGGTGTACTCACCCTCAGGGCTAGTAGCCATTGGCTACTAACCCCCCAGGCCTAAACACGCCCTTAAATTTAGTATTTAAGGGCTCCCCTGAACCTAAGAATTTAGATTCCTGCAACTTACCGAAGAAGAAGACTGCTGAGCTGGAAACCCCTGCAGAAGAAGAAAGAAGACACCAACTGCTTTGGCCCCAGTCCTACCGGCCTGTCTCCTACCTTCTAAAGAACCCTGCTCCAGCGACGCTTTCTCCAGGACCAGCGACCTCTGAATCCTCAGAGGACTGCCCTACTTCCAAGAGACCAAGAAACTCCCGAGGACAGCAGCACTGCTCCAAAAGAACTGCAACTTTGTTTCAAGGAGCAGCTTTAAAGACCCCTGCAACTCCCCGCAAGAAGCGTGAGACTTGCAACACTGCACCCGGCGACCCCGACTCGACTGGTGGAGAACCAACACCTCAGGGAGGACCCTCCGGCGACTCCGAGTCCGTGAGTAACCAAAGTTGTCCCCCCTAAGCCTCCACAGCGACGCCTGCAGAGGGAATCCCGAGGCTCCCCCTGACCGCGACTGCCTGAACTCCATTTCCCGACGGCTGGAAACGACCCTGCACCCGCAGCCCCCAGCACCTAAAGGAACGGAACTCCTGTGCAGGAGTGACCCCCAGGAGCCCTCTCCCTTGCCCAGATGGTGGCTACCCCGAGGAACCCCCCCCTTGCCTGCCTGCGACGCTGAAGAGATCCCTTGATCTCTCATTGCTTTACATTGAAAACCCGACGCTTGTTTCTACACTGCACCCGGCCGCCCCAGTGCCGCTTAGGGTGTACTTTTTGTGTGAACTTGTGTCCCCCCCGGTGCCCTACAAAACCCCCCTGGTCTGCCCTCCGAAAACGCGGGTACTTACCGGCTGGCAGACCGGAACCGGGGCACCCCCTTCTCTCCATTGAAGCCTATGCGTTTTGGGCACCTCTTTGACCTCTGCACCTGACCGGCCCTGAGCTGCTGGTGGGGTAACTTTGGGGTTGCTCTGAACCCCCAACGGTGGGCTACCTTGGACCAAAAACTGAAACCTGTAAGTGACTTACTTACCTGTGAAAACTAACAAAAACTTACCTCCCCCAGGAACTGTGAAAATTGCACTGTGTCCACTTTTAAAACAGCTTATTGTGTTTTATGTAAAAAGTATTCATGCTAGTGTAATGATTTCAAGTTCCTGAAGTACTTACCTGCAATACCTTTCAAATGAGATATTACATGTAGAATTTGAACCTGTGGTTCTTAAAATAAACTAAGAAAATATATTTTTCTATAACAAAACCTATTGGCTGGATTTGTCTCTGAGTGTGTGTTCCTCATTTATTGCCTGTGTGTATGTACAACAAATGCTTAACACTACTCCTTGGATAAGCCTACTGCTCGACCACACTACCACAAAATAGAGCATTAGTATTATCTCTTTTTGCCACTATCTTACCTCTAAGGGGAACCCTTGGACTCTGTGCATACTATTCCTTACTTTGAAATAGTGCATACAGAGCCAACTTCCTACATTGGTGGATCAGCGGTGGGGTACAAGACTTTGCATTTGCTGGACTACTCAGCCAATACCTGATCACACGACAAATTCCAAAAATTGTCATTAGAAATTGTTTTTTGCAATTTGAAATTTTTCTAAATTCTTAAAAGTCCTGCTAGGGCCTTGTGTTAGTCCCTGTTAGCATTTCCTTTTAGAGTTTAAAAGTTTGGTAAAAGTTTGAATTAGATCCTAGAACTAGTTTTAGTTTCTTAAAAAGCATTCCAACTTTTAGAAGCATAATGTCTACTACAGATATGAATGTGGTGGAACTCGACACCACACCTTACCTCCATCTACAGATGAGAGAGCTAAGGTCACTCTGTAAACTAAAGAAAATAGCAATGGGCTCCAGACCTTCCAAACTACAGCTCCAGGAGCTGTTGGCAGAGTTTGAAAGAGCCAACCCCTCTGAGGATGGCAACTCAGAAGATGATGATAGTGACTTGGAGGGTGATTCCCCCCCACCAGTCCTATCTAGGGAGAACAGAGCCTCTCAAGCCCTGACTCCACAAATCATAGTCAGAGATGCTGGTTCCCTCACAGGAGGGACCAACCTCCCTGAAATCACTGAGGATAACTCCAGTGAAGAGGACATCCAGTTAGCCAGGATGGCCAAAAGATTGGCTTTGGAAAGACAGATCCTAGCCATAGAAAGGGAAAGACAAGAGATGGGGCTAGGACCCATCAATGGTGGCAGCAACATAAATAGGGTCAGAGATTCTCCTGACATGTTGAAAATCCCTAAAGGGATTGTAACTAAATATGAAGATGGTGATGACATCACCAAATGGTTCACAGCTTTTGAGAGGGCTTGTGTAACCAGAAAAGTGAACAAATCTCACTGGGGTGCTCTCCTTTGGGAAATGTTCACAGAAAAGTGTAGGGATAGACTCCTCACACTCTCTGGAAAAGATGCAGAATCTTATGACCTCATGAAGGGTACCCTGATTGAGGGCTTTGGATTCTCCACTGAGGAGTATAGGATTAGATTCAGGGGGGCTCAAAAATCCTCGAGCCAGACCTGGGTTGACTTTGTAGACTACTCAGTAAAAACACTAGATGGTTAGATTCAAGGCAGTGGTGTAAGTAATTATGATGGGCTGTACAATTTATTTGTGAAAGAACACCTGTTAAGTAATTGTTTCAATGACAAACTGCATCAGCATCTGGTAGACCTAGGACCAATTTCTCCCCAAGAATTGGGAAAGAAGGCGGACTATTGGGTCAAGACTAGGGTGTCCAAAACTTCCACAGGGGGTGACCAAAAGAAAGGGGTCACAAAACCTCCCCAGGGGAAGGGTGGTGAGACAGCCAAAAACAAAAATAGTAAAGAGTCTTCTACAGGCCCCCAAAAACCTGCACAGGAGGGTGGGCCCAGAGCCTCTTCACAAAACAATTCTGGGTACAAGGGTAAAAACTTTGATCCCAAAAAGGCCTGGTGTCGTAGCTGTAGTCAGTCTGGACACCAAACTGGAGACAAGGCCTGTCCCAAGAAAAATACCACTTCAAGCTCCACTCCAGCTAACACTGGAATGGCTAGTCTCCAAGTGGGATCAACAGTGTGTCCAGAGCAAATCAGGTGTCACACTGAAGCTACATTAGTCTCTGAGGGTGGGGTGGATTTAGCCACACTGGCTGCCTGGCCCCCTAACATGCAAAAATACAGGCAGCAGCTCTTAATTAATGGGACAAGTGTAGAGGGCCTGAGGGATACAGGTGCCAGTGTCACTATGGTGACAGAGAAACTGGTTTCCCCTGGCCAATACCTGGCTGGACAAACTTATCCAGTCACCAACGCTGACAATCAGACTAAAGTACATCCCATGGCTATGGTAACTTTAGAGTGGGGAGGGGTCAATGGCCTGAAACAGGTGGTGGTCTCCTCAAATATCCCAATAGACTGTTTGCTTGGAAATGACCTGGAGTCCTCAGCATGGGCTGAGGTAGAACTGAAAACCCATGCAGCCATGCTGGGTATCCCTGAACTGGTGTGTGTCAAGACAAGGGCACAGTGCAAGGCTCAGGGTGAAAAAGTAGAGCTGGAGTCTGGAAAAAGGGCCCAGCCTACCAAGAGGAAAGGAAAGTCAGCTGGGAAACCAACTGCAACACAGCAAGAAAAAGAGAACCTCTCTTCTCAGGAAGAAGTTCTGCCCTCTGAGGGAACTGAGACTATGGAGCTGGAACCTTATCAGGTTGAGCTCTTAGGCCCAGGGGGACCCTCAAGGGAAGAGCTGTGTAAGGGACAAGAAACCTGTCCCTCTCTTGAAGGCCTTAGGCAGCAAGCTGCTGAAGAGTCCAAAGGCAAGAAAAATGGAACACATAGGGTCTATTGGGAAGATGGACTCCTGTACACTGAGGCAAGAGATCCCAAACCTGGTGCCACTAGGAGAGTGGTAGTGCCTCAGGGTTTCAGAGAGTTTATTCTGACCTTAGCCCATGATATTCCCCTTGCTGGGCATTTGGGACAAACCAAGACGTGGGAGAGGTTAGTCAACCACTTCTACTGGCCCAATATGTCCCAGAAGGTTAAGGAGTTTTGCCTCTCCTGCCCCACCTGTCAAGCCAGTGGTAAGACAGGTGGGCATCCAAAGGCCCCCCTCATTCCACTTCCAGTGGTGGGGGTCCCCTTTGAAAGAGTGGGTGTGGACATAGTTGGTCCTCTAGAACCTCCCACAGCCTCAGGAAATATGTACATCCTAGTAGTAGTGGATCATGCTACTAGGTATCCTGAAGCTATTCCCCTTAGGTCGACTACTGCCCCTGCAGTAGCCAAGGCCCTCATTGGTATCTTTACCAGAGTGGGCTTCCCTAAGGAGGTGGTGTCTGACAGAGGTACCAACTTCATGTCAGCATACCTAAAACACATGTGGAATGAGTGTGGGGTGACTTATAAATTCACTACACCATATCATCCACAAACTAATGGCCTTGTTGAGAGATTCAACAAGACATTAAAGGGCATGATCATGGGGCTCCCAGAAAAACTCAAAAGGAGATGGGATGTCCTCCTGCCATGTCTGCTTTTCGCTTACAGAGAGGTGCCTCAGAAGGGAGTAGGATTCTCACCCTTTGAACTTCTGTTTGGCCACCCTGTAAGGGGACCACTTGCTCTTGTTAAAGAAGGCTGGGAGAGACCTCTTCATGAGCCTAAACAAGACATAGTGGACTATGTACTTGGCCTTCGCTCAAGGATGGCAGAGTACATGGAAAAGGCAAGTAAAAACCTTGAGGCCAGCCAACAACTCCAGAAGTTATGGTATGACCAAAAGGCTGCACTGGTTGAATTTCAACCAGGGCAGAAAGTCTGGGTTCTGGAGCCCGTGGCTCCCAGGGCACTCCAGGACAAATGGAGTGGCCCTTACCCAGTACTAGAAAGGAAGAGTCAGGTCACCTACCTGGTGGACCTGGGCACAAGCAGGAGCCCCAAGAGGGTGATCCATGTGAACCGCCTTAAGCTCTTCCATGACAGGGCTGATGTAAATCTGTTGATGGTAACAGATGAGGACCAGGAAGCTGAGAGTGAACCTCTCCCTGATCTCCTCTCATCAGACCCTAAAGATGGCTCAGTGGATGGAGTGATCTACTCAGACACCCCCTCTAGCCAACAGCAGTCTGACTGTAGGAAGGTCCTGCAGCAGTTTGCTGAACTCTTTTCCCTAACCCCTGGTCAGACACACCTGTGTACCCATGATGTGGACACAGGAGACAGCATGCCTGTCAAAAACAAAATATTTAGACAGTCTGACCAAGTTAAGGAAAGCATCAAGGTGGAAGTCCACAAGATGCTGGAATTGGGAGTAATTGAGTACTCTGACAGCCCCTGGGCTAGCCCAGTGGTCTTAGTCCCCAAACCTCACACCAAAGAAGGAAAGAGAGAGATGAGGTTTTGTGTGGACTACAGAGGTCTCAACTCTGTCACCAAGACAGATGCTCATCCCATTCCTAGAGCTGATGAGCTAATAGACAAATTAGGGGCTGCCAAATTCTTAAGTACCTTTGACTTAACAGCAGGGTACTGGCAAATCAAAATGGCCCCTGGAGCAAAAGAAAAGACAGCATTCTCCACACCTGATGGGCATTATCAGTTCACTGTTATGCCCTTTGGTTTAAAGAATGCCCCTGCCACCTTCCAAAGGTTGGTGAATCAAGTCCTTGCTGGGTTGGAATCCTTTAGTGCAGCTTATCTTGATGATATTGCTGTCTTCAGCTCCACCTGGCAGGATCACCTGGTGCACCTGAAGAAGGTTTTGAAGGCCCTGCAATCTTCAGGCCTCTCTATCAAGGCATCCAAATGCCAGATAGGGCAGGGAACTGTGGTTTACTTGGGACACCTTGTAGGTGGAGGCCAAGTTCAGCCACTCCAGCCTAAGATCCAGACTATTCTGGACTGGGCAGCTCCAAAAACCCAGACTCAAGTCAGAGCATTCCTTGGCTTGACTGGGTACTATAGGAGGTTTGTGAAGGGATATGGATCCATTGTGACAGCCCTCACAGAACTCACCTCCAAGAAAATGCCCAAGAAAGTAAACTGGACTTTAGAATGCCAACAGGCCTTTGACACCCTGAAGCAAGCTATGTGCACAGCACCAGTTCTAAAAGCTCCAGATTACTCCAAGCAATTCATTGTGCAAACAGATGCCTCTGAACATGGGATAGGGGCAGTTTTGTCCCAAACAAATGATGATGGCCTTGACCAGCCTGTTGCTTTCATTAGCAGGAGGTTACTCCCCAGGGAGCAGCGTTGGAGTGCCATTGAGAGGGAGGCCTTTGCTGTGGTTTGGTCCCTGAAGAAGTTGAGACCATACCTCTTTGGTACTCACTTCCTAGTTCAAACTGACCACAGACCTCTCAGATGGCTGATGCAAATGAAAGGTGAAAATCCAAAACTGTTGAGGTGGTCCATCTCCCTACAGGGAATGGACTTTATAGTGGAACACAGACCTGTGACTGCCCATGCCAATGCAGATGGCCTTTCCAGGTTCTTCCACTTAGAAAATGAAGACTCTCTTGGGAAAGGTTAGTCTCATCCTCTTTCGTTTGGGGGGGGGTTGTGTAAGGAAATGCCTCCTTGGCATGGTTACCCCCTGACTTTTTGCCTTTGCTGATGCTATGTTTTGAATTGAAAGTGTGCTGAGGCCTGCTAACCAGGCCCCAGCACCAGTGTTCTTTCCCTAACCTGTACTTTTGTATCCACAATTGGCACACCCTGACCTCCAGATAAGTCCCTTGTAAATGGTACCCCTGGTACCAAGGGCCCTGATGCCAAGGAAGGTCTCTAAGGGCTGCAGCATATCTTATGCCACCCTGGAGACCCCTCACTCAGCACAGACACCCTGCTTGCCAGCTTGTGTGTGCTGGTGAGAACAAAACGAGTAAGTCGACATGGCACTCCCCTCAGGGTGCCATGCCAGCCTCTCACTGCCTATGCAGGTATAGATAAGTCACCCCTCTAGCAGGCCTTACAGCCCTAAGGCAGGGTGCACTATACCATACGTGAGGGCACCAGTGCATGAGCACTGTGCCCCTACAGTGTCTAAGCAATACCTTAGACATTGTAACTGCAGGGTAGCCATAAGAGTATATGGTCTGGGAGTCTGTTTTACATGAACTCCACAGCACCATAATGGCTACACTGAAAACTGGGAAGTTTGGTATCAAACTTCTCAGCACAATAAATGCACACTGATGCCAGTGTACATTTTATTGTAAAATACACCCCAGAGGGCACCTTAGAGGTGCCCCTGAAACCTTAACCAACTCTCTGTGTAGGCTGACTGGTTCCAGCAGCCTGCCACACTAGAGACATGTTGCTGGCCCCATGGGGAGAGTGCCTTTGTCACTCTGAGGCCAGTAACAAAGCCTGCACTGGGTGGAGATGCTAACACCTCCCCCAGGCAGGAGCTGTCACACCTGGCGGTGAGCCTCAAAGGCTCACCCCTTTGTGCCAGCACCGCAGGACACTCCAGCTAGTGGAGTTGCCCGCCCCCTCCGGCCCCGGCCCCCACTTTTGGCGGCAAGGCCGGAGAAAATAATGAGAAAAACAAGGAGGAGTCACTGGCCAGTCAGGACAGCCCCTAACGTGTCCTGAGCTGAAGTGACTCCAACTTTTAGAAATCCTCCATCTTGCAGATGGAGGATTCCCCCAATAGGATTAGGGATGTGACCCCCTCTCCTTGGGAGGAGGCACAAAGAGGGTGTACTCACCCTTAGGGCTAGTAGCCAGTGGCTACTAACCCCCCAGGCCTAAACACGCCCTTAAATTTAGTATTTAAGGGCTCCCCTGAACCTAAGAATTTAGATTCCTGCAACTTACCGAAGAAGAAGACTGCTGAGCTGAAAACCCCTGCAGAAGAAGAAAGAAGACACCAACTGCTTTGGCCCCAGTCCTACCGGCCTGTCTCCTGCCTTCTAAAGAACCCTGCTCCAGCGACGCTTTCTCCAGGACCAGCGACCTCTGAATCCTCAGAGGACTGCCCTACTTCCAAGAGACCAAGAAACTCCAGAGGACAGCGGCACTGCTCCAAAAGAACTGCAACTTTGTTTCAAGGAGCAGCTTTAAAGACCCCTGCAACTCCCCGCAAGAAGCGTGAGACTTGCAACACTGCACCCGGCGACCCCGACTCGACTGGTGGAGAACCAACACCTCAGGGAGGACCCTCCGGCGACTCCGAGTCCGTGAGTAACCAAAGTTGTCCCCCCTGAACCCCCACAGCGACGCCTGCAGAGGGAATCCCGAGGCTCCCCCTGACCGCGACTGCCTGAACTCCATTTCCCGACGGCTGGAAACGACCCTGCACCCGCAGCCCCCAGCACCTAAAGGAACAGAACTCCTGTGCAGGAGTGACCCCCAGGAGCCCTCTCCCTTGCCCAGGTGGTGGCTACCCCGAGGAACCCCCCCCTTGCCTGCCTGCGACGCTGAAGAGATCCCTTGATCTCTCATTGCTTTACATTGAAAACCCGACGCTTGTTTCTACACTGCACCCGGCCGCCCCAGTGCCGCTGAGGGTGTACTTTTTGTGTGAACTTGTGTCCCCCCGGTGCCCTACAAAACCCCCCTGGTCTGCCCTCCGAAAACGCGGGTACTTACCTGCTGGCAGACCGGAACCGGGGCACCCCCTTCTCTCCATTGAAGCCTATGCGTTTTGGGCACCTCTTTGACCTCTGCACCTGACCGGCCCTGAGCTGCTGGTGTGGTAACTTTGGGGTTGCTCTGAACCCCCAACGGTGGGCTACCTTGGACCAAAAACTGAAACCTGTAAGTGACTTACTTACCTGTGAAAACTAACAAAAACTTACCTCCCCCAGGAACTGTGAAAATTGCACTGTGTCCACTTTTAAAACAGCTTATTGTGTTTTATGTAAAAAGTATTCATGCTAGTGTAATGATTTCAAGTTCCTGAAGTACTTACCTGCAATACCTTTCAAATGAGATATTACATGTAGAATTTGAACCTGTGGTTCTTAAAATAAACTAAGAAAATATATTTTTCTATAACAAAACCTATTGGCTGGATTTTTCTCTGAGTGTGTGTTCCTCATTTATTGCCTGTGTGTATGTACAACAAATGCTTAACACTACTCCTTGGATAAGCCTACTGCTCGACCACACTACCACAAAATAGAGCATTAGTATTATCTCTTTTTGCCACTATCTTACCTCTAAGGGGAACCCTTGGACTCTGTGCATACTATTCCTTACTTTGAAATAGTGCATACAGAGCCAACTTCCTACAAGCAGTAGCTTTCACGGCAGCCCATATGTCTTCGTCCGGTTTCGTACCTAAGCAGGTTTTAATGCAGCAACAGTGGCCCTAGCAACTGCTGACTTTGCAGCTTCATCAGCCAGTGTATTCCCAACAACGTGTATTCCAACGCGCTGGTGTCCAAGTGTATGTACAACATGGACATTTGGTAGCATTTCCTTTCGATCCGCTACATTCCCCCATAGAAGTCTGTGTTTAATGGTGTTACCTTTAGAATCTCTGAACCCATTCTGGTGCCGGTAATGCAGGTATTCATTGAAGGACTGGACACAGTAGTACGAATCACAAACAATCAACGTAAGTTGTGCAGGATCCGTATGTTCCAGTGCCATAACCAGAGCCTTTAGCTCTGCTAGTTGTGCTGTGCAATCCCCTGGGGTTTGCGTGTATGTATGTTGGGGACAAAATGTATTATCCTCCATGTAGCCACTTACGACTGCGCAAGCAGCGGAGTATTGATGCTTTGTGCCAATTGCAGGTTGTGCAGAGCCATCGGTGTACATTACTCTTTGATATTGATCAATAGGCAGAGTGTTTGCAGGAACTGGGTATTCTAGTTCATGTTGCAAAAATTCTTGAGTTTGTAATTTTGGGTCAAAAATGTAGTCTACATCAGTGGCTGTCAAAGACATGGCCCATTGTATCCAAAGTGGATGCAATGCTTTAGCGTTTGGAACGCTGGCTTTGGTGACAGCCTCAAGGGTTGGAATTGGGGAGACGACAATGGTGTGTTTGTCCTAGGCTAGAGGTCTTTCTTTAATGACAGCCATCTGAACATCAGTGAGAATTTTCTCAGTGGGAGCAAAGCGTTGTTCTGCTGCTGAGTACAAGTGTGATTTGTATGCAATCAGGACGGTCTCACCCTCATTAAAAGTTACATTGGTGAAACCAATGGCACCAGCAATTACTCTGATGACCGAATGTGTTTTATTGTCCCTTGTGTGTAGATGTTGTGCTGCAAGCATGTCTGTTTGTAGGTCTCTGAGAAGGCATGTGTGTTCAACTGTCCAAACTTTACTTGAAAAGTCAGGGTGTATTAAGTCATATAAAGGTTTTATGCGTGTTACATAATCTGGAATGTAAGTTCTGCCAACATTTAGGAAACCCAATAGAGATTGGAGTTTTGTAATTGTATTCGGAGGTTGTAATTTTACGCATTTTTCTAAGAATTGCTGCGCTAGGCTCTTTCCTTCACTTGATAGCTTATATCCCAGAAACAGGATGCTGAGGAAGGCTATTTTTTTTAAAATTGAATTTGTAGCCAAATTCAGCAAATCCCACAACAATGCGGGCTACCCATCTTAAATGTTGTAGCAATTCATCATCCGTGAGATAGATATCATCTACATAGGACAATGCTTCAGGGTCAATGTCATGCAAAATTGCAGTTACACGAGCTGCGAACAGTCCTGGACTGTTCTTGTACCCCTGGGGTAAATAATAGAATTGTTTTTAGGAGCCTAGTGGGCTGAAGATTGTTAAATCTCTACTCTCAAAGGCGCTATATTCTGGCAGAAGAAACCATTGGAAATGTCCAGTGTTGTTTTGTATTTCTTGCACACTATATTGTTCATCAGTTCTGTGCTATGTGAGTTTTGTATAGCGTATGTGCATGTATGACTTTTTAGGTGTCTGTAGTCTAAGACTATTCTGTATGAATGGTCCAGTTTAGCTACTGGGAATAAAGGATTATTCATTGGGGAGACACCGGGTTCAATTGTGCCCTAGTACTCCAGTTGTGTGAGAATTTCTCTCACAGGTAATTTAGCATCATGTTTTATTGGATATTGGGGTTGAGGTTGGGGTTGATTTTTAATAGGAATTACATGGTAGCGGGATTCTTTATCTTATCCTACATGGTTGCAATATAATGCGGGTGCCTGCACCAATGCCCAATCGATGGCGTAGGATTCAGTGAGTTTCTCCGGAACAAGGGACGAGAAAGAATGTTTAATAACATCTTCCCCATATGGGCAGGTACAAACAAATTCAGGTGGCCAATCTTGTTTGGCCAACAAAACATCATATATATTTACCACACGATCCCAAAAGATTGTGGGGGTCATTACAACATTGGTGGTAAAAGCCGCTTACCGCCGTGCAGAAGACGGCCAACAAACCGCCGCGGAATTCCGCCACAGCTATTATGACCCACATCTCGAAATCTGACAAAATTCAGACACCCACACAAGTCAGCCACACCAAAGGTCAGTGATAAACTGGCGAAAACAAAACCTCCACCGTCACGCCAACACAAATACGCCCACACTATCACGACCCACGAATCCATGCGGTCTTTCAACCGCGGTATTCTATTGGTGTTACACACCGCCGTGCTCAAAATACACACACACATACAAAACACCGCCACATTGGACAATTCGAAATACACACACCTGATACACATACACACACCACACACCCAATACAATATAAAACACACACCCACATCACCCACAAACCCCTCCTACCAAAAATTCAGAAAGAAGGCCAGAGAGAGACACCACCATCCACAAACTAGCAGCCACAGGCACTCAACACCATCACCCACACAACTTCCACGCACAAAACACCACACACCACTACATATCACCACACTTATCACCACACACACCACCCCACACATCACACACCACCCCATGGCACGGCAAAGACACCCAAGGTTCTTGGAGGAGGAGCTCAGGGTCATGGTGGAGGAAATCGAACGGGTAGAGCCACAGCTATTTGGATCACAGGTGCAGCACACCTCCATAGCTAGGAAGATGGAGCTATGGCGAAGAATAGTCGACAGGGTCAACGCAGTGGGACAGCACCCAAGAAATCGGGACGACATCAGGAAGAGGTGGAACGACCTACGGGGGAAGGTGCGTTCCGTGGTCTCAAGACACCACATTGCGGTACAGCGGACTGGCGGCGGACCCCCACCTCCTCACCCACAACTAACAACATGGGAGGAGCAGGTCTTGGCGATTCTGCATCCTGAGGGCCTCACAGGAGTAGGTGGAGGAATGGACTCTGGTAAGTCAAACCTTTAACTATCATATCCCCCACCCTACCTGCATGCTATCACAGACCCCCACCCTCGCCCCCTCCCCTATCACTCCAACTCCTCACAAATGTACTAATAACACAAACCACACATCCCAACACCAAGCCCTGCATGACACAACAAAGCATGGACACCCATCACTAAAGCATGCCCACTGCACATACCCATAACACCCCCCTCAACCATCATCACACAAGCCCCCACACAGGAATGCTAGCACTGGGGTACACAGTCACCAACCCATTGCACACCATGACACACACAGCTGCAATAATCATGCTTTTACACACCTGCAGGACCACTACCCAACGTCACCAGACAGGAGGGTCCAGACATCTCCACCCCACCCACAGAAGAGGCCCACAGTGATGACAGCAGCTCTGTCCAACTGGATCTAGATGACCAGCCCGGACCATCGTGGGCCTGGGGACAGTCGGTTTCCCTCACACAGGCACAGCCCACCACAGACCTTCCACCCTCTGGTAACACCAGCACAGCACCCAGCGGGCCCATACCTCTGTCCCCAGGACACGTCAATCAGCTGGGTGTCCACCACTACAGGGAACCCAGGATAACCCACCACCCCAACAACAACAGGGACCTGGGGGCAGTGGCAGTGGGCACACGGTCCAGGGGACGGAGGCACAGGAACACAGGGGAACTGGGAGGGCTGCCGTGCGACAGGGGGCGGACAGGCCAAGGGAACCCACTCTCCACGAGGCCCTCTCCTCCATCATGGGAGCATACTACCACTCCCAGGAGACGATGGCAACGGTCCTGGCCAAGTTTCAGGAGACCCAGCGCATGCAGGAGGAACAGTATTTGGGGTTCAGGGTGGAACTCAGAACCATCAGCTCCGCCCTGGGCACCAACCTAGGGGTGCTGAAGGAAATACTTAACACCAGGAGGGACACTGTGGCACTACAAGGGGCCCCTGACACAAGCCTGGATGATGAACTGCCCACCACCTCCACTGGCGCTAGTGGACAGGAGGCACCGCCACAGGACCACCACATCAGCACCCTCCCTGCAGACGGAGAACCACCCCGCAAGCGGTCCCTGAGATCCAGGAACAAGACAGAGCACGATGCCAAGACCCCCGCCAAGAAATGAGACCACCCTGATTGTCAAATCACTCTCCCACTTTGTAACCCTGTCTATATTGGAACTGCCCCAGCTCCACTTCCTATGCCCATATGTGCAATGCACCTGTGAGACTAATAGACTGGACTCTGCCATGGACATTCCTCCAGCATCCCCCCTCACCATTTTACTACCCCCTCCAATATTGAGCACTTCAATAAACACCCTTGAAGCACAAAACAATCTGGAGTCAGTCTGTGATTTCGAAATTGTGTATTAGCAATGACAGTGACAAAATTATTTTTCAAATGTAATGTCAACACACCTATGTCACACATCTCAAGTCCATGAGGAATCAAAGCAGATGGCACACGTTGGAAACCACACCTGTGAAACCGTAAGGGAAAATGACAACTCAGTGACCATACACTAGTTGAAATCGACAGACAGGATAGAGGTAGAAGTGTTAAAGTACTTGTAGTAGGCAGGAATGTTTTCTCACCTGTGTGTCACTGGAAATATTGCTGGATGACTGAGTCCCTGTTGTCAATGTCTTCTTCCTCTGCTTCCTCCTCATCACTGTCCACAGGCTCCACAGCTGCCACAACACCGACATCTGGACCATCCTCCTGCAGAAAAGGCACCTGTCGTCGCAAAGCCAAGTTGTAAAGCATATAGCAGGCCACGATGATCTGGCACAGCTTCTTTGGTGAGTAGAATAGGGACCCACCTGTCATATGGAGGCACCTGAACCTGGCCTTCAGGAGGCTGAAGGTGCGTTCAATCACTCTCCTAGTCCGCCCATGGGCCTCATTGTAGCGTTCCTCTGCCCTGGTCCTGGGATTCCTCACTGGGGTCAGTAACCATGACAGGTTGGGGTAACCAGAGTTCCCTAATAGCCACACCCGGTGCCTCTGGAGTTGACCCATCACATAAGGGATGCTGCTATTCCGCAGGATGTAGGCGTCATGCACAGAGCCAGGGAACATAGCATTTACCTGGGAGATGTACTGGTCTGCCAAACATACCATCTGTACATTCATGGAATGATAACTCTTCCGGTTCCTGTACACCTGTTCACTCCTGTGGGGGTGGACCAAAGCTACATTGGTCCCATCAATGGCACCTATGATGTTGGGGATATGTCCCATGGCATAGAAGTCACCTTTCACTGTAGGCAAGTCCTCCACCTGAGGGAAAACGATATAGCTCCGCATGTGTTTCAGAAGGGCAGACAACACTCTGGACAACATGTTGGAAAACATAGGCTGGGACATCCCTGATGCCATGGCCACTGTTGTTTGAAATTACCCACTTGCAAGGAAATGGAGCACTGATAGCACCTGCACTTGAGGGGGGATTCCTGTGGGATGGCGGATTGCTGACATCAGGTCAGGCTCCAACTGGGTACACAGTTCCGGGATTGTGGCACGGTCAAACCTGTAGGTGATGATCAAACTTCTTTCCTCCATTGTCGACAGGTCCACCAGCGGTCGGTACACCGGAGGATGCCGCCATCTCCTCACATGTCCCAGCGGACGGTGCCTATGAAAGACAACAGCGACCACAGTGTCAAACAACTCAGAGGTATGTACCCACAGTCTACACAGAACACCATTCATACACAAAATGTGGCCTGTATTTGTGTTGTGAGACAAGGCCTAGGTATGTGTGACGCAGTTGGTAATTAGGCCATGTGGGCCCCTGAAATGGCAGCTGCCTGACCTCTAAACTGGGACAATGGGATGTGAGGTAACTGCGCTGGCGTTGTATACCGTCGCGGTAGGCCGTCGAAGACCGCGGCGCAATGCTGCATTGGTTAACATTGGACCCTATGGGTCCCAGGAGCCAATGACGATGTACGCCGGCAATGATGGTATGCACCGCTGAGGATGTGACCGCTGCGGACGTGACCGCCATTTTCTAGCTGTTGAATCACTCGATACCTGATCTTCGACAGGAGAGGACCTACACTGCAAGTGCTGCTGTGACCTCGGTCTGGAAGAGACAATGGCTCGTGCGTCTGGGAACAGGGCCCCTGCCTTCACTGCAGAGGAGTTGGGGAAGCTCGTCGACGGGGTCCTCCCCCAGTACACGCTACTCTGCGGTCCTCCAGACTAACAGGTAAGTACACAGGGAGCATGTTGTATGGGCTATGCCTGTGTGGAGAGGGCTGGTTGTAAGAAGGAAGGGGGTACAGTTCTGCGGGCATGAAGGACTGTGAATGCATGTGCCACATGGCAAGGGTAGGGATGTGGGCCACTCACTTCGACGGTGCAGTTGGTAATGACTTCTCTTCTTCCTCTGTACATGTCATGTAGGTCAGCGCCTATCAGAAGAAGGATATTTGGCGTGCCATCGCCAAGGACGTCCGGACCCTGGGGGTCCACCACAGACTGAGCACCCACTGCTGTAAAAGATGGGAGGACATTCGCCGCTGGAGCAAGAAGACGGCGGAGGCTCAGCTGGGGATGGCCTCCCAACGTTGGAGGGGAGCCCGTCGAACCATGACCCCCCTGATGTTACGGATCCTGGCGGTGGCCTACCCTGAGTTGGATGGGGGCTTGAGGGCATCACAGCAGACACAAGGGGGTGAGTACACTATCATTCAGCAGACTTTGCGCGCAGTGAAGGTGTCTGGGTGGGGGAGGAGGGCTGTGGGTTTCCCTAGGACAGGGCGAGTTCCGTAGGCGAGGCCCCTCCGTAAGGCAGGCCATGTGGCACCCCACTCCACCTCTGTAGAGTGCCAAGTACAGGTATTCATGCCCCTGTGTCATCTATGTGTGCAGATGTCGTCCATAGCCTTGTAGGCCATTTCCCAGGAATTGCATGTGTAGAGCCCAACAGCGTGACGTAGTGCAGGGGGCTGCTGTGTCTGTATTGTCCGCCAACGGTAGCGGTAAGCCATGCACTCAACCTGTCTTTCTTCTGTCGTCCCCCCCCTTTTTGTGGTCTCTCTGTTCTTGTGTGCATTAGCATCATCAGGTGGAGGTACAGTGCCACCGGAGCACGAGGGAGCAGCATCCCACATGGCCATGGAAGGCTCACTATGGACTCAGAATACACCAGTGGTATGGAGGGCAAGGGGAGCACCACGGCGGTCACAGGATCTGCAACCAGCGACACGGACTCATCCTCCGATGGGAGCTCCCTTGTGGTGGCGGCAACATCTGTGCCCCCCACTTCTACAGGTACAGTCGCCACCCCCCCTACCAGCACCGCCCTCCCAGCAGCCCCTCAGCCTTCGCCCCGTGCCCGCTCACCCAGGAGGGTGGGCATCACTTTCGCTCCAGGCACCTCAGCCCCTGCCCCTGTCACCTCTGCTGCCCTCAGTGAGGAGGCCATTGACCTCCTCAAGTCCCTCACTGTTAGGCAGTCTACCATTTTGAATGCCATCCAGGGTGTAGAAAGGGAGTTGCAACACACAAATGCATTCCTGGAGGGCATTCATTCTGGTCAGGCTGCCCTTCATCGAACCCTTCAAACTCTGTCCTCAGCACTGATGGCAGCCATTGTCCCTGTGCCTAGCCTCCCCCCTCCAACTTCCTCCACCCATACCCAATCCCCTGTACCTCTGCCTATCCCAAGCACACCATCAGACCAGCCTGCACACACCTCACCACACAAGGGAAGCTCAGGCAAACATAAGCACCACACATCCCACAGGCACTCAAGCAAGCATCACACACATACAGACACACCAACATCCACTGCCTCCACTGTGTCCCCCTCCTCCTCGTCTCCCTCACAGTCTCGTCTACACTCACACCTGCATGCACTACCACTACAGCCACTACGTCCCGCACCAGCACACCCACCACCACACCCCGCTCATGTGCACTCACCACCCCCACTACCATTTCCACGTCCCCTGTGTCCTCTCCCAGTGTGTCTGTGACGCCCCCTCCGAAGATACACAAACGCAGGCACACACCCACCCAACAGCCATCCACCTCATGACAGCCTCCAGCCCATGCACCTGCACCCAAATCCACAAAAGTTACACCTCCTACAACCACTACCTCTTCCTCCACTCCCAAACCCCCTCCAGCTACCCGTCCCAGTGTCTCCCAAAAACTTTTCCTGTCCAGCCTTAAACTACTTCTCATTTCCTTTTGTCTTTGCATTCTTCCGGGGGGCTTGGGGGGTGTTACTGTAATGTATAGATATGTATTGGTGTGTGTGTTGTAGTGGGTGAGGGTCGGGAAGGAGTTTGGGGTGTTGAGTGTGTGTGTCCCTGTGTTTTTGCCTCCCCCTCCCCTATTTCGTAGGTGCAGTACTCACCGTGGTCTTCGCCGCCGACGTTGATGATCCTCGTAGAGGAGCAGGAAGACTAGCGCTGGCAGAATATGGAGTTCCGGCTCCATAGTGCCCTCCTTCCTCGTGGAGTGTGTAGAGGTGAGCGTTTTCCCTTTGAAATGGCTGTTTCCGACGTGTTTTTATCCGTGGTGAATCCGCCCCGGAAAAGGTGGCGGATTGGTAGGTTGTGATACTGTGGGCGGTACATTGTCTTCCGCCTGTCTGTTGGCGGTGACTGCCGCGCTGTTTGTTTATACCGCCGTGGCGGTCTGAGTGTTAAAGTGGCTGTCTTTGTTGGCGGTTTCCGCCACGGTCATAATTGCAAATTTTTTACTGCCGGCCTGTTGGCGGTCTTACCACCGCTTTAACACCGTCCGCCAGGGTTGTAATAACCACCTGTGTCTATTGTGTGTTCAATATCTCCTTCTAACTGTAGCGTTACTTTATACACCCTATCAGGCATGGAGACATGCATGTCCACAGTTTTCACTTGTAGAAAGTCATCAGTTGCTTTCACCTCCAGATGCTCTAGAAGACTCCGGCGAATTATTGTGACCTCTGCCGGGCTGTCTAGCAGTGCCAGTGCCCATTTCCTGTTCTTCAAGAGGACCCTCTTCTTGAGTGGCATGTCGAACTGCAACTGCTGCCACTTTTTTCTTTTTAAATTGGGGTTTTTGTTGAGGAGGTTTCTCTTAACAGAAACCTCTGTTGAGCATTGTGATTCCTGTCTCGGTTTCACGTGCCGACCACCTCTCTCACTGCGTTTTTCCGATTGGTCCTGAAAGGAACGAGATTGGTGTGTATCAGTATATTGATATCTGCCAGGCGTTTTTATATTATCTCTATTTCTGAGATTATGGGGGTCATTACAACCCTGGCAGACGGTGTTAAAGCGGCGGTAAGACCGCCAACAGGCTGGCGGTCTTTTTTTGAGGATTTTGCCATGGTAATCCGCTGCTTCTCTGTTCCGCCCGCTGGGCTGGAGACCTGGGTCTCCAGCCCGGCGGGCGTGACAATACTGCCGCCGGTATTTTGACCCGGCTTTCCAGCGGTAGGAACCGCCATGAAATCCATGGCGGTAAGCACTATCAGTGCCAGGGAATTCCTTCCCTGGCACTGATAGGGGTCTCCCCCACTCCCCACCCCCACCCCTACTCCCTCCCCTACACCCCCACCACTCCTGCCACCCCCCAAAGGTGGCAGGACCCCCCTTCCCACCCCGACATTACCTTACACATACACACCCGACACACACGCAGGCACCACCAACACACATACGCGCACACACACCGACATACATGCCAACATCCACACACACAGTCAGACTCGCACACCCACATCCATACAGACATACCTACAGACATACACGCACTCATTCCCAATCACACAACACCCCCGCAAGCATACACGCACTCACACACCCCCTCCACATACACCCACGCACACCCCCATGCACCCACACAACACACAACACCCCCTCACCCCCCTCCCCTAACGGACAATCGACTTACCTGTTCCGTCGATCCTCCGGGAGGGGACGGGAGCTCCGCCGACACCACACCGCCAACAGAACACCGCCGCGACGAATCACAGGACGTGATTCGCTGGGTGGTGTTCTGTTGGCGTGGTGGTGGAGGTGGAGCAACCTCCACTTCCCCGCCGCCCGTCACTATGGCTGTTGGCGGCTCTCCGTCGGAAAAACGACGTAGAGCTGCCAACAGTCATAATACGCCGAGCGGAAAACCGCCACCACTGGCGGTCTTCAGCACGGCGGTCCCTCGGCGGTCTTGTGAAAAGACCACTGAGGTTGTAATGACCCCCTATATCTATTCTATGGGGTCTCCGTATGCGGAGATTCTCCCCTTTCTTTTTTTGGTGTTTGTTATTTTTTTATCCCAGCGTTTCTTGTTACCCTCAGGTGCTTGCTTGGAAAAATCTTTATTGGATTTGCCCTGAAATTGTGGTTTAGTTGGTCTGGCCCCTAGACTATCTCAACCAATGCTAGAATAGGTCTCTGTGATAATCTTTGGCAGCTCGCGTTCTTGATCCTGTTCAGGAACATCCCGGAGCCGCATGTGCACCACTAGTGCAACCGCTTCTCCTTTAAGGTTACTTAAAAGAATTGAGAATAGTGTGGCAAAGTTGCCCATTTATTGCATCCCCAAATCCAGGGCTGGGGCAGCCCAGTATTCATCTTGAATTTGGTTCAACACTTCAGGCAAGTTGGCAAGTGTCTGTGTACCGTGTGCGGTAGTGTAGAGCAAAGAAAATACCGTGCCCCATGTATTACAGGTATCTACTGTGGGAACCATCCCAAATGTAAAACACATTGTTAGTATTCTGTGTTTATCCTGAGGTCCCGTATGGGGAAACACTGCTTCCAGTGCATTTATTTTTTGAGCTAACCAAAATGGAATTTCTTTTCGTTTGGCAGGTACCTCACCCCTGATTGAATGTACAGTTGCAGGGTTAATACATGGCATCGCTGCATGTTGTTGCACTGGAGCAGCACATGCTGGGTTTGTATTTAATGTTTGCATTACAAACTGTACTAAACGTCTATATATTGCCGTCAGTTCACTATATAAGCGACGGACTTCAGCTACTGCTAAGTTTGCTACTGCAGGGTGAGGTGTATACGTGGCCAATAAAGGCCAGGTAGAATCGTGTGGGGTAGGGTGCCATAAAGCCAATTAATATGTTCTTGATAAGATAAAGGTATTTCTAAATATGTGTATGCTCTGTATTGTCCAGGTACGTTTGCAGGTGTATAGTGATGAAATGCATTTGTGTTCCCATCAACTGCTGGAAATGTGAGCCAAGAATAGAAAAGTTCTGTTCTGTATGCTGCATCTGCATCCACCACAAATGTGAATGGACCCCCTGGGCTGTTAGGCCATTTGCCAGTAAATGTGCACTCAGGGGTTGACTGCGATTGCTACCTGTTGCAGATTCACCATATTAGATGGTAAATTTGTTCAGAGATAAGCACACCAAATGGGGATTTTCCTTTTAGGGTTCAAGCTTGAACAACCTCCAGCGTCAGATAGGGTGCCTTACTTATCTGAGGAGGAAATCCTCAATACCACGGACATCTCCGTATATAGTACTGAGGTGTCTTTGTATATAGTGAGACAGAGATACTCAGGAGGACCCGAAAATTAGAGCCTAGCCCCACGTTGGGGACCATGTAACGTAGGCTTTCATTAGTCTAATGAGACTACTGGATTTTGAGCGGCAGAATCGCCTGCGGTGTGGGAGACTGAGTCTGACCCACTACAGGTGACACCTGTCGCTCCACTCCGGGTTTTGCTCCGGCTAACTAGCAGAGACTCATCTCCACCCACGGGCAGGATGATTGGGCAGCCAGGCACGTGACATGATTAATTTCTCGGGGAAACTGTGGTCACTCAGATCTCATCCGTTTCTCTCAGTTACATTAGTCTCACATGTACAATGACAAAACAGAGACAGTATAGGTGTCAATAATGTTTTAATGAAGCAACTGCATCTTAGATAGCAAAGCATGGGCTGCAATAACCAGGATGATACAGCATGACAAGATTAAGATTGTGACAAGGAGAGTGAAACATAGAAATAACGCTAGCATATTGTCACTAGAGTCAATAGACTAATTCCTACCTAGGTTATAATAGAGCACAGCGTGTTAAGCTCAACTTCTGCCCTTCAGGTTCCCCTGGGACGACATCATCCCCCATACCTGAACAAAGGCCTGAAGTCTGCATAAGCAGCTGTAGCGAAGTGTTCAGCAGTCCGCATACAGTCGTGGTTCTCTGGCTGGAATCTCCCTCTAATGTGTAAGGGACAGGGAAGTGTTTTTATAAGAAAACCAGCTGATATTCTGAGAAAATGTCGCTATGTAAGGATGTGTGTTTTTCTATGAATGTCAGAGACAAAACCTATGCCACGTTCACCAGCAACCTACCTTACTGCAGCCTTGGAAGAAGCAAAGAGCTAGCTGTCAGATCTGTCAGGAGGTCCAAATTCTCGGCATCTGCACGATGCTGAGTAAGGGTCCCACTTCCAGGCAACACCAAAGTCAGATGCTGTTATAGCGCTGAACTAAGGAGGGGCCCAGCCGGGGGAAGGGGTTTATGGAAAGGGACTGCCAGGAAGGAGATCTGAAAAGGAAAAAGTTAATACCTAATCCAATAATAACTTTTACACAAATAACACATTGCTCAAAAAACAATCTCACTAATATCTTTTTCCTTTTTGGAATGACGGGATTCTCCTACGGTTGATTTCTCCAGTTAAATTCTACACAAAAAATATTTCACAAGAAAATTGTCTCATTATCCTGAACCCCTAAAACAACATAAATCCTTTGAATTCCTTTGTTATTAAAAGATAAAATATAATGTAGTAGTCTTTTTCTTAAATATTAAAAGAATCATTATCTTTCATGAATAAACAGGATTTATCTTAAAACACTTTCTTTTTAAAGAAACACACTGATATAATCTCTAGTAACACTCAGAAAACAGAACATCTATTTATCACAGTTCCTGGAAAGAACAATTTGGCTGTTCGTTGACAAAAGCTTCAATTATTTCCACTAGCAATTCCTTTAAACAAAATCAATAACTCAGGACTACAAGGTTTATAGCATTCCACTATAAATGAAAGAATGCAAGGTTTTACCAGAAACACTCAAGATAATTGCTTTGTAAATAAACTCCAAGAGAGGAGTTTCATGAAACTGACAGAAAATCAATAATTCAAACCGGCAAGGTTTAAATCGTTTCCACGATTAACAAAGAAAGCAAGGTTTCACAGCAACTTAATTGCTTTACAAATAAACTCCAAGAACGGAGTTTCATGAAACTGACATAAAATGAAAAGCTCACCGCCGCGAGACGGCCGCTCGCTTTTGACCAAACGAAGAAGTCTTGGAATCTCAACAGCAAGCCCCGAAACGAACTCCATGCAAAACGCTCTGAATAGAAGGCGTTTGTAGCGAGGGTGTGGCAGGTATTTATAGTATGGCCACACCCAAGACTAATTATGGCCACACCCAAGACTAATTAGTTTCTAGAGAAGGCTGGGAATTGTAGTTCTTCTGATTTCCTGATTCTTTTTAGACTCTTTTTTATATTATGCTATAGGAATGTTTATTGCAATGATACCACCAATGGCCTGATCTTTTGGGTAAATGGCTTTTACCACACCACATGTATGATGCTAAAGAAACATTGGCAGTTTTATAGGACATCTTGCGTACATTGCGCGCATTACGCCCACGCATGACTGAAGTCTTGACAGTACACCCTCTCCCCAGGCGTGGGCGTGGACCTGGTTTGTTGGGATAACGAGCATGAAATTGACGTATCAATTGTGAAGCATGAATTTGTGAAGCAGGTTCCCAAGAGTCTTCCTCCATTCCATAACCTTTCCAAGCTACTAAATACCATAAGGAATTTCCATGAAATCGAGAGTCTTTAATTGCTCTTACTTCATATTCCCATTGATCTTGAACAAGGATTGGTGATGGTTTTGTCTTGCTTTTTGTATGGGCAGGTTTTAGTAATGAAGTATGAAAGACAGGATGAATCTTCAAAGATGGCGGAAGTTTCAATTTGTATGTTACAGGGTTAACCTGTCGGAGGATTTCATAGGGTCCTATGAATTTTGGATGAAATGTATTCTTGTGTTTGAAGGTTAAATTTTTTGTAGATAACCAAACCCTGTCTTTCACTTTGTATTCTGGACCAGGTTGGTGTTTTTTATCATATTGTTGTTTGTATTTTAGTTTGGCTTGTTGAAGATTTTGTTGAAGTTGTACGTGAATCTTTTGTAAGTGTGATAACATTCCTTGTACTGCGGGCATATCTTGTGTAACCCTTGGTAAATTGACTGGTAAAACACGAGGATGTTGACCATAAAGACCATAGAATGGAGTATTCTTAGTAGAAGTATGACAAGAATTATTATAGGCTAATTCAGCAAGCCATAGTAATGTAGGCCAGGAAGAAGGGTCTTCTGCTGCGTAACAACGTAGATATTGTTTTAACGTTTGATTTAATCTTTCAGTCTGACCATCCGTTTGAGGGTGGTAGCTTGTGGATAAATTAGCATCAATGTGTAACGCCTGACACCATTTTTGCCAAAAATGTGCTGAAAACTGAGACCCTCTGTCTGACAGAATAACCTTGGGAAGGCCATGAAGACGCACCACATTCTGTAAAAGAAGAGTAACTAGAGCACTTGATGTGGGGAGTCCTTTACAAGCAATAAAATGCGCATACTTAGTAAGGCTATCAATGACTACTAAGATTGAGTTTATCTGATTGACTTCAGGGAGACCTGTAATGAAGTCCATTGAAATATGTTCCCATGGGTACTCAGGGGTTGGTAGAGGTATTAATAATCCCTTTGGTTTATCATGAGAACTTTTGTATTGAGCACAAGTTTCACATACTTTTACCATTTGTTTGACGTCTTTAATTAGAGTGGGCCACCAAAAATATCTTTTCACCAGTTCTAAGGTTTTCTGAGGTCCTGGATGACCCGCTACTGGATGTGCGTGCAACCATTGAAAAACTGTGTCTTGTAGTTCTCTTGTTGATAAAAAGATTTTTGTTCGGAAAAAAGGTAAACCTTGTTGTATTGAGTAATCAGCACCTTTTTTAACCCCTTCGCTGCCAGGCCTTTTCCCCCTCCTGTGCCAGGCCTTTTTTTGCCTATTTGGGGCAGTTCGCGCTTAGGCCCTCATAACTTTTTGTTCACATAAGCTAACCAAGCCAAATTTGCGTCCTTTTTTTCCAACATCCTAGGGATTCTAGAGGTACCCAGACTTTGTGGGTTCCCTTGAAGGAGGCCAAGAAATTGGCCAAAATACAGTGAAAATTTCGTTTTTTTTTTTTAAAATGGAAAAAGTGGCTGCAGAAGAAGGCTTGTGGATTTCCCCCCGAAAATGGCATCAACAAAGGGTTTGTAGTGCTAAACTCAGCAGCTTCCTAGCTTTCAGGAACAGGCAGACTTGAATCAGAAAACCCAATTTTTCAACACAATTTTGGCATTTTACTGGGGCATACCCCATTTTTGCAATTTTTTGTGCTTTCAGCCTCCTTCCAGTCAGTGACAGGAATGGGCATGAAACCAATGCTGGATCCCAGAAACCTAACCATTTCTGAAAAGTAGACAAAATTCTGAATTCAGCAAGGGGTCATTTGTGTAGATCCTACAAGGGTTTCCTACAGAAAATAACAGCTGAAAAAGAAAATTTTTGAAATTGAGGTGAAAAACACATCAATTTTTCTCTATGTTTTACTCTGTAACTTTTCCCTGCAATGTCAGATTATGGAAAGCAATATACTGTTACGTCTGCTGGACTCCTCTGGTTGCGGGGATATATAGGGCTTGTAGGTTCATCAAGAACCCGAGGAACCCAGAGCCAATAAATGAGCTGCACCCTGCAGTGCGTTTTCATTCTATACCGGGTATACAGCAATTCATTTGCTGAAATATAAAGAGTAAAAAATTGCTATCAAGAAAACCTTTGCATTTCCAAAAAGGGCACAAGATAAGGTGCTGAGGAGCAGTGGTTATTTGCACATCTCTGAATTCCGGGGTGACCATACAAGCATGTGAATTATAGGGAATTTCTCAAATAGATGTCTTTTTTACACACTCTCCTATATTTGGAAGGAAAAAATGTAGAGAAAGACAAGGGGCAATAGCACTTGTTTTGCTAATCTATGTTCCCCCAAGTCTCCCGATAAAAATGATACCTCACTTGCGTGGGTAGGCCTAGCGCCGGCGACAGGAAACACCCCAAAGCGCAACGTGGACACATCCTAAATTTTGGAAAAAAACAGAGGTGTTTTTTGCGAAGTGCTTACCTGTAGATTTTGGCCTCTAGCTCAGCCGGCACCTAGGGAAACCTACCAAACCTGTGCATTTCTGAAAACTAGAGACCTAGGGGAATCCAAGGAGGGGTGACTTGCGGGGCTCGGACCAGGTTCTGTTACCCAGAATCCTTTGCAAACCTCAAAATTTGGCTAAAAAACCACATGTCCCTCACATTTCTGTGGCAGAAAGTTCTGGAATCTGAGAGGAGCTACAAATTTCCTTCCACCCAGCGTTCCCCCAAGTCTCCCGATAAAAATTATACCTCACTTGCGTGGGTAGGCCTAGCGCCGGCGACAGGAAACACCCCAAAGCGCAACGTGGACACATCCTAAATTTTGGGAAAAAACAGAGGTGTTTTTTGCGAAGTGCCTACCTGTAGATTTTGGCCTCTAGCTCAGCAGGCACCTAGGGAAACCTACCAAACCTGTGCATTTCTGAAAACTAGAGACCTAGGGGAATCCAAGGAGGGGTGACTTGCGGGGCTCGGACCAGGTTCTGTTACCCAGAATCCTTTGCAAACCTCAAAATTTGGCTAAAAATACACATGTTACTCACATTTCTGTGGCAGAAAGTTCTGGAATCTGAGAGGAGCCACAAATGTCCTTCTACCCAGCGTTCCCCCAAGTCTCCCGATAAAAATGATACCTCACTTGTGTGGGTAGGACTAGCGCCCACAAAAGGAAAGGGCCCAAAACACAACGTGGACACATCACATTTTTTTATAAAAAGCAGTGCCTACCTGTGGATTTTGGCCTGTAGCTCAGCCGACACCTGAGGAAACCTAGCAAACCAGTGCATTTTTGAAAACTAGAAACCCAGGGGAATCCAAGATGGGGTGACTTGCGGGGCTCTGACCAGGTTATGTTACCCAGAATCCTTTGCAAACATCAAAATTTGGCCCAAAAAACACTTTTTCCTCTCATTTCGGTGACAGAAAGTTCTGGAATCTGAGAGGAGCCACAAATTTCCTTCCACCCAGCGTTCCCCTAAGTCTCTCGATAAAAATGGTACATCACTTCTGTGGGTAGGCCTAGCGCCCACAAAAGGAAATGGCCCAAAACACAACGTGGACACAACATATTTTTTCACAGAAAACAGAGGTGTTTTTTGCAAGGTGCCTACCTGTGGTGTTTGGCCTGTAGCTCAGCCGGCCCCAGGGGGGGGGGGGGCAGAAATGCCCTAAAATAAATTTGCCCCCCCAACCCCCACCCTCCCCCGCCGGGAGCGACCCTTGCCTACGGGGTCGCTCCCCCTGCGTGACATTGGCACCAAAAAACAAATCCCCGGTGCCTAGTGGTTTCTGCCCCCTTGGGGGCAGGTTGACCTAAACTCAGCCAATCTGCCCCCAAGGGGGGCAGAAATGGCCTAAATACAATTTGTCCCCCAGGGGAGCGACTTTTGCCTGATGGGTCGCTCCCCATCTCTAAAAAAAAAAAAAAAAAAAAATAATTCCCCTGGCGCCTAGAGGTTTCTGCCCCCCCCCCGGGGGCAGATCGGCCTAATAATAGGCCGATCTGCCCCCCGGGGGGGCAGAAATGGCCTAAAATAAATTTGCCCCCCCAACACCCACCCCCCCCCGGAGCGACCCTTGCCTACGGGGTCGCTCCCCCTGCGTGACATTGGCGCCAAAAAACAAATCCCCGGTGCCTAGTTGTTTCTGCCCCCTTGGGGACAGATTGACCTAAAATTGGCCAATCTGCCCCCAGGGGGGCAGAAATGGTCTAAATACAATTTGCCCCCCCAGGGGAGCGACCCTTGCCTGATGGGTCGCTCCCCATCTCTAAAAAAAGAAACAACAAAAAAAAAAAAACACAAAAAAAAATTGCCCTGGCGCCTAGAGTGTTCTGCCCCCCCCCCCCCCCCGGGGGCAGTTCGGCCTAATAATAGGCCGATCTGTCCCCCGGGGGGGCAGAAATGGCCTAAAATAAATTTGCCCCCCCAACCCCCACCCCCCCCGGGAGCGACCCTTGCCTACGGGGTCGCTCCCCCTGCGTGACATTGGCGCCAAAAAACAAATCCCCAGTGCCTAGTGGTTTCTGCCCCCTTGGGGGCAGTTTGACCTAAAATTGGCCAATCTGCCCCCAGGGGGGCAGAAATGGTCTAAATACAATTTGCCCCCCCCAGGGGAGCGACCCTTGCCTGATGGGTCGCTCCCCATCTCTAAAAAAAGAAACAACAAAAAAAAAAACACAAAAAAAAAATTGCCCTGGCGCCTAGAGTGTTCTGCCCCCCCCCCCCCCGGGGGCAGTTCGGCCTAATAATAGGCCGATCTGTCCCCCGGGGGGGCAGAAATGGCCTAAAATAAATTTGCCCCCCCAACCCCCACCCCAACCCCCCCGGGAGCGACCCTTGCCTACGGGGTCGCTCCCCCTGCGTGACATTGGCGCCAAAAAACAAATCCCCGGTGCCTAGTGGTTTCTGCCCCCTTGGGGGCAGATTGACCTAAAATTGGCCAATCTGCCCCCAGGGGGGCAGAAATGGTCTAAATACAATTTGCCCCCCCAGGGGAGCGACCCTTGCCTGATGGGTCGCTCCCCATCTCTAAAAAAAGAAACAACAAAAAAAAAAACACAAAAAAAAAATTGCCCTGGCGCCTAGAGTGTTCTGCCCCCCCCCCCCCCCGGGGGCAGTTCGGCCTAATAATAGGCCGATCTGTCCCCCGGGGGGGCAGAAATGGCCTAAAATAAATTTGCCCACCCAACCCCCACCCCCCCCCCCCCCGGGAGCGACCCTTGCCTACGGGGTCGCTCCCCCTGCGTGACATTGGCGCCAAAAAACAAATCCCCGGTGCCTAGTGGTTTCTGCCCCCTTGGGGGCAGATTGACCTAAAATCGGCCAATCTGCCCCCAGGGGGGCAGAAATGGTCTAAATACAATTTGCCCCCCAGGGGAGCGACCCTTGCCTGATGGGTCGCTCCCCATCTCTAAAAAAAAGAAAGAACAAAAAAAAAAACACAAAAAAAACATTTGCCCTCCCCCCCAGGGAGCGACCCTTGCCTAAGGGGTCGCTCCCTTTGCGTGAAATTCACGCAAAGAAAAAACTCCCTGGTGTCTAGTGGTTTCTACCCCCCTTGGGGGCAGATTGGCCTCATCAAAATAGGCCAATCTGCCCCCAAGGGGGGCAGAAATGGGCAAAATATAATTTTCCCCCAAGGGGAGCGACCCTTGCCTAAGGGGTCGCTCCCCACCAAAAAAAAAAAATGAAACAAAAAAAAAAAAATGGTCCCTGGTGCCTAGAGGTTTCTGCCCCCCCTGGGGGCAGATCGGCCTAATAGTAGGCCGATCTGCCCCCAGGGGGGGCAGAAAAGGCCTTCCCGAAAATATGCCCCCCCTGGGAGCGACCCTTGCCCAAGGGGTCGCTCCCTTTTGTCAATAACAATAAAAATAAAAATAAATCCCTGGTGTCTAGTGGTTTCTACCCCCCTTGGGGGAAGATTGGCCTCATCAAAATAGGCCAATCTGCCCCCAAGGGGGGCAGAAATGGCCAAAATATAATTTTCCCCCAAGGGGACCGACCCTTGCCTAAGGGGTCGCTCCCCACCAAAAAAAAAAAAAATGAAACAAAAAAAAAAAAAAATGGTCCCTGGTGCCTAGAGGTTTCTGCCCCCCCTGGGGGCAGATCGGCCTAATAGTAGGCCGATCTGCCCCCAGGGGGGGCAGAAAAGGCCTTCCCGAAAATATGCCCCCCCTGGGAGCGACCCTTGCCCAAGGGGTCGCTCCCTTTTGTCAATAACAATAAAAAAATAAAAAAATCCCTGGTGTCTAGTGGTTTCTACCCCCCTTGGGGGCAGATTGGCCTCATCAAAATAGGCCAATCTGCCCCCAAGGGGGGCAGAAATGGCCAAAATATAATTTTCCCCCAAGGGGAGCGACCCTTGCCTAAGGGGTCGCTCCCCACCTCAATAAAAAAAAATGAAACAGGGGGGGCAGAAAAGGCCTTTTAAAAAAAATGCCCCCCCTGGGAGCGACCCTTGCCCAAGGGGTCGCTCCCTTTTGTCAATTTCAAAGAAAAAAAAAAAAATCCCTGGTGTCTAGTGGGGTTTCAAAAGCCGGATTGCAAGCAATCCGGCTTTTGAAACCCTCGGAGGGACTTCAAAGGGAAGGAAATACTTTTCCTTCCCTTTGAAGCCCCTCCGGGCCTCCCAAGTGATTGAAAAAGAAATGCTTTTGCATTTCTTTTTCAATCGCGCTGGAAGCAGAGCTTCCAGCGCGACGAGGGAGGCCCCTGTGACACATCAGCGCGCGCACTGACGTCACAGGGGGGGGTGGGGGGGGTCGGGGGTGGAAGGGGAAGGTCTTCCCCTTCCATCCCCGACTTGGGGGGGGGAAGGGGGGTGCACGGGGGGCGCGCTAGCGCGCCCCCAAGTTCCCCTGTGCCATGGACGAGATGATCTCGTCCAAGGCACAGGGGAACTGTAGCCTTGGACGAGATCATCTCGTCCAAGGCACAGAAGCGGTTAAGCCATTTTGACCATTCTGTAATGTGAAAATGGGAACGAATGGAATCTAGAAATTCGTCAGCAGCTATTAGGCATATAACTTTGGAGGGATCAATGATTGGCATTGGTTGAGGTTTTTCATGCACTAAGGTAGAATCTTGTCTGGTTAATGCATCTGCTTTTCTATTATCGCTGCCTGGTCTGAAAGTAACGACAAAGTCAAATTCACCAAAAAACAACATCCATCGCAATTGTCTAGGAGTTAATACTCGAGCTGAACTCATGAATTGTAAGTTTCAATGATCAGAATAGACTGTGATGCGATGAGTAGTTCCAGATAAGTAATGTCTCCATTCCTTGAATGCTTCACGAATCGCTAAGAGTTCTTTTTCCGCAATGGTATAATTCTGTTCTGTTGAGTTAAGTTTTTTGGACATATAAGCCACTGGATGTAACTGTCCTGTAACTGGATGTCGTTGTGAAAGGATGGCTCCTAAGGCTACATCAGAAGCATCTGCTTCTACAATAAATGGATCTGAATTTCGAGGGTGAGCTAAAATAGGAGCAGTGGTAAAAGCTTGTTTCAACGTTTGGAAAGCTTCTTCAGTTTGTGGTGTCCATTGAAACTGAGTATTTTTACGAAGTAATCTTGTAATGGGAGCCACCTTTTGCGAAAAATGATCAATAAAACGCCGATAAAAATTGGCAAACCCCAAAAAACATTGAACATCTCGAACGGATTTAGGTGTGGGCCAATTTAAGACAGCTTGGATTTTTCTATCTGTCATTTGCATTCCCTTAGGTGTCAAAGTGACTCCCAAAAATTCTACTTCCTCTGTATGAAACTCACATTTACTTATCTTACAGTACAGATGATGTTTTCGTAGAGTTAAAAGTACTTTCTCAACATGTTCTTCATGACATTCTCGAGTACTAGAATATATTAAAATGTCATCTATATAAACAATGACAAATAAATCTAAGTATTCTCTTAAAACGTCATTGAGGAAGTATTGAAATGCTGCAGGAGCATTACAGAGGCCGAAGGGCATTACTAGATATTCAAACAAACCATATCGGGTTTTGAAGGCTGTCTTCCATTCGTCTCCTTCACGTATGCGTACTAAATGATAAGCTCCTCTGAGATCAAGTTTTGTGTAAATGACAGCATCCTTGACTTGGTCCAATAATACTGGAATTAGTGGTAAAGGATATTTATTTTTTACAGTAATTTTGTTTAGAGCTCTATAATCAATACAGGGTCTCAAATCTCCATTCGCTTTGGGAACGAAGAACAGAGAAGAAGCTGCTGGTGATCGTGAGGGTCTAATCAAATTGTTTGCTAAACATTGGTCCAGATATTCCTGTAAGTACTGATTTTCTTTTTCAGAAAGAGCGTAAATTCTACAATTAGGGATCACAGATCCTGGCACCAAATCAATTTGACAGTCATAAGGTCTATGGGGTGGTAACGTGCCAGCTGCTTGTTCACTAAATACATCTGCAAATGTGGCATATTGAGAAGGTAATGTTATCTCCTTTTCTGCTGCGGTAGCTATCTGTTGAATCATAGGTGTAGTGAAAAGACACTGTTTTAAACAATGCGCGGATGAAAATGTTAGGGTATTTTTTTTCCAATCTATGTGTGGATTATGCAATCTTCGCCAAGGCATTACCAGAATAAAACCATATTGCGGTGCTCTGATAACATCAAATTGTATTTGCTCTAGGTGTTGATGACCATTGGAATTACTACATGTCATTTGAATTGGGAAAGTATGAGAAGAGATTGGGCCTCCAGTAAGTTCACTACCATCCACAGCCTGTACCTTTTCTGGAATCTTTTTCTTTTGACAAGTGAGTTGTAATCGAGATACTGTTTGTGAGTCCACAAAATTCCCAGTGGCCCCTGAATCTATTAGTGCAAAGGCCTCTTGCCATTTATCTAAAATCAAAATTTGTATTGGAATACGGAAATGTCTATTATGCGGATGTGAACAGGAATGTACAGAAGGGATTGCAAGAATACCCAAGGGATTCCCTCCTCTATCTCTTGGGTTCACTAGTTTTCCTCAACATGTCCAACCAAAGCAACTTGATTCTTGTTATTAGTAAAAGTGTCACTTTTGTTCTTTGGTTTTACTAAGCAATCCCTTACAAAATGACCTTTTTTTCCACAATATAAGCACAATCCTTTTCGACGTCGTTGTTCTTTCTCCTCTTTGGTTAAAGGTTGACGGAGAGTTCCAATTTCCATTGGTTCACTAACCATATCTGACAAAGTGGAGGAAGGAGAAGGACGATATCTGTCTTGGCGCCATGTATTACGATCTGGTCTCTTTCTTTCTCCTTTTCTCTCAGAAAGTCTATGATCAAGTCTTAAAGTTAGGTTGATCAGATCCGTACATGATTTGGGCTGAGGATCAATTTGCGCTAATACATCCTTTAATTCTTCCTTAAGACCTTGATAAAAGAGTGCAGCTCTCTTTTCTTCGGGCCAAGCTGTTTCTACCACTAAGCGATTAAACTGGGAAAGATAAGAAATAAGGTCCTTGTTTCCTTGTCGTAGTTCCAATAATTCTTTATCAGCCGACATTGTAACTGCTCGTCGATCAAACACTTTCTCAAACTCCTCCACAAAACAACGCCAATTATACAGTAGAGAACTATCTTTTCGCACTAGGGGAACTGCCCAATTTGCTGCATCTCCAGATAAATAGGAAATTAAAAAGGCAATCCTAGACTGTGGATCAGGGAAGGCCGCTGGGCGACAAGTGAAATGTAACTCTACTTGGGTAAGGAATATTTGAACTTTGTTAGCATCTCCTATAAACCTTTCAGGAGCAGCTAATGGTATGTGTGTGGGAACATTGACAGACACATTGGTGGGAGATGGAGGTAATCGTGGTAAAGGTGTTCCTCCTGGACTGCCTATTTTAGCTTGTAACTGAGTAACTTTGTTAGCTAAAGCTGCAGTGTCATTCCTAGACTCTTGTAACTCTTTTTGCAATTGCGTTAATGCTTGCATGACAGTGTCTAGAGTAGTCATTTTGTCAGCTATCGTGCAGATCAAGAGAAAAGAAAACTCGTGAGCCTTCTATTCTGTCAGATCTGTCAGGAGGTCCAAATTCTCGGGATCTGCACGATGCTGAGTAAGGGTCCCACTTCCAGGCAACACCAAAGTCAGATGATGTTATAGCGCTGAACTAAGGAGGGGCCCAGCCGGGGGAAGGGGTTTATGGAAAGGGACTGCCAGGAAGGAGATCTGAAAAGGAAAAAGTTAATACCTAATCCAATAATAACTTTTACACAAATAACACATTGCTCAAAAAACAATCTCACTAATATCTTTTTCCTGTTTGGAATGACAGGATTCTCCTACGGTTGATTTCTCCAGTTAAATTCTACACAAAAAATATTTCACAAGAAAATTGTCTCATTATCCTGAACCCCTAAAACAACATAAATCCTTTGAATTCCTTTGTTCTTAAAAGATAAAATATAATGTAGTAGTCTTTTTCTTAAATATTAAAAGAATCATTATCTTTCATGAATAAACAGGATTTATCTTAAAACACTTTCTTTTTAAAGAAACACACTGATATAATCTCTAGTAACACTCAGAAAACAGAACATCTATTTATCACAGTTCCTGGAAAGAACAATTTGGCTGTTTGTTGACAAAAGCTTCAATTATTTCCACTAGCAATTCCTTTAAACAAAATCAATAACTCAGGACTACAAGGTTTATAGCGATTCCACTATAAACGAAAGAATGCAAGGTTTTACCAGAAACACTCAAGATAATTGCTTTGTAAATAAACTCCAAGAGAGGAGTTTCATGAAACTGACAGAAAATCAATCATTCAAACCGGAAAGGTTTAAATCGTTTCCACGATTAACAATAAAAAAGCAAGGTTTCATAGCAACTAAATTGCTTTACAAATAAACTCCAAGAACGGAGTTTCATGAAACTGACATAAAATGAAAAGCTCACCGCCGCGAGCCGGCCGCTCGCTTTTGACCAAACGAAGAAGTCTTGGAATCTCAACAGCAAGCCCCGAAACGAACTCCACGCAAAACGCTCTGAATAGAAGGCGTTTGTAGCGAGGGTGTGGCAGGTATTTATAGTATGGCCACACCCAAGACTAATTATGGCCACACCCAAGACTAATTAGTTTCTAGAGAAGGCTGGGAATTGTAGTTCTTCTGATTTCCTGATTCTTTTTAGACTCTTTTTTATATTATGCTATAGGAATGTTTATTGCAATGATACCACCAATGGCCTGATCTTTTGGGTAAATGGCTTTTACCACACCACATGTATGATGCTAAAGAAACATTGGCAGTTTTATAGGACATCTTGCGTACATTGCGCGCATTACGCCCACGCATGACTGAAGTCTTGACACTAGCAAGAATGTCTTGTTTAAGAACAGAGTGCTGACCTAGGCAAAAACAGATAGAGAGAAATAAAACAAGACCATAAATACTGCTATTGTAATAATAGTAAAGCAAAGCTGAATAAAATATATCTAGGTTAAAGTGCACAGCGGCAGGCCTAGTATGTTAAAATAACGTGCATGGAGCTATAACTAAAAATGGCTACACAACAGTATGTACCAGCTGTGGGGAGGGACACACTTCTCACACTGGATCCCAGGGATCAAAACATATATGTACCCATGAAAGCCACTTAACTTGCCAAGTTTGGGCTGGCTCCTGAGAAATACCGTCAGAGGTTGAGGTACAGCACCAAACTCTCCACACAAACTTGGGTAGACTGTTTTGATTTCTCTGGTAAGGCACTGAATGGATGAGTGTGGGGCAGCAAAATAGATGATTTCACATGGTTATTTAATTTAATTCTGAGAGAGCATATGCTCAGTAATTGTTCTACAGAGTTGCACCAGCACCTAGTTTACAGTAAGATGACTGATCCTAGAAAGCTTGCTGAGGAGGCGGACCTCCGGACTAGCACCAGTGTGTCCAAAAAGGAACCTGGGAGTGACCCCAAGAAGGGTAGTTCCGGTTCCACCCAACAAAGTGAGGGGGATGTTAGAGATGACCCAGACAAGTCCCAGAGTAAGGGGGGAGGAAAGGATTCCCATGTCCCATCTGAGAAACAGGGTGGTGGTTCTGGTGGGTGGTGGCCCAAACCATCCCATTCCCAACCCCGGTGCTTTGAGTGTTCCCATCTAGGACACAGGAAAGGGGACTCTGTCTGTCCAAAGAAATCACCCACTTGTGGGACCTCTACAGGGGTGGCCAATGTGGCCTTAGGGGAAAATAGTCCTCAGGGGCAGGTCGTAGACCATGCCTTCATCTCCTTCAGTCGGGAGGTGAACTCAGAGGGTAAGCTGGTGATCCCTGAGGGTGGGAGTCTTCACTTCCACCAGGTGGGAGTGAATGGGGTCTTAGTCACTGCTCTGAGGCACCCAGGAGCTAGTCTTACCATGATGGTGGAGAGACTAGTGTCACCAGAGCAGTACACCGGCCAGGTGCGTAGAGTGACTCCAGCCATTGGGGAGGATTTCTTCCGCCCCATGGCACTGGTGTCCCTAGAGTCAGGTGGGGAGGTGACCCAGAGGCGGATCATAGTTAGACCCCGGCTGCCCATTGACTGCATTCTGGGGAATGAGTTACCCCTAGTGTCAGGAGAACTGAGAGGGTTGACCCTTAAAGGTGCTCTGACAGTTCAGCTGTCTGACACTACCACTCCCCAGAGGAGGGTATGTGAGCCCAGATGTGGAGGCAAGGTGAGGAAGGACTCACCATTGTCCCCTGTTCAGCCTCAGGGTACAGACCCTGGGTTGAGTGACCAGTATCAGGGATCCACCCCTGAACTGGTGAGAATGGAGAAGGGGTGCAAGACCCCTGGGGCTACTTCCCCCCATTCTGAGATGCCTCAGGAGCCCCTTGGGAGCTCCCTGCCAGCCCCCGGCTGGAGGAGAAGCTCATCCAAAGGCCCCACTCAGGGCCTTCACTTAGCAGTGGGTGGTCTGGGGCCTGGCTGCTGACACTGACAGCTGTCAGTGGCGCCTGTTGGTTACTGTCCTTTTGGACAGAGTTTTCCCTGGGTTGGGGACAGAAGACAGACCCAAGGAATGGAACGGGCCACATCACTTTGTTGGCCATAATGGTACTGTCTGCATACTGGGATGCATCTGTGAGCAAATTAAAGTTAGGAGCTTCATAGATGGGGTCCTCAGGGGAGGAGAAGGGTTCCCCATGGGTCAGTTCAGTGGCCCCAGAGCGTATAGACAGAGAAGCCTCCCTGAGTCAGAAAGGCGTAGAACTGGCAAGTACCCGTGCAGTAGTGGGCCATTGTCCATGTTCTATCGCCTTAAGCATGGAAGTCCATCAGAGGGTTGATTAGTCTACCCTTGCTTTAGGCTGGAAGGGGGATATGTTGGAAATGTCCTTTCTGCAGGGTCACCCCCAAACATTTTGCCTTCCTCCTTCTCTTTTTCTGACCTAATTTTTGCTGGCTTTAGGACTCTGCTAATCAGTGCTTAAGTGCATATGCTCTCTCCTCAAAACATGGTGACATTGACTTATACCCAATGTGCCTACTTAATTTACTTGTAAGTCCCTAGTCAAATGCACTACCTGTGCCCAGGGCCTGTAAATTAAATGCTACTAGTGGCTGCAGCACTGGTTGTTCCACCCACATAAGTAGCCACCTAACTATGTCTCAGGCCTGCCTCTGCAGTGCCTGTATGTGTAGTTTCACTGCCACTTCGACTTGGCATGTAGGACGTTGGCTCTGTATATACTATCTCAAAGTGAGAGATAGTGTGCACAGAGTCCAATGTTTTCCCTTAGAGGTTGATAGTGGCAAAATTAGATAATAAGAATTCTCTATTTTGTGATAGTGTGGTCGAGCAGTAGGCTTATCAGAGGGTAGTGTTAAGCATTTGGTGTACACACACAAGCAATAAATGAGAACACAGACTCAAAAACTTAACTCCAGGCAAATAGGTTTTTTATATAGAAAAATATTATTTTCTTATTTATTTTAGAACCACAAGATTCAAAATTTAGATAAGTACGTACATTGTAAGGCACTTCACACAGGTAAGTATGGAACTTTGAATTAAAACAGTATTGTAGGAGGCTGGCCTGGCTTATAGTGGCTACCTTGTGGTACTTACACTTTGTGCCAGGTCCAGTTATCCCTTATTAGTAGATTAGAGGTGTTCTAGCAGCCTAGGCTGATAGAGGTAGCTATAGCAGAGCAGCTTAGGCTGAACTAGGAGACATGCAAAGCTCCTACTATACCACTTATATCACTTAGCACTATATCATAAGAAAAAACAATACTCAGAGTTACTAAAAATAAAAGGTACTTTATTTTAGTGACAATGTGCCAAAAGTATCTCAGAGGATATACTCCCTTCGGAGGTAAGTAATATACACAAAATCTACACACACAAACCAAATCAGGTAAGTAAACAGTTAGAAAAGTAGTGCAAACACTGTAGAACACAATAGAATGCAAAATGAGACAATAGGCCTAGGGGCAACACAAACCATATACTCCAAAAGTGGAATGCAAACCACAAATGGACCCCAGGCTTAGTGTAGTGTGTAGAGGGTCACTGGGAGTGTAAGAAAACACTAAGGTTGTCCAAGATACCCCACCCCAAGACCCTGAAAAGTAGGAGTAAAGTTACCCTACGACCACAGAAAGACAGTAAAGTCGAGATAGGAGATTGTGCAAGGAAAACAACTGACTGCAAGGCACTGAAGATGGATTCCTGGACCTGAGGACCTGTTAAGGAAGGGGACCAAGCCCAAGAGTCACGCAAGTGTCCGGGGGGGAAGGATCTCACTAAACCCCGGATGAAGGTGCAAAAGGGCTGCCTCTGGGTGGAAGAAGCCGAAGATTCTGCAACAGAAGGTGCCAGGAACTTCTCCTTTGATCAGAAGATGTCCCACGGCATGCTGGAGGATGCAGAGTTGTTTCCACGCAGAAAGACCACAAACAAGCCTTGCTAGCTGCAAGAGTCGCGGTTGAGTATTTTGGGTGCTGCCAGGGCCCAGGAAGGACCAGGAGGTCGCCCCTTGGAGGAGGAGGCAGAGGGGGCACTCAGCAACAAAGAGGGCCCATGCAGAAGCAGTCAGCACCCGCAGAAGCACCTGAACAGGCACTTAGAAGATCTGAGGACAACAGTCGACTCAGAGCAACAAAGGAGTGTCCCACGATGTCAGAGTCCAACTCAGTGAGTTGGGCAATGCAGGACGGAGTGCTGGAGACCTGGGCTAGCTTGTGCACAAAGGAAGTCTTGCAAAAGTGCACAGAAGCCCGAGCAGCTGCAGTTCACACAGTACACAGGATTACTGTCTGGTGTGGGGAGGCAAGGACTTACCTCCACCAAATTTGGAAAGAAGGGCCACTGGACTGTCGGGGACGCTTGGACCCAGCTCCTGTGTTCCAGGGACCAGTCTTGTCAGGATGAGAGGGGACCCAGAGGACCGGTGATGCAGAAGTTTGGTGCCTGCGGTGGCAGGGGGAAGATTGCGTCGACCCACAGGAGATTTCTTCTTGGCTTCCAGTGCAGGGTGAAGGCAGACAGCCCTCAGAGCATGCACCACCAGGAAACATTCGAGAAAGTTGGCAGGATGAGGCGCTACAATGTTGCTGGTAGTCTCCTTGATACTTTGTTGCGGTTATGCAGGCGTCCTGGAGCAGTCAGCGGTCGATCCTTGGCAGAAGTCGAAGAGGGAAGTGCAGAGGAACTCTGGTGAGCTCTTGCATTCGTTATCTGGTGAGATACCCACAGGAGAGACCCTAAATAGCCCACAGAGGAGGATTGGCTACAGAGAAAGGTAAGCACCTATCAGGAGGAGTCTCTGACATCACCTGCTGGCACTGGCCACTCAGAGCTGTCCACTGTGCCCTCACACCTCTGCATCCAAGATGGCAGAGGTCTGGGACACACTGGAGGAGCTCTGGGCACCTCCCCTGGGAGGTGCTGGTCAGGGGAGTGGTCACTCCCCTTTCCTTTGTCTAGTTTCGTGCCAGAGCAGGGCTGGGGGGATCCCTGAACCGGTGTAGACTGGCTTATGCAAGGAGGGCACCATCTGTGCCCTTCAAAGCATTTCCAGAGGCCAGGAGAGGCTACTTCTCCCCTGCCCTTCACACCTATTTCCAAAGGGAGTGGGTGTAACACCCTCTCTCAGAGGAAATCCTTTGTTCTGCCTTCCTGGGACCAGGCTGCCCAGGCCCCAGGGGGGCAGAAACCTGTCTGAAGGTTTGGCAGCAGCTGCAGCTGCAGAGGAGACACAGGAAAGTTAGTTTGGCAGTACCCCGGCTCTATGCTTGAGACCCGGGGATGCATGGAATTGTCACCCCAATACCAAAATGGTATTGGGGTGAGAATTCCATGATCCTAGACATGTTACATGGCCATGTTCGGAGTTACCATTGTGACGCTACATATAGGTATTGCCCTATATGTAGTGCACCCATGTAATGATGTCCCCGCACTTGCAAAGTCCGGAGAATTTGCCCTGAACAATGTGGGGGCACATTGGCTAGTGCCAGAGTCCCACACACTAAGCAACTTTGCACCTAACCTACACTAAGTGAGGGTTAGACATATAGGTGACTTATAAGTTACTTAAGTGCAGTGTGAAATGGCTGTGAAATAGCGTGGACGTTATTTCACTCAGGCTGCAGTGGCAGTCCTGTGTAAGAATTGTCTGAGCTCCCTATGGGTGGCAAAAGAAATGCTGCAGCCCATAGCGATCTCCTGGAACCCCAATACCCTGGGTACCAAGGTACCATATACTAGGGAATTATAAGGGTGTTCCAGTGTGCCAATCAGAATTGGTAAAATTAGTCACTAGCCTGCAGTGACAATTTTAAAAGCAGAGAGAGCATAAACACTGAGGTTCTGGTTAGCAGAGCCTCAGTGATACAGTTAGGCACCACACAGGGAACACATACAGGGCATACATACTGGCTAGCAGGATCCCAGTGACACATAGGCAAAAACAAACATACATACAGTAAAAATGGGGGTAACATGAAAGGCAAGATGATACTTTCCTACAAGTAGTATACGCAGTTTTGGCAAAAATGTCAATAAGCTATTTTAAAAGTGGACACAGTGCAAAAATCAACTGTTCCTGGGGGAGGTAAGTATTGGTTCGTTTTATCAGGTAAGTAAAGCACTTACAAGTTCAGTCTCTTGGACATAGCCAGCCCACTGTTGGGGGTTCAAGGCAACCCCAAACTCTCAGCACCAGCAACACAGGGCCAGGCAGGTGCAGAGGTCAAAGGAGGGCCTAAATAACATAGGCGCCTAAGGAGAACAGGGGTGCTCCGGTTCCAGTCTGCTAGCAGGTAAGTACCCGCGTCCTCAGGGAGCAGACCAGGGGGGTTTTGTAGAGCACTGGGGGGGGCACACAGGCACCCAAAATACATCCTCAGTGGCACAGGGTGCATTGTGCTAAGTAGATGTCAGGTTTTGCGTTGAAAGCAATGGAGGGACCTGGGGGTCACTCTGGCGATGCAGACAGGGGGTCTTCTCGGGCCAGCCACCAACTGGACTAGGATGAGGGGCACCTGCTGGTCACACCTGCACTGGTAGGTGGTTCCTCTCGGTCCTGGGGGCTGCAGATGCAGTGCTTGCTCCAGACGTTGTGTTCATTTGATACAAGGCAGTCGCGGTCAGGGGGAGCCTCTGCATCCTCTCTGCAGGCGTCGCTGTGCAGGGAAGTCGAATCGGGGTGTCCATGTTGTTGGAGTCACCTGGGAGTCCTATCTGTAGTGTTAGTTCTCCTGAACTCGAGCGGGGGGGCGTCGGGGGCAGAGTGTGAAGATTCACGCTTTCGGAGTGAGGCGAGAGTCTCTTTCAAGTTGGTTTCTTGTTGCTGTTTTTGGACAGAGCAGCAGTCCTCAGGAGGTTCTTGGTCCTTTAGGTGCAGGTCAGTCCTCTGAGTCCTCAGAGGTCGCTAGTCCCACTGGATGCATCGCAGTGCTGGTTCTTTGAGTCTGGAGACAGGCCAGTAGGGCTGGGTCCAAGTCAGTTGTTGTCTCTGTTGTCTCTGCTGGTCTTTCAGGTCAGCAGTCCTTCTTCTTTCTTCAGGTTGCAGGAATCTGATTTCCTGGGTTCAGGGACCCCCCTAAATACTCAATTTAGGGGGGTGTTTAGGTCTGGGAGGCAGTAGCCAATGGCTACAGTCCTGGAGGGTGGCTACACCTGCTTTGTGCCTCCTCCCTGAGGGGAGGGGGCAAATCCCTATTCCTATTGGGGGAATCCTCCAAAACAAGATGGAGGATTTCTTAAGGCAGGGGTCACCTCAGCTCAGGACACCTTAGGGGCTGTCCTGACTGGTCGGTGACTCCTCCTTGTTTTTCTCATTATCTCCTATGGACTTGCCACCAAAAGTGGGGGCTGTGTCCACTAGCTGGAGTTCCCTGGGGTGCTGGAACAACAGGCTTGAGTCTTTGAGGCTCATCGCCAGGTGTTACAGTTCCTGCAGGGGAAGGTGAGAAGCACCTCCACCCAGTACAGGCTTTGTTCCTGGCCACAGAGTGACAAAGGCACTCACCCCATGTGGCCAGAAACCCATCTGGATGTGGCAGGCTGGCAGGAACTGGTCAGCCTAAAACTAGGAATTGGACTGGTATACAGGGGGCATCTCTAAGATGCCCTCTGTGTGCATTTTTCAATAAATCTCACACTGGTATGAGTGTGGATTTATAGTGCTGAGAAGTCTGATACCAAACTTCCCAGAATTCAGTGTAGCCATTATGGAATTGTGGAGTTCGTATTTGACAGACTTCCAGACCATATACTTTTTATGGCTAACCTGCACTTACAATGTCTCAGATTTGGCTTAGACACTGGAGGGGCATAGTGATCATGCAACTATGCCCTCACCTGTGGTATAGTGCACCCTGCCTTAGTGCTGTAAGGCCTGCTAGAGGGGTGACTTACCTATGCCACAGGCAGTGGGTTGTGGTCATGGCACTCTGAGGGGAGTGCCATGTCGACTTAGTCATTTTCTCTCCACCAGGACACACAAGCTACAAGGCAGTGTGCATGTGCTGAGTGAGGGGTCTCCAGGGTGGCATAATACATGCTGCAGACCTTAGAGACCTTCCTTGGCCACAGGGCCCTTGGTACCAGGGGTACCATTTACAAGGGACTTAACTGTGCTCCAGGGCTGTGCCAATTGTGGAGACAAAGGTACAGTTTAGGGAAAGAACACTGGTGCTGGGGCCTGGTTAGCAGGATACCAGCACACTTTCAATCATATCTATCATCAACAAAAGGCAAAAAGGTAGGGGGTAACCATGCCATGAGAGGCATTTTCCTACATACTTGCCAAGCCTAAAACTTTCCTTTTTCTACATATGTCACCCCTAAGGTAGGCCCTAGGTAACCCATGGGGCAGGGTGCTGTGTAGGCAAAAGGCAGGACATGTACCTGTGTAGTTTACATGTCCTGGTAGTGTAAATCTCCTAAATTTGTTTTTGCACTGCTGTGAGGCCTGCTCCTTTCATAGGTAACAATAGGGCTACGCCCTCATTTACTGTATGAGTGGTAGCTGCTCATCTGAAAGGAGTAGGAAGGTCATATTTAGTATGACCAGAATGGTAATAGTGGTGAAGTTGGATGTACTATTACTATTTTAGAAATGCCACTTTTAGAAAGTGAGCATTTCTCTGCACTTAAAACCTTCTGTGCCTTACAATCCACGTGTGGCTAGATTCAGCTGACAGCTCCCTTGTGCATTCTCTCAGACAAACCCCATGCAAATGTTGCTCATCCTCACATGCATATATCTGCATTTTGAATGGGTCTTCCTGGGCTGGGAAGGTGGAGGGCCTGACACTTGCATGTCAAAGGTCAGTAGCCCGCCCTCACACAAAGGACTGCCACACCCCCTACTTGGACCCTGGCAGACAGGATTGAACTGAAAGGGGACCTTGTGCACTTCGAAGCCACTCTTTGAAGTCTCCCCCAATTCAAAGGCACATTTGGGTATTTAAACAGGGCCTCTGCCCCTCCCAACTCAGACACTTCCTGGAAAAGAGAACCTGAACCACAGCCTGTAACTTGCCAAGAAGAACTGCCTGGCTTCCCAAAGGACTCACCTGACTGCTTTCTGTGAAGGACTGCTGCCTTGCTATTGCCCTGCTGCCTTGCTGCTCTCTGGCTAAGTGCTCTCCAAGGGCTTGGATAGAGCCTGCCTCCTGTTCCCTGCAGTCTCAGCACCAAAAAGACTTCATTCCTGCAAGAAGAACTCCCTGTGCGGCGAAATCAACGCACAGCTGGCAGAAAATGACGCACAGCCTGCATTGCTGTGAAAAATTGTCCGCATGCCGAACCGGAACGACGCAGCCCGACTTCATAAGGAGAAGATCAACGCAGTGCCTGTGTAGCGATTGGAAATTCGACGCACGGGCCACTGGATTGATGCAGCCCGACTTCCTGAGAGGAATCGACACAGCGCCTGCCGTGCGGTAGAATTTTCCATGCAACTCCCACCGGATCGACGCAGCCCCTGTGACTTCGTCCTGCCAGTGCCGGATTTCAACTCATCGTCCCCGGGGTGTTCGAAAACCCCACAACCCGAAGAGGATCCAAGACCGAGCGCCAGAAATCGACGCAAAGCCTTCCTTGCATGGAAAATAAATGACGCATTGCCGTGTGCGTCCTGAGAAATCGATGCACATCTCCCTGTTTTCCACGCATCTCCTCCTCTGCGGTTCCTTGCAGAGATTTTCAATGCAAACCAGGTACCTTGTGCTTGCAAGAGACATTTGTTGCTTTTAAGATACTAAAGACACTTTTGCCCTCATTATGACATTGGCGGTAAAAACCGCCTACTGCCGCTTAGACGACTGCAAAAGACCATCGCCGCGGCTACCAGCCTTCCGCCGTATTATGACCACAGCTGGAATTCCGCCAGAAGGATGGCGAAAATCCATCTGGCCATGCCGGCGGATAGTGGTAAGGTGGAGCTGCTGCCACCAGCAGCGCCACGCCAGTAGACTGCCGCCAGCCGTATCATGACCCATAATACGGCCTGATGGTGTCCAGCTGACTGACGCTGCTGTGGGCAGCAGCGCCCCATCCTGTCTTCTGCCTGAGGACCCACTGAACACAGGTAAGTGGGTATTCCGACAGAGGAGGGGGTGGGGGTGTTGTGTGTGTGTGTGTGTGTGTGGGGTGAATGTTTGTGCGTGCGTGTATGCGGATGTGTGTTGCGTGTTTAATGTGTGTCCATGTATGGAGGCATGAGTGTGTGTATGTTGTGAGATGTGAATGCATGTCTGTGTGCATGTATTAAGTGTGTGCGGATGTGTGTGTGAATGGATGTATGCATGCGTGGATGCATGTGGGAATGGGTGTGTGTATGCGTGTGTATCTGTGTTAAGGGGGCGTGAATGTAGGGGGGTTAGGAGAAGAAGGGGGCTGGAGGGCATTTGGAGAGGGCGATGGGGGTGGGGAAGACCCCTATCAGTAAAAGGGAAGGGATTCCCTGTCACTGATAGTGCCTACCACCATGGGTTTCATGGCAGTAAGGAAGCCACGAAAACCATGGTGCTAGGTGGGGTCATAATCCTGCAGGCGGTACAGTGACGGCTGCCAGGCTGGAGATTGCTAGTTCCAGCCCGGCGGATGCTACCGCTGTGGCGGTCTGAGTGGTACATTGGCGGTTTGGCTTAAGCCAAACCGCCAATATCACAATATGGTGGAAAGTAAAGCCAGGGTCATAATGAGGGCCTTCATATAATTTTTTACAGTGATATTCCAAAATATACTTACTGCATTTTAATCGTTTTGATCTGCATCTTATCAGATAAATATTATATATTTTTCTAAACACTGTGTGGTGTGTTTTTGTGGTGTTCTACTGTGTTATTGCATGATTTATTGCACAAATACTTTACACATTGCCTTCTAAGTTAAGTCTGACTGCTCAGTGCCAAGCTACCAGAGGGTGGGCACAGGATAATTTGGATTGTGTGTGACTTAATCAATCAATCAATCAATCAAAGGCATTTGTATAGCGCACTGCTCACCCGGAGGGTCTCAAGGCGCTGGGGGGGGGGGGAACGCTACTGCTCGAACAGCCAGGTCTTGAGTTGCTTCCTGAAGGCGAGATGGTCTTGCGTTGTCCGGAGGTGGATGGGGAGGGAGTTCCATGTCTTGGCTGCTAGGTAGGAGAAGGATCTTCCTCCGGCGGTGGCTCTGCGGATGCGGGGGACGGTGGCGAGAGCGAGGCTGGCGGAGCGGAGCTGGCGGGTGGGCTTGTGGAAGGTCAGGCGGCTGTTGAGGAACTTGGGGCCCAGGTCGTGGAGGGCCTTGTGTGCATGGGTGAGGAGTCGGAACGTGATTCTTTTGTTGACGGGGAGCCAGTGCAGGTCTCTCAGGTGTTCGGAGATGTGGCTGTGTCGGGGGATGTCCAGGATGAGTCGTGCTGAGGCGTTCTGGATCCGTTGGAGTTTCTTCTGGAGTTTGGCGGCGGTGCCGGCGTAGAGGGCGTTCCCGTAGTCCAGCCGACTGGTGACGAGGGCCTGGGTGACCGTCTTCCTGGTCTCGGTGGGGATCCACCGGAAGATCTTTCGAAGCATGCGCAGGGTGTTGAAGCATGAAGATGAGACGGCGTTGACTTGTCTGGTCATCGAGAGGGAGGAGTCCAGGATGAAGCCTAGGTTGCGAGCGTGGTCCGTTGGCTTGGGGGTGGCTCCCAGGGCGGGGGGCCACCAGGAGTCGTCCCAGGCGGATGGTGATGATCCCAGGATGAGGACCTCCGTCTTGTCTGAGTTCAGTTTCAGGCGGCTGTTCTTCATCCATTCGGCGACGTCTTTCATCCCTTCGTGTAGGCTGGCTCTGGCGGCGTCCGGGTCGCTGGTGAGGGAGAGGATCAGCTGGGTGTCGTCGGCGTAGGTGATGATCTTGAGGTTGTGTTGACGTGCAATGGTTGCGAGGGGGCTCATATAGACGTTGAAGAGGGTGGGGCTGAGCGATGACCCTTGTGGAACTCCGCAGATGACTTCGGTGGCCGCTGACCGGAACGGGGGGAGGCGGACTCTCTGGGTTCTTCCGGCGAGGAATGAGGTGATCCACTCCAGGGCCTTCTCCTGGATGCCGGTGTTGTTCAGGCGCTGTACCAGGGTGCGGTGGCAGACAGTGTCGAACGCTGCGGAGAGGTCCAGGAGGATGAGGGCCGCAGTTTCCCCATTGTCCATTAGGGATCTGATGTCGTCTGTGGCTGCGATGAGGGCGGTCTCCGTGCTGTGGTTGGCTCGGAAGCCGGATTGCGAGTGGTCGAGGGATCCGTTGGTCTCGAGGAAGGCAGCTAGCTGTCTGTTGACGGTCTTCTCGATGACTTTGGCAGGAAACGGGAGGAGCGAGATGGGGCGGTAGTTCTTGAGGTCGGAGGGGTCTGCAGTTGGTTTCTTCAGCAGGGCACTGATCTCGGCGTGTTTCCAGCACTCCGGGAAGGTGGAGGTGTTGAAGGAGGCGTTGACGATGTCACGGAGGTGGGGTGCGATGATGTGGTCGGCCGTGTTGAAGATGTGGTGTGGGCAGGGGTCCGTAGGGGATCCGGAGTGGATGGTGTTCAGTGTGCGTGTTGTGTCTTCGGTGCTGACTGGGGTCCAGGTGCGGAGGGTGGCGGTGGGGGGCATCGGTTCGGTGGTGGGGTTTGTGGTTGGTGGGCCGAAGCTGTTGTGAATGTTGGCGATCTTGTCGTGGAAGAAGGCTGCGAGGGAGTCGCAGAGGTCTTGCGAGGGAGTGATGTCATTGTTTCCGGCGTCGGGGTTGGAGAGCTCTTTGACGATGCTGAAGAGTTCCTTGCTGTTGTGGGTCTTATTGTCCAGTCGTTCCTTGAAGGCTGTCTTCTTTGTGGCGCGGATCAGTTGGTGGTGTTTGCGGGTGGCGTGTTTGAGGGCCGTCATGTTGTCTGTGGTCTGGTTGGTGCGTCAGGTGTTCTCCAGGGAGCGGCAGTTCTTCTTGGAGGTGATGAGCTCGTCGGTGAACCAGGAGGCTTTCTTGCTGCTGCGTCTGCTGGGGGGGTTCTTCTTCAGTGGTGCGAGGGCATCTGCGCAGTTGGTGATCCACTGTGTGAGGTTGTTGGCGGCTTCGTTGGGGTCCGTTGAGCTGGTGGGGGGGTTCTGGCTGAGGAAGGTGGTGAGCTGGTCGCCGGTGATCTTGTTCCAGCTCCTGCGGGGGGTTTGTTGAGGGTGGTGGTGGGTCGTCGTTTTACTGAAGCTGAAGTGGACGCAGCTGTGGTCAGTCCACTGGAGATTGGTGGAGTGGCTGAAGGTGACATATTTGCTGGATGAGAAGACTGGGTCAAGCGTGTGGCCGGCGTGGTGGGTAGGGGTGGTTACCAGTTGCTTGAGTCCGAGGTTGGCCAGGTTGGCCAGTAGAGCAGTGGTGTTGCGGTCCTTGTCGTCCTCCAGGTGGAAGTTGAGGTCCCCCAGGAGGATGTAGTCGGTGGAATTGATGGCGTGGGGGCTGACGAAGTCTGTGATGTCTTCGCTGAACTGTGTGCGTGGTCCCGGTGGTCTGTAGATGAGGGTGCCTCTGAGCGTGGTCTTGGGGTTGGTGTGTATCTGGAAGTGGAGGTGTTCGGCGGAGGTGAAGGTGTCATCGGAGTTGGTCGTGATGCGGATGGTGTTCTTGTGGATGATGGCGATGCCTCCTCCTGTCTGGTTGACGCGGTCCCTCCTGGTGATTTTGTAGCCTTCTGGGACTGCGATGGCGACGTCGGGTGCTGAGGAGGCGTTCATCCAGGTTTCCGTCAGGAAGGCGATGTCTGGTGCTGTCGAGTCGAGGAGGTTCCAGAGTTCGACGGCATGCCTGTGAACAGAGCGGGTGTTGAGCAGGATGCACATCAGGTGTTTGTTGCTGGGGCTCGGTTTAGTAGGTGCAGTGTTGGGTCGTAGGCTGGTGAAGCGGCAGGTCAGGCAGGTGAAGGGTCCGTGGGTGCGTCTCGGGGTGGCTCGGTAGCAGGCGGTGTTTCGGCCGGCGTTGAGTGCGTGGAGGGTTCTGGCATCGTAGCTGTGCAGGGTGTGCTGGCGAGGGCGAGGACCAGGGGGTCTGGCGCTGGGCGCGGTCCGGGCGCGGACGGGCGCAGACGGGCTTACCTTTGGCGCACCTTCGGCGCTCAGTCGGTGCTCCCGCTGCGCGCGTCCGCTGCGCGGTCGCTCTGGGGGCGTCATAAGTAAGGAGCCGGGAGGGAGGAGCAGCTGGGTGGCGGGAGCGGTCCGGCGAATGGAATCACAGGGGGGCGGGGCCGCAGGGAGGCAGCGGCGGGAAATCCCAGGAGCAGCGAGCGAAGGAATCTGCAGGCAGGAGGTGGCAAAGGCAGGCAGGAGCGGCAGCAGTGAGTGGGGCGACCAAGCCCTGTGGAGGGCTGAGCGGTCACACTCTGTGGTCCCCTACGGTCCCCTTAAGTAAGGAGCCGGGAGGGAGGAGCAGCTGGGTGGCGGGAGCGGTCCGGCGAATGGAATCACAGGGGGGCGGGGCCGCAGGGAGGCAGCGGCGGGAAATCCCAGGAGCAGCGAGCGAAGGAATCTGCAGGCAGGAGGCGGCAAAGGCAGGCAGGAGCGGCAGCAGTGAGTGGGGCGACCAAGCCCTGTGGAGGGCTGTGGAGGCCTGACTAGAGTGAGGGTCCTTGCTTGGACAGGGGGTATCCTGACTGCCAACTAAAGACCCCATTTCTAACAGACAGTTATTTCAATTTGTACTTTCTCCAAGGCGACAGTCAGATAGGGTTGCAGACTAACGTGGTATGCTGTGTCTCCAACATTCACAGAAAACCAACACTCATACATGGGGACTATTTCTTTAAATGTCAGCTGTTGTATTATAAAAACACCCCTTTGTCCTAGACACTTTAGAGCAGTGGTCTCCAAACTTTTTAATGCCGCGGCCCGCCAGTCGAAAAATAAAAATCATTGGGCCCCCCTCAGAACTTTTCACAAATATTTTATAAAGATAGCAATGTTTAAATAGGTCTAGACCTATTTAAACATTGCAGTTAAGTGCTGTTACCTTTTTAAAAATGCAATAGCATGCTTCTGCTTAAAACAAAGGCCTGTTATCTGTATAATGCTTCTTTTGGCCAGAGTCTGGTGCCCCGCTGGGACCACTTGAGGCCCCCCTAGGGGGGCCCGCCCCCCAGTTTGAAGACCTCTGCTTTAGAGGGAGATTGCAGCCAGATGACCACAACTGTATGCTGATTGCTTTGCTGCAGCTACTTGCTTAGACAGCCAGACCCATGATCCACATGGGGACGGTGTCTCTCTAGACTACTGGCTTCTTCCTCCAGGTATGAGGGATGATGTACCTCCAAGGGAGAAACCCGAAGAGCAGATATTATGGTGCGCTCAAACATAGTGTAGGTAGGAGAAATATATATATATATCACTCTTAGTGACAGTATTGTAGGACTGTTCTTGTGTTTTACTGTGTTAGTTACCTGCTTGCTTTTATTGTGCTTTATCATCCTATCATCCTAGTTATTGCAATACATACCTTTTGATCTAAGATGCAGTTACTTAAATAAATCCTTATTAAACTATATTCTGCCTCTGTTAACTTTGCCTGTATGAGACTTCTGGTAACTGAGAGAAAGGGATGGGATCTGATCGACCATGATTCCCCTAAGATGTCTTCCTTGTCATGCGCCCAGTTGCCACAGTCATCTCGGCCAGAGTTGAGGCGTTTGCTAGTTAGCTGGAGAACCTGGATTAGGCTGACAGGCGTCATGTGGTGTAGAATCATACTTAGTACCCACAATCCATGTGATCCTGTCTCCCAAATCCAGTAGACTCATTAGCATAATGAGAACATACGCAACATTGTCATCGTCAGTATTCATGCCTGGTCCCACAATCTATGGGAGTGCAGCCTGATCCTACCACTGTAGGAGTGCAGCCTAGTCGGAACTCTGTGGGAGGGCAGTCTGGTCCCAACTCCATGGCAGGGCAGCCTAGTTCCAACGATATGGAGGCAGCCTGGTCTCAACTTTATGCAAGGGCACCAGGGCCCCAACTCTGTAGGAGGACAGCCTGGTCGCAACTCTGTGGGAGGGCAGTCTGGTCTTACCTCTGTGGAAGGGAAGGCTAGTCTAAACTCTGTAGGAGGGCAACCTGGTCTCAACTCTGTAGGAGGTCAGTCTGGTCTCTGGAAATCTGCACCTGGGCAGAAAGGCCCTCTGCTCTGCTTCCTCTTTGCTTTTCTGTACCTTGTCTTTGACAGGAACAAATGGCACACCCAATTAACTAGTCCCTGCTAGACCTTGCAAATTTGCACAACAGTGCCAAATGTTTACACAGGCAAGGGACCAGCATTCACTCTATAAACTGCAAAGATCACAACCTGTTGCCAAAAAAGGGACAACTTGACACACAAACAGACTAGCCCAGAACTTAATAACCTCTCTGGATCCAAGGCACTTGGCGTAGAAATTTATGTTGCAGGGAGCTTTTTAAGCTAGGAAGACTAGCTCCAGTATGCAACTTATGTGGTCTTTGACAACTATTTGTGGTCTCCTTCCACAAAAGCGTGGCCGTATTACTTTGCACATCTATTTTTAAACTGCAGGGTTCTAGCGTGAAGTAACTATGGTCACCCTCATTTACAAACCTGTGGCATACTTTTCAAATAGGGTTTGCCTTTGAAGAACTATGACTTGCAGCACTGGCACAGCATGTATAGTGATTCCGACACTGCATGGTAGTTTGATGTGTTTTAATGTTAAATTGCAGTCAGCACTTTTTAGTTCACGCATTCGAGACCTCTATTATATACTTTTAATTTCTTTGTTTCAGTGTCCTTTAAAAATCCTGGCTAGCTAGTAGTCAGTCCTGCCTATTTGTCCCTCCTTCTTCTCTTTCATTCCTCCTACGAGGCAGGGACCAAATACAGTATCATTAGATTTTGCCGTGCTCATCTCTTCGTGTGGGGACTATTTTAATATTTTTTTCCAGCTTGTGTTACACTGTGGGTACTTCAGGCCGGAGGCTGCTTGCATTATGTACTGCTGGGTGAGTGTAGGCACACTCTCTCTTATCTTTTAACTCTCTTGGATCTTTTCTTTTCTCTCCATGCACTGTGCCAATTTCAAGGTCATACAGACTTGTCATTAATGTATAATATATGAGTTATCAGCCCCAGTGTTTCTTGGATTCCTTAACTGATTTATTATCGCTGCACCAGCTTCAAGATAATTAAGACCTCATCAGAGGTACAGCATTGCTCCAGACCCATTAGGAAACTATGGGCCTGATTCCGACCCCGGCGGTCAAGGACCGCCGGGGCCGGGGTTGGCGGGAGCACCGCCAACAGGCTGGCGGTGCCCCGCAGGGCATTCTGACCGCGGCGGTTTGGCCGCGGTCAGAACAGGAAAACCGGCGGTGTCCCGCCGGTTTTCCGATGCCCTGAGGAATCCCCCATGGCGGCGCAGCTTGCTGCGCCGCCATGGGGGATTCCGACCCCCTCACCGCCATCCTGTTCCTGGCGGTGAGGGGTGTCGTGGGGCCCCTGGGGGACCCTGCAGTGCCCATGCCAATGGCATGGGCACTGCAGGGACCCCCGTAAGCGGGCCCCACATAGAATTTCAGTGCTGGCGTCCTCGTGGGAAGGGGTTTCCCGCTGGGCTGGCGGGCGGCCTTCTGGCGGTCGCCCGCCAGCCCAGCGGGAAACACAGAATGGCCGCCGCGGTCTTTTGACCGTGGTGCGGTCATTCGGCGGTTCCCGCCGCCCGCCGGGGTCTGAATGACCCCCTATGTGATGGCAACATAAATCTCTTTTTAGCAATAAAGAAAATAGTCTCTCAAGATCCGCGCTTACAGAAATATTGCCCAGTGCTGCATGTTTCATTGGCCAAGGCCCCTGCTGAAAATGAGAGCCTAGTTGGAATGCTTCAGAAAAGAAAACAAACAAAACACAAGCAAAATCAGTCTTGGTTGCGGCAGCTTCTCCTCCGCAGGGTGTAAATGAGAGAGGCTTGTAAGAGCGCAGTGTGAATGCAAAGATGTAAGACCCTGCAGGTGCTCTCTATATTCCACACCACAGCCATCGTACTGTTTTTGAAGAAGAAAGTGTTTTTTATGTGTACAGTAAATGAGGAGGCTTTTTGTGTATCCCGTTATGCTATTATAGCACCTTCTGTTGAATAGCAAAAGCATAATTTAACAACTTGTTTCTCCAAACTGCCAATAATATAATTAGACTCAGTGGAAATGGGGACGAAATCACAACATGGCCCTGCATTAAAGAGTGTAAAAACAATTTTAATCACACCATTACATCTGGAGCCACTTATAGGAGGCTGGTCTGGTGTGTGGTGGGTACCTATGGTACTTACACCTTATACTAGGTCCAGGTATCCCTCATTAATGTAGTGTACCCAAGAAGACAAAGTCGTGTTCCTGGAGAATGCAGGTGATGTCCCACGCCAGATTGAGGATAATAGGTGCGTTTGCGTCACGTTTGCGTCATTGGAGTCCACCAACAAGCCTTGGGACACACAAAGCTCGCGCTTAGCGGAAAATAGCGCTGCCGGGGACCAGGATAGACCAGGTGGACTCTATCCAGGAGGGGGAGTCAGAAGGGACCCTCATCAACACAGAGAGCCCACAGAAGACCAGGCAGCACCCACAGGAGTCCCACAGGACGGGGACACGAAAGTTGCAGAAGAGGCCCATGCAGCACTACGAGAAAGGCTCCCATGCCGCAGGAGAACCATTCAGTGAGCTGTGCGTTGCAGGAAGAAGTGCTAGGGGCCGGAGCTTCAAGACACATGAAGGTCTCGGAGGAAGGATGCCAACAAGCCTTGGCAGCTGCAAATTACGCAGTGCAATGGGGTACTGTCCTGCGTGGGCAGGCAAGGGCTTACCTTCATCCAAGTTGGACAGTTGGAAGAGAGACAGTCAGGACCACTTCAGTCCACCACCCATGATGCAGGATCCACGCAACTCAGCAGAAGAGGGGTTTGAAGCAGCCGGTTGTCATCGCAGTTGGTGCCTGCAGAAGCAGGCATGTGACTCCTTCACTCCAAGGGAGATTCTTTCTTTCTTCTGATGCAGGCTGAAGATGGATTGTCCTCAGAGAATGCACGACCGGGGAAATGTTGCAGTTGCTGGAAGGAGCCGGAGATACAATGTTGCAGAAGGCATCTTGCTTCTTTGTTGCAGCCTGTAGGGTCCTGAAGAGTCCAGATGCAGTTTCTTCGGTCAGACGTTGAAGTGGAGGGTGCTGGAGTCTTGCAATCCGAATCTGAGGAACCACCCAAGAGAGTGACCCTAAATATCCTGAAAAGGGGGATTAGTCACCTAGCTGGGTGGCCATCTATCAGGAGGTTGCTCTGACGTCACCTGCTGGCACAGGCCACTCAGATGCTCCCAGAGTTCCCTGTAAACATTGAATCTAAGATGGCAAAACCCAGGAGCCCTGTGGAGGAGCTCTGAGCACCTCCCATGGGATGGTGATGGACATGGGAGTGGTCACTCCCCTTTCCTTTGTCCAGTTACGCACCAGAGCAGGGACTGGAGGTCCATGAACCGGTGTAGACTGGTTTATGCAAGGAGATCACCAAATGAACCCTTCAAAGCATTTCCAGTGGCTTGGGGAGGCTACCCCTCCCAAGGCTGTAACACCTATTTCCAAAGGAAATCCTTTATTCTGCCTTCCTGGGCTCGAGCTTCCCAAGCAACAGGAGGGCAGAAACCTGCCTGGGAGGTGGTAGCAGCTTGGGCTGCCTGTAAACACTCAGAAGGCTGTAATGGCAATACAAGGGGTCCTCCAAGGAGCCCCCAGAGTGCATAGAATCATACAACTAATGCTTGCAAAAGGCCTGGGGTATGATTCCAACATGTTTGGTACCAAACATGCCTATGTTCAGAGTTACCATTGTGTAGCTGGTCATAGGTAGATGCCTATGTCCAGTAATGCATAAAATGGCATCCTTGCACTCACGAAGTCTGGGAAAATGGACCTGGAGTTTGTGGGGTCACCTTTGCTAGTGCAGATGTGCCCTCACACGCAGGTAGTTTGTACCCTGGCCTCTGGGCTAGAAGGCCCACCACAGGGGTGACTTATAAGTGACCTGGTGTAGTGAAAAATGGCAGTGAAAGGGTGCAATGGCAGTCCTGCAATAGCCTTTGCATGGGCTCCCTATAGATGGCAAAATATATGCTGCAGCCCATAGGGATCCCCTGGAACCCCAATGCCCTGGGTACCTAGGTACCATATACTAGGGACTTATCCAGGGGGCACCAGTATGCCAATTGTGGGTGAAATACAGAGTTTTGGAAGAGAGAGCATAATCACCGGGGTCCTGGTTAGCAGGATCCCAGTGAACACAGTCAAGCACAGTCAACATAGTCAAGCACAGTCAAGCACACTGACATCAGGCAGAAAAAGGGGGTAACCGTGGCAATAAAGAGGGTGCATTCCTACACAACCCCTCCCTCCAAACGAGGCACAAGAAGGCTAACCATGCCCAGATGAGTCTTCCTTGTCTAAGCAGAAAGATCAGGAGAGTCCATCTGCATTGGAGTGTTTACTCCCAGGTCTATGTTCCACTGTAAAGTCCATATCCTGTAGGAAAATGGACCACCTCAAAAATTTGGGGTTTTCTCCTTTCATCTGCTTTAGCCATAAGAGAGGTTTGTGGTCTCTCTGAACAATTAAGTGAGTACCAAAGAGGTATGGCTCAACTTCTTCAAGGCCCAGGCCACAGCAAAGGCCTCCCCCTCTATGGCTGACCAATGCTTTTCTCTGGGGGTCAACCTTCTGCTGATAAAAACTACTGTTTGATCCTGGTCCTCTGTATTAAGTTGTGAGAGAACCGCCCCAACCCCTACCTCTGAAGCATCAGTCAGAACTATTAACTACTTTGAGTAGTTTGGGCTCGTTAGTGCAGGGGTGCCCTCACACAAGGGTACATTGCATTCTGCTCTCTGGGCTAGAAGGCCTACCATGGGGTTGACTTATAAGTGACCTGGTGTAGTGAAAAATGGCAGTGAAAGGGTGCTTGCACCTTTTCACGCAGGCTGCAATGGCAGTCCTGCAGAAGCTTTTGCATGGGCTCCCTATGGGTGGCAAAATATATACCGCAGCCCATAGGGATCGCCTGGAACCCCAATGCCCTGGGTACCTAGGTGCCATAGACTAGGGACTTATAAGGGGGCACCAGTGTGCCAATCGTGGGTGAAATACAGAGTTTTGGAAGAGATAGCATAATCACTGGGGTCCTGGTTAGCAGGATCCCAGTGAACACAGTCAAGCACTCTGACATCAGGCAGAAAAAAGGGGTAACCATGTCAAGAAAGAGGGTACTTTCCTACAACATTAATAAGGCTCTGGGAGGTAACATAAAGAGCATTGCCTGGAATCACAGACAGTTATTTGAAGAAATGGAAACAGAATATGCGCCTACTGATTCCCAAGACAGCCAAGTTAATTGGTTTTGCTGCCATGTACATCATGCATACTTATGAATGTTATAGAATAATCTTTTCGGCTGTTGAGTTTTTGTTTTAAGTTTTAACAGAAAATGATTATATTTAACACTTTCTCTGGCATTTTATTCTCCTAAAAATGACAGCTTTTTTAATGCAGGAAAATTCAGATAGTACGTGGAATTTCTTACTTTACTATTATTTCATATTGGTGCAGTATTATTATCTCCACATACTCATTCTGGTTTTTATATTGGGGCTCTAATCTGGGCAAGTATTATTTACGATGTTTCTGTTATCCAATACTAGAAACATAAGTTATACAAGACCAACAAACTATTTGTGGTTGCTAAGAGTAGCTGTCGCAAACAGAAAGTAAAATGACTAACATTCTTTTGGGCATCCCTAGATAAATAGGATAGACCTTCTAATGCCATACAAGGTGGTGGACCAGTGGCTGTGGGGTATTTTCGATAGCAGAGACACCTGTGGCTCCTCCATCTAAAATGCAATGTTTTGCCTGCCTCTAATGTGGTAGGGGGACTAGAATCTGGCATCCAGATGGGTGTCTGCCAATTCTGTACCCCACGTTATTAAACTCACCTACATACTCCACAACGCACATTACCAATCCACATAATTACACTCCATGACACACAATCCCATTCTACATAATTCAACTACACTCAATACCACATAATCACTGCCCACATAGTTTCATTGTACACCATGCCACATAATTCCACTACACAAATTTACCCCCACTACACTATTTCACACCACACAATTCCACAACCAACAATTCCGATCCAACCCACATAATTCTACTCCACACCACATACACCCACTCCACTCCACGACATTGTCATTCACAGCACCAATAGCTCTAACTTTCGCAAGAGAGAGACCTATTGGCTTTGCTAAAGTTTGTTATTGTTCTTACTGCTTTGCAACTTTTTTAATTAACTGCGCAATAATAAACTTGAAACTTGGTCGCAACTCTGTGGGAAGACTGCCATGTTTCCTACCCCCGTTTGAATAATTCGACTTGTCTGGAGCACAAGGCTTCAACTTGAATGTATCAGCTTCGGGTCAGACCAAGCATCACAACTATTATACTAGTTGACATTGTGGGGAAAATAATTGAATTCAAAATCATCTGTAAGCAGCTGCAATACAGCCTTTAAATAACCAACCAACATCCCATAATATTCTCACTGTTTGTGATTTGATGGTAATATCCCATAATGCCAGCAGGTAATGTGCATTTCTCCCAGACAGTCATCCAGGCAATCATGGAAGGTTTTTAGCCTTCATGTGTCCTCTGCCAGGGCTAATTCCACTGGATGGACAATTAAAAGGTCCCATACCCACAACTATCAAGTAATGGCTAACAATGGCTAACCATCACATATCCTAGACTTGGGGACAGTAGTCACTCATGTTAAAAGGAGATTGAGTTTGATGAGCCCCAAATCCAGGCAGTCAAAAACTGGTTTGGGGGAGAGGTTTCAGTGAAGAAAGTGACGCCTGGGGTGAGGGTAGTGATGGTGTCCCAGACTTCTGTGGCGTGTGTGCTGAGGGAGTGGGCGTTGAGCAGGATGCAGTGTAGTGGTTCGGGTTGGTGTTCTGGGAGGTAGTGGTGTTGGTTCCTGTGTGGGTAGGCAGTTCTGTGAGGCAGGAGAAGCAGCAGTGGAGATATGTGAAAGTTCCTTTGGTGGAGCACGGGGAGGACATGCAGCAGCGGGAGTCTTTGCATCTGGTGTTGAGGAACAAGAGCTTGTCTGTGGAGTAGCAGCGGATGGTGGGAGGACCAAGGGTCCTGGCACTAGACGCAGTCCAGGCACAGATGGGCTTGCCTTTGGTGCTTAAGCTCAGGGAGAGGCACTGGGGTGGTGGGATCTGGGAGAGCGGGACAAGGGCAGAGCGGGAGGCAAGAAGAGGAGGGCGAGGGGAGAACGACGAAGGGCCTGGGGGCAGGAAGCCTGGGGGAGGTCTGATGGTAGCAGGCACAGGGGCCTGCTACCAGAAGTCTGCTAACTGGGGGTCTTCTGGCAGCTGGCAGGCTCCTAGGAGTGGAGGAGATCGAGGGCAGGGGTGGCAGCGGGGAGAGGGGAAAAGGAGACCTGTCTCTCCCTTAAGGGTCTGCTCTAGTCAAGGGGCAAAAGGGAATCTAAATCTCAGACTAACTACAGAACACTATAATCAACCTTCCAGTAGCTGACATCACAACCAAGGAAATTTCCACTGACAAGACACCATTGTGAATTATATCCAATTAACTTTTATCCTCTTCTGAACACATCTGTTCGTCCTTAGGTTACACCCATGCTCAGGAATTCTAAAGGGGAGTTTGTTCTTACAGCTCCTTGCTACTGGTTCTTGTCCTTGGCAACCCAGCTCACACTTTCTTATCCATACTTAACAATGTGCTTCTCATTAAATGAAGACTGGTATCGTCAACTGTTGAGGAAAGACAAATAATGCACAAAGAAAGCAAACATGCCGAAATTAAACACAGGAATCGTGTAGGCCTTAACTCAAGCCTGAACAACAGAAATGAAGTGCACATTTTAGTTATATGTTTACATGTACAGTTCTCTTAAACACAGTAAATGAAGAGTGATTATAAAATATATAATTTGTTAAGATCCTAAGGTATAAATGCATTTGCTTAACATTGCATAATGACAAATTACATGTAACATGTATTCTTACTCTTAAAGGCACTGTCTTGATGTGGTCCTTTAAAGCGCCACATTTACATGGATATAGTTTTACACATTATATATGAAATTAAATGATTCATTACTCTTCTTTCAACATAGCACAGCGCAGCCAAGTTATGCTCTCTCACTTTGCAGTAAGGGAAAGATAAGTAAACACCACATTTCAGAGGTAATAGAAAGAGGCAATCTGTCAGGAGACTAGACTGACATTTGACCTGTCTTTGAACGCACAACAAATGAGACAAGATAAAAACTAATTTTAAAGTCATCTTTAATGCTCACTCACCTTCGGAACTTCAGCATGTTTCTTTTGCAGGGTTCCAGCAGCCCCACACCCCTTCTTCCAGCGCCTATGGCTCACATTGTTCCTTTCCACATGGAAGCAGGTAACTGCATTATTAAGCCTCCTCCCTCTGGAAATCCCTTTGATTGCCTTTTCTTCATGAATCTAACATCAAGTCATTTCACAAACAACAAAAGACCTGCCTCTTCCACCAAGAGTTTGCTCTCAATTTTTTTTTAACCTGCCTGTACCATCTCCTCCGTTTTGTCCTTGGGCATCTGTTGCATCAGTTTGACATTCAAGTGTGTTGTAAAAAAAAAAAAGAAAATATGGTGTGAGTGAGGAAGCAACTATGACTTAGAGGGAAAGTAATGAGGAGGGAGTAGTATGAAAGAGTAAGCAAGGGGTGAGAAGTTCTGGTGCTGTCTATTACTAGTATTAGCAGCTTTGCTGAGATGTTCTTGTCCTAATCACTACTAGTATGAAGCTCAGCTGTGTTGATGCTATCCAAAGAAGTTTTGCTGAGAAGTGCTGGCTCTGTTCATTACTACTATAGGAGCTCTGCTGAGAACATTTGGGGCTGGGGCAAACAGGGATAGTGCACCGTATTACAAAGAATGTGCTGCCTCAAGTGCAATACGGAACGGCTGCTCCAAAGCCGCTCCATGTTTCACAGTGCTGGTGGCATGCTGCCTGTCCTTTGAGGAGGGGAGCGGGACCCCTTTGCAGGCAGGAGCAGTGAGTGACTGCACCTACCTTACGTGGTATGTAAGGGGGGTCTATGGGACCCCCTTCCTACCCTCCAGAGGGTTGTCTTTAGCAGGTGCACTGAAAGTGTGCCACCTTTTTGTGGCGCAAATTCAGTGTGCCTCCTTAGGGCACGTTTGCCTCTGCTTCCATAAAAAGGCATGGGTGCAGAGGCAAATTGATTCCCTCATGTGCATGGGTCCATGCCCCATGCAAATGAGGGAACGTCTTGTCATGATAGCACTGATGCTACATCTGTGCCAGTGCTATCTGTTTTACAGAAGGGGACACACAAATGTCTGCAGCCATTTCTGTAAATACCATTGTGCCTCAGGGGCACACAGAGCAGGCACACAAGCCTGTTTTGCACTCAGGGCACAATGTATAATACAGCCCCTGGTGCTGTCCAAAACTGGCATAACAGCTCTACTGAGAATTGTTTGCCATCTCCATCTCTAGCATAGAAACTAGAAACGTTGTCGAGACGTGCTGGTGATGCATAAAGAATGTTTGCTGAGAAGTGCTGCCCATCACTATTACAGCAGCTCTGCTGAGAACTGTGGATGCTATCCACTACTAGTGTACCAGCCAAATGAGTGGATGTATTGTGGGGCTGGAGGGCATGTCAGGTTAATACTGGTGTGTTACTAGTTCAGGGATGCTACCTGGCCAATATTGGACTGAAATAGATAGGTATTTTTATGTCAAAAGCACTATAAAAATTGTAAAAGTCAGTATAAGCTGGTATTTTTTCCACATTGAAATATCAAGTTACAACAGTAAATCTAAAAGGCTGAGCTATTGGCTTTCCTAATGCTTTTTCTAACACCATGCACACTCATGGCTGGCAATGTTCCTTATTAAACAAGGCCAGTTCCATATCTGCTTATGCACGTGTGTGGATATGTCTTGACGCATGGCAGACATTTTTTAGGTTTGCGTACTAGACAACATGTGCTGTGAGACATATTGTGGGCTTACTAACAACAGGCTCGGAGCCTGTCTATTGCTTATCATTGATTGGCTTTCCTGTCTCTCCTATGTCCCAACTTTTCAATCTTGTATTTGAGTCTCCCATGAAGTACTGCTTCTTCAATGGCGGGCTTCTATATTTCAACTGCTTCGTTTTCAAGCACTACTTTTATATTTTCGGTTTGGTACTCTTTTTCTAGCTGTCTCCCTCGTGTACTTCTCTCCCCTGCACTCCATATTGCTCTCTGTTATCTGTGTGCTTTTTCTCACCTCCATGTTGCACTCCATCTAGTGTACCTCCCTTTTCTGATCCACATTGCTCCTTTGCCTGTTGGTTCCCCTTCCCACCCTGGCCATTCTGTCTCACCCATTGTTTCTCCTTCTAAATGTCATGCTCCCCCATTGCCTGCTCGCCCAGATGCTTTACCCCACCCATTCCGTGTTGTACTCTCGCCCATTGCTTCTCCTCCGGCCTCTTGCTCCCTCCATGCTGCTTTATCCCGTTACTTCTGCCCCATCTGAGTTGCTTCCCCCACAACTCAAACTTGGATCAGTAACTAAACAGAAAGAAAAGGCTTGTGCATAATTTGGTATTCACGCCCATGTATGCTGCACGTGCCTATAAAATGACGCTATTGGCCGCTTAAAAGGCTTTATGTTTTTCATTCTTTAGCCATGTTGCACAGCATCAGGGTTGCTGTACAACATGGCTAAGAACCACTAGTTTAGGCAATACGTCCAAAAGGCAAGAACTAATGGCTTCGCCAATGCTTGTTAATTTACTATTCTAATATGGCGGACTGCTAAATTGGAACTGTAAATAAAAATAAAAAAATGCAAAGGTGAAAAACAAGTGTCCTATATTACTCCAAGTAGCTATGGCAGATTTAGTTGCACCTACACAAGAGTTTTAGTTAAAGATTGGTGCTAATAAATCCCAAGGCTTACTAACCACACGCTCCATCTTATATACAGCATATTTGAAAAAGACTCTGTTAACCTTTTCACTGGTAGGCCTTTCCCCCCAAAGCTGAGTCATATTTTGGCTAGTTGAGGTAGTTTGCGCTTGGGGCTCCATAACTTCTTTTCAGATAAGGTACCCATGCCACATTTGCGACCTTTTTTTCCAAAATCCTAAGGAATCTAAAAATACCCAGGGTGACAGAGAAAAAAGGTAAAATATAGCAACATTTTGTGTTTTTTGAACAAAATAGGGGAAAAGTGCTCCAGATAAAAGTGTCTGCTTTCTTCTTAAAAATGGCATCCACAAACAGTTTGCTGTACTAATGTAATTATTTTCCCAGCTTTCAGGACCATGCAGAGCTGAATCAAAAAAATTAATTTTGTACCACAGTTTTGGCATTTTTGGAAAAGGTTGTCTATTTTCACTATTTTTTGTACTCTCAAATTACTTCCAGTTTGTGGTGGAAACCAGTGTGAAACCCAGGGGTGATCCAGAAAAGCAATATATTTCTGAAAATTAGACAACATTCCAAATTCAGCAATGGATCATATGTGCAGATCCCTCATGGTTTTCTCAAGGAAAATAACTGTTGAAATAAAGAAATATTGAAAATTAGTAGGAAAAAACGGGCATTCGTGACAAAATTGTAATCTGTAACTTTTTGACACCATGGCAGATTGCCAAAAGCAATATACTATTGTGTCAGCTAGCCCCATCTGGTTGCGGCGATATATAGGATTTGCAGATTCTTCAAGAACCGAAGGTACCTATAACAAACAACTGAGCTACACCATACAATGGGTTTTCATTGAGTACAGAGTATAGACCAATTCTTATAGCGATATAGGCAGAGTGAAAAATGGACATCAAGGAAACATTTGCATTTCTGAAATGGGTACAAGATATTGGCCCTCATTATGATATTGGCAGTAAATCCCACTTACCGCCACGCTAACTGCCGCCACCATACTGCCACGGATATCTGTTCACCATATTATGACACACACACACCAATCCGTCAATATTCAGCCACAGACACAAGTCAGCCACACCAAAGGTCAGTGATAAACTGGTGGTATCAAAACCCACACGTTACGCTAACAAAACAATGCCCACCACATTATGACCCACGAATCAGCACGGCGGACATTCAATGGCGGTAAACCATTGGCGGTACATACCGCTGCGTTCAAAATACAAGCACACAAAGAAAACTACACTGCATTGGTCAATTTGAATAACACACACCTGACACCCATACACACACCACACCCACACCACTATAAAACACACTCCCACATTACTCACAACCCCTTACGAATACAAACCATTGGCAGGAGACAGACACCACGACTACAGACAAAACCAGAGCCACACACCACCTACACCTATACACCATCCTCGCACCTCACATCACACACCCCAACACATCAGCCTACACACCCTCACCTACACACCTCACACAACACATATGGCACCACAAAGTCACCCCAGATTCTCAGAGGAGGAGCTAAGGGTCATGGTGGAGGAAATCATCAGGGTAGAGCATCAGCTATTTGGAACACAGGTGCAGCAGATATCCATTGCTAGGAAGATGGAGCTATGGTGGAGGATCGTGGACAGGGTCAACGCCATGGGACAGCACCCCAGAACAAGGGACGACATCAGGAAGAGGTGGAATGACCTACAGGGGAAGGTGCGTTCCATAGCAGCAAGACATCAGCACGCTATATAGAGGACTGGCGGTGGACCCCCACCTCCTCCCCCACAACAACATGGGAGGAGCAAGTCTTGGCAATCATGCATCCTGAGGGCTGGCCGGAGTAGGAGGAGGACTGGACTCTGGTAAGTCAACTCTATATTACTATCATCCCCCCACCTGCATGCCATCACATACCTCCACCCTCACCCTCACTCCCATCACTCCACCACCTCCCCCACGCCCCACCATCATATCCCACCCATCCCAATGGCAAGCCCTGCATGCACCACCAATGCATGGACATTATTCACAGCCCTGCATGGACACCTATCACCAAAGCATGCACACTAGAGAGAATCAGATAGCCTACCACATACCAACCCACACAAGTTAAAGCTGCCAGGCCAAATACAAACATATAGAGCAACCCACTGATGCACAATATGTCACACACAGAAACAATAACCCAGCATTTACATCCCCGCAGGTATCCCAGTCAATGTCACCGGAGAAGAGGTTCCAGCACTATCCAGTCCCCCAACTGAAGAGGCCCACACTGATGACAGCAACTCTGGTTGCCTGGATCTGGATGACCAACCTGGCCCATCAGGGTCCTCTGGACAGTCAATTACCCAGGCCCAGTCACACACCACCACAGAGCCTTCCCCATTGGAAACACCACAACAGCACCCACCCAGCGTACCCATACCTCTGTCCCCAGGACACGTCAATCAGCAGTGTGTCCACAACTACAGGGACCCCGGGGCACACCTCATACCCAAGACAATCAGGGGCCTGAGGTCAGTGGCAGTGGGCACATCTTTCAGGGGACAGAGGCACAGGTCAACAGGGGAAATGGGAGAAGTGTTGTGTGCCAGGGGGAGGACAGGACCAAGGAGCCGACTCTTCAGGAGGCACTGACCGAGATCCTGGGAGCCTACCAACATTCCCAAGATACGCTGGGCCAGATCCTGGACAACGTGCAGGAGAACAGGCAGCTACAGGAGGGACAGTAGCAGGGGATCAGGGAGTACTTGCAGGCCATCAACACCACCCTGGTCTCCACTGCAGGGGTGCTGGCAGACATGGTCAATATTATGAGGGAGGCAGTCTCACAACAGTGTGCCCCTGCCACTAGCCAGACATCTGAACTGCCTTCCACCTCTGCTGCTGCTAGTAGACAGGAGGCCCCGCCACAGGGCCAAAAGGCCAACAGCACCCCTCCCCCTGCAGAAGGTGAACCACCCCGCAAACGTTCCCTGCGATCCAGGAAGAATCCAGAGACTATTGTCAAGACCCCCACCAGGAAATGAGGCTCTCCTGATTGTCACCATTGTGTCCCACTCTTTTCCCCTGTCCACCTTGAACTGCCATTGGTCCCCTTCCTATGTCCCCTTGGACAATGCACCTGTGCTACAAATAGACTGGAACAATACCCTGGACTTTCCTCCATCATCACCCCATCCCAATGCACTTGCCCCTCTTCTTCTTAGCACTACAATAAATACCCTTGGAAAAAATAGAAGTATGGAGTATGTAACATTTTTTAAGTATGTATTCGTTTAACCAGGTTCAAACATTGCAATTCAATAGTACAGTAATGTTCACATACGAAAGACCTGTAGTTTCCTGCAGTGATCACACCAGGAGCGATAGTGGGGCACCAACATCTGCAAAATGAATTGCCAAAGGGTACAGTGAGTGGGCATAGAAGTGGGAAATAACAGCATGCCAGTGCCAAAGATAATCTAAATAATGACAATGAAATGTGAAGTAGCACTGTCTTACCTGTGTGTCATTGGAAGTATTGTCGTATCACTGCTGTTCTGTTGTCCGCACCCTCATCCTCTGCCTCCTCATCCTCACTGTCCAAAGGGTCCACTGTTGCCACACGGCCATGTCCAGCCTCCTCCTCCTGCTGAAAAGGCACATGGCGTCTCAAGGCAAGGTTGTGCAACATGCAGCATGCCACGAATATCTGGCAGACCTTCTTGGGTGAGTAGCACAGGGATCCACCAGTTAGATGGAGGCACCTGAAACTGGCCTTCAGGAGGCCAAAGGTCCGTTTGATTATCCTTCTTGTTCGCCCATGTGCCTCATTGTAACGTTCTTCTGCCCTTGTCCTGGCATTCCTCACAGGGGTCAGTAGCCATGATAGGTTGGGGTAACCTGAGTCACCTGCAACTATCAAGGGTCAACATTTAGCCAGACACTATCCTATATGGCCCCCATCATACCCATACACCAATATATACTGGGTGGGAACTAGGGCTCACCTATTAGCCACCCCGGTACCTCTGTAGTTGGGCCATCACATTTGGGATGCTGCTTTTCCTCAGAATAAAGGCATTATGCACAGACCCAGGATACTTAGCATTGACATGGGAGATGTACTGGTCCACCAAGCACACCATCTGGACATTAATGGAGTGGAAACTCTTATGATTTCTGAACACCTGTTCATTTTGCCTGGGGGGGACAAATGCAATTTGAGTTCCATCAATTGCCCCAATTATGTTGGGGTATGTCCCATTGCATAGAAGTCAGCCTTCACTGTGGCCAAATCATACCCTTGGGAGAAAACAATGTAGCTGCACATGTGTTTAATCAGGGAAGACAACAGTCTGGTCAGAACTATTGAGAACATTGGCTGTGACATTCCTGCAGCCAAGCCCACTGTCACTTGGAAAGAACCAGTTGCCAAGAAATGGATCAATCAGGTCAGGCTCCAGTTGGGCACACAACTCTGTGATTGTGGCCCAGTCAAGTCTATAGGTGAGGATAATATGCCTGTCCTCCATTGTTGCCAAGTCCACTAGGGGTCTGTACACGGGGGTATGTCTCCATCTCCTATTCATCTGCAGCGGTTACAGTCTAAGGGACAAAAGAGTGAGGAGCCGGTCACAAACTGAACACTGGAGCCTCACCAGTACAATGCATGATGTTAATTTGTAATGGTTAAGTGGGATTTGTCCTGTATGTCCAATTTTTAACTGTGACGCAGTTATTATCCAGGGCCTGCCCCCCACCCCCAAAAAATGGCGTCAGCCTATCCTGTGTAAAGGGACAGGTGGAAATGAGGTAATTCTGCTGACATTGCGCACCGTTGCGGTAGGCAGTCGAGAACTGCCTTGCAACTCCTCATTGGTTAACATTGGGCCCTATGGTGCAGTGGCCAATGGTGATCTACCCCGGTGGTGACGGTATGCACTGCCGTGGACGTGACTGCCATTTTCTATCTTATCACTCACTTGCTACCTGACCTTCAACAGGAGAGGACCTACACTGCATGTGCTGCTGTGACCTGTGTCTGGAACCTACCATGGCCCGTGTGGTTGCGGAAAGGGCCCCTGCCTTCACCTCAGCGGAGTTGGAGCGACTGGTGGATGGGGTCCTACCCCAGTATGAACTGCTGTATGGGCCTCCAGACCAACAGGTGAGTACACTGTGGGTACGATGCATGTGGCATGAATACATGGAGTGGTGTGTGTGAAGGCCTCGTGTAGGGGGGTGGCTGTCTCCTGGGCAGCATGCAGCTTGTGTGCTGGGCCGTGTGTGTAAACGGTGATGTGAAGGGGTATGGTGGGCCATAGGTGTAACAGGCAGGACAGTCTGACTGATACCATTTCCTGTGTGTTTTTCCTCTGCAGGTCAGCGCCCATCAAAAAAGGGTATACGGTGTGCCATCACCAAGGAGGTACGGACCCTGGGTGTCTATGGCAGGCAGAGCACCCACTGTCAGAAATGGCGGGAGGACCTGAGATGCTGGGCACGGAAGAAGGCGGAGGCCCAGCTGGGGATAGCCTCCCAACAAGGAAGGGGTACCTGTCGAACCCTGACCCCCCTGATGGCCTGCATACTGGCGGTGGACTAGCCTGAGCCGGACGGGCACTTGAGGGCTTCACAGCAGCCCATCATTACATTTACGCATAGTAGGATGGTATCCAGGTGAGGGATGTGTGTCAGTGGGTGTCCCTAGGCCAGGTCTGACATTGCAGAGTAGGTCCCATGTTGGCCAGGGTTCTGAAGTGATAATCCTGCTTCCTAGTTCGCAGGCTTCCACAACTGGTCAGGGCTGGGTGGGTCCCAGGTGTGCTGCATTTGGCGGTGTGTGCCCCTCCCCATGCCTTGGTGGCTAGCATTATAACTGGTAGGGCAATGCATAGTGTGTAGGGCTGTTCCCTGTGTGTGAGGGTGGTGTGTACGCCAACAGTGGTGTTGGTGCAGCCACTGACCCAGTGTATCCTTTGTCTCTTCCCCCCCTTTTTGTTTTGTCACCCTGTCCTTATGTGCATTAAGATCATCTGGCGGAGGAGCAGAGGCACCGGCGACGGAGGGAGCTGCATCCCACAGGACCAAGGAGGCAGAGTCCACCAACGGTGAGGGCACGAGCGGGACGGAGAGTGAGAGGAGCACTACGACAGGAACAAGAGGGGACAGTTCAGACACAGATACCTCCTACGATAGAAGCTTCCTGGGGGTGGCAGACACCTCTGTGCCCACCCGAGCTACAGGTACATCTGCCACCCCCTGTACCAGCACCACCCTCCCAGCAGCCCCTCAGCGGTTGGCCATGCCCGCTAACCCACCCAGCGTACCCATACCTCTGTCCCCAGGACACGTCAATCAGCAGTGTGTCCACAACTACAGGGACCCCGGGGCACACCTCATACCCAAGACAATCAGGGGCCTGAGGTCAGTGGCAGTGGGCACATCTTTCAGGGGACAGAGGCACAGGTCAACAGGGGAAATGGGAGAAGTGTTGTGTGCCAGGGGGAGGACAGGACCAAGGAGCCGACTCTTCAGGAGGCACTGACCGAGATCCTGGGAGCCTACCAACATTCCCAAGATACGCTGGGCCAGATCCTGGACAACGTGCAGGAGAACAGGCAGCTACAGGAGGGACAGTAGCAGGGGATCAGGGAGTACTTGCAGGCCATCAACACCACCCTGGTCTCCACTGCAGGGGTGCTGGCAGACATGGTCAATATTATGAGGGAGGCAGTCTCACAACAGTGTGCCCCTGCCACTAGCCAGACATCTGAACTGCCTTCCACCTCTGCTGCTGCTAGTAGACAGGAGGCCCCGCCACAGGGCCAAAAGGCCAACAGCACCCCTCCCCCTGCAGAAGGTGAACCACCCCGCAAACGTTCCCTGCGATCCAGGAAGAATCCAGAGACTATTGTCAAGACCCCCACCAGGAAATGAGGCTCTCCTGATTGTCACCATTGTGTCCCACTCTTTTCCCCTGTCCACCTTGAACTGCCATTGGTCCCCTTCCTATGTCCCCTTGGACAATGCACCTGTGCTACAAATAGACTGGAACAATACCCTGGACTTTCCTCCATCATCACCCCATCCCAATGCACTTGCCCCTCTTCTTCTTAGCACTACAATAAATACCCTTGGAAAAAATAGAAGTATGGAGTATGTAACATTTTTTAAGTATGTATTCGTTTAACCAGGTTCAAACATTGCAATTCAATAGTACAGTAATGTTCACATACGAAAGACCTGTAGTTTCCTGCAGTGATCACACCAGGAGCGATAGTGGGGCACCAACATCTGCAAAATGAATTGCCAAAGGGTACAGTGAGTGGGCATAGAAGTGGGAAATAACAGCATGCCAGTGCCAAAGATAATCTAAATAATGACAATGAAATGTGAAGTAGCACTGTCTTACCTGTGTGTCATTGGAAGTATTGTCGTATCACTGCTGTTCTGTTGTCCGCACCCTCATCCTCTGCCTCCTCATCCTCACTGTCCAAAGGGTCCACTGTTGCCACACGGCCATGTCCAGCCTCCTCCTCCTGCTGAAAAGGCACATGGCGTCTCAAGGCAAGGTTGTGCAACATGCAGCATGCCACGAATATCTGGCAGACCTTCTTGGGTGAGTAGCACAGGGATCCACCAGTTAGATGGAGGCACCTGAAACTGGCCTTCAGGAGGCCAAAGGTCCGTTTGATTATCCTTCTTGTTCGCCCATGTGCCTCATTGTAACGTTCTTCTGCCCTTGTCCTGGCATTCCTCACAGGGGTCAGTAGCCATGATAGGTTGGGGTAACCTGAGTCACCTGCAAATATCAAGGGTCAACATTTAGCCAGACACTATCCTATATGGCCCCCATCATACCCATACACCAATATATACTGGGTGGGAACTAGGGCTCACCTATTAGCCACCCCGGTACCTCTGTAGTTGGGCCATCACATTTGGGATGCTGCTTTTCCTCAGAATAAAGGCATTATGCACAGACCCAGGATACTTAGCATTGACATGGGAGATGTACTGGTCCACCAAGCACACCATCTGGACATTAATGGAGTGGAAACTCTTATGATTTCTGAACACCTGTTCATTTTGCCTGGGGGGGACAAATGCAATTTGAGTTCCATCAATTGCCCCAATTATGTTGGGGTATGTCCCATTGCATAGAAGTCAGCCTTCACTGTGGCCAAATCATACCCTTGGGAGAAAACAATGTAGCTGCACATGTGTTTAATCAGGGAAGACAACAGTCTGGTCAGAACTATTGAGAACATTGGCTGTGACATTCCTGCAGCCAAGCCCACTGTCACTTGGAAAGAACCAGTTGCCAAGAAATGGATCAATCAGGTCAGGCTCCAGTTGGGCACACAACTCTGTGATTGTGGCCCAGTCAAGTCTATAGGTGAGGATAATATGCCTGTCCTCCATTGTTGCCAAGTCCACTAGGGGTCTGTACACGGGGGTATGTCTCCATCTCCTATTCATCTGCAGCGGTTACAGTCTAAGGGACAAAAGAGTGAGGAGCCGGTCACAAACTGAACACTGGAGCCTCACCAGTACAATGCATGATGTTAATTTGTAATGGTTAAGTGGGATTTGTCCTGTATGTCCAATTTTTAACTGTGACGCAGTTATTATCCAGGGCCTGCCCCCCACCCCCAAAAAATGGCGTCAGCCTATCCTGTGTAAAGGGACAGGTGGAAATGAGGTAATTCTGCTGACATTGCGCACCGTTGCGGTAGGCAGTCGAGAACTGCCTTGCAACTCCTCATTGGTTAACATTGGGCCCTATGGTGCAGTGGCCAATGGTGATCTACCCCGGTGGTGACGGTATGCACTGCCGTGGACGTGACTGCCATTTTCTATCTGATCACTCACTTGCTACCTGACCTTCAACAGGAGAGGACCTACACTGCATGTACTGCTGTGACCTGTGTCTGGAACCTACCATGGCCCGTGTGGTTGCGGAAAGGGCCCCTGCCTTCACCTCAGCGGAGTTGGAGCGACTGGTGGATGGGGTCCTACCCCAGTATGAACTGCTGTATGGGCCTCCAGACCAACAGGTGAGTACACTGTGGGTACGATGCATGTGGCATGAATACATGGAGTGGTGTGTGTGAAGGCCTCGTGTAGGGGGGTGGCTGTCTCCTGGGCAGCATGCAGCTTGTGTGCTGGGCCGTGTGTGTAAACGGTGATGTGAAGGGGTATGGTGGGCCATAGGTGTAACAGGCAGGACAGTCTGACTGATACCATTTCCTGTGTGTTTTTCCTCTGCAGGTCAGCGCCCATCAAAAAAGGGTATACGGTGTGCCATCACCAAGGAGGTACGGACCCTGGGTGTCTATGGCAGGCAGAGCACCCACTGTCAGAAATGGCGGGAGGACCTGAGATGCTGGGCACGGAAGAAGGCGGAGGCCCAGCTGGGGATAGCCTCCCAACAAGGAAGGGGTACCTGTCGAACCCTGACCCCCCTGATGGCCTGCATACTGGCGGTGGACTAGCCTGAGCCGGACGGGCACTTGAGGGCTTCACAGCAGCCCATCATTACATTTACGCATAGTAGGATGGTATCCAGGTGAGGGATGTGTGTCAGTGGGTGTCCCTAGGCCAGGTCTGACATTGCAGAGTAGGTCCCATGTTGGCCAGGGTTCTGAAGTGATAATCCTGCTTCCTAGTTCGCAGGCTTCCACAACTGGTCAGGGATGGGTGGGTCCCAGGTGTGCTGCATTTGGCGGTGTGTGCCCCTCCCCATGCCTTGGTGGCTAGCATTATAACTGGTAGGGCAATGCATAGTGTGTAGGGCTGTTCCCTGTGTGTGAGGGTGGTGTGTACGCCAACAGTGGTGTTGGTGCAGCCACTGACCCAGTGTATCCTTTGTCTCTTCCCCCCCTTTTTGTTTTGTCACCCTGTCCTTATGTGCATTAAGATCATCTGGCGGAGGAGCAGAGGCACCGGCGACGGAGGGAGCTGCATCCCACAGGACCAAGGAGGCAGAGTCCACCAACGGTGAGGGCACGAGCGGGACGGAGAGTGAGAGGAGCACTACGACAGGAACAAGAGGGGACAGTTCAGACACAGATACCTCCTACGATAGAAGCTTCCTGGGGGTGGCAGACACCTCTGTGCCCACCCGAGCTACAGGTACATCTGCCACCCCCTGTACCAGCACCACCCTCCCAGCAGCCCCTCAGCGGTTGGCCATGCCCGCTAACCCAAGAGGGTGGGCATCTCCTTTGCCCCAGGCACCGAAACACAGCAGACAGATACCTCCTACAACCACTCCCTCTTCCTCCACTCCCAAACCTTTACCTCTCCCTGCCCCAATGTCCCTAAAAGGTTTTTCCTCTCCACCATTGACCTCTTTCCTACCCCTCCCCCCCTCATCCTTCACATCTAGTCAGGGTGGCAAAAACCCAGGCATGCACCTCAGCCAACCAGTCCATGGGCCCAGTAGTCTCTGCACCCACTCGTGGTGGGAAAGGATCCAGGGCACATGTCCAGTGGTTGAACGAGCCTGCACCAGGCAGCCTCAAGGAAAGGGTGCCTACCCCAGCTGTGGGCCAGAAAACCAAGGAGCCAGCCCCAGCTGCTGCCAGGAAGGGCAAGGAGCCATCCCCAGCTGCTGCCAGGAAGGGCAAGGAGCCAGGCCAAGCTGCTGCCAGGAAGGGCAAGGAGCCAGCACCAGCAGGCAGGAAGGACAAGGGGCCTGGTGCAGGGACTCAGACGGAGCCCCCATCACCAATGGTTGTGCAGCCGTCTGAGGCTGCAGGGGATGGGCTGGAGCCTCCCACCACCACCAGCAACAGCAGCACCACCACCAGTGGGCAGCCATCCGAGGATGTAGAGGATGGGCTGGAGCCTCCCCCCACCAGCAGCAGCACCACCACCACCAGTGGACAGCCATCTGAGGCTGCAGGGGATGGGCTGGAGCTTCCCCCCACCACCACCAGCAGCACCACTACTGAGCAGCCGTCACCACCAGCGGACAGCATGTAGTCCTGCCTCCATAGGCTGCTGTGCGGCCTGCCACCTGCAAATCCAGTGGGTATGACACCCACCTGTGAGACTGTGACCTTGCACTCCCCAGGATCAGGAGCACAGGGCGCGATGCCCCCTCCAGAACCAGTGGGTATGAGACCCACCTACCCCAGCCTCCCCAGGATCAAGAGCACAGGGCACGATGCCCCCTCCAGAACCAGTGGGTATGAGACCCACCTACCCCAGCCTCCCCAGGATCAAGAGCACAGGGCACGATGCCCCCTTCAGAACCAGTGGGTATGAGACCCACCTACCCCAGCCTCCCCAGTTTAGAGTCTGTGGCCTTGCACTCCCCAGGACCAAGCACAGGGCATGTGGGCAAGTCATCCACTTGAGAGACTGTGGCCTTGCACTCCCCAGGACAGAGCAATGGACATGTTGCTCCCTTCAGAGCATATGGGCAAGTCACTCACTTGAGAGACTGTGGCCTTGCACTCCCCAGGATCAAGCACAGGGCATGTTGCCCCCTCCAGAAACAGTGGTCTTGTTCCATCTGCCTGCTGAGGTGCCCCCCCTATTCCCCATCCCCCTGAGGTGCCTGCCTATTTTCCAACTGATGACCCCGCAGTGCTCTCTCCGTGTTGCTGCAGGTGACAGGTGGAGCCTTAGACTTTGGCCTGTGGCCCACGCACAATGAAGACTGGGCAGTGTCCCTGAACTGTACATATGTATATACCAGTTACATTGCAATTTCAAATTTCTAGTGTGTTGATATTATTACACTCACTTTAGCACATTCCTGTTGTCCTTGCATTATTCCTCAGGGGTACAGGGTAAATATGTTTTATTACTGCAGCTGTATGTGTGTTTGGTGTGGGGGGGGGGTGTTGTGCGTGTGTGTGTATCACTCTCTTTTTCCTCCCCCCCGTGTGGTAGGCGGCTGTACTCACCGTGGTCGTCTTCGCCATCGTTGGTGTTCGAGGTGGAGCAGGAAGTGGAAAACCATTGGAAATATTTGCAGCTCGGACCCCATGGCGGCGTGGTTGTTCCCTGTGTCTCCAAAGGTGAGTCCTTTCCCTTCACTAATGGTATACTATTCAATGCTCTCACAAGTCTCCCGATTGAAATGGTGCCTCACTTGTGTGGATAGGCCTAGTGCCTGCAACAGAATACAGCCAAAAACGCAACATTGATGCATTTTTCCAACTAAAATGTACCCCCTTTTCCCAATGTGGGTGGCGCTAGATTTTGCACCCTAGCTCAGATGACACCTAGGCAAACCTAATAAACCTGTACATTTTTGCAAACTATACACCTAGGGGTATCCAGGAAGGGCGGACTTGTGTGGCTCTCACCAAGGTTCTGTTAACAAGAATCTCTTTCCAACCACACAATTTGTCCAAAAACACATTTTCCCCACATTTATGTGATGGAAAGTTCTGGATCTGAGGGGAGCCACAAACTTCCTTCTTCCCAGCATTTCTCCAAGTCTCCCGATATAAATGATACCTCACTTGTGTGGTTAGGCCAAGTGCATGTGACAGGAAACGGCCCAAAACACAACGTAGATAATAACATTTTCCACTGAAAACTGACCCTTTTTTTGCAAAGTGCCTATCTGTGTATTTTGAAAAATAGCTCAGCTGGCACGGAGGGAAACACAGTAAACCTGTATATTTTTTAATAGTAGACACCTAGGGCAATCCAGGATGGGGTGTGTTGTGTGACTCTCGCCAGGTTCTGTTAGCCAGAATCTCTTGCAATCGTCAAAATTTGTCTAAAAAACACATTTTCCTCACATTTCTGTGATGGAACATTCTGGAATCTGAGGGGAGCCATACATTTCCTGCTACCCAGCATTTCCCTCTGTCTCCTGATAAAAATGATACCCCACTTTTATGGATGGGCCAATTGCTTGTGACAGGGAAGGGCCACAAACGTGTAGAGATTGAGGGGGAACCAAAGTGGGTTCCAAAGGGCAGGGTTTTTTAATAGGTTTTTAGGCTGAATCTGCATCCACACAAATGAGGTATCATTTTTATTGGGAGACTAAAGGGAACACTGGGTGGTAGGCAATTTGTGGTTTAATTCTGTTTCTGGAAGAATATGACACACAAATGCAAGGAAAATGTTTGATTTTACTCACATTTTGAGGTTTGCAGGGCATTGTGGGTAGGAAAACTTGCTGGGACCACAAGAGACACATCACCCTGTACTCCCCTGGGTGTCTAGTTTACAAACATATTTAGAGCCGTAGATTTTCCCTAGAGACAATGTACACCTTGGCAGAGAAAGACCGAAAAGACAAATATTACTGCACAACCATCTATTCCTCAAGGACACTCACACACTGGTGTGATCTGACACAAGGGTGAGTGATGGTTCAATATATAACATTTTATGAAGAGATTTCACAAAAATGAAATACCTCGTTAATAATTGAAAAGTTTAAAAACTGAAGCTCGTGAGCTGTAAAGCCGCGTCAAGGCACCAACCACTTTACAGCCCATTCACACACCTTTCGTACTTGACACGCACAAGACCATTCACAACGCCAGCCACGGGCCCAGCACAAGTCAACACTCATATCAATAAACAGTCCCATTCAAGGACCCAACACTTTCATACAACCACATGACAGGCACAGTTATCACACCCAGCTGGTGGCTGACAGAGTGTGCGGACTGGCGTTGGGCTAGCAGCGTGTGTAGTGACCAGCAAGTCACTACTCCCACACCTCCAGCCAAATGCCAGCTCACACACACAACCAGCCAAGCACCAGCTCCCACACTCCACCAGCCAAGCGCCAGACCACGCACACTGCAGGCCAAATGCCAGTCCATGCACACCACCAGCCAAGCTTCAGTCGACGCAATCTGCCAGCCAAGTGGCAGTCCACACACACTGCAGGCCAAATGCCAGTTCATAAACACCATCAGCCAAGCACCAGTCCATGTACACCTTCAGCCAAGTGCCAGTCTACGCACACTGCCGCCCAACTACCAGTCCAAACACTCCGCCAGCCAAGTGCCAGTTCATGCACACTACCAGCCAACTGCCAGTCCACTCACACCGCCAACAAATTTTTTAACAAAAAAGAAAACCCAGACCAACTGGAAGTACATTCAAAACTACAAACACAACAGCTCAAACTAAATACATCACAACAATGCCAACTGTGAAACTAAAGTATTAAATGATACAGACCAGGCAGTTCCCTTTACGCTCACGGTTGCTCACAAAAACTCCAGTGCGTGTGGTACAATCTAAAACATGCGGGCACAAACAGCCTAGGTTTAGAAGGACAGTCAGGGCAGTGCATACGACTCTCCTTCCGCATGACTCTTCGCATACAGATGCTACATCTCTTAAAGAGATTCTTTGATTTTGGGCATGGGAGGAATGTAATCAAGAAAGGGGCAAACTTTCAATCTAGCCACATCCTCCACCACTCCAGCTCTAGGAACACTTGCCCATTTCCACAACAACAAGGCTGTCTATGACAGACTGCTGAAACTGAACAAATGTCATCTTTGACTCTGGAGAACAATCCTTGAAGACAACAAAAGCATTGAAGATTGCAAGAATAAACAAATAGATAGCCAACTTCTTATACCAAATGTAAGTCTTATGTCCAGCAGTGTAAGGTTCGAGCCTCTGATCTACTCTATCTGCACCACCCATGTGCTTATTATAGTCTAAAATGCACACAGGGTTGTACACTTCAGCAACATGACCTCAACAGTCACAGGTGAAGTACTTTCATCATAGTTGGTAGTCAGCATGTAGATATCCCTCTTGTCTGCACATTTTATAGCTAGCAGATCATCACTATGCAAGGCACTGCACTGTCCCCTCTCAAGTTTTTTTTACAAACAAGCTCCTTTTGATAAGATTTATGGTTAGAGTGGACTGTGCCACAAGCAACACTGTGCAGTTTGAACAACTCCCTAAACAACTGCACACCAGTGAAGAAGTTATCAATGTATAAATGGTGACATTTGTTAGAAAGTCCTCTACCAAGTTCCTGCACAATTGTTTCACTAACTCTGAAAATGGATGGATAACCATGGGGGTTAGTAGTGAAATCCCTACTAGTGTACACCCTGAAATTATAGAACATATCCCATACCACCCTCAGACAGCATATACATCTTAATTCCATTACGTGCCCTCTTGCTAGGAATGTACTGCCTAAAACCGAAAAGGCCCTTGAACAGGACCAAAGACTCATCCACAGCTATTTCTTTCCCTGGAACATAGATCTGTGAAAATAGATCTACAAAGTGATCAAGTACAGGCTGAATCTTAATAAGACGGTCACAATCAAGGTGATCTTGTGGCAACGTTGAAGCATTATTAACAAAATACAGCATCCGAAGCAGAAGCAAATACCTATCACAACTCATGATTGCAGTAAATATGGCCATTACTATCAGGGTACAGGTAGACCAGTATGAAAACAGTGCCATTCAAGAACCCATCACTTTCAAAATCACATGTGGCAGATACAGCCGTCACACTGGTTGCCAGCTGACAAAATGTGTGGACTGGCATTTGGCTTGCAGTGTGTGTAGTGCAAGCAGCAGGTCACTTCTCACACACCTCCAGCCAAATGCCAGCACACACATCCACCAGCCAAATACCAGCTCCCACACGCTGTCAGCCAAGTGCCAGTCCATGCACACCGCCGGCCAAGTGCCAGTCCACTCACACCTTCAGCCAAGCGCCAGTCTTCACACAATACCAGCCAAGTTCCCAGTCCACGCACACTGCCACCCAAGCACCAGTCCATGCACACCGCCAGATAAAAGCCAGTCAGTGCACACCACCAGCCAAGCGCCAGTCCATGCAGACCACCATCACATTTTTTTTTAACAAAAAAGAAACCACAAACCAATTGGAAGTAAACACAAAACTGCAAACACAACAGCTCTAACTAGATACATCACAATAATGGCAACTGTGAAACTGAACAAAAAATAAATATAAAACGATACAGACCAGGCAGTTCACTTTTACGCTCACGGCTGCTCCCAAAAACTCTATTGTGTGTGGTACAATCTTAAATATGCGGGCACAAACAGCCCAGGCTTAGAAGGACAGTCGGGCAGTACATACAACTCTCCTTCTGTGCACCTCTTCGCATACAGACTCTACATCTCCAACTGGGAAAGTCTTTTTCGGGCGTGGGAGGAATGTGATCAGGAAAGTGGTGATCTTTCAAACTAGCCACATGTTCCACCACTCCAACTCTAGGAACACTTGCCTGTTCCACTACAAGAAGGCTGCTATCACAGACTCCTGAAACTGAACAAATGTCATCTTGGACTTTGGAGAACAATCCTTAAACACAACAAAAGCATTAAAAGTTGTTTTGTGGAATTAATGGATAGCCAACTTCTAATACCAAATGTAAGCCTTAGGAACAGCAGTGTAGGGTTCCAAACTCTGATCTAATCCATCTAACACCACCTATGTGCATATTATAGTCTAAAATGCACACAGGTTTGCATACTTTAGCAATCTGACCCCGAACCATCACAGGTGAAGTACTTTCATCACGTATGGTAGTCGGCATGTCGACATCTCTCTTGACTGAAAATTTCACAGCTAGAAGGTCATCACTATGCAAAGCACTGCACTGCAGTGTACCCCTCCCAGGTTTTTATTTACAAACAAGCTCTCCTATGTAACGTTTAAGCTTAGAGCTTGTGCCACAAGCAACAGTGTACACTTCGAACAATTTTCTGAACAATTGCAACAAGTGTAGAAGTTAACTACATATAACTGGGGACCTCTACGAACTTCCCACACAATCTTCTCACTAACTCCAAAAGTGGACGGACAACCAGGGGGGTCAATACTGGAATCCCTACTAGTGTACACCTTGAAATTATTGACATATCCAGTCCTATTCTCAGACAGAATATACATCGTAATTCCATAGTGTGCCTTCTTGCTAGGAATGCACTGTCTAAAAACCAAACAGCCCTTAAACAGGACCAAAGACTCACTGACAGCTATTTCTTTCCCTGGAACATAGCTCTAAAAAACTATCTACAAAGTGATCAAGGACAAGCCAAAACTCAAAAAGACTGTCACAATCAGGGTGATCCTGTGGCAACACTAAAGCATTATCAACAAAATGCAACATCAGAGGCAGAAGAAAATACCGATCACGACTCATGGTTGCAGAAAATATAGCTGTTGCCATGAAGGGACTAGTAGGCCAATCTGAAGACAGTGATGGCTTCCTTATCAAACCCATCAAAAAAGTTAAACTCAAGAACTTCTTCAACTCCTTCAGTCCACTGGGTAGTTCTGGAGTGGGGGTTAAGTCTGACACTGTTTTCCCTAAAATACCGTTCAGCATAAAAATTAGTCTGCTCAACAATCTCATCGAAAAATACATTGTCCATAAAGAACTGAAAGAAATGTATAGGCAAAAAGTTTTCAGTATTTACTCTACACCCTACAACACCAGTAAAGACAGACAAAGCCCGCTGCACCCTGTTTGGGGCAACCCAGAGTTCAGCTCATCCAGTGGGAAAGCCGTGCAGCCTAAGGCTGCAATCCAGATGGCTCTTTCTGCACTGTTTGCATATCAGTGTCCTCCTCTAAAAGAGGCACTTTCTCTGCACTGAGAGTGGCTTCATTATCAGATGATTCCTCTAAGACAGAAAACTTACTGCCAGAATCTTGCTTTTCCTCTTCTGCATCCGATGCAGTCAGTTACATAACCATGGTCAGAGGAAGATTTAAAAAGGACACCAACAACCTGATGAGCGGTCATCTTGTGGCGAGTAATAATCCTTACTAATAAAATTAGTGTGACAAATAAGTGAACAACAATCAACACTGTGTAAAGTAGGTAGTAAACAAAGTGTGGCTTGATCACAAAGACCTATATATTGAAAAACAATACCACTTACCAGAGACAGTACAACTCACCGGTACCTACTCTGCACAGACACAGCAAGCACCAACGATATCCAACTAGAAAGGAAAAACAACAAACAAAATTACTCACAAGACTACACAATTCACATCATGCACAAACCCAAGGAGAATTTCACACACAATAAAACAGAAGCTAAGCATGCTGCTATTATTGCACCATTTATAAAAAACACATTCTTGCAAGGAAAAGATACTCATTTAGAGTAAATAGTACAAAAAACGTTTTCTTACCTAACACATGCAACTACACAAACTGCAGATCTACCAGTGACGAAACCACAAGCAGGAATCACAGTAAAGAAAATCAAAAGCTTTGCACTAGAATAAAAATGAGAAATAACATCACAAATGAAAGAAATTATACAGTTAACATTATAAAACGCTATGTCATTACCCAAATGCCACTCCACACACACTGCCAGCCAAACGCTAGTCCACAGATACCACCAGCCAAACTCCAGACACACACAAAATCTTTTGTTGGTCTCTAGTGGTTTTCTGCCCCCCTTGGGGCAGATGGACCTAAATCTAAGGCCAATTTGCCACCAAGGGGGACAGAAAAACAGTAAATATAAACACAACCCTCTGTTCCCCTCCACCCCCCAACTAGGACAACACTTACCCAAGGGGCCACCTCCAATTAGGATATAAAAAAAAACACTTGTGCTAGTGGGTTTTCTGCCCTGGGCCAGATGTGCCTCCAAACAGGGCCAATCTGCTCCTGGGGAGGGGGGTGGGGCACAAAACAGCCAAAAGGAATTTTAAACATTATCATCCTCCATAGGGGTGACCCTTGTTCAAGGGGCCACCCCAAACATATTAGAAAAAAATCCCTGGTGCTAGTGGGTTTTCTGCCCCCCCCCCCCCCCCCCTACCCCCAAGGTTAGAGAGGCCTTCAAATAGGGACAATCTGGCTTGGGAGGGGAGAAAACAGCCAAAAGGAATTTTGAACAATATTATCCGCAATAGGGGAGGCCCTTGCCAAAGGGGCTGCCCCCAAATATAATATAAAAAACCCTGGTGCTAGTGGGTTTTCTGCCCTGGGCCAGATTTACCTCCAAATAGGGCCAATCTGCTACCGGGAAGGGGATGTAGGGGGGCAGAAAACAGCCAAAAGTTATTTCAAATTCCATAGAGGTGACCCTTGTCCAAAGGGCTGCATGAAACATATTAGAAAGAAATCCCTGGTGCTAGTGGGTTTTCTGCCCTCCCCACACCACCACCCCCGGGGGGCAGAGGGGTATCCAAATAGGGCCAATCTGCCTCGGTGTGGACATAAAACAGCCAAAAGGAATTTTGAACAATATCATCCCCCAACAGGGGAGGCCCTTGCCCAAGGGGCCAAACCCACACATAATATTGTTTTTTAAAACTGGTGCTAGTGGGTTTTCTGCCCTTCCTGGGGACAGATGGGCATTCAAATAGAATGCTCCCAGGGGGTAGAAAATGGCAAAAGTAATTGTAAACATTATTATCCCAATGGGAGCAGCCCTTGCCCAAGGGGCCGCCCCCAAATATAATCCAAAATAATCCCTGGCACCAGTGGGTTTTTTCTTCCCCTTCCCCAGGGGCAGATGGGCCTCCAAATAGGGCCAATCTGCCCCCACGGGTGGCAGAAAATTGCCAAAACATTGCTCCTTTCATTTTTAGGGGCCCTTGCCCAAGGGGCCACTCAGTTTTATCAAACAGAAAATCCCTGGTGCTAGTGGGGGCACACCTGCTGCACGATCACGACCCCATTCACTATTGTACAGCAGGAATGCCCTGCAGAGAGACATTGAGGAGAGGAAGAACTCTTTCCTCTCACACGATGCCTCTGCGTATGGTAAAACCCCCAGCAAGAAACACCTACCTGCTCTGACGAATGCTGGAAGTCATATGGCTTCCAGCATGTTGGGCGGTTTATAATGACGTCAGTGTGCACCGTGCGTGTCAACGTCTTGGGATCACCAAGAGGTGCGGGTTTTGAGTGGCAGCAGAAGTGCTTCCGCTACCATCCCTCATGGGGTGGGTGAAAGTGAGTGCCCATGGGTGGAGCGCCAGTGCTTCCCCCATAGGCATATGCAAGGACGGGATGGTTCCGTCCTCAGCACATGCCCACCACGGCTGGTGACAGAACCATTCCGTCATCAGCATGCAAGGGGTTAACATGGGAAATGCACTATTTTGACCCCCTTTTTTTTCATTCCCCACTTGACTGATCATCCCGAAACTTCCCATGCACAACAAGATTCTTGTGCACACTTTCTTTGGAAAATTTTGTGAAGATTCTTCAAATGGTGTGAAAGATGCAAGTCAAAATACACTTTCTCTTTGGAAACTAGGTCCTAAGGTTTTAAATATATATATTCACAGGGACGTTATATTTAGGAAATAGAATTTAAAAAACCATAGAAATTCACTTAAAAACACAAAGGTTTTAGGGACGTTATAGTTAGGTTCTGAATTTACTCGCACAAAACCACAGAAATTCAGCAGTTATAGATAGAGTTATTTCAAGTAACTATAATTTGTGCCGTAAGATAACTATATGTGCGCAGGGAAAGAGACGAGAACGCCTGCTCCTAGCAAACGAGAGGTGTTTAACAACTCTTACTTGCTGGGAGCGGAGATGTGTTTGCTCTGACTTAGTCGGAGCAGTCAAAGCTCCCTCCAAGTCAAAACAAACAGCCATGTCCTAGGGGTGGGCACCCAACATTCACAGTTTTTTATTTAATAATTTGACTGCTAATGTTTCATTGATATTTTTATTGACATTATAAATGTTGTCATGAGTGCTGTAATATCTGGGGTAATTATCAGTGCACGGTGTGGATGCGAGTTATAGTTACTTGAAATACCTTTAATTATAAGTGCTTAATTTCTATGGTTTTGTGCAAGTAAATTCAGAACTTAATTATAAAATCCATGCCGTACGTTGTTAAATATAAAATAAATAAGGTAAATAAGAAATGTCTAGTATCCAAAATATTATGAACAACACATTAATATGAACACAATATTTTTTGTTATTGGCAGGGCTGGAGTAGAGGTAGCCAAGTAATATTTTTAAGATTGGACATGGAGTCAGGGCATTATGAATGAGAGGACTATTTTAAAACGGAAAACATTTTGTATCATCTAGTATTCTTTCACTGTGACTAGTTTTTTTTGCCTTGAGCTAATTTCTACCTGATGCACGTTAAATAAATCTGTTCAGTCTCACTGAAAACGCACTGGCTGCAAAAAAAATAAAAATAAATCCATGACACCTGTTTTTTTAAGTGAATTTTTATGCTTTTTTTTTTTTTAATGTAAAGTAATTTTAGTTGCTATACATTAATCCAACCATTACTTTGCATGGTTTTCGGTTGTACGCAGTGGAGGCTGGCCGCTGGGATTAGCCTGTGGCCTGGCCTCACATCCAGATCCCCACAACCTTTGGCTGAGCATGGCGGGGGTTGGCCACAGGGCCTGGCCTGCGGCCAACCCCCATAACCACCCAACCCCATGCTGCACATGGCTGGGGGTTGGCTGCAGGGCATGTCTCTCTGGGTGTGCGAATGGGTGTGAGAGGGTGTTGCTGGGTGTGAGAGTACCAGGTGTGTGAGTGGATGTGAGAGGGTCCATGTGGGTATGAATGGGTGTGAGAGTGTCTGGTTGTGAGAGTAGGTGTGAGAGGGGGTCTCTGGGTGTGACAGTGGGTGTGAGAGTGGCTTTGTGACAGGGTGTGTGAGTGTCTGTGTGGGTCTGTGAGTGGGTGTGTGAGAGACTGGGTCTGTGAGTGGGTGTGTGAGAGTCTGAGTGGGTCTGCAAGGGGGAGTGTGAGTGTCTTAGTGGGTCTGTGAGTGTGTGCAGGAAAGTCTGAATGGGGCTATGAGTGGATGTGTAAGTGTCTAACTGGGACTGTGAGTGGGTGAGTCAGTGTCTGAATAGGTCTGTCAGTGGGTGCATGAGTGTTGAGTGGCTCTTTGAGTGGGTGCATGAGTGCCTGAGTGGGTCTGTGACTGGATGCCTGAGTGTCTACCTAGGGATGTCAATGTGTGCATGAGTGTCTGAGTGGGTGTGTGGAGATCTGAGTGGGTCTGTGAATAGGTGCATCACTGTCTAAGTGGTTCTGTGAGTGGGAGCATGTCTGAGTGGGTCTGTGAGTGGGTGCAGAACTGTCTGAGTGGGTCTGTGAGTGGGTGCATGAATGACTGAGTAGGTCTGTGATTGGGTGCATGAATGACTGAGTGGGTTAGTTAGTTTGCCAATATATATTTTTTGTTCTTTTTTTCAATATTCGCAAAATTGTCACAACTCTACACAGGGGGGCTGTGAAGGGTGTCGCACTGGACTTACGACCCCTTGAGGTCACCGAATATCCTAAAGAGGTAGTGTACTGGGGCAGAAGAGCAGCTAAAGGCATACACGGAAAGGACAGCTATGGACAGACAAAGGAAACAGGAAGGTAAAAACGGAGCAACCCTTGTGTGAACAAATAGAAAACGGATTACTAGTGGACAAACATGCTGGGGTTGTACACAGAGTAAGGCGCAGAACCTCCCACAGTGACAGGGAATCTCAATGCCTCTGTGCAGTTTGCTCTTACAGATAGTCACCCTGCCAGCCCCATAGAAAGGAGGCAGCAGAAGTGATTCTGTCTCTGGACCCTAGAGCACAAACAAGGACAGTACTTACCTACACAGGACATGCTCTTGTGGGTCCAGCTGGAAACACAGTGGCGATTCCTGAGAAAACAGCAATAGCACACTGTCACTGTTAGGCACGAAAGACAACGTATAACACTAGACAAGGGTGGGGGCTGGAATTGCCTCCTGGAACCCAGGAGCCAACCCCAGTACAAAGGCGGACACTTATATACTGGTGAAGACTGATAGAACCCTTACCAGACACAAAGAACCAAGAAGAAACAGAAACAGAAGGGAACAAACAAAGAGGCAGGGGCAAGAACTGGGAACAGGCTCAGGTTGAAGTAAAGGCAGGACTAGGACTTGAAAACAGGGTGCAAACTTCTGGCTGGAACAAACAGAGATAGGACTGAGAAACTGAGAGCAGGCTCTGGCTGGAACAGGCAAGGACAGGACTGGAATACAGGGAGTAGGAATGAGTAGTAAACAGGACTGGGAAACAGAGAGCAGGTTCAGGCTGAAACAAGGCAGGAGCAGGGCAGAGAAACAGGGAGCAGGCTCTGGAAGAAACAAACAGGTACAAGGCTAAGAGATAGGGAGCAGACTCTGGCTGGAACAATCAGGAGCAGGGCAGAGAATCAGGAAACAGGATCAAGCTGGAACAGAACAGGAACAAAACTGGACCATCCAACAAAGGGTCTGTAACATAAAGGAATCGAAGTCCAATGCACGATGGGGATCTTGAGGAAATGGCTGCTTATAAGCAGTTTCAAGCTGGGCTGCACAGGAGAGGTCTCAGGTGTGTGTAGTTTCAGACACTTGCAAGTCCTGGAGGAGAGGATCCGGTGAAAAGGAGCAACTGGACTTCTCCCATAGAAAACAATGGGAAACAGAATCTGGGTTTTCCTGACTACCAGGCTGTGCATTATGGGATTTGCAGTCCCAGGAAGCAAATGTAGTACTACACAAGTGTACCATGGAGAAAAGAGAAACAAACAGGAGTCAGCAAGGGACTCTAGATAAGTGTTTAAGGTGATTCCCAGGCTTCCGACAGTCCCCTTACAGCGCCCCCTAGAAATGGGATGACAGAGTTGTAACAGTATACCCCCTCCCACCAGTCTGCTCAAGAAGAGAAGGCGATCCTTTGGCTGAAAAAAGTTGAAGAGGAAAAGCCACAGCAAGAAAATCCAACACCAACCTTGGTGGATAAGTTTACAGTCCTGCCATAGGTGAATCTTCCAATGAACAAAGCATGTATTAATACCCATATGGGCTCTGATGTCTTTCCTCTTTATTGTTCGAGTGATATGGGAGGAGTGCATGGAGTTGGTTTCTGGTGAAGTGGATTCAGGAGCAAGGAGATCTGGAATGGCATTATGGGCGGTATTCTTTATGACATTAGTTTCCTGTTCAATACTTTCTTCTTTGGAGGAGATAATTGGCATATTAGTAACTGTCAGGCCTGTAACACCTTCTGACAAGCAGGATTTGTCTGTTTCTGCAGAAGTATTTACATTGGTTGTGGTCTGAGGCTTGCAAAGCATAGAGACTTGGGAGACATGGGTAACTGGTGTTCTCAATATAAACATAAAAAAAGTCATAATTTTCTTTAATCTTGAATGACTTCGGAGTATCAAATTCAGGAGCAACAAGAGTTTTCATGCCTTTAGAAACTGGATTAACATCAGAAAATATAGAAGTTCCACAAACTAATTCTTTAGGGTGATCTTCAGACAAGACTGGGATTTCTTCATTGCAAGTGCTCTGTGGTGTGTTCGTGGTATCAGAAATGGTTTCTTTGCAAGACGTTTCTACTACAGGTAGTTGATCTTCAACTCTGTTAACATTGAAAGGTTGTTCTTTGGAAAGCAATAGAACTGGAGTCTCTTCAGAAATCACCTTTACACTGTTACCTAAATTTTCGGCTCTAGCCTTTGAATTGCTGATGGTTTCTTGCAATAAAACACTAAGAACAGTACTTATCATCAGATCTTCGAATACAAGATTCAAATTCAAGTCTTTAGTTTTAGTGGGACATATTATATCTTTCAGTACTTGAGCTTCGGTTTCAGATTGCTGGTTTTCAGGAGTCTTTAATTTCAGAGACACAGCAGGTGGCATTGGTGTGGCTGATTTTACATCAAAATCAGATACCGGTAGTTCAAAGATCTGTTCTTCACTAACCGTTGAGCTGGAAACAGGATACACAGTGGCAGGGAACAGCAAGTCCGGATCATTGGTTGAGGCTGTAACTGTGTCTAGTTCTAGGAGAAGGCTCTCATTTCTTATGACAGGCTGTTTAGTTTCAGATTGCTGCCTTTCTTTCTTGTCTGAAATCTCCACGGTTTGCTTTAACACAGAAGAGATTTTTAGACTTTGTGAGAAGTCCATTACATTCTTAGTAATTGCGGGTGTTTCTTCACGGTCAGAAAAATCCATTTGTTCACTTGAAAGAGGAACTGTCTCTTCATTATCTGAAAATTCTATGATATTGTTTGAAAGGGCAGGAGTATCTCCACAAATTGAAAATTCTGGTGTGTGCGCCATTTGAACAGCACTATCTGCAGGTTTGTTCATGGCAAGGCAGGAACCACTGTCATCACTAGATTCAGATTTTTCAACACTGTTGAACAACTTGCCCTTAATCTCCAGTAAAGTCATAACTTGGTTTCTTATGGTGCAGCTATTGGAGTCTGCATCAGAACTCTCTTCTTCCTTTGGCTTTATTTGTTCTGATAGAGGGGCTGAACCACTTCCTTCTGAAGACTCTGATCCATCCTCTGAATCAGAAGGTGTCAAATCTCTCAGAGATGTCAGAGATTCAGTCAACTGTACAGGAATTTTCACTGGAGAACTACAAGCTGAGAGAGAGTCTGAAGAAGAGGCTGATATATTTATAACTGGAGCTGTCTTTTGACTGTCATTAATAGAAGGGACAATCTGCTCTATAGAAGTCTTTGGAGAGGCACACAAAGTAGCATACAGTTCTTTAAGCCAAAGCTGGGGATCATTTTCTTTTTTCAGGTTTTCAAATTGCCTTGCAGTAGTTTCCATCAGCTGCTCTGTTACTTCTTCTACCTTACAGATAAACAGAATGTCTGGTTCTGGCAACAGTGAAACATGCATTAATGAAAAGAGTCCAAGTGCACGATTTCTTGTGTATGTTACAACATATTCATCATAGAAGTCCAATATCTGCCTTTTAATCTGCCAAAACTGCTCTTTTAGTGTGTGTATGTCCATATTATTATCAAACCCACTCAGAATAGAAAAGGGTTTAAGCAGAGCTTTTAGGGATTGAGACTGGTATATTATCATCCAGTTTGGGAAGAGCACAAGGCTTTTGAGTTGAACTAAGGAATCCCACAGTTTTTACTGATCCCTTTGATACAGGTTCTATCCTGCTGACTTGAAAGCACTGAGGGACTGGTAGATCCTTACATGAGTCAGCACAACACTTAGGAATTGAGACTGATGTACTGTCCTCCAATTTGAGAGGAGCACAAGCCATTTGAGTTGAACTAAGGAATCCCACAGTTTTTACTGATCCCTTAGATACAGGGTCTAGCCTGCTGACTTGAAAACTCTGAGGGACTGAGAGTTCTTTATAAGAGTCAGCACTGCACTTTGAATTCTGAGAAACTGGCCTAGATGGGCTGAAGCACTCAACAGAAAACAAGGGAATCCCTAGTGGGGCTTCTTGAACAGTGTCAGGGTTCTTTGTTTTGACAGAGTTCTGGAAGTGAATTTGGGATGCACTAGCATGAGGCAAGGAATTAACCAGGTTTTCTTGAGAGTAAATGTCTTGTGCAGAAGTAGCAAAAGCACTTTAACTGTTAGGAACATTCTCCCCTGTTTGAGGTAATAGAACCTCCAAAAACTCATTATTACTTTGTAATTCTTCTACAGACAAGGATTGGGGGTCATAATCACAGATATTATAATAGTTGAACATTGATGGATCAGCAAGCCACGCAATGTAGTACTGCATTTGCAATCTTTGATTTTCTTTAACAAGTCTATCCTTTAAACTGAGGCCTTTTTTAGAGGTCTTCAGAGAATGTCTAGGTTTAGAAAGGGGCGCCTTAACATGACAGGAAAGCATTTTAGGTCTGTATGTGCCTTTACTGCCTGGGGAGCTTGACATTTTTGGTTCGTGCATTCTGTCACAGCTTTGGGTGGGTCAGATCAGGACTCTGGTTGGGACACCCCTTGAGGTCACCGAATATACTAAAGAGGTAGTGTACTGGGGCAGAAGAGCAGCTAAAGGCATACACGGAAAGGACAGCTATGGACAGACACAGGAAACAGGAAGGTAAAAACAGAGCAACCCTGTGTGAACAAATAGAAAACGGATTACTAGTGGACAAACACGCTGGGGTTGTACACAGAGTAAGGCGCAGAACCTCCCACAGTGACAGGGAATCTCAATGCCTCTGTGCAGTTTGCTCTTACAGATAGTCACCCTGCCAGCCCCATAGAAAGGAGGCAGCAGAAGTGATTCTGTCTCTGGACCCTAGAGCACAAACAAGGACAGTACTTACATACACAGGACACGCTCTTGTGGGTCCAGCTAGAAACACAGTGGCGATTCCTGAGAAAACAGCAATAGCACACTGTCACTGTTAGGCACGAAAGACAACGTATAACACTAGACAAGGGTGAGGGCTGGAATTGCCTCCTGGAACCCAGGAGCCAACCCCAGTACAAAGGCGGACACTTATATACTGGTGAAGACTGATAGAACCCTTACCAGACACAAAGAACCAAGAAGAAACAGAAACAGAAGGGAACAAACAAAGAGGCAGGGACAAGAACTGGGAACAGGCTCTGGTTGAAGTAAAGGCAGGACTAGGACTTGAAAACAGGGTGCAAACTTCTGGCTGGAACAAACAGAGATAGGACTGGGAAACTGAGAGCAGGCTCTGGCTGGAACAGGCAAGGACAGGACTGGAATACAGGGAGTAGGAATGAGTAGTAAACAGGACTCGGAAACAGAGAGCAGGTTCAGGCTGAAACAAGGCAGGAGCAGGGCAGAGAAACAGGGAGCAGGCTCTGGAAGAAACAAACAGGTACAAGGCTAAGAGATAGGGAGCAGACTCTGGCTGGAACAATCAGGAGCAGGGCAGAGAATCAGGAAACAGGATCAAGCTGGAACAGAACAGGAACAAAACTGGAACACCATCCAACAAAGGGTCTGTAACACAAAGGAATCGAAGTCCAATGCACGATGGGGACCTTGAGGAAATGTCTGCTTATAAGCAGTTCCAAGCTGGGCTGCACAGGAGAGGTCTCAGGTGTGTGTAGTTTCAGACACTTGCAAGTCCTGGAGGAGAGGATCCGGTGAAAAGGAGCAACTGGACTTCTCCCTTAGAAAACAATGGGAAACAGAATCTGGGATTTCCTGACTACCAGGCTGTGCATTATGGGATTTGCAGTCCCAGGAAGCAAATGTAGTACTACACAAGTGTACTATGGAGAAAAGAGAAACAAACAGGATTCAGCAAGGGACTCTAGATAAGTGTTTAAGGTGATTCCCAGGCTTCCGACAGTCCCCTTACAGCACCCCCTAGAAATGGGACGACAGAGTCGTAACCCCCGTAACTTCCCATGTACAACAGGATTCTAGGGAACACCTTTTTAGAAAATGTTGTAAAGATTAATCAAACGGCACCAAACATATAAGCAAGTCAAACAACGCTTTTTCTATGGAAACTGGGTCCTAACTATAACTACCTATTGGCAACTGCCTGTAGGTAATACATTTAAAAAATCATAATGCATATCAAGAAGCCTAACAGTGTTTCCTCATGGCTGAAAACTTGTTGCCTCTGTCAGTAGTCTCTGAGCTAGTCACTTATACTGACTGACAGGGTTAAGATGCTTCACACCCAACGACTATGCATCTTGTAGGAATGTTTGTAAAGGTATCTCGGTTTTCACGTTAGTTATATAAAGCTATTGGCCGAGTAGAATCACTATTCTTTATTGATTTCTTTTTTTGGGTTGGGGGCGGTGGTCGCCCCTTTAAATGTTTACTGCTTAAGGTGGTTTGATTGCTTTTTTTTTAAGCAAAGTTTGCCTTTTGTTACAAGAGATGTCATGTAGTGGGTGGTGGAGGGAAATTGGATGATTTAGAGGTCAACTACCCGTCTCGTTGGGGTCAAGAGTGCATGTTGGGTTGGATGGGTGCCTTGCTCTGACCACCCTGACATGCGCAATTACACCATTGCCTACCTGTGCAATTGCAGGAGTCGGGGTTTGCTGCCAGAGCCCCCAAGTCTCCTAAGGAGGGCTGACAGCGCATGACTGAGCCAATCATTGCGCTGCTCTTTTGCTGTTTCCTAACATAAATAGCAAGGGAGCAGCATCTAGATTGCCACAGGAGCCACGGGGTGGAGCAGAGGGCTAGGCTTGTGGTCACAGGTTTTATGCACTCCTGGGGCAAAGTGACGAGTCCGACCAGTGTTCTTCTGATGACCGGGACCAGGCAGTGAGTTACTCGTGTGCATCCTGGAAGGTGTGCCTCATTATTAAATAACATGGGCCACATTGATCGGAAGCTGCCTGCCAAGCTGTTGTTAAGGTTTCCTTCTAAGCACATGGCCGGCCTCAAGAAGATGTATGTAGCCCATACTTGAGTACACTTCAGTCACAGAGTCAGAATGAGGAAACGGGGGGCTGGGGCAAAGCCACCATGAAGTGCGTACTTGTCTCCTGTTTAAAGCACCACCCTGTTCTGGGCTGTAAATAACACACACTCCTATCATAAAGTGCAGAAGAAAGTCGTACACCCTAACTTCAGTGAAAATGATATATGTCTGTAGCTCTTGAATCCTCCGACTGGCGCTGTCCGCATGCGACGGAGGAGAGCGTTCCCCGTTGCCGTGGCAACCAGGGGGCCGGTGCCTGCCCAATGACCCCGGATTTCCGGATTCCGGGAGTAGAAAACAGCGAGAACAGACTACGGAGGGGTGAGGAGGAAGACGACGGAGACACGGAGGACCCTAAACGGACGGCAGAGTGGAAGAACCCGAGAGAAGACCTGGGAACCCCGATGTTCCCAGGAAGGCAGCGAACCCCGTGCAGGAGGGAAGCCGCGAGGAGACGTGCAGAAACTGCCACGTCCCAGGAGGGGCGTGGCTGAGCAAGGTACAGTCCTTTTTTTAAAGGACAGCGTTTTGAAACCCAGAAGAGCTGGGACAGAGGGGAGGAGGGTAGGGACAGTGAGGAGGGGCTGAGAGGGGAGCAGCTGGGAGGGGGCAGGGAGGGCACGGGAGAAAACCGGGAAAAGGACACTAGAGACAACAGCAGCATTAAATCCTAGCAATACCTTTCTGAGTTCTCAGAGACAAATCACTCTACCTGGTGAAACACCAAAAGGGGTGATTGTGTAAACACCATCTTGTTCATGCCTTACCACACACGCACTTGTTTTTTTTTTTTTTTCCTCTCTCTCTCTCTCTCGCTCTCTCCCTTCTAGTCTAACGCTCTTACGATCTATATATCTCCATACCCTGACTTACCTTCCCTTTCGTTCCTTTTCCGGTACGCTTTGGGGAGTCGGACAGAGGATCATCGCCGGTCAAGAAGGGAGCTCTGAAGAAAAGACAAGAGAGACACATTACGGGACAAGGACACACCAACGCACAAATTTGACACTATTCAGAGATTATAAATAAATTACCACTTCCACCCACTTGAACCTCAGAGTCCTTCTTATCACCTAGCCCACTTTAACAATGGGTCAGAAGTGGGACTTTGAAAGGAGATAAGAAGGAAACACGGAAACATGGGGGAAAAGCCCACCCTGGAGGACATGATTCAGTAACTAGCCGAGGACCAAAGACACCTTCAGCTAGTATGGGAGGCACACCAGAGAGAGGCGAAGGAAGATCGGGAAGCCTTACAGAGTGCACTAAAAAGCCAAGCCACCATCATGGCTAATAATCAATTAGTGCACAAGACGGCACTACAGAAGCTGACGGATACCATTGCCGCGAGTGAAATACACCCTAATGTCCCTAGCTCTGTCCTCCAGAAGTTCCAAGACGGGGAGGATCCTGACGCGTTCTTCACAAACTTTGAATGGGTGGCCTCCTCTGCCCAATGGCCAGAAGAGCGTTGAGGACAATACATTGCACCGCTTTTAACCAGCATTCTACAAACAGCTTATCAAGCCGCCAATCCGAGAGGTACCACACCCTATAAAGAGATCAAACGAAGTATATTAGAACGGGTAGGCCATGACTCCGAATATGACAGATTGAGATTTCGGAAGATCAAGTGGGGACAGAGCGAGGATCCCAGGACCTTCTTTTTTAAAGTCAAAGACCTCGGATTGAAAGGGTTAGGTGCCCTGGGTACGGAGAGGGAGGATGTAATCAAGGCAGTAATATTGGAACAATACCTAGAATCTCTTCCCTCATGCACTAGGAGTTGGATAAGACAATACCCAAATGTGAACACAGACATGGCGGTGGATTTAGCTTGTGCCTACCATAGGTCGGTTGAGTTCAAGAACCCCAGCCCTAAGATAACAACCAAACCGACTGTTATACCTTTCAAATACCTACCCCGAAGATCCCCGGAAGAACCAGGACCTAGCCGCAGTGGAGATAACCCCCTCATGCAGCAACCACAATGTTACAGCTGTGAGGAGTGGGGTCACATAGCCAGACTGTGCCCAAGGAAAGGAGAAAGAGCGGAGCCCATGGAAATCGGGGTCACTAGGGGAAGGGTCTTGTGTACCGGTAAAGGTAATCTCAAGTGCAAACAAACCATTAAAATAAATGGTCGACTTATCCTGGCTCTCATAGACTCAGGGTGCAGTCAATCGGTGTGCGAGCGGATATATTAAATTTCTCAGACCAAACCAGCAACCAATGGGTGTCCATCTGTTGCATCCACGGGGACAAAAACAACTACCCTTTGGCACTTGTTCAAGTAGAATGGGAAGAGCATCAAGATTTCCTGCCAGTTGGGGTAATGGACCGATTAGTAGAAGAGTGTATTCTAGGGACAGACTATATAAGATTCTCTGAACTTCTAGACAGGGTTAAATCTCACACCCTGTCCACCGACTGGTGGACAGAAGCACCCTTTCATAACAGCCACATTGAAAATAACCCATGTCGTATCAGACTGACAAGATGAGAAAAGAGACAGGCAAAACAAAAATATCTGGCTACGGGACAAGGAAAGGTTACAGAGAAAGTTGTGGCCAGTACAACCACTCCTTCACACTCATTCCGAGCTAGTCAGCAAGAAGACCCAACGCTATGTCATGCATGGAGGACCGCAAAATTCGAATCCACGAATGAGGTGGGCCCCTACTTTCTGATCCAAAAGAACCTCCTATATAGGGTAGTTAAAACTAACAATATTGAAAAGAAACAACTAGTAGTACCAGAACCATACCGTAGCCAGGTCCTTTTTTTGGCACATAACCAACCGGGGGGGGGTGCACTATGGCAGGGAGAAGACAGAGGAATACCTACTAAGAAGATTTTATTGGCCCAGGGTCTATGCCCAACTCAGACAATACTGTGCCCAGTGCCCTCGGTGTAAAATGATAGATCCAGGACCCCACAGGAAAGCACCACTTCAACCACTTCCTATTATCCAGATTCCCTTCTCCCGGGTTGGTATGGATCTGGTGGGGCCCCTATTACCCTCCACCAAGGGATACACATATATACTAGTCTTAGTTGATTACGCTACGAGATATCCCAAAGCCATTCCCCTCTCTAGCATGGCCACTAAGGCAGTGGGCCAAGCCATGATCACTTTCTTTTCTACAGTGGGATTTCCCCAGGAAATCCTGATGGACCAGGGAACACCTTTCATGTATGCCCTAATGAATCAGATCTGTAAAATCCTTGGGATCAAGCAATTAAAAACCTCGGTTTATCATCCTCAAACGGATGGCCTAGTCGAACGCTACAACCGTACTATTAAGACACTACTCCGAAAGACTGTCTCTGAGTCAGGAAGGGATTGGGACCAGAAACTCCCTCTAGTCCTCTATGCTATAAGGACCTACGAGCAAGCTTCCACCGGACACAGCCCCTTTGAACTAGCCATTGGGAGACAACCCCGCAATCTATTAGACATGGCAGCAGAATTATGGGAAGAAGAGGGAGGGGAGGAGAAACCCCTGTTAGAATATGTAAACAAATTGAAAACTCAGCTACAGTCTGTATGGGACGATGTCCGAAGACACTTAGAAAAAGCCCAGAGCACTCAAAAGAAATAGTACGATCAAGGAACAAGAATCCGTTCCTTTCAACCAAACGATAAAGTCCTGATATTAAGGCCCTGTTCTGAAAACAAACTCTTAGCCAGGTGGCAGGGCCCATACACTATCTTAAACCCATTTCCGCGGTCACTTACCTGATTGAACTGTCCCGACACCCCAAAAGAACACAAACATATCCCGTCAACTTGTTAAAAAAATGGGAAGAACCCAATGATACTCCACCAAACACAGCTACGGGGTTTTTAGTAACCCCTGCGACAACCCTAGGAATGGAATTATTTCCTACAAATCTGGGAGAGATAAGGGAAACACCACAAATCAATATCGACCTTACAGAAGAGCAGAAAACCCAGCTTGAGGGCTTATTAAACACACATCAACAGTATTTTTCAGGAAGCCCCGGAAGAACCAAACTAATTCAACACCATATCAGGACCCCTGAGGGAAAAACAATACGGTTACGACCCTACCGTATTCCTGAGGCACGTAGACACCTCATTGAAGAGGAAGTACAAAAGATGCTAAAACTAAACGTTATTGAGCCTTCAACTAGCCCATGGTGCTCCCCAGTGGTCATAGTACCAAAACCCGACAGTTCCATCCGTTTTTTCATTGACTTCCGCTGACTTAACGAAAAATCCCTATTTGACACCTATCCCATACCCCGGGTTGACGACTTACTCGAGAAGTTGGGGAAAGCTCAGTATATGTCAACCCTAGACCTAACAAAGGGATATTGGCAAATTCCACTCGCACCCGCAGATAAAGAGAAAACGGCATTTTCCACTCAATCAGGGCTCTATCACTTTACAGTTCTTCCTTTTGGTCTACACGGGGCTCCTGCCACGTTCCAACGATTAATGGACCACCTGTTAAGACCATTCCAATCGTTTGTGGCAGCATATTTAGACAATATTGTAATATTAAGTAACACATGGGAAGAACATCTACAACATCTACATAATATTTTCCACACCTTGCATAAGGCAGGCCTCACGGCCAATCCGAAGAAATGCAACCTAGGGAGCAATCACATTGCATATCTTGGATACTTTATAGGAGATGGTCTACTACGTCCCCAAAAAAATAAAGTAGAGGCCATCCTACAGGTACCCATACCCACTACCAAGAAAGGGCTTCGCTCCTTTTTGGGTCTTGTAGGGTACTATCGTCGTTTTATTCCCCAATATTCCACGCTAGACGCTCCCCTCACTGATCTCCTTAAGAAACAATACCCGTCGAAATTACCTCCCTTTTCTGATTCACAGTTATCTAGTTTCCACCAACTGAAGAATTCCCTCACTTCTGAGCCAATCTTGCAATGTCCTGACTTTTCCAAACTGTTCCATCTGTATACTGATGCTTCCAATGTAGGACTAGGGGCTGTTCTCAATCAACCTGACGAGGAGGGTCATGACCACCCTATTGTGTACATCAGTAGGAAGTTGCTTACCTGGGAATGCAACTATCCCATTATCGAGTGGGAATGCTTGGCTATTAAGTGGGCAGTCGATAGTCTGAAATATTATCTTCTTGGCCGCCCTTTTGTACTGTTCACCGACCATGCTCCCTTAACTTGGTTGGCTTCACATAAGGACTCCAACTCCTGGGTGCTTTGCTGGTTTATGGAACTCCAACCCTTTTCCTTTCAGATCCGGCATATTCCAGGTTCTCAACAAGGCCCAGCCGACTTCCTGTCACGCTTTCCGGATCCTAGGGTACTCTATCAGTCCCGATCTTGGGATGGGGTGTGTAGCCGGATGTCTTCCGACATGGCTCTTGACTCCTCCGACTGGCGCTGTCCGCGCGCGATGGAGGAGAGCGTTCCCCGTTGCCATGGCAACCAGGGGGCCGGCGCCTGCCCAATGACCCCGGATTTCCGTATTCCGGGAGTAGAAAACGGTGAGAACAGACTACGGAGGGGTGAGGAGGAAGACGACGGAGATGCGGAGGACCCTAAACGGACGGCGGAGTGGAAGAACCCGAGAGAAGACCTGGGAACCCCGACATTCCCAGGAAGGCAGCGAACCCCGTGCAGGAGGAAAGCCGCGTGGAGACGCGCAGAAACCGCCACGTCCCAGGAGGGGCGTGGCTGAGCAAGGTACGGTCCTTTTTTTAAAGGACAGCGTTTTGAAACCCAGAAGAGCTGGGACAGAGGGGAGGAGGGGAGGGACAGTGAGGAGGGGCTGAGAGGGGAGCAGCTGGGAGGAGGCAGGGAGGGCACAGGAGAAAACCGGGAAAAGGACACTTGAGACAACAGCAGCATTAAATCCTAGCAATACCTTTCTGAGTTCTCAGAGACAAATCACTCTACCTGGTGAAACACAAAAGGGGTGATTGTTTAAACACCATCTTGTTCTTGCCTTACCACACACGCACTCGGGTCTCTCTCTCTCTCTCTCTCTCTCTCTATATATATATATATATATATATATATATATATATATGTATATATCTCCATACCCTGACTTACCTTCCCTTTCGTTCCTTTTCCGGTGCGCTTTGGGGAGTCGAACAGAGGATCATCGCCAATCAAGAAGGGAGCTCTGAAGAAAAGACAAGAGAGACACATTACGGGACAAGGACACACCAACGCACACATTTGACACTATTCAGAGATTATAAATAAATTACCACTTCCACTCACTCGAGTTTCAGAGTCCTTCTTATCACCTAGCCCACTGTAACAATGTCCTATTGAAATTCATGCAGAGAACCGGTTCTAGGCATTTTACTAAATTTGGGGTCTTCAGATCATGATGCTGTAGAGTACAGTTGCACAGTGCCTCCCTGATGCCAGTGAACCAGCTCTGCCCTTACATCTTGCATAGTGCCACACGGATATCAGTAAACACGTAGCACCCCTTACCTCTCAAAGTGCCCGTTGCCATGGTAGAAACAATGTGCAGCCCCTCCGGTACAAGTAACAAGGTGCACCCCTAACTCCCACACAGTACCCCCTCTGATGCAGTTAAACAAGGTGTGCCATTAAGTTGCCCCCCCTCTTCCTCTCGCATTGTACCCCCGATGCTATCAAAGGAGGCCCTTCCATAAGCCCTGCAGTAAACAAGCAGCTGCGTCCGTTCACACTGTCATTTCCCTTGTAGATCCTTGTCTGATGTCACCGGGCCCCGCAGCCCCATAACTGATAGCTTGCATGTGCTTCTTACCAGTGACTGCTTTTGTCAGGTAAATACTGAATGAATGGGATAGAACCACAGTGAAGGGGTTACAATGTGTAAAGGGTCACTGGGAGAATGGAGTTATCTCCTAAAACCCCTTCTACTGCCAGACAATGTACACTTCCCTTTTTACCAAATTTAGTGGGTGCCATGTCATGACTTGGCGTGATAACTCAGACAACTGTGCACTGGCTGCAGCGATGTTTGTGTGACTTACAGGTTATGTGTCACATCCTTGCAGGGTCGACTGTGCCTTTCACCCTTCAGAGGCAGAGGTTAATAGGAACCATTGAATTGTGTGATATTACCTGCATTTAAGCACCTGGAAGTACCAAGTTTTGTTTAAGCGATGAGTGTATCTCTAGCAGTGAAACAGGAGATGAGCTGCTGTGAAAAGTTCATTTCTGGTGCCCTGCATTGTTAAAGATGTGGCAAGAAGTTGGGAGGTAATAGGACACTAAGTGAAGAGGAGGTGACCTTTGATAATGAGTTAAAGGGATGGCATACATTGATGAGTTAGCAGGTGAGTGGTTCTGACGATGAGTTAAAGAGGCGATATATTTCCAAAATGAATTAAAGATGTGATGTGCGAGTTTGGGAACTAGAAATGGAGATATCTGTCTGTCTGGGTGCAGTGGGGTACACCGGATAGTCTATAAATCAAGGTCGTTCTTGCAGCCAGGCCCATAAGTGTCGGCAAGTAAAACTCTCCCTGTACTTGAGAATCTCACAGAAGTACTACAATCCTCTGTGGTGCTGATTTTGCTCACACATGTCCCTGAAATGGGAAGTTACGTCATAACAACCAGATTAAGATTTATAGACATATAATGGGGTAGAATATATAAGGGAGCATCATCGCTGTATACCACCCTCAGGTGGTCTCAACCCTTGAAAGGCAAACCCTGTTCGCCTCTCAGTTGAGAGGCAAAAAAGCGAATGGGACTCAATTTGCATCTTCATCGCCATTGCAAGTGGCATGGAGTGTGCGCCGCGGGCTACGATGCTCTGGGTGCAAGAAAAGAGAGGAAAATCGTAAGTTTCAAATTAATTTCGGAAAACAGAGAGATATCATTGCCTACTGCTGGCAAAATCTCTGGGTGAGTTAGGCACTCGCTGCTTACATGTGGTGTGTACCACGCACCCTGGCAAGCCTTCCATCACCCTGAGGTCGGTAAATTAATTGCCTATAAATTTGGTAACAATACCATTTGTTATTTGTTATTGTGCAGAAACAGCAATATGGTGGTATGAACCACGTATAGGAAAAGGTTTATAAACTGTCGATCCATGTGAAATACAATACGATTTTTCCTAAAATCAGCAAGTAATGCTGTAGGAATTGGATTATATAGCTAAGTGTGGCAAATTCATATTTCTGTAGAAATGGCCACAGGTGAACAAGTGCCCCCACTCCCCTGTTTCTTAAGTAGTAGCCACGGGCACGCCATTCTTGGCTCTACTGTGAGTCTCACTAAGTCAGCGAGAAGACCCAACGCTATGTCATGCATGGAGGACCGCAAAATTCGAATCCACGAATGAGGTGGGCCCCTACTTTCTGATCCAAAAGAACCTCCTATATAGGGTAGTTAAAACTAACAATATTGAAAAGAAACTACTAGTAGTACCAGAACCATACCGTAGCCAGGTCCTTTTTTTGGCACATAACCAACCGGGGGGGGGTGCACTATGGCAGGGAGAAGACAGAGGAATACCTACTAAGAAGATTTTATTGGCCCAGGGTCTATGCCCAACTCAGACAATACTGTGCCCAGTGCCCTCGGTGTAAAATGATAGATCCAGGACCCCACAGGAAAGCACCACTTCAACCACTTCCTATTATCGAGATTCCCTTCTCCCGGGTCGGTATGGATCTGGTGGGGCCCCTATTACCCTCCACCAAGGGATACACATATATACTAGTCTTAGTTGATTACGCTACGAGATATCCCGAAGCCATTCCCCTCTCTAGCATGACCACTAAGGCAGTGGGCCAAGCCATGATCACTTTCTTTTCTAGAGTGGGATTTCCTCAGGAAATCCTGATGGACCAGGGAACACCTTTCATGTCCGCCCTAATGAATCAGATCTGTAAAATCCTTGGGATCAAGCAATTAAAAACCTCGGTTTATCATCCTCAAACGGATGGCCTAGTCGAACGCTACAACCGTACTATTAAGACACTACTCCGAAAGACTGTCTCTGAGTCAGGAAGGGATTGGGACCAGAAACTCCCTCTAGTCCTCTATGCTATAAGGACCTACGAGCAAGTTTCCACCGGACACAGCCCCTTTGAACTAGTCTTTGGGAGACAACCCCGCAATCTATTAGACATGGCAGCAGAATTATGGGAAGAAGAGGGAGGGGAGGAGAAACCCCTGTTAGAATATGTAAACAAATTGAAAACTCAGCTACAGTCTGTATGGGAAGATGTCCGAAGACACTTAGAAGAAGCCCAGAGCACTCAAAAGAAATATTACGATCAAGGAACAAGAATCCGTTCCTTTCAACCAAACGATAAAGTCCTGATATTAAGGCCCTGTTCTGAAAACAAACTCTTAGCCAGGTGGCAGGGCCCATACACTATCTTAAACCCATTTCCGCGGTCACGTACCTGATTGAACTGTCCCGACACCCCAAAAGAACACAAATATATCCCGTCAACTTGTTAAAAAAATGGGAAGAACCCAATGATACTCCACCAAACACAGCTACAGGGTTTTTAGTAACCCCTGCGACAACCCTAGGAATGGAATTATTTCCTACAAATCTGGGAGAGATAAGGGAAACACCACAGATCAATATCGACCTTACAGAAGAGCAGAAAACCCAGCTTGAGGGCTTATTAAACACACATCAACAGTATTTTTCAGGAAGCCCCGGAAGAACCAAACTAATTCAACACCATATCAGGACCCCTGAGGGAAAAACAATACGGTTACGACCCTACCGTATTCCTGAGGCACGTAGACACCTCATTGAAGAGGAAGTACAAAAGATGCTAAAACTAAATGTTATTGAGCCTTCAACTAGCCCATGGTGCTCCCCAGTGGTCATAGTACCAAAACCCGACGGTTCCATCCGTTTTTTCATTGACTTCCGCTGACTTAACGAAATATCCCTATTTGACACCTATCCCATACCCCGGGTTGACGACTTACTCGAGAAGTTGGGGAAAGCTCAGTATATGTCAACCCTAGACCTAACAAAGGGATATTGGCAAATTCCACTCGCACCCGCAGATAAAGAGAAAACTGCATTTTCCACTCAATCAGGGCTCTATCACTTTACAGTTCTTCCTTTTGGTCTACACGGGGCTCCTGCCACGTTCCAACGATTAATGGACCACCTGTTAAGACCATTCCAATTGTTTGTGGCAGCATATTTAGACAATATTGTAATATTAAGTAACACATGGGAAGAACATCTACAACATCTACATAATATTTTCCACACCTTGCATAAGGCAGGCCTCACGGCCAATCCGAAGAAATGCAACCTAGGGAGCAATCACATTGCATATCTTGGATACTTCATAGGAGATGGTCTACTACGCCCCCAAAAAAATAAAGTAGAGGCCATCCTACAGGTACCCATACCCACTACCAAGAAAGGGCTTCGCTCCTTTTTGGGTCTTGTAGGGTACTATCGTCGTTTTATTCCCCAATATTCCACGCTAGACGCTCCCCTCACTGATCTCCTTAAGAAACAATACCCGTCGAAATTACCTCCCTTTTCTGATTCACAGTTATCTAGTTTCCACCAACTGAAGAATTCCCTCACTTCTGAGCCAATCTTGCAATGTCCTGACTTTTCCAAACCGTTCCATCTGTATACTGATGCTTCCAATGTAGGACTAGGGGCTGTTCTCACTCAACCTGACGAGGAGGGTCATGACCACCCTATTGTGTACATCAGTAGGAAGTTGCTTACCTGGGAATGCAACTATCCCATTATCGAGTGGGAATGCTTGGCTATTAAGTGGGCAGTCGATAGTCTGAAATATTATCTTCTTGGCCGCCCTTTTGTACTGTTCACCGACCATGCTCCCTTAACTGCTTCACATAAGGACTCCAACTCCTGGGTGCTTTGCTGGTTTATGGAACTCCAAACCTTTTCCTTTCAGATCCGGCATATTCAAGGTTCTCAACAAGGCCCACGCCCCTGTCACGTTTTCCGGATCCTAGGGTACTCTATCAGTCCCGATCTTGGGATGGGGTGTGTAGCCGGATGTCTTCCGACATGGCTCTTGAATCCTCCGACTGGCGCTGTCCGCGCGCGATGGAGGAGAGCGTTCCCCGTTGCCGTGGCAACCAGGGGGCCGGCGCCTGCCCAATGACCCCGGATTTCCGGATTCCGGGAGTAGAAAACGGTGAGAACAGACTACGGAGGGGTGAGGAGGAAGACGACGGAGATGCGGAGGACCCTTAACGGACGGCGGAGTGGAAGAACCCGAGAGAAGACCTGGGAACCCCGACATTCCCAGGAAGGCAGCGAACCCCGTGCAGGAGGGAAGCCGCGTGGAGACGTGCAGAAACCGCCACGTCCCAGGAGGGGCGTGGCTGAGCAAGGTACGGTCCTTTTTTTAAAGGACAGCGTTTTGAAACCCAGAAGAGCTGGGACAGAGGGGAGGAGGGGAGGGACAGTGAGGAGGGGCTGAGAGGGGAGCAGCTGGGAGGAGGCAGGGAGGGCACGGGAGAAAACCGGGAAAAGGACACTTGAGACAACAGCAGCATTAAATCCTAGCAATACCTTTCTGAGTTCTCAGAGACAAATCACTCTACCTGGTGAAACACAAAAGGGGTGATTGTTTAAACACCATCTTGTTCTTGCCTTACCACACACGCACTCGGGTCTCTCTCTCTCTCTCTCTCTCTCTCTATATATATATATATATTCATATATATATATATATATATATATATATATATATATATATATATATATATATATGTATATATCTCCATACCCTGACTTACCTTCCCTTTCGTTCCTTTTCCGGTACGCTTTGGGGAGTCGGACAGAGGATCATCGCCAATCAAGAAGGGAGCTCTGAAGAAAAGACAAGAGAGACACATTACGGGACAAGGACACACCAACGCACACATTTGACACTATTCAGAGATTATAAATAAATTACCACTTCCACCCACTCCAGTTTCAGAGTCCTTCTTATCACCTAGCCCACTGTAACAATGTCCTATTGAAATTCAAGCAGAGAACCGGTTCCAGGCATTTTACTAAATTTGGGGTCTTCAGATCATGATGCTGTAGAGTACAGTTGCACAGTGCCTCCCTGATGCCAGTGAACCAGCTCTGCCCTTACATCTTGCATAGTGCCACACGGATATCAGTAAACACGTAGCACCCCTTACCTCTCAAAGTGCCCGTTGCCATAGTAGAAACAATGTGCAGCCCCTCCGGTACAAGTAAAAAGGTGCACCCCTAACTCCCACACAGTACCCCCTCTGATGCAGTTAAACAAGGTGTGCCATTAAGTTGCCCCCCCTCTTCCTCTCGCATTGTACCCCCGATGCTATCAAAGGAGGCCCTTCCATGAGCCCTGCAGTAAACAAGCAGCTGCGTCCGTTCACACTGTCATTTCCCTTGTAGATCCTTGTCTGATGTCACCGGGCCCCGCAGCCCCATAACTGATAGCTTGCATGTGCTTCTTACCAGTGACTGCTTTTGTCAGGTAAATACTGAATGAATGGGATAGAACCACAGTGAAGGGGTTAAAATGTGTAAAGGGTCACTGGGAGAATGGAGTTATCTCCTAAAACCCCTTCTACTGCCAGACAATGTACACTTCCCTTTTTACCAAATTTAGTGGGTGCCATGTCATGACTTGGCGTGATAACTCAGACAACTGTGCACTGGCTGCAGCGATGTTTGTGTGACTTACAGGTTATGTGTCACATCCTTGCAGGGTCGACTGTGCCTTTCACCCTTCAGAGGCAGAGCTTAATAGGAACCATTGAATTGTGTGATATTACCTGCATTTAAGCACCTGGAAGTACCAAGTTTTGTTTAAGCGATGAGTGTATCTCTAGCAGTGAAACAGGAGATGAGCTGCTGTGAAAAGTTCATTTCTGGTGCCCTGCATTGTTAAAGATGTGGCAAGAAGTTGGGAGGTAATAGGACACTAAGTGAAGAGGAGGTGACCTTTGATAATGAGTTAACGGGATGGCATACATTGATGAGTTAGCAGGTGAGTGGTTCAGACGATGAGTTAAAGAGGCGATATATTTCCAAAATGAATTAAAGATGTGATGTGCGAGTTTGGGAACTAGAAATGGAGATATCTGTCTGTCTGGGTGCAGTGGGGTACACCGGATGGTCTATAAATCAAGGTCGTTCTTGCAGCCAGGCCCATAAGTGTTGGCAAGTAAAACTCTCCCTGTACTTGAGAATCTCACAGAAGTACTACAATCCTCTGTGGTGCTGATTTTGCTCACACATGTCCCTGAAATGGGAAGTTACGTCATAACAACCAGATTAAGATTTATAGACATATAATGGGGTAGAATATATAAGGGAGCATCATCGCTGTATACCACCCTCAGGTGGTCTCAACCCTTGAAAGGCAAACCCTGTTCGCCTCTCAGTTGAGAGGCAAAAAAGCGAATGGGACTCAATTTGCATCTTCATCGCCATTGCAAGTGGCATGGAGTGTGCGCCGCGGGCTACGATGCTCTGGGTGCAAGAAAAGAGAGGAAAATCGTAAGTTTCAAATTAATTTCGGAAAACAGAGAGATATCATTGCCTACTGCTGGCAAAATCTCTGGGTGAGTTAGGCACTCGCTGCTTACATGTGGTGTGTACCACGCACCCTGGCAAGCCTTCCATCACCCTGAGGTCGGTAAATTCATTGCCTATACATTTGGTAACAATACCATTTGTTATTTGTTATTGTGCAGAAACAGCAATATGGTGGTCTGAACCACATATAGGAAAAGGTTTATAAACTGTCGATCCATGTGAAATACAATACGATTTTTCCTAAAAATCAGCAAGTAATGCTGTAGGAATTGGTCTCACTAAGTGACAGGTGTATGCTCTGCTGTTCTAAGCCCTTTTATTTCACCGAAGAATGAGGGCCCAGTAAGGCAAATATTTGTTTCTTTTCCCCGATTATGGCTCCCAGCACCAAAACTTTTGATACGAAGGCTGATTTGCATATTATTAGTTCTCTGCTGCCAAGACTGATTTTGCATTTAGTTAGGCCCCTGCTATAATGACTCAGACGAGCTAAAAATGATGGAATGGAATGCTGCTAGCTGATTCCCCAGTGGTTAAAGGTTATTTATTCAGGCCTTCCCAGCCATCATTTATTGCCTGAGCCTGGACTTTCTTTGTCTTTGAGCAAACAGTGGTCTGAGTGTGGGGAGAAAGCCGGGTGGTGGGGCTCAGGTGTACAGCTGTCACCTGCAGAATTAGGGTCGGTGCAAAAGTCGCAGGACAGAGGGCACACCCAAACTTCCTAGCACATGTTGCAAGACTATTCTCTTACCCTTAAGTGTCCGATGGAGGAGGTTCTCAAGGCGGGTATATAATCACAGACGTCTTATGCTTTGTCATATTGATGTGCTACAAATTGATTTAGGTTTATCTTTGACTTGAAAAGAATTTCAGAGTGGACGCCTTCATGATGCTTTAATATTGAACACAGGATAACTCAGCCTGTCGTTTGGATGACATGCAGCTTTTTTCTTGGCACCTAGTATGAAATCCATATATCAAATTGCCATGTTGTCAAGCTTCTATCACCTTGTATTGTGTATTGGCTCCACGGCCGAGCACGCATGCAGATTATACCCCTCATTGAGACAAATAACTTGCATTAAGGATGCCCCGGTACTGTAGTTTTAGCAGCAAGTACGTGCTTCTGCCACACATATCTCCACCTATGTCCCTTCTCTTCACATTGTTTGGCTCTATTGTCCACCCCTTCAGTCTCTTATCGACGAGATCTCAACCCTTGAGATTCAAACCCATCCCTGCTGCAAGCAGTTCCTCAAGAGTCCATCCTGTCACTAACAGTGTTATCAATCAGTAGAAACCAGCTTCGTTAACTCATTGCCAGTTGTGTGACTGACCCTGTGCTTTTGAGACGTATTGCACATCCTAAATATGATGCACATTTAAATATTAATTGCAGTGGTGAGGGCTTAAGCTGCCTGCTTTGATGTCGATTTGGGACCTGCAGCACTTTAAACCCTTGATTAGGACTGAATTAAAACAGGAAACATGTAGAGGAATCTTAGTACATACACCTCTAAAGGGCCACAGAAGCATCTGGACCTTCCCATGTGTTTTGAGGGAAGCACAGAGTAGTGAGAATTAGATGTTGTTGCTTTATTCCCTACACTGAGCAATTGGTATAGCCGAATACATGGCGAGGAAAACATATGAGGTCCTATTTGCTTCACTGGCGACGAGGCACCTTGTGTGTATTTGTCAGAATTTCCACTTGTACACCCCTTTGCCTGCTCCACACCCGAACACCCAAGGGAGTGGGGCACAGTGGTGAGGGGGTCTTACTACCCCAGAAAACCATGCCCGTGGTCCGGGCAATTATCCTCCATTTGGTCGCCTTCCGTTGCAGTCTCTGTTGAAAACAACGCTTGTGTGACACCAGTGAACAGCACTTCAGGCTCCACCTAATTTATACATGTTGTAACAGTGGTGCAAGGCCACAAAAAGTAGGGCTGCAAGGGCAGGGTATTTAACTTACAAACGTGGAGAAAACCACAATGAAAGCTTAGGGTCATCAGTGTGCCATTCAACGAGACTTACTACTTCATGCCAATGTTTTCAACAAAGCTCCACCCCTTTTCGTTGCATTTCTGAAATCTATTTATTGATCTCATAATTACAATTTCACAATTGGTTTATTAACGATCTAGCTTTCTCAAATTTTCTTGAAAATTAACTATTTACCCACCCTTTTTTCAAAACTTTCCCGGGGGGACCCACCCAAACCCTCCATAGGACAGTCAGACTCACTTGCTAGTAAAACTGTAGATATGCAATTTTAAAGGTTTTGAAGAAATCGAGTGCTAAGAAGCGGACCAGGTGCAAGTCACAAGTTCAGGCCAACAGCAATGGAGCATGGACTGGGTACAGGAATGAGTTCAGTCTGCTTGCAAAGTACTATATGGTCTGGGCATCAAGATGTAGAGTCTTTGCGTCGAACTGCACAGGCCAGCGACAAGGAGGCGTTGACAGGGAGCTGCGAGGCAAGGTCCAGCATTGAGATGATTCACGCATTGGCAGAGTCGATGAAGCACTCAATGAGAGCATGCATTGCGAGTCCCTGCGTCTTCGTTAAAGAAACCATCAGCGGGTGCTTGTGAGAACTTGCAATGCATGTGTTTTGCGCTGGTTTAGTGTTGATAACAAGGCGCGTTGCTCTTCATCAAGTTGCATCAACGAAACCTGTTATGACCCTGTGGCTTGAACTAGGGGGCAGCCAACTGACACTAGGAGATTCCCTAGAGTCATGGGTCCACACAAACAGGCTGGGTCCAGCAGGGCAGCTCACAGCAGCAGAAAAGCAGGCCTCCGGCAGCAAAGCAGTCCTTTTTGGGAGAGTCCACTGTTCTAGATGTGATCTGAAGAGTTGTGTACAAGGGCCCATTATTTATACCTGGTGCACATTTTGTGAGGTAGGTGATAGCTCTGCTCCATCATCCTGCCACAGATGTCCCATCCTGCCAACACCCATACATTTTATTATGATGCTGACTGGGAGGAACATATAAAGGCCAACTGCCAGCTACACCTAGTCACGTGACACAGGAACAGGCTGCAGGCACCAAATGGATAGGACAAGAAAATGCCAACTTTCTAAAAGTGGTATTTTCAGAACTGTCAATTAACACCTGACTTTAATATTATATTAAATTACTATTTTTCTTACACAAAAACATGACTTTTGTACCTGCTCCCAATCAAAAGCTAACACTTATTTAATGTAACCTAATATTATCCTGTGGGAGAAGTATGCCTTTCACTAGTGAAAAACCCATTTAAAACATGACATGTAAAGGTTAAGAGTACATGTCCAACTATTTATATTTACTGCACCCAGCCCAATGGCTGTTTATGGCTTACCCTAGGGGATGACTTTATGTATTAAAAAGGGACGTTTAGGCAAGCCTTTATGGCAGTTTAAAACTGCACACACAGGCTGCAATAGCAGACCCGAGACCTGTTTTAACGGCTACCTACATGGGTGGCACAACCAGTGCTGCATGTCCACAAACAGCATTTAATTTGCAGGCCCTGAGTACATGTAATACCATTTTACTAGGGACTTGCGGGTAAATTAAATGTGAGAACTGGGTCAAAGCTAAGTACCATGTTTAAAGGAGAGAACAAAAGCACTTTAACACTGGTTAGCAGTGATAAAGTGTGCTGAGTCCTAAGGTCGACAAAAACAAATTCAGCAACAACAGGAGGGTGAAGGCAAAATGTTGGGTAGGACCACCCTAAGGCTGACAGGTCTCACAATTCCTTAAAGCCTGTGGGTAGTAGTTTAACACCCAAACCTCACAATGTTTTAACCAATAATTTCTCAGAAAAATCTGTGGGCACCTATGTAGAACTCATAATACTGAGCTTCATAAAACTGGCAATCACCTGTCTTTAGGACGCATAATCTCCTCAGAGTGTTCCTAAATCATGTCAAATATTAAGCTAGGTAAGTGTATTTCTCTTTCAGCATGTATAAAACAGTTCTAAAATTACAGAACGTAAAGCCATAACTTCCTGCTCTCTCTTTAAACATTGTTCTTCCACCTAGGTGCCTCAGTCAGTTTGTAGTAAAAGCTGCCCTCTTGGATACAAGAAGATATCCATACCAGGGAAACCAACCTGCTGTTTTGACTGTGTTCAATGCTCTGAAGGCGAAATTGCCAACAAAACCGGTACGTTCTGGTTCAGTTCTAACTGTATTTTTATTTTAACTTTTTTTAATTGGGGTAGGTGCCATTGAATTGTCACCGCCATTTAGGCAAATTTTTTGTCTCCCTTTTGCTACCCTTTTGCTTCCCCTTCATTCCAGGTTGACACAATTGTGTTGCAGATGCTTTATCTACATGTGATGTTATAACAGAAGACCTTCAGACTCCAGCACTCCTACTTCTAGATAAAGTTAAAACAAACCCAACAGCAGACTTAGAGGCACCCGTCTCTACATTAAATTTTGGATAGTGTCAGATGCTTGAAAATGGGCACTTGGGTAAACAGCCTTTTAGGTTCCAGAAAGGCTTCATTTGATTCAGTGGGCCAACAGAACCCTTGGAAAGATTTTTTCCTGTTCAGAGTGGCAGAAATATGGCAGGCCAAGGAGGCAAATGCCTTCATAAATAGTTTCTAAAAATTAGCTAGGTCTAGGAATCTCTTAGTTTTCTTGATGGAAGTGGGACTGGCCAATCCATTATAGCCAAGATCCTGAGTGGATCCACTGACAGACCTTGCTCTGACAGAAGGTATCCCAAATGCTCAATTTCTCTTTTATCGAACTTACACATTTCTGGCTTGTAAATAGCTGGTTCTCTTGAAAACAGCAAAGAACAGAATAACATGCTACTGATGCTCAGACAGGAAACCTCCCTGCTGCTTTGACTGTGTTCAATGCTCTGAAAGCGAAATTGCCAACAAAAACGGTAAGTTCTGGTTCAGTTCCAACTGTATTTTTATTTTCACCTTATTTATTGGGGTAGATGGCATTGAATTGTGCATGCTTAGACTAACCACCTATGACACAACTACCTGCTGACTTTCCAACTTCATGATATCACCTAGGAGGTGTTTTCAGTTTTTGCATTTAACTACTAAGATGAGGACTCCCTTTATGAATGGGTCAGAAAATCGCAACCCCTGGTCAAACCCCTGTTTACGCAGGGCTCAGAATTATAATTTATGCAACCTTTATCACATCCAGACATGGGACAAATACTGTGTCCACTAAATTAATTTCAGAAGGTCAATCCTTCCTGAAAATAACATAGGAAAATGCCAGTTAATTACCTGGGCATGAAGATTTTAGTGTAGCAGGCCACAAAATGTGAATCTTATGCTCCGCTTCATAGGCTACCCTGTAGCAGGTAATAAGTATTACGCCCATACCAGGCTGTGTCAGATCAGGTGTGATAAGTAACATCAACCCCACCAGAGTATTCGTAATAAGGTCCCAATTTATTGGACAATTCTGGAATAAGCAAGACATCAATGCCACTCAGGAAGAGTTGAGGTGGCCATGTTTAGGATAAGGAGTAGAGGGAGACAAACTGACTCACTTGCTGGGTTTGTCCTGAATTCCTGTAAGCACAAGTATTCAGTTCTGGAACAAAACTTTTTGGCCTATAATCTGCTTGCCGTAAATGGCTACATCTTTTGATGGGCTCAATGGAACCCTTCAAAGTTTTCCCTGACCACAGGAACTATATAGTTCCTCCAGAATATACAGTGCAGGAATAACAGAGAGGCCGGTTAGGTATATTTTTGTCTCCCTTTTGCTTCCCCTTCATTCTAGGTTCACAAAATCTTGTTGCAGATGCTTTATCTACATGAGATGTTATAACAGAAGACCTTGAGACTCCAGCACTCCTACTTCTAGATAAAGTTAAAACAAACCCAACAGCAGACTTAGAGGCACCCATCTCTACATTAAATTTTTGAAAGTGTCAGAGGCTTGGAAATGGGCACTTGGTTAAACAGCCTTTTAGGTTCTAGAAAGGCTTCATTTGCTTCAGTGAGTCAACAGAACCCATTGGAAAGATGTTTTTCTGTTCAGAGTGGCAGAAATATGGCAGGCCAAGGAGGCAAATGCCTTCATAAATAGTTTCTAAAATTAGCCAGGTCTAGGAATCTCTCAATTTTCTTGATGGAAGTGGGACTGGCCAATCCATGATAGCCAAGATCCTGAGTGGATCCATTGACAGACCTTGCTCTGACAGAAGGTATCCCAAATGCTCAATTTCTTTTTTCTCGAACTTACACATTTCTGGCTTGTAAATAGCTGATTCTCTTGAAAACAGCAAAGAACAGAATAACGTGCTACTGATGCTCAGACAGGAAACCTCCCTGCTGCTTTGACTGTGTTCAATGCTCTGAAAGCGAAATTGACAACAAAAACGGTAAGTTCTGGTTCAGTTCTAACTGTATTTTTATTTTCACCTTATTTATTGGGGTAGGTGGCATTGAATTGTGCATGCCTAGACTAACCACCTATGACATAACTACCTGCTGACTTTCCAACTTCATGAAATCACCTAGGAGGTGTTTTCAGTTTTTGCATTTAACTACTAAGAAAATCGCAACCCCTGGTCAAACCCCTGTTTACGCAGGGCTCAGAATTATAATTTATGCAACCTTTATCACATCCAGACATGGGACAAATACTGTGTCCACTAAATTAATTTCAGAAGGTCAATCCTTCCTGAAAATAACATAGGAAAATGCCAGTTAATTACTTGGGCATGAAGATTTTAGTGTAGTAGGCCACAAAATGTGAATCTTATGCTCCGCTTCTTAGGCTACCTTGTAGCAGGTAATAATTATTACGCCCCTACCAGGCTGTGTCAGATCAGGTGTCATAAGTAACATCAACCCCACCAGAGTATTCGTAATAAGGTCCCAATTTATTGGACAATTCTGGGATAAGCAAGACATCAATGCCACTCAGGAAGAGTTGAGGTGGCCATGCTTAAGATAAGGAGTAGAGGGAGACAAACTGACTCACTTGCTGGGTTTGTCCTGAATCCCTGAAAGCACAAGTATTCAGCTCTGGAACAAAACCTTTTGGCCTAAAATCTGCTTGCCGTAAATGGCTACATCTTTTGATGGGCTCAATGGAACCCTTCAAAGTTTTCCCTGACCAGAGGAACTATATAGTTCCTCCAGAATATACAGTGCAGGAATAACAGACAGGTCGGTTAGGCATATTTTTGTCTCCCTTTTGCTTCCCCTTCATTCTAGGTTCACAAAATCTTGTTGCAGATGCTTTATCTACATGAGATGTTATAACAGAAGACCTTGAGACTCCAGCACTCCTACTTCTAGATAAAGTTAAAACAAACCCAACAGCAGACTTAGAGGCACCCGTCTCTACATTAAATTTTGGAAAGTGTCAGAGGCTTGGAAATGGGCACTTGGTTAAACAGCCTTTTAGGTTTTAGAAAGGCTTCATTTGCTTCAGTGAGCCAACAGAACCCCTTGGAAAGATGTTTTTCTGTTCAGAGTGGTAGAAATATGGCAGGCCAAGGAGGCAAATGCCTTCATAAATAGTTTCTAAAAATTAGCTAGATCTAGGAATCTCTTAGTTTTCTTGATGGAAGTGGGACTGGCCAATCCATGATAGCCAAGATCCTGAGTGGATCCATTGACAGACCTTGCTCTGACAGAAGGTATCCCAAATGCTCAATTTCTCTTTTCTCGAACTTACACATTTCTGGCTTGTAAATAGCTGATTCTCTTGAAAACAGCAAAGAACAGAATAACATGCTACTGATGCTCAGACAGGAAACCTCCCTGCTGCTTTGACTGTGTTCAATGCTCTGAAAGCGAAATTGCCAACAAAAACGGTAAGTTCTGGTTCAGTTCTAACTGTATTTTTATTTTCACCTTATTTATTGGGGTAGATGGCATTGAATTGTGCATGCCTAGACTAATCACCTATGACATAACTACCTGCTGACTTTCCAACTTCATGAAATCACATAGGAGGTGTTTTCAGTTTTTGCATTTAACTACTAAGATGAGGACTCCTTTTATGAATGGGTCATAAAATTGCAACCCCTGGTCAAACCCCTGTTTACGCAGGGCTCAGAATTATAATTTATGCAACCTTTATCACATCCAGACATGGGACAAATACTGTGTCCACTAAATTAATTTCAGAAGGTCAATCCTGCCTGAAAATAACATAGGAAAATGCCAGTTAATTACTTGGGCATGAAGATTTTAGTGTAGTAGGCCACAAAATGTGAATCTTACGCTACGCTTCTTAGGCTACCTTGTAGCAGGAAATAATTATTACGCCCCTACCAGGCTGTGTCAGATCAGGTGTGATAAGTAACATCAACCCCACCAGAGTATTCGTAATAAGGTCCCAATTTATTGGACAATTCTGGGATAAGCAAGACATCAATGCCACTCAGGAAGAGTTGAGGTGGCCATGTTTAAGATAAGGAGTAGAGGGAGACAAACGGACTCACTTGCTGGGTATGTACTGAATTCCTGTAAGCACAAGTATTCAGCTCTGGAACAAAACCTTTTGGCCTAAAATCTGCTTGCCGTAAATGGCTACATCTTTTGATGGGCTCAATGGAACCCTTCAAAATTTTCCCTGACCAGAGGAACTATATAGTTCCTCCAGAATATACAGTGCAGGAATAACAGAGAGGCCGGTTAGGCATATTTGTGTCTCCCTTTTGCTTCCCCTTCATTCTAGGTTCACAAAATCTTGTTGCAGATGCTTTATCTACATGAGATGTTATAACAGAAGACCTTGAGACTCCAGCACTCCTACTTCTAGATAAAGTTAAAACAAACCCAACAGCAGACTTAGAGGCACCCGTCTCTACATTAAATTTTGGAAAGTGTCAGAGGCTTGGAAATGGGCACTTGGTTAAACAGCCTTTTAGGTTCTAGAAAGGCTTCATTTGCTTCAGTGAGCCAACAGAACCCCTTGGAAAGATTTTTTTCTGTTTAGAATGGCAGAAATATGGCAGACCAAGGAGGCAAATGCCTTCATAAGTAATTTGAAAAAATTAGCTAGATCTATGAATCTCTTAGTTTCCTTGATGGAAGTGGGACTGGTCAATCCATGACAGCCAAGATCCTAAGTGGATCCATTGACTGACCTTGCTCTGACAGAAGGTATCCCAAATGCTCAACTTCTCTAGTCTCAAACTCACATATTTCTGGCTTGTAAGTAGCTGATTCTCTTAAAAACAGCAAAGAACAGAATACCATGGTACTGATGCTCAGACAAGGAGGAAGAGAAAATCAGAATGTCGTCAAGGGGACAACTACATGCTAGTTCAGAATGTCTGAGAAGACCTGTGAGACCAAAGGGCATGGCTCAGTGGTAAAAGTGCACAAAAGGAGTTTGGAAGGTCATCTTCCACCTATCCCCCCCTTCTTCATTCAGAACAGATATTCTCATTGGTATTGGGTTGCACAGTATGGTGGCTCCCAGCTACTGTGACACTGTTGTCACAAATTTAGAAGGAAACACTTGCGGTGGCAGAGCCTAAGCAGGCTTTGCCAACAGAAACTTTAGCCTGTGGTCCATCCATCATAAGTGTGCTGCCATAATACATTAAAATGCCCTTCCTGTCACTCCGCTCCTGCCTGGCACTCAAAATTGCCTTCTGCTGACTGCTGGACAAGAGCATTTACAGTGCGCTGCTTATAAGCCTTTATGAAACATGAAATTGACCCCATGAACGGCATAGGCCTTCCTTAAACTTCTTCACCTGGACACCACTAACGCAGTGCAACTCTGACTTTGTGCCTGGACATACAACTTTGATCCAGGACTCTGGTGATGGCAGGGTGTGCTTCCTGGGTATCTGTGTGGCTGTCCTTGCTGAGTGGGAGGCCGAGACACCAGCTATTTTACTGCTGCCCTGCTATGTTTAGAGATCGGTGAGCGCTGCCTGTTACCTTGTGCCCTTTCAAACCGATGCATGTTGAGGATGGGACATTCTACATTGCCTGCCCTTGCCTTACCCGTGCACAGGTGATCACCCTGCAACAGAACTTTAACTCCAATGGCAGTTTGCTGCTACTAACAGTTCCACATCTTCACCTGTGACTGTTTGGAGTGACACCATCCACTCATTGGCATATTACCTGCTTTCTCCATAAGCACATGAGGGTACACACTACTCAGAAGCCTTGTGAGATCAGGAAGCCTCCATTCTTGCCTGTTGTGCCATCCCTGTTTTGCACGGCACGGTCCTAGGGCGCTTGGATTGGCCCTATCACTGGGCCCTCAGCCTCCAGCCTCCAGCTACAAGCCCTCCATCCTCTGCCTGCAACCATGGGTGTCATCCCACAAGAGGAAGACAAAATGACCTGGTTTGACCCTGGTCTCCTTGAACGGAGCACACCCAGTTTGCCCTGCAGTGGGTAGGCCACCTGCTGCAACCAGCAGACCTGGGAACTTTGACGTGATCGTCAGGCTTTAGCTTCACTTGTCACCCATCAGATACTTCCAGGATTATCAGACCTGGCTTACAATGACAGGGAAGCCTAAAACTACCAAGTCCTTGCCCACTGGTGTTGCGAAGGTGACAACAGCCTTCACACCTGCTGACAGGACCCTAGATAGTCTACAACAGCTCAAAGCGACTGTTCAAAATCACTCTACTCAGTTTGACAAGGTGCTACAGGTCATCTTGGACACTAAAACCTCTCTGGAAGCCCGAATTGATACTGTCTGACTAAATGTGAATTTACTACGAGATGATCAATGCAAATTAATTGACAGAGTGAATGATGTAAAGTACACACTAGCCACGGTACGGTCGACAGTGTAAGACTTACAGGAGAGGCTGAAAAATGTGGCAGAGGAGGTAGCCAACCGCCATTGCAGAGCAAAGGACGTTGAAGGACAGTATAGGTGCAAAATCTGTTTTCTGTGCTTCCCCAAATGCTCAGAGGGGCCTAGCGTGGAATTATTCCTTGAGTAATGGCTTGCAAAGCAGTCCTTAAAGATAGGGTGCTGTAATTCTTCTCTACTGTGCGAGCGCATTGGATGCCAGGCAGGCCCCACCCCCCCACTCTCAGGTGGCCCACCACCCCATAGCTTGCCTCCTCAATTATCGGGACCTAAATCTGCTACTGCAATGGTTTTGTATTAACGGCCCTTGGCAATATGAAAATGCTACGATCATGGCGCATCCTGACTTTACAATGGAGGTGCAGCATCGCTGGGGTTCTTACTCCAAGGTCAAGCAATGTCTCAGTGAGTTGGAATTTAAATATGTCCTTCTGCCATATGCCAGTGAAACGAAGGGTGGTTGATGGTGAAATGACTCACAGATTCCGCTCACCGGAAAATGTACGGAGCTGGCTCCACCCAAAGGGTCTTGTGCATGACCCACCTGAGGGCTCCAGTGATGGAGGCTGGCTATTACCCAAGTCTAGATGGCGTTAACACAGACCCATTAAGGTGAAACCAGCCAAGGATCAAGAGCAGACCCGCAGAGTATCTGAATATTCACTTTACAGCACAAACTCCTTTGCTTCTCTACGCTCTGAGCAACTATCAGAGTCAGAGTCATACTCAGGTGCCTCTCTCTCATTGACTACTGGGGTTCATCAGGACTTGAAGGTCACCCCGCGATTAGCGGATGTAAGGAAATGCCTTCCTTGGCATGGTTACCCCCTAACTTTTTGTCTTTTGTTAAAGCCAGTTATGATTGAAAGTGTGCTGGGATCCTGCTAACCAGGTCCCAGCACCAGTGTTCTTTCCCTAAACTGTACCTTTGTTCCCACAATTGGCACAACCCTGGCACCCAGTTAAGTCCCTTGTAAATGGTACCCCTGGTACCAAGGGCCCTGTAGCCAGGGAAGGTCTCTAAGGGCTGCAGAATTACCACCCTGGGGACCCCTCACTCAGCACATGCACACTGCCTCACAGCTTGTGTGTGCTGGTGGGGGAGAAAATGACTAAGTCGACATGGCACTCCCCTCAGAATGCCATGCCCTCAACCCAATGCCTGTGGCATAGGTAAGTCACCCCTCTAGCAGGCCTTACAGCCCTAAGGCAGGGTGCACTATACCACAGGTGAGGGCATAGTTGCATGAGCACTATGCCCCTACAGTGTCTAAGCCAAACCTTAGACATTGTAAGTGCAGGGTAGCCATAAAGAGTATATGGTCTGGGAGTTTGTCAATTACAAACTCTACAGTTCCATAATGGCTACACTGAAATCTGGGGAGTTTGATATCAATCTTCTCAGCACAATAAATGCACACTGATGCCAGTTTGGTATTTATTGGAATATGCACACAGAGGGCATCTTAGAGATGCTCTGTGTATACCAGTCCAAACACCAGTGTTAGGCTGACCAATTCCTGCCAGCCTGCCACAACCGGACGAGTTTCTAGCCACATGGGATGAGTGCCTTTGTCAATCTGTGGTGAGGAACAAAGCCTGCACTAGGTTCATTCTTGTTGTTACAGCAGTCAGTTGTCGTCTCTGAGGGGCTTTCAGGTCAGCCGTCCTTCTTCTTCCTTCAGGTTGCAGGAATCTGGTTTCCTGGGTTCAGGGCTGCCCCTAAATACAAGATTTAGGGGGGTGTTTAGGTCTGGGGGGCAGTAGCCAATGGCTTCTGTCCTTGAGGGTTGCTACACCCTCCTTTTGCCTCCTCCCTGAAGGAAGGGGGGCATATCCCTATACCTAATGGGGGTAATCCTCCAAACTCAAGATGGAGGATTTCTAATGGCAGGGGTCACCTCAGCTCAGAACACCTTAGGGACTGTCCTGACTGGTGGGTTACTCCTCCTTGTTTTTCTCATTATCTCCTCCAGCCTTGACGCCAAAAGTGGGGGCACTGGCCGGAGGGGCGGGCATCTCCACTAGCTGGGATGCCCTGGGGTGCTGTGACAAAAGGGGTGAGCATTTGAGGCTCACTGCCAGGTGTTACAGTTCCTGCAGGGGGATGTGTGAAGCACCTCCACCCAGTACAGGCTTTGTTCATGGCCACAGAGTGACAAAGGCACTCGCCCCATGTGGCCAGCAACTTGTCTGGTTTGTGGCAGGCTGGCAGGAACTGGTTTGCCTACACTAGAAGTCGGATTGGTATTCGAGGGGCATCTCAAAGATACCCTCTGGGTACATGTTACAATAAATTGCACACTGGCATCAGTGTGCATTTATTGTGCTGAGAATGTCAGGAATAAGGCCATGCGCGGTCCAGGTCTCGCCCGAAACTCCGCTCTGCAGCGCTTTATGTGCACCACTTCTCATCCCCTATTGTTCCAAAGGTGGTCATCAGCGTTGTCTGCCCTGTGGCAAAGCTCATAGAGCTTCAGGTTCAGGACATTGGTGGACAAGATGCACTTATCAGTGCTATTCCATGAAGGGACTACAATTCCCATGTTTTTAGAGGCAGCAGCCATCTTGGGGTGTGGCAGGCCAATAAAGCCCAGCCACACCCAAGCACGTTGCTCACTATTTTGAAGACTTCGATGCAGCTACATCGTGGGGGTTTCTCTGAAGAAGAGCAGAGTTGGTGAATGGCAGAGTGGCATCCAACCGAAGTATCCTTGTTTCCATGGTGCTTTTAAAATGAGTAGGTCGTACTGGTAGTGGTAAGACCTTGATGAATCCAAGTTTGGAGGAAGTTGTTACTTCCAAAGGTAAAGCGCCCCTTAGCACAACGAGCAAAGCGTTTTCAGTTTCCAGAGTACAGCGGCCTTGGCGCAACGATCAAAGGCATTTCAGAGCACAGGTGTAAAGCGCTCTTTGCACAGCAATTCAAGCGCTTTCGTTCACAGATGTAAAGCGCTCTTGGCACGGCAATTCAAGAGCTTCAGTTCACAGATGCAAAGCGCTCTTGGTACGGCAATTCAAGCGCTTCAGTTCACAGATGTAAAGCGCTCTTGGCACAACAATTCAAGCGCTTCAGTTCACAGATGTAAAGCGATCTTGGCACGGCAATTCAAGCGCTTCAGTTCACAGATCTAAAGCACTCTTGGCACGACAATTCAAGCGCTTCAGTTCACAGATGTAAAGCGCTCTTGGCACGGCAATTCAAGCGCTTCAGTCCACAGTTTTAAAGCGTTCTTGGCATGACAATCAAAGCGCTTCAATTCACAGGAGTAAAAGGTTCTTGGCACAACACTCAAAGTGATTCAGGCCACTTGAGTAAAAGCGCCCCCTTAGCATAATGAGCGTAGCACTTTAAGGCAAGACACGTAAAAGCGCTTCCTGGTATTATTATGTAAAGCGCTTCAAGTTCAGTGAGTAAAAACTTTTCAGCCTTTATAGTTGTGAATGTGAAAGTATTTCTGGAGATAAGCAAACCATAGTTTTTTTTGTTCTTTGAAAAGCTTAAGATGTGAAAAGCATATTTAATTCTTTGAGATTTTCTAAGTCATGATCAAAGGTTTACGTTGTGAATGCATAGATGTTACAGGATTGATATTCTGAGTATAATCATAGTCCAGAGCTCCTGCCATCTCTTGATCCTAAGGTCGTAGTTTACTCTTGTTCCATGTTTCAAAGAAGGGGCTTTGCCCTCATTTCAAAAGGGGTCTCCATCTGATATCTCTGAGACGCATTTGATCAAGAGTCTATTGATGAGTTCCATTTCTATGAATGAGTAAATGCATATTTGTTCTAACCTTTTCGTTTCAGATCTCGCTCCCTGCTGTTCCCTACCCTAATTCCCTTCCCCCGACTGACTTCATCATAACTCTGTGCTATAATAGCTTTCTGAGTTGGTGACGCCAGAAGGTGGGCCTTTTGTTCAGCAACGTGCAGATCGCAAGGAAAGGACACTGTGACAGACTAGTGAGCCCACAAGTTTATACTTTCCTCTTGGTCTGTACGTGAGCTGCACAAAATGGCCACTCTAGATACCCTTATGCAAGTAGTCACTCAGATGCAAAGGGATTTGACAGACTCAAAAAATGTAACAGCTGATTTAGTGAATAAAGTAACTCAGTTACAGAGTAAGGTGGAGGGTTCTGAATCTGAGTCTCGTCCTATGCCTTCCGCATCTACTAACATAGCTGTGAATGTGCTGACACAGATTCCTTTAGCTGCACCAGAGAGGTTTTCTGGGGACTCCAATAAGGTTCAAATTTTTCTGACACAGGTGGAACTACATTTTACGTGGCGGCCTAGTGCCTTTCCGGACGCACAATCTAGAATTGTATTCCTGATATCATATCTGAATGGTGATGCAGCTACTTGGGCAGTGCCATTAGTTCGATTAGACATTCCTCTTTTATATAACTGGCGTTTTTTTGTAGAAGAACTCGTAAAGGTTTTTGACAGACGCGCAATCACTATTTCTGCAGACAAAGAGCTACTAGAATTACATCAAGGAAATAAAGACCTGATAACGTATTTGTCACACTTCAACCGGTTAGTTGTGGAAACCGCTTGGCCTGAGGAAAAAAGGTCAGCAGTATTTTATCAAGGGCTAAAAAACAAACTAAAAGATGTATTGGCCCAAGTTGAACCGCAACCAGAAACTTGCACTGATTTAATTAATCTAACTCTATGGATAGATCACAGACTTTCTGAAAGAAAAGGAGTAAGGAAAAAATGGGAAAAAACAAACTGGTGAATGGAAAGATCCAGACACTTTCAATTGTCTTCAGATTCTATGATAGAACTGATGGATATTGGAACTGTTCGCCCACCACTGACCAAAGAGGAGAAAGACATGCGACGAAAAAATGGTCAGTGTCTGCATTGTGGGGAAAAGGGTCATTTCGTAAAAGAATGTCAAAAGAAACCCGAAGGTAAAATTGATCCAACATCTGTGACCAAGAAAAAGTTAGCGGTTGCTTTGGAAGATTCACAGGAAAACTAAAATGCCCAAGAAAAAAGGAAGGGGACCTCTTGGGCACATTGACAATCCCTTTAGTGTGCTCTTGCACAAATCGTTATGTCAAACATTTCCGGATTTGAGTACAAATGACTGTGCGGGGAAAAGACATTGGGGGTCATTCTGACCTCGGTGGTAAAAGGCCCTTACCGCCGGTCAGAAGTCCGCCATTCTACCGCCGCGGCCGCGGAAAACCGCCACGGTCATTCTGACCACCAACTGTGAATCCGCCAAAAATCCGACATCCAAGGAAGGCCGCCTCATCAGCGGGCCGCGGAAAACTGGAGATGACCAAACCTCCACCGTCACGCCAACACAAACACGCCCATGCCATTCTGACCCACGAATCCATGCGGCGGTCTTTCAACCGTGGTATTTCATTGGCGGTACACACCGCCGCGCTCAAAATACACACACAGCTCCAAAACACAGCCACATTGGACAATTCGAAATACACACACCTGATACACATACACACATCACTCCCACACACCCATTACAATATAAAACACACACCCACATCACCCACAAACCCCCACTAGTTGGAAATCGGAGCGAAGGCGAGAGCGAGAGAGATAGAGATAGAGAGAGCGAGCACAGCAATAGAAAACCCCAACACACACAGGAACCCAACTTCATCACCCACACCACATCCACGCACACATCACCACATATCACCACGCACATCACCACAAACACCACCCCACACCTCATCCACACCACCCCATGGCACCCCAAAGACACCCAAGGTTTTCGGACCAAGAACTCCGGGTCATGGTGGAGGAAATCATGAGGGTTGAGCCCCAGCTCTTCGGCACACAGGTGCAGCACACCACCATAGCAAGGAAGGCTGAGCTATGGCAAAGGATCGTAGACAGGGTCAACGCTGTGGGACAGCATCCCAGAAATCGGGAAGATATCAGAAAGCGATGGAACGACCTACGGGGGAAGGTGCGCTCGATGATCTCCAGGCACAACATCGCTGTGCAGAAGACTGGCGGCGGACCCCCACCCACTCCACCCCAATTCACAGCATGGGAGCAAGAGGTGGTAAACATCCTGCATCCTGATGGCCTCGCTGGAGTACACAGAGTAATGGACTCTGGTAAGTCGAATCTCAACTACTTCACCCCCCCCCCAACCACCAGCATGCCAACCCCCCCCTCACCCCCAATCTCAACCCCCCAGCACACAACCTCCCTGCCAATGTCTCACCAGCACAACCCACCCTAAACAACACCAACCCCTGAGTGCCAACACAAACCATAGACAGCCACCACCAAAGCATGACCATTGCACATACCCATACACCCCCCTCCCAAACCCTCACAACACCTCCCATAAGGGAATGCCAGCACTGGGGGACAAGGGCACTCAAAATGCACGCCATGGCACACACAGAAACAATAACCATACTCCTTTACCCCTGCAGGGCCCAAACGCCAACACACCGCCACGGAGGGTCCAGATTTGTCCATCCCACCCCCAGAACAGGCCCCCAGCGAGGACAGCAGCTCTGTCGACCTGGAACCTGACGACCAGCCCGGACCATCGGGGACCTCTGGACAGTCGGTTCCCCACACACAGACACAGGCCACAGCAGACCCAAACCCCTCTGGGAATAACAGCACAGCTCCCACCCAGCGGGCCCATGCCTCTGTCTCGCGGACGCGTCAATCAGCGGTGTGTCCGCCACTACAGGGCACCCAGGATGACCCAACACCCCAACAACAACAGGGACCTGGGGGCAGTGGTAGTGGGCACACCGTCCAGGGAACAGAGGCCCGGGGAAACAGGGCAACTGGGAGGGCTGCTGTGCAATAGGGGGGGGAGGACAGGCCCAGGGAACCCACTCTCCAAGAGGCCCTCACCACCATCATGGGAGCATATCATCAATCCCAGGAGACGATGGCGACGGTACTGGCCAGGTTCACCGAGATCCAGGTACAGCAGGAGGAACGGTACATGGGGTTCAGCAATGAACTCAGGAACATCGCTACCGCTATGGGGACCATAGTCCAGGCCCTCAACCGGATAGAAACCACATTGCGGGACCATGTGGCACCGCAAAGGGCCCCTGTCACTAGCCAGGAACAGCCTACCACCTCCGCCGGCACTAGTGGTCAGGAGGCCCCCACAGAACGACGGGCCACCAGAACCCCACCTCCTGCTGAAGAACAACCACCCCGCAAGAGGAACCTGAGATCTCAAAGGAAGACAGAGTAGGATGCCAAGACCCCCGGCAACCTAATATCCCCCCTGATGTCATCCCACTGTCCCACATTGTCACCCTGTCCAACCTTGAACTGCCCCTGCTCCATCCTTCCACAGGCATATGGACAATGCACCTGTGCGACCGAGAACTGGACTCTGCCATGGACATAACTCCACCCTCACCCATCACCGTTTTAATATCATGTACCAATATCTAGCACTAAAAATAAATCACTCATTGCACTGAAATCATTCTGGAGTCAGCCTGTATTATTGACAAATGTATAACACATTACTTATCAATAATGTTCTGTAATTTATGTGATGACAACATACCGATGTCAATAAGCATTAGTCCATGGGCTAACCAAGCAGAAGTCACGCAGTGGGTCATACAGCACTGAAAAGGGAAGGGAAAATCAAACATCAGTTTAAAAGAACTGGGGGGAAATACACAAAGTAAAGATGCAGGGGGCTTTCAGTAAATGTTAAATGGTGTGGCTGATTCCTACCTGTGTGCTACTGAAAATACTGTTGGATAACTCTGTCCCTGTTGTCTGGGTCGTCCTCTTCGTCTTCCTCCTCTTCACTCTCCGCAGGCTCCACAGCTGCTTCAACACCACCATCTGGACCATCCTCCTGCAGGAAAGGCACCTGACGTCGCAATGCCAGATTGTGAAGCATACAGCAGGCCACGATGATCTGGCACACCTTCTTTGGTGAGTACATCAGGGATCCCCCTGTCATATGCAGGCACCTAAACCTGGCCTTCAGGAGGCCAAAGGTTCTTTCAATGATCCTTCTAGCTCGCCCATGGGCCTCATTGTACCGTTCCTCTGCCCTGGTCCAGGGATTCCTCACTGGGGTCAATAGCCAAGGCAGGTTGGGGTAACCAGAGTCACCAATTAGCCACACACGTTGTCTCTGTAGCTGTTCCATCACATAAGGGATGCTGCTATTTCGCATCACATACGCGTCATGCACTGACCCAGGGAACATGGAATTCACATGGGAGATGTACTGGTCAGCCAAACAGACCACCTGGACGTTCATCGAATGGTAACTTTTCCTGTTTCTGTACACCTGCTCATCGTCTTTTGGGGGTACTAAAGCCACATGGGTCCCATCAATGGCACCAATTATGTTGGGGATATGTCCAAGGGCATAAAAATCACCCTTCACAGTGGCCAAATCAACCTCCTCAGGGAATACAATGTAGCGCCGCATGTGTTTCGTCAGGGCAGATAACACTCTAGACAAGATTTTTGAAAACATAGGCTGAGACATTCCAGATGACATGGCCATTGTTGTCTGGAATGAGCCACTTGCCAAAAAATGGAGGACTGACAGAACCTGCACTAGAGGGGGAATTCCTGTGGGTTGGCGGATGGGGGACATCAGGGCTGGCTCCAGCTGGGCACACAGTTCATGTATAGTGGCTCGGTTAAGTCGGTATCGTAGTATTATATGGCATTCTTCCATTGTCGACAGGTCCACCAGCGGTCGGTACACGCGAGGATTCATCCTTCTCCTCGCAAGTCCCAGCGGACGGTGCCTAGGAAGGACAACATGGCGCAGACAGTCAAGCAAATCACAGGTACGTTCACCACTGCATGCATAGCACACGATTATCTATGTATTGAAATGCGTGTATGTGTGGCAATGCAAGGCCTAGGCCTGTGTGACGCAGTACAAATTATGCCATGTGGGCCCTTGAAATGGCGGCTGCCTGACCTGTGAAGTGGGACAATGGGATGTGAGGTCAATGCGCTGGCGTGGCACACCGTGGCGGTAGGCAGTCGAAGACCGCTATACGAAGCCGCATTGGCTAACATTGAGGCCAATGGGTTTCAGGAGCCAATGACGAGGTGCGCCGGCGGTCGCGGTACGCACCGCCGCGGTACGCACCGTCGCGGGCGTGTCCGCCATTTTCTATCTGCTTAATCACTCGAGACCTGATCATCCACAGGAGAGGACCTATACTGCAAGTGCTGCTGTGACCTCGGTCTGGAAGTGACAATGGCTGGTGCGACTGGGGAAAGGGCCCCTGCCTTCACGTCTGAGGAGTTGGAGAAACTTGTGGATGGGGTCCTCCCCCAGTATGCGTTACTCTACGGTCCTCCAGACCAACAGGTAAGTACACTGGGTGCACATTGAATGGGCTATGCCTGTGTGGAGTGGGGGGGATGTAAGTTGGTGGGGTGGGGGGCGAATGAGGAGTGCAACGCACGACAGATGAGAGCATGTGCCATATGGCAAGGTTGGGGAGGGGGGGCCAATCGCATCTAACATGCAGAAAATTGATGATTTTTCCTTCCCACCCTGTACATGTCAAATAGGTCAGCGCCCATCAGAAAGTGGACATTTGGCGTGCCATCGCCAAGGAAGTCCGGGCCCTGGGGGTCCACGTCAGACGGGGCACCCACTGCCGCAAGAGGTGGGAGGACATCCGCCGCGGGACCAGGAAGACTGCTGAGTCACTGCTGGGGATGGCCTCCCAACCTAGGAGGGGTGCCAGTCGTACCCTGACCCCCCTGATGTCCCGGATCCTGGCGGTGGCCTACCCTGATTTGGATGGGCGCTTGAGGACACATCACAGCAGACACAAGGGGGTGAGTATCAGCACATTCTGCTATCTCTCTGCGCAGTGGAGGCGTCTGGGTGGGGGAGGAGGGTTGTGGATGACATTAGGCCAGGGTGCTTTCTGTAGTGTAGTCCTCACCTTTAGGCATGGCCCTGTGCTCCCGGCCCCCACCTCTGTAGGGTGACAAGTGCAGCTATCGATGGTCCAGCATCACACATGTGCGCCTTTGTCGTCTCTAGACCTGTTGTCCTAGTCAGAAGTACTGAGTAGTGTACCCCGAATGCGCGGCTTAGTGCATGAGTCTCCTGTGTCTGTCCTCTCCGCCAACGGTGTTGACATTGCATGCACTCAACCTGGTCTTCGTTTTTCTCCCCCCACCCTTCTTCTTCATCTTCTTGTGCATGTGTGCATTAGCATCATCAGGCGGAGGAGAATTGGCATCGGAGCACGAGGGAGCTGCAAGTCACAAGGCCCCGGTGGGACCAGGAACAGGCACAGAGGGCACCAGTGATCCGGAGGGTGAGGGGAGCACCACAACGGGGACCGGTGGTGACACCAGCGACAGCGACACGTCCTCGGATGGGAGCTCCCTAGCGGTGGCGGCAACATCCGGGCCCCCCGCCTCTACAGGTACAGCCGCCACCCAGCGCACCAGCCCCGCCCTCCCAGCAGCCCCTCAGCCTACGCTCCGTGCCCGCTCGCCCAAGAAGGCGGGCGTCTCCTTCGTCCCAGGCACCTCAGGCCCTGCCCCTGTTACCCCTGCTGCCCTCAGTGAGGAGGTCATTGACCTCCTGAGGACACTCATTGTTGGGCAGACTACCCTTTTGAATGCCATCCAGGGGGTAGAAAGGGAGGTGCATCGGAGCAATGCCTACCTGGAGGGCATTCATTCGGGTCAGGCTGCCCATCAACGATCGTTCAATGCTCTGGCCTCAGCAATGACGGCAGCCATTGTCCCTGTTTCCAGCCTCCCTCTTCTGACTGCCTCCAGCCTGTCTCTGTCTCCTGTTCCTCAGCCTATCCCATCCACACCATCAGACCAGCCTGCACACACCTCAACACCCAAGGTCAGCTCATCCAGACACAAGCACCACAGATCCCACAAACACTCACCCAAGCAACATCCAGATGGAGACATGCCAACAGTCACTACCACCTCTGTGTCCCCCTCCTCCTCGTCTCCCTCCTCCCTCCCTGTGACGTCTACACTCCCACCTGCATGCACACCACCATCAGCCAGTGCTTCCATCACCAGCACACCCTCCAGTCCAGTCCGCACACGTGCAGTCACCACCCCCACTACCATTTACACGTCCCCTGTGTCCTCTCCCACTGTGTCTGTCACCCCCTCTTCCAAGACACACAAACGCAGGCAGACACCCACCCAACAGCCATCCACCTCACGACAGCCTCCAGCACAAGCACCTGCACCCAAAGACAGCACACCTGACTCTCCTACAACCACATCCTCTCCCTCCACTCCCATCACCACTTCTCCTACCTATTACCTTGGTCCTAAGAAAGTTTTCCTTGCTATTCTTGACCTCTTTCCCTCCACTGACCCACCCCCTCCATCTGCAAAGAATCCCAAGAGCACCTCAGCCACCACCAGCCCAGTTTCGAGTGTCACTGTGGTGCATGGGTTCTGGAGCCCACCCTTTGCCAGCAGTGACACTTCAATCAGCAGCAAGGGGACAGGCAGCCCACCACCAGGCAAGAGGACCAGGAAGCTAAAGGGCCGCCGTGAGAGGACTGACACGGCTGCCCCCAAGGAGCCAAGTTCGCCCACTTCACCAGCCACAACATCTAGGGGAGGCAAGGGCCCAAGAGCCCCATCTAAGGAGTGAAAGGGCAGCAGGGCGGAAAAGTCAGCCAGCAGGAGCGCGGAGCAGGAGGGGCCCACAAGCCCCATCCCGGGTGTTAGGAAGAACACCAAAGGGCCCAGGACTCTGTCACCGAAGGGTCCAGCAACAGCACGGTCGGAGGGCGACTGAGCAGGGAGTCCAGGCCAGGTCTGGCTCCCTTGACCTACTGGACGAGTACCGCTGAAGAGGGCCCCGCCGTGCAGAAGAGCACCGCTGAACAGGGCCCCGCCGTGCAGAAGAGCACCGCTGAACAGGGCCCCGCCGTGCAGAAGAGCACCGCTGAACAGGGCCCCGCCGTGCAGAAGAGTACCGCTGAACAGGGCCCCGCCATGCAGAAGAGCACCGCTGAACAGGGCCCCGCCGTGCAGAAGAGCACCGCTGAAGAGGGCCCCGCCATGCATAAGAGTACTGCTGAAGAGGGCCCCGCCGTGCAGAAGAGCACCGCTGAAGAGGGCCCCGCCGTGCAGAAGAGCACCGCTGAACAGGGCCCCGCCGTGCAGAGGAGCACCGCTCCGCTGGGCCCCGCCGTCTCAAGCAGCGCTCCGCTGGGCCCCGCCGTCTCAAGCAGCGCTCCGCTGGGCCCCGCCGTCTCAAGCACCGCTCCGCTGGGCCCTTCCTGTCAAGCACCGCTCCGCTGGGCCCCGCCGTCTCAAGCAGCGCTCCGCTGGGCCCTTCCTGTCAAGCAGCGCTCCGCTGGGCCCTTCCTGTCAAGCACCGCTCCGCTGGGCCCTTCCTGTCAAGCACCGCTCCGCTGGGCCCCGCCGTCTCAAGCACCGCTCCGCTGGGCCCCGCCGTCTCAAGCAGTGCTCCACTGGGCCCTTCCTGTCAAGCACCGCTCCGCTGGGCCCCGCCGTCTCAAGCACCGCTCCGCTGGGCCCTTCCTGTCAAGCACCGCTCCGCTGGGCCCCGCCGTCTCAAGCACCGCTCCGCTGGGCCCCGCCGTCTCAAGCACCGCTCCGCTGGGCCCCGCCGTCTCAAGCACCGCTCCGCTGGGCCCTTCCTGTCAAACACCGCTCTGCTGGGCCCTTCCTGTCAAGCACCGCTCCGCTGGGCCCCGCCGTCTCAAGCACCGCTCCGCTGGGCCCCGCCGTCTCAAGCAGCGCTCCGCTGGGCCCTTCCTGTCAAGCACCGCTCTGCTGGGCCCCGCCGTCTCAAGCACCGCTCTGCTGGGCCCTTCCTGTCAAACACCGCTCCGCTGGGCCCTTCCTGTCAAGCACCGCTCCGCTGGGCCCCGCCGTCTCAAGCACCGCTCCGCTGGGCCCTTCCTGTCAAACACCGCTCCGCTGGGCCCTTCCTGTCAAGCACCGCTCCGCTGGGCCCCGCCGTCTCAAGCACCGCTCCGCTGGGCCCTTCCTGTCAAACACCGCTCCGCTGGGCCCTTCCTGTCAAGCACCACTCCGCTGGGCCCCGCCGTCTCAAGCACCGCTCCGCTGGGCCCCGCCGTCTCAAGCAGCGCTCCGCTGGGCCCTTCCTGTCAAGCACCGCTCTGCTGGGCCCCGCCGTCTCAAGCACCGCTCCGCTGGGCCCTTCCTGTCAAACATCGCTCCGCTGGGCCCTTCCTGTCAAGCACCGCTCCGCTGGGCCCCGCCGTCTCAAGCAGCGCTCCGCTGGGCCCTTCCTGTCAAGCACCGCTCCGCTGGGCCCCGCCGTCTCAAGCACCACTGGCACAATGACAGTGCCGGATCCGTCTCGAACTACTGTTCACGGTTCACTGTGCCCACCATGCCTCCTCCTTGACCGGTGGAGACTGTTATCCACCTGATGGACTGTGGCTTTGCACTCCCCAGGATGGCCGAGTGGGCAGCCCACCCACTGTAGAGACTTGAGAGACTGTGGCTTTGCACTCCCCAGGATGGCACAGTGGGCAAGCCACCCACTGTAGAGACTTGAGAGACTGTGGCTTTGCACTCCCCAGGATGGCACAGTGGGCAACCCACCCACTGCAGAGACTTGAGAGACTGTGGCTTTGCACTCCCCAGGATGGCACAGTGGGCATGGTGGCCCCTTCGTGGATCTGGCGTCGTGGACTCATGTGGCTGTGGTGCCCCCCCCCCTTCCCTTCCCCCTGAGGTTTTTCATCAGATGCCCCTGCAGTGTTCTCTCCAAAGGACTCAGGTCTCCTGTGTGGGCTTTGCCCTTGTGTTGATACACTTTGGCCCACGGACACTTTGAATATCGTTAGATGTGCAGGACTTATTGCCTCGGTTTATCGTATGCACTGGATATTGAATTGGTTTTTTTAAATTGTTATTGCTATTTGACCGTGACTTATCAGTGGTTTTTATTTCCCATAAATTTCGAGTCACAATTTAAATATGTCCTTGCTTTTTTTACGGGGGTTTGGGTGGTGTCACTGTGACTTGTTGCTCTGCATTGGTGTGTACATGGTTTGAGGGGGTGGGTGTATCGCGTATGTGTGTGCAAGTAACCTTTCGTCCTCCCCCCTCCCCTGTGTCATAGGTGCAGTACTCACCATTGTCGTCTGCGCCGGCGTTCGTACTCGTGGTGGATGAGCAGGTAGACGAGAGCAGGTAGGATGTTTAATTCGGGTTCCATGCTGTTTTCCTTCCTCGTGGAGTGCGTAGAGGTGCGCGTTATCCCGTTCGTAGTCTGTTTCCGCCGTGTTTTTATCGGCGGTGCTCCCGCCCCGGAAATGGTGGCGGATTGGCCGGTCATAATAGTGTGGGCGGTACATTGTCTGCCGCCTGTCTGTTGGCGGTGACCGCCGCGCTGTTTGACGGTCCCGCCGTGGCGGTCGGAGTGATAATGGGGCGGGCTGTGTTGGCGGTTCCCGCCAGGGTCAGAATTCCATTTTTTGGACCGCCGGCCTGTTGGCGGGTTGGCCGCCGCTTTATCACCGACCGCCAGGGTTAGAATCACCCCATAATGTACAAGTTTTAATTGATTCAGGGGCAACAGAAAGTTTTGTGGACCAACAAACTGCACTACACTTGCATTTACCCAATGTCAAGAAAAAGATTCCAGAAGTTGTGTATGCAGTCAATGGTAGTGAGTTGGCAGGAGGCCCCATTACTAAACAAACCTCACAAATACAAATGATTTGCAAAGATGATGAGAATCAGAACCACTGTGAAATAATTTGTTTTGATATAATACAAGCACCTCAATATGGTTTTATCTTAGGTCTGCCCTGGTTAATGTTACATAATCCATGCATAGACTGGCGCAACAAGGTTTTGCGTATTTCTTCTTCTTCTTGTGCTAAGAAATGTTTTCAATCAAGACTAAACAAAGAAGGAAATCTTCAACACTCCATTGCTACTGCAGTTTAGAAGGAAATTGATTTGCCATTACAGTATTCAGAATATACTAATGTTTTCAGTGAAAAGAAGGCGAGCTCATTACCACCCCACAGGCCGTACGATTGTCAGATCGACCTTGTACCTGGAGCCAACATACCAAATTGTAGGATCTATGCACTATCAGAGAAAGAAAATCGAGTCCTACGAGAATACCTTGATCAATGTTTAGACAACAAGCTAATTCGGCCATCACGATCTCCAGCGGCTTCTCCACTGTTTTTCGTACCTAAAGCAAATGGCGATGTGAGGCCTTATATTGACTTTAGAGCGATAAATAAGATTACAGTTAAAAATAAATATCCACTACCTCTCATACCAGTCTTGTTAGACCAGGTAAAATCCACCGTCATTTATACCAAACTTGACTTACGAGGTGCTTATCACCTAGTTTGAATTCAAGAGGGAGATGAGTGGAAAACAGCTTTTAAGACTCGTTATGGCCTTTTTGAGTATCTAGTGATGCCGTTCGGTCTGTGTAATGCCCCAGCAGCCTTTCAATATTTCCTAAACGATGTCCTGAGAGAATATCTAGACATCTTTGTCATCGTTTATATTGAAGATATATTGATTTATTCAAACTCTGAAGATATATGTGAAGAACATGTTAAAAAAGTATTACAAACTCTACAAAAACATACTTTGTTTTGTAAGCTAAGTAAATGCAAATTCCATACCAAAGAAGTTGAATTTCTAGGAGTCATTTTAACTCCTGACGGCATGCAGATGACTGAAAGAAAAATTCAAGCTGTATCCGAGTGGCCCACACCAAAATCAGTACGAGGTATTCAATGTTTTTTGGGATTTGCAAAATTTTATTGATGCTTCATCCATCACTTCTCCCAAAAGGTGGCACCGAACACCAAATTGCTAAGAAAAAAGTTTGTCTTCAACTGGTCCCAAGAGACATAGAAAGCATTTCAAGATTTAAAAAAGGCTTTTACTACTTCTCCCTTCTAGCTCATCCTAATGTGTAGGAACCCTTCATCATGGAAGCTGATGCATCTGATGTTGCCGTTGGGGCCATCCTGTCTCAACGTCATCGAGAAACTGGACAATTGCACCCCATAGTATATGCGTTAAGAAAATTGAATGAAGCAGAACAAAATTACACCATAGCAGAAAAAGAATTAGTAGCAATTTGTAATGCTTTTAAAGAATGGAGACATTATCTGTTGGGAGCGAAACACACCATAACTGTATATTCTGATCATAGAAAATTACAATTTATGAGTTCTGCCGAACTACTAACTCCTAGACAACTAAGATGGGTGCTATTCTTTGCAGAATTTGATTTCATAGTGACTTTTAGATCAGGAATAGATAATCGTATGGCCGATGCATTATCTAGACAAGATTCTTCAATCACACCTACTGAACAAAAACCCATGCCTATTATAACGCCTTCAAAAGTGTTGTGTTTAGTAGCTGCTGAGAAATGTTTTGATCTCATTCGTAATCATTTCACATCACTAAGTGGCAAGAGTGGTTACAACAAGACACCAAGAGGTCTATTCAACAAGGTTTACTTCTACATGAATCTCGAATATTCCTGCTTACTGAGGAGTTAAGAGAGACAGCTTTTCATTGGTTACACAGTCATCCTCTGGCAGGTCACCCAGGTCCTCAAAAAACAATAGAATTCATAAAAAGGTATTTTTGGTGGCCTACATTTGTTCACGACCTTAAGCAAATGCTACAATCATGTGAAGTATGTGCAAGATGCAAAAGCGAACATAGCAAGCCCAAAGGTCTACTGATACCTCTACCCATTCCCAATCATCCATGGGAACATATCTCTATGGATTTTATTACTGGTCTTCCTCAAATAAAGCAATTTACAACCATTCTAGTGGTAGTAGACAGTCTTACCAAGTATGCTAATTTCATTGCCTGTAAAGGACTCCCAACTTCCGACACCTTAGAGACTATCATCTTAGAAAATATAGTTTGTCTTCACGGACTTCCAAGGGTTATCCTCTCTGATAGAGGAACACAGTTTTCTGCTTGTTTTTGGCAACCATGGTGCAAGGCTCTACAAATTTATTCAACTTTATCTACTAGTTATCATCCACAAACGGATGGTCAAACAGAGAGACTAAACCAAACTCTGAAACAATATTTACGATGTTATGCAACAAAGTCTCCTAAAACCTGGCTGGATCTTTTGTGACTTGCAGAACTGGCTTATAATAACTCTTGTACGCCATCTGACCTTGGGGGATATGTTTTCTCAGTTATGTTTTGTTACTTTACATTTGTTTTTATGAAGCCAGTACATATATACAGAGGTCCATGGGAAGCGTTGCGGCGAAGAGTGAGGTTAGGATTTTGTAATTGACCAATTATGCACACCTGTCATGTCTGAATTAATCAAAATGATTTATCAATAGGTACATCCCTGGTTACATTTCAACATGGGTACACGCACTGAAATCTTATCCCACTATGTAACATGGTGACATGGAATGTATGAGGAATAGCAACCCCATCTAAGTATTACAATGTTCATACCTACCTCAAGCGCCCCTGCACAAACATAGCTATTTTACAAGAGACACATTTAATAGTGGCGAAACTTCAGAAGGTCCATACTAAATGGATGGGACATGTGTATGGCATGTCATCTTCCGTGTACGCACGGGGCATGTTCATCTGGTTTGCACTGGGGATCCCATATGTGGTGGAGTCTCATAGTGCAGATGCCGGAGGGAGACATGTGATCTTGGAGAGTCACCTGGATGGGGTGCAGCTAACATTTGTAGGGATAAATGCACCCAACACTGACCAAACACACTTTTTTGATACTTTTACACCTGTACTCTTCCATAGCCCTGCAGTGTTGAGTCTTTGGGGTGGGGACTTTAACTGTGAATCTGATGCTGCATTGGACCGATCTACAGCCCCACTATGGGGAGCAGCAAGGACTTGGGTAATGCAATACTTTCGGCCTGCATGATATGTGGCAACTGGGTCACCTGACAGACAGTGAATACTTCTTTTATTCCCTGGTCCACAATCCCCATGACAGACTCAACTAGATCCTCTGTACTGATTTACTGGTACCAATGATCACTAGGTTAGAATACCTGGCCTGCACACTCGTGGGCCACTCCCCACTGCAGGTAAGCTTGAAATGGGACAGGCCACATATGCATATCCTTATCTGGCGCTGACAAACCTAAGCATTGCTAGATGTCCCCTTCACAGAGGAACTCTCCACCTATATAACTCAATACTTTGAACTGAACAAAGGGGTCTACCCCACATTGAGCCATGGAATGGTATGCTCACAAGGTGGTGGTGAGGAGTCACGATGATCCCCCATGACTGCTACATGGGGGATCCGGCACACACTGCATGCTGACTTGCAAAGATGGAAGCAGAACTACGGCCCTTGGAAAGGGAGGTGGCCACGTGTGGTGCAGGGATCGAGTGTCTCTGACACTTACGTACATGATACAGAGAGGCGGAAATGAGACTGAGTAGACATGATTACAAATATTGGCTTACCAGGAAGCAAGCAGAGGGTGGTAGATTGTTATTGTGGCTACTCCAGGAAACTCACATCACACCCCGACTGGTGCTATCCAACGCGATGATGGTTCATCAGTCACGACACAGCAGGTATCAATGATGCATTCCGTGACTACTACCATACACCATACGGTGACTTCATTATCCCCATTCCTGACTTGCTGCAAAGATTTTTGTCACGAATACCACTGCCCTGGCTGATGCCACTCCAAAAGGTGGATCTGGAAGAACCACTTGAAATGGCGGAAATCAAGATGGCTATTGCCCAAATAGCCAGGAATAAGGCCCCAGGCACAGGTGGGTTGCCCACTGAGTATTATGCTATGTTCTCTGCTCACCTAGCTCAGCCCCTCCTTGAGGTGCTTAATGAGGTCCGTTCTTGTGGCCGTCAGCCAGACTTTAAACATGAAGCATTAATAGTTGTTCTTCCCAAACCGGGACGAGATCCCTTAGATGTTCAATCATACTGCCCCCTATCCCACTTAAATCTTGACTGCAAGGATCTTGGTAAAGTGCTCGCCAATAGGTTGACCTCAGTGATTAGTGCCCTGGTCCCTGAGGACCAATCAGGTTTTATACCGGGTCAGCACCTTTCTTAATATCCACCGTCTCCTGCGGATTATTCATGATACAAACCCAGGGGAATATAGCAGGGTTGCGTTATCTCTTTACATCGAGAAGGCCTTTGACACCCTGTGCCGGATCGCCACATGGGCTCTGGGGAGGGGTTCATGGGGCGGGTACGCAGTTTGTACTCGGATCCGATGGCCAGAGAGCAGATGAGGCAACTGATTTCAGACAGTTTTCTAATCCTGCGAGGCCGAGACAAGGCTGCCCACTGTCTCCGTTGCTATTTGCGATAAAGCCATTGGCTTGCCATTTTTAATCCCAGAACTTGACATTCACCATACCATCTCTCTTTATACAGACGATTAACTAGTTTATCTGCACAACGTTCAAACCTCGCTACCGGAGCTAATGCGCCTGTTAGACAAATTTGGGGTTGTGTCTAGCCTCAAGGTCAAATGGCCGAAATCTTGGCTGTTCCCCCTAGAACCCACTTCAGTTCCTTACATAAAGGGCCTCTCTGGAACACTACCTTCAGTGGATTCATGATACTTTAAAATATCTTGGCATCCAGATTTATCACACTGACCGAGCACTGGAGGAGGGTAATGTGGGGAGAGTGGTGAGATTGATAAGCGGCTCCCTCCGCCTTCTGGTGTTCACTTCCTTTATCCCTGATGGTGTTTGCCAAAATGTTAGTCCTCACCCGTTTGCTGCACATTTTTTGCAGCCTTACCAATATTTATTTCAAAGAGTTTATTTTGGGAATTAAATTGTCTTCTCTTACACTTAATATGGGGTGTGGGACGCAGACAGATAGCGCAATCTATTGCACAATGCCCACTCCTTGAGAGGGGAATGGGCACCCCTAATTTTGATTTTTACTGTGAGGCAGCCAAGCTGCAATAGCCTCTGCGTTGGCTGGAAGCCCACTCCATCGCTGAACATACCGCTGTCCTCTCGAGGCTTGGCACAGTGAGTGTCTACACCTGGCTATCAGACAACACTTGCCCACCCTGAAGGGGCTTGAGCTTGATGACAGTGGCAAGGATTTTCTGGTGGTGGTTTGTACATTGTAGGGCACCCATCTTGCCTTACTCATCCTAGACCTCACTAAATCATCTGCTGGGCATACAAGGACTAGCAACATGACCTGGCGCCGTGGAGGAATGCAGGGATCGACTCGCTGGGCAGTTCTTTGCAAGATGGCATTCTGATGTCCTTCACAGCCATAATGGACACATACAACATCTTAGCAGGGCAATCCCAGACATATCAAGCAATTAAACATGTTGTGAGAGCCATGTGAGGGGCTTGCGTGGCAGAGCCGGCCCACTCGTCCCTCCTCCAAATACTCCTCAAATTTGGTGGAGCAATCTATTGCACAATGCCTGCTCCTTGTGAGGGGGAATGGGCACCCCTAATTTAGATTTTTACTACGGGGCAGCCCAGCTGCAATGGCCTCTGCATTTGCTGGAAGCCCACCCCATCGTTGAACGTACTGCTGTCCTCTCAAGGCTTAGCATAGTGATCGTCTATACCTGGCTATCAGACCACACTTGCCCACCCTGAAGGGGCTTGAGGTTGTTGACAATGGCGAGGACATGCTGGTGGTGGTTCATACATTGTCGGCACCCACCTTGCCTTACTCGCCCTCGATCTCACTGAATTATCTGCTGGGCATACTGGGACTAACAATATGTCCAGGCGCCCTGGAGGAATGCAGGGATCGACTTGCTGGGCAATTCTTTGCAAGATGGCATTCTGAGGTCCTTTGCGGCCATAATGGATACATACAACATGATGGCAGGGCACTTCAAGACATATCAAGCCATTAAACATGTTGTGAGAACCCACGTGAGGGGCTTGTGAGGCACAGCCACCCCACTCGTCCCTCTTCCAGATACTCCTCAAATTTGGTGGCACTCATCATGCCATCTCAGTCATATATGTGGCCCTGCTATCTGGCAACCTGACTGATGTGAGCAAAGCACGGCCCACTGGAAAAAAGGGTGTCATTATGACCCCGGTGGTAGGTGATAATGTGGCGGTAGTACCGCCAACAGACTGGCGGTACATACCGCCACATTATGAAATTGGCAGGTTGGCTGCAGCCAATTTACCATTCCTACCGCCATGGCGGTAGCAGCTGCCAGGCCCGGCAGTCGCTATTGTACCACCAGCGGAATTTTGACCCTGCCTACCGCCATGGTTTTCATGGCGTTAGCAACACCACGAAAACCATGGCGGTAGGCCCTACCAGTGACAGGGATTTCCTTCGCAGTCACTAGAAGGAGGCTCACCCATCCCCTCAAAACTCCCCAGTCGCCCCCACACCCCCTCCATCCACGATCCCCCCTTCTAATCCCTCACCCCCCTATGCACGCAGACACTCATCACGCATACACACACTCATTCACACTAGCATACACAAATTCATTCAAGCATGCATCCATTCATTCTAGCACACATCCGTACACACATTCACACTTACAAGCAGACACGCATTCATATTTCCATTCATACACGCATTCTCACACATGCATACACCCATGCAAACACCACTACACACACAGTCGCATACACACACACACTCACACATTCATTCACAAACCCCACACGCTCACACACACAAAACAACCCACTCCCCTGTTGGAAGCCTGCCTTACCTGCATCCAGGGGGTCTTACCGCAGGGAACGGGATGGGGTGCTGCTACCGCCAGCAGCGCCTGCCGGCAGAACACCACCTGGCCATATTATTTGTCATAATACGGCTAGCGGCTGTCTACTGGCGTGGTGCAGCAGTGCCACCTTACCACCATCCGCCAGTATGGCCACAGCCAGAGTTCCGCCCTCCTTGTGGCGGAAGTCTGGCTATGGTCATAATTTGATGGACGGATGTTAGCCGCAGCGACTATCTTTTGGCAGCCATCGTCGCGGCTCTAGGCGGCATTTACTGCCAATGTTAAAATGAGGGCCAAAGTGCTTTCCCTCCCCCTGTCCGACACAGCTGGGACACAAGCACTTCAAAGTGTAAAAGTAGTCTCTCTGAAACCCTGATTCCATTTCAAGCAACTTAGTCATATGCACCAAGCAGATTGCGGTTGCCCCTAAACATGAGGCTATACCTCTCAGGGGTTGGTCCAAACTTACTGACACGGATAGCTTCATTGCAGGGTAGCATGTCTGTCCTCTACCCATAGGGTAAGGAGTGTGCCCCTCCCCACCGTGGGGATATACCTCCATCAGACTACCACCCCAGAAAACTTCTCTCGGACCTTGTGCACTCTCAGGGCCACTTCACAGGCTGCAAACCATTTGTCTATGTCATCATACCTCACATAACTGGGCACCACATCTTTGGGTATCCTAACTCAGGACTCACCAGTGGATACTGCAGGTATGCTTCCACCATTGCTGCTGTTGCTAGAGCCCACTTGGAGGGCTCTAATCTTTCTGAGGCTTAGTTCAAGAGCCATCTTACTTTCCACCATGGCCAGCCTCTCCTGCTCAATAAACTGCTCCTTTTTGAGCTTAGCAAGGGCAAAGGTCAGCTCCTTGTCCTTCTCCATCTTGGCAAGTTCTAGCCTTAGTTTTATCTCCTTCCTCCTGTCCACCAGCTCCTCTGTGGACGGGCTCCTTGAAGACACACCGCTGCCAGCTCTAGAGTGGACTACTGGCCCTGGGAGTATATTCCTCTACCCCCCCACAGGCTGCATGACAGGATCCTCTGTCAGGTCCCGCTCTGATCCATCCTCAGACACAGATCCCTCATCATCCACTTCTCCTTCTGGGTGGGATTCTGCCCATGCTGTCAAGACTTTCTGAAGCTCTGCCATCTTGGCACTTCCCTTGGGAAACACCCCTCTCTCCTGGCAGAACCCGGTGAGGTGGGCCACTGTGTAGGTCTCCAGGTTGTCCAGCTCAAATTCCATACTGCTAGGTAGGACCACAGAAATAGCAGAGAAATTTGGACTTGGGCAAAAAGGACTTTGGAAAAAACAAAAGATGTCAGATCATGGAGAATTGAAAATTAAAAATGGCAATTAGTACAAAACAGACAAAAAAATTGCCAATCAGGAGGTATAGGTTTGAATTGGTCTTATTGCTGAATTGTAGTGTACACTGAGTTACTATACGGTATTGCACAAACACAATTCGTATCCTGACCGCTGATCACCAATGTTAGAAACTCGTTCTCTAGTTGGCAGAGGTATACACCCTGTGCAGGTAGGGGCCACAATCCTAGTCAGAGTAAGTCAGATACACACTTAACCTGTGCTCACCCTCTGGTAGCTTGGCATAGAGCAGTCAGCCTTAACTTAAGAAGCAATGCGTAAAGTTTTTGTGCAACACACACACACACACAGTAACACAATGAAAACACCACAAAAAGACCCCACATAAATTTAAAAGAATAGAGAAAACTTATTTGAGTAAAACAAGACCACAATGACAAAAATGCAATCAGTAGAAGTCCAGATATTCATTTTTAAAGTTTAAATGTGAAATATTGCTTAAAACTAATTAGTGGTCAAAAGGTTGTGAAGGACTGGTGCAAATCCAAAGTTCAGGCTGACTGCGATGGAGGGTAGGCCAGCTACAGGACCCAGCCAGGTCCCGCTAATAAAGTACCTTGGATGGAGCTTTGATCAACGTTGAGAATCTACTGTGTCACTGTCGAGTCACACAAAGCGGGTCCTGCGTCGTCATCAAGCTCTGTTGAAGGCAATGCAATACGTTGCATAGAGCCATGCCAAGTGTCATTGTTGAGCAGCGCAGACTGTGGATCCGATGTAATCGAGCAGCCTCTGTGTCGGCGTCGAAGGGTGCTGTGGCGAAATTTTACATGCCATGCATCGGTTTTTGCAGGAATCAGGAGCAAAACCCACTTCTGAGTCCCAGGACTGGAGACAGGCACCTTAGGCAAGGGCAGGACTCAGAGATGGCAGAGTCCAGAAACATTACGTGAGTTGCAAGCGGTCTTTGATGTCCCTGAAACTGCAGAAGAACAGGGGGCAACCCAGCAAGCCCATGGAGTCACTGTGGGTTCAGCAGGATGGGTCCAGTCCTTGTCCTTAGCAAGGCAGAGATCAGCAGGCAGCAGAACAGCTCAGCAAAGCAGAGAAGCAGTTCCTTGTAACAGTCAGTGAAGACAAAGTGGCAATCCTTACAGCACAGCTGTCTTTAATCTAGCAGTGTTCTTCCCAAGTCCAGATGTGTACTGATTTGCTAGGGTGCAAACCCCAGTATTTATACCCAAAAGTGCCTTTGAAGTGGGGGTGACTTCAAAGCAGCTCTTTAAAGTGCACAGTTCCCCCTTTCATCCCAGCCTTGGCTCCAGACTATCAGTTGGGGGTAATTACCCCTTTGTAATGGATCACGCCACTACCCTTTAAGTATAAGTGTGCACCTCTCTCATCTTTCCTACCCAGAAAGGCCCACCAGATTGTAGATAAATGCAGATGAGCCCTTTGTCACACCCACCCTTCTTGTGTTGGTGGCTGTCTATGGGCAATACACAAAGTGTAGCTGTCACCTAGCCCAGTCGTGTATTGGAGAGAGGCTGCAAGGCACACAGGGCAGTAAGAGCAAAGAAATGGCTACTTTGTAAAAGTACCATTTCTAAAATAGTATAGTTAAATCTGACCTTACCAGTAAAGAGGATTTTTCATTACCATTTCAATGATATGAAACATGATTCAACTACTCCTTTCTGATCAGGAATTACAGTTTAAAAATATATTAAGGAATTCCCAATGCTGGTCTATGAGAGGAGTCAACCTCACAATACTGAAAATCAACATCAGGAGGTTTTCACTACCAGGACATAAAAACTTAAAAGGACATGTCCTGGCTTTTACTTACACAGTACCCTGTCCCATGGGCTATCTAGGGCCTACCTTAAGGGTAGACTATATGTAATAAAAGAGGAGTTTAAGGCTTGGCAAGAGGTTTTAAATGCCAAGTCGAAGTAGCAGTAAAACTGCACACAAAGTTCTCTGCAGTTGCAGGCCTGACACATGTTTACAGGGCTACTTAATTGGGGGCACAATAATTCTGCTGGCCTGCTATTAACATTTAATTTACCGGGCCTTAGTATATGGTAAACCACTCTATAAGAACTTATAAGTAAATTAAATATGCCAATTATGGATACCCAAATGTTGCCATCATTCAATCAACAATCAGGAATTTGTAAAGCACACTACTCACCCGTGAGGGTCTCAAGGCGCTGAAGAGGGAAGTGGGGAGAAGGAGGGGGGGTGGAATGGTGCTGCTACTGTTTGAACAGCCAGGTCTTGAGAAGTTTCCTGAAGGTAAGGAGGTCTTTGGTCTGGCGCCGGTGGGTGGGAAGAGTGTTCCACGAATTGACAGCGAGGTGCGAGAAGGATCTACCACTGGTTGTAGTTCTGCTGACTCGTGGGACAGTTGCGAGGGCAGCGGCGAGGAGACGATGGGTCAGGGTGTAGAAGAAGAGTCGTCTGTTGAGGTATTCTGGTACGGTGTTGTGCAGTGCTTTGTGAGGGTGGGTGAGGAGTTTGAAGGTGATTCTCTTGTTGACTGGGAGCCAGTGCAGGTTTTTCAGGTGGTCTGTGATGTGGCAGAGGTGGGGGATGTCCAGGATGAGGCATGTGGAGGCGTTCTGGCTGGGTTGCAGCCTCTTCTGGAGTTTGTCTGTGGTTCCTGCATAGAGGGCATAGCCGTAGTCCGGTCTGCTGCTTACGAGGGCTTGGGTGACTGTTCTTCTGGTTTTGGTGGGTATCCATTTGTAGATCTTTCAGAGCAAGTGGAGGGTGTTGAAGCAGGAGGAGGAGATGGTGTTGACTTGCTGGGTCATGGATAGTGAGGGGTCCAAGATGAATCCTAGGTCGTGTGCTTGGTCGGTGGAAGTCGGAGCAGTTCTGAGAGTGGCAGGCCACCAGGAGTCATCCCATGTGGAGGGGGTGGAGCCGAAGATGAGGACTTCTGCCTTGTCGGAATTGAGTTTGATCATCATAACACAAATGGAGAGTCAGGGAGATTGGAACTAAACAATTTAAGACAAATTTAAAGGAATCGACCCATACTAACTCCCTACATATAAAGCCAAAAAACACAAAAAGGGAATGGAGCTCACTTATAATGAGGAGCTATACCCAAAAGAGATTTTCCCCCAGACCTTCCTTGGCTCGTTGTAGAGGGCAGAAACATGTCAGCCAATTTTAGATAGGTGACCCAGTGAGTCCTTGTTCTCACCCAGGTGTCCCATCCTTGTTTTTTAACACACAAGCAGACACCATTATTAAAAGTGTAGATTGCACACTGGTAACTGCTTAGGTGTTTTTATATCTTTCCATAGCTTAGCTGGATCCCACTAATTCCAGATAATAAAAAATGTACGCACTCCCTCCCGTTCTTTTAACAGTGAGGTTGAGTCTGCCCAGTTGGCATTGTCCTACCTGGGTGGGGCTAGGTGGTCAAATGATGAAGCATGACACTATATAGTGTGTGAGACCACCTAGTCCGTAAAGGAAACACCCCCCCATCACCACTTCACAGCACTTACACTTCATTCGCACACCCATTGAGGCCAAGGAGATCCAGGAAAATCTCCTTTGGGTACAGATCCTCATTATAAGTGAACCCCATACCCTTTTTGTGTTTTTTGGAATTGAGTTTGAGGCAGCTGCTCTTCATCCAATTGGCGATGGCGTATTTTCCTTCGTGGAGGTTGGTCTTGGCAGAGTCCTTGGTGAGGGAGAGGATCAGCTGGGTGTCGTCGGTGTATGAGATGAGGTTGAGGTTGTGCGATCGGGCAATGTTAGCGAGTGGGGCCATGTAGAAGTTGAAGAGGGTCAGGCTGAGGGACGAACACTGGGGTACGCCACAGATGATTTTGGTGGCCTCTGAGCGGAATGGGGGGGAGGTGGACTCTCTGGGTTCTGCCGGTGAGAAAGGAGGTGACCCAGTCCAGGGCTCTGTCACGGATTCCAGCATTGCTGAGGCGTGAGCGTAGGATGTGTTGAATGCAGCAGAGAGGTCCAGGAGTATGAGGGCCACGGTTCTGATGTCATCGGTGGCAGTGATGAGGGTGGTTTTGGTGCTGTGGTTGTTGCAAATCTAGATTGGGGAGGGTCCGGGGTGTGGCTCTCCTCGAGGAAGCGTGTTAGTTGTCTGTTGACAGCCTTTTTGATTACTTTTGCCGGGAAGGGGAGCAGGGAGATAGGCAGGAAGTTCTTGAGGTGCTTTGGGTCCGCCGTGGGATTTTTGAGGGTGGCGTTTGTGAGAAAACAGGGCTGATTGCAGAGGCCCCCTAACGTTTTGCCCCCATTTTCCACTTTTTGCTGGTGTTTTCCTGACTCTGATGATGCCCTGGGTACTGCTAACCAGTCCCAGGGCCTGTGCTCTGTGTAAAATGGATATGCAAATTAGGCTAATTATAATTGGCTAAGTTAACCTACCTATAAGTCCCTAGCATATGGTAGGGCATATAGGTTTAGGAACCACAGCATAGGTGGTGCACCCATAGGTGCACTGCTGAGGTGTCCAGTGTCATTTTAAAGGCAGGCCTGCCTTGCTGGCTGCTTTTACATTAAAGTTATATGCAAATTCGACTTTGGAATTAAAAGTAGTTCCAAAGTCTTAAACTACCTTATTTTTACATATAAGTCACCCCTAAGGTGTGCGCTATGTGCCCCTAGGGCTGGGTGCCATGTAACTATAAGCAGGGACTTTATAAAAATAGTTTTATAAGCCCTGGTGAGGTAAAAACAGCCAAATTTGTTTTTCCCTCATTGTAGTAAATGGCCTTCATAGGCTAGAATGGGGAGACTTTATTTTAATTTTTAAAGTCTCCTTAAATGATGCATACCAAGAGTTTGGTGTCAAATTAATTGTTGTACTACATCCCACAACTTCCAGTTGTAGGGTTTAATATAACTTGTTCAGGTAAAGAGTTCTAAACTTTACCTAAAAAGTTGCCAATTTCAGCCCTGCAATGTTTTTGCAGCTGTGCTCTGATTGGCCAGCCTTTAGCAGCTTGGCCAAGCTGCCTTGATGAGGTGTGAAGTGGCCTGGCTTCACACAAAGGAATGAGCCTGTGGGAAGGAATCTCCCCTCAGCAGATGGTGAGGCAGGAAGGGGGAGGGCTGCCAAACTGGTCTTCAAAGGCAGAAAAGGACGTTTGGAGCAACCAGCAACACCCCCACATCCTGCAACCCCAGACAACTAGGTGCCCCCTTGATTAGATTAGGAGAGGGCAGGAGACGGGTGTGTTTATGATTTTTAGCCACACCAGTGGGTGGGCTCAGCCAGATGTAACCTCCAAAAATCAGATTCAGCCGTGATGGATTTTTAGAGAATGTTGCCTCCTGGGATTGATTTTTGCCACACTTCCCAGGAAGTGGTAATCACAGGGGGAAGGACCCTGCACCTGATTGGGGAACCAGGACCCCCCTGCTTTTCACCCAGGAGCAAGGATAAAACTGGCAGACCTGCACCCACACCTCAGTTCCCTACCACATCCAACAAGGAAGAACAACAGAAGAAGAAGGACTGCCCTGCTGGACCCCTGGCCTGCACCTGGAACCTGCACTCAGAAGGACTGCACCAGCTGCACACTTGGGCTTCACCACAAGAAGGACTTTGCCTGGCTTCAACTGGTTCAAGGAGGGACTCCCTGTTTGCTACAGGTGAAAAATTGCTAACCAGAGTCCCCTGCACCAACTCCTGAAGAAAGCGACCAGCTGACAACAGTCCAGTGGCCAAAAAGGAGTTTGCGCTAGGTTCATTCTGGGAGTTGTAGTCCGCACCCCCCAAGGACCATCTCAGAACTTCTGGACACTTGGGGTGATCTGTGGACCTCAAAAGAACCTTAAAAGGACATCTGGGAGAAGGCCAGAAGTTTGGAGAAGTTTGGACAACTTTTGAAAAAAAGCTCCATAGAGGGACCGACCCGCCGCGGCAACTCTAGCCGGCTTGCCTCAACCGCGACCCGGACTGATTTGCTGGTTCGTCCCAGTAAAGAAAAATCTCCGAAAAAGAGACTAAGTCCGAAGGTAAAAAGTTGACCGGGACCTCCCAGCCAGCGTATCCGAGGAGGGCTCCATGGACGTCGGATCAAGATCCAGGTTTACCCCGGTCGAAGGATTTTCACCTCGAAAAAACGACTAAGTCCAAAGGTAAAAATCGCCACCGAGGATTCCAGCATCGCGTATCCGGAGAAGCGCTCCAGGAGGTCAGATTGGACTGGCAGGTTCGCCCTGCTGAAGAAAATCTTCGAAAAAAAGACTAAGGGGGTTATTCCAACTTTGGAGGAAGTGGTAATCCGTCCCAAAAGTGACGGTAAAGTGACGGATATACCACCAGCCGTATTACGAGTCCATTATATCCTATGGAACTCGTAATACGGCTGGTGGTAAATCCGTCACATTTGGGACGGATTACCACCTCCTCCAAAGTTGGAATAACCCCCTAAGTGTGAAGGGAAACTTTTAACCGAGGCCTCCCGCGGCCTGTAGCCGAACAGGGCTCCATCGCGGTCGGCCTTAAACTTTGACTTTGCCCCGGTCGAGGTGCAACCAGATGACCCGATTGGCGCTTTTTGTTTCTAGGCGCTAAAAAAATAATAATTCTTTAAAAATTCATATCTCCGGTTCCCCTTATCCGATTTTATTAGTTTTGGTGTCATTTTAAAGATAAAAATATAATCTATTTTTATAAATTGGTTTTGGATTTTTAAACTGTTTCCTGTGTTTTATTTAAATACTGTTTTGTGATATTTGAATGCTTTACACTCTGTCTCCTAAATTAAGCCTTGACGCTCGTTGCCAAGCTACCAAGGGTTGAGCTGGGTTTAATTTACTGAGACCTAACTGGACCTTAGTGGAGGTTAGTGGCCTATTGCTAGGTGTAGATACCTACCTGCCCTTACCAATAACCCATTTTCCAACAGCGTTGATCTCGGCGTGTTTCCAGCTCTCCAGGAAGGTGGCGGACTCGAAGGAGCTGTTGATGATCTTCCGTAGTTGGGGTTCAATGACGGAACTTGCTTTGTTGAGGATGTGGTGAGGGCGAGGGTCAGATGGAGAGCCGTAGTGGATGGTGTTCATGATTTTGATGGTGTCATTGTCGTTGACGGAGGTCCAGGAGAGCAGGAGGTTGGTTGGAGGTGAATCTGTGGTTTTGGTGGTTGGCGAGGGGGGTTCTGGGTGCTGAAGCTGTCGTGGATGTCTGCAATCTTGCGGTGGAAGTAGGAGGCTAGAGAGTCACAGGGGTCTTGAGATGGCAGGATGTCGTTGGCGTTGGAGCTGGGATTGGAGAGTTCCTTCACGACGTTGAAGAGCTCCTTGTGGCTGTGTGCGTTGTTGTTGATTCGGTTTTTAAAGGCGGTTCTCTTGGCATTCGGATGAGTTGGTGGTGTCTGCAGATGGCATTTTTGAAGGCTGTGAGGTTGTTCAGAGTCTGATCTTGGAGCCACTTTCTTTCGAGTCTTCTCCAGCTTTGCTTAGATTCATGGAGGTCGGCAGTAAACCAGAAGGCCTTTATGTCTGTGCGTCTGTTGGAGGGATTCTTGATTGGGGCGAGAGTATTGGCACAGGTGTTGACCCATTTCCTGAAGTTGCAGGCAGCTGCATCAGTGTCGGTGGTGTCGATGGGTGGGTTCTGGGAGAGGGTTATGATATGTTGGTCTTCGGTGACCTTGTTACAACTGCGGTGAGGGATCCGTTGTGGGTGGTGGGATGCAGCGGTGGTCTGTCCAGTAGAGTTCAGTGGTGTGGCTGAAAGAGACATGATTGCTGGCGGAGAAAATAGGGTTGAGTGTGTGTCCTGCAGAGTGGGTTGGTGTTGTGACGAGCTGTTTGAGGCCGAGGTTGGAGAGGTTGTCGAGCAGGGTGGCGGTGTTTTAGTCATTTGTGTTCTCGAGGTGGAAGTTTAAGTCCCCGAGGAGAATGTAGTCAGTGGATGCGAGAGCGTGCATGCTGATGATGTCGGTAATTGATTTGCTGAACTGCTGTGGTGGGCCGGGGGGCCTGTAGAAGAGGGCCCCTCTGAAGGTAGTGTTTGGGTCAGTGTGGATTTGGAAGTGCAGGTGTTCGGCAGTGCTGAGGGTGTCTTCAGTGTTGGTCGTGATCCTGAGTGTGTTCTTGTGGATGATGGCGATGCCTCCTCGTGGTTTGTTGGAGCAGCCCCTGCGGGTGATCTTGTAGCCGTCCGGGATGGCTATGGCAATGTCAGGCGCTGAGGAGGGGTTCATCCAGGTCTCGGGAAGGAAGGCGACATCTGGGGAGGTGGAGTCGAGTAGATTCCATAGCTCTACCGTGTGCTTGTGGATGGAGAGGGTGTTGAGTAGGATACATCTGAGATGGTTGCGTCCTGCCTTGGTGGGTGGTTCGTTGGCGTGGAGGCTGGTGAAGGTGCAGTTCCGGCAGGAGACGAGTCTACGGGTGGTCTGCGGGGAGGCTTGAAGACAGGCGGGAGAGCGGCCGGTGTTGAGGGCGTGGAGGTTGACGCATCGTAGTGAAGACATGCATGACAGCGATGGGGGGGCGGGAGCCAGGGGTTACGGTGCTGGGTGCGGTCCAGGTGCAGATGGGCTTGCCTTCGGTGCGCCAGCAGCACGCCCGTTGCATGCGTTCACTGCGCGGCCACACAGTAGGGAAGTGGGGGGGAGGAGAGGACAGCTGGGAGGGGAGAGGGGAATGAAAAATTACGCAAAAAAAGGGGACGGAGCCACAGGGGCAGCAGCGGCGGGGGAGAGAGAGAGGAGGAGAGCAAAATTGAGAGAGAGCGGAGTGAGAGAGAAACGAGGAAAAGGAACACTAAGGGACTAAGGGACAGTAGTGAAGCAGAGCAGAGAGCAAAGCAAAGCAAAAGGAGCACTAAGGGACAGAAGTGAAGCAGAGCAGAGAGCAAAGCAAAGCAAAAGGAGGAGAGAGGCAGAAGGTAGCCTAGTAGGAAAGCAGAGCGCTCCCACTAGACACCAGGGATGAGACGCAGGCAGAAGTCTGCAGGTGGACGAGGGCCTCGAACTCCTGACAGGGGTCAGGAGTTCAGAGGAGCCAGGGAAAAGGATCTACTTACAGGGTGGAGCCACGGAAGGCAGAGCAGTGCACAGGTCAGTGACATTGTTCGACCTACCACGCAGTGGCCGCCATTAAGTAGGAAGGTGGGGGGGAGGAGAGACAGCTGGGAGGCGGGAGGGGGACAAAAAACAGCACAAAAGGGGGTGAAGCCTAAAAAGGGCGGGGACAGCAGGGAGAGAGAGAGAGGGGGAGAGTGAAAGTGAGAGAGAGAGAGCGGAGTGAGAGAGAAACGAGGAAAAGGAGCACTAAGGGACAGTAGTGAAGCAGAGCAGAGATCTAATCAAAGCAAAAGGAGCACTAAGTCCTCCTGACAGGGTTCAGAGGAGCCAGGGAAACGGCTCTACTTACAGAGTGGAGCCACTGGAGGCAGAGCAGTGCACTGACCAGGTCAGTGATATTGCTCGACCTACCACGCAGCGGCCGCCATTAAGTAGGGAGGTGGGGGAGGAGAAGAAAGCTGGGAGGCGGGAGGGGGATGAAAAACGGCTTGAAAAAGGGGACGGGGCCTAAAGAGGAGCGGGGACAGCAGCAGCAGGGGAGAGATAGAGGAGGAGAGCGAAAGTGAGAGAGAGAAACAAGGAAAAGGAGCACTAAGGGACAGTAGTGAAGCAGAGCCGGGAGCAAAGCAAAAGGAGCACTAAGGCCTCCTGACAGGGGTCAGGAGTTCAGAGGAGCCAGGGAAAGGGCTCTACTTACAGGGTGGAGTCAGGGGAGGCAGCGCAGTGCATTGACCAGGTCAGTTATATTGCTCCCTGGGGAGAAGCACATGCACTTTATCACTTATTATCAGTGGTTAAGATATCAATGTTCTAAAGCCAACAAAAATAAGGTCAGTAAAAGAGGGGGAGGGCAAAACGTTTGGAGTGATCCTGCAGAAATTGCTATTTCCAACATCTCCAATCCTGCGACAGAAGTAAAAGGAATCAGAGAAAATATATGATTAGTGCACCGACTAAGCTACTCAATTAATATATGGCATTTTCACGTTGGTCACCTAACTGACTCCTTGTTTTAATTAGTTAGTAAATGTTTATTTAGGAGTTAAAGAAAGCTATAAAACATATACACCAATAACACATCTAAGCAACAGTGTTAAAATATGTACTTCACAATGAAATTGAACTATAAATCCAATTCCATTGAAATCAGAGGGCAATTAGGCGAATCAATATACATCAGACTTGGCTAACGATTGCAATAGGTGATGCCTTAATTGCCAAGCAGAATATAAAAACTTGGGTAAAGCAAGGACGACCAGTTAATTACCATCCGTTTTTAAAACCCTGAATGCAATTTCATACTGTTTAATTGTAGATTACAGCAGACTGAAGTATCCATTTCCTTCTGATAAGATGATAAGGTTTACAAATGAAAAGTAAATAAGCGTCTGTTTGAATCTACGTCTTGCAGGTTGGACACATATACCATTCCGTGGGTGGCACGCTCAGTGTGCTCTTCTGAAGCTGTTTATTGGAAACATCCCTATCCTATATTTTAAATATAAAGTTCTGGCCTTGGGGGGCTCAAATCAATAAAGTAATTTTGTTTGCAACACGTTTCCACCAGACCACCCTTAAATGACTCCTAAAACCACTTGTCATACACAAATGACCAGTATCTTGAATTTTACCAAAGCTACTGATAGTTTCTACAGATTCAGTAACTAAAACCGAGATTAGGCATATCCATAACAAGATCATCTACATTCGCAACACAATGTGTTAAATTCTATGACAGATTTCCTGTAGGGATCAAGTTGATTATTAAACCAAATTCTCATCCAGTAAAACAAAGGCTGCAGATTAGCAACAAGTGATATAATCTTTATCCCTAGGTCCAGGCATAAGGGAGTCATAGGGGCATCTTTGACAAATTTAGCACTGCTCTTATAATTCTATTTTCTGTTTTAACTTAACTTTAAATTCTGCATCATACAAAGCAGCACCCTGGACTTTAGCTTGATATATCTGTTACAGGTGATCCCGGTGGATAGGACGATGGATAGGACGATGACACACAGCAGTGCTATGTTAAACATCCCATCTATTGAAACGGCATGCCTTCTAAAATAATAAAAAATATGTAATAAATAACAGTGTCCTCTCGTTGTGAAACGTAAACCAAATATTCTAAAATAGATATACCTTATTATCACGTCTATTGTTCACTGTTTACAGATTCAACAGAATGCATGAAGTGTTCTGACGACGACTGGCCCAATCAAGAGAAGGATGAATGTGTTAAGAAACCCATGGAGTTCCTGTCCTATGAAGAGCCTTTAGGCAAAGTGTTGGCAGCAGCGTCCCTGGGTGCCGCAGTCTTTCCAGCTGCCATTTTGATCATCTTTATCCAGCGTCAAAATACTCCTCTTGTCAAAGCTAACAACCGAGAGCTCAGTTATTTGCTGCTGTTCTCCCTCTTTCTGTGTGCCCTCTGTGCGTTGGTCTTCATTGGGCGCCCTGTGACTGTGACCTGCCTTGTCAGACAAGTTGCTTTTGGAATCACCTTTGCTCTTTGCTTATCTTGTATTTTGGCCAAGACAGTCATAGTAGTCATAGCTTTCAAAGCCACCAACTCAGACAGCAAAATAAAACGATGGGTGGGGCCCCAACTTGCAAAATCCATCGTCATCATAGCAATGGCATTCCAGGTTATTCTTTGTGCACTGTGGCTGGTTTTATCTCCTCCTTCTGTCGAAAGGATCAACTCCTACAAGATAGGCACTACCGTTGTGGAATGCAACGAAGGCTCCCCCGCTGCCTTTTGGTGCATGCTGGGATACATGGGTCTGCTAGCAATGGTAAGCTTTGTTGTTGCCTTTATATCCAGGAAACTCCCTGACTGCTTCAACGAGGCCAGGTTTATCACCTTCAGCATGCTGGTATTTATCAGTGTATGGCTGTCCTTTATCCCTGCCTACCTCAGCACCCGAGGGAAATATATGGTGGCCGTGGAGATTTTTGCCATTTTGTCTTCCACCTGTGGCCTTATGTCCTGCATCTTTATCCCCAAGTGTTACATCATTCTCCTGAGGCCCGATATGAATACAAAAGAATTTCTTTTAGGACGAGGAAAATTTATCACTAAAAAACAGAAATAGGTTAATGACAGATGTATAAAGTGGTCCTCCAAGCTGACATAATGTCCCATAGAAAATGTCATTGTTTGTAAAAGAGATCGGTTGAAAATAAGACTAGAACTTCCAGCCCTGGTTTACCCAACTGAGGTTTTGAAGCTGCATAACTACATATAACACTTAACTTATTAACCTTATCACAGCAGGATGTTATTGAGGGCCAATAGGGTGTATGTAATTGAAGTATCATTAGTTATTTTGGAAGTGGAAACAGCATTTAGGGCCAGATGTAACAAAAAAGGCATTTGCGATTCGGAAATAGTGATTTTTAAGAAATCGCTATTTCTGATTTCGCAAAATGCAATGTATCATATTTGCGATTCGGTAATAGCGATTTCTTAAAAATCGCAAATGCTTTTACCAAATCGCAAATTGCGATACAGACCCCATTCGCACCTATGGGTCTGTAGGCCCATATTTGCAAATTTTTTGCATTTCCCAGATTGCAAATTCCTAACTGGAATTCGCAATTTAAGAAATGCACAACCCCAGGGTGCATTTTTAATGCATTTTTAAAATGTGCACATGGTTACCACCAAGTTCAACTTGGTGGTAATAGCGATTCCTTAATGCCCAATTCGCATTAAGGAATTGCTTGTTACATGTGGTTTAGAAATCGCAAATAAGGGTTCCTTATTTGCGATTTCTTATTTAGAGAATCGCAATTTGCGATTGTCTAAACAGGCTCGCAAATTTAAGGAATCAATATTTTAGCGATTCCTTAAATTTGCGTTGCGAATGCCTTTCATAAATACTGAAAGGCATTTTTCCATTTGCAAACGGGCATTCTCACCGTTTGCGAATACAAAAAGGCTTGATACATCTGGCCCTTAGAGATCAGCGCACTAAATATATAATTATTAGATGTCTTTATCTGGGTGAAGTAACAAAAACATAACAGGAGTATCTGCAGAACACAGGTTCACCCCCACAGTTGTCTCTTTGAATTATTGACAGTTAAAAGATATTTCAGCAAATCAGTGATATTCACTTTATTGATGTGGGAAGGATGATGGCTGAGTGGACCTACTTGGGTTCATACATGTGACCAGGGGGTAAATACAAGTCCATGTAGTGGATGCATCAGTCCATTGAGTCACCAAATCTAGCTCCAGACAGTGCTTATTCCAAAGCAAGTCACTTCATCTCCAGATGATGAGTTGACTAATGATTTATTGAAGTTGCTAAAATGTAGCTTTTAACTGCACTACACGACATTATCAAATCTATGAACACACCTATTAAGAGAATAATCACAGTTGTTCTTAACCCAAATCAAGGACAAAACGACAACACATAGGGAATGACTGCAGAAATCAGCAGGGAATCTGGGAGGACTGAATCACAACAGCATGTAGTAAGTTGAATCATTTTTATCACATACATGAAAAGCTACACTCTGACAATTCTCTAGGCATGGCACTACTTAACTAAGACTGCTGACAATCAGATAATATGATGTTACCCCTAGAAAGACAATCCCTTCTGACTCACACCCCAACTGAAAGTACAGGCCAAATTCCCAGGGTTTACCCTCAAGCTGAACAGCACCACTACCTCAGTTAGGCTGACTTCTCACCGCTTCCTCTAGCTCTACTGCCTCCTTATGTCCCCCCTCCCCCAAACAAAGTATCCCTACGTAGGCTCGCCCCCTCTACAGTGCTAGAATGCTAGACAGCTAGGTTTGTATGTTTAGGAATAACAAAATATTCATACAAACATGCGTTCAGCATGTTAAAAATTGTTTTTGCTTGTGAAATTTGCTCGTCACAGTAGCATTACATACATTTGAAATTGATTTAGAGCATTTTGAATTCAAGTAAGATTTATAAAAGATGTAAGGCTTATCTTTACAGGATCAGAGGTAGGAGAGAGAATGTGGTTTTACCAGTGTCTGCGTACAGTGCCAGGACATGGGTGCATTTAATAGGGAAGTGTGGCCGATGCAGAGCCTGCTAGAAGACTGTGCTGCAAATGTTCTTCTTGAAGGAAGGTGGGCCTAGAAATAATGCCCTTTGTAGCCACAGGGAACCAGAGGCTCCCTGTTTCTGACTGTTGAGGGGGTGAATTGTGTATTTAAAGATCTGCTAGACTGCATCGTATCTGTATTGTGCTGCCTTGCCTCAGGCAATTTGCAGGTGCACCTATGAGCTGCGTAGGAGATGCTGTGCTCACATGTACTATGGGGTGCTAGTTTACAAGCAAAGCACATCCATCCAAAAATTCCAGGGCTCTTAGTTAACAGACTCAATACACATGTTACCAGCGTCCATACGCCAGGACAAAGAAAGAGGTCACAGGGAAAGGGTGTTATAGCCCCTCATTGGAGATAGCAACATGCACTCCAAGGGAACCAGGCACCTTGCCACCATGTGCATGCCCCCAAATAAATAATAACGATGCCTCACAGAAAGTATATCATGTATAAAAGTCTATGTTCCCATGACCATAACCTATTGTGGAGTTTGTAGAAGAGGATCAAGAAGAAAATATTTCTATATCATCTGTAAGAAAGTGATATGTTCATTTAGTCTGTAGATTTGACACTTGTGTTCTGCCATCACTAGCGTCTCCTTAAGAAGTCAGTGTGTGACGGTGTCTTCCACTATCTCAGAATGCAAATTTTAGCAAGAGCTGTCTTCAGACTATGAGCTGACCAGTGCCATTCTTGTAAAGTTTAAAAAACACCCGGATTTCAATTGGACCTCCCAAATTTATGTAATGGAAAGTCAAGATACCATACGAGACTTCATCAGTAAGTGTGGCCCACACCTTATAATGCCAGCAAACTCAGAAGCTGCTCACAACCACAGTTGAGGAATGATTGTCAATTTTATGGCAACGCTTGGAGGCCAACATTAAGTAATATTCTTTATTGCTCCCACAACAGAAGAACACAAAGGGATCTGTAAGTACAAGTATAAACCATCATAATTCACAGCCATCTTTTGATGCTGCACCTCACATGATAAATAGCCCATTTTACCTTTGGGAAAGATATGGGAATAAGTATTTCATTAAGGATGCCATTTGATTTTTTTTTTATTGAAACTATTGTGACTTACAGGGTTTAAGAAGTCAGTGATATTTGAGAGTTACTCATGCTTTGCTGTGTTTTAGATTTGTTTAGGAATCTTGTCAAAATCTCAGCCAAGTGTTCCGTGATGACATATGGTAGCATTTGATCGTTGTTGATTCCAAAATGTAAGGATTACCTAAAGTTTTCCGTTACAAAGCTTATTGAGGGATAAAAGTCTGACATGGATTGGGTGCAGCGAACGCTAGCCTTGCAATTTCCAGTTTGAGCTCAGGAAGGAAAACTACTACGTATGCAGTAAGGAGCTTCACTGGATGGGCTCGAGAAATAGCTCGGGCATTTTGCACATACTGAACAAAAGAACATTAGAGATGGCCACACACATGACATGCGAGGCACCCATTTAGTAGATCAGGCTTCTTAGAGAAAATGCATATTCATCGTTGGTCCATTTTGTTCTGAGAAGAGGATCTGTAATTGTAGGAATATTGGCGGAGCAGAATATTAACATGGATATTGATGATAAAATTAGGAGCTCGGTGATTAGAGCCCATAGAAAATTATAGGATTAATAACAGATTCAATAGAAAGAAAGTTTGAGTGTTTGAGCTTTATCTTAAGGAAGAAAGTGATTGAGATGGAGGTTGTACAGGGACTTTATGTTAATGAAGAAATGGATTGCAGTGAATTGGTAGGGGGATTGCATTGTAAAAGTAGATCTGAGGAAGAACGCCTGGTAGAGGAAAAGAAAAGACGTATCAGAGGGGATGGTGCAGATAATCTAACAATTCATGATAACAGCCTCAACAGTCTGGAAAAGCAGGAAGGAGGCTCAAAAGGTGTTTCACTGAAGAAAGCAAAAAGAGAGCTTGCTAAAATGGAGCTATAATATTCAGTTAAATTTGACCTGATATTGTGCTTGTGAGCCATAAAGAAAAACCAGTAGAGACAGTTAAGGCTGAAAAAGGAGATGACATAATGTGATCATACCTAAAACATACATGACTGTCCTTTCTTTCAGAGACTCGGGCCAATGGGAAGATTCTGAACTGTTGCAGTAGTTAAAACCTCTACAAAATGTGTCATGTATTTAGAACACTCTTTGTTAGAACTTGCCATCTCAATGGCAACTGTCCCTGTCTCACTCCTATTGGATAATTGAATATTTTATCTATGAAAATGTTAAACTTTTCCTTCATTTCACTTTGTATAAAAATGTCCAATGAAAAGAACAGACTAGGAGCTTCATTCTGACCTGACCCGGTAAGACCATTCTCTATCACTCCCTCTCTGCAGAGGCTGATACTTTCCTCAATACGATATCATCAGTGGCTAGACAGATTCTCATATACTTGTTCTTTTTTGCTATGTTATATTCTATTTCTTGATATTCTCTGACTTAGATTATTCTCTGTTGCAGGATCTCGTCTGCTCACTTATGAGAAAACTCTTTTGGAGTTATTCGGTCTTTCCTGACTTAGAAAGAAATATTAGGGATCAGATTTATGGGACACGCTTTATGCTATATTCTGTACCTTATGCTTGATTAATAAAAAAAAAAGAAAAATATCAGAGAACTAATGATTAATAAAACTTTTAATTGCAGTAGCAACTCTCATTATTGACTCCTGAGATTTAAATTTGACTGAGGTAAGATTTTCAGATGCAGTTTCTTATTGCCATGCTCGTTTCCAAGATCCACAATTGTGTGTATTAAGAGTTGTGAAAGTTTTTATAAATTATAGGACTCTCTGCACTCCCAAAAAGCTGATAGAAGAGGTAAAGTTTAAATGACGAGGAAAGGAAGCTGCAATATTTGCAATAATAAAAAAAGAGCCCAAATTGGATACATCCCAATTGCCCAGAACCGGATTGCGAAGACTGATGGAGTGCAGTTGTCAAGTGGCTGCAGATAGCAGTTGAAGAGCCACTGAATCCATGGGTGTGAGTATCAGTAGAGTAGAGTAATCCATCGAAATTGCAATGATTAGGAAGAATGGAAGAATCCATTGTATTGAAAATTGTCTAATGTTGTTTTGAAGTGCATTGATAATGGCCATATGTTATGTGTGCTTTGTCGAAGTAAAGAGGAAAGGTTATCGGACTGAGAAGTAGTCTCAGATTCTAGGATAGAGATATAAGAAATGGAGGTATTCTTCTCTGCGAAGAGAGGTGTACGTCATGAGACGTTGTCGACTATACAAATAGGGATGTAATAAATTGTTGTAATTGTACCAGTTATTGACTAGTGCTTGTAAAACCTGATGCACAAAGGTGATACAACGCAAATTAGATTTTTTTCCCACAGGTCAAGAACTCATCATTGTGTGTGGAGAAAACGTAATTCTGAATCTTGATTGTTCTATTGTTTTGATATTATTTTACGTTGCTTAGTTATACGTTTTGGCTTTTGCTTTATATGGAGAAATTGTACAAGAAGGTGAGCCGTTGCAAGGAGCGAGTTGTTGTGCCATATTGTGCTGTGTTTGTATTGGTCGGCTAGTGTAAAGCCATGCTGTGATTGGTTGAGTTACCTGAAGGGTTGCAAAATCATTGGTTGTTTTAATTACAGAACTTTATTGGCATTTGATGAAAAGTGTTCTGAGATTTGAAATATACAGAACACTTTAAAAACATTTGAGACACTGAATTTTTGATTGTCGATTATGTTGAAATAAATTTGAAATTATTACATTTTTCAATGCTCTTAGGAGTCTAATGAGAGGTGATGTAATGATTTCAATAAGGGAGGGAAAGGAAGCACCTCCTGAGGGTACACCAGCATACCATATGGTGATTGATGAAGGGTTACACAGGTGTTTGGCACTGTCGATGGTGCAAGATCACTGAAAAAGAGGGTGCATTAAGTTTCCCTAGATCGGGTACATTTAATTTAAGAATTATTGACAAATTACAAGAAAAACTTCATGAAATGAAGCCAACTGCTGGACCCACACAGTTTGAAGCAATTAGAGCTTGGGAGAAAATGGCTCGAAATAAAGAGAGAGGTACCAAAAAACGAACTAAAAATGAAATGAGAAATTATGCAATTGCAATTTGGGATGATCAAATCCAGAGATGGAGAAAGAGTGTAGAAGAGGGTGCTAGATTATATCCTGTACTTACTAATGAAAACAAGACTGTCAAAACCTAAAAAGAAAAATATTAAAGGGATAAGGAAGTGAAAGATAAAATGAAATCTGATACTGAAAAAGGCAATGATATGTTAGATGAACTCTTGGCTAAATGATCGCCACCTTATGTGGCGCTTGTACCAAATGACGAAGCTCAGCTGACAAAAATGTGACAATAGATACAGCTCCTATAGACCCAACTGTTACGCAAGTTACTAGTTCAATGCAGATAATGCTGCCTGCAACTGCTCAACCTGTATTAGCTCAGCTGACTGTGCAACAGCAATTACTAATGCAATTGATTGCTGCACAGCCTTGTACTACACAGCCTGTAACTCAACAAGTGTTCAAGCACAAACTAAAACTGCGCAAACTGTAGTAGTTACAAATGCTACAGCTTCTGTGGTGATGACTGCAGCAAAAATTACTGTATTGAACACAACGCAGACAGTGCCTGTCTAGGTTGCTTGTAAACAGTTACAGTAGACCAAGAAGCTTCTGGGGGCACTCCAGTAAGGAGATATACTCCAATGACTCAAAATTTGCAGATTGTTGTGTGGGCAGAGATGAGAAGCTATATGAAAAGGAAGAAGGCTTGTATTTACTTCACAGGCATTGCAAGGAGAAGTAGATTGGTAGGTGAAGAAATTTTACCACCATGGTTTGAGAAAGCAGTAAGGAGAGTTACTGAAATGGAAGACACAGAAAAAACATGTAGTAATACAGCTGCAGAAACACAAAGAACATTGAACGTGCCTACATTGAAAATTGGATTAGAAGAAATAGTTAGAACTAGAGGATGTTTGGATCTTGATCATATAAACCAGTATCATGAGGAAGAATTAATTTAATTATGTAAAGAAATTACGAGAAAAGCTGCACCTGTTTGAGACAAATTAACTGAACTGACAGATAAATATGAGATTGATCTTTTTAAAAGCATACCACTACAAAGAAGTTTTAGGGTGCAATTGGATGATTCAAAACATGAGTCCTTCAGGAATGCAAATTCATCTCACTGAATTAATATGTGCACACGAATAGAGTGTATTTGACAAATTTGAAATAAAAGCAAGAGAAGAAAAAGAAGAGGTTGAGGGAAAAATAAAACAAACTGCACATTCTGAAAAGAATAAGAGAACTACTGCTTATCCTTTGAGAGAGCTACCAGGTGGAGGTTATGTTCATGTCATTGGAGATGGTAGACCTTGCCTCATTCACAAACAATTTTGTAAAGTTGAGAGAAAGTACTATGTAACGGTGCACACAAGTCGAGAGATTTGTTAAAATCGCAAAGTGTTATGTGTTGATTTGGATATGTTCTTTGATATTGTGGTTGCGACTGATTTGTGGGAAGAATGTAAGACTGCTGTTCAATGGGCAGATGCAAAACTGGCAAGACATCGTATCACAAATGCACCTTTGCCTATGATAATGACTTAGTACAATAAGGTGATAACATTTTTGAAGAGTAGAGGTTCCACTTAAAAATTTGAATTTTTCGAGAATAAAACAAGTCCAGCAGGATGTTAGGAAGTCGGTTCATAAATACTATGAGAGATTGATAAAAGCATTTCAGCAACATACAGGATATACGCATCTTGATCCAACAGATATGGGATTTTTCATTTCACAGTTTGTGCTTAGACTGAGGCCTGAGATCAGTCAGCACATAGAGAAGAATGAAATTTGTTGGCAAAGTCCTTGGATGCGATTTTGAAATACGCACAATATTGCAGTGATGAGCAGGAGATGAAACAGGGTAGACTTAAAGAGAAGTTTAGGTTGACATAGATGAAATTTGCACAAAGAGGGTTTCAAAATCAGTTGTTTGTTGGAAATAGTGGCGCGGTACAGAATGTGAATGATTTGAAGGAAATTTAGGTGGGTTGTTTTCAAGCAGAAAAGGTGGAGTCTCGAGGTAGAGCTTAATCCAGATTTTAACAATAATCAGTTAGAGGCAGGAAATCAATTGCACATGCAAAATGTTCCTATGCAACATGTACAAATACTAACACAAAATCAGACTCTGATGGTTCCCATTCCACAAGCACCTGGGGCTCAACAAAATGCAAACTGCATGAGATTAAGTCAAAATCTGTTGTCAAAAATGAATCAAAATGTGATGCAGATGCTAAATCAAAATGTGGGTCAGCAATTTTCTATGTTTAACGATGAAGGTTCTGACTCAGGCACATCACAATGATGGTGCATGAGAGGGGAGGTAGATTGCGTGCTTGGTGCAGTCTTAGGGGTAGACCAGAGAAGACCGTTTGTGGATGGTGAGATAAATTGCCACCAAGTGTCATTTCTCATTGACACTGGAGCTACCCGTTCCACTGGCAGAGGAAGTATCAGATCTACCTTTCTCGGGAAATAAGAACCAAAAGGAAGGAGTTCCAAATTGGCAGATTACACAAACAATTTCAAAAGAGGTTCCTGTAACAATAGGTTCATTTGAAGAAAATGATCAATTTGTAGTTTGTGATTCAAGTCCTGTAAACCTTCTAGGGAAGGATTTGTTGTGCAAGTTAAATTGCACCATCTATTGTCCACCACACAAGTTAAATTTCAGACACATGATGAGGACGTGACTTTTAAAACTGCTCAACAAGAGACAGTATGGATCTGTCAAATGATTATAGCAAACGATTTAGTAAATATCAGATAATATCAGATATCAGACTATTCAAAGGAGTAGAACCAGTCAGAGTAAACATAAAGCCAAATGCAATTTTTCCAAGAACATTGCCTTATTACATGATACTCAGGATGATAGCAGGAATAACACCAATAATAGACGATATGTTGGAAAAAGGCATACTAAGAGAACTTTAACAATCATGGGAATGTGAAAAACGAATGGTAAATTCAGAATCCTGCAGGATTTGAGAAAAGTGAATGATATTGTAATCCATGTTGTCCAATGGTACGGAATCCAGCCACCATAATTTATCAAATTCCATGTACAGCTGAATGGCTCACATTGATTCATCTTTGTCAAGCTTTCTTCCCCATTCCATTACACAAAGACAGGCAGTATGTTTTTTCCTTTGTGTTTTGAGAGAAACTATTAGCATGGTGTTGTGTCCGAGAGTCCTTCCATTTTTAACCACATCTTAAAAAAGAATCTGGAATCATTGATAATGTCCTATAGCTCAGTCCTAGTTCAGTATACTGATGAACCTTTTGTAGCATCAGAGACAAAGGAATCTTGCAAAATTGACACCATTGCTTTATTGAATCGATTGGCAGAAAAATGGATATAAAGTGTCCGCAAACAAATCGCAGTACTGCTGAGAAGAAGTCCAATATTTAGGACACATCAATGAAAAAGGAACAAGAAAAGTGTCAAGAGAGCGAGTTGAAGACATTTTGAGAATAAATCCTCCTAAAATGCAGAGGGAATTTAGGGTGTTTTTGGGAATGGTTGGCTAGTGTAGACAGTGCATACCTAACTTCTGCCTTGGTGGCAAAACCTTTATTTAGGCTGATGCACAAAGTTGTACCAGAGCCGATCACATGGGACAACAAATGCATGAAAACATTCCTAGAGATAAGAGAAAGTCTCTGTCATACCCCAGCACTGGGAATACCAGATTATTCAAAAGATTTCATCCTGTTTTGCAGTGAGAGGGAGGGATGGGCTCTTTCAGTGCTATCACAAATGCATGGGGATGCAAAGAAACCAGCCGCTTCTTTTCTGCAACCCTTGTTCCTGTAGGCTTTGCTTTGCCTGGGAGTCAAAGCAGTAGTTTAAGTAAGTGCAAGTCTTGAGAGATGTGAAAACATAATAATGGGACATCCTTTAACAGTTATGGCTCCTCACACTGTCTAAGTTTTGTTTATGAGAACCGGACTCAGCACATGACTAACACCAGACTAACGAAATAAGAGCAACAGACTCTGGCTAGAGATAACATTGTGCTGAAAAGATGTAAAATCTTTAATAACAGAACACTGTTACCCGTTCCTGAAGGAGATTAATCTGAATATTTTGAACATGATTGCCTTTATGTCACAGACTTATGCACCAAACCAATATCAGAAATAAAAGATGAGCCATTGGTAAATCCAGATTATGCCCTTTTTTTGGATGGTTCATGCTTGAGAACAAATGAAGGCTCTTTGAGAGCAGTTTATGCTGTCTGTACAGTCCAAGAAATAATAGAAGCTTCCTGGCTTCAAGGAATTTCTTCAGCACAAGTTGCAGAGCTGAATGCTCTTACCAGAGCTTGCAGCTTAACAGCCTAGATGAGAGTGACTATGTTGCTGCTCATCCGTCATTGTTGACAATGACCAAGGACATCACGCGGAGGAGGTTGACTGGGTACAGTGTGTCCGGCTGTGGATGATCAGTCCGATGCAGGCTCAGAAAGCTCTGCCGCATGTAGGGCACAAGTGGTCTGCTGGGTTGGTTGGCAAAGAGTCGGATACGGATTTGCGCAGCTCACGCTTCTTCTGCGCAGAGGCAGACCTGTCCAGCTCATAGGAGGTAGTTGTTTTGCTGATGGAGTTTCGCCAGGTGGGGCGGTCTTGCGCTCAGGTTTCCCAGAAGTCCGGGTCAATGCCAAAGCTCTTCAGAGAGACTTTCAGCATGGCTTTGAGATGCTTTTTCTGCCCACCTTGTGTGCGTTTGCCTTCTGCCAGTTCACCATAAAATAGTCTTTTGGGGAGGCGTATGTTTGGAATACATACAAGGTGGCCTGCCCACCTGACTTGGGCTCTCCTCAGCAGGGTGTAGATACTTGGCAGACCAGTTTGAAAGAGGATATCTGTGTCTGAAACTTTGTCCTGCCAGGTAATTTTCAGCAGCCTTCTTAAGCAGTATATGTGGAAGCGATTCAGTTCTTTGGCAGTAGTGTGAGCAGTACGACTGCCTTTTACATCTTCAGCTTTGTGGACAGTTTGACACCTCTCCTCTCCCAAACTGACTCCTGCAGCCGTACAAATGCAGAGCTTGCCTTGGCCATGCGTGTGTCTACCTTATCATCAATGTTCACAGATCTGGAGAGTGTGCTGCTGAGGTATGTAAACATCAGCCTTCAGGATTGCTCCTTGAGCGGTGATAGTTGGCTCCGCATGTCTTCTACAGTGCGGGCTGATGCAAGACCTCAGTCTTCTTGGTACTGATTGTGAGGCTGAAATTTCTGCAGGCAGTGAAAAAGCAGTTCATGCTCTGCTGCATCTGGGTCTCTGTGGCAGCGTTGAGAGCGCAGTCATCTGCGAACAGGAAATCGCGCACTGATAGTCAGCATGGAGTTGGTGTTGTCTATGATTTTTGGGCAGTGATGGTCACAAAGAAGTTTCATGACGTGAAAAAATTATTATTGGAAGCTCTACAACTCCCAGCTGAAATTGCAGTAGTGAAATGTGCAGCACACAGGAGTAACAATGGTTATGTCACCTTTGACAGCAGATATACTGATGAAGGGGCATGCTTTTGTGCTATTGTGACCTGTACATTTAATGGAACATTCAATTAATCTCATGAACAAAAAGTTTTTCTATGATGATGAGAGTTGCAGACACTGAATTAAGACGAATGCAAGAAAGTGGACCAGACAGAAAAACAAGGATGAATCAGCGCAGGAAGTAGGAAAGATGAGCATTCTGTTTGGGTTTCATTAGATGGAAGAACAGTACTACCAGACAGTCTGCTATTTCCAGTGACAAGATATTTCCGTGGAACAACACATTTAGGAAGGCATGACATGATATGAACTTTTAAACAATACTGGTTTAATCCCAGATTCAGAGCCCAAGCAGCAGAATAATCTAATTGATGTGTAAATTGCCAATAGATGAATATAGGCAAACAAACACAAGTTATATAGCGACACAAAGTGTGATTAGGTGGTCTTTTCAACAGGATACAAATGGACTTCATCAAAATAATAGGCTAAGATACAACCTGATGATTGTTTGCATTTTTTCTGAATGGGTGGAAGACTATCCAATGAGGAGAAATGATAGTCCACTATAGCAAAGTTATTGTTAGCAATAGGGTCTTTGGTTGGCAGTCAGGTTACCCCTGTCCAAGCAAGGACCCTCACTCAAGTTAGGGCAAAGGAGAAACACACCTGGTTAACCCTCAGTCCCCCACTTGGTAGCTTGGCATGAGCAGAATGGCTTAACCCAGAGGCAATGTGTAAACTACTTGTACAACCACACACAGTAATACAGTGAAAACACTACAAAATGGACACCACAGCAGTTTAGAAGAATAGGCAATATTTATCTAAATCAAACAAGACCACAACAACAAAGTTCCAACATACACAAGTCAAGATATGAATTTCCAAAAGAATTAGAGTCTTACTCCATAGAAAACAATGGAAATGTTGATTTTACACAAAGTGCCTGGTTAACGTCAACAATAAAGCTGCACGGGCATCGAAAGTCAGTAATACATTGATTCTTTACTCACAAGTGAGGCTGTGCATCGTTTCTTCTCCGGTCGGGTAGGCGATGTGTCATTTTTCTCCTTTGGAAGAGACCGATGCATCGATTTCCAGACACCGAACCTCGGATCCATGCAGCTTCACAATGACCTTGACGCCCAGCAATGATATGTGAGAAATCCAGTCGCACGGTGTTAGAAAACCGCACTGCATGGGGTTTGCGATGTTCTCAGCAGCCGCAGGCGTTTGTTGCGTCGTTTCTCCAACTGCGATGTGTCAGTCTCCCAGCTGCGATGCAGGTGAAGCGTAGATATGAGTCGCGAAGCGGGTGGCACGTTGTTTATCAGCCGTGTTGCAGATGGTGCGTCGAGAATTGTCCCACCTGGTGTTCTGTGCGTGGATTTCAGTCCTTCTTCTGCCAACTTCACCTTTCTAGGGCCCATGGACTGAATGGGGTACCACTTGGCAGGGCAGGAGAAGATGAATAGAACATTAAATCAAGATTAGCAAAGTTTTGTGCATCCACGTCACTGAAATGGCCTGATGCTTTGCCTCTAGTGTTGATGAGTTTATGAAGTACATCTGACAGATAAACTGGTTTATACCCTCATGAAATATTGATGGGCAAAGCAATGAGATTACCTGCAGTTCCAGCAAATGTACCTGTAAATATTACAGATGGCATTGTACTCAACTACTGTAAGGGATAGGCTGATATGGCACATTCTGCCTCTCAACAGGTTGGCACTTTTACTGTGAATCCACACCAGAGACCTGGGGACTTGGACATACTCATGAAACTGTGAGAAAGTTCTATCTAGAGCCATGTTGGAAAGGCCCCTATCAAGTAAGTCTGATCACAAATACAGCAGTTAAGTTTTCTGGAATTCCGAACTTGCTACATGCTTCACATACCCAGAAAACAAGAGATGCATACAAAGAAATCGTGTTCTATGAACTAGAACCAAAAACACTGGTGAATGTACCATTACAAGTTGTACAAAAAGACTCAGAGAAGAAAATTCTGTAGATCAGAGATAAGAAAGAGTGAGGGTGAAGAACCTCTGACAGGTGAAGAAGTCCAATCTCACAAAGTGACATTACAGCTCTTGGTACTGGAGAAGAACCAAGGAACCAAGATGAGGAAGTAACTTCTAGATCAATCACACAAGTAGAAAATGTTGAGGATCCAGGAGAAGGAACAAGTTCTGGATTAGAGACAATAAGTGAGCCAAGTAATGCCATATGGCAAAAAGCATATAGTTGAAATAAATTGAAATCAAGTGGGTCAGCTTAATCCATATCCCGACAATCAAGAAAGAAGCAGAATCAAGTGGTATAAGTGACTCAGAAGAAAAACAAAAGACACCCAGAAGATCTAGAGTACCTTGTTCAAGATATTCATCACCTGAACAGACATACTATGTCAGTCAAATTCTGAACATTCCAATTTCAGATTTGCTTCATTGGAACAAAGAACTGCCTGAACCCCCTTGAGAAAATCAAAAAGAGAAATATTTAGTTACAAAAGAACTATTGTAATTTAAATGAAAAACAACAAGTAGAAATGGATCAAATGTATAGAGTGACTTATGAAATAAAAGATTAACAAAAATATGAAAAAAAGATAAGAAGAGTACACAGATCTGGGCGAGTAGCAGAAGAATAGGGATAAAATTTTTAGAAGAACACAGGGTAGGGTTACAGATGTTTACACGAAGATATTAATAACAAAGCTTAAAGAAAAGAAAAAGACTAAGAATGAAAACTAAGTTGAAGAAAGAAAATATTTATATAGTTCAACTTCAACAAGAAGAACATAACTTGCTGTTACAAACAATTATTGGTAGTAGATCCTATTGTAGAGAAGCATGTGTACTGTTAATAGAAACAGATGCAACATATTCTTAGGGATTTTTCTTACTCTCATAATTTTGGTAGGAGTAGCAAAAGTATTAGTTATGCACTTCACACCTGACACAGATAAATCTGTAGTAGAGTTTATAAATGAAACTTCTAAGCCAAGTATAAATGGAGATGAGTTGAAAACATCATTTGTAGATTACATGAACGAAGATTACTCAATTAATGTTTATTCTAGACTAATCCAAGAATACATTAAAGCTAGTGATGTGAAAAACTATCATGCTTGTGCCACACATGCCATCTTCAGCTGACGAACAAGTTTAATATCACCATATTCCACTTTCCTATGCTATTTCATGTAGTGTATTTCTTAGTTTAGTATATAGACAAATACATTTGGAATACCATTACTCAAACTTTGACATGGTTCTTTCAAAGGTTCCACTAATTAAGAGATGGAGGCTGCTTTGCATTTATTTAGACCATTTCTTCCGGTTGACACTGTTAAGACAATGAAAGAAAGCTAACAAGAAAAAGCTTTTGTCTTGATGTTAGAACAGATAAATTAACAATTTGCAAAAATGGAATATGTTCAAAGGAATGTATGGAGAAAAGAAGAAGATACGTTTAGAAGAAAAATGTCTGTTCCCAAGCTAAAGTTAGATAAAAGTCATAAGGAAAACATGTGTTTAAGAGAAGAATTAGTGGAAGAAAGTTGCCAGTGGAAAATAGTAATTGTTATCACATTTGAATTGTCTGAAAGAGCCTGGCAAATATTACAAGAAGATGAGTCAACAATACCTGGAATATATTTTGTTTGTGAAAAATAATGCTTACTTTAGATTGCCAGCTGATTGGAAGGGTAGTTGTTATTTAGGTTTGCTTTTTCATACAATGTACTATAAACAGACCTTGGATGCATTAGCCATGACACCTGCACACAGACACATTTGCAGTGTGACTGAAGGAAATATATTGTACCTGCTGCAGGAGTAGTGTTAAATGATGAGACAAATAGGAAGCTTTTAACAGTAGTAGATAGATTACCACCTATTACCTTTGGAGCTTTATTAGTAGAAAACACTGAGCTTGTAGCAATTAGATCCATTGTTTTGGTAGAGATTGCAAGATGCTGAAAATTGTTGTACTTATATTCCTGACGAGAATAAACAATAATAGAGTATGCAAAGAATATTTCTGATCTGAAACTTGATCTTGAACAATTAGAAACTACTAGCATAGTTCAAAGTTTTGCAAAATGTTTCTTTTCAATAGGTAATTGGTTTAAGGTAGAAGGAGGAATCCTTAAAACTATACATGTGTTAATAGTAATAGCTTATCTCCCTTCTACATTGGCAGTATATATGACAATGAAATGAAAGAAAGAGAACATTTTATTGAAAAGGAAAAGACGAGATGTAGAAGATGAAAGTGAACTCTGACATACAATGGTATCCAAACCATCAGATGGGGGAAGATTTAGGGTTGAATAGAGGGCTGAAATCCTGCTGGGATCAATTATTGGATATTACTTTCCCCTTACAAAACTTTCAGATTTGGCAGAGAATGCCTATACTATTGGTAAGTCTTTGGCTGCAGAAGAATTGCATTAGTGGATGCACAGTTTGTTTGGTGAGAAATGCAAATACAGCACTCAACCGAGAGACAGAAGAGCATCCTTCTTAAAATCTTCCTTAAACTGATAGGCCCAGCAAGTAAAGAAGGGGCACCTTTATCTCAAGTTTGCCTCTTTGGTGATGATCTTATAAAGGAAATGGCAAAATTTGTAGGAACCTTTAGTTCTATACAGAAATTGCAGAAGGAAATATAATTTGTTTTTAACAAAAGAGTTTTTGCGAGAGCCCAGAGAACAATCAGTTGTTTTCATAGTGAGATCAAGGTTCATCAAGGGAATAAATGGCTCGAGGCCCCATTTAGGATTACCCAATTTGGTTTGCAGCTTCCCATTGCTTCTTTCCTCAGAGACAAAGATCTAGGGTACCAGGATTAAGAGGCAACAGTCAGAAGCTGACTGTCGAGTGAGACCATACATCTATTCTAGTAAGGTTGGTCCGCAGACTAGCACTTTTTTATGCAACTTGGAAGGAAATAACTCAAGACCCATGGGTTTTGCAGACAATCACAGGCACCAAGCACCAGGGAGAAATTCCTAAGTAAGTCCTTCTCAGCCAAGAAGCAATATCTAGTGAACAAGGAAGTGGTAGATGGTACAGTCAGCTTCAAAAGTAATATATTTTCAGTAGAAAAGAAGGACAAGGGAATGTGCCTCAGTGATCATTCTCATATCTAAACAATTGTGTGGTTTGCCACCATTTGAGAATGGAGGGGATCCACATGCTAAGGTATGTTTTACAGGGGAAACTTGAATAACAAAGTTGAATTTGAAAGATGTTTATTTGACAATCCCAAATTTCAGTCCTTATCAAAAATGTCTCCAGTTTCGTCAGGAGGACAGAATGAGAAGTTCAGAAATCTGTTGTTTGACCTCATCGCAGCCCCTCAGAGTTTTGTCAAGGCTTTGAGGCCAGTAGTGTCTTGGTTGCAAGCCAGAGGCATTGGGCTGATTATTTACCTAGATGTCATTCTAATTCTAGCACAAAACAGGAAGGTTTTCATCTTTCAGATCAACATAGTAGTAGACCTTTTAGAATCCTTGTATTTTGTGTCCACCAAGAGCAATTCATGTTCAGTTCCAAGTTAGGTGACCTAGTTTTTGGAGTTTCTGGTTCAGGCGGTATTAGCAGAGTTAAGGGCACTTTCAGAAAAACTGAAGAGGCTGCAAAGGGAACTTTTGAGAACTTTGGAGATGGACAGTGTTTCATTTATAATATTGGCAAGGATAATAAATGTACTGTCACCAATTATTCAGGCAGTCTTTCCAAATATGTTTTCAGGCTTTGCAGAGAAAAAAATAGTTAATTTGAGGAAAGAGATCAAGGGCTCCAAGAAGGTAAATTTGGATCAGGAGACAAGGAAGTAGGTTGAACTGGTGGCTAAGGTATGTGAAATCTTAGAATGGCAAAGCCATTTTTTGGAGGGGAACCAGAAAACTGTGTTAGTTAAATGCAGGTTTTAAAGGATATAGAGAGAGAGACGTGGTCCTTACTAGCAGAAGGTCAGTTGGAACTGCCCTAGTGAGGAACTTTCACATAAATTGTTTGGAACTGATGGAAGGTCATTGAAGTACGGTGGAAGGTCCTCAATCTAAATGGTTTGTAGAGGTGGCTAAGACATTTTGGGATTATTGCTTGAGAAATGGTGCCATCATAGTGATGATAGAAAATATTCTGGGTTTAAGTAATGGAGTAGAACATTGTATTCTGGAAATTCCTGAAAAACCAAACAACTGAAGACTAAATCAGTATTTATTTCTGGAGATTCCAAAACAATGTGGATCTTTTAGGGTGGACCTGTTTGCAAACAGATTTAACACCCATCTTCCATGGTTCTTCAGGTGGAGACCAGACCCAGAGGTATGAGGGCACTTGTGCTCTTGCAGGCTTGGAGAGCTTTAGTACTGAATGTATGTCTACCCCTTTACAATGTTAACAAGTGAATTAGGAACCAGTTTGTTGTTGCCAGAAGAAGGTGGTGGTAGAACGTCCAGTGCTGTGGTGTCTGGTTTGGGTTCCCAGAATGACGAAGATGTTTCTGGACAGGTCCTCTAAGAAAATACCACAAATTGGTGATGTAAGGTCATTTGGTTTTGATAGTTTGGAAGATTCTAGAAGACAGTGGGAGGTCCTGAGCTTTTTATCAACAAATTTAAGGTTTATGTCAGAATTATGGGCACCACAAACTAGGAAAGTAATTACACTGACTTGGAATAAATTGGTATTTTTAGGTTTATGAAGGGATTTTAATCCCATTTCAACTGATATAGTAACTGCAGTGAATCTTTTACAGATGTTTTTGAGAAGGCTATCTTACAGAATGGTAAATTTGTAGAGATCAGTCATAGCGGCCGGGCATAATTTAGTAAATGGAACATCAGTAGGCTAGTAGTTGGTGAATAAGAGAACAGAAAAGGGGCAGAGTACACCACTTGGGTCATCCTGCATAACTAAGATGCATAAAAAAGAAGAAAAAAACAAGACATCAGCCCATTTCCATCTATGTAGCCAGGATCTGGAGCATCATCTATGTATCCATCAGGCCCATGTATTGAACTCGTTAGCCACATTAACTATAACTTGCGCTTTCTCTATCTCTGCCTCCACCTTTTTATGTTATATAATTTATACCATCTACAATTATAGCATGTACAACAACACATGACATTGGAAATCACATAATTGGTTAGAACACAGTGCATGGTAGAATGGTGAGCTATAGTTAGCAAAGGTTTAACGTTTGTTTTTTTCATTGAATTAAACAAAAATAAAATAAAAATGTGTTTCAAATCATAGAGGCCAGTGTTGTCAAGTGGAGAGTGGTTAACTGGTGCATCATAGAGTGGATGGGAGTGTCATATAGTGCAGTGTCAAAGAATGTAATTTAGTAGAGTGAGGTAGAGAGAAGTGGTGTAGCGTACAGTGGACTATAGTGTCAGAATGCAGAGGTGTGTTGTTTACTACAGTGGCATCGGTGCACTAGAGTGGACATGCGTAGTGTAAAATGGAGTAAACTGTCATAAACTGGAGTGTCATCTTGTACAGTACTGTGGAGTGGTGCATCGTAGAGTGCTGAAAATTGTTGTAGAGTGTTGTACATTGGTGTATACCGGTATAGAGTGGAGTACAGTGTGGTATAAGGGCACAGACTGTAATAGAGTGGAGTTGTATAGAGTGGAGTAAAGTATGGTAGAGTGGAGCGCTGTAGAGCAGCGTGTCATACAGTGCCATAGAAATAGGTAAAATGTTATGCAGTGGAGTAGAGAGAAGTGGATTCCAGTGGAATGGCATGTTTTAGAGGAGAGTAGCTTGGAGTGGAGTAGAGTGGACTGATGTAGTATACAGTAGGGAAAGGTGGAGTAGTGGGTCATACAGAGGAGTGGAGTGGCACTTTGTAGTGTGTTGGGAAGTTTTGAAGAGTGGAGTGCCACAGAGTGGATCACAGTGTTGTACAGTGGAGTGGCATGGAGATGTGTGGTACAGTATTGTAGAGTGGACTTACAGAATGTCCTAGAGTTGAAGGGTATAGAGTAGCATACAGTGGAGTGGCGCGGAGTACAGTAGTACTAATAAGAAGTAGTATGTCTTTATTTGCATGAGTCATTAAAACCATTGAAATAGCATTTTAAAAGTGAAATAACAACCAGAGTGTGCACAATAAGTAAAAAATAAAAAATAAAAATGATGTAACCATGGATTCCTATATGCATATTTAGCTGATATTAAGTTTGCAACATCCTTTTCATTCAGTGCAGCAGTGGAATACAGTGGATTATGGTGGAGTAGTGTCTCAGAGTAGAGTATAGTAAAATGGGGTTGAGAAGCTTAGAGGGAATTGCATAGTGTTTAAAAGTTGAGTACAGTGTCATATAGTGGCATACAGTAGAGTGCTGTGGACTCACATTGACAGGAGTACATTACTGTACAGGGGAGTGTGAGGTAGAGTGGAGATACATACAGTGGAAAAGTGTGGAGCTTATATAGTGGAGTGGCAAAGAATGGAGTGACAGAGTGGAATAGTGTACAATGGAGTGGTGTAGAGTGCAGTGGCATAGAGTAGTGTGGAGTGGGATAGAGTGTAGTGGGGTATAGTGGAACACCTTAGAGTAGAGTGTCATACTGTGGAATAGCATACAATAGATTAGCATACACTGAGATAGTGCACAGTGGAGTGGTGCACACTGGAGTGGGATAGAGTGGAGTGGCATAAATTGGACTAGTCTAGAGTGTAGTTCTGTAGAATGGAGTTGTGTACTATCGAATTGTGTAGATTGGTGTGGGATAGAGTTGAGGGACATACCGTGAAGTAGAGCACACTAGTGTGGCGTAGAATGGAGTGGCATTGATTGTAATAGTATGCAGTGGAGTGGCAGAGAGTGGAGTGGGGTGAAGAGAAGTGCCGTACAGTGGACTATCATATAGTGGACTGGTAAACAGTGGAGTGACAGAGTGGAGTGATGTAGGGTGTATTAGCATACTCTGGAGTGGTGTAGAATCAAATGGTGTAAAGTGGAGTGTGCTACTTTAAACAGACATAGCATGAAAGTGGGTGAACGGATATAGATGTAATCTGGCAGGAATACATATTATGGCGTGTGAATGGTAACGTTTGGTAGTAGGAAATACATTAAACAGTGTTAAAGTTATAAGTCTCTAAATATCTAGTTATATATTGTGCTGCAGTATACTACAGTACATGCTGATGACAAGGCAGTTCCTGATTGACTAATGGCTGTCTTTTCAAAACATAAAAGGCAGCCATGTAGTTTTTAGTACACTTTGTCTACGGCTCTAAATATAGGCAAGTAGTAGATTTTATTGTTGTTCCCTACCTAGTACTACTTTTTTGAAGTGGTAATAAGTATAGAAAAGTATGTATAATCTTTAAAACACTTTACAGAGAATCACACTTTAAAAAAAATAAATAAGTAGAGCGTTAATTTGTAGGTAATACTGCGGTATAGTAGAGACTTTTGTAAATAATTAAATATGTAATAAAAAATATATGCAGTACAACACTATGGCCCTCATTACAACATTGGCGGTAAAAGCCGCTTACCGCCGTGCAAAAGACCGCCAACACACCGCCGCGGCCGAGGAATTCCACCACAGCTATTATGACACACACCTCGGAATCTGACAAAATTCAGACACCCACACAAGTCCGCCACACCAAAGGTCAGTGATAAACTGGCGAAAACAAAACCGACACCGTCACGCCAACAGAAATACGCCCACACTATCACGACACACGAATCCACCCGGCGGTCTTTTAACCGTGGTATTCCATGGGCGGTACACACCGCCGCGCTCAAAATACACACACATTTACAAAACACCTCGACATTGGACAATTCCAAATACACACACCTGATACACATACACACACCACTCCCACACACCCAATACAATATAAAACACACACCTACATCACCCACAAACCCCTACGACCACAATTACAGAGGGAAGGCCAGAGAGAGACCCCACCATCAACAAACTAGCATCCACAGGCACACAACGCCATCACCCACACTACTTCCACGCACAGAACACCACACACCACTACATATTACCACACGTATCACCACACACACCACCCCACACATCACCTACACCACCCCAGGGCACAGCAAAGACACCCCAGGTTCTTGGAGGAGGAGCTCAGGAGCCATTGGATCACAGGTGCAGCACACCTCAATTGCAAGGAAGATGGAGCTATGGCGAAGAATAGTCGACAGGGTCAACACAGTGGACCAACACCCAAGAAATTGGGAGGACATCAGGAAGAGGTGGAACGTCCTACGGGGGAAGGTGCGTTCCGTGGTCTCAAGACACCACCAGGCGGTGCAGCAGACTGGCGGTGGACCCCCACCTCCTCCCCACAATTAACAACATGGGAGGAGCAGGTGCTGGCGATTCTGCATCCTGAGGGCCTCGCAGGAGCCGGTGGAGGAATGGACTCTGGTAAGTCAAATCTTAACTATTACATCCCCCACCCTACCTGCATGCTATCACATACCCTCACCCCTATCACTCCAACTCCTCACAAATGTACCAATATCACAAACCACACATCCCAACACCAAGCCCTGCATGCAACAACAACGCATGGACACCCATCACTAAAGCATGCCCACTGCACATACCCATACACCCCCCTAAACCATCATCACACAAGCTCAGACACAGGAATGCCAGCACTGGGGTACACGGTCACCCACCCATTGCAGACCATGACACACACAGATGCAATAATCATGCCTTTACACCCCTGCAGGACCACTACCCAACGTCACCAGACAGGAGGGTCCAGACATCACAACTCCACCCACAGAAGAGGCCCACAGTGATGACAGCACCTCTGTCCACCTGGATCGAGATGACCAGCCCGGACCATCGGGGGCCTCGGGACAGTCGGTTCCCCTCAAACAGGCACAGGCCACCACAGACCTTCCCCCCTCTGGAAACACCAGCACAGCACCCACACACCGGGCCCATACCTCCGTCCCCAGGAAACGTCAATCAGCTGTGTCTCCACCACTACAGGGAACCCAGGATAACCCACCACCCCAACAACAACAGGGACCTGGGGGCAGTGGCAGTGGGCACACGGTCCAGGGGATGGAGGCCCAGGAACACAGAGGAACTGGGAGGGCTGCTGTGCGACAGGGGGCGGACAGGCCAAGGGAACCCACTCTCCACGAGGCCCTCTCCTCCATCATGGGAGCATACCACCACTCCCAGGAGACAATGGCAACGGTACTGGCCAAGTTTCAGGAGACCCAGCGGATGCAGGAGGAACAGTATTTGGGCTTCAGGGAAGAACTCAGAACCATCAGCTCTGCCCTGGGCACCATTGTAGGGGTGCTGAAGGAAGTACTGAACACCAGGAGGGAAACTGTGGCACTACAAGGGGCCCCTGACACTAGCATGGACGATGAAGTGCCCACCACCTCTGCCGGCGCTAGTGGACAGGAGGCACCGCCACAGGACCACCACACCAGCACCCCACCCCCTGCAGACAGAGAACCACCCCGCAAATGGTCCCTGAGATCCAGGAACAAGACAAAGCACAATGCCAAGACCCCCCGCCAAGAAATGAGACCACCCTGATTGTCATCCCACTGTCCCACTTTGTCACCCTGTCCATATTGAAACTGCCCCAGCTCCACTTCCTATGCCCATATGGGCAATGCACCTGTGAGACTAATAGACTGGACTCTGCCATGGACACTCCTCCGCCATCACCCCTCACCATTTAACTTCCCCCTCCAATATTTTGTAGTTAAATAAACACACCTAAAGCACCAAAAGATCTGGAGTCTGTCTGTGATTTCGAAATTGTGTATTTGCAATTACAGTGACAAAATGTTCATGAAATAGCAATGTCAACATACCTATGTCACACAGCTCTAGTCCATGAGGAATCTAAGCAGATGACACACGTTGGGACCCACACCTGTGAAACCGTAAGGGAAAGTGACAACTCCGTGACCATACACTGGGTGAAATCGACAGACAGGATAGAGGTAGAAGTGTAAAAGTACATGTAGTAGGCAGGAATGTATTCTCACCTGTGTTTCACTGGAAATATTGCTGGATGACTGAGTCCCTGTTCTGCATGTCTTCTTCCTCTGGTTCCTCCTCATCACTGTCCCCAGGCTCCACAGCTGCCACAACACCGCCATCTGGACCATCCTCCTGCAGAAAAGGCACCTGTTGTCGCAAAGCCAAGTTGTGAAGCATACAGCAGGCCATGATGATCTGGCACACCTTCTTTGGTGAGTAGAATAGGGATCCACCTGTCATATGGAGGCACCTGAACCTGGCCTTCAGGAGGCCGAAGGTCTGCTCGATCACCCTCCTAGTTCGATCATGGGCCTCATTGTAGCGTTCCTCTGCCCTTGTCCCGGGATTCCTCACTGGGGTCAGTAGCCATGACAGGTTGGGGTAACCAGAGTCACCTAATAGTCACACACGGTGCCTCTGGAGTTGACCCATCACACAAGGGATGCTGCTATTCCGCATGATGTAGGCGTCATGCACTGAGCCAGGGAACATGGCATTCACATGGGAGATGTACTGGTCTGCCAAACATACCATCTGTACATTCATGGAATGATAACTCTTCCGGTTCCTGTACACCTGTTCACTCCTGTGGGGGGGAGGGGGACCAAAGCCACGTGGGTCCCATCAATGGCACCTATGATGTTGGGGATATGTCCAAGGGCATAGAAGTCACCTTTCACTGTAGGCAAATCCTCTACCTAAGGGAAAAAGATGTAGCTCCGTATGTGTTTCAGCAGGGCAGACAACACTCTGGACAATATGTTGGAAAACATAGGCTGGGACATCCCTGATGCCATGGCCACAGTAGTTTGAAAAGACCCACTAGCAAGGAAATGGAGCACTGATAGCACCTGCACTTGAGGGGGGATTCCTGTGGGATGGCGGATTGCTGACATCAGGTCAGGCTCCAACTGTGTACACAGTTCCTGGATTGTGGCACGGTCAAACCTGTAGGTGATAATAACATTTCTTTCCTCCATTGTCGACAGGTCCACCAGCGGTCGGTACACCAGAAGTTTCCGCCATCTCCTCACATGTCCCAGCGGACGGTGCCTATGAAGGACAACAGCGAGCACAGAGTCAAACAACTCAGAGGTATGTACCCACAGTCTACACAGTACACCATTCATACACAAAATCTGGCCTGTATGTGTGTTGAGAGTAGGCCTAGGTATGTGTGACGCAGTTGGTAATTAGGCCATGTGGGCCCCTGAAATAGCAGCTGCCTGACCTGTAAAGTGGGACAATGGGATGTGAGGTAACTGCGCTGGCGTTGTACACCGTCGCGGTAGGCGGTCGAAGACCGCGGCGCAATGCTGCATTGGTTAACATTGGACCCTATGGGTCCCAGGAGCCAATGACGATGTATGCCGGCGGTGATGGTACGCACAGCCGCAGACGTGACCCCCATTTTCTATCTGTTGAATCACTCGATACCTGATCTTCGACAGGAGAGGACCTACACTGCAAGTGCTGCTGTGACCTCGGTCTGGAAGAGACAATGGCTCGTACGTCTGGGGAAAGGGCCCCTGCCTTCACATCAGAGGAGTTGGAGAAGCTCGTCGATGGGGTCCTCCCCCAGTACACGCTACTCTACGGTCCTCCAGACCAACAGGTAAGTACACAGGGAGCACGCTGTATGGGCTATGCCTGTGTGGAGAGGGCTGGTTGTAAGAAGGAAGGGGGCAGAGTTCTGTGTGCATGAAAGACGGTGGGTGCATGTGCCACATGGCAAGGGTAGGGATGGGGACCACTCACTTTGACGGCGCAGTTAGTAATGACTTCTCTTCTTACCCTGTACATTTCATGTAGGTCAGCGCCCACCAGAAGAAGGATATTTGGCGTGCCATCGCCAAGGACATCCGGACCCTGGGGGTCCACCACAGACGGAGCACCCACTGCCGGAAAAGATGGGAGGACATTCGCCGCTGGAGCAAGAAGACGGCGGAGGCTCAGCTGGGGATGGCTTCCCAACGTGGGAGGGGTGCCCGTCGAACCATGACCCCCCTGATGTTCCGGATCCTGGCGGTGGCCTACCCGGAGTTGGATGGGCGCTTGAGGGCATCACAGCAGACACAAGGGAGTGAGTACACTCTCATTCAGCTGACTTTGCGCGCAGTGGAGGGGTCTGGGTGGGGGGGGAGGGCTGTGGGTTTCCCTAGGCCAGGGCGAGTTCCGTAGGCTAGGCCCCTCCGTAAGGCATGGCCCTGTGGCCCCCCACCCCACCTCTGTAGAGTGCCAAGTACAGCTATTCATGCACCTGTGTCATCTATGTGTGCAGATGTCGTCCATAGCCTTGTAGGCCATTTCCCAGGTATTGCACTGTAGAGCCCAACAGAGCGACGTAGTGCAGGGGGCTTCTGTGTCTGTCTTGTCCGCCAACGGTAGCGGTAATCCATGCACTCAACATGTCTTTCTTCTGTTTCCCCCTCCCCCTTTTTTGCGGTCTTCCTGTTCTTGTGTGCAATAGCATCATCAGGCGGAGGAGCAGTGGCACCGGAGCACGAGGGAGCTGCATCCCACCTGGCCATGGAGGGCCACACTACGGACTCACAATACACCAGTGGGACGGAGGGCGAGGGGAGCACCACGGCGGGGACAGGAGCTGAAACCAGCGACACGGACTCGTCCTCCGATGGGAGCTCCATTGTGGTGGCGGCAACATCTGTGCCCCCACTTCTACAGGTACAGCCGCCAACCCCCCTACCAGCAACACCCTCCCAGCAGCCCTGCAGCCTTCGCCCCGTGCCCACTCACCCAGGAGGGTGGGCATCACCTTCGCCCCAGGCACCTTAGCCCCTGCCCCAGTCACCCCTGCTGCCCTCAGTGAGGAGGCCATTGACCTCCTCAGGTCACTCACTGTTGGGCAGTCTACCATTTTGAATGCCATCCAGGGTGTAGAAAGGCAGTTGCAAAAAACCAATGCATTCCTGGAGGGCATTCATTCTGGTCAGGCGGCCCTTCACCGATCCTTTCAAACTCTGGCCTCAGCACTGATGGCAGCCATTGTCCCTGTGTCTAGCCTCTCCCCTCCAACTTCCTCCACCCAGACCCAATCCCCTGTACCTCTGCCTATCCCAAGCACACCATCAGACCAGCCTTCACACACCTCACCACACAAGGGAAGCTGAGGCAAACATAAGCACCACACATCCCACAGGCACTCACGCAAGCATCACACACATACAGACACACCAACATCCACTGCCTCCACTGTGTCCCCCTCCTCATCATCTCCCTCCTCCCTCCCAGTCTCGTCTACACTTACACCTGCTTTCACTACCTCTACAGTCACTACGTCCCGCACCAGCACACCCACCACCACACCCGGCTCACGTGCAGTCACCACCCCCACTACCATTCACACGTCCCCTGTGTCCTCTCCCCGTGTGTCTGTGACGCCCCCTTCGAAGATACACAAACCCAGGCACACACCCACCCAACATACATCCACCTCACGACAGCCTCCAGCGCATGCACCTGCACCCAAAGCCACAAAACGTACACCTCCTACAACCACCTCTTCCTCCACTTCCAAACCCCCTCCAGCTACCCGTCCCAGTGTCTCCAAACAACTTTTCCTGTCCACTCTTAACCTATTTCCCACCACCCCCGTCAAACTCATAGGTCCCGAACTAGCACCTCAGCCACAACAACTCCGGGACCAGTGGTGCCTGTTGTTACAGGTATGTGGAGTGCACCGGCCACCAGGACACCCAGTGTGGCACGGAGCCACAGCACAGCCAGAACCCCCCTGGTGAAGCACCAGAAGTTGGCCAGTGCCCGGCGGGAGAGGGGGAAGACTCCAGCCACTCAAGCCGCTCCCAGGAGTCCCGGTGGGAGTGTGGACTCAGCTGTGACTCCTCCCAAGGTGGGGAAGGGCCAGAAGAAACCCGGCAAGTCTGGGAGGAGCAGCACAGCGGAGAAGACCGACATCATCCCTGCTGCCCAGGAGGGCCCCGCCAGCCCCATCGTCGCTGCCCAGGAGGCCACCGCCAGCCCCATCGGCGCTGCCCAGGAGGGCCCCGCCAGCCACAGCCCAGCTGCCCAGGAGGGCCCCGCCAGCCACAGCCCAGCTGCCCAGGAGGGCTCCGCCAGCCACAGCCCAGCTGACCAATGAAGGACCGCCAGGCCCAGCCCAGCTGGGCAATGAAGGACCGCCAACTCAAGCACCGCTGAACAGGGCAAGGACCGCCAACTCAAGCACCGCTGAACAGGGCAAGAACCGCTGAACAGGGCAAGCACCGCTGAACAGGGCAAGGACCGCTGAACAGGGCAAGAACCGCCAACTCAAGCACCGCTGAACAGGGCAAGCACCGCCAACTCAAGCACCGCTGAACAGGGCAAGAACCGCCAACTCAAGCACCGCTGAACAGGGCAAGAACCACCAACTCAAGCACCGCTGAACAGGGCAAGCACCGCCAACTCAAGCACCGCTGAACAGGGCAAGAACCGCCAACTCAAGCACCGCTGAACAGGGCAAGGGCCGCCAACTCAAGCACCGCTGAACAGGGCAAGCACCGCTGAACAGGGCAAGAACCGCCAACTCAAGCACCGCTGAACAGGGCAAGGACCGCCAACTCAAGCACCGCTGAACAGGGCAAGAACCACCAACTCAAGCACCGCTGAACAGGGCAAGGACCGCCAACTCAAGCACCGCTAGCCCATGAGCGGCAGGGGCACTGACGCAACAGGGACCGTCACGGGGTGAGTGATGCACTCTGGGCACCAGTCCCCCTCCAGAACCAGTGGAGAAACACATCCACTACCTCAGTACTTGGCAGGATGAAGCACTCTGGGCACCAGTCCCCCTCCAGAACCAGTGGAGATACACATCCACTACGTCTGTCCTTGGCAGGATGAAGCACTCTGGGCACCAGTCCCCCTCCAGAACCAGTGGAGAAACACATCCACTACCTCAGTCCTTGGCAGGATGAAGCACTCTGGGCACAAAGCCCCCTCCAGAAACCAGTGGAGAATGTTATCCACTTGAGAGACTGTGGCTTTGCACTCCCCAGGATGCAGCAGTGGGCAAACCACCCACTTGTGAGACTTGAGAGACTGTGGCTTTGCACTCCCCAGGATGCAGCAGTGGGCAAACCACCCACTGTAAAGACTTGGAGACTGTGACTTTGCACTCCCCAGGATGCAGCAGTGGGCAACCCACCCACTGTAGAGACTTGAGAGACTGTGGCTTTGCACTCCCCAGGATGCAGCAGTGGGCAAACCACCCACTGTAGAGACTTGAGAGACTGTGGCATTGCACTCCCCAGGATGCAGCAGTGGGCAAACCACCCACTGTAGAGACTTGAGAGACTGGGCTTTGCACTCCCCAGGATGCAGCAGTGGGCAACCCACCCACTGTAGAGACTTGAGAGACTGTGGCTTTGCACTCCCCAGGATGCAGCAGTGGGCAAACCACCCACTTGTGAGACTTGAGAGACTGTGGCTTTGCACTCCCCAGGATACATCAATGAGCATGGAGGCCCCTCGTGGATCTGGCGTCGTGCACTCATCCAGCTGAGGTGCCCCCCCTTCCCTTCCCCCTGAGGTGCCTGTTGTATTTCTATCTGATGCCCCTGCAGTGTTCTCTCTGTTTTGATCTGGTATTGTGTGTGGGCCTCGCCCATGCATTTTGAGCCCAGTTCTCCACGGACTATGAATGGTGCAATACCTGGACGACTAATCTTGGTGTATATTTTGTTAATAGTGTATATTTTTGCTTACTGAATTTTGATATATTACAATGGTTTCACCCATTTCCTTTTGTCTTTGCATTCTTCCAGGGGGGTGTAACAATAATGTATAGATATGCATTAGCGTGTGTGTTGTAGTGGGTGAGGGTGGGGGTGGGGGTGTTGCGTGCTGCGTGTGTGTGTCCCTGTTTTTTGCCTCCCCCTCCCCTGTGTCGTAGGTGCAGTACTCACCGTGGTCTTCGCCGCCGGCATTGGTGCTCCTGGTACAGGAGCAGGAAGACTATCGCAGGGAGAATTTGGAGTTCCGGGTCCATGGTGTCCTCCTTCCTCGTGGAGTGTGAAGAGGTGAGCGTTTCCCTTCGAAATTCCTGTTTCTGCCGTGTTTTTATCTGCGGTGAATCAACCCCGGAAAGGGTGGCGGATTGGCCTGTCATAATAGTGTGGGCGGTACATTGTCCTCCGCCTGTCTGTTGCCGGTGACCGCCGAGCTGTTTGTTTGTACCACCGTGGCGGTCGGAGTGTTAAAGTGGCTGTCTTTGTTGGCGGTTTCCGCCACGGTCGTAATTCCAAAATTTTTACCGCCAGCCTGTTGCCGGTCTTACCGCCGCTTTAACACCGTCCGCCAGGGTTGTAATGACCACCTATATTTGAAAAGTACAATGTATTTTTACGTTTTTCTACATTGTTTAAAAAAAATTTTTAAGTACTGTGTTCTACAGATATAGTACCACAGTATGCCATAAACTTTTTAAAAAATGCATTGAAACTTATTTTCTCTACCCATTACCACTATAGTAAAGTGGCAATAGGTAGGGAAAAACATAAAACCTAATATTTACCTATATCTAAGACCTGAAACCAGAATACAGCCAAAGTGTACTTAAAACAACATGACTGCTTTTAACTTTTGTAAAGGCAGTCATTAGCCAATCACAAAATGCTTTGTTATCGTCCTGTATTGTTGTACTTTCGCGAAAGTTCATGAAACTGCTGCAGCCAGATATCACCAAGTTAAAAAGCCTTATAACATAAATAATACTTACCCTACTTTCCTGTAGAACCAAAAAGTATTACCATAATCTATAATCCTGCCCAATTTTTATAATTTTGGCACTGTTAGAAGAATCTTGACAAAGCTTTCCAGACAGTTCATCCATCTCAGCTCTTACTGAAACGGCTTGTGTAGACAAGTCAAGCAGAGTGTGGAGTTCAAGAGAAAGTGGGTGGGGGGTCCTAAAACATTGATTTCTGCTGTGATGCTCATTGGATGTTTCCATTGCAGCTAGAGAGAAAATATGAAAAGGAACTTTCAAAATGGAAATGCTGTTTTGGAAACAAACAGGCCACAATTATAAGAGCTAGAAATGGCTATTGTTAATGTATCACATTGAAGTCTCGCCTAAGAGGAGGAAAGTGTACTGAAAAAAGGATTCAATTTTTGCCTTTAAAGACACATAAATATGGTTGAATGTGGTTGAACCCAAGATAGATACTTACAAGATCATCAAAATAAAACGAATTAAATATTATGCTATCAAAGAAAATAAACACAAATATAGAGCAAATGCACTAATAGTGCACACATTGTGTCCTCTCTATACAAGATATTGAACTAATTAGGACATTTATTAGTCTGGAATAGGATGAGGAAAAATATGGTAAATCGGAAAGAGAGCTGCTGAATGGATTGAATATTGACTAGATTGGTGCAGGCCTGAGCAACCTCAATTTACAGGCTGGCAATAAAATATGCATATTTGCAGAATGTGTCATGAGAGATTTGGAAACACTAAGACTAAAAGGAAGAAATAATAAAATCTTAATGAAATCAGAGAGGGCTGCAATTAGGGATTTAAAAAATGATGACAGTATCATTATCAAGGCATGCGACAAAGGTAGAAACATAGTCATGGGTTCAAAATAAAAATAGGTAACAGCAACAAAGTGTCAACTTGGAGACACAAATAGTAAAGCCAATGAAAATTCCATGAAACACATTCAAAAGAAATACGAAGGAACGGCTTATGCACCGGAAAGAAATAGGAACCCTCTGTGAAATTCAGCCGAAATTCTTAATAGTTGAGATTCACATCATGCCCACCATTTACATATTACCAAAAGTACACAAAACTAACAGTTTCCTCTATTGGTTCCTTATTTCAGAAAACCTCTCAATTTGTTTACATTTTTCTGGCTGCCAAAGAAAAGGAACTAAGGGGGTCATGCCAAACCGCCCAAACACCGCCCCGCGGTCATCTGACCGTGGGGGGCATTCCGACTTTCCCGCTGGGCCGGCGGGCGATCTGCAAAAGATCGCCCGCCGGCCCAGCGGGAAAGCCCCAGCAAAGATGAAGCCGGCTCCGAATGGAGCCGGCGGATTTGCTGAGGTGCGACGGGTGCAGTGGCACCCGTCACGATTTTCAGTGTCTGCCAAGCAGACACTGAAAATCTTGCAGGGGCCCCACGACACCCGTTCCCGCCAGCCTCTTCCTGGCAGCGCCGCCATGGAGGATTCCTTTGGCCAGGGGAAAACCGGCGGGAAACCGCCGGTTTCCCTTTTCTGACCGCGGCGGTCAGAATTGGCCAGGAAGTACCGCCAGCCTGTTGGCGGTGCTTCTGTGGTCGTTGGCTCTGGCGGTCAATGACCGCCAGGGTCAGAATGACCCCCACTAAGCTCCGAATTGATAGACCCAACATACTTTGTCATTTGTAACAGATAATTCAGGACAGGAAGGTTACATTTGTAACTGTAAGAAAGTACCTCTTTTTGCATCTCCCCCCAAATGTTTGAACTGATGTTGCTGGTTTTTCTATTTTGAAGTGCCCTGGGCCCTGCTGTCCAGACCCTAGTACATGTGCTCTGACCCTTAAAGTGTGTGCATAATTGGCAAATCTGTGATTGGCATATTTAACTTACCAATCAGCCCCTAGTATGGTACAAAGTGTACCCAGAGCTAGTAAGATAAATGCCATTAGTAACCTGCAATTATTGTACTACCACTGCAGTTAAAAAAGGAAAACATGCCATCACAGCATAGCCAGGCAGCTTTTAAACTGCTAACCCACCATGGCAAAATAAGACCTATTGCCAAGTTAAAACCTTCCTTTTTTGTATTTATAAGTCACCCCAAGGGAAGGGAATAGTAGTCCACAAGGCTGGCTAAATATTAAAAAAAGACATGTTTTTTTGTGTTTTACATGCCCTGACAGTGAAAACTTGAAAGTCATTTTCACTGTAGTAAGTCCAGTTTTCAGTAGTCCCGTCGGCTAACATGGAGTTTCACTAGCCCACGCACTGAGTGCTAACTTCCATTTAGGACCACCAAACCTAGAACCTTAAATCAGACTCACTGCTGACGTCAGATTTAAAGTACCTTTTAATCCTAAAGAGACTTCAGAAAATCACCACTCTCTTCCTCCAAAGTTCTAGTAACTGTTTCTGCTTAACTGCAGCAATTGTGACGTAAGACAGCCTGTTGCCCCCTGTCAAGAGATGTCAAGCACACCCAAGAACGTAGAACAAAAGGTCTGATAGTGGGAGGAGGTCTGACCTCCTCCAACAGGATGGCCAGAGAACTCTGGCCACAGAAGGCCCACCTTCAAAGAGGGTACTGCCTCTGCTAAATCACACTGTCACACTTTAGCCAGTCTATTCCTTTGTGTAGGCAGACAACCTGGCATCTCTCTCAAGAGGGGGTAAACCCGTGCAGAATCAGTTTTCCAGGAGGGGTTGGTCATTATGTTGGACACAGCTCTAAGATGTGCCCAGGGTTCTGTCCGAGGGAAGAAGGGTCCCCACATCTTGGATTTTAGCAGAGGGTTGTATTGTGGGATTGTTAAGTGCCAACATCACATGAAATGGTACACAAGTAGGTAGGGTTGCCCTGTGAGAATTGCTAGTGAGTCCTCTATACCTACAAACTTGAAATTGGCATAAAAGTGGCAGCCCTGGATAATAGCCTCGGGACAGTGCTGAACTCGGAAAGATCAGAAGGACTGCATCTGCTGACCCATGTACACCTCAGAAGGAAAGCCTGCACAAATTCAGACTGCACCTACTGCGTCTGCAGAACCAAGACAGAGCTTCAAAAAGAGAAGGGCTGCTTCTCCTGTTGAACCTGAGACGTGAGACCCCAGGGGCTGGATCTGCTGCCAATTGTGGCAAGGACCAGTGAGTGGAATCCAAAAGCTTTTTGGCTAGCCTCCTGTTAAGTGTCAGAAAACCAAAAGCTAAAGAAGCCTGCACCTGCAAAGTGTCTCACTGACCAGTTTGCACTGGACTTGCCCCAGACACTGCTGGTGTAGCCTATAAAATTGAGTCCTAGGCCCCTGGAGGTTCCTCCCATGACCTGGGCCCTTTACTATTGCTAGAGGGTACTCTTTTACCCCAAGAACTGAAACATACCAACTTAAAGCCAAAGACACTGACATTTTGCAAAGGTAGTGGGGTACATGCCAATGACAAGGCATCATGTGATTGGCAAATGACTGCCGTTCTAAAAGGTAAAGGCAGTGATTTTGTTTAAGTTGTTGGCTGTGTTCTGGGTTAGGGTCTTAGAAACAGTTTTCTGTTTTATATGTTTCCCTACATATTGCCACTTTATGAGTTTCTGTATGATTTCAAAGCATAATACGGATAATTCCTAGAAGTACCTCAGTATTTAACATTAAAAAACTTTAGAATATAACATTAACATAACATAAACATTAAAATATATTACAAAATACACAGTACTACACTATATTTCAAAACTATAGTGTACTACAGTGTATTTACACTTCTTTACATATTTAATTCTTTACAAAAATATTCTACAGCATACCGCAGTAGTACCTATAAATTACCACACCACTTACAAAAATGTTTAAAATAATTACATTTGTTAAAAGATGATACTTATATTGTACTATGGTATATTTCACTTTTGTAGTGTACTACCATGTATGTTTAATTTTTACTACATATTTTTTTACAGGGAGTTTTGCAGCTGTTCTGTGCAAGCCACTCACCTGAATTCCAGGCGTTCCGATGGGGTGGTGACAATTCCCCAATCCCGGTGAGGACTAACATGTCTGCGATAAAGACTACATTGCCCTCTCACTAGTCCTCAAGGGGAAGAGGGTTTGGGAAGAGAAAAAGACAAAATACCAGCTTCTGCTTCGTAGACTGCAGAATCAGACTGCTGGACCCTGGACTGCGTGTTGTGTTGGGCGTCAGGACTTCTGATTTCTCAAGATACCGGGTTCTTGATTATTAGGGTTCTGGGCTGCAAAATAATGACTTCATTATGTAGGAGACTGGCCTGGTTTGTAGTGGGTACCTAAGGTATTTACACCTTATACGAGGTCCAGTTATCCCATATTAGTGAAATGTAGGCAGTGTTTCTAGAAGCCAGGCTCTCTAGAGGTAGGTGTAGCTGAGCAGCCAAGTCTCATTTAAGAAACATACAAAGCTCATGCAATACCACTGTAGTCACACAGTACTCACACAAATGAAAGCAAATACTCAGTGTTACAAAAATTTTGGTGACACAAATGCCAAAAATACCATAGAGACTATACTCCCTTAGGAGGTAAGTAATACACAAATTATATACACTAGTGTGCAAAAATGTGCGTGAAAACAGTTAGAAAACACTGCAAATAGTGAAAATCACTATGGTTAGAAATGGGCCTGGGGGAACACAAACCATATACTAAGAAAGTGGAATGCGAATGTCTGTTTCCCACCTAGGCAAGTGTAGTGTGTAGAGGGGTGTGGGGAGGATTAGAAAACACCAAAAGTAAGTAATAGAACCCTCCCTAGAGCCCAGGAAAGCAGGAGTAAATCACAGTAACTTTCCTAGACCACACAAGAAAGAAGATTATGCAAGAACCAGAGAGACTGCAAGACACCAACAGTGGATTCCTGGACCTGAAGACCTGTGGAAGAAGGGGACCAAGTGTAAGAAGCACAGAAGAGTCCAGGGAGAACAGGAGCCCCTGCTAACCCGGAGGAAGGTGCAAAAGAAGAACCAGGGGTGAAGAACAACAGTCAGTACTGCACCCAAGAAGATGGATGCGGGTTCCTGGTTGGTGCAGATGATGTCCCACGCCAGATGGAAGATTGCAGTCTGGTTTGTGTTGCTGGATTTTGCCAACAAGCCTTGCCACACGCAAAGTTTGCGGTTAGTGGAAAATGGTGCTGCCTGGAACCAGGAGGGACCTAGTGGACTCTGCCCAGGAGGGGGAGCTAGAGGGGGCTCTCAGCAACTCAGAGAGCCCACAGAAGACCAGACAGCATGCATAGGAGTCCCACAGCACGGGGACAAAGAAGGTGCAAAAGGAGGCCCACGAAGCACTACAACAAAGGATCCCACGCCGCTGGAGAACCACTCAGTAAGCTGTGCGTCGCACGATAGAGTGCTGGGGGCCGGAGCTGTACAGTACATGAAGAACTTTGTGGAAGGATGCCATCAAACCTTGGCAACTGCCAAACACATGGTGTACAGGGGTACTGTCTTGCATGTGGAGGCAAGCTCTTACCTCCACCAAAGTTGGATAGTAGGACGTCAGAACCACTTTAGTCCACCACTCGTGATGAAGGATCCATGCAGCTCGTCAGGAGATGGGGTCCACGCAGCTGGTAGTTGATGGAGAGAGGTGCCTGCTGAAGCAGGGGAGTGACTCCTTCACTCCAAAGGAGATTCCTTTGTTCTTCTGGTGCAGGCTGAAGGCAGGCTATCCTCTGAGGATGCACGACCGGGAAACAGTTGCAGTTGCTGGCAGGAGTGTTGCAGAAGGCGTCTTTGCTTCTTTGTTGCAGTTTCTAGAGTTCCTGGAGGGTCCAGATGCAGTTTCTTTGGTGAGAAGGTGAAGTAAAGGATGCAGAGGATTCCTGCTGGAGTCTTACAAACCGAATCTGAAGAACCACCCAAGAGAGAGACCCTAAATAGCCCTGAAAGGCGGATTGGTCAGCTAAACAGGTAAGCACATATCAGGGGAGGTCTCTGACGTCACCTGCTGGCACTGGCCACTCAGATGCTCTCAAAGTTCCCTGCCAACTTGGAATCCAAGATGGATGGAAAAAGCCAGGGACCCTGGAGGAGCTCTGAGCAGGGGCTGAGTGAGGACAGGGGAGTGGTCACTCCCATTTCCTTTGTCCAGTTTCATGCCAGAGCAGGGACTGGTGGTCCCTGAACAGGTGTAGATTGGATTATGCAAGGAGGGCACCAAATGTGCCATTCAAAGCATTTCCAGTGGCTTGGGGAGGCTACCCCTCCCAAGCCTGTAACACCTATTTTCAAAGGGAAAGGGTGTAACACCCCTCTCCCAAAGGAAAACCTTTGTTCTGCCTTTCTGGGCTTGAGCTTCTCAAACAACAGGATTGCAGAAAACTGTCTGAGAGGTGGCAGCTGCTGGGGCTGCCTGGAAAACCTCAGGAGGCTGGAATGGCAGTACTGGGGGTTCTCTAAGGCGCCCCCAGAGTGCATGGAATCATACAACTAATGCTTTCAAAAGCCTTGGGGTATGATTCCAACATGTTTGATACCAAGCATGCCTATGTTCGGAGTTACCATTATGTAGCAGGACATAGGTAGTGACCTATGTCCTGAACACCCGTAAAATGGCATCCCTCACTCACAAAGTCTGGGGAAATGGTCATGGAGGTCATGGGGGGCACCTCTGCTAGTGCAGGGGTGCCCTCACACACAGGTACTCTGCACCCTACCGTCAGGGCTGGAGGGCCTGCTATATGGGTGACTTTTAAGTGACCTGGTGCAGTGTAAATGGCAGTGAAAGGGTGCATGCACCTTTTCACACAGGCTACAATGGCAGTTCTGTAGAAGCCTTTGTATGGTCTCCCTATGGGTGGCAAAAGATATGCTGCAGCCCATAGGGATCCCCAGGAACCCTAATGCCCTGGGTACCTAAGTATCATACACTAGGGACTTATAAGGGGGCACCGTGAGGAAATTCGATTTTTAATACGATCGTATCGACCCGCCATTTTGTGGCCCGCCGCCATTTTATGTTGCCTTCACTCAGGCAGCACAGCGAACGAAGTCCATTCTGCCTTTTCTGCTTATTCTGCAACATGGTGTTCAAAACAGCCTTCTGCCTCTATCTTTACAAGGCTGGTATTAAGGTCTGACCGAGTACACTAATCCCTGTCTGGTTTTCTAATCCTTGTTTCAACTATCTGTAGGCTCACACTATTCTCCGCCGATCTTATCTTATCGTCTGGCCTTCGCTGTCCTTTGCTAGTATTCTCTCATTTCACAACTGTCCTCCAAACGCACACAAACTTATCGCACCACATGCAACTTCGTTGTGGATCGGTTAATGAATTAGTTCAAGGGAGGGGTGACAAACACAGCTGGAGGGGAGGCAACCTTAAGTCACTTGATACTTTGTTTTCCAATTCCTTCTATTGGTGCTGTCTTGTTTTCCGACATTTCTATTGGCTCTGTTCTATCTTTACGTTATTCTTACTGGCTCCTTTCTATGTGTTCTGGGAGTGTATGTAGTTAATAAATGGTTTTTATACGGTATATAAGATTGTGCGCCACAAAGTAAAGTGGCAGTCTCCTGAGAACATACCTTGTGTACTTCTTGGACAACTGTACTAGCTGCAGCTAATAAAATCCGATCTTTTACGCCTGACAGAGTGTCCCGTGTCTCTGTTAGTTGAGGCAGGTGAATCCAAGGAGATTTCAGGCGTACCCTGCGCCGCCAGGCCCATAAGGTTCTGGTTCTTCAACTGGCGCCCAACGTGGGGCGGCTTCAGCGGTACCGGTTCTGCCTGAAGGTCGTGAGGAACCCCGCAAGAAAATTCTGGAGGAATCGCGAGCCACGTCAAGCGACCCCTGTATGTCGAAGTGGTCCGAAGGTCTTTTTCAGCGCGGTTACTCCTTCCTGACGGCTACTGACGACTGCTGCCCTGACTGCCGCCCTGCCTTGGCCCTTTCTTTGATGATGTATGGTAAAGCGAGACGATAGACGGGCCTCTGTTGGTGTAAGAAGACATCCTTAGTTAAGTATTTGGTGGGTCGCGCCCACAAATTTTGGTCTTTGTTTTGTCCTTAGGTCCTTAGATTTGGCCATTGCAGTGGCCAAAGCCGAGGGGTAAGTGCATTTGTGCTGTGTAAACTCAAAGTTTTACCCCCTTGATGTTTGTGAACAGCCAGTAAAAATCGTGAGATGTCTGGTCTGACTAAGTTTGGAAAACTTTGTTGCTTTGGTTGTAATAGGGACTCCCAGCTTGAGGACTCCTGTCCGATTCCTTCGGTTGGAACTCCCACATATGAGCTCTATTCTAAACATGGTGTTGGTCCTATTGCCTTTAATAAGACATGGACCCGATATACAAAGAAAGATGGTGTTTTAAAATGGCCAGAAAATGGTAGTTTCGAAACTGATGTGCTAGATAATTTAGAAGCAACGTTAGTTAAAAGAAAAGCCCGGCCGGCAATGTTTGACTCTTTTCGCCTTTGGCGTAAGGAAGCCAAACAGAGAGAAATTAAACAAGCGAAACGAGATAGGAAAACACAGGGAATGACGATTATACAGGCTGCTCAGCAATTCAAAGATGATGAAATAGATAATGCAATGGAAATTTCAGACAGACAGCATCGAATGGCAATAGATAAATGCTATCCAACGTTGCCTATCTCTTCCCTTGATAAAAGAAAAGATTTTGAGGAAGATTCCTTAATGTCCCACTTATTGAAATTGCCTCCGCCCTATGTACAAGGTGCTAATGCACCCCCGATGTTACAGCCTGTTCAGCCGCCAGTTGTGCTTCCGCCTGCTCCAGCTTTTCCACATTTGCCTCCTCAAGTATTGCCTATGCCAGCTTTGCCTTTAACTCCTTTGCCTTCTGCTCCTTTGGCAATTCCTAATGCTCCTTTAGTTAATTCACCTAATACCTTGTCCCCTATCCTTATGTCAAATTCTCCATCTATGCGTAAGCGATTTGCAGATACTGTCTCTGGTCTCTTATCACCTTTCTTTGAAGCTTTAAATGTGTCTCCAGCTTTTTCTCGAAGACAGTCTCGTAGTCAATTCCCAGACTCCGAAGAGCGAGAAAAATTGGACTCACTTGCTTGTAGATGGATCAAGAAGGGTCCCCAATATAGTACGTCTGATATTATGTCCACCTTTCTGCAATGGAATGCACCTACGCAGAGATATGTTTTTAAAGTTATGTGCGATACTCTCGCTAAAGAATGGGAGGATATGAATTTGGGTTCGGTCCCACAGGATCTGTTAGATGTTCAGGCTGACTTTGACAAAGGACTTATTGTGGGTCCTAAGGTTGAAAACGCTGTCAGAACACTTATTTCTTTCAGATCCCTATTGTTCTCACAGACTTTTCCTGATTCTGATCCTTCAGTTAGGACAGCACTGAAAAACTATCCCATGAGAGAGGTTTCTCCAATATGGAAGGAAGAAGTTGCAGCAGCAGGTGCTAATCCAGCTATTCCTGCGCATTTTCAGCGCATATGGATACATGTCCCCTGGAAAAGGTCTGAAGTTTTAGCACTTAAACAGTCACTACCAGATCCACGCAAAAATCCTGCTGGTTACTATAAAGAGTTGTCGCAAACAGTTGATGCACGTACTATGAATCTAGCAGATATTGACATGTTGATGGGAAATGTAGTTCCACAGACAATATGGGCTAAAATTCGTAGAGAGGATCACGCTCAAGAATTAGGCGGCGATTGGAACGCTATTATTGCCGCAGATAGAGGTCAAGTAGGTGGTGCAAAGCCCGACGCTTTGATCTCAGAACTCCCTGGTAGGATTATTACATTAATGAAAACAATGATGCCTGCTTTGAGAGTTAATTGGGATAAGCTAGCAGCATGTAAACAAAAGAAAGATGAAAGTGTTTCCGATTTCTTTACCCGATTCGAGGAGACATTCATTGATCACAGTGGTCAAGATATGGCTACAGAAGGGGGACAGCGATTATTTGTGGATAAGTTCGTATATAACTTGCTTCCTGAACTATCACACAAGCTAAAAGACTCCGAGAGTTCATGGGCAGTTTCTTCTTCCGCCCAGATATTGGCTACTGCACAATATTATGAAAATAGAGACAAAGAAGAAAGGGAAAAACAAGAGAAAAAGACGAAAGAATTAAAAACTAAAGTTCTCTTGCAACAGGCTTATCCTCCTCGTTATGTTCAGTCTCAGTTTCAACAGCCTCCGCAGTTTCAGAGGTTGTATCAAAAGCCTGAACCATTCATTCCAAGACCTTTGCTAGGTCCCAATCAATGTGCTTATTGTAGGGAGGAAGGTCATTTTAAGAACAATTGTCCGGCATTGTTGCAGCGTAATGGAGCAACATCTGCTTCACGAGGTCGTGGTGGTCTTCAGTCAGCAAACAGAGGTAGAGGTCGAGGTGTGTTAACCCAAGGGCAGCGTTCTTTTGTTCCTCCAAATTCCGGAAATTACTTTGATCAGCAAAATGTTAGGTCTACACAGTATTACAGTGAGGATCAGTATATTGAAGGAGGGAATGAAAGTCTTCATTTTGAATAGGACAGCCATGGACAAAGTAAGGGGGTTACGTCAATTCCAGTGGATCAGAATGGACCTTATGTTAATGTCACTACAATGGGTGTTTCAGAGCCATTTCTTTTAGATACTGGTGCCATGAGAAGCTCTATCATTCATTCTAAACTCCCTGGCGCACCTTTGTCTGGCTTAACGAATGTATCTGTAGGATTTTCTGGCGCCCCTGTTCGCAATCCAGTTTCTTGCCCTTTGCCTGTTTCAATAGGCCCTTATGATTTAGAAGCTCCGCTTCTTCTGACGAATGGTTGTGGTGAAAATCTGTTGGGTTTAGATCTATTAAAAAGAATGCATGCTACGATATATTGTTCACCTTCTGGTGTATACCTCACTCTAGGACAGAAAATGACTAGTCCAATGTACTTATCAAAAGATCAATTCCCACCTGAATTGCTTTCTCTTCCCGAAACGCTTTGGGCTACGGGTCCGAATGACGTTGGTTGTCTTGAGATCCCACCTTATGTTGTTACTCTTAAGCCCAATGCTGAAATGCCACGTATTCCGCAATACAGAATCTCTACTGAAGGTGAGAAAGCACTTTTGGAAATTGTCCATGATTTGATTCAGAAGGGTGTGGTTGAGGAAACGAGAGGAAATACATGTAACAGTCCTGTTCTTCCGGTTCTTAAACGCACTGATCCTTCTCAGCCTCCTGTTTATCGTTTTGTAATTGATCTTCGGGAGGTAAACAAGATTGTCGTACCGCAGTTTCCTGTAGTCCCAGATATCACTGCTCTGTTGACGATGATACCTTCTACAGCGACTTGGTTTTCAGTTGTTGATTTAAAGAATGCTTTCTTTAGTATTCCCATCGCCGAAGAGAGTAGAGATATTTTTGGTTTTTCCCTCGGAGGCCGAAGCTTCCGGTTTAAACGCGCACCTCAAGGTTATTGTGAAAGTCCCTCTATTTACAGTCAAGCTCTAAAATGTCATCTTGATGCCTTTTCCTTACCGTCCGGTGCCGCTCTCATTCAGTACATGGATGACTTATTAGTTGCCGCTGATTCAGAGGAGATTTGCAAAAACGTGACCGTTGCACTGTTGCGTCATTTGTTTGATCTGAATCACAAGGTTTCTCCTTCTAAATTACAATATGTCTGTCGCGAGGTGACTTATTTGGGTCATCTCTTGTCAAAGGAGGGACGACGATTGACCCCCGAACGAATTCAGGCAATTGCACAAATGTCAGTGCCATCCACACAAAGAGAGGTACGTGCCTTTTTGGGCATTACTTCTTATTGTAGACAGTGGATTCCGAGTTTCTCTTTATTGGCTAAACCGCTGTTGGCGCTAACTTTAAAAGATACGCCTCAGCCTCTTCCGTGGACTGACGAATGTCAGAAGAGTTTTACTGATTTGCGTATTGCTTTGTGTTCTGCTCCTGTATTGGGTACTCCTGATTACAGTAAGCCCTTTACGCTCTATGTCCACGAAAGAGAGGGTTGTGCATTGTCAGTCTTAACGCAGCGTTTTGGAGATCAACAGCGACCATGCGCATATTTCTCAGCTACGTTAGATCCAGTAGCTAAAGCATTGCCTAGTTGTCTTAAGGCGACAGCGGCAGCAGCAATTTCTATTCGACAGTCTGCTGGAGTAGTGCTAGATAATACTCTCATTGTTATGGTGCCACATGCAGTGGATATTTTACTAAATAGGACAAAAACGCAGCATCTTACGAGTGCTCGGTTGTCCGGATATGAGCTGACGCTTTTGGCTAGTCACATACACATCAAACGATGTAATACCCTGAATCCAGCTACTTTGTTGCCTCTTCCAGAAGAGAGAGATGTCTCTGAACAGCATGATTGTTTTCTCCGTACTGAAGAAGAGACTAAGGGTAGAATTGACCTAAAAGACACGCCATTAGTGAATCCAGATGGAACACTATGGGTAGATGGTTCTTGTTTCAAGCTCCCGAATGGAGATACAGTTTCAGCCTACGCTATTACTACTTTGCATACGATTGTGGAGACAGCACGCATTAGACATAATTCAGCTCAGGCAGCTGAATTGATAGCCTTAACTAGAGCGTGTGTGTTATCCAAAGGAAAAAGAGTAAACGTGTACACTGATAGCCAATACGCTTTTGGTGTAGCGTTTAACTTTGGGCGCTTATGGAAGGAAAGAGGATTCTTTACTTCCCATGGTACTAAGATACAACATGGTCAATTAGTGACTGAACTTCTTGAGTCACTTACAATGCCTACTCAGATAGCGATCGTGAAGTGTAGTGCACACAAAAAGATTGTGGACGATGTTGGTCGAGGAAATGCATTTGCAGATGAGGTAGCGAAAAAGACAGCCAGAGACAACACAAGTCGAATGTATGTTGCAGGTCCCGCAAACTGCGTAAGAGAAAAGGGAATGTGTGAAGATACAGTAGAGAGTGTGAAATCAATTCAAGGAGAGGCTACGGAGAATGAGTTGAGAAAGTGGAAGGAAAGTACAGGAATGTTAGATGAGATGGGATGTTGGGTTGAATTATCAGAACATCAACGTTGGCTGTTACCAGATGCTTATGTACTACCTGTAGTTACTATGGCACATGGTCCAGCTCACCTAAGTGCAAAAGGAATATGTAAACTTCTGGCTCCAGTGTGGCAAAATGAGGGGATCCCAAAGTGTGCAAATAATGTAGTAAAACATTGTATTGTTTGCTTGATGTACAATCCGGGAAAGGGAACCCCAACTCCAGCAGGTCATTTTGCTCCTCCGACATATCCATTTGAGGTGTTGCAGATCGATTATATTCACATGGAACGATGCAACAACCTCAAATATGTTTTGGTGGTAGTATGTGCTTTTTCTAGATGGGTAGAAGCCTACCCTCTGAAGGACAATACTGCTTTATCAACTGCCAAAATACTTTTGAAAGAATTCTTCCCTAGGTTTGGTTTGCCGCGCATTGTCTGGAGTGACAATGGGAGCGAATTTGTGGGTCAAGTCATGCAAAAAGTTTGTGCAGGTCTTGGCATAAAACAGAAGTTCCACGCGGCGAATCACCCACAGTCGGCTGGTTTAGTAGAATGCTACAATGGAACCTTGAAGCTTAAAAAATTGCTAAGGTGCAAGCTAGCACAGGACTTAATTGGCCTGATGCTTTACCATTGGCTCTTCTGTCCACCAGAACAGCAGTACACTCTCGTTTGGGGCTTAGCCCTTACGAAGTGATATTTGGTCGCCCAGCTAATGTATGGGGAGTTCCTCGCCCTAAGAAATACTCAGACTTGCCATACCCGATGTTGATTGACTACTTGCATGACCTTACAACTAAATTGCGTGTCCTTCATCAACAGGTTCAGAGTGCTCTACCAGAGGCTTCCACAGACCCAGGTCATTCCATCCGACCAGGTGACTGGGTCTGCACGAAAAATTTCCAACGACAGAGAAATTTGGAGCCCAGATGGAGAGAGCCACGCCTGGTTCTTTTGACCACAAGAACAGCAGTTAAAGTCGAAGGAAAGAAAAACTGGGTGCATGCCGTGCACTGCAAGAAAGTGCCTTTGCCCTTGCCTTTCGATCAGTGGGTCCGTAGAGGCATCAGTGACTCTGAAAGTGAGAAAGTTCCGCAATTTGTACCATTCAGTGATGCACGTCTAATTGGAACACTTTCTGAGAAAGAGGACGACGACATCCTTCAAGAAGCAATACCATCGCATCGTCGCTTGAACACGACAAATCCAGGAACATTGTTTCAAAACCAGACTGCCTCTGGACAGGAACGCTATAATTTGAGACCAAGACCAAAGAACTTGTAAATTTCTCTCCTATGTAGTACTCTATCCCGGTTGCAGGGTCACGGTAGGAGTCTTAGTTACGACCTGAGTAAGTGGCAATAGGCCTGCAGGACCTCACAGTGTCATAGGACGGTAGATAATCGTGACTACAGTGATTGAGGAAGATTGCCGTGAGCATCCACTTAGAAAGATGGAGGCTACATTAGATAAAAGAGAAAGTAAAAATGTAAAGAATAATTGTAAAGAAATATATAGTCGTTGTAGTATTGCTCTATGCGTCATTATATTGTCGTGTATTCTTTTGGCATCTGTAAACTGGATCATTATTACTCTGCAGCAAAAAGTTGTCTCTTCTCCTACCTCTACATCTTCTTCTACTATCTCTCCGCACCTATTTCACACTCTTCCCCAGCATGAACTCATCAGAAGAACTGAATACTTTAACAATTCCTTCGTCCAGTTGTTACATCAACATCAGTTAGTGATCAATACAACTGTTGGGTGTGTGGACTCATACCACATACGGTAGAAAAAGGAATGCCATATTTAGTTCTTCCATTCTCCTATGAAGGTTCCGCTTGGGCTTATTTTGTCATTTTCAATAATGCATATCAAAGTAAAATTAAACAACCTGTCAGTTCACATAGTGTTGGTTCAGATTTCAGTCATAGTTTATTGATAAAGGGAATGGTAGCTATGGCTAAAATCATGGAAAAAAGTGAAGCTTCCATAGATGAAAGAAAAGCATATACCAATTGGAACATAACTAATTACATTTCCAGCCTCAATGATAAGGTTAAGCAAGGAAAATCTCCTCCGATACGGGTCATACCCCAACAAGGAAATTTCTGTCTGCAAATAAATGGTAGAACTCCAAACACCGGACAAAGAGAAAGTTTATGTTCCCATACATATGTTTATTCAGCCCTGAATTCACTGCCGTTAGTACCATCTCAAGGTACATACTTCGTTTGCCACGATAGGGCTTATACATGGTTGCCAGCTGATTTCTCTGGTACTTGTTATATAGCCTTTCTTCTTCCCCCTACATACACCGCTCCTGCGAACCATCATAAAAATAGATATGGCAGAGGGATTGTGGATTCGAAAGACACAGCAGGACAAGAGGGAGGAGATTTCCTCAAAGGATTTCTTCCCTTCTGGGGTCCAATGGCCAACAGCAGAAATATAAGGCAATTGGTTCGTGTCGTAGAAACCACCATAGACATCACTGTAGGAGCTTTAAGTAACATTACAGCTGAACTACAGGCTGATCGTCTTATGACCTTGCAGAACCGTGTTGCCTTAGACTTTGTTCTTGCGGACCGTGGTGGAGTATGCAAATTGATCGGATCAAGTTGCTGTATTTTCATACCTAATGACGCTCCGACAGTATACCAAGCTATCTCTAAGTTACACATAATCTCCGAATCGATTCATCAGGACGAAGGAGATTGGTCCTTTTCAGAGTGGTTTTGGGGATTACTGTCCAAATGGGGTTGGAAGGTATTGACATTCTTTGGAGTAATTTTAGCTTTTATATTCTCTTGTTGTCTTTGTATGCACTGCGGTCCTGCCATCTGCAACCTATGTGCTACTGCATGTATTCCCAAACCCAAGTCACAAAGAGCAGAGAATATCAAAATGATGGTACAGCAACAGCTTGATGACCTCATGGCCATAGACATCGACTCAGATTAACATGAGTTTGTGTATCTTGCCTGAGTTCTGGCAAAAGGAGGGTCTGAGGAAATTCGATTTTTAATACGATCGTATCGACCCGCCATTTTGTGGCCCGCCGCCATTTTATGTTGCCTTCACTCAGGCAGCACAGCGAACGAAGTCCATTCTGCCTTTTCTGCTTATTCTGCAACATGGTGTTCAAAACAGCCTTCTGCCTCTATCTTTACAAGGCTGGTATTAAGGTCTGACCGAGTACACTAATCCCTGTCTGGTTTTCTAATCCTTGTTTCAACTATCTGTAGGCTCACACTATTCTCCGCCGATCTTATCTTATCGTCTGGCCTTCGCTGTCCTTTGCTAGTATTCTCTCATTTCACAACTGTCCTCCAAACGCACACAAACTTATCGCACCACATGCAACTTCGTTGTGGATCGGTTAATGAATTAGTTCAAGGGAGGGGTGACAAACACAGCTGGAGGGGAGGCAACCTTAAGTCACTTGATACTTTGTTTTCCAATTCCTTCTATTGGTGCTGTCTTGTTTTCCGACATTTCTATTGGCTCTGTTCTATCTTTACGTTATTCTTACTGGCTCCTTTCTATGTGTTCTGGGAGTGTATGTAGTTAATAAATGGTTTTTATACGGTATATAAGATTGTGCGCCACAAAGTAAAGTGGCAGTCTCCTGAGAACATACCTTGTGTACTTCTTGGACAACTGTACTAGCTGCAGCTAATAAAATCCGATCTTTTACGCCTGACAGAGTGTCCCGTGTCTCTGTTAGTTGAGGCAGGTGAATCCAAGGAGATTTCAGGCGTACCCTGCGCCGCCAGGCCCATAAGGTTCTGGTTCTTCAACCGGTATGCCAATTGTGGGTGAAATACTGGGTTACTGGTATGCAACAACTATAATTTAAGGGAGAGAGCATAGCCACTAGGGTCCTGATTAGCAGAATCTCAGCAGACACAGTCAAACACAGACAAACAGGCCAAAAGTGGGGGGGGTAACCAAGCTAGAGAGAGGCTACTTTCCTACACATTAATACATTGAACTTGCATAAACTACTGCAGAATTATACATAATGTCAGTTATTGTTTACACAGTGCATTTTTTACAAATGTTTCTATAAGTCTGAACAAATCTCTTCCTCTTCTTACAATACTATTACGGAGTCTCTGAAGCAATGTCAAACTGAACTCAAAAACAATCAACTCAACTAAAGGGCTTCTTTGTGTTCTAGCATAATCTCTTCCCAATAATAGTTTTGATGAACTTGCTCCTTATCCAAACTCCTAATTCTCAGGGGAGCGCCTGTTACAGGAAATACGTCTTTTCTTAATGTCTGTGTATTGGTATCTTGAATAAATCATGTTAGTTCTTGTTGTCAGAAAATATTTAAAAGACAGAGCTCGGTTTTGTTTCATTGATTTTAGTGCAGCGTGCATTAAGCGATTTCTTGACCTTGAAGAGGTTACTTGCTCGAAAACTTCAGAAGAACCCAAACTTCTTTTTTTTCACCTTTCTTATTTTCTCTCTTTTACAGGAAACACAGGATCAGGATCGCCAGCAAAAGATGGAAGAGGAGAGCCAGGATTCTTCAGGAAGCTGACCAGAGGGAGAGGATCACTGGAACTGGACTGGAGGCTGTCCAGAGGATGAGAAATGCTGGAGCTCGACTGGAAGCTGATCAGACAATGAGGAACCCTGGAACTTGAGTGGAGGCAGGCTGGAGGACAAGGAACTTGACTTGCCTTGGAACTCGACTGGAGGCAGGAACTTGACTTGGCGGGAGACAGGTGAGCTGATCAATAAGTACGAAGCCAAGCAAGCCCTTAGACTCACAAGCATCCTTAAATAATCAAATGTGTCTTTTGCCAGTTGATTCCTTGTTAAGGAAATGAGCAATTATCCTCCTGATCGTGGCACATGTTCACATTTTGAAGGGCACATGCTTTGCCAAATACAAAGGCACCTCAGGGGGACGGGGAATGGGGGGGCACCTCAGCCAGAAGATGGGACAATGCCTGGAGGTGGCCACATGTGCGATGTCCTAGGGAGTGGAAGGCCACAGTCTCTCAAGTGGGTGGTTTGCCCACTGCTTGGTCCTGGGGAATGCAAAGTCACAGTCTCTCAAGTGGGTGGTTTGCCCACCTCTTGGCCCTGGGGAGTGCAAGGCCACAGTCTCTCAAGTGGGTGGTTTGCCCACTGCTTGGTAATGGGGAGTGCAAGGCCACAGTCTCTCAAGTGGGTGGTTTGCCCACTGCTTGATCCTGGGGAGTGCAAAGCCACAGTCTCTCAAGTGGGTGGCTTCTTCCACTGGTTCTGGAGGGGGCCTTGTGCCCAGTATGCTTCATCCTGGCACGGATGGGGTGAGTGGTTGGCTTCTTCCACTGGTCCTGGAGGGGGCCTTGTGCCCAGTGTGCTTCATCCTGGCAAGGATTGGGTGAGTGGATGGCTTCTTCCACTGGTTCTGGAGGGGGCCTTGTGCCCAGTGTGCTACATCCTGGCAAGGATGGGGTGAGTGGATGGCTTCTTCCACTCGTTCTGGAGGGGGCCTTGTGCCCAGTGTGCTTCATCCTGGCAAGAATAGGGTGAGTGGATGGCTTCTTCCACTGGTTCTAGAGGGGGCATTGTGCCCTGAGATGCAGTATGTGGGGAGTGCAAGTTCACAGTCTCTCCCCTGGGTGTCACACCTACAGGATTTGCAAGGTCCAGGACACACTACAGTCCCTGAAGGCAGGACTACACACTGCCCGCCGTCGGTGACAGCTGCTCAGAGGTGGCAATGGTGGGGCTGGCAGTGGTGGGGGGAGGCTCCAGCCATTCCCCTGCAGCCTCGGATGGCTGCTAACTGGGGCTGCAGCTGCTGGCAGTGGTGCTGGTGGCGGTGCTGGCAGTGGTGGGGGAGGCTCTAGCCCTTCATCTGCAGCCTCGGACCGCTGCCCACTGGGGCTGCTGCTGGCAGTGGCGCTGGTGGTGATGCTGCCAGTGGTGGGGGGAAGCTCCAGCCCTTCCCCTGCAGCCTCGGACAGCTGCCCATTGGGGCTGCTGCTGCTGGCAGTGGTGCTAGTGGCGGTACTGGCAGGGGTGGGGGGAGGCTCCAACCCTTCCCCTGCAGCATCGGACACCTGCCCACTGGGGCTGCTGCTACTGGCAGTTGCGCTGGTGGCAGTGCTTTTGGCGGTGCTGCCAGTGGTGGGGGGAGGCTCCAGCCCTTCCCCTGCAACCTTGGACAGCTGCCCACTGGGGCTGCTGCTGCTGGCAATGGTGCTGGTGGCGGTGCTGGCAGTGGTGGGGGGAGGCTCCAGTCCATCCCCTGCAACCTCGGATGGCTGAACCACCATGGTTGGTGGTGGGGGCTCCGAATGAGTCCCAGCAACAGGCCTCCTGTCCTTCCTGCCTGCTGGTGCAAGCCCCTTGCCCCTCCCTTTGGCAGCTGGTGGTGCTTCCTTGCCCTTCCCTTTGGCAGCTGGTGGTGCCTCCTTGCCCTTCCCTTTGGCAGCTGGTGGTGCCTCCTTGCCCTTCCCTTTGGCAGCTGGTGGTGCCTCCTTGCCCTTCACTTTGGTAGCTGGTGGTGCCTCCTTGCCCTCCCTCGACACACGTGGTGCAGGAACACTTTCAGTGCTGCTGCCTGGTTCCCTGGTGCCTCTCCCACCTGGAGTAGCTATCAACACTACCGTGGCCGTTAACTGGGTGGCTGAGGTGCTCGCCTGGGTTCTGACCACCATGGCCCGACATGAAGGGCGGGGGTAGGGGTAGGGAAGAGGTCAACGGTTGGGAGGAAAAGCTTCTTAGGGACGGGAGGAGGGTGAAGGTTTAGGAGTGGAGGAAGAGGGAGTGGTTGGACGAGGTGTCTGTCTGCTGAGTTTGGGTGCAGGTGCATGGGCTGGATGCGGTTGTGAGGTGGATGGCTGTTGGGTGTCTGAGTGCTTCCGTTTGTGTACTTTGGGAGGAGGAGGCACAGACACAGTGGGAGAGGACACAGGGGACGTGTGCATGGATGTGGGGGTGGTGACTGCCAGTGAGGGGTGTGTAGTGATAGGCGTGATGGTGATGGAGGTAGTGGATGAGGATGTAGTGCATGCAGGTGTGAGTGGAGACGGTACTGGGAGGGAGGTGGGGGACGAGGAGGAGGGGGACACAATGGAGGCAGTGGATGTTGGTATGTCTGCATCTGGATGGTGTTTGGGTGAGCGCCTGTGGGATGATGTGTGGTGCCTGTGTTTGCCTGAGCCTTTCCTGTGTGTTGTTCTGGGAGCATGCCGGTGAGCCTGTGTGCTTGGGATAGGTTGGCATTGAGGGGAATGGGACTGGTTAGAGGAAGTTGGAGGGGGGAGGCTAGAAACAGGGACAATGGCTGCCATCATAGAGGAGGCCAGAGCCTGGATTGATCTCTGTTGGGCTGCCATGCCAGAGTGAATGCCCTCCAGGATTGCATTTGATTGTTGCAAATTGGCTGCCAGTCCCTGAATGGCATTCACTATGGTTGACTGCCCAACAGAGATGGATCGCAGGAGGTCAATAGCCTCCTCACTCAGGGCAGCAGGGTTAACTGGGGCAGGGCCTGAGGTGCTTGGGGCAAAGGAGATGCCCACCCTCCTGGGTGAGTGGGCATGGGAAACTCACAGAGGGGTTTCTGGGAGGGCGGTGCTGGCACGGGGGATGGCAGCTGTACCTGTAGTTGGGGTGGCCACAGAGGTGTCCGCCACCATCGAAGCAGGAATCACTATCAGAACTGTCCCCTACTGTCCCCGACGTGCTTCTCCCCTCGCCCTCCGTCCCACTGGTGCCCTCACCGTCGGTGGATTCAGCCTCCTGGGCCATGTGGAATGCAGCTCCCTCTGTCGTCAGTGCCTCTGCTCCTCCGCCAGATGATGCTAATGCACAGAAGGACAGGGTGACAAAACAAAAAGGGGGGGGAAGAGACAAAGGATACACTTGGTCAATGGCGACACCAACACCACCGTTGGCGTACACGACACACACACAGGGAACAGCCCTACGCACTAGGCAATGCACTAACAGTCACAATGCTAGTCACCAGCCCATGGACAGGGATAACTAACGCCAATATCAGCATACCTGACACCCACAGACCCCTGCCCAGTAATGGATGCCTACTAGCTTGGTAGGAGGTGGTGTACATCAGACCCTGCCCAACATGGGACCCACCCTGCAATGTCCGGCCTGGCCTAGGGGCATCCACATGCCCACATCACCCACCCGGAGACCACCCCACCATGCGCAAGTAGTATACTGTGAAACTGTACTCACCCCCTTGTGGCTGCTGTGATGCCCTCAAGTGCTCATCCAGCTCCGGATAGGCCACCGCAAGTATGCAGGTCATCGGGGGGGGAGGGTTCAATGGGCACCCCTTCCTCATTGGGAGGCCATCTCCAGCTGGGCCTCTGCCATCTTCCTTGCCCAGCATCTCAGGTCTTCCCACCGTTTGCGACAGTGGGTGCTCTGCCTTCCGTAGACCCCAAGGGTCCATATGTTCTTGGCTATGGCACGCCATATATCCTTTTTCTGATGGGCGCTGACCTGCAGACAAAAACACCTTGAAAAAAGGTATCAGTCAGACCGTCTAGACTGTTGCACTCATGTCCCACCACAGCCATCACATCCCCAATTAGCAAAGCCATTGCCCCCAATACATGCAGCACGCTGCCCAGGGCCCTTCCACCAACCCCCTCTACACGAGGACCTCTAACACAGCACTCCATGCATTCATGCCCCATGCATCGTGCTCACAGTGTACTCACCTGTTGGTCTGGAGGCCCATACAGCATTCGGTACTGGGGTAGGACCACATCCACCAGTCTCTCCAACTCCGCAGCGGCGAAGGCAGAGGCCCTTTCCCTAGTGACTCAAGACATGGTCGGTTCCAGACACAGGTCACAGCAGCACTTGCAGTGTAGGTCCTCTCCTGTTTAAGGTCAGGTAGCAAGTGAGTGAACAGAGAGAAAATGGCGGTCATGTCCGTGGCGGTGTGTACCGTCACCACTGGCGTACATCACCATTGGCCACTGTAACCCATAGGGCCCAATGACAACCAATGAGGAGTTGCACAGCGGTTCTCGACCGCCTCCAGCAACAGCACACAATGTCAGTGGAATTACCTCATTTCCACATGTCCACCCACACAGGACAAGTGGATGCCATTTCAGGGGCGGGGCAGGCCATGGCACCTAACTGCATCACAGTACACATCGGCCCCATTTGGGCCTATTCAACAATTTACCGTTACAGTCACAACATGCAATGCAGTGTAGTGTTTGGAAATGTGGAATACTGACCAGCTGCTCCCCGTTTTGCCCCCTAGATTACAGCCGCTGCAGATGAACAGGACATGGAGACATCCGCCCGTGTACAGACCCCTGGTGGACTTGGCAACAATGGAAGACAGGCACATTATCCTCACCTATAGACTGGACAGGTCCACAATCACAGAGCTGTGTGCCCAATTGGACCCTGACGTGATATCTGCTATCAGTCAGCCCACCGGGTTCCCCCTCTTGTGCAAGTCCTATCTGTGCTCCATTTCTTGGCAACTGGCTCCTTCCAAGTGACAGTAGGCTTGGCAGCAGGAATGTCTCAGCCAATGTTCTCAATAGTGCTGACCAGAGTGTTGTCTGCCCTGACACATGCACAGCTACATTGTTTTCCCCCAGGTGGAAGATTTAGCCACAGTGAAAGCTGACTTCTATGCAGTGGACATATCCCCAACATAATTGGGGCTATTGATGGTACACATATTGCATTTGTCGCCCTCCCCAGGAGAAATGAACAGGTGTTCAGAAATCGAAGCTTTCACTCCATGAATGTGCAGATAGTGTGCCTGGCGGACCAGTACATCTCCCACGTCAATGCAAAGTATCCTGGGTCTGTGCATGATGCCTTTATCATGAGGAATAGCAGCATCCCATATGTGATAGCTCAACTCCAGAGACACCGGGTGTGGCTAATAAGTGAGCCCTAGTTCCCACCCAGTGGATGTTGGTGTATGGGTATGGTGTTGGCCATAAGGGTTAGTGTGTGGCTAACAGGTATCCCTTGATATTTGCAGGTGACTCTGGTTACCCCAACCTCCCATGGCTACTGACCCCAGTGAAGAATGCCAGGACAAGGGCAGAGGAACGTTACAATGAGGCACATGGGCGAGCAAGAAGGATTATCGAGAGAACCTTTGGCCTCCTGAAGGCCAGGTTTTGTTGCCTCCCTCTAACTGGTGGATCCCTATACTACTCACCGAAGAAGGTCTGTCAGATAATCGTGGCATGCTGCATGTTGCATAACCTTGCCTTGAGATGCCAGGTGCCTTTTCTGCAGGAGGAGGAGGCTGGAGATGGGCGTGTGGCAGCAGTGGACCCTGTGGACAGTGAAGAAGAGGAGGCAGAGGATGAGGATGAGGATGAGGACAACAGAACAGCAATCATACGACAGTACTTCCAGTGACACCCAGGTAAGAAACTGTAACTTCACCTTACCCTTGGCATCTCTATTTTCAGATATCTGTGCCCCACTCTTGTTCCTGGTGTGTTGACTGCAGCCAACCACAGGTCATACCTATGTATATATTACTGTAAAGTTTAATTGCAATGTTTACAGCTTGCAAAACAAATACATAGTTCAATCATTGACAGACTCCATACTTGTATTTTTTCCAAGGGTGTTTATTTAAGTGCTAATAAGTTGAGGGGGTATTGCAATGGGCTGGGATGATGATGGAGGAAAGTCCAGGGTAGGGTCCAGTTTATTTGTATCACAGGTGCATTGTCCAAGGGGGCATAGGAAGTGGCGCAATGGCAGTTCAAGGTGGACAGGGTGACAGAGTGGGACACAAGGGTGACATTCAGTAGAGTCTTATTTCCTGGCGGTGGTCTTGGCAATGTTCTCTGGCTTGTGCCTGGATCTCAGGGACCGTTTGCAGGGTGGTTCTCCTTCTGCAGGGGGGAGGGGTGCTGGTGGCCTGTTGTTCCTGTGGCAGGGCCTCCTGTCTACTAGCGGCAGCGGAGGTGGAGGGCTGTTCATCGGTATGGATAGTGTCAGGGGCCCGTTGGTGTGCCACTGCCTTCCTCATGGTGTTGGCCCAGTCTGTCAGCACCCCTGCAATGGTGACCAGGGTGGTGTGGATGTCCTTCAGGTCCTCCCTGATCTGCAGGTACTGTCCCTCCTGCAACTTGTCCAGTATCTGGCCCATCGTCTCCTGGGAATGGTGGTATGCTCCCAGGATGTTGGTGAGTGCCTCCTGGAGAGTCGGTTCCCTGGGCCTGTCCTCCCCCTGTCACACAGCAGTCCTCCCAGCTTCCCTGTTGTCCTGTGCCTCTGTCCCCTGAACCGTGTGCCCACTGCCGCTGACCCCAGGTCCCTGATTGTCTTGGGTTTGTGGGGTGGCCTGGGGTCCCTGTAGTTGTGGATACACTGCTGATTGACGTGTCCTAGAGACAGAGGTATGGGCCGACTGGGTGGGTGCTGTGGTGGTGTTTCCTGAGGGAGGAGGCTCTGTGGTGGTAATGGACTGTGCCTGGGTAACCAACTGTCTGGAGATCTCTGATGGGACAGGCTGGTCATCCAGATCTAGGTGACCAGAGCTGCTGTCATCACTGTGGACCTCTTCTGGGGGGGACTTGATGTTGATGGCATCTCCTCTCTGGTGACGTTGGATGGTAGACCTGTGGGGATGTAAATGCAGTGTTATTGTTTCTGCATGTGACATCTTGTGCATGGGTGTTTTGCCATGCATGGTTGTTATTGCCCTGGCTGCTTTGCCTAGTGTGAGTAGTGATTTTGTGAGCTAGGTGATTGCCTCTAGTGTGCATGCTTTAGTGATAGTTGTCCATGCAGGTCTGTGATGGGTGTTTATGCATTGGTGTTGCATGCAGGGCTTGGTTTTGGGATGAGTGAGATGTGATGGTGGGGTGTGTGGGAGGTGGTGGAGTGATGGGAGTGAGGGAAAGGGTGGAGGTATGTGATGGCATGTAGGCAGGGGGTGATACTAGTAAAGAGTTGACTTACCAGAGTCCAGTCCTCCTCCTACTCCTGCCAGGCCCTCAGGATGCATGATTGCAAAGACTTGCTTCTCCCATGTTGTTAGTTGTAGGGAAGGAGGTGGGGGTCCACCGCCAGTGCTCTGTACACCTAGTTTGTGTCTTGTTGCTGTGAAACGCACCTTCCCCTCTAGGTCGTTCCACCTCTTCCTGATGTCATCCCTTGTTCTGGGGTGCTGTCCCACGGTGTTGACCCTGTCCAAGATTCTTCGCCATAGCTCCATCTTCCTATCGATGGATGTCTGCTGCATCTGTGATCCGAATATCTGTGGCTCTACCCAGATGATTTCCTCCACCATGACCCTTAGCTTCTCCTCTGAGAACCTGGGGTGTCTTTGTGGTGCCGTGGGTGTAGTGGGAGTAGTGTGTGTGTGTGAGGGTGTGTGGGGTGATGTGTTGGGGTGTATGCTGTGAGGTGCGTGGATGGTGTATGGGTGACAGTCTTCTGTGGCTCTGGTTCTGTGGGTGCTCTTGGTGACTCGCAGTTGTCAATACGTTTTTAGTCGTAAAGGGTTGTGGGTAGTGTGGGTGTGTGTTTTATAGTGGTGTGGGTGTGGTGTGTGTATGTGTGTCAGGTCTGTGTAGTTTGAATTGTCTTATGTGGTGTAGTTTTGTTTGAGTGTGTGTATTTTGAGTGGTGATTCATGGGTCATAATATTGTGGGCGTTGTTCTGTTGGAGTAAAGGTGTGGGTTTTGGAACCACCAGTTTATCACTAACTTTTGGGCTGATGGACTTGTGTGTGTGTCTGTATAGTGACGGATTGGTGTGTGTGTGTCATAATATGGGTAGTGATAATCCGCCGTGCCGGTGGTATGTTGGCGGCAGTCAGCATGGCAGTAAGCGGAACTTACCACCAATGTCATAATGAGGGCCATGTCACGTGGATAGTCACGTTTGTGTCATAGTCGTAGAGATATAACTGTGGTAGTAGTATGTGGAACCTTTATTAAATTATGTTTTTTGTTTTTAATATTGATTGTATATATTGTGGATATCCCTTGTCTGTATGTTATGTTAACAGTCAAATGTTACAAGTCAGCATTAAGTGTTCGGTTGTGCTCAAATGTATGATGTTTATGTGGGTACACAATATAAGGGTACCACATTTATTGTATTACAGCCCTCAAGAAGTCCTGTTTGAGGACGAATCGTGTTGGCTGATGCTGTTATGAATGTGCTCTAAAGAAGACTAAAGAGAAGAGACAAATGAAATGATACTGATTATTTGGACTTTTTACATTTATTGACTGTGGTGCACCATTGAAATCTATGGTGGTCATTATGAACACGGCGGAAACAACCGCCGTGTTCATGCTGGCGGTCAAAACACTGACCACCAGCGTCCCTGGAACCCCGCCGGCCAGATAATGAACTTTTCTGTGGGCTGGCGGCCGGAAACATTGTTTCCGCCCGCCGGCTCACAGAAAGGCTCGGCCGTGACATTGACTGCACTCCACATGGAGCCACCGTCAATGACTCTGTGTGGCAGGTGCAGTTGTACCCATCGCGCAGATCACTGCCTGAAAATCGGGCAGGGACCTGAGTGACGGGGCTCTCTACCGGGGCCCCTGCACTGCCCCGGGGCACCCCCTCCGCCAGCCAGAAAAGGCTGGCGGGAAATTAAACATTATCCGCAGGGTAGCCAGGCTACCCTGGCAGATGGTGTTTCAGCTCGCCGCCAGGCTGCCTGACGGCGGGAGCCTTGCGGTGGGTCGGCTGGCGGTGGGTCGGCTGCCGCTGGCGGCCCTCACCTTCTCCGTAATATGCCCGTTTGGCACGCCATGCCGGCTGGCGGCTTCAGCCACCACTGCCGGCATGGCGGGCCAAACCGCCATGATCGTAATGAGGGCCAATATTCGGTACAGTTCTTTCTTTAAGGATTGCACTTTGGCGGCAGATGCTGTGATGTGTGCACGCATCAGCAAGATTTGGGTTCATGACTTTATCTATATACAAAATAGGTGATGGGGCTAGGTGCATGCAGTGTTTAACCCACTGCCATCTGTATTTTAGTGCCTTGATATTCAAGAATGTAATGAATATACCCAAATAAGTCTGAATGTTGCAACCAACAACACCTTACTGTAATCAAGCTCTTGGACGCCCTAGTGTACCCACAACAGTTCTTACCTTCAAAGGCCGATGTGCTGGTCCTTGTTTCATAGGATTTAACAGATGGAAATTGTTGCCCCAAACGAGGGGACTGAACGAAAGATGCGGGTTCCCAAGAACGTTCAGAAGGATCATATCCCTTCCAAACTATCAGATGATGCAATTTACCATGGATTTGGTGTATAATATGTGACGGACCTCGTATTCCTGATGCCTGCTGACCATGACTGGAAGGAGTGGTGAATCAGGTCTGGTGTTTGGGTGGTAGGATTTTAATAGAAATACATGAAATATCAATTGTATCATATATTTGAGAGGTAGCTGCAGCTTCATAGCAACTGGCCCTAAGACGTGTGATCTTGAATGGTCCTAGATAACGTGGTTGCAGTTTTCTGGGACCTGCTAGGGTAATATTACGAGTAGAGAGCCACACTAAATCTCCAATTTGGTACATGGGTTTAGGGCTTCTGTTTGTCAGCTTGTAATTTAATTTGGGTCTTGTGTTTAGCTAACTTGTTTTTCGCTTTCAATTGGAAGTCCTCTAAAACCTTTAAATGTTCAGAGACGGAGGGGACTGAAAGGGTTACTGAGAAATTACGGGGATGGGTGCCGGTGAGAAAATAAAACAGTGAGCACCCTAACCCAGAGTGGATCCAGTTATTTTATGTGAATTCTGCCAATGGTAGGACTTGGTCCCAAGTTCATTAGTGAGGACAGGAGACACCTGAATGTTTTTTTCTGGTTAACTTTCTGTGTATGACTATCCATTTGAGGGTGGTAAGCAGTGGATAGGGCTGTTTATATGCCAAGTGAAGAACTAAAGGCCTTCTAGAATCTTGATATGAAATGACTGCCACGATCGAAGATAATTTTCGTGGGCAAGCCATGGAGTTTGACTATATGGTGTAGGAACAGAGTGCTAAGCTCATCAGCCATTGGTAATTTCTTGAGAGGTACGAAATGTGCCACTTTTCCAAGAGGTCTTCTACAACTAACACAGTTGTATGTTTGTTAGATTCTGTAAGTCTATAATAAAATCGATGCTGTGTGCCATGGTTTAGGGGGAATTGGCAAGGGTTGGAGAAGACGAGCAGGAGCGAAGTGTGAGGATTTATTCCGAGCACGGGTTGGGAATATATTTACATGGTCATAAATATCTTGGCGCATGGTTTTCGTGAACAGTTTTCTAAAGTGTTTTGTATACCTGGGTGTCCAGCAAGAGCAGATTCATGACTCCAGACTAGTACTTGATGTTGCAATTCCTGCATTGGAATGTACAATTTCCCTCCATGTAAGTAATGATCCTTTTTTAGCATATTATATGGTTTCATGAGCCACTGTTCAGGGGAGAGGTCATGAGATGCCTTCTTGACATTATCCATTAAGTAATCTATTGTGGTTAGAGCTAGCACTTTGTCTGCGGGTATTATAATGGAAGGGTTACAAGAACTAGCATCCTCTGGATGACCTATACGTGAGAAGATATCTGATTGAAGTGGTTTGGTCCCTGGTCTGTCTGTGATAATAAAACCAAAATCACTGAAGAAGTGAAGGCAGCGCATTTGTCTTGGGGCCAAAGCCTTAACTGAACTAACGAATTGCAAATTCTTATGGTTGGTGTAAATGGTGACAGTCTGCCCTTAAAAAAGTGTGTTTTGCTCCTAGCAAATGATGTCACAAGTCAGTAAATACTGTTAATAGCTAATAGTTCTCTTTCTGCAATGGTATAATTTTGTTCAGCTGGAAGAAGTTTCTTAGAATAAAAGGCTACAGGGTGGAGAAGCTCAGTTTGTGGATCTTTTTGTGATAACACACCTCCCAGAGCGAATAGACAAGCACCAGCTTCTACATAAAATGGCTGCTCAAGATCTGGGTGGTGTAAAATGGGAGCAGAAGTGAAACTTCTTTTGAGAGTTGTGAAGGCCTGTTCGACTGCTCAAGACCAGATAAATGCTTGGTCCTTTTTTAATAGGGTGGTTCTAGGGACCACTATGTCTGAAAATTGTGGGATGAAGAGCCTATAAAAACTGGCAAAATGAAGAATCTTTTGGACGTCCTTAACAGATGTAGGGGTTGGCCATGAAAGAATAGTGTTTACTTTTTTGGGGTCCATGGTTATGCCGCTGGGTGATACGTTATATCTAAGGCACTCCACTGAGTCAGTTTTAAAGGTAAATTTTTCTAGTTTGGCATACAGGGACTGCTAACATAGAGTTTGTAGAATGGCCCTAATGTGCCGAGTGTGTTCCTGCTTATTTTTAGAGAATATCAAGATGTAATCTTGTCGCGTAGGCTCTCATTATCCTAATGAGACTACTGGATTTTGAGCAACAAGATCGTCCACGATGTGGGGGACTGAGTCTAACCAACGGTGAATGACACTTGTCACTCTAAATCCAGGTTTTGCTCCAGCTAACTAGCAGTGCCTCATCTCTCCAAAATGGAAGAGACAATTGGGCAGCCGAGCGCATGACATCTTAGTACTTCTCAGGGAAGTCGTGGTCACTCAGGTCCCAACCGTTCTCTCATACACAGTACGGTCTCATATATAAATGACAAAGGCAGTTTAAGTTTTAAAGATTGGTTTAATAAAACAACTGCATTTTAGTTAGCAAAGTGTGAGCTGCAATAACCAGAACTATACAACACAGTAAGATTAAAATAGTAACGATGAGAGTGAAGCACAAGAATAAGGCTTTCATAGTGCCGCTAGATTATTTTCTCTCAGTTATATTTCGAGCACAGCATGTTAAGCTCTAAGCCTGCCTTTCAGGTTTCCTCGGGAGGACATCAACTCTCATACCTGAGCAAAGGCCTGTAATCTGCATCAACATCTGCAACGGGGCATTCAGCATCTAGTTGTAGGTCCCTGGCTGGAATCTCCCTCTTGACGTGTACTAGGACTAGGAAGTGTTTTTATAACTAACACGCAGATGTTCTAAGAAAATGTCCCTACGTAAGGATGTGTATTTTCTACGAATACTGGAGACTAAACTTCTACCACGTTTTCCGGCAATGTACCAGACTGTAGCCTTGACTGAAGCACAGGGCGATCAAGAATGCATTATTTGAGAACACAGTGCTTAACAGTGTGATAGAAGAAAGTAAAACAAGACTGTAAAAACTGGTTATTGTAAAATAGCAGTGCGAAACCGAATAAAATATATCTAGGGCAAAGTACACAGCGGCCTAGTATGTTAAACTAACATGCATGAAGCTATATTAAAGGTGGCTACACTACAATCTATATAGAGGACAGCACAGACATCTAGTCTAGGAACTCATTTAATACATCATTCATAAAGTATTGGAGTGCCACCGGGGTGTTGCAAAGCCCAAAGGGCATCATGGTGTATTCAAACAAACCAAACTTTGTCCGAAAGGTGGTCTTCCATTCATCTCCTTCTCTGGCACAGATCAGGTGATATGTGCAGCGCAAGTCTAGCTTGGTATAAATGGTGAACCCCCAGGCTTAGACCAACAGGAACGGTATCAGAGGCAAGAGGTAACGATTATTGATGGTTGCTTTATTAACCATTCTGTAATCAATATAAGCCCACAAATCTCTGGATTTTTTTTCCACAAAGAAAAGAGGCGACCAAATGGGAGAAGTAGGATGTCTTATAAACCTCAATTGCAACAACTCATCCAAATACTTGCGCAGATATTGTTTCACGGGTTCAGTTAATGCATGTATTCAACTGCAAGGCTTGGCTGCTCCAGAAACTAGGCTTATCCGACAATCATAAACCCTATGGGGCAGCAACTGAGTTGCTTTGACTGGGTCAAAGACGTCTTGGAAATCCTTATTCTTCTGGCACAAAGTGGGACAAGGGCCATTGGTTGTGGCACAATGTAGGGGTGTCACAGGACAGCAGGCTTCTTCATAGAATGTGGTTATGCAGAAAGGGGAGTCCAAGGTGACTGTTCCAGAAACCCAACCAATTTTAGGATTATGGCCTTCCATCCAGGGAATACGAAAAATAACGTCAAAGGTCAGAGTATCAATTAAGTCAAAAGTTATATCTTTAGTATGACAATTGTCACATAATATGGTTAACAGATTAGTGTGAAACCAAATAAGGCCAGAGGATAAGGCTGAGTCATCAACTGCCCTAATTGGTTTGGGTACTGCTTTGGTGCTGCGTGACACTCCCAGCTTCGCCGCTAGGGCTAGATCAAGGAAGTTACCTGTAACACCAGAGTCTATGAGCACTGACAGACTTTGTCCATTCTGAGGGGAAAGGATGAGGGTTACTCTGTGCAGTCCTGTACAAAGTGACTGGATTTATCACAATATAGGCACAGATTGGCCTTACAACGGCATTCCTTCTCTTCTATAGATAAAGGACCTCTAACTTTTCTTCAATCTATTTTTTATAAGTTTTTGATACAGCTACCCTGGGTTCTCTCTCCGAGGACATTCAGATTTTCTTTCTCTCAACCGATGATCTAAGGTCACTACTGAATTATTACATTCAGCACAATCTTCTGGTAATTCAAGGAAATAGGATAAACTATCTTTTAAATCATCTCTCAGACCTCTTTAAAAAAATGAGGTATGTTTTTCTGCAGGCCATCTAGTCTCAGCCAAAATGAAGTCAGTAAAAACAGGAGGTCTTAAGGTAAAAGGTTAGGGAAACCACATCAAAGATGGCAGGTGTAACATGTGTCCTCCCCCGCAGCTGAAAGTGGGGAGATCAACCCAACCCTTTGGGAGTTCTCTTCACTAAGGTGTCTGTTCCAGGAAGCTGTTCCACCGCATATTCCATTCCCTGTAGGGAGATGAACCACCTCAGCAGTATGAGATTCTCACCTCTCATTTGCATTAACCATATGAGGGGTCTGTGGTTTGTCTGAACCCGAAAGTGAGCACCAAACAGGTATGGCCTCAGCTTCTTCAGTGCCCAGACCACGGCAAAGGCTTCCCCCTCTATTAAACTCAACCTATTTTACCTGGGAGTAACCTCCTATTGATGAAGGCTACAGGTTGAACTAGGCCCTCTTCATTTAACTGTGAGAAAACAGCCCCTATGCCATGCTCTGAGGTGTCTGGCTGCACAATGAATTCTTGGGAGAAGTCAGGGACTTTGAGCATTGGTGCTCTGCACATGGCCTCTTTTGGTGCATCAAAGGTTTTCTGGCATGTTTCAGTCCAAATCACCTGATAGGGCTGCTCCTTGGAAGTCCACTCTGTTAAGGGGGCAACAATGGTGCCATACCCCTTGACAAATCTCCTGTAATAGCCAGTGAGGTCAAAGAAGGCCCTTACCTCCGTCTGGCCAGGGTGGCTTCAATTATGGCCAGGAGGAGTCTGCACCTTGCCTCCTACCACTTGGTGATTCAAGTAGGCCACTAAACTCTGCCCTATCTGGCACTTACTGGCTTTTATAGTTAAGCCTGCCTTCTGCAGAGTCTAAAGCACTTCCTTGAGGTGGCACAGGTGGGCCTCTCAGCTCGAACATAAGAAATCTGCAATGTCATCTAGGGTAGCAGCACTGAGATTCTCCAACTTAGCCAGGACCTGGTTGACCAGGTATAGAAAGTGGCGGCCTGCTTCAACCCAAAGGGCACTACCCAGAACTGGAAGTGCCCTTCTAGAGTAGAGACCGCAAACCTCTCTTTGGCCCCCAGGCGTTAAGTCAAATGTTCTAAAGAAAATGGCAGCTCCTAGCCAATGTATGAGCTTATCAGCTCAGGGGATGGGGTTGTTTGAGGGTACAATAGCCCCCTAACACCAGCATCTTATAGACTTCCTCCTTAATGTGGGCTCTCACCTTGTCAGACAACTGATATAGTAAATGTAGTAAATCTTTTAAAGATTTTTTTAGAAGACTATATTAAAGAATGGTAAATTCGTAGAGATCAGTCATAGCAGCGGGGCATAATTTAGTAAATGGTAATGTCAGTAGGCCAGTAGTTGTTGATAAAGAGAATGGAAAAGAGGCAGAGTATACCACTTGGGGCATCCAACATGCTCAGCATGTCTTATGCAAGACTTGTAATATGATCACAGCACTGTCATTCTGATGGAATTCCATTGGCTCCCCATGCCAGCCAACATCATTTTCAAAACCTGCTGCATCACTTACAAAGCCACCACCACCCCATGTTGAAAAGAAGCTCACCTTCTTTGTTGCCTCTCAGTGGTTGTGCACAGCGCGGACACCATCATAATGCAGACTAGGTAGTATAAAAAAGAAAAAAACTAAGACAGGCCATTTCCATCCATTTCCATATAGGTAGCCAGGATCAGAAGCATCATCTATGTATCCATTAGGCCCATGTATTGAACTCGGTAGCCACATTAACTATAACTTGCACCTTCTCCATCATTGCCTGCATCCTTTTATATTATATAATTTATGTCATCTAAAATTATAGCATTTACAACAAAACGTGACATTGCAAATCACATCATTAGTGAGGACACAGTGCATGGTCGAATGTTGAGCTACATTAAACAAAGGTTTAACATTTGTTTTTTTAATAGAATGTTAATTTTTTGTTTTTTCAATAAAAATGTGTTTCAAATCGTAGAGGCCAGTGTTGTTGAGTGGGGAGCGGATAAGTGGCATATCATACAGTAAAGTGGATGGGAGTGTCATATAGTGTAGTGTAGTAGAGTGAGGTAGAGTGAAGTGGTATAGCGTGCAGTGGACTAAAGTGTCAGTACAGAGGTTTGTTGTATACTATTGTGGCGTGTAGTGCACCAGAGTGGTCATGCGCAGCATAGACTTGAGTAAACTGTCATAAACTGTAGTTCCATCTTGTACGGGACTGTGGAGTGGTGCATCATAGAGTGCTAGAAATTGTTGTAGAGTGGAGTAGAGTGTTGTACATTGGAGTGGAACAGTATAGAGTGGATTACAGTGTGGTATGGTGGCACAGACTGCAGTAGAGTGGAGTTGCATAGAGTGGAGTAAAGTATGGTACAGTGGAGCGGTGTAGAGCGGAGTGTCATGCGGTACCATAGAAAGTGGTAAAATGTTATTCAGTGGAGTAGAGTGAAATGGATTCCAGTGGAGTGGCATGTTTTAGAGGAGAGTAGCTTGGAGTGGAGTACTGAGTGGACTGATGTAGTATACCATAGAGTAAGGTGGAGTGGTGTGTCATACAGTGAAGTGGAGTGGAGTGTTGGGAAGTGTTGAAGAGTGGAGCGCCTTATAGTGGATTACAGTGTTGTACAGGCGAGTGGCATGGAGTTGTGTGGTACAGTATTGTAGAGTGGACTTACAGACTGTAGAAGAGTTGAGGGGTGCAGAGTAGCGTACAGTGGAGTGGCGAAGAGTGCAGCAGTGGTAATAGTAAGTAGTAGTAAGTCTTTATTTGAATGATTGATTAAAACCATTGTTCTATCACTTTTAAAATGTTACTGCAATCAGAGTGTACAAAATAAACAAAAAAAAGAAAATGATGTAAACATGGATTCCTTCATGGATATTTAGCTGATATTAAGTCTGCAACATACTTTTCATTCAGTGCAGCAGTAGAATACAGTGGATTAGGGTGGAGTAGTGTCTCAGAGTATAGTTAAGTGGGGTTGAGCAGCATAGAGGTAATTGCATAGTGCTGTAAAGTTGAGTATAGTGTCATACAGTGGAGTAGAGTGCTGTGGACTCACATTGACAGGAGTAAACTACTGTACAGGGGAGTGTGGGATGCAGTGGCGTTTCATACAGTGGAATGGTGTAGAACATGTACAGTGGAGTGGCAAAGACTGGAGTGACATAAAGTAGAACATCGTACAACAGAGTTGAGGAAGAGTGGACTGGAGTGGCGCAGAGTAATGTGAAGTGGGATAGAGTGTAGTAGGGTACAGTTGAACACCTTAGAGTGGAGTGGCATAGAGTAGAATAGAGTACAGTAGATTAGCGTATAGTGAGATAATATACAGTGAAGTGGCGTACACTGGAGTAGAGGAAGAGTGGAGTGGCATAAATTGGACTAGTATGGAGTGCAGTTTTGTATAAGGGAGGTATGCACAGTGGAATTGTGTAGAGTGGTATGGGATGGAGTGGAGGGACATACAGTGAGGTGGCGCAGACTAGTGTGGCCTAGAATGGAGTGGCATTGATTGTAATAGCACGCAGTGGAATGGATTGCAGTGGCATACAGTGGAGTGGGGTAGGGTATAATAGCATACACTGGAGTGGTGTAGAATCAAGTGGTGTAAAGTGGAGTGTGGTACTTTAAACGGACATAGCATGAAAGTGGGTGAACGGATATAGATGCAATCTGGCAGCAATATAGATTATGGGGTGTGAATGGTAAGTTTTGGTAGTAGGAAATAAATTAAATAGTGTTAAAGTTATAAGTCTCAAAATACTTCGTTATGCAGCATACTGCAGTAACTGTGCAGTATACTACAGTACATGCCAAAGACAAGTCAGTACCTGATTGACTAATGGCTGTCTTTACCGACAAAAAAGGCAGCCATGCAGTTTTTAGTACATTTTGGCTATAGCTCTAAATATAGGCAAGTAGTAGATTATATTGTTGTTCCCTACCCAGCACCACTTTATTGAAGTGGCAATAGGTATAGAAATGTATGTATACTCTTTAAAACACTTTACAGAGAATCACACTTTAAAAAAAGAAATAAGTAGAGTGTTAATTTGTAGGTAATACTGCGGTACAGTAGAGACTGTTTTGTAAACAATTAAATATGTATAAAAAAATATATGCAGTACAACACTATATTTGAGAAGTACAATGTATTTTTAAGTTTTTCTACATTTTTTAAAAGTTTTTTTTAAAGTACTGTGGTTGTTCAGATATAGTACAGCAGTATGCCATACATGTTTTAAAAAATGCATAGAAACTTAATTTCTCTACCTATCACCACTATAATAAAGTGGCAATAGGTAGGGAAAAATATAAAACCTAATTCTTACCTATATCTAAGACTTTAAACCAGAATACAGCCAAAGTGCACTTAAAACAACCTGACTGCTTTTAACTTTTGTAAAGGCAATCATTAGCCAATCACATAATGCTTTGCTATCGTCCTGTATTGTTGTACTTTTGCGAAATTTCATGAAACTACTGATCCCCGGATATCACCAAGTTAAAAATCCTTATAACATAAATAATGCTTACCATACTTACCTATAGAACCAAAAAGGATTATCATAATCTATAATCCTGCCCAATTTCATTACCTTTGGCACTGTTCGAAGAATCTTGATAAAACTTTCAACAAAGTTCATCCATCTTAGCTCTTTCCTAAAATGGTTTGTGCAGACAAGTCAATCAGAGTGTGGCGCTCACAAGAAAGTGGGTGGGGGTCCTAAAACATTGATTTCTGCTGTGATTCTCATCAGAAGTTTCCATTGCAGCTAGAAAACAAATCTGAAAAGTAACTTTCAAAATGGAAACGCTGTTTTGGAAACAAACAGGCCACAATCGAAAGAGCTGGAAATGGCTATTGTTAATGTATCACATTGAAGTCTCTCCTAGGAGAAGGATTACATGTTTGCCTCCTAACAGCACATAAATATGGTTGAACCCAAGATAGATACTTACAAGTAGATCATAAAAATACAACTAATGAAATATTATGCTATCAAAGAAAATAAACACAAATACAGAGTAAAGGCACTAATAGTGCACACATTGTGTCCTCTCTGTACAAGATATTAAACTACTAAGGACATTCATTAGTCTGGAATAAGATGAGGAAGAATATGCTCAATTGGAAAGAGAGCTACAGAACGGATTGAATATCGACTAGATTTGTGCAGGCCTGAGCAACCTAAATTTACAGGCTGACAATAAAATATTGTTATGTGCAAAATAGGGCATAAGAGATTTGGAAACAATAACAGACTAAAAGGAGGAAACAAGAAAATCTTACTGAAATCAGAGAGGGCTGCAATTAGGGATTTAATGATGCCATCATTATCAAGGCAGGTGACAAAGGTGTAAATATTGTCAAAGGTTCAAAAGAAAAATATATAACAGCAACAATGTGTCAACTTGAAGACACAAATAGTTAAGTCTATGAAAATTCCATGAAACGCATGAAATATGAAGGAAAGGCTTATGCACTGGAAAGAAATAGGAATCTTCTGTAAAGTTGAGCTGAAATTCTTAATAGTCGAGATTCGCCTTGCCCACCATTTACATCTTACCAAAAGTGCACAAAACCAACAGTTTCTTCTACTGTATTGGTTCCTTATTTCAGAAAACCTCTCAATTTGTTAACGTTTTTCTACATGCCAAATTAAAAGAACTCAGCTCCTAATTGCTAGACCCAAGAAACTTACTTTGTCATTTACAACAGATGATTTGAGAAAGGAAGTTTACATTGGTGACTGTAAGAAAGTACCTCTTTTTGTATGATCACCTCCCCCCAAATGTTTGGAGTGATGTTGCTGTTTTTCTATTCTGAAGTGCACTCGCTCCGGCTGTCCAGACCCAAATGCATGTGCTCTGACCCTTAAAGTGTGTGCACAATTGGCTAATCTGTGATTGGCATATTTAACTTACCAATCAGTCATTTGTATGGTACAAAGTGTTCCCAGAGCTAGTAAGATAAATGTAATTAGTAACCTGCAGCAATTATTGTACCACCATTGCAGTTAAACAAGGAAAACATGGCTCTAGATCTGCCATCACAGCATAGCCAGGCAGCTTTTAAACTGCCAAGCTGCAATGGCAACATAAGCCTTTTTGCCAAGTTAAAACCTTCCTTTTTTATAATTATAGGTCACCCCAAGGGGAGGGTTTAGGAGTCCACAAGGCAGGGTGCTAAATATTAAAAATATTATTAAGGATATGTTCTTCTTTGTTTTACATGCCCTGGCAGTGAAACTTGAAGAGTAATTTTCACTGTAGTAAGTCCAGTTTCAGTAGTCCCATCGGCTAACATGGAGTTTCACTAGCCCACGCACACTGAGTGCTAACTTCCATTTAGGACCACCAAACCTAGAACCTTAAACCTGACTCAGTGCTGAAGTCAAATTCAAAGTACCTTTTAATCCCAAGGTGACTTCAGAAAATCACCACTCTCTTCCTCCAAGGTTCTAGTAACTGTTTCTGATTAACTGCAGCAATTGTGACCTTAGACAGCCGGCTGCCCCCTGTCAAGAGATGTCAAGCACTCCCAGCAATGTAGAACAAAAGGTCTGATAGTGGGAGGAGGTCTGACCTCCTCCAACAGAATGGCCAGAGAGCTGTGGACACAGAATGCCGAGTTTCAAAGAGGCTACTCTGATAAGCAACCCTGTCACATGCTAGCCTGTCATTTCCTTTGTGTAGGCAGACAACCTGGCATCTCTCTCAACAGGGGGTTAACCTGTGCAGAACCAGTTTTCCAGGCAGGTTGCTCATTATGCTGGTTACACCTCCAAGATGTGCCCGGGGTTCTGTCCGAGGGAAGATGGGTCCCCACATCTTGGATTTTGGCAGTGGGATGTAACGTGGGATTTTTTAGTGACAACATCACAGGAAATGGTATTCAAGTAGGTAGGGTTGCCCTGTGAGAATTGTAGCCCCATTTGCTAGTGAGTCCTCCATACCCACAAACTTGAAATTGGCATAAAAGTGGCAGCCCTGGATACCAGCTTCAGAACACAGCTGAACTCAGAAAGAACAGAAGAAGGACTGAACTATGTCCACCTCAGAAAGAAAGCCTGTACCAATGCAGACTGTGCCTGCTGCATCTGCAGAACCAAGACCGAACTTCAAAAAGAGAAGGGCTGCTTCTTCTGTTGAACCTGAGGCGTGAGACCTCATGGGCTGGACCTGCTCCCAATTGTGGCAAGGACCAGTGAGTGGAGTCCGAGGACTAGATGACTAGCCTCCTGTTAAGCATGAGAAAAACAAAAGCTAAAGAAACCTGCACCTGCAAAGTACCTCATTGACCAGTTTGCGCTGGACTTACCCTAGACTCTGCTGGTGTAGCCCATGAAATCGAGTCCTAGGCCTCAGGAGGTGCCTCCTATGTCCTGGGCCCTTAACTAGTGCTAGAGGGTACTCTTTTTCCCCAAGAACTGAAACATGCCAATTTAAAGCCAAAGATAACAACATTTTGTGAAGGTAGCGTGGTACATGCTAATGACAAAGCATATGTGATTGGAGAATGACTGTTGTTATAAAAGTTAAAGGCAGTGATTTTGTTTAAGTTGTTGGCTGTGTTTTGGGTTAGGGTCTTAGATATAGTTAAGTTTTCGGTTGTATATGTTTTATATGTTTCCCTATGTATTGCCACTTTATAAAATGGTAATAGGTAGGGAAATTCTTTATCAGTTTCTGTATGTTTTTAAAGCATTATACGGGTACTTCCTGGGTGTACCTCAGCACTTAACACAACACAATATATTTAAAAACTTAAAAATACACAGTACTACACTATATTTCACAAATATAGTGTACTACAGTGTATTTACAATTTTTTATATATTTAATTATTTACAAATTCTACAGCTTACCACAATACTCCCTTTTAAGTTACCACACCACCTACAAAAATGTTTAAAATTATTACATTTGTTAAAAAATTACAATTATAATGTACTATGCTATATTTCACTATTATAGTGTATTACCATGTATTTCTCATTTTTACTACATATTTTGTCCTGTAACTACTGCAGTACTTTGTAGGCACTAGCGCAAAGGGGTAATAGCTGGTGAATAACAATAAAAAACTACTACTTACCTATATCTAAGGCCCTACACCAGAACACAGACAAAGTGTGCTGAAAAACTACATGGCTGCACTTTAGGTATTTGTAAAGACAACCATTAGCCAATCATATATTGCTTTGTCATCGGCATGTACCATGGTATACTACACAGTTACTACAGTGTACCACAGCACAATATATAACTAAGTATTTTGACATTTATAACTTACTACTTAAACTATTTACAACTGCTATCAGTAATTACTATTTCCACCCTGTGAGAACTGGTTGTGGGTTGACTGGGGTGTGAGTCCTGGTCAAGCAGCAACCACAGTTTGTGTCAGGATAAGCCATAAGGAAACCCCAAGTTACCCTATACCTACCGTCTAGTAGCTTGGCACAGAGCAGTCAAGCTTAACTTGAAGGCAATGTGGAAATTATTTGTGCAACACTTCAAACAGTAAAACAGTGATAACACCCCACAAAAAGGATCTCACACCAGGTTAGTAATATGTAATTTGATTTAATAAATAAAACAAGACCAAAACTACCCAAATCCAATCCATGGAACATGAGGTATGAAAGTTTGAAGAATAACTGTGAAACAGAGCTTAGAAACTGTTGTGTAGCCATTTTAGTACTATTTTGTAGGTAGTTATTTTAGCAACTAGGCCTGCCGTGTATGCTCTTTAGCCCAGTAACATCTTATTCAGCTTCATCTTATTATTTTAGCATAGGCCTCATTTGCAGTGCAGGAAATCATTGCGTTTCTAGCAAGACATTCTTTTCACTTTGTGCTTTCCTCAAGGCTGCAGTCAGATAGAGAAAGTGGTACACTGTGTCTTCAACTTTCACTGAAACATACACATTCTTACGTGGGACCTTTTCTCAAAACATCAGGGGGGAAACCTGAAGGGTAGATTAGGGCTTATTATGCTGTGTTCTAACATAGCTTTGATAGGAACCACATATATTATGCATAGTGACAGTATGATAGGACTTTTCCTGTGTTTCACTCTTCTTCTCACCATTTTGCTTCTAGCATGTTCTATCATTCTAGTTATTGTAATTCATGCCATTTTATCTAAGATGCACCTAATTCAATAAATCTTATTGAACAATTCTCTGGTTCTGTTTGCCGTTGCATGTGTGAGATACTAATGTAACTGAGAGAAAAGGATGAGATCTGATCCACCACGATTTCCCTGAGAAGTCATTCCTGTCATGTGCCCGCCTGCCACAAATCACCCCTGCTCTTGGGCGAGGTGAGGCACTGCCAGATGGCCGGAAACTGGATTAGGCTGACAGTTATCACATGGTGTGGGATTGGACTGAGTTCCCCACAATTTAGGTTATTCTGCCGCCCAATTCCAGCAGCCACATTAGGATAATGAGAGCCTATGCACCAAAACAAGAAGCGCCAACTGGGGCTATATGGTTGGCTGGACCAGAACAACGCCAACAGTTAAGGGGGCCTGTGATGGAGCGCGGGCTAGCTAAAGGTACCCAGTTACGCCCGGTGAACGAAAGCATGTTAAAACATGGTTGTGGAGCATTAAGTGGGTCTGAAATAAAGATGCTACACACAGCTGGGGCGATGCATCAGTTCTGAGATGCGGAAAGGCTGCGATGCGTGATCCTGACATGTCGAGGTCTTAGATCTTGCCAGCGGGGCTTGTGTTGCGAAGATCGGTGTTGAGGATGTGTGGCACAATCAGAAGGAGGCGTTGGTTCCAATCCACGCATTAGCAGCGATGTGGAGGTATGGCCTCATCATTGAGACAGTCGTTGACGGGAGATGAGAGGACATTGTGCTGGGAAAAGCGCCACACAGTGACGGCTCCAAAGGCGATGCACCGGTCCCAAGGAGTGGCAAAGCAAGCCTGTAGCATTGGTTCTGACCCACACAGTAGTGATGATAAGCCGGTTCGGTTCCACGCAACAGCGGCAATGCATCAGTCCTGCTCCTGCAGAAGAGGATGATTTAGTTCCGCTGGAGCAAGCACCTTAGGCCCACTTCCAAGGATCCAGGACTGAAGTGGTACCACTTGGCAGAGCAGGCTCACATCTGGTAGAGTCCAGATGTATGAGCAGTGTGGTAGGATGCCTTTTATGTCCTTGAGACTTCAGATCAGGAGGCCAGCCAACTAGCCCTTGCAGTAATTCTGGTTTTTGGGTTGGAGAGATGCAGGCCCAGTTCTCACTTCCAGGCAAGAGGGCAGTAGGCAGCGAGTCCTCACAGCAAGGCAGGAGTCCAGCAGAATGGCAGTCCTTCAGCAGCACAGCAGCCCTTCTTTCCGGTAGAGTATCCACAGGTAAAGAAGTGTACTGAATTGGTGGTGTCAGATGAGCAGTATTCATACCACGTAGTGCCTTTGAAGTAGGGGGAGTACCTGTCATCCTGCTCTGGCTCCAGACTCAATACAGCGAGTTTTGCAGCTGTTCTGTGCGAGCCACTCACCTCAGTTCCAGGTGTTACGATGGGGTGATTTCAAGTCCACGTTCCCGGTGAGGACTAACATGACCGTGATAAAGAGTACATTGCCCTCTTGCTAGTCCTCAAGTGGAAGGGGGTTTGGTGAGAGAAAATACCAGCTTCTGTCTCATGTACTGAAGAATCAGACTGCTGGAACCTGGACTGCGTGTTGTGTTGGGCGTCAGGACTTCCAATTTCTCAAAATACAGGGTTCTTGGTTTTTAGGATTCAGGGCTGAAAAAGAATTACTTCATTAATACATTGAACTTGCAGAAAATAGTGCAGAATTATACACTGCATAATGTCAGTTATTGTAGATACAGTGAATTCTTTACATATGTTACTCTAAGGCTGAACAAGTCTCTTCCTCTTTTTAAAATACTTTTACAAAGTCTCTGAAGCAATGTCCAAACTCAAAAACAATCAACTCAACTAAAGGGCTTCTTTCTGTTCTAGCATGATCTCTTGCCAAATATAGTTTTGACAAACTTGCTTTATTTCCGAACTCCTAATTCTCAGGGGAGCGTCTGTTTAAGGAAATACGTCTTTCCTTAATGTCTGTGTATCGGTATCTTGAATTGCCACCAAACTCTAAATCACGTTAGTTTTTGTTGTCAGAAATGATTTAAAAGACAGAGCTCTGTTTTCTTTCATTGATTTTAGTGCAGCGTGCATTAAGCTATTTCTTTACCTTGAAGAGGTTACTTGCTTGAAAACTTCAGAAGATCCCAAACTGTTTTTTTCACCTTTCTTATTTTCTCTCTTTTAAAGGAAATAGAGAATCGTCGGCAGACGATGGAAGATGAGAGATGGGATTCCGCAGGAAGCCGACAGGAGGGCGAGGATTGCCGGAACTCGACTGGATTCTGTCTAGAGGACGAGAAACGCTGGAACTCGACTGGAAGCTGGTCAGAGAATGGGGAACTCTAGGACACGACTGGAGGCAGGCTGAAAGACAAGGAACTTGACTTGCACTGGAACTCGACTGGGAGCCGGAACTTCGTTTGATGGAGGACAGGTGAGTGGAGCAATAGGTACGAAGTCAAGCAAGCCCTCAGACTTACAAGCTTCCTTAAATAATTAAATGTGCACATGTGCCTTTTGGCAGAATATTGCTTGTTAAGGAAATGAGCAATTATCCTGATCGTGGCACATGTTCAATGCAGATCACATTGTGAAGGACACATGTTTTGGCAGTTGCAGTTGGCATGATTTTAGAAGGTGGGATACAATCTGCATAATCAACAAGCATTGGTTTTAATAAATTAGACATTTAATAAGCATTGGTTATTGCACACTTGATATTCAAGGATGTAATGAATATAACCAAATAAGACTGAATGCTACAAGCAACAGCAGTTTACTGTAATCTCAAGCTCTTGGACGTGCTAGTGTCCCCACAACAGTTCTCACCTCCAAAGGCCGATGTGCTGGGCATGGATTCATAGGATTTAACAGATGAAAGTGTTGCACCAATCAAGGGGATTGAATGAAAGATGCGGGTTCCCAAGAACGTTCAGAAGGAGCATACCCTTTCCAATCTTTCAGATGATGCAATTTACCATGAATTTGGATACAGTCTAAAATGTGACATACCTCGTATTCCTGATTCCTATTGACAATGACTGGAGCGGGTGGTGATTCAGGTCTGGTGTTTGGGTGGTAGAGTTTTAACAGAAACACATGAAATAACCAGTGTATTATATATTTAGGAGGTAGTTGCAGCTTCATAGTAACTGGCCCTAAGAATTGAGTGATCTTGAACAGTCCTAGAAAACGTGGTTTAAGTTTTCTGGGACCTGCTAGGGTAATGTTATGAGTAGACAACCATACTAAATCTCCAATTTGGTGCGTGGACTCAGGGCTTCTGTGTTTGTCAGCTTATAATTTAATTTGGGTCTTGTGTTTAGCTAGCTTGTTTTTTGCTTTCCATTGGATGTCCTGTAAAACCTTTAATCGTTCAGTGACGAGGAGACTGAACGGGTTAAGTCTTGAAGGGTTACCGGGAGATAACGGGTATGGGTGCTGGTTAGAAAATTAAACGGTGCACTCCCTAAACCAGAGTGGACCAAGTTATTTTATGTCAATTCTGTCAGTGGTAGGACTTGGACCCAAGTCCCTGTTTTCTTTTCTAATGTCTGGTTAACTTTCTCTGTTTGGCCAAACATTTGAGGGTGGTAAGCAGTGGCTAGGGGTATTTCTGTGCCAAACTAAAGGCCTTCCAAAATCTTGATGTGAAATGACTGCTACGATCGGAGATAATTTTTGTGTGCAAGCCATGAAGTTTGACTATATGGTGTAGGAACAGAGTGCTAAGCTCAGTGGCCATCGGTAATTGCTTGAGTGGTCCAAAATGTGCCACGTTTTGACAAGAGGTCTACTACAACCAACACGGTTGTATGTTTGTTAGATTCTGGTAAGTCTGTAATGAAATCCATGCTGATTGTGTGCCATGGTTTAGGGGGAATTAGCAATGGTTGGAGAAGGCCAGCAGAAGCGAGGTGTGAGGATTTATTCCGAGCACAGGTTGGTAATGAATTTATATGGTCATAAACATCTTGCCGCATGGTTTTCCACCAAGTTTTTCGTGAACATTTTTCTAACGTTTTTTCTATACTTGGTTGTCCAGTCAGAGCAGAATCATGATTCCAGACCAGTACTTGATGTCGCAATTCCTGTGTTGGAATGTACAATTTCCTTGCATGTAAGTAATAATCCTATTCAAGCATATAATATGGTTTTATGAGCCACTGTTCAGGGGAGAGGTCAAGAGATGCCTTCTTGACATTATCCATGAAGTGATCTATTGTGGTTCGTGCTAGCAATTTGTCTGCAGGTATTATACTTGGAGGGTTACAAGAACTAGCATCCTCTGGATGATCTATACGTGACAAGATATCGTACTGAAGTTGTTTGGTCCCTGGTCTGTATGTGGTAATAGAAACAAAATCACTGAAGAAGTGAAGCCAGCACATTTGCCTTGGGGTCAAAGCCTTAACTGAACTAAAGAATTGCAATTTCTTATGGTCCCTGTAAATGGTTACAGTGTGTTTTGCTTCCAGCAAATGAAGTCACCAGTCAGTAAATGCTGTTAATAGCTAATAGTTCTCTTTCAGCAATGGTATAATTTTTTTCAGTTGGAAGGCATTTCTTAGAAAAAAAAGGCTACAGGGTGGAGATGCCCTGCTTGTGGATCTTTTTGAGATAACACACCTCCCCGGGCGAACTGACAAGCGTCAGCTTCTACATAAAATGGCAGCTCAGGATCTGGGTGGCATAAAATGAGAGCAGAAGTGAAACTTGCTTTGAGAGTTGTGCTCAACGCCAGACAAGTGCTTGTCCCTTCTTTAACAGGGTGGCTCTAAGGAGCACTACGTCTTAAAATTGTAGGATGAACTGCCTATAAAAATGGACAAAACTAAGAATCTTTTGGACGTCCTTAACAGATGTAGGGGTTGGCCATGAAAGAATAGTGTTTACTTTTTTGGTGCCCGTGGTTATGCTGCTGGGTGATAAAGTGATATCCAAGGAACTCTATTGAGTCAGTGTTAAAGGTAGAATAGCGGGAGAAGAGTCATTGGCTGTAGCACAATGTAGGGGTGTCACAGGACAGCGGGCTTCTTGATAGCATGTGGTCATGCAGAAAGGGGAGTACAAGGTGACTGTTTGAGAAACCCAATCACTTTTAGGATTATGGCCTTCCAGCCAGGGAATACCAAAAATAACGCCAAAGGATAAGGCTGAGCCATCAATTGCCCTAACTGGTTTGGGTACTGCCTTGGTGCCACGTAACACTCCCAGCGTGGCAGCTAGGGCCAGATCAAGGAAGTTACCTGTAGCACCTGAGTCTATGAGCACTGACAGACTTAGTCTATTTTGAGGGGATAGAATGAGGGTTACTCTAATGGTCAGGTGTTTAGGTGCACAGTTTAGGACATTAGTCAAGTATTGGGAGATCTGGGAAAGGGACACTCTCTGAGAGGCGACCTCAGTTCTCTCTGAGAGCATTAGTTTTCCTGCTGTGGTTCGAGAATACTCAAACTAGTGACAGATTTTTTCTTTTTAGGTTTAACTGTGCAGTCTTGTGCGAAGTGACTGGATTTACCACTAATAAGCACAGATTGGCCTTATGGCGCTGTTCCTTCTCTTCAATAGATAAAGGACCTCTAACTCCCCCCAATTTGCACTCGTTCTGGTTCCTGTACTTTTTCTTCGATCTCTTTTTTTAATCTGTTTTTAAAACAACTACCCTAGGTTCACTCCGAGGACGTTCAGATTTACTTTCTCTTAACCGATGATCTAGGCTCACTACTAAATTAATAAATTCAGCACAGTCTTCTGGTAATTCAACGAACTGGGATAATCTTTTAAATCATCCCTCAGGCCTATGTAAAAAAGTAAGGTATGTTTTTCTTCAGGCCATCAAGTCTTAGACAAAAGGAATTCATCAAAAACAGGAGGTCTTAAGGCAAAACGTTAGGGGAAACCACACCAAAGATGGCAGTTGTAAAATGTCCTCCCCTCCCCCCAGCTGAAAGTGGGGAGACATACCCAACCCCTTGAGAGTTCTCTTCGCTAAGGCGGAAGAAACTGGAGAGACCATCAGCATTAGCATTATCCATTCCAGGAAGGTGTTCCACCGCATGGTCCATTCCTTGTAGGGAGATGACCCACCTCAGCAGTATGAGATTCTCACCCATCATTTGCATTAACCATATGAGGGGTCTGTGGTTTGTCTGATCCCGGAAGTGAGCATCAAACAGGTATGGCCTCAGCTTCTTCAGTGCCCAAACCACTGCAAAGGCTTCCCCCTCTATTAAACTCAACCTATGTTACCTGGGAGTAACCTCCTATTGATGAAGGTTACAGGTTGAACTAGGCCGTCTTCATTTAAGTGTGAGAAAGCAACCCCATGCCATGCTCTGAGGCGTCTGGCTGCACAATTAATTATTGGGAATAGTCAGGGACCTTGAGCATTGGTGCTGTGCACATGGCCTCTTTTGGACCATCAAAAGCTTTCTGGCATGTCTCTGTCCAGATCACCTGATGGGGCTGATCCTTGGAAGTCCACTCTGTTAAGGGGGCAACAATGGTGCCATACCCCTTGACAAATCTCCTGTAACAGCCAGTGAGGTCAAAGATGGCCCTTACCTCCGCCTGGATAGGATGGCTTCAATTTTGGCCAGGAGGGGCTGTTCCTTGCCTCCTACCACGTGGTGATCCAAGTATGCCACTAAACTCTGCCCTATCTGACACTTACTGGCTTCGATAGTGAAGCCTGCCCTCTGCAGAGTCTAAAGCACTTCCTTGATGTGGCACAGCAGGGCTTGCCAGCCCGAACTGAGGAAATCTGCAATGTCATCTAGGGAGGCGGTACTGAGATTCTCCAACCTAGCCAGGACCTGGTTTTTCAGCTATAGAAAGTGGCGGGCATTCTTCAACCCAAAGGGCATTACCCAGAACTGGAAGTGCCCTTCTAGAGTAGAGAATGCAGACCTCTCTTAGGCCCCCTCAGTAAAGGCAATCTGTCAGTACCCAGACGTTAAGTCAAATGTGCTAAGGAACATGGCAGCTCCTATTCAATATATGAGCTTATCAGCTCAGGGTATGGGGTGTGCATCAGTCTTGGTGACCGCATTGAGCTCACTGTAGTCCACACAGGGCCTAAATTCAAGGTGCGGCACCTTGAGGAGCAGCCTTGGGGACCAACACCATTAGGCAAGAGCAAGGGCTGTTTGAGGGCACAATAACCCACTAACACCAGCATCTTAGAGACCTCCTCCTTAATGCTGACGCTCACCTTGTCAGACAACCTGTCAATTTTATTCTTCACGGGCATGTTATCCCCAGTATCAATATCGTGGGTACACCAAATAGTGAGCCCTGGGATAAGGGAGAATAAAAAGGCAAACTGCTCCAGCAACTGGCAGCAGTCTCTCTGTTGGTATAGGGTCAGGTAGGAGAGAGGCTGATACCTCCACTAACCCATCCTGCTCCTTAGAAGAAAGGAAGTTGTAAAGAGGTTCACTCTTCTCTTATGTATGGTTAGCTCAGACATCTCAAAGTGGTGCTTGAGATGATTGACTTGAAGGAGCCTCAAGGGGCTATGGGGAGTCTTGAAATTCACCACCTTCACCTGAGAGGGTCCAGATCAGTTGTCTTGTAGGTCCCTGGGCTCTATGGGTTCCATAACTCACACTTTTAAACAAAACTGAAGCTCAACCAGAGTGGCATTCTGGTCAAACCACCATATCATGCCCTCCTGGCTGGCTCCCAGATTCTCCAAGGTGAGTTTCCGGAAGTGCACTGTCTGGTTGTAGACTGCCAGAATATAGCGGACAGCATCCAGATGGCCTTTCCAGGAGCTTGCTTCCAGCCCTCCTTTACCAAACTGAGAGGTCCTCTCACATGTTGCCCATACAAAAGTTCAAAAGGGCTAAAGCCAACCATCTTCTGCAGTACCTCCCTTTAGGCAAACAAAAGGCATGGCAGGCGGATGTCCCACTTCCATCTCAAAAGTTCTATCAGACCCATTATCATGCCCTTAAGGGTCCTGTTGAACCTTTCAATAAGCCTGTTGGATTGAGGGTGGTATAGAGTGGAGAACTTGTACGTTACTCCACACTCCTTCCACATGGCCTTCATGTACCCTCACATGAAGTTGGTACCTCAGTCTGACACCACCACGTTGGGGAACCCCACATGGGTAAAGATCCCCATCAGTGCCATTTCAAATATGGGGGCAGTGACCGTTCTCAGAGGGGTATCCCCTGGGTACCAGGTGGCTTTGTCTACCGAGGCCAGGATGAACCTGGATGACAATCATATACAACTTTGGAATCGGTTCACTGCTGTGTTTTGTGTTGTTGTATACATATTAGTTCACTGCCACTGAACCTGTGCCGTCTGCACTAATGTTGATACATACTGAAATGTATATGCTCCGATACTAAAAATGCAAACATCATCATCATGCAACAAACTGTGTCCTCTATCCTTTTCAATAACACTGATTATGATGCGTTACTAATTGAGTTTGCACACTTTTAAAACAAGTAGAAGTGTTGGTAAATAAGTCCCACATGACATTTGTTTGACTTATTACACTTACTTTGGTTCTTGTGGGCAATCAGGTACTCCTTGTGTTGTATACAGAAGTTCCCTACAAAACACTTTAAAATCTAGTCAAGCCTTTACAACTTTGCCACATAGGGTACTGCATAACAATGTAGCTTATGTTCTGTCTACCATTATGCGCAGTGTGTGGCCTATGATGCACTTGTCAATCGGCGAACAGAAAATCTACCACTTTCAGACTATGGATAAAGGTGTCGAGCAGGCGAAAAAGAAGTCCATGATATTCTGATGTAGAGGAACAAAAACTTTTACCGCTGCTTGTCTAGTGAAGTAGTGGCCAATGGAAGGTAGGTATCCATACACAGCCATTGAAAGATTTGCCTAATGGCAGCCCCACCTCAGTCAATTTCTCAACACTTCACTTTTAAAAGGTCCACATAAAGCAAGTAAGAAAACACAGGGCTGGCCTAGATGGGCACTGGGGACAGTAAACATGACTCTCCTGTCTCTTTCCTTGCTTGGAGCAGATTCTACAATGACAACTTGGTTGAGTCTTTTAAGCTGTTTCAGGAATGCGATCAGCAAAGTTTCCATCCTGCAGCCTTGCCACGTCCTCCAGAGCATATTAAGTGGAGGCTGCTGCTTCTGTAGCAGTAAGACTTTCAATGAGGAACAAATTAAAGTCAAGGAAAGACAAGTCATCCTGTGGTTTTCTAATAATAAACAACATATGCATTGTATGTTGCCATCTGGATTAGGTGGTTAAATAGTTTCTTATACCTTTACAACTCGCATTTTACGGCTAAAGAAACTAGTCGTTCTTATCCACTCCGCCCAGGCACTTCTTTTAATCAAGTATACAGGTGGGCTTGTGAACTTCGGCCATCTGACCACAGTCTGTGACGGGGTAAGTGCTCTCATCAAAAATAGTAGTGAGCATTTAGACATCACAACTATCAGAAAACTTGTGAGCACTTCATTGGAAGGCAACATAGTGCTCTGGGATTTCTGGAGCTTCTTACAAACAAGCTCCTGTAGGAATCCTTTACGGCAACAATGAACTGTACCGCATGCCACTGTGCCAGCTTTGTACAGCTCACTGAACAGCTCCATTCCCATTTAGAAAATGTCCACCTAAAGGTTATAACCCTTGTGAAGGAGTGGCTGGACAAGTACCCACACAATCTTTCTTGTGACTCTTAGCGTGGGAGGGCAATCTACAGGGCTTAGAGTGCAGTCCTTCCCTGTATACGCTCTCAAGCTGTACACAGAGCCGGTAGAGCTCTCACACAGCATGGACACCTTGATGGCATAGCGAGCTCTTTTGCATGCAAGGACTCATTGATGGCTATATTCCTTCCAGAAGTATAAATCTCTGGAATCCTCGCAGACAAATGTTCCACGATAGGCAGAACTTGAAAAACCTGTTGGTAGAACTGTCACTGAAATTCAGTATATGCTGCCATAGCAAAAAACAAACTTTGCTCATGTACGGTGCGAAGATGAGGGCTCCCAAAACCGTGCGCATAGACCAGTAGGTCTGTAAGGTTGGTTTCTGCACAAACCCCACTTTGAGCATTAGGCCCAAAAAGATCTTAGAGTAAAGTGGGAGTCCACTGGTGTGCTCTAGAATGAGGCCCTAGAGTTCCTCCATGCTCCCTCAGAAATTGTTTGGCAAGCAAATTTATTTGCTGCGCTATTGGCTTAAGAAAGTCAACATCCAAAAAGAGATGGACACAGTCAATTGGCAAACAAATGGTCATGTCAACTTTACATACATTGTCAACAGTAAAAGGCAGAATTTTGGGCTGACCTAAATTGGGGGGTTGTCAAGAGAACACTCCACCTGTACTTGCCACCGCATGCACCAAATGTCTGGGTTGGTTTTATCTACTACTATCGCCAGCTACACAGACTGTGCTTGAGAAGGGACAGCACGATTGGCCATCGTCATGTACCTCAGAATTACTGGAAGATGAGACGTTGGTTGTAAATCTGCCAACTGAAAAAAATCACTTCCAGATTCTGCTACATTTTCCTCAGATGCTGTCTTGGTATCTGCTTTCTCAGTCTCTGATCCTGCCTTGCAGCTGTCCTCAATAACCCAAGTTAGGGACTCGGCAACAGTCATCCACTGAGATGCCATCTCTGCTGACTGGCTAAAACCGTCCTTCTAAAATCCTGCACTAAGTAGAAGGCAGAATCAGTCAGTGGGTGTGTGTGTGTGTGTGTGTGTGTGTGTGTGTTCGAGATGTGTGTAAATAAACACAGTTAACTTACCTTATATTCTTTCCTGAATGTGCATGTTCTCCAAAGATATTAAAAGAGAAAAAAACAAAACAATATTACTTCACCGAGCCACGTACCCAATATCACAGCATATTTTTAACATAGTTTATGCAACACTTGATTGTTGAGGGAGCTGTCCTAGTCTAGCCTAGTTCTTAAGACGCCTTGCCATTTAATGGCGGCTGGGCGCAGACACAGTGGTTTGCGTAAGTGAGCTCTGCTTATGCTCTGATCCATACTGTTTGAATTTTCTTTTATTACTTAAAACGTGCTTTCAGATCGCTTAACCTGCTTTTTTACTTGTTTTATGGAGTGTTTGCACCACTTGAGTGAGTGAATTTTTGGGTGACATATTAAGTTGAGAGTGCCCGGCTATGTACAGTGCTGGGAGTCTGTTTTCTGTGTTATCGGTGTATTGAGGGGGCAGTCTACACCTCAGCAGCGTTGCCACTTAATGGCCGCCGGGGTGCAGACACACAGCAGAAGTGCGCAGCTGGCGCGCCACTAATGTGCTGTAGCCAGGCCTGTCTGAGCCTCTCAAAGTCATTCTGGCCCAGGGGCCCAGACCCCTGCCTCGTTTATGTCAAAAAGGATATGTTATACTTCGGCACAATTGCTGGGCCTTAATAAAGAACCTAAGATAGAATGCCTTCATTCTTTGGGTTCATGGACTCCAGCAGTAAAGTGCCCTTCTTCTAATAATACATTCAGCACAGACATAGTTAAAACTCTTCCACACTTGAGTTTACCAGCCAAGGGAGTTGTCCAGGAGACAAGAAAGAAGTCTACTGACAGTTGGCGCCACTTGTGTCTATTCAATTGTGATCTCTACCCAAAGTTGTAACTGTTTACTTTCTTAGAGGAAACACAGCTGGACGTGCTCTTCTTAACTGAAAAATGGCATAAAGGGGAGAGTGACCCTGATATTGCTGTTGCCTTACCGTCAGGCTATACAATAGTTAGGTGTGATCGTATTGGAATACTAGGTTGGTGGTGCGGGGATGGCCATTATTGCCAAACAAAATATAGAGTGGCGGTGCATTACTAATTTGATCCCTGGCTGTGAAAGTTTGCTATTTTCTATCAAGCTTTCCAATACCTTCTCCTTCTCTGGACTATTAGTGTATTAAATTAAATCTAGCCAGCTGGGAAAAGGCCTTAGGTCAATCAGCACCAATTCTAACTGGGGCCAATGGGGTCATGAAGTCCTCATCAGAACTAAAAAGCAGGATTAATAAAGCCCTGGACAGAGTTATCCGGTTAAAAATGTACAAGAGCACAAGAGAAAATGCACTGACTGGTTGTCTCAGGAATTGATACAGCTTAAGAAAAAATGTAAGAAACTTGAAAGAATGTGGAGAGTCCATTACAATGAGGCCGATAAACAGGTATAAGGCATCCTTAAAGAAATATCAGCATCCCATCTGGAGAGTATGGTTAAATGATTTTGCAAATAAAATGAGTTAATCATCCAACTCCACAAAAGGGATTTACAACGTTGTAAATTTCTTTTCAAAACCAAATCTACCGGATGTTGGAAACCACCCCTCCTTCCCACACACCCCCACAGAAGCACTGCGAGCTGTTAGCAGAACACTTTCTTGGAAAAGTAAGGAACATTTACGATTCATTATCTGGGGATCTTGATGGAAAAACCTAGGAAAAGGTCATATTCAATAACATTAAGCCAGTTTTGTATATCTTCCCCCATCTGAATACAGAGGAAGGTGAAAAAAGAAACTTAGTTTCCGAAACGCGTTGGGTTTTACTATGCCAATAAAATCCCAACTTCAGCTATCCTATGTGACGGAGACTCATTCTTTACGTCCGAGGCGAGTTAGGATGGTTTGCCTGTTTTTTTTGATGTGTTCAGTTTGATATATATATATATATATATATATATACATATACACACACACACACACACTTAGGTCTTCATTATGACCCTGGCGGTCACTAGACTGCCAGGGTCACAGTGGCGGTCTAACCGCGACATTATGACTGTGGTGGAGACGCCATGGTCAAACCGCCAACACCGCCAGGCTGCCGGCAGCCTGGTGGTCCCAGCAGTTGTAAACCACCAGGGCAGCGCTGCAAGCAGCACTGCCCTGGGGATTACGAGTACCATCCACCAGCCTATCAATGGCGGTAAACACCGTTATGGAAAGGCTGGCGGTATGGGGGACTTGGCATGGGCAGTGCAGGGGCCCCCATGCACAGCCTCATCGTGCATTCCACTGCCCGAATTACGGGCAGTGGAATGCGTAACGGGTGCTGCTGCTGCACCCACTGCACTGCCACATTGCTGTCGGCTCCTAAAATGTTAAGGCCCTGTTCCCCACTGGGCTGGCAGGCGGAAACTCTGTTTCCGCCTGCCGGCTCAGCGGGGATGCTACAATAGGGCCGGCGGGGTTCAGGCCGCTGAGACGGCCTGATAGCAGGATGGCATTGGCGGGCAGCCTCTGCCGCCCACCAGTACCATAATGAGGGCCTTAGTTTCTAAAGAAAATTCTTTTTTTTACTTGCCTATATCGTTGGTGCCGGTTGATAAATCTTAACAAAATTTTACAAAAAAATATGATACTTACTTCAGCTGCTGTCTGAAAAGTTTTGGGGTGATTCGTCATGAAGGGCCAGAGAGAAAGGGGGGGTCGCAAAATGCGTTTTCGCCACATTAATGTTCATAGGGATTTTGAACAGAAATAGAGGCTGAACCGCTGGACAAAATTACACCAGATCTGGCAGAAAGCAAGCTCTTGGTCTGGAAAGAGACTTTTTTATTATTTGGTATAAATCTGTTCAGTAGTTTTTGAAATATTAAAGAAAAAACAAGTTTCTATATATAGAGACGTGAAGGCTCCGTCAACCCTTCCGATCTCGTACTGAGATTTGACTGGCTGCCAACACTTCAACAAGGAAGTGTTGACAGCCATCTTGGGACTCTGCTTCAGCTGTGTCCCAGAAATAAAGATAAAAAAATAAGAAACACCTTGACCCCTTAGCCCTGGTGCTGGCGTCCCAGAGGGACCACCAAAGGGAAAAACAGTACTTTTTTTCCAAATTTTCATGCAAGACGGGACAGATTCAGCGAAACTTTAAAAAAATGAAAAACAAAAAACAAACGTGGTCTCACGTGCTTATTTTAACCCCTACTGTGCCCTGGACGAGGTGATCTCGTCCAGGGCACTGGTTCCCGGGTGCCTTGGACGAGATCACCTCGTCCTGCACCCGGGAACTGGGGGGAGCGCTGGCGCTCCCCCCCTGTGCTCCCCACCCACCCCCCCAAGGCAGGGATGGAAGGGGAAGCCCTTCCCTTTCCACCCCCAATCCCCCCCCACCCACCTTGTGACGTCAGCGCGCAAGCGCACGCTGATTTGTCACAGGGCCTCCTCCCATCGTGCTGGAAGCTCAGCTTTGCAATTCTCTTTCGATCACGTGGGGGAGGCCGAGAGAGGCTTCAAAGGGAAGGAAAGCAATCCGGCTTTTTAAACGCCCACTAGACACCAGGGGGGGGCAGAAACCTCTAGGCACAAGGGATCATTTTTTTTTTCTTTTTGTTTTTTTTGGAGGTGGGGAGCGACCCCTTAGGCTGTAGAGTAGCCATTTTTAATATAACCTTTGCGCGTTTGCTTAAAGCATTAGGCCTTTGTGCACTTTGTTCTAGATGCATTTTATTTAGCCTCGCACTGTTATTTTTCAATAACCAGTTTCACGGTCTTGTTTTATATCTTCTATCACACTGTTTAGCTTACTTCAGCACCGGAGTTCTCAAACAGTACATTCTTGCTCGCCCTGTGCTTCAGTCAAGGATACAGTCTGGTACATTGCCGATTGACGTGGTAGGAGTTTAGTCTTTAGGGTTCGTAGAAAGTACACATTCTTACGTAGGGACGTTTCTTAGAACACCGACGTGTTAATTATAAAAACACTTCCTAGTCCTAGTACACGCAAGAGGGAGATTCCGACCAGGGAACCACAACTAGACACTGACTGCCCTGTTGCAGATGCTGATCCAGATCACAGGCCTTTGCTCAGGTATGAGGGTTGATGTCCTCCCGGGGGAACATGAAAGGCAGGCTTAGAGCTTAACATGCTGTGCTCAAAATAGAACTTAGAAGAGAGAACGTAATCTAGTAGCACTATGATAGCGTTATTTCTATGTTTCACTCTCCTTGTTACTATTTCAGTCCTACTGTGTTGTATGGTTCTGGTTATTGCGGCTCACGCCTTGTTATCTAAAATGCAGTCGTTTTATTAAATCAATCTGTAAAACTTAAACTGCCTCTGTCATTTGTGTATGAGACCACACTGGGTATGAGAAAACTGGTTGTTTCCCTGGGAAGCACTAAGATGTCATGCGCTCGGCTGCCCAATTATCTCTTCCCTCTGGGAGAGATGAGGCACTGCTAGTTAGCTGGAGCAGAACCGGATTGGGGGTGACAAGGGTCCTTCGCCGTGGGTTACTTAGTCCCCCACACTGTGAACGATCCTGCCACCCAAAAATCCAGTAGTCTCATTAGGATAATGAGAGCCTACGCGACATGGCGCTGCCAACGATTGGTCTGGCTCTAATTTTCGGGTCCACCAGTCTCTCTCGGTCTCATACATTATAATGATCCCTCAGTTCCTTTAACGGAGACGTCCGTGGCACTGAGGATTTCCACCACCGCGATATAGGTAATCCTAGAAATAGCGGATGGTTGTTCAAACTTGAACCTTAAAAGGAAAGACCCCGTTTGTGGTGTGCCTTCTCTGAACAGTCGCTGTTTTTCTAATGGCGAATCCCCAGGTAATACAAATAGCTCTTAATATGAGACAACCGCTCACAGCGCATTTGCTTGCGCATGGTCTTACGAACCAGGGGGGTCCAGTCATGTTTGTGGTGGCCGCCCATTCAGCCTATAGAACAGAACTTTTTTACTCTTGGGTCACATTTCCAGTAGTTTATGGGAATACAAATACATTTCACACATATACGATTGCGAACGCGCCTGGCCAATACAGGGCGTATGCATATTTAGAGATACCTCTATCTTATCAAGAACATAATAATTGGCTTGATGGCACCCTACCCCATACAATATTACCAGTAAGGTTAGGTCCACTGTGTAATGATGGTCCGACCTGGCCTTTATTGGCCACATATACACCACATCCTGCGGTTGCAAATATACCAGTGGCTGAAGTTCGTCGTTTATATACAGACTTAACGGCTACATATAGACGCTTAGTACAATTTGTGAGGCAGACACTAAATACAAACCCAGCGCGTGCTGCTCCAGCACAACAACATGTAGTAGCTCCAGGTATAAACACGGCGACTGTACACTCTATCATAGGTAAGGTTCCAGCCAAACGGGAAGAGACTCAATTTTGGCTGGCGCAAAAAAATAATACGCTGGAGGCGGTATTTCCCCATACGGGACCTCAGGATAAACATAGAATATTAACAATGTGTTTACCGTTTGGCATGGTTCCCACAGTGGAACATTGTAATACATGGGGCACGGTGTTTGCCGCGCTCTACACAACAGCACACGGTACACCAACATTGGCAAACCTACCGGAAGTGCTTAAACAGATTCAGGATGAATATGAGGCTGCCCCAACCACAGATTTGGGAATGCAACTGATGGGCAATTTTGCCACGGTTTCTTCAATAATACTAAGTAATCTTAAAGGAGAGGCAGTTGCATTAGCGGTGCGTATGCGCCTCCGTGACGTCCCGCAACTAGATCAGGAGCGGGAACTGCCTAAAATAATAGCGGAAACATATTCCAGTATCGGTCGAGATAGCCTAGGGGCTAGACCACAGAAACCACAGTTTCAAGGAAAAATTTGTAAAGATAATACTAAACAGCAACCTGAGGGTAATAAAAAGCGCTGGGAGAAAAAACAACAGACACCTAAAAAAGAAAGGGGAGAATCTCCGAGAGCGGAGACCCCGCAGACTAGGTATAATCTCAGAAATAGGGATAGCTTGAAAACGCCTGATAGATATCAATACACTGATACACGCCAATCTCGTTCCTTTCAGGACTCATCGGAAAAGAGAAATGAGAGAGGTGGGTGGTCAGAGCGGAGAACAGAGTACGTGAAAGCAAGACAGGAATCACAACGCTCTTCAGAGGTTTCTGTCAAGAAGGAAGAGAAACCGATACAACAAAAACAACAGTTTAAAAAGAAAAAGGTGGCAGCAGTCTCAATTAGGCAGGCCATACAGGAAGAGAGTTCTCTTGAAGAACAAGACGTGGGCACTAGCACTGTTAATAAATCAAAAAAGGTTTACCGAACGAGGGAAATGGATGTGGACGCTCACGCGTTCACTCCTTTACAGCGCGTCCTTGTTGTGGCTGGGAACGCGATAAGGATGGCGCGTAGAAATGCGACCTTCAGCACTCTCTGATTTATATGTTGTCTATACAACCGCAATTGCTTATAGCCCTCCTGGTACTCTCCCGACTGTTCTACTTACATGGGTCTTTTGGTGCTTTTTATGATTATGATACACTATTGAGCTTATTATTCCCTAGTAAGAGACACAGTAATTATACCTACCTGTTTTTTTGTGGGGTTTGTGGACATCATTCCACTATCTCCCCCCACACTGGTTTTAATCATGTCAGAGGTACCAGTATGAGAATAAAACCTTCAGTGATTACCTCTAGTCATCTTTAACATTTTTCCATATACCAATCCTTCACTTTACTGTTTTTGACCGGCCATACACGATTCTTAAAAGATCTCCGGCAAAGAGCCCCTCTGTGGGGCCGTCAGGCATTGCAGCGGCGGCCTGACGAGGAGCTTGGCCCCATGATGAAGCATGTCACCAGAAGGTGAGGGCTCTTGCTTCGAGAATTGTCGGTTTTCATCCACTGATTGATTCATCCTTTTGAAAGAAACCCTCTGTTTGGTTTGGAACCGTCTGTAACCTTTTTTGATTTATTGACTATTGGGAACCTTACACACGGGACCAGGAGTTTGTACTCCGAATATCCCACTTTTTGCCCCTCCTTTGGCTGTTTTTTTGATCACTAGCACTGTTAGACAGCGCGGCAGAGATCACAATAGTTCGCCGGAATCTTCTAGAGCATCTGGAGGGGAAAGCAACTGATGACTTCATACAAGTTGAAACAGCAGATATGCGTGTCTCTGAACCCGATAGGGTATATACAGTGACTTTACAATTGGAAGGAGACATTGAACGCACTATAAACGCAATCTTTTGGGATCGTGTAGTCAAGATATATGACATTTTGCTGGCTGAACAGGATTGGCCGCCGGACTTTGTTCGCACATGCCCAATTGGGCAGGAGGTTATTAAACCTTCGTTCTCACCACTTGTTCCAGGGGAACTCGCAGAGTCCTATAGCATCAAATGGGCTCTAGCACAAGCACCTGCCTTATATAGAAATCACGTAGGGTGGGATAGGGATTCTCCATATCATGTAATTCCGATTAAAGGTGAACCTCAGCCACAACCGCAATATCCCATATGACATGAAGCAAGGCACCGGTGAGAGAAATACTTACACAATTAGAATATCAGGAAGTAATTAAACCGTGTGTCTCGCCGATGAATAATCCCTTGTTCCCTGTAGCTAAACTGGACCATTCATATAGAATAGTCTTAGACTACAGACACTTGAACGGCCATACACATACATACGCTATACAGAATTCACATAGCGCAGCACTAACGAACAACATTGTGCGGAAAAAGTACAAAACGACCTTAGATATCTCGAATGGTTTCTTCTGCCAGAATATAGCACCTGAAAGCAGGGACCTTACAAGATTTAGTGCGTTAGGTTCCCAGAAAAAATTCTGTTGTTTGCCTCAGGGGTATAAGAATAGCCCAGGACTGTTTGAGGCTCATGTGACTGAAATATTGCAAGGGTTGGACCCTGAAGCATTGTCATATGTAGATGATATATATCTCACGGATGACGAGTTACTACAACATTTAAGACGAGTAGCCCGCATTGTTGTAGGGTTTCCCAAAATTGGCTCCAAATTTAACTTCAAAAAATCAAAAATTGCCTTCCTCAGCGTCATATTCCTGGGATATGAGCTGTCAAACGAAGGTAAGAGCCTAGCGCCACAATTTTTTGAAAAATATGCACAACTGCAACCCCCTAATATGATTAAGAAACTCCAATCATTGTTGGGCTTTCTAAATTTTGGCAGAACATACATTCCTGATTATGCTACAAGCATAAAACCATTATACGAATTAATACGTCCCGATTTTTCAAGCAGATTTTGGACGATTGAGCATACACATACTCTTCGGGAGTTGCAAGCAGATCTCCTAGCTGCAAAACATTTACATACACGGGACAATAAGACACATTTGGTCATTAGGGTAATAGCTGGGGCCATTGGGTTTACGTATGCCACCTTTAATGAAGGTGAGACAGTCCCGATAGGATACAAGTCTCACTTGTATTCGGCTGCTGAACAACGATTCGCACCAACAGAGAAAATTCTCACTGCTGTACAGATGGCTGTTATTAAAGAACTACCTCTTGTCCAGGGCAAACACATTATAGTTGTTTCCCCCATTCTGGCCCTAGAGGCTGTTACGAAAGCGAGTGTTCCTAATGCGAAAGCACTACACCCGCGATGGATACAATGGGCTACGTCTTCAACAGCCACTGATGTAGATTACATTTTTGACCCAAAGCTACAAACACAGGAATTTCTACAGTATGAAATTGAATATCCAGTTCCCGCTGACACATTGCCTATTGATCACTATCAAGTAGTCACGTACACCAATGGCTCTGCGCAACCGGCGGTGGGGACAAAACACCAATATTCTGCTGCATGTGCAGTAGTGAGCGGCCATATGGAGGGGGAGAAATTCTGCCCCCAATATACTTATACACAAACATTAGGGGACTGTACGGGGACTGTACGGCACAGTTGGCTGAGCTGAAAGCTCTATTGATGGACCTAGAACATACGGATCCGACACAGTTTACACTAATTGTTTGCGATTCATATTACTGTGTCCAGTCTTTTAATGAATACCTACATTACTGACGATTGAATGGGTTCAGAGATTCAAAGGGCAACACCATAAAACACAGACTACTGTGGGGTAAGGTAGCAGACCTGAAGGAGACGCTACCTAAAGTCCATGTTGTACATACTCTTGGACACCAGCGCGTTGGAATACACGTTGCTGGGAATACTTTGGCTGATGAAGCCGCAAAGTCGGCAGTGGCATTTGCCACTATGGCCGCAGTTACTCGTTCGAGTTCCAAACCAGACACAGAGATTTTGGCTGCCATAAAAGCTACGGTTGATGGCAAGCCTTATCCTAAAGGATTTCCTAATAAATATCAATACTTTATGGGAAGTATGCTGAATGCTGAGGTTAAAATTCCAGGCGTAGGCGTACGCGAAATCCCCAATAAAGTTGTAAGACCTCAATTGTTTAATGCAGCGCATGAGGGGGCTGCATCTGCACATGCTGGCGTGGCAGCCACAATTTCGCTATTGCAGGCCCGTTATTGGTGGCCTGGCCTCTATAAGGAGACTAAGCAGAATGTCCTTTGTTGTGACATCTGTCAACAAAGTAAAGTTTCAACGGCTAAGCGCCCGCCGCAGATGCCCCTCTTAATATCAAACAGACCATTACAATGTGTGTACTTGGATCATTGCGGTCCACTCACACCGGACAGTGCATACAAATATATACTAGTCGCTGTTGATTCTTGCTCCAGATTTTTGTGGGTATGGCCACAGCGCTCGGCTGACGCTCAAACTGTTATTAAGGATTTGCGTGTCTTTGTCGGTACATATGCAGTTGTGGCGTTCCATTCGGATCAGGGCACTGCTTTTGCCTCAAGGGCATTCAGGGACACCATGGTTTCATTGGGGGTCCAGCTCCAGTTCTCATCTCCATTTCATCCCAAGGGAAATTCTGTTGTGGAGCGATTAAATCGTGATTTAAAGCAATCTTTAACGGCAAGAGTCTTACGTACGGGTCGTAGTTGGCTAACCCACCTGTATTGAGTACAGTGAATAACTTGCCTAGAAGGTCCCTGGGGGTTCGTACTTCATATGAGTGCCTGTTCAGAACACAAATATTTGTTTCAGATCTAAATGGTCCTGGTGTGGAGGCGGCGGAAACGCCTTTTGACATAAATGATCGTGTCACTGTTTTGCAGGAAAACAGTTCCGTGAAGATAACTCTTCTAAAAGTGCTGCCTCCAAAGGAATTAAGGATGTGCCAGTAACGCCTACTGGTTGGATTCCCAGAGTTGAGGATCTTGTGCGTGAAAAGGTTACAGTGAAAAAATAATTTGGCCTTTTTATCGAGCTCCAGTTCCTGTGTTGGGGATACACGGAACAAGAACTGTTATTTTACCACCTTTGCCAAGGGCCAAAGAAAATCGCTTTGTCTCCATTGACAATGTCAAGTTACAACATGTGGCCGATTCTGCACAGCAGACCAAGAGGAACGTCCAGTAGTTCCCGAATCCCTCTCACTACTGGGGAAGATGTTCCGCTCCAAGTTATTTACACCAACACTGTTGCCTCCCTGAGCTTGGGGAGGGTGGAAGATGATCTTGCGATAGTTCCACTGACGACAAACAATTTGGAAACATTTGATCGAGTCACCATGACTGCTGATGTTGCAGGTGGCGTTATCTACAGTGTACCACCGCGAGAAACACCTACTCCTCCATTGAATACGGCGGCACCTTTTGCAAGAACTGCCTCTGGGTACTTTGCCAACAACGACGATGGTCTATCGGACACATTTGCCTCTTCAACACCTGACCCAGGTCCACGTAAGCTGATTTATTGGCTTAAAGATACATATTTTGTTTTTCCTTGGAACTATCTGTGGCTTTTATTGACTATGATAACATTTTTTCTCTGGGTAGGGTTTGTCGTTACCTTTTTTCTGTTGATACATGGTCATTTTCTTCCTGAGAGATCAGCGGTTGAACAGGTGGAGGAGGTGTTGAAGCCACATTTTTCATCACATAAGGTTCGAAGAGACTTGTCCTTTGTAAACATTTCTGCAGTGCCAATTCCGGATGGGATTGTGTGGGATAAAGTAATGTTTGATATATACGGTCCCACTGAGATAATTCAAATACCGTACGTTCTAAAGTTATCTATGAATGATATCGTGATACAAGGCATTGTATCTGATGATTGGGACGTGAAGACAGTTGATTCCATGATGACTGAGTTACAATATTATACTGTCTATGAGAATGAAGATGTTTACTAGTTTAAAGTCAATTATGGTGACATGTTTTGTTATAATTATTATGGGCACCACTTTATACATAAAGCCAGTAGTCCAAAGACAATATTTGACTACACGCAATGGGAAAATTGCCCAACTCCCCCACAAGGGAGTTCTAAAACATATTCTGACAAATTTGCGTATTTTTCTGGGCATCATCAAATGAATGCTAAGTCATATTATTTTAAGTTAACTCCGTATAAAGATAAGCAAATGTTGTTGACTAATACGAAATTCATATACTCAGATTCTTTTGTTTCCCGACTGTCAATTGAAGGTTATGAATATTGGTCAAAAAATGTTGATTTGAAAAGTGTTTGGGGAACAAAACATTGGCAGACACAGGTTAAAGAAACATTGTTTAGAGCATGTCTCATTCCCGTCCAAATGATTTTTTTAAAATGAAACTGTGCAACAGACTAGCTGTTTGGGCTTAGCAACGATAAGAGAATTGAATATGCCTAGTATACCTGTCCCTACAAAAATCAAGGATTGGCAGAAATATATCAATGCCACTTTTAGTGAACTTACAGACTGGGTCCAGAATGGTACATTTAACACTTCATTGGCACGTCCGGGCGGGTGGTTATTGTGGCCTATAGACACCAACGGGTGTCATCAACGTTTTGTCACCTCCTCGGGGGGTTTCAGGACGAGTAGGGCAGACCCTCGCTACATATCACCTGAACATGCTGAAATTATTACTACATATAGCGTGGGAAAATTGTGTCAACAATGGTTAAAATCATCTACGCTAGATGCAGTTAAGACACATCTCACTCTCCTGTCTAATAACACTGACTTGCAAGATTTTTTGTCAGGCCCGAAGACACCACATTGGAAACGTTATTTTACGAAGTGTACAATGAAATATGGAAATTTTCCCAACAAGAGGCTGCGGCCCGGTTAAGGCAGATAGATCAGGAAAATTTGAAAAAGGCATCAGCTGTTGTGGATAATGGAATTCACACCCTGTCCGACCGAATATATACCATTGACAACATTGTTTCTTCTGCCATAGACATTATACGATCTCATATGTCTTCATTATATCATGGACAAAGTCAAACAAGGTCCATTATGCAGTTGGGATGGACACTTCAGACACTGAAGGCGGGTCGCGTTCCATGGCAGCACATCAGAGCCAGGGAGATATTTTTTTCCTTTAATTTGACACGTCAACAACAACTGACGGCTAAGAAGGAGGCGACTTATGTCATGCTTAACATTGAAAAATTGGAAAGATTGCCTTTTACCGTGGCTGAGATTCCCTCAGCTGAGTGGTTAATACAAGGGGTTATTAATCTGCCCATTTCTACACTACAATTCACTTCTTGTTTAAAACATGTTCCGGTGGGTAGATATGAAAAGCTGGGAGATAGTTATATACATGAGGTGTGGGAACTTCCCTTCTTGTTCAAATGTCTTAATGGCATGAGAGAGGTTTTTCTTAGCGGTAGTGAATGCGAGACTTCAGTCAGCCATTCGATGATTTGTAAGCAGCTGTCCTTGCATGGGGCATGTAATGCTTCGGTTGCGAACTTGGCTTGCTATCTGAAGGGAGTTCAGGTCCCCTTGATTAAAAGCACATTCCAGGTGCTTTCAAACGGCAGCTACGTCCTCCTCAATAGTGAAGACTGTTGTGGCATGTGGGCCGGAATAGTTTACGTTATTTCGGTCACCAAGGTTGTTACTTGCTGCGGGAATGTGTTGTTTCCCCCCCCACTAAATTAAGGGAGGTAGCAGATATCTGCCCTCACATTGCTACTTCCAAGATGAATTTCGACAATTTAAGTAGACTAAAGACTTTATTGTTTCAAAAGCATGTGGCCCTTACATCTGCGCGTGAGATCTACGCACTTCAGGTGGCAAGGTCATCAGCAGAAATACAGTCCCTGTTGAATACCAACTTTCCGAGCCACTTTGGTGAACCCGTGGGACATATATTTAATGCGTCCAGCACAGCTGGATTGGCACATTTTTTCAAAGCCGTAGGTGTTGGTTTCGTTCACACCTTCTCTTCCATATTCGGTTTAATACCTTTGGCTATTCATTCAATTTTCGGAAGCATTTTGGGGGGATTTCTGATCACTTTGGCTTTATTAGCCTGCATTTTGCTGTTGCTGTTGTTTTTCCGCAATGGCTGTCCCGCCGCAACAAGAACGAATGTGGGCGCTCCCATCAGCGCAGCTGTGTCGTGAACGCATGATGCAGCACTTCGGAGCAACACTCCTGGAACATTTGGAGTGTGACTGGTCTCTGTCATTCAGACCGGTTTTGGATTGTGTGCAGCCCGTGTTTTGATGCCGTTGGTGCTCTTTTGAACATGCACTAGACATCTGTCTCTCACAGCAACGCCCCCCAGTGGTTGATGCTGATCTGTTGATGTTCCCGATGAGGGCTCATTCCCAGACATGTGCGCTGCGGCTGCGTTTGCTTCGTGAGGCTGATTACGAAATACCCTTCCTGGAGGAAGTTGATATTAACTCATTCATAGGCCCTGCACGGGATGCCGCCTTGGTTGATTCTGAGGCTTTGGAACACACCTGCTCCTTAATAGTCTTTGGCGTGGATTTTCCGGTCTTGTCATCTGCCGAAGTGGAGAACCTCCTGCTTTCAATACCTACCGTTTGAATTGGATTTAGTCTAAATTGACACTGTTCCATGAATTTGGCTCTTGGCCGCATGCTTATTTTTAAATTTAGGATTAGTGTGCTTTGGTGTCCTCTTGACTTGTTGAAATTATATGTTTTTTAGTTAATTATTTTTTTTCCATAGGGCGTTTTTAGGGCATTTTTATAAGTTTCGATTTGAACCACTTTCTACCGACAAGGGGAGGGTGTAGTGTAGCCATTTTTAATATAACCTTTGCGCATTTGCTTAAAGCATTAGGCCTTTGTGCACTTTGTTCTAGATGCATTTTATTTAGCCTCGCACTGTTATTTTTCAATAACCAGTTTCACGGTCTTGTTTTAATTCTACTATCACACTGTTTAGCTTACTTCAGCACTGGAGTTCTCAAACAATACATTCTTGCTCGCTCTGTGCTTCAGTCAAGGATACAGTCTGGTACATTGCCGATAGACGTGGTAGGAGTTTAGTCTTTAGGGTTCGTAGAAAGTACACATTCTTACGTAGGGACGTTTCTTAGAACACCGACGTGTTAATTATAAAAACACTTCCTAGTCCTAGTACACGCAAGAGGGAGATTCCGACCAGGGAACCACAACTAGACGCTGACTGCCCTGTTGCAGATGCTGATCCAGGTCACAGGCCTTTGCTCAGGTATGAGAGATGATGTCCTCCCGGGGGAACCTGAAAGGCAGGCTTAGAGCTTAACATGCTGTGCTCAAAATAGAACTTAGAAGAGAGAACGTAATCTAGTAGCACTATGATAGCGTTATTTCTATGTTTCACTCTCCTTGTTACTATTTCAATCCTACTGTGTTGTATGGTTCTGGTTATTGCGGCTCACGCCTTGTTATCTAAAATGCAGTTGTTTTATTAAATCAATCTGTAAAACTTAAACTGCCTCTGTCATTTGTATATGAGACCACACTGGGTATGAGAGAACTGGTTGGGATCTGAGTCACCACGACTTCCCTGGAAAGCACTAAGATGTCATGCGCTCGGCTGCCCAATTATCTCTTTCCTCTGGGAGAGATAAGGCACTGCTAGTTAGCCGGAGCAGAGCCGGATTGGGGGTGACAAGGGTCCTTTGCCGTGGGTTAGACTTAGTCCCCCACACTGTGAACGATCCTGCCACCCAAAAATCCAGTAGTCTCATTAGGATAATGAGAGCCTACGCGACAAGGCAAGGGTCGCTCCCCTAGGGGGCAAATTATATTTAGGCCATTTCTGCCCCCCTTGGGGGCAGATTGGCCTATTTTTATGAGACCAATCTGCCCCCAAGGGGGACACAAACCACTAGACACCAGGGTTTTTTTTTTTTTACGTGAATTTCACGCAAGGGTCGCTCCCCTGGGGGCAAAATTTATTTTAGGCCATTTCTGCCCCCCCCCCCCCGGGGGGCAGATCAGCCTATTTTGATTAGGCCGATCTGCCCCCAAGTGGGGCAGAAACCACTAGGCACCGGGGATTTTTTTTTTTTTCTTTTACAGATGGGGAGCGACCCCTTGCACAAGGAAAATTGTATTTAGGCCATTTCTGCCCCCTTTGGGGGCAGATTGGGCGATTTTTGCTACGCCAATCTGCCCCCAAGGGGGGCAGAAACCACTAGGCACCGGAGATTTTTTTTTGTGCCAATGTCACGCAAGGGGAGCGACCCCGTAGGCAAGGGTCGCTCCTTGGGTGGGGGGGGGGGTTGAGGGGTTGGGGGGGCAGGGGAGCAAATTTATTTTAGGCCATTATTAGGCCGATCTGCCCCCGGGGAGGGCAGAAACCTCTAGGCGCCAGGGCAAATTGTTTTTTTGTGTTTTTTTTTTGTTTGTTTTTTTCAGAAATGGGGAGCGACCCATTAGGCAAGTGTCGCTCCCCTGGGGGGCAAATTGTATTTAGACCATTTCTGCCCCCCTTTGGGGGCAGATTGGCCGATTATCGGTCAATCTGCCCCCAAGGGGGCAGAAACCACTAGGCACCGGGGATTTTTTTTTTGCGCCAATGTCACGCAGGAGGAGCGACCCCGTAGGCAAGGGTCGCTCCCGGGGAGGGTTTGGGGGGGGGGGGAATTTATTTTAAGCCATTTCTGCCCCCCCTGGGGCCGTCTGAGCTAGAGGCCAAAATCCACAGGTAGGCACTTTGCAAAAAACACCTCTGTTTTCTGTGAAAAAATGTGATGTATCCACGTTGTGTTTTGGGCCACTTCCTTTCGTGGGCGCTAGGCCTACCCACACAAGTGAGGTACCATTTTTATCGGGAGACTTGGGGGAACACTGGGTGGAATGAAATTTGTGGCTCCTCTCAGATTCCAGAACTTTCTGTCACCGAAATGAGAGGAAAAAGTGTTTTTTTTTGGCCACATTTTTATGTTTGCAAAGGATTCTGGGTAACAGAACCTGGTCAGAGCCCCACAAGTCACCCTATCTTGGATTCCCCTGGGTTTCTAGTTTTCAGAAATGCGCTGGTTTGCTAGGTTTCCCCAGGTGCCGGCTGAGCTAGAGGCCAAAATCCACAGGTAGGCACTGTTTTCTATGAAAAAATGTGATATGTCCACGTTGTGTTTTGGGGAATTTCCTGTCGCGGGCGCTAGGCCTACCCACACAAGTGAGGTATCATTTTTATCGGAAGACTTGGGGGAACGCTGGGTGGAAGGAAATGTGTGGCTCCTCTCAGATTCCAGAACTTTCTGTCACCGAAATGTGAGGAAAACGTGTTTTATTAGCCAAATTTTGAGGTTTGCAAAGGATTCTGGGTAACAGAACCTGGTCAGAGCCCCACAAGTCACCCCACCTTGGATTCCCCTAGGTCTCTAGTTTTCAAAAATGCACAGGTTTGGTAGGTTTCCCTAGGTGCCGGCTGAGCTAGAGGCCAAAATCTACAGGTAGGCACTTTGCAAAAAACACCTCAGTTTGCTTTAAAAAAATGTGATGTGTCCACGTTGGTTTTTGGGGCATTTCCTGTCACGGGCGCTAGGCCTACCCACACAAGTGAGGTATCATTTTTATCGGGAGACTTGGGGAAACGCTGGGTGGAAGGAAATTTGTGGCTCCTCTCAGATTCCAGAACTTTCTGTCACCGAAATGTGAGGAAAACGTATTTTTTTAGCCAAATTTTGAGGTTTGCAAAGGATTCTGGGTAACCGAACCTGGTCAGAGCCCCACAAGTCGCCCCATCTTGGATTCCCCTAGGTCTCTAGCTTTAAAAAATGCACAGGTTTGGTAGGTTTCCCTAGGTGTCGGCTGAGCTAGAGGCCAAAATTTACAGGTAGGCACTTTGCAAAAAACACCTCTGTTTTCTTTCAAAAAATGTGATGTGTCCACGTTGTGTTTTGGGGCATTTCCTGTCACGGGCGCTAGGCCTACCCACACAAGTGAGGTATCATTTTTATCGGGAGACTTGGGGGAACGCTGGGTGGAAGGAAATTTGTGGCTCCTCTCAGATTCCAGAACTTTCTGTCACCGAAATGTGAGGAAAACTTATTTTTTTAGCCAAATTTTGAGGTTTGCAAAGGAGTGTGGGTAACTGAACCTGGTCAGAGCCCCACAAGTCGCCCCATCTTGGATTCCCCTAGGTCTCTAGTTTTAAAAAATGCGCTGGTTTGCTAGGTTTCCCTAGGTGCCGGCTGAGCTAGAGGCCAAAACTTTTTCCTTCCAAATATAAGAGTGTGTGTAAAAAAGACGTCTATTTGAGAAATGCCCTGTAATTCACATGCTAGTATGGTCACCCCGGAATTCAGAGATGTGCAAATAACCACTGCTCCTCAACACCTTATCTTGTGCCCATTTTAGAAATACAAAGGTTTTCTTGATAGCTATTTTTCTACTCTTTATATTTCAGCAAATGAATTGCTGTATACCAGGTATAGAATGAAAACGCAATTCAGGGTGCAGCTCATTTATTGGCTCTGGGTTCCTAGGGTTCTTGAAACCTACAAGCCCTATATATCCCCGCAACCAGAAGAGTCCAGCAGACGTAAAGGTATATTGCTTTCGAAAATCTGACATTGCAGGAAAAAGTTACAGAGTAAAACGTAGAGAAAAATTGCTGTTTTTTTACCTCAATTTCAATATTTTTCTTTTTCAATTGTTATTTTCTGTAGGAAACCCTTGTAGTATCTACACAAATGACCCCTTGCTGAATTCAGAATTTTGTCTACTTTTCCGAAATGTTTAGGTTTCTGGGATCCAGCATTGGTTTCACACCCATTTCTGTCACTGACTGGAAGGGGGCTGAAAGCACAAAAAAATGTAAAAATGGGGTATGTCCCAGTAAAATGCCAAATTTGTGTTGAAAAATTGGGTTTTCTGATTCAAGTCTGCCTGTTCCTGAAAGCTGGGAAGCTGGTGATTTTAGCACCGCAAACCCTTTGTTGATGCCATTTTCAGGGAAAAAACCACAAGCCTTCTTCTGTAGCCACTTTTTCCCATTTAAAAAAAAAAAAAAAAACGAAATGTTCACTGTATTTTGGCTAATTTCTTGCCCTCCTTCAGGGGAACCCACAAAGTCTGGGTACCTCTAGAATCCCTAGGATGTTGGAAAAAAAGGACGCAAATTTGGCTTGGCTAGCTTATGTGGACAAAAAGTTATGAGGGCCTAAGCGCGAACTGCCCCAAATAGCCAAAAAAAGGCCTGGCACAGGAGGGGGAAAAGGCCTGGCAGCGAAGGGGTTAATAAAGCCCCCAGGTGGGCCAGGTCCCGGGGACATGTTAAAAATAAGTAGGGGCTGTCTGCTCTGACTTGGTGGGAGCTTTGACAGGACTAAATCTCAGTAAAAAATGTACTTCCAACAAGAGCAGCCTGTCAGTTGACTACCTAGTGTTCTACTGCAGCCTCCCAGAGTGTTCTAAAGAACAACTAGAGTGCTAACAGTCTTACTTATGACAAATGTGTGGCACAACAGAAGCCATCTTGAGTCAAACTGGTAAAACTTAAAATGTTTAATTTAGAAAGGAACAAAATAAGGGTGTTCATTTTGTCAGAGAAATTATGGTTAGTGCTGTAGGAGAAAAAGCCTTTACAATGAAGGCTGAACCCTGCATGCAATTACCACGCACGCTTAACCACACATAGCATTAACATTCATGCCTTTACCACACATGCAATTACAACAAATTTAGTTGTGAAGGAATATATGGTAAAGGCGTATTTGTTGTAAAGAGTTTACAGATAAGTATTATATATATATATATATATATATATATATATATATATATATCTAAAATCATTTTGCGTGGGTTTTTTTTAGGGTTTAGGTTGGGTATGCGTTTTTGGGTGGCAAGGGCATTTTTAGAGTTTAGGGTGGGTACGGGTTTTTTGGTGGCAAGGGTGATTTTAGGGTGGGTGTGGGTTTTTGGGTGCTGAGGGTAATTTTAGGGTGGGTATGGGTTTTTGAGTGGCAACGGTCATTTTAGGGTTGGTATGGATTTTGGAGCACCAAGGGTCATTTTAAGAGTTTAGGGTGGTTATGGCTCTTTGAGTGGCAAGGGTAATTTTAAAGTTTAGATGGGTATGGATTTTTGAGTGGCAAGGGACATTTTAGGGGTTAAGGTTGGCATGGGGTTTTGAGTGGTAAATGTAATACACGGTTTTAGGGTGGGTATGAGGTTTTGGGTGGCGAGGGAATTTATAGGGTTTAGGGTGTGTATGAGTTTTTGGGTGGCAAGAGCATTTTTAGGGTTTAAGGTAGGTACCGGTTTTAAGGTGTTTTTAGGGTTTAGGGTGAGTATGGGTTTTTGGATGCTAAGGTTTTTAGGGTGGGTATCAGAGGTGGTTGGATTAACACACAGTGGTCCAAATTACTTTATGTTAAAAATAATCCACTCAAATTCACTGAAAAAAACAAAACTGAATTTAATAAACAAAGGTTATAGGGACATTGTAGTTGGGCTCACATTGTAAACGTACAAAACCATGGAAATTCAGCTGTTAGTTATTTCAAGTAACTCTAACTCGTGCCCTTAGGTAACTATAACTCGCATCCTTGCCATGCACTGCTAATTACCCCAATACTACAGCATTAATGTCATCTTTTGGAATCTTTTAGAATACCATTGATAACCTTACTATAACATTTGTAGTCAAATTATTGATGAGGTAACTGCATGGTGGGAGCACGAGTTACAGTTACCTTAGGGAATGAGTCATAGCTACTTGAAATAACTGTAATAGCTGAATTTCTATGTTTTTTTATGTTTGAAATGTGAGCCTAACTATACTGTCCCTGCAACGTGTGGCTTTTCCAGTAAATAAATAAAGATATATATATGTATTCACTAAAAAAAACAAAGACAAAGGTTACAGAGATGTTTTATATATATATATATATATATATATATATATATATATATATATATATATATATATATATATATATATATATATATGTTCAAGTTGAAAATCAAAGGTTACAGGAATGTTATAGTTACGCTCACCTTTCACACATACAAAACCATAGAAATTCAGCGAGTTATAGTTACCTGAAATAACCAACTGTAACTGCTGAATTTCTATGGTTTTGTAGAAGTAAATTCAGAACCTAACTATGACGTCCCTGTAACCCTTGGCTATTTCAATTAATTTCTATGTTTTTTTTTTAAGTAAATCAATATTAATTACTATACGTTAATCCAACCATCGCCGTGCACTGAGGGTTGGCCGTAGGGCCTACAGCCAAGCCCTGATAATTACCCAACCCTGTGCCACGCACAGCCTTTGGCCGTATGCAGTGGGGTTTGGCCACAGGTCCTGTGTCTGTCAGTGGATCTGTGAGTGGGTGCATGAGTGTCTGAGTGGGTGTGAAAGTGGGTGCATGACTATCTGAGTGCATGTATGAGTGAATGAATTAGTGTATGAATGAGTCTGTGAATGTTTTTTTTTTTTTTGTGCATATCCTAGATAACATTTCAGGATATTGCACATAAAGAAGAAAACTCATTTTAAACCCATAATTTGACCCTAAAACACCCCAATCCCACATCCCTGCGGTTAGGGTACCCTTATCATGTCTATTTTCAGACTTGGGGACCCTCTCTGATAACATAAAATGGTGGCTGCAACTTTCTATTCAGGTTGCGGCTAGTCAATTAGAGCGATTCTACTTACATGTGCATTCATGAATTTTTGCAAATATTCACGATTTATTCGTGGTCAGAGATATACAAATTAATTTTCCCTTTAATATCTCCAAAACTGCTCAATAAATTTACACCACATAAGCAAAAGCACAATCTGCGTACCGAAAGCTAGCTTTCTGCCAAATTTGCTCTAATTCCATCTCGCAGTTCGGGCTGTAGTCGTGCCTACAAGGTACTATGGGAATGAACATAGGAAACTGGGACATTATAGTTAGGTTGACATTTTACCAATGCAAAACAATAGCAATTTAGCAGTTATTGTTATATTTATACTTAGCTGAAAAAACTACAACTAGTGCAGTTGACTATCTTTACATATATATACACACACCTATATATAGAGAGAATAGATTAGATAGATATATTGTTTAGGTTTGCTTAACAAATGTATGGTTTTATATATTATATATTTTATGCTTAACATGTATATAGTTCACTGCATAGTTTACATATAAGTTAACTGATTAGATACTTATGGGTCTCTGTTTTATTTGTCTGTCACAATATGTGAATATGATCACAACAATTGTATCTTCAAGTGCTTCACTACTGAAATATTGAGGGAACTATACAAGTAAATTACAAAATATATTTAAAAATATTTATAAAAAATACAGAAAAAATCAGCTTCATGTAAGCAACACTTGAAATTCTGAGTTAAAATAATACAACCTCATGTTGATATATTATTTTCCTTCTACATGTATATCCTTTCCATGTAGTAATGTATCTAAATATATATTACTTTACTCATGTACAAAAGAAAACTTTGACTGTCTCCAGTGCACTATTTTATCTCTTGTTCTAAACTGCTCCCAATATATCCTCTAGCTACACTCTCTGACTCATCCCAAACCTCATTCTTCTACAACGATCTTCAAATCTTTTAAGAAACTTCCTTCCTCTATCCCACCTAGGCTTACCCCAAACCTCATTTTACTACTATAATCTCCTAATCCCTTTCTAGACTAGTCCCTTCTTCATCTTTCCTTTGACTCATTCCAAAACCTCATCTTACTAGTATGATCTCCCAAATAACACTTTTCAGACTGTTCCCTCCTCCAATATCCTATTCAATCCAACTAATACACTTGCATGCCCATTGCTCAAATTAACAATTTCCATTTCTCTATACTAATCCTTTTTGGGTTCCGGGGTAGCATGCTCCTTGCCAAAAAGTGCTTTGACACTTCGTCAGGGGTAGTAAGAGATTATATATATATATATATATATATATATATATATATATATATATTTCAAACATACAAAACCAGAGAATTACAGCAGTCGTAGTTAGAGTTCTTTCTAGTAACTAAAACTCGTGCCCTAAAGTAACTATAATTCGCTTCCCTGCCATGCACAGTTTTCTTTTCAATAATTTTACTGCAAATATTGCAGTGATATTATCAATTATGTCATGGATGATGTTATGAGTGATGTAATACATGGGGTAGTTAGCATTGCATGGCGAGGACGTGAGTTCTCTATGGTACGAGTTATAACTAACTATAACTGCTGAATTTCTATGGTTTTGTATGTTTGAAATGTGAGCCTAACTTTAACATTCCTCTAATCTTCGTTCTTTCAGTGAATGACTAAGTTTTTTTTAATGTTAAGTAATTTTAATTCCTTGAAGTTGTGGTGGTGGTGGTGGGGTTGGCCACTGGACCAGGCCCTGCAGCCAGCCCATTATAACCACCCAAACACACACCACACACACACCACACACAGCCTTCGGCCGAATGTGGTGGGGATTGATCGCAGGGCCTGGCTTAGGGCTGGGCCCTGGAGCCTACTCCCATTACCACCCAACCCCACACCACTCATGAAGTGCTGCTTTGTTTGGTGGAGATGTGATCATAGTCTTGTGCATCAAGAAAGTGACCCCAAAATCAAGGGGAAACGCGCTTGGGGGTAATTTTAGTAAGCTGCCCATCATCCTGGGAAATAAGCGCAAAGACATTGCATAGCACTAATATGTATGGGATGGGGCCAAAAGGGCAGGGCTTCTAGGCCATTTTGCACACAGAACACAATTTCGTAGCTTTACTTTTTTTTTTTTTTGGAAATGTGTGGATCACCTAAGGGCCGTGCGCAGCTCGCAGGGGAATCAGCATTTAAAAAAAAAAAACATTGGAGCCCACAGAATTCCCCTTCCCATGTGGGTGAAAACACCTTGGTTTTTTAAAAAAAAAGTTCTCCCAGGTGGGGGCCGGCCTGATGCTACAAAGGCCAACCCCCATTTACAATTCCTGTGCCTAGTGGGTTTCCTAGCTGTGGATCATGGCACAATCATGATCCACAGCTAGGAAACCATTTCAGGGAGGCCATGATTGAAAGGTGAGGCTCTCCCCTTTCAAATGAGGCCTCCCTGAAACATGGGAGGCTTGTTTGGCCTTTTTATCCCCAGCAAAGTGGGAGAGGGAGCTTGCCTGCTCTTAGAGTCAGCTCCAGTGGGTAAAGTGACGTATGGACAAGAAGAGGGGGTCAAGATCTAATGTGAAAGCAATTCCAGGGGTCCCCATGCTCCTGAGGATCCTTTTCAGCCCTCCCCGGGCTCGGCCAATAGCAGACAGAAGCATCAAGGAGGGTGTGCATGTGTTTGCCATTGGCCAGCACCCGCACTTATAGGGTTAAAGGTAGCTTGAGAGGTCCTTCATTTGAGACAATATGGGAGAATCATGTCAATAAAGTCGTCCTGTTATCAGACATCTTCATTTATTTATGGACAAAAGAACACTTCCTGGGATCGCTAATCCTAATAAAGGACTGGGAGACTGATACTCCAAATGACCTATGTACAAGTAAATTGTGAATGTTTCCTGGTGACACTGAATGGGTATTTCAAAGGTAATAACCCCCCAAAATAGCGATGTTTGTTTCTGTGATGGGTCATCATAAATACATTTCACCTTTGTGGATTTACCATTATGGGGTTGGTGAAGAGATGTTAAACTATGTTGACAGCTTACGGGGACATATGCTGTTGGCTGAACTACTAGTTGAGGTCCAAGCCTACATTCATATAATGGTTTTCATGCCTAATTTAGGTAATTTTAGGAGTGAATCTTTCTAAATGTAATTTATAAAATAAAATCAGTTGATCAAACTATATAATATTTATTATAAATGACCTCAAGTGCCTAACGATTAACCTCTAGGCTGCTAAGCCTTTTCTCCCCTGGTGTTTATCTCTTTTTGGCTGCTGGTGATAGTTTGCACTTAAACAGCCATAGCTTTTTTCCCCAAACAAGGTGTCTGCACCAAACTTGTGTCCTTGTTTTGAACAATCTTGGGGATCCTAAAGGTTTTGATGGTTTGTAGTTTTCCCTGGAGGGAACAGAGAAAATAGCCAAAATAAAGCTACATTTTGTTTTTTGGGGGAAAAATGGTAAAAAAGAGCATGGTGCAAGGACATAGTGTTTTTTTTGGTCAAAACTGCATAAACAAAAGGTTTGCTCTACTAGGATCAACATCTTCCAAGGTTTAAGGAACAAACAGAGTAAGTCAACAAAGTTTTTTAATTTTTTATTTTTTTAAAGGTAGGCCATTTTTTTACATATTTTTGGGGGGCTTCCCTGTATTTGCAGTTAATGGTGAAACAGGTGTGAAACTGCTGGGGATCCTCAAAAGCTGTACATTTCTGAAAAGTAGACAACATTCAAAATTCAGCAGTAGGTAATTTGTGTCGGGCTGTTAAGGTCTTCCCAAAGAATCTCACAGCTGAAATAAAAAGAATGAATCAAAATGAGTAAACGCTATTTATTTGTGACAACATTTTCATCTGTAATTTTTGGTCTCTGGCTGATTTACAAAAGCAATTTATTGTTATGTCTGATAGACCTTCCTGACTGCAGAAAAATATAGGGTTTGTAGGTTATCTAACAACATGAGATACCCAGAGCTAAAAACTGAGTTGCACCTTACAAAAATGTTCATTGTTTACCCACTACAATGAAATGCATATGGCAAAATAAAATGAATGAAAAATGTGAATGAAGGAAACCTACATATTTTTGAAATATACACAAGATACTAGTTTAGGAACAGTTGTTATTTGTACCCCTCTGATTGTGTGCTTAGCAATATTATCGTGGTTTAGAGGGCATTTTGCAAAATGCCTTCCTTTTTTATCACTGGCTTACATATAGAAGCTCCAAATGCAGAAAACTCCAATTGGTAATAACAAATACTTTATTATTCTGGATTCCCACAAGCCTCCTGATTAAAACGGTATCCTGCTTGTGTAGCTGGGCCTAGCACCTGCAAAACGAAACTCTCCAAAGTATAGCCTTGAGAAATTAATTTCTGAAAACTAGACACCAGGGGCAGTCCAGGGTGGTGTTACTTGCACGGATCCTAAGAGGTTTTTTCACTCACAGAGGAGCCCTTGCAAACGCACATTTTCACCATATTTCTGTGAGGGAAAGTTCTGGAACCCACTAATTTCCTACCACCAAGTTTGACGCCTTCAAGGCAAATATGAGGAAGTTGTTTGCGAAACACACATGCACACAGGCGATGGATGAGTCACTTGATCAAAAGCAAGGAAATCAGGATCTCCTTTCTTATCTAACTGCGACTGACCAGTTGCAGAAACAAAATGGCCAAAAGAGAAATGCTCTTCTCTCTGGGACTTCGCCATGACTTAAGATATCCTGGTTGATCTTCCTGATGACTGTGATGATTGGATCAACTTAGCAGTGAAACTGGATCATTATCTTGGTGAGAAGACTGGGAGGGATCCTAAAGTAGTTGCCAATCTTTCTGACTAAAAGAATAAGGACCTCACCCCTCCACTAATGGTTCGAAGTCTATGCAGACTGGAGGGATGTGTGGTTCACTGACAAAGTAAGAGAAAGAGAGGAATCATAAAGATAAGTTGTGGATCTATTGTGGCAAAGTTCTTTCCCAAGGAATGTCTATCAAAGCATAAATTGACCAAAGCAGTGGCAATAATACTAGATATAACCTTGGAGGTCCAGGAAAATCTCAAGACCCAATAGTAAGTTAGACTCCTCCATCAGCTGCAAACCCAATTCAGAGCTTTCATGTTACAACAAAGCCAGCCCAACCATCGCCCCATGCTTTGCGACATAATCAACACATCATTCGACACCGTCACCTTCCCAGACCCCTGGAAGCACACAGAAATCACTGCACTCCTAAAAAAGCCCAAAGCTGACCCGGACGACCTCTCCAACTACTGCCCCTTCTCTTTCCTCCCTTTCCCCGCCAAGGTCACGGAAAAACTAGTAAACACACGCCTATCCCACTCCCTGGAGGAAAACAACACACTCGACCCCTCCCAGTCCGGTTTCCGCAAGAACTACAGCACGGAAAACGCCCTCATAGCATGCACTGACGACATCAGAACCAGAGTCGATAAGGGTGAGACCATCGCACTCATCGTCTTAGACCTCTCTGCGGCCTTTGACAGTCTGCCATCACACACTCCGCACATGCCTCCACAATGCAGGGATTCAACAAAAAGCCCTAGACTTGTTCACCTCCTTCCTCACTGATAGAACCCAAAAAAGTCTGCCTCCCTCCTTTCCAATCCACTGCCACCAAAATCATCTGTGGTGTCCCCCAGGGATCCTCCCTCAGCCCCATTCTCTTCAACATTTACATGACCCTGCTCGCCAACACCCTTCGACCATACGGAATCACCATCCTCTCCTACGCAGACGACACCCAACTCATCATCTCCCTCACCCGCAACCCTACTACCGCCAAAACCAACCTCCACACTACACTCCTCGACACCGCCACCTGGATGACTGCCAACCACCTCAAGCTCAACTCTAACAAAACCAAAATAATCCTTTTTGGACCCAACAAAAACATATGGGACGACTCCTGGTGGCCCACCGCCCTAGGCCCCTAATCCAGAACACATCGGCACGCCTCATCCTGGATCTCCCTTCTCATGAACACATCTCACCACACCTAAGATCTCTTCACTGGCTCCCCATCGACAAGAGGATCACCTTCAAAATCCTCATCCACGCGCACAAATCCCTCCACAACGATGGCCCAGCCTACCTCAACAAAAGAGTGAACTTCCACACTCCCATCTGCCACCTCCGATCTGCCGACCTCGAACTTGCCACAATCCCCTGCATCAAACGCACCACCATAGGAGGCAGATCCTTCTCCTACCTCACCCCCAAGTCCCTCCCTACCAACCTCCGCAAGACCCAAGACCTCCAGCTCTTCAGAAAAAAACTAAAGACATGGCTAGTTGAACAGTGACCCTTCCCCCCCACCCCCCAGCGCCTTGAAACCCTAACGGGTGAGTAGCGCGCTCTATCAATTTTTTTGATTGATTGATTGATTGATGTTATGGCCAATGTTTTAACTGAAGAATGTCATCATCTGGCCATACCCATTATCTTACCCCTGTCTTCACAACACTATGTCCTTCCTATACTCAGGTTGGATGAAGAATGCCATTGACACAACCTATGCTAAGTGTCTAGCTATACATTTTCTTATGAAAGAGCCCTTAGAACGTGTTGGAGATGCAGATATCACTGAACTGTGTTCAAGACAAATCACTTATCAAATAGAACTCATTACCATGGAATGTGATAACTGCAATTTTGAAACATTTATTTTCAAACTTATGGACACTATTTATTTGGTTTCATATTGGGAATCCACTGGTTCTATCAGCAAAGGTCAAAGACCGAATGGTGCTTGTTGAAGGTGACCCATGACTCCACTGCTACCTGAATTATTATGAGGCACCTCCATGGTCAGTTATCCACTTGTCATGAGTAGTGGTGGAAGCCACTCATGAGAGTGGCCTACCCACTCAGTACCGTGGTTTCCAAGATAGGTAAGCTAGTGTCTTGCCCCCACACTGGAGTTTTGACTTCCAGATAGACCTGCAACCAGGGGCAATTTTACTATGCATACCTCAACAAGGAAAGAAAATGAACATCTACATGAGCAGATCGAGGAGCTTGTGGTGAATAGGTTTAACAACATCTCCAGTGTCCTCGCCGCTGTTTTATGCCAAAAAAGAACAGAGAATTCTGGCTCTGTATATATGCTAGATTAGAGCACACTAAACATAGCCAAGATAAAGAACAGGTACCCATTACCCTTGACTTCAGTACTCCTGGACCAAGTACGACAAGCAGCTATTTATACAAAACTGAACCTACACTGGCCATACCATCTGTCACAGTCCAAGAAAGATGAGTGAACATTTTGCATGAAGTAAGAGCTCTGCGCGTGTTTGTCTTTCAGGCTCAGTAACTCTCCAGTGGCACCACAGTTTTTTTTTAATAAATGAGGTCCTTCAGCACTTTCTGAACAAATGTGTGGCCACTATGTAGAAAGTATTTTAATCTACTCCAATTACTGAACCTGAGCATGTGGAACAGGTGTGAGCTGTCCTTCAATGTCTATGCGAGCACCAACTTTTTGCTAAGCTTGAAAAATTGATTTTTCACACTACAGTTGTTGAATTTCTTTATAATTCCGGTGGATACAGATGGACCAAAGAAAGGTCAAAGCTCTTTTGTACTGGCCTTCCCGTGACACAGAAGTTCAACGTTTACTATGACTTGCAAATTTCTCCAGGCAGTTTCTTATTAACTTCTCTAGTTGTGTGCCCCTACAACCTGTTTCTTGCAGAAAGGAGATGTTTTTTTTTCTTGGACCCTGCAATCAGAAGTTGCCGTCCAAAGGTTGAAAGAGGGTTTCACCTCAGCCCACACTGTCAGACACAAAGACCCTTCACCTCCATATTTGGTGGAGGCTGACATTTCACATTTCGCAACTGGTGGAGCAATGCCTCAAAGAGACCCCTCGATTAGATAACTTCATCCTGTGGCATTGTTCTGCAAAAAGCTGCTCTCTGCTGAACGCAATTATAGTATCAAGAATGGAGGTGTAACTTCCTAGAGCCCACCATACTGCAACCATTTATTCAGACCACATAAACCTGCAATTTCTATGCTTGATAAGAGCTGTGTCCCCAGACTGTGCTAGATATTGTTTTTCATTAACTTTACAATAAAAAAATGACCAGGAACAAAACCCTTAAAGAAGATGCTTTGTCCAGGCTTGGGGAGCACTCTTTTGACCATCCACCATGATGGATATGTGATAGATAGAACAGCCTAAGAAAGATTTCTTGATGATGTCTGTTCTGCTTCTGTTCAAAGACCCCAAATTTAGGATGTTTTGTGCTTCTAAAAAAACAAGCTTGGAATGTACCTACTACAGACGCCTATCTGTAGGCACTTCATTAGTGTCATGCTGCACCCCCTGGCAGGGCATCCTAGAGAGCATTAAACTCTTCTATACATTCAGCATTGGTTTTGGTAAAGTCAGACTAAGGGTGCCCAAACGTCTGTACAGAACTGCACAATCTGTGCCCGCAATAAAAAGATAAATAAAAAAAAAAAACTCATTTTTGGCCCACTGGACTGCTACAGCTGAGTTGTTTTTCCCTTGGAATACTGTCTATATGAACTGGTAACCACTGTGCCTCCAGTTGGTAGCCAGACTACCATGTTATTCGTGGTGGATCTATTAACCAAACTGACACATCTTGTTCCACTCTGAATATATCCTGTGCTAAGAAATTGGAGGATATTTTAATTCAACATCGCTGCATGACTACATTGGGGTTCCTGCTGCTATTATCTTTGACTTTTGGTGTTGATTTGCCAAGTGAATGACAAAAAGAACATGTAAACCAAATGACCGAACACTTCTTTTGATGCTTGTTGAACACCTATAACACAGACTGGGTAGAAACGCTCATTCTTGTCTGAGTTTGCTTACAACTGAGTTCATCATCATCATCACTTTATTTCGGTAAAAGCATACCATAAAAGTACAATACATGCGATCCAAGAGAAAAGTTGTAAAAGGAGTACAAACAAGATAAATTACAGACTCTAAAAAGAGAGATAATAAAAGCGAAATAAGATAATAACATAAAAGATTTTCGTTTTCCATAAATATAATGCTTAAAAGGACCTCCAGTCCCGGCTAAAACATCGGGCTAATGAACTTGCACTTAAATACAACGACTGTACATTAAGTGCCTACTTGTAAAATCTGTTAACGAGTCTTATTCTTTAAAACCACTACTCTGATTCAAAACATTTTGCCACAGGGCAAACTATTTGTACGGATGAATCTGATTTAAATACTCTCTCAGCAGATGCACACTTCCTAAAACCCATTTGTTTGCATAAGGGAATAATCCAAAAAGCCCTCTGTTTACCATATGCACAACATTGAAAAAGAACATGAAGATCAGTTTTTTCGTGTTTACAACCCATCGGACATAACTTAGACTTATTAGTAGAATTGGGCCATTTATAGGTTAAAGAGCACAGAGGAAGAGACCCTATTCTAAATCTGATAAAGAGAGCACGAGCAACTGGAGAGAGTGCTGCATCCATAAAGGGCTCAAACGCGTAGTGGCCTTTAAATTGCAAAAAACTATCACACATGGAAGAGGGCACAACTTCAGTCAATTGAGCAGTTTGGACTTTAAGCCAGAAAGCGTCCTTCAATATCTGAGCGGCATTTTTAGGTATAGAAGAGGGATCCGCCCAATAGGACCCCAAGCCAAGGTAAAGTAAAGACCGTTCAACATAGGCACACCACTTAATTTTGGTATCAAGATTAGTGCCCACCAGTTTGGGCAGCCCACACCTAAATGGGATGAGAGCATCTGAAGACCATAACCGGATCCAAAACAGTAGAGGCCTTAAGGCAGCTATCTGATTGAATGGATAGAGATTTAAGTCTCTATGAATAGGCAAAGTGGGGGTACTTGAGGGAACTCTTAACAACATCTTTAAAAACTGGTTTTCCGCCCTAACCAGATCCTCCAAATTACAGTGACCCCATAACTCAGCACCATACAGACCCCCCCCCAGCTTGTAATTTGTATATTTCAAGTGCAGGAGTCAAGGCAAAACTAGGGGATCCGGTTGCAAATCTCGCAATACCACCCGCCCTTTGCTTCAGGCATGTTAATGATTTCTGGAGATGGGCCTGCCAGTTGTGGGAATCTTCTAGTTTTACACCTAAGTAGTCAAAAGTGCCCACTCTTTCCAAAAAGGTACCTTCTAAATAAACAGGTCTTGTCATTTTGTGCTTTTTGTTTCCGAACACCATATATTTAGTTTTAAGTGAGTTGATTTCCAGACCATGACCTTTGCAAAACTCCACAAATCTTGCAAGCAGACTTGAAAGGCCCTTGGCTGTACGAGAAAGTAATAAGGTATCGTCGGCAAATAGGAGACATGGAAACTTCTGTCCTCCCATAATAGGGGCATCACTAGAACAGTCTAGAAGGTAGGGAATACATGCGTTAATAAATAAAAGAAACAGGGTGGGCGCAAGTACACAACACTGTCTCACACTGCGGACTGTGGGAAATGCTGAAGTCAGTTCACCTCCCAGACCCCATCGTACTCTGGCACAATTGCCTGAGTAAAGATCTTTAATTATATTAAGCATGGAGCTGGGGACTCCAGCTTTGCTCATAACTTCCCCAAGTTTGGGACGCAGGACAAGGTCAAAAGCGGATTTCAAGTCGACAAATGCCACAAAGAGGTGGCCTGAGTTCACGTCTACGGTCTTCCATTTTATAGTAATAAAGCGGAAGACCTGATGAATAGTACTGACCTTGTCTCTGAACCCTGCCTGAAGATGACTTAATACCTGATTTTCCACTATCCAACGCTTCAGTCTGCTTAACAGCTGGTAGCAAAATAATTTTTGCAAATTATCTAATAGGCTGATGGGTCTATAATTCCCTGGAAGGTTTTTCTCGCCTTTCTTGTGTATGGGCACAATTATTGCCTCCTTCCAAGAATCAGGGTAAAGCCTATTGGACAAGGCAGTATTCGATATCCTATTTATATACAGAGTCCAATTAGGTAAATCCGATTTATATAAATCTGAGGAAATTCCATCAGGACCAGAAGCCTTCCCTGGATTCTGGACAAGAATTGCCAACTCAGTTTTTTATAGGGTGAAAGGAGACAGGGGAATCGCCGATGGATGGGATGGTAATATCTCTCCAGAGCTGATGGCAGCAAAATCAGGTGTGGGGCCATACAGCTCCCTAAAGTGGGTTAGCCAGATGCCAGTGGCAATATGGCATTCTGGGATGGATGAAAGGTTTGAATCTCTACGTGTAACCAGAAGACAGAAAAGTTTGGCATTGTGAGCCCTAGCAGCCTCAGCCATTTCACCCCATAATCTCTCATGCTCGAGTTCACACATCTTGCATGTGGATACAGAAATTCTTCTTGCCTTTGCAATAGCTTCCCGATCCTTAGATCTTAATACTTTAATCAAGAAACTCTTAGCCTCTCAACACCTCTTGTCAAACCACTTACTGCTGGATGAAGGAAGAGGGTTTCTTCGATTCGTAATGGTTTTAGTAAACAACTCCTTAAGGGACACAAAAAGGTCCACATGAAAGGACATAACTTCCAGTGGAGTAAATAAAAAATGATCGTCAAAAAGCTGGTGTCTAGAGACTAAGGCACGAAGTTTGTCACATAACTTATTAGACTTCTGGAACGAATCCCATCTCACAACACGCCTATTGCTAGATAGCTTCAGGGCTCCATGGGCTTTGGAAACACGAAAGGACCCAACTCCTGATAAGAGCGATCTATCATAAACAATTTGAAGAGGCGCATGATCACTGGTATGCCGTGGACCCACCTTCACATCTATTATAGAGTGCCAAACCCTTAAATCGAAAATGACATAGTCCAGGATGCCACTATATGATCCCCTAAAAAAAGTTGGTCTAGCGGGGGTATCAGCTGGGAAACGGCCATTGCCAAAACGGAGACCAAAGGTTATTGTAAGATCTATTATCTGCAGCACTCTACTACAAACAGTAGATGACATTGACTGAATTAAGAGAGGGGGGATGTTCCACACTTCATCTTCAATCTGCGTGGCCTCAATAAGGGCAGAATTAAGTTCGATTGGTGCATTAAAATCGCCCGCAATAATGATACGATATTTAGGGCGAAAATCTGAAATTAAATTATGCAGGAGATCTATAGTAACAGACCGATAGTTAGAAGGGCCTGGTCTGTTGTAGATATTAATACAGAGAACTGGATTACCTGAATTGGGCAGTATTACTATTGTCAAGATATCAGGGGAATCTACAAAGAACTCCTTTACTACTACCACTTCAGTCATCCTAACCCAGGTACATAATCCCCCTACTGCCCTGCCTATAGGGGACTGTGTAGCATTTTTAGTATAGGAACAAAACCCTTGCCTATACACACTTTCCGTTGCCCACATTTCCTGGAACATGCAAATACAAAAAGATTCGACACAAGCCCCCCAATCAGAGTCGACTAATTTGCTTTTAATATCAAACACATTCCAAGACGAGAACTTCCCTGTCGAATGTGTAGTGCAACAAGTAGGTTCGCTAGTTGGAGCAACTGGGACATAAGTATTGGTGTGCTCGGTATACAGGGCAGAATTAGATTTCACACAAAAAGCAGTTTGGGGATCCCATAGAGTATAAGCTCCTAAACATGGAAAAGTTCTTAAATATGGTGGAGGCTGCAAATCAGATCTAATACTAGGGTTAGAAAGCTAGAAGAACATAGTCAATCAACATCCGACGTAGCCCCCTATAGCTCAGAATCACATACAGTAGTACGTTTGAAATCAGGACCCATGTCAGTCACAGCAACTAGACTAGATGTTGAACCAATAAGAGCATGATGGCCTGTGGCATTATTTAATGCCGGCATAGTCATGTTTAAAGAGGGAGGCAAGCTCATGGTTCCCAATGCAGGACAGCTAGCACTGAAGAATATATCAAATTCCTTCATCGTGTGATTGCGTGCTTCCATCTGTAATAGGCCTGTGACCAAATGGGGACTTGAAAGATTGAGTTTTATAATGTCCCGCCTGCCAAATCGGCCACTTAACCGTTTGGCCGATACAATGTTAGCATGGATAATTTAGCCACAACCTCTTACATGACGAATCCAGTGTGAGACCTTGTTGGTTAAAGAAAGTTTGTCTCCCCACGAATGTGCTTGGAGCGGAGGGACATTGCACATATAAATGCAATTTTCATTGGGCGTGTGAGAAGACTGGCCAGATACTAATTTGGTGTCCCGGTTCTGATCAGAATTGGAAGGAGAAGATGTAGGTTTTGTCAAAGGTGGCATAGCAGCTCTACTGGAACTAGACCTTTGTTTGGGACCCTGGACAGCCTCGGAGTTCAGCAGCAAATCTGCTAGCAAGGACACAGGGGCCGAGGAATGATTACTTAACAAAGGCAATGGCTTCAGTACATTAGATAGTGGAGGGTCAGTCTTCTTGAGAAGCTTGAGGACTTCAAGCAATAGATGCTTCAGCTCTCCTACCTCACTCTTTAGACTAAAAACCAATGCTAAAAGTTCTTCTCTAGAAGGATCACAATTGGAGAGCAAGGGAACCGGGGAGATCTGTTGGACACCATCAAAGTCTTGTTGTTACAATATAGAGAACCGATTTGAACAGGAGATCCCATGAATGATAATATCAGTGTCTGGGGCTTCCAAATTGGACTTATGTACAGGATATAAAGCGGAATTGTCATTTCGAGAGGGGCTTTTGGAAGCTGGTACTTGGGGCGGGACACTCAGGGGCTGGACATCAGTGGAAGAATGATTTCCAGTAGTTAAAAACAGTATTAGAGTGCCCGATTTCAGCCTCCTCCGAACATTCCTCTCTTTCTTTATTAAGAATCAACTCCACTTCTTCTATTAAATTATCAATCTCTCTGGACACGCAATTGGTATGAGGTTGCGTAACTCTATTAGGTTTTGAAATTTTAGATTTGGCAGGACCCAATTCCGGACTAGCTCTCGCTTTGCGTTTTCCCATTCTGTACAAGGATCTCTGCACCAATATGAGGGCTATTTGAAAGAAAAGGAAAAAATAAGCACAACTATGTAAAATAAAAACCAAAAATCGTACCTTAGGGGCCAGAGGGGGTGCCCAGCCCGGCCTGAGTCAGGTATGAAGGGGCCCAACCTTGGCCCAGACTTCGTAGCACGCTTAATAGCGTCTGCGTTCTGGAAGCACAGCAAGGGTCCTAATGGATTGAATTAACTTAAACTCCACAGGCCTCACTATAGCAATTTCAGGATCTAAACTCCGGTCACTGGAGCAAACAAAGAGGTATGGCCCAGCCTCTTCCAGGCGCTGACCGGCGCAGGACGGGCCCGCCCTTGGCCTGGGCTTTGCCCGCGTGCGTCCTGCGAAGCGGGCGCGCGATACAATTTAAAGGGGCCTGGCTCCTGCCCCCACAAGCTGCTCCGGCTTCAGCGCGACCCGCGAAGCAGGCGCACAATACAATTTAAAGGGGCCTGGCTCCTGCCCCCACCAGCTGCTCCGGCTTCAGTGCGACCCGCGAAGCGGGCGCGCAATACAATTTAAAGGGGCCTGGCTCCTGCCCCCATCAGCTGCTCCGGCTTCAGTTCATTTAACCTTTTTTAATACTATCCGAAGTCCTTTTCATTTCAAACACAGGGTAAGAGTTGGGTGACCTCTGTGACAGAACACCATCAGCATCTCCAAGATATTTTGGAACAAGCTAAGAAAAATCTTTAGGAAGCCAGAACCGCTTACAAAAAGCAGTCAAATACAGACAACTGGCACCTCATTACTAATTTGGAAACTCTGTATTAGCTAGTAGACAAAAATAAATATGTCCCAAGGATAGGTCATGGGCAAATCCATAATCCACATTTGATTTGCCTATTTCACTCTTGTTACACAAATATCAGTCTGTGGAGCGGCCTTTGAAGGGGTACTGCCTTTCTTGTCAGAGGTGCACACCCCCATTCACCTCTGGCGATGGGCATTACTGGCTGTCCCCTCACTTCTAACTCAGGGTACTGCCACTCAGGATGTCACCCACACTGGCATGATAGGAGTCGTACAACCTAAGATTGTGGCTCTCCTATGTGTATTGTCCATTTTTTACCTCCCGCCCCATCAACAGCACCATCAATCTTGTCACCATGAGGGTAGCAACCCCAAAAGCCATGACCATATGCCCCATCCAAGTGACAGGCTATAGTGGGATTCAAGGATCTACTGCATGATTCGAAATCCACTGCAGGCTTTGAGTATCCTGTGATTCAAGGATCTACAACAGGATTCAAGGATTGCAGAGTCTATAAAAGAAACACCCAGGGCATGGCCTAGTGCTTGGCTTTCCTCTCTACTGATAAGAAGAACCCTCTGCTCTTACCCTGTGTTCCCCTGCTTAGGCTCAGCTCTTCACCTGTGTTCATGGCTTTCCAGATATTATGAGATCTCAAGATCTTCTTCCCAGACATTTTCTGTTTGCCGTGCTTCTTGTAATTCCTTTTGTAGATTCTCCTCAAAGCCTTTCCCTGCATCATTTGAATTATTTGACCTCTTCGTAGAAGATCTACTGCACTTTTGATTAATTATCCAACATCTCGCAATGTGGTCTTCAGAGGATTTACGTCAGTGACAGCTGGGAAAGATTAGACATTGATTGTTTATATTGTGGGGCCCTCAACTGTCCCATACAACCACGCACTGGGGTTCTGTCCTACCCTCAAATTTGTGCTGTAACAACGGTCTCTTTGGCCTCCAAAGTGTTAAAATCTTGTATGAACCTTCGCTTTGATTGGACTGATCTTGTAAAACACAAAATCAAATTACAGTTTTGGTTTAATTGATTTTTTTACCTCGCCCAGTTCCATTCAGAAGCTTAACTTTAATTCTGGGTGGTGGTGATTCAACATTGAAAGGATGCAAACCCTCAATGCTGGCCAGAGTAGCTCCCTCCCAACATCCCATGTTTTCTAACGTGCCTTCTCAGATTGGGATTATGAGATTATACTGAAAGCTGTTTGTGTACTTAAGCCCAGAAGGAGTAAAAAGTAAATTTAGAAGAGTTGGTTTGACTTCTCAGAATGCACTATATCAAATTAATTCACATCTGATCCAAATGGATGGTCTTAACCATTTGATTTCATGCCAATGGCCTACAAAATGCCAAACATTTCACAGCTAATGAAAAACATCACCAGTATGAATGCTGCTTGCAGCCCCAAAACAATAAGTAAACCTATTGCCTTAAAATTCCTAATGGTTCAATTTCGTATCTACAGACGTAAGAGTAATTATCCGGGGTAAGATGATCATCCATATGACATAATTCCAAAAGGTCATACAAGGAAAACAGACTTCTGGCCTAATTAACCCAACAGCTTGCGAAAACTGGTATCCTGATTTTCTTTTGCCCACCAGCACCCATGAAATCATATGTGTGCTGAGACATGGGTCCAAAATAAATCATGAGCCCTAGCCCTCACTTTGAGGTATGTAATGGTGCCAAAAGAGAACTTTAGAAGAAATCAGATTATTGAGCCATTTGGGACATGTAATGTGAGTATTAGTGGCAGCATAGTGTTTTGAATATAGTATTGGACAGATCTGTTTATCCGATCCAATGTGAAAGTGGGATGCCAACAGGCTTGTTCATTTAAACATCGGCATACATGTCACACCGAGACCCTGCACTGACATTTTGGTTTGCCCCTGGAATGACATGGCACAAGATGGAAGTCGTAATAAAGCCTTCAGAGAGCAGGGAAAAGTAATGTTTAGATTCCTGAACCGGGGGGGGGGTGTCGCTCTAGACACTAAAGTGTAAAAGGATGGTGACAGGACTGCCTTTAGAATTTCAATGGTAATAGTTTTTAGAGGGGGATTGCTAACCTTCCTTAGCACTGCTATTTGGTTTATAACGGGGTGCTGGGGGTGAGTCAACTGTCACAGTTGTTAGAGGGAGACAAGTTTCTGGTTAGAGCCTGGTCCTTTGGTCTCCCAGCTGGGTGCTCCATTCATGAAGGTTGATGGCAGCCAATTACTGAGCATCACACTTAACAGTGCTCATGTTATGGGTACTCCTACTTGAAGTCAGCCTCATCACTAACTGCTGGGACAGCCATCACCTTACATAAAGATTGTATCTGCACTGCAGTCAGACAATTAAATGTAAAAAGGAACACCAAACTGGTTTCTGGTTTTCAGACAATGGATCCTCATCCCCAGTCTGGTAATTGTGCATTAAGGTGGAATTCACTCCTGTGATCCAAAACTGGTACCACTGACACTCATCTTCCAGAAGTTGAATTACATCACCTCAAGTCTGTAGATCATACTGGAGAGCTGTCTGTCCTGCTGGAAACCCAGAGGCCTGCCTGCTAAGATTGGAGAAATGATTTGTCCCACAGAAGCTGACTGCCCAAGAAGGAGACATCTGGCTGCCGAGTCTGAAGAGAGGAGCGGCCCAGAAGAAGCAGACTGCTGTATGAGTGTGCCAGGACTTGACCTTAGTGTGTCCAAGGGTCTCCTGGCCTGCCTATCTACATAAGGTAAGCTAACATGACCCTGCGACTTGCAATGTGTGCCGGCTCTAGCACCTATCACTGAGGAAGACCAGAAGACTATTGCTGATTCTGCCTTTGCTGCATACCCAGGAGTCCAGCAATTAAGAATAAACGTAGAAGGGAATCACCCTGTTGCGAATGCTGAGCCTGCCGAATCTAAATCACATCACTCATTCTGTCACAGCTTCCATATCAACTGCACGTAACTGCTAGTAACAATACTGCCTGAACAGAACAAAGACCTGATTATCACATGGGACGTAGTGAGCTTCCACCTCTGTTTAGATCTAAAGCTTCTGTTTGTCTGTTTAGTAACCCCTGTAGTATCCGTCGAATACCTTCCCTAGAATGCTATTTATTTATTTATAGAGTGCCACACTCATTCCCGGGGGATATCACGGTGCTAGATTTGTTGAAATATTGCATCCCGTAGCACAACCTGTTAAAGAGGGAATAGCCATGTATTCGATTTCTGCAGAACCTGAAAAGGTCTAAGGTAAGACGGAGATCCAAAGGCAGCAGATTCCAATGAGTGGCACCTAGATGAGAGAAACAGCGCTCACCCATTCTGGCTTGTCTGATACACTTAGAGCTAGCCAGCGCTAAGTGGGCCTAGCACAGTCCTTGTGTAGGCTTATAAAAAGTCACTTGGGCACCCAATATAGCGGGCCCAGAATGATATAGTGGACCATGAGCATGGCACTCCAAACTTAAATTCAGCTCTCTTGCGTACAGGTAGAAACTGGAGAGAATTCAACCAAAGGGTGGCTGAACTGCTTTAGGGCACTATTACAAATGAATCTGGCTGCTGCATTTTGAATGGACTGTAAACAAGTAAACAAAATGTCTGCCATTCCCAGATATAAAGTGCTGCCATAGTCCAGTCAGCTCATAATCAGTGCCTGAACAACTCTTCTTCGCCATTCCATCGGTATCCAGTGGAAGAGTTTTCGTAATAGTCTGAGCAGGCCAAAGCATTTGCTACAAGTGGCATTTACCTGATCCTGCATGGTGAGGGAGTCATCTGTTAAGAACCCAAGGATCTTTGTTACTCTCATTGGTTCTGGTACAGTACCCAGGGATGACGGCCACCATCCCAAATATCGCAAGCTCCACCGAAGAGTAAGATCTCTGTCTTCTTTGCATTATATTTTAGGCAATGTGACTACAGGTCTCTCTATGTCTCTCCCCTACAGAGATAATAAGCTGGGTATCGTCTGCATAGGAGCAGATCTCAAAGCACCAAGATTTGACAATACCCACCAAGGAGGAGACAGATGTTAATTAACGTAGGGCTAAGAGAAGAGTCCTGGTCCCCACATTTGGCTGTTTGCTATTCCCTGTGTACAATGTTCAGTTGTAGCGTGATTAATGTACTTCTCTTTTTCTTTAAAAGTAAAGTACTGGCCTGGATATTCACTTATTGTGTAAATTATTTGGCTGCTTATGTCTGCCACACACACTACCTCCCTAGGAGCCCTTGGACTGCTTGCCCTCGGTGCCTGAGATTCAGGTATGGTAGGAGTGTATTCTTGGCCCAGTTTGCAAACCCATAGCAGGATGAACACCAGGAAGCCAGAGGGGAAACAACTTCAATCACTACAGTTGTGGCCCAGTAGCCCATTTTCACACCAATAAGGTCCAATAGTCAAATAGTGTTAGCCTGAACCTTTGGCTTTGGACATTTTCCATGAGTATAAGAGAGTACAAAAACTAAATGCAGCCTGAAAGCATACCTTTTCATCAGCAGCAGCCTGGCACTATATATCAGTGCCAACCAGAAGTGATGACAAGCTGGGGCCAAAATAAACAAAACTTGTGTCAATATGCCACTGGCCTGCTGAAGCATCACTCCATACAGGTAAACATTTTTTTTATTAGGTCGAGCCTTTTGTATACTTCTAGTATACTTCTTATGGCTTAAAGTGACTTCATTTGTTGGTTACAGTGTCCTTTAAAAATTCTTGCTTGTTAGTGGTCAGCTCTGCCTTTTTCTCTGTCCTTTTTCTTTTTCAGAGCAGTGATCAACTACTGTATTATTCCACTTTGGTTTCTTTATCTGTTGCTGTGACGAACGTTTTTTGTAATTTCTTTGTTGCTGCCTTTTCACTGTGGGTGTTTCAGGCTGGTAGCTGCCTGTTTTATTGCAGCAATCAGTTCCGCCCACCTCCTCCCATGTCGCTGACATTTGCTTTGGCTTTATTCTAGTGCTGTCCTTGCTTTCCCATGGCTCTTAAGATAAGCTTATTTTACCAAAGAAATCCACAGTTGTTTAGCTCACTGTTCATAAAAGTCACAATATGCCCTTTCTGGTAGAATGCAGCTAAACCTAGAAGCAATGATGTGAAACTTGCTTTGCCTCGCAGAGACTCTTTCTCCAGGACCCCTCCATGCCAGCACTCAGGACATCGCAGACAGGGAATTGCTTATCTCCTTTATTGGGCCCATAAATCTTCTCAGGCTGTTCTGCTATTGTTAAATTCATTAGAGCTTTGTTGAAAAACGAGGCAAGAACTCTTGCAAAACTTTTTATTCTGTTAAAATAAAAAATACTTTTCCAACCTCATTTTCCAATTTCTTGTCAGACTTTTCTGATGTCAGTAGCCGCCAGTGACCACCAAAACATGGCAGCAAAAGACGAAATTATGAGACAGAGTTGACCAATTTATGTGGCAAGAAAAGTCCAGTTCTGAATTTACAGTGCCAATAGCTCTAACTCAAGAAAATGTGAGACCTATTGCATTGCAAATGCTTGTTACTCACTCTTTCATCGCAAGCAACCAACCCTCAGATTTCCAAATGACCAACAAAGAACCCCACAACAGAACACACACTAACATTCTAGCCAGCTGGAATGCTACAAACATCCTCATCCATTACGCATCGAACAAGCGATTTCAAAGACATTGAAAATTATACCCTGAACACTATACACAATATAAATACTAGGTGCATATCTACTTACATACATAATCTAACAACTGGATATTTTTAAACACACGTGACGAACTTCTCAAGCCACTCTGAAGATATTATCTGTTGTCCCATCTTATACTGCATTCACTGTAAACATTATCTTCCCCATAACCACTGATACGTGTGGCAAATCTTACTTCCTGGCTCCACATCTTTGGCACTGGTAAGCCATCTTTTTACATAGAAAGCACAATCCACTCAAATATTCCTGGAACAACCCATCCAAACTAACATAACATCGACTTTAGGTACCCTGACCCATGCGGTGAAAAGAAGACTGCTCAATAGCTCTACATGTAGTGATCCTACAAAATCAACCCATTTTCTATAATCTGTTTCCACACAGCTGTACAATGGGGGCACATGTGGTCAACCTCCAGGGTTGGAAAAAAAATCTTGTGCTCACTCTCTGCCAAAAATGTAGATGCCAAACCAAACACTGAATCTTACATACCCAACAAACTTTCAGGTACCATCCCTACAAAAATCAACTCTTTCCTCACAAGTTCAACTTGCGTCTCCCAAAAAGCTCTTTCGTGTTCTGTATTCTTTGAAAAACATAATAAAACAATATCCACTTAATTCCTTCCATTGCATCATTGTAAAGAAGGCTTAAGGAAAATAACATGGAAATAAATAGGACAAAAAATAAATAACCCTAATTCCAAATAGAGCAACATAAATATCAGCAACAGCAAAATGACAATCTCCTTCAATATCCACTTCTGTTCTTTGTACCCCCTTCTTCTGAACCCCCGCTTGTGATGACTCAAAGCACCACAACTGCAACGTTTAACACAGCAGCGTGGCTATGGCGGACACATGCTGGTAACTGCCCTTCAGCAGGGTGCCCCCAAACCATAAGCCAGCAGTGGGACCTGGAGACAGGATGGACTTATGCACTAAAGAGCCAGGAGCCCTTTTGCAAACTTGAATTATCATGTGGAGCATGTACAAGGTACCATCATTTACTGGACACAGAAAACAAACCTGCTATTCAGCTCCCTCGTCTTCAACTATCCACTGAGTGACATTGAACCCCATCAAACAACACATAGCTACTTTATAGGATGGCAGCTAGAATGCTACATAAGGCCTTTAGGAAGATTAATACATTCTCAGGAAAATCAACTGGTAGGAATCATCACACCCTGGGCTTCTGTCCGACTCCCCTTCCCAAAATGTATCATTCCATTTTCTTTTACCAAAATAATTAAGTGTACCTTCTGGAGTACAAAGAACCGAAGTGTAGGAAGATAACACAAGCATGCAAAAGAATTCAATTAAAAGAAGCTATTGTTTAAGACAAACATGGTAGGGCCTTGCTCGAAGAATTGGTTTTCTTGAATTGTGTACATCTTGGAAACAATTGATTTCCTTGGCAGATCGACTGATTATGCAATCCTTTCCAACGCTTAAAAAATGAGGGTTTGGAAAAGTCAGTCCACCCTCATCATGTACACTGGTGTGCATCAGTATTACTGTACAGAAACTATGAAAGGCATTTGTCCCAAGGGAACAACTCTAGTTGAGACCTTTGGAGTTTTACGTTCCTTCTACATGCTGTGGGTGCATCCCGTGTATGTTTTTGAAGGCATGTGACAAAGCATGCTTCATGTTTGTCGTATGTTTACCAATTTCAGTGGATTGTGCTCTAAAACTGATCAATACAATAATGCAACTGGAGATTGAAATTTCTCTGGTCAGCGTTAACCTAGCCTTCTCACAATCTAGCGCATCTCTATATTTTAATTAAGTGACAGTGGTTAAAATGATGTTATAATTAGGTGTTTGAACGAGACACAAGCTATCGTTAAAAACCCCAAAATCCACTGAAATATGCCAGACACAGATAGGTGGACTAAATATAACTTGAACTGTTTATGACCTCACATATCACATAAATCAAGGCATTTTAAATGACACCACTCATGACTCCTCAGTCATTGCCTCTGGCCAACCAATCTGCATCAGGACATGGACTTTGTGCTCAGATTTTGGAAAGGCCCTGCACTCAATCCTCTGCAAGCATCAAACCTCCACTGCACACAATCTTCAGCCATAAGTAGGAAACGTTTGACACACAGCTTAGCCTGCTGCTAGGGTCTGCACATACTCCTCCACAAGTGGCCAATCCACACTACGCACAGACTTTGGACATAAACAGTGGAGGCTGTCTGCAAAGCCTAGTGTCCCACAAGGCACTGCATCCAACATACAATAGGGGATGGAGAGTGGATTTGTCCTATGGACAGACCCTGCACCAAACCATTTGCATGTGACAAACCACTGCTGTGTATGACAGGTGAAACAGTTTTTTAAACATAAGTATATAAATATGTATCTACTAAGATGCTACTATTACTAATAGGGAGCTGTTAAGTGAACGAAAAGACGGGTAGGCTCAAAAAACGTGAAAAGGGGAAGCTGTACTTATTCAGATGATTCTCCCTTTTAGCACCTTAAAAAATATATTATGCCTCAAATTACTAAAAAAAAAAACATACCTCCTCTCACATTTTTAACCCTCCGCTTTCATGCCTGCATTAACATATCAATGCCCCATAACTTCAGCCTTCTCTACAGGAAAAGCTTTAAATCCAACAGCTCCAATTCCAACAAAATGGCGTTCAAGAGTGCATCCCTTTTGTCTTGAATCAAAAAATATGAGCGTTCTAGTTGTTCATTAGTAATCTGTGGTCACGCAGCAGTTAATTACTAGGAAGTTAACTGACAAACTGCTGATGGTGTGGAAAGTATGTTTCAAACTCAACATTTCAGAATGTTTTGCCTGAAATGGAAGAAGAAGATATTTGAGACTCACAGAAAATGTGTCATCATTTTAGATTTCTAGAGCACCATCCATAATTTATATGACAAAAAGAATTGCCTCATTTTGTTCATTACTAAAATAAATGCTTTAAGTATAACAGCTTTGATTTAATAAAGATGGCTTCAGCTGTGCCATGTTTTTGTCGTAAATACAGCATATTGGCATTTGATTGTTCACTAGAACACTGTGGGAAGCTGCAGTAGAACACCATGGAATCAACTGAGAGCCTGCTGCCGCTGTGAGAAGTACATTTTAATACTCACAATATCAGACTTTATTCTCCAATGGCTGATTGTGTGAATTTATAAAACATTTGCTCTCATTTCAGCTCTGGGAGCAGCTTCGATAACCTCTATGAGAAAACAGTTGTCTCGCAAACATGGTTCATCAAATCCCAGCAGGGGGGTCAGCATTTGCCACATGGTAAAATAACCTGAGAACTGACCAGAATTCTTAAAAACCTACCAGTGATTTGCAGCCTGGGAAGCTACCCTCTTACCTGCTGCATCTAACTTTTTGCTTTCCTTGTCTGGAGGAGGAGCATCTCCTGTGGACTGACTATTGTCCCTTTTCCTGGCTGCACTAACAACTATGGAATCAGGTGGTAACTGAGTCCTGATAAAAACTGGGTCCGAAGGTGCAGGTTTATACTACTTATCCATCCTAGGTGTGAATATTCTGGCCTTGACTTATTCTTTCAAAATGTCTGACGAATGTCTGAGCATGCCTGGAAGAATTGGAAGGCACTCATATTCTTTGTGTGTAGCTGTTAATGTATTAAATAGAAAATCCTCCTCAATGGGATCTGTGTGCTGCTGAACATTATGGTAGGCAGCTGCCCTAGCTATAACCTGGTTATAGGGAGTGGTATCTTCAGGTGGAGATGGTCTGGCAGGATATAAATCTGGATCATTATAAAGAATGGGATCAGGGTCATATAGGTCCCATGGATCTGTATCTTGCTGAACATCACTAAGTTCATCCCTTGAGGTGATTCTGAGGATGTCTGTTGTGAAAACTGTGTCGTATGTGGGCGACAGTGGTGGTGGTGGAGTATAAGAACGGCAAATAGAATTTGGTGGTGAAGGCCGCTGTATAGCCTTTTCTCTCTCCTTCTCTGTTGAGACTTTCTTTGGTGGAGGCCCAGTATCTAAAGCCTCTTGAAAAGTCAATTTTCTTTTAATAGTTACAGGATGAGAAGCAATTATCCTTCCTGTGTTCTTTGTCCATATGAGCCCTCTGTGGCTGTAATATGTTTGCTACTGATGGTTTTTGGTTCCGAAACCTTCAACACAGTGTTTGATTCGAACAGAAAGTGTCGGCTCTAAAAGTGGTATGGGTTTTTTCAGCTTTGAGGTCTCAGATTTTCAGCTTGATACAAAAACAGCTGCAGAAGTCAGTTTGGTCAGTACCAAATGCACTTAGGTCTTAGATATTCTCGGTGCCGAACCCGGAGGTGGGTCATCTGGATTTATTTTTCAGCTCCGACAAAGGCCCGAAGGCAGTGGAGGACCGATGACCAGTCTTGGGTGGTATGACTTGGCAGGTGTACTAACGTACTGCGCCGGAGGTATGGACTGGCTGTCGACGTATTTGTAAAGCGCACGTTCACCCGCAGGCATCTTGGCGCTGAATAACAGATGTTTATTGTTACCCAACTCAATGGTACTCATTTTATCGACCTCAGAATTTTGGATGAAAGGCTGAGTGAACCTGCCGGGATTTGAACCTGTGACCATGAGGTCAAACACAGGCCCCTAAAGTGGACGCATTAGTCCACTAAGCCACCAGACCCGGCTTGTAAAGGGCAAAGGCCCCCGTAAGGGCATAAAATCAACTCCAACAATCTAATCAGATCGACTATAGAGTAGAAATGGGATCAAAACTATACCGACGCAATTAGAATCATGTACAATAGAGTTCAGAAGTACCAAACCAAGATCCACCGGAGCGGGAGGAGGCACATCCGAACCCGATGGCAGAAAAAAAACAGTCTAACAAAGGACTCGATGCTCATGCACAGTTTCACCGAGAGGAGGAGTAACTCGATCTTGTGATTTGAAAACATTCTTCGAAGAAAAACACTCCAAGCTCAACACTAGATGACAGACGTATGCAAAGCATGTGTATCTAAAGCTACACGCCATCAAACATATATATAAAAAACATTGCAACCAGCTATAATACCACGCAGGGCTTTACAAAGCATGCCTTTACCCCGCACTGCATGTTCTAAAGTCTAATATTTGTATCTATATAGATGTTATTTTTGAGGGGGAGGGTGACACACCCAAGCTGGCCTTTTTATTAAACCCTAAAAATCACTCTTACCTCCCTTTACCTATAACCACCCCTAACCTCTAAATTTACCCCCACCTCCCTTTACCTCTACCTGCCCTGAATTTACCCTTACCACCCTTTATATCTACCCACCCCTAAACCAAAAATCATCTTCACCTCCCTTTATTTCTACCCACCCCTAAACCTTAAAAACATTCATACCTCCCTTTACCTCTACCAACACCTTAACCCTAAATTCACCCTTACTTCCCTTGACCTCTACCCACCACAAATCGTAAAATTCACTCCTACCTCCATTTACCTCTACTCACCACCTATCCCTAAAAACACCATTATCCTCCCCTCATTACCTCTATCCACACCTAAACCCCCTTTTTAAACTAACATCACAATTTATGTTATTTAAATATATACTTACTTTTGTGGTAAAGACCACAAGTTAAAGGAGGTGTGATAAAGGTAAAAACTTATTAAAAGTACTTACCTGCAGAGTAATGATTACGGGGGAAAGGAAATGTTGGTAGACTGCGGGGTAAAAGTACCATACAAACACACACGTATATATTTTTTTTAGAATTAAATAATAAAATGTTTTGCAATCGAATAAGGACACAAAGTGATATCGTCAAGTGTTTTAATACATATGACAAGTATTTAATTGGCTCTGCAGCCACATGTTCTCATTGTTGTCTGTGTTAACAACTGTGATTTTTGTCAAGATAGGATAACATTCTGAAACCACCACCCTGCATGAGAGTTTTGGGACTTTTAGAAAGGCTCAGGGCACTTGCACTGCCTATGGAACTCCTCCTTAGAACAAATGCACAGAAAGTGAAGTGTCCTCCCAAACTTAACTATCCATGAGTGAAAGTCAAGAGGAGGTTAAGTTTCACAGTCAATTTGGTCTGGGGCTCTCTGCTAAGCATGCCATCAAAGCTGCTAATGAGATGTAAAAGGAGCAAAACATCTAGGCACAAGAGACCAACAACTCATTTCATAAAGACTCCAAACAAACCCACACCCAACAGTAATTATTTTCAGGCACCACAGACTTGGGTGGGAATAGACCTATTGGCTATACATGACATGCCACTGCACAGGAAGGGCACCTTCCTTCTCTTTTGCTGTGCGATGACATGGCTCTGACTCACACAGCCTAAACGCCTGTAAATACCTTTGAATCTCTCTCCTACCGCCCTAGGACTGTTGAAGAGACGACCAAGCATGGCCTGGGTGATAAGCAAACAGGTCTTGCAAGATTCCCTTTTGGCAATTGCCATAAAGTAGTCATGGTTGCCAAAACAGCTCTGAAGGGGGCTGCTAGGAACAGTTTGCTCTCTGCAAGTTATTTGATGAGTGCTTGAGTTCTAAGAGACGAACATCAAAGAGGGCATGTCCAGTCCAGAGGCGAGCAGAAAAAATATGCTGGCAGGGCAGCATGTTGGAGGTGTATATTGAGCAGCTGCAAGCTGTCATGTCCTGGTTCACCATGAATGAGCAGATGCCACCATCGAGAGAAAAACCATCAACTGTCACTTTTAGGTCATAGATACTATTTTTGGCTAAGCAGATCTCCTCCTCAATCAAGTTGGCTAACTCCGGAGTACAGGCAGAGCGGTACAACATTACAATCTTATCCACGTCGAGATATGCAGTCTCAGCTGTTAACAACTGCAGATTCAAGAGGCCCCGCAGAAAGGCAGGCAGTGGCAGAGATGGGACCAGGGCTGCAGCGAGCTTCTGCATATGGCCGGCCATGAGTTCAGTAAAAGGGCAGCTTCTCCTCTTCTCAAAAGCCCAGCACACTACCCACATTGCCTTTTTAGGGTGCCAAGTCTCAAGGAAGTACTGGAGGAAATCCACTGTACACATATCTTTTAAATCACTAAGATACTGGCTGTAAGCATGTGTAGAATCAGAGTTAGCCAGCCTATGCAGCACATTCCTGACCTTGTCCAATTTGGGCACATGCAGCTCTTCTGCTTTGCTGAAAATCATTTCCAGCACTCGAGTTCTACATACCTGTACCCGGGAGCAAGGCAGAACTGCTTCCACAGATTCCACATCCCGAATGCAGGGTCCCACAGTGATGCACTTTACATTTCCTTTGATGGATGGAGCGCTCTGGACCAAGGAGGCTACAATGAAAAGAAATAGGTCAGGTGTCCACATTCTAGCAACGCAGTAGGCGCATTCCCGGCCTCTGCCATTGGCATCCTGACAGAGTACAGAGTACAGTTCAAACTCCTCATCAATGCAAACAACTCTGTCCAAGTAAAGACACTTCGGAAATCTCTTGACCAAATCCTGCATGTGGGAGGTGGACAGGAAAATGCGATCTAGCACTGCCACATCTTCTTGGAATACCAGTTTGAGCTTGGTCCCTGGGTCGCTCTTGAAAAGCTGATCGAACTCATGCAAGAGGTCGCACATGCCTTTGTCCTTGGACCGGCTGTAATCATAAAGGTTCAGAACCAGATCACGGCCCAGAAAGCGCTTAGAAACACTGTTGGTGATGCGGATGGGTAACCCGAGGCTGGCTTCCAGCTGGTGCCTTTTGAAGTACTGCTTGAACTCCATCTCTGACAACTTGTGGCTATGGTCCAGAGCCGCCTCAATGACCACCAAGCGGTCCTTCTTAGGACCAAGCCGCAGGGTAATGGAAGCAGGACAGTCAATCTTCTCACGTCTGAAACATATGAACAGGACAAAGGTGCATTAGCAAAAAAAAGCAGTTTCAGTTAGCAGTGGAGAAAATGAATAGTCCCAATTAAAATTAAAAGCTAAAGGTTTAAACATAGAAAATTAAACATTTGTGATCATTACAAAAGATTAATGATAAGTAACTAGCCTGTAACATTAGCTTTCCAGCTCTGATATATTTCATATTTTTACATCATTTTAATAGCAATTTCAACTCAAGGAAACAGGATTTTAAACAAATACTGGCAAAGCCAAGATGTCTGGCTTAGAAGTGAAAGGGTTTCTCATTGAATATTTGTCTATGCTGTTGCATGAATGGGTGAGTTGATGATTGCCAGAATTATTTAATGGTCGAATGAACGGACATAAGTGCATTGATGGATGCATGGAGTGAACCACTGATTGCATGGAAGCAGTAGTTCGTATTTGTAAAGATGTTTGGATGGGAGCGTGTGTGAAATGGATGGATTGTGAGATAAAATGATGAATCCATGAACGGAAACGGCTGTGTGCATGGGGCAAGGGCAGTTTGTATACAGCAAATATAGGGGGTTATTACAACTTTGGAGGAGGTGTTAATCCGTCCCAAAAGTGACTGTAAAGTGACGGTAAAGTGACGGATATACCACCAGCAGTATTACAAGTTCCATAGGATATAATGGACTCGTAATACGGCTGGTGGTATATCTGTCACTTTACCGTCACTTTTGGGACGGATTAACACCTCCTCCAAAGTTGTAATACCCCCCATAGTGTGTAAGAGGCAAGGGCATGGTGGTAAAGCTATGGCAGTGAAGGAAGTAGATGTGGAAATGGGGCAGTGTGTGGGGTAGAGGCAGTAAATGGGTGAGTTCATGCATGGAAAATTAGTGCATGGAAAATTAGTGCATGAAAATGTCATGTTAGTGAGTGCATGGATGAATGGATGGATGGATGGATTAAAGGGAGATTACAGAATGGATAAAGGGGAACTGACAATGTGGGCAGGCAAGGGCAGTGTGGGGCAAGGTATTGACGGTAGATTAGTAAAAAGATCAGTGTGGGAGAAGCGGCACTGAATGAGTGCATGCATTGATGGTACATAAGCTAAAATTACATTTCAAAACGTCTTCAATCACATTTTTCCACAGGTAACTTCACAAATTCTGTGGCAGTCATGATTTGTAGGAAAGGGAAGTTGTGAAGGACAGTAAAACGTATTGGGCCTTTGACATGCAGCACTAACTGAGAAATACTATATTGAAAGGACACTCGTTGCTCATAACTCCTCACCACTGTAGGGATAGCTCAAAAGGCTTTACAAATAATGTCCTTCTCACAACCCTTAACCACAGATGGCTATCTGTACAAACTTGACCCTCTTCGGAATGGACTTCAAGCCTTATGTTCAGTGTAGTATGATATTCAGAAGCTATCACACTTCACCTTTTATCGGCACGTTGACGTTTGGCGCAATGATGATTTTCAGTGAATTACTTAAGCTATTAAACAGGTGATTCCTCCAGCTCAATGAGGAAAGGACAAAAGTGAAGTAGACTTCTCGATAAACACAGGAAAACATCAGCCAGATAAAGTTTAATGTCACAAAATATGTAAACACCAAAACTACCAATACCTACAGGTTTTGAAAACACTGGAAAAAAAACTGAACTTACAAGAAATACAAAGTGTGAATCAGGAAAGTATAGCCATAACATAGTAGCCCTGCTAAATCAGACAAAGTGAGATTCAGTTTCGGGCTGGAGCCCTGTTCACCACACAAGGAGACATCATACATATATCCGATCCGCTCTGCTGCCTTTATAATCCCGGCCACTAATATATCTCTGTAAAAAACATTGTTGTCGAGAGATTTTCATTTTTGATTTCTGTTTTTGGATCATTAGAGAAGTAATTTAGGTGGGGTAGACTTTGGTGATCCGGGCCAAATTTTTTCTTAATGGCATTTTTAAAAATGCCAGATGTGTAGAAGTGATAATGTAATATTTTAGGAACCATGAGACCTATATACTTAATTTTGGTGTCAAAACATAGGTTTTGGAAATCCGGTAGTCTTACAGAGACAGAAAATAACTCCTCAGAGCAACCCTTCCGCCATTTTCCAAAATGGAGGCTATAATGGAGGAACAAGAGACATATATAGAAATGAAACAAATAATCATGTTTTTTAATCCTTTTATGTATATACCAAAGAATATTTATTATCAGAACATGAAAAAAAATGTTTATCACTCCTGATTTGGACCCATTTTCATAGTTCACTTATTTGTTTTGGCAATCGCTTGTGGTACATTTGCAGAGTGTTGAACATTTGAGAACAGCATATCAACAGGGCCATCTTTTTGTAGCACTGGTTTTGCAAGTACATGAAGATGTAAGTTCTGTGGGTAGAGTTTAGAAATTTCGTAGGTTTTAGCACCCCATCAATATCTTACCAACCAAATTCACAATGATCTTTCTCTATATATGCATGATCCAAAACATTTACACATCTTCTGATCAAGTAGAACGCTCTTTTAATGTGTCCACGCACGAAAAATTATGTCAGTGGAAGATCACTTAGCAAGACTGATCTCTTGAACTCACTGTACTGAAGTCTGTCAAGTGTATGACAGTAGAACTCATTTTCCACACGTGCATAATTATTTTTATACGCCTTTAAAGTCACATTCTTCTTTTGTCTCAGCAAATCCTTAAAGCTCCAAGCTTTGTTCCAGTTTTGCTCAGTGTCTTCACCCGTAAGAAAATGTGCCTTGATAAGAGCACTAGGCATCTCTGGGTCAAGTTTCTTATACAGAATATGAAGCATGATTAAGTGCCTTTTCTCTCCTGTTCCATAACGTATCCATAACTCTGACAATCCTTGACTATTGAACATTGCAACAAATCTAAGTACCACAATAAAGACATCTGTGTCATTTGAGAGAACAATGACTTGATTGAAACCATTTCTAACAGCCACTCAACATGTGATACAACACGAAAGTCAGTTTCCTCCAATTTGCTGTTAAGTTCTTGAACAATGGTCAGCACCTTTTGAATATATCTTTGCAGGCAACAACTCCTCATTTACAATCATTCTACATTCAATAACTGGATATTCAGTGCTCACTGAAGCATCAGCAAAGATCTGGTGAGTTAACATCTCCAAATTCATCTTGTTTGATGTTGATGACCAGAATTTATCAAGTTGCACATGCATGCGTGTCAAATATTTGTTGCCGGCACGGTCAATCGTTCCACTTGTTGACATTATTTGACAGATAGTTCAAGATAACTGTCAAAGACAATGTCAGTTCTTGCAAGGTGCACAATGACTTTGATATCTGTAGGACAGTGAGCGACCTCCCCGACGTTTTGCATGGGTGAAATCTTGACCATTCGCAAATTATGACATATAGTCCACAAAAACAGCAGTTTTCAATGAGGACACGCTTTCGAGTTGAAATTCTTCAGGTGAAAGTTGTTTTTCAAGCTCTTGAGTGAGTTTGTACTTCAATGGTTTGGTTGCAGCACCTCCATCAAATAATGCATCTGTTGGAGAAGATCATGCAACAGAATGTCCTTGATAAACTGACCCCTTTCATTTGCTAAATTAATCTTTATGTGCTTGCAAAAGTTGTTTTTTGTAACATGTTTGTTGGAAAATGGTTTGTTGGTAAGGGCAGATAAGTACCAACACCTAGTAATAGGCCCACTTAGGTCCAGTTAGGTCTCAATAAATTAAACCCAGCTCAACCCTTATGAGCTTGGCAATGAGCGTCAAGGTTTAACGTCGGAGACAAGTGTGTAAAGCATTTAAAAATCACAAAACAATAAAAAAGTAAAACACAAAAAAAACAATAAAAATCCAACACCAATTTATGAAAATAGATTATATTTTTAATATTTAAAATGACACCACAACGATTAAAATCGGATAAGGGGAAAGGGGATATGGATTTTCTAAAGAATTTGTGTTTTCTATCACATAGAAACTAAAAGCACTAATCTGGTCGCACTAGACCGGGGCAAAGTCAAGGTTTCAGGCCGACCGTGATGGAGCCCCGCTCAGCTACCACAAGAGGGAGGCCTTGGTCAAAAGTTTACATTTAGATTTCGTCTTTTTCTTGAAGATCTTCTTCAGCAGGACAAAGTCACCAATCCGATCCGACTTCTCTGGAGCCCTCTTTGGATACACGTCACAGGAGACCTCAGTGAAGAATTCTACCTTCGGACTTAAATGATTTTTCAGGAAATTTTCATCCGAGCCAAAGCTGAATCTTGATCTGATGTCCCTGGAGCACTCCTTGGATGCGCTACCCTGCCAACTTTTACGTTCAGAGATTGTCAGGAAGTCTGGGGCTCCAGAGCTTTCCAACGAACCAGCAAGTCAGGCCGGGTTGAGGTCGAGCTAAGCCACTCATCACAGCGGGTCGGTCCCTTTATGGAGCTTTTTATCAGAAGTTCTCCACTCCTCTCCAAACTTCTGGATCTTCTTCCAGACGGTCTGTGAAGGTCTTTTAGGAGTCCACAGCTCACCCCAGGGTTCCAGAAGCTCTGAGTTGAGCTGTGAATATTGGGACTCAAACTCCCAGAACGCATCTGGTCTCAATCTCCAAAATGACCACTGGACAGTGGTCAGCTGGTCAGTTTCTTCTGGATTTGACGCAGGGGACTCTGGTTAGCTATTGTTCACATGTAGCAAGCAGGGAGTCCCTTCTTGAAGCAGCTGAAGTCAGGCATAGTCCTTTTAGTGGTTTAGCCCAAGTGAGCAGCTGGTGCAGTCCTTCAGAGTTCTTCTTCTGATGTTGTTCATTGTAGGGATCGGAGGTGTGGGTGCAGCTCTGCTAAATTTATCCTTGCTCCTGTGGTGAAAAGCAAGGGTGGTGTGGGGTTGGGGCGGGGGGTGGGGGCGTTGGGGGTGACTGTCTAATCGGAGGCAGGCCACTACCCTCTTGGATGACCACTTCCTGGGAATTGTGGCAAAAACCAATCACAGGGTGCAACAGTCCTTAAAAATCCAAAATGGCAGAAACTGAATTTTGGAGGTTAGGTCCGGCTGAGCCCACTCACTGGTGTGGCTAAACATCCTTAACACACCCCTCCCCTGCCCTCTTCTAATCTAATCAAGAGGGCACCTGGTTTTCTGGGTTTGCAGGAAATGGAGGGGTGGAGGGGTATCGAGGGGCTCCAAATTTCCTCCTTCAGGCACTTCTTTTGTGTTCAGCCCAGGCCACTTCACACCTTATCACGGCTGCCAGAGGCTGGCCAATCAGAAAAGGGCACTACTGAGCTGAAACTGATACATTTTAGAAAGAGTTCTAAAACTATTTCCCTGAACTAGTTATATTAAATCCAACAAAGGCATTTATTACAACAAACGGTTTGAGACCAACCTTGCCATATCTAGCTCCTTTTGAGACATTATCAATTTAAATAAAGTCTCCCCATTTTGGCCTATGGAGCCTATTAACTACAATGATGGAAAAACAAATGTGGCTATTTTTATATTTTATAAGGTCCCTGCTTATACATTTCACCCAATTCTGGGTGCACCTAGGGCATACCTTAGGGGTGTCTTATATGTAAAAAACAAAAGGTAGTTTAAGACTTTGGAAGGACGTTTAATTCCAAAGTCGAATTTGCATGTAACTTAAATTTAAAAGCAGCCAGGAAGGCAGGCCTGCCTTTAAAATGACACTGAGCACCTCAGCAGTGTTACTATGGGTGCACCACCTAAGCTAGGGTCCCTAAACCTACATGCCCTACCATATACTACAGACTTCTAGTTAGGTTGACATAACCAATTATAATTAGCCTAATTTGCATACTTATTTTACACCAAGCACGTTCCCTGGGACTGTTTAGCAGTACCCAGGGCACCCTCAAAGTCAGGAATACACCAGCAAAATGTGAAAAATGGGTGAAAAACGTTAGGAGGCCTCTACAATTAGCCCAGTTTTCTCACACTGTTTTCTTGTAACCTGGTTTGTAGTAGCCGGTTGGCCGAAACTTTTACTATGGCAATTAAAGTGTGGAAGTTTAGGTTTAGTGATTATGTCAAACTTATTTTTCTCTTTTAATACAAATCTCTCCTGCTTCAGTTCTGCATATTGTTTCAATCCATGTTCCAGGACATCCAGTAGACATGTCTTTATATCGTTATCCCCACATATTGTTGGTCACAAAGTTATGTAGCCGCACAGGCTCAACCATTTCCAAGGCTGTCAACATGTTTATTGAAAAGTTCACCTCTCTTTCCTACAAGTTAGGGGTGAGGAACAGTTTCACAAAGGTCCATTCATTTTGAATTTGTCATCTCTGAAAACATTGCAAATAGAAAGGACTTCATGGTGAACTAGCTGCCACTGAGCAACATATTCACTTTTACATGTCTGACCAACAAGTCTCTTGGAGCTTTTGTCTTCCAGTTTCATAGCTTGAGCCACAGCTTTGAATCTTCCCTAGGGTCTTTCACTACAAAATGTATTTGGATGAATGTTCTGTAGAGGTTTGGTTTTTCCACCTCTACCTTCTGCACTCTTTCCAAATACCAGGACCCATCTCTCAGGTAGTTTATGCAATCCAATTTGCAAAACACAGTTATCAGCGACTCCACAGGCTTCACATGCAATTTCCAATCCCCTTCCAGATCAGCATGTACCAAGTTTTTCACTAGAGCTATCATGTGTAAAATATTTCCCCAGCACTTGTAAAGTTCTGTTTTTTCTTCACATTTTTTGACAAACTCTATTATATTGGTTTTCTGATTTTGAACTGAGTGCACTGAACATTGCCTGGCTTTGCATTATGTCTTCTGAGTGTCTTGTTCACTTCTGAGATAAGATATGCAAAACCTAATTTGTTATTCTTGTTCCAGAAACATTCCAAAGCAATGTTTCTGTAGAATCAGATATGATGAGCATACCTTGTAACGAACAAACATAATGAGTTCCGTTCAATACGGACTGGGCAGTTTTGCTTCTAAAGATTTCAGCCTCAATATGTGCATTGTTTAAGCCACATTCACAAGATAACTTCCTGCAAACCGCAACACAACTTTTGTCATGTGGAAAACATCCATCCTTGGATAAAGATCATCAAATTCTATTCGCCTGCTCTTAAAAATGTCAGCTAAAATACAGAAAACACCTTCATCGCAGACAATTGGTAGGCTAGGCTGGTCTTCAAGCTGAGCACGCACATTTTGGAAATTTTTAGAGCAGTGTGTACTGTTGCGTAGCTTGTGACTGGAGATGGTATTACTGGTAAAAACCCAACCTTCTTCACTGGGACGGTATTCTGGGAGATCAAAGCATGAATTTCAGCCCATGGAGGACTTTTCTTTATCCTTTGTCCGTACTGAATAAGCAATATGATAAATTCAGTTAAATCAGATTTGCAGACCGCACCATCAGGTAGAAAATTTATGGTAAACTGGGACATGTTGATAGCTTGTAGTGATTTCACACACATTGGAAAGGCAGCTGAGTTATAAGTCTGCAGCTTCATTTGTTTATCCCTACAGCTGACACAGCTACTTCATTGGTACAGTTTCGAAAAACACCATGGCAGCACCATGTGTGCAGGATGTTCCAGACAAATAAGAGCGGTCTTCAAAATCAAACTCCTCAAGAAGAGCAATTTTAAATCTTTTCCTGATAAAGTGACATGGAAGTGGTGTTCTGATGGTTTCACAAGATTTTACAGCATGAGCTGCTAACAAGTTCCTGTTCCATACTATGGGGGTTATTCTAACTTTGGAGGGGTGTTAATCCGTCCCAAAAGTGACGGTAAAGTGACGGATATACCACCAGCCGTATTACGAGTTCCATAGGATATAATGGACTCGTAATACGGCTGGTGGTAAATCCGTCACTTTTCCGTCACTTTTGGGACGGATTAACACCTCCTCCAAAGTTAGAATAACCCCCTATGTCATTATAACTTGTTGATACACCAATCCTATTCATTCAAGTGATTAGCTCTCTACATGTCATAGATTGTGTGGGCAGTCTTCATGTGTAATGGAGTTTTCTTTTTGCCATGATGTAATTCATAAAACATGATTTGGAAAAGGCAGTACGTTTGCACAGCATGAGCCTGTCAGTTCATGGGATTGTCTTCCACTTCTTCACTTATATCTTCAAAGCCATCATCAATGTTGCCGGGTTCTTTTAAAGAACTTTAGTTTGTAACACTTTTGCAATGATGTAACAAAAGTGTGAAGACAACATCAGGTATTCTTGTGGACTCCCATGATTTGCAGAGCTCTGGGGCATCACAAAATTTGTCATCTTTCAGAACATTTCTTAAAATGGTTCCTGCTGATTTTACTGCATCCTGCGATTTTATTTTGGCAGCAAGAACTTCAGGAGTCAAATCAGCTGAGAAGACCATAAGTGGCTCATTCTTCTTGTTTGACTAAAAAAACCGAATTCTGTCATTGCACATGCTCACCAGAAAAATCTTCATTTCATTATTATGGATCAATACAGTTTCATCAATGTTGACCATTATTTCTCTGATCTCACTGAGTGTGAACTTACAGGGAGTGCAGAATTATTAGGCAAGTTGTATTTTTGAGGATTAATTTTATTATTGAACAACAACCATGTTCTCAATGAACCCAAAAAACTCATTAATATCAAAGCTGAATATTTTTGGAAGTAGTTTTTAGTTTGTTTTTAGTTTTAGCTATGTTAGGGGGATATCTGTGTGTGCAGGTGACTATTACTGTGCATAATTATTAGGCAACTTAACAAAAAAAAATATATACCCATTTCAATTATTTATTATTACCACTGAAACCAATATAACATCTCAACATTCACAAATATACATTTCTGACATTCAAAAACAAAACAAAAACAAATCAGTGACCAATATAGCCACCTTTCTTTGCAAGGACACTCAAAAGCCTGCCATCCATGGATTCTGTCAGTGTTTTGATCTGTTCACCATCAACATTGCGTGCAGCAGCAACCACAGCCTCCCAGACACTGTTCAGAGAGGTGTACTGTTTTCCCTCCTTGTAAATCTCACATTTGATGATGGACCACAGGTTCTCAATGGGGTTCAGATCAGGTGAACAAGGAGGCCATGTCATTAGATTTCCTTCTTATATACCCTTTCTTGCCAGCCACGCTGTGGAGTACTTGGACGCGTGTGATGGAGCATTGTCCTGCATGAAAATCATGTTTTTCTTGAAGGATGCAGACTTCTTCCTGTACCACTGCTTGAAGACGGTGTCTTCCAGGAACTGGCAGTAGGACTGGGAGTTGAGCTTGACTCCATCCTCAACCCGAAAAGGCCCCACAAGCTCATCTTTGATGATACCAGCCCAAACCAGTACTCCACCTCCACCTTGCTGGCGTCTGAGTCGGACTGGAGCTCTCTGCCCTTTACCAATCCAGCCACGGGCCCATCCATCTGGCCCATCAAGACTCACTCTCATTTCATCAGTCCATAAAACCTTAGAAAAATCAGTCTTGAGATATTTCTTGGCCCAGTCTTGACGTTTCAGCTTGTGTGTCTTGTTCAGTGGTGGTCGTCTTTCAGCCTTTCTTACCTTGGCCATGTCTCTGAGTATTGCACACCTTGTGCTTTTGGGCACTCCAGTGATGTTGCAGCTCTGAAATATGGCCAAACTGGTGGCAAGTGGCATCGTGGCAGCTGCACGCTTGACTTTTCTCAGTTCATGGGCAGTTATTTTGCGCCTTGGTTTTTCCACACGCTTCTTGCGACCCTGTTGACTATTTTGAATGAAACGCTTGATTGTTCGATGATCACGCTTCAGAAGCTTTGCAATTTTAAGAGTGCTGCATCCCTCTGCAAGATATCTCACTATTTTTGACTTTTCTGAGCCTGTCAAGTCCTTCTTTTGACCCATTTTGCCAAAGGAAAGGAAGTTGCCTAATAATTATGCACACCTGATATAGGGTGTTGATGTCATTAGACCACACCCCTTCTCATTACAGAGATGCACATCACCTAATATGCTTAATTGGTAGTAGGCTTTCGAGCCTATACAGCTTGGAGTAAGACAACATGCATAAAGAGGATGATGTGGTCAAAATACTCATTTGCCTAATAATTCTGCACTCCCTGTATAGCCAGCACTCAAGAGTGGCTCTAAAACTTAATTTGCTTTTTCAAAGAGTGCAAACTGGTGGTTACGTTGCTGGTGGGAGCTCACTGTACATTCATATTTTCGAATGTATGCACGCATGCAGTTCGGGCAGGCATACAAATCTGCTGCAAATACATTCACCTTGCTGTTTAGCTCAGGTACTCAGCTGAAAATTTCATGTTGGAAGAAACTAGCTGCAGAAAAAAACATGTTTGCCTTTTGAGACTCACATACTCTCTACTTTGTTCTTCTATCAATTCCTTTGGCTCTTGTTCTAGCTAAACCACAGATAACACATTGAAGATCCTATGCTTTATGATCAGTTGTTGGCGATGGATGAGAGGCAGCCATTGATCTGCTAAGAGGATGGGCACTGGGTTTCATTGTTGTCACCTTCTCAGGAGACTCAGATTGTTGTTGTGATTCACTGGTTTCTGCAATTTTTTGACAATTTTTTCCAAGCTTTATTCCATTGTATACGACTTGTAGCACTTGATGATGATAATATTAAAATATTTGATCCTCTTCACCCATCAGTTTCAATTTTTTGTGAACTTCTTCTTGCCGTGTTACAGCAGCATCTCAAACTTTCTTCTGTCCAGACGCAGTTGATGTTAGCTTTTCTTTTGGATTAGTTTGGAATATAACACATTTTTCTTTGTTGAAGGAGTCATCAGATTTTGTAGTTAGCAACATGTGACGGATATCCTGCCTGCCGTATTACAAGTTCCATTATATCCTATGGAATTGTCAATATGATGGCCAAAACACATCATTATAGAACAGCCATTTTGGAAAATGGCGGAAGGGTTATTTTCTGTCTAAATAACACCACTTTACACCCAAAACCTATGTTTTGACACCAAAATGAAATTGTCTCATGGTTCCTCAAATATTAGAACATCACTGCAACACATCCACCATTTTTAAAAATGTCGCCCAGAAAAAAAAACCAAAAAAAATACCTGGATTAGTAATGTCTACTCAAGCTAAATTACTCCTCTAATGAAAAAAAGCACAAATTAAAAATGAAAATCTCTGAAATCTCTGGACAACATTTTTTATATGGAGGTAGATCAAGGGGCCAGGAGTATCACCTCTTCTGTCTGCTCTCTCCATCTGCCTGCCCCTCCCTTGTGTCATGGTCTTGCCATTTATGTCTTACCTTTATTTTTTTCTATTTTTTCTTATTGTTTCTTTCTATGATCAGTATGTGAGATCTGTTTTTGTTTGATTTGTTATTGTTCTCTTTGATAAAGAGATACTTTCAAGATGCAACCACTTTTGAACCTAGTGTGGTATACGTAATGGTATATATACCTAATGTGTAAGAGAAGGCTGTACCCGTTGTGCAGCTAAAAGCTGTTCTTTTGCTTTCTGTTATTATATCTTTTCCGTCTTTGTGTGAGGTAATTGAATGCTTCCTTCCTGCCTGTTCAGTGCCTGTTCACTAAGTTATGGAAGCTTGCCCTACCTCTGCATATGGTCCACATGTGAAATAATCTTGCACTCTTGATTCCTGTACGGTCTTTCTTCAATGTGTGGATAAGGCTTGCACTACTGCACCATGCAGGATGCCAGCAGGATGGGTCAATGAAATGAGTTGCCAACACAAGCAGCGATTTTCAGGTAACAAGTTTGAATCCCAGCAAGTCCAACTCAGTCTTCTATCCTTCTGCGGCCAGTACATTGAGCACCGAAAAACATGGATAACAGTAATGCTTGCTTAAATGCGATAGAAGCGCAGAGGGCTATGTTCACCTTGCTTTTGTCTGTGTACACAGTGCAAGCAATGTTTGCAGCCACAAAACCATAGAGACCACTGCAAAATAATAGCACTAAATAGAGCATGTTTACAATATATAATATGATCAGAAACAAATTACCACAACCTGAGATCTTAATGTAATATAGACCCTGATTTGTCACTAATTTCCAGTTATATTTCTGTAATAATTATTGGTATAGCACTCTTTTACCAGGCTATTTGTGAAAGTGTTGTCACAAATAAAAACCTATTCAGCTAGAATTGGGTAATACTATTTCTAGACAATGTAATCCCATTGAGTTAAGTTATTCCCCCCTCACTCCCCAGTGTGAAGATCTCTGGCCTAATGTGAAAGGTACATGAAACAATTAATACTGCTCCCAAATATGACCTAGAGCCATGTTCCTTGCTTTGACTTTGATGGCCACACATGGCTTTTAGGATCTCTTCCTCAGCCTCACATTTGCCTTGATGCTTATCCAGATTGATAGGGTGTTGTTTAAGAATAAATGTTAGGATGCTAAGTAACATTAGCCTTTTTTGTTACTCAAAAGGCTTTCCTGACACAAGGGAGAATGTGCACTACATCCAGAAAGCTAAGAACATAGTCCTTCCATCAGTGGCACAGCAGGACTATCAGTTTCCCCAATATAGGCACATAAATGTACCCACCTGCCTCCAAAACGTATACTGTTGAAGCACCCTTAACACAGTATTTTATTTATGGATAATTAACATTAACGAACATAGACCCTCATTATGAGATTGGCGGCACATGCCACCTACCGCCACGGTGATGGCCGCCAACATATCGTCGCCGTGGCTACCGACCGTCCATGCAATTATGACCGCAGCTGGAATTCCGCCAGAAGGCTGGTGGAATTCTGGCAACGCTCATGGCGGCAGACTGCAGTAAGGTGGCAGCAGCGCCACACCAGCAAAATACTGCCTACCGTATCATGCTCCATGATACGGCCTGGAGGTGATCTGCAGGCAGGAGTTGCTGCTGGCAGCAGCACCACATCCCGTCTCCTGCCGGAGGACCCCCTGTAAGCAGGTAAGTCGGGTTCCCCGACAGGAGAGGGGGGGTGTTGTGTGCATGTGTGGGGGTGTGTGTGACTGTGTTTGAATGTGTGTAATGCGTGTGTGGCAGGATGTATGTTTGTACGTTTTATAGTGAGTGTGTATGTATGTATGCATGCGTGGGTGCATGTGTGTATGCAGGGGGGTGGGGAGGGTGGAGGAGGACTTTGGGGATGGGAGGCAGGGGAGACCCCAATCAGTGCCAGGGAAGGATTTCCCTGGCACTGATAGTGCCTACCGCCATGGTTTCCGTGGCGGTACAGAAACCACGGAAATCATGGCGGTGGGTGGGGTCAAAATGCGAAGGGCGGCCTACTGAGGGCCGCCGGGCTGGTAACTGAAGTCTCCAGCCCTGCGGTCGTTACCGCCGTGGCGGTCAGTGTGTTGATTGGCTTTGGCCAAACCGCCAATGTCATAACAGTCAAGGTAGGTACCGCCAGCCTATAGCACACTTTTGAGCGAGCATCAATGGAACAACACCTGCTTTTACTTTCAACTGTTTTGTATGAATTATTGTTTCACTATCCATAATTACTCTATACAGATGAAAGTAAAAACCTTGCTATCATGCAACTTAATGTAGAGACATTACAAGGAAATACAACAAACAACAAATTCATGTAAAAATACCTCAAAATAGACTTTGTCAATGTTTGTTTTGTGCATAGGCTTATACCAGCCTCAAACATTAGTGACTGGCGTTTCAGGGGTTCTAGCCTTCTGCCACAATTAAACATGAAAAACAAATCAGTGATTGTCGCTGTAGTACTCACTTCTGGTTGCGTCTAACAATGCTCTGTCCCACATAGGTGCCACTGTGCTTACAAACCAGGCGCACGTATCGGTAGCGCAAGGTCTTGGAGATATTAGTAATGTACGGCAAGGCAACCTGGCGCAGTGAGGTAAGAGCCTTCAGGCTGGCTATGATAAACAGAACCTTATGCTTCTCAGACCAGTCATCGAAGAAAGTACTAAATTGTTGCCAGCTGTAGAACTCTTGCCCAAGGCCCATCTCCTCCATCCTCGTAAATTTGTAGTCCGTGCCTTGAAGGTGCCCAAGGGTCACACTACAGGAAAAGTAAGAACAACCAACACCATCATCAGTGTTATTGAGGACCTTAAAAAGTAAATTACACCATCAAATCAATTTTGTAAAGAGAAGAGGTCATGGATTTACACAAAATATTCACAACCTAGAAAATAAATCAGCTACCACTTGCTTCAATTGTTTGCTAAAACAAAATCATTTATATCAAAAACATCAATAATGATAAAAGCAAAGATAAGACAGGGCAACTCCAAGAATGCACTGTAGATAAACAAAGACACTCACTCCAAATGAAGCACACATGAGCTCGAAAGATACGCACTACATCCATGCACATGAATATTAACTCAACTCATTACACAAGTACTTTGATTAAAATTATATTATGACATTCATAGTAGAAATTCCCTTCAGAAGTAAGTAAACCAAACTTTTATGTATAGATACACAATTTTTTAACATGACTACAGCCTGAACCGCTAAACAGATTTGCACCAAATTTGGCAGAAGGCTAGATCTTGGTCCAGAAACAGTTCGTTTTGTTATTTAGTGCAAATCTATTCAATAGTTTTGGAGTTATTAAAGGGAAAAAATATAGATATCTAGGGACTCTGATCCACGGGTACCCATGGGGAATCCGCGGGTAGCCATGGATCCGAAGCCCAATGGGGAAAAATGACCTCACCCAGTCACACATCATACCCCTTTGGGATTGGGTGCATGTAAGGGAGGGGGGTTAGACACAGGGCCTGCCACAAGCCAGGCCCTGGAGACAACCCCTGCCATGCACGGGCAGCGGTGGTTGTATTAACATACATTATTTACATTAAAAAAAAAAAACTGAAATTTACTGAAAAAAAAAACCAAAGGTTACAGAGACATTATTGTTAAGTTCTTGTTTTACCCACACAAACCATAGACCTTCAGCAGTTATAGTTATACTTATAGCTATACTTATAGTTTCTTCAGATAACTCATGTCTGAAAGTAACTTTAGACTATGAGTTATAGTTTCTTAACATAAGTATAACTATAACTGCTCAATTTCTTTTTTGTGGGTAAAACATGAACCTAACTATAACATCCCTGTAACCTTTGGCTTTTTCAGTATATATCTTGAAATCAATTTATAATGCTTAAACAAACAGTCTTGTCAGTTTGATTGTGTCAGTTGTGGATACACATTCTGTGAATGCAATCGTGGAATTCTGTGGACAACACAATTTATGATGAAAGCTAGAGCTGCCAAACTAGCTCTAAAGCCCTTTTCACGACCTCTCAGACATTGGATAAAACCTTTAAACAAAGTAAGCCAAGGAAAGAACTCTGATGACATACGAACATTATTTTTTCAGCTAGAGAAATTACATTGTAAGGAAATAACAAAAAGTTGGGAGATATTAACACTCCAGAAATATACTGAATTAGATAGAGTTTCGGGAGGGCTCTGAATTTTTACATTACCAAATCATACAGATATCAAACCGGAATTATTACTTGAATGGGGGAAGAACAATATGACTTGTTCACGTAATATGATTTTGATTCTCATTAAATACGTTAAAATTGATGTGGAAGAAGTAATGAAGGCAGCACAGGAGAAAGAAGACACATTTATAACAATGACTAATCAGGAGGAAGTAATCAAACTAAGGAAAAAGATCGAAGAAAGATTGAATAAACATGAAACAGAAGTGGAAGCATGGAAACAGAGAAAATTTCATTGCGATGAACAGGATTATAAAAATTGGCACTATTTTAAAGGATTTGAAGGAATAAAACAACAATTCTCATCAGATGTGAAAAGGAATACTCCTAAGCACTGAGAAAAAGATGGAAGAAAGACTGAATAAAACATAAATCAGAAGTGGAAGCACGGAAACAGAGAACATTTTATTGCGATGAACAGGATTATAAAAATAGCACTATTTTAATTTTTGCTAAAGGATTTGAAGGAATAAAACAACAATTCTCATCAGATGTGAAAAGGAATACTCCTAAGAACTAAGAAAAAGACGGAAGAAAGATTGAATAAACATAAATCAGAAGTGGAAGCACGGAAACAGAGAAAATGTTATTGTGATGAACAGGATTATAAAAATGGCACTATTTTAACTTTTGCTAAATGATTTGAAGGAATAAAACCACAATTCACATCAGATGTGAAAAGGAATACTCCTACATTAGAAACAGATAGCAAGTCAGATGTTGAACTTAGTCAAAATGAGGAAGCAAGTGAACCCAGGACTAAAACAACATTACGAGGAAATGCAAATTATGTATCAGGACCAACAAACCTCAAAAGGAAGGGGCTAAGGACGCAGTCAGAGCAGAGGCCACCCAAGAAATTAAAAAACAAATGTATACAAATCAGAAGAGGGAGGGGAAAAAATTACCCTCTACGCAGCAGACAAAAGAAATTATCAATAAAGAAGTTACAGAAGAAAAGTTGGTGGCCAATCTGTCTGAACATACATTAACAGAGGGTGCAATTTGAGTATTAGATAAAGGTTTATCTTTTTGTCCGAAATATCATTCTGACAGAGTGGGAACTAAAACAGACACCTACAAATTTGTATGGAAAATAAAGCTAGCAAAATACTTTGCCCAACATCCCCTGAAGTAGCCTGAGAAAAGTGATACACGAGAGGTAACTAAACTTATAACTGAACAGATAACAGATATTAAGGTTTGTCATGACTTGATGCTCAATCTAGATTACAATTAAATGACATCAACACAGATTATGGAAGAATTGGGAATCCAGACGAACTACCATATGTACAGTCATTTTAAATCTAAATCTAAATTCTGCCCTAATTTGACACCAGGAAATAAAATTGACTTATTTAATGATATGGTATTGGTGGATCTAGTGACTTTAGAACACAAAAAGACACTTCAAAAGCAAGAAAATCTAATGATGATAGAGAGAGAAGGAGTGCAACGATTGAGCAATAATGAGAAGATTATCATCAAGCCAGCTGACAAAGGAGTTAATACTGTAGTATTACATTGTGAGGATTATGTGAGAGAAGCAAAGAGACTACTGAATGATGTAGAAAGTTATCAAAAACTAACTCACAATCCTACCAATGAAATAGAACACATAATCAATATTAAACTACAATTGTGGTATCAAGAATTATTGCTTAACGAAGAAGGACATCATTTTTTAAAACCTAGTCATCCCGTGATGCCAACTATATATTTTCTTCCAAAAATCCATAAAACGTTGAAAAATCCACCTGGAAGACCCACTGTGTCTGGATGAGCATTTATTTTTGAAAACACTTCCAAATATGTGGACTTTTATATTGCTCCTCGCTCAGTTCCTATATTAAAGACACCGGTGACTTCCTGAGAGTTATCTCTGATGTTGCGTGGCAACCTAGCTACATCTTTAACACCATAGATGTAGTATCATTATACACATAACTTCAACATGAGGTTGGATTAACATTGCTAACATATTTTTTGAGACAAAGAAACATCAGAGAAACTAGACATTCTGCTCTTAGAAATGGTGGAAATGTGTCTACACAATAAAATTTTCATATTTGATCACCAAATGAACACTCTTGGTGGCCCACGTCACTAGGCACAGCCCCGGAACCCACGGACCACGCACGCAACCTGGGGGTCATCCTCGACTCCACTCTCTCCATGACCAGGCAAGTCAACGCCGTCTCCGCGTCCTGCTTCAACACCCTCTGTATGCTCCGCAGGATCTTCAAATGGATCCCCCTCGACACGAGAAAAACCGTTACTCAGACCCTCATCACCAACAGACTCGACTACGGGAACGCCCTCTACTCAGGAACTACAAACAAGCTCCTGAGACGACTCCAACGCATCCAGAACGCCTCGGCCCGACTCATCCTCGATGTCCCCCGCCGCAGCCACATCACACTCCACCTGAGAGGCCTGCACTGGCTCCCCGTCAACAAAACGATCACCTTCAAGCGCCTGATCCACACAAACAAAGCACTGCACAACACTGGACCCACCTACCTCAACAACCGACTCAGCTTCCACACCCCCACCCGAAGCCTCCGCTCAGCCAACCTCGCCCTCGCCACAGTCCCCCGCATCCGAAAAACCACCGGCGGCGGCAGATCCTTCTCCTACCTCGCCGCCAAGACCTGGAACACTCTCCCCACCATCCTATGACAGACCCAGGACCTGCTGGCCTTCAGAAGACTCCTCAAGACCTGGCTCTTCGACGAGTACCACCCCCCCGCGCCTTGAGACCCTCGCAGGTATGTAGCGCGCTTTACAAATGCAGTGATTGATTGATTGAACAAACAAACATGCGGAACAGCCATGTGAATTTCATTTTCCCCAAGCTACCCCAATCACATCAAGTGTTGGTGAGAGAGATAAATTGAGTGGCATGAGAACTATCAGGAACACTTATGTAAGGTTATCTTATGGTTGGACTATATAGATGATTTGTTTGTAATTTGGGCCGGCACTCAAGATGAATTTGCCATATTTTTCGAAGAGCTGAATCGAAATGAGTGTGGATTAACTTTCACACACAAAACAAGTGTGAAAGAAATTTACTTTTTGGACATCAAGGTCTATATAGAAGATAATCAACTCCAGATGACCATGTTCAAGAAAGCAACTGCCACAAATAGCATCCTACATGGTAAAAGTTTCCATCCCAAACCTTTACTCAGAAGCATTCTGTTTGGTGAATTCTTACGCACAAGGCGCAACTGCTCAGATGATAACGAAGTGGAAACTCAATTTACAGATGTGAAACAAAGAGTTAAAAGCAGAGGGTATCCAAACACCAACATTGAACTAGGTGCAATAAGAGTTAGATGAAGGACCCGACAACATGTGTTGGTGGAAAAGGCATCTAAAAAAGTTGAAAAAGCAGATAACTACCCGCGCTTGATACTCACATATAGTAAGGAAAGCAAAGACATTGTGAGAATATTCAAAAGACACTGGAGAATATTGAGACATGATCATGACATTGCACAAATTGTGGGACCCAGACCTTTGGTCACATATAGGAAATCACATTCTATTAAAAACATACTTGTAAAAAGTCATTATGTTGCACCAACTACAAAAAACTGGCTAAGTAATGAAAATACAGGCTTTTATAAATGTAATAAATGTAAAGTCTGCCGAACTGTAAGAAATGTGAAGCTATTTAAAATTTATAAGGGACAAATTATACACATAATGCAGAGAATAACCTGTGACACTCAATACGTGGTCTATTTAATTGAATGTACATGTGGTTTGCAATGTATAGACAGTACCATCTGCCCCTTAAAGTAAAGAATACTTGAACATGTAAGAGCAAAACAATATAAAGATCAAAGCTATGCTGTTGCAAGACACTATGACACAACATATGGAAGTTTGGAAAAGTATCAGGTTTTTCGGTGTGGCACAAATAAAGGAAGACGAACGTGGGGGCAACAGGACTCTTAAACTACGACAATTGGAAAGTAGATTTATCATCCAACTACGCAAAGAGACACCTTATGGGTTAAACATGGATGAAGAATTATTTGTCCATTTATGAATATATATATTTTCCAGTCGAATAACATCAAAACTGAGGAGGTGTATTAAGAAATATAGGCAAAACACTAACTTGACAGGTATATAAATAAGCTTTGAAAGATAGGCAGCTGAAAATTCCTCTTTCGAAAAGTGAATAGCGATTGAAAGGACAGGAAAATCAGATTGACTAATCATTATCTAGATTGACTAATCATTATCTAAATGTCAATAATGAGATGCACCCTATAAACATTAATTTTAAAATAAACTGCACTTAGCAAACAAAAGAAATAGTAATAGTTATGTGGTGATCAGTATGGAGCCATATGATAAAGAATGGGTGAATAAGCACTGAGCTTGAAATCCCATTTATTGACTAGCACATAATTGTAATTAATAGACAAACTCCTTTGTTTTGGTGTCAATCGTATATAAAGATAAGCATGTATATAAATCATATTTTGCCATCATCAGTAGATTGTGAACCAAAGAATTAATGCACATTTTTATGTTACTTGGTATACATTTATCTGCACATGACAACAACACCCAGAATTCTTCATTGTTAGCAGAATAGAGTGATTGAATGTAAAGGAAATTAAAGAAGGACTCAAGGACCGTGAGCAAGACTCTATACGAGTTGAAACACGTAGGTGGCAGTGAAACCTTAAATAAAGATGTTTTAAATGGACTTTGTGGAGTGCGGTGAATATATTCTTTGGAACTTATAAATACGAGGGTGGTCTCCTCTGTCACCAGCAGTTGAGTGCGCTGCCCAGCTTACAATTGACCAAATTGTTTCACTATATATATATATATATATATATATATATATATATATATATATATATATAAAAAATCACTCTCACCTCTCCTGACTAATTTACTGACAGCTTGTCAGTAAACAAGCATGGCATATACCACTATTCAGGTCTCCTGCCAGCCCTCCACTGTTCTCCAGCCAGAGAGGAAGAACGCACTCAAGGCTGCAGGAGAATGCTTTTAATATGTAGAAGGCAAAGGGACATTCAGTGACAAATATCCTCTGCAGAATCATGAGGGATAACTCAGTACTTGTGAGAGCAAGAAGGTTTCTGAGGTATCCCCCACATTACTTATGTAGGTGGACTGCACCAACACATGTCAACTATTATTCAACTTGTAATGGAGTGCTTGCTGGCAAGGCCTTACTCTTTGTATAGCTGAGAACTGGTGTTGCAGTGATCAAATTCACAGGTACTCTTACTCACGTAATATAGATTGAAAAGAAAAATGGAAACTTCAGCAACACTCAGTTGCACTTTTGACTGAGTTCTTACACGTACAGCAAGTATTCCGTGATCGCCCGTCTTAGGGGATTTGTTGTGAAGATGCATCTCTACATTTGGGACCATAAAACCTCACATAAATGAGTTATTGATCTGTGGAGGTGCACCTTTAATTTGGACTTTGAACCTGACCCACTTTGCTAGGCTGTTCAACCACCTCTATGCCACTGGTACAAGAAACATCGATTTCCAAGTCACTCCAACGTTTTAATAAATTTCTTCTGATGGCATAGAGAATGTTTTCTTTGTTCCTTCCACCAGAATCCAAAAACAGCTTGTGACCATTAATCTTCTTTATTTGGTTCAGTAGGCCTCAATACGTCAGAATGCTGCTGCCCAGCTTAGCTTTGGCACCATACATCACACATGTGCCTCTGCTGCCCTTAGCAGTCATCGCCCACTTCCTGTTCTCCAACATCAGCTATTTAAGGCCTTCTTCATCACTTTCTGGGTCCTGCATTGTTGTTCTTCAAACTTAACAAGAATATTCCTTGACGTTCTCTGGACCTTTAGTTCCTTTTGAGTTCCCAACATCAGGTGGACTAGAATCACTTTCTTTTACATTCAAGTCCCAGATACTGTAACTCTTAGCCTTTTATTATTATTTTCTTTGGCCTTATTTCAGTTTCATAAAAGGTTATGTATATCATGTCTATATTACCATCCTGCTGCTTTCCCTTGTAAACTCCTAAAGCCAGAGCTTTCGGGGTAACAATGCACTTTACAACCTTGCAAATTAGAAAACGGCACGCAAAATTCACTGTAAGTCCACACACTATAGTGACGCATGCACAAAGCCACTCACTCCACAGACAAGACAGAAATAGATAAAATCCATCACTCCAAAAAGCACACACAATGATTCCCATGCCATCACTTGAAAGACACTCTATAGAGACAAAATATAGCAACTCCTCAAAGTCGCTCAAAAGTATTCACGACACTGATACTGACACTGACAAAATCATAACCAAGGGGGCACGTTAAATTAACACATACACACAAAGAGCAACATAACAGCTGGCAAGTCCACAGCACAAGCTGTCCTTCAAATCAATTGGTGACACTAAAGGGTGCAGGAGTCCCTTAAAATTAGAAAGCAGAATGACAGATGCACTTACCTCTTCTAATGAAAAATTCAAAGCTGTATTCAATCATAGTTCCAAAAGGAGAACTTGTTTAGGAATCAAAAAATAATCTTAGTCAGCAGGTTGAAGTTTAGAATTTTCTCACACACAGCTTTCCTAAGGACGAGAAAAATAGGTAATTCAATTGGAATAAACTGGCACCCTAGTGCTCCTGGTAGTGGCAACATTTGCATCCCCCATACTAAGCCAACATTTAATACTAATAATACTGGTAAGAAGCACTAAATGCTCTTATTCTGCAAGTCAAATTTTAATAGATTTTTTACTGAATTCAAAATTTGGCAATACTTCAAAAATATATACAACAAAAATATAAAAGAATGGAAGAGATAACACAGTTAGTTGAGTAAAAGAAAGAAGCATCTGTACAAGGTAGAATCAGATCAGGAGGTACACAAGGGTGACAGATTACAGCTAAATATACAAAAAAAAGAAACTGATTTGCATGCCCTCACCACACTTATTTATACATTGTAGAGGGATTAAAAGCAAACATTGAGAATGATGCATAAATTGAGTTTTTGACTCAGCTCTACAAGGTTTATTTTCACCCACATATGTTACAAGAGTAAACTGTCCAATGCACCAGCACTACTGTAAATGAGAAAAACAAGTTATAGTAGCCCCGCAGAACCCCGTCCAGTATAAAAATAAGCTGGTGTCAATGCTTTTGGGTTACTAACAGGGAGCAGTGATAGCTCAAACGATCATTCAATAATAACCAACACACTTAAAATTACTAGAAACTGAATATGTATTTGTATTTCAGCATATGATTTCTAAAATAGTTATTTTAAAATGTCAAGATCTAATGCACATAATATTACTAACAACACAGAAAAAAAACAGCAGCTAAGCTTTTCAATAACAGTGAAAGAAGGCAAAAATCATAATGTCACAATTTATAGCCCTTATACCCTAACTGTGCTATCTTTAGGCGTCATACTTGTTCTAGCAGGTGAATAAATAATAAGCCTGAGTTTCGAAGGTAATGCACATTCCTGGGCAACAAAGTTTGTTGTCTGTTTGGAATAATGTGTCAGCTATTTCAAACACAAAGGTCAAGAGCTAGGAGATTGTGTCTACGAGAGAACGCGATCCTATCACCAATTCGTGAAGGCAGAATGGAATGCTTCACAGAGCCTCAAGGAGTCTTGCTGGAGGCTTCTTTGGTCAAGATGGAATCTGGTGCCCTGCTCATCTGGACCTGCATCTGAGACCTGGATGGAGTTTCTCTCCTAGGTGGTCAAGAGGTAGCCCTTAGATATAGTATCTTATCTAAGATGGAATGTGAACGGTCACCTTAGGAATGTTTTGACATAATCATATACATCAGTGGATGCACTAATAAGGTATGTCAATAAACACTACATTATTTGAGTTATGGTTGTTATATGACCTTCAAACAGGCACCTGTCCGAGACTGACGTCGCACAGCGGGTTTTGTTGATGTCTATAGCTGAATTACTTGACACTTTCACAATTTTTGGAAAGACAGGCTCATACAACATCTGCGTCAAAGGTACAAAGGATGATGATTCCGCATAATTTGGGGAAAAACAGCAGCCTCCATTGATCACTGCCGAAGATGGCGACCTCCATTACCTCGGATGGATTTGTGGCCAACGGAATGCAGGGTGGGCAGGCAAAGTAAAATGGAGACTATAGCTAAAAATGGAACCTGTTCTGTATGTGTTTAAATATCTAAAACTAAAAGAAAAAAGCTGAAAAGCAAGTGAATAAAGTAGATCAAATATTTGTTTAGGGAGGGAAAGTGTCATATGTTTTATGACATTCCCTAAGTGATTTTTGAGTTTAATAGTCACTAAATTACCACTGAATGTGTTTTTGGTTGATCTTGCTTATCAGACATATTCATTATACATTTAAATAATAAAACACATTCTAGAAACTTAAATTTGGTGCAATATCAATTCATTACTTATTTCATGTTCAATACCACATGTCTTCAAACTGAAATGAAAAGGGTCTCTATGCTGGAAGACTTGATCCTTTCAACAAGAGAGAATAAGACCTACTGGATATATAAGCTAAAGCTACTATATCGGGCCTCACAAATTGATTAATTTTAGACATTTTACATAATCAATGACTGCATATTGATTAAGTTAAAGCGAGTATGAAAGTAGTAATAATTTCAATTTGATTGTTAAAATAAAAAGTGAATGCAGATATTGGTTAAAGACATATCATTCCCTGGATAAGATTTCATTTTTTATACGAGATAGCCAAATGTATGTAAACAGAAAATATTAAAGTCATAGAATTAATAACACTCAGTAAAAAGGCTGTTTAATAATTACATTTTTTGTGTTCAAATGAAATTATTGGGACAAATCAGAAAAGAAGATAACTTAATTTTGATAAGATAAAGTGAATACATTTTTTATAGAGACCGTATACTTTTAGTGAAATCATCTTGGTTTTTCGAAAATAGATAATAAACATGGGGACTGATATCATCAGAAAGACCATGTATACCACTGAGTACAGTCAAAGCTGACCAGGAGGACCTGGCTACATGTGGCTTAAATGGAAAGGACAAAAATGTGCCCTTTATTTTGGAAGATGTCATATTTAACACATATACAAAATAGCAGTAGCAGCTGGAAAAGTGGTGGGGCAGTGCGGAGGAGGGGGTAGACGAAGGAGAGGTAATGACAAAAAAAAAGCAAAATCTTACCAGTCCCCAGCTGCCTCGCTGCTCTTCTGCGACTGCATAGGCTGAGGCTCCCAGACTCCCCGAAGGCCAATCCAGACGCTGCTCTCATTCTGGTAATACTATTACCCAGCATGACAGAAGCGCTGGGATTGGCCTCAGTGGGCTGGTTTTGCACTCCCACAAGGGTTGAGGCCTGTGCTTGTTGTTCCCCACCCGGGAATGCAGTTCGGGTTGGAGAGAAATCAGTGCGCATGTCAGTTTGTCTGTTCTAAGATAGCCGGCCAAACCAACATGTGCACTTGCAGCAATCAGCACCATTCCCCCTCTGTGATTGCTGCAGTGCTGGAGTGAGGATGGCTCTACCCCAAAACTCGGTTCCCAGAAGAAAAATAAAATGTTGATAAAACTGTTTTATTATCATTTGATTTTTTAAGTTTGCACCTGTTGGCAGGGGTATTACGCTCCTCTGCCGTAACAGATGAGCAGCCACTGCAAAATAGGTGCTTGGAGCATGCTACGGACATGTGGTTAGCATGTGGTCAGATAGCCACAAATATTTAACAAGCATTTGCAATGCAATAGGTCTCCCATTTGTGAGAGTTTGAACTATTGGTGTCGTAAATGACAATGGGGATCATTATGACCCTTGCGGAAGGCAGAGAAGCGGCGGTAAGACCGCCAACAGGCTGGCGGTCTTTTTTTTTGTATTATGACCATGGCAGTTACCTGTTCCGTCGATCCTCCGGGAGGGGACGGGAGCCATGGGGGCAGTTCCGCTGACACCACACCGCCAACAGAACACCGCAACCTCCACTTCCCCGCCTCCCGCCAGTATGGCTGTTGGCGGCTCTCCGTCCGTAAAAGGAAGGAGAGCTGCCAATGGTCATAATAGGCCGAGTGGCAAACCGCCACCACTGGCGGTCTTCCGCACAGCATCCCTCGGCGGTCTTGGAAAAAGACCACTGAGGTTGTAATGACCACCAATGTCTTTTATTTATGTGATTTAGTTTGGAGTGAAGTGGATGGAGATAGAGAGGGATAGGTAGTTTATTTTGGAACTGGTGGAAGCGTCCCTCACACAGAAACTACAATGCAAGCTTCCCTCACACACAGCAGATACTTTCGTACAGAAGGTACAATGCTAACTCCCTTCACACACAGCAGATACAGCACAGCAGTAGTGCAAGCTTTCCTCTCAGAGAATGTACAATGGAACAAGGAACAGATACAGTGCAGGCAGCAGTGCAAGCTTCACTCACATACTAGATACAGCACAGCAGCTGTGCAAGTGTCCTTCATACAGAAGGTACAATGCTAGCTTCCCTCACACACAGAAGATACAGCATAGCAGTAGTGTCAGCTTCCCTCTCACAGAATGCACATTACAAGCTTCCCTTACCCAAGGACCAGATAAAGTGCAGGCAGCAGTGCAAATTTCCCTCACACACTAGATACAGCACAACAGCAGTGCAAGCTTCCCTCACACAGAACGTACAATGCTAGCTTCCCTCACACACAGCAGATATAGCACAGCAGTAGTACAAGCTTCCTTCATACAGAAGGTACAATGCTAGTTTCCCTCACATACAGCAGATAAAGCACAGCAGCAGTGCAAGCTTCCCTCGGAGATTGTACAATGCAAGATTCCCTTATACAAGGAAGGGATACAGTGCAGGCAGCAGTGCAAGCTTCCCTCCCACACCAGCACAGCAGCAGAGAATGTACAATACAAGCTTCCCTTACATAAGGCACCGCCTTCAGCAGGCAGGCCTGAGGGGTCAGGCTAGGAATATTCTGGAGTCTTTTCTCCAAAACAGGACAATGACAGTCAGCTGTGGATCTTACAGCTCAACCCCCTTTCAGCTTCCCTCTGGTGTTCCTCAGGGATCGTCACTTAGCGTCACCCTCTTTAATTTGTACATAGCTTCCCTGGCCAACATCATTCAATCTTTTAACTTCCAGGTGTCGTCATACGCTGATGACACCCAAATTATTGTCAATGTGAATAACAAGATACAGATTATGGCAGACAGATTTCAAAACTGCATGAAAGCAGTCAGTAACTGGATGAACAATAATTGACTGAAGATGAACGGGGATAAAACAGAGGACATTATCTTTGAAGCAAAAACCTCCATCTGGAATCATAGCTGGTGGCCTGAGATCTGTGGGCCTCTTTCCACTCCTATTTCTGGAGCCAGGAACCTCGGGATTATCTGCGATTCGAATCGGACTTTAAACTTGCAGATAAAGTTGCCAATACCTGCCTTTGGATCATTAGAATTCTAAAGAAAGTTCTGCCATTCATTCCTGCAATCCTTAGGCATATTGTGGTGTTGGCCCTCATAATCTCTAGACTGGACTACTGTAATGTGCTGTATTTAAATATAAATCAATCATTCCTTTACAAGTTGCAGTTAATAAAGAACGCTGCTGCCTGATTAGTGCTCCCGAAATCCTCCCCCATCACAGAAGGTTTAAACAAACTGCACTGGCTTCCCATTAGAAAGCGCAATGCTTTTAAGGCACTGTGCTTGACTCACGAGGCCCTCCACTCTTAAGGATCAGAATGCCGGCAATCGGCTATCAACTGGTAAACTCCCAACCATCCTTTAAGATCAACTGGGCTCAGGTTGGCCCAAAAAGGAAAAAGGAAAAAAGCCAAATGGGGAGACAAAGCCTTTTCAGTTGCTCCCTCCAAAAATAAGCGAGCTATCACCCATCCTTCCATTTCAGAAGCATTTAAAGACTTGGCTGTTCGCATTATAGGTGGCTGCTCTGCCTCAGCCTTCTTACCTGCTTAGTGCTTCGATACCCCTGGTCTGAATGTGCTTTAGAAATATACAAATACAAATGGAATAGATACAGTGCAGGCAGTAGTCCAAGCGTCCCTCACACACCATATACAGCACAGCAGCAGTGCAAGCTTCCTTCACAGAAAAGGTACAATGCTAGCTTCCCTCACACAGAAAGTACAATGCAAGTGTCCCTCACACAGAAGGTAAAATGCAAGCATCCCTCACACAGAAGGTACAATGCAAGCTTCCCTCACAGAGAAGGTACAAGGCAAGCTGCCCTCACAGAGAAAGTACAATGCAAGCTGCCCTCACACACAGCAGATACAGTACAGGAAGCAGTGCAAGATTCACTCATACACAGCAGAGGAAACGGCAGTGTAAGCTTCCCTCACAATAACACATCTGTTTTCAGAGCAACTCTAGCGTGCTGTGAGAAAATATTCCACCGTACATGTGGAAAAAACTTTCACCTAGTATGGAGAAATTCACGCTTTTTACCAACCGTGAAGGTAAATAACTGGGAAATTAGAAAAACCTCTGCTTCTGTAAGAAAAAAAATTAAGTCATCCATACGCCAAAATACTTTATTCCAGGTACCCTTTTTATGGGAAAATGGCAAAATTGTGTAAAGCATCACTTCCAGCCTTGGCTGTGCGCCACTGAATCAGGGCTTTGTTGCTCTCCCTTTTAGGATGCGGCAGCAGCACAAAAAACAAAGTGCAATGACCTCCTGCCCTTTTGATTACGGAGGTGCAATCAAGACATGTAGCAATGAGCTGCTCCTCCACCCTTGGCCTCGGAGAGGAGGCAGGGGCGTCTCTACCCATATCTCTGGAATTGGGCAGAAAGGACACGCTTCCACTCAGTTTCAATGTATGACACAGAACTCTAATGACAACACTTATTTGGGAATGGCATTAACACAAGGCTGATACACTTAGATATTTAAATAATTAAATGTTCCTCAACAGCTTACTAAAGTTCGAAACGATGATCTGCGCAAGATTACAAGTGTCAGTGCTGGGATCAGTTTCTCCACTGTTCATATTCTCTCTTTTGTGGTTGCAAAGCACAAGTGCAGGGGCTGTTTTACAGTCGGCTTAGTCAGCCATTCTCCAGGAAAGCCAATCTTTCCATCACAGCAGTAATACCTTGTGCTGGTTACTGTGCACACAAAACAAATGCTGAGGTAGAGTGGGCCTATTTCCAGCTCAGGAAATATGGCGTGCATCGCCAGATGGTTGTGCAATAGTGCACTTGTCCAAATTTCCTAACTGCTCAGTGTTACTGAAAGGATCCTAGGACTGGAGCCAAGTCAGTCACCAGTGTGGGCTTTTCTTAAGCTTAACAAAAAAAGAAAGTACACAGTTCCAGAATGAAAAGGGATAATAACACAACAAATAAAGAGATGTTCCTGTGAGTCTGATCTGGTTGGAACGAGAGCCCTCACTCACCAATGAGTGACATGCTTCATCATCATGCTTTGTTCCTCGTCAGGCTGGCACTGCAATGCCTGACGGGCTCCTCAAGGGGGCTCTTTGCCGGAGATCTTTTTAGTATAGAAATGCCGGTTGGTGAGTGCTAGAATGTGGGATTGGTACAAAAAATATATGTGAGGTTAAAAATGACTAGAGGTCTATGAAACTCATATTTAATAGGAATCAAACCCCTGTCATGGTTAAAAACAATAGTGTAGGAGAAAAGATTAGTTATGTCTAATTGACCCTAATCAGAAAAATTATGAAAAATGTTAATCTACAGTCCGTATAATCAGAGAGTGTGTGGAGTGCCACTACAGTAATCCCTATACTGCCTCAAGCAAAGGTCAACATGTTTCTCGCATTTAAAGTCAGTAAAGATCAGTGCAATTCATCAGGACCAAACCTACCTAATCCTCATATTGAATTAAGCCTATTGTTGAGTCATCTCACAGGAACCCTCCTTATAATAAAGGATGGGCCCCATCGGGATAGCAACAGGCATCAATGGTCCAAGCAGGTCTTAATATCGAGCTCTGAGTCCACACGGTGGTGAACACCTACCCCTGCTCCGTGCTCCCGGAAGGTCATTTGGCAAAGTGGGGGCAGACTGCTCCTCTGCCTGCAGCTCCACTGGTCTGGCTATCTTCTGCGCTGACAAGGGCTCTCAGTCTCATGTTCACCCACCTTAAGCAGCATGAGAGGGGTCGGGGTGAGAACCCTTGTTCAAAATGTTACCCAGAATTGGCCTTGCTCAAATAGAAGAAATTTAGGCCTTTTAAAGAGTGTGTAGTTTCTACTCATGTTGCTAGCCTTGATTTCTCCTCCACTTCTTTCCTTGCTCATCGGGGCCATTTGTACAGTAGGGAACAGCATTACTGCTTTTAAATAAGGTACAGGTCTCCTTGTGTCCCCAACTCCAATTCCTCTTCTTCTGGGATTATTTCATTCACTTTACTACATCAATGCTTTGAGCATGTTGCCTTAAGGATTACTGGGCTGTCTCCAACTGCCCCTTCCCCCCTTTATTGGCACACAGCACCCGCTGCCCTTCTGGCTAGGTTGGCACTGTGTAGCTGCCTTTATGTTTTAGTCGTAACTATAATTATAATAATTGCACTTGCATCGTCTACCTCCCCACTGCACTGCTAAGCGATGTACCTTAAGGCATGTTAAGAGCGCTTTGCTGTTCAATCAGGCATGACACAGAAAAACTTTGTATATAGGGCCATGACAAACAAAATACTAAGGCAACTACATGCTTTCCCACTCTGAAAATAGGCTTCAGAGTGCCACACAGTGGTATGAAGTGTCTATAAATACTAAAATATACAACATGTTAGACACAAGTCCTTGTACATTCATTAAATAACTGGTGCAACTCTTGTATCACAGTGGTATTAAATGTGTATGTCTTTTGAAATAAAGTACCTTTAACAGGACACTGTCCAAGCAGAGCTGTCAAGTTACCTTATGTTCTGTCTGACATTTTCAGCCTTTCATGGCTTCTTAGATAAAATTATCTTGCATACTGGATTTTTTCAGTCCACGTGTACAGCATCGACAGCTAAACCACAACTCCCAAAATGCAAAACTGTAAACTAAAACACGGGGACCAGCTGAAGGTGTCACACAAGCCAAGCATTTCCCCGCCAGCAATGTTGCCATTGATGATTTACAGAGAGACCATGTCATGAGTGATGTAATATGTGAGGTCATAAGCAGTGCATTACGGGAGCGCAAGTTAAAGTTAGCTCAGGTAACTATAACTGCTGAATTTCTACGGTTTTGTACGAGTAAATTCAGAACGTAACTATAACGTCCATGTAACCTTTGTTTGTCTCAGTGAATTTCTGAGCTTTTTTTAATTCTAATTCCTAACTAGAACGTCCCCATGACCTTTGGCTTTTCTGAGAATTTCTAAGTTTTTTTTTTTGTATTTCCTAACTATAATGTCCCTGTAATCTTTGGTTTTTTTCAGTAAATTTCTATGGTTTTAACGTATAGCAATTTGAATTACTGTACGTTACTACAACTACCGCCGCGCATGGCCTTTGGCCGCACGTGGCAGAGGTTGCCACAGGGCATGGTCTCCGGCTAGGCCCTAAGCACTCAACCGTGCGCATCCTGCACCCAGGCGCAGAGGAGGTTGCCCACAAGACCTGGTCTTCAGCCAATCCCTGCGGCCAACCCCCCCCAACCACCGCAACCCACACTGTGCACAGCCCTTTCATCGTGCGCACCGGGAGTTAGCCGCAGCTTCTCTGGGTGTGAGAATAGGTGTGAGAGGGTGTATCTAGGGCTGAGAGTGGCTGTAAGATTGCCTGTGTGGGTGTGAGAGGGCAGACATCAATGTTTTACTGGGTTTATCAGTCCGTGCACGGGTCTGTGAGTGGGTGGGTGCGTGAGTGCCTGAGTGGGTCTGTGAGTGGATGCGTGAGAGTCTGAGTGGGTCTGTGAGTGGGTGTGTGAGAGTCTGAATGGGTCTGTGGGTTAGAAGGTGTCTAAGTGGATGTGTGAGTGGGAGGAATTGATTGAAAGAGACAGAAAGAGAAAGAAAGTGATAAAGTTTTTCTTTAGGCTTTAATATCTCATATACTTAGAATGAGATATTTTTGTTGGATTTAATTAAAAAAAAAAATGATATAATTAAAAAAAGTATATATTTTTTTAATAAAAATAAAATTTAAAAAAATAATGAGTCCAGCTGGACTCGAATCCCCCTAGCTCAGTGTGAAGGTCTGCAACCTTCACAAAGAGCTACGGGTTGTGTTTTTTCTTTCTTAGCCCTTTGTGGTGATGGGCTGCTTGGGCCTACTTTAGGAGTGACCTCCGTGTAGTATAAGGAAAGGTTTTGGCCTGGCAAGTGGGTGCAATATCCATGTCGAAATGGCAGTTTAAAACTGCACACACAGAAACTGCAGTGGCAGGTCTGTGACATGTTTACAGGGCTACTCAAGTGGGTGGCACAATCAGTGCTGCAGTCCCACTAGTAGTATTAGATTTACAGGCCCTGGGCAACACAGTGCATGTTACAAGGGACTTACTGGTAAATCAAATAGGCCAATCATGAAGAAATCAATCACCAATACAATTTACACAAGGAGCACTTACCCTTTAGCACTGGTTAGTAGTGCTAAAGTGCCCAGAGTCGTAAGACCAGCAAAAATGGAATGCAGCACAGAGTAAAAAACAGGTCAGAAACAAAAACGTTGGGCATAAGCCTGTAAAAGGGGGGCATCTACAACAGTGAGTGCTTAAAAGAAAAACATATTGACTTGACCTTTAATAAAGTGGGCCTTTCACTTGGACGAGCAAACTCCTCTACTAGACATAACAACTACTCCTGGCCCTACAACTTTACCCAAATATGCTGGAAATAAACAGTAAATTACATAGCTGGTCAGGGCCCACAATAATCACCTCCAACAGAGTTGGTGTCTAATGCACTAGCTGCAAACTGTAGAACCATAAGACATCTTTTATTAAATCCAGACTCCCTATTCGGCCAAACTGTGTTCTCTTACACAATCATCTTTTGAATTTACTGCTCAGTTCAGATTAAGAGTATTTAGAATCAATAAAAACTTTAGTACGTTTGCAGTAAAAGCAACAACAAAAACCTGGACTCAATATTACCAGGGAGAGGGATGGATGGACAGAGCCAACTAATGGACTAGCAACTAAAAGATCACGTTAGAACAAGCAATACTGCATTACAATTGTGGGTTTGCAACTATACCAAATTGTTTCATCTTAGGGAACTCATATTTTATTTGTAGTTCTGTCTCAGTCTGACATATCAGCACATTAAAAAAAAAATCTTAATTGAGGGGAAAAAAAACACCAAGTACATGTAACAGGGCGAGACCAGCATGGCTTGCATTCACACCTTCAAGGTTAACTGCCGGTCTCCACACTTCCTATTAGCCTCTCTAAAGTCTTCCATGTCCCTAATGCTGCATTGTGCGGGACCCCTCCTCTGGTACAGAATGCCCCATCTCAGCCATAGACATGCACCTTTTTCACAGCTCATAGTGGCAGGTGTATATTTTGCAGTGCAACTCAAGGTATTTTATCAGGCAGCTAGCGATGATCAAGAAAGGAAGAAATTTGGATCTCCGCCTTCGTTTTGTGTGGGCAACTCTCACACTCAGCAACTGGCTAGCATGACCATTTAATGTACTGACGGAACTCGCCAGCTCCTACAAGCGTGAAGAATGCAAAATTTTCTAGTGTAGCGTTAAGAATTTTAGATTCTATTAAGGACACGGAGGCGAGGATTATGCTTCTCAATTCTTTACTACTTAACATATAGCAGCCAATGAAAAACAATAACTTTAAAGAGGCTTTGAACCCCCCACTCCCATAACCACCAATAGTAGACCAACGTGGTCTATAAACAGGGGAGGCACCAAACTGACGTCTCTTTCTTTGAAAAAAATCAGAAAAATCAAAAGGGCTCAAGTCCAACCAAAGTCTCTGGGAAGAAGAACGATCCACCAAAATCCGGATCTCCAAGAGCAACCAAGCAACAGCTCATCACAGGTTCAACCTTGTTTACCATCCGTGTCTGAAAGAAAAATCCATGATACGCCTTGAGACTTAAGACAATAAAATTTCCAGGGTGGGAAACAAAAAACTATAATACAATCATAGAATAAGAACATTCAATTCAAATTATATACTGGGTGGGATAATCCCCGCCTCTGTGTCCTGAATAGAATCTAAAATTCTTAATGCTACACTAGAAACTTTTGTATTCTATGTCAGGATCGGAGACTCCGATTATGCTGGTTCAAGGCTGATCCACCACCAAGTTAGACACATGTACTATAGGTTTATAATAAAACATTTTAAACATAGAATCACTAGACCAATCGACCGCTGTAAGATGCCATGGCCCCTCTTGTAGAATGGGCCCCATATAGAGACATATCAATACATTTAGTACACTTGGAAATGATAAAAGAAACCACAGAAGGAGAAAAGAACCTCCCTCCTAAATAAAGGGCTTTCACGTCTGAAACCCTGCGACAGGAGATTAAACAGAGTAACACGGTTAACTTTGCGGATAATTGTTTCATAGATAACAAATGATTCTCTGGCTAATTACAGAAAAAAGATAAAACAACATTCACATCCCACAGCTGAGAATAGCGCGGTCTAGGAGGATTGGCAACTCTGATACCTTTCAGCAATTTACAAACCAAAGGGTGTTGCCCCGCCGGCTTATTATTGATCCAAGAATGTCCAGCTGAAATAGCTGATCTAAAATTATTTACCGACCTGTAACATAGACCAGAATCTGCACACTCAGACAGGAAATGTATAATGTCTTTGACCTCGGATCCCACGGGATCCACGTCTCCTCGAATGCACCAACCCACCCACTTCTTCCATGCCAGGGAATATCGTTTGTGGGTGGAAGGAGCTCAAGCTTGTTGTATAAACGAGGAAGCTGAAGCTGAAAGGCCCTGCACCTGTGAGTGTCCCCTGATATCTTCCAGGCCATGAGAGACAGTTGACCTGATAAGAGAAGAGGATGTGGGGAACCCACTGGGTCCAGAAGGAGTTGCAGAAACACCAGGAGTCAAAGAGGAAGGGCAATCGAGAGTTCCAGAAGGGATGGAAACCAAGGTTGGCTCTTCTAAAAGGGGGTTATGAGAACCGCAGACGCTGCTTGGTGTCGAAAAGCACGTTGCTACTCGAGGAATCATGGCAAACGGAGGAAACGATAATTCATCTGAGAAGACCAATCCTGCAGAAACGCATTCATCGCCAAGGCCAGAGTCTCCAACTAAAAAATTTGGGGATCTGGAAATTGAGGCGAGACGCAAACAGATCCACCTGGCAAGGCCCCAATAACCCCATGACCTTCTGAAAAACAGAAGGTAGAAGTTTCCAGGCGCTGGCATCCCTCAGGAATGGAGAGTTCGAATCTGCCACTAGGTTGTCTTTGTCAGGGATGAATTCCACTATCACCATGATCTTCCGATCCAGACAAAGATGCCAGAATTCCTTGGCAATATTCGCCAGGAGGCGAGACCTCGTTCCATCCAGACGGTTGATATACCGGACTGCGGACACATTGTCCATTTTCAGAAGAATACAACAATTGCTCCTGAGGGAGGGACGGAGATCTGATGGCAAAAGAACCCACTAAGAGTTCTAGACAACTGATGTGGAGATGCAATTCCTCTGAGGACCACCTCCCCCCTGTCAAAAACTGACTGCATCTCGCTCCCCAGCCCCAACGACTGGCATCTGATTCAATCACCACCTCTGGAGTGTCCCAAAAAATGGCCCTGCCGTTCCACGCCTCCATGCGAGAGAGCCACCACTGAAGCTCTTCTTGGACTTCTAGAGATATGGGAACCAGGTGATCGTAAGAGAAACTCCATTGAAGGAAATGGATCCTCAATCTCTGCAAGGCTCTGTAATATAGAGGTTGACGCTAATTGGATTGCTGGACCTATTGGAACGGGCCTAAATTCAAACAGAGACTGTGTGTAGAGATTGATCGGCCTGGATATACCAAATTTCGGACAGCTTCAAGATATCATCATATATATGGTGTTTTTAAATGTTGGGCTTTTATTTTTAACAATTTTGTATTCATATGTTGTAGACAGATGGGGATTTTATGGATTGATTATATGAATAGGGTATGATTTTAATGTATTTATTAAATTACAATTTTCACTGATTATTTTGTTGGAGATTCATCACTGCAGTGTTGAGTGGAAGTGAGTGTTTGTTGTGTATTTAAGATTTTATGATTGGAGTAAAGGTTGAATTGTTTGATTATTGTAGATTTTGAGGATTTTCTCTTTTCCTCTGTAATGTAGAGGACCTGGAAAAACCGACTGGATAGAAGAGGCCAAAAGGCCCACAATCCGAGCTAGGGACCTCAAAGAAACCATCTGTTTCGATAATGCAAGCTTCAACTCCCTCTTGATTGATTTCATTTTCTGAGGGGGGAGAAGCAACTGGGCTTGTACAGAATACACCCGGAACCCCAGGAATTCCAATTGTTGGGATGGGATCATGTAGGATTTCTTGTGATTGATCACAAACCCAAGATCCTGAAGAAGAGAAATCGCCCAAAACAGGTGTGTCAGTAATAGCGATTGGTCTTGAGCCATGATAATCATGTCGTCTAGATAGATTATCAATCGAAAGCACCGCTCGCGAAGGTTTTCCACTACTGGTCTCAGGAGTTTGGTGAACACCCACGGAGCTGAAGACAGTCCGAAAGGGAGAGTCAGGTACTCGTACCAACTGTCTTTCCACCGAAATTGAAGAAACCGTTGGTGTGAAAGCGCTATGGGAACTGATAAGTAAGCGCCTTTCAGATCTAGACGAACCATCCAATCTCCTTTTTGAAGAGGAACTTGTCACAGATGGATACCTTCCATCTTGAAATGACGATATACCACAAAGGGGTTGAAATGCCTTAAATTGAGCACTAGCCTCTGAACACCTCCCTTCTTTTGCATCAGAAAAACGTTGCTGCAGAAACCCTGTGGATGACGGGAGGTTAAGGCAATGGCCTTTTTTGCTAACAATTCCTGAATATCGCCATCTATAAGATTAGATTTGTCTAGTTGGGAAAAAAGGATAGGACGAGCAATGCGTGTTGTTGAGGGACTGAAAACAGCTCTATAGAATAACTTAGAACCGTTATCTAGAACCCATGCAAGCCCATTTTTGAAAGAAGAATTTTAGTCTGCCTCCTAAGGGGATAGAAGGAAAAGGAAGATTCATTACCTGCGGGGCGTTATCAATGGCTCTGTAACCTCTGTTCGCACCTCGATTGTTGGGGTTGCGCGCTCCTCTATATCTGGAGGGGTAGAAACCTGCTTGGGAAGGATCTTGGGTGTAACCCCTGCATCTTAAATAAGTACCTCTGGCAGGATGCTTCTGAAAGTCCCGGCCTGTCGAGCATCCTCGAAATCGACCAGCCCGCCCAAAAAGTGGGTTAAACATTCTTTTAAGGGAAGACTGGGATTTATCCAACCAGGTGAAAGTGTTGACAAATGTATCAATGTCTTCAACAAACTTCTCCCCAATAAGTTGTCTTCGGCTAGAGGGCCTGCTTCAGCCGAAGCCAAGTCTGCCAACTGAGGGTCAATACGCAGCAAAACTGATTTTCTACGCTCAGACGCTAATGCGCAATTTGCATTGCCAAGGAAACATATTGCACGTTGCATCCACCCAGCCAGCACCTCTGGATGGATGGCCGCCCTGGTCTACTGAGCCTGAAGAGCCAATTCAAAAATTTTTGCAAGAGGGCCAGGTACGTCCAGCAACTTATCTTGACAAGCCTTGAGGGCTCTGGCAATTCCTTCCTTCGGATCATTGTTATATTTTTTTAGGAATGTGACCATAATGTTGTCAATCTCAGATGTGAGTGCTGTTTTATGAGGAAAAACTGGCCGTGGACACTCCGACCTCAACCTGGATCTGACCTCTTTCTGAAACCCCTTACGAATATGCAGATGCATATAATCCGCTACAGCAGGGGCAGGGGCCCAGTCTGACGATTTGCAATTAATAATATCAGATGGCTCGAAAGAAAAAGGAGAGGGGGAGAAGGAAGTTTACGATTCTTAGTGCGTTTATTAGGAAGATAGGAATCCTGAAAGGAAACAGAATCGGAATCAGAGACAGTTGTAGGCAAAGTAATATGCGTGGAAGGGTCTGAAGCATAAGTGTGCTCCGAGGTAGAAGGAAAAGGAATATTGGCCAATTTACTCCAGTGAGGCCACTGTAGGTCAGTAGAAGGGACAGTCGGAGATGAAGTATCTCCAGAAGAAAGAGAAGATGAAGGGCCAGCCAGAGCATTACTTTTTTTGGATAAGGGTACAAGAGTCGATGAAATTGCTTTATCCATAGACTTCTGAATGGAAGAGTCAATAACCTGCTCAAAACAGGGGTCAAAATAGTAATCTTCGTCTTCATAAGGGCCATATATCTCCAGGCCCTGGCCATAATACTCTTCATCAGACATGATGATGCCGCAGTCAAAACTTCCAAATTGGAAGTGCTCACCAAATGCTGGAAACAGCAAGTTTCTCAAATTGTTACAATGCCAGCCAGCACAGGTCAGGGGCGTCCAAAGCCTCAGCAAGTCAAATAAATCAAAATAATGATTAAATGATTGTAGCTGTACTAGGAGACAAGTGCCTACACAGGACAAACAAAAACCACTGCTTATGAAGAGAATAGAAACGAGGTACCCCAGGGATAATGTTGCTGAAAAAATGCCTTTGTTTGTATCAGCCTGGGGCCGGCGTCCGTAGTCCAACAAGAGAGGGAAGTTGACACACGTCACTTCCCTCCCTCGTAGGACGTACACCACGTGAATAGCTATAAACGTGCGTCTCCTTCCGGACGCAGTATCTTAATGAGAAAAGGGCGCGAGCACGCGCCGATAAAAGCGCAGCTGCAGCACGGTAGAAATACCGCGATCAGACAAAAACAAATAAAAAGATGTCAAAGGCCCCAGGCGGGCGAACAAAAGCACGTCGGCAGGGAAAATAGAAAGGCAAAGAACGCACGCACAACGAACGCAAGAGAAAAGAGATAACAAATAAAATATGTGAAATACGGGCACAACACACCCTAGCGCGCTTGAAGGAGCAAAGCGCCAATTACATAACATAAAACAGTTAAATAATAATCAATATAAATCACTATAAAATAAGCACAAATGGGGAGGCAGTTAACGGACTGCGAAACAGCAAAGAAAGAGGACGTCAGTTTGGTGCCTCCCCTGTTCATAGACCACGTTGGTCTAATATTGGTGGTTATGGGAGGCGGGGTTCAAAGCCTCTTTAAGGTTACTGTTTTTCATTGGCTACTTTATTTTAAGTAGTAAAGAATTGAGAAGCATAATCGGAGCCTCCGGTCCTGACACAGAATTTGGCCCTCATAAAATTCTCTCCCTTCTCCTGAGGGAAAAGCAGAGCTCAGAAAAAACGTACTTTTGGCATTCTAGACAGGTCTACCTAAAGTCACTGCAGAAGGGCTGCACTGCTGGTCGCCGGCAGCAGAGAGGATATATGTTTATTTTTCTGTACCTGCGGTAAACAAGTCGGGACTAGCAGACTCCTATTAAGAAACTGGACTCGTTCATATTCACTGCAGGACATAAAGGTGCGGCAAAAGTCTCAGCACCAACCAGATCTCATACGGCAGTTAAACTGATGCAAGTCTCACCTCAGAGGTTCAACTCCTTGCCCAAAACTTAATAACTGGCCTACTCGTTATAACCAGTATACTAGTTAAAGGAGGCCGCCCTGTGTATGATGTCACAATAGATCTGAAAACTCCTGCTGACATCAAACAAAAATTCTAGAATACCAAATTAACAGAAAGGCAGGACTAGAAAAAAAGAGAACCTTTTTTCCCCTCTAAAATACATGACGCCCTTATAACTGCCTTCATTTGAATACATACAGAACTTGCACAGGCTTCTTAGTTACTGGCTGTAGTCTTTTTACTGTATGCTTGTCCGGGGGTGGGTGCAATGTAGTCCACTGAAAGCTCCTTCATCTACAGGACTCGCATCAACAGCACACTCGTGACTAGACTGGTTACAATTCTCTACAGAGTAGACGGGAAAAAGACACCCCATGCCGCTCCCTGCTACATCGCGGCACAGGGGTCTACAGTATCTATTCAGCAGCAGCCGGAGTCCTTGACAGTTTCTACAGAGCAGGCTCAAATCCTTAAAGAATGGCAACACAAAGTTCGCAAGAGAGCCATCAAGGTGGTTATGCCCACAGCTGTACTCTTAGTCGACACGCACCGTCCCAGAAGCATAAACACGCCAGACTAGAAGGCAGACGTGTGTTTACCTGCATAACAAAAGCGATCACTGGCGCAGCACCAGCAACCACCTACCTCCCTTCCCGTCCCGTTCCCTTTACTCCCACGATGCACTGCGCGCTCTGACCACCTAGGGGGCACGCGTAGAGCTCCCATAGATGCAAACTATCGACATCATGTACGCCCGAGAGCCATATTGGAATTAAAGAATGCCAAACTCCTATCTATAAGAACTACAGCTCAACGTTGAATAACCTCAATATCTACATTTAAATTACCTTGAAATATTAGAACTAGTAACTAGCATTAAATCTCACAATAGATTAATATTGTCACGTGTTTGTTTTCTTTGTTAGCCTACTTGTGAGCATTAACAATGCTTTAATCTTTGTAAAAGAAGTAATCAAATGTTTTCGTTTTTTATGACCAGGGTGCAATGAGAAATTGACGCAGTCCATATATCGCTGCTTTCTTTGCTGACTCTTGGAGTTGTGCTGGCTCCGTTTTTTGGTGCAGCGCATGCGCTCTGCTAATTTTTTTTCTACATACATCGTTGTGTATCTAGCTCAAAAGGCGCAGCTCGGGAGTCAGAAATAATTAAGAGAAAGGATTAAAAGTGGGACTATTGACTGCTGTGCTGATTTTGCCCTTTAAGACAAAACCAGCCGAGGTATGCTTGAAGGCCTCCCAGCCAATAGTTTGCTTTGGTAAGTAACGTAAGGACTCGTTGGCTGCATCGCTTCACTTTTTGCTTTCCCCCTTCGCTGGCTCTGTGAGCTTCACTGCTGTGATTGGCGGGCGCTCCTCTGCCAATGAGAACAACCGAGACACTCTAGTTTGGAAAGCAAGCAGGAGATTTGGGACACGGACGGAAGCAGTTAACACCGGATTGTTAAATTCACACTATAAATCAACACATTCAGAGGTAGGCCGGTAAGCATCGATGTCGGGTTCAAATGGCAGTAATAAGGTTAAGCCTTTAGAGTAGAGATGCAAGCGTAGAAAGAGGCAGATTGAGAGGGCGGTCCTCTGTCGTACCCGTAACCACAGAGGAGGCACACTGGACTACTGTGAACAAGCCCTACTTACGTTTCTAAAGGGGTATTCGAAACATTGAAAAACTGAAGCTCAGTCGTGGAAGAGAAAGGAAGGAGTTCAAAGAATACAGCGTATGACGGTGGAAGTCTGGAGGAGGAAAGAGGGCGCACTATGGTTGAACCGGCACATTCTTCTGTAGGGGGGTCAAGATGAGCAAAGTGGATGGCTTACGGAATGGGAGCTTTCACTTCCAGGCACAAAGGGCTAGGCAGGCAGATAAATTAAGGGGCTCTAGGTATTGACGAACGACCGACCATTCTGAAGAAAACTTCGAAAAACGACGAACTGAAGGGATACGTCCTTGATTTTTATATTTTTCGCAAATAACCCCATCAGCACACACGATAAAATGTACATAGTAAATATTCGTGCGCAGAAGGTCCTCCAGTTGACTCCATAAGAGTAGGGAATGTGCGCAAATACCTTTTTTTAAAAACATTCACGTGGAAAATATTCCCCTTCGGGAGAACTCTTCTCCATTACTCATATGACCTATGTGGACATTTTCTTCCATTTTCAACTCTGGAAACATACTTGCTTCTTCCTTTCGGTGAAGCAGCTTCTCGTATGTTTCCTGGGCGGGAAACTCAATACCAGTTATTTGTGACTAAGTACAAACCATGTTTCCTGACAGCAGGCGCTCTCTTTTTCTCTCAAGCCCATCGTTGGCGAAGGTCGACGTATCAGACGAATTAGAAAGGAGGAATATAAAACGTAGTAATAAGGGGTTTAAAGCGGAATAAAGTAAGACGTTAGCCTGAAAGTAGTGTAGATAAGTAGAGGCAGAAAGCGATTTATGACATGTAGGAAGCAGGCTTAGTTGTGGCTACAAAGTAAATTTAGATTACCAGGGAATTAGAGCTGCAGAAAAACACACATCAGAAATGGAGGAAAGCCGGAAGATCCATTATGTTTTGCTGTTTTTATATAGCGCAGCTCAGATGCTTTTTGGGTTCATTAACTGTGTTCCATGAAGGTGAATGTTTTTGGGTGTGGTAATACCCACAGAGCATGGGTACTCAAACATTGTATCTGGGGCTACAAAGTTAGTTCTGTGATTTGACCGAGAGTCGCATTGATGCCCACGGTGTGGCATTCAGACGTTGGGGGAGGAGGGAGGGAGTTGGTGGTATGGTGGGTGTAGGGGATGCAAAGCATATATATATATATAGTGTCTGAATTGCACATTGTGGAACCGAAAATCTGGGATTAATATCAGCTTCTTAAATTAACCAATTTGTGTGATCCTAGGCAATTGCACTTTCCCTCATTCTTCTTCATTATAACATATGAGGAACTTGAAATACATTACTTCATGTGTGTTGTACTAAACCTTCTCCAGTGTATCTACCAAGAGTACATCACTTAATCACCATACCATGGTTGCATAATACAACATTCTCAAATGCACAGCATACCACAGTTCCCTCTGACATCTACCATATGATATTCCACAAAACATGTCTGTAGATAGCCTCACTCGCGTATGCCATACACATCACACCAACGCACCATCTAGCAGCAAACCACAGAAGTGTACTGCAAGGCCATCACAACCCACACCATAAATCATACCCCAGTGTACTCCACAACAGTATTGGGCTATATGTTACCCATCTTAATATAGAACTGTGCACCAGTTGGTCTCGTTACATGGCCTCTGTAGTCAAAAAGAGGTAGAAGAATACATGCTGCTTTAGTCATCATTAAATTACATGCATAAAAAAAAACCTGCTTCCAAAACAAAAAGATTAAAGACTTGCTTGGTTAACCAGGGCCACACTTGTCACTGTAACAACTATAAAAATGACAAAGATGGGACAGATACTTAGCAATTCCAAGAAATGGTATTGTCCTGCCTTATATTAAAATACCTGCTATATCGGCATCAGATAATGAAGACATACATAGCACTTAATAAACAGAAGAAAAAAAAACAGTTTATTGCAAAAGTCCTTATTGCTTTGCCATAGGTTTATGGCTAGAATCAATTTTTTACTAGCCACACTTTGGTCCTTGACTGACTGTTATTTTCACTTATTTGTTGTTTTTCTTCTCTATATGCCCCTGGCCTCGAAAATAAATTATAAATCAAAATGTCCTAAACACTATAATGTGCAAACTTATTATGGGCTCATTCATTGTAATTGACCTGAAAGCTCGTCTCAGACCCTTCCCACCCCCCCCATCCCGATGCTTCATAGCTAGACAAGCACCGACAAAGCCAATAGATCAGCAAGTGGAGCCCTGCTGTCTTTTACAATGCTCGATGACATTGGAAAACATCTGAAAAGAGGGGGTGTGTAGCAGTTAAGTAAGGTCCCGTTCTGTTTACTTAAGACAGACCTGGAGAAACGACCGACCAGGCACAGGGTAAACAGCAACTATGAGTCAACGTTCCTCCTTGAACCTCCGTACTCAGAATCTTTGAATGATACATTCTAAGAACCATGAGTGGTTCTAAAGACATCATCAAACCCAACACATTTCCTCCCAACAATTTTAACACCAAAGATAATAAACATAAATTGTAAAAGAAACAAATAATTTGAAAAGATTTAACATTTCTAATAGTTAGATACCACGTAATCCTAAAACATTTTTAGAAGGCCTCCTAACATGTGATGGCCTTACATTACATTCATCTTCAACTTCAGAGCCTACACCACCTTCCTTCTTACTGACAATGCTGCTGCCCTGTTGTGGTGTTTTTCTCTCTTTATTCCACCACTTGTTTATCCTCCAGCATAACAACTTGATCCTGGACTTTCACAACTTTCTTAGGTTGGGAAAATCTGGATCGACCATAACCAGGAAGTCAAACCTTAGCCCAATCCCCTGGTTTCGTAAACAAGGTATGAACCCTTTCTGGTTTTATAACGTCAGTATATTTTTTTGGGATGTCTTGTATTTCAGTTTTACAGTCTCCAAATCCCTTTCTTTCATGATGCTTCCCATCCATGAGCTAGTTAACTCGGTTACAGGGTGACGATCTTTGAGGAGAGTGAAGGGGATCCTCCAGTGGTGGCGTTGGGAGTGGTGCAAATTGCCTGTAATAACTCATTTATTTCCTTCACCCTATCTAAACCATTGCCAATGGAAAGCTGAATATTATTTTTGATAACTCTTTTACACCTTTTGACCAAACCATTGCTATGAAGGCGATATAAAGATGTCTCTATGTCTTACACCCCACTGAGATAGAAATAACTCAGATTCATATGATGTAAACTGAACACCATTGTCCGTTATGACTTCCTCGGGGGCACCTTCTTTCATGAACACAGTCTGCGAAAACATATTAACTTCAGGAGTCTTCGATGCTTGCACAAATTTCAGCTCGGGCCAACGTGAAAAGTAATCAGTTAGTACTATCCCGTACTTGCAGCCCTCCATCAAACAGAGTAGTCCAGTTATATCAATAACCAATGTGGCCCATGCTCTGTCTGGAATAGGAACCGCTTCTACAGGACTACGTACAGTGACTTGGGACTTTTCATTAATGGCACATGCCTCACAACCTCTCACAAAAGCCCCACTGCCCTGTCCAATCTAGGCCACCAATACCTGTTTCTGTTCCTCCTCTTCATGGCTCTCATTCCTACATGGCCTTCCTGTGCAAGTTCTAGTACTTTTCCATGTACACTAATTGTTGCAACCAAAATGTCAATTCTCAAAAGTAACCCATCCACCACTCAATTTATAAAAAAAACATATAAGCATCAACCTGCGTAGCACATTTGTCTTTGGGTCATTCCTTTCCTACACAGTTTCTGACTTCCAATGCAATGTGATCTGCTTTCATTGCAGTCCTCCATTCAACTTCTGTAATGCACCCATTTGTGAAATTGGATATGGCACTAGCTATGCTAAAATCATGATTAGAATCCCTTTTTGGTTCATAACCATTTAATGGCAAAGGGGAGAAACAGTCAACAAAAATGTTTCTTGCTCCAGAATGTATTCCATTCCATATTGAAATTCTGATAACCTGAACTGCCATTTAGTGATAAGTGGGGTTGAATTGCCAGCACCCTTAATAGTAAATAGATTAAACAAAGGTTTGAGGTCCGCTCTTAAAGAATGTTCCCCACAAGTAATACCTGAAATGGTTAATTCCCTGCCAACATGACAGGCTTCACGTTCAATCACTGAATAGGTGTCCTCTGCTCTTCTCAGAGCACGAGAAGCAAAAGCTGCTTCTTCATCCTTTCTCTTGGACCTTTGCATGAGCACAGCACCCACACCATACTGACTGGCATCAGTGATTACAATTCAGGAATCACATGTGCTAAAAGGCTTCAGTAGAATGGCATTGCGTACTTACTTTTTGATTATGTTGAATTCACTTTGTTTCTTTATTCTACATGAAGTTTCATTTTTCTTGAGAAAATTCCTTAGATTACTAGTTTCTGCACATTTAGGAATAAAGCGAAAATAGAATTCTAGCATGTCAAAAAATGAATGTACCTGATCTTTGTTTGTGGGAGCAGGCCATTTCAGATATTGTCTTTACTAAATTCTCTTTTGGTTCTACTCTACTTTCAGAATCTTGTACCTCAAATACTCCACAATTTACAATTTTCCACTCAGTCATGCATTTTTCTTTCTGTACAGATAACACAATTTCTAAAGATTTGTCACTGGAGCACTTATCTTGCCCAAAAATCAAAATATCATCTTTAAATCATCGCACATTAGGAATGTCTTTGTATAATGCTTCCACATCCCTCCGAAAAACTGACGAGGCTGAAGCTAAACGGAAAGGCATGCATTTAAATCTAAACGCGCCGTACAAAGGTGTAATAAAGGATGTTAAATGCCTAGATTCATGCTTCAGTACAATCTGATAGTATGCAGCTGTCATGTCTAGAATAGTAAAAATCTTGACACCTTTTAAGGAGGCAAGCATTCAGTTATGTTAGGCAGAGGAGGCCTATCAACTCAGATCCTATCATTGAGGTCTCTTAAATCAGTGTACATTCTTAATGCTCCATTGGATTTCTTGGCTAAAACTATAGGTGACAGCTATTCAGAACTTTCTATGGCCTCAATGATGCCCTGATCACAAAAATTTATTTAATTCCTTCCTGAGTTCCTCTCTCATGGTTAAAAGCTCTTGTATGACGTTATGTACGACCCTCACTTCTCCAGCTTTCAATATGATTTTATGAGAAAAACCTTTACGTTTTCCCAATTTGTTTTTGAAAACGTAAGGAAAAGCTTGTACCCATTTGCTTAACAATGCCACACTTTCTTCTTTCAACAGTCAAGGACTATTGGGATCAAGAACAATCCCTAAATGTATTTTACTCTAACCATCCCAATAAACACGACCCGTCTTTGGCTACATAAACAGTTGCATGTGCTTTGTCAACTTTAAAATCCAATTCAGTGTCAAATTCATCCACCACCACCATGGGGTTTCCTCCTTTCGCTACAGGCCTGACACTTGACTTCTTAATGTAACATATTTAAAACTTTCCTGTTCTTTCATTTGAATGAGAGTGAAAAAAGAACATGAATCAGACCTCATGCTAACTGAATCACTGGCTACGTTTACATAGCAAAATGGTCTTTTCACATTATGTAACCCAACTTGCATTTCTTTGGTTCTTTCCTTTCCCAGCAGAATGTATACAAAATATTATGTTATCTTCCTCACATTCTGAACTATTATCCTTTGTGCTTCAATTCTCTACCACATTTATCTGTTTAGAAACATATTTTTCATTTCTTGCACTGACGAACCTGCATACCTTTGCAAAATGTCTTTTTTTTTAATTTAATTTTTTTATAACCCGTAGCACATTTTTTGTAATTAGCTGGACAAGCCAATGAATTGTCTATGTGATTTCCACTACTGCCACATCTATAACATTCTATTTTTTTTTTTCCTTGCCTCTATTTTCATTTCCTTATATTTCAAAGAATCCCTTGCCTGGGCTACGTGCACTAGAAAAAGTACTGACAATTGTTCCATGTATGTAGTCGCACGTTCTATGCTACCAGCAATCTTAAATACTCCATCAAGGATCAAATTGTCAGTGGTTAATAACTTTTCTTGAATTTTCTTGTTTGTTTTTTTCCACAGTTTGGTCCCTTATTTCGTCCTCAAACTCCCTATAATTACAAGTACTGACTAAAATTCTTAATGCTAAAACATAAGATTCAATCGATTCACCAGGTAGCTGTTATCCAGCTTAAAACTTGCCTTTCCATAATGATATTTTTCTTCTTCTTAAAATGTGCATCTAACATTGTAATGGCAGTAACATGTTTGTCCAACACATCTCTCTCTCCCATCACATTGATTCTAGGTAGATGCTTCAAAACCTTTCTGCCTTCAGGGCCTAAAGAATGTTTTAAAATTGCATACTTTCGCTTTTGAGTATACATATCTCCAATAGCTTCCAAATTAGCTTCAAAAACTTCCTTCCATTGTTCACCTTCAATTTGAGGAACTCCTGGTGTTGAAAGAAAAGTAGTAGGAGGAATAATATTTTGCTGCATGTTTTAAGACAGACCTGAAGAAACAACTGACCAGGCACTGGGGCAACAGCAACTCCCAGAGTCAACGTTCCTCCCTGAAGCACCATTCTCTGAACCTTTGAATGATACATTCTATGAATCATGAGTGGCTCTAAACACAACATGAAACCCAACAACAGCCCATGGGTTTTATAAGTGGGAGAAAACCCCTTTACTCGTCCCATTTCACTTGCTTTCCTCTCCCAGACAAGTATGTACTACCTCTCAGTCCTTTACTGCTGCAACAAATGTCTCTTTCCCTGCTCTGTATTGTGCCTCTACCTTTTCTACCAATTAGTTTTTTCTGTTATACCGTGCTACCCAATCCTGTAGCCACTTTCAGCTCAAACCTATTTTATCGCACACTGTACAGTGCTTTCCAGTATCCACCCCGTCACTGCCACCACCATAATAATAGTGCACTTAGTCTATACTGAGATAACTGTATTTATTGGGGCTTGAAAATGGTAGTGATAAACAAATATTTGACGTAACAGTGTATTACTTAATGTTATAGTATCAAGCTCAGGAAAGTATTATGGTTTTGCAAAAAATCAATTAATAGTAATTTTGGACTTCATGGAGTGCGGTGAATTCTTTGATTTAATATTTATATACATATATATAAATATATGTCACTGAGAAGAGAAATTCCTGCTGTTCTTCCTGCTCTCGCCTAGCGAGGTTGGTGCTCCATTATGGGCGCAGGACCCATACTTATGTTCCACCAAACAAAATTCAAACGCTGGCACTCCATGCAACTGAATTATTTATTCAGACCAGTAAATCCATTTCATATAATTAGATTTTCCATTTTCCAACATACAAAAATAGGGCAACGCGTTTCAACCATCACGGTCTTCTTCAGTGGCCCACAAAGGAAAAACAATTGCACAAACCATGTGGCCCCTCCTGCTTCCAATATATCAACTCTTACAAATCATACACATAGAAGAATTGTTTTTTTTTCTCTTTCTCCTTTTCCCTTTCTTTCAAAATGATCTAATTAACCATGTTATTACCTTAATTTTTTTTACATCCCAATCACAAAATTGAAAACACATTCATAACACTTCTACGTTTGCTGGTTGGATGGCCACATCCACAATACCACCAAACTAAATAAAGCCCTGCACAACTAATCACTACCATGTAACTACTTCCTTATCTAACCAATATGCACATAAAGTTCCTCATTCTTGTTTAAACCCCAAGGATGTCGACTATTAAGTCGAATAATCTACTCAGATTCCAACTTTCTTAGTTGCCTCTCTCTATCACCCCCCCCCCCCCCCTCGGGGTACCCAGCACTCTTATCAATTCCCCAAAATGTAATTTTATCCACCATACCGTCATGCACCAAATTACAGTGACGAGCTACTGGGTACGTTATATCTTTTGTTTGCAATAGCTCGCCAATATTCAAGAATCCATTTTTTAGGGGGAAAATTGTGCTACCCACATATTGCAGCCCACATGGGCACACAGTCACATAAAAAGCAAAATCTGAAGTGCAACTCCCAAAAAATTTTATACTCTCTTTTTTCCCCGTAGGTAACACATAGTTTTTACGGTTTATACTGTATCTGCATGCTTTATACCTTGCACATTTGTAGAAACCTTGTAGTTTATCCAAGAAGGTCCCCCTCCTTTTGAGTAAATAACTATATACCAGAATGTCCCTCAGGGAACTGCCTTTCTTGTAAGTTATCCTAGGATACGGACTAACTGACTGACCAATCACCTTATCTGTCGTAATTCAATGCCAATATTTGATCAGGATCTTTTTGACTTCTGACAAATACGCATTAAAAGTAGTCACAAATCTCAAAGTGTTTGTGTCAGTCCCCTTATTTTTTGGAACTAGTAGGGTAGCTCTCTGTACTTCCTCTACCTTACGACATGCAACCTTAATAACTTTATTTGAGTATCCCCTAGATCTAAACCTATGAATCATTATTTCTTGTTCCCTTTCAAAACTTGATGTGTACTAGAGTTCCTTGACGCTCTAAGTAATTCCCCGTAGGGTATACTCCATTTCACACTGGGCGGATGGTGACTATGGGCATGTAAGATGCTATTACCTGCCGTATTTTTCCTGAACAATCTAGTATGTAAAGTGCCTGCCTCAACCCTGACCTCTACATCTAAAAATTCCAAAACCTGTTCATGTGTTTTATATGTGAAGTTAAAATTCAAATTATTTTTTGATAACCAATTCAAAAAGTCACATAACAAGGGTTCACGACCATCCCAAATCATAAATATGTCATCAATATTCCTTGTCCAAAAAATATGATTAGACCATTTTGCATTCTCATCTGCCATCACAAACTGTTTCCCACCACCCCATAAAAAAGACAGGCATAACTTGGAGCAAAGCAACTCCCCATCGCAGTCCTGGTTTTTTGCCTATACCATTGATCCTCATACATGAAAAAATTGTTTTCCAAGCAAAATCTTAACATATTCAAAAGCAACTCAGAATGAACAAAAAGTCTGATAGAAAATGCCTACAAGCCAGAATTCCCACTTCATGTGGGATACAAGTATACAGTGATACAACATCTATAGTTACCATAATGTAATGAGTTTGCTACGGAATATCTTGTATTTTCGTTAAGAAATCTGTAGTGTCCCTTCAATATGAGGTCAAACTAAATACATATGGTCATAAAAAAATAATCTAGATTCCTTGAGGCATTTTCCAAAAGACTACCTTTGGCTGATACTATGGGTCGTCCTGTGGGGATATGGATATCCTTGTGTATCTTGGGTAACACATAAAAACAAGGTGCCAATGGTTTCCTAACCAACAAAAACTTAAACTCATCATCCGAAATTAAACCTCTATCTAAGCTTTCAGAGAGTATATCATGAAACCTAGTTATTGATTCTCTATATGCCGTCACCGTAGATTCTTCATAGCAGTTAGAATACACCAATTGTCTTCTTGATTCCTTTTGATATTTCTGTAAATCCCACACCACATTGCCCCCCTTGTCAGCTGGTTTAATTACAAATGAAGTTGCTTGATTCAAAGACATTGACGCTGATCGTTGGCCTGGTGTGATGTTCTGTGCAAATACATCCTCAGCCTTCCTCCATAATCTGACTAAATCAAAGGTCACAGCTTCATGAAAAGCATCAATATTATCATGTGGCAAAATAGGATTACATCTTGATTTTAATTTAAATTTACTGCCTTCATACTTCCTGTCTTCAAACCCAAATCATCCAATAACTCAGTTTCAGTTGCCCATGTTCTTTCCTCTACTTCCAATTCTCTTAGAGCAGCTAGACCATCTAGATCACTCATAGTCAATTAGGAAGAAATGTCTATATCATCCGCATTACCGTTCTGTATTGGGGGTTGATCTATCTGTTGTGCAAAGATTTTCATTAACTTTAATTTCCTGACAAATTGGAAAAGATCAATACGTGTCTTGGTGTAATTGAAATTGGCTGTCGGACAGAATGATAGACCTAATTCCAGTACTGTTCGTTCATCTTGAGATAATGGATAGGATGAGATATTAACTATAGTCAGTTTATTATCATTGTTTATCTCTTTCTCTTGTTCTGACGTATATTTTTGCCATCCAACTTCTTGCTTTCTTGCTGACATTCCACCTCTCCTGGTCTTTTTCCTTCTCCGCCTTCTCCCCTGCCTATTGGGGGCTTTCTCTGTGGTCTATATGATTCATTTGTAAAAAACGATACTCTTCCAAGGTTGTAAAGGGTTGCCCAACCGGCATACTTGGACCCGGTAACTTTTCCATATCAGATACATTCTCCACACTAGACTCTGATGAGGACATCTTGTCGCCTTAGGGCTTCACCTTGTCTGTAATCCTTTCTCGCCTGATCAAACCTCCTGCCAAATGTAAGGATACGTCCCAATGCATAATAATTTTTATCACGTATACATTTCCTCCTCTTCCTCAGTTTAATTTCTTCTTCATATTTCTTGAGTCTTTCCTCTATGTCTCTACAAAATTTCTTAATGTCATCTTGTGCCTCATGCTGTTCCAAAATTGCCTTCAGCTTGTCAATTTCCTCGCTAGTCTGCGTTAATTCTATGGCCGCATATTTAGATAGAAGTTCCAACATACTTTTACACGTAGATGCCTTTAGAAGAGACCATTCTTTTAACAATTTAGGATGTGGGTTAATATATGTTGGAGTGATAAGTATTCATATATATATTGTTTAAATCTTTTATTTTGTTCCCCTATGGTTTTAATGTGGTGGGATGTGAGTCAAAATTAAGTAATGTGTGTAAACACTAGTGAATGCAGAAGGGTGTAGTTTTGTTGGCAAAAACATTGATAATATTACCTAAAAGTATTTTGTATAGCCATGATAAAAGAAAAAATATTTTGGAGGAATAGATAATGTTTTTAATGAAAAATTAATAAAAAGCAAAAGAAAAGCATTATGTGTATGTACATTGAATGTTGGACTCAACGTGTATTTAATGAATAATCATCGCAGATTTTATTTATGCAATTTGTAACATGATTGAGTAGGTCGTTATTGTTTGCTGCACTGGCTCTTGGTATGTCTGACACTCAGTTTGGTTAGTGGGTGACCCAACTTGCACTCTTCAACAACTGGATATTTGGGACTGAGATCACCCTGCAAATAGACTAGAATGTGATATTTCTCATAAACCAAACCCAGGAAACCCTCTCTATCATACTAAACCCCCTCTACACTTCCCCACAGCGACAGTTATGACCCTGATGGCTTGCTGTGTTTCCCTAAAAAAAAAAAATCAAGTGGCATTATATGCTGAGGCAGGAAACCCTCTTTTAGTTGGGAGACTTTCTCCCTGGTTGCTGGTTTCAAAGTAGGAGAGACATCTGGCAGGGAGACCATATGAAATCTGTGAAGGACTTTCAGTTGCACAAATCTCAAATGTGTTGGTTGTTTATTGATTTCTTTCACTCCGATTTTGGTACATGCTGGACCCCCTATGATACCGCCTACTACACATGCCAGAATATAGGTCATTAGAAGCCAGATTAACGATGGAACCCTTGGTGAAGGGACACATTACACAAATTTGCCACACACTGCTTGCTCATGTCCCAGATCCAGTGCTGTCTTTGATAGGCACTGAACTCAGACATAAGCCCCCTAAATGATGAAGACTGGAGGGAGGCCAAGATGGCCCCTCACATACTCACTATATCAACTTGGCTCCGAATCGTTAAGCTTCATTACCTTCACAAAGTATACTGAACTCCATACCACCTATTTAAAATAAAATCAACTCCCTCTCTGATTTGCACTAGATGTCAGTCCTCACTAGGAACCCTTCTGAACTTAATCTGGGTGTGTCCTGCTACTCAGTTGTATTGGAAACAAATCCAGCAACAGATAACTGCAGTATCGGGCTTCCCCATCGATTTATCACCCAAAATTGCCCTGTTAGGAATTATGGTCAACACGAAGATAAACCCGGACCAGATGCAGTATTATTGATCTTGACTACTTGGTGGCTAAGCGCAACGTAGCAAAACATTGGAGAGCCCAACACCCCCCACTTTGACAGAATGTTGAGCTGGTGTGGGTCACTGTTGCACCCTTGAACAATAGTGTATAGAGCCCAAGGATGTCTGTCTTAACACAATAGCTTGGATGGCCATGGGTTGACGCAGTGTAACCTACATGTTAGCCCATTATTGGGGCTGCATGTGCGTGCACCCTAGATGTTGGGTTTGAGCGTCCTTGATATCTATACAGCCAGGATGACATCTGTCGTAATCAGAGTTGTTCTTGCATGCCTTAGGGAAATGTATAATTTCTGTTAATCCTTTTTGTAGAAGATGTACACACTGTGTATAAAATATATATGTTTGTTTATTTGCAAAAGAATCAAAATGTTGGGTATAAAAAAATTATACAGCCGAGCTGCAGCTCCAGCCTTGTTGTTGACTGTATTAGTGATGTATCTCTGCACAGTTTAAAATAAAATATCTTTCTGTTGGCACATGTATTCTTTTTTCTGATAGCTCACTTTTTTGTGTGCCCAGGGGGAACAGAATCATCCAAGACTGCAGGCTGGCTGATGGAGGACCGACTCGGAAGGAATGAGTTCTTCAGCTGGCAAGACTTTCGCACGTTCCTTGATGCATGGTGTGAGGTGCGAAAGGTAGTGTTCACTGTCCGACACTGCGTTCTTCTCAATGACGATGGAGTCTGCAGAGAGGTGGCTCAAGCCTTGAAGTACAGCAGTGTGGACTTGGGATGCGGCAATTGTCCTTTGAGGTAAGCTGTCCTTCCCACTGCTTTCTAGATGGTGTGGTGATATCTGGCTTGCTCTATTTCAAGTGGTCATTAGCACCACAGTCTGTTGTGATCAACTGTGTGTTGTGATCTCACTTTGAGCATCTTGATGTTAGAATTATGTAACTTGTTAGCACCACCCCTCTGTAAGATTATAGTCCGTAACACATGTAATCATCATTTTGTTAATAATTTGTTCGGTGCACTTCCAACGCTTCTGCTCTCTTTGGATAATTCCTTCCCCTACCCCTTCAACCATATCCTTCCATTGCACCCAACCCTGAGAAAATGTAATCGCCAGCCTTCCTCTGAACCACTGAAAAGGTTATTTACATGTATGGGGGTTTATATTTGCTCACTAACTTTGTGTTCTCTGCACAGACACATCTGAACAATACCTATTTAGATGAGTAATCCAACAGACTTAGAATTTGCTTTTCACTCATGTACAACATCTCCGAAAAAGCCATTATGTCAAGTCTCAGCTCATACCATGGTCTCTACAAAACACTTGTAGGCAACAAAGGTGCTTTATTAATCAGGGCTCGAAAAATCTACTTGACCACTCGCTATGGCAAGTCATTTTTTTTTATGAGGTCGAGCTATTTTTAGATACTACTCAGCCGTTCTGAAGGTGAGTAGACAAAGAGAAGGTGTTCAGACAGAAACTAAATTAGCAAATAAGATGCCTTTAACTCTTATTCTTGTCACATTTACCCTGTGTTCATAGACAGAGGTCAAACGTCAGTTTGTCTTCTTGCAATGCAAATTCTTTTCCTGGTGACTGCAGTGTTTCAGGATTTTGAAAGGTGAACTGTCTGACCTTTGTGAAATGAAAGGCTGTGGGTATCAGGTCTTTCCTAACACACAACGTTTATATAACTAAGTCAACTTAACAAACATTTCAAAATATATTTCAGTAACTGTGAAATACCTTTTTTTTTTTTTTGTACTTGTGTGATGAGAAAAATATTTTAATAAGATGAAAAAAAGTCAGAACACTTTACTCGGTGATGTCCAAATGATACATATTTTTTCTAAAACCTAATTTTCACAGATTATTGTTAATACACTATATAGTTTTATCAGTAAAGTTGCAAGATAGTGAGAAGTTTTTTGACATTTCTTGGAAATTTACTGTCTGTAAATGATAGTGTGCTACTACATCATGCTTTATTGATATACTTATTAAAAGTGAGTGTTCAAACATAAACTGAGAAACACTCCTGCCCCGATGGCAAAGCTATTAGTAAACTAAGGGGCAAGTCATGCATGGATCATGTATACCCTATATGTGGGCTAGATTTATTATACATGGAGCAAAGGTTTAGTGTATTTAATCAAACAAAAGAGGATTTTATTACAGCAGAAATGCTGAACTCCCATATTTGAAGGTGCACTCATATGTGAGAAGGAAGAAAAAGGTGACTATAAATTACAATATTTGCATAGGATCACACAATTTGAGACCCATTTCTGGATCAAGTACATTACAGTTAGGTCGAGTAGATTGTTCAAGCCACTTAACCTGCAGGTCTAGTAATACTTTAATGATTTTTCGAGGCCTGTTATTGGTCTGGATTTATCACTGGCCGTACAATGGAAACATTTCCACACTACTGACGGACCATACTAGTACATCAGTGAATCTCTTTAACTCTCCCCTTCATTAAAATCCTGGCCAGTTGACCTTTGTGGGCAAAGTAAATCAATGTGTCTCTGAACCACTTATTGGGTATCACTTTCATCTCTTTCATTATTTTCCATCTGCTATTGAGGTCATCTCCTAAAATGTCTTGATACATTATTTACTAGGTTTGTATTGAGCCCCCAGAAACCTTCAATGCATCACAATCCCTAACAATGAGTAGGCATGATAAATAGTTTCAGCCTAGGCAAATAATCAGTAAGTTAAACTCAAGCAAACCTGCCATCCACCTTGAAAGTTTGTGTTGCCCCTCCTAAGCCGATAAATTGAAGATAAACGTTTTATGATATGTCCATAAAATAATTTGAAATGTGTCCTCTCCACATCTTCTCTTTCAGCTAGAGTAGTTCTGTTCCTTCTATCACCCTGAAAGAAACTGCCAAAACAGTTTCTGCGTTAACCATCCGGGATGACGTTGCTTCGAAGCACCTGTTAATCGATCATCTGGTAACAAGCTTCCTTCCTCTTGGGATCAAAGTTCCTTCATAATCTACCCATTGCAAGTGTATCTTCGTCGCAAAAGCCTTGCCACTTTTCTGGGTTTATGCAATCGCATCCTCTTTCTTTAAAAGAAAAACAGTCCTGGAAAAAAGTCCAACAGAGCAAAACTTTGCTAGGCTCATAAAGGAGTAAACATCCTCCTTTTCCTTTGGTTCTTGTCCCTTTACAATCGCTTCTAACTGGTTGGGTTTAGGCTTGATCTCTTCTTCATCTAGCACATGACTTAAATGATTTAACTCATTAACTCATTTTTAATCAGTTGAACTCTTTCCATGGTCCAGTCATGTCTTCTGTGTCATATCGCTAAACTAATATGGTATGCTGCAAAAGTATAATATTCTCTGAAACAATACAGCTCCAACTCTATACAAGCAGACCAGAAAGCTCCCAGGGGTGAGATGAATGGGTTAAAACGCTTGTGTTTAATTTCAGTTGATAGTAGACACAAGGTACATAACATTGAAACTCTTCAGCAGTATTTTGAAGGGGTGAAGGCCCACTTATATTTCTTCTTATTTAACTCCCTGCAATCCAAGCATGTGTAAGAACTGCTGGGGCCACCCATTCAGAAGATGCTTTTTCGATGACACCTTTCTTCAGTTACCTATCCAGTTCTGTCCTCAACGGGTCTTGTGTAACTTTGAGAACCACTAGCACAGCCTTAATTTGAGTACTACTGACACTGCCTCTTCCTGTAGTACTATACAGCATTGAATATGTTGAGTAACCCCTGGTTATCCTTTACCAAATTTCTTGACAACATCCACCTCTCCCAAAGACATAGGCACTGACGTAATGTGCTGCATCGTGCTATGGTTCAGTCTTATGCTCTGGTCTCTCTGTCATCTTCACACAAACAGATATTTAACCATTACCTACTGTATTTCTTTTTTTTTTAATCATGCACACCATACCACTTAAATCAGTAGGATTAATATCCGTGGATAACAATTCCTGATTCATCTCAAGACTGTACCAATCAGTGAACCAAGTCAGCTTAAACCTTTATTTTCTCATTGTCCATAAAAAAAACCCTCACTCTAGAATTTCATTAGGCTTCTTATCTACATCGTCGTTCATTTCCTGTTATGGTAAAAAGACTGTTGTAGTTTAGGGCGGCAGCACCGCCGCGTGTGGGTGACTGAGTCAGTCCCACACTGTCTGGAAGCTGTCAGCCTCATTCATGGCTAGCCCGCAGTACCTCACCCAAACCTAGAGAGTGATTTGTGGCAACCTAAACATGACACTGACTCCTCACGGAAGTCTTGATGGACAGATCGTACCCCTTTGTTTCAGTACAAAAACTCACACATGCCACGGCAGAATGAAAGATGCGAGGCAAAGTGTATTTAAATATGTTTATTGAAGCAATTGCATCTGGTTATAAAAACCATGGGCTGTGATAAGGCAGATGAAACATGAAACAGTTATCACCATTACAATGAGGGTAAAGATTATAAACAATACACCATTGTTGCATGATCATAGAAACCTAAATGATTCCTACATAGACCCTATGTCTAAAATCTGAGAGCATAATAGTGGACCCTTCTGCCTATCCCGTTCTAAGAGAAGACACCGACCTCATACCTGAAAAGGCTGATAAGGGTCTGCCTGTTGTCTGGAATGCAGTCCTCTTAGTTGGCCGAAGAGTCAGCGCCAGGATCAGCCAATCTGTCAATGGAAAGGTGTACGTCAAGGGCGGCATGACTGGGATGCCCTCTGCCCCCCTTAGGCCTATGTGATGTTTACATAACAAATCATGCAGTGTTCTAAGAACATGCCTAACATGATAATGTCTAAAAAATGGGGACCTTTTCCATATCATCAGGAGCAACAGCACACGTTAGACTATCATGTACCGAACATGACATCCTTGAACAAGGCACAAAGTGAAACTGGGGCATAGGACTGATAAAATGTGCAGCACTAACAACTGTCTTCTCAGAAACAAGGAGCTTATTCAAATATAAAAACTATCAGCTAAAAGCTTGCTATGCTAAAGCATGAAATGAATAAATATGTGTCTGTGTTAAAGGTACAGACCACAAGCTTAAGGCTAAAATAACGGTGTTCAACCCAGGCACTAACGAGAACCCCAAACTTTACCTTTTTTCAGACGCTCTGACATTAATTTTAGTTCTGTCTACGAGACCTCCAAAATCATGCCATTATGCATTTATGAGGGCAAAGAGAGTAAATAAAATTGCTTTGAAAATGATTCCATAAATCCAGGTCAGCCGTGTACAGTAAGACATAGTAGTCTTCGACTTCCACAGGGCCCCAAAAATGCTTCACGTTGAGATTTTGCTACAATACATAAATATTAGTAACTCATGTACTTCACTGGAGGGGTGATTTGTCATCCACATTAATCTGTATCCTTGGCATATCCTACAGTTCCTTTGCTTCATCACTATACCAGGCCAGCACCTCAACAGCTACCAACAACTTTTAATCTGAGACATCTTGCACAGTGAGAATTCATTTGCCGTCTGTGTTGCAGGGTGAGACCGCTGGTGCCTTGACCATGCCTCGTTCTGTTGTGTCTGGCTGAGGCAGCATGCAGTGCCCACATGGAATATCATCTGTTTTTGGTATAGTTTTTGTCATCCTCAGTCCAGTGAACCCTCCCATAGTCTGACATCTAAGACTTGACAACTTCTCCTTCTTTCTCTCGCCAGCATCCCTTCTTAGCTCCCACCATCCCAGGATCGAATTGTGTCTTTGCATCCACATCCCCTTCTCGATATCCACATCACTTTTTCCAGTCCTTTCCATGACCCTGTACCTCTGTTCAAGTACTAATCATGTGCTGCACCCCGAGAAGATGCATTTGATCATACAGGATGTGTACTTTTGATAAACTGCAATTTTGAGTCTAGAAACAAATTCATTAATTGATTGACTTTGAAAGAAGTTTTGAATATGGTGTTTTTTCCACTAGACTCTTTGTTGCTTCAAGATATGCGAGTTTGATAGGAATAGATATTTTGTTTATGTTGCCAAGGAGCTTGTAAATAATTAATTCTTATTTCTTTCTTTAGGAAAAGTTGCCCTGCAGTCATTAAGCTAAGACTGGGCCTCCGGAAGGATCGACTCATTGTCATCGCTGCCAACCTCCAGCATAACCATAGGACAGCAGAAGCTGTCCCGGAACAAGAGATGAAGAGGAACAGGCTCCTGCATCCTGCAGCACTTGCTAATGATATCTCCAAGAAGTTCCTTGATACTCATGACTTAAAAAGACTTCTTCGCTCTCCCCCGGAGGCATTTGGGGATGGAATCCAGGTCTTGAAAGATTTAGATTCTCTTTTTGTTTCTGACCCGAAGGCCAAAGTAAAACTGGTTTTCATTGAGGATAAATTACTAGTAAAAAGCATATTTGTTATGGTGTCATACATGCAAGAAGTTGCCCAACATTTCCCTGCGTCTCTCTATGTGGACCTCCTACCAGAATTCTGCAAAGAATTTGATTTGTACACTGCATTCTGTGAAGAAGATCTCTCGAGCTGGAAAATATGTGCCTACTGCATTGCAAGGAAAGGAACTCAAGGAATCCTGAGGTTCATTCTGGTCTCCATCATGCAGAGCATTCCCAAAATGAACACACAAGTCAAGCACATAACATTGAGTCCTGAGATTCTGGATCCACTTGATCTTGCAGCACTTCTGCCTCATGCTTCCATCAGGTACTGTATGCCGCTGGTCTTGGATTTGCTGCAACAGAATATCTCTCACCCAGACCCCACAACAGGAGACGAAATGAAGGCGATTTTGCATGTTTTGCTGAACACTGATTCACTCGAAGTCTACTATCAATACTTGAATGACCTAAAGACCATTTGTCCGCCAGAGTTGTACCAGTTCTACTATGACATCTGGCATTCCCGCAGACAAATGTGGGTTAAAGAAGACGTTAGGACTCAGGTCAAGGAGGCGAATATTCATGCCCTTGCGAGATGGAAGCACCAAGCAGTGAAGTCACAGCTGTGTGAGTCCCCCACTTTGGATCAGTGCCTCCAAGTGGTTCTCCGTGATGGTGACACCATGTTTTATTTGGTTGAGTTTTGCCAACTTCCGCAGTCTGAAGAGATGCTAACCCAGCAGGTATTTCTCCTTCCAGTATATCTCTCATTGTTTGGGGTTTCTGTTACCAGCACTAGCATCAGCTGTACACATTAATGCATATGCATGAGATCCAGTCTCTGTGTGCTTCTTACTTGCTATGTGCTCCCCCCTCCGTTTCTCTACATTTCCCTACATTACCCTACCCCCCCCCGTCCATCTCCATTGAGCTATAAATCTGAAACATAGAACTGCAGTCTTGCTCCATTGAGAGGCAGATGTTGTACCCTCATGTTATTGTGAATTTGAGTGCTTACAGTCCACTGTGGGTAAAACGTTTGCTGCCCCTAAAAACTATACCAGTGGAAAAAAAATAACATTTTTTTTCTCTTTTTGTGTGTAGGGTTTCCTTTAGCAGCTGCACCCAAGTAGGTACTGAATCATGGTATCTGGAGCAAGTGTGATAAAGTATATTCAGACATTTATTACTAAAGTGCATAGGTCACATCCCATGGTATTACCCCAAGGCACTGGAGAGCCTTCTGAATCATATTGTTGATTTTCACTGCTTCATTGTATGTGCCTATTCAGTCAGAGACTCAAGAGACCTAATCACAGTTTTTGTATGCCCATTTTAGCATTTGACAACAAAGAATGTCATATTACACAATTAAGACTCGTTGTGGAGTTTTGGTGAATATTTAGTTCTCTATTGGAGCTGTGAGCAAGGCTTCGCGTGGATCCTTTGATTGTCTTTTTTTAACTCTGTTTTTTTGGACCACTCGTTAATGTTAGTTTGCGTTTTTGCTGGGCAGGCTTGCGTCTAAAGTGACGTTGGGCTTGGTCTGAACTGTGATAAATTGCCACAAGGCTTACAGGTTAAGTTAGTTACTAGTTTTGCGCTGTTTGTTGATAATTGATTCCATTTGCCCACCAGTCTGTAGCTTGCTAGAATTTTTTAGTTGAAACCAGGACTATATTTGTTGATCTATTGGACACAGTATTTCGATTTTGTAAGTCAAGCAGTTAGATACTTTGTTTCTGTGTACTTTTCCTTTGATCTGTTTAGACCTTTTAGGGGCTGGCACCCCCCATGCAATATTTGATGTGATATCCTCCTGTGATCTCTTGGGTTGTCTTCTTAGGTCATCCATTGAGTTTTCTCATCGCCTGTCTGACTTTGTTTCTTCTGAAGGGGTTTGGAATGCATGGTGGTATGTAATTAAGAGTTATTCTCCAGCCTTAACTATTTTCCTAATCCACAGTAGTTTCAGGGGCACTTTTTTCTCAACTTTCTAATCTCGAGAGGTAATGAAGCAGAAAGGGTCTTTGTAGGGGAAATGGGCCAATACCATCTCAAGAGTTAGCAGGACATGCTCTGTGTTATGCAGTGAATCTAGGGATCATATTTAAAGTCGGTTAAGCACAGTTCACTATTTGCTTGTAGAGAAAAGGCAGCATAACAGTTTATCTACAAAGTTTTGACAGTGACCATATTTTCTAATGAATAGTTCTACCCACAGATATCTCACCATTAATCCTCCCAGACACCAGGCTGTATCCAGAAAGAACTTGCAGTAGGTTATGCACACTTCTAGGCACTGTTGCCCCTTAAACTGGATGTGAATCTGTGCTGACATCAGTTTTCTTTTTCTGTGCCCTTAGATGTGGATCTGGAGAACCATTCCAACAATTTTTATTTTTTTATTTTTTATTTAATTTCAACTTTTAAATAACTTAACATGACAGATAATAGAGAAGTCACTCCAGTGACTGGAATCTTCAAACCATGCTGTGTGTCTGATGGTCAGAGACTCACACAACTTCTGTCTGGCGACATATGACTTGAGGTCCTGTCACTATTGCTCTCTAATGCATCGGAAAGCTATCCGGGAGGGGTAAAATATTAACACGAGTAACAAGGGAGATCCTACTTCATGTCATCTTCTTCGGGTGGTCGAAAGACCAGGCTGTCAAGAACAAGCAGTAGATCATCACAACCATTTACTGGGAAGGTCAAGTAATCTGCATTCACAAGATCAGAACCCAGTTTTGTGTTCATACTCCGAGCCTATTGTGTTCCACTGGGACATCTAATCTGTAGCAAGCTGTAGCCTTCAAATACGTCCTGCTGCAAATATTCATCATACCTCCTTGCAGTATACCTTTGGGTCTTTCATTTCACTTCTGCTGGTGCCCCCACCCCATGCACCCTCACTCACTCACTCACTCACTCTCTTACTCAATTACCCCTCCCAAATCCCATTTCAAGTCTGACCAGAATACCCTTGCCTCCACCCTTGCCTCCACTCCTTTCCCTGAAGGCCTCTTCAGTTGTTCATCTGCTCCAGCAGGGTCCTTACCTGAATCTAGAGGCCCCATATTTGGCTCCTTTACTAAAGTGCAACCCTGTGTTGAAGATGAATCAAAAATGGCTCAGTTTTTACACTATCCGCATTTTGCCAGACTTGGGACCCTTTTCATGTCTGATGCAAATCAGATTCTTCAAGTAGTCCTTCTTAGTGAAGACGATAAGGAACCAGCCATCTTACTTCAGCTTCATTATAATAATCCTAGCCTTTGCCTGGATTTGCTTTAGATCTTCAAATGGTCCTCTTACTGAGGATAAGGCATCATTTGCAGTGGTCATTTGGTGAACTGCAAAATTATTGGAGCTTCCTCTCCCATCGGAGGGGACAACAACTAGTTTACTTTTTGAAACCTTTCAGGGTGTGTTCTCTGTTTCTGAGTCTGTTAACCTTCAGTTGATCCTACTTGGCAACTTGGTCTAAGTACTTCACTGCCCCTGCTGTTAAGTCTTTCATTCGGGCAGTTTAGTACTGTCTTCTGTAAATGCTCATTGTTTTCTAGGAAATTAAGTGTGTCCTTTGCACAACCTGTTCAGAATGGGTAAGCAGGGCCAAACAAATCTTGTATCTCGGCCTGGTTCCCCTGAATAGGCTGCCCGATCATAGTACTCTCTGGATCTGGCTTCCTCACTATCAGTTCCACCAGTGATACAGAAATTTCAAGGTTACGCCATTGGCTGCGCTTTCCAGGGTAGCAATTCTACACTTGTGCAGAGTTTTTAACCCTTCTAGAACAAAAGTGGTGCAAATGAGACAGGACGGTAGCAGTAGTCTTTCTCCTTACCCAGCACCTCAACAAAACCTGTTTAGTTTGCACAGTGGCAAACATGGGTGCCCATTGGAGACCCTATTTGTCACTTCCTGTCTAGCTTTGGACTAGTGGGTTGTGCATATTGTCCAAGTTGATAATACCTTTCTCTTTCTGGATATTGTGTCCCACATGTTACCGACTTTAACACTAATTTCGATTGACCATGCACAGTTGCTCTCCAGGGAAGTGGTGATGTCACTCACCAACCACACAATCAAGATAGTGCCCAAAGTGCTTATGTGTTACTCTTAATATTTCCTGGCTCCCAAAAGAAGCCTACGGTTGATACTGGTTCTTTTCTTCCTCCAGAAGAAAAGATTCAAAATGAAGACTCTTGCACAAGTTCTCCTTACCTTGGCCTGCGAGGTCTGGATGGTATGGTGGGTTCAACTCACTTTCAATTTTTGCTCTCTTTCTCTTGGCCATACATTGGTCTGGCTCCCAAACTTTCTGGACTGGGTGTTGAAGGCCGGCTTGTCTGCTAGTCTTAAACGACAATCGAATTACAATATTGCTACACTTTCATCAGGCATTATTGTGTCTCCAGTAAGGTCTATTGCAAGAGTCACTGTGCTAGTTCGGTCCTGCTGGATGTCCAAGGGTATCCCCGCTGCTAAAACTCTTCTCCTTTGGAGGCGCTGCTTTGGTAGTAATTCAAAATGTGAGGAATCTGCATGTTGGAGCATCCCTCAGAAGAATAAGTTATATAACTTTTGTGACACTCTTTCTGGTAGATAGTCTGTATACCCACAGATTTGTCACCCCCAACTCCTCGTTTTGTGGAATGGAATCAATCTGGTTCCAACTTAGATTAGGTCACTAACACTTGTCACATCAGGCATGTTTTTGATTTATATATTGATGTCTGCACTGTTTTTTGTTTTTTTTAATCGCAACAAATTTATTTGACTGTTTCCAATCAACATAAAGACATCAACATTTTTGACTACACAGATAACAAGGTGGTTAAGCTACCATTGAATGTATTCAAAGTTTTTTATTGCAGTTTGGCTCCAGAAGCAAAATTGTAGGTCGAAAGAAAGTTCCAACGTATAATTATTAACAACTGCCAGATTCAGCCCCTCACACCCATGTACAGATCAACATAAAAACCTAAGAATTAAAAAAACAAAACAAAAATATGCAAAATTCTAAAGGAGAGAGCCAGGCTAGAAGAATGGACATAAGAGAGCTGAGTTATTAGTCAACATCAAATGCTGTCTAATGAGGACAGCTTATGCTTAATTGGAAATAAGTCTCAACAAGGGCGGGGGGTGTTAATGTCATCAGGAAACATTTACGTTGTTCAGTGGTGTCATACAGGGGACCTCATCGCTGATTTTAATCAAAAATCTTAGTCTGGTGGGTGAGAAGATGCAAATTTCAGGCAGCTATGCATTTCCTGCCAGTGTGTGCTAGTTTGTTTGAAATTTGTTCCATTGACAATGCGTGCCGGAGGCAATTAAACCGTAGTGCAGAAGTGGGGGCCTCTTTCTTCTTCAAGAAGAGTGTAATAAGCTGCTTGGCTGCTCCATAAACTGGCCTTCGTGTGCCATACCTTTTTTTTTTCATTTTGTCCGTCAAACTTTAAAAAAAATGTTTTTTATTATTTATTTAAAATGACTGTTGGAATACAGTTCCAGCAGCAAAGAATGGGGAGGCTTTACCTTCTGACATGTCAAATATACTGCCGTTGCTGCTGTTTCTCATGGTGAAGGGCCCTTACTAGCCCTTGTATTCTAGACATGATTTGCTGATGTTTACTGAAATTGCATATTAACACGTATGCATAGTCGTACTCTAATATTACAGCGTAATTTACCTTTTAGGATGCTTTGGCAGAAACTGTTGAACATAAAGCTGACCAAATTGGAGACCTAAAGAAGGAGATGGATAAAGCGGAGAATGATAAGGATGAAGAGCAAAAAGAGGAGGCTTTCACACAGATGAATGAAGAGCTGAATGTAGATGTAGGACAGGTATTTTTGAGAAACTTGGGTTATTCAATTTTTATAGGGTTTAAACCTAATCCAGGCACACATTTATTTTCCATCAGTATACAAGTTTGTACAGTGTCCCAAAGCCTATTTATTCTTTATTTCGGTGGCCATTGCTGGGAAGAGGGAAAGCTTTATATTCTTCTGCATGAATTTAATCCATTGATTCTCATGATTTGCTAGTCTGAAACATTTTGCAGTCCTGAATGTATAGTATTCCTACAGTAATTATTTCTTCTTATATTAGGCTGTGATCCGCTCTCTAGCCTTGAAATCAAAGTTCAGGAAGCAAGATATTCTTTGTGCCTTAGAACCATGCCATAAGGGTCCTATTGTCACAGTTTTGGTCTCCCTGGCGCACCTATACCTCAGTGATTCCTTGCTGGTACTTTCTCAACAGGCTAGTGAAGGGACTTCAGAGGAGCAGCTGGAGCAGAGCGAATTCTACAGCTGGGTCGACTTCTGTTCTTTTTTGGATGCCTGGTGCCTAGAGAGGAGCACAAGATTTGCTATCCGGCAGTCTGTGCCCCTCAGCGTGGAGAAGGCTGGAGCAGTGGTGGCTCACTCTCTGAAGTATGAGACTGTGAGCATGGGCTGCCAAGGTAGCAGCTTGAATACCAGGTACTTTCACAACTTTTACCATTAACGTTGATTCATTTATTTTTTTCTGATCTACCACTCTTGAATCATGATTGGTTAGGACATAAGTTCAAACTTACTGAAAAGGACAACTAAAACATTGTTATCTTTAACAGTTCTACTTTGTATGAAAGCTAAAGGCATTTCTAGTGCCTCCTACCTCTGGTCACTATGACTAAGGGTGCTTTCATTTCCCCATCGGGTAACTAGTAACTTATACTGCTGCTTCACTTAATAACTGTGCTTGTTGTCTGTATGCTTCACCACATTGCTTATTCCTCAAAATATGGCTAGTCAATATAGCTTCCTCCTGCTAGTGAAGTAGCAAAATGTGACATATATGGAGAGGATGATACCTGTTGAATTGAATTGAAGGCCTCACACCCTAATGATGTGTAATAGTTTTTTAGTGTCAAGTTAAAATGATTAGACTGTATGGTGAAATTGCTATAAATACTTTTTTGTGAAAATCCCTGTAAGAACTTGCATGTACAGAGTACGTGATGTTTCGGCAAAGAGCAAAACAAATACTCATTTGGTTCCATATGCACGTGTTAAGTGTTCAGTGGCTTTTTGTAGTAATTCATTTTAGTAAAGTCCTGTACCGTGTTGCTTTAAGTTCGTCTTCTCACATGGCCCATTAAAGATGGATTTCGCTATTATTTAAATCCTATTTCCCAAGAATACACGATCCTTCCTCTTCCATATGACTGTTTTATTTTCACCCTCTTGCTACGAAGCTTTAACGATAATGTTTAGATATGTGTGTTTTGTCTTTGCTTTTAGTGCAAAAGTTGTTGAAAGGAGTAAGATTTTTGTGGTGGATAAATTAGTCTTAAAAATTAGAGCTGTCACACGTTAGATCCTTAATTTACGGTAGTTAAGGTAAGTTTTGTCAGTTGATGTCTGTCCAAATATTGGTTATGGTCTTTCACATTTACCTCTAGCAGCCCAGGTATCCATTTGTAAATTAAATATGTATAAGCCGCACCCACCATGGACAGATATGTCAATGTAACAGACTGTTCACTCCTTATGTGACTGTACTGTTAGACACCAGTCCAGATCTGCAGTTTTGAGACACTTTCTTTGTAACACATTTTTAAAAATAAACTTTATTGCATTTCATTCAGTCATAAACATTGTTTCCATATTTCTGTACATTCTGTCTTATCTGCCACATACTTTAACTTGTTCATTTTTCATAAGCATTATATCATTATTAGGCTATAACTGTTTATCTTTATTCTATACTTTGAGAGCATTTCCCATTCATCATTCTTATTATGCAATAGTATTTAGGTCAAGGTGGTCTATTGTCAGAGGGATGTATTGGTTTGGTGAGCATTTCCACCTACTCCGCTAAGCCCTGTCTGTTTCATCTCTCTTGGGGTTTCCAGGCATACATAATGAATTGCTATGCGGTTTTTAGCTAATACTATAACCATTGCATCGTCTAACTTCCATCTTGTAGTTCTTCTTCGTAGGCAAAATACCCAACATGAACAGTTGAGTAGGTTTAGAGGTAGATGTATGTCTTTTTTTTTTTGTTGTTTTTTTGTAAGTCGACCTTTGTCCAATTCGGCTAGCCAGGGACATACCCAGACTATATCAAGAAAGTCTGCACCCATGGTGCCAGTCATTGATAAGCTGATCACCTGCCTGTATAAATCTGTGCCAGTTTTTGAGATATAAGATAAGTTTTGTGTAGCTAATGAAATTGGATGAACTTAAATTGTGCATTGTGAGAGATACCTTTAACCCATGGACAGGCTTTCTCCCGCTCTGTGCCAGTGTTCCCATGACCCCCCTCTCGTGCTTGCTTTGTGTCACCATGTCTGTCATTTACTTACGCACTATATAAATTGGTAGTTAATCTTCTGCATCACGCCATACTAAGAAGAGCAGTCTTTATTTCAGTTACAGGAGGATCTTCTGAAAACTTGGCCCAGAATCCTCAATACTTGTCCTGTCTGTGCATGGTAGAGAAATTAACCCATCCTAGATCAAAAGGGTTCGGAGTTTGAGCATATGTAAGGAACTCTTTATTTAAGTAGAGGTCTCCGACAGTGTACAAACTTCCTTCTCACCACTTTATCATAGACCTAAATTTCCAAAGTCTTGTTATGGTTTCAGTATGCATTGTGGGATTTCTGAGTCATGCACTGGCTTTGAGAGTTAGCATAATCACCAACTTCGGCCGTCTGAACAATTCCAGGATAATTAGAGGTATGTTTCCCTGTCATAGTAGCTTCAGTTAGTATCAGTGGGATGACACCCCGTCAGTAGTGATTTTATTCTGGGTCAAAATAATGCACTGTAAGTTGAGCTCTGCACCAGCGCAACAAAAAAACAAAAAAAATGTTTGGGAGCCCAAGTCTTCCTAGCACCGAGGAGAGTTTGTGTGGCAAGCATCACTTTACTACCCAAATCAGGGTCCCCATTAGTCTAGCAAGTGTGCGAATCGGTTTAGAGGATAGTGTGCATATTGAGTTTTGCTGTATTACAAACAACATGGAGGATTTTTTTTTTTACCAGTGGTATCCGACCCATAATTGACAGTGGTAATGCATTCCTGAACTTCGGTGAGCACCTTTCTGCACAGAGTAGAACTGCCTCATTTTGCAGATGAGCAGAGGGAATACCTTAACAGGGAGCTGAGGGCTGAGAGATCTCAGCGCGGCAATACGAGACATGGTCCACAGTAAATGCCCTGGCTCTTGCGGTTTGCAGATAGAATTCTATCAGACCTACACCAATCTGCTGGCCTCCGACTTGAGGATATGCTCCTGGATGCTAAGCACCGGGGCTCAGAGGTGCTTATAGTGATCCATCCTTAGCCTGATAAGGACCCAAGAGCACCAGGCTCCTACAGGCCATTTTCCATTTTAAATGTGGACATCAAGGTCCTCTCTAAGGTATTTGCCACATGGTTGCGTATGGTGGTGTCAAGCCTGGTTGTGGACATCAGTGTGTGTTCATGCCGGGGAGGGACACCAGCTTGAATCTTCGGTGTCTGTTGCAGTTGGCTCGATGATCGTGCTGGTGGTGCTAGACATTAAGACACTCTTGGTTGGGATTATCTGTGGGAGGTTCTGCGACGTCGGGCAGTGGGTCTGGAATTTTTGTCTTGGGTACACCTCCTATATGCCAAGTCTACTGTGCGTGTGCGGACGAGTGGAGTTGTGTCCTAGCTGTTTCAGATGGAGAGAGGCATGAGACAGGGTTGCCCCCTTTTCCTGCTCCTTTTTGCCCTGGCAGTGAAACCTCTGGCGGAGCACCTCAGGCAAGATCTAGCAGAGTATGGTGATCATGTGGCGATCACAGTACACATTGTGTCAATCTCTGCACACAACACCCTTCGGCACCTGTGGAGGCTAGGGGTCTCCATTCATGAAAGTGCTAAATGACTTTGGTGGGGCATCTGGGATGTGTGTTAACCACACCAAGACCTTTGTTGACCAGGGCAGAGCTTCCTGAGGTGGGCCTGCCCTGGGTCCTGGAGAAGTTTCGGTATGTCCGCATGATAATTGGCCATGTGTGGCCTCAATACGACCTGAATATGGGAAGGATGAAAGCTGGTTTACACACATAGGTCCGGCTCTGAAACAAGATTCTGGTGTCAGTAGAGTAGTACTGATTAAGATGGTGCTGCTACTCCTTTGTCTGTATCAATACAGATTTCCTTTTGTGATTTTCCTCGGACCATTTTTGCTGAACTTAACAGCCTTGATGACATTATTGTGGCCGGTTAAAGGATCTGGGTCAAACTAGATAATTCAAAACTGGATCCTGAGGAGTGCAGGCTGGATCTTCTGGACTTGCTGCGCTATCATCTTACAGGACTTCTGCAGTATGTAGCTCTATGGTGTGCCGAGGGTCCCAACAGGGTAAAAATGCTTCTTGGCAGCCTTGGTAGATGATTATGCACTCCCAGGCTGCTAATGAGCTGCGCCAAGGTGTCAATGGACCATCCAGGCACAGTGAGGTAGGGGGCGATGGCTTGGGGAGCACACAGGAGGGTTCTCTGTAAGCCACCATACACAATACTACTCCCTCTGGAGTGGTTGAGGCTCTTTCAGCAAATACAATCACTGATGGGTATGACACAGTGGATGGAGGGCAGCTGTCAGATGATGGGTGAGATATCGTTGAATGGCACTTTCATCACTATGATAGATACTGTCACCCTGTTTAGTGTAGCATCAAGGCAGTTCCTACAGTTTGCTAAGCCCCCCTGCCTGACCTTTTCAGATGAACCGGAGGAATGTTGCACACTATGGCTTATATTGGACCGAGGCACAAGTAAGGGACTAATTTCCCAGATATATGGTTTGATGAAGGCCGACAGATGCATTGATGTGGGTCACGTCCACAGTAGCTGGTCAGAAGATCTGGGGGATCCCCTCACAGACTCCGAGTGGAAATGGCCCCACACTCAGGTGAAGGACACTGCAAGTAATGCGCGCTTCAAGTTCACTTAATTTTACTATTTGCACCGGGTATATCTCATGCCACAGCGACTAAGCCAGAATTTTCCAGGACGCCTGGCTGCTTCCTCTAGGTGCAAAATGTTCCCTACAGATTTCCTGCACATGACGTGGCAATACCCATGGTTGAAGGACTACCAAGCTGGGGTGCTATGGGCACTAAGGTTACAGGAGTTAACCTGAACGGAATGCATTGTTAGGCCTAGTATTTTCCTGGAAGCGCATAGCAATGCATTGGATAGCTGGTACCCCTGCCACTCCCCCACCTCACGCCACGCTTCCCCACTGACCCACCCCCCAAAATGATGCAAATGGTTGGTCGGTTGCGGAGGAGGGTCAGCTGTAGAGAGTGCATACAGATGAGAATCTGCACACCTGAAATATGCAAGCAGTCAAACACACACTGCCACTGTCGGGGATGCCCTAGCTTCCATATGTTGCACAAAACAAGTGTCCATCCAGCTGGAGGGCCCCAGTGCAAGTGTCTGGAGGGGGTACCTGTGGAGTCAACCTGCAGATCCAGGACAACATTGAAGTCCCCATCCACCACAATGATGTTATTTCGGAGTGCCAAGATGAGGTTTGTTAGGGTCCGATGAAACGGTTGTCTGGTTGGAGGGGTGTGGGGGCCACAGATGCACAACAGTTGGGGCCTCTGACCTTTGTCTGCCCTCAAGGGCAAGATATTGGCCTTGAGCATGGGGGAGATCCCGGGAAATCATGGGGAAAGAGCGATGGGGAGGGGGGGAGGATTACCATGCCTCGGGAAACCCATGTGAAGCTGGTGTAAAATTCACTGTCATACCTGTGACGTAGCAAGAAGGGACAGTGGGTGCCCATCAGGTGTGTTTCTTGCAGCACCAGGACTGCAGGGAGGAAGCTGTGAGCGAAACCAGGACTGTGAACTGTTAAGTACGGTCCAACAGCCTGCTAACATTCCAAGACAAGATTTGGAAGTCTGTTAGGGCAGGCATGATAGATTGAGCAAAGCGAGTAAGGTGGGCACCTCATGTGTATTGCTAGTGGCTGTATGTGCGGTTAAACCACTGTTTGTTGGTGTGGCATTCATAAAACAACAAGTAAAAACTACAACTATCACAGTGAAACTAAATAAATTCCCCTAACTACACTCTCCCAGTGCTTCTACTCCTGAAGCGTCTTTCGCCTGTTTAACTATAATATAATCCCTAAGTATTATGTAGTTGAGACATGGAGTGGTGAACAGCCTCCTGGAAAGACCTCTGACTAGCTATCCTATAATGTAAAGTTAAATTCAGTGCTCGTCCATGCTTTTCTTCTCAGCATTAGAGGCAAATGGGTGGGCCCCTGACAGTGCTGCAAGGTGTCAGCGACTATCTGTGCCTGCCTTCTCAGGCTGTAGGAGGTGCGAGTCCTTAATCACCACTGCGTGCAGTGCAGTGTGGACTCGAGTGACGCGTACTCCACTTGTGTGCCTGGAGCGGAGCCCTCGACTACAGCTCAGATATATGTGATCCCAACAGGGGTGATTTGGCTGTACCTTGTCTATGACATTTGCGGGAGTGGGTCCAGATCCTCTGTTTCGGCATACCACTTATTGGTCCTCCTCCGAGGATTTTCTTTTTTTTAGGTCAAGGGAGATTGAAGTAGTTGATTGATTTGTTGTTCCTCAGGGAGCCAGTCTGAGAAAGCCTCTCATATCTTTAAAAAAAAAAAAACAGTTTTGCCATCAAAGACCACTTTTAAATGGGCGGGAAACAAAAACATGTAGGATAGACTCATGGGCTTTAATTTCTGCTTGATCTCCGCATAGGACCTCTTTTTAGCCTGCACTCCTCTAGCATAACCAGAAATCAGCATTGTTACAGGTGTTTGTGTCTTAATGACTCATGTTATTGTAACAAGCCTGCTTGATTTGGGCGGCAGCACCATTGGGATTTCGTTGGGGGGGGGGGGGGGGGGGGGCGGGCAGCTGTCAGTCTAACCCTTCCGGCGGCCAGCTAGCAGCTCCTCACTAGTACCCAGGAGTGAGAGGTAATTTGTGACAGTTCTTAGCATGGATTTCTCAGGAATATCGTGGTGAAACAGATCTTACCCCTTTTTCTCAGATACATATGTCTCACACATACAAAGGCAAAACAGAAGCAGGACTAGGTTCAATAAGGTTTAATGAATCAACTGCATTCTATGTAAAAAGGCATTTATTGTGATTATGAGGATGGTAGAACATAATAAAAGCAAGGCAGTGACAAGAAAAGTGAAACATAGGAAAAGTCCCACCATACTGTCACAACTATGGTTCTAATATCCCTACCTGCACTACATAGAATCTCTACAAGAGCATGGCAATGTAATCCCTAATCTACAAATCGGGCCCCCCGGGAGAACCCCATCCTCCATACCTGTGGTTGTAGGTACAGATGAGGTCTACTGGTCTACTGTGAACCTTCCCACATGGAGGGTGAGACTGCGTCAAGTCTCAGCAAAAACTGCAAAGGCGATATGCAGTGTACCATAGCAACTTGTTGGAATTCCCCTCTATCGTGGAGGCGGCAATGAGGTGTTTTATAATAAAACATCTGGTGTTCTGAGAACACTGCCCTGACGTGACAACACATATATTTCTGTATATGAGTTGAGGACATGATGAACCCTTTGTACCGGCAATAATTAGTAACTATATGAGTTTTTGTGTAAGAAGTTTTCAGAGTTCTTCCACAGCCTGGGATGTCATAGGAGATAATGGGACATTTCCCCAGTGCCCTCTCCAATTCTGAACTGTCCATGGGCATCTCCGAAATCCCACCACTGGAGATTCTTTGTGACCGGGCCCCCCAAAGAAATTTGCAGTTTGTATCGCCTTCACAACTCTTCCTTCACCAGACATTTGGAGGGCGCCTGGGAGTGGATTGTATCCTAGAGTCTCCTTCAGCCCCTCTGCGGTGCAGTATGGCTCCAGTTTAGATAAGTGCAGTGTCATTCAGGTCATTCCCAAACACCATTTGGGGTATCGAAGAACAGGGTTTTCTCGTCTTCCGTAATCTGAATCTTGGTGGGGGACAGTAAAACGTAACGCAGATCTGCCTCCTGTATGCTTTCTTAACCTCGGGGAGAAGCCCAGTGGCTCTGTGCCCCATCAGGGTACAATTCAAGAATATGGCTACAGAAGCTTTGTCCGTACACAAGCAGCTCACTGACTGAGAAGCCTGCAGTACAAGATATCTGTCTCTGTAATGTGGCAGATGAGACACTACAGGTCTGGGTTCAGCCACTGCGGGCGGGGGCCCTGCAGGCGCTCTGTGTACTCTTTCCTAAACAAGAAAAGTAGACAAGCTCTCTGGTGCCTCTTCACTCTTTAGTCATGACCTTCAGGCAGGACCACAATCCTTATACAGCTGCACCCCTAGGCTTCCACCCTGCGCATAAGGTCCATCAACTGCCCCAGCATCATGGTTATTGTTGGCGTAATCTCAGTGTGTCCTCCTGGAGTTTGACCTTGTTAGCCAGCTTGCAGTGGTCATCACAGAGGAGTCCAAGGTTTAGGGCCACCTTGTCAATTTTGAGTTCCAAAACATCACGTGACTTGTTGATGGCTTCTAGGATGTGTCATGACACTGCAAAATAATTTTTGCTCTGTTACAATGTAGAGGACGCACCCATGGAGGTGTTGTCAGATATGTGGGAGGGTGCTTCCTGCCTTAGAGTGGCTGCCGATACCCGGACTCCTCAGTATTCGTGTGCTCTCCATTTGGGAAAGGATGATAGCCATGCCACCTATAGCGTTGACCCCAGGGGTGCCTCAACAAAATAGGGATGTTAGCGCTCATCCATGACAGACTGGGTCAGAGCCATCCCCCATACAGCCACCCACATGAAGACCAGCAATGCAGCACCCCAAGGTCTCAGTAGACCAGCAGGTGCGCCACCACCACCCCCCAGTCACAGGAGCCAGGCAAAGTTCAGATCTCCCCTGCTTTAAGGCCTGTGGGTCAGGTGTGCCCCCCTACTAGTTGTGGTGCTCTTGTAAATGCACAGTGACCAGAGCTGTGATAAGTGCAGTGCCTCAGGGCACTAGGGAATCTCTCATGTGCAGGTGTGCAGGAGATTGGTGGAACTGCTGTCAAAGAGTAATGTGTCTGCACAGCTTTCCCCCTCTCCCCCACACCCACCACCAACAGCAAGAAATAGTGGGACCTCCTCACAAGCAGTCTGGGGAGTATGCAATTCCAGCAGGGCACAGTCTCTTCCAAGGCACTCGCCAGCTTGTTGCAGCGTAGACAGTAGGGAAAGGTGGCAGCTGAGGGATGAGGAGCACCAGCTGTGAAAGTGAAGAGGAAGCAGGGGATCCCCTCTGTGTGGCTGTGCGCCTATGTAGCAAAGGACCTGGGCCCTCCTTCATGTCCGGCACGAGGGCCACCTGTTGGGAACCTCCTCTCTGTTGCTCTGGAAATATGCCTTACAGGCACCTCAGAGGACCGCCTGCTCCATTACTGGCAAGTGCGCTTAGCCGCTATCTTGAAGGCCAGTCTCAGCACCTAAGAATTTGAGCTATGGGGGCACCGCAGCTCCGGAGTGTGGTATGACTAGTGCCCTTGCTCTCTGAGGCTTCGGGAAAACAGAGTGGCGGTCGGTCTCCAGGCCCAGGAAGTCACAAGGGTAGATGAGTGGCGGGCTGGAACTCTCCACTACGCGGCCATCTTGCCACGATCCTAGCCACGTTCCTGTCTCCACCATCCAATTCTTAATACTCGTTATGCAAACTGGATAGTACCTTTACTAACACTTAAACCTCTCTACAGCACTGTTGCCAACTGAATGATATACCGAAGTGTAATGATGGATATTGCAATTATTAATCAGGAACTTTTCAATCAACATATTGAATTAAGAGCCATTGTCACTTCCAGTCCTTTAAGGCAGCACTTCTCTGACAAAAATGTAATCCAAAAAATTATCTTCAGCACCAGCTCTCTCAATTATTTCCAGAATCGCCATTTTTGTAAAATGATCAACCCAAACGATATATATTTACACACGTTATGGGCAAATTGTTTCTGACCCATTATATCCGTTCCAATGGATTCCCATTTTAAAAGAATCGAAGTTGGCTAAAGTGTACTCTGTCTTATTGGGATTACAATATTCTGAACAGGTCCTTACAAATCTTTCTTTCTCTGTCTTCTCCAATACTATCTTAACCTACCCCTTAAGCTTGACAATGCCAAGATGTCCTTGAAACACAACTGAAGGACCATTTTTCTCGGGTCACTTGGTGGCACCATTTTTTACCCTCCTGTGACAAATTCATCAGTTATTCTCACTTCAGTTCTTCTCAAAATTCTTTTAATGCTAGGCTCAAATGATATTTTTGAGACCAACCTGTCAAACTTTACTTGAAGACTTCAGTTAAATCAACGTAATTTTATTAATACATAGAAAATCCTTAACCTCTACACCTGCCACATTACAATTCCCACAATCATTCAAAGGCACTTCTTTTAAAGGAAGCAGTAACCTGCTCAGGCAGTCATCTTTGCTATTTTTAAAACTGGTCATAAACGATACCTTTATAATTGTAATGTTGTAGCCTCATGGAAAGTTTTGCAATACATGCTGACACTGCAACCCTGTGATGTGCTCTCACTGTGAATTCCTTACTCCATACAAAAGTGTGAAATTGTCTATTCCCCGCACACATGCCACGGTCTTGCATTCAATTACTGAATCTTGTTCTTCACTGGTGACAAGCAAAAGCTATCACAAATTCCTTTTGGTTCCAGTTGTAAATACAGCTCCTGCCCCCTTGCAACTCGCGTCAGTTTTCACGCTTTTGAGACTTGGATCATATTCAAGTGAGGTGCACTTTTTAGGGTCGAGCCTGCGTCGCCTGCGCTAGCGAGACGCTTAAGGTATTAGAAAAGGGCTCAGAGCCCCGTCTACGTCACGTCAGTATCTCTCATTGGCAAGTTGGCTTGCCTGTTAGAATCTTCTTCTTTTTATTAGTGGAAGGCACGCATACGTCATGCCTTTTCCGTGGTTAGCCCTCCTCGAGCGCAGCGACCAAGTACGGAAAACATGCAAGGCTTGCTGGGGTTGTGGACTACTTTTTCTCTGTTTTCAGAGCGCAATCTCGCTGGGCAGAAGTCGAGAGCTTCGTTAATTGCACTTTTGCTAGTAAACTGTACAGCACGTTCACGCTGTTTTTTTTCTTTTAATGCAGGGAAAATCTGGTTGGGAGTTTACAACTGTGAACAGTTGTAACTCCGACAAATGCGAGACCCTAGTGCATTGCAAATGCTTGTTTTAATGTTGCCAGTAGCATTCGTACAATCAAGCATCCAAACAAACTCAGGAGTATATGTTTTAACTGTTCTCCAAACACATGTCTTCCCAGAAAAATCCTGTATACATAGAACCTGGCTCCTACTTGTTAATTGGGCTGGGAATCTTCCCTGTAGCTTCCCATAATTACTCTTTATGTTTCACACTTAGATTACTAATTCCATACTCTAGTCGGAGGTCTCCAAACTTTTTAATGCCACGCCTCCCCAGCTGAAAAAGAAAAATCTTTGGGCTCCCTCCTCAGAATTTTGCACAATTATTGTATAAAGATGGCAATGTTTAAATATGTCTAGACCTATTTAAACATTGCAGTTAAGTACTGTTACCTTTTTAAAGATGCAAAAACATGCTTCTGCTTAAAACAAAGGCCTGTGATTTGTGTAATGCTTCTTTTTCCAAGAGCCTGGCGCCCCCCCTGTGATCACTTGAGGCCCCCCTAGGGGGGCCTGCCCCCCAGTTTGAAGACCTCTGCTCTAGATACTAGACAGAATGAGTAGCAAATTTGCATTTCTGGTGTAAGGCTTTTTCCTCTAAAATGCACAATACTTTGCAGGAAATACAGCTTTCTTCCATTCGCATTCCAGTTCAACACACTCACCAACTACAAACACTTGCTCGTGACTATTTTGTTCGAGGACAATATTGAGGTAGCTTTAATTTACCCATTGTAGAACTGATGGTCAGTTCTCTGCCCCTTACTGCTTCCCTTATGCCAGTGCTTAATTTGTAAATAAAAAGGTGCCGGTGCTCAAAGCCCTCCTCTTAAACACGCGGCTGCTGCAATTAAATGTGTGAACATGGAATAATGAGGCAGCGTAATCCTGAAGCCATCTCGTCCTTTTCAATCCATATAAAGCCACTCCCCACCCCTTTAGCTCAATCTCGCAGCTTTCTGCTTTCTCCCTTCGTGACGCTTTTTCGTTTTTCCCTTCATCCATCTTTCCCATATGTGTCTTTTGCTCGCAGCAAATGCTTGCGGCAGAAGAATAAGCTCCGGCCCTCAAAAATAAGTGCCGGTGCTCAGCACCGGATACAACAAGCACAAATTAGGTACTGCCTTATGCTCTTCTACATTTAAATTCAAATTTACTCCACCTTAACACATCATTGAAATGATTTCTCCAGTGAAGCTATCCATGTGTCTATCACTATGGTCTTCTCCAGTGGCCCCTGCAAACTTTTCCTTTCACACATTGTTGTTCACTATAGTGTAGGGCAGTGGTTTTCAAACTTTTTAATGCTGCCTCTCCGAGGGGTAAAACAAAAAGAATCCCCTCCTCCCCCCCGAATTCTTAACAATTATTCTATTAAGTTGGCAATGTTTAAATGTGTCTAGACGTAATTAAACATTGCAGTAAAGTTCCGTTACCTTTTAAAAAGACCCAATAAATGTTTTTCTGCTTAAAACAAAGCACTGTTTGCATAATGCTCATTTTGGCCAGAGAAAATGTGAAGTAACTCAACGTTTCCCACACGTATGTTCGCAGGTATGCCACTCTGGCTAAGAAACCAAAATGAATTTTAACTGAGAAGTGTGCATATAAATGGCGCCAATACACCTGTTCCTTGCATTGCTTATCTGCTAATAGACTTTTTTTTACCCGATGTAGCATGTAGCATTTCTCAAAATGGCTGCCACGCAGATCATGCAACGTGACTGTGCGCTGGAACAAGCCGATTGCTCTTCAAGATGGAGTGTAGGTCTATGAGGTGCACATCTTATGTTACTGGCGTGCATGTTGGACCCAAAACGTAGCACTGAAACGCAACGTCGCTTTTTGAAAGCATCCAATAATTACATCTTACAAGGGACAGGGTGTTCCAGATCTTTTTTTTTTATTATTGTGCTTGCTGTTTTGTTTTGTAATCACCATAACAATACTTATACAATCCACCCTCAGAACAACATAGTGTCACCTTCACTCCCTACATTGAACACACAACCACTGTCTGAGCACTGTGCAGGTTTGTATTATGTTGCGCTCGCAGCTTGTTTGTGGTGTAAAGTGAAGGGTTTCACACAGCTTCTTAAGAAAAGGTAAGGTTTATGAACAAGCATCTTCACTTTTCAGGTTTCCAGCAACTGTCTATTAAAATACAAATTACAGCAACCTTCTTAAGATTGGGTTTCTTGACATCAAAGCATTATGAAGTGGCATGGAACTTCCTGCTACAAATCTATAGTACTTCATATAATTTCTTAAAGAAAGTGCATTAGATGTAACTACTTACAGATGAGATATTTAAAGAAGATGGGAATAGAGAAATTGCTTTCGGGTTGATCTTTCACAATATTTTTGTGGGCATGATATGCCCAACTAAGGCCAACTTCTGTGTTTTTGCTGCTCAGTGAATGTCCACTTTTTGTGTTGCTCTCCATAATTTTACTTTATGTAAATGAGTATACGTCTGATGTACGAGTTGTATAACTAGTGTTGAAAGTTGCTTGAATACTGTAGCACATTTCTTCTCTTTTTTTAAAATATTTTTTTTAATACAGAAAGGGTAGCCTTGGTTTACTTTGCCAAATTGGAATTTTTACCCTTTCGTTTGTTTGTACGCTAGTAACTGGCTATTTCTCATTGACATTTGACATGTTGGAATTATGGACTGTGCCACATCCACGTTTTGAGCCCATCTATTGTAACAATTTCTGTTCTCTGCTGTATTTGCAATTGCTTGGTAGATAACTTCAATTAATACAATCTTAATTTTTGTCTAGGAAGAAATGTCCAGCTACTATACACCTGAACCTGGGCCCCCAGAATGACAAACTCATTGTCAGCAAAACCTACCTCTGGCACAACCATGACTTGAAGGAAACAAGCAGTTTTACTGTGGGGGCCGCACAGAAGTTGATGACCCATGCCAGACATACAACTAGGCTGGCTCTCGATATCTCTAGGAAGTTCCTGGAATGGAGCGATTTGAGCAGGCTCTTGCGATTTCACTCCATTCCCTTTGAAGAGCATTCCCAAATTTTGAAGGAGTTGGACTCACTTTTTGTTTCAGATCCAGGGATCAAGGTAAAGTTGGTTTTCCTGGAAGAACAACTACTGGTGAAGAACATCTTCATTATGACTTCCCAAATGCAGGAACTGGCACGGGCATTTCCTGAACACCTTTACGTGGACTTTCTGCCAAATCTTCACCCAAACTTTGATCTATACACCGTCCTCTGTGAAGGTGAGAACTCCCATTGGGTAGTGTGTGCATACTGCATTTCAAGGAAGGAAACATCAGACAGTTTGCGATTCAGCATGGTATCCATCATGCAAAGCATCCCCAAGATGAGCACCCAGGTGAAATATGTCACTGTAGGTCCTGATGTAAGGGATCCACAGGTATTGGAGACCCTTGTTCCTAATGCCTCGGTTAAGTATTGCGTGCAACTGGTTTTGGATCGGCTGTACCAGAGCATTGCTCATGTGGATTCCATAATTGGGACCAAGATCAAGAAATGTGTTGTCAATTTATCCCAAACCCGCACACTGAGTATTTATAACAGATACCTTAATGACCTGAGAGCTGTCTGCCCTGTTGACATTTTCAATTACTATTATTCCACGTGGCACCCTTGTTGGAAAATGTGGTCCAGAGCAGACAACAGTAGCCAAGATTCTGAAAGTAGGATATGCGAACTTGTGAAGGCTAAGCATGAACGATTAACAGCTCACTCAAACCCTTCTCTGCATTATTGCCTTCAGATGATCCTTCATGACTGTGGTGCCCTTAGTTGTTTGTACCTTCCAGAAACAAACTTGAATAATGCTTCACAAATAAAGTCGGACCTGGAAAGTCCTTTTGTACCTGCATCTTTAAATGTGGTTGATAAAGACCACTTGCAGGAATCAGTTGCGTCTAAAGAATCCAAGGATGATGGTTGTCAACCTCTTCTTATTAAGGAATCCACTGAGCTTCGTAATCAGGATTCTCAGCAACAGTGTCTGCCTCTTGCTTCTATAGACACTCAGTTTCTTCCTTGTCAGGAAACCTTGCCTCATCCTGCCCATGAAACTATATCTCATCCTGCTCATGAGTCCTTGCCTCAGACTGACATTGAAACCTTGCCTCATTTTACGCATCAACCTTTGCCTCTTCCTGACCGTGGGAGCATGTCACATTCATTGTATCAGCCATTGCCTCAGCCAACCCATGACTCTTTGCCTCCTTCTGACCATGAACCCTTACCTCCTCATGATGTTGAACCTTTGCCTCCTGGTGACATTGCTCCATTGCCACCTTCTGACAGTGCTACAATGCCTCCTTCTTACTATGAACCCATGATTGATTCTGAACAGGTGCTTCAGCCTCACAATGATCATTTGCTACTTTCGCATGAGGTGCCTCAACCTTTTCCTTCTAAAAAGCAAGTGTTTCTGCCACAGGAGAAGTCTCCAGTTGTTTCTCTTGATGAGTCGCCTCTTTGCCAGGATCCTCAGGTTTTACCTTACCAAGAGCCTCAGCCGCTTCTTCTACAGGAACAATCGACCCTTGGAAGCTATGAACATGAACCTAGATCTCCCCTGGAAACTAAGTCCTTTTCTTCCCAACACGCTCCTCATAAGGAAACTCATTCTGTGTCCAGTGTGGCCCCAACAAACGCAAATCAGGTAACTTTACTTTTTCATATTTCAGTTTGTTGTTATAAAGCTTATGGGGTAAGACTAACCATTGCACTGCTTTGGCAGCAATAAACATTGTACCTTAAAAGGGGTACTCAGTCCAGTGTCCCTTAAAATTATTGCCACATTTCTTTTACCTATATTTCTGCTTCTTTACATTTATACTCTCTTGATTTCTGATGTAAAGCCATTTAAAACTGCCAAGCAGGATATTCATCTAGTCTGCTTTCCCTCTGTCGACTATTACCTTAAAAAGCAGCAGGTACTCGCATCCCATATCCACCATCACAAATAAACCATATTACTGTTTCATTAATCTTGCTGCACTTTTGGCATGTGCCTTAGAAAGGTGCAGTTGCCGTTGCACCTCGGTTCTGTAAGGTGGAACCTCAATCTGTAAAAGGTAGTTGTGTTTGGACTAATAAGCATGTTTGAACTGCACTTCATTGACTAGTGAGTGTTGAAACTCTCTGCCTCTGTTGATTCTAAACGTTCATAACTTAAGTTCATTGGCGGAGCAGGATGGGGTTTTTATTAGTGGAATTACAGTTTTTGTTTATTTCAGTATTCAGGAACAAATTTGTGGAGCTGTGAGTGCGCCTGTCATACTGAAATAGAAAACATTGCAAGTCCTGATTGAGATGCATTGCTCTAGCAACTCTTCCTCTATTTCTGGCTTCTCCAAGAAGTAGCTTGTGGGTTACTGGTAGCTCTCCAGCTGCCTTTAAGTAGCTCTTCTGTATGCAGCTCAGCCTACCAAATTATATGTTTTTGCTTAGTTGAGTTAATATATTTATATCAAAATTTTAAATTGTGAATTTGAGATGCAAATGTATTTCCAGAACTCATGATGATGACGACGTTAAGAGAAAAACAATCAATAGAAATAATGAATCCTGTCACCAGTGAATTTCCAAAATCCCTGTAAAGCGGATATTATTACCTTAGTTCCGTGAGCTTTGCAGCTATGACTTACGCATTATTATTTAAAGTCTTTGAAATTGACAAAGACTTTTTGACCTTACTGCTGGCAACCCTTCCTGATGCACTGAGGTGATCACTGTTGTCTTGTCTGATGGTATTCTGTTTCAGCACTTACTGTAGTAGTTTGTGATAATATTCATTGAACATAAGTAGCTCTTGTTACAGAAAAGGACTCTCTAAGTTCATGTGATGTTGTGAATTGTAGCAAGAAACAATTGAGACTACTTTTACAACAAGGCTTACATTCCCTTTCTCTGTTTGGCTTGATCACTCTTTTATGGCCTTCTTTTCTCTTAACGAGACAGACTAGGGTCAAGGAGAGGACCCAGAGCCCTGAGATGTGGTCGAGATGCCTATACTAAAAGGGCACACGAAGACACCAAACGAAAGCTGAACCCTCGGGATCGATTTGTGATCCAACCTCGAGCTTTGGATTCAAAATATCAAAAACTGGCTGCAACAAAGAAAATATTGACGCCGGAGGCAGGAGCAGGCCCAAGGTGCCACACTGGCTCAAGACCCTGGACACTGCTTGAGGTAAACCCTCAGTATCAGGTTTGACTTCAGAAGAGAATCAAAGACCTGGAAGTGATAATGGACAGAAGGGCCCATGGCCAGTCCTGAACACCTTTGTGACACAGATGTAGAAAAACACCTCAATGCCACCACCGAAGAGCAGTGACCCTCAGGGAGTGAGGGACTTGACTTTGACACTGAATCTTTCAACATGGACACTGGGGGGAAAAAAAGAATCTGCATTGAATGCAGCAGACCGTTTTGCATTGCCACCCCCTTACGCAGGCACGCTTGGCTGAATATCTCCGGTTTCAAGTAGGAGGTTCAGTCAGCAAAAATAAACATGCCTTTCACTGAGGATAACCTTTTCAAAGAGGCAGTGGATGGAAAGGTGTGAAGCTCATGAAGGATAATTGGAATGCCTAGGCTATGGGAGCCCTCCAGTACAGGGCTGCATTCTGAGGAGGAATTGCTCAAATAAAAAGCATGTTCAAGGGGACCTTTGAAACCACGCATGCAGCCTTCAGCCAGCAGCAGAGCAAGTTAGTTACACCACATTAATGGCAGTACAGTGCATTTACCAGACAGCCTTTTCTTGGACGCGGGACGCAAAGAGGAGGAACCCCAACAGGGGAACTCCATACAAGCAACTGAATGCAAACAGAGCACCCTCCTACACAGGTCACTTAGTGGGATTAAGAATTGGAGTATTTCTACAAAAATGGAGAAATATTTCCTCTAACAAATGGATAATTATTAAAAGATTTGGCTGTTGCATAGAGTTAGGAGTTACACATCCAATAATACAACCAAAAAAAAGAAGAGAATAAAATAAGAACAGCATTGGCCACAATAAGATGTAGGGTACTTGTTAGGCAAACAAGCCATAGAAGTAGCACCACCAAGAGAAAGACTCATAGGGGTCTACTCAAATTACTTCCTGGTACCAAAACCAGACAAGACATTAAGACATATATTGGATCTAAGAACACTTAACAAGTCTATAAGGACAAAAATTAAAGATGACATCCCTCCAAGAAGTCATCCCTCTGGCAACCATAGACCCTTACCTCCACATACCAATGAACAAGCAACACAGACCATTCCTCTGGTTTGTAGTGGACAAAACACACTATCAATTTAAGGTTTTACCTTTTGGAATAAAATCCGCTCCATAGGTGTTTACAAAGTGCCTAGCCATGGTTGCAGCACATTCTCTGGGGAAAGGGAATACTCCTCTATCCATACTTGTACATCTGGCTAGTAAAAGTAAGTATGTTCAACCAGTGCAAGGAGAACATCAACAGGGCCATGCAGACCCTACACAGTCTGGTAGTCTCCATTAATAATCACAAAATCCGAAAGTGAAAGCTTGGTGGTCCAGGCATCCACAATTAGACTGACCCCTAACTTGTTCCTTAGTGAGCCTCCTAAAATAGAATTAGAATGCATGGAGGCACTTGGAAAGAGAATTTGTCCTCAGCCAGTCTTGCTGTTCTCTTGGTAAATTCCAGCTTCCCTCTTGGACAGATCTGGTCAGCGCAGGGGTCTTCAAACTGGGGGATGGGCCCACCAAGGGGGGCCTCAACTGATCCGAGGGGGGGGGCGCCAGGCTCTGGCCAAAAGAAGCACTACACAGATAAGTGTTTTGTTTTAAACAGAAACATGTTATTGCATTTTAAAAAAAGGTAACAATACTTGACTGCAATGTTTAAATACATCTAGACATATTTAAACATTGCCATCTTCATAAAATATTTGTGTAAAATTCTGAGGGGGGCGGGCCCCAATTATTTTTATTTTTCAACTGTGGGGGGGGAGGGATATGGGCATTAAGAAGTTTGGAGACCACTGGGTTATCAGTATCTTGCTGACAAAGGGTGATGAATACTGCACCTGTTTAGCTCAGATCATTCCAGATGGTCAGGATGCATGTCATCTGCTCTGAGTTGGACACCACTGACTGCTTGGGTAAGGCAGTCGATGCCAGTGTACTGATTCAGCGCCATGTGTGACTGAAATCCACTGGCTTTTCTGGTGACGTTCAAGTGACATGAATGGACTTTCCATTTGATGGTGCCTGCATCTTCAGAGAGAAGGCAGACTGCTCTGAAACGCTTCAAGGAAATCAGGGCCACAGCACACACCCACAGCCTTTCTGCACTCGTGCAGCAGCATCCCCAACAGTTTGACCTCTTCCAAGGCTTTGGAAATGGCTTTTCTCAAAGACAATGCCAAGTCCACTTCCACAGCAACCGATCTTCTCCAGTTCTTTCATAACCACGGTCGGGCATCCACACAGCCTTGGCCCCCAGTGGCAATGCTTTGCTCAGTCTTCTGCCCCTCTTGCAACCACCACTAAGCCACCTTTAGCAGCAAATGGCCACAGTGTTGGAGGAAGGATCAGGTATTACTTCCATGGGTAGCAGAGCATTACATGCAACAGATGGGTACTTCAAACAATCCAGCAACGATATGCACTACCATTCTTTTCAGATCTGCTGCATATTCTACCCACATCAGGGTGGGTGTAGGAGAGCTATTTGTGCCTTTTGTGGAAGGAGGTCAAGCCCATTTCATACAAAGGAGCCATAGAAAGTGCGCTTGCATCACACCTAGGGACTGTATGTTACTTATTTTCTGGTGCTAAAAAAAGACTTGGGCTTTTTGTCCTATTGTCGATCTTGCCCTCACACCTTCTTCCTGAGAAGACACATTGATGATGGTGACATTGACCCAAAGTCTATAGGCCCTGGATTCATAAGACTGTATGGCAGCATTGGACTTGCAGGGCACCTATTTTCAAATTCCTATCCTGTAGTCCCACTTTCATTACTTGTGTTTCAAGGTTGGCCAAGAGTATTCAATTCCCCCTGCTCTCCTTCTGATTCACCAGTGGCCTTCAGTTGTTCACGAAAGTGATGCTGGTGCTTGCAGCACACCTTTGGATGCTGAGTATACCAGTCTTCCCCTACGTTGACCGCTGGATGTTAAAAGGAGGCTTGACACAGCCAGTCTTAGACCAGACCTCTGAACATCTTTGGGGTTCTTGATCAGCATGCAAAATTCACACATGACTCTTTCGAGAAGCTCTTGTTTATCAGTGCAGTTTTGAGCATTCTCTACAGTTGAACGAGTCCAAAATATTCAGGTATTATCCTGATGTTTCATTCTCTATTCTGGGTGTCAGTGAGAGTGGCTCTGAAACTTCTTGGTCACTTTTGACCTGCTTGTCGAATATGCCAATTGGCAAATGCGAACTGTGCACTGGGATCTGAAGTCTCAGTGGGCTAAGCACCAGAGGTATCTGTCAGATTTTGTCTGTCACTGCAAAAGATCTACAGTGGTGGCTTTTCCCCTACGTGGTTTAGCAGCAGACCATCTACCCTCCGATGAAGCTGCCACTTGGCAAGCATTTTCTGTTAAAGCAGGGTACTGCTCTTCTCCTGGGCCTCCGCCGAGCACACCTTCATGTGTACAGATTGAGAGGCAACAGCTTTTGATCTCCTCTCAAAGTAGCGGAGGTCATTCTAGCAGCCAGGCAAAACTGTTTATGCTGGAAGTTGGTATAAATATATAGCATGGTCTAATTATCGCTGTACAGACCCATTACATACAAAGCTGTGCTTTTTTGTGCTGTGTGTCCACCTTGGATTACAGTTGGCACTGTTATAGGTTATGTGATAGCCCATTTGCATTTACCAGCTCAACCGCCCTTAGTTTTATCTTTTTATGATGTTTTCTTAAAAGTCTGGTCCATATATTTCCACCAAAACTTTTGTAATCCTACAGTGGGATCTTAGTTTGGTTCTTACTTTTCTTAGGCGTACCCCTTTGGAGACGATGCACAGCTGTCCATTGCACCCATGTACTCTTAAAACAGTCTTCCTTATAATGATAACCTCAGCTCATAGCATGGGTGAGCTACAACTTCTCTCCACTTATCCACCACACACCAGTTTCCCAGACAAACAGGTGTTACAGATTAGGGTGGCATTCTTGTCAAAGATTGTGATGCCTTTTCATGTTGGAGAATCCGTCACCCTTCTAGTATTCTGTGCTCCACCGCACCACTTTGCTACACCTCACCCTTTGGACCCAAAGAGAGTTTTGTGTTTTTACATTGAATGCTCTAATGACCATCAGGTGAATGATCAGCTCTTAGTGATGTGAGCTTGGACAAAGATGGTTAAGGCAGTGCATAAAAGAAACATACCAAGGTAAATAATCCTTTGTCAAAAAATCTGATACTGATTGGCCAAAGATGCTACCAGTGCGTTGGGGTGCAGAGTATCTCTTCAGGCCATCTACAAAACTGTGACATGGACATCAATCCATACATTGTTGAAGAACTACAGCCTTGAGAGCAAGGTCTGGTGGGAAGGACACTTTGACTATTTAGTCCTGCAGGACATTTGACAACACTCTTTCTGGTGGATACTGTAGCAAACCACTGGTGCTCCTTTGCCCTCACCACCACCACCTCCGGTTCTGTGCAATGGGCTATTTTCACCTTTTATGAAAAGATCTCAGTTTAGAGATCTTTACACTGTCTCATCTGATTAGCCAGTGAGCCCTGCGTCTGACCGCATACAATCGAGAAAGAAACTGACTTTTAGCAAAGGGGGTTGGTGTGGCGGTGAGTGAGGAGTGGGGGGTGCATATATGTGGCTCTGGTGCCACTTCCAGGGAGGTACGTAGTGGGCACAGAGCCACACAGCACCAAATGGTAGCACACAGGAGCAATGCTGAGAAACAAACATCTCTGGATCCATTGTGGTGCCTGGGTTATTCACAAGGTGAGGAATCTTTGGTTAGATTATAAATCCATCAGAAAGAGGGTTACCCAAGGTGAATAACTTCCAGTTTACATGTGCATGGAATAAACATTGTATAAATACTGATTACTTTCATTTTTTCCGTCAACTACTACTAGGCAATTTCCACTTGCCCCTTCTTCATGATTTAAACTTAACACTTGATCTAATGTTAAGCTGTTGGTCAGTTTAAATGACTTCTGTTTTCTGCTATACAATACTATGCACCCTATGTGGCTAGTTCACATTCTATAAATACTTTTTAAAAACAAATAATTTCTAATAAAGAACCTTTGTTTACATTTGTCACAGTGTCATGTTTATGCTGTGACCTCAGAGACACGTTTAAATGGGAGAGAGTTCCACAGCTGGGATGTTTTCTGCTCATTTCTCGACAACTGCTGTGAGGAAAAGTTTGTTGTGCGACTATCTGAGAATCTCAGCGAAGAAGACCTTAACCAGATGCAACATAATTCAGAGTTAGCACAATCTCTGAAGTACAGCAGTGCGGAGCTCTCGTGCTGCAGGTATGTACATTTTTACTACCTAAAAAAATCATTGTTTCCTACTAATTTCAGCTGCTGAGAACAAAAATTATCCCAATGAAAACACCTTCAGGTATTTTAGTTGGAAAATTAGAAAAATGTATTTAGAAAAATTGTGACCTAGTGAATTTAAAACTGCCATGAAAGACTTAATTTGGGGTGTCTGCCAAAAGTAGATTTTATTGTTCTTTGCCTCAATCACTGTCGGGAAAACAATTGCTTGATATACTGTGTCAAGATTTAATGCATTACGAGCTTTGTGTCACTATTAATGTTAAGAGGAAGCATGATATCTCCTTCATTTCTGCCTGCAGTTTTCCACAGCACAGTTCTCCTCATCCCTACCTTGATATCTGATGGAAACACCTGATTTTGATCCCTGGCTGCAAGCGCTGCGCTGATTATGGGGTGTGTTTGTGTAATGAAGCCAAATCATTTGAAAATTACACAAAAGTCAGAACTAGAATTCAAGGCTATGTTTTACCACAAAATGTGTCCTCATGGCCATTATGGATGCAACGATGCATTTTGTGTTACAAAAAAAAAGAAATGTGCAGCAAATAACAGCTGTTCATGTTCTGTTCATTTCCATTGTTAAAATGTTGCTGTGAATGCAACATAATATTGCCATGTGGCATATTTCCAGGAATTGTGCATAACATGAAATTTGCAAAATTGCACAGTAATGCCAATGTAGTGGAAATTTGCCTTTATTTGACATCTAAGGATGTGTCCTGTTTCTTTAACTTATTTCTCTGTTTGGAAAGTTGGTTTCTCTGTTTTTTAGGTTTTGTATGCACACGGGTGCTTGCGTGCTTTGCTTGCGAAATCCTTTGTGAAGAAAAAATAATAATGAAAGGGGTTTAGAATCCACCCCTTAGATACCTGAATTTACCATTTGTTAATTCCAACGTCGATCTAATTTACTTGATTCTCATTGGCCTGCATGTTGTCTCACATTGTCTGCGTTCAGATCCTGCTCTGCTTGTGCTGTGGATGCCGTTGAGTGGAGTTGGGACCAAGTAAAGCCCCGGTCACGTGTTATTGGCTGAAGGAGCCAGCGTCCTTTCACAAAAGTAGCTAACCTTCTTGAAGGCTTATTGAGTTGCTGAAGCAAATCGCAATAAAGCACAATTTAATTGCTGAACCCTAGTCTTTAGCCTGCCCCACTTATGGAGTGTCTGTTAAGACACATGATCTCAAATGCCTTATTAGAAGCTAATTACTAACACGCAGACAGGTTTATCCTTTTTATTATTTTTCTTGTTACATAACCCCCTTTGTCTGCATGAAAGCATAGTTGTTCTTCTCCCCAGAGGACCAAAGATTTAAGGAGGGGGATTCAATCTGTGTGGCGCAGTCATGAGTCGTGTGTGACACAGTGACGGGCAAGTTTTAGTATTTTCAAAGGCATTAATTTGTCTTTGCACTTAAAAAAATTGTAATTGTTCTCACGTGCCCCTCCCGGCCTTAAACCCCTGCTGCAGGTTTCTGCCCTCCTGCTGCTTGACCAGCTCAGGCAGAGGAAGGCAGAACAAATGATTTCCTGTGGGTGAGGGAGGTAACACCCTCTCCCTTGGAAATAGGTGTTACAGGGCTTGGGAGGGGTAGCTTCCTGAGGCCCCCGGTATGCTTTTGAAGGGCACATTTGGTGCAAACCGGTTTGCACTAGTCTGGGGAGCCCCAGTCCCTGCTCTGGCACAAAACTGGAAAGGAAAGGGTAGTAACCACTCACCTGTCCATCACCACCCCAGAGCCCCACCAGATGGCCACTTGATTCTTCCATCTTGACTCCAAGGTGGGAAGAGGTCCCTGGGACCATCTGTGTGGTCAGGGCAGGTAGGTTACGTCACAGCCCCCTCCTGATAGGTGGTCACCCTGCTAGGTGACCAGTCCCACTTCCTGGGCTATTTAGAGTCTCCCCCTGGGATCGGTCCTCAGATTCGACGTGCAGGATTCCAGCAGGGCTCCTGCATAGTTTACTTCATCTTCTGGCCACTGGGCCTGCAACTGCACCCTCCAGGAACAGACAATCTGCAAATACAGACACAACTCTGCTCTGCAACTTTGTTCCTCCGGTTCCTTCCACCAACTGCAACATTTCCAAGACTGTACATCCTCTGGGGACGGTGAGACTTCAGTCTGCAGAAGAAGTAAGAAGGAATCTCCCTTGGAGTGAAGGAGTCACTCCCCTGCATCTGCAGGCACCAAATGCAACGACGGCCGGCTGCATGGATCATCTCTCATCCGGAACTGCGTGGCTCCTGCATCACAGGTGGTGGTCTTGTGTGGTCTGTTTGGTCCTCTCTACCAGCTGTCCAGATTGGGAGAAGACGGTAAGCCCTTGCCTCTCCTTGCAGGACAGTACCCATGTGCACCGTAGCTCTTGCACCCAGCACTCCTTCCTGCAAAGCACAGTCTCCTGCCTGCTGCTCTAGCGACATGGGCTTCCTCTTAAGGTGTGCTGACTGGGCCTGCCTGCGACTCTTGTGCCTGCTGGCAGTAGATCTCCTGTGTGGGCCGCCTTCTTTTCTTGTGACTCTCCCAGCTGCTGAGCGTCACTCCGGACTCCCCTCTGTGAGTCTGGTCCCCTGGACCTTACCAGTCCTCTTCAGCCTTGCAAATCTTCTTCTCCTTCTCTTGCATTTGCCAAGGCTTGTTGATGGATTTCCAGCACCACTAACCGACTGCTTCTCGACCGCCAACTTGGGCCATCACTTCTGGGACTTCTCTTCATCTCCTGTGCTGCACTTTTGACCTTCTTTGTCCACTGTCAACCTGGTCCTGCAGAAGGGTGGGTAGTGGCTCCTGTCACAACCGGACACTCCATCACAAACTTGACTTGGTTACCTACCTTTGCAAGTCCTCTTCTGTCAGGACCCACCTTTGGGTTCTTCCAGTCTTGGTTTGGTTTTGCATTATCCTTTTCCAAAGTCCTCCTGTTGGTTTTGGGGAAAACCAGGTACTTACCTTTTCTCTCCTGGTCGCTGGAAGTCACTTTGGTATTCACCTCTTGGGGTTGCTAGTTCCTCCAGTTCCTATCTACTGATCCCACTTCCTTGGGTGAGGGACTGCATTTCACATTCCGGTTTTTTAGTGTATGGTTTGGCCCTCCCTTAGGGCCCTCAGTGATTACCTATACTTTTGCCAATGCTTATTGGTTTCTATGCTCTTTACTGATTGCTAATGTGTGTATAGTAGTGTGTTTACTTACCTCCAGTGGGGAACTGCCTATTCAGTAATCTAGTATTTGTGTTACCCTAATAAAGTACCTTTATTTTTGTAACACTGTGTAGTTCTTTCATGTGTGTAAGTGTGGCTATAGTGCTATTGCATAAGCTTTGCATATCCCCTAGATAAGTCTTGGCTGCTTATCCACAGCTACCTCTAGAGAGCCCTGGCTTCCTAGACACTGCTTACACTTCAATATTAGGGGAATACCTGGGCCTGGCATAGGTGATAACACCGTAGGTGCTCACCACACACCAGGACAGCTTCCTACACTCGGTCCCACACCTGGCTCTTTGACCACTGTAAAATCTTGACACTAGGTTTGCTTGTCTATGCAGAGGAGGTTCTGTAAATGGAGACAGATGTAACCAATACCAAGGGCGCTAATGGGTGTACCCTAGTCATGCAGAATTTCCTTTTTCGAGGGGCCCACAACACGCAAGGACCACCAAATGAGGCAGCCTATTCAAGTGGTCTTTCACGGCAAAGGAAGCAAAGGTTTTTGTTTACAGATGAACAAAATCCCATCTTTGATGTTGATATTGTGTAATTTAACTATTTTCTTGTGCTTTGTTGTGCGACTCTGGTGTATTTGCCAAAGTGAGTTCTTTCATAATTTTGCACAGAATGTGATTGTTGTGTCCTCCTCTTATGACACTTCATGTGATGCCATCAGGTCAAATGTTACATCATCGCCTACTTGCACCCAGTATGCTTTTACTGAATGTATAGTGGTATAAAATGGTAAAACTGTTCTCACTTAGTTTGTAGCCACCCCCATCACCTGGGTAACAACCTTGATAGTGAGCAATTGTTTTAGTGAGGCCCCCATAGATAATTCTGCAGGTGCCCTGCATTGCAAAAACAATTAAACACTAATAGGGAAATGTTTGCAAGTACAGACACACAGAATAGTTGAACGGATCCCTCAGGGTGTCACATACCACATTGTCCGGGCACTAGCTAGTAATATATTTATGGATCATTACACCAATGCTCAGCACACTTAAACAAGAAAACATATTCACACAGACAACAGCTGTCACCTCCACTCAACTGTGATGCAGACTATAATAAGCAGTGAACCTCCTGTGAAACAGGAACAGATAACATCTGTGCGTTCCCATATTGTTACGACTTATAGGCTCCAGGTTATAAGGGCTTGTAGGACTTTAGATCCCAATAAATTATGATGTGCTGAATGACTGGGCTAGGACCTTTCACACATTACTAGCTAGATGTGCATGAGGCTCGTAGTCTGCTAGGTGCCTGCCTTCAGAACAAGCATTGGCAAAGCCATAAAGGTTTCGCCTCTACTAAACCTATTGGTTTTGTCAATGTTTTTAGACGTGTTACAGCAGCTCTATCTGCCGTGCAGCAAGTCTTATAGTTTAAGCAAAAAAAAAAAAGCTATAACGTGGCTTCCATTGACCGCATTAATGTTTAGCAGTGACCACGTCATAGTGTTTTTTATTATTATTATTATTTTAAAGCTATAAGACATGCTGCCCTGCTGTGGGATATGTCTAAAAAAATTACAAACCCAATAGATTTAGTAGAGGGGAAACCTATTGGCTGTGCCAATGCTTGTTTTCTCTAACTTTTCTTGGAGGTGATTCTCATCCCTGTGTTTTTTGACTGCTGTTCAGTCTCTTTTTGATAAATGTCCTAACTGGAGTGAAAAGATATAAAAGGAATGTTTTCATGGGGAGCCTTCTTGACTCTCACTCTATCAAGAACTGTGAGGTTTATCAAATATGTCATTCAGGAGTCTGAGAGCTGTGGAGGAGGCTCTCCTAAGGGTTATTGAAGGAGAAATTGGGTAAAGAGTCTCGCCTGTTGTGTTTCCTGCTAAGAGCGGGCCGAAAACACCATTCCACACACTTCTGTCACCAGCACTTCTGATTTTGCTCAGCATTGAGAAAGTCAAATAAGTTCAACATCGAGGGGCTCAAAGATTTCTAGCTCAATATCAGTGTTGACGCTAATGCTGCAGGACTCTTTGTTGCTCCCTTTTTGGCCAGATCAAGAATGTTCATGCAGAAGCTCAGGAAAAAAATTGTTCCTTTGCCTGCTTTTCCACTGGAACCTGCAGATAAAGTGTCTGCAGCCTTGTTGAGAGAGCTGATGAGCTACACCCTCTTGCAACACAAACCTCTCTGCAAAGATTTCAGACCCCTCCGCAGCCTTTTTCAGAGATTCCAGAGCCTGTTATTCTAGCGCATCAGAAGAATGTCAGATCTAGAGAGGAGCATCGCTGAGATTTCAGGGAAAGATCACCTTCTAGGTAGTTTAGCAAGAGAGACAGAGAAAAGGAACCAGAGAAGGTCTGCGGATGCATATATCTCGAGTCACTGTGTTCTGAGATGTACAGTCCAAGGTGAAGAAGATAGGACAGATCTTCTTCTCCCTCTGGAATTGGGCTCTAGGTCATCCTCCTCATCTTATTGGCGTGAGGTTTCACCAATTTCTCCCAATTTTATACCCTTCAGGGTGTTACTGGTTGATGACCGTGTAACTTTTCTTGAACTATCCAGTGGAGTAGCAAAGAAGTTTATTATTCGGGTTTCTACTACAGAAGTCAGTACTTCCATAATTTTTTTTTTTTTAGACCATCCAGGCAAAACCACAGGCTCATCCCATTGTTCCATTATTGGAATCCATGATGAAAACCTTCATAAACCCTGTCCTAGCTTGTGCACTGAAGATATGTCTGGAGTAAAAATTCAGAACCCCTGATTAAGACTCCAGTTTTCTGAAAGAGTGGCTTTCAGCCGATTTGTTTTGTTATTTTAGTGGCAATAAACTTAAAATTAATGTGACTGACTGACTTTGCTAACCCCCTAAACCCACCTCAGAAAGAAAGTAGAAGCTTTTGAGAAGATTGGCCAAATGTCCTGAGGCTTTGGCAAAGCTGCTAGTTCCTTGCTTCTCGAGAAAAAGGAGAATACTTTGTGAGGGTGGTCAAGAAAATATTGTTAACATCAGACAGCATCATCAATGTAGCAAGAGATAATGCAGGCCTGGCCATTGCAGGTTAGTCCCATGACGTACTTGTGTGTGTGTGTATAGCATTCTTTGTTGCTTAGACTAACATCTTTATCTTTAAAAGCTGAGCACAAAATTTGAGAATTATTATTCTAACAGCTCTTCTCAAGTAACTGAGAAGATAAAAAGGGCAAGGGAGATATTGAGTTCTGTGGACTTAGAAAAACAGATGTGATTTTCTCAGAACCACATTTGACCAATCTGAAAGGTCAAATCGCACTCTTGTATTTCTGGTAAAGAAAGCAGGTGGAGCCAAAACAGCTGCAACATCGGTCTTTACAGAATGAAAAGTCTTCTAGTGGAAGAAGTAGCTAATAGAAGTGCTCTGTTGCTCAGGGGAAGTTCCAGCAAGACTCTAATATCATCACTATTGGCAAACATCTCCAACATGACAGGAGATTACAATAGATGTGTGGTTGCTAGACATTGTGCACAATAATCACAAAATCAGGGTTTCGAGCCCCTTTCCTCAAATTCCACACAAGGGTTTCAATCCTGCAATCCTGGTTCAACAGACTCAAGCAACCACAAACCTCTTAAAGAAAGGTGCAATAGAACCAGTGCTGAGATAACTGTGGAAAAAATGTTTACTCTGGTCATTGTTTTATCAAGAAGAAATGCCCAATGAACAAGGTTTCTGTACCATTTTGGATTTGAAATGGGTGAAGAGAGAACAATTCAGAATGCTGGCTCTGATACAAGTATTCCATTCTGCTGGATGCTTATTTTTATGTGCTTGTTTGCCTAAGTCACAGGGTTTCCTGAGATTCAAAATTGCCAAAACACATTTCCAAGTATTTCCTTTTGAACTATAGTCAATCTTTACTACCAGCTCACCTCTGCAGGAAATTGTTTATCTGTACCTGATTATCTAAATAACATCTTTTTTTTTCATTGAAAGCCTGTTCCGGGCTTTCAGCTCGCAATAGATCTGCTTTTCAGGACTTGCACCTGGCAGTAGATCTGCATCTTAATGTGAAAAGTTGACATTAATTCCTATTTAAGCAATTCATTGCTTCACAGCAGTCCTACGGAAGCGATAAGGAAGTGTCACAAGTGCCTGCTACTATGTACAGTACAGTGCTGTAGGAACCTGGCTCTATATATACTATATCAAAATTAGGTATAGTGTGCACAGAGCCCAGAGGTTCCCCAGAGGCTAAAGTAGATAATACTAATGCTTTTGTGGTAGTGTGATCGAGTAGTTAGTCTTATCAGAGGGTAGTGCAAAGCAATTGTTCTACACGCACAGTCCAAAAATGAGGCACACCCTCAATGACTAACTCCATGCCAATTGTTTTTATATTGCACCAGTATATTTTGTTACTTTATTACCAGAACCAGAATAACTTTGTTGCAGGTAAGTACAGTTGTAAGTAGGTATCAAGCATATGCATCAGTTACACTTTGGTTTTAGCAGATAAAGTAGTTTACAAATAAGTAGCAATTTTCTATATCAAAAAGTTGACACAGGTCATTTTTCCTTAGGAGTCCATAGAGTCCTAGGGGGGAAAAGTATTAGCACAGAAAACAGGTAAGTACATGTAAAGGTAAGTTTCAATCTCCAGGGGTTCAGATGTCCACTGGTCACAGTACAAGATTACCCCCAATCATACACCACCGACAGCACAGGGCCAGTCAGTTGCAGAGGTCAAAGTCGATGTTGAATTTAAAATGGGATCCAGTGGAGACTGGGGGCACTTGGAAACAGATCTGCTGCCAGGTAAGTACCTGTGACTTCGGAGGGCAGACCTGGGGGTTTAGGTGAGCACCAGGGGGGCCACAGGTCAGCACCAAACACACACCCACAGCAGCACTGGGGTGGCCGGGTGCAAACAACGTCGGGCTCCCAATGCTTTTTACTAGAGGGACCCAAGGGTTCCCAAAGATGCTGCAGGCTGGGTGCAGGGGGTCGGTTCCAGAGAAACACAGGCTGGACAAGGAGGTGGGCCGCCTGCTGAATGTTGTTGGACCGTTGATCAGATTCCCCAAGGCCTGGGGGCTGCAGGTGCAGGGGTACCTTTAGGCATCAGGAATCTTCATCCAGTTCTGTTGTGGTCGGAGGGATCCTCTGGATTTGAGCTGCAGGTGTCGTCATGTTGGCAAGGAGGGATCAACCCAGGGTGGACACAAGGTCAGAATAGTCTGACGACCTGCTCTGGACCGGACCGTGAGTGTCTGGTGCAGAGTGGACAGGACTCGCGGATCCAGGGTGGTTCTGGAGTCTTTTGTTTTAGTTTCTTCTGGACAGGGTCGCTGTCCTCAGGTGATCTTGGTCCTCTGGTGGGCAGGCAGTCCTCTGGGGGTTTGGAGAAGTCACTGGTCCTGCAGGTTGAGTCTTCTTTTTGGAGCAGGAGTCTTTGGAGCTGTGGACAAGCAGGTAGGGCTGGGACCAAGTCAGTTGTCATTTGGAGTCTACACAGTGAGTTCGACTCTGTGTTTGCACTCTGCACCAGCGGCCCCTTTGCTGCTGAGGGTATATGTTTGGTGCTGATCTGTGGCCCCCCTCCCCCTGTGTCCGTCTAAACCCCCCAGGTCTGCCCTCCAAAGACACAGGTACTTACCTGCTGGCAGATCCAATTCAGAGTGCCTCCAGTCTCCATAGGAGCCCATTTTAAATCTTGCAGCAGCTTTGACCTCTGCACCTGGCCGGCCTCTGTTACTGATGGTGGGTGTTTGGGGTTAACTTGACCTGTGGACATACTAACCCCCGGAGACCGGAACACTAATCTTATACTTACCTAGAAACTACTCTCTTTCCTTCCCTACTAGAACTGTTTGAAAATTGCACTGTCCACTTTTAAAACCGGTTATTGCTATTTACTTGAAAACTGTTTAACTTGCCAATTGAAACAAAGTGGTGTTGATATATGATTTCTACTTACTTGCAAATGTACTTACCTGCAATCAGAATCTTGTGGCTCTAGAAATATATTTTTGCTATATAAAACCAATTGGCCTGGAGTAAGTCACTGAATGTGTGCTTCACTTATTGCCTGTGTGTGTACAACAAATGCTTTGCACTACCCTCCTATAAGCCTAACTGCTTGACTACACTACCACAAAGGAGAGCATTAGTATTATCTACTTTAGCCGCTGCTAAGCCTCTAGGGGACCCTCTGGACTATGTGCACACTATATCTCAATATGATACAGTGTATGCAGAGCCAGCTTCCTACACACAGTGAGGTTAGTGATAGAGCTACTAGGGATGATGGCATCCTTCATTGCCATAGTTCCCTATGCCAGACTGCACATGCGTCCCTTACTGGAGTATCTGTCCCGCTAGTTGTTTCAGTCACAGGGTCATCTCCAAGATTTAGTGTTGTTGGACCGCCAGACTCAACGCTCTCTGCAATGGTGAAATCCTACCAAACTCTCCAAGGGCCATCTCTTTCAGAACACTGTGCCTCAAATCACTCTCACTACGGATGCATCACCGATAGTTTAGAGAACTCAGATCATCAACCTCACTATACAAGGTATATGGGATGCCATTCAAAAAACTTCTCAAATCATCTGCCTAGAATTACAAGAGGTCTTCCTAGCAGTCAAACCCTTTCTACCACAACTCTCCCACAAAGTGGTTCTAGTCCGTACAGAAAACAGGACAGCCATGTACTACCTGCAGAAGCAGTGGGAGGGGGGACACGCTCTTCTTCATTGTCCCTTCTTGCTCAGACAATCTGGGAGTGGGCAGTTCACCATCACATTCACTTACTGGCAGAGTATCTCCCAGGCATGGACAGCCAGTTTGCACACCTCCTAATCAGGATGCAGCAACAAGTCCACCAATGGGAACTCCACCCACAAGTCCTTCAAAAGGTGGGGAACACCACAAATAGATCTCTTCGCCACTGCAGATTTTTGCTTTTTCACCTCTCCCACTCATTCCATCTCTAGTTCGCAAACAGAGACAAACCTCACTTACAATGATCCTTGTAGCTCCCACATGGGCACATCAAACTTGATTCAAACCACTATTGGATCTGTGTCTAGTTCTTCACGAGAAGCTGCTCAACAGGCCGACCTTCTCATTTTAAGCCAAGTTCAGATCAGACATCCAGACCCCAGAAAGCTCAATCTTGTGATATGGCTCTGGAAATCTTAGAGTTTGGTCGTTTGAATCTTCCCCCAGAATGCATGGCAATCCTTAGGGAGGCACATAAACCTACAACTAGACGGTGTTATGCAGCAAAATGGAAACGTTTTGTCTGCTACTGTCAACCTAAATGCATTGACCCACTCAGAGCCTTAGTTCAAGACTTTATTTGCTGCATTTGCAAAAGGCAAACTTAGCTTACTCATAAATTTGTCTCAATTTACCAGCTATAGCTGCTTACCCCCAAAGCAGACAACCTATTTCTTTGTTTAGAATCCCAGTCATCAAAATCTTCATGGAAGGCCTCAAGTCATTCCACCCAGGGTTCCCCCAGGACCATCCTGAAACCTTAATGTTGTACTTATTGGCCTCTTAGGTCCACCATTTGAGCCTATGCATAACTGTCCTTTACAATTTCTCTCATGGAAGGTAGCTTTTCTAGTAGCTGTTGCTGCCCTAAGATGTGTACGTGCACTCCAGGCTCTAACTTTAGAAGAACCATTCTTCCAGTTACACAGAGATAGGGTAGTTCTTCGAACAAACCCTAAATTCCTTCCAAAAGTAGTTTCAACATTCCACATCAATCAATCAGTTGAGTTACCAGTCTTTTTCCCAGACTCAGTTCCAGAGAGAGCTCTTCACACACTAGATGTTAAAAGAGCTCTTATGTATTACATTGACTGGACCAAACAGTTTAGGAAATCAAAACAACTTTTTGTAGCATTTTCAATGTCTAATAAATATAACCCAATATCAAAAAATGGTATAGCCATATGAATAGTCAAATGTGTTCAAACTTGCTATGTCAAAGCCAAAAGGCAGTTCTCTTCCAGGGGATCCTCATCAATAGTCATAAACATTGAATATTCCCGCCCTTGTGCGGGGACCCCGGAGCATATATAAAATACACACATATTATACATGTGTAAAACAGCAATGCAGGCTATAATTATAAACAGGCTAAAATGCTTTATTTCTATGAAGATTTTTTTTTTTTTTTATATTATAAAATTACAATAGAGAATAAATATCTACCCAAGCCCCCAAAACTGGGCTTAGGAAAGTAAGCAGCAGTAAACACTAGAGAAAAAGAGAAAAATACATTGAAAAACAATGGAGCATTCTTAGCCAATAGGCTGCATGCAGGTTAACACAGGAGAACCATAAAAACTTTGGCACCGTGCCTTTAAGACCCTGAGCACCTCCAGTATCCCACCATGCCTCAGGGGTGAAGGAAAGGTGACAGTTGGTTCACAGTTAGGTCAGTTCTTTTTTCCGGCTTCTTCTGAGAGGATCCTGGAGCATTGAGCTCTCAGTTTTTCTGAGTTTTTTCTCAGAAAAATCCTTTAAAAAGCGTTTTTTCCTGTTTCATTCGACAGATAACATCTTTGTCTGTGTTTGGCAGTTTTTTCCTGACAGACAAATGCCTTCACTTTTTGTCAAATGCCCTTCTTGTGGGAAGAAGAAGGCCCAGTCAGACCCACACTCTCTTTGTATTGTGTGCCTGCCTCAGAGTCACTGCCCTGACACTTGCAAGCACTGCAAGAATATGTCAAAGAGGACTCTGAAGGACAGAGAGAAGATCAGGCTACATGGGCTTCATGAGAGGCAGAAAACATTGTCCTCTTCACTTCCCAGGCAACCAGCAGGCCATTCTCAGGAGAGAATGGCTAGGTCGACGTCAGCAGGTAAGAAAGTACCTGTTTGTTCCCCGTCAACGTCGTCGCTGCCACCGTCTCACCGGCATAGATCACCGTCGACGGCGACCCACCCGACGTCGAAGGAGACGGCGTCGAGGGAACACCATCGCAGGGGCAGATCTCCGTCGACGGCAGCCCGCCGATCGACGTCGAGCCATCGCCGGCGTGCCCGGTCGCCGCCAAAGGCCGTTCGCCCCCCGACGTCAAGAGACGCGACGTCGAAATCGCCACGACGGCATGAGAGACATCCGCCGTCGACCTCCCACGTCGAGGCACACGACGGCGAGTAGGTCGAGGTCCAAAGATCGCCGTTCGACGTCGGGACACTCTACGTCGGGACACTCTACGTCGGGACACTCTACGTCGAGACACTCTACGTCGAGACAAGAGCAACCGATGGGGCGCCCTTCGTCGACACAGGTTTTACCTGTCCCGCAGGGAGTAGAACATCGCCCTCCGCCAGCAGACAAGGCCGCACCATCTCCCGTGGTCTCCATACCGAGCGACTCATCTCGTTCAAGAGCGGCATCATCTGGGCATGTTTCACCCATCAACCTATCTCCAAGATGGCTAGAGAGCCTTAACAGACCAGCAGCCTCCCCGGATTCGCAGTATTCGCGAATGTACTCGCCTACTGCCTCCCTTCCAAGAACGCCATCACCGACAGCAAGGGCAGGACGGGCTCGTTCTGTTCCTCGCCAACCGACCGCGAGGCCTGGGCGCTCTGCAACAGCGTCTCGCAGCAGGTCTCGTTCTCAACGGCGACCCAGGTCTCGTTCACGAAGAAGATCACCCTCTTGGTCGTCGTCAGGATCATCTGTCGGGCGTTACTCCCCCACCCTAACAGATTCTCCACCTGCTAGTTTCTCACCGGTGGATGACATTACCACATTTAATGAGGTGCTGTTCAGGGGAGCGCAGAAATGAAACATAGAGGTTCCAGAGCCATCTACCTCCTCGTCAGTCATCTTTGAGACTCTGCAGCATAGATCAGCGTCAAAAAAGCTACTGCCTCTAGTGCCTGGTTTGTTGCAGCCAACCATGGACACTTTCCTGGCCCCAGCTACGCTCAAATCTGCCCCGGCTAGGATTCTGAAAAAATATAAGGCTCCCGAACAGGACCCTTTGTTCCTAAGAAAGGATCCGCCACCGGACTCTGTAATTTTGCCGCAGCCCGAAAAACCCACTTGGTGGCATCATCCTCCACGGTCCCCCCGGATAAAGAGAGCAGGCATCTAGACTCTCTGGGGAGAAAGATGTGCGGTACGGCGGCTTCGGCAATGAAAGTCTCCAGTGCTTCTGCACTCCTGGGCAGGTATGACCATTCTCTGTGGGACTCCCTCAATAGATTCACAGAGAAATTGCCCAGAGAAGACAGACAAGATTTTCAAGAGATCCTGCAGGAGGGATGCCTGGTATCCAACCAGGTTATCAGCGCGGCGGCAGATGGGGCGGATTTAGCTGCACATGGGTACGCACATGGAATCTGTGCAAGAAGGTCTTCCTGGCTAAGACTGACTGGGTTAAAGCAAGAAGCACAACAGCGCATCCTGAATCTCCCATTCTCCAGGAACTCGCTGTTCGGTACCCATGCAGACGAGGAAATGGCCCGCATGAAGACCGAGGTGGACACCATGAGGGCAGTAGGCCTGGAAAGGAAGAAAGATTTCAGGAGAAGGTATAGGCCTTATGACAGGCGCCCTTTCCAGCAGAGGGTTCAAACCCCTCACTGGTCCCAGAGGCCACAACAACGGCAGGGACGCCCTCTCTTTCAGCGAAGGAACACAAGGGAGCGAGGGTCAAGTAGACCTCAGCAGTCCACACCGAAAGCGCTGGCCAAACAATGAGATCTCGCTTCCCTCGACACTGTACACCACTCCGGTGGGGGGAAGTATTGCAGGTTATCTTCACGAGTGGCACTCTATCACAAGAGACAAATGGGTGCTCAATATTGTCGAAAATGGCTACTCTCTTCTTTTCAAACAGCCTCCACCACACTTGCCACCAGCCAAATGCAATCCATCTCATCTCAGCCTGCTGCGCAAAGAGGCTCTCGCCCTCTTACAAAAGAATGCCATAGAAAGGGTTCCACCTGCGCACAGAGGAAAGGGGGTTTACTCCCGTTATTTTCTGGTGGCGAACAAGGGCAGAGAGGGCGTTTTCAGACCAATTCTGGACTTACGGCTGCTGAACAAATACATAAGAAAACAGAAGTTCAGGATGCTAGCGCTTCACCAGATTTTCCCTCAGCTACATCAGGGAGACTGGATGTGCTCCATCGACCTGCAGTATGCATATTTTCACATCCCAATAGCTTCCAAGCATCGGAAATTCTTGCGCTTCCAAGTAGTGTCACAGCACTATCAGTTCAGAGTTCTACCATTTGGCCTAAAATCTGCCCCACGCGTCTTCTAGAAATGTATGGCGGTGGTAGCGGCACTTTTCCGAAAACAAAAGATATTCATCTACCCATACCTAGATGACTGGTTACTGAAAGCTTCTTCTCCGGAGCAGGCGAGAAGCCATCGGGACATTGTGCTCAGGGTTTGCGAGTCTCTAGGTCTTCAGGTCAATTGCCAAAAGTCAACCTTGATTCCAACACAGAACCTTCACTACCTGGGAGCTATAATAAACACAGAACTCCAAAGAGTGTATCCTTCGGAGGAACGACTATCCTCAATAGACAGGAAGTGTCAGGACCTGTTGAAAGCCAACGCGCCTACGGCACGTCAGGTGACATCGCTGCTGGGCTCCATGGCATCATGCATTTTCATTGTTCCAAATGCCAGACTGCACCTGAGGCCCCTCCAAGAGGCATTGGAGAGCAACTGGAGCCAAAGGACAGGTCGCTGGGAGGACAGAGTGCGACTACCGGCAGCGGCACTTCAGTCATTGAAATGGTGGATGCACAGACCTCACCTGTCAGCAGGTGCTCCGTTTCACCAGGTAGTTCCATCCGACACTCTGGTAACGGATGCGTCTCTTCAGGGATGGGGGGCTCATCTGGGTCCCCTTCAAGCTCAGGGCCTGTGGTCAGACAAGGAAAAGCAGTACCACATCAATCTGCTGGAACTCAGAGCGGTCCATCTGGCTCTCAAGTCTTTCACACCATTAATTCAGGGGAAAACTCTCCTAATACAAACGGACAATACAACCACGATGTATTATTTGAACAAACAGGGGGGAACGAGATCACTACCCCTATCTCGCGAGTCCCAAACTATATGGCATTGGCTCCTGGCCAGAGGAATGTCACTTACAGCGGTTCACCAGCCAGGGCAACAAAACGTGGAAGCAGATTTCCTGAGCAGACACCTAGAGGACGCACACGATTGGGTCCTACACGGCGAAGTCGTCGAATACATCTTCGCTCAATGGGGTCGACCTCAATTGGATCTCTTCGCAGACGAAGTAAACAAGAAATGCCCAGACTTCGCATCCAGGTTCTACCGTCCGGGATCTCGAGGGAATGCCCTGTTGATCGACTGGTCAGGGATATTTCTCTACGCCTTTCCACTGATTCCCCTCATACCGGCAGTGATCAACAAACTTTACAGATCCAGAACCAGAATGATTCTCATAGCGCCACAATGGCCCCGTCAATTCTGGTACACAGATCTCCTCAACCTATCGGAAAAACCTCACAGGAGGCTGCCGTGCAGACCGGATCTTCTGAGCAGAATGGAGGGCAGGATTCTACATCCCAACCTACCCTCTCTGAGCTTAACAGCATGGCTCCTGAATTCCTGCAGTATGGGCACCTAGGGCTCTCACAGGAGTGTATGAACATCCTTGAAAGAGTCCAAACGACCTTCCATGCGTCGTTCTTACGCTTTTAAGTGGAAGAGATTCTACATATGGTGCTGTCAACAAGGCCAGAATCCCATACGGGCTCAGGAGGATGTCATACTGTCCTATTTACTTCATCTGGCAAAGTCCGGTCTGCAGGTATCATCTATTAAGGTACATTTGTCTGCCATTACAGCCTATCGTAAGTCACCTTCTCAGGAATCCTTCTTTACGAAACCTGTAGTCAAGGATTTCATAGAAGGTTTGAAAAAAGTCTTTCCGCCCATTCGGAGACCATCTCCTCCATGGGAACTGAACATAGTATTGTCAAAACTTATGGGCCCTCCTTTTGAACCTATACACAAGGCCTCTTTACAACACCTTATGTGGAAGACGGCTTTTTTGGTGGCCATTACTTCGGCGAGGAGGGTCAGCGAAATTCAGGCTTTGTCTTCCAAAGAACCGTACACGTTTTTTCAAGACAATAGAGTGGTTCTGCGAACTCACCCATCTTTCCTTCCGAAAGTGGTGTCAGAATTCCATATCAATCAGACTATCTTTACCGACTTTCTTTCCCAATCCGGAGACTCCGGCAGAGAAAGCATTGCACTCCTTAGACTTGAAAAGAGTGCTGAAATTTTATTTGGATAAAACAAAATCGATTAGACATTCCAACCGCTTGTTTGTAAATTATGGTCATTTGAGGACAGGAGAGGCAGCATCTAAACGAACTATATCAAGATGGATAGTTTCTTGTATTGTTAATACTTACCAACTGGCTAATAAACAATTACTAGCTAGGCCTAAAGCGCATTCCACAAGGGAAAAAGCGGCTACTGCTGCCCTCCTTAACAATGTTCCAGTATCTGAGATTTGTAAGGCTGCTACATGGAAGTCTGTACATACGTTTACTAGACATTACAGTGTGGGACTCAGATGCAAGAGCGGATGCCCAAGTGGGGCAGGCCTCTCTGAGAAATTTATTTGCATAATACGTATCTATTCCTGCACTTCTATTAGACAGTCCGCAGAGTTTAGGGATGGGCTTGCTAATCTATTCAATGTTTATGTCTATTGATGAGGATCCCCTAGAAGAGAAGGATAAGTTACTTACCTGTAAATCCTAGTTCTCTTCCAGGGGTATCCTCATCAAAGTCATAAACAACCCACCATCCTCCCTGGACTCACGTCTCCTAGAAGTGCAGGACAGATTGTCTTTCGAATCAGTTACACAGATTGTCACCGTAAAAAAGTACTGACCTAACTGTGAACCAACTGTCACCTTTCCTTCACCCCTGAGGCATGGTGGGATACTGGAGGTGCTCAGGGTCTTAAAGGCACGGTGCCAAAGTTTTTATGGTTCTCCTGTGTTAACCTGCATGCAGCCTATTAGCTAAGAATGCTCCATTGTTTTTCAATGTTGTTTTTTTCTCTTTTTCTCTAGTGTTTACTGCTGCTTACTTCCCTAAGCCCAGTTTTATTCTCTATTGTAATTTTATAATATAAAAAAAAAAAAACTTCATAGAAATAAAGCATTTTAGCCTGTTTATAATTATAGCCTGCATTGCTGTTTTACACATGTATAATATGTGTGTATTTTATATATGCTCCGGGGTCCCCGCACAAGGGCGGGAATATTCAATGTTTATGACTTTGATGAGGATACCCCTGGAAGAGAACTAGGATTTACAGGTAAGTAACTTATCCTTACCCATCACTCCCAGAGCACATTCCACTAGAAAAACAACGGCGCTTCCTTTTTAAGGAACATCTCAATAGCAAACACCAACGAAACACTATTGTGTGGATGTTTTAGCACGTCAACAAGCTAATGTTGGCCAAGCAGTGCTCAGGACACTTTTTCAAGCAACTCCAACTTCTACAGGCCAGCCATCGCTTACTTGGCTGCTTTACAGTCTGTGCACAGCATGTGTATCTACAGCCACACATGCTATCAAACGGAAAATGTTACTTACCCAGTAGACATCTATTTGTGGCATGTAGTGCTGTAGAATCACATGTACCCTCCCTCCTCCCCACATGCCTGTGGCTGTTGTAGTTGCATTTGTATATAAATATTGTATATATGTAATGTAAATACACTGCATGGACATCTCTTTCTCTTTACCTTACCTCACCTACCTGCGGGAAAACATTCTAACAAAGGACTCGATGCCCGCACGCAGTATCACCAAGAGGGAGGGTCACTCAATCTCATGTCTTAAAAATATTCTTTGAACAAATGCATCTTGCAACACTCCAAACCCAACACTAGATGGCGGACTTATGCAAAGCATGTGAATCTACAGAACTGAACCCGAAAGTGTCAAAGCACTGGGGTGAGAAGATCTCAATCCAACCAAAGAGGCAGATGCTAAAAGAATCTATGAGGACAAGAGCCAAGTTTTCAGACTTATTTTTTAAATACCGTAAAGAAATCCGCTTTAGAGATGTGAGCGGGCAAAGTGTTCTAAAGTTAGGCAGCGCAACAGAAATGGACCGTCCTCCCCATCTAGCTTTCCGATATTTAAGAATTATTACCTCCTTAGAAAGAGAAGTCCTAAGAGGCCTACAAGTAGTATAATAGTGAAAGTGAATTCAGTTGGCTAGGGCCTTTCTCATGCAGGGCTAAAAGGACCATGCAGAGTGCTGTCTAACTGAGCCAGGGAGGGGAACAAATTCTGTCTCTGACTCAGATGTTTGGAGATGTTAAGAATGAGGTGGGCAACTGCATTCTGAGCAACTTGATGCTTATTGAGGGAGGAGCCATTGATGTTCAGATACAATGTGTTGGAACAATCCCACATGGTGACAAGAGCCATGATAACTGACTGGCGTAGTTCCAAAGGAATGTAAGGGAAAATGTTTCTCGTAGTCCTAATAGTAAGGAAGCAGTGGTATGTCTGACTTGGGTTTCAAAGCTCAGGGTATTATTAAAGATGACACCAAGAATTTTAGCTGACTTGACCAGAATGGGTAGAGGTCTGCAAACCTTGAGCCACTAGATGTTAAACCAAATGGAATTCTGAGTGGCAAACACTAACACTTCATTTTTTTCTGCATTATGTTTTAAAGAGTTATTTCTCATCCAATTACTAATGCTAGCCATGCACTGGTTAAACGTTTTCGCCACGGAGGACAAATTGCTGGAAGTGGCCACAGTGATTTTTGTGTCGTCTGCGTAAGATTGTACTTGGAACCCAAAAGAGTGCACTGATTCAGCCGGAGTGGTCACATATAAATTAAAAGGAGTTGGGCTCAAGGATAAGCACTGATGCACCCTTCAAGGAAGTCTAAAAGCCTTCCCCTTAAAACCGCCTTAGCTGACAGTTTGCACTCTGTTAAGTAGCAAAGAGCAGAGAAGCTTCTGGGCAATCCCACTGACACCAGTTTGCTGCAGTCATTGGACCATACGTACGGGCGAGATGGTATTGAATGCTGAGTATAAATCAAGCATTATCAAGCATGACCTGATAAACCTGGCGACGAGTTAAGATCAGATTAAATATTCAGAATTTAGTCCCGAAAATAGAGGGCTGTTCTATCACATAACTCTTAGGATGATTTAAAAGAGCACTGAATATGATTAGACTACTCCCTGACTACTTTTAAAGAGTTGCTTAGATTACTTTTTAGCTAGCCTGATTTTCACAGTAAAGGACGTGCTAGCCATAAGTTCAAGATGGGAGGCCGATTCTTTCCAAGAGTAGTCATTAAAATTAAAATCCCCAGGGATAGTAAAATGAGTATGCCCCACATAAAGGTTCCAAAATCTGGCACTAAGCCTCTGGAATATAAGCACATGGACCTAGAGGAATATTCACAAGCAAGCCAGAGAAAATGCTATTGGCAGAGAGAGTGAGCCTAAAAAGGACTACCTCAGATAAGTTCTCTCTAATCATAGCCACTGAATCCAAAGTACTTTTAAGTTTATCACATGCTATGATGGCGAGCTCACCTCCCTTGCAGCCCTGACAATCAAGTATAGAAATGACATATCTTATTGAGAACACCAGGTTAGCGCTTGAGTCCCTTCTGGCCTAGATTTCTATTGTAAACAAGAACTCAAAAGACAGAGAAAGAATCAAATCATGAATTTCGATTTTATGTTTAATAGGAGAGAAAGTGTTAATAAGTGCAGCACAGATGTATTTGAGATTGTCTGGCCATTACCTACAGCTTTGTGTTCTTGTTTTCCCCTATCAGTCAGTAGGAGAGGCCTAAGAGCACATTGTGTGTGCGCAGGTAAAAATTGTGTTTGGTGCAGTCGCTGACTGCTCATTTGTGCAGATTAAGGTTAGTTTAGCACGGCCCCTTATTACCTGTAGGGTGGGAATCCGTAAGTTGAGCTTTAGGGTAGTGTCCTCCCATAGTGACACTGTTGTGGCTCAAAACTGGCAGCATCCTTAGTACTGTCTGGGTGCAGACGGGCTTGCCTTTGGTGCTCCAGCAGCGCGTCTGCTGCACTTTGACGCCAGGCTGTCTTCTTATGTAGAGCCAATGAAAATCAACTGGACCGGACTGCTAACTGTCCAAAATGGCAGCCACTGTGGTTCATATGAAGCCAAGACTGAGTCGTTTTTGTTCCCGCCGCACAGACGGCAAGCTGTGGTGGGCCTGGGGGTAAAGAGGCAAGCTAAGTGAGAAATGCAGGTAGGAAAATAAAGTGCGAGCCTGCAACAAGCAACCGATTGTTTAAGATAAGAACAATATTTAAAAACATGGCCTAAAAACCCTGTACAGAGTACTTAACAGAAGTACCACCTATAGACTACCTGTTCGCTGCATGTTGGCACCAGGTTGTCTTTTTATGTGGAGCAGATAAAAATCTACTGGACTGCTAACTGTCCAAAACGGCAGCCACTGCAGTCCAACTGAAGCGTTTTAACTCCCTCTGCACAAACGGCAAGTTGCGGCAGACCGGGGAGCTAGAGCTAAAGAGGCAAACATAGTGCCAAAAGCAGGTAGTAAAATAAAATGCGAGTGTGCAACAAGCAAGCGATTGTTAAAAAAAAACATTATTTAAAAACTGGGGCTAAAAACCATGCACAAAGTATATATATATATTTTTTAAAACAGAATTACTGCTAGTAGATTGTCTGTCAAGGGCTTGAACTCCCCTATTAAGTGTTCAGGCGTTGTTGCAGTCTCAGGCGGAATGAGAGGTGTATGTGACGTTTCTCGAGGAGACTCATCTTCTCCAGGTAGACACCAAATGCCTCAGGTACCTACATGAACATATGACCAGACACAATTTCACTCTTGCTGTGCCCGCAGGCGCTGAGGTGTAGCAGTCCTCCTCTGAAGGGACCTATCTTTTAAGCTATACCACAATACAGGGACCGGGAGCGTCAACAGGTGGGGATCCGGAGCACTTTAAACACGCCGACTCTTCTTCATCTATGGCCCATCATCGTTGAGTCAGGGTCTATAAGTTCTGTTTCAACCCTAACAAAACCTACTCACACTTAGGCCACCTCCTGGTCTCACAGTCTCTGTTGCCTGGGTTACCAGACTTCAAAATCGATGTAAAAGTCCTATCCAATAATGTGTTGGTGATAGTAGGGCCCGCCAGCCTGCCGAGACCAGTTCCTATGCCATGGGTTTTGAAAAAGGTGCCACTTTGGGACTCTGTCCTGCGGGACTGCAACAAAGACACATTAGAAAATTACTTTATCGAAAATGATAATGGTGAAGTGTGAACTGCAACCCTTTGAGATGCGGCCAAAGCGGTTTACCGAGAGGAGATTGTGTCTCACACAGCAAAGTTTGAGCGTGCAGCTAAATTCCGCAAGCAAGGACTAGAAGCTTGTATATCACAGGCTGACATGAAGCACATAAAGGGAGTTTCCCACAGGTCTTTGCAGCTCCACAGGCTTCACGGGGAGCTTGAACAGATACTGATAAAAGAGGCATCCAAAAAGTAACTGTATGTTAACCAAACGTCTTGTGAGCGAGCCGCACGCAATCACATCAGGGGGATTTGGGATCAGGAGGGAGAACTGCACCACAAGACAGCGGAGATTCCCATAGTTTTTCAGCAGTAGTACTCTGCCTTGTTTCGGGCTCAAGCCCTAGACAAGCAGCTTCAAGACTACTAATATCTGAGTGACTTCATGCCCCCTGACATGGCAGCTGAGTTGCACTTGCTTGAGGATGACATCACACCAGATGTCTTCCACCTCAAAAAGCTCTGGGACTTGATGGGTTCCCGGCCACCTTTCACAAGGCATATGCTTCTCTACTCGAAGAACTCCTTGCAAAGTTTCTCAGATCTTTTCTAGTGTCAGGAGTGGTGACAGACAACACAATGCTTACCCTTCTTCTAAAACCTAATAAGTCCTACACTGGCTAACAGCGCTGTTAAACTGCAATGAAAAAGATCTTCACGTAGTTTCTCGAGTCACAGCTCCATTCTGTTTTGCCCGCACTGATAGCTCCTCAGCAGTTGCGGGCTTCATTACCCAAAGGCAAGCAAATAACACAAGGCTGGCAGTGGCACTCAGGGAGATGGAGGAGTATCACAACCAACTAATGGCCCTTCTCTCCCGGGATGCCAAGAAGGAATTTAACAGAGTAGACTGGACATACCTGATGAGGGTCTTGGACGTGGCCCACCTGGGCCCAAAAATAAACGCCTTTTTCCGCGCCGACTAGAAAAAGTCGTTCTCCCAGTTTTAACTGACGAGGCCCTCACGCATCCCTTTGACAAGGTGTACAAGACAGGGTTTCCCCTTGTCCAATCTCATCTTTACCTTGGCACCATTGGTGGCTAAGATCCAGAACAATCCGGCAATCCATAGCATGATGGTGGAGGGTGCACAAATTGTGTTTCATAACCAAGCATGCCACAACTATTCCAGCATTGCCCTTTAAAGACCAAGTATCAGGCCTTAAAATATACTACTCCAAGACCCAGGGCTTAGGGGCAGTGGACCCTCCGAGTATCCTTCCCAATCTCATCCAACAAGGAGGTTTTTACCTAGCTGGAGTCATCTAACCTGTAACCGGGGAGTCATCTCCCTGCTCGTACAAATGCTCTTTACATTTTGCGAACCCTCCCTCTTCTAATCCCCCAACCAACCCTCCTGGATCCGAAGCAAATTGCTTCATTTTGTATGGGAATCCCTGAGGGTGGTGAAATCTCCTTACCGCTCCCCACCTCCGAGTGAGGTCGGGGTTCCCTGGATGTTGCAATTTATATACTGGTCGCCCATCTACGTCCCTGCCTTGATAGGAACCACGATCCTGAGGGAAAACCTTGGGTACAGGTGGAACAAGCCTTCCTTCCTGTCCCTCACTGAGTACTTGTGTGGCTTCCAACTTTGGCCTGGACAGTACTTCACTGGTCCCGGGAAGAATGTGTGCAACGGGGACTTAGGCTGGAAGTTGGAAGTTGCCTGATCGGGTTGAGCATACATTCAAGTTTGAATATGATCCGAAAGTGCAGGAATTTACTGGCATTAACACATTTTAAATTTAAAGCTTGAAAATAGATAGAAAGTAACATTTGAAAACTTTAAAAAACCCACTGAAGTTCATCAGTTCCAGTTTACTGAGCTAACTATAACTTGCGCTCCTTTTATGCAAACCTTATGGCCTCTCCTATTACATCACTCGACTTGTTAAAGGACGTCATCAGATAGAGACTTCTAGTTGCAGATTCCTTACCTTAGAATTTCCCAAAGTGTCAGTCTGGATCCTGAGATTTTTCTTTGAGCAGTACCCCTGCAAGCTGTTAGGTGATGCTGGTCGACTCCGCATCAATCGTAGGCATCCTGGTCGCCAGAAATGACATTGCCGGTCGTAAATAATCACCACCCTGGAGTGCTGACATCAGCCTATGCGCAGATCTGGAGAAGAACTACCCTCAGTCCCTTTTTGACTGAATTTTTAACTTTTTGTCAAAGTTTTTTATTTCTTATTTTGTTTTACTTTTCTGTGTGTCAAGGACATCCAAGAAGACTGGATTCAAGCCCTGTGACTCCTTCCACAGCATGATGTTAGTGACAGATCCTCACCTGGTGTGTTTGTGGTGCATGAAGCGCAACCACAATTCGTGCTCCGACTGATAGGTCATGAACCCAGTGGCTGAGGGAGCAGTCCCTAAAGCTGCTCACAACTTGGTGTCTGGCTCCACCTCGCTCCTGGTCTCGATCGAGAGACCGCTCGCGGAGACACCACCATCACTCCTCTTCTTCCCATTACAAATCGTTGGGACAGTCTGGTAAAAAGAAGTCATTGAAGAAGCACAAGTGCTCTTCGATTTCACCCCATCAGTCGGATGACACAGGATAAGGAGCGTCCTGTAGTAGGCCTCCTCCCTGGGAGCCTACTTCTGGGTCGGCTTCACCCCTCCCTGACTTTCCAGGAGCCGTAGCCACCCCTGTGAACTCAGTTTTATGAGGCCATGTGCCTCATTTTTGGGCAGACCAGCCATGTTGGTGAGCCCTCAGGCCACGCTGGGTTGGCAGGGACCCCTTCAGATTCCACACCTGCGGCTCCGGCCCCAGCTCCAAGGGACAACCAAGGATCTGCTCTTGGATCCAAACTGGAATTGGTCATACCGCGGCCTTCCCTGAAGTCAGTTCAGGCATCAATGCTCCTGACATTGATTGGGCCCAGAAGCAGCATCAACCCTATACTCATTGCTGACTTCGACACAGAGCTGGAATGACGTCGCTCGACCCTTATGCTTATGGGTCTGAATTTGGCGAGGGTATGGAGGGGTTACTGGGCCCTGTAGGATACCAGCTGGAAGATCCTATGGACTGGGCTAAGCCAGCGGGTTGGACACCTAACCTGACGTTCGTATGCTTTCTCCCCCTACCGTGGCTACGGAGGAGAGAGCTTCTTACTCCATGGTGGTGAGAAGAGCAGTTGAGATCTTGGGCCTTGACCTTGACCTTTGGTGGCTGCCAGGACTAACCTCCTGACAGAGGTGCTTCAGCCTGAGGCTTCCACATCCGAACCCCTTTTGCCCTTTTAATGAAGCTCTCACTGATGTCTTGCTGGGAACATAGTCCAAGTACAGCACAGGGGTGCCTGTTAAAAGGACAGTTGCCCGCCGACCTAGGCCTGCGCCTAAGGACCTGGCTTTCCTGATCCAACACCCTACCCCAGAGAGCTTGGTCATCCAAGCCTTGACCTCTCATGGTGCATTCACTTCCGCTCCGCCAGTTAGGGAATCAAGATGCTGGACCATCTTGGGAAGAAGTTGTTTTCTTCCTCCAGCCTTGCATTGCGGTCGGAGAAAACTGCACGCCTTTTGGGCTGTTACACCCATAATTTATGGGACACGATTGCGCAAGTGCTGCCTCAGGTCCTGGAGGAGTCCCTGGCCATTCTCTCCTAAGCTGTTGCTGATGGGAGAGACGCGGCAAAGTTTACCATCAGATGTGGGCTGGATACGACTGACTCCCTGGCAGATCGGTTGTGTCGACGGTGGCTTTGAGATGCCATGCCTGGTTACGTAAATCTGGCTTTTCAGGGGATGTCCAATCTACTCTGATGTACATGTCCTTTGATGATACATGTCTCTTTTGGGACAAAGCAGACTCTGCACTCGAGCACTTTAAGGAGTATTGGGCTATGGCTCGGTCCCTTGGCCTTGCAGCTGCCCCTCGCCCCCTTCAGTCTACTTTCCACTCATTTTGTGGCTATCAAATGGCGCCCAGCCACTGTGCCGCGCATGCTGAACAGCCTCTGTGAGGCTGAGGACGTGGGATCCAGCACCTGCTTGGATCAGGGACTCCGCAGTCTAGCCAGTTCTCTGACGCGCCCCCTCTGCTGTAGCCTCCAAGCCTTCCCAATCTGGCGCTTCTCTACAAACGGCATGATTCGCCATCACCTGCCCCGCTGCAACACCATCACATCAGAGAGGTGGATTTTTCAAATAGTCCGAAGGGGCTACTCCCTCCCCTTCGAGACTATCCCTTCATCAATGACACCATCCTACCATTGCATGACTATCCCTTCATCCATGTCACCATCCTACCAGCGCATGACGGAAGATCACTTGGTACTTATCCTCAAGGAGGTTACTGCTCTTGGCCAAGTGAGCTATAGAGAGGATCCCTGTGACAGTAGTAAGTCGTGGTTGCTATTCCCACCACTTTCTGATGCCCAAAAAGAGCAAGGGTCCCCATCCTTTCCTGGTCCGCTGGTCCCTCAACCTCTTCCACAGGAAGGAGAAGTTAAGAATGCTCCCTCTAGCTCGAGTTCTATCTGTCCTGGACCCTGGAGACTGGATGGTAGTGTTGGGCTTGCAGGATGCTTATTTCCATATTCCCATTCTGCCTGCCTACAGACATTACTTGCGGTACGTGGTAGGTCCTGAGCATTGTCAGTTTACAATGCTCTCCTTTGGCCTTACCAGTGCCCCTTGGGTGTTAATCAAAATGATGGCTGGGATCGAAGCTCTTCTGCGCAGTTATGGGCTACCTCAACGAGTGGCTGTTGAAAGCGACCTCACCTCAGGGTGTCCTTCCCACCTCCAGACTACGGCGGACCTCCTGCATTTGTTGGGGTTTACTGTAAACATGCTGAAGTCACACCTGACTCCCTTTCATCACAGCTGTTCTGGACACAGTGCAGTTTCTGGCCTATCCCACTGAGCAGCAAGCCCAGGATAGTTGGGCTATGATACTAATGTTTCAGCCTCTATCCTGGATTTTGGTGAGAATGACTCTGAGGCTGCTGGACCTCATGGCCTCCTGCATCCTGCTAGTGACTCATGCAAGATGGCTTATGCGGGCTCTGCAGTGGGACCTGAAGTTCCAGTTGGTGCAGCATCAGGTAATTCTCTTCGACATGGTCCAGATCTCAGAGGGTACTGCACGAGATCTGCAGTCGTGGCTTTCAAACCACGATTGGGTCAGAGGCCGATCTTGCTGTCTTGCCCAACCAGATCTGACTGTAGTGACAGATGCATCACTCCTGGTCTGGGGCAGCCACATGGGAGGGGCGGAGAACAGGGGTGTCTGGTCTCCAGCTGAGTCAGACCTCCTTATCAAGCTTTTGGAGCGAAGGGAAATCAGACTGGCATTGAAAGCATTCCTTCCCTCTCTCAAAGGGAAAGTGGTGCAGCAACAAGCAGAGTGGGATGGGGTCGTGGACCCTTTGTTGGGAGGCTTTACGCCTCTGGACGTGGCTGGAACATCAGGGCATATCCCTGGAGGTTCAACATCTGGCGGGCTCCCTGAATGTATGAGTGGACAAACTTGCCGTCAATGCCTGGTTGATCACGAATGGCGACTCCATCCGGAGGTTGGGCAAGGTCTCTTTTAGCAGAGCCTTGGTTAGATCTATTGGCTCCGCAGAGGACCTGTTTTGCGCATTGGCGTTTCCTAGGAGGCACTTGCTTTGCAATGCTTTTTGTCCTGAGTGGAACTCAAGCCTCCTTTCCGCCAGTGCCACTTCTGCCCAGAGTCCCCAAGAAGATCAAGACGACCAGGCCCAAGCCATTCTTGTGGCTCCGGACTGGGCACGAAAAGTATGGTCTCCCACGCTTTTGAGCATCGCCTTCAATCCTCCAATCAGACTGCCCCTTTGGGAGGATCTTCTGTTGCAGCAGGGAGGGCGGTTCTCCACCTGAACCTGTCCAATCTGCACCTTCCTACATGGAGATTGAGCAGCGGCAGTCAACAGTTTTTGACCTTCTGCCCGAAGTATGCAATCTTTTCTTAGCAGCCAGACCTCCCTCCGCCAAAACGGTATACGCCTATCGATGGAACAAATTTGTGGCATTGTGTACCAACAAGTCTGTTGATCCTTTCTGCCCCTCTTTCTGAGGTTTTTATTTTTTCTTTCTTTGACTCAGCAGGAATCTGCTCTGGGCACCCTCAAAAGGTATTTGTCTGCCATCTCTGCTTTCTTCCACTTGCTTGGCTAACCCTCCTTATTTAAATCTGCAATTATTGGACGATTTCTTAAGGGTCTTACAAATCTTTTCTTCTTCCCCGTTGATAATGCCTCAGTGGTATTTAAACTTGGTTCTCACTTATTTGATGTGCGCTCCCTTTGAGCCACTTCACAATTGTCCCCTTCACCTGCTTACCTTAAAAAGAGCCTTCCTTGTGGCTATCACCTCTGCCCGCCGAGTGAGTAGGTTGCCCGCAGAGTGAGTAAGCTGCAAGTTCTTTCTTCTAATTCAACTTTCCTCTCCATTCACCTTGACAAGGTGGTGCTTCAAACTACAGCTTCTTTTCTTCCTAAAGTGGTTACGCCCTTTCATGTAGTCCAATCCATCACCTTGCCTATTTCTTGAGCGCCCCCACATCCCTTTAAAGAACTGGAGAGACTCCACAGACTGGACCCAGGTGGATGATCAACTCTATGGGATCTGTATGGGCGTGAAGAAAGGTCGGGCAGTGCAGAAAAGAACCATCTTCAGATGGTTTGTTCTCTGCATTAAAATGTGCTACACATTGACTAAAAAGCAACCCCGGAGGACTTGCGTGCTCACTCTACTAGCGCAAATGCTTCAACCACTGCGGTAGCACCCAGAGTTCCAGTCCTGGATATCTGCCAAGCAACAACTCTGGCGTCCTTACTCACGCCCACTAAACACTACTGGCTGGACAGTTCGATCCGCAGGGACTGCTACTTTGTCTTTTTGGTTCTGCAAGACTTCCTAGTATTATCTTGGTTCGCAGAACAACCTGCAGGGGTGGCATTGCTTGAGCATTTATTCTAAGTTAAGGAATCTGCAACTAGAAGTTTCTATCAGATGAACAAGTTACTTACCCTTTGTAACTATTTATCTGGGAGATACATATTCTAGTTGTAGATAACGTACCTTCCCGCTCTGCAAACTTCTCTTTCAGGGCCCTAGTTCTGGCACACCAGTATCATTGTTCTTCATGGTTCCTTGATTCTGGTGTGGAAAGTCGTAAAAAGAAACTGAGTCAGCTTGCCGGGTGGTGCTTATGTATGGCCCACAACATCATATCCAGCAACCAAGTCGTTAACTATGTATGTGGAGTCGACTGCCACATAACTGTGTGCAGGGGTAATGCTTGAAGAAAAATCTCCGGATCCAGACTGACACTTGGGGAAACTCTAAGGTAAGGAATGTGGGACTAGAATATGTCTGTACCAGATAAATCGTTACTGAAGGTAATTAACTTGTTCATTGATGACATCACTGCTGACCTCTCAAATTACATTGTATTACAATACTTAACTAAACGTCACTTTAACCCTTGGGTTTTTCAATGGTTAGAGGTTTGACAAAAGAGGCACATTTGTGATATTTCCAGATTAGAACTAAATTATTTTAATTTATGTTGTTCCATAATCTTACATCTTCCATAATCTTAATCTTCCATAATCTTACATCTTACATCTTACATCTTTAAAATAATATATACCTAAACTTAACCCTATTACAAATGTCCGCTAACATGTTTCAAGGCTTAATTTTCTTGGTTCTTTATAAAATCACCACAGACTTAAAATTTCTACAAACAATGGAAGCCAATCTTCATGGGATTGTTTTTTTAGAAAAACAAATTGATATTTCAATGTCCGTGATAATCCCATTATGTGGTCCCAGTAACGGTTACTTTCCATGTATTGAATGGACTTAAGGGAAACCTGTGTTAGGAACAGATCATGAGTGTAGGAAAGTGCCCTTTTTGGTATGGTTACCCCAGCTTTTTGCCTGATATTGATGCTGACACTGAGTGTGCTGGGATCCTGCTAACCAAGCCCTAGCCACCAGTGTTTGTTCCCAAACTGTACATTTGTTCCCACCATTGGCCCACCAATGGCCCCCAGCTAAATCTTTTGTAAAAGGTACCAATGGTACCAAGTGCCCTGTGACCATTGAGAGTCCCTAAGACCTGCAGCATGTATGGTGCCACCCTAAGGTTCCCTCACCAAATACATGCACACTGCCATTGCAGCTTGTGCATGTTTGTGGGGAGAAAAAGGTAAAGTCAACATGGCACCCATCTCGGGGTGCCATTCCCCCAAACCACTGCCTGTGGCATAGGTAAGTCACCCCTCTAGCATCCCTAAGGCAGGGTGCACAATACCACAGGTGAGGACATAGCTGCATGAGGAATATACCCCTAAAGTGTACAATTCCATTCTTAGACATTGTAAGTGCAGTGTGGCCATATTAAACACATATGCCTCGAGTTTGTCATTACGAACTCCACAGCTCCATGATGGCTTCACTGAAGGCTGGGAAGATTGGTATCAAACTTGTCAGCACAATAAACTCACACTGATACCAGTGTTGGATATATTGTACAGTGCACAAAGAGGGAATCTTTACAGATGTCCCCTGTATTTTTCCCAACCCTTTAGTGTACGGCTGACCAGTCTGTGCCAACCTGCCACTAACAGACAAGTTTCTGACCCCATGGGGTGACAGCCTTTGTCCTCTCTGGGGTCAAGAACAAAGCCTGCTCGGGTGGAGGTGCTTCACACCTCCCCCTCCAGGAACTGTAACACTTGGTGAGCCTCCAAGGCTCAGGCCTCCTGTTATAGTGCCACAGGGCACTCCAGCTAATGTAGATGCCTATCCCACCAGACAAAGCCCCACTTTTGGCAGCAAGTCTGGTGGGAAAATTAGGTAAAACAGAGAGGAGTGACCACTCCAGCTAGGACCACCCCTAAGGTGTCAAGAGCTGAAGTGACCCCCTCCCTGCAGAATCCTCCATCTTGGTTTGAAGGACAGGGCCCAATAGGGTTAGGAGTGTGGTCCCCTCCCCAATGGGAGTGGGCACAGGAAGGGTGTAGCCACCCTCAGGGACAGTAGCCATTGGCAACTCCCCTTTGACCTCCGTAACACCCCTAAATCTAGGATTTAAGGGCACCCCTGAACCTAGCTCATCAGGTTCCTGGTGACCTCAAGACAAGAACAAACAAAGAAGAGGACTCAAATCAAATCAATCTTTATTCGGATTTTACTCCATAAAAGATGAAACAATCTCTTTAAAATAGTAGAAATATACAGTAAGATACTTCGAGAAAACATTACTGATAGATAAATAAATAAATAGAAAACCCTTGCTACTACAGCTTGAGGAATTATTCATTCTCATACCGGAGATTTTCTAAGTACGACAGCTTCTTCCTATGGCATTTAGGATAAATTTTATCACTGCATCACATTTCTCATTGGTATCCAGTTCACATAAGTAGTTAAAAGCTTCTCTACAATAAAATAATTTGTTAGTAATAGATAAAGGTTTTAAAAATTGCTTCCTAACATCATGATAAAATTTACAAGATATAATAAAGTGGATTGTGCGAATTGTCCCACACAGGGGCACTTCGGTAGGCTTTTACTCCAAATCCTCACCTTTGGGGAAAGCTACCAAAAAGTGCAACATTCTAAAGCGCATTCGAGTCAGATAAAATCTATCCTGAATGTTTGCTACTTTCAGCAAATAATTTGGCATTTCCTCGTTATTTTCAGTCATATAAAGTGCTACTGTTGACTTCCTACATTCTCTATTTTCTCTATCGCAAACCCTCCATGCCATAAGTTGATTTTTCAATTCTTTCTTGCTAAATTGAAGAATAATACCTGGATTGTCCAAATTTGGAACTAGATTTATGCCTTTCAACAAATCTTTTAAATGCATGAACCATGGAATTCTATCCCAATATTCTAGTGTAAGGCAATCTTTAATGATCTTTTGGGTAAAATGCGTCCCTTCTTTAGACCAAATACCATGCCAGGCAAACAACGCATTGGTGTATATTAGATCTTCCACATAAGAGCAACCCAACTCCTTGTGTACCATAAATGTGTAGGTAGTATTTGGCACTGCAAGTAGTCTACAAAAACATTTGTTCTCTAGCACTTGTAACGAACGGATCTCGGGCATCGAGCCACAAAGGGCAGAACCATACGTAATGCTGTTAATTGATTTACTTTTGTAGATTCGCAGCATTTCCCTAAGGGGTTTATTGCCAATTGTTTTCGAAAATCTAAAAACAGCCTCAGTTGTCCTAACATACTTCATCTTGATAATTTCTAGATGTTGCTTCCAATGACCCACATTAGAAAACTGTATACCCAGATATGTAAATCCATTCACCTCTTCACATTTATGTCCTTTGATAAAAAAAGCTTTCTTCCTGACCTTTCCCGGTCCACAAGTCATTACAACATTTTTGCTCATATTCAACAACATATCTCTTTCCTCTATAAATTCCACAAAGCCCTCGATTAACCGATGCAACCCATTTGCAGTTCGTGACAGCAGTACAGCATCTCCTATTTTAGGGGTATCGATATCCATATTTTTTAAATGGGCATCTACTCCATTTATTTAAAGGGGGAATAGAAGAGGCGCCAAAACACAGCCTTGACGTATTGCTCTCCCTATCCTGAAACCTGAGGTACACTTGCCAATTCTTCCATATCTCACCCACGCTGTTAGATGATTATATAATTGTGCCAAGAAACTTATTATATCTAAGGGTGCGCCCATATCTGTTAACTTTCCACAGCTTAGCATGGTTTACCAAATCAAAAGCAGTGCTAAGATCAGCAAAACAAAGGAACATATGACCTTTCCTTGCTATTGTGTATTTGCTTATTATTAAATTAAGGTTTATACATTGTTCCAGAGTACCAACCCCAGGCCTGAATCCCAATTGAGCCTCTGTGAGTATATGGTTTTTGGTTGCCCATAATTCTAATCTTTCTAGGAGTACTCTTCCCAACAATTTAACAGAGGTATCTAAAAGTGAGATTGGCCGATAGCATTTGGGGTCACCTCTGTCTCCCTTTTTGAAAATAGGAACAATTATGCTTTCAGTCCAAGATGTTAAAATATATCCCTTTGTCACACTCAAAAAGACTTGGGTGAAAATAGGGCACCATAGATCGATGTATGTCAAGTAGGCATCCATTGGCACCCCGTCAGGGCCTGGCGCCTTCCCTTTCAAGCAGCTTCCCATAGCAGATTTCACTTCCCCTATACTAACTGGTTTCAAGAAAGATGGCTTTATCTCAGTTATCCCCCGATTCGATGTGTGAGTAGTCAGATTATCTGGGTTAAAAATTTAGCCAAAATGTGAAAGCCATTTTGATAACGGAACGTATACTGTTATTTGGGGTACATCATTATTTTTTTAGGAATGGTTGATTAATTGTTTTCCAGAATAGAGTACTATCTTTTAATGTCGTTGCTTGCTCAAGATTAGCCCATGCCCTAGCTCTCAATTGTGCCTTCATCGTCGTTAGTGCATATTTGTAGTTAGAGCGTTTAATAATTACCTCTTCCCTATTTCTTGGTCGAGCCTGCAGGGCTTGTTTTAATTCCTGGCTTGCTAATGAACAATTATGATCAAACCACCCCACCTTTTCACTCTTTTTATTCCTCAGTGTTCTCACTAGGCTTCCTGCAATGGCATTTCTAAGCTGGTTAAAGGATCCTAAGATCTCATTTGGGCTTTGGTTATATTCTGTACATATGAGAATTTCTTGACAATGTTTTGTCACAACTTTTTTCATCACATCTATTTCATTTACCCCAGTCCATTTAATTGCAATACCATTTTCCCTTCTTATTCTTATATTCATTGCCAATCGTTCACCTATATTAAAGGGTTTAGCCAATCTCATAGTTAATAGCAAAGGATGATGATCACTATAGATGGTTGGCTCAATCTTCAGGGATTCGACCATATCCATTTTACTCTGACATTAATATATGGTCAATTAATGAGAAGTGTCCTCTTCCTATAAACGACAGGAGCTTTATTCCTTTAAACCCGTCTTGTTCCATCAGTTCTAAATCATATCTAAATAATATCTCATTCAGTGCAATTCCATAATTGTTATGCAAAAAATGCAATTGTACGCTCCCATCGTCGACAAATCCACGTGTCTTTCCTATAGTATTCTGGCATGTCCCAATATTAAAATCTCCAACCCATATTGTATAGCTTGAAGTTATATCATTTACTAAAGTTTGTAAATCTTCCTAAAGAGTCGATACCACTACTCTATTGGTGCCATCAAATTCATTGTTGTAGTAATTTATTAAAACAATCCCTAAAATTCCATCTATCCGAAGATATAAAAACTGATAATAAGGGGAATCAAGGAAGGATTTCACCAATATATACGGTACCAATGTTGAGATCAGTATTGCTAATCCTCCCTTTGCCCTACCGCTAGGTGAGGCGGAAGCTGGGGTGGATTCCACGACATGAGTATAATTAAGTCGTCTGCTAGGGGCTTCCCGTCTGACTCAGCATCACCATTACAACTTGAAAATTTTGGAATGGAGGCTACAGTAGTAGGTTGTATTTTGTCAGGTAGCAAGATCTCTTTTCTACTCATGTCCGCCTGCTGTCAATCCAAATCCTCCATGTTACTCAGGGGAGCGAATCGATTGGAACACTCTGGTTTGTTATACCTCTCCAAATTTCTGGGTGTTTTTCCTGTGGCCCCCATGTCTCTTGTGCCTGAGCTTTTCATCATTCTGTAAAAATATCCTAAAGGAACGGCCATAATCTCTTTTCTCAGACTTTTACAGGTTCTATGTCTTATATCCAAGTCCGCTAGTAGTTGACCCACAAAGCGAGGATTACGAAAATTAACCACAATGCAGTCTCCCTCTTCTTCTTCCAAATATCCCACCCAATCAACTCTTCTTGCATATAAGATTTCACAAAATAGTATATCTGGTGTACATATATTCCCTGCCATCCAGTGTACTACTTTGTTACGTAAATCTGTCCAGGTTTCAACGATGTTTGGTCCCAATTTGGGAACATTTTTAAGAATGATTGTATATGGTGTAGCATCTGGCGGTAATTGTAATACCTTTTTCACAGATCTATTTCTAATCAGGGACTGGCATCTATGATTTCTATCAGATTGCTCCATATGATTGATCCTGTCATTGCACTATTCCTTATATCTACAGCCACTTGGCTCTTGTTGGATATAGTGTCACAACCATGGGACAGATTTTTCGCTTTAGTCATTGACTAGTACTTTTGACTCTATCTGGTCTAGCTTTCCATGAGTTTCTTGAAAAGGGTTTCCATACGTTTTTGTAAGGGGCCATTGTTTATCTGGTGATGGTGTTACTGCATGACCCGCATGCATTTCAGTTGTTATTTTGCTACCTTTAGAAAACTGTAAAGATGGTAACATAAACTTAGATTTAGTAGTCTGACTACTTCTTTTTTTCTTTGGTGGTGAAGGAATTTGGTCATCTGTGCTGTTCAAGGAGTCAATTTCTTCTATTATATCTGTAGGTAATAAAGGGCCTAAGGAAAATCTAGGATCCATCCCAGTACATTTTTCCTTTGGGGATTTTAGTTCAGAGATTAAACCTACAGCCTCAGTGCTCACTTCAGTAATAGCCTCATTTAGGACATTTTTTGTTGCCACTAAACGTGCTTCAGCATTAATAATTTCTTCATTAATTTTCCCCATTGCATCTGTGAGATAATTAGTGATCGTATTAGCACTTCTCTGTTTTTTTTTTTCTTTATTAGTACCGTTCCCTATTTGGTTTTGCTTTCTTTTCCCCATTATGTGTGTTATGTATATGGGGGGGTTACTATGTTGAATACTCTTATCTAGTTGCAACAAAATATATGCAAATCACTAAACCGGATAGCAACAGAATGAGTCCAGCCCAACCTCCTCCAGGCTCTAGCAGGCACGACGCGGGAGCACGAAAGGAGTTATTAGAGGGCTCCTGCCCTGTGTCCACAGAGCCGGTACAAGCTACAAGTGCAAAGCGGGAGTGCAAGGAATAGGATTATTAGAGGGCTCCTGCCCCTGCCCACTGGGCCGGTACAAGCTACAAGTGCAAAGCAGGAGTGCAAGGAATAGGATTATTAGAGGGCTCCTGCCCCTGTCTATAGAGCCGGCACCAGCTGCAACTCAGTCTTTAAACATCTCCTCATGGCCCTATAACAAACTAGGTATTGTGGTCCCTACGAGGGTCAGTCTGGGAAAGCGCACGCTTGTAGGTGCCCGAAGCCAGTAATTGCCCAAAAATAAAAATATCAGGGGGGTGGCCCAGCCCAGTCTCTTGTCAGGCGCTGATGGCCGCAGGACGGGCTCACCCTCGCGGGGCGGGAGCGCGAGTTAGTTTTTAAAGGGCTCCTGCCCTTGGTAGTGCAGGCGCTGCCTCCTCCCTTCTGACGCGCTACCCGCAGGGCGGGAGCGCAAGTTAGTTTTTTAAAGGGCTCCTGCCCTTGGTAGTGCAGCCGCCGCCTCCTCCCTTCTGACGCGCTAAACAGACACCCCTTTCCACCAACGATATGTTTGTAAACTGCTTTATCTGCTAAAAGCAAACATTGTCGGAGAAGAAGTACGCCTACCTTTGGGGCAAGATTGGTGTTTCACTCAGCATATTGACCTACTTTATGCCAAACTGTCAGCCGTGGTGGCATTTGCGTTGTCGCTTGCCCTGCCAGGCCATACACAGTGTTAAGGGGTATATGTTGGCTATCTTGGCTTTTTTAAATTTTTTTTAAATGATTGCCAGATTAACCGTCTCTGTTCAAGTCACCTGTTGTGACCTGTTTCTTTAAAGGTTTGCAACACGTTTCCACCTTCCCCTTTTACTATGCCCCAGTAGGATTTGAATTTGGTCTTGGTATAACTGATGTTTTCTCCCTTTGAAGCCACACATAGCTGTACTCGCAGACCTATGACATTTAGGATTTTTTTTTTGGTTGCCATTACATTGGCTCCGATGGTGAATGATCATCAGGCCTTCTCAGTTCAGTTGCTGTATACTACCTTCTACCAAGACAAACTGGTTCTTCGAATAATAATCTCTCGATGGATTGTACTCTGCATAAAAATCTACTACGCCTTTTGAAAAAAACAGCCTCTGCAAGGCTTGAGGATCCACTTTACCAGTGCCAAGGCTGTGACTACTGGTTTGGCATGCACAGTGCCCGTCCTCTGCCAGGCCGCTATGTGGGCATCTCTCCATACGTTCACAAAACACTATTGTCTTGACAGTCAGGTCCCTCAAGATGGGCATTTTGACCACTTGGTTGTGAAGGATTTTTTTGTTTAAGCCAGTTCACCGTCTCTCCTGCGGTATCTATCCTGCAGTTAGAAGCCTCTTCGAGAAGAAAATGTTACTTATCCCCGATAATGTTTTTTCTTTCAAAGATTCTGTCTTACCGCAGATTCCTTACTGACTCTCCCTACTCCGTGAATTGGAGTCATCCTTCTGAAAAGTCCATCATAGTTTCAGCACATCGCTAACAAATATTCTGATATGGTTCTGGGTCTTTAGATGTGGAATAGGTTGCAAAAAAAGTGACAGCATGCAGGAATAGTGCCTATATAGGCACCTCAGACATCAACAAGGAGCTGTTGGTGCCACCTACAAGCATGCAGAAGTACCGCTCAAGATTTTCTGGACCCAGTCTGATGCCTGGGTAATATCCAAGGTAAGGGTTCTGCAGTTAGTCTCTATCAGAAAAGACCTTTCCAAAGGTAAGTAACTTGATCTAAAAATCAAAACCATGGAGATCTAGGTACCAAGTTAGGTCGAGTGCGCAAGCGCTTGAGACCTGTTGTATTCTATTCTGTGGTCCTTAACCACGCCCATCACTTTAATTTGTTCATGGGCTTGCCTTTCAAAAATCCCTTGATGTCATTGCTACATAATTTGTTTGCCCTGCCTTGGGTAGGGTTTGTTACCGCCTTGGACACCGACCCTGTTGCAGGTATAATTGCACGATTGACGATATGTTTTACTGTGAATGAACTACTTTTTTATTTGCTCTCTCCCTTCCACACTCCATGGTCCTTTTACGTTTTACATAGTGGGAAATCGATCTTGGTCACCGTCTTGGTGATGGGGGGGTCCTTGGTGAGAGAGAGGATCAGCTAGACGTCATTGGCGTATGAGACGATGTTGAGGTTGTGAGATCGGGTGATGTTAGCGAGCGGAGCCATGTAGACGTTAAAGAGGGTCGGGCTAAGGGACAATCCTTGGGGTACGCCGCAGATGATCTTCGTGGCTTCAGAGCAGAATGGAGGGAGGTGGACTATCTGAGTTCTGCCGGTGAGGAAGGAGGTGATCCAGTCCAGGGCTCTGTCGCGGATTCCTGTGTCGTGGAGGCGTGTGCGGATGGTGTGGTGGCAGATGGTGTTGAATGCGGCTGAGAGGTCGAGGAGGATGAGAGCCACGGCTTTGCCATTGTCAAGTATGTTGCTGATATCGCAGTGGCAGCGATGAGGGCGGTTTCTGTGCAGTGATTGCTGCGGAATCCAGATTGGGATGTGTCCAGAGTAGTATTCTCCTCAAGGAAATGGGTCAGTTGTTTGTTGACAATTTTCTCTATGACTTTTGCCGGGAAGAGGAGCAGGGAGGTGGGCCAGAAGTTCTTGAGGTCCTTTGGGTCCACCCTTGGGTTTCTCATTGTTTATTTGGTTTTTCAGCCCAAACTTGATTGGCAGTATTGTAGCGCTTTGCATGGGTACCAGTTACTTGTCATTGTTTTTCATTCGCGCTCATGGCAGCCATGGTGCTTTCACATTTTACACAGCGCAATGGGCAGTATTGGATCACTTTGCGTGACTACCTATTACTTAACATTGTTTCTTAGTTACCTCACGTCACAGTTACGGAGAGCACAGTGCATCCCATTTGTGCACAGCTTACAAGATGGCAGCACAAAGCTTGTTTAACTTTAGTTAAGCCCTTTCATTTTCTTCATCATTGTATAGTGCTGTGATACCCTATCCTTGACAATTCTTGTTTCTCTGTTTCTCAATAAAAGTTTTTTTTGTTTCCCACGCATGGTCTTGCAAAGCTACTTGCGCGGTGGAATCATGTGTCAAGAAAGGACAAAATTCTGAGGCAGGGTTGACCAGTTTATGTGGTAGAAACGTCCAATTATGTATTTACAACACCTATAACTCTAACTCTCATGAATACAAGACCTATTACATTGCAAATGCTTGTTTTTAGAAAGAATGTGACTATTATGTTTTGGCTGACTTTCTACTGAGCTAAGAAAAATAGACCTTTCCGAAGCGGCTTGTGCACTGTGAAACACGGGTTGGCTTAAGTTTTTGATAGGCCTAAGCTTCTGGTAATAATTTTTGGGAAATGGACATTTCTTTAAAAAAAAAAAAAAATGCTAATAACACTGTGAAACTCCACAATAAACAAAAGTGATCAATTTAAATCCAATATAGAAATATTGTATCGCCTATAATATTCAGTACACTCACAAGACTGTCAAAATTATCATGTTCTGTAATTATAAACATTGAGGTTTTATATTGCACTCCATCTGTGTTTAAAAATGAAATTACGTTTACATAGATAACTAGTTGTGCATTCTTTCATTATATTGCAAGGAATTTGAGCTTTTCAAGTAAACCTATAATTGCATTAATTTGGAAGTGTCAAGCTGCAGCCGCTAATTTTGAGATTAACCGAAAACTCAGGATGAAGTTGTTTCATGGTGTTACTGTAGCTTATGTTCATGAGCTGTGATGGATTCGAGACTTTCCTGGTCATTATGCTTTTTTGTCAGCCAGAAGAATAACCTAATAACTGATTTGTTTATTGATTTTCATTCAGGATGAATTGTCCGGCATTCATCAAGTTGAAATTGGGTCGACAAAAAGACAGGCTTGTGGTTGCCGAAAGCAGCTTCCAGCACAGCCATGATTTTTTAAATACAGATGATTCTCCTGCCCCAAAGAAGAGCAGGCTATCTACCCATGTTGGCCTGCCGGCATATATTGCAAACAACATCTCTAGAAAGTTTTTGGAGCCTGCAGATTTAGAACGGCTTTTGCGTTTTCGTTCCAGCGCTTTTGAGGACCGCACCCAAGTCCTCTCTGAATTACAATCACTGTTCATTTCAGATCCGAAGGCAAGGATTAAGCTGGTGTTTGTGGAAGACAAGTTTCTGGTGAAGAGCATCTTCGTAATGACATCTGGCATGCAGGACATTGCCCGTATCTTTTCTGGTCACCTCTGTGTGGACTTTTTCCCTGATTTTAGCCCTGGCTTTGATCTGTACACTGTCTTTTGTGAAGGAGAAAATTATGGGTGGAATGTATGTGCCCAATGCATTTCAAAGAAAAGCCTTTTGGATATTTTAAGATTTATCATGGTGTCCATTTTTCAGACAATACCCTGCATGAGTAGCATTGTGGAACGTGTAATTGTGCATCCAGGGATTCAGGTGCCATGGGGTCTGGAGGCTCTTCTGCCCCGTGCTTTAATCCATTACTGCGTGCCTTCACTCTTCGAATTTCTTCAACTCAAAATCACCCCTTGTGATGTCAACGCAGAAGCCCAGGTTAAAAGCTGCCTTACTGTTCTCACTCACACAAAATCAGCAGAAGTCTATGAGAAATGCTTGAGTGAACTAAAGGTCCTTTGTCCAGCAGAGGTGATCCAGTATTACATTGAGACATGGCACCCACACAGGAACCAGTGGCTCCATCGAGGTGAGATTACTGAGGAGACAGAGAAGCACGTCTATGCCTTTGTGAAATGCAAGCATCAAGCATTCATAGCACAGATGGGCCATGCGCCCTCACTACACCAGTGCCTTCACGTTGTCTTGAACGATGGCCATAAAATATGCATGAGGGAATCTAGCCAGCAAGAGAAGGTGGATACTGTGGATTCTTACTATGGCAAAGAGACGGATACAACCGAGCATGTTGAACATCAAAAGGTGAACATGCATGGTCCTCCTTAGATTCTTTATCCCAAGAAACTGTTGAGCCATTTTCCCGAGAGTACCTTATAATCTGTCCCATTCCTCATTTGTTGGCTACAGTACAGGGGTAGCAGTTGACAATGTCTTGCTACAACGGTGCATCTTGAGCTGTATTGGACTTTTGCTTTTGTAATGTTGAGGTTGTTTTTATGTTCTGTCCTTAAATTCAAGAATGTGGGAATATTGTGAACAGTTAACTATTCTAATAATAGTGACCATGCGTAATATGTGCCACAAACTGATTCTCTGCAGGCACCTGGTTTATGTTTTTATTACATTTCCTACTTATGCTTCTGTCATTGTTCTCTGCTCGATGGATGCTTAAGTTTTTTTCTACTCGGAGTCCAGACTCTGAAAGTCTCAATTCAGCGCTTAGTCCACCGAGTGTCACCCCTAAAATCAAATTTCATTTGCTGCTAACACTAGGCTGTATTGCATTGACCATATGCTTAATGAGCAGAGACATGAGCAAAGACAAAATGTTGCCATTTTATTGAGATTTGATTATTCAAAAACTCAGATAATGATCTTATTAGATACACAGCATCTGCACTCTCTGGTGGTCTTAGTCATTTGAATAAACATTTGAAAAAAACATCACAATTTAAATGCTTTGCCCAATCTTTCTGGATGTTTTAATTGTTGAAACAGTGTGCCAAAGCTCAAGTAGGTCAGGATTGGTGTTTGTTGTCAAAATGGCGAGGAGCAGTAAAGGGGTGTAGCGAGTGAAGACTCACGTGAAGTATACCATCAGTGATGTTTTAAACTGTAATTACCTGCAGATCACGTTGACTGCTTCTTGTGTGGTTGATTTCGAGGCTTACTTTGTAACAGTAGGTTTTGGTCGCATAGATGTGTTATTAAATATGGAAAAGCCTTGACAGACCACTTTGAATGGGAAGTTAATGATGGTTGATATTTTGGCATTTCTATGGGCCAGGTAAAATGAACACTACTGATTTTGTGAATTGGTTCAGCAGTTAACGGCCTAATCGTGGCCTTGCTTCGGAAGCAGTCAGCTATCTTTTACTCAATCCATATTGTCCAATGCAGGGAGTGTTTGACAATTCACAGATTTACTTTTCTTGCAGAGAAACAACTATTCTGCCAACTTAAATCTTTAAAAAAAATATAGAGTGCTTATTTTACTTTCATTATATTTGGAATATTTGTAGAGCACAGTTCAAGCAACATGAAGGATAATTCAAATATGGTTTATAAGAGTATGAGGGAGAGAAAATCACCCTTACGGTAAGGATTACTAATTCTAGATCAAAGACTCTGTTCCACACTTTTGTCCTTAAGTTGATATGAGTAGGAGGCTTTTTTTGAATGGGTCTTTACTTTTTTTTTTGTTTATTTGTGTGTGTTTTTTGTTTTTTTACTCATTTTACTTCGAATACTCGAATAGGCACCAGCCCAGTGTGTCAGTGATGGGAAGGCCAGCCATCAGCCATACGTCTTAACCCAAGGGTTTTATCATCATCCCTTCTCCCAAGCAAAAAATAAGCCTAGTGTGAAACCCATCAGTACATATAATCCTCATTGTTTTAAAATCGAAGTTACGAATAACACCAATACTAACACAGTAAGACAGTTACAGTATTAAACCGCAACACTGACTTGAATCAACAGCTGCCCTTCATCAAATTAACATAATACAATAAACACAGAAAGAGAAAGGTAATGGGTGAATAAGGTAATTGCTAAAATATCCCATATGTTTTATAACCACATTTTCAGGATTCGAGCTATTCGCTTGTTATTGGGTTCATTGTGGCCACCCGCCGCAAGGATGTTCAGTCCTTTTCATTGGCTCTCTACCATTATTTTTAAAGCACCTGTATCCAGCATGACACACATGCTGAATTATAAGAGACCGAGAAGCAGCTCGCTGGCTGAAGTCACACACAACTGATTTAACATGAAGATTTAACAGTTGCAATTGCCTAACCCTAGGTTTTTCATGCCAAATTTTACTAATCTGGAGACACAGGTGCATGCATGGATATGGTCTGCTTTAATTGTACCTCGCACAGCAGTGTGAATTACACCTTGAAATTCTGGGATAACAGGCATTTGATGTGTAATGTGCAGTATGAGAATAAGGATTATGATATTTCACACTTACAAAAGTAGAGTGATTAAGGGCAAAAGAATCAGAAGTTACTTCTAACCCGAGGGTGACACCTTTACTATTTATCAGAATTGAACGGAAATCCAACTCAGAGTGAAGTTTAGACCAAATTCAGTGTTATTTAAGGTACCAGAGAAATGATGATGGGACTTTTATAATATGTCCTTCAACCTATGTTGTCAGAAAGCTTTCTTTTTATTTTAGTGTATTGTATCGTAATTCCATTTACTTACCACCCCTGACAAAACATTGCTTGTATGAAGATGGCTATCCTATTAAAGTTGCTTACCCTGTGAAAACATTTTAAATAGTTTTTAAAACTGTTAAACTTTAATGGCTTTTAAGAGCAGGGAAATCCATATTTCCCCATATTGCCATCCCCAGGCCTTGTCGTTGAGAGCGTGCCTGTGATTAACATAGCCAGCATGGCTATCATCTCCGAGTAACTTCTAATGTTCTAAAAACAGAAAAAGTAGGGCGGTTGAAGTTGGTGAGCTAGTCATTATGTTTTATCATGATTAAGGCCTCTACAAAAAACAATTTGCGGGATTTACACCTGTCAGTGCAGATGACTTGTTTTAAATGTAACGTAGCAGCCCTGAATTATTGCCAAAATCCCGGACCAAAAACGTTCAGCACACACAACAGTCTGAGTCCGCCTAGTTTTTGAAACACAGGTTATTTGACTCCCAGATAAGATTTTAGCTTCTTATCACATAAAGAACTCTGGTGGGATGTATACTGGAAGTTGGTGAAATATGAAATGCACCTGTGGTAAAGCACCTTTTATATGTAATGATTTATCTTTAATATTGATGCGTGACTTATTTTGATCAAGCAGCTTCTTTATCTCCAATCACCTTGTTACCTAATTTAATAAAACAAATATCTATTTTTTCCACTGATAATTACCTCTAATATTTGTGTTTTCGTTTTCTTAAAATATGAACTCCACCCTTGTTTTGGTTTCTGCATATTCCACTGGGTTTCAGTATCATTAATCTTATATCTAAAAAAAGCCGAAATGCTTTGCAATGTCTGTAAAACTTGTGGGTAAGATTCTACTGAATCTGTTACAGTAAATAGATTATCGGGAAAGAGCTGAACCTTTACTATGTCTATTCTAAGTAGCAGTCATAGTATCCTATTATCCACCTGCAGGGGTATCTAATGATTCCACAATTAGAGCAAATGGTATAGGAGACATCCAACAACCTGCTGAAAACATTGATACTAACCCAAGAAAGAAATTGAATTCAGGTTTTCCCACTTTTTAAAAATTATTTATTTTCTTTTATTATTTTTTTTTTTTTAACAAAGGGGTAATTCACCCTATATTTCTCTGTTTTAAGCCTTCCTCTTCCACCTAATCCCCTTTTCGTTTACCTAGCTGATTCACTTCTTCCAACACCATAAAAAGAAGTACTCTACCAAGGTTGTAATTATCTAATCATAAAATATGTTAATGAAAGATTATGCAGTAAGAGCAGTCACATAGACATCTGCTCAATGACTGTCTTCCGTCTCCAGAATCTTCCACAAGACTAATCAATTTTTGTATTATTCTGTAATCCTCTAGATTACTCTGTTTTCACATCCAGCACCCTGACAGCAGGTAGCAAAACATTGTTGGTGTTAAAACAACCATGTGATAGTCACAATCACCTCTTCAAAACACTGAAAAGCATTCTTTTCCAACATTTAAAAATATATTTTTCAAAGTGATGTGCGACGTCTACTGGCAATTGTAATATTTATTACTTATCTTACATTATTGAAGTTTTGTTAAGGCTTAAACCTCAAATTCGGGACTTTGATACAAATAAATTTGATCTTTTTCAATATTATTGTTTTACTTTCATATCATTTTGACTTTTAAACTTCAAAATATTGACTGATTACTTATTGGGTTGCATGATAGTCTTTTGGGGTCTGTATGAGGATATTTTGGGGTACCTGCGGCCTATCTTTGCCTCACCCTTTCTCACTCTTCTTTCCTCAATCATGTCACCTTTCACTGTCGCACATCTCTATTACTGTACTTTTCTTATGTGTGCTGTGATCTTCTCTCTGTTAAACGTCTGTCTGTTCTTTGTCATTTTCTCATTTGTTTTCTTTTTTACTGCATTTTCTTTTTTTGTGTGTTCTCTTCCCCTCTCTCTCTCTTTCTCTTGTTCCAGAATGGGGCCCATAGAGAAAATCGTTCTTTCTTACATCAAGCTGTGAAAATACTCATATACATGTTTATATTTCTTGCTCATGCAGTGTAAAGCAGATGTATGCCTTTCAATTCTATAACTGGACATGTGGTACTATTCTTTTGTTGTAAAAATCTTGCCTTTACGACAACCATTTTAAACCATGTACTGCTAGTAAGGACCCTTGGCTTGCAGAACTAATTATTTCACTGTTATCATGCTGTAGCTGCAATCTGAGAGAATGATACATGGTAACCCGACTGCACAGACCTAGTGAGTACAACTAATTTACTGATAGTCATTCCCTACCTTCAGTAAGTTCTCAGATCTGCCGATCCTCTTGTATGTCTTGCTTAGTTTCTGCTTCAAACACTTTTGTTCCCCAAGTGACCATCTGAGTTAAGTGCTGTTGCTGGGAACTACAGCCACAGAAACCCTAATGAAAGTTGTTCATCTTTATGTGTTCTCTATTTACTAACGATGCCTAAATCAGTGATTCTGGATGGTTTCATCTGGAAGCTTACCGCAGACATTGAACATCAGAAGCAACAAAACCAACTTTGACTTTCCTTATGGATCAAAAGTTTCATAGCTTATAAACACGACATGTACGAGCTGTCATCTGGTCAGAATCATACAAGATGGAAGAGAAGCCCTTGAGCAGTCTACCACAGCGCTGTGAGAAACCTTAGAACCTAAGGCTAAAGCAGTTCCCAAAGTCATTATTTTAGAAGGCAGCCGACATCGCCAACATGATTAGTATTCATTAGAATTCTTCCACATGGCTCAGAGAAAGTCTTTAAGTAGACAGATGTGGCAATATGTAAGAAACTGGTGTGCTTGGGGCACTACCCCAGCTAGATGGTGACTTTTTCAAAAACAGGAGAGGGTGAAGTTTGGTCATCAGTTGCAGTATGCTAAACATGCCAATTTTCTAAAGCACCATCCCCAGGTGAGACCTTTTGAGGGTCAGTGGAACCTTACTTTTTAGTCAGCTGGTAAAGAACCTAGGATTGACTTAGCTTAGCTGAACTAGAGATTTTAGAACCACATCATAAATTTACTTCAAAACACAGATGGCATATTAATCCTGAAAGCACACAATCACTTATGTTTCCAAGGGTAATGGGCATTGTAGCCTATTGACCTTTGTAAACAGTTCAGCCACCACACTACAAAAGAAGTACTATAACCTACAACATATGAAAGCTCAGCTGACCATGCAAATCCATATTAGCACAAACATGACTCCACTGTAAGTGGAATGGAAGCCTTTGGCCCTCTAAACACTTTTTCAGTTACGTGTACAGGTAATGCTGCACTATGATCCGATCTGGGAAAATGTCTTATAAATCACCAAATAAAATCACCTTAATTTACTCGTATGTTTTTCTCTATTCAAGATCTCCGAAGTCCCTGAAGAGTTTGTTGAATGGGTCAAAGCATAGCCTGAATCAAATTATCTGTCTTTAGTTTGATGGCATCCCTTACTTCTGCTAATTAGGCAAAAGATAAGGTTGTAGCTATAAGCCGGCTTTTTTTTGGTTCACATCTAACATTCGAGAGGCCTGTTGTGTTATAATTGTCTGGTATATTGGCACTAGCTTGATTGTGTCGCTTTACATTGACACCACTTGGTTGTGTAATGGTGAAATGCTCCAAAATAAAGAAATTGACTGGTTAGGGGTCGGCTGTGCAATAGCGCTTGTGTCACTGAAGATTATAGACAAGGTTGAAGTCCAGACTCGTTGCCGTCTGCTGCTGATCACCTGGCCATTACTCCAAAAGGCTTTAGAGGTTTGATCAATTGGACTTAGATCAACTCAGACAAAATGATCACAATTCTTCCAATTGTACATAATGTGTGTAAATGAAAAGTAGTTTTGACATAAGGATTAATGGAGTGTTAGTTCTCCTTACATGCTTAATGGTGGCAAATGGTTTAAGTAAGTAATATGACGTGTTATGCTTGTAAATTCCCTTCTTTCACAAACTAAAACTATCAAGTCCTGTGGAAAGTACAGTGTGTCCAACAACACTGGATATTGACCATCAACCTGTTCCAGCACAGATTTCTAAGAAATGTCGAATGTCTGTCCATAGGATTGAGTGCTCCAGGGCCCCATTGATCAAGTGTATTGGAAAGTAGAACATGGAGATTAAGGAGCTGTTTGTATTGATGTTTGATTTTGCATGTGAGTATGTAAGTTACTTTTATATGCCTGTTTGTGTTCTCAACCAAGTCCCAAGGAGTGGAATATCCGAGCGATAGTGTCTCTTATACCCATATATGATGGTATGAGTCTTGTAGTGGGTGATTAGTATCTCTTCGTGCTTCTGAGGTGCCCTGAAATGGAAGTCATTGAGCACAGGCCACCGTCATAGCCACATCTTCCTAAGCACAGTCACCTCTGTCTCGGGAAACATCATTAGCCTTAGGTGAAACTAGGATCTATGGGCTTTGAAAGTCCATAGCCTCTCAGTAGGCAGCGGTATAATATATTAGATGCTGTGCTGCTCAGGAGTCTAACTTCTAGTCAAAGTTCTAGACAATGTAGTGTGATCTAATCTGTAGATCTGCTTGTCATTGAATTTGGCGTTGCCTACTGTGGGAGGGGGTGATGGAATTAGGGATTTACCAAAGGTGCAAAAAGCAAGTTTTTACTTAAATCAACCATGTCATCAATTGACTCCTAAGCAGGGCCAGAAACAAGCAATTACTATCACCCTTTGCTGTGCAAGTATAATTTTACTTCCTTTCAATTTCCCATCAGACTGGTGGTACTAACATTCCGCTTGTGAAGGAGGAACAAATGGAGAATGATGTGGAGATGTCTCTTGCCTTTTCATCAAATGATTCTGGTGTTCTGACAGCGCAGGTAAGAAGAAAATGAAAAGACTTCAAAAAACCAAAGCCACCCTTCCTGCGGGTTGTCTTCTAGTGTCACTGTGTAATAATTATTTCAAGGTTTCACATACCGCCCAAATGCTACATCCTATTTTTATGATTAACAACTTCGCATTGGTCCCATGTGTCTTTTCTTAATACCAAAAAAAATTCCTTTTTAATTTGGTTGTATAAATTAGGTGTGTGTTTGTCTGTGTGTTTGTCTGTGTGTTTGTCTGTGTGTTTGTCTGTGTGTTTGTCTGTGTGTTTGTCTGTGTGTTTGTCTGTGTGTTTGTGTGTGTGTGTGTGTGTGTGTGTGCACCCACGCACTAGGGAATTGTTTGTGCTCTGTTCAACATTTTAATAAAGAGCAGTGTTTTGGTTACCATTGTCCCCAACAGCACTGGCTAAATGAAATCTATCTAAAAAGACTGACATTGTGATTCAACTTGTTTCCCATTTAACAACAAAGGACCATTGACTCAAGCATGTTACGTGCAAGCTGGTGCTTTTAGGTAATTTTAGCGTAGGTCTTGTGCGAATCCCAGATGGGATCGCGATGACACCCACTATGTTTAAGATGGGTGTTTTGATTTAACCTGTTGCCTTTATTAGATCCTTGTTCAATGAGGGTGCTGGCAGATTTGTTTCTTCCATGTGTTATGAGTCATAGTTCAGAAAGTGGCATATATGTTTTTTAGTGGTTATGTCTAAAAACTACTTTTTAAAAGAGATCACAAGAAGAGATAATATTCTGTCCTAAAAATTCTTTATTGAGTGTTTCGCAATTAGGATCTTGTTATTGCTAGAAAGTTCTATTATGCTAGCAATGATACCTTTAGAATAGATTTTATGCACATCTAGTCGATGTGGTTATGGGCAAGTCACATACTGAATGACTCCTGATTCTTAGCAGTGTATGTAAAGTAAAGTGTGGATTTATGCAGTCACCCACCCTCCATTCTCGACTGTTAATATTTCATCTCACTGTTAAGCAGTTGTTCACCCATTCTGATAACAGAATGTTCGACAGCATGTGTGGCTGTAGATACACATGCTGTGCATACTCCTGCCATCTATTGTTGAGTGCGGAGTGTTGCAAGTTGGTTTTCTCCAAAGGAGCATTTTTGAGTCCTGGGATCGTGTGACTCCTTCTCAGTAATACTGCACATTGGGGATTGACTACTTTGTTAGATTGTTTTCTCTCCGCCGTCGAGTTCGGACATGTGTGTCTTCGCTCTTGTCTTTCGACTCGCTCCGGTCCATAATTGTTTTTCCTTCTTCTCCTTATCAATGGTAGCAGTTCTTGATTCCTATTTTCCCACTTCCAGGTTGGTCTCCTTTTGTTGGTCTAGGCACTGACGCGTGCCCTCAGGAGCGACTTTGCCCGTTTTAGGCCTACCTCACTACACAGCACCAAAGATTATGCTGAGCTGATTGAAAAGATGCAGTTTCGTTTCTGTCCTCTGTGCCACTCAAAATCACCACCACCACCACCACCACCCCCACCACCACCAACCAAAATCTGTTGTATAGCCTGTGCCTCTTCCAGATCGCCAAGAAGGTACCTGCGACACCTGCAAATCCTTCTGGTCGAAGAAGACTGTTCGGGACCTAAGAATCTGTCGGTTGGAGATGGCACACAACGGACGACATATTGGGGAGGAACATGCCCAAGAAGAGCCAGAACAAGAGAAAGCCTTCTCCATCCAGGACTCTGACGTCCAGTTGGACATCGAAAGTCACGAGGTAGCATCTGCACAACCTGTGACTACCATGGCCCCTCCTGCCCACCCTAAGACTGGTAAAAGGCTAGAAGTCACAGGACCACCACTGCCACCAGGCCATGGTCGGATCCAAAAAACTGTTTTGGCTGCCCCGCCCTCTGACTTGGCTCCAAAAATAGACTAGACCAAAACACCATCTCGGAGTACTTTGGTACTGACCCGAACAGCTAGCACCTCCACCTTGTTGCTGAGCAAAGTACACCAACCGGAAACTACGGTGCCAAAAACCACATGAGACAAGATCTTCGGAGCATGACCAGCCAGTCTTTAGCCACTCCTTCACCTGTGGAACCCATTTTGGAGACCACGGACACTCAGCAGCACCGCCGCCATATCCATGAGGGTGCAGTGCCCATTATTGCTTCCTACCCCTGTACCTTTCAAGAGGAAGTTATCCTTCAGAGAGGCTTTGTACAGTTCTCCACCTCCAAAGAAGCTTACCAAAGACAAGGCTTCCTCCACACTTCACGAGCCTTCTCCATCTCTTCCACCGTCTACAACTCCTCCACGCTCTGCTTCACCTCCCTCCCTTCCTCATTTATCTGCCTCACCTCCTGCAGGAGACTTTGTACACCTCAGGGATCCCCTGTATACACTTGGGAAGATTTGGGTGGACCACATCAGGACTCAGATCCATGGGACCCATATGACCCTGATCCCATGTAGACCAACGACCCAGATGTGTGCCCCACATGACCCTCCCCACCAGAGGATAGCACATCCTATCAACAGGTAGTAGCTTGTGCAGCCGCCTTTTATAATGTTAAGCTGCATAGGGACCCAGGCAAACAGGACTTCCTGTTCAATACCCTTACAACCACACACAGGGATAGACAGTTTCTCTCCATGCTCCCGGGCATGCTTTATCATGCAGACAAAAAAAGAACCAGTCCACTCTAGGCTTATCACCCTTACATTAGATTAGATGAGTAATATCAGTCTGCTACCACTGACCTATGTTTCAAGTATGTATCAAGTATCTCCAGACTTCATAGTGGCCACCAATGTATGGAAAAGGGCCAGTATTCAGGCCACAGGGACTCTCCTCCCCCAGATAGTGAGAGTAAAAACTTGATGGTACCAACAAAAGGATGGCTACCCAGTCAGCCAATCATTGGGATATCGCAAATTCACAGGCCTTGCTAACGAGATATGACAGGGCACACTGGGATGAGATCGAGGAGCTCTTCCAGTTTCTCCCAGATGGGCACCTAAAAAGAGGACATCAGATTGCTGCAGAGGGGCAAACAATCACATATAATTCTGTCCGCTGTGTCGTAGATGCAGCAGACACTTCTGCACTTGGAAGTAACACTAGTGTGTTTTTAAGAAGACATGCATGACTTCGATGCTCTGGGTTCAAACCAGAGGTCCAGCAGCAGTGCTCAATATACTGTTCGACAAGGAGCACCTTTTCGGCTCTCAAGTGGGCTCTACCCTTGAGAAGCTGAAAAATGTACCAACACCGCAAAAGCCATGGGTGCTCTTCAGTCCCTCTCACACGGGTACTTTTTGTCACCCACATTGAGGTGGTTACAAATCCACAACTTCAGAGGCGTCTACCTCCCAGCCCAGACAACCTTCAGCCTCATAATCTAGGGATTTCTTCAGGGGTGCTGTAGGAAGTTGGCTCTGTATGTGCTATTTCAAAGTAAGGAATAGCATGCACAGAGTCCAGGGGTTCCCCTTAGAGGTAAGATAGTGGCAAAAAGAGATAATACTAATGCTCTATTTTGTGGTAGTGTGGTCGAGCAGTAGGCTTATCAAAGGAGTAGTGTTAAGCATTTGTTGTACATACACACAGGCAATAAATGAGGAACACACACTCAGAGACAAATCCAGCCAATAGGTTTTGTTATAGAAAAATATATTTTCTTAGTTTATTTTAAGAACCACAAGTTCAAATTTTACATGTAATATCTCATTTGAAAGGTATTGCAGGTAAGTACTCTAGGAACTTTGAATCATTACTTTAGCATGTATACTTTTTACATAAAACACAATAAGCTGTTTTAAAAGTGGACACAGTGCAATTTTCACAGTTCCTGGGGGAGGTAAGTTTTTGTTAGTTTTGTCAGGTAAGTAAATCACTTACAAGTCTCAGGTTTGGGTCCAAGGTAGCCCACCGTTGGGGGTTCAGAGCCACCCCAAAGTTATCACACCAGCAGCTCAGGGCTGGTCAGGTGCAAAGGTCAAAGAGGTGCCCAAAACACATAGGCTTCAATGGAGAGAAGGGGGTGCCCCGGTTCCAGTCTGCCAGCAGGTAAGTACCCGCGTCTTCGGAGGGCAGACCAGGGGGGTTTTGTAGGGCACCGGGGGGGGGGGGGGACACAAGTCAGCACAGAAAGTACACCCTCAGCAGCACGGGGGCGGCCGGGTGCAGTGTGCAAACACGCGTCGGGTTCACAATGGTTTTCAATGAGAGATCAAGGGATCTCTTCAGCGTTGCAGGCAGGCAAGTGGGGGCTCCTCGGGGTAGCCACCACCTGGGCAAGGGAGAGGGCTTCCTGGGGGTCACTCCTGCACCGAAGTTCCGTTCCTTTAGGTGCTGGGGGCTGCGGGTGCAGGGTCTTTTCCAGCCGTCAGGAAATGGAGTTCAGACAGTTGCGGTCAGGGGGAGCCTGGGGATTCCCTCTGCAGGCGTCGCTGTGGGGGCTCAGGGGGGACAACTTTGGTTACTCACAGTCGTAGAGTCGCCGGAGGGTCCTCCCTGAGTTGTTTGTTCTCCACCAGTCGAGTCGGGGTCGCCGGGTGCAGTGTTGCAAGTCTCACGCTTCTTGCGGGGAGTTGCAGGGGTCTTTAAATCTGCTCCTTGTAACAAAGTTGCAGTTCTTTTGGAGCAGTGCCGCTTTCCTCTGGAGTTTCTTGTCTTTTTCGAAGCAGGGCAGTCCTCAGAGGATTCAGAGGTCGCTGGTCCCTTGGAAAGCGTCGCTGGAGCAGGTTTCTTTGGAAGGCAGGAGACAGGCCGGTAAGTCTGGGGCCAAGGCAGTTGGTGTCTTCTGTTCTTCCTCTGCAGGGGTTTGTCAGCTCAGCAGTCCTTCTTCTTGTTAGTTGCAGGAATCTGTTTTTCTAGGTTCAGGGGAGCCCTCAAATACTAAATTTAAGGGCGTGTTTAGGTCTGGGGGGTTAGTAGCCAATGGCTACTAGCCCTGAGGGTGAGTACACCCTCTTTGTGCCTCCTCCCAAGGGGAGGGGGTCACATCCCTAATCCTATTGGGGGAATCCTCCATCTGCAAGATGGAGGATTTCTAAAAGTTAGAGTCACTTCAGCTCAGGACACCTTAGGGGCTGTGCTGACTGGCCAGTGACTCCTCCTTGTTGTTTTCTTTGTTTCCTCCAGCCTTGCCACCAAAAGTGGGGCCGTGGCCGGAGGGGGCGGACAACTCCACTAGCTGGAGTGCCCTGCGGTGCTGGAACAAAGGGGGTGAGCCTTTGAGGCTCACCGCCAGGTGTTACAGCTCCTGCCTGGGGGAGGTGTTAGCATCTCCACCCAGTGCAGGCTTTGTTACTGGCCTCAGAGTGACAAAGGCACTCTCCCCATGGGGCCAGCAACATGTCTCTAGTGTGGCAGGCTGCTGGAACCAGTCAGCCTACACAGATAGTCGGTTAGGTTTCAGGGGGCACCTCTAAGGTGCCCTCTGTGGTGTATTTTACAATAAAATGTACACTGGCATCAGTGTGCATTTTTTGTGCTGAGAAGTTTGATACCAAACTTCCCAGTTTTCAGTGTGGCCATTATGGTGCTGTGGAGTTCGTGTAAGACAGACTCCCAGACCATATACTCTTATGGCTACCCTGCACTTACAATGTCTAAGGTTTTGCTTAGACACTGTAGGGGCACAGTGCTCATGCACTGGTGCCGTCACCTATGGTATAGTGCACCCTGCCTTAGGGCTGTAAGGCCTGCCAGAGGGGTGTCTTACCTATACTGTATAGGCAGTGAGAGGCTGGCATGGCACCCTGAGGGAAGTGCCATGTCGACTTACTCATTTTGTTCTCACTAGCACACACAAGCTGGTAAGCAGCGTGTCTGTGCTGAGTGAGGGGTCTCTATGGTGGCATAAGACATGCTGCAGCCCTTAGAGACCTTCCCTGGCATCAGGGCCCTTGGTACCAGGGGTACCAGTTACAAGGGACTTATCTGGGTGCCAGGGTGTGCCAATTGTGGAATCAAAAGTACAGGTTAGGGAAAGAACACTGGTGCTGGGGCCTGGTTAGCAGGCCTCAGCACACTTTCAATTCAAAACATAGCATCAGCAAAGGCAAAAAGTCAGGGGGTAACCATGCCAAGGAGGCATTTCCTTACAGGTGCCTATAGAGGCAACAACTATTGAGGCAGAGGTAAGAGCACTGCCACCCAAGGCTCTACCTCCAATGCACAGCAGTGAATACCTCCGTCTTCCCCCCCACAACTCAACACCTGTTCGAGGACAACTTCAGAATTTTCATCCAGAATGGGTTAACATCACCACGAACCAATGGGTCCTTTCCATTACCCAACATGGTTATTGTATGGAGCTCATTACCACCCCTCCAAACATTCCCCTTCACACTCACAGATTATCCCAAGACCACACTTCTGAAAGGCGAAGTTCAGTCCCTTCTCCTCAAAGGGGCCATCAAGCCTGTCTCTATACAACAGCAGCAATCAGGAGTATATTCCCTATACTTTCTCATTCCCAATAAGAATGTCTCTCTCAGGCCTATTCTGGACCTCAGACCATTAAACCGCTACATTCTCCCAGAACACTTTCACCTGGTTACCCTTCATGACGTTACTTCGCTTCTACAACAAGGCGACTTTGACCGCCCCAGATCTAAAGGACGCCAACTTCTATATCCTCATCCACCCTGCACACCGAAAATACCTAACATTCACGGTTGCAGTAAAAAATTACCAGTTCAAAATCCTGGCTTTCGGAGTCGTGACTGCTCCCAGAGTCTTCACAAAGCACTTAGCAGTAGTCGCCGCACATATCCGAAAGGAAAACAAAAGTGTTGTCTTATCTAGACAACTGGCTCATCAAAGCCAGCACTCTGACAGTGCCAATATCACACTCAGATGACAGTGGACCTGCTTCACACACTTCGATTCCCAATCAACTTTGTGAAATCCCATCTACAGCCTCTTCAGATACAGCCCTAACTAGAAGCTGTTTTCAAAGCAGAATTAGGGCTAGCATACCCCCAACCTGGCCCGAGTTAAGAGTTTTCAGTTTCTTCATTTTCTGGAATATCACACATACACAGTTAGGACTATAATGCACCTATTGGGGATGATGGCATCCTGCATTACCCTTGTTCTCCATGCCAGACTCCACATGTGTCCCCTACAGCAGTGTGTGTCACTTCTGTGGTCTGTCACAGGGCCACATGGAGGATCTAGTGGTGTTAGACTGCCATACTCACCGCTCTCTGCAATAGTGGAACACCACCAACCTGTTGAAAGGGCAACCTTTTCTGGATCCTGTGGCTCAGGTCATTCTGCCCATAGAAGAATCACTGACGGGTTGGGGCGCTCACCTTCAAGACCTCACAGTACAGGGCCTCTGGGATCTCAGTCACCAATCCCTGCATATCTTTTACCTGGAGATTCCGACAGTCTTTCTGGCCCTGAAGCATTTCTTCATCACCTGTCTCACAAGGTTGTTTTAGTCCACGCGGACAACATGACAGCCATGTATTATTTACAGAAATGGGAGTGGGGGTTGGGGACGGTCTTCCCAGTTTTCCAGAGCTCTCTGATAATATGGAAGTGGGCTCTCCGCCACCAAATTCACCAGGTGGCAGAATATCTCCCGGGAACGGACGACTACTTTGCAGACCTGTTCAGCAGGATGCAGCGAGTCCACGAACGGGAACTGTGCCCGCAAGCCCTTCAAAAATACTTCCTAAGGTGTAGAACTCCTCAGATAGACCTTTTCGCCACAGCAGAAAATGCTAAATTCCCAATTTTTGTCTCCAGGTATCCGCACCCTGTATCCAGGGGCAACACTCTATGGATGAACTGGTCATGGATATTTGCTTAGGCTTTTCCACCTCTTGCTCCCATTCCATTTCTGGTTCGGATGATCAGAGATGTATCTCTCACCATGATCCTCGTAGCTCCCACTTGGGCAGGGCAACCATGGTTCACCACACTTCTGGACCTCTCATTAGTTCCTCATGAGAAGCTCCCCAACAGGCAGGAACTTCTCACTTAAAATCAAGGACAGAGCAGACATCCAGATCCCAAGTAACTCAGCTTTGTAATATGGCTCCTAAAGTCATGGAGTTTGGTTACTTAGGATTGGTTGCAGAATGTATGGCCATTCTCAGGGTGGCTCATAGACCTACATCCAGAGCATGTTATGCTGCAAAATATAGACGTTTTGTATGATACTGCCAACCCTAACGTATTAATCCCATTAAAGCTACTGTCCAGGACATTGTTTGTTATTTGCTACTCTTACAAAAAGCACATTTAGCTCACACTTCGATTCATTTACATCTTGCAGTTATAGCTGCATATCTATAGAACATACAACATACTTCCTTGTTCAGAATCCCAGTCCTTAAAGCTTTCATGGAAGGCCTTAAAAGTGTTATTCCGCTGAGAGTGCCTCCTGCACCATTCTGGAACATCAGTGTTCTGCACACAGGTTCATGAGCCCTCCTTTTGAGCTACTTCGTGCATCCCCTCTTTAGAATCTTTCTTGGAAAGTCAGGTTCTTAGTCGCATTCATATCACTCAGACATGTTAGTGAGCTCCAGGCCCCAATCTTGGAAGAACATTTCTTCGAGATCCAAAGGGGCAAGGTGTTCCTTCGTACAATCCCGAAGTTCCTTCCTAAAGAAGTTTCCCCAATTCCACATCAACCAATCCATTGAACTACCAGTCTTCTTTCTGCAGCCTTGCTCAGTTGCAGAAAGAGCTCTCCGCACTCTAGATGCTAAACAAGCACTTATGTTTTACATTGACAGAACCAAAGGCTTTAGGAAAACCAACTGTTTCTAGCTTTTTCAGATGCATTCCATTGTCAAAAGAGAGCATAGCTAGATGGATAGCAAAGTGTATTCACACTTAATATGCTAAAACAAAGAGACAGTTACCTTTTACTCCTAGAGCAAATACTATTAGGACAAGCATTTGCAATGCGATGGGTCCCCTGTTTGCTTGAGTTAGAGCTATTAGTGTTGTAAATTCCTAACTGGACTTTTCTTGCCACACAATTTGAAAATGAAAAGTAAAACAGTTGACAAAAGCAAGCAGATTCAAAGCGCCACGGCCGCCATGAGCATGAAGGAGAGACACAAACTTATCGGCAAACGTGCAATTTATCCATGTAACAGGGTCGATGGCCAAGGCGGTAACAAACTGCTCCAAGAAGGGAGAAGCGTAAAGCATTTACCAATGATGATAAAGGATTTTTGAAAGGCAAGCCCAGGAACGAGTGATAGTGATGGGCGCGTAGTGGGTGTGGTTAAAAGCCCACAGATTACAACAATGTCAGAGCACTTACGCTCAACCTAAAAAAAAGAGCCACTTTGGCTTTTCTTAGAAACATACCTATTGCTGAGATTTGTAAGGCAGGTACATGGTCTACACCACATGCATTTACATAGCATTACTGTTTGAATGTACTAGCACGTCTGCAAGCCATTGTAGGTCAAGCTGTGCTACAAACACTTTTCCACTCAACTGCAATTCACACAGGCTAGCTTCTGCTATTATGGAGGTACTGCTTTGCAATCTATGCAGAGCATGTCTATCTACAGCCACAAATACCATTGAATAAATGTTTTTACTTACCCAGTAAGCATCTGTTTGTGGCATGTAGTGCTGTAGATTCACATGCTCCCTCCCTCCTCCCCAGACACCTATGGCCATTTCAGTTACTTTATACTTGTGTATAGTTGTACATATGTAGTTACATTTGCATGGACATCTTTCTGTATACTTCCTCTACACTCCTTTTCTCACCGGTCTGCAGGAAAACAATTTAACAAAGGAGTTGATGTCTATGTGCATTATCACTGAGAAGGACGAGTCCTTCGATCCCGCGACTCGCAAGTTGTTTTTCTTCTAAGAATACTTTTCAATACTCCAGACCCAACACTAGATGGCAGGAGTATGCAGTGTATCTGGATCTACAGCACTACATGCCACAAACAGCTGCTTACCAGGTAAGTGACATTTCCCTACCCATCATCCTCGTTTTCCATGGCAGAATCAGTTATTATCTTGATAATTGGATTAAGTAAATAACTGAGCCCTGTCTCTAAATAGTGTTCACAAAATTAAAGTTCAAATTTATCATGAATGTGTTTTGTCCTTCACATAGATTTGTCCTGCACAGCAACATACAAAAATACTGTTTTGTTTGACTCATGTTTGTTTCTACTAAATATAAAGTTGCTAGTAAGAAGATTGATTGCTTAATAAGATGTATTAAAAGTGATTGATACCTGAATTTTTTCATATTTTATTTGAAAGAACAGAAAAGTGTTCAGATGTCATGAGCAGTAGAGATGGAAAGGAAACTGGAGGCTAACTGCGCTTTCCATTTCGCAGAGGTCCTGAGACAGTCCCCTGCAGGATACTTAACCCCTAACGTTCACTGGGAGCCCCAGTGATAGGCTGTACATTTGTGGACAGTCAGTGGCATTACTATATTCTACATTTTGCAAAAAACTAGAAATGCCTTTCAATAAAGTCCTTCTTGCTTACTTTAAGAGGGCAGTTAAATGATTGATTCTGACATTGGAGGAATCCCTCCTGAAGAGCCTGAAGGTAGCAGCAAAGAAGGAAGTTAAGTTGCCTCATACAAATAAGAATTTGTTGATTGCCACCACCCTGGAGGAGAGAACACCTGTGATGTAGCTGAACTTTGGTAGCCTTGACCCTTCAGAGCTGGGGAGCAGCATGAACCAAAATGTCACATGCCTCTACCCTTACCATTTCCCAACACTTCTGCCAAAGTGCAGGATCATATATCAGTACATACCCTCCTTTGATAAACATCTTCCAGAATACAAATCAAGTTTGAGAGTAATCATAAGTCAGGGAATTGATCCATAGAAGTACAGAAGTCAGCAACATATTAATGAGCGAGAATGACAACAGAGCGGGCAGTGGTCTTAGAGGGACTGAATTTGTGAAAAATGAAACTGGTAGAACAATCCAACACTTCCTTTACAGGTACTTAACACTCCACCACCTTATAATCTCACTGTTTGAGGAAAAAATGGCATCCAAACACGAAATTGCTGCAGATGTGATTGTATGATTGACAATGCCTTAGTTAACTTGCTTAATGTAGATGTTGAACCCTAAGGAGAAATAGGCAGCTCAGATGACTCTCCATCCCCATTATGAGAACACATCCATTCTCAAATTAGGTGAGACTGAGCATGGAAACTGGAACGATTCCTTGGTGAAACCTTTTTGGTTGACTAATGACTGATATTACAAACACATTCTGAAATATAGCAGGGTAAAAGCAGTCACATTTAAGACCTGGTTGCATGGCGTAGAAGTAAACTTTGATGGCTAATTGAAAGTGAGAAAAGCAACAGACCGAGTAATTGTATAATGTCTTGTTGGCCGAAAGACTTGCAGAGGAGTGTTCACTAGAGGTCTGAAAGTATACCACAGATACTCGCATTTCATTACAGGCAACTGGCAATAGCTGCAAAGAGGACTCCTAGTGGAGTAGGCCCGAAGTATAAAGGGTAGCAGTTGATCAAGCTAGACTCTGAGATATCATCCCAGCAGTGAAGTAGAAGCCTGAGAAGAATACAGAGAGTACTTTCAAGGTTATTTGCTGGGACAGAAGCCAAAGGGTATGGATCATTTAGTGCAACAGCACTAAATTCTCTTCCAATGATTGGAATGAATGCTTTGCCATTGTCAGCATTACCTGTTTGGCTGTGATGGAACAACTGCTGCACAGGCCCCATTTCCACTTCCTAGGTATATCCACAGTGTTCTTTCATTCTGAAGAAAATATACACTTTTGAATGTGGTATGCTGTCTGGATATGTTGGGAGGGTGGATTACGAGATTCTCTAAAAGTTGCCTCTGAACGCACACTGAACCTTGATAATAGTTACCTGGAAGGTCAGAAAATTACTGGGCTTTTGGAATTTCTGGGGAACTGTGACCATTATCAAAGGAAGGTAGCTAGCCCATAGAAATACATTATGTAATACAGATAAATCGAGGATGAATAACAGCAAAGTAACTACCTAAATATGGAACCTGTGTTGCTGCAGGTAAGATGCCAGATGGAAAAGCTGGTGTTAGGAGTGAGGATTGTTCTTGGCTTGTGTTTTACTAAGGCATAAGGATCATGTGGAATTGAAGGATTGTGGGTGTCATCCTGGCACCATCTTAAAATGTCCCCTTACAGCACACCCAGTTGGAAGAGATTTCTGATGTGCACTCCCTCAGATATGAGTGACTAGAGCACCACTTGAGTCTTAATCACCAACTGATCTAAACTCAGTTGTTGCTCTGGACAGAATACATAATTTACCTGCTCTAGAGTGATGAAAGTTTACACACCCCACAAGTGATAAGATATTTTAGTGTAAGTTCTTACCAGAGCTGCAGGGGGTATTGGCTGCTTCACACAAGTCCTCTTTCACAGTAGTGTTGATTCCAACAGAAGGAGTACCTTTATGTCCATGAAGGACTTGTAAGATGAATGTGACGTGAAATACCACTTTCCAACCCTTCCCGTCCCCAATCCAACTGAGTGGAGATGAAGCTTGATAAAACCTTAGAGCATGTTGGTTGTTGGGTCTTGACAAGACATGGACTGCCCTCTCGAGCGGTCTCTCAGAAATGAGTAGGGTTTAGACTATTTGCTCTTCTTTATGGAAGGGACTTCAATATCCATTGCTTTGGCTAGAGTGCTGTGATGGGAAGTGAGGCCCTGCTCTCATGACTAGTTGAGTTTGTTAGGTCCTTAGGAGAAAGACTGCATCACTTAATGAACATGGCTGTTGATAACCTTCATTTGAGCCGTAACCATAAACCATACTTGTAAATGAGTGATTTGCTTAGAACCTAACCCTTACCAGTAATCAAGAGTGTCCAGGACATCCTAATACTATAACTAATTTGTCCTCAATGGATGATAGGTGGTATGGTCTTACATACACTGTCTTAAGCATATTATTGTCAACTACTTTTTAGATCGAACGTAAGCATACAGCGTCTTGTATACTTTTAACATACTTCTGTGGGCTTAAAGACATATCGGTGTCATTTAAAAATCCTTGCTTGCTAGTGGTCAGTCATGCCTTTTTCCCTCCTCCCCTCCTTTTTCTCTTTGGGAATAGGGTCTAACTACAGTATAATTATGCTTTCTCATGTTTATCTGTTCTTTGGGGGACTTTTTTTTTTCTTCGTTTCCTGTTCCTATGAGCCAATGTGCTTACAATGCGGAGCTCAGAGCACTGTATACGCACCCTGCTGCTTTGACCATAGCACTTAAATCGCACTCCCCCCACGCTGTATTCTTGCTTGTCCTGCCACCCAGTCACCCTCCTCCACTGTCGCTTGTTAATTTCTTTGCCACCGTAGCCGCTTGCCCCGCACCCTATTAGTTTTCTTTTGCCTTGACATTTTACCCTCATGGTGGTATGTTGTTTCTTCCTCGTTTTCTGGCATCTTGCTGTTTCTTTGCAATGTCTACGGTGTCTTTTTCTTTTTCTTTTTTTGCAGTTTTATGTTTTTTTGAACTCAACACAAAGGTATTAGAGCACTTTATTATTATTTTTTTGCAGTTTTATATACTTCAAACTCGATACAAAGTTGTATATAATATATATATATATATATATGTTCAATGGCATGTGTAGCTGCAGATACACATGCTGTGCACATCCCGCCATCTAGTGTTGGGCTCGGAGTGTTACAAGTTGTTTTTCTTCGAAGAAGTCTTTTCGAGTCACGCGATCGAGGGACTCCTCCCCTTTCGGCTCCATTGCGCATGGGCGTCGACTCCATCTTAGATTGTTTTCTTTCCGCCATCGGGTTCGGACGTGTTGCTTTTCGCTCCGCGTTTCGGTTCGGAAAGATAGTTAGAATCTCGGAAAATTCGACGGTATTGTTTGCGTTCGGTATCGGGTTAGCTACAACAGATCGACACCGAATTTTGAAGAGCTCCGGTGGCCCTTCGGGGTTTTTCGATTCCCCGTCGGGGCCTGGTCGGCCCGACCACGTGCGTCTTCAAGGCTAATGGAACGGACCCCATTCCGTTTCTGCCCCAATTGTCACAACAAGTATCCTTATACAGATCAGCATCTGGTCTGTAACTTGTGTTTGTCTCCAGAACACAAAGAAGATACTTGTGAAGCCTGTCGAGCGTTTCGGTTGAGGAAGACGTTAAGAGACCAAAGAGCGAGAAGACTACAAATGGCGTCGGCGCCGACAGGACAAGAACACTTGGAGGAGGAAGAAGAAACCTTCTCCATCGAGGATTCGGACTCGGACGAGGTCGATCCCGAACAGACGCCAAAAACCGTGAGTAAGACGTCGATACACAAAACTCACGGAAAACCCAGAAAAGCCCAGGGGACGCCACCGCCAGCAGGCCATGGCTTAACCTGAAAAATAGGTGACCGACCATCGGCACCGAAAAAGGGCACGCATGTGTCGAAGGCATCCGACTCCGGTCGAGATATCGGCACAGAGCAGACTCGACCCCGAGACAGCGGGTCAGAGCAAGTTCAGCACCGAAACGAGTGGGCACCGAGAGACCAGAACGCCGAAGATTAAAAAAGTGTCGTCGGAGCCGAAAAAGGCAGCCGAAAAAGTTTCCATACCGAAGCATCCGGCCACGGAACCGAAAGCAAGTTCCTACACAGAGGAACAGGGACTGTCCTCACAAATGCAAGGACATAGATTCGGACAAAAACTAGAGTCAATGGAGCCAGATTACACTCAAAGATGGCTCCACATCCAAAAAGACACAGGGAAGATCAGTACTCTTCCCCCAATTCGGATGAAAAGAAAACTTGCTTTCCAGGAGAAAGACAAGCAGCCACAGGCAAAGGTGGCAAGACAAGTAACCCCGCCACCATCTCCACCACGCTGAACACAACAATCACCGGTAGCCACTCCACCACTAATGCAGTCCCCAACTCATACTGGAATGAGTCAGGACGATCCTGACGCATGGGATCTTTATGATGCGCCAGTATCAGATAACAGCCCAGACTGTTATCCAGCGAGACCGTCACCACCTGAGGACAGTACAGCCTACACACAGGTGGTGTCAAGAGCCGCGGCGTTTCATAATGTCACCCTGCATGCAGAGCCTATAGAGGATGACTTTTTATTTAGCACTACCATCCACACATAGCCAGCACCAGAGTCTCCTTATGCTACCTGAAATGCTAAAACACTCCAAACAGGTGTTTCAGGAGCCTGTGAAGGGCAGGGCCATAACTCCAAGGATGGAGAAGAAATACAAGCCGCCACCAACAGACCCTGTGTACATCACGCAGCAATTAACACCAGACTCTGTGGTAGTAGGGGCAGCTCGCAAGAGAGCGAACTCACACACCTCAGGAGACGCACCACCTCCAGACAAGGAGAGTCGCAAGTTCGACGCTGCGGGGAAAAGGGTTGCAGCACAAGCGGCCAACCAATGGTGCATTGCCAACTCACAGGCACTGCTTGCAAGATATGATAGGGCTCATTGGGACGAAATGCAACATTTCATCAAACACTTGCCCAAAGAGTTCCAAAAGAGAGCACAACAAGTGGTGGAGGAAGAACAGAGTATCTCGAACAATCAGATACGCTCTGCAATGGATGCAGCGGACACAGCTGCTAGGACACTAAATACAGCAGTGACCATAAGGAGACACGCATGGCTGCGTACATCTGGATTCAAGCCGGAAATACAACAAGCTGTGCTGAATATGCCATTTAACTGACAGCAGTTGTTTGGGCCGGAGGTGGACACTGCCATTGAAAAACTCAAAAAAGACACAGATACGGCCAAAGCCATGGGCGCACTCTACTCCCCACAGAGCAGAGGCACGTTTTGGAAATCACAGTTTCGAGGGGGGTTTCGGGGACAGAGCACAGAACCCTCAACCTCACAAACAAGGCCCACTTATCAGAGTCAATATCAACGGGGAGGTTTTCGGGGACACTATAGAGGGGAACAGTTCCCAAAGAGTAGAGGGAAGTTCCAGAGTCCCAAAACTCCACCAAATAAACAGTGACTTCAACGTCACAAATCCCCAACACATAACACCAGTGGGGGGGAGACTAAGCAAGTTCTACAAACACTGGGAAGAAATACCAAACAGACACGTGGGTCCTAGCCATTATCCAGCATGGTTATTGCATAGAATTTCTACAATTCCCTCCAAATGTCCCACAGAAAACACACAACATGTCCAAACAAAACATGGAACTCTTACAACTTTGTTGCAAAAAGATGCTATAGAGATAGTACCAATTCATCAAAGAGGATCAGGAGTTTACTCCCTGTACTTTCTCATACCCAAAAAAGACAAAACTCTAAGACCTATATTAGAACTCAGAACACTAAACGTCTACATCAAATCAGATCACTTTCACATGGTGACACTACAAGACGTGATCCCACTGCTCAAACAACAAGACTACATGACAACACTAGACCTAAAGGATGCATATTTCCATATACCTATACATCCTTCCCACAGAAAGTACTTAAGGTTTGTATTCCAAGGAGTACATTACCAGTTCAAAGTGTTGCCATTCGGGATAACAACAGCGCCAAGTGTTTTTACAAAATGTCTGGCAGTAGTGGCTGCTCATATCAGGAGGCAGCAAACACATGTGTTCCCGTACCTAGACGATTGGCTAATCAAAACCAATACGCAAGAACAGTGTTCACAAAGTATATCATAGAAACCCTTCGCAAACTAGGTTTCTCACTCAATTACAACAAGTCACACCTACAACCGTGTCAAATACAACAATACTTAGGAGCAACAATCGACACAACAAAAGGGATTGTCACTCCAAGTCCACAAAGGGTACAGGCTTTTCAAAATGTCATACAAGCCATGCACTCAAATAAAAAAATACAAGTAAGATTAGTGATGAAACTACTAGGCATGATGTCCTCATATATAGCCATTGTCCCAAACGCAAGATTGCACATGCGGCCCTTACAAAAGTGCCTAGCATCACAATGGTCTCAGGCACAGGGTCAACTTCAAGATCTAGGGCCTGATTCTAACTTTGGAGGACGGTGTTAAACCGTCCCAAAAGTGGCGGATATACCACCTACCGTATTACGAGTCCATTATATCCTATGGAACTCGTAATACGGTAGGTGGTATATCCGCCACTTTTGGGACGGTTTAACACCGTCCTCCAAAGTTAGAATCAGGCCCCTAGTGTTGATAGACCGCCAAACATACACCTCGCTTCAATGGTGGAACAATATAAATTTAAACCAAGGGCGGCCTTTCCAAGACCCAGTGCCTCAATACGTAATAACGACAGATGCCTCCATGATAGGGTGGGGAGCACACCTCAACCAACACAGCATCCAAGGACAATGGGACACTCAGCAGAGACCGTTTCACATAAATCACTTAGAACTACTGGCCGTATTTCTAGCGTTGAAAGCATTTCAACCTATAATAAGCCACAAACACATTCTTGTCGAAACAGACAACATGACAACAATGTATTATCTAAACAAACAGGGAGGAACACACTTGACACAGTTGTGTCTCCTGGCACAAAGAATATGGCATTGGGCGATTCACAACCACATTCGCCTAATAGCGGAGTTTATTCCAGGGATTCAGAATCAGTTAGCAGACAATCTCTCTCGGTATCACCAACAGATCCACGAAAGGGAAATTCACCCCCAGATACTAAACACTTACTTCCAAAAATGGGGAACACCACAAATAGACCTATTTGCAACAAAAGAAAACGCAAAATGCCAAAACTTCGCATCCAGATACCCACAGGATCAGTCTCAAGGTAATGCGTTATGGATGCGTTGGTCAGGGATATTTGCATACGCTTTTCCCCCTCTCCCACTCCTTCCATATCTGGTAAACAAATTGAGTCAAAACAAACTCACACTCATACTAATAGCACCATCTTGGGCAAGGCAACCTTGGTACACAGCACTACTAGACCTATCAGTAGTACCTCAAGTCAAACTACCAAACATGCCAGATCTGTTAACTCAACACAAACAACAGATCAGACACCCAAATCCAGCATCGCTGAATCTAGCGATCTGGCTCCTGAAGTCTTAGAATTTGGACATCTAGACCTCACACAGAATGTATGGAGGTCATAAAACAAGCAAGGAAACCAACCACAAGACATTGCTATGCAAATAAGTGGAAAAGATTTGTTAATTACCGCCATAATAAACAAATACAACCCTTACACGCATCTGCTAAAGACATCGTCAGCTACCTACTGCACTTACAAAAGTCAAAGCTAGCTTTTTCATCCATTAAAATACATCTCACCGCAATTTCAGCTTATCTGCAAATTACGCACTCAACATCACTTTTTAGGATCCCAGTCATAAAGGCTTTTATGGAGGGCCTGAAAAGAATTATCCCACCAAGGACGCCACCAGTTCCTTGGTGGAACCTTAACATTGTCTTAACGCGGCTCATGGGTCCACCGTTTGAACCCATGCACTCATGTGAGATACAATACTTCACATGGAAAGTTGCGTTTCTAATTGCCATCACATCTCTAAGAAGAGTAAGTGAGATACAAGCATTCACCATACAAGAACCCTTTATTCAGATACACAAGCATAAAGTAGTTTTACGAACAAATCCTAAGTTCTTACCAAAAGTCATATCACCGCTCCACTTGAATCAAACAGTAGAACTACCAGTGTTCTTTCCAGAACCAGATTCTGTAGCTGAAAGAGCACTACATACATTAGACATCAAAAGAGCGTTAATGTACTACATCGACAGAACAAAACAAATTTGAAAAACAAAACAATTGTTTGTTGCTTTCCAAAAACCTCATACAGGGAATCCAATATCCAAACAAGGCATTGCCAGATGGATAGTTAAATGTATTCAAACCTGTTATCTCAAAGCAAAAGGAGAACTGCCTATAACACCAAAGGCACACTCAACTAGAAAGAAAGGCGCTACCATGGCCTTTCTAGGAAACATTCCAATGACTGAAATATGTAAGACAGCCACATGGTCCATGCCTCATACGTTTACCAAGCACTACTGCGTGGATGTGTTAACAGCACAACAAGCCACAGTAGGACAAGCAGTACTACGAACTTTGTTTCAAACAACTTCAACTCCTACAGGCTGAACCACCGCTTTTGGGGAGATAACTGCTTACTAGTCTATGCACAGCATGTGTATCTGCAGCTACACATGCCATCAAACGGAAAATGTCACTTACCCAGTGTACATCTGTTCGTGGCATGAGACGCTGCAGATTCACATGCGCCCACCCACCTCCCCGGGAGCCTGTAGCCGTTTGAAGTTGATCTTGAACATTTGTAAATATATCGCTTTAAACCACATTATGTACATACATATTTACTCCATTGCATGGGCACTATTACTATAATACACAACTCCTACCTCACCCTGTGCGGGGAAAACAATCTAAGATGGAGTCGACGCCCATGCGCAATGGAGCCGAAAGGGGAGGAGTCCCTCGATCTCGTGACTCGAAAAGACTTCTTCGAAGAAAAACAACTTGTAACACTCTGAGCCCAACACTAGATGGCGGGGTGTGCACAGCATGTGAATCTGCAGCGTCTCATGCCACGAACAGATGTACACTGGGTAAGTGACATTTTCCATATAACATATACATATATATATATATATATATATATATATATATATATATATATATATATATATGGGTAATACAAGTTCTGTCATTTCAATGGCACTGCAAAGTAGCTGCCATTCTTAACAAAATCACTATAATTCAATTGCATTGAGCTTGCAGAGATGAAGAGGTGAAAAAGCTATGTCAGGATTGTAATCTGTGACATTCTCATTCTGCCAAGACCTCTGCGGTGGGTGTGTTAACCAACTGACTTGAGTAGAGCTTTAACACTAAGCGATAGCACATGCTCTTGATAACCTCCAGAGTGTCACCAGCCAAGTTCTAGGCAAGAAGATGGTGAAATGTGTTGTCTCTAAAATGGTGGAAAAGGAGTTGTCACTCCAGACCCAAGCACTTCACAGCCTCAATCTTCATAGCAAAAAATATCTAGCCTTTGGATGTAAATTGGGCCTCATCAAATAGAGTTCAGTTAGTAGAGGCAGCCATTTTCCTAACCCTATAGCGCAAAGAATCTAACGCAAGGGTGCCACAGTGAGAGGAGCAGCGCATCACAGGGCACAAAAGTGAAGAAAACTCAATCAATTCCTCATCTCACAAGTCACTGCTGCCATGACCTCAAACCACTGCCTGTGGCATAGGTAAGTCACCCCTCTAACAGGCCTTAGAGCCCTAAGGCAGAGTGCACTATACCACAGGTGAGGGCATAGCTGCATGAACAACATGCCCCATGAGTGTCTAAGTCCATTCTTAGTCATTGTAAGTGCAGGGTAGCCATATTGAGTATATGGTCTAGAAGTTTGTCATTATGGCTTCATTGAATAGTGGTAAGCTTGGTATCAAACATCTCAGCACAATAAACCCTAACTGATGCCTGTGTGGAATTTATTGAAAAATGTACATAGAGGGCATCCTAGAGATGCCCCCTGTATGTTAGCCAAACTGCTAGTGTAGGACTGACTGCTCTGTGCCAGTCTGCCACTTTCAGACAAGTTTCTGACCACATGGGGTGAGAGCCTTTGTGTTCTAAGTGGTAAGAAACAAAGCCTGTCCTGGGTGGAGGTGCATCATACCTCTCCTCCACAGGAACTGTAACACCTGGCGGTGAGCCTCAAAGGCTCAAGCCTTGGATTACAGTTACTCCAGCAGTGTGATGCCATCACCCACCAGGACAAACTGAATCCCGGCAAGTCCGGTGGGAAAATCAGGGAGGAGTGAGCACCCAGTCAGGACCACCCCTAAGGTGTCTAGAGCTGAGGTGACCCCCTCCCTGCAGAATCCTCCATCTTAGTTTGGAGGACAATGACCAATAGGATTAGGTTTGTGCCCTCTCCCCAGAGGGAGTGGGCCCAAGAAGGGTGCAGCCACCCTAAGGGGACAGTAGCCATTGGCTACTGCCCTCTGACCCCAAAAACGCCCCTAAATTTAGGATTTAAGGGCCTCCCTGAACCCAAGTGGTCCGATTCCTGGCGACCTGACAAGAAGGACTGCTTAGTTAAAACCCCCAGCAGAGAAGAAGGAAGACGACAACTGATTTGGCCCCAGCTCTACTGGCCTGTCTCCTGCTTCAAATAACCTGCAAAAGAACAGCAGCGCATCCAGCGGGACCAGTGACCTCTGACAACCTCCAGAGGACTGCCCTGCATCCAAAATGATCCTCAATGACTTAATTCCAGATCAATGGTTTTTGTATAGCAAAAATATATTTTCTTAATTTTTTTGAACCACAAGATTGACATAGCAGGTAAGTACCTTAAAAGATTTGTATTTCACACAGGTATCAACAGTACTTTGTTTGAAATTGGTAAGTAATACAGTTCTTGAAATATTGGCAATCTGTTTTAAAAATGGACACAGTGTAACTTGCAGAAACAGTTCCGAGGTGGGGGGGGGGGAGGGGAGGTGGGTGGAGTGGGAGTTGGCTCGGTTTACAGGTAAGTACAACACTTAGTTTCAGTCTCTGGGTTTTAGGAAGTCTACTGGTAGGGGTTCAAGTTAAACCCAAACACCCATCACCAGCAACAAGGGGCCAGCCGGGTGCAGAGGTTACAGATGAGCAATTTTGACATGGGCTCCTATGGAGACAGGGTGTCCTCGGAATCAGGCCTGCCTGCAGGTAAGTAGCAACTGCTCGGAGGGCAGACGGGGGGAGGGTTAAAAGAACACTGGAGGGGCCACAAGTAGGCACCAAACACACCCCCTCAGGGGTGGCCGAGTTCAGGGTGCAAACCGGACGTTGAGTTTCCAATGCTGTTATGTGAGGAGACCCCGGGGGGTGACTCAGAGGCTGCAAGCGAAGTGCAGGAGGGTGTCTTGGGCATACCACTGGTCAGACAGGGAGGAGGGGCCGCCTGCTTTGAACGTAGCTGCACTGGGTGTCAGTTTCTCTAAGGCCTGGGGGCTGTGGGTGCAGTGTCTTTAGGTGTCTGATATCTTCATCCAGAGCTTCGCGGTCAGGGGGTTCCTCTGGATTCCTTTTGCAGGCGTCGTTGTGGAGGGGTGGCGAGGTCAACCTCGGGTGGGCACTTACTCACAGTCGCCTGGGGACCCTCTCTTGCTGGGTGGACCACGTGGACACGGGCTCTGGGAGTCTGGTGCACAGGGGTCAGGACTCACGCATCTGGAGTGAGGTGGGAGTCCTTGGTTGTAGGTTTTTCTTAGACAGAGACGCTGTTCTCAGGAGTTCTTGGTCCTATTGGGTGTAGGGCAGCCCTCTGGAGTTGTGCAGAGGTCGCTGGTCCCACTGGACTTGTTGCTGGTCTATTGCAGGTTCTTTGAAGCAGGAAACAGGTTTGTAGGGCTGGGGCCAAGGAGTTGTCGTCTCCCTTCTTCTCTGTGGGGGGTTTCAGCTAAGCAGTCCTTCCCCCCCCATCAGGTCGCTAGGAATCTGGTGAGTTGGGTTCAGGGAAGCCCTTAAATACAAGATTTAGAGGCTCACCGCCTGGTGTTAGTTTCTGCAAGGGGGAGCTGTGAAGCACCTCCACCCAGAGCATGCTTTGTTTCTGGCCTCAGAGAGCTCAAAGGCCCTCACCCCATGGGGTCAGAAACTTGTCTGCTAGTGGCAGACTGGCCCAGACCAGTCAGTCCTACACTAGAGGTTTGGGTAAAATACAGGGGACATCTATAAGATATGCCCTCTGTGTGTATTTGTTAATAAATCCCACACTTGCATCAGTGGGGGCTTATTTTGCTGAGAAGTTTGATACCAAACTTCCCAGTATTCAATGAAGCCATTATGGAACTGTGGAATTATTAATGACAGGCTCCCAGACCATATACTTAATATGTCCACACTGCACTAACAATGTCTAGGAATGGACTGAGACACTGTAGGGGCATATTGGTCCTGCAGCTATACCCTTACCTGTGGTATAGTGCACTCTGCCTTATTGCTTTACGGCCTGCTAGAGGGGTGACTTACCTATGTCACAGGCAGTAGTTTGTGGGCATGGCGTCCCTTAGGGTGGCAAAACACATGCTGCAGCCCTTAGGGACCCTCCCTGGTCAACAGGGCCCTTGGTACCATTGGTACCTTTTACAAGGGACATATCTGTGTGCCAGAGGTGTGCCAATTGTGGAAACAATGGTACATTTTTAGGGAAAGAACACTGGTGCTGGGGCCTGGTTAGCAGGGTCCCCAGCACTCTGTCAAGTCAGCATCAATATCTGGCAAAAAATGGGGGTGGGAGTAACTGCAACAAGTGCCAGTTTACTACAATGACCAAAAGGCTGCACTTGTAGAATTCCAGCCAGGGTAGGAAGTCTGGGTCCTGGAGCCTGTGCTCCAAGGGCACGCCAGGACAGATGGATTTGCCCTTGCCCAGTCCTGGAAAAGAAGAGTCCGGTCACCTACTTGGTGGACGTGGGCACTAGCAGGAAACCCAAGAGGGTGATCCATGTTAACTGCCTGAAACTCTATAATGATAGGGCAGACATATCCATGCTGATGGTTACTGCTCAGGATCAGGAAGCATAGAGTGAACCTCTCCCTGACGTCCTCTCAACTGACCCTAAGGATGGGTCAGTAGATGGAGTTGTCTATTCAGACACCCTCTCTGCCCAGCAGCAAGCTGACTGCAAGCAAGTCCTTCAGCAGTATGCTGAGCTCTTCTCTTTGACCCCTGGTCAGACACACCTGTGTACCCATGATGTGAACACGTGAGACAGTTTACCTGTCAAAGAAAAATATTCAGACAATCTTACCAAGCCAAAGAAAGCATCAAAGTGGAAGTCCACAAGATGCTGGAGTTAGGGGTAATAAAGCACTCTGACAGTCACTGGGCTAGCCCATTGGTCTTGATCCCCAAACCTCACACCAAAGATGGCAAGAGAGAAATTAGGTTCTGTGTGGACTACAGAGGGCTCAACTCTGTCACCAAGACAGATGCATAACCTAAACCCAGAGAAGATAAATTAATTGAAACATTGGGTGCAGCCAAATTTCTAAGTACCTTTGACTTAACTGCAGGGTACTGGCAAATTAGGATGGCACCTGGAGCAAAAGAAAAGATAGCATTATCTACACCTGATGGGCATTATCAGTTTACTGTTAAGCCCTTTGGCTTAATGAATGCCCCTGCCACCTTCCAAAGGTTGCTGAATCAAGCCCTTGCTGGCTTGGAGTCCCTTCAGTGCAGTATATCTGTATGATATTGCTGGTTTTAGCTCCAGCTGGCAGGATCACCTGGTCCACCTAGGGAACGTTTTGCAGGCCTTGCAATCAGCAGGCCTCTCCATTAAAGCTTTTAAGTGCCAAATAGGGCAGGGCACAGTTGTATACTTGGCCCACCTTGTAGGTGGATGCCAAGTGCAACCCTTACAACACAAGATCCAGGCAATTCTGGACTGGGAAGCTCCAAAAACCCATACTCAAGTCAGGGAATTCCTTGGCTTGACTGGACACAATAGGAGGTTGCGCTCATCCTCTTTCTTTGAAGAGGTGTAGGAAAGTGCCACCGTTGGCATGGTCAGGGTTACATTATTAAACCTTAATGTACTTGGTTTAAGTGCGCCGGCAAAGAGAATAGCATTACTCTCATTACTTACAGAATCCAAATGTGACCCTGAGACTGGAGTTGAGGCGTTATTCTTTAACGATTACGTTGGTCTACGCTCTGATTGACCATCAAGAATCCTTTTTTCAGGATGCAGTGGGGCGAGTGTTGGCCTCAGCTGACACAGACATACCCATAGGTGAGGACTTCAATATAGTGGGCAATGCCACCCTAAATAGGTCAGCACAACATGAAGGCCAGATGGGAGCAGTCTCGGCACTGGACCGAAATGGCTTGCAGACATGGTGCTTATAGATGTGTGGCGGCAGCGTAATTCCGTGATGAAAGCATACACCTTCTCAGACGCTCACCCGATCTATGCGTGCATAGATTTCTTTCATACTTCCCTATAATCCTGTCGGCCATGACATTGGGTGCCATGTTGGCTGACATCAGAGTGTTGGCTCTTTCAGACTACTCACCTGTTATTCTTACTCTACACTTACCGGGGGGCACCCTAACAACGCACCTGGCGCTTGAATCCTAGATTACTCATTCATTAATCCCACATTTCTGAAGTCACTGATGTTATAAGTGCCTTTCAGGCTACCACTGACGCTCAGGATACTCCTTCTCACCTTACTGTGAGACACAGTTTTAAAGGGCCACTTCATCGCCATTTCGGCTAGGCTTAATAGAGACCAGAGGGACAAACATATACCACTCGAGAGGAGAGCTTTAATGAATTAGAGAAGGTACACACTCTTACAGTTTCCTACAAAGTGAGGCACTAACTCACACTGGCTCGTAAACAACTTTGGGACATGGACAAAGCAGAATATGCGCTGCTGCACATCAAACCGAAGTACTACAAAGGGAGTAACAAAGTAGGCTACCTACTGGCTCAACAACTCCATTGCCAAACCATACAACAGTGTGTAGCAGAAATTGTGGACCCACAGCATCTACCAAGATGCTCCAATAGCGCAGGAATTTGAACACTTTTACTCCACTTTTAGCACCGCAAAAGCTCTCAATGTGGAAGCTGCAGCAGACTACTCCACCCAGGCTCCAGTTACCCGACTTCTGGAACCCAACACATCCTCATTAGAAAGGGGTATCTACCCAGATAAAGTACTCATGGCTATACATGCCTACCCATGGTCAAAGCTCCCAGGCAGGATGGCTACACTTCAGAATTATATAAAGCATTTGCTGCTACTCTTGCCCCCATTCTAGCATGCTTATATAACTCCTTCAATGAAACTGGTGCCCTCGCAGACTCCATGAGGATGGCTACTATCACGGTCTTTCCTAAGCCAGGCCAAATACTGCATACTGGGCCTCATACTGGCCCATCTCTCTACTAAATGTTGATGCAAACGTTTTTACCAGAATCCTAACATCTCTGTTGGCGCCCTACATGCAAGGCCTTATTGACCCAGACTAATCCATTTTATTACCCAAAAGAGACTGCAGCAACAACACCAAGCACCTTTGTCACCTCTTAGACAAGACAACATGCTCACGAGTGCCGGCACTGCTCTTATCTGTTGATGCAGACAAGGCCTTTGACTGCATGCACTGACCATATCTTCAACTGGTGCTTGCTGAATTTGGATTGGGCACACTATTTCAGAAATGGGTAGGGTGCACCTATGCTGATCCAGCGGCATGGGTTAGAGTTATTGGAGTGATGTCCCGGCTGTTTGGAGTGTCCAGGTGCACCTACCTTGGTTGTCACTTCTCCCCATTGCTGTTCACCCTCTACATTGAGCCTTTTGCCGAACGGGTTTGAATGTACCCTTTCATAACGTGCATACCGATGGCGGGGCAGAGACCATAAATTAGCACTCTGTGCCCGACAATGTACACAGTGGCCCAGCCATTTAAGTGCTGCGCGCTGCTTATGTGGGAAACTTACAATTTTGGCCAAGCTTCTAGGTTTAAAGTTGATCCCCCAAAGACCCAGGCCTTTAACCTTACCATTCCTGTGGAAGACCAAGCCAAGCTCAAGAGGCTATTCCCATTTGAGTGGGCTACTCAAGAGGTTGGATACCAGGGACTGCAAATTCACTTCATACCAGTGTGCCTATCCCAGGACAACTGCATCACCCTTCTTTCCAAAATTAGGTTAAAGCTGGTTTTGTTGTGAAAATATATGCTATCCTGATTTAGGAGACCAGCAGCGGTCAAAATCACCTTACTCCATAAAATCCTCTGTCATGCAGACACTGCCCTTGAAACCCCCTGCACACACATTAGACAAACTACAACACCTCATTAATGATTTCATTTGGGCGGGAAGAAGGCAAAGAAACAGGCCTATCTGAGTCAGACAGACGGGGGATTAGGCATATACCACACCTAGAACATTACTGTCATGCAGCACAGCTGGTTGAATGGCTGAGAAACATTGATGCTTCATACACCAGGCAGTAGCAGGTATACATATTTGCAAGGTACTATGGCTCCCTAAAGTGCACCGACCAGTGGGAGTATATATTTCCCCTGGTCTTAGGGAAATTGTGGGGGTGTGGGACATGGTCCAACTCACATGACATTTCTCCTCCCACATATCATCCCTAACCGCGATCATAGGCAACCCTACTTTTCCACCAGTGTCAGAGGAGTCCACCCTCTTCAAATGGCAGGAAGCCAACTGTAAGGGGGCAGGAAACTTTTGTCACAGGCGGGTGACTTCCACCAACTCCGTACTATCTACAACCTTCCATCCACTGCCTAGTGGCAATATATCTCTTAACGCCATTGGTTCCTGCAAGCACATATTCACCTTTAGTAAGCCGACCCCTTGCACTGTTTGAAAAATGGCTTCTTACATGTCAATCCGATAAACGCATTCTCTTCAATATTTACACCTTTCTCCTTACCCCTGTCACCCATTCTAAGTCACTGCCTTAGAAGAGATGGGAAGTTGAATGCGAGTGCACTTTATCCCCCAAAGAATGGCTTTGACCAGCAGCACATCAGTCAGAGATGCTTCCTAAAATAGCCCATTATTGGTATTATACCCCAGCTAGGATGGCCCAGTGGCACCTTGGTGTGTCTCCAAACTGTTGGAGACACTGTGGCCAGATAGGTACTCTGACACACTTACAGAAGTGCCTAGATTTTCTAGTTAAATCTTGTTGGGTCTCTCCAATGCACTGACCTATCCTTTGTGATCTATGCGAGGGGGAGGGCAATCACTTTGGCTCTGGGGGTCTGCCAAACAGACTCTGTTGTTCTGTTGAGGTACAGAGGAAATCCCAGCGCAACTTGATGGCTACATAAAAATATGGGAATTCCTGGGAATGGAGAAACCGACAGCAGTCCTACAGCACACATTACCACGGTTTGACAAAACTTAAGGCCCTTGCATACCTTTTCTATTGGGTGAATTTAGGGAACTGACTTGCCGGATCTATCTCACTCAGCTGACTCACACTCACAATTGATGCACAGGGCTTCCAGTATTGTGCCCTCTGTTCAATATGCACTACTTCATGTGAATGATATTTATGTGGTCTCACCGAAACCTGGACGAACTCGGCCTCTGAACCTGACATAGCCACCGACATCCCTGAAGGCTACAAGATCACCAGGAGAGACCGCAGCAATACACTAGGAGGAGGAATCACCATAGTCCACAAAAGCACCATCAAAGTCTCGATGAGCACCCACGACACCCTCAACCTCACCGAACACCTCCACTTCATCAACTACATCAACGCCAACACCACCCTCAAGGGAACACTGATCTACAGAACCCCGGGCCCCCAAGCACAATTCTGCGACACCATCGCCGACATCGTCAGCGCCCAGGCCCTCGCCTCAGCAGAATGCATCCTCCTCGGTGATCTGAACTTCCATCTAGAAAACAACAACGACATCAACACCAGCCACCTACTGGACAACCTCGCAAACCTCGGCCTCAAACAACTCGTCACATCACCCATTCACACAGCAGGCCACACACTCAACCTCATCTTCTCTGCCAGCAGCCACGTCTCATTCAGCCACACCACCGAACTCTGCTGGACAGACCACCGCTACATCCACTTCTCCTACCAGAAACCAGCCACTCCCCACCACCGCACACAACCCCCCCCCGACGCAACTGGAGCAAAATCTCAGCAGAACAACTGATGTCCACCCTCGCCCAGGCCCCACCGCCAGGAACCCCGGACCCCGACACATCCGCCACCAACCTGCATCGCTGGATAGAAGACTGCACTAACACCCTAGCGCTGCTCAAAAAACCATCAAACACCCTCCACAGCGCCAAGGCCAGCTGGTTCACCCCAGACCTACAGAACTCCAAACGAGAATGCCACAGAATGAATAAGACCTGGCGCCAGGATCGTACTGATGCAAACCACATCGCACTCAAGGAGTCTATCCGAAAGCATCACCAGTTGATCCACACCACCAAAAGAACCCACTTCAAAAGCCGCTTAGACAACAACGCTCACAACAGTAAAGAACTCTTCGGCATCGTCAAAGAGCTCTCAAACCCCAGGACCTGCTCCAACAAAACCCCGCCTTCGCAGGAGCTCTGCAACACCCTTGCCACCCATTTCCACCGCAAGATAGAAGAAATCCACAACAGCTTCCACCCCAGAACCCACCTACAGACCACAGGCACCCTCGAACCCAACGCCCCAAGCAACACCAACCTCCTCCACACCTGGGCCCTCGTCAACAAAGAAGACATCGCCAACACCATGGCCTCCATCCACTCCGGATCCCCATCGGACCCTTGCCCGCACCACATCTTCAATAAAGCAAGCAACATCATCGCTCCCCACCTCTGCAACATCATCAACAGCTCCTTCGAGTCAGCCACCTTCCTGGAAATCTGGAAACACGCAGAAGTCAAGGCCCTACTGAAGAAACCCAAGGCGGACCCAGATGACCCGAAGAACTACCGGCCGATCTCCCTCCTTCCCTTCCCAGCCAAGGTCATCGAAAAAATCATCAACTCCCAACTTTCGTGTTTCCTGGAAGACTGCAAGGCGCTCGATACCATCCAATCCGGATTCCGAAAAAATCACATCACCGAGACCACACTCATCGCTGCCACGGATGACATCAGGACCATGCTTGACGAAGGCGAAACCGCAGTACTCATCCTCCTGGACCTATCTGCAGCCTTCAACACAGTATGTCATCACACCCTCTGTACACGACTCCACAACACCGGAATCAGCGACAAGGCGCTCGACTGGATCCCGTCATTTCTCACCGGCAGGTCCCAGAGAATCCGCCTTCCGCCGTTCCTGTCAGAAGCCTCCGAGATCATCTGTGGCGTCCCCCAGGGATCATCCCTCAGCCCATTACTCTTCAATGTTTACATGGGCCCAGTAGCCAACATCGCACGGACCCACCTCATCAACATAGTTTCCTACGCAGACGACAACCAGCTAATCCTCTCCCTCACAAAAGACCCTACAACTGCAAAAATCAACCTCCACAATGGACTTCACGCCATCTCCAGCTGGATGGAATCAAGCCTCCTCAAGCTAAACACTGATAAAACAGAGATCCTTATCTTCGGCTCCGACCCCTCAGCGTGGAACGACTCCTGGTGGCCTAGCTCCTTAGGCACCGCACCTTCGCCCACCACCCACGCACATTACCTGGGTTTCATGTTGGACTCCACTCTCAGCATGACACAGCAGGTCAACGCAATATCCTCTTCCTGCTACAACACTCTCCACATGCTCCGCAAGATCTTCAAGTGGATTCCCGTCGCGACCAGGAAAACTGTCACCCACGCCCTGGTCAGCAGCAGATTGGACTACGCTAACGCTCTATATGCAGGGACAACCGCCAAGCTGCAACGGATCCAGAACGCATCCGCCCGCCTCATCCTCGATATCCCACGCCGCAACCACATCTCCCCCCACCTCAGAGACCTGCACTGGCTACCCGTATCGAAGAGGATCACCTTCAAGCTCCTGACCCACGCACACAAAGCTCTCCACAACACAGGTCCAGCCTACCTCAACAACAGACTCACCTTCCACGCTCCCACCCGCCATCTTCGCTCCGCCAGCCTCGCCCTCACCACCGTCCCCCGCATCCGCTGCACCACCGCCAGAGGAAGATCCTTTTCACACCTCGCCGCCAAGACCTGGAACTCCCTACCATTCCACCTACACCAGACCCAGGACCTCCTGATGTCCAGGAAACACCTCAAGACGTGGCTCTTCGACCAGTAGCGTCCCCCTCCCCAGCGCCTTGAGACCCTAATGGGTGAGTAGTGCGCTTTATAAATGGATTGATTGATTGGGGTCCCTAAATCTATTCTGTCACCCCTCTTCCTTATTCATGACCCTTTCCCCCTTTACGCTTGCATGATATTATCTTATGATTGCTTTCTCCCACAGGCCTGCAGATGTAGGTGGGTTGTTGTTGTACTATATACTGGTTTAAACCAACTAGCAGCTCTAAACCTGAACTTGTGTAAAAAAAAAAAAAAGAAGTCATAAACATTCGATTCTACAAAAATGGAATTTCCATGACATTAGCTGAGCAAGAAGTAAATACATGTTTCTGTCAGTTATTTGTCTAAGTATTTATTCACCATGTCTTTTTAATATTACTTTAGCCTAATATTTCAACATTCTATGATTCTCCATTTTTGTTGACAGACCTTAATATGTAAAACAACAAAAGTACACTGTTCCATAAAGGAGAGAAAAAGAAAAGTTAGAGTGACCTGAAATATCAGGAGCAAGGACCCTCAAGCATCATAATAGATGTCTGGCATCATCATTGGGAAATGCTCCTCGTCAGGCCGGCAGTGCAATACCTGACGGGCTCCCCAGAGGGAGGAGCACTGAACTGTAGTGTTCTGATAGTTACAGCAATAAACTCGGAGAAAAACCCTACTAGGAATCCTCCTTAAACAGGGTCAACATGTTTCGCGTCGTGTGGTCCCTGCGGATCCAATGACGCTTCATCAGGACCAAAATGTTAATGCGCTCTTCTCCAATCAAACAAAAATCATACTCACAAAGTCGTTCACTTACATAGTGGAGTATTAGGTTAAGTCACAGTCAGGTCGCCCACCCCTAAGTCAGGAACAGGCTCCTTGGTAAGTACGTCCCCAAGACTCGGCTATCAGTGCTTGTGCCGAAGGTCCAAGCTATGGGTTCGACGTCCCGGAGTTTGTTTGATTGGAGAAGAGCGCATTAACATTTTGGTCCTGATGAAGCGTCATTGGATCCGCAGGGACCACACGACGCGAAACATGTTGACCCTGTTTAAGGAGGATTCCTAGTAGGTTTTTTCTCTGAGTTTATTGCTTATCGAAAGTAATGGAGCATTGACACTCATTATATTACTTTCTCTTGTTTTTAATCTTGGTTTCATCCCTGACTATTGATTAAAATGATGATATATGTAGGGTTGTTTCACCAATTTTACCCTTAATCCTTTTTGTTCTCTCCACTGGGTTCAGGTGCTCGAATGATAGCACTTACTTCCCTAGATAGTTAGTTTTCATCTGTAACTTTCAGAACACTACGGTTCAGTGCTCCTCCCTGTGGGGAGCCCGTCAGGTATTGCACTGCCGGCCTGACGAGGAGCATTTCCCAATGATGATGCCAGACATCTATTATGATGCTTGAGGGTCCTTGCTCCTGATATTTCAGGTCACTCTAACTTTTCTTTTTCTCTCCTTTATGGAACAGTGTACTTTTGTTGTATTGCATTATTGTAGGGAGAGTGTACACTGGACCAATCAATCTCCCGGTCCCTCCCCCCTCCTACATTATACTTAATATGTAAAATACAGTTGATGCTTTTCGTGGCACATCAAGATAATCTGAGTTTACAGCATTTTTAATTGATGACAGAGTTAAATGACTTCGAATTGTGTAAAGGCATCTCATAGCTAGTATATATTTATCATATTATTTAGAAAATTATTTAAGAATAGAATATCCCTTCCGCAAATGCTGAAATATTTGTTGTAAATCCCCTTTAATCAGTTGACATACCCAATCACTCTATTATTCCATTACTTTAAAAAAAAAGTTTCCAGTTAATCTTTGTTTTTAAACTAAATAGGAAACGAAAGGCAATCACCTTTTCAGACAAATTATTGCATTGAGTAGATCTTGAATAGAAAAAAATTAGTGTTTCGGATAAAACAAAACGTTATCTGAAGGAGAATGGTGGGATGAAGATTTTTCTAATTCTGTACTGACTACTGTTTGCTTCAGGAGGAGGGTAGTATTGTCTAGAGATGTAGAGCACTAGCTGCACCAACATGAGTGAAAAGGTACAGACTACCACTGAAGTATGTACCACATTTACCCTAATGCACTGGGGAAAACTGGATGCTGGGATGTGAGGCAGTGTGCCCTCCCCTCCCCCCGTTTAAAACGGTTCCCTTGAGCCAATAAGATGGTGAGCTCTGGTTGATGTACCTGTGTGCTTGTGAGTGGTGCTGAGACCTGAGAAGACTTTGGCAGCATTTCCTGCAGCCCCACAAAAATGCAGACTGCTTTCTACTGCTGAAATCCTAAATCCAGAAAAGCGTGTCTAGCTGCACCAACATGGGTAAAAAAATTACAGACTACCACTGAACTAAGCGTTAACTTGTGCCGTATTTACCATAATGCATAGGGGCAAACTGACTGCTGGGATGTGAGGGAGTGTGCTTCCACCCCCCTACTGTTCGTTTCACTTGACCTCTTTAGCTGTGCTAAGCTTGTTTTAATGAAATAGGAGCATAACTTTTTTCTGTCATCATCAGATGCTTAAGAATTCTAACCATAACTAGAGGTTCGATGGCATATGTTGCTGCAGATACACATGTTTAGCACAGTCCGCTGCCTGGTGTTGGGCTCGGAGTATTACAAGTTGTTTTTCTTCGAAGAAGTCTTTTTTGGTCACGGGACCGAAGGACTCCTCCCTCTTCGGCTCCATTGCGCATGGGCGTCGACTCCATCTTAGATAGTTTTTTTCCGCTGTCGGGTTCGGACGTATTCCTTTTCGCTCCGTGTTTCGGTTCGGAAAGTTAGTCAGAATCTCGGAAGAAAGCGTCGGTATTGTTCCGTTCGGTATCGGGATAGTTAGGTACATCGACACCGATCATCGGAAGACTTTGGGGTAGCTTCGATTCCCCCATCGGGGCCTGGTCGGCCCGACCGCGTGCGACATCGAAGCCGAGGGAACGGACCCCGTTTCGTTTCTGCCCAAAATGTCACAGTAAGTATCCTTATACAGATCAGCACTTGGTCTGTAACTTGTGCTTGTCCCCCGAGCACAAGGAGGATACCTGTGAGGCCTGTTGAGCCTTCCGGTCCAGAAAAACACTCCGGGACCGAAGAGCCAGGCGTCTACAAATGGCGTCCACGCCAACAAAACAACGTTTCGCCGACGAAGAGGAAACTTTCTCGGTTCCGGAATCAGAATCCGGAGACTCCGACGTCGAACAACAGCAACAAACAGTGAGTAAGACGTCGAAAATTAAAACCATCGAGAAGACAAAAGCCCAGGGGACGCCACTGCCAACAGGCCATGGCTCGACCCATAAGACCGGCGACCCGTCGAAGGCGCCCAAAAAGGGCACGCCCATAGCGAAGACACCCGACTCCGGTCGAGGGACCGCCATGGAGCAACCTCGGAGCCGAGAGGCAAAAACAAGATGCCGGCACCGAAAAACCTCGGCACCGAGACACACTGCCGAAATCCACAAAAATTCTGTCGGTGCCGAAGCCGAAAAAAGATTCTCTCTCGGCGCCGAAAAGTTCCACACCTTCATCCTACACAGAGGAACAAGGAATAAGTGGCCAGATGCACAAATTTGGACAAGAGCTCCAAAGTGTAGAATCAGACTACACACAAAAGAGACTGTACATCCAGCAAGACACAGGGAAGATATCAACCCTTCCCCCAATAATAAGGAAAAGAAGGATCGGACTTCTTAAGGATGACGCACAACCACAAGCCAAAGTGGTTAAAAAAGTCACGCCTCCGCCCTCTCCACCACAACAGGCATCGCCGGCACAAACACCGCCACAAATGCACTCACCAGCGCAAACTACCATAAGTCAAGATAATCAGGATCAAGACGCTTGGGACCTATATGACACCCCAGTGCCGGACAATGATCCCGATTCATACCCCACAAAGACGTCACCGCCAGAGGACAGTACCTCATACTCGCAACTGGTGGCTAGGGCTGCAGAATTCCACAATGTCCAACTGCATTCCGATCCTATAGAGGATGATTTTTTATTTAACACCCTCTCGGCTACACATAGCCAATGTCAATGTCTCCCAATGCTACCAGGGATGTTACGGCACGCAAAACAAATTTTTGAAGAGCCCATAAAATCAAGAGCCATCACCCCAAGGGTGGATAAGAAATACAAACCACCACCCACAGACCCAGTGTTTATTACTTCGCAGTTACCACCTGACTCCGTAGTAGTAGGGGCAGCTCGCAAGAGAGCAAATTCCCATACATCTGGCGACGCCCCACCTCCGGACAAAGAAAGCAGAAAATTTGATGCAGCAGGAAAAAGAGTAGCATCACAGGCAGCCAACCAGTGGCGCATCGCAAATTCTCAAGCGCTGCTGGCCAGATATGACCGCGCACACTGGGATGAGATGCAACTTCTCGTAGACCATCTTCCCCAGGAATACCAAAAAAGGGTGCAGCAAATAGTTGAAGAGGGACAAACCATCTCAAACAATCAAATCCGCTCTTCACTGGACGCAGCCGATACTGCAGCGAGAACAGTCAACACTGCTGTCACCATAAGGAGACACGCTTGGCTCCGCACTTCAGGCTTCAAACCTGAAATCCAGCAGGCTGTCCTTAATATGCCCTTCAACGAGAAACAACTTTTTGGCCCTGAAGTGGACACAGCCATTGAAAAACTTAAAAAGGACACAGACACGGCCAAAGCCATGGGCGCACTCTACTCCCCGCAGAGCAGAGGCTCTTTTAGAAAAACTCCATTTAGAGGGGGGTTTCGTGGCCAACCCACAGACACCACCAGCCAACAAACAAGAACCACACCATATCAGGGTTCATTCCAAAGGGGAGGTTTCAGGGGATATAGAGGGGGTCAATTCCCAAGGAGTAGGGGAAGATTCCAAACTCCAAAAACACCTCCACCTAAACAGTGACTTTCAAGTCACACAACCCCTTCACTCAACACCAGTGGGGGGAAGACTAAGCCAATTCTACCAATCTTGGCAGCAGATTACAACAGACAATTGGGTATTAACAATAATCCAACATGGCTATTGCATAGAATTCCACAAATTCCCACCAAACATCCCTCCAAAAACACGCCAAATGTCACCACAACATTTAGAACTTTTAGGACTAGAAGTTCAAGCACTACTGCAAAAGGATGCAATAGAGTTAGTACCAGTACAACAAAAAAACACAGGAGTTTACTCCCTGTACTTTCTAATTCCAAAAAAAGACAAAACATTAAGACCAATATTAGATCTCAGGACACTAAATACCTACATCATATCGGACCACTTTCACATGGTCACACTACATGACATCATTCCACTGCTCAAACAGCAAGATTACATGACCACATTAGACCTAAAAGATGCGTACTTTCATATACCGATACATCCTTCTCACAGAAAGTACCTAAGGTTCGTATTCAAAGGAATACATTACCAATTCAAGGTGTTGCCATTCGGAATAACAACTGCACCAAGAGTATTCACAAAATGTCTAGCAGTAGTAGCAGCACATATCAGGAGACAACAGATACATGTGTTTCCTTACCTAGACGATTGGCTAATCAAGACCAACACAGTAAAAAAGTGCACAAACGACACCACATATGTCATACAAACCCTTCACAAACTGGGTTTCTCCATCAACTATACAAAGTCACACCTCGAACCGTGTCAGACACAACAATATCTAGGGGCAACCATCAACACATCAAAAGGAATTGCCACTCCAAGTCCACAAAGAGTGCAAGCATTCCACAAGGTAATAAGTGCTATGTTTCCAAACCAAAAGATACAAGCAAAATTTGTGCTAAAACTTCTAGGCATGATGTCATCATGCATAGCCATTGTCCCAAACGCAAGACTACACATGCGACCCTTACAACAGTGCCTAGCATCACAATGGTCACAGGCACAGGGTCAACTTCAAGATCTGGTGTTGGTAGACCGCCAAACATACCTCTCGCTTCTATGGTGGAACAGCAACAATTTAAACAAAGGGCGGACATTTCAGGACCCAGTGCCTCAATACGTTATAACAACAGATGCTTCCATGACAGGGTGGGGAGCACACCTCAATCACCACAGCATTCAAGGACAATGGGATGTACACCAAACAAACTTTCATATAAATTACCTAGAACTGTTAGCAGTATTTCTAGCGTTAAAAGCCTTTCAACCCATAATAACACACAAATACATTCTTGTCAAAACAGACAACATGACAACAATGTATTATTTAAACAAACAAGGAGGAACACACTCAACACAATTGTGTCTCCTAACACAAAAAATATGGCAGTGGGCGATTCACAACCACATTCGCCTACTAGCACAATTTATTCCAGGGATCCAAAACCAACTAGCAGACAACCTTTCGCGAGACCACCAACAAGTCCACGAATGGGAAATTCACCCCCAAGTTCTGAACAAGTACTTTCAAATTTGGGGAACACCCCAGATAGATTTGTTCGCAACAATAGAAAACGCAAAATGCCAAAACTTCGCATCCAGGTACCCACACCGCGAATCACAAGGCAATGCTCTATGGATGAGTTGGTCAGGGATATTTGCATACGCTTTTCCCCCTCTCCCTCTCCTTCCATATCTAGTAAACAAATTGAGTCAAAACCAACTCAAACTCATACTGATAGCACCCACATGGGCAAGACAACCTTGGTATACAACTCTACTAGACCTTTCACTAGTACCGCATGTCAAACTACCCAACAGACCAGATCTGTTAACACAACACAAACAACAGATCAGGCATCCAAACCCAGCATCATTGAATCTAGCAATTTGGCTCCTGAAATCCTAGAATTCGGACACTTAGACCTCACACAAGAATGTATGGAGGTCATAAAACAAGCTAGAAAAGCTTCCACTAGACACTGCTATGCATCTAAGTGGAAAAGATTTGTTTGCTACTGCCATACCAATCAAATCCAACCATTGCATGCCTCTACGAAGGACATAGTGGGATACTTACTACATTTGCAAAAAGCGAATCTCGCTTTTTCATCTATAAAAATACACCTCGCAGCAATATCTGCTTACCTACAAACTACTCATTCATCGTCTCTATTTAGAATACCAGTTATTAAAGCATTCATGGAAGGGCTAAAAAGAATTATACCACCAAGAACACCACCAGTTCCTTCATGGAACCTTAACATCGTCTTAACAAGACTCATGGGTCCACCTTTCGAACCCATGCATTCCTGTGAAATGCAATATCTAACGTGGAAAGTCGCATTTCTCATTGCAATCACATCCCTCAGAAGAGTAAGTGAAATACAGGCATTTACCATACAAGAACCATTTATTCAAATACACAAAAATAAAATAGTTCTAAGAACAAATCCAAAATTTCTACCAAAAGTAATCTCACCATTCCATTTAAATCAAACAGTAGAATTGCCAGTGTTCTTCCCACAACCAGATTCCGTGGCTGAAAGGGCACTACATACATTAGACATCAAAAGAGCACTAATGTACTACATTGACAGAACAAAGCTAATCAGGAAAACAAAACAACTGTTCATAGCTTTTCAAAAACCACACATAGGAAATCCAATCTCTAAACAAGGCATTGCTAGATGGATAGTCAGATGTATTCAAACATGCTATCTTAAAGCCAAGAGAGAATTGCCTATTACACCAAAGGCACACTCAACCAGAAAGAAAGGTGCTACAATGGCCTTTCTAGGAAACATTCCTATGAGCGAAATATGTAAGGCTGCAACCTGGTCTACGCCTCATACATTTACTAAACACTACTGTGTAGACGTACTAAATGCACAACAAGCTACAGTGGGCCAAGCTGTACTAAGAACATTATTCCAAACTACTTCAACTCCTACAGGCTAAACCACCGCTTTTAGGGGAGGTAACTGCTTTATAGTCTATGCTAAACATGTGTATCTGCAGCAACATATGCCATCGAACTGAAAATGTCACTTACCCAGTGTACATCTGTTCGTGGCATTAGTCGCTGCAGATTCACATGTGCCCTCCCGCCTCCCCGGGAAGCCTGTAGCCGTTTAGAAGTAGATCTTAAATCTTAAACATTTGTACATTTGTAAATAATTATTATAAACTTTTTATGTACATACGTATTCACTCCATTGCATGGGCACTATTTATAGCAAACAACTCCATCCTCACCCTCTGCGGGGAAAACAATCTAAGATGGAGTCGACGCCCATGCGCAATGGAGCCGAAGAGGGAGGAGTCCTTCGGTCCCGTGACCAAAAAAGACTTCTTCGAAGAAAAACAACTTGTAATACTCCGAGCCCAACACCAGGCAGCGGACTGTGCTAAACATGTGAATCTGCAGCGACTAATGCCACGAACAGATGTACACTGGGTAAGTGACATTTTCATTACTCATTTGATTCCTGGTTTGCCAGGGGTTTGACTGAAGACATATTTCTGAAGGTTCACTTCTGCTTTAATTAGCGTAACCTTTGGACATCTGCTAGTTCCTTGTCTTATTACTCTGTTGTGGCTTAACGATGATACCGGTACAACTCGTTAAGTGAAATAGAGACGGCTCCACGCAGTCCTCCCTCACCAGCCAGTTATTTCAACTGACTCGGTGTAGGAATTCCACCTGGAACCTCGTCCCAAGTTCTAACCCTAACATTCCTGCATTACATTCTTTAAAGGAAAGGAACATGTCCGATATAACACATCTTCTCATTTGAAACAAAAAAATAAAAAATAACACAATAAAATACAATTAAAACCTCATAAAACAGAGTGAAGGTAATAGAAACAAGCATTTACTACTATATATATATATATACACACACACACACATTTGATGACCTAACAAAATCTTTCAAATACTCCGGAATCTTGTGGTTCCTTTAAGTCCTTCTCGTTTCCACAACTACACCCTTTCACCCTCAATCACGCTCTCCTTCCCACACCTATTTGGATTTTCTCTACCAACATCTTTATGAAGAAACGACTTGTCATCTATTAACATGTAACTGCTGTACCCCTTCTCTTCTTTAACTTTTTCCGAATTCGCACCACCATACCATGCCACTTTTCTCAAGTTCCACTTCTCACCATTTTCCAATACGATAAAAAAATGATGCACCTCCTTTACTCTAAATGGATCTCGAAAGTTCCTCCAATTCCCTGATCATTTATTTGCCTTAATCTTAACCCAGTCTCCTTTCTGAATTTTTCTACATTTATTTGTGCTACTAACCATGGTAGTTCCACCACTACCACTGTCTTGAATTTCTTTGTGAGAATCCAAGCCAATATCTAGCAAATTCCTCATCCATGCTGGGAAATTTTTTGTTCCCACTTTCCTTCCCCTCATTAATTCAAAAGGAACCTTCCCCGTAACACTATTCCTAGTTTTACGGTATGCCCACACAAGATCCGACACTGTAGATTTAATATTATTGCGATTTGTCACAGCCATCTGAATTGCCCCTTTACTAAACGATTGGCCCTTTCAACCATACCATTTGCTTGTGAGTTGTAGAGACTGGCCTGAGAATGCTTGATGCCTGTCTCTTCTAAAAAAAAAAAAAAAAAAAAAAAAAAAAAAAAAAGCAATATTCTAATTTCTGCAGGTACTGCGTCCCATTATCTGTTATAATGATATTAGGATAACCCTCTTCCTTGAATAGTTCTTAAAAGACTTTTATCGTAGATCTTCGTCCAGGCGTCAGGTTCCTTTGTTACCAGGCAGTCGCGGTCAGGGGGAGCCTTTGGATCCTCTCTAAAGGCGTCGCTGTGGGGGTGCAGGGAGGTCGACTCAGGGTGTCCACGTCATTGGAGTCGCCTAGGAGTCCTCTCTGCTGTGTTGGTTTCTCCAAACTCTAGCCTGGGGCGTCAGGAGTAGAATGTGAAGACTCACGCTTCTGGCGTGAAGTTAGTTTCTGGACAGAGCCACTGTCCTCAGGAGGTTCTTGGTCCTTTAGGTGCAGGTCAGTCCTCCGAGTCCTCAGAGGTCGCTGGTCCCGCTGGATGCATCGCTGTGCAGGTTCTTTGAGTCTGGAGACAGGCCGGTAGGGCTGGGGCCAAGTCAGTTGTTGTCTCCGTCATCTCTGCGGGGCTTTCAGGTCAGCAGTCCTTCTTTCTTCGGGTTGCAGGAATCTTATTTCCTGGGTTCATGGTCGCCCCTAAATACTACATTTTTGGGTGTGTTTAGGTCTCGGGGGCAGTAGCCAATGGCTACTGTCCTTGCGGGTGGCTACACCCTCCTTGTGCCTCCTCCCTGAGGGTAGGGGAGTACATCCCTATTCCTACTGGGGGAATCCTCCAAAACCACGATAGAGGATTTCTTAAGGCAGGGGTCACCTCAGCTCAGGACACCTTAGGGGCTGTCCTGACTGGTGAGTGACTCCTTGTTTTTCTCGTTATCTCCTCTGGACTTGCCGCCAAAAGTGGGGGCTGTGTCTGGAGGGGCGGGCATCTCGACTAGCTTGGATGCCCTGGGGCCCTCTAACAAAAGGCATGAGCTTTTGAGGCTCACCACCCGGTGTTACGGTTCCTGCAGGGGAGGTGAGAACACCTCCACACAGTGCAGGCTTTGTTCCTGGCCGCAGCGTGACAAAGACACTCACCCCATGTGGCCAGAAACCCGTCTGGTTTTGGCAGGCTGGCAGGAACTGGTCAGCCTCACACTGGTGTTTGGACTGGTATACATGGGGCATCTCTAAGATGCCCTCTGTGTTTTTTTTTTCAATAAATCCCACACTGGCATCAGTGTGGATTTATTGTGCTGAGAAGTTTGATACCAAACTTCCCAGATTTCAGTGTAGCCATTATGGAACTGTGGAGTTCGTAATTGACAGACTCCCAGACCATATACTATTTATGGCTACCCTGCACTTATAATATCTAAGGTTTGGCTTAGACACTGTAGGGGCATAGTGCTCATGCAGCTGTGCCCTCACCTCTGGTATAGTGCACCCTGCCTAAGGGTTGTAAGGCCTGCTAGAGGGGTACTCTTCATTGATGCCCTTTTGGACCCAGTCTGGCTGCCTGAGGAAAACCATCTTCCACCCTGGAAGTCAACCGAGTTGTGGCATACCATTGTTGTCCTGCTCTAGTTAACCCCCTTTTTCTATTAACCCATCGTTCACCTGAGAGCTTAGTCATCCTGCTCCACGTGGCACTCAACAGGGACCTTCCCTAACTGTCCTATGAGTTCAAGAGCCAAAATGCTTGGAAGGCTGGCAAAAGAAGATGTTAATGGTGGGAAAATGGCTCTGAAGTCCATCAATGCAGACTCATCTCACATGCTAGGCCCACACCTTATGGGTATGGTGCAGATGGTGGTACCTCATGTGCCCAAAGACATGAGCAGCCAGGTTCAAGAGGTGAACTAAGGTGGGCAGAATGGCTCGCTCCATTTTATTAAATCAGGACATACATTGCTAACGTGGTGCTACAGGCACTTCAGTCACAATCCAGAGCATGCCTGCCTGCTCCATAATCCATTTTCTCCTGATATTCAGGCAAATGTGATGGGCTTGTTTCTTGATGGAACACACTTGTTTGGCTTACTCTGCGTTGAAGTGGTTAAGGGCTAGTAAGAATATAAACTTCTCTTTGAGTCTTCAGCTACCATATTCATTGAGAGATTATCACTCATTTATGTATTTTGTTTGGCTTCTCAAGGAGATTCTCCATTTGCCAGCAGCAACAATACCGACCTCAAAACCAGCAAAGACCAAACTCCCCACTGGTCAGACAGTACCAGGCTAGAGCCAGAGGAAAGGTCCATAGATCCACCCAACAATCTTCCTTCTTTCCACTGTACAAGCAGGCCTTTTTAACTTCCCCTGGCCCATTAGGAGCTGGGTGAGGGGTCCTTCTCCTGGCCTGAAAGGCCATTACTTTGGTTACTTCTTACCAATGGCTCCTCCAGATAGTACAAAGGGGTTGCACCCTTCCCTTCCTTTAACTGCCCCTCACCCCATTCCCCTAGAGTACTTCATCTTCCTGCAACAGGAGGTAGCTGCACTCATACTGAAAGGAGCAGTGGAGTAATTGCCAAATCAAAGAAAAGTGTCAAGGGTGTTACACCCATTACTTCCTGGTGGCCAAGAAGGATGGTGGTCTGTGCCCGATCCTGGACCCGATAAATTTGGACTTCAGGATGCTGGTCCTTGCTCAGTTGTTGCTGGCAGTAGAAATTGGAAGACTGGATGATGTTACTCAACCTACAAAATACATACTTCCACATTCTGCGGTTGTACAAGAAGTATTCACATTTTGTGATGGTTCCTATTCACTTCCAATTTGCGATGCTTCCTTTTAGCTAAACACTGGCACCTCAAGTTTTAACAAAGGTGTAGGGGGTGGTTGCAGTCCACCTCAGATCATCAGGCATCCCAATTTACCCATACCTGGACAACTGGTTAATCAAAGCTGTGTCACCAGAAATGGTATCACGCTATCTTCAGTCAGCAGTGCCCATTCTTTTTGACTTGGGCTTTTCGTTCAGCGGGCTCAAATCTCACCTGTGGCCTTCCCAACAAATCCAGTTCATAGGGTTGGTGTGGGACACCACTCTGCTCCACACCATTCCTCCCCTTTACAGGACTGCCAGCATTAAGGATTGGTTCCATCCTTCCAACAAGGAGTGTGAGTTCTGTAGGTCCTGAATCTTCTAGGTTTGGTAGCTTCCTTTATTTTCCTACTTACACAAGTATGTTAGCACATGACTGCTGCAGTGGATACAGCACAGGGGGAGACCCTTTGGACCTCTTACTGATCTCACCCAGCACTGTAGCAGAAGTAGTTCAGTGGAGGAACGATCCAAACATAGAATGCAGGATGGTCTTCTCTCCCTCTCCAACTGTGGCTGCTGTAGTGCCTGATACTTCCATCTTAGGGTCTGGAGGTCACCTGGACGATTAGGAGATCAAAAGTCTCTGGTCGCAGAAAGAACAGGTTCTTCACATCAACCTGCTGGAACTGCAGAAGATTTGGCTGGTGCTTCCATCCAAGGTTATTCCTTCCAGATTGTAATGAACAACATGACAGCGATGTAGTACGTCAACAGGCAAGGGTGGAGTATGGTCTCACCTCCATTGCCTGGACGTTTTGAAACTGTAGTCTTGGGCACACGAACAAGGCCTCAGGTTAACTGCCATCACTTAGCAGGGTCTGTGAATGTCAGATGCTACAGCCGAAGCTGGTGTTATCTTGCCGATCACAAGTGGTATCTGATAGTGGAAGCAACTTCGCCCAGGGGGACACTCCTCAGTCAGATTTGTTCGCTTCCTTGGAGAATGCCCAGTGCCAGCAGTTCTGTGCCCTCAAGTATAATTTGAAGGGACCCAGGGAATACATTTCCCTTCAGGTGGAACCTAAAGGTGCATTATGCGTTTTTGCCCCATATCCTTGATTTATTGAGTTCTAAGAAGGTTTGCTAAGGCCAGAACCAAGTCACTCTCATAGCCCTGGATTGGTCAAGGAAAGTGTGATATGCAGATCTTCTGTGCTTCTCCACTTGTCCCCTGATCAAGCTGCCATTCAGGCTGACCTTCAGTCTCAGTCTCTGAGGCCTCCACCTACATGCCTGAAGATTCAGCAGGGACATTTGAGTTCCTTCCTGCTTCCACCGCAGGTGGTTGATGTCAATCTATCTGCGCATTGCCCCTCCACCAACATAGCTTACTTTGGCAGATGAAGCAACTTTGTTTGATGTTGTAGGAACAACAATATTGAACCTTTTCAGGCCAAATTGTCAAAGGTACTGGAATGTGTGCTTTCCTTTGCCTTGGAACAGTTTTGTGATTGGCACCTGCAAGGGGTATTCAGGTGCTTTGTCAGCATTCTTTGGCCTGCCAGACAAGCTGTCGCTTTAAAATTCCCCATTGTAATGCATTTCTTGAAGGGGTTGGCAAGCATGCGTCCCAAAACGCCTTTGTTGTTCCCCAAAGGGATTTTAATTTAGTTGTAACTTTTCTAATGGTAACTCTGAGCCAGTGCACAGTTGTCCCTTAAGAGTACGGACACTAAAAGCAGTATTTTTAATTGCTATTATTTCTGCAAGATGGGTGGGAGAATTCCAGGCTCTTAGTTCCTGTCCACCCTTTGCTTTTATTTTCCCTGACAAGTTGGTGTCGCAAACTAGTGATACTTTCCTGCCAGAAGTGTGGCTCCCTTCCACCTAAATTAGTCCATCACCCTTACCACTTTTTACCTGCTTCTTCATCCCAGTAAGGAAGAGGAGCACTTGTATAGGCAGGATCCTAGGCGGGTAGTCAACTACTACCTGGATCACACTAAGAACATACAAAGGAAAGGGAAAGTGGTGGAAAAGAGGACTCTGCCAAGATAGATCATACTCTGCATCACAGCGTGGTACACTTTGGCCATGAATGATCCTCTGAAAAGGATCAGAGTCCATTCCATCAGGGCCAAATCAAACACTTCAGCTCTCGCCAGAGGAATCTCCAAAGCAGGCATCTGCAAGGCAGCGACATGGGTGTTGCTTCACATTTTCTCTGAGCATTGCTGCCTTGATTGTGATGCACATAGGGATGGCTACTTTGCAAGATCCATCTTGCAAGACTTCCTTCTTTAATCATCCATCACCCTTCTTTTGGAGCAGTATATTGCTCTCTAATCTAGTCTACAGGCCAGGAAATCTGCAGGTTGAAGTATACAGCAGAAGAAAAAGTTACTTACCGACAGTAACGCTCTTTCTGGTGGATACTCCACCTGCAGATTCCTCACCAACCTGATTACCTCCCTGTTTGATGGATGTGTTATAGGGAAAGTTAATAGGATCCCAAAATCTGTTTTGGTACTGCACAACTCTTTGTTTTCAGTCCGTCCATGTTGGAAGAAAATGGATGAAAATGTACATTGTTTCACTGGGGCAGGCGCTATATGGCTCCAGTGATGTCCTCTGACACCACTCCGATGTTGATACAAAGTCAGTGCCCCTACCTGTGATGTGAGAACTTTAGAAGTTTCTGGATCCAGCCTGACACTTGGATTTTTTCTACAGGTGAGGAATCTGCAGGTAGATAGAGAATCCACCAGAAAGATCTTTATTGCAGGTAAATAACTTTTCATCCAGTGTTAGAGAAATAATTCTTTAGTAAATATGCAGATTACATAGGCAAGAAGTATAGCGCAATTAGTTTAAACATTGTTTTAATGGGCTCTGTTCTATTCCACCAGGCGAGGTCTTAAAATGATCTATTATTTATAAAGGATTCTAGCTCCTTTATAATATACTCTAATTTTTTTTTTTTTTTTTTTTTTTTTTTTTTTTTTGAATTAGAGAACCAGATTCCCAAATATTTGATTATTGTACTGAACTGTGCCAAAATATAAACCCTAAACGTAGCTTCAAACAGTATTTTTAAGGAACGGATCTCAAATTTGCCAGTGTTTAATTTAGATCCGTAAACAACAGAAACACCATTGAAATATAGTGTCGGACTTACCCATATAAAGAAGGATATCATTGTATACTCCGAGTATTTTATTTCATGAGTTCCAAATATTAATCTTTTATTAAGAGGATTGTGTTGAAGCCTAGCTACTGAACATAAATTGTGGTTTTCATGTATCTATAATAGCATTCTTGGGTATAAGCAACAACTAAAATTATACAATGTGGAAGTCTTTTGGGTGAAGCCCCAATACTGTTCACACCTCATCCAATCCTAAAAACTATCTATGGCTCTTAGCTTCTTTGCTTTTCTCCATTGTAACTCCATTGTCAACCCACCCCTCCCAAAAATGATGTAATACACTTGCTACTTACTTTTCTTCTAAGTTTCAAAATATCTATGATTGTATCAAAACATTCTGTGGTTCCTTCATATTACTTACTCTCTTCCTTCCGCCGCCATGACATTCCATCAATGCTTTGCTGAAAAAGCAGAACTCTAATGATGTTGAAAACTACAAGCTTACCACGTTCCTACCCGTCTTGGGCAAATTCATTGAACAATTTGCCAGCAATCGAGTCATCATCTAGAACAGTTTTGTTACCTAGTTCCATGGCAGATAGCCTTTCAGCCTTGGAGAAGAACCGAGACGGCCCTTCCCCTCTTACTTGATGAAGATAGTTTGTTGACCAGGGTGACTCAACTGCACTTCCTTTACTTGATTTATCTGCAGAATTTGAAACCATAGGTCACGGCTCTGTAACTCACCGGATAGAAGCTGGTGTCGAAGAGCAGGTATTAGTGTAGTTTGCCTAATTTCTGTAAGATTATCAAATGGGTAGCTATTCTGCCATTTCACTCTTCAGTGCAAATGAACATGTGGTGTTCCCCAGGGCTCTTGCCTCTGCTGTATTTTGTAATTGTATTTATATAGCACTTACTACCCCTGACCAGACGTCCAAGTGCTTTTTGGCGAGTAGCACACTATTCTGGAAACCAAAAGGATTAATGGTGGATTAGTATATGGAAATGAGAGTTAGTTTGAGCAGTGGACATGTAAGTCTGTTAATTGGATTGAATAAAATAATGGATGGCTAGACAAGAGAAGAGCCTAGAAAATGTTAATTAGGAGATCATAGTAGTAAGGTGAGGTCTGGATGAACTAAAGGAGAGATGGAGAAGGGGAGATTCCATAGGAAGGGATTAGGGAGATCATAGTAGTAAAATGAGGTTTGGGATGTAGGCCTACTTCAGAGGCAGAAAGGGGTATAAGTATTGGACACAAACCCCCTGAAAATTAGATTACTTTGGATTCAAGAGGGACCTCTGCCAAGGAGAAGAGCTGAGGAGAAGTGCTGCCCCTGCCTGTAACTGTGCTTTGTTGAGCTATCCTGCAGTTGCTGCTTCTGCCTTTGAAAGGGGACAAAGACTGGACTTTGGTTTGCATTCCTACTTGTGAAGAATCTTCAAGGGCTTGAGTTGAGCTGGCCTCCTGTTTTGAAGTCTCAAGGCCATCAAAGACTTCCTCGGCTAACAACTGGACTCTGTGCTGAGACTCATGCCCTGTCAAGTGGTGTCCTATCCAGTCCCTGGGCCCTTGAAACACAAAGTTGGCAGACAAGAACTGAAAATCCACGCACAGAACACCGTTGGGGGAAAATTATGACACACCATCTGCAATGCCATTGATAAACAACGTGCCACTGGCCTCGCATCTAAAATCGACACTCTACCTGCATCGCAGCTGGGAGATCGACGCATCGTGCCTGGAGAAATGACGCGCAACACCCGTTGCAGCTGCTGATAACGACGCAGACCCCACCCATCGTGGTTTTCTAACACCGTGCAACTGATTTTCCACAGATCGTCCCTGGGTGTCAAAGTCAACCTGACTGCCAGATCCGAGGTGCCCTGATAGGAAGTCAATGCACCGTTCTCTTGCGAGGGAGAAGAAGCGACACATTGCCGCCCTTACCGGAGAAGAAAACGAAGCATGGCCTCACTTGCGAGGAAGGAATCGACGCATCTGTGCCTTTTCCAACTCCCGCTTGCACGTGCAGCCTTATTTTTTACACTAACCAGGTACTTTGCGTAACAGCATTCTCACTGTTGTCTAAGGATTAAGACTCTTATGCTTTTGAAAATTAGCATCTTGACTTGTGTATGTTGGATTTTTGTTGTTTTGGTCTTGTTTGATTTAGATAAATATGAACTATTTTTCTAAACTGGTCTGGTGTCCATTTTCTAATGTCTTCACTGTATTACTGTGTGTGTTGGTACAAATATTTTACACATTGCTTCTGAATTTAAGCCTGCATGCTCATGCCAAGCTACTTAAGGGGTGAATGGAGGTTAACTGAGTGTGATTCTCCTTTACCCTGACTAGAGTGAGGGTCCTTGCTTGGACAGGGGGAAACCTGACTGCCAACCAAAGACCCCATTTCTAACATACGGTATGTCATTGTATATTATAGTATGGTTGGGCCTGTCACTGTATAACATTGTATGTCACTGTATAGTATAGTATAGTGTAGTTTGACTTGTCATTGTATAGTATGATATGGCCTGGCATTAGATATTAAAGTATGGTCCGGTCTGTCACTGTATGGTATGAAATTGTATGGCTGGTCACTGTATGGTGTGACCTGTAACTGCATATGATGGAGTGGCATTGCAACAATGGGGGTTCATTGCCTTAGAAGTCTCAGGAAATGTATAAATACTCTGCATGTATAATCTAATAGATTTTTAAAAATAGCAAAAATAAAATAAAAATCCCTAAGCAGGAAGCACAAAGTATCATATAACTGGAGTTGAGTGTACTGACTCTTAAGGATCCATTTTATTCACACGGCAAGCACTGTGCGCAAACTGAAAAAACATATTTCAAATAAGGATGTTAAAGGTCCTGATGGATGCCAGAGTTTCTGATTTACTAACACACAACCACTTAGATTGCATGCAAATTTAACTTCTGGAGTCTTTGCAAATCTGGCATGGGCACTCCTAGAATTACACTGCACAGCCTCTGAAATGCTTCTCAATCTTATTACCAACAAAATTCAAACAAATTAGCAGAGCAAACCATAAGTATTAAACAGCTACGGGAACTAAAACGACAATAGGAGGCGCAGTGTGGGTGTCAGCAAACCTCCGATGAGACTCGGTTTATCATTCGCAGCATTCTTTGCTGTTGCATTAGTGTATGCAGCTGTCACCTCAAGTAATTCCACAGAGGTGGAGATTTGATCTTCGTGTAAAGCGATAATTTTGTAGCATTGACCATTACACTGTGTGCTATCAATGTTGATCATATTGTTTGCTAGGCCCCAATAAATTCTAAATCAGTTGTTTAAAAACAAAAGTGGCTCTGGCATAGACTTTAAATTAAAGATTGTCCTTTTAAGACATCAAGGGAACTTCCAAAACCTCAGCCTGAAGCACAGCGATAATGTGACCAGGTGCAGTTCCTACCCACTCATAAGTTTAACAGGAATTTTCTATGTCACTACATTGACGTTCAAACTATACAGAGAACTCTGAGCGGTAAGTGTAGTCACCAAGTTGTTGACTCGCTATGCCTTGTAGAACGTACCAATAAGATGGAAAGCAGGAAAGTGGAAGTAAAAGAATAGATAAGCATTTTTTTTGGCTGGTCTGTCATCTCATATTCCAGGGGTACCAAGATAACCACACACCTGGATCATCAGTCTCCCCAGTCTGCCACCGTCTTAAATTCTTGTCTTCTGTTCAGCATTAAATGTGTTTCGTTTTACTGCAGCTCAGTGCAAATAAAATGGAAATTAATAATAGGCAAGCTCATTGACAGATAGTGTAACTCTGATTGGCCTTTGGCCGGGCCATGGCTCCTCTCTCTCAGCTAAACTGACATTTTTTAATCTTTTTTTTTTTTTTGGCCCCCATCTTTCTATACATCAGCTAAACTTTATTATTAATATTATTTCATATTACTTAAACGTTATTATTAACATTTAATATTACTTTATTAATAACTCTGTATTGTTACTTTAGTTAAATATTGTTAAATTTAGGACAAATCAACGGTTTAGGACCAGAACCGAGGGTCAAACCTATTTTAAATTGTAATAAATTAGCTCTTACACGTTTACTGGAAAATATATAATCTATTCTGGTTTGGGAGGTTGCACTGGGGAAAAATACAATTTTTGAACATTAGATTGGAAATCCTCAATGTGTTATCTAAGGCTCCTGCCCTAAAATGTATTCATGTTATTCAGAATATATCTTACGTTGGATTCCCTATCTGGAAATTGGACCAAAATATGTGGCAGCAGAACCCACTCACTATTATATTATTAGTAGAAGACCGCAATGTACTATTAAAAACATCCTAAAATTCTACGTCAAGATGATTTATTCTATACATATTGAAAATTCTTAAAAGAATTCCATTGATCTTTATGTGTACCATTAGCATCGCTGTCTTTTGTTACAACGGTGAGATTTAAGGATTTGTTAAGCAATGCAGTAGTACTATTTTTTTCTGTAAGGTTGCTGAGACAGTCTTTAACGTTTGAGGGCATCCAATTCCAAAAGGCGAGTTTCATGCAGAAGAGTCTTGATAAGTGTGTGAATTCTTTGTCTCTTTTAAAAAAAATACTTTTCATCAAACATTTCCTACTTATTCTTTCCATAAAAAAATTATATTCCTACTGTTTTTTTCTGTTTTACCCCCCCTCCCATCTTTACCACTATTCAATATCATACTTTCACAGTTCAAAGTTCAAATAGATTCTCAAATTCACTTGAATATTGCTCTTAGACGTGGAGTGCACATGATCTCTCTGCTGTCTTTGTCCATGTGGTCTTGAACTGGTTGCCATATTGACCTGAAATAATTTGTCTTTCAGCAACTGTTTACTTAGACACTTCATCATTATTGTACCCAGTACTTTAACATAACCTTATGGTCAGTGTAGGGCTGTGTTCAGCCTCCCCATTCTTGCTGTGACTATTTTTGCATTTACAAATAGTTATGGAACTCAGTGATCACTCCCTATGTTTTCCCATATGTCAGGAGCTCTCCCATGTTCCACGGATGATTGCAACAAAACCATCTGCCCCATATCCTGGTAATCGTGAATGTTTTAAATACATTGAACTCTGATGGTATCCGAGCACCAAATTGTTTCCGTAGAGTGTGGGAGACCTTTATACCTAAAAAATTAACTCATTCCATACTTTACTGAAATACTTTTATGTTCAGCTTTTCGACACCTTCTCCAAGGTGCTTCTTTGTTGAATGGCCTTCTAATGGAAGTGTACATCTGTGGAAAAGAGTTAGGAATGTTTGCCAGCAGGCTATAATTAAGGTTTAGGGTTTTGTTCAAGAAAACTGAAAAATCACTACTTAATAATGGCAATTGTATCAAGTTAACTAGTAGATCAGATGGAGGTAATATAGCACGCACTATGCTTTGCAGGCTCTTACCCTAAAGAACACTTATAAATTGTGTTTATTTATTTATAAAATGTAAACTGTCGCCAAATTACAGTGTTGCTAGAAACAGAACACCAAGAGCTAAAAAGGGTGTAATGTCACAACAGAACCACAATAAAATGAGAGTTTTAACAAACAAGAAATTACTTTGCGAACAATCGGAGATCTGACACAGTTGAACCAACAAGGGCAATCCAATTGTGGTCTAGGTACCCAGACCACTGTCCCACATAGCGAACTATCTTGAAACATGAATCCCTGAGCAATGTAGGGGGGCAAGTTTCAATACATGCACAGGAGTGTAAAGTGTTATCAAATCAGAGATGAATACCATACCAGATCTTTAGACAGCCTAGTTAAGTACCTTAAATTTGTGCATTGTTTAACGGGTGCAAAAAAAAGCTGTACAGAGCAGTAAAACTCAGCAAATTGGTTCATGCAAAGCCAGCCCTACTAGCATCACACTGTCATAGCATTGAATAGAAAATCACTGTCAGGACAAGAGGGAGCAAGATGGTGGCCACGTAGCTGACGGCCGTTAGACCCTGCCGACCCCAGACGCCGGCAGCAGCTGACCAGTAGTTGGTGAAGACGCAATGCTGGGCTAACACGTGTGTGTCCTCTACCCCCGCTTTTCCCTTCTTCGCAGCGGTAAGCCTACGGATGGGCCCTGGAGTGTGCCCCCCCTCCTGCCCCTGAGGAACAGAGAGGTGTGGCGCTGCAGTGGCTGGTCGCGACTGTGCATGGAACTCGAGGAGAGTAATGCGCACAGATGTGCGCACCCTCCTCACGCTCTTGCCTTTTCCGTGGAGTAGTAGCAGGAGAAGACGCCGGCAGCAATAGAGCAGCAGCTGGTGAAGATGCAATGCCGGATCAACACATGTGGGCCCTCTCCTCCCGCTTTTGCCTTCCCCACGGCGGCGACTTAACGTACGGGCCCTGGAGTGTGGCCTCCCCCTTTCGAGGAGCAGAGAGCCTTGGCGCCGTATCTGCCAACCCTGTGTTCTAAGTACGGGTAAGGTGCCTCAGGAGATTATTTAACGGATGGTACAAGGCCTCAACGCTTAATGTTTACAGGGCTTACCTTAGGGCTAGGTTAATTGGATATGTATGGCCAGGACTCCAGGGATAACAGCGTATTGCTATTTGACTAGTACTCTTAGATTGTTTGCGTGGAGCACGGAATTTCTGTTAACGAGGCTCTGCAAATTTCATGATACGCTTCCCTGTGACCTCAAAGTAATTATGGCACCAAAAAGCAACCGAAATCTTAGTGAAAAAAGGGAGGGGCCCCGGACAGCACGAATCGGGAAAGCTAATGGGGAATCCATCCCCAGAAGTAGACGTCCTATCTCAGCAGCGGTGAAGCTGAGCGGAAAAACTAGAGTCGGGGGCTACTAAGGATGCTATGAACAGTATTCCCCTCCATCCTCCCCATTGGATGTTAGAGGGAAGGATAAACTACAACCTACGATTACGTGTTATTTGATTGGGGTATTGCAAGAATATAGTTCTGAGCATATTGAGCCCCCTCCAGTAGACAGCCAATCAGCACTAAAACAAAATCATATGTTGATCAGTGGGGAGAGGGCACGCTCCGAAGGCGCTAGGGAAAGATTTAATGAGAATGACTCTCTCCTGACTGCGATGCAAGGTGCCGATGTTGGACCGTTAAACCCAGATCTGTGACTGGGGGTGAATGTTTGATTTATTCTGCATTCCGTCCATCATCTGTTGTTTTTGCTTTTGTTGCCACAAGTGAGAAGGGTATGCCAAGACGTGGGTCCCTTGCTTGCTATGCCACCAGATTCAAGCTACCCTGGCTGATGAAGGGTGATACCCTGAAACCGGTTCCAGGATGCTTTTTTCTGGTCCAGGGAAGACTTGGCCTGGCAGTTCAGGCTGGACTGTTCCCATAGGGAACAGGGCAAAACTGATTTGCATATGGCAGGGTCCAAACTGGAATGGCATGGCAAGCAAAAAAACTGATGGATTAAACCCAGATCTGTGACTGGGGGTGAATGTTTGATTTATTCTGCATTGCGTCTATCATCTGTTGTTTTTGATGTTGGACCGTTAGGCACTTGGGGCAACAGAGAAGACCAAAAGCTGTTAAATAATGAGGAAGTTAATATGCCCCTCAGCAAAAGTATGCAAGCACGTTCTGTAGAACTAGAATCCAATGCCAGCGTTCAGGTCAGCCAAGGGGAAGTTGATATCTCTCCTGTGGGGTGCTAGGGGGACTCAAGCCACATGGTCCAAAGTCTTGAGGCAGGAGCCAAAAAGACTGGGACGAGGAAGAAAGCACCTGACTGGTCTAAGGATGGTGGCGATAAATTTTATTCTTTAACTCAGGATTCAGATACTTCTAGCAGTGGCCACAATCTGAGTGAAACAAGAGGTAGTATTTCCTCAGAGTCAGAGAGCATATCATCAATCGCGGAGTCCACTGTGCGACAGCAACGGCGGCAGCGCAAGGGCTTAAAAACGCGGGTTGGTCTCAGCGGTGGAACTGAGCTCCCAGCTCAAAGTAGTAAGACACTTAAATAGGACTATTCAGGAACCAACCTGACGGGCACAGCGAAGGTACACACCTCTGAGGTTCAATCCGAGGCTGACAAGGGAGCTGACATGCGGGCAGGCTGTCCGGACCTTAGTATCGGCACCATTAGTAGAGGTTCAGAAATGTTACAGTCAATATATGACTCGATCAAGGAGCTGCAAACAGAGACAAGGGTGGAGAGCCGTCGGGCCCGGATGGCTACAAAACGCCTGCAAGGAACTGTTCGCAAGGTGGTGAAGTCTTGTATAGAAATCAAAGAAAAATTAAGTACAACGGATGAAAGAACGATGGCGGTGGAGGCGAATGTTGAGGCCCTAAGAGAACAAAGTGTAGCGCATGATGGACAATTGACTGATATCATGTGGAAACTTGAAGACCAGGAGAATCAGCAGAGGAGGAATAATTGTATGCTTTTTACGCATTGGAGAATGGGTTGAGGGCAATGATATCAGGGCATATATGATTAAAGTGTTGTGAGATGCCTTCCCAGAGCTTACCAATTGGGACTGGGAGACTGAGGTCCAAAGGGTACATAGATTTCCAGGAGTACGGCAAGGGGGTGGTCGCAAAGTGGAATCTAAATATCCTAGAGCTATATTAGTCTATTTTGGTAATTACTTGTTGAGACAGGCCATATTTGAAAAAGCCCGCCCAGATGCCCCAATCTTTGTGGAAGGGGTTACTTTTTTTACTCGACCAGACTATTACCATGTTACCGTGGAGCGAAGATGGAGGCTACAGCAGTTGATCACACCTTTTCAGGACAAAGGAGGGGAGGCGTATTTGCTGGCACCTGCTCGTTTAAAGACTGGTTAATGGGAAAGTTAGATTGTTTAATTCTGAGGTTCAGGCAAAAGAGTACCTGCTGGGGCTTAAAGTGGTATAATAAGCAAGAAGTGAGGTATTTGTCTCTAGGTGGGAATGTTAATTAAGAAAGCAGGGGGTTCTTAAAGGAGATAAGTTGGGCAGTTTGGGGTGGGCCTGCGGTCTGTACCTGGGTGCCACCAACATTCAGACCAACGCTGGTCTGATTGCTCCGAGGGGGGGGGGGAGTGGGGGTGGGGAAGGGAAGTCTCAGCGAGGGTTGAGGGAGGGAGCGGGGAGGAGGGGGTTAAGAGGAGGAATGTGGGGCAGATGGGGAGGAGGGAAGTAGAGCGGGGCGTGGGAGGAAGGGGCAGGGTTGTGGGGAGAGGGGGTGAGATGCCATTGGTGGGGGAGGGAGGAAAATTTGGCACCCAAGGAAATGCAAACAAAGATTTGATTAACAAGTACAAACTGTCTCACTGCTCAGAGTATTTAGTATGAAGATGGAATCAAAGGGGCAGAGATGGAGAACTAAGTATCACTGTAAGAGTAGTGAGTTGATTATTAATAATGGTGATTTAGACATGCAAAATCAATTTGAGATATCTATATGGCGGTGCTTCAGATGGCATCTATAAATATATGTGGCCTAAATAATCCCCGCAAGAGGAGGAAAATGACTGGGGATCTGAAAATGTTAAAAGCGGACATTTACTGTCTGCAAGAAACACATATAGAAAAGTCAGATAGAACTCTGCGGGAGACTCTAGGTTTGCGTCTGGTAGGGTGCACTGAGCAAAAGTCTAAAACAAAGGGGGTCGCCATCCTGTCAAGTAATTCTAAATGTGCTGTCACCCGGAGGAAAGCGGATCCGATTGGGAGATGGGTGCTTATAGAATGTCTATTGGGTAATGTTAGATTCACGATATGTTCATTGTATGGCTTGTGGATGACGATCCGTCATTATTTGATTTTATTTCTGCAGAACTAGCAGCATGGCCCGCCCCGTACTTCGTATGTGGTGATTTAATTTTTAATGGGTCATGGGATGGACCGCAGAATCTAAGAGATGTTAGGAAGGAAAGATACCTGGGACTCAAGCCTAGAGTTTTTCAGGCCCTCAAGAATATGCAAGGGAAACTGGATTGATAGATGTATGGCCAATACTGAAAAGGTCAAACCCGGGATTTACACATTTCTCAGCTCCCCATAGGAAGTTTTTACGGCTAGACTATTTTCTTGTCTCATCTATATTCCTAGGCGGATTGGAGATCAAGTTATACCCCCGGTTCATGGCAGATCATAATCCTCTGCTGTTGGAAGTTAAGATAAAGGATTGAAGGAGACTTAGGAAGGGCTGGACGTTTGAGAGAGCTCTGCTGAATGAACCCCTTTATATTCAGCATATGAGCATGCGTTTGAAGAAATTTCTGGATTTCAACATGGGAACTGCCCCAGTTGAGATAGTGTGGGATTCTTGAAAGGCTGTGATAAGGGGGGAAACTCTCGGTTTCAGTGTAAGATGACAAAAACAGGCAGCAGACCAGCTTCAGGTATTCATGGGAAAATTGCAGGCAGCAGAAGAGCAACTTATTGGAGTGATCAAGAATGATGCAGATATTGAGCATGCTTTATATCATATAGCGATAGCCAAGATGTTATTAGATAAATATTCAGTGGAAAGTGTAGCAGAAAAATATCTAGCAAGGCGAATGGAGTGTTACGAATACAGTGAGAAAGTAGGGGATATTTTGGCAATGCGGAGCTGCCAAAGGGCCTTTATTGGCTCAGTCTCGAAAGTGCAGAATAAGGCAGGGCTGATAGTTACAGGCCCCAATACAATCAGGGAAGCTTTTCGGGAGTACTATGCAGAACAATATAGTGCCGCTACTACTGGTATGGAGCAAACTGATAGTAGTTGACTGATCGAGACTCTGGGTGGTCGGACTACCCCAGAGGAGCAAATAGCACTAGGACAGGAGGTTACAATGGAGGAGTTGAGGACGCACTTAGAGGGCTTCCGAATGGGAAGACTGCAGGCCTGTATGGTATTCCTCTTGAATTATACAAACACTTTAAGAGCATGCTTTTACCGGTGCTGTTGAATGTACTAATCCAAGTACAGCGAGGGGGTAATCCCCCACCATCCTGGGGTACCACTAACATAGTAGTATTTTTAAAGAAAGGTAAAGATCCGCTTTGCTTAAGCTCGTATCGCCCAATTACCCTTATAAATAGTGATGCGAAAGCTTATTCTAAAATATTCGCGACTCAGCTGTCTGCCTGTATCAGCAAGTTGGTTAGTTATAATCAGCATGGGTTTGTCCCTGGCAGGGACACAACTGATCATATTAAAAGGGTGATAGCATTATTTTAGGCTACATATATAGCAGAAAAGTCCATGGCTATGATTCTGTTGGATGCTGAGAAAGCATTCAGTAGAGTCAATTGGGAATATCTGTGGGAAACTGTGAAGATATACGGTCTAGGGCAAAGATTCATCACAGCAGTTAAGGCCCTGTGTAAACACCCAAGCGCTAGAATACAGATATGTGGAGACTACTCAAATGATCTAAGGATCGAGCGGGGTACACGGCAAGGATGTCCGTGTTCACCTTTATTATTTACATTATATTTAGATCCTTTCCTGCGTTATTTGGTAAAAAATGCAAATATTCAGCCGTGGTCCGTAATGGGTGGGGTACAAAAATTCTGGCTTACGCAGGCGATGTTGCAGTTATTACTGTTAACCCGGATCTCTGGCCCTCAAGGAAATTGAGAGGGCTGCAGAAAGCTTTGGGGTAGCTTCTGGCTACTCACTTAATAAAGATAAAACTCAGATAGTATTAAATGAGTATTGCAGATCGGATTCAAAAAGGGTAGATCAGGCAGTTTATTTAGGGGTTGATATTCGACCTCAGGTAGAGCAGATCGTCCGGAATAATCTTATGCCAATTGTTAATAATGCTAGATATAATCTCGGCAGATGGAATAATCTACATATGATAATTATGGAGAGGTGTAATAAGATAAAGATGATGCTTCTCCCTAAAGTTTTATATCTATTTTGGGCTATTCCACTAGAGTTCGAGAAATCTTGGTTTAGCATGCTGGATCAACTTATAATGCGGTTTGTTTGGTTGTATGGTAAGATTCGGAGAGCCAGTAAATATATGACACTATCTAGGGAGAAGGGTGGGTGTTCTCTTCCTAATTTTAAGATGTACCAGATGGCAGCTGCAATGCAGTATATGCATCCCTTGTTTAAAAATAGCAGCACGGTAAGGGGTGAAGAGTATGTTCCGAATATTTATGAATTATTAATAGGGTCTGCCGCTAATGGGCCACTGTTGGCGTTTCTGGAGCCCTGCTATTTTAAAAAGGTTCGGTTTAAAGGTCTAAATGCTGCGACACCTGGCTGAAGAGAATTGGGCTTGGCAGTTATAACTATTATACTTTGATTATGAATAATACTCTACTCCCTGAGATATTTAGAGATAATCTTATGGCAAGTTGGAATCGACAGGGGATACAAAGATTAGGTGATTTTATTGATGGATCTCTAATCACTACATTTGAGAATTTGCGTGGGAAATTTGGTCTGGCCCAAAGGTTTTTTTTCAAATACATACAAGTAAGGGATTTTATTCATAGGAAAACTGGTGGGGCAGCAGGCTTTGCAAAGAGTTCTTTGTTAGAGATAATTATCTCCTGTGATAAGATCACGATAAGGTCAATATACGCCAGACTGCATGATGAATTACCTGAGGACTTGGCAAAGTATAGTAAAAAAAAGCGGTGTGACAAGCTTAACATGGAAGAAATTGATTTTATGAATACCTGGGGCTAGGGTGTAGTACCCTGACTTCAGCACCCCTCCAGGTACAACATTATAAAACGATTTGTGACCTGTATATCACCCCTGGGAAGCTATTGAAGAGGGGTTGGGTAGAGGGGATACATTGCCCAAGATGTCAGTTATATGGTGCGGATGTAATTCATATGTTTTCCACCTGTACAAAGCTGGCGATCCTGCGGCAGAAAGTTGAGCAGCTCATTAAAGATGTTGCTAGGCTAGAAGTTGAACTAACCCCTGGAGTTGTGATACTCAGAGTCTCGGATTCAATTGAGCCAAGTGTCTCTATGTTTATCTTTGCAGTTATGTCTGTGTATCGACTTTGTATTTCTTCTGCATGGTTGGCTCAACAACCCCCCACATACCAAACCTGACTAAATCGCCTCCTTGCAATATATCAGTTGGAACACGCATTGTATGAACGAAAAGGGAAGGGAGGGAGACGAAAGGGACAAGCCACATGGGGAATATTGGGTGAATGGTTAGCCAACAGGTAGTGTAATCACAGAGGCAATGTAGAGTAGGGTGAATGCTCCTTTGCACATTGTAATATGATTGTTTAACTTGATGAATTTGAATTTGTACTATCTTGGGTACTGATAACAAAAAAAACAACAACAAAAATTAAAAAAAGAAAATCATTGTCAACTCTCTGAATTGATTCTTGGGCAGTACTGGGCACCTGGACTAAACTAGCTCTGAAAACTGTTGCTTAGCTACATTCCAGAACCACACTTAAAAAATTAGCTGCCAAATACTAGTTTATCGGATGAGGTGCCCTGCATCCAAATTGTCAGGAATAAACCTGAGAATACCCTTTCTCCGAGTTAATAGAGCAAAGCAAAAACTGAAAGTCAGTACAGTGCTGAAAAACTTATTATTATGGAATGTCTTTCGCTACAAAGGCTGCCACAGTCTAACTGATCATGTCATTATTAATATATTTTGTAAGCTACTCCCCAGCTATTGTAATGCATTATACATGTTGCATCTGCCTATTATATCCATCTCATGTTTGTTTGAGTCTTACGCATTCAATGCCTTAGGTGTTTTAGGCAGCCCGTAGCCCAAACACAACCCCACCCCTCACCCAACCACAACCGAGAAAACCCCAACCCCGCCCGACCAGCCCCCCACCCTCCTGCGGTGACTCTAATTCACTGAGGCACGGTGCCACTACTCTCCACTGTCTGATGTGCTGCTCACACCTTTATGAGGCCCCAGTTTGCTCGGGCCACCCCCTCAACTAAACGTAGGGGCTGCTAAATGGCACACTTGCATACTGTTCACTTGCTTATTTCTCTTAAAACATCTTGAACTATTAGAAATAACAGTGCAGTTACCGCCTTTTCTTATTGCAAAACTGCCCGATAGCCTCCTTCTCCCTCAGATCCATTTACTGCTTCAGTTAAATTCATTAGCACCAGTTAAATTCATAAAGCCAATTTCCAAGGGCCCTTCGGTTCAACCTTAGCAAGTTTTAAGACTGAATTTCAGACAAATACATTTGTGCCATCTCAAAGTCCATGAAAAACCTTGAATGTTCCCTTAAACAGAACTTTCAGTCTAGCAGGCTGCAGAAGTCTGACTTGATCTCCTGCCAATGCTGTTGTAAATTCCTTTTTTGGTGTTTTGCTTTTCAGACTGATACTGCACAACATACCAGATCAGATTGTGTCCATTTTCTGCATTGTTATCCTCTTTTTACTTTCTTTCCCTCCTTCTTTCTTTACTTTGTTGTGTTTCTTTCTTTCTCCTTCCTTTGTTTCCTGCATTCTCTTGTCATAAGGCTCTTTTAGAACCCCAGTTGGGCACTCCTATCTGCTTAATTTCCCAGCGTGTGCCTTATTTTATATTTACATGCATCTTCATTCATATTTTAGCAAGCATTGTTTTAGCAATTGTTTTTACATATTTTATTAGTTGCTTCTTCTAGGAAGGCAGAGTTTAAGCTGCCTGTTTAATCAGCATTGTACTACATATAATCTGTACTCCTTGTCCAAGGCTGTGACACATAAGACATAATATCCTACCTTGTATTTGCCATCCCAGGAGTCAGATTCTATTTCTGAGACAAAGTATTACATCAGAGCTGCTGCCCAAACGAGGCATGGTCATTATATAAACTACACTTAGACCCAGTGGGTGTAGAGGACATTCTGGTCATGACCATCCTTTCCTTTGGACCGACAGCTTCACTATCACTAGTGCTGATTTCTCAGGTTTCTGAGAAGATTGCCATCTGCATCACAGGAAGACCCCTGCTTTTCTGTTCAGGTATGAGTTTGGGACAAATCCTTTAGGTTGGGCCAGGCAGAAGGTTACAACCACTATGCTGTCAGATTTAGACATAGGATTTTGGTAGGAACGTCTAGGTTCTATAGAAACATGCAATATGGTGGGGTTGTTTATCATATTTACTCTTGCTGTCATGTTTGTTACTGCGCTCTGTTTTATCTTCCTAATCATCGCAGCACATGCTTTTTATAAACGAAAATGATTGCTTCAAGAAAATGCATTGAATTCCTTTTTGCATTCTGTATAACCTTGGTATGTGTGAGTAACTGTGCGAAAGGGGCGCTGTCGGTTTCCACAATTTCACAGAGTAGTCAGATTGTCATGTTTAAGTTGCTGTAAACTACTTTTACCCCGACAGGTTTTTTGGTCAGAGTGAGGCATGTGACCTAGCCTGGAGTTAGGCTGAGAGCTGCCAAGTGGGTTAGGGTGCACTCAGTCTCCCACGTTTGGTGGTGCTGCTGTCCTCAACATGCAGTCTTGTTACCAAAATGGGAACTGTATAACACTCTCGTCCTTGCCTTCTTTCTCTCCCATCTTCTTTCATTCTTGCCTTTTATTCTCTGTTTTCGTTCTATTTTTCCTTTTTACTTCTTTCTTTCAATTTTTCTCTTTCCTTCTTAGAGACAAGAGGCTTGCAGCCAATACAAATTCAGTTTTGTGTTAGGCAAGATCTTTTGATCCTACTACAATTATGTGTATAACATAGTTACTAGCAGGGGTTTCAGCCAAACTTCATCCATTAGTATGTGGTTGGTATCATTCACGTTTTTGTCTCACCCACTCCAGCATGCCTTACAGGGCAATGTATCAGCCTACTTCAGCACATGGTTGACTTTACTAGGCATTACGGCATGTTGCCCTTTCACAAGCAACATATTTACACATCAAGTAGTTCCCTTCATGTAGAGGAGTACTATGGTAATGTGCATGTTTTTTTAGGCCCCAAAAGATTTTTGCCTGTAGCAATTTTTTTTTTTTTTAGATTGATGAAGCCCCAGCCTATACCCAGACAATACATTTTTCCAAAAACCATGGAAAAATAAGAATTGCCAGAAGGCTGGCCGACCACGCCAGACCTGTTCGCTTTGCCAATGCTTGTTGCTACACTGTCCGCGCTAAATTTGTATAAGGTACCAAAAAAACAATTATCTAGAGTATCTAAGTGTGCAATGAAGATATCACTAACTCGTTTCAATTTTTCACTAGACAAAATGTGCACAGTTTCTGCTGGTGAAGCAGGAGAATGACCCAGGGATGTTTATGGACATTTCAGCATTTGGTGCTAATGTTCAGACGACGCAGGTAAGAAGATAATCAAAGAATCTTCAATAAAAAGTACAATAAAATAAAACTACTCTTCCAAAGAATTGTGTACCTGGGCCTTTTTTAATACTGTATTGAAGATTTTGGGGTTGCATCCAGTGTTTCGGCTGAAGACTTTGCATACTGACCTTGATTAACATTTGTTCTTTTTGGGGTTGGGGGGGGGGTATAGATAGGGATATGGGTGTGTTGTGTGTATGTTCACTCACTTCATCTGTTTATCCCACCCTGAGTGGAGTGATTGAGTGTGGTCATGCTGCTTGAGAATTGTGTTGGCTGTGTGTGCCCTTTAACTGATCTGTGTCAGTGAACACACTAAGAGTGGCTCAGTTGTTCATTTAAGGAAGAGCCATTGGTATGCCTTCCATTTCCCATTCGGCCCCTAAGGACCATTGACACACACTTTTTGCGAGCAAGCTGCTGCTTTCAAGGGGGTCATTGCTAATTTGCTCATATGTCTAGGGTGACAGGTAGTTTTGTTGTTTTACACTCCAGACATTTACAATTTACTAGCAAGCACAGGAAACTGGCAATAACTCCCTTTAATGAGCCTTGTCACATGTAGGATTATCTTGTTCTCAGAAAAGAGATGTTTTAAGGACAGTTACTGCCATGGAGTTGTTCCTAGCTTGCTTACACCAATGCCTTCATTTAGTCTTTTCTCAATTCCAGTCATCACCCTTGCAAAATCCGACAATGTCCCATATCTAATCACAGTTTATTTGCATGCATATTTATATGTGTAAAGATGACTTGACTTGTCTTGAAATGTAAATTATAGTGTTATTGTTGTTAAGATGTCTACACCAATTTCAGATTCTGGTTCCAACCTTCAAGCAAGATAGTGTTGTGGTATAATTAGCTGAATCTGCACTATTTTAGTTATTATAGACATGCTTTACTTCCTCTACCATCCCACACTGTCTTAAAACCTTATATCCCAGAGCCCCCGGATTTTATTGTCTGGAAACCGCAGTTTGTCTGTTTTTATGAACACACCACTGTGAGGACAAAAGGACAATGCTTCATCTAGGAGGCAAGGGATTATAAACTCATATACTGCATCATACAACTACTAACATTTAATAACGTAAATGCCCAGTTAGTGATTTATTTTAATGCAATAGGGATTTTATTTACAGGTATGTAGACGGACAAGCTACAAATGTGGTACTGATAGAAAACGGGAGAGTGTAACACCTGTTTGAGGCCATTTGTAAAGCAATTAAAAAAACATTGGCCCTGTGACCAAGCCCCTCCGCCTCCCCCTGCACTTACTTCCAAGCGCTCTGTAGCACTGGCAGTATAGCGCCCACTGCCCTGCCTGTTGCTGCCTCCTGCTGCTTCTGTTAGCCTGCTGCTTCTTGTCTAATTCAGGGCCCTGCTGCCGCCCCTTCGCTCTTTTCACTCTTTTTGCCCTCCCAGGCCCCACCGCGTTCCAGCAGTTTTTTCCCCGCTCTGCTGCCCTGCCCCTCCTACTGCAGGAAGTACTTAATGTTGGTCGCTGTGTGACTCCATTGAGCAATCCCTGATGCTCCCACTTGCACTTACTGCCAAGCGCTTTATAGCACTGGCAATGTAGCGCCCACTGGCCCTGCCTGTTGCTGCCTCCTGCTCCTTCTGTTAGCCCACTGATTCCTGCCTAATTCAGGCCCCCACTGATTCCCCTTTGCATCTTTCTGCCCTTTTTGCCCCCCATGCCCCACCATGCTCCTGCTGTTTTTTTTTCTCCCCCTCCTCTCCCCGCACTCTTCCCCTCCAGGACCTGCTTAATGGTGGTCACTGTGTGACTGTGTAGCGGGCGTACCAATGGCATGCCTGTCCGCGCCTGGACTGCACCCTGCGCCAGGACCGCTACTCCACAGACGAGCTCCAGGTCCTCAACACCGGAAGCCAAGATTCCCACTGCTGCGTGGCCTCTGCGCTCTGCCAAAGGACCGTTAGCCTGCCACAACCGCCACTTCTGCTTCACAGGACCACCTACCCACACAGGACCCAACACCACTACCTCCCAGAAGACCGCCACCAACCCAGAGCCGTAACACTGCATCATGCTCAATACCCACTCCCTCAGAAATCATGCCATGGAAATCTGGGACACCATCACCACCCTCACCCCAGATGCCTCCATCACCGAAACATGACTGTACCCTGCCTCCAAATCAGACATCGCCACCCCGACAGACAGAAGATGATACACCAGTACCGCCCTAACAAGCATGGCAGAGGATATGCCATACTTTTCAAGGAAACCATCCAATTCTCTGCCATGAATGACAACCCAACACCTGTCATGGGACACCTTAACTTCCTACTACACATCGACCCCAAGATGACCATAAGAGGTATCCTTCCCCACAGCATCGTTCCCAGATGGAATTAAGCACGCAGACGTCGGACGCCTCTTAAAGAAGCCCTCAGCCGACCCCAGCGTCATCAAGAACTACAGCCAACCTCACTGCTTGCATACCCAGCCAAAGTACTTGAGAAGCCCATCAACTGACAGCTCACCAACTACTTAGAACGGAACCACTTACTCAATGCATCACAATCCGGTTTCCGGGCCAACAATAGCACCAAGATTGCGCTCATCGCCGCAACAGGCATCAGAACCTTCCTTGACCAAGGGGAAAATGTCTCTGATTCTCCTCAACCTGTCGGCAGCATTCTACACGGTCACCCACTACATCCTTATCGCTAGATTCCACAAGGTCGCAATTCAACAACACGCCCTCAAGTGGATCACCTTATTCCTCTCAGGATGCTCCCAGAGTATCCGCCTACCTCCATTCTCCTTCGCCCCCAAGAACACCATATATGGCATCCACCAAGGATCATCACTCAGCCCCACGCTGTTCAACATATACATGGCCCCCCTCGCAGACTCAGTCAGAGCCCATGGGCTCAACATCTTCTAGGAGATTACACCTAGCTCATCCTTTCACTCACGAAAGACCCCTCTAACACCAAAATCAACTTCCGCAACTCCATGATCGACGTAGCCAACTGGATGAAAGACAGCTGCCTAAAATTGAACTCAAAGAAAAACCGAGGTACTGATCAAAGAATACCTGCCCTTGAGACCACAGCTGGTTGCCAAGTCCCACTCCCACACCGACTGACCACACTCGCAACTTCGGCATAATCTTGGACAGCCAAATGACCATGAAACAACAAGTCAATGCATTTGCCTCCTCCTGTTTCCACACCCTCCGCATGCTCAGCAAGATCTTCAGATAGATCCCAGTAAACACCAGAGAGATTGTCTCGTCACCAGCCACCTCCACTGCGGCAACGCACTCTACACTGGCATCCCCTCCCAACTCATCAGAAGGCTCCAGACAGTACAGAATGTGGCAGCCATGCTCATACTAGACCTCCCCAAGCGTACACACATCACTCCTCACCTCAGGAAACTCCACTGTCTCCCTGTCCAGAAAAGTTGCCAGTTCAAGACAATGACACATGCCTACAAAGCCCTCTACAAACTGGGACCATCCTACATCAACTACTGGCTGAACTTTCATCTTCTCTTGAGACACCTGTGCTCTTCCTCACTCAGCCTCGCACGAGTCCTTCCTCCCCCCCCCCCCCCCCCCCACACACACACACACATTCATCACACCCGCAGCAGAGGCCACGCATTCTCCTACATCAACGCCAAAGTCTGGAATGACCTCCCCCTCCACCTCTGAATGGCACCCTCCCTGGAAGACTTTAAAAAGCCACTCAAGACCTGACTTTTTCGACGCAGGTGCAGCAACCTCAGTGCCCAGATACCTCTAAGAATGATAGTGTTGAGCTCTGCAAATGATTGCTTGAGCAATCTCACTCTTTCTGACTGTATCACGATCAATCTTGGGGAGCTTTAAGATACTCAGGATTCTAGCAGCCCCAAATCCAGAATCGGACAAAGCAATACGTATGCTCCTTTTACCTGCAGAACCGGTAACACTACAGGAATTTGGGTCAAGCAGGTTTCACTCAGGCCCGTGGTACCTCCCTGACGAGCAATGTGCTTGTTTTCTCCTTTTTCCCGCAAGGTACAACATGTTTTGGAATGGTGAACTGGATGGTATGTAATACCTTGAGATACCCAGCCTACCCAAACGTTTCCATAATTTTGTGCACCATAAGGACCCATCAGTCATCATGTCATCTTTAAACCACACACACCCCTTTTAGGCATGTCCCACACACGTTGAATGCAGGGTTTCCCACTTAGGGGCTGGATCGACCTGTAACCGGGGAGAGCACGTTGGCTGTTGATCAATGAGATCTTACAGTCTTGCAGCATTCAGCAATGTGGTCCTTCAGGACAGAACTCTGACACATTGTCAGTGATGTGAGAATTTACTCTGACCTGTTGTGTTGTTCTGCTCAGCGACTAATGGTAGATGCTACTCATTGTTGTCAGGGGTTTACAAGTGTGGATTTGCCGAGGATGCACTTAACACCTGAAACTGGGGCTACTATGGTAACGATACACTTGGTTTTCATCTATTATAAGTGCAGTATTATGCTGCCCAGTTTTAAATGTATTTCATTTTAATTTTCCAACAGGCTAGTGAGGTAATTCCGCTGGTGAAGGAAGAGAAGATAGTGCAGACCTCTGTAGACTCTTCAGCTAGTGTTTCGGATGACTGGATACAACAGGTATGAAGAATAATAAAATATCCTCCTGAGTCTGTCATGGAAATGTACAAAAGCAGTAGGGGTAGGTGCTGCTGCTAGAGGATTTATCCAGTTTACCTCCACGCACTGCAGATATGTTTTTTGTTTCTCCCTGAGGTAAAACTCATTGTAGGAAGTTGGCTCTGTATGTGCTATTTCAAAGTAAGGAATAGCATGCACAGAGTCCAAGGGTTCCCCTTAGAGGTAAGATAGTGGCAAAAAGAGATAATACTAATGCTCTATTTTGTGGTAGTGTGGTCGAGCAGTAGGCTTATCCAAGGAGTAGTGTTAAGCATTTGTTGTACATACACATAGACAATAAATGAGGTACACACACTCAGAGACAAATCCAGCCAATAGGTTTTTATATAGAAAAATATCTTTTCTTAGTTTATTTTAAGAACCACAGGTTCAAATTCTACATGTAATATCTCATTCGAAAGGTATTGCAGGTAAGTACTTTAGGAACTTCAAATCATAAGAATTGCATGTATACTTTACAAGTTATTGACAAATAGCTGTTTTAAAAGTGGACACAGTGCAATTTTCACAGTTCCTGGGGGAGGTAAGTTTTTGTTAGTTTTACCAGGTAAGTAAGACACTTACAGGGCTTAGTTCTTGGTCCAAGGTAGCCTACCGTTGGGGGTTCAGAGCAACCCCAAAGTCACCACACCAGCAGCTCAGGGCCGGTCAGGTGCAGGGTTCAAAGTGGTGCCCAAAACACATAGGCTAGAATGGAGAGAAGGGGGTGCCCCGGTTCCGGTCTGCTTGCAGGTAAGTACCCGCGTCTTCGGAGGGCAGACCAGGGGGGTTTTGTAGGGCACCGGGGGGGGGGACACAAGCCCACACAGAAATTTCACCCTCAGCGGCGCGGGGGCGGCCGGGTGCAGTGTAGAAACAAGCGTCGGGTTCGCAATGTTAGTCTATGAGAGATCTCGGGATCTCTTCAGCGCTGCAGGCAGGCAAGGGGGGGATTCCTCGGGGAAACCTCCACTTGGGCAAGGGAGAGGGACTCCTGGGGGTCACTTCTCCAGTGAAAGTCCGGTCCTTCAGGTCCTGGGGGCTGCGGGTGCAGGGTCTCTCCCAGGCGTCGGGACTTTAGGTTCAAAGAGTCGCGGTCAGGGGAAGCCTCGGGATTCCCTCTGCAGGCGGTGCTGTGGGGGCTCAGGGGGGACAGGTTTTGGTACTCACAGTATCAGAGTAGTCCTGGGGTCCCTCCTGAGGTGTTGGATCGCCACCAGCCGAGTCGGGGTCGCCGGGTGCAGTGTTGCAAGTCTCACGCTTCTTGCGGGGAGCTTGCAGGGTTCTTTAAAGCTGCTGGAAACAAAGTTGCAGCTTTTCTTGGAGCAGGTCCGCTGTCCTCGGGAGTTTCTTGTCTTTTCGAAGCAGGGGCAGTCCTCAGAGGATGTCGAGGTCGCTGGTCCCTTTGGAAGGTGTCGCTGGAGCAGGATCTTTGGAAGGCAGGAGACAGGCCGGTGAGTTTCTGGAGCCAAGGCAGTTGTCGTCTTCTGGTCTTCCGCTGCAGGGGTTTTCAGCTGGGCAGTCCTTCTTCTTGTAGTTGCAGGAATCTAATTTTCTAGGGTTCAGGGTAGCCCTTAAATACTAAATTTAAGGGCGTGTTTAGGTCTGGGGGGTTAGTAGCCAATGGCTACTAGCCCTGAGGGTGGGTACACCCTCTTTGTGCCTCCTCCCAAGGGGAGGGGGTCACAATCCTAACCCTATTGGGGGAATCCTCCATCTGCAAGATGGAGGATTTCTAAAAGTTAGAGTCACTTCAGCTCAGGACACCTTAGGGGCTGTCCTGACTGGCCAGTGACTCCTCCTTGTTTTTCTCATTATTTTCTCCGGCCTTGCCGCCAAAAGTGGGGCCTGGCCGGAGGGGGCGGGCAACTCCACTAGCTGGAGTGTCCTGCTGGGTTGGCACAAAGGAGGTGAGCCTTTGAGGCTCACCGCCAGGTGTGACAATTCCTGCCTGGGAGAGGTGTTAGCATCTCCACCCAGTGCAGGCTTTGTTACTGGCCTCAGAGTGACAAAGGCACTCTCCCCATGGGGCCAGCAACATGTCTCGGTTTGTGGCAGGCTGCTAAAACTAGTCAGCCTACACAGATAGTCGGTTAAGTTTCAGGGGGCACCTCTAAGGTGCCCTCTGTGGTGTATTTTACAATAAAATGTACACTGGCATCAGTGTGCATTTATTGTGCTGAGAAGTTTGATACCAAACTTCCCAGTTTTCAGTGTAGCCATTATGGTGCTGTGGAGTTCGTGTTTGACAAACTCCCAGACCATATACTCTTATGGCTACCCTGCACTTACAATGTCTAAGGTTTTGTTTAGACACTGTAGGGGTACCATGCTCATGCACTGGTACCCTCACCTATGGTATAGTGCACCCTGCCTTAGGGCTGTAAGGCCTGCTAGAGGGGTGTCTTACCTATACTGCATAGGCAGTGAGAGGCTGGCATGGCACCCTGAGGGGAGTGGCATGTCGACTTACTCGTTTTGTCCTCACTAGCACACACAAGCTGGCAAGCAGTGTGTCTGTGCTGAGTGAGAGGTCTCCAGGGTGGCATAAGACATGCTGCGGCCCTTAGAGACCTTCCTTGGCATCAGGGCCCTTGGTACTAGAAGTACCAGTTACAAGGGATTTATCTGGATGCCAGGGTCTGCCAATTGTGGATACAAAAGTACAGGTTAGGGAAAGAACACTGGTGCTGGGGCCTGGTTAGCAGGCCTCAGCACACTTTCAATTGTAAACATAGCATCAGCAAAGGCAAAAAGTCAGGGGGCAACCATGCCAAGGAGGCATTTCCTTACACAACCCCCCCCCAAACGAAAGAGGATGAGACTAACCTTTCCCAAGAGAGTCTTCATTTTCTAAGTGGAAGAACCTGGAAAGGCCATCTGCATTGGCATGGGCAGTCCCAGGTCTGTGTTCCACTATAAAGTCCATTCCCTGTAGGGAGATGGACCACCTCAACAGTTTAGGATTTTCACCTTTCATTTGCATCAGCCATTTGAGAGGTCTGTGGTCAGTTTGAACTAGGAAGTGAGTCCCAAAGAGGTATGGTCTCAGCTTCTTCAGGGACCAAACCACAGCAAAGGCCTCCCTCTCAATGGCACTCCAACGCTGCTCCCTGGGGAGTAACCTCCTGCTAATGAAAGCAACAGGCTGGTCAAGGCCATCATCATTTGTTTGGGACAAAACTGCCCCTATCCCATGTTCAGAGGCATCAGTCTGCACAATGAACTGCTTAGAATAATCTGGAGCTTTGAGAACTGGTGCTGAGCACATTGCCTGTTTCAGGGTGTCAAAGGCCTGTTGGCATTCCACAGTCCAGTTTACTTTCTTGGGCATTTTCTTGGAGGTGAGTTCAGTGAGGGCTGTCACAATGGATCCATATCCCTTCACAAACCTCCTGTAATACCCAGTCAAGCCAAGGAATGCCCTGACTTGAGTCTGGGTTTTTGGAGCTACCCAGTCCAGAATAGTCTGGATCTTGGGTTGGAGTGGCTGAACTTGGCCTCCACCTACAAGGTGTCCCAAGTAAACCACAGTTCCCTGCCCTATCTGGCATTTGGATGCCTTGATAGAGAGGCCTGCAGATTGCAGAGCCTTCAAAACCTTCCTCAGGTGGACCAGGTGATCCTGCCAGGTGGAGCAAAAGACAGCAATATCATCAAGATAAGCTGTGCTAAAGGACTCCAAGCCAGCAAGGACTTGATTCACCAACCTTTGGAAGGTGGCAGGGGCATTCTTTAAACCAAAGGGCATAACAGTAAACTGATAATGCCCATCAGGTGTGGAGAATGCTGTCTTTTCTTTTGCTCCAGGTGCCATTTTTATTTGCCAGTACCCTGCTGTCAAGTCAACGGTACTTAAGAATTTGGCAGCACCTAATTTGTCTATGAGCTCATCAGCTCTTGGAATTGGGTGGGCATCTGTCTTGGTGACAGAATTGAGCCCTCTGTAGTCCACACAAAACCTCATCTCTTTCTTTCCATCTTTGGTGTGAGGTTTGGGGACTAAGACCACTGGGCTAGCCCAGGGGCTGTCAGAGCGCTCAATTACTCCCAATTCCAGCATCTTGTGGACTTCCACCTTGATGCTTTCCTTAACATGGTCAGATTGTCTAAAGATTTTGTTCTTGACAGGCATGCTGTCTCCTGTGTCCACATCATGGGTACACAGGTGTGTCTGACCAGGGGTTAAGGAGAAGAGTTCAGGAAACTGTTGTAGGACTCTCCTACAATCAGCTTGCTGTTGGCCAGAGAGGGTGTCTGAGTAGATCACTCCATCTACTGTGCCATCTTTTGGGTCTGATGACAGAAGATCAGGGAGAGGTTCACTCTCTGCCTCCTGATCCTCATCTGTTACCATCAACAGATTGACATCAGCCCTGTCGTGGAAGAGCTTAAGGCGGTTTACATGGATCACCCTCTTGGGGCTCCTGCTTGTGCCCAGGTCCACCAAGTAGGTGACCTGACTCTTCCTCTCTAGTACTGGGTAAGGGCCACTCCATTTGTCCTGGAGTGCCCTGGGAGCCACAGGCTCCAGAACCCAGACTTTCTGCCCTGGTTGGAACTCAACCAGTGCAGCCTTTTGGTCATACCAAAACTTCTGGAGCTGTTGGCTGGCCTCAAGGTTTTTGGTTGCCTTTTCCATGTACTCTGCCATTCTAGAGCGAAGGCCAAGTACATAGTCCACTATGTCCTGTTTAGGCTCATGGAGAGGTCTCTCCCAGCCTTCTTTAACAAGGGCAAGTGGTCCCCTTACAGGATGACCAAACAGAAGTTCAAAGGGTGAGAATCCTACTCCCTTCTGTGGCACCTCTCTGTAAGCGAAAAGCAGACATGGCAAGAGGACATCCCATCTCCTTTTGAGTTTTTCTGGGAGCCCCATGATCATGCCTTTTAATGTCTTGTTGAATCTCTCAACCAAGCCATTAGTTTGTGGATGGTATGGTGTAGTGAATTTATAGGTCACTCCACACTCATTCCACATGTGCTTTAGGTATGCTGACATGAAGTTGGTACCTCTGTCAGACACCACCTCCTTAGGGAAACCCACTCTGGTAAAGATACCAATGAGGGCCTTGGCTACTGCAGGGGCAGTAGTCGACCTAAGGGGAATAGCTTCAGGATACCTGGTAGCATGATCCACTACTACCAGGATATACATATTTCCTGAGGCTGTGGGAGGTTCTAGTGGACCAACTATGTCCACACCCACTCTTTCAAAGGGAACCCCCACCACTGGAAGTGGAATGAGGGGGGCCTTTGGATGCCCACCTGTCTTACCACTGGCTTGACAGGTGGGGCAGGAGAGGCAAAACTCCTTAACCATGTTGGACATATTGGGCCAGTAGAAGTGGTTGACTAACCTCTCCCACGTCTTGGTTTGTCCCAAATGTCCAGCAAGGGGAATGTCATGGGCCAATGTTAGGATGAACTTCCTGAACAGCTGAGGCACTACCACTCTCCTAGTGGCACCAGGTTTGGGGTCTCTGGCCTCAGTGTACAGGAGCCCATCTTCCCAATAGACCCTATGTGTTCCATTTTTCTTGCCTTTGGACTCTTCAGCAGCTTGCTGCCTAAGGCCTTCAAGAGAGGGACAGGTTTCTTGTCCCTTACACAGCTCCTCCCTTGAGGGTCCCCCTGGGCCTAAGAGCTCAACCTGATAAGGCTCCAGCTCCAAAGGCTCAGTTCCCTCAGAGGGCAGAACTTCTTCCTGAGAAGAGAGGTTCCCTTTCTTTTGCTGTGTTGCAGTTGGTTTCCCAACTGACTTTCCTGTTCTCTTGGTAGGCTGGGCCATTCTTCCAGACTCCAGCTCTACTTGTTCACCCTGTGCCTTGCATTGTGCTCTTGTTTTCACACACACCAGTTCAGGGATGCCCAGCATTGCTGCATGGGTTTTTAGTTCTACCTCAGCCCATGCTGAGGACTCCAGGTCATTTCCAAGCAGACAGTCCACTGGGATATTTGAGGAGACCACCACCTGTTTCAGGCCATTGACCCCTCCCCATTCTAAAGTAACCATTGCCATGGGATGTACTTTTCTCTGATTGTCAGCGTTGGTGACTGTGTAAGTTTTTCCAGTCAGGTATTGGCCAGGGGAAACCAGTTTCTCTGTCACCATGGTGACACTGGCACCTGTATCCCTCAGGCCCTCTATTCTAGTCCCATTAATTAAGAGTTGCTGTCTGTATTTTTGCATGTTAGGCGGCCAGACAGCTAGTGTGGCTAAATCCACCCCACCCTCAGAAACTAGAGTAGCTTCAGTGTGGACCCTGATTTGCTCTGGGCACACTGTTGATCCCACTTGGAGACTAGCCATACCAGTGTTACCTGGATGGGAGTTTGGAGTGGAACCTTTCTTGGGACAGGCCTTGTCTCCAGTTTGGTGTCCATGCTGTTTACAGCTATGACACCAGGCCTTTTTGGGATCAAAGTTTTTACCCTTGTACCCATTGTTTTGTGAAGAGGCTCTGGGCCCACCCTCCTGTGCAGGTTTTTGGGGGCCTGTAGAAGACTCTTTACTATTTTTAGTTTTGGTTGTCTCATCACCCTTCCCCTGGGGAGTCTTTGTGACCCCTTTCTTTTGGTCACCCCCTGTTGAAGTCTTGGACACCCTTGTCTTGACCCAATGGTCCGCCTTCTTTCCCAATTCTTGGGGAGAAATTGGTCCTAGGTCTACCAGATGCTGATGCAGTTTATCATTGAAACAATTACTCAATAGGTGTTCTTTCACAAATAAATTGTACAGCCCATCATAATTACTTACACCACTGCCTTGAATCCAACCATCTAGTGTTTTCACTGAGTAGTCAACAAAGTCAACCCAGGTCTGGCTCGAGGATTTTTGAGCCCCCCTGAACCTAATCCTGTACTCCTCAGTGGAGAATCCAAAGCCCTCAATCAGGGTACCCTTCATGAGGTCATAAGATTCTGCATCTTTTCCAGAGAGTGTGAGGAGTCTATCCCTACACTTTCCAGTGAACATTTCCCAAAGGAGAGCACCCCAGTGAGATCTGTTCACTTTTCTGGTTACACAAGCCCTCTCAAAAGCTGTGAACCATTTGGTGATGTCATCACCATCTTCAAATTTTGTCACAATCCCTTTGGGGATTTTTAACATGTCAGGAGAATCTCTGACCCTATTTATATTGCTGCCACCATTGATGGGTCCTAGGCCCATCTCTTGTCTTTCCCTTTCTATGGCTAGGAGCTGTCTCTCTAAAGCCAATCTTTTGGCCATCCTGGCTAACAGGAGGTCATCTTCACTGAGAGCATCCTCAGTGATTTCAGAAATGTGGGACCCTCCTGTGAGGGACTCACTATTTCTGACTAACACAGTTGGAGACAGGACTTGAGGGGTCCTGTTCTCCCTATTTAGGACTGGAGGAGGGACATTGGCCTCCAAGTCACTAATTTCTTCCTCTGTGAGGTCATCATCAGAGGGGTTGGCTTTTTCAAACTCTGCCAACAGCTCCTGGAGCTGAATTTTGGTAGGTCTGGAGCCAATGGTTATTTTTTTGATATTACAGAGAGACCTTAGCTCCCTCATCTTAAGATGGAGGTAAGGGGTGGTGTCGAGTTCCACCACCTGCATCTCTGTATCAGACATTATTCTGCTAAGAGTTGGAATACTTTTTAAAGAATCTAAAACTGTTTCTAGAATCTAATTTCAAACTTTTAACAAACTTTTAAACTCTAAAAAGACAATGCTAAACAGGGACTTAACACACAAGGCCCTAGCAGGACTTTTAAGAATTTAGAAAAATTTCAAATTGCAAAAATGAATTTCTAATGACAATTTTGGAATTTGTCGTGTGATCAGGTATTGGCTGAGTAGTCCAGCAAATGCAAAGTCTTGTACCCCACCGCTGATCCACCAATGTAGGAAGTTGGCTCTGTATGTGCTATTTCAAAGTAAGGAATAGCATGCACAGAGTCCAAGGGTTCCCCTTAGAGGTAAGATAGTGGCAAAAAGAGATAATACTAATGCTCTATTTTGTGGTAGTGTGGTCGAGCAGTAGGCTTATCCAAGGAGTAGTGTTAAGCATTTGTTGTACATACACATAGACAATAAATGAGGTACACACACTCAGAGACAAATCCAGCCAATAGGTTTTTATATAGAAAAATATCTTTTCTTAGTTTATTTTAAGAACCACAGGTTCAAATTCTACATGTAATATCTCATTCGAAAGGTATTGCAGGTAAGTACTTTAGGAACTTCAAATCATAAGAATTGCATGTATACTTTACAAGTTATTGACAAATAGCTGTTTTAAAAGTGGACACAGTGCAATTTTCACAGTTCCTGGGGGAGGTAAGTTTTTGTTAGTTTTACCAGGTAAGTAAGACACTTACAGGGCTTAGTTCTTGGTCCAAGGTAGCCCACCGTTGGGGGTTCAGAGCAACCCCAAAGTCACCACACCAGCAGCTCAGGGCCGGTCAGGTGCAGAGTTCAAATTTCACCCTCAGCGGCGCGGGGGCGGCCGGGTGCAGTGTAGAAACAAGCGTCGGGTTCGCAATGTTAGTCTATGAGAGATCTCGGGATCTCTTCAGCGCTGCAGGCAGGCAAGGGGGGGATTCCTCGGGGAAACCTCCACTTGGGCAAGGGAGAGGGACTCCTGGGGGTCACTTCTCCAGTGAAAGTCCGGTCCTTCAGGTCCTGGGGGCTGCGGGTGCAGGGTCTCTCCCAGGCGTCGGGACTTTAGGTTCAAAGAGTCGCGGTCAGGGGAAGCCTCGGGATTCCCTCTGCAGGCGGCGCTGTGGGGGCTCAGGGGGGACAGGTTTTGGTACTCACAGTATCAGAGTAGTACTGGGGTCCCTCCTGAGGTGTTGGATCGCCACCAGCCGAGTCGGGGTCGCCGGGTGCAGTGTTGCAAGTCTCACGCTTCTTGAGGGGAGCTTGCAGGGTTCTTTAAAGCTGCTGGAAACAAAGTTGCAGCTTTTCTTGGAGCAGGTCCGCTGTCCTCGGGAGTTTCTTGTCTTTTCGAAGCAGGGGCAGTCCTCAGAGGATGTCGAGGTCGCTGGTCCCTTTGGAAGGCGTCGCTGGAGCAGGATCTTTGGAAGGCAGGAGACAGGCCGGTGAGTTTCTGGAGCCAAGGCAGTTGTCGTCTTCTGGTCTTCCGCTGCAGGGGTTTTCAGCTGGGCAGTCCTTCTTCTTGTAGTTGCAGGAATCTAATTTTCTAGGGTTCAGGGTAGCCCTTAAATACTAAATTTAAGGGCGTGTTTAGGTCTGGGGGGTTAGTAGCCAATGGCTACTAGCCCTGAGGGTGGGTACACCCTCTTTGTGCCTCCTCCCAAGGGGAGGGGGTCACAATCCTAACCCTATTGGGGGAATCCTCCATCTGCAAGATGGAGGATTTCTAAAAGTTAGAGTCACTTCAGCTCAGGACACCTTAGGGGCTGTCCTGACTGGCCAGTGACTCCTCCTTGTTTTTCTCATTATTTTCTCCGGCCTTGCCGCCAAAAGTGGGGCCTGGCCGGAGGGGGCGGGCAACTCCACTAGCTGGAGTGTCCTGCTGGGTTGGCACAAAGGAGGTGAGCCTTTGAGGCTCACCGCCAGGTATGACAATTCCTGCCTGGGAGAGGTGTTAGCATCTCCACCCAGTGCAGGCTTTGTTACTGGCCTCAGAGTGACAAAGGCACTCTCCCCATGGGGCCAGCAACATGTCTCGGTTTGTGGCAGGCTGCTAAAACTAGTCAGCCTACACAGATAGTCGGTTAAGTTTCAGGGGGCACCTCTAAGGTGCCCTCTGTGGTGTATTTTACAATAAAATGTACACTGGCATCAGTGTGCATTTATTGTGCTGAGAAGTTTGATACCAAACTTCCCAGTTTTCAGTGTAGCCATTATGGTGCTGTGGAGTTCGTGTTTGACAAACTCCCAGACCATATACTCTTATGGCTACCCTGCACTTACAATGTCTAAGGTTTTGTTTAGACACTGTAGGGGTACCATGCTCATGCACTGGTACCCTCACCTATGGTATAGTGCACCCTGCCTTAGGGCTGTAAGGCCTGCTAGAGGGGTGTCTTACCTATACTGCATAGGCAGTGAGAGGCTGGCATGGCACCCTGAGGGGAGTGGCATGTCGACTTACTCGTTTTGTCCTCACTAGCACACACAAGCTGGCAAGCAGTGTGTCTGTGCTGAGTGAGAGGTCTCCAGGGTGGCATAAGACATGCTGCGGCCCTTAGAGACCTTCCTTGGCATCAGGGCCCTTGGTACTAGAAGTACCAGTTACAAGGGATTTATCTGGATGCCAGGGTCTGCCAATTGTGGATACAAAAGTACAGGTTAGGGAAAGAACACTGGTGCTGGGGCCTGGTTAGCAGGCCTCAGCACACTTTCAATTGTAAACATAGCATCAGCAAAGGCAAAAAGTCAGGGGGCAACCATGCCAAGGAGGCATTTCCTTACACTCATCCTTTGAATTTCACAATCCGATGTTGTTCAGATGTTTGCTCAGTGCTGAGGAGTGAGAAGGGAGGAGATGGCGGTGAACGGATTGTTTGTGCAGGTCATGGCACAAAATATTCTTGCTGTGGTTGTTTTACCACATCATACAGGGTCTCTGCACGCTCCACCGTGTTCAGGAGTCGGTTAGCTCTGGCTGACTGCGTAGTAGTTAGGAATGCTTTAAAAAAAGACAGAGAATGCTTCACCTACACACAGTGGGGCATCATCTCACGCTGCCGGGTACTTATTTAATAACTTTACATCTGAAAAGTGCCCCCAATCACGACACTTGTCATATTTAATTATTTATCTCCTGTATACATCCTATTCATAAAGCAATACGTTATTATGCTATATTTTACTCCAGCATTGGCAAAGCCAACAGGCCAAGCTTCACTGTGATAAACACTATTTGTACAAGAACACATGCATGTATCATTTTCTAATGGTTGTATACATGCGTTTCCACATTGAAGCCTGATCTATTGGCTTTGCCACTGCCTGTTTTTTTTAATCCTGCTATTTTTGCCAGGGCGACTAGGTCCTTGGGCGTTAAGGGACTTAGAGTGTTGTTTCTAGTACTAATAAATACATACATACTTTGATTGCCACATAAAAATCGGAGGGGAGTTTGCACACAAATCTTTAAGGCAAAAAACGAATACTAAAGGGAGAGCACAGAAAATTGACAGTATTCCTTCATGAAATCGATTTGTTGTGCCATTGCAGGTATGTCCCTAGCATTCCCAGGAAGTGTTGTAATGGACCTTGACAGTACCATGGTCCCCTTCCGAAAACAATGCTTTCTCTAAAACCTAGCCGCTGCGTTACACAAAAGGTTGCGTTCAGCTGCTCTCAGGGATAATTATCATTGTTAATTGAGTACAAAAGCCTGGTTTATTGGCAGTCTACCATTCCAGAAACTTTATTTCAGACAACCTCTCCCTTCTTCCCAACGTTTTTGAACTGCTTGCTACTGAAGACCTGAAATACCTTCCAGTTGTTGCGGTCTCTGCAAGTGGGTTCAGAAGACATGTTCCCGAGATGCTCCAACTTTTTTTCGGAGCTGTATTTGCTATTACGCCACCTTTTTTCTAAGTATCTCGCTTTTTACCATCTTTATATTAAAGGGTAGCACTAAGCAAAGCCTACTGTGCAACCATGAAGGCAATTATCATCGTTGGCAAGTGGTGTTTCTTCATCCTTCTGACATGTCATCATTGCGATGTCTGTGAACCGAGTCAACGCTCACAGGCATTGCGGCTTCCTAGGTACAGGAACCCCACTGTTGATGGTAGTGGGTAGTTCATATTCTTGGGACAGGTTGTGAATAGCATGTGGCCCTGCCACTTCTCCATAGATGTAGGAATTGTAGTGTGAGGTGCTGCATAAAAAAGCGTATTTAATTTTATATCTCCCATTGCGAGAAGAGTTATTGAGTGTGTGAAATAAATTATAATGCAAAAGTACCTGGCTGTTAATGTTATCTTTTCCTAAGCCATGTTTGGAATAAAAAAGTATAGCATTACCGAGTGTGGTGGAGATATGATTGTAACTCCATTTGTTTTTCCATGAGTGCATTGATACTAAAATTCCAGGGGTCAAGAAGGAGAAGAATGATGCAGAAATGTATCAGGATTTTTCAAAAATACATTCTGATGTTCCAGTAACGCAGGTAAGTTAAATAACAAAAGGACTTTAACATACCAAAGCCAGTCTTTGTGATATAACCAGTAGCAGGCAAGGTTTGTTAACTACCTCTTTCCCACTACAGAACAGGCGTAACAAGTCCTAATAGAAATCCCATTGATGTCGTCATAACCCAAAACCCGGTTTTCTGTCAGCCTTCAAAATCTCTCAGGGGGGTGTTGCGAGTACATTCTCAGTGTCACCTTGATTGGTTTGAGTCAAATAAATTGAAACCTTTGTGCCACAAAGGTGGGAGAGCATACCTTCTGCTTGTCAAGCTCATAGACATAGTAAGTCTAAGGAAGGGAGCTGGCCTGCTAAAAGGCTTGCACCTGTCTACCTCCAGTAGAGGGAAGTATGTAGCCCCAGTTTATGGTCCCAACGTCTGACATCTTGGGGTTTTATATGTACGTGGATTCCACTGAATCATACTTTTCTACACAAAGCCCCACCACGCAAAATGTATTGGGAATCTGGAAAAATGTAACCATTTTTCAAATCGCCAGAATTACTTTCAGGGATATGTTTATGAAAAAAGAACAGCTGAGATTAGAAACTGTATTAACACGGTTTAGGTACACTCAACAAGTAGCACACCTAGAGACTGTGAAATCCTTTATATTTAAAAGTTTTAAACCTAGACAAGGTAACTGTATAATGAGAGAGACACATAGAGACATGCTCCACTTATACCTGTACACTTTTTGTTTCGTTGTTCACTTTGTTTTATTCCTATGTGCGTGCCTCTCCTGGGCGTCTTTCACCATGGCTGCCAGTTCCATAAGATAAGGCACTAGTTTTGGAACCAAATAATGTAAAAACAAACAACTTTATAAGTGTGGGAGACCCTTAAAGAAGCAACATTTTATTGTGCTTTGAGCGCTCTAAATGTTTGCACCGTTTCTGTTTTCAAAACGGTTTTACATGTGCATGGTCATTTACACTGAGGCACGTGGTTGTTTGCCAACAGTCTACATGGCGTAGCCATCAGCCTGTGGTAAGTATTTAATGGGGTGAAAATGATGTCTAAACAATATGCGCAAAAAGGTTCCCCATATAAAATATATATTCCAGGCAATTTGGTAATTTTCCTGCCTGTGTTCTAATAATTTTGCATCTATAGTAGAAGATATATATTTTGCATTTAGGAGACTGCACCATTCATTCCCCTCTCTTAATATTGTGTACTACCTTTTGCAAAATATCACATCTTCTAGTGTACTCTGTCAGGACCCCTGCAGAGACCAGTACTAGACTTACTAATTGAGATAGCTGTCTCTCTGCAGGGACGAGGAAATTGAAGAGGAAGGGGGTAGCATATACGAAGGAGTATCTGAAACAGAAGAGGTCAGGACAGACACTGACGACTACACTTGACTGAGACTGAAAACTGGACAGGAAGTGGGTAATTCCCCCGAAAATTTTTAAAACCAAACACAGTGCAATAAACAATTGAAAGACAATAGGAAAGTACCACTGAGAACAACAATAGGGAAACTACCATAAATGATAGTTTGCATGCTCCGTGGAAATTATTCTCTCTCTAAACTGAAAAATCTGCAATAAAGCAGGGAGCAATTAATCTCAAAAGAGTCTTGGAATGCACCCAGCAGTTTAGGAAGCTGACTTTCTATAAGTACACCTTGCAGAGAGTCTTGTGGATACCCAATTAGTTTGCAGAGACAAAATAGATAGGACTAATGCTCTAGTTTGTGGTAGTCTAGGCGAGAAGTTAGGCTTATCGAGGGTGCTGCTAAGCATTTGTTGTACTCACCGAGGCAATAAATTAGACAAACACTCAAAGAATAAATCCGAGACCAATTTAGAAAAATAACACTTCTCGGTATATATACTTTAAACCCAAGAACTAAGGTGGCACACTGGTAGTTGGTAGATGTTCAGGGCACCACTGGGTGCATGCATCAGTGTGAGTTCACCAATACAAGATGTTTGATACCAAACATCCCTATCTTCAGTAAAGCAGGGGTGTGGAATTCCTACAGCCTGACGCCCAGGACATATTGTTTGGGATCAAGGATAACAAGTTATCAAGTTTATTTTGTCCTTGGGACAAGTAGACCAAACCCCCTGCAGTACAAACCCTTTGGCTGCCAATTTAAAGTACTACATTATGGAGCATGGAGGGAAATGGTCTGTCATTGAGGTAATAGTTGTGGCCATATGTTAATATTGTTTGAACTTTTATTTATGCTTCATTAATGCAAAGCCTTTATTATTAGTGTGAGCGCTCTAAGTAAATGTTGTAAGCTCAGACTGCACTTCTCACAGTGGTTTCAGAAAAAAAAAAAAATTCACATGTTTGCATAGTTTAGCAAAATGAGGCTATGTATAATACTCCCAGAATGCTCTGTGATTAGATGCAAATATTTGCAGAGGCTTTATTTTGCTTTCAAAATAAAATATTCACATAAAATGCAACTAGGAAAAAACGCTTTGCTTAGCTACTGAGAAATTTTAGGTGTCATTTCTTTGAAGCAGCATTTAGCACAGTGTTTATGTGCTAGTATTAACAAAAAAATATTTATAATGGAAATTCAGTGTAACCTGTTTCAACAAGAATATGGGAAACATGAAAATAAACAAGATCTGGCAAAACCAATAGACATTGGAGGTCAGTCTTTTAGTTTTGTCAGTGTGTGTCTTGTTTTGATTTTTGTAAAACTTCATTGTTGTGGGAGCTGCTGGGCCCTCAATAGTATAACAAACATTGGCAAAACCAAAAATATTTTTGGGTCTGAAAAAGCACTCGTTGCTACAATAGCTCCTGGAACTGAACAAAACAATTTTGGGTGCTGATCTGCTCCTTGTGAAGGCACAGATTGCGATCATTTAGCGAAGCCAGCCAATAGGTGAATAGCGAGATAATTTTAATAAAAACGAAAGGTCTTGCTTAACGTCCAGACCTAAGGGACAAAACAGCACCCATGGTATAAGTCTCTGCATTAGTGCAGATGTACATATTTCATGATTTCACAAGCATTTACAGAAGAAAACCAGGACATTTTACTCCTAGAAAATGTGTGAACTGTATTTTAACATGAGCAAATCAATATGTGTAGATTTGCTCATGCAAAAATCCTCTAACCAACCTCCCCAACCCTGGAAGAAATTTTCTTCTGACCCTGGGTCAGAAGTACATTTTCAACCTTTCTCAGAATCGGAAGAGATTACAGACGAGCTAGCGAAAAGCCATAAAACATGCAAGTTAGTAGGTTTGCACAGACTCAAAAGGGTATTCCAACTCTAGAATTAATGCTTACTACCATCTCCATCCTCAGCATGTAGATATTCCGGAAGGTGGCATTATAAGGAAATTGCTAGTATTTAGGCCCTACTATGTAGTATGAGCCCTAGCATAGTGTTAGAGGCTATTATCAGAGCTCCTATGTAATGAGATAACTGCAGTAATTGGTTGCTGCACTACATGGCACCAAATGGACAAGTGTTTTTTTCCCCCCACAGGACAAGTAGATTTATGAAGCAACCTGTCCTCATTGTCAAGTAGATATTTTCTTACATTCCACACCCCTGGTGAAGCCATCATGTAGCTAGGGAACTTGTGACCAGTGTCCAGCACATGTATTTAGAATGGCTTCCTTGATCACTTACCTTGTCTGAGAATCGACAAAGACATGGCAGGGGCATATCTACCATGTAGATGTGCCCTCACATGTAATATAATGCACCATGGCCTAGGGCTGTAAGGCCTGCTAGAAGGGTGACTTACATAAGTTATATACACAGTATAGGGGTCAAGGCACACAGGCTGTGTGCCTTGTGTTTTCACTTTTATCTGCACCAAGACATGCAGCCTGCAATGGCAGCCTTTCATGTGCTTGCTTACGCGGGTCCCTTAGGTTGGCACATTTCATGCTGAAGCCCAGAGGGACCTCTTTAGTACCCCAGGCCCTAGGTACCAGTGGCACAATTTACTAGGGCCTTTGAGAGGGTGCTAAAGATTTTGCCAGTTGGGGAAACAACTGTGCAGTTTTAGGAAAGTGATCTGGCACTGGAGACCTGGTTGGCAGGAACCCAATGCACTTGTAGTTGATACCAGTCAAACCTAGGGGGCTACCCGTGCCAAATATGATGCTTTCCTACATGACCTCCCCCCCCCCCCCCACACCACCCCAAAAAGGAAAGAGGATGAAGCTAGCCTTTCCCAAGAGAGTCTTACACTTCTAATTGGAAATACCGGGAAAGGACATCTGCATTGGTATGGTGTGTCCCACGTCTGTGTTCCACTGAGAAGTCTATCCCTTGTAGCGATATAGACCACCTCAACAGTTTGGGGTTTTCACCTTTCATCTGCTTAAGCCATCTTAAAGGCTTGTGGTCAGTTTTAACAAGGAAGTGAGAGCCAAGCAAGTATGACCTCAACTTCTTCAGGGATCATACCACAGCAAAGGCCTCCCTCTCAATGACACTCCAACGCAGCTCTCTGGGGAGTAACCTCCTGCTAATGAAAGCAACAGGTTGGTCATGGCCATCTTCACTGATTTGGGACAGGACAGCCCCTATCCTAAGTTCAGAGGCATCTCTGTCTGCTCTATGAACTACTTGTTGTAATCTGGAGCTTTTAAAACGGGTGCTGAGTACATTGCTTCTCTCAGGGTGTCAGAGGCCTTTTGACAGCGCACTGTCCAGTTGACCTTTTTGGGCATCTTTTTGGAGGAGAGGTGCCACAATGGTGCCATATCCTTTCACAAACCTACAGTAGTACCCAGTCAAGCCAAGGAATTCCTTGACTTGGGTCTGGGTTGTTGGAGCTACCCAGTATAGAATTGTCTGCATCTTGGTTTTTAGCGGTTTAACTTGGCCTCCACCTACAAGATAACCCAATTATACAGCCTGGCTCTGCCCTATCTGGCACTTGCTTGCCTTGATAAAAAGGCCTGCACCTTTCAGAGCTTCTAGGACCTTGCCAAGGTGGATCAGGTGATCCTGCCAGGTAGAACCAAAGACAGCAGTATCATCAAGATATGCTGCACTAAAGTCTACCAACTCAGCAAGGGCTTTAACCAGCCTTCGGAAGGTGGCAGGGTCATTCTTCAATCCAAAGGGCATAAAAGTAAACTGATAATGCCCATCAGGAATGGAGAATGTCGACTTTTACTATGTTCCAGGGGTCAGACCTATCTGCCATTACCATGATGTGAGATCAAAAGTACTGTGATATCTAGATGTCTCCAACCTGTCAATCCAGTTCGTCAACCCTAGGAATTGGGTGAGCATCTGTTTTTGTCACAGCATTGAGACCCTATAGTCCACACAAAACCTTATTTCTTTTCTTTCCACCCTGGGAATGAGGCTTGGGGACTAAAACAACTGGGCTGGCCCAGGGGTTCTGAGTGCTCAATAGCTCCCAATTCCAGCATCTTGCTGACGACTTTGACAGCTTTGATGATCTCTTTGACATGATCAGACTGCTGTAAATCTTATTTTTGACAAGTAGCTGTCCCCAGTGTCCACGCCATGTATGCACCAGGTAGTTTGACCACGGGTCAATGAGAAGAGCTCCGCATACTGCTGCAAGAATTGCTTACAGTCAGTCTGCTGTTGGTCAGTGAGGGTGTCTGAAAAGACCATGCCTTCAACTGAGCCATCTTTTGGGTTGCTGGAGAGGAGATCAGGGAGAAGTTCACTCTCAGCTTCCTGTCCCTCATCAGTGACCATAAGCATGGTCATCACAGCTCTGGCGTGATAGGGTTTAACGTGATTTACATAGATAACCCTTTTGGGCTTCCTGCAAAATCCAAAGTCCACCAGGTAGGTGACTTCTCCTTTTCTCTGATGTGCAGCTGGGGGGATATCATGGGCCAAAGTGAGGAGAAATTCGCTAAACTGCTGAGGCACTACCTCTCTCCTAGTGTACCAGGTGTGGGGTCACTGGACTCAGTGAATAGGATTCCCTCCTTCCAGTAGGTGCCACCAATATCTCACTTTTCCTGAACTTTAGTTTTCTGTCTTGGCCTTCAAGACAGGTCCTCTCTTCCTGGCACAGATCCTCCTTAGAGGGTCATCTTGGGTGCACAAGGTCTGCTGTGTAAGGTCAAAACTCCTCGGCTCAGTTCCTTCTGAGTCTAACAGGTCTTCTCCCTGAGGAGAGGGGACCTGATCTTGCATTTGTTTGGATGCTGGTTTCCCAGACTTCCTTCCCTTTCTCTTCGTAGGTTGGGCCATCATTCCAGACTCCAACTTTACTTTCTCACCCGGGGATTTGCTTTGTGCTCTGGTTTTAATGCACACCCATTCATGTATAACCAGCATAGCTTCGTGGGTTTTTCTTTTGACCTCAGCCCATGCTGAGGACTCCAGATCATTGCCTAGCAGACATTGCACAGGTATTGCAAGAGAAACCACCACCGTCTTATGGTCAGTAACCCCTCCCCATTCTAAGGATACAATTGCATGGGATGTACCTTAACTTTTATCCGCATTGAGGACTTCATATTGTCTCACCAGTCAGATATTGATCTGAGGACATGAGTTCCTCGGTCACCAGGGTGACACTGGCACCATTGTCTCTCATGGCTTCAACCTTATTCCAATTAATGTGTGGCTGTTGTCTATACCTTTCCAGATTACTGGGCCAGACAGCCAGGTCAGCTACCTCTACCCCACCCTCTGAGGCTACAGTTGCCTCAGTAGGCTCACTGACATGGTCAAGGCCTACCTAGAATCCCATCAAGAGACTTAACACTGCTTTTACTGCAGGAGCACTTGAGACATTCTTTTTGTGGGGGCAGATCTGGTCCCCAAACCGGTGCCCAAGAGCCTTGCAATCACGACATCCAGTCTTTTTGGAATCCCAGTTTTTCCTTTTGTACCCACCCTTGGATTGAGTCTTTTCGGGCCCACCCGGCTGTGCAGGTTTTTGGGGGCCTTTAGAAGACTCTTTTTTTTAAATCTTTGTTCTGTTTCCCTCTTCCCTTGAGGGGCATTTTGGCCTCCTTTTTGTGGTCCTCCCTGTAGGAATCTTGCTCTGTATATACTATGCTAAACCTATGTATAGTATGCACGGAGTCCAGGGGTTCCCCAAAGGCTTAACAGAGGCTAAAGCAGATAATCCTAATGCTCTCCTGTGGCTGTGTGGTTGAGCAGTTAGGCTCATCAGAGAATAGTGCCAAGCATTTGTTGTACACACATAATCAATAAATGACAGTCAAGGTGAGGCACGTACTCAATCACTAACTCCAGGCCAATTGTTTTTAAATGGCAAAAATATAATTTGTTACTTTTTTACAAGAACCAAAAGATCCTTGTTGCAGGTGAGTAGATTTGTTAGTAAATATCAAGTGTATGTATCAATTGTACTTTGTTTGGGCTTTGCAGGTAAAGCAGTTAACAAGTAAGTAACACTTTTCAATTTCAAGACACTGCAATTTTCTTTGGAAGTCAATAGAGTCCTGGGGGAGAAAAGGGTTAACACATTTTACAGGTAAGTACATGACTTATGATTCCAGTCTTCAGGGGTTAGGATGTCCACAGGTCAATGTTCAAGTTGACCCCAAAAGTGCACCACCAGCAATGCTGGGCCGGCTGCATGCAGAGGTCCAAGCTGGTGTCAGGTTTGCAATGGAATCATATAATGACTTGAGGGACTTAGAAAAGAGATTATAGGCAAGTAACTGCTGTTTCAGGACACAGGCCTGAGGGGGTTTAGGTCAGCACTGTGGGGGAGGCAGAGGTCAGCACCAAACACACACCGTCAGCAGCACCTGGATGGCAGGGTGCAAACACACCGTCAATCGCCCTAAGCTTTTCAATGAGGGAACCGGGGGGCGGGGGAAGGTCACAAAGACGCTGCCGGTTGGGCCCATTGGGTGGGTTCTGGAATACCAAAGTGTGGGGAGGAAGGTATCCGCTGGATGTTGCTGGACCATCGGTCATATTCTCCAAGGCTAGGGGGATGCGGAAACAGGGGTACCTTTAGGCACCCGTGATCTTTGTCGGATCTGGTTGTGGTCAGGGGGGCCCTCTGAATTCAGGCGGCAGGCGTTGTCATGTTGGCCAGGAGGGGTCAACCTAGGATGGACTCGAGGTTGGAATCATCTGGGGACCTTTTGTGGACCAGTGGGCCATCTGGACTCAGGCTGTGGGCACCAGGTGCAGATTGGACAGGGCTCCTGGATCCGGGGTGGTTCTGGTGTCCTTTTGGGAATTTGTTCTTGGGAGTTCTTTGTCCTTTGCTGGGCAGGCAGTCCTCTTGGGGTTTGTAGAGGTTGCTGGACCTGCAGGATGCATCACCTTCTTGGAGCAGGGGTCTTCAAAGCTGCAGACAGTCTGGTAGGGCTGTGGCCAAGTCAGTTGTCTTCTGGAGTCTTCACTGCTGGGATCGGCTTAGTAGTCCCTCTTGCGTCTTTTTTTCTTGCGGTCGCGTGGAATCTGATGAGAGCCTCCTAAATACTAGATATGGGGCATTGCAGGGGTTAGAGGGCAGTAAGCATTTGCTACTGTCCCTGAGGGAGGCTGGACCCTCATTGTGTCCACCGCCTTTGAGGAGGGGGTACATTCCTATACCTATTGGTCCCTGTGCTCCAAACCAGGATGGAGAATTCTGCAGGGAGGTGGTCACTTCAGCTCTGGACCCCTTAGGGGTGGTCCTAGCTGAAGTGGTTACTCCTTGTTTTTCTTAAGTTTCCCGCCGAACCGGCCGCATCCCGGTGGGCTGGCATCTCCACAAGACCTGAGCATTTGAGGCTCAAAGCCAGGTGTTACAGTTCCTGCAGGGGGGAGGTGTGAAGCACCTCCACCCAGAGCAGGCTTTCTTTCTGACTCCAGAGAGCGCAAAGGCTCTTACCCCATGGGGTCAGAAACCTGTCTGTTAGTGGCAGGCTGGCACAGACTGGTCAGCCCTTCACTAAAGGGTTGGGTAAAATACAGTGGGCATCTCTAAGATGCCATCTGTGTGCATTTTACAATTCATCCAACACTGGTATTAGCGTGGGTCTATTGTGCTGAGAAGTTTGATACCAAACTTCACTGAAGCCTTTATGGAGCTGTGGAGTTTGTAATGACAAACCCCCAGCCCATCTACTTAATATGACCACACTGCACTAACAATATCTAAGATTGGACATTGTTGCTCATGTAGCTATGCCCTCACCTGTAGTATAGTGCACCCTGCCTTAGGCATGTAAATCCTGCTTGAGGAGTGACTTACCAGAGTGCCATGTTCTGTCCCTAGATATAATGTTGCTGCCACCATTCATGGGTTCTAAATCTGTCTGCTCTTTCCCTTTCTATGCCCAGTATCCTGAAGTCTAGGGCAATTCTTTGAGCTAGTCTCTCTAAGAGAATCTCCTCTTCAGAGTTCTTTTCTGGACCTCGAGGAACCTGATCCATCCTCATTAGAGGGGATACTCTAGGCACCTTGGGTTGTTTGTGGGATGCAAGTTCCACTCTTTCAAGTGGTGGAGGGTCCAGATCCTCCTTCACTTGAGCTGCCCTGCTCTACAGGGTCAGTGGCTACATCAGTCACATGGTCATGCTCATACTCTGCCAACAGTTCCTGGAGCTTTACAGAGGTAGGGTTTGAGCCTGGGTTTAATTTTGTACCCTTTACAGGGAGCTCTTAACTGCTTGTGAGAAAGCTGGAGATAAGGAGTAAGGGTGAGCTCCTTATCCACACTGTCTGGGGTACTCTTTTTTTTTTTTTTTTTTTTCTAAAGATGGGATCTTTTTGAGCTAGAGAAAAAAATTCTAACAGTCCTAACTAAAGTAACTTTTTAAAAAGATTTTTAAACTAAGCTACAGGGACATAACCAAGGGCCTAACAGTTACTTTTAAGAATTTGGGGAAAAAACACCCAATTCAAAAATGCGTTTTAACTAACAGCAATTTTTGGATTTACTCCTGTAATCACGTATTGCCCAAGTGGTATCAGCAAATGCAGAGTCTCAGACCCCACCGCTATTCCACCAATGTAGGAAGCTGGCTCTCTATATGGTGCACTAAAAAGAAGTACACCGTTTTGAGAGTCCAGTGGTTCCCATAGGACTCTATTTTGTGGGAGTGTGGACAAGCAGTTGGGTTTATCAGATGGTAGTGCTAAGCATTTTTTGTACTCACAGAGACAATAAATGAAACACACACTCAAAGAATAAATCCGAGACCAATTTAGATAGATAACACTTCTTTTTATATACACTTTGAACCCAATCGTTTCGTTTTAAGGTAGGTACGTTTTCAAGCATAAATACTTTTCAGTTTCAAAAATCGATAGTGCAGTTTCTTATTTCTTCAATGTAACACATGGCAGGAAAAAACAGTCTGCAAACAATCACTTATTGATTGCTCGCGGGACCAATCTCCTGGACTTAAGGTTAGTACTGGGCAAGTGACAGGACCACACCAACAGGTCACTTTGGTTAGCACTGGGGCTGCCAGGTGCAGTATTTTAATGGGGATTGGTCTCTATGGGTTTAGGTTTGGCTGGGGGTGGCCAGCCAGGGGCGCTCAGGGACATAGGTGCACCTTTGGTCCTCTTCTCCAAGGCCCATTGGCAATGGATGCAGGGGTATCCTTTGGCGTCGGGTTTCCCGGGCCAGGAGCACTCGCGGTTGTGGAGATCCTGTGGTCTGAGACTTCAGGTGTCTTCGGGGAGTCCAGGAGAAGTGAAACCAGAGTTGATAAAAGCTCAGGAGAGCTCGGGGACGTCGACACCAGGGGTCCACTTCAGCTCGGGCCGGTGGTGACAAGTGCAGTGGTTGATTTGGATATCAGGTTTCTCTCACCTCAAAGGCTGTGGGAGAGTAGGTCTGCTTGCAGAGGCTGCAGGCGACTTCAGGGAGTCCAGGAGGGGCGAAACTACAATGGACTCGGTCTCTGGACACCCAGGGACCTTGCTGGCACCAGATGTCCACGCTCACTTGGATCAGTGACTGTGGGTGCAGTGGTGTCTTCAGGTGTCGGTCTTTGTGGTACCAGAGGCTGCAACGTTCTTGGAGGTGGTTGGGGAGCAGGTCTGCTGCACACAGGGGTTTTGAGTCTTTTTTTTTTTAAGGCAGACAGCTCTCCCAGGCTTCTGGAGGTTCAGCTGCAGGACGAGGCAACTTTTGGAGCAGAGTCCTTCAAGGAGTGCAAATAGGTTGGGAAGTTGGTACCAGGTCAGCTCCATCTTCTTCCCCTCTTCGGCTGGTGTCTCTTCTTTGTCCTTTTCTTCTTAGGTCGTCTGGGTCTGAGTTCCAGGGTTCAGAGGTGCCACCTAAATACTCAATTTAGCGGCCTTACAAGGAGTGCCAGATTGTAGCCAATGCCCTGAATGGACAAAGGGCGACTAGACCCTTTCTGCGACCACTTCCTTTGGGAAGTGGACCTGACCCCCAGTGGTGTAATTCCTTCCAAACAAATATGGAGGAATTTAAAAAGTGGTGTCCACTTCAGCTCGTCCGCCTTAGGGGAGGGACTGGCATGAAGTGGGCACACCTCCTAATCAGCCTAATTTTCCTACCTGTTCTGCCACCAAAAATGAGGACAGGACAGGGGCATCGGTCATCTCCACTATTTGGAGAGACCTGGGTCACATTTCAAAGGTGGCGAGGCCTTTGAAGCTTGCTGCCCTGAAATGTCCATCCTGCCTGGAGGTGTCCCAGCCCAGCCCAGTGCAGGCTTTTGTCTCTGGGCTCGAAATGCGCTGGCACTCTCCTTGGTGGTGGAGGGGTCAGAAATGTGGCTAACGTGGCTGAACTGGTCAGGACCAGTAGGCTAACACTAGTAGTTGGTAGGTTTTTAGGGGGACCTCTAAGGTGCCCTCTGGGTGCATACATTGGTAAATCCAACACTGGCATCAGTGTGGGTTCACCAATACAAGGTGTTTGGTACCAAACATCCCTATCTTCAGTGAAGCCATCACATAGCTGGGGAACTTGTAGTGACCAGTATGCAGCACATGTATTTAAAATGGCTTCCTTTATCACTTACTATGTCTGAGAATCGACAAAGACATAGCAGGGGCATAGCTGCATGGTCAGATATGCCCTCACATGTAATATAATGCACCCTGGCTTAGGGCTGTAAGGCCTGCTAGAGGGGTGACTTTCATATATTGTATGCAGTGTTAGGTGACATGGCACTCAGACTGTGTGCCATGTTTTGTTTTCACTTTTATCTGTGCCAAGACACACAGCCGCCAATGGCAGCCTGTCATGTGCTTGGTGAGGGGTTCCTTAGAGTAGCACAATGCGTGCTGCAGCCCAGAGGAACCCTCTTTAGTGCCCTTGGTACCAGGGGTACCATTTACTAGTGAGTTTCAGAGGGTGCTAAAGGTTTTTGTGAATTTAGGAAACAACTGCAGTTTTGGGGAAGAAAATCTGGGACTGGAGACCTGGTTGGCAGGAGCCCAGTGCACTTTCAGTCGAAATCACATCAGATAACAGGCAAAAAGTGAGGGACTAACCATGCCAAAAACGGTGCTTTCCTACAGCAGCTCTTATGGAATAGGAATGCTGAGTCTCTGTGCAAGAGGCTCAAACCCCAAAGGCAACATCGATAACAATTTTAGCCTAAGAATGAGAGGCCAAAGGGAGTGGAACAAGAGGCACTTGGGCAGATGCAGGACTTGATTCCAAGAAAAAAAAGAACAGGAATGAACTGTACTATGAAGATCAAAGAACACTGAAATGCAAGACAAGGAGCCTACATACAACAGAAACGTCAAGATATGCGTGTTGTGAGCAACACTGGTGGAGAATTTAAAAAAACATGCTGTCTGAGGTATATGTACCTTGAAAACCATGTTGAAAGTGTTTTTCACCCGTGTGGCACACAACAGCATTATCATGGCGTGCCACTGGAATTACTGTATAAATCACCATGAAATATTATATGATGATCTACAAAGGAGCAACCCATTGAAGGTATTGTTAAACCACCAAAGAGTATTCGAAAACAGTTGTTGTAGAGACGGATATCGCCATGGTGTTGGCCCTCACGTGCTTGCACCAGTGCCTTTATAGTGTATTTTCTCAATTCCAGTCATTGCCCTTGCGAATGCCGACAATGTCCAATAATTAATCACTCTTTATACACATGTATATGTGTATTTGAAGATGATTGCTGTTACGATGTCTACACCAATTTAAGTTGTTGGCTCCAGCCGTCATCCAAAGCTCAGGACTGTTGAGGTATCAGTTGCGGATTCTGCTCTAATTTAGTAACTGTAAACGTCCATTACTCCCTCCTAGACTGTCTTATAACCAGATACCCCATACCCTCTAATTTTAATTTCTGGAAACCTGAGTTTGTCTGATTTTATAAATGCAAAATCACAAGACTTCATCTTGGAGGCAAGGGGCTACTTCCATACTGCATGATACAGCAAATAGCACTCACTAACCTAAATAGCCCCGTCAGTGCTTTTTTTTTTTTATGTGAAAGGGCTTTTGCTCCAGGTAAGTATATAGATAACTGAAAAATATGATACATATAGAAAACCAGAAAGAGCTGGCGCCTTCTTGTGGAAATCCATGTCACATTTCTGAAACGTTGGCCCTGTGACCAATCTTATCCTATCTGCATGTGCTAGTATCATCTTGTAGACATTCAGGTCTTTGTATAAGAGCATTTATCTCGCAAGGCATACAGCCCCAAATCTAGTATTGGAACACCCCTGTGTATTCACACTGGACATCCCTGATTGCTGAACCCTCAGTTTTTGAGTTTCCAACTTGCAATGTTTAATTTTTGTATGCCAAATAAATGACCACCCAAGTTAAAGGAAAACCACTTTATTGATGTCTACAATCATCCTTCAAAGATCCAGTAGTAAAGTCTCTGTTGACAAGATGTGTATATATTTTACTCAGACAAAGCCAAGCATATAAAACAGCAAAACTACAGGAATTATTGTCAAGCATATTCAATCAGGCAGGTGGGTACCTCTTGGACAAACCATGTTTGTTTGCTCCTCCTACTCACCAAGTACATTTTTTTGGAATGGTGGAGGGTTTGTCATACAAGGATATAACCAGACTTCCAAAACAATTACATAATTTTATACACCCTAAGGACCCCATCATTCATCATGTTAACTGTAAATCACACACACTCCCTTTAGGCATGTCCCACACATTTTGATCGCAGGGTTCTTCATTTAAGAACTGGATGGACCTGTAACTAGGAAGAGCATGCTGGCTGCTGGCAAAGGAGCGCCCACAGACTTGCTTCATTCAACAGTTTGTAAGTAAATGCCCTTTTGGTAAGAACTCTGGCATATTGTCAGTAATGAAAGAAATGTTGTCTGGCCTGTTGTTGAGATCTGCTGAGCGACTAAGTCTAGATGCTGCTCATTGAGGGAATTTAAAAGTGTGGATTTTCTGATATTGCACTATGCATCTGGACTCTGGGGTTACTTTGGAAAAGATACGCTTGGGGCCTGATTTGGATATTGGCAGATGGGTTACTTTGTCACAACGGTGAATATTATCCTGTGTTCCAAAATCTAAATCCTATTATATTCTATGGGATTTAGATTTCGGCTGACAGGATATCCGTTACCGTTGTGGCATAGTAACCGGTCCACAAATATCTAAATCAGGCCCTTGGTTTGCATCTATTGTAAGTTATGTTGCCTGGTGCAGATTTAAATACAGCTCCTTTTAATTGTTCAACAGGCTGGTGAGATGATAATTCCTCTGATAAAGGAGGAGACGGATGTGCGGACCTCTGGAGACGCTTCATCTAGTGGTGCCGATGATCAGATACAGCAGGTATGAAGAAAATTAAAAGATCCTTCTGGGTCAGTGAAGGAATTGTACAAAAGCTCTAGGGCTGGGTCCTGCTGCTCCTGAAAAAGATGTATCCAGTTTACCTGCTCTCAACTCTGGTGTAATTGTTTCTTTTTTTTTATCCCTGAGGTACAATGCACCCTTTGAAATTCATAATCAGATCTCTTCTTTAGAGGTAGTCTCAGGGCTGGGGCATGAAAAAGGAGGAGAAAACCAGAGAGTGGATTTTTTGTGCAGGTCATGGCATTAACGTTTAAGATGTATGCATATGTTTTCTCCATTAGGCTGCTTGCCTAACAGTAGCTGAAGACTGGTAGAATGATTGCAAGCTGCTAAAGAGTGGTGTGTGCTTGGTACACCACCATTTTAATATGGAATGTGTTCTGTCTTTTACCATTGCATATAAAGTAGTGTTCTCAAAATGTTCTTGCTAGTATTGTGTTACCACATCATACAGGGTCTCTGCATGCACCACTATGTTCAACAGTTAGTTTGGCTGATTGCTTAGCAGTTAGGAATTGTAGGAAAGTGCCCTTTTTGGCATGGTCACTCCCACTTTTTGCCACTGGTACTGAGGCTTTTTGACTGAAGGTGCACTGGATTCCTGCTAACCAGGCACTCAGTGCCATTGCTCTTTCCCTAAAACTAGGTAAAAGGAGTAATTGGCACACTCTTTAGTACTTCTGTGAGTCCCTAGTAAATGGTACTCCTGGTACTTGGGGCCTGGGGACTAAAAAGGGTCCACTCACAGGTGTATTGTGCCTCTCTAAGGGACCCCCATATAAATTGCATATAGGCTGCCATTGTAGACAGCTTGTCATGTGCAACCCATGAGTGAAAACACGACATGGCACACACTTCGGCTGCCATGCCCCCAACTCACTGCATCTATTATATGTACGTCAACCCCAACAGCAGGCCTTAGAGCCCTAAGACAGTTTGCATTATATTTTATGTGAGGATATATCTGCGTGAGAAGATATGTCCCTTTGGTGTCTAGTTCAATTACTGGATCTTACAAGTGAACAGGGAAACTATCTAAAGGTATATACTAGACACTGGTCATTATGAGATACTCACCTACATAATGGCTTCAATGAAACCTATCGTGTTTGGTATCACACGCCTCATCTTAATAAATCCATACTGACGCCAGTATTTGATTTATTATGACCTACACCCAGAGATCACCTTATATGTGTCTCCTGAAAGCTACCAGTCCTCTAGTGTGCTGACTGACTGGTATCAACCAGCCTGCCTCCTCAGATGAGTTTGACACCCTCAAGGTGTGAGCCCACATGCTCAGAGGAGAAAAGCCGTGCCTGCCCTGGAGGAAGGCGTTATCACCTCTTCCTGCAAGCTGGCTTTTAAATCAGCATATCTGGACTGAAGGCTTCTAACCCTATGCACCACTTTGATATGTGACCCTGGCTTCTTCCATACCTGGGGAATACCCCCTGTCCTGAGGCCCTTTGGAACCAGAACAGGTGTAAATGAGCTATTCAAGGAGGCGTGTTACACTACCAGGCTAGTCACACCCCTAAGGTGGACAGCCTGATGTGCTCCACGAAGGAAGGGTTCCACCATGTTGTTTTTGGTGGAATTAGGAATTATGGGACAGGGTTATGTCCATTCTTCACAGGAAGTGGTCATATACTGTATGGGGTGCAGTCACTATATGGTGGCCATATGTGGTCATATATGGGGTGTAGTTTAGGGGTGTAGCCATTGGCTACTCCCCTAAACACCCCTAAATTGAGTATTTAGGTGGCTCCCTGACACCAGGAACTTAGATATGCTTAACTACAAGAAGGACAAAAAAGAGCCAACCAACGTGAGAACTATGGACCAGTTTGGACTTTTGGCGACAAACCCTGCCTACATACTGCTGCCCTAACAATCGCCCAAACCCAACTTGTCCTTCAGCTGTGCATCTCCCTAAAGCCTCGGAGGGCTGCCAGCACTTTGTCAATCAGCCCGCATCTCCCATGGAGTAGCGGACCACTTCCCTGCAACCTGTAGGCACCAGCCACGACATCCAGTCCACCTATCTGCTGACTACTTGGTCCACCGACACTGCAATCTCCCAGGAGGAGGTCACTGCACTCCAGGAGGTCGCCTACACCAATACCTGAGGTACTTAGGCAGTTGCAAGCATGAAGGCTTGTTTTTGTCTCAACCAGACACCACCACTGCTAAAGACGACCTGACCCCGAGGGACAACGAAACAAACAAGGTTGACCACCAGAGTGGCCCTGTTTTTTTTTTTCTTCCCCTTTGCAGGTTTAACCAACACTTGTGAGCACCATTGACGCGCAGGACCAGCCAACCAAAACTCTCTGCACTCGAGCTCCCAAGCCTGGTTCCACTACTATCAAATGTGCTCTCCTGCTCCCAAGACCCTCACAAACTGAGTCCCCCACTGGGAGTGCCCAGACTTGCTCCCAAAACCCCCTCTGCAGCCTGTTTTAAGGTGGCCCCTTCTTTGCCAACCATGCAGTGTCCAAGGCACCTGACTGACTCGTATAGCACCTGTGCACCTGGACAATCCAGGTCAGGAAAAACAGAACTGCTGTTGGTTCTCATGACCTTGGCCCTCTAGCATTCTTGGACCTAAAGGATAACCCTGAGATACTTTGCAAATCCCCGTAAGCAGTACATGGTCTTTTTCCATTGATGAGCATTACTGCCTAAAAGCACATTTGTGTTATATACTTACCTCACAATGCACAGAAATATTACAAACAGTACTTAACTAATTCTGAAGATTTTCAGTGTATAAAATAATATAAAGTGTTGGTAGTTTTCTAAAGTTGGTCTTGAGTTGTTTCTTGAGTATGTGGCTCTTTTATTGACTGTGTGTTCAAGAAATGCTTAGCACTACCCTCTGATAAGCCTAAACTACTCGTCCACACTACCACCAAAAGAGCATTTAGGGTTGTTACTTTAACCTCTGCCAACCAATAAGGGTCTCCTGTACTATCTACATGGTGTATTCCTACATTGGTACACTACATAGTTAGCCAGCTTCCTACAGGAATGATTTGAAAACACAGCGAGGGCTTTAGGTATATACAGAGGGGGATTATTCTCGGTTTATCATGCTGTTGAATGTTTGTTGTATTGCTTCTCCTTCAGGGCCTATTTTACAACTGAAAAGTGCACTCACCCACTACACCTTGATCAGGGACTGGTATCTGCAATTGTGCTTCTTGACCTCAGTGCCGCTTTCGACACTGTAGACCACAACATTTTACTTCAGAGAAGGAGGGAGATTGGAGTTACAGGGAGAGTGTTAAGTTGGTTTACCTCATATTTAGAAGCAAGATCATTTCAGGTACTTCATTGTTTCTATTTCTATTCAAGTTGCTTCAATAGTTGTTGGGGAGTGCCTCAAGGCTCCTCTCTAAGCCTCACGTCATTTAATATCCATATGTCGCCATTGGCAAAGGTAGTGGAGCCATATGGCCTCTGCCTGGTATCATAACGCGGATGACACCCAACTGGTGGTCTCCTACTCCACCAAACAGAATTCAGTTGATTCAGCACTTGCTCCATGTCTACGGGCAGTATCCAAATGGATGTCAGCCTCAGGACAAGACCTGTTATAAGAAACTTTCCCACAATCCAACAGCTGAAATACAACTCAGACTACAAGAATTGCTGGAGCACTGGCACTCCCGCCATATTCTTTCCAGCTCGGAAAAAACTGCTCTCTTTCTTCAATTTCCAACCATTCCAACGTTGTATCTGTTACCTAAGATCCATAAAACAGGACATCCACCAAAGGGCAGACCCATAATTTCAGGAGTGAATTCTGTATGCTCCAAGCTGGGATCCTTAATTGACAAGGAGCTCCAACCATTCATGATTAATCTACCTTCTTATGTTAGAGACACAGAAGACATTCTACAGAAGTTACAAGACATAGATTGGCAATCAGATTACCTCTTAGTAACTATTGATGTTGTGAGTCTTTATACTTCGATTAAACACAGTGATGGTCTAGCAGCGGTGAGCAAATGTCTATCCACAAGATCGGTGCAACATTTGGCATGCAATACAATGATTCTGGATATACTCAAATTTAGTCTGGAAACAATTACTTTTTTTTCAATGGTAACTTCTACTTACAGCTCCAAGGGACAGCGATGGGGGCGAAATTTGCTCCACCCTATGCCTGTATCTTGATGGGAGCTGTGGAAAACCATTGGCTCTGGTCAGACCGGTCGGAACATTTCATTCAACACATAATTTTTTGGGGGCCATACATCGATGATATTTTGCTTATTTGGCAAGGCCCTGAGGTCCATCTTCAACAATTTATTCAGTCTCTTACACCCAACCCTTGGGATATTGATATTACCTACCAAATCTCTAACTCTTCAATTAAGTATCTGGATCTTTTGATTTTTATAGAAAACAACAAACTCCAGACAAAGTTCTTTTGCAAAACAACAGCTGCTAACTCAATTCTTCATGCCACCAGCTGCCACTCGCACAGTACTATTCGGAATATACCAAAAGGTGAATTCAGAAGAGCACGTTTAAATTGTACTAACATTGTGGATTATGATATCACGTCCACACAAATGACAGAGAGGCTCACTTCAAGGGGTTACAACCACGAGTCACTAAATTTCCTAAGGGATAAAGTGAGAAATATGGATAGGCATCATTTGTTGAATAAATCTCAACGAGTTAACAAGAATACCACTATTCGTTTTATTACAGCGTTCCACAATGGTCGTCATTATATTCGGAAATCACTAAGGAAATGCTGGTTTTTACTTCTGAACAATCCTTCAATTAATCAATACATCACTAACCACCCTCAAATTGGCTTCAGGCGAGCACCAAATCTTCGTAACAAACTTTGCCCTTCATTCTTTCAACATAAGTCTCCTACTACATTTTTACCATCTAAACCAAATGGTTTTTACATCTGTAGCAAATGCTCAGTTTGTAAATTAGGTCTCTCTAAATCCACATCTGTTACTATCAATAAGCAAATATATCATATCACTGACTTCATCAACTGTGACAGTCCTTATGTTGTCTATGCTATTTGGTGTCCCTGCAATCTTACCTATATTGGTAGCACGATTCGTCCCCTAAAAATCAGAATACAAGAACATTATCGAAATATACAAAAGTCAGATATCAAAGCACCACTGGTGGAACATTTCATCAAATTTCATGCTCACCAACGAACCTTCACCTTCAGCGGTCTCCGTCGCATCATACGTTCCCCGAGAGGCGGCAACATAGCACTACGACTACGACAGGAAGAAAGCCGCATAATAATAAAATATGATACAGTTCAGCATGGACTCAATAAAGACCATGAATGGCATTTTTGGTTAATGTAAAATCCTATTATTCTTTACGGTACTTGTTTTTACCTCCCAGTAACGATTACCTGTAAATGTGGGCATAAGTTAAGCCTTCTTCTTGATTTGTACAACTAAGTGTTATGCCGAACGTTTTTACTGTGTCTTTTGAGACCAGTGCTTTTAAGCTCCTTATTCATAGGTTTTCCTACTTCCAAGGAACTGTCTATCTGAAATAATTATGCTTATAGGGTTTATTTTGATACACACTGTAATATTTAGATGCAGTCTTTCCTTTCTTTTCTTTTCTTTTAATGCTTGGTCTTTTTCCTGGAACATTCTGAACTGATGTCTCTCCTGCCATTTCCTAAGTTAAAGATATCTTTTCCCTATTTAGTGTAGTTTACTTTTCCTTTTTTCTATCCACTCCTCCTCTTTTCTTTCCTCTTTTTTCTTTTATAGCACTTAGCTTCCTTTTATTATACCTGGAATTTATTATTATTTTCTTTCGTTTGGTTTTCTGTAAATTAGTTAATTATATACATTCCAAGATGGCAGCACCCTTCTGCCGGGGTTCTAAAATGGTGCTTTCTACCTCGGCCACCGGCAGTCCTTTCTTTGTTTTCACCTACGTAATTACAGTCGAGATAGGACTTTTGTTTCCCCATTAAAGGCATTTAAACGAGACTTCGGCGCTCTCGCGCCCGTCCCCCTTTCACCTTGGCGGTTCGCGTGCGTTTTCCCGTAACCTTTCCGGTTATTGCTCAGGTGAGCGCTATCATTTCTCCTTACCATTCGGCAGTTGTATTAGTAACACCAAAGAATTTTTTAATACGGGATTGGTTTTTCTTCGTTTATACTCATAGCCTAGCCTTTCTCAATTGGTTATTACGGTTTTCTTTTTGCAGACGATGATTTAATCGGAAGTTGTATTACTATGACTATGTAATGTATTTGATCTTTTCCTGCATGGTATGCTTATTTTTCTCCTTATTTTTGCATCACTCGATTTTGCAAATGTCTTCACAGTTAAGCATACACTCGGGGTATCTTTCTGCAGTTTTAGGACTAGGGCATCACGTTTCGGAGATCTAAAAAGAGTCATCTTCACAACTCATATAACAATTCGGTCAATTCAGCATGATTCCATAAAATATATTTCTTCTCTCATAACCCTCTCTTTGGCTTTCTATCTGCTTTACATTTTCACTTTAACACCTCAGCTCCGGGCAGCGTCTTGCAGCACGTTAGTTTCTTTTTGGATTATTTAACATAAATTCATTCCAATCTTAAATCTCACCCGGGCTTCAGGACACTTCACTTCTGTGAATAGAATCATTTCCTTCGCACTTAATTCTGCACTCTATCTGTTGCTCACTTTCTGGTGATGTCTTATGGTTGCTTAATTCTTTTTTCTTGAAAATATTACAATGGTCTCGAATTGGATTTTGTCCTCTTTTTTCAGCCTTGAGAAAGCCCCGGCTAATAGCCAGAGGGGTCGAAACACGTGTTGGCTGATTCTTCTCATCCCTTGGATACTGTTGTGCTTTGAAACACTCATGATACTATTACCTTGGAACCACTACTTTATTACAAGAATGAAATAAATACAAGTTTATTTTGCTTCCACTACAACGTTTTGTGCAATTTCTGTCTTATTAACCTCATTTTGAGGCTTTTGGACTTACAAGTGTGTTTTAATAAAGAAAATCAGAGTTGGGACTTTACCTTTAAGCTGCATTAGATTTTTTCTCTCTTTGGAGGACTTGGGTCCTTGTTCTCCGGTCAAGTCCCTACATTTGCATTACGATTAAGGCATTTTACGCAGGAAGACAGTGATTTTGGACCCTCTCCTTTTGGAGTTAGTTTTAGCTCCAAATGGATTTCTGACTGCAAACTCAAGCTGAACGGAGATGAAACAGAGAGCATGATCTTATGTCATCATGCTCAACCAAATATGACTTCCCCTGTAAGAGATCTACCCTTGCCCAAGGAACATATCAAGAGTCTAGGAGTATGGCTTGACCCATGGCTGACCATGGACCATCAGACGAAGAAAATCTCTTCCATCTGTTTTAGTTTATTCAAACATCTCAGAAAGGTGTTTAAAATACTTCTGCCTATTGCAAAGAGACTTATCATACAGGCACTCATCATTTCACGCCTGGATTATGGGAATGCCTTGTTTCTCTGTGCTCCAAAATATGTAAAAAAGAAACTACAGGTGGTGCAGACCACTGCTGCCTGCCTTCTCTTTAAAATACCTAGGCATGAATTGGCTAAGTCAGCCCTCCTGGCTCTGCATTTGCTCCCTTCGGCGCAACAGATAAAGTTTAAAACATTATGTTGTATTCACAGAGCCCTTCACAACAAAGGCCCGCCGCTTCTGCGAACCTTAGCCTCTTTCCATAATCCTGTGAGACATCTTAGGTCCTCATCGGCGGCCTTAGCTGAAATCCCCTCAGTAAAAAAAAGCCAAATGTGGCAGAAGATCTATGTCATATCTTGGTGCCAAACTGTGGAATTCTCTACCTTTGGCCCTATGAGAAACCAGCCACGAATTATCCTTCCGTCATCTACTTAAAACATAGCTGTTTTAATTCTGTTCCGAAGGCTATGTTTTTGAAGATCTCTGAATAGCGCTGGGAGGCCTCTGGGTAGCCATGCGCTCCATACATCTTTATAACATAACATAACTTGTCACATTTAATTCTTTGTCTCCTGTATACATTCTGTACAATAAAAAAGCGATAAAGCAATACGTTCTTCTGCTGCTTTCTGCCCCAGCATTGGCAAAGCCAACAGGTGGTAAGCAATATTTGTGCAAGAGAAACACGCACACTGCATTTGTGGATGGTTGTTTACATGCGTTGTTACATTAAAGTCAGACCTTTTGGGTTTACCACTGCCTGTTTTTTTTATTCCAGCTATTATTGCCAGGGTGATTAGGCCTTTGGGGTTAAGGGACTGCAAATGCTGCTTCTTTACCAATCAATAGACCACTGACCTGCCCATAAATTCATGAGGGAATATTCCACGCAGACATTTTAGGCCAAAAACTGCTACTGAAGGGAAAGCACAGCAAATTGGCAGTATTGCTTCTTGAATAGGAATTGTTGTGCCATCACAAGTAAGTCCCTAGCATTCCCAGAAATTGTTGCACTGGACCGTAGCAGTAACATGATGCCCTCCTGAAACCAATCCTTTCTTCGAAACCCAGCCACTGTTATTATACAAAAGGTTGCATTCAGAAGCTCTCACTGAAAATTATAATTGTTATCTGAATACAAAAAGCTTGACTTATTGGCAGTCTACAATTCCAGAGGCTAAATGTTCAAGATTTATGTGACTGTAGATACACACGCTTAGCATAATCCTGGCATCTAGTGTTGGGCTTGGATGTGTGCAAGTTGTTTTTCTTCTAAGAAAGTCCTTAGAGGTCTAAGGGAGTGTGACTACTCCTATTGTTGGTAATGTGCATGGATATTGACTCGATTGTTATCTTCTGTCATCTGGGTCGGGCTTGTGCTCTTCTGTTCCGGTTCGACACCATTTGCTGCACTTTCCTGGTTCATACCTGCTTTCCGGTGGGATTGTTGTTGATCACAGCCCTCTCTCTCAGTTCTGCTCTATGACTACAATTTCATTGGGGCACCTCATCGTCCCTGTGTAGACCTAGGTCCTTTGGGCTGTCTTTAGGCATTCCCGCCTATACCATGTCCACTCGATGATGGAACAGATGTTCTTTAGTTTCTGTCCTCGGGTCACGCTAAATATCCTTGCACAGATCTTCACCAGGTCTGTAATCTCTGCCTCTCCCCTGAGCACGAGTAGTCTACCTGCAAGGCTTGTTGCTCATTCAGATCCAAAAAGACCTTACATGACTGGGTCGATGGCTCGAAGGAGTGCGAATGATACACTAGACCTGTTTGGATCTAAGGACATCCAAGAAGAACACCACACACAGGTGTCGGTTGTGAACGAAGGGACCTTTACTCCTGATGACAGCTCCAAAATTGAGATGGAAGACCTGCCTCCTGCTCAACCAGCCGTGAACACTGTGCCCCACAAACCTCAATATCGACCCCAGGAAATCACCTCAAAGGGTTAACTTCCCATTCAAGACTGTCCCAAAGACACTGCTGGGCCACCCCTGCCTTCAGACCATGGTTGGCACAGACCGTTGTCTTCTGATACACCCACCCCTTGCTTAATGTTGAAAAAAACATCAAAGCTTTCTGCTTCAGAGCAGACCAATCCCGCCTCAGAATCGAGTCAAGGTTTAGAGTAAAAAATCTCTGCATTGAAACCCCAGCCACTTTCTTCACCAAAACCTGCCTCATCAGAGCTGAGATCTTCGGAGCTGAAAACATTGAGCAGAGAACGTCAGCACCCTTCAAAACTTTCCATGGATCAGGGTTCGTGTAACCCGTTTCAAAGACTGCAGCAAGAAATAGATATTCAGCAGAAGCAAATTATGATCCATCCATACATAGGCCAGAAAATTACTAGACCCCCACACACTGGTGCGTAGCCCTCCAAAAGGCAGCTGCCTTTTGAAGAAGCTTTAGACTTTCCACCTATGCCCAAACATAGGAAAAAGACAGATGAGACCACATTTCCTCTACTCATTAGCCTACTGCTTATACTGACACCATGCCATTCACTCTCACCACCTGCTTCACCAACTGCCCCTGCATTATATTCGCCTGAAGTGTCAACACATTCTTATTTAGGGCGAAGGGACGATGGGGACACTTTTGAACTCCTTCCATAGGATTGACCCATGGGATACTTATAACACTAACCCACCAGCTGATACAGACTCTTATTTGTATGCTGCAAACCCATCTTCCCTAGATGACACTGCTACATAGCACAATTTGGTTTGGAGGCTGCCGCCTTCCACAAGGTGCAACAATACAATGAGCCCCTAGAGAAAGACTTCATATTCAACACACTTTTCTCTGCTGCGTCACGCACAATACCTACCTGTGCTAAAGGGTATGCTCCGTCACACACCTGACCTATGCAATGACCCTGTAAGATCTAATATAAGGTATCTCCTAATGACCTGCCAGACATATGTGATCAACTTCCACCAAACACTTTAGTGGTAGCAACTGCATGCAAAAAAGCTAATAAACATCTGGTGAAACTCCTCCACCAGATAAGGATAACAAGAAAATAGATGCAGCCGGAAAGAGAGTAGCCGTACAATTTGCCAGTCACTGGTGTATCGCAAATCCGATCGGCCTCCTCTCTAGGTATGATAGAGGGCAGTGGGACAAGATGGAGAAACTTCTCCAGTACCTCCCAGAAGAATGCAAAAAACGAGCCTATCAAATAGCCTTTGAGGGAAAATTGATATCCAACAAATCTAGACATTGGGCGCTTGACGCTGCAGATACTGCAGCTAGAGGGCTAAACACCAGTGTTTCACTATGCAGCCATGCGTAGCTTCAGGTCTTGGGGTTTGAATCCGAGGTATAGCAAAATCTACTGGCCCGCCCATTTGATGGAGAGCATTTAATTGGACCTCAAGCAGAACTAGAATTTCTTTTTTTTTCTTCTTAAAATATAATGAAGACAGCCAAAGCCGTGGGAGTGCTGCAGACACCTTCCCACTGTGGCTCCTTTCGCCACTCCAACCTACAGTGGAGGGCCCAAACCCACCTCTCATGAGTCTATGACCTCATACCAGCTGCCTCTAATGCAGACCACCTCGCCTAGAGGATACTGCAAAGGCTCATATGGGGGGTAACAACTCTAGAGGCAAAGGCAACATCAACAGTTGCTCAGAGAAAAAATACAAACAGTCTTAAAAAACGGAGCTATTGAGCCCATTCCACTTCATCCACAGGGCACAGGAATCTATTCACTAAACTTCCTTATTCCCAAAAAGGATGGATCCCTGAGACCAATCTTAGATCTCTGACCCCTAAACAAGTAAATTCTCTTAGAGCACTTCCACATGGTCACTCTTCAAGATGTTATCCTGTTATTACAAGGCGACTTCATGACAGCACTCGACTCCAAGGATGCCTACTTGCATATTCCTATTCACCTGGCATATGTCCAGTTTTAAAGGTTTGTAATAAACTGTCAGCATTACCAGTTGAAAGTCACTACCACACCCAGGATATTACCAAATGTCTCGCATTAATAGCTGCTCCCTTGGGCAGACAAAACATGCATGTCTTTCCACACCTAGACGACTGGCTCATCAAAAGCCTGACTCACCAAAAGTGTTACCAACTCACTTAAGTCACCATAAGCCTACTTCACAATTAGGCTTTACAATCAATGCCTTAAAATCCCACCTCAAACCACTTCTAACCTAACCTTACATAAGGGCAATTCTCAACTCAGAACTAGGAATAGCTTACCTGTATACTACCAGGCTACAATCATTCCAGCGCCTCACTCCCCAATTTCAGCCAGGGCTACAGGTAACAGTGAGGATAGTCATGTGTCTCTTCAGTGTAGTGACTTCATATATAGCCATAGTACCTCATGTCAGACTGAACATGCATCTGTTTCAAGAGTGCTTAGCACACCAAGGGACTCAAACAGAGGGGCAGTGGGAAGATCTACTGTTGGTCGGCCGTCAAGCTTGCCAGTCTCTGCAGTGGTGGAACACCAACAACATGTTAAAAGGATGGCCTTTCCTAAACCAAGTTCTGCAGACCATACCAACAGACGCCTCCCTTACGGGATGGAGAGCACATTCCCAAGATCTAACTGTCAAAGGCCAGTAGTCTCCCAGACAGCGACATCGCTACATAAATCACCTACTATTATTAGCTGTTTACCTAGTGCTGAAAGCCTTACTTTCTCATCTGGTTGACAATGTAGTCCTCATCAGGATGTACAACATGACAGCCATGTATTTCTACACAAGGAAGGGGGCACCAAGCCCCTGCAGTTTTCCCTTTTAGCCCAGACCATTTGGAGGTGGACTCTCCGATTCAACATTCACTTGTTAGCAGAGTAGCTACCAGGAGCAGACGACTTTGCAGATCTACAGTGCTTAATTTGTAAATAACAAGGTGCTGGTGCTCAAAGCTCTCTTCTTAAACACACGGCTGCTGCAATTAAATGTGGGAACACAGAATATTTAGGTAGCATAATCCTGAAGCCATCTCGGGCCACTTCATTTCATTTAAAGCAGCTCCCTGCCACTTCAACTCACTCTAGCTGCTTTCTGCTTTTTCCAATTGTGACGCTTTTTTGTTTTTCTCTTCCTCCGTCTTTCCCATATGTGCCTTTTGCCTGCAGCAAATGCTTGAGGGCGAAGAATAAGCGCCGGCCCTCAACAATAAGTGCCGGTGCTCAGCACCGGAAACAACAAGCACAAATTAAGCACTGCAGAGTCGCCAACAAATCCACGAGTGGGAACTCCACCCACAAGTCCTTTTCCAATACTTCCAGCATTGGGGACAACCTCAAATAGACTTCTTTGCCACAGAAGAAAACGCCAAATGCCCAAACTTCGCCCCCAGTTTTTCACACCCACAGCCCAAGGGCAACACACTATGGATGAGTTGGTCAGGTATGTAGGAGGCCGGCTCAGTTTATGGTGTAACCCTATGGTATGGCATTGTATACTGAGTCCCTGCAATCCTTAGTGATAGTCAATAGTTGTGTCCAGCTAGCAAAAGCTCTCTAAGGGTAGCTGAGGTGAGCAGCTGAAGCTTATCCTGTAGGAATGTAAAGCACTTGCAATACAACAGTAGTCAGAACGTAACTCACTCGCAAGAAAGAACCACACAAGTATTCCAAAAGTAAAGGATTCTTTATTACAGCACTACTACTAGACTAGCATTGGTATATCTCCCTTTAGAGCTATATACACAGAATACATACACAAAATGACCATCAGAAATATCATAAAATACACAGGGCTCTTTGAGAGGGCAAAACCATTTACTAAGAAAGTGGAATGCAAAATAGTGAACCCAGCCAAGGTAAGTGTGGTAGTTAGCTAGGGGCTGTGGGTTGATGAAAACACCAGCTGTAAGTATGATTAGTGTCCCCAGCAACAAGGTAGTTAGCTACCCAGTCATCCCGTAGGCTAGCACATCGCGTAGTGGTTGGAGTTTATGTGGTTCAGGTTTCTTCCCAGTAGACCCCAAGGAAACCAACAGACAAGAGGAAGGTTGAAGAGTGCTCCACCCGTGGACACTCAGAAGACAAGAGTATCTACACCAGGGGATCCGAGTGCAGAGGGGAGGACTCTCTCTGAAGTCAGTGGAAGCTTTGGATTGTCCAGCTGCTGTGACGAGCTGTGGACCAGGCCGGTGGAACCTGGGTACGGATACCGGACCTGGTAGTCCTGAAAAGGAAGGGGACAGAGTCCAGCACCCTTGGCGGTGACGAGGTGGTGCAGGTGCCAATGCCCACACTCCTAGAGGTGACGTTCCTGCAAGTCGGCTGGAGGAAGAAGCCCAACTGCGGGGTCCAGGAGCTTCAGAGGATCCCAAGAGTTGCAGATGAGCTGTCCCTCGACGGCTGCTGGACTGCAGGAGGGTCAGTGACCAGCCAGGTCACTAACAAGCACTGGCAAATGTAAGCAAATGCAGAGTCTCAGACCCCACCGCTATTCCACCAATGTAGGAAGCTGGCTCTCTATATGGTGCACTAAAAAGAAGTACACTGTGCGGAGAGTCCAGTGGTTCCCCATAGGACTCTATTTTGTGGTAGTGTGGGCAAGCAGTTGGGTTTATCAGATGGTAGTGCTAAGCATTTTTTGTACTCACAGAGGCAATAAATGAAACACACACTCAAAGACTAAATCCGAGACCAATTTAGATAAATAACACTTCTTTTTATATACACTTTGAACCCAATCATTTAGTTTTAAGGTAGGTACGTTTTCAAGCATAAATACTTTTCAGTTTAAAAAATCGACAGTGCAATTTCTTAGTTCTTTAATGTAACACATGGGAGGAAAAACGGTCTGCAAACAATCACTTATTGATTGCTCACTGGACCAATCTTCTAGACTTAAGGTTAGTACTGGGCAAGTGACAGGACCACACCAACAGGTCACTTTGGTCAGCACTGGGGCTGCCAGGTGCAGTATTTTAATGGGAATTGGTCTCCAAGGATTTAGGTTGCAGGTACCTGCTGGGGGGCCAGTCAGGGGCAACCAACAGGTAGGTCACAAACATGGGGTGCTCAGGACGTAGGTGCACCTTTGGTCCTCTTCTCCAAGGCCCATTGGCAACGGATGCAGGGGGATGTCGGGTTTCCCAAGCCAGGAGCACTCGGGGTTGGGGAGATCCTGAGGTCTGAGGCTGCAGATGTCGTCGGGGAGTCCAGGAGGGGTGAAACAAGAGTTGATAAAAGCTCAGGAGAGCTGGGAGACGTTGATGACTCCAGAGGTCCACTTCAGCTCGGGCCGGTGGTGACAGTTGCAGTGGTTGATTTAAATATCAGGACGTAGGTGCACCTTTGGTCCTCTTCTCCAAGGCCCATTGGCAACGGATGCAGGGGTATCCTTTGGCGTCGGGTTTCCCAAGCCAGGAGCACTCGCGGTTGGGGAGATCCTGTGGTCTGAGGCTGCAGGTGTCGTCAGGGAGTCCAGGAGGGGTGAAACAAGAGTTGATAAAAGCTCAGGAGAGCTGGGGGACGTTGATGACACCAGAGGTCCACTTCAGCTCGGGCCGGTGGTGACATTTGCAGTGGTTGATTTGCATATCACGTTTCTCTCACCTCAAAGGCTGCGGGAGAGGAGGTCTGCTTGCAGAGGCTGCAGGCGACTTCAGGGAGTCCAGGAGGGACGAAACTACAATGGACTCGGTTTCTTGACACCCAGGGACCTTGCTGGCACCAGAGGTCCACGCTCACTTGGGTCAGTGACTGCGGATGCAGTGGTGTCTTCAGGTGTCGGTCTTTGCGGTACCAGAGGCCGCAAAGTTCCTGGAGGTGGTTGGAGACCAGGTCTGCTGCAAACAGGGGACTTTTTTTTTTATTAAGGCAGACAGCCCTCCCAGGCTTCTGGACGTTCAGCTGCAGGACGAGGAGATTTTTGGAGCAGAGCAGAGTCCCTCAAGGAGTGTAAACAGGTTGGGGGGTTGGTACCAGGTCAGCTCCATCTTCTTCTCCTCTTCGGCTGGTGTCTCTTCTTTGTCCTTTTCTTCTTAGGTCGTCTGGGTCTGAGTTCCAGGGTTCAGAGGTGCCACCTAAATACTCAATTTAGCGGCCTTATAAGGAGTGCCAGGCTGTAGCCAATGCCCTGAATGGACACAGGGCAACTAGACCCTTTCTGCGACCACTTCCTTTGGGAAGTGGACATAACACTGACCCCAGTGGTGTAATTCCTTCCAAACAAATATGGAGGAATTTAAAAAGTGGTGTCCACTTCAGCTCGTCTGCCTCAGGAGAGGGACTGTCATGAAGTGGGCACACCTCCTAATCAGCCTAATTTTCCTACCTGTTCTGCCACCAAAAATGAGGACAGGACAGGGGCATCGGTCATCTCCACTATTTGGAGAGACCTGGGTCACATTTCAAAGGTGGCGAGGCCTTTGAAGCTTGCTGCCCTGAAATGTCCATCCTGCCTGGAGATGTCACAACCCAGCCTAGTGCAGGCTTTTGTCTCTGGGCTCCAAGTACGCTGGCTCTCACCTTTTGAGGGGAGGGGGGGGGTCAGAAACGTGCTAACATGGCTGAACTGGTCAGGACCAGTAGGCTAACACTAGTAGTTGGTAGGTTTTCAGGGGGACCTCTAAGGTGCCCTCTGGGTGCATGCATTAGTAAATCCAACACTGGCATCAGTGTGGGTTCACCAATACAAGTTGTTTGATACCAAATATCCCTATCTTCAGTGAAGCCGTCACGTAGCTGGGGAACTTGTATTGACCAGTATCTAGCACATGTATGTAAAATGGCTTCCTTGATCACTTACTATGTCTGAGAATCGACAAAGACATAGCAGGGGCATATCTGCATATGCAGATATGCCCTCACATGTAATATAATGAACCCTGGTTCAGTGCTGTAAGGCCTGCTAGAGGGGTAACTTACATATATTATATGCAGTGTTAGGGGACATGGCACTCAGGCTGTATGCCATGTTGTGTTTTCACTTTTATCTGCACCAAGACACACAGCCGCCAATGGCAGCCTGTCATGTGCTTGGTGAGGGGTTCCTTAGAGTAGCACAATGCGTGCTGCAGCCCAGAGGGACCCTCTTTAGTGCCCTTGGTACCAGGGGTACCATTTGCTAGGGAGTTTCAGAGGGTGCTAAAGTTTTTTGTGAATTGAGGAAACAACTGCCGTTTTGGGGAAGGAAATCTGGGACTGGAGACCTGGTTGCCAGGATCCCAGTGCACTTTCAGTCGAAATCACATCAGATAACAGGCAAAAAGTGAGGGACTAACCATGCCAAAAATAGTGCTTTCCTACAGAAGCTCTTATGGAGTAAGAATGCTGAGTCTCTGTGCAAGAGGCTCAAAACCCAAAGGTACCATCGATAAAAAAAATTAACCTAAAAACGAGAGCCCAAAGGGAGTGGAACAAGAGGCACTTGGGGAGATGCAGGACTTGATTCTCAGAAAAAAGATCAGGAATTAACTGTACTATGAAGTTCAAAGAACACTGAAATGCAAGACAAGGAGCCTACATACAACAGAAACTTCAAGATGTGCCTGTTGTGAACAACACTGGTGGAGAATTATAAAACATGCTGTCTGAGGTATATGTACCTTGAAAACCATTTTGAAAGTGTTTTATTCTTCACCCGTGTGGCACACAACAGCATTATCATGGCGTGCCACTGGAATTACTGTATAAATCACCATGAAATATTATATGATGACCTACAAAGGAGCAACCCATTGGAGGTATTGTTAAACCACCAAAGAGCATTCGAAAACAGTTGTTGTAAAGACGGATATCGCCATGGTGTGAGCCCTCGCTTGCTTGCACCGATGTCTTTATAGTGACTTTTCACAATTCCAATCATTGCCCTTGCGAATGCTGGCAATGTCCAATAATGAATCACTCTTTATATATATGTGTATATGAAGATGATTGCTGTTACTATGTCTACACCAATTTAAGTTGTTGGCTCCAGCCGTCATCCAAAGCTCAGTACTGTTGAGATATCATTTGCTGATTCTGCACTAATTTAGTAACTGTAAACGTCCATTACTCCCTCCTAGACTGTCTTATAACCAGATACCCCATACCCTCTAATTTTAATTTCTGGAAACCTGAGTTTGTCTGATTTTATAAATGCAAAATCACAAGACTTCATCTTGGAGGCAAGGGGCTACTCCCATACTGCATGATACAGCAAATAGCACTCACTAACCTAAATAGCCCAGTCAGTGCTTTTTTTTTTTAATGTGAAAGGGCTTTTGCTCCAGGTAAATATATAGATAACTGAAAAATATGATACACATAGAAAACCAGAAAGAGCTAGCGCCTTCTTGTGGCCATCCAGGTCACATTTCTGAAACACTGGCCCTGTGACCAATCTTATCCTATCTGCATGTGCTAGTATCATCTTGTAGACATTCAGGTCTTTGTATAAGAGCATTTATCTCGCAAGGCATACAGCCCCAAATCTAGTATTGGAACACCCCTGTGTATTCACACTGGACATCCCTGATTGCTGAACCCTCAGTTTTTGAGTTTCCAACTTGCAATGTTTTGTTTTTGTATGTCAAATAAATTATCACACAAGTTAAAGGAAAACCACTTTATTGATGTCTACAATCCTCCTTCAAAGATCCAGTAGTAAAGTCTCTGTTGACAAGATGTGTATATTTCACTCAAGACAAAGCCAAGCATATAAAACAGCAAAACTACAGTATTGTCAAGCATATTCAATCAGGCAGGTGGGTACCTTTTGGACAAACAATGTCTGTTTCTCCTCCTACTCACCAGGTACATGTTTTTAGAATGGTGGAGGGTTTCTCATACAAGGATACAACCAGACTTTCCCAAATAATTCCATAATTTCGTACACCATAAGGACCCCATCATTCATCATGTTATCTGTAAATCACACACACTCACTTTAGGCATGTCCCACACATCTTGATCGCAGGGTTCTCCATTTAAGAACTGGATGGACCTGTAACTGGGAAGAGCATGCTGGCTGCTGGCAAATGAGCGCTTACAGACTTGCTTCATTCAACAGTTTGTAAATAAATGCCCTTTTGGGAAGAACTCTGGCATATTGTCAGTAATGAAAGAAATGTTGACTGGCCTGTTGTTGAGATCTGCAGAGCGACTAATTCTAGATGCTGCTCATCAAGGGGTTTAAAAGTGTGGATTTTCTGATAATGCACTAAGCATCTGGACACTGGGGTTACTTTGGAAAAGATATGCTTGGGGCCTGATTTAGATATTGGCAGATGGGTTACTTTGTCACAACGGTGACTATTATCCTGTGTGCCAAAATCTAATCCTATTATATTCTATGGGATTTAGATTTCGGCTGACAGGATATCCATTACCGTTGTGGCATAGTAATCTGTCTACCAATATCTAAATAAGGCCCTTGGTTTGCATCTATTGTAAGTTATGTTGCCTGATGCAGATTTAAATACAGCTCCTTTTAATTGTTAAACAGGCTGGTGAGATGATAATTCCTCTGATAAAGGAGGAGACGGATGTGCGGACCTCTGGAGACGCTTCAACTAGTGTTGCCGATGATCATTTACAGCAGGTATGAAGAAAATTAAAATATCATTCTGGGTCAGTGAAGGAACTATACAAAAGCTGTAGGGTTGGGTCCTGCTGCTCCTGAAAAAGATGTATCCAGTTTACCTGCTCTCAACTCGTTTGTAATTGTTTAGGTTTTTTTTACTCGCTGAGGTACAATGCACCCTTTGAAATTTATAATCAGATGTTCTTTAGATGTAGTCTCAGGGCTGGGGCATGAGAAAGGAGAAGGAGAAAACCAGAGAGTGGATTTTTTGTGCAGGTCATGGCATTAACGTTTAAGATGTATGCAGATGTTTTCTCTCTTAGGATGCTTGCCTAACAGTAGCTGAAGACTGGTAGAATTACTGCAAGCTGCTAAAGAGTGGTGTGTGCTGGGTACACCACCATTTTTATTTTGGAATGTGTTCTCTTTTTTTCCCCACTGCATATAAAGTGGTGTTTTCAAAATGTTCTTCCTAGGGTTGTTATACCACATCATACAGGGTCTCTGCACGCTCCACCATATTCAGGAGTTAGTTTGGCTGATTGCTTAGCAGTTAGGAATTGTAGGAAAATGCCCTTTTTGACATGGTCACTCCCACTTGTTGCCACTGGTACTGAGGCCTTTTGTCTGATGGTGCACTGGATTCTTGCTAACCAGGCACTCAGTGCCATTGCTCCTTCCCTAAAACTAGGTAAAAGGAGTAATTGGCACACTCTTTAGTATTTCTATGAGTCCCTAGTAAATGGTACCCTCTGGTATTTGGGGCCTGGGGACTAAAAAAGGTCCACTCACAGGTGTATTGCGCCACCCTAAGGGACCCCCATATAAATTTCACACAGGCTGCCATTGCAGACTGCGTGTCATGTGCAACCCAGGAGTGAAAACACGACATGCCACACACTTTGGCTGCCATGCCCCCAACGCACTGCATCTATTATATGTAAGTCAACCCCAACAGCAGGCCTTAGAGCCCTAAGGGAGTTTGCATTATATTTTATGTGAGGATATATTTACATGAGCAGATATGGCCCTTTGATGTTTTTCAATTACTGGATCTTACAAGTGAACAGGCAAACGATCTTAAGTTATATACTGGACACTGGTCATTTTGAGATACCCAGCTACATAATGGCTTCACTGAAACCTATGGTGTTTGGTATCACACACCTCATCTTAATACACCCAGAGCGCACCTTATATGTGGCTCCTGAAATCTACCAGTCCTCTAGTGTGCTGACTGACTGGTATCAACCAGCCTGCCACCTCAGATGAGTTTGACATCCTCGTGTGAGCCCACATTCTCAGAGGACAAAAGCCGTGCCTGCCCTGGAGGAAGGTGTTATCACTTCCTCCTGCAAGGTGGCTATTAAATCAGCATATCTGGACTGGAGGCTTCAAACTCTATGCAGTCTTTTGATATCCGACCCTGGCTCCCCCCAGGCCTGGGGAATGCCCCCTGTCCTGAGGCCCATTTGGCACCAGAACAGGTGTAAATTAGCCATGCAAGGAGGCGTGTTACACTACCAGGCTAGTCACACCCCTTAAGGTGGACATCCTGATGTGCTCCACGAAGGAAAGGCTCTACCATTTTGTTTTTGGTGGAATTAGGAATTATAGGACAGGGTTATGTCCAATCCCCACAGAAAGTGGTCATATATGGGGTGTAGTCACCCCAGAGGTGAAGTATCCCATTGGCTACTCCCCTATACACCCCTAAATTGAGTATTTAGGTGGCTCCCTGACACCAGGAACTTAGATACGCTTGACTACAAGAAGGACAAAAAAGAGCCAACCAACGTGAGAACTATGAACCAGTTTGGACTTTTGGCTACAAACCCTACCTACATACTGCTGCCCTAACAATCGCCCAAACCCAACTTGTTCTGCATCTGTGCATCTCCCTAAAGCCTCGGAGGGCTGCCAGTACTTTGTCAATCAGCCTGCATCTCCCATGGAGTAGAGGACCACTTCCCTGCAACCTGTAGGCACCAGCCACGACATCAAGTCCACCGATCTGCTGACTACGGGGTCCACTGACACAGGAGTCAATCAGGAGGAGGTCACTGCACTCCAGGAGGACAGATCTGTCTGCCCACGCCCACCAGGAGTCGCCAGCACCAATACCCAGGGTACTGGAGCAGTTGCAAGCATGAAGGCTTGTTTGTGTCTGAACCAGACACCACCACAGCTGAAGATGACCTGACCCCCGAGGGATGACACAATGAACAAGGTTGACCACCAGAGTAGCCCTGTTTTTTTTTACCCCTGTACAGGTCTAACCAAGACATGTGAGCACAATTGACGCACAGGACCAGCCAACCAAAACCCTATGCACTTGAGCTTCCCATCCTGGGTCCACGACTATCAAATGTGCTCTCTTGCTCCCAAGACCCTCACAAATTGAGTCCCCCACTGGGAGCGCCCAGACTTGCTCCCAAATCCCCCTCTGCAGCCTGTTTTAAGGTGGCCCCGTCTTTGTCAACCATGCAGTGCACAAGGCCTTCCCCGTACAGCACCTGTGCACCTGGACAGTCCAGGTCAGGAAAAACAGAACTGCTGGTGGTTCTCATGACCTTGGCCCTCTAGCATTCTTGGACCTAAAGGAGACCCCAAGATACTTTCTCAAATACCCGTAAGCAGTACATGGTCTTTTTCCATTGATAACCATTACTGCGTAAAAGCACATTTGTGTTTAATACTTATCTCACTATGCAAAGAAATATTACAAACAGTACTTAACTCATCCTGAAGATTTTCAGTGTCTAAAATAATATAAAGTGTTGATAGTTTTCTAAAATTGGTCTTCAGTTGCTTCTGGAGTGTGTGGCTCTTTTATTGATTCCGTGTTTTCAAGAAATGCTTAGCACTACCCTCTGATAAGCCTAAACTAGTTGTCCACACTACCACAAAAAAGAGCATTTAGGGGTTGTTACTTTAACCTCTGCCAACCAATAAGGGTCTCCTGTACTATCTGCATAGTGCATTCCTACATTGGTACACTGCATAGTTAGCCAGCTTCCTACAGGAATGATTTGAATAAACACAGAGAGGGCTTTAGGTACTTACAGAAGGGGATTATTCTCTTGTCTCGTGCTGTTGGAGGTTTGTTGCATTGCTTCTCCATTTCAGGGCCTATTTTACAACTGAAAAGTGCACTCAACCACTACACCTTGATTGTGCTTCTTGACCTCAGTGGCGCTTTCGACACTGTAGACCACAACATTTTACTTCAGAGAAGGAGGGAGATTGGAGTTACAGGGAAAGTGTTAAGTTGGTTTACCTCATATTTAGAAGCAAGATCATTTCAGGTACTTGATCGTTCTTTCTATTTCAGTTGCTTCAGTAGCTGTTGGGGAGTGTCTCAAGGCTCCTCTCTAAGCCCCACATTATTTAATAACTATGGGGGTCATTCTGACCCTGACGGGCGGCGGAGGCCGCCCGCCAGAGTTCCCCCCTCCAGAACACCGCTCCGCGGTCATAAGACCGCTGCGGTGATTCTGGCTTTTGCACTGGGCTGGCGGGCGGCCGCCAAAAGGCCGCCCGCCAGCCCAGTGCAAAAGAGCCTTCCCACGAGGACGCCGGCTCAGAATTGAGCCGGCGGAGTGTGAAGGTGCGACGGGTGCAGTGGCACCCGTCGCGTATTTCAGTGTCTGCAATGCAGACACTGAAATACAATGTGGGGCCCTCTTACGGGGGCCCCACGACAACCCATACCGCCATCCTGTTCCTGGCGGGAGAACCGCCAGGAACAGGATGGCGGTATGGGCTGTCAGAATCCCCCATGGCGATGGGGGATTCCCAGGGCAGCGGAAAACCGGCGGGAGACCGCCGGTTTTCCCTTTCTGACCGCGGCCAAACCGCCGCGGTCAGAATGCCCTGCGGGGCACCGCCAGCCTGTTGGCGGTGCTCCCGCCGACCCTGGCCCCGGCGGTAGTGAACCGCCGGGGTCAGAATCACACCCTATATGTCACCATTGGCAAATGTAATGGAGCCATATGGCCTCTCCGTGATATCGTATGGAGATGACACCCAGCTGGTGGTCCCCTTCTCCACCAAACAGAATTCAGTTGATTCAGCACTTGATCCCTGTCTACAGGCAGTATCCAAATGGATGTCCGACTGCAAACTCAAGCTGAACAGAGATAAGACAGAGGTCATGATCTTAGGCCATCAAGCTCCACCAAATATGACTTCCCCTGTTCTGCATTCGCTAGGATATCTACCTTCCCCCAAGGAACATATCAAGAGTCTGGGAGTATGGCTTGACCCATGGCTGACCATGGACCATCAGGCGAAGAAAATCTCTTCCATCTGTTTGGGTATGTATAGACTTCTCAGAAAGGTGTTTAAAATACTTCCACATATTGCGAAGAGACTTATCATACAGGCACACATCATTTTAATGCCTGGATTATGGAAATGCCTTGTTTCTTGGTGCTCCAAAATATGTCAAAAAGAAACTACAGGTGGTGCAGAACACTGCTGCCTGCCTTCTCTTTAAGATACCTAAGTCAGCCCTCTTGGCTCTCCATTGGCTCCCTTTGGAGTAACGGATAAAGTTTAAAACATTATGTTGTATTCACAGAGCCCTTCACAACAAAGGCCTGCCGCTTCTGCGAACCTTAGCCTCTTTTCATACTCCTGTGAGACATCTTAGGTCCTCATCGGCGGACTTAGCTGAAATACCTTCTGTCTTTTGAAGAAGCTTTAGACTTTCCACTTACGTCCAAACAAAGGAAAAAGACAGATGAGGCCACATTTCCTCTACACATTAGCCTGCTGCCCATACTGACAACATGCCATTCACTCTCACCACCTGCTTCACCAACTGCCCCTGCATTATATTCGCCTGAAGTGTCAACACATTCTTATTTAGGGCGAAGGGACGATGGGGACACTTTTCAACTCCCTCCATAAGATGACCCATGGGATACTTACAACATTAAGCCACCAGCTGATACAGACTCTTATTTGTATACTGCAAACCCATCTTCCGTAGATGACACTGCTACATACCACAATTTGGTTTGGAGGCTGCCACCTTCCATAAGGTGCAACTATACAATGAGCCCCTAGAGGAAGACTTCCTATTCAACACACATTTATCTGCTGCGTCCCGCTCAATACCTACATGTGCTAAAGGGTATGCTCTGTCACACACCTGACATATGCAATAACCCTGTCAGATCTAGTATAAGGGATCTCCTAATGACCTGCCAGACATATGTGATCAACTTCCACCAAACTCTTTAGTGGTAGCAACTGCATGCAAAAAAGCTAATAAACATCTGGTGAAACTCCTCCACCAGATAAGGAGAACAAGAAAATAGATGCAGCCGGAAAGAGAGTAGCCGTACAATTTGCCAGTCACTGGTGTATCGCAAATTCGATCGGCCCCTTCTCTAGGTATGATAGAGGGCAGTGGGACAAGATGGAGAAACTTTTCCAGTACCTCCCAGAAGAATGCAAAAAACGAGCCTATCAAATAGCCTTTGAGGGAAAATTTATACTTGACAAATCTAGACATTGGGTGCTTGACGCTGCAAATACTGCAGCTAGAGGGCTAAACACCAGTGTTTCACTATGCAGACATGCGTGGCTTCGGGTCTTGGGGTTGGAATCCGAGTTATAGCAAAATCTACTGGCCCTCCCATTTGATGGAGAACATTTAATTGGCCCTCAAGTAGAACAAGAAAATAAAATATAGAATGAAGACAGTCAAAGCCATGGGAGTGCTGCAGACACCTTCCCACTGTGGCTCCTTTTGCCACTCCAACCTACAGTGGAGGGCCCAAACCCACCTCTCCTGAGTCTATGACCTCATACCAGCTGCCTCTAATGCAAACCACCTCGCGTAGAGGATACTACAGAGGCTCATATAGGGGTAACAACTCCAGAGGCAAAGGCAACATCAATAGTTGCTCAGAGAAGAAATACAAACAGTATTCAAAAAAGGAGCTATTGAGCCCATTCCACTCCACCCACAGGGTGCAGGAATCTATTCACTAAACTTCGTTATTCCCAAAAAGGATGGATCCCGAAGACCAATCTTAGATCTCTGACCCCTAAATGAGTAAATTCTCTCAGAGCACTTCCACTTGGTCACTCTTCAAGATGTCATCCTGTTATTACAAGGCGACTTCATGGCAGCACTCGACCCCAAGGATGCCTACTTGGATATTCCTATTCACCCGGTACACGTCCAGTATCAAAGGTTTGTAATAAACGGTCAGCATTACCAGTTCAAAGTCACTACTGCACCCAGGACTTTACCAAATGTCTCGCAGTAATAGCTGCTTCCTTGCGCAGACAAAAAAGCCTGACTCATCAAAAGTGTTACCAACTCACTTAAGTCACCATAAACCTACTTCACAAATTAGGCTTTACAATCAATGCCTTAAAATCCAACCTCCAATCACTTCTAACCCAACCTTACATTAGGGCAATTCTCAACTCTGAACTAGGAATAGCTTACCTGTATACTACCAGGCTACAATCATTCCAGACAATCGCTCCCCAATTTTAGCCAGGGCTACAGGTAACAGTGAGGATATAGCCATAGTACCTCATGCCAGACTGAACATGCATCTGTTGCAAGAGTGCTTAGCACACCAAGGGACTCAAACGGAGGGGCAGTGGGAAGATCTACTGTTGGTCGGCCGTCAAGCTTGCCAGTCTGTGCAATGGCGGAACACCAGCAACATGTTAAAAGAATGGCCTTTCCTAAACCCAGTTCTGCAGACCATACCAACGGACGCCTCCCTTACAGGATGGAGAGCACATTCCCAAGATCTAATTGTCAAAGGCCAGTAGTCTCCCAGTCAGCGACATCGCCACATAAATTGCCCAGAGTTACTAGCTGTTTACCTAGCGCTGAAAGCCTTCCTTTCTCATCTGGTTGGCAATCTAGTCCTCATTAGGATGTACAACTTGACAGCCATGTATTTCTACAAAAGGAAGGGGGCACCAAGCCCCTGCAGTTTTCCCTTTTAGCCCAGACCATTTGAAGGTAGACTCTCCGATTCAACATTCACTTATTAGCAGAGTAGCTACCAGGAGTAGACGACCTTGCAGATCTGCTTAGCAGGAGTCGCCAACAAATCCACAAGTGGGAACTCCACCCACTTTAGGAATTGGGGACCACCTCAAATAGACTTCTTTGCCACAGAAGAAAACGTCAAATGCCCAAACTTCGCCTCCAGTTTTTCACACTCACAGTCCAAGGGCAATACACTATGAATGAGTTGGTCAGGGATATAGGAGGCTAGCTCAGTTCATGGTGTAACCCTATGGTGTGGCATCCTATACTGAGTCCCTGCAACCCTTAGTGATAGTCAATAGGTGTGTCCAGATAGTAAAAGCTCTCTAAGAGTAGCTAAGGTGAGCAGCTGAAGCTTATCCAGTAGGAATGTAAAGCACTTGCAATACCACTGTAGTAAGACAGTAACTCACTCACAAGAAAGAACCACACAAGTGTTCCAAAAGTAAAGGATTCTTTATTACAGTACTACTACTAGACTAGCATTGGTATATCTCCCTTTAGAGCTATATACACATAATATATATACAAAAAATGACCAGCAGAAATCGCATAAAATACACAGGGCTCTACAAGAAGGCCAAACCATTTACTAAGAAAGTGGAATGTGAAATAGTGAATCCAACCAAGGTAAATGTGGTAGTTAACGTAGGGGCTATGGGTAGATTTAGACACCAGCGGTAAGACTGGTAAGTGTCCCCAGTGACCAGGTTCAAGGTGTCCCATAGGCTAGCGCAGGGCATAGTGGTTAGAGTTCATGTGATTCAGGTCTCTTCCCAGTAGACCCCAAGGAAACCAACAGACAAGAGGAAGGTTGGAAGGTGCCCCCACCCCAGGATACCCAGAAGACAAGAGTATCTACACCAGGGGACACGAATGCAAAGGGGAGAAGGACTCTCTCTGAAGTCGGTGGAAGCCTTGGATTCTTCAGCTGCTGTGACGAGCTGTGGACCAGGTCGATGGAACATGGGTACGGATACTGGACCTGGTAGTCCTGAAAAGGAAGGGGACAGAGGCCAGCACCCTTGGCGGTGACTAGGTGGTGCAGGTGGCAATGCCCACCCACCTAGAGGTGAAGTTCCTGCAAGTCGGTGGAGGAAGAAGTCCAATTGCGGTGTCCAGGAGCTGCAGAAGATCCCAAGAGTTGCCGACAAGCTGTCCCTCGACGGCCGTTGGATTGCAGGAGGGTCAGTGACCAGCAAGGTCACTAACAAGCACTGGCAAATGAAAGCAGGAGCTGAAGAAGTATTTGCCGGGTTTTGGGGAGCAGCAAGGGCCAGGAGACTTTACCATTGAGGGGGAGTCAGGGCTGGCCCTCAGCACGTAGGAAGGGCAGCAGAAGTCATTGGAGCCCCCACGTGGGACCTACAGGGGATGGACACAGGGAGTCACAAGGAGGCCACAGCAGCACAAGAAAACAGAAGTCCCACATCGCAGGACTTACAGGACCGCAGCTGATCTTTGAGTTGCAGAGTGCTTGAGGCCGGGGCTTCTTGGTGCCTGAAGATCTCCTGGAGGAAGAGTCTACAAATCTTGACAAGAGCTGCAGTTGTGGTGTACAGGGTTTCCAGTCTAGTGGCAGGAGCAGGGGCCCAGCAGTCCCCCAAGTTGGTCACACGACAAGCAGGACCCAGAGCAGAGCTTTTCGATGTCTGTGGAACGACTGACTCCACCAGCCAGTCAATGTTGTCTTGAGTCGCCCGCAGATGCAGGGGAGTGACTCCTTCACTCCAAGAGAGATTTCTTCATGCTTCATGGTGCAAACAGAGTCCTTTTGTTCCTGTAGGATGCACAGCCTTGGATGTTGCATAATTGTTGCAGGATTTGGAGAACAAATGTTGCATGGGAGCCTTCACACCAGAAGCAGACATGTTTTGGTTCCAAAGCAGACCATCAGCTGTTCCAAAGGCCAGGAGCAGAAGATGTCTTGCTGAGAGTGCCTTGTAGAGTGTTGCTTTACTGATATGAGGTCCCACCCATGGGGGAGCCCTTACGTAACCCTAAAAAAGGGTTTGGTCACTCTCTGAAGTGACCCACCTATCAGAGGGGGTCAGGGACATCATCTACCTGGCCTAACCAGTCAGATGCTCCCAGGGGCCTCTGCCCATCTTGTTTTCAAGATGGCAGAATTAAATGGCCATCTTGAGCTATGTGGGGGGTTGTCACTCCCCTATCTTTTCTGCAGTTTTGCGCCAGAACAGGAACTTGGGGTTCCTGAACAGGTGCAAACCAGAATATGCAACAAGGGCACCAAATATGCCTTTGAGAGCAGTTTGTTGGCGCTTAGTGGCCACTCCACTCCACTCCACTCCACCCCAGCCTTTAGGCACCTAATAAACAAGCGGAGGTGGTCACACCTCGACCTTGTAGGAAATCCTTTGTTCTGCTTATCTGGCCTGAGGCAGGCTCGCATGCAGGAGGGCAGAACAGCGTCTTGGGTCAGCGGCAACATATGCTGGCAGCTAGACCATGTAAGGCTGCACAGGCAGAACTGGGGGATCCTCTAAGGAACTCCCAGTTTACATGGTGGTATGCAACTAGCACTGGAATTGGTGTAGTTGCATGACTCAGTCATGTTACAAGACGTGCCCTAAAGTGGTTCACTGAGTTCTTGGACGCAAGGTACTCGACTGCTTTTTTTTCTGAAGTAGTTTTTAGAGCCATTGGGGAGTTCCTCAGGGCTCATCTTTAAGCCCCACGCTGTTTAACATTTATATGCTACCACTGGCAAGGATAGTGGAGCCATTTGGCCTCTCGCTGATATCTTACGCAGATGATACCCAGCACTCTCGGCTTGCTCCCTGCCTACAGGTAGTCTCCTATTGGATGGCGGAATGTAAACTTAAGCTGAATGAAGATAACAGAGGTCATGATCATGGGCCATCATTCACACACACAGAAAGCGACACCCACCCTGCACCTGTTAGGAGATCTTCCATCACCCAAGAATCACTTTAAGAACCTGGGTGCATGGTGAGATCCATGGCTTACTATGGATCATCAGGCAAAGAAAATATCTTCCACCTTGGGATATTTAGACTTTTTAGGAAAGTCTTTAAAGTTCTCCCATTTATTGCAAAGAGACTCATTGTACAGGCATTAATTATTTCACATCTGGACTACGGGAATGCCCTGTTTCTGGGCTTCCCAGAAGAAATTGCAGGTGGTTCAAAATACGGCTGCCCACCCTCTTTTTAATGTGCCCAGACACCACTCGGCCACACCTGACCTCTTAGCCCTACACTGGCTCCCAATCGAGCAATGACTAAAGTTCAAGGCACTTTGTTGTATTCACAGAGCTCTCCACGCTAAGGGTCCCCTGTTCCTGCGTACCTTAGCTACTTTTCATAAGCCAATCAGACATCTTAGGTCATCATCAGCAGTATTACCAGTGATTCCGCCAATGAAAAAAGTTAAATGGGGTGGAAGATCTCAAGGCCGTACTAACTTTTCTTCCCCCCAGGAACTGTTTCTGAAAATAGCACAGTCAACTTTTAAAACAGAATATTGCTATTTATTCGAAAACCGTATTACTTGCCAATTCTAAACAAAGTGGTATTGATGCATGTGTTGGATACTTACTTTGCAGATGTACTTACCTGCAACTTGAATCTTGTGGTTCTAGAAATAAAGTAACAAAACATATTTTGCTATATAAAAACCATTTGCCTGGAGTTAGTCATTGAATGTGTGCTTCATTAATTGCCTGTGTGTGTACAAAAAAACAAATACTTTGCACTAACCTCTGATAATTCTAACTGCACGACCGCACTACTCCAAAAGAGAGCATTAGTATTATCTACTTTAGCCTCTGTTAAGCCTCTGGAGAATCCCTGGACTCTGTGCACACTAAATCTCATTTTGATATAGTATATACAGAGCCAGCCCCCTACAGGGTAGCATTGAAAACAATTCTTTCCTCTATCATGGGGAAGTTGGTGCAAGTGTTTTTGGACAACACCATGTCATGTGGCACTGGAACAAGCAGGGTGGCGTACGGTTATGAAGTCTTTTTCAAGAGGTCCTGCGCCTCTGGACATGACTGGAACAGTAGGGCATAATCCTGGTGGTTCAACACCTGGCAGGTTCTCTAAATGCTAGGGTGGAGCAACTCAGCCGTCGATGCCTAGATGATCACTAGTGACATCCCCATTCAGAGGTGGCACAAGAACTCATTCAGCAGTAGGGAGAGCCTTGGTTAGATCTGTTTGCCAACAGAAAGAACGTGCAATTACAACAGTGTTGCCCATTTGAGTTTCCAAGGTAGAACTCGAGTGCAGTTCAGGCATCCTGTAGGCCTTTCCGCCCATGCCACTTCTGCTCAAAGTTCTCAAGAAGATCAGAGGAATGACCGTGCTAAATTCTTTCTTCTTGCGCTGGACTGGGCACTGAGAGTCTGGTATCCTGAGCTTCTGAAGCTGAGCATCCATCCTCTGATCAAGTTACCCCTTTGGGAGGAGTGTCTGTCGCAGCAGCAGGGGAAGGTCCTCTACCCGAACCTGTCCACTCTGCCTACTTGCGTGGAGATTGAACTTTGACAGTTGATAACTTCTGACCTTCCTCCCAAAATCTGTCAAGTTATCTTGGCACCCAGTTGGCCCTCCACTAAATTAGTATACTCCTGCCATTGGCAAAAGTTTGTAAAATATGGGACACCTGGGAAATTCAGAGGTAAGGAATCTGCAGCTAGATTTTGTCTCTACCAGAAGGTAACTTGTTCTTCAAGGGGTTGAGCTTCAAAGGGCACGCCGGCTCTGATATACAAGTAGGCTGTCCCCCCAGGGAGGACAAAGCCGTTCTTCTGCCCCCAACCACATTTGCCCAGGCAGGTGGGAAATTTAGGTAGTCAGGAGGTATAAACCTCCAGAAGGCTAGCCAACCTCTATGGTGGGCTGCCTGGTCTGTACAGCCTAGGATGGGTTTTGCCATTTTGAAAAGTGGCAAAATTGTGGGTTCTGGGTAGGAAAGGTGACACACCTCAGGGGGAAATAAGCTGCTGGAATTAGTAGCCCATTGGCTACATGTCCCCACAACAATAACACCCCCGAATTTAGGACTTGAGGGCCTCCCCAGACCCTCAGAAATGCTCTGAATTGCAACCAAGAACAAAGCAAAATCCTGAGTCTGTGACACCAGGGCTGCACAAAGAAAAGGGCACAAGACTCTGCACCTGTGGCAACCACCCTGCAACGGCACAAACACAACTCATCCCTGGCCCGATACCGGTTCTGAAAGAAAGGAAAACCTATCTGCAACTGAAAATCAGCATCACAACTACCTTGGGGTAGAGATCCTACTCCCCTACTGCCTGATGGTAGAAAGTGTCCTCCTAGAGCCAAGAAGTTACTGGATATCGCCCAAGAGTAAATGGTCTAGTGGCTACTGCGAAACGTAGTCCGGACCTCCTGCAAGTTTCAGGCAGCTACTGCTTTCCACTGAACTCCAGGACATCAAAGTATCCAAGGGCTTTGTTTGCCGCTGTCAAGGTTTGTTGGTGTCCAGTCTGGCTACTGACCTCTGTTCAGTGCTGCACCTCAAATACCACTGCATCATCGACCATCCACCTCTGTAGTCTGTTGCCAAACTTTTGCATCTGTTTCCTCACTGGCACCTTTGCGGTAAAATGAATACCAGCAGCTCCCATTCAGTACCAAGGATAGGCAAGCACACCTCTGTCCTGATCCGCTTGAGCTAGGTTGAGTTGTTCTGCCTGGAGAATCCTGGCCCAGGGGCCCTCACTATATTAACCCCGCAGTGAGCTCCCCCAAATTTGACCTGGAAGTGACTGAGTGTCACTAGTGATTTTTCAGCAACTGCAGCTCCTGCGTTTCAGTACTAAGGACAGCCAGGGCACCCGGGCCCGAAGAGGCACCGTCATTTGTAGTGGGTTTCCCTGAACTCACTCTGCAAGTTGTCACTAGTTGATTTCTAGTTTGACAGCTTTGTAAGGTACTGATTTATCGTTCATTTTAATATCCATAACTGCGCTTATATGTATCTGATTGACTTCATTTTGGTGTCAAAATGAATCTAAAAATCGGCTTTATTTATTTATAAATTGGTGTTGGATTTCTTTTGAGTCATGTGATTTACTTATCATCCATGTTGGTACTCTGAAATGCTTAACACATGTTCATCTAGTAAAGCCTGACTGCTCTTTGCCACACTACAAGGACTGAGTGACGGGTTTATTATTGTGAATTCAAAGGATCCAGTTTGGAGTACTGTGAGTAATGCCTAGTGAGGCATACCCAGCCTCACTACATAATACTCCTCTTTCCTCTATTTAGCAGCCAAGGTACAAAACATTGTTTGCTACTTATTTCATATGCATACATCTGGTTTAGTGTTACATCTATAATAACTACACCTGGTGGTGGTAACCACATACCTACAAAATAGGCAACACACTTCCCTATTCAGAATTCTGGTCATCAAAGCCTTCCTGGAAGGTCCTAAGAGTCATACCTCCTTGGGTGCCACGAGCTTCCACATGGAATCTCAATATTGTATTCACAAAACTAATGGGCCCTCCATTTGAGCCCCTCCACTCATGCCACCTTCAATTTTTATCCAGGAATGTTACCTTCCTGGCAGCTTTCACTTTACTTAGATGTGTCGGTGAGCTTCAGGCACTAACTTTAGAAGAACCTTTCTTCCAAATACATAGGGACAGGGTTGAACTTTGCATCAACCCCAAACTTCATGTAAAGGTGGTCTCACAATGCCACCCTAATCAATCTATTGAAGGTCCTGTCTTTTTTCCGCAGCCTGGCTCAGTTGCAGAAAGGGCTTTCCAGACATAAAACAAACTCTTGTGTATTACACTGACAGGACTAAATCATTTAGGAAGACAAAACAATTATTGCTTTCACCAAACCTCACAAAATAAGGGCCATTTCTAAATGAGGCATTGCACAATGGGCTGTCAAACACGTCCAAACATGCTATGCTAAAGCTAAAAGAACTTTACCCATTCCTCCTAGAGCCCACTCCACGCAGAAAAAAGGAACTTCAGTGGCCTGCCTAAGAAATATATGTACAGCTGACATATGTAAAACAGCTACATGGTCTACACCACATACTTTTACAGAATAATTGCTGTGTAGATGTACTGGCTTGTCAACAAGCCAGTGTGGGCCAAGCATTTCTACGCACACTATTTCAAATAGCTGTAACTTCCACAGGCGAGGTACCGCTTATGGAGAAGAACTGCTTTGTAGTCTATGCTTAGCATATGTATCTACAGTCACACATGACTTGAACAGAAAATGTTACTTACCCAGGAAACATCTGTTCATGGCATATAGTGCTGTAGATTCACATGCACCAGCCCTCCCTTGCTGCTACAATTACCTTCTCTATTTCTTTCTAATTCCTTTCACGTGGGCATCTCTCTATACTACACTTTGCTTCACGTTCATCCTCACCCACCGTGCCAATGGCCATGTGCATTACCAACAAAGTCACACTGCTTTGTGAATCAGAAGACTATTTTTGAAGAAAAACAAATTGCACAATCAAAACCCAAAACTAGATGGCGGGAATATGCTAAGCATGTGAATCTACAGCCCTTCATGCCACAAACAGATGCTTACAGACAACCTCGCCCTTCTTCCCAAATGTTTAGATCTGCTTAACAGCGAAGACCAACTTCTTCTAAACAATGCTTTCATTTAAAATGTTTCTCTTGAGGTCTGGCCCATGCCTAGGGCCCTCATTAAATCCCCCTACTCTTGTTTCATCACCTATCTGTTTCAGCCCAGTTTAATGTTCTGCCTGTGGGAGCAAGGTGCATCTTCCCAATATGCTCCAACCTTTTTGAGAGCTGTATTTGTTCTTTCAGAACTTTTTTTTTGGTTGCATCTCAGTTTTTACAATCTTAAAAGGTGCTTCACCCTCATGGTTCCGATTTTGATTGGCTATTGCCAAAAAAGACTTCCTCTTATGCCATTAAAAAGGAGCTATGAGCAATACATGCTGTGCACACATGAAGGCAAAAGTCTTATCACTGGCAAATCCTGTTTCGTCATCCTTCTGACATGTCATTGTGGCGATGCTATGAACAAAGTCAAAGCTTATAGGCATTGGGGCTTCCTAGGTAGAATAACCCCAGCCTCTGGAAGCAGTATAAACCACTGTTGATGGTGGCAGGGAGTCTGTATTCTTGCAGCAGGTTGCGAATAACATGTAGTCCTGCCACTTCGTCATAGATGTAGAAACTGTAGTGTGACGTGTTGCATAGATAAGCTTATTTCATTGCATGTGTTCAATTGCAAGGATATATATAAATATATTCCAAGCAATTTGTTAACTTTCCTGCACGTGTCCCAACAATTCTGCATCTGTATAAGAGGGTAAATATGTTGTATTTAGGAGGCTGCACGATTCACCTCTCCTAATATTGTGTACTTCCATTTGCAAAATAACACACTTTATGGTGTAGACTGTCAGGACTCCTGCTGAGACCAGCATTAGACTTACAAACAGGGAGAGCTGGCACTAAGCAGGGACAAGAAAATTGAAGAACCGGGGTTTAGCAGAAACAAAGGAGTATCTAACACAGAGATAGACAGAAGCTGAAGACTGAGCTTGACTGGGATTGGACACAGGGCAAGAAGTGGGTATTGGCCTCAAAAAAAGAAAAGATAACACAAACACAGTGCATTAAACAATAGGAAGGCAATAGGAAAACAATGGACAGACTACCGTAAATGATAATTTGTATGATTTGTGAAAAGTATTCTGTCTGTAACAGAAAAATTCTGATAATAAGGAAAGGAGCTGTTAATCTTGCAGAGTCTTGGAAGGCACCCCTTCAAGGTTTCTGCCCATGGAATGATTCCTCAGCTGGCCCTGACACAAACCCCAAACCAACTTCAGCTTTTGTCCGACTAATGATGCACCACCAAATAACAAAACCTCAACCGGTCGTCATGCGACCTGACTACAATATTGGATTGCACTAATAGCCCTCACTTCATTTGTTGATCGGTTACTAGGTTCACTATTATTTTTTGTACTCCTAGATACTTGTGCTAATCATTTAAAAAACATTTCCAATGTACATTTAACCCTATTTTTTGCACTTTAAGATACTTGTGCTTACTAGTTATATAACACTTGCCATCTATATATATTAATTAGTTCACATTTAGTACCCGCCACTCCCGCATATCTTTTATAATCTTTGTATACTTTATAGATAGTTTACGTTCTCAAATCTTACCTGGAATTTTGTTCCCTCCCAGGTTTGAGGCTTATTATGGTCTCACATAACTGCCACTTTTCTTCCTTGTGACTACCATGTAAGAGTTATTTCTGAAGCATATTCTATCTTCTTTCTACATACATTTGGTACTTTCCGGACTGCGCCTTTGCTTTGAGGGTTTCTTTTCTTCATTTCTCAGCTATGATACACTATCACCATTTCTGGGTAACTCCCCGATGTTGGTGATAGGGTTTCAATACAATATTTTATTTGTAACACTTTTCCTACGCCATCACTACTATGTTATGTCACCCAGGGTATGTCGACACTGGGTTCTTTGACTTTCTTACTTATATAATAATAGGTGTGTTTTTACAATTATCTCTCTCACAACTTCCTTTTCTTATTGGCATACGGGCAACTTACCACCATTTCTCTTCAGTTGACACATGATTCACAATTTGTACTCTTACACTTCATTTTAACATGCTATCATCCTCTAACGTTCTTTGATACGGTATTTATTAGCATAACTGTTTGTATATACCTTGCAACCTTGAAAAGTCACTTGTTGTGACAAAACATGTGTTGGCTTGCTTATGCAAAGAGTTTCATCCAACTGAGTACGGTGGCTGTGGTTAAGGAACGTTGATCACTCAATGGACCTATGCTGATGCCTTCTAATAAAGGATCATTTCGCAACTGTTTTCAACTGAAAGACTGATTTATATATGAACTTTCTGAGTGCTGCAGTGTCTGTTATTAACTTTGTTGAAGTGTTTTTTCTGAGCACCAAAATACGCTCTTGGGTAGTGGAGTGTACTCAACTGCATTGCACCGACAGTTTTCTATCTAAAATGCCACATTCATTCTCAGCACATTTGGGAAGTGCATCTTACTTGCCACCACTACCCAGTTTGCTTTGTATACATTAACTTAGTTACAACACTGTGAGTCAGGGAACTTTAGTCGACGACGTTTTGATCCCACAATTACTACTGGGATCATCATCAGGGCATGGGATGTGTCAGAGAGACTGAGGAACACTGCACAAATAGCCAATATCAGGCCAGTATGGATCCAGGAAGTTGAAAAGTAGGAGGGCCACCGGGGGACTGCGGTTAATGCCCGCAAGTACGGTTTGCCAATGAGGAGTAAACCGACTTGTGATAGAATCCATGTAGCATTAGGTAAGGGATGGGAATGGGCCATGCAGAAGAAGAGGTCAGTATAGCGGCCAAGCCATAATTCCTCCAGTTGTGCGTCCCATCACCCATGTGGCGTACCGGGGTAGAAATACCCTTGAATTGCAGTCGGTCCCGGGAACGGGCAGGCTAGGGCCTTGTATAGGTACCAGGGCAGCAAGTTCTCAACGCGTGGATGCGGCAGAATGCCTTCCACATGGGTCTCTGACTTTGTCCAGGCCTCCCTCGTTATTAGGCCTTTTGATGGTTCCTGCTTTTTTGCTGAAAAGGCAGATTCTATATAGGACCCTTTTAAGGACAGTTGAGTTACAATATTGGGCTGTTTCTGCTGCAAAACAATTACTGCATCATTTTAGAAAGTTGAAACATTATTCCATCGAGCTGGCATATAGACAAAGACAGCTTTCGAAAACCAGTGATGTAGCAGACACCCCAGTACTTTCAAGGATCTGGATGTTGGTCTGAAAAGCAGCGTGCAGGACAGCAGGGACATCAGTCCTCCAATTCCTGTTTCACGCCTACAGTTGCAAACCAAGCAACTTTAGTTATCCCAGTTGGTGAAGGACAGGATTCACCATTTCCTACCAAGTTGGTTTTCCAGGATGTCCAACAGATATTACTCAGATTGCTCATCATGTCTCTCGACTGCCTTTTCTTTTTGCCCATCCCCCTGGGCTAATTTCAGAAGAATGACTTTTGTTGGTCTCCTAGGCTACTGTTGAGGGGGGGTCCGTACCCAGAAAGAGAGGAAGGTTGTTACTCTGTCTACTTCCTTGTTCTGTAGGGGTGTGCCTCAGGGCCTGTTCTGGACCTTCAGCTTCTGAATGCCTTCCTGTGGAAGACAAATTCAATATTCTCACATTGGGCTAAATTCTCTCTGCCCTGGACCTCGGGGAGTGTATAGTGTCCTTGTACCTGCACTACACGAAGTAGTTATATGGCATTTTTTCTAATAACTTTACAGCCTTTTCACAAATTTTAACAAAACCTTTCAAGACAAAAAGTACATTCACTTCGGCTCCTTCATGGAAAATTCTTCACTAATCCGGCAAGTGGGGGTGTAGAGGAAGGTGGAGGGGGCTTCAGAAATGCAATTTCATGTAGTATTAATCATAATAAAGTTTTTTTTTCCAATGCAGAAAAAAACGGCTGAACAGATTTACAACAAATTTAGCACAAAGTTAGAAATGTACTTATTGTGCATTTGATGATTTGGTGTAAGGTTCGGGTTGGGCATGAAGGGGTTAACCCTCAGAAAAAGTTAGAGCTATCTGGATGTTTGGTTCTGTGGTAGTCCCACAGTATGGTTCTATACATATGGTGCTCCTGTGGTACCAAAAGAAAAAAAATACTAGAACCTGATTGGTTGAGGGAGCTTTTTCTCCAGTCAGCCATTTCGGTACTGCAGTATAGAAACGATCTGTTAACTGGTCTTAGCATTGAAAAAAATGCTGCAGATGCCATAAAAGGACTCAGTAACTCTGTCCTTCAGTCCTGAATTAGAGCAAAACAGAGCATGTAAGGCGGCTGGGTGAGCACACCTTGCCCTTTAGGCCCATGTGAGGGGAACCCAGTAATAATTATTATTTGTTTTTTTATGCTGATTTTTCCTTTTGTTGTTGCTACTGCTGTACCAACAAAAAATTACGAAAAACTAAAAAAAAAAAAGTTTACCCCCTGAAGAAGGCCGTAAAGGCCATGCAAAGGCAGAGGAGGTTGGCCTGCTACTTTCAAGTTCGACAACCTCATGGTGGTTAAGCCACAGGGACCGGCCAAACTCCTGCAGCCATAGCCCAAGACCGTTTACAGCAGGAGTTGACAACTCCCTGGGGCATTGGGCAGGCCCTACAGCCAGTGCCCACTGCACACGGCTGAAGGCCATGCAAAGGTGGATTGGCAACTCTGCGGCGGGTCGGGCACAGAGCCTGGCCAAATACTGGGCCTTGCAGCAGATACCTGCTGTGCAACTTGGGGAGGTCATCACAGACATGGTGGTCTACTAATCCCAGTAGGTCACCATCAGTGCGACAGAAAAAGTCATAATAAGTTGCTCTTTGCGACCTAGCTCATAAATTATCTTGAGGGAGGTAGAATTGCAAAATACTATGATTCAGTATTTGGTGAACCGACCTTATAGGAAATAGGTTGTGCAAATAATGCAACCAGTTATTGCAAATATAATTTTACTGTTTCTGAGTGCAAGTCCCTAGCAACATAATTTAACAGTTTTATGGACAGAAAAGTAAAAACAACCAGATACTTTTATTCTTTGATCAATACAGATGCTTCTAACAAGAATTTGCTTTTCTTTTTTTTATCTTATTTTTTTTTAATCGTTCAATTGTTTGAGGATTAAATTAAAATAGTAAAACAGGTCATCAGAATTTAGGGTGCAAAAAAAAATACATATATTTTTTGCAGGTGTGTCGATGGGCTGTTTCAAGTTGTTATGCTGTGCTCTTCCACATATATTATTTTGGAACACTGAATACATTGCAATCCTACAGTTAACTATAAAGCGTTGAATTAATGTTGTTGGGTGGCAAGTACTTGCGCTAGAACATGATAATCTGCTAATAGACTTTACACTACACCACAAGAACTAGACACCCCCTTGTCATCTCTGCTTTGCAGCACTCAACTGTCACAATGCCTTGTTTTTAAACGCTTAAGTATGCAGAGTTACCAAATGAGTACTTCTTTCAGGTAACTCTGCTTAACATCTTCTGGCACAATTTGCCGATGTCCATTTCTTCAGACACTTTCTTTCCTCTAAGTGGCACAGAGGAGCACTGCCATACAGTTGACTCGGAAGAGATCTTTCGTTCTGTTCCTTATCCTGAGATCCTCAGGTACTCTCTTGACTCCTCCCGATGTCCCTTCATTATTTTTCGTGTAATCCCCAAAAATAGAGACCGGTCCAAAACACCAAGGACAGATTGCACAATGTGTGAACCACATGATTACCAAACCACTAATGCAGGAGATGGTGATGGAACTACTTCGGATTGCATAAATAGATTCACACTAGCCAATCAGACAAGTTTTTTCTGTGAGTCACCAGTCCATGGTACCTTTGTTCGGGACCATGGTGCCTAAAAAGGCTGAAATTTGATTAAATCAAAGCATTCTTACTTATTTAGGGCTGTCTGCAAAGCGCTAGCCTCAAGCTTGAAAAAAAATGACTTTCATAATAAACTAAACATTTAAAAAAAAAAAAACGTCCAGGTCCCGTGATACCTGGAAATAGATGTAAGGCCTTGGGGGAGTGACTTACCACTCTGCCATTAGCTCTGTGGATTCCGCAGGAGTACTATGGTTCCTATGGGTCACCAAAAGAAAAATGAGTGGCCCTCCTGGGGACATTAGTGTTTTTGCAAAGGAAGACAGCAGTGGAAACATTCAAAGTCCATCATGCTGCAGGTAAAGCTCACCTGCAAGTCACTTACCACACCATCCGCCAAACCCTTCTACACACGTGACATCAAGAGAATGAAGACATTGCGTTGCAATCAACACCTGCAGCCACACAACCAAATAGGCCAAAAAAAGAAATCAGTGGTGTGGAAGTTCTTTTCATACCCAGCTGGCCAAAAAATGTGATTGTGAATGCCCAGAGCTTACAAGAAGAGGAAATGTATAAAAAAGAAAAAGTTTTTAAAAACATTACAGGAGTGTAACACTATGAAAAAGGGTAAAAAGACAGTATTTTAACACTGTTGAAAAAGGTTTTTAAAAAGTTTTTTCAAACAATCCGGTCCTTTCCCTTCCCTTCGGCACCCCTTGACAGCTTTCCAGTCACATTGTTACTTGTTAAGTGCTCAGCAACATTTTCTCAACAGTGTGCGGCATTACACTATTAGATCTTTCTCTCTGCTCATTGTCAGCTAAGAGTAAAGGCACAAGTAGGTTTCCTCTAAGCAGTTATGAAACTAATTGATTTGGAGTGTAATTCTGCACGCATTCTAGTGTACTCAGTATTTGTGCTCAATATTTATCACCTGTCTTTTTTCAAAACATTTGTATTGAATTTTAGTATGTCTAATAATAAAAAAGCATGCTTACATAACTGCAAGGAGTAATAGTGCATAATAAGCATAACTTACATACTGATATCAAAAAGTACTGATAAGTAATACTTAAAATGAAAAACATTTATAAAGACTATTATATGCAGTAAGGAGTGTTGATAAGTAATACTTGAAAATGAAAAACATACTTAGAGACTACTATATGAAATAAGGAATAGGATACAAGATTATATAGGCTTTAAAAAACATTCGGGTTGTGTATATAAGAGTCAAGAGTGTGCCACATATTAAAGTTATTAGTGTGGCATATTCCTTATGGGTACATAATAGTGTATATTGACCATGTTGTAGAAATATTATCCCATTCCACCAAGCTTTGACAGATAATAAACCTGCACCTTTCCAATAGGAAGGTATTGATTTATCAGTCATACATATGAATAATCAAACACCCTACAATCAGCAGGTGCTAGGAAAGCCTGAGAATTATAAATGAGTATATTAAATGATAAAGGGACTTGGCATTGAGCAATTTGAAGATACAATCTTGGCTAATGAGAGTTACTGGCCGATAATTGGAAACTAAAGTGGGGTCGTTTCGGGAGGACAATAATAATGGATCTGTCGTATGTATTATTGTGTAGTCCTTGATGAGCGTTGATAATTTAGTAGAATTTGTTGGATTTAGAGCACTATGAGAGTCCATTCCCCATCTCTTTTTAGGACAGCTGGTCTCACCCAATAAGAGGGAAAGAGAGATTAATGTGTGGTCATAAATTGTAATATGTTCAATGGTTGAATTAGTAATCATATTATATAAGTAATAGCTATAGCTAGTAAAGTTAGAAATTATCAAATGATCAAAGTATCCCAAGAGATAGCCTCTGCGTAGTCTAGTTACCTCACCTCAAATGAGGAACTTTGTTAGATCCACCGCAGAAGAACTGAGTCTAACAATTGATAAGACCATTGATAAACTCATCAATCTCTGCCAATGTTATTTTTATTCCCAAATGCCAGTCTAGAGACCCAGGCAACATTCTTAATCTGAGTACCATTGTAAAACTTGTAACATCGATTTCGACTTTATCCGGTCTCACATCTGCAGATATTGTGACCATTCAATTAAACCAGAGTCCCTGCAGTTTGTCACGAGAAACTACCTTAGTTACATGGTCAAATCCAGAAACAGCAAAAAGTGTGTTTACTCGTGGAGCGCAGTTTGTTGAGTGGTGTATCAAAACCAGGGACGACTCCCCCTTGAAATATCCATCAAAATTAATTCCATCACTACCCCTAATGAAGAATGGGCAGGTAACCCTCACTATCAAACTTCACCAGCATTCCTTTACACTAATAGGAGGTGCTGTAGGCACTCTCTATAAACCGGATAATATACCGCACTTTAAAATTATGAGATCAGCCTCTAAACTATGTACCTATAAACAAAGTTCCAAGAACGGTTCTCAAAAAGAGGGCTATTTGTGGCTATTAGTGAAAATTGAATTGCAGCAACAATTGATCAAAAACAACTGTCAATGACATTCTGTTCCTTTATTGTATGCAGTCTCATACGGCTCTTGGGGGACCCAGAAGATATCCTGTTCTTGCAAGAGTTTGAGATATTGATGATTCAAGAAACATGAAGGGAACAGAGTACTCTGATTAGCGGATATTAGGAGATTTCCACCAAAAATACAAGATTTTCATCTAAAGGGCGAGCAAAAAGCGGACTAGCCATTTATATATCAACTGAAATTGATGTCGAATTTCAATCCTTCCCTTATGCAACTCGAATTTTTATACATTGCAGCCAAGCGAGGTCATATTTCAAGTTGCATCTCCTCTATTAATAAATTTATACTCGAGCATGAGGTGGGACAAAAAAATAGCCCAATTAACTATCTTGTGGGAAATTGTTCAATAATTTTTCATTCAATAACCTCATACAAACATTATAATCCCTTTGATGAATATATGTTAGGTAACCATCTTGAGCTAAACATAAAAGAAACTAAGATTATGACAGCTGAAGTGTTTCCACTTAGATTATGGTTCAGGTGCTCAAGAGGAAAACCAATTGAAGTAGTTAAAAGTTCTAAGTACCTTGGCATCTTGCTTAACAATTGTTTCCCTTGGAAGCTATTTTGATTTACTCAAAGCTAAAGCTTCATCTAACATATTTGCCTTTTAATGCCCTTCATGATAAATTGGCATGCCCTTCTAGTGGCCACTTCTTGAATCTAATGTCAGCTAAATTAATCTACACCCTAACTTACAACGCATTTATTTTTCGAGGAAGAGATGGTAAATTATTGGACATGCTACAGGTTAAAGCAGTAGAATCAGTTTTTAAGATTCTGACTTATATTGGCCAGACACAAATCTGACTAGCGTTTGGCCTTCAAAGGCAGGACCTAGTGCACCAAGTAGCAGATCTGGAATACTCCCACTCTTTTGCTTCATTGAAAGCTGGAACTCTTGCAAACATGTTCTGGCTAGCAATTACTAACTCTGCACATACTGATCCATGGCTATAGGCTTTGAGAGGGCCTACATGCAGGATTCTCTCCTAGCCTTATGCTTGAAGGATCAGTGGCCTTCTCAGGGACCTGCAGCATGCTTTAAGACCTCTGTGAATCGATCAGTGAAATTCTTCTTGTTTCAACTGGACAAACAAGATATAACAGTAAAACAAGCATTTGCAATGCAACAGGTCTCGCATTTCTCCCAACCGGACTTTTCTTACCTCATTAAATGGAAAAAAAACTAGCACGTTTGCGCTGCTAAACAAGCAAGATCGCGCTGCGTTAAAAGAGAAAAAGTAGTCCACAAACTGGACGGAAAACAGCAAGCCTCATATTTTTTCAGTACTTGGTAGCTGTGCTTGGGGAGGGCTGACCACCGGAAAAGGCATGACGTACGCATGCCTTCCACTAATGAAAGCAAGCAGGTTTCAAAAGGCAAGCCCACGAACCAATGAAAGACACTGACGTGACATGGCCGGGGCTCCAAGCCCTTTTCTAAATACTACAGCGTCTTGCAAGCGATACGCTTGCGCAAGCGCATGCTACGCAGGCTCAAACCTAAAAAGCATGCTTGGAAAGTGATTAATTCATATAGAACTTAGGGCATACATCCATTTCTCATCTTGCACTTCCCTTCTTACATGCAAGACTCAATTCTGAGGCTAAGACTTGGTGTTTTTCCAGCCAAGGAAGGTAACCCGCTATGGTTTAAAGTATGGCCAAACAACAGATGCAGACTTTGTGGACACATGGAGGAAACACTACTTCATATAGTGTGTATCTGTCCAGTTCTACTAGATGTTCGTAAAATCATGCTGGGACCCTACGTTTTGAAAGCAGGGGTAAGAAGGTGCCATCAAGCTTTGATTTTATGTTTATCTGCCAGTTCCATTCCGCTTATTAACCGATTTGTTAAGTTTTTGGCTCAGGCCGAGTAACAGTAAATGCTTTGTTTTGTAAGTCAAACTACTTACTAATTGCAGTCTTTGTTGTTCAACTTGTTCATAGCTCATTTGTTGAATGAATTATTTTCCACGTCAGTTATGTTTTGATATCTCCAGCTAAATGTTTGAGCTATTTAAGGGTTAATTAGCGAAATTACTAAATACATGCACCTTGGCAAATTTGCACACATTTTGCGAATGTCTTGTACATTTCTGCTGCTAAGTAACGCCTGGTCACAGCCTCGGCAGTAAATGCTTTGTTTTACATTTCAAACTGCTTCCTAACTGAAGTCCTTGATTAAATTGATTATTGTGAAAACAGCACTCCTGGTTGTGTTTTAGATACCATTGTTTTACTTGTGTGATTGTAATGATTTTAATTAATCAAACAATGAAGTAAATCACTATTTTACATTGGTGTCTAGAAATCAAAGGATAGTCAATCCTGGACGAAGTAGAACGTGAGTTTGAATAAAACGGAAAATCTTTAGTGGTAGGGGGTGCTGGTTTCCATAAATCAAACAATTTACAATTAGGGAAAAATGACTTCAACTTCTGAAAAGATTTATTTGGCTGAAATTTAAAAGTATATCAGCCATCCAATAAAGGATCACAAATCAGATTAAAGTCTCCTCCAATAATCAGAGGGGTATTATCTAGTTTAATATCCGCTGTAGTGACAGTTTTCCAAAAGGAAGGGTCATCTAGGGTGGGAGCATAAATGCTAATCAAGTTAAGAACATATTTATCAACTTTAATTTGTGCATACCCAAGTCTGCCATATGAGTCTGTGTTGTGATTAAACAATTGTGCTTGTGATTTGCATGAAAAGAGAATGGCCATACCATTTTTGCGTCCCTTAGCCGGTGACGAGGCAATACTACTAATCCATCTCATGGACAAAGACTGTAAACATTTAGCATTTATATGCATTCCTTGAAGGAAACATATATCAGAATTTAACTTTTTTTTAGGTATTCTGTTATTTTACACATCTTGACGGGATGTCAGAGACCTTTTACATACAAAGAGACAATATTAAGCTTGTTTTGGTGAGCCCTGAGTGTAAATATACGGATAGAAAAGAGAGAAGATACATAGAAGAAAATCTATAGAGTAGCCCATAAAATACAAAGCAAATATTATCAACAAAACAAAGAAAGTAGAGACTCGGGTACAAAACAAGAGAACACGCTACATGTACCTGATATAGTGAATTTAGAAAATACAGTATTTGTTTAGCAGATCTATATTAACCAACAGAGCTTGAGTGTTGTGATTCCATAGAGGTAGGATGATGTTTTTTTAAAACACATTTTATTCATTTTATACACATCTTAGCAGTGTGGTACAGAATTTCCTCCCTATGGAAAAAACAAGTGTTAATCAAATCTCCTCATCAACATGATGTTAACAAGAATACAAGTTTACATGCTCCAGTTGTGGAGTATTAATTAAGCGAAGAAACATAAGGTCCCAGTTTCATACCCAAAGTTCGTCTGATATATCTTGTGGCCAACACAATTCAAATTTCCCCCACCGTCCCTTAAACTGGACATCACCCTTATAAACCCTCTCTTTGTGCCTGATCATGTATAGCAATATCGCTGAAGTGTTGGAACGCTGGTGTGTGGTTAAGCATAGCATTATTGGGTGGCGTAGAGGTTGTGACGGCTCTTGCAGCTCACCCCTGCATGCCCGTGATGGTGGAGCAAAGTCAGCGCCACAAGAGTGCAAGGACATCACAGAGCCCGAAATCTTCTATCCAGCAAGGGAGTACTTATCACAATTATTGATATCATCTTGGGCTTTAAAAGATTCCACTCCATTGCTATTATTTTTTTCCGGAGACCTCGATACTCTTCTCTGTGTATAGTCGTGCTCATCACCAACCCCCATTTTTCACCTCATCCTTCTGCGCCTATGGTAGGCGCCACTTCGGACTTCCACTATCTAGTCAAAAGTCATTTACCTAGTAATAGTGATAAATCTGCAAATCGGGCTATCACTTTTGCTCCCTTAGGTCACAGAAACAGCCCCAAAATGCAAGCATCAAAAGTGTGTCAGATGTCTTTCCCGGACAGATCCATCAGTACGGTTCTTATCTGTGTCCAATGGGAGGATAAAACCGGCAAATAAAGCCGGGCAACTCCACAACATGTGTGTCAAGGCAGATTCATCAGTGTGGCAGCGGGGACACTCCCAGGGCACCCCAGGTTATGTTGCATAAAGCCTGTGGGTTGTAAGATACGCTCTATGTAATATCGTGTACTTTATAAATTTAAACCTGGAGCTTCAGGAATTTATTTTGGCTATTCAAGCAGAAGGGCCCATTACTTGTCTCAGAGCTCCCTGTCCGGGTCTGCCTCCCATTTATTGTGCAGGGGTGTTAGTGGTATAAGTAAATGCTCTCAAACGACCCCTCTACAACCAGCTGACCAAATGTGTATTGTGTCTCATGGTATATATCGCTTGTACATATTGGTGTAGGGGGTTCCATGCCATCTGGAGCCCAGTATTGTTTGATGTAGCGCACAGTACCAGCATGCTTTAAAAGCAAGGAATTCGATAAGTTCTGAGCATTAATAAAATCTGTATGACCCGAGACAGTATTGTCTCCAGATAAGGCCCCAACGGTCGTAACTCCACCCTGTTCCCAAGAGTGCAGCCTAGAAATCGAGAACACCTCCCCTACTTGGTAAGACCCAAAAGTGGTATGTTACAGGCCTATGTTGTTGTCGATGCAGTGTATCGCATGGCCAGATTCTAATATTCCAGGGCGACATGCAGAACCACACTGTGTGGGAGATCCAGGGCAAGCTTGCCCCATCCAACACACTCAGCGTGTAACCTATCTCCTGCAGGTTCCTCCCAGCCATCCAGTAGGAAGACCGCTCCAGCTGATCCTGCCAAACAATAAGCTTTGAAGTCCGAGGCCCCCATTCCTGTCCTTTCAGAAGGTAGCTGTAAATTTGGCAAGGCTCACCCCTGTCTGCCCAGCAGTGTGTTTAGGGATTGGAAAAAGCATGCAGAGACCACCGCTGGCAACTTCACAAAATAATAATGGATGTGTGGCAACATCTTGGTGAGCGCTAATCCGTCCACCACTGACAATGATAACGAGTTAAGTTTCAGCGGGGATCTCTCTGGCATAATATCATATCATCTGCGTATAGGGAAATTGAGTGTATAGCAGGTCACATTGGAATTCCCCAGTCTTGTGCCTCTTGCCTAATACGCTGTGTCAGTGGCTCAAGAGCTCTCTCAATTAGTAAAGGGGACTGTGGACATCCCTGTCTTGCACCACAAAATATGGCATAGGAATCCGAAATCTATGCTCCAGTACATGCCCTTTTTTGTGGGAGAGGTATTTAATAGTTGGACCCACCATATGTAGGATGGCGGAATCCTATATCAGCAATGTGTTGCAAGCATGTAGTCCCAGTGTGTCAAAGGCCTGACAGAGATCTAAGGAGAGACAACGAGCGCATGGGTAATAGGTGGGGACTGATTTCATTATATTATACAATCCATGGATGTTGAGGAAGGTATTACGATCAGGGACAAACTCACATTAGTCCATGTGAATAATTTTGGTTTATAGTGGAAGGATTCTGCATGCCAAAACCTTGCTTAACATGTTATACTCAGTATTAAATAATTACAGTGGTCTGTAGGAGGACTTGTCCGTCAGGGCCTTACCAGGTCTCGGTATGGAAGTTTACCAATGCTTGTGTAGTAATAGGGGGTAACATGTCCTCCTCCAGGGAGTTCTTGTATAACCTTTCTAACTGTGGGATCAGTTGTGTACAGTAGGTGGCATAAAATTCAACCAGGAGGCCATCTGTACCTTGAGATTTATTATATGCTAGGTTTTTAGTAGCCTCACGGATCTCTTCCGCCGCCAGTTGGGCATCAAGGGCCACTCCATCTGTGGCCTGAAGTACTGCTAGGGTCAGTCCCTGTAAGAATGCTTGAATCTCTCCAGGGACAGTTGAGGCGACCAGTATATAAGTTTGCACTCACCCCCAAGAAAGTGTCACTTCCAGTGGGTTGTAATCAGATAGGGGTTTGCCCAGTTAAGCTGTTTGTGTTATGTTGGTCTGGAGTGAGGTGGTACATAGTATTCGGTCAAGACGGCGGAATTCAGGCGCTGCAAGGATTACCTTCCAAAACCCACTGGGCACAGAGATTGAAGGAGCTTGGGGTACTTTGATCAGGGTGAGGGCCTTGGGGGTACTGCCCAGCAGAGTTGCCTTAGCTAGTGCCTCAAGTGAGAGAGCACTGCTGCAGCATCTTGAAAGGAATAGTGGCTGGAAGGGTTCCCTTCATGGATGACTACAAGGACCTCCCTGTGGCTGAACTATAATTTCAAGTGGGTCTTGGAAGGGTTCCGTTCAAAGGTGACTACAAGGACCTACCTGCTGAGTCTACCCCCAAAAGAGCAAAGGAGAAGTGGGCTTAATGACAAGCAGGAAATATTTTGACCAAGTCCAGTCACATCAAGCTTAATATCCGGGACCCTGGGATTGGCAGAGTGACGAATTTATAATCTATCAATACAATTAAAAAAACTTGCTCGGAAAAGAGCAAGGTTTGATTGCTTTTCAAAATGCTCAATGATTGTCCTTTGAACATATGGAGCCATTAATCATACGGAGAGGCATTACGTTTAACTCCTGAAATTAAGGTTTGTATGCGAGTTAATACATATTGTAAAATGTGGACTGTTTAAAACTGTCTGCGCAATAATTGATTTAACTTGATGCATGACCTTTGGGTTTTGACAGGCCCTCAGACCAGCAGTCAAAGATCAGCTGGAAGGAAGTGAGTTCCACAGCTGGAATGAGTTCCATTCCTTTCTTGATGTTTGGTGTGAGAACAGGAAAGTGGAATTTGCTAATATTCACTCTGTAGCCTTCACCGAAAAAGAAATCAACGAGTATGTGCGTGGACCCGAAATTGCAGAATCCTTGAGATACAGTGAAGTGCATTTGGGCTGCAGCCGCTACCCCAGGTACGTTCAGAATGAGATGACAAAGAGCATACAGCGTGTGACAAATTTCTGTAAATTGGTTTTCGTTGATATGAATGTATTTTTTATTGTCTTTAATGCTGTTTTCATTGGCCAGTAGACATGGCAATAGAGTGTGTCATATTCTATGAACAGACTCTTAAATTCCACAGTCATATAGAGTGTAATGAAATGTTTGTATTATTATTTTGTCATGTGATTCCCCTTGACCCGGGGTTGTGACGATTCAAGCAGCTGATCTAATAGCACCTTCATGAATTAGAAGAGGAACTTCACAGAATCATTTCAAGCTGTCCATTGATCCATAGTCCAGCTGAGTCAGGAGAAACGAATTAAACTGAGCTCGGTTTGAAAACAAAATAGTTCATCCTGCCAGATCTTTTTAGGATCATTTTAGGATCATTTTGTTTTAATGTCCTTGATCCCTAGAGAGAAGCAACAGATTAACATTCCTATCAGGCAGCAGATTAAGAGTCCAATCCCAAATGTTGCCAAGGCTCTCCTGCTAAAGTTGCAGGCTGGCAGAGTTTGGTGGTGGCGTGGGGTTCTCTAGTATTGACCCTTTGTCTACCTCTTGGTCAAGATATCTTCATAACCCAAATTCCAGGATGAATAAGACATGATAAAGTAGGAGTGCCTGAGGTGTGAACATGGACAGGAGACTAGCAGCTGTGATGCTCGGTTTCTCCGGAGTTTTTTCTGCATTTATTGTAATGTAACTGACTGGTTTGTTTCGGTAACTCCTCAACCTACCTAGAAAGAACAATGATGTGAATTAGATGTGAATGATGACTAATAAACAGTTTTTTATGCAACCTAGCCCACTGTTTCTGCAACACCTTGAATCCTAGGGCTCGCTCCCATTTCCTATTATACGGGGTTTTGCGAGCTAGGAGTAGTTTGTACAATGCTGAGATGGTGCCGCGTGTTGCAACTATTTTAGGAAGCTGTGGTTCCCAGGGCATTTTTGCTCCAGCGACACCGTCCCTGATGGACGGATGCATAAGCCAGTGCCTCATCTGAGCAGTGTAATCGCTCGGTCCTGGGGATTCCATAGGCATCTCTCCATTGCTGAAAGGACTTCGGTGTCTAGCGTCTTACATATCCATGATCATCATGCACCCCCCCTCTCCAATTGTGGTAGACATGACAGGGGCATGTATAAATGCCACATTGTAATGGATTGGGGTGTAGGGCGAGGGGTAGGTCACCAGCCCAGGCCTGCTCATATATCTGTCTCATATCTTCATTGTTGTGGCTATGGGAGTGCTAATGTAGGCGTTCTGGGGTCTATAGCACTTCTCCAACCATGCTAAATCCCACAGATGCCTACGAATTCTAGTGTGGTCAATTACACACTAGATTTTCTCAGAAAGCATGGTAGACCATTCCACCACTAGTCATAACTATGCAGCATCATTATTGGGGGGGGGAGATACTGAGTGCCTTCAAGCTACTCCTCTTCCTTGGTTAGGTAATAAGTGTCTGCTGAAGTCCTGGGGCTTTACCCTTCCAGATAAACATAATCAATTTACGTTGGCTACAGTTCAGATAGGGAGGTCCAAACCTAGAGTCCCAGTGCCTATAGGGTAATCTCAGAGGGCATTCATTTTGAGTGGGTTAATACATCCAACCCACGAGAACATCAGTGCCCCCAAGCTTGGAGTTCTTTTGTAATAGCGGTGGGCACGGGTGTGTAATTAGCCCCAAAGAAATACCTCACCCTTCTCATGAGATTGATACCAAGATAAATAATTGAAGTTTTAGCCCAGCAGAAAGGAAAACAGGGCACAGTGCTCTCCACCTCCGCTGGTACCAGTGTGAGGTTGAGTATCTCAGACTTCTCATAGTTAATCTTATAACCTGATACCTTTTCGAAAGCCCCCAGAAGTTTCATTACCACCGGGATTGACGTAGCTGGGATCTAAGAGTCAAGAGCATGTCATCTGCAGAGAGGGAAACTTTAATTTTCCTCAGCTTAAAACTGTTGCCTCTGACTGCATCCATCCATCAAATCAGGCACACCAGGGGTTCAATAAATAGGGCAAACAGGATTGGTGACACAGGCATCCCAGTTGAGTGCCCTTGGTTAATCTAAATAGTCCAGACATGTGTCGACTCTAGCCATCGGATGAGCATTGTTAGCAGTATACCTCTGCACAATATATAGCTATTTTAGGAATTATAACTTTGACACTGCTTGTACTGCTAACACCTACTACCAGAAATTACCATTTACACCCCATAATCTATATTCCTGTCACAACACATCTACATCTGTTCACCCACATTCATGCTGTCTGTTTAAACTACCACACTCCACTCACCACACTCCATTCTACCCCACTACATTCTACCCCACTACATTCTATGCCACTCCACTGTACTCTTTTGCACTCTAAGCCAATCCATTGTGTGACATTCAACTGTATGTCCTTCCACTTTACACCATTCCACTGTATGCTGTTCCACTGTGCCGTTCCACTCTGCCATTCCACTAAACAACATGCCATTCCACTCTTAAGACACTCCACTATACGCTGTTACATTGTACACAACTCCACTGTTAGCCACTCCAGAATACAGCACTCTACTTTACACTTTTACAGTCTAAGGGACTCCATTCTGACACACTCCGTTCTACAACAATCAACTGTATGCCCCTCCACTTTACACTGTTCCACTGTACGTAACTTCACTTTATGCTGTTCCACTCAATGCCACTCCACTTTACGCCACTCCATTGTCCACTATCTATCAATCTATCATTTGTCGCGTTGCTGTCACCCATGAGGATATCTGCACGCTGGGATGAGATGTTTGTCGAAGAGCAAGGTCTGAAGTCTACCAGTGAGGGTGCAGTTCAGAGGAGGTGTTGGTAGGTCCAGGCCTTGGCAGCGATGTAGGTTAAAGAGCAGGCACCGCTGCTCCAGATTCTGTGTCTGCGAGGGCCAGAGAGGAAGAGCCCAAGTGTCTAGTGGGTTTGTGGAAGTGTAGCTGGTGGTTGATGTTGTTCAGTCCTTGATTATGTAGGCATGTGCGAGGAGCTTGAATTAACATCTGGACGGGGAGCCAATGGAGATTTCCAAGGTGGGGGTAATGTGGGGGTGCCTGTGAAGGTCCAGGATGAGTCTGGAGTCGGCAGTGGGTTTCTGTATTGTCTGGAGTTTCTTTAGGAGCTGGGAGGATATGCCTGTGTAGAGAGTGTTGCCGTAGTCGAGGTAGCTGGTGATGTGGGCCTGGGCGACGGTTTTCCTGCTGTTGGCTGGGATCCATCTAAAGACTCTGCAGAGGATGTGGAAGCAGGAGGAGGCAACTGCGTTGATCTACTACTTCATGGTCAGCTCACTGTCGAGGATGATGCCAAGGTTGCGAGCATGGTCTGTGAGAGTGGGTCTGAGTTCAGCTGGCCACCAGTTATGATCCCAAATGGAGGTGGTTTTCCCAAAGATCAGGACTTCCGTCTTGTCAAAGTTGAACTTCAGACAGTTAGTTTTCATCCAGTCGGCTGCAGTGGTCATGGCGTTGCTGAAGTTGCTTCTGGTGGTAGAGGGTCTTCAGTAAGTGAGAGGATTACGCTACTCTGTCACTACAGAATATGCCACTCCACTCTGTGCTACTCTAGTCCCCGGTACTCCACTCTATGGTATTCCACTGTATCCCACTCCACTCTTTGCCATTACACTCTATACCTCTTCACTCTGTGCTATTCCACTCTACATGACTCCACGCTATGCCACTCCACTCATCTCCACCATACACCACACCACTTTGTCATTCGACTGTATACTATTCCACTCTACACTGTTTCACTGCATGTGACTCTACTGTGCACTATTCCACTCAATGCCACTCTACTCCTCTCCCAAGTACCTGACTCCACTGTACGCTATTTCACTGCACACCAATCCACTCCACACCACTTCACTGTATACTATTCCTTTCTGTCACTCTAATCAATACCACTCCACTGTATGTACCTTCATTCTACACAACCTTCCTCTATGCTACTCCAATGTATGTAACTCCACGCTTTGCTGTTCCACGCTGTTCTGTCCTATTCCATTCCCCTCTATGCTATTCCAGTGTATGTCACTCCACTCAACTCCACTGTACTCTGCTCAGTGACCCTGTACTCCATTCAACTACAGTCTGTGTTCCTCAACTCTACCACACTATACTCCACTATATAGCACTCCACTGCACTGTACCACAGTGTACTCCAGTCCGTGGGATTCTACAGCACTCTCCTTTAATCTATGCCACTGTATGGCACACTACTCTGCTCTAACACTCCACTGTATGCTACTCTGTGCCACTTAACTCCAATTTGCTACATTTCACTCAATAAGACACTACTCCACTACTGCACTCTATATCACTCCACCCTACTTTATGCCACGCAACTATACAACAGTCTATGAAACTCCACAATACTATACCACGCTGTATGCCACTCCACTGTACAACACTAATCCACTCGGTGTCACTGCACTCTACTCTACTCTACTCCACTCTACAACACTTTTCGACTTTCAACAACACACTTGTCTGCTCCATTTTATGATACATTAGTCTACTAGTCTACTCTACACTTTACTCCACTGTATGCCACACTAGTCCACTCTACTCCACTCATTTCTACTGTACAACATGCTACTTCACTCTTCACTATGCCGCTTCACTGGACTCCGCTCTACTTCACTGCACAACACTCCATACCACTGTACAACACTCCACTCTACTCTATGCAACTCCACTCTACAAGACTCTACTACACTGTGCTTCTGTACCATACTGTCCATCACTCTATGCCCCTACACTTCACAACCCTCTACTCCACTCTGTGCCCCTACACTCCACTGTACAACACTACTCCTCTCTACGACATACCTCTCCCCACTACTGCACAAGATACCAAAGCATTTTATGACAGTTTACTCTACGCTATGCCACTCCACTTTCCCCACTCTACAATACAACACTACACTGTACAACTCTCCTCCACTCTACTGTACGACACAACACTTGACAGTACTAGACTACGATTTGAAAGACATTTTTATAAAAAAATCAAAAAACATCAAAATTCAATGAAAAACCCAATGGTTAAACCTTAGTTATAGTTAGGAAATGTTTAATTATTATATAAACTTAACTTAACATACACAAACATTAGAAATTCTAAAAGTTATACATTTAATTTATAATTTAGGCGGCGCCATCTTCAAATTATAATAACTAGCGCACTTCCATTCATGGCGTATTGAACTCAGTAGTTAACAAGTTAAGTTTCAGTTTTGTTGTGTGTATGATGTACATGTTGAGCTTCAATGTATTGCTCACAATTGTCTTAAGTTTCTACCACACATGTTTTGAGACACTGTTGCTTCTTCCAGTTTCATATGTTTGTAATGGTGGGAGCACCAAAGTATGGCAAAAAGGGCCCATGGTTGGCTCAAATCTGCAATACCACATATTTGGTTTGCATCAAGTGGTTACCAGGTTATATGATTATCTGTAATTAAATTTGAAGGCAATGAAAATTAATGCCAGTCCTTGTGGTTTTACAAAATGAGGCACAACCCAATAACCCTGGGACCTGGGTAGATAAATAATAAACACATTTTTTGGTCAAGAAGGGGGAAGTATATGCCTTGACTTCCAGAGCAAATTTAAGTGATCCTACTCAATGTATTCTTGAGTTAGTACATATTTTATTTCTTTGCAACAACATTCAATAAGACCTTTTTATTCAAAAACAGATTTAAAAAAAATAATTTTTGAGTTAACTCTTAAATACTAGTTACTAGATGCTCCTAAAATAAAAACACAGTGAAAGTGAATATTGTGATGTATAAAGTGCCAGTGTTATGTACAATATATACAAAAATGTGGTTAAAAACAAACAGTGAACTTCCATAAGACTCATTCAATCCAGGAGTCATGAAGTCACTATATTATTTTTACATCAATCCACATCAACTATTCTTATGTCGACGTTTCGACTCTTTATACAGACATAAATTAGAAACGGGTCATCATCAGGACTGGGAATTTCTCTAAATTGGTAGCACCTATTTGTTCCAAGATCATCTAATTTAATCCTCACAATTGTTTTTTGATAGTAGTTGCCAACAATATTACTCCCTTTCAGCTATCTGAGACTAAGATCTAATTGTCCTCGGAATATAGCCTTCTTTAGCGATGTGAAATGCTGTGGCCTCAATGCCTTCACCATAGGTCAGTTACTGCTTGTTAAATCAGCAATCTGTCACACGAGTCGGTGTCCTTCAGCGCGTCTTGCTAATCCCTAACAAAGGTAGAGGAGATAAAAGCCTCAGCGTTTTATATCGCTACGAAAGCTAATCCAAAGACAAACAGATTATATATATATGGGAATGTCAATAATGACAAGTTAAGACACTTGAGCATATATTAAAAGGAAATTTAATTTAAAATGTTAATTGTGGCATCTAAAAGGCCGAATTTAAAATGTCAGAGTCATTTTTAAAGTCACCAATTGAATCCGGGATAACTGAAGATAGGAAATCTTCCACTTCGGCAGGTGGTAAAGTAGGAAGTTCATCGCCGAGGAAAACCAAGGAGCATTCTGTTCTGCCTTCCTCCTTATCTCGTATCAGAGCTTACAGAACATATCTGGAATGCTCTTCTGAGTTCAAAGAAGACCTTTATTGTTGTTAATTCTTCCCCACCCACAAGTTCTTGAGAGACGAATTAATAGATTTCAAGCACACGTTCAAATGAGTAAAAGTATTGCAGCAATGAAAACAAAATATATCACAGTACTTCTCAGTTGCAATGTACACAGCAGGCTAGATATTTAATGCAAAGTATATACAATCAAATACTTCACCGTGTAAGGCCTATATACAGCTTCATCTTTCTAGGGTCTGCAAGTTGATGACTCCGGTCAACAGCGAGAAAGAGATTATCTACCCACACAGGAGACTGGCAACTGGCGCCAAGTTCCAGTCCAAAGTCAAGCAGATTCGAATCTAAATCTCTGAAGCCCCGAGTCATCCTTACAAAAGTGTGCCCCCTCCTCTCAGACTCGGGAAAACTACGCAAGCCTTTGGAGACTGGCCAGATCTCCTAGACTTCTCCTCTTCCCAAGCCTGAGCAGAAAGGAAAACACCAAATGTACTCTCTCTTATCAGGTCTAGTCTGGCGTGAAGCATCTTGTGGAAAAATACAGCTTGGATTCTCAACTGCAATGTCTAACTCCACGTTAAAGGCAATAGGCAGCTAACCTAAATATCAAATGTAATGTCTAATATCATGTCAAAGCCAATAGGCAGCTGAGCTGAATACAAAATGTAATGTCTAATATCATGTCAAAGCCAATAGGCAGCTAAACTGAATACAGCATGTCAAAGCCAATAGGCAGAATACAGAATGTAATGGCTAAGGCAATGTCAAAGCCAATAGGCGGCTAAACTAAATACAGAAAGTAATGGCTAATGCCATGTCAAAGCCAATAGGCGGCTAAACTGAACTAAACATATAATGTGCTACTGGTGAACATTGAGCAACTAATATGCGCAGTGGTGAAACACAAAGTCATTGGTCAAACACCATTAATAGCATCACATTCCACCCTATGACCAATTAATTTTTGTTTCACATATCTCTTGTTTCAAACAAAAACAAAAAAACATCAGCACAAGAGAAAAAAAAACATTATCAGCAAGTCAGATTTGAATGATCAAAGCAATCACTGTAAAGCACTGGAAGTGGATTAACATATTGATCTCATAACCTTTCACATCAGATACATCTACACAGAAAAGACTGAAACTTTTATATTCTGAATTAGATTATAGTGTCTCTGAAATAGCAATTTGAAGTAGCATGAGTTCTACTCATGGAAAGGTGCACGGTCCACCTGAAAGGTTTGCTGGAAGGTAAGTGAAAGTTAGAGTTCCACACGAAAAAACACAGACAGTTAACTGTTAAGGTTGCTTACTTAACTGCATAGTTCCAGTGGAAGAATGCAATCAAACAAGTTGAACTTGAACTGAAGGCGCCATTTGCGCAAAATGGATCCATGGTGCTTGTACTGTACTCAGTCAGGTTCAGGTTGGGGGTTCGGTCCCTTCACCGACCCCTCACGCACACACCCGAAGGGGGACCACACAGCACACTCAGGGACAGTGGCAAAACGTGGTAGGATCTGCAAAAGAAAAAAGTATAACTTTTCTTGCAAATAACATTTGTCATTTGAAATGTACCCTTCCTCTTCCTTTGCCTGTTTTATAATCAGCAGGACGTTTTTGGGGCCCTTTGTTATAATTTCTGAAGGTTCTGGAGGATCATTTGGGGCTTCAACCCACACCTCAGCACTGAGGTTTTTATCTGCTGCGCCACGGCTTCCCTTTTCTTGCACTGTCAGAAGGGCTGGGGCAGACTCCTTCTTTACCAAACCTCCATTCACTGCACTTTTGACAAGTTGGGCCATTCTGTCTCCAATTTGTATGAATGAATCAGATTCTTTTCTAGTTATCAGCATAATTTTGATTTCTCCTTGGTAATCTGCAGCAATCACTCCCCCTAAAACCTGACCAATTTGCCATTTCTGTTCTGGTAACTTTCCTCTCCCCAAGTGCTCTGTGACTGCTTGTGGGACAGATTGCTTTTGTGCGTGCTGCACAGTTTTTATCAAATCTAGGGTAATGTGCATCTCTTTCATCTCTGCCCACCTGTAAGTGGCTTTTTTTCCCAGCTGTTCACATTTCTGGTGCACCCACTTAGCCATCCCCACTAAGTCAGAATTCTGGGTGAACACTTCTCTCTCTGAATTTTTCTCTTTAACATCTGCAAGGGAATTGAACCAGTTAGGTACAAGCCATGTGGAAAACCAAACAGCTAAACCATTGGCAATGAACCAAGAATCAGTGTAAAAATGACACATCTCAAACAGCTCCTGCTTTAAAATCTGACACACATTGTACAACGCTGTGCCTTCACCTGTGCCAGAAAATAACATTTCAGTCAATAAATCATTAGTAAAACAAACATGCTTTTTATCCTCAGTGGACACGAATTCAAATGGTGCACTCAATTTCACTGGTGACACTTTTACATGTGGCACTCTATCCCTGTCTTGCAGGTACCAGATCCAGTGTATGATCCTAGCTAGGGGCACTCTTTTCTTCCCCTGTTCCTGATTTACATGTAAATCAGTGTTTCCCTCTTGCACTGCGCAGAAACCTAAAGTCTGCATTATTTCATTTGCCAAATCACAAGCGCGCAGCTGCATATAATTTTTCCCAGTGACCATATACCAAAGTGTTAGGATTTCACTCAGATGAGGGCTATTCTGTTTCCAAAAATCAAACAAGCTAATGAAACTCTGTGTCTCTTGCTTAATGCAAACAGTAAGAAACTCTAAAATCTTTTGTTTTACTTGTGCATTTTGCGATGGTAGCTCGTAAATCACATTCTGAGCTCCGTTGTTCTCCGTGTTATCAGTTAAGGAATGCACTTTGACTGCCAAAAAACCTGGCTCACACGAAGGCTCAGAGTGGCTCACAGCTGTCTTAACCCCCTCATTACTGGAATGGGAAAAGACAGATTCTTCTAAAACAGCAGTTTTATAACTTTCAGCATTATCTTGCATTAATGTATTCTGGCTAATTTGCTCACGTAAATTCTTATTTTAATGTTCCAACTGCCTACATTTCTCCTGCATTTCTCTGTAAGCAGAAAAAAGTATCCAAACCCTTCTGTCAAAAACAAAAGGAACATCATTGCTTCCAAAAGGCACATTTTCTAAATATGCTTTATCACAGAAAGAAAACATGTTTCTCACAGCACCATCAGGCAGTTTAACTACACATGCATTTTCAAACATGGTCTGCCGTGCTTCTGTAATTCTCCAAACAACAAAAAACAATTACACTTTTAAATTGTGCACGTAGAAATCTATAATTCGACCCCACCCCACTTCTGGTACCAAAATGTTCTGCCTTCCTCCTTATCTCGTATCAGAGCTTACAGAACATATCTGGAATGCACTTCTGAGTTCAAAGAAGACCTTTATTGCTGTTAATTCTTCCCCACCCACAAGTTCTTGAGAGACGAATTAATAGATTTCAAGCACACGTTCAAATGAGTAAAAGTATTGCAGCAATGAAAACAAAATATATCACAGTACTTCTCAGTTGCAATGTACACAGCAGGTTAGATATTTAATGCAAAGCATATACAATCAAATACTTCACCGTGTAAGGCCTATATACAGCTTCATCTTTCTGGGGTCTGCAAGTTGATGACTCCGGTCAACTGCGAGAAAGAGATTATCTACCCACACGGGAGACTGGCAACTGGCGCCAAGTTCCAGTCCGAAGTCAAGCAGATTAGAATCTAAATCTCTGAAGCCCCGAGTCATCCTTACAAAAGCGTGCCCCCTCCTCTCAGACTCGGGAAAACTACGCAAGCCTTTAGAGACTGGCCAGATCTCCTAGACTTCTCCTCTTCCCAAGCCTGAGCAGAAAGGAAAACACCAGATGTACTCTCTCTTATCAGGTCTAGTCTGGTGTGAAGCATCTTGTGGAAAAACACAGCTTTGAAAAATACAGCTTGGATTCTCAACTGCAATGTCTAACTCCACGTTAAAGGCAATAGGCATAACCTAAATATCAAATGTAATGTCTAATATCATGTCAAAGCCAATAGGCAGCTGAGCTGAATACAAAATGTAATGTCTAATATCATGTCAAAGCCAATAGGCAGCTGAGCTGAATACAAAATGTAATGTCTAATATATGTCAAAGCCAATAGGCAGCTAAACTGAATACAGCATGTCAAAGCCAATAGGCAGAATACAGAATGTAATGGCTAAGGCAATGTCAAAGCCAATAGGCGGTTAAACTAAATACAGAAAGTAATGGCTAATGCCATGTCAAAGCCAATAGGTGGCTAAACTGAACAAAACATATAATGTGCTACTGGTGAACATTGAGCAACTAATATGTGCAGTGGTGAAACACAAAGTCATTGGTCAAACACCATTAATAGCATCACACATTCGTGTTCCAAAGCCTGAGCACCAGCCGAGGCAGCAGCATTCCGTGGTGTGCCCAACAGTGAGTTTAGAGGTGCATGATCCACAAAGGGCAATTCATAAACGGCTTCCCGTAGCAAACGCACCCTCAACGTGCATGTCTGGTAATGAGCCCTCAGCGACAACATCAACAGATCAGCGTCCAGTGAAAGCAAGCGCTACGTAGAAAGACAAACTTTCAGTGCACATTCAAGAGGGCACCATAGGCACCAAGACACAGGCTGCACACAATGCAAAACCGGTATGAATGACAGAGACCAGTCACACTCCAATCGCTCCAGGAGTGGTCCTCCAAAGTACTGCATCATGCGTTCACAGCACAGCTGTGCTGGTGGAAGCGTTTTCAGTCCTCCCTGTTGTAAAGGGACAGCCATTATGCAGAAAAAGTAGCAATAGCAAGATGCCAGCTATTCTAGCCAAAGTTATTGGAAAGCCCCTGAAAATACTGGAGAATATTGAGTATTAAGCCAAATATAGAGGAGAAGGTGTGAACGAAACCAGCCTTCAGTCTGCTCAACTTGTCAAAATTCACATTTGAAGTAGCGATATGAGGCCTGAGCTACTTCCCTCTGTCGTGTAGGAGGAAAAAGTACATTCATGCGGCATGTAACAATTTTGGAGACCGTAACAACATAAACTATTCCGGCTCGCATCCCTCACCAGCTCTGCTATTAAGGAGCACATAGCTGCTATTCGGGAGCACCTGGAAAGCAGGTCTAATCAAGGAGACCGGGACTCCCTTCGGATAAAAACCAAGTTCGCTGCTGAAGCGTTAGACACCTCGTGCAAGGACAGCTGTTTGCAAACCATCGAATGGCTGACGGAAGTCTCGCATTCGCTATCGCTAAAAAATTGCCTCTGAGACATTTATACGAGAAGGGAAGCTCTCACAACTCGTGGAGTTAACTATCTCCTAGCCTTTCATATCTTCCCACTGGAATGTGGTTTAAGCAGGATGTGAATTGAAGTGTTGAAATAGGCAGATTGATGACCCGGTGCTTTAACCACTCAGCAGATGGTATTTCAGTCACAGTAAAAGGCAACTTTTATAATTTCTCAATATTTAATATGACATAAGTCGCTTATTTTTTAGCCATTAGTTGTAGTTGTCGCTTTAAATAAAATGTGGAAAATATGTCCCTCGCGCTAACGTGTTGCCAGGGAACGCGACCTGCTTTCTGTGTTTGAAGTGTCAAACCTAACTGCATAATGGATCTTAGTTGACTTTTGTCCATGGTTTAAAGAGGATATGTCACTCTATACTATGTCTGTTGCAGAGGAAACGATGTTGTTTAAAGTATATATTCGGTTGGACAGGGTGTTAATCCCATTATCTACAACAGCTAATTCCTTCTGTAAATTTTCCTGATCTGTTTACATTAACCGGGCAGCCGCTTCTTGTTGAGAAAGGTCCTATATTTCATTATAGACTGCATGAAAGAAGTGCTTTCTACATTGTTTTCTGGGGCCTAACAGGGAATCCTTTAAGTCAGTATCGTTGGACAGGAGACTGAGGTGTTCTCTAACAGCATCTAGTGAAGAACTCTTCAACCATTTCTGGCATAGTTTTCTTACACTGTATGTCGTCACTGTACCCATGTGTTCAGATGACACATAGCGATGGTCTGCCATCCTTGTTATAAAAACCCCTGTGGAGTTTACAAAACCTTTATGCCACCCATTGGTGTCTATTGGCCACAATAACCACCCGCCAGGAAGTAAAAGTGAAACATTAAACGTGCCATTTTGGACCCATTCTTCAAGTTTGTAGGGGCAGGAATACTGGGCGCATTCAAATCCTTAATTTTTTCCAAGCCTAAACAACTTATCTGTTGTACAGTTTCATTCAAAAATATAATTTGAACAGGTATTAGGCATGCTCTAAACAAAGCTTCCTTTCCCCATAATTGCCAAATTTTTGTTCCCCACACACTTTTTAAGTCAATTGACTTCAACCTATATTCATAGCCTTCTATAGCCAACCGGGAAACAATGGAATCTGAATAAATTAATTTAGTATCTGACAATAATATTTGTACATTTTCCATCAATGGCAATTTTAAATAATGACTCGGCATTTCTGACAATGTGCCCAGAAAAGTATGCACATTTTTCAGAATATATTTTAGAACTCCCTTGTGGTGAAGTTGGACAATGTTCCCATTGAATGTAATTAAAATAGTAGCCCTAAATAGTCTTTGAGGTACTGGCACCTCACTTACTTACTGAATGAAATGTTGTCCATAATAATTATAACAGAACATGTCTCCATAATTTTCTTTGGATTGGAATACTGCAAAACAGTAATCATAGAATCGACTGTTTTCACATCCCAGTCATCAGAAACAACTCTGGGTATTATTATGCCATTCATGGAAAGTTTAAACATGTATGGTATTTGAATGACCTCCGTCGGGCAGTGTATATATCAAATGTGATTTTATCCCAGCCAATGCCATCATGAATTGGTATAGCGGAAATGTTCACTAAAGACAAGTCTCTGCGGACCTTGTCAGAAGAAAAATGGGGTTTTAAGACCTCATCCACCAGTTCAACTGTTGATCGTTCAGGAAAGAAATGACCATGTATCATTAGAAAGAAAGTAATAACAAAGCCAATCCAAAGGAGGAAAGCTAATACAGTCAAAGAAAGCCACAGATAGTTCCATGGGAAAATAAAATAATTTGTTTTGAGCCAAATTATCATCTTAAGTGTTTTTGACAGTTCAATTACAGGAGAGTTAGATGAGTCTGAGAAAATATCAGTGATATTGGCAAAGTGTCCAGAAGCAGTTCGTGCAAAACCTGGAACGGTATTTTGAAGAGGAGAACTTAGTGGTCTCCCGTGATGGTTCATAATAAATGACGCCATCCGTTTGTGAGGATGTTGAGTCAAAAATGATCAGCAATTTCTGTGGTGCCTGTTGTAATAGATGTTAGCCGAACTAATGCAAGATCATTTTCCACACTCCCCAAGCTCGGAGGGGTGCAGCGTTGCTGTTCAAAACCTGTAGAGGGACATCTTGACTAGTAGTGAGAGGGATTCGGGTACTACTGGTTGTTCCTCTTGGTCTGCTGTGCAGGATCTGCCCCATGGTGTAACTTGACATTGTCGATGGAGACAAAGCGGTTTTCCTCAGAACCAGGCAGCGGTGGTGTTGATGCTTTGTGCCTATAGCAGGTTGTGCTTAGCCATCTGTGTACATGACTCTTTGATATTGATCAATAGGCAATGCATTTGCCTGAACTGAATATTCTAGTTCATATTGCAATCATTCTTGAGTTTGTAACTTTGGGTCAAAAATATAATCAACATCAGTGGCTGTCAGAGACGTTGCCCATTGGATCCAACGTGGATGTAATGCCTCAGCTTTTGGAACGCTAGCTTTGGTAACAGCCTCAAGGGCTGGGATTAGAGATACGACAATAATGTGTTTCCCCTGGGCTAGTGGTCTTTCTTTAATGACAGCCATCTGAAAAGCATTGAGAATTTTCTCAGTGGGAGCAAAATGTTGTTCTGCTGTTGAGTACAAATGTGATTTGTATGCAATCAGGTCTGTCTCGCCCTCATGGAGTGTTACATAGGTGAAACCAATGGCACCAGCAAATACTCTGATGGCCAGATGTTTTTTATTGTCCCTTGTGTGTAGGTGTTGTGCTGCAAGCATGTCTATTTGTAAAGCTCTGAGAATGCGTGTATTTTCGACTGTCCAAAAATTACTGGAAACGTCTGGATGTATCAAGTCATATAAGGGTTTGATGTGTGATGCATAATCTGGAATGTATGTTCTGCCGAAATTTAAAAAGCCCAATTGGGATTGGAGTTTTTTGATGGTGGTTGTAACTGTGCGCATTTGTTTTAAGAATTGTGGCGCTAGGCTCTTTCCTTCACTTGATAATTCGTATCCCAGCAACAGGACACTAAGGAAGGCTATTTTTTTTTTTTTAATTGAATTTATAGTCAAACTTGTCAAATCCTACAACAATGCAGGCTACCTGTCTTAGATGTTGCAGTAATTCATTGTCCGTAAGGTAGATATCATCTACATAGGACAATGTTTCAGGGTCAGTGTTGTGCAATATTGAAGTTACACAAGCATCTAACAGTCCTGGACTAATCTTGTACCTCTGTGGTAAACGAGATAATTTTTTCTGGAAGCCTAGTGTGCTTAAACTTGTTAGGTCTCTATTCGAAGGCACTATATTTTGGCAGAAGAAGCCATTGGAAATATCCAATGTTGTTTTGTATTTTTTGCGCACTATGTTATTCATAAGTGCTGTGCTATGAGAATTTTGTTTAGCATATGTGCGTGTATGACTATTTAAATGTCTGTAGTCCAAGACTATTCTATGTGAATGGTACGCTTTAGCTCTAGGGAATAAAGGATTATTTATTGTGAGACATAGGGTTCGATTACGCCCTGGTACTCTAGTTGTGTGAGGATTTCTCTCACGGGTGCTTTAGCATCATGTCTTATTGGGTATTGAGGTTGAGGTTGCGGTTGATTTTTTTATTGTAATTACATGATAGGGGGAATCTTTATCCCACCCTACCTGCTTGCGATATAAGCGGGAGCCTGCACCAGTGCTCAATCAATGGCGTAGGATTCTGCGAGCTGTCCGGAACAAGAGATGAGAAAGAAGGTTTGATAACCTCTTCCTCATATGGGCAAGTACGTACATATTCAGGTGGCCAATCCTTTTTGGCCAGTAAAATATTATAAATGTTAAAGATGTGGTCCCAAAAGATTGCGCCAATTATGAGTTCAATGTCTCCTTCTAACTGTATTGTTATTTTGTACACCCTGTCAGGTGTGGAGACACGCATGTCCCCAGTTACAACTTGTAAGAAATCATCAGTTGCTTTCACCTCCAGATGCTCTTCAAGATTCCGGCGAACTATTGTGACCTCTGCTGCACTGTTTAGCAGAGCTAGTGCCCACATCTTGTTCTTCTATAGAGCCCTCTTCTTGAGTGGAATGACGAATCGCAACAGCTGCCACTTTTTTTAATTGGGGTTTGTGTTGAGGAAGTTTCTCTTCCTTTTTAACAGAAACTTCTGTTGAGCGTTGTGATTCCTGTCTCGGTTTTACGTACTCAGTTCTCCACTCTGACCGCCCACCTCTCTCACTGCATTTTTCCAGTGAGTCCTAAAAGGAACGCGAGTGACGGGTATCAGTATATTATATTATCTCTATTTCTGAGATGATATCTAGTCTGATGGGTTTCCGAATTCGGAGATTCTCTCCTCTCTTTTTTTAGGTGTTTCTTGTTTTTCATCCCAGCGTTTTTAAGAACCCTCAGGTGCTTGCTTGGTAGAATTTTTATTAGATTTACCCTGAAACTTTGGTTTCGTGGGTCTAGCCCCCAGACTATCTCGACCAATACTAGAGTAGGTCTCTGCGATAATCTCTGGCAGCTCACGTTCTTGATCCTGTGGAGGAATGAGCCGGAGCCCCATACGCAAGGCTAGTGCAACTGCTTCCCCTTTAAGGTTACTTAATATAATTGAAGATACAGTGGCAAAACTGCCCATGACTTGAATTTGTTTTAACACTTCCGGAAGATTGGCAAGTGTCGGTGTACTATGTGCGGTTGCATAGAGCGTGGCAAATACCGTGCCCCAAATATCACAGTTATCTACTGTGGGAACCATCCCAAATAGCAAGCACATAGTTATTATTCTGTGCTTATCCTGATATCCCGTATGGGGAAATACGGCTTCCAGTGCATTTATTTTTTAAGCTAACCAAGCCACCAGGGCAGCACGTGCTGGGTTTGTATTTAATGTCTGCATTAGAAACTGTACTAATAGTCTATATATTGCTATAAGTTCAGCATATAAGTGGCGGACTTCAGCTATTGTCCAGGTTGCTGCATCAGGGTGCGGTGTATATGTGGCTAGTAAAGGCCAGGTTGGACCATCATTACTTAGAGGACCTAGCCTAACATGTATGACTGATTATGGTAGAGCGCCATCAAGCCAATTATTATGGTCTTGATAAGATAGAGGTATTTCTAATTATGCATATGCTCTATATTGTGCAGGTATGTTTGCAGGTGTATAGTGGTGAAATGTATTTGTGTTCCCATCCACTGCTAGAAATGTGACCCGAGAATAGAAACTTTGTTCTGTATGAGCTTCAACAACAAATGTAACTGGACCCCTCTTGGCAGTTAAGCCATGTGTCAATAAATGTGCAGCAAAGGGTGGTCGCATATTGACTGCAATTGCTACCCGTTGCGGGTTTGCCATGGTGAATAGTAAATTTAGTTAAGAGATAAGTGCACCAAATGGGGATTGTCGTTTTAGGGTTAACGCTTGAACAACCTGCAGCGTTAATTAGGTACTCCCTACTTAACTTAGGAGGAAAATCCTCAATACCACGGACGTCTATATAGTACTGAGGTGTCTTTGCATGTAGTGAGCTAGAGATACTCAGGAGGACCCTAAAATTAGTGCCTGACCGAACGCTGGCAGCGCCATGTCACATAGGTTCTCATTATCCTAATGAGACTACTGGATTTGGGTGGCAGAATCACCTGTACTGCGGGGGACTGAGTCTGAACCCGCACCATGTGACGCCTGTTGGCCTAATCTGGGTTTGTTCCAGCTAACTAGCGGTGCCTCATCTCCAGCCAAGAGTAGGGATGATTGGAGCAACCAGGCGCATGACATAAATTATTATTCAGGGGAATCGTGGCCACTCAGATCTCATCTGTTTCTCACAGTTACATTAGTCTCACATATGCAAGGACAATCAGAGGCAGAGTAAAGATCAATAAAGTTTTATTGAAGTAACTGCATCTCAGATAATGAAGCATGTATTGCAATAACTAGCACGATGGAGCACAACAGGATTAAAATGGTGAAAAGGAGAGTAAAAAACAAGAATAACGGTACCATATTGTCATTAGGGTTTGTAACGATAGTTCCTACCTAAGCTATGTTAGAACACAGCATGTTAAGCTCTAATTCTACCCTTCAGGTTCCCCTTAAGAAGACATCATCCCTCATACCTGAGCAGGAGGCCTGTGGTCCACATAAGTAGCTGCAGCGAAGCAATCCGCATACAGTCGTGGTCTTCTGGCTGGAATATCCTCTAATGTACATGGGTAAAAGTAGTGTATTTATAATAAAACATCTGATGTTCCATGAAAGGATCCCCACGGAAGAGTGCGTATGTTTCTGTGAACATTGCTGACATCCCTGAGGTGACTCCTTTAATGCAGACCTGGGGAATGTGGTGGAGGTATTGGAGTTATGCCTTCCTACGACTGGGGCTAAATCAAACGTCCTGATGGAAATCTTGCAGACTTCTATCTAAACAACCTTCACTAGAACGTTTGGTGGTCCACGCTTCCTCCTAATTCAAACAAAGCCCTGGATTATTTTCCACTGCACCTTTAGACTGGGAGTCCAAGAAACTGGAATCCATGGGAAAAGAGATGTTTTTGGCTGTGAATCTGACACTGCCATTTGTGATGAAAAAGTGGTTTATTACATGGTGTGAATGTGCGCCCCTCATATTATTATAAAGTCATAGTTCTGTAGAAAGCCCAATTAGGTTCGTTTGTAAAACCTTAGCTCAGTCCTAAGTAACTGTGTCTTAAAGCAGTCATTCTTATCAAAGGAAAAAAGTGTAAAGCATTAGAAGTACCAAAAGAGTTGAATAAAAGGAAAACCAGCACAATAACAATCCAACACCAATTTATGAAAATAGATTATATCTTTATCTTACAAGTCAATAAAAATCCACCAAAGGGTTCGAACTTTTTAAAGAAACAAATTACAGTGTTTCACTTTAGCCCAATAAGTCATTGTAATCCACCACTCAACGTGTTTAGGGTTAGACACAAGAAGTAACTTGAAAATGGCTATAAGGGCACTCTTGGGTGACAAATTCCATCAGAGCGCCAGTCACAAGGACCAATAGGGACATCTTGAACAGCTACATCACAGTTAAAGCAGTCTACAGTCCAGTTCCAGGGTCTGTGGGCCAACTGCCATAGGAGTTAATGGAGTGGTCCTGATGAAAGGTATGCTGGATGCTGAAGAAGTTCAAAGATGCTGAGGGCGCTGAGCCAGTGTCGGCGTTTAACCTGTTGCCATCCCTCGGTTCACAAACACAGTGAGGAGACTTTGGCCTCAGGAATCAATTACCCATAAAGTCTGGATGAGGTCCAGCCCAGAACTAGTTGCTACTGGTCTATTGGATTCCAGTTACGGTAAAACGATGATCCCTTTTAACTAGCAGTAACTTTTTTTGCTAGGTGACCAAACTGCATTCCAACAACTCTCTCAGGTCCAGTAGACTCCGATGCAACTGTTAAGGTTTTGTGTCTCGGTCTCGCAGACTGCACAACAGTGGTCACGGGCAATCAGAGGTTCTTGGCTACCAACTCGCCACGGCAGGCAGCTTCCGCTTTTATGGCCCTATAGCTGTAGCAGGAAGTCAGCCAGCTGACTCCGGGAGCTGCCTCTCTGTCTGAGGCACAGGAACGACTTTTCCTCATGCAGAACACCACAGATGCACAGTCTTTCTTGGATACCCCAAAGTGCAGAAGGTGCAGTTGAGTCTTTTTGCTGGACCAAGGGATCAACAGGCTGTCCTTTTTCCAGTACAGATGTGATCTGAGGTCTGGGTGCTTGGTGTGCCACTTTTATGCTTGTTTCTTGCCCTCAGGGGATGACTACTAGCCAATGGGCTACCAGGTCCCCTCCTGCCTAGTGACGACTTCCTGTGATGACTGGCATCCAGCTAGTCCAGAATACATAATTCCACCCACATGGCAGAACCCTCCTGAAGGTGTGTGGAGCTCCCTAGCCCATCCCAAAGATGTGGCTACCTGGATATTACACACTTCCTGAAAATACTTTGGGAATGGCTTTTCCAGCTCTGTCCAAGATGCCAGCCTGTATGCTAAAACAAAAGAACAGCCCTTCTCATGTGTGGCTATCATTTGCCCTTTGAAGGTGGCTCCTCTTTGAAGCCTGCCTTTTGGGCTCACACCATGTTTGGCCATTCTGCCAGGAGGAGGACCCATCTCTTCCATCAACAGGCTTTGTGTTCCTTCCTGAGGGTTGTTCACAGCTTCCCCATAAGGGCAGAAGGACAACAGTTTGTGTGCAACCATAAATGGTCGCCAAATCTTTGGGCAACAAAGTGGCAACTTTCGAAAGGTGCCATTTGTGTAAAGGTTCCATTAAATGAGACTTGAGCAACAAGTCTGGTTTAATGCAGCAACTATTTGATACCTTAAGATGTCAGAATGTAACTCTATATTCATCAATAGGGCTACTAGTCTTACTACATTAAAAACAACAAAATGCAATTTTTATCTTTAGGACATACAAAAGCACATCTCCTACTTTCTAATATACAGCACCCTGCCTTATCCTTGTTAGTTCTGCCCTTATGGGTGTATTAGACAGGAAGGTTTGGGCTTTGCCATTACTTTAAATAGCAAAGTCAAGTTGGGAGTGTAATGCCCGTTCTGCCACCCAGCAATTGCAGGCTGGTAGTCATGCTTTATTTTGTCACACTTGTTGTATCACAATCAGTGCTGCAGACCACAAGGGACACTTAACTTACAGGCCCTATGTACCTCTGGTACCATATACTAGGGTCTTGTAGGCAAGCACACTTTTGCAAACTGGTAGTAAACCATATAAACATATAATTCTAAGTGGTAGCGCACATGCATTGACCTGAAAAGCGGGGCACTACTAGGTCACTACACCAGTTCCTAATACTCAAGGTGAGGATGAACTTGCAAAAAGCCATTTCCTACTACCATCCATGATTGCCACGTGCCTGCTGCCAATCACTTTGGAAGATGGCAAACTTATTAGTGCCAAGCCTGCCTGACCACCTCAAGAACAACTTCATGGAAGTAGTCTGGGATTAAATCATAAATATGTGTGAAGCTCCAAGAAAGTCTCCCAAATTATTTAACTCTGATAAAATGGTAAAAATTAAAAAGGTCATTGGAGGCAACTCCGTTCTGGAGTACAGGCCCTCAACCACCAAATAGTGGTGTGCTTCTTCACTGGGCTGTGCTCCTTGTCGGGCTGGTGCTGCAATTCCCTACCGGCCCACAAAGGGGCTCTTTGCCAGAGTTCTTTTCCAAGTAGCTAATAAGTCCGATCTGACCAACCCAACATGTCTGCAAAATAGACTGGCCCGAAAATAAAATTCTAACTAAATGACTTAGGGGGTCATTCCGACCCCGGCGGGCGGCAGTCGCCGCCCGCCTGGCGGGAACCGCCATATGGCCGCTCCGCGGTCGAAAGACCGCTGGGGCCATTCTGACTTTCCTGCTGGGCCGGCGGGCGCTAGCGGGAAAGAGGCCTGCAACACTGAAGCCGGCTCCGAATGGAGCCAGCGGTGTTGCAGGTGTGCGACGGGTGCAGTTGCAGACAGCTAGGCAGACAGTGAAAAGCATACTGGGGCCCTGTTAGTGCCAGTGGCCAGTGGCATGGGCAGTGCAGGGGCCCCAGGACACCCGTTCCCGCCAGCCTGTTCCTGGCGGTGAAAACCGCCAGAAACAGGCTGGCGGGAAGGGGGTCAGAATTCTCCCAGCCGGGGGAAATCCGGCGGGAAACCGCCAGACCCGGCTGGGCGACCGCGGCGGTGGAATGACGAATGAAGCACCGCCAGCCTGTTGGCGGTGCTTCCGTCGAATTAGGGCCTTAGTCTTTTTGAGTATAAATACTCTCCGGAGGTATGTCCGGGGATTCAAGTTAGGTCAAACACTATCTTTTTGCCAAGTGCTAAAAATTAAATTGCTTTAATCAAAACGTGGCTTTGGTTGTTTTCAGTGCTAAAAATAAATGTTGTTCCTATAGTGCCATTATTCAAAAAGCACAACCAAAGCACTATTTCACCATAAACCTTTTTGGAGGAAGTCATGCTCACTTGCATTGCTCGCTCACTCACTGCAATTATGAGTAAGTATTTAGGCCGAACATCTTTCAATGTTTATTAGCCGCCAAAACATTGTTACATTTAAAGCGCCTGCAGATACACTTCAAAGCGAAGTATATCTTTATTCATTTTAAATGCAGTTGTAAATCTGTTACCCACTGTCAATATCTAAATCTTCTTGCAGATGATATATTTAGAGAAGAAATTACTGCTGCAATTGCACTCACAATTCATCACTATCTCTCCAGACATGAAAATCTACTGTAAAGCTACACTACCTAATTTCACCTCCTACACGTACTTGCCGTAATTGTATTGATAATGTTGGCTGCTATAGTTATACTCACTACATTACAGATGAATAAACGTATTAACTGCAATTGGATGGCTGTAATATTGCCCATACCACCAAATCTATTTTTCTGCACCCGGTGTCAGGTACCCGTCCCCCTAATACCTGCTGGACGCAGCCCAAGATGAAAAAATAATTCAAGTTAGGTCAAGCACTATCTTTTTGCCAAGTTCGATCAGTGTCATCTTAAGATATATTTTGCCCTCCCCCAATAAATAATTTTACTGCCCATTTTCTGTAAATTGATCACCCATGATACCAAAACAAACTTTCAGAAATGGGGTTCACACATAAGCAGATAAAATATGTCTTTCTAGGGCACCCAGGAATCCTTCTTATGCCACTGGCCAAAGCAAGAGAGACTTGGAGGTGGAAAAAGGAAGAGGGGAAAGAGACAAATATATGCAAATAGGCTATCTCAAGGGGCCCCTTGGAAGGTGGGGGACCTGGGCAATTGCCCACTTTGCCCATGCCTTAAACATCTCTGGGTTAGATGCAATTCTACTTCACAGTTTTAGATATAAAGTTATGGAGGGCTATCAATAGTTAACTCACATTTTTGGGCTCTACTTTCCGATTTTTACTGGGCGAAATTTGGTACAAATTTGTTTAGCAAGATTAACTTTTTTGTTTTTTCAACTCTTTTTATTAGATTTTCAACAGGTGCATACCAAATCCAGAGAATGTATACTGAACTGCACTTTAAATTAGCACCATTGTTGAGGGAAAAGAACAACAGTTGTGCCCCCCCCCCCCCCAAAACCCTCACAGACACTCAAACATATCCTTCAGCATATCTATAACTGGTCACTTTTCCCCATAATATGGGTCCCAGTCCTTCCACCCCGCCACAGTCCACAGTTTACAGTCAGCATCGAACTCCATAAGATGCTAAGATCCATAGTCATACATCCCTATACATGTAATGAACTGTACGCCATCCAGGCACCCCAGGCCCTCCGTAACTTTCGTGGGCAGCCCCTGTTTGTATATGTTACCTTTCCTGTCGTCATAAATCCATCCATTCCTCTCCTCCTTGTGTCCACCATGGGTCCGAGCTCTGATCCCCAAAGACGGGCGACATTCCTCTTAGCCACCCCAACCCAAGATTAGGGAATATGAGCTTGACCCGGGTCAAATCAACATCGTGGGGATTCCTAGTAGAATAAATATGGGGTCAAGCGGGATCTGCTCCAGGACCACCCCCTTTAACTCCCCCATAATCTTCGACCAGAATTCCTGTATGACAGGGCATCCCCAAATGGTATATAAGAAAGTACCAATCTGCCCCTGACATCCGATACAGTTTGGGTGTTGCGCCCTCCTCATAGTATGCAATGCTGTCTGTCATAGTATACTCCATGAACGATCTTGAACTGGATTACTCGCAGCCTTGACCTGATGGCTACTTCTCAGGGAAACATCAATGGTCCTTCCCAGTCTATATTCTCCAGTTCCCCTGAATCAGCCTCTCACCGACTACGTAGTCTGCAAAGGGTGTCTGGCATATTATTATTAATGGTCCTGTACACCCTAGAGACTTCTTTAATATTTAACAGTTCCTTCAACAGTCTGCTTTCCAGTGGAGCATATTCTGGTATTCCCTCCCCCTGGAGGCCCTCTAAGCATGTCTCAGTTGAGCATAGTAGAAGAACTGCGTCTTGTTGAGCCCATATGCATCCCATAATGCTTCAAAGGGCATGAGATCCCTCCTTCGAACACATCTCTTAGGTTGGAAATTCCAATGCGATCCCACGCCTCTAAGCCGGTCTGCCCACAGGGGGGGTCATCTAGGTGGGTCTGCGCATCCATCCCAGCACCCTAGTGACCCTGAACTATGCCTCGAGCTGCCCGGGTAGCGGGTAGGAACTGCCTTTTTCCCCTACCTCCATATAAGTAATGAAGACACAATTTCCCCTCCAACCGCATTCTTTTTAACCTAAAAGTAGGATGGTCTCTGGGGGCATACATCGACTCATTAACATTAATCAGATGCGCTGCCTAATAGTATGCCTCTACATCTGGCATTGAAAGGCCCCACTATATTGATTACACTGCAGCGTTTTAAGCGGAATTCGCAGGTGTTTCTTCTCCCACAGAAAAAGCCATTCATCCTGCTCCAGGGCCCGGAAAAATTTAAGTGAGATCCAGTAATATGTATTTTTTAAGACATACAGCAACCTTGGTAGAGGGATCATCTTAAACATTGCCTAAGTGGGAGCCCCCCTCCCCCCAGCACTCCATACCAGCCCGGCAGATCCCAGTCATCCTCCACAAATTTCAGGCATGGGAAAGGTCCACCTTGTGTATCATGAATATACCAACATACTTAAATCCCTCACTCAAATATTTTAATTGATGGCAGGGAGGGGAGAACTGTGTCCTCTTGTGGGGCGTATAACACCGATTTATCCCAGTTAATCTGGTACCCAGAAGACCGCCTATACTCCGCAAATACCTGAAAGACTCTCAGCAGGGAATCTAGGGGTTTTGCCACATACAGAAGTATATCATCAGGGTATAAGGAGATGAGTTCCTCCTCTTTCAGCCTGAGCCCTGTAACTGGGGATGGGCACGGATCTATTGTGAGGGCGAATAGCAAGGGGGACAAGGGACAACCCTGTCTAGTGCCCCTTCCAATAGGAAATTCAGATGAAAGGTTCCCTTTAACCCTAACCGCCGCCACCAGATTACAGTAGAGCATCCTTAGCCACTCCTGATATCTAGGGCCCACGCCAGATCGCTCCAAGGTACACTCTAAGAAGGACCAATGCACTGCATCGAATGCTCTTTCAGCATCCAGAGCCAAAAATATGTGTGGATCTGGGCATTGCAGGACAGCATGTATCCAGTTATGTTTGCGCTTCAGATTATATCTCATTGACCGACCCTGCGTGAAGCCAGATTGGTTCCTATGAACTAGAGGGGTAATAACACCCTGGAGGTGCATCGCTAGAACTGTTGCCAACAGTTTCAGCTCTACATTAAGGAGGAAAATTGGTCTATATAATGCACAGGACGCTCTAGGCTGTCCTTTCTTATGGATGACCACTATTTCGGTTTTCCTCAGGTCTGGAGGAAGTGTGCCCTGGCTTCTCGCCTCCAGGAACATAGTAAGGAGAATGGGGCTAAGAGACCCTCAGCCTCTTGCTATGCTCCGCTGGGAACCAGTTAGGGCCCAAGGCTTTCTCTGAGCGCAGCCTTGTCATGGCCGTTTTAACCTCCTCCAATGTGATGTTCCCATCTAAAGCCGCCCGGGCCTCAGCATCTAAGACTGGGACCACTATATCTTGTAAGTATTCCCTAATCCGGTATGGATCCTGTAACTGGCAGGCCACGTATAAAGCCCGATAGTAACCAGCAAAGGTCTCTGTGATTTCTTGATTCATGGAAACCCCAACTCCCTCCTGGGTCTCAACCTTATCTACCCACCTCGCTTCCATTTCCTTCCTACCCAGACAAGCCAGGAGTTTCCCTGCTTTATAAGCCATTTCATATAGCCTGTGTTTGACGGTGCGCATCCGAGTTCTACTGTCCTTCTCCGCATTTCCCTATACTCAGCCCTAACTAGCTCCAATTGGTGAAGGGCAGGAGGGGCTTGAACCTGCTGCTCGTATTTTTCCAGCATTTCCGATGCCTTCTTTCTCTACCGTGCCACTAAGTTCTGAGCACTATCCCAGATCACTGTCTTGTATGCCTCCCAGAGCACCACCCGGGATTCAACCAACCCCAAGTTTTCCCGGAAATATAGTTCAGTGTCTACTCAGAGCCCACGTGCCACTTCATGGTCCTGTAGGTCCGAGGCTCACAGCTTCCATCTCTGTGATCCCCCGCCTTGGCTCCCAATTCGTACCATCAGAGGAGAATGGTCCGACAAACCCCGGGCCAGATTGTCTGACTGGTGGACAGTCTCCACTTCCTCCGCAGGGATGAAAATATAGTCCAGTCTAGGAAAGACCCTAGGGGCTCCAGAACAGTAGGAGTATTTCCTATCGGTGGGATGAGCACGTCGCCACAGGTCAGTCAGTCCCAGTATTGCCGCAAAGTGATACAATAGAGTATGTGGGCCAGCTCCCCATACATCTCAGAGCGCTCCTGCTCTGTCTCCTTTATATCATTGAAATCACCCCCAACCACATGGATCGGGGAGTCCGCCTCCAATAGAATCTGTGCTAGCTTCTCCAGCACGGGAGCCTGAGGTCTGGGTGGGGCATAAACACTTGAAAACAGTACTTTCTGCCTGCCCCAAAGCCTCTGTACCCCCAAGTATCTACCCCTTGGATCTGTTCATTGTCATGTGATCTTGTGAGACGAAAGGGGGTGGGGGAGCTTACGGATCAATATTACCACTCCCCTGGAGCCAGATGTATAGCCTGCGTGTGCCAATGTAACATAGGGCCCTCTACCCAGAACTTTACACCTGGTGCCCTTAAGGTGTGTTGCCTGTAAAAAAATAATTTAAAAAACTAAAAAAACAACATCCAGGTGTAATCTCTTTATATATTGAGACACCAAACCACATTTGACCCTGTCCCCGAGTCCATTTACATTCCACGATAGAACAGAAAAGGCCTGAGGGTTTACTCTGGGTGGGGGTGGGGGTGCAAATCACTTGTGGGGGCAATTGTAATCCAAAAAAGCAGTGTACTAAGCAGGTGTAGGACCTCCCATCCAAGACTACAGAGCACATGGTTGGACACCTAGATTCCAGTAGCTCGTGAGGATAGACCTATTAGGCACATGCGTCTGTGGCCTATCTGTAGTCAACAAAAACAAGCAAAGAACAAACCTCTTTAAAACAAACTCCCACCCCCGGCCCCCTGTGAGTTCTAACCCCCATACAAGAACTCATCAGGAGTCGAGAGGTCTGTAGCCTCCCCCCCCCTCTTTAATTCAGAAATGCAACTCACGGGTCACCTCAGGGAAGAACAAGGCTCCTCGACTCGACCCACAAAACAGGCAAAGTTACGTTATGTATGAAGAGAGCTCCAACACTACCACCTTCTCCTCACATGAGGTAGTGTAAAAGCAGTCAGTCCACTCTTTCGGCCCCTTATCACAGTGCTGCTTCCACAGTCTGGTCGCCCCCTTAGGCCCGAAAACCTTTTCCTCGGTTTCTAGTTGATTGATGGCCTCCACCAACGGATACAAAGACCCAGACATCGTCCCATTGTCTATGCCCGGGCCCGTCCCCTTATGCACAGGGCCAAGCCCTCTCTTCTGTCTCTCTTCCGGATGACCGTGGCCTGACTTTATTCAGAGTCTGATGATGCCACTCCACTCTTTGTCCATCGTCTCACTCTCCATCCCCTCTTTGTCTCCTCCGGCCCTTCCTCCTGAGGCGCGACCAGTCCTGTGATCCTGCACCCTGGTTGTCCAAGGCCTTCTGCCTGCCTCCTGGCTACCCCTCCCAGACAGTTGAGGGCGCTCCTCCAGCCACCCCCAGGCCTCCTCTGGGGACTGGAAGAAAAACGTTTAACCCTGAAACTTGACTTTTAGATTGACTGGTAGGAGGAGCATGTATTATGACTGAAGGCTGCGGAGCTTAGCCTTCACAGTGTCAAATGTGTGGCGTTGACTCTGGACCTCCCTGGTGGTTTGGGGAATGATGAGGATTTTTTAAATTTTCGGGACTAACTTCTCCCAGCTTACAAACTTCCGTCAAAATCATATCCCGATCTTGAAGTTTAAGAAACGAGCCATCATTGGCCTGGGAGGCTCTCCAAAAAACGACCCTTATTAGCACCTTTGGTTCCTTCCGGGAAACCCACAAATCTCAGATTGTTCCTGTGTGCCCGATTTTCTGCATCTTCCAGCCACCACATGATATCCTTGTTACGGACTTTAGTCTCTGCCATTTCTTTATGGATGTCCTAGACTGTATCCTCCAGCTCTGATATCTGCGTCTCCAGCGAGGTGATCTGCCACATTCTGGAAGTCTTGGCCCAAGAGGGAGGCCTCTGAGTGTACCTCTCTGATGCATTCCTCCAGGGCCTCTCTAGGGGACTGAATTGCCAACAGAAGGGCAGCTTTGTCAGGCACTGCCGTAGGCTCTATGGCCAGCGGCAGCGGGGTCACCACCCTCGTATAGCGGTCCATACGCCCCTGTCTACGCAGCTTGGGTCCTTGTCTCTTGCCATATTGTCACTTATAGCTCACCACCTACTTTCAAAACACTATTCGTCCACTCAGACCTGTCCCAAGGCCCACTCCTTCACAGCACGATCTCGCCAGCAAATTCAGGGGGTCACCAATATCTAATTCTCTCTGGGCTGCAAGTGGGGTGTTGGGGGGGGTGCCACAGTCCCTCACCAGGTACGACCGTTACTGGAATCAGTCGCCAGCCACACCCGGCCTCATCAGATCTTGCTGCGCCTCATCTGATCTTGCCGCGCCTCATCCGACCAGACCTGGGCCTCAGGTCCCAAGGTCGCTGCAGTGCCCAGCCGTTAGTGCCTGGCCGCACCCAACTGTCTCATCACTCTGTGCCACCACAAACAGCGCAGGCTTTTTCACCACCCGGGAGACCCTTCTGACATCTCCCGGGCCTTAGCAGGTGTCTTCTGTACTGCGCAGCGGCATGGGTGCCTCAGGCTTCGGAATCACCAGGTCGCCCGGCTGACCTCGACTCGATCGACAGGTACCTCCTGGCCGCCCCTGCCTTAACTGTCTCCGTAGCAGGTCTTCAGCGCCTCCCTGCAGTCCTGCGGCCCAGACTGGGAGACATACAGATGTTAACCCAGGATTTCTCCAAGGTCGGGACGGAGCTCGTTCAAGGAGCGTCCGTCAACAGAGCCATCTTGGCTCCGCCCCGAGATTAACTTTCTTAAGCAATCATAGTGCTTTTCCAGTGGACCAGTAGTATCCATCGTAGATACTCAGTCTATTGTTGTCATTGACTGTAATATTCAGTCTTAGTATTTTATATTAGAGTGCTTTAGTATTTCCATTAGATCTCCTTCCTTCGATCCCTGTATGCCTGAAAGGTTGACACTAATTATAGTATAATTCATATTGACTATCCTAATTACTTTTCCCGTAGAGGCATAAGTTTTAAATGCTTGATTTATAGATTATGACTGCTATGTACAAGTGTAGGTGTATTTAAATTAGAAGAAATATATGAAACAAACAATTTTGCTCTATGATCCTGTGTATTTGAGAGTTACTGGAATACTGCAGCTATTGGAAATGTATGTATCCATACTGTAAAATATAATTTAAAAAAAATAATAGGATAAGAAACATTACATCGGAGATTTGAATATACAAAGAAATTGGGAGGATATTTTTTTCAATTTAACATTGTTTCAGGGATAAAAATGAAGCTTTGACCACTACTACATCTGAACTTGACTCTTGATAAGGCTGACGATAATTTAATTGACTGCTTTACAGAGAAAATAGATTAATAACTGGTGCTAACTTCTCTTCTCCTATTGTTTTCATGTGACAGTTGTTATTTTAAACTGTTATTGTGTTATGTATTAGATTTGAACTGGGTTGGTATTGACAAGACCTGGAATTGAGCTATTACTGCTTCAAATATTTTGTAAGTGAAAAATGATAATTGAGAGCAAGCTATCCATTGAGTTTGGTTATGTTGCCACTTTAAAGCTCCTTTTATGATTGAGTCACACTTTATGGTAATCATTGTGATTGTGTCACACTTTGTTAATTATCGTGGTCCTCTGCATCTGAATATTCACATATAATTGTTGTCCACCTACAGCTGCCCAGCGGCCATTGAACTGAAACTGAGTCCCTTCAAGGACAAACTTGTTGTCACCAAAACCATCCAACACAACCATGAACTATCAAATGTTGCCTGCCTACCTTCAACAAGGAGAATCACAAGGAGCTGCATGCAGAAAGTTACAACTGAGCATCCAAACAGGATTGCAAATGACATCTCCAAGACGTTCTTGGAACCAGTGGACCTCAAGAGACTCCGGAGCCTCGACTCCAGCACATTCAAAGACTGCTTGGAAGTGCTGGGAGAGCTGGACTCCCTCTTCATTTCAGATCCGTCAGCTAAAGTGAAGCTAGAGTATGCAGAAGGCAAAGCTCTAGTGAATAATATTTTCATAATGACATCACACATGCAAGACATTGTTCAGCGTTGGCCTGAACATCTCTATGTAGACATTCTACCCCTCTTCAGTCCAGGCTTTGACTTGTATATGGTCCTTTGTAAAAGCTCTGCTGTTCCTTGGAGTGTATGTGCATGTTGCATTGCAAGGACATGCACACCTAATACACTACAGTTCATCGTGCTCTCTGTCATGCAGAGTATGCCCATACTGAAAACCCTGGTCAAGTACTTAACAATAAGTCCTGAAATTCAGGATCCACTTGATCTGAAGTCCATTGTGCCCCGTGCTCTTATAAGGTACTGTTGGCCGTTGGTGTTGGATCTCTTGTACCAGAAAATAGCCCATCTGGATGAGAAAACAGTAGCACAGATTAAAAACTTTCTCTATATACTTGCTAATACCCGCTCAACTAAACTATATTACAAATACCTGGATATCCTCTTAGATATTTGCCCAGCTGAAATTTTCCAGTACTATATGGATGTTTGGCACCCACGATGGAAGTTCTGGGTTAAACGGGACAGCAGGAATGAGGCGGAAGAGCTCAGCTTGCAACACTTTGTACATTCGGAGCATTCAGCACTTATGGCCCTCGTTGGTCCTTCACCCACCTTGCATCGCTCTCTGCAGTTGGTCCTGAACGATTGGCACACAACTTCAGAAACTAACAATCCCAGAAAACCCACCCTCCAGGTTCGGCAAGCAGCAGATTGTTTGCACCTTCAGAAAGTGGATACGATTGATAACACCCATGCTTTAACAAAAAAGGTATATTGTGTGTGACTGCAAGTGAATGTGTGTGGTCCGGTGTTGAGTATCACTAAAGTCTCAGAACGATGGGAGAAGTGGAGAGAGATATTGGGGGATCTTGGTTGTTTTATGCCTGTATAGAGACCTTTTTTGCTGCAAGTTGGTTTCACCCTTCAGCTGTGTGATATAATATCTGCCACTTATAAGGAGACAACTGAATTTCAGGATTAGATAGTGCTGGCGAGGTCAGTTGCATGTCACAAGGACTCTCAATGACGACATACGGGAGGAGACAGGGCGCGTTACTTTTCCTATATTCCTTTCTGTGTAGTGGGAGATCTGGTTATAGGATATGCAGGAAACTATAGAAGACTGGGTTGTGAAAACTGATTAAGAATTAGATCCCGAACCCCTCTCTTTACTGATTAGGCGTTACGAAGTTCGTGTCTGGTGCAGCATAGGCAACAGGACTATCTAATCCTGAAAAAATTATGCAACAACACCTAGCAACTTTACTTCTGTTGTATGTCTTTCTATTCCAGCTAGTGTGGCACTCTATTGTTCTTTCCCTCACCTTGGTTTTCACACGTTTCCACTTCTCTCGGGTTTGTGGGACTATGCAGGTTTTATTCTTCTTGCTTGTCTGTATTATTACTCCCTCTTCACGCAGTGTTATTTCTCCTTTGAGTTTAGGGACTTAACACTTGTGTCCAGGTTGACATGGAGCTCAAAACAGCTCAGCCCACCAAGGCGTTTAGTCAGCAATAAGAATTATTGATTGACTGTTTGATTTAATACGTTCTACCATATATTTTCCTCAGTTTTGTGTTCTTTTACCATTAAACCCCCGTTATAGGATAGAGCCAACATGCAAGGCACACAGACAGCTCTTTCAGATTTACTTACACTACACCAAGGCCAAAGGCAAACTAACATGCAGATAGAAGCCAGGAATGCTGTTCATAGCGGACAGACCTAGCATGAGCCAGTCTAACATCTCTACATCTTTTGCCTGTAAAGCTCACAACTATTTATATATAACCCTGCCTTTAATTCAAGGTCTTCTGAATAGTTTGGCCTTAGTTGATTCAGGAGCTTCCGGGTACACTGTGAACCAGATTTGTATAAGGAAGCATGCATTTGCGGTCATAAAAATCAGAAACCCAAAGAAATAAAGGGTATTGATGGTGCGCTATTAATTCTGGCTGAGTCAAATGAGAATCGGCACCATTGGTTGTTATCACACACGTTTAGGGCACTTTGATAAGATTCAGTTCTATATTATTGATGCTCCAGATTTTATCTTCATCCTAGGACCCTCGTGGTTAATGTTCCCGAACCTCATGCTTAACCGTCAGTTATCTTTTCCATTGTCTGTTCCCAGAAAGAGTGCAATTTGAGAACAAAAGTTAATCCAAAATAACCCTTCACATGGCTTGCCCTTGCACTCCCACTCCAGGGAAAAACAGGCACACCAGTGAAGACATCATAGCAGAGAATGAGAATATTCCTGCAGCCTATAGGGATTATTCTGATGCGTTTAGCGAAGAGGAGGTAGATTTGTTGCCACCTAACAGTTAGTAGGATTGTGCTATCAGTCTGATTCCTAGTGCTGCCCTGCAGCATAGATGACTTATGCTCTCACCCTAAAGGAAGACGAAAATCTATAATAAAAGTTGCAAGAAAATCTTATAAAGGGCATTATCAGATAATCTACTTCACTGATAGGAGCACCGATGTTTTTTATACCATGCGCCTACAGTAATTACATGCTGTATCTTGATTAAGAATTAAATACGATTACCAGTGGCAATCAATATCTTCTCGCCCTCATTTTGCTATTAATGGATCATAAGGAGACAACCAAAATATTCTCCAAATTAGTTCTTTTAAGAGCCTGTGATCAGGTGTATATTCGTCAGGGTGTGAGTGGAAAACAGCTTTTAATACATGCTTTGGACACTATTATTATGAGATATAATTGATGCCTTTCTGGTGGTATACTTTGATGATAGTTTGATTCTTTTTTTAAATTCTTTGCAACATTATAAAGGTCATTTAAGAGAAGTCTTATCCTACCTGCGACAACATTTGCACTCTGCCAAGCTCAAAAAGTACATCTTCGAATTACCGGACATTACATTCTCAGGGTTTCAGATCACTGGAGTGTGCATTAGCATGGATATTGCAAAAGTGAAGGGAGTATTTGTTTGGCTAAAAGCATTCAGCAGCAAAGAGATAGACTGATTCATTTGGGTTTATTAACGTTTACTGTAGCTTTAATCAATACTTTTACACCCTAGTATACCCCATAATCCAATTCGCAAAAAATAAACAGCCATTACAATAGGGTAAAAAACAAGACCAAGCCTTTAAGACTCTAAAAGTTGCTTTTAAGTCTGCGCCAGTCCCGAGGTAACAGGACTGGTACCAGTCCAGTCCCGAGACATCATAGAAACCAATGTTTCGTTTTATGCCATTGGAACAGTGTTATCTTAAAGATTCCCTCACCCTGACTTCCCTCTTCGTGTTGCATTCTACTCTAGAACCGTCTCTAGCACGGAAAGAAATTAATCTTTTTTTTTTACTTGGATCTACTGGCCATTTAGGATGCTGTTGCACACTGGCAACACTATCTTGAGGGAGCAATTAAGGAAATTACAGGCTGAGTGGATCAGAAGAATGTGTTATACTTCACATCAGTGAAGTATGCCAACACAGATCATGCCAGTTGTTCTTTACATTTTTCTCCTTCTTCTATTACAAGATCACTTATAGATCTGGAAATCGACTTGGTAAGGCAGACGTCCTGTCTCGTCCTCTGGAAGAGGATATTGAGACCTTTACTCCTCTTACCATTGTATTACCTTTATGACAGAACAGGTTCTCAACATTTGCCTCAATAAACGTATTTATAATCATCAGGGAATGGATCAGGCTATATAGATAAATACAAATTCAGCAAGTCAACACAGAGCAGGCTCTCTGCTTTTCCATCAGAAGGCTATATACTTTCTGGGCAAGTATGGTTATCAGTTGATGTCATCATGATCCATTCGCATGCCACCTGGGTCAAAGGAGAATGAGAGACTTGGTGGGCCGTTATTTTTGGTGGCTAAAACTTGCTCATTTGATCAATAATTTTACCTCCCAGTGGACGGGTTGTGCTCAAGCCAAAACTTCACATACCAGACTAGCAGGACACTTACAACTTTTGCCGACTCAATGAATGCCACGTGCTATGATATCCATGGATTTCATTGTAGAAATTCCTGATTTGTATTATCTATATTTTGTAGGTGGTAGAGGATTATTTTACTAACTGCACATTTCCTTCCCTCTAGAAAATTGCACACAACTTTCAGAACTGGCCAATATATATATATTTTCAGAAAATCTTTCTCCATTGCATGGTCTTCCTATTAGTTGTCACAGTTCATTGCTCCTTTTTTTGGCTGAATTGAAGACCACCTAATGCTCTAAGTTTTATGGTAGCTCGGTCAAGCAGTTGGGCCAATCGTGGAGAAGTGCAAAGCATTTGTTGTACTCGCAGCATCAACCTTGGAACTCACACACTCAAAGGAATAACTTGAGACCAATTTATAAACATGCCTCAGATTTTAATAAAACCTTTAAGACCAAGATCATCAGAATTGGTTAAGTACTTTTTGAGATATTAATTTTTAAAGTTTAACAAAAATAGTCTTTTTGTGTGTAATTACCCACCACAGGAATCAATGGAGGATAACCTTGAAAAATACATATAAAATCATAATGTAGTTTTGACAAATTCTTCTTTTGCAGTTTGGTTAAGCTGTCAGTGGGCACACTGCACCAGCTGAAGATGTTCGATTGGCTCTCAGTCCCGGTGGAGGCGGCAGGAAAAGGTCTCTGGAGCTGGTGCATGGCCACTGCGAGGGAAAACTCGGAAAAGCACTGCACAGGTAAGTTTAAAGGTTAATCTTGGGGGTGCCCTTGGAGTGTCAAGGTCGCAAGGGGTGGGGGACCCTTAGGGCATAGTTGGATCTTTGGTGCAGGGCACAGGGCGGCTGGGTGCAGAGAAAATCTGTGTACAAGAATTCCCTCAAAAGCAGGAGGTAAGTCAGCTCAAGGGTCAGTTGCAGGTCATCAGGGGCACTCTGGCGAGAGGTCTGGGTTGTTTCTGAACTACCTCGACTGGGGCTTCCTCCTGGACCTTTTACAGTCCCAGGTGGGCAGTTTTTCTGGTTGTCTGACGTCAGATGACCAATACCCAGGGTATTGGTTATGGTTCAGCCGCTGGAGGGCGCAGTGCCACTAAACTTGGCACACTGGCAGAGTTTGTCCTCATGGCCTTTGGTGTGACGTTTGGTCCAGTTGCGGCATCCCGCTCTGGAGTTAGCGTCCGGTAGGTGAAGTGGACATTACTGGCTTCATGGTTCCTTGTGGAATTAGAGTGGTACCTCAACCCTGGAGCACATTCTCTGGCAATTTGCGAAGCTTGGAGTTCCTCTGGGGTGCTTTAGAGTTTAGTTGTCCAGCCGCTCCTGTCTTTTGAATCTGAGTTCTTGCTTTTGGGGTGCCCTTACTACTGTATTTAGGGGGCGTTTTAGGGGGAAACTGGTAGTGGCCAATGGCCCATCTACCTTAGGTTGGCTGCACCTACTAAGTGACCACTTCCCTACACCGGATTGGCTATTTTTCTTTCATCAAAGATGGAAGAAAATGAAATGGAGAGTCCACCTCACATGCGCAACACCTTAGGGGTGGTGCATGATAGGTAGGTCCACTCCTCCTACACTTGGTTTGATTTTTCCATTGTTGCTCCTGCCAGAAATGGAGGTTTGCAATGAGGGGAAACCATCTGCTGCTAGCAGTAGGCTTCGGGGTTGAAATTCAAAGGCGGTAAGCCTTTTGAAGCTCATAGGCAGGTCTGTGTACATTCCTGGGGAGGTGGGGTATCACTTCTTCCCAAGAAGGGCTTAGTTCTCTGGTCCAAGAGAGCAACGACTCTCCCCAGGTGTCCAGAATCCTGTCTTTTGGTGGCAGGCTGGTTGGGACTGTCCAACAACCATGCCAGGGTAGGTAGCTTTTGCAGGGGGCACCTCTAAGGTGACCCCTGGGTAGAATTTGTTATAATTCCAAAACTGGTACCAGTTTGTATTTATCATTCTGATTTGTTTGATACCAAACAAACCATGGTTCAGAGTAGCCATCATGTAGCTGGGAAACTCGTACTGAACAGTGTCCAGCACATGCATTTAAAATTACTGCTCTGTTCACTTACTATGTCCCAGTTTTGCCAAGGAGACAGTAGAGGCATATTGCTCATGCAGCTATGCCCTCACATACAGTATAATGCACTCTGCATTAGGGCTAGAAGTCCTGCCAGAGAGAAGACTTGCCTATATTGCATGCAGTGTATAGTGCACACAGGCTGTGTGCTATTTCGATTTTGCACTTTGGGATTGCACCAGGACTCTCAGCCTGCAGTTGCAGTGCTGGATGCATCTGGATGCATGGCCCTAGAGGGTGGCACAATCTGTGCTGCTACCCTCAGGGACACCCCCTTAGTACCCCATGCCCTTGTTACCTAAGTACCATTTACTAGAGACTTAAAGTGGCAGCCAAAGGCGTTGCCAATTACCTTTGCAATTTTAGGGAGAGAACACAGGCGCTGGGAACCTCATTAGCAGGATCCAAGTGTACTCCAGTCCAAGTTGCATCTAGAAACCGCACAAAAAGTGTTTGGGGGCGGGGGTACTGCAACAGTGTGTCAGCTTCCCACACTACTCCCGTCCCGCCCCCCCAGCCGACAGGCCAGGAGACTGAGCCAATATCTGGGAGAGGCTTCCTAGTCTGTCAGACGACGAAGATAAGGGAAACAGGCTGGTTAGTTGCAGGGCCTACTCTTCCTCATATACTGTCCAGGTCATTCCCTCTGGCCAATTGGCCTACCTCAACAGCTATAGGACCCAATCTGAAATGTCTTATACCTGTAGCACCAATGTCTGCACTTTTCCCTTCTGTCTTTGGTTCGGAGTTGTCCACCTCTGATGCACCTATCTTAGCCAGGGCAACCCCTTTCTAACCCAAAGAGGCTACCAAGACCGGAGTAACCCCACTATGACCAACAGGGTCCGGGGGCCTAACTTACTAGTTGGTACGGGGGTCAGATCACCAAGCCAAGAACAGTGCATCCATAAAGGCTAGCACCCAGCAGAGACCACTGACAGCTGTCATTGCCCAGAACCATACCTTTAGCTCCATACCCTCTGAGGACAAGGCTAACATAGTCTTCTTTGGGTTCAGGGTGCCTGTCTGCTGTAAGGGAGTGGGGGGGATCTCTACATCCTTCAGAGAACAAAATCCTTTCTCTCTTTTCTGTCAGCTGAGGGCCACAAACTCAAGCTGAGCAGGGGCCTGACTAGTCAGGCTTTCCTGGGGGCCAAACTGGGCTTCACCAGTTCCAACAGTGGAGTTCTTCCCTAATGGAGCAGAAACTCATTGGCTGTCTGATGCCTTAGTTAAAGTTTGCCCATCTTTCCTTTTCTTTTGCTTTCTCTTTTTCTTCTGGGGCCTACTTGCACTCATTGCAGGGGCAGCACCTCCAGAATCCTTGGGAGATGACTGGCGCTGAACCAGTTCCTCGTTTGAGCTCTAACTAACCTCTGGGTGGTCATTTCCAAGGAGACAGTCAAGGGGGAGGTCTGTACTGACTACCATCCTTTTCCAGTTAAGGGACCCATCCATCTCTGCAGGCACTATAGCTACTGGCCTATCAGTGACTTTCCCTGGGATAGCCCTAACCTTGGCAAGCTCTCTTGGGATATACTGGTTTGAGAGCACCAGCCTGTCATGCACAATTGTGTGACTGGCATAGGTGTCTCTAAGGGCAGGAGCCATTAGGTGGTGCACATGTCTGCTCCTCTCTGGAATCTCCAACTCACCTGTAGGGACCACTTTCCATTTAAAGGCTATGAGGACCTCTTCATCTGAGGAGTCATCCCCAATGGCTACACTGATTACCCCTGGGGGCTTACTAATCGTTTCGTTTTTTTTTTTGTTTAGACAAGAAGTGTCATTGGTGTGGGGCCTTGTCTTTTGACAGTTGTGGCACCATGCCTTAGTAGCACCCAGTTTTTACCCTGGTAGCCAGCTTTGGTTTGTGAGATGTCTTTGGGCCCACCCTCCTAGACAGATTTTTGAGGGCCTAAAGACTCCTTTTCTTTATTTCTAGGGTGCTCAATCTTTTATTTTGGGGGACTTCCCTGACTTTCTTTTGGTCACCCCCTCCAGTTTTGGTTTTGGACACCTAGGTTCTCACCCAATGGTCAGCTTTCCAAACCCTTGGGGTGGTGGGCTGACCCCAAATCTACTAGGTACTGGTGCAACCTGTCATGGACACAATTACTCAAAAGTTGTTCTTTCATCATCAAATTGTACAGCCCTTCATAATCATGTACCTCGTTGTCTTCTAACAAACCACCTAACATTTTTACTAAAAAGTTCACAAATTCTACCCAGACCTGACTCTGGGATTTTTCAGTCCTCCTGAATTTTATGTGGTATTCCTCAGTGGTAGATCTAAAGCCCTCAATCGGGGTATCCTTCATGAGATCATAGGATTTAGAATCTACCTCATTAAATGTCAGAAGCCTGTGCCTTCAGTTTCCTGAGAATAAATCCCACAACAGTGTGCCCCAATGCTTTTTCTCAATTTCCCACCCAATACAGGCTCTTTCAAAGGCAGACAACTATTTGACTATATCATCCCCTTCAGTAAAGGGAGGAACAACTTCTTTTGGGAGTTTGATGTTGAAGGATTTCTCCCTCAATACTTGTATGCTGCCACCAGAGATGTGTCCTAGGCCCAACTCTTTTCTCTGTTTCTGTATTTCCAAAAGCTGACCCTCTTAGGGCAGTCTTTTGGTCAGCCTGGCAATATCCAGGTCTGCTTCTGTGGGTGCACTGGTGCTAAAGTGAGAGGAGCTACCCTCACCTCCTTTATCCACAGCTCCTTCATCCACCACCGACGCATCATCATCATCCATCTCATCTGGATGATTATCTCTTTTGTGCTGGGCCACCAGAAACCAAGTTTTTCTGCACTGGGTCTTTTTCCAGTATGAACTTGGTACAGTCTGCAGTGTTTACTTAATTCATCATAGCTGTATGCCTCATAATGTTCCAGGTTGAGCTCCTGGTTCTGGGTCTCTGCATCTGCTATTTTTACTTTACTAAAGTTGGGATCTCTTTAAGAATTTGGAATCCCCTTTTTCGATTAGTCCAACTAAGGTAAGGTATTTTAAACTTTTGCTATTGCTATAGGGACCTAACCAGATTTGCAAACATTTTTAACCAATTGAAAAACAAAAACATTTAAGCTAAAGGCAATTTTAGAGAGTTTTCTGTGCGCTCAAAAAATTGACAAAGTGGTAACAGCAAACACAAAGTCTTTATCCCACCGCAGCCACCAAATGTAGGAGGCTGGCTCTCTATGTAGTGTGCAAAGCTAGACACACTGTCCAGAGGATCCAGGCAACCCATCATTGGTTTACAGGGGTGAAAACCAGATCACCTAATGATCTAATGTTTATGGTAGCTTGGTTGAGCAGTTAGGCCTAATTTGGAGAAGTGCGAAACATTAGTGCATTGCAGCTCACACACTCAACTGAATACCTTGAGACCAATCTATAAACATGCTTCAGATTTTTATGAAAATATTAAGACTAAGATCATCAGAATTGGTTACTTTTTTGAGAGATTCATTTTTGAAGTTTAATAAAAATAGTCTTTTGTGCATAATTACGCACCATAGGAATCAATGGAGGATAACCTTTAAAAATGCATATACAGTCACACAGTAGGTTTTCCAAGTTCTTCTTTTGCAGGTTGGTTGGTCACTGTAGGAGGCTGGCCTGGCTTATAGTGGGTACCTTGTGGTACTTACACCTTGTGCCAGGTCCAGTTGTCCCTTATTAGTAGAATAGAGGTGTTCTAGCAGCTTAGGCTGATAGAGGTAGCTATAGCAGAGCAGCTTAGGCTGAACTAGGAGACATGCAAAGCTCCTACTATACCACTTATATCATATAGCACTATATCATAAGAAAACACAATACTCAGAGTTACTAAAAATAAAGGTACTTTATTTTGGTGACAATATGCCAAAAGTATCTCAGAGGATATACTCTCTTAGGAGGTAAGTATTACACACCAAATATATACACACAACCCAAAATCAGGTAAGTAACAGTTAGAAAAGTAGTGCAAACAATGTAGAACACAATAGAATGCAATAGGGAGAACTAGGCCTAGGGGCTACACAAACCATATACTCCAAAAATGGAATGCGAACCACAAATGGACCCCAGACCTAGTGTAGTGTGTAGAGGGTCACTGCGAGTGTAAGAAAACACTAAGGGTGTCCAAGATACCCCACCCCAAGACCCTGAAAAGTAGGAGTAAAGTTGCCTACTACCCCAGAAAGACAGTGAAGTCGAGATAGGGGATTCTGCTAGGATAACAACTGACTGCAAAACACTGAAGACGGATTCCTGGACCTGAGGACCTGTAAAAGAAGGGGACCAAGTCCAAGAGTCACGCAAGTGTCTGAGGGGGCAGAAGCCCACCAGACCCCGAATGAAGGTGCAAAAAGGCTGCCTCTGGGTGGAAGAAACCGAAGATTCTGCAACAACGGAAGGTGCCAGGAACTTCTCCTTTGGTCAGAAGATGTCCCACGGCGTGCTGGAGGGTGCAGAGTTGTTTCCACACAGACAGACAGCAAACAAGCCTTGCTAGCTGCAAGGGTCGCAGTTGAGGATTTTGGGTGCTGCTAGGGCTCAGGAAGGACCAGGAGGTGGCCCCTTGGAGGAGGAGACAGAGTTGGCGCTCAGCAACACAGAGAGCCCACGCAGAAGCAGGCAGCACCCGCAGAAGCACCAGAACAGGCACTTAGAAGATCTGAGGACAACAGTCGATTCAGAGCCACCAAAAGAGGGTCCCATGACGTTGGAGTCCAACTCAGCGAGTTGGGCAATGCAGGACGGAGTGCTGGGGACCTGGGCTAGGCTGTGCACGAAGGAAGTCTTGCAAAAGTGCACAGAAGCCCGAGCAGCTGCAGTTCACGCAGTACACAGGTTTACTGTCTGGCGTGGGGAGGCAAGGACTTATCTGCACCAACTTTGGACAGAAGGGCCACTGGACTGTCAAAGACACTTGGACCCAGCTCCTGTGTTCCAGGGACCACGCTCGTCAGGATGAGGGGAGGCCCAGAGGACCAGTGATGCAGAAGTTTGGTGCCTGCGTTGGCAGGGGGAAGATTCTGTCGACCCACAGGAGATTTCTTCTTGGCTTCCAGTGCTGGGTGAAGGCAGACAGCCCTCAGACCATGCACCACCAGGAAACAGTCAAGAAAGTCGGCAAGATGAGGTGCTACAATGTTGCTGGTAGTCTTTTTGCTACTTTGTTGCGGTTATGCAGGCATCCTGGAGCAGTCAGCGGTCGATCCTTGGCAGAAGTCGAAGAGGGAAGTGCAGAGGAACTCTGGTGAGCTCTTGCATTCGTTATCTAGTGAGATACCCACAGGAGAGACCCTAAATAGCCCACAGAGGAGGATTGGCTACAGAGAAAGGTAAGCACTTATCAGGAGGGGTCTCTGACGTCACCTGCTGGCACTGGCCACTCAGAGCTGTCCATTGTGCCCTCACACCTCTGCATCCAAGATGGCAGAGGTCTGGGACACACTGGAGGAGCTCTGGGCACCTCGCCTGGGAGGTGCTGGTCAGGGGAGTGGTCACTCCCCTTTCCTTTGTCTAGTTTCGCGCCAGAGCAGGGCTGGGGGGATCCCTGAACCGGTGTAGACTGTTTTATGCAAGGAGGGCACCATCTGTGCCCTTTAAAGCATTTCCAGAGGCCAGGAGAGGCTACTCCTCCCAGGCCCTTCACACCTATTTCCAAAGGTAGAGGGTGTAACACCCTCTCTCAGAGGAAATCCTTTGTTCTGCCTTCCTGGGACCAGGCCCCAGGGGGGCAGAAACCTGTCTGAGGGGTTGGCAGCAGCAGTAGCTGCAGAGGAGACCCCAGAAAGTTAGTTTGGAAGTACCTGGGCTCTATGCTGGAGGCCCGGATGCATGGAATTGTCCCCCCAATACCAGAATGGAATTGTCCCCCCAATACCAGAATGGTATTGGGGTGACATTTCCATGATCCTAGACATGTTACATGGCCACGTTCGGAGTTACCATGTTGACGCTACATATAGGTAATGACCTATATGTAGTGCACGCGTGTAATGGTGTCCCTGCACTCAAAAAGTCCGGGGAAATTGCCCTGAACGGTGTGGGGGCACCTTGGCTAGTGCCAGGGTGCCCTCACACTAAGTAACTTTGCACCTAACCTTCACTAAGTGAATGGTGACTTAAAAGTTACTTAAGTGCAGTGTAAAATGGCTGTGAAATAACGTGGACGTTATTTCACTCAGGCTGCAGTGGCAGTCCTGTGTAAGAAGTGTCTGAGCTCCCTATGGGTGGCAAAAGAAATGCTGCAGCCCATAGGGATCTCCTGGAACCCCAATACCCTGGGTACCTAGGTACCATATACTAGGGGATTATAAGGGTGTTCCAGTGTGCCAATCAAAATTGGTAAAATTAGGCACTAGCCTGCAGTGACAATTTTAAAAGCAGAGAGAGCATAAACACTGAGGTTCTGGTTAGCAGAGCCTCAGTGATATAGTTAGGCACCACACAGGGAACACATATAGGCCACAAACTATGAGCACTGGGGTCCTGGCTAGAAGGGTCCCAGTGACACATATCAAACACACTGACAAATAGGGTTTCCACTATGAGCACTGGGGCCCTGGCTAGCAGGATCCCAGTGAGACAGTAAAAACACCCTGACATATACTCACAAACAGGCCAAAAGTGGGGGTAACAAGGCTAGAAAGAGGCTACCTTCCTACAGTCACACCGTTCCAGCTGGAGAAGTTCAGGCTGCTCCCAGTTCTGGCGGGAGAAGTGGGAAAAGGTCCCTGGAGCTGGTGCAAGGCCACTGCGGGGGACCACTTGGAAAAGCACTGCACAGGTAAGTTTAAAGGTGAATCCTGGGGACCTCTTGAAGTGTTGAGGTCGCAAGAGGTCCCCTTAGGACGCAGATGGATTTTCAGTGCAGAGCACAGGTCGGCCGGCTACAGAGCAGATCGGTGAGCCAGAAGCTGTGCGCAAGGGTGCCTTCAGAGGCAGGAGGTAAGTAGGTTCAAGGGTCAGTTGCAGGACACTCGAGGCACTCTGGTGGGAGGTCCAGGTTGTTTTTTGAAGTCCCTCGACTGGGGCTTCCTCCTGGTCCTTTATGGTCCTGGGTGGGCTATTTATCTGGTAGTCTGAAGTCAGATGACCAAAACTCAGGGTATTGTTATGGTACAGCCACTGGAGGGCGCAGTGCCACGAAACATGGCACACTGACAGGGTTTGTCCTTGCAGTCTTTGGTATGAAGTTTGGTCCAGCTGCGGCGTCCGGTCTGTGAAGTGGACTTCACTGGCTTGATGGTTCCTTGTGGAATTAGAGTAGTAACTCCATTCTGGAGGGAGTTCTCTGGCAAAAAGCCTAGAGGGCCTCTGGGGTTCTTTAGAGTTTTTCCAATTGTCCAGCAGCTCCTCAGTGGCAATTGTCGGGTCCTGGGTGCAGCAGGCAGGGTTTGGTGTCTTTTCTTTGTGCAGCAGGTCCACAGTTCTTGTGTCTTTGAATCTTCTTGTTGCTGGTCTTCTTTGTCAGTTGAATCTGAGTTCTTGGTCTAGGGATGACCTCTAAATACTGTATTTAGGGGCGCTTATGGGGGAACCTGGTAGTGGCCAATGGGCCATCTACATTAGGGTGGCTAAACCCAGTAAGTGACCACTACCAGTGGGCAGAGGTCACTTTCCTACACCTGATTGACTATTTTCCCTCCATCCAAGATAGAGGAAAATGAAATGGAGATTACATTTCGCATGCAACACCTTTGGGGTGGTGCATGATAGGTAGGGCCACTTCTCCTATCCTTTGATTTTCTCACTGTTGCTCCTGCCAAAAGTAGGGACAGCAGCAGGCTTGGGGTGGAGTTTCAAGCTCTTAGGCAGGGCTGTGCTCATACCTGGGGCAGGTGGGAGTAGCACTTCTTCCCAGGAAGAGCTTTGTTCTCTGGCCGCAAAGAGTAATGGCTCTCTCCCCAAGGGCCCAGAATCCTGTCTGTTGGTGGTAGGCTGGTTGGAACCGGCCAGCAACCATGCCTGGGTAATTAGCCTTTGCAGTGGGCACATCTAAGGTGACCTCTGGGTACAATTTAAATTCCATACTAATATCTGTTTGTATTTAGCATTCTGAGTTGTTTGATAACAAACAAGCCAGGGTTCAGAGTATCAATCATGTAGCTGGGAATCCTGTGCTGCCTAGTGTCCAGCAGACACATTTAAAATGGATGCTCTGTTCACTTACTATGTCCCAGGTGTGGGAAGGACACGGTTGAGGCATATTCCTCATGCAGCTATGCCCTCACATACAGTTTAGTGCAACCTGCGTTAGGGCTAAAAGGCCTGCCAGACAGGTGACTTGCCTATATTGCATGCAGTGTATAAAGGACAGGGCACACAGGCTGTGTGCTATGTTGAGTTTGCATTTTGGGATTGCACCAGGACACTCAGCCTGCAATGGCAGTGTTGGGTGCATCTGGATGCATGACCATAAAGGGTGGCATAATCTGTGCTCCTGCCTCAGGGGCCCACCTTTACTACCCCATGCCCAGGGTACCTAAGTACCATTTACTAGGGACTTATAGTGGCAGGTTAAGGTGTTGCCAATTACCTTTGCAGTTCTTAGGGAAAGAACACTGGCACTGGGAACCCGATTAGCACGGTCCCAGAGTTCTCAAGTCAAAGTTGAATCCAGAAACAAGGCAAAAAGTGGGGAGGGAGAGTACTGCAACAGAGTGCCAGTTTCCCACACCATCTGAGAAGTTAAGGCAGCCCATCATACTGTTCCTGAGATGAAGAGAAACACAGGGTTTAATTTGGAGTAATATGCCTATAATGTGGTCAATGCACGGCTTATTGAGCACTTTATATTGCAATTTTGGGTGTCATCCACATATGTTAACAAATCGTGTAGCTCCCTATCAGGTTCCCTAAATATCATAACTCTCATCACATTTTGGGTGATTAGACAATTAGTGTGCATACATCTATTGGCAGCAAAATTAGCTTATAAGATGTCAGAAAATACCCATAAACTCCCTAATCCTTAATATAAACAGGGGGATACGGTTTGGCTCTCCACTAAAATCCTGTTAATGACATAAACTGATCTCTAATTTGCCCCTATATGTGTAAATCCCTTTTAAGTTCTGAAGTTTGGGGCTGTGGCTCTGAGACTGAAATACCCAGACCAAGTGGCAAATTCATACATTTGCACATGTCAATAATGTAAAACCTGCTGGATCTTCTGGGTAAAGTGCTCCTTCTCTCATCAGATCACCAGAATACAAGCTAGAGTTCCTTCTGCATGCTTTCAGGTTGATTGGTGAGTTTCATGCTAGATACAACAATAAACCAAGATGCGCAACAGCATTACAAGTGGGAAGTTCTTTTTGATGGGAGTAGCCAGAAGAATTCAGGCAAGTAAGGTTGACAGCTTGGGAAGGGGTGTGTGAAACAATGAGAGGAAGGTCACTGAAAACATGAGTAAGGACACTTGCCACGTAATCGGATATATGGCTATAAGGTGTACTGGAAACTCTGAAAGGCCGAACTTTGGAAACAAAGATCAAGTTTAGACCACTGACTGACCTGTATATTCACTTCTGGTTCCATGTTAGAGCAGCGTTGGCAGAAGACTATTTAAGCCTGATAAAAGTATGCTGTAACAGCATGCCAACTTTCCATTTGTTGCATGGCTTTCTGTTTCGACTAGTTCAGGGCCATTATTATTTTCTCCTTCTTTTGGTTTTCTCGGATTAGGCAGATTAAATTCTCCTTGCTCACTTGTTTATTTGTGCAATCAGCTCTGCCTCCCGAAATCTTGTCTTTCTTTGGCATCCAGGGGCTTCACACCTGTATTCAGATCGGCGTGGGCTTTGTAACAGTTAAGCCCAACAAGAAGTTTGATAAGCAATGAGAATTATTGTTGTTTGATGAAATACCTTCTGCTATGTACTTTCCTCAATGTTGTGTGTTCTTTTGCCATCAAGACTCCAGCACCTGCTGATCTGTCTTGCCTCTTGATCTGATGAAGCAGAAAAGTAGAATCCGTGTCCCTTTCTATCCCCCCTCTGCTACCCCCAATGTTCCCCTCATTATCTCTGGTTGTTATGCTTAGGTATCTTGCCATCAACAGAGAGTGAGTGGGAGGTTGGATTCGCGACAGCATCATAGCCCTCTGATCGAAGCATGACACGCAAGTATACACAGATAGCAATTTTACATTAATACATGCCCTGAACCTCCAAACCTGTTGCAGCTAGGTGTGTTTATCTGAGATGTATGGAATTCCAGATCTCTTCCATGTAGATCTGCTTAGTTAGTTCTCTGTGAATAGTTGTACCGAATTGAAAAGCATCATCCAATGGGTGGTCACTGTGATGAAATGAGTTCTTAAGGCAATTGTCTTTAAAGTCCAACTTTTTGGAAAATGACTAGCCTATAAATTGTCACCTTTTAGAAAGCAACTAGCCTGGGTATAACTGTAATTCCATTGCAAAACCAGTACTTTAGAATTTGCTAGACAGTGCACTTAGAAAGGAATCCAGCAAATCAGATGTCTAAAGCCCTGCAAAACCATATTGTTCACAGAGAAGCAATGATTGTGTTGAGGTGCTTTGTTTCTTGTGTGTCCACCAGTGCAAAATCCACATTGCATGAGAAGTAGTGTACTGTCTTTGGTAAATTGCCTGGAATTAGACAAGCCAATTAAAGGGTATCCACTTGTGCTATATAGCTGACTGAGAAGGTCCGAGCATTCTTCAGTAAATTGTCTAGCACTAGAGACACCAATGGGCTTGCGAAACAGCTGAGAAAGCAGACTATGGAAGAAGGTAGCTCTTTGCCCATATAGTGAGCCGTCTAGTGAAATCTAGACTGGTTCTTTTTGCACTAAAGTTTATGCAAGGTTTCATGTAGCAGATTATAGAAACTCAGCAATTTGAATCACGGAAAATCTTCTGTGTGATTAGTAATCTTATTCAGTTATTCCTCGTGTTTGCTCTTTTTACTGTATACCATTGGAATTGTCGTTTTGCTTTTTTATACTCTGTGGATCATTGGTCAATACCATGTACATAGTTCTCCCATTAGTGTGCTGTATTTGTTGTACTTGAAGATAGCTATGGTCCTTTGCATGGAGAGGCTGTATGTATCAAGCTTGTAGGTGTGGCCTTCAGAAGTGTAGCATTGTATAACGGCAAAAAACATAGAATTTATAGTGACAAACGACCTATTAATGTGGTTGATTTGATCATGAGATCCTTACTATCTCGCATTTATTGTTCTTTTTTTCATCAGACAGAAGACACTGATGAAGAAGACAGCGATGATGATTCCTATGAGACATCTACTGAATCTGGCATCTTTCTGAATGAGGTAAAGAGGACAATAAAATGTCCAGCCTGATCATGACACTCAGTGAGCATGCTCCAAATGTTAGTGTCATGCATGGCAATGTTTATTTTTAGTGAATGGTGCATAGGAATACACATCTGTAGTAACTAACATATGTAATTCTGATTATTACTTATGTGACTTACTCTCAGCAGTACTACTTTTCTGTAAAGGTACTATATGTTTTAAAAAATATATATTATACAAACCCCTGTGTAGATATACAGAGCCCTGCCCCTCATGCATGCTCTCTATATGGGACTCTGAATTATAGATGAGAATTTGACTGAACAGCCATACCTGCCACCTCTCACACTTCTTTGTTGCGAAGGTAGTGTTGATGTTCTCCATCACCTTTTATATAATGTATCAAAAACATTTAAGTGATGCTAGAGCTCTGCCTCATAATGACTCCAGGGTGTGGACCTAATGGATATCCAGCCTCCCACTCTTATCTGCTGAACAGAAGTACCAAATAAAGTTTCCAGAATAGGGTTAGACAGTATCTTGGGACAGATGGTCTTCCTGGACAATACTAAAATTCCCCTTAAGTGTCCACTAAGTTCTTTATATCAAACAGAATTTAGTGACAAGTCTACACTATTGGATGTGGTACACAGTTAATATAAAGTTGTATGCACCCTCATAGTACAGACAACACATGAACCCCCAGAAATATATTTTAACTACTCCCTCAAGCAAGTGCCCGCTCAGTTCCATTTTATTTAACAGCATTCTAGGAGTTCTGCCCATCCAGTGTGTATGACATTTTCCTGTATATATCCAGTATTTCTTTCCTTCACAAGCAGAAGCAGATACTCATCCAAAGATTGTTATCCCCTCTTAAGGCTCCACGCAGGCATGATATGGTCATATTGCTCTCCCAAGGTAATACACATGATATACACAAAAAGAATAATTTATGTAAAATAAATGTGTATGAAGCATAATAACTTATTTTCTTGTGCTTTTAACATAAACATCAGGACATATATTAACCACCCCACCCACAGCAGTACACATACTTTTATGGCATACTCCCCCAAAGTCCAATACACATATGTTACTGCTGCAAATTATTCTAAATATGATAATGTGTGATGCAACAACCTCATCCATGCATTCCCCCACAAGCTAGATAAACCAGAAATCACAAAGACAATTGGCAGATATTTCAATAAGTTCCCATTTAAATCACTGCTTGACAACTTGATGCTTCTCTAATAAGATGACTTCAAAGAGCCATGCCCTGTCACAGGCAGATGTAGCGAACATCTGGGTCTGCCCCCTCTTTTCCCTCTCCTCAGCCATCCACCAATCCCAGTGGGAGATTAGATGTCCCAGATCTGATAGTGAGCGACCACAGCAGCGGGGTTGCTCATTTCCCTGGCCACACCTCTAGGGTGAACACGGGAGCCTTGCATACGGAAAGAAATGTTCTGTAATGTTGGATTTAGATACTGTGGGAGTTTTTGCGGCTTGGCAAAGAGGAACTGCTGCAGAAGTGGGTAGTGTTGACCCTGGGGATCTTTTTTCCTGTTGGATAGGAAGCGGCCAGGAGTCACTCCACTCATAGGCTTGTGCCAGGCATAAATGTGGTGGAAAACAGAAGGACCACACTTGCTCTTGAGACCTTTGACGAGACATGAAAGCCTGGACCTGCTCTCACTTAAACCCAGGAAAATGAAGTGGACTTCTAGGGTCCATTGGCTGACCTCCTTTTAAGCTATAGGGAAACAAACTCTGCAAGAAGCCCACTTTCCTGAAAAAGTCTAGCTGACCAGTTTAAAGCAGATCTGCCCTGGACTCTGCTGGTGACTCCTGTTAGAGAGACCCATGACCCTCATCTGCCCCATTACGCCCCCATGTGCTGTTCCTGAGGTCTGGAACCCTGAACTGGTGTCCACATGTACTCCTCCTGTCTGTTAAAAACCTGGGACTTAAAATACTTTTGCTCACTTTTTGTCTGAAGGACCGTTGAGGGACAGGTGCCAACCTGCCAGCCTACCTACTGATGAGCCTGACTTCACCACAGTTCCCGCTACTTTCTTCTCAGCAGCAACAAATCAGTTGCAGCGGGACCGTCGCCAACCAGGATCCATCATCGTTCAACCCTTCTTGGCTATAGTGTTGACTTTTTAACTGTTTTGGTACTTCCAAATGCTTTACACATTTTCTTAAGATAAGCCTGTTTTCTCTGCACCATAGCTACAAAGGGTTGACCTCAAGTTTAAATTACTGAAATATTTATTGGGCCAAACAAGAATAGTGAACTACTATGGACTCCAACTAATAATCCACTTTCCCACTCACACTCTAAATTGGATGCAGCAGCATCATCTTGCAGTGGTTCACATCCTACCTGAACAACAGAGCCCAGATTAGTTTATGCCAGTCCCAGCCCATCCTGTTCACCTCTGCTGTTGCCTAAAGTTCAGTTCTCTTGCTAGTAAAGTACAACCTGTTCATGGCTCCCTTGGATCTCATACATAGCTGAAGGTAATAATGTGCTCTACCGAAAGAGATCTTCTAGTCCCATCGCCAATTATTTCTAGTAGCAACTCATCACCTTTTAAGCATGATTGTCCAATGCCTATTTCAAGCTAAGGAACAACACAATTTGTGCTCGTCACCACTGGTTCCAATCAGCAGGAGGTTTTAGAGTAGCTCACTTGTGGATTGCTTGACTCCTTCACTCATCAGCGGTCTCCCACCTTCACATAGCACAAACCTCACATTTACATACAAGACTAAAACCGCCTTTCCTCAGCTGGCTGTGCCCTTCATAATATAACTTTTTGTACTAGAAACCGATTTATGAACTACTATCCAGGTTACGAAAACACCTGGCTGATTGGCATTGTGTAAGCCATGTGACCTCTGCTTTGAGAGTTTCCTACTTCCAGTGACTTACCTCATCAAAGGCCTGATGTCCAAAGGCATTTGGTGGTCGCAAAGCCTGCGATCACAGATTACTCTGCAACACACGTAGTAGAAGGCAAGAAAGGGGTTGTCACCCTTATATTTGTGATTTGGGATAGGAATGTATCAGTGGTTTGTAAACTCAATTGCAGTTGAAAAACATTGATCAGATTCCAACACCCCAATAAATCTGTATTTGTAAATGCAACGCAAAGATGGAGGTCTGTTGCTTCTTTTGTTTCTTGCTACTCTATATCCCTGCATTAGCAAGCCATGACATTGCGTAGTTCATATTCTTCAGCAACTCCTTGTGAACGTTCAATTTGCAGTGCAACCTATTAGTACATAGTACAAATTGCTGATCCCTCGGCTGTGAATGGGAGTAGTACATCAGACCCCAGATACCTTCTGAAGTATCACACCAACCCTCTGAAGAACTACGCTGGCATCTCCTACCTACTTAAATTACATTCAAGACCTGCTGCCAGGATCTCAAAGCAGTAAGCTTCAGCACACGGCTATACTTGTCTTTAAAGTTTAAAATCGTTATAGAAATTCACTAGACACTCTGCAGCCTTATCACCAGGCTAGACACAAGGAAATACTTTATGGAAAAGGAAGGTGCTAAGCTTTCTCATGTACGCTCCAGGGTTTTGAAACTCAGTGTCATCAAGATTCAACAGGTCCCAATCCTTGATCGCTTTAAAAAACAGCTGACATCTCATCTTTTCAAGCAACACCTAATTACCATGTAGCCTCTAGGTTGACAGATCCACCTGAAAAGTGTTTAGTTTAAGTCGTTGGTTGCTGGTGGGGCCCACTGTCACTCAACTTTTGGGGCCAACACCTATTTTTCCTCTACAGAGAAAAACACAAAAAAGGAAAAAAAAGAAAGACCGAAAACATTTGCAAAGAGAGATACCATGGGTGCAAAAGCACATTCAAGAGTGTGATAAAGAGGCAGGGAGTGTCTGATGGTGGAAAAAAGTGGCACCAGTTGAAAGCAAGACTATGCAGCCCTGATTTCAACTCCCGAACTTTAGGTCGCACTGGCTGCCAGCTTCTGAGCAACACTTTGGGTGCTGCCACTTATTCTTTTACAAATTAAGCACTGACTCGAAGAGATCCAGCTGCTACTAGTGCCTTGCAGCTCCCTTACTCATGCCACTAAACCCTCTCACATGAGAGAGTCCACTCCTGCAGGCTTCCCATTCTGTTGATATGCAAACCGACTCCTGCTATTGATGTCTGAAATATCATCCCGTCCTTTCCCTATTTGTACATCCTGCAAGTCTTCTCTTTTATTTCATTTTCTAACCCTCTCCCATGCAGCTTTGCAGATAGATTCCCAATATTCAAGCCACATGCATGCAAGACAGATAACACTGAAGGAGAGGGTGACCTAGATTCTCCACATTTGTATCCCTTGCCCATATTCTCAGGCTATTTGAGAAAAAATCTTACAAAAAATACTCCAGACCTGATTGCTGAGATCCTGGAGATACACAGAACTAAGCCTCGTAAGATATTTTTAATCATGTTTTTTTATTTTCTTAAACAGAAACTATCCAGCAGTTATTCCTCAATCCACTCAACTTTATCAATTTAGACAGCAGTCATACCACTAACATCTTCGTTATTGAAGGTCAGGTCTTGCATTCATTTAAGCCAAAGCATATCTAAATAAAAACTCTGTGGTCCTGTGGCTCTGTGCAAGAAGCCTGCATCAGAAGATAAGGCTAAAGTTGGCAAAAATCAGGCGCTTATTTGTTGTAATAAAGCTTGAGCCTGTAAAAATGTATTTCAGCCTAAGAAGAAGCGTTCAACATTTTGATAAATTGGTTTTAACACATCTGGTCCCTTCTAAAACGTTTTTTTCGCAGACAGTGTGCTTGAGTGATGTTTATGTGATCGATTGTTATGGATCATATTGTATCTTGGTTACTAAACCCTTTCTTCTCATGGAGATAGCCCCAGCACCACTGCCTTCAGAGGTCCAGCTGCCCACTATGATTTACTTGGTTATTCAGTTAGAGAGCAAAAGTACCTTGGCATTGAGACACCAGTGACAAACAAAACTACCAATACAGAATACTGTTCAGTACTCACAGACTGTTGCAGGACCCTATGAGGCTGTACTTTTTTCAGCTTGTAGCAAAGACAGAAAAAAGTGTAGAAATTATTCCATACAGTTGTAAGTAAATCTACACCAAAATATAACTCGTTGAGAAATGTTCTGAAGGGCGAGCACTATGGCAAGAACCATGGAGCTTCCAAGGCTCATTTGTCAAGTTTATGCAATAATTTTAAACAGCAAGTGATGAATTTGGAAGTTTTCGTTTAGCAATGTAATTATTAATCCTGGAGATTTACCATGTACAATTAACGACCAAGGAATTCCTCATTCCAATATGTCTGATGGACATGTTGTGCCCAGGCTGCTATAGGTTGTGGAGCAGGGAGCACTGACCACAGGCTGCAGTGACCACAGGAAACAGCATTTATTTGCCCTTCAGCCACGGGTCGCCTTGTTCCAAATGACCGCTTGAGAATCCTGTCAGTGAGAGTAATCCCCAACAATTCTGGAAATCTATGGCATCATAAGTACATAAATGGTAATCGAAGGGTTTCAAAGTACAAAATATAGAGGCAAGTTTCAGAGGTAAAAAAATGATACACTTCAGTTCTACAGCAGTTGAAATTGAATAGGTGATTGCTTTATTTAAAGTATTATTTCTGTCGGGTGAAATTCTTAAATACAGGCCAACATATGTTTCACAGCAAACTCGCTTCCTCAGGAACAAAAAATTATACTCATCTTCTACGTACTAAAAAGAAACGAGAGCATTTCAGGAAAATTAATAACCACAATTGAAATCGTTGTACGTTTTGTTATGAAATCAAATCATGAAAACAATGTAGACGAATTCACGGTTTGGGATTTGCAAATATACCTGAGGCACAGCAGCACAACATGTTGATATAGCTTAGAATGAGTTCGAGTTCAACTGGCTTTTTAGCCACTTTGATCTGGAAAAGATGCAAACTGTTTGTAGAAGGAAAATTGTGTTATCGGCAGAGGTTGTGGCGTAACGGTCAGAGCTGCCGACTTTGGAGCTAGGGGAAACCAAATTCTAGTCTCAGGTTGGCTGAACATCATGTGATTCTGAGCAAAGTACAATCTTCCCCGTGCTTACAAAAAAATGACTGTGTCCTTCGATATGTAACTAGTTCTCGTTTGAAGTGCCCCAATACATTCAGGTTGGGTTTGCACTATGTAAAACTGCAAAAAAAAAAAAATAGTACAGACAGTATCATTTTTTTTTTTTTTTAAGAAGGAGCGGCGATTTATTAAGCATTGTGTGAACGCGTCTCTTAGGCTCAGTGAGAAGTTATCCCGTGCTCCATTGACATTACGTATTGTCCAGTGTGGCTGCACAATCCCCGCGATGTTCGTGCCATACAGTCCATGCAGAACGTGTGGTCACAGATCAGAAATGCAACTGTGCACCCGCCTGCCTCACGTTTTGTTGTGTTTGCTTGCCAAACTGCCTGGTGTTTTGTGCAGAGCAAGAACTTCTCTGTTTATCTGTTTATGGGTTCAGGGGCCACACTCGGATGTTTGTGGTGAATGTGCTTGTCCACTATTATCTATTGCACCGGTGTGTGAATTACCACCCTGCAAAATAAAGCGCCTGCCATCTACCCCAGGGCTTAAAGTTAAAAAACAAAAATAAATGCTATGACGGAGTCAGTGCCAGCCATGTCATAGTGCCTTATTTTTTTCTCTTGAAGCCATTTTAGACAGCAGCTCACACTGCTGTGCAACATGTAAAAACATTGACACAGCCAATGAATTTTGCATAGGCGAAACCTATTGGTTTTTACTAATGCTTGCTCAGTCCTGTGAACTTGGGCCACGCATTAGCTACCAGTGGCGAGTTAATCCTCACTAAGTTGCCTACCCGCAGCATATTTTTCACAGCATTCCTCCTGTCAACCAACCCTTTCTTCTACTCCATCCCAGGACCAATTTTTAGTCAGGCTTGTATCCGCTGGACAACTCAAATAAAACTTGACCAGTTGCCATATGCTGGGAAAGATGGTATGACCGCAGCTGGGTTTGTACCTCTTCTCCAGTCTAGACCATACCCCGATAACTATATACTCTCCTTAATTGTCTTAATACATTAACACCTGTTGTCAGTAAATAGAACCTATAGGGAGGCCTTTCCTCCAGAACATATTTTCTAGAAGATTTATGAGAGCATCTGAAGATAAGTTACCCACACAAGCCACTCCAGGCCATTGCCACCATTAAATGAGGAATAGCTCTTTTGCCTTTAAAAGGTTCAACTGTTTCTACTACTCCCTCCTTCCAAGGCTCATTAGTCAAGTTTATGCAAACCACAGGTTTCTTTCTGAGTTTTACATAACTTGTCCTTGACTGAGCAGTCCGCGCACTTCCTTATGCTCCTCACCACATATAGGAGTACACCCATTCATCAAAAATATTCCCTTTTACGTTCTTTGGTCTTGACCACACATACATTTCCTTTGTGAGCTAGACTAATGACTGTTCCTCTCAGCGCTAGTGGCATGATCAACTTAGTCCTTCTGAACAGTTATCTATCTCCCTCCAACCACTACAGCCTTCACAGCCAAGAACATCCTCATCTTCTCACTCACCATTTTCTTTTCTGGCCTTCAATCTTTTAAATCTTCGAGCAGCAGTAACCCCTTCCCCCTAGCGCCTTGAGACCCGCACGGGTGAGTAGCGCGCTTTATAAATATTTATGATTTAATTTGATTTGATTTAAATGTATTGTGTTTAGTCAAGATCGCAAATAGTCTTGCAGGACCACATACTGGGTGACAATACACAATTCTTCAAACGCTAACCCTTCAATCCCAGAGTACAAGGCCAATCTGGAAAAATGGTCAGCTGCATAATTTCTAACACCTGGTGTATATATTCCCCTGAAAAGATGTACTCCTGTAATTCTACAGCCCTCTAGCTGATACAGAATCCAGACTTCATGAAGAAAATATCACCCCAAAGAAAATTCTTAAATTTGTTTACTGCACAACTCACATGTACTACTTCCTTGTAAATAACTCAGCAGCTCTGAGAGCTCTCTGCGCACAAGCAGTGGTTTGTTGCTTACCATCATCTACTTGTAGCAACAATGCAGGCAGCATTTTTGGATACCAATACAGCAAATATAACCTGTTCAATACCAGTAATATTTCCCAAACTACCATGGTTTAACATAACCTTGCTAACTTAAATCTGGGGTCTTGCAGTCAGGCTCCGGTATTTAGGCAGTTTATTCTATCTCCAGGATGTGGAATTCCTATAGCCCGGCGGGACATCTTGTTTGGGGTCAAGGGCAACAAGTTTTTATGTTTACTTTGTCCTTGGGACAATTAGGCCCAACCCTCTGCAGCACAAACCCTTTGGCTGCCTGTTTACAGAGAGTGGAACTTTCTGCAGCTGAGGTAATGTGTTTCCAAAACATAATGCTGTTCGAACTTGTATTTATGGTTCATTATATGAAAACCTTCATTATTAGGGTGAGTGCTGTAAATAAATGTTTTAAGGTCACACTTCACTACTGACGTTGGTTCCAGTAAAAAAAAAAAAATGTGTATACACATGTTTGAAAAGTTTAAGCTATGAGGCTAAGTATAATGCTCCCAGAATGCTCTCTGATTAGATGCAAATGAAGTGTCATTTAGTAAAATGTTTTGATGCATGCTAGTATTTCCCAAAAATATTTCTAATGGAAAATCAGTGAAACCATTTTCAACACGATTATGGGAAGCATGAAAATAAACAAACACTGACAAAGCCAACTGATCTGACATATTTTTATAAGTCTTTTAGTTTCATCAATGCGTGTCTTGTTTTGACATGGCTTTTGTAACACTTTATTGTTGTGGGAGCTACCAGGCCCTCAACATTGTAACAAATACTGGCAAGAAAGAAAAAAAAACGTTTTTGAACTCTAAAAGCACACGTTGCCACCAGTGGCATAACAAAGGCCCGCAGCCGCCCTCCAGGGGGCCCCTTCAGCACAGCACCTGCCCTGAGTGAGTCTGGAGAGGGGGCTCCTCCATGTTCTTTGCAAAGGGGCACCCTCCAGTTTCGTTACGTCACTGATTGCCACTGTAGTTCCTGACACTGAACAAAACTACTTTGTGTGCCAATATGCTCCTTGTGGAAGAGAAGAATGCGATCACTCACAGTAAAGCCAGCCGAAAGAGAGAGAAATAGAAGTTTAATAAAAACAAAATGTCTTTGTTAACACCAGACCTAATTAGGGACCAAGACCCACATGTAGGTAGCTTTTTGCATGTCGCAAACAGCGACTTTCGCTGTTTGCGACGTGCAAAAAGCACATTGCGATGCACAAACCCAGTTTTGCGATTTGGTAACCTGGTTACCGAATCGCAAAACGGGTTTGCGACTCGCAATTAGGAAGGGGTGTTCCCTTCCTAATTGCGACTCGCAGTCGAATGTAGGATTGGTTTGCGAACGCGGGCCCAAACCAATCGCAGTTTGCACCCATTTCAAATGTGTGCTAACACTTTCACAAAAGGGAAGGGGTCCCCCTGGGACCCCTTCCCCATTGTGAATGTCACTGTAAAAAAATTTTCAGAGCAGGCAGTTTTTGTAATGCATCTCGTTTTCCTTTAAGCAAAACGGGCTGCATTACAAAAAAAAAAAAAAAAACTGCTTTATTGAAAAGCAGTCACAGACATGGTGGTCTGCTGTCTCCAGCAGGCCACCATCCTGTGAGGCCGCCATTCGCAAGGGGGTCGCAAATTGCGACCCACCTCATGATTATTCAAGAGGTGTGCATTTGCGAAGCCCTTGCGTATCACAGATGGTGTCAGGGACACCATCCTACATTCGGATTTGCGACTCGCAATTTGCGGGTCGCAAATCTGAACCTACCTACACGTGGCCCCAAATTCTTAAAGAAAGTCACAAAAGTGCACCCATGGTATATGTCGTACCCCTATAAAATATTTGTCAACTGTATTTTAGCATGGGTAAATACGCATGTGTAGATTTGCTCATGTGAAAATCTATTGAGCATTTGCAAGTTCATTTTCCCTCCAGCCACTTTCTTCCCAACCCTGGAAGAAGTTCTAATTCTGCCATTGTCAGGAGTAAATGTCCAACCTTTCTTATTATGGGAAAATATTAGAGAGAAGCTGGTGAAAATCTTTAAAACATGCAGGTTAGTAGGGTTGCAGACTCAAAGGCATTCCAGCCCTGGAACTATTGCTTACTGCTTCCTCCAGCCCCAGTATGCAGACCTGCAGAACGGTGGAAAAATAAGGAAATTGCTACAGTAGGGATTGAAACTGCAAGTATTCAAGCCCTTCTATGGTAGTAGCCCTGGCATAATCAGAGAGGCTATTATCAGAGCTCTTACATAATGAGATTGCTGCCATAATTTGGCGCCACACTACATGGCACCAAAGGGACAAGTAGATCTTTTTACAGGACAAGTAGATTTGAGAAGCAACCTGTCCCGTGGACAAGTAGATATTTTAATAAATTCCACACCCCTGCTGACTTGGCATATCATTATCTAATAAAAGGTCTTTCCTTTTATTCCCTCTCAGGACACAGTTTCCGAGTTTCATTAATGATGGAGCCTAGGTTCTTCCTAGATAGTGTTTTGCTAAGACATTTTTTGCCAAGGATGATATTTCTCATTGTCTTCTTATATAAAATTAATAATTGTCCCACCCCATGCTGTGCCTAAATCAGTACTCTTCAGTCCTCTTTTGACTTCCAGGAGGATGAGGGTACTGTTGCACTCTTGTGTGAAAGTTCTTATTGCCCTTCTTCGATCTTCAATAAATTGTCGCTACCAGGGATCTGTGAAATAGAAACTGCCCTGCTGAGAGTTCATATTTACTCACCAGGTCCTAAAACATTTTGCCGGTGCCACCTTTGTGTGAGTCTCCCAACTGTGTCAACCCTTTTGCTGCCTCGTTGTATAAATGTCTACCATCATCAAGCCACATCAGACTCACTATAGTGGTATGTCAGGGCCAAGGGAGAATTAGTATTTGTGGGTGTATACATGTGCGTAAGGCATGGCTTGCTATTACAATAATGTTCTCTTTTGGGTCAAGCTGGAATGCTCTTGATGTTCCCTGTTATTGGGACATCTGGATACTACTCTTTGACTGCACACTGTAGGACATAGAGCCACCCTGCTGTCCATTGCAGGTGAGCTGCCAGGTTGTCCATCTCATAGTTTGGTGTAAACAAACCACCATTGTTCATTGGTAGTTCCAGCTGGGGGATTGTTATAAACGTAGATGTACAAGCCCCCCACCCATTAAAAAAAACAATCCAAGCAATGAAAATGTGTGCAGTGTAACAATGGAAGTACCACCATTTTGGGGAGTGCAGCCCGTCTACTACTGATATGACGGGGTTTTCCAAAAGGATACAGTCCCCCTTGTTGCCACTAATGCTCCTTTGATTTTCCTTTCTAGAATATCTCTCTTATTGTGGTATATTCATACTCATAAATAGTAAAATGAGGTGGTCTCATCTGACTCTCTGGCAATTAACAGGAGATTTTTCTGCACTCAAGTCTGAATGTATTCGTAATATACTGGTTTTCTTCCAGTTAGCTCAGAGTCCATACACCCTTCCAAACTTTTCTAGGACATTTATGGTTCTATTCACTCCGTCCTGAAGATCATTGAGGAATAGTAGCACCTCATCTAGCGCCTTGAGACCCGCACGGGTGAGTAGCGCGCTTTATAAATGTTAATGATTTGATTTGATTTGATTTGATTTGATATGCATAAAAAAAATGACATGCTTTAATCCCCAAGATGGTGACACCTTTATTCCTCTCCTCCTTGTCCGAAATAGACACATGCTAACAGTGTCACTGCCAATGCAAATAAAATCAGAGTCTGGGAGCATTTCCAACCCACCTCATTCCAGAAACCTATGAGGACAAGATACCATGCCCATTTCTAACTCTTGCTGTGGAGGTTCCATATAGTAAAGAGGTCTATTAAGAAAACGCACTATGAAACCCAATTTATTAAATCCAGACAATTAAAATTCTTCAGCTCAGTCTGCCCAGTGCTTTATTAGCCCATCTCCTGTGGCTCTCTGAGAAAGGGTCGCGGTCAGACTGGGACAGAAAGTAGGCCTGAGCATCAAAGTAAAAGTGGCCCCCATTTGTGAACTAGAAAGCTAAAAATGGGACCCGTGTTTGAATATTTGGGCAGATTGAAAATTGTAAAGACACTGTATAAGTGTATTGCAAGGGAACGAAGACTGCATGGATTTGATCTTTCTGCTAACAATTTATGTTTTAATATCCGGGAAATCAACAGTAAAAGCCAGCCCACTAGGCTGTAAAAATGGCCCCAAAACAACCAAAACAACGGCTTAAACTGATCTGTCAGACCAGTCTGTTGGGCTCTGCCTGATTGCTCTCTAGGCCACTCCGACCCTGGGCAGAGTTGCAGCTTCATCTAGCATAGAGATCAGTCTTCGAAAGTACATCACCATGTTATGACCTGGGAGGAATCCATATTGATCTGGATGTATTAATCTTGAGATCAGTGTGAGTAATGTTAGCCAATAGCTAATACTTTGCTCTGAAGTTTATAGTCCAAGCGAAGCATAGATAAACGCCTGTTGGATTCTAGCTCAGTCAGTTCTTGACCAGACTTAGGATTGGACACACTTTGTACGGATTATTTTGTGAGTCCAAGGGGACAGGGTATGCTTTCACAGTACTGTTTTATACAAATAGCTAATTTCAGCACCAGAAAATGTATAGATGTGATGTTAAATTCTGCCATGAGAGCACAGAACGTTTCTCTTGCTCATTTGTGTTACTGCCACTTTATCAGCCTCTGAGATGTCCCTCAAGCTCTTCTGATGGCTGTGGCAGATGAGCCTCACAGCTCTTTCTGCGTATTTTTTAATCTATCTCCCTGCTCATGGCCTTCTCTTGAGAACTGTAGAAGCTAGTATGATACTTTGCAAATGCATTAATAATTTCAAACTTTGATTGTACCATATCGCCCTTTACTGTGCTTACTTCTGCTGTGTGGGAACCACAAGCCAGGCTATCGGGTACCCCACCTTGTGCACTTTATTAAGACATCTGATTTGATAATGCCATATAAGGAAAGCACCTAAGCCTTTCAGAGAGCTCTGCGGGTTTCTCCTTTTCTTCTAACAGTTTGCCCTGTAGTTCAGCGTTTTCAGTTCTTTATATCTCAATGTCACAAACTAATCATTTACTTCCCTTAATAAAGTCTGCCTGACTCCTGTGTTTGTTTTTATACAGAGAATACATACTACTGTCTTGCAGAGCATCCCATTCTACCCATGGAGTAGAGTCCAGTCCCTTGCTGACGCTAAAATATTGTGATATCTTGGGGGTTCTGCAGTGCTACAACCTGTATTCTCCATGTACAGATCACTGTTCTTAGTGTTCCACGTTGTTCCGCCAACAACATGGAATTGTGATCACTGCAGTGTTCACTGTGGCAATGCAGGATATTTTGTCCTGTCTAACATATATATCTTGAATTGCTATGTAAAAATAATACCTTCGACTAGTATGTTTATGTGCCTTGCCATGCATCTGCAATCCCCAATGGTTCAACCAGTTGCCTGAGCAATTATTACTCCTGTGGAAGTGGGCAGGTTTTGATGCACTATATCAAAGTCCATGTTTATCACACTGTTAAAATCCCCTCCCACCACCATTGGTCAGTGTGCCATTTTCACCACTTAATGTGATACCAGACTGAGACATGTTGTCTGATCATCATTAATTAAGAGTATATATGTTAGCTAATATTAACACCAGGTCAAGTCCATGTAATCCATATAATCTAACTCACATGTGTCCTATCTCTGTCTACTCTGTTAACCTGATATGGGACCCCAGGGGAGGTCCATATGAAGACTCCTCTGGCACAGGTTGACTAACTCCTTTGATAGACCTGCCCTCTCCATCGTTTTGCAGTGCTGTTCCTCCACCTGTCTGTGATGGGTCTTCTGCAAGAAAGCAATTTGTATCCTCTTCACTTGAGATATATCCATATATTATATCTTTTAGAGAGTTTATTCATGCCAATAACATTCCTGGTAATGAGTTTATGTTATGTGATAATGCTCCATTAGTACCCTGTTGGTCATGTGGTAGGCTATATCAAGCATCGTCGGGTAACAATTCTTTCCTGGGCTGTATCAACATTGCTCGTCTCACAAACAACATCATTGTAGTCCTCTGTTGCTGTATTCTTTTTCCTCAGGACTGAAAAGCGCATTGCCTCCTATAGGTAAACATCTTTCCAATAACGTGTGTATATTTACTGATCTTTACCACTGAAACTTGAAATGATAAAGGGTGTGGAAGTGCCTTAGTCTTCGTACTTATGCACTCCACTGGTTGTGCCCAAGCATTATGTGGCATAAATTACTTTCAACAGTAGGACTGCCCCAGCAAAGTGTGTTATGGTTGTGGTCCCCGGCTTCTCTTCTTAGCCCTGTACTAGAGCAATCTCCCTAACTTTGGAGGTGTTTAGTCTGCCTGTACAGCACAGTTTAAATCAGCGATCAAATCTACTCCTGGTTATCCTATTGAACTTTCCATTGAACTCTTCGCACATAGTCCTACTGCAGCCTCTACTGCTCTTTCCCCACCTCTGTACCTTTTGACTTGTTGGTTTCACTTTATGCACCCTTTGGTCCCTTGGCTTCCTCAGTTGTTTGCTCTTGCATTGGTTGGGAAGCTCTAGTTGTCTTCCCCCACCATTCATAACTCTAATTGGTCCCATAATAATTGGTGTCATTTTTTACTATCACATTTAGTTTGGCTGGGAAGAGTAGAGCATATATCATCCCAATTTCTTGAAGCCTCCTCTTAATATTAATTTCTGCTGTACTGCAGCCACTTAGCTGGGGAATATTCTTACTTGCTATTGTTTGTTTTGTAGAATAGTAGTCTCGCCACCACTCGTCTGGAGAGGCTCAAAGTAGTAATGGCCAAGTTGCCAATACTCTATATGTCCCTGAAGTCCACTGTCGGCAGGTTGGCTTTTGCAGAGGTTATATCTGGACTGAACATCAGCAAGCCTTGGTTGTGACAAAGGCTCCAGGGTAGTGGTGCAGGGAGGCTTCTGGAGGGTCTAGCATCTCGAAACTAGTGGGAGAGATGGGGCTGACCTCTTGGAACCATGATGACCTCCTCCTGGCGAGATGTTCATTCGGTGGGCCCGATGACCAGCAAAACGAAGTACCAGGCAGATGGAGTCGTGGCCTGCAGATTAGGGGTTTGGCTCCTCTACCCCAAGGGAGATGCTAGATGGTTGTTGAAGTGCTGGGCAGTCCTCCAATTGTTGGGGAGGATGCACAGCCGCAGGATGAGTCAAGTCTTCGCAATTGCTGAGCAGCAAGCAGCAAGGCAGGGTTTGGCACCAGTTTCTGTGCAGGTCCTCGGTTCTCACAGTGTTGGCTCTTCTTTGTCCTCCTTCTGTTCGCAGGTAGACAAATCTTTCAATCTGGTGTCAATGGGTCCCCTAAATACTCAATTTAGAGGCGTTAAGGGGAGTGTAGGGTAGAAGTCAATGGGCTACTTATCCTTTGGGTGACTACATCCCCCCCATATAACCACTTCCTGTGGGCAGTGGGCATAACTCTAACCCAGATTTCTCGACTTTCATCAAAAACAAGGTGGTGAAACCCTTCCTTGGCTATGCACTTCAAGTAGCACACTTTTGGGGTGTGACTAGCTTTGAAGTGCAACACGCCTCCTGAAATATCTAATTTCCCATCTGCTCTGGTGCCAAAGGGGCCTCAGGATGGTGGGGGGCGGGGCGGTATGGGAGGCAGCCAGGTCTGTGGGGAAGCAAGGGTCACATATCAAAGGCTGCAGGGGCTTTGAAGCCCCTGGCTCTGATATGTTAAATCACTAGCCATCCTGCTGGAGGAGGTGTGATCACCTTCCGCCATAGCCAGCATTGTTTCTGGCCTCACCTGTAGGCCAGGAACCTGTCTGTGGTGGCAGGATAGTCGATACCAGTCAGCCAGCACCCTAAGAAATTAGTAAGTTTTCCGGGAGTGCCTCTAAGGTGTCCTTTATGTGTATGTCATAATAAATCTGATACTGGCATCAGCGCAGATTTATTAAGACAAGATGTTTGATATCAAACACCAGTATTGTCAGTGAAGCCATCATGTAGCTGAGTAACTCGTAATGACCAGTGCCCAGGACATGTCCTCAAAATGGCTTCCTGAACACTGGCAATGGAACCAGGCATCACAGGGGTACATCTGCTCATACAGATGTGCCATCACATGTAATACAATGCACCCTGCCTTTGAGCTCTTAAGACATGCTGTAGGGGTGACTTACATCCACTAAATGCAGTGGGTATTGAGCATTGCACACAGGGTATGTGCAATGTCATGTTTTCCAAATTGGTTTGCACCATTTGACCTATTCTGCAATGGCAGTCTGCATGTGTTTGAGTGTGGGTCCCTTAGAGTGGCAAAAAAACCTGCTGCTGCCCTTAGGGTACCCTTTTACTAGGGACTTACAGGGGTGCTAAAGTCCTTTCCAACTAGGTTGTCATTTGTCACCTTGTTAGGAAAAGAGCACTGGCACTGGGGCTTGGTTAGCAGGAATGCAGTAGACTACCAATCAACAGCATCAGTAACAGCAAAAATACGGGTGCCATGTCAAAAAGAATCACTTTCCTACACAGAGTATCTATGAAATCATCTAATGTCTCAATTCACGTGGTCCATCTGTTTTTTGGCACTATCAAATGGTGGCAGATGTTTCAAGAATGCAGCACCACTGTATTCCATATCTCTTGCAGCAGCTATGGGAAGCTTTTGCTGTCTTTAGACTTTTTGAGTTTTTGAACCATCAGCTGCCGGCTTCCTTTGTTTATCAGCGACTTCTCTAGGGACCAACAACCTTGAAAGCACTACACCTGTCTATGCTGTCAGGGGTACAGCCAGTGAGTAAGGTCACTTGTCATACCTAGTTGATGCTGCCTTTAGGATTTTCTTCATATGACTGATGGCTCGGCGTCTTCTTTTTTCCATAGTGTAGCTGGCAAGTTTGGCAGGCTTTTCAAACGGTGCTCCCTTGTCAGGCCTTCAACTTCTCCACAAGACCTCGTACAGGTTGGGGTGGTGCTTGTACTCTACATACGACAACTGTAGGCTTCTTTTTGGTTTGGGTGCACCAGGCACACACAAGCAGTTTGCTATTTCTTGCAAACGCTTTTGTTTCTTTGGGCCACGTATCCCCTTCTCGTCGGCAGTTGTTGCATGTTCATAGCCCAGTAGCATGCACAAGAACACAACACACATGGAGCTTGTGGTATTTACTCATCAGCATACAACTTGTAACTAACTCTTAATATCCCAATAGCTGTTAAGACCACACATTGACATCTCCCAGATTGATTAGGTGATTTCCTTCATAAATCCACCCCTATCCATGGGGTCCTAACACGTACAGTTCTAAAACATTACAAAGGTCACGTCCTCAGAAAGTCCAGCTTTTTTTTTTTATTACATCATATTCATTCAGCCCTTCCTCATCCTCCTGGCTCAGTTCAGGCAAGTGCTCCAAAATGCCCTGCCTCTCCGCCCTCAAAAAACATGGCAATAATGGGTTTTCTGTCCATTCACAAGTTTGCATGCAAGCTTGCTCATAATTCTGGATACTTTCTCATCCATTTCTTCTATACTAAATGTGTTTCCTGGATGCATCCAAGAAAATGGCAGTGGCGTGACGTTATGCGTTTACAGGCCAAGCTGGAAACTTTATTTAGAAACAATCATAGCTAGAATCACATAGGTCAGTGGTTCCCAACCTGTGGTCCGGGCACCCCTTGGGGTCCGTGACTGCTTACAAAAATAAATATTATTAACAGGTTAATAATGTTTATATAAATAAAATGGCTTCCTATTAAAATTATATATTTTTTTTATTCGTATTTGTTTGCAAATTAAATAAAATGTGCTATCATTTGTGTATGTGTTTTATGAATGTGTGGTTCTGTATTCCAGTAGTGACTAAGTGGAATGTCCTTGGGCTCCAATAATGATTCATTTGGCGTTCCAGTAATGATAAAGTGGGGATCACAGAAGTCAAAAGGTTGGGAACCACAGACATAGATCGCTTTGTCACTAGACCAATAGAGCCTTCGAGAGCTATGCCACTAGCTGCTAAATAATACTTCTCTGAATGGATGTAGAATATAGAATATACCAATTATTGATTAAGGAACGGACAGAGGTAACTGTTTTCTAAAAAAAAAAAAAAACTAAAAAAAAAATGTCACTTGGGTTTCAGAGCAGGCACACATAATACTTTCAAAGGCGTGGCTGTGACCGTTTCAGCCTGTATGAAGGATCACTGATTTCACAGTCAAGAGGACGATGTGATAGGCCCGTGAGACAGGGTACCAAAAAATGTGGAAATCTGAAACCCTGATTGTTTAATCTCACTTTCCAAAAATAAGCTCACTCCCTCTGATGCCTAAAACACCATTCCAATGAAGAAGCGCTGCATCCAATGGTGAATACAGTTTCACCTATCTCTGTTAATAATTAATGCTGCCTCAAACTACAGCCCACACACAGGTATGAATGACTGTATCAGTTCAAACAGCATTATCAATGTGGGCTTAACGTTCACAGGCTAGCACTACGCATGCATGAAATCTAAAGCTTGCATTCCGCAAAACCTTGCAACACAGGTTGCTTCAAATGCGCCTGGTTGTGTTCCAAGCTTCAAACTGTCCCTCTCTCAATATACAAAGGAGTCGGCTCTAGCTAAATGTATACTGCAATGCCCACTTCCACACGAAGTGAGGAACCAGTCACGGAAGGATTGCTGTGCACTAGCTACCAAACAAAAACACTAACATACGTTCATTCGCTAGCACAACTTATCCAAGAAGATCCATCCAGGAGCAGGTGAATCACTTGATCACCAAAGCATCTTTTTTCCACCCATCAAAAAAATAAAACATTGCCAGGGTAAAATAGTCACTTTGGGCCTGATGTATCGGGCAATTTTACAGTTACAAAGGTCAAATTTGACTCTTTGCTCCTGCAAAATGACTTTTTTAATAAACACATTTTATTTGTTTTTTGAATGATAGATTACTTCAACAAAATGAAAATGTTAAATGTTCTGCAGTCACACCACCTCCACCCTCCAAGTCTCCATTGAATCACAGATGAGCACAACCTGCAAGAACAGAGCCTCCAGAAAATGTGACAGCACATAATATTCCCACCATTTGCTCCAGATCATAAGAAACTTCTCTGGACAGCCGCTAGCAGTGTAGACTGGTTCTGCTTGGTTGCCACACCAGTCCATGCCGGATTCCCACTCAGCCAGCACTGGGAGTTGTTGAGATTTTCCACTTAGGCAGTATGTCTCTTAGCAGCCATCACCCCCAAACTCATCTATGAGGCCCCACAGGACCAGATTCAGTGTCAGATCCACTGGTCTATCCTGGACTCTAGCCAAGGATCGGGTAGTCTGCCTCCAGTAATGCACGATACAAGGGTAGTGCTACACCATATGAAAGAATTCAGCCACTGGGAATGAGCAGCGGGTACATTTAGGCTCATGGAGAATGCCAGCATGCCAGAGCCGCTGTGGCATCATATAAGTTGAGTGCAATAATGCAGTTTTATCATCCACAGCCTCGCTGATATAGCTACTACCTTGGGGGCCTTGCATGACTCCCGCCGCTCCATGTCTTCCAGGCTACCCATCCATTGCTCCCACTTCTGCCGGTGACTCCCAAATGACTCCGAAGGGTTGCAGACAAGGGAACGATAGTTCTCTCTTAGTGTATATCCATTCATAGCCATAAGCACTGTATAGTCCCCCCACGTGCAGGAATCCCGGAGCACCTTTTCACAATATATCTTCTTAAATGTAGCTGTTCGCCTTTCTTCTGGAAGGCCTGCAGAGTCACTTAAGAGAGAACAATATTATGAAGCCTACAGGAACAGGCTACAGTGGCATAATTGTTCATCTTGTGCTTAACAAAGGGGCCAAGAGAATTATATAGGTATATAATTTCATGATGTTTTCGTAAAACAGCATAAATGTCTTTCACAAACCCTTATTGATAGAGTATAGAGATGAAAGAAAGCAGGACAGTGTAGCCCCATAGGCTGTCATTATATGAGTTGAAAATAGACACTGTGCCTCTAAGAACCTAGAGTTCACCAATATCCCATCATGCTCAGCAGGTGGCAGTTGCTTCAGTTTTTACTTAACAGTTTTCCTCTCTCCCTGTTTTTTTCTGTTTGTTCCTGACAGAAAAGTTAGATGTTTTGTCAAATAAAATGCCTTCTTTATTTGTGTGTGCGAAGAAAAAGGCCAAATCAGACCCTCATGAGGTCTGCATCCTCTGCCTTCCAGCATCTCATGTTCCGGACTCTTGTCATCACTGCAGGAACTTTTCCCGAGGTACCTTGTGAGAGAGGGAGAAGGCTTGCATCCATGGAAATGAGGCGAGATGGAGACAGCAAGTACAGGCTGAAGGTGGTACCGCAGAGCGAGGGAAAGGTCAGTCTTCCACCCGGGCTCTTCCATCAACCTCAGAAGGGCATAGGAGGTCCAAAAAGAGGGTTCTAGCTCAAAATAGACACCGGTCCCGGTCGAGGCGGTCGACTTCGAAGCAAGGTACAGCTCCTACCTCTTTGCCATGAAGGACTGGATCAATGTTGTGGAGATTTGGGTCGTCGTTGAATCAACACCAGTCAGCGCCAAAAGGCCCATCGACGCGCAGACCGCGAGTGTCATCAAGGAGTGTTTCGCCATCAGGAAGGAGTGGATTGACGTTGAGGTGTTGACAGAGGTCGACGTCAAAGAGCAGATTGACGTTGCGCCGTCGTAGTAGGATGTCGACGTCAGGGAGACAGGGAAGAAGTGGACACGCATTTACTCATCTCCAGATAACTCAGTATTCTAGAATATATTCTCCTTCTCCCATTGTACTACCAGCTTTGCTTCCATCTACACTTATGCCGCCTTCACCACCTCCGACATCACCTCCCCCCCACCTCCAGTGCCTTTTCCAGCAGCACAAATTCGACCACCAATGGCTCCTTCACCACGTCATAGATTGTGCTCCTCAGCATTCCATCGCTCTCACCAACACAGACGCCATAGTTCCAGGCGCTCATCACCATCTTCGCAGCATTCTCACCAGCGACATCATTCACACCGATCAAGGTCAAGATCTAGATCTTTCACAAGATCCTGTCATGGATCTAGAGACACTACCTTCACCTCTATGAGAAGATATTTTCGGCCACTGTCTGACTCTCACATTGTCTCTCTCTTTTGGACGACATTACTACATTCCAGGAGGTCCTCGTACGTGGAGCTTCCAAACTTACAAATGTTGGTTTCTACACCCTCCACATCTGTGATATTTGAGACACTGCACCAACGAGCAGCCTCAAAACCACTATTGCCGCTGGTCCCCAGCCATGAAACTGTTGTTGCCCGGGCCACAGTTAAGCCTGCTCTGTTGAGAATACATAAGAAATATCGGCCTCTGGATCAAGATCCTGTATTCTTCCACTCTTATCATCCTCCGGACTCAGTTCTTATCTTAGTGGCCAAAAAGCACCACACCACTTCACCTTATAAGCAAAGTAAAAAAAAAACTGAACTCTGCAGGCTGCAAAGTCTGCAGCACTGCCACAACAACAATGGAAGCAGCCAGCGCAACTGCTGTCCTGGTCAGATATGATAGAGCTCTCTGGGACTCAATCCAGCATTTCGCATTGCATCTTCTATGGAATAAAGGGGAAAACTTCATGGAAATATTTAATGAGGGTTCAATGGTGTCCAATCAAGTGATCAGTGTGGCAGCAGATTCTTCCCTCTTAGCAGCATATGAATTCTGTCACAGAGTAGCTTTAGGGAGGCATGCGTTGCTCTGTTTAACATGTCTCAAGCAGGAGTCTCAGCAAAGGATCTAAAACGTACCATTCTCAGGTTCCATTTTCTTCCTAAGTCACATGATGATGAGATGGGTCTCATGAAAACTGAGATAGAAACCCTTAAAGCAGTGGGTATCGAGAGACCAAAAAAACAAAGAAAATCCTTCAGACCCTACCAACGCCGGTTTTAACCTCAGAGAGTTCCAATCCCTCAGTAGTATCAAGGTTGACAACAGCAGCAACGCCAAAGACTACCAACAACAAAAAAAAGCAGATGAGAGGAAGATCCACCTAACAGCCTGCTCGAGGAACAAGCAACAGGATCCAAACAATGAGCCCTATGTTCCCCCTCTTCTGTTACCCACTCCGGTAGGGGAATGCATTTCTCATTATCCTGCAGAGTGGCAAACAATCACCCAAGGTGCGTGGGTACTGAATATTGTGCAAAAGGGTTATTGCCTCAGTTTCAGGTGTCCCCCACAATTCATAGCTCCAAAAACATTCAATTTTCATCTCCCAAAGCTGCAGTCCGAATTTGGCATCCTCTTACAGAAGAAGGCGGTGTAAGCCGTTCCCCACAGACAGTAAGGAACATGAATTTTTTCCAGATACTATCTGGTGAAAAGAAAGATGAGAACAAATTCAGACCTATACTCGACCTCAAAATCCAGGAAATGGATTTGGCTTGAAAAAGTCTGGATGCTGGCATTAAATCAAATCTATCCTTGTTAAACCAGGAAGATTGGCTTTGCTCTGTCGACCTTCAGGATGCATATTCCAATCGCCAGAAAGCATCAACAGTTCTTGAGGTTCGTTGTTGGGCAGGACTATTATCAGTACCAAGTCCTTCCATCTGGCCTAAAGTCAGCGCCCAGAACATTCTCAAAGTGCACGGCAGTAGCGGCAGCCCACCTCAGAAAACACTGAGGCCCTCATTCTTACTCTGGCGGGAAGCGCCATTTGGCCGCCACTCGGCCAAAATACCGCTTCCCGCATTCTGACATTCCCGCTGGGCCGGCGGGCGCTAAGCAAGTTAGCGCCCGCCGGCCCACCGGGAATGAGGGCCGCAACACAGGAGCCGGCTCCGAATGGAGCCGCCGGTGTTGCGGCGGTGCAATGGGTGCAGTTGCACCCGTCGCGCTTTTCACTGTCTGCTAAGCAGACAGTGAAAAGCTGCCCTGGGCCCTGTTAGGGGACCCCTGCACTGCCCAAGCCAGTGGCATGGGCAGTGCAGGGGCCCCCAGGGGCACCAGGACACCCGTTCCCGCCAGCCTCTTCCTGGCGGTGAAAACCGCCAGAAACAGGCTGGTGGGAAGGGGGTCAGAATCCCCCAGGCAGCGCTGCTTGCAGCGCTGCCCTGGCGGATTCGCCCAGCCAGGGGTAAACCGGCAGGAAACCGCCGGTCCCGGTTTTCTGACCGCAGCTTTACCGCCGCGGTCAGAATGGGCTAGGAAGCACTGCCAGCCTGTTGGCGGTGCTTCCGTCATTCGCGGCCCTGGCGGTCTTTGACCGCCAGGGTCGGAATGACCCCCTGAGTCTTTTTCTACCCATAGTTAGATGATTGGCTACTAAAGGCATCAACATCTCAGAAAGCCCAACCTCATTAAAACTGGACCTGCGATCTCCTTCAGATGTTGGGACTTAATGTCAAGCTCAGCAAATCAATGCCTACCCGAGTTCAAACCTTGCATTATTTGGGAGCCTCCATCAACACCAAACAGACCAGAGTGTGTCTTTCGGAGGAGAGACGCTTATTGATCCTTTAGAAGTGTCACTCTCTCATGAAAGTCTCTCATCCAGTTGCCTCTTCTCAATGTCCTCCTGCATTTTCCTCACTCCAAATGTGGCCTCTCCAGGAATTTCTCAAGGACCATTTGGACCAACTGATAGGCAACTGGGAAGACAGGATCGAACTATCCCTTCATGCAAAGCAGTCCATAAAATGGTGGTGCTCTCCAGCGATCTTGCTTCGAGGAATGCCACTTCACCCGCTGGTTCCTCCGCAAACCATGGTCTCTGATGCAGCTCTACTAAGTTGGGGAGCCCACGTGGATCACCTCCAAAGTGAGGGCAAATGGTACTAGAGAGAGATGACCTATCACATCAATCTCTTCAAGCTTCGCTAGTTCATCTGGTGCTGAACTCTTTTCATTCATCATTCACGACCCAGTCCATGCTTGTTCAGATGAATAATACAACCACTACTTCAACAAGCAGGGGGGCAGGAGGTCCAGACCCTTGGCACACAAAGCCCAAACAATCTGGAAATGGCTCACAGCCAGGGACCTGACGATAACAGCAACTCGCCTTCCAGGTGTCCTAAATGCTCAAGCAGATGTTCTCAGCAGAGTACTGCAAGAAAACCACTAATCGGTCTTACATGACAACGTCATAGAAAACCTCTTCAAACTGTGGGGTACTCCACCCATTGACTTGTTCACCACCACAAAAAATGCCAAAGCTTTGCCTCGAGGTACTTCCAGCCAGGGACACTGGGGAATGCAGTATGGATCGACTGCTCCAGCAAATTTCTTTACGCCTTTCCACCGATTCCCTTGATTCCTCATCAAACTGTCCAACTCAAGAACTAAGATGATCCTAATAGCACCGGAATGGCCGTGTCAGTGGTGGTTTAAGGACCTCCTTCACCAGTCAGAGCGTCCACATCTTAAGTTGCCACGGTGACCAAACCTGCTAACAAAATTCAGGGGCTACATGGTTCACCCCGATCTCTCCTTGAATTTGGTTGCATGGTTCCTTAGCTAGTGCAGTACAGATGAGATTCTTGTAGCTGGACATGCTCAAGGAGACTAAGCAGCTTTCAACCCATTCTGCATATGCCTACAAGTGGAAGAGATTTGCGTTTGGCGTTACTCTAAAAAATGTCGACCCTATATCTTGCCAGCAAGATGTAATTCTTCCATATTTACTACATTTGGCAAAATCTGGGTTTCTATTCTCTTCAATAAAGGTCCACTTGGCAGCCCTTACTGCATAGAGAAAACATCCTTCGCAAACATCTTTTTTCAAAACCCCTGTGAACAAAGATTTTCTAGAACGGTTGAAGAAGGTTCTCTCTCCCATTAGGTGTCCTTCTCCTTGTGAACTCAACATTATCCTTTCATGGCTTATGAAGGACCCTTTGGAGCCCATTCACAAGGCATCCCTACAACATCTTTCTTGGAAAACCTCTTTCCTTGTAGTAATAATATCAGTGTGCAGGGTTAGCAAGATCCAAGCATTACGCTCTCAAGAGCCATACACAATCTTCCACTCCAACAAAGTGGTCATGAGGGCTCACCTGAAATTCCTCCCAAAGGTTATTTTGGAGTTCCCTGTCAATCAGACAATCTTATTACCAACATTCTTTCAGCATCCCTCTACTCCATCTGAAAGAACAATTCATTCTCTAGATGTGAGGAGAGTCTTGAAGTTTTACCTTGATAAAACATGTGACATCCGCAGGTCAGACCAATTGTTCATTATCTATGGTCCAGTCCATATAGGACTAGCACTTCCAAGCAATCCATTTCCTCATGGATAGTTTCCTGTATCCTGTTGTGCTATCAAAAAGCTAACAAGACCCTGTCAAATAGACCGAAAGCACACTCCACTAGGGGCAAAGGGGATACTGCTGCTTTAATAAGGAATGTCCCTATAGAAGAAATTTGTAAAGCAGTTATGTGGAGATCTGTTCATACATTCACCAAGCACTACTGCTTGGATTCTGATTCTAGAGCAGATGCTCAAGTAGGACAGGCTTCCTTCGGGAATCTATTTGCTTAAATGCCTCCCTTACTCATGCCTCTTTCTTCTCCACCGCTGTTAGTGGTGATGGCCTTGCTATTATATTCAGTGCTTATGATAATCAATGGATATCCCCTAAGAGAGAAGGAATGGTTTCTTACCTGTAATACTAGTTCTGTCTTAGGGGAATCTCCATTGAAGTCATAAGCAACCCTTCCTTCTCCCTGGTGGAGTGGACAGAGGTAACTATGGGACCTACATATCATTCACATATCACCTCAAAACGAACTGAAGCAACTTCCACCTGCTGAGCATAATGGTATACTGGTGATCTCTAGGTTCTTAAAGGCACAATCTCTATTTTTAACTTATATGACAGCCTATGGGGCTCTGCTGTCCTGCTTTTCTTCATCTCTCTTTACAAAAAACGGGGTTCATGAAACATGAAATTATATACCTATAGTTCTCCTGGCCCCTTTTTTAAGTACATGATGAAGAAGTGGGCCATTGTAGCCTATTCCTAGGCATAATAGTATTTTTCTCTATTAAGTGACTCTGCATGCTTTCCTGAAGAAAGGCTAACATCTACACTTAAGAAGATATATTATGAAAAATTGTTCCGGCATCCCCGCATGTGGTCTTGAGTATTCAATGCTTATGGCTTCAACGGAGATTCCTCTAAGAGAGAACTTGATTACAGGTAAGAAACCATTCCATCTGGGAGATACTCCAACAGCCCAAGCTACCCTTCATCAGTTTCACCTCTAATAGACTGAAGTCAGGCAAATCAGTAACATGCGATTGATGCTGCTTGAGCGCATGCAGAAGCTGCATGTATTTGTGAAACTGAGTGCGGCAAAGTGTAAAGTGGGTTTATAGGTTGTGAAATGAATGCATATGGGAGCCCTGCCAAACATCCTCAAGTGTTGTATCCCCAGTCAGATCCCAGTACAGGAAGTCCAGCAATTGCGCAGTATGAACCAGCCAACTGCCCCCCGCTCAAAACTCCCCCACCCCTAAATGGAGTCTTTTGGTTCAGTTTAATGAATCCGTTAGCCGCCCTCCATGCCAGTATGTTCGTCCTTGTAACCTCAGGGATATGGGTCAGAACAGGCCAGCCATAAAGGAAGTGCATAACTTCATCCAGTTCGAGGAGGGCCAGTTCTAGTCACTAAGCCAGATCACCCCATCCTCCTGTCAGCCAGTCATTGACAACTAGGAGCTGAGACACTCAGTAGTACAACTAGATTTCAACTGCCACCAACCCTCCATCATATATCAATTGGCAACACTTGTCTAGTGTGGTGCTTGGGGGTTGTCCCTTCCAGAGAAGGAACCAGAGCATCACTGCCACCCCGGTGAACCAAGTGCTCAGGATGTGCTGCAGGAAGATATGCAATACGTACAGGAAGTGGGGAAATATCATAATTTTCAAGAGTGCAATACAACCCATTATATTGAGGGGCAGAGTGTCTCGTGCAGAAGTTGGCTTTGGTCACCTGCAGGAAGGAAGGGGCATGTAAAGGATGTCACTTCCTAATATAGATTTTTTAACCTATGTGTTAATGTTTTGCAACCAAAATTCAAACACAAATCATTCTTTTTCTTTTTTTTTTTTTTTACCACCAAATCAAAAGTGGTGGTAAGCTTTCTCATACGGGAAGAGGTCCGCAAGGAACACCTTCCCTTTCTGAATGTCAATAAAAACATTTTGTACAAGCAGGCAGTGGTCCTTTTTTTTTATACAGCTTGTTTAGGAAAACTTTATTTAAAAGCAGTCTCAGACATTGTGGTTTACTGACCCCAGCAGGCCACCATGACAGTGACTTTAACCATTTGTAGAGGATCTCAATCTGCAACCTACCTCATGCATATTAATGAGGAATGTTGAATTGCAACCCCGAATGAATCTGTGTTTTGTGAGCCAACTTATCAATAGATAGGTTGGTTCACAAAATACCAATGCATTCTGTAGAAGTTGTGTGTAAATTGCACCCATTTCTACCAAATGCATTTCAATAGCTTTTTAGTAAGAAATTACAAATTGAAAATTGTTATTTAATTAAATGTACGGTTTCTTAATGGGAATCTTTCTAAATCAGGCCCTTGGTATTGTGAGTACAGGAACCAGCTTTAACTTGACCCTCAGCCACAGGTCGTCGTGCTCCAACTGACAAGCGCTGAATTTTTTCAGAGTGCTTCAGTCACACAATTCTGGTAGCCCATAACGTTGTAAGCACACAAATGGCAACTAATGGGTCACAGGATACTACAAGTACCCCACTGCACTATGCCAGATGGTTCCATGGGTTCATGGTGACAGGGAAAGGAGCTCCCTATGATGTTTAAAGTCATGGAACAAGAAATACTCTGTGCCTTTATATTTTGTGGTACAAGGCATTATGTTTGGTGGATCTGGCTGTACCTTTGTAATTATGGATAATGGTGCAAGTAATAGCATAGTGGGGGATTGGGCAATACATGCACCTAGACATTATGGCCCTAGAGCCACAGAATGTTGCAGCGCATTACAGAGCTCCAGCCAGACATTGTTTTCAGAGCTAGTGGCAAGTAATGAAATGTATTTCTTTTTTGTGTCCGAATACTTGCCATGGATATTCATGAAATGGGATTATGTCAGGGAAGACAGTTATATGATTGGTTCAGCTTGCCGTGTTGATGGCTTAATCCCATCTACTTTGCCATGTGTGCTTCCTAAACAATGCTCCTGAAAACCTTCTTTGGCTCTTATGTTTTAAGTATGGGAGCTAGTGGTGGGTACCATCTGAACTCCTTGCTACTTTAGTGTTCTGAAATTTATAACCAGGAACAAATGGAAAAGACAAGAACCTTCTACAAACATTTTACATGATCTGATGTGTTGTTACTGAAAAATGTAAGACCTGTGGATACATAGTGACTTGTGAGATTGTTTTATAGGTATTCCTATCTAGAATAGTGTGACTCGTGTGTAATGTTATCTTTTGATTTGGAAGAGTGGGAACAGGGATTAAGAATTTCTTATGAAGTACTATTTTCAAACTACAGTTTTTTTTATAAACAACTTTATTGAGGTTTGTAACAATAAAGCATTTTGGTAACAGCAATCATTCTGCCACAATCAGTTGTACCTCAGTTAATTAATATGTGTAATGTCATTCATGTATAAAAGCAGCAAGCCTGCAAGACAGGTGGTACTGTCCTTTCAGTTAAGTATGCAAATCCAGACCTGAGTCCCCTCCACCATTTGTCCCATATCTTGTGGTATTTGGCAGGGTAGCCTCTGGCCTTTTACACCGTATTCTCCTGTTGGGCGCACCAGTCCACCCCTCTGTGCTACTGAGTGATTGATGGAGGATTAGAGGATTTCCAGTGAAACGCTATGTCTCTTTTGGCTGCCATGATAGCTGTGCCCAGCAAAGCCTGGTCCGCCCTCGTACCCCCGGCACCCTCAGACACTCCCAGCAGCAACTTTGGCGGAGAGAGATCTAACTCCCAACAAGTACTACAGAGAGTTCTGCCACCACTGCCTCCCAGAAGCGTTGTATAATTGGGCAAGCCCAGGCCATGTGGTAGAAGTCTGCGGCATTCTGGGAGCATCGGCCGTACCTGGAATGTGTAAGGAGACCTGCCTTGAATAGTCTGGAGTGAGCACAGTGGAGATAATATGTTTGTATCAGTCTAAATCCTGAGGGTATCTTTATGACTCTAGGAGCCATCAGTGCATCTCTCCAGCCCCCATCTTCCAGGTAGCCTACCCATTTTTTCCCATTGTGCATGGAGAGTTCCTAGAACCTTCCTGCAGGAATGATAAGTATATTATATATTTGCGAGAATCAACCTCTCCCAAGGGCACCCATCATCATCTTGGCTTCAAGGGGAGTGAACTCCTGGAGAGGCGTGACTTGTGTGATGTGGGTATGCAATGTGTGACCTAATTGTAGGCATTTGTGGAATGGGTAAATAGACAGTGAGTATGTGGTTTGGAGTTCTTGAAGAGAGTATATGTGTGTACTGGACCATATATCTCCCAGTTGAGTAATTCCTATGATGTCCCAGCAAGTGAAGCCCTCCAGTTCCAACACCTCTCCCAACCACGTGGCCTGTCACAGAGGAGTCTTTTGGGTAAGTGTAGCAGCCCATCTGTGTGGGTCACGTTGCCCACCATCCGAGAAACACAATTCTGGTAAATTCTGGTAATGTAGTGGGGACTGTGTCCCCGTACAGCATTGCCATCATTTTATAAAAGCCCATAGAGGTAAGCTCCACTCTACATGCTGGGTCGGAACATCCACCAGTGAGCCAATCATTTATGATTAAAAGCTGTAATGCTAGGTAATACAAGTACAGGTTCATCATGCCAAGAGCGCCATCATAAGGCCCATGTTTACATTTGGCGAAGGCCCATCTTGGTAGTGAATTGTGCCACAGAAAGGTTATGGCCAAGACATCCATTTAAACTACAGTTTTTATCCTGATTACATGACATTTCACATTTAATAAAGCTCTTTAAGAAGCATAACCTCGTTAGGTATTGCATATGCTGCAGAAAAATTCAAATTGTACCAGTACCAGAAAGCGACTAGCCCTTCAAGGTGAGGAATCTTAAGTAACTATTGCCCAGCAGCCTTGGTAGAAAGCACCTGGCTTCAGGTCCAGATGCCAGCTCAATAAACAAGGAACCTATGCATTAAATCACAAGTCTTAGAAGGATATACAGTAGAAAGGTGTAAGCCCCTCGTATTGAGCACCATAAAGGTGCTGAGTAGCATTCCTGCCTTGGCTGTGTCCCATAATCTGATTGAAGCACCCACAGGTTTAAAGATGCTTCCTTCAGAGCTTGAAAATAAAATCCTCAACTTCGCAAAACTTCATAAGACAAAAATTTAAAAAAGAACTACCAAAATGTTCCAGCTAGCTGACTGTGTCCTTGCTGAAAGTGCTTGCTCTTCTGCTTGGCTTGTCCTGGGTAAATGAGTATCTATTGATGGGCCTTGGTTCTAGGCCACTGGGGATGGCACATGGCAGACCTTGAGAGATTCTTTCAAAAATATGACTTCCTTTCTCAGTCCTATCATAAACACGAGGACCGATGGCCTTCCTCACATCCCTCTGGGTCAACATATATCTTCTAAGTAACACTCCAAATAAACAGCTAGCTTATTTCTGTCTACCTTCTAATATTTTTAGGTCAACTTTCTTGATCATGCCTTAATGCCTTTTCATGGCTAGGACCACGTTTGCCTTGACAACGATATACAAGACGTGCTGAACTCGACCTCACAGTTAGCGCAACATTTGAGGCCAGTGCCTCATCACCAAGCTTAACAATCTTTCCCAGCTGACACACATACCAAAATGTCTCTTCTGGTGACCCTGCACTACTTTGTCCACTTGCTGCCTCGACTCCCTGCCAAACATACAATCAGCGGGCTTACCCTGAGTTCAAGCATATGGGATTGGACAAAGCAGCACAGAACTTTTCACAGATGTGGGCTTTCAGCAAGTGTACTGTGCCAACTTCCTACATGTACTTTCAATAAGGCCACAATAAATGCATTGTGGTATATATAGTACTCGCATCTATCAAACCATGTTTTAACATTCATGTCGCCTAAATTAATGAATAGTTTCTAATGTGGTAATCCCCTTTCATTTAAATAGTTAATATACTTAAATTTCTAGTAAAGTAATCCCCTAACAAAATGATAGCTTGCTTTTATTGAAGCTATTCAGAGGAAAATAATCTTGTTAGGTGGTAATTTCTAGCAATGCTGCAGAAGAGCCAAAATGGTTACAAAAATAAAAAAGTACCTGTTCCAGTAAGGAAGGAACATCTCTGCCCAAACCTCTGACCCCCTAGGGCACAGGTTTCAATGTAAAAAGATGCAGGTTTTGTAAGCGCTCTAAGTCTGGTTTTGTGTAGTGACGCAAGTACAGTTTGGGGGACAAATGTAAGGGGTGTAACAATGGGGGAAAGAGAGGCGCTCAAGGATGAATGTAGCTATCACATATGAAGACGGTGCACTCACAGGGGAACATCCCAACCCCTAATTAGTTTACTTAGTAAACAAACGCTAATGTGCAGACAAATGTGAGGCACTCATCACATCAGAACAGAAAATCCCAAAAGTAACGTTACTACAAGTCCATAAATAGGCACATATATAGTTCCTTGGTATTGTTTAGTCCTTGTGAATTTATTCATGAATGCTCCAGGTTCACGTACGTTATGAAACTTCCTTGGTTGGATGCATCACATATAGATGATCGAGTAAACAATCCTCCAATACTGCGTTAATGTGGTCAAAGGACAAACAGCCAACACGTGTTTCGTCTCTGGTGAAACACCCCAAAACAACTTCTTCAGGGCTGAACTCTCATCAGAACAGAGCACTTGAAACAGATAAAAAGATCTGGTATATATTTAAACCCAAACCAGCGTGCACCATGAATACAAAGCCAAAACAACAAAGAAAAAAGAAAGAAAAAGAGGGAGGTAGATTACCGCCAAGAATGAGAAAGGAGAAGAAAAACAAACTACAAATGTGCAAAAGACCCAGACGTCAGATTGTGCAAAGCCACCAATAAAAATGGATAATCCTTTCAAACGACTAGCCCATCTGTCGAAATCATCACAACTAATCATATTGCCAAAATAGTAATGGATAAAATCCTGTGAGTTAATAAGCTTAGATAGTGAGTAAAAATCACCATGTCAAATGAGTTTAGTGCCACAAGTGACTCAAACTATAAAGAAAATGAACCTTTAGTCCAATAACGAATGGCGTTCTTGTCCGTAATCATCCAACAGAACATCAAGTACCAACAAAATCTAGATCCACAATAATAGTATGCTGTGAAAGAGAAATAACAGATCCACCGAATTTAGTCATACACCAAGGAGAACTCAAAATAATCATAGTTGCGAAAATGGGCCGATCGCTTGACCGCCATTGTATGATTACCTGTCCGTAGAGAGAATCAGGTTCCTAGCACAACGCGAGTACGCTGCCGTCACGTTAAGACGGAAGTGCTCTATATTGAGCTATTAGACATAAAAAACTGACTAAGTTGAGAGAGAAACAGAAACAAATAACAGACTAACACCCGTGATGTAACCCAAGCCCACGGGCACTACGCGAGTACGCTGCCGTCACATTAAGACGGAAGTGCTCTATAATGAGCTATTGGAAATAAAAAACAGACTAAGTTGAGAGAGACACAGAAACTAATAACGGACTAATATCCGTAATGTAACACAAGCCAATGGGCACTTAACCCGTAATTTATCCTATCATTCAAAAAGTGAACTATCATTTTATAGAGAACGTTACTTCATATCTTACAGGGGTTCCAGAGAAATACAAAGCTTCATTCCGCGACGCACAGAGAGTGTACTACCATCTAAAGGAATTAAACTTAAGAACATCTAGAGCATGTCTCAAATTACAGAAACACATTTAAAAAAAATGTTTTTCAATATTTTGAAAAAAATATTTTTGCAGTATTCATACAAAGAAATGTTCCTAAATGAACAAGAATGAAATATAGAGAAATCAAACTGCAGGAAAACCAATCCAAACCTATTCGATATGAAAAACACCAACAAAATACACACACAGCCAACCCATGAGACCCAAAAATTCAAAATTAAATACAATGAATAATTACACACTCGGCCAACCATCATATATTATTGCCCTGAATAGTAAGACATGATATAGAATAATATGAAACACCTACAAACCAAGTTACCCAACCAATGATGACACATCCCTATTAATATCTAATTCAAGTGCGCTGTGATGAAATAACATCATGTAATAAATGTTACAGAGAAACACATAATAACAACAAAGAAACAATAACAGTAGTGACAAATTCCTAAAATTGGTACAATGTAATAAAATCACAGTTGGAATGGTAGAGAGATAACGATGCAAATTGAATGCCCGCAGTATCATGGAAAAAAACATAGAAACTGATCATAACGATGCCATAACATAGCTACCATTATAAGTTACAGTAACACATAAGTCAAATGAACGATAACCAGTTATTCCCACAAGAAATATTTGAGTTCCCTATCCGTGTTCAGGCCCATTTCAACAGCTTTTTGTCGCATTATCCATATTGCTTCTTTTTTGCAAAGAGTGAGTTCCCTGTTACCACCTCTGGGGTCTCTCAGAACATGTTCAAAACCAAAAAATTCAAAATTCTTATGATTGTCCTGTATTTCACAGGCCATAACGTGTGCTACTAAAGGGTATCTCACATCCTCATTTTTCAGTTGCCTCACATGTTCACCAATCCTAGTTTTGAGAGGGCAAATACTGCTACCAATATAAATGCAAGTACATTTACAACGTACCATGTAGATAACAAAGGAATTATTACTTAAAGGCTGACTTAATTCTGTACATAATGTCCATTGTTGTGGAAAACTCTTTAATACCATGGCACGCTCAACGGCATACCCCACATTGCCCACATTTTAAAAAAAACCTACTCTGTGCGTAGATAACCAAGTGTCTCGAGATTTCGATGCCGTAAAGCTAGGACTGAGAATACTTTTAAGGGACCTACCTTTACAAAATGTAAACGCCGCCATTCTCAGATATAAAATTCCTAAGGGCCTCATCTTGATATAAAATATCCCAATGCCTATTGACAATTCTTTTGAGGGCTAGAGACGTGCTGGTATAGTCAGTGACAAATCTCAACTTATCCATCTCCTTGTTGGGCTTACCCTGGTTCTTAGATTTCAATGTATCACTTCTAAGAATACGTCTCACTTTTTCTTGTGCTTTCTTAATCACACGTTTAGAGTAGCCTTGTGTCCTAAATCCCGTACTCATCTCTTTGATACAGTGCAAAAATTCTTCTTCTTTGCTACAGTTACGTCTTGCTCTCACCAATTCACCATAAGGTATTGGCCTAATCTGATGTTTCAGATGTGCACTCGCAGCATGTAGAACAGAGTTACAAGCCGTGGTTTTTAAAAAAAAAAGTCTACTATGTATCTTACTATTATCAATAAAAAGTTCTACATCCCAAAACTCAATAATCTTAGCACTAAAATGATAGGTGAATCTGATGTTCATGAGATTAGAATAAAAAAAAATATCACAAAATTCAATCAATTGCCCTTCACTGCCTGTCCAAATCATGAAACAATCATCAATGTAGCGTCCCCAATACAATATATAAGATTGCCATTGGATTGAATTGGGACCCCAGACCCACTTCTCTTCAAACCACCCATAAAATTTTTTGCATATGAAGGGGAGAATCTGGATCCCATCGCTACCCCTTGTTTCTGTCGATACCATTCTTCGTTGAAAAGGAAATAGTTACCAAGAATTAAATCCTTCATTTCAATCAGCATTCTTGTATGTTCCCAAAGACTCGCTGACCTCCTACCAAGAAAGTGTTGTAAAGCTTGTTGTCCCAAGTCATGATTAATGTATGTATATAAAGAAACCACATCTAATGTAACTAACAGCATACCAACATCCCATTCTACATCTGTCAAAATACTAAGTATGTGTGTTGTGTCCTTGATGAAGGATGGAAGATTGTGCACCAACGGTTGTAGAAATAAATCCACAAATTCAGAAAGTTTCTCAGTTGGTCCTAATATACCAGACACAATAGGCCGCCCTGGTGGAAAAGGAAGTCCCTTGTGGATATTAGCCAGTGTGTAAAGACAGGGAAACCTCGGGTGATCAACATTAAGGTATAAGTATTCATTTTTGGTTAATAATTCCTGCTGATGCCATATCAATAATTTACTATTGATTATGCTCATTAGACCAGGAATGGGATTAAATGCTATGTGTTCATTACATGCAATATCACTTAATTGTGATGTGATCTCATTGTTGTAATCTGATTTGTTCATAATTACCACATTCCCACCTTTATCAGTTTGCTTAATAATAATGTCTTTCTCTTGCTGAAGTGATCTAAGTGCCTGACATTCTTCAAAACTCAGATTGTGAGTGAAATTGCGACATTTATTCTTAGACAAGTATAGATCAAAATCTTTACATACCAAGTAAAAAAACATGTCTAAATTATTATTGCTGGTTGACTTTGGCGTCCAACGTGATTTCCTCCTTAGACCACTAATAATACTGGTGTTTGATGTGATGTCTAAATCCTCCAACACCTGTGAAAGAGTAATAGGATCCTCGTCGTGATCTGCAGTTGACATTAATGTTGCTGTATCATGGATATCCTTGATTGATAAAGTACTCAATTCTAACCCTTGTGTGGAAGAACCATGCGATTGGGAAAAAACTGGATTTAACAGAAAGTATTTCTTTACTTTTAGTTTACAGACAGATTTGAACAAATCCACCTTGGATCTACAAGGATCGCCATAACTGGTGGGGCAAAAATTTAAGCCTTTCTCCAAGAGGCACTTAGCACCTGATGAGAGCGTCGTTTTAGACAAATTAATTACATTAATAGATGTTGAATTACTAACTTTCAAAATCTCTTGTCCCGGGACCTTGTTTTCATCCCACCCTGATCTGTTGTTATTGCATTTGGTTCCTCTTCCTCCCCTTCTTGTCTTCCTATGTTTGGTCTTTATCTGTTCTGGTCGTGTTTGCCTTGCTGTACCCTCAAGAGTTCCTGTAAAAAAACATTACCCTTAGTCATTGGACCCTGTTGAGCAGAGGTACCTGGTCCACCCTCTGCGTCACTATCACTCGTTATCGGAGTGCTGATAGAAATAGTATCAGAAACCAGAGAAACAGTCGAACCTCTGTAGGTCGTGTTAGTATAGATTGTAGTAACATTACTTTTGAGATTTTCTGTTCTGATGTGATGAGTGCTTCACATTTGCCTGTACAGTTTGGGGGACGACGCTAAGCACAAGAAAGTGCTTCAGGTAATTTTGCTCCAGAACTGAGAACCATAACTGCCTCATGTGCGTGGGGTACCTTCTCTCTCCGAGCTCACCACATGCGCTACAGATAAAATCTAGCCAAAGAGCTCCGGTGGGGTGCTCTTGATGATAGCTAGAGATGATCTTCTTTCCTGAAACGGAGTTAAAGCGGAAAAATTGTGTGATTCATAATGTCTGATGCTCCCATCACCAAATGGCTAAGGCTGCAGAAGCCTGGTCTTAAAGAATATAAGAAATGGTTGTGGAACAACAAACAGAAGGGCTTAAAACAAAAAAATGCCTCAAGAGAGGCACAAAAACACTAGCTGGTCTACTGAGAGACTAGTGAGATGGGTCCCGAAACAGGCATACAGAAAAAACAGAAACCTGAGGCAGAAAACAGGAAGATGAGTGAGAGGAAACACAATGTATATGTCCAAATGCAATCAAAGAAAGAAGAGAAGCCTGTCATTCGATTGTTTTTTTCTGTCCCCCACCTTGGTGGTTTTTTTCCATTTCTGCTGAGAGTTAGAGAAGCAAATATTCATAGCATGTGTAGCTGTAGATATACAAGCTGTACATACTTCCACCTTCTAGTGTAGGTCTAGGACGTATTAGTTTTTTCTCCCCCATCTGGATCAATGTGAGTTCCAGTTTGACGTTGCGTGGTGTTCTCGACAGGCCTTTGGATCCGTTCCTTGACCATTATGGAAACAATCACACTTGCTCGTCAGTCTCCACCGTGTGCATTCTTCAATTCTGTTCCGATCGACGATCTCTTGGAATACCATCACTTCAGTCGAGGATATCCCAGTGATAGAAAATACTTCATTTCTGTTTTACCCTACTAAAAGAGAGGGTTCAAATGTCAAACAGGTGGATGCTTAAGCTGGCAAAGTCAAGGTGGCTTTTTCACCGTAAAGCGCTGACTCAAAGGTGGACACCAAAGCAGAAGACCCTTCACCAGCCCAGTGCCCATGGAAGACCACAGTGTGTACCATAACCTCCCTTGCTTGCCAAGGAGGGGCACCAGCCTTGACCTCCCAGGCAACCTCTGAGGCCTTAGATGCACAACTGCTTTCCAGCCATGGCTGACAACACTATTCCGAGCTGGACCAGATGCTCATACTACACGCCTCGCCAAAATCCCCCTCGAAGCTTCAAGCATTAATGTCAACTGCCACTTTAGTGCTGGATTCGAAAATGCAGGCTCAGCCACCTGCAGACTTGCAAAGGGTGGACCCTGAAACATTTTTAGCCAGCGGGCACCGATCCGAAGCATTCAGTGCCATGTCATTTAGAACATAGATCAACCTCTGCACCATCTAGACATCATACCTCTTCGACGCCATCCATTCCACCATCTGTATCGTCCACCGCTTCTGAGGATTTCGGAACAACTGATCCTTCAGCTGCTAGAAGAACATCTTGACGCTAAACACAACTGTTCTATGTCCAGCGAGTCACTGATCAGATCTTGGCAAAGCCTCCTCAGGTGCCCAAAAGACTTGGTTCCTCACAAGAGGAAGTTGACTTTTGAGGAACCCCTCAGTCCCTCTGTGGTACCCAAGAAGCTTAAAAGACAAAACAGGGCCACCTCCCCACTGCCTCCTGTTTGTCCTCATCCTCCACTCCCTTCTTCACCTTCCCGTTTATTTCCTTTGCTGCCTGTAGACTCTCACTCACACTCGTGGTGGTGGTGGTGGTGGTGGTGGTGGTGAGGGGGGGGGTGGGAGAAGGGTACCTCCATATCGCCAACGGGGCAGAGACCCCCTATGATGATTATGACCCATAGCCTCCAGTGGATACAGACCTGTATCCAGCAAAGCCCTCTCCCCCAGACAGCATCATGTTGTACCATGAGGTCCAGCAGCCACCTTCCACACAGTAGAGATGCATGTGCAACACAAGAAGGACAATTTCCTCATTGAGAGCCTCTCCTTTACCTAGTGCTCCCTATAGGACCTCAATATGCTCAAGGGAGTCCATAGACCGAGCCAGTCAGAGCGAGGGTTGTTACACCTATGGTCTACAAGAAATGCAAGACTTCTCCCACTGACCCACCATACATACTGAGTTGGTTAGCCCCTTACACCCTAGTCATTCATACAGCTTGAAAGCAAACTAACATCGGGGATGCAAACCCCCTCCCCTCTCTTCTGCAAAGTTTGTGTGCTCTACAGACACCCATTCCTCAAGGTTCCCTTCGCTGCTTCCTATACCGTGGTACAGTCACAACACCCACTACGGAAACCTCTTCCACCTTTTCATGGTCCACATAGTAGTCACCTTCAACGGCCTACTTCAGGGAAGGATACAGAAATAACAATGGCAAGAGTAGAGGAAAGGGCACAGCCCCAAAAAGGCCTTCTCCTTCAAAGCTCTGACTCTCCCCTCCTCCCCCTTGACCACACAACGCCTCAGGGGAAGGTTGCAGGGATTTTGCCCAGTTCGACAGAAATCACTTCTGACTGTTGGGTTCTGGATAACATACAGGCGGGGTACTGTCTTTAACAAATACATACACCACCAGCTGCCCCCATAACCCAGTCTACACAAACCATCATCCGACCATTTGCACCTACCTCAGGAGGAGATACAGGCCCTCCTTGCCAAGAGGACCATAGTGCTACTGTTGCCTCAACACACCACAAAAAGTGGGTGTATTCACTATACTTCCTTATTCCCATTCCCTGTACTTCCTTATTCCCAAAAACAACTGTTGCTTCAGACCCATCCTCAGTATGAGATTCTGTCGGAGCACTGTATAGTGACTACTAGACATTGTACCACTGCTGCAATAAGGTGACTTCATGATTGCCGTCAAGCAGAAGAACACCTACTTCTACATAACCATCTACCCAGTGCATCAAAGATAGCTGCAGTTTGTGGTGCATGGACAACATTACCAGTTCAAAGTCCTTCAGTTTGGGTTTACCACATCAGCAAGGGTCTTTACCAAATGTCTGGCCGGTATGGCAGCTCACCTCAGGAGGAGCGTCATCCAAGTCTTTCCTTACCTGGACGACTGGCTGATCAAGAGTGCAAATTAGCAACTAGCGCCCTCCCAGACCACTATTCAGATCTTGCACAGTCTAGGCTTTACGATCAATTCAACCACATCCCACCTTTCAAGTACAACCCTTCCTTGGGGTTATCCTAGACTCACGAGTGTGGTAGGCTTACTACAGTCCAACAAGTGTGCAAGCATTTCAAAACCTGCTACCTCTTTTTCAGCCAGATCGCTAAGTAACAGTCCGAACTGAGTTGAGCTTGCTAGGATTCATGGCATCTTGCATAACTATAGGTATTCGTGCACATGCGCCCATTGCAAGAATGTCTAGCGGCACAGTGGTCTAAAGCGGTGGCCACCTAGAGGATCTAGTGTTCTGTTGGGGCCAAACACATTGCTTTCTACAGTGGTGGAACACAAACAATCTGTCGCAGGGATAGCCCTTCCTAGACCTGGTCCCGCCCGGAGACCTTCAACACAGACATTTCGCACACCGGCTGGGGCATGCATCTCCATCACTGTGGCACTCGGGAAGGGGTCATCTGCTCAGCAATCCCTCCACATCAATTTACTAGAGTTGCTGGCTATCCAGATCATTCTCTAGGCCTTTCATCCTCTCATAGAGGACAAGACGGTCTTACTCTGAATGGACAACATGACTTATGTTTTGCTTCCAAAAGTAAGAGGGCACACAATCACCACAGTTGTTGACTGTAGCCCGGAGCAGCTGATGGTGGTGAATACATGAAATAGTGCATGTGCTCATCCAACACATTCCCGGAGTGAACAATGATCTGTTAGACCTGCTCAACAGAATGTACCAACCAGTCCATGAAAGGGAGCTCCATCCCTAAGTCCTACTCTCTTACTTTCAGCTTTGTGAGTTTCCACAAATGGACCTGTTTGTCTTTGTCGAAAATGCAAAATGCCCAAACTTCAGTGCCAGGCTACCACACTCGCAGTCCATGAGCAATGCACTGTGGGCAGAATGGTCAGAGATATTTGCCTATGCTTTTCCACCTCTCACACTCCTACCGTTTGTGGTACAAAGGATGAGGCAAACATCCCTCACTCTCATCTTAGTGGCATTCACCTTTGCATGTCAACCACAGTACATTACCTTGATTGAACTCTCTCTAGTTCCCCACATGAATCTCCCCAGCTAATCACACCTTCTCACACAACACAACAGCACTCTCAGGCACCCCAACACTCAGCAGCTCAACCTGCCAGAGGAAGGCATGTCTTTTCGTATGGAGGCCAGTAGGCCTACTACCGGAGCCTGCTATGCACCCAAATGGAAACAATTTGTAACTTACTATCTTCTTAAATATGTCAATCTTCTCACAGCATCTGTACAGGACATTGTCTGTTACCCCCATCTCCTGCAAAGGTAAGACATTTCCATTTGGTTACAGAATAGATAACATACTTCATTGTTCTGAAAACCTGTCATTGAGGCTTTCATGGAAGGCCTCAAATGGATGATTACAACTGGGATGCCTTCTGCTCCTGTGTGGAATCTTAATATGGTTCTCACAAGACTATTAGGCCCTCCTTCCAAACCACAACACACTTGCCCATTACAGTTCCTTTCCTGGAAGGTGGTCTTTATTGTAGCTATCACTTCCCTCAAGCTACAGTGAGATGCGCACTCTTACCTTGGAAGAGCCTTTCTTCCATGTCCATCATGAAAGGGTGGTTCTCAGAACCAATCCTAAATTCCTCCCTAATGTAGTCTTCAGTTTTCACCTTAATCAAACAGTCCATCTCTGCACAAGAGAGCACTAATATTCCATATTGACAGGACAAAACCCTTCCGTGAGACACAACACCTATTTCTGTCCTACTCCGAGCCACTCAAGCGACATGCTATTTCCAAGGTAGGTGTTGCTTGTTGGCTGGACAAGTGCATACAGACTTGTTAAGCTAAAACTAAAATACCCCTGCCCATCCCCATAGACTTCATTCCACTCAAAAGAAGGGGGCATCTATGGCTTTCTTAGGTAATATGTATGCAAAGCAGCTACATGGTCCACACCCCATACCTTTGCCAAACACTGCAGTGTCAATCTCCTGGCCAGACAGCAAGCTAAGATTGGCCAGGCTGACTTGTGTACACCTTTCCAGTCATCAAAAACATCCTCAGGCTAAGCCACCACTTTAAAAGGACTGCTTTACAGTCTATGCACAGCATGTGTATTTACAGCTACACATACCACAAATGGAAAATGTTACTCTGTAAGCATCTGTTTGAGGTATTTAGTGCTATAGATTCACATACGTCCATACTCCTTCGAAATTCCCAGTGTTTTTTTATAGATATTCTTTCCTGTTGTTATCTTTAATACTGTTTTTCCCGGGCAGAGGAGATGGAGCATTGAGACACAGTTAAGATGACCATGAAGAACAAAGTGATAATGGAGCCAATGCTGATGCGCCTTACCACTAATAGGTGGAGTCACTACGTTCCATGACTCAAAAACTTCCTTTAAAGGAAAACAAGTTGTACAAGTCCGAGCCCAGTACTAGAAGGTGAAAGTATACACAGCATGTGAATCTACGGCACTACATGCCACAAACAGATGCTTACAGAAACCATACCATTTTCCATATTATGCATATTTCCCATTCAGTCATTTCTTTGTAATTGATCTCTAAACTAAACAAGATGATATACACTTAATGAATGCTCAAGATTCATGTATACAGGTAGTTTGTATAGAGCATCCTTCTTCACTCCTTGACTGCAGAACTCTCCCAAAAATAATCAAAAAATGTTGTATTAAATAATTGAGTGAATCTTAGCTACTGCTAATTTCTCTGGGCCTTACTCTGCCTGTCAAGGAACTTGCTATGAAACGTTTGGCATTTTACTTTTGAGTGTTGAGCTCTTTTTCATTACACATACGTCTCAAGTGGGGAGCGAAGCCAGCTGCCATGCTATAGGCAGCTCAGAGCCCGAGCTCTTTGCAAGCCCACAAGACACCAGCCACCACGACCGGCATCCAACACCGTCCCTAGTGCCCTCAGAGAGCTGAAGACACGTGGCTGATAGGGGGAGCAGAAGGGAGCTGGGCACATGCGAGAACCCCGAGGAGAAGAGTGGTGAGTGCTCCCGGCACACACTCAAGATGGCAGTGCCCTAGTCAGGCATGGACTGTGGAGCTCGACAAATCAGCATGCTGGATGGGTGCAGTTCAAGCAACAAGCTCGGCTGTGACACCCTGTGAGGGGGAAGCCTTTCTTGGCAGAGGGCGCAGTTGGGGCCTGGCCTGATCTTGATGCCCCCGACTCTGCCTCTGGCCACTCAGGCTGGTGCCCACTGTGGAGGAGGCAGCGCTTTATAGGCCCTCCCCCCCATCCATCAGATTTCTGCCTTACTGTGGGTCCAGTGAGGACCTAGCTTGATACTGGCTGGCCCCTCTTGCTGTGGAAAAAGGGGGCGGCTAAATAGTATTAGACTCTCCTGTGCCTTACTGGGGCATAGCCTGGCGATATGCCAGCCCTAGGGATGCCTGACTTGAAGCGCTCCAGGGTGGCTGGCCTCCTTGGTGCTGTGGCTCCTGGGTAGTGCTGTGGGGAGCCCCTGCACGAGATACATGGTAGGGAGTACCAGACTGTGGTGGCCTTTCATGACCCACAAGCCCCCTGGATGTCCATGTGAGCAGATGCTGTGGCCCTGGGGACTGTCAGAGTGCCATGCCAGTAGTTGCTCCTCTCCTTTTTGACCCATCTTGTGGGGTGTTGCCATCTCCCCTGGAGGGTCCTTACACTTGTGTATTCCCCCTTACAATGTGGTCTCCGTGGACAGTGAGGATTGTGGTACTGCGACTCCTGGTGGCTCTGTTCTCAGCCACATAAACTGATTTGGGGGAAGCTTTGCCCATTTTCCCCTACTCTGAACATGGGCCTCACACAGAAACCAGAGATGATGCCCTTCCAAGCGCCCCCACCAGGAGGGTATTAAGCAGGGTGCTGGAGGAGGACTCCAAACTTGACAAACTTCTGCGATCAATGCCAGATGTGAGTGCCTGGAGGGCAGAATTGACTCTATCACATTTGACCTTAGCCTTATCCATGAGGACTCTAGGAAGGTGGCTGGGAGGAGTGCCGCCTCACAGAATTGGAGGGACATACAAGAAGACTGGCCGCTTGGCTCGACGATCAGGAAGAGAGGGCCAGCTGCAACAATATCAGGGTCATTAGCCTACTCAAAGGAGGACTCCTGGAGGACTTGCTCCAGGACGTAGTGCCTCTGAGGGACTGTCCAAATTCTTTACCCTTGACAAGGCACACAGGGTCATAGCCTGGTCCTATGGTGGCCTGCCTCCTTCATTTTCGGGGCAGGAATTTTCTTCTACAGCAAGCCCGCCTCCAGAGTCCCTTTGTGGTGAAGAATACATAGATCTCACTATATCCTGACTTCACCCTTCAGGTGTAAACGCAACGCTCCTCATTCCTCGCCTTGCTCTTCCCAGCCTGTTTGAGAGTGCAGGTGAAGGACAAGACTAATTTTTCCTATATCCTGCAGAGGCGTGGGACTGGCTGGAAAGCTATGATATGGAGATGGTGTGCCTGGATTTAGTGGTCCCTCAGCGATCAACATGTCAGAGGCAGGGGGATTCACAACTTTGTGGGGGGCATTGACTAACCGACCAGACTACAAGCAACTGAGGAATAGATGAGAGCTGTGGAGTTGGCAGCTTCTCTGCGCTCGAGCGTGGACTCTCCTCATCCTGAGACACATTCACGTAGGGGGCTCACCTCTAGCTTGGAGAGCTCCACAATCCCCGAGCTGGAAGACACTTTCTAGGGAGGGTTTATCCCAGGTCTGGGGACATCATCATTTGACCTCCTAAAGGGAGGCAACAGTTATTTACTCAGTACAGGGGTATGGTGACTACGTTATATCCTCTGACGTCTGCTTGACTTTCTACATTTTCCTCCCTCTTTCATTAGCCGGGGTGGGGCTACGCGGCATAGGCAAGGGGCTTGAACTTCATGCACCTTGCATTACTGTATGGCATACTATCTATTGGCATAGCTGGACATTTGCCTCTTGAGTGCTCCAATGTGGATCTGGTTGGCACTTGTTGTAGTGACCTTGTTGATAGGTTCTATGCCTTTTTAGTCTTGTTTGGACAGGATGTACACATATCTCATTTGTGAGCAGTTATTGAGGCTTTTTTTTTAATTGTTTTGTTGTTGGTTCTCTGTGACATTTGGTGGCTGGCGTCTAGGGCTACAGTGGGGTGTCTTGGTGGTATTCCCCTGGATCACACGGATACTTGTTGGAATGGGTGATTTAATCCATTTGATATCCTGGAATGTACAGGGACTGTCCACCCATTCAATTGCTATAACGGACTGGCTTACATAAAACGGAGAAGGGTGAAGGTTGCATTCCTGCAGGGGACCCACCTGACATGCGCTGAGGGTATGGCACTTCATAGGCGATGGAGAGGGCAATTGTATCACACAGCTTACTCTGCATTTGCAAGGGGGGGGGGCCTTCATCTGGATCAGACCTGAGGTGCCCTTCCCGTTACATAAGGCAGTTGTAGATCCAGAAGGTATGTATGTCCTGGTGCTGGGATGCCTGGACGCCAAGGACATTGCATTGCTTAATGTCTACACTCCAAAAACTGACCATTCTTAAATTTCTGCATAGCTTGACTCTACTCCTTCCATCAATGCTACCATATGTTCTAATAGTGGGTGAAGACTTTAATTGTGTTGCAGATGTCAATATGGGCAGAATCCACATCCTCTTCCACTTTGCATCTGCGTCTAAACTAGCAGATACCTTCTGCACTTGGGTAAGGCATTGGATCCTAGTGAATTGTTGGAGGGTGAGGAACCCCAGGCTGCGGGTTTATTGTATCACTGTGGTTTGCAAGACCTGGAGGTGTGATTGAATAAGGTGCTTGGTTTTTCTGCAGCATGTAAGAGACTGATAGACCCTGAATACATAATGCAGATATACTCTGACCATTGCCCCCTTTTATTCACCCCTTGGTGGTCTCCTCGTAGATCCTGCATCCTGACCTGGCAATTAGACCTGGCCCTGCTAGAGGATCAGGCATTCCGGTCCTTACTTCACTGATTTTAGGCTTGGGTACTAGGGCTCGGCATCTTTGGTGGGGGTCGAATGGGAGGCACTTAAGGTGGTGGTGTGCAGCTTCTGCATCTCTATCAAGGTGGCCGTGCATGCCCTGTTGCGCTCAGATATACGCCAACAGGAATCAGGCCTTGCTGGGTAAAAAGCCTGCTAGCAGAGAACAGATGCTTGCTAAACATGACAGCATATGTTGCAAGGGCCATACGCAGAAAGATATAAGTCGAGGAGCATGCAGGCCTGACTCCTTGAGAAGGAGACTGGGGGCACACCATCCTTCAGATTAAAGATTCTGTTGATCAGCTTGTGTTTGTGCAGGAGGCCATCAACCCGGTGTTCCTACCACACTGTCACGCTGTATGTGGTAGGTTCAGAAGTCAGTGAGTCAGACATACTGCACTACATTGTGGATTCCTCCCCTCCAGTTCCGGAACCAGCTGTGGTTGATTGGCTGGGGGCCAAGGTCACAGTACAGGAAGTTCGGGGACCATCAAGGAGATGGCCAGGGGCATGGTCCCCAATCAGATCACTTTCACATATAAATGTACTCTTTCTTTTCAACTGTTTTTGCCCCTCAGTAAGTGGCCATTTTCAGTGGGGCGGGGTGATGGGCCTAGCTCTTGCACAAGAAAGGCAAGGACTGGCTGCTGGTGGACTCCAACCATCCTTTATACATGGGGCTTACAAAATCTTGAGTAAGATACTGGCACATAGGATTTTACCACATATGATCAAGCTAATCCACCCTAGTCAAATTGGTTTTATAGCTACCTGTAGCATGCTGCAGAGTAAACACTAGTTGATCCATATCCTGGACAGACGTACCCTTGCCTTATCTGTGGATCTATGAAAAGCATTCAATTCCCTTCAGTGGGAATTTTTATATGCTGCTCTGCTTGAGATAGGGTTTAGGGTATCATTTATTAAATGGACCATGCTGTTGTACACCCTGCTGATGGCAAGAATTCAAACTGGGTCAGTGATCTCTGGGGCATGCTGTGGAGCTGGGTACTTGGCAGGGCTGCCCCTTGCTTCCCTCTGTTATTTGCGCTGGCATTAGAGCTGTGTGCATTAACGATATAGCAGGGTGGCTGCTATCAGGGTCTACAGGTGTCTGGTGGCCATGTGTAAATTGCGCTATACGCGGACGATAAGCTCTTGTATATGTGTGATAGACCTTCTGACATCAGGGGGGATGTAGTGACAGCCCTATCGAACTTCAGAAGGCAGTCTGATCTGGAGGTTAACTGGCACGAAGTATATACCTTTCCCCGGCGACCCCGTTGGGGGAAAGATTCCCCCCTCCCCCACTATAGTGTGGTTGGGTTGGGAGCATGCCTCTACTCGTTAATTAAGTCGGATCGTGTATAGAGCTCCGGATCTGGTCTTTGAGGGCAATTGCTTGAGCCCTATCTTCTGCATGGCTGTGGGTCTCCTTCTGGAGTACCCTGCTGAGAGCCATTTGCAGTCAGATAGCTATATTCAAGATAGTCCTGTTATTATACCTCTTTTATTTCTTTGCAGCACTATCGGGAGAGTTCACTAGAGCATATTTTCGAGAACTGGAAAGGGTGCTTGTCGCTCTCTCCTGGGAGACTTCCAGAGGCAAAGTAGCCTTGAGGAAATTATGTTTGCCAATGAATGAGGGTGGTATGCCTGTCCCAGACTTTGAACTGAATTATTTGGCTGCCCAGTTGCAGTGGGTCTCCCGATGGCGATTGGTACTTTGGTAGGTAGTGGGTACTTGGGATCATGGAACTCCCTCCAGGACTCTTCCCACTCACATTCTGATGCACCCCAATCCTGCGTTAGTGGTTCAAAGTGAGAATGTCTTGATCCACATGGTGTGATATGTGTGGGAATGGGTACCGCAAAGAACTCACACCAGAGCCCCATACACTTGCAAGCTCCCCTTACTGATGGCTTGTTTTTGGCAATATCCGGGAAGTTGGACTGGTCACCATTATGGGTGATTTACTTGAGGTGCAAACTTAGCTCTTTCTTAGAGCTGAGGGACTCATACGGCATCTCAGCGGGACTCTTACTGTTGCATGGAGCCCTGAGGGCAGGCTCCTCTGAACCCCCGGAGCATGAGTGCTTCTGCTACTTGTTTCTTATCACTAGGACGACAAGGATAATCACCCTGCTGTATCGTATCTTGCTAAAGGGGGCCCAGTTAGGCCTCTCACAGCTGCGCCACTGCTGGGACACAGATTTAGGACCAGAGCTCAATGACTCTGCTTGGAAGAAAATCCTGGTGCTTACCCCCATGGTGTCACAAAACATTAGATTTAAACTTATACAGGTTTTTTTCATGCATCGGGCATACCTCACCCCTCCGCAACTGTATGCTATGTTCCCTAGGGCCTTTTCAGACTGTCCCCGCTGCCACACAACTGAGGTGGGGTTCTTTCATATGCCCAATTCTTGCCCCCAACTGGGCCACAGTGCTTCAAGTGGTGTGTCGGGCCACCAATCTACACTTCTATTGTACCCTACATCTATGTTTGCTGGGTTCACATGCACTTAGTGCGGCCGGAAAGTGACAGACAGGTTCACAGATTGAGCACTAACACTCGCCAGGCAGAAACTAATGAGCTGGAAATCTGTCACTGGACCCAATCTGGCAAAATGGAATAGAGAACTGATTAAATAGGCAGACTGTGAGAAGGATGCATTATGGCAGGAGGAGGTCAGAGGAGAGCAGAGATTCCAGATACTGCCTTCATGTGATGCGATACTGGTGGTCTGCCCAAAACTGGAAACCCAGGAAGGCTACTGGCTGCGGAGTTGCATTCTTCAGCATGCTTGCCAGGACCTGAGCTGCCATTACAGTCCCCTCCCGCTCCTCGTGAGGTTAGGACACATAGGGGGTTATTACAACTTTGGAGGAGGTGTTAATCCGTCCTAAAAGTGACAGTAAAGTGACGGATATACCACCAGACGTATTACGAGTCCATTATATCCTATGGAACTCGTAATACAGCTGGTGGTATATCCGTCACATTTGGACTGGATTAACATCTCCTCCAAAGTTGTAATAACCCCCATAATGCTCCTATTGAGTAATGGTTGGCGGCATAGTACCAGAGTGTTTGTGAGATGGGGGAGATGTAGTACTGCTGTGGATCCTTTCTGTGGGGACGGGTCAACGCCAAACTCGCAAGCGGGGGCAGCACCGAGAGCTGCCGTGTTGGTGAAGGCCCCGTTCATGTGTTACTTGTGCTGTTCGATTCAATATTTCATTTGTACTAACTGTGATGTGGCTTATATGTTGATTTCTGTTATTCTGCCTGCACACACCTGCCCTTTTTAATTTCATATGTTGTTTCTCTTCTTTTCTTTATTTGTATGAACAGTATGTTTTCAAAATGGCAGTAAAAAGATACTAAAGAAAATGCCACTAGGTAGTTCTAGTTTGAACCTAGTTTCCATAGACGGAGTGTTTTTTGTTTTTCCTATAACTTTGGCATCGCTTAATGAATCTTCACAAAATTTTCATTACATTACATTTGTCAGTTTATCTGTTGCTTTGAATGTTTTGGTGGGATCCGTCAAGCGTGGGCTGAGAAAAAAAGGAGTGTGGTCACAAAATGCCTTTTCCCCATTCATTTTTCCATGGGTCCTTTAGACACGCCCAGAGCTAGAGCCACTGAACAGAATTACACTAAAGGAAGCTAGATCATGTTCTGCAGATTACACTTTTGGTGTTTGGCAGAAGTCTGTTCAGTAGTTTTGGAGAGATTTAAGGCCAAAAAATATATATGTCCAGGGACGCAGATCCAACTGTCCCAGTACTGTTATCTGATTGGCTGCTAACACTTTAACAAGGAAGTGTTGGCAGCCATCTTGGAACTCCGCTTCAGCCAACTCCCAGGGAAAAAAAAGAAGGAAAAAAAAGAAAAGGGGCCAGGGTAGAGTCACCCTGACCCATTAGCTCTGGTGCTGGAGTCCCAGAAAGACCCCTCCAGGGCTTAAAATCACTTTATTTCTCCCACGTTTTCCCTTTCTTTTGCCCCCAGGTGGACCAGGCCCCAGGAGCATTTGGGGTTTATAAAGGAGGGGGGTGCACGGGGCCCCCTCTTTTGGCTTAAATAAGCCCCGGGCACCCTCACATCCCTGGGGTGATTTCTGTTAAATGTGCAGTGGGCTGTGCGCTCTGGGGACCACCAACTCCCCAGGGCAAAATGCTTTTTTGATGTGGGGGAGGCCTTATGGCCTCCTCCACTGCCCCGGGACCACCACCTCCCCTGGGGCAAACTGTAATAAAAAATAGAAAGGGGGTCTGTTTCAGACCCCTTGCAGCCCTGGGGACCACCACCACCTCCCTGGGGTTATTCTATGTTGGAGGCGGGGGGCCATGTGGCCCCCCTTGAGGAGCCTATGATGTCTCTGGGTACCGCCACCGCCGGACCGACTTCTACTTTGTCTCGGGTTGCCCAACCCCAGGACATAGACGTTTTCTGTGGCTTGATGGGAGCTTTAACAGCTGCTGCCAAGCCACAGCAAACACTCCGGTCCGAAGAAGAGAGAGCTGTCAAACAGTTCTCCCTTCATTGCAGCGGAGGTTTCCTCAGTGTTCCTGCCCACGGAGATGCAGACAAGCACACAGAGGGAGCTGCTTTAGCTCTTCCTCTCTGTGACAGCATTGCTGGCTCCCGCAAGAGGAGGGAGCCAACTGGTACCTTGGGGGCCTACAGGCTCCTCCCATGGCCCCAGCATTGAGATGGGGGTGCCCTCGGCGACACCCAGGTCACATAGCCAGGCCCCGGGGTTAGGTGGTTATAGGGGTTGGCCACAGGGACTGGCCACAGGCCAGGCCCTGCAGCCAACAGCAGCAGTTCACGGCCAAAGACAGTGCGCAGTGGTGGTTGGATTAACATATAATAATGAAAATTACTATACATTTAAAAACATAGAAACTCACTGAAAAAAAAAAAGATTTCAGGGACGTTACAGTTTGGCTCCCATTTTAAACATACAAAACTATAGAAATTCACCTGTTATAGTTATCTCACCCGCACCATGCACTGCTAGTTGCCCTGCAAATTACAGCACTCGTGACATCTTGGATAACATCACTGATAATATAATATTTGTGATAAAAAATTTTACGAAAAACCTGTGCTTGGCTGGGGCGTGAGTTATAGTTACCTTAGGGCACGCGTTAGTTACTTGAGATAACTCTAATTCTAACAGGTGGATGTGTATGGTTTTTTATTTTTAAATGGGAGCCTCGCTATAACGTCACTGTAAGCTTTGTTTTTTTAAAGTGATATATATATATATATATATATATATATATATATATATATATGTGCCTCTAGTGTATATGTAACCTACTCAAAGATTCGCATGCATGCTGTCTCTGTTCCAATGATTACTTGTCAATATTCTTTTCTTTCAACTTTTTCCCTTTACCTTGTACATTTCTCTTTCACACATGTGCCTTATGCTGAGCCTTATAAATACACTTACCAAGTAAATAAAAGTACTTCATGTTTCTTCTGAATTCAACCCTTCTACTCAGTCATATAATGGAATATTCATAACCTTTCTTTGTATGTTACAGATCTTCTGTGTATTGCCACCTCCTCTTTGTGCTTGGTGCGGTGACATGTGGGACTTGATGAGTTCCCATTTCCCGCTAGTCCTTTCAACATGTAAATGCTTTCTTTGCAGATGTCCATGGGACCCGATGAGGAACGTCTCGACAGGAGTGAGTTCTATAGCTGGCAGGACTTCATATCCTTCCTGGACAACTGGTCAAAGGAGAGGAAGGTGGTTTTTGTCATTCGCTGTTCCACTGCCCTCAGTGAACAAGAAATCAACCATTACCCTCTTGGGCCTGAGATTGCCAGATCCCTGCGATACAAAAGTGTACGTTTGGGCTGCATGAGCGGTACGAGGTAAACGTATTTATATTATTTCTAGTTTTTCATTCCCCTACTCAGGAAATGTATGCATCCTTCATGTGGAAGTACTATGCTATGGATCTGGTTGGTGCTAACCTGTAAACAGTGGTCAGTCTTCATATTAATCATGGTAAGTGTTCCATGGGGACTTAGTGTGCATTGTGTAATCAATTATGGTACCTCCATCCTGGTTGGTTGCTGGTCCGAAAAAGACTCATTAATGTGTTCCTTTGAACACAGGCACACAGACAAAACAGGCTGGATACCAAACTATGGAAAGATTATTTACAAGTCCCTATCACAGCATGGTGAATGTAACTGAGAACAAACACAGCTTTCCACATACAAGAGTGTATCCTGTACATCACCCTCTCAATCCTTGTGGCTCATACTGATGCCAGAAAGGAAACAATCTTCTCTCTATTCTGTCATGATCAGTGGAATCACCTCCCTACCTGACTAGTCTTAGAAGTACCCTGCCTCAGTAAACAGTGAGGAACTAACTCTGTCATGGTACCAGTTGTGAAGCTGATTCCTCTGTATATCCCTCTCGGGTCCACCCTCCTATTTAGATGCACATAACAATCATTCCAGGAAAACAGGAAAAATTGCACAACTGCTCTACCAAGCGTGTTTTCATAAGAAGTTAATAACCCTTATGATGCAGTAATTAATGTTAAGAAGTAATGCCCCTGGCCGGTAATGTGTTAGAACTTTGTGTTGTATGTTGTGTGAACTCTTTTCGATAACAGTTTCCAAAACCTGCTTATTTGCAGCATGACCCTGCTCTTGGTTTGCATGTGGTGCATTGGTCAGCCTTCAAGTGGTTGGATCTAGAGATGTATGTAGAGCAGCAACAGTTTAACTTTCACCATAGATGCAGTTCCTAGGACTCATTTTGACAGTGGCTTTAAGTCCTCAATACCCCAGGTTGTGACTTCAAGTTTAGATCAGTGGTTCCCAACCTGTGGGCCGGGGAACCCTGGGGGTCCGCGAAGCCTCCTCAGGGGGTCCGCGACTGCTTAGAAAATGTAATAATATTAGGTTCCAACTATCAGTAATGACTTAGTGGGGGTCCCCGGATTCCAATAATGAGTCAGTGGGGGTCCCCGGGCTCCAGTATTGATAAGATGGGGGTCCACAGAAGTCAAAAGGTTGGGAACCACTGGTTTAGATTATTTGTTGCAATTAGTGGGTTCGGGGGTGTTTCTGAAGAGATGCCGAGGAGATAGAATGTGTTTTTTTTTTTTGCAACTGTTGCAGATGAGTTGAAGTTATAGATAAACCACCAGTGATGACATCATCGCGGGGGTGGTTTCAGAGCAGATTGTTTTGGTTGGTCTTCAACCAGGACAGAGGATTTTTATTTTAGGGTATGTTTAATTTCATTCTGTTCCACTTAATTCACAGGGGGTAGAATTAAAATTCTGTCCTAATTGCCACAGGAAAATTACTTCCGTGGGTGAACAGTGTGTGTATTTTATGCTTTCACAGGGACCAAACACTGCTACAAATCTTGACTGTCCCAGCCTAAAACTTTGAGGAAAGGGGGAAGTTAATGATTGCACACTGGGCAAGAATTCAGTTGTCTGGGGCAGAGACGTTTCTAAGAAGGGAAAAGAAGGTCACTCGATCAAAAAGTATACCATATGTAAGTCCAGGGAAGATCTTCAATATCGAAGACACCTGTATCCAAAAAAAAAAGTCTTAAGAGACGAAACGAATCAGTCGTTGTTGAGAATACTGATAAGCAATGTGTTAAACCTGGCATCTTTGTCGTGGCATTTGCCTTCAGACCTCCTGTTTTTGCTGGTTTTAGGGCTCTGCACACTTTACCACTACTAACAAGTGCCAAACAGTGCATGGCCGTACCACCACAATCCCACTATCACTCTTTTGGTCTAGTATTATCCCATGTTTGGAGGCTCTCTGGTGTATAGTACCAATATAATTTGGTTTTAAAGAGTTTTTTTTTGATGGAGGCACAAGGCAAAGGGACCCTTGCCTTTTGATGGATAGAGGACCATTCCTTTTTTGAGAGGCTATGACCCAACACCCTTTTCCACTTCTGGCCTGTTTTCCACTTTCCTCCTCTTCCTCCGCTGTATGTTTGTTTCCACTTTTAGTTATCAGTCATTTCTCAAAAAGATGTCAAGTGACGAGTCGCTGCCTTTTTAAGAGCACCAGGTGACACCCAACGCAGACTTGAAGATATTTATGCCTTTCTTGCTCCAGTACAGGAGAAAGAACGACATAAATAACTTGATTTATTCAAACACTTTAAGACCTTTGATATCAAATAGGTCCCCTATCCGATAGCAGCTCTAGTTTTTGCCATACTGAGAACTCCATTCCCACAGCTGCTGGGCCAAAGTTCTGGTTGCCCTCAAAAGTGTAAATAGGGAAGGACAAGTGGAGAGTTCTGTCTTTATTATTGCTTTGTCCCATGCTCCCAGACTTACCTTTGTTTCCAGAGATGAGTGAAGAGCCCAGGCTGTATTTTATCTATCAAGCCCTATGTTCTTCATAGGGGAACCCTGAACTTTGCTTGGTCCACAAAGCACCAGTGTTTTTCCCCTCCTCATAAAGCTACTACGATACGTAGTGAATCGTGGCTGCCTTATAATAATTCAGGATGTTCAAGAAACCCAATCTCCCTCCTCCACTATTTTTATATTTGCTTTCTTGCTATCCGTGGTGTCATGCCCGCCCCACACAAAGTTAATAAACAGTTTTTGTATATTGGCTAGGGTAACACTGCTAGGTCGTTGCCGGAGTGTTTGCACTATGTATAAGAACCTAGTCAATGCAGTCATTTTAATGGCTGCTAGGACTCCCACCCATGAAAGCACCCCCAGGAGCCATGACTGTACATATTTTTCAAATTGCGTTATCAACAAGTTTTGATTTACCCACCTCATCATAGTCGTAGACAAAGTTAAAGTTACCCTAAGGTCTAAGGCATTTAATGTCCTCTCTGGCCCAGTGAATTGGGTATTTTCTGTTACAACTTGGTCTCATTGGATGAATACACAGAGAGATTCAAAATTAGAATTTTTTGTTTATTTTGAACCCTTACGCCTTTCCAACTCGTTTTATGATTGTATTTACTGCATGGACGAAGGCCACAGGATCTGAGAGCCTAATTAGTACGTTGTCAGCTTATGGCCTGATTTTATGTTCTTTGCCACCAAATGTTATGCCTTTAACCATGTCGGCCTGCCTGATTGTCATAGGTAATGTCTCCATATAGATAGTGTATGAGAGGTGACAGTGGACAGCCTTGTCTTGTTTGTCGCTGATTCACCAAGGGGCAAGAGGTGGGCTCATTTATTCTAATTCTTGCTTAAGGAGTGACATAAGTGCTAAATGCCCAAGTCAGAACATGAGACCAATGTGTTGCATCGTGAAGACTAGAAAGGGCCAGTGAACACAGCCAAATCTTGTTCAGCATCTATCGGCAAGAGAAAATGCTCCTTTGTGGGCCCTCTCCATGTTGTTGATAATGTGAATTAAGCATTTGGCGGTGTTGGTGCAGTTAGCTGCAGTATGAATCCTGCCTGATCAGAGTTGATCAAGATCGGCATGTAGAATCCTAACATGTTGGCCAATATGCTTGCAAACAATTTTGCATCAACGTTTAATAAACAGATGGGCCTGCATGAGCACATAACAGGGTTCTTTCCGGGCTTGGGTAAGACTGTGATGGACACCTCTTTCATTGATTTAGTGATTGCTTTCAGGTCTCACATAGCATTAAAGAGGCAGGTGAGCATAGGAGCCTATACCTGGCAATACGATTTACAAAATAGTGCAGAATTCCCATCCGGCTTAAGTGATTTCTGTAGTTTTAATCAAGCTATAGCTGCTATCACCTCATGTCTTGTAATCAGGTTCGAGCATGAGGCTTCAAAAGTCTGAGTAGAGCAAACCTATCTTGGAAGGCAGTTATGTATGTTTCTGGTAAAGTTTCTGCCCTATGCAGTTTTCCATAAGATATTCAAAGGAGCTTTAAATATGGTCAATCAATCAATCAGGACTTACAAAGCACGGCTAATCACCCAATAGGGTATGCAGGTCCCGGAGGCTTATTTGAACAGCCAGGTCTTGAGGGAAATTCGGAATTCGAGAAGGGAGGTGTGATGGTCCGGCGGCGAGTGGGGACGCTGCTCCAGGTTTTTGCTGAGATGTAAGAGAAGGAGCATCCTCCACTTTCGCTTCAGTAGATGCGGGGTGTATGGACAAGTGAAAGGGATGCAGACTGTAGTCTTCTTGATGGCTAGTGGAAGTTCATGGGTAGGTAATGTAAGTGGGTCCTTGGTTATGTAGAGCATTGTGTGTGTGGGGCAGCAGCTTAAACTGGCATTTCTTCTTTACAGGGAGCCATTGGAGTTGCCTAAGATGAAATGTGATGTGATGTAGGTTTGTCCGGTAAGGCCGAGGAGGAGTCTGGCTTTGGTGTTCTGTATGGTCTGAAATCTCTGTAGGAGGTGTGTGGCAATTCCTATGCAGGCCTCGAAAAATCATAAAAATGTTGCTACACCTGCAGGTTGAGTAGCTTGAATAATCTACTCCACCTAACTGTAATGTACTTGACCCAGAAATGGGTCTCAAATTGTGTGATCCTAGGCAAATATTGTATTTTGCAGTCACCTTTTTCTTCGCTTTCACATATGAGTACACCTTCAAATAGGTTACTTCAGCATTTCTGCTGTAAAAATAAATCCTCTTTTATTGAATAAATGCACGAAACGTTTGCTCCATATACAATAAATCTAGCCCGCATATAGGGTACACATAATCCATGCATGACTTGCCTCTTAGTTTACTGATAGCTTTGCCAACAGGGCAGGAGTGTTTCTCAGTTTATGTTTAAACACTCACTTTTAATAAATATATGTTCGATGGCATCTGTCGCTGTAGATACGCATGTTTTGCAATAGCTCGCCATCTGGTGTTGGGCTGGAGTGTTACAAGTTGTTTTTCTTCGAAGAAGTCTTTCGAGTCACGGGACCGAGTGACTCCTCCTTTTGTCTCCTTTGCGCATGGGCGTCGACTCCATCTTCGATTGTTTTTTTTCCGCCATCGGGTTCGGACGTGTTCCTGTCGCTCCGAGTTTCGGAACGGAAAGATAGCTAATTTCGGAAGATTTTCGTTGGTATTGTTGCGTTCGGGATCGGCGTAGTTAGATTCAACACCGCGTCGAAGGATCGAAGAGCTCCGGTGCCCTTCGGGGTAGTTTTTCGACCCCGTCGGGGCTTGGTCGGCCCGACCGCGTGCTGAAGAACGCCGATGGAACGGACCCCGTTCCGTTTCTGCCCCAAATGCCACAATAAATACCCCTATACAGACCAACACTTGGTCTGTAACCTGTGCCTGTCACCTGAGCACAGTGAAGACACCTGCGAGGCCTGTCGTGCGTTCCGGTCCCGAAAAACACTCCGAGACCGTCGAGCCAGAAGACTTCAGATGGCGTCCGCGCCGACAGCCCACCGAGAGTTCGAGGAACAAGAAGAGGAAGGTACCTTCTCGATCCAAGACTCAGACTCCGAAGGATTCGACGATACACAAACCGTGAGTAAGACGTCGAAAACCACTCAGAGGAAGATTTATAAGGCCCAGGGGACGCCACTGCCACCAGGCCATGGCTCCACCCATAAATTCGGTGACCGACCGTCGGCACCGAAAAAGGCCCAAACAGTGCCGAGATCGTCCGACTCCGGTCGAGACACCGGCACGCAGCCTTCTCGGGACCGAGAAAGTGCTGGAGACAAGCATCGACACCGAGATGCCGGTGTAGACACGGCTCGACGCCGAGACAGCGGCCCTGAAGAAGATCGGCGCCGACAGGTTTCGGCCCCGAAAATGAAAAAAGTCACCTCGGAGCCGAAAAAGGACGCAGACAGGGTTTCGGCCCCGAAACAAACTGCAACCGACCCAGCTTCAGGCTCTTATACAGAAGAGCACTCGCTAACCTCCCAAATGCAAAAGCATAGGTTTGAGGAAGAGCTACAATCAACTGATGTGGACCATACGCAAAAGCGTATTTTCATACAGCAGGGGACAGGAAAAATAAGCACCCTTCCCCCTATTAGAAGAAAGAGAAGGTTGGAGTTCCAAACTGAACAGACACCACAACCAAAAGTGGTGAAAAGAGTTACCCCACCACCCTCTCCTCCGCCCGTGATTAACGTCTCACCAGCACAAACTCCATCACACTCCCCAGCTCACACCACCATAAGCCAGGGTGACCAAGATCAAGACGCATGGGACCTATACGACGCCCCAGTGTCAGATAACAGTCCGGAGGCATACCCTACGAAGCCATCTCCACCAGAGGACAGCACCGCATATTCTCAAGTGGTGGCTAGAGCAGCACAATTTCACAACGTAAGCCTCCACTCAGAACAGGTCGAGGATGATTTTTTATTCAACACACTCTCCTCCACCCACAGCTCATACCAAAGCCTGCCTATGCTCCCTGGTATGCTCCGGCACGCAAAAGAAATCTTTAAGGAGCCGGTCAAAAGTAGGGCAATCACACCAAGGGTGGAAACAAAGTATAAGGCGCCTCCTACAGACCCGGTTTTCATCACTACACAGCTGCCACCAGACTCTGTTGTTGTAGGAGCAGCTAGGAAAAGGGCCAACTCCCACACATCTGGAGATGCACCACCCCCAGATAAAGAAAGCCGCAAGTTCGATGCAGCTGGTAAGAGAGTCGCAGCACAAGCTGCAAACCAGTGGCGCATCGCGAACTCCCAGGCACTGCTTGCGCGCTATGACAGAGCCCATTGGGACGAGATGCAACATCTCATTGAACATCTGCCCAAGGACTTACAAAATAGGGCAAAACAAGTGGTTGAGGAAGGACAGACCATTTCCAACAACCAGATCCGCTCCTCCATGGACGCTGCAGATACAGCTGCACGGACAATTAATACATCTGTAACTATCAGAAGGCATGCATGGCTCCGAACGTCTGGATTTAAACCAGAGATTCAACAAGCAGTTCTCAATATGCCTTTTAACGAAAAAGAACTGTTCGGTCCAGAAGTGGACACAGCGATTGAGAAACCCAAAAAAGATACGGACACTGCCAAAGCCATGGGCGCACTCTACTCCCCGCAGAGCAGAGGGAATTACAGCACATTCCGTAAAACACCCTTTAGAGGGGGGTTTCGGGGTCAGAGCACACAAGCCAGCACCTCACAAGCAACACCGTCCAGTTACCAGGGACAGTATAGAGGAGGTTTTCGGGGACAATATAGAGGAGGGCAATTCCCTAGGAATAGAGGAAGATTTCAGAGCCCCAAAACCCCTACTACTAAACAGTGACTCACATGTCACTCACCCCCTCCACACAACACCAGTGGGGGGAAGAATAAGTCATTATTACAAAGCATGGGAGGAAATCACTACAGACACTTGGGTTCTAGCAATTATCCAACATGGTTATTGCATAGAATTTCTACAATTCCCTCCAAACATACCACCAAAAGCACAAAATTTGACAAAACATCATTCCAATCTCCTGGAGATAGAAGTGCAGGCACTATTGCAAAAGAATGCAATCGAATTAGTGCCAAACACACAAATAAACACAGGAGTTTACTCACTGTACTTTCTGATACCAAAGAAGGACAAAACGCTGAGACCAATCCTAGACCTCAGAGTAGTGAACACTTTCATCAAATCAGACCACTTTCACATGGTCACACTACAAGAAGTATTGCCATTGCTAAAACTACACGACTACATGGCAACTTTAGACCTCAAGGATGCTTATTTCCATATACCAATACACCCATCGCACAGGAAATACCGAAGGTTTGTATTCAAGGGAATACATTACCAATTCAAGGTACTGCCTTTCGGATTAACAACCGCACCAAGAGTCTTTACCAAATGTCTAGCGGTAGTCGCTGCACATATAAGAAGGCAGCAAATACATGTGTTCCCATATCTAGACGACTGGCTAATCAAGGCCCATTCGTTAATAGCGTGCTCAAATCACACAAATCATATCATACAAACCCTCTTCAAACTAGGGTTCACCGTCAACTTCACAAAATCCAAAATTCTGCCGCGCAAGGTACAACAATACCTAGGAGCCATAATAGACACATCGAAAGGAGTAGCCACTCCAAGTCCACAAAGAATTCAAAATTTCAACACCATCATACAACGCATGTATCCAACACAAAGGATACAAGCAAAGATGGTACTACAACTCCTAGGCATGATGTCTTCATGCATAGCCATTGTCCCAAACGCAAGACTGCACATGAGGCCCTTACAACAGTGCCTAGCATCACAATGGTCACAAGCACAGGGTCACCTTCTAGATCTGGTGTTAATAGACCGCCAAACTTACCTCTCGCTTCTGTGGTGGAACAACATAAATTTAAACAAAGGGCGGCCTTTCCAAGACCCAGTGCCACAATACGTAATAACAACAGATGCTTCCATGACAGGGTGGGGAGCACACCTCGATCAACACAGCATACAAGGACAATGGAACGTACATCAAACAAAACTGCATATAAATCACCTAGAACTTCTAGCAGTTTTTCAAGCACTAAAAGCTTTCCAACCAATAATAGTTCACAAATACATTCTCGTCAAAACAGACAACATGACAACAATGTATTATCTAAACAAGCAAGGGGGGACGCACTCCACGCAGCTAAGCCTGCTAGCACAAAAGATTTGGCGTTGGGCAATTCACAACCAAATTCGCCTAATAGCACAATTTATACCAGGGATCCAAAATCAACTCGCAGACAATCTCTCTCGAGATCACCAACAGGTCCACGAATGGGAAATTCACCCCCAAATTCTGAACACTTATTTCAAACTCTGGGGAACACCTCAGATAGACTTGTTTGCGACAAAGGAGAACGCCAAATGCCAAAACTTCGCATCCAGATACCCACACAAACAGTCCCAAGGCAATGCCCTATGGATGAACTGGTCAGGGATATTTGCTTACGCTTTTCCTCCTCTCCCTCTCCTTCCTTACCTGGTAAACAAACTCAGTCAAAACAAACTCAAACTCATATTAATAGCACCAACTTGGGCAAGGCAACCCTGGTACACAACGCTGCTAGACCTATCAGTAGTACCCTGCATCAAATTGCCCAACAGGCCAGATCTGTTGACACAACACAACCAAAAGATCAGACACCCAGATCCAGCATCGCTGAATCTAGCAATCTGGCTCCTGAAATCCTAGAATTCGGGCACTTACAACTTACCCAAGAATGTATGGAAGTCATAAAACAAGCCAGAAGGCCATCCACCAGGCACTGCTATGCAAGTAAATGGAAGAGGTTTGTTTGCTACTGCCATATTAATCAAATACAACCATTACACACAACTCCAGAACATGTAGTGGGTTACTTGCTTCACTTACAAAAATCTAACCTGGCTTTCTCTTCCATTAAAATACACCTTGCAGCAATATCTGCATACCTGCAGACTACCTATTCAACTTCCCTATATAAGATACCAGTCATTAAAGCATTCATGGAGGGCCTTAGGAGAATTATACCACCAAGAACACCACCTGTTCCTTCATGGAACCTAAATGTTGTCCTAACTAGACTTATGGGTCCACCTTTTGAACCCATGCACTCCTGCGAAATACAGTTCCTAACCTGGAAGGTGGCATTTCTCATCGCCATTACTTCCCTAAGAAGAGTAAGCGAGATTCAGGCGTTTACAATACAGGAACCTTTTATACAACTACACAAGAATAAGGTCGTCCTAAGGACCAATCCTAAATTTTTGCCAAAGGTTATTTCACCGTTCCATCTAAATCAAACAGTGGAACTTCCAGTGTTCTTTCCACAGCCAGATACCGTAGCAGAAAGGGCACTACATACATTAGATGTCAAAAGAGCATTGATGTATTACATTGACAGAACAAAGAACATCAGAAAGACTAAACAACTATTTATTGCATTTCAAAAACCTCATGCAGGAAACCCAATATCAAAACAAGGTATAGCCAGATGGATAGTTAAATGCATCCAAATCTGCTACCTTAAAGCTAAACGACAGCTGCCCATTACACCAAGGGCACACTCAACCAGAAAGAAAGGTGCTACCATGGCCTTTCTAGGAAACATCCCAATGCAAGAAATATGTAAGGCAGCCACATGGTCTACGCCTCACACATTCACCAAGCACTACTGTGTAGACGTGTTATCCGCACAACAAGCCACAGTAGGTCAAGCCGTATTAAGAACATTATTTCAGACTACTTCCACTCCTACAGGCTGATCCACCGCTTTTGGGGAGATAACTGCTTACTAGTCTATGCAAAACATGCGTATCTACAGCGACAGATGCCATCGAACTGAAAATGTCACTTACCCAGTGTACATCTGTTCGTGGCATCAGTCGCAGTAGATTCGCATGTGCCCACCCGCCTCCCCGGGAGCCTGTAGCAGTTTGGAAGTTACCTTCAACTATTTGTATATGTATCATCTCAACCTTAAATAGGTGCATACTTAGTCACTCCATTGCATGGGCACTATTACTACAATTCAACTCCTACCTCACCCTCTGCGGGGAAAAACAATCGAAGATGGAGTCGACGCCCATGCGCAATGGAGACAAAAGGAGGAGTCACTCGGTCCCGTGACTCGAAAGACTTCTTCGAAGAAAAACAACTTGTAACACTCCGGCCCAACACCAGATGGCGAGCTATTGCAAAACATGCGAATCTACTGCGACTGATGCCACGAACAGATGTACACTGGGTAAGTGACATTTTCATACTGAAGCATGATGTGGTAGCGCACTGTCATTTACAGATAGTACATTTCCAAGAAATCTCCAAAAACCTTCCCACTAACTTGCAGCCTTACTGACAAAACTATATAGTGTACTAACAATAACCTGGGAAAATTGGGTTTCAGAAAACGTTTATCATTTGCACATCACCAAGTAAAGTGTTATTTTTGTTCATTCTATTAAAATATTTTTTTCATCTCCCAGCTACTGAAATATATTTTGAAATGTTTGTAAAGTTGACTTAGTTGTATAAATGCTGTGTGTTAGGAAAAACCTGATGCCAAAGGCTTTTCATTTCACATAGGTCGGTCAGTTCACCCTATAAAATCCTGGGACTCTGCAGTCACAAGGAGAAGTATTTGCATTGCAAGAAGACAAACTGACTTTTGATTTCTGTTTCTGAACACAGAGCAAATGTGACAAGAATACGATTTAAAGGCATCTTTATTGCTAATTCAGTTTCTAACTGGACAGAACACCTGTACTTTGTCCACTCGCCAGAAGAGTTGAGTGGAATCTAAAAATAGCTCGACCTCATAAAATAAAACTCGTGAGTAGTCGAGTAGATATTTTGAACCCCGCTATGTAGAGGGAGTTGCCATAATCCAGTCGGCTGCAGATGAGGGCTTGTGTCACAGTGTGCCTTGTGAGTAGGGGTAGCACCTTAAAGTGGTCCTGGTGGTGGAGTCGTCATTGATGAGTCAGAGGATGAGCTGGGTGTTGTGTATTGAAATTATGATGAGGCTGTGTTAACTCGCTTGACAATGTTTTCATGGTTATGTGGTTCTGCGCTACTCAGGCCCTATCACCCCCAATTATATTATTTTTTGTTAAATCCTAGGTATAGCATACTATGCCGTGTCAATATCAAGGGCTTTGAGCTGGGCCCCATGTGCCATATTGTACGGTATCTTGTCTGCATATACTGTTCTTTGAGCGTTAGTATTTTCTCTTTTAAGTGTTGTCTCTTATCTCAGTGCTCACTGTTGCTTTTAGAAGACACTGCTATCTGTGTGACACGTATAGTAGCCTAAAGAGCTTTCCATAGTGTCTGTGCCATGCCAACATGTGTGTCGAACAGAGAAAATGATCTAGACTTACTTACATTTGGTGTGCTGCTGAAAACTTTGTGTAGCTTCTAGTGAGCCGGTGTAGATGCCACCATGAATGAGGTCCATTTCTTGCAACCATTCATTATTGGAAGAGGAAATAGCCCACGCCTGTCCCATCCATCATGCTGGTCTATCCTATAAAAAGCAAATTTGGCAGCTAGAGTCTCTGAGCAGCGAGTTGGTCGCTCCTCTCTTGATAAGCACATTAAGACTAGTGTTGAAACTTGTTGGACCTTGCTCTTTTTGCAGTGTTATCCCGAACGTTTTGCCTTCTTCCTCTGATTTTTTTCTGAAATGTTTTTTTGGCTTTAGAACTCTGGGCATATTACCACTGCTGACCAGTGCTAAAGTGCACGGGCTCTCAGTAAATTGTACTGGTGATTGATTTATCAATGATTGGCATACTTGATTTACTAGTAAGTCCCTAATATAGTGCACCTTGTGTGCCCAGGGCCTGTGAATCAAATGCTACTAGTGGGCTAGCAGCACTTAATGTGCCACCCACCTGACCTGTAAACATGTCTCAGACCTGCCACTGTAGTATCTGAGTGTCTGTGTGGCCAGTTTTAAACTGCTGTTTCGACCTGGCAAGTGCACCCCCTTGCCAGGCCCAAACCTTCCCTTTTACTACATGTAAGCTACCCCTAAGGTGGGCCCAAGAAAGCCCTACAGGCAGGTGCAGTGTATTTAAAAGGTAGGCCATGTACTGGTGTGTTCTACGCATGTCCTTATATTGAAATACTGCTAAATTTGTTTTCACTATTGCAAGTCCTATTACTCCCATAGGGTAACATTGCCTTGAAATATCTTTTGAATGTAATTTCCCATTGGGAGCAACTAGAGAGATGGAGATCAGGGTCTCTGAACTCACAATTTAAAAATACTTCTTTTGGTGAAGTTGTTTTTTGGATTGTAAGTTTGAAAATGCCACTTTTAGAAAGTGTGTTTTTTCTTGCTAAGCAACATCACAAAATAAAATGATGGACAGAGTGTTGAAACTTTTGAAACACTCACCCCCAGTCACTGTCTGGGTTTAATCTATTGTTATTTTGCTTGCCACGTCACCCCAGTTTGGACCGAGCCACATGCAAATCAGTCTTGACCTCGCTTCCTATGAGAACAGTCCAACCTGAACGGCCAAGCCAAGTCCTCCTTGGACCAGAAACAAGCATCCCAGGACCGGTTTCAGGGTATCAATCCTCACCAGCCAGGCTAGCTTGAATCCACATGGCCCAGCGAGCCAGGGACCCACGTCTGGGCATACCCTAGCAACTTAGGGCGCAAATAGCAACATCACAAAATAAAATGATGGACGGAGTGATGAAACTTTTCACTCACTCACCCCAGTCACAGATCTGAGTTTAATCCATTGTTATTTTGCTCAGCACATCACCTCAATTTGGACCCAGCCATTTGCAAATCAGTCTTGACCCTGCTCCTCATGGGAACAGCCTAGCCCGAACTGCCAAGCCAGGTCCACCCTGGACCAGAAACAAACATCCTGGGACCGGTTTTGTGGTATCGCCCCTCATCAGCCAGGCTAGCTTGCATCCAAGTGGCTCAGCGAGCAAGGGACCCACGTCTGGGCAAAACCTAGCCACTTAGAGCGCACCATTGTGCACCTCTGCCTGGCTGTGGAATACACGTCTGGGTCAGGATGACAGTTGGGTTGTTTGTGCGTTCACTCTAAACAGTCACACAAAGGGGGCTGAGGTGTGTCCTGCATATACTGATGGCCCATCAGCAGGCCATCACGTTTTGCCTTCTTTCTGCCATTTGTTCTGACCTGTTTTGTTGTCTTTAGGACTCTGAGCGCTTTCCCGTTGCTGACCAGTGCTAAAGTGCAAGTGCTCTCTGTCTAAAAAGTATTGGTGATCGGTTTATCCATTATTAGCATATTTGATTTACTAGTAGGTCCCTAGTAGAATTCACCATGTGTGCACAGGGCATGTGAATGAGATGCTACTAGTGGGCCTGTAGCACTGATTGTGCCACCCACATGACATGTAGACATGTCTCAGACCTGTCACTGCAGTATCTGTGTGGGCAGTTTTAAACTGCCATTTCGACCTGGCAAGTGCAGTCACTTGACAGGCCCAAACCTTCCCTTTTACTACATGTAAGTCCCCCCTAAGGTAGTGTAAGAGAAAGAGCCCCTTCACCCTTCCTGCCCAGGGAGACCCATCTGTATGCAGATGAGTGTCCTGTGTTTGACTGTCTCAGTGGAATGCACAAGGGGAGTTGCCGACCAGCACTGACCAGACGTGGACAGGAGAGAGGCTGTAAGGCACAGATGGCAGCAAGGGCAGGGAAATGCCTACTTTCTAAAAGTCTCATTTCTGCAATAGTAATGTAAAATCCAACTTTACCATTAAGTAGGGTTTCTTACTACCATTCCAAACATACCAAATATGACAAGTCTGTTCATCTCAGATCATACATTACAACTTAAATACTTACAAGGGAATCTCTAATGCTGGCCTATGAGAGAAGCAGGCTTCATAGTAGTGAAAAACGACTTTGTTTTTTTTTCTTCACTACCAGCACAGGTAGCACCTAAAAGTACATTTCCTGACTTTTACTTACATTGCACCCTGCCCTATTGTTACCTAGGGCATACCATAGGGGTGACCTATATGGAAGAAAAGGGGAATTTAAGGCTTGGCAACAACTTTCAAAAGCTTAGTCGAAGTAGCAGTGTAACGGCACACAGGGGCTTAGCACTGGCAGACCCGGGGCATGGTTAGGTGGCTACTTAGGTGGGTGGCACAATCAGTGCTGTAGGCCCACTAGCAGTATCTAATTTACAGGCCCTGGGCACTTCTAGTTGACATTACTAGGGACTTAAAGATCAAAATAAATTTGCCAATTGGGTATGAGCCAATGTTACCATGTTTAGGGGAAGAGAGAGCACAAGCACTTTAGCACTGGTCAGCAGTGGTAAAGTGCACAGAGTCCTAAAACCAGCAAAAATGAGATCAGAAAAATGGAGGGAGGCAGGAACTAAGTTGGTGGAAGACCACCTTAGGGTTGTCGGATCTAACAAATAGTAAGCAGTAGCTTTCTATAGATCCGATTATATTAAGAACAATTAGTCATAGATGTAACTTGAAAATTATTTACTATTATATGGTTTGCCTAAACACAAAGACAATTGTATGTTATTTCTAATAAATTCCACTGGGTTCTATTCTTGAAGTGCTGTAAATGAACATTGAGTTCAATAGCTCTTCGTAAACTAAATAAGTGTGAAATGTAGTTCGTAATCCTATTTAATGACTCTTTGCGAAACTAACAAAGTGCAAAATATGGGTTCTTATCCAGACAGCAGATTTGTTTTTCAAGGTGCAAAATATGAAAGCATTGCCCAGGGAATGACATTTCCTAGAAAATGGCAAGTGTAAATACAAGTTTGTAACCATAATCGACAATTTATAGAAAAAAAAGTGTAAGTCTGTATCCTCATACGAATAGAGTGCAAGGTGTAATTCTCAGGTTTCAAGATGTTGTTCATGCATGAGAAATACTGGTTACAAAGACTCCTAACTTACACATAGCTTGTATCATGACGTTATGGCAAGGTTACTTTTGCCCACGAGGAAATTATAATACAAGTGTACGAGATGGCTGCCACCATCTGCGAGTATTGTGAGAGGCCCCTGGCTACATTCGCACATGTTGTCCTTCTCAACTGAAATCGGGTGTCAAGAATAGCGAGTCCTTCTGCAAGGCAAAGCTTCTGTCCAGGCGATACCTACATTCTGTGCAGTTTTCTATCATTTTCTTGGAGATGTGCACACACAGTAGATTTGGAGCAGCATGGGATCAGCATGCATGTGTTTCCCACTCTACATACTGACAAAATAAATCTGTTTTGCATTCTCTTAAAAAAATGAAAATATATACAGAAATGGATACTATTGAAACAGTGGGTAGCTGTGATACCATTCTAAAGCTAGCACAGAATATTAATGTGTGGGGAGAGTAGTCTGAGTTTGTAGGTGGGCAATGCTATCATTTTCACAGTGATAAAATGTAGCAGATGATTAGGGCGGGGTTACGAGCTAAAATGTGTGAATGCACCTGAAGACCTAAGATCTACAGAGGGAACAATGAACACAGTAGCCATAGTGTGCCAGAACTATCAGTCTCTTGAGTGCCACTTTGCATTCCCAAAATCTGTATGATGTGGAGATGTTTTAATGAACGGGGTGAACTGCAAAACCTTTTTGAAGTTTTCCTTACTGCAAGACAATTAACTTATTACAATCTATAATACTTTGTGTGTGATCAATTTGGAATGCACTGCTCTTATTTTTTCCATGCAAAGTTCACAACAAAAAACGCTCCCCTGAATTTCTGGGGGAAAATGCTGAACATACTGTTTAGCCTTTTGGGTGTTAGAATGGTTTATTTCTTCACAGAATCGTTTAGCATGAAACCATGAGAATACAGACTGACATTAATTATTTTTCTTCTTCTTCAGATGGAGTTGCCCAGCATTCATAAGGCTGAGTTTGGGTCTCCAACAAGACAGACTGATAGTCATTAAAACAGTTCTGCAGCATAACCATGAGCCTCAGTGTGTCTCCCTCCATTGGAAAATGAAGAAGAAAAAGCAGGTAGCCCTGGTGGAACTTTCCATCAGAGTCGCCAATGACATCTCCCGGAAGTTTCTGGAACTAAATGATATCAAGAAACTCTTGCGTTATAGGTTACAACCATATGAAGAAATATCAAAACTTGTAGCAGAGCTGAAGTCCCTCCTAGAGGCTGACCCTTTTGTGAAAATCAAGTTGGTGTTTGTGGAAGACAAAGGTACTGTGAAGGATCTCTTTATAATGACCTCTACCATGCAAGAAATTGCACAAAATGTGCCTATTCACCTCTACGTGGAGGTTCTGTCGAATTTCATTGCAGGTTTTGATTTGTACACAGTGTTGTGTGATGACTGCTCACGCTGGCGAGTTTGTGCATATTGTATTACAAAGGAGGGCACGTCCGATAGCCTGCTGTTCACTTTGGTGTCAATCTTGCAAAGTATCCCCAAGATAAACATGCAGGTGAATCAGATAACTGTGAGCCCTGAGATTCAGGATGGTCTTGACCTGGAAAAATTGGTTCCCTATGCCAAAGTTAGCTACTGCACCAAGTCCGTCTTGAAGATGCTTTACCAGAAGGTATCACACCTTGACGCCAATGTGCAAGCACGGATTAAGGACTCCCTGTTAACTCTAGCTCATACCCACTCTGCATCCCTTTATAGTCATTCTTTGAACGACCTGGTGGCCTTCTGCCCGGTGGACATCTTTCAGTATTACTACGATGTCTGGCATCTGCGGAGGAAGTACTGGGTGCAGGAGGACAGCAGTAAATGCAATACAGAGGACAGCATCTATAATACTCTGAGGGAACAACAGCGAAAGTTTGTGAACAAAGTAGGCCCTATACCCTATCTTTACCAAAGCCTGCATTTGATTCTCAGCAAGGAATTCATGGAGCTGGAATGTGGAGAATCTGTGCAGCTCCTGGAGACCAATGAAGCAACACATGGTGCAGGCATGTATGAATCATCTGAGGTCACATCAAAGGTATGCTGAAATACTCCTTTTTGTAGTACTCCTATAGAAATTACATAGTATATACAACAAAACAATTCTAAGTGTTATATTATGTTACTTGTTTTCATAGTGCATGTCTAACAGTTATTTGGCCTCTTAATTCCATTTCAGATGAGGACACACAAAACAAAGGTTTTGCAGTTTTGAAAGGGACATATTGCTAAAACTGTTTTCCACAAAATGTTGCTACTTGGGCAACCAATTTAAAACGTATTTCCTGAAAACAGGAGCACCCTAAAATAGCAGAATGCTTTATGTATTGATTTATTCAACGAGATTGATCTTGAGGTGACATCACCACAAATGATGAATGTTCTTCTATGGTACAGTGGTCATAGCATGGTGACACAGTATTTTCCCATAAATGCTGCATTGAGAGATGTTGGCTCAGCGAGGCAATTGCAAAGCTAACAATAAACAACCATTGGCAAAGCCACTATGTCTTGCCTCTCTGAAAGGTGCAATTTCTAGATGTCCCTCTTGAGTCAGATGCAAACGCTTGAAAAGACTTTCACAAAGCTCCAGTAGCACAGGGTGTTATTAGATATAGCTCTTAAGCCAGGTACAAGTGTTTTATCCATCCCAAGCAGTACCTTTGACCCTCATTAGAGGTCCTAGAAATGTCCTCCACTGCCCCATGAGCTCCAGACAGAAAGAGAATTATGACGAGTGCTGACCCCCTTGAATCAATTTCTCTCTATGTATACATACATATGTGTGCATTCTCTAGTGGCGGTTGCCACTAGGTAGTTATATTTTGGACCATGTTTCCATAGAAAAAGCGTTTTTTGACTGGCCTATATCTTTGGCACCATTTGACGAATCTTCTTGGCATTCTCCCCAAAAATGCTCCAGTGATTCTTGTTGCGCATGGATAGTTTCAGGGTGATCTGTCAAGCGGGGGCAGAGAAGAAGAGAAGGTCAAAAAAGTTGTGTTTCCGTTATTAATTCCCATAGGAGCTTTGAACAAGGCTACAGCCCGAGCCACTGGACGGAATTACACCAAAGGGCTCCAGCGCTTTTTTACTCTGAAGCCCTCAGGTGAGCTAAGTCCCAGGGGCATTGCTAATTTGATGCGGTAGGGCGGTCCCCTCCCGCGCAGACCCAGGGACCACCACCTCACCGGGGCTTTTATGCTACTGAGTGCAGGGTGTCACGCGCCCCACCCTGCACGCATGGAAGACAGATGAAAATATTGCTCCCGCAAGCAGGGAGCGGCTATTAAAAGCAGCTCCCTGCTTCTGGGAGCAACGGCGGCTCCTTCAGGATGCGGGGAGCCGGCTAGGACCGCAGGGGCCTTGAGGCTCCCTCCATGAACCTGTTACACACTCACACTCAGAAAAAATCTCTCTCTCTCTCTCTCTCTTCCTCTTGCTCTCACTTCCTCTCTCTCTCTCTCTCCCTCTCTCTCGCTCTTCCTCGCTCTCGCTCTCTCTCCCTCGCTTCCTCCACGTTCTTCCCCACCCCCATAACAGGATGGGAGAGAGATTGTCATTGCATGATCTCTCCATGCAATGACTTCAAAGAATTAGACTAGCAAGATCTGTCTATAGTTAAGTTTTGATGCAAAGAAGAACTGAGTCTCTTCTTATCTACTGGTAAAGCTCTTGGACTGTCACTCATTATGTTTTATGGTTCAAATCCTAGTAGCTCAAGGCACTGGGTCTGTTTATTTACTAGTCTATAGACTTTTCAATCAATCAATAATTTGTAAAGCACACTACTCACCCGTGAGGGTCTCAAGGCGCTGAGGAGGTGGGGCAGGGGGGTGGTGCTACTGCTCGAACAGCCAGCTCTTGAGAAGTTTCCTGAAGGTAAGGAGGTCTTTGGTCTGGCGCAGGTGGGTGGGAAGAGTGTTCCATGTTTTGGCGTGAGGTGCAAGAATGATCTACCGCCGGTTGTAGTTCTGCGGACGCTTGGGACGGTTGCGAGGGTGAGGTCGGTGAAGCGGAGATACCGGTTCGGGGTGTAGAAGGAGAGTCGTCTGTTGAGGTATTCTGGTCCGGTGTTGTGCAGTGCTTTGTGAGCGTGGGTGAGGAGAATGTTAAACTTTCCTAGTAATGGAACATTCATGTCTCTTTCCTCTCGAAGTGTCGGCTGACCGTCATAGTTATGTATGGACAAAGCATAATAAGGAGTCACTTATGGCCTAATGGTTAAGTTCTCAGACCCTCACACTGACAGATGAGGGTTCTACTCCAGGTGTGTCAGTGATAATTTCCCTCCTTCAATTTTGTTTAAACTTTAAAAGTTGAAGGTTCAAACTGAAAGGCGATTCCACTCTTTTTAATTGACAAAGATATTATTCTTTTCAATTTGACCAGAAATATCTCATTCTAAGGGTATCATACATCAAAGTCACGTTATCTCTCTCACTTTCTTTTTCAATCTTTTTCTTCCACTCACACACCCACTGAGACCCTTACACATCCACTCAAAGACCCATTCACACACCCACTCAGACCCTTGTGCAGACCATTCACAGCCTCATGCACCCATTCACAGACCCTCACACACCCACCACCCACTCACAGACCCACTGATAGCCTCATGCACCCACTCACAGACCTGCACACACACTAACACACCCACTAAGACAATGATGTATGCAGTCTCACACCCAGACAGACACAGCCACTCTCATCCCCAGATATACCCTCTCACATCTATTCTCACACCCAGGGAGACAAGCTGCAGCCAACTCTTGCCATGCATGCTAAAGGTCTGTGCTCAATGTAGGGTTGGTTGGTTAGGGGGGTTTGGCTGCAGGGTCTGGCTGAAGGCCAGGCCTTGCGGGCAATCCCTGCTGTGCATGGGTGAAGGCTGTGTACGATGCAAGGTTGTGTGCTTTTAGGTAGTTCGCCTCAGGGTCTGACCTGTGGCCAACCGCCGCCGTGCACAGGCCAAAGGCAGTGTGTGACGGTAGTTATATTAAAGTATAGTCATGAAAATGACTATACGTTAAAAAAACATAGAAATTCTCTGAAAAGAGCAAAAGATACAAGGATGTTACTGTAGGAAATATAATTTGAAAAACCATAGAAATTCACTGAAAAAACAAAGGTTATTGGGACTTCATAGTTTGGCTCACATTTGAAACGTACAAAACCATAGAAATTCACTGAGTTAGAGACTAGGCCAGACCCTGTAGCCATCCCCCACTGTGGACTGCATTCAGCAAAGGGTATATTTTCAGAAAAATTGGATGGAGTACATACTTTTAAAAAAAGTCATTGGCAAAACAAGATTGAAGTGAAGTTATGATTGCCTTTGGGCAAATCCCGTTACCATATATTAACATCTAGCAGCCATGGAAACCATGGTAACCAATGGTAATGTTGCATGTAATCTGACCTTTAAGATTATTTATTGCTAATTGCATCTGTCTCCTGCAGGGAGACATCATGAGTATTGCATTCGGTGCAAATTAGGGTTGACATGGCTGTTGGGTAAGTTGGACGTCGATATCACACCCGTTCAGTTACATCATCACCAACCCCCACTATGACGCCTCTGACTAATCCAGTGGGGAAGAAGGGTCGAACGTGCAAATCGAACAAACTACGCACCAGACTCCGGTACCTGGGTCGGGGCCTAGAACGAAGATGGGATGAGAGGAGACTCGATGCCCATTGGGCGACAAGACCTATAGACAGGGGTGGAGCCGACACCAGACTGGCATCAGTACCGAAGCAGGCTTTGACATCGATCCTTGCATTGGCACCGAAGAAATTACACACAACACCGCTGGAGAAGCAACCGGATCCTAAAAAACACTAATTGTCGAGCCATTCGGAAACCAAACAACCATCAGCTCAGACAAACCTTGGTCAGTCTTCAACGCCAAAGAAAAACCTGGTTACATTCACCACCAAAACACAGGTGCCTTCCTCGGCCACACTAACAGTGCCAGAGAAGCAGGCCAAAACAACACAAAAACACTTGCAGCAAGACAAAGAAGGCAATGTTTTTGAAGAACTATGTAAATATATGTAGAAACGGCAACATAAGCACTCATCCAAAATACAAGAGTCAAGTTTTAGAGGTCCCACAATCACTACCTGGAAGAGAGGCTTCCGATCATGGGGCCACAAGTCCCATGTCATTCAGCCAACCACTGTCCCCTTACTCAAGGTCACCTTTCCCCTACACATGAAGAGGAGGAGGGGTAAAGCCCTGAGCTTCAGGAGTATGACTCAGGCTCTCAAAGGGATATAAAAATCACTCCAGACTTTTGGGATGACTATGCAATGGTCCTTCCAGATAAGACATAGTCACTAATCCCAACTAAAACTTCTCCAACGGATGACATCTCCTCATATCATTGTGTCATACCAAGTGCTGCGGAATACCATAAGCTCCTTATGCAGACCACAGAGGAGGAAACTGACTTTTTGGTGGAAACACTTTCCAAAACTGAACATACAGTTCAATATCTACCTATGATAGGCTCCATATTAAATGTCTCAGAGGACATCTTTAAAGACCCAGTCAAATTGAGGATGCTAACGTAACGTAAATATAGACTTTTTATATCAGACCCTATATACATCAGGGGACACCCTACTGCAGACTCCCTAGTTGTCACCAGAGCTCGGAAGAGAACAGCATCATAAGGTATGGAGAAACTCCACTTCCATAAATTAAACGCATCAATGCTGCAGGCAAAAGGGTGGCTACAGGGCATGCCAACCACAGGCAAATCGGAAATTCTTTTGGGCTAGTGTTACCTTACAATATGGCTACCTGGGATGAGATGCAGCACTTAAAACAACATCTCCCAGAACAATACAAGAAAAAAAGGGGGAAATCTGGTTGCTAAAGGGAGACGGATCTGAAATGCATGCATTTTATGTGCCCTAGACAGTGAAGACACCCAGCACAATGCAGTAATTTTTCAGTAATGCTTAATACTGTAATGCATGGCTCCACATATTGAGCTTTATGCCAGAAGTGCAAAAGCACATTCTGAACATTTCTTTTGATGGTGAGCATCTCTTCAGCCCAGAGGTTGACACACAACTGGAGAATATTACAAAGACAAAGAAACAGCCAAATCAATGGGGGCCTTGCAGTCCACTATGCAAAAGCAACAGCCCTTTTGGCATTATGAAAGGAGAGTGGCATCCAAAAATACCACACCAGAGACCTCAAGCTATCAACACCAACAAAAGCAATACCACCAGCAAGCAAGGAAGGGGTATTACAGAAGTGCAACAAATCAAGAGGAAAATGTAGAGGAACAACACCCACAAAGGGAGCATCTACCACCAAACAGTGATTCACCAATAATTCCTTCAGTCACAAAACACCTTTTGGAGGGAAGGCTACAACACTTCCATCAGATGGCCAGAGGTAACATCAGACCAATGGGTGTTAGACATCATCACCTAGGGATATTGTCTGGAGCTGAAACAACAACCTCCAAATATCCCAACAAGAAAACACATACTAAATCCGCAGCATCTACACCAGCTGAAGGAACTAGTAAAAACATTATTACAAATAAAAGGGCCCTAGACCTGTCCAATCAAACACCTAGGGTGAGTAGTGTACTCACTATACTTCGTAATATTAAAAAAGGATGGGACACTTTGTCCTATACTGGACTTGCGATACTCAATCAATACATAATTTTCAAACACTTTCACATTGTGACACTTCAAGATGTGACACCACTACTACAATAAGGCGACTTCATGACTGCATTTGACCTACTTCATATCCCAGTCCATCCGGCACATCGCAATTTCTCCAGGTTGTGATAAGTGGATGTCACTATTAGTTCAAAGTACTAGCATTTGGGGTAAAAACAGCCCCTCAAGTGTTCACCAAATGCCTAGCTATAGTAGCTGCACATCTTAGAAGGGAAAACATATGTCTCCCCTTATCTGAATGATTGGCTGATCAAGAGTTCCAGCTAACAAAAATGTCTACAGAACAGGCAAACAATTATCAACCTCTTACACTTATTGGGGTTTACCATAAATACTACCAAATCCCATCTGTAACAGCTCCAGATACAACCTTACCTTGGAGCCATACTCAGCAAAAGCTTACCTAATCCAAAGAGGGTTCTTAATCTCTAGAACCAACTGTCTCCTTTTCAGCGACATCGTCGCCTGCCAGTCAAAATGGTGATGCCCCTTCGAGTTTTGATGGCTTCTTGCATTAAGATATTTCCACAGGCACAACTACATCTGAAATGCCTATACGAATGCTTAGCATCACAATGGTCAGAAGTGGGGGCAGCATGGAGGATGTAGTGTTGGTTACGTTCAAGGTCCATCAAGCACTACAATGGTGGAATATACAAAACACCCAAAAGGGCTGAGCCATCAGGGACCTAATCCCATAGGTGAAAATCATGAAGGATGCATCACTCATGGGATGGGGTGCTCACATGGAGGAGATTGTGCTGCATGGACAGTGGGTGGCTCAACAACAAACATTCTGCATCAGTGTTCTGGAATTACTAGCTGTACAGTTGGCTCTCAAAGCATTCCTACTCAGCATAGCACAGACAATATGACAGCAACGTACTACATCCAGAACCAAGGAGGGACACATTAATTGAAGCTATCCCAACTAGCACAAATCACATGGAAATGGGCCATTAGACACAAGATCCACCTTCTGACAGAATACATACAGGGGTTGTCAATTCACAGGCAGACCTACTGAGCAGGTCACAATTACAAGTCCACAAGTGGGAAATATACACTCAAATCGTACAAACATACTTCCACTAGTGGGGGACTCCAACAATAGATCTCTTTGCCACCGAACAAAATGCAAAATGCCAAAACGTTGCATCCAGGACCAACATCCACAGTCCAAAAGCAATGCTCCATTGCTGAACTGGTCGGAGATATTTGCATACGCTTTTTCACCTCTGCCACTCATTCCAAATATGGTCGAGAAACTCAGGCAAACATCACTAAAGATGATAACAATAGCTCCAACATGGGCACGACAAACATAGTATATACAGAATTGCTGGCGCTCTCTCTCTAGTACATCACTAGAAGCTTCAGAACATTCCAGATCTTCTCACTCCCAGTGTGGCAGAGAGTCAGGCATCTCAATGTTCAACAGCGCAGTCTAGCTCCTGACGTAGTAGAAATTAGGTACCTAGAATTACCACCAGAATGTATGTACTGAGGGAAGCTGGCAATCTATGTAGTGTACTACCTTATTGGTTTACAGGGTAAAAGTAATACTTCCAAAAGCTCTCTTTTGTGGTAATGTAGGCTAGCAGTTAGGGTTATCAGAGGGTAGTGCTAAGCATTTGTTGAATACACAGAGTCAATAAATGAGACACAAACCAAGAAGAAACTCAAGACCAATGTGTAGAAAAATAGTTACTTTGTTTTTCATAATGTTTCAACACCAGAACACTTCAAGGGTAACTACTGTTGCAATTGTTGATTAAGCTAGTAAGTAACACTTTTGCTCAAACGCGCTTTTACACTGTGAAAACTTTAAAGTCATTAAAGACTGCAAGGGTGTCCTTGTAGGCAGTTCTTGGGGGTTCTCTGTAGGTTGGAGGGTGCTATGTGGGGTAAGATCACTAGGGACACTAGCAGTACAGTTTTACCTGCCCTGGGACATCTGGGTGCATTGGTGCTAGTCGAGTCAGGTGCCTTGCGCACTGCACAGCTGGTGACAAGGGGGGGCACCTAGAGAAGAACTACCTGGGGGTAATTGTGGACAAGTCTGGGAACTCCCAGCAGGGAGCTTGGTCAGAGGAGGTGCTTGGGAGCAAAGAGATACTGTTGGAATCGTCAACATGGGCCGTGGAGCCCGGGTGCAGCAGGTCATTTTCATTGGTGCTCCTGTGTCAAGGCCCTACTGTTCTTTGGTGGACCTGCAAGAAGAGAGGCAAAACAGGGCATCAGAACTACTCTTGGTGATGTCCTCTGTGATGCTGCCGTTCCTTGATGGCCATCCCTCGGTTTTGGCACTGGCGTCTGGATGGACTCCAAACAAGCTTTTTTTGCTGCAAGGGTTCCGGTAACCCAGGCACTGGTGCAGTCCATTTCCGGTATGTCCCAGGGTCTTCTCACTTGGTGGGTTGACAGGTTCGTCCTGCTGGAGCTTAGTGACCTTTTCCTGGATGGCTGCTGGTCAGAAGCTCAGCATGCCGAATGTTGTAGTTGGTGTCTGCAGAATGCAGAGAAGTGACTCCTCCACTCCAGTGGAGGTGCTGATGACTTGGTGAAATGCTGGAGGCCCTCTGAGGCTTTTGGAGGATGCCCAGCTGCAGGACATGTTGGGGATGTCATGATTGTCAGGACAGGAGCAGGTAGGCCGGCAAGGTTTTGCACCAAAAGTCTACCAGCAATCTGCAATTCTTGCTTCTTCAGCTCTTCTGTGTCTTCTTCTTCTTGAGTCAGACGAATCTGTTCTTCTGGTGTCAGGGGGCCACCTAAATACTGAATTTAGGATGTTTAGGGGACTGTAGAGGAGTAGTCAGTGAGCTACTTATCCTTAGCGTGACTACCCTTAGGGTGACTACGCCCTCTACATGATCACTCCCTGTGGGAAGTGAGCATAACTATGTCCCAGAGTTCCTAGTTCCGCCAAAACCAGGATAGTGGAACTCTTCCTTGAGTGTCCACTTCGGGTAGCCCACCTTAGGGGTGTGACTAGCCCAAAGAAGTGACATGCCTACTGACGAGTGCCCACCTCACACCTTAAGATGGCTTCCCTGTTCACTTGCAGTGTCAAAGTAATTGGATTAGACATCACTGGATTATATATGCTCACTCAGATATGTCCTCATATCAGATATAATGCACCCTGCCTTAGGGCTCTAAGGCCTGCTCTAGCGGTGAGTTACATATATTTAAATTCAGTGACTGAGGTATTGAACACAATGTGTGTGCCATGTCGGGTTTTCACTCTTGGTTGCACCATGGCACGCAGTCTACGATGGCAGGCTGTATGCGGGGGGGGCCCTTAGGGTTCACAGGCTGCAGCCCTTAGGGGGTCCCTCTCCACTACCCAGGCCTTAGGTACCAGAGGTTCCATTTACTAGGGACTTATAGTGGTACTGTAGTGTGTGCCAATTAGATGCTATTTAGACAGTTTACCTCAATTTAGGAAAAGAGCACTTGCACTGGGGACCTGGTTAGAAGGGACCCAGTGCATCTCAGCTGAAAAGCCTCAGTACCAGTGAGCAAAAAGTGGGGGTGGCTTTGTCAGAAAGGGCACCTTCCTACATGGACATTCTAAAGGAAGCCAAAAGACCAACTACAAGAGCATGTTATGCAGCAAAATGGAAACGCTTTGTTCACTGTTGTGCTACAAACAACATAAATCCCTCAGCACCATCTGAACGACAACTAATGTGTTACTTGTCACACCTTCAAAAATCACATTTAGCATACATACCTATAAAGCTGAACTTAGCAGCAATTGCTGCGTACCTACAAAACCAAAAACTATTTTCCTCATACCTGCCATAAAAGCACTTATGGAGGGATTCAAAAGAGTCTTTTCACCACATACATTGTATCATCATGAAGCTTAAAAACTGTGTTGACACGATTCATGTCTGCACCATTGAAAACCTATGCATAAATGCCAGCTACAATTTTTTATATGTAAAGAAGCTTTCCTTTTGCAATTACATCACTAAGAAAAGTAAACGAAATACATGCACTGACTATTGAGGAACCTTAGTCCAGGTATTCCAAGACAAGGTTTATCAGCGAACAAACCCAAAGTTTCTGCCAAAAGTTATAACATCTTTCCACTGAAATCAGACATTGGATTTACCGTTTTTTTTTTTCATAATCACAGAAACGGTTGCAGAAAGAACAATGCATACGCTAGATGTTAATGGCACTCTTACGTACTATGTGAAAAGAACTAAAACATTTAAAAAAACACAACTATTTGTTGCTTTTCCAAATCCAAGGAAAGATAATCCCATCTCAAAAGCAGGAATTGCTATAAGGATAGTAGATGCACATAAATTTGCTACATCAAAGCAAAACAAACACTACCCACAATGCCAAGGGGTCATTCCACAAGTAAAAATGGAACACCTGTGGCTTTTTTGGGAAATATGCCTCTAACAGACATTTGTAAAGTGGCAACAAGGACAAATCCCCACACTTTCACTAAACACCACTGTGTGGATGTGCAATCCAAACAACAAGCACTAGTAGAACAAACCGTTCTAAGCACATTGTTTCAAGCAAATGCACCATCTGATGCCTAAAGCCATCGCAAGAGGAGTACTGCTTTATAGTCTAGGCATAACATGTGTATCTGCAGCCAACACATGCTACAGATGGATTATGTTATTTACCCTGTAAGCATCTAATCGTATGCATCTTCCCGCCTCCCTGGAAGGTAGTAGATAATGGTATATTTACACTTTACATTTAAGCATGTTCAACAGCAAATGCTAACTTAGCAAACTACATCCGCACTTCCTGAATAGCAGGGAAAAACATTACACTTTAACAAAGGAGCCAATTAACATGGGCAACGCCTCGAGGAGGAGGAGGAGATATAACACACAACATTTACCATAAAAGACTTCCTTGAGAAAAACAAGTTGCAAAGTCCGGGCCCAAAACTAGATGGAAGCAGTGTGCATAGCATGTGAATCTGCAGCACTACATGCTATGAATAGATTTGCCATTATAGAATATACTTTGTTCCTATTTGATGATCCCTTTTTTTAATTTTATTTATTGACTTTTGCAATAAACAAGTACAGTAGAACTTCAGTACAATATGCATTCTAGATTCAAATACAATAGGAAATTGGTCAACCGATAATCTTCACATCACAAGAATGCACTGGGAAAGTATAAGAGATGGGAGAGGAAAAATAAGGGGGGGGAAGGGAAGTTAATGAAGGTGGTTCAGGATGAATAAGGGAGAATAAAGAACAAACGAGTTAGCCACGCTGTGGGATTTATACTTCACATAGTCAATAGAATTTAGTAGTAACAGGCTCCTCAAAATAGAATGTCAGGGCATCAGCCCTCAGGGGCAGGGCAGTCAGGCAAGGCGCCACTTGAGGAGATATAGTCGAGCACATTGGTATCCGAGAGGGTACCACAGGGAACAGATGCATACTCAATTGTGTTTAAATGAAGTCCGAGGTAATTCACCAACGGGCCACAGATGTCCTTTGGACGTGTGCGGATGGGCATCAGTTCCCACTAGGCCTCTAACAGCTCCTGGCAAGCAGCAGCATCTTGAAGCCACTTTCTCCTACTGGGCACTTGCTGCCTTCCCCAATACATTGCCACCCTACGCATAGCCACCAGCAACAACATAGCCACCAACTGACGGGCCTCCTAGGTAACCTGTTTGACATAGCACAACTAGGGGCGAACACTCAGGAGAATGAGTTGTGATACTAGTCATATCACTAAATACTTCTTCCCAGTAGTCCCATATCCAGGGCATTCCCATGCCAGGTGGGGAAAAAGCAGTGTCACACAACGCCCACAGCGAGTATCATTAATGAGACCCATTCGCAGCAGACGCATAGGTGTGTGTGATAGATTCTCTGCAGAAATTTAAAGTGAATCTAGTTCAACCTGTAGTTTGGGGATAGGGCTTTAGCCTGGGAGCAGCAGTAGATCCATTGTTCCTCGCTTATTGCCACACCAATGTCATCCGACCAAGTCTGGCAAGCAAATGTCACTCAGATCGGCACAGCTTTCTGCATACTAGGGGCTGCCAGAAATGTGTCATAGAAACCTCTCAGTAACACTCAGAGCTGATAATAAGTCATTGTGTCCAGGAAAGAAGCTGCAAAACCCTCAAACACCTGCTGGTGGGCAACAAGGGTACCATTCGAGTATACCGCTCATAAGGAGGTCAGCCGCATCTGATGCAGACGCACATGCGTCCCACCGTCAGCGGCCATCAGGAGTAGCGGGTGTCCCAAAACAGGAACAGACTGTGCAAACATATGGTCAAGGTGCGCTCTTCTCCACAGCTCATTTACACGCCTGTACCATGCATGCCCGGTATCCACCTGGTGTCTGACATGCTGGACGGGGCCATACAAAGCCATCTGAAGTGGGCACCGGGCCATATGGTCAAGCACATTGGCAGGTGATATTGTATAGGGTATAGGCAGTAGTGCACAAAGTGTGCCTGGGTGCTGATGAAATACAAGTCCATATCGGGCGCCTCCAGTCCACCCTGCTCAGAGGGGAGTGTCAGTACCTCCTATGCCACCTGTGGGTGTGTACTGGCCCATGACAACAGAACAAAGTGGGAGCACAGTTTTTGTCGAAAGCAAGCTTGTATATGGAGTGTGTCAACATCAGGGCAGTGCGCGCTCTAAGGGTGACTGGAATGCAAAAATACAACACTTCCAAGATAACGTAATTCATGCATTATGCTGATGTGCTGTTGTTTAACCTTTTGCATTGCAGAGTTGAATCCTAAAGACTTATATTCAAGGTGCTTATAAATACTGTTCATTTGCAATGTATTGCTGCAGGTTTTCAGAGTGTGTCAGGGTGTGGTCCCTTTCCAGGGCTTCCTGGAAGCTTCCTCTGCAGCATGACTGGGTGTGGTTGTGGGCTGGGCCAAGACTCTATATAAGGGAGCCAGCCCAGCTCCACGTGCTCTCTATTCAGAGGTCCCGGTGCAGTGCAGCAGCAACTTCCTGAGCTCCTGTTCCGGAGGCCTACTTTGATCTTCCAGGCCTTGCCCTTCACTTTGTTGTTGATTCTTGATCAGGGCGGTAGGACGGAGGTCGGGCTGGGCCCCCGATCCCGTTCTCGAAGGCTTTCGAGTTCTTGGGCCTAATTTTCATGATAAATTATTTTACCTTGTGCGTGTGAATGTGCGCTTGGCTTTTTCTGGCATTTGCATGCTAGCATTCGAATCGGCAAGACGCGCCATTCATTTCTTGTGCTAAATACATGTTATTCATTGTGCACTACCATTTCTTGGCATTCACATGGTGGCATTCGAATTGGCAAGACGCGCAATTCATTTCTTGTGCTTAACTCGTGATATTCATTGTGCGCTACCATTTCTTGCCATTCACATGGTGGCATTCGAATCAGCAAGACACGCGATTAATTTTTTGTGCCCGGGAACAAGGGAATCAGTAGTTTGTGATCCATGAAGATGGTGAACGGGTGTCCGTATAATCAAATATAGAAGTGTCTGCAGTCCCTTAGAATGACGATTGCTTCTTGTTCAGCCTGGAAGTAGCGTTGCTCTGTTGGTGTGAGCGTCTGGCTGGCATAAGCAACTGGTGCCCACTCACCACACTCCTCACACTTGGCCAGCATAGCTTCTAGCCCAATGGGGCTGGCATCCACAAGTATTGAGAGTCTTTCTTGAGATCAAAATATACAAGCGTTGTATCGGCTGATAATGCTGCCATGGTCTGCTTGAAGGCCTCCTGTTGTTCATCTCCCCACCCCTAGTGTCTAATAGACATTTTGAGTTCTCTGAGGGGACCAGTGATGTCTACTAAGTTTTGCATGAAAGATCTGCAGTATGCTACTATACCAAGAAAGCTGGCAACGTCTGACATAGAGAAAGGAGCGGGTGCGTCCTGAGTATCTTTTACGTTGTCTGGGTCAGGTCCAATCCCTCGGTCAGAAAATCTGTAACCAAAGAAACTGATGTTCCTTAGAAAGTCACACTACTCCCTATGGAGGGTTTGATTAGACCATGCTCCTTGAATCTGGTGAATACAACTCTGAGGCGAGTGAAGTGTTCATCAAGGGTTGGGGCATGTACCAGAATATCATCACTCACATTTAGTACATTCGGGAGGTCATGCAGAACCCCTTTGACTGTGTTAAAATATTTTGGCTGTGCTGGGGATTCCAAAGTTAAACCAGGTGTACTTCCAGAGGCCAGCATGCGTGGAGAATATGGTGATTGGTTGAGAGTCTGGGTGCAGACGTATCTGGTGGTAAGGTCAGTTTTGAAAAACCTCTTTGACTCAGAGAATTCTACAGTAATGTCTTCAAAGATTGGCATTAGATGATGCTACTGTTTGATCACTAGGTTACGCATTCTCATATCTATGCAGATTCATAGTTTAGTTTAGTTTAGTTTATTTTTGTAGAGCGCATGGCTACCCGGGGGCATCCCAGCGCTAAAGTACACCATGAATGTCGGAAGAGCCAGGGGAAGCAGATTAACTGGGAAAGAGAATGGTTTTCAACTTCCTCCTAAAGAGAAGTTCAGAGGATTCCTGACGGCATTCAAAGGGCAGGGCATTCCAGAGCCGAGCAGCCCTGATGGAGAACGAATTACCTGCCCATGATCTCTTGACCGATTGGATGTAAACCTGTCGAGAAGAACGAGATCTAAGAGGTCTAAGGGGCAAGTAAAGAAAGATCCGTTTTCTAAGGGAAAGGGGACCCTTATTGTGTAAGGCTCTGTGAACAAGACACAGAGCTTTAAACTGAATGCGCTGCTTAATCGGGAGCCAATGAAGAGCTGCAAGTGCTGGTTTAGCGGAAAGATGCCTTGGGGTATTCATGAGAAGTCTAGCTGCCGCGTTCTGCGTAACCTGCAGCCTCTTTATTACATAATCTGGAGAACTAAGATATAGAGAGTTCCCGTAGTCCAGGTGGGAGAGAACTAGGGCTTGTACAAGAATTCTTCTGGCAGCGAATGTCAGAAGTCCAAGAATCTTCCTGACACTTCTAATTAAGCCGAAGCAGATTCTTTTAGCTTGTGGCTCCATAGTTAAGCGTGGGTCAAGCAGAAAGCCGAAGCTTTTTACTTGTGTTATTGGAAGAGGCAGGCTGTTAAAAGCCTCAGAGTACATATCCAGAGGGACGGCAGGGGCGCCATTACCTATAATCATTACCTCTGATTTGCTGTCATTAAATTTCAGTTTCGACAGGGTCATCCAGTCCCCAATATCTTTCATGCAGTCGGTCAGGTTGGCAGAGGGGGAGTCCCTACTACTAGAGAGGGAAACCACCAATTGCGTGTCATCAGCATAAGTGACCATAGAGAGGTTATAACGAGCGACTACTGTGGCCAAGGATGACAGATAGATGTTAAACAAGGTGGGGCTTAAAGATGAACCCTGCGGGACTCCACACGATAGAGACCTGACGTCAGACAAAAAAGAGCGATCCAAGACTTGAAAGGATCTTCCTGTGAGGAAGGAGGAAAGCCAGGCAAGGGCTGGACCTCCTAACCCTATCTTGGAAAGTCTATCAAGGAGAAGAGTATGATCTACAGTGTCAAATGCTGCACTAAGATCAAGGAGGGGTAATAGCAGCATGACCACCTTGATCTAGAAGTTGCCGAGCAGATTCAGTTACAGTAAGGAGTGCCGATTCTGTACTGTGATGGGTTCTGAAACCCATTTGAGAAGGATGTAAATGATCGTGGCTCTCAAGATGCCTGGTCAATTGCAGGTTCACGTGCTTCTCCAGAATTTTTGCCAATATAGGAAGAAGGGCAATGGGTCGATAATTATCCAAGACCGAGGGATCCAGCTTAGGTTTTTTTAAGAGAGGGTTTATGATTGCATGTTTGAGGGAACTAGGAAGAATACCAGCGGACAAGGAATTATTAAGTATTTCTGTCAAAGGACCAACAACAATATCTGCTGCCTTCAAAAGAATAGAAGGAGGGGCCGGGTCCAAGGGAGAACCCGATTTGATATTAGCAAGAAAATTCCCAATCAGAGTACCTGTGAGGGGGGGGAAATTGGTTAACTGGGTCAAACCCGTAGGAGAATTCATCTCCTGCCCCATGAGATTATTCTGAGAGGGAGATAGAGGAAAACTGGAGTATATCTTGTTAATCTTGTCTTGAAAGTGAGCCGCTAATACATTACTATGCATAATAGAAGCTTCCACCGGGGAGGGTGGCATAGGGGGTATAGTGAGCTCCTTAAAGATCTGAAAGATTTATTTCTGAGAAGTGGACGAGTTCTCTATTCTACCGCTGCGAAGAAGATGATTTGTTCCTAATTCATAACATGATCTTTTTGTGTTAATGTAAAACATTTGTTTTGGTATTTTTTCCTGAGAGACCTGGATGAAAGATGAATAAAATGCTCATGAGATCATTATCAGTGGCTGGCTCTTTGGATTCGGATTTCCCACCCTAATGAACCCTTTTATATTGTGCCTGAGTCGCTGTATCCATGCTGCTTTGTCTCTGCACTACACTTTCAGGGCGTTTCAGGAATGCACTGTTGCTCAGGGGAACATGGTGCATCTGTGGCGTTCCTGTTGCGTGATGAGCCTTAGGTGTCATTGGAGGTGACCAGCGGACACACACTGAACCATGAAGGGTAGCTGGTGTATTCTTAGGCTGCAGGGGCCATGCTGTGTTTGTCTATCGAGCAGTTTATGTCTGGCAGTTAAGCAGACTGGGTGGAAGGGTTGAAGGGCAGCCTGCAGCATTGAGGGGATAAAGATCTGGTGATGCCTGCTTGGATAAACTGCTTATCATTTGCTTGTCTGTTAGAAATGGGGTCTCTAGTTGGCAGTGGTTTGAACCATGTCCAAGTAAGTACCCTCGCTATAGCCAGGGTAAGGGAGTCACACAGCTAAGGTAACCCCTGCTCATCCCCTTTGTGGCTTGGCATGAGAAGTCTGGCTTATCTCAAAGGCAATGTGTAGAATATGTGTACGCACACACAGTAACACAGTGAAAACATTACAATAGGACGCCACACCAGTTTGGAAAAATAGCCAAAATTTATCAGATTAAAACAAGACCAAAATACAAAAATCCAACATACACAAGTCAAGATATCACTTTTTAAAAGTTCAAGCAAGTCTTAATCCATAGCAATCAATGTACGTTTCTCTTTAGCACAAAGTACTTGGGATGCGTCAGAAACAAAGATGATGGGGGCCACAGGGAAAGTGAGGTGCCGGAAAAACAAAACGCTATATTGATTCCTTCCTGTGCAGGGGATGTGATGTGTCGATTCTTTCCTCGCAGGTGAGATGATGCGTTTGTCCCTTACTGGCAGCTGAGGTGATGCGTTGATTCTTCCCTTGCAGGAATAGCCCTGTATCGATTTCGGCGTGAGACAGACACTGCGTCGATTCTCTATCCGAGGGACTGGCGCCGTGTCGATGCTTCAGCCATAAGGCAGGCGCTAGGTTGATTCTTCCGGCACGTTGATGCGTGGATTGTCTCATTCAGATCACCAGCTTGCACTTTCAAGAGCCCATGGACTGGAGTTGGCACCACTTGGCAAGTTAGGACTCACAGAAGAAGAGACCAGGCACTGGCAAATAACGCTGTTGATGTCCCTTAGACTTCATAAAAGAGCCAAGCTCAGTCTAAGCCCTTGAAGAACCTTTGGAAGCAGGATGTAGAAAGGCAAGTCCAGTCCTTTCACTCCCAGGACAGAATCAGCAAGCAACAGGCCAGCACAACAAAGCAACAGGCAGAGTGGCAGTCCCTTCTACAGGATCCAGCTCTTCTTCCTGGCAGAATTTCCTCAGTCCAGAAGGATTCTTACTATATGGTTTCAAAGGTCCAGTACTCCAGTACTTACACCCATTTCTGTCTTTGAAGTAGGCAAACTTCAAAGAGAAGTCTTTTTAGTGCGCACCGACCCTGCCTTTCCCTGCTCTGAACTGAGACGCACTCCAGGGGGTCAGAGACTGCTGTGTGTGAGGATAGGCATAGCCATATACAGGTGCAAGTGTCAGCTCCCAGCTCCTCCGCCACTCTATCTCAGGAAGACACATCAGGATATGCACGGCACTCCTTAGCTCTCTTTGTGTGACTGTCTAGAGTGAATTCACAAACAGCCCAACTGTCATCCTGACCCAAACGTGTATTCAGCAGACAGGCAGAGGCACAGAATAATTAAGCAAAAAAATGCCCACTTTCCTAAAAAGGCATTTTCAAACTCAGTTCAAAAAACAACTTCATCAAAAGATGTATTTGTAAAGTGTGAGTTCAGAGACCCCCAAACACCATATCTCTATCTCCCCTAATGGAAAATTGCATTTAACAGATACTTCAAGGCAATCCCCATGTTACCCTGTGGGAGAGATAGGCCTTGCGATAGTGAAAAACAGGTTTAGCAATATTTCATTAGCAGGACATGTAAACCACACCAGTACATGTCCTACCTTTTAAATACACTGAACTCTTCCCATGGGGCTGCCTTGGCCCTACATTAGGGGTGACTTACATTTAGCAAAAATAAGGTTTTGCCACGTCAACAATGATCATGACACACAACTCCGCTGTTGCGTGACTGTGACCCCATGAGGTCGACCTGACTGACATTGACCCCGCCCGAACGTAAGGAACCTACGCTTCAGATCTATGCCACATCACCTCCAGTTGGAGAGCTGGAGGAGGAGTACTGTCCCTTTGCTGGATTTCTCTGTTGCACTGGCCTGCAGTTGCGGTTTCTGCCTGAAAAGAGTGCAAAGGGTGAACTTTGCTGTGTGTCCTGCTTGAGAAAGTTCTCCAAGGGCTTGGAGTAGAGCTTCAGTTTCCTCGACCTGCAGCACTGGGACCTGTGCCAACGACGCCGCTGGCCTGCACGTGACATGCCGACGCCACACGGAGCTGCATTGCCACGCTTCGCACCACAACCCTGGTCTCACCAATGCCGTCATCAGACGACTTCACCAAGCCACTGCTCGCACCGCGACCTGTGGGCCCCGCACTCCGGCATCGCCTGCTCACACTGCAGCGTGGGCCTCCCGACGACGATGCTCCTGCTGACACCGGTGCCGCTGCCTGCACTGTGGCCTGTGGACACCCCTTGTAAGGAGTACGGAGCACCGTCCTGTCTAGCACCACTGCCCTAGTCCACTGACGCCTGCACCATCAACTCCAGTGTCATCACCAGGCATCCCTGCCTGCAGCGTGGCCTGTGGACACCGCTCACGAGAGTCACAAAGCACCATCCTGTCCCGCACCGCTGGCTTGGGCCTACCGACAACAGCGCTTCCGCAACAACAACGACGACGCTGCCTGCACCGTGACCTGTGGACACCGCACGTTGCACTGCCCCACTTCACACCACAGCCCTGGTATCACCAACGCTGCTGGACACCATCACTGAGTCCCAGCCTGCACCGTCTTCATCAGCCCGGAGTTCGATCTGCAATGCGTGTGACTTCAAGGGCCCGACCCCTCCTGCAACGACTCTGGAACCGACACCGCGACGTCAGCGACGCCAATCTCCGGCGCTCACTGCGAGGATCACAACGCCCTACAAATCCAAGCTACTGTTTGCGGGTCTTCTCAACACCATAGCTGGCCCGTGACGCCACGGCTGGCCTGAACTGTTAGTTTTGTTGATCACAGTTCCGTGATAGTCCCAGGTAGAGCTATTGACTTCAAGGAACTGTATTCTTGAGTAAATCTTGCAGAATTCATATTTTTATTACTCTATGTTGGATTTGCATTGTATTTGGTCTTGTTTTAAATAGATAAACATTGGCTACTTTTCTAAAACTGGTGTGGTGTTCTTTTGTAGTGTTTTCACTGTATTCTTGTGTGTTATGTGCAAATGCTTTACACATTGCTTCCGAGATAAGCCTGACAGCTCGTGCCAAGCTACCAATGGGGTGAGAAGGGGATATCTGAGCGGGTATCTCCCTTATCCTGACTAGAGTGAGGGTCCTTATTCGGACAGGATGCAAACCGACTGCCAACTAGAGACCCCATTTCTAATATTGGTTGTCAGCAGTGAGGAACAGGACTTTAATTTGCACTCGACCTACAGTGGTTGGTGTACACTACTACCATATTGCAGACCACTATGTACCACATACTGTGTTTGCCTTTTTGTTCTCTGGTATCCTCCTAGAGATATTGTAATATTTTTGGACTCTAGTTTTTGGTTGTGAGGCCTTTGCAGAATGGAAGTCAACTTCTGGCACCTGGAGTACTACACGTTGAGGGAGCCAGAGGTTTTCTGCAAGGAAAAGGGTCTGGCTGTGAAAAGAAGGTCCCCGAGGTGGGTCTTTGAGACAGCCCTGTTTCAGTATGAGATGAAACGTTGGGAAGCAGCCATAACAGATCGTTCTGATGAGGAGGGCAGTTTGAAAGGGAACCAGAGAGAGAGGAATGGTTCATAGCTCAGGAGCAGTGGATGAGAGAGCTGGACGAACAGCTCGAGAGAGCTGAGGCTAAGAGAGCCTTAGCCAAGGAAAAAGGATTGTGTGCCGTTCAGGAACTGAGCTGTGGAGAGCTGAAGCTGGAAGCCATAAGGGCTTAGTCCAGTTCAGATGGTGGCAGCAAAAGTGTTATATCCAGTGCTGATGAAGAAGTGCCCATGCCCAGAGACTTGGTGCCCGACTTGAGGTAGGGGGTTAACACACACCAGGAGGTTCAGGAGTATGAGGTAGCTCGAGTGACGTACAGGGTCCCTGATGTGCATTGGGGAACTGGCATAGGGAGTCATATTCCTAGTGGTGGGAGGGACACTCTACTGGCTCTAGGTGAGAGTGACAGGAAGAGGGATCCCCCAGGTAGAGGTCCTGGTTGTGGAGTGTGGAGACATCCCAGAAGAGTGTGGGTTGAGTGTCGGGGACAGTAAGATACTGTCTCACCAGTCTCAGGAGGGTGAGGTGGGGTAGTTTTTTAAGGCTGAGTCACTGGATGTTTGGGTGAAGGGTAGTTTGGTTAATTCATGTGAGGGTCTGTGTGATGTAACTGCTTGAGAGCATATGTCCAGCCCTTGTTTTCCAGAGCTACGCCAACACCCGGTGGAGTGTGAGTTCTCTGACCCCAGGGAGCTTGCAGTGGAGACAGACCTCTGGGTGAGTACCAGAGAGTGTGAAGAGCCATTTGGGGGTGCTCCTGAGGGAAGTGGTCTAGGTGTTTCCCAACAAGGTGAGGAGGAAAAGGATTGCAGTGACCCTGGTAGGTCCCAGTGTATTGGGGTGGGTGAGGGATCCCATGTCCAGTTTCAGAGGAGAGGGAATGGGGTGCGCTGAGGCCCAGGGTGCCCGAGATCCAGTCCCTGGTCCTGGAGGGTTCAATGAGGGAACGCTAGGAGGGGAGCCTAGTCTGTACAGTAGGGCCATCTGCTGATGGAGACCCCATAGGGTCAGGAGAACTTGGGGGGCAGCTGTAGCCAGCGTCCCACCAGTTCTGGTGTCTGGGAGTACCTCTCTTTGTGAGGGGGTGAAGAAGTCCAGACAGAGGGTTGAGAGGGGGTTGCGGGCCCCAGTGGAGAACCTGGAGGGTCAGGGGTTAGCTCTGAGGTCACAGCCCTCAGGAATGACCTGGTGATACCATTTCTGGGCTGGAGGGAACCAGTCTTTGCCAAATGGGCGAAGGTCATGAGACCAGCGCCAGCCAGACTCTCATATGGCGCTTAGGGAAGCTGGTTCCCTTGTGGGGGGTAGGTGTACTCCCCAGGAAGTCCTGGCTTGCCAGGCAGTGGTCCAGCCTGAGGGTGGTGACTCTGGGTTGGATGGTCAGGTTCAGCGGGTAAGCTCTGACCTGATGGGGTTAGGTGTGCTCCCCAGTAAGTCCTGGATCGCCAGGCAATGGTCCACTTGGAGGGTACAGACCCTAGACTGAGGATCAGGTGCATAGGGTATACTCTGACCTGATGGGGGGCAGGGCGGTTGGCCCAATCACCCCCCACCCGGTGTGCCTTCTAGGGGTAGGGACAGGGCGAGGGAGAGACTTACCCCTGACCCCAGTCCAATCTAAGAGTACAGACCCTGGATTGAAGGGCCAGGTTCAGGATGTCTTCCCCCCCACCCGACCTGGAGGGAGGGGCTACTGCTAACAGTGTCCCTACCATGTTGGATTTTTTGGGGGGGCACCCCTAGTGTGGGAGTGCAGGGCCCCAGAAAGGAGGGCAGGGGGAGGGCAACCTCATCTCTGACCCTGGTCCAACCTGAGTGTACAGGTCCCAGGTTGAAAGACCAGTTGCAGATTAACATCCCTGCACTGGTGGGAGAATTGTGCAGGGCTGCTTCCTTAGGCACGCTGACAATTCCAGATTCTGGGGGGGGACACTCCTAGTGGGGGGAGGGGGGTGCAGGACCCCGGAAGGAAGAGCAGGGGAGGGAAGCCTTGCCCCAGGTCCAACCTGAAGGTACATACCCCAGGTTGGAATGCCAGTTGCAGGTTAACACCCCTGCACTGGTGGGAGAATTGTGCAGTACTCCTTCCACAGGCAGCCTGACAATTCTAGACTCGGGGTGCTGCTTCTAGTGGGAGGGTACAAAGCCCCAGAGGGGAGAACCAGTGTCAGGCATTCATCCCTGAGCTAGTGGAAGGGAGAGTGGTCAAAGGGTGCCAGACCCCTAGGTCTACGGCCCCCCACTCTCCACAGTCACAGTGGTGGGAGAGCCTTGAAAGGACTGGGGCCTGGCTCTCATCCCTGACAGCTCTCAGTGGCCACTGTGGCTTGCTGTCCTAGATGACAGAGTTGTCCCTGGGGCAGGTGTGGGGGGAGGGAGGGGCACAGGAGTGGGCCACTCCACTGTGTTGGCCGTGGTGTTACTGTCTGGGATACATCTTCGAGAAAAGTAAGGTTAGGTACTGCACAGATGGTACCCGCAGGAGAGGAGAAGGGTTCCCCATGGGTTAGCTTAGTGGGCCCTGAGAGTATGGACAGAGGGATCCAACTGGACTCAGGAAGGTGCAGAACTGGAACATGCCCCTGCTGTTGTGGCCCGGAGTCCCTGTCCTATCGCCCCAATCAGGGAAGTCCATCAAGGTATTGAATGGTCTCCCATGGCTTTAGGCTGGTGGGGGGTTGTGTTGCACCTGGCCCTTTTTGCAGGGTCATCCCCAATCTTTTTTTGCCTCCTTCCTCCTAATTTTTCTGACCAGTTTTTGTTGGCTTAAGGACTCTGCGCACTTTACCACTGCTAAATACTCCTGAAGTGCCTATGCTCTCTGTGTAAATTGTACTGTTGATTGGTTTATCCAGAACTGCCATATTTGATTTACTGGTAAGTCCCTGGTAAAGTGCACTACAGTAGAGGTGCCAAGGGCCTGTAAATCAAATGCTACTGGTGGGCCTGCAGCACTGGTTTTGCCACCCACATCAGTAGCCCTGTAAACATGGCTCAGACCTGCCACTGCAGTATCTGTGTGTGCAGTTTTAAACTACCAATTCGACTTGGCAAGTGTACCCGCTTGCCAGGCCTAAACCTTCCCTTTTACTACATGTCAGGCACCCCTGAGGTACGCCCAGGGGCAGGGTGAAGTGAATGTTTAAGGTAGGATGTATACTAGTGTGTTTTATATGTCCTAACAGTGAAATTCTGCCACATTCAGTTTTCACTGTGCAAGGCCTGTCTCTCTCATAGGTTAACATGGGGGATGCCTTTAAATTTCCTTAAAGCGTAGATTCTCCTTGAGAGCAGATAAAAATATGGAGTTTAGGGTCTCTGAACGCACAATTAAAAAATACATCTGTAGGAAGCTTGCTCTGTATATACTATATCAAAATGAGATATAGTGTGCACAGAGTCCAGGGGTTCCCCAAGAGGCTTGACAGAGGCAATAATAGAGAATACTAATGCTCTATTTTGTGGTAGTGTGGTCGAGCAGTTAGGCTTATCAGACGGTAGTGTTAAGCATTTGCTGTACACACACAAGCAATAAGTGAAAACACACACTCAGTGACTTAACCCCAGACCAATAGGTTTTTATATAGAAACATATTCTTTTGTTAATTTATTTTTCGAACCACAAGATTCATTTAGCAGGTAAGTACATTAAATGAAAGGTACTTTGCATACTAATAGTTAAGACTTTGAATAGATTCAATATTGTTCACAGTTTTCATTAAAATGGCAAGAAGCTATTTTAAAACCGGACACTGTGCAATTTTCAACAGTTCCTGGGGGAGGTAAGTACTGTACAGTACAGGGTTCAAGGCAACCCCAAGCACCCAGCAACACAGGGCCGTTCAGGTGCAGAGGTCAAACAGGAGCCAAAATAACGTGGGCACCTATGGAGACGGGGGTACTCCAGTTCCGGTCTGCTTGCAGGTAAGTACCCGTGATGTTGGAGGGCAGACCAGAGGGGGTTTGGAGGCACAAAAACCACACCCTCAGCGGCAGGGGGGAGGCCGGGTGCAGTGTGCAAAAAGGGCGTCGGGTTCTCAATAGAACTCTGTGGAGGGACCTGGGGGTCACTTAGGAGCTGCAGGCAGGGCACAGGAGAGGCCTCTCGGGCAAGCCACCGACTGGGCAAGGGTGAGGGGCGCCTGCTGGTCGTTGCTGCACTAGTGGTCGGTTTCTCATGGGCCTGGGGGCTGCGGGTGCAGTGCTTCTCCAGGAGACAGATATCTTTGTCCAGGGCAGTCGTGGTCAGGGGTGTCCTGGGGATTCCCTCTGCAGCATCGTCAGGGGTGCAGGGAGGTCAGCCCAGGGTGGACACATCATCGGAGTCGCCTGGGGGTCTTCTCTGGATAGTTGGTTTCTCTGGACACGGACCAGGGGCGTCAGGTGCAGAGTAGTGAGGACTCGCCTCTGGAGTGAGGTGGGAGTCCCTTTAAAGATGGATGTCTTTTCTTCTGTTTGGGCAGAGCCACTGCCCATCGGAGTTCTTGGTCCTCGTTTTTGCAGGCAGTCCCCTGGAGGATTTTCAGGGGTCGCTGGTCCTGTAGAACGCATTGCTTTCTCGTTGCAGGGTCTTTGAAGCAGGAGTCAGGCTGATAGGGCTGGGGCCAAGTCAGTTGTCATCTCCTTCTCTTCTCTGCAGGGTTTTCAGCTCAGCAGTCCTTCTTCTTGTGAGATTATCAGGAATCAGGAAGAGCCCCTGTGTGCATTTCTCAATAAATCCCACACTGGCATCAGTGTGGGATTATTGTGCTGAGAAGTTTGATTTCAAACTTCTCAGTATTCAGTGAAGCCATTATGGTGCTGTGGAGTTCGTAATGACTCCCAGACCATATACTTAGTATGGCTACCCTGCACTTACAGTGTCTAAGAATTTACTTAGCCACTGTAGGGGCATAGTGCTCATGCAGCTATACCCTCACTTGTGGTATAGTGCACCCTACCTTAGGGTTATAAGGCCTGCTAGAGAGGCGACTTACCTATACCACAGGTAGTGGTTTGTAGGCATGGCACTCTGAGGGGAGTGTCATGTCTTTTCTCCCCACCAGCACCCACAAGCTGCAAACCAGTGTGCATGCACTGAGTGAGGGGTCCCTGAGGGTGGCATAATACATGCAGCAGCACTTAGGTACCTTCCCTGGCCACAGGGCCCTTGGTACCAGGGGTACCTTTTACAAGGGACTTAACAGTGTGCCATGGTTGTGCCAATTGTGGAAACAAAGGCACAGTTTTAGGGAAAGAACACTGGTGCTGGGGCCTGTTTAGCAGGGTCCCAGCACACTTCCAATCAAAGCTGGCATCAACACTAGGTAAAACGTGGGGGGTGACCATGCCAACAGTAGCATTTTCTTACTACATCTTTTATTGAAGTTGGTTTTTAAATTGTCTGTTTGAAAATGCCAATTTTAGAAAGCAGGCACGTTTCTGCTTAAACCATTCTGTGACTCTGCCTGTTATTGGATTGTCTTTCTATGTCAGATTGACAGTTGGGTTGTTTTGCACCTCTCTAGGCAGTGACACAAAGGGGGCGGGGTGTAGCCTGCATATCATATCCTGATGAGCCATCTGAGCTAGAGGAGAAGGCGCAGTTGCCATTCACACCTGAAAGGACTGTGCTTGCCCTCAGATAATGCAGTCTCCGACCCTCTGGTGTGTGTCTGGGGCCTGGCCTGGACAAGGAAGGATCTGCCAAACACTTGATGCTTTGCTTTGAAGTTTGCCAACTTCAAAGGCAGAAAAGGGTATAAGAGGAAGACCCAAAACTGCAGACTTTTAGAATCTTTCTGGAATCAAGAGGAATCTCTGCCCAGGAGAAGAGCTGAAGAGCTGGAGGAGGAGTGCTGTCCCTTTGCTGGATTGCTCTGTTGGACTGGCCTGCAGTTGCGGCTTCTACCTGAAAAGAGTGCAAAGGTTGAACTTTGCTGTGTGTCCTGCTTGAGAAAGTTCTCCAAGGGCTTGGAGTAGAGCTTGCTTCCTGTTGGAAGTCTAAGGGACACCAAAGTCTTCAGTTTCCTCGACCTGCAGCACTGGGAACTGTGTGTTTTGTGCTGTTCAAGAGGAGAAACCACTGTGACACCGCCAACGATGCCGCTGGCTTGCACCGTGACCTGCCGACACAGCTCGGAGTCACATTCCCCACTTCGCACCACAACCCTGGTCTCACCGCATCAAATGATCGTACCGCGACCTGTGGGCCCCGCACTCCAGCATCGCCTGCTCACACCGCAGCCTGGGCATCTCCACAACAACACTCCTGCTAACACCGGCGTCACTGCCTGCACTGTGAGGAGCACGAAGCACCATCCCGCACCACAGCCCCGGTCCACCGACGCCAGCACCATTGACTCCAGGATCGTCAACAGGCTTCCCTGCCTGCACCGTGGCCTGTGGACACCACTTGTGAGGGTCATGAAGCACCGTCCCGTCCTGCACCGCTGGCTTGGGCCTACCAACGACATTGCTTCTGCAACGACGACAACACTGCCTGCACCATGACCTGTGGACACCGCATGTTGCACCGCCCCACTTCACACCACAGCCCTGGTGTCACCGGCTGGACGCCGTCACCGAGCCACTGCCTGCACTGTGACATGTGGGCACCGCACGTCGCATCGTCCCGCTTCGTACCGTAGCCCCAACGCCACCTGCACTCCTGACTTCATCAGCTCGGAGTTCGATCTGCAACACGTGTGACTTCAAGGGTCCGACGACTCCTGCACCGACTCTGGAACTGACACTGTGACAGCAGTGACACCGCTCTCTGGAGCTCACCGCGAGAACCACATCGCCCTACAAGTCAAAGGTAGTGTTTGTGGGTCTTCCCTACACCTTAGCGGGCCCGCAGCCGGCCTGGACTGTTGGTTTTGTTGATCACGACACCGTGATAGCCCCAGGTGGAGCTATTGACTTCAAGGAACTGTATTTTTGAATAAGTCTTGCAGAATTCATATTTTTATTACTGTGTGTTGGATTTTTTTGTGTATTTGGTCTGGTTTTAAATAGATAAATATTGCCTATTTTTCTAAAACTGGTGTGGTGTCCTTTTGTAGTGTTTTCACTGTATTACTGTTTGTTATGTGCAAATGCTTCACACATTACTTCTGAGATAAGCCGGACTGCTTGTGCCAAGCTACCAAGGGGGTGAGCAGGGATTATCTGAGGGGGTATCTCCCTTACCATGACTAGAGTGAGGGTCCCTACTTGGACACGGTGCAAACAGACTGCCTACTAGAGACTCCATTTCTAGCATTTCCCTAGGTGCCGGCTGAGCTAAAGGCCAAAATCCACAGCTAGGCACTTTTTAAAAAAACCCGTCCAATTTCAATGTAAAAAGTGATGTGTACATGTTCCGTTTCCTGTCACGGGCATTAGGCCTACCCATACAAGTGAGATACCACTTTTATCGGGAGACTTGTGGGAACACAGAATAGCAGAACACGTTTTATTGCCCCTTGTCTTTTCCTACATTTTTTCCTTCCAAATGTAAGATAGTGTGTAAAAAAGACGTCTATTTGAGAAATGCCCTGAAATTCACTGCTAGTGTGGGCACCCCGGAATTCGGAGATGTGCAAATAACCACTGCTTTTCAACACCTTATCTTGTGCCTATTTTGGAAATACAAAGGTTTCCTCAATACCTATTTTTCACTCTTTATATTTCAGCAAATTAATTGCTGTATACCCAGTATACAAGGAAAACCCATTCCAAGGTGCAGCTCCTTTATTGGCTCTGGGTACCTAGGTTTCTTGATGAACCTACAAGCCCTATGTATCCCAGCAAACTGAAGTGTCCAGCAGACGTAACGGTATATTACTTTTGAAAATCTGACATTGCAGGAAAAAAGGAGTAAAACATAGAGAAAAATTGCTCTTTTTTTCACCTCAATTTCAATATGTTTTTTATTTCAGCTGTTATTATCTGTAGGAAAAACCCTGTAGGATCTACACAAATGACCCCTTGCTCAATTCTGAATTTTGGCTACTTTTCAGAAATGTTTAGCTTTCCGGGATCCAGCATTGGTTTCACACCCATTTCTGTCACTAACTGGAAGGAGGCTAAAAGCACAAAAAATAGTAAAAATGGGGTATGTCCCAGTAAAATGCCAAAATTGTGTTGAAAAATGTGGTTTTCTGATTCAAGTCTGCCTGTTCCTGAAAGCTGGGAAGATGGTGATTTTAGCACCACAAACCCTTTGTTGATGCCATTTTCACAGAAACAAACCACAAGCCTTCTGCAGCCCTTGTTTCCCATTCTTTTTTTTTTTAACAAACTTTTTTCTGTATTTTGGCCAATTTCTTGGTCTCCTCCAGAAGAACCTACAAACTCTGGGTACCTCTAGAATCCCTAGCATGTTGGAAAAAAAGGACGCAAATTTGGCGAGGGTAGCTTATGTGGACACAATGTTATGAGGGCCATGCGCAAACTGTCCCAAATAGCTAAAAAAAAAGCCCTGGCACCTAAGGGGGGAAAAGGCCTGGCAGATTTTATATTAAATACAATAGATTTCACAAGCGCAATGCAAGCACTGTGCAGGCGAAACCTAAAAATGAAAAATTACGTTAACATTACTATTCCTTACATAGGTTTTCCTTGCCAGACCTAAAATGTCCATTCCTACCAGTCATTTTGAAATTAAATATATTGGTACATTGCTTGATTTAAAAAATCAAAACAATGTTGATGCTGTATTTGTAAAATTCAGTTTATTCTATGAGGGGAAGATTTATGTTGTACCTCATTGAAAATGAAGACACAAACGAAAGTAAACAAATATAATTTCGGCCTTAAATCTGTGTGTGTTTTAGGGGGTGTTCTCTGTACATAACATTCTTTAAAAAAGCATTTGCAATGCAACAGGTCTTTCATTATGTTGAGTTAGAGCTATTAGCGTTATAAACTCCTAACCATCTTTTCTTGCCACCTTAAATGGAAAAAAAAAACGAGCACGATCATGCTGCGTAAAACACAGCACCATTGCGCTGCGAAATAAAGAGAAAAAGTAGTCCAGAAACCATACGGAAAACATGGAGCCTCGTATCTTTCCAGTAGTTTACTGGTGCTCTCGAGGAGGGCTAAACACTGGAAAAGGCATGACCTATGCATGCCTTTCACGAATGAAAACAAGTGGATTTTAAAAGGCAAGCCCAGGAACCAATTAAAGTGACTGACGTAACATGGGCGTGGTTAAAATCCCCCTAAAGAGAGATTAAAAGAGGGACGGAGCGCTTTGCGCTCCCCACTAAACAGACAATGCCTTGAAGTGAGCCTTACAGCCTAGAACCCATGAGTGGTAATGTAAGTGCTCCTGCCAGCTGTCATACCCTAAACTACAAAACTTGTAATTTTATGTAAAAATAAATGACATTCGATTAATTTACTTTATTAAAACTCTTACTGTTCAAGATCTGCGTATTTTTCTGTTGCATGTGTGCAAAATAGAATGTTGCTGTTGCTGGCACATTTTCTATGTGCCTCTGCACTGTAGATGCCAGGTATGTTTGCTAACTTACTTCTAGAGATCACAGAAAGACTAAAGGCTGAGGCGGCCCTCCTGAGTTCCAGCTAGTAACACTGCTGGCGGCCCACTGATGTCAGCAGCAAGCGATTAATTCACGCCACTGGCCCAGTTTAAAGCAGCCACACTTGCAGTACATGAGCCATGTGTAGTGAGTAAAAGAGGTAATAAAGAAGGTGTGCTGTTTGCTCCACTCATCAGAGCCTTCTTAAAACGCCTCCCAGCGCATGTTACATCCCCTCAAGCTCATGAGTTACGAATAAAGACAAGTGTTAAATAACTGTCCACCCGTCCGTCCATCCACCCTCCCCCATTCATCCTTTCTATTTGCCTGTCCATCCGTCTACTTATTTATGTCTCCCTTGATATATGGGTCTGGCAGTTGATCAGTCAATTTACTAGGTTGTCCTACTGTATGTGTTGATCCATTGATCGATCTGTCTGCATGGCTACCTCCCTACCTGGTGGTATGTTTGCGTATATGTTTGTTTCTGCCTCTCTCTCTTACTCTCCTCTCGCTCTTTAATCCATCTGTCCTTCTGTCCAACTGTAAACAAATACACAGAATGTGAGCGCAGCGTGAACCGTATGAGAGGGCTGAGCTTGGCTCCGCATTATTTCAGTCGCCCACAGTCACACTCCCCGCCTGCTGCTGGTGCTCACGCCTCACACTGTCACCAAACACCACGCATACTTACGCATCAAGGACCGGTCGCTGCTGGTTGTGTGCCAGTGTGTAGAACCCATAGATCTGCTGAGGTGGCCATATGTGTCTAGGCCTGTGTGGGTTAGTGTGTATGTATGTGTGATTGTCTTTGTGTCTGTTGGTGAATGTATATAGATGCGTGTCTGTGTCCCTATGCCTCTATGCCTATGGGTGAGTGTGTGGGTCAATTCATGTGTATGGGTTAGGGTGTCGTATGGCTGAGTGCCTATGTGTGGGTATTTGTGTGTGTGTCTGTGCATGTGTATGGGTGAACATGAGGTAATGGCTGAGTGTTGGTGTCTATTTTTGCGGGTGTGTCTGGACTCCATACAGCCTTACATTATTAGGGCAGGTAGAGGGCTGTTGCCTTTCAGTGAACCCGCCTGTACTGAAAACCAGTAAAGTATGTGGTCCGCAGCTACCTGTTTACCTGACCCTATTGATGAGAATGAGGTGTGATTAGGAGATGCCAGTCGATATCTGCCCATAATATGCAGCTAAAGGAACCTCCTCTTGCAACTGGCATACATGTATATCGAGACCTGTAGTGTCCCCACCAGTACATACACTCATGAGCGCCTGTGTATGTCTGCCTTCATCTTGGTTCAAACGACTCTGTGCTCCCTCAGCACAATGTACATCTACAGTGCATACAGCCATAGTGGTGTCCGTATGTGTGCTGTGGTTTTTCAGCATAGGGCTTCTAAACAAAACGTTGCTGCGAAATGTGTGTGTGTATTTACCATTAAAAGAACAAAGGTTAAAGGGATGTTATAGTTAGGAAAATACATTAAAAATCCTTAGAAATTCACTGAAAGAAACTAAGGTTACAGGGATATTAAAGTTACACTCAAATTATACACAAACAAAACCATAGAAATTCACCAGTTATAGTTACCTCAGCTAACTATAACTTAGGCCCCCACAATGCACTGCCCATGACCTCACATAGTACATCACTCATGACATGGTCAGTGGCATCACTAATGACCTCATCCAGCAAAGTAATGTCAATATACTTCATAAAAACATTTTAAGTTTTTAAAAATAAGAATACAACACAGGCGAGAGACAGGGCACAGAGCTCATTGTAATTTTATCAACTACTACATTAACTTATTACTTATGAGACAATTCTCAGTGGATAGCCCTGTCTCTTCTAAACCACTACTCTAAGCACTAATGGCCTAGGTAAAACGTCTAACCGGATAGGCTAGTCTGTTGGAAACCACAACATCACCGTTCATGAACCTGGAAAGAAGTTTTAGTGCAAATGTCAGATTTACACAATCAACTGCAACACTCAACCAGTAGAGAGATCTTAGCAGACTGTCCACTGTGTCACAAACCACTAGTAAATTATTCTTTATCCTGGAGTAAGGTGTTGTAAATGTCCACTACAATGAACCATCCCTCTAGAGAAACGACTTAATGTACAGATGCATTTATTGCAATCTACTAGTACAATTATTCATCACAAAGGAGAGAGGTCTAAACAAACTGGTCAGTATGTTATAAAACACAACTATACTCAGCCATTCCTGTGGAGTGAAGTTTCAATGAACAGCTTAGACTATCCTTCTGGAATGAAATCACCGCTTGCACATCATCCACAACCAAAAAACAACATGAAGCACCTCTAGTGAGCTAACGAACTCACCAGTAAAAATCCAGACGGTAAACCCTTCCAATGGCAGGGCATTATGGCTTCCCATACAGATGTCAAGGACTTTCTGCCCAATGCCACCCTAGAATTGAAAGCCTTGACTATACAGTCCCTTGAAAGCTCTGAGCCTGGGATCGAACGCATTCCTAAGGCATTCATTAGTTTGTATACAAATGTTTCTCCTGCTTTCCCTTCAAGAGAGGTGGAAGGCAGCTTGGCTAATGTTTCAACTAGCTCGGGGTCTCCTCTGATCATATAAGCAGAGTTATGTTGTAGCAGATGAGGTTAGAAAATTTTAGTGAAACTGGGCATAGGCTGTAAATCCGTTGGAAGGGTGTCCATGGGCGGGTCATCGGTTTCTGGATGTACTTGTGCTAAGTTAGAAGGAACCTGCTCCTGTATGGCCCTCTTTCAGTAAAAAGCCCTTAGAAGTCAGATCATTTTCTATTGGTGTATGGAGTGGTTGAGAAGTGTAACAAAACTGTGTAGCATATAATAAATAAGACTGAAATTGAGGACACTTGGCCTCTTAAATGTGTGCAGTGCCTGATACACTGTCAAAAATGGAGTCACTGGCCATGCACCATATGACCAGATTGGTGTGCTTCAGCCTGTGGCGGGCCTATAGAAAATACTTCATTTAGGTGTTTATTTTAAATGAAGTAGTACTCCGTTCAGATGTACCAGATTTGTGGTGCATGCATTAAGTGGCGTCCTGTTAAGTATGACAACTGATTGAACAACCACATAGAAGTTCTTTGGAGTGCATGAGCCCAGTGTGGATGGAGTCACTGCCGATAAGATGAGATAGTATGAGACTGTGAGTTAAAGCTACAAGGAGGGCTCCATTGCACTGTGCGACGTCAGCAATCTGAATCCCGCTCAAGATCTTATGCTATTGAGAAGCAGCGGTTCTTAACCTAGGGTCTGCAACGCCTACTCAGAGTATCCAAGTCTGTTTAGAAAATGAATTATTGTTAGCAGACCAATGAAATATATATTTACATAAAAGCAAATTTCAAAAATTAGAACTCGCTTTATAAATGTAAGGCTAACAAGTAAGTTGGCATTCTTATTTTGATTTGAGGGATCGGGGTCAGAACAGCAAACAGAATCTAGCATGGACAATTGGTGGTTTCCAGTAAAGCACTATAATTCACATCAAAGGGAGCATGCGCTATCTCTAGGAGCAGACAGAGCTGCACGCTAGAGTCTAACATAATGCTTCATCTTTTGGAAATCAAAATACACTTTAAAAAGCTCCAATCTTCCCGTTAAAATTAAAATGTTGATTTTGTTTTTTTTTTTGTTTGTAAACTAAATAACATATTTCCTAGTGTTTGTTTGGTTTAAATTGGTGTACATGTCGTTTTCATGTAGAAATTGTAGAAATTACTTATGTGGGGGCCACAGCTTCTAATGGGGTTCTATAAAAGTCAATAATTTTTCTGATGCCTGCTGACCTCTTTATTCTTATTTAGGCAAACAACAGCACGGCTCTTCTGCAAGGAATGGAGTTTCCAAGTTGGAATACTTTCTGCGAGTTCTTTGACCACTGGTGCGAGGAGAGGAAAGAACTGTACCTCATTAGCAAAGCGCAGCCTTTAAAGAAAGGGGCAGGAAATGATCCCGTAGCAAACCTAAAATACAGATATGTGCAGCTAGTGTGCAAGAAATCTTGTGGCTCCCACCTTGTGCAATCTTCAACAGGGTAAGTGCCCTCCTGCCCCTTTCGACTGCAGACACATGTGTACAGCCCTAGGGGACACTGCTTTAGCCCTGCAGTCGTCATGTATTGGTTGTTTTTGTTTTGTTTTTTTAACTATGCGATTGTCAGACTTGTTTCGTAGCTCCAACACATTTAGGTTGATTATAGTCAGACATGGCAGTCTGGCGTTTCGCCCAAGGTAGAACACTCTGAAGGCAACACATGGCTATCGAGTCTCAAACGGCTAAAAAGGAATATACATATATGCGTGTGTGTGTATATATATATATATCTATGTATATATATGCATATTTATACATATATATATATATATATATATATATATATATATAGTACACACACACTACACTTTGAGGATTTAAATATACAACATCCTGTTAAGTCTAGAGAAATAAAAAGTAATCTCATATTTAACCACTGGATATTCCACAGAATAACATTCCTTTCCTTTGTGTTGGCATTATTGCCATTATGATAGACACATAGGACACCCACATCTCAATACTTACACAAGTCACAAGTGCCCCCAATTCTACTATTACCAAGATCTTCAACCGTTTCTATGCTGCTGTGCGAACCCGTATATTACTATCCCCATTGCTGGCTTGGTCATAATGACACAGTAGTGTCAATCTTCGTTGTGTGGTTTTGAAAATGTTTCTGTTGTGTGTGTACCATTTCCTGAATGTTTTCTTTTTCTCTTTGTGTATCATCTGAAGGGGTACCACATCCTCCTGTCCAGCAGCCATCACTTTGAGGGCATCAAAGGACAAGAAGTGCCTGGTTATCGTCCAGACTCGAACAGACCATGACCACAACACAAGTGCCGTGGAATGTGACCAGCAGCTTAACCAGCCTCACTTAGCCACTAATCATGGTCTCTCAGCCTGGATAAATACTCTTTGTTACACCTTCCTCACTCCACAAAGCGTCCAGGAGCTGCTTGCTAACGAGCAAGCCCTGAATCCAGCCCTGTGTGAGTGTTTGATGGAACTGGGGTCTCTCTTCTCCTTGGATCCTGGTGCCAAAGTGAAATTGACCTTCCTGCCTGACATCGTGACTTTGGAGAGCGTCTTTCTCATGACATCACACACTAAGAACTTGCTGAACAGCTTCCCTACCGTCCTGTTCCTGGGACACTCTCTGGCCATTAATGAAACTTTTGACCTTTACACTGTGCTGTGTGAAGATGCTGACGGCAGAGGGCGAGAGTGTGCCTACTTCATTACCCGGGAGAAGAGCCAAAACCCTATCCGATTCATGTTGGTGTGGCTGCTCCGGGGTGTGCCGGGGATTAAGGCACACATAGAGGGGCTCATCGTGCAGGCAAATTTAAAGGAGCTGGATCTAATCCGGGACTTGATACCCTCCTGCTGTGTACGTATGAGCCAGACTCATGCCCTCGACACCATGTACCGCAGAGCAAGCCTCGAGGAGCCCACGGTACAGGAACAACTTAAAAAGCTAGTTTCCAGTGTGGTACACGCCCGCACACCAGCCATTTACCGCTCCTGCTTCAGGCAGCTAGAGGCTGCCGCCCCCTCTGCCTTCCTTCGCTACTTCATCCAGGCCTGGCACGGCCGCAGGGAGGACTGGGTGGAGAGCTGGGGTCACAAGATGCGTGACGGACACTTCCTTGAGTTTGCAGCCTGGGAGCCTGGTGAGCTGCGCTCAACTGGAAGCTTTCCCTGCCCGCTTTCTTCGTGCATCCATGCACTTGTGAATGTAACGCCACTCCAGAAGACAGAGGACAACAGCTGGTTCACAACTCCGGAGCAGGCTGTCGTTGATAGCGCATGCTGCATTCAAGAGGTAAATGCTGAAATCAGAGGGCAGTAACATTCAATTGGATTGATGCATAATTCCAGACACACACTTTTCACACTTACTAGTTAGTCCAAGTTCATACATTTATGTGAAAATTCAGGAAGAGCCCTAGAATAATATAAACATTTAATAATATTAGAAGTGTTGCCCTCACTGGAGGATCGATCAAAAAGTGCCGGAAACAATCCGACTTTCTCTTCTTGGAGGTGTATAACCCAATGCACTAGGCTGTGGGAAGGCTGAATATTGCTGGTATAATTAATGCAGCTGGAAAAGGCAATCCACATTCGGGGGCAGAACTATTGCCCATAGCTTCTGTGGCCTGCTTGTGACTGGCATGTATTCTTCGATTTATAATATCATTAGGCACCATAGCTTCGTTAGGCAGCAGGGTGTTTTGCAAATATGGGAACCGTTCATTCATTTTAAGACACCATACTTCGTGTGGGGACTTAAATGTTGGATTCAACAAGTAAAGCTAACCCCGGAAACATGATCACTTCAGCATATTTCTTGCACTCTTATGGCTTGTGAAGTAATGTTCACTTAACGGTTTCGATATACTAAAAGAAGCTTGTAGTTTGGGCTAAGATAGACTCCCAAAAAATGTGGTGACAAGTGGAGTGCTTGTTAAGGAGTGGCTGTGATTTGATGCCTGCTTAAAGCAGAAGATTTTAGGTCAACAAAAAAGTCTGTACTTAAGACCTTTAGAGAACAGGCTAGACATAACCCCCCTCCCACTGCTGCCCCAACTCCTTCCAGTTCTCTCCTACTATCTTCACTGTTCAACCACCTCACTTACAGTGCATGGGTCCTTCAACTATGCGTAAAAGAACAGTGGATTTATAAAGTGGGTTTGTGGTGCTAGCACTTCCCAGTGCATCATCGTACAAGGCACTAGGCCATCTTGCTTTTCTTATTTGTTGCTTATGTAGTAATACATGAGAAATCTGTTTGCTCTTGGGTGCTCTTCCAGGAGCTTGTGATTAGTTTTTCTGTTTACTATTGCTTAGGTAATCGGTCTGTCTGTTCCCCATACTCTTTACATCTTTATTGTGTAAATATTGGCATATGGGAAGTGTGTCTGGCTTAAAATGTAGATCTGATTGTTTGATAAGCAGGTCCTAATCACGAATATGCAGTCTGCTTTTGTCTTTTAGAGAATAGATTATTCTGTAATCTAGGCAAGAAGATGAAACCAGATGAGTCTTTTGGGACGTCCGTTGTCACTGTAGGGTAACCAACAACTGTGCTGTATCCTGGTCTCGTCCATAAATGAAAACGAGCTCTCTCTACAGTGTTGGTTCCTTGGCTGTCACCTGTCCAGCCTCAACAAGTCTGTGATATGTGGTGCTCCCTGTACTACTATACATCGCAGATCAGCTGCTTTGTACATGTTAGTATTATATTATATGTGTGATAGGAATAGCTCCAGTGTTAGAGCACAGATAAAGAACAATAACAACACTTTTCAACTACAAACTACTATTTTTCTGATATAAAGATCCTCATGCCTGAAGGTGGACTGTGATTTTGGCCAATTGAGTCTCTCTATAGGGGGAAACTGTACAGGCTCAGGTTGTGATGCCACTGTGATTGTGAAAGGTTCCAGGGTAAGGGCAATTCTTACATTTGTAAGGCGGCATAGAGAGATTTCTTGTCTCATCTAGCAAATGTTATTTTCCTTGAAATTCCGGTCCTCCGAGTCCATGAACTCCTTCCTATTATTAAATGAAGATGAAATGAAGGGAACTGTATTTTCCTTGTGGCAAAATGGTAACTGCTTTATGTATTCATCCCATTGATAAGAAGCCCCAAGTGCTCCCATTTTTCTACTAAAGATGCCTCCTCCCAGTGAGGATCCTGCACCCTAGGTCAACTTTAATTTATCACTAGCCAGCCATAGAAACATGCAGCAGATGTTCACCTGTAAGCAATGGGTGAAGATAGGATTCTTCTGCCGAGAAACTTCTTTACTGAGCAGAAAATATGTTAAGGTAACTACAGCATTGGCTTAAATTGGGATGTACATTAACTGGCGAGAAATCTGCTAAATTGAGACACAAAGATTTAGTGTTTGAAGATGTACCTGAATGGGCACGTCTTGAACCCTTAAGACACCAGTGGAATGAACATCAGAGAATTGGACCCACTTGATCTTTGCAAACGCAAACCCTGGGTAGGACAGATTTTACCGTTTCAGGCAAGCTTCCTTGGTTTATTGTATGAAACCTACGGAACAGTGTGGAAACTTGACATCCAAGTTGGGGAGTAAAGTGTACAGTTAAGTTGATAAAAAAAAAGCATTGAGTGGACTGTTTTGTAAGACCGACCATTAAGACATCTGTTTTCAAAGACACAAATTTCACATAATAGAGTGAAGTTCTCAAAAGAAATTGTCGTGGCAGTGGTTAGATGCAGCAATTTCTCTACTCACTCAGTATTTAGAACTCAATAACGACGTACCTCTGTTTAGGAGCAGACACACCATGGCTGTTCTGTTGCTCCTCGCAGCCGGGTTCAACAAAGAAAATCATTATTTTAAAGCATTTGTGTGGGACCTTCACACCTGCTTTTCCGGATTTGAAGTTGAACACCGGCCTCGGTTTAGTAGCATTTCAACAATACCTTTTTGTTAATAAGGGAATAAAAATGATTGTAATGTCAGTCCAAAAACGCACTGGCTGAACCTGACCCTTATTAGGTCGAGCCTAGGTAGCACATTCATGTCTCTTCAAGACATCCTGTAATCACTGTGTGAGATTAGAGCCCACCAATTGCCTTTGTAATTGTTCCTCTGATTGTCCTTTAGTAAGTCTTGCTTGCTACTGGGTAATTGTTCCTCTTTGCACCCCCTTGTGCAATTTTTTTTCTCTCCAATGGCACCGTCAGTGCTTATCCTTTGTGTCTGGGACTATTTTTGTGTCGTTCCACTTCAGTGCTTATCTTTTGTGTCTGGGACTATTTTTTTCTTTCTTTCCTGTTATGGCAGCTTAAAAGCATGTAAGCCCGAGCATCTGTCTTTACAGCGCATCAAGTTTCACTGCTCTCCCCGCCACAGAAGGCCTCCAGCCACTCATCTTACAGAGGGAAGCGTGCGCTGAGGGGTTTATCAGTGTTTAGTGGCACCAATTCCAGCCCTACGCCAAGCAAGACATCCATAATACATAAAAAGGTTGCCCCTCACACACACAGAGCTATGCTGTGCAGCGAGGTCACAGCTTGGCGAGCAGAGGCAGTATCAGGTTTTTGTTTCTATTTTACTTTTGGCTCCGGAACCTTTTTTTTTCTTTTTATTCTGACCAGCTCTTAACATATGCGAACGCTCGCTCCCACTCCTCGGCCTGCACCTGCCTCTTGCTTGTCGGGCTCTTTTCTTCCCTGCAGCCCCCCCCCCCTTCTTTTTTTTAGTGTCTTAGCATTTCCTGTGCAGCCCACAGAGGGGGAAGCTGAGCTTCGCGGAGTCAGAGGGATCAGAGGCAGAGCTGCAGCAGCAGAGGAGCTTCCCTGTTTAGAACTGTATTTAAAAAAACAAGCTCGGGGGTTGATGCATGGGCCAAATGTGGGAGCGAAGGCTGATTCATATATGTTGTAGTACAACATTCATTTGTAGATGGCGCTAACATCAGGAGTCTACAATGCTGCTGGTTTAAACAGCGCTGTAGCTTTAAGAGGCGGTAAATAGCTTCTGGGCTGGGCAAGCCGAAGTCCAGTAGGAATCGTGATCTCTTGCATGGCACGAGATACTTGTGGGATTTGTCTGATTTCACATAAAGCAGCTGCATGCAGAAACATTATGCGTTCTAAGCATGCAGCATTTCCATGTAGTGGGCACATATTTGTGAGCATGCTGTCGACGTGTCTGTGACAATTCCTTGTTCTTGGTTGGAGGCGCAGCAGGCTAGATTTTTCCTGTCTCTGAATCAGCTCTCAGACGCAATCGTTCCCTCTCCCAGAACGCCACCACATGGACCCCCATTAGACACAGAAAAGGGACCCTGAAGTAGCACCGCATGATCGACTGAGGGAAACCAGGAGACAGATATTTCATTAATAGAAATACATTTGAAATAACCTAAGGTAAGAGGTTTTATGCCTGTGCCACATTCATAAGGGATGACACTAAATATATTTATATTCAACCATCATTCCGAGTTTTTCGCTTTCATGGTGGAGATTTCGGTTCCTGAGAACAGCTAAATCTATAGGTGAAGTTGAGATAGAGATGAGGAAATTCAGGGGAATCTGAACCCAGAATTACTGATTACCTATACCCATATAAAACGTGCCTCCCCTTTCCACCAATTGTAATGCACGCCTCTATAATGGAACTGCAACTAATGGCATTTTCGTCCTTGAAGGAGTGCCCTTCTACTCCCCTGCTTTCCTATAGCTGACATTGCCCTCAAGGTCCTTCTGAGATGTTTTCTTCTTTTTTTTTTCCAAGCCTGGGTGTAGAATATTAACATGTCAGTGGACTCCAGTTCGTTATACAAAACAGACTCCCGAATACACACAGCTTAGCTTTACATGCATCGCCCTGCACATCAAGATGTAGGCATAGCAGCAATGCGTGTTCGGCTACTTCATTCTTCAGGGTAAGGAGTAAATACATCTTCTGGTTATCTAATGCAGTTCTGATAGCCTGAGGATAAAGTATTATAGCGCAAGTGACAACCACCTGTCCCCGCATATCTGCACAGCAAGCGTTTTATCGTATGATAGCGAATGGCATCTGTGCCTTTTTTGGGGTCTTTAATAAGAAGAAATAATGGTCTGTGCCATCATGATAATCCTGCATGTCCCATGTTGGTAGCAAAATTTTGATTATGTGATGTTATATTGCAGATGCGGTTCTTTTCCCTATCCACGTTCATTAGAATGTTTGCTTGCATGATGTCATAATGACCGTCCATCTCATGACCACATCTTTTAGAATGTTTGGCGATGTCACAGTGCACCACAGTCCCTCGAGGCTCCTTTGATCTACTGTTTGTGAATCTATGATGTCAGAGTGAACAGTATGTTTGATGGCATGTGTGGCTGTAGATACATATGCTCTGCATACTTCTGCTATCTAGTGTTGGGTTCGGAAGGTTGCATGTTGTTTTTGTTCAAAAAGTCTTTCGAGTCACAAGGCAAAGTGACTCCTCCTCTTGCTGGCAATGCGCATGGTCCTGGACTACATTTAGCGATGGCAGGCATCAAAAGATTTTTTTGGACGCCCTGCCCTCGGCTCCAAAATCTAAGCCAAAGTATCCGCTTCCTACCCGAGGCGAACATCATTGGTTCCGGCGCTGAAACCTTCCACCTCCCATTGGGCACCGTCTCTCTCTGCACTGAAAAGGCTGCCTGCCTCAGCTTCGACAACTTTGGCACCGAAAATGACACCCGCATCGGCACCGAAAAAACATGAGTCCAAAAAATCTTGGGAATCGAAATCACTACCGGAGCCAGTTCTACATAAATTGACACAACAGCTTTAAGGTAAGCAGTCTCCACTTCACATCCAACCACAAACAGGGAGGGTGTTGGTGAAGACTGTTATCTGCACTCAACTGTTATCTCCAAGAGACAACTCATGTTTGAGGAGGCTCGGAAACAATCTACACCTCCAGTCAAACAAAGGAAAAAGGACAAAAGCATAGAAGAGGCTCAGCCTCCCCCCTCTAATATCCTCCACCACACCACCACAACCACATTCTCCATCTCCGCAGCCCTCTCATGGTGACCCCTTTGACATTTCATCACAAGAATCACCTCATTCCCTCCATCTAAAACAAGATACAGGACATGACATGGACTACCTACACACTGATATAGACCCTTGTCAGGATGATGTAGATATTTATAGGGACACAGACATAGAAGCTTATCTAATTAGATTTTCACTACTTGACAACACTAATTCTTTACAAGAACTAGTAGGGAGGGCTGCAGCTTACCATCAGGTATCTGTTCATAATGATCCTTTAGAGGCCGATTCCCTCTTTGAAACGCTAACTGCCTTTCACAAAACCACTCTGTATCTCCCTATGCTTAAGGGAATGTTAAGGCATGTGGACAACATTTTTTAAGACCCGGCTGGGACTCAGGATATTACCCCTTAAAATGGAGAGGAAATATATGGCCTCCCTCTCAGACCCTATATAAATCAGGAGTCAGAATCCAGCTGACTCTTCAGTAGTGACTAACGTTAGGAAGAGAGTTAACTCCCAAGCTGCACCAGGCATGCCACCCCCTGATAAGGGGAGTAAACTAATTGATGCCTCAGGCAACAGCATTGCTGCTCAAGCAGAACATCACTGCCACATTGCCAACAAGCAGGGACTCCTACCAAGGCCCAATAGGGCCCACTGGAAAGGAATGGATCAGTTACTCCAATACCTCCCGGAGGAAAAAAGGAAACGGGGGAAAGAAATTGGTAATGAAGGACAGCTAATTTCTAATAGCTCTATAGGCTGTGCCTTAAATTCGGCTGCTATCGCAGCCAGAGATATCAATACTAATGTCCTCCTATGCCAACATATATGCATTTCTGGCTTCAAAGAAGAGGTGCATCAAACTATTATCAATGTCCCTTTTGATAAGAAACACCTCTTTGGCCCTCAAGTCAACCAGTTCTGAGAGAAAATGAAAAAAGACAACGAAGTAGCAAAATCCATGTGTGCGCTCCAGCTTTCCAGCTCTCACAGTGCTTTTTGTAGGCTGTAATACAAGCCAACCTCTAAACCTTCTTCAGCCGAAACATCTGAAACATACAACATGGGTCAGCAACATACATCCTCACACAGTATTTTATAGAGAGTCCTCTAGAGGAAACAGTTATAGGGGTAGAGGTAAAACAAAAACAACAAGTGATAGACGGAATGCTGAACATTGTCGAACATTCACCCCCAGTCACAGATCTGGGTTTAATCCATGTTTTTTTTGCTGCCCATGCCATTCCAGTTTGGACCCAGCCATATGCAAATCAGTCTTGACCCTGTTCCCCATGGGAACAGTCCAGCCCGAACTGCTAGGCCAGGTCTTCCCTGGACTGGAAACAAGCATCCTGGGACCGGTTTCGGGGTTTCACCCCTCATCAGCCAGGCTAGCTTGAATCCAGTGGCATGGGAAGCACGGGACCCACGTCTGGGCATACCCTTCCCACTTAGGGTGAAAAAAGCAAAAACAACAAGTGATAGACGGAATGCTGAACATTGTCGAACATTCACCCCCAGTCACAGATCTGGGTTTAATCCATCGTTTTTTTGCTGCCCATACCATTGAAGTTTGGACCCAGCCATATGCAAATCAGTCTTGACCCTGTTCCCCATGGGAACAGTCCAGCCCGAACTGCTAGGCCAGGTCTTCCCTGGACTGGAAACAAGCATCCTGGGACCGGTTTCGGGATTTCACCCCTCATCAGCCAGGCTAGCTTGAATCCAGTGGCATGGGAAGCACGGGACCCACGTCTGGGCATACCCTTCCCACTTAGGGTGAATATAGCAAAAACAACAAGTGATAGACGGAATGCTGAACATTGTCGAACATTCACCCCCAGTCACAGATCTGGGTTTAATCCATCGTTTTTTTGCTGCCCATGCCATTCCAGTTTGGACCCAGCCATATGCAAATCAGTCTTGACCCTGTTCCCCATGGGAACAGTCCAGCCCGAACTGCTAGGCCAGGTCTTCCCTGGACTGGAAACAAGCATCCTGGGACCGGTTTCGGGGTTTCACCCCTCATCAGCCAGGCTAGCTTGAATCCAGTGGCATGGGAAGCACGGGACCCACGTCTGGGCATACCCTTCCCACTTAGGGTGAAAAAAGCAAAAACAACAAGTGATAGACGGAATGCTGAACATTGTCGAACATTCACCCCCAGTCACAGATCTGGGTTTAATCCATCGTTTTTTTGCTGCCCATACCATTGAAGTTTGGACCCAGCCATATGCAAATCAGTCTTGACCCTGTTCCCCATGGGAACAGTCCAGCCCGAACTGCTAGGCCAGGTCTTCCCTGGACTGGAAACAAGCATCCTGGGACCGGTTTCGGGGTTTCACCCCTCATCAGCCAGGCTAGCTTGAATCCAGTGGCATGGGAAGCACGGGACCCACGTCTGGGCATACCCTTCCCACTTAGGGTGAATATAGCAAAAACAACAAGTGATAGACGGAATGCTGAACATTGTCGAACATTCACCCCCAGTCACAGATCTGGGTTTAATCCATCGTTTTTTTGCTGCCCATGCCATTCCAGTTTGGACCCAGCCATATGCAAATCAGTCTTGACCCTGTTCCCCATGGGAACAGTCCAGCCCGAACTGCTAGGCCAGGTCTTCCCTGGACTGGAAACAAGCATCCTGGGACCGGTTTCGGGGTTTCACCCCTCATCAGCCAGGCTAGCTTGAATCCAGTGGCATGGGAAGCACGGGACCCACGTCTGGGCATACCCTTCCCACTTAGGGTGAAAAAAGCAAAAACAACAAGTGATAGATGGAATGCTGAACATTGTCGAACATTCACCCCCAGTCACAGATCTGGGTTTAATCCATCGTTTTTTTGCTGCCCATGCCATTGAAGTTTGGACCCAGCCATATGCAAATCAGTCTTGACCCTGTTCCCCATGGGAACAGTCCAGCCCGAACTGCTAGGCCAGATCTTCCCTGGACTGGAAACAAGCATCCTGGGACCGGTTTCGGGGTTTCACCCCTCATCAGCCAGGCTAGCTTGAATCCAGTGGCATGGGAAGCACGGGACCCACGTCTGGGCATACCCTTCCCACTTAGGGTGAAAAAAGCAAAAACAACAAGTGATAGATGGAATGCTGAACATTGTCGAACATTCACCCCCAGTCACAGATCTGGGTTTAATCCATCGTTTTTTTGCTGCCCATGCCATTGAAGTTTGGACCCAGCCATATGCAAATCAGTCTTGACCCTGTTCCCCATGGGAACAGTCCAGCCCGAACTGCTAGGCCAGATCTTCCCTGGACTGGAAACAAGCATCCTGGGACCGGTTTCGGGGTTTCACCCCTCATCAGCCAGGCTAGCTTGAATCCAGTGGCATGGGAAGCACGGGACCCACGTCTGGGCATACCCTTCCCACTTAAGGTGAAAAAATACAAAAACAACAAGTGATAGACGGAATGCTGAACATTGTCGAACATTCACAGTGAGGACCTGGCTTGGCAGTTCGATCTGGACTGTTCCCATGAGGAACAGGGTCAAGACTGATTTGCATATGGCTGGGTCCAAACTGGGGTGGCATGGTGAGCAAAAGAACGATGGATTAAACCCAGATCTATGACTGGGGGTGAGTGTTTGACAATGTTCAGCATTCCGTCCATCACTTGTTGTTTTTGCTTTGTCGCTCTAAGTGGGAAGGGTATGCCCAGACGTGGGTCCCGTGCTTCCCATGCCACTGGATTCAAGCTAGCCTGGCTGATGAGGGGTGAAACCCCGAAATCGGTCCCAGGATGCTTGTTTCCGGTCCAGTGAGGACTTGGCTTGGCAGTTCGGTCTGGACTGGTCCCATGAGGAACAGGGTCAAGACTGATTTGCATATGGCTGGGTCCAAACTGGGGTGGCATGGTGAGCAAAAGAACGATGGATTAAACCCAGATCTATGACTGGGGGTGAGTGTTTGACAATGTTCAGCATTCCGTCCATCACTTGTTGTTTTTGCTTTGTCGCCCTAAGTGGGAAGGGTATGCCCAGACGTGGGTCCCGTGCTTCCCATGCCACTAGATTCAAGCTAACCTGGCTGATGAGGGGTGAAACCCCGAAACCGGTCCCAGGATGCTTGTTTCCGGTCCAGTGAGGACCTGGCTTGGCAGTTCGGTCTGGACTGTTCCCATGAGGAACAGGGTCAAGACTGATTTGCATATGGCTGGGTCCAAACTGGGGTGGCATGGTGAGCAAAAGAACGATGGATTAAACCCAGATCTATGACTGGGGGTGAGTGTTTGACAATGTTCAGCATTCCGTCCATCACTTGTTGTTTTTGCTTAGCCTGGCTGATGAGGGGTGAAACCCCGAAACCGGTCCCAGGATGCTTGTTTCCGGTCCAGTGAGGACCTGGCTTGGGTGTTCGGTCTGGACTGTTCCCATGAGGAACAGGGTCAAGACTGATTTGCATATGGCTGGGTCCAAACTGGGGTGGCATGGTGAGCAAAAGAACGATGGATTAAACCCAGATCTATGACTGGGGGTGAGTGTTTGACAATGTTCAGCATTCCGTCCATCACTTGTTGTTTTTGCTGTAGAGGTAAAACAACCTCCCCTCGAGCTTCTACCACTGTCTCAAAACAGTGACTTAATCCGGCTTCCCTCCGAACATTAGACCCCTATAGTAGGGCACCTTCAGTTCTTTTTCAAAACTGGCCACACATCACTACAGATCAATGAGTGCTGGATATTATTCAACATGGTTATTGTCAGGAGCTTTGTTCCACACCTCCAAGTATCCCACCTTGTACTCGAAAACTCTCACAGGATCACATCACGGTCCTCAAACAGGAAGTTCAATCTCTGCTTGCAAAGGGAGCAATATAACTAGTTCCTATTCAGCATCAAGGAACAGGACTGCATTCCCCTTACTTCTCATCCCCATAAAAAAAGGTGGCTCATTTCAACCCATTCTGGATCTAGACCCCTAAACCGTTACATCATATCAGAACATTTTCACATGGTCACACTCCAAGATGTTACCCTTGCTACAGCAGGGTGTCTTCCTATCTGCACTAGATCTAAAAGATGCCTAATTCCATAGTCCCATTACCCAGCTCATTGCAAATATCTCAGATTTGTCATACAAGGGCAGCACTATCAATTCACAGGGATCCCATTAGGGATCATCACAGCACCAAGGGTGTTAACAAAATGTGTATTGGTGGTGTCAGCTCACCTTCACAGACTGGAGGTTCATGTGTACCCTTACCTAGAGGACCGGCTTATCAAAGCCAGCTCAATGTCTCAGCCATATTCAGACCACAACAGACTTGCTTCATCAGTTGGGGTTCATAATCAACCTTCAGAAATCACATTTCACACTACTTCAAATACAGCCTTACATTTTAGTCATAATCAATACAAAGCTAGGCACAGCTTACCCAAATGCACAAGAGTGCAGAACTTTCAAGCACAACTTCTTCACTTTTGCCGCAATATATGGGTCACAGTGAAATTAATCATGAAACATCTGGGAATGATGGCCTCTTGCATTACAATAGTGCCACATCTACGTCTTAACATGCGCCTGTTGCAGGACTATCTATTGCGCCAATGGTCTCAGATACAGGGTCACTTACAGGATCTGGTGTTGGTAGACAACCGCACCTCTTGCTCTTTGCAATGGTGGAACAAAACCAACCTTTCGGAAGGGCAGCCATTTCTGGACCCTGTTCCACAAGCCATTCTAACAACAGACACTTGACAAACAGGATGGGGTGCTCATCTTCAAGACTTTACAATACAGGATCTTTGAGATCACACACACAGAGTTCTGCACATCAGCTATGTGGAGCTGTAAGCTTTCATCTAACACTCAAAGCTTTTGTTATGCATGTTATCAACAACGTAGTCCTCATTCGCATGGACAACATGACAACCATGTCCTAATTGCAAAAGCAGAGGCGGGGCACCTTCATTACGGTTGTCTCGTCTTCCACAGACACTTTGGCGTTGGACGATTCAACACAACATTTACCTATTAGCGGAACACTTACTGGGATCATACAACAATTTTTCCGACCTCAGCAGAATGAGGTAACAAGTCCACGAGTGGGAACTCCACCCCAAAGTCCTTCAACCATACTTTCAAAAGTGGGGAATCCAGATTTAGATCTATTCGCAACAAAGGAAAATGCAAAATGCCCAAACTTCGCCTCCAGGTTTCCACGCAATGCTTTATGGATGAACTGGTTAGGAATATTTGCCTGCACTTTTCCACCTCTCCCTCTCGTCCGTATCTGGTTCAGAAACTAGGGCAAACTTCTCACACTAATTTTAGTGGCACCCACATGGGAAAGACAACCATGGTTCACCACTCTACTGGACCTATCCGTAGCGCCTCACGAGAAGCTTCCTCTCAACCCAGACCTTCTCACCCAGAACCAGGGGCCAGATCAGGCACCCAAATCCCAAGGAGATGAATCTTACTATTTGGCTCCTGAAGTCATAGAATTTGGGTGTTTAAACCTACCTTTACGAATGTATGGACATTCTTACAGAAGCACGCAGACCAACCACTATAGCTTGTTATGCAGCAACGTGGAGACAATTTGTTCACTATTGCATTTCTAAAAATTGGGACCCTTTACAAGTTTCAGTACTAAATATTATTTTGTGTTTCCTGCATTTTCAAAGAGCAAACTCTGCATATACTTCTAAAAGGTTACATTTAGAAGGCATTGCTGCTTCTCTCCAGAACAGACAATGTCTTCTCTTTTCGAAATCCCTGTCATAAAGCCTTTTTTTGTAAGGGCTTAACATGGTGATACCACCAAGATTGCCACCAGTACCTTCATGGAACCTTAATGTGGTACTCACTCGACTTATGTGACCACCATTTGAACCAAAACACTCATATCCTTTGCAACTTCTTTTGTGAAAGGCGTCCTTTTTAGTTGCAATCACTTCCCTAAGACGTGTAAGCAAGCTGCATGCATTAGCCATGCAAGAACTCTTTTTCCAGATACATAAAAACAAAGTGGTTCTTCGTACCAACCCAACATTTCTACCAAAAGTAGTATCTCAATTTCAACTCAACCAAACTATTGAATTGCCATTTTTTTCTCCCCACAACCTGATTTGGTTGCTGAAAGAGCAACGTTGTGTGAAAAGATCGCTTATGTTCTATATTGATAGAACTAAAACATTTACAAGCATGTGATAAGTACTTTTGTAACAGCCACGAGGACACTTGCAACAACTAAATTTCAGGTTTAATGCTGATAGCACAAGAATGGTATTTTCTTCCATAGGGAGAAAGTGGTTACTTTTTTAGGCTCTGTATTTTGGGGAAGCTATTTTGGCTGGTGCTGCAGTTTGGTCTTTTCACGTCAACTGTTTATCAAGTCATATCCTAAGAAATTATATCCTTTTAATATCACGTTGGAGCAAAGCAGGTGTAGGATATATTGGCTTCCTGATCTTAATCTTGGGGAGTAGGGTTTGCTGTTTATGGGAAAAATGAAACAGTGGCCTGTTTTCTAGGAAGGCACATAATTATCCACTGTTTTAGTGATACCTTCACTGACGATTGTAGTTGCAATCTTTGTTGAAACTGAGGTAGTGATTGGTTTTTGTGAGATGTCGATATTGCCTACTGCTTACTATTGGTTTGATTAGTTTTGCAATTGCTGGCACATCACTGATTATTCTTTGATTTGACAACAAATGTACATCTTAAAATTGTGTCTTTACTGGACGAAATTAGCCCTCCCCTATTGAAGTCAGTCTAGGCGAGGGCTAAAACACCCAGAGCGAAAAGAACCAGGTTAATTGCTTCAGTATGCAGGTTCCAGGTACGGGCTACGTCTACCTTGGATTTGGTGGGATTTAATATCAATAGCTTTCTGACACCTTCTAATATGTGCTACAGGGAAAACAAAACTTTTCCACAGATGTATCTTTTGTGACAAACAAAGGCATAGCAAAAAACTGTTGCATATTTGGACATTCATCTTGTTGAGATGTGGTTATTTTATCATCCAAGAAATATGACCAGTGTTGGCATAGTGCCAGTGGACGAGCAAGCAAAGTCTTGTCCAAAATGGGAGAAATATGGAGTGTTTTATGTGAGATACACCATTAGTGAACAAGTAACTTGTTCATTTTTCCTGCTTAGTTTGTTAAATGCCACATGGTAGGCACTCACACTCGACAATTTATAAAATAGGGTGCAAGTAGTTAGATTAGTTCACTCTTGCTTAGCCCCGTCTTTGAGAAGGCTGACAGAACAAAGAAGAGTGGAGATTCCTTCAGGTCCTGGTACCTCATGTGAGCAGCACTAATGTAATTCCTGACGCACTTCATTTGCTTTTCTCTCTAGAGTATGGACGTGTCTACTGAGCTAGAGAAATCGAGTCCAAGCCTTTCGCCAGACGTGCTCATTCCATGCAAGACCAGCCGGCACGAGGTACGTTAATTTAAAAGCAATCGCGTGTGTGTGTGTGTGTGTAGAAAATGACACGTTATTAGGATGACCGTTTGTGACATAAAAGAAGAAAAAGCTTTTCTATTACACCACAATAGCCATGGTAATACTCATCTCATTAAAGACACACATAAGAAGGCGTATGCAAGGTGGAATGGGTCCGGATGCCATACATTATTCCTGTTTGTTTGCAGAAAAGCTACATGTAGTTAAATAAATAATATATTTGAGACCTCTATGGCTTTCCACCTCTACTCATTGCACGTATATCATTCTGATTTCACACCTTGCTCCCAGCACCACCCTCTATAGCGCGCCCAAGGCTGTATATTGTCCTCAGTCATTCTCTTTAATTCTAATATGTTCCAGAAATCATGCCACTCAGAATTTTTCCCAGTTGGTGAGTGAACTTTAGACAGAACAAGTCAGAAACGAGAGAGATAGTCCCTGCTCGCTGGTGCTGGGTCCATCATGAGAGTAGCTTCGAAAGTAAAATAATCCGATTGTAACATTATTGTAATTACTCATCCTTAAAAATAACCAGTGTAATATGACTCATCTAGGAAGCAGATTAGTGTAAAGCAGCAAAAAGCAATGTTGACAGTCTTCTTCCTACTAATTTTTTAACACCTTAGCTCATCAAAGTGGATGTATGCTTTTCCTTCATTATTTACAAAACGAAAGCAGCATTAAATCAGAAAGCTAGGTAACATTTATTTTTCTATTAGTGTGATAATACCTTAATATAATTGTGCAGGTCTGATTTTGCATTATATTTATAATTATATCCCCCTTACCGTCTTTAACCTTGTGCATTCTCAGCTTGGCTGTACTGCTCTCTTTAAACCTATACCGTCTCATGATTTCATAGCATCTTCTTCAGGCTTGTCAATACTGTAAACTTTTTATCCATTTTTCACCTGCCTGTAGTAAATCATTGTCTGCTTCATCACCATGAGTCCAAATCTAGAAATATATTCCTCACTTTTCACCTTTTCTTTTCAAATAGCCTTTAAAAAGTTTAATGCACATGCTTCTTAAGTTGTTTAAGAAACGCACTACACTGTTTAGATGTGCTGTTCTGCATACTGTTAAAGATCCATGTTTGTATTTCTTCAGGATATGGGATAGTCCTGGCTTTTACCAAAAATGGCTACACATCCCTTCTCATTACATGAGGTAGTCCATCAAAGTTGAATGGACCTTAATGCCTTGAATTATTTGATGCGTGCTTCCTTAGGTCTTCAGCTTCAGGGTGTGCAGAGGAAAACTATGGGATATTCCTAGATCACTTCTGGCATCTCACGGGCTTCCACTCTAAGGGGGTTTATTTAGTCTTTAAACTTCTAGTGGTTCCTTTTGTTTCCTGAGACATCCCATTACCTTTATTCGTAGATTGTAGGACAGATGCCTAGGCTTTTAATAAACACATGGAGATCTCAGTTATTGGATGAAGTGGTCCTTTTTAGGGGCAAGCGCAAAACGCTCCGTCCACTGCTGTAATCTCTTTGGGCTTCTAACCACGCCCATGTCACGTCAGTCACTTTCATTGGTTCGTGGGGTTGCCTTTTAAAATCCACTTGCTTTCATTAGTGAAAGGCATGCATACGTCATACCTTTTCCGGTGTTTAGCTCTCCTCGAGCGCACCGACCAACTACTGAAAACATATGAGGCTCGATGTTTTCTGTTTGGTTTCTGGACCACTTTTTCTCTTTATTTCGCAGCGCAGTAGTCAAGCATTTTGCGTGACATCGATCCTGTTACACAGTTAATTGCACTTTTGCCGGTTCCATAGATAATTGCACTTTTGCCGGTTCCATGGATAATTACACTTTTGTCAATAGGTTTCACTGCGAGCAAACTTTTATTTCCCTTTGTGTGTTTGCTGATGGCGGCCGTCGACTTGCTTATGTGAAATTTTTACTTTTCAGTTTATATGGCAAGAAAAGTCTGATTAGTTATGTGAAACTGTTTTACTTTTCATTTTCAATTTATGTGGCAAGAAAAGTCCGATTAGGAGTTTACAATGCTAATAGCTCCAACTCAAGCAAACGTGACACCCATTGCATTGCAAATGCTTGTTATCTTTTTGTGTTTCAGACAATTTTAATGTCCAGGTTGGGGCTTTCATAATATATGTTTTTATTCACATAAATGTTTTATTGCCAGATCTCGGAGGTACCTGCTTCAGCAACAATGATCTTGATATGCAAATGATAAAGTCAAAGTTAGCACAACCCTTGCACGTGTCCAGTTACTAATGCAGTGTCCTACGTACTCTTTTTTATGACATCTTTTTGGTGGTGGCATCCTTTTAACAAAAATAAGTCTCATTCTCTGCTGGTGTTACTTGAGAATGTTTTTTCTGATATTTTTGACTATCTTATGAGCAATCTAATTCCATTTAGAGTTTTAGGTTTTCTTTCCTGTCTGTTGCCCGCTTCCCAGTGCTTTGAAACTATTTTCTGAGAGGTTGTTTGTCAAAGACTACAACTATAGACTATTTAATTCTTAAACACTATACTGGAGTTTTTTTTCCAGTAGACTTGTCATTCATGTATCTTAGTCGCTACAACTATTTAAACAAGTATATATTGTTAAATTTGTAGGCCCTTGTATGTTCATAATACTGGAGTCATGATAATTGAAGCAAAATGGTAATTTCGTATATTTAATTCCACACCATGTGTAAACTTGGACTTCAACATCTAATTCGGATTAAGAGATCATGCTGCCTTTGTTTCCATACATTGTAACTCTTACAAAGCCATATCCCTTTCGCTGTTTGTGGGATTCTAAACTGCACTGATGAGTTTGTAAAATTAGCTTCGTGCCTGTTGCTTCTGGCTTGTCCAGATTGGGAGACGATTTAATTAACTGATCACAGGAAGCGAAACAACTACATAAAAATACAGTCAATGCATTAAATCCACTGCCATGTTATAAATATCAGCATGAGAAAGTATCTGTATTTTATCTAATTTCTTGCAGTGTTTTTCAAGGTAAGCTGGTCAACTGATTATAAAACACTTTTTTTCTGCATTTAATAGCAGTCAGACCTGCAGAAGGGTTTATTTTCTTTTAGCACTCATATCCTTAAATGTGTGAGCTAAATGTTTTTCATGCGAGGTAAGTTTTCCTTATAGTAGATAGCTAGTTCATGCTCACATCTGTTGAACTTCAGACTTCATCATTATTAATAGTTTCTTGGAGTTATTTTCTCAGGTGAACGTGAATTTAGTTTTTATCAAGCTTTCATTCTCTCATTGTGTACTGTTTAAAAAAAAAAAACTGCCAGAGTTTCATTTTTTTATTTTCATCCTTTGTGTCAAAAGTAATCTCGCATCTCTCTGAACGGATAAAGTGAAGATTGGAAGTTGTACGTGTAGTTTTAGCATTTTCTGTGGCGGTGTGGTATTCATACATTTAGCGAATTGTAGCACTTTGTGAACCCCTAAAATATAATAGGCTACAGAATCAGCTCAGAAGTGTTTAACTTTCTGAATGTTTGCACACTGTCGGGGTCCTATTGCCACACGAGTGCACTTTTCTTTTTAGCTCCCACTCCCTGTGACTTTCTTATTGACTTTAGGAAGGGATCAGCTAGTTATTCAGTGTTGATGAATGTTAACGAAGATCACTTGCCGAAACAAAAATATTACTTTTCTGTAACTCTAGTTTTCTGTAAAGGATATCTTCAGTAAATTCATATTTTAAATCAAAAACGTACCTGCCCTAGTGAATGTTGAGGAATAGGAGCAGGAGTTTGGTCACAAGGCCTTATGTTTTTTATTTTATCAGACTGTCAACATGATCCATGGGACTGCCGCTGTGCGACATGCTGGAATTTTGGTGTTCCAGCGGCAGACTTTAAGTGCCACCACAGTTTTCTCTCACTGCTAGGCTGTATATCTGCGGCAATACTTTTTATTTTCCTAGATTTGTAAAAAGCTAAAGGATAAAATTGTTCCGAGCAGCACATCTGATTTATTTTTTAGTAACCCAATTTGAAGTTTGTATTTGGTTTTTGGTGATTTTTCAACTTATTTCGTTTTTAAAGGTTCACAAAATGAGGAACAAATGTTGCCTTCTAGTAGTCATTTCATTATCTTGTGTTGGATGTTTTATCTCTGTTTTGAAAAGCGTCCCTTAATCCCACGCCTGGGTGGGGTCGTTATGTTTTCATGAATTTGATGAAGATATCCTTAGCAGAGCAATAGTAACGTTTTCTTCTTCGTCCTTGGTCTTATTCTCACCTGTTCAGGGGCAAGAATGCAGCCATGATGAAGAGCTTCCTGACACCGGGGCTGGTAACTTCGGCAACGCCACTTCCCCGGGAACTCTAGCTGCTGCTGCGACGCCGGAAACTCTACGCCAGGTAAACGCCTGCGCGTGCGCCTCCTTTATTAGCACAGAGGCAGCGTGGCTAAAGCAGCCTTCTCACGCTTTACAGCACCACTGCTGCCCTGCGCAGGGAAACTGCAACAACCCCCGCTTCTAAGAAAGCACATATTTAGCCAATGCTTGGCACATACCTGTGGCACATATCTCTGTTAACGCAAAGGAAATCTGTCATACTATTTTAGAAGATGGTTTGTTTCTAATGTCTGTCAGGCTAATCTACTAAAACTGCATATTCAGCGTTGGCCTGTAACTCTCTCGAATGCAGGGGCTGGCTTCAGACAATGGAAATAAAACGTATCATACGTGCTTTGATCTTAAAAAGCTCAGCGAAGTGGTAAGAGAGCCCATGCCCACGTCTTATCTTTACCTTAACCTTTTGAGATCTATCAAGCATTCCCCTCGCCTATACTGCTGTTTTACATAAATGATTTAAAACAATTTTATTTCATGCATGCCGTTATTTTTACATTGATCGCCTGCGCTGTAATGTTGGCGTCAACCAACTAGGATGTTCATGCAGATTGCTAGGATGTTCATGCAGATTGCTTCTTCTACCTATTTAGAGTCATCACTAATAACTTCCAGCCTCATGCATTCTTTCTTTTAGCTGTCAGCCCTCTTTGTTTCTTATTAGTAAGTGATTCAATTTTGCCGAAGGGCAGTCAGCCTATGTGCTTTCCAAAATGATGCTGTTGGGAGCAACCCCGAAGGATTTCACAATTATTATTAATTCATTCTTATTGGTTACCGTACTGATGCTATGCATTTGTGAATCCTGAATATAATGCTTCTACAAAACATCCATATTAAAATAAAGACTTCCAGTTGATAAAGAGAGTAGGAACGCCATACTTCTAAACCCATTTCATAAGAGCTTTTTTTACTTCACCAAACCCCTTCATGTTCGCGGACTTAAGTGGGGAACTGAGCTTTGGTACCTCTGCTGAGGCTTCTCACTCCCGCGTATCACTTAAGCCAAATGAAGAAAGGCCTGCGCATCTCGGATCACTCAGTTCTTTTCTCTCTCTCAGTTAATGTAATTATTAAATGACATACACAATCCTACATGGATCATTAGTGGATTACACCCTGCATGGAACCTGTGTCACTTTCCTATCGTGGTATCATTCGGGAATAGAGTCAGTCTTGTACTTAGTGTTGAGACTTTTACTTACAATATAAAAATACGGCACATACTTATAATATAGGTAAATATATTATATTTATGAACTTTATTATGCTTATAAATATAAAAATAAGTCATAGGTCTCTGCTCATTACTCTCTTTGGAATTAGGGGCCAGATGTAACAAATGGTTTTACCCATTCTGTGTCTGTGGGAAAATGTGTTTGTACATATGGCCCTAAATCCCTATACAATTTGCACCTTTGCTGTTCCTTTTTCCACAGATTAAGTTTCAAGTATTTATATGTGGCTGTAAATACACATGCTTTGCATACTTGTTTATTATAGTGTTGAGTTTGGACATTACAACATCTTTTTATTCAAAGAAATTTGGAGTCACTGAATGTTCTACAACTCCTTGTTGTGCGCGTGGGCACCAACTATACCCTACGCATTTTTTCCACGCTATACGGTCTGGACGTGTTTTGCAACAGCTCCGAGGCTAATGCATGCTTCATTGCTTTCTCAGGCCTAAATGTTCTACTCCTCGACGCCAGCGATCAGCAAATAATCACTGTGCGTGGTCCTTCCGACAGGTACACTGCTTTTCTTCAAACAAATGTGACCAATTGCCTTAACGTCCAGGTAAACGACACCCGGTCTCTGAATCTGTCAAGTGCTCTTTTATCTCCTGGGAACTCATTTCAGAGTATGCAGACAGGAAAGGAGTAATTTAGCGTACATACACCCTGTGAATTTTGACCACAGTGCAACACCAAATATCCTTAGGCACACTGCCATGGCATTTGCAAACTCTGCCTCTTCCCTGACCCTAACAAGTTGTCCTATGACTTCTGTCTCTCCTTACGCTGCAAAAAGACTGAGGTACAGAAGACAAAGGCCTTCAGCACACCTGAAGATGCAGCAATATTCTCCCCCTAGACGTATGACATTTTCTCTCTAAAAGCACCTTCAATCCCATTCGATGAATATGGTTGACCAGACTGTGTGTGGTAGCTTCCAGTGGTGAAGGCAGATACGTTTAAATAAGTTTATTTCCAAAGACATAGCAAGCCAACCATCAGCGCACACAGGCTGCACAACGTTTTTGATGATCAACTGATAATTTAAAAATATAACATTCTAAATGAGATGCTAAGGCTTGTGCAATAATGAAACTTCATTACAAGTAGCGAAATTCTACTACAAGCAGTCCACATAGCCTGGCCTGAGGAAGTCTTAAGTACAGGGTGAAATAATGAAATACTGTATGACTTCTCTTAGTAAAATCAAAATACGAAACCAACCCAAAACACAAGAAAACTCAATTTAAACTTGACAATAATGCAAAAACACATTCATGTGCTACATACTGTAACCAGCAAGATCGCAACAAAATTTGAATTCATACATACCAAAATGCATTTTACGAGTCACAAATGGCCTGATTTTGCAAATTTGACATTTTGCAACTGGTAAAATGCATGATACATCCGTGCCTAGCCATAATTCACCAGAACTAAAGTGTACATAGATTGTGGGGGAAGTGAATTGAAAGTGCCTACCAAATCTTTACAATCTTTTTCCCATGACCTAGATGGCAATTCAGTTGATTGATTGTAAAAGTGAACTACCTACTTTCAACTCTTTTTTGCAACTATTGCATACAATACAGTCTTTTACCTGTTCATCAATATTGCAATCTATCTGAGGCCACCAAAATCCCTCCCAAGTTCTGCTTTTAGAAAGTGTTGGACCTAAATTCCCCAATAGATTGTAAAAGTGAACAACCTACTTTCAACTCTTTCTTGCAACTATTGCATACAACACAATCGTTTACCTGTTTGTCAATATTGCAATCCATCTGAGGCCACCAAAATGCCTACCAAATTCTGCTTTTAGAAAGTGTTAGACCTAAATTCCCCTTCTGGGCTACAGCGCTTAACATTTCAATCTAAGCCTACGGAGGAACAAGCCTATCAATGTGCATGAGTATGCAATATTCTGCAGACAATTCCTGAGAAACCTTGACAAATGGGTGACATTTCTGTCTTTAGGCCACCCATTATTCACCAAAGAGATCACCTTAACTGAAGTAGGATACCTAGCCATTTAAGTCTTTCTTTCATTCAAGTTCAGAAAGCGTAGACATGGATTATAAGTCCACTGATGCAATCAAACAACTCTCATTTTTGTTTGTTATCCCCTTTTTCAATATGATCATCTAACTGGAGATGTGAGGGATAATCTGCCTGTATATACTTACTTTCCTGAATATAAACAATATGAAAATTGTATTGCAGCAATTTAGTCATCGGCCTGGCAATCCTTGGGGTTTGGCTATTTATCTTATCACCACTAAGGATTGAAACCGGTGGCTTGTGGTCAGTTTGTAGAGAAACCTTCTTTCCCAGATGTAAGGATGAACTTCTGGATAGCTCACCAATAAGCAAGTAGTTCCTACTCTATACCTGAGAAATGTATCTCCATCTCGCTTAGCACATGTGATGCATAACATAAGGTGTGCTCTTCTCATTACTTTTTCTGAGTGAGTACTACCTCTAGACTAATGTTACTGTGATTCTACTTGTATAACTGTGATGCAATGCTGGAAACTGACGTCATAGGCCTTGAGAGTTTTGGAGCGGAGTGTTTATTTGTCCAACGATAAGGCTTCATGCTACTTTTTGTTCCAAGTGAAGTGTACATTTTTTGTAATAAAGCAGTTAATGGTTTAGCACAAATGGCATAGTCAGGGATAAAACATGCATAAGTTTACACAGTCCAACAAATAACTTAAGACCATTTTTGTCAAAAAGGGGGATTAACGTTTACAGTAGCGCCTACCAGGCTAGCTCTAAGCTCCACACGGTCACCAGAGACAACATGTCCAAGACAAAATTTACATTTTCTGCGTTCAGAACCATTCAATTCTTCAACAAGACCTTCTGAAGTATATTATCATGTTTCTTTCTTGTTGAGGTAAAATCAATGAATGAGTCTTGGAAAACTTCTACACTATTTATGTCTTTGAAAATCTAAAACATAACTCTCAGAAAAACAGGCCACCAAGGCCAGTCCAAATGGCATACAACAATACAGGTATATACCAATCACAATATGATGCAGTATAATGTCTTGACACGTGTCCTAATACTACCTGATGGAATGTAGCAGCCAACTCCAATTTTGTCAATCATTTTAAACTACTTGTCGTGGCTAGGAATTCTGTGATCTTGGACAGAGCATGTGAATCAACCCATATTTCTTTATTAAGGCTATGTAGGTCGGCATGCACACTTAAATCCCCACAACTCTTGCACATCACAACCAATGATGAAAACCATAGAGATGATTGGGTCTGCTGTATGGTCCCTTTCTCACAGAAATCCTACAGTTCAAGGTTTCTAGTTCCTTTGCAAAAACACAAGAGACTTTTTACTACATCATCAGTAGCTGCCTCACTGGCTACTACCGACACCCGATCCCTGATACCAGGTCTCAACCACCATCGCAAAATACATAAACCTTTTACTGCCAGATATATTTACCAAAAAGTGTCCTTTTAGCACATCTCCAAAAACCTCCTGACAGTTCAGTCTTTCTGCCCTCATAAAACACAGGTGCACCATCTGTACATACTAAAAACCTTCCAGGCCACATTTCCTCAAACAATTTTTGTGTAATCATTGTTAGCCTGGCTCTTCAGACAACTAGCAAAAGTAGATTGTGTCACCTACCCCTACATTCAAATAGGGATCAACACATTCTGAGGGATCTCCTTTCAAAACACCATCATGGCCACTGGCAACCATCACTGTATCTTTTAAATCCTCTTGGATTTTGTAAAACACTCTTATCCACAACATTTCTAGTTTTTTACAACCTCCCTTTACTCATCCAAAACTTTGCCGTCATTTTATGTAACATTGGGAAGATGCTTGAAACCCCCTCTCCTCAAAACGTAAAGAGTGTAACAGCAAAAATGTTTTTCTTTGAGGTCGATATTTTGATGACTCAATCGCACTGAGGTACTTCTCAAATGCATCAAACCAATTCCTCCATGGGATCAATGATTCTCCAGATGTTTCTAGAAATGTTGGAGGTGAATTTACTAATTGCATCTTATGCTAACACTTATGAAAAATGAATAGTTTGACAATGTTAGAGAAAAAAAAGGGTAGATTAAATATCAACAGTTATGCAGTAACTTATACATAGCGCAGAACAAACTAAGATGTATTAATCAGACAGAGAAGACAGCAGTATGATAGAGGGCAAAAACTAATAAAAAAAAACATATTAAGCAATACTGTAGTGTGTGTATCAGCACTGTAGAAGAGAGGATTAAAGGATTGCTAATATGGTGTGAGTAAGACAATTGTATGCTCCTAGAATTGGTCTTGTAGAAACCTTTTTCAGTATCAGAATGGTGAGTGTATTACTGGTATGCAACAAAATGTGACTTAACAGTTCCAATGACTATAAATGCACCTGTGTGCACACAATATTTGATGCCAGTCTGAACACCAGAGCACACTGTTCAGGTCAAACAACATTTTTTAATACTTCCTTGAATGTGTTGGTTAAAAATGGGGAAGCCGACTAATGTCGAAAGCATACAAGCACCAACCAAAGTGTGTATGGTATTTTGCGCAGATCCCCTGCTAAAGAATCTGTTACTTGTTAGCCTCAAATCTGTTCTCCACATACTTGTGAGTGTTCTGTTCCTGCAGGGGCTCCAAGGAGACTTGAATATGGCCTCAGGGTGCATTTTAAGGTGTACCTTGCATCTCACAGGAGTGTAGATAAGGTACGGTGTGACCTAAATACTCAGGTAGGGTTGAAACCCCAGGGCTCAGAGGCTTACGAATGATCAGATTATGAAGGCACTGAATTTAAGCCACCAAAGATAGTGTCATGGACTGATCACTGAACGGACAGCAAAACTCAAGCATCACTCAGCAACTATGGCAGCAAGTTTTTGCACGCATGAGATACTTCCTGTAGATGGTAAAGTGCCTTTTCAATCTTGAGATATTAGCATCTGTAAACAATGAATACTTCGGTCTATGTGCAGGACATTCGAACTCTTTTTGGCATAGAGAACTGTCCCTTTTTAAAAATAAAGAATTGCTTTGCAAAGACATTATTTCCCTTCATTGTGTAATCTTTTAGTATGGTGATTTATCCATCAAAAAAGCAAAAAGGGTTTAGAAATATACACAGAGTGAAAAGCTGCACTTCCTTTAAGGGAGCCATTGAAAGACATAGCTCCACAATGCAACACAGAGGCAGTTGGTCCCTCGTTCTTAATTTTTCTTTTCTCTGTTGGATTCTTGAATAGGGCCCTTTAACTGTTTTTTCAGAGAAATCATCTTGGTGAAGGATTTGTTACCCCCACTCTTGTTTTTTGTAATGTTCTAGGATTCTTGTGTTAGGAACGTTTTGGATTTCAATCCCAGTTGTGCCTAATTTCTTTACGGCAGCATTTACCGAGTTTTAAGACTGGCTAAGTGAGACCAAATGCAAAACTGGTCTTTATTATCTGGGTAATTTGGCTCGATTTGCCAACTTGTTCTGTGCAAACTGTTGTTTATTTCTCTACAGTTCTGTGTGCACAGGGGGAAGGTGAGCGGGAGGTGGTTGGAAAACATGTTCAAAGCCATTGGTAAGCTTGTTAAGATAAAAAAATCACTTCAGGGTGGAAGTGATTGCTATACTGTTTTTTTCACAACAAATGTTATTAGGTATTCGTCTGCATACATGGCCTGAGTGCCTAGAGTGACATATCGGATAATGAAAGCAGCACCCTAGATACAGAGGAAAAAAGAACAAAGAAAGAATAATAAAGGAAAACAAGCAACTTGCACAGACCATTCCCAACCCAATCCCAGCAATCTGTTGTTGTGTCCACCAATATTTAGTTCCCCGCGTTCGGGCTGCTGCCCCTGCCGTCCAAGCGATATCCCTTAAGGTCCTCATCAATACCAGGGTCATGATGCAATATTCGTTCTAATACAATGCCTTCATAGCCTGCCCATCTTTTCCAGATTTTGAAATGCTTTTGAGGGCATCACCTCGTCTGATAGACAACTACTTCCAATCGGAGACAATTGTTCAAGCCCCTTTTCCATACCGCCAGCGGAGGCTGATGTTCTGCCTTCCATGTTCTGGCTATATCTCGTTTGGCCAAGAGTAAGACCCAAGAATAGAAGTGAGCGTTTGTACCTTTTGCCCCCAATACCCTCTGCTGTGAAGGAGGATAAGTTTGGGATGTCCTCGTATGATCCATTAGAGGACCTCACCCAGACAGGAGAGGATTCTCTTCCAGAACCTATCCAACGCCTTACAGCTCCACACCGAATGTAAGAAGGTGTACCCTCTGCCATCCCACAACAGAGACATACAGGGGAGGCAACTAGACCTGTGTGCCATAGTCAGTGTTGCATACAGTAGGCCTTGTGGAGGTATTTAAATTGAATTAGGCAAAGGCGGGCCAAAACTACTACCTCCCTGGGTACCTCAAGCCACCTGTCCAGTTGTCATTGTCTAGTGTGCCCAAGTCCACCTGCCAAGCCACCCGAATGGCGGGTAGTATGTTGGGATTGTTGGTGACTAGGGTTTGATAAATGTTGGTAATTTTATGGGATTCCAGGTCTCTCAGAATGAGTTTGCCCTCGAGGGAGTTGAATTCCAAGAGGGTTATGATGTGTCATCGTATGTAAGGTGTGAGGGTGTGGCAGAGTTGGAGGTAATGCTGAAACTGACTATGGTGAAGTTGGTATTCCATCTGCATGTCTTGGAATTATTTCAGCACTGTGCCCTGCATCACGTTGCCCAAAGTGGAGATCCCTTTGATGTCCTATGTCCCGAAGCACTCCAGTTGGGCCACCCGGTGCAGCAGATGGCCCTACCAAAGTGGTGTTTGCTCAGTCAGCTGCCCCCACCACCCCATACCTCTTTGAGAATTTTTCCATGGTCCCAGAATCCCCCAAACATGCAGGCGGCAAAAATCCTGCACTGCTCCCATTGTATAAGTATGTAAGTATGGATGAATTGTTCGTCGCCCACTTCTCTAGTACATAAGCTGGTTCGCTCGGGGGACTATAGCACCGGCCATTAATGACCAAGAGGTGTGAGGGAGTGTAGTAGGAAAAATTATCCACTGAAGCTAAGCCCCTACCATATGTAGACTGAAAGCGCGTCCTGAGGGCGAACTGGGCTGCTTCCCCTCCCAAAGGAAGCCCCCAAAGATGGAGTTAATGTTCTTGACCCCAGCCTGGGGAATGGTATACCAGTAATTCTGTAATTGATACAATAATCTGGGAAAGGGAACCATTTTAAAGACTGCTGATCTTCCTATCAAGGACAGTGGGAGAAGAGACAAGGTCTTAACCTCATCTCTTACCTGGACGAGGGGCAAGGACAAGTTCCTCAGGTCTGGGGACATGAATACTCCCAAGTACTTAAACCTGCCAGTCGCGAGGTCAAGCCCGGTTCACATTCAATGGGTCCGCCATAGCCATTTGCAGGGAAGACCTTGGACTTGGCAGCATTCATATAGAGGCCCGGACAATTCAGTCAGAGAGGCCGAGACTCCACTCAAATCCCTACACCGGAGCATTCATCCTGACCCCCCCTACCTCCAAGGGCTCCATGGCTAATGCAAACAGGAGCAAAGAGAGAGGGCACCCCTCCCTTGTTCCCCTATGACGCTAGAAGTGAACCGACACTGCACCCGCCACCCTGACCTTTGCCAATAAGTCTGTATACAGGATTGGTACATATGAGAGAAATTTGGAGCCAAAATGTAGTCTCCTAAGAAGGATGAAGAGATAGTCCAAGCGAACTGAGTCAAAAGCTCTATCCATATCGACCCGAAGTATAGCCGCTGGCATCTCAAGACATCTACCATAGCCAAGGCATTTTTAGCCCAGAGTATATTATGCCATGTGGCTCAGGAAGGTATATTATGATGTGTGGCTCAGGAAGGTATTATGCCGTGTGGCTCAGAAGCACCCTGCGGTGAAGTGTTACTCATAGATGGAGGCAGTAACTACTATGTACTTTGCCTGGCGATTTGCTCAAGTCCTAGTGAGCCAGATGGGAATTCCAAGCTATATTAAGATGCCAATGTCCCTGGAGCCTCTAATAAATCATGTGATAGATCTGTTCATACTGGGCAAGGCAGGGAAACTTAGCACCCATAAGATGTCTCCTGCAGCAGCAGTATGTCTGCCCCCATCTTTTTAGCATGTTTTAGGACAGCCCCTCACTTGATTTTGTCCAGTACCCCCTGAACGTTACAAGATACCACTCAGAGAAGGCCAAGGAGGACCTCAGTTCTCTTGTCATGGATATAGGGCCTGCTAAGGTAAGGCAAGGCAAACCTGTTGTGTTGGGGCACTTGTTCGGGTATGAGGTAGGTCCGTGTTCAACATTTAAATAAAACAGAGAACATCCCAAGGCAAACAAACAAACTCTCCCCCCCATACTTCAAGGAATGTGAAGTATCTATTGGGGTATGCATCAAACCGGAACTACAGTGTGAGGCCCCTGGTGAATACTCTCTATCGATCCGAATCCCAACTGATAAGAACCACTAGAGTGTGTAAACTAGCTGTCAGTGTGGCTGCCGGTTACTACACTACATGTCCACACTGCAACATATATATGTCACAAAACAATCAGCTGCCACTTACAGAAAAGTAAGCCATGAGAGTGTTGCCTTCCCATGTCGACTGCCAGGTAAGTTTAGGAGTCCCATCTTTCAGAGAACTCCTCCAGGAGGATCGGGATCTGTGGTGATGCTTCAACAGCGTCATAGTAGGGCGATCTCTCCCCTCTCCCTGGGACGAGTCCATGGGCAGCTGGGCCTGCAGTTTTAGTGACACCTTTTCATCAGTCCAGTGGAACACTTCTTCCGGGTAGTCAAAAAACGTATGTTTGTGAGTTGAACACCTCCTGCAGTCGTGAATGATAGAGGAGCATATATTGGAGTTTAAGTTCTTGTAGACGTTGTTTAGCGGCTGCAAAGGATAAAAAACTATGCCACCAAGCGCCGGACGTTCATATAGGTCTGCTGCTCAAAAGGCCGTGGGGTGCCTATGCCCCTTGGGGCACCACATTCAGAGCTGAGGGGGGGGAGCACGAGCTCTTGCTACCAAACATTTCACTTACATAGGCTGTGTGGCGTCACCAGCAGCTGCCGGGTCCCACATGCACTGGGGAGCCAAATCAGGCCGCACCGCTCTCCAGAATGGTCGGGTCACCCCAGGAACAGTGTGATGTCTGCTGTGGCAACCCAAGACAGTGCAGCCCCCAATGGAAGTAAAGGCTGCCTCCTCCCTAATATTCAGTGGATGCCAGTATCACCGGCCCTGATGTAGCACTCTTCCGTGCCAGCCGGCACTCCCTGTTTCAGGCCTCCAAACCAGTCTGCTTTTACTGCTTGTGTCTGCGAGGCCGCAGCAATCTCCTGCAGCCCAGCCACAGGTTGGAACTACCAACAAGCACACCAATCCGCAACCGCGGGGTACACCAAGTCCAGCGGCCCGCCACAAGCAGGTTGCGCCGCCGGGCCATATGGCTGATCTAGTTCACTGCCTCTTGGCCCACACCAAGCCTTCCCTGACTGATTGTGCCCCAGGCAGCATCCACTGAAGAAAATGTCATCCAGGATCCCCAGACCACACTAACCGGGGGGGGGGGGGGGGGGGGGGAGTCAGTCTGCTAGCTAGAGTGCAGTGTGGCACAGGATCGAGTAGGATTATTGGCTGACTGCTGGGAGCTCGCTCAGAATGTGGCTGCAATGTATGCAGTCAGGCCACGCCCCCGTTGCACTATTTAAGCACCAGTGAAGCATAAGGCCATTCTGGGCTTTGCTCCATAAGCCCACCTCCTCCCACTGCTGCCTTGAAAATATGCCTCAGAGCCTTCCTGCAAATTTCTTGTTGGCCTAGTCATTGACAAACTATGTAGATGTCAAGAGAGGACTATGGCATTAATCCTCAACTCCTGAATAGATTGTTGATCATTGGGTTATGACATTGACAGTTAAGGATGTCTGCCTGTCTTTGTGCCTCAGTTCTGAAGGTGTTTGGGGCATGTGTAAGTACTAGATGCTGGTTTGCAGGCATTCAGATCAGTCACTGGATGATGCAGCCTTGCCAGCACAAACTAGCATGCCAGATAGTTGAGAAAATCAGGGTGGATCGAGTCACCAGAGGACCAAAGATATCATGTAAAGCCACCATAGGGCATGCAAGTCATAACACCCGATACATGAAGAAAGCTAACTACATATATCCAAAGGCCCTTTTGATTATGGTGGTCCTCAAGGTCATGGAGACTATTGAAAATAACCCTTCCTAGAGGGTCATCCCCAGGCTTTTTGTCTTCCTCCTCCCCTTTTTTGTTGGCCCTGTGACAATGTGTACTTTGTCACTGCTAACCTGTGTTAAAGTGCTTGTACTCTCGCCTTAAAACATGGTAACATTGGCTTATTCCCAAATGGCATATTTATTTTACTTATAAGTCCCTAGTATTGTGCACTACATGTGGCTAGGGCCCTCGGATCAGATTAAATGGTGCTAGTGGGTCTACAACACCCACTTAATAAGTAGCCCTCTAACCATGGCTCATGCCTGCTAATACAGAGCCTGTATGTGCAGTTTCACACTGCCAGGCTCAAACCTTCCTTTTTAATACATATAAATCACCCCTAGGGGAGGCCCTGGACATCCAGGGGGCAGGGAGAAATGTATTAATGAAAGCAGGACATGTACTTTTAAGTTGTATATGTTCTGGTAATGAAAAACTCTTAAGTTCGTTGTTCACTAACGCAAGGACTATCTCTCCCATAGGTTAACATTGGAATTACCTTATTACATTTTCTAAGTGCAATTTGCAAATGTGAAGCGATAGACTTTTCAAATTTTGTGACTCTCTAATTTCAATTTAAAATCCAGACTAATGAGAAAGCCGGATTTTAATCTGCAATTCTCGAAATGCACTGTTAGAAAGTCATTTTGTGCCTGCTACCTGTCTTTGTATACAAAAACAGTTGGTCAAAAGGCTGGGATAGATTACTACATTTTCTAGCAAGAAGAGTGCCACGTACTCTCTTAGGAACATAATTTCTTTGTCAAAATGTATTCATCTATACTTATGTAGAACAAAGAGAAAAAATAAATAAATAAATAAAAACGGGCTTAGAGGCCATCCATTACTTACTATTGGTTGGTTTCAGGGTCACTCTCATTTCCTTGTTTCTCATTCGTCAGCTCGTCCCAAGCACCTCCCTCGTCTTCATTTATTTGTTGTGAATTTTCCAAATGCATTTGACCTCATAGTTTATTTGAACGGGTTGTTTGACTAAGAATAAGTTAAATAAGAGTCGGTCTCTCTATATATGGGTCACTTTTGAGTTGTAACCTGGGGAGTGCTGGATGTAGGAGGAAGCACAAGGAGCTTTACGTGAACCTTCTGCATCGGATTTGGAGTATATATTTATGGAGCAAAGACTTAAAGATAGCAAAACATGCGCCTGCCATCTGCACAGCATGCAAAATTGAAAAATGAAATTGGGAGGGTCACTTCCAGAAAGAAGCCTGTAGCCTCTGTCCCGGCGCCGTGCAGTACCTTAGAATTTGGGGTACACATAAAGTGCACACATAACTTTGTAAATACCATAGCATCTGACTCCATAAGACTGCCGCACACTCGGCAGATGATGCTGCAGACTTAAGAAGATACGGGAAGCACTTTCACAACTGCCTACCACATATTGGAAGTCAGAGTGAAAATGTTCACAACCGTTGTGCTGTGAAGGTGCCCCGTCTGGGACCGTTGGAGAGGAGTTGTGGTAAATACTGCAATGCAGTGCTCCTGCACCCAGTAGACACACTAGCAGACGGAGCTGCTGGTTTTGCACCTGGCAAAGCTTCTCACCTGAACCAAGCAGCAATGCATCAACCTCCACGCCCCAGAACCTAAACAGCTGCCCCACGGTTCCCAAGAGCTCACTTGCCAAGGAGGAGTGCAGCGATCTGCATGTGGGTTCCTGGAGGACTATGGGATACCGGGCATCACATGGAATGAAAACCGAGGGATACATTCCACTTGAGTATCCTCAATTAATATAACTTAATGGGAACGTTGCGATGCCAATTACAAGGTCCTCAGTGCAATGAGAGGTGGAAAGAATGAAGGGCTATATGGCCGGGTATCGCCGAGGCCTCTTACCACCAAACACCACTCACCCCGACGTAAGCTTAAATTAAAACCTTAGATGCACTTCACTTTGGGACTTTGGGATTTTGGGTCGTAAACCCCCGGCTGTATTTTTATTGACAAAATATTGTTAATCATAATCAAAATTTTACGCAGTAACCACAATCATGTTCACAAAGTATTTACAGAGTTCAAGGGATGCCTAGCCTTAACAGAGTACGCTAATAACATCCACATTCCTGTCACTGACTAAAACTGTTTGTTCCTGCGTACCCAATGTTGGTGGCTGTGAATGAGATCATGACTGTTTTCCCATCATTACCCCCAAACCCTGCCCCTCCTTACGCTACAAATCCCAGGGGTAGGATCTCCATCACGGGGTTCTCATACCTTCCAAACTGGATTGCTGTGGAGGGGGCCCGGCTGCCTGCTAGGATACCTACCTCGGGCACTCTTCCCCCCCACCCCCAGGCCAGTGCTCGCTTCAGACCTTCTGCGCAAGTGCCAGCGACCACTCGCAGCCCCCTGCGCCCCTGTGTGCCCTTGGAGGGTCCCATTAGCTTATCACACAATTTTGTAATAAAAAAGATTCCCATTTGTATTCCCAGTCATGATCTCACCCCACCCACCATCGTACCCAAAATACGACAAACTAACAAACTATAACTGTCCATTCACCACAAATCGAGTCACCTGAAAAACAAATCGTTAGCGTGTAGACCACAATTGGACATTTAGAACATTTGAATCTATCTGTAAGAAAAGGAACTAATTCAGTAGAGACTGATGCCCAACAACGGGGGAGGCGGTGGGTAATTCTTGTTGCAGCCACTGGCGCCCCCTGGTCCGATCGGCGAGCGCAAGAAAGAAGGTTTCACCAATGGCGGCTGCCTTATAAGGCTGGCCGTGTGATGTCATCCCTGTGCACGACACCGGAAGCACAAAGATTGCTTCCGGGGCGACAGGCCCCTCTGCAGCCAATCAGCTGTGTTTTTATTGTGGTGCGGGCCGGGGAGACTGCCGCCCCGGAGCCCTACCCCCACTTTCCGACCCCGCGCCACCGCCATAAGCGGGCCCCCTTTGATTGAAACCAAGGTACATCTGGTAATCTGATTTTTATTTTTAAATCAAAGTCTTTACTTCCTAGAGATGGCGTCTGTGAATCTGGAAATATGTTTTCTTGCAGGACACTGCAATGTAAACAGTTATAAACCCTGGATAGTCTTGAATATATTTCTGGGTGGTCTGCCATTTATCTCACTTACGGTCACTGCAAGTATGGATTGGTTCCAGTATAATGGTCAGGGTTTTTTATGCTTACCTGGCTACTGCAGTCTGTGTGCAGGGCCGGCTTCAGGGCGGTGGGCTGCTCTGGGTGCTGACCTGGATTTGGGGGGGAGGGGATGTTGACCTCAGTGGGGCGCTGTGTTGAGCAATAGCTTAAGAAACTTGCGGTTTAAAAGCACCAGCATAAAAAGTTCCTTGTGCGTTCAGCCTTCGGTAAACAATAAAAATATCAAGATACCTCTTGTGATTAATGTTCCTGCTAGGGGGAGAGATGGGAGTTTTGTCCAGTGGCAGTTTTGGCTCGCCATAAAGTAGCGTAGAGGGTGCTTAATATGCTCGCATCAAAGAACAGAACTAATGTGGACATTTTATGTGCACAGCCAAGTCTATTAGTAAAGCCAGCATTTACAAGCACTTTAAAACAAATAACTGTACGTGAAAGGGGGGGCTATGGAGAGATAAGGGGCACATTTGCCGGGTGGTAATGAGTGAATCCGAAGAGGAGGTCATGGGGTGGCGGAGGCACCAAAAGAAAAAAAACCTGTCACACAGGGTGCCACCAGCACTAAAGCTGGCTCTGTCTGTGTGGGAGTGTTTACGCTCCTTTGGGAGCACAAGTGTTTGTTACTACTAACAAGCTATTGAGTTTGCCAATGTCTTTTAGACATGTAGAAGAGTAGCGTGGCTGCTGTTGAGCAAGGCTAAAGGTTATTTAAAAAAACGCTATGACGTAGGAAGGTAGAAAAGCGCTTTTATTTTTAATAACTTTTAGCCATGCTGCACAACAGCCACGCTGCTCCGCAAGATACCTACAAGTCATTGGCAAAGCCAAGCGTTTTCACATAGGCGCGACCTATTGGCTTTGCCAGTGCTTGTTTCAGCTATGTTTTTCCTTCAAATTGGAACTCTATGTAGCAGTATTCTCTGTCTGTTCTCCCTATTTTTTTTGTAGTTTTTTTAAAGATTATGAACGTGAGGCAGATCCCATGCATTTATTAGATAATTACTAAGTAATGGGTTGTATTATTTTGTGTAAATTGAATTCCCCTCATAAAATCAAATTCTCTCTGTTCTTTATTGTCATCAGATTTCACGCCGGTCCAAGGGCCTGAGGGGTCGTGAGTTTCTTAGCTGGACAGAATTCTCCGACTTCTTTGATGCATGGTGTGAAAAAAAACGTATGCTATATAAAATCAAGAATTATACCCCTCTCGACAAAGTTAAAAAGCCCAACCACGTCAGTGCAAGCACCACTCTACAGCTGAGATATAGCTATGTACGATTCATCTGCAAGAATGCCATCAGTAGCCTGTGGTCTAGGAAACAGTCTTGCCGGTAAGTATGGCTTAAAGCTTTTTAAAGCAGCCAAACGTAGCTGCTAAGCTGGTTTGGCCAGAATGTGTTCGATTTGCTCTTTGTGCAAGGTTTCTTCTGACTTGGGAACAGAAAGGCCCGTCCTTAATGGGATGGCGAGATTTTTTTTTTTGCTATAGGCAACTGTAGAAAATGTAATCCTTTCTGCAATGATGGGAGAAGCTCTCTTACATGTGAGGGCTGTCGTTTATGGGATGGTCAGAAGTGCTTTCTCATTGTGCCAGTGGAATGTGCCATCCGTTATGAAATTGTTGCAACTTCACTCGCACATGGGACGATGCGGGTTAATTCTCAGCCGAGTGGAAGAAAGGTCTTGGCTATTTTTTTTTTTTTAACCTTTTGTATGATGCCAAAAATGGCTTATCGTGAATGCAACCAGTCTTTGAATAGATACCAAAAATAAGTCTCTTCCATAGGTGTCCTAGGCCTTGATGTCATTTTGATCAGTGAGATAGCACTCTAACCCGTGTATCTTAGTAACATTGAAAGTGCTTACATGTGAATGTTGTTCTTACGGGCCTACTCCTTTGCTGGTCTTAATTTTCATTCCTTGATTTTGCTTGTGGTTAATAATATTATGTTATTCACTATTAGGGTAATAAAATAGAGTACAGTTAGCTCGACTATGCCCTTTCATGACTGCCGAGAAAAGTAAAAAAATATTTTAAATGTACGTTGTGTACGTGCTTGCGGGTGAGTGTGTTTATGTGAGAGAGAGCATACGTAATTGTGAATATGTGTGTGAGTGAAAGTGGAGTTTAAAGGCCGTGTGACGTCACTTTCAATACCCGGGGCATTTAGGTGAATTGACGTCCATGGGTTTAGCGTAGTATTATAGTTTTCTAACTCATCTGTGACTGGTTTAGTAAAGTTAAAGATGGAGACCGAGTTGAGCAAAGTGTGCTGAACAGGAATCGTTGTGTAGTTGTATTTTTCATGTCCAAATACTACACCAAATTGATGCATTCTGCAATATATTTGTGATAAATTTGAAACATTTCTGCAGTTGTCTGTCCAGTTTACAGACCATTTACTCAATTTTGCTTAGGGCACACAGAAAGAAAAAAGAATGACTGAATGTGTAAATATGTCCATGCCACATTACGTATGTTTCTGATAACTAAACCATTTGGCCAAAAGAGCAGTCCAGTATTTTTACCACTATCAAAATGATCAGAGAGAACTGACGTGCCTACATTTACTGAAATGTTCTTTGAGCCTTTAGCTGGATTTTTTTGTTGTGTTTTTTTAAAGAAACATTTTCTAAGGCACTATGTGATAGCCTCTCTGTATTTGCTGCAGCATTCTTCTCGGTAAACCTACAAGCTTATCTGCCTATCCGAACACTTTGGTGATTGCTTCTTGCATCTGCAACTACAACTTTCAGCAGCTCCAGTGAATGTCCTGGCATGAGGGATGCCAATGGAAATGTCTTTTTTCTTTCAGTCCATTTAATTAATAAGGCACTCTTCACTAAGCATATAGTCTGAATACTCTGAGAAAGAATATCTCCACAATACAAAACTACACATTAATGGCAAAGACGGTTCAGATCTCTTACCATCAGAGTTTAGCCCCTTAACCTGGAATAGTCAACATCATCTCAATCTGGTTGGTTAATGAGTTGAGTAAATGAATAAGAAAGCTTAAAAATTCACACTGATTTGCCAAAGAAGGTGGGAAAAACACAGTTATAGTCCAGGCTTCTCCAAATTGTAGCACACGAGCTAATTTTAGGTAGCTCTCCAGCTGTAAGTAGCTCTTATATGTGCAGCCTATACTATTCGGGTAGAAGCATTTGATATATGCCTTCAAAAATTGAAAAGCATGTTTTCAAACTTGATGTTTGCAGAACATTGCTTGTATTTGCATAATATATCTAAAGCTGATATGAGTGATAAATAATGTCTAGTCAGGGAGACTTATCAATCATATTACCTTGGTCACAGGGAGACTGCAGCTTTGGCTCTTATTTATTACCCAGTTAAATACATTCCAAATTGATACAAAATGTTCTTACATTACTGTTAGCAAACATGCCTGACGCACTGAGGCGATTACTATTGACAGTCTTGTGAGGCAACGGCTGTACTTATGTTTGCCTTAGACACTATTACAACACTAATAATTCTAGAAGCTCAGGATACATTTCATTCTACATATGTGGTTCTTGCTGAAGAAAAGGTTGGAGTCCTTTTTTCACTAGGAAGGTCTTTTTTCAGTTGTGTTCTCTGGTCGAAGAATGTTCTCAGGTGGTGAGGTGCCAGCCTTCACTATTATTGGAGAATGTCCAACATTAAAACCTGTCCACTTTCTTATTCTGTGCCCACCACTTTTTGCAGTACTTCCTCTTCTCATTAATCTAAAAATTCCCTGCAACCTTAAATCTAAAATGGCAAAAAGATTAGTGATCTCTCTGATCATACAGAAGTCAAAACGGGCAGTGACTGTGTCACACACGGAGGGCTGATGGTTGATTACAAGATTGCACAAGAACAATATAAAGTTATATGCCATCAATATTTCTGCTTGGAATACAAACTGAGTATGGGCGGCAGGTACCTCTTTAGTCAGAGTGGAAGCTGCACACACATTCACGTGTTGCTAAATTCAACATGTGATGGGAGGTTGACAGCATTGGTTGCATGACCATCATTTTCATGGTACCAAGTAATTTGTTCTAGCCAGATCAAATAATGACGGCTTACAGAAAGGGGCACTCATCACCAAGGAGCTGGAGGCCGACTTCACTTGTTTCAAAAACTCTTTTGCTCTATTGGATTGAGGCTGATGTCTTCTCTCTCTGTGGCGGTTCCTGCTATTTGTTACATCATAGAATTGAAATAATGCTTATTTGAGCATGCGTATCACCCTGGACGTGGTTGGACTTAATGCATATTGCATGGAGGTGGGGCTTGGCATGAGCTAAGATGGCCAACTCTTGCTAGCACTTAGTGGCACCCTGCCAATTCCTGGTCTCATTGAAGATATACCTGCAGCTTTTATGTTTGTCAGAGCTGCCATGATGGTACTGTGTACTGGTGTGTGTTCCGTTGCACCAGTGTGGTGTTGAGAGTAGACAACACTGGATTCAGAAGCATCAGAGGCCTGTCATCTTAACTGCATGATAAGTGGACTATAGGCAGCACTGCCTCTGACAACACTGAGCTCTCCTTGTAGTTGTTCGGGAACTCTTTTCAGCGAGCAAAGAGGGCTGATAATGAGAAGCTGCAGGAGCACTGGGACACAATGCCTTCCCTACAGCAGAACTTTCTTATCCACGCATCTATGGGTATGTCACAGCAGAACATACTTTTGAATCTTATTTTCCCACTTGCATAAATGCACCTCAGCCCTAGAATCTTGATGTGAAGCCTCTGGGAACATTAGGAACTGTTGCAGTCTGTGTGTGGCCCTGGCATATCACCAAGCCCCTTATGACCCCTGCTGCCCCCTTGCCGAAATGGCCTGGACTTCACTAATACCGAATGCTGTTCTCCTCTCAGTCATATTTGAGGTGGCTTCTGCTGCTGTACCAGGGGGCCTGCTGTGATTCAAGAGAAGTCTGCCAAAATTACTACCCCACATCTTAACACTGGGGCCCAAGATTGCTTGAGGCATCTCTTTCTGCCACCCTTGATGGACAAATGCTATTAGTCCCTTTGCACTCCAATCCTAATTTTGGCACATGAGAGCTTGGTAGCCTAGAAGATTATGAAGTGCACAATGAAGGTGTCACTTATGAACAGATGAGAGACAGACAATTTACTGTTTACCGAAGCACTATATGCACTCTATTCACTATATTACTACACCATTTCTACCAGAGCCACGTACAATTGCTTACTGACTCATAGCCGGAATGGCACTGTATGACTGTCCCACCCACTGCTGTATGCGAGGGCAGTGGCAGGCAAAATTAAACCATCCATGGAAACTGCCACTTCAGATAGGGAATCGGTCACCAAAAAGTGGAAGGGTATGTGAAATTTGCATATACACACACCCTTCTACTATAAACGATCCCGTATACCAAAGGTGATGTTGCTTATATAAACCTTATACCACAGTACACAGGAAAAAATTACCTGTTGTCATTAGGGAATTTATTTAGTATGCTTATCTGTGCCAGTGGATAAAAAAAATGATGACTCTAAATAGCAGGAAAAAGGGAGTCGATTTTACTAACAGTGGATCTTGAGCTCTACCAAATGAACGTGGTGAAGGTGCTCCCATTCCTTATCCACAAATAACAGCTTTAGGTGGAGAATGAATACATTTGCATACTGTAGCACAACATACTGTTTCACACTGATAAACTAAGGGAATTAGAAGACAAGGAGACTAAGGAACAGTTTTGCAAGCACAAAAGGTAACTGAGGCATTTTACAAAAATGAGGTTCCTTAAATACAAAGTTTTTAAAATGAGTAATAATGATGATTTGGAGAACGTGCTCTATAGGTCCAAGAGATAATACTAGAGAAGCAGTCTTTCTGAACAAGAATTAGTCCAGCAAAGCGCCTGATTACAATTATAGATGCTACATATCGCATCTGGTAAATAACGATACTGTCGTAGTTGGACTCTTGCTCTATGTAAGACTGCTGGTTTAGGGAGACAGTACTTTTGTTTGTAGGCGACTAGGCCAATCCTACAACAAGTTGCAACTGTCGGCCCCAATCCTCCCGCCTCACAAGCAGTACCTCACCAAAAACCCAAACAGTAAAAGGTGATGTCTGGCAGCCTTTATACATGGACTCAAGAGTGCAACATCTCAGGGGAGTCGTGGTTAAACGGAGATTACCCTTTCCTTACATGAGCTACAGGTCTCAGTCACACACAGGCAATGAAGGAGACACGGTAAAGTTTAACAAGACTACAATCTACTGTAACTGCATGGGCTGCCATGATTAGGATAATGAACAATGCAAGAAATAGAATTGTAAAAATGAGAGTCATGAATATAAAGACGCACACCATCTTGCAACAACATAAGATGTAAAATAGGCCCTAACATGATGAACCTAATCTCTAATCTAAAGAGAGCTAGGTGTGTTAAACCTAATCTGCCAGTACCATGTCCATGAGAAGAGCCCCCCAACCCTTGTTACCTTGGAATGAGGTCTCTAGATAAGACTCCTTGGCGACACGAAGGCTGGGTCTGCATCAAGGCAATGTGTAGCACAGATAGCGTTGATGGCATCGGGTAGGGATCCCTCTGATAATCTTGTCTGCGTGAGATGTATTTATACAGATCTTGTAGGACCCTTGACACAGGTATGTTCCCAAACAATAGATAAGAAGACATGCTTGGGGCAGCAATTATATAAACAATTCTCTCCAAAAGTACATTATGTTCCTGTCACACATATGTGGGAAAAGGACATGTTGTAAATACCTATGTATATCACTTGGCTTTGGCGCTGATACTGACGCCTGCACAGAGTGGCACTGATAACGTGAAATCAAAACATCTTCCTAACTGTAAACATAGCGGCCATCTTGGAAGAAATAATGAAATAAATAAGCTGAAACAGAGCAGACTAAGTAGGTTAAAAGTAAGCCAGAAGGCTAAGCAAACTCCTGATTCCCAATAAAACTAAATAGTATCCACCACTACACCATGGGGTTCGTTATTTATGAGGTGCAATAAATAAGCACCTTTTACGAGTTATTGGGTAATAACATAAGGAATTTGGTGTTTAACCCATCAAAATCGGCAGGATACTGTAAATAATGTATGCTTCTCCGCGTTAAATTTTGTCAGGTTTGACCACTGACATTTAGGGAATGTTGACTTATTTAGCGCATTCCAATAATTACTGTATGAGTTAAAACCAAACTAGTAATTCCGACCCACGTGTTACACATTGGGTAAGAATTTAACAAGCAACTTGTAATCAGAGCCAAAGTTGTTTAAGTACCTTTGCATGCCTTAGGAATCACCATCACAGATTCTATCAAAACTATGAGCATCAAATGTAGTAAACTTTAAGGCAACAGAGATAATTACTAATAATAATGTTGAGGCTATACCTTATACTTCATCTCCAAAGATACAATTAAATAGCTCAGCTTCAAACATAGTAAACGTTCGAACAATAGGGCCACACATGAATAACACTTAATACCTTGATACAGTAGTTATGCTTCTGGATTAGAATGCATATGATTGCTTGAATAGGTATAGAATATTGAGTATTTTATATTCACCCTCAAGTTTAAACATTTTGAATTCTGCTGGGAGCACAGGTTGGAGGGCAACACGGACAATAGAAGTGATCAGGAGGGACTGGGGTAGGCAGACGAACACCAGAGGGTGTAAGGAGGATGCTGGGGTGGGGTCAGGCAGATGGACAATAGAGGGTTGGAATGAGGGGCTGAGGAAAGCAGACAGACAACAGAAGCATAGGGCAAGCAAATGAACAGCTGATGCAGCACCTAAAAAAGCATTTACAATGCAATGGGTCTCTCATTTGCTTGAGTTAAGGCTATTAGCGTTGTAAACTCCTAACCAGACTTCTCTTACCACATAAACTGAAAATGAAGAGTAATAAAATTTCACATAAGGGAGCCGATTTAAAGTGCCACGCCATGAGCGTGAAGGAGACTAATCAGAACAAAAAGACCGGTTCGGTTTCGTCTTCGCATAGTAAGGGGGAAAAACGAGCGCAATCGCGCTGTGTAAAACCTTGAATTTGCAAAGGAGGGTTAGGATAAGCAATAGAATTAAACTGGTAGTCATGAAAAGCACTTGATTACTGCCCAGCGAGATAGTGCTGCCTACGAAATAAAAAGAAAAGGTAGTCCATAAACCATACAGAAAACATGGAGCCTCGTATGTTTTCAGTAGTTGGCTGGTGCTCTCGAGGAGGGCTAAACACCGGAATGCCTTTAACTAATGAAATCAAGTGAATTTTAAAAGGCAAGCCCATGAACCAACAAAAGTGATGGGCGTAGTTAACAGCCCATAGAGAGATTACAACAGGGGCCAGAGAGTTTGCCCGTTCGACCCTAAAAATGAGCAGTGGAATTACCCACGTAATGAGTCCATGCTGCAGGGTAGGGACTTGAAATGGAAGGAAGCCTACTACAGCTGAGCCATAAGAAGCAAGCAGACAAGAGTGACAATGGCGCCAATCAATGGATGGTCTCTAAGCTCTCTGTTAAAAAAACTAAACTTCTGAGCACATACTGTCGTCGGCAAAGCTTGAAAATGGAGCAGTGATAACAAAAATATATAGTAAGATATTACATCAAATTGCTAAAATGGCATACTGTGACTGATAAGCGTGTATCTGCTTTATACTTGCATAGGAGTTCTTTTCATGAAGTAGAACGTTTATTATCCCAGCCTGTTTTATTATTTTTTTTAAAGCAGAAGGGAAGGTTTTGAACAACCTGTTTATTCTGTGGGATAGCATATCCGTGCAGGCAATCGAGTTAATGACAGGAATCAGAAGTATTTTGTACAAACAACAATTATAGATAGGTTCTGAATAATGCTCACTACTCCAGGATCGTCACATGGATTGTTTCCATCTACCTTTTCGGATTCGGCTAATTTATAGGTAGGTAGCTAAATCCTCTCCAATGTATTAAAGGCTCTATAGTTCTGGAATGCTTAAATTCTTTCCTGGGATAACATAAAGTTACACCAAAGAAAATAAATTCTAGGATATCCTTTTCACCTCATAGCAGGGGATTAATGCAGGCCCGTGCAGGGGGCCCTCCAAGCCTTCAGGGAGCCTCAACCCTTTACGGGTGCCTCATGCAGCCCAACGAATAACTGTGGGATATGGGGGACTCAGTGGGCCCTCGACTCATTCTGCAAGGGGGCCCGTCATTTACCCCACTGTCTCGTAGTATATCTTGTCTTAAAAGGAGAAGGTAATATTACCTCCATGTCCATCTTCCCCGATCCAGTCCTAACACACAAGATTCCATCTCTTCCTAACAGACCTATTCCTTAGCCAACTCAAAATACTTTCCCCACCATGGCCGCCATTACCCAGGCGCCACTACAAAAGGGAAGTAAACACACAACATATCCTGCAGTAGCAAGCAAACTACTGCAAAAAGATCCACATATAATGAACGCCCACAAGGGATGAGAGGGGGAGAAATCCCAGGTATTGGGGAAGACTTGGACCTGGATTAATGAAGATTACCAGTAAGTAACCAAAGCATTACCCGTCTGTTCAAATGCACTTTCCGGGAAAAAATATCTGTATCTAATTACGTTAAGTGATCCTCAAGTGTGTACATTATTTGGAATTTAACTTCACCAAGTTAATATCCTTAACTAAACCTGTTTGTCCGCCTACCCACCTGCACAATCGTATGCAGTACTGCTGCAGTCAATAAACTGCAAAGTAGCACAGCCCCAATCGTACACAGTGTATCCAAGAGGACGATTAACTCCCTATCCCTGGCCCAGGTTCCTGCATCATTCATGAGAGATCCACAGCACATTCACAAAACAGCTCTAGCGGATGGGTGCTTTCCTCTGCTGCACAGACCTCCTGTGCCTCTGTGTGTCTCTGTGACTCACCTCAGCGTTTCTCAGTTCTGTCTTAAAGTGAAAGATCCAGCACCTTGGACTTGGACATTTGTGGAGCAACCACAACCGTTGCGGACCAGTTCTCTGCATGCACAAGGCGCACACCCCAGCAGGTCGCGCCAGTCTTGTGGAAGTGCAAGTGTGCAAAAAACATTCCTGTGCCTACACCACACTGTGCAGCAGCTTCCACCACAGCACCGGTGCTGGCTCAAACCTGGGAAGTAAGTGCAACTTATTACTCCATATTAGGTCCGTCATCCTGAAAGCAGTTCTACTTACACTAGTGGAGACAATCTGCTTCTCTTCACTCAGAAGAATAGGGTAAATAATTAGTGTCATTGTAAATGCCAAATCTGACTGCCATAACAATGTTTTTCAGCAATCTGCCCAGGGGTATAGCTCAATTAGTAACATTCGGGGAGTGTACATCTCAAATTTCCCAACTAAAAAAAAACAGTGGGCCACAGGATGTAGGGGTGAGTTAACCACGGTTCTGAGTAGGCTTATTTCTGATTTGTATTAGGGGCCCTAGTGGGAGGGCGCACAGGCAGAATAATATGGCAGACTCAGCCATGAGTGTGGTTTAGAGTCATTATGTGAGCCAAGCCATGAAAACGTTTGTCATGTATATCGTTTAACAAACATAATGTAAAAATGTGATACTTTTTTTAATTTTGAAGAGACTGTATTTCTTTAACATGCACAAGCATTTAAATTTAGTACATCAGATTACATCACTGCATAAACAGATATTTAGTAACGTTTAAGCAAACTTAAACACATTAATGGCTCACCCCTCCCCCGACAATCCCATTAGTCAACCAAGATGCAAATTGGTAGCCATGGTAACCCTACATGTAGCTTAGATTCTTATTATAGTTGGAACAACATTATCCTCTACCAATTGAAACTTAAGAGGTGCTTATACTGCGCACATTCTGATCCTAGACATTTAAAAGCACCATCATATGCAATAATAACAATAAAGGAGGCTGTGTGACATAAATGTTTGTCTAGTATCACACAATTTGAATTTATAGGGAATCTGATATTGATTCCGGGTTATTTGAATCCACATTTTTAAAATCATCCACTAGATGCATCCAAAGGCAGCTCATGGGAGTGAAAAGGGGCGGGCGGCACGGCGGGGGAGGGGTGGTTGAGGTTGCGACAAAATAAAAAATAAAACATATAATAATTTGAAAAAAAATAACTTACCTGTCTTGCTATGCCGCACCACGCTGCTCTGCTGTCATCAGTGCAGGCACAGGCTCTCAGCCTGCCCTGCATCCAATCCTACCACTGCTTTCATGCTGCTTGCAGCATGAAAGCAGTGGTAGGGTTAGACAGAGCGCCCAGGCAGGACGCTCCATGCAGAGTGAGAGCCTCTGCCTGCTCTCTCCAATCTGGCAACGCAGTGCCGGTTTGCAGAGAACCTTGTGTGCATGTGTGGCCGGAGACAGCAGGCCAAACATACATGCGCACTGAGCCCCTCTTTCCCCATCATGCCCTTGGTCCAGCCACTTTTACGATAAAACCATAATAAACATAGTTTATTATGGTTTTATCGTAAAAGTTCTGCAGCTGCTGCTGCTTTGGGGGGGTTGTAACGCTCCTCCGCCATAGTGGAGGAGCCACCCCTGGATGTCTCTCTCTCTCTCTCTCTCTCTCTCTTTTAAATGAAAGGTCACTATTTTGTCTTTTGTTATTGGCAGAAAACCCGGCATAGACATAGCGGACCCGACCCTCGGCCCCAGAGCCAATTTCAAAGTCAATAATGTATCTATTTGGGCGAGGGAGTGTAACACCCCAAACACCTTCCTCCCCGAAGCTACACCCTGAATCTGCCACAAAAAGAACTGCAAAAACTGGAGCTTATCTCAAGGGGTCGAAAGATAAACACATTTAGAAGTTGTACTCATTGTTGAATTCTATCTGATTATCATGATATAGGCTTTGGCCCCTGATGTGCAGCCCGATTTTACAAAGACCGGTCTTTAATTTACCCATCAGTATTTTTTAATTTGGTTTATTGCATTTTCTTTATCGGCATGCCATGAAAGGATAGCATTCAAACATTGTGTACATAAAATATAGGCAATAAATAATACTTTCGCATTTCTCAAACACAAATTAAATATCAAACAAAAGTCCAGAGGATGATGCAAAGGGGAGAGCACATAAGCTTCTAGACATATGCATAGAGATATCAGTTACCATAATTTAATCAGTGAGCAGCAACTATTATGTAGTCCTCAATGTACTTTATGGTGTTTCAATGGAATCCTGTTAAACTATAGGCCCTGCTATGCACAGTTGGTGTGTCTATTAATAAATATTCATTAGTGCATAAAAACACCCACTGATCACGAAAACTGTGCTAACATCTCTATTCCCAGTTTGTGAATTTCCGAATAACTCTAAAAATATCATATATGTTGTACATAACGGGTATGAATGTTATCAACACAATCTACTCAGAAAGATGAAGATTCCCCACACCAGTGTTTTGCATGGCTGGCTGTACCAAATACGGCACATCATTGGAAGAGCTAACAAAACATACAGTACCCCCATTCTAGCAGTAGCATAACTACTAGCTTGTCAATTATGTTCATACCACGGACATTGTGTGCATATTTTGAAGTCAACATTTAAATGATAAAGTTCCTTCTAAATGGATACTGATGAATGATAAAAAAGTTACGTACCAAACCCTTTCAATTCAAATTTAATTTCTGTTGTGTTCTGTAAATAAAACTGTCAAAAGTGACAGTACAGCAAAAAAGTGACTTTAATAAAGCCTTTCTAACTCAAGTAGGTCGATTCACTGTTTTACTCGTATTCACAGACTATTGACGAGTCTATTCAAGTCAGCATCATTATACTTCAGTGACAATCCAATTCCCATAAAAACTAGAACTGAGCATTGGCAAAGCTTGCAAACCGAGTACATTACGATGCACACAGGCCTGAGAAGCGAAATTACGAGACATATTTAAAAGAAGCCTCGTATGTGAGGTACAAAATGAGATGCATGCTGCATGGGTGAGATGCTTGCAAATGCGAAGAGCTTGCAGTGTGCTAAATGCGAGGATGCTTGTGTCAGATATAGGTCCAGGCATAAGAAGCACGATGGGTGGGAGAAAATGCACACTAACAATAAGCATAGTGAGATACATATAGTACATACATACAGTACGAGATGTGTGTGTGGGTGGTGTTCAGAAGTGTGGTGTTTGAGATGAACACAAACATGAGGCAGAGTCAGGTATTTGAAAACTCAGTAAGTGTAGTGTGTGAGAAAAATGTACAAATGAGTACACTGCACGAGGTGACAAAACAAGAGTAGTGCATGAGATGCTTTCAAGCACAATAAAGTATGTTGGAGACTTGTAAACACTGGAAACATTTTATATGTAATGCTTGGTACAGTGTCTTGCTCACAGAGATAGAAAGCCTCTTGTAGAGTAGGCATAGAAACAGAAACATGGGGTCGGAGAGGCTCATTAAAATAAAAACTAGTGTGAGATGCTAACAAACGAGCCTTGTGTGTGTGGTTTAACCCTGGTGTGAGGTACTCACAAAGGTGTACAGTGTGAGACACACTCAAACATAAGACCACTCCTGGTGGCCATCAGACCTAGGACCAGCACCCACTCCCTTCAGCCACGCCCGAAACCTCAGAATCATCGTTCACAACAAGCTCACCATGAAATCACAGATCAACGCGGTCTCCTGCGCCTGCTTCCTCACTTTGTGCATACTAAGTAAGATCTTCAAGTGGCTACCCCTACATATGAGATGCACCATGACACAGGCTCTCATCACCAGCTGACTGAACTACGGCAACGACTTCTATGTAGGAATCACTGCACACCTCCTACAGAGACTTTAGACCATACAGCATGCCACAGCCAGGCCCATCCTCGGCCTTCTCCGATGAACCCACATTACACCTGGCCTCAGGCAACCTCACTGGCTCCCTCATACAGAAGAGATGCCAATTCAAACTGCTGACCCACGCACCAGGCTCCCCAACCAAGGACCCACATTAAACACCACCTAAACTTCCACCAACTGTTGAGAAGACTATGCTCTGTCTCCCTTTTACTTGTCCATACTCCCTACCAAAGCAGAAGTGGAGGGCGCTCCTCCTCTCACATCGCAGCAAAAGCCTAGAACAGCCTCCCCACGCGCCTCTGGACCATCACCTCACTTCTGGAATTCTGATTGGCCCTCAAGACCTAGGTGTTCTAATAAGCCTCCAGGACCTGCAAGCGCCTTGATACCCTATCGGGTGATTAGCTGTGCTTTATAAATCCTGATTGATTGATAAGCAGCCAAGACAAATAAACCCAGATAAAGGACCGTTTATATGTGAAGGCAATCTGGCTGGGGTCGGGATGTGGCTGGTGGAAGGGGAAAAGAGCAACAGGAGACAGAAGACGGAGCGAGTGAAAACACAAGCACTCATACGGAGTGCTCAAACACAAAGAAAATGTAGCTCCTAAAACAGGGGCAGTAGGTAGCCCCAATACTTGGTCCATGCTCTAAGGCGAGCTAAACACAAAAAGAGGCATCATGCGTTCCATGGACAAATGAGGACAAAGGATATGAGAGCCTTGATGGAGCAAGCAAAAGGTAAGCCTATGGGATGCTGAAACCCACATGTTGTAAACAGCATGTCTCTTCGATACAGCACATCTGCTGTCTAGCCGAGACCTAAAAATAAATTGTGCCATATAGGTCGCTTCAACCCACACCTCCAGGTAGCACCCAGCAGTCATCATTCTAACGCCTTTACCTCACCAGCGTATCCTAATTCCTCTTATTCACTCCCCTTGAAGATGACCCCTTATACTAAAGATAACTAAAAAAACAGTCAATGCTCAACCCCAAGATCATATCAACACAAACTATCTCATTCACAACCACCAATCTGACGTCAGATGATGCCACGGCATGCAAACAGCGACCCTTCAAATCAAATCAAATCATTAACATTTGTAAAGCGCGCTACTCACCCATGCGGGTCTCAAGGCGCTAGGGGGGAGGGAGGGTTACTGCTGCTCGAAAAGCCAGGTCTTGAGGAGTCTCCGGAATGCGGAGTGGTCCTGGGTGGTCCTGAGGCTGGTGGGGAGGGTGTTCCAGGTCTTGGCTGCCAGGTAGGAGAAGGACCTCCCACCTGCCGTGGAGCGGCGGATGCGAGGGACGGCAGCGAGCGCGAGGCCAGAGGAACGGAGGAAACGGGTGGGGGCGTAGAAGCTGAGGCGACGGTTGAGATATTCCGGTCCCTTGTTGTGGAGGGCTTTGTGTGCGTGGGTGAGAAGACGGAAGGTGGTCCTTTTGCTGACTGGGAGCCAATGCAGGTGTCTCAGGTGTGCGGAGATGTGGCTGTTACGGGGTACGTCGAGGATGAGGCGGGCCGAGGCGTTTTGAATACGTTGCAGGCGTTTTTGGAGTTTAGCGGTGGTCCCAGCGTAGAGGGTGTTGCCATAGTCCAGGCGGCTCGTGACAAGGGCGTGGGTCACGGTTTTTCTGGTGTCGGCGGGGATCCAGCAGAAGATCTTGCGGAGCATGCAGAGGGTGAGGAAGCAGGCGGAGGACACGGCGTTGACTTGTTTGGTCATGGTGAGAAGAGGGTCCAAGATGAAGCCGAGGTTGCGGGCGTGGTCTGGTGGGGTCGGTGCGGTGCCAAGGGCCATGGGCCACCAGGAGTCGTCCCATGCGGTCGGGGTGTTGCAGAGGATGAGGACTTCCGTTTTGTCAGAGTTCAGCTTTAGGCGGCTGAGCTTCATCCAATCTGCAACGTCCTTCATGCCATCTTGTAGGTTGGTCTTAGCGCTGGCGGGGTCCTTGGTGGGGGAGAGTATAAGTTGGGTGTCGTCGGCGTAGGAGGTGATGATGATGTTGTGCTTGCGTACGATGTCGGCGAGGGGGCTCATGTAGACATTGAAGAGTGTCGGGCTGAGCGAGGAGCCTTGAGGTACGCCGCAGATGATCTCGGTGGGGTCTGAGCGAAAAGGTGGGAGGTAAACTCTTTGAGAGCGGTTTGAGAGGAAGGAGGCGATCCAGTCCAGGGCCTGGCCTTGGATCCCGGTGGAGCGGAGGCGGGTTATTAGGGTGCGGTGACAGACGGTGTCGAAGGCAGCCGAGAGGTCGAGGAGGATGAGGGCGACTGTTTCACCGTTGTCCATCAGGGTTCTGATGTCGTCTGTGACTGAGATGAGGGCGGTTTCAGTGCTGTGGTTGGTACGGAATCCGGTTTGTGAAGGGTCGAGAAGGTTGTTGTCTTCCAGGAAGTTGGTAAGCTGTTTGTTGACGGTCTTCTCTATTACCTTGGCAGGGAAGGGGAGGAGCGAGATGGGGCGGAAGTTGTTCAGGTCGCTTGGGTCAGCCGTAGGTTTCTTTAGTAGGGCGTTGACTTCGGTGTGTTTCCAGCTTTCGGGGAAGGTAGCAGAAGAAAATGAAGAGTTGATGATGGCCTGGAGGTGCGGGGCGATGATGTCGTCGGCTTTATTGAAGATGAAGTGAGGGCAGGGGTCCGATGGAGCGCCGGAGTGGATAGAGTTCATGGTGGTTTTGGTTTCTTCAGTGTTGATGTGGGTCCAGGCATTGAGGGTGATGGCCGGGGGTGTGGGTTCGGTGATGCTTGGTTGGGTCTGGTGTCCGAAGTTGTCGTGGAGGTTGGTGATCTTGCGATGGAAGAAGGTGGCGAGGGAGTTGCACAGGTCTTGTGAGGGTGTGTTGGCGTTGGGGGTGGAGAACTCTTTAACGATGCTGAAAAGTTCTCTGCTGTTGTGGCTGTTTTTGTCCAGTCTATCGGTGAAAAAATTCCTTTTGGCTGCGCGGATCAAGTGGTGGTGTTCGCGGGTTGCGTTTTTGAGGGCGGTCATGTTGTCGGCGGTGTGGTCCTTGCGCCAGGCCTTCTCGAGGGCGCGACAGGTTTTCTTCGATTCCTTAAGGGTGTCAGAGAACCAGAGAGGTTTTTTGGTGATGGTCTGTTGATGCGTGCGTCTGAGGGGAGCAAGGTTGTCTGCGCAGTTGGAGATACAGTTCGAGAAGCTGAGGGCTGCGTCGTTGGGGTCGGTGGTGAGGGTGGGTTGGTTGACGGTGAGTGCGGAGAATAGTTGTTCCTCGGGGATTTTGTTCCAATGTCGACGAGGGATGGGTTGAGTGCGGAGGTGGCGGGTCTCGCGTCGGAATGTGAGGTGGATGCAGCTGTGGTCGGTCCAGTGTAGGGCGGAGGCGTGGCTGAAGGAGACGTGTTTGCTGGCGGAGAAGATGGGGTCAAGCATGTGTCCGGCGATGTGGGTGGCGGTGTTCACCCTTCAGGTGATAGATGATGTCATTCTGTTGCTGCACCTCTCAGCTGCCTTCGGCATTGTAGACTATCCCACCCTTACCCACACATTGAAGTCTTGAATTGGATTCCCAGGAAGACTTCTTCACTGGCTCCTCACCTACATATCTCACCAACACCAATTCATTCACATGACACCTCCAGGTCCCACAACCTTTCTGTCACCCGTGGAGTCCCCTAGGATTACACTGTGTCCCCTGTCATTGTCGACCTCTATATGGAGTCCCTCAGGACCTCACTTACTCTTAAGAGCATCATAATTCACCAATACACTAAAGAGAGAATGCTACTGGAAAGTATCTTTTGCTCCAGCCATCCAACTACTAAGAGTGCCTGCACCTCATGAAGATCAAGATGTCCCATGCCTTCCTGAAGCACATCTCCAGCAAAACAGAATTCATAATGTTTCTCAAGAGCAATAAGAAGCAAGTAGTCCAAAACTTGTTTAGTGACATGAACCTGAACAGATTTGAATCTCAACGTTGATTCTACACCAAGTCACTTGGATACATCTAGGGCATTAACCTCACCTTTAAGGAACGTGCTGGGAAAGAAAATCAAGACAGCCTGGTACTAGCTCTCTTTACTAAAGAAAGCAAAACTAGAAAGCAGCTTTAGAACTGCTGTTCAAACCCTCGTTTCTTCTATCTGAATGGTGGCTACGCCCTCCTCTAAGGCTTACATTATGCCACATTGGCCCTTCATAAGGGTATCAAACATTGTTGGAAATGGCCTTCTGACCTCCTGTTTTTGATCCTTAATTTAGTTTTTGCTGCCTTTAGGACTCTGGGCACTTTACCACTGCTGACCAGTGCTAAAGTGCAAGTTCTCTCTGTCTAAATAGTGTTGGTGATTGTTTTATCCGTGATTGGCATATTTGTTTTACCAGTAAGTATAGTGCCCCAGGTGTGCCCATAGCCTGTAAATGCTACTGGGGGGCCTGCAGCATTGATTGTGCCAACCACATGAGTATCCTTGAAAAGGTCTCAAGCCTGCCATTGCATTGTCTGTGTGTGCAGTTTTAAACTGCATTTCGACCTTGCAAGTGCACTCCACTTGCCAGGCCCAAGCCTTCCCTTTTAACTACATGTAAGTCACCCTTAAGGTAGGCCCAAGGCAGCCCCATGGGCTGGGTGAAGTGTATTTAAAAAGTAGGGCATGTACTAGTGTGTTTTACATGTCCTGAAAATGCTGCTAAATTTGTTTTTCGCTATTGCAAGGACTATCTCTCCCTTAGAGTAACATGGGGATTGCCTTAAAGTATCTTTTAAGTGTAATTTCTCATTGGGAGCAGATAGACATTTGCAGTTTGGGATCTCTGAACTCGCAATTTACAAATACATCATTTGGTGAAGTTGCTTTTTAAAGTGTAAGTTTGAAAATGCCACTTTTAGAAAGTGGGCATTTCCTTACTTAACCATTCTGTGCCTCTACCTGCCTGTGAAATGCACATCTGGGTCAGGATGTCAGTAGGGCTGTTTTTAAATTCACTCTAGACAGACACATAAAGGGAGCTGAGGTGTGCCCTGCATATCCTGATGCGTCTTCTTGAGCTAGAGGCGTAGAAGGAGCTGGCACTTGCACCTGAATAGGGCTGTGCCTTTCCTTACAAAAAGTCGTCTCCAACCCCCCAGAGTGTGTCTGGGGCCAGGGCAGGAAAGGTAGGGTCTTGTGCACTACAAAGACTTTTCTTTGAAGTTTGCCTATTTCAAAGGCAGAAATGGGTATGGGTACTGGACCTCTGAACCCACATAGTCTGAATCCTTCAGAACTGAGGACATTCTGCCAGGAAGAAGAGCTGGATGCTGTAGGAGGGACTGCCATTCTGCCTGTTGCTTTGCTGTGCTGGCCTGCTGCTTGCTGCTACTGTCCTGGGAGTGAGAGGACTGGACTTTGCTTTTTACATCCTGCTTTCAAAGGTTCTCCAAGAGCTTAGACTGAGCTTACCTCCTGTTAGCAGTCTCGGGGATATCAAAGATTTCATCTGCCAGCACCTGGGCTCTCTTGCTGAGAGTTCTGACTTGGGAGTGAGGTCTGGTGCAACCAAGGAGAAACCAAGCACATCCACTCCAGAGCAACTTTAGTGCAACTCCGTGCCACAGCCTTCAGCTGAGACGTGGTCCCTACTGAGTACAATGGCCGCGAGCAACGCCGGATGCCGCCACAGCATGAGTCTAGAGCGCTGTGTCACCCTCCGTTGCACCCGGCTCCAAAGCCTTGTATCTTGACCTGCTGGAGTCGTCAACCCCACTGGATTGTAAGGAACCGACGCCTCGCCACCTCGCTTTCCAAGGTATTGTACTTGGAGTTTGTGCGACTCTGTGACCGGCCCGCACTCCCTCATGAGTGGCATCGGACTGCTGGGAACAACTCTGTCAAGACGTCATAATAGCCCCAGTTGGAGATATTGTGTTTCTAAGCACTTTACTAGATTTATGTATGTTGGATTTTCGTCATTGTGGTCTTGTTTTACTCCGATAAATATTGGCTATTTTTGTAAACTGTTGTGGATTACTTTTGTGCTGTTTTCACAGTGTGTGTGTGTGTGTGTGTGTGTGTACACAAATACTTTAAACATTGCCTCTGAGATAAGCATGTCTGCTTGTGCCAAGCGACCAGAGGGTTGAGCAGGGGTTATCTCAGCTGCATGATTCCCTTATCCCGATTAGAGTGGGGGGCCCCTGCTTGGACAGGGTGTAAACCACTGCCAACTAGAGATCCTATTTCTAACAAACATGCAGCAGCTCACCTCATTGCCTGCAGAAATATGACCACATCACGCCTACCTTAAAGGAACTCCACTGGGTCACCTAGCCAGCATGCACCATCCTCAAAACCAGCTGCATCATTTAGAAAACCATCACTACTAACACCCCTACTCATTCGGCTGATGAGATCACTATCTTCTGATTTCTTTTGTTGGCACTCAGCACTCCTGCAGCCAATACCCATCATACTGGAGAAGATGTGCAAGCAATAAACAATTGTAATTTTATTTATATATAGTGCTTTCTACTCCTGACAAGGCGTCAAAGGGCTTTTCGGCGAAATGCACACTATTCTTGAACCCAAATAGGATTAATGGTGGATTAGTATAGGGAAATATGAGTTAATTTGAGCGGTGTCCGTAATTTACATTGAATAGGAATAGGAAAATGAAGGGATAGAGCGAAGAGTCTAGAAAGTGTTATTTGGGAGATCATAGTAGTAAGACGAAGTTTGGGATGAGTAAAAGGGGATATTGAGGATGAAAGAATCTCTAGAAATGGATTAGGGAGATAATACTAGTAAAATGAGGTTTGTGACGAGTCAAAGGAGGGATACATGAGGGAAGAGTTTAGAAAGGGTTGTTTGGGAGATCATGGTAGTACAATGAGGTTTGGGATGATCCAAGAAGGGATAGATGAGGTTTAGATGCGTCAGAGAGTGGAGCCAGAGGATATATTGAGAGAGTTATAAGGTGAGACAGAGTTGTGTATTGGATAGAATCAAATATTTTTTTCTTCTACAGTTTGAGCAAAGTATTAAATATGTAGATACATAAGTACATAGAGAGGATATACATGTATGAGGAAGAGAATATATTGAGACTCAAAGTAGTATTTTATGAACTCAGACTTTCACGTGTTTCTATACGCTAAACTAATTTATTTGTGAATTTCTATAAACCTTTTTTAGTTTTATATTTTCCTCAATAGTTAAATAGTGAAGCACCTGTAGAAAAAATAGTTATACTATTTACATATTGTGATAGATAAAACTGAGAACTATAAGCATCTATTGAAATAACATATATGAAAACTATGCTGTGACCTATATACATGTTGAGCATAGAATAATATATCTATAAATATATCTATATATTTAACCATAAGTAATAAATAAATTTGTTAAGCAGTCCCAAAGAGTAGCTTTTAATTTTAAAAAACTATAATTGTCATAGATATTTGTACATAGAAATACACACATCTACATACATACATATAGTCACATTATAAATGTTTATATACACAGGGTTATGCTGTACATCAGTGTTTGAGTATGGTGGTTATGTAGGAAAGAGCTAAGTTTTAAGTAGTCAAACATCTCTTTTGGACTTCAGTGTGTTAATTTAGAAAAATTAGATAATTTATTTGTACACGTATTTTAAGTTGTGTATATTATGCTTTGTTTTACCTGTATTTGCTTGCCTTAATACATCTTGTGGATGTAATTGCTTTAGAGCAAAACAAAGTGTATCTGACTATTACCTCAAGCTGTTCATGTATACATAATTAAATTATTGTATTGACTGATCCGATAAAAAGATATACATAGCTTTTTTGTTAAAAAAGAGATTATGAAAAATACATGCTGTTAAAGGGTTAAAGAGGGCAAACTCATCACTTGCAAATAAATGTGCACCTAAAAACCCTTTCTCATTGAGAATCATGCAATTGTTTCTGAGTAAGACCAGTCCCACTGGTGTCTTAGTGCCATATGATGATGATAATAGCCATTAACAAAGTGTACATTACCAAACATCACAGCAGTTCTGCTTTTACTGCAGACTCCAGTTTTAAAAATAACTCATGTTTTTAGCTGGTATGAACAGCTTTAAGAGGCAATGTCCGGCCCTCCTCTAGGTGGCAGAGTATCTGGAGACTGGGAATAGATTTATGGACTAGGACAATGGACTTGAAGGAACAGAGCCACAACATGCGTTTTGTGCTTCATGAGCTGCTTATATTAGATTTAATGGTATGTTGGCACCAGGGTTACGGTTACCTTTTTTCTTTTTAACATGTAGGGTGCTTCTGGTTTGGGGAAGAGGTAGTATGGCTAACAATCTGTATGCTCACGGATTTATTGTGGAACGTCTCCATGTTTATTCATAAATATCTTTCATTCTTCTGCAGGGATACCTTCACCTGCCCATCACACATCATTTTGAGAGTTGGACCCAACTTTGACTGCCTGTACATCGAGCAGGCGATGTTGGAGCATAACCATGATATCAGTGAGGAGGAGTTCGCCATGCACTACCCACAGTGCAGATTAAAGGCAAACCCCTACTTTTTATTGAAGTTGACCAACAGCGTCTCCAGCCAGTTTGTGACGCTCCGAGACCTCCAGAAGCTGATGGAGCGAAGTTGTGATGAACAAGCAGATCTTCAACACCTCGTGGCAGAACTGTTAGCCTTATTTGAGTTAGACAGTAAGACAAAAGTCAAGCTGGTTTTCTACCCTGATGAAGTGGAACTGGAATGTGTCTTCCTGATGACCTCTCGCATGAGGTGCTTGATCCAACGTTTCCCCTCAATCCTCTTCTTGGACCGGTCCTTGTCTGTAAATAAGAACTTCAACCTGTACACTGTACTGTGTGAAGACGCTGATGGTAGGGGCCGTGAATGTGCCTATTTCCTCACTCACAAGGACAGTCAGACACCTGTGAGGTTCATGATGGTGTCCTTGATGCAGAGCATTCCTGGTACATTGAAGCCTCATATAAAGAGTGTCGTCATTCACACAGATTTGGCTGAGCTGGATCTGATCAGTTCACTGCTTCCAAACAGGACGGTTGTTATGAGCCAAGCCTATGCTCTGGAGTCCCTGTACAGCCGGGTGGATCAAGAAGACCCATCTGTCCACCAGACCTTGAAGAACATCATCCAAAAGCTTGTATTCGCTCCTACACCTAAGGCATTTGAGTTCCACGTGAAAGAGCTGTCAGCTGTCTCTCTCGCTGGATTTTTTACATATTTCATGGATAACTGGCACCATCGCAAGAAGATGTGGGTGGCCTGCTGGGGACTCAAGAAACCTGAGCGCTCACGTTTCTCTGAGCTGGTGCTTCACCATCAGGCAATGTTAAGGTCGGCGTTGAGTCCTCCCATGACACCAGCTGAGTGTGTGAGTGGTTTAATGCGACTACAGAGCCTCTCTGTGTTAACTGCAACACTGAATGAAGACAAACTTTATGCCCTCTACCAATCGGCTTGCCCACCCTTCGGACTCAAGTTAGTGCAGGAGGAGATCAGCCTAAGCAAACAGGGTTGCTATGAAGTAACTGAGCTGGAGCAAGGTTTTGTGTTGAATGATGGCACATCAGACTTTCAGATAGACGAGGAACTAACCAACTGCAGCTGCTCCATATACACGTATAGTCACCTTCCATGTCGACACCTATTTGCGGCCCGACTTTGGGCTGGTGAACCTGTCTTTGACCTCAAGCTCATCCAGGGAAAGAAATAACAGACCAGAGGACATAATTCTGATCACTAACGTTTTGGCCTTTATGGGGAGTTGGAAACAAATCACTACTGCCCATCGCAACGATTCCATATCACTGCAGCAAAGTTGACAGATTTTTCTGTAGGAGGCAGAAACTCAATTATTTATGTAAAGTTACATCACTTTGACATGTCCATTCCTCGGAAAAGAAATAATTTTGTGGTTAGGTGAATTCCCTTTCATTCTTGTACAATTGCCTGTGGCAACTCAGATAAATACTTTTATAAAAATCCCATAAATTATGTCAAACACGGTGGTCGTCCTGATCTCCGCCATGTTTTTAGATTTTCAGTTTATAAGAGCTTGGGTAAGCTGTAGAGAGATCTGGAGTTGTGGCAAAAGTGGAACTATGATGAAACATTAGTAGCTAATCAGTATTGTACAGGGCTGTCAGGCCCCATTATTTGGTAAATGTTTTTTTTGTGCTGTGTAGGGTCTGGATTTATGCTATAAATAAGCCACGCCCTCATATTATAACAGTACTCCAGATCGGTGGTAAATGGTGGGGAATGCGCTGTGTGAAAGAATCTATCTGAATGAGAATGAGACCTCCCAGCACTTACAAACAAGGCTCTTTTTGGATGGGGCGAGATGTAGTATCCAGTGCTAAGCCCTCCGTACGACTGAACTCTTTCGGTGTATTTATATACTCACCCCCCTTTTAAGTGAAATAGACATTGTCCCTTGTTCCAAACTCTTTGCATGTGGTGTGGTCTTTCTTTTTCTAGGAACATGGATGTAAAACACAAAAATAATAGAGATAGAACATTTCTAATTGCGACGATCACTTTTCTAGTACAAGTTATCATGTTATGTTAGACTATCAGTTAGGTCAAGGTACTCACTGTAGTGGAGTTATGGGACTCTGATTGTTCCATGGCTCCTGCTCCCCACTGGAAAACATCACATTTGAAGGAATCCTTGCCAGTGAAACCTGGGACAACTACAACTGTAGTTTGGCTGAGGAACAAAGTGCTGATTATGTAAGTGTGTCACGCAAATTAGGTTATGGATAAGAGAGAATATTTGGGTTGAATGTGTGCCATATAAGGGTCTTGGCTAAAAATCTAAAACAAAAGCTTTATAATTAGTCACTGCTTTAAAAATCAAATTCATGGAGTAAGTTTTCAGAAGGAAAAGTATCCCCAAACGCATTTAAGTAACAAGGGTTTTGTATCGAAGAAGATATTTTTTTAATCAGGTATGCCATGTTAGCCTAGCAAAGTGCCTCGTACGATGGCAAATTCAGTAGATGTGGTTTTCTCGGGATCGGGCTATCTCTCAGGGGTCACTCTTATTGCTGCATAACTGATCATCTATTATGTGTACACATATGGCGTAAGCATTCTGGAACTGAGAGAGGCCACTCCTCCCAAGTCTTTGGCTATCTAGAAACAGTTATTTTCTGGGGGATTGGGAATCTTAGTCCACTTGTAGATTCTCTGTTTTTGAATGTTTAGAATATTTTTGGGCTTTGGCAGATTTTCCGCTAGTGTCGATCCAACTGAGTTACCGCTTCACCCCATTGCACCCATTGCAAAGAGTGCCTGTAGACGCCAGTGTAATTTGAATTATAGTGTCTTACTAAGTAAGAGCTTGAAACGGTTTAATGGCCATACCTCAAACCTAAAAGGTGCTAGAAGTATCTAACATGTTCTCTTGATCGTCAATTCCTTCGTTTCTTACATGCAAAGGCTTCCTATAAACAGTATTACTGTGACTGACCACTGATTTTATTAAGTGATGGTGCTGTATCGGTTTTCCAAACCTCTGTCTTCTGGAATAAGCTTTGAATGCTCTCCACTCCCTGTGTTTTCCTGGGGTTGCTCTGACGAACTGCCTCCAAATAAAAAAGTAGGATGCTCTGGCACTGGGGCGGGCCGCAGGGGTTGGGAGGCTGCAGCAGGAGAGATATACCCACATGAAGGGAATGATGACAAGATGTGGGTTCACCCCTGCATGGACAAATAGCTCATAGCACCGTATGAAAGGCCAGACCTCTAAGAAGTGACTGTATGTACCTCATCTGGAGCATGACCGGGGGGCAAAACAATAGTAGGTGTCCTCCGGGCAACAGGGGAGTGTAGAAGGAGGAATTTCAATAACAGCTCTGGACTGGAAGTTTAGACTTAAGAGCCATGGGGCAGGAAGGTCCAATGTCAAATCCCACCGCGACGAAGGAGTCGATTCGAGCATGTATTTGTATAAACGATTCAATATTGGAGAGAAGATGTGTCTTCTTCAGCTGCAACTGGAACAACAGAGCTTTTCTTGAGTAGCTCTCCGGCCTTGAAGCAAGTGTCAAGATGGTTGTGGATTCTCTGGCATGAAAGCCCCACAAGTGTTTTCTGTGGGCTTGTATGATCTTGACTTTAGTACTCGTGAGGCATTCCCTCAAGTTTTGGAGCAGTCATTGTTTTATTGTCCATATGTCTGATATGTCAGGCATCATGTATTTTTTACAACGTTTTTATTGATTTTTCACTTTAATAAACATATTTGTAAATAAGATCCAACAGAGAAGCAGCACAATCTTTGGGTGTTTTACATCACAGCCATCTTTAGCCCTGTTGAGGGGCAAGAGAAGAGAAAGGTGTCTCTCCTCTAATGGAGGAAATTTCCAAACGTATCAATACCAGCCATATTCACAACAGCAGCAAAGTTACTGGCTACAATACCAACAACAGTATGAAACCTTCCCTGGCAGCATATTTAGGACAACCTCATTGTGAAACAACTACACAATCAGCTAGGTGACACGGCTTCTTCAGGCATCAGTGACATGATCTTGGCATTGGTAGCCTTTATCCATCCCCAGCAGGTGTGCTGAAGACTCCAAGTAATTAGACACCTGGAGCTATATTACAACAGATCAGTGGGTGCAGAATCTCATTCAATGTGGCCAGTTCCTAGAATTTCTACAAAGACCTCCTCAATCTCCACCTCGGAGATCACATCAACATCTTTGTATGATAAAACTGAAGACTTATATTTTCACTCTTATGAAAAGAAGTGATAAAGCGGTCCCTTTCTGTCCATGAAACACAAGTTTCTACTCTGCTTTCTTCCTGAATTAATGAAGAAGCAATTATTCCAGATGGTTATGCTGCAGGAAATAATACAGTTGCTAAATCAGGGAGCTCTTAGCACATCATTAGACCTCTAGGATGCTGTACGATGTTTAGGAGTATAACGCCCACAATTATGATGATCTTATCAGAAATAATTTTGGTACAGCACTTGAAAAGATGAAATCATTAATAGAACACTTGATCCCGCTCCCCTTTTTCTGATCGGGCAAATTTCCTTGATAAAAATGATAATCTTACCAAGAGGGTTGTCTGTTTTCGCGAATATCCCATAGGCTCTCCTACTGCACTTCTTTCAACAATTCTATCAGGGTCTTCTGCGCCTGGTTTGGTGTGGAGGGCAGCCTAGGGTATGATGGAATGTATTAAACAGACCACTACAATCTGGTGGCCTTGCTCTGCCTGATTTTCATGTGTACTATCTAGTTGGCAGGCGCACTGCAAAAAGTATTGGTCTCTGCCACAGTTAGTCCTGATGCATGACCTTGCGGACTGAAGTGTCACCATAATGCAGTCCCTTCTCGGACGGCTTACTATTGACCCGTCCATATTTCCTCGAGATGTACATGTCTTTGTGGCTCCATGCTGAGCATGATGGGAGTTTACTTAGGGGCTGGGACTTAAATTGCCATGCTCACCAGTATTGCCCCTAGCGGATAACCCATTGTTCCTTCCAACTCAGGAAAAGCTTGTTTGAGACCTATTGAGACACATGGGACTGATGACACTTAAGAAGCTCTTTAAAGATGGTGTCTTCATCTCATGTCTTACTTTCTGTTCCCTCCCCAGGGCAAAATTACTGGCGACCTGTGGTTATTTCTGTCTGCGATCAGTGGCAGGAGCCGGGTATAACTGGTATGCCAGAGGTGCCGCCTGTGATGCCACTCCTTACATCCTACATAACTCAGGCTGATATGGAAAACTCTTTCAGCTTCATATATATGACATATATGACTGATAACGTGGGCACACTCAAATGGGAATATTTCCTGAGATAAGCACTGGCAGATAAAACGTGGGCGTACTGTTGCGCAGAAGTTAAAAACAAACCACTTCATTATAGGCACACGCTGATATAATTTAAATACTTGCATCAGTATTATTATACTCTGCAACGTATAGCCAAGTTTGGTTGGAGGGACGATTTGCATGTGTATCATGTGGCTTCTTGTTGGTTGATTCCTTGCAAATGGCTTGGGCAGGCCCAGGGCTCACATTGTATTGGCAAGAAGTGTTCCATAGTGTGACAACCATACTGGATGTTTTCATTGACCCTTTGTCACAGATGGCTCTTTTAGAAAACACCACAGAAATTCCCTCAGCCTGCCGATGGCCTGCTACCGTTATATTTGTGTTGGTAAAGAGATTTGTGGGCCTGTTCTGGATACAACAGCAGGTGCTGCACACAAAACAGTGGCTTCGAGATGCAACTTACTGCCAGGACATGGTAGAACAATATACTGAACTTTCCATCCCTCAGCTCGACCCCTGGTCATTTGGGCCTTGTTTCGAGCTTACCTTTGCAATATTGAAAGTCCCTCCTCCCTTGCCTCCTGATGTCCACAATCGCAACAGGTACCTGCAGAATAGTGAGAATGTTAGCTGAGCGTGTGCTGGATGATGGCTTTGCATGATAATCATAATGTGTGAAGCCTTCAAGTTGTGCGTGCTGATGTTTACTGCAAAATCTTACAAAAACAACTTAAAAAAACCTCCAGGACGCCTATTTTCATATCACAATTCACCTAAAACATAGAAAATATCTTAGGTTCAAGGCAGCAGGATGCCGTTACCACTTCAAAGTGTTACCCTTTGGTCTCCAAATAAAGCAGTTCAAGGAAGTGGTAGACAAATAGTGGGCTCAAAGGCAAGGTTCTTACAAAGACAGCATACAGATCACTTCCTTGATGAAATCCGCCTTGCCACGGTGGATGCAGAGACACAACATATCATCTTGTCTAACATTTCTAAATCCACTTCCCCAATCTATGATAACCACAGACGCACATCTAGAAGGATAGTGACTCATTTACAGGAACTAGAGGTTCATGGTAATCGGTTAGCCCAAGAATCCAAACTACATCAAAACCTATTGTAACTAAGAGCAGTGGTCATGACATTCCATTTCTTTCTTCAAAGTTAAAGGGATGAAAGGTGCTTGTTCGTACAGACAATACAACAATGTTTTACTTGAACAAGCAAGGCAGAACAACAGAAACTCAGAAGATATAGAAATGGGTTTTGCATCACCAAATAAATCAGAATGTAGAACATATTCCTGGAATGAACAATCAGTGGGCAGATTCTTTAAGCAAGCCAACCAAGGAGCATCACAAATCGGAGTTAGACCAACATCAACTCAATGTTGGCTTCCAAACCTGGGGAAGACCACACTGCAACATATCTCAATTACAAGTGTTGCTTTTTTGCTAGCAGATACCCCTCAGAGGGAGAAGTGGGGGAATGCTTTCCAGATAACCTGTACAGAGATATTTGATTATTCATTCCCCCTCTTCCTCTAATTCCAAGATTGTTTAAAAAGATGAAAGGAGAACCTTGTCACATTCTTGTTTCTCCAGCATGGCTAAGACAGTATTGGTTCACAGACCTACTGCTCCTATCAGAACAAGACACAATCTGTTCAGACCACTACAGGATCTATTGATAGTGAACCCGTCAATCCGTTGCAGAGTTCTGTCAATTTTGCATGCCTGGCTACTGAGTACAGCGATTTCAACCACCAAGGATTTCAGAAGATTGCAGGAATATTTTAGCGAAGGCCAAAGCTTCAACAACAACTACAACTCATAAAATCAATTGGACTCACATTGAATGTGGTGTGGTCAAAATAGCATCTATCCCTTTTCATCTCCAGCTGAGCAGATATTACCATACTTATTACATCTGGTACTTGCTGGCCTTTCTCAGTCAGAATCCACGGAGCAGCAAATGTGCGCTCCAGATGATCCTAAGCAAAACAGCTGCTCTGCTCTAGCAGGCCCATAAAGGGTTTCCTAAAAGATCATTTGAGTTAGGAAACTAGCTGTCTCTGGTCCTCTCCTCTCTGAGCCTACCTGACCTGTGATTAAGAGTAACCCAGTGATTGGTGACAATATAACAAATACGTCTGCAATCATTTATAGAAGGGTAGCCTCTACAAAAAACAGAATGGTGACAAGTGTCTTTAGAGCCATGAAATGAAGTGAAAGTACATGACTAAGTGAAAATAAAGGTTTTAAAGTTTGTAGCAAGTGCAAGGCTTGTACATTTAGTAAAAATGACACTACGATTACAGTGCCATTACCAAACATCACAAAATGAATTGTAAAACAACACATGCTGTATACATGTTCACCTGTTTGTGTGAGAAGTAATATATTAGTAACAATTTTACTTGCGCATAAGCAAATTCTTCAACACATAAGAGCAATTAACAATGATGAGAACTATCCAGTTGTGAGGCATGTTCCTCAGTATCCTCAGGGGTGATGCAAAGTTATTAAAATATTCAGTAACAGATCATATCCCCCCATCTAGAAACGAAGATAACAGAGAATTACATTTGTGCAGATTGGAATCAAAGAATGTACTGGAATTTGACTCCGTCTAACCCTTACGCCTGAATATAGATGAGGAATTATATGTCCAGTTATAGATACCAAATTCCCTCTTTATTCCATGACTTTTGTGATCTATTTTTAGAACATGTTTGTGAGCAATTTCCTTTTCTTAAGGATATTCACTTTACTAGAAGAAATTTGTTCTTATAATTAGTTTTATTTGCAGGTTGAGTAAACTTCTGTGCATTTATATTTGGATCAATCTTGTAGTGATGTGAATCCTCTATGCAGCAATCAAATTACTTGTGACAGTAGTATAGACTATTTAACTCTATTTTTGTCTTCAATCCAAATTTATGTCTTTAAAAGGAATAGCCACCTGAGGCAGGACATTTAGATAGTTATGGTCTGTGATGGGTACATGAAAATCCTTTCTGTTTGGACCGTGTATATATTTGGCAGGCAATAACCAGCCCACAGTGGCAAAACTTGTGGATAGGAAAGGTCATACATCATGAAGATCTCCTGAAGAAACAAGGTTGTAAGAAATATGGATTATCAGGAAGGGTGTTCTATACTGTTGAGCATGCAATGCAAACATTAAGGGTGATGGCTCAGCCTCCAGTTTTTGTCGCCCTTTTTAATATGGGTGATCTTTAAAGAGTTGGTGATTTAAGATGTACTGTATAAAAAGATGAGAAGGGGAAAAACAATAAGAGTTTGGAACAAATATAATATGCATGCATGTCAGTGAAGGATTTTTCCATGTCCATGACGGTGCTGGGTCAGAACAACACAAACGTTTGGAACATTCTGTTTTGTATTTTCCAAAACCTGAGTCATTTTGCATACTAATCAATGAAGTATCAACTGTTGAAATTCAGAAGTTCATTTTTATGAGTAATGTTTCTTTCCATGGTGAAGATTTGAGTCACCTGTTCTAAGTTTGTGCACTTATAAACAGTGAAAAAACAAAATGTTGACTATTTGTGATCAAGGCCTGTGTTGGGCTGAAACGCATTAGATGTAACTGTCCCTTATGCCATTAACAGTACTTTTGAAGGCAACCCCGTGAGTGCAGCTCCTCGTTTTTCTTGACGGGAGGGCCGTATTTTTTTTTTTATATAGAAATATATTTATGTATTTTATTACTTTTCATAAACATATACAGCCACCAGAAAAAGACAATAGCTGGATCATTACTTTGAGTACATCGACAGCAAGGTAACTATGAATGGCATAGCATTTACAGCATCATGGTATTGTCTGTACCTAACATGATTAATATCTCTTTATATAGTATTGCTATACATACTACATATACTAAAATATATGCTGTGGTCGATAACTCCCAACGTCCACCCTTTCACTCACCCAATACAATCACCAAGATAGTCTGAAATAACATACTAATATGAAAATGGAGCACGTTGATGCTGATGTGTATAGAAGCAGTTAGCACCATTTGCGAACATTTGAGGGGAAGGGACCAACAGAGAATATCAGAGGTCATAGGGTAACATGATGATTTTGAGACAATGCATCAAGTATTACTCTACACCTGTTCCTTGGGATCGGAACTGCTCCAGTAGCGTGTTCCAGACCATAGCAATAGGTTGTTTACTTAGCCCTCTGTATTCCTCCCTACTTAATGCTGAACTCTCAGCAGCTCCCCAATAGCATACCTCCTCGCACCAGCACAGAAGGTGGGGTAGGTGACTTCCAATGGCTCATTATTTGCCTTTCAGCAAGGAGAAGGGAAAGGCCCACAAAGTATGACTCCGCCAAGGAACCTCTCGAACTCGGGTATAGTCCCAATCTACAATGTTCTACTGTGTCCCAGTGTGCGTGTTCTGTTAGTGTTCTGTCCCAGACTCCCTCCCAACAAGAGTATAAAGTGTGGCAGGCCCATAGCATATGTAGCAGGTGAGCCTTGTGTACTGTATATATATATATAAATATCAAAATTACCTATTGGTGGTCGCCAGCTATAGTTAGGACCTAGTTTCCATAGGAAAACATTTTTTGTTTTGCCAATAGCTATGGCGCACGTTTGATGAATGCTCATGGAACTTTCAAAATTAGTACACCACTGCTGTCTTTAAAGTTTTGGGAATGATTAGTCAAGGGGTGGGGGCGAGAAAAAGAGGGGGTGGGATCCAAAAACTCATTTTCCCCATGCAATTTTTACAGGGATTTCTAAACACCACTGGATGGAATTACACTGAATTTGGCAGAAAGCTAGCTTTTTATGATTTGGTGTAAAACCGTTCAGTAGCTTTGGAGTTATTAAAGGAAAAAGTAATTTGAATCTAGAGGAATGGATGTGACAGTCCCCATGCTGTTATCTGATTGGATGCCAACACTTCAATCAGGAATTGTTGGCAGCCATTTTGGCACTCTGAATCAGCTAAACCCCAAAAATAAACGTGAAAATAAAGAAAAGGGGGCAGGGTAGGAATACCCTAACCCCTCTAGGCCTGGTTACCCCAGGGACTCCACCTGGAACAAAAAAAAATTTTGTAATTTTTTGTGTGGTAAAATTCGTTGAGGATCCGCAAATCTCTGCAAAAACTTTAAAAAACACAAGCGCAGTCTCCTGTGCTTGTTTACAGTTTAACCCTGCTTGGGCCAGGTCCCGGGGGCATGCCAAACGTATATTTAAAGTAGGGAATGGGACACATGCAGCCCTCCCCTTAAGCTGTGATGAGCCCTGGGGACCTCCTCCCTGGGGCTTTATAAACAAAATGGTTGGGGGGGCCACACGGACTTCCCTCTTCAGGCTTAACCACCACCTCAGCAGGGCTTAATTGAGAAAATGAATGGTGGCTGTAAGGACCCCCCCGTCCTGATGCTTCTTACAGACCCAGGGACCACCACTTCCCCGAGGCTTAAATGAAAAGTTGGAGGGGGGCCACGCGGACCCCCTTTGACTCTAAAGTGACCCGGGACCACCACATCTGTGGTCTTACTTAGAAAATTGGAGGGGGTCACGCAGACCACCCCCCTTCTATAGCCCAGGAGACTACCACCTCCCCAGGGTAAAGATGTGTATTTCAAAAGGAGGAGTTGACTTTAGGACAACAGATTAAAGAATTGCTCTTGCATGCAGGGAGCAGCATTTTTAGGTGCTCTCTGCATGAAGGAGCAATGCCGGGTCCCGCTGGATGGCCTTGAGGCCCTCTTGCTTCCCCACATTTAGATGAGTTTGAACGTTTTGTAGTCATGTTGATTTCTCCACAAGAGGATTCATGTTATGAGTATGAAGTACCCTTGTTTGGAATCGCAATTAGGAAATTAGTTTTCCTAATGTATGAAACACACTTGAGTTTCATTAGCAATTTCAAGTGTGTCACAAATAGACCTACCTCACTGATATTAATGAGATAGGCCGCAATTGTCAACCCATTAGGAATTGCAACCTTCACAGGGATGTTGGCTGGCATGCTGGGGATCGGAAGGCAACCATGTCTGTGATTGCTTTTTAATAAATCAATCTTTCTCTTTTTTTTTCTTAACCGCAGCCCCTTCGTATTTGTGAATGGGTTACTAAAAACTTTAAACTGGTGGTAAAGTATTACTATTTTGCGACCAGAATTCTGTCACAAAACAATAAAACATACTTTAACAATTCGGTAATTGGAAGGGACGCCCTTTGCAAATACAAAATCGCAAATGCAAAATGCGATTCGGTAACAAGTTAGAGAATCAAATTTTGCCTTTTACTACATTAGAAAAAGCATTTTTACAGTTGCAAGTGGCCTGATTCTGCAAATCGGGCTGTTTGTGACAGTAAAAATACTTTGTATATCTGGCCTTTGGTTCTTATTAGAATTATGTGAATTGGTTAACAATGTCACTTGTTAAGCTATGCTGTACAATGCTTTTCTTTATACTGCTTGTTACAATTACTGTGGGACTTTCACTTTGGTGACAGAGAAGATTCAAGCATGTGAATATAAACATTTTTCTTAATCTTAAGTAGTCTGTGAATAGTTTTGTCAAGTCCATTGCGTCAACATGAAGATGATGTCTTCTCAGGATATCAACCCTCTTGCAATACTGTAAAATATGTATCCTCTGTTAATCATCAAAAAGCAGAACTTTGCACCTCAATTCTTCTCATCATTAGTATTTTCTTTCTAGAATTTACTTATTTTTTTAAGTTGTTTGAGTAATATATTGCCGTCATGACTAAGGATCCCTGTTACCGTAGCAATTGCACTAAATGGAGGTCGTTGCTGATCAGATGTTGTACAATGGTAGAAGTCCTCAGTTCTATGGAAGTTTTGGTTAACTAGTGATGTCATCTGACAAACCGCTATGGAGTTTCCATTCTGTTACAGATGGCAGTAAATAAACGCTTGTGAGTTGCCAAACAAAGTTAACTCAACAGACACAAAAATAACAACTCAAACTGTGGAGAATTAACTTGCATCTGACTTCTCACCATTGACAGGCATCGTAGTTATTCATTCAGCCTGAAATGAAATACTAGAAGTCTTTGCAGCACCAGCAACTGGTGGGAAGTATCTCTACCCATTGACCATCTATGTGGACTTGCACATATGCAAGATATCCAACGGAGAAGATGAGTAGAGGGCTCTGGCAGAGTAAGCCTCAGAGATGGTTTGCAAATGAAAAGAGACAAGTTTTCCACCCCTATTAGGATCCAAACCGTATTTATCTGTAACATATAATCACATGAGGGGGCGTGTGTTAGTGCTGCAACAGATTAAGTTTTTTAAATAATTGGGTCTGTCATGAACATTGACAAAATAGATTACGTGTATTAATACCATATTGAACTATATATCAGTAACTGTATGAGATAAGGTGGCAGCCGCATGTCAGATAAAACCCCAATTCAGATAAACATCATCCTATATTACATCAGTACTCTTCTGGTCACACCTGACCTGGCCTGTTCTCAAGAAAAAAAGTGGGGGGAGGGGTTCACTTTTGCTCCCAGTTGAGTCTAGACCAGATTCTTCTGAATTGTTTGACTGCCTTAGAGCCTCTGACCTTAGCAATAGCTAATTCGCATTCGTATATCTGACAAATCATTGCTCACCACTCTGTTGCCTTTGGAGGCAGAGGAGATATCCATGTCTGAGCAATACATTGTGGAGCTGACACAATAATAGACATTAGAGTAATGAGGCTATCCGTTACCCAGCTTCATCTCCGTAAGGGACAGTTCGAAATCATAGGCTAAGCGATCTGCTACTAATTGAATGACACCAGCCCAAAATCCGCACAGCACAGGACGGTTGCAAACGTCTGCGATATCAGCTGCATGGCACCTGCACTTTGGGCATTGAGTCTTATTGGAATTTTGAATAATTGTCCATTAAGAGATCCATTCGAGTGTATAGTACAACATACAAATAGTGTTGAGTTGCTGTAATTTAAGACTCACTAACTGAACAGACTTTTCAGTTACCTCTAGTGCGCCTTGAATTTCGCCTGGAGAAATCTCAGCTGCGAGTTTGACAGCAAGCAATAGAATGTCTCCTTTACTGTTTGAACTAAATCTCTGATACAGCGCTCTAATCATAACTTTCTCAGGTGTTATATATATATATATATATATATATATATATATATATATATATATATATATATATATTTGTACATCTGAATCCTCAAGATTAATAGTCTCATTGCAACCATGCTGGAAATGGTCCAACAGCTGCAAATATTTGTAGAAATGCCAATGAGGAAGCTCGTATAGCGCCTACAAGCTGGCAAATGAGCGAAATCCACTACTATCATATCGCTGTCCAAGGGACACTACCCCCAACACAGTCCAGGCTTTACCCATTGGATTGTGTAGTATCTCTTAAAATACAGGATTTCCCCGGAGTGGAAAATATACGTGTATGGTGGGAACTTAGCATATATCTCTTGCCATATATGGGCGAAACCCCTGATGAATTTAAATCTCACTCATTTAAAGCAATTGGGGTCATTAATCCTACTTAACAAATGCCTGGCATCAGCCCCTTAAGCAAGTTGGTACCTTAGTATAGATGGGCCGGTTCGCAGCTAGTGAGCAGGCTCTGCATCGTAATTAATTATAAAGACATTGTCTACCCGGCTGTGGATCCTGACTCCCAGATTAGAAGCTATTGGCACTACACTTGGAATTGTATCTACTGGCATAAAATTGAGTACTAACTGTGTCTTGGCCAAGTTCAATTTATAGCCAGAGAGTATGCCAAACCTGTTCGCCTCGTTGGTTATATGACTAATGGCTGCCCGTGAATCTATTGTAAAAATGGCAACGTTGTCGGCATAAGCAGCAGTTTTAAGCTTGCATCTGTTAGATCTTACTGGCAGTATCCCTTCATTAGCGAGGATGTAACTCAACTAAATCTCTATATAGAGGGCAAACAAAAGAGGGGAAAGTGGGCATCCTTGCCAAGTGCCTACAAAGAAGTCAAATGTTGAGCAGAAACTACCTCCATAAACTAATTTAGCCCTAAGACTGCAATAGTGATTGTATCCACTGAAGGTACCGGCTCTTAAAGCCCATGGCCCCCGTTGTGCTCCATAAGCATTCCCACTCAACCCGATCAAAAGCCTTCTCGGCATCCGCAAAATTCATGCCCTTCTTCGTCCCTTCCTTCTCTGCCACATCGAATACCACAGTGGCTGAATTAGTATGGCTTGCAGTATCACTTCCCGGGTCAAAGTTGTGTTGTTGTAATGAAACCAAATGTGACATTAGCAGAGCCAGCTGGGTAGCTAATATCTTTGCAAATATCTTTGCTTCTGACTTAATTGAGGATATTGGGCGGGAAGATCCCCTTTCCTCCATCGGTATATCCTTCGTCAGGAAGACAGCAATATTAGTACTGTTCCACATGGGAAGTACTTCTCAACCTCTGTCAATAGGTACAGTCATCTTCATGAGTTCCAACCATAATGTCCCTAAATACTTTGTAGAATTCGAGCAGAATAGTGTCTTGTCCGGCAGCTTTGCCGGAAGGCAGGGCTTTGATAGCATCATATAGTTCAGTCTCAGATATATCCTTCTGCAAGGTCAAGGTCTGGGTGTCATCTAAATGCGGCATTGTACAGCCCTGCAGATATTCCACCAGATCAGAATGGCTAGGTGAATGTGGGTGAAAATAGAGAACCTGGTAGAAAGGCGTAAAGTGCACTGCAATAGCCTGAGGGTTAGTGTGCAACATTCCATCTGTCCCTTTAATAGTGTGAATGGTACCCCTCGATTTTTTTTCTGCAGTTTGGAAGGCAAGCACTCGCCCTACAGATTCACCATACTTGTACTGGAGCACTTTGTTTCTTTGATAACTAGCAGCCAAGTTTTCCCTAATTCCTTGATCGAAGAGAAAGCGCTTCTTAACTAATTTCGAGTATACTGCTTGTTCGTCAGGATCTCTGACTGGCTGGGCATGCAACTGCTCTAATTTCCACACCCTCTGGAGTAAGTGATTACCCCCCTCTTGCATTGCCCTGTTCTTGGTGAGGATAAACTAGAGGGTGACCCCCACATATATATGCTTTCATAGCACCCCAAAATACATGAAGAGGGGTAATTCCAGGATTCAGCCTTACAAACTCTCTTAACGATTGCTCCATATAGCTTTGATAGTCTGAATTAGCAAGAATATGGTGGGGGAATGTAAAGTGCCTATCCTCCCTTTTACCAGCCGCTACCCGGAGTGTAAGGAGGATTGGACATGCTTCCATCTCAGTATCTTGAACTAATTATGCACCCACAAAGATCATGTCTATCCTAAAGTGTGGGGAGTAAAAAGTGTACCTTGGCTTTGTGGGTTGTAGGACCCTCCACACATCTTCCAGCCTGTGTAGCGAGACATTTCCAGAATAGATGCCTTTTTTTTTACCAATATATCTATGGATCTGGTGATTAGTGGAGTCTATCCTATAGTCCATCACACAGTTAAAATCGCCCATCCGAATAAGGTCCCCTGCCCAATCTAATAATTCATAACAGAGGAAGTCATACGCCCCATGGTCATCAGAGTTCAAGCCATACACTGTACAAACCATGTACTTTCGGCCATAAACCAAAAGCTGAGCAATCACCCACTTCACCCTGGCATCCGCTGCCATTTTAAGTGTCTTAATCTCTATGTGCCTAGCTGCCTTTATAGATACTCCCCCCAAATAGAGGCCAATTGGGAAGTGCAGATAAAAGTGTTATAGCTCAATTTTTTCAGTGAAACATAATAATGGAGGTTTATATATTCTAACTTCTTCCTGGACTAACAAACATTTGATTGCCCGATTCAGACCCGCCACATTCCAACACAAGATTTTTAACCCATCCATTACACTGTGTCACTGAAACACGGCATGGCCACCATCATACTCCCAGCAGAATACTTGTAGAAGACAAACCTAAATGTGATCATTCTCTTTTTTTATCCTCTGTAAACTCCCCCTTCCCCAGCACCAGACTCCAATCATCAAGCAACTTGTGGCTTAAGCGACCCTTCTCCCCTACCACCTGCATCCACAGAAAGGAATGATCCCACCCCTGTGCTGCCTGCTGGTGAGACACTGCTGAGAGGTTTCAGCTACATGGCTGCTGCCCTCCTGCTCGCACCCCACCAGACGAGCACCCATGTGATAGCCAAAACTGAGTATTTTATGTAAAATTGAAAAAGCCTTTTGCAATCATACTAAAATTCAATAAATGTCTTGTGACTATCAGCAGCTATCCATATACAGCATGCAACGCATTTTCAAATCAAGTCAGGTGTGTGTAGAGGACTCCTTCATAGAACTAAAGGCCTGCGCTGCATCTTCCTTGGAGAGACAAATCTGAGTTCAGCCATCCTTGATGATCTTCAACCTAGCTGACTCATGAAGGACTGCAGAGGGTTGCATTTTCTAGCTGTGCTCCAAAGTAAGTTTGCAAAAGTCTGATGTTACAAACCATCATTGAATCCACATTAAGCAGTGCCATAGGGCAAGCTTTAAGAGAGATTGTCTGTCCTAGGAAGAAAGTACCCACACATGTCAGGAGTGGCCAAAGGTATTTGGCGCTCATGTTGGCACAATTCAGGATTATTGGCAGGTGGTGTGCTTGCTACATTTGGGAGTCCAATTCGTAGTCAGCTAAGTCCGGGAATGCCTTTTCGCACAGCTGCACTATGAACAGCCGTAGGTCATCACCTTCTCTTTGAGGGTGGGCAGAGCTCATGGAGTTCTACTATGCGGGTTTAGCTAAAAACACTGTCAAATTTTGTGGAGCTGCGTGTGCAGCAGAAGGCTGCCTGCCCTTCCACCCTGGCCTGAATGCGCCCAATCTTGGAAGCTCTAAGCAGGGTCTGGCCTGGTTAGTAGTACTAACCGGGCCCGACCCTGCTTAGCGCTTTTGAGATCAGGTGCCTTCAGGCCAGGGGAGTGGTATGCCGTAGGCAGTGAAAGCTGCTGTTTCAGGCCTCTTGGGCTGACACAGCCCACCGGCCTGGAGCCTGCTGCTCTCAACCACCCCTGAACAATTCCCTTTACCAACTTCCCTCCTTCAAAAACTTGCTACAGAGGGCCAAGCACACCCCCTGTCTTGCACCAGCCTTGTAATCACTTCCTCTGCACTTACACACAGCCTCAGACTGCTGCGCTTTCATTAGGGTCCAGCACTAGCAGCAGTAAACCAGCTCACTAGCAGCAGCCTGGTCTTTTTACAAAGTGCCTAGCCTTTCTTGCCAGTGGGGTCTAAGGCACTCTCTCAGGCCACACACATCTCTATCTGGCAGGGACTGCCAGGCTACCACTCAGCAGCTGATGCTCCCCGGTCTCCAACTCTCACTGTTGGCCTTAGCACCTTACCCCATAATACTACTTCCTTTCCCAGGGACTCTGGGGAGACAGATTATTTTTGAGTGGAGCTCTGACTGCAAGTTTCCTTTTTCCCAAGCACAGTCCCCCTCATGTGCAAATCCTGTCCATGCCCAGTGTTTGCCCCCTTGTGCATACATAGAAGAGAAAGTGAAACGAGGATCATCTGACCTGAATGCTGCCTGTGTCCAGGGTCTTCATTGATAGTGGCATGTCTCTCTGCCTCCCTCTGCCCCCTGCTACTGGGCTGCTGAGGACAGTGAAATGAGGAAGGCCTGGATCAGGAGCTGCCACCGGTGTAGCACCTTAGCAGCAGCTCCACGCCACCGACCGGCAGAAAGCAAAGCCTTAGCTAGGAGAGTCTCCTTGTCTATCGTAGGGCAAATGTTGTCTTCATTTTGGGCAGAGTGTAAATTGCAGCCCACATAGAGCAAGCACTGGGCTACCAGAGTTTTTGGCCAAACATTGCGCTCCAAGCGGAGCGCCAAAAGCTCTATTAGCTCACCCCTACTTCTCCTCCCTCAGGCACCCCAAACACCCTCAGATTATTGCGGCGCTGTCAGTTTTCCAGATCTTCGACCTTGGCTTGAATCAATTCAAGTCGACTCTCATGACTCGTCACAGATTTAACTGTGACAGCTCCCACTTCTTAGGACCCAGCCACCCGCTGCTAGAGTTCAGCAACTTTGGTTGTGTGTACAGTTAGATTTCTGGCCACCTCTTGCAATGATTGCTGCAGTTCCTGATTATCTGATTAAATCTGTGCATAGTGTTGGAGTGCCTCTGAGGGCTAGACCTGCATGAAGTGGAATATTGCAGACAGTGTAGCCTCTGACTCCGGCTGAGGCAGCTATGATTGTGTAGGACATCTGACTGATGTTCCCTCAAGCTCTATAGTGTCAGGTCTTGAGCTTGCCTCTGGTTTGGGCTCATGCCATAAGTGGTGGGGGCGGTGTTAGGAGCACTGGAGCTCAATAAAGCATCTGGGGGAGAGGACAATTGGGTTGTTGCTACCTGTGCAGACTGATTAATTTTATCATTAGTGGATGGCCGTGAAGTTTTCACGCCCCTCTCAGAAACAGTCCAACTCTGTAAGCCTTCAAAGGTGGTTTTAGTGCTTGCGGGGGAGTTCTTCCTCATGGTGCTTCGTCCCTTTTGAACCGGCAATTTGCCGCATTTCATCTGTAGCCCAGTTAATGCCAGAGGTGTCTCACCAAGAGTGTCCCTAAGTTTCTGAGGGCAAAGCTGCACCTCCTCACTACTTGACACACTACTTTCCCTGTTAGATTCCCTCCTACACTCCTATCCTGGCTGCTTCCTTACAATGACTAGAGTCCAAGAGCTGTTGAACTGCTGGGTCCATAAGGGCTGTGTGGGGACTCCCCCCCCCCCCCCCCCCTCCCCCCCATATATCTGTCACCACCTCCCCAGTTTCTGCATAGCCTAAAGACTATGCATGGGTCTTTCCGATCTTGCTACCTGTAGAGTACTCACACAACAGCCCTATAGTCTTTTCAGGGCTACTAGCGTGCACCCCAAGAGCTTCAGTCGGGGGCACTGCAGAATTCAGTAGTGGCAGTGCCTACCTGTACTGGATTTGCCACTCCACTAATATCTTGTAGCATAGCAGTCACCTCAGTAGCAACAATGTTGCTGCCTGCTTCTTCCACCTTGACAGCAGATGGTGCAGGGGCTTGTAAGACTTGCAAGTCATTGGAGTCTACCCCAGTTTGAATAGCTTCTATCAGTACTTTAGAAACAGGTAGTACCTCACACATCCCCCTGTTGATCCTCACAGCCACAAACTTGCTGACATACCTGATGTGAAGAGTTTGATAATTGGTCAGCCGACACAGGAGCTTGCTCCTTTTCCTCCATGGATTTGTCTCCAGTTGCTCTCCTGAAGTTGCAGCGGCAGCTGTAACTGAGCTGCAATTGCAGCCTCCCCGTAGTGTTCCGGTACAAGCAATATATCGCCAAGGACAGCAGAAAACTGTTGATCCGCTTCTTGCCCAAAGTTCTAATAGCTGCCTCATCCAAGCCACATCAGGGCTCTCCTTCCACAGGTATATACTCTTATCAACCAGTATCCTAGTTTATGTATAGTTTAGTGATGGTAGTATGCCACGACGATGAGAGCGGTGGTCACCAGAAGCTGACATTCACAGCAGCAGCATCAACCTGCCATCTTCCTTTCTCTTGCAAGTGACCAGAACAAGGTATTTTAATATGATTTTACTCCATAAACCTAAGGAAAGGATAAAGGATGTTTAAGGTTGGCACTTGCCAAAAATAAGAGTGGATTGCAAAGTGAACAAATCATCTCTAACAGATTCAAACACATTTTGCAAGGAGTCAGCTGCAGTCTTTTGAATCTTCCACAGCTGTTGAGTAAACAATGAGGCAATTCCCACCTTTCAACAAGGAGAGAAAAGAATATCTCCTGAAGTACTCTTCACCTAGTTAAAGATGCACTTAAGTGCTTATGAACTGTACCTGCCACACTTCTCTTACAACAGATAGTAGAGGTTAAGCCCCTAAGATATACAGGTAGCCGGAGTAAGGGAGACATTTTTAAGTAGCCAAAAAACAGTAGGACTTTTAACTTGGCAATTAAGGTGGTGAAAGTGCCGTAGGTTCAGCAGGACACAAAAGCCACAGGTACTGCCTGCCACAGAACAAGGACTATGGCAGTTATGTCATACTTGTGCACAAAACAGACATTAGGAACAAGAATTGCCAAAACTGCAGTAAGATTTCGTCTGAAAGATCCAGATTCCTTGGATAAAAGGAAAAAAGCAATTTGGACAGACACACCACCTGTGTTGAGAGGGAGCACTTAGATTGTGACAGTAGTGGTAATGATTGTGAGGGAAGTAGTGAGGCACTGCATTGTGAAGGTCTCAAAATTAATTGGCACAGCATAACCATTGCCACACAATCTGACTTTTGGGAGCTGTGCATGCGAAATGAGCAGTCCAGTAAATGCATCACAGGGGCTACAGAGCAGAAGCAGAGACCACTGTAAACCAAAGTGAAGGGCTTAGACGGAGGGTTGGGGCAGAGCAGCAGCCAGGACAGACATGAGCCTTAGTAACAAGTAGGACGAAGGTTAGCAGGAGCAGACAGCCCTAAACTGCACTTAGAAGCTGGTACCACCATGAGGTGGATATAAAGAGGTACCTAATTAGAGCAGGAGCTGGGATTTTTAGTGACATCGGAGTAGTCGTTTTGGGTTAGACCATCCACGTGATAACATAAAAGAACATCTGTAAAACTATCATGAGGTGAAGTCGTGACATGAATCATCAGAATAAATTGTTGCTGTGAAAAAAATTAAATGAGCTGTTTTTTAATGCAATGAATGTATGCCATATACAATTAAATCTGTGATAACTGAGAGTACTTTACAGATTTAAGATAGTGTCTCGTTTATTGCTATGGAGCTACTTCCAAGAAAGTGGCATGGTTACATAACAAAGCCAATAGCATGAGGAGATAAATATATGCCCCTCTGAGATAATCCAAGGTATTTGAAGCTGAAGAAGGCTGGCCTAAACAAGCATATAGCTAAGGGTGGCTGACCCAAAGTCCACTCTATATTTGAAACAGTAGGTCGCACAAACAGCTGCATTATCGAGCAAGGCCTAAAACTAATGTGTTTATAAATGTTATCTGTTAAACAAGCCCTTGTATGAGGGCAACAACGAAAAGACATTTGAATACAGAACATGGAAAAATATATACTATAAAGTATGTACAAAGTTAACATTTACAATGCTTCGTCACTGCAGATATTTAAATTCCACAGCCTTTATTTTATGTGTGAATCTTTTGTGTTGTTTTATAGTCCTGTAGTGTTGGACAGGCGTTGATACTCAGTTGGAGAGTGTTGCAGTGAATAGGTGCAAGAAGATGGAAGGACCTTCCAAAAGCATGAAACAAAATAGAGAAAGACCATGTCGAAAGATGCCTTAACCAATCGATCAAAATACGAATCAAATATCACGGAAGAATCCAACAAAGCAAGCACCTACTTTAAAGCAAACCCACATTGTAGAAACCTATTCCGGTGCTCCACCACCTCACTGGATGTACAAATGCAATGCAAACAATCAGTTCTTCATTAGGAAGATAAACAATGTCAAACTTTACCACCCTAGCTCCCTACCCACCATAAATCAACTTCAGGTATCCTCTCTTCAATGCAGCATTTTACACAGAACTCTCCAAAAGGCTCAGTGCTCTCAAAGTTATCAGTTAGAGCCCAATAAAGGGCCGTAGTGCCGGGCAGAGTAGTATACAAGTCCTGATCACAAGAGGTTTAATGTTCCTGCATCACACTTTACTAGGAGCAGGAACACCACCAGCCCAATTTTACTAGCCAGCAAGTGCAGACTGGTCAGAGGATTTTGACACAAATACACCCTCACCCTTCCTGTGGCAGCTGGCAGCATAGAAGTCTCCCCTTCTGTAGACATCCTCCTTCCTGCCACCCACAGCGATCTCCCTGATCCCATTAACCACCTGCTCAAAGTATGTGGTACACAGGATTGGGAAATGGCCTGTTATTTTGCATGTAATGAAGTCATCTGTGGGGTTATACCCAATCCCATCATTGGAAAATCTAGGGGAGAAATTACCAGCTGGAATCACTAATTCCGAACCCTGTGCACCACACAACTCTTAATCAGGCCCTTATGAGGATGATTTACTACCCTTAATTGTTCTGAAGGCCTATTCTAGAGAAGCACTTATGCTTCTAAACCTTCTCAGCTCTACAAGGGCCTAGTGCCAGATGCAGGCAAAATAAGACAGGTCTAAGTACTTGTTTAGAGCCGGGCAGAAGGCTTCTCCTGCTGCGGACCCACCCTCCATTTACCATTTTAGGAAATATAAGCAAGCAGGCTGTCTCCAGTCAGCTACAAAACCAAATCAATTAACATTATTTCCTGTATGGGAATGATAAATTACAGCGACAGCAACCATTTAGGTTATAGAAGATGCCTCCTCATTGTTAATGAAGGTGTTCCCTTAATATTGAACCTCTGCCTTCAACATATTTAGCAACTCCGATTGGTTTCCACCACAAGGATGTTGACCTGCTAGGAACCAGCATGACTTTAAAATGCAGTCCATTTTCCCTAATGGAAATTGTGTTGTGCTTTAAAATAAAAGCTTACTTTTTAAAGTTTGGGAGTTGTCAGTAGTCCCTACACCATGGCCTACTCCCCAACACACCTATTTTTGCTTTCACAAAGGGGATGCTTTTGTGGTCGCAATCCACGATTCAGACTGTTTCCGTGATCTCCATCCAATCACTCACATCACTGCTGAGCGGGGGAAGTGAGAAAGCAGACACAAGTAGTCTTCATAGTAAGTCTTCCGCTTCCAAGGAGAAGAATGTTTGTGGAGGAGGAAGGTACGTGGGAAATAAAGCATTGGATTTCAACAATGTGTTTATATCGCGGGTACCTTTGCTTTACCTTTATGAGTGAGATTCTTAAAAATGCATTCGATGTTTCGTGTGTTGCGTGTGTAAATAGAAAGAGGAAGGTGGGACGGTGTCCAGCCTCACAGCAGGATCTGTGAAGATTGTAAAGTCCCGGAGCGCGGGGGTTCCATCTGTGGCTGTTGGGCTAAGATTTCATGAGCAGCTTCCTCCCCTGCATTCTCTCTTTAATGCATCATTATTCTTACCGCGAAGTAAATAATATCAGTCTTCCTTGCAAAAGGCTTCTTTTATGTTTTTAAACTGTGTACGAATACAAATAATTATGAATTGCTTACTGCAAGATGGGTGTCATCTTTGTTCATATATAAGCAATCTGCTCCAGGGAAAGGAAGCTGTCTAATGCACATTACGTGTATGCACGAGATTGTATAATAATACTAATGGCCATTTATTTTGCCAACAACACAAACAGAATTATGTTGACACAATGTAAAATGATTACAAATTCATTTTAACAACCTCAAACGATTGAACTTTCCATGTTTAGGTCCATTGCTTGAGCAATCCGAGTATATATTTTACAGTTAGAAATCTGGATTTGGTTTACTAATTTATCTCACAAACAATGTTTATTTTTCTAAACCAAGAGTAATTTAATGGCAAATAAGTTACCTCTGTGGGGTGCAATAATTCTTACAGCTTGCAAGACTCAATCCTATAATTAAAAAAAAAAATGCTTTCTGAAGCCAGCCTATATCACGCACTGAAATAGTACGTGGGGAGGTAAACAGAGAGGAACAACCTAACTTTGCTCAAACATCACGTATGTAAACTAGCCCAGCAATGAAGTAACTATTGCTTGTGATTTATTCCATAATGGTAACCAGAGAAGTGCTTTAAAGGAGCAGGTACGCTCAGATATTGAGTATCTGCACTTCTTTGATTTGAAAGGCAGCGCACCTCTACTTCTCATCAGAGGATCAATACTTTTCCTGGGAGAGTTCTGGCATTTCCCTGTGGCAAACAATTACCCTGGTAAAAAGAAATACCTGGACTTCAAGATTTCCGCTAGAAGCACTAAAAAAGGATGCCAAAAACAATCTATCTTGGTGATGAATGTACAATAATGCAAAGGGTGGAAGGCCACATTCACATTTCTCAAACACCAGAACCATGTGCAGTAATTTACATTTTTCTTTGTTAATCTTCACTACAGTCATCAGTGGGTTAGTCCCAAATTTAGAAGACGATCTGAAAATTGACCCGCTTTCCTCATGAAACATTTGTATCTCTGGGCTAATAATTGTGACAAACTAAGAAGTGTGTCTCGCATGAATACCAAATTAGTGAAAGATCTAATACTGCGAAAAGGAGATTCTTTTAACCTTTCGAGGGCCTCCTAGTAACTCCTCTTTAGAGTGCTATTACATTACAACACTGAAAGCGAATAGGGGCGTGCCCTATCACCAGATGTTGGTCACAAAGTAGATCAGCTTCATGGAGCAATCTGAAAGTTGCTAAAAACGTGCCGAACCAGCGACTACAGTGGGTAAGGAATACAGCAAGCAGGGTGCCCCTGGTGATGGCGCTGACAATCCCTGGCTTTGGGCCATACGACCTGAAGGGATAACACAGCTCAGAGTGAGCAAGTGGAGGAACATGCAACATGTGCTGGCCCAGAGGCAGGGGCGGCTCCTTCACAATGGCGAAAGGGCATTGCCCCCCTGGCTAAGACCCAACAGCTGAAAAATAAAACAATAGTTTACTATAGTTTTATTTTTCAAGCTGCTTGCTCAGCCAGCATGTGTAGGGAGGAGCGGATCTGAGCCATGGGAGAGGGAGGAGGAGCGGAGTCACTGAGTGCACTTAAGTGCGCATATCAGTTTGGCCAGCTGTCTTAGGCAGTTTCTGCAACCCAGCTGTCCCCACCATGGGAGAAGAGACACTGTTGTCAGATCAGGCTTTAAGCAAAACAACAGCTAAGACAGGAAAATGACAGCAGGTGTGAGAGATCTTCAACTGCAGACCCATTCCCAGATTGTGTGGAGGAGGCCCTTCCTGTGTGATCCTAACCATATACTGAGTTAACCTTTTTGTTATTGACCTTATATAGGTGATGACCTGATCTGTTTCCAAGGGTACTGATGGTTCAAACATTTAGCTGGGCATGCAAACAACATCCTTTAATCTCCATTATCTAGGATTACGTTACCCTATCACAAGTTTGAAACGTTCGGGACGGGCGCAGAGATACTTCATGTTCGGAAGTGTGGGGTGGGTGGAAGTTCAGAATGTTTTTGCATGTTGTATTGTACGTAATAGGTTTTATTTAGTACAGCAAAATGTAGCCCTTACCTTGAACATCTCCTCTTGGTTAGACCCACCATAATGTCTCGACATGCAACATACAGCGTTTAGCTTATTGTCATGTAATATAAATGGTCTAAAAAATAAGATTAAAAGATGGGCCATTTTCCAATATATCAAATATATATTTCCAGTATATCAAACGCCATGTGCCAGCTATAGTACTCCTCCAGGAGGTGCATTTGCTGTGCATAAGACGCCCAATTCTCTCTTCGTATGCGTATACTATTGAATTTTCCACTCGGGCTACGTACGTAACTCACAGGGTACCCCAATACTAGTCCACATGCAGTTTCCATTACACATTACGATAACTCATAACAATGACCTGGGTAGATACACAGCAATTGAAAGTACACTGGGGGACACTCATTGGTAATGTTTCTCTGTATATGCACCACTCACCTTTGTGGAGGGCACTTTGTAGGCATCTTTATTGCTTCAATTCCCACTGGGAACAAACCTCCTAGGTATGTGGTTCATATAGACCGATATATTTGATTCATTTAGAAGCCAAATTATTGGCAAAACTCCTAGCCAATAGACTGACAAACCATATGCACATGATCATGTACATTGTATGTACATGATCAAAATGACTGTGCCTGATCGAAGCACGCATTATTGTCTTAGTTGACTCTCTAACACATTGGTGGAATCCGGGTCATCCCAGGACTGTAAGGCACTCATTTTACTAGACTTTTAAAAAGCTTTTGACTCAGTCCACTGGCCCTTATCAATGCATCCACTGGAATGCAGATGTTTTGTCCCACTTTTCGATAGATACATTCAGGTCCTCTACATTGATCTGTGGGCATATGTGAAAGTGAATGTAGTAAAGCCCCCAACCTTCACAATTGATTGCAGCACCATCAGGACTGCCTCATCACCCCTCCTGCTTGCGATTATCATTGAGCTCAATGCATGCACAGAGATGTGGAGCTGCAGGGGTTCAGCTAGGTGACCTTTGGAGAAGATAGAATATTTATATATGCCAATGGTGGGTTGTTCTACAAATGCGACCCAGAGACTTCTCTGCCCAGACTAGAGCAATCACTTGAAATGTATTTGGATTCACTGGGCCTGCAAGTTTATTAGAATAAATCTACCTATGTGGCAGCAATAGGAGATAATGCACATTTTACTACAGAAAACAATCTTAAAAGGGCTTCAGATCACTTTAAATATTTGGGCATGCACATTGTCACACAGGCACAGAAGGTGTGGGAGTCGAATATTACGCCTCTGGATAGGGATCAATAACTTTTGTTTCTTCGCAGCAAGATGGCCGACTTAGAAGACAGGAGCCGGAGGGACAACGTCCGATTACTGGGGTTTCCCGAGAACATTGAGGGTGAGGACATTCAAGCATTCTTGGGGGAGACACTGCCCAAACTCACTGGCATTACCTTTGACCCACCTCTGGAGTTGCAAAGAGCGCATACGCTGGACCCCAGGAGACCCGACACGGCCAAGCGTCCCCGACCGATCATAGCTTGCCTTCTTCGCAATGCGCAAGCCCTTCAACTCATGCAGAGAGCACGCACGCAAGTCCCTGCCAGATGGACGGACAGGTGATCCGAATGTTAGCGGACTTCTCCAAGATAATCAGGGACCACCGCAGGGTGTTCCTTGCTCTCCGACCCAGATTCTTGGCGCCAGATGGAGGTGAAGTATGGCCTGTTCGAACCAGCGAGAATGTGGATTACGAAAAATGGTACGTCCAAAGACTTTGATGACCCGGAAGACCTGCGCTCTTTCTTGGATGGCCTGTCGCCCATGGAGACTTCCACCTCGAACCGACTTCGGGATCCAACAGTCGCTGACCAGAATGCTTTGCCTCAAGACCTTGCCCCAGGAGGGCCAGGGTTTGACCGCCACCCTACTGTCTCCCACCCCAGGGACGGGACCTGGAGAGGCTCATGAACAGCCACGACGACAAGAGGCAGGTGCTGCACGCGGTGGCGCTTCACACGCAGGTGGCAGACAGAGACAAGTCCCGTTCCCCCTTGAAGCCCTCGGCGGAACCCACTTGAACTTGCTATTTCCTATTGGGCTGCAGAAAGTCGGGAGCTAGACTACTCTGGCCTCTCCTGGACTGGGGCCGGCAGATCCCTCTCCGATCCAATGGCTGGCTGAGTAACGACTCCAAACGGAGAGAACACTGCAGGGGCATCAGATCAAAATGAAACAGGCACCTCAGGGGGAAGGGAAGAGTGCACGACGCCACTGCTCCACGAGGGGGCTCCATGCCCACTGCTGTATCCTGGGGAGTGCAAAGCCACAGTCTCTCAAGTCTTTACAGTGGGTGGTTTGCCCACTGCTGCATCCTGGGGAGCGCAAAGCCACAGTCTCACAAGTCTTTACAGTGGGTGGTTTGCCCACTGCTTTATCCTGGGGAGCGCAAAGCCACAGTCTCTCAAGTCTTTAGAGTGGTTGGTTTGCCCACTGCTTTATCCTGGGGAGTGCAAAGCCACAGTCTCTCAGGTGGATGCCTTTCTCCACTGGTTCTGGAGGGCACATTGTGCCCAGAGTGCTTCATCATGCTAAGGACCGAGGTAGTAGATGCCTTTCTCCACTGGTTCTGGAGAGGGCTTTGTGCCCAGAGTGCTTCATCCTGCTAAGGACAGAGGTAGTGGATGCCTTTCTCCACTGGTTCTGGAGGGGGCTTTGTGTCCAGAGTGCTTCATCCTGCTAAGGACAGAGGTAGTGGATGTGATACTCCACTGGTTCTGGAGGGGGCATTGTGCCCAGAGTGCTTCATCCTGCCAAGGACGGAGGCAGTGGATGTGATACTCCACTGGTTCTGGAGGGGGCTTTGTGTCCAGAGTGCTTCATCCTGCTAAGGACAGAGGTAGTGTATGCCTTTCTCCACTGGTTCTGGAGGGGGCTTTGTGCCCAGAGTGCTTCATCCTGCTAAGGATAGAGGTAGTGGATGTGATACTCCACTGGTTCTGGAGGGGGCTTTGTGCCAAGAGTGCTTCATCCTGCCAAGGACTGAGGTAGTGGATGCCTTTCTCCACAGAAAGTCGTGCATCATGGAAGCTGCCCAGGCTCCTGGAACTGACCACCAGCTTTGGACGACTGACCACTGGGGATGGCAGCCATATCTGCGGTGGTGCCACAGGCTCAGGATGTTGCGGGCCGCTGGCGGCGCTTGTGGCGGGGTCATTCGTGGCGGTGCTGGCGGCGGGCTCTGTGGCATCGGTACCGGCGGCGGGCTCTGTGGCATCGGTACCGGCGGCGGCCTCTGTGGCATCGGTGCTGGCGGTGGGCTCTGTGGCGTCGGTGCTGGTGGCGGGTTTAGTGACTGCGGTGCTGGCGGTGGGCTCTGTGGCGGCGGTGCTGGTGGTGGGCTCAGTGACTGTGTTGCTGGCGGCGGTGCTGGTGGCGGGCTCAGTGACTGCGGTTCTGGCGGCGGGCTCTGTGGCGGCGGCCTCAATGACAGCGGTGCAGGTGGCGGTCTTCTCCGCCGTACAGGTTGGCGTCGGCGTGGACTGAAGGTGTGACACTGGTCCAGTTGTCTGTGTCACCATGCCCTCTCCTGACCTACCCTTTATTTTCTGGGCCTTCCCCACCTTGGATGGTGGCATAGCTGTCTTGCCACCATCCCCTTTCGTTTTCCCTGAGCCCTTGGTGGCAGCTGTTTTCTGCTTCTCCCTCTGGGATGCTGGCAACCTTTTGACTTTGGCAGGTGGCAAAATGTCCTTGCCCTTGCTCCGTGGCACACTGGCAGCCCTGTTAGTTGGGGCACTCCAATAGCCCGCAGTTGCAGGCACCACTGTGCCAGGTGATGTGGTGGCTGAGGTGCTGGGTCGGGAATTGGAAAGCCTGGCCCTATGGGAAGGACGGGGGGAGGTGTGGGGAGGCGGTCAATAGTAGCCAGGAAAAGTATTTTAGACACACTGAGATGGGTAGATGGAGGGGGTTTGGGAGTGGAGGAAGAGGTAGTGGTTGTAGGAGGTGTACGTCTGCTGGATTTGGGTAAAGGTAGATGGCTGTTGGGTGGGTGTGTGCCTGCGTTTGTGTACTTTGGGAGGAGGGCTCACAGACACACTGGGAGAGGACACAGGGGATGTAGTGGGGGTGGTGAGTGCACGTGAGCGGTGTGTGGTGATGGGCGTGCTGGTGATGGAGGTAGTGGCTGAAGATGTAGTGCATGCAGGTGTGAGTGGAGACGAGACAGGGATGGAGGAGGAGGACGTGGAGGAGGGGGACACAGTGGAGGCAGTGGATGTTGGTATGTGTGCATGGGTATGATGCTTGTGTGAGTGCCTGTGGGACGTGTGGTGCTTATGTTTGCAAGAGCCACCCTTGTGTGTTGAGGTGTGTGCATGCTGGTCTGATGGTGTGCTTGGGATAGGCTGAGGTACAGGGGATTGGGTCTGGGTGGAGGAAGTTGGAGGGGGGAGGCTAGACACAGGGACAATGGCTGCCATCAGTGCTGAGGCCAGAGCCTGAAATGCTCGCTGTTGGGCTGCCTGGCCAGAATGAATGCCCTCCAGGTATGCATTTGTTTGTTGCAAATGCCTCTCAACACCCTGGATGGCATTCACAATGGTAGATTGCCCAACAGTGAGGGATATCAGGAGGTCAATAGCCTCCTCACTGAGGGCAGCAGGTCTGACTGGGGCAGAGCCTGAGGTGCCTAGGGGGAAGGAGATGCCCACCCTCCTGGGCCGCATGCTGAGGGGCTGCTGGGAGGGCAGTGGTGGTGGGGGGGGTGGCGGCTGTACCTGTTGAAGCAGGGAGCACAGAGGGGCCCACCACCACAAGGGAGCTCCCATCAGAGGAGGAGTCGCTGTCGCTGGTCTCTGCTCCTGTCCCTGCCATGGAGCTCCCCTCACCCTCTGTCCCACTGGTGGCTTCAGACTCCGTTGTCTCGCCCTCCAGAGCCAAGTGGGATGCAGCTCCCTCATGCTCCGGTGCCAATGCTCCTCCGCCTGATGATGCTATTGCACACAAGAACAGGGAGACCACAAAAAGCGGGGAGAAAGACAGAAGAAGGACATGTTCAGTGCATGCAATACCACTACCGTTGGCGGACACTACAGACACAGCAGCCCTCTGCACTACGCCATGCACTTAGTTCCCTAATTAATCACAGGGCCATGGGGTACAAGGCCTATGCCTGATTGCTGCACACATGGAAGTCACAGGAGCCTGACTAGGTGTAGATGGCTCTTACCACTGGTGGGGTTGGGGTGCCACATGTCTGCCTCACAAAGGGACCTTGCCTACAAAACTCGCCCCGGCCTAGGCGAACCTACTGCCCACCACTCACACCCAGACACCTCGTAATGCGCGCTGAGTCAGATGGATGTGACTGTACTCACCCCCTTGTGGCTGCTGTGATGCCGTCAAGCGCCCATCCAACTCCAGATACGCCACCCCCAGGATCCGGAACATCAGGGGAGTCATGGTGCGGTGGGCACCCCTCCCACGTTGGGAGGCCATCCCCAGGTGGGTCTCCGCCGTCTTCTTGCTCCAACGGCGAATGTCCTCCCATCTTTTACGCCAGTGGGTGCTCCGTCTGTGGTGGAACCCCAGGGTCCGGACATCCTTGGCGATGGCACGCCAAATATCCTTCTTCTGGTGGGCGCTGACCTAGAGAAATAGTACAGGGGAAAAGGAAAATCTTTAACCGTCCGGACAGTCACAGTCATTGACCCACGTTCCCACCCTTGCCCTGACGCACATATACTCACCTTCCGCTCATGCAGGCCTCAGTCCCCACCCCCTCTATCTTCCATCCTCACCACTCCAAACAGTCATTGCCCATAAAGAATGCTCACAGTGTACTCATCTGTTTGTCTAGATGACCGTAGAGTAGCGTGTACTGGGGGAGGACCCCATCCACTAACTTCTCCAACTCCTCCAAAATGAAGGCAGGGGCCCTTTCCCCAGATACATGAGCCATCGTCGCTTCCAGACTGAGGTCACAGCAGCACTTGCAGTGTAGGTCCTCTCCTGTCGAAGGTCAGGTATCAAGTGAGTGAACAGAGAGTAAATGGTGGTCACGTCCGCGGCGGTGCGTACCGTCACCGCTGGTGTACATCGTCATTGGCTCCTGGGACCCATATGGTCCAATGTTAACCAATGCAGGATTGTGACGCGGTCTTCGACCGCCTACTGCGACGGTGTACAACGCCAGTGCAGTTACCTCATATCCCCTTGTCCCACCTTACAGGTCAGGCAGCCGCCATTTTAGGGGGCCACGTGGCATTAGTTTTTAATGAGTCACACCTATCTAGGCCTTGCATACACACAGTGATAGGCACATTGCGGATTGACAAATGTGTGCAATAAATAATTTTTTAATACCTCAGTGTTGGCTGACTCTCTGCTCGCTGTTCTTGTCCATAGGGCACGTCCGCTGGGGCAGGTGAGGAGATGGCGGCATCCTCCGGTGTACAGACCGCTGGTGGACCTGTCGACAATGGAAGAGAGACATGTAATAGTCACCTACAGACTTGATCGTGCAACAATCCATGAACTGTGTGCCCAGTTGGACCCAGACCTGATGTCAGCAATCCGCCATTCCACAGGGATCCCCTCTCTAGTGCAGGTCCTGTCAGTACTCCATTTCCTGGCAAGTGGGTCTTTTCAAACTACAGTGGCCATTGCATCAAGGATGTCCTAGCCTATGTTCTCAAACGTGTTGTCCAGAGTGTTGTCTGCCCTGCTGAAACACATGCACAGCTACATTGTTTTCCCTCAGGTGGAGGATTTGCCTACAGTGAAAGGTGACTTCTATGCCCTGGGACATATCCCCAACATCATAGGTGCCATTGATGGGACACATGTGGCCTTGGTACCCCCCCCCAGGAGCGAACAGGTGTACAGAAACCGGAAGAGCTACCATTCGATGAATGTGCAGATGGTGTGTTTGGCCGACCAGTACCTCTCCCATGTGAACGCCACGTTTCCTGGCTCAGTGCATGACGCTTACATTCTGAGGAATAGCAGCATTCTTTATGTGATGGGGTAACTCCAGAGGCACTGTGTGTAGCTAATAGGTGAGGACAAGGACCCTATACCGTGTGACTAGTTGTCTGGGTCTGGAGTTGTCCCTAAGAGTTAGTGTGTGTCTAACAGTTGTCCCTCGACATCTGCAGGTGACTCTGGGTACCCCAACCTGTCATGGCTACTGACTCCAGTGAGAAATCCCTGGACAAGGGCAGAGGAACGCTACAATGAGGCACATGCGCGAACTAGGAGAGTGATTGAAAGGACCTTCGGCCTCCTGAAGGCCAGGTTCCGGTGCCTCCATATGATAGGTGGTTCTCTCTACTACTCACCAAAGAAGGTGTGCCAGATCAGGCCTGCTGAATGCTGCACAACCTTGCTTTGCGACGACAGGTGCCTTTTCTGCAGGAGGATGGTCCAGAAGGAGGTCTTGTGGCAGCTGTGGAGCCCGTGGGCAGTGAAGAAGAGGATATCGATAACAGAAACAACGTTATCCAGCAATACTTCCAGTGAGGCACAGGTAAGATAATGTCACTGCCTCACACATCTCATCCAATTGTTAGACCTATCATATGTCTGTCACTTTCACCCAGTGTATGGACCCTGACTTGCCGCTCTGCCTTTCCATTTCACAGATGTGGGTCCCACTGTGTGACCCCTGCTATATTACCTCATGGACTAGAGCTGTGTTACATCGGTATGTTGACAATACAATCGGCATTGCTATTTTCCTTAGTTATTGCAAATACACATTTGTGAAAGCACAGACTGACTACAGATTGTTTTGTGATTCAAGGGTGTTTATTTCAGTGAAAATTAGTGGAGGGGGTTGTTAAATGGGCAGGGGTGATGGAGGAGGATTGTCCATGGCAGAGTCCAGTCTATTTGTTTCACAGGTGCATTGTCCAAAGGGGCACAGGAAGTGGAGCTAGGGCAGTTGATGGATGGACAGGGTGACGAAGTGGGACAGAAGGATGACATTCAGGGGGGTCTCATTTCCTGGCAGGGGTCTTGACATTGTTCTCTGTCTTTGTCCTGGATCTCAGGGACCGTTTGTGGGGTGGTTCTCCATCTGCAGGGGGTGGGGTGCTGGTGTCATGGTCCTGTGGCGGTGCCTCTTGTCCACTAGCGCCGGCAGAGGTGGTGGGCTGTTCATCATCCAGGCTAGTGTCAGGGGCCCCTTGTTGTGCCACAGTGTCCCTCCTGGTGTTCACAAGGTCCTTCAGCACCCCTACAATGGTGACCAGGGTGGTGTTGATGGACTTGAGTTCCTCCCTGATCCCCAGATACTGTTACTCCTGCAGCCGCTGGGTCTCCTGAAACTTGGCCAGTACCATTGCTATTGTCTCCTGGGAATGATGGCACGCTCCCATGATGTTGGAGAGGGCCTCGTGGAGAGTGGGTTCCCTGGTCCTGTCCTCCCCCAGTCGCACAGCAGTCCTCCCAGTTCCCCTGTTTTCCTGTTCCTCTGTCCCCTGAACCGTGTGCCCACTGCCCCCAGGTCCCTGATTTTCTTGGGGTGGTGGGTTTGCCTGGGTTCCCTGTAGTGGTGGACACACTGCTGCTTGACGTGTCCTGGGGACAGAGGGATGGGCCCGCTGGGTGGGTGCTGTGCTGTGCTGGTGTTTCCTGAGAGGGGAGGCTCTGTGGTGGCATGTGCGAGTGTCACGGGGAACCGACTGTCCCGAGGTCCCAGATGGGCCGGGCTGGTCATCTTGATCCAGTTGGACAGAGCTGCTGTCATCACTGTGGACCTCTTCTGTGGGGGGAGTGGACATGTCTGGAGCCTCCTGTCCGGTGACGTTGGGTAGGGGTCCTGCAGGGGTGTAAAGGCATGATTATTGCATCTGTGTGTGCCATTGTGTGCAATGGGTGGGTGACCCTGTACTCCAGTGCTTGCATTCTTGTCTAGGACCTTGTGTGATAGTTGGTTTGGGGTCTGTGTGGGTATCTGTAGTGGACATACTTTGGTGATGGGTGCCCATGCTTTGGTGTTGCATGCAAGGCTTGGTGTTGAAACGGGTGGGTTGTGATAGTGGGACATTTGTGAGGTGTTGGAGTGATGGGGGTGAGGGTGAGTGTGGGGTATGTGATAGCATGCAGGTAGGGTGGGGGATGTAATAGTTAAGATTTGACTTATCAGAGTCCATTCCTCCTGCTAGTCCTGCGAGGCCCTCAGGATGCAGTATAGCCAAGACTTGCTCCTTCCATGTTGTTAGTTGTGGGGGAGGAAGTGGGGGTTCGCCGCCAGTCCTCTGTACTGCAATCTGGTGTCTTGAGACCACAGAACGCACCTTCCCCCGTAGGTCGTTCCACCTCTTCCTGATGTCATCCCATGTTCTTGGATGCTGTCCCACTGCGTTGACCCTGTCTACGATTCTGCGCCATAGCTCCATCTTCCTAGCCGGACGATTTCCCCCACCATGACCCTGAGCTCCTCCTCAGAGAACCTGGGGTGTCTTTGAGGTGCCATGATGTGGTGTGGGTGATATGTGAGGTGGTGTTGTTGTGATGTGTGAGGGGATGTGTTTGTGTGTGTTGTCTGACGTGCGTGAATGTTGTGTGAGTGATGGTGTTGTGTGCCTGTGGATGCTAGTGTTGTCGCTGGTGGTGTCTCTCTCTGGCCTTCTTTCTGAATTTTTGGTAGTAGGGGTTTGTGGGTGATATGGGTGTGTGTTTTATATTGGATTGGGTGTGTGGGAGTGGTGTGTGTATGTGTATCAGGTGTGTGTATTTCGAATTGTCCAATGTGGTTGTGTTTTGTAAGTGTGTGTGTATTTTGAGTGCGGCGGTGTGTACCGCCAATGGTTTACCGCGTGTAGATTTGTGCGTCGTGATAGTGTGGGCGTATTCCTGTTGGCGTGACGGTGTCGATTTTGTTATCGCCAGTTTATCACTGACCTTTGGTGTGGCGGACTTGTGTGGGTGTCTGGATTTTGGCATATTCCGGGCTGTGGGTCGTAATAGCTCTAGCGGTATTACGCCGCTGCAGCGGTGTGTTGGCAGTCTTCTGCACGGCGGTAAGCAGGATTTACCGCCAATGTTGTAATGAGGGCCTATATTTCTTTCACTGTTTGTTTGATGGGTGTGTGTTTTTAAGTCTGGGTATGTCAGTAATGTTTTCATGTGGTGCGAGGAACTCAGATGTCTTTCTATTGTGTGAACTTGAAGTGAAGTTAAACAGGCGGGAGATAGAATGCAAAGGCTTCTTAATTGTTAGTGTGTGGATGAAGAAAATGTGCAAATGGAGCATGGCCTGCGTGGGAAGAAATGCAGACGAACACCCCATTGTAAACTGCACTCAGAATATCTTTGGACTGCTTTACAAGGCTGGCGCTCTCCCAACATCGGCTGGTTCCCAGGAAAATTATCTGCGGAAAGATGTGGCGGGGCAGGGGCAGAAAAGCTGTTAGGGTTTTCTTGACTTGTTTCAAGCACTCCAAAAACTTTGGGTTGATTTTGTGCTATATAAATCCACAAAAAAATAATAATAAAAAAACACACACACAACACAACTGCATGCATTCTCTGATTAGGTAAAGTAACGAACAAGTGAACGGTAAACAGAGAAAATGAACTGGGTGTGAGAAGCTTAGCCATCCAGAAAACACTACGGTTGTGAGCACGAGTGCTCACTGACAAAATGGTTTCAAAAATAGGGGCAGAAAAACACATCAGAATACGAGCCAATGCATGAAACAAAAAAGAAGAGTTCCCCCAAACAAAACAAAACAATCAAAGCGTAAGGAAACTATTTGGCCAGTGCTTCTCAGCCAAGAACGGAAGTGAGGTATCGGCTGCACAAACCAGTTAGGAAACAGCAAAGAAGAGCAACACTGCAGTCAATCTATGGTAAGAAGCAAGCAGGATCAAATTCCTTTAAGTGATTACAGCAGGTCTTGCAGACAGGGCATGCGTGCTGCATAGGCTCCACCTAAAAACGGTCACCTATTTGGACCCCAAAGGGGCAGCATGCAAGGAGGAAGCCCACAATGGAATCTGAAATTACAGTGGACGCGTCTATGAAGCATTGTGTTGGTGAAATTTCTGTCTCTGCAACGAGTTTTGAAAGGAAACACATAGATTACCCATTGTGTATTAGTAACAAGCCATACTGTATTACAAAAAATAGTTTCCTACTTGGGCCCCACAGGGGGTGGCATGTATAATGGAAGTCTGTAGAGAATCCGGACTAACAGTGAACGTGTGCAGGGTTAAGTGGCTGATCAAAGCCGACAGGACAAGTGAAGGAACTAGTTTGAGAGGATTACTCATCTGGGTGGAAGCACATCCAAGGTCAAAGGCGCAGGAAAATTTGTACACCTAAAAATTATCAAGGTGCATTGGGGGCATGGCCAAAGGACACCCGTGCAAAATTGAGATGGGGCTTGAAAGGAATACAATGGCCACAACCCAATAGGGGCAAGCAAAAGCAACATTCCGATTTGGAAATTTACAGCTAAATATAGAGAAATGACTGAATAATGACCAAAAAAGGAATGTAATGTAGCACGACTTTGGTCTAATGCATTGTATTCCCTGTTTAAACTTAATAAAGAAAGTTTGACAAAAATCCTTCAGTGGTACTAAAACAATGTAATAATGCCTTGCTTATGTTTGTATCTCCATGGTCTTAAAAGTTGAAATTAAGATAAATCCTCCATTCACAAGCAAATTATGAGCAGCAAACTAAAAGTGTTAGGGTTTCCCTGTGATACTTGCAGAATCTGCAGGAAGAGTGGAAGGGCACGGTCTCAGGTATTTCCATGTTTGACTGATTTTCCTGGCATCAAAGAGACCTTAAAGTAGTCGTAGAAATTTTAATCTTAAAACCCAGGGAACTGAAGTTGCATGATAAGACGTGTAGTGGTTGTTGGCGTGGGTCTCTTTGAGCAGAAATAAATTATCATGAGTGCTACATTTCTGTAAGTTTCTTGCACAAGAGAAAAGCAGAATATGTTTCTTTAAGAGATTCGTAAATGAGGATTTGCAGGTGGACTGCTTCCACAAACTTGATATATTCAAGTTGTTTAAAAGTTCTGCTAATTTTATGAGCCTTCGTGCATTGTATTGTAAATGTGACCGTCAAGCTTCTGGCATAAGATAGTGTTAGGCTCAGCTTTTTTCATGTCAAACCTATATTTTGCCAGGGCACCAGTCACTCTGAGCATTTGGTTGCTAACTCCATATGGATTTGTGCTGGGCTGTTTTAAACAATTTGCTCTGTGTTTAGTCCAGCGCTCGGCTTGTCAGATTAGACCTTCATTCCATAGGTTAGTGATGGTATGAATTTGGTCTTGATGCCCTTTAAAAGACGCATGACAGACAGTGCATCCAGATTTTTTTTTATAGTTTTAGTAGAAATTATCTTAGAAATATCACCTTACTTTTTAAAGTTGCCAGATGTACTCTATGGTAATTTTTTTGTGATGAGTGATTTCTAAGTAGGTGTAGGAATCTACATGTCCTAATGGTTGCCCTCCCATGGTCCTAGCAGAGTCTATGGTTTAGTATGGCCCGAAAGACATTATTATTTTTGTTTAACTTTATCTGCAACTGCTTGTTCTCCCAGAGCTTTTTTAGGGTATGTTGAAGGCCTATTCTGGTGTAGTGTAGCAGAATGGTGTAGTCGGCTAAGTGGATAGTAAATGTTCGATGGCCATTGTGTTTAGGAGTGCAAAAACAACAAGTGGTGGATGGAATGCTGGCCATTGCGTTTAGGAGTGCAAAACAACAAGGTGGTGGATGGAATGCTTGAATTAACCCACTGACAATCAATCGGGCCACATCCCAATCCATCGTTTTTTGTCCACCCATGCCAACTCAGTTTGCGGCCATATGCAAATCAGCCTTGACCCTGCTTCCCATGGGAACTGTCCAGCCTGACCTGCCAGGCCAGGTTTTCCCCAAACCAGAACACAAGCAACAAAGGACCAGTTTCACCCTTATTTGGGCTCTTCAGCTAGGTATAGCTTGGTTCCAGTGGCACAGTAAGCCTAGAATACACATCTGGGCATACCGGGTGCACTTACGGCGTCAAATGCAAATTAGTGCTTGAATTAATCTCAGCCACTGGCAATCGCTAGAGACTGCAACCCAATCCTTCATTTTTTCACCCATCATGCCACCCCAGTTTGTACCCAGCCATATGCAAATCAGCTTGGTTTAATGGCACAGCAAGCCTGGGACCCCACCTGGGCATACTCAGTGCATTTAGGGAGTCAAATGCAAAAACGAGGTGATGAATTAAATGCTTGATTTAATTTCAGGCTTCAGCAATTGCTCAGGAGATGCCTGTCAGTAACCCTCGAACGGTGCTCAGACACCTCAAATCGAACCGTGAATGGGCCCAATCCGTTTAAAGGACAGGAGAGTAGAACGATCTTAGGTACTTCATTAAGCTCCGTGACCCCGAGAGCAGCATGTGCTCATTTAAAAAGAACAGTAACTTACACATATAGCCCATTCCTCTCCAAAGTGCATCGTCGCTAGGCGGCTGGAAGAGCAAAGGTGAACTTTTGAAGACTCTTTCCTGGGGTAGTCTGGAAGCAATCTGCACTCACTGAAATTTATTTATTTGTTGTATTTTTCTTCCTGCATACAACACTTTTAAAAAGGAAAACATGAAGACATCATTTGTACAGAAACCGAAGATGTAGAACAAACATCTCAATGCACCAGAATGTAAAAAGTGGAAACACTTACCAATATAGAAAGGGATTGAGGGCCAGAACAGAGCTCTCCGATTCAGTACAAAGGATGAAAAGCATCCATTTAATTCCATGAATTGGTGAACAGCAGCATCAGGAATATAGTGGTGTGCCTGCAAGTTCTACAGACCATGCCGGCATCTGCCTTACTATGCCACAATTACACTGAAAGATGGCGACTGTCTTGGAAATTAGGATGTTGACTTGGCCACGCCAGCAAACGTCCTCCCGTGAAAACCAACTTCTGCCTCAATTTTCAAAGCAAGCATTTTGCAAAGCCAATAGGTGTCGTCTATGCAAAAACTATTGGCTTTGGCAATGTGTTTTAGCCATGTTGTACAACAGTGTGGCTGCTGTTGGGTGGATTGGAATGGGGTGGGTGGATTGGATTCAGGTTGGGTGGATTTGGAATGGGGTGAAATGGAGTAAATGGGGTGGATTGGAATTGAATAGGGTGGACTGGAGTGTGGGGAATGGAGTGGGGTGGATTGGACTGGCGTGGGGTGAACTGGATTGGAGTGCAGTAGACTGGATTACAATGGGGTAGATTGGATTGGAGTGAGATGGATTGGACTGAGTTGGGTGAATTGGACTGAGGTGGATTGTCAGTCAGTACAATCTTTATTATTGTTTAGGCACATGTCTATAAAACAATAAATACCCACATATATACAATATTTAAAAGAACCCCAGGCCCCCAAAATCCTATACACAATATTTAATACATCCTCCCCCCAGCACCCCACGTTAACATCCTATTTAAACATTGGGGCGTATTATCACCTATTAACAAATTTGCCACTTCTGACATTCCTCCTACAAAGTCTAACATGGAGGTAAGCCTACATTATTCAGTATCAAAGCTCTTAAATATTTCTATCCTTAACGTATTTTTAGGAATTTCATTAGGGCACAAGCAAGGTGTAAAAACTCCATGTTTGTGAGTAGTACAACTGGGTATTCAGGAATGCAAATATGTATAGGTACAACCTTGGTTTATTCTAGGATTCTAACATATAGCTAACTGAAGGTTTCCTTGAAGCAAATGTCTATTTAGAAAAGTCATGTTTCCACTGTGAACCACTGTATTGTACGTTCATGCACTTGGGGTTCTGTTGTGCTTGTTATTGTTGTCAATTATTGTTTGCACCCACTACCTACTAGGCCTCATATCCGTTGTATGTAACACGTGATTTTCTACAGATTCATAGAAAGATTCCACGTTTCCACAAGGGACACATGCTCTTTTGGAACACTCTTTACTTCCTGTATAAATACCACCTGTGAACCTGCAACAGTGTTTGGCCTAGTACCTGTTCCTTGTTCTGCGCAAGCAACATCCCTGCACTCATCTTTTGAGTTGCCCTGAACTCCCAGTGCTCTAGTCTTCTGAGCCTTCCTGATGTTTCCGCGATCCTGATGCCTGCAAGGCTTCCAGTGTCTTCGTTCATGAGCTATGATTTTGCCTCTTCTTGAGTTTCTTGCACCGAGCCTCCTGCTGCCTTTGAATTCCGGTTAAATAACTAGACAAGGCTAAGTACTTACATACGGTTTGTGCACACTAATCGTTATAGTAGTAGCAGGCCTGTCTGTCAGCCTCTTCAAAGACTATAGACTTTTGTTCCAGTTCCTTCTTCGTAATTTTCCTTTGGTGCTCTTTGCTTGTCGTTGCTCCAGCCCCTTTCTCCAAACCTTAGCGCTATTTGCTCATGGACTAGAGCCCGAATTCTGAATGAACCTTGTAACTTCAACCCATGTACTGAGTGTAAACTTGTTTTATAGCATACCTTCGCAGTGTCCAGTCTATGTACAGAGTGTACCCTTGTTTCTAATATATCTGGTAGTGTCCCTGAATCCAAACCCATGTTTTGAGTACAACCTTGAGAGTGTCTAGTAACTCCAGCTTCTGCCAAGTGTAACCTCAATCTGAGTGTAAGCCTGTACCAAGTGTAACCCTGTCTCTTGCATACCTTGAGAGTTGGTTTAAACTCCAACCTATGTACAGAGAGCAATCTTGTTTTCTAGTATGCTTTGGGAGTGTCCCCGACTCCAATCTATGTATCAAGTATAGCCTTGAGAGTGGCAGTAACTCCAATCTATTTTCTAAGGTAAGTCTGGGAGTGTCATAGGCTCCAATCAGTATTTCAAGTTCTTCCTTGGGAGTCTCAGAAGACTCTCATCCAAGAATCTGGTTAATCTGCTCCTATACTGGGATTTTGTAGAAACCTGTAAGTGTTGGCTATTGAAGCTGTGCAATGTGAATTGTGCAGAGGCTTGTAGATGTTTAGATGGTAATTGCCTCTTCTTGATGTTCCCAGTGTATTGCATCTTCACAAAACCAGAGATGCTGGTCCCATAAACGCCCACCTTTGCATACCCAGAAGGTCCCAGGAGTGATGCATCCTGTTAAGCAGAGTAGTACTGGCACTGAGCAGAACCTGTACTGCAAGTTTTCTTTTTCTTATTTTGTCCCTTCCCCCTGTGGAAGCTGGCCAGATGTAGGTGTACCGTAACTGGGTCTTGCATCTTCCTGAGAGGGAGTGGCGGTCCTCCAACAGCTCCAATGTCATCTTCCTGGTTGGTGAATGCATGACATTTATAGGCTAGGAAATTCCAAGCCTATAGGTCGCCTGCCGGTCTTATCACCATACACATTGTGCTTTTAAGTAACCCTAACAGTTTTTTCAGGCATTTACCCTCACACTTATTCGAGTTTACCTCTGCGCTTAGGGTCAGCAGTTAAGCCTCATATAAGCATTGTATAGGGAAACCATAGCATTATAAGCAGATAATACCGGGGTCAAGGATGGTCCCCAACCGTGTTTTTTAATTTTACTAATCCTTCTATAGTGAATGCTGCCTGAAACTCCATGGTTTCTTTATGTAATGCCCAATTTAGTTAGTTAGTCAATGTCATTCCTGGGAATTTATATGGTGTTTCCACCTCCTCCAGTTTTCTCCAGAGGCCTACCTGGGTCAAATCTAAGCTGCCCAGGTCATCTGCAGAGAGGACACATGGTATATGCCTACCTCCCATTTTCTGCAAGAATGATTTGATATTAGCAAGGGCTTGGTGAAGATCTGCAAGAAATAGTGAAAAAAGCGTGGGGGCCAGAACACAACCCTGCCTTAGCCTATCACCCAGTGGTATTCTGTTAGAAAGAGTCCCACTTAAATCTAATTCCACTTGAGCCCAATTTTGGTATTGCAATTACTGGGGGATTGCAAGTAGGCTACTGGGATTGCCAGATTTTATCCCTCATAATACTATGATCCACAAGATCAAAAGTGGAACTAAAATCAACAAAACAACAATAGAGATTCCCTGAAGTTTCCATTGCCTTCTGCCCAAGTGCCCTCAAACTGCAGCAATGGTCAACCACAGAGTGTCCTTGCTCAAAGCACCCTTGTTCCATTGGCACAAGGTTGTTGGTCTCAATCCAATCCTTCAAGTACAATAAAATGACCTTTTAATACAATTTAGCTCGGACATGAAGCAACTTATCAGACGAAAATTACTTGAAACATCTGTCTCCTTTTTTTGTGTATGCGCTTTATTATTTCACCCTTCCAACTGGAAGAAAAAATACCTGTCTTGGTTATAAAAACAAAGGCTTTAGGAAAAAACTAGCCCACCACTTAGGGTTGGATTTTATAATAATAGTGATACATTATCAGGGCCAGCTGTCTTAGTTAGTTTAAGGGAGGATTTCACTGTAGCTAAGGACTGTTTAGAAAATGGTTCCAATAATTCCTCCCCCGGATTAGGCCACCTTCCTCTCCCAGTTACCTCTCTGGCCTTACAGATTTTACTCAGATATGCAACCCAAACATTTTTCAGCACCATAATCTTAAGGGTTGGTTTGTCTTATTGCACCCTGTCTGGACTAGCTTCCAAAATGTAATCATATCTTTAGCCAGGAAGGTGCTGATCATCATGTCCCAATTTGATTGATAGCAATCATGTTTCTTTGTTCTGATCAATACTGCATATTCCTTCTTTATAATATATCTTTCTCTTTCCCTAGAACCCTCTTGGAGACACCTCATGGCCTTGCTGGTCTCAATCTCTTTCTTAAACTCAAACAATCCATATCAAACCAGGGCTGTGTAGAGGACCAATGTGTCATTTCTTCTTTTTTTTAGCCTGAAGATTATACTTCCTAACTACTGGGATCAAGCATTTGATTGATTCACCAGACACACTGACATGAGGGATCTTCCACATATGTTGTGACCAAATACCTTATGCAAAATATAATTGTGTATGGATTACTATCTTTCACAGTCGATTTACAAATGCTAAGTATCCTTATCATGTATAACTATATACGTTAAGTGTTGCTGTATGTTGAAAACTTCAATAAACAAAGAAATTGGGGTCAAGCATTTGACTACCTCTGCGATAGACTCAGAATACCAACCCAGCACATTAATACCCCACTCCCCACAAAGCCCTGGGGTTTTGGCCTCTTGATATTGCTTTCAATGCGAGATGTATCTATCATCAATCCTGGTGGTCAAACATTTAGGGAAAGACACTTTCCTTGGGATCACCATATCCCTATACCATGGCACAGAGAAACAAGATGCTTTTAAAACCCAATTCTTACCACCTCAAAGCCTTTACAGGCCTCAAAATACCATGACTGTATATACATATAATCAGTCTGGCAACTCTGGTTACCAAGCACAAATGTTTGGGCTGCTGCATATCATCCCTAAAATAGGCATTTAAGCACACAAAGCCTAGCTCAGAGAGGAATTTAGTTAGTTGAAGATCATACTTTGATTGGGCGCACTTCGGAAATGTTGCATAGTGTATTCCATAACTTTCCGGTTCTGCCAGCTGACTTTAAAATCCAGCACAAATCCACGGTGTAGGAAGTTGGCTCTGTATATACTATCTCAAAGTGAGAAATAGTGTGCACAGAGTCAAAGGGTTCCTCTTAGAGATTGATAGTGGCAAACGTTTATAGTAGTGTGGTCGAGCAGTAGGCTTATCAGAGGGTAGTGTTAAGCATTTGTTGTACACACACAGGCAATAAATGAGAACACACACTCGAAGGCTTAACTCCAGGCCAATAGGTTTTTATATAGAAAAATATTATTTTCTTAGTTTATTTTAGAACCACAAGGTTCAGAATTCAAGTAAGTACATACATTGTAAGGTACTTAGCATAGGTAAATATGGAACTTTGAATTAAAACAGTAATGTACACAGTTTTGGCAAAAAGTGGACACTGCAAAAATCAACAGTTCCTGGGGAGGTAAGTATTGGTTCGTTTTTCAGGTAAGTAAAGCACTTACAAGTTCAGTCTCCAGGGCATAGGCATCCCACCGTTGGGGGCTCAAGGTAACCCCAAATACCCCAGCAACACAGGGCCGGTCAGGTGCAGAGGTCAAAGTAGGACCCAAATAGCATAGGCACCTATGGAGAATAGGGGTGCTCCGGTTCCAGTCTGCTAGCAGGTTAAGTACCTGCGTCCTCCGGGAGAAGACCAGGGGGGTTTTGTAGAGCACTGGGGGGGGGAGGGAGGAGTCACAAACAGGCACACAAAATACACCCTCAGTGGCACAATCAATCAGTCAATCAATCAAGGATTTATAGAGCGCACTAATCACCCGGTAGGGTCTCAAGGCGGTGGGAGGGAGCTACTGGTCGTAGAGGGGCGGCCGGATGCACAGGGGCGGCCGGATGCAGTGTGCAAAGTAGGTGTGGGGTTGTAGCTAGAAATCAATGGCGATGCAGCCAGGGCACAGGAGGGCTTCTCGGGCCAGCCACCGACTGGGCAAGGATGAGCGCCGCCTGCTGGTCACTCCTGCACCGGTAGTTGGTTTCTCTCAGGCCTGGGGGCTGCGGGTGCAGTGCTTCTCCCAGGCATCGGGTTCTTTGTTACTGGGCAGTCGCGGTCAGGGGGAGCCTCTGGATTCTCTCTGCAGGCGTCACTGTGGGGGTGCAGGGAGGTCAGCTGAGGGTGTTCACATCGTGGGAGTCGCCTGGGGGTCCTCTCTGCAGTGCTGGTTCTTCTGGACACAAGCCGGGAGCGTCGGGTGCAGAGTGTTGGGACTCACGCTTCCGGAGTGAGGCTGGAGTTCCTTTAAAAATGGTGGTTTCTTTTATTTCTTGGACAGAGCCGCTGTCCACGGGAGTTTCTTTGTCCTTTGGTTGCAGGGCAGTCCTCTGAGTCCTCAGAGGAAGCTGGTCTCGCTGGATGCGTCGCTATGCAGGTTCTTTGAGTCTGGAGACAGGCCGGTAGGGCTTGGGCCAAGTCTGTTGTCGTCTCCGCCGTCTCTGCGGGGCTTTCAGGTCAGCAGTCCTTCTTGTTGTTGTAGGTCGTCAGGAATCTGGTTTCCTGGGTTCTGGGTCGCCCCTAAATACTCAATTTAGAGGTGTGTTTAGGTCTGGGGGGCAGTAACCAATGGCTACTGTCCTTGAGGGTGGCTACATCCTCTTTGTGCCTCCTCCCTGTGGGGAGGGGGGCACATCCCTAATCCTATTGGGGAGAATCCTCCAAAACAAGATGGAGGATTTTCTAAGGCAGGGGTCACCTCAGCTCAGGACACCTTAGGGGCTATCCTGACTGGAGTGTGACTCTTCCTTGTTTTTCTCATTATCTGCTCTGGACTTGCCACCAAAAATGGGGGCAGTGTCCGGGGGGCAGGCATCTCCACTAGCTGGAGTGCCCTGAGGTCCTCTAACACCAGGCTTGAGCCTTTGAAGCTCTCCGCCAGGTGTTACAGTTCCTGAAGGGGGAGGTGTGAAGCACCTCCACCCAGTACAGGCTTTGTTCCTGGCCACAGAGTGACAAAGACACTCACCCCATGTGGCCAGAAATCTGTCTGGATGTGGCAGGCTGGCAGAAACTGGTCAGCCTAGCACTAGGAGTCGGACTGGTATACAGGGGGCATCTCTAAGATGCCCTCTGTGTGCATTTCCCAATTAATCCCACACTGGCATCAGTGTGGAAGTATTGTGCTGAGAAGTTTGATACCAATCTTCCCAGTATTCAGTGTAGCCATTATGGAACTGTGGAGTTCGTGTTTAACAAACTCCCAGACTATATACTTTTTTGGCTACTCTGCACTTACAATGTCTAAGAATTGGCTTAGACACTGCAGGGCTCATGCAACTATGCCCTCAGTTGTGGTATAGTGCACCTTCCCTTTGTGCTGTAAGGCCTGCTAGAGGGGTGACTTACCTATGCCACAGGCAGTGGGTTGTAGGCATGGCACTCTGAAGGGAGTGCCATGTCGACTTAGTCTTTTTATCCCCACCAGCACACACAAGCTGTGAGGCAGTGTGCATGTGCTGAATAAGGGGTCCCCAGGGTGGCATAATACATGCTGTAGCCCTTAGAGACCTTCCCTGGCCACAGGGTCCTTGGTACCAGGGGTATCATTTACAAGGGACTTATCTGTGTTTACAAGGGACTTATCTGTGTGACAGGGCTGTGCCAATTGTGGAGACAAAGGTACAGTTTAGGGAAAGAACACTGGTGCTGGGGCCTAGTTAGAAGGGTCCTAGCACACTTTCAATCATAACTAGCATTAACAAATGGCAAAAAGTTAGGGGCTAACCATGCCATCAGAGGCATTTTCCTACAAATGGTGTCAGGACATCAGACAATGCATACCGGACTCACCGACATTGTTGGAGTGTAGTTATTATAATCAAAATTAACATGAAATGTTTGCAATTTAATGCCTAATGATGCCGCATAGAAATTGTATTACTGTGTTTTACTAAACATGTGTTTGAAATGTGCCCACGGGGAGTGGCCATCAATGTATACGATGATTTATGAAATTGACTAATAATGAATTATTAAAGTACTAATGTATGATTTATGTTAGCATTGAGAATTACATGTTAAGGTTTTTGCTGAATTAATTTCTAGGCCTTAGTTAGCATGAGACGGGGCCTAGCTGCCAGTCTCACATTAAATGTGTTTTTCTAATGTGCAATGTGCTGACTTGCTGAAGGACATGTAGCTGTACTTTTCCAGAAGCCAGAAGATGTTTGTAACCGTAGTAAATTCTTTCTCATGAGACTCGACTTGCTCAAGGAGACATTCTTGCTGAATGCAACAGTGTAAACTTGCAACAGGTACAAGGTCGCCTGAACTGGTAAAGACAATGGAACCAATGACTGAGCCTGAGAGACTAAAATTTGTACCTGACATTCTACCCGTTGGAGACGTCAATTACAGGAGCCAATAAACTACGTGAGAACTGTTCAAAAGTGACAATTCTAATGAGGTGATTACCTGATCATTGGATGGAGATAATGGTGCACCAAATTTTGCCCAAATGGAAATTAGGGGACTGTACAACAAGTTTGATATAATCATATGACACAAGGAGAAATCAGCCATTACCTGCCTTTGCTATTGTCTAGACACTTTGTCACTTTGTCTTAAAGACTTTGCGGTTTAATTCTTCGAACCATCCTTATCTTTGTCCTGCCCGATTCATACTTTTCCTCCTTATGAGGGAAGTGCCCCGTATTGCCTTTCATGCTGAACTTTGCTGTGTTTCCTGGCCGATGGTGAATCAACTGATGTCCTGAGGACGAAGACTGACTCTATGCTGACCCATTATGGAGGGTAACTATAAGATAATTAAACTGTAATTGTCTGTTTGCCTTTCCTTTCTAGATACCAACTGCTACATTTTGATAGAGACCATAGTTAGATGTTTTCTAAATTTGTGTTGATAAGTTGTTTTGTGTGAAGCCCAACATGCTAATGCTAATTCGAGGTTAGTTAAGGAGTTCATTAAACAGACGCAAATAGACAAATGACAGAATCAATGCTTTGTTGAATAATGTGTTAATGATACCCTGCTAAAGTTAATCCATGTTGATGTTGTGTTTTGTTCTGATGTTTATGATCTTTGCTTTGATGAAATCTTATTCTAGTTGCCATATTGTGACATTGCTGATGTGTTTTCTGGTTTTGAGACTAATAAACTTGCTAGTAGAGTGTAACCAATAGGGAATAAAATAACGTAAATCATACTAATTTTTGTGGGGTCATTCATGGTTGGAGGGTCAGGGAGTGATCAAACTTTATTGATGCATTTATCTAGATTGGTTTACCTTCACATATTGAATATTGAGAAAATTATTGACCTAGTGATTTATATGTTGATTAGTTGTCTCGTCCTAAGGTGTCTTCAATCAGGGTCAAAAGATTCATTGGCCTAAAACGAGTCCCAGACAAATTTAATTATCTAAGACGGGACGCGTTATCATTATGCCCCAACTGTCTTCGCAGTAGAAGATTACATTAGTGTGGAGGAAGTGGCAGGGGAAACAAGAAACCATTAAGCGGTCGACCACGGGCTACCATGCGGCCTGGTGAGTTGCTTCGGCTCCTCCCCCACATCAGAGATCTCTAGAAAAGCAGTAGATCTCGTGCTCCTAGGGCCTCACGCTGCTGAAGATATGTGGCCATGTGACATCAGGTTAGACTCTGCCCCCTAGAAGCTGTACCCTTGTCAGCACCTTATGGAGGCAGCGGACGATTTGAGCATGGCAGACCTGCACAACCACACTCACTTCCCAGGATCTGCTGTGGTCTGGGGGTAGCGCGGAGCCTAGAGGGGTGGCCAGCCTGGACGCAACATTGCCTTGGAGAGGGACAGCACTTTCACCTTGACGATCCGCACAGTACTTGAGATGAGGCCAATGCTGCGGAGGACAACATGGTGGCTAGCAACTTGAGCGCGACTGCCACCCCTGGAAAGTGCGCTGCTGTTGGGCCCCCGCGGCACTGAGGGAGACTCCTGGCCTGCGCTGCAGCAGTCCCATGTGATTACAGCTCCTGGAAGTGGTGGAGCAGCTGAGACACAGTTCTGTTACTTGCACAAGAGCACTGGACCATTCAATGCCAGGGCAAGGATTTCTCCTTTTACCCCGACTTCACACTTACAGTGTAGGAAGCCTGACAGAAATGTCTCCCTGCAAAACAATTGCTCCAGAAAGTTGAAATACCTCATGCTTCATTTGACCCTATCCAAACTACGAATCCAGCACAATGGCATACCTCATTATTTTAGTGGCTTCCAGGCAGCGCTGAAGTTCTCCCATCCACTAGCCAACTCCAGAGCCCGCCTCCCAGGACGACGGCCATCTAAGCGAAAATGGGTGAGAAGCTCCCCCGCTGTTGCACACGCTAACACCATTCCCCAGAGGCAAAACTATTTTCAACCCCAACCTTTTAAGTCTCTCCATGACTACACCTCATGATAGAACCTTGTTGACACTACTCATACATGTCATGACATGATGTGCTTATGCAGATGGAACCCTTGCGACAAACCTGTCATGACCCTCATGGGGACTCTTCCACTGCCTGTCGGCCACCAGGTTAGACAATCACTGAGCTCATCGCCTGGCTCTCTGTCACCTCACGCGATGATTCCCACTGTATCCTGCATTTAATTGGGATTGTCTTGGGGAGGGGGGAGGTACTGGGCCTCTAAACCAATTTTTGGGGTTGAGGTGGAAGGTGAGTGGCTAATGATGGTTTGTTTGCATTTCTCTGTTTATCTTTTCCCTGACCATCAGCTGGCCAGACTTCACATCATGACACTGCATTCACGGATCTACAAGCAGCATCTTGGCAGTCTCTAACTTGCCCTGTATTCCTCCCCTAGACACAGGCTAGCCGCCATACGATGCCTGACATGGAACATCTGCGGCCTAAATGACCACAGGAAAGCCAGACTGATTCACATATACATCAACAGGCACCACATGGATATATGTTTGCTGCAAGAATTACATTTCACCCCAGCAACTGCCTCCTGTCTCCAGACGGGGAGGAACGCTGAAACTTATGCATAACTGTTCTCCAGTTTTTATCTGTAAAGGGCTTCTCTGGTGCATCCAATGGACACTATGCGATAAGGATGGGTGCTTTATAATAGCGGCTGGTGCTCTGTACATGCACCCACTCATCCTACTCTCCATACATGTCTCCAATACTGACAGCCCAGAGCTTTTCACAGACGTATGGCACCTAATCACTAATATGGGCCCTGGAACCATTATCTGAGGTAGTGATTTTACCCTCTGTTAGACCTGACAGCCTTAGGTTGGTCACCCCTAACTTTCTGCCAGCCTCCCTCCACTTTTTGGACACTGTTTTTGCTGGTTTTAGGACTCTGCACACTTTATTACTGCTAACCAGTGCTAATGTGCATATGCTGCCTCCCTTAAAACATGGTGACATTGGTTCATACCCAATTGGCTTATTTAATATACCTGTAAATACCCAGTAAAGTGCACTACATGTGTCCAGGGGCTGTAGATTAAATGCGACTAGTGGGCCTGCAGCACTGATTGTGCCACCCGCATAAGTAGCCTCTTAATCATGCCTCAGGCCTGCCGTTGCAAGGCCTGTGTGTGCAGTTTCACTGCCACTTCGACTTGGCATTTAGAAGTACTTGCCAAGCCTTAAACTCCCCTTTTTCTATCTATCAGTCACTCCTAAGGTAGGTCCCAGGTAACGCATGGGGCAGGGTGCTATGTAGGTAAAAGGCAGGACATGAACATGTGTGTTCTATATGTCCTAGTAGTATAAAACTCCTAAATTCGTTTTACACTGCTGTGAGGCCTTCTCTTTTCATAGGCTAACATTAGGGCTACCCTCATATACTGTTTGCGTGGTAGATTCTGATCTGAAAGGAGTAACCATGTCATATTTAGTATGGCCAGAATGGTAATACAAAATCCTGCTGACTGGTGAAGTTGGATTTGATATTACTATTTTAGAAATGCCATTTTTAGAAAGTGAGCATTTCTCTGCACTTAAATCCTTCTGTGCCTTACAATCCATGTCTGGCTAGGTTACTTGACAGCTCCCATGTGCATTTCACTCAGACAACCCCAAACACAGGATGCTCAGTCACACCTGCACACATCTGCATACTGAATGGGTCTTCCTGGGCTGGGAGGGTGGAGGGCCTGACACTTACATTTGAAAGGACAGTGGCCTGCCCTCACACAATGGACTGTCAAACCCTCTACTGAGACCCTGGCAGACAGGATGGAACTGAAAGGGGCCCTTCTGAACTTCTAAGCTACCCTTTGAAGTCTCCCCCACTTCAAAGGCACATTTGGGTATTTAAGCAGGGTTCCTGACCCTACCAACTCAGACACTTCTGGACAAGATACCACTGGTGAAGAAACTCTGAACCAGATCCTGCAACCTGCCAAGAGGAACTGCCTGGCTGCCCAAAGGACTCACCTGACTGCGTTTCTGCCAAGGACTGCTGCCCTGCTACCTTGCTGCCCTTTGGCTCTGCTGAGAATGTTCTTCAAGGCATTGGATAGAGATTGCCCTCCTGTTCCTTGAAGTCTCAGGACCAAAGAGAATTCCTCCTGCAAAGAACTCCTTGTGCGGTGAAAATTCGATGCACAGCCTGCAAGACACGACACACAGCCTGCATCACGGTGAGAAAATCACTGCACGCCGAACTGGAACAATGCAGCCAGGCTCCCTGAGAGGAGAACGATGCAGCACCAGCATTGCAACTGGATCGTCGACGCATAGGCCACTAGATCAACGCATTGCCGAGCCGGAACGACGCAGCCCAACTTCCTGCGAGAAGAATCGATGCAGCACCTGTGATTTCATCCTGCATGCCCAGGATTTCCCCGTATCGTCCCCAGGGTGTCTGAAAACCCCACAACCCGAAGAAGATCCAAGTCAGTGCACCGGAAATCGATGCAAAGCCTTCCCTGCGTGGAAAATTATCGACGCATCGTCTGTGTGCGCCCAAAGAAACCGACGCACGCCTCCCCGTTTTCCACGCATCTCCTCCTCTGCGGTCACTTCCGGAGAATTTAAACACAAACCAGGTACTGTGTGCTTGCAAGAGAGACTTGTTGCTTTTTAAAGGCTAAAGACTCCTTTTATCATTCTCTAAAGTTATATTTTAATGTGTTCTTATCAAATCCTGATCATTTTGACCTGCATTTAACCAGATAAATATTATATATTTTTCTAAACACTGTGTGATGTATTTTTGTGTTGTTATACTGTGTTATTACATTATTTATTGCACAAATACTTTACACATTGCCTTCTAAGTTAAGCCTGACTGCTCAGTGCCAAGCTACCAGAGGGTGGGCACAGGATACTTTAGATTGTGTGTTACTTACCCTGACTAGAATGAGGGTCCTTGCTTGGACAGGGGGTAACCTGACTGCCAAACGAAGACCCCATTTCTAATGCTGTCATCCTTGATCATGCTATAGATCGTTCCAGTACCTCCAGATGGCTCCACCCCAACAAAACAATGCAGCTCCACATGCTCATGAGTGACAACTGCTTGGCTAATGTCTGGTGACTGAAGCATGCTAACAGCGCAGAGGGCACATGGATTATGTCTGCGTTTGGCACCAGGATCGACTACTGGCTGCTCACCCATGATGCCCTTACCTAGGCCACAGATGTGGCGCACTTAGCTCACAATCTATCATATCATGCCCCGGGTATACTCACTCCCCAATGATGCTGTGGGAGGCTTTTAAAGTTGTAATCCACGAGGTCTACATAGAAAAACACATGGGTATCCTCACAGCGATACAAGCACAACTCACTGCCCTTGAGGGTGAAAATCCAAGCCCATGAACTTGACTTCTACGCAACACACAATATGCAGGCCCTCGCTGTCATCAGAGAGAAACTCTCTGCATACGATGAGGAGGACCAGAGTGAAAACAGTTACCTCCACCAGCAAACTACTGCACGTTGCTATGGCAAGGGTGAACGACCTGGGAAGACATTGACGACTATGCTCCGGAAACCCTGGGACACCTCCTATATGATGGAGCTTGTTGATGACCAGCAGGCTAGCTACATAAACTCCAAAGGCCTAATGTAGAACATGACATACTGTTTTCAGTTGCACAGCGCTGCAATACTGCCTGACGCAGAGGCACTTAACACCTACCTTGACACAATACAGCTGGTATGGCTTGATTCAGCAGATCACTTATACTTGGACACCCCGTTCATGGTGGAGGAAACCCAGGTGACACAACGCATCCCTGGGGACAAGGCACCAGGACATGACAGCCTCACTACATCCTTTTACAAGGAGTATGCTGCAATCCCAGCCCCTCACTTCCTGGCTTTATATGATGACTCCCGTCATCACTTCAGGAGGCGGTCATTGTAACAATACTAAAGCCTGATAAACCTGATAATCGTTGTGACTCGTACCGCCTGCTGTCAATGATAAACATTGATGACAAAATATTTGCTAAATGTCCGGCCAACCGACTACTCCCCCTACTGCTGGATATTGTCTGTCTGGACCAATCTGAATTTGTGCTGGTGTGCTCCAAAGCGCATAACCTCTGCAGATGTTCACCCTCATGCATCCCACAGATCCCCATCTAGCCATGGTGGCTGTCTTGCTAGATGCCACTAAGGCATTCGACTCCCTAGAATGGCTTATTTCACCTCCTTCCATGACTCAGGCTTGGCCCTCAGTTCCTGCGCTTGATCCACTTATTATATACTTCCCTGACCTCGCATCTCCATCTTAATGGCACGATCACCGCCACATTTTTGGTTATTCGTGGGACTTGGCCGGGATGCCCCTATCCCCCATCCTATTTGCTATAGTGATGGAGCCACTGGCTGCCAGGCTGCAACAGCACTATCCCCACAGGGCCACCTACCATCCCAGATCCCACATGTGGGAATCCTGGAATACGTCAAAGATGTCCCACCAAAGCCAGATGCCTCAATGCGATGCTACTGCTACTGGCTAAAAGGTGAATGGCCATCTACTGGGGCAGGTGGCTTGCACTAAAGCTGGTGGATGGCTGTGGGAAGGAGACTACTGTCAGGAACAGCTTGCTCACTATTGGGAGCTCATGCCACCACACCCACACCCAAAAGACATTTAGGAACCACTGGCATCTTATCTGCGGTGGGGACTCAACCAGATGCGGGGACAGACCCCCCTGCCAGAGATGATGCATCCAACCCCTGACTCTTTGACCTCAAGGCAGCTGCTGTTGGAACACTCCACCCTCTGCATCATCCATAAACTGCATGCCAGCTTGACCTGGATAATCCTTCAGTTGAGTTGTTGTCTCGCCTATGCCAACTTGTTATATGATATAAATTGCTGTATACTGTACGTCTGCTGCCTTTCCCTTCCCATCTTTTCTTCCTCCCTATTTTGTGATTGATTACATTATTAATGTTCTTTTCTTTAAAAGCCAATAAACATTTTTTTTTAAAAGCCAGAAGTCAGTTGCTGCTTGTCTGAATGATTCTTGTTCTTTTAATACATTTCGTTGAGATCAATGTCAACAACCCTCCTTTCAAATGTCCCTCTTTCCTTCCTCCCTATTTTGTGATTGATTAGCTTATTAATGTTCCTTTCTTTAGAAGCCAATAATTTTTTTTTTCCCAAAAAGCCAGAAGTCTGTTGCTGCTTGTCTGAATGATACTTGCTCCTTTAATACATTTTGTTGAGATCAATGTCAACAACCCTCTTTTCAAATGCCATATCCCTACTTTCATTGCCTGCTTTGCAAACTCCCTACAACTACCTAAATGTGTTGCAGTGGAATGGATTGGGGTGGGGTGGATTGGAGTGGGATAGATTGGAATGGATTGGGGTGAGGTGGTCTGGATTGGAGTGGGGTCGATTACAGTGGGGCATAATATAGTGGGGTGGAATGGAGTGGGGCTGATTGTTTTGGATTGGAGTGGGGCAGATTGTTTTGGATTGGAGTGGGGCAGATTGTTTTGGATTGGAGTGGGCTGTTTGGAGTAGGGCACATTGTTTTGGATTGGAGTGGGGCAAATTGTTTTGGAAGGGAGTGGGGCAGATTGAAGTGGGGCAGTTTGTTTTGGATTGGAGTAGCGCAGATTGTTTTGGATTGGAGTAGTGTAGATTGTTTTGAATTGAAGTGGGACAGAGTGAAAAAAAGACTTGGCAAAATAAAGGAAAGCTAACTATAAAAAACAAAATCTGCAGTTTTGCTTGTCCGGCTGGGCACATTTTTGTCAGTTACATGCCCTCTATTTGAATGGCACTAAAAGTTCAAATAAAAATAACAAAATAGTACTTCATTCTTGTAGAGAGCATCGGACGGGAACCGATTAAGTTCAATCAATAAGTTCTGGATCCCTGCTCCACAGAGAGAAACAGAAATGATGCTAGGTCTGCAGTGACCAATTATAAGACTGTAAAGAAGAATGCCACGATGGCCAATAAATGGAAAGTGTTGGAAAAGACCCTCTCTACAGGGTCACCCCTAACCTTTTTGCCTTCCTCCTCCTACTTTTGCTGGATTTTTGCTTCTTGGCCTTAGGACTCTGTGCACTTTACCACTGCTAACCAGTGCTAAAGTGCTTGTGCTCACCCTAAAACATAATTTGATTGGCATAAACCTGGCATATAACTGATTGGCATATTTAATTTACATGTAAGTCCCTTTCAGAGTGGTATACCATATACCCAGGGCCTGTAAATTAAATGCATCTGAACGGGTTGAGCTCTGCTGCCACACAATAGGCTTAACGACCCTGCTGGCTGCCAGCTAAGAGCCAAGGCAGGGGAGGCAGAAAATTCCTGGAACTTCAGAGAAATCTTCTGGTAACTTCTCTCAGCTTCTAGGAGCAGGGCAGCAGGGTATATAAATAGGGCTCTCAGACCTGCGAAAGGAGACTCTGAGGACTGCCTGCTGCCGTGACCTGCTGTGCACTTTCCCAGACTGCTGCTGTACCTGGAAGGACTGCTTTACTGCCTGGAGCCTGCCTTGAATTTTTAGAGGCCTGTCCTGCTGTGGAGCCCTGCATCTTCACCTGCACCCAGGACTTCAGAAGTGATTCTACGGGCTAGTTTAACTGGCCTCCTGTACAGAGCCACAGGAACATAACAGTCTCCCAACATCTTGAACCCACACCTACACACCTAGACTTAGCTTGAGTGAATCTTGAGCCCCAAGGAGGTCTCCAGACACTCTTGGACCATTGGTTGTGGTGATAAATTAGTTTGGCCTTTTCCTTGTGTTATGTTTTCACTTTATGACTGTTTGTGTGCTGTATAAACACTTTACACATTGCCTCTATGTTTAGCCTGACTGCTTTTTGTGCCAAGCTACCCAGGGTTAAGAACAGTTTAGATTGATTATTTTTTGTAGTTCACCCTGGATTTTGGCTGTTGCCTGACCAGAGCTCACACCCCAGTCAACCAACAACCCAGTTTCTCACAGTAAGCAACAGGCGGGCTCCAAGCCTTTTTTTGTTAACAGTGTCTCACAAGCGTGACTCATGCCCTAGCGCAGGCTGGAGCCTAATGTCCAGAATTCCCAAGGCATGATGTGCAGCTGCCCTCCCCACTCACTCAGCCACTGAAGTGAACCATCACCTAATGTAAACCCAGCTGCCACCACCCCTTTCATACAAAGGCAAGGGCAACAACAGTAATGCAAAGAGCATTTAGAGGAACAAGTGTAGCTGCTGGGGCACAGGTAAAGAAAATAGAATACGTTTCTCCTGTACCTCCCACTCTCTTCTTCCCATAACAGCTAAGGCCAGCTTGAGACCTGTTCTTAGTGTCACTGACATGTTTTTTAGGACCCACACAGGGCCAGCGCTAGGCAAGGGCAGTGTGGGCAGTTGTCCAGGGCCTCGCTCCTGCTTACAGCTCAGGGGCCCCATCACCACAGCACTGCCTTTTCAAAACACTCCAGAGTTATAAAGCACTGGAGAGCAGCAGAGATGCTGTGCTAAATGGCCCAAGGGAGCTGTGGAGGGGGTCCCCCTCCCCTGGGCCTTGCAGCCCTGGGCTGAAAGGGCTTCAGGAATCTAATCTCTGCATCTCTATGAAAACAGTGATTAGATGGATACTGGAAGTGCCCTTAAGTGTGAAGTGAGCCCTGTCCGTGCATGAATGAAAAGCAGGGTGTCCTGCAGGGCTCACAATAAAAGAAAGACAAATGTCCATCATCAATGGGTGTTACTCACCTCGGATAGAGAAAAGAGAGCGATATCAGCACATTTCTTTACCATAGTACTTCACTGCACTGAGATGCACTTTGCAAAAGTGAGATTTTAACATGAACTGAGAAACGTTCCTACCTCCGCCCTGATGATGATGGTGTTAGTGAACTAAGAACAGCACCACTGGAATTATGTGGCAGGAAAGGACCAAATTAAGTGGCACACTTTGTGATAATATTACCTCATTATATTTTTCATTTTTACCTTGTTTTAGCTATTGGGGCAAATGTTTCATCTCTTTACTACCAGTCTGACACCCAAGTACAACAACAAGCGACAGATGGATGACCAATCAAACTTTGAGAAGGGCTTTCCACTGTGCAGCAATACGTGTTGCTATGTTTTTTAGTAGCTTTTGATCAATTTTTTTATTTGTTTGAGTTAGAAACAAAATCATTTTTTGTTAAATGCTGCAGATTACACAGAAAATCCATAATTATGCAATAAATGCAGTGACCGCAAAAATCTCATAATTCCAGTGAATTTAAGAGGCATATCAGGGTTCATGTGTACCCTATATGTAGGCTAGATCCTTATTAACAATGGAGCAAAATTATAGTCACACCCTGACTGCACATATTTGAAAGTGCTTTGATGCGTGATAATGAACAAAATGGAGGTGGGTGAATTAACACATTTGCCCATGGTCACACAATTTGGTCAAGCAGGGTAGCTGGGTCTGATCCTAAATTTTCCAGTTTCTCACTGTGCAATTCAGCCACTACATAGGTGTCTCTAAATGTCATTAAAGCTTAATGCTTCATCTTTAATTCTTGGAGGATGAGACTAGAGCCTTGGTGACAGGCATGTCCATATTGTATGTTTGGCAGTTTTACATATTATGAACACTGGCCATGGACATAAGAGTGCTTTACAACAGACACAGACTTTTTTTTCCAGCATAAAGATTCCTTTCTGCGATATATAGCAAGCAACAACGATAAGCGTTATTACGCGACTATCAACGAGCATCCCAGTGACCTTAAATGCCTATGATGTACCTTCTTAAGCACACCGCTCTCCAAAACATCCAACTTTCGAATATCAAGTCAGCAAGTGTCAAGTTTTCACAAATAAATGTTTTTCAAGCGCGTGCAGTGTGTGACCACCTTTTTAGTAGTTACTTCTCTCGATCTCTTCAACTACCCAGAAGTGGCATTCAGGATACAGGACTGAACCCGAAGATCAAACATGGAGAAGCAGAGACTCCTCTGCAGACAGTGGGCTTTACAGCAAGCAATTCACTCAGGCTGGGTGTGGGTTAAATACCTGCTGCCTCCAGCCACACCCAGTCTGGGTCATAGGGATGCTGGAGGCTTGAGCAACACGTGTCCTAACCAAGCACTGGTTACAACAAGCATTGATCTTTGTAATCAAACATTGGTATCTCTAAAACATTCATATGGGGTTACAACAAACATTGGTCCCTGCAAAGGCAGATGACTGGCTTAAGAGTTCTTTACTGGAGCACATCCAGGTTTGGAGGCCCAACATTAAGTAGCCAGTAGGTTCAGGAGGCAGATTTCGAACTGGAGGTTGATGTTGGTGTTTGGTTAGGTACTTTGGGAGGGCCTGGAGTGACTTACAGATTATGGAAATGGTCTTGCTGTCATGAGTGTTATACCCTGTCACTATGTGCGTGCCACTGCACAACCACATACTTCTTGACTCTGGTGACTTTGGTAAACGCTGCTGGTGGAATATCATCGTATAAAGACATCAGGGCACACGTCATATTGATGTCAGGAAGTCAGCACTTATTTCCATATTGCACAATTGTTTAAAGCCTGGTGGCAGTGGTAGGTACTTTTGATTACTTATGATTGTGACAGACATCAGTATAAATATACTTGGTGCAATTATTAAACCTGGTGGCAGTGGTAGACACTATTGATGGGAATCAGCTCTGTTCCATATGCTGATTAACATGAACACATGGAAGCATAGCTTGTGTGCCAGGTGCCTTCCACAAGTCGAACACTGCTTCCTCATGCCCTCATGCAAACCGTCAAACATGTGCACAATGTGCAGGAAAAGTAATAGCGGTAATAAGATAATTGCATCAATGTGCGAACGGCAGAACTCCTTCACGTGTAAGTACTTGGCCCCCGTGAATGTTTAAGTCCGCTGCTCAGGAAATCAGTGCTTGGCTTCGTTTGTGCCATGGCAACCACTTACCTGGCTCCGCGATGGCTCCTTCTCCTCCTCCTCCTCCTTCAGCCTTTGTCTGTCCGCAGTGCCCTCAGCAACGACATTCCAGGGGTCCAGTCATGCCTCGGTGCTCCTCTCCAGGGTTCTGCTGTGTCCTCTGCAGTTCCCACATTTCCTTCAAAAGAAGAGCACAAAGAAAGGTGAATTTTTACTGCGCTCTCCACGCCAAGGCAACCTCACTTCAGAAGGCTACAAAACAAGCTGAAGTGTAGCATGCGAAGTCTGGAAGCGCTGTTCTTCAGTTTTTAGGTAGCGTCTTATTGGTTTAATTCATTGTTAAGGAACAGTTCCTTTGAATGTATCAAGATTAGTGAGAGTGAACATCGAGGGTGCATATGAATCCAAAAGAGACGTATTTACTCTAATAGTTGCACCTTGTGGAAAAATAGACGTTGACTTTAAATTCACTGTAGCTAATCCACAGACTTTATGAGACTGACGTAGTCATTCCGAGTTTGGTGGTAACCTGACCGCCAGTCCGGCGGCGGTGTTTTGACCGCCACCAGGGTGGTGGTGCAGACTGCCATATAACGAGTAAGCGGTGAAACCAACGTAACACAGACAACTCAGCGCCAGCATCGCCACCGCCGATGAGCAGCATCCAGTAGCAGAAGCCAACTTCAGGCTGGCGGATGCCGATGTCCTGCCCGCCATATTCTGAGTCACCATACCACCAGGATATCTGGGGCGGGCTGGTGCGACAAAAAACCTGGCAGAAATAGAAAGTACAATAGGAGACACCCACCTCCAGGCACAGAGACGTGTCTGCGGCCACCATGGCAAATGGACTGCTAGTCTTCCCAGCGTTGTATCTCGTCATATACCTTCAGAGCCACCGACAATGAAGAAGACGACAACTCTAAATACACGTAGCACAGATTGGAGGAAATGGCAGTGACACACTCCCACACATGACACACATTCCTCGCACAGGCAACGAAGGTCACACACAGGCACACACAAAATATGTCCATGCCAAGTACCCAATACACACACAAAGCCAAGCAGATACGTGTCAAACATAGAGCACAACGCACACCAACACCACCAACACAGCTCATAACCACACAATGACAACTAGACCACAAACACCTCAACGTAGGCATAGACAGGCACGTTGTGCAACACCACACAAACACACACACACCATGAACTGCATGTAGCAATGACACACAATCAAAAGCAGTGAACACACAACCAAACAATGACACAGGTGAAACATCACGTAGAACCAACAAACAAGCAAATTCACACATGGAGCACCATACACATGGATGCACACTAGACCCCATACAATCCCACAAGCAAGCAGACAGAAACATTACAGCATGCCCATGGAACAACCCATCTACCCAGCGCATGTAACAACACAGACACAACCCATACACAGGCCTCACACACCATTGCACACTGATGTCACAGGGCCTGGGAGGGGCAGGGGGGACATGATGTTTACAGGGAACATGAGGTGGAAGAGCAGTAGAGAAGTGGTCAAGAGTGGCAAGGAAAACTTTCTCAGGTACACAGGCCGGTCACATGATTGAAGTTTGGGAGTGGAGGTAGAGGGAGTGCTCGTCTGACATGTTGGTTTGCTGTACGTGAATGCTGGTGTGTGCAATGTGTGTGGTAGGTAAATGTTGGGTGAGTGAGTGAGTGCATGTGCATTGATTGGGAGGAGGGGGTAGAGATGCAGGGAGAGGGAATGGGAGATGTCTGAGTGAATGTTGCAGTGGTGTGTGCAAGTGAGGTTGATGTGCTGCAGGTGGCAGAGACGGTAGTCGTGGTGAGTGCGGATGTGGTGTGTGGGGTGTGTGTCTGTGAGTCTGCTGTTGTGGTGAATGAGGGTATGACAAGAATGATAGCAGGACCAGTGTGCAATGATGCAGTGCTGGCAGGTGTGAGTGGAGATGTGACTGTAAGGGAGGAGGTAGAGGGGGAAGTGTCTGTTGTGTATGCAGATGTGTGTTGTGTGTGTGCATGCATGTGGGAACGTTTGTGATGCCTATGTTTGTCTTTGCACACCTTGTCTGTTGTAGTGGGTGTATGCTGGTCTGTAGGTGTGCTTTGGATGGGTGTAGGGAGAGGGGTTGTGGATTGAGAACAGGTAGCTGGAGGGGGGACGGAAGATGAAGGGACACTGCCTGCCGTCAACGAGGAGGCCAGAGCCTGAAGCGATCTCTGTAGGCCAGACAAGGCACCATGAATGCCTTCTAGGAATGCATTGGACTGCTGCATCTGGGATGCCAGTCCCTGTATGGCATTCACGTTGGTTGTCTACCCCACAGAGATGGACCGCAGGAGGTCAATAGTCTCCTCATTGAGGGCACCATGTGGTGGTTGCTCCAGTCCCCCCTGTGATGCTCCCCTCACCCCCTGTCCCAGTAGTCCCCTCGGCTTCACTGGTGCCAGCCTCCTGGGTCCCGGGGGCTGCTGCATCCCCACTCGACAGGTGCTCTTCCTCCTTCGCCAGGTGATGCTAATGCACACATAGATAAAGGTGGAGAGAGAAGGGGGTGGGAGAAACAGAAAGGGAGGAAAGAGTGATAACCCACACATCCACTTCACATTCAAACAATACATAATTTAGCCCCTGCCGGGTAAACAAGAGACCATTTTGCAAACACTTACAATTGAGGCATGCAAGCGATATCCAAACTCATCAGCAATCACCTCAACCCTGCAGCCTATACATCTGAATGAAGTCCACTACATGCCAATCAACTGGCTAAATGACTGACCCAACAATCCAGGTCAGGAACATACCCAACCACATGTCATCCATTATGGGATGAGATAAATCGGAGCTCAAAGGAACTGAGCACACAAACCAACTGACAGGAATGTGTGGTGTGCATATGGTACAGAGGTCCATTGATATAGCAATTGAAGCAATTGCAATGTTCACAAAACATGCTTGTCATTACCCAAATTCAGTGCCAATATGATCACCTTGTACTACAACAGTACACGGAGAGATGGAGGATGCAGCCATTGACATGAAAGAGTACTTGCACGACCCAGACATACAGGTGAACATGTGTCACAGTACCACTACTTCTTTTCCTGAATGGCTCAACATAGCTAACGTGTCACACTCCTAAATGACTGGTGTGACAACCAGGACTGTACATTCCCTAAATCTCATCTGACCACGTAAATCCCAAGTCCAGTAAGGGTCACAGTACACAACCATGCAGAAGTCACCGAACAGTCAACACTTACAATTTGTGGCTGCTGTGCTGCCCTCAAGCACCCATCCAACTCTGGGTAGGCCACGGCCAGTATGCTGGCCATTAGGTGGGGGGTCACAGTCCGAGGGGCACCCCTCCCCGGTACGGAGGCTGTCCCAAGCTGGGCCCCTTCGGTCTTTCGGGCCCAGTGTCTCAGGTACGCCCACTGCTTCCTGTAGTGGGTGCTCTGCCGGCTATGGCCCCCCAGGGTCCGCACTTACTTGGCGATGGCTCTCCATAACCCTTTTTTCTGGTGGGCGCTGACCTGCATGGGAAACATTCTGAAAATGAGGGACATGATGTAATTAATACCAATACAGCTGAAACCTTTGGTGACACACAACATACACGGACAATGCACACTACCAATATACAAGATTGTGAATGCAAAACACTTGATCAGTCATGACATGTCAATGTGCACACACATACATCGTCAAACTCCACCCAACATGTGGGGCAATGGATGTTGTACTGACCTGTTGCCCTGGAGCACCAAACAACTGCTCATACAGGGGTAAGACCCCTTCCACCAGTTTCTCCAGTTCCTCTGTAGTGAAGGTTGGGCTCTATCCCCTGCAGTGTGTGCCTCATTGCTCCAAGATACAGGGCACAGCAGCACACAAACTGGAGGTCTGTCTTGCCCTAATGCCAGGAGTCAAGTGAGCTAGCCCATACAAAATGGCAGCTTCGACCACAGCGGTCATGACTGTCACCGCCGGCAGTGATCGTCATTGGTTTCAGTCTCCCATAGACGTCAATGTTAACCAATGAGGATTTGCACAGCGGTCAGACCGCCTTCTGCCATGATGACTTCTGCTGGCGGAACAAGGTCACTTTCAGCTGTCCAATGCATGCTGGACATGTGGATGCCATATTAGTCTGTAACATGACTGTCCTGGGTTCACAATGCGTAATTACCTGCATGGCATCACAAATTGATATATTAGGTCACACATTGTGGATAATGACATATGTAGTGAGTGTCTGGTGACATCACCACAGTTGTCAGTATTTATGATCTGTATAGTGGAACACATGGAAGGTGTATGTTTACATGTATATGTCCATTGTCACAGGGATTTTGTGCCATCGTCTGGTTAGGAATGGAGTGTAGCGTAATGTGTCTTCCCACAACATGACAGCCAACTTGCATGAACAAAACTTTGTTTCATACTTTGTGCACATTATTGTGTCAGGTTCCCAGATTGTTGTTTGTCTCCCCACCCAGATATCCCCAGAATGGAGTGATGAGGAATGCACCAGTTTACCTGCCACTCGTAGATCTTGGAAGACTCGACCATGGAAGAGCACCACATCATCCTGACCTATAGTCTGAACCGTTTGTGCATCAGGGAACTGGTCGGTCTGTTGGAGCCAGACCTCCTGCCGGGTTTGAGAAATCCCCATGCCATTCCTACAACAGTCCAGGTGTTGTTAGTCCTGCATTTTCTGGTGAGTGGGACTGGCTGCAGGGATGTCACAGCCCCAGTTCAGTAAGGTGTTGCAGGATGTGCTAGAAGACCCACTCAAGCATGTGCACATGTACATTATGTTCCCACAACATGCTGAATTTCCCACTGTAAAAGCAGTCTTCTACAACATATCAAATGTCCCACATGTAATTGGGTCCATTGATGGGACTCACATGGCCTTGGTACCTTTGAGGACCAATGAACAGGTCTACGGAAACCGGAAGAGTACATATTCACTCAGTATACAAGTGGTGTGTCTTGCAGACGAGTACATAACACATGTAAACGCAAAATTCCCTGGATCAGTATGATTCCTATGTCCTGAAGAACAGCAGTGTCCCTGCAATGATCTCACAGCTACAGGGAGAAAGGGCCTGGCTCATAGTTATGTGTACTGCTCTCCATGTCAGATGTTTGTACCCCTCCCAACAAGGTCTGCGCTCTACCTAGCATTGTTACCTATAGTCATGTTTCTTTTTCCACACAGGTGACTCCGGATCCCCCAACCTGCCCTGACTCCTGACACCTGTGAGACTTCCAACTACAGGAGGGGAGAACAAGTACAATGAGGCACATGGCTGGACAAGGCGAGTGATTGAGCGGACTTTCTGTCTCCTGAATGCTAGATTTCAATGCCTCCATGTGCCCGGTGGTGCCCTACAGTACTGATCAGGGAAAGTCTGCAAGATCATTGTTGTATGCTGCATGCTCTATAATCTTGCCCCCAGAGGGTACATCCCACTGTTGGAGGAGGGGGACATTGATGCTAGAGCAGTGTTTGTGGCCTGTGGCTTTGATGCTGAGGGGAGGCAGACAAGGATGAGGCACATGACAACAGGACTGACCTGATTCGTCACTACTTTCAATGATGTATAGGTATTGTATGATTTGTATGTTATCTGCACTTGGAAGATGTATTGTTGAAGCCAGTCTGTATCCAGTATTTGCATGCATCAAGGTGTGTGTGGGGACTACAGCATTCCGTCTTGGTGTCAGAACATGGCTGGTGCGTGATCTAGGGCCCACCCCAGCTAAGTTACCTGTGCGCTCTTTGTTACCATTGTGTGCCAAACCATCTTGTGGGAAAGCTCACGAGGCCACTTGCAAAGTAACTGGTGGTCTCGTTGTTCGTTTTCTTATTAAACTGTGCTAATACCCCATGACATATTTTATGATATTATATGGTATGTCTTGAATGTTAAACAAATGTTTGTTCCTCCATATAGCTGTTTGCTAGCAATGTGCTGTTTCATTGTAGTAGTCTGAAAGAGACTACAATTCCCAGCAGGCTGTACAGCCACCATCTTGGGCGTGGTACCTAGTATAAAACTGGCCCCGCCCAGCAAACGATGCTCACTATTGCTCTGGGGCTTCCTGGTGCAGTCTGGTTTGCTCTTATCTCGGTGAAGACATTCCTAAGGATATTTTCCTCAATTCAGTCAGGCAGCTGTCATCGCAGCTTTGGGTCAGGGTCTCTCCTGTTATCAGCTGCTGTCATCTCGCTCATTAATCTTTGTGTGAGCCACTAGTAGAGTCTATTTCCAGAGCACGCCCTGCTCTGAAGGTAAGATTATTCTTCCTAAGAAAGTGCATCTGGGTTAAAGAGCTTTCCAGTTATTTGAGTTTTGTGTCCTGAAGTCTGTGTTGATTTATTACAGGGTCACTCTGGGTTCCGCATCTTCCAGGCAGAATGTTTCATACAATTAAAAGAGCACTGAACTCTTTTGAAAATATTGTTTAGCCTGCAACTAACTCTGAAGTCAAGAGTTTTATAAAGATGATAAATAGAATTACAAGTTGTAGAGTTTTATTGCTGACTTACGATCTTCATGATGCAAGCATAGGGCAAGTGGGTGAATGTTGTGGCATATATATATATATATATTACATTAAAGAAGGTATCATTAGACAACCAATTGCATGTTTATTTGGGAAAGGCTCGACAAAACCCACTGCTGAAAGTCCTGGTGCCTTTTTATTTTCTCAATCATCTTTCCATACTATAACTCAAAACTCAAAGTAATCTGAAACCCTTACACCAGACTGCAGTTCAAGTCTGTGCAGAATTGTTAATGTGCTTTGTACTGTATTCCTGTGACCTTTTTGTTTTCTCAGATCTCCTTCCCTGCTGATCCCAACCCACAACCTTCCCCTCATCAGATCACTCCAAAACTATGGGCTATAAGAGCATTCAGATTTTGAGGTATCTGGAGGTGGGCCCTGTTGAGATCCATACAGACCCCGTGAAAATGTAGCCCTGACACTTGGTTTCCGACCCTGAATGGTAGCGGACTTACCATGACGGCTAGTGGAAATGCACTGCTGCTTAGGACATGTGTGGTATGCTGGTGCCATTGTGGTACTGCCTTATAGTTCTACCAAAGTTTTAGAGTCCTCAGGCTGCCTGTTTGGGTAAATGTAAGGGGTACTTATCAACCTTGTCCTGCTGTGTAGACATGTCATGCTGCATTATCAGCTGCTGTGTGGCGAGTACCTGTTCCTGAATACTCAGGGAGGTGAACAATAGAGGATGTTACCTATGTGACATCTTTCCTGTCCTACACATGTGTGAATGCCTATGCAGGCCCCTACATATGTGGTATTACAGCTGCTGGGCCACTCATCTTGTGTATGTGTTCAAATGCTGTGGATGTATGACTGTGGTTTACATGCCTTACAACATCGTGCCTGATTCCATTTCATTTTCCCTCTTCAGGTTACATCGCTGTCTGCAAGCTGATTACGGTATTGCCCATTGGCATCCTTGACACTGGATATCATTACAATATGGATGTACTTACACAGCTGCTGGAGTGTCCCACTACGTCTGAAACTTCTATTTTATTGTGGTGTCGACATGTGTATGTATTTGTAGCTTGGAAACAGGATTGCCACTACATGCAATGAATAGACGTGCACCATGTCTTGTGTTGATTTGTGTTTATTAAGTGTATGACTGCTGATCAGAGTGGGTGATATAGCTGTTTGTCTGACAGGTCCTGTACTTGATTTTGGACAGCCACAAGGGTGACAGTTCAGAAGAGGGATCACTTCCTGGTGGGGGGATTGGTCTTGGCCTCAGGTCCTGCAGGATGTCTGGATGGGCAACTTCTTTTATGGGGGGTCCCTCAGCTGCAGGGGTAGGGGTGCTTGTGGCATGTGGGTCCTCCTACTGGGCCTCCATTCCTGTAGCAGGTGCTGATGTGGATGGCAGTGGTGTTGCCTGACTACTGGATGGGGCCTGCTGTTGGGTGGAGGTTTTCCGCAGGATGTTGTTCAAATCCTTGAACTCCCCTAATATGGAGACCATGGTGGCATTGAGTGCTTGCCACTGCTGCATGGTTTCCTGGTGGTATTTCCCCTGCAGCATTTGGGTGCCCAGTAAGGTGGTGAGTATCAGGCCCATCTTGTTCTGGGTTTGCTGGTAGGCTCCCAGGACTCTGGGGACAGCCTCCTGGCCAGTCGTGTCCTGTAATTTCCTTGTCCCTTGGCCCATGATTGCCCTCCCAATGGTTCTTGCCCCCTGTGCCTGAGCCCCTGGTGCAGTGTGTCCCCTCCCACTAATAGCAGGACCGTTATTGTCTTCGGTTTGCTCTGTTGACTCCTGCCCCTGTCCTGTGGGGCACACTGATGTTTGATGTGACCTTGGGACACAGGTATGGGAAGGTGGGCTCTGTTGTGCATTGGCTGCCACAAGGTAGGTGGTTTCAGTTGTGGGCAGGGTGAGGCTAGTGGTGGTGGACTGACCACTCATGCCTGATGGGCCCGGTTTGTCGTCCATATCTAGGCTTCAAGGGAGTCCTCCCCTATTGGACCTGCTTCCAGGCCTGGGCTTTCTGTCACTGGTCTCCTCTGCTGTGTGCCAGTTCTTGGGAGACCTGTGGAATGAGAGGTATTGTGTCAGATGATGGTGTTGTAGCAGTGACACACATGGTTCTATGCCATCATTGACTAGATTTGCAGGGCAGTAATTGCATTGACAGTTACTAGTCCACTGCTTGTGTTAAAATCAGTGGAATGTTGCAATGGGCCTGTTTTGGAGAATAGGTAATGTTTGTCTTGCTACTGTCATTGCCATGTAATGATGTGCATTCCATATACTTATTGGTGATGGAGAGTGACATGGTTTAACGTGCAATTGCAGGAATGTGAAATGGATGTAGCCGTCATGTAAGAGTAGGGAGTGTTGCGTTGTGGTACTTGCTGCAGTGTTGGGTATCCATGAACTGGGTGGGTCTGTGAGGGAATGGTGTCAGTAGGGGCTGTGGCATGCAAGGGTGGTTATTGAGACCATGGTGGGCTTGTTCACATTAGGGTGGTGTGAGGGGGTGAGAGGGTGGTGGGGGTACATGCTGTGCATGGGGACATGTTGGCCGGGGATTGTAGTTCACTTACCAGTGTCGAGTCCACTAGGTATTCCCGTCAGCCCTTCTGGATGTAGAATGTCCAGGACCTTCTCCTTTCACAATGACAATTCTGGGGAAGGTGGTGGGGGCCCACCACCAGTCCTCATGACGGCGATTTGGTTCCTGGAAGCCATGGCCCGTACCTTCCCCCTAAGGTTGTTCCACTTGTTCTTAATGTCATATCTTGTGCGTGGATGATTCCCCACTGCATTCACACTGACGACTATCCTCTGTGTTAAGTTGTTCTTCCGGGCTATGGATGTCCGCTGGACCTGTGCTCCAAACAGTTTTGGCTCCACTCTGACGATTTCGACAACCATGACCCTCATCTCCTCGTCTGTGAATCGTGGGTTTTTTGGTGGTGCTATGGTGGTTGGGTTGTGGGTGGGGGTGTATGCATGTTGTGCAGGGATGCTGGGTGTGATGTTTGTTGGTGTGAGTATGTGTCTGGGCTCTATGGTGTTTGTGTGCAATGTTGTGTTGTGTGATGCATGTTCAGTGTGATTGTGCCTGTGATATCTAGGTGCGGTGCCTCCTTTCAGTGTACCCTGTAAAATTTTCTGGTTGCAGAGGGTTCTAGGTGTGTGTGGGGGGGGTGTTTTGTAGTGCTGTGGACAGGTGTGTGTATATGTCTCAGGTGTGGGGTAATGGTATTGTTCAATGAGGTGCAGTGTTCCGGTGGTGGTGTCTTTTTTCCCGCAGTAGTTCGGGCAGCCAATGGATTGCCATTGTGTTGGGACCGCAGTGCTGATTTGTGATTTGTTATTTGGCGGGCGGGATGTTCTCCGTGTGGCGGTGCTGGTGGTGCAGCCGCCTCATTCACGCCATCGTTTAGGCCGACTGTGCCGTTTTTTTAGATTATTTTGGGTGATGTTGTGTGGGTGACTCGTAATGCAGCGGTCTTCAGACCACCATCACTGGTGGTCTTTCTGCAGCCACTTGCCCAGCGGTCTTCGGTACAGCCCACCAAAATCGGAATGACCACCTGAGTGTTGAAAGACACATTGAGGCTCTATCTGCAGGGTTAAGAGGCAGAGTGTTTACCAGCACTTTGAAGATTGTTCACCCCTTGAATCTTGAGCAAAACCTTTGTTAGTCTTGGCATATTATCTGATAGAAGCCTCTCCTTGAGAAAAGAGGTTATGTTTTGATGCATTGGTTATCATGAGTATGTCACAGAATTATGGATACAATTATGTTATGTCGTCATCACTACAGCAGTGCTAATTGAGTTATTTTCACTACAGGACAAGCGTCTCTAAACAAAACTGATTCCATTTCATGGTGGTCTATTATCCAGATTCAACACTCCTCTGTGCTGAGCCAAGCAGTCCTGGCAAATAGAATTGGCATAATTGGAAGAGCTGGTATTTCTCTCCCTAATCCCAACCCCTCTTCTCCTTGGGAACACACGGGTGTGCAGTGTGTTGAAACACTGCTACTTAGTTAGATCCCTCTGGGATTCAGGGAATAGAGTCACCCCATCAGAAAAGCCTGGAGTTCAGACAAATGGGTTGCAACACTTGCATTTAATTATCCACTTAATCAAGATCCAATGAATTTACCTGATGGAAGACACAATTTGGTTTTCGCTTCTTAAACTAAATATGAGTTGAGTAGTGGCATGATTCTGGTCCCTTTGCAATTTGGGAAGTGTCTTTTCAGATATTAGGGATAGGTGCCTTTTTTAACTGGAAGTCTCAGATATTACTTTAGTGTTATTTTGCAAGGCACACACCACCTTCCCCAGCCTACCCTTTCCATGTTGCTACATTTCCTCTCCATATAGCTGTAAAATGCACAAAGTCTACTATAGTAGGCCCTTTTAAAAAAACATTTAGTGACTGGCTCCCAGTATAGCATTGACAGTTTTTTTTACCCTGGTCATAACCTTTTTCTCTTTCTAGCTGTCTGTTATGTACATCATTAGGATAGATTGGTTCTTTTCGCTTACAAAATGGAGTTTGAGAGTAATTGCTGTATTTAGGCGCTCACTGTGCAGGTGTGGTCCATCCTTTGGGGCTTCTGCCTGCCAATATATTATCCACCCCACCGGTGTATGGCATGTGTGCAGTCTTCTCTTCTTATCTTTTGGAATCTGTACTTTCTGTTGTTTGCTGCAACTTTTTCAAGTAACTCACCCGATCTATAATATATCCCTTGTGGTGATTCCCCATGCCTCCTGAAAACCAAATGCATTATCTTCACTAGCTTAAATGAGGGCTGAGGAAATCACTTGGAGTCCTGCTGTATAGCTCTGGGACAATCTGACTTGGAATTTTAATCATGCCCTGATCTGTAAACAATTAGTGAACATCATAATAATATCAGTTTTGGAAAGACCAGGGCCAATGGTTCCCAAACTGTGCGCCTCAGCACCCCAGTGTGCCACCAAAACCAGCCAGGGGAGCTGTGGTCTCAGTTGCTGAGTGGAATCTGTGGTCTGCGCCACTCATCAAGTCAGTGTGTTCTGGAGGGCCATCAGTTCTGCACACGTTGTTTATGCGTGAAGCTAGGTTTGGTAGTTCTTGTGGTGGCCACTGGATGCCAGTATGGGCATGCACCTCGGGACTTGTTCTCTGTACTCAAATGTTACTTATATTCATTTGTAATGATGTGTTATTATATTAGCTTTGTACAGTGTTTTAAATTATGTTTTATGACAGGTTCTTCCGAAATAAATGTACAGAAATCATTTAAACACTTTGGCCCTCATTAAAACTGTTTTGGAGTTTGTACCCCTAACAGGCTGGCGGTACAAACTTGGGCATTACGACTGCAGCGGAAGCGCCGCTGTCGCACCACCGGGACCAGCGGTTTCCCGCCACTTTTGTCCCAGCGGTTGTAATCCCCCAGGGGAGCGCTGCTTGCAGCGCTGCCAGGGGATAACGAGTCCCCCCTTCCGCCAGCCTTTTCATGGCGGTATAAACCGCCATGAAAAGGCTGGCGGTAAGGGGAGTTGCGGGGCCCCTGGGGGCCCCTGCAATGCCCATGCTACTGGCATGGGCAGTGCAGGGGCCTCCAGCCACGGCCCCATGGAGTTTTTCACTGTCTGCAACTGCACCCGTCACACCGCCGCAACACCACCAGCTCCATTTGGAGCCGGCTCCCGTGTTGCAGCTGACATCCCCGCTGGGCCGGCGGGGATCTCAAAATGGCCTCTGCGGGAGTGTGGCCGCCTGGCGGATACAACTTGGCAGGCGGCAGTATAAATAATTAAAATATATGAACAGCCCCTTCAGCGGGTACCAAGCAACTTATTTACTCCAAAGAGTGCATTAAACAACTTATTTATACCACAGAGTGTATTATGAAATGTAATTAATTTGTTCATTAGCTCACTTACTTCATAATAGTTTTCAGAACTGTTAACTTCATTGTAATCGTTTTCACCAATTTAGAAAAAGTCTAGCTGTGAATAAGAAGTAAAAAAACATGTAAAAGTGCCATCATTCACAACTAATTTGCTGCATCTATGATTGTTCTCTTTAATCATTTGCATGAATTACCATAAACAAAGTAAAAATAAATCATGTTCGATATCTGGTACTAACTCTGTTTTAGGATTTCTGAGGAGGTATGGACAAAAGTGCATCTTAGGTAGAAAGCAGCATCAATAAAAGGAACTGAAAAATCTCTTTCCCCAACAAATAACTCAAGTTAAAATGGGAAGAGAGGTACAGCCTCCCTTCTATGAGGTAGAGTCAGAATGTGTAGTGATGCAGCACCTCTCAAACAGAATGTTTTTGATGCTAGAAAGTTCACTGCATTTCAAAAATGGTTGAAATTCTGTGCAGGTCGAGGGTCAGGTATATTTCCAGTCAGAGCGATTGGGCAGAGGGTGCTTATCGGAAGAGCTGGTTTGTTACTTCTGGACCGCCTGAGAAGTCTAGGTTGCAGAGGTTGGATTTTTGTGCATTCAGCAACCAGGGGTCAGTGATGGGGACTGCTTCTGCAGGGGGAAGATTTGGGGTTTTCAGGGTGTGTTCCTTGTAGCCGTGAAATGTATTCGCATGTATGATTTGTAAGGGCATTGCAGGGAACATTGCAGACGTCAAGTGTGTCAAATGTGACAATGCAGTTTGAGGCTGACTCGTTTGTTGTTTCTTTCTTGTGTTTTTTGTATCTGCATCACTATGCAACCTATGCAGGCTTGAGTGTGTCTTTGATCAGCGTTCACACACTATCTCTGTTTTTGGGCTTGCCCAGATTGTATTCATTTGGTTTTGATTGTGTTTTGTAGCATGCTGTCAGGCAGTGGTGGTGTGTCTGAATTAGGATGGTTTGCTGAGTTCAGTGCTCACCCTTGAAGTGTGTGATGATCTATGGGTCATGGGTTTGAGTACCGGCAGGCCGACTTGTCTTTCCACTCTACCAGAGTCGGTGGGTTAAGTACTTTGGAGTCTTTGGTCACGTGGAAGAGCATCTGGTCTCTTGTGGTGTCGAGGGACCAGATAGACATTGTAGCCTTCACCAATTTGTGGGGAACGGTTAAGAAGGGCTGTGCTGCCTCGGATGGTCATACTCAACCATGTGTTGACTGATGGTACCAGTCTCCCAGGGTCAATTGTCTCGGAGACCCATAGACAGGCAAGGGCATGGGTATCCTCCATCTGTGTATGGGCCTCTGGGAGAAGTTGCTTCTGTAGTCAATGATGGCTTAGTCCAGTGGTTCCCAGGATGTGCGTTTCGGCACCCCGGTGCCCCTGGCTGATTTTAGCTGGAAGTGTCCAGCTCTGGGCCTGGTGCACACAAGCAGCAAACAGATGCAGTCACTGCATGGCCCGAGGGTACACAAATGTTGTGAATGGAGAGAGTAGACATTTCCTGCATTGCACGCACTATTCTCCATACCTTCATCCCAGAACTAGCGAGGCTGGGCTTACATTCTCACTACTCTGCAAAAAAAGAAATGTAATGGGAGCCACGGCCAATTGGTCAAGGAAGCTGTGGGTCGAAAACGTTTGTGAACCACTGACCTAGGCCTAGCTTTCCCACCCAGTTGAATTAATGTAATGCATTTCAATGTAATACAGCCTTAAGATATATGTACTTATTTTATAAGGATTATTCTTTGTATTTTTTGCCATTTTAGTGATAGCCACACTATGTATGTACTTTCTTGTGAAGCTGTTTCGACAATGCTAGAAAGTTAATATTCAATTAATATCACTTCTTGTAATAGCACTTCCTGTGATGTCACATTTTAGAGGGGCCTCTCATGTTCCTATTCTTATCCTGGATCCACCTATTCAAGTCCACTGCTGACATTTCCAGCCTTGTACCACTGTTGTCTATCTCATGGTTACTTCAAAGACAATTATGACCATTGAAATCATCATTTGATGCACATTAGCCTTTTTGTTAGTGTTGTAAACCCCAAAAATTCTCATCTAATTCCTCACATAGATTATAATAGTTTAATTAAAGTGCATCTTTGCCATTTGTTTTAATCTCTGCCCTATCAGCCTGACCATTCTATTGAATTATACTGCTCTATTTATTTCTAAAGTGACTGGAAGTTAATTTCACTAGGTGCTATGCACAATACACTTTGGAGAATATTTATACTTTTTTTTGCATCACATTTGTTTCATTTTTTTAACACAAATTCAGCGCAAACCTAACTCCATATTTATACGTTGATGTTAGACACATCTAACGTCAAAATATAGGAGTTTGCACCATTTTTGGGATGTGTGCACCTACCTTGCTTCAATGAGATGCAAGGTAGGCATTCCCATCTAAAAAAATGGTGCCATCCCCATAGACCCATATTTATTCCCCCACTGTGCTAAAATGATGCACTGGTGGAAGGAGGGGCTAAATAATGGTGCAATGCTTCTCAATTCTTTACTACTCAAAACAGCAGCCAATGAAAAACAATAAACATTAAAGAGGCTTTGAACCCCGCCTCCCATAACCACCAGTTGCAGACCAACATAGCCTATAAACAGGGGAGGTAACAACTGACGTTCTCTTTCTTTGAATAATCAGAAAACCATACAGTGATCAAGTCCAACAAAAGTCTTTGGGACGAAGAGCAATCCACTGAAAATCCAGATAGCCAAGAACGAAAGGACAGCTTGTCAAGACTTCATCCTTGTTTGGCATCCGTGTCTGAAAGAAAAATCCATTATAAGACTCGAGAATCAAAAGATCAAAAATATCCAGGGTGGGAAACAAAAGACTATAATACAAATCATGAATATTAACATTCACTTCAACCTATATAATGGGTGGGATAATCCTCGCCTCTGTGTCCTTAATAGAATCTAAAATTCTTAACGTTACACTAGAAAAGTTTGTATTCTATGTCAGGACCGGAGGCTCCGATTATGCTGGTTTAAAGCTGATCCACCACCAAATTAGACTCATGTGCTATAGGTTTATAATAAAACATTTTAAACATAGAATCACCAGACCAATCAGCCTCTCTAAGAACATCCTCCAATCTGGAACCCAAAAGAAAAGCTTTTGATGCCATGGCCCCCCTGGTGGAAATAGCCCCATATGGAGACATATCAATACCTGCTTCTGACATCACCCAAGAAACCCAACGAGCCAGCGTAGCTGGTGAAACTGGTTTGAAGGGTTTCTGGGTGGAAATAAGAAGAGAACCCAAAGGATCCACTCTGTAACTTGCAGTGCGTTCTTCATATAACTTTAAACATTTGATTACACACAGATTGGCATTATGTGGAAAAGCTGGATACTGAACAGAAGAAGACATACATTTATTATGTGTGGAAATGATAAAGGAAACCCCAGAAGGAGAAAACAACCTCCCTCCTAAAACAAGGGCTTTCACATCTGACACCCTGCAACAAGAAATTAAACAGAGTAACATAGTTAACTTTGTGGACAATTGTTTCATAGATAACAAATTATTCTCTGGCCAATTAGACAAAAAAGATAAAACAACATTCACATCCCAAAGATGTGAATCGCGAGGTCTAGGTGGATGGGCCACTCTGATTTCCTTTCAGCAATTTACAAACCAAAGGGTGTTGCCCCGCCGGTTTATTATTGATCCAAGAATGTCCAGCTGAAATAGCTGATCTAAAATTATTTACCGACCTGCAACATAGACCAGAGTCTGCACACTCGGACAGGAAATGTATAATGTCCTTGACTTCGGATCCCTCGGGATCCACATCTCCTCGAATGCACCAACCCACCCACTTCTTCCATGCCAGGGAATATCGTTTGTGGGTGGAAGGAGCCCCAGCGTGTCGTATAAATGAGGAAGCTGAAGCCGAATTGCCCTGCACTTGTGAGTGTCTCTCGATATCTTCCAGGCCATGAGACACAGCTGACCTGATAGAAGAAGAGGATGCGGGGAACACACTGGATCCAGAAGGAGCTGCGGAAACACCGGGAGCTGAAGAGGAAGGGCAATCAAGAGTTCCAGAAGGGATGGAAACCAAGGTTGACTCTTCCAAAAGGGGGATATGAGAACCGCAGATGCTGCTTGCAGTCGCAAGCACGTTGCTATTCAAGGAATCATGGCAAACTGAGGAAACGCATAATTCATCTGCGATGACCAATCCTGCAGAAACGCATCCGTCGCCATGGCCAGAGGATCTGGCCTCCAAATGAAAAAATGTGGGATCTGGAAATTGAGGTGAGACGCAAAAAGATCCACCTGACAAGGACCCAATAACCCCATAACCTTCTGAAAAACAGAAGGTAGAAGTTTCCAGTCGCTGGCATCCCTCAGGAATCGAGAGTTCCAATCTGCCACTTAGTTGTCTTTGCCTGGAAGAAATTCCGCTATCACCATGATCTTCCGATCCAGACAAAGATGCCAGAACTCCCTGGCAATATTCGCCAGGAGGCGAGACCTTGTTCCCCCCAGACGGTTGATATACTGGACTATGGACACATTGTCCATTTTCAGAAGAATACAACAATTGCTCCAGAGGGGGGACAGAGATCTGATGACAAAGAAACCTGCTTAGAGTTCCAGACAATTGATCTGGAGATGCAATTCTTCTGAGGACTACCTCCCCCCTGTTGAAAAAGGACCGCATCTCGCTCCCCAGCTCCAACGACTGGCATCTGATTCTATCACCACCTCGGGATGTCCCCAAGGATGGCCCTGCTGTTCCATGCTTCCATGTGTGAGTGCCACTACTGAAGCTCTTCCTGGGTTTCTAGAGAGATTGGAACCAGGTGGTCATATGAGAAACCCTATTGAAGGAAATGGATCTTCAATCTCTGCAAGGCTCTGTAATGGAGAGGACCTGGAAAAACTGCCTGAATCGAAGAGGCCAAAAGGCCTACAATCCGAGCTAGGGACCTCAAAGAAACCATCTGTTTCGATAACGCCAGCCTCAACTCTCTCTTGATCGATTTCATTTTCTGAGGAGGAAGAAGCAACTGGGCTTGTACAGAATCCACCTGGAACCCCAGGAACTCCAAGCGTTGGGATGGAATCATGTAGGATTTCTTATGATTGATCACAAACCCTAGATCCTGAAGAAGAGAACTCACCCAAAGCAGGTGTTTCAGTAACAGAGATTGATCTTGAGCCATGATAATCATGTCGTCTAGATAGATTATCAACCAAATGCCTCTCTCGCAAAGGTTTTCCACTACTGGTTTCAAGAGTTTGGTGAACACCCACGGAGCTGAAGACAGCCCGAAAGGGAGAGTGAGGTATTTGTACCAACTGTCTCTCCACAGAAATTGAAGAAACTGTCGGTGAGAAGGCGCAAGGGGACTGATAAGTAAGCGTCCTTCAGATCTAGACGAACCATCCAATCTCCCTTTTGAAGAAGATCTCTTAACAGATGGATGCCCTCCATCTTGAAATGACGATATACCACAAAGGGGTTGAAATGCCTTAAATTGAGTACTAGTCTCTGACCACCTCCCTTCTTTTGCACCAGGAAAACGTTCAGAGGTAGAAGGAAAAGTAATATTGGCCAATTTACTCCTGTGAGGCCACTGTTGGGCAGTAGAAGGGACAGACAGAGATGAAGTATCTCCAGAAGGAAGAGAAGGAGAAGAGCCAGCCAGATCATCAATTTTTTGGATAAGGGTACAAAGAAAAGTAACGTAAGCCGAGGAAATGAAGCGCGTATACAAAGTGCGTGATGAAAGCTTAATAAAATGAATTACGGGCGCAACACCACCCCAGCGCACTTGAAAGAGCAAAGCACCAGAAAATATCATAACCACATAAAATAACCATTTTAATAACCAAGAAGAAATAAAGCACAAAAGGTGAGGCACTTAACTGACTGCGGAGCAGCAAAGAAAGAGGACGTCAGTTGGTGCCTCCCCTGTTTATAGGCTATGTTGGTCTGCTATTGGTGGTTATGGGAGGCTGGTTCAAAGCCTTTTTAATGTTTATTGTTTTTCATAGACTGCTGTTTTGAGTAATAAAGAATTGAGAAGCATAATCGGAGCCTCCGGTCCTAACATAGAATTCAGGAGAGCCCTGAAAGACAAGTCTATGGATGATGGCCATGGCTTTCAAATTATTGCAGACCTTTTACTTGCTCATGAGAAAAATAAAATATTCTGGCCATCTGTAATGGCACACGTATATTATTATAACAATTCTATAGAATTAGCAGCTCAGAACATATTTAATAATTCAAAGATTGCAGTAAGGTTTAGTTATCCGTTAAAGTCCAATCAAATAAACGTTTGCCAACATGCTAGTGCAGCCTGGTCGCCCTAAAAATGTAAAGGTATCCACAATGAGGGGGTCTTTGATGGTTATTTGATCTCCCCCTTACTTTGGCTCCTACAGAACATTACTGATGACCAATTGTACAATGGCCCACTCTTTCACTAAAACCACAGCACTATTTCCAGAATGATGTTGATCTTAGTACCGTACGGACATAATAAATGTTCCTCTTGGCACAGCCTGTCCCATTCCCCACCACCACCACCCGAGATCAATTTAAGCTGCCCCACCTACACAAGCTTTCGTCTGTATGGGAAGCCCTTGTACCTGTTTCAAGATTAGTGATATGTTGTTAGATCTAAGCCAGTCCATTGAGAGGGAGGACCACCACATTTTTAATGAGTTGCAGATCCCTAACGATTCTTCTCCCCGCAGTTCAAGAAAGAAAAAGTATTTCAAAATCATTCTCAGTAAGTTGAATTCTATCCCACCAGCGACCCGAAATGTATTTCATATGAAACTTCAAGACGGAGCTGACTTCCATGTATTCTAACAAGATCTATTTTCCTAGTGGACCTTATCAATCTGGAGCTCTGGTCACCACTTAATTGATCAATTGCCCTCACCCTGTTCTCTACTGCCTGTACCACAAAAAATGGGATTCGCAGACCTTTCATCGTGGGTCAAACACCTACACACTCTTTATGATGGTCTTTGCCCCTCAATGACTGTTTTTTTTCCCAGGGATACCCACCCCTCCAATCTCCTCCTGCTCTCTCTACCCTGACCGTGGGCATTGTGCCATCTCCAAATGCAGTGCTGTTTAATTTGGCGTTTATGTTCAGGCGGCATAATGTAAGTTGACAAAATAAACGTGGCACAAAGCCTGCCTCCCCAATATCAGACTTACCTTCTAATGAATGTATGAAACTATGCAACATGCCAATATGTAGAGTACTGTTATCTATATTAAATTTTGTTTATGCTAAACAAAATTGCTAAATAGATAAGTAAAGAACTACTCAGGAAGTTATCTGTGTCATTTAAATGCATATGCCTTCAAGATGTACCAGATGATGGAGAGCTCACGTCCTCTGAATCAGATGGTGGAGAAGTGAGAAAGGGTGAGCCTGAATGAGGCAGATTCAGGGCCATGGCTTTTATGGACTCCAGACATTTGGTCAACTTCAATACGGTCACATTAGAAATAGGGTGACCCCCTAGCAGTGCTAATGTCCTTGGATAAGAACCTCAATATAATACGGAATTGGCCCTCCACCGTCCTATGCAGGATGAAGCGTCAAGTGGTTGAAAAGATGACCTGAACTGCTTTTACTTAACTCTTTGTTGTTTCATATAAATGGGGGTGGATGTTAGGTGCAGTGTCTTCAATAAGGACTGCACTGAGGCTGCTAACGGCATTCACTCAAAGAATTACCTTTACTGATTCAATTAAAGAGGTCATACTTATACGTGAAGTTGATCTCAGAACCCTAGAGGTTTAACTATTGTTAGGAGTGATATCAATTACCATATTTGGAGTAACAATATATGATGTCACATAATGTTTGCTACCAATGCCAATTCGAGAAGCGACATCAGTGAAGTTATGTCAATGTTCAAAATAAATATATTCTAACGAAAATCTCATGGAAATAGAGCCATGACTAACTGTTCCAATGTATGAGTGCTATGAGCAGGAGACTGTCCAGACTGAATGTGTAACATACATTATTTCAAACTAGTTATTTGCTTGTGGTGGGAGTTCTCTTGCAAAACGCTACTAACAACTATACAGTGGCGTCTGTGTGCTTTAGATGTGGGTACATTTAGGGAGTAGTGGATTGCAGGACAATGCTTTGCAAGAAACAGTTGATAGAAAACATTAACTCATCCGACAAGGGAGAGAGTTTAGAAGGATATCAGCACTTCAATAGCTCCTAAAAAGATGAGAATGCTTTTTATCAGAGCAGTCCTGAACCGAAAGGATGAGAAAGGCGTGCTGGTCAGAAAAGTCTGATAACTTAGGACTTTGCAGATCAACTAGGAAGGAACCTCTCCAGCCAGAGTTGATCATCACTTATAGGGCATACCACTGCAGGAAAGCTTTTTTCAGTGAAACAAGAAGGGCATTTTCAGTGTGGACAGGAGCCACCCCAGACGTTAAGCTATATTCAGCTGATGCTCTCCACCTCCATGTTATGTGTGTGCTTTTGTGATACAGGAGAGGGGACCTTGAAGGGGGCTACCCCGTTCCCCGTGTTCTTTTGCCACCACTGGTAACTTTCCGTTCTCACTGCACCCCTGCTATTTTAGGAAACCCGCATTAAATACTCACCTGTTCCTGCAGTTCCTGGGTATTCATGTCGAGAAAGTGTTTAGTCTTGAGGGAGTGACATTAAGAAGGCTGCATAGCTAGATTATCCAAACGCCAGGGAGAAGAGGTGAGTCTTTAAGGATCTATAAATGTTAAGTAGTCATTTTGCAGTCCCAATTGAACTACTAGGTAATTTAATCATTTGTTGTGGAGTCAAATCAAATCTGTTAGCAGGCAGCTGCTGCGCCTTCTTGGCGGTAAAGGAACAAACCCTTTTTCAAGGTTGGTCAGTGAACCTTCTTGGATTGTATTGCGTACAATGCAAATAGTTTTAGAGTTTGCTCTTTATTTTACTGGGAACCAGTGGAGGTCTTTCAGGGTTAGGGTGATGTAGTCATGTTGTTTCAAACCAAACAACAGGAAACTATGCCGATTTGAACCCTCTTGAGTTCTAAGGGAGATATGTGCATAAATTGTTGCAGGAACTCATGTGAGAATTGACTAAGACTAGGAGGGGGGCGGGTTGGCATGTGCTGCCTTTCTTGGACAATAATGTAAGCTGTTTGTTTAGATTTAACATTAGGTTTCCACAATCTTATGTGTTTCAGTCCATTATTCGGGCCTGTTTTACCACATGGGTTAAAACTCTACAATGTGTTTGTATTTAGACTTGTTAGTTATATTTTGCTTTGTTTGCAGCCCTGGTGAAGTCGTAGCGTGAATATCCAGTGTCAAAACACGTGTTGGCTGGCTGTGGACACGTTTAATAAAGAACACACCTGGATTAAGAAAAATCTGAAGAACATTTGAATCTTTGAGCCAAATTGCACAATTGGTGCTCAAACAATCAGTGTGTGCTTGAGGGCTTATAATATTGTAAGTTGTTTGATTGGGGATGCAGGGTTGATATCCCTCCCCTTTAAGCACTGCTAGTAAATCGTATTCATGTTATCTCTTTTGTGTACTGTGTATGAGCGCTGGTTTCCTTAATTCACCCCCCCCCAGGTTACTATTGTGTGAGAACTTCACCTGTTCTCAAAACGTGGGAAGTTCTGAGACAGTGAATCAAATGTGAGGAGTCAGGCAAGACTGAGAAAAATGAGTATCTGTCGTTTTGGTACAGTTCAGTCAATGAATCAGCACAGTAATGCTAGAACCCCGAATCAACAATTACAATTTTGGGATTAAACATAGCCTTGAACCTGTCGTCTCTCAAAAGTAGATGAGGTCAGATATTCGTGGAGGGTGAGCCCACAGAAGTCAAGGGAAGAAAACAGCTTTTAGGGGTTAGGAAGGTTTGCTGGGCCTTAACCCCTTTGAAATATATTGGATGCATTTGACATAGAAGGTGAGTGAAAAAGATGCCCAGGTAGTTGACAATAGCCCTGACACAGGCCATGCATCTCGTGTTAGACTAACATGTTCCTGCAAGGCTTAAATATTGTAACGCAAATATATTGCACTTGGCAGTTCTAGAATAAGCTGAGTTGATAAAACATAGGCAACAGGCAAGGGCCTTTCGTTGCCTGCACTGTTGCCTGTGCTTTGGATAGAACCCTTCCCTGTCCTTGCACAGCAATGACTGGTGCCCCACGCCCTTTCCACAGGACGATCACTCAAAACACAACCATGGCTGCCAGGAGAAGGTGCACTGTGAGATTTGAACAACTAAATCCACAAGTTAAGAGACTGTGGCCCATATTTATACTTTTTGATGCAAAACTGCGCTAACCAGGTTTTGTGTCAAAAAGTTTAGTGCTGACTAGCGCCCTTTTTTAATGCTACCCGTGTGTCATATTTATACTATGGCGCTGGGTGGCGCTAAAAATAGGTTGGAGTACTTTTTCCTGATGCTAGCCATTGCGCCTTGTCGTAAGGCAAAATGACGTTAAGGGAGGAAAAATGTCTGTAATCCTGTTTACGACATGTAAACACGTCGCAAAACGGAAATGCGACATTTTTGCAAGCAATAGTGTCAAAAAGAGACACTAACAGAGTAAACAGTGCAAAGGAGAGGCAAAATGGACCCACAAAGCCAGGAGAGATCCCATACAATCAGGAACCAGCCAGGAGGACATTGACAAGACCCAGGGGAGAGAGAAGAAAAAGAGGAAGTGTTGTTTCAGTGAAGAGGAGCATGAAATACTGGTGAGAGAGGTGACGGAGCACCAAAAGCAACTCTTAATCACCTCAAAATTGCCATTTGGAAGAGGAGAGGCAATTTGGCAGCAGATAGTGGAGAAGATTAACAGTGTGGCAGAGGTCAGGAAAACTGTCACTGAGTGCAAGAAACGCTGGCATCACTGCAAGCAGAGGACAAAGGAAAAATGGCAAGGAACAGGAAGGCAGCACTGCAGACCGGAGGTGGGAGTCCAGCACCACAAGAGGACCTCGATGAGATGGAGGAGATGGTTGCAGCGGTCATCCCGGAAGAAATCGTCACTGGTATCGCAGGACAGCGCAGACTACCAGGAAATAACGCATATGCAGAGTAAGTTGCATGGGGGAAAAAGATGCCAAAATATCAAGTGCAAGAAGGGGAAGGCACATAGCCTATACACAATGCATGTCAGCCCTGCAAATCAGGCAGTGGAAAGGGCAAAGAGCTAGGGCATGGGATCCCCTGCACTGCCCATGCCAGCTGTGTGGGCTGTGCAGGGGCACCCAGGGGCACACCACAACACCAACAACCTCTGAATGGGGGTTCACCGCCATGTCAAGGCTGGGGGAAATGCTGAAACAGACCAGGAGGGTACCGTTGAAAGTAAAACTGGTCTGGTGGCACAGGACAGCTGGTATTACCAGTGTATGTAAACTGCAGGAAACTGCCCAGTGCCAGTCCATTGGCCCCAGGGGCATTCCCAATTGACAACAGTTGCCACTACCACCTGTGCTGTTGGCACTGCTCATTTAGGAAATGACAGTTCGGTGCCCATAGAACACGCACACTCGAAATGAGGGTTCAGTATGACTACGTGAGCAATCACATCAATCCCTATTCAAGTGCAACTCCTGCTAACTGGTCATGTCCATAGACTCAATACCCATCAGGCACTGTCACATACATAATGATGTACACAGAAGTAATCTCATAACCATGCTGGGCATCCCTGTGCCTGTGTCACATTAGCTGCAATGACACCATGCAGCATCTCAGGTATCATAGTGCACAGAGGACTGCATTGAGGGGGAGGACATATGTGTGTAGGAAGGCAAAATACCCGCACAGTCAAAAGAGGAAATTGAACTCTGCCAGGTCCATCAGTGAAATGCAATGTAGCACACATACACGAACAGTAACATGAGGAACTAGCGTAACAAGAGCCTTGTCTTGGCAATGCCATGAATGGGGTGGTGCTATGTCTAAGCACCTCATAGGTGTATGTGAAACATGAAAGACTGGGACAGGGGCATGTTGACATGGGTGGTGCTGTGGTATCAGCACAGCAACACCCATTGCAAGGCCTCATCATGCAAATGGAAGCATAGGGAGGGTTGATGTGGACAAGAAGGTGGCAAGCCACAAATAGGACATAACTCACACTTAGAAGATGAGACGCACACAATTGTGCAACATTCCCTACATGTGACTTACAGGTGAGGCATCCTGCGGTACCCAGACCCACACAATATGTGGCGATAGCACACTGCCCTCTTCTGGAACGCCCTGAGTTCCTCAGCGTCTCTGATGGCGACTGTTAAATTGGGACAGGCAACCATCAGTGTCAGCATTGTGTAATGTATGTACAGATGATACTCTAACACTCTACCTTGATTTGCACATGTACACCAAATCACATTCCAAATAATTCAATGTCACTGATGAATGTAACGGCAGCGCTGCCTACCCATCATGTCATTGACACCAAAGCAATGCACAACAAGAGTTGGAACCAAAAAAACGAATCTGTGCATTGATTTAGTGCAATTTGTCACAATGCAAAGGCAGCAACAACTACACATGGGCCAGGCCCACTAATATTCATCGTCTGAGTCAACTTTAAACCACTCAACACCAGTAACTAATAGGTGTCATTGGAAGAATGGTATGCAGTTGCTAATCATAAGGGGTCAGTGTTGATTGGGACACATGCAAGCCTGATTGAGATGACTGCCATCTACACTGTGACCATCACATCTACCTACAAACATGTTGTTCCCTTAACTCTGTGCCTCAAGGGGGATGGGCTTGCAATCCATCATCACAACTGTGGAAGTAAACCACTAAGTCATGTCCACTTATACATGGAGTTAGGGAGTGGACCACATGTGAGGAGGGCTGCAACCTAGGAAGCAGGTATCCATAGGTCATTCACATCTACATTAATGTGTCCAGGTGTGGACACCCATCAACACTTGCTCTGGCAACACAATTCTCTAAACAGCCACATTGATGCCAGGACACATCTGGCCTTGACCTGCATGCACGCCTATTACATACCACATAAGTGTCACGTGAATGGAGTACAACTAATGGGGCACCATGCAGGGGGACAGTTACCCACCCGTTACCCACCCGTTACCCACCCAGTCCTACATGTACATTACAATACAGGGATGCACCAATTAGTGTGGAATACTGGTGCATCACTGTGTTGTGTGAATGACGGTATGACCCAGTGCCAATATACTGAGAGTGGTGCACTTCCAAGTCACATATGGGTCAACCTGTCCACAAGCATTGCATGCAGCACGCCAACACATCTGCTACTGTCACTCAGGAGCATTCTACAGTACATGTATATCAATGGGATACACACCAACAGGGCCACCGATCACCACACCCAGGTGGTCCAGCAGATCCTGCTCTCTGGCCACCAATTCAGCCCAGCGATGCTTTAGCTGGTGCTCCTTATGGCTGGTACGGTACAACTTCTTCAGGTGGTGGATCACCTTGCCCCACCGCAGCCGCTTCACCTCCGTCTGATACTCCTGATTCACTCTGCCCCCCATGGCGAGCATCATAGGTAAGAAGTGGCACACCAGCCACACAAAGCCTCCAAGCTCCTCCGTCCCCCATCCGTGTCAACCTCGCCCTTCCTGACATGTCCCTCACGCACAATATGAAACAGTAAATAAGAAAAAAAATGACAAAAAAAGGAAAGTTACATCCCAAACTTATGAACCCCAACTCATCTAATACCCAGACAGTACAAGTAAAAAGAGAAATACAGTAAACTACACAAAATCACAGACACTGGTACAAGTAACAGTCAGAATTCACAACAGACACAAGAGAGATACCACAAGATACAAAAATCGCTTGCAACACACAACCAACACCAAGACACAGCCACACAGTTGAAAGATGCGCAGACTGTAAAGTGAAAGTGAAAGTTCAATGTGACAGGACAGTAAGAATGGAGGCTTTCAGGCGTATCACTTTGGGCTAGTACAGTTTTATTTTCAAATTGTGTTCCTTTCTTTACACGGTTGTTTCTCTTTTCCTTTCTAGCATTTTCTTTTCTTTTAGTAGATCATGTTTGTAAATCTTCTGGGATTATTTTTGTTCTTGACTCTGTTTCTTCTTTCTTCTATCTTGACTTTCAGCTGGACGTCTCACAGACCAACCGGGGAAGTGTATAGGAAAAAAGGAGACATAAAACAGGCCTTTAGCAGGTATGTTTTGTTTTTAATTCTCTTTTCCCTTTTCTTTCTGACCTTTGTATTTTCCTTTCTCTCTGCTGTCTCTTCTCCTCGTTTTCCCTTTTCTTTCTTCCTACTCTGGATTGCCTTGAAGCCCTTTTTCTTCTCTCTTGCTCTCCCTGTCTCTCTTTTTATATTCTCTTGGTTGCCTTGACTTGCTCTTTCCCTTTTGGTGCACTAATTATAGTTGTTATGTTCTTTCTTTTACAATATCTGGTGCTCAGTGAGAAAATTTGTCACAAAAAAATAATAATAATAAGCTCTGTGCCCCTCCCCCATGATTTTCTTCTTCTGCCCCACTCCCCCCCTTTTCTTTTTCTTAAATTTTAAATCTCCTCCCCCGTGTCCCTGTTAGGCTATAGCCTGTACCTGAATGAGCCATGTTCTTCCAGAATGTGGCCGGCCCGTCCGCATCTCCTTTCTCCAAGGCGTCCTCCGCGTTTGTTGTGTCCGTAGCAGTCGGCGTCTCTCCTCCTCGCAGTCCTTTCCCTGGTCCCGCCGTCACGCTTCCTCCGACTGTCGTGTTTGTCGTCCTCCTTCTGTTTTCCTCTCTCCCTGAATTCCGTCTGTCCTCTTCTTGTACGGGGTTTAAAACCCCTATTGCTTCTGGGTCCTCTTGGCGGTCCCGCTTCCCGGGAGATCCCGCCTCTTCCAGGTTAGCGTTCTCACTCTCCTGAATGCCCCTGCGGTATGTCTCGTCCAGGGCCGGTTCCGGCACCTCGTCACATCCACTCCCCCTAGAAAGTTGCTGTTGAAGCCACTTATCGGAGGGATATCGAGATAAGTAATCTGCATTGGTAAGAAGGGATCCAGGAGAGTGTTGTATCTGGAAGGAAAAAGATTGCAAGGATAAGAGCCATTGCAGTGCACGAGCATTCGTGTCTTTGTGTTGAGATAACCAGGCCAAGGCGGCGTGATCCGTAAGCAAAGTAAAGAATCAACCTGATAAATAATATCTAAGCATTTCGATGGCCCATTTTATTGTGAGACATTCCTTTTCTACTGTGGGATAATGTCTTTCCCGGGGCAACAGTTTTCTGCTAAGGTATTCAATGGGGTGATACTCTCCGTCCTCACCTTTCTGAGACAAAACAGCTCCTAACCCTTGGTCGGATGCGTCGGTTTGGACTTGGAAGGGCTTGTGGAAATCTGGGCAGTGTAAAACAGGTTCAGTGGTCAGTAAATGTTTCAACCATTGAAATGGTTCTTTCTCCAACTCTGTTAGGCGGGGTATTAGATTATGTTTATTCTTTTCAAGTAGGGCGGTTAGAGGAGCCGTAATATCGGAAAAGTGGGGAATAAAACGCGTATAATACCCTACCATGCCTAGGAAGGCTCTGACATCTTTTTTCCGCTTTGGAAACGGGATTTGGGTTATAGCGTATACTTTTTCCATTTGTGGCTTCATGGTTCCATGTCCTATCACATATCCTAAATAGTTGATGGTATCCTGTCCTAATTTGCACTTTTCTGGATTTGCTGTTAGGTCTGCCTGTCTGAGAGCTTTCAATATGCTAGACAAGTGTGAAATATGGTCCTCCCATGTTTCACTATAAACAACAATATCGTCTAAATATGCAGCTGCGTAACCTTGAAAAGGCCGTAATACCATATCAATTAGTCTTTGGAAGGTGGCTGGCGCTCCATGGAGGCCAAAGTGTAGGACTGTGAAGTGATATAAACCTGAAGGTGTCGTGAAGGCTGTTTTTTCTTTATCACTTTCCTCTAGGGGAATCTGCCAGGTCTAGGTCTAAAGTAGTCATTTGTTGTGCCTTGCCTAAGTGTTCTAGGAGGTCATCTATCCTTGGCATGGAGTATGTATCAAAATGGAAAAGAGCATTTTCAATGCAAAACCAGATAGAACCATCCAGTTTCGGGACCAGGGATATCGGTGAACACCAAGGGCTAGATGAGGGTTCAATAATCCCTGCTTTCAACATCTCCGTAACTTCCTTTTCAACCATCTGTTTTCTAGATTCTGGTATTTGGTAGGGTCTTTGTCGGGACACACGATCGCCTACAGTACGAATATGATGTGTTATTAGATGGGTCTTACCCGGTATTTTTGAAAAGACATCAAGGTTAGTAAGTACTATGGCCCTCATTCTGACCTTGGCGGTCGGCGGAGAGGCGGCGGTCGGACCGCGAACAGACCGGCGGTCCAAAAAATGGCATTCTGACCGCGGCGGTCACCGCCGCGATCGACCGCCACTTTCCCACTCCGACCGCCACGGCGGTCATGACCGACGGGCTGGAGTTTGCGCACTCCGGCCCGGCGGTCGACCCAAGACTGCCAACCGTATCATGACCCTGCTTACCGCCGCGGTTTTTGGCGGTCGGGAATCGCCATGCGAACCATGGCGGTAGGCACTATCGGGGCCAGGGAATTCCTTCCCTGGCACTGATAGGGGTCTCCCCCACCCCCCACTACCCCCCACGAGTCCTCCCCCCACACCCTCCACCCCCCCAGAGGTGGTACGAACCCCCTGCCCCCCCCACCCCGACATGCACATACACGCACCCCGACATGCACGCACCCCCAACATGCACATATGCACACCCCCTACACACACACATACACAACGGGGGCACATACCCGCACACATACATGCCAACATGCGCACCCGCCGAACTACACACATTGCCCATAGGCACAGCAGCACCCCCCGCCCGCATGCACGCACTCACACACCCCCTCTACACACCCCCATGCACGCACACATCACACAACACCCCCCCACCCCCTCCCCTCACAGACGATCAACTTACCTTGTGCGTTGGTCCTCCGGGAGGCGACGGGAGCCATAGGGACGTGACCGCCAACAGAAGGCCGCCAACAGAAGACCGCCACACAGAAATGTGGGTCGTAATTCTGGGGGCGGTGTTCTGCTGGCGTGGCGGTGGAGGTTGACCAGTCTCCACTTTCCCGCCGACCGCCAGTGTGGCTGCTGGCGGTTTTCCGGCAGAACGCTCCCAGCGGTCGGAATACGCGCAGCGGCATACCGCCGCGGTCGGCGGTCTTTACCGCGGCGGTAACTCGGCGGTCTTGCGAAAAGACCGCCAAGGTCAGAATGAGGGCCTATGTGTTCTAATTGAGAATGCTGTGTAGGTGTGAGGTTGGTATCAAAATGGGGGATAATAATTCCATTTTCCTCTGTCGGACTCGTAGGATACATGTGTATTTCTGTCTCGGAACAGGTAGAAATGTACAAGTTACTGGCCTGATTTTCTTTTTCATGCCATACTTTCAAGAGATTAATGTGATATATCTGGCCTCGATTTGACCTGGCTATTATCTCTATTCTGTAGGTCACCGGAGTTACTTTCTCTGTCATGCTATAGGGTCTCTGCCAGTGAGCCAGTAGTTTGTTCTCGGTAGTCGGTAAAAGAATCAATTCTCCTTGACCTACTGCTAATTCATGGGGTTTACTTTGGGCATCATAATAGGTTTTATGTTTCTGTTGAGCATCTTCTAAATTCTTATGTACCTCCTCCCAGATGGTGTGTAAACTTTCTTTAAGTTCACTGGTATATATCAATACATCTTTTATTTCCTATTCTGTTTCTTCCCATTGTTCTCCTAGCATCTCTAACAAAGTAATGCAGTTGTCTCCTGAAGAGGAGTTCAAAGGGACTATGGGGGTCATTCCAACCCTGGCAGTCGGTGTTAAAGCGGCGGTAAAACCGCCAACAGTCTGGCGGGAAAAAAATGGAATTCCGACCCTGGCGGAAACCGCCAACAGAGACCGCCACATTAACACACCCCCCGCCACGGCGGTACAAACAAACAGCGCGGCGGTCACCGCCAACAGACAGGCGGGAGACAATGTACCGCCCACTGTATCACAACCTACCAATCTGCCACCTTTTCGGGGGCGGTAGCCCCGCCGATAAAAACACGGCGGAAACAGCCATTTCGAAGGGAAAACGCTCACCTCCATACACCCCACGAGGAATCAGGACAGCATGGAACCCGAACTCCATAGTGTGCAATGGGTGGGTGCCCGTGTACCCCAGTGCTTGCATTCCTGTGTGGGGGCTTTTGTGACGGTGGTTTGGGAGGGGGAGGGGGAGGGGGATGTGCAGTGGGCATGCTTTGGTGATGGGTGTCCATGCTTTGTGGTCGCATGCAGCGCTTGGGGTTGGGATGAGTGGGTTGTGATGGTGAGACATTTGCAAGGAGTAGGTGTGATGGGGGTGAGGGTGGGGGTATGAGTTGGCATGCTGGTGGGGTGGGGGGGATGAAGTAGTAAAGATGAGACTTACCAGAGTCCATTCCTCCAGATACTCCTGCGAGGCCCTCAGGATGCAGGATCGCCAAGACCTGCTCCTCCCATGTTGTTAGTTGTGGGGGAGGGGGTGGTGGTCCGCCGCCAGTCCTCTGAACTGCAATCTGGTGTCTTGAGACCACAGAACACACCTTCCCCGTAGGTCGTTCCACCTCTTCCTGATGTCATCCCTAGTTCTTGGATGCTGTCCCACTGCGTTGACCCTGTCAACGATTCTGCGCCATAGCTCCATCTTCCTAGCTATGAAGGCTGTTCTGCACCTGTGATCTGAACAGCTGTGACATCACCAAAGCATGCCCACTACAGATACCCACACAGATCCCCAAACCAAATATCACACAAGGTCCTAGACAAGAATGTAAGTACTGGGGTACAGGGTCACCCACCCATTGCACACCATGGCACACACAGATGCACTAATCATGCCTTTACACCCCTGTAGGACCCCTACCCAACGTCACCGGACAGGAGGTTCCAGACATGTCCACCCCCCCCACATAAGAGGCCCACAGTGATGACAGCAGCTCTGTCTAACTGGATCTAGATGACCAGCCCGGCCCATCTGGGACCTCGGGACAGTTGGTTCCCCACACACTGGCACATGCCACCACAGAGCCTCCCCCCTTAGGAAACACCAGCACAGCAGTGGCAGTGGGCACATGGTTCAGGGGACAGAGGAACAGGAAAACAGGGGAACTGGGAGGACTGCTGTGCGACAGGGGGACCATCATTCCCAGGAGACAATGGCAACTGTACTGGCCAAGTTTCAGGAGACCCAGCAGCTGCAGGAGGAACAGTATTTGGGGATCAGGGAGGAACTCAAGTCCATCAACACCACCTTGGTCACCATTGTAGGGGTGCTGAAGGACCTCGTGAACACCAGGAGGGACACTGTGGCACAACAAGGGGCCCCTGACACTAGCCTAGATGATGAACAGCCCACCACCTCCGCCGGCGCTAGTGGGCAGGAGGCACCGCCACAGGACCACAACACCAGCACCCCAACCCCTGCAGATGGAGAACCATCCCGCAAACGGTCCCTGAGATCCAGGAACAAGACAGAGAACATTGCCAAGACCCCCGCCAAGAAATGAGACCACCCTGAATGTCATCCTTCTGTCCCACTTCGTCACCCTGTCCATCCTTAAACTGCCCTAGCTCCAATTCCTATGCTCATTTGGACAATGCACCTGTGAGACAAATAGACTGGACTCTGCCATGGACATTCCTCCACCATCACCCCTGACCATTTTACAAACCCCTCCACTAATTAGCACTTAAATAAACACCCTTGAATCACAAAACAATCTGGAGTAAGTCTGTGCTTTCACTAATGTGTATTTGCAGTAACTGAGGAAAATAGCAATGTCAATTGTATTGTCAACATACCTATGTCACACAGCTCTAGTCCATAAGGTAACATAGCAGAGGTCACACAGTGGGACCCACATCTGTGAAATGGAAAGGCAAAGTAACAGGTCAGGGTCCATACACTGGGTGAAAGTGACAGACATATGATAGGTCTAACTATTGTATGAGATGTAGGAGGCTGTGACGTCTTCTTACCTTTGTCTCACTGGAAGTATTGCTGGATCACATTGTTTCTGTTGTCAATATCCTCTTCTTCTGCCTCCTCTTCTTCACTGTCCACAGGCTCCCCAGCTGCCACAAGACCTCCTTCTGGACCATCCTCCTGCAGAAAAGGCACCTGTCGTCGCAAAGCCAGGTTGTGCAGCATACAGCAGGCCACGATGATCTGGCACACCTTCTTTGGTGACTAGTATAGGGAACCACCTGTCACATGGAGGCACCGGAACCTGGCCTTCAGGAGGCCGAAGGTCTTTTCTATCACTCTCCTAGTTTGTCCATGTGCCTCATTGTAGCGGTCTTCTGCCCTTGTCCTAGGATTTCTCACTGGGGTCAGTGGCCATGACAGGTTGGGGTAGCCAGAGTCACCTGCAAATATGGAGGGACAACTGTTAGACACACACTAACCCGTAGGGACAACCCCAGACCCAGACAACTATTCACACGGTATAGGGTCCTTGTCCTCACCTATTAGCCACACACGGTGCCTCTGGAGTTGCCCCATCACATAAAGGATGCTGCTATTCCTCAAAAGTGTCATGCAGTGTGCCAGGAAACTTGGCGTTCACATGGGAGATGTACTGGTTGGCCAAACACACCATCTGCACATCCATTGAATGGTAACTCTTCCGGTTTCTGTACACCTGTTCACTCCTGCGGGGGGGGGGGGGTACCAAGGCCACATGTGTCCCATTAATGGCACCTATGATTTTGGGGATATGTCCCAGGGCATAGAAGTCAACTTTCACTGTGGGCAAATCCTCCACTTGAGGGAAAACAATGTAACTGCGCATGTCTTTCAGCAGGGCAGACAACACTCTGGACTACATGTTGGAGAACATAGGCTGGGACATCCCAGATGCAAGGGCCACTGTTGTTTGAAAAGACCCACTTGCCAGGAAATGGAGTACTGACAGGACCTGCACTAGAGGGGGGATCCCTGTTGGATGGCGAATAGCTGAAATCAGGTCTGGCTCCAACTGGGCACACAGTTCCTGGATTGTGGCACGATCAAGCCTGTAGGTGACTATTACATGTCTCTCTTCCATTGTCGACAGGTCCACCAGCGGTCCGTACACCGGAGGATACCTCACCTGCCCCAGCGGACCTGCCCTATGGACAAGAACAGTGAGCACAGGGTCAGCCAGCACTGAGGTAGTTAAAAAAATATTTTATTCCACACATTTGTCAATCCGCTATGTGCCTGTCTCTGTGTGTATGCAAGGCCTAGATATGTGTGACGCATTTACAAATAATGTCATGTGGCCCCCTGAAATGGCGGCTGCCTGACCTTTGTGGTGGGACAAGGGTAAATGAGGTAACTGCGCTGGTGTTGTACACCGTCGTGGTAGGTGGTCGAAGACCGCTGCTCAATCCTGCATTGGTTAACATTGGACCCTATGGGTCCCAGGAGCCAATGACGATGTACGCCAGCGGTGACGGTACGCACCGCCGCGGATGTGACCGCCATTTTCTCTCTGTTCACTCACTTGATATCTGACCTTCGACAGGAGAGGACCTATATTGCAAGTGCTGCTGTGACCTGTGTCTGGAAGCGACGATGGCTCATGTGTCTGGGGAAAGGGCCCCTGCCTTCCCTTCGGAGGAGTTGGAGAAGTTAGTGGATGGGGTCCTCCCCCAGTACATGCTGCTCTACGGTCCTCCAGACAAACAGGTGAGTACACTGTGAGCCTGCTGTATGGGCAATGCCTGTTTGGAGTGGTGTGGATGGAAGATACGGGGGGGACTGAGGCCTGCATGAGCGGACGGTGAGTGTATGTGCGTCAGGGCAAGGGTGGGAACGTGGGCCAATGACTGTGATGGTCCGGACGGTTAAAGTTTTTCCTTTTGCCCTGTACCATTCCTCTAGGTCAACGCTCACCAGAAGAAGGATATTTGGCGTGCCATCGCCAAGGACGTCCGGACCCTGGGGGTCCACCACAGATGGAGCACCCACCCCAGAAGAGATGGGAGGACATTCGCCTCTGGAACAAGAAGATAGCGGAGGCCCAGCTGGGGATGGCCTCCCAATGTGGGATGGGTGCCCGTCGCACCATGATCCCCCTGATGTTCTGGATCCTGGTGGTGGCGGAGTTGGACGGGCACTTGAGGGTATCACAGCAGCCACAAGGGGGTGAGTACAGTCACATCCATCTGACTCTGCGTGCAGGTGTCTGGGTGGGGGAGGTGGGTAGTGGGTTCCCCTATGCCAGGGCGAGCTTTTTAGGCAAGGGCCCTTTGTGAGGCAGGCTATGTGGCACCCCAACCCCACCAGTGCTAAGAGCCATCTCCACCTAGTCAGGCTCCTGTGACTTCCATGTGTGCAGCAATTGGGCATAGGCCTTGTTCCCCATGTCCCTAAGATTAATTAGGGAACTCTAAGTATATGGCGTAGTGCAGAGGGCTGCTGTGTCTGTTGTGTCCGCCAACGGTAGCGGTATTGCATGCACTGAACATATCTTTCTTCTTTCTCCCCCCCCCCTTTTTGTGGTCTCCCTGTTGTGTGCATTAGCATCATCAGGCGGAGGAGCAGTGGCACCGGAGTAGGAGGGAGCAGCATCCCACATGGCCCCGGAGGGCGCGACAACGGAGTCTGAAGCCACCAGTGGGACTGAGGGTGAGGGGAGCTCCATGACGGGGACAGGAGCAGAGACCAGCAACACCGACTCCTCCTCTGATGGGAGCTCCTTTGCGGTAGTGGGCCCCTCTGTGCCCACCGTATCTACAGGTACAACCACCACCCCCCTACCAGCACCGCCATCCCAGCAGCCCCTCAGCGTGTGTCCTTTGGCTGCTCACCCAGGAGGGTGGGCATCTCCTTCGCCCCAGGCACCTCAGGCCCTGCCCCAGTCAGCCCTGCTGCCCTCAGTGAGGAGGCTATTGACCTCCTGAGATCCCTCACTGTTGGGCAATCTACCATTTTGAATGCCATCCAGGGTGTAGAGAGGCAGTTGCAACAAACAAATGCATACCTGGACGGCATTCATTCTGGCCAGGCAGCCCAACAGCGAGCATTTCAGGCTCTGGCCTCAGCACTGATGGCAGCCATTGTTCCTGTGTCCAGCATCCCCCCTCCAACCTCCTCCACCCAATCCCCTGTACCTCAGCCCATTCCAAGCACACCATCAGACCAGCATGCACACACCTCAACACCCAAGGGTGGCTCTGGCAAACATAAGCACCACACATCCCACAGGCACTCACACAAGCATCATACCCATGCAGACATACCAACATCCACTGCCTTCACTGTGTCCCCCTCCTCCTTGTCTCCCTTCTCCCTCTCAGTCTCGTCTCCACTCACACCTGCATGCACTAAATCCTCAGCCACTACCTCCATCACCAGCACACCCATCACCACACACCGCTCACATGCACTCACCACCCCACTACCATTCACACATCCCCTGTGTCCTCTCCCAGTGTGTCTGTGAGCCCTCCTCCCAAAATACACAAACGCAGCCACACACCCACCCAACAGCCATCCACCTCACAACAGCCTCCAGCCCATGCACCTTCACCCAAAGTCAGCAAACGTACACCTCCTACAACCACTACCTTTTCCTCCACTCCCAAACCCCCTCCATCTACCCATCCCAGTGTGTCTAAAAAACTTTTCCTTTTTAATGTTGACCTCTTCCCTGGACCTCCACCCCCACGTCCGTCCCCTACGGCCCGCCTTTCCAGGACCCAACCCAGCACCTCAGCCACCACATCACCGGGCACAGTGGTGCCAGCAATACAAGATTTTGGAGTGCGCCAAGCAACAGGGCTGCCAGTGTCCCAAGGAGCGAGGCCAAGGACATTCCACCACCTCTAAAACAGAAAAAGTTGCCCACATCCCGGAGGGAGAAGGCGAAAACACCTGCCACCAAGGTCCACGTCGACGCCAACCTGCACGGTGGACAAGACCGCCAACAGCACTGCCACTGGCACCGCCACCTGCACCACCGCCAGTACCACAGACACTGTGCCCTTCACCAGCACCGCAGACACTGTGCCCTTCACCAGCACCACAGTCAGTGAGCCCGCCACCAGCACCGCCGCTACTGACACCGCAGCCAGCACCGCAGTCAGTGAGCCCGCCACCAGCACCGCCGCTACTGACACCGCCACCAGCACCGCAGTCAGTGAGCCCGCCACCAGCACTGCGCTACTGACACCGCCGCCAGCACCGCAGTCAGTGAGGCCACCACCAGCACCGCAGTCAGTGAGGCCGCCACCAGCACCGCCGCCACAAAGACCGCTGCCAGCACCGATGCCACTGAGGCAGCCGCAAGCACCGCTGCTACTGACCGCGCCGCCAGCACTGCCAGCGGACCCGCGACATCCTGAGCCAGTGGCACCACCGCAGACATGGCTGACATCCCCAGTGGTCAGTCATACGAGGCTGGTGGTCAGTTCAGGGAGCCTGGGCAGCTTGCATGTTGCACCACCATCAGTGGAGTATCACATCCACTACCTCAGTCCTTGGCAGGATGAAGCACTCTGGGCACAAAGCCCCCTCCAGAACCAGTGGAGTATCTCATCCACTACCTCAGTTCTTGGCAGGATAAGGCACTCTGGGCACAAAGCCCCCTCCAGAACCAGTGGAGAAAGGCATCCACTACCTCAGTCCTTGGCAGGATGAAGCACTCTGGGCACCAAGCCCCTCCAGAACCAGTGGAGTATCTTATCCACTACATCAGTCCTTGGCAGGATGAAGCACTCTGGGCACAAAGCCCCCTCCAGAACCAGTGGAGAAAGGCATCCACTACCTCAGTCCTTGGCAGGATGAAGCACTCTGGGCACCAAGCCCCCTCCAGAACCAGTGGAGAAAAGCATCCACTAACACACTTCTTGGCAGGATGAAGCACTCTGGGCACAAAGCCCCCTCCAGAACCAGTGGAGAAAGGCATCCACTACCTCAGTCCTTGGCAGGATGAAGCACTCTGGGCACAAAGCCCCCTCCAGAACCAGTGGAGAAATGCATCCACTACCTCAGTCCTTGGCAGGATGAAGCACTCTGGGCACAAAACCCCCTCCAGAACCAGTGGAGACTGTTATCCACTTGAGAGACTGTGGCTTTGCACTCCCCAGGATAAAGCAGTGGGCAAACCACCCACTGTACAGACTTGAGAGACTGTGGCTTTGCACTCCCCAGGATAAAGCAGTGGGCAAACCACCCACTGTAAAGACTTGAGAGACTGTGGCTTTGCACTCCCCAGGATAAAGCAGTGGGCAAACCACCCACTGGAGAGACTTGCGAGACTGTGGCTTTGCACTCCCCAGGATACATCAATGGGCATGGAGCCCCCTCGTGGAGCCGGCGTCATGCACTCTTCCGGCTGAGGTGCCCCCTTCCCTTCCCCCTGAGGTGCCTGTTTCATTTCGATCTGATGCCCCAGCAGTGTTCTCTCCGTTTCGAGTCAGGTATCGAGTGTGGGCCTCGCCCATGCATTTTGGGCCCAGTGGTCCATGGACTATGAATGGTGCAGTACCCAGACTTGAATTGTTGGTGTACATAATTGTTTATACTGTATATACATTTTTCACTAATGGATTTTTCTTGATTACATATGGTTACAGTCATTTCCTTTAGTCATTGCATTCTTCCAAGGGGGGTTGGGGGTTGTAAATGTAATGTTGCAGCATGTATTTGTGTGTATGGTGTTGTGGGTGAGGGTGGGGGTGTTGCGTGTTGCATGTGTGTGTCACTCTCTTTTCCCTCCCCCCTCCCCTGTGTTGTAGGAGCAGTACTTACCGTGGTCGTCGACGCTGTCGTTCGTGCTCCTAGTAGAGGAGCAGGAATACTATCGCAGGGATTATTTGGAGTTCTGGCTCCATGGCGTCCTGGTTCCTCGTGGGGTGTGTGGAGGTTTGTGTTTCCCCTTCCAAGTCCTGTTTCCGCCGTGTTTTTGCTCGCGTTGAATCCGCCCCGGAAAAGGTGGTGGATTGGCTTGTCATAATAGTGTGGGCGGTACATTGTCTTCCGCCTGTCTGTTGGCGGTGACCGCAATGCTGTTTGTTTGAACCGCCGTGGCGGTCAGAGTGTTAAAGTGGCTGTCTATGTTGGCGGTTTCCGCCATGGTCATAATCCCAATATTTGTACTGCTGTCCTGATGGCGGTTTTACTGCCGCTTTAACACCGACCGCCAGGGTTGTAATGAGGGCATCTGTGCCTAAATCCACCCATATAATGTTTTGTACACATGTCAGTTTGACTCATTACAGTTAGCTATGTTTCTTGTGTTGCTGTAGTGGACCTGCTGCCCTAGCTGCATGTGTTCTCATTATTTCAAATGTGCATTCCACAGACGTGTCCAGTCCAAGTCTGTGGGCATGTGTACAATGTGTCAGGATTGGGCTCCATGGCAGTGGCAGGACTGATTTCCAGCAATGGACTGCACAGGGCAAGTGCTGTGTACATTGCTTGTCATACTTGGGCCAATCATGCTATCCATTGTCATAAATAATGTCCCCCCAAGCTCCTTGCAGACATTGCAAGTGTCACACTTAGTAATGTCAGTGGTCTGTTCATACATTCCTGCCCTTCTGATATTTCACATCAACTACCTCATGTATGGGGACCTTGTTTACCTTATAATTGGAGATGTCATAGTTGTGTGTCATGTTCTACAGTTGAACATGTTGGCAACGTGGATGTGACTCATACGTTGTGGTCTATTGATTGTGTCCTTCATTTGTGACATTCAAGTGATGAGTCTATTTATTATGTGTGTGATGGTTGCTGTAGAATCATACACATCACATGTGATGTTGCATCAGAAGTTCTCTGATATTTATTTGTGACATGCACCCTGAGGTAATACTCACACTCCTAAGGTACATTTGATGGAGAATGAAGACACCAGAACAGGATTGTGTGATCAAGTATGGGTGTTTATTTACATATCTGAACAAGGTGTGTAGAGTGACTAAAAAGTGAAAAGGTTGTGTACGACTTGCTGCCTGCGGCGCATTCCTGCAGTTGTGTTCTGCTGTTCCCCCTCATTTTCCCTGCCACCATCCTCCTCAGGCAGTTCTTGGTCCGGCTCATATAATGGGATGTTCATCCTCATACAAATGTTGTGCAGGACAGCACAGGTCAGTGTAATTTTACACACAATGTATGGGGCATAAAGGAGGCTGCCTCCTGTGATGTCCAGACACCTGAATCAGGACTTTAGGATGCCAAAAGTCCTTTCTACAATGGTGTGTGTCCTCTGATGTGCCTCATTATAGGCACGCTCTGCTGCTGTGCTTGGGTTGGGGTATGGGGTCATGATCCATGGCTGGATCCCATAACCCTGATCCGCTGCAAAAGATAATAGGAGTGAGTATTTTGTTAGGGCTTGTAACAGGATTGTCATGTAGCATGACAGTTGATACCTTGTGTTGTCTGTGTCTGTGGTGTGGTGTGAGTTCCTGGGCTTCTGTGAGGTCTTCTCATCACTGGGTTGTTGGACATGACAAGTTGTGTTTGGCTGATGGACCTGGGATAAATGATTCGGTTTCCTAACTGTTGGTCGATATGTGTGTACCATGCGTTGTGTGTGTCCCATATGTATCAGTGTGCTTTCACTGGAGAGGAAATGATACATCCACACACATAATGGGTTCAGATGTGGTGGTATCATAGTTGCACTACATGGCCTGGACATCCCATCCATTTAGACATATGTCATTGCAGATGACATGCAACACTGAGGCCCTTTGAACTGGGTAGGTGACAGTGCACAACACATCTCCATAATTTGGCAGCACTGAGCTGTTCGGTATTGGCAATGCACAATTGTCACATGTGTGACTTGTTTCTAGGCAACCCTTTGTTGTTCCCTCTGACAGTTGCTCATGTGCAACCGTGCACCTACACTACTGACCTTGCACCAGGGAACATGGCTAGCTGCTTTGTAGGGGTAGATGTTTCTGTGCAGGAAGGCCCATCTCCCTATCCATATGATGTTTTGATGGCCGTTGGCTCTTTCATTGTGTGCAGCAGTGTGCAGTTTGCATTGGTGGCACAGCAATATGTGTTCAAAGCACAGCCCACTTCCTTATTGCGACCTGCAAACTGCACCACTGGAGGGGCGTTTGATGTTGCCACTGCCTCAGTATTTTTATGACACCTTCATCTGAGTCAGCATAATAATGCTATGTGTCTCATTGTGTTAGACCTGCTGCAACACATATTGCACACCCCTTCCACCCAACATACTGCTTGGGAGGGTGACCGATTGACTATGTGGCCTAAAGTAATTGTAAATAGTTCATTTTCCAAGTTGTACTTACAGTACAGGCCATGTCCAGAGTGGCAGCTAATGTTTGTGTCAGCCGCCAATTGTCCAAGGGTGTGTGTCCCATTGTGTCATGGTGTACAACATAACTACCAGTGTCACACCTCAGTGTCACCCTGCCCATGTGTCAAAGTAGTGGAGTATGTCTTGTTTGTTCTACAGGGTTGTTGTGCTGTGTGTATATTGCTAGGTTTGGAGACTTTCCGACTAGTAGGTCATTGCCATATTTTCCATCCTGGAAGTGCTCATTGATCCTGCTAGGCTGGAATATGAAGGAGTCATGGACACTCCCAGGATACTTGGCCAAGATGGTTGTGACAGTCCCTAGTGGTCAACTATGGCCTACACACTGATAGAATGCGTGTGCTTTCTGTTCCTGAACAGGGGCTCTGTTGCTGCTGGTGGGACGATCCGGACATGGGTGCAGTCAATTGCACCGAGCACATGCGGGAAGGCATGGATTTGATAAAACCCATGTTTTATCTCCTGCTGCTTCTGCTGGGTGTTGGGGAAGCCGATGTGGCGAGGTGTGAGGGAGATTATGGAATCTAACACCTTGGGCAGGAAAGTCGAGAATGAGGGCTGTGATTTCCCAGCGACCAGGGCACCCGTTGTCTGGAAGGAGCCACTTGCCAACATATGCAGGACAGCTAGCAGCTTAGTCACAGGTGGTATGTTGTGTGGTGTCTGCAGGCTAGCTGTTAGTTGTGGCTCAATATGGCGCAGCAGCTGCAGTATGGCTTGGCAGTTGAGTCGACAGCTCCGAATGATGTCCTGTTCCCTGACGCCATGGAGGGTTGTCCTGTTTCTGAAAAGTCACTCCTGCCTTCTGTGTTGCCTTTGTGGGCCATGTTGGGGCAGTGGTGGTTGCTGCCATTGGTCCTGTGCTTGGCGATGTCTTGCATGCTGCACCAGTAGCACTTCCATATTGTCCAGTTGGTTTGTAATATTGCTTGTGTGTGTTTTCCTAAAGTAGTGGTGTGTTTGCCTCATTTTAACACCTGTCCTGACCCAGGCGTTAACATTTGACGCACATCCGAGTTAACTTCATTTTTTGGGTCCACCTCCCACCCGTGCATCATTTTTGCCCTGTTGGATAAATATGGCACTAGGGGCTTTGAGTCATTTTTTGGATGGGAACGCCTACCTTGCATCTCATTGATGCAAGGTGGTTTCACGCATCCTTAAAATGACGTTAACTCCATATTTGTTATGCCAGATGGGTCTAGCGTCAAAGTATAAATATGGAGTTCAGTTTGCGCTGAATTTACTTCAAAATTTGACGCTACTTGAGTGCAAACAGAGTATAAATATGCCCCTGTATTCTTCAAAATGGGTGTGTTCAGCTACATATTTGAAAAAAGCTTATATAGAAAAACAAAAGACTATTGCCTTCATGAACCAGTAAAATAAGAATTATCCTTCTATTTCTCTGTCAGACTTCATATTCTTCTGTGGAACATTTAGGTAGATGAAGATTAACATGAAACCTGAAAACATATAATCACGTTAAAGTGTATATTGTTTTTTCAGCCAGTGCTAAAAGTATGTTTCCATCAAACATAGGCCCTCATTATGACATTGGCGGTAAATGCCACTTACCGCCACGCTGACGGCCGCCAACAGACTGCTGCAGTGGCGAATATCCATTCGCCATATTATGACACACACACACCAATCCGACAGAATATAGTCACATACACAAATCAGCCAGTCCAAAGGTCAGTGAAAAAAGTGTCAGTCCCAACAACCATACCGTTATGCCAACAAAACACCACCCATCACATTATGACCCACGAATCACCATGGTGGACATTCAACAGCAGTAAACTATTGGCAGTACATACCACCACTCTCAGAATGGACACCTACATACAAAACAACACCATAATGGCCAAAACTAAAAGCACACACCTGACACTCATACACACACCACACCCACACCCCCACACCACTATAAAACACACACACACATTACCCACAACCCTTTACGAATACAAATCATTGCCACCAGACTGACACCAAGACCACTGCGACAACTAGATACACGCCACTTACACCCATACATCCCTTACTCACCCCACATCACACACCCCACCACATTACTCAACACACTCTCACCAACACACACCACACAACACCCATGTCCCCACAAAGGCACCCCTGTTTCACTGATGAGGAGTTAAGGGTCATGGTGGAGGAAATTGTCAGGGTAGAGCCACAGCTGTTTGGAGCACAGGTACAGCAGATATCCATTGTAAGGAAGATGGAGCTATGGCGGAGAATCGTGGACAGGGTGAACGCCGTGGGACAGCACCCAAGAACAAGGGACGACATCAGGAAGAGGTGGAACGACCTACGGTGGAAGGTACGTTCCATAGCAGCAACGCACCAGCTCACCATACAGAGGATTGGCGGTGGACCCCCACCTCCTCCCCCACAGCTCACAGTATGGGAGGAGCAAGCCTTGGCAATACTGCATCCTGAGGGACTCGCTGGAGTAGCCAGAGGACTGGACACTGGTAAGTCAAAATTTACTACTTATCACCCCCAATACCTGCATGCCATCTCACCCTCACCCTCACTCCCATCATTCCACCCCATCCCACATACTGCACCTACACATATGACTAATCCCAATGCCAGGCCCTGCATGCAATATCAATGCATGGACAGCCCTCCCAGCCCTAAAGGGACACCCACCACAAAAGCATGCACAGCATGGGGAAACTAACAATCCCACAATACATCACCATACACAAGCAAAAGGTGGCAGGGCAACACCAACGATAGAGGGGAAGCCAGGGATGTGCACTATGTCATACACATGAAGCATAATACATCACATACATCCCCACAGGTAACTCCAGCCAATGTAAGTGGAGAGGAGGTGCTATCCAGTCCCCCAACAGAAGATGCCCCTAGTGATGACAGTAACTCTAGACTTCAGAATCTGGATGACCTACCTGGCCCATTAGGGACCGCTGGAGAGCTGGTCACCCAAGCCCACTCACGGACCACCACAGAGCCTCACCCTTCAGTATCCCACACCACAGCACCCACCCAGCATAGCCACACCTCTGTCCCCAGGACACGTCAATCAGCAGTGTGCCCACCTGTACAGGGACCCCAGGCCATACCTCGTCCCCAAGAAAATCAGGGACCTGGGGTCAGTGGCAGTGGGCACACCGTTCAGGGAACAGAGACACAGGCCAACAGGGACACTGGGAGGACTGCTGTGTGCCAGGGGGGGGACAGGATCAGGGAACCGACTCGCCAGGAGGCACTCTCTGAGATCCTGGGAGCCTACCAACATTTCAAGGACATGATGGGCCAGATCCTTGACAACATGCAGGAGAACAGGCGGCTGCAGAAGGAACAGTATCAGGGGATCAGGGAGGACTTGCAGACCATTAACACCACCCGGATCTCCATAGCAGGGGTGCTGGCAGATATGGCCAACATCATGAGGGAGGCAACAGCACACTAGTGGGCCCCTACCACTAGCCAGTCCATTGACCAGGCCTCCACTTCCGCTGCTGCTGGTGGGCAGGAGGCCCCACCACGGGACCCACAGGCCACCAGCATCCCTCCCCCTGAAGAAGGTGAACCACCCTACAAACGTTCCCTGTGACCCAGACAGAAGCCAGAGACACTTGCCAAGACCCCCACCAGGAAATGAGACTCTCCTGATTTTCCCCTTTGTGTCCCACTCAGTCACCTAGTCCACTTTGAAATGCTGTTGCTCCCCTTCCAATGGCCCCATGGACACTGCACCTGTGCTACAAACAAAGTGGAACAATACCCTGGACTTTCCTCCATCATCGCCCCATTCCATCACACTTTAACCTCAATTTCTTAGTACTAAAATAAACACAACACAACTACTAGTATTTTATGTGTTGAAAATGTGTATTTATGGAAACAGTCACATCCATTGCAAATGAACTGTACACTGTGAGAGCATAGAAATAATGATCTGTAGCTAGCTGTAGTCAGCACATCAGTACACAGTTGTTACATCACCAACATCTGTAAAATGACAAACCATAGGTGACAGTAAGTTGAGATAAAAGGAAGTTGATGCCATCATGCTACAGCCACACAGAATACACCAATAGTCATAGAAATGTGCAGTTGCACTGTCTCACCTGTGTGTCACTGGAAGTATTGATGGATAACTGATGTTCTGTTGTCCTCATCCTCATCCGCAGCCTCTTCCTCCTCACTGTCCTCAGGGTCTACTGCTGCCACAGGGACATCTCCTGTCTCCTGCTCCTGCAGAAAAAGCACATGTCGTCTGAGGGCCAGGTTGTGCAAAATGCAGCATGCCACTACTATCTGGCAGACCTTCTCGGGTGAGTAGCACAGGGATCCACCTGTCAGATGGAGGCACCTGAACCTGATCTTCAGGAGGCGAAGGTCCTTTAGATGATCCGTCTGGTTCACCCCTGTCCTAGCATTCATCACAGGGGTTAGCAGCCACAATAGGTTTGGGTAGCCAGAGTCACCTGCAAGTATTGAGGGAGCACATTTAGCCTCACATAATCCAATGGGGTTAACACCAGAAGCATACACTAACTGTAGTCGGTTGTTCTTGGTTGTTATCTCAGGAAGGATAGAAGAAGGTACTCGACCGCCATTTACGATATGTGGATGTTATTATTTATTTGAGTTTGATATGCAAAGGTCAATTTCAATTAACCCGTTTCTTGTTTAATTGTCCTTCTTTGTTACTTTCTGTTGTTGTTGACTCTTTCTGTTCTTGTCTATGTGTTTTCCTTATGTTGTCCTTGTCTTTTCGCCTTCTAGATGTTGTCTCATGGATCTCCTCAGAGGTAACTTCCACCACCACAGGCCGGGGTCCCAGGAACAGAGAACTGATACAAAAGAGAAGGCTAGTGGACTATATTTTCTTATTTATATTTTGTTATTTTTTAAAGGGGTGGGGAAAGAGGGGAAAAGAAAAACCAGGGAAAAAGAGAAACAACGGGAAAGGGAAAAAACCCAGTGCAGAAAGGAAAGGAAAGTCTTGTCTTGGTACAGTGAGGTCAGTATTCAACTCTGGTGATATTGTTTTCATTTAAGTTGTGACGATTTATTAATCTATACCAGTGAAAATGTGGAGCCCAGAAATGATGGTGTCCAATGTTTTTTTTTTTAATTGCCAGTTCTTCCCTTTTTCTTTGGTTTATTCCTCTCCCTCCCCCTCCCTCAGACTATCCTCCCCTCGTCCCCACCTTTGCAAGTATTTTCCAGGATTATGTATGCAGGCACATACCTGCATGAGCCACGTCCCTCTAGAGGGACGTGGCCAGTTCTCCCGTTTTCCCGCGCGCCGGGCGTCTCTCCCGTTGCACTGTTCGGTTCGCTTGGCCTTCCTCCGTTGCATGCGTCTCCTTCTCCAACGTTCGGTTTCCTCTGCGTTTCCGCGCTCGTGTCGGCGTCCTCTCCTGTCTGCTTTCCCCCTTCTTCTTCCTCCGCGTCTTCTCCTTCCGGGCCGCATTATGTCACGCTCTCCTCCCGGATATCCGGGTTCGCGAGGAAAGCCCAACCCTTTTTGTTGTCAAGAGTGCCCCCAGGGTACAGAGGTGTCGGCCCGTGTTTGTACTGACACAAAGGGGTTGCGCAACCTTGTTACTCTAACATACAGTGGGTTGGGACCAAGGCTCATTTATTAGCCACACCCTGTGCCTCTGTAGTTGGGCCATCACAGTTGGGATTCTGCTATTCCTCAGAACAAAGGCATCATTCTCCGACCCAGGATACTTAGCATTGACGTGGGAGATGTACTGGTCTGCCAGGCACACCATCTGCACATTCAGTGAGTGGAAACTCTTACGATTCCTGAACACCTGTTCGTTCTGGTGGGGGGGGACAAACGCAATATGTGTACCATCAACCACACCATAATATTGGGGATATGTCCCATTGCATAGAATCTGGCCTTCACAGTTGCCAAATCTTCCACCTGGGGGAAAGCAATGTAGCTGCACATGTGTTTTACCACAGCAGACAAAACTCTTGCCAGCACGATTGAGAAAATTGGCTGTGACGTTCCTGCTGCCAAGCCCACTGTCACTTGGAAAGAACCTTTTGCCAGGAAATGGAGCACTGATAGCACTTGCACAAGAGGGGGGATCCCAGTTGGATGATAGATGAGATTAGGTCAGGCCCCAATTGGACACCAAGCACTGTGATTGTGGCCCTGTCCAATCTGTAGGTGAGGATAATGTGCCTGTCCTTCAGTGTAGCTAAGTCCACCAGGGGTATGAACACGGGGGTTTGTCTCCACCTCCTATTCATCCGCAGCGGTAGGTTTCTAAGGGACACAAGAGTGAGTAGGCTGTCACAATTGGAACAATCAAACCACAACTGCAGTCCACATGGTGCACTTATGTATAGGGACAGTGTTAACGGCGAGGTATGTGCCAATCTAATCTGTGATACAGTTATTGCCAATATGATTGTTCCCCCACCCCTGAAATGGTGACAGACTGTCCTGTATGTAGGGACAGGTAGAAGTGAGGTAATTCCGGCGATGTTGGGCGTCGTGGTGGAAGGCAGGCTTGCACTGCCGTGCAATTCCTCATTGGATAATATGGGGCTCTATGGAGTACAGTGGCCAGTGGGGATCTACACCGGTGGTGACGGTGTACACCGCCGCAGACGTGACCACCATTTTCTATCTGATTCCTCACATGTTTCCTGACCTTCAGCAGGAGAACACCTACACTCCATGTGCTGCTGTGACCTGTGTCTGGAACCTACCATGGCACATGTGACTGGGGAAAAGGCCACAGACTTCACTTTGGAGGAGTTGGAGTGACTGGTGGATGGAGTTCTATTCCAGTACGGACAGCTGTATGGGCCTCCAGACCAACAGGTGAGTACGCTTTGGGCACAATGCATTTGGGAAGGATGCATTGAGATGTGTGTGCAAGCATCATGTAAGGGGGATGGGGCGGCGGGGTGAATGTCTTATGGCGGTGTACATGGTGTGCGCTGGGCTATGTGAGTGCCAATGGTGATGGAAACGGGTATGGTGGGCCATTTGAGTGACAGGCTGGACTGTTTGTTTAATGGTGTTCTCTGGTCTGTATTGCCTCTGCAGGTCAGTGCCCATCAAAAGAAGGGAATATGGTGTGCCATCGCCAAGGACGTGTGGAGCCTGGGGATCTATGGCAGCCGTAGCACACAATGTAGGAAATGGTGGAAGGACCTGATACGCTGGGCACCGAAGACTGCGGAGGCCCAGCTGGGGATGGCCTCCCAACAAGGAAGGGGTGCCCATCGGACTCTGACCCCCTTGATGGCCCGCATACTGGCAGTGGCCTACATTGAGCTGGATGGGCGCTTGAGGGAATCACAGCAGCCACAAGGAAGTGAGTACACTGGGTATCATTACATATTTTGGCTGGTGGGGTGGTATTCGGGTGGTGGATGTGTGTTAGTGGGTGCCCCTAAGGCGAGGCCAGACATTGCATCGTGAGTCATCTGAAGGGTAATGGGTGTATGGCAAATACAGGAAACCTAGCTTGTTAGCAGGCCATTTCAGGCAGGGCATCGTGGGTCCCAGGAGTGCTGCAGTTGGTGGTGTGTGGTCCTCATCTTGCCTTAGTAACTAGCCTTATAACTGGTAGTGTAATGCATAGTGCTTAAGCCTGTTCACTGTGTGTGACGGTGATGTGTATGCCAACTGTGGTGTTGGTGCAGTCATTGACCCAGTGTATCCTTTGTCTCTCCCCCCCTTTCTTGTTTTGTCATCCTGTCCTTGTGTGCATTAGCATCATCTGGTGGAGGAGCAGGGGCACCCGCGACAGAGGGAGCTGCATCCCACAGGACCCAGGAGGCAGAGTCCACCGACGCCAAGAGAAGCAGTGGGACAAAAGACAAGGGAAGCACCACGGCGGAGACTGGAGGTGACAATGCAGACTCAGATACCTCCTCTGATGGGAGCTCCCTGGTGGTGGTGGTCACCTCTTTGACTACCCCAGCTGGAGGTATAGCTGCCACCCCCTGTACCAGCACCGCCCTCCCAGCAGCCCCTCAGCGAGTTGCCCGTGCCCACTCACCCAGGAGGGAGGGCATCTCTTTCACCCCAGGTACCTCAGGCTCTGCCCCAGTGAGCCCTGCTGCCCTGAGTGAGGAGACTATTGACCTCCTGAGATCCATCTCAGTAGGCCCGTCAACCATTGAGAATGCCATGCAGGGGCTAGCATCCCAGATGCAGCAATGCAATGCATTCCTGGAGGGCATTCATGGTGTATTGGTGGCCCAACAGAGATCGATTCAGACTGTGGCCTCCTCTCTGATGGCAGCCATTGTCCCTGTTTCTACCATCCCCCTCCAACTTCCACTTCCCAGTCCCATTCTCCTCAACCCCAACCCATCCCAGGCACACATACAGATGAGCATGTACACAAGACAACACACAGGAGTGGCACAGGCAAACACAAGCATCACACTTCATCACACAAGCACTCACGCAAACACCACTCAGTTGCAGACACAACAACATCCATTGCATCCACTGTCTCCCCTTCAGCCTCCTCCTCCTCCACCTCCCTTCCAGTCATGTCCACTCTCACACCTGCATGCACTACATCAACATCCACTACCAGCATCACCACACCAAGCAGCACACACAGCTCATTAGGAGACACCTCCACAACAGCCATGCACGTGACCCCTGTGTCCTCTCCCACCCTGCCTGTCCCCCCTCCTAATGGATACAAACGCAAACACACAAGTACCCAACAGCCATCCACCTCACATCAGCATACAGCCCTTTCACCTGCACCCAAATCCAGCAGACATACACTTCCAACAATCACTCCCTCTACCTCCACTCCCATCACTCTTACCTCCACCTGCCCCACCATCCCTAAAAGGCTTTTCCTTGCCCAACTTCACCTCTTCCCTCCCCCCCTCCTGTCCTGCCCGTGTGAGCAGGGTACCAAAGAACCAGCCCAGCACCTCAGCCAAACAGTCCACGGGGACAGTGGTGGCACCACTTACTAATGGTGGTAAGGATACCACACCTCCATTGAAGAAGGGGAGGGAGCCTGCACCTCCATCAAAGAAGGGGAAGGAGCCTTTGCCTCCAGGAAAAAGGGGAAGGAGCCTGCACCTCCATGCAAGAATGGGAAGGAGCCTGCACCTTTAGGCAAGAAAAGGAAGGAGCCTGCGCCTCCATCCAAGAAGGGGAAGAAGCCATCCACCCCTGCCAGGAAGGGTAAGGAATCCACGCCCCATGTAATGGAGGAAACAAAGCCCTCTACTCCAGCGGAGGCTGTCAGGGTGACACCTCCACCACCACCAGCTGTCACGTGGCCCCCACCGCCAGCTGAGGAAGTGCAGCCATCACCAACTGCAGAGGCTGCCCAGGAGGCACAGCCATCCACCACCACACTGCAGCTAGCACCAACTGCAGAGGCTGCCCAGGAGGCACCTCCATCCACCACCACACTGCAGCCATCACCACCAGCAGAGGCTGCCCAGGAGGCACATCCATCCACTACCACACTGCAGCCATCACCAACTGAAGAGAGTGCCCAGGAGGCACCTCCATCTGCCAACACACTGCAGCCATCACTGCCAGCGGACGCCATGTAGGCCACCCTCCAGTGGCTGCTGTACGAGGGGCCTCCTCCAGAACCAGTGGGGAATTCACCCACCTGAAAGACTGTGGCCTTGCACTCCCCAGGGCAGAGCAATGGTCATGGAGCCCCATCCAGAACCAGTGGGCAAGTCACCCATCTGAGAGAATGTGGCCTTGCACGCCCCAGGACAGAGCAATGGGCATGTTGTCCCATCCAGAACCAGTGGGCAAGTCACCCACCTGAGAGACTGTGGCCTTGCACTCCCCAGCACAGAGCAATGGGCATGGAGTCCCATCCAGAACCAGTGGGCAAGTCACCCACCTGAGAGACTGTGGCCTTGCACTCCCCAGGACAGAGCAATGGGAGTGGAGCCTCATTCAAAACCAGTGGGCAAGTCACCCACCTGAGAGACTGTGGCCTTGCACTCCCCAGCACAGAGCAATGGGCATGGAGTCCCATCCAGAGCCAGTGGGCTTGTTCCTGCATCCGGCTGAATTGCCCCCCCTTCTCCCTGAGGTGTCTGCCCACTTGCAGCCTGATGCCCCTGCAGAGTTCTATCCGGATGAAGTCAGGATTCGAGTTGGGCCTTAGACTGTGGCCTGTGGCCATGTGGGACCTTTGAACATTGGACTGGGCAGTGTCCCTTTGTGTACATGTGTACATATCTGTTTCATTGACTAATCGAGACCCTTTTTAGACATTGATTTGAATACAAAAACGTTCACCCATTCCTGTTGTCCTTGTATTATTCTGCTGTGTATCGGGGACAAATTGTTTTTCGTGTGCAGCTGGTTGTGTGTATGGTGTGTGTGTCGGGTGTGTGTCGTGTGTGTGTCTCTCTCTCAATTTCCTCCCTCACTTGTGTGCTAGATGGCTGTACTCACCATCGCCATCTTCATCGGCGTTGGTGTTCCAGGTGGAGCATAAGGTAGACGATCATCGGGAAAACTTGCAGTTTGGATTCCATGGCCGTGTTCTTCTTCACTGTGTCTCCGATGGTGAGTCAGTTCTCTTCAGTGATGTGTTTCCGCCATACTTTGTCTACCGCCATGGTGAATGTTGTTTCCACCCTGGCGGTTGGTATGGTACATTGGCTGTCTATGGGAGTTATCACCGCCATGGTCATAATTTGGCAGTAATTACCACCAGCCTGTATTACCGCCACTTTATCACTCACCGCCAGAGTCGTAATGAGGGCCATAGTGTTTTTCTTGTGTAATCTGTGCTACTGCAGAAGAGAGAACTTGCAGAGTCTTTACCCTACAAAGAAAGGGAGATCCAAGTATTTTCATTGAGGTATATTAAAAGTATATTAGTTCTAGTGTGATTACGATGCAGTGTCTATGTTCAGCAATATCTGTCAATATTCTGCACACTTTCCAAGTTCCACATACATGTTATGTGAAAATAACTCACTATCTGCATATGTTATTGAGAGCAGTTCATATACAGAGTGTTCCAATAGTTTGAGACCATACTGTCCAGAGTAGGTTGAAATCACAGGTTGAAATCCCAGTAGGGCCTACTCTCCATTTAAGTTTAAAAGGATGAGTGCTGTAAATAACTAATTCCCTGACAGTAGCACTGAAAAAAGGATAACACTATCTGGAGCTATCATTTAACAACGTAATGCATTCCGTGGATTGTAGTTTTGGTACACTTAATTTGTGCTAATACAAGCTACAGCTCTTTTGCTGAAAATAAAAATGATGTTTACAGCTTCTACATTTAGCAAAAAAATGCAAAAGTAAACTGCACAAATTCCAGTACTTACAATTCTGATTGGATACATGCATGTATGTTGGTGCATTTGTAAAATGTCTGCACAAATGTGTAATGGGGTGATGTGGAAGTGGCAAGTCATGACATAGCTGTCAAGTAGCCCCATGCCTTTGGGTGAGTGGCTCCTGGATTTACCTGGTTTTTAACAAGCATTACTTTGAATTCTGGGCTGTTTGAAGACTACTTCTAAAGCATTGTATTAGCATACCATCTGTTGACTACGGTTCTGACTTCAGCTAAGATTTGCCTTCTGACACAATGGTGACCCCTGCACTTACAGTGGAATAACGACTGGCTCACTGAAATGTACAAGATGGCCTCGGCATCCTATGACACACTGATCTATGCAAGCCAGGATTCTTTACAGCAGGGGTCTCCAACGTTTTCTGTAGTGAGAGCTACTTTTGATCAGTGAAAATCATTGTGAGCTACTAAAGGCTAAGTAACTTGTGCATTGTTAGAAGACACACCCACGCCCAGCTTAATTGACCTTAAGCCTTAAGTCCATGAAGCCAGATACTATGGTTTGACCAAAATACTTTGCCACGGTCACAATGACAGGGCTGCCATGTGTGTCAGTGAGAGTGTGGTCTTTGACAATGGATGAACATGTGTGCAGACTAATGGGATATATTTGTACAGGAGAGATTTAATTGTATGTACTTGTGGCACAAAACATATCCTTCACCAGGTTTGGCATTGCTACATGTATAACACAAACATACAACCATCATTTATTTTGAATGGGAGAAATTTAAAGTGCAAAAAACTATTCTGCAAAAATGTTCAGAATATGGAAAAAATTTCTGCACTTTAAAAATCTCCCACTTAAAATAATGGCTGTATTTTTCACTTATGAATATGGCACTGTGATGAGAAAATTAAACTGAAGAGGTAACTTTGTTTATATGGATTCCATAAAACTCATCATTTAAATGTTCTCCCATTTCAAAGTGTCACATTTATAAATGCCAGGCATCTTGCTCCCAGTTGTTTGTAGACATGCTGCATATTTATAAAAGAAACATGCTTCATAAAACATTAAGGCGGTAATTCTGACCGCGGCGGGCGGCGGTCGCCACCCGCCATGCGGTCCGCGCCGAATGACCGCAGCGGCCATTCTGGCTTTCCCGCTGGGCCGGCGGGCGACCGCCAAAAGGCCGCCCGCCGGCCCAGCGGGAAAGCCCCTGCAACAACGGAGCCGGCGGAGTTGTAGGGGTGCGACAGGTGCAGTGGCACCCGTCGCGATTTTCACTGTCTGCATAGCAGACAGTGAAAATCTTTGTGGGGCCCTGTTAGGGGGGCCCTGCACTGCCCATGCCAGTGGCATGGGCAGTGCAGGGGCCCCCAGGGGCCCCACGACACCCGTTCCCGCCATCCTGTTCCTGGCAGTGTAAACCGCCAGAAACAGGGTGGCGGGAAGGGGGTCAGAATCCCCATGGCGGTGCTGCAAGCAGCGCCGCCATGGAGGATTCCCTGGGCCAGGGGAAAAGCGGCGGGAAACCGCCGGTTCCCCTTTTCTGACCGCGGCTTTACCGCCGCGGTCAGAATAGCCCAGGAAGCACCGCCAGCCTGTTGGCGGTGCTTCCGCTGCCCTCCGCCCTGGCGGTTTCAAACCGCCAGGGTCAGAATGAGGGCCTAAGACTTAATTGGCTTAACTGAAAGTGGAGAAAGACGTTAAGGCTCAATGTTTCATAGAGAACGTTTGCTACACTATAAACTTCTTCCATTTTAAAAAAATACTATTTTTCATTCATAAATATGCCACAGTATCTACTGGCCACAAGGAGCAAAAGGCCTGTTGCTTGTAAATGCAACCCTTTGAAATGGAAAATTGAAATGAAGAGTTAATCATTAAGGCAACTTTTCATTTTCTCCCATTTAAAAGCATTCAGAAACATCCTTTTGCTCTCACACTTCAATATAGAGTGGCAAGGACTTTTATTTAAGAGTTAAATACTTCAGTGATTCAGTTCTTCACCTCTGTGCCCCAGCCTGGCCCATAAATCATACTCCTCATTATCAAGTTCTGCTATCTGAACCAGATGATAATAACATGAAGTACGCATAGCCTTCCCTAAACTTTAAAGGAAACAATGTGACCCTGTGCTTATTTAAAAATAAACTCAAGGCTGCGAGCTACTCTAAAGGTGTCTGGAAGCTACTGGTATGATCAAGTGGTTGGAGACACCTGCTCTAGAGAGCTCCCATTCTGCATGTTCATCTTTTTTAGAAGCATGAAAATCCACTGCCGGTGCCCACCAATCATACTTCATATACTATAGAACCAACAGTGACCTGACACTGCCAATAGACCTCCTATCTCTGCCTTGCTCACTTACCTTCTCTGTCCCTTCCCCCTCTAAGCATTCCCCCAACTTCATTTTTCTCCTTATTTAGGGCCCCTCAAGAGTAGCTTCAGACAGTGCACCACTAGCATCACTTGCCGCCCCATCCCAGTCACTGACAGCTTGAATATGGTTCCCTGAATGTGTTATGTCTGCCTATACACATATAGCTCCAGACCATAAGGAGTGAGGCATTTATTGATTTCAGTTTGTTTCTTCTCTTACAACTGTGTTTTTTCTCAAAGGCACCTTGTATCATGCCCCATCGTGGTTTGGGAGTATTGGTCTGTAGCTGATGTGAAGTCTTTCAAAGAACCTATCATATGTACATTGACATCTGCTGTAACCTGCTGGTTATGTCACTAAAGGACGGTAATGTCCCAGTTACTTGCTGATAATCTTCATTACTCTTAGGCCTACTCATCCTCATCAGAATCATTACTTTTTTTAGGTTAACTGACCTTCAGGACAGGGAAAACGCAGGAATATTCTGGAAATAAATACTGCCCACCCTCTTGGGTACTATAAGTTGGCTAGCATTCCCAAAATGCTCTTGTTATACACAAGTTCTGTCAAAGGCTAAGGAGGGAGGTGGGTGTTAATGTAACAACTATAATGAGGTTGAGTAGGTGTAACATGAAGGAAGATTACCAGCAAATTACTCAGGGCATTATCTCCTTATCCTTCATACCCATCCCAGTCATGACTTTTTGAGGTATACCAAAGAGCAAGGCATTTGAATTAAAAAGACACAATTTAGAGCCTGAATCAGATTTCAGCTGACAGAGGCCCACATTATGAGTCTGGTGGTCCTAGGACTACCAGACTCGCTGTGGCGCTTCAGCCACAGTCGGACCGCCAGCACCACCAGTTTACTCCCAGTGGAGAGATTGGCGGTGCTGGCGGTCCTAATCCACCAATGCAGCACTGCATGTAGCACCACCCTGGGGATTACGACCCCCCTCTCTGCCAGCTTTTACACTGCAGTAGTACCATTGACAGCCCCGTCGTGCTTAGCAGACAGTGAAAAGTGCGACGGATGCTGTTGCACCTGTTAACGCATCCTTTCATGTTAATTTATTACACATTAGGACTCGTTTTAGGCCAATGAACATTTTGACCTAGTTGTGAGACACCGTAGGACGAGATAGCTGATCAATATGTCAATCAATATATCAATAATGTCATCAATATTTATCACCACAATACATTTCACTTCGATCAAAGACATTAATCAAATTGATGACGCAACCATGACCTTTCAGCCATGAATAACCACACCTTTTAATATAATTTTATGAAGTTTATTCCCTATTAGTTACAATCTAAAATTAAGTGCGTTAATCTCAAAGCCAAGAAACACAACAGTATGGTTACGATATGGCAACTTTGGTAAGATTTCAATAAGGCAAGAATCATAAACATCAGAATATAACACGGCGCAAACATAGATCAGAATACAGCAAAGTGTCAAATACGCGTCAGTTCAACATAGCATAATGTCAGTCGTTTGTCTATTTGCGTCAATTTGATGGTCACCTGTCCTAACTGCTAATTAGCATCGGCATGTTGGGCTTCATGCAAAACAATTTAGAACACCAATTTGAAAAACATCTAACTATGGTCTCTATCAAAATTAAGCAGTTGGGGCCAGATGTAGGAACAAAGCAAATTGCGACTTGCAATTTGCGAGTCCCTGCGACTCGCAAATTGCAAGTCGCAATTTGCTATGCAGAAAGGTGTCTCAGACACCTTCTGCGAGTCGCTATGGGGTCGCAAAGACCCACCTCATTAATATTAATGAGGTGGGTCGCAATTTGCGCCCCCATAGCGACTCTGGGCACTCACAGGGATGGAGGCCTGCTGGGAACAGCAGACCTCCATGTCCGTGACTGCTTTTAAATAAAGCAGGTTTTTTTTTTCCAAGTGTAGCCCGTTTTCCTTAAAGGAAAACGAGCTGCACTTAGAAAAAAAAACTGATTTTTTCAGGGCAGGTAGTGGTCCCTTGGACCACTGCCTGCTCTGAAAAAATATTTGTGGGTCCACTCACAAAGGGGAAGGGGTCCCATGGGGACCCCTTCCAGTTTGCGAGTGGGTTACCATCCACTTCAAGTGGATGGTAACTGCGACTCCATTTGCGACCGTGTGCGCGGTCGCAAATGGAACCGCATACCACTGCGACTCGCAAATAGGAAGGGAACACCCCTTCCTATTTGCGAGTCGGAAATGCATTTTGCGAGTCGGTTCCGACTCGCAAAATGCAGTTCTGCATAGCAAACACACGTTTGCGACTCGCAAACGGTGATTTTCGCCGTTTGCGACTCGCAAACTGTTTGCTACATCTGGCCCTTGGTACCTAGAAAGGAAAAGCAAACAGACAAATTACAAATTGCATTGTCATAATTACCCTCCAAGGATTAGGTTCAGTCTTCGTCTTCAGGACATCAGTCAAAATGTCATCAGTCTAAACTCAACTAAAGGGCATAGTGGCCACTTCCCTCGTAAGGAGGAAAAGTGTAAATATGGGCAGTCTATGGGTGAGGATGTTTTTAATAAGTCTCAAAGTCACCAAACAGAGTGACAGAGTTTCTGGATAAAATCGACAGCATTCCCTACCTAATTCTAATGGCCCTTCTGTGACATGGGTTTTTATCCCTTTTTCGTAGTATATTCCCCCAAAATTCTATTGGACATTTACTATACCCCACTATCTTTAACCTATCAAATTTAGCACTAGGTAATCCCAATTGTCACCCCACATTAATTCATAGCACTTTGATTGGTCTTCATAATTGACGTCTTCGGAGGTGGCACTTCCGGTGTTACTCCACTCTTTGGCACGTCTTTTGGGTCAGCAGATCCATTGTCCATTGGTCTAAGTGACCTTGTACATTTCATTAATCTACATTTGTTTAAATTTATACATAACCTTTTAAACCAAGGCACCAAATATGCGCTTGGGAACGGAATCAACATAGAAACATTTGTCTTCCAAGTTGAAGAAAAAGAACATTTGCAGGGTCATGGCCCTTTGCGAGTCAGCTCACAGGAAAAACAGAAAAATGCATTTATTATGAGAGCTGGGCAGCTAAAACCTGCAGCTCACGCTAACTTAAGGCCTATAAAGATTTTCAATACAAATGCAATAACATAAATGTTAATATAAGCTTAATTAAACATAACATAAACATTTTATTCATCATTATTAGTTTGTGTATACATTGGTGGTCTTTTACCGTGATCACAAATCAGGTACACGTTTAAGCAAAACCGCTATTATTATTGTTTTCTATGCAGCATCATTACACATTGATATAAGCATTTTATTTTAATATAGGTTATGTAAGCTACGCTCTCTCACACCCTACGCACTGCAACACTGCAGCCGGCTCGATTATGAGCCAGCGTCAATGTGTAGGCTGTTTCCTGTTGGGCCGGTGGGTGAAAACACTGTTTACGCCCCCTGGATCAGAGGGAAACTCGTAATAGGGGCCAAGGGAAGGTCACCGCATTGGTGGTGACCAGACTGTGGGAGTTTGGCGGGCGGTCTTTTCCACCCAGCAAACTCATAATAAGGGTAAAGTATGTACCTTTACAATGGTGGAGTACTTTACTCCGACCGTGGCGAGGGTACTACACCCACCAAATTTTAGACATGTCAGCCAGTCCAGTGGACATTTTTTGCATTTCCAGGAACCGCTGTCACTTTGGTTCATGTAAATGCATTGAAAGTTTGACAGATGGTTCCATCCGTCAAACTTTCAACATTTTTTTTATTTTCAAAAATAAAATCCCAAAGCAGGATTTGGTTGTTGAAAAAAAAACAATGACTCCCTCACCATTTAAATTTTCTCCTATGTCTTGAGGGTCATTTTGCAGTTTTCACTTCCCCTTACTGCCAGGGTTTACTTGATAGTGACGAACAGTGGAAGCTTGCCGTTTGTTTACCCAGTCTAAATTGGGAGGGCTGACAAAAGGCAAAACCTCTGACAGCCCTTACTCCTTCAGGATGTCAGAGGTGTATGTTGGCAGAGGAGACAGAGTAGTCTCCGCTGTCAGCATACTCAAGGTCCACCCGACTCTAAATGAAACCAGCTGACCTTCCATTTGGGCGAGAGGGTACTTCGTTGCCTTTGCATACCCTCACCGGCAAACTCTAAATTCAGCCCTTAATCATTAGTATGCACATTTAATGTACATTAATGAAAAAAACATGCAAATTTATAAGGAGAACAATTCTTCACCTAACACATTACAGTTCTGAGAATCCGAACCCCAAGGTTCACCTGATTGTTAAGAACATTATTCAATCCAAAATGTTTCACAAACATAGTATATGAGGCTCAGGGAGGCACTCTGCAAATTTCCCAAAGCGAAACGCCTTTCAAATCCACCCATGAAGTGCCATGCCACTGGTGGATCTGCCTTGTATCAAATCTTGACCTAACACCAACTGGTTAGCCTGAATGATCGTATCTGTAATACATCTGTTCAATGTCATTTGTATGCTTTCCTCCCACAATTTGGCTGACTAAAGGTCACAAATAAATGTTAATTTCCTCTGAACTTATGTGGCCTGTCAGGATAAATAGAAAGTGTTCTTTTAACATCCAGAGTGCGTAAATACTTTTCTTCCTTTGATGATGGGTGTAAAGGAAAAAAGAAGGAAGATTCACCTACTGTGATAAGTAAAAAGGAGAACTGACCTTTGGAATGAAAGAAGGGTTAGATTTTAATATGTAGCCATCCTCAAAAACTCTAAAAAAAAAAAAAAAGGAGGATGACAAAGCAAAGGTGACAGCTACCCAATTCTACATGCATATGTGATAGCCACTAAAATAAAGACCTCATAGGTAAGGAATTTTATATCCACTAACTCGAATGGTGAACACTCCAAAGAGTTCAAAATTGAAGGAAGGTCCCAAAAGGCAGAGAAGAATGTAGAATCGGTCCGGAAATAGAAAAACGGCTAAAAATTCTAGATTCCAAAGAATCCATTTTATTCTGTGGTTCCTAAAACTCCCTAAATGTTTTTATGAGAAACCACTGTGATCACTACATGGAAAGAGATAAATTAAGTTGAAAACCATTCACCAGAAACTGTAAGACTGCAGAGAGAGGACAAGATGGTTATAAGATATCATGCAAAGAACACCATTTAACAGAAGATGTCCAGTGTTTTGGATAAGCTTTCAATGTAGATGGTTTCCTGGAATTTTGAGTAGTAGAAACCAAATTATCAGGAAGACTTTTCTCCAACAAATTCAGCCTCGTAACCTCTAAATCGAGTGATGTATATTTAGAGGAGGAGCAAAATAGGTTGATTTGAATGGAGAAGGAGACATAGGGAGAAGCCAAGGAGGAAGCACAGCAAGGGCCTTCAACATCGGAAACCATGACAGTTGAGGCCAAAACGGTGACACAAGACTTACTTCAGGCTTCTCCTGTTGAATCTTGGCCAAGGTCTTCGGAATGAGAGAAAAGGGTGGGAAGGCATTAATTAACTTTCTGGGCCATTTTATCACCAAAGCATCTGTTCCTCACAACTCCTTCTCTTAGAATGCCACACACATGTTGTGAAGTAGTGCGTTGTCTTTGAGAAAAAGATTGAGTAGCCTTGGACTTTTTGAAGATCTTCTTGAAAGTTTCCCATGATAGGGAAAGACTCCTGGATTTTGATGAGTGTGTGCTGAAAAGATACACTTTCTTGTTGTCAATGCCCCTTCTGTGGGTTGCTGAGATACCTAGAAGATTCATCTCTGCCCATGCACTCAGAAGACTAACTACTTGATTGAGGGAGTCAGGGTGATTACTTCCTTGGCGATTGTTGTAAGCCACTGATAGAATGTTGTCTGTCTTGGTCAAAATATTTATTTGATAAACAACAGCCTTGAAATGTCACAGGGCTCTGTAAATTGCAGTCAATTCTCTCCAGTTTGATTATCTACTTCTCTCTAATATCAACCACTTGAATTGACAAGTCAGGAGATTGATATTTGCCCCCCAAACATATTTTGCTGGCATCCATAGCCAAGACAACCGTTTATTGAGGATACATCTCCACCCCCTTGGATAGATTGCTTGAGTGCATCCGCCACATTAGCTGGTCTTTGAGTTCTGTTGAAGGAGGAATTATGGTCTCCAAAAGCTGAGGATTGGTGGGTTAGAACTTGTGTAGATGTCATAACAATGGGCGAAGATAAAGACGGACCCTTTAAACTTTGAAAACACATGCAGCCCTAAGACCCTGTATTGCCATAACAAGTGTGTGCTTTGTCCAAGAGAATTCTTATCAAGTTCTGAAGCCGAATAATTCTTATCTGTGGAAGAAAGACCTTTCCCGAATGTGTCTGAAATCTGGCCCCCATGAACTTGATATCTCTAGTCAAATAAACTGGCATTTGGGGATGTTCAGAAGATGACCCAGCTTATTGATAATGTTTTTTGTTTTATCCAGCATCTGATGACAATATTGCTTGGAGGGAACATGGAGCAACCAGTCGCCCAATTAAGGAAACACTGTAATTCCCTGGAGAAGAAGGAAGGCAGTTTGTGGCGCCATCATCTTTGTGAAAACTCTTGACATTGACTTGAAACTGACAAGAAGGATCATAAACTGTCGATACTATCTGCCTACAGCAAATCTCAGCTACTTCCAATGTAGTTTGGTCATTGTTATATGAAGATATGCATTTATAAGGTCTAGTTTGACAATTAAATAATTTGACAGAATTTGTCTTTGCAGTGTCTCTATTCTGAATTTGATGTCTTGAATGAAGCAATTCAGATTCTTCGAGTCAGTCAATCAACTTTATTCAGCTGGAAATTAGCCATAAAAGAACAAATCATATAAAACACAGTAAAACATATCATCATATAAAAGTATATAACATAACTTCATCAATACGTGAGAATATACTTCTCACATATTGAAAATCTAATACTGACAAGTTGAAGAGCCATACATCTTCTTAATCTCCAAGGAAGGTCTGATAGAATTAATCCCTGCGTGGAAAGTTTCACATTTTTGCAGATAAACAAAAGCTGCTTTATGATGTCTGATATTTTCAGCATGCACTATCAGAACAAAAACATGCTTCCTATGCAAAGAATACAGAGTGAAAAACAGCATAAAGTGCATAGTGCTTTGATCTGAGGCATGATCACCGGGATAGTTTGGGAGATTATAAAAACAGGTGCCCTCTACTGGAAAAACCACTAAAAGTAGATAATATTATTATGCAACCTGGTTGATAAAATCTATATTAGGCTTCTTGAATAGAGGACAAATAAATCTCCAGACCTGCTGATTATTAATGAGTTCATAATTTGGGGCTATTTGTAAGTTATAAAATTCCCTCAGACAGCTCTTTTCTCACCATTAAAAAAAGGATTCTCTGACCAAAACTTTAGTGCCATCTTCAGTGCTTTGAGGATTAGAAGAATGATTTCACGTACGTCAACCAGGGAATAGATAAGGCATTATACAGGAAGAGGCACTCTTGACAGTCGTGGCTCGCGGCGCAGTAAAGGGCAGGGTGGTGCAGCACGTGGTGGGGGGAACAAAACAAAGGAAAACATTAAAAAAAAAAAAAATGTACCTCACTCCCCAACGCCATGCTGCTCTTCTGGTCCTACTTGCAGGCACAGGCTCCCAGCCTGCCCTGCGGCCCATCCTAACACTGCTCTCATGCTGCTCTCAGTATGAAAGCAGCGTTAGGATTGGCTGGAGCGCCCTGACTTTGCGCTCCCAGGCAGACTGGGAGCCTAGGCATGCTGTCTCCAACCTGGCAACACAGTGCCGGGTTGGTGAGAGCTCAGTGCGCATGTGTGGTTGGCCAGCCCGAGACGGCCGGTCAAACACACATGCATACTGTGGGAGTGCACAGCCCTCCCACTCCGTTCCTGTCATTTCCCTTGGCCCCGGCCCTTTACAAATAAAATGATAATAAACATTGTTTATTATTGTTTTATTTTTAAGGTTTGCAGCTGCTACTACTGGTGGGGGGGGGGGGTCGACGCTTGAATCACCTCCTATGAAAACTAGCTACAGCTGGCCCCAAAACCCTTATCTAAAGCAACCGAGGACTTAGAGCTCAATTTGGATATTGGCAGAAGGGAATACTCCTTCATGAACGTGACAGATATCCCGTCTGCCGTACTACGATATTATGTTTATGACAGAGTATTCCATCCGCTGAGATCTAAATCAGGCTCTAAGTCTAATTGTGTCCTCCAAAATATTCATACCTACCTCAGAGTGGCATTCAAGGAAGAAAAATTATTGTGGCACAGCCAACAATCTGCACAGAAATACGCTTTTTGAAGTGGTTTTGCATCTTTATATCCCCAGGCCCCTGCACCATAACATGCTATTGTGGCACCCTTGCTTTTATAAATGGCAAAAATGTCCTTTACCAGTTTGTGGCCCAATCTTCTTGCAAAATTAAAAACAGATTAAATGGATCTCTGAAATTGAAGGACTCTTAATCTGTATAAAACTTCCCAATTCAGGTTTGAGTCAAACAGAATCCCTGTGAACAACTTTTCCCTTGAACTATTTCCGCATCTCCTACTTAAAATTTCTTCATTTTGGAATCTTTGGGTCCTACTTTCATAATGAAAGGCCTACGTCTTTCATAAATACATTTACTGCCATTTGCAGTTCAAGAAATTAAAACTGTGTCATCTGGGGCGTGGCCACGGGCGTCAAGATGGCGGTCGCACTCTAAGAGTGCTCCGGACCCCTCCGTCATCCGCCTAAATCCACTGCCATAATCGATCCTGTTTGTCCCAACCGGGACTCGAGGGGTGTGTTGGTGGCCCCCTGATCCCCGGTGCCTCAAAAATCCGGGGCGCGGGAGTGCCTGCTGCCGCTGGTGGGCGGCGCCGATTGGAGGGCCGGACCGCGCCGAGGTGAGATTCGCCCTACGGCCGAGATAGCCGGGTGAACAGCGTACGGGCCCCGACCGGAGGAGGCCGACCGGGGCTGCCGGAGCAGCACCGAGGGCGACACACCACCCATCACGCCTGAAGAGGGACCATCCGGGGGACTGCAGGCGCGACCAGCGGCACCGGGGATGGATGGCTCCGGGGCGGGCCGGCGTCATGGATCGGCGGGCCGGGGGCCGCAGGCCCGAGCGCCGATGCACTGATTCGGGCAAAGCGACTCCAGGTAGGAAGCATAGAGGGGCGCATGCAGGGATTCCGCGCCCTCTGGGCCCCAAGAGACACTAACGCACACCAATAAGAGGGAGTCGACTGGGCCTGTAACCCGGAGCCTGAGATTGCTGGTCATTGGCGACAAATCGGGGGGGCCCCCTCCCCCGCCACAGAAGATCATCCGCTGCCCCTCCCCTCCCCCCAAAAATGTGAAGCACCGAAGCGCACCTCCTCTGGAACGGGAACGAGAGCGGGGGAGCGACTGGAGGCAAGGGCCCTGAGGATCCTGGAGCCTGCACCCGAGGGGACACCGAAAGGGCAAGAAAGACGGGCGTGAGCCCGGGAATGGCCCAGGGTCGACGCTGTCCCGCGCCTGCGGGAACACCAGGTCCCATGGACTCATCATGAGTGCGCCACGATAACGATAACTGGACAAGCTTCAATCCCTGGGACATACCGCGGGGGGACAGGTGATCCCACCCCCGCCTGCGGATCCAGTGAAGACCTGCGGAGTGGCCGCCCCGAACCGGACCCCCGACCTGTATCGTGGATACACACCGCTCCCACCAGACCGCGCTGGCGCTTCCTTGGCCCATCGGACAACATGGGTAAAGATAGAGCCGCCAAACAGACGCAGCCATCCCAGCAGAGGATCGACCAATTTACCACGCCAACGGTCCCCAGAACCGGAGGCGATGCACCGCTCAATGAACAGACTGCAGACGGGGTCAGTGCTATCCTTCTCGCAATACAAACATCGCAACGGGCAGTAGAAACCAAGATTGGTGAGGTGAGGGAAGAGATGGGCCTCGTAAGACAAGATCTTAGAAATGCGGTGGGCCGAATTACGGAGGTGGAGAACCGTGTCTCTCAGACAGAGGATGACTTGGCTGACCTTAGAACCAAGGTAGCTCAGCTGCAGACTAGGACCGGCGAACTCCACCGCAGAGCGGAAGACGCAGAGAACCGCTCCAGACGCAACAACTTACGCTTCGTGGGTGTCCCGGAGGGGGCGGAAGATGGCAAAGCTACAGAGTTTCTAGAAAACTGGATTAAATCCTGGATGCCGGAGAACACTCTTTCACCTTGGTTCGCGATTGAGAGAGCGCATAGAGCCCTGGCCCCGCGGCCCCCCCCGGGTGGCCCCCGAAGGCCCATGATAGCGCGCTTCCTTAACTTTAAAGACCGTGATGCGATCCTCAGGGAAGCCAGGCGCTCCCCTGACCTCCTCTGGGACAACCAGAAAATCTTGGTCTTTCCGGACTACACTCGAGAAGTTCAAACCAAACGCCGATCGTATGAACAGGTGAAACAAAAACTGAGAGCGATGCAGCTCTCTTATATGCTCCTCTTCCCAGCTCGCCTGAAAGTAATCCTTGCCGGCAAAGCACACTTCTTCGAGTCACCTGAGGAGGCATGGGACTGGTTGACGGAAGAAGGTATCGGAAACCAAAGGGGTCCAACTAACCCGTCTGGAAGCCTCCGGACGACACGTCCAAGCATGCAGGAGATCGAGCGGGAAGGTCGAAAGCGAACTAGATCCAGAGGAGGAAGGCTGAAGAACTCTAATACCCAAACAGTCGAGAATAATGATCCGATCCTGACCCCCACACCGGGGGAGGGACCAGCGGCTCAACCTGGAGACCAGACCTCGAGGGAGGAGCAGCGAGTGGACCGTTTGAGCCAGTCTCCCGAACTTGATTGACTCTAATCTTCGTGCGCTGAGCTTCTTCTGCATTGGTCAACACTAACAGAACTATATGGTGTCCACGTGATTGGTGCGCTGCACGCCCGCGGCGGTACTATGCCAAGCACCCCAACAACTTTATTACGGACAGGGACTTTTCATTAATCAACTGCAATTGATCCGACACACAGGAGGGGTCCACCACTCCACTCGATGGCAGTCTGCACGGCTGCGTTGGCCCCGTTGGGCAGTAGGGCGACAGATGCTTCAAAGGTAGAAGTATGGGGTGGGGGGGAGTTGGGAAGTTTAAAGCTCACGTTAGGGCTTAGTGAATGGTTTGTGATAAGTTACTATAGCAATACATACACCCACCGCATAGATCCCTTCCACTCAAGGTGCCTATCTCTGGCCCTCTGGTCAGGTCTCCGAATCCCTGTAACGCAACTATGGCACACATGGTCCCCGCACTGACACAGATTCTCTCATGGAATGTTAATGGCCTCTTAGATAAAATCAAAAGATCTGCAGTGTTCAACACCCTGCGCAGGTATGCCCCTTCAGTGGTCCTCTTGCAGGAAACCCACCTATTGGGAACTAAATGCCCTATCCTAGCACGGGGAGGGTTTGACAAAGCTTTCCATGCAGGTTTCTCGAGAGGTTCCAGAGGGGTGGCCATCTTATTCCATCGTTCATTACCCATAGTGATTACAGCCACACAGTCAGACCCACAGGGTAGATTTGTAACAGTAACCGGTATACTACATGGGTCACCAATAAATTTCATATGTGTGTACGCTCCCCCAACTGGCTTTGACATATTCCTATCAACTCTCCGCCGGACGATTGTAGGTCTCCCACAGGGGCTCACACTTATTGGAGGGGACTTTAATTCGGTCCTAGATCCTAAGATAGACGTATCCGGACCAAGTTCTTCCACCCGAGTAGGGAGAGCAGCCAAATTAAAAGGTTGGGCAACGAGTCTAGCCCTGTGCGACGTTTGGAGGACATGGCACCCCAAAACACGACAATACACACACACTTCAGCGGCTCACCAATCTCAGGCAAGAATTGATCTGGTGCTCATGCCCGCCCTGGATGTTCCTAGAGTCACTGGCGCTGAGGTATTATCTCGGGGAGTCTCGGATCACTCTCCAGTCAGAATCCGAATAGGGGACATAGCCCCAAATCAGCGTCCCATGTGGCGCATGAACGCATGGTACTTGCAGAATAACGAATTCATTCTTGAAATAAGAGACCACCTCACTCAGTACTTTGCGCAAAATCTGGGGTCTGTACAATCCCCAGGCATAGTTTGGGCGGCTTGTAAAGCCACACTCAGAGGCTATGCCAAGTACCGTGTGCGCGCTCGCGAACGAGCTCGAGAATTACAAGTGACAACCCTTGAAGCCAAAGCCCTGGCCCTGGAGCAGTCAGGGACTACAGTGGCATCAGCATCTGCCTTGAGGCGTTTAACAATGGTTAGAGAAGAAATAAGACAACTGGTGTTCGAAGCCGCGAAACACACATGGAGGGCGTCGGCGGCTCGTGTGTATGGATGGGGCGATAAAAATGGCAAACTCCTGCACTGGCTGGCCTCACGGCCGCTAGCCGACAGAGTTATCCCGGAGGTCGCGGACGGGGCGGGCTCAATTGCGAGGACCCCCTGGGAAATCGCTAAGAGCTTTGCCTCATACTACGCCCAGCTATACGCTGAGCGCCCCCGCCCGCAAATTGAAAGGGAGTCTCCCCTACTAGACGACATAATCCTCCCTAAAATCCCGCAGACAGTCAAGGAGGTCCTGGAGGAACCCATAACTCTGGCCGAAATAACAACGGCCATGTCCAGGCTAGCATCGGGCAAAACTCCTGGGCCGGATGGCTTTCCAGCCGAGCTCTACAGCAAATGTGGGGACATTTTAGGTCCTCATCTGCTTAACATGTTTATCGAAGCAACAGAAAAAGGACGCTTCCCCGCAGAAATAGACCAGGCCACAATAGTGGTGATTCCGAAGACGAGCCCACCGGCGCCCGACCGATCAGCCTATAGGCCCATCTCCCTGATAAATGCGGAAATTAAAGTGCTCTCAACATTACTGGCCAATAGGATAAGGGAAGTGCTCCCCTCGCTAGTACATCCAGACCAGTGCGGCTTCATGCCCTCACGCAGCACTAGACATTGCATTAGAAGGTTGCACAATGCCCTAGCTCGACGTGACACCTTGACCAGGTCCCCCCTTGTGCTCCTGCTAATAGATTTTGAGAAAGCCTTTGACACTGTGGACTGGACGTACCTAGAACACGTCTTAAAGAAAAACGGTTTTGGACCTAAGTTTCGAAACCTAGTAAAACTACTTTACTCCGACCCGACTGCTCGTATTCAGGTGAACGGGGTGTCATCCGATCCATTCCCCATCCGTCGCGGGACCCGCCAGGGTTGCCCCCTATCAACGTTACTCTTCGCCCTGGCAATTGAGCCCCTGGCAAAATTGCTGAGAGAAGACCCACTGATAACAGGCTGGGTATGGCCTACGGGTCCAGAGGACAGAGTGGCATTGTATGCTGATGACCTCCTCCTTTACCTCTCCAACCCGACAATGAGCGGCCCGCGGGTCCTAGAACTCCTAGAGCTCTTCTCACAAGCCTCGGGGCTTACCCTGAACGCTAACAAATCCCTACTGATCCCACTACACCCCTCGAGAGACTGTGTTAGCTGGCAGGACAACATCCCAATCCGCCGCAATAGTTTTAAATATCTGGGCGTCCACATAGCCCTGCTCCCAGAGCTAGCCTGGGAACTGAACATCACACCGCTTCTTAAAAACTCTAGGAAGGACCTCCAACGCTGGCGGAATCTACCACTCAACACGTTGGGGAGAATAGCTCTATACAAAATGATGGTACTCCCCAGATTCCTATACCAACTACAAAACTTCCCGCACCTAATCCCTCGGAAATGGTTCAACGAGGTCGAGGCTATTGCACGCCAATTTTTGTGGCATGGCTCGCGCCCCAAACTAGCTCTAGCCACGTGTCAAAGAAACGTCTATGACGGGGGATTGGGGATGTCTAACATTTATTTCTACTACCTAGCTATGCGTCTACTAGTGATTAACGACTGGCTAGCCGGGGGTTGGACCGATCCCGCATACAGACTGGAACTTCATGAGATGGGTTACAACAGGGTTTTCAACGCCCTGTATGGAGGCGCGATTCCGAAATCCACTCCAGAGGTGACCAAGCTGGTCCTCACGGGATGGCGCACAGCACAGAAGGCCACGGGGTGGTGGGGCCGCCTAACTCTCCAGACTCCTCTTTGGCAGGGGAAATGGCTAAAGGAGGTCTCCACCCTGGAGGGCTTTCGAAATTGGGACAATATTGGAATAACTACGATCGGCGACATCTGGGGCAACTCGTACATTCGATCATATGAAGAACTCCAGAAAACATACTCTCTACACAACACCCAGTTTCACAAATATCTACAGCTCAGGCATGCTCTAAGGGTACACGTACGACCAGGAGACATCATCCCAGAGTATAGCCCGCTTGAGGCTATGATTATGATGGGACATCTAAATAAAGGGGGAACCTCCCAAATATACCGCTCCATCCTCACTAATAAATCCCCTCCTCTTGGGGAACTGCGCCGGAAATGGGAGGAATGGGTGGGTCCCATGGAGGATTTAGATTGGAGAGAGGCTCTAATGGCTCCCCGAACACTGGCCATATCCACACGGTTTCAATTGTTACAGTCCCTTTATTTACACGCAGCTTACCTTACGCCTAAGAGGCTCCACCGGGCGAATCTTCGAACTACAGACGAATGCCCCCGGTGCTCTCAGCCAGGAGCTGATTTCTTCCACATGGTCTGGGCCTGCCCAATTATAGAGTCATACTGGAGGGCGGTTATAAAAGAAGTTTCCGAGGTAATGCAGTCTACGATGGAGGTATCCCCAACACCACTTTTACTGGGGGCACTGGGCGAGACAGGGCTAAATAGATCGAGCCGTACGTTTCTGGGAGTGGCCTGCTTAGTGGCAAAAAGGGACATTATGTCGGCATGGAAGGCCGTAAAAGCGCCGTCCCTTAATAAGTGGAGAAGAGGAGTGGATTAGTGTGCAGGTTGCGAAAAACTGGTGTATGAAGCGAGAGGGTGTCCTGAAAAATATAATAGAATATGGGGGAGATGGGTGGGTTTGTTGACTGACTGATTAAACTATGACGACAAGAAGCTCCATACACACCCGAATAAAAGTAACCCAGGGTCCATGGGGCAGATATGGCTGAAGTCCTTGCTCTGTGTATGGGGTGACCGAACACTGGCCATAAAAGGGGAGAGCATACCGACCCCCTTGGAGTAGTTTCAGGGAGAGACGGTCACTTACTCTAAAGTCATAAAGACAGGACCATAATCTCTGGAATCCCGCAAACCTTAAAAACCTAAATTTAACAGGTCCCCGGACTCCACAGGAAGATTGAGACAAAGGTGGCAGATGTTACATCATGATAAGAGTGCTATGGTATTGAAATCGGTGTTTCTCAGGTATTGCTATAGTGTATGTTCGTTGTGTATTTTCTATTTGTACTTCAAAATAATAAAAATATCTTTATAAAAAAAAAAACTGTGTCATCTGCATATAACAATACTGGAATCGGCCTGTTCCTTATCTGCGGCAAATCTTTTCCTACTGTGAATGAATAGCCTTCAAAACCATTACCATCACATAACCGTGTCGAACACTCAGGGTGGATTTAATTTCCAGGAGAGTTCCCCATTCATCCCATAATGGATTTTAGCCACTGCGTTTCAATGCATCCTACATAGCAAATCGATCAGGACACGATCAAACTCTAGTCCATAATTTAGATTGATTTACCATGTTGAATGTGCAGAAGAGGTCAATAAAGATTAGAAGATTTGAACCCTCGCCTTCTCCCCATGGCTTGGATATATTTCTGTAATGTGAGCTGCATGTTAAGATACTGGTCTTTTTTTATTTTTGGTTAAGCACTCTATGAGAGAGCATGTGTTTTCCAATGGTTTCCCTTGACTTTTTTTGGCCCCTCCACCATACTCCATGTTGCTCTCGCCTGTATGCTTCTCGCCAACCTCCCTCCAGGTTGTACTTGGCCCTGTGTATTTCTCATTTTCTAATTTTTTTGGTGCATACTTGTGTGATGCACACACCTATTAAATGACATGACCACGTCATAGCACCTTTTTTGGGGTTTCTTCTTTAGCCATGCTGCACAGCATCGCTGAAAACATTTGTAGGAAGCTGGCCTGGTGTGTGGTGGGTACCTAAGGTACTTGCACTTTATACCAGGTCCAGATATCCCCTATTAGTGTAATGTAGGCATTGTCTAGAACCAGGCTCGCTAGAGGTAGCCGTGGATGAGCAGCCAAGGCTTATCTAGGAGATATGCAAAGTTCATGCAATACCACTGAAGTCACACAGCACTTACACATGTGAAAGAATACTCTCAGTGTTACAAAATAAAGATATTTTATTATGATGACACAGCACCAAAAATACTACAGTGGCAATACTCCATTAGCAGGTAAGTAATACAAAAGATATATACACTAGTTGTCAGAAATAGGCAAAACAAATAGTTATAAAACAGTGCAAACAGTGTAAAACAGTAGAGAATAGTGGCCTTAGGGGGAGAACAAACCATATACTAAAAAAATGGAATGTGAGAGTTGGACCCCACCTAGGTAAGTGGAGTGTGTAGAGGAAAGCTGGGGTTACCAGGAAGCACAAAGTTAAGTACCACAACACCCTCCAGCGACCAGGAAAGCAAGAGAAAATTACTAGAATTTCCCCAAAACACCAACTCATAAGAAAAGAAGAAAATTGCAAAACCCAGAGATGACTGCAAGACACCAACGGTGAAGATCTGTGGAAAGAGGGGGACAAGTCCAGAAGACACAGCAGAGTCCAATGGGGGCAGGAGCCCCTACCCACCAAGTTGAGGATGCAGGTCGACGGTGAGGAAGAAGAGTCAGCACTGCAGCCTGGGAGTCGGAGTCGAGCTTCTGGAGGATGCAGGTGATGTCCCATGCCAGAAGGAAGGTTGCAGTCGGGTTTGCGTGTCCGGATTCCACCAACAAGCCTTGGCACAGGCAAAACTTGCGGTTGGCGGAAAGTGATGTTGCCGGGGACCAGCAAGGCCCAGGAGGACTCAACCCAGGATGGGGAGTCAGAGGGAGCCCTCAGTGTTGCAGAGCCCACAGAAGCACAGGCAGCACTCACAGGAGTCCCACAGGACAGGGACACAGAAGTTGCAAAAGGAGCAGCACTACGAAAAGGAGTCCCAAGCAGCAGGAGAGGCGCTCAGCTAGCTGTGCGTCACAGGAAGGAGTGCTGGGAGCTGGAGCTACACGAAGAATGAAGACCCCTTGGAAGAAGTGCCAACAAGCCTTGGCACCTGCAAAAGACTGTCCTGCGTGGGAAGGCAAGAGCTTACCTCCCCCCATGTTGAATAGCTGGTAGAGAGGACCAACGGAACCACTTCCGACCACCACCTGTGATGCAGGGTCCATGAAGCTCAGCAAGAGAGGGGATCCATGCAACTGGTTGTTGTTTCTGTTGGTGCCTGCAGATGCAGAGGAGTGACTCCTTCACTCCAAGGGAGATTCCTTCATCTTTCCTGTGCTGATTGAAGATGGTCTGGCCTCAGAGGATGCACGACCGAGGAAATGTTGCAGGTGAAGTCTTTGTCTTTGTTGCAAACTGTTGGGTCCTGGAGAGTCCAGATGCAGTTTATTTGGTCAAAAGTCGAAGTAAGGGATGCAGAGGAATCCTGCTAGAATCTTGCAAGTCAAATTTGAGGAACCACCCAAAAGAGAGACCCTAAATAGCCCTGAAAGGGGGATTGGTCACCTAGCTGGGTGACCACCTATCAGGAGGGGGCTCTGACATCATCTGCCTGACTGTAGTGAAAATAATTATGTTTGACCACTGACTTTGTTTTTCACCACTGTGTATATTAGTTGTTCAATGTTCACCAGTAGCACATTACATTTTGTATTCAGTTTAGCTGCCTATTGGCTTTAACGTGGCATTAGACATTTTGTATTCAGTTTAGCTGCCTATTGGCTTTATCGTGGCGTTAGACATTGCAGTTGAGACATTGCAGATGAGCTGTGTTTTTCCACATGGTAAACTAAGCTTGTGTTTTTCTCCCACCGAACACTATCATGATAAGAAAGCACATATTTTGAGTTTTTCTCTAGTGCAGCCTTGGGAAGAGGCAGGCCTCGAGGACCTGGCCAACCTTCGACGCTTGTTTTTTTCTAACTCTGACCTACAGTAGCCAGCATTTTTTTTATAATTCTCCTCTAAGGGGGAGGGCTTTCTAGAAAGTTCTCTCGTAATTATTCAAAAGATATAAAAAATATGACTCTGTTAAGTAGCGTGGAATTCCGAGACTTCAGTCAGCAGCGGGCACCAGCTGCCTGACCTGTCCTGTGGGGGTGGAAAATCTCTTTCTCGCAGTTGAACAGGAGTTGTTCTTCTTGCTGGCATGAGAAAGATGAAGCATTTGGTGGGCCCTACTACGGTGATTAATTTTAACTTTTATTCTTTGCTTTGAAGTTATGCTATAATATAATCACATATATTTGCTGTGTACATTGCAATTGAGAATCACTTTGATATATTTTCCTTTCATTGCTGTGACTATTTTTAATTGCGTGCCTCCAACCTACTTATCTCCTCTCTCAGGAACCTCGTGGTGAAGTAATAATAAATGTCTTCTTTAAACTAAGAAGTGCATTCTAGAGATTGCTTTCAGCTCGGTCATTAGTGAAAGCAAAACACTGACCTGGCCACTCAGATGCTACCAGAGTTCCTTGCCAAACTTGGATCCAAGATGGCAAAACACAGGGACCCTCTGGAGAAGCTCGGAGCACCACCCCTGGGGTGGTGATCGGCAGGAGAGTGGTCACTCCACTTTCTACTGTCCAGTTTTGCGCCAGAGCAGGGACTGGAGGTCCCTGAACCAGTGTAGACTGGTTTATGCACAGAGGGCACCAAATATGCCCTTCAAAGCATACCAGTTGCTTGGGGAGATTACACCTCCCAAGGCCAGTAACTCCTATTTCCAAAGCGAGAGGGTGCAACACCCCTCTCCCAAAGGAAATCCTTTATTCTGCCTTCCCGGGCTTGAGCTGCTCAAGCAACAGGAGGGCAAAAACATGTCTGTGTGGTGGCAGAAGCTGGGGCAGACTGGAAAACATCAGTAGGCTGAAGGAGCAATGCTGGGGGTACTCTAAGGAGCCCCTAGAGTGCATGGAATCGTATAACCAATACTTACAAACGTACTGGGGTATGGTTCCAACATGTTTGATACCAAACATGCCTATGTTTGGAGTTACCATTATGTAGCTGGACATAGGTAGTGACCTATGTCAGGTACACGCGTAAAATGGCGTCCCCCGCACTCACAAAGTCCGGGAAAATGGGTCTGGAGTTTGTGGGGGCACTTCTGCTAGTAAAGGGGTGCCCTCACACACAGGTACCTGCACCCTGCCTCTGGGCAGAGAGGGCCTACCATAGGGGTGACTCATAGTGACCTGATACAGTGATGTATGTTGAAAACAAGTGCATGCATCCGGTTCACGCAGACTGCAATGGCAGGTCTGCAGAACCCTTTGCATGAGCTCCCTATGGCTGGCAGAATAACTGATGCAGCCCATAGTGAGCTCCTGGAAACCCAATGCCCTGGGTACCATATACTAGGGGCTTACATGGGGGCACCAGTATTCCAATTGTGGGATGAAATACAGAGTTTTGGGAGAGAGAGTATAATCACTGGGGTCCTGGTTAGCAGAATCCCAGTGAACACAGTCAAACACACTGACATTAGGCAGAAAAAGGGAGTAACCATGCCAAGAAAGACTGTACTTTCCTACAACATTGGCAAAGCCAATAGGTCCCAAATGCGACACCTAATGGCTTTCATAATGCTTCTTGTTATGTGTTTCCCCATAACGCAGGCAACAAGAGAAAGGAAACGCCAAGGATACCCAGCAGAACACAGGGACACAAAAATCAATAATTGCCAGTATAAATCACTAAAAATACTTATGTCCGCTCCTCTGGCGTGTTTAAATACAAAAAAACGAAGATACGCAGCTTCTGCATCTGGAAATGAAAGCTTGCACATGCGCAGACCATGCCGATCTATTGCGAATACGTGAGTTGGTCTTCACTTCCTAGGGTGTCCTAGGAAACGGCATGGAAGGAGCTAACAGGGTTGTACGATTACAGTTGCCCTGCGTGGTAAATCAAAAACAGCTCTGCAATGCAGAGAGGAAGTCCTGCAAGCCCAGCAGGTAGTACATTTTCCTACTTACTTCAGCGCGACCAGAATGTGAACTGGCTGATGCACCCTCTGCATCCCGCATTCTCGTCTGCCCCAAGACCAGAAAAACAAACAGGAGGGGTCTGGGAATGCCAGCCCACTTAAAGCACCCCGAAGGGTGGGTGGGGCTTCATTTTCAGAATACTCATGCATTTTGTATGTCTCAGCTGGACAGGGCATGCGAAGAGACATGTGGGCTTCAGCCTGTCCATAGGCTTCCCATTTGGTGGTTCCAATGTCGCTCTCAGATTCTTTCTCCCCATTTGTCCATGGCATGCATGCGTCATGCCTCTTCCTGTGTTTAGCCCTCCCCAAGAGCATGGACCAATTACTACTATTCATTCACTGCTCCCGTTTAATGATCTGTGTTAGGAACTACTTTTTTCTTTGTTAAAGAGCACTTTACACGTGTGCTCGTGTTTTCACATGCTTTGAGCTCCTCTGTAAACAAGCCTGTAAATCATGTTAATATCTCGTCACATTTGCTATGCATTCAAAGAGCAAAATCAGATGTCAGACGCTGTGTTCCAAAGGCACCTGTTTACTTTTATTTCTCTAACTTCAAAGTGAGTGGATTTGTTTTGTTCATGTCCCGGTGTTGCTTGCTTGACCCCCAACTCCCTCCCGCTTTGCTGCTTGAGCCGTCCTAACAACTCATTGCTGCTTGCAATTGCAACAGCATCTGTTGTGTGTTTGTTCAAGGCCCGGTGTTGCTTGTCCGTTCCCCAGCGTCCTCACACTTCGCTGATTTAGCTGTCGAAACACCCCATCCTCATTGCTGCTTGCATATGCAACACTGACTGTCTTTGAAAGAAATACTGCTAGCAGTGACCAGGAAAGTCATTCAAAGTATGATGTTTGAAGTTGGCAGTTTAAACCCTGCTCCTGACTAATCTCTGTTTCCTTGTTTGATTTATTTATAGGAGGACCTTTAACCTATAAGTGTCTTTCATGCAGATATATGGGTTAAATTCAATACTACTGTAACAAAACTCCATGTTTGTTTTCTTTATTGATGGTCTTTCGCTTCTTGCAAATGCAACAGTGTCTGACCCTGCATCCTTGCAGGCAGGTTGCTTCCTCCTCACCACTGCTCCGGTAAGTGCTGCCATTGTTTTGGGCTTGTTTGGGCTTGTCTGGGCTTGTCTAGGCTTGTTTTGGTTTGTTGGCTTCTCCTCACCCGGAAGGCCTGCCCACCTCCCTCCTCCTCGGAGCTCTTCCCGCTCCTGACTCCTGCTGACCCCGGCCCCCGCACTCCCATTGGAGGTTTCCCTCCCTCCTCCCAGCTGCCACTCCCTCCCACCTCCCCTCTTATGCCGGCCCCAGCGCGGACATGCAGCGGACGTGTGCAGCAGGTGCACCGCTGGCGCACCGAAGGCACGCCAAAGGCAAGCCCATCTGCACCCGTCCGCGCCAAGACCGCGATCAGCGCCAGACCCCCTGGCCAACACGCCTCCCGCGCCATCACACACCTTTACACTGCCAACGAACTCCACGCCCTTAATCCAGGACGCTCCTCCATCTGCTTCCAGTCCACACCGACGCGCCCCAAAGGACCCTTCTCCTGCAAAGCCAGCAATTTCACCTGCAACCTAACCTCCAAACTCCAAATCAAAACAGACAACTGCCTAAGATGCATCCTACTTAACACCCGCTCCGTCCACAAACATGCAATTGAACTCTGGGACCTCCTGACCACATACTCGCCCGACGTCGCATTCCTCACCGAAATCTGGATGAATTCAGCCTCAGAACCAGACGTAGCCCTGGCCATACCAGAAAACTACAAGATCACCAGAAGAGACCGAATCAACAGACTAGGAGGAGGAATCACCTTAGTCCACAAAAACACCATAAGAGTCTCCACCAACGCCCACGACACCATCAACTCCGCCGAGCACCTCCACTTCAAAATCCACATCAACGCCAACAACACACTCAGAGGAACACTGGTCTACAGACTCCCTGGACCCAGACCGCAGTTCTGTGACGACATCGCCGACGCCATCAGCTCCCAAGCCCTCGCCTCAACAGACTACATCCTCCTTGGTGACCTAAACTTCCACCTAGAAAATAACAAAGATATCAACACCACCAACCTAATCGACAACCTCACCAACTTCGGCCTCAAGCAACTCGTCACTACACCCACCCACTCCGCAGGCCACACGCTCGACCCCATCTTCTCAGCCAGCAACCACGTCTCTTTCAGCCACACCACCGAACTCAGTTGGACGGACCACCGCTGCATCCACTTCTCCTACCAAAAATCAGTCACTCACCACCACCGCACACAACCCCCCCCCAACGCAAATGGAGCAAAATATCAACGGATCAACTGATATTCACTCTTGCCCGGGCCCCAACCCCTGGGACCCCGGACCCCAACACAGCCACCACCAACCTGCATTGCTGGATAGAAGATTGCGCCAACACCCTCGCACCGCTCAAAAAAAAACCAAACACCTCCCACAGAATCAAGGCCAGCTGGTTCACCCCAGAACTACAGGAATCCAAACAACTATGTCGCAGAATGGAAAAAACATGGCACCTTGACCCTACCAACTCCAACCACATCGCTTTCAAGGATGCCCTACGCAAACATCACCAACTGATCCGAACCACCAAAAGGACCCACTTCAAATACTGCATCAACGCCAATGCTCACAACAGTAAAGAGCTCTTCGGCATCGTCAATGAGCTCTCCACCCCCAGGACCTGCTCCAACGAACCCCTGCCATCACAGGAGTTCTGCAACTCACTGGCAACCCACTTCTGTCGAAAGATAGAAGAAATCCACAATAGCTTCAAACCCCAGACCCACCAGCTGACTACAAACACCCAAGAACCCAACGCTCCAAGCAACACCCACCTCATCCACACCTGGATCCCCGTCAACATAGAGGACACCGCCACCACCATGGACTCCATCCACTCCGGATCACCATCGGACCCCTGCCCACACAATATCTTCAATAAGGCAAACATCATCATCGCCCCCCACCTCTGCAAAACCATCAAAAGCTCCTTCGAGTCAGCCACCTTCCCAGAAAGATGGAAGCACGCAGAAATCAACGCTCTGCTAAAGAAACCAAAGGCAGACCCAGACGACCCCAAGAACTACCGGCCGATCTCCCTCCTCCCCTTCCCAGCCAAGGTCATTGAAAAAAATGTAAACAGCCAACTATCCCGGTTCCTGGAAGACAGCAAGGTACTCGACACCTCCCAATCCAGATTCCGCAGAAACCACAGCACTGAGACTGCACTCATTGCTGCCACAGACCATGCTCGACGAAGGAGAAACAGCAGCACTCATCCTCCTGGACCTCTTCGCAGCTTTCGACACGGTATGTCATCACACTCTCCGTACACGCCTACACAACGCTGGAATCCGCGACAAGGCACTCGACTGGATCTCGTCATTTCTCTCAGGCAGAACTCAGAGAGTCCGCCTCCGACCGTTCCTGTCAGAAGCTTCCAGAATCATCTGTGGCGTTCCCCAAGAATCTTCGCTCAGCCCCACGCTCTTCAACGTTTACATGGCCCCCCTCGCCAACATCGCACGAACCCACCACATCAACATAGTTTCCTACGCAGAGGACACTCAGCTCATCCTCTCCCTCACAAAAGACCCTAGAACTGCAAAGAACAACCTCCACAACGGACTTCACGCCATCGCCAGCTGGATGGAATCAAGCCACCTCAAGTTAAACACAGACAAGAGAGAAATCATCATCTTTGGCACCAACCCCTCAACTTGGAATGACTCCTGGTGGCCCACCTCCATAGGAACCGCACCATCACCCACCACCCACGAACGCAACCTGGGCTTCATCTTGGACTCCACACTCAGAAGGTCAATGCCATCTCCTCTTCCTGCTACAACACTCTCTGCATGCTCCGCAAAATCTTCAAGTGGATTCCCGTCGAAACCAGGAAAACTGTCACCCACGCCCTGGTCAGCAGCCGAGTGGACTACGGAAACGCCCTATATGCAGGAATAACAACCAAACTCCTAACAAAACTGCAAAGAATCCAGAACGCATCCGCCTGCCTCATTCTGGACATCCCACGCCGTGACCACATTTCCCCCACCTCAGAGACCTTCACTGGCTACCAGTATCAAAGAGGATCACCTTCAAACTCCTCATCCATGCACACAAGGACCTCCACAACACAGGCCCAGCCTACCTCAACGACAGACTCACCTTCCACACCCCCACCCGCAATCTTTGCTCCGCCAGCCTCGCCCTCGCCTCCATCCCCCGCATCCGCCGCACCACCGCCGGAGGAAGATCCTTCTCTCACCTAGCCGCCAAGACCTGGAACTCCCTACCGCTCCACCTTTGCCAGACCCAAGACCTCTTGACATTCAGGAAACGCCTCAAGACATGGCTCTACCACCAGTAGCTCCCCCCCCAGCGCCTTGAGACCCGAACGGGTGATTAGTGCGCTCTATAAATCCTTGATTGATTGATTGATTGATTGTCTGTTCTTTGTTTGTTCATGTCCCGATTTTGCTTGCCTGTTCCCCCAACTCCGACCAGCTTTCCTGCTTGAGCCGGACAAACACCCCCTCACTCATCGCTGCTTGCAAATGCGACAGCATCTGTTCTTCGAAACAATTCTGCTAGTAATGTCAAAAATAATTGTTCAAAGTACGACATTTGAAATTGCCACTGTTAACCCTGCTTGGTATTTATAATCTCTGCTTCCTAGTTCGATTTATTCATCGGAGCTCCCTTAACCTATAAATGTCTTTCATGCAAATATATGAGTTAAATTCAATACTAGTGAAACAAAACTCCATATTCGCTTTCTTTATTGATGGTCTTTTAAAATTGAAAGAAAAAGCTAGTTCACATTTTCTTGTGCATCACAACCAGAGACAGGATTGCCACATTTATTCATGGTTTTAAATTTTCCAGTGATCTGTAGTTGAAATTGGATAAAGTCTTTCTGTAAAATCCACTGTGTGCTTTTTTTCAACTCAATTATGCATGTGTTTTCTGTGACAATAATTTACATTAGTTAACCTGTTCTGTGCCTTGGACGAGATGATCTCGTCCAAGGCTACAGTTCCCCTGTGCCTTGGACGAGATCATCTCGTCCATGGCACAGGGGAACTTGGGGGTGCGCTGGCGCGCCCCCTGTGCACCCCCCTCCCCCCCCCCCCCAAGGCGGGGATGGAAGGGGAAGACCTTCCCCTTCCACCCCCGACCCCCCCACCCCCCCTGTGAAGTCAGCGCGCGCGCGCTGATTTGTCACAGGGGCCTCCCCCATCGCGCTGGAAGCTCTGCTTCCAGCGCGATTGAAAGAGAAATGCAAAAGCATTTCTCTTTCAATCACTGGGGGAGGCCCGGAGGGGCTTCAAAGGGAAGGAAAAGTATTTCCTTCCATTTGAAGTCTCTCCGAGGGTTTCAAAAGCCGGATTGCTTGCAATCCGGCTTTTGAAACCCTACTAGACACCAGGGATTTTTTTTTTTTACTGAAATTGACATAAGGGAGCGACCCCTTGGGCAAGGGTCGCTCCCATGGGGGGCATTTTTTCAGGAAGGCCTTTTCTGCCCCCCCTGGGGGCAGAAACCTCTAGGCACCAGGGACCATTTTTTAAATTTTTTTTTTTATGTTTCATTTTATTTTTTTAGGTGGGGAGCCACCCCTTAGGCAAGGGTCGCTCCCCTTGGGGGAAAATTATATTTAGGCCATTTCTGCCCCCCTTGGGGGCAGATTGGCCTATTTTGATGAGGCCAATCTGCCCCCAAGGGGGGCAGAAACCACTAGACACCAGGGAGTTTTTTTCTTTGCGTGAATTTCACGCAAGGGGAGCGACCCCTTAGGCAAGGGTCGCTCCATGGGGGGGCACATTTATTTTAGGCCTATTATTAAGCCGATCTGCCCCCAGGGGGGGCAGAAACCTCTAGGCGCCAGGGCAATTTTTTTTTTCTTTTTTTTTTGTTTGTTTTTTTAGAGATGGGGAGCGACCCATCAGGCAAGGGTCGCTCCCCTGGGGGGCAAATTGTATTTAGGCCATTTCTGCCCCCCTTGGGGGCAGATTGGCCGATTTTAGGTCAATCTGCCCCCAAGGGGGCAGAAACCACTAGGCACCGGGGATTTGTTTTTTGGCGCCAATGTCACGCAGGGGGAGCGACCCCGTAGGCAAGGGTCGCTCCCGGGGGGGGTTGGAGACCAAATTTATTTTAGGCCATTTCTGGCCTATTATTAGGCCGATCTGCCCCCGGGGGGGGGCAGAAACCTCTAGGCGCCAGGGGAATTTTTGTTTTTTTTTGTTTGTTTGTTTTTTTAGAGATGGGGAGCGACCCATCAGGCAAGGGTCACTGCCCTGGGGGGCAAATTGTATTTAGGCCATTTCTGCCCCCCTTGGGGGCAGATTGGCCGATTTTAGGTCAATCTGCCCCTAAGGGGGCAGAAACGACTAGGCACCTGGGATTTGTTTTTTGGCGCCAATGTCACGCAGGGGGAGCGACCCCGTAGGCAAGGGTCGCTCCCGGGGAGGGGGGTGGGTGTTAGGGGGGCAAATTTATTTCAGGCCATTTCTGCCCCCCCTGGGGGCTGATTGGGCGATTTTAGGTCAATCTGCCCCCAAGGGGGCCGAAATCACTAGGCACCTGGGATTTGTTTTTTGGCGCCAATGTCACGCAGGGGGAGCGACCCCGTAGGCAAGGGTCGCTCCCGGGCGGGGGTGGGGCAAATTTATTTTAGGGCATTTCTGCCTCCCCCCTGGGGCCGGCAGAGCCCCGCAAGTCACCCCATCTTGGATTCCCCTAGGTCTCTAGTTTTCAGAAATGCACAGGTTTGGTAGGTTTCCCTAGGTGCCGGCTGAGCTAGAGGCCAAAATCTACAGGTAGGCACTTCGCAAAATACTCAATTTCAAAAAAGGAGGGGCAGAACGGGAGATTTGGAGAAAAAACGAATATCTCCTGGTCCAGTGTGTATTTCTCCCAAATATATACTCCACAAAGTTTACACACAGTTCCAAAATCAGAGAAAAAAAGAGATTGAGGGTTATAGTGGTAAAGACAGGTTTCCAGTGACAAAAAAAGGGGGGGAAGCAATATGCTTGAAGCAAGAGCCCTCACTCACCGTCCGGTGACATGCTTCATCATAGGGCTATGCTCCTCGTCAGGCCGGCACTGCAATGCCTGACGGGCCCCACAAAGGGGCTCTTTGCCGGAGATCTTTTAGGCAGTTGGTGTAGAGCCGGTCAGATGAAAAAAAGAAAGAGGATTGGTATGGAAGAGATTAAAAATGACTAAGGGTAAAAAATTTATTTATTCAGATATTTAAACCCCTGGCATAGTTAAAAACATCGTGTTAGGGATATAGTAAATTAATGTATACAATCCCTTGAAATTATAACAATTTTCACTAGAAATTCAAGTAAAAAAAGGGTACAAAAAAGAGTATACAGAATCACTGTGATACTCAATCAAGGGGTCAACATGTTTCTCGCTATATTGAGTTGAAATTGATCTCATGCGATTCATCAGGACCTATTTACGTACCTAATCCTTTATGAAAACTGCTTTGTGCATTAATTTATTCAAAACCCTCCAAGTATTACTGGTGGGCTCCCTCAGGGAGGTAGCAGGCTCTAAATTCCATTATGAATTGATATAGAACCACAAACGTTGGTTCACCGGGGAAGGAGACGGCTCACAGGTGAACCAACGTTTGTGGTTCTATATCAATTCATAATGGAATTTAGAGCCTGCTACCTCCCTGAGGGAGCCCACCAGTAATACTTGGAGGGTTTTGAATAAATTAATGCACAAAGCAGTTTTCATAAAGGATTAGGTACGTAAATAGGTCCTGATGAATCGCATGAGATCAATTTCAACTCAATATAGCGAGAAACATGTTGACCCCTTGATTGAGTATCACAGTGATTCTGTATACTCTTTTTTGTACCCTTTTTTTACTTGAATTTCTAGTGAAAATTGTTATAATTTCAAGGGATTGTATACATTAATTTACTATATCCCTAACACGATGTTTTTAACTATGCCAGGGGTTTAAATATCTGAATAAATAATTTTTTTACCCTTAGTCATTTTTAATCTCTTCCATACCAATCCTCTTTCTTTTTTTCATCTGACCGGCTCTACACCAACTGCCTAAAAGATCTCCGGCAAAGAGCCCCTTTGTGGGGCCCGTCAGGCATTGCAGTGCCGGCCTGACGAGGAGCATAGCCCTATGATGAAGCATGTCACCGGACGGTGAGTGAGGGCTCTTGCTTCAAGCATATTGCTTCCCCCCCTTTTTTTGTCACTGGAAACCTGTCTTTACCACTATAACCCTCGATCTCTTTTTTTCTCTGATTTTGGAACTGTGTGTAAACTTTGTGGAGTATATACTTCGCAAAATACACCTCTGTTTTCTTCCAAAAATTTGGATGTGTCCACGTTGCGCTTTGGGGCGTTTCTTGTCGCGGGCGCTAGGCCTACCCACACAAGTGAGGTATCATTTTTATCGGGAGACTTGGGGGAACGCTGGGTGGAAGAAAATTTGTGGCTTCTCTCAGATTCCAGAACTTTCTGCCACAGAAATGTGAGGAACATGTGTTTTTTTAGCCACATTTTGAGGTTTGCAAAGGATTCTGGGTAACAGAACCTGGTCCGAGCCCCGCAAGTCACCCCTCCTTAGATTCCCCTAGGTCTCTAGTTTTCAGAAATGCACAGGTTTGGTAGGTTTCCCTAGGTGCCGGCTGAGCTAGAGGCCAAAATCTACAGGTAGGCACTTCGCAAAAAACACCTCTGTTTTCTTCCAAAAATTTGGATGTGTCCACGTTGCGCTTTGGGGCGTTTCCTGTCGCGGGCGCTAGGCCTACCCACACAAGTGAGGTATTATTTTTATCGGGAGACTTGGGGGAACGCTGGATGGAAGGAAATTTGTGGCTCCTCTCAGATTCCAGAACTTTCTGCCACAGAAATGTGACGAACATGTGTTTTTTTAGCCAAATTTTGAGGTTTGAAAAGGATTCTGGGTAACAGAACCTGGTCCGAGCCCTGCAAGTCACCCAATCTTGGATTCCCCTAGGTCTCTAGTTTTCAGAAATGCACAGGTTTGGTAGGTTTCCCTAGGTGCCGGCTGAGCTAGAGGCCAAAATCTACAGGTAGGCACTTCGCAAAAAACACCTCGGTTTTCTTCCCAAAATTTGGATGTGTCCACGTTGCGCTTTGGGGCGTTTCCTGTCGCGGGCGCTAGGCCTACCCACACAAGTGAGGTATCATTTTTATCGGGAGACTTGGGGCAACGCTGGGTGGAAGGAAATTTGTGGCTCCTCTCAGATTCCAGAACTTTCTGCCACAGAAATGTGAGGAACATGTGTTTTTTTAGCCAAATTTTGAGGTTTGCAAAGGATTCTGGGTAACAGAACCTGGTCCGAGCCCCGCAAGTCACCCCTCCTTAGATTCCCCTAGGTCTCTAGTTTTCAGAAATGCACAGGTTTGGTAGGTTTCCCTAGGTGCCGGCTGAGCTAGAGGCCAAAATCTACAGGTAGGCACTTCTCAAAAAACACCTCTGTTTTCTTTCAAAAATTTGGATGTGTCCACGTTGCGCTTTGGGGCGTTTCCTGTTGCGGGCGCTAGGCCTACCCACACAAGTGAGGTATCATTTTTATCGGGAGACTTGGGGGAACATAGATTAGCAAAACAAGTGTTATTGCCCCTTGTCTTTCTCTACATTTTTTCCTTCCAAATATAGGAGAGTGTGTAAAAAAGACATCTATTTGAGAAATGCCCTGTAATTCACATGCTAGTATGGTCACCCCGCAATTCAGAGATGTGCAAATAACCACTGCTTCTCAACACCTTATCTTGTGCCCTTTTTGGAAATACAAAGGTTTTCTTGATAGCAATTTTTTACTCTTTATATTTCAGCAAATGAATTGCTGTATACCCGGTATAGAATGAAAACGCACTGCAGGGTGCAGCTCATTTATTGGCTCTGGGTACCTAGGGTTCCTGATGAACCTACAAGCCCTATATATCCCCGCAACCAGAGGAGTCCAGCAGACGTAACAGTATATTGCTTTTGATAATCTGACATTGCAGGGAAAAGTTACAGAGTAAAACGTAGAGAAACATTTATGTTTTTTTCACCTCAATTTCAATATTTTTCTTTTTCAGTTGTTATTTTCTGTAGGAAACCCTTGTAGGATCTACACAAATGACCCCTTGCTGAATTCAGAATTTTGTCTACTTTTCAGAAATGTTTAGGTTTCTGGGATCCAGCATTGGTTTCATGCCCATTTCTGTCACTGACTGGAAGGAGGCTGAAAGCACAAACAATTGCAAAAATGGGGTATGTCCCAGTAAAATGCCAAAATTGTGTTAAAAAATTGGGTTTTCTGATTCAAGTCTGCCTGTTCCTGAAAGCTGGGAAGCTGCTGAGTTTAGCACCGCAAACCCTTTGTTGATGCCATTTTCAGGGGAAAAACCACAAGCCTTCTTCTGCAGCCACTTTTTCCAATTTTTTTGAAAAAAACGAAATTTCCCTGTATTTTGGCCAATTTCTTGGCCTCCTTCAGGGGAACCCACAAAGTCTAGGTACCTCTAGAATCCCTAGGATGTTGGAAAAAAAGGACGCAAATTTGGCTTGGTTAGCTTATGTGGACAAAAAGTTAGGAGGGCCTAAGCGCGAACTGCCCCAAATGGGCAAAAAAAGGCTTGGCACAGGAGGGGGAAAAGGCCTGGCAGCAAAGGGGTTAAGACAGCTTGAAAATAATTTTAGCTTTATTTATTATTAATTGTAGTTCATAATTAATGTTTCATTTCAAAGAGTTAAAAGACCAGCTTTTACTGGTTGTTCCCATTTTTACTTGCCGTCCCATATAAATACTGGCCATGATGCTAAAATACCAGCCAGTTAGCACCCTAAACAGAGGGCACTGCTCTGACTGAACAGTGGACTCGCTTGGCCAGCATCCACCCTGGAGAACCAGCTGATTTCTATTGTTTGATTCTTGCACTCGGGCACTGAGTTGTATAACAAACAATGCCAGTTCAGTATTAACAAGCATTGGCAAAGTCAATATGTCTTACCTAGTTCACAAAAGCAGCTTGTGTGGGTGGAATCTTTTGGTGTCCTTTCTCACCACATGAAAAATACTTAATTAAAAATTTAAACCACACAATTCCACACCACAACATAATCACATTCCACATAATTCAACAACACATACTTACACTCTACTCAATACAACATAAATGCACCCCACATAAATCCACTCTATCACATAGCAACAATTCATTTAAATACACTCTACACCATGCCACATAATTCTACTCAACGCCACACAGTTTAAACGCCACACACTTCAGCTCCTCACAATTCCATTCCACACCACATAATTCCACTTCACACATCCATCCAATCCACACCACAAAATTCCACACCATGCCACAAAATTGCTTTCCACACCACATACATCCACTCTACTCCATAATAGCTAAAATACATTCACAGAGACAACACCTGTAGCTCTCGGATTGCCAAGACCTATAGGCTTTGGCAATGCTTGTTCTGTCCTGGAGGTGGGTTAACCCCAAAAAGAGTAATGACTTTGCTGAGGGCGAGGGATATAGAGGTAGTGTCTCATATTTACCTTATTCATGCATGGCAATAGACCCAGTTCAGTCGGGAGACTCCTTATGTTGGAAGCCACAAATGGCTTCATTTTGGGTGTCTCGCGTCTGAAATTGCATCTCCTTCAATAGAAGTCAACGGAGGAAATACATTCTCCCCAGTATTTTTATTAACTCTCCCTCTTCCGTCTTCTAAAATGTTGGCATGTAAGTTTATATCATGGGTAGCACCGCATTGCTCTATTCGTTTTTTAATTCTATGTCAGGACCGGAGGCTCAGATTATGCTTCTCTTTCTACGCTTTAATAAACTCAGCAGCCAATTAGAAAGTACTTAAACAAAAACTACAAATCCCATGAACCCACCATAGCACCATAACAACCATAGAGTCGAACCCTATAAAACCTTCCTGACACGAAGACTCTTCCTCTTTCTTTGCTGCTTCGCAGCCAGTTAAGTGTATACTTCTTTCTCAGCACGAGCATTGTTCTGTTTACTGTGTGATTGTTGTGGTTTAATCCTTGTACGTGCGCCTTGCGAGCCATTTTTCTCATTATCGTATCCCATTGTTTTCAATGCATGGTTGTTTTACTTTGTATGTTTGTTCACCGAGCGGCTTGCCGCCTGCGCTGACAGGAAGGTTTTGTTACGGGGAGCCACGGCCACGCAGTCCTATGTTTATTTCTATTTATGTGCCTTGAGGCACGCGAGGCGGCCGGCGCGTTCCTTTCCCTATTTTAAGTGATTCCCGGCTTGTGCGCTTCAATAACTTCCAGCGCGCATCCACCCACGTGTGTTCTGAGCTCCGAACCGTGGGTTGTTAAGAGCCTTGTTCCCCTGTGCTCCCCCTGAACGCCCTGTGGTTGCTGGTTGCTCCCAGGGTTGTAAAATTCTTAAGAGGCTTGCCTAGAGCTGCCGAGTGTTCCCTCCTCACTCTATTTTGTTTCTTACTGCATTTGGGGTCAGATTGACAGTTCCCCCTTGGATCCTTCCCCTTGAGTTCAGTGGTGATTAAGGTTTGATATCTCTGTGTATATATATATATATATAGAGAGAGAGATATACATTTTTTCTTAACCTGAGTTGCATTCACCACTCTTTCCAACATGTATGACGAATATCAAGATGGGGATGAAAATTATTATTTTGAAGAAGCTCACACGGGTTCCTTTGAACAGGATCTGGTACAAGCGTTGGACGCAGGTGTGCACCAAACCATTAATGATGCCTTGGCAAAGGCTATTACTCCTTTGAAACACCACCTTTATGGATTTGCTCAGCAACAAGGCTAGCTTTCTCCCGCCAGAGGTCTTAGTGATGAGTCCACGACCCAGCCTCCTAAAGAGATTCACTCTGAAGCCTTTCAAAAACTCGTGACTTTTTTGGCTAGCGAACACCCCTACAGTATGGCTGCTGCACCCCGCTCTGAAGAGTTGTCAGATGGCTCTGATGCCGCCTCTTCTCAAGAATCGTCAAAAACTGATTCACACCCTCCACGAAAGCGCATGCAAAAACCCATTATACCTCCAATCCTAAGCAGGCTAGACTGCTTACTTTTGAACCGGGTGAAATTATACACCACATATCCACTGCCTGACTTCCTCCCCCTAAAGTTTCCGATTATGTGAAGAGCCACATTCATCAAGAATTCGACAAGGAGGTTCACGCACGTTTGCGTTCTGAATGCCCCAGACCTGACCTCCACGACAAGGTGGCAGAGACTCCTGAGACAGACGCATCTATGGTAACCTACCTGAAGAAATACACTAAAGACCCTAAGAAGGGTATCGATAGGGCTTGGAAGTCCTGTCAGGACAAACTTTTAGACTTATCTGGCCCTTTAACTAAGATTCTAGAAATGGCATATCAGGCAAAGGCATCTAACTCTCCTATTAATGCGGACACTCTGATTGGTTGGTCTCAACGCGCAATATGTCTCTTGGGCAATACTAACTGTGCCCTTTCTAATGAGCGTTGTCGTTCTATTCTTATGAAACTTGAATCCAAATTGGCAGACCTCGCTTCCTCTGAAGCGGGTCCAGCAGCTCAAGGACTGTTATTTAGGGCTCCCTTTCTCAAGGAACTTTCCAAGTTCGTCTCTACCTTCTCTAGCCTGGACAAGGCTCAAGGCTCCATCAAGAGAGCTCTGCGACCTCTTTTTTCTCGGGCCGGATGCTTCAGGAGGCGTGCGTTCGGCCGAGGTTTCCAAAATCCATCCGGAGACAGCTTCCAGGGTCAAAGAGGTAGAGGTGGCTACCAAGACCAAGCCTCCTCCTTCTACCCTTCCAGATGTTCGTTCAGAGGTCGTTTCCGTAGAGGAAGGTTCAAGGGCACTGCGGCAGCCATCCAGGATTCTTCCTCTACAGGTGAGAATTATTTCATAGGAAGTAGTTTCTTTAGGGGGTCGCACTCAATATTTCTTTCACAATTTGCAAAAAATTTCAAATGACCCGTGGGTGCTAGAATGTGTTCAGGGATTCAAAATAGAATTCTTCCAGTCTCCCCTTCAACTTCCTTTTCCCAACACTCTGTATTTTTCCCTCTCAGATCAGATCACCATTCAAAAAGAAATTATGACACTTCTATCCAAGGATGCGATAGAGGAATCGGTGTTACAACCCCGACGGTTTGTGAGCCCCATTTTTCTAGTAGACAAGAAAGGTGGGGGCTCAAGGCTGGCCCTCAATCTAAAAGAATTCAGTCAGTGGATACTGTATCGCCATTTCAAAATGGAGGGCATCTATTTACTAAGGGAAATTGCCCGAACTGGAGATTGGATGGTCCGTCTGGACCTGAAAGATGCTTATCTTTCCGTTCCTACCTTCCCTCCCCACAGGCGCTTCCTCGAGTTTCTTTGAGAAGGGAAGATTTACGAATTCAAGGTTCTTCAATCTGGCCTTTCATCGGCCCGTGGTGCTTCACGAAGCTGATGAAACCGGTGGTGGAATGTCTGAGAGACAGGGGAGTCCGCCTCATCATTTACCTAGATGACATAATATATATGTCCCAATCTCCCCATACGGTTATGATACATCTGGAATGGGGATCTCTCTTCTTCAGGATCTAGGCTTCGTCATCAACAGCCAAAAGTCCATTCTAATCCCTTCTATAGAGTTCCTAGGTTTCTTGGTGGACTCCCCCTCGGCTCGCTTGATTCTTCCTCCAACAAAGGTGAGGAATATCAAGAAAGATTTGAGACTAGCATTGTCCAGGATAACTGTATCCTTGAGGTCCATAGCCCATCTGGTGGGGTTGCTAGCTTCTTCGATTGAAGCAATTTTCCCAGGACCTCTACATTACAGATCCCTTCAACGTCTCAAGATCAGACACTTGAACAAGGGCCTGTCTTATTCCCAGTCAGTTCCCCTCTCAGAGGAGGCGAAGATGGAAATCTCTTGGCGGTTATCCCACATGGAAGCATGGAATGGGAGAGTTATTTTTCCCTGCTCCCCGGACCTGGTCATAGAAGCGGATGCCAGTCTTTGGGGTTGGAGGGCTCATTGCGGCCAGATTTCTACAGGGGGTCGCTGGTCGCAGCAAGAACTATCGCGACATTTCAATTGCCTGGAGCGCTTAGCGGGCTCTTTTGCCATTCGCAGCTTCACCGCGGGCAACGCAAAATGTTTCATTCTTCTCAGGATGGACAATGTGTCAGCGGTTCGGTATGTGAACAAGCTGGGGGGGGCCAAATCTCCCTTACTGACGGAGATTGCCAAAGATTTTTGGCATTATTGTCTTCTCAAACACATTTCGGTGACAGCGGAGTATCTTTCGGGTCAGCGGAATGTGAAAATTCTAATCGCGATTACTAGAACATTGTTCAGTGTCACACAAAATGCATTAAAATGTCAGTCACACATAAACACATTGAAACTTGGAAATGTGCACATACTTGAACTGAGATCTTGGCAACTATGTGACAACTTTCAAAAAAGGGGTGGATTAAATATAAAAGAGAGCACACGTGTTTTAAAACCACGACAGTTTCATGTGCTTGCTTACTATACACAAATAACACCAGCACAATAAACGTGAAACACAATGTGGCAGTTAAATACCATGAAAACGCTAATAAAGCCGGGACTTTAACGCTATTCTTACATACTTAAAAATCATTATTTTAGCTTTCTCCTGCTAATTTTTTTCACCCACGACATACCATCTTGGTCTACCAGCTTTTACAATTCCTTTAACGTTACCTCCTCCTCCTCTATCCCTCATGGGAAACAGTTAAAAATTTCCCCATCTGTGGGTTTTAATGGTTCCCTCACTATCTCACTCTATAACAACGGTACTGTTATGATCCAAGCCAAAGACTCCTATCTCTCTCTCTTTGACCGCCTCTTCCCTTCCCTACTCCCCTCCCCTGCGACCGGGCTATCCCTTGACTCTCCATCTAGCTCCACCAATTACTCCCTTTCTCCTCCCTTGACCCCCCCACTCTCCAATAGGCTGCACCCTGGGGAGGCACAGGTCGACCCTCTTCTCTCCCCTCGGACCTCCCCTCCCATTCTTCCCCCCTCACAGCATGCCCCTCCCCTCTTCACTTCAGCCTCACCTCTAGCAAACACGCTTCTCTTCCGTTCTGCACCATTCCGGCACTCTATTCTCATCTCCTCCCCCCTATCCCTTATGGCCACCCCCCTCCTTAGACCACCTCTCCTCCAGCCCTCTCCCTCTGTCTATGTTCCCTACGTTCCCCTTGTTCCCTCCTCCTCTCTGCTTTTCCGCCCACTCCTCCCTTCACTATGTACCCCGATTTCCCCACAAATACTTTCCATCTCTCTCCCTCCCCGCTCTCCTCCAGCAATGCTGTGCTACCCCCTTTCCTCCTCTGGTAACCCCTGCCCTCCCTCAGACCGAGCAGAATCGCTTCCTTTCTTCAACTTCCCTTTCTCCCAATCCCCCCCACTCTGCCTGATACCCGCTCCCTCACAGCCACCTCACTTAGCTACCAGGACCTATCCAACCCACTCCCCTCCCTTCCTTCCATACCTCCCTAATCCCTATGACTCCTCACACTCTTCCCCTCTCCTACCGCCCCACCGCCCCACACCTCTACTATCGCCCCCTAATTCTGCCCCTTACTCCTATCCTTCTTGCAACGCCAACAACGTCAACTCTCCTCTCACCCCTGGCGCACCAACTCATGCTCTCATCCAAAACCGTTCCCCACCTCTGAACCCTATACCCCTACTCCCCTCCCATTCCCCCACCTCTCCCTGCCGTACACTGCCTAGTGCACCCCCTCCTGTTTCCATCGAGTCACCCAACATGCTGTGCTCTTCATTAATCTCTCTGGAAAATAAGCTAGGCTCTCTAATCACCGCCATCTCCCAACTTGAAGCTACCATTCTAGTTTTAAGCTCCAAGATCTTGACTTTTCCACACACCTCAATTCCTTTGGCAAACACTCACCCTTCCACGAGATGTACCTCACCCTCACACCCCATTATAGCTAAGCATAGCCTGTCGTCTGCAAATCCACACAAGCACTCGATCGCCACCCTTCCTTCACTTCCACTTCCCAGTAACCCTGTTATCTACACTATTCCGACCATCTCCTCTATCAGAACCACTCACCTACCTAAACCCTCCCGAGCGACCTCATATAAGTACAATATCCCTATCACCCCTCATAGCCCAAGTGCCCCCGTCACCAAAACAGTTGCGTCAGAGCTGCGCTGTTTACTCCACAACTGCAGATCTGCAATAAAACACAAACTTGAAATCTCCGATACCATCAACTTGCACAATATTGACATGCTCTTCCTCACAGAGACCTGGTTCAACGATACCTCTCACTCTATGTTTGATCTCCTTGTACCCACAGGCTATTCTATACTTAGAAATGACAGAATTGACAAAATTGGGGGAGGTGTTGCAGTCATCTTTAGAAACTCCCTTCAACTTAAGGCTCTTCCTAACAGCTCCTTTCACACCTTTGAATGCCTATCTCTTGAGCTTCAATTGCACCACCACTCACCCCTCAGATTCCATGTTATTTACCACCCGCCTGGTAGCAGCCCTTCGTTTTTGGAGGAACTCAGGGACTGCATCAGCGACCAATTCACACAAAGTGACAATCAGATCTTCGTGGGTGACTTCAATGTCCACTGGGGCTCGCCTCAAGACACCTATGCGAACTTGCTGGCCACCTTCCTCTCTGCAAACGATCTTATCCAACACTGCACAGAAACAACACACTCTAAAGGCTCAATCCTGGACCTTGTTATTTCTAAAACAGGCTTGCTGACTATCGCTACCCCTATTCATGTAGACTGGTCGGACCACCTCCTCATCCCATTCTCTCTTCACCTATCACACTCTATAACTCTTGGCCAGCCTAAGAGGGCTACTTCCTGGTTCCGTGACACTAAAAATATTGACCTCAGTAACCTCTGTGATTCTGCTTTGCTATCACTTCCAAGGCTAGACCCGGACCTTGATGTTAACGATCTCACCGCCCAATGCCTCACAGTCCTTGCAGTCGAAATCGATAATGTCGCTCCTCTCCAAAGCAAAAAGAAAAGGCCCACTCCCTCAGCACCTTGGTTCAACAAATCCCTCTATGAAGAAAGGAAGCTCCTAAGAGCCCTTGAGAAACAATGGAGACAAGTGCCCTCCACTGAAAATTTGGCCACGCTTCGTTCAGCAAGATCCAAGTACCACAAACTCATCTTCCTTGGAAAAGCGTCGCACTACAAATCCCCCCTTGACTCAGCCAAAAATAGACCAAAAAAACTATTCGACCTCATCAAGAACCCAAACAGCTCACCCCCAACCTCCAAATTGGAAGATTCCACAAAGAAAGCAGAGGAATTTGCTGTATTCTTTGACAATAAGGTAAAATCACTTGTAGATCAGGTCATTCATCCTACCCCTACAGAGGAGCGCAAATCCCTAACCATTTGGCAAAACTTTGACCCCATCTCTGACGATGCTCTCCTTAAATGCATCCTCGATACAAAGCCCTCTAACCATTCTCTTGACCCCATCCCTAGTGCCATTGCCATTGACTTCTTTACTAATTCTCTTTCCTATTGGACCACTCTGGTCAACCTCTCCCTCAGTCAAGGCTCCCTTCCTGTTTCCTTCAAAACTGGGCAGGTCACCCCTCTGCTTAAAAAACCCACCGCTGATGCGAACGACCTTAACAACTACCGTCCCATCACTAACCTACCCTTCCTTGCAAAAATCACAGAAAAATGTGTAGCGAAACAACTCTCTCAACATATCAAGGAAAATGATCTTCTTGACAATTTCCAGTCCGGCTTCATTCAAAACTGCAGCACTGAAACAGCCCTGCTGCTAGTGATTGATGACGCGCTGCGGATACTCGATTCAGGGGAGTCTTGTCTTCTAATTCTTCTGGACCTTTCTGCAGCCTTTGACACTGTTAATCACAACACTCTCCTTAACACTCTTCAACAGAGAATGGGCATGGAGGGCACTGTGCTCAAATGGTTTGCCTCCTTCCTCTCTGATAGATCCCAAATGGTCAAAATTGCGAACAGTCTTTCAGCTCCTTTAGTGGTCAGGCAGGGTGTTCCTCAAGGCTCCATACTTGCACCCACACTGTTCAATCTCTATTTAGAACCGCTGGGAAATCTCCTGAGTAAATCCGGGATCCACTATCACCTATATGCGGATGACACTCAGATCTACCTTAAGGTGGCCTCCACTCACGATCTCTCCTTCCTTAGCTCTACTCTCGACTCCATTCAAAACTGGATGTTAACTCATCAACTGATTCTGAATCCCTCCAAAACAGAATTCCTCCTCCTCTCCTCCTCACTTTCTCATCCCCCAGTGCAATCATGGATGGATCAGATCAATCTAATAAACAATAAACCCATCATTGTCGAGAGCGCAAAATCCCTTGGTGTCATACTCGACAAAAAACTCAATCTACTCTCCCACATCTACTCCATTGCAAAGTCTGCTCGACACCAACTGCGCCTTCTTTGGGTGATTCGTCGCTTCTTCCCGGAGCACGACCTTAAAACCCTGGTCCAATCGCTGGTTCTCTCCAGATTGGACTACTGCAACTCTCTTCTTACTGGCCTTCCCAAATCCCACCTTTCCCCCCTGAAGTCTATTCTCCATTCAGCAGCTCGTTTCATATATGGGGCCAAAAGAAGCGACCACATCACACCCATTCTATCCACCCTCCGTTGGCTTCCCATAGAGGCAAGATCTATCTACAAAACTGCATGTATCACCCACAAAGCCTTGCACGCCTCCTCCCCTCGCTACCTGGTGAATAAACTGAAACTCTCTGGGGGCTCCAGACCATCACGTAATGCAGAAAGGTTATTACTTGAACCACCCATTTTCAAGAAGGAAAGATCGATGGCCCAATCCTTTTCAGGCAACGCGGTGAGAATCTGGAACTCACTTCCGCCTCAGCTTCGGACCACCACCTCTTCCCAGGCCTTCAAAACCGACCTCAAAGCTCTCCTCCTTCAAAGACACTTCCAAAGTTAATTCAAGCCCTCTGTTTTCTGAAGGAAGTCCTTCCATTATAGGAAATTCTGTTCTCCATGCCTATAGAAGTGCCTTCCCAGGGTGTTTTTGTGTTTTGAGTGTATGCCATTTAGTGCAGTATTATACCTCTACCTGTACTTTGTACTCTTTTGTAACTTGCACACTGCACCTTTCCTTTTACAACGTATCATTTGCTACCTCTTATTTCTTGTGTGCTTTTGGTATATGCACAACGGCCACCACTGCCTCATGTAACGTAACTATAGTTTTAGTGTTTTGAGTGTCTACCATTTATTGCAATTTTATTTATTTTTTACCTCTACACGTACATTATTTGCTCTTGTATCCTGCACACGTCACTTTTTCCTTTCGTAACGTATCGTTTGCTACCTCATGTATTTTTTTTTGCTCTTGATACTTGCACAATTTTCACTTGCCTCATGTAATGTAACATTTATTTTTGTGACAGGCACACTTGTAATTTTTCTCTTCATGTATCTTTACTTGCCTATTGTGAAGCGCTCTGACACCTTCGGGTAAAGTCCGCGCTATATAAAAACGCATTAAATAAATAAATAAATAAATAAACATACTCCACTTCAATCTGTTAGGAGGAAATCTGTTTTTTTTTTTTGCGATTGAAACTAACCATGATATTGAGGTGCTTCACCATCCGAAGCAGTCAGACAAGCAACATTTTAACTTACAAACGTTGTCTACTTTGAAATTGAATAAAGCTGGCGGTTATCAGCCCAGCAGCATGGCGCCCAGCACTGATCCAGACCATTAAGTTAGTCAGCGGTCTAGTACTGGATTCTTGTTTGAACGCAGTGCATTCTGGGCCGGTCTCGGGTCTTAGTGCGTGCCTGGTTTGAAGGGCTCCCGATGTTGGCGCTATACTGCACTAGTGTGGGCTGGCTCTAAATTCTCAGCGCATGCCGAGGAGCAGCGAGGCATGAGCACCTGATCCTCTGCGCGTGGTATGGGTGAGTGTTAGAGCTGTAGCTGGTGAAAGGGTCTTTCAGTTCGGGCGGCTGATAACGTTACCCAGGCACATTGTTGGTGTTCCTAGTACACTTTGTTTTGTCACTAAGGTTTACGAAAGAACATGTTCCCTATGACACCTGCTTCTATTATAGGTGTGAGACACTAAAGGGTAACATACTTTCAGTATGCGTTTACATTCGTTTGAGCTTCCTTGTTTCACATCCCCGTCATCTTGTCTGATCTCGATGTTTAAGGGCTCACGTGAGAGTGGAGGTGGGCGATCTAGCAAATTCAAAGAGGGAGCCCGAGCTTACCTAGCGATCACTGTGCCTTGGCCCTAACTGTCGGATCACGAGTCGCGCCTGCAAAAGATTCAACATATAACAAATGTCGTGAAAAAATGCAATACAATGAATCTTCTTCTAAAGTGAAAAACATACTTTTTTCAATAACTTGTCAATTAATTACATAATGTATCGCACTGCATTGAGTAATAGTAACGTTTAGGTAATAGCATTGTAGCCCTATGACCTAAATTGTCAACAAAACAAAGGTTTTGGAGCTCCTACAAAGTTAGTCCATCGGGTAAAAACTCTTAAAGGAAGTTCATGCGAAGTGCAGCGGTGCTTGAGACCGATATGTTCTGCCAATATATTTGATCTCCATGTTCTGTAGAAATAGTCTAGACAGGAAAGCATCCTTTATTAACAATACATTTGTATAATAGCACACGCTTTCAAAATGAAAATACTAACTTTCAGTGCCACCCAAAACCAGAAATCCCTGGCGGCAATACTGAGGTGTACATGGGGCAATTTGAGGGCCGTTTATGAAATTACCAGTGTGATAGTTGGCTGCAAAGAAGAACAACAAGAAATATCTTAAGACAAAAGTGTGCCACAATGTAGACAAAATATTATACAGAGATAGGGACAGTGCTCCCTTATCCTGCCTTTCGCAGTTTTTGGCTAACAAACACTGCACTGGGGAGCCAGACGTGCAGTGCCTGGTTTGCTTGATTGCAGTTCATCAGTCCCTATAGGATAACGACTGAGGCCAGGCTTCGACCTTTTCTTGCCCCCACCTCCACCTCCATCTCCATGTGAGAGAGATTTGAAGGTTGTGGATTATTATTTACAATTAAAACAGTTGAATTGTGGTACATATTTGTGACACCTCCCACCCCATGAGGGAAGGAGGCGGTAGGCCCTGCAGAGAGAGATTTGATCCAGGCAGGAAAGCCTCTTGGCAAATGGCACTGCCATCAGTTGCTGTATGTTATTGTTTTGCAGCCATAATTACAAAGAATGCCTAGATGTGTAGTTCCATTACTGTTTGTAAAAGTCAAACTACTAATCTCAGCACGTTTTTTGCTGCTGGCTGAAAACCAGGACTGACTGAAAGTAACCAGCATGACATAGGAGTCACTTAACAGATACCTATCTGTGGGACCGCTGTAGAATGTGAGACTATTGTTCACAAGGAATTCAAAGTGATACTATTCCAAGGTTTGAGATTCATGCCTAATGGATGTAACTGTCAAAGTTAGGACACGCGCAGCCACTGAGTAGACTAGCCTAAAGATTGGGACTAAGCTAAATGCTTTTTGAGTCCTACATTTAAAGAAAATAACTGTCATGCTTGCCAATATGAGCCAATGGCTAACCTTTCCATGTGGATTTTTGGACTAAAACAAAAATTATAATTCTTTATAGCGATACTTAAATAAGTAGTGCTGGTAAGCCCTACAAAGAGTGTTGCTCTCAAAGGACAGGGTCACACCCAGTGAGAGACAGTATTGCAAGTGGCAAGACATGAAGACCATCCAAGTGATGAGATCGTAGAAAAACACGTGAGATACATTTTATGATTGAATTTGTTCTTTCCGTGAGATTCACCATCCAGGAGTACAGTTCACATTCCTCTAATCATGAGATACATTTAACTCAGAGTTCGATTTACATTAGTCTTCTGGACATACCTAGATAAAGAGCGATTTCTGGTGTTTTCCTTATTAAAAAAAAAAAAAAAAAAAAAAAAAAGCAAACAGAGTACTTTAACATTGTTGATCCCACATGTTTGTGTCAACATTGTCCACTTTGTCAGTGTAATATTTATCTGTATTTTTCCCATGGCTAGTTAATGGCATTAGCCAGGAAGCTGTGTTTTCTTCTTTCTTCTTCTTTTTTTTTTTTTTTTTTTTTTTTTTTAATAATCAAATTCAGCGACTTGTCACAGAACAGTCTCATAGTGTGCTCAGTGAATTAACTGACTTTCTGACTGTAAGCTTTAATCTGGCATTGATTCTTTTGAATAAAAAGGGTTAAGCCATGTTACTCTGTATCCCAGTCAACCAATCAATCAATCATAGCATTTGTAAAGCACACTAATCACCTGTGTGGGTATCAAGGCGGTGGGAGGTGCTACTGATGCTCGAACAGCCAGGTCTTGAGGTGTGTCCTGAAGGTTAGCAGGTCCTGTGTCTGTCGCAAGCTTCTCCAACAAGTAGCTTGTGAGTTACTAGTAGATCTTTCCGACTTCCTTTAAGTAGCTGACCTGTGTGTAGCCAAGTTTACTAAATTAGACATTTTTACTTAGTTGAACTATTATATGTATGCCAAAATTGAAAAGCGTGTCTTTGAGACAAAAATGTGTTAATTGTCAGAACTCATAAACCAATGTTTGGCAAATTTTTTTGGAATTTCCAATATATATATATATATATATAGCTTATATTTCACTAATAAATCATGCAGTGTTTGGGCGACTTATTGCTAATATCATTACCTGGGTGCCAGGGACATTGCAGCTATGGTTGTTATTACTAATGTAGAGGTATTGCATGTTGACAAAGCCTCTTTTATACTATTGCACCTGATGCATTGAGGTAATCTCTGCTTGTAATCTTGCATTGGGTGGCCACTAATGTAATCTAGTCTGTGGTTACTATTACAAAAATAATAATATTAGTAGTTAATAATAGTCGAGCGTGGCGAGTAACCTCATCCATAAACAGAGTAATTATTTGATTATTAGTACCACAAATTAATTATTCAGCATAAGTGTATTAATAAACATGCTCATAAGTAATTTCAAAACTTCTTTGTATTAATTGAAACTGATGATTCCATTATTAAAAAGTTAAACGTTCATAAGCCTTCACCATTCTCAGTCCATTTTTCTTTCAATACATGGTCTTTTCAAAAAGTGCAACTTCCTTCTTAAAATGTATTTGTTGTATACACTGCTTAGCCTGCTAATGAAACAGCCTGCAACAGCCGAGGCATGTTTAGCGGTTATCTCGCCATTTCTTCAGGGCTGCAGGAACCAGAAATATAATTCAGTCTAAGAGGTTGTTATAGAACCAGTACTGTATAAGACTTGATTCCCAATTTCTAGTCAGGGATACAATACAGATATGTATCCAAAACACATGAGATGTATATTGACATGCATTGTAGCACCCGCACTCTGAAGCCAAACCCCATATTATTCCATGTTCCCAGTTTAATTTTTGATGATCTTTAAGTGTGTAATATGCAATCATTAATCAATCTTGCACATCATATAATTGAACTAAATTATACAAACCACCTTACTACAAAGGAAAAATGTAAATCTACCAAGTACAGCATAGAAAACCATAATTAAGAACATGTATGTCAAAGTATATTACTTGGACAAAGCATCCTATATTTTATAAGAATGTAGAAACATATTTACCCCAACAGATGTAAATGGATGTAATATACAGTAATTCTGTCAGTCAGTTACTGTTTTTATATCACTAACTAGTCCTAAGACAGCAGGTGGAATTAAATACAAACATAATAAGAGAGAAACAAAAATAGAGAACCTCCAAACACCAAGACGAAAAACATATATATTCCCTGTTTGGCCTCCAAAATCTAGCTTCCCCAAGTTCACTATTATATTTTCTGTTCGGTCCTACCTTATTATTTAGACATCTCGTAGTACATCATCATGCTATTAATGAAAGGCGCAGAACTTGAACGCACAATGATTTCCTATGAGATGTCTAAATATTAAGGTAAGACCAACAGAACATGTATTATTGGACTTAAGAAATCTTGCTTTTGGAGGTGAAATGGGGAATAAATAGTAAGTGCTTTTCATCCTTGTGTCTGCAGGGTATGGGTGAAATTTATGATGATATTTAGTTATCAACTTTTTGTTTCTGTGATGGTGCATGAACCTTAGTTGAAGATTTGTGTGCAATATCCTCATTAAGGATTGATTGTGTCACATATATGCTAATATCTCACTTATGGGGAAGGGGAGGCTCTCTACCTTTTGTTCTCTCTTGTTACATTTGTTTTTAATTCTCCTTGCTGCCCTAGAACTATTTAGCGATATCCAAAGAGTAACTGAATGACAGAATTCCTGTGTCTTACATCCATTTACCTCTGATGGTGTGAATAGGTTCCTGCATTCTTATAGAATATATGATTGTTTTGTTCTTCTAATATAAGATGGCATGCACTGTCTCAATTAAGGTTTTCTTTGCTGTACTTCTCATATTTAAATGTTTTCTTTGTAGCAAGCTGATTTCTGTTCTTACATTTTGTTATTGTATGACTGATTAATGAGTCTATATTATGACCTTGAACACCATAAAAAATTAAACCAGGAATATGGGGTTTGGCTGGCAAGTGTTCGTGCTACAATATGTGGCAACATATATCCCATATGTTTTGGATACATATCTGTAATGTATCCCTCACTAGAAATTGGTAACCGAGACTTGCACAGTATTGATTTTGTGACAAACTCTTAAACTGAACTTATTCCTGCAGCCCTGAAGAAGTGAAATGATAAACATGTGTCAATTGTTGCAGGGTGTTTCAGTTAAAGAATAAGGAAGGTAAATAAGAAATATGTTTTTGGGGAGGAAGTTGTGCTTTTTGAAAACAAGACTATGTATTGGAAGAATTGTGAACTGAAAAGTGTGAATCCTTATGAACATTTAACTTTGTTATAAGGGAATTATCAGTTTCAGTAAAAACAAACCAGTTTTGAATTGATTTAGGAGTATGTTTATTAGTATATTTTATGCTGAATAATCCATTTGTGGTACTATTAATTGCATAATTACTCTGCTTATGGATGAGGGTACTCCTCGCATTCTACAATTATTTATTTATAAAACTTTGTTGAGCCAGAGGGGAAACTGGCTTATGGGTTTAGTGTACAGGACCACTAGTTCTGTTATCCCCAAGAAAATAATATTAGTAGTTTAGGATCATTTTAATTGAATGCAAGTAGCTATTCTTACAGAAAGGTTTTGAGTTTTTTATGCAAGGTTTGCATTGTTACAGGCCAGATAGATTGACAGTCATAAGAGTTGCTGCAGTGTTAGCAAGGTTTCTGTTTATTGAGTTTTCTTTCTGACAAAAGTTGATTGTAGAGTTCGTATTGAGTTCTGAAGGCCTTCAGCCAACATCAGAACAACTAGCCATTAGTTTGCCATTAACCTTTAAATCATAAGAAGTGCTTGTGATTTAATTAGTCTCGTTTAGACTTTTCTCCATATATTTCTAGAGCTGAGCTTAGTAGTCACTCCACAGTATGATGGTGTTTGGCAGCATTGGTTATTCTGGCTTTGCTTTGTGTAGCTATTTACTTCCTCTTCAGGGTTGGGTGCTTTCTGACATATTCTCACAATGTGGCTTCCCAGCTGAGTTTAGAGTCCAGTGACACTCATAGGTAGGAGCCATTGTTTTTCTGTTTTAGCTCTCTGTTCAGGTGGATCTTTCGATGTTCACTAAAATGTTTATAGTGAACAGCATCACTGCATTCTTGCTAGTGTTCAGCTCTATCTGCCTGTTACTTTACCAGACAAAGGGGGTCATTACAACCCTGGCGGACGGTGTTAAAGAGGCGGTAAGACTGCCAACAGGCCGGCGGAAAAAAAAGGGAATTATGACCGTGGCGGAAACCGCCAACAAAGACAGCCACTTTAACACTCCGACCGCCACAGCGGTACAGACAAGCAGCGCGGCGCTCACCGCCAACAGACAGGCGGGAAACAAAGTACCGCCCACAGCATCACAACCTACCAATCAGCCACCTTTTCCGGGGCGGATTCACTGTGGATAAAAACACGGCGGAAACAGCCATTTCAATGGGAAAAATCTCACCTCTACACACTCCACGAGGAAGGAGGGCACCATGGAGCCGGAACTCCAAATACTCCCTGCGATAGTCTTCCTGCTCCTGTATGATCATCATCAACGCCGGCGCCGAAGACAACGGTGAGTACTGCACCTACAACATAGGGTAGGCAAAAGTCAGGGACACACACTTGCAACACCCCCACCCGACCCTCACCCACTACAACACACACACCAATGCATATCCAAACATAACAGTAACAACCCCAAAACCCCCCCGGAAGAATGCAAAGACAAAAGGAAATGAGTGCAACCATTGTAATGTATCAAAATACAGTAAGCTAATATATACAGATATATACATTCAACAAAATATGCATCACAATTAGTAGTACAGGTATGCACCATTCAATATCCGTGGACCACTGGACCCAAAATGCATAGACGAGGCCCACACACGAAATACAACAGGCACCTCAGGGGGAAGGGAAGGGGGGGCACCTCAGCCGGATGGCAGCACCACGCCAGATCCACGAGGGGGCTCCATGCCGATTGATGTATCCTGGGGAGTGCAAAGCCACAGTCTCACAAGTCTTTTCACTGAGTGGGTTGCCCACTGTTCAATCCTGGGGAGTGCAAAGCCACAGTCTCTCAAGTGGATGACAGTCTCCACTGGCCCTGGAGGGGGACTGGTGCCCAGAGTGCTTCATCCTGTTAAGGACTGAGGTAGTGGATGCTGTTCTCCACTGGTTCTGGAGGGGGACTGGTGCCCAGAGTGCATCACTCTCCCCGTGACGGTCCCAGTTCCGTCACTGCCCCTGCCGCACATGGCTAGCGGTGCTTGAGTTGGCGTTGCTTGCCCTGTTCAGCGGTGCTTGCCATGGCGGTCTTTGCCCTGTTCAGCGGTGCTTGCCATGCCGGTCTTTGCCCTGTTCAGCGGTGCTTGCCCTGTTCAGTGGTGCTTGCCATGGCGCCCTTTGCCCTGTTCAGCGGTGCTTGACTTTGCTGTCTCTGACCTGTGCAGCGGTGTTTGCCATGGCGGTCCCTCATTGCCCAGCGGGGCTGTGGCTGCCGGGGCCCTCCTGGGCACTGACTCTGGCGGTGGTCTCCTGGCCACTGACGATCGGGCTGGCGGTGGCCTCCTGGGCAGCGGGGATGATGGCGGCCTTCTCCGCCGTGCTGCTCTTCCCAGACCTTGGCGCTTTCTTCTGCCCCTTCCCCACCTTGGGAGGAGTCACAGCTAAGTCGACACTCCCCCGGGACCCTTGTGAGCGGCTTTGCCGGCTGGAGTCTTCCCCCTATCCCGTCGGGCACTGTCCAACTTCTGGTGCTTCACACGGGGGGGACTGGCTGTGCTTTGGCTCCGTGTCACACTGGCTGCCCTGGTGCCCGGTGCACTCCACATACCTCTAACAGGCACCACTGGTACCGGAGATTTTTTGGCTGAGGTGCTAGTACGGGACCTATGAATTGGAGGGGGGGTGGTGGGAAAGAGGTCAACGTTGCTCAGGAAATGTTTCTTAGGAACACTGGTACGGGTAGCTGGAGGGAGCCTGGGAGTGGAGAAAGAGGAGGTGGTTGTAGGAAGTGTAACTTTTGATGATTTGGGTACAGGTGCATGTGCTGGAGGCTGTCGTGAGGTGGATGGATGTTGGGTGTGTGTGTGCCCGCGTTTGTGTACTTTGGGAGGGGGTGTCACAGACACACTGGGAGAGGACACAGGGGACGTGTAAATGGTAGTGGGGGTGGTGAGTGCAGGTGAGCGTGGTGTGGTGGTGGGTGTGCTGGTGCGGGTCCTAGTGGTTGTAGTGGTAGTGCATGCAGGTAAGAGTGTAGACGACACTGGGAGGGAGGAGGGAGACGACGAGGAGGGGGACACGAGCAGTGGATGTTGCTGTGTCTGTATGTGTGTGATGCTTGTGTGAGTGCCTGTGGGATGTGGGATGTGTGGTGCCTGTGTTTGCCTGAGCTTCCCTTGTGTGTTGACGTGTGTGCAGGCTGGTCTGATAGTGTGCTTGGGATTGGTAGAGGTACAGGGGATTGGGTCTGGGTGGAGGAAGTTGGAGGGGGGAGGCTAGACACGGGGACAATGGCTGCCATCAGGCCAGAGATTGCAGGGTTCGATGATGGGCAGGCTGACCAGAATGAATGCCCTCCAGGAATGCATTAGTGTGTTGCAAAACCCTTTCTACACCCTGGATGGCATTCACAATGGTAGACTGCCCAACAGTGAGTGACCTGAGGAGGTCAATGGCCTCCTCACTGAGGGCAGCAGAGGTGGCAGGGGCTGAGGTGCCTGGGGCAAAGGTGATGCCGACCCTCCTGGGTGAGCGGGCATGGGGCGAAGGCTGAGGGGCTGCTGGGAGGGCGGTGCTGGTAGGGGGAGTGGCAGCTGTACCTGTAGAAGTGGGGGGCACAGATTTTGCCGCCACCACAAGGGAGCTCCCATCGGAGGACGAGTCCGTGTCGCTGGTTGCTGATCCGGTGACCGCCGTGAAGCTCCCCTCGCCCTCCGTCCCACTGGTGTATTCAGAGTCCGTAGTGTGGCCCTCCATGGCCATGTGGGATGCAGCTCCCTTGTGCTCCGGTGCCACTGTTCCTCCGCCTGATGATGCTGATGCACAAAAGAACAGGGAGAGCACAAAAAGGGGGGGGGGACAACAGAAGAAAGACAGGTTGAGTGCATGGCTTACCGTTACCGTTGGCGGGCAATACAGACACAGCAGCCCCCTGCACTACGCCACGCTGTTGGCCTCTACAGATGCAGTTCCTGTGATATGGCCTACATGGCTATGGTCGACATCAGCACACATAGATGACACAGGGTCATGTATTCCTGTACTTGGCACTCTACAGAGGTGGGGTGGAGTGCCACATGGCCTGCATTACGGAGGGGCCTTGCCTACTGAACTCGCCCTGGCCTAGGGAAACCCACAGCCCTCCTCCCCCACCCAGACACCTTCACTGCGCGCAAAGTCCGCAGAATGATGTTGTACTCACCCCCTTGTGCCTGCTGTGATGCCCTCAAGCGCCCATCCAACTCAGGCTAGGCCACCGCCAGGATCCGGAACATCAGGGGGGTCATGGTGCGACGGGCACCCCTCCCACGTTGGGAGGCCATCCCCATCTGAGCCTCCGCCGCCTTCTTGCTCCAGCGGCGAATGTCCTCCCATCTTTTTCGGCTGTGGGTGCTCCGTCTCTGGTGGACCCCCAGGGTCCGGACGTCCTTGGCGATGGCACGCCAAATAGCCTTCTTCTGGTGGGCGCTGACCTACATGACATGTACAGGGGAAGAAGAGAAGTCATTACCAACTGCACCGTCGAAGTGAGTGGCCCACATCCCTGCCCTTGCCATGTGGCACATGCATTCACAGTCCTTCATGCTCGCAGAACTCTGCCCCCTTCCTTCTTACAACCAGCCCTCTCCACCCAGGCATACCCCATACAACTTGCACCCTATGTACTCACCTGTTGGTCTGGAGGACCGTAGAGTAACTTGTACTGGGGGAGGACCCCGTCCACGAGCTTCTCCAACTCCTGTGCAGCGAAGGCAGGGGCCCTTTCCCCAGACGCACAAGCCATTGTCCCTTCCAGACCGAGGTCACAGCAGCACTTGCAGTATAGGTCCTCTTCTGTCGAAGATCAGGTATCGAGTGATTGAACAGATAGAAAATGGCGGTCACGTCCGCGGCGGTGCGTATCCTCACCGCCGGCGCACTTTGCCATTGGCTCCTGGGACCCATAGGGTCCAATGTTAACCAATGCAGCATTGCGCAGCGTCCTTCGACCGCCTATCGCGACGGTGTACAACGCCAGCGCAGTTAACTCACATCCCATTGTCCCACTTTAGAGGTCAGGCAGCCACCATTTCAGGGGCCCACATGGCTTCATTTTCAACTGCGTCACACATACCTAGGCCTGGACTCAACACACTTACAGACAACTTTTTGGATTATGTTTCGTGTTTTGTGTAGCTGTGGGTACATACCTCTGAGTTGCTTGACTCTGTGGTCGCTGTTGTCCTTCCTAGGCACCGTCAGCTGGGACATGTGAGGAGATGGCGGAATCCTCCGGTGTACCGACCGCTGGTGGACCTGTTGACAATAGAGGAGCGACATTTTATCATCACCTACAGGTTTGACCGTGCAACAATCCAGGAACTGTGTACCCAGTTGGAGCCTGACCTGATGTCAGCAATCCGCCATCCCACAGGAATCCCCCCTCAAGTGCAGGTGCTGTCAGTGCTCCATTTCCTTGCAAGTGGGTCTTTTCAAACAACAGTGGCCATGGCATCAGGGATGTCCCAGCCTATGTTTTCCAATGTGTTGTCCAGAGTGTTGTCTGCCCTGCTGAAACACATGAGGAGCTACATAGTTTTCCCTCAGGTGGAGGATTTGGCTACTGTTAAAGGTGACTTCTATGCCCTTGGACATATCCCCAACATCATAGGTGCCATTGATGGGACCCAAGTAGCTCTCGTCCTCCCCCCCCCCTCCCCACAGGAGTGAACAGGTGTACAGGAACCGGAAGAGTTATCATTCCATGAATGTACAGATGGTATGTTTGGCAGACCAGTACATCTCCCAGGTAAATGCTATGTTCCCTGGATCTGTGCATGACGCCTACATCCTGCGGAATAGCAGCATCCCTTATGTGATGGGTCAACTCCAGAGGCACTGGGTGTGGCTATTAGGTGACTCTGGTTACCCCAACCTGTCATGGCTACTGACCCCAGTGAGGAATCCCAGGACCATGGCAGAGGAACGCTACAATGGGCGGACTAGGAGGGTGATCGAACGCACCTTCGGCCTCCTGAAGGCCAGGTTCAGGTGCCTTCATATGACAGGTGGTTCCCTATTCTACTCTCCAAGGAAGGTCTGCCAGATCATCATCACCTGCTGTATGCTTCACAATCTTGCTTTGTGATGCCAGGTGCCTTTTCTGCAGGAGGATGGTCCAGATGATGGTGTTGTGGCAGCTGTGGAGCCTGTGGACAGTGATGAGGAGGAAGCAGAGGAAGAAGACATTGACAAAAGGGACTCAGTCATCCAGCAATATTTCCAGTGACACACATGTGAGAACACTTTCTTGCCTACTACAAGTACTTTCACACTTCTACCTTTATCCTGTCTGTCAATTTGAAGCAGTATTTGGTAACTGAGTTGTACATATCCATTGCGGTTTCACAGGTGTGGTTACCAACGTGTGTCATCTGCTTGCATCCTTCATGGACTTGTCATGTGTGACATAGGTATGTTGTCATTGTTATAGCTAATACACATTTTCAAAATCACAGACTGACTCCAGATTGTTTTGTGGTTCAATGGTGTTTATTGAAGTGCTAATTATTGGAGGGGGTGGTAAAGTGGTGATGGGTGATGGTGGAGGAATGTCCATGGCAGAGTCCAGTCTATTAGTCTCACAGGTGCACTGCCCATATGGGCATAGGAAGTGGACCTGGGACAGTTCCAGTATGGACAGGGTTACAAAGTGGGACAGTGGGATGACAATTGGGGTGGTCTCATTTCTTGGCGGGGGTCTTGCCATCGTGCTCTGTCCTGTTCCTGGATCTCAGGGACCGCTTGCGGGGTGGTTCTCCGTCTGCAGGGGGTGGGGTGCTGGTGTGGTGGTCCTGTGGCGGGGCGTCTTGTCCACTAGCACCGGCGGAGGTGGTGGGCAGTTCATCGTCCATGCTAGTGTCAGGGGCCCCTTGGAGTGCCACGGTGTCGCTCATGGTGTTCTGTGTGTCATTCAGCACCCCTACGATGGTGCTACTCTGAGTTCCTCCCTGAACCCCAAATACTGTTCCTCCTGCAGGCGCTGGGTCTCCTGAAACTTGGCCAGGACCGTAGTCATCGTCTCCTGGGAGTGGTGGTATGCACCCATGATGGAGGAGAGGGCCTCATGGAGACTGGGTTCCCTTGGCCTGTCCGCCCCCTGTCGCACAGCAGCCCTCCCAGTTCCCCTGTGTTCCTGGGCCTCCGTCCCCTGGACCGTGTGCTCACTACCACTGCCCCCAGGTCCCTGTTGTTGTTGGGGTGGAGGGTTATCCTGGGTTCCCTGTAGTGGTGGACACACAGCTGATTGACGTGTCCTGGGGACGGAGGTATGGGCCCGCTGGGTGGGTGCTGTGCTGGTGTTTCCAGAGGGTGGAAGGTCAGTGTTGGGCTGTGCCTGTGCGAGGGGAACCGACTGTCCCGAGGCCCACAATGGTCCGGGCTGGTCATCTGGATCCAGTTGGCCAGAGCTGCTGTCATCACTGTGGGCCTCTTCTGTGGGTGGGGTAGAGATGTCTGGACCCTCCTGTCTGGTGACGTTAGGTAGTGTTCCTGCAGGAGTGTAAAAGCATTATTATTGCATCTGTGTGTGTCATCGTGTGCAATGGGTGGGTGAGCGTGTACCCCAGTGCTAGCATTCCTGTGAGGGGGCTTGTGTGATGATGGTTGGGGGGGTGTTATGGGTATGTGCAGTGGGCATGCTTTAGTGAGGGGTGACCATGCTTTGTTGTGTCATGCAGGGCTTGGTGTTGGGATGGGTGGTTTGTGTTATTAGTACATTAGTGAGGAGTTTGAGTGATAGGGGAGGGGGCGAGGGTGGAGGTGTGTGATAGCATGCAGGTAGGGTGGGGGATATGATAGTTAAGATTTGACTTACCAGTGTCCATTCCTCCACCGACTCCTCCAAGGCCCTCATGATGCATAATGGTCAAGACCTGCTCCTCCCATGTTGTTAGTTGTGGGGGAGGCGGTGGGGGTCCGCCGCCAGTCCGCTGAACCGCGATGTTGTGCCTGGAGACCACGGAACGTACCTTCCCCCGTAGGTCGTTCCACCTCTTCCTGATGTCCTCCCGATTTCTTGGGTGCTGTCCCACTGCGTTGACCCTGTCGACTATCCTTCGCCATAGCTCCATCTTCCTAGCTATGGAGGTGTGCTGCACCTGTGATCCAAATAGCTGTGGCTCTACCGTACGATTTCCTCCACCATGACCATGAGCTCCTCCTCAGAGAACCTGGGGTGTCTTTGCCGTGCTAGGGGGTGGTGTAGGTGATGTGTGGGGTGGTGATGAGTGTGGTGATGTGTAGTGGTGTGGGGTGTTTTGTGCGTGGATGTTGTGTGGGTGATGGTGTTGTGTGCCTCTGTGTGGTGGGGTTGTCTATGCTGTGCTCTCTCTCTCGCCTTCGTCAATAATTTTTGGTCGTAGGGGTTTGTGGGTGATGCGGGTGTGTGTTTTATATTGTGTTGGGTGTGTGGGAGTGGTGTTTGTATGTGTATCAGGTGTGTGTATTTTGAATTGTCCAATTTGGCGGTGTTTTGGAGATGTGTGTGTATTTTGAGCGCAGCGGTGTGTACTGCCAATGGAATACCGCGGTTGAAAGACCGCCGTGTGGATTCGTAGGCCGTGATAGCATGGGCGTGTTTCTGTTGGCGTGACGCTGGAGGTTTTGTTTTTGCCAGTTTATCACTGACCTTTGGTGTGGTGGACTTGTGTGGGTGTCTGAATTTTGGCGGATTCCGAGATGTCGGTCATAATAGCTGTGGCAGATTTCCGCGGCCGCGGCGGTGTATTGGCGGTCTTCTGCACGGCGGTAAGCGCCTTTTACTGCCAATGTTGTAATGACCCCAAAGAGTGTACTGAGATGATTGAAGGTGTCTAATCACTTTCTTTTTATCAAAAGACAGATGACTGTCACATCATGGGCATGTAGTGCACAGTGTGTCTTCTTCAAGTCCTGTGGAGACAGATCCGTAATCAGAGTGACAGGAATGACCCATGGTTTGATACCCGAGGCAATCCTAGAAAGGATAGGGTGCAATACTGCTTGTGGAAAGTATATTCTGCTAAATAGCTGCACAATAGGCGAGTCAGTGAGTTGCATGTAAAGCACTACATTTGCCAACAGACATCTTGATGCTAGACCTCTAATCATCTGACATAGAAAAGAGAAGAGACAGTATCAACAAGACTATAACATTTTACTAGGTAAACTTGAGGTTCATAAAATCATAAAGTAGTTCTTTGTGTTCTGATTGGGCTAGGCCTTTGACCACATTCAGGAACACTACTCCAATTAATTTGTAAATGTTATGTCCCTGATTTATAATGGCCACCTCTCTAAACAATTGATGATTTGTTGAGTGTCTTTCTGAACCTAAACTTTTCCTTTGAAAGAAGGTTTCTGCTGGAGCTAAAGTATTGTCTATCTCCAGAAATGTGCTTTCAGTGGAGCTCTGTAAGCCAAATTGTAGTTGTATGTACATAGAATCTCTCATGTTTTCCCAAGCTTATGAAGCATGACGACTCTAACTTCTTTCCAGAACTTGAAAGTACTGATGCACCATGAATGCTCTAAAGATCTCAGGAAAGGATTCTGTAGCTATGAGTAGGGTGGGGTATCTTGGTTGCCAGGTTGGTTACGGCATTAATTGTTGTAGCCAACGACTTAGGTTTTCCGTACAGATATGTGGCCATAATCGGCATAATGTGCATTTTGTATATGTCTTATTCCATTGGAACTCCTTTGTTTCATCCTTTGCCCAATGTGCTGAGACTGCTCAGAGAGGTCAATATTTAAGGTTTTGTTCTTTAAGTAGACATTTTATAAGTTAAATTGTATTTTTGAGTTGGTCTTTGTTTGCAAAGCAGACATCAGTTTATCTTGTGTTTATTTGTAGTAAGTGTGATGACTCAGGAGGGTATCCTGGTGCTGATACAGGAGTACATGAAAAGCCATGTCTCAAGCTTTTTGCAAAGTTCAGCACAGAGGAGGCACTCCTGATGAGTAGGCACAGTTTGTTCCATGCACTAGACGCTAGAAAGGAGAAGGCACAACCATGGGTCTGGTTCAGTGTATGTGGTGGATGTGCGTGAGTAAAAGCCTAGCTGAGTGGAGGTGTTTAGTAGGTTAGTGGAAGATGGTCCTGTACTTGAGGTATGTGAGTTATTCAAACTAGCACTGTATAGTTAGAGACTGGGGATTGTCAGTATAGCACATCTTTCCCTCCAATCTACGTAGAACAGTTCCATGTTGGTCTGATGTGATTCTGGGATGTCATGGAGTCATACCACAGGCACTAGAGAGGTGAAAGTTTTATCTCTTTGCTGCATGCTAATCAAGAATTATTAGCTTACCCTTTAGTTCATATGTCCTGATATGTGCAGGGCCACAATTTCCTGAGGTAAACGTCTCGTAGTCCTAGACTAACAGCAACACTTTCATCTAATGAAAGGTAACATCTTTGCTTTGCTGCAAACATCCTGTTAAGAATAAGTGATGAGTGGTGGTTTATAGGGGAAGATAGTGACTGGATCAATAGGCCCATCGCACAAACTTTGGATTCCGTGTGGCACCTCCTGTTTCAGATCACATATATTGGATCAGGCACATATTAAATAAACGTAAGTGGTGGAGTATTTTGCTAAATCCATGATTTATGTAGGTTTCTGATTCGGTTTTCATAGTTCCCTGTTTCCTTTGACTCTGACTTTCAGAATCTACAGTGCCAAGAGAGGGATTGGCTGCTTCTGTTTTGCCTTTTGTTTATTTTATCTTTCCTGATCTGAAGAAACACACAAGAGCATACCATAAGGCTGTGGCATGACTGCTAGAATGCAGCCATCAGACAAACTCCATTTAAGGCTCTGCTAGGACTGAGAGACGTTATTGGCACCTGTGAAATGAGAAATATCCAATTAAATGGCAGAGAAGCCTCTGTTCAATGTCTCATTCTCTACCTGAAGCCAGTGCTGGCAACATTTATTTTTCCGCCTGCTCCATGACACAGCAGTAAAGTTGGCAAGATAATGCTGGGATGCTACTGAGATAATGTTATTGGAGTTTGAGTCCAGACTACTCAAAACTAGTTCGGAGGAAGAGGAAACATGCACAATCCCTCTACAGTCTTGATCACAGCATCCTTGAAAGCCTGTTTGGCCCAATTTCTTTTTAGGCCTAACTTGCTTGATGCTTCGACATATCAAATGACAGGCCTCAATTGGAAGCAAAACTATTTCTCAAAATGACACAATGTTTGGTTATAATGTGGGTATGAGATCTACAGTTTTATCATGACTTCTGCCTGTGAGCCATTTCAAGGAGAAGTATTCAGGGGGATCAAAGCTCTATTTTGAACTTAATGTATTTACTTTTGCAGTGGAGATCTTTTCAAGTGTGATACCCAATAGAATTAACAATACCAGCAACAGTACTGCCACCTGCGTTCCCTTTTGTAATGTAGTGAGCTTATGGACACAACAATGAGACACATAGATCGTCGCTAGAGAACTGCTGGGTCAGCAGACCTTCACTTTATTTAGTAACTCGGGTGAAAGCCCGCCTGCGACCTCGCGGGGCAACAAAGTATTGTAGAGCCTGCATGCCTCTCTACATCCCTCCAGGACTTTATTCCAAATAACCAAACAAACTGAACCTGACATAAGTCATTTAACACAGACTGTAGTAAGGAAAAAAGAGGAGAGATATGGGGATGGAGAAAATATACATAGAGAAAGAGGGAAAGAGAGATATACGAAGGGATATATGTCCAGCACTTAAAATCTAGCTATTGGCAACTAGTGGTAGCCAACGAGCTTCCTCTCTGGTCACTCCATTAGACTCAGCCATTGCCTTCTGTCCCAGGGTCGCTTTTTTCCATTCATTCTCCACCTATTCATATTTGTTGTCCTTTAGCATGCAAAGTCTCGAAGTTGCTGACTGGGAGCTGTGTTGGGCAAAGCTCCCAGACCATCCTCCTCGGGCTGATGCAGAATGTAACTGGGTGCCTCTTGACCTCCTGATCCTTTATCGATCTCCCCACCAGCCTCTCTGACAACATCTTCTTCTTCTTCTCTTTGTCAGTCTTCCACGGGCACCCCACTCGTTTAAAGTGTGAAATGTTCCTTGTCACCTGTCTCTCACCACAGCAAGCTGTTACCATGGACCCCTGAGTTCGCACCACTCTCCACACCTCAGGCCCGAAAGGGTTCATAAACTTTCCTCCTGGCCGTCTGTTTCTCACGACTACCCTGTCACCTGTTTCAAAGTCCCGGCGTCGCGTTCGTTTTCTGGCTGTGGCTTTGTCATGGTGCTGTGAGGCGTTTGTCGATAGGCGCTCGGAAATTGTTGCAAGTTACTTTCCACATCTTCGCCCCTTTCCACCGCTATTCTCAGCACTCGATTCAGAGTGTATATGAAACTTTCCTCTACGCCATTGGCCTGCGGCCAGTATGGCGTGATTTTGCGGTGTTGTATATCAGGTTCGTCCAGGAAAGTCTTGAAGTACTGCCCCTGGAATGGGGTGACATTGTCCATCTGGATCTCGTCCGGATGGCCAAATGTTGCAAACGCTTTCTCCAGCACTGGTCTCAGGCTCCCAAACGAGGTGGAAACCACAGTTTCCACTACTGGAAATTTTGTGAATGAATCGATCAAGACCACTGTTAGTTTTACGTCTGGGAAGCTCCCAAAGTCCATGCTTTATTTTAACCAAGGCTGGCAGCTAGGCGGTTTGGTGATCGGGGGCTGGTGGGCCGTTCAACAGATGTTATGATATGAGTGGCAATTTCCTATGAATGAGTCTACCTTCGTGTCCATGGCCAGTAACCACATCTTAGCACACAGACGCACTTTTGTTTTCACTGCTCCTTGATGGCCCTAATGAGCTCCACCACTGTATCCCACAGGCTGCGGGGATCAGTTTTTTGACCTCTCAGAAGGAGACCGTCACCTCCCACTGATAACTCCTCTTTGACTTTCCACATTCTGTGCATGGCTACTCTCTCCTCAGAATCATAGGCCTTTACCCCTTCTAGGAAATGCCTCCACTGGTTCTGACTCAGTGCATCCTTCACTCAGGTCTTTTTTGGATGCCCCCGCTAGTTCCACCACTGTTAGGGCTGCAGGGCATGCCGCCTGTATTACCAAGTTAACGAAACCCTCCACTTTCTCCTCTTCATCACCCTCCAACACCCCAACGGTGTTGTCTGTGGATGCCTCGACAGGTAGTCTGCTGGGTTACTCGCCCCAGGGCGATAGATGACTGTAAAGAGATACGGCTGTAGTAGGACCTACCACCTCTTGATTCTCGGGGGAGCTAGCCTCATAGAACCAGCAAGTAGGGACACCAACGGCTTGTGGTCTGTGAGGACTTGAAATTCCTGGCCATACAGGTACAGATGAAAATGTTTGCACGCCCACCTGATTACTAGTGCCTCACGTTCTACCCGGGCATACTGAGTCTCTACTGCCGACAGAGCTCTTCTTGTGTATGCAACTGGGGCCCATTCTTGGTGATGCTGTTCCTGCACGAGTACCGCTCCCAGCCCCACGGGGCTTGCGTCCACCACCACCACTACTTCCGTCCTCTTCTGCGGGTGAAAGTATGCCATGGTCACCTTTTCCAACAGTGCCCCTTTTATTTCCTGGAAAGCCTTGTCTGCTTCGGAAGTTCATTCCCCCTTGTGGTTGACGTAAGCTGTCTCAGTGGTTCTGCCATCGTGTCTAGTTGGGGAATAAATCGGCCACAGTAAGTTGCCATTCACAGGAAACTTCTGACTTCCGTGGCATTTTGCGGAGTTGGTGCTTGTCGAATGGCTTCTATCTTCTTGGGGTCCACTTGCAACCCATCCTTCGAAAAGATGTACCCAAAGAAATCAATTGAGGTGCTGTAGAAAGCACACTTGTTCCTATGAAGGGTAAGGCCTGCATCCGAAAGTCTATGTAGAGTGGCCCTCCGACAGAGACAATGTCCTTTCCTCGTCTCTGAGAAGATCAGGATGTCTTCGCTCAGGTTGGTCACCTCTGCCAAGCTGGACAGCGTTTCTCTGATGGCATTTTGGAATACTTCCGCAGCTGACGACACCCCCAAACTCAGCCTTCTGAACCGTCGGAGTCCCACGTGGGTGGAAAATGTGGTGATGTTCCGACTGTCAGGGTCCAACTCTAACTGGTGATAACCAGAATTCAAGTCCAGCTTTGAGAACCATTGTGCACCATTCAGGTCTGCGATGATATCCTCCATTGTGGGCATGATATGTCGCTCACGTTGACTGAGGCGCCCATGTCGATGAGCACGGTGGCCGGTGTGTGGTTGATCCTGACCGTGCTCATAGGGGGTGGTCACCGTTTATTGTGTCTCCCTCCTGTGAATGAGATGACAAACACATCCTCTTCCTCTTTCTCGTCATACACTGGCATTTTAGTGCCCCCTTGTGTTTGGAGTGTGCGTTCCTCTTTCTCTATGTTCTTGACTGTGGCAGTCTTCCCTCTGGAATCCCGTGGTCTGCCTTTCCCCATCCGGCACACTTTGGCGAAATGGTTCCCCTTACCGCACTTGTTGCACACTTTGCCCCGTGCTGGACAGCTGCCCGGGGTCTTATGTTTGTACCCGCAGATGCCACAGCCCCCCTCTCCTTGTCTGGAGGTGCTTGCTTGCCGCCCCGGGCCTTGCGAGTGTGTATGGCATCCACCTGCTCTTCTTTTTTAGGGGAGCTGTGGTGGGGATGGTGCCGCTGACATAGTTTGTCCCCTTAAAGCTGCCATAGCATCCGCCTGGACGGCGGAAAGCTTGTGAGAGCACGTTAGGATTAGGATCTCGTCGAGGGATATGCCAGGCTGCCGCATTATCAGTTTGCCCAGCATATTGGAACGGCACCCTTGAATGATTTGCGCCCTTATTTCCTCGTGCTGGTTGAGTCCTACGCACGTTCTGGCAAGTTTCTGCAGTCTGGCATAGAACATGTCGACCGACTCCGTCTCCGTCTGCTGGGCCTGGCGCAGTTGAAATCTTTCATAATCTGGATTGAGATGGGGGTCGAAATGCTTGTTCACTGCCGTCACAGTGGCATCAAAATCTGCTGGGTCTCCCATGTCAGGTAAGGAGTCAAACAACTCATGAAGCTCATTGCCTCCCATGTGCAGCATTAGGGATCTGCGCCGCCCCTCTCCCTTGTTGCACAAAAACAGTTCTCTGGCGGCCAAGACAGAGGCGCCACCTTGACTCAGCCGTGGCTGGGTCAGCTAGCTGGCTGAAAGGGGGCAGTGCCGCCACCGATGAGTGAGCAGGTGCCGGCTGTTGCTCTGCATCGCTCAATGTATATGATGTGTCTTTTTTTTTTTTTTTTTGTAGGATATGTAGTTGATGCGTCCCCTTCCTAGTGTCTCCTCCTTCAGGATATGTGAGGAATGTGCTTCCCCAGCTCAGCACTCGGACGGGACAACCATCTCACACTGCTTGAAGATCACGTTCTTCTCTGCCACATAGCCAGCAGTCTCAGACCATGTCAGTATGGAATGTGCAGCCCCGTGGAAAAAGTCTTAGTGGCAGGTGATGGGCAGGTTGAAAGAGTTTGTGGGTAATGAACAATATGTCTCCAGCCAGGGGCACACGTAGAGGGGTTGAGAGACTCCCCATTGCCGAAAATGTCTTTCGGTGACTGATTGACACGTACGTCACGGTTTTTACACAGGCACGGAGATGGCCGCCTTACCGGGTCCTTGCAGGCAGGGCCTCCTGAGGATACGGGCGTTTCCCTTGCCTCCTCGACTGCAGCTTCCTGCCCTGATCGTCATCCACCTTGTGCTTCACCAGCCGGGCGGGCGCTACTCCTGCAGTGCTAGCCGACCACCAGCATCGGGCTGAGACAGCCGCCCACACGGGTCTTTGGGTGCACCTCGCATGCACTCTGCAGCGATCAGGTGAGCCGACGCCGGTCCCTGCTTCCGCACGGCGTGTGAACACGTTGTGTTTTAAAAAAAAATGTTTGTTAATACAGACGGTGTCCACATCCCGCTTCGTCGCCAATGTAATGTAGTGAGCCTATGTACACAATGACGCGACTAATAGATCGTCACTACAGGACTGCCAGGTCAGCAGACCTCTACTTTATTTAATAACTCGGGCGAAAGCCCGCCCCGTGACCTCACGGGGCAACGGAGTATTGTAGAGCCCGCATGGCTCTCTACACCTTTAAGCTGTGTGCCTGCGCACGCACAGTCGCTGTCATTTCTCGGTGCACACGGAATGAGCAGAGGTGCGCAGGGCAACGGTGCCTCCTGTCACAACCATTACACAGAAGGCTGTTCATAAATGCAAAGAAGATATTGCGGGAACACCGTTTTTTACACGAGATTGCCTTATTGTTTTCCGTCTGTCTTCCAGTTTCTGTGTGTGTGGTTCGGATTTTGCCTGTTCTGATTTCAGCCTTAAGATGCTATTAAACTGCTCACATGTTTCTCTCTTGCAGCCCAATAAACCCTCCCGTAATCAACTGATTTCACACATTTCAACAATACAGTCCCACCCATTCCTCGGGGGTGTGCTCTTCTGCATGTTTATCTGGCTCCATCATAGCGTTGATGACCCCAGGGCGTTCTGTGTAAACTGGGGCCTAACAAAAGTTTGTGAGGAGTGGACAATACATAGTTCCTTAAGTACTTCATGTGCACAGGATTGCACAGCATCCAAAAGGTTTTCCTGTGCTTAGTTTTTAGTGGAGTGATTTATTCTGATATTAAATCTAGGGTTTGTGGATCTTCTCGCTGGGAGCACTGTAGATAAGCGCTAGAAACACATTTCAGTTTGCTTTGTTTCTCCTTTTCCAGTTTCTTCTAAGACACAAGCTTTCAACGAACATCCTATATAGTAATTTTATCTGCAAATTGTGTTTCACATTGACTTAGTTTTCCTGGAGGACAAGCTATGAAATGTAATGTTGAAACAATTTCATCTTTACATAGTATATTGGGTAAAGTTTAAATGACATAGTCACATTCCTTCCTGTTTGTACAGTGCCTATTGGCAAGTTAACACCGTTTGTCTGACTGATTTACAGGAAGTGACAGAAAGAAAGGAAGAAAGAGCGAAGGAGTGAGAGCAGAAGCAAAAGATTTCTGAGCAAGAGTCATTTGTGGAGACAAAGTTAATGAGAAAACTATAGAGCACTAACATGGTTGAAAATGGTAGTTACTGAGACACAGTGACTGGGTTAGCATGTGAATAAGTGTTCTAGTAAGATACTAAGTAAAAGTGATAGGCTGAGTATAAGTAAGAGAAAGAAAGAGTGAGGTGCAGAGAGTGATAAAGAGGGTGTGGGTGAGTGCACTGGAAAATGTAGATGGAAGAGAACTGATGTTGACATGTAGACTTAGAAAGAGAGGGCGAGGGATAGAAAGAAGGAAACAGAAAAGACAATCCTTCTGTGAGCCATTGATGGGCTGTAATATAGACTGGAATTTGATACTTATGTGCTGCGTTATGTGACCAAAGACATCTCACTGTGAGACCAGTGGAACGCACAACCCATATTTCAGGTTCACTCTTTCTACACACAATACCTGGAGGGAGGAATTCTGAGGCACACTTAACTGCAGGGCAGGTGTTTTGATCACTGTAACTGATGGTGGAGCAGGGTTACACGTTCTCTGTGGGCACAGTGACTCTTATGGGTAAAGTAGAAGCACACAACCTTTCTGAGGCGTAGCAATTATGATCCAGATACTATCACTTTAATTTTGATGGACATACTGTAGAATTTCTCGATTTGATGGGCCCTACATTTCCTATTTCACAACGTAGAAGTGTACATGGCGTATTAGATGATGTCATGATTTTCTATTCAAAACTCCCTCCAAAATGTCTTCTTGCAAATGAAGTGGAGTAATATGCTTTAAATGTACTAGGTAGCACAATGTAATTGCAAATATACCAAATAGTAATTCCTTCAAATTACCCCATAAAAATGTAAGCTGACCTGCAGTTGCGCCCAGCATGAAACTAGAGTGCACACAAACATTCCTTTTCCGCACACAGGCACAAATTATTGGAGGGAACATTACTGTCACAATTCAAGCTGCAGAACCATTATTATTAACTTTTGTTACAGATATAAGCATATGTTCAGGGCCAAGAACTGTGTGTATAACCTGAAATCCCAGTGCAACCAGTGTAAACTCCTAAGCATTTGCCCAGAAATATATATCAAACCAACTCAACTGTTTACTAACCCTCCATGCATACAATATGGGCTCGATGTAGTGTTCAACAGCAATGTTTAACTAATCTTGATCCAGAAAATGCTAAGTTTAACTGTATGGTAGACAACTGTAACTGTGCAACTGACGTGTTATGTTGAAAGTGAAAATCGTTACATTTATTTGAAGAAAGAACTATTCTAACCAACGCAGTTTCAGCAACCTCATACTATACATGCAAATTTTATGCATGCAAGTCTCGGGCTACCTTCCTTATAAATACTGACAGCACTACATCTTCAGTGACATAAATGAAGGTGCAGCTAGTATAATGTCTATTGAAACCCTGGGGTTGTAGTATTATGTCAGCTTATGATAATACTACCTCTGATCAAAGATTCAGTTAAGGAGTCACAGAAGCAAGATGTTTCTTGCGTAGAGACTAAAGCCCAACCTTCAGGTTCCCAAGGGCGAGATTCTCAAAGAGTTGCAATCCAAAGCTTAGTGGAGAACACGATTTCCCCTGGAAAAGATTTGAAGTTTATTACACTATTTCCCCTCTTCATCTCTGTCAACTATGAAGCATAGACATGAACAGCAGAGAGTTTGAAACAAGACAAACAGCATACAAAGTATTGGGGTTCCTGTGAGCCACAAGTAAATTCCACTTAGAAACTATTTATTCTACCACTTACAAAATATGTGATTTAAGTACTTCGATTGAGCTGATCCTGGTAAAGAGAAACCATGCATTTTTAGAGAACCTTGCTTTGAAGTGTGTAAGGAATCCCTCCTACCCCAAAAGCTTGCAATTTTTAATCAACATGCTTACTCTTTGGTGGAGAAAATATTACGAAGCTGTGAGAAATCTATTACTTGTAGGAAGTATACAGTATTTCTCCACCCAGACATATCAAAGAAAATCAATCAAAGACAATGGGAACTTAGATGTTTCATCTGTAACCTTTTAGCTCTTGGATGTAGTACCGGTTTACAGCTCCCATCTATGCTTACAACCGCGGTCAACACACCCTCAAATTTCATATTTTTGGGTTTGGAAGTTGAGGCGCTCCTACCAGCTATCTCAATGAAAACAATAACTAGGATTATTTAGTATTTTCCATATGATTTGTGTTACAATTATTTAATAAGAGTAGCTATACCCTTTTTGACCCTACTTTGTGATGCTTATGACTACAGACCTTTTGAGCTCTGGGCCCTAGCCTAATTGGAGTTGGGGGGGGGGGGGCACATTTATGTTTTTACTTTTATTTGTTAGAGGGCGTTTTTTGTAGGAGACTGGCCTGGCTTATAGTGGGTACCACTTGTACTTACACCTTGTGCCACATCCCGTTATCCCTTATTAGTAGAGTAGGAGTGTTCTAGCAGCTTAGGCTGATAAGAGTTAGCTATAGCAGAGCAGCCAAGGCTGAACTAGGAGACATGCAAAGCTCATGCAATACCACTTATATCATATAGGCACTATATCATAAGAAAGACAATACTCAGTGTTACCAAAATAGAGGTACTTTATTTTAGCGGCAATGTGCCAAAAATATCTCAGAGGATATACTCCCTTAGGAAGTAAGTAAAATAAACAAAATATACACAACAAACCAAATTAGGTAAGTAAAATAGTCAGAAAGTAGTGCAAACACTGTAGAATACAATAGGATGCAATAGGCCTAGGGGCAACACAAACCATATACTAATAAAGTGGAATGCGAACCACGAATGGACCCCTAGGCTAGTGTAGTGTGTAGAGGGTCACTGGAAGTGTAAGAAAACACTAAGGGTGTCCAAGATACCCCACCCCAAGACCCTGGAAAGTAGGAGTAAGGCACTACTATTTCCCCAGAAACACAATAAAGTCGTGATAAGGGATTGTGCAAAGACCAAAACAGACTGCAAAGCACTGAAGACGGATTACTGGACCTGAGGACCTGCAAAGGAAGGGGACCAAGTCCAAGAGTCGCGAAAGTGTCTGGGGGGGTGGGAGGGGGTATATGTGCATGGTCTACATTTGTTTAATCACATCATAGGCAGGAATACGTTCCTGTAGGGTTTTGTTTAAAGAAAAGTTTTGTGGTGTATGATAAATCATACACTGCCAGCAGACGATAGCAAGAGTTGATGCCCTTTACTGCTTCAACATAACAGCAGCAATAACATCAGGAGTTAAAGCTTCTAAACAACCCAGACTTCAGTCAGTCACGTTATTGCTTACTCCTGGTGAATCAAGCTACCCAAATATAACGTGCTACAGACATGAATATTCTAGCATTATCTACTGTGTAGTAGAGTGCCAGTGCATCAGTACACAAGGTTTTAAAGAATGACTTAAATAGGAACTTGCCGCAAATAATGCTATTGTTTGTGAACTTGGGGGATGTGACACAATAATGCATTTTATGCTTTTTTGCACAATTACACAATTCAAGGCTCACAGGGTCTCTCCACTGCATTCTGACAGATACGGTATAGTAGCAGGAATACATTATTTAAACCTGCCATGTAAAATGTACGTAATACTGTAGTCCAAATTACTTTATTAACAGTTAGTCAGTGATGATTTCTCTGACAACTCGACCATTCTCATACGTAAACGACTAATAAGCTTCTTTGACTTGTTTAGCAGCATCAGAGCCAACAGTAACCGGATTCTTCCAAATGTGATCAAACCCTAAATCCATTCAATTATTTTTTAAATGTACTGCCCATAGATTATTGTAGACCTTGCCCTAGGAAAATACTTCTGTTATGGTTTTCGCCACATTTTCCCATGGCGGCTTCTATTCAAATACAATCCAGGACTTAGAGAAATAATGTCAGAAAGGGTCAAATACCAATTTTCAAATACAAGGTGACTAGTGGTGTACAAATGCCCAGCTTCATTAAAGACCTTAAAAAATATTTTCAATTATCTGCATGTAACTGGCCTTAGCATACCCTTATAGGCTGGCTCTGTAAGTTTATGTGCTTTCGGTTTAAAAACTTGCACTATTATGCTCGGGGACCGACTACAAATTTTATGTTAAAGGCGCAGTGCAGCATTAGATGTTTGCTTTATTAGGATTGCACTCTTTTGTTTAATATAAGTGTGCCAATCTTTTTTGTAATTGATTTGTATACCTAAGTAATCGAATGTTGATATGATCTCAAACTTGCGGCTAATAACTATGAGTAACTTCCTTGTAGAAGACAACGTCTTCATTGCTGTTATCTTAGCTTTAGTAGAACTAATATGTAGGTATCTACCGTTACAATATTCCTCAAAATCAGATAGCAATCTGTGCATATCGTTTTGTGTCAGAGATCACCACTGCATCATCAGCAAAAGGACCTTTTACCATTTTGTTGCACAATTTCGGTACATCAGTGTTAGCTTTGTCTAGGTGTGTACCAACTTAATTAAGAAAAAGAATAAATAAAAGTGATAAAAGCGGTGCTAGAACACATCCGTGGCACAAACCTGTGGGACAGAAAAATGTGTTTCTACAGTCCCCAGATGCCCCGACTTGGACACATGCATTAATTTCCATGTGCAGACCTTTGATTGCTTGTATCGGTGCCTTTTTGATTTCCTAACTGTGAAGGCCTTGCCACAATTTAGGTCTATTAAATAGGTCAAATGCCGATTTCATGTCTAGAAAATCTACAGGAGCTCCGTATTTTGGTGTATTTTAGAACAAATCATATGTGGCCTGATCAATTTTTCAGATTTCTTCACAAAAAACAGCTTGGGCATCAATGAGAATGAAACGTGTATTTATTTGATGCCAGGGTAGGTTAAAAATCATCTGTTTTCCATTTGTCAGTTAACCACTTGAATAGAACTGATATACAATTACCAAATGGCTCTCTTAGGCGTAAACTGATTTTCCAAAATAATTATTTGGTCGGATGGGAGAAGCTAAAGTATGATTATGATTTGCAGTTGTTAGACTTGTTAATATTGCAAAACGGAGGTCAGTCATATCCTCTCTTGCATGATGTCGTTATACTCTTTATTAACACTGTGCTGCTATGATCATATTCAGCTGTGGGATAGAATTGAAAAGATGAGAACAAAGCCTTTAGAGTGGAATATTAGCAATGTTACCAAATAGTGGTAAAAAAAAAAAAGTACATTTAGGATAATTCAGAAACGTTGATGTATCTTACCAAAAAGAGGCTGTGGCTTATATGACCTGTAGCTTATGTTTCTAAATATTTAGATTTGATTATTTAAGTTCAAATACTAAAGGTGAATTAAGAATTCTAAATCACTGAAATCATACAACGGAACAGTGATTAGGAACACGCAAGGCCAAGATGACATGCATTGTTATAGCAGAAATATTGCCTTTGTGTGAAAGGATAGCTTCCTCTAGTACAGAAATGTATTGTTCCAGATGAAGAAGGGAATGTATAATTCAAATACATTGTTCAGGATCTAAGTGGGAAGCTTTTAAAACAAAAAAACAAAGTTGCACTAAATTAGTCATTTTAACAACCAACTAAAGAAATGGGGAGGTTTTGACTTTGATGAAGCAAATATTTGATCTCAGCCACATCACTGTTGTGATTGTAATGCAAAGGTCTCTGCTATCTTTAAGAACAGCCACTCTCAGATATTTCTTGCTTTCAACCGTGTTATAGGCACATTAGGGATCCTCGCTTGGCACCTGTCTGGTCATAATCTCAGTCTTTATTGCATCAAATTTATATCCAGAGGTAGAGCAAAAAATACTATTAATCAAAGAACGGCAGCATAGCTGAAAGCCAGAACAAGAAGGTGATCAAAATGCAACTTAAATTTGTGGACATCAGTAACTGTCTGAAAACCTTTTATTGCAGACTTCATCCAAAGTGTTGCTGCCAGCGGTCCACTAAAAAGGGTGACAAGCAAAAGAGAAGAGCAGTACTAACAAGTACCCTGTGCAAAACTGAACGTGAGGCTTCAAAGGCCATTACGTATGACGGAAGCGCTGGAGTCCTGAAAAGGACTTGGCACCCTTAAGATGAAGTTCCAGAATGCCATGGTGCCTCTTAAGTATGGAGAGGTGCTCAAATGTGAAAAAGTTAAACGTTTTTTTTCTGCATCAACAAGAGTGGAAATTTCAGGAACCTTACACATCAGATATAATAAATTGCATGGCAAAAATATTCTTAATTACTGCCTTCGAATTTTAACTCCTTGTCATCAAATAATATATCTGATTAATGCTATCCTAATTAGCAGCCTCCACTCCTCCCAACCATAGTTTCCCAAGGGAAAAGGGAGTGAACAACTGTAGGAAAGTACCATCTAGCCTGGCATGTTACCCCATTTTTACATGTATGTCAGTTTGTTTTTGCTTTTGCCTGTCTCGCTGCGATCCTGCTAGCCAGGACCCCAGTGCTCATAGTTTGTGGCCCGAATGTGTATACCTGTGTAGAGACTAACTGTGTCACTGAGGCTCTGCTATCCAAAACCTCAGTGCTTATGCTCCCTCTGCCTTTAAATTTGTCACTATAGGCTAGTGACCACTTTTACCAATTTCAATTAGCATACTGGAACACCCTTATAATTCCCTAGTATATGGTACCTAGGTACCCATGGTATTGGGGTTCCAAGAGATCCCTATGGGCTGCATTATTTCTTTTGCCACCCATAGGGAGCTCAGACAAACCTTCACACAGGACTGCCACTGCAGCCTGAGTGAAATAACGCCCACGTTATTTCACAGCCATTTTCATTGCACTTAAGTAACTTATAAGTCACCTATATGTCTAACCTTCACTTGCTGAAGGTTAGGTGCAAAGTTCCAAAGTGTGAGGGCACCCTTTCACTAGCAAAGGTGCCCCCACATAGTTCAGGCCAATTTCCCTGGACTTTGTGAGTGTGGGGACACCATTACACGTGTGCACTACATATAGGTCAATACCTATATGTAGTTTCACAATGGTAACTCCGAATATGGCCATGTAACATGTCTAGGATCATGGAATTGTCCCACCATGCCAAACCTGGTATTGGGGAGCCAGTTCCATGCATCCCAGGGGCTCCACTATGGACCCCGGGTACTGCCAAACCAGCTCTCTGGGGTTTTCTCTGGAGCTACCGCTGCTGCCACCCCGCAGACAGGGTTCTGCCATCCTGGGGTCTGGGCAGCCCAGTCCCAGGAAGGCAGAACAGAGCATTTCCTCTGAGATCAGGGTGTTACACCCTCTCTCTTTGGAAATAGGTGTTAAAGGCTGGGGATGGGTAGCCTCTCCCAGCCTCTGGAAATGCTTTGAAGGACACAGATGGTGCCCTCCTTGCATAAGCCAGTCTGCACTGGTTTAGGGAACACCCAGTCCCTGCTCTGGCGCGAAACTGGACAAAGGAAAGGGGAGTGACCACTCCCCTGTCCATCACCACGACAGGGGTGGTGCCCAGAGCTCCTCCAGTGTGTCTCAGACCTCTGCCATCTTGTTTCCAGAGGTGTGAGGGCAGTCTGGAGGCCTCTGAGTGACCAGCAGGTGACGTCCGAGACCCCTCCAAGTGCTTACCTGTCTAGGTGACCAATCCTCCTTTGAGGGATATTTAGGGTCTCTCCAGTGGCCTTTTCCTCAGATAACGATTTGCAAGAATTCACTAGAGTTCCTCTGCACTTCTCTCTTTGACTTTTGCCAAGGATCGACCGCTGACTGCTCCAGTAGCGCCTAATCCTGCTTGCTTTCTCGACTGTTTCCTGGTGGTGCATGCTCTGTGGGGGCTGCTTGCCTTCACCTTGCACTGGAAGCCACGAAGACATCTCCTGTGGGTCGACGGAATCTTCCCCCTGCTTCAGCAGGCACCAAACTTCAGCTTTACCGGTATACTGGGACCCCTCTCATCCTGACCAGCGTGGCCCCTGGAACACAGGTGGTGGACCCAAGTGACCCAGACTGTCCAGTGGTCCAACTGTACAAATTTGGAGAAAGTAAGTCCTTGCCTCCCCTCTCCAGACAGTAATCCTGTGCACTGCGTGAACTGCAGCTACAAGGGCTTTTGTGCACATTTCAAAGAAATCACAGCCAAGCCTAGGTCCCCAGCACTCTGTCCTGCGATGCTCAGCTCCCTGAGTTGATCTCCGGTGTCGTGGGACCTCCTTTTGCAGTGTTGACTACTGCTGTGTTCAGTCTTCTTGAACCAGTGTTAAAGGACTTCTGCTGGTGCTTCCTGCTTGTGCATGGGCTCTCTATGTTGCTGAGGGCCCCCTCTGTCTCCTCTCTCAAGTGGTGACATCCTGGTCCTTCCTGGGCCAGGCAGCACCCTTTTTCTCTAACCGCGACTCTTGCAGCTAGCAAGGCTTGTTTGTGGTATTTTGCCAAGGAAACACTTCTGCATCCTCCAGCACGCCATGGGACGGCATCTGCACGAAGGAGAACTTCCTACCACTTTACGTTGTTGCAGAATCCTCAGCTTCTTCCATCCGGAGGCAGCCATTTTACACCTTCATCTGGGGATCTTCATCCCCATGTTAGATTTAAATGTGTTTTGGGCAAGGATCTGCCCGTTCATGGAAGATGTTACCCAAGTTGGTGTGCCTTGGGTGGGTCTAGAAATTCTCTTAATTGATACTGCCGTTTTGTCGAAATTTGGATATGACTTTGTAACTGTTTATCTACTGCAGTGTTTATTAGGCTAATCAAATTGAGGGCCTGGAAACGTTCAAAATCTTCAACCTTTTGGCATTGGTGTGGAGAGTTAAGCTGGGTGTCAAATACGGAGATAGCATTTGTTAAACAGCGCCAAAATAGACAGAAGTGATATCTGTTTAAGTGTAAATCATATTTTCAAAATTATGCTATTTGAAATATATTGAAACTATTTTCTTGCTTTTTCGCGTTTCCTTGTCTCCTAGTGTTTCCTGTTGTCATGCTTAGTAATACTATCTGGTTAGAAATGGAAGTGGGTTGTTGGTTGACTGGAGTATTAACCTTAGTTAAGCAGCAACAGTCCTAGTCAGGGATAAGTGTCAGGCAAACCCTAAATCAACCTTAGCTCACCCTATGGTAGCTTTATACAGAGTAGTCAAGCAGTGTGTTAAATTTTTGTGCAACACTTCAAAGAGTAAAACAGTGAAAAAGCAACACAATAAGATTCCATACCAGTTTAGAAAATTAGAGCAAAATGTAATAAATAAAACAAGACCAAAATGACAAATCCAATAAGTAGAACTTGAGTTCTGAATTCTTGAAGATTAAACTGTAATATAGCGCTCAGAAGCAAGGGGCACTGAGAGGGGATAGCTGGTCATGCCGGACCAGGACAAAGCCAAAAGTTCAGGCCAACCGCGATGGAGCACAGATTGGCTCCAGGGACCTGGTGGTCCAGCTGAATCACAGTACCTTATTATTAACAAAATACCTAACACAACACCTTGATTACTAGCAAAATATTGGTGTGGGAACATTATGTTGATACCCGACCATGCTGTTCGGGAGATGTGTCAGTTTACCCCACGCAGTTGAAGAGATGCGTCAAAATTTCCCTTGCAACGGTGGTGATGCATCAGCACAGAAATGCGGTGGAATTAGGGTGTGTGTGTCTGTCTGCATCACTTCCAAGGCGATGTGCTGATTACGATGACTACAGTGGTTGCGATGCAGAGTTCAAAATTGTTGCCTTGCGGTGAAGAAAACACAGCAATGCTGGTTCTGAAGCTGATGCCCTGGTTCTATTCATGCAACAGCGGTGATTTCCACAATCCCCTCCTGCCAATCCTCCCTCCAAATGCAGCAAGGGATGCATTGGTTCTGCTAGAGAAAAACACCCCGGTGGCAGGGCAGACTTGCAGAGGGCAGAGTCCAGATATAGAAGCAGGTTGGTTGGACGTCTTTTATGTCCCTGAGACATCACATCCCAAGACCAGTTATCTGGTCCTTAGAGTCACTCTGGGTTCAAGTGATGCAGGTCAAGGCCTTCTCACCTAGGCAGGTGGACAGCAGGCAGCACATCAAGGCAGGAGTCCAACAAAGCAGTAGTCCATCAGACTTGCAGACATTCTGCATCACAACAGTCCTTTTTCCTGGCAGTGTAGCCACATGTCCAGAAGTGTACTGAGTTTGTATTGTCAGAGGTCAAATATCAGGGATGTGGAATTTAGTAAAATATGTACTTGTCCATGGGACAGGTTGCTTCTTAAAGTTACTTGTCCTGTAAAATAAATCTATTTGTCCCTTTGGTTGCATGTAGTGCAGCAGCACATTATGGCAGCAATCTCATTATGGAAGAGCTCTGATAATGCCTGGACTAATACTAGAGTAGGGCTTGAATACTAGCAAATTCAAGGCCTGCTATAGCAGTTTCCTTATTTTGACACCTTTACGCAGATCCACATATTGGGCCTGGAGGAAGAAGTAAGCAGTAGTCCCAGAGTTGGAATGTCTTTGAGTCTCTGCAAACCTACTATCTTGCATGTTCTAAGGATTTTCAGCAGCTCTTCTCTAATCTTTTCCCACAGTTAGAAAGGTTGGAAATTTACTCCTGACAAGGGCAGAAGTAGAAGTTCTTCCAGGGTTGGGGGAATAAAAGTTGGAGGGAAAGTGAACTCGTAAACGCTCAATAGATTTTTCATGAGCAAAGCTACACTTGCATATCTGCTTGTGCTAAAATGCAGTTCACAAATATTTTCTAAGAGTATGATTTCCTGGTTTACTTCTTTCATTTCTTGAGAGTTCATGAAAGTGACTAGTTCAAAGACATATACCTTAGGTGCACTTTTGTAACTTTAAGAATTGGGCCCCTAATTAGGTCTGACGTTAACCAAGACATTTTGGGGGTCATTCTGAGTACCCGCCAGACTTCCCCCCCTCCAAAATACCGCTCCGCGGTCGAAAGACCGCTGAGGGTATTTTGGCTTTTGCACTGGGCTGGCGGGCGACCGCCAAAAGGCCGCCCGCCAGCCCAGTGCAAAAGACCCTTCCCACGAGGACGCCGGCTCAGAATTGAGCCGGCGGAGTGGGAAGGTGCGACGGGTGCAGTGGCACCGTCGCGTATTTCAGTGTCTGCAATGCAGACACTGAAATACAAAGTGGGGCCCTCTTACGGGGGCCCCTGCAGTGCCCATGCCATTGGCATGGGCACTGCAGGGGCCCCCAGGGGCCCCACAACAACCCATACCGCCATCCTGTTCCTGGCGGGAGAACCGCCAGGAACAGGATGGCGGTATGGGCTGTCAGAATCCCCATGGCGGCGCAGCGAGCTGCGCCGCCATGGAGGATTCTTAAGGGCAGCGGAAAACCGGTGGGAGACCGCCGGTTTTCCGCATCTGACCGCGGCCAAACCGCCGCGGTCAGAATGCCCTGCGGGGCACCGCCAGCCTGTTGGCGGTGCTCACGCCGACCCTGGCCCCGGCGGTCCGTGACCGCCAGGGTCAGAATCACCCTCTTTGTTTTTATTAAAATTCTATTTCTGTATTGGCTGGCTGTGAGTGATAGCATTATGCTCTTCCACAGGGAGCATATAGGCACAGCAAGTAGTTTGTTCAGTGCCAGGAACTAATGTGGTAATGTGTGCTTTCTGGGACCAAAAACATGTTTTTGCTTTTTGACAATGTTTGTTAAAATGGTGAGGACCTGGCAGCTTCCACAATAATAAATGGTTACACGAGCCATGTCAAAACAAGACACGCATTGACAAAACCGAAAGACTGACAATCCGTGTCTGATCGGTCAGATCGGTTGGCTTTGCTAGTGGTTGTTACACCGATTTTTCCATTATGAATATTTTTCGCAAATACTAGCATGCATCAACACATTTTACTAAATGATAGGACCTAAAATTTCAGAGTTATTTAGCAAAATGTTTTATTCCTACTTGCATTTTCTTTCTGAACATTTTATTTTGAAAGCACAGAATCCTCACTCTTGCTACAAGCTTCTGCAAACATTTGCATCTAATCTGAGAGCATTCTGGGAGAATTATAAGTAGTCTCATATTGTTAAACTTTTCAAACAGTTATGTACACTTTTTTTTTAATTTTTTTTTTTTTTTTTTTTTTACTTGAACCACTGTCAGTAGTGCAGTGCGGCCTCACAGTGTTTATTTAGAGCACCCCCCCCTAATAATAATAGCTTTGCTTTACTGAACCATAAATACAAGTTCAAACAGCATTAATATATAGACACAAATATTACCTCAACTGCAGACAGTTTCCTTCCCTGTAAACTGGTAGCCAAATGTTTGTGCTGCAAGGGATGGTGCTAGTTGCCCCAAGGAAAAAATAAACATCAAACCTGGTTCCAGAATTACAATTTAAATTCCAACTTCACAATAAGTTATGATTTTAAATTGTGATTCTAGAGACACCAAACTCTAAATAATATATATCGCTTCCACATTGTAAACTACACTTATTATGTAATAAGATAACCTCAGTGTTATTCTATGGGAGAGATAGGCCCAGGAGTAGTGAAACACAACTTTGTTTTTAATTACCAGGGAATTTAAAAACGTACAAGTCCTGCCATTTAAACACATTGCACCCTGCCCTTTGGGTTGTATAGCGCCCAGCTTAGGGATGGCTTATATGTATGAAAAGGGAAGGTTTGGGCCTAGCAAAAGGGTTGTTTTGCCAGGTACACATGGCAGGTTGACTGCACAGATTCTGCAGGCCTCCGAAATGATTAAAGGGCTATTTAAGTAGGTGGTACAATCAGTGCTGCAGGCCCACAAGTAGCATTTAATGTACAAGCCCTGGGCACATGTAGTACTACTTCACTAGGGATTTATAAGTAAATTAAATATGTCTAATAGGGGAAGAATCAATATTACTATGTTTAGGGACGAGAACACAAGCACTTTAGCACTGTTTAGCAGTGGTAAAGTGCACAGCACTAAAGCTAGCAAAAACAAAGTCAGAAAAGTGGATGAGGTAGGCAGAAAGTTGTGGCGAAGACCACCCTAAGGCTGTGAGGTCTAACACATCCCTTTCTCTAATTTAGTCAGTTTCCTTTCTTCTCCATTTTTGTTTACTTCTTTCTTGGTTGTATAGCTCCATGCTTCTGCCCTTGTTTTCATTAGTAAAACATAGAAGCCATTACCAACTTAGTCTTCTGACACCCGTTTTTGGACTCTTGGTTTTGGTTCTATTCTGTCAGTGGATAATCATTGCTTGTTTTGCTTTCCCAGTTAGTCCTCCAAAACATGCATTATACTGAAAACGAAGGTTGTAAGGCTTGAGTTCCTGCTCACATCAGTGCTTCTGCATGTTTTCCAAAGACTACATAAGGACTTATTCTTTCTTTTTCCCCAATTAAAAAAAAATATGTGAGTGGTCTTCATTCAAAATAATCCACAGTTCTTCTAGCCCAAGGCCTAACACCTTAATTACACTATTAATCTTTTAACATTATATAATTTTTTAGACAGTAACGGACAATCTGCATAGGCTTCGCAGACACCCTGCGCCACAAGTTAAGAATCACTATTCTATAACCTGTCTAGTTTGTTCACATGTTCATGATTTTATACATATATATAATATATATGTATTATCTTTGACTCTCCTATTGTGCACGAAACGCATGAAAAATGAAATACAACTATGTAGAGTTCCCAGTGGATTGTGAACTTTACTGTATGTAGTCTTTACATAATTAACTGCATTGCAACTCATTGCATTGACTTTGTTTGTGTACGTTGCCCTGCTACAAAGTTGATGCAACTAAAATGTTTCAGAGATAGAAACAAGCAAGTATTCATTTTGTACTCCTAGCTGCTTTGTATGCAGATGTTATTTCTACCAGTTTTTGTGCACCCCGGCACTTGGTCTTCCAAACATAATGTGAGAGTTCCTTAAACAAGTGCTGTTTTTTAAGGGAAGGGTTAAATGTGAATAAATAGTTTAACTTTTATGATTGCTTGCATGATGAGTTACCGTATGTGTCTAGCTATGATCACTGCATCATGCTGACGTAACTGACTGATTTTCATCTGGTTACAGGTTTTTAAGTTGAACAAAAAATGCAAACAATATATGCCTGGAATGAGTGATTTGCTCTGGAAAGCCTCAGAGACACTGGCAGATATCAGGTAAGACTATAGACTGCTGTGAAATCCTTGTTGTTATTACAAGAACGAGCGTGGATATTTTAGCATTTGTCCTGAATTGCTAAACAAGGGTAGTAGAGACCTGATGTGGGATTTATACCACTGTGATCCAAAATGGCTGCTGTGATTTTTGTGAGATTTTGTCTCCTCAATATTTCTGATCTCCTGAGACCACAAAAGCAGCACGACCACTGAGCCCTGACTGCTGTCATTCATTCTCCTTATCATGTATTTGTCACAAGAGTAGGGTGGAGAATTGGGCACAAGTTGGTCCTTCAAATAATGGTCTTGTTGGGCCATGACAGGATTCAGAAAAGCCCTGTTGGTCAGTTCCTCCCTGGTATTTTTGTTATCCTTATTCTCCCAGCATAAGCAGGGATCACCCTGTTGTGTCCCTTTGTCTAGCTTCATCAAGGTGGAGACCCTGACACTGGGAGATATATGTCCATCTGGAATGGAGGTGTCTGGTCAATTACACATCACCCATGGATACCAAAAGTAGTGGTGCTTATCAGGGCAGGCTTGTGGCACGCTGGATATCATCAGTATCAACAGTGCTGTGTTCTAAGACATCACACTGTGCCCATTAATTGCATCTCAAAGAACCATGTACTGAGTGTCATGACCCATGGCATCTTTGTTTCTTTCCAGGCTTTTGTTATGTCTTTCTGGTTGTTGAGACCATCAGTGCAGTGGCTCTTACAAGACCCTTTGCGTTACACCTCTATTATGCCTTTCTAACTCCTCTCCTAGAGCCCCTCAGGGCTGCATGGGAGGCTCCCAGCTGATCGGCATATTCAGCAGATGGATAGTCTCTCGTATATGGGAGTCTCCTGGCCCATCAGTCTTCTCTGGCCGTTTATCCATAATGCTTGCTCCATCTCACACGGGCTGTTCCTGCCACAAATCTGCCATCTATGCTGATTCCAGAAGGCTCCCGCCCCTCAGGTACACAAATCTGTGTACTGTAACATCAGTGACGGGCCCACACACCCCTTGCACCTCCTTGCTTTCTTCTCCTGTGCTGGATCTATATTTGATTTTTAGGGTGCGGTTCTACAATGAGTGACGGCGCTGGCTCTGCAAGATGACAAGATGGATCCTGCCTTCAATCTGGGGGTGGTTGTGCCCCACCTCCCATTTTCTCAGCTGATTCAAAGAGACATCCAATTATAATTTATACTACTGATGCACCTCTTAAAGTTGCCCCACGTGTTTCTTCACTTGTGCTGGTAGCAGTCATACTGTGGAAACTGCAGTCAAAAACAGGGACGAAAACAGAGTTTGGGTGGAACTCGACATCCGTCAGGAGCATTGAGAAGCTGGCTACACCTCCACACTACTGATATTCAACCCACCATCATACACCTACACTTCACTCAATGCCACAACAGCCCTACTTGATGATTGTTCTTTAAGGTAAAAGCTTGAATTCACACCTTTATAGTCCATCAGGTGCAAGAGTTAATTCGTTTTCATGGTGTAGCTCCCTATGTCTAGTTGAAGGAGTTGTGTTTAGTCATGACTGCTGTCTTCATTAGTTTCTTTGACATTGGATTGATGGAGGTAAGTTTTGCAATTTTCACTGAAATGTGTGTCCAGTTTAGAAACAAGGTTTGCAATTTTCATTGTCCTACCAGTGTACCCCAGATGTATTTCTGCAGATGAAAAATGAGTGTGGTCATTGTTGGTGGAGTTTTGCTTTCTTCTTGAAACATTTGTGTTTTTTTTTTGTCCCCCTCTGATTGGCATGTTTTGGTTCCTTTCTGAGAATTGACCTAGCTTCATCTTTGGTTCCCCTGGTCATTTGATGTCCACTCTACTGCCTGTTGTTAAATTGTGGATGGTTTACCATACCTGTTTTGTTTGCTTATCCGTTTTGCCTTTTCGCAGGTCAGGATAGCTGTGATAGCTTGAAAGGTGTTTTCCACCGCTGTTCACGCAGTTTGGTAGTTTTCTGTCTCTTATGAGAACATGGAGTAGAAATATAATTCTCTTTACAAAGCATGGTTGCTGATGGAAGAACGTTGATACATGTCCTAGGTCATGACTATTGCAGAACATGATAGATCCTCATATTCCGCTTCATGCTTCTCTATTCATGGTGCAGTTACAGAGTATCTTTTGGTTTGCTGAAATGGTTATTCTTAAAAAAGGGAATCTCTTGTTCTTATTAGCCGCTGATTGTGTATGTATATGTGTATATGTATGTGTATATACATATACACATATACATACACAATCAGCGGCTAATAAGAACAAGAGATTCCCTTTTTTAAGAATAACCATTTCAGCAAATATATATATATATACTCACACACACACACACGTATAATAATGTTTTGGCATTGGTAGCCTTAAATCTGTCGAGTTGTCTGAGAGCTCTCCAACGCCAACGCCATCACACCCTCACAAGACCTCTGCAACTCCCTCGCCACCTTCTTCCATCGTAAGATCACCGACCTACACGACCGCTTCGGACACCAGACCCAGCCAACCACCACAGAACCTACAACCCCAGCCATCACCCTCAACGCCTGGACTCACATCAGCATGGAAGAGACCAAAGCCACCATGAACTCCATCCACTCCGGTGCCCCCTCGGACCCCTGCCCACATTTCATCTTCAACAAAGCCGACGACATCATCGCCCCGCATCTCCAGACCATCATCAACAGCTTGTTTGCTTCTGCCACCTTCCCCGAGAGCTGGAAACACGCAGAAGTCAACGCCCTACTGAAGAAACCTACGGCGGACCCCAGCGACCTGAAGAACTTCCGCCCCATCTCGCTCCTCCCTTTCCCTGCCAAAGTCATAGAGAAGACCGTCAACAAGCAACTTACCAACTTCCTTGAAGACAACAACCTACTCGACCCCTCTCAGTCCAGATTCTGAGCCAATCACAGCACAGAAACCGCCCTCATCTCAGTCACAGATGACATCAGAACTCTGATGGACAACGGAGAGACAGTCGCCCTCATCCTCCTTGACCTCTCGTCTGCCACCGAACCCTAATATCCCGCCTCCGCTCCACCGGGATCCTAGGACAGGCCCTGGACTGGATCACCTCCTTCCTCTCCAACCGCTCCCAAAGAGTCTACCTCCCACCTTTCCGCTCAGACCCTACCGAGATCATTTGTGGCGTCCCGCAAGGCTCCTCGCTCAGCCCGACTCTCTTCAATGTCTACATGAGCCCCCTCGCCGACATCGTACGTAAACACAACATCAACATCACCTCCTACGCCGACGACACTCCGTTGATATTTTCCCTCACCAAGGACCCAACCAGCGCCAAGACCAACCTGCAAGATGGAATGAAAGATGTCGCAGAATGGATGAAACTCAGCCGTCTGAAACTGAACTCAGACAAAACGGAAGTCCTCATCCTCTTCCCAGGCCACCCCGTCTGCCTGGGACGACTCCTGGTGGCCCACGGCCCTTGGCACCGCACCAACCCCCTCAGACAACGCACGCAACCTCGGATTCATCCTGGACCCACTTCTCACCATGACCAAACAAGTCAACGCCGTATCATCCTCCTGCTTCCTCACCCTCCGCATGCTCTGAAAGATCTTCTGTTGGATCCCCGCTGACACCAGAAAGACCGTGACCCACGCCCTCGTCACGAGCCGCCTGGACTACGGCAACACCCTATACGCAGGAACCACCGCTAAAGTCCAGAAACGTCTGCAGCAAATTCAAAACACCTCCGCCCGCCTCGTCCTCGACAAACCCTGCAACAGCCACATCTCCGCCCACCTGAGACACCTGCACTGGCTTCCCGTCAACAAAAGGATCACCTTCCGACTCCTCACCCACGCACACAAGGCCCTCCACAACAAGGGACCCGAATACCTCAACCGTCGCCTCAGTTTCTACACGCCCACCCGTCAACTTCGCTCCGCCAACCTCGCTCTCGCCGCCGTCCCTCGCATCCGCCGCACCACGGCAGGTGGAAAATCCTTCTCCTACTTTGCGGCCAAGACATGGAATTCCCTCCCCACCAACCTCAGGACTACCCAGGACCACCTCGCATTCCGGAGGCAACTCAAGACCTGGCTCTTCGAGCAGCAGTAACCCCATCCCCCTAGCGCCTTGAGACCCTCACGGGTGAGTAGTGCTCTTTATAAATGTTTGTGATTTGATTTGATCTCAGGAGACTGAGTACTGTGAAAACCTGGAACAGTGAAATCGGAAGTTCTCCAGGTCGTAGATGATGGTCTTAGCTCCTGACGTTCACTGGTCTAAAACGGACATTGAAGTTGAGAAAAACTTTAAAGAAGGACTGCTGCTTCTAAGTATGTCGCACCAAGTTTTGATTGCAGACATAAGTTATGTAGCTGAGAGTTACAAAGCATACATAAAGAGTGAGAGAATGTGGCTCTACGTATACATTGATTATGTTGTGTTTTCAAGGTGCCTGCTCATAGGTCGCTAGTTGAAACTTTAGGAGAATACTCAAGTAGGTTGATGAATGTAAAGTCTGAGTAGAAGGCAGAAAGAGACCTTTTATAATTATGTCTGCTAAAGACCTATTCGACACGTTCCACCTTAATCACCATATGAATTATTGTGCCTCATTTTACTGCCTGTATCTTTATTGGAGTGGTTCCCCACATTCTAACACTTAGATGTTGGATCCCTCCATTCTGAATGCCATGATTTCTTTAGTGATATTATGGCTATCTTGCTAAATTTTTGTCAAGATTTTATTTTTTTAATAAAACAATAAAACGGTGCATGCCTTATTAGAAAGATGGGGAATAGTTCAGTCGAATCCACATTTTTGATTATGCATCAAATAATGTCTGTTGCCACCCCAACCATAATAGTGCCTACTACTTTTCTCTCACTGCTAGCATGCGACTCTCAGCCATCCAGCCCTAAATTGTCCCCTCTTTGGGCCCATTCATTTATAGTATTATCCTGTTTGTTTTTTTCTGTTCACATTTTGCATGTAAACTTTTATCCATGTCACCTCTCTTACCTTACATGTGTTCCTTATGTTCAGGCATTATAAGAATCCCTGCACTGGGGCCTAATTATTTGCTGTGTTCTCTACTGCTTACACAAAGTATCCAAGTGATCTAATATGTCTGTCAAAACTACTGGCCCGGTGTGGGTGAACCACAGTGACATGATTGAATACAAGTCTTAGCAGAGTGATGATGCCAAAGACTAATGACCATTGCTCAGCTACACAGCCTTAAGGGGCAATAATTTGGACATCTGTTGTGGAAACGTGATGCGGCGTTAGGATACATTCTTTGGGTTTTATATTTTTTTGTAAGTCATAGAAAAATGTGTGCATGTGACTAAAGTTTAAAAAAAAAAAAAGCTCTTTGGTGCCTGTTTCGCTACTGTCAGGCAGCAGAATTAGTGTGATGATCCATTGATCATAATGAGTAAGGAAACAGTTCTCACCTGTGACATCTATAGTCACCTGTGATACCAGAACGTTGCAGCAGCTCAACTTTAGTAACTTAATTGTTGTTGCGTTGTGAGGCCACTGTGCCTACTGCCAGAGCCATCAACCAGGGTCAACGACAGGCCACGCAGCCTAATTGCAGCATAGTTTAAACAACAAAAATTAGAAGTGGCCTTTTCTTCTGCTGAATTATTTTTCTAAAATGAACAGTGAACAGCAGAAATGTACGTATTTATAGCAAAATGTATTTTTTTTTTGCATACTACAGTAAAGACAGAATATGTCTGGATATTATTTCTCATACCTTGCTACAGTTCCCTTGTAATTTGAATCACATTAAACTGATTGTGATATAATTTTAGAGGACATTGGGTTTGACTGTTATACATAGACACAACAGCTAGGTTCAGTGTCCTTAACGGGGTAATGGTATCTGAGGGGTAGGAAATATGTAGGGGTACGAGGCAGGGATGCCCTTTCTCACCCTTCTTATTTGCTCTGTTTATAGAACTTTTGGCAAGAGCGCTGAGGACTGGAGTATTATTGTTGGTACCATGAAACAAATAGCCCATGTATGTTACTGGTGCACTGATGATGACCCAGGGACTGACTGCTGGTACTGTTACAGGAGATGGAGATAGTGGAGGATGTTTACATAAATCAAGATAAACAGTGTCTTTTCCTGGGTAGGTTGGCAAGCCTGGAAGTTAAGGTCTGCCCAAATTTAGAGTGATGTTAGGGAACTGGGTTCTTCAGGTACCTGGGGGTACAGGTGACCTACAACAAGCACAACATGGGTTGAGTGTTGTAGGGCCTCACAGGCTCGGTTAAGCTATGGATGGAACACCCTGTTTCTTTCGGTAATGAACACAGCAGTGGACAAAATGATTTTTCTTTTCAGATGCCTATATGTCTGGCAGAATTCCTTCTGTGTACTGCCTATAGACTTTTTCAAGAAATTACTACCGCCATGCCTGGTATATGTTGGCAAAAGGAGCCATGTACAATAAGACACACTGAAATTAGACATTTAAGAAGGCTGTTTTCGATTGCTTGGCTTAGTTATGTTATATAGCATTCCATCCTGTAATATCCTATCAGCTAGTTGGAGTACTGGGACTACTGGGAGAAGCAGCTACTGCAGGGAGCTAGGATGACTTGTCTCTGACTGTTACTGTCATGAGGGGGAGCAATTCTGACACTCAATCCACACATAATGAGATAGATATGAAAGGCCTGGGATATTGCTGTGACCAGAGTCCTGAGGTGGTCTCCTTTTGCAGGGCTGTTGAAAAGATGGTCACTACAACCGTTCAGATGATAGGCAATAACATCTTAGTGTTTAAATGAGTGTGACACACTTGAGGATCTCTACCCTGAGGGATCCTTTAGTACATTTGCACAGGCACAGGGCTCCTTTGGAATCGGCCCCAGGCAGTTCCTGCAATATGCAAAGCTGGCTAGCACTGGGTGCGGGTGGGAGCGGGATTTAAACTGGGTTCCCTGTGGCACCTGATTCATCTTTGATGCTGCAGGCATTGATGACCCTGGAAGTAGGAGTAAGAAGAGTTTCCCAGTTGCTCAGGGTGTTGAAGAGGACAAATGGTGAACACCCCACAAGGTTCATCACAGGTGGCAGGAGGATATACAAGGATATGGCGAAGGATTTGGCCAAGGCATGTAGACAGGTTAAGGTCGTATCTGCCAATACAGGATTTAGGGTAACTCAATTTCATTATCTACACCGCACCTACATGGCACCACAGAAGCAAAGTAGAATATACCCTGGGAGATTGTCTGAGATTTGGGAATGAGGGGAGGTGCTGTTACCAACTTAATAAACACAGTGTGATCAGGACTGAACACACATAGATGTGAACCTCTGCTCAACCCCTGGTAGGTATGGCATGAGCAGTGAAATATAGGGAAAAGGTCAAGCAGTGCCAACAACAGGAATGTTAAGAACACACACTAATGTCCCCTACAAAATGTCGAAAACCCAAGAAAAATGTAATCCGATAAAGGACCTAAAATCATTAAAAGATGATTGGAGAACTTTGAGACAAGATTTTTAAATGTTTTTAGGGTTAAACACCAAGATTTGCAAAGTGGCAATCCAAATGAATGGTTGCAGTTAACAGGGCCTTACATACAATTTCGAGCCTACTATGATGGAGTGGGGATCGTGTAAGCCTAGTGGGAAACATCAATTAAACTTTTTATCTTGGGACTTTCGCACTTTATTTGAGCCTCAAGATTGTCCAGCAGGCAGGCTAGGTTGCAAATGCTCAGGGTATACCGTGTCGCCTGATACATAACCATTGAGCTCCCCCTGAAACCTTTAATTTTGACAAGAAAAGCTCAGAGCAGGACGAAACTGTGTGTTGTAGTTGCTGGGTATGCTTCTCAACTGGAATAGCTTTGCCTCCTCATCGTGGTCCCAAGATATGCCTTCAGACGTTTTTGCTCTCAGATTCCTGTAGCAGGGCAGGTCTGAACACTAGCCAGGCAAGGCTCAATGGGGCCAGATACCTTCACTGTGAGGTCCCACTGGAGCCATTCTTTGGGGCAAAAAATAATAGTGGGACACATCTGGAAATCCTATCTGCTGAAATCTTATCCTGTAGTTATAGGGGTCACTGTATTACTGACGCATGTGCACGCTTGGGAGAGTAGTGTTTCTTTTCCATGAGCCACACAGTTCTGGCCCCACTATAGACACTGCACAGAACTGAGAAGATTGTTGTTTTAAGAGAGGTTCACTTTGAGAGACCTAGGAGAAGATTGGAGTGCTTCACAGTTGTAATGTTTTCCGAAGTTCCTAGAGCAATGTCCTGTATCCTGTGTGCCTTGCTTCTCTTCAGTCTTTCAAGCTCTTGTGGCTTGCCATGTCCTTAGCCACTGGAACTTATCTTTTTACCATCATACAGAGGTATTACAAGTCTTTGCATCCTGAATTATTAAACAATTAGTATTTTCCACCACAGCTAACATACTTTGTTCACTTGGAAAACTATATGTCTCTGACTTCTGCTTTCTAATGGCATGTCCACTCCTGTTAAGGCCAGTGCTAGAGAAAAGAAAATTTATAAGACTGAAATGGTGTATTTCTATCAATTTTAGATCATGTTGTGGATTTAATAAAGGGCATGAAAAATTGAGTGCCAAAGGACCAAATTATATTTGGGAATGGCCCTTAAAGAAGAGCCTTTGGAGGAGGGGCTAATATCTTCCCTATTCGGCCCTCTTCATCATGCCCATTCCCTCCTCTAGTGAATATTGTGAGGAAATTGGGATTAAAAACTGATTCAAGTCTAACTCTGTCTGCTTAAATCACAGCAGCTGTTAAATCTTGTCATTTTCAGTCACATACCTTGAAGCGTGTACTTATTTAGTCCTTTTCAAAAGATCCAAATCCTGAATGCTTTTGTGTTTGCACACCTAGATCATTGTGATACCATCTATCTAGGTTTGCCTTCCTCTTTGAATTGTAAATTACAGCCAATCCAGATTTATGCAGCTAGACTAGTGTGTGGTGTGATTTGTAAGAGGCACATTTCTCCTGTTTTAGCTTCTTTATACTGGTGTCCACTGAAGGGGGTGTATCCTTTTTTTTAAATCACTCTGGTTCATAAAGTGATCTACCCTCCTGTTGACCTTTTTTAGCACTTTTTTAAATGTGCACTGAGATCCATGACCTTCGTCTCCTTGTGGTACAAAAATCCCTCCTAAAACTAAGGCGTTTTCTGTTGTGGCCATGGCCAGGTGGATTCGCTTTCCCTGTATCTTTGCTCAGAACCGGAGTTACAAACATTCTGAAAACTGTTAAAAACTTTACAGTTTCCTTGCCTAAAGCAGCTTCACGCTGGTTTGGTGCATATGTGAATGTGCCAGGATACCCGAGTGAGGGTGAAAGTGCTCTTTACAAAACCATATATATATATAATATAATGCCTATTGGAATGGTAGCATGATTTTGGTGCTGCTTACTAACGGAGATATAAAGGTGCATCATTACCATAGGCTGGGATCCCAATGGAACTCAACAGGTCTGCTATATGGCAAGCATATTCTAAGTCATTTGGTAAGTTGGCAAAGGAAACCCGAATATTTGCAGTAAAATAAACTAGGTTTCTTAAATAAATGTTCAGTTACTGAATGTAAATGTTACTGGAGGGGGTAGGGTGAGCTGCCTGGCATGGAGTGGGACATGGTGTGTCATCACTGTGTTTCAGTAAGACTTATCTATCTACTTAACGCACATCACAATAGAGCTGGAGCCCCTCAACCAGAGACCAGTTAGGGGAAAGGCTGCAGATGTTGCAGACATCCACTTGAGTTAGGAGGAGTGTTCTCACCTCATGAGAGACTGACACAGCTACCCTGGGACATGGAGTCCGCATGCCATCATGTACCTTGGTTGTGTTGTGGTGGTTTCTAGGAAAGAGCGTCTTGTCTTTGGAGACCAGCAAGAGGAATCTGTTGGAGTGATCCAGGGGAAACTGCACCGGAACAGCAGTACCTAATTCAGAGGCCATTGGGTTCAGTTGCTGCCAGCCGTCTTGCATATTTTTTGTGGGAGGTGGTGGTAGCAGTGCCAGCAGCAGTATTGGGAACAGCTGACAGGGAAAGTGCATGATCACTGAAGAGTGGCACCAGTAGGCAGGTGAATGCCTGCAACCCCGCGCCTGGTCAGACTGGCTGGAATTCCATGAAGCAGGTACTATGGGTCTGGGCTCTCAGATGTTGGGGGTAGAAGATGACCACACTAGCATGGAGTGGTGATGTTTCTCATGCCCCTTCTGAGGCAGACAGGATAGCAGACAGAGCTACTCTTTTCCAACACCTAAAGAAAGTTAGTACAATGAAAGGGCTAGGATCAGGTTCCAACAATGGCAGCGAACAGCTGTAGAGCTGTTTATGCTTCTGAAGAATGTCTTGATGTAATTCATGAAAATGGCCTAAGACACAGCTTCTTTAGAGGAATAGTCTGGTAAATCATTATGGGGCCCAAGTGGGGCGGGAGGGTGTACTCCCTGGTTTGATACGCTTTTCAGAAGTAATGTTCTTAAATATGGTTGGATGAGTAAATTATTAAAGAAGATGCTCAGTGGGCTTGAAGGAGGTCATTGTATTAGGGCTGACCATCTAATAGTTGGGAAGGTGGAAACATGACCGGGTTAGGGGGTGAAAGCATTTAGAACATCAGTTTTGAGGTAAATGAATACCCTAACTGGTTCTAATAGTTTCATTACTAGAGGACTTAGTTAACTGGTGAAACATTTGTCGGTTCTCTGGTTTGTTCGGCAATATTAGGGTGGAGGGGTGATAAGTCTGCTTGTAGAGAACAATCTACTTAGGTGATCTTGGGTTGACCCTTTTGCTGCTAGGCATACACACCCCATTGCCAAGACATTTTCTTTCCCACTATTTGGAGTATTTCACGGTCTGGTCCACATAAGGTATCCATGCCAAATTTGCGTCCTTTTTTCCAACACCCTGGTGATTCTAAAGGTACCCAAGGTTTGTAGATTCCCCTGGAAGGGACGGAGAAGTTAGCCAAAATACAGCAAAAAAATGGTTATTTTGGGGAAAAAATGGGGAAAAGGCTGTTTTTATCCCTGCAAATAGCATTAACAAAGGGCTTGCGGTGCTCAAATCACCATCTTCCCAGCTCTAAGGAACAGGCAGACTTCAATCAGAAAACCCAATTTTCAACACAGTTTTGGCATTTTACTGAGACGTATAACCCATTTGTCCTATTTTTTGTGCTTTCAACCCCTTTCCAGTTAGTGTTATAAATGGGGGTGAAACCAATGGTGGATCCCGGAAAGCTATACATTTCTGAGAAGTAGATATAATTCTGAATTCAGTAAGTGGCCATTGTGTAGATCCTTCAGGGCTTTCCCAAAAAAAAACAGGTGTTGAAATACATGTTTTTGTGTGAAAATTAGTAGGACATAATGGGCATTTGTAACAACGTTTTCATTTGTAACTTCTCATCAAGATGGCTGATTGGCAAAAGCTATATACTAATAAATATGTTAGACCCTTCTGGTTATGGGAAGATATAGGCTTTGTGGGTTTTCCACAAGCTCATGGTACCCAGAGCAGATAACTGAGCATCACCTTAGAATGGTATTTCATTGTGTACCGGTTATAGAGCAATTCATATAGTGAAATATAAATAGTGAAAAATAGCTATTAAGGAAAGCTATGTATTTCAGAAATGGGCACAAGATATAAAGTTTAGAAGCAGGGTTTTTTTGCACATCTTTGAATATGTGGTTATCCACACTAGCATGTGAATTAGAGTGTATTTTTACTTCTTTCTTACATTTACATTTGGAACGTGCAGATGAAGAGAAATACAGTTGGTAGTAACACATGCTCTACTATTCGGTGTTCCTCTAAGTCTCTCAATAATAATGTTACCTCTCTTGTATGGGTAGGCCTAGTGCCTGGGACAGGAAACCACCCAAAATGCAACATCGATACATCCGTTTTTTCCACGCAAACCTGACCTGTTTTTTTCAAAGTGGGTAGCTGTGGGTTTTGGACCCCAGCTCATCTGGCATCTAGGAAAACCTAACCTAGCAAACCTGTACATTTTTGGAAACTCGACACCTAGAGGAATACAGGATTGGGTGACTTGCGTGGCTCTCACACGTTTGTGTTACCCAGAATCCCTTGCAAAACTCAAACTTTCACTAAAAACCCATTTCCCTCGTATTTCTGTGAGGGAAAGTTCTTCTGATAAAAATGGTACCTCACTTGTGTGGCTCGGCCTAGAGCCAGTGACAGGAATTTATCAAACGGGGACTCCTAATGACATTGGTTGAATACTTTCCTGTCACTGACACTAGGTCCAACCACACACGTGGCACAGCATTTTGTCTGCATTTTGTCTGCAGAAGTGGGACAATGCTGGGCAATGCTGGATGGTAGTAATTTTGTGGATGCCAGACGTTTTCATCACCGAAATGCGAAGAAAAATGTGTTTTTAGTCAATATTTAAGGGTTGCAGGGAAATAAATGGGTAATAAAATGGTGTAGAGTGGATGCAAAGCACACCACCTTAGACTCCTCCAGGTGTCTAGTTTTCATAACTGTCTGTGTCTGGTAGGTTTTTCCAGGTGGCAGCCTACCCAAGCCCAAGAAGTTCAGCTGTTCATCATTGAAAGTGCAATAATACTGGGAGTTAGCCAAACTCTCCTGTCTCATTTATAAAAAAAAAAACGACACTGAAAAGAATCAAATATCCTCTTGCTTGCCATTGGGATAAGATGCTTTAGTCCACAGGGAAGCGGAAAGACTGTTTCCCCATTTTTGAGTGAGTGGGGGCATGGCCATGCCCATGTAGGGCAGCCCCACCCCTACAAAACAATACATTCTTGATGCCGAGTAGGTTTTCTGCCCCACTGGGGGCAGATAGGGATATTTCCTCCCATATCCCGCCCCCCCCATATGGGTAGAAAGACTGGTTCCTTTTTTTGGGGGGGGGGGTGGGGGAAGGGGGTGTGGAGTGTATCAGTGGCAGCTGCCCATGCTGGGCAGCTGCCACCGATACAAAAAAAAAAGTAATCCCTGGTGAATAGTGGGCTTTCTGCCCCCCTAAGGGGTGTGATGGGGGTGGTTGGCCCCATCTGCCCCCCGTCCAGGAGGGGCAGAAAGACTGTTTCCCTTTTTTTTTTGGAGGGGGTGGTGGGTGACGTCTGTCTATTCACATTCTGGGTAGCCCCTACAAAGATAAAATAAAAATACCAGTGATCCCTGGTGGCTAGAGGTTTTCTGCTCCCGCAGGGGGGCAGCAAAGGCCTAAAAATAAGGATAATCTGCCTCCGCGGGTTTTGAGGGGGAGAGTTAGGCAATAATAGGAAATTAATTTTGGCTGCCAAAGGGGCAGCTCCTAAGAAAAAAAATCCCTGGTGCCTAGTGGGGTGGATCCCTGCTTGGGGATCGCCCTCCTTAGGTGAGTCCCAAGCAGGGATCATCTTAGAAAAGGTGCCATTGGAAAGGTGAGATTTCCCCCTTTCAAAGATACCTCTCCTGTGTGCTTTGGTGCTTGGAGGGAAGGGTGGGGTTCAGATAGCCCCGTGAGAACCAAAGCGACGAAAGTGAAATGAGCAGCTTATTTCAGCTCTTGAGGTGAAAAAAAAAAAAAAGGAAATCCCTCTGCTGTTTACAGAGGGATTTGGTGGTCATGTGATGACAGAATGGTTCCATCCTCAGCATGCGACCTCTGTGGCTAAGGACAGAACCATTCCGTCCTCGCCATCGAATGGGTTAAACATTGTGCTAAATGGTTCCTAACAAAGAATGTTTCTTCTATAGCAACGAAAAATGGGGGGTGCTGATTTTTCGGTCAGTGTGTTTCCAAGGAGCGTTTGTGGGGGTACACCAGAAGAAATTCAAAGAGTGAAAAGCATCCTTGCTAGAGGCTGCATATATATTTTGATTGGACTAGGTGATAACACAGAGTCTTGACGTATGGTACAGCTTAGGGTTTTAACTGTTGCATAGTATTGTGGAATGTTCAAAATTTGTCTATGCTCTGTGGTCAATAGTTGCTTTGTGGTTCCTAATCTAATGTTCATTTGTTAGAAGAGGCTTCACTATACCTCTTTTCCGTGCTCCAGGTATTAATCCGGTTGCCACTGACTAATTAAAAATCTGTATACATATCTCGGGCTAGTTTATATAAGTTGTTTCCTCAAGACCATGGCCTTTCAAGTCAAGTGGGACCAAGAGATGGGCTGAGAAAGGGGTGCCTAATGACATCTTTCCTAGTCTCCTTGAATTTGGCTGGTTTCCCCATGTTTATGAAGGAGATTAGAATAAACCTTCCTAGCATTGAAGGTTAGCCAGTGTGTTGTAACATGCAGTCCAATTATGGAACTAACCCCCAATAGGTTTACTATTTTTATTTAGGGAGATTCTTTTCTCAGACTACTTCATGGAAGGCGTGTACAGCTTGGAACTGAATAGGTGTTACAGAGGTCTTATGAAAAGCATTTTATGTCCATCTGTTCTCCTACATGGAGTGCGTTCCTGTCTTGCAGTTGAAACGCTATGATGGTATAGAAGCAAAGATGTGGAAAGGAGATCTAGGTCCTTGTAGCTCTGTTTAATAGTGTTCCAATGTCTTGAATTCATAACAGTAGGAATTTTGAGTAAGGCTCTGGTGTTTTTCTAAAAGTTTGGTTTCACTTAAAGAATGCCAAGAAGGAAGTATTTGTGATTTGGTGAATAACAAATTTCGGGAATTTAGCCATGTTAGGGAAGTGATTTACTTTCAAATGCAACTCATTGGTGAATTAGAAGTTACATAGTAGATAAAACTACTCTGAGACTGTGTTGATAGGTAATATGTAAGTCTGTTTAGCAAAATTATGGGATGCTAAGGTAAGTCACGTTTTCATTAATTTGAGAAAAGGGGTTCTCCTTATTAAAATAATTTGAGAATGTTGAGTTGGTATCGCAGAAGAGGAGACTTTGTTTCCTATGAAACAGTTGGAGTAGAGGCTATCAATCATTTGTTTTGTCCCTCTGTATCATGGAGATTATCCCTCCGCATGAATGATGTGATTCAGATGCTAGGACATTAAGTGATAGTCTGTAGTATTTACTTGCCTCATACCTGTGCTGATTGCTATAAACACCTCTGTTAAGAGTTTTTATATGTTGATTTTATATTTCGAAAATATAGTAATGTAAACGTGGGGCATATGTAATTTTCATGTTTTTTTTATTTTGTGACTGTGTTGATCCCATCAAAGCTAATTTGATGGAATGTGGCATTTAGGTGAGAAAGCAATTTTACAGCCTCCCGAAAGCCTTTCTCAGCTGTAATTTATTCTTTAAATGTGGTTTCTTTTATTTAGGCATTAGAAATGAACGGCAGGGCTAAAAAGAAAAAGTTGTCCTCCATCTATACACCAGAGGAAGAAAACGTCCTGCAATGGAAACGGCCAGAGTACCAGAAGGGTATGATTTATATCGGTTCTGCTTTGCGGCACTGGAGAGAGGTGAAGGCTGAGAATAACCTCCGCAGGGACAAGGACCTAGCCATCTTTCTGCTACAATTATATTGGTATGTGCCCTGCTGTTGGGGGAGGTAAAATTTGGGGATCTAATTATGGCCTTACCGAATCCATGTAACCTGTAGATTTATTTATTTTTAAACAAAAAAGTAGTTTAATTACATAACTTTTCAGTACAGATACTGTTACAGAATTACTTTGTTTACCCACAGAATAAAGCAAGCCTAAACAGAACACTTTATTAAGCAAGAATATCGAATGAAGAATGCCCTCTTTTCTGAGCTAACAGGCCTCTCAACCACAGATTGTTGTATTCTTCATCTTAGGGTCAACCTTTCTGTCAGGATGGGCTCAACCTAAGTAAAGAGCTCTTGGTATCATATGGAGGTATCGAAGATGCGATTTAGAAAATGAAAATAGATACGTTTATAAAACTGGAGATGTAGGACCCAGTTTTCTGTAGGTAAAGCATTTTTTTGTTTTGCTAATAACTTTAGCACCATTTGATGAATCTTCACAAAGTCACTTTAGCTGCTGCCTAGAAAGTTTCCGGTGATTCCTCAATCGGGGGTGAGAAAAATAAAGGAGGGGGAGCATGGGGGGCTGGAGGTATCCCAAAACACGTTTTCTCCATGCAATTTCCCATATCAATGAATCAATCAATCACAATATTTATAGAGCGCACTACGTACCCGGTAGGGTTTCAAGGCGCTGTGGTGGGGGGAGGGGAGTGCTGCTACTGGTCGAAGAGCCAGGTCTTGAGTAGTCTCCTGAAGGTGAGAAGGTGCTGGGTCTGCCGCAGGGGGGTTGGGAGGGTGTTCCAGGTCTTGGCGGCAAGGTAGGAGAAGGATCTGCCGCCGGAGGTCTTGCGTTGGAAGCAGGGAACGATGGCGAGGGTGAGGTTGGCGGAGCGGAGTTGGCGGGAGGGGACGTAGAAGTTGAGTCTGTTTTTCAGGTAGGCTGGTCCGACGTTGTGGAGTGCCTTGTGAGCGTGGGTGAGGAGCTTGAAGGTGATCCTCTTGTCCACGGGGAGCCAGTGGAGGTCTTTCAGGTGGTTGCGGGAAAGTTGCGGTTTCGAAGGATAAGTTGATGACCTTTCGAAGTTGGGGGGCAATGGTAGAGTTGGCTTTGTTGTAGACGTGGTAGGGGCATGGGTCTGAAGAGGATCCTGAGTGGATGGAGTTCATGGTCTTGCAGGTTTCAGCGTCGTCTACATGGGTCCAGGCGGTTAGGAGGTTGGTGTAGGTGGAGTTTTCGGGGTGGGGTCTGACGGAGGCGTGGTGTTGTGGATGTCAGCGATATTCTGATAGAAGAAGGTGGACAGGGCGTCGCAGAGTTCTTGGGATGGTGGGATGTCGTTGACGTTGGAGAGCTCTTTCACGATGCAGAAGAATTCTTTGCTGTCGTGTGCGTTGTTGTTCAGGCGTTCTGTGAAGTGGGAACGTTTGGCGAGTCTGATTAGCTGGTGGTGCTTGCGGGTGGCCTCCTTGTGGGCTGGAAGGCTGTTGGGTGTGTGTTCGAGGAGCCATTTCTTCTTTAGTTTCTGGCAGGAGCGTTTTGAGGTGAGGAGTTCGTCAGTGAACCAGGCGGCTTTTTTCTTTCCTTGGTTGTTGGTGGACCTCTTGACTGCTGCAAGGGTGTTGGCGCAGTCGTTGATCCACTGTCGTAGGTTGAGTGCGGCGGTGTCTGGGTCGGTAGAGTCGGTGGGCGGGTTCTGGGCGAGGATGCTGGTCTTCGGTGACTTTGCTACAGCGGCGGTGTGGTGGTAGTTGGGTGCGGTGGTGTTCGATATGCTTCTTGAATGTGAAGTGGATGCAATGGTGGTCGGTCCAGTGGAGTTCGGTGGTGTGGTTAAAGGTGACGTGGTTGCTTGCAGAGAAGATCGGGTCAAGTGTGTGGCCGGCGATGTGGGTGGGTGTGTTGATCAGTTGTCTGAGGCCGATGTTGGAGAGGTTGTCGATCAGAGATGTGGTGTTGGCGTCGTTGTTGTTCTCCAGGTGGAAATTGAGGTCTCCGAGGAGGATGTAGTCCGTAGAGGTGAGTGCGTCGGCGATGGAGTCGCAGAAGAATGCTCGTGGTCCTGGGGGACGGTAGATGAGCGTTCCTCTGAGAGTGGTGTTGGGGTCAGTGTGGATCCGGAAGTGTAGGTGTTCGGTGGTCTTGAGGGTGCCGTCCGTGTCCGTGTGGGTGTGGATTTTGAGGGTGGATTTGTGGGCGGTGGCTATTCCTCCTCCGATTCCATTGGGGCGATCCCTCCTGGTGATCTTGTAGCCGTCCGGGATGGCTATGGCGATGTCTGGTGCTGAGGAATCGTTCCACCAGGTTTCGGTCAGGAAGGCTACGTCTGGGGCGGTGGTGTCGAGCAGGTCCCAGAGCTCGATGGCGTGCTTGCGTGCGGAACGTGTGTTGAGTAGTATGCAGTGGAGGTGGTTTGTTGTGGTTGTTGCCGGTTTCCTTGTTCTGTTGCAGGTGAAGTTGCAGGCGTGGCAGGAGAATGGTCCCTTGGTGTTCTTTGGGGATGACTGGAAACAAGTTGTGGAGCGGCCGGGGTTGAGGGCGATGAGCTGGTTGGCCGAGTAGCGGCGTCTGGTGATGCAAGGGTCGTGCGGACCAGGGGGGTGGCGCTGGGCGCGGTCTAGGCGTGGACGGGCGCAGATGGGCTTGCCCCGGGCGCGCCAGCCATTAAGAAGGGAGGGGGAAGGGAGGAGCAGCTGGGAGGCGGGAGGGAGCGGCGAATGGGGGAGCCAGGGGGGGCAGGGCCGCAGGGAGGCAGCGGCAGGGGAAAGCGGCAAGGGGGAGCGCACAAGGGGCGAAAAAGCGGAAAAACAATCTAAAAAGGCACAAATGGAAGCAAAAGCACAAATGGAAGCAAAATGGAGCAAAACGCACAATAAAGCAAGGCACAGAATACAGTCACAAATACGGCGAAAACGGCACAATGCACACGAGTCTAGCGACGCTTACCAGAAGCCCACTTGACACCAGGGATGAGGCGCAGTTGGAAGCCTGCGGGTGGAGGAGGGCCTCGACCACGCTAGCAGCAGCGTGGGTGGGGGTCAGGGACACGGACACAGCAAGGTGGTGCTGCGGACGTGGGGGGGGGCGAGCTCTTGACCGAAAACAGGTCAGAGGTCGCTCCATAGGGATTTTAGACAAAACTACAGCCGAACCACTGAATGGAATTACACCAAATTTAGCAGAAAGCTATATCTCGGTCTGGAAAGAGTGCTTTTTGTCAGAGTTTGTCGTCGTTGTTCTGGTGTGGGGTTATTAATGCCTGAGGAATGAAGCCTGTGATTTAGCAAACACAGCCATTATATTTTCCGTTCTGTGAATAAGCTTTTCGTTTGACGGCTGGCAGAAATATTCATCCAGCTGTTCGCCAAGCATGTGTATTTTTGGGTGCTTCTTCAGTACCTGAGATTGCACGTCTTGCCAATGGCAAGATTAGTGAAGCTCTTCTTCTAACAGTGAGACTTTATCTCAACCATGTCAGTGTGATGTAATGTAATGCAGCTAACTTTGTAGGCAATGAAAGTATGAAATCCCTATTTGATTTGAGGTGCCCCAAACTGCTGCTATCACAAGCCCATCACTACTGTATGTGTAAGAGGTCGAAGTTGCCCTACTAGCATTTCCAGCAGTTTTCATAAAGTAGAGTTTGGACTGCAACCCACCCCATGGAATTAGGAGGGAGACCAGTACCAATTTTGAAAAATCTTACCATAGTTAAACATGAGCATTGTTTCTCTCATCCCCTTAAGATGTGTAGCCAGAAACACAAACATTTCTGTATCGGGAAAATCATGGGCCCCTTACACAGCTAGAGATCACACGTTTTCAAATCACCCTTTGCCAAAAATAGTCCAGAAAAAAATATCACTATATACAATACCATATTAAAAAGAATTGGTGAGACTGGGAGAGCAATAGATGGTTTCCTAAAGCAGCTCTTCACGTGTGTGCCATCTGGTACTATTTCCAAGTCCCATTCTGTTCCAGAGTGTATTCCATACATGTGACAGAATATTTCAATATGTTCATGCATGACAGGTGTATGGGTTCCAAAAGGTCAGAATTACCGTAATGTGTAGTTCCCTACCACATCCCAGATATTCAAAAAGTTAGGAGACGACACCTCATTCAGTTTATAGTGACATGCTTCATCAGAAGTGCCTTTTTATCCAAATTGGGTGTGCTTAACCTCCAATGGTGAGCTCGAGATGAATTTTTAATCTGTGTAAGAGCTGGTATCCAGTCTTTGATATAAAAGCGGCTAAGGATACACCCAAGATTAATCTTCATTTAGTGAGTACCATTGCCATGGGTAAAACAAAGTATATTCTGGATGATTATTGAAAATGTTTTATACGTCCGTTGAGATTTGCCGACATGTTTCAGCAATTGAAATAGCCAAAACAGGTCTTTGGCTTTCTTCAGGGCTCTACCTGTCCCAGCTAAATTGTAAATACAGTTCCATTCGATGTTATTGTTGGCAAAGGCTATCAAGTAACTTGATGTTTATCAAAAACATACCCTACACCAACATATGTTTATAAGTCTTGGCTACAGTATCAAGAACGTATGTGAGTATTGTTACCATACCCATTAGTGAGCACAGCAACTACACACATTATGAAAAACCCAAACCAATTTTGTGTGCACTTCACACAGGTATGACTTCACAGCCAAATACAAACCGTACGCACCTATTACATAGTGCACACATGGATGTATATTAAAGTGTAAAAGCAGTGTGGTTCCCAAATTGGAGCACAAATTTACCCTATTCTGGGTTTCATTCCAGTTGCATCCACAAGAGGCGGGCTGCACGCCTATGTAGTCACACACTTAATGAGAGATGATCTTTGTTTAAAAAATATGTATATAATTTCAGTGGGAATACTTTTGTTGCCTGAATTTAGTCCTGAGTTGTACCTGCCATTAGACAAACAGTATATTGTGTATGTAGGCTGTTGCATATTTAAAGAGCTGTTAAGCATGATGTCTGTCAAACACGTATTCATATGTAAACTAAGTATAGAGGATTAATTAAAGAGATTATCATCTTTCCCCTTTGTCACTCGGAAACGCTTATTCAACCCTGGGGTGTTACGTTTTGCCAAGGTTTGTGCGGTGTAGAAGGAGCTCCATTAGAGTTCTCTCTGAGGATTACTTTGTGACAAACATTAAAGCATGCAGGGCTTGACGAGCATTGAAATGTTGGCTATTGTTTGTGTTGTGGCGCTCAGTTAATGGTTGCTTTTCGTCATGGTTAAGTAGCGATGATTGATGTATTTATCTTCTCTTGTAAGGCAAACAGATTTAAACAATCATCTCCCAGCATTCAAACTTTAGCTCTAACACACGCATATTTTGGACTCGCAAATGATAGATACATGCCTCTAATTCTCCATAGGTTCTGGAGGCACGCGCTTCAACAAGTGAGCAGTGCCTCTTCTGCGCCTACATCATGTGGTAAAATGTAAGTTGCGTGGATAGAGGAAGTGGTAGAATTCCAAACAAATAGCTGTTCTCTGGTGCCACTACCATTTTTCCTACCTGGCCCCTTCTAATAGAGATAATATAAGATGGGCCATCTTATTGGAGGATCTCCGTTGTCTATCACCATGTTTTCCAGGCTACTGATAGCGAAAAGTTCTGTGTTTGAAGCCCAGTGGGTAGCCATTTCAGCGTTTGGTTATCTAATATTAGCCTGGATAGTTGTTGTAGATGGGAGCAGCACCCTGCTTTTCTGCTTGTTCACTTTATATCTTGAAAATTCAGAGAGGAAGAAGTATAGTGTTGTTTTTTGAATAACACGAGGGGTGTGGTATTCCTACACCCCTGGTGTTATTCATTGGGGGGGAAAAAACATTTTTATGAACTACTGAGTTTGAATAACATTTCTTTGAAACATTATTCAGTAAAATGTGTGATGCATGCTAGTATTCCCCCAAAATATTCATAATGGAAAAATCATTGTAACAAGTTCCAACAAGATATGGGAAACCTAAAAATAAACCAGCATTAGCAAAGCCAATAGGTCTGACATTGGTGGTCCGCCTTTTGGTTTTGTCAATGCGTGTTTTGTTTTGATATGGTTTTTGTAAAACTTTGTCGTGGGAGCTGCCGGGCTCTTGCAATCATACCAAACATTGGCAAAAAGAAAAAAATATTTTTGGATCAATAAGCACACCTTTCCACAGTAGTTAAGGAAGTTGAACAAAACTACTTTATGCGCCAATATGCTCCTTGTGAAAGAGTTGAATGCTCTCGCTCACAGTGAAGCCAGACGATAAATAAAGGGATAGAATTGAAATAAAAACAAAAGGTCCCAATTCTTAAAGAAAATCACAAAAGTGCACCCAGGGTATATGACCCTATTAGTGTAGACTTTCGGCTTTCATGAATTCACAAGAATTAAGACGTAGGCTAGGAAATTGTACTCCTAGAAAATATTTGTGAACTGCGTTTTAGCACAAGCAAATATACATGTGTAGATTTGCTCATTTTAAAATCTATTCAATGTTTAAAAGTTCACTTTTCCTCCAACCACTTTTTCCCCACCCTGGAAGAAGTTTTACTTCTGTCCTTGTCAGGAGTAAATTTCCAACCTTTCTCTGCATGGGAAAAGATTAGAGAAGAGCTGGTGAAAAACCCTAAAACATGCAAGTTAGTAAGTTTGCACAGACTCAAGGGCATTCCAACCCTGGAACTATTGCTTACCCCCATCTCCAGCCCCTGTATATAGATCTGCTGAAAAGTGGCAAAATAAGGGAATTGCTAGTATTGAAACCCTACAATAGTATGAGCCACGGCGTAATCAGAGATGCTATTATCAGAGCTCCTATATGATGAGATTGTGCCGTAATTTGTCGCCACAGTACATGGCACCATAGGGACAAGTGGATTGTTTTTACAGGACAAGTAGATTTATGAAACAACCTGTCCAATGGACAAGTAGATATTTGATCAAATTCCACACCCCTGCCCCTCGCTGATCAGTTCAGAAATGGCCTCAAATCCTGATCTGCGTCCTTCCCCATAGCATCTTGAGGCCCTCCGGGTAATAAGCTATGCTTTATAAATACCTGATAGATTGATTGAGCTGCACTTTGCCGCCTGAACGGTGTGGCAGTGCTTTTCTTTATGGCGGCCCCCTCTCGAAAATGGGGTTGCGGACTTTGGACGGCTCGAGGGCAAACAGCTTGATGGGTGTGGTAGTACTCCTCTTCAGAGCCCCCAATCCCCCCACACATCCCCACCCCTGTTGCACCCCTCCTCCTCCCAGCCTCCTTCCCCCCACCCCCCACAAATACAGTCTCGCCAATTTTGGTGGCACACGGACGAATGGCCAATCGGTGCCCCAGTCCTATCTGAACCATAATCCTAAAATTTAGCTTCAGGGGTAAACTCAAGTGGATCCCCAGTGGACCTCCTTCCCTCCTTCTCTTCTGGTATCAGCAGGCATGCAGATGCTGGCAATCTGCTCTTCAGGCCAGGTGGTTTTGATTCTCCATGGTGATGTCCCCTCACTGGGCAGGGAGACCAACTGATCTTGGTACCCAGTCCTGGTCACAACAGGCAGATGTCTTGTTGAGCTTCGCCTTGTCGAAGTACAGCCATGATCTGGCTGATTGACGGTTGACAATTTAGGAGACTCAAGCTCCCCTTTTTACAATCCATTTCCAGACACAGATGTGAGTAAGTGTCTCTGTTTTTGATATTCATGTTTAGGTTGTTGCTTCCTTTGAAATGATCACTTGTTTATTCTGTCCTTTATCCAGGAAGCAGTCTGTTGCAGCAGAAGCAACACCAAGTTTGATAGCCCCACAACAAAGTGGTTGTTGGATCACATGTGTCAGCCTCATCAATATATGCATAGCAAAATATTACAAAGACTCCAGACCAGCTCTTTATGATTCCTGGTCTCTGCAGTGTTTCCTTTATCAGCCCCATTCTCAACCTGAGATGTGCCCAGGCCACACTGATCAGTTACCTTTTCATAATCAAAGAGCCCCTTTGAAGTGCACAGGTAAGCCTGGCTCTCCTTTCTTCCAGTGTGTGTCCCACCATGGTCTCAGGAATGTAGAAATCTACAGATCTGTCTGTGGGAACTCTTCCACATCCACTTGCCTTTTCAATGCCTTGGGTTTTCAAGATGGAAATCACATGGCACCCCACTGACACACACACACACACACTTCACGGCACCCACATGCGAACTCACACGTGCTATATATACCTACTTGCTAACATAATGTAGGACCACTTAAGCATCCCACAGTGGATCTTTACAGGTAGCCCCTTCTCCAGTGACACAGATTTAAAAAAGGCCTTTTCCCTCTACTGATTATTATAAAAACTGTATGCTGTCATCACTGCCCTGGTGTTTCTTAACAGTTAAGGGCACTAGCCCTTTATCCCCAAATAGGGCAGCACTTTGGGCGGCCGTCCTGGTCTAATATGACCACAATCTGTGAGACAGACAAAGGACATGGTGTGCATGCATGACCCATGTTCGTCCATGACCAAAAATCAGTACAGAGAATCCAGATATCTTTGCCACTGGGGCACTGAGGGCAAGGGTGCACGTTAGTCACCATGTAAGGGATTTCCCCATCCTAAGAGCGTAGTTCGCCTTTCTAGGTCTCGTAGTGACCACTCCTGGCATAATAATGGCCCTATTACTGTCATATTGTCAGCATCCTTGTCTTATTGTGGACATGGTCTTCGCATGTAGTTTCCTATGATTTCTGCTTGTCAGCCTGGTGAAATGTTGGTTTCTATGATATTTTGTGGTTACCACCGGTATACAATGGACATCTCTGGCATGTGATTGTGAAACAGGCAGGCTCTGTCCTTGCAGGTGAGTAGAACATTTAATCACTTGATGAAAAGCATTATGTGGTGTTTGTGGGCCAAGCCTGTAGATTTACTCAAAATGAAATTTGGTGTTTGTCTGACAAACGTTATGTATAATTTGGAGAAAATGATTTCATTTCTATTTTATAATTAGAACTGATGTTTAAGCGATAATAAAAACGTAGAGGCATGTATTGCAAATGCAGCCTCTTTGGACCAGGGTGCAGGTGCTGCTTTTAATGTAATTTCATGATTCATGTTGAGGCACTTCATCTATATGAATAAATGTTGTTATGACATTATCATCAGTACTGCTGAGTTAAGCCAGAGCCTGCAGGATTAATTTAACCTTAGGATGTATCTTCATTGTGAATTGTAACTTCCCCGTAACGTGACCTGCTGTCTACTGTGTGGCGTAAATGTTTTCACCTTGCCATCTGTTGTACCATGCACTTCTGTTGTTTGCAAACTCGCAACATTTGCAACAGTGATAGGTTTTATAGAATGTGTAAACAAAATCATTTTACGGGTCTGAAACATTTTTCAGACTCCTAAAAGAGCTTCTGTGACAAATCGTAAATAGGAGAGTGAGTGAAAGGGACATACCCTTTCTATTTTCGAGTCACATAGGTATTTATCAGTGTTTTGTAATCGCAAACCTTTGATCAGTTTTAAACCGTACCTGTTCCTTTAATACACACAGCTTGTTTTTTATCCCAATTGGGAGAGCAAATTCAGGGACAGTTGTAAGCCTCCATTTCTGCATATCCAGCTAAACACAGGGGGTCGTAAATTTCAATATACCTAAATATCATTCATTAGACTGATTGTTTTGTAACACCCTGTGATTGGAAATTTGTGACAGGGCGTATTAGTACATAGGTTGTGTAGGTGCCATCTGTATTTACTATTTTGCGACCTGCATGCGTGAAGCTGTGGATTCTCAGTGACAGTGTATATGTATGTATGTATGTATATATATATATATATATATATATGTGTGTTTGGAAGTAAAGGATGTGAAAATGAAAGAAGAGGGGCAATAAAAATGAAAGAAAATAGTATTGGTCACTTCTTGCACATGGTTTGAGGTCCTAATAGCATACCTGACTATTTGTACTGCCTGTAAAAACCTCTTGCTTTTCAAACACGTTTAGAGCATTTTTAAGTCAAAGGTTCCTAAAAAGTGTCAATCTGTGTGGAACTGTAACACCTGGTGGTGAGCCTCAAAGGCTCATGCCTTTTGTTACAGCACCCCAGGGCATCCCAGCTAATGGAGATGCCCGTCCCTCCAGCAACTGCCCCCACTGTGACACCCTTTGTAAATAAATTAAGAAAATATATTTTTCTTTATACAAACTATGGCCTGAAGTTAAGTTTTTGAGTATGTGTTCCTCATTTATTGCCTGTGTGTGTACATAAAATGCCTAACATTACCCTGCTCCCAGTACATGCTTTGTTCATGGCCACAGAGTGACAAAGGCACTCACCCAATGTGGCCAGAAACTCGTCTGGTTGTGGCAGGCTGGCAGAAACTGGTAAGCCTAGTCACTAGGAGTTGGACTGGTATTCAGGGGGCATCTCTAAGATGTCCTCTCGGTGTATTTTACAATAAATCCCACACTAGCATCAGTGTGCATTTATTGTGCTGAGACGTTTGCTACCAAACTTCCCAGATTTCAGTGTAGTCATTCTGGAACTGTGTAGTTCGTATTTGACAAACTCCCAGACTATGTACTTATGGCTACCCTCCACTTACAATGTCTAAGGTTTGGCTTAGACACTGTAGGGGCATAGTGCTCATGCACGTATGGCCTCACCTGTGGTATAGTGCACCCTGCCTTAGGCTGTAAGGCCTGCTAGAGGGGTGACTTACCTATGCCACAGGCAGTGAGAGGTGGGCATGGCACTCTGAGGGGAGTGCCATGTCGACTTAGTCATTTTCTCCCCACTAGCACACACAAGCTGTGAGGCAGTGTACATGTGCTGAGTGAGGGGTCCCCAGGGTGGCATAAGACATGCTGCATCCCTTAGAGACCTTTCCTGGCAACAGGGCCCTTGGTACCAGGGGTACCATTTACAAGTGACATATCTATGTGCCAGGGCTGTGCCAATAGTGGGAACAAAAGTACAGTTTAGGGAAAGAACACTGGTGCTGGGGCCTGGTTAGCAGGGTCCCAGCACACTTTCAGTCATAACTGGCATCAACAAAAGGCAAAAAGTCAGGGGGTAACCATGCCAAGGAAGGCATTTCCTTACACTAAGCCTTAATCAGGAGTTCTGAGCTAGCTTACTTTGCTCAATTAGTGCCTCGCAGCATGTGATCCAAAGTAGAGGTTATTCTGCTTCTCTGCTCTCTACATGAGGACCAGCTGTGGGACTTCTTCACACATGAAATAGGCTAAGTTCTGTCTGCAGAAATGAAAGCGCAGAACGAGCATCTGCAGCAGCTGTGAAAGTGTTCTCCAAAATAATTACTGTAATTAAGCTACGAGAACAGCATATATAATCCATTTTTTAGGAGTCCTAGGGTAAGTTATGGTTACTGTGATGAAGTTGTGACAGCGAGGGCCTTTTCCCTTTGCACTGATGGGGTTTAACGTACTGTTCGTCCCAAACCTAAATACCAAGTACATCCCTTTGGTACTTGACCATCAGGGGAGCATGGAAGAGTGGTCAGAACTTGCTCGGGTGGGGTTGAAGTGGGATAAAGACTAGGAACTCAATGATAATGTCTAAAGGAACCTCCTAATGAGCACTAAAAACCTTTGGAATGTATATAATAATCGAACACAATCAAACACAGGCCGTATACGAAAAAAACAATATATAAAGTTTACTATAATTAATGCTTAATACAAAATCAAATATATTTAGATGATTTAGAGCAGAATAAATTGTAGTTCCAAAACTGCTCAATGCAGAATTTGATCCCACTATACTTATAGATACAGCCGGATGCAGTATCTGGGTGCGTCTTAAAATCGGTTGTCATTTTTTTGAAGTCGTATGAGCTGTAGAGGAAACATCCTCTATAAACTACGGTGAAACCAGAATTCTACTGTCATAATCAGGACATTAAACTGGGCGCATAAATAGGGGGCAGTGTTCTGCATATCTACAGTCACCACAAGTAGCAGAATGGGATGTAGAAGGATAAATCAGGAAGTGCAAAGTGTAGAGCTGACAAAACGAATTCAACCCAGCAGCCTTTTCGGATTAAGCATTTAAATAGAGTGACCGAATTAAGTCGTACGTATTTAATAAAATGTAATTTATGCAATTAAGAATATAGAGGCAGCAGGAAATCCCATTTGAAACAAACAAATTCTGCAGAATACAAAAAAAGAGTACTTCGGGAAAATCTTTTAAGATTTTTGCCTTGCAGATGCCATGGAATTTGGGAGTTCATGCCAAATAAAATTACTCTAGTGATGGTAATTAGCGCTCCCGGTTTTACGGTATTTATTTTCTACGTGTTTTCATCCATGTTTATTTTTTGCTAATTTTATTTGTACTTATCCATATTTGTTTTGGGTTCTGTTAAAAAATAGAGCTGAAACTTGTATATTTTCACATGCAATTTAACATATAAATGTGCACGCTTGAATGCCTGACAAGTTTCAATGATATGAACACCCACAAATGACAAATCAGTGCTCTTATGTGAAAACAAGCAAATGTTAGTATCAACCTTGTGCATATCTACTGATTTTTAAGCCTCTTAAATAAAATTCCATTCATCTTTAAACGCCCTTACCTGTCAGTCCACAAGGCTATTGGCCTGGCAGTCATGAATGATAGCATTTCGAATCACTCAGAAACAACTAGTTTGTTTTTATCCACATTAAAAATAAATACATACAGCAAAATAAATGGCTTTGTGTCTGTATTTCCTGTAAGAATCAGTAAAAATGAAAAACAGGGAGCTTTATCGTAATATACACATAGTGAAACAGTAATCTTTTCTATATGTCTCATAGATCATTGTTCTGCCTCCTATTCACAAGCTCTTTTTCCTCTAGGTTTGGTTTCATCGCTATTTTTAGGGTCAAGCCTGCGAGTGCATGTGCTAGCGTGTTTGTCTCACTTGTGAGACTCTGTTGTGTACAATAAAGGGCTTGGAGCCCACCTGTCGCTACCCATTTGTTGGTTTGCGTGGCACGCTTCTTTACTGCCTCAGAATTCGTCAAGGCAGGCCTGCATTATTTCTATTCCTGTGTGTGGAGCATGGTCCAAACAGTTATTGATTCAATTTAATTAGTGCCTGTCTGCTGCTCCCGATGTGATTGAGGTATTGTTTTGTTCTTTTTATCTTCTAGTGCCCTGCAAACAGAAGGCTTGTGACTGGCAATCACATGCTCTGCATAACAAACAAAATTGCAAAGTTTTTTTTTTTTCTTTTTTTTTTTTAAAGCTAACTTTCTTTTATTTTTCCAAGTCGTGTTTTCTCACTTTCCACTCATGTTTTCTTTTGTTTTTGCTTGTGGGCGCTCTTCTCAAAAGATAACATGTTTACTTCTGAAATAATTCTTTAACTCGAAATCATGCGGTACACCCTGATCCACCCCACTCCAATCTAAACCACTCCCCCAGTCCATTCCACTCTAACCCACCCCAATCTAATCTGCCCCACTCCAGTTCACCCAAATCTAATAAACAATAATCTGCACCACTCCAAAACAATCTGCCCCATTCCAATACAGAACAACCTGTCCCACTCCAGTTTGCCCAAATCCAAGACAATCTACCCCACTCAAGTTTGCCCCAGTCCAAAACAATATGCCCCCTGCAATCTGCTGCACTCCAATCCAAAACAATCTGTCCCACTACAATCCAAAATAATCTGCACCACTCCAGTCTACCTAACTCCAATCTGCCCCATTTTAATCCAAAACAAACCACCTGATCTCATCTGCCCCACTCCAGCCTGCCACACTTCAGTGTGCCCCGCTCCAGGCCAAAGGTCTGTCCCACTCCAGTCTGCCCCACTCCTATCTGCCCCATTCCAATCCAGAACAATCCACCCCACTCCCACCCACTCAAACCCAGTCCACCCCTCTTCAATCCAGAATAATCTGTCCCACTCCAGTTTGCCCCATTCCAGTCCAAAACAATCTTCCCCACTCCAATCCAAAACAATCTTCCCCACTTCAATCCAAAATAACCTGCCCCACTCCAATACATTTCAATCTGCCCCACTTTTAATCCAAAACAACCTGTCCCACTACAATCCCAAACAACCCACTCTAATCCAATCCACCTCACCCCACCCCAGTCCAATCCACCTCACCCCAATCCAGTCCACCCACTCATCCCAGTTCTTCCCAGTACAATCATAACATCCCATCCCACACCAATCCAATCCACCTCCCCAGGTCCATCACTTCACCAATCCAATCCCGCTACCACCCATACAATCCACCCCATCCAGCCCATTCCAATCTAACCCACTCCAGTACACCCCACCCTAATCCACTCCAGCCCAATCCTCACCACTTCAGCCCACTCCTATCCAACCCACTCCACTTCACCCACTCCAACCTACCACACCCCACTCCAACCCAAACCATCCTACTCCAATCTACCCCACTCCTATCAAGTCTACTGCTACCTATTCCACCTCACTTCAACCCAATTCACACCACTCCAATACAATCCACTTTAATCCACCCCACTCCAGTCCAATCTACCCCACTCCAGACCAATCCACCCCACTCCAGACCACCTTAATCTACCCCACTTCAATTCAGTACACCCCCTCCAATCCAGTCCACCCCACTCCAGTCCAATCCACCCCACTGCAGTACAATCCAATCCACCCCACTCTAGTCCAGTCCACCACAACCTACCCCACCAATATCCAATCCAGTCCACCTCTCCAATCCACATCCACCCCAATCCGATATACCCCACTGCATTCCATGCCGCTGCAATCCACTCGCTGCATTTCACTCCGCTGCATTGCACCCCCTGCAGTCCAGTTTACCCTACGCCAGTCTAATATACCACACCTCAGTGCAGTCCACCCCGTCCAGTCCAATCGACCCCACCCACTCCAGTCCATCCCAGTCCAGTCCCCTACATCCGCCCTACTCAGTCCAATCCACCTTACTCCAATCCACCTCATTCCTATCTACTCCAGTCCACTCCACACCAATCCGATATATCCCAGTTCGATCCACCTCACCCCATTGAAGTCCAGTTCACTCCACGCCCATCCAATCCATCTCACCTCAGTGCAATCCACCCAGTCCAATCCACCCCTCCCAATCCAACACCACTCCCCAATCTAACCCCCTCCAGTTCACCCCATCCAATTTAAGTCGCTGCACCCTGCTACACTCCAATCCAACCCACTCCATTATACCCCAATCTACCCCGCCCCATTCCAGTTTAGCCCACTGCACTCCAGTCCAATCGATCCAGCGTCCGTCACTCAAATCCGCCCACTCAAATCCACTCCACTACAATTCACCCTAGCCCAATACAGTCCACCCCACTCCAGCCCAATCCATCCACCTCACTGCACTCCAATCCATCCCACTGCAGCCCACCCCAATCCAATCCACCACGCCATATTTCAATCCACCCCACTTCAATCCCACCCACATCACTCTAGTCCACCCCACTCTACTCCAGTCTACCTACTCTATCCCAATCCAATCCACCCCAGTTCAGGCCACCCCACCCCACTCCAGGCCATCCAGCCCGTCCCATTCAAATCCATCCATCCAGCCCGCCCCACCCCACTCCAGTCCAGTTTATCCACTCAACTCCAGTCTAATCCACCCCAGCCCTGTCACTCCAATCCATATCACTCACCCCAATCTAATCTATTCCACTCTACTCAAATCCACCCCACACAATCCATCGCACTGCCCTCCATCCACCCCACTCTTCCCAATCCACCCCATTCTACTTCAGTCCCATCCACCCCACTATCTCAGTCCACTCCAACCCAGTCCACCATATTCCACCCCACTCTACGACACTCTCACTGAACCATTGCACTCTACTCCCTTCTACTCAACTCTAAAACACACTACTCCTCCTACTCCACTGAACGACATTCAAACAAATCCACTCTACGATACTCTTCTTCCCTCCCTCCACTCTGACATTCCATGCTGCTATCTTTTAGCAATGCTGTACAGCAGCCACACTGGTGTACAACATGGCAAAACACATTGCCAAAGCCAATAGCAGTTGTCTAGGTGAGACCTAGTAGCTTTGCCAATGCTTGTTCCTTTTAATTTTTGCAGTCCCTGACTATTATGTCCTCTAGTTCTCCGACAGCATCAGGTCTGCACTGCTTTTTTTTTAACATAAAAAGCCTGGGTTCCCCTTGGCCACTGATATTTCACCAGGCATGGACTTCCCTTCCACACGCTGATTGAAACAGTTGGCTTTTTCTCATGCATTACTTATTTTTTCTTTTGTATTTTGACAGGAAAATATTTAAGTCTGAAGCTGAGCCTCCAAGCATGCTGGATATCTTAGAGGGGGAAGGTGAGTTTGTATAGATTTTTTTCTGGAAGTGTTCTAGTTCATGTGACTTAGAACTTGTAGTTGCAATTTGGTTGTTTCTAACCTTTGTCCTCAAAACCATCTCCAGATTCCCACCAAATCCTTCTCTTCCTCTTTTGAACCATCTGTGTCTGATTTTCTGATAGTGAATTTTATCACAATTTAACAGGATATCAAAAATATAATTTGCACTAGAACATCACCATAAGAATGTGTAGATACATTGAAAATACAAACTCCATGTGCAATATGTAATGACAACACAAGGACTCCTATCCTCCCACCTACTATCCACTGCCATTACAGCTCGGTTTTCAATTTGAAGATCATGGTGGTAAAATTCAAGGTTTCTATTTTCACTCAAAAGGAGTCATTGAGGGTGTGTGGCTGACCCTCAGGCAAGATGGCCGCTTACTATAGCAGCTCCTAATGCCCATCTGCTGAATCTCCAACAGTTCGCCCCTACATCCATCTTCCGCGAATATCTGGCTACTACCTTCAAGGCCAGAAGTAGTGGTGATGCTGACAGTCGCTCTATTTTATATCTGCCACCTATAAACCATCAGCAGTGGGGTTGCAGCCTCCCTCAAACTGAAGAGGCAGCCTCGAGTATATAACCTGAGCCAACAAACGGTAGAGAAGGAGGGCGACCACTGTTCACCCATCTTGGCCCCTGCTGCGTGCTGTGTACGCCCAGTGTTGGGGGACCTGCAGGATTTCTCAACCCCATGTTCACCACAAGGATTACAGACTACCTGGAATGGCAATGAGAGTCTGCAACAAGACGAACTAATGTGGCACTGCTCTGCATGCCCAGGGTTTGCGGGACCCAGTTTGTAAACTGTGCACAGTGAGTCTGCCTGGGAGCTCCCAAGAAGGGGGGAGCGAGACTCCATTTTACTGTGCTGAAGGTGGGCACTTTGGGTGCTAATGCACTGGCATCCCAATGCAGATCTGCTGATATATTTACAGAGGGCAGACAGCACTGAGCTACAACTAATTAAAAAGTATGTTATAAGGACTGCTGTGACTCTGCCCTTGACCCAGGTATGACCTGGATCCCTGGCCGGTGGCAGTGGCCAGGGCTCCCTATCTATACCTGTCCATACTGCCTGCAACTAGTTGTGCAGCCACCATAGCTCCTGCCTCCGACCTAGTGAATTACATTTTTACCATTGCCCTGTCATGCAGTAGTCACCAGCAAATTGGACTGTGGGAGCATCTTCTACTCCAGGATTGCTAAACTCATTAGAAGACTATAAACCATCCAGAACTCGGCAGGCAGATTCATCCTCAGTCTCCCACACAGAATTCACATCACATCTCCGGGAACTACACTGGCTTCTGATACACAAACATGCGCAATTGAAACTCCTCACACACATTTAAGGCATCACACAATTCATTTCCCCACCTCTCTGAACAGGCGTATCTCCTTCAGCCAACCAACCAACCAACCACACACCTCCACTCAGCATGACTTGTACAACTCCTGCTTGCACACATCACACCCATACACACAGATCCACATCAGAGCCTCCTCTCTTTTCTTGAATTCTGCAAGAAACTGGAGACCTGGCTTTTCAGTTAACCAACCTATCCTTGTCTGATCTAGGCGCACACACACTCGCTCAGCGTCCAGATACCTTTGCTGGTGTTAGTGCACTTCACAAATACTCATAAGATAACAATTGTGCTACAAGGGCTTAATCTCATGCATTGATATTCTACCAGTGCAGAATATATCTGGATATAGAACTACTGGTGTGAGACCCTGGTCTAGTGGATCTGCATCCTATCACTGTGCATAATTCATTTTGGTCATCAGCTCTGTTATACCTGTCATCCCTTACATGGTTTCCCCAGACTTTTTGCCTTCTGACCTTCTGTTTTCTGACTTTATTTTTTCTAGTTTTAGGATTTTGTGCACTTTACCACTGCCAACCAGCGCTACAGTGCAGGTGCTCTGTACACTAAAACCTGGTGATATTGGCTTCTCCACAATTGACATGTTTATTTTAACTGTAAGTCTCTAATACAGTGCACTATATCTGTGCCCAGGGCTAGTAAATTAAATGCTACTACTGGGCATGTAGCACTGATTGTTCCACCCACTACAGTAGCCCTGTAAACGTGGCTCAGGTCTGCCAATGCAGAGTCTGTGTGCGCAGTTTTAAACTGCCATTTTGACCTGGGAGCCCAAACCTTCCTTTTTTTTTTATATATATATAGGTCACCCCTAAGGTAGGTTCAGGTCAGCCCAGGGACATGGTGCAGTGGATTTAAAAAGTTGGACATGTACTTTTAAGTTTAACATGTCCTGGTAGTGAAAACTGTTAAATGTGTTTTTCACTACTGCAAGGTCTACATTGGGATTGCCTTGAAGTGTAACTTGCAGTTGGGAAGAGATGGAAATTAGGAGTTTGGTGTGTCTAGGCTCATAATTTAAATTCACAACGTATTATGAAATCAGATTTTAAATTCGAAGTCTGAAAATGGCACTTTTAGAATGTTGGCATTTTCAGACTTTAACCATTCTGTGCCTCTGCCTGTCTTTGAATACATGTCTGGGGTGGGTGACAGCTAGGCTTTGTGCATTCTCTCTAGACAGTCGCACACAAAGGGAGCTGGGGTGTGACATTTCTATCCTGATGGCCCATTACAGGCTTATGGATCTTCCTGGGGTAGATGGGAGGTAGGCGCTGACACACCTGAATGGGGCTGTGCCTCTTCTCACACAAAGGGCTGCATATCCCCTTGTAGGGTGTCTAGAGCCAGGAAACGAAGAGCAGGGACCTTGAACACTTCAAAGGCCTCTCTTCGAAGCTTCTCCCACTTCAGAGGCTCAACTTGGTATAAGTACTGGACCTCAAACCCCACCAAATCAGAACTTTGCTGGCACCAAGGACATTTTGCTTGGAATAAGAGCTGCTGTGCTGCAGGAGGGACTGCAGTTGTGCTACCTGCCTTACAGGATTGACCCGCTGCTCGCTGCTTCTTGCCTGGGAGTGAGGAGGACTTGACCTGCTCTTTACATCCTTGAACCCAACTTTTTCCAAGGGCTTGCTGGCTATGCCCCCTATTCTTGAAGTCTCAGGGCCATCAAAGACTTCCTTCCACTTGGCATCAGATGCTGGACTGAGCCAACTTTGAGTCCTCCCTTGTCTGAGGTGCCAAATCCAGTCCTGGTGCCCAGAAGTGGGCTGTGCAGCTGTTTTGTGGAAAAAAGTGATGCATTGATGCCATTGTGCTGCTCATAACTGACGCAGTGCCCCCAACACATTGCCTGTTTGGCGATGCAGGATTTAGCTGTGTGGTTCGGCGATGCAGCACCCATCCGAGGACATTGCTGCACAGCTCAATGACCACGCATCACCTGTATCTCAACAGAGCTCGACGCCGACGTGGGACACGAATGCGAGGCTTGACGACAACACATCTACCCGATTGCATGGATCGGATCTGACACATCAAGTCTTTGACGCAAACATTACATTCAAAGTACTTTTTCAGGGTGCTCTGAAGTCCTGTAGCCATTCTGCCCTCCATCATGGTTGGCCTGAACTTTGGATTCACCCCCAGTCTAGTGTGACCCCAAGTAACCTTTCAGCAGTATTGGCTCTAAAGCACTACATTGCAGTTTATTCTTTACAAATTCATATATTGAGCTCTGCGTATTGGATTTTTGTTGTTTTGGTGGTGTTTTACTCTGGTAAATATACTCTGTTTTTTCTAAACTGGTATGGAGTCTTTTGTGGTGTCTTTCACTGTGTTACTGTAATTTAAATGTTGCACAAATACTTAACACATTGCCTCTTATGTTAAGCCTTACTGCTGGGTGCCATGCTAACAGGGTGAGCACAGGTTAATTTAAAGTGTGTATCTTACTTGCCATGACTAGGATTGTGGTCCCTACTTGGACAGGGTGCATACTTCTGCCATCTAGAGACCCACTTTCTAACAAGCCGTAGCAGCACTTTTAGCTCCTAGTCTCCAAGGCCTCTGCTCCAAGTCTGCCTTTTCAGCATTATAGCTGTACTGTATGATATATTTGGTCAGAAGGCCCCCAGCATGTTTTGCCAGGAATGGTTTGGCCAGGCTCACTCCGTGTGGTCAGGAAACAAAAGGGACACAAACTGACCTCTATTGCTGACATCCCATAGTCAGACCTCTGCATGCCCCTGATGGCCTCATTATCGCTTTGGTTGCATGTCTCCTGTGTCCTTGTGAAACAGGCACCACCATTATTAAAAGTCTCCTCCAGGAGAGGCTCCCATTGTTCTTCTCAGCACTTGGGGCAGCTGGTCCATCCCAGTCAGCCGTTTCAGCATTATAGCTGTACTGTATGATATATTTGGTTAGAAGGCCCCCTAGCATGTTTTGTCAGGAATGGTAGGAAGCCAGACTCACTCCTCAGTCTGTGTTGTCAGCAAGCAAAAGGGACACAAACTGACCTGCTGCTGAAATCCCATATTCAGACCTCTGCATGCCCCTGATGTCATCAGTATCACTTTGGTCACATGTCTCCCGGACCCTTGTGAAACAGGCACCACCATTATTAAAAGTCTCCTCCAAGTGAGAGATCTCTCAAGGAGGTGCATCTTGATTTTTGGCTGTCACAAATTTGCACTGCTTTGCTGCCCCTTAGGAATTTTCAGCTTCTCACAGGAGAACCCCTTCTCCCCAAACGCAGCATCTACAGCTCCATGGTGAATCTGGTCTCAGTGTTTGTTTTCTGGCCAGGTGGCTTACCCCAGATTTCTAGAGAGCACTGTTTGCTGGAGTAGGGGTCAGAGAACTAAAGTAAAGCTCTTTCATTACTACAAGCTTGGGAGTAAATCCTTAAACAAACATCTAGTGTATGCTCCCTTAACTGTAATTCTACAGCCTGCAGGGTAATTTTACTAAACTAACCGCATGTTTCTGCAGGCTTCCAGTGATCAGAGTTCAACCTTTACTGTTTTATTAGTACTGTGTCTTCACAGAAGAGTTGTAACTCATGTTTTCCCGTTCAATGCGGCCTTTTTCAAAGATTCCTTTTTCCTAGGTTCTTTTTTCCTGACATCTTTTCTCCTTCTCTGTTTTCTGATTTCATGCTCCTAACCCACCTCTCTCTACCAATTACAGTCTATTGTAATAGATTTGGAGCAGTGTTTTATAATTATAGCCTTTTATCCTTAAACCTCTGCTACATCAGTAAGCAGGAGGGTAGGGGGAGTCGGTGAGGGTGGGGGAATCATTCAGAGTATGACGAAGCAGGAATCGTGCTGTAAATCAGCAGAGCGCCCATATATAGATTAGAAAACTACTGACTACTGCTGAAGCCTCTTCTGGCTGACAACCCGTCCTCTTCCGGGCTACGGGCTTTGATGCATCAGGAGGCCTGAGCTGTTCATGGTCGGTCCTTCTGAGGAAAATGTCTGCCCAGGTGAGCATGATGGACCCAAGTTGGGAAAATCAGCAGTGGGCCTCAAGGGTAGGATAAAACAATTTGGAGGTTGTTTCTAAGAAACGGCAAAAAAATGCTGACCCAGGTACTACAACAACATGGTGGGCCCGCTCTGGCTCTAATTTCTGAAAGAAATGCTTCCACCCATTTGGCTGAAGCATATTAGTCCAAAATGGACCACCAGTGTAGTAGTTAACGTGCAGTATGGCTTTGAGAGTTCAGTTTGTGATATGTGCTATAGGAATGTTTGCTACAGTTATAATTAGCACAACACAGCTTTATTTATTGTAACACAACTACAGAATCCATTTGTAATCCAAATTGTTGTCCATCTTGCCATGGGCCTCCTGTGTTTCACAAAAGGTAGGAACCACCCAACAAAATGCATGAATGGAGTGCTGTACGCCATAATGTGCTGCCAGTGAATTTGAGAGAAACTAAGTTTTCAACATAAATTATTCTGTGATCTGTTAAATTTGATATACTCATTGATAAACGGAGTTGCCTAAATATAAAAAATTAGATGCTGGAGAAATTATTTTTCAATCTGTTTTCACCAGATTCTTCCTCATCAGATGTGACTAATTCCTACAGTCCTCCTGCCTCACCTAGGGTGCCAGAGGAGATGCCAGTGACCATATTCTCCATTCCATTTGATGACCCATCGCCTATGGAGTTCATTGTGTAAAGCAATTTATTAGAACTCTATTTTACTTTATTTTGGGTGAGTTGATATTCTGCATGTTCATCTGTTTCCTTACTCTTGCAGCTGTAAAGAGGTGCTAAAGTTGGATGAGGACCTGCAGTGCCCACAACCTGCATTCTTTACCACTGATGATCCTATGTGTGTGCCAGCAGAACAGCACAGCATCCAAACACAAGACGGGTAATACTACAACAATGCTACTATAGTTTGTCACAAATAATGGCAGAGAATGATCACAAGAGCCCGAAACTACGTTAACAGTTACACACTAGCTAACCCTAGCTAATCTAGGAGCCCTAAACATGAACGTTCATGTTTGGCGATTGTGGTTCTGAAGCAAAGAATTCCAAAGTGGCACTGACACATGGCTCTGATTAACTCAAGTATGAAAAGTGCTGGATGATGTTACTGAGAAATTAATTTGAGGAAAATTAGTACAGTGAAATATATATTTAGGATTCATTTCAGGCTCCTAGCCAAGGAGCCTTGTCTTAACAAAATGTTGAAACAGTAGCTGCCCCAAAGTAATTTTAATTACTCTTGGTTAAATGATTGGACCTTTTACTGCCAATGGGTGGCCTTTAAGCATCATATGGTGCTTTCTACTGCGTGGCCATTGATGGCTGTACCATGTGGTAGTTCATACACTAGTAAACTATCTAATCTAGATTCAACTTACTTAGACTTAATTAGTGTTTCTATATTTTTCAGATCTTATAATGGCCAACACAGACAATATTAAAAACTCTGAATCCAGGCAGATGACATGACTTCTGATTCATTGTTTTGAAAGGTCTCACTTTTTCGGGTTAAATGTAAATATATGTTCAAATGTTTGGTTTTCAGCACAAATACTGACAATTGTGAGACATATGAGGTACCAGATGTGATGGTGGAAGAGGAGGTGGTGGCAGTCAGCCAAACTGAGGGGGATGCAGAAAACCCTTCAGAGGAAGGAGAGAGTCATCACACTGGGGAAGGAGTTCTTGGCCGCAGTGAAGAGTGGTACTTCCAACCCACACAAGAGGAAGATGGATGTTCTGTCGAAGACAAAAAATTTGAGCTCATCACTGAGTATAATGTCAACGAAACAAAAGACAAAATCGCAACTGAGCGCAGCAGACGCCGCAAAAATACAACGCATAATCCAAACGTGCAAAATGTAAGCCAGACTGAAAAAAAATGCATTAATTCCTGAAAATGATGTAGAATATTAGTGGCCTCCACACTCACTGTAGAAAGAATTGCTACTAATTTGTAATTCTATATGTCTTTTTTGCGTTCTGACTACCATAGGGAAAGTTAAGTTTTTGACTGTTTGCAATTCTGACTTTCTTGAACAGTGTGCATCATACAATGTAAATAGTTTCAGCTAAATCTTTCAAGTAACTATTGCCCTCATTACGGCTTTGGTAGTCTTCACAGAAGACCGCCAAAGCCGCGGGCGCCAGAAGACCGCCAGTGCTGGCAGTCTTCTGCCCACCATATCACGGTTACTGCTGGATTTCCGCCACACTTTGGGCAGAAATCCAGCAGTAGTCGTGCTGACGGTCGGAGGCACTTGGGCGGTCCCACCATCGGCCCCGCCAGTATGACTCCACCAGCCATATTATGGGAAATAATACGACTTGGCAATGTCCTGCTGGTGCGGCCCTGCCGGTGGTGAAAGCGCCTGTTCCCTGCCGGATTACTTTCTCCTCGCACCAGGTAAGGTGATTGTCCGACAGGGGGGGGGGGGGGCAGGGGATGTTGTGTGTGTGGTGTGTGCGTGCATGAATGTGTGTATGCGTGGTTGTATGCATGTCTGAATGTTGAAGTGAGTGCGTGTATGCATGTAAGTGTGTATGCATGTGTGGTGTGTGAGTGTTGTGGTGAATGCGTGCTTTGATTCGTGTGAGTATGCATGTTTGGATGGGTGTGAGTATGCATGCTTAAATGTGTGTTTGAATGTTGAAGTGAGTGCGTGTATGGATGTGTGTGAGTGAATGCATGCATGTATTGTAGGTGAATGAGTGTATGTGTGGTGCGTGTGGGTGTCTGTGCATGTATGTGGGGGTGGGGGCGCTGTGTCAGAAGGAGGGGTGGGGGGCTCTGTGTCAGAAGGGGAGTGGAGGACACTGTGGCTGGAGGGGGGGGGTCTAGTGCTTGCTGGGTGGGAGTCAGCTACCAGTGACTGGGAAGAAATTCCCTGTCACTGGTAGCCTTTCTGCCATGGTTTTCGTGGCAGTGCTACCGGCAAGGAAACCCTGGTGGAACTGCAGCTCCTAATACGTTCGGCGGTCTTCTGTGGACCGCTGGGTCAGAGGTTCACATCTCCTGCCCAGCGGCTCCGACCGCCATGGTGGTACAAGTGGAGATGTGGCAGGTTGGTAGAGGCCAACCTGCCACACTCCTAATGTGGCGGTCTTCACCGCCAGCCTGTTGATGTTCATGATGACCCCCTATATGTTTTTACTTCCCCATTCAATTCAAATCAGGGTAGTCCCTGCTCATTCTTTAATTTCTTACCTATTTTTGTAGCTCCCATTCTCTTTTTCTCCTTGTTAGTTTATTTTGAGGTTTTGTATGGTGCTGACTTGGACATATTAGGCATATAGCACTGAACATGTTTAAAATGTACTTAGTCATAAATAAAAAATACATCTTTTATTTTAGGCACTTAACTCTCAGAATAGAGAGGCAGAGCTAGGCTTATTCAGGAAGGTGGGATGGGCTTTGAAATTCAGTATCTCAAGTCCTCCCAGGTGTTCCTGGAGATCTCCAGCCTGTCCTCGCCCAGGCTATACAGGACATTCATGACATAGTCATACTCCCAATTCATTTTGGCTTGGCTACTACGAATTACAACAGGTGGGCCATATGCACCAATGACGCCATTCACCAAAATGCTTGGCTGTAGTCCTGTTTTTCAGGCAATGTCCAGTTGTATGTCATAGGCATTTGCCCTAATGCTCCTTTCGCTACTCCGGCAGAAGTGCCCATTAGCACCAGCAAATCCAACATCAGGAAGGCAACCAGCAGTTTCGCAGTTGAGGCCATAGTGCCCCTGTGGTCAAGATCAAATTGCCGCCCAGTCCACTGACCAACCTGCAAGCCCCTTTAGCATGCCCTTGCCGAGTACAGCCACCTGGTGGAAAGCAGAATCTGATGATTCTTGCCAGATTGGCATGCCATAACATCAGTTAGATGGGTTCTGCAACTTGTCTGGACGAATGTGCCCTATCGTTCATTCTCACATCGCCGCACCTTCCACTGGTCCCCCACGACTGATGTGGAACCATCTGTCCATTTTGCCACAGGAAGTGCAAGTCCTTTTGGTTAAAGGGGCTTTTGAGAAGGTGCAAGCACCAGACATGCTTATTCCAGTTACTTTCTGATGCAAAGAAAGACAGAGGACTTTCTCATTTTAGACCCCCACCCTCTTAGCACCTTCCCCCAGAAGGAAACATTCTAAATGCTCGCACGGGCCGAGCTCTAGTCTGCTCCTGACACTGGAGATAGGATGGTAGCCTTGACCCTGCAGGATGCCTAATTCCATATACCCGTCATTGCTACTTGGGGTTCATAGTGGGACAGGGGCGTTTTGCTATGCTGCCATTTAGTCTCACCAGTGCTCCTCGGGCATTCATGAAAGTGATGATGTTGATGGTAGCACAATTTCAGAGTTAAGTGTGCCAGTCTTCTCCTAACAGGACAATTGGCTGTTTGACGGCAGGTTTGCCCCACGCAGTCCTCAAGCATCTCCACACTAAAGCGTAACTCCTGTCATATTTAGGGTTCACTACCAATGTGCAGAGGTTGCACACCTTTCCTTCTCAGATGCTCCCCTTCACCTAAGCCATTCTAGACACTCTCAGTTTTATGCCTTTCTCCTGGAAAAGAGAGTCCACAATGTTCAGTCTGTGATCTGGATCTTTCAGCCTCAGTCCTGGATTTCAGTGAGGTTGACTGATGATACTGATGGCCTCCAAAATCCTTCTGGCCGAGGGAAGCAGATGGCATAATCAGGCTCTGCAGTGGGATCTGAAGTAATATCAAGGGGACCCCTCCTACCACATTCAGAAGCTCTGTAGTGGCGGCTACTGCATCGCAATTTAGTCAGCGACAGACACATCTCTCTTTCCAACCAGAGCTGACAGTGATGACTGAAGCATCACTTCTGGGTTGGGGGTAGCCATCTACTGGAGGTGGAGATCAGAGGACTCTGGTTTCTGGTGGAGTCCTGACTTCCTATCAACCTTCTGAAGCTGAGGGCCATGCACTGGGCGTTGAAAGCCTTCCTTCTTCCATCAAGGGGGTAGTCTTGTATAGGTGCTCATGGACACCATCACCACCATGTGATACTGCAAAAATCAGGATGGGGTGGGGTCACGGATGATGTACCTGGATGCCCTGCACCTCTGGAAATGGCTGGACCGCCAAGCAATTTTCCTGCTGGTGCGATACCTAGCAGGATTATTAAATGCAAGGGCAGCAGAACTCAGCTGTCTGTGCCTAGCGGATCATGAGTGGCGATTGGCCCTTGGAGGTGGTGCATGGTCTGCTCCTTGAATGCAGAGAACCTTGACTTGACCTGTTTGCCACTGTCTAGAATGTGTAATGTCACATTAGAGTTTCAAAGGCAACTCTAGCTCGGTGTTCAGCCTCGTGTGGAAGTCGGGCCCCATGTATGCCTTTCTGCATATACTACTCCTTCCCCAAGTTCTCAGGAAGATCAAGACCAACCAGTCCAAAGTCATCCTAGTGGTCCAAGAAATTGAGTGTATGATAGTCAAAACTCCTGTTCTTGAGAATCTGTCCTCCAATTAGCCTGCCCCTCCTAGAGGATCTACTGTTGCTGCAGCAGGACAGGGTTTTGCAACTAGTCGCAATCTCCACCTTCATGCTTGGTGATTGAGTGGTGACAGCTTAACACCTTCCACCTTCATCTTTGCAGCCTGTATATTCCTGTCATTGGGAGAGATACTTGATATCATCCTGGCAGCCTGTCATTAGGAGAATTTTGTAGATTGATAAACCTCCTCCAGGCAGAGTTGTCTAACGTTTTGTTGTTTTGTTGTTTTGTCCTTAGCCTGGCAAGGTATTGCTCAGGTCATTTAACTAGTACCTTTCTGCTCTTTCAGCTTTTTATGGTTGTTGGATCATCCTTCACTGGTTAAGTCTCCAGTTATGTGCTTTTTGAAAGGTTTACATTTGTTTCCTCCTTCTCCCTTTGTCATGCCACAGTGTAACCTTGGCTTTGTCCTCTCATTTCTAATGTGCACTCCCTATGAGTTGCTTCACAGTTGTCTCATTTGGCTTCTCACCCACAAGACAGCGTACCTCATCACCATAACATTAGCGTGACATATATCTTAGCTTTTTTGGCTTCCCAGTGACCTCGCAGGCTCTAATTAGAGCTAATACTGCTTCCATTTAAAGTGTGATGTTTGCAACCACTCTTTACATTTTGCACAGCAGAGTTTGACTATTAGGAAGACACCAGAGCCATAGTCCCGGTCACCAATTGTTGGGGTAAGCCTGTCCTCAGTGCTTATGTTTATATGTTTGTTTGGCATTCTCACGTCACATGTGCTATGTACCACATGGATTGCTGAGACAATAGGTGATGGTGTTGTCTGTAGGTTGGTTTGTGGCCATTAGCTATACTGTTTATGCAGGATATAAAACATTTTATGTATTTTTCGGTGTTTCTTTCTGTTTTTAACATGTCCCAAAAGTCTTCAGTTTCAACAGCTTGGTATAACCGGTTTCAAGTTGTGTATCAGTCAGTGATATCTGTTGAGTACTATGTCAGGGCTAGAAAAATCATAAAAATCATTAAAATGTTACTAGACCTGCAGGTTGAGTAACTTAAATAATCTACTTGACCTAATTGTAATGTACTTGACCCGTAAACGGGTCTCAAATTGTGTGATCCTAGGCAAATAGTTTACCGTCGCCTTTTTCTTCATTCTCCCATATGATTGCACCCTCAAATATGAGAGCTCAGTATTTCTGCAATACAAAAAACCTCTTTTGTTTTATTAAGTAGACTAAAGTTTGCTGCATGCATCACAAGAATCTAGCCCCCATACCCATGACGTCTAGCCCACATAACCTAAGACTTCTTTTAGTTTACTAACCACTTTGCCATCGGGGCAGGAGTATTTCTCAGTTTGTTTAAACACTCAATTTTAATAAATATATTACTAAACCCATGATGTGATAACATATTGTCATCTACATCTGTGTGTAACTTTCCAACAAATGTCTAAAAATCTCTCCACTAACTTTCAGCTTTCCTGATAAAACTATAGTGTATTAACAATCTATGAAAATTGGGTTTGAGAAACCATATCCTCTGCACATCAACACGTAAAGTATTCTGATTTGTTTTCATCCTATTAAAATATTTTTTTCATCACACTGAAATATAAAAAAGGGCTTTCACAGTTACTAAAATATATTTCGAAATGTGTGCACAGTTAACTTAGTCATTTAAATGTAGGAAAAACCTGACACCCTATGTCCTTTCATTTTACATTCTAAGCAGCAGGTCACACAGTTCACCTTACAAATTCTGCAGTCAGAAGGAAAATTAATTGTAGGAAAAACTGACTTTTGACCTCTATCTGTGAACACAGAGCAAATGTGACATAAGAACAAGATTTAAACAGCATCTTTTATTGCCCCTCCACTTTTCAACTGAACATAACATCTGTTCAGTGTCAACTCGCCACAAGGGACGAGTAAGTATTAAAAATAGCTTGTCCTGATCAAATAAGACTCGCCAATGCGAGTGGTCGAGTGGATTTTTCGAGCCTTGTATGCTTGTATATACACCTATCTCTTTGTCTGATTCTTCATGTAATGCCTACTCTTCTCCAGGGCAGTATTTTAGCTTAGGGGTCTCTTCAATCGGTCCCGATGAATGCAAATGATCTGAATAGGCAATATGGCAGAAACCTGTTGATCAATTTAAACTTTATGGGACTATTGCTTCCCCTGCAAGTCCTTTGCAGTTTTTTAACATATTTTATTGTTTTGGCAAGATAACACAAGAAAGAAAGATACACCCAATAATCCCACAGCACACCCACAGTTCTGTTTCAGTATATTTAGTGGACCAGTCACAGCTCACTCGGCTCACAGTATCAGAGCTAGTGTCCTAGGCCGCGGTCCGGACATCGACCATCCAGCCTCCTTACTGTGGCCATTGCCTGCTGCGGTTATGGCTCCATCCACGGGGCATCCTCCAAGTCACCTGTCAGGCCGTGGTATGCCCCCTATTGTCCACATACCTTTTCAATTTGTTTAGGGCATTCCTGCCTTTCGTACACCACTCTCTCTGCCTCCATGCATTGATTTATCCCCTCACGCCACATGGTCTTAGTGGATGCGACAGCTTCTGCCCCAACACCTGGCCAGCTCTCGCTTGGCTACGACAGAACCCAACATGCAGAACAGTAATTTCTTCTTAGGGAGATCCCATCATTGAGTATGCCTACAATAATAAATTGTGGTGATCTAACAATGAGAGCCCAAAAAACAATCCCAACTGGCCAATTATCCCTTCCCAGTATTCCAATATATCCCGGCATTCCCAGAGTGTGTGAAGAAATATGTTCTTGACCATACTGCAGCGGACACGCATTGGGGTGCTCACTCTTCCCATTTTATAAAGCCGAGATCTGTTGTAGTATACTCTGTGGAGAATTTTGAACTGCATTAAGTCCATTGTAGTTTCTAACTTTGCCTTGAATGGCAACCTTAATGAATAAACTGTTTACCTATCAAACCACCCTATCTAAACAGCTTTCTCGAGACACTGTACTAGGGGTTCTCTTTTTATAAACAACAAAAAATACACCTTCGTATCTAGTTAAGCTAGAGAGAATAGTCACTGTTGGGCCCCCTACCCAATGTACCTCAGCTCCCTCATTCCCCTCCTACATTCCATACTCTCATGATCATCACCTGCCCTCTGGAGAGCTTTAAAGATGGCTGATGTTCCAAGCTCAGATCTGCTCCCTTCTACTTTGACAATCCTTCAGGGCTACCTCCTTAAAAGTAACTACAACCAAAGAGCCCTCCTACGGTCAAAAAGATGCAGAAATCCACCCTCTGTCCAGGCTGAGAGCATCCCCGAACGAATTATCATGAGGATGCATTAACAGCCTGTTAAATTCACAGTCTGGTACCCTTTCTCCAGCGGCAGAAGCTAATTCCCTATGAAATATGGCTTTATTTGGCAGAGTTCCTTTGATCTGGAAGATGGGAAGACAGCACTTCTCACTTAGCCAGGCCAGTTATGAATAGATTTCATTTAGACTGTACCTGGGAAATAAATTTGCAAGTATTTGAAGGACTAAAGATGAAAACCTTAATATGAATTATGGACCCATTCATACATATACACAGTTCTGTTTGCCACGTGCCAGTCAGAAAATATAATGTAACAAATCTTAACCATAAAGTGCCTGCTGGCTTTCAAAGAACTAGCATCAGCATGCTTTATTAAAAGGAACTGCCCATTTCTTTTGGTCCCCAATTGATTTGTTGGGAGTCCGCATTAAAAATCAGAATAGGTTTCAAATGCTACCGGGCTATCAGCTAACTTATCCTTGCTCAGCCTTCACATATTGCAGATTGTATGACCTGCAGTCTACTCCATGCCAGCTTGCTCTAGCTGTCAAGAGGCAGCTATCGCATTGTAAAAAGTGTCCACTGTCCGTTGAAGCACCAAACCAATTTTAACGGGGCATTACAGTTGGGTTGGACTGCTTTCAGGAATTCACTCCACAGCAACAATCAAAAAGCTGACATTAAAAAGGTAAACACAACTGGGTATTTTTCATGAATACAACCCAGTTCCCTACAACTGCCTACTACATATTTAGACCGGTTGACCAGAAATGTACTTCTGCAGTAAAGAACGTTTCTACACAGTGATCATCAGGTTGGTGGGTGGACATCAGAGATGTACTAGAACATGACAGTAAACGGGAACAGATAAGAAAGGATAAAATGCAGACTTACTAGTGTCTCAAACCAGTTGATCGCAAGGTACCAGCAGCTCTGACACCTTCAGAGTAGCTCACAGCCTGGAGTTTACTTTTAACTAAGAATAGGGTGTCCCATTTTCCTTTAAATTTTATTGGAAGGCTGTGTTTATTTTACATTATTATCATGAGGCTGCAGCTAGCAGAACCTGATAATGAGCAGTGCTCAGTCAGATTTATGACCGAAGCTCGGGCTGGGGCACAGAGGTGAAGAGCTTAAGCACTGAGTTACTTAACTTAAATAAAAGTCCTTGCTAACTCAATATTGGAGGTGAGAACAAAATTATGTTTCTGAATGCTGTTAAATGGGAGAACATTCAAATGAAAAGTTACCTTAATGATTAACACTTCATTTTCATTTTTTCTCACATTGTAAAGTTTCACATTTACAAACAGCAGGCCTCTTGCTCGCTGTGGCCAGTAGACATTGTGCCATATATATCCATAGCTGAAAAATACAGTCATTTGTTTTTAAATATGTGTAATTTATAGTGCAGAAAAATGTGCCATATTTTGAACATTTTTGCAGAACATTTTTTAGCACTTTAAATTCCTCCCATTAAAAAAAAAAAATGGTTGTTTGTTTGTGTTATTCATGTAATGGTGGTACGTATCCCCAAAGAACATGCTCACACTGACACATGTGGCAGTCTTGTTGTAGTGCATCTCATGAAAGTATTTTGTTCAAACCATAGTATCTGCCTCTGTGGTCATTAGGCTTAAAGTCAATGAAGCTGGGCATGGGCGTGTCTAATAACAATGCACAGGTTGTTTAGCCTCCAGTAGCTTGCCATTATTTTCACTGATCAGAGAAGTAGCTCTTACTACAAATAAGGTTGGAGACCCCTGTATTACATCATACACATATTAAAGCCAGGAATAGTTTCTTCTGGTGACTGTTTGAGAAATAAAAGTGTTAATATCAGCATTTATTGGGGACAAGAATAGAAAGTGTGTGTTCAAGTTGGATGTATTCATTTGGTGCAGTTAGCCTATAGTATTAATCAGACATTTTCACAGTGCCCTGGGTTCCAGTCTTAGCAACTTGAGAGTAGGCATAGCTTAAATTCTCTGTGACAAGCTATATATAGTTATTAGTGTTGCTTAAGGTTTGGTCTTATTTAGAGAAATTAATCTGTGCTTTCATAGAGAGGCACTGAGGACCCAGCAGTGGTTACCTCCTAATAGCTGAAGCATAACATGCATCTAAGTTCCTGTTTTAGGCCCTCATTATGACATTGGTGGCAAATGCCGTCTACCGCCACGGCGATAGCCGCCAACATACCATCGCCGTGGCTACTGCCCGTCCATGCCATTATGACCGTAGACGGAATTCTGCCAGAAGGCTGGTGGAATTCTGTTGACGGTCATAGCGGCGGACTGTGGTAAGGTGGCAATTGCTGCCAGCAGCAGCGCCACGCCAGCAAAACACGGCTTACAGTCTCATGTTCCATAATACGGCCTGGTGGTGGTTTGCTGGCGGATGCTGCTGCTGAGAGCAGCGCCACGCCACATCCCGTCTCCTGCTGGAGGACCCTCTGCATGCATGTAAGTCGGGTTCTCCGACAGGAGAGGGGGGTGAGGGGTGTTGTGTGTGAGAATGCGTGCATGCATGTGTAATGCGCGTTTGCGTGAGTGGGTGTGTGTGTACGTGCATGTTGTGTTGTGAGATTGCGTGTGTGCCTGGATGTATGTTCGTGAGTGTTGCTGTCAGTGTGTATGAATGTATGAATGTGTGGGTGAATGTGTGTGTGTGTGTGTGTGTGTGTGTGTATGGGTGTGTGTGTATGTATATGTGTGTATGAGTGTAAATGTGCGGGGGTCGGGAGAGGAAGGGGGGTGGGGCCGGACTAGGGGGAGGGAGGTAGAGGAGATCCCTATCAGTGCCAGGAAAGGACTTCTCTTACACTGATCGTGCCTACCGCCATAGTTTCAGTGGCGGTACAGAAACCACTAAAACCATGGCAGTGGGTGGGGTCATGCCATGGGCGGCCTAGTGACAGCCTCTGTGGCGGTCTGTGTGGTACATTAGCAGTTTGGCTGTGGCCAAACCACCAATATCATTATAGTAGAGGCAGGTACCGCCAGCCTGTTGGTGGTATTACCTCCACTAGTCCACCGACCACTGGGGTCGTAATGACCCCCTTAGAGTTTGACAGAGGGGATTACTCAGTTCCAAACATGATGGATATCCCGTCCGCCGTATTACGATTCAATTTTAGTCCATGGAACTAATATGGAGGATGGGATATCCAGCACATTTGTGAGGGAGTGACCCCTCCACCAAACTCTAAATCGGGCCCCTAGTGTCCCGAAGTGAGACCACCCTAGTAGATAAGATCTCACATAGGTGAAGTTTCAGGGGCTGCTGCATTGTAATGCTTCCCTGGGTTATAAGGTTGAATCTGATGTGCAGTGCAGAAGTGTCGGGTGGGAGTCTATTGTTCATGACTTGCTTGCTGCTCATTTTTTTCTGAGTCTATTGGTGAAAGTTGGGGCCAGGTAGGGCTCAGTGGGCGGTATGTTGCAGATAATTGAGGCAAACCCCAAGAACAAACTCTTAATTGTTTATTACCAACTGAAATCTGATAATGCCGGTTGTAGGCCTCCCATATTGCAAATTGCATGCAAGACCTTTGGAGGGTGGGATTGCGTGTGAGTTATTGCTGCATTTTAAGTTGAACAGCATTTTAAGTCATTCAGGCTGTATTCGATATGCAGCGGTCCTGGCTCGGAAGCCACAGGGCTGGTGTTATGATCAATATGGTAGGATTTGACTGTTGCTTTTATAGAGACCAATTGATAGAAAGACCTTCCATGGTCTGCTTTTGACATTAAGATCGTCTGTCCCGTGATACGAAGGACAAAGGTCTTTTTCTAGATTTCTGGAATGCAGGCTCCTCTTCCTCGTAAATTTGCAATATAACCTCTTGCTCTTACCCATTACAATAGGTAATAATAGTTCAAAAAAGCATTAAGGTGCATTCCCTAAACACGTATGTCCAAGCAATTAACTAATAACTCATGCATTAGGTTATCTCAGTACAAGTTTCAATTTGTTCTGGTCTTTAATAAAGTGCCTCCAAACGTCAATGCACTGTGAAATATATTTTGGCCATCCTTTTACAACCCAATTATCCATATAGACGTTTTTTATACTGTCTGAAACAAGCATTCAAGCTAAAAGAGTTCATTTTAATGGGACAAAGTCACTATGAAATCGGCAAAAATAATGCGTTTAAATGTTCGAAAACGTTGGTATGGAATGCACCAAATGATAAATTGGACTTCAATGGCATTCGATTTCTTGCCAGCACCTTTTTAGTATTCTATTGCTATTAAACACGATCTCCCTGTTTAACTTTGCTGTCTCTATATTGTAATTCCCCTGTTCCTGTCTTGGACTGTTCTGAACTTATTTGCAGCTTTGTACTTCACTACTTCTGCTTGGGAGCTTTTTGTGAATTTTCTACACTATTTGGTGTTTGATATTTTCTAATGTCTCTTCTGAGACAGTCCGGATTGCTTCTGTTACAGTTCTAGGAGAAGACCGCAATATTATTTCTTAAAAAATTGAGACTTATGGGCTACATTTATCCCCTAACGTCATATGGTTTACACAAGAGTCTCTGGATTGTTTCAAGCGTGCCTTCACTTTCTGGATCTGTGTCACCCAGAACTGATGCAACACTTACCTTGGGGTTTACCTAACTGACAACAATATGCACATGAAACTTTGTAAACTGCACTCGGAGCTTCATGTGTAGCCTCCCACATTATACCCACAATACTCAATACTGAAAACATGCGTGTTAATGAACTGACCACGGTAGTCCACATGAGAACTAAAAAAAAAAAGACTTCCTACTCTTCCTGGCCTCCCATGGGACGTGCTGTGCTCCTAATGTATCCGTCTGAATTGGATTCAGTGCTTCAAAGAAGGGCTTTAGAAGTGGATAACACATTCCAGATTAGTCCTCTAGAACTGAATATGTGATTCGAGATATATACAGAGTACACCACAAAGTATCAGAAACTAGTCACAGTACTACATGCAACCTCTGGAAGTAGGCACACTACTCCAAAAGTGAGCTTCCAAACTGCATTTAATACTCCAAGTAAGGCCTATGGAAATTGAAAAAATGTGAAGCCCCTAGAATTAGATGGAATATTCCAATAGAGGCATCCAGCTGGCCACAATTCCTCATACGTGGCCCAGGGAACTGACAACTATAGCAGACATGAGACTGCCAGACTTTACTCAGTATTCCAAATGTGGCTTGACTTGTGCTTTTACTTTTTTATCACATCCATCTGTTTCCTCCCTCTTCATTGCCCAGTCCTTTTCTTTTCAGATTACTTCGTTGCATGAAGAGGATGATTTGCTGGGAAAGGAGTTCTTCTCCTGGGAGGAGTTCTGCAGAGTCTTCGACACTTGGTGTGAGAGGAAAAATACTCTCTTCTATATTCAGAACGCCACCCCCCTTGGCAAGTGTGAGTGGAGAACAACCCCTCCGCAGCCCGAGGTGGTAGATGCCCTCCATTATAGCTCGGTTCACCTCCTGTGTAAGGAGAGCAAGGACTGTGGAGCACACAAAACAGGGTAAGGCATAACGTGTATTCTTGATGCTTTGTTGTGGATATGGTGTTTTCAACTTGAAGGATAAATTGGGGATATAGTTCTGATACTCTGCTGAGTGCTGTAGTGTGAACTGCCCTCACTCGGATATGGTGAATCATTGAGTACACGTCAATATCATACCAAACCTCTGGACAAATTCCTCTAGTGGACACCCACACTTTTCAAATCACATTTAAATTTTGAGCCACCATTAGCTCCAGAGAACGCAAACCGATAACAGGCACACAATTGAAAACTTCTGTTACAGGTAAATAACCGTTTCTTCCTTCCTACACATCAAAATGCTCAAATGTTTGAAAACAGAGTTCTGGAGAACTATGGTCCTAAGTATTTGGAGTACTTTATAAAGAATGGCATAAAGGAGACCTGCTTCTACCTCCTCTTTGAAAGTGATGGCTACTATTGATATCTAAGAGGTGAATACATTACAAATGGTCGGTTCTATTTCTAATCCTCAAGGCAAATCTCTTAGAAGTGCTAAAATCTCTGTGGCAAGGTAAGTTTGGGAAGTAGCTGGAAGTGAAGTAGCACAAGTGGGAACCAAAGAGAAGGATGGGCAGAACAGAAGCATCTGACATTACATTAACCATTTCTCAGCAGACGTCAACTAAAAGAGAAGCAAGTTAGCAACAGCCAGCCTATTTTAGTATCACTTATGTCAACAGCAGGAGCTGGTTGCTGTTTAAGAGGAAGGAGGTGCGGTGCAATATAGCGGGAGGCAAAGCTTTCACCCCTCCCCACACTCCACCACCACCACGCACCCCCTGATGGGAGAGGAGACGTTTGTGGTATCATAGAGGTGTACATTTTCTACAATACTTCCCTTACCAGGAACGACAGTGAAAACAATTTCATGCATGAAAAAAAGATGACATATGATAATATAATCTGTGCAGTAAGTTGTCGAACAGAAACATAAGTTGACTCGTTTCTTTCCAAAATGTAAAAAACAGAGGTGCATCTTCAGCATAACCCAGGTTACAGCTGGGAAGGTATGTAATAATGTTCTTCTCCAATAACTGAGCTGTCGCCAATAGAAGGGATTAATGAACAGCACACCTTCCATACTGTGGGTTAGTTATCCAAAACAGTGCTAAGCAAACCGTACATATTTGTTGCTGTGATAAATAATACTTGCATTTTTTAACGTATGGAAATGTTTTTCTTTTTTTTTTTCTTTTTTTTTTTTTTAATAAGGAATCAAATTATTTCTTGCAAGATTGTGACATCATAGATGCAAAGTTCGGTATTTCAGGGTTTACACAACGTGGCATGTATTGTCACTTGCCTTATTCACAGGCATGTGTTGTATCTTCAACCATGTGAAGCCAGGTTGGGGGACGTAAAGGTTTAAATGCATATTTATCCCACACCCACTGGACTGAATGAGGAGGTGAAAGGCTCATTTGGAAAGAGAAGTCTCTCTGAGCAGGGACTTAACAGTGCGCTAAGTCGATTCTTATTTCGAGAAAGAGGCAGCATATCTCACACTTAACAGACACACCAGATGCACAATACCAAAGTCACTATGGTGGGTAAAGTCCACTATTTTAATGTAACGTGAAAATAAGGCATCTGACTTTTCCTGTGCTTAAATAAACTTGTTAGTTCTACGGCATTTTAGATCAAGACCTATTGCATGTTAAGCGGTTTAATGGAAGAATTGTTTTTCTCTTCCACCAAGAGAGATGCTTCTGCCTCGTGCTGTACCTCAACAAAGTTATCAGGTTGTTGGGCACTCTGCTTTTCAACAAGTTCTGGCCCCACCCCCATGGTAGTACATATCGATTGTAGGTAATGGGTAACAAGCTGTGCCAGATTCAACGTTTTCTTCTGATCCACCCTTCATGTAGTGACCTTTGACCATGTATTTTGCAGAAATGTAGAGTTGTATTTTGCTTCTCTTCAACTAACTCCTGCTTAAGCATTTTTTAAAGAGCCTTTTATTCAGACATGAAATGAGCTGCGTCCACACTACAACTGATCTGTGCAAATGTTCTAAGAGCATCCCATAGTGTCACCTGACCCACCAAACACCTTCTGTCACTGTCAGTCTTGATATTCCAGGGCGCGTGTCATTGCACCATGACTTGAGATGGGTCATGGTTTCCTGGTTTACCCTCTTTATGTTCATGAGGAGCCTCTTGTCGAATAAAATGTGGTCCATTCTAGAATACTTGCTGTGTATTGGCAGTTTTCTACTTTAAGGCAATGCCTGTGCCTCCCAACATCCAGAAGCTAAGCCTCGCAGGAATCTTTTCACTCCTCTGCAGCAAAAAGCATTATCTGGATTTACACCACAATTTGCGTGAGTAGAAGTTCACTCAAAACATTCTTTTTATAATTCATTGTAAATCCTTCCACTGGTGCTAGAGATGTTAATGTTTAGACCAAGTGTTGGCTTTGCTTTGAAGGCTTAATTCAGCTGTGTATCTTGGATATTGAACTTGCAAGCAAAAAAACTCACGAGTTCTGTCAATTATTTTTTCTGCCATCTAAAAATTAGGAAATATGTCTAACCAGTTTAGCACTATGGCGGAAAATATTACAGTGAAAAGGGGTATATCCTTTGACATGTTCTAGGTTATTGAACAAGTGAGTGTGGAAAATTACACTTGCAACTCTGGAAAAAATCAATAGCCCCTGCCCTCCATTTTTGTATTCGGAATAGGGACATTTTCAGGAGCTCACAAGTTTCAGATTCATGAAGAAAGAGACAAGTGACTACACATATAAGGTACCACTGTCCGCAAGACTAAAGGAGAATGTAAATAAGTTACGATGATGAAAGCCACAGGCCTATCGTTGTGCGACAATACAAAAAAAAGTCATACGGAATAAACTCATGAATAATGAAAACTGTCAGCTAGGAGTCCTACGTTTCAAGGAACTCATAAATGATCAAACACAAGACAAAAGGAGTAAGTGATAAGGCCTGTGATTGGGAGCAGGGCCTTTTGAGATGCACGGGTAGTTCTGTGGTCAGCCTCAGCATCAAACCCCCTGTACATGGCCAGTGGTGTTGTGCTGTGAGTAATGGGATGCATACTCCGTGTCCAACCCTGCTGTGCACAACCAGACATTGTTGTGAGGGGCTGTAAGTAGGGCTAGTGGGCCACCAAGTAGCTCCTACTCTTGCTTGAAAAAATTTGAAATATACTAAACAAAACAGTAAAAATGACATTTTGGTTCTAAAGCCTAAAAAAGCTAAAATCATCCAACTATGGTCCACCTCACAAAGTATAACTCAAGCAGCAACCATCCAGACGATACCTCTCTCTCCCTTTTTATACCAATAAAACAACTGACTCAATAATACAACATCATTAAATAACGCTTATCCAGGCCAAGAAGTTTGACTGTAGCCGTAACAATGTCATCAGTAATTCCATTGGTAAGGTGGCAGGTCACAGTAATGTCATTGTTTTCAATTGTGATGTCATGTTCCACATCATGTGGGAGTTCATGAGCAGTCCTTTTTGGTAGCGAATTGTGATTTTTAAGGTGGGGACATGAGCTATGGTTTGTGTAGCAGACACATTTCAATACAAAAACCAATAAAAACGAATTTAAAAAAACAAATTTTAGTGGTACCGCAACTTTTTTTGTTGGTAACATCTTCTCTGGGATTGCGCTGCAGGATTCCAGAAATATTATTCACATACAATAAAAATAGCACCATAATGGGATCCAGAAAGAAATCACACTCCAGGCGGTTGCCTGACATGAATCAGTATGGGCCTTCCTGCTTTACACATCATTTTAGCTGTTGCATTCAATTTTGTTAAGTGCTTTATTCTTCAGCTTCATCGGGATCTTGATCATTATATTTGCAACTGCATCAAGTAGAATGACTATACAATTGTGCAGACAAAGGCAAAGCATCCTTTCAATCTAATTATTTTCATATTTTCCTTTTGTAGGCAGTGTTACATATTGGTATCTGTTTGTAGCACTTTCTTTCACATTGTCAATAGCACTGTTTATTTTGTACAAATTCAAGATACATACCAAAACAGCAGGTGCTCTTTTTATGGGCTACACCGATGGATCACGGGGCAGCAATCTGTATTATTACTTCCTGTTAGAAATGGGGTCTCTAGTTGGCAGTCAGTTTGCACCCTGTCCAAGTAGGGACCCTCACTCTAGTCAGGCTAAGGGAGATACCTGCTCAGATAACCCCTGCTCACCCACTTGGTAGCTTGGCATGAGCAGTCAGACTTCTCTCAGAAGCAATGTGTAAAGCATTTGCACATAACACACAGTAATAAGTGAAAACACTACAAGCGGGCACCACACCAGTTTTAGAAAAATAGCCAATATTTATCCATATAAAACAAGACCGAATATGATAAAAATCCAACATACAGTAATAAAAATATGAATTCTGCAAGATTTACTTCAAAATACAGTTCCTTGAAGTCGATAGCTCCACCTGGTGCTATCACGGCGTCGTGATCAACAAAACCAACAGTTCAGGCCGGCCACGGCATTGCGGGCCAGCTACGTTGTCGGGATGACCTGCAAACAGTACCTTGGATTTGCAGGGCATCTGGATCCTCGAGGTGAGCTCTGGAGAGCGGCATCGCAGTGTCTGTTCCGGAGTCGGTGCAGGAGTCGTCGGGCCCTTGAGGTCACACGTGCTGTGGATCGAACTCCAGGCTGATGAAGTCAGGTGTGCCCCCGTGGATGGCGTCCGGGCTGATGTGCGGAGCAGGACGATGCGACGTGCGGTGCCCACAGGTCACGGTGCAGGCAGCGGCTCGGTGGCGGTGTCCAGCGGCGTCGGTGAGACCAGGGCTGCAGTGTGAAGCGGGGCCGTGCAACGTGCGGTGTCCACAGGTCACGGTGCAGGCAGCGTCGTCATCATTGCTGAAGCGCTGTCGTCGGTAGGCCCAAGCCAGCGGTGCGGGACGGGACGGTGCTTCGTGACCCTCACGAGCGGTGTCCACAGGCCACAGTGCAGGCAGAATGCCTGGTGACGACACAGGAGTCGATGGTGATGGCGTCGGTGGACCGGGGCTGCGGTGCGGGACGGGGCGGTGCTTCGTGTACCTAACGAGCTGTGTCCACAGGCCACGGGGCAGGCAGCAGCGCTGGTGTCAGCAGGAGCGTCGTCGTCGAGGATGCCCAGGCTGCGGTGTAAACAGGCGATGCCGGAGTGCGGGGCCCACAGGCCGTGGTGCGAGCAGCGACTCGGTGAAGTTGTCCGATGATGGCGTCGGTGAGACCAGCGACGAGCGGGAGCGCCTCACTGTCAAGCTTTTATTTTCCAGAAGGCTTGTTCAGCAGTTTCATGTTCTTTCACAAACCTATGAGCTGTGCGCGAGTAAAGAAAACAATGTTACGCTGCACACATTATGAGCCACAGTGACTCGCACACTTAAGTCTTTAACCCAAGTCTACTTCTCAGTGATTTGCACACTTTATTTTACCAACAGAAGTTTATAAGTTGAGCAACAGAAGTAGTGTACAGTGGAAAGAAATCTTTGGCACGCGCATGCGCTGAGAACATCGTTACACGGATCATTTCAGATAGCATTACGGTAACTCGCACTGTATACCTATCAACGCGGTTACAGTTATTTGCACATTCTCAACCTAGCATGAGGTAAATTACAAATCTAGAGACTGAAGTCATTATTTTCCAGTAATTCGCACACTTGATTTCACCGGCGAGTCCTTATACAGTGACTCGGACACTAGCAGTTTTCAAAAGACACAATCACACGTTTAACATAGACTGATTTTTATTCCATCCAGTCAGTCCACTCCATGCCACCATAAATAGACTTAAATAATTAACTCTTTTTTCAACTTATTCAGCAATGTGTCAAGGAAAATTTCTATGAGGCTAGCATTAAATTGGTAGCTGCTCTCTCGTTGGTTATTGCATTGTATGTACTTATTTCTGATTGGTTACTACTTCCTGTATGCATGTGCAGTTTCTATTGGCAGTCAAGCATAGGAAAATCTAAAGCACAGTTTTTAGGAATGATTCTTCAGTGAACAGTGGTCATTTCGCAAAATTGACTAATTACTATTGAATATTATTATTATAATCTATTACCATGCATACTGCAAATTTACCAGTGTCATTCCTCCCTGAATCAGGAATCCCTGCACTTAAATGGCACCATTGACATAAATCCTTTGAAAGCTAATTAGTTGCCATTGATGGTCTGAGTTTTTCAGCGACTAGGAAAAAAGCAATTTAATAATATATGCCTTAGAAGAGAAGGACAAAGAATTTTTGATCATCCGCCACAAGCACAATCTTCATCATCTGACCATCGGGATGTTTTTACAGAGGCGGTCAACAGATTAGAAAACCATTTCAAGGATTCCCTTAGCATCATTGTGGAAAGACACAAATTTTTAACAATAAAACAAATCCAAAATGAATCTATTGACAGCTTCATAGACAAATTAAGAGTATTAGCCTCAACGTGTGCATTTTTAGGCCCATTAGATCAATATCTTAGAGATCAGTTAGTAGCAAATTTTTATGACAGTAGAATCCAGGAAAAAATCCTTTGTTGTAGAAATCCCACTTTGAATGAAACTCTGGAGATAGCAAGGGGTATTGAACGCTCCTTTATAGTTTCGAAGGAATTGAGCAAAACACAATTAGCACATACAGAAAATGTTAACATTGTGATGCCCAAGGTTAAGGGAGTGTCGTCCTGAATGAATGAAATAAGAAAAACTAATAAGAGTATAATTTACTTTAGGTGTGGATCTAAGTCACACATGGCTAATGCAACTAAATGTCCTGCAGTGGGGAAGATGTGCATGAAATGCAAAAAAAAACAGGTAATTTTGCACAGGTGTGTAAGAATTCACAAGAAGTCATGTTGGTTAAGTCACAACAGCCTTTATGGCATTAAGATGTGGATGATCTTGATCTCAAAAAGAATTGTATACTGGTAGTTGATACACCTACCAAACCAGCTTTACGTTCATCTAAAGATCCCATTTGAAGGGTAATGGTTGGCGAGGTGGTCATGGACGTAACAGTAGACTCTGGTTCACCCATTACCATAATATCAGATGAGGTTTATTATTCAAACTGGAAAAAGGTTACTTTATCACCACCTGATATAAATGCCATTTCTTTGATGGTCAAGAAATAGACATGATAGATTATTTTCAGGATAAAATAAAATATCAGTATAAGATCATAAGTACAAAAGTATATGTAGCTAAAACAGGTTATTATAATCTGGGGTGGAATACCAATAACAGTTTGGAATGGTACTTAGGCCAGGCAAGGATCACCCAATTGCCTTAGTGGAAAAGGTTGAATTAAAATTAGTTTCATGATTGTTAAGAACATCTTGCAAAGAATCTATCTTTAAAGGCAAGCTAGGATTGGTAAAGGGGTATGAACACAAAGTTTTACTTAAACCATGGGCTGTTCCTATTGTACACACAGTGCGCAATGTGCCACTAAGCATCAGAGGAAAACTTAAAGAACATCTGCATAATCTCTATGTGGAAGGGGGTCATAGAACCAGTAGACTCATCACAATGGGTTTCTCCTATTGTGGTGGCATGAAGAAGATAGGAGATTTTAGACTGTGTGGGCCTAAGATCTTTGAAAAAAAACATTTTGGTGGATTGTTTCCCTTTACCAAGAATCCAGAATTTGTTGGCACACTTGGGGGGAATGAAAGTATTTTCCAGAATTGATCTCACATCGGCATATCTTCAAGAGGAGCTGAACAAGGATTCTCGTTCTCTCAATACGTTATTACGCCATTTGGGGCTTTCTGTTTTTTATGAATGCTGTTTGGGTTGGCCTCAGCAGCATCTGTTTTCAATAACTCATGTATCAACTCCTTGGGGATGGAAATAGGGTGTTGGCATATCAGAATGACATCCTAATTTGCTCATAGTCAGTTCAGGAGCATTTGTACAAGTTGGATAAGGTACTAGCGGTCTTGGCAGATCATGGGATCACAGTTAAGAAGGAACAGTGACAATTCATGGTTGAGACTGGAATACTTTTGGGACAAAATGTCAGCTCAGGGAATTTTACCCAAGGAAGATCTCTTAATGGCGAATGAAAAATGCTCTACTCCTGAAGACAAAGACCAATTGAAGTCATTTTTGGGTCTGTGTGACTATTACTTATGGTTTGTACAGAATTTTGCGTTTCAAACTGAACCTATGAAGAAACTTTTAAGGAGCGGATCAAAGTTTGAGTGGCAGGAAGATCAGGAGGAGGCATTTTCAACACTTAAAACAATGATAATGAAATCCCCAGCTCTTCAACCTTTCCTAGAGTACGTGCCATCCATAGTTACCGTTGATGCTACTGGAGTTGGTTTGGGTGCTGTATTGAGCCAAATGGCTGAAGGCAAGGAACATATTGCTTTTGCGTCCAGGGGTCTTATACCAAAGCAAAAAAGAATTACTGCACGATTGAGAGACTCATGAGCTTGTGTTTGGGGTGTGAATCATTTTTCAACATACCTGTGGGGTGGAGGGTTTACAATAGTGACTGATCATAAGCCTTTGGTATATTTGTGGAATGACAAGAGTTTTAATAAGACTAGTCCTAGACTTCCAAGATTGTCTAAGTTGTATGAATTTAACATTAAGATGAGACATGTAGCTGGTGGGGAATATTGCAGAGCAGATTTTCTTTCCAGATGTCTGGTACTGCAGGGCATGTGGAAGATGATGTTGTGGTTGGTTTGGTCCATGGGGTGTTCATATTGGATGAAATAATTTCTAGACAGTTCTGGAAGGAAGCAGCAGGTAGGGAGAACTGTCAAGTACTCATGAAGAAATATATTTGTGAAGGTTGGCCTGGAGAAAAATAAGTAGCAGAAAAAGTAAGACTATTTTTAAAGTAAAAGAGGAGTTAAATGTGGAAAATGACCTGGTGATGAGAGGAGAACATTTGGTTCCACCAAGCGAGCTGAGGTGCGGATTAATTAAAATTGCTCATAGAGGACATGTGGGCATTACTGGCACTAGGAAACTGTTGTGTTTGTATTATTGGTGGCCAGGCATGGATAGTCAAGTAGAGATGATGGTAAGAAATTGCAATGAATGTAAAGGTGCTGATAAAGGAATGCATACTAGGAAAGTGCTGCTATGTCCAGTACAATTCCCTGATAGACCTTGGGAGAAGCTTGGTATGGATTTTATTAGCCCCATTGGGGGGTCAAAATGAAGGCAAAAGGTATGTGCTGATTGCTGTGGACTGTCATTCTAAATGGATTGCGTTTTTGAGAGAGCCAAGCACAAACAGTGTGTTTAAGTTTTTGAAAGGGTTATTTCGTAGTGAGGGAATTCCAGAGTTTCTTGTTACGGACAATGGTGTTCAATTTGTGTCACATCGCTTGGTTGAGTTTTTGAGGAGCTTCAATGTGAAACATTTAACTACTGCTTTGTATAGTCACAAGGAAATGGTTTAGTGGAGTGGGTGAATAGGTTGTTTAAGGGGACTATTCAAATGGCTAATCAAGTTGGAAGACGGGCGCAAGAGGCTGTGGCTGAAAGAATTTGGTGTTATCACAACACATCACTCTACAATGGGAGTTGCTTATTTTGTTTTGTTGAAAGGTAGACATTAATTTAATGAGCTGTCTCCTAATTGGGTGGTGCATGAAACTATGAGGAGTAAGGCTACTCCCGACATCAGCAAGTCGAAACGGGAGTGGAAAGATTGCAAACTATGAGCAAAATGAGATATGACAGTCTCAAAAGTGGGAAGGATGTGCATTTTGTGTGTGGGTGGATTGTGTTAAAGTGAGGAGGCCTCATTGTGAAAGAAAGGGGGGAGGTCAAAATTGTATCCTGTTACTAAGGAGGTTAGAGTTGTCAAGCACTCAGTCATGGTGGAGAATGAAAAATGGTGGAACAAAAGAGACATTGTAAAGATTGCTAGTAATCTTTCGGTGGTTACAAAGGATTTACATGCAGGAGTTCACACAGGAAGTGGATTCAGTTTTGGTGGGTGTCTTGGAGGAAGAGAGAATAATGGCGAACAGGGGTTTTCAAGGATCAGTGGAGGTGAGGGCCTTCAGGATTCGGGTTCGGGTGAGAGTGTAGGAAATGGTCCTTGGCAATATGGGAGTTGAAATATGGGTGGGAATGGAACTGGGATGTGCTTCCCCATGTGGTCGTACTCTTGTGGACAGTGAGGAGGATACATTCGGAAGAGTTCACAGGGCCAGAAAGGATGTTGGTAGACCTAAATAAACAATTACAAAATATTCTAGCCCTTCATGCATATGTTTCTTTTATTGCCATAAAATGTGTTGAATGTTTGCAGAACAAAGTTTTAATGAATAGGAGATGGATAACTTTTTTTGGTATATGTATTATTTGAAAGCAACATGGTGAACTTTGTGAATTTATGTTTAAGTGGGGTTGTGTTGTTAAGGGGGAAGATGTGTGTTATTGTTTAGTGCTTGTTATGGAAGGTTGCCTGGTCTCATTTCTATGAGAATACGGGGGTGAGGGAGCGTTCTAGGATGAAACAGTTGACTGGCTTTCTTTACCAGGAACGGCGCTGGGGACAATGGTGTTGACAGTATGGAAATAAACTATGTTTACCTGGATTTTTGTTGCTGTTCATTTGTTTCGGGATACAACATTGGGCTTTCTTATTTTTATTTGAAACTGATACAAAACTAGTATGAGCATGGGAAATGAAAATGTTGTCTGATTTTACCTGGAAATAGGTTTTCAATGTCAGGCTAGGGAGTGAATCCTTTCCTGATGAAGACGGCTCCTGCACATGCTGACTGTGATAATCAGAGGTAAGAGACTGTGAGCAACGCAGTGAGGACACTATTGCCCTCTCGTTCGTCCTCTGCTGGGCACTGGCCATGCATGAATAAAAACTATTTGTAAGACTTTAGTTCGGATACAGTGGAGTTACAGCTCCCCATAGCTATTGTCAAGGAGACCAGATCCTCGAGGCTTGCGCATGTTCCCAACATGTCCACCTCTTGGCAGCTCCAAACTCCACTAGTTATATAGCACAGAGTTAAAGAATGGCTAAGTGGGGTAATGGGTTTTGGGTTGGGAAGAGCGGGGAAGGAGACCTGTGGAAGCAAGAGTTAAACAACACAATTGCAAGATGAATCACAATGACTTTCAATAAGTTTTGTTTCAAATAAAACATTTATGCTGAAAACATGAATGGCCTAAGACTTCACTATGACTAGGCCTCAAAAATCTAGGTACCTGGAAATCAAGAAAATGTTATGCAAGGTTTTCACATGAACATTCCAGAATTAGCATCTATATTCTGAACAATAAACTCTCTCCAAAATACTGCTTAGAACACTCTCTGCATTGTAGGAAGAATCAAAGAACAAATGTTTTTTTCTCTACATGAATGAACTGTACAAGTACCATGAAATACACTCCTACGTCACTTTCTGATTACGAGTTTCAAGACTTAAATGTTCAGAGAATATTATGCTGTTTAATTAAACCGCTCATCTAAGTTTCAATGTCTAGAAATGATCGCGCACTCCGCTGATCTGTATTTCAAAAGTTAAGCATCAGGAAAGAATTGCGCACTCTGTTGCCGATTCGAACATCTAGATTATTATGCAATGAAATGATAGCCCACACTGGCGATCTGAATGCCACGAAGTAACTGCCTGGAAAGAATTGCGCACACTGTTGTAGATTCAGAATGCACAATGTAAATGCCATGAAATTATTGTGCGCACTACTGATCTGAATGTCACGAAGTAAATGCCTGGAAGGAATCGCGCACACTGTTGCCGATTCGGAATTCACAAGGTAAATGCCATGAAATGATTGCACACACTGCCGATCAGAATGCCCAGAAGTAAATGCCTGGAAAGGAATTGCGCACACTGCTGACGATTCAGAATTCACGATTCAAAGACCATGAAATGATCGCGCACACTGCCGATCTGAATGTCACAAAATAAATGTCTGGAAAGAATCGCGCACACTGTTGCAGATTCAGAATTCACAATGTAAATGCCATGAAATGATCGCGCGCACTGCTGATCTGAATGGCAAGAAATAAATGCATGGAAAGAATTGCTCACACTGTGGCCGATTCGGAATTCACAATTCAAATGCCATGAAATGATCACGTACAGGCGATTTCAAGATTAGGCCCAAAACCCGAATGTTACTGGAAAACAGAGTTGGGGGCCTAACCTGACCTCCGCCTTACCGCCCTGCCTGAAGATCACCAAATGAGAAAGAGCAGGCCTGGAAATGGCTAGTTAGGCCTCCGGGACAGGAGATCTGGAAAATGTTGCTGCTCTGAACCGGGACCTCTGAATAGTGAGCACGTGGAGCTGGGCTGGCTCCCTTATATAGAGCCAAGCCCCGCCCACGAGCCACACCCAACCATGCTGCAAGAAAGGCTTCTAGAAAGTCTTAGAATAAAGGACCACACCCGGAAGTCCTGCAAACAAGCCTTGCAAATGAACAATGAATTACAAACGGCATTAATTACTTTTCAAGGTGAAAGTTCTTCAATGCAAAAGGTTAACATACTGCATAGAAACACAATGCATGAAATATGCCTCTGCATAAGGACTGGGTTTTTGCATTTACGTTGCCTGTAGAGCAAGCACTGTCCTGATGTTGACAGCTATTGGATAGCTTCAGGGTCACTATCATTTGCTTCACTCTTGTTTGTCATGGCATGTAGGCATTGTCCTCTTGTGTGTTGCCCTCCTCTGGAGCATGGACCAAGTACTTGTGTCCATCCCCTGCTCATGTTTCAAGCTACATTTTTTTTTGTTCAAGCACTCCGTGAGAATGCTTGTGTTTTCAGTCCATCTCACATATCCCCATCCATATGACTTCTATTCCTCCCACCTGCCCCCTTCCTTCCATCAATCAATCAATCAAACAGGATTTGTAAAGCACGACTAATCACCCTTAAGGGTATCCAGGTGTTTGCAGGTCTCCGGGGTTCATTTGAATAGCCAGGTCTTGAGGGCTCTACGGAATTCCGGATGAGAGGTGATGGTCTGGAGGTACATTGGGATGATGTTCCAGGTTTTTGCTGCTATGTGGGAGAAATACAAAAAGAACAGATGTTGGACAGACTGCTGAATAATGTCAAACATCGACCCCCAGTTACAGATCTGGGCCTAAATCCATAGTTTGTTTGTTCGATACACCATTTCAGTTTTGACCCAGCCATATGTAAATCAGTCTTGACCTTGCTCCCCATGGAAAAAGCCCAGACTGCCAGGCCAGGTTCTCCCTGGACTGGAAACAAGCATCCTGGAACCAGTTTTTGGGTCTCACCCCTCATCAGCCAGGCCAGCTTGAATCCGGTGGTATAGTGAGCACGGGGTCCATGTCAGGATATACTCTTCCCACTTAGTGTGACAAAACTAAAAAAGAAACAGATGATGGGAGGTGGGAAAAGGCACATCCTCCTTTTTCTGCTTTGATGGATAAGTGGTGTATGGGCAAACAATAGGGAAGCGGAGTGTAGTCTTCTTGACGGTTGGTAGAAATTTAGGTGGTGGGTAATGTAGGTGGGTTGTGTAGAGCTTTGTGTGCGTGGGTCAGCAGCTTCAATATGCACCTCTTCTGCATGGGGAGCCAGTGGAGTTGCCTGAGGTCATGTGGGATCGTTTGAGAAGTTTGAGGATGAATCTGGCTGCAGCATTCTGTATGGTTTGAAGTCCTTGTAGGAGTTGGGAGGTGATTCCTACGTAGAGGGCATTGCTGTAGCCTAGTCAACTGGTGATGAGGGCTTGTGTCATGGTGCATCTTGTGTGCAGAGATAGCCAATTGAAGATCTTACATAGCATGCGCAGAGTATAATCATGGTTAATATTTAGCACTATTTTATGTCTGTTGCTGTCCTGGTTTTTGATTCTGAAAATCTGGTCACCCTACCTATGCTTCTCCTTTAAACATGTTGAATTGGCATGTTTCTAGTTGGCATATTTAACTTGCCTATAAGCAGGGCCACTGAAAGTATGCGCAGCCGTGGCGATTTTCACATAATTATAGATTTGTCATATTTGCCACTTAATCTGCAGATTTTTACCCAAAAAAATGTTTGATTCTAGCTCAAACGGTTGAAAAGTCACTATAAATGCAGCAACACTTGTTGCTGCACAGTGGAAGGCCCTTTGCACAGCTGGGGGATTAGTGTTCTGTTGCTTATTGCTTTATTTGGGTATTAAAATGGGACTGAGGTGCTGCCAATGTCCAGACAGTTTTACCAAAGTTAAAAATGACAAAATAATGAAGCAATACTATTACAAAATGTGACTCATAATTTGCCTTTTCCTGCTGCATAATTATATTTAACCCTGCTGCATAATTTGGCCCTCTCCTGCCACATAATTCCAGAGGCGCTGCCTAGAATTCCCTAGTGTACAGGGCAAAGTGTACACAGGGCCTGGAAGTTAAATGCCACTAGTGGACGGGCTTACTTATGCCTACTACCCCTCCTGGGATATAGGCCATAAACTAGAAGTTTCCAGCCACCTCTGTCCTGGGCTTTTTTTTGCCATCTGACTCCTGGTATAACCCATGTCTCTGCAGTCAGCCTAGAGGTCTTGGTGCCAGATGTTTCTTGGCCTTCCTCTTTTCCATTTCCCTGGAGGGCTTCAGGTCAGGGTTTGCCCAATGATGATTGATGAGGGCTTGTGGAGGGCGTGACCTATCCAGCCCCAGCATCTTTTCATAATTTCTTCAGGAGCAGGGATTTCAAAAGTCTTCTGCCATAGGTCATTGTTGCTGATGGTGTTTGGCCAGCAGATTTGGAGGATTTTCCTCATGCAGGTATTTATGAAGGTCTGGACTTTGTTGTTAATGGTCACTGTTGTCCTCACGTTTCTGCTCCATGTAGAAGGACCGATTTTATGTTGGTGTTAAAAAGCCTGATCTTGGTTTGCATGGTTGGATTCGTGGAGCTCTAGATCACTAGTGGAGTGCAGCACCTATACAGTGAAACAGTAGAGAGTATGGTAATAGTACATGTGTACATAAACTTGAGGGAAACTAAGTATAATTGAGTCCATTATGCATTACTGCAAGAAGATCTAGGCCATGTTTTAGCATTTTCTTCCAACAAACTTGATATTCCTTTTAGGAGATTTTAATGTGCAACTAAAACCGCATCAAGAAGTAAATGCTGGGAATTTATTGGAATAGTTTGATACCGCTTTCTTCTTTTCTCCCCCTACCAAAATTCCCAGTTATCTGCCAGATTATAAAGTTTTTACAGAGCTGAAATTTTGTCTGCCTCAGTGGACCCTTCTCTTTGGATATACCAGCTCACCGCAACTTTAGTCAAGGCAGCATGGTAGGGCCTCTAGACTTAACTGTATTTTTACCCAAGTCTTGCATTTTTCTCTGTTTGAGGATTGGCAAGGTCTCACGGATCAAATGGGCACCACTTTTCCCAAACAGTGAAACTTTTATTGAAAATGTCAAGAAGAGATGTAGTTATACCACTGGCCATTAAATTTCCAAGGCACTTTGAATGCTGTTTCTTATTCTAGCAAAAGATGTTCATAAAGCTTCGGAGGCTGGTAAGATTCCGTACCCATGGTCATGAAAAACTTGGATATAGTGTGGTGCCTGAGGAATCCTGGGCAAAGTTTATATCTACTCTATATAATGGAAAGTGTGATGTTGTCCTCCAGGTTATTAGCCATATAGGTAATGAGGCCATAGGGCTCTTTTCTGTTTCATCTTTAAAAGATACTCTAACTAAAATCAGGCTTACTCGTGCAGCAGGGATCGATTTTCTGCTGGCAATTATAACAAAATCTAATCTGGATTGGTGGGCTAAATTATTTTCCGAGGCATATAAAGCTTTTATTGTAACAAGTGTTTACCTTTCAAATTGTAAAGAGACTATTATTAAGCCCTTACATAAACGGTGACCAGATGTCTCCCAAAAAACTATTAGCTTATTAGCCCTATAGATGTGGGGGCTAAGATCTACGTGAAAATATTATTGCATAGTCTTAAACTATGATGAATTATGATTCTGTTAGAGAAGAGCAATTTTACAGAAGAGCTTTCCTCAGTAGATCATTGTTTTAGCCTCTGGGAAATCATTGAAGCGGGTACACTTTATACTTGCTTTTGTTGATTTTCAGTCTGCATTTGACCTGGCAAACAGAGAAACCCTGTGGTCAAAATTAAAAATAATAAAAATCAAGATATTTTAGGAATGTTGAGTGAACTCCACACAAATGATTGGGCCAAAGTAATGGTGAACTAAAGGGGGAGCATCTCAAGGAAAATAAATATGGAGAATGGTTTGTGCCAGGGGTGTGTATTGGCCCAAACACTTTTTGTAATGTATTTAGTCGATTTACCTAAGATTTTACAGGCTACTCATTCTTTTTCACCCAAAATGGGGGACAATCACATCCTGTGCCTTCTTCATGCAGATGAATTAATAATTGTAGTTGGGACTCCGGATTACCTTAAAAGGAAATTAGATGAATTTAAGAAGTATTGCAGAAGTAATGATTTAGTAATTAATTTTGATTAGTTCAAAATTATGACATTTGGCAAAAAGCAAGTAGGGTGCAGGGTGGACCATTGGGGATACTTCGGTTGAGGAAGTGACAGAAACTAAGTACCAAGGATTAACTTTTCATAATCTCTTTTTGGAATTTGTACATCGATACACTGAAATTCAAAGCACCATCAACCATTGGAGGTTTGAAAACATTTAAAAGTGATTATGATGGATCCTTGCTTTAACCATTCCTTGCTGCATACAGTGCAGTGGTCCTCCCACAATATTTGTAAGAGGGGAGGGTCTGAGTTTGAGCGGGTACCAAGATTGGTAGAAGGTCTGTGTTTAAAGAATTTGCTTTCCTTTCCGAAACTTGCAATGATCCAAGCAGTCAGGATGGAATTTGATTTGAAACCATGGTCCGTTATTTGCTCATTTGCTCCATGAGATTTTGGGATAAATTTAATACAGTCCGAGCAATTAGCAGTAGCAACCTTATGTAGTAATTAAATAATAAAAAGTGATCTTAAAACGGGCCTGGAAGTAAGTTGCACGACATGACAAAATTCTACAAATAAACAACTATAATGTTGCACTGGCCACTGCTCTTTCAAGTAATGAATTAATTAACTGATCTGTGTGAATCCTGGGAATCCAATACCTCCTTTTCAGTATTTGTAAGGTTTGCTTAATTGTGCAATGCATAATACAGTTTTGAGATTTAGAATTGTCTTTACCCACTCCAGTCTCACCCGGCTACCATGACCTCTTCTTAGAACTCAGGAAGCCTATGTGCTGTGGGTTAAATATGCAAATAACTATATTTCACACAACATTTCACACTATATTTGATGGCCATTAGTTTTTTAGTTGTACGTCGTAAATTATTTTACAATTGTTTTTTTATTTTATTTTTAAATATAAGGTGAGATCGGCAGTTTAGAGTATCCCTGTTTCGTGTGTAATATATGGATGTAGCACGTGCATTGGCAAGATTTTGAATAATGTTTAAATGATTTTCTCATTTTAATTTTTAGGGTTGTTATAATATTGTTTTAATTAATTGTTATCTGGTTTAAGGGACATTGTTCCAAATATGGACTGTGGGGCTGTAGGCATCCTTTTTGACACTACAGTGTCAAATCCAGCTTGAATGTCAAAACCGGTTTGTCAGGTTTTCTGCGTTCACATATAAGACTTGGGTACACTTAAAAGGAGAGAAAACTGGCTACTAAAATAATTCTTGTGGATCCGCTGCCTGCTGAAGTGCTCGGATTTTGTCCTACCCGACATCTGTCTCTTGGTTTGTTGAGGTACAGTATCTGCTCCAAACTGAATTTTAGTGTTAGATGTAGGAGGACACTAGGATTACAATAGTACACTCTCCACAATCAACCCCAGTTTAATGTGGCTGAAAGGTGTTCTCTCTTGAAACTGCCTAAAGTGGGCAGAGTTGGGCCGGAACTTTTACCCCATTGGTTAGGGCGTGCCCACCTGATAGCTAGTGTCAGGCAAACATGTAGCCCCTCCAGACACCCACTCCAGAACACTTCTGGACTTCCTGAAGAACAGAAGGTGACTGGCCTGCTGTCTGTGACCTGAGAGGAGCACTGAAGGACCAGACCTTCTCTGTCTTCTACACTGGGCAAATAATTTAACTGCAAGGATCATTTGGCAGACCTCCTGTGTGGCCACAGGGAGGAAACAAGCTAAAAGAGCTTTATTCCTGGAAGTACCTCCCTGACCACAGGCAAATAAAACTGGACTGGACCCTGCTGCACATCTACCAACTCACACAGTGGCACAATGTCACACAATTACTGGTCCCTTCAGACAGTCAATCAGTGAGGAGCCGAAATCACAAGTTGGCAGGAAAGACAGCTGGAAAGCACTGCACAGAGTGACTTTCCAACTCATTTGTTTTGGAGGCTGTAAGCAGTTAATGTCCATTAGGGGATGTGATAACACCGCAGGACTTCGGCGACAGCCTAAGCAACCCGTTGTTTTTTTTTTTGTTGTTTTTTTTTATTTATTTTTAGGAGGGGAGCGATACGAGGGGTGGATTTGGTGGAGGGCACAGTGCTTCCCAGGTAGCACTAGACACGTGGCTCTGTTCCCTTCTGACATTGTGAATTTTTTTTGTAAGTTGGCAGGTCTGCTTCTTTTAGCCTCTGACCCTTTGTGAGTCTTCAAGTGCCTCCCTTGATGTCCTGGAGTGGTGTTATAAGTGTACCCCAGTTGTGGATTGGGATTTAAGGCGCTAATTCAGAAGGTAAAACCTTTGGCCAGAATGAACCTGGTTGGTGTATTCACCACATTCTCCATCTTGATCAGCACATTCGAGCCTAGATCCCGCTCTGCCGCAACCAACAACTTGCCATTGGCATTTTGTGCTTTTTGGCATGATTTCTACTTACAAATTTAAAAATTCATATTTACAGTTCTCCTTATTGAATTGAATTCCAAATTCTTTCGTGACAATCCGACCATGTCGGTGCATGATAATTTGTTTATATGTAATATCCCATTGTCACGAAGACTGGGTTTGTTCCGTTAGGATGATCATTATTAATCAAGGCATATTAAAATTAACGCAGCTTCACAACAACAAGAGTAAGGAGTTGATTTATGGATCCAAGGTCATGAGGGCTTGATTTGACTGTGCTTCCATGGAATCTTCAAATCTGGAAATAGCTTTACCTCATACAGTTTTGAGTTCGAAGGTGGAAGACATGTGAGGACAGTACATCTTAACTGTGATTACTCAGAAAAAAAATTATACAGTTTGTATGCATTGGATCGTATTGTAAAGTGTACATACACAGGTTGCTTGGCTTCAATGGAAACTGCTTTTCACTAGGAGAGGGGCCTCAATTGACAACTGGATTATGATAATTAAAAGGTAGCTGTAAAATGCCATGGTTTTGCTGCTTCCAGATCAAAGGAAGAGACCTTAGTGAGCGTAGTTCCACAGGAAGAGAGGGATTCCATTCTTTGGCTGCAGCGACAGAGGAAAGCCTTTCCGCCAGAGGTAGTTGTTGCTGCCAGATGAATAACAAACAAAAATTTGCTCCAGGTTTGCAGTGCTAAATAGGGGCTACAAATACAGAATTTAGAGATGAAGAAGGAAAGAACATGCCCATGCAAGATGTTGTAAATAATATCTACAGACTTGCCAATTACCCTGTGTTCTATTGTAGCTGTTACTGAGATTAGGCGAACTACTGTGTTTTGAACCAGCTTAAGTCTTCCATTTTTTTTTTTTTTTTTTTTGCTAGAGCCAAATAGCAGGTGTTTGCATAATCCAAGTGCGATTGAATAAGCGCGGTCATCACTTGCGGTAGTTTGTTGGCATGATAGTTGATAATCATTTTTAAAACATAAAAAAAAAAAAAGCTGAAGTTGCCAAAGACAGGTGCTGGACACCTTTGAAATTTGTAATTTTGGGGGCAGTCTTATCTTCGTCATACGTTTTTGACAATATTCATAGGGTGGAGAGAACCTTAACAGTTACTGAATCAAATGTGTGCTGATAATGTGATTGCTAATGCACAGTTATCTAAATGGGTTTCAGCCAATGTAGTAGCACAAAAATCTGGCATGCTAGAATGTTAGTATGTCAGAATGGTAGGTCAGGGGCATTCGTCAGGGTTGGAGCACACGCAGTAAGTGGGGTGCTCAAAGTGAATAATGTATGGCCTACCTGAACAAGTAGTTCACAGTGGGGTAGGTCCCGGGGTTGGGGGCGGTTTGCCTTTGGTCTGGCTAGTGCCGGGGTGGGGTTTTCCCTTGTAGTCACACTCACTCCAAAGGGAATACCATGGGGGGTACTAGCCAGACCAGAGGCAAACCGCCCCCAACCCCGGGACCTACCCCACCGTGAACTACTTGTTCAGGTAGGCCATACATTATTCACTTTGAGCACCCCCACTTACTGCGTGTGCTCCGACCCTGACGAATGCCCCTGACCTACCAGCACCTAGTGAGGGCAGAAACATGTTGGTCATACGTATTTCTTTTTAGACTCCAAGAGACATTATTCTCTAACGAGCCTCTCCCCCTTGTTCTTAGTCTTACCAGCATGCACCATCATTAAAACTAGCAGTAGCTACTGGTGACATGTTTGGTAATTTTAATTTTATTATTCACCCCTTCTGGATCTATGTAACTATCCAGTCAGCTTAATTTCAGCACTCCCTCTGGTTCTTTTAACCAAGAGGTTGAGTCCACCCAAGTAGTATCATCTTACTTGGGTGGGGCTAGGTGGTCAAATGATGAAGCAAGACACTATTATGTGTGTGAGACCACCTAGTCCGTAAGGGAAATCCCCCCTCCCCCTGTAGGACAACACAGCACCCCCTTGCTTGGACATTTTCCAACCATGATTTTCCGCCCTAGGATTTAAAGCGACCCAACTAATACCGGGCACTGAATGAAGACTGACCTAGTCTTACCCTCAGTTCCTACTACCCCACACCTTTTGTGATTATATATATTGCTCAGACGTCATGGCATTACATTTCTTAAAAACGATTTTTATATCCCAGCATCCAGTGGTTTGGTTGAAAGGGCTAACACATTTCTTGAGGAAGGTGTACAGACTGCTTTGACCGGTAATTTAAATGTGAAAACTTACCTAAAAGGAAAGCTATTTACTTAACATTGTATATCACATTCAACTACAGAAGTATCACCTCTCATTTATTGAGAGAGAGAGAGAGCGAGAGTAGCACCAAATTGAAGCCTATGTTGAGGCACAATGCTTTTTCTGTGTCATCCAAAGTGATTAATGAAGTTAACATAAAAGCTCAGGAGAAATTGTTTTGATGGAGAGTGCCAGCTTCAAATTCCTCACCTTTTGAATATTCCTAAGGCATCAGACTGGATCAGAAAACTTTAAAGTAGTAACTCGATGCGCCAGTAGGCAGGGCTGTGCTCTTCCGTACTGACGTCGTAGTTCTGCTTTGGAAATTACGTGTGGAGCATATATAGGCGCTGCTCCTGTGTTCTGATGTCAATAACTTTCTTTCCTCCCCACCAGATACAAATCGGGTGCTAACCCTTGTCTCATTCAGACTCTTACCACGATTTAAATATGCTATTCAGTGTGCATGTCACCCACAAGAACAACAAGTTTTAAGTCCTAAAAGGAGTGTTGCAAACAAATGTGTGTGACAGACCCTTATCAGGTTTGCCTGGGGTAAAGCCACAACTTTAAGGACTTCAGTAACTGCGTTGATGAACCCGAGGCCATAGGAGACACAAGGTGAAATTCTACATCACAAAGCACAGGAAGACTCTGCGTCCAAGTTGAAAGATCAGTCCCGTTCCCGTTTGAGATCTAGAAGTCACAGGTGTTGTTCCAGAGGTATGTCAGCATCTCTATCTAAGTCTTCAGGTAAGTCAAAGAAAAAACACTTGAAATCTAAGTGGGACTTGGTCCCTTCCTGCTACTCACGCTCCTGGCTCAGACTCTTGGATTCTTGCCAACTCCCTCTGACATGCCTGCAGGCCCAACGAAGCTGAGAGTTTCTTCACCTAGGTTCCCCCTCTGCGTCAGTTGGACCCTTTAGGGCCTCCTCCAGCTGTAGTCTCCACTACAGCGCCATAGTCCAAACCAGTTCCAGGTACTTCGAAGCCGACTCCATCAATGAGGGCGGACGAGGTCCCAGTTATCCTCTCTGAAGCAGTCAGCGTGGGCACGTCCTCAACTGAAGCCATGCTCTGTCTCGCTGGATACCATACTTCCCCCACCAAGACGAACATACACCTTGCATTCTCTGTTTGGCATGGATTTGGATAATGACTACAATGAGATAGGCTACCTTATCGTTTGGAGAATTGGTAAGATTACCTGCATGGGGCTAGAGCCTTGATACCTCTCCTGAGTCGGGGCTCCTCTCACCTCCTGCACCTACCACGAAGGACAGTACTTGCGCATGGCTGCCGAATTCCTAGACCTCCAGCTCCCCACATTATAGGTCAAGATGAGTGTTACAGAATCAGCCAGGGCACAAGTTCACTGAGCCAATCTTGCCTTTTAACAAGGCACTTACATGTAGCTTTTTGGGGGCATGGGCCAAAACATATAGGCCCTCATTACAACCCCGGCGGTCGGTGTTAAAGCGGCGGTAACACCGTCAACAGGCCGGCGATTAAAAAAAACAAAAAAAAAAAAGAGATCACGACCACGGTGGAAACCGCCAGCTTAGACAGCCACTTTAACACTCCGACTGCCACGGCGGTAGCAACAACCACCGCGGCTGTCACCGCCAACAGACAGGCGGAAGACAATGTACCGCCCACACTAATATGAGAGGCCAATCTGCTAGCTTTTCCGGGGCGGTACCAATGCCATCAAAAGCACGGCGGAAACAGTACATCGAAGGGGAACCACTCACCTTTTGACACTCCGCGAAGAACCAGGACGCCATGGAGCCCGAATTGCAGATCCTCCCCATGTTGGTGTATCTTCTCATACAGCAGGAAGTAGAAAGAAGGCAGTGGCGACAACGGTGAGTACTGTACCTAGCACACAGGGGAGGGTAGGATGGAAAAGAGAGTGACACACACGCGGCATGCAACCCTCCCACCCTCACCCACAACATACACACAAACACATCCAACAACAATACTGATACACCCTGTCACCCCCTGGAAGAACGCAAGGACAAAAGGAAATGAGTCTAACCAGTGTTATATTGGAACATACAGATATGGCAAGAAAAAAACAAATAACAGTATATACAAAAGTTCACATTATATACACAAGGCCGTACACTGTCCCTTGTAAATGTCGGTGGACCAGTGGTCCAAAAAAGCATGGACGATGCCCACACATGACACCTGCCTCAAAACGGAGAGAACACTGCAGGGGCATCAGGTCGAAAAAAACACGTGCACCTCAGGGGGAAGTGGATGGGGGTGCACCTCAGCCGGAAGATGCTACAACGCCACTGCCCCTCGAGGGGCCTCCATGCCCACTGCTTGGTCCTGGGGAGTGCAACGCCACAGTCTCTCAAGTGGGTGGTTTGCCCACTGCTTGGTCCTGGGGAATGCAAAGCCACAGTTTCTCAAGTCGGTGACACGTTCCACTGGTTCTGGAGGAGCCATTGTGCCCAGTGCGCTTGATCCTGTCAAGGATAGGGGGAGTGGATGCATATCTCCACAGGTTCTGGAGGAGGCTTTGTGCCCAGAGTGCTTTATCCTGCCAAGGATAGGGGGAGTGGATGCATCTATCCACTGGTTCTGGAGGGGGCTTTGTGCCCAGAGTGCTTGATCCTGCCAAGGATAGGGGGAGTGGATGCATCTATCCACTGGTTCTGGAGGGGGCATTGTGCCCAGAGTGCTTATTCATGCCAAGGATAAGGGGGAGTGGATGCATCTATCCACTGGTTCTGGAGGGGGCATTGTGCCCAGAGTGCTTGATCCTGCTAAGGATAGAGGGAGTGGATGCATCTATCCACTGGTTCTGGAGGGAGCTTTGTGCCCAGTGATGCTGCACCTGCGGTGTGGCAGTTACCCTCCTGTCACCTGGGTGTCTGAGCCACGAGATGTACTTTGAACAGGTAGCATGATACTCCATCGAGGCAGAGTCACACTCCATCCTGCGGCGACTTAGGCTGCCAACTGCTGCTCATGCCAGTGCTGGGGGTGGTGCCTCAAGTGGCGTGTCCAGGGTCCAGGACGCCACCTGCAGCCTCAGTCGGCTGCCCACTGGTGATGCTGCTGACGTCTGATATAGTGGTACTGGCTGGGCACGTGGCAGTGCAGATGGTGGTGCTGGTGCGGCGGTGGATGCGGCGGAGATGCTGCCGGTGCTGGCTGTGGTGCAGGTGTCTGTTGTGGTGGAGGGAGACACCATACTGTCTCCTGCAGCCTCGGATGACTGATCCTTGGGGAGGATGCTGCAGACTGACGTTGTGGCAGAGGCGGTGCAAGTGGCGGTTGTTGCGGCGGTGGTGACTGTGGTACAGGTCGCTGGCATTCCTGAGGAAATGGTCACCAAGCCCTCACCAGGAGGCATCGTGCCCTTAGGTGACTTGCCCTTTGTCTTGTGTCCCTTCCCCACCTTGGCAGTCGCTGCTGGGACCTTGGCACTGTCCTATCTGTGTTTGGGTGAGGCCTTGCTGGGTGGGTGGTGCGACTTTGCCCTGCTGGAAGCCGGTCCCTTTTTGACCTTGGCAGGTGGCGGAATCGGGTGGTCCTTCACATCTGTAGGTGGCACACTGGCAGCTCTGACAGGTGCCCCCTTTGATCTGCCGGGACTTGCACTGATCACAGCAGAGGTGCTGGGTTGGGATCTAGACATCCTGGCCCTAGGTGACGGGCTGGAGGCTGTTGTGAGGTGGATGGCTGAGTGGGTGTGTGCCTGCGTTTGTGTACTTTAGGAGGAGGGCTCACAGACACACTGGGAGAGGATGAATGGTAGTGGGGGTTGTGATTACACATCAGCGGTGTGTTGTGATGGGCGTGCTGGTAATGGAGGCAGTGGCTGATGATGTAGTGCATGCAAGTGTGAGTGGAGACGAGACTGTGAGGGAGGTGGGCGACGTGGAGGAGGGGGACACAGTGGAGGAAGTGGATGTTGGTATGTGTGCATAGGTATGGTGCTTGTGTGAGTGCCTGTGTGATGTGTGGTGCTTATGTTTTCCTGAGCCACTTTTGTCTGTTGATGTGTGTGCATGCTGGTCTGAAGGTGTGTTTGGGATAGGCTGAGGTAGGGGGGATTGGGTTGGGCTAGTGGAAGTTGGAAGGGGGAGGCTGGACACAGGGACAATGGCTGACATCAGTGCTGAGGCCAGAGCCTGAAATGCTCTCTGTTGGGCTGCCACGCCAAAATGAATGCCCTCCAGGTTTGCATTTGTTTGCTGCAAATGCCTCTCGACACCCTGGAGGGCATTCAGAATGGTTGACTGCCCAACAGTGAGGGATCTCAGGAGGTCAATAGCCTCCTCACTGAGGGCAGCAGGGCTGACTGGGGCAGGGCCGGAGGTGCCTGGGGCAAAGGAGATGCCCACCCTCCTGGGTGAGCGGGCACGGGAAACACGCTGAGGGGCTGCTTTGAAGGCGGTGCTGGTAGGAGGGGTGGCCGCTGAACCTGTAGTTGGGGTGGGCACAGAGGTGTCTGCCACCGCCAGGGAGTTTCCATCTGAGGAGGAGTCGCTGTCGCCCCTATGCCCTAATGTCCCCGTCATGCCCTCCTGTCCCTCGCCCTCCGCCCCACTGGTGCCTTCACCCTCTGTTGATTCACTCTCATGGGCCATGTGGGATGCAGCTACCTCCGTCGCCGGTGCCTCTGCTCCTCCTCCTGATGATGCTAATGCACACAAGGACAGGGTGCCAAAACTAGAACGAGGGCAAAGACAGAGGACACACATGGTCAATGCCAGCAACACCACTACAGTTGGCGCACACAACACACTGAGCTGCCCTATGCACTGGGCCTTGCCCAACCAGTCACTATGGTAGTCACCAGCCCATGGGGTACAATACCTAATGCCAGCACATGCACACCTGACACCCACAGGACCCTTCACACTAGTAGCTGCCCAATTGTACCATTGGGTTAACGGTGCTTCTGAGCCTGCAAACAAGGGACATACCCTGGCATGACCGGCCTGGCCTACGGGCACCCACAGCCCGCACTCCCCACCCAGCTAGTTCCTAAACCGCGCATAGTCAGCTTTATGACACTGTACTCGCACCCTTGTGGCTGCTGTGATTCCCTCAAGCGCCCATCCAACTCCAGATAAGCCACCGCCAGGATGCGGAACATCAGGGGGGGCATGGTGCGACGGGCACCCCTTCCACGTTGGGAGGCCAGCCCCAGCTGGGTCTCTGCCGTCTTCTTGCTCCAGCGGCGCAGGTCCTCCCATCTCTTGCGGCAGTGGGTGCTCTGTCTGTGATAGACCCCCAGGGTCCTCACTTCCTTGGCGATGGCACGCCAAATACCCTTCTTCTGTTGGGCGCTGACCTAGAGGGAAGGTACAGAAGGAAAGGAAATTACTCATCCGTCCGGACCATCATACTTATTGCCCACCACTTCGTCCGCCTACCTTGAAGCTGCACAACGCCAGCGCAGTTACCTAATTTCCCCTTGTCCCTCCTCACAAGTCAGGCAGCCGCCATTTCAGTGGTGCACATGGCATGGGACCTAACTGAGTCACAGCACATATTGGCACTTATGCAGACTCACGATTTCACACACGGATTCTCTAACATTACTTTAGACACAGTTGTGCTACCTATGTGGTAAATGACCCTCTGCTCACCGTTCTCCAATTAGAGCCAGACCTGATTTCAGCTATCCGCCAACCCACAGGTATCCCCCATCTAGTGCAGGTCCTGTCAGTGCTCCATTTCCTGGCAAGTGGCTCCTTCTAAACTACAGTGGCCATGGCATCTGGGATGTCGCAGTCAATGTTTTCTAATGTGTTGAGCAGGGTGTTGTCTGCCCTGCTGAAACGCATGCGCAGCTACATCGTGTTCCCCCAGGTGGATGATTTGGCCACAGTGAAAGCTGACTTCTATGCCCTGAGATATATCCCCAACATCATTGGTGCCATTGATGCTACACATGTGGCATTTGTCCGAAGACATGAACAAGTGTACAGAAATAGAAAAAGCTACCATTCGATGAATGTGCAAATGGTGTGTTTGGCACACCAGTACATATCCGATGTGAATGCCAAGTATCCTGGCTCTGAGCATGACACCTATATCTTGAGGAATAACAGTATCCCTTATGTGATGGGCCAACTCCAGAGGCACCGGGTGTGGCTAATAGGTGAGCCCAAGGTCCCTACACAGTATGAGTAGGTGTCCCCCATTCTGCCTTCTGCTGTGTGTACTGCTGCCAAACAACCGTCATACATTGGTATGAGTAAATGAACATTTACATCGCAATTTGTTGCTAATGTTGTGATAATACATTGGTGAAAGATCAGAGTGACTCTAATGGGCATAGGGGCATGTGCAAGGGGCTGGGATGATGGCAGAGGAAGGTCCATGGTAGAGTCCAGTCTCTTGGTATCACAGGTGCAATATCCAAGGGGGCATAGGAAGGGGAGCAACGGCAGTTCAAGGTGGACAGGGTAACAGAGTGGGACAAAATGGTGGCAATCAGGAGAGTCCTATATCCTGGCGGGGGTCTTGGCAATGTTCTCTGTCTTCTGCCTGGATCGCAGGGACCGTTTGCAGGGTGGTTCTCCTTCTGCAGGGGGTGGGGTGCTGGTGGCTTGTTCGGCCTGTGTCGGGGCCTCCTATACACTAGCGCTGGCGGAGGTGGAAGGCTGTTCCTCGGTTTGGCTAGTGTCAGGGTCCCTTTGTTTGAGCTACTGCCTCCGTCATGGTCTTGCCCATATCAGCCAGCACCCCTGCTATGGTGACCAGGATGGTGTATATTTTGGTGAGGGCATCCCTGATCCCCATGTAGTGTCCCTCCTGTAGCCTCTGGGTCTCCTGAAACTTGGCCAGTACCATGCCCATGGTCTCCTGGGAATGGTGGTATGCTCCCATGATGTTGGAGAGTGCCTCGTGGAGAGTGGGTTCCCTGGGCCTGTCCTCCCCCTGTCGCACAGCAGTCCTCCCAGCTTCCCTGTTGTCCAGTGCCTCTGTCCCCTGAACCGTGTGCCCACTGCCACTGACCCCAGGTCCCTGATCGTCCTGGGTTAGTGGGGTTGCCTGGGGACCCTGTAGTGGTGGACACACTGCTGATTGACGTGTCCTGGGGACAGTGGCATGTGCCAGCTGGGTGGGTGCTGTGCTGGTGTTTCCTCAGGGGGAAGGTTCTGTGGTGGTTTGGGACTGTGGCAGGGGAACCGACTGTCCAGAGGTCCCAGATGGGCTAGGCTGGTCATCCTGATCCAGGCGTTCAGAGCTGCTGTCATCACTGTGGGCCTCTTCTGTGGGGGGACTGGATATAGCTGGCACCTCCTGTCCGGTGACGTTGGGTAGGGGTCCTGTTGGGATGCAAATGCATTTTTGTTGTATCTGTGTGTGATATCTTGTGCAATGGGTGTGTTTCCCTGTATAAATGTGTTTGCATTGTCGCCTTGGCCTTGTGTGATTGCTGATTAGGTGGGCTGGGTGAGTCTATCTAGTATGCATGCTGTGGTGATGGGTGTCCCTGCAGGTCTGTGATGGGTGTCCATGCATTGTTGTTGCATGCAGGGCTTGGTATTGGGATGGGTGGGTTGTGATAGTGGGGTATATGTGATGTGTTGGAGTGATGGGGGTGAAGGTAAGGGTAGGAGTTTGTGATGCCATGCAGGTAGGGTGGGGGGATAAAGAATTAAAGATTTGCCTTACCAGAGTCCAGTCCTCCTGCTACTCCTGCGAGGCCCTCAGGATGCATGATCGCCAACACTTGCTCCTCCCATGTTAGTTGTGGGGAGGAGGTAGGGGTCCACCGCCAGTCCTCTGTACAGCAATCTGGTGTCTTGATACCACGGAATGTACTTTCCCCTGTAGGTCGTTCCACCTCTTCCTGATGTCATCCCTGGTTCTTGGATGCTGTCCCACGGTGTTGACCCTGTCAACGATTCTGCACCATCGCTCCATCTTCCTTGCAATGGACGTCTGCTGCACCTGTGATCCGAATAACTGTGGCTCTACCTGGATGATTTCATCCACCATGACCCTTAGCTCCTCCTCAGAAAACCTGGGGTGTTTTTGAAGTGCCATGATGTGGTGTGAGTGATGTGTGGTGTGCTGTGTTGTGATGTATTATGTGATGTGCATGAATGGTGTGTGTGTATGTGATGGTGTTCTGTGCCTCTGGGTGAAGGTGTGGTCTTTGCTTTTCTCTCTCTGCTTGTTCTAACTTTTTTGTTGAAAGGGTTGTGGGTAAAGTGGGTGTGTTTTTTATAGTGGTGAGGGTGTGGTGTGTGTATGTGTGTCAGGTGTGTGTATTTTGAATTATCCAATGTGGTTGTGTTTTGTAAGTGTGTTTGTATTTGAAGCGCAACGGTATGTCCCGCCAATGGTTTACCGCGGTTGAAAGACCGCTGCGGTGATTCGTGGGTTATGATACTGTGGGCGTATTCCTGTTGGCGTGACGGTGTGGGTTTTGGTATCGCCAGTTTATCACTGACCTTTGGTGTGGGGGACTTGTGTGGGTGTCTGTATAGTGGCAGATTTCTCTGTGTGGGTCATAATTCCCGTAGCGGAATACTGCAGCGGTCACGGTATGTTGGCGACCGTCGGCACAGTGGTAAGTGGAATTTACCACCAGGGTTGTAATGATGGCCATATTTTCTTACCTGACTGTATTTTGCAGCTTGAAGAATTTTCTGAATTCACAAGCTGTGTATTATTCTGCCATCTAGTGCTTGGGTCTGGAATTGTCTCCCAATTTTTTTTTTTTTTAAATCCTTCTTCTTGTTTTGTTTTTTTGCTTTTGTTGGGTATCTACGTACCTCCATTTGGTGTTCCCTTGTGTCGCTGTCATGCTACCTCCAGAAGCTCCTACCTTTGGTTGCAATCTTCGGATTCTTTTTTTGCTTTCATGTCCTTGGTGGAGTTTGGTAGGGTCGCTTGTGAATCCAGAAAAATGTTCAAGCTGCAAAACTTCACCCACAGGTAAGAAACTATACATTTTGCAGCGTGAAACTTTTCTGGATTTACATGTTGTGCATTGACTATGTAGTGGTTTGTTATTATTGTGGTGGTTCGGTTGAAGATGAGCATTGATTGATAATGATTGATAATGCAGATGCTGTAAGACTTTTTTCCCACTTGTGCTTCCTTGTTCTCTATACAATAGTGTTTTGCCAATGTGTGTATAGATGACCATGTTGCTGCCATCCAAATGTTTTGTAGGGGTGTATTTACTAGAAAAGCAAAGGTTGCTCCCTTCTTCCTTGTAGAATGAGCTCCAGGTGCTCACAGCAGTGTTTTCCCTGCGTTTTTTACTGGTCTTCCTAGAAAATAGTTTGCAAAAGAGGCGAAGAGGTGTTTAGTTTTACTGGGGTTTTGACCTTTCAGTGTAATACATAACAACCCGTCTTGCATCTAATATACATAGTGCTCTTTCAGCACATTTTAGGGGTTTTGGAAAAAACTTGGTATTTGATACTGTAATTTATGTGGGATAGTGAAATCACTTTTGGCCTGAACAGAGGTTCAGTTCTCATTACAGTTCTGTCCTTGTTCACTTGAAAATATGGTTCTTGTAATCTGAGCACCTGCATCTTGCTTACTCTGTGTAAAGAAGTTATAGCTTCTAGAAAAACAGTATTTACAGTGAGCATTTGTAAAGTTGATTTGTGTAAAGGTTTGAAAGGGGTCTTCAATAACTGTGTGAGAACTACATTTAATATCAAAGTAGGTGCTGGTACCTTCTTTGTTGGTGCAATCGTTTTTGCTCCTTCCAAAATCCTTTCTACTACTGGCGCTGTGGAGAAACTTCTTCCTTTGTGGCCCTTTGTATAAGCCACTATAGCTGTTAAAATGTACTTTTAAAGATGCAGAGGTCAGTTTGCAATCTAAAAGATGTTTTAAATATTTTAACACCGTTTTTTATCCTTGTATTTTTCTTAGTAGTCCCTGTTTATAAAACCTTAGTGAGTATATCTCCCATTTAAATATTCAGCAGTTTCTAGTTTTGGTTTCCTTGCCTCTCTAAGGACAGCCATTTTATTTTCTGGCATCTTTAGATGTCCAAATTCTATGTCCTCAGATGCCATGCTGGCATGTGTGCATCCCATTCTATGTGAGGCATGTGTTGTAATTGTCACTGTAATATTTGGTTGTGCAAATGCTTTCCCTTGAGTTAACTTTTATCTGTTCCACACCGCTAACTTGCTTCTACGTTCTGCATGACTACCACTAGATCTTCCTAGCTCCCTGTTGCTTGTGAGACATGTAGTTGCAGACATGTAGTTGCAGATTCCTTACCTTAAAATTTCCCCCAGGCATCAGTCTGGATCCAGAGATGTTTCTCAAGCAGTACCCCTACTCGCCGTTAGGTGGCGTTGATCGGGTCCGGTGGTGGCGGACGCACCAGGTATGATGTTGCGGGTCCTATTTAGTCACCACCCCAGCACGCTGACGTCACTTCTTTTCTTTCTGCGCCAGACAGCGCTGATCGGTCTTTATTGTCTGGCTCTTTTTCTCAAATTTTTGTTGATGTTTTTCAACTTGCTAACTCCTTGTGCGTCAAGGGATGTCATTCAGGAAGACTGGGTTCAAGCCCTGCGTGTCCTGTCACCAGCAATGTCTGTGATGGATCTGCACCTCGTGTACATTTGGTGTTTGGCGCATGTACCAGGCCATGCATCCAAAGGCTTTAAGGGAGCGGTCCCTGAAGCTGCTGGCAGCCCGATGCTCGACTCCACACAAGTTGAGATCCTGGTCGAGAGGAAGGTCCCGAGAGTTGTCACGGAGTCCTCCATCATTGTCGTCCCATTCTAAGTCCTTGGGACGATTGGGTAAGTCGAATCACAAGAAGTTGAAGAAAGCGAAACTTTCTTCGACTTCACCTCATCAGTCAACAAAGGAGCAGGAGTGTCACAGTTTCAATCCTCCAATCTCGGCCAACTCCATGTCTCCCTACGTTTCTGGGAGCTGGAGTGACCCCTGCTGAGCTAAGAGTTTTGTGAGGCCATGCACCTCATTTTTGGGCAGTCCAACACTGTTGGAGTATCTTCGGGCCCTGCGGAGTTGGAAGAGGCTCCTCCAGATTCCGCCACCAGCTGCTTCAGCTTCGACTCCTAGGGGCATCCATGGATCCAGGACAGCATCGGTTGTACCACCTCAACCTTCCCCGATACCGACGCTCCCGGCATCCCCATCCTCGGTGCTGACTCCGACACAGAACCAGATGGGTGTGGTAAGATAACTTCAGCGCCGATAGGAGTCGTGCCTCCGATGTCAAATCCTGAGCCTGTTTCTTTTGGGATAGAATACAGTGAGGAATGGGAGGGGTCGCTGGACCCTTTGGAATACCAGCTCCAAGAACCTGTGGACTGGTGCACGGACTTGGGTGAAACAAGAAGACTGGACACCTTTCTAGATACTGGCATGCTTTCTCCTCAGCTATGGAGGAGAGTGCTTCATATTCTATGGTGGTTTGGAGAGCAGCTGAGGTCCTGAAGGGTGGAAATGGCAAACATGCACCTCCGATAGGTGTCCCACAGTATATACGGCAAATCGAGTGTAAATGGTTAGGGAAGTCCGCCGGTGGTGCTGTATGGTTGACTACCCTGCCCACCCACTGGTAGCGTTATGTATTCTTCAATACATAATATTTTTACATATTACAACCAACGCTCACAATACAGTCGAAAAGAGTCCAACATTCATAAGTATTTCCAACAGCTCTGTTTGGTGTTGACAAATATTTTATTTCGAAATTCCAGTTTCCTTCATGCTTTCTATACAGTTCTTCAATAGAGTTAATTCGTACTTGACAGCCACAAGTCCACCTCTGCTATGGGCGTATTATGGCCTGTACCTTACTGAATACTCCTTACACCTTGGAGTAAGTTACTATTAGCAAAACTTTTGGAACAGAATACTCTATGTACTTCAGTGTGTGAACACAAGCCGTTACTACTTACGCCTGTGACACTGTGGATACGGATGCGACCTTATGACGCCTTGAACAATGTTGAATTTTCGGCCTTGATAAAGTCACTTGTGTGACGAAACACGTGTTGGCTGTCAAGTATGAATTAACTCTATTGAAGAACTGTATAGAAAGCATGAAGGAATTCGGAATTTCAAAATAAAATATTTGTCAACGCCAAACAGAGCTGTTGGAAATACTTATGAATTTTGGACTCTTTTCGAGTTTATTGTGTGTGTTGGGTGTAATATGTAAAAATGGTACCACCGCAAGCAGGGTGGGATGCCGTTGTGAACCCTTTGTCAGGAGGCTCCTCACCTCTGGGTGTGGCTGGAACAACAGGGCATATAACTGCTGGTTCAACATCTGGTGGGCTCTCTGTACGCCAGAGCATACTAACTCGGCTGACAATGCTTAGTCGATAACGAATAGCGTCTCCATCCGGAGGTGGCAAAAGGTCTCTTTCAGCAGTGGGGAGAGCCTTGATTAGATCTTTTTGTCTCCGCAGAGAACACACAATGTCCGCAGTATTGCACAAAAGAGTTTCCTAGGTGACCATCGCTCGTCAATGCTGTTTGTCTGGAGTGGAACTCAGGCCTCCTGTACACCTTTCCACCCATACCACTTCTGCCCAGAGTTCTCAAGAAGATCAAGAATGATCAGGCCCATGTCATTCTTGTGGTACTGGACTGGGCATGGAGAGTCTGGTATCCTGAGCTACTGGGCATGGCCATCCATCCTCTGATCAGACTGTGCCTTCTTATATGGAGATTGAGCGACAACAGCTGACAACTTTGACCTTCCGGCCGAAGTCTGTAACATAGTCTTGGCAGCCACACATCCCACCACCAAAACGTTATACGCCTGTCAATGGAATAAATTAATGGCATGGTGCACAGACAAGTCTGTTGACCCCCCCCCCCTGTCTGAGATCCTGTTGTTTATCCCTTCTCTGGCTCAGCAGGGCTCTGCTATGGGCACTCAAAGGTTATTTATCTGCTGTCTCTGCATTTTTGAGGTTGCCTGATCAACCTTCTGTGTTTAAAACTCCTACTGTTAAAAGGTTCTTTAAGGGTCTTACTCGTATGTTTCCTCCATCCACATTTATCCTTCTAAGGGAGAGGAAATACTCCACCGCCTGAACCCAAAAAGAGCATTGGCGTTCTACCTTGATTGTACAAAAGAGTTCTGTGTGGATGATCGACTCTTTGTTGGTTATGTGGGTGCAAAGAAAGGTCGGGCGGTACAGAACTGAACCATCTACCGATGGGTATACCCTGCATTAAAATCTGCTACGCACTGGAGAAAAAGCAAGCAACTGAATGAAGGTTTTGCGCTCATTCTACTTTGCCCGTTCGGTACTAAAGGGCTGCCTAGAATGATCTTAGTTCCTAGACCCACCTCCGGGAATGGTATTGCTTGGGTTTCCATTCTAAGGTAAAGAATCTGCAACTAGATGTCTCTGTCAGAGGGACAAGTTACTTACCTTTGGTAACGCCTTATCTAGCAGAGACAGTATCTGGTTGCAGATTCCTTACCGACATACCCATCCTCCCCGCTCTGTGAACTGATTTCTAGGGACCGGTACTTTCCTTTCAGGGTTTTACTTCTGACACACCAGTAGTTATTTTACTTTATGACTCTACGCTTCAAGTGTGGAAAGTTGTGAAAAACACATCAGTGCCCAGGGGTGGCAACTATATAGGACCCGCTACGTCCTATCCAGCAAGGACGATGCGGGACCCGGAACCGATCAACACCACCTAATACCTTGCAGGGGTAATCTCCAGATTCAGACTGACGTCTGGGGGAAATTCTAAGGTAAGGAATCTGCTGCTAGATATTGTCCCTACCAGATAAGGCGTTACCGAAGGTAAGTAACTTGTCTTTTGCAGCCATTTCTCTAATGGTTGCATGTGTAGTCTTGCATATGGAATAAAAGGTATGCAGGAAGCAGTCATTACTATCCACCATCCTCACTGTCAGAGCTTGCCCCTTTTGGTAGAGCTGAGTTTACTTCAGCAGAGCATTGGTTCTTTTCTCGCTGGGGTATACTTTCCCTTGGATAGAGGTGATCCTTCTTCCTAGAAACATTTTCTTTCTGTGGATGAATTCTCCATGTTTATTGAGAATCCCAAAGTAAGTAGTGTTTTCATTACTTGCTGTGTGTTTTATGCACTTTTTATGTGAGTTTGCTCTTTTGAACCATTTGTCTAGATAGGTATAGACGTGAATGCCTTGACTTTGCAGATGTGCTCCTACTGTTGCTAGGTGCTTTGTGAATACCCTTGGTGCTGATTTGATTCCAAAGGCTAGTACTTTGAACTGATAATGTTTTTGTCTACCACTCATCTGAGATTTTTGGTATTTTGTGTTCATTGGGATGAGCACCAGTTTAAACATTTGCCGCCATGCTTGGCTGCAATCCACCGGTTTTTCAGGGACTGTTCAGCCATCCCTCATGAACATGCCGTTTGACAGGACTCGCCTGCATGAGAACAAGGCAGATTCTGCTCTAAAATGGCTTAAGGAGAGCAGCGCCATGGCACACTCCCTGTCCCACCTTGCCAACTGTATCAGCCCTACCACTTCTTTTGTGGCTTCGGCAGAGGTGCACCACACCGCCAGCCAATTTGACCTCCTGAAGGCACCCAGTAATTTTGCGGCCAAGATCAACAGGCTGCACAGTTCAATACGTTCCCCAGCAGCACCACCTACCAAACCCCTTTCACATGGCCTGCTGGTAAGAGTCAGGATCCCACGATTCTTGCTGGTTTGGCAAGCCATAACACCGGACAAGTGAATTCTGCAAATTATTCAGAATAGCCATGACCTGCCGTTCCTTGCTCTGCTGCCACACCTTCCACTGTCCTCACAGCAACTGATTAAGGACCATCTCTCTGTTTTGTAGCAGAAAGTGCAAGGACCATCTCTCGGTTTCTTAGCAGAAAGTGCAAGCCCTTTTGGCCTAAGGGGCTAACAGGAGGGTGCCCATGCCAGAAGTAGGACATGGTTATTCTCGGGCTACTTTCTGATGCCCATAAAGGATAAAGGCTTGCGTCCTGTCTTAGACCAGCATTCATTAACAAGTTCCTTGGGAAGAAGAAATTGAAAATAATCACTCTGGCTCAGGACTTATGTACCCTGGAGACCAGATAGTGGTGTTGGACCTGCAGGGTGCCAATTTCCATAAATCCATCAGTGTTCAAGAAAGTGATGGCGGTAATAGTAGCACACCTTCAGAGGTACCAATCTTCCTGTGCCTCAGTGACTCGCTGTTGAAGGCCAGCTCACTCCAGGCAGTCGCCGCCCACCTCTAGAATATGGTGAACCTCATGTGATCTTTGGGGTTTATTATCAATGTGCCATACTCACCCCTGACATCTTCTCAGATACTCCCCTCCTTCAAAGCCCTTCTGGACGCCATTCAGTTTCATGTCTTACCACTGGAGAAAAAAGAGTCCAGAACATTTGGGCTGTGATCCTCCTCTTTAGGCCTCAGTCCTGGCTTTCAGTGAGGTCAACTCCAAGGCTTCTGCCCCCTCAAATCCTGCTGGTCGAGCACGCCAGGTGGTATATGTGGGCCCTGCAGTGGAATCTGAAGTCTCAGTGGAGTCAACATCATGGGGACCTCTCCAACTATGTTCAGATTACAAAAGATCTGCAGTGGTGGTTACTGGACTGCGATTGGGTCAGTGGAAGACCCCTTTTCTTTTCCCACCCAGAGCCGACAGTGGTGACTAATGTGACTAATGCATCACTTATGGGTTGGGTAGGCCATCTGCGAGAGGTGGAAATCCGACACCTCTGGTATCTGGCTGAGGCCAGGGTCCCTATCAACCTTTTGGAGCTTAGGGCTATCTGCTTGGCATTGAAAGCCTTCCTTTCATCCATCAAGGGGGGGCTGATACAGGTGCTTATGGACAACACCACTGTCATGTAGTAGTGCAAAACACAGGACGGGGTGGGGTCACGGACCCCTGTGCTGGAGGGCCCTGTACATCCTGGAAATGACTTGACCACCAAGGAATTTTCTTGTACTTGAAACACCTAGCAGAATCGTTGAATGCGAGTGTGGACAAGCCCAGCTTTCAAAGCCTAGCGGATCACGACTGGCAGATAAACCCAGAGGTGGCATGAGGTATTTTCTCGCAAATGGGGAGAACATTTGCTCGATCATTTCGCCACTGCCAAGAACACACAGTGTCTGCACTTCTGAGTGTTGGAGTTTCAGAGGTGTCTTTTGCACAGAGACCCGTTCAGCCTTTGATGGAACTCTGGGTGCCTGTATGTCTTCCCACCAATACCAATCCTGCCTGAATGCTTAAAAAGAGCAAGACCAGCTGGGCCCAAGAAATCCTGATGGCCCCAGTTTGAATATGGTATCCAGAATTCCTCGGCTTGAGTGTCTGTCCTCCCAATAGGCTGCTGCGCTGGGAGGAGCTGCTGTCCCAGCAGCAAGGCAGGGTTCTGTACCCAGGCCTTCGCAATCTCCACCATCAGTCATGCTTGGAGATTGAGCAGTGACAGCTGTACTCTTTTGAACTTCCTCCAGAGGTGGCTGATGTTATCCGGTCAGCCAGGCATCCCTCTAAAAGCTGCATAAACCTGTTGTTGGGACATATTTGTGGCTTGGTGTTTTCTTGTTTTATTTGGCCCTAGCTGGGCATAGTTACAAGGTACCTGTGCAGCTTCGCACCTTCAAAACAGTGCACCTCACCGCTGTAATATTGGCACATTCTGGTTTTCAGACACGGGCGTCCTTCTTGCCCAGAGTTGTAATGCTGTTTCACATCAGTCAAGACATCACCCCACTGGTTTACTGTGCTCCGTCTCACCCATCCAAGGAGGGGGTGAAACTCCACCATTTGGACCCCAAGAGAACTCTCAACGTTTATATTGATAGTACCAAAGACCACTGGGTGGACCATCAGAGAGTCCCTGTCCTCCACATTGGTCAGGTGGCTTTGTGGGGTTCCTCCATACTTTCAAGAAGCACTACTGTCTGGACAGTCTGATTTACTGAGAGGGGCACTTTCCCAATCAGCTCTGCAAAGACTTTTTAGTTTGAATCCATCCATAGAAGCACCTCAAAACAGGTACTGCTTTGGTATTTATTCAGAAGGTGAGGATTCAGCGGCTAGAAGTCTCTATCAGAAGAACAGATTCTGGTAGAGACTATCTAGCCGTGGATTCCTCACCGACCCTCCCATCCTCCCCGTTCTGTGGTTGGATGCTATCCATTAGTAAGATCCCAAGTCTAGGAATATGCACACTGGTCACATTAATTGGTTTTTAGGGCTCTGCTTCGGGCCATGGACATGCGGAATCAAGACGTCAGCGTGTGGGAGCGGTGCCTATACAGGCTTCGCATGTCACTTCCGTAGATTAGCGTGCGGGAGTGGCGTCTATATAGGTTCTGCATGTCATTTCCAGAGAGGAACATCATCTGTGTGGAGCTGCACGGCATCACCTACTGCCATTTAAAGGTACTGCTGAAAAGTTCCCTGATCCAGTCAGATGCCTGTGGAATATTCAAAAAGTGAGGAATCTGTGGCTAGATAGTCTGTACTGGAAAGAGCATTACCAAAGGTAATTAACTTATTTATTAAGACTAAACGTTACTTTGATGAAAAATGCAATGTTAAAAATTGTTGCTTTTGATGTTGGCAATTTTGTAATTATAAGAAATCCAAAAAAAAAGTTGTTGAAGGATTGTCAATAACAGTGCCCCCACAGGGGTGATGAAAGTAGTGTGTGATTTGCTGCTATTAGAAAATTAGGAGTGGTGGAATAAAAGTGATGTTATATGTTTGACTAACAATCACGCTGCCAACATGTCCAGTGGACAAGATGATTCAGTTTACCTATTGGTAATGATGAAAGAATGTGTGCTAAGAATGGAGTTTGAGCATTTTACCTAGTGGTAATGATGAAAGAATGTGTGGTAAGAATGGAGTTTCCAGCTATGGTAATACATGTTCTCCAATTGAGAACATAACTGATTTGGGCCATGGTTCATCAAATGGTTCATGCAGTAAAGCATTCAAAAGAACAAAACTGCCGAACAAGTTCAGGGACTCCATAATGTATTAATTCTTGTTTTATTTATGTGCCAATTCTTCACTTTCTTAAGGAGGGAGCGGTTGTATGGGGTCATCCAGTAGGTTCTCTATTCTTTACAGCAGTTCATTATTATTTACCTTTATTAGTGTGTTAGCATCATGCTAAAACGTTAATATGTAATTTAGAACTCTGTTGTTAGCCATTAGGACGACAAATGGGCAAGACAGCGTCTCCCAAAGAGGATTGGTTTTGTGTGCTCTGTGGAATCTGTTATTCTGGTATCTCACATAACATTGCTTAGATCATACCTCCCATTGGTGGCGTCCTCCTTTCTACAGCCAGAAATTAGGGTTCCATTTATCAATCCAATTTCTGATGACCAGCAGTTCTGTCTCACTAGGATTCAGTTTTAAGACAATTGTTACCATCCAAGAGCAAACAAAGCTCAAAATTGTATGCCTTTTGGTGCACGTCACGCATTGAGCAACATCCTCTCACTGTTATATTTGACAGTGACTCAGGGACTCTACAGAACACATGGTTCACATAAACAAAACTTTGTTGAAGATCCCACATGCATTATGAGTAAAGGGTGACTAGAAGCAGGCCAAGTAATCCTTTAATCTTATGAATTTGGCAAGAGTCATATAAAAGATGTGGGATAATTCTGTTATTCTGTCTAGGAACCAGTCAGGTATGGCGTGGGAAATGGAAGTGAAAGATTTGTTGTTTGATAGGCAGAAAAGCCTACTAACAGTTGATGGCAAGATTGATGCACTACTACATTGATGGATCATGTAAAAGAGGCCACGTTATCACATTATGCGTATTAACATGAATTTTGGGTGTCTGAGAATCTCACAGTACCGGGAGGTTGGAACATTTAATGGAAAACAGGTTAACAGAGTTGGCAGACTGTTCTTAACTCTTGGTGCTATTTGTGTAGGAAAGGGCTTATTCCAAGACTCCTTCTGTGGTTTTGCCCTATACCCCTAGTACCTCGCCTGTTAAACTGTTGAGCTCGACCTACAATTTTAAGATAGGTAGTGGGTGCTAGCGACTTGATACTCAGGGGTATAATTCTATCCATCTTTCCTGATTTTTTTTTTTGTGATTATTATAATCTTTTTGTAAAAAAATTATTTTTTATTTTTATTTTTTATTATACTGGTGGTGCAGGAAGCTTGGAAGACTTTCACTAATGTCAAGAACATACTACAACAGCTGAAGTGAAACTAAGCTATGTTGTATCTAGCCCAAATCAAGGCCATCTACAAGGGGAAGGCACATTCTTTTGGACATCTGCAAGTGGCTATGTCCTTTCTCAATTGGGGTGATCCATAAGGTTGACTATACTGCAAAAGCATCCTCTGCCTGTAGAGTTATTACATAAGGCCCTTTCATTCTCTAGAATGTCTTTATCATACAGTCACTGGTGTTTAGTGCTGTAGGAAAGTATTTTATTTTCCTCTTGTCAGGGAGGTTAGAATTTGACTGTACTCAAACTGGTACTACCATTTCATATTAGTTATGATTTGCATATTGTTTTTGTATCTGATGGCTCTGCGACTGTTTAGTATTTTCAGGCTTGCCTGTGATGCGTGCTGTAAGTCTTGCCTACTGTATATCCTTTTCTGTTGGGTGTTGGATCCCCATTCTGCTTTTTGTTACTGCCAGGGTGTCAACCTTGTTCCACCATTTTGTGGCAATGTCGCTAGCTAAACATAGGGTGGAAAAATGTTGGAGGGATGGCCCGACCGACCACTTCCCAATCTCCAATTAAAGAGTGGCATACAAATCTAATATAATGAAGCATTTGGCACATGGCTACCACCTCGCAACCTTGAGACTCTTTATACAGGGAGTGCAGAATTATTAGGCAAATGAGTATTTTGACCACATCATCCTCTTTATGCATGTTGTCTTACTCCAAGCTATATAGGCTCGAAAGCCTACTACCAATTAAGCATATTAGGTGATGTGCATCTCTGTAATGAGAAGGGGTGTGGTCTAATGACATCAACACCCTATATCAGGTGTGCATAATTATTAGGCAACTTCCTTTCCTTTGGCAAAATGGGTCAAAAGAAGGACTTGACAGGCTCAGAAAAGTCAAAAATAGTGAGATATCTTGCAGAGGGATGCAGCACTCTTAAAATTGCAAAGCTTCTGAAGCGTGATCATCGAACAATCAAGCGTTTCATTCAAAATAGTCAACAGGGTCGCAAGAAGCGTGTGGAAAAACCAAGGCGCAAAATAACTGCCCATGAACTGAGAAAAGTCAAGCGTGCAGCTGCCACGATGCCACTTGCCACCAGTTTGGCCATATTTCAGAGCTGCAACATCACTGGAGTGCCCAAAAGCACAAGGTGTGCAATACTCAGAGACATGGCCAAGGTAAGAAAGGCTGAAAGACGACCACCACTGAACAAGACACACAAGCTGAAACGTCAAGACTGGGCCAAGAAATATCTCAAGACTGATTTTCTAAGGTTTTATGGACTGATGAAATGAGAGTGAGTTGATGGGCCAGATGGATGGGCCTGTGGCTGGATTGGTAAAGGGCAGAGAGCTCCAGTCCGACTCAGACGCCAGCAAGGTGGAGGTGGAGTACTGGTTTGGGCTGGTATCATCAAAGATGAGCTTGTGGGGCCTTTTCGGGTTGAGGATGGAGTCAAGTTCAACTCCCAGTCCTACTGCCAGTTCCTGGTAGACACCTTCTTCAAGCAGTGGTACAGGAAGAAGTCTGCATCCTTCAAGAAAAACATGATTTTCATGCAGGACAATGCTCCATCACATGCGTCCAAGTACTCCACAGCGTGGCTGGCAAGAAAGGGTACAAAAGAAGGAAATCTAATGACATGGCCTCCTTGTTCACCTGATCTGAACCCCATTGAGAACCTGTGGTCCATCATCAAATGTGAGATTTACAAGGAGGGAAAACAGTACACCTCTCTGAACAGTGTCTGGGAGGCTGTGGTTGCTGCTGCACGCAATGTTGATGGTGAACAGATCAAAACACTGACAGAATCCATGGATGGCAGGCTTTTGAGTGTCCTTGCAAAGAAAAGTGGCTATATTGGTCACTGATTTGTTTTTGTTTTGTTTTTGAATGTCAGAAATGTATATTTGTGAATGTTGAGATGTTATATTGGTTTCACTGGTAATAATAAATAATTGAAATGGGTATATATTTGTTTTTTGTTAAGTTGCCTAATAATTATGCACAGTAATAGTCACCTGCACACACAGATATCCCCCTAACATAGCTAAAACTAAAAACAAACTAAAAACTACTTCCAAAAATATCCAGCTTTGATATTAATGAGTTTTTTGGGTTCATTGAGAACATGGTTGTTGTTCAATAATAAAATTAATCCTCAAAAACACAACTTGCCTAATAATTCTGCACTCCCTGTAGTTGCCTGGTGAAGAGAGATGAGGATCCACAATAAAGAATGATGTATGAGAGAGCATGACGTTGTTAAACCAGTTCTGAAAACTTGGGATAGGATTACCTTCTTAAGGGATGTATATTGATAATTGTCCAATGTAGTTGACCCTCGAGGATATGTCAGTGCCATATTTTGTCAGTGTTTCCATAGTTTGACGTGCTGTACCTGTCCGCCTGCATTGGTATTTGATTGTATCCACCATACTAATTGTTGATTATTAATTATTTGAAAAATGTTGATAATCTTTTTGTTTAAAAAAACAAAACAAAAAAGTGGTGGTGGAATGTGTAAATTCTACCTGCCAGAATGTTAAACCCTCCATAAGCCCCTTTAGATATTTATAAAGAAAGCTGCCAGTCCTGGAGAAGCGTGTGGATCACTGGGTTGAGCATACCTGTCAGACTGTACTGGTTTCCCCAGTTGTTGGGGCTCATGTCCTTGGGGTGCAAATGTCCATCTATGTTGCTATGTTTTCAGGATGTGATTGCGTGAGAGAAGTCCACACTACAGATGTATTTGTAGGCAGTTGGGATCGAGTCAGGACTGGCACCTAGAAATGCATACATATCTTTAAATCTTTTAACAAGGCCAAGAGCAATACACCCAATGCTTCTCGAGTACGGGGCCGGATTTATAAACAGTCCTGACAGACCAGCGGGTCGCAAAAGAGCTTTGCGTCAATTTCCAGCAGAATGGAAGAGGGCGTGTATCTGCCTGTTTTTTAAAACAACTTTTGTGGATCCAGAGGACACTAAAAGCTATTGTCCTCTATCTAGACTACCTATACCTGCTACAATTCTGGAGAATGCACTTAATTGAACACCTTTTATCATTCCTAGTTGTCCATAATATTCTAGATCCCTCTCAGCATGAATTCAAGCTGTTACACTGTACTGAGTCTGCATTAGTATTTGCCACTGAAGAGGTTCGTATGCAGGTGTACTCGGGAGGTAGGGCTGCATTGATTCTTCTCAATCTCTGCCGTGTTTGACACGGTCAACCATTCTCTGCTTGTCATATGGCTACAGAGTATCGGGATTGGGGGCGCAGCCCTTACCATCCTCAGCGCTTTTCTCTCTGATAGAGAACAAAGTGTGACTTTAGGAGATTTTGTCTTGAATCCTTTTTTCCTCCCTGTGGGGTGCCTCAGGGCTGATCATTGCCCCCCATGTTGTTCAACATTTACACCACCCCTCTGGCTAAACTTATCAGGTTTTACGGCTTTGTTGCTGTGGCATATGCAGATGACACACAGATAGTGGTGTCTATTTCACTTGATGTCGGTGAAGTATCCATTAACTTTAGAAACTGCCTTGCAATCATTGTTCTATGAATGCAAGAGAATTGCTTAAAGTTAATCTCTGAAAAGACAGAGGTTATCTTATTTGGCTCTAATACTTCATTCTGGAGACTACTGCAGCAAACTCTATTTGGGTATCCAGAAACTACTACAATTAAAGCTCCAATCACTTCAAAATACAGCTTCTCAGCTACTGCAAAATACCTAAATATATGTCCATCTCCAAAGGTATTCAGGACTTACATTGGCAGCCAATCAACGAACGAGGGAAATTCAAGGCCTTTTGCATGGCCCATAAGGCACTGTATTAGTGAAGGCCCATCTTAATTCCAGGAAACCTTTTCTTGCCATGTACCCTCTCGTAAACTAAGTTCAGGCACCTCCAATTTGGTGGTAGTTCCCAAAATAAAAAGTTAGATGGGGAGGGAAGCTTCTCTTTCTGATCATTTAGACTCTGGAACACTCTGCTCCTTGCCCTCGGATCTCAATCTAACAGAATATCCCTCAGAAAAATGCTTAAAATATGGCTCTTTTCTATTCACATCAACTAGTTAAACTTCTCATTACTGGGCGAATGCTAGCACTACGATGCCTCTGTACTTGGACGCTTTACAAAACTTACTTAGTTTACATTTCCGGTCTGGTCCGACTGCAGATCTTCATTTATCCTTTTCTTCTTAGGTCTTTATACTCTTCTTTTCATGTATGCCTGGTGTACTGTTCTGATGCTTTCCTGAGTGGGAGGCTTGTTTTATTTTAAAATGTATGAATTTCCTAAGTGTTGAAATGCCAAACCCCTGCCTAGGCTATTCTCCTCTAGTCAGCCTGCCATCATGGCATCTTACTGAGCAACCAGAATATTTATGAGTGTGGCTTATGGCTAAGTAGATTGCAATTAATCTGAAACTGGAGTTACTATACGTGATATAAATGGACATTGCAAGTGAACCTACTCAGTCAAATATGTCAAGTTGATATATTTGGAGGCTACAACGTTCTTTACAAAGCATTAATGCCCTGAGGAAGTTTACATGCTGTGAACGAAACGTGTTGGCAGTTTTCTGTTGTATGGAAGAAAATAAAGGCTGCACAGGAAGCAACTTGTTTGGATAACTCAACTCATTGTGAGAACTTTTGTTGGGGCCCCCGAATAGCATTACAAAGACTTTGGACCTTTATGGGTTGCACCTTGGGAGCGGTAAGTGCCTTGGTTTGGGGCACGACAGCCCAAAATACTTGGGTGAAGGTGGAGGTGCAGATGGACTATTTGACTTGCAGCTCTGTTTGGATGATTTTTGCCTGCCTTCAGATTGTCACTTCACAGAGCTGTGCAACTCTCTTTATTTAGGAGGGCGTATCTTGAACTGTGTTGATAGTGCTCCTTTTATGTTAATCTATAATTTCTTGTTATTTTAATTGTTTGACTCTGTAATTTGTCTTTTTGCCTTATTTTAGATGTGCAGGATCTCACTTTTTGATAAGTGGTTTTCATGTGCATTGATTAACAATCATTTTTTAATTTTGTTGTGTATTCTCCACCTATGAGTGTCCTGCTTTCTCTAGGCTAGGGAGCACTTTATCAGTTGTAAAATAAATAAAATGAGGCATGTTTAGCACAGGTAGTGCAGGAAAGACCTTCTGTTGCTGTTGTCTACGCTCTCTTTCTATGTCATTCTGTTTCCAGTGATTATTCCAATTTCTATCATTTGCGGCTGTGTGCAAGGCGTTTCTCAAGTTTTCTGTCCTGTTTCCCTTGCAGGTCGCTAAGTGGAAATAAGAACTGCAGTGCCAAGGTCGTCCTGAACATCAGCCAGAACAAAGACTGTCTTGTGGTCACTGAGTGCCAGTCCACTCATAACCATGTCCTCTGTCCCATCAAGTTCAACTCCTACAAGAAGGGCTTCTTGCTCTCCAGTCGATGCTTGCCTGTGCACGTCACCAACATCATCTCCAGGCAGTTCCTAGAGCTTCGAGACGTGAAACGTCTGCTATCTAACTGCTCTGCGCAGGAAACCGACATCCTGGAAATACTCAATGCATTGAAAATGCTCTTTGCTGAAGATCCCTTAACTAAAGTAAAGCTGGTGTTTATGGAAGACACTGCTACTGTCAAAATGGTCTACTTTCAAACTAGTGAGATGTTGCGCTTTTGCCAGCGTTTACCAAGTGCTCTGTTCTTTGACCGGATTTTGGACTTCAATGACGAGTTTGACCTTTATACAGTTCTCTGCTTGGATGGAGATGGCCTTGCACGTGAATGCGCTCACTGTCTGGCACGGAGGGGAATACCTGGCATTCTCCACGGAACCTTAGCATCTCTGCTGCAGATAACACCAGAGTTAAAACACAAAGTGCAGCACATAATTGTTGGAGTAGAAGTCGATGAGCTGAGTGCCATCCAGCAGGTTCTACCTCAGTCCAGAGTGTGGATTTGCCGCCATCAGGTCCTGGAGACCCTAACTAGAAAAGCCCGTGAGTTAGGGACTTTATGTGATGAACGGGTTCAACCTCTGCTCTGTGAAGTAGTCCAATCCATGTCAATTGATTGTTATCATAGAGCAGTGAAAAAGCTAAAAGAAGTTGTCTCGGAACACTTTATGAACTACTTCTTGGAGCACTGGCACCCTCGCTCAGTGCTGTGGGCTGAGTTCTCCATTAATAGTACAAATAAAGGCATCAATACATACAGTGCTATCAAACAGCACCGGCAAAGACTAAGCTGGGCAATACGCCCTTTCCCCACTTTGGCTCAATGTCTTGAGGACTTACTGCAAATGCATGCTTCCAAGGTGGAGGTTGGCTTCTTTAATGATACACTAGTGGCCGCACGTTACCGGGAAGTTTGCCAGCCTGAGCAATCCCACCTTATTGAAGAGGAGTTGGCGTTGGCCAACCTCAGAACTTACGACATTAGTGAGAATATGATGAACTTTGTTCTCAATGATGGTGTGTCAAATTTTGTTATGGACCCTAAACTGATCTCTTGTAGCTGCTCCATCTACACCTCCAACCTGCTGCCCTGCCGGCACCTCTTTGCCACTCGGTTCATGACCGGGCAGGCTTTGGTTGATGCAAACCTTCTGGTTAAAAAGGAAGAGGCCACTGCTGTGCTATAACCACTGACCGCATTGGAAGAACAAATCTCCTTCCCAGGGAGTTTATCTTTGGGACACCATGGGCACTGAACTTCTGTTACCTTAGCTGAGAATATTGCGGACGATTTCTCACATTTCCTTGGCCAGGTGCGCTTTGCAATCCAAAAACCTGCAATCATTGTTTACATATTTTTCATTACTCTATCATGGTGGTGTCTTGCACTTTTCAGTAGTGGTATACATGCATAATTGTGCAATCTGAGTTTTGCAACGTCATTATGCTTGAAGAAAACGGGTTCAGACCTGAGCAGAAGTGATGGTATTACAAGTATTGTATCATTTTTTTTTTTTTTTTAACTCTGTGCCCATTTTAGTTATTCGTTTGGTTAAACCTCTGTTCTTTTTATGCTTGTGCACTCTTTTTTTTTTTTTTTTTAGTTTGATTAAATACTTATTAAAACGTTCTCAGACAGGTAATAAAGGCATACTTCAACACGCTGTACAATGTAATGCGTTAAATACTTGCCACTTTTGTAATTGCAGTCAAGTTAAGTCACATCATTAAGGAGAATGGCACACCTAGAGTCCACACGAAAGAATTCTCAAAGAGCATTTTAAACCTCTCAGGTCTTCAGAAGGTTGCAGAAAAATCCATGGGAGGTCAATGAGATAGTGTGTTCATCTTTGAGTCTGCTCTGCTTAAGAATCCGCCCTTTAACTTGTACGTTGGCAAGTCAGGAAATTAATGGGAAGAGCTTATGGGCCTGGCTCCATGAGTAAAAGCAGGAGCTGTCTTCCAAAGATAGACATAGATGGTACAGCAAAGGTCCTGTAAAACATGACAAATACTTTTTCAGATTAAAAATGAGTTAATTCTTGAACACTTGTTACTTTATTTAATACATTATGTTTTTATTGCTGCATTATTTGCTTAAAGCAATAGATCCTGCCTGTGTATTTCAACTCATTAAGTCTATTTTATTTGTAACAGTTTAGGGCTAATTATATTGTGTTTGACGACACTTTATTGTAGTGTGGGAAGCTGTGGATTTTGAACCCTAGCTCAGTCAACACCTAGGGAAACGTAGCATTTCTGCACATTTTTGAAAACTAGACACCTAGGGGAATCCAGGGTGTGAAGTCTTGCATGCCTATCACCAACTTTTCTTACCCAGCAGCCATTGCACACCTCAAACTTTAACAAAAAATGCACATTTTCTTCTCGTTTCTGAGGAAAACGTCTGGAGTCTGGGGGAGCCACAAAATTCCTACCACCCAGCATTCCTCCCCAAGTCTCTTGATACCGGCATATTTTTTCACTAACAAAAAATGACAACCCCGACCCCAAACCACCACCCCATACCCTTTTTTTTTTTTGCAGTGTGGGTAGTTATGGATTTTGGGCTCTGGGTCAGCCAGCACATAGAAAAACCTAACAAACCTGCACATTTTTTAAAACTAGACAACCAGAGGAGTCCAGTGGTGCATGACATGCGTGGCTCTCACCAGGTAATTTTATCAGTTACCCCTTGCAAACCTGAAACGTTTGCTTAAAACACACATTATTCTCCCAGCTCTGTAGCAAAAACATCTGAAATATGCAGGGAGCCTCAAAGTTCCTACCTCCCAATATTCTCCCAAGTATCCCTATAAAAATGCTCACTCACTTGTGTGGGTAGGTCTCTTAACTGCGATAGAAAAAGGCCTCAAATACAACATAGACTTATCACATTTTCACACTGAAATCTGAGCTTTTTTTAAATTTGGGTAGCTGTGGATTTTGGGCCCTAGCTCAGCAAGCACCTAGGGAAAGCTAGCAGAACTGCACGTTTTGTAATACTAGACACGTGGAGGTGCGAGGGTGGGGTGAGTTGTGTGGCTCTCACTTGGTAATTTTACCCAGAAGTCCTTGCAATCCTCAAGCTTGGCTAAAAACATATTTTTCTCATATTTCTGTGATATAAAGTTCTAGAATCTGCAGGGAGCCACACATTTTCTACCAACCTGAGTCGCCAGACATCTCTGAATAAGAATGGTATTCCACTTGTGTGGGTGAGACAAGAGACTGCCAAACAAAAGGCCCTAAAGCGATACTTTGGCTGCAGCATTTGGGTCCCCTCTGTGGCACCACCCATGCAAAACTATGAACTGCAGACATTTCTAAAAAGTAGACACCCATGGGATTCCATTGTGGTGTGCATAACGTGGTTCCCATGAGGTTGTATTACCCATAATGCCCTGCAACCCTCAAACTTGCACTAAAATCATGCATTTTCCTTACATGTCTGTGATAGAAATTCCAGAGTACTCAAAATTCCTACTACCTGGCGGTAACCCACTTATGTCCTTAAAAACGCTGCCCCACTCGTGAAGCTCGGCCTAGTGTCCGCTACAGAAACAAATGAAACCTAGGTCAGTGAGAGACTTTGTTGATAGTCAATTTGTGGATCTCCACAGAGTACAGTAATTTCCAAGACAAAATGTAAATACATGAGTAATCTTAGCCATTTACATACTTTCAAGTTTTGGAGGGCATTTTGGGAAAGTGAGTGTAATCAATGCAAGTTACACTCCCCTGCTCATCTCTGTGTTTAGTTTGAAAAAAAGAGGAATCTTACTAAAGGCATTCAGGCAGACAGAGAAGTTTCAGTTGGCCTGGTGGAGGACTTAGTGTCCACCATGCAGAGACTACTCTACCTGCCAAATTCAGAAATAACTGCCAAGCTGGCTGTCTTTTCAAAAACATTGGCAAGACCTGCCGTCCCAGCAGTTTGTCAATACTTTCTTATGTTTGGCTCACTTTCATTAACTTTTTTATTTTTTTTATTTTAAAAAACAGAATCCTAAAGCAGGATTGTCTTTTTGGAAAAATGCCCTTCTTGCCATGGGAGTTATCTCCCCTGTCGAGGGGGCAACTCCAAAGGCGAGAAGGCCATTAGACAGTGTTCACTGCTCCTAACCACCAAAAGTTTCCAGGCGGTGACAGGCATTGAAAATTGACCTGTATGTTCGCACATCCAAATTAGGTGGGTAGACATAGAAGTCAACCTCCTACGCCCCTTACTCAGTGTGTTGGAGGCGTGTAACCATGCCAAAGACTGATTAGTCTCTGCCATGCTTACACCAATGGTCTGTCCACATATAAATCTGGTGGGTGGACCATTATCTTGCCAGTAAGGATACTCAGTTGCTGTTGCAAAGGAATTTTCTTACCACCACAGATATCAATCTGGCACTAAGATTTTAAAGTTAATCCACCACTTAAATTGGTTGCTTTTGGTATCTCCAGAAATGCTAGCTTCAAAGAAAATTTATAATCACAGTATTTGAATTTTGAAGCCAAGACTATTAAAGGTGAGCCATAAAGGTGCATCAAGGTACCAACTGCTTTATGATCCATTCATATGCCATCCATGCACCACAAGCACGATTTTCATACCACCATCTTGGGACCGGTCAAACATATCAGTGCACTCACATCAATATACCACTGCCGTTCAAGGGCCCATTGCATTCATACACCACAGGACGGAATCCACATTCAAAACAACCTCTTGTAGCGTCCTCCCCTGCATGGGTACTCCCTATGACTGCGCCACAAACGGATCTGTAAATCACACATCTTTATTCTTCTGTGTGTACCGTGAACTCCAACATTCTAAACCAAGCTTTACTTTTATTCTATTCTAGCGATTCTGTCACACTGCTACAGAGTCTATTCAGAGCCAATAAGATTCCGTCATAAAACTTGCAAGACAATGCACCTCTTACCCAGTCATCCACCAACTTGCATACAAACATACCACAAACAAATCTTTATATGCATATATGCCCACACATGTTGACGGTGCCTCCTCAGCCTTCACAAATGGAAAAAAAAAGTTTGATTACATTTTACTACCTGGCAAGTGCCTGCCTTCGTCGACATTCTGAGCAATACCGAATGAGTGCCTATTGAGTCTTTTTTGTTTACGGCTTCAATGACAGCCACATGGGGCTCAGGAAGACATGTCTTTCATGCGCTTTTCGCATACTCACTGTGCTAAATCTATCTCCTTCCAGTTTGTGGATGCAAGTTAGACTGTGCTGGAGACTACCTTTCAAGGCCCACATTGCACAAAGTGAATGGGCAGATCTTCCTTTTAAACTGAGGTAAATTAGCTTGGAAAGATATTCCTGATTTCCCTAAAGAGCAGGTTCTAAACTACAAAGAACGTTACTTTTTGACACACAGGGTAGTCAGTACGAATGCACCATATGTCCTGTCCACTGTTATGTGCCGTACTGTCTGTAATGCACTGGTGATACTGCAAACTGAACAGCTACTATGTTCTGATGGAGGTTGAACATGACAAGCAGAACACGTCACCCATACTTGCAGTGCTGGGTGCAGATTTTTCTATAATGTATTGTGTGTTTGCAAAGCGCACTATCACTCAGGAAGGTATCCTGACGCAGAAGCAGTCAGGGCTGATCCATGGACTCTAGTTGAAGAGCCAAGTGTTCAGCTTTGTGCGGAAGGCAATAATTTTCGAGGCAGTGGATATGTGTTTTGTCTACTTGTTCCAGTCTTTCGGGGTAAGGTAGGATAAGTCACTAGTGCTGTTTTGGTGCTGCATATGCATGGAATGTGTGAGAGTCTGAGACTGGCTGAGCAAAGGTCTCTGTAAGGTTTCTGAAATCTGAGGTGATTTTGAGGTATGCTTAGCCAGTTCTGTATGTCAGGAGTTTGAAAAGAGCTGTGGATGGGGAGCCAGTGAAGCTGTTTGAGGTGCAGGGTGCATGTGTGGTGGGAGGCTGGCTGCTGTGTTTTGTATGGCTTGGAGTTATCTGTTTAGTTGAGTGAGATATTAATTCAAGTAATTAGGTGAGTGTGCTACTGATGAGGTTGAGTCCCTTTGTGAAGATGAAGTGATCCCGTTTGTGGATGCAAGTTGGCGGTGCCCATGGTCCTTCAACCGAGTAAGCATATCTACCTGTGAAACTAATGCAAACATGTTGGGAAAGACTGCCTCAGTTCCCTAATGAGCACTTCAAAAACTACTAAAGACTTTTTGCCACACAGGGTATTCCAGGAAAATGTGGCTTTTGTTCCATCCACATTATGTGCAGTGTGGTGACTGTAATCAGGGCCACTGGCATTATCCAATTGTGCGGCCGCATAATCTGTCATCTGCCATATAAACTACAGAGTTGAACTAAAAAACTTGTGCCTAGCTTAAATGGTTCACAAGTTACTAAACTAATCCATCATGGATTGTAGTGAATATGTACATGAGAAGAGTGGCCAGGGCACACCCGTATCGTAGAGCCAGATAATGTTCAGGAATTAAGTAGATGTCTGTTCAGGAAAGATGATGTATAGGAATTTATTATGGATGGAAGTAGGTAGTCAGAGTTTCAATCACAAAGACTACGTTGTACAGTATGTCCATGTATCCAGAACAGCCAGATGAAAATGAATGGTCAGAGTTACAATCAGATGACCACATATAACAAAAAGTCCATACAGCAAAACAGCCAACACGTGCTTCGTCTTCAAGACTTTGTCAAGGCTGTGAAAACATAGATGAACAACATATACAAATCGGTCAGTGGACATTGTACAAGGAGTAATCATACATCTCAATCCTTTTAGTTAAGAGGTGGGGAAAGATAATCAGAGAATATGTGCACAAGTGTATAGTATTATGACGTAACTTATACCGAGGGATGCGTCAAGTAGATGTGAAGAAAGATAAAACATGAGAGTGCCAAGCAGATCCCGTGAACAGCTGGTCAAATCAAGTTTAAAAAGGAGGATAGCCGAGTCAACCAGGAGTACGATAGACAGGCAAATCATGCGAGGTAATATGATCATGAATAAGACTCCAGAATGGGAAAAAGTGCACGTGCATCTCAATGTGAAGGAAAAGTAATTCTAATAGTACACGCAAGGGTGTATGGTGTGCTGAGATGTGAGTAAAAGTCCAGGTGTGCGTAACAAATGGGGGTAAGATACCTTTGGAAGTGTGCAACGTATATATAATTACGGTTGAAGCATTGAACGAGCTGAATGAAGTCATGGATCTCTAGGTGAAGTCAAATAGCGCTGGTGAGATCAGTGATGGCCATGATAAACCTGGGGTAAAAAGAGCAATAAAGCAATTAGTGCCTAGGTGGGTAATGGACGGCAAGATACAATGTTGGCTGAAGAGGTAAGTGCCCCATATAAGTATCACGGGAAAGCCGATTAAAATGCCCTGTAAACGAGTATAGGTGAGCAGTGTAAGTTTTAACGAAATATCGCTATAAATCAAAGCTCGGCACAGCAGAGTAACTGAGCCGGAGCCTGCCCGACAGGCGTTGCTTGTAAAGCGTGAGAACCGCAATGTTCTAATTGCCGTTTAAAAGTTAGTCAAGGTGCTCGGGCAAAACGAGAAGTGTACAGAATAAACGTGAATACAGCCGGCAGTGTTAATTTAAGTATACAGCGCGGCGCTCTGTACCGTTACAGTACCAGTGTGGAGCATGATGTATGCGCCAAGACCGGAAGGTCTAAAGTAAAAAGTTAAATAGCGCGCCGATTCCCCGTGAGGGGGAGTAGGTAGTGTAGCAAACCAGCAGAGCTGGTAGTGTCTTACCTCATGTATTGGAGAAAACAACCCGTGCCGGTCGGGATTTAGCAGTGTGTAAGCCAGCGTGTGTGTTTGCCCTTTTTAAAGGCTGTGCTCAGTAAGAAAAGCTGAGTTGAAATAGAAAGGACTTAAAGTGGAAAGAGAGGAGATTGTAAAGCCCAAATGTGGGGGCCATTTTGAGACGGAGTGAGCCCTCATAAAGAATAGTAATGCCAGCAAGAAATGTGGGGGCCAAAGGAAAAAAAAAGTGTAAAGGTCAAACGTAGAAGTAGTGAGAATGAGTAAAAAGGATCACATGTAAACTGTTGGAATTACAACAATAAACTGTTAGATGTAAACTGATAGAATTACAGCAATAAAATTGTTTAGAACAATAAATGAAAAGTGGACACAATGGTAAACACGATGTATCAACATGTAAAACAAGGCCCAACATCATGGCAGAGATGGAAAGGGGAAAGGAAGCACCTTGTATGTCAAATGGCTTTCTCGAAGTAGAGTAACTGCAGTTGTTACAGGCCAGCAATAAATATAGAAATATACCATAGTGTCTGGAGTGTGTTGTAATGAGTATTGTATTCTACAGGATGTTAGAGAAAGGTGTATAGATCTTTGTCCACATGTACACATCATGCCTATCACAGAGCTTGACTGCCAGCAGTTCGTGAAACGCAACGAGGTGCTTGTAGGAAGCTGCCCTGGTGTGTGGTAAGCACCTATGGTGTTATCACCTTATACCAGGTCCAGGTATCCCCTATTAGTGAAGTGTAGGCAGTGTCTAGGAAGTCCGGGCTCTCTAGAGGTAGCTGTGGATGAGCAGCCAAAACTTATTGAGGAAAACATGCAAACCTTATGCAATACCATTATAGTGTCACTGCGCGATCACACATGAAAGAACCACAGTGTTACCAACAAAAAAAACAAGCATTGGCAAAGCCAATAGGTTTCGCCTATGTAACATCTTTTAGCTTTGTTATTCTTTTATATTATATTTTTATTGCAGTCTAACAGGCCAGATTTGACCACATCACATTTGTTTTTGTTTTTTTTACTTTGAGGCAAGTTCCACATCAGCTCAACTGCTGTGCAACATGTGAAAAAAATTGACAAAGCTAATAGATTTTGCATGGGCGAAACCTATTGGCTTTGACAATGCACTTAAGTTTTTATTTTGTTTCATTGCAAGAGATTTCGCAAACACAGAGCAAGCGATGTGCAGGCGAAACCTAAAATTGATTCTGGTGCCCATGTAAAGCGCTCCAAAGCCCTCTGGCCGAGTTTGTGCTACATAAAGCTACAAGAAAATCAGATATTCATTTCATCCAGCTTCTTCCAACCTGAGCAGCAAGCGCCTTTAAATATCGTTGTTTTCCTGCTGGAGTGCATGAGTTATCCAAGACACCAGAAGTTTTCTTTATAAAATGGTGGCATGCTAACCCCCTCACAATATTAGCATACAAGAGTTAAAACTATTGGCTTTGTCAGTGTTCGCATTGCTAATGCTAGAGTGAGGCTGCTGTGATTTGCCATAACTATTTTTTTAGCCTCGAATGTTAACTCAGTGTCGCAGCAATTAATGATAATGTTAAGGGTGTGCGTGATCCCACCTTTTGGGACCCCTCAGATTCTTGCTGTTGTGCAAATGATATCTAATCGCCGTGACGATCCTCGTTGGTGTTAGAAAGACCAGGTCACGCCGTCATGGTGGGGGAGACCTCCTTAGGGGCCACGTGTTCAATTTACAGAAAGTATGGCATTTTACATTTACCAGCATGTGAAGACATGCTTGCAGGAAAAACCTAGTAATTGCATTTTCACAGCCGGTTTTCAAACAGCAGCACGTTATCAGAACAAGGTAAACATGTTCCGTGTCAAAACATAAGAAAGTAGCCATTTATAAAACAACCTTGATCAGAGGGACAACATGATGCTTTGAAGTGAAGAGGAGGTAATTACCACTACATGACAGTTTGCGCAGCCATCAACCGATTTACATTTGCGCTGAACTCAAGCCGGAGGCAGGCAAATTGTGGAGCGCAAAAATGATTATGCAAAAGATTGGTGTTTGCACCATGAACAATGAGGCAACCCCGCCCTCCCGCCACCGGAACACATGCAGACCCTATTCTTCAAACCAGGTACAAGTCTCGGTGGGACAACATCCTGCGATTGTGGGCAAATCACTCAATCTCTCCGTGTCTAAAAATGAATGCGTTCATGTGTTATGTAACTGGCTCCTCGTGTAAAGCGCTCGGACACCTTCAGGTTGGGTTCGCGCTACATTAAAGTGCAAAAAAAAATAATTAAGTGCAATAAATGTATTTGTTTATTTTTAGCGCTTAACACCTCTGGTTTTGTGAACCATCCACGCAATATGAGGTGGCAATATGAGGTGCTTGTCCAGTATTGACAAAACAAAATATCTACGGCAGTTGCCTAATACTTCAAAGCCTCACAGAGCATGCTGCTCATGTAAAGCACTGCAACACCTTCATTTGAGTTTCCACTACATAATGAGCCTAGAGCAAGCTCGAGCTTCCATCTGAAGTGCTTGTTATGTATTTATGATGAAAAGACTCAACAGCAGTTTGCGCTCTCATATTTCAGTTTACATGGTATCACTAATCTTCCTTGATGGTGTAAAGTGCTGAAATACCTTCGGTTGTGTTGGTGCTACGTAATGCACCTACTAAGAACACATTCTTTCATCTGCAGTGCTTGTTCTGTATTGACGAAAAAATCGGGACGACAGTTGTCTGGCACTGCATTAATTAACACAAACTGTAACAACAATTAAAGTAGATAAAATCATCCCTTTAACGCCCCACGGAGCATGCTCATGTAAAGATGACAGCACAAACAACGGTCAGTGTGAAAGGTAAAGCAGCACATGGATGTCGGCGAAGGATGGCCATGAAATAAAAAAAATTTAAAGTACCTCGAAGCGTGCGGCTAGCGGAAGGAAAGTGACTGCCAGCCACTTATCGCCGACCGGAAAGAGTACTTCGTCCGAAGTCCAGGAAAAAGCCGAAGCCGACTGAAAGAAGACGTGCAGCCTGATGACGTCAGAAGCTGCAGCTGACCAATAATAATCAAGAAAAGGAGAGTGATTGATGAAAACTACCAATGGTTAGTAACAGGACGACTGTGGGTGGGCTGAAAGGTCCTTTTAAGATTTCTTTTTTCAAATACAAAAGATTTCGCCACAGCGCAAGCGAAACCTAAAAAGGGTACTTTATTATGGTAACCCAAATACTAGAATACTAATAGAGAGTCCCCCAACTGGAGGTAAGTAAACACACTAATTATAGACACGTTAGCAGTCAGTAAAGAGCATAAAAGCAACGAGCATTGGCAAAAGTATTAGAAAACAGTGTAGGCCCTAGGGGAGGGCCAAACCATATACTACATAAGTGGAATGCGAGATACAGCCCTCCCCCCCCCCCCAACCTTCCCCTAAGGATGTGGAATTGTTGGAGGGGAGATGGGGGAACTAGGAACCCCAAGAGGCGAGTACCAGGGTGACCCCCCAGCGACCAGGAGAGCAGAGATAAGTACCTGGTTTTCCCCAATCCCAACAGGAGGACTTTGGAAAGGATTGTGCAAGACCCGGCCCAGACTCTTAAGAACCCTAAGGAGGATTCCGGCAGAAAAGGACCTGCAAAGGAAGGGTACCAAGTCCAGTTCGTGGTGGAGTGTCCGGTTGTGCCAGGAGCCACTACCCACCTTTCTGTGGAAGCAGGACCAGGTTGATCGGGGACGAAGACCAGTTGTGCAGCACAGGAGCTGAAGAGGAGTCCCTGAAGTGATGCAGATGGTGACCAACGTCGGCTGTTGGGTTGCAGTGGGTTAATGGTGCAGGAAAACCACCAACAAGCCTTTGCAAATGCAGGAGAAGAAAAAGAAGTGTTGCAAGGCTGAAGAGGACCAGCAACGCCCAGGGGCCTTGACCCAAGGAGGGGAGTCCGGGGTGACCCTCAGCAGTCGAGAGAGTCACCAGAATAGGAGGCAGCCCCCACAGGCAACCCACTGGCAGCAGACACAGCAAGTCTCAGTGAGGCCCTCTCAGCACACTTGAAGAGGAGTCCCAGATTAGGCACAGGAGGACAGAAACATGTCTGTGGGGTGGCAGCAATGCAGGCTGCCCAGAAAACCCCAGAAGTCTGCTAGGAGTAATACTGGGGGTCCTCTAAGGAGCCCCCAAAGTGCATGGAATCTTACAAACAATCTGGCAACAGTATTGGGGTATGATTCAGACATGTGTGATACCAAACATGGCCAGGTTTGAAGTTACCATTATGTAGCCAGTACACATGTAAAAATGGCTTCCCTGCCTATAATGAAGTCCAGTGCAATGTAACTGAAGCTCGTAGGGGCACCTCTGCTTAGGCAGGGGTGCTCTCCCACACAGGTACCGGAACCCTGCCTTCTGGGCTAGGAGAGCCTACCATAGGGGTAACTTACAGTGACTTGGTGCAGTGCCCTGTGGTGAAAGGGTGCATGCACCTTTTCACACAGGCTGCATTAGCAGGCCTGCAGACACATTTTGCTTGGGCTCCCATTGGTGGCGCAATCCATGCTGCAGCCCATGAGGAACCTCTTGTGCCCCAATGCCCTGGGTAGCTATGTACTAGGGATTTATATGGGAGCACCAGTATGCCAATTGTGGGGTGTGCAAAGTCCTAAGTAACCACATTTAGAGGAAGAGAGCACAATCAACTGGGTTCCTGCTTAGCAGGATCCCAATGAAAACAGTCCAATCATACTGATATCAGGCAAAAAGTGAGCGTAACAATGCAAAAAAGAGGGTACTTTCCTTCAGTGCTCTGAACTTTTTGTAGCTTCTTACAAACAAGCTCCTGCTGTAATCATCTGTTGTGACATTGAACTACTCTTGTATAGAAGTTGTCAAGATAAACCATTATGAAGGAGTGGCTGGCCAAGTTCCCATACAGCTTTTGCCTTTACTCCAAGTGGGCGGGCAACCTACATGGTTTAGAGTAGAGTCCTTCCCTATATACACTCTCAAGCTGTATACATAGCCAATAGAGCTCCCACAGCATGTACTTGATGCCGTAGCAAGTTTTTTTGCTCTATGTATTTCCTGAAAAGCAGCCACCATGTATACAGCATCAAGTACTCTTTTAATATCCAGATACAAAAGCACAGTCAGACGGCAATTAAAAACAAAATAAGCAACTTTCTTTTTTTTTTTTTTTTACGAAGAATCACATAATATTCAAAAAAACAATCTTAACAGTATACAACTGAAAACACCTATCTGGCCAAATGGCATCGACAGTGATCACAAAATATCATACAATCTTCCGAATATCGGGGGGGATTCACCCAATTTCTTGCTTCATTCTGAACTGGCACTCCTTGCTGGACTTGCCAAAGGTGAATTACGTTTGATTGGAGTTATGGATCTGATTTTGACCGATTTTATCTTCGCTGAAGGAGCGGTACCTACGTGGAGATCTGCTAAGTGATCTAGATGCAGACCTTTGAGAGCGAGACTGTGTTCTTCTGCCACGGCTTTGGCTGCATGAATGAGAATACATTCTTCCACAGGACCTTGAGTAAGATTGAGACCTTGACCTGCCACTCCGTCTGCGGCCAGTGTATCAATGACAATCATAAGCACAGTGCCCTTCCTCTCCACATTTGAAGCACTTGTCAGCAGGATCGTAGGGGCGTCTCAATGGCGGTCGGTCATATTAGAAGCGACGAGGCATGTCTATTGACAGTTCCATCAGTCGCCTTGAGCCACAGAGAACCTTTTCATCCAATCCACGAACAGCATCTTCTGCATCTGTTGGATCTTCGAACTCCACAAATGGAAATCCTGGAGGATTCCTTGCTATTCACACGGTTCTCAATGGGCCATAATAACTGAAAGCACATTCCAACTCTTTTCCAGCTCCTGTTTCATAGTTACCCACAAACACCTGAGTTTGTCCGTGGTAGCACCTGCCATACCCCGACATGATTCCCAGACAGCCGATATCTGCCTTATGGATTCGCTTCCAGTAGTGAAAAGGCGCTTATCAGCGCATCAAGGACTCATCAATGGCTATATTCTTTCTAGGGGTATAAACCTCTGGAAACCTCTTAGACATTCCACAATAGGCTGAATTTTGAACAACCTGTCCTGTCTGGATGGTCCTGGGGCAATGCAGCAGAAATATTATTGAAATTCAGCATACGCTGCAAAAGTAGATCTCTGCCCGTGTATGGTGTGAAGATGGGCGTTACCCAAACCGTGTGGGAAGACCAGTAGGACTGCATGGATGACTTGTGCACTAGCCCTATTTTGAGTGTAAAGCCTAAAAATGTCTTCAGGTCTTCAAGTGAAGTGGCAGTCCACCAGAGTGCCCTGGAATGAGGCCCAAGAGTACCTCCATGCTCCCTCAGAAATTGTCCTGCATGTACATCTGTTTGCCGCACAAATTTATCAAGAAGGTCATCATCTAAAAAGAGCTGTACATAGTCAAACGACAAAAGGTTTGCAGCATCGACTTCACATCCAGCATCTCCAGTGAAGAGGGGAATTTGGGCCTGCTCTAAATTGGGGGCTGTGAAGGGAGCAATCAGTCTGTGCTTGCCGCTGCAGTTGCCTACTCTCTGGTTTGGTCGACCCTGCAATGGTTGCTCCAGTGCACAGACTGCGCTTGTGAAAGAACATCACAACTGTTATGACCATGTTCCTCAGAATAGCCGGAAGACAAGTCATCAGATGGAACTCCGGCAAATGAAAAATCACTTCCAGGTTCTGCTTTAGTTTCCTCTCCCTCAGATGCTGACTCAGTTTCTGATCCTACTTCAAAGATATCCTCCAAAAGTTGAGTTAGGTCCTGGACAGCCTTCATTTGCCATCTCTGCTTCCTGTCTAAAACCCTCCTTCTAAAACACTATCTTATGTAGAAGGCAAAAGTATGATTTCAAATCGGTAGGTGGGTGATTGCGTATGTGAGATGTGTGACAGTAAATATACAAAAACACCTATCTTTTGCAATCCAGCTGCAAGTTCTCCAAAGACACTAAAAAGATAAAAGAAAGACAGTATTACTTCATCTTGCTACATACCCAATACCACAGCATACTTTTGTCATGGCTTATACAAAATGTTATTGTTGGGGATGCTTCTGAGCCATTTCCAGTATCAAAGAAATTTCCTGAAGCCAAAAATCTACCTTTGAGCTCAAGAAGCACAGATTCACAGCTGTGCTTCTTGTGAAAAGTCGCGGTGTCATAACCAGTTTCACTCCAACTATGTGGCAGAAAAGCATCAAATTATGCAACAGGGTTGACTAAAATATGCATTGAGAAAAGGCAAATTACGGGCATAATGTACATTTCTTGATAGTATTACTTAATTATTGTGTGATTTTGTAACATTATAGTGTCTGGTTAAAGATTTCACATCATTAGTATCAGTTTAGCAACAGAATACAGAAATGGGCAACTGAAAGATGACCAGTCAACCTTTGTGCAGGGCCTTCCACCGTGTGTCACTACATTATAAGTAACCTTTGAGCTATTGTGGCATAAAGTGGCAAATAGAGCAATAAGTGTCCCGCCCCATGTTTCCCCGCCTCCCCCACCCCAAAGAAAAACATTTTTGCAACAATATATTATACAGCCCCGAATGTGGGGTCGACCTATGTGCTGAGGGCTGACTCCCTAGCTACATTTCTTTCATTTGTTTTTGGAAATGTGTGGTTTCCCCTGCAGGTCATGATCACTTATTCCAAGGGAAAACACATTTCCCAAAAACATTTGGTGCCAAATGGCAGCCCCCTGACAATTTCATTTTTTCATTTTTTGGGGGGTGGGGAGGCATTTTTTCACTTTCCTTGGTGGTGTGATCATCGCCCCCCCCAGAGGAAAAAACATTATTCATTTTTTTACCATTTTGCCCCCAAAGGCTGCCGGCCTATTAGTCATGAGGTCCTTAAACCTGTGGAGGCATCGCGGTCTCTAAAACCTCCACCGGACAGTGGAGAGAGCACTCACCTTTTGGCTCCTCCATCGGGAATCTGTAAAGTCAGAGTGCCTTCCGTATAGCTGATGTCACAGATGTGTGGGGTCAGGGGCTGAAGCGGAAGCAATTCCACTTCCCCCTGCCCTTTTGGGGGGGAAAAAAGGAATACTCTTGTTTGAATTGTGCAAGCACAGGAGGATCCTTTACATGCCTCCCCAGTTTCAGCCAGTGACTGATGAATGTAATGGAGAGGTTGTGAGGTTAGTCGTTAGGCACATACTCACACTTATTTTTGTCTCATTTAGCTTAGGTCAGAGGCCTGTGACCCATCACAGAGTGATTGTATTCCTTTTATTATTACATTTGGAATTTCTTTACAGAATCATGATTACTGCCAGTGATCTGATATTCGGCTTTCCATTTTTTGATGGCTCTTTTGCATCAATTCTAAAGTTGTAAATTGACCTGTTACATAATTTGGCTCGCTCTTGGTAGGCCTGGCTTGTCGAGGTGGACATGTTTGTCTCTATTCATGTATGTGTTTTAGCATGTTTAAATTAGTTTACAGCTACATTAATTGTAGGGTTTTATTGTTAGCCACATAGCACCCTTTAGACAACAAGGGGGGCGGGAAGGTGTTGTGAGGTTTGTCATTAGGCACATACACATATTTTTGTTTAATTTAGCTTAGGACTGAGGCCTGTGACTCATCGCAGAGTCACTTGGCATTTTATTATTTTTATTATTTTGGGGAGGCATCATTTTTGTGGTGATGTTTTATTATTCTTATCTATTGTCCTTCTCTGCAGAACTTTGTTATTCAGTGCTTTGCACAACATTTCACTTTGTGCTTGCATCAAGGCTACATATGATAGGTTCCCTGGTATTGCCGGCTCAGAGTACAGTGTCTTCTTTACACAGAATGGGACATGTTGTCATGTCAGGGCAGCTCCTGGAATAACACACTGTTTATTATAAAACATGAGGCTGCCTTAGTATCCTTAGAGGGGACATTCCAGTCAGATCACCATCTTATGCTGTCTGTCGCCTTTACAGTTTCTGCAGAAACGTGGCGCTTCCTCTTCTGTCGTGGAGGAGGATTTCCAGCAGACTACCCAACCTCTACTTTACCTACAACACAGGTATGGGGCTAGTGCTACACTCCCAGTACTAGATGGAGCTAGATTAGAGCTATCACTGCTACTTGCTCTCATGTAGGAATCCTAGTAGTGTGTGTAGGAGTATTGGTGATACTATTGTGACAAATATGGTGGGACTGTTTCTATGTTTCACTCTATTAGTCACCATTGTAATAGTGTCTGGTTTCATCATCCTTATAATCACACTTCATGTCTTTTCACATAGAATGCATTTGCTTCAGTAAACACTATTGAACCAAGATATGCTTTTGCCTGTCATCACGTGTGTGAGACTTGTGTAAATGAGAGAACTGGGTATAACCTGCTTCCACCACAACTTCCCTGAGGATTCTAAGAGTGTCATGCGCTGGGCTGCCACAAATCACTTGTACCTACGGTATCTGTTATGTGCTGCTAGCTAGCCAAAAGGATTGGGCGACAGCTGCCACAAGGTTTTGGATCAGACTCAGTCCCCAATACTCAGTGATGCTGCCACCCAAGACTCAGCAGTCTTGTTACTTTGGTGAGAGTCACAAGACGAGGTAGGCAGCCATCGGCTGCACTACATGGATTAAACCAGGCCACTGTGCAGTGTGTGTGTGTCAAAAGCATGCCAAATGCAAGCCTGTCTGCACTTGTTTGTGCTTGCCCCATACTTCTCAATGACAACGCTATCTAAAGGTGACCAGTGTTTCATCTAAGTACATGCTAGACCCTCGTTGCAAGACAACATTACAATTTAAGAGCCTCTTACTGCCTATGCCCTTATCCTCTATTAAAAATGTCCCCATTTTCCTCAATAAAACATTTATAACGTTTTTTTTCGCCTTGCTAATAAACATGTTCTGATCTGCAGTAAACAACTACAAAGCCATTTAAAGATTTAATTATTGATCCTAAAATGGATATTTTTAGCCTTACTGAAGCCTGGCTTAAAAACAAATGCAGTCTGTTGGGACTCCATTCGTGAGGGGCTACTGGGCCCCAGTCATGGTAGTTTAGTTTGCTACTGGTGTCCTGAGGTTCATCCTACTATGCCTCTGCATGCTTGGACAAGTCACCACCCCTTGTGCACTTGACTGTGAGTGTAGTGAAAGCAAACAGTCATAGGTTTCTCACTGATGTATTTTGGGGTGCCTGTGTTCAGTATGTTGCCACCATCACTTTTTGTGCTACACAAAGGACTTTTGACAGTAGTCCTGTATGTGCCATGAGGGCATGCATAGTGTGTCCCACAATGTCACAGGCAATTTCAGGACCTTGCATAGTCAGGGATAGGCCTAGGCCTCAGTGCACATGGTCAGAATAGAGTGATGCAAGGGCCGAATAAAAAGTCAAGATACCAGATATATAAGCAGTTGAGCACTCGGGTCCGGGGAATATGCCCATATGTCATGCAGGAGAAATTACTCTCTCAGCAGATACCCTTCTGAGATCAGGCTTCCCAAATTCTCATTCCACCATTGGAGAAGTCCAGACTGGCAAAATCATGCAGAAAGTCCATCTGCATTCTCATGACCCACTATGACTTTGTGCGCCACTGTGCAATCTGGGCTTAGTAATGAGGTAGGCCATCTCAACAACTTTGGATTATCACCCATCATGGCCATGAAACATTTCAGTGGCTTGTGATAGGTCTGGACCACAACCTGGTTCTGGAACTTCCTTACAACCTGCACTATGGTAGCACATGCTTTACCACTCAGTTATTTTCCCTGTTGGGGAGTCTGTGTCTGATAAAGGCCACTGCTCACTCTATCCTTGTCATTGAAATGAACAAACAATGCTTGAACTCTCTTGCCTGGGGCATACATTTGTATAGTGAATGGATAACTTTAAACATGGGCCTTCAGTACAGGTGTATTGCACTAGGTTCTCTCCAGGTATTCAAAATCTTTCAGATGCTGGCATCCAAAGAGCAAATCTTCTTGCCCTCCTCATGCTCACAGTAGACTACAGAGGACTACCCCACATGGCACTTGTTTGCCTTTATTGTTAGTGTTGCTTATTATAACCTGCCCAACACATAGCTACAAATTGCTAAAGGCAAACATATCGCCTATGCAGGCCACACAGAACTCCTGAAGCCCAGAGAGGACATAGTTTACCAGACGCAGAAAAATGACAAGAACTTTCCTGAGCCCAAAGGGGATTACCCTAAGATAGCTAAAACCTTCAGGTGTTGAGAATGCAGTCTTCTCTTTGGCACTAGGCACTAATGAAATCAACCAGTAGCTACTGGTCAAATCAAAAGTGCTCAAGTAGCGAGTAGCACCCTGATAGTCCACTAGTTCATCAGTACTGGGATTCTGGTGTGCACTGTTCTTGGTCATTTCTTTGAGTTCCTGGCAATCCACACACAAGTGCAAGTCTGTAGATCGTGGCTTGAACACCAACACCTCTTGGCTGGCCAAGGACACAGGGGATGCTCAATCACCCCTGCATTCAATATCTTGGTAAGCTCTGCCTTGATTCACTCCTAGACTTGGTTAAACATCAGGTAAGCCTTGCTCATCCTTGGCAAGCTATTTCCTGTATCTGTGCCACAGACAGAGGTCAACTCAACCCTGGGGTCTGAGTAAGAAGATTGGAGAATTGTCCCAGCACCTCTCACCCCTCTTTTTCTGCTGCTCAGGCGTTAGCTGGGGGGTAAGGTGTGTCCCATCTACAAATCCATCTTTCACATCATCATGCAAGAAGTCAGGAAGGGGTTTGCTATCTTCCTCAAAGTCCTCTGCTGTTTACATGAAGTTTGCCGTATAATCTCCCTGGAGGTGTGGCTTATATCAGTCCACTTAGGATACCCTCTTTGAGTCCCTTGTGGCACCTGTGTCTACCAAGTAATTGACCTGAGAAATCTTCTGCACTACCTTTTATGCCCACACCATCTGTCCTCCAAATAATCTTGGACAAACGGTCTTCAGCACCAACAACTCTTGACACTACTATCACCCCAGTCCCTGCTGCTTTGTGGTCATACCACTCTTTCATTGACTAGCTATGTCATTACCATCTGCTCAAAAGGAACATTTGCAACTGGTAATAGCACTAGTGGTGTCTTTGTTTTACCATCTGAAGTAAAACAGGTCTACAAACCTGTGTGTCTGCACATCCTTGCCAGTAGTCCATCTTATCCCCCAGTGTCCTGCCAAGGGCATGTTGTGGGTCTGTGACAGCAGACAATTTATGTGCACTCAGAGGAACCTCTACACTCTTGTTAGCTCTAGGTTTGGGATTCACAGGCTCAATATAAACTAGCCCATCTTTACAGTCAACATATTGTCTTCCAGCTACTGCCTTGCTGACCTGCTCCTGATTTTCCTTCTGAAATCCCATGCGAGTGTAATGTACCCAAACTCTGCTTGGCTGAATTTTTCCTATCTCAAGAACGTGAGAATCTCTGCAGCTCTGGCAGTGATCTAGACCCCAACACCTGGTCTGTACCCGGTATCTCATCCACCTGTCCCTAGGGAGCAGGAGGGCAATGGATGTCATTGCGTGTGCCTTCTCTTTTTTTCTCTTTTTTTAGCACATTTTATTGATTTGTTTTGGTTGACGTATGACAACAATAAGCAACCAGTTCCCAGTGGTCTTACAGATAAGAATGGCTTCCCCCCCCCCCCCTTCAAGTGTCCCTCATGTTTGTGATAATCAGGTAAAGCCTATCAGAAGATGTCAAGGGAGGGGAACCAATGACTTTAAAGACCAACTGAATTGTCCCCAACCCTACCTCCCCCACAACCCTCCTTCCAGCAGTCAAGTTTTTGACCCAGTTAGCAAAAGACTGCTTCTAACCGTGCCTCTTCCCCAGGCGTGTTGATGCAGCATGCCTTCTAATGCTTTGACACCCCAGGACACCTTAATCCCATTTTATGCAAAGTACGGCTATAAGATTGAATCCCCCGGTCCTGTGCTACTGGCTCAGGTGAGTTCGCAGGTGTGGATTTGTTGTATCGGAGTTGTAGTGCTTTAAGCAGTCCACTAGTGCATCCCGAGCTCGAGCCACGTCTAGCGTCCCTGTCCCCCTTGCTGCTTCTCTCAGAGAACTAATCCCTCATATTCTGCCCATCTCTCTGGTTCCCTGTGCCAAGCACCCAGCTGTGCACCTGTCGGGACCTTCCAGCACCTTGTTATTTCTTTCGGTTAGGATGAGGGCTAGGTCTTGAAATTTGCTGGTAACCTTTGTTTTGGCGGTATGGGGGAACCAGTGTAATAGGCAATGTTTTGAGGAGATGGGAATCTCCTTCTTTACTGTTTCTGCTAGGACCCATGTCACTTCTTCCCAGTATGGGATCAGTTTAGGGCACACCCATATCAGATGTAGAAAGCCCACTCCCTCCCTGCGGCATTTATGGCAGGCCGCATCTGTGGTATGAAAGAATCTATTGATGTTCTCTGGGGTGAGGTATGCTTGGTGGAGTATGTAGAAGCTTATCAACATGAACCTAGCATTTCTAGACACCCGTGGCATTCTGTAGAGTATTGGCTCCTATTCTCTGTCTGTTATGGGATTGCCCGGGTCATCTTCCCAGCGGGATCTCAGTCTTTCAAGGGGCTGTAGTATGTCCCCCCGTATAGCCTTTTATATACTGGTGACTGCCTTAAAGGTGCTGAACGAGAGTGCCATGTATTGGCAGCTTGTAAGTGTGCGAGGCTCCGTTGAGCTTGTCTTCCAGTGTTTGCGAAGGGACATTATCACTGCACCAAAATAATAAGTGAGTTTGTGGGAGATCAAATTCTCTGCAGAATTCCTTGAAGGGAAGCAGCTCCTCATAGCGATATAAATCACTAATTTTGGTCACTCCCGCCTCTATCCATTCCTGAATTTCTCCCCCCCAAGGTTCCATCATGGGGTAATGCTGTCAGCATCTTTAAGGGCAATTGTGAGGAGTACAGGGTGGAAGAACTCATCCTTTTGCATAACCACAAACTTCCAGGGCCTGTCCGTCTACAGTCTCCCTACTCTCAATAACGTGTATGTTAGGACACCCCACTCAGGAACAGAAGGACCCACAAGTCTCCCCGGGTTTGCCTGCCCACCAGCCACTGGCTGTTCTGCTGTGTCGTGAGGGAATATGCCTCGAAATCTGCAACACCGCGCGTCCTGCCCTAGTTTGGAATAAGTGTGGACATCATCCTAAATTTATCCAGTAAACGCTTGGCGCCCTGTAATTCCTTTTTCATGTACTTAAGGAAAAACAACAAATTGTCTGCACAGAGTGCAATATGCTGCGGTATTGCTTCTACCTGTAACCCCCTATAGTGGGTGCCTGTCATGGCCAAACTGGCAAGGGGTTCCATAGCCATTGTGAAGAGTAAGGAAGCGACTGGGGGCACCCCTGTCGGATATAGTCCGGCCTGTACGCACTCAGGCCAAAGGGTCTGTATAAAGAAGACATGTCCAGGCTAGAAAGCCCTCTCCCACGCACATTCACCTAATTACTTCATAGAGGAATATCCACTCCAGGCTCCCAAAAGCTCTCTCAGTATCCACTGAGAGCACCGCCGCCTTCTCTTGGTCATAAGAGGCAGTTTCTAATATGAGAAGAAGTCTCTGGATGTTCAAGTGAGCTTTCCTGTCCGAGATAAACCCTGCTTGGTCCAGGTGTATTAGTTTGGTCATCAAAGGCAGTAATGTATAGGATAATATTTTACTTAATATTTTGTAATCGACATTCAGCATCGAAAGCTGACGATAAGCCTTGCAGTTTTTTGGGGGTGTTCCCGGCATAAGCAGCAGGACTATCAGTACCTCTCTAGTGGAGGCCGGGAGGCCTCGTTGGGCCTTGGCTGCTTTGAAGACTTTTACTAATTTAGGGGCTAATTCAGCTACACAGGTGATGTAAAATTCAGCAAGGAAGCTGTCCGCCCCAGGTGTTTTGTCCCTGGCCAGTGTCCTAATGGTTCCTTTTACCTCCTCTAGCGTAATGTCCCTTCCAAGGCCTTTGTCCTCCTCAGTTAGGCCAAGGACGGGTACTAGTGAGAGATAGTTCCACAGGGTCTGTGCCTCTGGCATCCCCCTTCTTGATACAGAGCCTGATAGCACTGAAAGAATCTGTCGTTGATGGCAGCTTGGGTATATAAACCAGCACCCTCTGCCGAAGTCAGTTCAAAGATGGGCTAACCCCGTTTTGTTGGGTTCACCGGCCAGGCCAGTAATGTGCCTGATCGGTAGCTTTTTACATGTTCTTTTGCCAAATACTTCTTATAATCAAAACATCGCAGTCACAACTTGTGTTGCAAGTCTTTCTTTGGCCTCCAGGAGTTCTGCCTGGAGCTCGGGATGTCCTGGCCTTAGGCGTTCCAGGTCTTGAAACCTGCATTGCGCCTCTGATATCTCCCTCAACAGAGTTTCTCGCACCCCATGAACTGCGCCGTGCATTGTCCCCGGAGTACCACTTTATATGCGTCCCACTCCGTTACAGGCGAGTAGGCCGTGCCCGTATTATCCTCAAAGTACTGCCCTATTTTCTCCATAACAGATTCCCAAAAGAATTGATCTTATGAGAGATTCGGGATTTAGGGTCCATGTGGGGATGCTATCTTTGGGGTGGCCTTTCCACAGTTGAAGTAGGATCGGGTTATAATCTGACATAATTCGAGCTAAGTACTCAACGTCCTGTACTAGGCTTTGCAAGTCCGGTGTGCAAAGAAACGTATCTAGTCTGACGTAGAGGTCATGTATGGGTGCGAAATAGGAGTACGCATGTAACTGGGGCTATAAGATTCCAGGAATCTAAAAGGCACAATTGTGCCTGCTCCTGCCAGTCCACGAAAGCCCAGGTTATGTGGCCTGTCGGGCGTCCCTCAAGGGGTGATTCGAGTGGTCCAGGGGTGGTGGAGGAGGGGGAAGGACAGGAAAGGTCTCCCCGACGGTGGAAGTCTCGCTGGTAATCTATGGGTGCGCGCCAGTGCATAGAAGGGCAAAAGTCTCTGTTTAGCCACCTCTTCATGTGTCCATCTTTCAATGTAGGTCAGCAGACTGTTGCCTTAGATTCCCTCCGGGAGACCCTCCCCCCACCCGTATCATCTTAAGAGCCTCCCGAGAGATTGTGATTGCCTGCAAAATGTCCTGTGGCATGGGGCCCGACAGCTGTCCCTGAAGCTAATCCTGCCGACCCTGAGGGGTTGAGTAAGTCTTTTACCCCATGACCAGCCTCCTGGTTCTTCTTTCATATGGCCTTACCCATTGTGCTTGTTAGATAAGAAAGGTAGTTGGGTAAGATGGTTCATTGTAAAAGCTGCAGTATAACCAGGTTCTGTTACAGCACAAATAGATGGGGATTAGGAAGTTCTCCTGTGCTGCACCCGGGGGTCTCTACTCGGCGGTCCTCAGGATTCCTGGCAGAATCGGACAGAGGCTTGGGAGTCTGAGAGATGAATCCTGCTCAACCAGAAGTGCCTGATGTTGTATCCAGGATCATTTGTCAGTCTCCCCTCGGTCTCTCAGGGGCGCCAGCATGGGGGTCCCCCGGCAGGGGCGGCCCACCACCCTGTAGTTATCTTCCTGTCGTAGTGCTTCTTTCAAAGCAGAGTGCTCTCGCTGAGAGGGCCAAGGAATGTCAGGGAGGCCTCCACGTGAGACCAGAGCCACTAGGCACTGGGGTCATTTGTAAGAGGTACAGCTGGGGTAGCGTAGGGCTCTCACCCCTGTCTCCACACTTTTTGACAAATGGAGGACGGCCAGGCCCAAAAGATGTGATCCTCAGGGTGGGTGTCGCGGGGTATGCTACTGTTCCATGTATTCCAGCCTGTTCAATCCCCACACGTCTTATGGAGTTCACCTCAGGAGCTCTTCTCACATGTTCTATAGCATGAGGAGGGGTAGGCTCCTTATGGGTGCACTTAAGCCCAGGCCCGCTGCAAGGAGACTTGCGTTGTTGGCAGGGTTTGAGGGGGTGGGGAGTTGGACTCCACCGCTAGCCTCGCTCCAGTTCGTGCACGGCCTTCCTCGATCCTGTGTTGTCCCCAATCGGGCGTCTCTTCGAAGCACTTATCGCGCATACAGTCCTGCTGGGCGATTTCATGGTCTCTCCAGGCGTTGCGCCTTGTCTCAATGGGGTACGGGGGTCAGGGGGAGGGGATCCACCATCGCTTGTTGGAGGTTTGGGCAGGTGTTCACAGGGCAACTCTGCCTTCAGTGTGCCCAATTGTGGAATTGCATTTTCCCGGGATCCATTCTGGGCCTGTTGGGCACTATTATACCCAATGACAGCTGGGCCTGTTTCTGTTGAACAACTAATGAACTATGGTTACTGATATTTTATTGTTGCTCGGAATGCATTATGTTGCAAGGCTTGCTATTAGAACATCCACCATCAAATATCAGTGCATGCTAGCTGAAGCAATCTTTCTTTAGAAATGTACCATCCTGCGTAAGTGCTGTTCTCAGTTCTGTATAAAAATGTATCATACAATATTACACGTAGGACCTGTCTTGTAAATTCCTTGTCAGTGCTTTATTTTACTATATACGGTGCATTAGGAAGAATTAACATTAACACCTACGTCAATGTCAAGAACCAATGAAATGTACGAACTTCTTTGTGGTTTGATAGCATAAAAGATCATGTATTACTTCCTTCTTTAGACTGTTTGGGCTTGATCTCCCAGGCTGTTCAGTCTCCGTGTATACTTAATAAATTGCTTTATCTTAACTCGAGAGCAGGCTGGTCTTTGGGTTCTGAACTGGTTTTGCTTCAACACAACCGCAATCTTTGGTGTGTGGCCATTTTGCTGGCAGCCCGTGGTCTGCTTCGCAGCTCACATGGATCAGCTCCTCATGTGGTTGTTTTGTCCCCTCAGCACCTCCACACTTTCTCCTCTTATAGCAGTGCCAAAGGGGCCCTGGAGTGGCATTGTAGTCCGCAGGATGGAGCTGGATGGGGGTTTGCCAGTCGGAGCGCGGAGAGGTGCTGCCTACTCCATTGCCGGCTAGCCATGCCCCTCATTGTCCCCTGCTTTCTCAGTCTGACATGATCTGCTTACTACCCTCCTCTTGTCTTTCCATATCTATGAAGGTCCCTATGTGCTACCTGTGCTCAGCAGTGATGTGATCCAAGCCATGTGGATTTTTGTTCCTGGTATTAAACCAAGGGGAATTTGATCATTGCCCTAGAGACATCAGCAACTTGTTTTTCTCTCAACCCTACATCGAAAATGTCCGACTTGACATTGATTTCCATGTCAGTTCGGGAAATCGGATACTCCATGTCATCTCCATTGCTTACCAAGCCTTTGCTATTGGCACCATGGAAAATCTCCTTGGATGTGATATACTTGATCTCAGTCATAGTCCTGCAAGTACCTTTGACCCTCTAGGCAGGAGCCTTCCGCCCATTAATACGAGCTTTGAACACAAACCCCATGTTACTTAGATAAATGTGCTGAAAGGCATCTAGGTTATAACAAGTAATGACTTTTGGATTAGTAGTACCTTCCTGTCTTCGCTTCTCCCTGTGGTCCTGATATGGAACCCAATTTTCTTTCTCCTTGTTCCCTGCTGTGGACCTTTGTGAAATGCCCTGGCTCTTACCCTCCTGTTGGAACACATTTGTTGAGATTTCTTTTTTCTCTTTGACTTATAGCCATGTTTTTTTCAGCCTTTTAGCTAACCACTTGTTGGCCAACACCTCAGGTTTCTGTGGATTATTCACTCTAAAATCTGACAGATATGGCCTAAGTGGAGTCAAACACTCCGGCTTGAGCTTCTCTGTAAAACATCAACTTGTAAAGGGTTTCAAAATCCTTGGCATCCAACCTTCTCACCCGCTCATTCCAATCATGCAGTACACCGTGCATCCCAGTTTCAAGCAAAACACCATCTGCTCTCTTGCTGTCCCTGATCTTCTGAAAAGCCTGAGCTGGCTTCATCTGGAACTGTCTGATCAGAGCTTCCTTCGGTCACTGATAGTTCATTTGATCAGCTAGTCACCCAATGACTGCTCTGCCTTTTATGGGCAAGCAGCTCATTAAAGTGGTTGCATTAGACACCAGCTTTAAAGTCTGAGCTCTACACACAAAATCAACACTCACAATCTATTCCAGAATACCCTGGTCTTCTACATACTTGTGCTCAAGCTCTTTTGTAACCTTGACAGGTACTCCTGTAGAGTTGTATGTGAAATTGATTCTCCCAGATGAAGCAGTTTCTTCTGCCATTCTGAGCTTTTCCTTTTGTAAACCTATCCTCCCCTATTCTCACTCTCTCTTTTCTAACTTTATTTATTTTTCCTACCTTCCCCCTCCCTTCTCCTTTCTCTCTAGTTTTCTTTCCTCATGGCTGCTCTTGTTCCTGGTGAGTTCATTTCACCTTCCACCTCCCAAATGGTCTGCCTTCTCCTCTTTCGTAGCCTTCTAGAGAGCCAACAGCAAGTTTAGGGTCACAGCTAGATGTAGCACACCCAAGGGTGAACTGGTGATGGTGGTAACCTTGAAATTTCTGTGCTGAGGAATGTTTTGGAGACCAGATGGAAGGCAAATTTGGGGTCTGTTGGAAATGGCCCTTTCTGCGGGGTCATCCCCAGTCATTTTGCCTTCCTTCTCATCATTTTGCTGAATACCACTTCTAACCAGTTCTAAAGGGCTTTGGCTCTCTGCTCAAAACATGGTAGCACTGGCTTATACCCAAATGTCATGTTTTGTTTACTTAAGTCCCTCGTACAGTGCACTACATGCGTCCAGGGCCTGCAAAAAGAACAGATGATGGATGAAATGTGAAACAATGTGAAACATTCAGCCCCAGTCAGCGATCTGGCTCTAAAGCCATTATTATTTTTGCTCACCATGCCATTTCAGTTTTGGCCCAGCCATATCCAAATCAGTCTTGACCCTGCTCTCCCTGAGAATAGTCCATCCTGAACTGACAGATAAGGTACTGCCTGGACTGGAAACAAGCATCCTAGGACCTGTTTGGGGGTATCACCCCTCCTCGGTCAGGCTAGCTTGAATCCAGTTGCATGCTGGGCATAGCCTTCCCACTTAGGGTGACAAATGCAAAAAGAGCAGACGATGAACGGAATACTGAACAATGTCAAACATTCCCCCCCCCAGTCAGAAATCTGGACCTAAATCCATTGTTTTTTTGCTCGCCGCACCATTTCAGTTTGACCCAGACCTATGCTAATCAGTCTTGACCCTGCTCGGCTTGGGAACAGTCGACCCAAAACTGCCAGGTCCTCCCTGGACCATAAACAAGGATCCTAGGGGGTGTTTTGGGGTATCATCCCTCATCAGCCAGGCTAGCCTGAATCCAGTAGCAAGGCAAGCACAGGGCCTACATCTGCCTACCCTTACCACTTCGGGTGACAAATGCAAAAAGAACAGATGATGGATGAAATGCTGAACAATGTCGGGCTGGACTGTTCCCATTGGAGCAAGGTCAAGACTGATTTGCATATAGCTGGATCCAAGTTGAGGTGACATGGTGTGCAAAAGAATGATGGATTGGAATGCAGTCTGAGTAATTACCAGTGGCTGAGATTAATTCAAGCACTCCATCCATCACTTTTTGTATACTTTAATATGTCGCCCTATGTGAGCGGGGTATGCCCAGACGTGGATCTCATAGACACTGTGTCACTGGAACCAAGCGATACCTGGCTGATGAGCCCGTAATAAGGCAGAAACTGGTTCTAGGTTGCTTGTGTTTCCGGTTCAGGGAGGACCTAGCTTGTCAGTTCAGGCTGGACTGGTCCCATTGGAGCAGAGTCAAAACTGATTTGTACATAGTTGGGTCCAAACTGAGGTGACATGGAATGCAAAAGAATGATGGATTGAGATGTGGCCTGATTAATTACCAGTGACAGAGATTAATTCTAGCATTCCATCCATCATTTTATATATATATACTAGTGGGCCTGCAGAACTGTCTTAGGGCTGCCTTCATAGAGCCTGTGTGTACAGTTTTAAAGTGCCATTTTGACATGGCAAAATAAACCTTTTGCCAGTTCCAGGCCTTCTTTTTTAATACATATATCACCCCTAATGGAGGCCTGTAACAGCTCACAGGACAGGGTGCAATTTATTTCAAAAATGTGCTTTTAAGTTTTACATGTCCTGGTAGAAACTCAAGTTTATTTTTCACTGCTTCAAGGCCTATCTCTGCCATAGGATAAAAATGGAGTTATTACATTTTAAAATTGTAATTCCAAATGGGAATAGATAACCCCTTTGTAAAGAAATGGCTCCCTGTTGCAGTTACCCCCCACTTTTTGCCTGATACTGATGCTGACTTGACTGAGAAGTGTGCTGGGACCCTGCTAACCAGGCCCCAGCACCAGTGTTCTTTCACCTAAAATGTACCATTGTTTCCACAATTGGCACACCCTGGCATCCAGATAAGTCCCTTGTAACTGGTACCTCTGGTACCAAGGGCCCTGATGCCAGGGAAGGTCTCTAAGGGCTGTAGCATGTATTATGCCACCCTAGAGACCCCTCACTCAGCACAGACACACTGCTTACAAGCCTGTGTGTGCTGGTGAGAACAAAATGAGTAAGTCGACATGGCACTCCCCTCAGGGTGCCATGCCAGCCTCTCACTGCCTATGCAGTATAGGTAAGACACCCCTCTAGCAGGCCTTACAGCCCTAAGGCAGGGTGCACTATACCATAGGTGAGGGTACCAGTGCATGAGCACTGTGCCCCTACAGTGTCTAAGCAAAACCTTAGACATTGTAAGTGCAGGGTAGCCATAAGAGTATATGGTCTGGGAGTCTGTTTTACACGAACTCCACAGCACCATAATGGCTACACTGAAAACTGGGAAGTTTGGTATCAAACTTCTCAGCACAATAAATGCACACTGATGCCAGTGTACATTTTTTTGTAAAATACACCCCAGAGGGCACCTTAGAGGTGCCCCCTGAAACTTAACCGACTATCTGTGTAGGCTGACTAGTTTTAGCAGCCTGCCACAAACCGAGACATGTTGCTGGCCCCATGGGGAGAGTGCCTTTGTCACTCTGAGGCCAGTAACAAAGCCTGCACTGGGTGGAGATGCTAACACCTCCCCCAGGCAGGAATTGTTACACCTGGCGGTGAGCCTCAAAGGCTCACCTCCTTTGTGCCAACCCAGCAGGACACTCCAGCTAGTGGAGTTGCCCACCCCCTCTGAACCCCCAACGGTGGGCTACCTTGGACCAAGAACTAAGCCCTGTAAGTGTCTTACTTACCTGGTTAACCTAACAAATACTTACCTCCCCTAGGAACTGTGAAAATTGCACTGTGTCCACTTTTAAAACAGCTATTTGTGAATAACTTGAAAAGTATACATGCAATTTTGATGATTTGAAGTTCCTAAAGTACTTACCTGCAATACCTTTCGAATGAGATATTACATGTAGAATTTGAACCTGTGGTTCTTAAAATAAACTAAGAAAAGATATTTTTCTATATAAAAACCTATTGGCTGGATTTGTCTCTGAGTGTGTGTACCTCATTTATTGTCTATGTGTATGTACAACAAATGCTTAACACTACTCCTTGGATAAGCCTACTGCTCGACCACACTACCACAAAATAGAGCATTAGTATTATCTATTTTTACCACTATTTTACCTCTAAGGGGAACCCTTGGACTCTGTGCATGCTATTCCTTACTTTGAAATAGCACATACAGAGCCAACTTCCTACACCCTTCATGTTTGGTGTCTCTGGAAACAAATTTTAAAATCTTACCATATGGTGAAGTTCGATTTTAAATTGCAATACTGAAAATGCCACCTTTAGAAAGTTGGCATTTTCTTGCCTATGCCATTTGGTGTCTGCAGTCTGTGTCTAGTCACATGGCTCAGTGTAGTTGGGCTTTGTGTATTCCTCCTAGACGGCCACACACAATGGGAGCTTAGGTGTGACTGGATGGGTCATCACTAGCAGGATAGGAGGGAGGAGTTAGTCTTAGTCTCACTTACACCTGAATAGGCTGTGTCCTGCCTCCACACAAAAGGCTGCATACCCACTTGTAGTGAGTCTGGAGCCAAGGCCAGGAAGGTAGGGCATCTCTGCAGTTCAAAGGCATGCCTTTAGAAACTGCTCCCCACTTCAAAGGCATAACTGTGTATATAAGACACTACCACTTCAGTACCCTTCTAGACCTGTGGATACTCTGCAAGGAAGAAGGATTGCTGTGCTGCTGAAGACTGTCACTCTGCTGGACTGCTACTCTGAAGGAGTTACTACCATGCTGTGGTGACCTGCTGTCCTCTTGCCTGGGGAGGAAGAACTCCACCTGGAACCCACCTTGACCTAGGATCCCAGACTGACTCAAAGGGCTTGTCTGCTGGCCTCCTGGCCTGTGCTTCAGGTACAGACCAGGCTCTCCAACAGTACCTGGACCTGTCTTCACCGAGATCCTGACCTCCAAGAGGTGCATCTCAGGTCATGGACACTTGTTGTGCATCTTGAGCTCCGAAAGTCAAGCTTTTGGGATCTTCGCGACTGCAAATGGGTCTGTTTGCACCAGAACTGTGCCACCCATCCCGAAAATCAGCCCAAGTCTCTTCACACAGTAAACATTGTTCGCCCATGTGGACTGCCAGCGCGAAGCTCCAGTCTGCCCTTCTGCAACTGCCGGCCTACTGAGGACCCACCGACCAGCGATGCACTCTTTGCTGCCTGCGACCTAGTTTCACGTGAAGTGGACTCTTGGTACTAAACTTGGCAAGATTCAGCTGGACTTATCTGGGACTATATCCAACCGGCTCTCCATTGCGTTTGGCTTGAACTTCTGACGTTGAACCCGGCCCAGCACGACCAGATACCTGCAGTTGGCACTTTATGCTTTCAGGTGCTATATTGCAGTTTATTCTTTAAAAATTCATAACTCTGGATCTACTGATTGAATTTTTGTCATTTTGGTATTGGTTGATTTATTAAATTAAACTCTATTTGTCTAACCTGGTGTGGGATCATTTTTGTGGTGTTTTCACTGTTACTTCTTGAAGTGTTGCACAAATACTTTACACCTTGCCTCTATGCCCAGCCTGACTGCTCTGTGCCAAGCTACCAGGGGGTTGAACACAGGTTAATTTGGGCCTTTCTATACCTTACCCTGACTACGATTATGGTTGCTGCTTCACCAGGGCTCACACCCCAGTCAACCAGTGACCCAATTTATAACAGGGACATACTTGAGATGTGTGTGGGAAAAAAACTGTGCTGAGGAGCTGAGACAGCACCCCTTCCCTAGGCTCCTTTCATGGTATCCTTCCTTGGGTCAATCTCAGTTTCTTCTCTACTGTCCAGATTCTCTAACGGGTCCTTAGCAAAGCTGAAAGGATCCCCCAATCCTTGTTTCTGGGAGTCCTCTACCGTCTCTCCAAACACAGATCCCTTAACAAATATAAGAACAAGGGAATCCAGGTTTACTCCCACCAACCTTATATCTGCCATTGTACGTTGGAGGCCGTACCTTGTTCTAGTTCAAGCTTTCTTGTGACGACTAATAAGTTCAAGTTAAACTTCCACATCTCAAACCACTTTAACCAATTGTCAGACCCCGTTCAGGGGCTGCACAGCAGGCTGAGTTTATGGCCCCCAACCGTAGTGGTTGAGGTAGTTTTCCACTGCTGTCCTTAGACTCATCCTACTATAGTTCTGCTAACTTGGCCAAGTTGAACCCCCTTCAACTCTTAACTCTCAGACTGGCAAGGGCGAGCTGCCATAGGTTTCTCAATGAGGCAGTGTGAGATGCACAGGTTCAGAATTCAACAATGAACGACCAGACACAATAATTTCAGTATCCAGCCCAGCACTTGTCTTTTAGGGAAAAAAAGTATTTTTTTTGTAGGTCAACCTGCAAATGCGGCCCAGTTAATACTTCCAGAGTCCCTCTTGCAGCTGCAGGTATGAACCAATTTGAGCCGAGACAGGCTGTGACCCCCCCCCCTACATCTAGAGATAATATGTATCGGGTAATGAAGAATCCTGTCAGAAACTGCCAGAAATGCATTTATATATTGGTGGGTTCTAGAACACCGTTCTGAAAAAGATGGTTGAACACAATAATTCCATACTATAAAACACTTTATCGATCATCTAAGACCCTATACTAGTGAATAGTGTATGAATAAATGTTGTTGCAGACCTGATGATTTGGTAAATAGAAATGCATTAAATGTACAAAACAATACAAATTAGCAACCTATAAGATGTCAATTAGTACATCATATCAATTATGGAATCAATGTTCATTGGAGTATCTCCCCATAACTAATGTCTACATTAACAACAGAATGCCATAATAATGGCCCTTAGCATGCATACTTTTTGCTCATAGTTAGCTGATGTTTTCTTGTTCTGCAACTTTGCTCTAGAAAGCGAGGCCAGTCCCTTGTTATCCTGTATTGCTCCTACGCCAGCCCCAGTGCATGACTTCAATATGCTGAGGCGTTTCTCTCTGCTAAAATGCCTTTACACAGATCCTATATAACCATACAATTTAAAATAATGAGCACACTAATACATTAATGCAATGAGGGTTTAAAAATCAGGAAAATTACAAAGCACATGGCACCCACAAATTGATAGGGCAACACTAGTGAAGACATATGTGTCACTGTCTAAAGCAATTGATAAATGATCAAGGCAGACAGTAACCCATAGCCCAATTTGACTACGAAGCGTGGTGCACAACCAAGAATCCAAAAAGAATTAAAAAGCAAAAAAACTGGCCACAGAAGGTAATCCCTCCAAAATTGTTACAACTTCAATGGGCAAGAACTCAAAACCTACGTTGTCAACAATAAAATCAAGAATCTGAGGCAACGACTCATGACAAGTCATTCTTGTTAAGCTTGAGATGCAGGAGGAGCAAGTTGCACGGGTACAACTACTATAGACGCCGTTGATGCCAATATACGACTAAAGTTTGAAGTCATAGATGAATAAGGCATCAGATTAGGCATTGAAGCTGGAATCGATGGTGCAAGCTGTGATTGGATTTACCTGTGAATTGACACTTGACATCCGTGAATGGTGAAATTGGTGGGATTCCAAATGTTGGTCGTAGCACATGTGAAAGATCCTACGGAGGCTCATACAAAGCAACTTTTAGGTTAAGCAAATGCATAGCAATGCAATATGCTTGATGTACCATTGCTGGTCTAATCAGACCCCAACGATTTGCTGAGAGCATTACCTGCTGTTCCAAAGGAACCTTAAAGCTGATAGTCTGATAACAGTTCAAACACTGAAAGAGAGGTCTTGCATTAGGAAATCGAAGCTTGTGAAATCATAGAATTAATTCTTCACTTCGACCGGAAAATAGGTCTTCTCCCAAATAGGCTGTAGCTCGATGACAGTGCTGTTCATTCTGTGTGGCAGCTGATATGGTGTGTTGTTCATGCTTATTGCCTTTTAAGGATGATAGCTACAATGAAGATCATATGGTCGCTGTTTGAGGTTTGCAGGGCATTCTGTGTAAGAAAAACATAATGGGTTTCACACAAGACCGACCACCCTCAACTCCTTTGGGTGTCTAGGTTTCATAAATGTCTGAGTTTGGTAGGTTTTCTTGGGTTGCGTCTGTCCCCGTGCCCAAATACCCCTGTCACACCCTACATTGTCACCATTGACTCTGGGTGGTGCCAAACCCTTCCTCTCCACATACATAGTCACATACATAGATGGCATAGTGACTGAAGTAAAGTGAAGTTTGATGATAAATGAAGTGTAATATAAAAATGTAATAATGTAGGATAATCTCACAGATACAAAATAAGGGCCAGATGTACAAAAATGCAATTTTGCATTTCTTAAATAGCAATTTTATAGAAATTGCTATTCAAGAAATGCAAAGTGCTATGTACAGAGATACCGATTTCCTAATAGAGATTCCTACTAAGTAGGAATCTCTATTAGGAAATCTGTATTAATAAATCCCATTGCATTTTAGTCAATGGGCAGGTTTTGCTTTTCCTAAATAGCAATTTCTTACTAAGAAATTGTTTTTTTAGAAGATGTCAAGCCAGAGATGGCGAAGGGCAAAAGGCCCCCTTGGTGCACCCCAAAAATAGGGGTGCACCTGTAGAGCACACATATGCGTAATGAACATGTGTGTGCTCTATTGCAATTAAAAAACACAATAAAAAAAAAAAACACCTGGTTGCATCTCCTAAATGCCCAAGTCACATTTAGGAAATGCATTGTACATCTCAATAGGAGTCGCCAATAGGAAATCACTATTTATGATTTCCCATTTTGAGAATCGCAAATTGCGAATTCTACAGAGTAGAAATCACAATTTGTGATTTCTTAAAGGCCTTTGTACATCACAAAAGGCTGTTTTACATTTCTTAATGGCCCAAAATAACGGTTCGGACCGTTAAGAAATGCAAAAGGTCTTTGCACATCTGGCCCTGAGTTTTTTCAAATTTGTTTTTGACAGTGGGAAAAAAGGAAGATAGGTCCTCACCTACGTATGTGCAATGCTTCATCATTGGATCTTCACAGCTAGCACTAGGCATCTCTTCCTTTTGTGTTGTCTGACATTTGTAAAAACGCACAGGTGTCACAATTGTACAGTTTACTGACGAACCTGTATGTTTAGTTAGAGAGCTGTCTATTGTATGATCTCTCTGACTAGTGGTGAGTATGATTTGTGTGTCACTCCTACCTTGAATGTCTGACTTCTACCTACACAGGTTCTCTATGAAAACAAAACATAGGTTATGCTTTCACTATCTCTTCATGTCTCTGCCTCACTCAGAGTACTGACTAATCCCGTGAGGGGGGTCAGGTGAAGGGCATCCCCTTGGCAGCCTACTTAGGCTCAGGAAGGCTTTTTTTAATGCGCCTTTAGCACCCTCACTTCACTAATTTCAACTACCTCCGGTGTGGTATAGTAAGTTTGAGGGTGTATGTGGATGTCTTGTAACACATCTCAAAAACAGTGTGAGTATAACTACATTTGAAAACTTGGGGATACCTGTTGGGGCAGACTCTCCTATGCTCCCTAAAGCACGCTTCTAAAATGGTATTCCATCAAACATTGGAAAATGTCCAGCCCAGCATTATTTGCAGTGCATTGATTGTAATACACTTGTAATATGGTGGATGAGACATCCTTCAAATTTTGACGGAGGAGGAAAATGGCAAACAGGCCATAAGTATGACCAATTTATATCTATATAACACGATAGTAACTTGATACACAAAATGCATATTTTATGAGTGATAACTTGTAGCTTCAGGAAAGGGCTTAGCCTTATTTTCAGTGTTTTCTAAGCGTTACAACCCTTATAACAGAACTGTGTCATATTATTTAATTCTGAGAGTGCTGCAAAAACACATCTGATTAAAAATTTTATTACTTGAAATCATCCCTGACGTACCTTATACTGACAGATGAGGGCAGCATATGCCTAAAAATGATGCTTGGCGAACATGATCCTTCGGCAAGTATGAACATTCAGTTTGTAAGTCTATGAACGCTGCACCTCTCTGTCCCAGAGGGAAGAGGATGGGGAAGAAACAAACGAGATTGTGGACGCAAGTGGGGGCGAAGAACACGGCAGGATGCAGGTTATGAGGGGAATCAGCTCAAGGGAAGAGCAAGAAATCACATGGAGGATCGTTGGCAAATAAAAAAACGCGAGACGAGAGGGACGGGATGAAGGTGGTAGGGGAAGTAGTGAACAAACTGTGAGTGGAGGCCAATGCAACATGAAGAATGCTGGGGAGCTGGGTTGTAAGGAGGAAAGTAGCACATGGGGAAAAGAGCAAGAAAACACATACGGGGAAAAAGCGGCACATGGGTAGTGTTAGAAATGAGGTCTTTGGTTGGCAGTCAGGTTTCTCCTTGCGTCGGGTTGGGACCGTCGTATCTTCTCTACGCAGGAGTGATGCGTCGATCTGGTCAGCACTCTCAGGTCCAGGCAGGCCTTGTGTTGGTTTTACACGCCCAGCGGTGCTTATGTCGGAAATCCAGCCGCACGATGATCCGAAAACCATGCAGGGTGGGTTGCGATCTCACCAGCCTCCGTCAGCGATGCTACGCGTCGTTTCTGCAGATCCATGCGTTGATTCTTCGGTCGCGTTGCAGGCGAGCGTCGATTTTCAGCCACAAACCCGGTGGCGTGTTGATATTTCAGCCGCAGATCGGAGTTGCTTCGATCTTTTCCCTGCACAGCGGTTGGTGCGTGGATTTCTTCCTCTTAGGCTTCCAGCTTCTCCTTTCAGGGTCCCAGGAACTGGATGGGCACCACTTGGCAGAGTAGGAGTCTCTCCAGAGACTCCAGGTGCTGGCAGAGAGAAGCCTTTGCTGTCCCTGAGACTTCAAACAACAGGAGGCAAGCTCTAAATCAAGCCCTTGGAGATCTTCACAAGATGGGAAGGCACACAAAATCCAGTCTTTACCCTCTTACTCCGGCAGAAGCAACAACTGCAGGATAGATCCACAAAGCATAGTCACAGGCAGGGCAGCTCTTCTCCCTCAGCTCTTCTCCAGGCAGAGGTTCCTATTGGTTTCCAGAAGTGTTCCAAAGTCTGTGGTTTTGGGTGCCCTTCTTATACCCAATTTCTCCTTTGAAGTAGGCCTACTTCAAAGCAAAGTCTCTCTTGAATGTGAAATCCTGCCTTACCTAGGCCAGGCCCCAGACACTCATCAGGGGGTTGAAGACTGCATTGTGTGAGGGAAGGCACAGCCCTTTCAGGTGTGAATGATAATATGCCAAAAGTATCTCAGTGAGTACCCTCAGTATGAGGATAAGTTATATACACAAGATATATGTACACAAACCAAATTTATGCAGTTAATAGCAAGAAAAGTAATGCAAGCAGTGTAAAATTACAGTAGATTGCAATAGGAGCACATAGGTATAGGGGCAACACAAACCATATACTCCAAAAGTGGAATGCGAACCACGAATGGACCCCAAACCTATGTGAGCTTGAAAAGGGTCGCTGGGACTGTAAGAAAACAGTGAGGGTTAGAAAAATAGCCAACCCCAAGACGCTGAAAGGTAGGTGTAAAGTGCACCTACTACCCCCAGAGAGCACAGAAGTCATGATAGGGGGATTCTGCAGGAAGAACAAACACCAGCAATGCAACAACAGTGGATTTCCGGACCTGAGTACCTGTAAGACAAGGGGACCAAGTCCAATAGTCGCAACAGTGTCAAGAATGGGCAGGAGCCCAGGAAATGCCAGCTGGGGGTGCAAGGAAGCTGCCACCTGTTGGAAGAAGCTTGGAGTTCTGCAAGAAAGAAGAGGACTATGAACTTCTTTGGAGGATGGATGTCCCACGTCGCGATGAAGCTTGCAGAGGTATTCCCACGCAGAAAGACCGCAAACAAGCCTTGCTAGCTGCAAGGGTCGCGGTAGAGGTTTTTGGGTGCTGCTGTGGCCCAGGAGGGACCAGGATGTCGCCACTTGGAGGAGGAGACGGAGGGGGCGCCCTGAGTTGCAACTCAGGGAGCCCTCACAGAGGCAGGCAGCAACCACAGAAGTACCTGAACAGGCACTTGGAAGGAAAGTGAACCGGAGTCCACCCGAAGTCACAAAAGGGAGTCGCACGATGCCGGAGGACAACTCAGAAGGTTGTGCACTGCAGGAAGGAGTGTCGGGGACCCAGGCTTGGCTGTGCATGAAGGAAATCCTGGAAGCGTGCACAGGAGCCGGAGCAGCTGCAAATCACGTGGTACCCAGCAATGCAGTCTAGCGTGGGGAGGCAACGACTTACCTCCACCAAACTTGGACCGAAGAGTCACTGGACTGTGGGAGTCACTTGGACAGAGTTGCTGAGTTCCAGGGACCACGCTCGTTGTGCTGAGAGGGGACCCAGAGGACCAGTGATGCAGTCTTTTGGTGCCTGCGGTTGCAGGGGGAAGATTCCGTCGACCCACATGAGATTTCTTCAGAGCTCCTGGTGCAGAGAGGAGGCAGGCTACCCCCAGAGCATGCACCACCTGGAAACAGTCGAGAGCCTATCAGAAGGAGCCTCTGACGTCACCTGCTGGCACTGGCCACTCAGAGCAGTCCAGTGTGCCACAAACACCTCTCTTTCCAAGATGGTGTAGTGTGGTCAGTTTTATGTATCCTTTGCGCGTTAGCTTCAGGCTTTAGGCCTTTGTGCACTTTGCCCTGGATGTATTTTATTCCTTTGCTCGCAGCTTAGAGCCTCTGCGCACTTTGCTCTAAATGCTTTTTATTCGGCTTCGTACTGCTATTTTCCAAATAACCAGTTCTACGGTCTTGTTTTATTTTTTATATCACACTGTTTAGCCTACTTCAGCACTGGAGTTCTCAATAACACATTCTTGTTCACTCTGTGCTTCAGTCAAGGATACAGTCTGGTACATTGCCGATAGACGTGGTAGGAGTTTAGTCTTTGGCATTCTTGCGTAGGGACATTTTGTGATCACACTGACATGTTAGTTATGAAAACACTTCCTTGTCCCAATACACGCAAGAGGGAGATTCCGACCAGGGAACCACAACTAGACGCTGACTGCCTCGTTGCAGATGCTGAACCAGATCTCAGGCCTTTGCTCAGGTATGAGGGTTGATGGCTTCCCAGGGAATCTGAAAGGCAAGTTAGAGGCTTTATATGCTGTGTTCCAAATAGAACTAGCTGAGAGAGAGTAGAAATTGTTAACACCATGATAGCGTTATTCTTATGTTTCACTCCCCTCGTGACTATTTCAATCCTACTGTGTTGTATGGTTCTGGTTATTGCGGCTCACGCCTTAATATCTAAAATGCAGTCGTTTTATTAAAACAATATATAAAACTTAAACTGCCTTTGTCATTTGTATATGAGATCATACTGTAAATGAGAGAGCTGGTTTGGATCTGAGTGACCACGACTTCCCTGAGAAGTTCCAAAGATGTCATGCGCTCGGCTGCCCAATCATCCCTTCCCCTTGGGAGAGATGAGGCACTGCTAGTTAGCCGGAGCAAAACCGGATTTAGGGTGACAGAGGTCCTTACAAGTGGGTCAGACTCAGTCTCCCACACCGTGAACGATCCTGCTACCTAGAAATCCAGTAGTCTCATTTAGGATAATGAGAGCCAACGCGACAATGGCAGAGGTCTGGGACACACTGGTGAGGTACTGGGTTTTTCAGAACCGGTACTGATCCGGTAACCCAGCGGTGCCAGGGTACACCCAAAGACCTCGGGTACTTTCCTGATTCAGACTACAGAAACTCAGAGTCTTCTAGGTGAAGTCAAAGATCGAATTTATTGGCTGCAACCAATTGACAAGTGTCCTAGAAGTACAACAGCACGATTTGTATGTTCTCAGGAGACTGTGTGTCAATGCAAAATCAGGTTTCCTTATATACAGTTTTTTAAGCTTCAGGCAAACATTCTTGACATTTTGGTTGGTCATTCACATGTTTTCACTACAAAGGAAAAACCAGTGTCATGATGAAACCTCATATTTCATGTCATCCAGCCCATAATAAATTACCCGGCAAGGCCTAGAATTTCACATCAGATAAGTGTGGACCCCCAATAAAAACGGGCACCTCCCCCTCGTAAAGTAAGAAGAAGAAAAGAGCAGGTGCAGGTGTGAGCAAGTTAGGCAGGGTGTGTGAGCGATAATAAGGGTTTTATGGCCTGGTGTGCCTTGATGCTATCTGATTCGGCCACTGGGAGAGGGACTGACCAAACAGGTTTGGCCTGAGGCAATGGTTCCAGCTTGCCCAGGTCAGAGAAAAGTCAATCAAGGTGTACGTGTCCTTGGAATCAAATCTGACTGTATTATAAGCCTATGTGAGGGCAACTTTTAAAAATGGCTGCCGTGTATAAAATGGGAGCCACGAGTGCAGGACGAAAATGGCGATTTCGAGGTGAAAACGCTGCTGGAATTGAGCGAAAATGCTCATGCTTAGTGTACTAGTCATTATCGGTCTTTTGATACTAAAATCGTACTGCTGTGGCAAAGTAAATTACATGGGTCCAGAATTTTTAGAACCACAAACCCTCCTTTTGCCCTTACATAGGCAATAAACCTATTCTCATGCTAATCTGAGTCCAGGTCTATGTTTATAAGGCCATGGAGATGTTGCTGGAGCAAAATTCTAGTACTTGGTAACTCTCTCTGGACAGGTCTCCTTGAACATGAAGTAGCACAAAAGGCCACATATGGCAGGACAAAATAAGGAATACCTCTATCTGCAGTAGGTGGCATAAGATCACACACCCAACAATTAGTGATGTTCACTACTAACTAGTGTTGATGCAGAAGCTGTACAAAAGAATTGCTTACGAATTCTGATCTTCTAACCTGCTCATGTTCAGGAAAAGGGTGAAAAGAGTGCAAAGAAACAATAGTAGGAAAAGACATAGGTTGGGAAGTGGGTGCAGAAGTCAATTGAGTAGAGAAAAACAATCCTACCCATAAATGACAGCGTCATGTTTAAAAGACACTAGAAAACACGTTATTAAGAACATATAGACAACGGGAGAAAGTAGTGACCACTATGAAATAATAATTTTTCACAACCCTAACCAAAAAGCAAATCCTAAAATTATCTAGTAACATTTTTAGGGCTCCTCTGCATTTCAGTAATTTTTGTATGTTCAGGTGGAACAGTGGTGACTCTCATCAATGCTCTAAGGTGAAAAGGGGGTACTCTTTCCACAGAAAATGGACTTTATTCTGCTTTTACTAAACAGAATAGTACTTTAAAACAATGCCAGCAAAACAATCAGTCTCCTAACACCTAGTCTATACAATCACACGGAAACCTCTTGTGAAACCAACTATGCCCAGAGTCCGTTCAAAAAGCCTCTCTGGCAGGCTTCTATTGTCCATCAAATTCTCTTTTGTTGTTTTCTTTCGCATGGGCCTCTCAATTCAGGCCTCTTCGTGAGAAAAGTACTGCTTAGTTGGAGTGCCCTCCTGGCAAACACCCACAGCTCACTCGAAAGTCTCAATGTCTTAAAGCAATGCACCAGTGTCTCTCCTCTGTGGCAGATACTACAAACAATGTGCTCTTCATTGATCAAGGGCACAAATCATCTCGTGCAGACCCAAGCACCATTAATTGGGAAATAGCTCAAGCTCAGCAGCACTTTCAGACTCCAACACTCATTATTTAGTGTCAGAGGACGCTCAAGCTGCTCTTTCATGGGCACCAAAATATAGTGCCTTTTTCCAAACTTGAAATCTCCGGTGCACTGCCCTTCTTCCGTTGGAGCAAAGAAAAGGGGGTGTGTGGCCAAAACTCAGGCCAAGGGGCTCAAGGGATTGCACACTGTCAGAGGTTACCAGCACATGACAGGTAGAGAAATGAAACCTCAAAACAGCTCTGCCATCAACAACAGGAATCCTTCTCTTTAGCTCTTTTACACTGAAACTTTGGTTTTGTGATGTCCAACGCCGTCTGATGGAGCAAGTACGATATCATGCGCTGGCGATCGCTGTCCAGCTTTGCTACTTCCTGGTTGCTGAGACTGTAGGGCCAAGACGTCCGTCTTTCATCTGTAGCTGTCACTGATGGGAATTAGGCTTAAATCAATGTCCTGCAGGTTATTATGACTTGATACCTGCAGAATCTAGTGACGTAGGAAGTGTGCCACAGCTGTTAGTTTCCTTCAATTTAGTACAAAAACAGTTCATGGTTTTTAACAAGGGGACTGCAAGCAGGTGGTCTGCAATCTTCAAAGGAGTAGCCATACACCATGGGCATAAAATACAAAGACAAAGGCAGACGGGCAAAACAGGGTCTCTAGCATCTTTAATTGGGTTCTCTCCATTATTCTCTGCCATCTATAGCTACATGAGAATTCTATCTGAATGGATTTCCTCACACAGTGGCATTGTCTAATGGGGTAAACACATATTTGCCTCAATGATTAAGTCTAGGTGTTCCTCCTTACCTTAGAACATCTCAATAGAGAAATCACATGATACCGATTATCAGGGACATGTAGAAACCTTCCTTTAAAAACTGTGCATCAGGTGCGCTATGCAATACACAGGCTAATAGTCAAATGTGCAAACAAAAAGACAAGAACTAGAGGGTCCTGATATTTGCATGATTAGGACACATCTGATCCCACCAAAAATTAAAGTAGCAGGAACAGAAGGGAACCGAAAACCAAATTAAAATAGACATTGAAAATTCGTCATGTTCAAAAAGGTAAACATAAGATATCTCCTATTGAGATGGAAAACTTGTCTTACTATAATATTGAGTCAGTTAACCAGTCTATCGCTACCCTGACAGTCAGGCTGGAAAACATTGAAGCAGGCCTAAGGCAAATTCTTGAAAACCAGTCTGGTCATACCAAAGGGAATTATACATAACATGGGGGTCCCTGGTATATCACTGCAGTCTGGAAATGTGAACCTGAACAATACATCAATAATAATAAAAGGGCTGACTGGTGAAAGGAATTCGAAAAAGAGAAATGGGACTAGGACATAGCTAAAATCTCAATAACTAAGCATGATGCGACATTGGTCAGGGGAAGTAACAAAAGAAAAAATCTATAGGAAGAACAAAAAAAAATTATTTGGGTGATAGTCAGGCATGTGACACAACACCGAGAGTACGGGTGATACACAAAGGCCAAAGTTACACAAATTTTAACTCTACCGTTGGCGACTACAACATATACAACATATACGGTACTCCTAGCTAATGTTTCAGTTCCTTCTTCAGGAAAAAATGAAAACCTGGTTTTCTTTTAAGGAACGAAAGCCATATGCTACTTAGGAAACACAACATCGTTAACTAATGTAATATAGAAATTAGGCCACCTTGAGTCACAGATCTATAATTTCATCCTTAGGTCCAATCAAGGATACATAAATGTAGGGCTGCCTGTTCCTTTAAGGGAAGGGGCAGTAACGTGACTAACTGCAGGTGACACACTTTGATCCTGTATATCTCTTTTTATTTTCCTTCAATACCATTATAGCCAAATAGACATTCACTGGTGAAGTGTTGTCTTTTATGTTCACAGCATGAAATATCATTATCTGTGGACTTTAGTAACCAGAACAAGTTCAACCAACTGTTGCGTAGCGATGGGCATCGTCATGACCATCCCCTCACAACACAGGGGAGCTTGTAATAGTATCAAAAGCAGCAACAAACATGCAAAAAACAAATAAAAAATAATAAAAATGCACAAAACGTCAAGCCATCAGATATACTTGCTGTGTATCAAGCACAAAAAGCATAGACAAAACAATAGCATGTGTGAATAAGCGGTGGCACACAACACCATGTCATGTACTTTATGCACTGTAAACCTGCAGCCCAAAACCCAATATTTGGGCCTGTTTAATTTGTCAGGTTTAAAATCCTTACCCTCCTTTTGACAGTAGATCACCAGGCAATGGAAATCTGCTGTCAAATATAACTTTACTGTTTCTCGTCTAACATACAGGACCAGCAAGAACAATTCATGATAGGACCAAATACATGAAAATAAATTTCCATTACTTAACTGTTACCCTCTTGTCAGTTACTTCGCAACATCAAGCCACCTTAGTTTTACCTTTCTAAAAGTAAAAATTGTTACACTGACACTCCATATTAATTTGGCACCTACAATTTCCACTGTAAAAAAAAATCATCTCTTTTTCCAGATTATTAAACTACATTTACTGTGAATAATTCACACACCTTAATAACACACATACCAGTTGTTAGAATAAATGCTTGTTGCAATCCCATGCAATGGTACATATTTCATCAACCTCAAATGAATGAACGTCTCAGTAGGCCCAGCTGAAGTTAGAACCTTCAACCTTGATATTAAAACAAGCCTTTGTACTGGCACATTGACTCATTGAATCATAAGAAGGCACAACCTGCAAATATATATCAAACCTAAATGTATGCATTTACTGAAGCCTGAGACACTTTAAAAAGTACTCTGAATGAAAGAAAATGCAGTTTAAACAGTGCTTTTGCCCAAAATCGACTTTGATATTTTAGGCATGAAAAAATCAATATCCTACAATTTTCTTGCATAATATGCATTACCAGAATGTCTATTACACAATCCATGAGTCAGCCATTGAAAATATTAACTTATACTTTATAGAAATGAGCTTGTTTGCTCCTGCGCCATGGGAAAATTGCACATACAAATGTCATTTTAGTGGTGCAACATAACTTGAATTAAATTTTAATGTTAGGAGGTCATAGTATAGGTATTAAGCTTTATAAATATTAAAAAACGATTTTGAAAGGCACTTATTTTTTTAAATAATTTTTCCATAATTAATAATTTTCTTTAAAAAAAAATAAAAACCCATTTTTTTTTTTTGGGTGATAATTCCACATATAAAAGCAAGCTGCATCCCTTGCCTATTATTTGGGATACATTAACTCACAAGCCTAAGCGCATAACCCTAACTTGAAATGCGTCACATTTTTGCGCCACTTTCATTTAAAAGGAAGGTTATGCAAAATTCCACCCATGTTTAACTGGGAAAGTGCTGGCTGAATTGAAAATAGATAATTTCGTTTTTTTTTTTGGGGGGGTCCTATTTATATCTATTGAATGTGTTTTCTAATTTATTAAGCATTTAACGGCAGTTTTGTATATGTGCACAATTGCTCATTCTATAAATTAAAGAGCAACATATAGCTATGTTAGCACATCACATGGTTCATTTCTGGATTTTTTCTAAGTTTCTACTTAATATTAATTAACCAACATTTTACTTAACAAACTGTAAACATCAAGAAGACCCACAAACACACATTGAGCTCATTTCAGATATAAACAGAAAACATTCAGTACACATAATACCGCGCGCTTTAGCCATTTTTCATAAATAGCGCCGTCGCAATTTACTTACAGAACCGTTTGCAGATCCTAGTTGTAAGTCATATTTACAAGAAAAAAAAAGAAAACTTTTCTCAATTATTTCCAAGAATAGCGGACCCATACTTTATTAAACGTGATGGGGCCCACTCCGTACTTCACATATAGTTCATAGGTTGGAGTTCCAATCGGAGGAACCGGACATGAGTCCTCCAACCGGGAGTCCTTTTTACAACCAAGACAAAACAAATTTCCAAGTCTGCTAAGACCAGGCATCTTCGCTCACTAGTCTAGCTTCAAACTTCAAAGGATTATCGTTTACGATAGTCTCGTGAATACACGAGTCCTTCGGCTTTGGTACTTGCAAGTTCCAAATCAAAGTGATCCCAAAGGGATACCAAACCAAATGTCCAACTAAGGACCAAACCAAGTGTCCAACTAAGGACCAAACCAAGTGTCCAACTAAGGACTGGGAGACGCTCCACTTATACTTAACTGAAAATATCAATGACGTCACCAGAAGACTCGTCTTATCGTTTCGCTCTACCAAAAAATCAAGGGTCCAAATCAGGGCGATAGCCAGGGCAGCAGTCCTTCATAGCCGTCGGGAAGCGGGGAACCTCGCAACAAAGACTTTCGAACCACGTCGACATGCAGGGGTCGATGAAGTGGCGGCCTTCCTCCAGAATTTTCACACGAAGCTCCCCACGGACCTCAGGCTTGGACCGGTACCGCTGGTATCGCCCCACGTTTGGGCGCCAACTGAGGTACTGGGTTTTTCAGAACCGGTACTGATCCGGTAACCCAGCGGTGCCAGGGTACACCCAAAGACCTCAGGTACTTTCCTGATTCAGACTACAGAAACTCAGAGTCTTCTAGGTGAAGTCAAAGATCGAATTTATTGGCTGCAACCAATTGACAAGTGTCCTAGAAGTACAACAGCACGATTTGTATGTTCTCAGGAGACTGTGTGTCAATGCAAAATCAGGTTTCCTTATATACAGTTTTTTAAGCTTCAGGCAAACATTCTTGACATTTTGGTTGGTCATTCACATGTTTTCACTACAAAGGAAAAACCAGTGTCATGATGAAACCTCATATTTCATGTGATCCAGCCCATAATAAATTACCCGGCAAGGCCTAGAATTTCACATCAGATAAGTGTGGACCCCCAATAAAAACGGGCACCTCCCCCTCGTAAAGTAAGAAGAAGAAAAGAGCAGGTGCAGGTGTGAGCAAGTTAGGCAGGGTGTGTGAGCGATAATAAGGGTTTTATGGCCTGGTGTGCCTTGATGCTATCTGATTCGGCCACTGGGAGAGGGACTGACCAAACAGGTTTGGCCTGAGGCAATGGTTCCAGCTTGCCCAGGTCAGAGAAAAGTCAATCAAGGTGTACGTGTCCTTGGAATCAAATCTGACTGTATTATAAGCCTATGTGAGGGCAACTTTTAAAAATGGCTGCCGTGTATAAAATGGGAGCCACGAGTGCAGGACGAAAATGGCGATTTCGAGGTGAAAACGCTGCTGGAATTGAGCGAAAATGCTCATGCTTAGTGTACTAGTCATTATCGGTCTTTTGATACTAAAATCGTACTGCTGTGGCAAAGTAAATTACATGGGTCCAGAGTTTTTAGAACCACACTGGAGGAGCTCTGGGCACCTCCCCTGGGAGATACAGGTCAGGGAAGTGGTCACTCCCCTTTCCTTTGTCCAGTTTCTCACCAGAGCAGGGCTGGGGGATCCCTAAACCAGTGTAGACTGGCTTATGCAGAGATGGGCACCATCTGTGCCCATCAAAGCATTTCCAGAAGCTGGGGGAGGCTACTCCTCCCCAGCCCTGACACCTATTTCCAAAGGGAGAGGGTGTTACACCCTCTCTCAGAGGAAGTCCTTTGTTCTGCCTTCCTGGGCCAGGGCTGCCTGGACCGTAGGAGGGCAGAAACCTGTCTGAGGGGTTGGCAGCAGTGGAGACCCCGGAAAGGCTGTTTGGCAGTACCCGGGTACTATGCTAGAGACCCGGGGGATCATGGAATTGTCCCCCCAATGCCAGTATGGCATTGGGGTGACAATTCCATGATCTTAGACATGTTACATGGCCATGTTCGGAGTTACCATTGTGACGCTGTACATAGGTAGTGACCTATGTACAGTGCACGCATGTAATGGTGTCCCCGCACTCACAAAGTCCGGGGAATTTGCCCTGAACGATGTGGGGGCACCTTGGCTAGTGCCAGGGTGCCCACACACTAAGTAACTTTGCACCCAACCTTCACCAGGTGAAGGTTAGACATATAGGTGACTTATAAGTTACTTAAGTGCAGTGGTAAATGGCTGTGAAATAACGTGGGTGTTATTTCACGCAGGCTGCAGTGGCAGGCCTGTGTAAGAATTGTCAGAGCTCCCTATGGGTGGCAAAAGAAATGCTGCAGCCCATAGGGATCTCCTGGAACCCCAATACTCTGGGTACCTCAGTACCATATACTAGGGAATTATATGGGTGTACCAGTATGCCAATGTGAATTGGTAAATTAAGTCACTAGCCTGTTAGTGACAAATTTGGAAAGCAGAGAGAGCATAACCACTTAGGTTCTGGTTAGCAGAGCCTCAGTGAGACAGTTAGGCATCACACAGGGAACACATACAGGGCATATACTTATGAGTGTCAGTGACACATAGACTAAAACAACATATATACAGTGAAATATGGGGGTAACATGCCAGGCAAGATGGTACTTTCCTACACTATCCCACCCAGTTGCCCCTGCCCTTGAGGTCAAGGCGTGCACCATGGCATTATTATCCGAAGCATGGCAGTGACTACCAGCGGAGTCTTCATACTTGGAAAAGCAGGTATCTTCCCAACAAAGGTGGCAACCCTAGAAAGCTGATCTGCCAGAGCTGGTGCATGACATCTCCAGATTGAGATTAACTGTGTACCCATAAAAGCTTGTGCTCCAATGCAGAGAGAATACATAATAGACGGGGCCAACTGATTGATTTTAAAGATGGTTCGCCATCCCCTTCATTATAGGCTGAAAGTGGCCCAGTAGATGCTCCATTTATTGTGAGAAATCATGCTGGCAGCCCGTGCGTCCAACACTTTGGTTTTATTTTATTGTGTCTCTGCAGAAATGTTGTTGCTGCTAAAACCAAACTCCATGCTAGCATGCTTTGTTATAAGTGATAGGGTTTTTAGCACTGCGTGTGTTTCAGAGGAGTGTTAATGTTTGCCCATTAGAAGCGGAGTTCTAAAACTTATTCTGATAAATTTGCATATTTTTCTGGGCATAATCAACAGGGTGCTAAGTCTTACTATTATAAGGTTACTCCGCATACTAATAAGCAAATGTTATTGACTGATACTAAATTACTGTATTCAAATTTGTTTGTATCCAAACTTTCAGTTGAGGGGTATGAATACTGGTCCAAAACTGTTGATTTGAAAAGTGTCTGGGGAACGAAAAATTGGCAAATGCGGGGTAGGGACACATTGTTTAGGGCATGTATTATTCCTGTCCAAATGATTTTCCTAAATGACACTGTACAACAGACTAGCTGTTTGGGCTTAGCAACAATTAGGAACTTGAATTTGACAAGCATACCTGTCCCTTCCAAATTGAAAAATTGGAAGCAATATCTTAATGCCACGTTTAGTGAGCTTACAGACTGGGTCCAGAATGGTACGCGTAACACTTCATTGATACGTCTGGGCAGGTGGTTATTGTGGCCCATAGACACTAATGGGTGTCATCAGCGTTTTGTCACCTCTTTGGAGGGGTTCAGGACTAGTAGGGCAGACCCTCACTACATATCACCAGAACATGCTGATATCATTACTACATACAGCGTGGGAAAACTTTGTCAACAATGGTTGAAGTCATCCACGCTGGATGCAGTTAAGACACATCTCACGTTACTGTCTAATGATACTGACTTGCAAGATTTTTTGTCAGGACCAAGAGTACCACGGAAGAAACGTTTTTTGTATGAGGTATATAATGAGATTTGGAAACTTTCACAGCAAAAGGCAGCGGCCCGGTTGAGGCAAATTGATCAGGATAATTTGATACAGGCTTTGTCTGTTGTGGATAATGGGATGCATACCCTTTCAGACCGTGTATATACAATTGACAACATTGTTTCCTCTGCTATAGACATTATTCAATCTGATATGTCTTCTTTATATCATGGGCAGAGTCAAACACGGTCCATCATGCAGTTGGGTTGGACTCTACAGACATTGAAGGCAGGTCACGTTCCGTGGCAGCACATTCGTGCCAGGGAGATATTTATTTCCTTTAATTTGACACGTCAACAACAACTGATGGCTAAGAAGGAAGCGACGTATGTTATGTTAAATATTGAAAAGTTGGAGAAATTGCCTTTTACTGTGGCTGAGATTCCGTCAGCTGAGTGGTTGATTCACGGGGTTATTAATTTGCCTATCTCCACTAGGCAATTTACTTCTTGTTTAAAGCACATTCCGGTGGGTAGATATGAACGGTTGGGAGACAGTTACATACATGAGGTGTGGGAGCTTCCCTTTCGATACAGATGTCTTAATGGTATGAGGGAGGTTTTTCTTAGCGGTAGCAAATGCAAAACTTCTGTCAGCCATTCGATGGTTTGTAAACAGCTGTCTTTGCACCGGGCATGTAATGCCTCGATTGCTAACTTAGCTTGTTATCTTAAGGGAGTTCCAGTCCCGGTAATTAAAAACACTTTCCAGGTGCTTTCAAAAGGCAGCTACGTCCTTCTTAACAGTGAACCCTGTTGTGGCATGCGTGCCGGAATTGTTTACGTGGTCGTTGTCACCAAGGCCGCTACGTGCTGCGGGAATGTGTTGTTTCCCCCAACTCAAATTAGGGAGGTAGCGGACATCTGGCCTCATATTGCTACTTCCAAGGTGAATTTCGACCAGTTGAGTCGACTGAAAGGTCTATTGTTTCAAAAGCATGTGGCCCTTACATCTGCTAGCGAGACCTACGCACTTCAGGTGGCAAGGTCATCAGCGGAAATACAGTCCCTTTTGAATACTAACTTTCCGAGTCACTTTGGTGAACTCGTGGGACGTATATTTATTGCGTCCAGCACTGCTGGAATTGCACATTTTTTCAAAGCCGTTGGTGTTGGGTTTGCTCATACCTTCTCCTCCATATTCGGTTTAATACCTTCGGCTATTCATTCTATTTTCTGAAGCATTTTTGGGGGATTTCCGATTACTTTGGCTTTGTTGGCTGGGGTTTTGCTTTTGCTGTTGTTCTTCCGCAATGGCTGTTCCACCGCGACGAGATCCCATGTTGGCGCTCCCGTCAGCGCAGCTGTGTAGTGAACGCATGATGCAGCATTTTGAAACAACACTCCTGGGACAGCTGGAGTGTGACTGGTCTCTGTCATTCCGACCGGTTTTGGATTGTGTGCAACCTGTGTTTCGGTGCCTTTGGTGCTCGTTTGAACATGCACTGGCTCTCTGTCTCTCACTGCAGCGCCCCCCAGTGGTCGATACTGATCTGCTGATGTTCCCGATTAGGGCTCGTTCCCAGACTTGTGCACTACGGTTGCGTTTGCTTCGTGAGGCAGTTTATGAGATTCCCTTCCTGGAGGAAGATGGTATTGTCTCATTCATAGGCCCTACACGGGGTGCCGCCCGGGATGGTTCTGGGGCTTTGGAACACACCTGCTCCATGATAGTTTTTGGTGTGGATTTTCCGATATTGACATCTGTCGAGGTGGAGGATCTCCTGCTTTCCGTTGCTTCCGTCTAAGAATTTGATTTTTTTTGTTAAATTGACATTGTATCAAATTTGGCTTTAACGTCACATGCTTCCCAATTTAAGTTAGTTTTCTGCTTTGCTGTCCTCTGAACTTGTCGAAATATATTTGATGTATTTTTTGTATCTGGGGCATATTTTTATATTATTAGAACCACTTGCTACCGACAAGGGGAGGGTGTAGTGTGGTCAGTTTTATGTATCCTTTGCGCGTTAGCTTCAGGTTTTAGGCCTTTGTGCACTTTGCCCTGGATGTATTTTATTCCTTTGCTCGCAGCTTAGAGCCTCTGTGCACTTTGCTCTAAATGCTTTTTATTCGGCTTCGTACTGCTATTTTCCAAATAACCAGTTCTACGGTCTTGTTTTATTTTTTATATCACACTGTTTAGCCTACTTCAGCACTTGAGTTCTCAATAACACATTCTTGTTCACTCTGTGCTTCAGTCAAGGATACAGTCTGGTACATTGCCGATAGACGTGGTAGGAGTTTAGTCTTTGGCATTCTTGCGTAGGGACATTTTGTGATCACACTGACTTGTTAGTAATAAAAACACTTCCTTGTCCCAATACACGCAAGAGGGAGATTCCGACCAGGGAACCACAACTAGACGCTGACTGCCTCGTTGCAGATGCTGAACCAGATCACAGGCCTTTGCTCAGGTATGAGGGTTGATGGCTTCCCAGGGAATCTGAAAGGCAAGTTAGAAGCTTAACACGCTGTGCTCCAAATAGAACTAGCTGAGAGAGAGTAGAAATTGTTAACACCATGATAGCGTTATTCTTATGTTTCACTCTCTTCGTGACTATTTCAATCCTACTGTGTTGTATGGTTCTGGTTATTGCGGCTCACGCCTTAATATCTAAAATGCAGTTGTTTTATTAAAACAATATATAAAACGTAAACTGCCTTTGTCATTTGTATATGAGATCATACTGTAAATGAGAGAGCTGGTTTTGATCTGAGTGACCACGACTTCCCTGAGAAGTTCCAAAGATGTCATGCGCTCGGCTGCCCAATCATCCCTTCCCCTTGGGAGAGATGAGGCACTGCTAGTTAGCCGGAGCAAAACCGGATTTAGGGTGACAGAGGTCCTTACAAGTGGGTCAGACTCAGTCCCCCACACCGTGAACGATCCTGCTACCTAGAAATCCAGTAGTCTCATTTAGGATAATGAGAGCCAACGCGACAATGGCAGAGGTCTGGGACACACTGGAGGAGCTCTGGGCACCTCCCCTGGGAGGTGCAGGTCAGGGAAGTGGTCACTCCCCTTTCCTTTGTCCAGTTTCGCACCAGAGCAGGGCTGGGGGATCCCTAAACCAGTGTAGACTGGCTTATGCAGAGATGGGCACCATCTGTGCCCATCAAAGCATTTCCAGAGGCTGGGGGAGGCTACTCCTCCCCAGCCCTGACACCTATTTCCAAAGGGAGAGGGTGTTACACCCTCTCTCAGAGGAAGTCCTTTGTTCTGCCTTCCTGGGCCAGGGCTGCCTGGACTGCAGGAGGGCAGAAACCTGTCTGAGGGGTTGGCAGCAGCAGCAGTGGAGACCCCGGAAAGGCTGTTTGGCAGTACCCGGGTACTATGCTAGAGACCCGGGGGATCATGGAATTGTCCCCCCAATGCCAGAATGGCATTGGGGTGACAATTCCATGATCTTAGACATGTTACATGGCCATGTTCGGAGTTACCATTGTGACGCTGTACATAGGTAGTGACCTATGTACAGTGCACGCATGTAATGGTGTCCCCGCACTCACAAAGTCCGGGGAATTTGCCCTGAACGATGTGGGGGCACCTTGGCTAGTGCCAGGGTGCCCACACACTAAGTAACTTTGCACCCAAGCTTCACCAGGTGAAGGTTAGACATATAGGTGACTTATAAGTTATTAAGTGCAGTGGTAAATGGCTGTGAAATAACGTGGGCGTTATTTCACGCAGGCTGCAGTGGCAGGCCTGTGTAAGAATTGTCAGAGCTCCCTATGGGTGGCAAAAGAAATGCTGCAGCCCATAGGGATCTCCTGGAACCCCAATACCCTGGGTAACTCAGTACCATATACTAGGGAATTATATGGGTGTACCAGTATGCCAATGTGAATTGGTAAATTTAGTCACTAGCCTGTTAGTGACAAATTTGGAAAGCAGAGAGAGCATAACCACTGAGGTTCTGGTTAGTAGAGCCTCAGTGAGACAGTTAGGCATCACACAGGGAACACATACAGGGCACATACTTATGAGTGTCAGTGACACATAGACTAAAACAACATATATACAGTGAAATATGGGGGTAACATGCCAGGCAAGATGGTACTTTCCTACACTATCCCACCCAGTTGCCCCTGCCCTTGAGGTCAAGGCGTGCACCATGGCATTATTATCCGAAGCATGGCAGTGACTACCAGCGGAGTCTTCATACTTGGAAAAGCAGGTATCTTCCCAACAAAGGTGGCAACCCTAGAAAGCTGATCTGTCAGAGCTGGTGCATGACATCTCCAGATTGAGATTAACTGTGTACCCATAAAAGGTTGTGCTCCGATGCAGAGAGAATACATAATAGACGGGGCTAACTGATTGATTTTAAAGATGGTTCGCCATCCCCTTCATTATAGGCTGAAAGTGGCCCAGTAGATGCTCCATTTATTGTGAGAAAGCATGCTGGCAGCCCGTGCGTCCAGCACTTGGTTTTATTTTATTGTGTCTCTGCAGAAATGTTGTTGCTGCTAAAACCAAACTCCATGCTAGCATGCTTTGTTATAAGTGATAGGGTTTTTAGCACTGCATGTGTTTCAGAGGAGTGTTAACGTTTGCCCATTAGAAGTGGATTGTGATCATTTGAGCTTAAAAAGCCATCTCCACCTTTTACCACTGTACTGTTGCATGAAGTACAGCTGAAGAGCAGGACCATTTGTGGGGATGGTCAGTGGAGGCTTAAAACAAGAACACTTTTCATACTACAATAAAAAATTAAAAAATTACAGAGTGTTGGGAGAAAAAAGACAATAGAACTAACCACACCTGACTATGTTACTTTAACCTTTGTTTTTTTCTGTGTTTTCTAGATTTTTTTAAAGTAAATTAATAGGCCCTGAAGCCAACAACCCCTCCATACAGGCAACCCCATACTGTGTACGGCGGTGGGGGGTTGGCCACAGAGTCCAGCCCTGGGAACCCCATCCTGCAGGGCTTTTTTTGTTGTTTTAATTAAAGGGGAGGAGGGGGTGGCCCCTTCCCCCGTTAGGCTTCCCAAGTGCCACACAGCCCAGGTTCACTTATCAAAATCAATGGGAGTGGGGTCTTGTGGTCTTCCCTCCCCATGCCTTGTCAGGCCCTGGGGACCCCATCCCCTATGGCCCATGAGGTTTTTAAAAGGGGAGAGGGCACACAGCCCCCTTCCCCGGGCTGATTTTGGCCCTGGGGACCCCATCCACCAGCCCGGCTCAACAAAAGGTGGGTGCCCTGGTGCCCAGCCAAGGTACTCACCGTATCCTCATTGGGGGCTGCAGAGGGAGCTCCAAGGCCCCCGTGGCCACAGCCGGCTTCCTGCATCCAGCAGGACCTAACATTGCTCCCGCCCACAGGAAGCAGCTAATAATGCTGCTCCCTGTGGGCTGGAGCAATATCTACATATGTTTCCCTGCCCACATCACTGTGGGTAAGGAAACAGATCTAAAGTCTGCTGCCAGTGGGCGTGAGCATTTTTGGGGTTCCCGCCCACTGGGAGAGGACTTGGTGTTTGCTCCTACTTGAGCAGAGATTAAAAAATGCTCCCGCCAAGTGAGAGCAAGCACACAGTTTCCCTATCCATGCTGCTGCAAGCAAGGAAACCATTATGTCCTGCAGGTTGGTACCCTGGGACATAGCTGCTGGGCCGGCTCCAGAGGGTGGGCTCGCCCCTATAAAAATTAATGTCAGCCCCAGGAGTGGGCTCCATGGGGCCTTTCGAGGCAGGGGGATGGGGGTGCATGGTCCCCTCCTCATAAATATTAAGATCGGCCCCAGGGTAGGCTCCTCTGGGCTTCTGGGGAGGGGGCTGCGTGGCCCCCTCCCCATAAAAATTAATGTCAACCTTGGGGCCTCTTCAAGCGCACAGAGGGAGGCCACATGACCCCCTCCCCATAGATAAGACTGCCTCCTCCACCCCATGGGCCTCAAATGGATTGTGAAAGGAGGCCACAAATTACCCCTCTCCATAAAACTTGCTTTTGGCTTCGAGGGTAGTGTTCCTGGGGCTTATAAAAAATAAATGCATCCTGGCACCATTTCGGTTATTTTTTGTTTTTTGATCCCTCAAGAGTCTTGCGGGGTCCCTGCATTTTTTGCCCTTTTTTTCTTTTTTGGCCCCAGAGTGGGTCCTTCGCCCCCCCTCCCCTTTCCATTACACCCCCACCCCAAAAGAGGCTTAAGGGGTCAGGGAATCCCCACCCCATATAGCTATATATATATTTTTTACTTCGGGATAGGGGAATAAGGGCCTAATTATGAGTTCAGTGGACAGGATGACCCGTCCGCCGAACTTTCAATGGGGAGGCTGCTGCCAGACTGGCTACCTCCCCACTGGGCCCATTACGACTTTCCAGCTGGGCTAACAGGTGGAAACCAAAGTTTCCGCCCATCAGCCCAGCTGGAAAGTGGTGGCAGCATTGTCACCGGCTCATAATCGAGCAACAGACAGTGAGTATTGCGACGGTGTTGGGCAGGGGGATTCCTGCACTGCCCATGCTAAGTGCATGGGCAGTGCAGGCACCCACCCCCTGTACCTGTTCTCTGCCAGCCTTTTCATGGCTGTGAAATTGCCATGAAAAGGCTTGTAGAGAACCAGGTCGTAACCAGGTCGTAATCAGCAGGGCGATGCTGACTTCAGCACAACCCTGGCTGATTCTGGTAGGGGCTCTAGGGTGGTAGGTTGGTGGGCCCGCCAACCTCGTAATGTGGTGGTCGGACTGCCACAACCATGGGGATCCGACAGCCACCGCAAGTGTGGCAGTCCAAGGACTGCCACACTCATAATCAAGCCCCTCAAATTCTTTACTGGCTGCCAGCAAAGTTTTTCTCATGTTGCTGGCAGCCAGTCAGAGCACTTGTTCTCGATGGTGTCCGACTCCCATGGGACCAAGATGGTGAGGGCCAGTCAGAATGCTCTATTTTTAAATTGGTGCTCCCGCTAGAGTCTCAGAGACTCTCGCGTGCCCAACTGCCAAAATATACAATTATTTTTTACCCTTAGACCCATGTTTATACTTTTTTAGCACCGCTTTTGCGTCAACAAATGATGCAAATGCGGCGGAAAAACATTATAAATATGGGCCTTCTCAAAAGCTACCAAACTAATTTACACCAAATTACATAAACCTCACTCTGCAGACTAAGATCTTCCTGTCGAATCTGGTGTAGTTTTTGCTGCCTCTTTTTTTCCTGAACCCTGCTTGACAGTTCACCTCAAAACTTTCCAGGAAAGAGCTGAAGTGGATGAATGCAAAGCAAGTTTAAATTACACAAACTTAAAAAAATTATAGTTATAGCTTTCAATTGCAATTTATCCATCAATATCAAATTATTATAAGTAGCGGACCTCATTACTCTATCTTTTCAACTCGCAAACCAGGCAACACTAACTATAACTCGCCACTCTACCATGTACTGTGTTCTTAGAATTTTTAAAGTATATTTAGGTTAATCCTGGTTTGTATAGGGAAAATACGTTTTCCTAACTATAAGGTTTAACTTGTTTTTTTTCATTGAATTTCAATGTTTATTTGAAAAAAAAAAGTTACAAAAAATGTTTTTCAAATCGTAGAGTCCAGTGTCGCAAGTGTAGAGTTCTCATGTGGAGTGTCATACAATACAGTGGTGGAGAGTGTTATGAAGTATATTCTCATTGACTGGTGTATTGTTGATTGGAATCAAGTAGAGTAGAGTGTAGTAGAGTATCGCACAGTGCAGTAAAGTATTATGTAGTGTTGTAGCATTGTCAAACACTAACCTGTTCATCTCATGGAGACACAATGCTGACCGAAGTTGCTTGTTTCCAACTCCATCTAGACATTGCGTGCCTCCAACTTACTTCAGCGTGATCGGCACAGGAATGTTCTGGGGGAAAGGGAATGGATGAGAGGGAGAGAAACACGGACGTCGTCTGGCAGGATCAGGATGGCTAGTGGTGGTCTACGAAGAGCAGATTTCTCTTCTGATGAATTAAACATTTGGCAAATAACACTTTTCATGGAACCGATATACTAAAACTACTCTTCGCCAATTCCCACAAACTAGGTGTATCTGTCAGGGTCCCCTTTCCCGCTTTTGATAGCTATCTCTCTAGTATGGAACCTGCAACCAGATAAAATGTTTAGCCTTCTATACTATCTGCATGTATTCCCACCTTGTTCCCAAGTCAATGTGGCCCCACTGGAAGGCCTACCTAAAGTGTCCCAGGAATTCAGTGTACGTCTTGCTCGTTGGGTCTTGATGAGACTTTCTAAAACAGTCACACTCACAATCATAGACATATGAAGAATAAAGAATGAAAATCAGTTCTTAAGTATTTAGATTTCTCAGATATTCAGGAATCAATCAGTGCAGCGTGTTACTACCAGAAAGGACACAGTTCAGTGTTTTAACCACACTGAGAGCATAGGGTTAATATACTTAAGCTCACTTCTGTATATAATTGGTGTCATCACTGTTACATCACAGTTGACAATTGAACATGGGAATAAAAGACCTTTGATTCACATTTTGAAACTAGTGTGTGCCAAGCACTGATTGTTCTTAATCATAGGCAATGATTAATATCACATAAATGCTACATAAAACTCAACTATAACAAACATGTTCATAGTATATCATTAAAATAACAATTGTCCAACACATGCTCCAATCTATACTGTCATTGCAAGCTAACAACAATGATCGTTATTATTCCGCAAACGGCAAGTATTCAAGTAACCAAGGACACTGATAACATGCCTTTCTAGTGCACGCTGCCCATTTGAACATCCTGTATTCAACTATCAAAAGTAACCGGTGAGAAACCTTTCAAGCATGTGCAGTGCGTTACCCCCTTTTATTATGCTAATCTTCTTGATCTCTTCTTTTCTAGGATCGGCATCCATGACGCTGGGCTGTTGAATAGATGATCCAGGAACAAGCACAGAGGAGCAGAGAATCCCACTCTGCATCTGAAGACCTCTGACAGCAAGCAATCACCTCAAGACTGGTGTGGCTTAAATACCTGCTGCACCTGGCCACACCCAGTCTGAGTCACCTGGCCACACCCAGTCTGAGTCATGAGGCTGCTGTACCTGGCCACACCCAGTCTGAGTCATGAGGATCAGGCAACAAGTTGACACGTGCCCCAATGATTGTTATTGCCTTTGAGAAATTTTTACTTGAGCCTATGCTTGTTTTAGAACTCGTGTAGGAATCAGGGGCACGTGTCCTAAAACAATCATAGGCTCAAGTAAACATTTCTCAAAGGCAATAACAATCGTTGGCCCATGCAAGGGCAGATGATTTGCTTAGGGACACACCTTACTAAATGCCAAATGAAGGTTTTGGAACATATTCGCCTTTGCAGGACCGACAGTACACCCCTCCCAAGGTGCCCCAATTGGTTTTTGGTTTGTTGGGATATCTGTGATGGAACTGGGGAACCAATCGAGGGGCATGTACATGTCCTGCTGGCTCCCATGATCGACCCTCCGGTCCGTAATCTTTCTGATCCAACAAGTAGTAGAGTTTATTACGCACTCATTTGGAATCTAGTACCTCCATGACCTCGTACTCCGGTTGATTATCCACTAGGATCGGAGACGGTCCCTTTGGGCAGGGCATGTTGTCCGCTACCAGTTTTAACAAGGAGACGTGGAACAATGGATGAATCGGCAGAGATGTGGGAAGTTCTAATTTCATGGCTTCCTCATTAATTTTCTTGCTGATAATGAAATGGCCCACAAACCTTGGATGAAACTTTCATGCCCCTTTAAGATTTAAGTGTTTAGTTGACAACCATAGACTTTGTCCTTCCCTATAATCTGGTCCCTGGCATTTCTTTTTGTATTCACATGTCTTGTGCATTTCTTTGACTGTCACTCAATTGTTGTAAAAAATCTTGAACAGCTGGAGTGGGTAACAGGTGCTACATTCAAATCCAACATGCGAGGATGATACCCATAATTACAGTAAAAACATGATTATTCAGTAGATGTTTGGATTACATTGTTATATGCAAATTTGGTGGCCCACAAACACTTTTCCCAATCCACTTCAGAGCTTAGAAGATAACAACGTAAATATTGCTCCATACACTGGTTGACCCCTTCAGTCTGCCCATCTGATTGTGGGTCATGACTGGATGACATTTGGATAGCCATATCAACTTTTTGGCAAAGGTATTCCTAAAATTTGGATACAAATTATGACCCTCGATCGGAAACCGCCACTGAAGGAAGCCCATGGAGGTGAACTGTAGATTGTAAAAAAAACAAAGTGCTATTTGTAAGGCAGAAGGTAAGGTTTTTAGAGAGATAAAGTGTGTCATTTTGGTCAAATGATCTACTACTACTACTGGAACGGGAGTAAACCCAGCATGAGATTTTGGTAATTTTACCACAAAGTCTAATGATACAGTGTGCCAGGGTGCAGGTGGCGTAGGTAAGGGTTGCAAAAGACCAGCAAGAACTTGGTGCAAACTTTTCCCTTGTGCACAAGTAGCACAATTTGCTACATAAGCCTTTGTGTCTTTGGATATGGAGGGCAACCAAAAATGTTGTTGGAGGATCTCTGGGGTTTTTTCCCCATGGGTGACCACCAAACGTACTAGCATGGCACCAATCAAAGGCTTTGTCTTTTAATTGTTTTGTGGGTAGATATAACTTCTGGACTACATACTTTAACCCCTCATGGCTAGTGACATCTGTAGTCTGGTGTTGCAGGGTTTTTATGGCTGCAGTACTTTCCTGATAATGGCCCCACAATTTTGTCTGGAGAGATAATAAAAGGTGGTTCTTCCACTTGTTCATTAGTGGACTGGGTTAGTCTAGAAAGTCCATCCACTTTTCCATTCTTACGACCTGGTTAGAGCTGTATCAGAAATTATAATCAATGAAGAATTGGGACCACCTCAACTGTTGCGCAGATAAAGCATGTGCAGTTTTAAGGACTTGTAAATTCCTATGATCTGTCAGAATGATGACTGTATGTAAACTCCCTAGGAGATAATGGCCCTCATCCTGACCTTGGCGGGCGGCGGAGGCCGCCCGCCAAAGTCCCGCCGTCAGGTTACCGTTCCGCGGTCGAAAGACCGCGGCGGTAATTCTGACATTCCCGCTGGGCTGGCGGGCGGCCGCCTTCAGGCCGCCCGCCAGCCCAGCGGGAAAGAGGCTTCCACGATGAAGCCGGCTCGGAATCGAGCCGGCGGAGTGGAAGCTGTGCGACGGGTGCAGTTGCACCCGTCGCGTATTTCACTGTCTGCGCAGCAGACAGTGAAATACATTTAGGGGCCCTCTTACGGCAGTGCCAGTGGCATGGGCACTGCAGGGGCCCCCAGGGGCCCCGCGACCCCCCCTACCGCCATCCGGTTCCCGGCGGGCGGACCGCCGGGAACTGGATGGCGGTAGGGGGGGTCGGAATCCCCTCGGCGGCGCAGCAAGCTGCGCTGCCTTGGAGGATTCCAAGGGGCAGCGGAAAACCGGCGGGAGACCGCCGGTTTTCCTGCACTGACCGCGGCCAAAGCGCCGCGGTCAGAATGCCCTGCGGGGCACCGCCGGTCTGTCGGCGGTGCTCCCGCCGACCCTGGCCCCGGCGGTCTAAGACCGCCGGGGTTAGAATCACCCCCAATGTCCCCATTCCTCAAAGGCTTGTTTTATTGCTAGTAATTTTCCATCTGCTATTGAATAATTTGTCTTGGCTGGATTCAATTTGTGGGAGAAGTAAGCCACTGGGTTGAGCTCCCCGGTCCCATGATTGTGCTGAGAGAAGACCCCACCCACCACTACTTGAGAGGCATCCGTCTTGACAACAAACAGCAGGGTGTCGTAAAATGGAAGCTGTACTGAACTTGTCTTTTCATTGGTGGATGGCCTTATCTGCCTCTTTTCCCCACTGAAACGTCGTTCCTTTACATAGTAATTTAGTGGTGGGAACAACAGTGTTGGAAAAGTGATCGATAAAAACGCTTATAGAAATTGGCAAAGCCCAAGTTGCGCACTTTGCGGGGCTTTCCACTGAGCAATAGCTTCAACTTTTTTAAGGTCCATCTGTACCCCATTTGGGGTTAGGATATACCAGAGGAACTCCACTTCTTGTTCTTGAACATGAACACCACACTTTTCTAGCTTTGCAAAGAGGTGATGTTGTTGTAAGGCTTGTAAAATGGCTTTGACATTGGTGACATGTTCTTCGTAGGTATTGGAGTAAATTAAAATATCGTCTATACTGTATAGACAACAGCACACTGGTCGATGAAGTCATGTAGGGCTTTGCTGATAAAATATTGGAAAGCAGCAGGGGCATTGCAGAAAGGCATGACGAGGTATTTGTACAAACCAAATTTGATCCTGAAAGCCTTTTTCTACTTGTCACCCTCCCAGACTCTTACAAGATGGTAAGCCCCGCACAAATCCAATTTCGTGTATATGTTTACATTTTTAACTTGCTCAATATGGGTTCAGATCAGAGGCAGAGGGTATCAGTTTTTAATTGTGATCTTGTTTAGAGCCCTTTGGTCAATATAGGGCCAGAGTCCCCCCCCCCCTTTATAGAGCAAAACAATTATGGTGATAAAGCTGGGGACCTAGAAGGTTTTATACAGCCTATAGTCAGCATTTCATCTAACTATTGGCACAAATGGGAGCTCTACTTCTCTGTTAAATTGTACGTTAGATTACACAGCATTTGTGAGCCTGGTTGTAGATCTATCGACACTCGAAGGGACGGTGCGGTGACAAAGTAGCAGCCTTCCCCTTATTGAAGATGTCTTGATATACTGAGGGTAACTCGTGTTCACCTTTTTCTGCATCACCCATACTTGTTGCAATACCTTTGCCAGGTGGTGCTTCCACCCAACAGTGTTTTTTACAGAATTGGGACTGAAAGGTAACACTATGTGTAACCCAGTTTATGATGGGTTATGCTTTGAAGCGGTGGGATGCCTAGTATGACTTTGAATTGGGGCGCACATGTCAGATCGCATTGAATGTTTCACGATGATTAGAGAAAAGGTACATTGTCACCTCACAAGTAGTTTTCGTGATTGGACCAGAAGACAAGGGGCTACCATCTATAGTCTTAACTGCCTCTGGCCTGATCTCAGGCTGAAGCTGAATTCCTAGCTTCTCAGCAACTGGAATGTCCATAAAAGTTATTGTGGCCCCTGAATCCACGAGGAGCTTGAGAGAAACTGGATGGTCGTAAGAGACACATTCCACCCATACAGGTATATATAAATGGTGGAATTCTCTCTGGGAGCTAGGTTGAGCCGAAAAGTGGGAGACTTATGGTCTTTCTACACTCAAACAACCAGTCTCCAAAGTAGTAGGGTGTTTGTTTCCCTCAAACTTTTCCCTTTCATAGCTCTCGGCCCCTACAGACAGTTTTTTGGGCTTGACCGTACAATCCTTCAAAAAATGACCCTATTTACCACAATACACACACAACCTTTGGTCACATCTTCGTTGTCGTTCTTCCTTAGTAAGTGGGCCTCGAATGGTACCAATTTGCATCGGTTCACTTTATTTTGTGCCTTTACTTGGGTCTTGTTTCTTATCTCTGATTATGAACAGCATAATGTAGTTTGCAGGCCCGACAAGCATGATGTCTCATGTAGGCTGGAGCAGCAATTTGTATAGTTGATGTAGGAAAGTACCATCTTGCCTGCCATGTTACCCCCATATTTCACTGTATATATGTTGTTTTAGTCTATGTGTCACTGGGACCCTGCCAGGCAGGGCCCCAGTGCTCATAAGTATGTGCCCTATATGTGTTTCCTGTGTGATGCCTAACTGTCTCACTGAGGCTCTGCTGACCAGAACCTCTGTGGTTATGCTTTCTCTGCTTTCCAAATTTGTCACTAACAGGCTAGTGACTAAATTTACCAATTCACATTGGCATACTGATACACCCATACAATTCCCTAGTATATGGTACTGAGGTACCCAGGGTAGCCCTATGGGCTGCAGCATTTCTTTTGCCACCCATAGGGAGCTCTGACAATTCTTACACAGGCCTGCCATTGCAGCCTGCGTGAAATAACATCCACGTTATTTCACAGCCATTTATAAGTCACCTATATGTCTAACCTCCACCTTGTGAAGGTTGGGTGCAAAGTTACTTAGTGTGTGGGCACCCTGGCACTAGCCAAAGTGCCCCCACATCATTCAGGGCAAAATCCCCGAACTTTGTGAGTGCGAGGACACCATTACACGCGTGCACTATACATAGGTCGCTACCTATGTATAGCGTCACAATGGTAACTCCGAACATGGCCACGTAACATGTCTAAGATCATGGAATTGTCACCCCAATGCCATTCTGGCATTGGGGGGACAATTCCATGATCCCCCGGGTCTCTAGCACAGAACCCGGGTACTGCCTTTCCGGGGTCTCCACTGCAGCTGCTGCTGCTGCCAACCCCTCAGACAGGTTTCTGCCCTCCTGGGGTCCAGGCAGCCCTGGCCCAGGAAGGCAGAACAAAGGATTTCCTCTGAGAGAGGGTGTAACACCCTCTCCCTTTGGAAATAGGTGTCAGGCCTGGGGAGGAGTAGCCTCCACCAGCCTCTGGAAATGCTTTGATGGGCACAGATGTGCCCATCTCTGCATAAGCCAGTCTACACCGGTTTAGGGATCCCCCAGCCCTGCTCTGGCGTGAAACTGAACAAAGGAAAGGGGAGTGACCACCCCCCTGACCTGCACCTCCCAGGGGAGGTGCCCAGAGCTCCTCCAGTGTGTCCCAGACCTCTGCCATATTGGAAACAGAGGTGTTTGTGGCACACTGGACTGCTCTGAGTGGCCAGTGCCAGCAGGTGACATCAGAGGCTCCTTCTGATAGGCTCTTACCTCTCTTGGTAGCCAATCCTCCTTCCTAGATAGCCAAACCTCCTTTTCTGGCTATTTAGGGTCTCTGCTTTGGGGATTTCACCAGATAACGAATGCAAGAGCTCACCAGAGTTCCTCTGCATCTCCTTCTTCACCTTCTGCCAAAGGATCGACCGCTGACTGCTCAGGATGCCTGCAAAACCACAACAAAGTAGCAAGACGACTACTAGCAACCGTGTATCGCCTCATCCTGCCGGCTTTCTCGACTGTTTCCAGGTGGTGCATGCTCTGGGGGTAGTCTGCCTCCTCCCTGCACCAGGAGCTCTGAAGAAATCTCCAGTGGGTCGACTGAATCTTCCCCCTGCTAGCGCAGGCACCAAAAGACTGCAACACTGGTCCTCTGGGTCCCTCTCATCCTGACAAGCGTGGTCCCTGGAACTCAGCAACTCTGTCCAAGTGACTCCCACAGTCCAGTGACTCTTCAGTCCAAGTTTGGTGGAGGTAAGTCCTTGCCTCCCCAAGCTAGACTGCATTGCTGGGTACCACATGTTTTGCAGCTGCTCCGGCTCCTGTGTACTCTTCCAGGATTTCCTTCATGCACAGCCAAGCCTGGGTCCCCGACACTCCTTCCTGCAGTGCACAACCTTCTGAGTTGTCCTCCGGCATCGTGCGACTCCCTTTTGTGACTTCGGGTGGACTCCGGTTCACTTTCCTTCCAAGTGCCTGTTCAGGTACTTCTGCGGGTGCTGCCTGCTTCTGTGAGGGCTCCCTGAGTTGTAACTCAGGGCGCCCCCTCTGTCTCCTCCTCCAAGTGGCGACATCCTGGTCCCTTCTGGGCCACAGCAGCACCCAAAAACCTCTACCGCGACCCTTGCAGCTAGCAAGGCTTGTTTGAGGTCTTTCTGCATGGGAACACGTCTGCAAGCTTCAACGCGACGTGGGACATCCGTCTTCCAAAGGAGAAGTCCCTAGCTCTCTTCTTTCTTGCAGAACTCCAAGCTTCTTCCATCCGGTGGCAGCTTCCTTGCACCCTCAGCTGGCATTTCATGGGCTCCTGCCCACTCTCGACACTGTCACGACGATTGGACTTGGTCCCCTTGTCTTACAGGTACTCAGGTCTGGAAATCCACTGTTGTTGCATTGCTGGTGTTTGTTCTTCCTGCAGAATCCCCCTATCACGACTTCTGTGCTCTCTGGGGGTAGTAGGTGCACTTTACACCTACCTTTCAGGGTCTTGGGGTGGGCTATTTTTCTACCACTCACTGTTTTCTGACAGTCCCAGCGACCCTCTACAAGCTCACATAGGTTTGGGGTCCATTCGTGGTTCGCATTCCTCTTTTGGAGTATATGGTTTGTGTTGCCCCTATACCTATGTGCTCCTAGTGCAACCTATTGTAATTCTACACTGTTTGCATTACTTTTCTTGCTATTACTTACCTAATTTTGGTTTGTGTACATATATCTTGTGTATATATCTTATCCTCATACTGAGGGTACTCACTGAGATACTTTTGGCATATTGTCATAAAAATAAAGTACCTTTATTTTTAGTACTTCTGTGTATTGTGTTTTCTTATGATATTGTGCATATGACACCAGTGGTATAGTAGGAGCTTTACATGTCTCCTAGTTCAGCCTAAGCTGTTTTGCCATAGCTACCTTCTATCAGTCTAAGCTGCTAGAAACACCTCTTCTACACTATTAAGAGATAACTGGACCTGGCACAAGGTGTATGTACCTCTGGTACCCACTACAAGCCAGGCCAGCCTCCTACATTGGTTGTGCAGCGGTGGGATAAGTACTTGTAACTACTTACCACTTTGTCATTGTGTACTTTTCATAAGAGAATAATATACAAAACAGTTCAGTGTATGTACACCTAACCAAAAAGTTTTGCTTTTCTCCTCTTAAACTTTTTACAAAGTTCTGAAAAGTATTCTAAAACTTCTAAAAGTTTCTAAAAAGTTAGAAAATGTTTTTTTCTCTGTTCTTTAAAAAGTTCTGAAACTTTTTCTTCCTTCTCACTATTTCTAAACCTTTTACTATCATGTCTACAGAAGATTCTACTCTTAAAATGGTCAATACTACTTATGACAATTTGAATTATAAGAACCTAACGAGTCCCTGCTTAGAGAGAGGTTTAGTGATAGGAAAGAACCCTACCAAAGAATTTCTATTTAACATGCTTATTGTGAATGATAAGTCCCAAGCAGGCACTTCAAATGAGAGGTTAATGGAAGGTTCCCAATCTGACTCGGGGGATCTCCTTGAGGGAGGTAGGGAGGGTTCTGATCAGGATTTTCCCTCTAACAAGACACCCAGTAATGTTGGTAGTAATGGAGGTTCCCAACACAGTAGGGAAGTCTTTATTCCTAGAGGCCAAGTTGCTAGGGTTCAGTCAGTTAGGGACTGATCCCCGTCTGTTGTTTCCAATTTATCTTCTGTGTCCAAGCATTCCCAACCCATCCACCTTGAAGACAACATGTTAGAAAGGGAACTCAAAACGTTGAGGGTTGAAGAGACCAGACTGAAGCTTAAACAGCAACAGCTGGCCTTAGATAGGGAATCCCTAGACCTGGAGAAGGAAAGACAGAGATTGGGTTTGGACCCCATGGTGGCAGCAGCAGTATTCCTGATAGTAATCCTGTTAGGGAGCATGATTCCAGAAATCTGCACAAGATAGTCTCCCCTTACAAGGAGGGGGATGACATCAACAAGTGGTTTGCTGCACTTGAGAGGGCCTGTATGGTACAGGGGGTCCCTCAAAGCCAGTGGCCTGCTATATTGTGGCTATCTTTCACTGGAAAGGGTAGGGATAGGCTCCTTCCTGTTAGAGAAAGTGATGCTAACAATTTTGCAGTTTTGAAGGATGCACTCTTGGATGGATTTGGCTTAACCACTGAACAATACAGGATTACGTTCAGAGACACCAGAAAAGAGTCCTCACAAGACTGGACAGACTTTTTTGACTGTTCAGTGAAGGCCTTAAAGGGGTGGTTACATGGCAGTAAGGTTTCTGACTATGAAAGCCTATATAATCTTATTCTGACAGAGAATATTCTGAATAACTCTGTGTCTGACTTGTTACACCAATATCTAGTGGACTCAGTTCTGACCTCTCCCCAAGAATTGGGAAAGAAGGCAGACAAATGGGTCAGAACAAGAGTGAACAGAAAAGTTTATACAGGGGATGACAAGGATGGCAAGAAGAAGGATGGAAGTCTTCTGACAAGGGTGGGGACAAAAATAAAAATGAGTATTCATCAGGCCCACAAAAATCCTCTGGTGGGGGTGGTGGGTCCAACTCCTCTTCAAATCAACCTAAAAAGCCTTGGTGTTATTTGAGTAAAGTCAAAGGCCATTGGACAACTGATGCCAGTTGTCCAAAGAAAAACACCAACCCTCCCACTACCACAACCCCTACTGCAAATTCTAGTGCCCCTAGTAGGAGGCCCCATAGCAGTGGTGGTGGGAGCAAACCTACTAATAGCCATTCCAAGGGAGTATCTGGTCTCACTATTGGTAATTTAGTTGGGGTTGGTCTTGTTAGGGAGACCACAGAGGCTGTGTTAGTCTCTGAAGGTGCCATTGATCTGGCCACCTTGGTTGCTTGTCCCCTTAATATGGATAAGTACAAGCAACTTCCCCTAATAAATGGTGTTGAGGTTCAGGCCTACAGGGACACAGGTGCCAGTGTTACCATGGTGATAGAGAAACTGGTGCACCCTTAACAACACCTACTTGGTCAGCAGTACCAAGTGACAGACGCTCATAACAACACTCTTAGCCACCCCATGGCAGTTGTGAATCTCAACTGGGGGGGTTACTGGTCCAAAGAAAGTTGTGGTTGCCTCAGATTTACCTCTAGACTGTCTACAAGGGAACGATTTAGAGACATCAGCTTGGGCAGAAGTGGAGCTGAAGGCTCATGCAGCAATGCTGGGCATTCCTGGGCATATTTTTGCTTTGACAAGGGCTCAGGCCAAAAAGCAAAAAGGACAGGGTAACTTTGATCCTGGAGCAATGGACCAAGTGCTCCCTAAAGCTAGGGGTAGCAAGGGTAAATCCCCACCCACTATCCGTCCCTCTACAGATGATTCTCCTTCTGAGGAAGAAGAATTTCCTCCCTGTGCAGAACCTTCACCAGATGAACTGGCAGCAGACACTGCTGAGCTTTTGGGTGGAGGGGGGCCTGCCAGGGAAGAGCTGAGTGTGGCACAGCAAACCTGTCCCACATTAGAGGGTCTCTGACAGCAAGCTGTCAAACAGCAAAATGGTGATGTCAGTGACTCACATAGAGTTTACTGGGAGGACAACCTCTTGTACACCGAGGCAAGGGACCCAAAACCTGGAGCAGCCAGGAGATTGGTCATTCCCCTGCAGTACAGAGAGTTCCTCCTAACTCTGGCACATGACATTCCTTTGGCTGGGCATTTGGGCCGGATCAAAACATGGGAAAGGCTTGTCCCCCTGTTTCACTGGCCTAGGATGTCAGAGGACACTAAAGATTTTTGCAAGTCTTGTGTGACCTGCCAAGCCAGTGGCAAGACTGGTGGCACACCAAAGGCTCCCCTTATTCCACTACCTGTGGTTGGGGTCCCCTTTGAAAGGGTAGGGGTTGACATAGTTGGCCCCCTTGACCCTCCTACGGCTTCAGGCAATAGGTTTATCTTGGTGGTTGTGGACCATTTCACAAGATATCCTGAAGCAATTCCTCTAAGGACCACTACAGCTCCTGCAGTGGCAAAAGCCCTCCTGGGAATCTTTTGCAGGGTGGGTTTCCCAAAAGAGGTTGTATCAGACAGGGGTAGCAACTTCATGTCTGCATACTTAAAAGCAATGTGGAAGGAATGTGGTGTAACCTACAAATTCACCACTCCTTATCATCCACAGACTATTGGACTGGTAGAGAGGTTTAATAAAACTCTCAAAGGTATGATAAAGGGACTCCCTGAAAAACTCAGGAGGAGATGGGATGTCCTGTTACCTTGCCTCCTTTTTGCTTACAGGGAGGTACCTCAGAAAGGAGTGTGCTTCAGCCCCTTTGAACTCCTCTTTGGACACCCTGTAAGAGGTCCACTAAACTTGTGAAGGAGGGTTGGGAACAACCTTTAAAAGCTCCCAAACAGGACATAGTGGACTATGTACTTGGCCTAAGATCCAGAATGGCCGAGTACATAAAAAAGGCCAGTAAAAACCTTCAGACCAGCCAAGAGCTCCAGAAGCAATGGCATGACCAGAAGGCTGTTCTGATTCAGTACCAACCAGGACAGAAGGTGTGGGTATTGGAGCCTGTGGCCCCAAGAGCACTCCAAGACAAATGGAGTGGACCCCATCTAATTGTTAAGAAAAAGGGTGAGGTTACCTATCTGGTAGACCTGGGCACTGCGAGGAGTCCCCTTAGCGTGATTCATGTCAACCGCCTAAACCCCTACTATGACAGGGCTATTCTCACCCTGCTTATGGCAACAGATGAGGGACAGGAAGAAGAGAGTGACCCTCTCCCTGATCTCTTTTCCACCACTGAAAATGATGCTTTAGTGGAGGGAGTAGTTTTGGCAGATTGTCTGACTGCAGAACAGAAAGACAACTGCATAATTCTCCTTGGACAATTTTCTGAACTCTTTTCAACTATGCCAGGCACCACATCCTGGTGTGAACACACAATTGATACTGGAGACAGCATGCCTGTCAAAAGTAAAATCTATAGGCAGCCTGACCATGTCAGGAACTGCATAAAACAAGAGGTTCAGAAAATGCTTGATCTAGGAGTGGTTGAACCTTCTGAAAGCCCATGGGTGAGTCCTGTGGTGCTTGTACCGAAGCCTCACTCAAAAGATGGAAAAAGGGAGATGAGGTTTTGTGTAGACTACAGAGTTCTCAATCAGGTAACAAAAACTGATGCTCACCCTATACCCAGGGCAGATGAGCTCATAGATACACTGCCATCTGCCAAGTATCTAAGCACCTTTGATTTGACTGCAGGGTATTGGCAGATCAAATTGGCTGAGGATGCTAAACCTAAAACTGCATTTCCAACTATAGGAGGGCACTACCAATTTACAGTGATGCCCTTTGGTTTCAAAAATGCTCCTGCCACTTTTCAGAGGTTGGTGAACACAGTCCTGCAAGGGTTGGAGGCTTTTAGTGCAGCATATCTAGATGATATAGCTGTCTTTCGCTCCACCTGGGATGAGCACCTGGTCCACCTTTGGAAAGTTTTGGAGGCCCTGCAAAAGGCAGGCCTCACTATCAAGTCCTCAAAGTCCCAGATAGGGCAGGGAAAGGTGGTTTATCTGGGACACCTGGTAGGTGAAGAACAGATTGCACCACTGCAGGGGAAAATCCAGACAATCATGCATTGGGTTCCCCCTACAACACAGACCCAAGTGAGAGCCTTCCTAGGCCTCACTGGGTATTATAGGAGATTCATTAAAAACTATGGCTCCATAGCAGCCCCTCTTAATGATCTCACGAGTAAGAAGATGCCTAAAAAGGTATTGTGGACAGCCAGCTGTCAGAAAGCTTTTGAGGAGCTCAAACAGGCCATGTGCTCTGCACCTGTCCTAAAAAGCCCATGTTACTCCAAGAAATTCATTGTTCAAACTGATGCATCTGAATTAGGAGTAGGGACAGTCTTATCACAACTGAATTCTGAGGGCCAGGATCAACCAGTTGCTTTTATCAGCAGAAGGTTGACCCCTAGAGAAAAGAGTTGGTCTGCCATTGAGAGGGAGGCCTTTGATGTGGTCTGGGCACTGAAAAAGTTGGGGCCATACCTGTTTGGCACTGACTTTATTGTTCAGACAGACCACAAACCTCTACTTTGGCAAAAGAAAATGAAAGGTGAAAACCTGAAATTGTTGAGGTGGTCCATATCTCTACAGGGAATGGACTATACAGTGGAACATAGACCTGGGAGTACCCACTCCAATGCAGATGGACTCTCCAGATATTTCCACTTAGACAATGAAGACTCATCAGGTCATGGCTAGTCTTATTGTCCTTCGTTTGGGGGGGGAGGGTTGTGTAGGAAAGTACCATCTTGCCTGGCATGTTACCCCCATATTTCACAGTATATATGTTGTTTTAGTCTATGTGTCACTGGGACCCTACCAGGCAGGGCCCCAGTGCTCATAAATATGTGCCCTGTATGCGTTCCCTTTGTGATGCCTAACTGTCTCACTGAGGCTCTGCTAACCGGAACCTCAGTGGTTATGCTCTCTCTGCTTTCCAAATGTGTCACTAACAGGCTACTGACTAAATTTATCAATTCACATTGGCATACTGGTACACCCATATAATTCACTAGTATATGGTACTGAGGTACCCAGGGTATTGGGGTTCCAGGAGATCCCTATGGCTGCAGCATTTCTTTTGCCACCCATAGGGAGCTCTGACAATTCTTACACAGGCCTGCCATTGCAGCCTGCGTGAAATAACGTTGACGTTATTTCGCAGCCATTTACCACTGCACTTAAGTAACTTATAAGTCACCTATGTGTTTAACCTCCACCTAGTGAAGGTTGGGTGCAAAGTTACTTAGTGTGTGGGCACCCTGGCACTAGCCAAGGTGCGCCCACATCGTTCAGGGCAAAATCCCCAGACTTTGTGAGTGCGGGGACACCATGACATGCGTGCACTATACATAGGTCACTACCTATGTATAGCGTCACAATGGTATCTCTGAACATGGCCATGTAACATGTCTAAGATCATGGAATTGTCACCCCAATACCATTCTGGCATTGGCAGGACTATTCCATGATTCCCCGGGTCTCTAGCACAGAACCCGGGTACTGCCAAACTGCATTTTCGGGGTCTCCACTGCAGCTGCTGCTGCTGCCAACCCCTCAGACAGGTTTCTGCCCTCCTAGGGGCCAGGCAGCCCTGGCCCAGGAATGCAGAACAAAGGATTTCCTCTGAGAGAGGGTGTAACACCCTCTCCTTTTGGAAATAGTTGTCAGGGCTGGGGAGGAGTAGCCTCCCCCAGCCTCTGGAAATGCTTTGATGGGCACAGATGGTGCACATCTCTGCATAAGCCAGTCTACACCGGTTTAGGGATCCCCCAGCCCTGCTCTGGTGTGAAACTGGACAAAGGAAAGGGGAGTGACCACTCCCTTGACCTGCACCTCGCAGGGGAGGTGCCCAGAGCTCCTCCAGTGTGTCCCAGACCTCTGCCATCTTGGAAACAGAGGTATTTGTGGCACACTGGACTGCTCTGAATGGCCAGTGCCAGCAGGTGACGTCAGAGGCTCCTTCTGATAGGCTCTTACCTCTCTTGGTAGCCAATCCTCCTTCCTAGATAGCCAAACCTCCTTTTCTGGTTATTTAGGGTCTCTGCTTTGGGGATTTCACCAGATAATGAATGCAAGAGCTCACCAGAGTTCCTCTGCATCTCCTTCTTCACCTTCTGCCAAAGGATCGACCGCTGACTGCTCAGGACGCCTGCAAAACCGCAACAAAGTAGCAAGACTACTACTAGCAACCTTGTATCGCCTCATCCTGCTGGCTTTCTCGACTGTTTCCAGGTGGTGCATGCTCTGGGCGTAGCCTGCCTCCTCCCTGCACCAGGAGCTCTGAAAAAATCTCCCGTGGGTCGATGGAATCTTCCCCCTGCTAACGCAAGCACCAAAAGACTGCAACACTGGTCCTCTGGGTCCCCCTCATCCTGACGAGCCTGGTCCCTGGAACTCAGCAACTCTGTCCAAGTGACTCCCACAGTCCAGTGACTCTTCAGTCCAAGTTTGGTGGAGGTAAGTCCTTGCCTCCCCACTCTAGACTGCATTGCTGGGTACTGCTTGTTTTGCAACTGCTCCGGCTCCTGTGCACTCTTCCAGGATTTCCTTCGTGCACAGCCAAGCCTGGGTCCCCGACACTCATTCCTGCAGTGCACAAGCTTCTGAGTTGTCCTCCGGCGTCGTGGGACTGCCTTTTGTGACTTTGGGTGGACTCCGGTTCACTTTCCTTCCAAGTGCCTGTTCAGGTACTTCTGCGGGTGCTGCCTGCTTCTGTGAGGGCTCCCTGAGTTGCTGGGCACCCCTTCTGTCTCCTCCTCCAAGTGGCAACATCCTGGTCACTCCTGGGCCACAGCAGCACCCAAAAACCTCTACCGCAACCCTTGCAGCTAGCAAGGCTTGTTTGCGGTCTTTCTGCATGGGAACACCTCTGCAAGCTGCAAAGCGACGTGCAACATCCATCTTCCAAAGGAGAAGTCCCTAGCTCTCCTCTTTCTTGCAGAACTCCAGGCTTCTTCCATCCGGTGGCAGCTTCCTTGCACCCTTAGCTGGCATTTCCTGGGCTCCTGCCCACTCTCGACACTGTCGCAACTATTGGACTTGGTCCCCTTGTCTTACAGGTACTCAGGTCCGGAAATCCACTGTTGTTGCATTGCTGGTGTTTGTTAATCCTGCAGAATCTCCCATCACGACTTCTGTGCTCTCTGTGGGGCTTGTGCTGGCGGTCCTCTCTAGCCCAGCGGGGCTTGTGCTGGCGGTCCTCTCTGTCCCAGCGGGGCTTGTGCTGGCGGTCCTCTCTGTCCCAGCGGGGATGACGGCTGTGGCCTCCTGGGCAGCGGGGATGATGGCTGTCGCCTCCTGGGCAGCGGGGATGAGGGCTGTGGCCTCCTGGGCAGCGGGGATGATGGCGGTCTCTTCCAAGACTTTCCTGGTTTCTTGTGGCCCTTTCCCACCTTGGAAGGTGTCGCAGCTGACTCCACACTCCCACCAGGACCCCTGGGAGCGGCTTTGGTGGCTGGAGTCTTCCCCCTCTCCCGCCGGGCACTGGCACACTTCTGATGCTTGACAGGTGGGGGACTGTCTGTGCTGTGGCTCCGTGCCTCACTGGCTGCCCTGGTGGCCGGTGCACTTCAGATTCCGGTGACTACAGGCACCACTGGTCCCGGAGATGTTGTGGCTGAGGTGCTAGTTCGGGACCTAGGAGACAGACGGGGTGGGGGAGGTGTGGGAAAGAGGTCAAGGTTGGACAGGAAAAGTTTTTGGGAGACACTGGGGGGCATATTTATACTCTGTTTGCGCCATATTTATACTTTGGTGTTAGATGCGTCTAGCGCCAAAGTCCATGGAGTTTGCGTCATTTTTTAGCGTGGACACCTACTTTGCGTTAATGATATGCAAGGTAGGCGTTCCCGTCTAAAAAATTGACTCCGAGGCATGTGCGCCGTATTTACACTCCCGGGCAAAATTCACGCCCGGGAGTGTGTGGTTCTAAAAATTCTGGACCCATGTAATTTTCTTTGCCACAGCAGTACGATTTTAGTATCAAAAGACCGATAATGACTAGTACACTAAGCATGAGCATTTTCGCTCAATTCCAGCAGCGTTTTCACCTCGAAATCACCATTTTCGTCCTGCACTCGTGGCTCCCATTTTATACACGGCAGCCATTTTTTAAAGTTGCCCTCACATAGGCTTATAATACAGTCAGATTTGATTCCAATGACACGTACACCTTGATTGACTTTTCTCTGACCTGGGCAAGCTGGAACCATTGCCTCAGGCCAAACCTGTTTGGTCAGTCCCTCTCCCAGTGGCCGAATCAGATAGCATCAAGGCACACCATGCCATAAAACCCTTATTATCACTCACACACCCTGCCTAATCTTGCTCACACCTGCACCTGCTCTTTTCTTCTTCTTACTTTACGAGGGGGAGGTGCCCGTTTTTATTGGGGGTCCACACTTATCTGATGTAAAATACTAGGCCTTGCCGGGTAATTTATTATGGGTTGGATGACATGAAATATGAGGTTTCATCATGACACTGTTTTTCCTTTGTAGTGAAAACATGTGAATGACCAACCAAAATGTCAAGAATGTTTGCCTGAAGCTTAAAAAACTGTATATAAGGAAACCTGACTTTGCATTGACACACAGTCTCCTGAGAACATACAAACCGTGCTGTTGTACTTCTAGGACGCTTGTTACTTGGTTGCAGCCAATAAATTCGATCTTTGACTTCACCTAGAAGACTCTGAGTTTCTGTGGTCTGAATCAGGAAAGTACCCGAGGTCTTTGGGTGTACCCTGGCACCACTGGGTTACCGGATCAGTACCGGTTCTGAAAAACCCAGTACCTCAAGTGGGCGGGTCAAAAAAAATGACGTACGGTCGCATTTGCGCCGTTTTTTAGCGCCTGGACAAGGCAGGCGTTAAGGGACCTGTGGGCTCGGAAGGAGCCCAGAGGTGCCCTCCCATGCCCCCAGGGACACCCCCTGTCACCCATGCCCACCCCAGGAGGACACCCAAGGCTGGAGGGACCCATCCCAGGGACATTAAGGTAAGTTCCGGTAAGTAATTTTTAAATATTTTTTTTGTTGCATAGGGGGGCCTGATTTGTGCCCCCCTACATGCCACTATGCCCAATGACCATGCCCAGGGGACAGAAGTCCCCTGGGCATGGCCATTGGGCAAGGGGGCATGACTCCTGTCTTTGCTAAGACAGGAGTCATTTCTATGGGGGTTGGGAGTCGAAAAAAATGGCGCAAATCGGGTTGAGGCAAAAAATTTGCCTCAACCTGACTTGCCCCATTTTTTGGCGCCCAAGCTCCATATCCCCCTACGCCGGCGCTGCCTGGTGTACGTCGTTTTTTTTCACGCACACCAGGCAGCGCCGGCGGGTAACGCCGGCTAACGTCATTGATTAAATACGGCGCCCGCATGGCGCTTCAGAATGGCGTTTGCTGGCGCAAATTTTTTTGACGCAAAACTGCGTTAGCGCAGTTTTGCGTCAAAAAGTATAAATATGGCCCTGGGACGGGTAGCTGGAGGGGGTTTGGGAGTGGAGGAAGAGGTTGTGGTTGTAGGAGGTGTTCGTTTGCTGACTTTGGGTGAAGGTGCATGCACTGGAGGCTGTCGTGAGGTGGATGGCTGTTGGGTGGGTGTGTGCCTGTGTTTGTGTGTATCTTGGGAGGTGGCGTCACAGACACACTGGGAGAGGACACAGGGGACGTGTGAATGGTAGTGGGGGTGGTGACTGCACGTGAGCGGGGTGTGGTGGTGGGTGTGCTGGTGATGGTAGTAGTGGCTGTAGAGGTAGTGCATGCAGGTGTGAGTGTAGACGAGACTGGGAGGGAGGAGGGAGACGAGGAGGAGGGGGACACAGTGGAGGCAGTGAATGTTGGTGTGCCTGCATGTGTCTGATGCTTGCGTGAGTGCCTGTGGGATGTGTGGTGCTTATGTTTTCCTGAGCTTCCCTTGTGTGTTGAGGTGTGTGCATGCTGGTCTAGAGGTGTGCTTGGGATAGGCTGGGGTATAGGGGATTGGGTCTGGGTGGAGGAGGTTGGAGGGGGGAGGCTTGACACAGGGAGAATGGCTGCCATCAGTGCTGAGGCCAGAGTCTGAAAAGCTTGCTGAAGGGCCGCCTGACCAGAATGAATGTCCTCCAGGAATGCATTTGTTTGTTGCAACTGCCTTTCTACACCCTGGATGGCATTCAAAATGGTAGACTGCCCAACAGTGAGGGACCTGAGGAGGTCAATGGCCTCCTCAATGAGGGCAGCAGGGGTGACTGGGGCAGGGCCTAAGGTGCCTGGGGCGAAGGTGATGCTCACCCCCCCGGGTGAGCAGGCACAGGGCAAAGGCTGAGGGGCTGCTGGGAGGGTGGTGCTGGAAGGGGGGGTGGGGGCTGTACCTGTAGATGGGGGGGCACAGATGTTGCCACCACCACAAGGGAGCTCCCATAAGAGGACGAGTCCGTGTCACTGGTCTCAGCTCCTGTCCCCGCCGTGGAGCTCCCCTCGCCCTTCGTCCCACTGGTGGAGTCCGATTCCGTAGTGTGGCCCTCCATGGCCATCTGGGATGCAGCCCCTTGTGCTCCGGTGCCACTGCTCCTCCGCCTGATGATGCTAATGCACACAAGAACAAGGAGACCACAAAAGGGGGGGGACGACAGAAGAAAGACATGTTGAGTGCATGCATTACCGCTACCGTTGGCGGACACGACAGACACACAAGCCCCCTCCACTACGCCGCGCTCTTGGGCTCCACTGTTCAATTCCTGGGAAATGGCCTACTAGGCTATGGACGACATCTGCACACATGGATGACACAGGGGCATGACTAGGTGTACTTGGCACTCTACAGAGGTGCGTGGGGTGACACATGGCCTGCCTTACGGAGGGACCTTGCCTACGGAACTCGCCCTGGCCTAGGGAAAACCACAGCCCACCTCCCCCACCCAGACCCCTCCACTGCGCGCAGCAGAATGACAGTGTACTCATCCCCTTGTGGCTGCTGTGATGCCCTCAAGCGCCCATCCAACTCCGGGTACGCCACCGCCAGGATCCTGAACATCATTGGGGTCATTGTGTGGTGGGCACCCCTCCCACGTTGGAAGGCCATCCCCAGCTGAGCCTCCGCCGTCTTCTTGCTCCAGCTGCGAATGTCCTCCCATCTTTTCCGGCAGTGGGTGCTCCGTCTGTGGTAGACCCCCAGGGTCCGGACGTCCTTGGTGATGGCACGCCAAATATATTTTTTCTGGTGGGCGCTGACCTACATGATTTGTACAGGGGGAAGAGAAACGTATTACCAACTGCACCGTCACAGTCATTGGCCCCCATCCCTACCCTTGCCATGTGGCACCTGCACTCACCGTCGTTTCATGCACGCCGCACTCTCCCCCTTTCTTCTTACATCCACACCTCTCCACACAGGCATAGCCCATATAGCATGCTCCCAGTGTACTTACTTGTTTGTCTGGAGGACCGTAGAGTAGTGTGTACTGGGAGAGGATCCCATCCACGAGTTTCTCCAACTCCTCCGATGTGAAGGCAGGGGCCCTTTCTCCAGACACTCGAGCCATTGTCTCTTCCAGACCGAGGTCACAGCAGCACTTGCAGTGTAGGTCCTCTCCTGTCGAAGATCAGGTATCGAGTGATTGAACAGATAGAAAATGGCGGTCACGTCCACGGCGGTGAGTACCGTCACCGCCGGCGTACATCGTCATTGGCTCCTGGGACCCATAGGGTCCAATGTTAACCAATGCAGCATTGCGCCTCGGTCTTCGACCGCGTACCGCAACGGTGTACAACGCCAGCGCAGTTACCTCACATCCCATTGTCCCACTTTAGAGGTCAGGCAGCTGCCATTTCAGGGGCCCACATGGCTTCATTTTTAACTGCGTCACACATACCTAGGCCTAGACTCAACACACATACAGGCCACTTTTTAGATTATGATTGGTGTTCGGTGTAAGCTGTGGGTACGTACCTCTGAGTTGTTTGACTCTGTGCTCGCTGTTGTCCTTCATAGGTACCGTCCGCTGGGACATGTGAGGAGATGGCAGCATCCTCCGGTGTACCGACCATTGGTGGACCTGTCGACAATGGAGGAAAGACATGTGATCATCACATACAGGCTTGACCGTGCCACAATCCAGGAACTGTGTACCCAGTTGGAGCCAGACCTGATGTCAGCTATCCGTCATCCCACAGGAATCCCCCCTCAAGTGCAGGTGCTGTCAGTGCTCCATTTCCTTGCAAGTGGGTCATTTCAAACAACAGTGGCCATAGCATCAGGGATGTCCCAGCCTATGTTTTCCAACGTGTTGTCCAGAGTGTTGTCTGCCCTGCTGAAACACATGCGGAGCTACATCGTTTTCCCTCAGGTGGAGGATTTGCCTACAGTGAAAGGTGATTTCTATGCCCTGGGACATATCCCCAACATCATAGGTGCCATTGATGGGACCCATGTGGCTTTTTTCCCCCCCCCACAGGAGTGAACAGGTGCACAGAAACCGGAAGAGTTATCATTCGATGAATGTACAGATGGTATGTTTGGCAGACCAGTACATCTCCCATGTGAATGCCAAGTTCCCAGGCTCAGTGCATGACGCCTACATCCTGCGGAATAGCAGCATCCCTTATGTGATGGGTCAACTCCAGAGGCACTGTGTGTGGCTATTAGGTGAGCACCTGGAAGCTAGTCAGTGGGAATGGTTGTCTGGGTCTGGGGATATCCTTCCAGGTTAGTGTGTGTCTAACAGTTGTCCCTCGCCATTTGCAGGTGACTCTGGTTACCCCAACCTGTCATGGCTACTGACCCCAGTGAGGAATCCCAGGACAAGGGCAGAGGAACGCTACAATGAGGCCCATGGGCGAACTAGGAGGGTGATCGAGCGGACCTTCAGCCTCCTGAAGGCCAGGTTCAGGTGCCTCCATATGACAGGTGGATCCCTATTCTACTCACCAAAGAAGATGTGCCAGATCATTGTGGCCTGCTGTATGCTTCACAACTTGGCTTTGTGACGACAGGTGCCTTTTCTGCAGGAGGATGGTCCAGATGGCGGTGTTGTTGCAGCTGTGGAGCCTGTGGACAGTGAAGACGAGGAAGCAGTAGAAGAAGACATGGACAACAGGGACTCAGTGATCCAGCAATATTTCCAGTGAAACACAGGTAAGAATACAAACCTGCCTACTACATGTAGTTAAACACTACTACCTCTCTACTGTCTGTCGTTTTCACCCAGTGTATTGTCACTGAGTTGTCACTTTCCCTTACGATTTCACAGATGTGGGTCCCACAGTGTGACATCTGCTTTGATTCCTCATGGACTACAGCTGTGTGACATAGGTATGTTGACATTACAAATTAAAGAGCTTTTTGCCACAGTGACTGCTAATACAGTATTCCGAAATCACAGACTGACTCCAGATTGTTTTGTGCTTTAAGGGTGTTTATTTTAGTGCTCAATATTGGAGGGGGTTGTAAAATGGTGAGGGGTGATGGTGGAGGAATGTCCATGGCAGAGTCCAGTCTATTAGTCTCACAGGTTAATTGCCCTAATGGGCATAGGAAGTGGAGCTGGGGCAGTTTAAGGATGGAGAGGTTGACAAAGTGGGACAGTAGGATGACATTCAGGGTGGTCTCAATTCTTGGCGGGGGTCTTGGCATCGTTCTCTGTCTTTGTCCAGGGCATGCTTTAGTGATGGGTGTCCATGCTTTGTTGTTGCATGCAGGGCTTGGTGTTAGGATGTGTGGTTTGTGATGTTGGGACATTTGTGAGGAGTTAGAGTGATGGGGGTGAGGGTGGCTGTATGTGCTGGGATGCAGGTAGGGTGGGGGATGTAATAGTTAAGATTTGACTTACCAGAGTCCATTCCTCCACCTACTCCTGCGAGGCCCTCCGGATGCAGAATCGCCAAGACCTGCTCCTCCCATGTTGTTAGTTGTGGGGGAGGAGGTGGGGGTCCGCCACCAGTCCGCTGAACCGCCAGGTGGTGTCTTGAGACCACGGAACGCACCTTCCCCCGTAGGTCGTTCCACCTCTTCCTGATGTCCTCCCGATTTCTTGGGTGCTGTCCCACTGCATTGACCCTGTCCACTATTCTTTGCCATAGCTCCATCTTCCTAGCTATGGAGGTGTGCTGCACCTGTGGTCCGAATAGCTGTGGCTCTACCCGGACGATTTCCTCCACCATGACCCTGAGCTCCTCCTCCGAGAACCTGGGGTGTCTTTGCCGTGCCATGGGGTGGTGTAGGTGATGTGTGGGGTGGTGTGTTGGGTGATAAGTGTGCTGATATGTAGTGGTGTGTAGTGTGAGGTGCGTAGAAGTTATGTGGGTGATGGTGTTGTGTGCCTGTGGATGCTAGCATTGTTGATGGTGGTGTCTCTCTCTGGCCTTCTCTCAGTAATGTTTGTCGTAGGGGTTTGTGGGTGATGTGGGTGTGTGTTTTATATTGTATTGGGTGTGTGTATGTGTATCAGGTGTGTGTATTTCGAATTGACCAATGTGGTAGTGTTTTCTATATGTGTGTGTATTTTGAGCGCAGTGGTGTGTATCGCCAATGGAATACCGCGGTTGAAAGACCACCGCGTGGATTCATGGGTCGTGATAGTGTGGGCGTATTTCTGTTGGCGTGACAGTGGAGGATTTGTTTTCGCCAGTTTATCACTGACCTTTGGTGTGGCAGACTTGTGTGGGTGTCTGAATTTTGGCGGATTCCGTGCTGTGGGTCATAATAGCTGTGGCGGATTTCCGCGGCGGTGTGTTGGCGGTCTTCTGCACGGCGGTAAGCGGCTTTTACCACCAATGTTGTAATGACCGCCATAGTGTGGCATAGAGTGTAGTATAGTGTTCTAGAGGGGAGTTGCAAACAGTTGAGTAGAGTGTCAGTCAGACAGTGGAGCGGCATAGAGTGGAGTATAGTACTGTGGCATGAAGTGGAGTACACCGGAGTGGGGTAGAGTGGAGTAAAGTGTCATAGAGCGGAGTGAGGTGTCATAGGCATGGAGTGCAGTATAGTGGAGTGGTGTAGCATATAATCAAGTAAAGTGTCATAAGCTGGACTACCTGTTATACAGTAGACTATAATAGGGTGTCGAACAGTATTGGAAAGTAATGAAGACTACAGCAGAGTAGAGAGGCATACAGTCTAGTTAACTTTTGTTGAATGGTATACAGTACGGTGTTGTAGAGTGTGGTACAGTGGATTGGCATACAGTGTTATCAAGTACAATGGCAATGAGTGGCATACAGTGGAGTAGAGGAGTACAGTGGAGAACTGTGTCAGGATTGGGGTACATTGGGATGCAGTGGCATACAGAGTTGAGTACAGTGTTGTATAGTGGACTACAGTATTATTGAGTGGAGTATAGTGTTGTACAGTGGTATACATTATAGTGCAGTGTTGTACAGTGGAGTGAAGGGGCAGGAAACAGGAGTAAAGTGTTGGAGAGTGGAGTTGCATAGAGTACAGTAGTATGTGAAACTGTGGAGTTGCATAGAAAGGATTGTTTTCCAGTAGTGTAAATTGAGGTAAAGTCTCGTACAGTGGAGTAGAGTTGAGTGGAGTGGAGTGGTGTGGTGTGGCGTATGGTGGTATGAGGTATAGTACAATAGAGTGTATTGGTGTGTCATAGAGTAGAGTGGCATAGAGTGGAGTGTGGGGTGGGGTAAAGTGTATAGCATACAGTGGAGTGGTGTACCATGGAGTGGGGTGGAGTGGAATATCATACAATAGTGTGGCATACAGTGGAATAGCGTACAGTGGAGTGTTGTACATTGGAGTGGTATACAGTGGAATAGAATAGAGTGGAGTGGCATACAGGAAAATGGCATACATGGAATAGCATATAGTGGAGTAATGTCCAGTGGAGTGATGTAGACTGGAGTGGTGTACAGTTTAATAGCGTAGAGTGGAGTCTCATACAGTAGAGATGCATAGAGTGGAATAGCGTATAGCGGAGTGGCTACAGTGGCTTAGCATACAGGTGTGTGATGTGCAGAGTAACGCAAAACAGTGAATTGCGCTGCCTTGTCTTTCTCCAACTTTACCAATCAATGCAGAGCCACAGATGGTGGCATTTAGTTCCTTTGTAGATCTGAGTTAAGTATTGCATTGCCCATTCGACAATATGAGTATCACACAGGTACCATATTCCAATAATACAGCTAGGCCTTAGTTACCAGATTTACTAATCTACAGTGTAGTAGCATAGATTAGAGTGGCATTCAGTGGAATAGCATAGAATGCAGTACAGTACAGTGGAGTGGCATAGAGTAGAATATAAAGTGGGACAGTATAGAGTAGATTAGCGTAGAGTAGAGTGGGGTAGACTGGAGTAGTGTACAATGTAGTGGGGTAGAGGAAATAGCATATAGTGGAGTGGCATAGAGTGGTGTGGTGTCCAATGAATTAGAGTAAAATGGACTAGCGTAGAGTGGAGTGGTGTACACTGGAGTGGAGTAACATACAGTAGAGTGACATACAGTGGAATAGGGTAGAGTGACCTAGTGTACTGTGGAGTGGTGTAGACTGAAATGCAGTATAGTGGATTAGTGCAGAGTGTAGTATAGTGGTATAGACGTACACTGGAATGGGGTATAGTGTAATAGCATACAGTGGAGTGGCGTCCAATTGAATAGCATAGAATGGAGTGAGACTGAGTTTGGAGTAGCATACAGTAGAATAGTATACAGTGGACTGGTGTAGAGAGGAATAGCATATACTGGAGTAGCATAAAGTGGAGTGGCATACAGTGAAGTGTACAGTTAAGTGGTGTATGCAGAAAAGGTGTAGAGTGGAGTTACATACAGTGCAATAGTGCAGAGTGGGCTGGAGTGCAGCGGAGTATTTGATAGTGGAGTGGCATGGAGCGTAATAGTGTATAGTGCAGTAGTGTATGGTGGAGTGGCATATGATGGAGTGGTGTATACTGGAGTGCTGTACAGTGGTGTGGAGTAGCGTGGAAAGGCATACAGTGGAGTGCTGTACATTGGAGTGCCATCCAATCAAATAACATAGAATGAAGTGGCGAAGAGTATAGTGCTATACACTGGAGTGGCATAGAGTGGAGTAGCATACAGTGGAATAGCATACAGTGGAGTGTTATATAGGAAAATGGTGTAGAGTGCAATAGCATGTAGTGGAATAGCATCCAGTAGAGTTTGTACACAGTGGAGTGACATAGACTGGAGTGGCTTACAGTGTAATAGTGTAGAGTGGTGTGGCGTAGAGTGGAGTCTTGTATAGCAGAGAGACGTTGAGTGGAATAGCTTATATTGGAGTGGCTACAGTCATGTGGTATACGAATGTATGTGAAATGTAGAAGCAATGTAGCTTATGGTGTGCAGAGTAACGCACAACAGCGAATTGCGCTGCCTTTCTCCAGATTTACTAATCAATGCTGGGTCATGCATGGTGACCTTGCGTTCCTTTGTAGATCTGACTTAAGCATTGCATTGCCCATGTGACAATATAAGTGACGCATGGGTACCGCAGTCCAATAATACAGGTAGGCCTTAGTTATATTTTGGGCCAGGGTATACTGTGATAGCTTTGTGGTATACCCTGGTACATGGAGATGACAAGCCTGTATAAATAAGTAAAGTGCACTGTTCCACTGAGGAACCGCAGGTCAAAAGGGCACTATTAAAAGTAGAAGACAGAGCCCTCTCACACCCAGTGGGTGTCATGCTTCATCATAGGGTCTGCTCCTCGTAGGACTGGTGCTGCAATATCCGAAGGGCCCCTCAAGGGGGCTGTTTACCAGGGATCTTTTGTGAAAAAGTGCCATTGTTGTCTGTAGGGGTAGATTCAGACCTATGGGGAGAAGTGAGAAGCTGGAGACAAGAGATTAAAATTGGCTCTAAACCCTAACACCAATTTACTAATTCCTTTGAAAGGGTCTAGGTCAAGGTTAAAAACACAGGGAGTGGTCAGGGGGATAATGTTCCTGCACTCTACCAGCAAAGATAGGGAAAAGGGAAATTGATCCTACAACCCTAAATGACGGGTGACATGTTTCACACCTATGGAGTCCCTAAAGGATCTAGTGGCATTTCATCAGGACCGAAAATAAAAAAAAGAAACTCCTAAGCTTCACTAGCAGACTCAAATTAAGTCAGAGGTAGGTGAAAAGAATATAACTTACATAAGGAACTACATAAAAAACACACTAGTTTATGCACACTAGTTTATGACCTTTGGAAACAAGGGAAAAAAGAAATACATCCACAACTGATAATGTTTATGCTTCAACATACAGTGGACTGACAACCATGGTTGCATGCACTCATGCTGAGAATTCGCACAAAATGTGTCCTGACTCAGCATGACCCGGCCAACTCCAAACGTGAATCACCATGATTCACTCAAAATAATAGAACAACAGGATTTATTACCCTTCTATATTAAGGAAAGGTCCCCTTGGGAAAATGCGAGCCTGTGGGACTACTGTGGCCCTGCAATTAGACAGAACACTTGTACATGTCATAATGTATGCTGATGTGGTCTATTTAGTTTAAAACATAAAGCAAAAAAGGATAGTAAGTTACCGGGCTCCTGCGCTTGTTTCTGTGAAGCCCCAGGTGGACCAGGTTCCGTGGGCATTTAAATTTTGAATATAGAAGTGCCGCCCGCCCCCCTTGCTGCCCCGGAGACTGCCACCTCCTTGGGCTTTGTACAAAACGGATGCAGGGGGTACTCCCCCTCCCCCACAGCCCAGGGAACACCACCTCCCCGGGGCTCAAATCAAATACAGTCTGGTGGGGTGCATGGCCCCCCGAGCCCCAGGGACCACCACCTCCACAGGGCAAACATTCAATTGTGTGTGGGGGGCTGTGCAGCCCCCCAGTTCTCCGGGAACTGCCACCTCCCAAGGCTACAATAAAAGTGGGTTCAATGCAGAGCCCTGAGCCCGAGGGACCACCACCCCCCCAGGGCAAATAGAATGGTGGAGAATGGCCCCCCTTGAGGGACCATAGATGGCCCTAAGGACCACCACCTTGCAGGGCTTGCTCCTGCTATGTCCTGGGGTGCCAATACCCGAGACAGAGCTGTTTGCTCTGACTTGGCAGCGCTCTGGTCGCAGTGAGGGAGACCTGTCCAACAATGGCTGTGAGAAAGATCTCTTTGAGATCGATTCGCGTTGCCATTAAATTCTTCTTTTGCATATGACAAGCCTTGGAGTGTGAGTTTTTTAGTACCTGTGACGGCGGTACTTTTGTTGTTACTTTATATATGTATAGATATATACAAACACACACACACACACATATATATATATATATATATATATAGGAAAGAAACATCAATGAAAGATATTTTGGTAAAGAGTGACGTGAGACACACAGGGCCATATTGATACTTTTTGACGCACAACTGCGCCAACGCAGTTGTGCGTCAAAATTTTTAACGCCGGCTAACGCCATTCCAAAGCACCATGCGGGCGCCTTATTTATTGAATGACGTTAGCCGGCGCAGCTGACTGGTGTGCGTCAAAAAAAATGACTCACACCAGGCAGCGCCGGCGTAGGGGAAAATGGAGCTTGGGCGTCAAAAAATGGGGCAAGTCAAGTCTGAGGCAAAATTTTGGCCTCAACCCGATTTGCGCCATTTTTTTTGACGCCCAACCCCCATTGAAATGACTCCTGTCTTAGCAAAGACAGGAGTCATGCCCCCTTGCCCAATGGCCATGCCCAGGGGATTTGTGTCCCCTGGGCATGGTCATTGGGCATAGTGGCATGTAGGGGGGCACAAATCAGGCCCCCCTATGCCACAAAAAAAAAAAAAAAAAATACTTACATGAGTTCCCTGGGATGGGTCCCTCCATCCTTGAGCGTCCTCCTGGGGTGGGCAAGGGTGGCAGGGGGTGTCCCTGGGGGCATGGGAGGGCACCTCTGGGCTCCTTCCGAGCCCACAGGTCCCTTAACGCCTGCCCTGACCAGGCGTTAAAAAATGACGCAAAAGCGGCTGGACGTCATTTTTTAAGGCCCGCCCACTCCTGTGCGTCATTTTTGCACGGGAGTTTAAATAAGGCGCACATGCCTTAGAGTCATTTTTTAGAAGGGAACGCCTACCTTGCATATCATTAACGCAAGGTAGGTGTCCACGCTAAAAAATGAGGCAAACTCCAAGATCTTTGGCGCTAGACGGGTCTAACGTCAAAGTATAAATATGGAGTTAGCTTTGCGTCGGATTTGCGTAAAAAAAAAACGACGCAAATCCGGCGCAAACAGAGTATAAATATGCCCCACAGTATCTAACAAAAGTTAGCTTAAATCACATGATGGTTTTTTCAGATGCTTCAAATGTAAAGCTTGTAAGAATGGAGAAAATATTAGTCACATTAAGAAAGGAGACAAAGTTGTACACTCGATCAAAGGGAGATATAATTGTAAAAGTGACTTTGTAGTGTATATTTTGAAGTGTAGCTGTCCCAAAATGTATGTAGGCAGTACAAAATTGCAAGTACATAATAGGATTTTGCAACATCTGAGGGCGATTTCGAATAAAGACGATTCATATCCAGTTGCCAGATATGTGCATGACGTACATGGAGGCAAAATAGAGGACATAAAATACAGTGTCATAGATGGAATTAAAAAAGACATTCGGGGAGGTGATAGAGAAAAACATTAAAGAAAATTGGAATCCAAATATATATTGGTATTCGACACAAAAGAACCAAACGGGTTAAATAGTAGCGAAGAGATGTATATACATTTGTATTGAAGTAGGAAGAAGTTGCAGCAATATTCTTAATTGAAACACACATATACATGTAACAAATATTGTTTGTTAAATGAGAATGAGCTATGGTGAAATTAGCAACCATAAGAAAACCCGTAAGGATTTTTAACATTGAGAAAATGCATAGTGAAAAATAAGTTATATATGAGTCAATATATGATGATTAATTGGATAAGTATTGTACAACTTATTGGTGTCGTTTTAGGTCCAAGATCTTGAATTATTCCCAAAAAAACCTGTAATGAATTATAACATTGAGAAAATACATAGTGAAAAATAAGTTATATATGAGTTAACACATGATGACCAATTGGATAAGTATTGCACAATTTATTGGTGTAGTTTTAGGCCAAAGATCTTGAATTACTAAAAGTGAGGAGATAACGTTTACAAATAAATGTAAATTATTATGATGGGAGTTAATATTCACTAGGAAGTTGTATAGTATATGGAAGATTAATTTGTAATATAAATTGTTTTTTTTTTGTATCACATGACAATGGAGCACATTTTGATTGGTGTATATAAAGTGAGCCACAAAGGCGATCTGCAGGTCGATGAAGGCGGTAACACCGAAACGCGTCCCTGTAGGCGAATAAATATTGTTTGAACTCGTTACATTCGTGGAGTGCTGCCATTTCCTTTGCACAGGGGAGAAAAAGTGTTTGACATAAATACGTGGTGGCGCGCGTATCTGGATTAGCACCGTTGACGGTTAGGTGCCGAAAGGAAAACGCCGTGGTCAAAGTGTTTTGTTATATATATATATATATATATATATATATATATATATATATATCTTTCTCCAAAGTTGGTGCTTGTGTCAGGGACGGGCCAAACGTGTTGGTGGTGTTTGGGTTTCTCATTTTCGTATGAAAGAATAAAAGTCAAACAAAAGGATTCCTTTGAGTGCTGTGTATGACTTTGTGTCATTTGGTGGAGGATATATATATATATATATATATATGTATATATATATATATATATACACACACACACACACATATATATATATCTGAGATAAATCACCTTGTTCAAGGGTAAGAAGGTTGAGAACACTTCATTATTTTTAAAGTGATAGTGCAAAAACAATGGAAGACGGACATTATAACAAAACCTTAGCCCGCCATCTTAGACTGTAATATAAAGCATTCTAAATCGTATTTTTACAGATACTTTCAATATTTTCTGCACATATACCATTATATAAACATCTGTATATCATCCATTATCATATTTAGGTAATGTTCAGAGTGCAGTGTTATACTGTATTGATGCAATTGTATTATCACACATATATGATGCATTCATATAGTCGATTTGTTTTCAACAATCCTTGTATTGTAAAACCAATTACTCCGAAGTGGCCAAAAAAAGACAAATATATGTAATTAAATGTACATGTATGTTACATACTGTTGCTATCATATACTATAAAATCTATCAAAATACTTCTCCTAAGTGGGCATAATCCTCGAACCTGTTGCTCCAGGTAACTTTTGCAGAATGAATAAATCTATAGTGTTTTCGCATAAATAACAGCATACCCTATTAAAAACAAATAAACTATTTTGAAACCAAAGAAAACATTTTACCCACACTAATTATACACCATGGGGCATATTTATACTCCGTTTGCGCCGGAATTGCGTCGGTTTTTTTTACGCAATTTCGACGCAAAACTAACTCCATATTTATACTTTGGCGTTAGACACGTCTAGCGCCAAAGTCCATGGAGTTTGCGTCATTTTTTTGCGTGGACACCTACTTTGCGTTAATGAGATGCAAGGTAGGCGTTCACGTCTAAAAAATCGACTCCGAGGCATGTGTGTCGGATTTATACTCCCGGGCAAAATTCACGCCCGGGAGTGGGCGGGTCAAAAAAATGACGTACGGCCGCTTTTGCGCCGTTTTTTAGCGCCTGCAAAAGGCAGGCGTTAAGGGACCTGTGGGCTCTGAAGGAACCCAGAGGTGCCCTCCCATGCCCCCAGGGACACCCCCTGTCACCCTTGCCCACCCCAGGAGGACACCCAAGGCTGGAGGGACCCATCCCAGAGACATTAAGGTAAGTTCAGGTAAGTGTGTTTTTTTTTTTTTTTTTTGTGGCATAGGGGGGCCTGATTTGTGCCCCCCTACATGCCACTATGCCCAATGACCATGCCCAGGGGACAGAAGTCCCCTGGGCATGGCCATTGGGCAAGGGGGCATGACTCCTGTCTTTGCTAAGACAGGAGTCATTTCTATGGGGGTTGGGAGTGAAAAAAAATGGCGCAAATCGGGTTGAGGAGAAAAAATTGCCTCAACCGGACTTGCCCCATTTCTTGACGCCCAAGCCCCATATCCCCCTACGCCGGCGCTGCCTGGTGTACGTCGTTTTTTTCCACGCACACCAGGCAGCGCCGGCGGCTAACGTCATTGCTTAAATACGGCACCTGCATGGCGCTTCAGAATGGCGTTAGCCGGCGCTCATTTTTTTGACACAAAACTGCGTTAGCGCAGTTTTGCGTCAAAAAGTATAAATATGGGCCCATATATCTATTTGTTTGGAAACCCTGCTTCAAACATTCTCCTAAATATACGTGTATAAAAGGAAATTATTCCTTATTCCCAGGTCCTTATCTGAACCATGTTATCAACTGTAATACAAATAATAAATAGTGTGTCTTGGCTTTCTATCAGTCAAGTCGTGCTGGGACACTCATGTCCACGTGTTTATCATCCTACATTAGGGACAGTAGGGAATGTTTGAGGATTTATGATGAGGTACATTGGACACAAGGTTGTATTTTGGTTTCTTTGGATATATGCAATCCGTACACTTGTATCAGACATGGCTTGGGTGTTATCAAAATTTTATGAGAGCAAAGTTGTTTTCTATGTTGATGCACACTGAGATTTTTATTGACATATGTTTTTTTCAGAGCAATAATTTCATCCTTTTTTATAACCAACATTAACAACAAACCCAGGGCGCTGCAATGAGGACCTGCTTTGACCCAGCTACACTAATTTGTTCATGGGCTGGTGGGAAGGCCAACATAAAGGCATAAAGTGACCATGTAGTGCTTTGGGTAAGATATATGGATAATCTATTTGTAGTCTGGAAAGGATCAGAAAGTTCTATTGAACAGTTTTGAAAGAACTTAATGAGAATGATTAGAATCTGCAATTTATAAGTGACTTTATCAAACATATGATTGAATATTTGGATCTATAGGTCTTTGTAATTAAAAACAGGTTACATTCCAGACTGCATTGCAAGAAAACATCAGGTAACAACTTAGTTCACACCTCAAGCTCACACCCTACAAAGTTAATAAGCAATATCCTTTATGGGGAATCCCTGCAGACAAGAAGGGGCTGCAGTTCCACAGAGGCAAACAATGAAGAGATAGATATTTATGGCCCCAAGATTTTGGGAGAGAGGATACAGCTGCAATATTGTTGGCAGGGCGAGTGAGAGGGCAAAATCAGTGCCTACTGATTTCAGTCCTGAAATGCAAGAAACCGAGCAATGAAACAAATATTTCCAGGTTTATTACCACGTACAGTTGCCAACCCCATCAGGTTAACAAAATCTGTAAAAAATACACAAAATGGCACATTTAATACACTAATGATACAGTAACTACACTATCACTTTTAAGCAAAGCAAGTCACTAAAAGGCATATAGAGTAAGAACATGACAAACAGTAATGCCAACGACAAACATGCAGTAGAGAACAATAAATTATTTACTTGCAAACAGTACAAGGTGTGCAAGTCTAGCTGCAACATTAAGGGCCAGATGTACGAAAAAACCAAACTGCGAGTTGCAATTTGCGAGTCCTTCCGACTCGCAAATTGCAACTCGCAATTTGGTATGCAGTACGGTGTCTCAGACACCGACTGCAACTCGCAATGGGGTCGCAATGACCCACCTCATGAATATTCATGAGGTGGGTCGCAAATTGCGGCCCCTTTGCGAGTATAGGCACTCGCTAACATGGAGGCCTGCTGACGTCAGCAGGCCTCCATGTTAGCGACCTGCTTTTAAATAAAGCAGGTTTTTTTTTTTTAATGTAGCCCGTTTTCCCTAAGGGAAAACGAGCTGCATTTTAAAAAAATCCGAAACCTTTTGTTTCGGTTTTTTCAGGGCAGGGAGTGGTCCCTTGGACCACTCCCTGCCCTGAAAAAATATTTTGGGGTCCAGTCACAAAGGGGAAGGGGTCCCATAGGGACCCCTTCCCGTTTGCGAGTGGGTTACCATCCACTTCAAGTGGATGGTAACTGCGACTCCATTTGCGACCGCAATGGAGTTGCATACCACTGCGACTCGCAAATAGGAAGGGAACACCCCTTCCTATTTGCGATTCGGAAATGCATTTTGCGAGTCGGTAACGACTCGCAAAATGCATTTCAACATAGCAAAGTGACTTTTGCGAGTCGCAAACGGCGTTTTTCGCCGGTTGCGACTCGCAAAACCCTTGCTACATCTGGTCCCATGAATCATAAGAGTCACAATATTAACAGAATTTCCAAAATACTGACATGCAACACAGGCTATTGTATATACTGCTTGTTCTGCCCATGTAATACTTTTTACTGTATATGGGGAGCAAGGTCCACCCTCTGAGAAAAAGAATACTAGAACCAAAGAGCCATCAAAAATCACAACATCCAGTACCCAGTGGCCAGATATTTTTATGAGGTTCAACAGCAAGATATCATACTGTTGGGTTTTGTGGCCATTGATAGAATTCTTGAAAACATAAGAGGCGGTGACAGGACACTGGAACTCCAGAGATTATAGGCTAGATATATCATTAACTTTGATATGATGACTGTTGGGTCTTACTTCAGATGAAGAACTGGCTGTTCCATTTAGGGTAGACCCAGTGCTGTTTCATCAAAACAACAGGGCCCCAGAGAAGCGATAGGAAAACAGAACCAAGGGGCAACCACTTTGTCTTTCAAATACTTTAAGTAGTACATAGCATTATTCAATATATTTCTGTTATTTTTGGTTAATTATATTTGAGGCCATATGTGCCAACAGTTCCACTGCTCAAAACAACAACTATGCATCACAGAGAATTCAGCTCTGGGACCATATTCTGTTTTGTATTTCCCTCACTTGCACAGGCAGTAATGACCAAAATAGGTCTGTCACCGATTTGTTGAATTGATCAAGTATTTTTGTTGAATAGAAAATGTAGATTGAATCAATTATCATGACTTACTGAGAACAATTCTCTTTGGGGGTATATATACACCACACCTGGACACACACCGATGCTCCAAGTACAAAGACCTACTAGGGCAAAAATGTCTCAATGTGCAACGTGAACAGCAGTGAATTGCAATTATTTTAGTTAGCTGGTTGTTCAATTTTCAGTTATATAATAATATAATATAAAAGATTAAAGATATTTGTTGTTCCAAACATTGTATGTACAAAATCACCATTCATTGATAAAAGGGACAATATATTTATTATGAAGCCAGTAGGTACAATGGTGGTCCAAGAGCAGATGCCCACGAGGGCAAGAATGTTTCTAAATGTGAAGTGAACAATAGTACACTACTTCCATTATGCATTTGGTTAATTTTCCATTGAGTTGTGGCAATACAATGCAAAGGATCAAGTAGAATTGTTGTTCCAAAGCTTCTATGTATAAAATCACCATTCAAAATGTGAGCCCTAGATATCTCCATATGGGTAACACAAAAGGTTGTCCTTCACTTATGTCATTTGTGGGCGGTGTCTGACCCGTGCTCAAGGCTAAGCCAAAACGAGTCTGCTTGTTTCATTAAACACGAATGCCACCATCTTGAGGAGCATGAGCCTCTTTCTATGCATTGTAGGACGGACCGAGGAGTGTGGTTGTATTCCGGCAATACCCGCTCATGCCTCTGTCATGAGTGAGACGGGTGTAAAATGGGAAATGTGAAGCTTTTGGATATATGTAGATTCATGCACACATTCTCTCTCTCGCTCTTTGTCTCTCTCACTCTCTCTCTCTCCTTCTGGAGTATATAATCTACTTGCTAAGTCAATTGCCCATGTTTACCCTCTACAGGATATCAAACACAACAATATATAGTCAGTTTGGCTGTTAGCTGCTTCCTTGATAACTCTGGATTATCAAAACATATTTCTAAAATCTTCAACACAATATTTACATCCCACAGAACTGTATATACTGGGTTTAGGCGACTGAATAACATAAACATTGTCATAAGTTTGCAAATTAGCAGCTATTCGCCTGACAGTTTACCACCTATCAGCTTATTTCTAGAAGAGAGGATTGATCGAAAATTATTTACTGACCTGTAAGCCAGTCTGATCTGAGCCAATTGGGCCAAATATTGATTACTAGAGGTAACTTTGCCTCCACAGGATCCACATTCCATTCATTGCATGAACTAATCCACTGTCAGAATATCGCTTATCGCTGGAGACAAGCCTGCATGATGTGGAACATAGCCTGGTTTGAAATTACCAGCATTTGCCATCATTGCCTGAAATTTTCCTCGCCATGAGTGCCAATTGGTTCATCATCACCAAGCATCATTACCAAGGGATGCAACTGTCCTCCTGGGTCTATCAGTATTTCTGAAAATACCAGCAATACAATCGGAAAGTCTTACAAAATTTCCAGAAGCACAGGCAACCATGGCTGTGGCCTCCATATAGGAGTGACTACCTCTGCTTCCTGCCTCCTCACTTGGGCTGTCATTGCGTAATGGCGTCCCATATAAATGCATCAGTTGCCTTCACCAATTAATCTGGTCTTCAGTTGTAAAATTCCTCCAGCTGCCTGTTCAAATGAGATGCAAAGAGATCTTTTTTGCATGGACCCAAGTTCTGTTTATTAACCTGAAAGACTTGTGGATGCAACTTCCAATCACTGGAGTCCATCAGAAACCTGGAGTTCTAACCTGCCACTCCATTGCATGGACCGGGAATGTATTCTGCCACTACTAAAATCCTGTGTTGGGGGAAAAAGCCAAAATTCCTTGGCTATCCCCACAAACATTCTGGAATCACCCCCTCCGTACCTGTTGGTGTACCTCCCTGCTGAGATGTTGTCCATCTTGAGCAGTATACTGCAATTGTACTTACATGGGTAAATGGTTTTGATGGCAAAGGACCCTACTAAGAGTTCCAGGCAATTGATGTGGAAAATCATCTCTGTTTGAGACTGTCAGAAATTTGGTTGTTGATTGACTGGGGTGTGAGCCCTGGTCAAGCAGCAGCCACAATAGCTTGCTGGGTGAACCACAAAAAGTCACTAATTTAACCTGTGCTTAACCCTGGGTAGACTGGAACGAAAAGCAGTCATGCTAAACTTGGAGGCAATGTGTTAAGTTTTTATGTAGTAAACAAACATCAACACAGTGAAATCACAACACAAAAAAAATCTCAAACCAATTTTGAAAAATATTGCATTTTTTTATAAATTATTTGACACCAAAACTATCAAAATCTAATTAGCAGAACCAGAGTTAGGAATTTTAGAAGTTTAAGGTTAAAAATAGCAAGTCTTCAGTTTTGGAAAATGGCTACCTGGGTACCTTTAGCACAACACTCAAGGGTCCAGGAGACCTTTTGGGTGTCCAAGACTCACTCAGGCTGGGTTCAGTTGAGGGTTCAAGATGGCAGGAGCCTGTTATGTCCTTGTGGCTCTGAAAAGGAGGCCAGCTAAACTAGCCCTCTGAGCCACTTCTGAAGTCCTGGGTGCAGGTGAAGATGCAGGGCTCCATAGCAGGGCTGGCCTCGGAAGGTTCAAAGCAGGCTCCAGGCAGCAAAGCAGTTCTTCCAGGCATGCAGCAGTCTGCTAGAGTGCACAGCAGGTCACATCAGCAGGTAGTCCTCTGAGAGTTCTTTGGCAGGTCGAGAAGTGAACTGAGGAGCAGGTCTGATGGCTCTATTTTTATACCCTGGTACCCTGCTCCTAGAAGTTGGGATAAGTTTCCAGTAGGGTTCTCTGATGTTACAGGAATTTCCTGTCTTCCTGCCCTGGCTCCTAGCTGGCTGCACTGACAGTACAGAGTCATTAAGCCTATTGTGTGGTGGCAAAGTCCAGTCTAATCAGCTGCAAGTGGGGCTGTGCTTAGCTCCACCCCTCTCCATCAAGTCAGTTAATGGCCCATTCAGGCTTTGCAAATGCCACTATAGTGTGACTGTCTGGGGTGAATTCACAAAGTCTCAACTGTCAGTTACACCTAGTCATGTGACCTAAGGCAGGCTGCAGGCACAAAGGGCTAAATGCAGGAAAATTCCAACTTTCTAAAAGTGGCATATTTCAAACTTGGAAGGATACATCTAACTTTACCATTGAAGAGGGTTTATCAGTACAAGTTCATAGATACCAAATATGGCATATCTACCACCTCTAGTTTAGGAATTACAACACATTGTTTTTAATAAGGAACCCCCAATGTTATCTTATGTGAGGGGTAGGCCTCTCTTTAGTGAAAAAAGACATTTGGGAGTGTTTCACTACTAGGACATGTGAAACTAAAAAGTACATGTCCTACCTTTAAATTACATAGCACCCTTAGGGGTGACTTATATGTAATATAAGGGGAGTTTAAGGCTTGGCAAGGCGTTTTAAATACCATGTTGATGTGGCGGTGGGACACTGCCTTTAGACTGCAATGGCAGGCCTGTGACTAGTTTTAAAGTGCTACTTAAGTGGGTTGCACAATAAGTGATGCAGTCCCACTGGTAGCATTTAATGTACAGTCTGGGTATGGGTATTCCACTGTACAAGGGATTTACATGTATATTAAATATGCCAATCAGGTGTATGCCAGTCATACCATGTTTAGGAGAGTGAGCACATGCACTTTAGAATTGGTTAGCAGTGATAAAGTGCACAGAGTCCTAACGCCAACAAATAAAATCCAGAAAAAAGTAGGAGGAGGAAGGCAAAAGGTTTGGGGGTAACCCTGTAGAAAGGGCAATTTGCAAGACCATGAACCTCCTTTGGAGATATAGCCCCATCTGGCTCCCCAGACCAATTTTCTGGCATCAGATTCTATCACAACCTTTGGTTGGAAGGCAAAAAATCGCCTTGCCATTCCAGGCCTCCACATGGTAGAGCTACCATGTCAGTTCTGCCTTAGCTTTGTTTGAGAATGTGATATGGCCTGAGTGTGCCAGACCCTTTCCCAAATGTTGAATTTTTGAACATTGTAGGGCTATGTTGCGATAAGGCCCTGGAAAGATTGCCTGGACTTGAGGACTTTGGAAGTCCCACTATCCATGCTTTTACCTGCAAGGACACTGTCTATCTGCAGCAGGCAAACTTAACTCCATTTTCTGTTTGTGGACTTGCAACGTAGACCTGCAGGCTTCTACTTGGAATCCCAAGAATTATTTTGATTGCATCAGCATCAAAACAGACTTCTTGTTTATGATGAACTCTACTTCCTGCAGCAAATGTATCATCCATGTCAGGTGCAGTGTCACTTGTGACTGGTCGCGGCTGCGATATTAAGATCATCTAAGTTAACTATTAGACAAACCTCTTTCACTTTCAGACATTCTACCACTGGTCTCATGACCTAGGTAAAATATCACAGGCCAAGGAGAGACCGAACAGCATTACCAAAAACTAATACCATTGATAGCTCCAATGAAAATGGAAGAAATATCTGTGGAGTGCAAATATAAAGGTTGTCAGTTAAGCGTCTTTAAGGTCCAAACTAACCATCTAGTCTTTCTCCTGCAAGACATCCCTTAAAAGATGTATACCTTCCATCTTGAAATGTCTGTATAGTACCCAATAATTTAAATCTCGAGAGGTGCATATGACCTCCTTGACTTCTGGGTCGATAAACGTCACTTCTTTTTAGGAAAAATGTAGTTGCCTGGCCAACCACTGTTGGTGTGGGGTATAATGTAATTCTATTCCGAACCCTTATATGATATTTATTGTCCATTAATCTTGAGTTAGCTTCCTCCTCTTGTGCAGAAAGAATCATACCTGGCCCTCCAAAATCACTCTTGATAAAGGAATCATTTTTACCTGTAAAGCCAAAACCTGTGTTGGGTATGAAGTTTCCTCAGTAACTTTGCCTTCCATATCTACCACTGCCTCCTCTTGATATGGTGGGGAAGAATGCTCCTCCCCTGAAGCCTTCTTTGCAAATTCACCTCCTTCTGACATATTTTTTCTGGGAACGGTGATAGCATTGTTGCCTGGATGAGCACCCCCTGCTTCTATTGGCCCTGACAAAAAGACCTGATTGAAATATTTTCTTCAGGGATGTTTATGCTTTATCCTTCACAATAATTGTGTTCATAAATCTGCCTATGGCTTTTACAAAGCGATCTTTGAACAGTAGACCTTTTGCTATGGGCCCTGCTTAGCAGAAGTTAGGTTGAATAATTTTGGGATTATTTCTCATCAATACTGATCGGTGCCTCTCCGCTGAAATAGTGCAATTAGCATTCCCCAGCTGACAGATAGTGTGCTGGGTCCATTCTCATAAGACATCAGGATTCACTGATGTTCCCGTCTCCTTTGCTTGAAGGGCAAGTTCCAATATGTTAAGGCACAGGCTTGAAATGTCTAAATATTTATAATGACAAGCACACTCAGGTAAAATATATATATATATATATATATATATATTCAGTGTGATTAACAAAAGCCATAATCATACAAAAATAGTTTTCAGGAAATCTAAAAGTATTTTAAAAATACCAATGGCCTAAAATACTAAATGTGAATAAAGTGCCATAAAAGTGCAATAGCAGCATGCTACAGGCTCTCTGGTTCGATATGAATTAAGTTCATGACAATTTTACTCATAAAAAAGCCTTCAGTAGCACTAAAACAATCAATAAAAACTTTATACGATTAAATTCATTATCATAGAAGTGCGACAAAAACAAATACACAGGAAATTAAAAAGAATTGAATTTTGACATTTCCTAACAGATTTTAAAAAAGAACCCACAGCAAAACAAATTACATCTACATTCAACATCTACAAGAAACATAGGCCCTCATTATGACCCTGGTGATCTATCAACCGCCAGGGCCGCTGTGGTGGTCTTACTGCCGCGGGATCGGCAGTGCAGGCCGCAATATTATGACTGCCACAGTTTGGCCACTGCCAAACCGGTGCATCTGCGCCCGTCCCGTCGCTTTACCGCGGTCCGCCGGGCTGGAGGTTTCCACTTGCAGCCCAGCGGGAGTCGGATAGTTATTCTGACTAGGGACACTGCCAGCATTTTCCTGGCGGTCTCCCCACCATGAAATGCTGGTGAAAAGGTATCCCCCAAACATTCCCACATGCACGCATACACCCACACACAACCACACACAGACACACCCCCACTCATGCACTCACACCCCCATAGACACGCATACATAACCATACACATCACACATGCATACACTCACCATGTGCACATACAACCATGCACGCACCTGCACGCACTCACACCCTCTTACCCCTTACACATTCACCCATGCAAACAGCTTCACCCTCTGTCCACATGCATACACACACTCACTCATCACCACATTTACACACAGACACACGCATGCATGCACAATCACTCCCCTTCCCCCCACATTCATGACATGCATAAACACATTAGCACACCCCCCCACTCCCCTCCCCTTGTGGATGACACTTACCTCATCCAACGAGGTGCTCCTACGTGAGGGTACGGGACCCGGCGATCCCACTGCCGACACCTCCACGCCAGGAAAAGACCACCCCACAGAAATACTGGTTGTAATTCTGTGTGCGGTCTTTTTCTGGCATGGCGGTGCCAGCAGTGGAACTGCCTAAGCGCCGCGGACTGCCGAAGTGAATACCACTGGATATCCGACCGCCGACGGTGTGGATATCTGGTGGCAGTCATAAAACGACAGTCGGACGACCGCTATCACTGGTGGTCTTGCAGCGGCCGCGGCCGCTGCTGCAGCGGACTTGGGAAAAGACTGCTGCAGTCATAAAGAGGGCCTTAGTTTTGTCTACATTTATTAAAATTATAAGGTTTCAGCAAAGGCATTAAAAAGTATTTAAAATACACCCCATGAACTTTACAAAAGAAAATGAAGTGCAGAAGTGTCTGATCCAAGTACTCATCGCAGGGACAGATACAAAATGTATGCAATCGTTTTGACCCAGCGGAAAACATATCTGCGAGCATATGGCCCCAGACCTAAAACAATATAAATGAGTCCTTTTCAAGTCCTTACTGCCTTCAATAAGCAGTGTTTAATTCCTGGAGTTGTCTGTAACATAATATATTTTGTGACTGTACATTTAGTCAATTCTACACTTTACCTATCCCTGTGCCTTTTATCTAAAAACAGTAGCTTCACTTTTCATCTATCCATCCTGTGAATGATAGAGGGATCAGTGAAAAGCTTAGGCAACCCCAAAACCTCCAAAGAAGCCTTTACATATAAGTACCCAGGAATATTAAGGCCCTTATCACAGCCTAAGCTATCACTAATAATAAATCTGCTTAGATTTGCATGGGCATTGTACCAAACAGAAAGGCAGAATAAAAGTGGGGCCAGTTTAATAGAATCATCTATGTAAAAAAGTCCCAAGTCCGCATGGCTTATATAACAGGAGCTAAAAGGAGGAAGTCCCCAAAAAGTGCAGAAGGAAGCAGTTTTCTTCTAACAACACTGGGCATGTATTGCCATAGCCCCAAACCCCTGCACTACACAGTGCCATGGGCATACATTGTGTCTCATATACCTCTAATAAAAGAGCATGGGGTTTACTTCCAATTGCAGAAGATAATTTAAACAAAGCCCTGTCCGAATTTTAGACTCCTAACAGAAAGATTATGGCTCCATTTAGTTGTGGAGTCAAAAATAACCTATAGATAGGGAAACTGAAAAAACCTTTGTCAACTTATTACCATCGATAGAGAAGGCTTACAATGAAAAACAACATGAACCACATGCCATCAGTTAGGATTTGTTATAATTTTTTTCCAAATCTAATGGAGATATGAATTTAGAAAAGGCTCCAACCAATAATACCCTTAGGGGTATGTGACATTAAGACTGCGTTGCCCACATACAATAAAGCCAGGACCACTATAGACTTAATTTTTGGCATGTGCAAATCACGCTGTGCCATGTGGTTATTCAGATTATTATTGTGCTGCCCCTTTCTTGCATGGGTGTTCGAAGTGGCTTGCCTGGTGGTCTGACTAAGGCCTGCTGCTCATGCGGCTGCAGCCTGGATCACCCCTCGTGGGGTGCGGGGCTTTGCCTGAAGATACTTGGCGCTCTTTTGGGCCATCAGGGGCTGAGGTGCAGCCCCGGGGTGGCCATGGGCTGAGGTGACCCGAAACAACAGAAACTTCCTTTTGAGAAGAGACAGCAGAAGGACATGGCTATCGCCCCAAGCAAGAGACTCGAATGACACCTGGAGCAGCCAGATGTGTGACCAAACATTGGGAGCGGATTCATACTGACAGAGCTGAGGGCTGAATTTCACACCATTGATAATAGGTCTGACTTGCTGACCACCAGACTTGACAACATGGGCAGTAGGTTGGATAAACAACAGTCAAGACTGGATGGAGCAGAGGGTCGTATCTCTGCCATTGAGGATGATACAGCGACGCTGAGAAAACGCCTTGAGAAGGTGGAGGGGAGGTTAAAAACTGTGGCTATAAAGAACAAAGATTTAGAGGCCAAAGGGCGCTGTAATAACTTGCGCATGAACGGAATTGCGGAATCTACCAACACTGGCTGGCTTGACTTGTTTGTAGAGAACCTGCTGGGGAGCTACTGGAGCACCAGGGCTTCACCTTAACCTTTGTGGTAGAAAGGGCACACCACACCTTGGGCCCTAGACCGCCCCCTGGGGCACCCCCCCTGCCTGATAATTGCTTGCTTGATGAATTATAGAGACCGAGACACTGCCCTCTGACTTGCCACAGAGAGAAGGGCCCCTTGCAGTATCAGGGAGCTGTTGTGTCCCTCTACCCCGATTTCACACCTACAGTGCAGGAAGCCAGGGGGAAATTCTCTGAAGTCACAGCCACTCTCCATTCTCTTGGCGTTCGTTATGGCATGATATATCCAGCCAGGTTGAGAGTAGAGGTGAACGGGATACTTTGACAATCCTAATGATGCCATGATATTCTGCAAGCAGCATCCCCGGTTGGGCGGATCGCCCGGTGGCTCCCCATGGGGGCAGGACAATCTAGAAACTGGGCCCACATTGAGAATGGGCAGTTTCCCCCGGATTAGATGAGACAGTCTAAGCTATGGCCCCCACTGTGTTTGACTAAACAATGTATGTCCACCGATTGTACATGATATACATTGTTCCGCCGCTTTATTGCCTTTTACTCAGGTTTACTCAGGTTTTTTAGTTGGGTTGTCCTTTCCTATACCACACTGCCAATCCTATTAGCGGCCTGGGAGTACTCTGTGGCTGCATTGTCATACTCCCATGGTTAATACCAAGATAATACCAGGATATTTGTTCTTCTGTTGTAATGGTCTTTGAGAGGGTTTTGCAGGTTTTGCTTGGCATTTATAGGCCGGGTGTGAGAGGTGGAAGGGTTGTTTCACACATATGGGTTGTGCGATGTAATGTTCTTCTGTTATGCAAAGCAGTTTATTTACACACCTACCTTTCTTACAAATTACATTTCTACACACGTCCTGCACACTGGGGCTAATGCCACCACAATGAAAAAGTCTTTAGACCTTACACTCATATCCTGTAACATATGTGGCCTTAATAATCCTGTAAAGAGAAAATGGTGCTGCAATACCTCCATAGACATGCAGTGCAGTTTGCTTTTCTGCAAGAGATACACCTCCCCACTGGCACTGCGCCCTCCTTCGCAGCTACGTGGGACCAGCACCGCTACTTTGTAAGTTACAGCACCTACTCTCAGTGGTATGTGTTTCGATTCATAAAACCGTATTGCATAGGCCACTTTCGACCCAGGTGGATGGCAATGGCAGATATGTGATTGTTGCGGGGCTTTTGGATAACTGTAAGATCCTACTTGTAAATGTGTACGCCCCCAATATTGACGCTCCTGAATTTTTTCAAGACACTCATTCACACATTGATCGCTTTGATATAGATCACATTCATGTGGGTGGTGACTTCAATTTGGCAGTAGACCAAACATTGGACACAACTTCTCATGCCTCGATGTCTAAGCTTTGCTCCCTTAGGGCTTTGAGAGATCTGTGCAATACTTTTGCTTTGCATGACCCATGGTGACTGTTTGGCACAGGCACGCTTTCGTTCAGCACCCCATAGCACCTGGTCGCGTATTGACTATTGGCTTTTTGCAGGTGCTACTGCGCAATGGGTCACAGCTGTCAAACACCTACCTCAGACATTGTCTGATCATTCCCCGGTGCTACTTACACTTTCTATACCCGCAGGCTGTGGCGTCAGGAAACTTTGGAGGTTCCCAGACATGGCTTTGTTGGAAGCTCTGTTCTGTGCATCCCTGCAAGAAGCAATGGTTGACTTTTTAAAATTAAACAACTGCTCAGTGGGTACCTGGGTGGTGCTGTGGGATGCCTTTAAGGCATATACCGGAGGCATCTGCATTGCCACACACTCCAGTGCCCTACGCGATATATGTCATGGTCTCACACACGTGGAGGCACAGCTGGCTGATCTTGACCGTAAAACAGTGGCTACTGACATCACCCCCCAACCAGGTCGTTGTAAGCTTTTGCTCAATGAGTTTAACGGTCTGGCAAAGTGGGAGGTGCACTACATGGGCAGGTATACAAAGGCCCGCAGATATGAAGAGGGGGCAGACTTGGGAGACTGCTGGCCAGACTGATCCGACCCTCCTGTTGTGTGTCCCATATACTCAAAATTTAAAGGCCTGACGGCAGTATTGCCATTAACACCACTGAGGTCCAGGTGGAGTTTCTCAAATACCACTCCCATCTCTACAGCACAAGCAGGGCCACCAGATCCTGCACTACAAGACTATCTAGATGACATTGCTATGGTCTGGTTAACATCCACCCAACAGCAGCTCCTTAGCGAACCCTTCTCTGTAGGCAATAGATTTGCTGGCTGGGAGTCGCTGGCTGGATGGGTCCACCAGGGCATTTTATAAAAAATACAAGGATATTCTTAGTCCTCATCTTTTGTCGGTGTGTGCCGAGGCTCTGGAGGCTGGGGGCTCTACCTGAATCAATGAGAGAGGCGGTTATTACCCTTTTGCCGAAACACGGTAAGGATCCTCTATATTGTAGGTCATATCGCTCCCTTTTCCTGATAAATTTTGACAATAAGATTCTGGCCAAAATGATCGCCACCCACCTCTCCCTCCTGTTGGATATGAATATCTCTCCCGCTCAGTCTGGCTTTGTTCCGCACCGCTCTAGCAATCTTCGCACTGTCTTTGCGGTGCTAAACAGAGTGTCCCCTGAGGTTTTGGCGGCGATTGCCTTATTGGATGCTAAAAAGGTTTTTGATTCACTTGAGTGGGCCTTTTTTACATACTGCCCTTAGTAAGCTCGGGTTCACCAGGGGCTACACCAAACTGATTTCCCTGTTGTATTCGCAGCCCACAGCAACCATACGGCTTAATGGTTAGCTCTCCTCTTTTTTCCACATAGCACGCGGCACATGGCAGGGGTGTCTTCTGTCTCCTTTGCTTTTTATTCTGGCAATGGACCCCTTGGTGCACCACCTATGTAAATATATACATGGGACTGCAATGGACCAGTGGACTGCTCCTGGTATCACTATATGCAGACGATATTTTGGTATTCGTTCACCACCCAGACACTAACCTTACACCAATACTGGAAGAAGTGACTCGCTTTGGCGAATTCTCCGGGCTGCATATCCACTGACTGATATTACCCATCCGCCTGTGACGGAGTTCCCTTTGCGCTGGTGCTCTGACTCAGTGAAATACTTAGGTATTCATATACACAGAGACAAGGAACAGGCTCAATTACGGACCTACGGTGGAGAGACTTAACGCCCAGGTGGATAAATGGGTAAAGCTGCCACTCTCTATGGCAGGCCGGATATCGTTCATTAAAATGGTGGTTCTCCCACAATTTCTGTGTCTGTTTTTGAATATTTTGATCCCGCTTAATAACTCCTTTTTTGCGACTCTTCGTAGCTTGATTATTGGTATGGGCGGCTAGACATCCGTGCATTTGATGGGAGAACCTCACTCTCCCGTATGAGAGGGGTGGATTCGGGGTCCCCCACTTTCAGCTCTACTACTTGGTGCCACAATGTCAATACACATATTACTGGTATCATCCTGATGCATGCCTTCCCTAGTCCATCCCAGAGCAAGACCTGTTGGCTCCTGTCCCACTAAATGCCCTCTTACCTGAGGTTGTTCCTCTACATTGCAGAGATATTCAAACTCTTGCCACAACTACCTGGGCATGGCGTAAGCTTGCTCGCTTGCTTCACTGTGACACATTGTATTCCCCAGAACTAACATTTATTAATAATCCATTTATACACATCACACAGGAGGCACTGGTTCAGCGTACATTATGTCCTTTTCAACTTCATACCTTAGGTGATGTTTTCCCGGAAGACCACATATTTTCACGCACTACAGATACTCGCTTTGCAGACGCCACACAGATGCAGCACTTTATACTATGTTGTCTACTATGAGGTATGTGTGCACGCTACACTACATATCCATTGGCTCCTGCCGAGTGTACACCACTTACCCTGGTTGCTGCGGCTGAGTCGGGCATGCTTGGTATCCAGACTCTGTCTAGTTTGTGCTAAGGCTCTTCCGGTTCCTGATGCTCGGGAGGGAGATCTGGGTCACCGACTATCCCAAAAAGTCTGGGAGGCATGCTGCGTGCAGTCCCAATTCATCTCACCTAACCAGCGCCACAAGCTAATCCACTTTAAATTCCTCAGGAGGGCATATATCACCCCAAGGGACTCTGCCCGAATGGACCCAAGCAGCTCCTCCGCTTGCCCCAAATGCTGTGCTCCGATCGCTGATCTTTCACACATGACTTGTACCTGTCCCAATGTTAGTCACTTTTGATGCAAGATGAACAAGTTACTTACCTTTGGTAATGCCTTTTCTGGTGGATACACTACCTACCTGTGGATTCCTCACCTTATGAATTCTCCCAATGCGCCAGCATTCAACGGAAATGTTTCTTCCCAGCTCTGCACATCGACAAGGACATCACAATTGCCCTACTCCACGCGACTCTGTGTGATGTCTTCGTGGCAATAAAAGGTCCTCGCTGGAGTGCTGACGTCAGCTTCCACCATTTTTTACGTGCCTTTGAGGCAAACAGGTGATCACCGACTTCACAAACTCAATATATATACATCAATCAAATATAATACATAATATTTATTCAAATAAGAAGAGCAAAAAAAACAAATATACATATATACATATACACCCAAAGAAATGTTGGTATGACCAGACCGGCAACAGGGAGGTGGGTGGGACTGTGAGGAATCCACAGGTAGCCAGTGTATCCACCAGAAAAGGCGTTACCAAAGGTAAGTAACTTGTTCTTCTGATGGATACAACTACCTGTGGATTCCTCACCTTTTGAATAGAGTCCCAAACAGTACCGCACTTTGAGGCGGGTGCCGGACTGGTTGCACCAAGAAATCCTGCAGCACAGATCGTGCAAAATGGCCGTCCCTCCTAACTTCGGAGTCTAAGCAAGTTGCAGCCTTACAGATCTCAGCAACCAGGACACCTCTTGCCAAGGCAGAAGTGGCAGACTTACCCCTGGTGGAATGGGCCCTGATACCAACAGGAGGAACCATCTTTGCCAGAGAATAACAGAGTTTAATGTAAAGAATGACCCACCTGGACAATGTTCTCTTGTGGACTGCCATTCCTTTCCTCTTCCCCATATAGCCAATAAAGAGTTGATCGTCCACTCAAAACTCTCTGGTCCTTTCAATATAAAAGCTTAAAGCCCTCCTTGGGTCAAGCCGATGCAGTCTCTCCTCCTCTTTCGATGGATGGGGAGGAGGGTAAAAGGACGGGGGCGTTATGGATTGCCCCATATGAAATGGAGTAACTACCTTTGGTAGGAAAGCCGCACTGGTTCTCAGCACTACCTTGTCTGCATGAAAGGATGTGAAAGGGGGTTTTACACTAAGAAGCCTGTAGCTCACTCACACACCTAGCAGATGTAATGGCTGTGAGGAAAACTGTCTTCAAAACCAATAACCTTAATGGGCAAGAATGCAAAGGTTCAAACGGTGAACCCATGAGAAAAGTGAGAACTAAATTAAAATCCCACTGAGGCATAACAAGACGAATGGGAGGAAACTTGTTAGTCAACCTTTTAAGGAACCTAAGAACTATAGGGGACTTAAATAAGGAAGGTTGATCACGAAGGCAAAGAAAAGCCGAAAACGCTGATAAATAGCCTTTCACTGTTGCAACTGCGCAACCCTTCTGTGCCAATGAAAGTGCAAAAAGCAAAATATCAGATAAATGGGCTTTTAAGGGATCAATTTGTCTCTCTCCACACCAAGTAACCAATTTCACCCATCTTCCAGCATAGACGGTCTTGGTGGAGTGTCACCTGGCCGATAAAATAACATCCACCACTTCTGGCGGGAGAGAAAAAGAATTCAGATTGCCCCGTTCAATCTCCAGGCATGTAGGTGCAGGCTCTGGAGGTGGGGGGTGTAGAACCTGCCCCTGCGAGAGGAGATCTACCCTGTGAGGGAGACGGAGCGGAGGGCACAGTGAACGTTTCAGAAGGTCTGTGTACCACACCCTTCTTGGCCAAGCCGGAGCTATTGAGATAACTTGGGCCCTGGTCTTGGCGAATCTTCCTCAGATCCTGAGGAAGCAAGGGTATGGGGGAAACGCGTAAAGCAACTGGCCATTCCAGGACATCTGAAACGCGTCCCCAAATGCTCCTTGATACTGGAGGCTGCAGAACGACGGGCAGTGTGCCTTCCCCTGAGTGGCAAACAGGTCTACCTGAGGAACCCCCACATCTGGAAGATGTAATGGATCAGGTCTGGATGGAGCTGCCACTCGTGATCGGCTGAGAAATGCCGACTGAGACCGTCCGCACGCATGTTCAGAGCTCCAGCCAGATGGTTTGCTACCAAGCAAATACAATGGTCCTGAGCTGCAGAGCCTCTCTGCAGAGAAGGTATGACCCTACTTGTCCCTGCTTGTTGATGTACCACATCGCGGTAGTGTTGTCCATCAAGACTAGGACCGACTGACTGGGAAGGGAAGGGAGGAAGGGTTTGCGAGCCAGGCGTATCGCCTGCAATTCCAACAGATTGATTTGAAACATCTGTTCCAATGGAGACCAATGACCTTTGACCTCCAGGTCCCCCAGATGAGCTCCCCATCCTACAATGGAAGCATCCGTTATGACCGTGGCCACCGGAGGCAGTAGTGAAAACGGCCTTACTTGTGAAAGATTGCCATGCATAGCCCACCATCTGCCCACCATCTGCCGCAGCATCTCTGGAGATCGTTATCGACTTCTTGAGATCCCCTTTGTGTTGAAACCACTGCCTGCGGAGGCACCACTGAAGAGCCCTCATGTGCCAGCGTGCATGAGTGAGCAACAGAATGAAAGAAGCAAACAGACCGAGCAGACTTAGGACCTTGAGGACTGGAACAACCGCTCCATTTTGAAACATTGGAATCAACGCCTGAATGTCCTGAATCCGCTGACGCAGAGGAAAGGCCTGATCCAACATTGTGTCCAGTACTGCCCCTATGAACAGGAGACGCTGAGAGGGCTCCAGGTGAGATTTGGGCACATTTATCGAAAAACCCAGATCGAACAACAACTGGGTTGTCATCTGCAGGTGATGCAGCACAACCTCTGGAGACTTGGCGCTTTGATCAACCAGTCGTCCAGGTGAGGGAATACCGATATTCCCTTCCTCCTGAGATTTGCTGCTACCACCGCCATCACCTTCGTGAAGATTCGAGGTGCTGAAGTAAGACCAAAAGGAAGGACCGCAAACTGATAGGGTTGCGACCCTACCACAAACCGGAGATACTTCCTGTGAGACTTCAGAATAGGGATATGAAAGTAAGCATCCTGTAAGTCGACAGACACCATTCAGTCCTCTTTGTTCAGTGCCAGAAGCACCTGCGCTAGGGTCAGCAGTTTGAATTTCTCCTGCTTGCGGAACCAATTCAAAACCCTCAGGTCCAGGATAGGCTGCAACCGACCATCCTTCTTGGGGATCAGAAAGTATCTTGAATAACAACCCCGCCCTCTTTCCTGCTCTTGAACCAACTCCACTGCCCCTTTCGATAAAAGGACTAGAACTTCCTGCTGCAACAAAAGGAGATGGTCTTCTATGCAAAAAGATGGTCGGGAAGGGAAAGGAGGAGGAAACTCCTGAAAAGGAAGGACATAACCTTTCCCCACAATGTTGAGTACCCAGGAGTCCGATGTGACTAACTCCCGCAGGCGGAGAAAATGAAATAACCTTCCCCCTACAGGAGAAGCATGAGACACATTGGGCAGAGAACTAAGGCTGCTTTCCTTGCTGCGTCCACCCTGAGGAAGAGGAGGAGGTAGTGTGCTGCTGGGAGGACCCTCTTGTTCTAACTCTACCCCGCCCTCTAAAGGACCTGTAGGGCAGACTTGAAGGCTGCTGGGCTTCCGACTGAGGTCTCCCATGAAAGGAAGCTCCTCTCCCGAACCCCCTAAACCTTCTGAAAGACCTGAATGTGTTATCAGAAGCTTGCCGGCCCAAGGACTTGGCAGTAGCCTTGCTTTCCTTAAAACGTTCTAAAGCAGGGTTAGCTTTAGCTCCAAACAATTTGTCCCCATCAAAAGGAAAGTCCAAAAGGGTCATCTGGACATCCGTAGAGAATCCTGAAGATCTCAACCATACATGCCTTCTGGTGACAATAGAAGTGCCCATCGCCCTAACCACAGAGTCTGTGGTATCCAGACCCGACTGGATGATTTGTTTCCGACAGGAGTCCCTGCAATTCTGGAGGCAGATCAGGTACCACAGTTTTTTTTGCATCCATCAGGGCATGAATGTACCTGCCCATTACACAAGTCGCATTGGCAGATTTGAGGGTCATCCTGCAGGATGAAAAGGTCTTTTTTGCCGACTGCTCCATCCTCTTGGGCTCCCTGTCTGAAAGTGCAGCAGGGAAGGAACGTGGAGCCGAACGACAAGAGGAAGAAGCCTGGACCAGCAGACTCCCTGGAGTCGAATGTTGTGACAGGAATCCCAGATCGCCCGGAGCCACTCTGTACCTTCTTGCCACTGACCTGTTGACAGCTGACGACGTCACAGGCTTCTTCCAGACTTCCAGAATGGGCTCCGTAAAAGCATTGTTGAAAGGAAGTAGAGGCTCTGCATCAGCTGAATCAGGATGCTGGACCTCGGCAGCAGGTAGTGGGAGGTCCAGGAACTCTGCCCCCTTTCTTACCACCAAATGAAAAGAAGCCGCCTCTTCTGTGTACTCTCTTGGAGAGGCTAGGTCCCACTCAGGGGAAGTGTCTAAGCCACTTGCCGAGTCCAAGCCCTGATAGTACCCCAGGGGCTCAGCAATTTCTCCTTCCTCCAGGAGCTGTCTGCGATATTCCTGCTCCTCTAAGAGCCTCAGTGCTCTTCTCCTAGATCTTAACCTGGCCTCTAATCTCAGTGTCGACATGTAATTCACCAACATCGACGACATCGGCTTCAAGTGGGACTGACGACCAACAGACACACCCCAATCTCCGGATTCATCCGGCGCTGGAAACGCATCCATCGGCGCCGTGGACTCTCGGGCCGCTTCACCGGCGTTGATCGAACCTGGGCGAAGTCATCGGTTTCACTGGTCTAGCAGGTGAAGACATCGGCGTCAAAGATCTTCCAGGCAATACCATTGGCATCGGCACCGAACCAACACTCTCCACAGGATAAAAGGGCATTAATGGTGTCGGCTTGTATGGAACCAGAGCGCTCAGTGTAAAGGCAAAGGACCTGTGGGACCAGCCGGTGAACCACCAGGAGCCATGGTGTTAAAGATATTAAACATGGCATTCAGAAATGCTGCTGAATCCGCTCCCGGAGTGGGGAAGGCAGGATACAGCTGCTCCTCCTGCGGCATCGGTGCCGGATCTGGAACATCCGACTGTGCTCCAGTGAGAAGCAAGGACTTCCCTGAGGCTCAACCACCTCAAAGACTGATGGTGCCGGAGAAGCCTGAGGGCTCTGCTGTCGAGTCACCATCGGACCCACCTCCCACGTGGCACGACGCCGACTGGATGGAGACCTCGACCGAGACCGACCTCTATCCGAACGACGCCAGGAATGATGTTGACACCGTTCCTTGTGCGACTTCGAGGATTTTCTGGTAGAAGACCTCTGATGACTCCTGTCCTTCTTCGCCTTGGCCAAAAATAATTTAGCCTCCCTCTCCTTGAGCGGGTTCATCTTCTGGCAGGACCCACACTCCTCTACGTCGTGCTCAGAACTCAAGCACCACAGACAATCATTGTATGGATCGATCACAGACATGTGACCCCCGCACTCCCTACAAGGTTTCAAACTGGATTTCCTCGGGAGAGACATTGTAACAACAATCAACACCTTCGACAACAGTAGCCTTTCCCAAGAGCTAGGAGAAAACCGTTATGCTTCCAAGGCACAGATAAAAGGGAACTGACGTCAGCACGCTGGCGAGGACCTTTTATTGCCACGATGACGTCACACAGAGTCTCATGGAGTCGGGCAATTGTGACATCCTCGTCGACGTGCAGAGCTGCGAAGAAAAATTTCCATTGAATGCTGGCGCATTGGGAGAATTCATAAGGTGAGGAATCCACAGGTAGTTGTATCCATCACAAATATGACAGTTTGTCGGCTATTGTTGATTGGCCTCTGTGGTTTCACCCACTTACGGCCCTTCTTGGCTACACAGGTGACTTACCAAAGTCCATAAGATGCCTCAATGCGATCTAGCTCCTGTTGGCTAAACGGGAGATAGCACTTCGATGGGGATCTGAATATGCACCTAGCATTCAGTCCTGGTTGGCCAGCCTCTCGTATTGTGACACTAATAGCGAACTCTATGCCTAGGCCTAAGGATATTTGGCAACCGCTGAGGGACTACTTCACTACACTAGCCACTTCTCCTCCAACAGCACAGACTTCTAATGATGCCAGTTCAAGTTGAATCTTTTCTTCCCATGCCAGTACCTCTGTTTTTGCACTAATTGTCTTTTGCCTGCCAATGCCCGATTGCTCTTTGATTGCAAACGGAAATACTGTATATGATTTGTACTTACAATCTACCACTTACATGTGGTACAGTTTCCATATTTGAACTGCATTACTATGTGTTTGTTCTTTGGTATGTTTTAAAATGCTAAATAAAAATGTTTTAAAAAAAAGAAATGGCTGACAATGATCACTATCTGAGTGTACATTTCTTAAAACATTTTGTTAAAGACTTTGGTATGTAAGGGTGCCCAAAGATCAATATTATGCTTAACTAAGTCCAAGAGAACCCCATCAAGCTCTGGCATTGTGCAAGAAAGGCCCTCTTCGCAGGGCATAACTCAATGCTTAAACCATTTTTATAGTCTTGATTATTGGATTAGACGAGTCTATCGATTAAGCACATTTTTTATTGATATAGATAAGAAAAATGGGTAGCCCATTGTTCTGTAGTTATAAGACCACTTAAGCTGAATAAATTACGACCACTAGCTCTGACATCAACTAATCCCAATTTTGCTTTTGGATTGCTTTCCTCCTTTTTTTAATAGTTACTCTATATACTGCGCAGCAAGCAGAAATCTTGCCACTGCGTCCCTTGGTTTGTGATTTTAATGCGCCCCACAATCACTTGCTCACTGCCAAACAGGTACCATTGACCCACTAAGGTACTTCTGCACCTTAAATGGCAATCAAGCAGTTGTTGAACAGGGGAACTACCACCATATGACTGACAGCCCTCAAGGTGCAAACCCTGTCAGAATAGTTCAAGACCCCAGAGCAGTACAGAATGAAGTTCAGGGACACCCAGAAGGCCAATATCCAGTCTTGGGTTGACTTTGTAGACATCTCACTGGAGGGCTAGACACATGGTAACAAAGTAAATACTTATGCGGGGTTATACAAATTGATCATGAGAGAGCATATCTTGACCAATTGTATCCAAGACAGGTTACGCCAGCATCTAGTGGACTCTAAGCTGACCAACCCCAGAGAGCTGGGGGAGGCAGCTGATGAGTGGTTGAGAACCAGGGTGGTTGTCAAGTCCCAGTGGGGAGACTCCAAGAAACGGGGTCAGGTCCCCAAAATCCTAAGGAGGGAGGTGGTAAGCCCACCATAGAGACTTCTTCTGTAACCCAGAACCCTGAGAAGGAGGGGAGTAAATCCCACTCTGACAAGCAGAGGCAGGGAGATGTAGGGTTAAAAAAAGCTCTTGGACAGTAAGGCTTGCTTTGACTGTCAGCAGACAGGTCATTTCAGGGGCGATGCGGCCTGTCCCAAAAGGGTGGTTAGCACTGGGCTGTCCAGTGTAGCCATAGAGGACTCCTAAGATGATGAGGTCCTCATAGCACTGGGCTGGGAGACAGGTCCAGATGGTAAGCTGGTGATCCCTGAGGGTGGGAGTAGGCACTTTCTCCCCATTCAGGTGAAGGGGATCAATACCACTGGCCTGAGAGGCACCCGTGCCAGTAACAGTATAGTGAGTGACCAGTTGGTGACCCCCAGACATGTATGTCCCAGGAGAGACTAGGAAGATCAGGATAGCCACAAGTGAGGTCACCACCAAACCTTAGCCATAGTGCTCCTACAGAGGGAGGGTATCCTTGCCTGGTTTAGGCTGGTGGTCAGTGCTGACCTCCCCCTAGATTGTATTCTGGGCAATTATCTCCCAGAGGTGAGTCTGGTCCCAGATCGGGTAGTCGTCCTGGGTGCCCCCCAACCCAAAGCCCTGAGGAGCCAGTCCCTACAGTTAGGAGATAGGGCTCCCCAAGAAAAGGGATGACGAAAAAGAAGGGTAGGCCACTCTTAAAGAGAGTTCCAGGGAGCCAAAAGCCTTCTGCCCCAGTAGAGGGGTAGCCCAGAGTTGGCACTGGTGAGGCATCACCTGACCCCAAGGAAGACCTGAGTAGTCAGGCAGCTGTCCAGCTGCAGGGTATTGCCTCTGCAATGACAGAAGGGAGAGTTGAAGGAGGGTGTCTGCCACAGGAGGTGGGAGCCCCCTCTCTAAACAGCAAGAGGGGTTCCAGGACCCCACAGTTGCCCCTAAAGCAGCTCACCCACCTGTCAGTGGAGAGCTTAGGGTGTGGTTCTGGGTGCTGACAGCTGTCAGTAGCCTCTGCTGGGTGCTGGCCTTCATTGCAGCACTGCACTTGGCCTGGGAGCAGACTCCAGGTCCAAAAGCAAAGTAGGCCCCCTGAACCTGTTGGTCATGGTGGGTTTGCTCAAGCGTTGGGTGACCTCTTTGGGTAAGCTAGGTGTTGCCCTAACAAACTTAGAGATAGGGGAGGTGGGCACCTCACTACCCAAGTTAGCAGAGAGAGAGGAGGAAGACCCCCCCCCTCAGAGGGAAGTTACAGTTTAATGTGGTTCCTTTCACTGTTGGGATGGGTTCACTACCCAGAGGGATTGACCATGACAGATGGATGTAAGGTGTAGTAGGCCCTGCAAAGGGACAGCCAGTTTTCCTCACTGTCCTCCTCGCGTGACAAGCCAGGAAGACTCACCTAGGATTAGGGTGAGTCTTCTGGCCGTGTGGGCTGGGTAGGGGGGGCTTGTGTGAGAAAACACGGCTGATTGCAGAGGCTCCTTAACTTTTTGCCCCCATTTTTCACTTTTTGCTGGTGTTTTCCTGACTCTGATGGTGCCCTCGGTACTGCTAACCAGTCCCAGGGCCTGTCCTAACCAGTCCCATGGCCTCTGCAGTCCCTAGTATATGGTAGGGCACTTAGGTTTAGGTACCCCAGCATAGGTAATGCACCCATAGGTCATTTTAAAGGCAGGCCTGTCTTGCTGGCTGCTTTTAAACTAAAGTTATCTGCAAATTCAACTTTGGAATTAAAAGTACTTCCAAAGTCTTAAACTACCTTATTTTTACATATAAGTCACCCCTAAGGTGTGCCACTTGGGTTGGATGCCAGGTAACTATAAGCAGGGACCTTATAAAAATTGTTTTATAACTCCTGGTGGGGTAAAATAGCCACATTTGTTTTTCCCTCACAGTAGTGAATGGCCTCCATGGGCTACAATGGGGAGACTCTATTTTAATTAACAAAGTCCCCTTAAGTGCCAGATACCTTGAGATTGGTATAGAATTGTTATAATAAATCCCACAAATTGCAATTTTTGGATTTAACATAACTAGTTCAGGTGAAGAGTTTTAAAACTTTACCTGAAAGTTGCCAACTTCAGCTCTGTAGTGCCCTTCTCTGATTGGCAAGCCTCTGGCAGACTGGCCAGGCTGCCTTGATGAGGTGTGAAGTGGCCTGGGCAGAACACAAAGGATGTGCCTGGGGGAGGAGATCTGCCTCAGCAGATGGTGAAGCAGAATGGGGGAGAGCAGCCAAACTGGACTTCAAAGGCAGGGAAGGACGTTTGGAGCAGCTCAGGGCCTTCGTCACATACTTCAACCCCAGACAATTAGGTGCCCTCTTTATTAGATTAGGAGAGGACGGGAAGGGGTGTGTTTAGGATGTTTAGCCACACCAGTAGGTAATCTCATCCAGATCTAACCTCCAAAAATGGCTTTCAGCCATGTTGGATTTTTGCAGAATGTTGCTCCCTGTGATTGATTTTTTCCACACTTCCCCGGAAATGGTCATCAAAGGGGGAAGGAGACTGTCTGTGATTGGATAACCAGGGCTCCCCTTCTTTACACCAAGGAGCAAGGATAAATATGGCAGAGCTGCACTCACACCCCAGATCCATACAAGGAACAGGACAAAGAAGAAGGAGGACTGCCCTGCTGAAACCCTGACCGGGACCTGGGCACTGCACACTGAAGGACTGCACGAGTTGCACACTTGGACTTCACCACTAAAGTGACTTTGCCTGTCTTCTACTGCTTCAAGAAGGGACTCCCTGTTTGCTACAGGTACAAAGGAGCTGCCCAGAGTCCCCTGCATCAGGTCCTGCAAGTAGAACCCAGTGGCCGTTTTGAGGATTATGACCAGGTGCATTCTGGGAATTGTAGTCCCAACTCCCAAGGAGCACCTCAGAGCCTCTGGAACCTTAGATCAAGTTGTGGACACTTCAAGAACCAAAAAAGGACCTCTGGAAGAAGATCCAGAAGTTGGGAAACGTTTGGAACACCTCCATCGAAGAGGTGGAGAGGTTGAAGAGATGCATTGTGGGAGTTGTAGTCCCAGACCCCAAGAGGCACCCCAGAGCCTCTGAACCCTTGGCTGGTGCTGTGGGCCACTTTCCTGACTCAAGAAACTCTTCTGAAAGTAAGTGTAACAATTTTACCTCATAGGTGGCGTGATCTCTGGACTTTGTCCCTTTCTAGTGTGACCTTTTTTAACCCTTTGAGCACTAGTTGCTGCTATGCGCTAGAAAATATTAATTCTTAAAAAGTTCATACCTCCTGTTCCCCTTACCGATTTTAATCGTTTTGGTGTCAGTTTAAAGATACAAATATAATCTGTTTTTATAAATTGGTGTTGGGTTTTTCTTGTTTTTTGTGTTTTACTTATTTTCTGTTTTGTGATTTTTAAATGCTTTACACACTTGTCTCCTAATTTAAGCCTTGTTGCTCGTTGCCAAGCTACCAAGGGTTGAGCTGGGTTTAATTTATTGAGACCAAACTGGACCATAGTGGGGGTTAGTGGCCTAGTGATAGGTGTAGGTAGTTAGCTGCCCTTACCAATAATCCACTTTCCAACTGTGCTTTTACTGTGCTGTCTGTACACTGTTCAGAACTCCATGGGTTCGCTGCTCTCCAGAGTGTTCAGGAAAATGGACTCCCATCTCAGCTCATTAATTTGGGCTGGGAAACGCATCAGGGCGGCCTCTGCTATGCTAAGGAAGATCTACGAACAAACATGGGTTTGAAAGTACTGCAGTCTGAGTTCTATGCTTCTCTCATGCAGCATGCCACCTGCTGAGTGGAGGATGGCAATACCTAGTAAAAGCGTTTGCTGTCAGGTATGGCCGAAACTACCAAACTACCGGCACTGCTCATGGAGGCTTCGCTGCACCTATAACCTTGTCATTTCTGGTCAAACAGACCGCTCATGTGTGGCACCAACTTGTGTTGGTGGTTCTCAGGCAGTCTCCTTTCCACCGGGAGCTCCCAGGGTGGATCCTTGCACCGATTCGACGCAGAAAGGAAAATATGTATTTTCATGAGTGGAGGGAGGAGGTCTGTGAGCTACTGGGAGTCTTGTACCTTCATGAGCACTTCATCTCATTCACCGATGCCCAGGCAGCTTTTGCGCTGGGGCTGGGACATTTCTTACACTATTGCCTATAGCACACGGCGACCTTATTAACCTTCAGGTCAGGACACCATCCAGTGTCCCTGCTATACCATGCAATGGTGATGGATGCTGAGAGTCACCCTTTACGTGCATGGGCGCCCTGGGATAGTGACCTGGACGTTCCCTTAGAGAATGCAGAAAGGACTCGTGCCTACGCACTTACCAAGACAGTATCTTGCAATACCCGATTTCGGTTGATCTACTATAATTTCCTCCACTGCACTTATATGTCGCCTTGGTGCTTCATCTGGTGAATTGTACTCTGTCGGATGCGTGCCCGCGCTGCAAGCTTTTTGGGTCTGACTTCCTGCACGTAGGCTTGGAGGTGCCCGGGGGTGCAAGGCTTTTGTGTCCAGGTAGTGGACAAACTCACACAAACCACGTCGCTGCAGGGCACCCTCACCCCCCAGTTCTGTCTGCTGGGTAACGTTAGCAGGCCCAAAGGTCATAAGATGGCATACAAATATCTGCAGCTGGCGTTAGTGCTGCCCCCCTGCAGGATGGGTATTACAGGGATGGGGCAACGTACTCAGTCAGTAGAACACTGTCATAAAGACCTGGCAAAGTGGACTCTAGCTGACGAAATTTGCCTGAAGGATAGCAGAAAGGATGCCCGGTTTAGGATTGACTTAGCCACATGGAGGGCCTTGGGAGAAAGATTTGTAGCTCCTCGTGATGCATCCTCGAGCAGGGTGGACTCTAACACTGATAACTAGGTTGTATGAAAACCAGAGAGGAGAGGGTGTCCCCGGGTTGCATGGCAAGTTCTGCTGCCTTGTGGATGGATGATTGACCTCTTTATGCTCATAACTACTGTAGTCAGTCTGAGATTGTTCCCTGCTGCACACTGTAAACTGGGTCTGTTGTTTTTTGATGTTGCACTGTTAATTTAATTGAAAATGATAAAGGTTTAACATTTAAAAAACAGTGTGTCATTTGTCCTTAGTTCTTGACCATCCAATCTGAATTCCAAACAGATTTGCGCTGGACTTGACGCCAAGCTCTAACTATAGCCTTCTTTGGGTCTTGTAAATATTTCTTTAAGAAACTTTGCATATTCGGACCCCTGTCCAGAGTGTCTGCTACCTTGCCTGGTGGATCTGGCCTCAGACACTACGGCCCATATTTATACTTTTTGACGCTAAACTGCGCTAACGCAGTTTAGCGTCAAAAAATTTAGCGCCGTCTAACGCCATTCCGAAGCGCCATGCGGGCGCTGTATTTATGGAATGGCGTTAGCCGGCGCAAGCAGACCGGCGCTGCCTGGTGTGCGTGGAAAAAAACCACGTAGACCAGGCAGCGCCGGCGTAGGGGGAAAATGGCGCTAGGGCGTCTTAAAATGGCGCAAGTCGGGTTGACGCTAAAAAATCGTCTTAACCCGATTTGCGCCATTTTTTCGACGCCCAGACGCCATTTAAATGACTCCTGTCTTAGTAAAGACAGGAGTCATGCCCCCTTGCCCAATGGCCATGCCCAGGGGACTTATGTCCCCTGGGCATGGTCATTGGGCATAGTGGCATGTAGGGGGGCACAAATAAGGCCCCCCTATGCCACAAAAAAAAAAAAAGAAAAAAAAAAATGATACTTACCTGAACTTACCTGTACTTCACTGGGATGGGTCCCTCCATCCTTGGGTGTCCTCCTGGGGTGGGCAGGGGTTGCAGGGGATGTCCCTGGGGGCAGGGGAGGGCACCTGTGGGCTCATTCTGAGCCCACAGGTCCCTTAACGCCTACCCTGACCCAGGCGTTAAATTCAGGCGCAAATGCGGGTTTTTTTGACCCGCCACCTCCCGGGCGTGATTTTTGCCCGGGAGTATAAATAAGACGCATTTGCGTCGCCGTCATTTTTTTAGACGGGAACGCCTTCCTTGCATCTCATTAACGCAAGGAAGGCGTTCACGCAAAAAAATGACGCTCTTTCTTCATACTTTGGCGCTAGACGCGTCTAACGCCAAAGTATAAATATGGCGTTAGTTTTGCGCCGAATTTGCGTCGAAAAAAACGACGCAAATTCGGCGCAAACGGACTATAAATACGGGCCTACATTTGTAAATGGTTGATGACTTCCTTATCAAAGACTGTTCACATGTGTGACTGAATGTATTCTCCCAATGCTGGGGATGGAGTTTAATCAGATAACCTCCGGTGTGTTAAATTATCTGGGTCAAATGTCAGGTGGTCTGGAGTGGCGATGGATTGCCACAAGTCTCTTTATGGTTCCCAGGCTCTTTCCTTTTCTGGGCTTTTGCCTTAGAGCGATCAGACTGGTCTGATCGATCATTGTCAGTATCAATGTCTGCGTAGGGGGTCAATTTGTATAGGCCATTAGTTGTGTTTAGAGGTTGTGGCACTATACCCATGATTTTGTACATAATCTGTCAACAACTTTGCCCTTACTTCAGCATTGAGCCATTTGTTCGACCTGACTTTAGATTATATTACTCATATTCTGCCATGTCAAAAGGCGCACAATGCAACACGAGATCCTGATCTGGGTAAGTTAGGCTTGCCACGTCAGCCTTGGAGAGGGGAAATGCGTGGGGGCCGGCCCTAAGCACAGTGAAAGTATACTGCAAGAATACAGAAAATATAACTCAAGTTGTATATGTTGTAGTTCTCAGACAAGACCTGGATTATCACAACCCCACCCGACTCTATAGGTAGGGAAGTACCTTTGAGAGCTTTACCACATTGTGTGCTCCAAAATTGCCACAAACTTACTACCAGTGCCAGGATAATTCAATCAGTTTCTATCAGTGCCTAATTTGTAAATAAAATCATGCCGGTGACCAAACTTCTCTAAAATCACACGGCTGCTGCAATTAAATGTGCGAGCACTGAATGCTGTGGCAGCATAATCCTAAAGCCATCTCGGGCCTCTTTAGTCCATTTACAGCTACTCTCTGCACCTTCAGCTCGCTCTTGCAGCTTTCTGCTTTCTCCCTTTGTGACGCTTTGTCGTTTTTCTCGTCCTCCACCTTCCCCATGTGTGTCTTTAGCTCACAGTAAATGCCTGATGCAGTAAGACAAGTGCCGGCCTTCAAAAATAAGTGCTGGTACCCTGCAAAGGAAACCACTGGCTCAAATTAAGCACTGCTCTATATCACCTTTTAAAATCCCTCAATGTCTGTGTAGTCCTGCCTCCTGTTACTGCACCCTGGAACATGTGTGATCTCCATCGCGCTCTTCTTTAAATCTCTGTGTAGGCTTCTGAGCGCCTCTTACAGAGTGCGTTCGGAGTGTAAATAAAAAGGGGACTACACCCGTTAGCCTAATCAGGCTCTGAGCGCGTATCTTGCTCGGACATGGCTCTGCCGGGCCAATGTCGCATGCAGAGAAGTTGTGATCGCGTTGTTTGCCAATTAAGGTATTTAGGCCCGTATTTATACTCCGTTTGCGCCGAATTAGCGTCGTTTTTTTCGACGCAAAATCGGCGCAAAACGAACGCCATATTTATACTTTGGCGTTAGATGCGTCTAGCGCCAAAGTATGGGCAAATAGCGTCATTTTTTTGCGTGAACGCCTTCCTTGCGTTAATGAGATGCAAGGAAGGCGTTCCCTGGTGTGCGTTTTTTCCACGCACACCAGGCAGCGCCGGTCTGCTAGCGCCGGCTAACGCCATTCCATAAATACGGCGCCCGCATGGCGCTTCAGAATGGCGTTAGACGGCGCTAAATTTTTTGACGCTAAACTGCGTTAGCGCAGTTTAGCGTCAAAAAGTATAAATATGGGCCTCAGTATATTAGCAAGGAAATTAACTTTGGATAGATTACAAAACAGCTAGGCCCGTATTTATACTCCGTTTGCGCCGAATTAGCGTCGTTTTTTTCGACGCAAATTCGGCGCAAAACGAACGCCATATTTATACTTTGGCGTTAGACGCGTCTAGCGCCAAAGTATGGGCAAATAGCGTCATTTTTTTGCGTGAACGCCTTCCTTGCGTTAATGAGATGCAAGGAAGGCGTTCCCGTCTAAAAAAATGACGGCGACGCAAATGCGTCGTATTTATACTCCCGGGCAAAAATCACGCCCGGGAGGTGGCGGGTCAAAAAACCCCGCATTTGCGCCACTATTTAACGCATGGGTCAGGGTAGGCGTTAAGGGGCCTGTGTGCTCAAAATGAGCCCACAGGTGCCCTCCCCTGCCCCCAGGGACCCCCCCTGCCACCCCTGCCCACCCCAGGAGGACACCCAAGGATGGAGGGACCCACCCCAGGGACATTCAGGTAAGTTCAGATAAGTATAATTTTTTATATTTTTTTATTTTTTTTGGGTGGCATAGGGGGGCCTTATTTGTGCCCCCCTACATGCCACTATGCCCAATGACCATGCCCAGGGGACATAAGTCCCCTGGGCATGGCCATTGGGCAAGGGGGCATGACTCCTGTCTTTACTAAGACAGGAGTCATTTAAATGGCGTCTGGGTGTCGAAAATAATGGCGCAAATCGGGTTGAGGCGATTTTTTTGCCTCAACCTGACTTGCCCCATTTTAAGACGCCCTAACGCCATTTTCCCCCTACGCCGGCGCTGCCTGGTCTACGTGTTTTTTTTCCACGCACACCAGGCAGCGCCGGTCTGCTAGCGCCGGCTAACGCCATTCCATAAATACGGCGCCCACATGGCGCTTCAGAATGGCGTTAGACGGCGCTAAATTTTTTGACGCTAAACTGCGTTAGCGCAGTTTAGCGTCAAAAAGTATAAATATAGGCCCTAGTATTTATCAATGCAGCCAGTGCTTTAAATGGGCCGGTACTGAGTACCGGCACTTTTTTATTTTGATAGGGAGAGTACCGGCACATCTCAAGAAAAACTTAATACTTTTAATTGGAGAGTACCGGCACTTCTCGGAAACAAGCAGGTACTCTGGCACAGAGTACCTGCACTTTAATTTTTCAATTTCAAGCACTGAATGCAGCAACAGTTCCATCATCTGACCATTCAGTAATAGTAATCAAATCAAATTACTTTTTCAACATGTTAGCATATTAAGTAGACATTTTATTAAAAATGACAGACACTTACCTTGACTGCTGAGCAGCAAAGATAGAGGCAATAAAACAGGGTATCCCAGTTGTGAAGAGGAAGTCCCCAGGGATTTGTGTATAAATTGTTGATGTGCTGGTGATGATACTCAATGGATGTGTAGATTTTTGTTTGTTTGGTGTTAGTTGCTGTTGAAAATCAGTAAAGCGAATAAAGAATAATCTGAGCCTCTGGTCCTAGAATAGAATCACTGTTGGCCCTCAACATTTTTTAACAGTGACACTGGCATTTTACAGCATCTGGTGCACATGCATTCAAAGCCATTTTGAAGAAGTTGTCACTTGTAGGGTTATAGTGCATAGCCACTTAGGCTGTGGTTTTGCTGCTACAGACAACAGTGACCTACAATTTAATGGCTACTTCTCAATATGTGGAAAGCATGGTATTTTCAGAATGTTGGTGTGGAATATCCCCAATGAGCAACCCTGTCAAGTACCACGCATCAGGGGTTAGAATAATGTATGTTAGTGCTGGAACTGCATCACCACACTAAAATACATTAGTCACGCATTATAGCTCCCCCGGCCTCGTGAATGTGCAATGAGGCACTGCAGGAATAATTAACAAAATCTGCCTTGTCGCACTTCGGCTTGCAGCCCTGTCAAGTGTAACTTATCACGGGTTATTTTAATGCAAATGTACTAATTTTCCTCCATTGCCACACTGAAGTGATTTGTCACAAAGAAAACACTCTCTTCTGGCTTAACGCTGTGAGCCAGCATTTTGTGCCTGAGCTGCTGACAAGTGAATCAGCCCCTCATTCCTCTTAAACCTGGTTAGTAGTGTCCCCCAAATGTATAGATCTTCAGTGACTCTCTCATCTTGTCCACACTTACGAAGGCGTACTTCCTCCGCCACCTCCCATTGGCCAACATCACATATCAAACCTTCCTCACTGGGCCCAGTCTGTCCCATCCATGTGATTGCAACCCTTTGCTTTGCTAATAACAGGGTTAAATGCATGGATTTCCATTCCATTTTCTTACTTTTATGCTTCTTAATATCACCTAACAGACAAGTTACTGGGTCTCACTCTATGGTCACACCCCTACCATCTGCAGTTGTTGTAGTACAGTGTCCCAGAAGATCCTAACTGGTGGACAGTACCATGCTAAGTGTAGAAAAGTGGCATTCTGTTCCTGGTAGCAATGACATCCACCTGTCTTAGCTGGATCTATTCTGTGAAGCAGTAGAGGGGTAACATACTTTTGGTGGATGTAATTAAAATGTGCCAATTTGAAACATGCATTACATGACCCCAACCGGACCAGAGCACAGACCCTGTTCCACTGTGCGTCCTGTTATCGGTGCCCCCAGGTCCTCATCCCATGCTGCCTTGGATGGGAAGGGGGTCCTAGGTTTGTCGGCACACATGGCCTTATATAGCAATGAAGCTAAATGTTTGGAGCCCCCTAGTTCTAGTAGTGCCCTGAATAGTAAGGAGGAAGGTGGGATGTCTGAATCCAGGGGTCGCACCTCATGCACTATGTCTACCACACTGGTGTTGAGGTACTTTAATAGTAAGGGTAGGGACTCTCTTGGAGTTGTAAGGTACAGGAGTGTGTCATCTGCATAGAAAGACATTAGGTGATTCATCCCTCCCACTCAGATACCCCACATTGCCTTGTCTTGCCGAATCTGTATAGCCAGGGGTTTCAGAGCCACTGCAAAAAGAAAGGGTGAAAGGAGGCATCCCTGACGCATACCCCTACTCACCATCAAGGGATCTGAACACAGTTGTCCAAGTCTAATCCTGGCTGAGGGAGCTGTATAGACCAATTGCACCCAAGATTGGAACCGTAGTCTGAACTCTATTACTTCCAGTACAGACATTAGGTATTGCCAATCCACTGTGTCAAAGGCGCTGGCAATGTCAATAGAGACCACCGCTAGCTCCTCACTCCTGCCCCAGACTTCGAGCATAACATGCATGAGGTGTATGAGATTCATAGTCGTATTCCTTCCAGGTTTGAACCCACACTGATTCGAATGGATCAGGTGGGACATCACTCTTCTCAGTCCAAGTGCAAAAAACGTACATAGGACCTTCATGTCAGTATTGATCATTGTAAGCAGACGATAAGCGGATGGACCAGATGCCGCCACTCCCAGTTTCAGAACCATTGTGATGCAACCCTTCCCTCATGGATGGAGGGAGTACTCGAGCTTCAGCAGATGGCGAGCTACCTCTGTGTTAAATGCCTGATTGAAATCGAACGTAAAGCCGTCATTTCCAGGTGTCTTCCCAGTCGGCAGAGACACCAGTGCCATTTTAATCTTTCCCAATGTGAAATCTGCGTCTAACTCCTGTGCCGCAGCCTCTCGTGAGGTCCTCAGGTCAGCCAGAAAGGTTGCAGGGCACTCCTGATCAGGACTAGATGGACTGGAGTATACCCGTTGTAGATGTTTTTAAAAAACTTCCATTATATCAGACTGAGTGAAGGCATTCCCCTCCCCCCTCAGCCTTTTGAGATGTAGCAATGGCGACCACAGTAACTCACAGCGGAGGATCCAGGCCAAGAGCTACCCAGTACTGTCTCCCTCCCTATGTAATTGTTGATGGTATGATTTCAGCGTATAGTGTTCGAGCCTGCCCCTCACGATGCCACCTGAAACAGCAATGTGGTCCCCTCCTCCGTCTCTGCTCATCATCTGGAGGTAGTCTCTGAATTTCCGCTAGGGCTTTCTCCTTTTAGACAAATTCTGATTGTAAAGCTCATCTCACTCCACATAAGAGGACCACACATCTCCCCCTCACCAGTGCCTTCATTGCCACCCATTCTGTCACACAACTCGGTGTTTTAGCCCAGTTAAGTTAAAAATATTCTGTCAGGGCATCTGACAGCGCCTCTCTTCCTACCGGAGCCTGTAGTATCTCTGATGGGAATCACCACATATATGGGGACTGGGGACTACCCCTCCATTCAAAATAGGCATGTTATCGGTGCATGGTCAGAAAGATAACTTGACAGATGCAATATCTCCTGTACTCTAGAGGCCAGGTGTGCAGTCACCAAAATGTAATCAAGTCTGCTGAAGGTGTTTTGCATGGCTGAGTAACAAGTGTATTTCCATTGAGCTGGATAGGTTTGCCTCCAGACGTCACCGAGCCCCAGTTCCACCAACTTAGCAGTTATTTTTAGTTTAGTGTGTTGTTGAGGAGGGTGGCAATCAAGCGTGCCATCCACAATGCAGTTAGTCTCCTACCTAGAACAGTTCAGCACCAGCTGCTGACAATATCACATCTTGCACCTTAATGTAGAAGGATTCATCATCCATGTTTGGTCCGTACGAGTGGACAAATACTACATCCGCCCCATCCAGTCTGCCCTGCACTAGTGTGTAGTGTCCCACTACATCCGCCTCCATATAAGACAGTGGGATTTCACTGTCACTCCACAGGAGAAAGACGAGTAGGTGGCATAATATGTCTGTCCCCTCCATTTTTTGTGAGTTGTTTTGCTTCTGATTCAGTTAGATGTGTCTCCTGTAGGCATGCAATACTAACCCCATGATGTTTGAGGAGTAACAGCACTCTATAACGTTTTTTATGTGAGCCCAGCCCTCTCACATTCCAGGAGAGAAGTCTGTACTCCCTTATAACAGTCATTCAATTGGGTCATCAGTTGACTGATCTGCATAGCCTCCCACGTGTAAAGATGGCAACAACTCCAGAAAAACAAACAAACAAAAAAAGTCTCATGTACCCCTCCTGCCTCCACACAGGACAAGTAACTTTAACTAAACACCACATACATGTCCAGAAAAATCAATGAGCAAAGTGATGTAACATCACTATGCCAGCTTACTTCACCTCTTATGCTGTTCCCAACTCACACCAACTAGTAATTCCCTCTCCCACAACCATCCGCTTTTATAGTACAATGCAATGTAAGTCGGATATAGACTTAAAATGCACTGCTGCATAACCACACTCCACACCGCAGTTTTCTGTTCAGTGCTAGTGCCTCACAATTCAGAGCTCGTAATTGCATTATTTTGACACAATCAAGCATTCATGCATTCTCACATTCTCACACTCTCCTTAGAATATCGAGTCCTCGCATCACCCCCTCAATACTGCCTTCTTTCTGCCATCAAGTAACAGTTTCCATAGGTGCATAGACTCAAGTCACTGACTTGTGTGGTTGCCCTGAGTATCTCATCTCTATTTTTATAGTTCAGCAGATGGGCTACAAGCACCCTAGGAGGGGCGCCTGGTTGAGGCAGTGGTGTCAGAGCCCTATATGCACATTTGATCACAAAAACAGTTGACAGGCCAGGTAGTTTCAATGTCTCCCGCACCCAGTGCTCTTGGAACCACTCCGCCGACTACCCTTCCTCTAGTTCCAGAAAGACATAAGTTGTTTGTCCTGGACCTGCCCTCTGCATCTTTAGCTCATTCTTCGAGTATAGAGGTGACCTTGGTCATGTGTGCTACCAGCTGGTTGAATTGTTGGACCTCTGACTGAAGTGCTGTAATGTTCATTTCCGGTGTATCCACCTTATCTGCTACTTTGCGTAAGTCCGAGAGGAGCAGGTGCATTTCCACCATTACTTCAGCTATCTGTCCCTCTAATGCTAGCCTTGTCCCCTGGGTAGCCTCCAGGAGAGCAGAGCGCAAATGTTCCTCCTGTTGATCTGGGGAATGTTCCATCACATCCTGGCTCTGTCTGGCGATGTGCAGCTTGACGAGGAGTGCATTATGGTATTACCCTGGGCCTGCTTTTGTTGTCCGTCTCATCCCATAGCAGCACCCCAGCAGACAGCATTGTGTTCAGTGAAGAAGCAGCAGCGTCAAGGGCTGGGATGCGTGGCCCGCATACGCCTCTAAATGGGGCAAGGAAGGAGCACTGCAGGTACTCTGCCGACAGTATTGCAGTATCTTTCACAACATGAAACGTGTCACTGAGCGTCAACCAGAGAACATGACATTTGAGTGTTTCTTAGGTAGAACTATGCAGGTATAATAAACATTATTTGGAAAAAATAACTTAGTGGACCAACAGCCACAGCACTTTTACCTAATCAAAATGTATCTAAGTCCTGTGACAGTATCCTTGCGAGAGGGACGGCTGGCTGAGACTGACCGATGGAAGACGAGGAGAGTTTGAATCTGGAGGTCAGATAAACACACGCTCAGCATAATCAGCTTCCTCCCAGGACAGGCATCATAGTCCCAGTCTTGCCTTCCTGCCGCCTTCTCAGACTCAGAAGCATGGCCGTGTAGTCTACAAAGCATTTCGATTGCTCATTCGACAACCTTTCCCATACTTCATAATTGTTTAATACACTACTGCTAGCTGCAGCAGTTTCCCACTTCTGCTGCTGGCCCTTAAGGTCTGGCAACATTCATGTGATGCAGTCCACATGACAACTTCGGTAACTCCGAGCTTTTGTGACAATGACTTAAACTGTGAAACTAGCACTATGTGATGTGGTTGGCAGGAAGAAGCACTAAGTCCATAACATAGCTGCCAGGCCAGTTTCTAGAGTTGCTGGCATCCTGGCTTTTGATTCGGGGAAGAGCAGAACATTTCAGGGTCACTGAGCAGTCCTTTTCACTTACACTGGACTGAAGGGACTCGGTTCCGACATTTATCTCATTACACAGCACTTCTAAAAATGTCACGCAAAAGAAATTCAAGTGTCACACATGAGCACAGCAAGATGCTGGAAATCTCACACATAAGCAAGCTGAAATCTTGGCAGCTATGTATGAGAACGGTGCTGGAACTTGCATATCCACTCATTCATCCAGCTATACATTTGCCTCAGTGGGGTAGGTACCCTCTTAAGGAATCTGTCCCTAATCTGCCTGTCACTCATGCCTTAACTCTACTTAGTCTCTAACTGATCAAAGCTTGAAGTAGTCTGAACTGCTGGATCTATTCTGCTGGGAATGGAATATTGCATTTGCTGCCTTCTGTGAGAGTCAGAAGCATGTTTTCCTGCTGCCATACTGTGAAATATATTTCCTTTTCCCATGATGGGGAAAGCTTACACTGCTGCTGCCCTACCTAGATTTGTCCCCTGTAGGAGGGAAGCTTACACTGTTTCTGCCCAGATTGTACCTGCTTTATGATGAAGGGGTGTTTTCATTGCTGAAGAAAGGTGTTTCTACTGCTTACGAAGAAAAAAAAATGATGTACATAATGCACTGGAATACCATGCCCTATGAACAGTGAGTTTTCCACATTATTTAATAGCGATGCCTGTAGTCCTGAGCCAAAAATGCAATATTGGAGCGCCAGAACATCTTGATACAAAGGAGAAGCAGGATTCATTGATTTACCCTGTGTTTTTAATTTTGTGGGAGGGAGACACCAGTAAAACGTTTTAGCTCACCCAACACACAATTTTAATATAGGTCTGAGAGTTTAACAACGTCTACACGGCCCCCCTCGCTCAACTGGCCCGCCAACATCATCTCAGCATCATCTCCTACGCCGACGACACCCAGCTCGTCCTCTCCCTGACCAAAGACCCGCTCACCGCCAAAACAAACCTCCACGAGGGACTAAAATCCATCGCCGATTGGATGAACAACAGTCGCCTGAAACTCAACTCCGACAAGACGGAAGTCCTCATCCTCGGGCGCACTCCCTCGGCCTGGAACGACTCATGGTGGCCCTCCGTCCTCGGACCCCCGCCCACGCCTGCCAGCCACGCAAGAAACCTCGGCTTCATCCTGGACTCCGACCTCACCATGTCCAAACAGGTCAGCGCCGTCTCCTCCTCCTGTTTCAACACCCTTCGAATGCTCCGCAGAATCTTCAAGTGGATTCCAACAGAAACCAGAAAGACGGTGACCCAAGCCCTCGTCAGCAGCAGACTTGACTACGGCAACGCACTCTACACAGGCATCCCAACCAAAGACATCAAACGACTCCAACGTATCCAAAATGCCTCCGCCCGACTGATCCTCGACATACCCCGCCGAAGTCACATCTCCCCTCACCTAAAGGAACTCCACTGGCTCCCGGTAGACAAGAGGATCACCTTTAAACTCCTGACCCACGCTCACAAGGCACTTCACAACACCGGACCCTCCTACCTCAACACCAGACTTAACTTCTACACTCCAACACGTCAACTCCGATCCGCCAACCTCGCCCTCGCCATCGTACCCCGAATCCAGCGCAAGACATCCGGCGGCAGATCCTTCTCCTTCCTCGCCGCCAAGACCTGGAACTCTCTCCCCACATCTCTTCGCCAGACCCAGGACCTCCTCGCATTCAGAAGGCTCCTCAAGACCTGGCTCTTCGACCGCTAAATCAGCAGCGCTCCCCCCCCCCCTCAGCGCCTCGAAACCCTGACGGGTACATAGCGCGCTTTATAAATGCTATGATTGATTGATTGATTGATTGAGAACATTTCATTGACATAAGGGACATAACCTTACCGAAACTAGGGAATCCCATACCTAGGAGGCTGTACAACCAGTGAATAGCAGTCGCTTGGATGTTTATAGTGATAAACCCCACTGTTTATAGTGATGAACCCACTAATAAACCACACCACGCTATGTAGGTGGATGACATCCTCCTGTATGACTATATGAATGTATGATAATTCTGTTGGTTTGGCTTTTTTCCAGGTGTGTTGTGCTTTTTATGTGTTTACGGAGAGTGTGCAACAGTCTTTTAACTCCTCTAACTGCCGTTTTAGTGTATTGGGTACCTGCATTGTACTTGTCCTGTATGAGTGAATGAATTATGTGATGTTCTTCTTGCTACAGGCACCTGCCCTTTACTTATTCTTTGAGTTAGGAAACACTGTGCTAATACTGTAAATGTGGAACCTCAGTATGAAACATCCCACTACACAAAAAACAATACAGTTTGTATTGCCAAAGATTGTTTTATGGCTTGACCGGAATGAAAGAGTGAACCCTCACAAAATGTCAAGAGAGTTTACTTTTGCTTTTATGAAAAGAGCAAGTTTTGAAATGGCCTAGGTAACTTTGTAACATTTTAAAACATACCTGACAAGTATCTCCATGTCATGTATTAAACCTTCGGCCAGTTCTGTCATTTTAGCAAACAACACTTTGCGTTCTGGGACTTTGAGCCCCATGAAGACACTGTTAAGGCTAAAATACAAGCCTCACAATGCAGTGTGCTGTTGGCTAAAAAGTAAGGAATGGCTGATAAGTCACAGTGCACTTGACAGACGAGTGAAATGAAAAATAAAATAGAATTCCTGACTTTCTGTTCTTTTCCAGCCCAGTGGGTGAGAAGGCAAAGATAGCCTTTCAAACGTGAATAGGAATATCTCAGTGCTAATGGGTTAACAATAACACTCCTTGACAAAAAAAACAACATGCTAAAAAGGCACTGCTTCCCAGAACAATGCAAGCAACTGTGAGAGACACTATGAAAGGAAACATTATGAGGGTCATTCTGACCCAGGCGGGCGGCGGTCGCCACCCGGGCGGGCGGCGGTCGCCGCCCGCCTGGCGGGAACCGCCAAATGGCCGCCCCGCGGTCAAAAGACCACGGGGGCCATTCTGACTTTCCTGCTGGGCCGGCGGGCGCTGGCCAAGGGAGCGCCCGCCGGCCCAGCGGGAAAGGGCCTGCAACACAGAAGCCGGCTCCGAATGGAGCCGGCGGTGTTGCAGGTGTGCGACGGGTGCAGTAGCACCCGTCGCAATTTTCACTGTCTGCTGTGCAGACAGTGAAAATCATGCTGGGGCTCTGTTAGGGGGTCCCTGCAATGCCCATGCCAGTGGCATGGGCATTGCAGGGGCCCCCCAGCGGCCCCACGACACCCGTTCCCGCCATCCTGTTCCTGGCAGTAAAAACCGCCAGAAACAGGCTGGCGGGAAGGGGGTCGGAATCCCCATGGCGGCGCTGCTTGCAGCACCGCCATGGAGGTTCAGCCCAGCCAGGGGAAATCCGGCGGGAAACCGCCGGATCCCCTTTTCTGACCGCGGCTTTACCGCTGCGGTCAGAATGGGCAATGAAGCACCCCCAGCCTGTTGGCGGTGCTTCCGTTGCCCGCGGCCCTGGCGGTCCAAGACCGCCAGGGTCGGAATGAGGCCCTATGTGCCAGCACTATTTTATCAGTGTCTGGCTGTGACCCTGCCTTGAAATGGTGCAGCACTTGCTGCAGGTACTCCCCTACAAGGGCTGTCAGTGAATAGTCAACATTGCTGCCAAGTTTTCTGTTTGCATATGAGTGACATTTACATGTTTTCAGTACGGCTATGTGTGACATTTCATTGTTGCAAGTGTGACATTATGAGTGATTGTTTACCACAAGGAAAACAAAAAAGTAATGTTTATATAGATAAATGTTACGTTTCATATTTTAGATAGCAGAGCTACCCCTTGGGTTATTCAGATCTCACAGGCCTTTGCTTTTTAATAATGGAGCTGTAGAACAGGTTTCACGGACCGTACAGGCTCAGGCCTCAGGGAGCAGAGCTTTAGCTCAAATTGCACAGATCAGACTGTCTAAGTACTGCAAAAGCAATGCTGTTCCAAGGATATAATGCTTCTAGGTCGTAACTGGCTAAATTGTGGAGATCAACCAAATAAGTAGCTCATCATCAAATCAATTGACACCAAAAAGATGAGACCTCTTCGCTTGGTGTCAGTGCAAGCTTAATCTTTCCACTCTCCACTCCACTAGTTCTCTTATGCCTCATTTGGTATTCTAAAGAATTCACCTGATTAATGTGAATGTTTTGGATCATAGTTTGACTTCAGGGTATTGGGTGAGCTGAAATCGTTCATGCCATATCAATGTCATCAGCTTTCACTCTCGATGAAGCTTCCCTCCCTATCAACGACAGAATGTATAAGAAGTATGAGGATCATAGATATACTTTCAAACTTCCTACTCTATCTCATTCACACCACAGTAAATTCCACATTCTAGTTTAATTTACAACCTCGTTCACCCCTTTCAATTTGCAAAGTACGTTGAAAGACAGTTATATTCCTTGGAATTAAATATTATTACCATGCGCCACTGCGCAGCTTGGATGCTGTGTTAACCCCTTTGCTGCTAAGCCTTTCCCCCTTGTGCTAAGCCTTTTTTTGGCTATTAGGGATAGTTCACACTTAGGCCCCTGTAAATTTTTGCCTGCTTAAGCTATCCACACCAACTTTGCGTCCTTTTTTCCAACATCCTGGGGATTCTAAAGGTACCTAGGGTTTGTCGATTCCCAAAATACAGCTAAAATTTGAGTTTTGGGGGAAAGTAGGAAAAAAAGTGCTGCACAAGAAAGCATCTGTTTTTTTCCCTGCAAATGGTATCAATGAAGGGTTTGCAGTGCTAAAATCACCAGCTTCCCAGCTTTCAGGAACAGGCAGACTGGAATCAGAAAACCAAAATTTTCAACTTAGTTTGGGCATTTTACTGGGACATACTCCAGTTTTCCTATTTTTTTGTACTTTCATTCTTCTTCCAGTTAGTGACAGAAATGAGTGTGAAACCAATAGTGGATCCCGGAAAGCTATACATATCTGAAAAGTAGACAAAATTCTGAATTCAGCAAGGAGTCATTTGTGTAGATCCTTCAAGGTTTTTTTCCTATAGAAAGTAACAGTTTAAATAAATAAAATATTGAAAGTGAGTTGAAAAACAACTGTCATTCGGTCTATGTTTTCATCTGTAACTTTTTCCACCTACGGCAGATTTTCGAAAGCAATATACTGTTACATCCGCTGGAGCTTTTCTGGTTCTGGGCATACATAGGGCTTGTAGGTTCACCAAGAACCCAAGGTACCCACAGCCAATAAATGAGCTGTACCTTGAAATGGGTTTTCATTGTGAAGTGGGTGTACAGCAATTCATTTGGTAAAATCTAAAGAGTGAAAAATAGGTATAAAAGAAACCCATGTATTTCTAAAATGGACACAAGATATGAAGTTTAGAAGCAGTGGTTATTTGCACATTTCTGAATGTGAGGGTTGGAGGAGGCTGGCATGCTTTGTAGTGGGTACACATGGTACTTACACCTTATACCAGGTCCAGTTATCTCTTATTAGTGAAATGTAGGCAGTGTCTAGAAGCCAGGTTCTCTAGAGGTAGCTGTAGCTGAGCAGCCAAGGCTGAACTAGGAGACATGCAAAGCTCATGCAATACCACTGTAGTCACACTGCACTCACACACATGAAAGAAAATGCTCAGTGTTACAAAAATAAAGGTACTTTATTTTGGTGAAACAAATGCCAACAATACCATAGAGACTATACTCCCTTAGGAGGTAAGTAATATACAAATTATATACACTAGTATGCAGAAATATGCATAAAACAGTTAGAAAACAGTGCAATTAGTGAAAATCACAATAGTTAGAAATTGGCCTGGTGGAACACAAACCATATAATACGAAAGTAGAATGCAAATGTCGGTTTCCCACCTAGGCAAGTGTACTGTGTAGAGGGGTGCGGGAGTATTAGAAAACACCAAAGGTAAGCACTAGAACACACCCCAGAGCCCAGGAAAGCAGGAGTAAAACACAGTAGCTTTCCCAGAACATACAGAAACACGAGAACGAAGATTATGCAAGAGCCAGAAGAGACTGCAAGACACCAACAGTGGATTCTTGGACCTGAAGACCTGTGGAAGAAGGGGACCAAGTCCAAGACGCACAGAAGAGTCCAGGGAGAACAGGAGCCCCTGCTAACCCGGATGAAGGTGCAAAAAAGAACCAGCGGTGAAGAACAATAGTCAGTACTGCACCCAAGAAGACGGATTCAGGTTCCTGGTTGGAGGAGATGATGTCCCACGCCGGATGGAGGATTGCAGTGAGCTGTGCATCGCTGGAGTCCACCAACAAGCCTTGGCACATGCAAAGCTCATGGATAGCTGAAAATGGCGCTGCCTGTGACCATGAGTGACCTGGTCGACTCTACCGAGGATGGAGAGTCAGAGGGGGCTCTCAGCAACTCAGAGAGCCCACAGAAGACCAGGCAGCATGCACAGGAGTCTCACAGCACGGGGACAAAGGAGGTGCAAAAGGAGTCCCATGCAGCACTACGACAAAGACTCCCACACCGCCGAACCACTCAGGAAGATGTGCCTCGCAGGGTAGATTGCTGGGGGCCGGAGCTGCACGGTACACAAAGAACTTGGGGGAAGAAAGCTAACACGCCTTGGCAACTGCAAAACATGCAGTGCATGGGGTTACTGTCTTGCGTGGGGATGCAAGCTATTACCTCCACCAAAGTTGGACAGTAGGACGTCAGGACCGTAGGGGCCACTTCAGTTCACCACCTGTGATACAGGATCCACGCAGCTCAGCAGGAGAGGGGATCCACGTAGCCGGTCATTGTTGCAATAGGTGCCTGCTGAAGCAGGAGAGTGACTCCTTCACCCCAAGGGAGATTCCTTCACTCTTCTGGTGCAGGCTGGAGACAGGCTGTCCTCCGAGGATGCACAACCGGGAAACAGTTGCTGGAAGAAGCTGAAGATACAACGTTGCAGAGGTCGTATTTGCTTCTTTGTTGCAGTTTGTAGGGTTCCTTGAGGGTCCAGATGCAGTTTCTTCGGTAAGAAGTTGAAGTGGAGGATGCAGAGGATTCCTGCTGGAGTCTTGCAGTCTGAATCTGAAGAACTACCCAAAGGAGAGACCCTAAATAGCCCTGAAAGGGATTGGTTAGAGGGGAGGGGGCGACCGTGTGTATCTATTCATCTGTATATATTTTGTAGATGTGGGTTTGTTACTATTGGTGAAATGTATCAAATTTAGAATGCAATTATATAAATTTGAAGAATAATAAAGAAGATTAGAGTTTATAAATAAGGAATGACCTCTACAGGCTTGAGAGTCATATTTTGAAACTTTAAGAAAATAATAATATATTGATCTATATATGTTTAATTTTCGAGAAATCTTGTGTTTGTGTTCAAATGTATTCTTCCCTGTAGAGGCTACCATAAGTTGCAGGGACCCTCTGGCATTCAATGTTTAGACTGGATTATGCAAGGAAGGCACCAATTGTGCCATTCATATCATTTCCAGTGGCTTGTGGAGGCTACCCCGCCCAAGCCTGTAACACACATTTCCAAAGGAAAAGGGTGTAACACCCCTCTCCCAAAGGAAATATTTTCTTTTGCCTTCCTGGGCTTGAGTTTCTCAAGCAACAGGAGGGCAGAAACTTGTCTGAGAGGTGGCAGGAGCTGGGGCTGCCTGGAAAACCTCAGAAGGCTGGAATGGCAACACTGGGGGTCCTCTAAGGAGCCCCCAGAGTGCATGGAATCATAAAACCAATGCTTGCAAAAGCCTTGGGGTGTGATTACAACATGTTTGATACCAAACATGCCTATGTTCGGAGTTACCATTATGTAGTTGGACATAGGTCGTGACCATTGTTCCCTCTAATTTTTTTCCACTGTGTGTGGCAGTGTGAGGTCTCTGTGCGCTGCAGCCAAGGATGCATGTGCCAAGAAATTGACCATTGATGCGAGCGCACCGCATAACTACCAAGATCTTTAGCATTAGCCTCGCCATAGTTTTGTTTTACCACTAAAGCAAAAAAAAAGAAATTTGTAGAAACATTGCTCCATGTAATAGGGCATTAAGGCAGTTTTGTGACCTGGTTGCACACCCCAAGGACATGACCTTTTAAGTGCCACCTACACCCCAGTTAGAGAAAACAGAAATCAGGAGGTTGAACCATTATGAAACTTTAATGAATACTCTCAGAGTGCTGACGAGGGCCCTGCACAACAAATACAGCCAGTTGTACAATTAGTCTTGAAACCATGTCTTGAAAGGTCCTAAACAATCTGCTTTTTATATGCGCTGACACCACATATTTATAATCTCTGTACTGCCGAACAACGTCATCAGGGATGTCACAATCACCCAGGACCAAGGCCTTCTTATACCTTTGTAAGGAAATGCCTCCTTGGCATGGTTACCCCCTGACTTTTTGCCTTTGCTGATGCCAAGTTATGATTTGAAAGTGTGCTGGGACCCTGCTAACCATGCCCCAGCACCAGTGTTCTTTCCCTAAACTGTACCTTTGTCTCCACAATTGGCACAACCCTGGCACCCAGGTAAGTCCCTTGTAACTGGTACCCCTGGTACCAAGGGCCCTGATTCCAGGGAAGGTCTCTAAGGGCTGCAGCATGTCTTATGCCACCCTAGGGACCCCTCACTCAGCACAGTCACACTGCTTGCCAGCTTGTGTGTGCTGGTGGGGAGAAAATCACTAAGTCGACATGGCACTCCCCTCAGGGTGCCATGCCAACTTCACACTGCCTGTGGCATAGGTAAGTCACCCCTCTAGCAGGCTTTACAGCCCTAACGCAGGGTGCACTATACCACAGGTGAGGGCATAGGTGCATGAGCACTATGCCCCTACAGTGTCTAAGCAAAACCTTAGACATTGTAAGTGCAGGGTAGCCATAAGAGTATATGGTCTGGGAGTCTGTCAAACACGAACTCCACAGCACCATAATGGCTACACTGAAATCAAACTCAGCACAATAAATGCACACTGATGCCAGTGTGCAATTTATTGTAAAAATACACCCAGAGGGCATCTTAGAGATGCTTCCTGAAAACATACCCGACTTCCAGTGTGGGCTGACTAGTTTTGCCAGCCTGCCACACACCAGACATGTTGCTGGCCACATGGGGAGAGTACCTTTGTCACTCTGTGGCCAGGAACAAAGCCTGTACTGGGTGGAGGTGCTTCTCACCTCCCCCTGCAGGAACTGTAACACCTGGCGGTGAGCCTCAAAGGCTCACCCCCTTTGTTACAGCCCCACAGGGCATCCCAGCTAGTGGAGATGCCCGCCCCTCCGGCCACTGCCCGCACTTTTGGCGGCAAGGCTGGAGGAGATAATGAGAAAAACAAGGAGGAGTCACTCCCCAGTCAAGACAGCCCCTGAGGTGTCCTGAGCTGAGGTGACTCTGACTTTTAGAAATCCTCCATCTTGCAGATGGAGGATTCCCCCAATAGGATTAGGGATGTGCCCCCCTCCCCACAGGGAGGAGGCACAAAGAGGGTGTAGCCACCCTCAGGGCTAGTAGCCATTGGCTACTAACCTCCGAGACCTAAACACACCCCTAAATTGAGTATTTAGGGGCCCCCAGAACCTAGGAAGATAGATTCCTGCAACCTGAAGACGAAGAAGGACTGCTGACCTGAAGCTCTGCAGAGAAGATGGAGACACCAACTGCTTTGGCCCCAGCCCTACCGGCCTGTCTCCCCACTTCAAGAAAAACTGCAACAGCGACGCATCCCCCAGGGTCCAGCGACCTCTGAAGCCTCAGAGGACTACCCTGCATCTTAAAGGACTAAGAAGCTCCAGAGAACAGCAGCCCTGTTCAACAAACCTGCAACTTTGCAACAAAGAAGAAACTTTTAAAGACCACATGTTTCCCGCCAGAAGCGTGAGACTTTCCACTCTGCACCCAACGCCGCCGGCTCGACCTGCGGAAAACTAACTCTACATGGAGGACTCCCCGGCGACTGCGAGCCCGTGAGTAGCCAGAGTTGAACCCCACCGAGCCCCCACAGCGACGCCTGCAGAGGAAATCCAGAGGCTCCCCCTGACCCCGACTGCCTGCTTCAAGGACCTGAAGGAACAGAACTCCAGTGCAGGAGTGACCCCCAGGTGACCCTCTGCCTAGCCCAGGTGGTGGCTACCCTGAGGAGCCCCCCCCTGTGCCTGCCTGCCTCGTTGAAGAGACCCCCGGGTCTCCCCATTGATCTCTATTGAAAAACCGACGCCTGTTTGCACTCTGCACCCGGCCGCCCCTGTGCTGCTGAGGGTGTACTTTCTGTGCCTGCGTGTGTCCTCCCCGGTGCCCTACAAAACACCCCCTGGTCTGCCCTCCGAAGTCGCGGGTACTTACCTTCTGGCAGACTGGAACCAGGGCACCCCTATTTCCATTGAAACCTATGTGTTTTGGGCACCACTTTCACCTCTGCACCTGACCGGCCCTGAGCTGCTGGTGTGGTAACTTTGGGGTTGCCTTGAACCCCCAAAGGGGGGCTACCTTGGACCCAACTTTGAACTTGAAGTGTTTTACTTACCAGTGAACTTAACATTTACTTACCTCCCCCAGGAACTGTTGATTTTTGCACTGTGTCCACTTTTTAAATAGCTTATTGCCATTTTTTACTAAACTGTACATGCTATTGTGATTATTCAAAGTTCCTAAGATACCTGAGTGAAATACCTTTCATTTAAAGTATTGTTTGTAAATCTTGAACCTGTGGTTCCTAACATAAACTAAGAAAATATATTTTTCTATATAAAAACCTATTGGCCTGGGATTGTCTTTGAGTGTGTGTTCCTCATTTATTGCCTGTGTGTGTACAAGAAATGCTTAACACTGCCCTCTGATAAGCCTACTGCTCGACCACACTACCACAAAATAGAGCATTAGAATTATCTCTTTTTGCCACTATCTTACCTCTAAGGGGAACCCTTGGACTCTGTGCATGCTATTTCTTACTTTGAAATAGTACATACAGAGCCAACTTCCTACAATCTTTCAACAAGTCTCTGTACATTCTCTGTCCCAAAATCAAACTGTGATTGTGTTGTTACTGCATGGAAATCAAAGTGTGTCCATTCCTTTAATTCATCTTCTAGGAACCTTCTTTCCATGTGCTCAAAAAGCAAGATAACATTGGCTCACTATCATACTCTCGGTCCTCTCTGCACAAAGCCATCAGATCTCTTACTGTGTTGCTCCAAAAGACAGTGTCGCCCAAGTGCTGTTCCTTTATTTGGGCAATTTTTGCTCTTGCATACTGTACAGCTTCAACGGTGGTCAAAGAGCTTTTCTGTAACAACTTGCGCAATGATGCAAGTTCACCCAGAATGTCATTTAGTGCTGCAAAGGAAATGTGGTAGTTTGAGTCAGATAGTTTTTTGTAGCAATATTTACCAATTGGGTCATCCTCCTCAACTCTTTCATGATCAAAGGATTTGAGAGCAACCTCATAATTACACAAGAGTGCACCAACAGCAAAATGCCTTGAAAGCCACCGCACCTCATTGAGTAGCCGAAAGGAGACCGCTTCACATTCAGTGGCCAAAGCAATTTCGTACAGCTTGGACTTCCTTACAGGTGAGCGGGAGAACACAGTGTAGACAGTCCTCAGTAATGTTTCCATTTCCCTGATCATCAGCACTTTTTTCTAGGCATCATCAACTCCCAAATCTTCTCTGTGTGCAACACAGTGCTGATCAACTAGATGGGGAATGGAATGTTTGAGGCGGGTAGCAACACCATTGTTCTTTCCCAGCATCACTGATGCACCATTTTATGTGAACATGACCATTTTCATAAGACCCAGTTTATTGGCAGTGTAGAAGTCTTTTACAGCTATAGTGATAACCTTCGAATTGCATGTACTCAGAGTTACAATTCCCCCAAACACTGTTTTCTGCTATGTTGATGTTACAAATCAGAACTTGAAGTAGAGGATGAGCATTTTCTGTAACTGGAATATCTGTGCTCTCATCAATTATCAATGTGTGATTCTGAGCACTGCGAAGTTCTGCCGTGAAGTCAGAGTATATCACACTGTTGATGGCCTCCAAAAATGCAAAGGCATAGTTCTTGCTCCTCCAGCTGTCTGGTATCTTCACACACAATGTGACGTGGTCTTGGATGTCTTGAACAGATAACCTTGACGTGTTCATTTTGACTGCTAGCAACACATTGTTGATGAGAATCTTTATCTCCTCAGACAGGGATCTTTGCCATTCAACCACTTCTAGTCTGTTTGCTCTGTCATTAGCGGTATCCGTTAGCATGGTGCACACTGCAAAACTCAGCCTGGCAGCAGCACTTTTATTTCTTAATGTCACCAAAGCAGATTCATGAACTTTGCTACATAGATAGCGTTTCAAGTAGTCCAGCTTCCAGCCATCACTCCATTTCTTCCCAGTAGAAAAGTCCCCTGCAATCTTTGCTCATGCATATACTTTCCAAATCAGGCCTACTTCTGGATTGAATAGAAATAGCTCTTCCAGTTGTACGGGAACCTTGCTCCGTGACTTCTGTGTCTCAGTCTCCACAATTTCTTTCAGCCATTCTTCTTTGAAGACAAGACAGCATTTCTTCCTTTGTGGTGAAGCACTGCTGTCTGCAGAAGTCACAGCTTTACGCCTGAACATTTTGGTGGCAATCACTCTGAGCCTTCTGTGCCGCAAAGCCTGCAAAAAAAAGAGGAACATTATTTAAAGTGAGGAACATTATTTAAAGTTGGTTCTTATGCTATTGAATACAATCTACTAGACAAGTCTGAGCTATCTCTTGGAAAATGTAGCAAGTAATTACCTGGGCCTGTAGATGTAACACTGTCTAAGATGTCTGCAATAGAAGAAAAAAAATGGTTACAGCACATGCTTATGTTCCAGTTTTTCAGATGTACTACAAGGAAAAACTACAAAATAATTACCTGGTCTTTCTGCTTGTAGTCACATCTGCCTTTTCTAACCTATGATTAGGCCTGTCTAAGAAGCCTGCAAAAGAACAAAAAAAAAGGTTGAAGAATGTTATCATATTATAATGTACTAGGTGCATTACGCGTGAAATCTACCAAATAATTACCTTGTCTTTCTGCTTCTACTCACATGTGCCTTTTTGTAATATATGAGTAGTGCTGTCAGAGATGCCTACAACAGAAGAAAAGGTGGGTAAGATGGTTAAAGTAGGTTGTCATATTCCACTGTACTAAGTTCACCACAATGAAAAGCTGCTACATTTTTACCTTGTCTTTCTGCTTCTACTCACGTGTGACTGTTCAGAATTGTGTAGCAGGGTCTAAGATGCCTGTAAAAGAGGAAAAAATTATTAAAGGACCTGATCGTTTCAATGTCTCAGTTGCACCATAAGGAAAAACCAGCAAAAAATAACCTGCTCTTTCTGCTGCTACTCAGGTCTGCCCGTCCTCATCTATGACCAGTACTGTCTGAGACGGCTGCAGCAAAAGAAAAGATGGTTAGCAGTTGGTTACAGCATGTTGTCATATTATAATGTGCCAGGTGACCCAGATGGGGTACCTACCAAATAATTACCTGATCCTTATGCTTCTACGCATGTCGGTCCATTCAAATCTATAACTTGCTTGGTCCGACAAACCTGTAATAGAAGCAAAGGTGTGGCTCATAAACGTGATTTATCCAGAGACCCTTAATCCCACCTGGAATGTCTACAGAATTACCTGGTCTTCCTTGGTACTCACGCCTGGCCGTTCGAATCCAAATGTTGACCGGCTGTAATTGGAAAGAAGATATTTACAGTAGGTTATAGGAGTTCCAAAAACATTATGCATGACAGTTCCAGAGCAATTGAGTAGTTACCTGGGGTTTCAGTTTAGACGAACTTTGGTTCCATATTATCAACCATTTGGAAACCTACATCACGCGTTAGACCTTCGATGATGCAGCCTTTACAGGCCTCAAGTTATCTGCTCGCCCACTCGCAATGACTAATTGGATTTATAAGGATGAGCCATTTTTAGGCCTACTGGCCCTTTCTGGCAAGCTGACAAAAAAAAAGTGTTCTGTTCATTCAGACAGTGAATGAGCAATAAAGGTGCCTTTAAGTCTTGTTGTCTTGTCACATTTGCTGTGGGTTCAACGACAGAAGTCCAGTGCCAGCTTTTGTGTACTTACAATTTGCTGCTTATTTTATCCTGGAGATTAATGGTTACTTTTCTGCTCTGACTGCAAAATTAGAGGATTTAGTAAAGTGTGCTGTGGATTTAAGTTTGCGAAGAATTAGCATTAAAAAAAGACGCTAATTCTGCGCAAACAGAGTCTTGCCTTTTACCTACACAGCACCCCAGCCTACGGGATACCTAGGGCTTACCTTAGGGGGGACGTGTGTAGAAAAAGGGGAGTTTAAGGCTTGGCAAGTACTTTTAAATGCCAAGTCAAAGTGGCAGTGAAACTGCACACACAGGCCCTGCAGTGGCAGGCCTGAGACGTGGTTAAGGGGCTACTTATGTGGGTGGCACAATCCATGCCGCAGGTCCACTAGTAGCATTTAATGTAGTGCACTTCACTAGGGACCTAAAGGTAAATCAAATATGCCAATTTGGAATGAACTAAAGATACCATGTTTAAGGGAGACGGCATATGAACTTTAGCACTAGTTAGCAGTGGTACTACGCGCAGAGTCCTAAAACCAGTAAAACCAATGTCAGAAAAGTGGAGGGAGGCAGGCAGGCAAAAGGTTGTGTGATGACCACCCTAAGGCTGTCAGGTCTAACATGTGTCCCCCCCCAGCTGAAAGTGGGGAGAGCTACCCAGCCTCCTGGGAGCTCTCATCACTAAGGTGGAAGAATCTGGTGAGACCTTGAGCATTCACTTGTGTAATCATCTTCACCACTCTTATGGCTTTGCAGTGTGTTAAAGGTATAGAAAAATCATTCTAAACTGGCCGCCATGCATGAGGGTGGGGCATCTTTGAATGGTTAGTGTTTCATTTTAAGAAAATTTTTAACAAGAAGGCCTCTGCGCCACATAGGTACATGCACATCCACCTAGATTGAAAAAAAATTACAAATCCAATACATTTCATAGGTAAGACCTATTGCTTTTTTTCAATGTTTACTCATTTAGGTTCTGCCAATTATGTACAGCAAATGCTAAAAAAAATTGATGCTGAGTTAGTTCTGCATCAACTGATGTGTGCTTAGTTCCTCTTCTACATCCCTAAACCTCTGACGTGAGTGACACTGTTTTCAGTTACATACCTGCAATAACACACCACCCTCTATTTTTTTCATTGATGAGACACACAACAATGTGATATGAAACACTGTAGTAATTAATGCTATTTTGCTATACATTGCTTCCAGATTCAATGTGCGTAGGCGGTAGAAGGTTAAAAACACAAATCTGGTTTCATTCTGAATAAATTGTCCCCCATGAAAGCAGTGTAAAAAAGATTACATTCACATTACTCTACTTCTGCAGTCCATCCTCCACATAACAATTACATGAAGTGGTGGTACTCATTAAATTGAGCAAGGGGGCGTGGCTAATGGGTGGAGTTAGAGACATGATGACACAAAGACATTTCTATAGAATATTCATTTTGCCCTTGCATTGCCCTTGACAGTGGTCTCAAACTTCCCATATGTGCAAATTAACAGCTAGCTACATACAGTGCTTAATTTGTGCTTGTTGATTCCATTGCGGAGCACCGGCACTTATTTTTGCGGGCGGCACTTATTTTTCTGCCTCAAGCATTTACTGCGAGCGAAAGACTCATATGGAAAGACAGAGGGAGAGAAAAACGAAAAAACTCCCCAAAGGAAGAAACAAGAAAGCTGCAAGAGTGAGCTGAAGGGGTAGGGAGAGGCCCTAAATGGATTGAAGAGGCCCGAGATGGCTTCAGGATTACGCTGCCTCAGTATTCTGTGCTCGCACATTTAATTGCAGCAGCCGCGTGTTTCAGAGGAGAGCTTTTTGCACTAGCACGTTTTTATTTACAAATTAAACACTGGCTACATATGCTAATAAAGAGTGGTGTGAATACCTGCTGGGAACAGATCCTAAATCATAATGGTTGGAGCTTTTGAACCATGAATGCAGCCAAGTCATCAACAGCTCTATTAGTGCTTTCAGGCTAATAATCTGTGTGCCCCAGGACAAAACAGACTCCGAAATAGCAGCATTAATAATGGTTACAGTTACAGGACATCCCAAAATATGAGAAATGTTTCAATATATACAAAACATGTTAACTAGCTACCGGAAATGAAGGCCAAACACGATATGTTAATGTTTGCTTGTTTTGCAATATTTGCAGCTTATTACTGTCATACTGTTCCTACTAACTTTCATTTGCCACAATTCTTAAATATTCTCGAGTGCACACACAAAAGCAAGCACACACAAAGCATTCCAAACATTTCTTTGAAGCTACCTCGTGTGTCCAGTTCTCTTTCTCTCTGATATCGCTTTCACTCTCACACACAAACATGCACACAAGCAGAGACACACACAAACACACTTACATACTTACTTCATTTAGGATTTGTCCTGCTTCTGCGCGCATAAAGCGTGAATGTGATTGATAGAGCAGGGCCTCAGTGGGCCCTACTCTGTCAAACACGGGACCGTAACATTCCCAACACCCAGACATACATTGTATAATGCAATGAGCCCCTGTTGAATGGTTCAGCAATAAATCAGCTAAGGGCTAGAGAAGCTCTCTGGCTGACAGAGTGCTGACTGATCAGCCCCACTCTCACACCCTCGAGCTCAGCAGCACCAGCACCAATGAGCGTACCTTTCCTACCCCTACTAACATTTAATTGCAGCAGCTGCATGGTTAAGTGGAGGACTTTTGGTACCAGCAAGTTTTTTTTTAACAGATTGAGAAGATGCCTGCTGTTCTCCGAGGCCCTCTAAACACACGTACCTGCTTTAATTAGGTGCTCCCTTTGTGCAGTGGTTTGTCCTCGGGTGGCTGCACTGTTGTTTCTCGTCCTGTTCTGCTGCGAAGAGAGTGACCCTGTTTTCACGCTGTTTCTATTTTTTAAACGCAGCGCTGACGTACTCTCTCTCTCATGATGCAGGCAGCGACATGATGTTGCAAAAATGTGCACGCTTGGCAAAGGGGCCTACGCGGTGGGGGAAGGAAGGGTGCGCACGCGCCCGTGCATGCACCTTACAGGGAACTTTGGTTGGGACCTATGTACAGCACATGCGTAAAATGGCATCCCCGCACTCGTGAAGTCCGGGAAAATGGTCCTGGAAGTCGTGGGGGCACCTCTGCTAGTGCAGCGGTTTCCTCACACACATGTACTCTGCACCATGTCCTCAGGGCTGGAGGGCCTGCGATAGGGGTGACTTATAAGTGACCTGGTGTAGTGTAAATGGCAGTGAAAGTATGCATGCACCTTTTCACGCAGGCTGCAATGGCAGTCCTGCAGAAGCATTTGCATGGGCTCCTTATGGGTGGCAAAAGATATGCTGCAGCCCATAGGGATCCCCTGGAACCCCAGTGCCCTGGGTACCTAAGTACCATATACTAGGGACTTATAAGGGGACACCAGTATGCCAATTGTGGGTAAAATACTGAGTTACCAGTATGCAACAACCATAATTTAAAGGAGAGAGCATAATTAATGGGGTCCTGATTATCAGGATCCCAGTAGACACAGTCAAACACACTGACAAACAAGCAAAAAGTGGGGGTAACCAAGGTAGAAAGAGGCTACTTTCCTACAGGGGTACCTATACTAGCAAGTGAATTACAGGGCATTTCTCAAACTTACTTCTTTCTTACACACTGTCTTTCATTTGGAAGGCACAAATGCAGAGAAAGACAAATGGTATTAACACTTGTTCTGTTATTCTGTGTTCCCCCAAGTTTCCCGATAAAAATTGTATCTCACAAGCGTGGGTCGGCCAAGCGCCTTTGAAAAATGTAACTTTTTACCTACATTTGAGGTTTGCAGGGGATTCTGGCTAAGAAAGCACTGGGGAATACACGCAAGCCACACTGCCAACCAAGTCTACACACACTGCTAGCAAAATGCCAGTACACGCACAGCCAGCCAAACTCCAGTACATGCAGACTGTCAGCCAAACTCCTGTTCACAAACACAGAAACTTTCCCTGGTATCTAGTGGTTTTTATGCCCCTTTGAGGGCAGATGAGGCTAAAATAGCGCTGATCTGCCCCAAAGGGGGGCAGAAATGGCCAAAATGTGCACCAAAAAAAAGGGAGCGACTCTTGGCTATAAACATATGCCTGGTGCCTAGTGGGCTTTCTGGCCCCGTTGGGGGGGGGGGGGGGGGGGGGGCAGATCGGGTGTAATAGCTGGCATCTGATCCCCAGGGGTGGCTGAAAGACTGTGCCCATTTTTGGGGGTGGGGAGCAGTGAGGACATTGGCAGGCCCATTCTGGGCAGTCCCCACAACTGCACAAAGGAAAAATATGCCCTGGTGTCTAGTGGGCTTTCTTCTCCAAGTGGGGGTGCTGATCAGGGGTAATAACCCTCATCTGCCTCCTAGAGGGGGGCAGAAAGACTGCCCATTTGTGTTTGGGAGGGGTGGGGGCATTGGCATACCCATTTTGGGCAGCCGCCACCCCTACATATTAAAAGAGAAATCCCTGGTCCCTAGTGGGCTTTCTGTCCCCCTGTGGAGGAGGGGTCAGATCGGGGCTACTGCCCCGTCGGTCTGACCAGCATGGCAGAAAGACTTTGGTCCCCATATATAAGGGGTGGGAGCATGCCCATAGTGGGCAGCCCCACCCCTCTTTTATTAAAAAAATAAAATCCCTGGTGTCTAGTGGGCTTTCAGCCCCCTAGTGGAGCAGATCGGGGCTATTGCTCTTTCTGCCACCCCCTCCCCCCAGGTGGGGCAGAAAGACTATGCCAAATTTTGGGAGGGGTGGGAGTATTAAATTGCCCAATTAGGGCAGTCCCTATCCCTACATATATTTACAAATTGAATCTCTGGCTCCTAGTGGGCTTTCTGGCCCCCTGTGGGGTCACTACCCTCTCCCTGGTGTCTAGTGGGTGGATCCCTGCTTTGTATTCACTCTCCTGAGATTCTCCCCTTTACAATTATACTTCTCTTGTCTGCCTAGGTGCTTGGGGGCTGAGATAGCCCCCTGAGCAATGAGGCAGGGAAAGTCAAATGAGACAATTGGCTTATTTCACTTTCATGTTCATTGAAATGACGTCAGTACAATGTGTGCACTGCTCGTCATTTAACTGAAAACCAGAAACAGCCTCGGGAGGTGGGGAACTTGTTGCACACCTCTCAAGGCCTGTGTTTACAGAAAGGAAAACACCTGAGGGATTTCCTGCTCATGTGCTGAGGACGGAACGGTTCTGCTCTCAGCACACGAGCACCATTGGTGAGGAGGGAACCGTTCCATCCTCAGCATGAAAGGGGTTAAACTGTATCAGCGGGTTAAAGAGATGCTTCTGTGATTTCATAGGGGGTCAGCAAACATCACTTTGCTACCCCTTGATTTTTGGTGAATCAATGTCCATTACTAAAACCCACTACATAGTTCTTTGTTTTGTTCTTTGTTTTTGCAAGGCTGGCTGATTTAATTGCAGTGAGCTCAATCATTTGAAAAGCTACTGAATTTTGGAAATTTGTTGCATCACAATTTCAAAAATATTTAAAAAGAAATAAAGATTGTTACTTTATTCACAACTTTTAAGAATGTGAGAAAATCATGGTTTGTTTATTTAGTGTGAGAACTTGGACAGTCATTCTGAATTTCTATTACTAGACCCAGAGGCTCCTATTACGCTATAATTTCTTGCATTTATTCGAATAGCAGCCGAGATAATTACAACTCCCAGCATACTTAGATAGTATAACCACAAAATGCTGTCATAAACAGAAGAATAAACAACCAATCACATAAAGGGAATCCTATAAAGCTCTTGACTTGAAGCAAAACATCCTTTTTTCTTGCTGCTCGCACTCAAAATAAGTATATTTATTTATAACTTTTTTATGCTTTATGTTAATTGAGATTTTCGACCTTTGTTTTTATTGAGTGTTGCTATTATTGTATTTGTTTTTTTAAAATAAACTATTTCACCTGGGGTTTATAGTGGTTGGTGCGTCCTACGTCTTCTCTCCTCGCGCTGACTATCATTCAGTACAGAGCTGAGGAGAATTTCTTTCACATTGATAGCACACGCATTCCTGCACTTAATAGGTCTGCCACACTCAGCATATTCAATTTCTCTCTTGGCAGCCAACTCGGACTATGACGGTCTTTCCCTTCTTCGGCGTCACGATGGCAAGGACTCACCCCCTACCTCTTAAACACGCCTTCGACCCGCCTACTGCCTTGGGACACTCCCCTCTGCCTGAGATCATGAAGGACAGCTAATCAGGCCAATATCCAGACTGACTGACTTTCTGAATTGCTAGTATGAACTATAGGTCAGTGGTGCAGACATTTACCTTTGACCCTGCAGTAAGGAGTTTGAGTACTGTTCCATTAACCAACTATACTTTAGAACATTCATAAGAAAAATTGGTGTAACTTCATTTTCATCCCAATTATAAACACATAGTTATATTTTGGTTGCCCTCATTTCTTTCTTTTTCCAAAATTAATATATTTGTTTCTTTATAATGGGGAATTACTCTGATGATGAAGAAGCACACATATTTCAAGATAATTTAAATTCTTTCATCAAAGATTCTTTACAACAGGCTGTTTCAGCTTCTATGACACATATTTCTAAAACATTAGAAGCCTCCAAGCAGAAATTGTTGGCGAATGATGCTAAAGATGATAATATTAAAAAGGCAAAAAAAAGTGTGGCAGTAGATATAATCTAATGATTCTCCTTCCATACAACCTTTTTCTGATGCTAGTAATAGTTCTAAAAAGCTCAAATTCCCTATCAATGTAAAACAATTACGAGACACAGACAATGACACAGGAGACTCTGATAATGACATGGATAAGAATGATCCAGACATAATGATTGAGACTGGGCCTATGGAAAAAAGGCATAAAACTTGTCTGAATGAATTGGGAGAATCATTTAAATCTATTAACAACAGTTCGGATGCACTGCTAGATTTTTCAGGTCAACCAACATGTGAGCCTACCCTTATCCGACACACAAATTCCACAGAATGGGTTCCTTGCACACATGTGTCCCTGTATGTCTCTAACAAGTTAAGGCAACCTTTAGAAAAAAGTTTTTGTAACAGACTGCATTCTGAATGTCCTCGTCCTTCTCTGCCTAATAACATCACTGCCACACCTACTGAAGATCCAAAAATGATTCTATTTTTTTACAAAGTTTGGGAAAGACCCTAAGAAGCGAATAGACATAGCCTGGACAAATTACCAGGACTGATTACTGGACCTCACTGGTCCTCTTACCAGTATTTTGGATCTGATGTAAGAAGCAAGGGTACCAAAGTTGATCCTATAATTTTGTCCAGCTGGGCCAAATAGGTGATTTGTCTTTTAGGAAATGCCTGTTCAACCATGGCACAAGTAAGACGCAAAAGCTTGCTGTTGAAGATTGATCCGAAATTAAGCAATTTGACAACCAAGGAGGCGGGTCAGGAGGCTAATGGTTTGCTTTTTGGTGACTCTTTCATCAAAGAGATCAGCATTTGTATCAATAGACAACGCGCCATCTTCTTTACAAAAGATTTGTTGTGGGTACACTAGCACATCTAAGAGCTTGATTACAGTAACATGCTGTTGCTTCCAACATTCAGACTTATTTTGGTATATTCATTACATCCTTGAATATCAAGTTTGCAATAACCAATGCTTATTAAATGTCTCATTTATTATAATGAATGCTTGTTGATTATACAGATTGTATTCTACCTGCTAAACTTGTGCCAACTGTAACTGCCAAAACATGTGCTCTTCACAATGTGATCTGTATTGAACATGTGCCATAATCAGGAGGGTAATTGCTCATTTCCTTAACAAGCAACCAACTGCCTTTCCACCTGCTCCAACTGTAACTGGCAAAACATGTGCTCTTCACAATGTGATCTGTATTGAACTTGTGCCTCAACCAGAAGGATAATTGTTCATTTCCTTAACAAGCAACCAACTGCCAAAAAGCACATGTGCTAATTTGCTTATTTAAGGATGCTTGTGAGTCTGAGGCCTTGTTTGGCTTCGTACCTATTGATCTGCTCTCCTGTTTCCAGTCAAGCGAAGTTCCTTATCCTCCAGCCTGCTTCCAGTGGCGTTCCAGTGCAAATCAAGTTCCCTGTCCTCCAGTCGAGTTCCAGTGTTCCTCATTTTCCGACCAGCTTCCAGTCAAGTTCCAGCATTCCTCATCCTCTGGACAGCCTCCAGTCAAGTTACGGCGATCCTCGCCCTCCAGGCGGCTTCCAGCGGAGTCCCGGCTATCTCCTTCCATCTTCTGCCTACGATCCCGTATTTCCTGTAAAAGAGAGAACATAAGAGAGGTGAAAAAACCCAGTTTGGGTTCAGCTGAAATTTTCAGGCAAGTAACTTCATTTTAAGGTAAAGAAAGATTAATTGTTTAAATTAAACAAAACAGAGCTCTCTACGGCTAAAGAGACATTAAGCAAAGACGAATTTCCTGTAACAAACTCCCCCCTGAGAATTAGAAGATCAGAAGTATTGCAAGTTTATTAAAACTATTATTGGCAAGAGATTACGCCAGAACACAAAGAAGCCCTTTAGTCAGGTTGATTGCTTTTGAGTTTGAACATTGCTTCAGAGTCTCTGAAAGTACTGTAAAAAGAGGAAGAGACTTATTCAGCCTTAAGAAACGTATGCACAATGTGTGAACAATAACTGACATTTTGCAATAGTTTATGCAAATTCAATGTATTAATGAAGTAATTATTTTACAGACCATAATCCTAGAAACCAAGACCCTAGTATTTTGAAAAATCAGAAGTCCTGACTCCTAACACGACACGCAGTCCAGGGTTCAGCAGTCCAATTCTGCAGTCCACGAAGCAGAAGCTGGTATTTTCTCTTTTTTTTACCCAAAACCTCCTTCCCCTTGAGGACTTGTGAGAGGGCAATGTACTGTTCATCGCAGTCACGTTCCCCGGGATTGGGGAATTGTCATTGCCCCATCGGCACACCTGAAATCCAGGTGAATGGCTTGCACAGGACAAGATTTTCCACTATCAGGTTTTTGGCAGGGACGGCAAAGGCAGGAGCCGCTTTTCTGTCCACTATCTCTCAAGAGGTGCATTTAGTCAGACCAGAGGCTCCTTTAGATGGCAACAAGGCTATAAGCCACAATTTTAGCCTCAGAGGAACAGAAGTTTCAGGCAATGTGGTTCCAGAAGCAGGGGATCCGAGAACCCAGGTAAGCTCCCTTCTTTCTGTCCCATCAGGACAAGGTCTTATTAAAGACACATTTGACAAACTTCATATGTCGTCTTTAAAAATTAGGTTTTCTCATCAACAAGGACAAGTCATTCTTTCATCCATCCAGACAGATGGAGTTTCAAGGTTTTGTAATAGATTCAAACAATTCAGTCGTTCACCTTCCACAAGAGAAGTTTTCTCATATGAAAAGAGAGATAACTCAAGTCTTAAATCAATCCTATCTAACTCTCGGACTGCTAACGCGGATAATAGGTCTACTGGCTTCCTCAATTCAAGCCATTTTTTCAGACCTCTTACATTACCGAGCACTACAAAGGCTCACAATTAGCCATCTTCATAGACGTCATTCCTCTAGATCTACTGTAGACGGGTGCCGCCCACCCCGTCTACAGAGATCTGCGAGTGGCGCCGACCGCACGCCTGGTCCGATTCCGTCCCGCGTCTCCAGGGAGACGCGTGGAGGCGGGACGCTAATTCGGCCCCAGATTTCCTTGTCGCCGGGAAAGAAGAAAAAGAAAAGACGGACTACCCGACAGGTTGGGAGGAAGCCGGAAGAGTAAAGGACGAAGAGGAGACGTGCCGGGAGGAGAACGCCGAACACAGAACCAACGAGGACGAGACAACCAGCCCGAGCAACGGAGCTGGGAAAGACTACAAGGAAGGCAACAGACCCCGCCACGACCCAGGAGGGTCGTGGCTCTTCAAGGTACGGTCCCTGTTAAAGAGACATCGGCATAAGGGGACTAGAGGACGCGAGGGCACAGAGGGAGGGGTGAAAGAGACAAGGAACATCGGGGAGGGAATAGGGGAAGAGGGCAGAGTGGGCTGAGCACTGGGAGCCTGGGCAAGACTCTGGCCGTACACCTCCCTACCACCAGCCTTACCTAAATAGTACTGCACCCTTCCCCATGCCTGCACTAACCTGTCACACCAACCCAGTGTTTCCTTCCTTCCCCCTCCCGCTCGTGTACTAACAAAAGGGGACGACCCCATACCTTACCACTTACCTGGTCTTTGTCTTCTTGTTTTCCGAGACCCTGCCGGAAGGAGCCGAGAAGACGTAGTCCGAAGACCCTCACCACCTAGGAAAGACAGAACATTAAGGATCAGTAAAACAACCAGACCAGCACGGAAGCACCTCCAATAAATAAAGGACGTAGAGACGAAAACTGTATTACTACCCAAATATTATTCCCCACTAAAATAAATAACAAATTTTTTTTTCCCTTTCGGGGACTTCATTAAAATCCAGGTCAGAGTCCTCTGTATTGCCGAGCCTTCCACAGTGGTGTCAGAAGTGGGATTGTGCTCCCCAGGCGGTACAGAAGCGTCAGGACCATGCAAGAAAAACCCACATTAGAGGACATGATCAAACAATTAGTGGTCCCAGAGGCTTACCGGACTCAGGTGTTGTTCCTAGCCCATAATCAACCAGGAGGAGGCCATTATGGCCGAGAAAAAACTGAAGAATATTTATTAAGACGTTTTTATTGGCCTGGGGTCTATGCCCATATTCGAATATACTGTGCCCAGTGTCCTAGATGTCAGTTAGTAGAACCAGGAGCAGTGAGGCGAGCCCCTCTACATCCCCTACCTATTATAGACACTCCTTTTAGACGCGTGGGTATGGATTGGGTCGGTCCCATTTCGGTGTCTTCTAAGGACCATACACATATCCTCGTTCTTGTGGATTATGCTAGCAGGTACCCTGAGGCGATCCCTCTTACCAGTACCACCACAAAAACAGTAGCACAAGCCATGATAACTTTTTTTTCCCGTGTTGGTTTTCCCCAAGAAATTCTCACGGATCAAGGCACTCCCTTTGTATCAGGTCTCATGAAACAAATATGTAAAACACTAGGAATCGCCCAAATCAAGACTGCAGTATATCACCCACAGACAGATGGTTTAGTGGAACGATATAATTCCACCATTAAAACACTTCTGCGGAAAATAGTAGACGACTCGGGGAAAGACTGGGACCAGAAATTGCCCCTAGTCCTTTACGCAATACGGACACATGAACAGTCCTCCACTGGACATAGTCCGTTCGAATTAGTATTCGGGAGGCAACCCCGTAACTTGCTTGACATGGCAGCAGAAATGTGGGAGGAAGAGAATAATGAAGAGAAACCCCTATTGGATTATATCCACAAATTAAAAACGCAACTACAAACAGTTTGGGAAGATGTGCGACATCATTTAGAAAAAGCTCAAGAAACGCAAAAGACCTATTATGATCAAGGCGCCAAGTTACGTGTTCTCCAACCCAATGACCAGGTGCTAATAATGCGACCTACATCCGAACATAAACTACTGGCTAAGTGGCAAGGCCCTTACCGGGTAATTAAAACAGTCTCACCCGTTACTTATCTTATTGAAATAAACGAACATCCCAAACGAACCCAAATTTATCATATCAATTTGTTAAAAAAATGGGAAAACCCTGAGAATAACACTGGTCTTCCTGCTATTGGCTACCTTGTAACATCCACCAATGAGTTAGGCCTTAACCTCTACCCCACGCCACAACCAGAAAAGCCAACAAGTCCCAGTATCAATGAATCTCTTTACGAGACGGAAAAAGCCCAATTATTGGAGTTGATACAACAACACTCCGAGTTTTTCTCAGAGGTTCCAGGCCGGACCTCTCTGGTTCAGCATCATATCCGAACACCTGAGGGCCAGACCATGCGCCTACGACCCTACCGAATTCCAGAGGCGAGGAAAAAGCTTATGGAAGAAGAGATAACGAAAATGTTATCTTTAAAAGTTATTGAACCCTCCGCTAGTCCTTGGTGCTCCCCAGTTGTTCTGGTTCCAAAACCGGATGGCTCCGTCCGGTTTTGTATTGATTTCCGACAGCTTAATGAGATATCACTATTCGACACATATCCTATTCCCAGGGTAGACGAGGTACTAGAAAAAATAGGGAATGCTCGTTTTATGCCCACCATTGATCTAACGAAAGGCTATTGGCAGATTCCCTTAGCCCCGAACGATAAAGAAAAAATGGCCTTTGCAACCCCTTCCGGTCTATACCATTTCACTGTTCTTCCCTTTGGACTTCATGAAGCACCTGCTACATTTCAACGCTTAATGGACCGGCTCTTACAACGGTTCCAAGCGTTCACAGCAGCATATCTCGACAACATTGTTATCTTCAGTGCTTCTTGGTCAGAACACTTACAACACCTAGAAATAGTGTTTTCTACGTTAGCAAGGGCCGGCCTCACAGCTAATCCCAAGAAATGTGTATTAGGTCAAACCCAAATTGCCTATTTTGGATACCTCATTGGTAAGGGGGTTCTACATCCTCAGAAAGATAAGGTGGAAGCCATCAAACAGATACCTATCCCCAGAACCAAAAAGGAACTCCGTTCTTTTCTAGGGTTGGTAGGGTATTATCGTAGATTCATCCCGCAGTATTCTACTATTACGGCCCCCCCTCACCGACTTGTTGAAGAAACAGTACCCCGCCACCCTTCCTCCTTTTTCCTCCTCTCAGCTTCAGGGGTTCCAATATCTCAAAGAGACCCTTACGACCGAACCGGTATTACAGTGTCCAGATTTTTCCAAGCCTTTCCACCTCTTCACCGACGCTTCCAATGTCGGCCTTGGGGCCGTCCTCGCCCAACCCGACGACCTGGGTCATGACCATCCTATCGTCTACATCAGTCGCAAGCTCCTTCCGAGGGAAGTTCACTACCCTACTATTGAGAAGGAATGCCTAGCCATAAAATGGGCCATTGAATGTTTACAGTATTATCTCCTAGGCAGACCGTTTATCCTCTACACTGATCATGCCCCCTTAACATGGTTGGCCTCCCATAAGGACACTAATTCCAGGGTTTTACGCTGGTTTCTTGAGCTCCAGCCTTTTACCTTTCAGGTCCGCCACATTCCCGGTACCCGGCAATGCCCCGCTGATTTCCTCTCCCGCTGTCCGGACTCTACGGTCCTCTACCAGTCCCGTTCTTGGGATGGGGTGTGTAGACAGGTGCCGCCCACCCCGTCTACAGAGATCTGCGAGTGGCGCCGACCGCGCGCCTGGTCCGTTTCCGTCCATCCCGACAGATGGAGTTTCAAGGTTTTGTAATAGATTCAAACAATTCAGTCGTTCACCTTCCACAAGAGAAGTTTTCTCATATGAAAAGAGAGATAACTCAAGTCTTAAATCAATCCTATCTAACTCTCAGACTGCTAACGCGGATAATAGGTATACTGGCTTCCTCAATTCAAGCCATTTTTCAAGGCCTCTTACATTACCGAGCACTACAAAGGCTCACAATTAGCCATCTTCATAGATGTCATTTCTCTAGATCTACTGTAGACGGGTGCCGCCCACCCCGTCTACAGAGATCTGCGAGTGGCGCCGACCGCGTGCCTGGTCCGATTCCGTCCCGCGTCTCCAGGGAGACGCGTGGAGGCGGGACGCTAATTCGGCCCCGGATTTCCGGGTCGACGGGAAAGAAGAAAAAGAAAAGACGGACTACCCGACAGGTTGGGAGGAAGCCGGAAGAGTAAAGGACGAAGAGGAGATGCGCCGGGAGGAGAACGCCGAACACAGAACCAACGAGGACGAGACAACCAGCCCGAGCAACGGAGCCGGAAAAGACTACAAGGAAGGCAACAGACCCTGCCACGACCCAGGAGGGTCGTGGCTCTTCAAGGTACGGTCCCTGTTAAAGGCACATCGGCATAAGGGGACTAGAGGACGCAAGGGCACAGAGGGAGGGGTGAAAGAGACAAGGAACATCGGGGAGGGAATAGGGGAAGAGGGCAGAGTGGGCTGAGCACTGGGAGCCTGGGCAAGACACTGGCCGTACACCTCCCTACCACCAGCCTTACCTAAATAGTACTGCACCCTTCCCCATGCCTGCACTAACCTGTCACACCAACCCAGTGTTTCCTTCCTTCCCCCTCCCGCTCGTGTACTAACAAAAGGGGACGACCCCATACCTTACCACTTACCTGGTCTTTGTCTTCTTGTTTTCCGAGACCCTGCCGGAAGGAGCCGAGAAGACGTAGTCCGAAGACCCTCACCACCTAGGAAAGACAGAACCTTAAGAATCAGTAAAACAACCAGACCTGCACGGAAGCACCTCCAATAAATAAAGGACGTAGAGACGAAAACTGTATTACTACCCAAATATTATTCCCCACTAAAATAAATCAAATTATTTTTTTTCCCTTTCGGGGACTTCATTAAAATCCGGGTCAGAGTCCTCTGTATCGCCGAGCCTTCCACATCTACATTCTCGTTCAGAACTCCAATAGTGGTTGTATCACATAGAAGCTTGGAACAGAAGTGCAATTTTCTCTACAGCACTAAATCTTGTGTTAGAATTCAATGCAAGTCAGACTGGTTGGGGCTCTAGGTGTAGTCAGTTCTCGACTTGCAACATATGGTCACAAGAGGAGTCATCATTGCACATAAATTGTTTAGAGATGCTTGCAGGTTCCTTTGCAATCCAAACCTTTGCCAAAGACAGGACAAGTGATTCCATTCTGCTTTGAATGGACAACCTATCAGCAGTTTGGTAAATGAATCATCAAGAGGGACAAGATCCAATCCCCGAACCGAGCTAGCTAGAAATTTTTGGTAGTTTTGCCTCTAGAGGAGCAAAATATCGTCCAGGAAATATGAACACAATAGCAGATTGGTGCTCCACATATCTGCGGGTTTCAAGCGACTGGAGTCTTCATCTGTCAGTATTAAAAAACCCTTTTTCCAAATTCACTCCCTTCTTCATTGACTTATTCACTTCTGCTTGAATACCCGACTTCCTTCTCATTACAGTTGGAGACGAGATCCTCAAGCTTTAGCGACAGACACTTTTCTTCAAGACTGGTCCGATCAGGTGAGTTATGTCTGTCCTCCCCTCATTATGATATCTTGAGTCCTCGCTCACATGGGTCACCAAAAAGCGAAGTTCCTACTGGTCACTCCTATCTGGCAAGACCAACCCTGATTCTCCACAGTCTTGGAGTTGTCTGTAGATCAACCTACTCTTCTTCCACCATTTCCATAGTTGCTCCAGAACTCTAGAGGATTATTGCACAATCTGATTGTCAGCAACTCCCTTACGTTAGTGGCTTTGATGGTTTTGGGTCTTCCTAGAGAATCCCAGGAATTGCTTCAGAAGCTGCTCAATTCATCCAATACTCCTGGCCTCCACGCACATCCAAAGTATACAAGTCAGCCTGGAAAGTTTGGAATAGCTAGTGCATGGGTAGGGGTGCAGATCCTTTTTCAGCAGATGTAACATTAATTGTAAACTTTTTTGCTTCTTTGGCTTCCCAAGGGTAAGCTTGCGGGACGGGCAATGCAGATAGATCAGAGGTATCAGCTGATCACTACAGAGTAGATGGAAAACCTGTGGTTTAACACCCATTGATATCTCTTCTTTTAAAGGGAGGACAATTTTCAAAGCCTCCTTTACCAAAATATATCTCAGTGTAGGATGTAAATGTAATTCTACAATTTTTCCTTAATCAACCTGATAACTCTTTTTTTATCTCTAAAACGTCTGTCTGCAAAATTAACTGTACTTCTATATCTAGTATATTTAAAATGTCTTTCTGATGTCAAAGCTTTGGATGCTTCTTCTGTGCAATATACTCCATATAGGGTATTTTTCTAGGTTTGCAAAAGAACTAAAACTAACCTAATGTCTGTGTTTTATCCTTATTTCCCTGATGAACCGAAATTATGTGTTTTAAGTTGTTTATGAGGATATATTTAAAAAACAAAAGGTTTGAGGAAGTCATCGGTCCCCCACCTCCTTATTTCCTTCAGAACTCCCCACAATCCTGTTTTGTCTTCTACCTTAATCAGTTGAGTTAAATGGATCATGAGTTTGGCGGGTATTAACATTTCAATTTTTGGAGCCCATTCTACCAGGGGTGCTATGGCATCTAAAGCCTTCTGGGCTGGAGCGAGTCTGAATGACATTCTCAAATCCGATGATTGGACGAATGTTTCTACTTTTAGAACATTCTATTGCAAACCTGTTTCTCACTTTGCTAATACAATTGTTGCTATGCTTTGAACTAGCATAATAGGGGTCTCTGGGTCTTGTAATAAAATGGAGATTGTAGACAGCTGGCCTGGTGTGCGGTGGGTACCTATTGTACTTACACCTTATACCAGATCCAGGTATCCCCTCTCAGTGAAGTGTAAGCAGTGTCTAGAAGCCAGGCTCTCTAGAGGTAGCTGTGGATGAGCAGCCAAGGATTATCTAGGAGACATGCAAAGCTCATGCAATACCACTACAGTCACACAGTACTTAACACACAAGAAAGAAAACGCTTGGTTGTACAAAAATAAAGGTACTTTATTTTTGGAACACAGTATCAGAAAATACTAGAGAGGCAACCCTCTAAGAGGAGGTAAGTAAATTATATATATATATATATATAGTAATAGGCATAAAAAGGTTCGAAAACAGTGTAAAATAGCAATATTCAATAGTAGCCCTAGTAGGAGTCCAAACCATATACTAAGAAAGTGGAATGCAAACACAGGGCCCCCACCTAGGTAAGTAAATCATGTACAGGGGAGCTGGGAGTACTAGGAAGCGACACAGGTAAGTAATGTAGAACCCCCCCAAGCGACCAGGAATACAGGAGTAAAACACAGGATTTCCCCAAAACCACTACAAAGGATGGAAAGAAGAAAAATAAGACACCCAGAACAGCCTGCATGGAACCAGCAGTGTAAAACCGAAGATGGAGACCTGTTTAGAGAGGGGACCAAGTCCAGAAGTTCCTGTGGAGTCCAGGGGGAGTAGGAGATACTACCCACTCAGAGGTACCTGGAGTTGGTTGACGAAGCACAGAAGCTGGAGAAAGGTTCCTGATGTGTGCAAAAGGTGTCCCATACTGGAAGCTGGATTGCAGATGAGTGTCGGTAAAGGATTTCCACCAACAAGCCTTGGCAAAGGCAAACTCACAGCTGGATGAAAAGAGGTGTTGGTGGGGACCAGCAATGTCCTGGAGGACTTTATCCAGGAGGAAGAGTCACAGGGGACCCTCTGCATCACAGAAGGCCCACAGGAGCAGAGGCAGCACCAACAGGTGTCCCACAGGGCAGGGACACAGAAGTCTCAGAAGCAACCCACGCAGCACCACAGACGTTGTTCCCACGTTGCCGGAGGACCCCACAAAGGTCCAGACGTTGCAGGAGGGAGTGCTGGGGGCCGGAGTTACACATCACCTGAAGTTTCCCTTGGAGGTGAAGCAACAAGCCTTGGCAGCTGCAAAGGACGTGGTGCTTGGGGTAAAAAGGACTTACCTGCCACCAAAGTGTGACAGCTGGTAGAGGGAACCAAGGGAGACTCTCCAGACCACCACTTGGGATGCAGGACCCACACTGTTAGACCTGACAGCCTTAGGGTGGTCACCCCTAACTTTTTGCCTGCCTCCCTCCACTTTTTGGACACTGTTTTTGCTGGCTTTTAGACTCTGCGCACTTTACCACTGCTAACCAGTGCTAAAGTGCATATGCTCTCTCCCTTAAAACATGGTAACCTTGAATCATACCTGATTGGACTATTTAATTTACTTATAAGTCCCTAGTAATGGGCACTCTCTGTGCCTAGGGCCTGTAGATTAAATGCTACTAGTGGGCCTGCAGCGCTGGTTGTGCCAACCACTTAAGTAGCCCCTTTTACCTCTAATGTGTGCCCTAGGAAACCCCTAGAGCAGGGTGCTGTGTGGGTGAAAGGCAGGACATGTACCTGTGTAGTTTACATGTCCTGGTAGTGTAAAACTCCTAAATTCGTTTTTGCACTACTGTGAGGCCTGCTCCCTTCATAGGCTAACATTGGGGCTGCCCTCATACAGTATTGAAGTGGTAGCTGCTGATCTGAAAGGAGTAGGAAGGTCATATTTAGTATGGCCAGAATGGTAATATAAAGTCCTGCTGACTGGTGAAGTTGGATTTAATATTACTATTCTAGAAATGCCACTTTTAGAAAGTGAGCATTTCTTTGCACTTAAATCTTTCTGTGCCTTACAATCCACGTCTGGCTGGGCTTAGTTGACAGCTCCTTGTGCATTCACTCAGACACACCCCAAACACAGGGTACTCAGCCTCACTTGCATACATCTTCATTTTGAATGGGTCTTCCTGGGCTGGGAGGGTGGAGGGCCTGCTCTCACACAAAGGACTGCCACACCCCCTACTGGGACCCTGGCAGACAGAATTGAACTGAAAGGGGACCTGGTGCACTTCTTAGCCACTCTTTGAAGTCTCCCCCACTTCAAAGGCACATTTGGGTATAAAACAGGGCCTCTGCCCTACCTCATTAGACACTTGCTGGAGAAGAAACCTGAACCAGAAACTACATCCTGCCAAGAAGAACTGCCTGGCTGCTCAAAGGACTCACCTGTCTGCTTTCTAGAAAGGACTGCTGCCTTGCTGTTGGCCTGCTGCCTTGCTGAACTCTTGTCTGGCTGTGAAAGTGCTCTCCAAGGGCTTGGATAGAGCTTGCCTCCTGTTCCCTGAAGTCTCAGGACCAAAAAGACTTCTCTTTTTCACTTGGACGCTCTGTGCGCCGAAATTTTCGACGCACAGCTTGTTCCACGGCGAGAAAAACGCCGCACACCGACGCTGATCGACGCGACGCCTTCGGGACGACCGGAACTTCGACGCATGGCTTCGCAAGGATAACGCCGCCCGACCTCCAGAGGAGAAATCGATTCGACGCCTGCCGTGAGATCGAAATTTCGACGCGCAGCCCCGCACAATGACGCGTAGCCAGAAAACAAGCAGGAAAATCCACGCACAGACCCGGCACATCTGGTAATCCCCGCGATCCACAGAAAGAGACTGTCCGCGTGCCGGAAAACGATGCACGGCTTCCCCGCGTGAAAAATAACAACGCGAGTCCGTGTGTGCTGGGGAGAAATCGACGCACACACCCTTTTTCCACGTATCTCTTCTTCTGTGGCCCTCTGAGGAGATTTTCCACTCCAAACCAGGTACTTTGTGCTTGAAAGAGACTTTGTTTGTTTTTTAAAGACTTAAGACACTTTGGGGGTCATTCTGACCGCGGCGGACGGCGGTCGCCGCCCGCCAAGCGGTTCCCGCCGAAAGACCGCGGCGGTCATTCTGGCTTTCCCACTGGGCCGGCGGGCGACCGCCGAAAGTCCGCCCGCCAGCCCAGCGGGAAACACCCTTCCCACGAGGACGCCGGCTCAGAATGGAGCCGGCGGAGTGGGAAGGTGCGACGGGTGCCGTTGCACCCGTCGCGAATTTCAGTGCCTGCAAAGCAGACACTGAAATTCTTCGTGGGGCCCTCTTACGGGGGCCCCTGCAGTGCCCATGCCATTGGCATGGGCACTGCAGGGGCCCCCAGGGGTCCCGCGGCACCCCCTACCGCCATCCTGTTCCTGGCGGCAGAACCGCCAGGAACCGGATGGCGGTAGGGGGTGTCAGAATCCCCATGGCGGCGGAGCGCGCTCCGCCGCCATGGAGGATTCTCAAGGGCAGCGGGAAGTCGGCGGTACACCGCCGACTTTCCGTTTCTGGCCGCGGCTGAACCGCCGCGGTCAGAATGCCCAGCGGTGCACCGCCAGCCTGTTGGCGGTGCTACCGCCGACCTCCGCCATGGCGGTAATTACCGCCAGGGTCAGAATGACCCCCTTTATATCACTTTTCAGTGATATCTCTACAAATTCACATTGCAACTTTATTCGTTTTGACCTACAATTATCCTGATAAATATTATATATTTTTCTAAACACTGTGTGGTGTAGTTTTGTGGTGCTATATGGTGGTATTGTATGATTTATTGCACAAATACTTTACACATTGCCTTCTAAGTTAAGGCTGACTGCTCGTGCCAAGCTACCAGAGGGTGGGCACAGGATAATCTTGGATTGTGTGTGACTTACCCTGACTAGAGTGAGGGCTTTTGCTTGGACAGGGGGTAACCTGACTGCCAACCAAAAAAAACATTTCTAACACACACCATTCAGGATGAGGGGAGATCCAGGCAGCCGCTAGTCAATGCAGCCAGGTACCTGTAGTTACAGGGGAGTGATGCCTTCACCCCAAGAGAGATTCCTTCTTCTTCTTGTGCAGGCTCTTCTTCTTCTTGTGCAGGCTGAAGAGTTGCAGTCTTCTTAGGATGCACAGCCGGGAAAATGTTTCAAAGCTGGCAGGAGTTCCAGATACAATGTTGCAGAAGAGTCTTCCTCGTGGATCTGCAGCTTACAGGTTCCTGAGGGGTCCAGTCGTGGTTCCTGAGGCCAGAAGTCGAAGCAGAGGTTGCAGAGCAGTCCTGTCGGAGTCTTGCAAGCCGAATCTGAGGACCCACCCCAGAGGAAGACCCATATATATAGCCCAAAGAGGGGGCTTGATCACCTAACCAGGTATCAACCTATCAGAGGGTGCCTCTGATGTTGCCTGCCTGGCCTGGCCACTCAGATGCTCCCAGAGTTCCCTGCCAACCTTGGAATCAAGATGGCAGAACCCAGGGACCCTCTGGAGGAGCTCTGTACACCACCACTGGGGTGGTGATGGACAGGGGCGTGGTCACTCCCCTTTCCATTGTCCAGTTTCGCACCAGAGTAGGGACTTGGGGTCCCGGAACCGGTGTGGACTGGTTTATTTACAGAGGGCACCAAATGTGCCCTTCAAAGTAAAACCAGTGGCTTAGGGAGGCTATCCATCCCAAGCCAATCACACCTATTACCAAAGGGACAGAGTGTTACCTCCTCTCCCAAATGTAATCCTTTGTTCTGCCTTCCTGGGCTTGATCAGATCAAACAGCAGGAGGGGAGAAACCTGTCCGAGGGTTGACAGCAGCTGGTCTGCCCGAGAAACCCTGTAAGACTGGTGGTAGCAATAATGCGTGTCCTCTAAGGAGCCCCCAAAGTGCATGGAATCAGACTTCCAATACTTGCAACAGTATTGGGGTATGATTCTGACATGTTTGATACAAAACATGCCCATGTTTAGAGTTACCATTATGTAGGTAGTGACCTACATCCAGTGCATATATAAAATGGCATCCTCACACTCATGAAGTCCAGTAAAATGGAGCTGGAGTTTGTGGGTGCACCTCTGCTAGTGCAGGAGTGCCTTCACACACAGGTACCTGCACCTTGCCCTCTGGGCTTTGAGGGCCTACCATAGGGGTGACTTACAGTGGCCTGGTGCAGTGAAACCGGGTGCGTGTATCCGATTCACGCAGACTGCAATGGCAGGCCTGCAGAACCCTTTGCATGGGCTGCAGAATAACTGCTACAGCCCACAGGGATCCCCTGGAACCCCAATGCCCTGGGTACCTAGGTACCATATACTAAAGACTTACATGGGGGCACCAGTATGCCAATTGTGGAGAGAATAGGTTAATAGCAACCAAATGTAGAGGAGAGAGCATAATCACTGGGGTCCTGGTTAGCAGGATCCCAGTGAACACAGTCAAACACACTGATAACAGGCAGAAAATGGGGGTAACCATGCCAGGAAAGAAAGCATTCAGTGAAGGAAAGTCTTGATTTTATTAAAGACACAGAGGCAAGTATTAGGGGACTAATCCCATCCTCGTCACCAAAATGAAGTATCAGTCTTGGAAGGCAGGTGGTAGGTTCCAAGTGTTCTTTATTTTAAATACATACCCACAGTTCATATGGTGTCCTCCTCTCTTAGCGTCCTGGTCGCAGCTGACACACCGGTCGCTGCCAGAATGCTACGAGAGTCAGACCATTCTAACTCTAATTCCCCCTATTCCCATCTTCTATATCCATATTAACCCTCCCTTTATTTTTTTCCTATAGTGTCATCTTCAGCCACTAACCAGCCATCTCAAGAGGAACCTTCATCTACAACATACTCTGGGATCTCCTCGTTATTCCTTTATCTCCACCGTTTCTTACAAGGAAGGCCTTTGGTTGTGTTTTAATGACTTTAATCTTCAAGGCCCTCGGATTCTCTGTTTTGTGAACTATTTTAAAAACTTGTTTACTTTTCTTTTGGCTTTTTCTATTATTCTGATTATTACACCGTTATTTCAATGTCCTTAACTGCTCCGGCAAGAAAAGAGGACTTGTTGCTCCCAGTCAAGACCATTGAAGGATTGCCTTTATATGATTGGTAGTTTACTCTTTTCTTTACGACAGCATTCTGTAGTTATACTATTTAAGCATGCTGGGAGTTGCAGTTATCTTGGCTGATATTCAAATAAATGCAAGAAAGATAGCATAATACTCATCTCCATTTTTTTAATACAATCAAGACTTTCTTTCACTAAAGCTAAGAAAATCTCCATTACTAGATAGAATATGAACAGCGACCACCATTGACTGTTTTATTTGTTATCGCCCTGATGAATTCCAAGTACCGCTCTGCAGTACACTCTGTCTAAGAGCCAGCCTGGGATTTAGTGAAATCACAGTCGAAGTTGGGCTGTATTAGTGGCGTGCACTGCAGAGACATCTGGTTTAAAACTCAGTGCTAATCCCAGCATGCTGCTGGCTTGTTGCTTAAATAAACTTCACATCTTACTTTGCTGCAGAAATATTGTGCGTTGCAATGTAATGGCGTATACATATTTTTGTCCTTTTTTAGGGTCGAGTCTGCATCGCATGCGCTAGTGCATGCGTATCGCTAGCGAGATGCTTAAGGTATTAGAAAAGGGCTCGGAGCCCCGTCGACGTCACGTCAGTGTCTTTCATTGGCAAGTTGGCTTGCCTGTTAGAATCTGCTTCTTTTTATTAGTGGAAGGCACGCATACGTCATGCCTTTTCCGTTGTTAGCCCTCCTCGAGCGCAGCGACCAAGTACGGAAAACATGCGAGGCTCGCTGGGGTTGTGGACTACTTTTTCTCTGTTTTCGGAGCGCGATCTCGCTTGGCAGAAGTCGCGCGCTTCGTTAATGCACTTTTGCCGGTAAACTGTACAGCGCGATCGTGCTGTTTTTTTCTTTTAATGCAAGGAAAATCCGGTTGGGAGTTTACAACTGTGAACAGTTGTAACTCCGACAAATGCGAGACCCTAGTGCATTGCAAATGCTTGTTTATTATTACTATGAATGTAATTGAATTGTTGTTCTTTAACTTAATGGCCCATGGTTGTGCACCCGCTCATTGCAATGCATCTTAAGGACTTGATATGCTTTGACTTAATGGCTCATGGCTACCTGCCCCTCTGTGGGTTCCTAATGCGACTGCTAGGCATTTGTAGCAGAAAGCCACACGGTGTGGCTGCAACCCTGTGAGCTCCTGCTTTTGACAATGAACTTCTTTTAAAAAGGAAACATTCCTGCTTTGGTGATTTCCATCCTCTTCACAGCCCGGTGACCAAGATAGTGTTAAGTCAGATCGGAATAGCACAGTCTGTGCCAACATTGGAAACTCTAGGCAGGTGTCCCCCCACAAAAGAGAGCTCACCTGAGGACTTGTACTCCGTAAAAGAGAGCATTTTCTCCCTCAAGGCAAGCAAAGATATTGGTGGGTGGCCTCATTAGACCAGAACCACTTGGGTGTATAGCTAAACTAGAGTCTGAGTTACTCATGAAGGCCAGCCCACTCCTGGGTAGGATTTTACGAGCAGCGTCCAATGAGCGTTAGTACCTCAACTGAATCATAATAGCATTCTCTGTCACCTTGCAAAGAGGCCGAGACAATAAGCAGATGTACATCACTGTAAGTCACCAAGCTAGGGAAATTAGGAAAGCTGCGCTAAGGTACGGCCACCATGCACAGTTATAATGTTAGGGCTTTGCAGTAATGCGGCGAAAATGACTAAATGCATTTTGTTTGACCCTAGATGCAAGGCATGTGGCAGTGCTGGATCAAGTCAGGCACAGGGTAGGGTGACCAAACGTCCTGGATTTCCCCGGACAGTCCCGGTTTTCAGAAGACTGTCCTGGTGTCCATACACTTTTTTTTTTTTAAATAAATGTCCCGGTTTTTTGGGCAAAGGTCAGGTCAATCTCTGAACGTTTTTTGTTAATTTTAAATAAATGTCCTGGTTTTTGGGACAAAGGTCAGCTCAATCTGCGAGTTAGAAGTGAAAGGTATGCTCTCCTTTCACATGCAGTTCTAGATTCTATGTCAGGAACTGAGGCTCCGATTATTCTTCTCTTTCTTTACTACCAAGTTTACAGCAGCCAATCAAATACAAAACAATAAAACTGTTATGAAAAAACTACACATCCCATTAACCCCAGTTCTTGTGTCACATGGACCAATCCCCAATGACTCAGCCCTTCAACAGACACTGCCACCAACTTAAACTCCTCTTTCTTTGCTGCTCAGCAACCAGATAAGTCACATCTTGTTTATTCTCTGATGCGTGCATTGCACTAGTGACTGTAATTGCACTGTGTATTTCTGACTCATTGGTTCTGTTTCTGTCACAACGGTGTTGCTGACAATGCCGGATCGCGGGCCGCCAGCATCGCATTGTGTACTTCTGACTCGTTGGTTCTGTTTCTGTGGCAACGGTGTTGCTGATGACGCTGGATCAGAGACCGTTAGCAACACGTGTTTCCAACAACGCGCACCGCAATAACAGCATTGTCTATGATTGTTTTCACTGTTTGTAACCTTTTACAAGGGAGCGCTCTGGCCTCCCGAGGCTGCGACGGCTGTCGCGTGCCTCCTTTTCTTTTGGAGAGGGAGCAGGTAGCGCCCACCATATTGAGCCGGCTGCTAATTCCCATTCCAGTCCTTTGGGTCTGTAGCACTCGCACGTATGCGTGTTTTCACCCGCATATCTTTTGAACACAGATTTGAAGGGAAATCAACAATCCCAGTGTGCCCTAGAGTCTAGGAGCAGAGTTTTGGGTGAAACTATATATAAAATTGTGTGCTACTTGGCTCCCTCCGCCCTGAGGAATCAGTGTGTACCCAGGGTTGTATGAAATTGTGCATAGGCTCTGCCTAGAGTGCTTGCCGGTATCTCCCTCCATGTTCTAATCTACCTGATTGCGCCTGCTGGGGTTGCACTCCCACTTACAGTTCTTGGGCTGTTTCTTGTCAGTGAGTGAGTGCTCTCTATAAACTGCGATATGACGCACTAAAATCCTTATGAGGAAGAGTCTGAGGAAATGCAGGACATTCTCCGTGAATAAGCCATTAGCCAAGGCTCTCGGCCCCCTGACGTCCCACCTTAAAGGTTTTGCATGCCAGCAAGGCTGCTTGCCCTCTATCGCAGCCTCTGCGGGGTCTACATCTAAACCACCAAAACCTTCCAAGGGGAAATCAAAGATTACTAAGTGGGCGCATTCTGAGGCATTCGAACAGTTATCAGCGACTGTTCTAGACAAACACGGCTATAGCAACCCTCACTCTCAGGCGCCCTCATCAGATGACTCTCACCATTCTGATTCCTCTTGTGAATCATTAGATAGTGACCATGAGGAGTGACCTGGTCCCAGCAAAAGATAGTGCCAGGGACGTGGCTTGGACTCGAGCCAGGTGCCTCTGCAGGTATTAACTTTTGACCCCATGGAGATAGTTCATCCCCGTCCACCAACTGGACCCCCCTTCTTGAGGTGGCAAGCTACGTCCAATCGCACCTCAGACAGGGCTTCGACAAGGATGTCAGGATGGGGTTCATATCTGAATGCCCCAGACCGGACTTTGAAGGCAAGGTCTCAGATACACCAGAGGTGGACCCCCACCATGGTGAATTTTATGAAAAAGTGGGCCAAGGACCCCAAAAAAGGGCTGGACAGGGCCTGGCGTTCCTGTCAGGATCGACTATTGAACATTCGAGGCCCCATAACTAAGATATTGGAACTGGGGTTTCAATCCAAGGAATACGATGTAGCAGTGGACCCGGATGTGCTTACTGGATGGGCGCAACTCACCGTTTGCCAGTTGGGCAATGCAAACGTGGCAATACCAACGGAACAAAGACACTCGATTCTAATGCGCATAGATCCCACAGTTAACGACCTTGCATCCTCGGAGGCGGGGCCTGTGGCACACGGCCTCCTTTTTGGTGGGCCATTTGTCAAAGACTTGGCCAAGTTTGCAGCAACATACAACACTTTGGATAAGGCGCACCTGTCTTTAATGAAGGTCTTTTGAACCCAACTTTTTGGCAGGGCCGGATGATACAGGGCCCATTCGTCAGGCCGAGGTGTGTACCAGGGCTTCCAACAAGATGGCTTAAATCGCTCCTGTGGATGGTGGCAAGACCAGCAAACGGACCAGACCTTCTACCCCCAACAGGTCTCGTGGGAGCCGCCACCTCTTCCGCAGAGGCTACGGCAAGGGCCAACAATGAGGCAATTCTGAGGCAGGATATTCAGGTGAGTCTTATACTGTTATCAGAAGTGATTTTGGGGGGCAGGATCAGATTATTTGTTCACAACTGGAAGTCTCTGACTCAGAATCCATGGGTCCTTGAGTCTGTAATGGGATACAATTTGGAGTTCTTCAGCTCCCAAGTACAGGCAGCCCCTCCTCAGGAGCTACATTTTTCCCAACAAGGGAACTCATCTCAGTGGAGATTTCCGCTCTAAGGCAAAAAGAAGCCATATGTTTTTTTACCCCTCATCCCGTGGGATTCATCAGACCCGTTTTTCTGGTCAGCAAAAGAGGAGGTGGGACACGTTTAGTGCTCAATCTAAGGTAGTTCAATTCTTTGATTGTCTATTGGCATTTCAAGATGGAAGGTCTCCACCTTCTTCGCGATCTGCTGCAAGAGGACAACTGGATGGTCCATCTGGATTTAAAAGACGCGTACCTTTCAGTCTCCATTTTTCCTCCACACAGGCGTTTTCTTCAGTTCTACTGGCAATGTTACGAGTACAAGGTCCTTCCTTTCGGACTCTCTTTGGCTCCATGGTGTTTCAATAAGCTGATGAGGCCAGTGGTAGAGGCTCTTTGAGCTCCAAGCGTCAGGTTAATCATCTACCTGGACGATATCCTCATTATGGATATATATCCCAGGATCTACAGACGGTGACTCTGCATTTGTCATGGACAATTAAACTTCCGCAGGACCTGGGGTTCATCATCAATCAATCTAAGTCATGCCGGTTCCCTCTCAGCAGATAGATTCAGTGTTGTCACAGTTGATCCTTCCGGTGCAGAGGGTCCAGTCGATTAAGAAGGAGTTGAGATCCGCGTTGCAAAACCAGACATTATCATTGAGGTCAGTAGCTCAGATTGTGGGTCTACTAGCCTCCTCCATCCAGGCCATATTTCAGGGTCCCCTTCATTACAGGGCACTTCAGCGCCTCAAGATAAAACATCTTCAGCAGGGGCTGAGTTACTCGGAACAGATACAACTATCGTCAGAAGCCAGGCTAGAAATGAATTGGTGGTTAAGCCCACATGGAGGCCTGGAATGGCAGGACAATTTTTGGCATGCCCCCGACATTATATTGGAGTCGGATGCCAGCAGGTGGGGATGGGGAGCTAGATGTGGGCCCCTTTCCACAGGAGGATGTTGGTCGGAGCAAGAACTTCAATTGCCTGGAACTTCTAGCAGGCTCCTTTGCGGTCAAGAGCTTATCACTGTACAAGACGGACTGCTGCATTCTATTGCAGTTGGACAACATCTCAGCAGTCATGTATGTCAACAGGCTGGGACGTACGAAGCCCCGGATGTTGGCAGAGATTGCCATGGACTTTTGGCAAGTTGTCTGCAACATCGGATCTTTCTCATAGGGCAATACCTGCCAGGATTGAAATATTTGGTGGCGGATTGGCACTCTCGCCACTTCGGGATTCCAGCGATTGGAGGCTTCACCCGAGGGTTTTATTCCACCTCAATCGCAAATAGGGTCCCTGCTCTGTGGACCTGTTTGCCTCTCAGCTCAATCTCCAGCTTCCAAGTTTTTTCAGTTGGCGCTCCGAAACTAAGGCTCTGGCGACAGATGCATTTCTGCAGGATTGGTCACTGTTCCTCCTTTCAGCATGATTCCCAGAGTACTAACTCAAACGCGGTGCCAGAGAGCCGAGATCATATTGGTCACTCCGTTATGGAGAGCTCAGCCTTGGTTCCCCATAGCTTTGGGCATGGCATGCGATGTTCCTCTTCTGATCCCGTCAAGGCAGAATCTCCTTTTGGATCCAACGAACCTTCCACACCTGCTGATCACGCTGGACCAGTTGAGTTTAGTAGCCTGGAGGGTTTCCGGAAAAGATGGAAATTGCCAGACATTTCGGCACAGGCTTTGGCCTATATCGGCCAGGCCTGGGCACCTAGTACCCAAAAACAGTATGCTTCCGCTTGGCAAAGATGGGTATCTTGATGTAACGAAAGGAATGCAGATCCCTCTCAAGCTGATGTCTGTCCGACAGTCAATTTTCTATCCTCTTTGGCAGCATCTGGCCTAGCTTACAGGTCAGTAAACAACTACAGATCGGCTATTTCAGCAGGCCATACCCAGGTGAATGGCAAACTGGTTGGGGAGGACCCTTTGGTGTGTAAGTTGCTGAGAGGCATTCATTTTTGTAACCTCCCCCAAGCCAGATATTCAGCCGCGTGGGATGTGTGACGCCGCGCTCTACTGTGGCATCCCTTGTTCGAGCCACGGTCGGGCCGCCACTCCGAGTATCGGAATGTTGGCATCGCTGCGGCCCACGTTTTTGTGTTTCTCTTCTTGCGGCGCGGCCCAGAAAGCACATTTTGTGCTCCCGGTCGTGCCGCTGTCCCAGCCTGCATCACTGATATTTTTCCCCTTCCTTACCTGGGGGGAATCTTCTTCTTTCTTCCTTTTTTCTTCTTCTTTTCTTCCCACTTCGCTTCTTTCCTTGTTCTGGTATCCATGTTGTCTTCTTCTTGGTGTTCTTTATCCCAGCATGCCTTTTTTCTTTTTCCTTTTATACTGATACTTTTATCTATTCTTTTCTATTTGGCCTCTCTGAATCCAAGATGGTGTCGCTCTTTCTTCCGGTTTGTCACTTCCTGTCTCCTGGTATAAAAAGGCCCTTCAGTTCTGGTCTTCCTTGCGTTACAAACACTTCAGCTTGGTGATGATCCTCGCTCCTGTTTCTTTGTGTTTTTCTCCAGTTCCTTTTGCTCTTGGCAAGAGAATATTCAATGTTTTTCCTTTTTTTTAAATTATCTCTTTTCCTCTTATTCAGGAGTTCCTGTGTAGAGGTTTTTCCCACATTTTTGTTTTTTTTCCCTCTGGGACTCCTTCTGGAGGCTATGGTCTGCTTTGGCGTTCCCAGTCAAGCAGCATTGTGGCTACTAGAAAGGGTTGCCCTTATCTTGGTCAGTCCAGAACCAGCAGAAGACCGGGTACTCCTTCAAGTTCTTCAGCTAACGGTGGGAAGCGACGTGCAAACCGTGACAGAACGCCAAAAGAATCTGCACTGTGCAACAACCATGGAAGGACCACGGAACATGTCGTAGAAAATGCACAAGCCATGCTTCAGACAGTGCAAAAACAAGCTCAAGAATTACAACAATTGTGGGCTGAGAATAACGCACTACGACAAGTCTTGTCTTCCCGATCTATGGATTTACCTCCTGTGTCCACCTCGGCACCTCGATATTCAGGAGATCTGCATTAGATACAGGAATTTCTGGACTCTTTGACAGTCTTCTTTGCCTTGCGACCGATACAATTCTCATCTGACAATGCCAAGGTGGGTTATTTAATCAGTGCCTCCTGGCCCTGCACTAGCTTGGGGGACCCCCTTGGTCTCTGCGGAAGATCCTGTCTTAAATAACTATCCTGCTTTTTTAAAACTCTTCAAGCAGATGTTCGAGTGGCCTGGGTTGGAGGAAGCTGCTGAAGAAGCATTATGTGATATTCAGCAAGGCAATCAGGATGTCTTATGATATATAACCCGCTTCAAACAGTTAGCAGCTGAAACCACTTGGGTGGAATGCACTGTTATAACCGTGTTTCGCCGTGGACTTCGAGAAGAAATAAAAGATGAATTGGTACATTCCACTCCAACTCGATTTCTGAAAGAACTGATGGATCAAGCAATGAATATAGAGTATAGATTGTGGGAACGTAAGATGGAAAAACGAAGAACTTGATTACCGTACCAGCCTGGAGTACTCCGTTCTACAAGCCGACGGTCTGAAGAAGTCCCTCCTGAAGCACCTCGATCTACCGAGGAAGAACCCATGCAGATTGATCTAGTCCGTGGTCCTTTATCCGACTCAGAAAAGGAGGACAGACAGCGAAAGTTTCATTGTCTATACTGTGGCAAAGCTGGTCATCTGACCCGTAGTTGTCCTATCCGTCCCTCCAGTCCTTCGGAAAATGCCAACTCCCACCCCCTGTGAGGAGGAAGAGGACGGGAGGAGCAGAAATACCTTCAATATGTTCCTCCAGAGAGAATTTTTCCACCTTGTTGATATTATTTGTTATGTTACACTGTTCACAAGGTGAGGAAGAGCAGCTTTTTGCTTCATTGGACTTTGGAGCCAGTGGTATATATTTGGACGAGACCTGGGCCAAAGAGAGAGGTATTCCACGAGTTCCTAAAGAAACGCCGGAACAAGTAAACACTGTAGATGGTTCTCCTTTAACCTCAGGACCAGTGGTGGAGTCTACACCTACTCTCTGTCTGCATTTTGGTAGGCACCAGAAACATACTACTTTCGATCTCATATCCTCGCCAAACCATACTATAATTTTAGGAATACCATGGTTGACTCGGCACAACCCTTATATCAATTGGGAAACAAGAACCATCTCTGATATCTCAGTTTTGTCAACAGAATTGCTACTCCACGAACTCTTACTGGTCTCCCAAAGGTTTAAGTCTTTCTCCCAAAGTTAATAACTGCTCTATTAATACGATACAAGGAGTACCTAGTTGTTACCAGGAATACTCTGTCTTCCAGAAGCCTAGCAAGCCCATCTTACCTCCTCATCGTGTCTATGACTGTGCTATTCCATTGTTTCTGGATGAAGTGGTTCCCTTTGGTCGGATGTATTCCTTGACGGAACAGAAAAAGAAGGTACTCAAAGAATACTTAGATGACAATCTACTGAATGGTTTAATTGCCCCCTCTTCATCTCCTGCAGGGGCTCCTCTTTTCATCATTCCTAAGAAAAAAAAAGATTTGCATCCCTGTGTTGACTTCCGGGGACTCAACAAAATAACAATCAAGGATCGTTATCCCTTACTCTTAATTAGGGATATACTGGACGCTGTGCAAGGAGCCAAAATGTTTAATAAATTAGATCTAAGGGGTGCCTATCATCTCTTGCGTATCAAAGAAGGAGATGAATGGAAAACAGCCTTTCATAATCCGAATATCGAGTCATGCCATTTGGTTTAACCAATGCACCCTCTATATTCCAACAATTCATGGACTCCATGTTTTCTGACTTATTGAATCATAATGTGGTGATTTATTTTGATGATATTCTAATATATTCCCGTACTCCTGAACAGCATACTGAACATGTACTGCAGGTCCTGAAAAAACTCAGATAGAATTAATTATATTGTAAACCAGAAAAGTGTGAATTTCATAAGACTGGATGGAGTACAGTATCTTGGGTTCTGCATTAATCAGACGGGAATAGCCATGGATCAAGATAAAGTACAAGCCATCTTGGACTGGACCTCTCCCTCTTCTGTTAAAGAAACCCAATGCTTCCTTGGGCTCTCAAACTTTTATCAACAGTTTATTCATGACTTTGCCCATCAACAAAGTTTTATCACCCAGACTATTAAAAAAGAAAATCTGAAGAAGGGATTTGTCTGGAATGATAATGCAGAAAATGCCTTTCAAGATCTAAAACGATCTTTTATCCAAGCACCTATCTTGTGACACTACAAAAAAATGTATAGTAGAGACTGATGCTTCTGAGAGAGCCATAGGTGCAGTCCTACTTCAAAGACAAGAAGACGATGGACTGGAACATCTGATCTTCTACCTCTCCTACATACTAACAGAAGCAGAATGCAATTATTCAATATTAGAACAAGAGTTACTCGCTCTCAAGGTAGCCTGTAAAGAATGGAGACATTTTTTAATGGGTACTAAAGAACCATTTGAAGCAAGAACTGACCATCGTAATCTACAGTGTCTCAGGAGCTTCCAATGCCAAAACAGCCGTCAAGCAAGATGGGCTTTCTTTTTCAGCCAATACGATTTCGTTATAACCTACATTCCCGGATCCTAGAACTTAGTGGCTGATGCATTATCCTGTTGTTATCCTGAAAGAGCCAACACCTCCTCTCCAAACATCATTGAATCCAGTCGAATCATCGGGGTCACTCAGTCCTTTCTTGATCATGTTAAATCTGAATACCAGTATCTTCCACTAGAAGAGTGGAATAAATTGACTCCTCAACTACAAAAGGATCAGGATTACTGCTATTATCAAGACGTTCTCTTCTTACCTACGAAGAAGGTACCAACCGAGGCATTACAGATGTGTTATGATTCTCCTGTAGCTGGGTATTGTGGAGTTAAAAAGACCCAGGAGCTGCTTCTAGGTTCTTTTTGGTGGCCTACCCTTAAGACCTATGCTGAAACTTATGTATCAGCATGTCCTGTATGTGCCCAAACCAAGATACCTCGAAACAAACCAGCAGGATTATTGATGCCGTTACCTGTTCCTTCAGCTCCATGGTGCACCCTGTCCACAGATTTCATATGTTCTCTACCGTCTTCTTCAGGTAATCATGTCATCATGGTAACTGTTGATTCCTTTACCAAAATGGCGCATTTCACAGCATTGAAGAAATTGCCCACGGCCCCTGAAATGAGTTGTATATTCATGCGGGATATTTTTTGCCTCCCACAAGAGGTTATTTCAGATCGAGGACCACAATATGTGTCACATTTTTGGAATGCTTTTTGTGCCTTACTGAACATTGATATATCACTTTCATCAGGATTTCATCCACAAACCAACAGTCAAACTGAATGTTTGAATCGAGAACTCCAACAATACTTATGTTTTTTCTGTAATGCCACTCAAAGTAACTGGTCAGACTTCCTTTCTCTAGCTGAATTTTCCTACAATAATACGATGCATAGCGCACTGGATCAACACCTTTTTGTTGCACTTATGGTTTCCATCCTAAGGCCTTTTCCACCATTCCTTGTAGATCTCCGTCTGTTCCTGCAGTTACTTCCTTTGCACGACAAATCCGCCATATTCAGGACCTAATCCATACAACCCTATTGGCTTCCAAACAGGCTATGAAAAGGAAGGCGGGTCGTCAATGTCAGGTGGCACCTTCTTATCAACCAGAAAACAAAGTAAGGCTTTCATCTAAATTTCCGCCCTCTTGTTTCTCCCAAAACAAGTTCAAACCTCATTTTTATGGGCCATTTCAGATTCTGCAGTTGTCGAATCCTGTTGCTGTTCGGCTACGGTTGCCTCACACTTGGAAGGTTCATCCATTTTTTAATGTCTCACAGTTAAAACCTTTCATTCCTGATCCGTACCACCGATGTTTTCAATGTCCTCCTCCCCTCTCTGTGGATGGCCATCCTGAGTATGAGGAGCAAGAGATCTGTGATTCACAATTTTTTCAGAACAAACTGCAGTTTTTGATCCACTGGAAGGGTTATCCTCTCAGTGACTGTTCTTGGGAGGATGCTTCTTCAGTCCATGCACCCCGTTTGGTTCGCCTTTTTTATTCTTGTTTACCTGACAAACCTGGGGCCTCTGGGAGGGAACCTACCGTGACGCCATGCTCTACCGCGGCATCCCTTGTTCGAGCTGTGGCTCGTGTTTTTGTTTTTCTATTCTTGCGGTGCAGCACGGCCCAGAAAGCACATTTCGTGCTCCCGGTTGCGCCGCTGTCCCAGCCTGCCTCCCTGATATTTTTTCCTTCCTTACCTGGGGGGAATCCTCTTCTTTCTCCCTTTTTAATTCTTCTTTTCTTTCCACTTTGCTTCTTTCCTTGTTCTGGTATCCATGTTGTCTTCTTCATGGTGTTCTTTTTCCCAGCATGCCTTTTTTCCTTTTATACTAATACTTTTTTCCTATTCTTTTCTATTCGGCCTTTCCCAATCCAAGATGGTGTCGCTCTTTCATCCTGTTTGTCACTTCCTGTCTCCTGGTACATAAGCCCTTCAGTTCTGGTCTTCCTTGTGTTGCAAACACTTCCGCTTGGTGGTGATCCTCGCTCCTGTTTCTTAGTGTTTTTCTCCAGTTCCTGTTGCTCTTGGCAAGAGAATGTTCAATTTTTTTCCTTTTTTATTATATCTTTTCCTCTTATTCAGGAGTTCCTGTGAAGAGGTTTTTCCCACATTTTGTTTTTTTTTCCCCCTCTTGGTACTCCTTCTGGAGGGTAGGATCTGCTTTGGCGTTCCAAGTCAAGCAGCATTGTGGCTACTAGAAAGGGTTGCCCTTATCTTGGTCAGTACAGAACCAGCAGAAGACCGGGTGCTCCTTCAAGTTCTTCAGTCAACGGTGGGAAGCGATGTGCAGACCGTGACAGGATGTGAATGTGGTACTTCGGTTCTTGAAATCATGGCCTAATATTAGGTACCTATTGCGTAAGCAGCTATCCACTAAATTAACCATGCTGTTATTTCTGATATCTTGCAAAAGAGCGTCAGATGTCCGAGCGCTGGATATCAAAGGAATCATTTTTTCTCCAGAAGGGGTCAGTTTTTCCATATCCTGCAGAACTAAAACTAACTCCAGGTCAGTATCTTACCCAGCTTTTCCAAATGACAAAAACTTTGTGTGGTAGAGTGTATCAAAGCCTGTGAGGCGGCTACCAGTGACTTTCGAGTAGAGCCAGAAAGAACGTTGCTCATCGCTCTCTGGAAACTTTTTGGACCGGTGTCATCAGCCACTCTGGCTAGATGGATGAGATGGCAGCTTTCTGAAGCAAGAATTGATACCTTGATTTTTGGTGCTCATTCAGAGAGAGGCGCTATGGCGTCAAAATCTTTTGTTTTGGGATCTCGTCTGGAAGATATCATGAAAACAGTGGACTGGTCTTCAGAATCCACTTTCAAGTCTTTCTATTACAAGCCGATTGTGGACGTGGCTTCAGTGGTGGTGGCACAGCTTCGAACAAGCATAATCGGAGCCTCCGGTCATGACATAGAGTAAAAATAATTCTAGGTAACACAGTAAAGAATTTTCAATTTTATTGAGAACATGCAGACGAAGATTATCCCACCCAGAGTTCTAGAATACTACGTAAGGTATAAGTATATGGTTTTCGATAATTCTAATGTATGAATTATTTATTCCCACCCGTTATTTTATTGCATGAGTATGTTATAGATACAGTTTTTACGGCTCTGGTTCTTCTCCTAGGTAACGAGCAGAAGCAGGCCTGAAGCGTTTTTTTCGTTCCAACTGATTTGGCAGTTTTCTAATGTCTTCTGAGATCTTCCTTTTGTTGAACATACGAAGTTGTGGAATTCCGGGTCCTGTTCTGTGACTTTTCAGACTCTGTTCTATCTTGTTTTTTCTGGAGTTTTGACTTTACTTCAGGCTTGCAAAGAAAGAGAAGTTTAAGATGGTGGCAGTGTTAATTAAAGGGCTGAGTTGTTGGGGATTGGTCCATGTGACACAAGAACTGGGGTTCAAGGGAGGTGTAGTTTTTTCATTACAGTTTTGTTTTGTATTTGATTGGCTGCTGTAAAATTGGTAGTAAAGAAAGAGAAGCATAATCCTCACCTCTGTGTCCTTAATAGAATTGAAAATTCTTATTGCGTCAGCTAGAAATATTTGTATTCTTAAATAGTTGAAGTAATTCAGTTGGGGGGAGGGATAGAGAGAGATAGATAGATAGATAGATAGATAGATAGATAGATAGATAGATAGATAGATAGATAGATAGATAGATAGATCTACAGGCCAGATATAAAAGTGAGGCTAGAGGTTTAAGTCCTACTTTTATGCCTGACCTTTCCCGGTTTTTCCCTTTCAAAATCTGGTCACCCTACCACAGGGCCACTAACATCTTCCAAAAGTATAACTTCCTGGAATCTCACTCAACATGTTGTCTTTATGCATTGCCTGTACAGAGTACCCCCGCCCCCTTTGTGTTTTTTTCTTTCTTTAAAGGGCTAGTGCCCTGATAAAGAGCCATTCAGAAGGTCACCTGGAGCAGCAGCAGACAACACAAATAAAGAGGCTATCGGTCTGCCCTTGCATTAGTGCATCCAGAGTAAATTACATGTTGTATTCTAGAACACATAGGTTCTGGAATGATTCAGCGAGTGGTTGGATCTGCGGACATTAAGAACCACGGCGTCTGTGCGGACGGGCTGTCAAGCTCTGTCAAGTGGTTGGGCCGCATTATGAGGAACTTGAGATTTACAAATAAAAGACTTTATAGAAGAACTTGCTGCCTACCTCTTTTGACGTGCTTACAACACTGGCGACGAGGGTGGGATGAAGTTGATCCGGTCCAACACACTCTACTCGACGGCAGCGTGGGATTCATTTGATCCAGCGGTGAGGCGAAGTGCCTGCTCCTGACCTGCCTCCCCAATTCCGGCCGGCGGTGAGGATTTAAGTTTTTTTTTATTATTTCATTTTCTGAGCATATGAGACGCTCGCGCACCACCCAGTAGTTTTTAAAGTGGTGCGCGAGGGGGTTTGCCCTCCGCACGCGTCATCGCGTTCCATGCTGTTGCTATATGTACATACCAACGGTGAACAGGCACGGTTTACGTTTTTTTTAACTTCCTGAGCGTATGTGACGCTCGCGCACCACCTAGTAGTTTTTCAAAGTGGTGAGCGAGGGAGTTCGTCCTGTTCATGCGTCATCGCGCTCCGTACTGTTGCTATATGTACATAGCAACAGAGAACAGGCACGGTCTACTAGCGCGAGGGAATCCTTTGCACACGTGTCAGCGCGCTCCGTGCTGATGCAATATTTATATAGCAACGGAGTTTACGCACAGAGTGCCAACAGAGACCTCACACCTCATTTCCTCAATACGCTCGCCGTCTACACTGGTTGCTGTGTTTACATTGCAACGGAGTCTACTTACTTTGTGACGCTTGCTCTTTGCTTCTGTACTTCTGGAGAAAACGCCTTGTGGTTGTTGTACATCATTTTTTTATTCTTCTCTTTCATTTTTTTTCCAACGCTAATGTAAACAGCTTCCTGAACTTTGTGTGTACGTTTCAGATAATACTTCGCTGATGCATACAGCTCTACTCAAGAACTTGCACAATCTTTGAATTCTTCTTTCGCTGACGTGCACAGCACATTCGTGCAATTTTGTTATACACTCTACTGAAGAACGTGCACTATCTTTGGATTCTTCTTCCGCTGATGTGCACAGCATAAGTGCGCAATTTTAATATCCACTATTTCTTTTATCATTTTAACCTTATGCTTTTCTGTATAGCTTACTAAGTATTATAGTCTAGTGTGCAGAGGGTTTCTTCTTAGTTCTGAAAATGCAAAATGTAACAGCCCCTCGATTTTTTCTATCTTCTCCAGGGGAACCTCCCATTAAATGGGCGAAATGGAAGAAAGTATTTGAGCGGAATGCAAAGTATACATCACTAAGGGGGTGATTCTAACCCTGGCGGTCGGTGATAAAGCGGCGGCCAACACGCCAACAGGCCGGCGGTCCAAAAAATGGAATTCTGACCCTGGCGGGAACCGCCAACAGAGACCGCCACATTAACATTCCGACCGCCACGGCGGTACAGACAAACAGCGCGGCGGTCACCGCCAACAGGCAGGCGGCAGACAATGTACCGCCCACACTATCATAACTCACCAATCCGCCACCTCTTCCGGGGCGGGAGCACCGCTGATAAAAACACGGCGGAAACAGACCACGAACGGGAAAACGCTCACCTCTACGCACTCCACGAGGAAGGAGGACAGCATGGAACCCGAATTAAACATCCTACCTGCTCTCGTCTACCTGCTCATCTACCACGAGTACGAACGCCGGCGCAGACGACAACGGTGAGTACTGCACCTACGACACACGGGAGGGGGGAGGAGGAAAGGTTACGGGCACACACATATGCGACCCCCACCCCCCCAAACTATGTACACACCAATGCAGAGCAACAAGTCACAGTGACACCACCCAAACCCCCCTGACAAATGCAAAGACATCATTAAATTGTGAAGAAAAATTTATGTAATAAATAGGCTCTGACAAATATAGGTCAACTATGCAAACTATTCATACCAAAATAATACTATATACACTGCAATGGATAGCCGAGGCAATTAGTTCCGTACATCAAAAGTAAATCGAAGTGTCCGTGGGCCAAAGTGTAACAACACAAGGGCAAAGCCCACACAGGAGACCTGAGTCCTTTGGAGAGAACACTGCAGGGGCATCTGATGAAAAAACTACAGGCACCTCAGGGGGAAGGGAAGTGGGGGGGGCACCACAGCCACATGAGTCCACGACGCCAGATCCACGAAGGGGCCACCATGCCCACTGTGCCATCCTGGGGAGTGCAAAGCCACAGTCTCACAAGTCCCTACAGTGGGTGGATTGCCCACTGTGCCATCCTGGGGAGTGCAAAGCCACAGTCTCACAAGTCTCTACAGTGGGTGGATTTCCCACTGTGCCATCCTGGGGAGTGCAAAGCCACAGTCTCACAAGTCTCTACAGTGGGTGGATTGCCCACTGTGCCATCCTGGGGAGTGCAAAGCCACAGTCTATCAGGTGGATTACAGTCTCCACTGGTCAAGGAGGAGGCATGGTGGGCACAGTGAACCGTTAACATTGCTTGACAGGAAGGGCCCAGCGGAGCGGTGCTTGAGACGGCGGGGCCCAGCGGAGCGGTGCTTGACAGGAAGGGCCCAGCGGAGCGGTGCTTGAGACGGCGGGGCCCAGCGGAGCGGTGCTTGACAGGAAGGGCCCAGCGGAGCGGTGCTTGAGACGGCGGGCCCAGCGGAGCGGTGCTTGACAGGAAGGGCCCAGCGGAGCGGTGCTTGACAGGAAGGGCCCAGCGGAGCGGTGCTTGACAAGAAGGGCCCAGCGGAGCGGTGCTTGAGACGGCGGGGCCCAGCGGAGCGGTGCTTGACAGGAAGGGCCCAGCAGAGCGGTGCTTGAGACGGCGGGGCCCAGCGGAGCGGTGCTTGACAGGAAGGGCCAAGCGGAGCGGTGCTTGACAGGAAGGGCCCAGCGGAGCGGTGCTTGAGACGGCGGGGCCCAGCGGAGCGGTGCTTGACAGGAAGGGCCCAGCGGAGCGGTGCTTGACAGGAAGGGCCCAGCGGAGCGGTGCTTGAGACGGCGGGGCCCATCGGAGCGGTGCTTGACAGGAAGGGCCCAGCGGAGCGGTGCTTGAGACGGCGGGGCCCAGCGGAGCGGTGCTTGACAGGAAGGGCCAAGCAGAGCGGTGCTTGAGACGGCGGGGCCCAGCGGAGCGGTGCTTGACAGGAAGGGCCCAGCGGAGCGGTGCTTGACAGGAAGGGCCCAGCGGAGTGGTGCTTGACAGGAAGGGCCCAGCGGAGCGGTGCTTGAGACGGCGGGGCCCAGCGGAGCGGTGCTTGACAGGAAGGGCCCACCGGAGCGGTGCTTGAGACGGCGGGGCCCAGCGGAGCGGTGCTTGACAGGAAGGGCCCAGCGGAGCGGTGCTTGAGACGGCGGGGCCCAGCGGAGCGGTGCTTGACAGGAAAGGCCCAGCGGAGCGGTGCTTGACAGGAAGGGCCCAGCGGAGTGGTGCTTGACAGGAAGGGCCCAGCGGAGCGGTGTTTGAGACAGCGGGGCCCAGCGGAGCGGTGCTTGACAGGAAGGGCCCAGCGGAGCGGTGCTTGACAGGAAGGGCCCAGCGGAGTGGTGCTTGAGACGGCGGGGCCCAGCGGAGCGGTGCTTGACAGGAAGGGCCCAGCGGAGCGGTGCTTGAGATGGCGGGTCCCTGTTCAGCGGTGCTCTTCTGCACGGCGGGCCCTGTTCAGCGGTGCCTATCTACATGGCGGGGCCCTGTTCAGCGGTGCCTATCTTCACGGCGGGGCCCTGTTCAGCGGTGCCTATCTTCACGGCGGGGCCCTGTTCAGCGGTGATCTTCTGCACGGCGGGCCCTGTTCAGCGGTGCCTATCTACACGGCGGGGCCCTGTTCAGCGGTGCTCTTCTGCACGGCGGGCCCTGTTCAGCGGTGCCTATCTTCACGGCGGGGCCCTGTTCAGCGGTGCTCTTCTGCACGGCGGGCCCTGTTCAGCGGTGCCTATCTTCACGGCGGGGCCCTGTTCAGCGGTGCCTATCTTCACGGCGGGGCCCTGTTCAGCAGTGCTCTTCTGCACGGCGGGCCCGGTTCAGCGGTGCCTATCTACACGGCGGGGCCCTGTTCAGCGGTGCTCTTCTGCACTGCGGGCCCTGTTCAGCGGTGCCTATCTTCACGGCGGGGCCCTGTTCAGCTGTGCTCTTCTGCACGGCAGGCCCTGTTCAGCGGTGCCTATCTTCACGCCGGGGCCCTGTTCAGCGGTGCTCTTCTGCACGGCGGGCCCTGTTCAGCGGTGCCTATCTACACGGCGGGGCCCTGTTCAGCAGTGCTCTTCTGCACGGCGGGCCCTGTTCAGCGGTGCCTATCTTCACGGCGGGGCCCTGTTCAGCGGTGCCTATCTTCACGGCGGGGCCCTGTTCAGCGGTGCTCATCCAGTAAGTCAAGGGAGCCAGACCTGGGCTGGACTCCCTGCTCAGTCCCCCTCCGACCGTGATGTTTCTGGACCCTTCGGTGACGGAGTCCTGGGCCCATGGGTGTCCTCCCTTACAGCTTGGACGTGGCATGTGGGGCCCACCTGCTCCGCGCTCCTGCTGCCTGACTTCTCCGCCGTTCTGCCCTTTCGCTCCTTAGAAGTGGCTCTCGGGCCCTTGCCTCCCCTAGATGTTGTGGCAGGTGAAGTGGGCGAACTTTGCTCCTTGGGGGCAGCCGTGTCAGTCCTCTCACGGCGGCCCTTTTGTTTCCTGGTCCTCTTCCCTGGGGGGGGGGCTGGATGTGTCCTTGCTGCTGATTGAAGTGTCACTGCTGACAAAGGGTGGACTCCAGAACCCATGCACAACAGTGACACTCGTAGCTGGGCTGGTGGTGGCTGAGGTGCTCTTGGGACTCTTTGCAGATGGAGGGGGTGGGTCATCGGAGGGAAAGAGGTTAAGATTAGCCAGGAAAAGTTTTTTAGGACCAAGGTAAAGGGTAGGAGAAGTGGTGATGGGAGTGGAGGAAGAGGAGGTGGTTATAGGAGAGTCAGGTGTGCTGTCATTGGGTGAAGGTGCTGGTGCTGTAGGCTGTCGTGAGGTGGATGGCTGTTGGGTGGGTGGCTGCCTGCGTTTGTGTGTCTTGGAAGAGGGGGTGACAGACACAGTGGGAGAGGACACAGGGGACGTGTAAATGGCAGTGGGGGTGGTGACTGCACGCGTGCGGACTGTACTGGAGGGTGTGGTGGTGATGGAAGCACTGGCTGATGTTGGTGTGCATGCAGGTGTGAGTGTAGACGTCACAGGGAGGGAGGAGGGAGACGAGGAGGAGGGGGACACAGAGGTGGTAGTGACTGTTGGAATGTCTGCATCTGGGTGTTGCTTGGGTGAGTGTTTGTGGGATCTGTGGTGCTTGTGTCTGGATGAGCTGCCCTTGGGTGTTGAGGTGTGTGCAGGCTGGTCAGATGGTGTGGATGGGATAGGCTGAGGAACAGGAGACAGAGACAGGGTGGAGGCAGTCAGAAGAGGGAGGCTGGAAACAGGGACAATGGCTGCCGTCAGTGCTGAGGCCAGAGCATTGAACGATCGTTGATGGGCAGCCTGACCCGAATGAATGCCCTCCAGGTAGGCATTGCTCCGATGCACCTCCCTTTCTACCCCCTGGATGGCATTCAAAAGAGTAGTCTGCCCAACAATGAGCGTCCTCAGGAGGTCACTGAGCTCCGCACTGAGGGCAGCAGGGGTGACAGGGGCAGGGGCTGAGGTGCCTGGGGCGAAGGAGACGCCCGCCTTCCTGGGCGAGCGGGCACGGAGCGTAGGCTGAGGGGCTGCTGGGAGGGCGGGGCTGGTGCGCTGGGTGGCGGCTGTACCTGTAGAGGCGGGGGGCACGGATGTTGCCGCCACCGCTAGGGAGCACCCATCCGAGGACGTGTCTGTGTCGCTGGTCTCACCACCGGTCCCCGTTGTGGTGCTCCCCTCACCCTCCGGATCACTGGTGCCCTCGGTGTCTGTTCCTGGGCCCACCGGGGCCTTGTGACTGGCAGCTCCCTCGTGCTCCGATGCCAAATCTCCTCCGCCTGATGATGCTAATGCACACATGCACAAGAAGATGAAGAAGAAGGGTGTGGGGAGAAAAACGAAGACCAGGTTGAGTGCATGCAATGTCAACACCGTTGGCGGAGAGGACAGACAGAGGAGCTTCATGCACTACGCCGCGCATTCGGGGTACACTACTCAGTACTCCTGACTAGGACAACAGGTCTAGAGACGACAAACGCGCACATGTGTGATGCTGGACCATCAATAGCTGTACTTGTTACCCTACAGAGGTGGGGGCCGGGAGCACAGGGCCATGCCTAAGGGAGGGGACTACACTACAGAAAGCGCCCTGGCCTAATGTCATCCACAACCCTCCTCCCCCACCCAGACGCCTCCACTGCGCAGAAAGATAGGAGAATGTGCTGATACTCACCCCCTTGTGTCTGCTGTGATGACCTCAAGCGCCCATCAAAATCAGGGTAGGCCACCACCAGGATCCGGGACATCAGGGGGGTCATGGTACGACTGGCACCCCTCCTAGGTTGGGAGGCCATCCCCAGCAGTGACTCGGCGGTCTTCCTGGTCCCGCGGCGGATGTCCTCCCACCTCTTGCGGCAGTGGGTGCCCCGTCTGTTGTGGACCCCCAGGGTCCGGACTTCCTTGGCGATGGCACGCCAAATGTCGACTTTCTGATGGGCGCTGACCTATTTGACATGTACAGGGTGGGAAGGAAACATTCATCAATGAACTGCATGTTAGATGTGATTGGCCCCCCCTGACCAACTTTGCCAAATGGCACATGCTCTCATCTGTTGTGCGTTGCACTCCTCATTCGCCCCCCACCCCACCAACTTACATCCACCCCACTCCACACAGGCATCGCCCATTCCATGTGCACCCGGTGTACTTACCTGTTGGTCTGGAGGACCGTAGAGTAACGCATACTGGGGGAGGACCCCATCCACGAGCTTCTCCAACTCTTCAGACGTGAAGGCAGGGGCCCTTTCCCCAGTCGCAGCAGCCATTGTCACTTCCAGACCGAGGTCACAGCAGCAGTTGCAGTATAGGTCCTCTCCTGTGGATGTTCAGGTCTCGAGTGATTAAGCAGATAGAAAATGGCGGTCACGCCCGCGGCGGTGCGTACCGCGGCGGTGCGTACCGCGACCGCCGGCGCACCTCGTCATTGGCTCCTGAAACCCATAGGCTTCAATGTTAACCAATGCGGCTTCGTATAGCGGTCTTCGACCGCCTACTGCCACGGTGCGCCACGCCAGCGCATTGACCTCACATCCCATTGTCCCACTTCACAGGTCAGGCAGCCGCCATTTCAAGGGCCCACATGGCATAATTTGTACTGCGTCACACAGGCCTAGGCCTTGCATTGCCACACATACACGCCTTTCAATACATAGATAACCGTGTACTATGCAAGCTGTGGTGAACGTACCTGTGATTTGCTTGACTCTGTGCTCCATGTTGTCCTTCCTAGGAACCGTCCGCTGGGACTTGCGAGGAGAAGGATGAATCCTCGCGTGTACCGACCGCTGGTGGACCTGTCGACAATGGAAGAACGCCACATCATACTACGATACCGACTTGACCGTGCCACTATACATGAACTGTGTGCCCAGCTGGAGCCAGCCCTGATGTCCCCCATCCGCCAACCCACAGGAATTCCCCCTCTGGTGCAGGTTCTGTCAGTCCTCCATTTTCTTGCAAGTGGCTCATTCCAGACGACAGTGGCCATGTCATCTGGAATGTCTCAGCCCATGTTTTCAAAAGTTTTGTCTAGAGTGTTGTCTGCCCTGATGAAACACATGCGGAGTTACATTCTATTCCCTGAGGAGGTTGATTTGGCCACTGTAAAGGGTGATTTTTATGCCTTTGGACATATCCCCAACATAATTGGTGCCATTGATGGGACCCATGTGGCCTTAGTACCCCCAAAAGACGATGAGCAGGTGTACAGAAACAGGAAAAATTATCATTCTATGAACGTCCAGGTGGTCTGTTTGGCTGACCAGTACATCTCCCATGTAAATGCCAAGTTCCCTGGTTCAGTGCATGACGCGTATGTGATGCGTAATAGCAGCATCCCTTATGTGATGGAACAGCTACAGGGACAACGTGTGTGGCTAATAGGTGACTCTGGTTACCCCAACCTGCCTTGGCTATTGACCCCAGTGAGGAATCCCCGGACCAGGGCTGAGGAACGGTACAATGAGGCCCATGGGCGAACTAGGAGGATCATAGAAAGGACCTTTGGCCTCCTGAAGGCCAGGTTTAGGTGCCTGCATATGACAGGGGGATCCCTGATGTACTCACCAAAGAAGGTGTGCCAGATCATCGTGGCCTGCTGTATGCTTCACAATCTGGCATTGCGACGTCAGGTGCCTTTCCTGCAGGAGGATGGTCCAGATGGTGGTGTTGAAGCAGCTGTGGAGCCTGCGGAGAGTGAAGAGGAGGAAGACTCAGAGGACGACACAGACAACAGGGACAGAGTTATCCAACAGTATTTTCAGTAGCACACAGGTAAGAATCACCCACGCCATTTTACATATACTTGAAGACTCCTGCATCTCAACTTTGTCTATTTCCCCCCAGTTCTTTTAGACTGATGTTTGATTTTACCTTCCCTTTTCAGTGCTGTATGACCCACTGCGTGACTTCTGGTTGGTTAGCCCATGGACTAATGCTTATTGACCTTGGTATGTTTTCAACACAAAGTTAACCGAACATAATTGATCTGTAATGTGTTATACATTTGTAAATAATACAGGCTGACTCCTGAGAGATTTCAGTGCAATGAGTGATTTATTTGTAGTGCTAGATAATGGTACATGATATTAACACGGTGATGGGTGGGGGTGGAGTAATGTCCATGGCAGAGTCCAGTTTTCAGTCTCACAGGTGCATTGTCCATATGCCTGTGGAAGGATGGAGCAGGGGCAGTTCAAGGTTGGACAGGGTGGCAATGTGGGACAGTGGGATGACTTCAGGGGGTATCTCATGCTGGCGGGGGTCTTGACATCCTACTCTGTCTTTTTTTTTTATCTCAGGCTCCTCTTGCGGGGTGGTTGTTCTTCAGCAGGAGGTGGGGTTCTGGTGGCCTGTAGTTGTGGTGGGGCCTCCTGTCCATTAGCGCCGGCGGAGGTGGTAGGCTGTTCCTGGTCCGGGCTAGTGACAGGGGCCCTGTGTGGTGCCACATGGTCCCGCAACGTGTCTTCTATACGGTTCAGGGCCTGGACTATGCTCCCCATAGCGGTAGAGATGTTGGTGAGTTGATTGCTGAACCCCATGTAGCCATCCTCCTGCTGTGCCTGGATCTCCTGGAACCTGGCCAGTACCGTCGCCATCGTCTCTTGGGAGTGGTGGTAGGCTGCCATGATGGTGGTGAGGGCCTCTTGGAGAGTGGGTTCCCTGGGCCTCTCCTCCCCCCCCTGTCGCACAGCAGCCCTCCGAGTTGCCCGGTTTCCCCCGGCCTCTGTCCCCTGGACGGTGTGCCCACTACCACTGCCCCCAGGTCCCTGTTGTTGTTGGGGTGGTGGGTTAGCCTGGGTGCCCTGTAGTGGCAGACACACCGCTGATTGACCTGTCCTAGAGACAGAGGCATGGGCCCGCTGGGTGGGAGCTGTGCTGTTGGTCCCAGAGGGGGTTGGGTCTGGTGTGGCCTGTGTCTGTGTGTGGGGAACCGACTGTCCAGAGGTCCCCGATGGTCCGGGCTGGTCATCAGGTTCCAGGTCGACAGAGCTGCTGTCATCACTGGGGGCCTCTTCCGGGGGTGGGATGGACATTTCTGGACCCTCCTGACCGGTGTGTTGGTGTTCGGGTCCTGCATGGGGTAAGAGAGTATGGTTATTGTTTCTGTGTGTGCTATTGCGTGCGATTTATGGGTGCCCTTGTCCCCCAGTGCTGCCATTCCCTTGGGGGAGGTGTTGTGAGGGTGTTTGGGGGGGGGTATGTGCAGTGGTCATGCTTAGGTGATGGGTGTCCATAGTTTGTGGTGGCATGCAGGGGTTGGTGTTGGGTGGGTTGTGCTGGAGAGACATTCTCAGGGAGGATGTGTGATGGGGGGTTGGGGGTGAGGGTGGTGGTGGGGGGTAGCATGCTGGGGGGGGGGTGAAGTAGTTGAGATTGTACTTACCAGAGTCCATTCCTCCGTGTACTCCAGCGAGGCCATCAGGATGCAGGATGTTTAGTACCTCTTGCTCCCATGCTGTGAATTCGGGTGGAGTGGGTGGGGGTCCCCCGCCAGTCTTCTGCACTGCGATGTTGTGTCACGAGACCATCGAGCGCACCTTCCCCCGTAGGTCGTTCCAGCGTTTGCGGATGTCGTCCCGATTTCTGGGATGCTGTCCCACCGCGTTGACCCTGTCCACGATCCGCTGCCATAGCTCCGCCTTCCTGGCTATAGTGGTGTGCTGCACCTGTGAGCCGAAGAGCTGGGGTTCAACTCTTATGATTTCCTCCACCATGACCCGGAATTCTTGGTCCGAAAAGCGTGGGTGCCTTTGGGGTGCCATGGGGTGGTGTGAATGAGGTGTGGGGTGGTGTATGTGGTGATGAGTGTGTTGGTGTGTGGTGCTTTGTGCTTCTATGTGGTGTGTGTGATGGTGTAGTGTGCCTCTGTGTGATGTAGCTCTCTGTTCTGTGATGTGTCTCTCTCTCCTTCGTCTCTGATCTTTGGTCGTAGGGGTTTGTGGGTGATGTGGGTGTGTGTTTTATATTGTGTTGGGTGTGTGGGAGTGGTGTGTGTATGTGTATCAGGTGTGTGTATTTCAAATTGTCCAATGTGGCTGTGTTTTGGAGCTGTGTGTGTATTTTGAGCGCGGCGGTGTGTACCGCCAATGGAATACCGCGGTTGAAAGACTGCTGCGTGGATTTGTGGGTCAGAATGACATGGGCGTGTTTCTGTTGGCGTGGCGGTGGAGGTTTGGTCATCTCCAGTTTACCACTGGCCGCTGATGTGGCGGCCTGCTGTGGATGTCGGATTTTTGGAGGTTTGTCAGTTGTGGGTCAGAATGACTGTGGCGGTTTACCGCGGCCGCGGCGGTAGAATGGCGGATTTCTGACCGGCGGTAAGGGCTTTTTACCGCTGAGGTCAGAATGACCCCCTAAGTGCTGAATGACGTACTGCTTTATTACTTCACTGTTTGCGATTGGAAGTCCAAGAAGTATTTGATCATCTTCCAGATGTTCCAGACAGTGAAGCAATAGATCTTAATGAACTTGAAATTTGTATATGTAAATGGCATATCCACTATCTTCCTAAAGTGAGCACTATCTTAGAATGTTATTATTTAGGGAAAAGACTTGAAAGGGAGGGTGAATCAGTAGAAGACTATGTAACAGATCTCAGGCGTCTTTCCTCTTTGTGAAAAATTTGCTTCACTCACTGATGAGAGAATAAGGGACCAATTAATGTTGGGTTGTAACATTGAGAAGGTTCGGGAGGAATTGTGGCTTAGAGACGAGCCCTCTCTGGACAATGTTCTGATGGTTGCGAAAAGAATTGAACACACTTTAAAATGTGTAGACGTGATTAAAAAGGTTTCCCCTAGTGTAGAATCCTCTGGGGTGGTTTGTACTGTAGCAGAATATAATAAGAAAAGCCACTATACTAAAAAGAAGGTGTTGGAATCTTCTCCTACTGTGAGAGATAAAAGGTGTTTTCGGTATTATAAACAGGGACACTTTGCTAATGATAAGAAATGTCCAGCTCTCAATGCAGTATGTACATTTTGTAAGAAGCAAGGACACTTCGCTTCAGTCTGCAGGTTACGAAAAGCCAAGTGAAGTGTCTATGAGGTTCACACTGATTCGATGAAGTACTGGACTCTAAAGGTTTTGATTGTGGACAAATTGTTCTTCAGGTGGGGAGGAATGGAGGTCCTTTTGATTTGATTTTAGTGGAAGGAATGCAGGCACAAGTTTTGTTTGATTCTGGGGATAAGATCACCATTGTCTCCAAGGATTTTTTCTTTCGTTGTCTGAAAGGTAACGCCACTCTTCTCAAACCTGGCATCAAACCATGTGCTTATGGGGGTGAAGTAATTCAACTATATGGATACTTCATAGGACTAATTGAATACCAAGGACGTTTTACATCTGGTAAGATATATGTGTCTAAAAAGGGTGACAGTATCATTAGCTGGTGGCATCAAAAGGACCTTGGAGTCATGTTGGATTCCAATAGTGTTGATCCTATTATTTTGAAAGACATCTCCCATGTTGAGTCTGTGTCTCATCAGGACTCTGATGTCAATTTGCAACAAGCCTTGTCTCAAGAGTTTCTGGGTGTTTTCAAAAATGAGTTGGGTTGCTTAAAAGATTATCGGCATGACATTAAACTTCTTCCACATTCTATTCCTTTCTGTAGTAAAGTTAGAGATGTTCCGATGAATGTCAGAGAAAAGATGCTGAATGAATTGAATAAGCTAAAGTCGCAAGGCATTATTGAGGAAGTCGAAAGCACTCCTTGGTTGGCCCCGGTTGTTACATCTAGGAAATCCGATGGTTCACTCAGGTTATGTGTTGACCTCAGACAGTTGAACAAATGTGTGGTTGTAGATAGGTACCCATTACCTAATATTGGCCAGATACTAATGATGATAGGAGGTGCTAAGATATTTACACTATCGATCTGGCTTCGGCTTATCGTCAAATCCAACTTTCTGAAGCTTCTATGGATCTCACAGCCTTTATAACACCATTTGGCACGTTTAGGTATACCAGGCTTCCGTTTGGTCTAATCTCGGCGGCTGCTGTATTCCAGAGGGTTATAGAGAGGATCCTGAGAGGTTTAGAAGGGGTTTGTGCATACCAGGATGATGTTCTTGTTTATGTAAGAGATCATGCCGAACATGATGTTAGAGTCAGACAATTGTTAAGGAGAGTAAGTGATCACAATTTAACAGTCAAATTGGAGAAGTGCAAATTTGGTACCAAGACTATTGACTACTTAGGCCACACCATAACAGGTGAGGGTGTAGCCCCCAAATCTGATCTTGTTAACACAATTCAGGCGATGGTGTTCCCTTCCACAAAAGAAGAGCTCATGAGGTTTTTAGGAATGGTTGAACATTACCACAAATTTGTTAAGAATTTTGCCAAGATCACCTATAATATGAGAGGCATTTTAAGAAAAGGAGTTGACTTCGTATGGAAAGAGTTGTGTGAAAAGGAATTTAATTTGATAAAGGAGAAATGATGTTTGGCTCCTTGTCTCAGAAACTTTGATCCAAAAAAGAAATCTATTATCACGACTGATGCCAGCCTTAAAGGGTTGGGAGCTTTATTACAACAGGGTGGTTGTGGATCCCAGAATACCATAATGCTTTTGTCGAGGAGTCTTAAGGGTGCTGAAAACAAGTATTCGGTGATAGAAATAGAAGCGTTAGCTGTACATTGGGCCATCAAGAAATTGAGAAATTTGTTGTGGGGATCCACGTTCATTGTCAGAACGGACCATAAACCTTTGTGTGAGGTTTTCAATAAAAAAAGGTGTGGATTCTATTTCCTCTAGAATCTCCAGGTGGGTGGTTGATATCCAAGAATTCAATTTTGAAGTGAAACACATTCCTGGTGTTGAGAATGTGATAGCAGACACCCTATCCAGATTAGTTTCTGAAAACACCTCAGTTCCTTGTGATGATGGAGTATGTGAGGAAGGAGTAGATTTTGTTTGTGAGATCAACCAAGCCGTGATTTCGGAGGAGAGATGGCGCCATGAATTGGAAGGTGATTCTACTCCACAAGGCGTAACTAATCTCATCATAAGTGGATGGAAAAACAAACACTAAGGTGGAGACAAGTGTAAGGAGTTTTGGCTTATAAAAGACCAGTTAGCGACCAGAAATGGGTTACTGTTACGTGGTACAAGATTAGTACCTCCAACCAAACTAAGAAAAGAGCTACTGGATTTAGTTCATGAGGGACACTCTGGGATCTCTAAGACGAAAAAGAGATTGAGATCTAGTTACTGGTGGCCTGGTATGGCTATTCAAGTTGAACGTCTGGTTAGGGAATGTGTGCAATGTTCTGAGAGTGAGAAAAGTATGAAACTGAGAGTCCAACCCATGGTGTTGAGAAATCGGCCTGAAAAGCCGTGGAGGGATGTTGCCTTGGATATACTTGGTCCTGTACAGGGAAGTGGTCAAGAAATGTACATCATTGTTGTAATTGATATGTTTTCTCGTTGGCCAGAAATTCATTTCTCTAAAAGTTTTGGGACTAAAAGTGTAATAAGCTTTCTCAAAGATCTATTTCTAAGGGATGGCTTACCTGAAAATCTTCTTACAGATAATGGAGTTCAACTTGTTTCCCGGTTTCCAGTTTCTTCAGCTATGTGGGATCAATCATAAAAAATGTGCTCTGTACCATCCAGAAGCCAATGGTATGGTTGAAAGGTTCAACAGGACTTTGAAGGAGACCATAGCACTAGCCAAGAATGACAACAAGAACTGGAAAGATGAGTTCATTAAGAGAGTTGGAATATATAGACTGACTCCACATACGACAACTGGGGTATCTCCGTTTGTTTTGTTTCGAGGAAGGTATCCTAACACTGTTCTAGAACCAGATTGGGTGAACAGATTTTTTAATAATGGGGTGTACCTTAATAAAAAATATCTATAGAAAGGAGAGAGAACTATCCAAAGTGAAGAAAAGCAAAGTCCATTTTGATCGTAATCATGCGGTCAAGGTGACCAAAGTGAAAGTCGGGGATTTGGCTATGATAAAACGCCCTGGTCTGCCTATTGGTGGTAATAGGTTATCCAAACCATTGAAAGTCATTAAGATATTTACCAATGCTGTCAAAACCTGTGATAATCGAGTGCGGAATCTTAATAGAGTTGTTCTATATAAGGGTGGAGTGGTACAGGAAAATTTAGATTTTCCTAGCCTTGGTGTCAGAAAGGCTAGATTTTATTAAAGACAAGGAGGCGAGTATTATGCTTTTCTTTTCATGCTTTATTTCAACAGCAGCCAAGAACTACAAATCCCAGAATCCCTGGGAAAAAAACTACTAAACTGCATCACAATGGGGTCCTCCAATCACACGAGGAGCCCTATAATAACTATCTTGACTGAGAGCAACAAGCCCTCTTTTCTTGCGAAAGTCAGTCAATATAACGATGCGAAAATAAGAACAGTAGACCATAAAGAGTCAAAAATGCGGAAAGTATGTCCAAAGCGAAAGTCCTGAGGGAAGGATGACCTTGTGTAGATCCTGGTGGTTGAAGAGGAAATCCAGAAGGGCCAGCTGGAGAAAGCTGGTCAGACAGTAGCGTTGCTGTTGGTTGCGGTTGAGGCAACTAGAATAAAAGAACAGGGAGGGTTAGAAGAGGCGGGATAATACTCGCCTCCTTGTCTTTAATAAAATCTAGCCTTTCTGACACCAAGGCTAGGAAAATCTCAATTTTATTACAAGACAGGAGGCTCATATTATGCTTGTTCAAAGCAATGAAACAACATTTTGCATAGGATGATCAACTGGTTTACAATAGAACGTTCTAAATGTATTGACGTTAGACCAGTCTGCAGATCTAAGGATATCCTGTAAACTGGCCCCGGCAAAAAATGCCTTAGAAGCCGTAGCTCCTCTAACAGAATGGGCACCATAAATGTCAATAGGGACGCCAGCCAAATTCATCAGCCACCTGAGCCAGCGGGCTAAAGTGGGAGAAGAGACAGGTTTATGGGGTTTTTGATAAGAAATCAGTAGTTGAGAAGAAGAGGATGTCCTGAGATCTGCAGTTCGTGAAACGTACGTTTTTAAGCAATTAGCCACACACAGCTTAGGTTGGGAGGGAAAAAAGGGATAAAGGACAGAAGATAAATTAGTCTTGGTACGTCTAGCCACATTGAAACACACACCGAAGGCAGAAAAATGAAAGGAGGAAACATCCAAAGCTTTAACATCCGAAACTCGTTTGATAGAGACCAAACAGAGGAGCATAGTAATTTTTGCAGATAAGTATTTTAACGAAAGTTCTGAATTATCGGGCCAAGAAAGAAGAAGATGAAGGACGGAATTTACATCCCACATAGAGTTATATTTGGGGTTTGGAGGTTTGGAAAAACGTATTCCTTTTAATAGGCGGCAAACTAAGGGATGCTCTCCCACCGGTCTACCGTCCACTCTGACGTGTTCTGAAGAAATTGCTGACCTATATGTATTGACGGTACGATACGCCTTGCCCTGAGAGGCTAAGGAAGCTAGGAAATTTACAATTAAGGTAACGTCAGCTGAAACGGGATTGGAATCCCTGTCCACACACCAGCTGCACCATACTGCCCAGGCTGCTCGATAAACCTTCGAGGTGCCCGGAGTCCAGGATTGTTGAATGAATTGGACAGCCTGTTGCGAAATTCCTGGGGTTCTCCAGGAAGCCCCGAAACTCTCCAAGCTATGAGGGATAGGGAACCCTGTATTATGAGGTTGTGAGGATGTCCCTGGGGATCCAGGAGAAGGTCTGGGAAAGGGAGGATGAGAACTGGAAGATCTGACGAGAGTTCCAAAAGGGTCGGAAACCATGGTTGGGTTTGCCAAAATGGGGTAATTAATACTAGGGAGGAAGCCTGACGGCGGACATGTGCTAGGACCCGAGCAATAAAAAGGAAGGGTGGAAAGGCGTACAGGAGAGAAGGAGGCCACGGTTGGAGAAAAGCGTCGGTAGCTAATGCTAAGGGATCTGGTCTCCAACTGAAGAATTTGGGAAGCTGGGAGTTGAGTCTTGAGGCAAAGAGGTCTATGAACATGGTGCCGAATATAGAAGAAAGACGCTTGAATATAGAAGGGTGAAGTCGCCAATCGCTTGAATCGTGGGAATGCCTTAAGAACCAATCGGCCACCACATTGAGATTGCCTGGGAGATATTCTGCCCTTACTGAAATATTTTTGTGTAGACAAAACTCCCACAGACTCTTGGCCAAGAGAGCTAATGGTTTGGAGCGAGTCCCGCCCAGACGGTTTATGTAAGTTACTGCCGATAGATTGTCCATTCTGAGAAGAATGGAACATTTTACTTTGTCTTTGGTAAAGGATTGGATGGCAAAGGAACCTGCAAGCATCTCTAAACAGTTTATGTGCATTGACGACTCCTGAAGAGACCATGGTCCGCCAGTCGAGTGTGGACCACATCTTGCGCCCCATCCTGTCAGACTTGCATCTGACTCTAAGACAAGATCTGGGGCGGCAGAGAAAATCGTTCTCCCGTTCCAGGCGTCTAAATGACTCATCCACCATGTGAGTTCTTCCCTGGAGTCCGCATCGAGAACCACCTGATCCGAATATGACAGACCCTGTTGAAGGTGTCGAATTTTTAGCCTTTGAAGAGCTCTGTAATGAAGAGGGCCTGGAAATATGGCCTGGATGGAAGAGGAAAGGAGGCCTACAAGACGAGCCAGAGCCCTTAGGGAAGTACAAGGTAGCGACAGAGCATGACGAATTTCTTTCTTTATCAAAGAAACCTTGTCCTGGGGAAGTTGGAGAATTGACTTGACGGTGTTGACGAGGAATCCCAAGAACTCGAGAGTTTGAGAAGGAACAAGGGATGACTTTTGGAAGTTTATAAGGAATCCCAATTGCGAGAGGAGATCCAGACAAATTTTTAGATGGGATGTTAGGGAAGACTGGTCTTGGGCCATCAATAGGAAATCGTCGAGGTAGACAATAAGGCGTATCCCTTGAGCTCTGAGAGAGGCTACCACAGGTTTGAGTATCTTGGTGAAGCACCAAGGGGCAGAAGACAGACCGAAAGGAAGAGTTTTGAAACGGAAGAAAGAATGCTCCCACCGGAATTGGAGAAATTTCCTGAATGAAGGATGCACCGGTACCGAGAGGTAGGCGTCCTGGAGATCTATGCGAACTAGCCAGTCGTTGTGAAGAAGAATATCTCTTAGATGGAGAATAGTTTCCATCTTGAAGTGATGATACACCACAAAGTTGTTGAATTCTTTCAAATTTATGACCGGGCGGTGTTTTTTGTTTTTCTTTTGAACTAAAAAGATATTGCTGAGAAACCCCGAAGCGTCGAAGGGCACTTCTTCGATCGCTTGCTTTGATAGTAATTCCTGTATCTCTATTTGAATAAGGCGAGATTGATCTTGAGAAAAACGAAGAGGATGAGGAAGGCAGGTTTGAGAGGGAGTGTGGTAAAGTTCTATGCAATAGCCTTGGACGGCTTGGATTACCCAAGAATCTGAAGTTATTGACAACCAAGCGTTTAAACACAAAGCTAGTCTGCCTCCTACTGGAGGAAGGCCAGAACTGAAAGTTCTTACCTGCAAGTTGTTCTCCTTTGGCTCTATAACCCCTGTTGCGGCCACCGCGGAATCTGCGGGGGTAGAATTGGGGTTTGTATCCTTGATACACTTCAAGCTGGTTAGACTGGGTGTAGGAGCCTCTGTTGAGGGATTGACCTCTTGCAGAGAAGCGGCCGGCAAAACGGCTCCTTCCTTTGCCGGCCCTTCCAAAAACCCGATTGGAAAAAATTATCTTCATAGAATAATGTGCTTTGTCCAGAGAATTAAAAGTAGCAACGTATTTGCCCAATTCCTTAATGAAAGGGTCTCCAAAGAGAAGACCGTCAGCATTGAGGCCTTCCTCCTTAGAAGCAAGAGTGCTGAGTTTTGGATCAATCCTGAGGAGGAGGCTTTTCCGACGTTCCTGGGAAATGTAGGAGTTGGCATTGCCCAACATACAAATTGCCCGTTGAGCCCAATTGGAGAGGGTATCAGGATCCACATGAGAGCCCTCCAACTTGGCGTCCTCGGCAAGGTCAAATATTCTGGTGAGGGGACCCACCAAATCTAGGAGCCTATCCTGGCAATTTGACCAGGCGCGGTCAACTCCCTTTTTGGGGTCCTTGCCAAATTTCGTGAAAAAAAGGAGCATATTGGGATCAATGGCAGGGGTGTCAGTGACTTTACAGGGAAGGGAAGGTCTGGGACATTCGGACTTTAATTTATTTCTGGATGATTTATCCAGGGGGTGTCGGAGATAAAAGGAGACGTAATCGGAAACGTGATCAGAAGGGAACCATTCAGAGGAGTTGGGATGATGGATGGTATTAGTGTCGAACAGAGGTTCGCCAACCGGGTCCACCAGGTCCTCGGGCCCAAAGTGAGGGGAGTACTCATGAGGAGAAATTTTTCGCCTTTTCTCCGGAGGCCCATCAAAATAATCGTCATCTATATTGTCTTGTAAGACATCATCATCCCCATCACTGTCCGTGTCCCGTAAATTAAGGATATTAAGTGGGGAAGAGGGGAGACCCGAAGATTTCGCCTCTCGGGTTGGAGGCCCAAATTTTTGAGAAACGCCTTTAGAACTGTCCTGAGAATAGGACACATGTTTCTTTCCTCTCAAAAGAGGATTTCCTCTGGGTGCGTGAAGCATTTTTGAAATAGAGGCCTCTAAGTTTTTGGAAACGTCCAACATAGACACCGAGACAGCGTGTTGGACTGAATCCTTAATAAAGGATTTTAAATTGTCCTTAATGGACTGGGTTTGATCCTCCTCTGACATGTTGGGAAGAAAAAGAATTTAAATTTAATAAAATGGGGAAAAAAAGGGGGTAAAAATCGTGTTAAAACTAAAGAAATACCTGGGAAGGGTTAACTGGACAAAGGGGATTGACCGGGAATATGAGGAAATGTATCACTAACCTCAGAGAAAAAAACGCGTTTTAAAATAGCAACAGCGTGTGAGGGCCAAACGAAAAATCAATAATGAGCAGGCAGTCAAGCGTGTTGAAACTAAACACACTGTAGCCGCTCCGTGAGGTGAAAGGAATTAAATTAAACGCTTGTAAAACTCAACCGAGCGTGAAGGAAGCTCTCTTCAAGTTTCAGTTGCGGCGAGGCAGGAATGACGAGAATGCCGTTCTTTCAGGCGCGGCTGTCAGAACGTTTACCGAACGTTCAGACAGACGGCCTGTCAGCGCGGAAATGCGCACAGGAGCACGCGAGCGCGTTAAAGTTAAACCACAAAGGAAAACAATACAAAACAAATGCCAACAGGAACGGATAACCAATAAGGATAATATATAGATAAACACACCAAATACACTATGAAACCATATACAGAATACATAAAAAAGGCGAGCAGTGTACTTATCTTGACTGAGAGCAGCAAGAAAAGAGGGCTTGTTGCTCTCAGTCAAGATAGTTATTATAGGGCTCCTCGTGTGATTGGAGGACCCCATTGTGATGCAGTTTAGTAGTTTTTCTCCCATGGATTCTGGGATTTGTAGTTCTTGGCTGCTGTTGAAATAAAGCATGAAAAGAAAAGCATAATATGAGCCTCCTGTCTTGTAATAAAATCAAGATCATCACGAAGACTCGACCAAGGTTGAAGGCAATCCTGGAAACAGAGTGTTGGAAGATAAAACTTTGCTGAGGAAATCTTCTAGGAAAACGCAGAGCCCTGCATATCTTAAAGACTATGTGTAACTTACTATTTCAAAACCTTTTGGTTTTTCTGTATGGAACTTTTGTTTTTTATTTTAATTTCCTCTTTGTTTTGTTTTCTCACGTTATTCTGCATATTCTACTGTGTTGTTTTATGGTTGTTGTAGGGGGGATGTGTTGTATTCTAGAACACATGGGTTCTGGAACGATTCAGATAGTGGTTGGATCTGCAGACGTTAAGAACCACGGCGTCTGTGCGGAGGGGCTATCAAGCTTTATAGAAGAACTTGCTGCCTACCTCTTTTGACTTGCTTGCAACATTACACTTACATAATTTTTTTAACAGAGTGTAACTACTAGTCCAAAAAGAGCTTACATTGATTCTATGTCAAAGAGCATTCTTCTTTTCATGCGTGTTTCCTCGCTATTATCTTTCCTTGGGACGCTACAAAATGGCCGCCTCTTTCAAGCGCAAAAGAAAGCAGGTGAAGAACTTTAAACAAGCCAGTCCTTCTTCAGTCTCTATGTCCATGATATTTGTTCCCCTTCAAGTGCTGAGTCCTTCTTCTACTTCAGTGGTCAGTGTAACACGTTTGGTTTGGTGGTAGTTTGTAGCCCGGCGACCTTTGCGTTGTGATAGTCCGATCGCGCTGACTGCCGCAGTTTCTTTGACTCGTTTTGTTTAGGACGCTACGGGCATGGGGGCTGTCACCGATGACGACGTTATCCGTAAGAGGCTCCTGATCGATGGCGACGGTGCCGGTGATGACCGACGCATCAACCTGTTGGTGAAGTCCTTCGTGAAGTGGTGCCACTCCGACTCTGAGGACGGGGACGTCCCCTACCAGCAAATGCTCGCCACGGTCTCCCAGTGCGAGTTCGCCATGGGAAAAGCCCTCCTGGTGTACAACATGAACCTGCGAGAGACTCTCAATTATGAGGAGCTCTACGCGGACATAGACAGCAGTATTGCCGCAGCCCGCGAGAAGATCTCCGATTGCAAGAGGCAGATCCTGCAGGCCAAGCGGATTCGGAAAAACCGACAGGAGTACGACTCCCTGGCCAAGGTGATTCAGAACCACCCGGACAGACACGAGACTCTGCGCCAACTCGAGGGCTTGGGCGAGGATCTGCGGCGACTGACTCAAACCAAGAGCGACACAGAGGACAGGTTGGAGCTAAAGCGCAAACAGTTCCACGTCCTCCTCAGCACTATCCACGAGCTTCAGCAGACCCTGGAGAACGACGCGAAACTGGCCGAGGAGTCCCCGGAAGTACACATGCAGACTGAGAGTAGACCGTGAGATAAGGACAATCTCCAGTGCCCAGCTCTGTGGAGGTCTAATGAACCTAGTCGAGGAGGCTTGAATTGACACTGATGCCCAGCTCTGAGAAGAGAGCATGGGCTAAGTTGGGAAGCTGGACTTAAGTCAGACCTACAGGACATATTACCACTGATTGTCTCCTCTTCGTAGTTATAATGGACCCAAACCGGGAAGCTAGGCTTAAGCCAGAGCTGCAAGAAATATTTCCCCAGCACCCAGCTCTTAATAGACATTGTTGACCCAAAGGGGAGAATGGGTCCAGCGCAAGCTTCAGGACATTCACTGGCGGAACAGTAGAAACGACTTGATCAATCAAATGAGACAGACAGAGAAAAACATGTTCACATTCACCTTAATACTTAATGTGAGGCATTGGCCCTAAGGAGGGAGACCCTGAAAAATGAGGACTTCACACCTGCCACACCAAAGTAGAATGCAATTAGTTTGGGCCACGTGTACCCAAAATTGAAGATTGTATCTACTTAGAGAAATAGTGCAGTAGATCATCAAGGAGTCCTCAAATGCAAGGGGAGACACCAAAGAGTACAGTGAGTGACACGAAATGTGCAAAAGAACACTGATCTCAGAAGCTGCAAGGTTTCAATCCCAGAAAGAGAACTAGAAACTGAAGAGCATGAGAAAAAAAATCTCATGAGACTGTGCAAAAATGCAGATCTCGCCCTGTGTGTTATTTCTGAACATAATTGTAGAGAGCTTACATTGTGGTGTAAAATACCCCATACCCAGGCGAAGAAGCGCTAGACAATAAAGGAGATATTCTGGTTGCAGTGGTGAGACCTTCATCAATAACATGTACTGTACCAAAAAGGATTGCGCTTTGTTTTAGACCCCTTCATATGTGGGAGGGTTCCTGCGCGAAGGGGAAAAACTTGCACACCAGGGTGTCCATTGTAGGCCTAGAGGTGTCAGAATTGTGTCATATTCTCTGGTTAACCACTGACTGCCTATATTATTTCCATTCGTTGTAAAAAGTATGATGGTATCCTAAAAATAAAGTCCTCCTAAGCCTAGGCTAAATACTAGTATCACATAGCTTGTGGGAAAATTATACACATCTGGAAAGACACATCCTTTATATAATAATTGATACCTTGTAGCAAAGGAAAGAATAGTTCTCCCGGGGGGGTGGGAGTCTAGACCATAATGTGAAAGAGACTGCATGTCAGGATGGAGACAGTGCTTCAAAAGGATAAGGCCACACATTGACTACTGCTCATTTCATTAGAAAGGGGGTGGGATATTTTGTGAGTAAAAGCTCAAAATATAAGAACAGGACGTAACAGTAGTCATTAACAGAAAAAATAGGATCAGTAGTGGGAATAGGTGGAGGTTGCAAATGTCCCTTTTATTGCTGTAGAGTAGATTACTAGTGTATAACCACATGCAATACTTTATAAAAAAATTCTGTTTACGAATAGCTACATTTTTGTCTGGCCCTGCACCTAATGGAGATCACTGAGCCTAAAGCAAAATATGCTTTATCACATGTTTGTCTTGCTTTGTTTAGTAAGATGACCCTCCACTCCATGATGGGAAGAATCAATACCCTATGAACGCTCTATAAGTAAACAGAAGCTTTTTGATTCTTTTCAAATGTGTAACACTTTTGTGTAATTTATACAGGGCCACTGGTATTACGTGATTATTTGGATTCAGTGTTTTCACATAATTAAAAATTTGCCACACATTCCGTCATCTGCTGCATAATCTTCAGATTTTAACCCAAAAAAAAAAGTTTCCAGCCAAAACACTTAAAAAATTACTAAAAACACAGCAATACATGTTGCCGTTTAGTCGAAAGCTCTTTACAAAGATTGACTGGCCACCTTTTTTTTGTGTGTTGTTTATTGCCATATATGAGTGTTCATCTGCACCAATTGAGGTGCAACCATTTCACAAACGTATTAAGTGTAAAAATGGCAAAATAGTTACATAATACTATCATAAAATGTGCCACGTTCAGCAGCATAATTTACTGAACCGTGCCGCATAATTTGGCCCTTTCTGCATAATTCCAGTGGTCCTGCTTATGTGACTATAGGATGTTTGATGTGGTGCCAAATGCAAAATTCAGAAAGGTGTCAAAATGCTTGACAAGTAAACTGATCTAATCCAGTCAATCAATGGTTCTGCCACCTGCTTTAAAAAACAAACAAATTCCAGCTTCGCTCAAAGTTGAGGGGTGCGTGGAATTCTTATAAAGTAAGATTGCATTGAATGTTTGTGTAAGTATATGCATTCTGGATGTGTTTTCTGTAAAACTGGAAACAATAACTCTGGTGTATTTTTAATTAAATTGTTTTTACAAAAATGACTGTTTTTCCTTTTCATGTTATGTTTCCACCCCAACTAAAACAAATCTGGCAATGAAGGCTGCTGTGACAGCAACATTTTGTAATGTTTTTTCTTTTTATTTATTTTGGCCAAAACAGCACACTTGTTTCTAGTGCTTTTGTGATGCCTTAGAAATATGAGCCCACCTTTCAAGTAATAAAATGCACTACATACAGGAGGCATCGTGGACTAAATATCAGGACTCACTAACCTTTGTGCTTGGACTCCAACAGGAGCAATGCACTTTTCTGTCACTTGCCACTCCCACCAGTGATTACATACACTGGAGTATGAAAGGCTGTGGAGGATCAGGAAAAGAGTAGTGAGATAGAAGAGAAAACTGAGACACATGACTCTTCAAACTGACTCGTCACTTCAGTTGATCAAGGGTATTTGTAAGGTGTAGTAGTTATACAGTAGAAAGAGATTTTGTAACTTGTGATTTAGGTTTCTGTGCTTAATAGTAATTGGTGAATAGATATACCTTAGTATTATGTCTGTGTAACCAACTCTACACTGCTTCCTTTGTTTTGAATACCACATCAAGTATCACACCTATTCACTCTTATTGAAGGTGAATGATCGTTTCTGCTTTTTTAGAACTGTAAAATAATAGAATGGATTAATATTCTGCTGTTACCTTTTAGCAATTCACATGTAGATACTAGAACTCTAATGCATTGTGTATATAATATATATATGCATGTGCAGCACAGTCTGGTCTAAGAATACTTTCTGTTCCGTCACAGGGTAACCGTTTACAATAATGTAACAACCTAACGTCTTAAGGACTTCAGTTAAAATGGTCAAGAAATAGCTGAAAATTCATTTTCATCAACAGCACAACTTTTCTGTATTCCCAATTTTCTTCAAAACAGATCTTTACAAAGCAGCATATCTTGGCAAGGTGGATCTGAAATATTTGTATTAAGGTCTGGGCTCTGGCAACATTGTATTATGATTCACTAGAAAGACCCCTTGAAACATAAGAAACGTAGATCCAATTTTTCCAAGATTCCCATGTTTGTTTGCCTTAAGCCCATGGCACCCTTGCTATGCTACAGGCACCAAAGACTGATTAGAGCTTTGGTTTGCTATAGCTCGGGATAAATGAATATTGCAAGTCAAGAGAGCAGGGCACATGGACTAGGGGGAGTTATGATACTATATTGACTGGGATGAGCTGTAGAGATAATGAAGGCACTGTTGCGATTGAATGTGCCATAATCACAGAGACTCTTCAAGAACTTCAGTGACTGAGCAGGCAGCAACTCCAGGGACTGACTAGGACAGTGTTTCCCAAAGTGTGCGCCATCATAACTAGCCAGGGGCACCGCGCACACTCTGGGAACATTGGAAATGCTTTCACTTTGTGAAAGCAAGACTCGTAGTGGAAAAAAAAATCAAACATGATGGGTTTTACAGTTTACATCGTAACATTGCAAAATCCTAACAAGTTTGATTTATTTGCACTGGGATTCTTTCTCTTTCATACTACTGCACAGCTTCATTCTAAAGCCATGTTATGTTTAGAATGTAGCCATACAGTAGTTAGTATGAAAAAGAAAGCCTCACTCTGCAAATAAATCAGTTGTTAGGTTTGTGCAATGTTGTAAATTGTGAAACCCAACAAGTCAGTGCTTAATTTGTAAATTAAAAATGTGCCAATGCTCTCCTCTGAAATATGTGGCTGCTGCAATTAAATGTGCAAGCATGGAATACAGAGGGAGAGTAATCCCAAAGCCATCTTGGGCTTCTTTTATCCATGTATAGCCTCTCCCTGCCCCTTCAGCTCACTCTTGCAGCTTTCTGATTTCTCCCAATGTGGGGCTCTTCTCTTCTTCTCTTTCTTCGACTTTCCCATGTGTGTCTTTTGATCACAGTAAATGCCTGATGCAGAAAAGTAAGTGGCGGCCCTCAAAAATAAGTGCCGGTGTCCGCCACTGGAAACTATGGTCTCAAATTAAGCACTGCTTCCACTGTGAATATTTCTCTTTCATAGTACTGTACAGCTAGCAAAGCCTCAAGGTAGTTAGAAAGAAAAAGACTTGCAGTGGAAACAAACCAAACATTATGGGTTTTACAATGTACATTGTAACTGCAAAATCATGGCAAGTTTGATTTATTTCCATTGCAATTCTTTCTTTTCATACTACCATACAGCTCCATTCTAAAGACCTTGCGTTTAGGATGAAGCTGTACGACTGTATGAAAAATAACACAGTGCAAATAAATCAAACTTGTTACGTTTTTGTAATGTGCATTTGTGGTCCCGAGTAACCCATGTGGGAATGCCATGTGGGGGAGTCATGGAAGACACACCTGTTGCAGAAGCCCTTTATCCGCTTCATCCCAATTATTTTTAGGGAGGAATATAAAAGTGCTCCAGAGGCCTGGCTTACATCCCGTCACCTGTTAAAAAAAAAAAGTGACATAACTGGGAGCCATATTAAATGGCAAATAAGTCCAGGGCGCCGCAGGCCAAAAAAGTTTGGGAACCACTGGTCTAGGAGTAAAGTTTCAATAAGCAAGAATCATGCCACAGACATCCTTGGCTTCAATACTGCCACTGAGCAATGATTAAGAGTAGTGAGGTACTGTTATTGGAGACAGTGTGCTAGGCGCAGGATGTGCAAAGTGGACACCAGTTCATACCAACACAGTAGCGTCATGAACAGAGACAGACTAGAAATGACAGTAGTAAGATTGTGGTGCCTTCAGTAAGAGGCAGTCTAAGGACTTGAAGGAGCTACGGTGAGTCAATGGGCTCAGTGCTACAATGTTTGCACTGAGCAGTTATTGAAACAGACAGTAATTGTGAAGGACAAAAAACACTCCATCTCCACAACTGTGGAAGTTATAGTGTGACACCTCAGCAATCCAGTCAACAAATTGGGAAATGATTATAAGTCTGCTGATGGGTGCTTTTTGCAGAAGTACCTTCTACCTATACTGAAATTGTTTGAAGTGAACTAGATTTCTTTTGTGCCCAGTATGTTGTTTTACATTACAGGTTGTATAACTCCAGGACTGCAACAACTTTTTTCTTTTTCAAGAGCTCTTCCAGGCACCTGCCCATTGGGACTGCAAATGCGCTCCTGCCACATTTATAGAGTCCTTCCTTAGTCTGGTTCCTCCCTGTCTTCTGTGCCCATGCGTCATACAGGCAACCTAACCTTTCTTCTAAAAGTATTGAGTAAAGGTTAGGGAATATGTCCAGAATCCTTGACCTAGTTCCTGATGGTACACCAAGCCAACCACTGATTACTTCCTGTAATAGCAACAGTTCCCAATGCGTTTACACGTTGCATTCAGTACAAACCTTAGTATGCCTTGTATCCACATCATTCTGATCCAACTTAATATTCTATTGCTTTTAGAAGCTGCATCTTCGCTGTTACTGTTTCACTCATAAGTAACCGGTAGTTCTTTGAAGCTGCTAGGTTTACTTGGTAGTTTTTGGATGCGGTGACTTCCCGTAGCATATGTTTTACCATTCCCTATAGAACCTTTTAAAAGTAACAATATGATGCTCCCCTACCTTCTTTCCTTCCATTCCTCTTGACTCCTCTATTTTTTCCCTACCCCCTTGTTCCTTGCAATTGCTTCCTCACCTTCTAATATCTTCCAACTGTTTTTTCTAAATAGCCAAAGTCACCACCTTGTCTCCTGCCATCCTTAATGTTGCCAGTAGCCTTGTTCCCCCTTCTATAGCCAGAGGACAGTACCGTTACCTGAAGCTCAGCTTCTCTTACCTTCAACCCCATGGTCCATTACTACTAACCACCGGTAGTCCTCCTAGCCATCTACCCAAATGAGTTTTTTTTTTACCCACATTTAACCAATGAGCAAGAAATATTTTGATGTCTAAAACTACTACAGCGTTGGAAAAAATACAGCCTCTCAGTACTTGATTCACACCTCCCTACTATCTGTCTCCCAAACCAAATAATACAAGTGGAACACCTCTACAACTGGTTCTCCTAACAAGGATAACGTGATTTGAATGGCACAGCAGTATCTAAAAGTCAACCATCAAGAATGCTAAAAGACTTCACTATTTCCAGAAGACATCTAAAGCACGGAGTGGGGAGAATTAGGGGGATGGCCCAATTTCATGTGTGCAAGACTTGGGGCTCCCCCATGGTCCTAATATGGCATAACCGGGGCACCCAGAAAATACAGAGAGAAAAGGAAAAATAGCCCGCAGCACAAGGCTGCAGTTGAAAGCATTTGAGAGCTGCTGCTAATGTTATATTCACAAGATCTATCTTAAGAGAGCTCCCCATAATCTCCGGAATGCACCTCTTAGTCTAGAGAATACATTTATTAAATCACTGTGCCAGGCTCGTAAAGGAAAATCAGTACAACTGAAAGTGCACGTTTAAAATGTGCACAATAATGCAATAAAAACATGTACAAATAATCTTCAGTATAAAAACAGCGAATATATATGCAAAGATACAAATACCTATATATATATATATATATATATATATATATATATAAATATTCATACACAAAGCAAATAATTAGTAAAAAGTCATCAACATGGGGCACAGTTTCTCCTTCATCTTTCTCTCAGTAGCTTCAAGTTGTAGACCCCCAAGATCGACTGGAGTGAAAGAGAGATCTACCATCATGGGACGACAGGCGTCAGCGTCCTGTCCCTGAACTGAGGTCTCTGAATCTCTCCACCGTGAATCCTGGGTCTCTTATATCTCTTAAACAAGCGAAGATTTCTAGAAACCTCCTCTTATACCGCAATTTGTTGTTAAAAAATGGTGGCTACTTGAGGTCAGTTTGGAAAGGAACACATTAGAACTGGCCAAAATCCCCAGGTGCCTCTCCCAAAACCAAACCGTTCCCTGCCGTACCATAAACATCATCCTAGCCCATTCTTATCAGCCTAACTCCCAATGTTATACCTTAGCTCTTGATGAGAAAGAACACGCAGACACGTAGAATAAAAACATGAGCAAAAAAACACATTCCGTAACATGGGCATGGAAAAATACTTGCAGCTTTTAACATGGTGGTGAAGCTAAGGCTAAGCTAAATACAAAATGGAGTCTGCAACTGGTGACCGCTAATGTGATGGTGGAGAAGCTAAGTGGAACATTGTGCAACATGGAGTTAGTGGTCAAAACACAAATATCATAAAACTCCACCCTTTGACCAATGACCCCAAAGGTCTAAAGTCAACTTTTTTCCGTCTAAACATTGTAAGCAAATTAGCAGTACATTGTAGACAGCAACATAATATAATAAAGAACGATTACCACAAAAATTCCACCCAAAACCTTACGCAATTGCCCAAAATCAAGGAACCTGTAAACTAACCAGTCCCACCGTCCTTTATCCACATCCTGATTTACTCCTTTCACTAGTATATGTACTGTAGCAATGTAGGCCTGGGTAGATTTAGAGTGGTCTGAAAGGTTAAAAGAACACATGCCTTCAAATTCTGCACACCTGTGATTATATTTTAACAACAGATAGTCTATGGCGGCCTTGTTTTGTAATGCAGCTTTTTTAGTACCACGTACATCCAGTAAAAATTCAGATAAAGCAATAGAAGTGTGATTAATATTTTTAACTATTAGACAACATGCTAACTTGTTGATCAGTCTAGTATTATATACAGCTAAACCAGACACGCCTACAATAGAAAGACTTAAGCTTATGTATTCAGATTTGGATAATAATTGAATATCTGAATCACAATCTACACTTAATTGCATAGTGTCTCTAGGATAACAAGTAAGTATAGAGTTAGATGGAAACATCGAGAGTCCTAAGCGTGTAAAACTTCACTGTCCGCCTGTTATGTTAGCTGGAATATAGGTAAAAGTGAGGTTCCCACATGAGAACAGCCAACCAACTGGCATCTTGACATGCAGCAGTCACTAAGTGATGACAAGCCATGTGATTGGACATATTTTTGCAGTGTGTTCCCATGGCCTATCTTGATGTTTTTTTTTCTTAACGCAATCAAATGCATTTCCCAACATCACAAGGATCGCAGGACATGTAGTAACACATGTCACCAGTAGTAATGTTTGTAATTATCTGAGTGAGATTGTCCCACTTCTTATTGGTTGCTTCTTGCTTGACAGTCCCTGCACTACTCATAGTGACCGAAATGGGTTTCGACATTATGTACTTGCACATCTTTATCCTGGTTAGTGGCATTGAAAATCTCAAAAAATATGCTTGATGGTGTCAGAATGGCGGTTAAACACATTGACAAAACATCCACAGTACTTCTCATGGCGCCCATGCAGAAATCAGATCTGTTGAGCATGGTCTGCACCAAATGAATCCATATATTGTCATTCAGATGCAGCCGGGATGTTTCGCATCGTGATCGATCAATTAGGTTGAAGTTGGGGGTGTTGGGTCCCTCCCGACCCCACACGCACACGCCCGAAAGGAGACCAAATGGCACACTCATGGCAAATGCAAGCTGGAGTATGATGTGTAAAAGAAACAAGTATGATCATTCTCGCAAATAACATTTGTCAGCTGGGATATGTTCCTATTTTTCCTTTCCTGGTTTCATGATCAGCAGGACATTATTGGGGCTCTTTGTCATAATTTCTGCAGGGCCATTTGGGGATCCTACCCACACTTTAGCACCAGGGTTTTTTCAGTTGAACCAAAACCTCCCTCCCAACGTACAGTAAGAAGGGCTGGGGAAGTCCCCTTCCTCACCAATCCTCCATACACTGAAATTATGACAAGTTGGGTGATTCTGTCTCCAATCAGTATGAATGAATCAAATTCTCCGCTAGTCAACAGAATAGTTTTGATATCTCCTTGGTAATCTGCATCAATCACTCCCCCTAAAACCTGAATAGCTTTGAGGGCCAATCCAGATCTGGGAGCAATGAATCCAAAATGCTCCAGGGGAATCTGTGTATTAACACCTGTCTCACACAGTGCCATGTCTTGTGGTTTCAGTCTGTAAGCTTGTAAAGCATGTAAGTAAAGACTGGCAGATTCGGAGTGGCTGCATAAGGAGCTTTATTTCCCAGTACGTGATTGTGTTGATGGCCACATGTGGTTGTATCTGCAAAGCTGGGGTTAGCATTCGCATCAGGGGTGTTTCAGCATTTGTTAATGGTCTGTTATTCAGAATCTGGAGGGCTTCATTTAAATGCTCTCTCTGGTTTTTCGAAGTCCCATCAGATAATTTTTGCAACTGAGCTTTCAGTAAGCCATTCATTCTGTCAATCAGTCCTGAGGTTTGTGGGTGATAAGGAATGTGATGAATCCTCTTGATATTAGGCCAGATGTAGCAAGCCGTTTGCATGGCGCAAACTGCGATTTTCGCAGTTTGCGCCATTCAAACGGCCGAACGCGATGCTCATTCCCAAATTGCGAGTCGGTACCGACTCGCAATTTGGGAATGCGACCCGCAAATAGGAAGGGGTGTTCCCTTCCTGTTTGCGACTCGCATCGCAATTCAGAGTTGATTTGTGACCGCGAATGCGGTCGCAAACCAACTCGCAGTTACCACCAGTGTCACACTGGTGGTAACTCATTCGCAAAAGGGAAGGGATCCCCATGGGACCCCTTCCCCTTTGTGAATGTCGATAAAAATATTTTTTCAGAGCAGGCAGTGGTCCTATTAGAACAGTAGTCCTGCACCAATTTCCCTTTAAAGTGTGACTTACTGTCACTCTGGACCTGGAGTAGCACTCCATAGTATAACATTAACAAGTCCAAAGTTGTGATGGTGTTGTGCTGAGTGGCACCTTTACAAGGGACAGCAATCTGGTAACCACAGTAAGTGTCTACTACTGTGCAGGCATATTGACACCTGCGACTAATCAGTAGTGATCCAATGTAATCAATTTGCTATATCTGTCCTGGTAGCTTTCCTCTCCCCAATTGACTTTTGACAGTTTGCGGGACAGATGTCTGTTGTGTGTGCTGACAAATAGGATATTGCAAAATCACAGTTTTTTTATCGAATCTAGGGGAATGTGCATCCGTCTAATCTCTGCCCACCTGGAAGTGGCTTTTTCTCCCAGGTTTCCACATTTTTGGTGCGCCTATTTAGCCATCCCACCAAGTCAGAATCCTGTGTTGCTACTTCTGCCTATGAGATTTTGGCTTTGTCGTCTGCAAGGGAATTGGATCACCGTTCTAGTGAGTCAATGGGACAAAGAGCATCTACATGATACACAGTAACAGTACTTTGCTCTAGCATTTCTAAAATTTCTTGCCACAAGTCTTTGCCCCACACCTCCTTTGAGTGGATGAAGCAGTTATGTGCATGCCATGTGGGAAGCCAAGTGGCTACCCCATTGGCAGTGGCCAATAATCAGTGTAAATATGACAAGTTCCAGGCAGCTCTTGCTTTAGAGCCTGATCTACAGCGTACAACTCTGCATAGTGGCTACTTTTCCCTTTTCCTGTAGTGGTCAACAACTTTTTGGTGACTCGATTATACGACACCGCTTTACAATGTCTTTTGGTGCCCACGTATTAGGATGAACTACTGGTAAACAATACGTGCTTCCTATCCTCAGGGACAAGGATTGAAATGGCATACCGCACCTCACTGGTGACTCTTTTACCTGTGGTACCTCCTGTACCCTCTTCCTGTACAGGGGCTTGTGACAACTGTTCATGTAGGGTGGCATTGCCTGCCGGTCCTACGCGAGCCCTGTCCTGTATGTACCATTTCCAGCGTATGATACTGTAGTGTAGCCATTTTTAATATAGCTTCATGCACGTTAGTTTAACATACTAGGCCGCTGTGCACTTTGCCCTAGATACATTTTATTCAACCTCGCACTGTTTTTTTACAATAACCAGTTTTACGGTCTTGTTTTTATTTCCTTCTATCTCACTGTTTAGCTTAGTGCAAACACTGTGTTCTCAAATAATGCATTCTTGATCGCCCTGTGCTGCAGTCAAGGCTACAGTCTGGTACATAGCCGGTAAACGTGGTAGAAGTTTAGTCTCCAGTATTCGTAGAAGATACACATTCGTACGTAGGGACATTTTATTACAACATCTGCGTGTTAGTTATAAAAACACTTCTTAGTCCTAGTACAGGTCAGAGGGAGATTCCGACCGGGAACCTACAACTAGATGCTGACTGCCCCGTTGCAGATGCCGATTACAGGCCTTTGCTCAGGTATGAGGGTTGATGTCCTCCCGGGGGAACCTGAAAGGCAGGCTTAGAGCTTCACATGCTGTGCTCAGAATATAACATAGAGAGAACATATTCTAGTTGCACTATGATAGCCTTATTCTTGTGCTTCATCTCATCGTTACTATTTCAATGCTACTGTGTTGTGTAGTTCTGGTTATTGCAGCTCACGCTTTGCAGTCGTTTTATTAAACCAATCTTTAAAACTTAAACTGCCTTTGTCATTTCTATATGAGACCATACCGTGTATGAGAGAACCGGTTGTGACCTGAGTGACCACGACTTCCCTGGGAAGTACTAAAGATGTCATTCGCTCGGCTGCCCAATTGTCTCAAAACCCGGATTTACAGTGACAAGGGTCCTTCACTGTGGGTCAGACTTAGTCCCCCACACTGTGAACGATCTTGCCACTCAAAATCCAGTAGTCTCATTAGGATAATGAAAGCCTACGCGACATGGCGCCGCCAATGTTTGGTCAGGCTCTAATTTTCGGGTCCACCAGGTATATCTCGGTCTCATATAATACAATGACCCCTCAGATCCATATACGGAGACGTCCGTGGCACTGAGGATTTCCACCACTGCTGTATAAGTAACCCTATTTTACAGCAGGTGGTTGTTCAAGCTTGAACCTTAAAAGGAAAAAAGCCCCTGTCTTGGTGTGCCTTCTCTGAACGTTTAGTGCTTTATAATGGCAAATCCCTAGTCTGCACAAATAGCTCTTAATATGAGACAACCACTTACAACACATTTGTTAGCACATGGACTTACAGCACAGGGAGGTCCAGTCACATTTGTGGTGGACGCTCACGCAGCTTATAGAACAGAGCTGTTCTATTCTTGGGTCACATTTCCAGCAGTTGATGGGAATACAAATACATTCCATACATATACAGTTGCGAACGCGCCTGAGTAGTACAGGGCGTACGCATACTTAGAGATACCTTTATCTTATCAAGAACATAATAATTGGCTTGATGGCACCCTACCCCATACAATTTTACCAGTAAGGTTAGTTCCACTAAGTGATGAAGGTCCTACCTGGCATTTATTGGCCACATATACACCTCATCCTGCTGTTGCGAACATAGCGGTAGCTGAGGTTCGACGCTTATATACTGAATTAACAGCAATATATAGACGATTAGTACAATTTGTGATGCAGCCACTAACTACGAAACCAGCGCATGCTGCTCCAACACAACCACATGCAGTAACACCTGGTATAAATCCGGTGACTGTACACTCTATTATGGGTAAAGTCCCAGCAAAACGAAAGGAGACTCTGTTTTGGCTGGCACAAAAAATTAATACGCTGGAGGCGGTATTTCCCCATACGGGACCTCAGGATAAACATAGAATATTAACTATGTGCTTGCCCTTTGGGATGGTTCCTACAGTTGAACACTGTAATACATGGGGCACAGTGTTTGCCGCGCTCTATACAAGGGCACACGGTACACCGACACTAGCCAACCTACCAGAAGTGCTCAAACAAATTCAAGGTGAATACGGGGCTGCCCCGGCCTTAGATTTAGGAATGCAACTGATGGGCAACTTTGCCACGGTTTCTTCAATTATCCTAAGTAATTTTAAAGGGGGAGCAGTTGCACTTGCAGTGCGCATGCATCTTCGTGATGTTCCGCAACAAGATCAGGAGCGGGAACTGCCTAAAATAATAGCGGAAACATATTCCAGTATCGGTTGAGATAGCCCGGGGGCAAGACCACAAAAACCTCAATTTCAGGGAAAAATTAATAAAGACAATACAAAACAGCAACCTGAGGGTCATAAGAAGTGCTGGGAGAAAAAACAACAAACACCTAAAAAAGAAGGGAGAATCTCCATGTACGGAGACCCCACATAATAGGTATAATCTCAGAAATAGAATATAAAAACGCCTGATAGATATCAATATACTGATACACGCCAATCTCGTTCCTTTCAGGACTCATCGGAAAAGAGAAATGAGAGAAGTGGGCGAGCAGAGCGGAGGACAGAGTACGTGAAACTGAGACAGGAATCACAACGCTCTTCTGAGGTTTCTGTCAAGAAGGAAGAGAAACTGGTACAACAAAAACAACAGTTTAAAAAGAAAAAAGTGGCAGCAGTCTCAGTTAGACATGCCACTCAGGAAGCGGGTTCTCTTGAAGAACAAGAACTGGGCTCTAGCACTCCTAGACAGCGCGGCAGAGGTCACAATAGTTCGCCGGAATCTTCTAGAGCATCTGGAGGTGAAAGCAACTGATGACTTCATACTAGTAGAAACAGTAGACATGCGTGTCTCCGAACCCGATAGGGTGTATAGAGTAAGTCTACAATTGGAAGGAGACATTGAACGCACCATACACGCAATCTTTTGGGATCGTGTGGTTAAAATATACAACATTTTGTTGGCCAAACAAGATTGGCCATCTGATTTTGTCTGCACATGTCCAGTTGGGGAGGAGGTTATTAAACCTTCCTTCTTGCCCCTTGTTCCAGAGGAACTCACTGAGTCCTATTCTATAGAATAGGCTCTCACACAGGCACCTGCATTATATAGAAATCACGTATGGTGGGACAGGGATTCCCCATACCATGTAATTCCCATTAAAGGTGAACCTCAGCCACAACCGCAGTATCACATGAAGCAAGGGCACCGGTGAGAGAAATACTTACACAATTAGAATAAGTACCAATACTTCATGGGAAGTATGCTGAACGCTGAAGTTAAAATTCCAAGCGTAGGCATACGTGAAATCCCCAATAAAGTTGTAAGGCCACAATTGATTAAAGCAGCGCATGAGGGGGTGGCACCTGCACATGCTGGCGTGGCAGCTACAATTTCGCTATTGCAGGCCTGTTATTGGTGGCCTGGTCTCTATAAAGAGACTAAGCAGTATGTCCTTTGTTGTGACATCTGTCAACAAATAAAAGTTTCAACAGCTAAGCGCCCGCCGCAGACACCCCTCTTAATATCAAACAGACCGTTACAATGTGTGTACTTGGATCATTGCGGTCAACTAACACCGGATAGTGCATACAAATATATACTAGTCGCTGTGGATTCTTGCTCCAGATTTGTGTGGGTGTGGCCACAACGCTCAGCTGACGCTCAGACTGTTATTGAAGATTTGCGAGTCTTTGTCGGTACATATGCAGTTGCGGCGTTCCATTCGGACCAGGGCCCTGCTTTTGCCTTAAGGGCATTCAGGGACACCATGGCTTCGTTGGGGGTCCAGTTCCAGTACTCGTCTCCATTTCATCCAGAGGGAAATTCTGTCGTGGAGCGATTAAACCGCGATTTAAAGCAATCCTTAATAGCCAGAGTCTTAGGTATGGGTCGTAGTTGGCTAACCCACCTGTATGTAGTTCAGAGAGCACTAAATAACCTGCCTAGAAGGTCCCTGGGGGGTCATACTTCATATGAGTGCCTGTTCGGAACACAAATGTTTGTTCCGGATCTTGATGGTCCTGGTGTGGAGGCGGAAGAGACACCTTTTGACATAAATGATCGTGTCACTGTTTTACAGGAATTACAGCAGTTCCGTGAAGATAACTCTTCTAAAAGTGCTGCCTCCACAGGAATTAAGGATGTGCCAGTAACAGCTACCGGCTGGATTCCCAGGGTTGGGGATCTTGTGCGTGAAAAGGTTGCAGTGAAAAAAGAATTTGGCCCTTCTTATCGTGCACCAGTCCCTGTGTTGGGGATACACGGTACCAGAATTGTTATTCTACCCCCGTTGCCAGGTGCCAAAGAAAATCGCTTTGTTTCTATTGACAATGTCAAGTTACAACATGTGGCCGATTCTACACAGCCGACCAAGAAGAACGTCCAGTAGTTCCTGAATCCCTCTCACTACTGGAGAAGAAGTTCCGCTTCAAGTTGTCTATACCAACACTGTTGACTCTCCGAGCTTGGAGAGGGTAGATGATGATCTCGCATTAGTTCCACCAACAACTACCAACTTAGAAACATTTGATCAAGTCACCATGACTACAAACGTGACGGATGGTGCTGTCTACAGTGTACCACCGCTGAAAACACCAACTCCTCCATTGACTACGGCAACGCCTTTTGCACGAACTGCCTCTGGTTACTTTGCCGACAACAACGATGGTCTATCGGACTCGTTTGCCTCTTCGACTGCTGACCTGTCAGGTCCACATAAGCTGATACGTTGGCTCAAAGATACGTATTTTGTTTTTCCATGGAACTATCTGTGGCTTTTATTGACTATGTTAGCATTTTATCTTTGGATCAGGTTTGTCATTACCTTTTTTCTGTTGATACATGGTCATTTTCTTCCCGAGAGATCAGCGGTTGAACAGGTGGAGGAGGTGTTGAAACCACATTTTTCATCACATAAGGTTCGAAGAGACTTGTCCTTTGTGAACATTCCTGCAGTGCCAATTCCAGATGGGATTGTGTAGGATAAAGTAATGTTTGATATATATGGTCCCACTGAAATAATTCAAATACCGTATGTGCTGAAGTTATCTATGAATGATATAGTAATACCAGGCATTGTATCTGATGACTGGGATGTGAAGACAGTTGACTCAATGATGACAGAGATTGTAATATTATACTGTCTATGAAAATGAGGATGTTTACCAGTTTAAAGACAATTATGGTGACATGTTTTGCTATAATTATTATGGGCACCATTTCATACGTAAAGCGAGCAGTCCAAAAACGATATTTGACTATACGCAATGGGAACATTGCCCAACTCCTCCGCAAGGGAGTTCAAAAACTAATTTTTATAAATTTACGTATTTTTCTGGGCATCATCAAAAGAATGCTGAGTCATATTATTTTAAGATAACTCCGACTAGGGATAAACAAATGTTGTTGACCAACACAAAATGTATATATTCGGACTCCTTTGTTTCCCGGTTATCAATTGGAGGTTATGAATATTGGTCACAAAATGTTGATTTGAAGAGTGTTTGGGGAACACAAAATTGGCAAACAAGGGGTAGAGAAACATTGTTTAGAGCCTGTCTCATTCCCGTTCAAATGATTTTTTTAAACGAAACAGTACAACAGACCAGTTGCTTAGGCTTAGCTACGATCAGAGAATTAAACATGCCCAGTATACCTGCCCCGGCTAAATTTAATAATTGGCAAAAGTACACAAATGCAACTTTTAGTGAGCTTAGTGAATGGGTCCAGAATGGTACATTTAAAACTTCACTGACACGCCCAGGCGGGTGGTTATTGTGGCCAATAGATACCAACGGGTGTCATCAACATTTTGTCACCTCCTCAGGGGGTTTCCGAACGAGTAGGTCAGACCCTCGCTATATATCACCAGAACATGCTGAAATAATCACAACATATAGGGGGTCATTCTGACCTCGGCGGTAAAAGGCCCTTACCGCCGGTCAGAACTCCACCATACTACCGCCGCGGCCGCGGTAAACCGCCACGTCATTCTGACCACCAACTGTGAATCCGCCAAAAACCCGACATCCAAGGAAGGCCGCCTCATCAGCGGGCCGCGGAAAACTGGAGATGACCAAACCTCCACCGCCACGCCAACACAAACACGCCCATGCCATTCTGACCCACGAATCCACGCGGCGGTCTTTCAACCGCGGTATTCCATTGGCGGTACACACCGCCGCGGTCAAAATACACACACAGCTCCAAAACACAGCCACATTGGACAATTTGAAATACACACACCTGACACACATACAAACAACACTCCCACACATCCAATCAACTATAAAACACACACCCACATCACCCACAAACCCCTACGACCGAAGATCAGAGACGAAGGAGAGAGAGACACATCACAGAATAGAGAGCTACATCACACAGAGGCACACTACACCATCACACACACCACATAGAAGCACAAAGCACCACACACCAACACACTCTTCACCATATACACCACCCCACACCTCATCCACACCACCCCATGGCACCCCAAAGGCACCCACGCTTTTCGGACCAAGAACTCCGGGTCATGGTGGAGGAAATCATAAGAGTTGAACCCCAGCTCTTCGGCTCACAGGTGCAGCACACCACTATAGCCAGGAAGGCGGAGCTATGGCAGCGGATCGTGGACAGGGTAAACGCGGTGGGACAGCATCCCAGAAATCGAGACGACATCCGCAAACGCTGGAACGACTTACGGGGAAAGGTGCGCTCGATGGTCTCGCGACACAACATCGCAGTGCAGAAGACTGGCGGGGGACCCCCACCCACTCCACCCGAATTCACAGCATGGGAGCAAGAGGTACTAAACATCCTGCATCCTGATGGCCTCGCTGGAGTACACGGAGGAATGGACTCTGGTAAGTACAATCTCAACTACTTCACCCCCCCCCCCAGCATGCTAACCCCCACCACCACCCTCACCCCCAACCCCCCATCACACATCCTCCCTGAGAATGTCTCTCCAGCACAACCCACCCAACACCAACCCCTGCATGCCACCACAAACTATGGACACCCATCACCTAAGCATGACCACTGCACATACCCCCCCCCCCAAAACACCCCCACAACACCTCCCCCAAGGGAATGACAGCACTGGGGGACAAGGGCACCCATAAATCGCACACAATAGCACACACAGAAACAATAACCATACTCTCTTACCCCATGCAGGACCCGAACGCCAACACACCGGCCAGGAGGGTCCAGAAATGTCCATTCCCCCCCCCCGGAAGAGGCTCCCAGTGATGACAGCAGCTCTGTCGACCTGGAACCTGATGACCAGCCCGGACCATCGGGGACCTCTGGACAGTCGGTTCCCCACACACAGGCCACAGCAGACCCAACCCCCTCTGGGAACAACAGCACAGCTCCCACCCAGCGGGCCCATGCCTCTGTCTCTAGGACAGGTCAATCAGCGGTGTGTCTGCCACTACAGGGCACCCAGGCTAACCCACCACCCCAACAACAACAGGGACCTGGGGGCAGTGGTAGTGGGCACACCGTCCAGGGGACAGAGGCCGGGGGAAACAGGGCAACTCGGAGGGCTGCTGTGCGACAGGGGGGGGAGGAGAGGCCCAGGGAACCGACTCTCCAAGAGGCCCTCACCACCATCATGGCAGCCTACCACCACTCCCAAGAGACGATGGCGACGGTACTGGCCAGGTTCCAGGAGATCCAGGCACAGCAGGAGGAACGCTACATGGGGTTCACCAATCATCTCACCAACATCTCTACCGCTATGGGGAGCATAGTCCAGGCCCTCAACCGGATAGAAGACACGTTGCGGGACCATGTGGCACCACACAGGGCCCCTGTCAATAGCCCGGACCAGGAACAGCCTACCACCTCCGCCGGTGCTAGTGGACAGGAGGCCCCACCACAACGACAGGCCACCAGAACCCCACCTCCTGCTGAAGAACAACCACCCCGCAAGAGGAGCCTGAGATCCAAAAAAAAGACAGAGTAGGATGTCAAGACCCCCGCCAGCATGAGATACCCCCTGAAGTCATCCCACTGTCCCACATTGCCACCCTGTCCAACCTTGAACTGCCCCTGCTCCATCCTTCCACAGGCATATGGACAATGCACCTGTGAGACTGAGAACTGGACTCTGCCATGGACATTACTCCACCCCCACCCATCACCGTGTTAATATCATGTACCATTATCTAGCACCAAAAATAAATCACTCAATGCACTGAAATCATGCTGGAGTCAGGCTGTATTATTTACAAATGTATAACACATTACCGATCAATAATGTTCTGTTAACTTTGTGCTGAACACATACCGAGATCAATAAGCATTAGTCCATGGGCTAACCAAGCAGAAGTCACGCAGTGGGTCATACAGCACTGAAAAGGCAAGGGAAAATCAAACATCAGTTTTAAAGAACTGGGGGGTCATAGACAAAGTTGAGAAGCTGGAGGCTTTCAGGAAAATTAAAATGGCGTGTGTGATTCTTACCTGTGTGCTACTGAAAATACTGTTGGATAACTCTGTCCCTGTTGTCTGTGTCGTCCTCTGAGTCTTCCTCCTCTTCACTCTCCACAGGCTCCACAGCTGCTTCAACACCACCATCTGGACCATCCTCCTGCAGGAAAGGCACCTGACGTCGCAATGCCAGATTGTGAAGCATACAGCAGGCCACGATGATCTGGCACACCTTCTTTGGTGAGTACATCAGGGATCCCCCTGTCATATGCAGGCACCTAAACCTGGCCTTCAGGAGGCCAAAGGTCCTTTCTATGATCCTCCTAGTTCGCCCATGGGCCTCATTGTACCGTTCCTCAGCCCTGGTCCGGGGATTCCTCACTGGGGTCAATAGCCAAGGCAGGTTGGGGTAACCAGAGTCACCTATTAGCCACACACGTTGTCTCTGTAGCTGTTCCATCACATAAGGGATGCTGCTATTACGCATCACATACGCGTCATGCACTGAACCAGCGAACATGGCATTCACATGGGAGATGTACTGGTCAGCCAAACAGACCACCTGGACGTTCATAGAATGGTAACTTTTCCTGTTTCTGTACACCTGCTCATCGTCTTTTGGGGGGACTAAGGCTACATGGGTCCCATCAATGGCACCAATTATGTTGGGAATATGTCCAAGGGCATAAAAATCACCCTTTACAGTGGGCAAATCAACCTCCTCAGGGAATATAATGTAACTCCGCATGTGTTTCGTCAGGGCAGACAACACTCTAGACAAAACTTTTGAAAACATTGGCTGAGACATTCCAGATGACATGGCCACTGTTGTCTGGAATGAGCCACTTGCAAGAAAATGGAGGACTGACAGCACCTGCACCAGAGGGGGAATTCCTGTGGGTTGGCGGATGGGGGACATCAGGGCTGGCTCCAGCTGGGCACACAGTTCCTGGATAGTGGCACGGTCAAGTCGGTATCGTAGTATGATGTGGCGTTCTTCCATTGTCGACAGGTCCACCAGCGGTCGGTACACGCGAGGATTCATCCTTCTCCTCGCAAGTCCCAGCGGACGGTGCCTAGGAATGACAACATGGAGCACAGAGTCAAGCTAATCACTGGTACGTTCACCACAGCTTGCATAGCACACGGTTATCTATGTATTGAAAGGCGTGTATGTGTGGCAATGCAAGGCCTAGGCCTGTGTGTCGCAGTAGAAATTATGCCATGTGGGCCCTTGAAATGGCGGCTGCCTGACCTGTGAAGTGGGACAATGGGATGTGAGGTCACTGCGCTGGCGGAGCACACCGTGGCGGTAGGCGGTCGAAGACCGCTATACGGAGCCGCATTGGATAACATTGAAGCCTATGGGTTTCAGGAGCCAATGACGATGTGCGCCGGCGGTCGCAGTACGCACCGCCGCGGTACGCACCGCCGCGGGCGTGACCGCCATTTTATATCTGCTTAATCACTCGAGACCTGATCATCCACAGGAGAGGACCTATACTGCAAGTGCTGCTGTGAACTCGGTCTGGAAGAGACAATGGCTGCTGCGACTGGGGAAAGGGCCCCTGCCTTCACGTCTGAAGAGTTGGAGAAGCTCGTGGATGGGGTCCTCCCCCAGTATGCGTTACTCTACGGTCCTCCAGACCAACAGGTGAGTACACCGGGTGCACATGGAATGGGCGATGCCTGTGTGGAGTGGGGTGGATGTAAGTTGGTGGGGTGGGGGGCGAATGAGGAGTGCAACGCACGACAGATGAGAGCATGTGCTATATTGCAAGGTTGGGGAGGGGGGGCCAATCACATCTAACATGCAGTAAGTTGATTAATGTTTCCTTCCCACCCTGTACATGTCACATAGGTCAGCGCCCATCAGAAAGTCGAGATTTGGCGTGCCATCGCCAAGGAAGTCCGGGCCCTGGGGGTCCACGTCAGACGGGGCACCCACTGCCGCAAGAGGTGGGAGGACATCCGCTGCGGAACCAGGAAGACCGCTGAGTCACTGCTGGGGATTGCCTCCCAACCTAGGAGGGGTGCCAGTCGTACCCTGACCCCCCTGATGTCCCGGATCCTGGCGGTGGCCTACCCTGATTTGGATGGGCGCTTGAGAGCATCACAGCAGACACAAGGGGGCGAGTATCAGCACATTCTGCTATCTTTCTGCGCAGTGGAGGCGTCTGGGTGGGGAGGAGGGTTGTGGGTGACATTAGGCCAGGGCGCTTTCTGTAGTGTAGTCCTCTCCCTTAGGCATGGCCCTGTGCTCCCGGCCCCCACCTCTGTAGGGTGACAAGTACAGCTATTGATGGTCCAGCCTCACATGTGTGCGTTTGTCGTCTCTTGACCTGTTGTCCTAGTCAGAAGTACTGAGTAGTGTACCCCGAATGCGCGGCTTAGTGCATGCGGCTCCTGTGTCTGTCCTCTCCGCCAACGGTGTTGACATTGCATGCACTCAACCAGGTCTTCTTTTTCTCCCCCCACCCTTCTTCTTCATCTTCTTGTGCATGTGTGCATTAGCATCATCAGGCGGAGGAGATTTGGCATCGGAGCACGAGGGAGCTGCAAGCCACAAGGCCCCGGTGGGCCCAGGAACAGACACCGAGGGCACCAGTGAGCCGGAGGGCGAGGGGAGCACCACAACGGGGACTGGTGGTGAGAGCAGCGACACAGACACGTCCTCGGATGGGTGCTCCCTAGCGGTGGCGGCAACATCCGTGCCCCCCGCCTCTACAGGTACAGCCGCCACCCAGCGCACCAGCCCCACCCTCCCTGCAGCCCCTCAGCCTACGCTCCGTGCCCGCTCGCCCAGGAAGGCGGGCGTCTCCTTCGCCCCAGGCACCTCAGCCCCTGCCCCTGTCACCCCTGCTGCCCTCAGTGCGGAGCTCATTGACCTTGTGAGGACGCTCATTGTTGGGCAGACTACCCTTTTGAATGCCATCCAGGGGGTAGAAAGGGAGGTGCATCGGAGCAATGCCTACCTGGAGGGCATTCATTCGGGTCAGGCTGCCCATCAACGATCGTTCACTGCTCTGGCCTCAGCACTGACGGCAGCCATTGTCCCTGTTTCCAGCCTCCCTCTTCTGACTGCCTCCACCCTGTCTCTGTCTCCTGTTCCTCAGCCTATCCCATCCACACCATCTGACCAGCCTGCACACACCTCAACACCCAAGGGCAGCTCATCCAGACACAAGCACCACAGATCCCACAAACACTCACCCAAGCAACACCCAGATGCAGACATTCCAACAGTCACTACCACCCCTGTGTCCCCCTCCTCCTCGTCTCCCTCCTCCCTCCCTGTGACGTCTACACTCACACCTGCATGCACACCAACATCAGCCAGTGCTTCCATCACCACCACACCCTCCTGTACAGTCCGCACGCGTGCAGTCACCACCCCCACTGCCATTTACACGTCCCCTGTGTCCTCTCCCACTGTGTCTGTCACCACCTCTTCCAAGACACACAAACGCAGGCAGCCACCCACCCAACAGACATCCACCTCACGACAGCCTACAGCACCAGCACCTTCACCCAATGACAGCACACCTGACTCTCCTACAACCACATCCTCTTCCTCCACTCCCATCATCACTTCTCCTACCCTTTACCTTGGCCCTAAAAAACTTTTCCTGGCTAATCTTGACCTCTTTCCCTCCGATGACCTACCCCCTCCATCTGCAAAGAGTCCCAAGAGCACCACAGCCACCACCAGCCCAGCTTCGGGTGTCACTGTTGTGCATGGGTTCTGGAGTCCACCCTTTGCCAGCAGTGACACCTCCATCAGCAGCAAGGACACATCCAGCCCCCCCCCCCCGGCAAGAGGACCAGGAAACACAAGGGCCGCCGTGCGAGGACTGACACGGCTGCCCCCAAGGAGCAGAGTTCGCCCACTTCACCAGCCACAACATCTAGGGGAGGCAAGGGCCCGAGAGCCCCATCTAAGGAGCGTAAGGGCAGCAGGGCGGAGAAGTCAGCCAGCAGGAGCGCGGAGCAGGTGGGCCCCACATGCCACATCCCAGCTGTAAAGCAGGACACCAAAGGGCCCAGGACTCCGTCACCGAAGGGTCCAGAAACATCACGGTCGGAGGGCGACTGAGCAGGGAGTCCAGCCCAGGTCTGGCTCCCTTGAACCTACTGGATGTGCACCGCTGAACAGGGCCCGCCGTGCAGAAGAGCACCGCTGAACAGGGCCCGCCGTGCAGAAGAGCACCGCTGAACAGGGCCCCGCCGTGCAGAAGAGCACCGCTGAACAGGGCCCGCCGTGAAGATAGGCACCGCTGAACAGGGCCCCGCCGTGCAGAAGAGCACCGCTGAACAGGGCCCCGCCGTGCAGAAGAGCACCGCTGAACAGGGCCCGCCGTGCAGAAGAGCACCGCTGAACAGGGCCCGCCGTGAAGATAGGCACCGCTGAACAGGGCCCGCCGTGCAGAAGAGCACCGCTGAACAGGGCCCCGCCGTGCAGAAGAGCACCGCTGAACAGGGCCCCGCCGTGCAGAAGAGCACTGCTGAACAGGGCCCGCCGTGCAGAAGAGCACCGCTGAACAGGGCCCGCCGTGAAGATAGGCACCGCTGAACAGGGCCCGCCGTGCAGAAGAGCACCGCTGAACAGGGCCCCGCCGTGCAGAAGAGCACCGCTGAACAGGGCCCCGCCGTGCAGAAGAGCACCGCTGAACAGGGCCCGCCGTGCAGAAGAGCACCGCTGAACAGGGCCCGCCGTGAAGATAGGCACCACTGAACAGGGCCCGCCGTGCAGAAGAGCACCGCTCCGCTGGGCACCGCCGTCTCAAGCACCGCTCCGCTGGGCCCTTCCTGTCAAGCACCGCTCCGCTGGGCCCCGCCGTCTCAAGCACCGCTCCGCTGGGCCCTGCCGTCTCAAGCACCGCTCCGCTGGGCCCTTCCTGTCAAGCACCGCTCCGCTGGGCCCTTCCTGTCAAGCACCGCTCCGCTGGGCCCTTCCTGTCAAGCACTGCTCCGCTGGGCCCTTCCTGTCAAGCACCGCTCCGCTGGGCCCTTCCTGTCAAGCACTGCTCCGCTGGGCCCCTCCTGTCAAGCACCGCTCCGCTGGGCCCCGCCGTCTCAAGCACTGCTCCGCTGGGCCCTTCCTGTCAAGCACCGCTCCGCTGGGCCCTTCCTGTCAAGCACCGCTCCGCTGGGCCCCGCCGTCTCAAGCACCGCTCCGCTGGGCCCTTCCTGTCAAGCACCGCTCCGCTGGGCCCTTCCTGTCAAGCACCGCTCCGCTGGGCCCCGCCGTCTCAAGCACCACTCCGCTGGGCCCTTCCTGTCAAGCACCGCTCCGCTGGGCCCCGCCGTCTCAAGCACCGCTCCGCTGGGCCCTTCCTGTCAAGCACCGCTCCGCTGGGCCCTTCCTGTCAAGCACCGCTCCGCTGGGCCCCGCCGTCTCAAGCACCGCTCCGCTGGGCCCTTCTGTCAAGCACCGCTCCGCTGGGCCCCGCCGTCTCAAGCACCGCTCCGCTGGGCCCCGCCGTCTCAAGCACCGCTCCGCTGGGCCCCGCCGTCTCAAGCACCGCTCCGCTGGGCCCTTCCTGTCAAGCACCGCTCCGCTGGGCCCCGCCGTCTCAAGCACCGCTCCACTGGGCCCCGCCGTCTCAAGCACCGCTCCGCTGGGCCCTGCCGTCTCAAGCACCGCTCCGCTGGGCCCTTCCTGTCAAGCAACGCTCCGCTGGGCCCCGCCGTCTCAAGCACCGCTCCGCTGGGCCCTGCCTGTCAAGCACTGTTTATGGTTCACTGTGCCCACCATGCCTCTTCCTTGACCAGTGGAGACTGTCATCCACCTGATGGACTGTGGCTTTGCACTCCCCAGGATGGCAGAGTGGGCAACCCACCCACTGTAGAGACTTGAGAGACTGTGGCTTTGCACTCCCCAGGATGGCAGAGGGGGCAAGCCACCCACTGTAGAGACTTGAGAGACTGTGGCTTTGCACTCCCCAGGATGGCAGAGTGGGCAACCCACCCACTGTAGAGACTTGAGAGACTGTGGCTTTGCACTCCCCAGGGTGGCACAGTGGGCAACCCACCCACTGTAGAGACTTGAGAGACTGTGGCTTTGCACTCCCCAGGATGGCACAGTGGGCATGGTGGCCCCTTCGTGGACCTGGCGTCGTGGACTCATGTGGCTGTGGTGCCCCCCCCTTCCCTTCCCCCTGAGGTGCCTGTAGTTTTTTCATCAGATGCCCCTGCAGTGTTCTCTCCAAAGGACTCAGGTCTCCTGTGTGGGCTTTGCCCTTGTGTCGCTACACTGTAGCCCACGGACTGTTCTATTTAACTTTGATGTAGAGGACTAATTGCCTCGGTTCTCCATGGCAGTGTGTATAGTATTATTTTGTTATGGATATTTTGCATAGTTGACCGATACATATCAGAGTCTATTTTTTATATAAATTTTTCTTCACAATTTAATTATGTCTTTGCATTTTTCAGGGGGGTTTGGGTGGTGTCACTGTGCATTGTTGCTCTGCATTGGTGTGTACATAGTTTGGGGGGGTGGGGGTCGCATATGTGTGTGCCCGTAACCTTTCCTCCTCCCCCCTCCCGTGTGTCGTAGGTGCAGTACTCACCGTTGTCGTCTGCGCCGGCGTTCGTACTCGTGGTAGATGAGAAGGTAGACGAGAGCAGGTAGGATGTTTAATTTGGGTTCCATGCTGTCCTCCGTACTCGTGGAGTGTGTTTTGGTGAGCGTTTTCCCATCCGTAGTCTGTTTCTGCCGTGTTTTTATCGGCGGGGCTCCCGCCCCGGAAAAGGTGGCGGATTGGTGAGTTGTAATACTGTGGGCGGTACATTGTCTGCCGCCTGCCTGATGGCGGTGACCGCCGCGCTGTTTGTCTGTACCGCCGTGGCGGTCGGAGTGTTAATGTGGCGGGCTGTGTTGGCGGTTGCCGCCAGGGTCAGAATTCCATTTTTTGGACCGCCGGCCTGTTGGCGGGTTGGCCGCCGCTTTATCACCGACCGCCAGGGTTAGAATCACCCCCATAGTGTAGGAAAATTGTGCCAGCAATGGCTAAAATTATCCTCGCTAGATGCAGTTAAGACACATCTCACTCTCTTGTCTAATAACACTGACTTACAAGATTTTTTGTCAGGCCCGAAGATACCACGTAGGAAGCGTTTCATGTATGAAGTATACAATTAAATATGGAAACTTTCTCAACAAGAGGCTGCAGCCCGGCTAAGGCAGATAGATCAGGAAAATATGAAAAAGGCATTAGCTGTTGTGGATAATGGAATTCATACCTTGTCCGACCGGATATATACAATTAACAACATTGTTTCTTCTTCTATAGACATTATACGATCTGATATGTCTTCTTTATATCATGGACAGAGTCAGACCAGGTCCATTATGCAGTTGGGTTGGACGCTTCAGACGTTGAAGGCGGGTCGCGTTCCGTGGCAGCACATCAGTGCCAGGGAAATATTTGTTTCCTTTAATTTGACGCGACAACAACAACTAATGGCTAAGAAAGAGGCGACTTATGTCATGCTCAACATTGAAAAGTTAGAAAGATTGCCTTTTACCGTGGCCGAGATTCCCTCAGCAGAGTGGTTCATACAGGGGGTTATTAATCTGCCTATTTCTACATTACAATTCACTTCTTGTTTGAAACATGTTCCAGTAGACAGATATGAAAAGTTGGGAGATAGTTACATCCATGAGGTGTGGGAGCTTCCTTTCTCGTACAAATGCCTCAATGGCATGAAAGAATTCTTTCTTAGCAGTAGTGAATGTGAGACTTCAGTCAGCCATTCGATGATTTGTAAGCAGCTGTCCTTGCATGGGGCATGTAATGCCTCGGTTGCGAACTTGGCTTGCTATCTGCAGGGAGTTCCAGTTCCCTTGATTAGACGCACGTTCCAGGTGCTTTCAAACGGCAGCCACGTCCTCCTCAATAGTGAAGACCGTTGTGGCATGCGGGCCGGAATAGTTTACGTTGTTTCGGTCACTAAGGTCGTTACTTGCTGCGGTAACGTGTTGTTTCCCCCCACTAAAATTAGGGAGGTAGAAGATATTTGGCCTCACATTGCTACTTCCAAGGTGAATTTTGACAAGTTAAGAAGACTGAAGGCTTTATTGTTTCAGAAGCATGTGGCCCTTACATCTGCACGCAAGACCTACGCACTTCAGGTGGCAAGGTCATCGGCGGAAATACAGTCCCTGTTAAATACTAACTTTCCGAGACACTTTGGTGAACTCGTGTGACGTATATTTAATGCATCCAGCATGGCTGGATTAGCACATTTTTCAAAGCTGTTGGTATTGGTTTCGTTCACACCTTTTCTTCCATATTCGGTTTAATACCTTCGGCTATTCATTCAATTTTCTGAAGCATTTTTTGGGGATTTCCGATAACTTTGGCTTTATTAGCCGGCATTTTGCTGTTGCTGTTGTTTTTCCTCAATGGCTGTCCCGCCACAACAAGGACGAATGTGGGCGCTCCCATCAGCGCAGCTGTGTCGTGAACGCATGATGCAGCACTTTGGAGCAACACTCCTGGAACATTTGGAGTGTGACTGGTCTCTGTCATTCAGACCGGGTTTGGATTGTGTGCAACCCGTGTTTCGGTGCCGTTGGTGCTCTTTTGAACATGCACTGGACGTTTGTGTCTCACAGCAACGCCCCCCAGTGATTGATGCTGATCTGTTGATGTTCTCGATTAGGGTTCATTACCAGACATGCGCGCTGCGGCTGCGTTTGCTTAGAGAAGCTGATTACGAGATACCTTTCCTGGTGGAAGTTGATATTAACTCGTTCGGAGGCACTGCACAGGATGCCGCCTTGGTTAACACTGGGGCTCTGGAACCCACCTGCTCCTTGATAGTTTTTGGTCTGGATTTTACCGGTTTTGTCATCTGCAGAGGTGGAGAATCTCCTGCTTTCCATGACTGATGCTTGATTTGGACTTCTTCTAAATTGACATTTTTACTTTGAATTTGGCGTTTGGTCGCATGCTCATTTTTAAATTTGCAAATTAGTATGCTTGTGTGTCCTCTTAACTTGTTAAAATTTGAATAGGGTTTTAAATATCTTTTAGCTTAGGGCATTTTAGCTTCAGCTTAAACCACTTTCTACCGACAAGAGGAGGGTGTAATGTAGCCATTTTTAATATAGCTTCATGCACGTTAGTTTAACATACTAGGCTGCTGTGCACTTTGCCCTAGATACATTTATTCATTTACAATAACCAGTTTCACGGTCTTGTTTTTATTTCCTTCTATCTTACTGTTTAGCTTAGTTCAGCACTGTGTTCTCAAATAATGCATTCTTGATCGCCCTGTGCTTCAGTCAAGGCTACAGTCTGGTACATTGTCGGTAAACGTGGTAGAAGTTTAGTCTCCAGTATTCGTAAAAGATACGCATTCGTACGTAGGGACATTTTCTTACAACATCTGCGTATTCGTTATAAAAACATTTCTTAGTCCTAGTACAGGTCAGAGGGAGATTCCGACCAGGAACCTACAACTAGATGCTGACTGCCCCGTTGCAGATGCTGATGCAGATTACAGGCCTTTGCTCAGGTATGAGGGTTGATGTCCTCCCGGGGGAACCTGAAAGGCAGGCTTAGAGCTTCACATGCTGTGCTCAGAATATAACTTAGAGAGAACATAATCTAGTTGCACTATGATAGCCTTATTCTTGTGCTTCACTCTTATCGTTACTATTTCAATCCTACTGTGTTGTGTAGTTCTGGTTATTGCAGCTCACGCTTTGCTATCTAAAATGCAGTTGTTTTATTAAACCAATCTTTAAAACTTAAACTGCCTTTGTCATTTCTATATGAGACCATACTGTGTATGAGAGAACCGGTTGTGACCTGAGTGATCACGACTTCCCTGGGAAGTACTAAAGATGTCATGCGCTCGGCTGCCCAATTGCATCTTCCCTTTGGGAGAGATGAGGCACTGCTAGTTAGCCGGACCAAAACCCGGATTTAGAGTGTCAAGGGTCCTTCACCGTGGGTCAGACTTAGTCCCCAACACTGTGAACGATCTTGTTGTTTAAAATCCAGTAGTCTCATTAGAATAATGAGAGCCTACGCGACATTACTAGCTTCTTCTGCATGTCCTATACGGTGCATTTTAGGTGAAGTCATGACTCACTGCATTATTGGTATCTCAGGTCTCAAAATTACATTATGACCTAGTGTTATTTGCTCAGTATCCACTAGAACCCAATAACAGGCCAAATGCTGTTTTCAAAGGGAATACAGCGCTCCCCAGAGTCAGGTAGTTTCCTAGTCCAGAACACCGGGTGCACCTTCGTCCTTCCTTGTTTTTGCCACATACTCCAATTTGCATATTGCCCCTGAACAGTTACATGCCATTCAGTGTCTCCCTCCTGCACTGACCACAAGTCTAAAGCCTGTTGAATTGCTTCTTTTTGCTAAATCAAAAGCACACTGCTGCTCTTCATACCATTCAAACTCATGTTTCTTCCTAGTCACTTTGTACAGAGGGGACAAAATCTGACTCAAATGAGGGATATGCTGTCTCCAAATACCAAAAATTCCAATGAATCTCTGTGTCTCCTGCTTAGTGCGGGGACTGGCAAACTTGAGAATCTTTTGCTTCATTTGCGGCAACACCTCTCTGTGTCCCTGATTCCACTGAATCCCTAGGAACTTCACATTTTGAGAGGGTCCTTGTATCTTATCTGTATTAATCATCCACCCTTTACTTTGCAAGCGTTCCATCACCTGCTCCAACTGAGTCTGCACCTGTTCTTCTGTCTCTCCCTGAATCATCAAGTCATCAATGTAATGGGTCAATTGCACACCTGGAATGACAGATACTTCATCCAGGTGCTCTGCCACCAGATGGTGGGGCTATGTAAATACCCTTGGGGGAGACGTTGCATCCGGAACTGTCTGCTGGCATGCGAGAACGAGAATTGTTCTTGACATTGTGGGGCCAAGGGTATAGAGAAGAACGCATTGGTGATATCAATGGTGGCATACCATGTCCCTTTATGTTTCTGTGTTTGTTCAATCAAAGCGATGGTGCCTGGGACCGCGACTGTCAAAGGGGGTGTATGTTTATTCAGCTCGTGGTAATCAGTCGTCATTCTGTACCACCCATCAGGTCATTTAACCGGCCAGAGGGGATTGTTCCATTCAGTAGTAGTTTGAGCTATTACACCAGCCTCAGTCATGTCTTTTATGGTTTCACTTATTTCATCATGTCCTCCAGGAATGCAGTACTGTTTCAAACAAATTACCTTGGTTGCCAGGGGCACCTTCACTGGAGGTATCTTCAAATGACCTACTCTCATGGCTGCCACTGAAATGTATCACTTTGTTCCAAATTGATGACAACCATCATCCAGATACAAAGTAATTCCTTTCAAAATGTCAATTCCTAGTATGTACTCTAAAAGAGGCACAATCAAAACAGTATATTCTCTTTTTGGTGTTCTCCCTATTTTCATTTGTACTGTAGTTTGCACAGCGGGGGTCTGCCTTCGCCCCAACCCTGTGATGGTGTAATGCGGTCCATTAAACTTCCTAGGTTTTCCAGAAATCAAAGAGGCCTCTGCCCTGGTGTCAACTAAGGCTCAAATTATTTGCAATTTTTTTTTATCTGATAAAATGTTTATTTCAAAACAAAAATGTGGCTCTATTGTCTCTACGAACCCAACTTTGTACTGGAGCTTGGCCAGTTTCCTAATCTGATTTAAACCTGTCAACTTTTTCCCAAGTGAGGTCTGGATACATGCTTTCATATTTGTGAGCAGGCTTGCCTCCATCCCTGTTCTCAAAATTAACCAGTCACTGTCCAGATTTTCCTCTCTCTTGTGAGGAAACATTTCTCTCCCATTCTTTTCCTTCCTCGGGTAACGGTGGCTGGATCTGTGTTCCACGTTTATTATCTTGCTTGTTTACCTTTCTGCTACCCTTCTTATGATCCAAACGTTTCCCACAAGCTTTTGGTATCTATCCTGTCAATCTGCTCTTTGCTGACACCATCTTTTAGTAATGCCATAAACATGTCTCTCATGGACACTCTGTTGTTATCTGTGAGACCTCCAGATCTTGAAGATCTCTCTGTTTTTTCCCATTGTCCTAAATCACCTAACTCTCTGACAGCTTCTCGCACATCTTTCTAAGCCTGCCCTGTCTGGTTAATTAGGAGAGTCATGACTACTTGTTGTAGGCTGGCGGAGCAAGGGCGAATAATTCTGTTGCGCGCTGAAACAGCGAGTGGTCCATCTACCAACTGGTGTCCATTGTTCAGGAAAATGGCAGTTTTCATACTTTTCTCTTTAAGTCTGCATTGCATCTCTTAAGGTGTACCAGGGCTTATCATTAGGTGGCCAATCTGATTCTGCAGGGTAATTATGGTTGCACCCTTCAGAGGCTAACTGCAGCAGGGTGATTTGGTGTGGACCCTGAAAACTTCTAAACCGTTCTTGTATGAGGGGGTCTGAGCTAAGACTGCAAAATTTAGAAGAGTCTCCTATATCAAGCATTACCCCCGAAGCGCCATAATCGAACTACCGCACCATCCAGGTAAGTACTGATTCTCCCGCCCGCTGCTTAAATCTGTCTATGATATCATTGACTTCTTGCTGTGTGTAATCTTCTAAGGAATTCATTTCATACCTGCTGGATTTTGTGGTGTGTGCTGCAATTTTTGTCTAAATATTGGCTGCGTACACTCTACATTCTGCTTCTCTAGGTCACCTTGGCCCCCACCTCTTTTACTCTCCTCATCACTAGAGTTTGAAAGGTCACTGCCGGTCCAAATGTCGGTATCCCAAGATGAATCTTGGCTCCAGTTCTAGCCAGCGCTAGCAATAACTAAATTAACCTTTTGTGATTTATCCTTCCACTACATTTACAATATTTATTTTGAGCCACTTTGACTGCAGCACGTACTGCAATGGTTTGGTACATGTCTGCTTTATCTTGCAATATTTTATTCTGACAAGACAAGATGGTGCAGTATTTTTTAAGTCAACAAGTTACTTTTCTAATTGTTGATTCTTATTCTCTAACTGTTTACATTTTTCATGCATTTTTCTGTAGGCAGACAAAAGCATCCACCCCTGTCTTCCAAGAACTGAAAGATCATTCCCTAAGAACTGAAAGATCATTCCCTAAAACAAACTAGCACATCGTTTGGTTTAGCTTCATTTAAACATTCATCCCAACTCTATGATAAACCAGCCAAATGTGAAAATTCATTAGCTAACACATTATAGGGTTCCCAGCACCATCCAGGAATTTGATAAACACTCTGTTCATACACATTTTTAGAAGCTGATGCTTTTGACTACTTGCCAAACATATTTTCACTTTTAAACGCACAATTTTAAGTTATAATTCCTTCCTCCCGGCCGACCTACGCCAAAGTGTTTTGCTTTACTGCTGACAGAGCTGAAATACCCACGCACTGAAAGGAATCTCCTGGAATGCACCTCTTAGTCTATAGAATACATGTATTAAATCACTCTGCAAAGCTCATTAAGGAAGGTCAGTACAACCGAAAGTGCACGTTTAAAATGTGCACAATAATGAAATAAAAACATGTACAAAGAATCTTCAATCCATAAACAGCAAATATATATGTGCAAAGATACAAATATCTATATAGATATATATTCATCTTTCTCTCAGTAGCTTCAAGTCGTAGAACCCCAAGATCGACTGTGGAAAGAATGAGAGATCTAGCCCCACAGGACGACAGGCGTCAGAGTCCTGACCCTGAACAGAGGTCACTGAATCTCCCCACTGTGAATCCTGGGTCTCATATATACCTTAAACAAGCCAGAGAGGAGATTTTTAACTCCGCCCCTCGCTCTGCAATTTGTTGTTTAAAAATGGTGGCTACTTTAGGTCAGTTTTGAGAAGGAACACGTTGGAACTGACCAAAATCCCAAGTGCCTCTCCCAAAACCAAACCGTTCACTGCCGTACCATAAGCATCATGCTAGCACATTCTTATCAGCCTAACTCCACCATGTTATGCCTTAGCTCTTGATGAGAAAGAATATGCAGACACGTAGAATAAAAACATGAGCAAAAGACACATTCCATAACATGGGCATTGAAAAATACTTGCAGCTTTTTTAACGTGGCAGTGAAGCAAAGGCTAAGCTAAATACAAAATGGCGTCTGCAGCTGGTGACCGCTAATGTGACGGTGGACAAGCTAACCTAAGTGCAACATGGAGTCAGTGGTCGAAACACAGATGATATTACATCTGGAGAGATAGGTTTGCTAATTTTAAGCACTCCCAGAGCTGGAACCTTTGTTCTTGGGCTCTGTAGTGCAGGCACCCCTTGTGGTCGGACCTCTGATTTCATTGTCAATCTAATGTTGGTAAAGACTAACACATAATTTACCACTGTTGGCAATGCAGTGTGTACCATCATACTGAATGCTTTTGAGTATTCTATTGTCCCTATTAGTTTTAATGGTGTTACATTGACAAAGAATAACATGGTTACTGTTAATAATGTGACACCCTGACAAAGCCAATATGCCTTCCATATCTATATTGTCTCCCCTTATATTGTGATGCTGCGTCTGGCATAGGTGGAGGTACTGATTATAGGTTTCAGGACCATCTAGGTGTGTAATGTGATATAAGCCTGTCACCAAGGTATTCACCTCTACCTGTTGTACATATTTGTAATTTAATATGTAGTATTTCGTAATGTGTGTATAACAAAAGTACTTTTCATTTTTTAAGGTAAAAACAAGCACTGACTAGATAATTTGAGTGGTGTTGCTGCATGCCAGCAAATTGAGATTGGTAGTTCACACCACTGCCCCTGAGTAGGCCTTGTGTCTGGTCTGCTTCGCTACCATGAGAGTCAAGTGTTACCATGGGGTGTTTTTTCCCAGTAAAAAGATAATTGCAGTTCTTATTACTTGTGAACAACACACATCCTTTGCAATTAATAACCCAATTTCTTATAATTGTAAACAAATTTCTCTCATCCTGGAAGAGTACCTCATAAACAAGAATCAAAAATCTAGCTGACTGAGAACAGGGTTAACGAGAGATTAGCAAGAGAAAGGGCACAGGTAGACAAACCTGTGCCATTAACAATGAGCCCTAATTCAGGGAACTGGTTAAGGCAAATGGAGCAGCTAGCCCCCACCTGTACACTGTTAGACACAAATCTTCAAGGACATACTGCTGTCTACAGCTGCTGCCTCACCAGCAAGAACCAATGTCAACAGCTCTTTAATGTCACACATGCCCCACAATACTCGACTTCTTACATCAGACAACTCTCGAAAATAATTCAAAGTAATAACATACAAGACACCAGAGCACACTGAAAAAATGAGCAATTACTGTCCAGATGGTATATTCAACTAGATATGATCACTATATGAATTTATTTGGGAGATGGTGAAGTGACACGGTCCACAGCAGATAAAGGCAGCCGATACGTGTTTCGTCCCAACGGACTTCTCAAGGCTGCAAATAGTGAAAACAGTACAAAACAATATACGTAAAAGCGAATCTTTAATGAGTAGATGCCTGTACTCGGTATCTGAAATAAGACACTGCTCTTTCCAGTGGTCCAGTGTGTGCTTGATACACTTGGTAGTGTCAGCCGTATAGTTAAGTGACATCTCTGGTAGACATTCTCATCTAGAAGTCTATTTCAGCTGTGTAATCATAAAGTCCATGACAACAATATTGCCACCCTTGTCAGCTTCCTTAATGATGATATTAGTGTTACTGGCTAAACCTTGTAAGGCCAACCTTTTTGTTAGAAATGTTGTACTGTTGTAAGTGTACTCCCCCTGATGTGTAAGGTTCTCCCTATTGTACAGATACTGGGTTACTGCTTGATAAAAGAGATCAACAACATTTTCAGGTGGTAACAAAGGAGTGAACTTAGATTTGGTTTTGGGTCCAATGCAAATATCATGATTGGGAACTATGTTAAGATCTTCAAGTATTTGATTCAAAGGTATTTGTTCTTCACGTGGGTCTTCCAGAGGCATGACCAAGTGGTTGTCACACAGGTCACTAATAGACATACTACATTCCATATGACCAATCGTTGAACCAGTCTGTATCCCAGGTTTTTGGTGAAAAAATGTATTTCATTTTAATTTGTGCAAAAACTTAAAACAATCAATATGTAGACTGACAAAATTGGGTAAAATAGTTGGACAAAAACCCAAAACTTCGGTGAGTATTGTAATTTCACCTACATTGAGCACATAGTCAGAGAGATTGATAACAGAAATATCCCTGTGGTTAGTCAATCCTAGTGTGTTCATATCCTTAATCACTTCCTCAGACTGTATGATGCTGACCCGGTGGTCGCCCCTTCCCTCGTTGTATCATCTTCCCTGTTTTCTTGAGTTCCCCCTCCTTGTCTTTGTTTAATCAATATCTTGTTTTGTGAATTACTGACTCGTCCCTTTCCGATAGCTTTCTAGTTCTAGTAAAAAAGTAATGGTAGTAAGTGTGTTGGTGGTGTCCGTAATGAGAGAGTTAACACTAGCATTACTGGATACACTGGAAACATCTGATTCACTGATCTATGTTGTGGGGCCCTGGCTGTTATCGGTCCATACAGGTAGACCTGTTTGTGTTTTGATATTGTCAAACTTTCAGGCATAAGTAAACACCCTACCATTCCCATAGTCATTGTCATCTCTTCGTAATTTGCACATTTTGTTTTTTGAATTTCAACCTAGCTGAACCTGAATCACAGGTTCAGCAAAAACAGATAGGAGACTGATTGCCTGGCCATCAGGCCTCTGGGGAAACCTTCTCTGGCTAAAAGCAGTACGGTGCTGAGACACTTTGGGGGTCATTCTGACCTCGGCGGTAAAAGGCGCTTACCGCCGGTCAGAAGACTGCCATAACACCGCCGCGGTCGCGGTAAACCGCCACGGTCATTCCGACCCGCCACTTGAAAACCTCCAAAAACCCGACATCCACAAAAGTCCGCCACACCAAAGGTCAGCAAAAAAATGGCGATGGCCAAACCTCCACCATCACGCCATCACAAATACGCCTATGCCATTCCGACCCACGAATCCACGCAGCGGTCTTTCAGCCGCGGTACTCCATTGGCGGTACACACCGCCGCGGTCAAAATACACACACTCTTACAAAACACAACCACATTGGACAATTTGAAATACACACACCTGATACACATATACACACCACTCCCACACACCCAATACAATATAAAACACACACCCATATCACCCACAAACCCCTACGACCACGATTGCGAATCAAGGACAGAGAGAGACAGCACTGCTTAGAGTAGACCATCACACAGAGGCAAATCACAACATCACCCACACAATTACCACGCACAAAACACCATACACCACCACACACATTACACTCCACAACACATACAACATCCCTCACGTCATCCACACCACCCCATGGCACCCCAAAGACACCCCAGGTTCTCTGACGCAGAACTCAGGGTCATGGTGGAGGAAATAGTACGTGTAGAGCCCCAGCTCTTCGGGGCACAGGTGCAGCACACCACAATTGCTAGGAAGATGGAGCTATGGCAAAGGATAGTCGACAGGGTCAACGCGGTGGGACAGCATCCACGCAATCGGGATGACATCAGGAAGCGCTGGAACGACCTATGGGGGAAGGTGCGTTCCATGGTATCAAGGCACAACATTACGGTGCAGAAGACTGGTGGCGGACCCCCACGTACTCCCCCAGAATTTACAGCATGGGAGGAGGAAGTCTTGCACATCCTGCATCCTGACGGCCTCGCAGGAGTAGCTGGAGGAATGGACTCTGGTAAGTCAAATCTTAACTACTACTTCCCACCCCCACCCCACCTGCATGCCAGCACATACCCCCACCCTCACCCCCACCCCCATCACACCAACTCCTTGCAAATGGCTCACCATCACAACCCACCCATCCCAACACCAAGCCCTGCATGCGACCACAAACCATGGACACCCATCACCAAAGCATGCCCACTGCACATACACATCTCCCCCACAAGCCACCCTCACAAAAGCCCCCACACAGGAATGCCAGCCCTGGGGTACACGGGCACCCACCCATTGACTGATATGGCACACACTGAAGCAATAACCATACCTCTATACCCCTGCAGGACCCGAACGCCACCACACCGCCACGGAGGGTCCAGAGATGTCCATCCCACCCCCAGAAGAGGCCCCCAGCGATGACAGCAGCTCTGTCTCCCTGGACCCAGATGACCAGCCCGGCCCATCGGGGACCTCTGGACAGTCGGTTCCCCACACACAGCCACAGGCTACAGCAGACCTAACCCCCTCTAGGAACACCAGCACAGCTCCTCCCCAGCGGGCCCATGCCTCTGTCTCCAGGACACGTCAATCAGCGGTGTGTCCGCCACTACAGGGCACCCAGGTTAACCCACCACCCCAACAACAACAGGGACCTGGGGGCAGTGGTAGTGGGCACACCGTCCAGGGGACAGAGGCCCAGGAACACAGGGGAACTGTGAGGGCTGCTGTGCGACAGGGGGGGGGCAGGCCCAGGGAACCCACTCTCCAAGAGGCCCTCACCACCATCATGGGAGCATACCACCACTCCCAGGAGACGATGGCGACGGTACTGGCCAGGTTCCAGGAGATCCAGGCACAGCAGGAGGAACGGTACATAGGGTTCAGAGAGGAACTGAGGAACATTGGTTCCGCAATGGGGACCATCGTCCTGGCCCTTAACCAGATAGTCACCACATTGTGGGACCATGTGGCACCCCAAAGGGCCCCTGTCACTAGCCAGGACCAGGAACAGCCTACCACATCCGCCGGCGCTAGTGGACAGGAGGCCCCCACACTATGACAGGCCACCAGAACCCCACCTCCTGCTGAAGAACAACCACCCCGCAAGCGGAACCTGAGATCTCACAAGAAGACAGAGTAGGATGCCAAGACCCCCGCCAGCATAAGATACCCCCTGATGTCATCCCACTGTCCCACATTGTCACCCTGTCCAACCTTTAACTGCCCCTGCTCCATCCTTCCACAGGCATATGGACAATGCACCTGTGAAACTGAGAACTGGACTCTGCCATGGACATTACTCCACCCCCACCCATCACCGTTTTACCATCATGTACCTATATGTAGCACTTTGAATAAATCACTAATTGCACTTAAAATAACAGGAGTCTGCTTGTATTTTTCACAAATGTATTACACATAACGGTGCAATTATGTTCAGTTACATTGTGATGACAACATACCAATGACAATAAGCTTTAGTCCATGGGCAAACAAAGCAGAAGTCACGCAGTCGGTCATACAGCTCTGAAAAGGGAAGGGAAAGTCACAATTCAGTTAAAAGGAACTGGGGGAAACACAGACAGTAGAGACGCAGGCCTTAAGTAATTGTGAAATGGCGTGGTTGATTCTTACCTGTGTGCTACTGAAAATATTGTTGTATGACTGTATCCCTGTTGTCCGTGTCATCCCCGTCGTCTTCCTCCTCTTCACTCTCCACAGGCTCCATAGCTGCTACAACACCACCATCTGGACCATCCTCCTGCACAAAAGGCACCTGGCGTCGCAAAGCAAGATTGTGAAGCATACAGCAGGCCACGATGATATGGCACACCTTCTTTGGTGAGTACATTAGGGATCCACCTGTCATATGCAGGCACCTAAACCTGGCCTTCAGGAGCCCGAAGGTCCTTTCTATGATCCTCCTAGTTCGCCCATGGGCCTCATTGTACCGTTCCTCTGCCCTGGTCCGGGGATTCCTCACTGGGGTCAATAGCCAGGAGAGGTTGGGGTAACCAGAGTCACCTAATAACCACACACGGTGTCTCTGTAGCTGTTCCATCACATAAGGGATGCTGCTATTTCGCATAACATACGCGTCATGCACTGACCCAGGGAACTTGGCATTTACATGGGAGATGTACTGGTCAGCCAAACAGACCACCTGGACACTCATAGAATGATAACTTTTTCTGTTTCTGTACACCTGCTCACTTCCTTTGGGGGGAACCAAAGCCACATGGGTCCCATCAATGGCACCAATGATGTTGGGGATATGTCCAAGGGCATAGAAATCACCCTTCACTGTAGCCAAATCATCCTCCTCAGGGAAAACAATGTAGCTCTGCATGTATTTCATCAGGGCAGACAACACTCTGGACAAAACCTTAGAAAACATAGGCTGAGACATCCCTGATGACATGGCCACTGTTGTCTGAAAAGACCCACTTGCTAAAAAATGGAGTACTGACAGAACCTGCACCAGAGGGGGAATCCCTGTGGGTTGGCGGATGGGGGACATCAGGTCTGGCTCCAGCTGGGCACACATTTCATGTATAGTGGCTCTGTCAAGTCTGTATTGAAGTATAATATGTCGTTCTTCCATTGTCGACAGGTCCACCAGCGGTCGGTACAGGGGAGGATTCATCCTTCTCCTCGCAAGTCCCAGCGGACGGGGGACATCAGGTCTGGCTCCAGCTGGGCACACAGTTCATGTATAGTGGCTCTGTCAAGTCTGTATTGAAGTATAATATGTCGTTCTTCCATTGTCGACAGGTCCACCAGCGGTCGGTACAGGGGAGGATTCATCCTTCTCCTCGCAAGTCCCAGCGGACGGTGCCTAGGAAGGACAACATGGAGTACAGAGTCAAGCAACCCACAGGTTCGTTCACACAGCTTGCACAGTAAACGAATCGCCTGTTAAAGGCGTGTATGAGTGGCAATGCACGGCCTAGGCCTGTGTGACGCAGTAAAAATTAAGCCATGTGGGCCTTTGAAATGGCGGCTGCCTGACCTGTGAGGTGTGACAATGTGATGTGAGCTCATTGCGCTGGCGTGGCACACCGTGGCGGTAGGCGGTCGAAGACCACGGGGCGAAGCCGCATTGGTTAACATTGCACCCTATGGGTTTCAGGAGCCAATGACGATGTGTGCCAGCGGTCGCGGTACGCACCGCCCCGGGCGTGACCGCCATTTTCTATCTGATTAATCACTCGAGACCTGATCATCCACAGGAGAGGACCTATACTGCAAGTGCTGCTGTGACCTCGGTCTGGGAGATACTATGGCTGCTGCGACTGGGGAAAGGGCCCCTGCCTTCACATCTGAGGAATTGGAGAAACTTGTTGATGGGGTCCTCCCCCAGTATGCGCTACTCTACGGTCCTCCAGACCAACAGGTAAGTACACTGGGTGCACGTTGAATGGGCTATGCCTGTGTTGAGTGGGGTGGATGTAAGATGGTGGGGAGGGGAGCGAATGAGGAGTGCAACGCACGACAGATGAGAACATGTGCCACATGGCAAGGTTGGGGGGGGGGCCACTCACATCGACCATGCAGAAAAGTGATGATATTACAGATAGTGGTGGGAGGACATCCGCCGCGGGACCAGGAAGACCGCTGAGTCTCTGCTGGGGATGGCCTCCCAACGTAGGAGGGGTGCCAGCCGCCAATTGACCACCTGATGTCCCGGATCCTGGCGGTGGCCTACCCCGATTTGGATGGGCGCGTGAGGACAGCACAGCAGACACAAGGGGGTGAGTATCAGCACATTCTGCTATTTTTGCGCGCAGTGGAAGTGTCTGGGTTGGGGAGGAGGGCTGTGGGTAACTCTAGACCAGGGCGCTTTCTGTAGGCTAGTCCCCTCCGTTAGGCATGGCCCTGTGCCCCCGCCCCCCACCTCTGTAGGGTGCCAAGTACAGCTATCCATGGTCCTGCATCACCCATGTGTGCATTTGTCGTCCATAGACCTGTAGGCCTAGTTACGAGAACTGAGTAGTGTACCCCGATTGCGCGGCGTAGTGCAGGGGGCTTCTGTGTCTGTCCTCTCCGACAACGGTGTTGCCAATGTATGCACTCAACCTGTCTTTATTTCTCCCCCCACCCATTTTCTTTTTCGTCCTGTGCATGTGTGCATTAGCATCATCAGGCGGAGGAGAATTGGCATCGGAGCACGAGGGAGCTGCAACTCACATGGCCCCGGAGGGCCATGCAACAGACTCCGAGTACACCAGTGATACGGAGGGCGAGGGGAGCTCCACAACGGGGACCCGTGGAGACGTCAGCGACACCGACACGTCCTCGGAAGGGAGCTCCCTTGCGGTGGCGGCAACATCCGTGCCCACCGCCACAACAGGTACAGCCGCCACCCAGTGCACCAGCCCCGCCCTCCCAGCAGCCCCTCAGCCTTCGCTCCGTGCCCGCTCACCCAGGAAGGTGGGCATCTCCTTCGCCCCAGGCACCTCAGGCCCTGCCCCAGTTACCCCTGCTGCCCTCAGTGAGGAGGTCATTGACCTCCTCCAAACCATCATTGTTGGGCAGTCTACCCCTTTGAATGCCATCCAGGGTGTAGAAAGGGAGGTGCATCGGAGCAATGCATACCTGGAGGGCATTCATTCGGGTCAGGCTGCCCATCAGCGATCGTTCAACGCTCTGGCCTCAGCACTGACGGCAGCCATTGTCCCTGTTTCCAGCCTCCCTCTTCTAACTGCCTCCACCCAGTTCCAGTCTCCTGTTCCTCAGCCTATCCCATCCACACCATCTGACCAACCTGCACACACCTCAACACCCAAGGGCAGCTCATCCAGACATAAGCACCACAGATCCCACAAGCATTCACCCAATCAACATCCAGATGCAGACATGGCAACAGTCACTACCACCTCTGTGTCCCCCTCCTCCTCGTCTCCCTCCTCCCTCCCTGTGACGTCTCCACTCACACCTGCATGCACACCACCATCAGCCAGTACTCCCATCACCAGCACACCCTCCAGTACAGTCCGCACGCGTGCAGTCACCACCCCCACTGCCATTTACACGTCCCCTGTGTCCTCTCCCAGTGTGTCTGTCACCCCCTCTTCCAAACCACACAAACGCAGGCAGCCACCCACCCAACAGCCATCCACCTCACGACAGCCTCCGTCACAAGCACCTGCACCCAAAGACAGCACACTTGACTCTCCTACAACCACATCCTCTTCCTCCACTCCCATACCCACTGCACCTACCCTTCCCATTGCTCCTAAAAAACTTTTCCTCTCCAAACTTAACCTCTTTGCCTCACCTGACCCACCCCCTCCATCTGGTAAGAGTCCAAAGAGCACCTCAGCCACCACCAGCCCTGCATCTAGTATCACCATAGTGCACGGCTATTGGAGTCCACCAGCTCCTAGGGCAGGAACATCGGCCAGCAGCAAGGGGACAGCCAGCCCACCCCCTGGGAAGAGGACCAGAAAAACTAAGGGCCGGCGCGAGAAGCCTGAGACGGCTGCCACCAAGGAAAGTAGCCTTGGCCCGTCACCTGCCACATCATCAAAGGGAGGCAAGGGCCAGAGAGCTTCAGCGAAGGAGGGCAAGGGCAGCAGGGCAGAGAAGTCAGGCAGCAGGCGAGCAGACCAGGAGGGCCCCACCAGCCCCATACCGGGTGTGACGGACGACACCCACGGGCCCAAGACTCCATCACAGGAGGGCCCCGCAACCGCAAGGTTTGAGGGCGACTAAGCTGGGAGTCTTGGCCAGGTCTGGCTCCCTAGAAAGACAGGACAGGCACTGATGAACAGGGCCCCGCTGTGAAAAGGCACCGCTGAACAGGGCCCCGCCAAGACAGGCACCGCTGAACAGGGCCCCGCCGTGAAAAGGCACCGCTGAACAGGGCCCCGCCAAGACAGGCACCGCTGAACAGGACCCCGCCGTGAAAAGGCACCGCTGAACAGGGCCCCGCCAAGACAGGCACCGCTGAACAGGGCCCCGCCGTGAAAAGGCATCGCTGAACAGGGCCCCGCCAAGACAGGCACTGCTGAACAGGGCCCCGCCAAGACAGGCACCGCTGAACAGGGCCCTGCCGTGAAAAGGCACCGCTGAACAGGGCCCCGCCAAGACAGGCACCGCTGAACAGGGCCCCGCCGTGAAAAGGCACAGCTGAACAGGGCCCGCCAAGACAGGCACCGCTGAACAGGGTCCTGCCGTGAAAAGGCACCGCTGAACAGGGCCCCACCGTCTCAAGCACCGCTCCGCTGGGCCCTTCCTGTCAAGCACCGCTCCGCTGGGCCCTTCCTGTCAAGCACCCCTCCGCTGGGCCCTTCCTGTCAAGCACCGCTGCGCTGGGCCCCGCCGTCTCAAGCACCGCTCCGCTGGGCCCTTCCTGTCAAGCACCGCTCCGCTGGGCCCTTCCTGTCAAGCACCGCTCCGCTGGGCCCCACCGTCTCAAGCACCGCTCCGCTGGGCCCTTCCTGTCAAGCACAGCTCCGCTGGGCCCGCCGTCTCAAGCACCGCTCCGCTGGGCCCTTCCTGTCAAGCTCCGCTCCGCTGGGCCCCGCCGTCTCAAGCACCGCTCCGCTGGGCCCTTCCTGTCAAGCACCGCTCCGCTGGGCCCCGCCGTCTCAAGCACCGCTCCGCTGGGCCCTTCCTGTCAAGCACCGCTCCGCTGGGCCCTTCCTGTCAAGCACCGCTCCGCTGGGCCCCGCCGTCTCAAGCACCGCTCCGCTGGGCCCCGCCGTCTCAAGCACCGCTCCGCTGGGCCCTTCCTGTCAAGCACCGCTCCGCTGGGCCCCGCCGTCTCAAGCACCGCTCCGCTGGGCCCTTCCTGTCAAGCACCGCTCCGCTGGGCCCCGCCGTCTCAAGCACCGCTGGCACATTGACAGTGCCGGTTCTGTGTCGAGCTGGTGTTCACGCAGCACTCTGGGCACCATGCCTCCTCCAATACTAGTGGAGTCGGTTATCCATCTGATGGACTGTGGCTTTGCACTCCCCAGGATTAAACAGTGGGCAACCCTCCCACTGTAGAGACTTGAGAGACTGTGGCTTTGCACTCCCCAGGATGGTACAGTGGGCATGGAGGCCCCTCGTGGATCTGGCGTCGTGGACTCTTGTGGCTGAGGTGCCCCCCCTTCCCTTCCCCCTGAGGTGTCTGTAGTTTTATCATCTGATGCCCCTGCAGTGTTCTCTCCAATGGTATCCGGTCTCCTGTGTGGGCTTTGCCCATGTGTTTGTACACATTGGCCCACGGACTATGGACATTTAACTGACTGTGCAGGACTTATTGCCTATGTTTATAAATTTTGCAATGTTCATTCTTTATTTTGTATATTTCATTTTGCAAATTTACCATGACTTCAATGAACCTATTTTATACATAAATTTTAATGATCGTTTTAATTATGTCTTTGCATTATTCTGGGGGGTTTGGGGGGTGTCACTCTGACTTGTTGCTCTGCATTGGTGTGTAGATAGTTGGGGGGGGATGGGGGGGGGGTGTCGCATATGTGTGTGGCCGCAACCTTTTCTCGTCCCCCCTCCCCTGTGTCGTAGGTGCAGTACTCACCGTTGTCGTCTGCGCCGGCGTTCGTACTCGTGGTAGATGAGCAGGTAGACAATAGCTGGTAGGATGTTTAATTCGGGTTCCATGCTGTCCTCCTTCCTCGTGGAGTGTGTAGAGGTGAGCGTTTTCCCGTTCGTAGTCTGTTTCCGCCGTTTTTTTATCGGCGGAGCTCCCGCCCCGGAAAAGGTGGCGGATTGGTGAGTTGTGATAGGGTGGGTGGTACATTGTCTGCCGCCTGCCTGTTGGCGGTGACCGCCAACCTGTTTGTCTGTCCCGCCGTGGCGGTCGGAGTGTTAAAGTGGCGGGCTGTGTTGGCGGTTCCCGCCAGGGTCAGAATTCCATTTTTTTGACCGCCTGCCTGTTGGCGAGTTGGCCGCCGCTTTATCACCGACCGCCAGGGTTGGAATGACCCCCTTTGACCTTTAAAAAGGCATTGTGGAATTTCTAAGACACTTCTAGCAGGGCCTTACCTGTATGATCATTTAACATGGATGGGGAATAACCACCATCCTTAAACAGGGAAGTGGGACTCAGGTACTTGCACGGACAACGCTAGAGTGCCATTGTGACAAAGACTGTGTATTATTTGTTGGTGCCAAATTTCACTTTGTGTGTATATACTACATTTTACATAAAAGCATGTATCTGGCTGAACATTCATTTATTTAGGTTTCTGGGTGCGTTTTGAGTTGTGAATTTGTGGACACTGTGCATCTACTCCCCACCCCCCACCAAAATACGCATGCCCTTCTCAACCCATGCTTCCACTGAAAGTCAAGTGCTGAAAGGTTAGTTCTTGGCCCAGTTACTGAGGATCCATAATAGGTCGTGCTCCAAAACATCAGGAGTGAAAGACCTTAACCACCTTGGTTGGGCCACGCACATTTTGCTTGCACCACAGCCCTCTGAAAGGGGTTCTGACAAAGCAAAACCTAGCCTTGATGTACTCAGGAATACGTTCCTAAAGAAAGTTTAGAAGCAAAGGAAATTTGTAGACACTTACATCAGTGCTCTTAAAAGTCAGTTTGAGGATTTTGCAGATCAGTTGGTCAGAGATCAATTAATCAGTTATTGTACTTGCAAAACTATAAAGCAAAAATTGTTGTTCATTAGCAAATACCATCAGAACTATGTCAGCAAAATAACTGGGTGACAAAACTGAAGATCAGGCTACAAAATAGCTAGTGACAATACCCAGAAAATGCAGTTTATGGTTCAAAATTGTTCTTTTCACAGAAAAATGTGCCTTTGAGATTTGATAATCCAACACACGGTGGAAATACCAGGCCTTGCCATGCAGGGAGCATTGTATGTAGACTTTCTAACAAGAGGTGTCAGTTTGCAAAGGTGTGTCAATGTTCAAAACGAAACAGCACAGTGAAGATAGTGTATGTTGTTGAAGATGTGTCTCAAGCAAATGAGGAAAAAATACAAAATTATTTGTATGACATGGTTCTTGTTGAGGTAGTGGAAAAGTGAAAGAAGAAAGAAGTGAAAATGATGATGTTGACATCAGGATAGGTAGCTAGTTAATACATTTTCTTCTCAATTCAGGTGCCCGCATCATTATGATAACTCATGATCTGTACAAAGAAACGTAGGGAAAGAACCCTTTAACGTCTCCAGATCACTCACCTACCTCACACGAAAGATGAAGCTTGACTTGTTAGGATACATGAAAGACACATTGGAATTTCAAGAGGTCACGGATTTCTGGCAAGGCTGTAGAAAGCCTCAATATAATAGGCTGGTTCCATCTAGGATTATTCGAAATACAAAAACCAAGGACTAAATGGTAAGTATTGGTAGCCCGATGTGATGACTGGTTGGGAGGTACTAGATTAAAGTTAAAGAGAGCGCTTTACCAGTTAAACACAAAGGGGCATATTTATACTCCGTTTGCGCCGAATTAGCGTCGTTTTTTTCGACGCAAATTCGACGCAAAACTAACGCCATATTTATACTTTGGCGTTAGACGCGTCTAGCGCCAAAGTATGGGCAAATAGCGTCATTTTTTTGCGTGAACGCCTTCCTTGCGTTAATGAGATGCAAGGAAGGCGTTCCCGTCTAAAAAAATGACGCGACGCAAATGCGTCGTATTTATACTCCCGGGCAAAAATCACGCCCGGGAGTGGGCGGGGCAAAAAACCCCGCATTTGCGCCACTTTTTAACGCCTGGGTCAGGGTAGGCGTTAAGGGGCCTGTGGGCTCAAAATGAGCCCACAGGTGCCCTCCCCTGCCCCCAGGGACCCCCCCTGCCACCCTTGACCACCCCAGGAGGACACCCAAGGATGGAGGGACCCATCCCAGGGACATTCAGGTAAGTTCAGGTAAGTATACATTTTTTTTTATTATTTTTTTGGGTGGCATAGGGGGGCCTTATTTGTGCCCCCCTACATGCCACTATGCCCAATGACCATGCCCAGGGGACATAAGTCCCCTGGGCATGGCCATTGGGCAAGGGGGCATGACTCCTGTCTTTACTAAGACAGGAGTCATGTAAATGGCGTCTGGGCGTCGTTAAAAATGGCGCAAATCGGGTTAAGACGATTTTTTAGCGTCAACCTGACTTGCGCCATTTTTAAGACGCCCTAACGCCATTTTTCCCTACGCCGGCGCTGCCTGGTGTACGTGGTTTTTTTCCACGCACACCAGGCAGCGCCGGTCTGCTTGCGGCGGCTAACGCCATTCAATAAATACGGCGCCCGCATGGCGCTTCAGAATGGCGTTAGCCGGCGCAAAAATTTTTGCCGCTAAACTGCGTTAGCACAGTTTAGCGTCAAAAAGTATAAATACGGGCCAAAGGGGCATATTTATACTCCGTTTGCGCCGAATTTGCGTCATTTTTTTCGACGCAAATTCGGCGCAAAACTAACGCCATATTTATACTTTGGCGTTAGACGCGTCTAGCGCCAAAGTATGGGCAAATAGCGTAATGTTTTTGCGGGAACGCCTTCCTTGCGTTAATGAGATGCAAGGAAGGCGTTCCCGTCTAAAAAAATGACGGCGATGCAAATGCGTCGTATTTATACTCCCGGGCAAAAATCACGCCCGGGAGTGGGCGGGTCAAAAAACCCCGCATTTGCGCCACTTTTTAACGCCTGGGTCAGGGTAGGCGATAAGGGGCCTGTGGGCTCAAAATGAGCCCACAGGTGCCCTCCCCTGCCCCCAGGGACCCCCCCTGCCACCCTTGCCCACCCCAGGAGGACACCCAAGGATGGAGGGACCCATCCCAGGGACATTCAGGTAAGTTCAGTTAAGTATATTTTTTTTTTTTTTTTTTTTTTGGGTGGCATAGGGGGGCATTATTTGTGCCCCCCTACATGCCACTATGCCCAATGACCATGCCCAGGGGACATAAGTCCCCTGGGCATGGCCATTGGGCAAGGGGGCATGACTCCTGTCTTTACTAAGACAGGAGTCATGTAAATGGCGTCTGGGCGTCGTTAAAAATGGCGCAAATCGGGTGGAGGCGATTTTTTGCGTCAACCTGACTTGCACCATTTTTAAGACGCCCTAGCGCCACTTTTCCCAACGCCGGCGCTGCCTGGTGTACGTGGTTTTTTTCCACGCACACCAGGCAGCGCCGGTCTGCTTGCGCCGGCTAACGCCATTCAATAAATACGGCGCCCGCATGGCGCTTCAGAATGGCGTTAGCCGGCGCAAAATTTTTTGACGCTAAACTGCGTTAGCGCAGTTTAGCGTCAAAAAGTATAAATACGGGCCAAAATGAGAAATGCTTCATTTTGTATCCATAAAGATCTTGAAATATAATTAAATTCATTGTGTAGTAAAGGGATCAAAGACCCAACAGAATCTTATTGATGGTTGTTGCCCTTGTAGTGATGCTGAAACAGAAGGAGATCTTAGGGATATATGAACAAAGTCAAATATCTGGTCGTACAGTTTCTCAGAAGGGAGTAGAACCTAAACCAAGCCTTATTAAAAGCATTATTGATGCTGCACTACCTCACAACAAAGTAGGTCTGAAGTATTTCCTTGGTCTGAGCAAATGTTAGTCTTGCTCTGTTCCTGGCTATGCATTTGAATTAAGACTGTTGTTGAATATGTTGAACAGAGGTGGAGTTGTAAGTTCATTCAAATTTTCAATTGGGTTAAAATCAGTTAATTAGCTCTAAAGTTTTAAAACACTATGGGGGTCATTCTGACCCTGGCGGCCGGTGACCGCCAGGGTCACCGACCACGGGAGCACCGCCAACAGGCTGGCGGTGCTCCCAAGGGCATTCTGACCGCGGCGGTTCAGCCGCGGTCAGAAAGGGTAAACCGGCGGTCTCCCGCCGGTTTACCGCTGCCCCATTGAATCCTCCATGGCGGCGGAGCGCGCTCCGCCGCCATGGGGATTCAGACACCCCCTACCGCCATCCTGTTCATGGCGGGAAACCCGCCATGAACAGGATGGCAGTAGGGGGTGCCGCGGGGCCCCTGGGGGCCCCTGCAGTGCCCATGCCAATGGCATGGGCACTGCAGGGGCCCCCGTAAGAGGGCCCCACAAAGTATTTCAGTGTCTGCTTTGCAGACACTGAAATACGTGACGGGTGCAACTGCACCCGTCGCACCCCTGCAACTACGCCGGCTCAATTCTGAGCCGGCGTCCTCGTTGCAGGGGCATTTCCGCTGGGCCGGCGGGCGCTCTTTTGGAGAGCGCCCGCCGGCCCAGCGGAAATGTTTGAATGGCCGCCGCGGTCTTTTGACCGCGGTGCGGTCATTTGTCGGCGGTACCTTGGCGGACGGCCTCCGCCAAGGTCTGAATGACCCCCTATGTCCCTGAGTTGCAGTGTGTTTCAACGGTTGATGCTAGTAATGTGGAGTTGGGTGCTGTTTTTTCCCAGAGAGGCAATGAGGGTATGAGTGCAATGGGTTACGAATCACAGATGTTATTTGATGTAGAAGTCTATTATTCACTAATCGAGTAGAAACTTCTAATGTGGAGTTGGGTGCTGTTTTTTCCCAGAGAGGCAATGAGGGTATGAGTGCAATGGGTTACGAATCACAGATGTTATTTGATGTAGAAGTCTATTATTCACTAATCGAGTAGAAACTGCTAGACTGTTGATGGGTAGTTACCAAATTTCAAAGTTATTTGTGAGGACAAAAATTTATAGTCCAAACTGATCACAAACCACTGATTTTCATTCTGAGTGCAAGAAATGTTAAAGGCTTCATTCCATTAACATCTGGGCTATCATCTAAACTCTTGCAGTTTAATATTGTACCAGAATACATCCATGATGGAAGAAATATGTGTGCAGATTATCTGGCACACTTTCCCAATTAATGAGCCACCCTTGGAGTTCACAGAGATAAGTCTTGAAAATGATTTGGAAGATTTATTGTTATTGTCACTGATCTAATTGACATTAGGACATTCTCAGAAGTTGAATGGTGTCATGTGTTGAAGGAAGACTCTGTACTCAAGAAAGTAATTTGCTTCACCAAGTCTGGTTGGCAGAGATAGACTAATGTTGATGTTAGTCTTCAGCTGTTTGGTAAAATTGCAGTAGAATTGACTGTGGAAGATGGGATTTGAATAAGGAAAGATACATTTGTACCTCTTGTGGGACTCAGGGCAAACATATTATCCAAAGCTCATGATGGACACCTAGGATGTACCATGTCTAAGAAATTATTCAGAATGTGTTTTTGGTGGCTTTCCATGGATAGAGAAGTTGATCAGACAATAAAAGATTGTGTAGTATGTGGCAGTTGTAACAAGTTTCTAAAATCTGTTTCCCTGTCCCTTTACCCCATTGAGCTCCCATGGTTACCAAGAAAAAAAAGTGGGCATTGACATAAATGTGTCATTCACCCCCATATTTATATTTGCTTCGCACCGAATTTGCATCATTTTTTTAATGCAAGTTCAGCACAAACCTAACTTCATATTTATACTTTGATGCTAGACCAGTCTTGCGCCAAAGTTTTGGAGTTAACGTAATTTTTTGCTTGTGGGAAACTACCTTGCGTCAATGAGATGCAAGGTAGGCATTCCCGTGCAAAAAATGACGATATGGCCTTACCACCATATTTATCCCCCGTGCTAAAATGACGCACGGGGGGACTTAAATAATGGTGCAAAGCTTGCTTAGCGCCATTATTTAACGCCTGGGGTCAGGGCAGGCATTAGGGGAGCTGTGGGCTTATTTCCATGGTCAGAGACCATGGAATGGGCCCACAGGTGCCCTTCTCTAGCCTCAGGGACACCCCCACCCACACGAGAGGTATGCCAGAGTATGGGGGACCCCATCCCAGGTAAGTATGGTAAGTACAGGTAAGTATATTTTTTTTAAGTGCCATTGGGGGGGCCTAACCTGGGCCCCCTACTTGGCACTGGGCCCAATGGCCATGCCCAGGGGACATATGTCCATTGGGGTGGTGGGCATGACTCCTGTCTTTACTAAGACAGGAGTCATGTCCCTGGGGGATTTACGTCATAAAATGACGCTCATCTGGTTAGAGGCATTTTTTATGCCCATACTAGCATCATCCTTTGACGCACAACCTCCTGTTCCCCCTATGCCTCCCCCACCCAGCTAGCTTCCTTGTTTATGATGCTAGCCGGGCCTTACCGCCGGCTACTATCATTCCATAAATATGATGCCCAGCCGGCATCTTGGAATGGCGCTAGTTGGCGGTATACTTTTTGACGCAAAACTACTTTAGTGCAGTTTTGCGTGAAAAAGTATAAATATGCACCTCAGAGCTTTAGTTTTGCATTGGTAATGGTAGATTACTATAGCAAGTGACCAGTGGTAAAGTTTGTCAACAAGATAACTTCGAAGGTGGTCATAGATTTCTTTAAAGACATTTTTCAAAGAGAAGGTTCCCCTCCAACAGTAGTCTGTGATGATACCTATTTTGTTTTTGCAGACGTAGCAGAATTGTTTTAGCGTAAGTATTATTACCCATTTCATAAGGCCACTATTCCACTCCCAAACTAATGGCCAGGTTGAACGCTTGAATAGGATGCTTGGTGACTTCATACAATGGGGGATTGCCAATAATTGCATTCCATTTTAAGATTCAATTTGTAGTACTACCCCACATTCCACTACATGTCTTTTTCCATTTGCATTGTTTTGGGGTAGGTAGCTGCCCACAACTTTTGCTCCAGATCGTATACCTCAGTGGGTCAAGAAAACCAAGTCAGTGGATAAGGGTGATGTGTGCATCAGAAATAAGATAGAAGCTGCACAGGACAAGCAAAAGAGGAATTCTGATAATAGTGAAAAAGTAAAACTGATGACAATTCAAGTTGGAGATTTTGTAAGAAAGAAACCGGGGAATATACGGAAGGCAGACCCAAAGTATGGCACTCCAATCAGAGTAGAAAACATTTGTAGTAATGATGTGGTAGGTGGATAATGGTGGAATAGTGAGAGCGTGGTAAAAGTTGTTTACGTTGTTGTTAAGGACACCACTCTAGTGGGGAACCATTCCATGGTTAGTCATGACAAAACCAGCTATTGCCTTAAAACCTAGGTTTCAGGGCCTTTCCAAAGGCTAACAGATAACATGCAGTTCACAAAGATAAAAGAAATGTATTCAATAAGCGAGCTGCCTATGCTGAAAAAGATCTGCCCCTAGGCGTTCATATCTAATCTTTGGGGTAATAACAAGACTCTCTTAAGAAGAGCTCACAACGCGAACAGGAATATAATGTTCACATTTATGCTGAAGATAAAGAGGACTGTCAACTGATTAACATGGTTAGTCAAGGTTATTTTGTCATCCATAAAATGCACAAAGTTCCAGACTCACTCAGCAGGACAAGGAACACAGCCCCTTAAAATTTGCCAGAAGTGGAAGGTAGGACACGTGAAGGGTTACTGTTCATACAGTACAAGATCTGAGTCTTACCCACAGTGAAGTTTGGGACAGCCTTGAAATGACATTCATCGTGCTTTGGTGGAATATGTGAAAAAGGTGAGGCACAGAGTAATCTATTGAGATGAGCTGTTGTGTGTCATCTGCATAATTTGTGAAGATCACCCCATGTGATCAAATAAACTGGGCCAAAGGGCAAATATAAAGGATAAAAATGGTTGGGCAAAGGTCTGATCCAGAATGCCTTAAATGAGTTTGGAAAGGTGGACATCTGTCCTTTAGGTAGGGCCTGCACCATTGCAAGGCATGACACCAATGCCTGCCTCTGCCAACCTAAAGAGCAGAATGGCATCAGACACTGTGCTGAATGTGGTAGACAGATCAGGTAACATAGGAGCAACTAGAAGACACTTCTTTGCCAACATTCCCAAGTCATCTAGGGCAGAGACTTAGCAGCTTTGGTTCCATGAGCAGGGCAAAATCCAGATTGCGCAGTATCTAACAGATGATGGCATTCAATAAAACTACATCTGCCTATTTACATATTTTTCCATGATTTTGACTGGCGAACGCAGTAAAGATATTGAAAAAATGGCCCCCAATAGATGGATTAGTGTTAGCCTTCTTCAATAGGGGGACTACAAACTGCCTTTTCCACTCATCAGGCAGTGAAGTCTCAGCCATGGTTCTGTTACAGACATTCATCAGTGTATTAGCCAGGAGAGAAGCCACTTCCTTCCAGCTCCTATGAGTAATAGGATGCAATGGTGAGCCTGAAGTAATGAAATTAGCTGATTGCATAAACAGGTATGGGCTTAACAGATAGAATGCACAGAGGTAAGGCATGCCAACAACACCAGCTACATTTTCACTGATCACCATCCCTTCCACAGCTAATAGAGGTGTATCTACTTGGGCCAGACAGCCACAGATTGTAAGGATTTTCTCCTCAAAGCAATCAGATAATGTATTGCAAAGTTGCTGTGTGTAGTCAAACCTTTGTCTACTGTACATAGGGAGTGGACAGAGAGCAAAGTACAGTAAACATTTATTTGGAGGGATTACAAGCACCCAGCATTTATTTTGTTTGACAGAAATTCTAACTTTGTGGTAAAACTAGTTTTTTTTATAAGTTCTAATTTCAATTTAGACATGACGGAGTATTAAGGCCACCAGATCCTTTGAATCTTCTTGCAACCTGCTTTTGGAGGTTTCAAGGAGACATTGTACGCTGGTGACAAAGGGCGAGTATGATTATGAAAAATGTGCTTCAGGGGGAAGAGCTTTGTTAAGAGCGTTATTTATCCACTGATAATAATTCTGATACTCAGTGCTCTGATAATCAATGCTCACTGACCTATTGCTCTTGTGCTGGACAAAATGGAATCTGTTGTCGTACTAGTTGACAATTTGGCCATGAACGAACCAAGGAAGTCTTATTCCTAACTATTTTCTGGTTCCCATCCTTACTCTGTCCCCTAATGTTTAAATAAATCTGGAAGTGGTCTGTCCGGACCTGGGAAGTAGTACTCACACTGGACAATGAGCCCGGAGAAGCAAAAATTAAATCCAACGTATGGCCGTCCTAATGTGTGGCCCCTGCTGCCTTCTGCATAAGTTCCAGAGCTGCAAGAGTACTGACAAGATGTGCAGCCTGTGTATTATAATCCTTGTTGGCCCAGATGTTAAAGTAAAAGAAAAACTGGTGCATTAAATAACACTTAGGGCATTATAAAGTCAAGCAACAGGCCAGAAAAATCGGGAGATAGCCCAGAATGCAATAGCATAAGATACCACCTATAGAAACTGAGGCTGATGTGACAACTTAAAAATCTAGCAGTTCCGCTGTACAGAAGAGACTCTGTTTTAGCTCTTGAACCTTCCGGACTCTTTTAAAAATTGAACCTACCCAACTCCCTCTTTGCAAAGTACACAATCTTATAACCTCTGCCCTCTGCCAGGTCAGCTGTAAGTCTTCCGAAGTCCAGGTCTCAGTAACGAAAAGTATATCACGCCTTTCAGTAGTAAGGATGACATTCATTTTGATGGCATGTTTTACTAGAGACCAAGCAATAATTAAGGAACAATTAAAATCTGCTTTATTTACAACTCATGGAAGAGGGACTAATGGAGGTGATTTATTAGACTTGGCCATCAGAACTTTTGTAATGGATTGGTCTCGTAAGGAAACCTATAGTAGTCCCTCTGTGTTTGAGAATATCAGGAGCCAGGCCAATTGTGCCCCAACAGTTTTTAGGTAACTGTGGAATTTTGCGGAGTAAAACTCCTCGAGTTCTGTCCAGGCCTAGTCAATAGTTGAGGGATAGCCTATCCTACTGATGCCTAAGGTAGTGATCCAGACAATATTAGAAGAAACTGATGGTCCACAGGACACGCACACTTTGATTAGGATGAGGTGTTTAGTCTCCAGAAGGGACATTGCTAGGCATTGGTGATCAGAAAAAGCCCTCACACTACCAGAATGGTTGAGAGGTATGGACTACTGATCTCATGTAGTAGTAACATAGAGTATAAAACTGGAGGATGAACTCAAAACCAGAATATAATCTAGCAATCTTGTTTGACCACTTTCATAATATAAAACCTTCAGAGGCCCACCCCTGACTGCTCTTGCTGCATGAAGTTTGCAATGGAGGCAGCACGGCTTTATGCTGTTTGCCTGTATACGTAGGTAACAAGTTCATTTTGAAGAATACTCCTGAGGTAGGTTATGGAAAGTTGGGACGGCATGTGGGCCAATTCAGCTGTGATAGTAGGTCTTGGTATGTAGCTTTACCTCGGAATAATCATGGGAATATTGCTATATGTATTCACAATGCATGTCGACTAACTGAACATCTCTCTTATCTTTCAAAGACAATAAATATGAACAACCTCCATTTGGATACCGGTCTCTCAAAAGTAATTAAGGAAGAGGCAGGGTGGGCAAGCTAACTGCAAGTGAGCTCACTGTAGGACATGCACGATAGGTGAAAGGGCTTGACCACCGATTCCTGCTTCTATAACTTCAAAATCCCTCACCCTATCTCTAAGGACTGACCATTCCCCTCCTGGCCTGCTCCCTGACCTCACCATCTGCCCGAAGAGCCCAAGAGAGCTCCCAGGGTTTTCTTTGTCACAGTCCATCATGCGTGATCACACAAGCACAACAAACATGGCAGGTATGTGGAAAAGGCTGTTTAATAAGACAGGTATGCATTACTTAAACAAATAAATCCTAGCCATTGCCTTATAACCTAACCTCAATAAACCTCATTATAAATTAATATGCCTAATCAAACTCCCAACCCTTAAATCCTGTCTAAAAACCTTTCCCTAAAAACAAAACGTTTCATACCTTTTTACTTCCCAAACACTATCTACCTAATGCCTAATTTGAGCCAGTTGTTGCATGTTGGGCCTACCATCGCTTTTTTGGGGGGACCAAAACCTAATTTTCACTATCACACTTTCACACAGAATAGTAGAGCGAAAGACAGAAAAAGGGGAAGGGAAGAGGAAGAGGAAGATGGGAAAACAGTGACAAAGTGTAAAAGCAGTGATAAAAAGGAACCTGCAAGAGGGAAATAAAGGAGCCAGGATTGTAGGATGATGCATAAATGAGACATGAACTAGAATGAAGACTAGACAGGCTTGCTATTAGGCAGTTCTGATATACGGAGGCACCAGTGTTGGGCTCCTATGGAAAGTTTAGCACCAGCACTTATTCTTTTATATGTTAGGCACTGTAACTATCTATCCTAAAGTCCTTTTTCTATGCACATTTACTAAACCTCTGCAATTTTCATTTTCTTTCTTCCAATTAAGCGATTGAAGTCCCCCATCCTATCCACTCCCCTTTGAATTGACCAGTTGCAAAACCAACTTTAACTTGAGCCCAGTCAAACTAAAAACCAGGCATCAAGAAAAAACTCTCCTGTAGTTTTCCGCTCCAACCCTAGCTCCCTGGCTTCACCACCAAACACTCTCTCCTACAAGGAAGACAAATTTGTCCTAAATTCCATTAGTAACATCTCTTTACCCATTAAAGTTAATTGCACCCCATAAGAATGAAAGAATTAAGAATACTCCAAAATATAGCTACTCATGCAGAACGCTCCCCGAATCCTCTGTCTGATGCAAAACCTTCATCTTCTGATTGACTTTACTCATAGCCCTATGTATTGCTGATAGCTTCATAGCTTCCTGGCAAGCTCTTTGTGAGACAAACTCAGTTTAACTACTACAGTCTCTGCCCCACAACTGCTTCAATTCTCTAAGCTGATGGTCCCTCTTCAACTGTTTCTACAGAAAATTGTTCTTCAACTTCACCCCTAATGGTTGCCAGCTCTAGTCAGCCTCTTCCCTTGAAAAGACTATTACATAGGCAGTGTAGTGCCTTTGATATCATGCACGTTATGACCCTCACTGTCCTGGCTAGACTCTAGACAGAAATTATGTAATCTCATGGGCGGTGTTAAGGTATGGTTATGAAAGTTATAATGCAGTGTGTGCAGAGTGCAATAGTATGTTGAAGAATAAATAACGTCTGTTACAGACCTCCGTGTGTGGCGTATTAGTTGCATGCTCCCAGGCTGGAGAAGATGGTACAACTGGCGACGAGTAGGGGACACATGCCCGAAGAAATAAAAGTGCTCTTCCTGAGAGTTTGCAAAGGTACAGCACCTGCTTGTGCGTGTCACTTGCACCCTAAATCGATGAAAAGCGGTCTGCGATTGGCATATGTGGAGTCAAAGCCCTACTCCAGCCCATACACAGCCATTAAAGAAGTTGAAGGCCCTATGTAGGAGCACAATCGAAAAGCCCACCAAAACCCACTAGTAAGGCTAAAAGAAGATATACTGTGCCGCTCCATAGCACAGAGCCATCATCAATACAAAGCGAATGCTAAAGGCAGTGACGACCAGGTATGAAAACAAAAACGTACTTACCGGCAGAAGCGAGCAAAGTGCTATAAAATCAGACGAGACGACCAGGCCCAAGCAATGGGGTGTTGCGTAAAGAGGTTGCTAGTCTTGCTTTGCAAGAGAAATGCGGTCTGAACAGCATGTGCTCTTAATGACGACAGAAGGGAGGGCAAAGTACGGGACGCCTACATTCCTGAAGCCACCACCTTCGTTTAATACAGTGAAGAAACAGAATTTTGGTGCCAAGTGGACTGTATGGTTCAAAACGTTTGATGACTTTATAGATGTGCTAGGAGAAGAAGAGGATAAGAAAATAATTAAATATTTGAAAAACCTTGCCGGTGATGGAGTGAAAGAAGTACTAATGAAAGTTTCACAAACCGATGCAACATCATACCAAAATATAAAAAGTGTTGGATGCCAAGTTCAATCCAATGCCAAATGTCGACTACTAGAGTTACATCTTCAACCAAGCATGACAACAAGCAGTTAAAACAATGGAGGAATTTGTTAAGAGACGTGATGCACTCCTCAAACACTGTAAGTTAGATTTGAATGATGAAGCCATGCGCCTCAGAGTTATTGATGGCTGCCTTTCAGATTCCTTGAGAAGACAAATGGAATGCTGAGAGAGCCTCTCAGTTTGAACAAATTGCTAATGGCTGCAAGAGCAGAAGAATGAGCAGATCGACAAGATGCTGAGATGGAAGCAGAAACTGCACGTAATGAATCAGCGTTGGTATGAAAAGCGAGCATAAACAAAAAATATATGTACACAAGTTGACAACTCTGAAGAAGAAAACGTTATGCGTCCAATGTGGGTTTTTATTTCCCCATGAAGGTAAATGTCCAGCTATGGGACAGGCTTGCAAAGACTGCAGGAAAGAAAAACACTTTGAAACGATTTGCAAAGCAAAAGAGAAACCAAATGTGTCACAGCGAGAAGAGAAAATGGACGCCAGAAGGTTCCAGTAGCATTCTTGCCATGCCACAAGGCCGAAAGGCTACATCTGTTACGACAAATGGAAGCCAAGCACAGTTGTTCATCATCAAGTTCACCCTATAAAGGTTCTTCAACGTCATTATCAAGTGCCAGTGAAGAAGGATGTGTGTTGATGATATCGACTAAGGAACGACATGCACATGTAGGATTAGCTGCTTGCAAAGGATATCAAAAGGCAAAAAAGAAACCCCAACTTAAATTCTTGGGGTGTATATTCTATGATGGGGAATAACTCCTGACCCGGATAAGGTGCAAACACTTATCTACCTGCCCCCACAAGATGTAACCATACAACAAACCTTCTTAGGCATGGCCAGTTATTGTCCAAGGTACATTTGTGACTTTGCTACAGTGAGTGCCCCATTGAGAGACTTAACAAAGCAGAATGGCCCATTTCAGTGGAGTCCTGAATTTTATCACAATTTCAAAGAACTAAAACATGCAATTGAGAATTCAACTGAAATGGCCTACTTTGACCCCAAGTTACATTCCACCGGCCATATTTACAAGGTCCTTTGTACTGCCAGAACATCGCTTTTAATGACGGTCCGTTGGCACACTCTGCTGGGCCATATTTACAAGGCCATGTAAGCCACCCCGCATGACTTTTCATGGCCTTGTAAATATGGACAGAGGCAACGAGGTGCAAGTCACTGCGTTGCCTCCCCCTGCGACAGGGAGGCATGCCATGGGTATTACAGTGGGTGTTCCTACATAACACCTCTGGCATTTGACACATTCCTAGATTTACAAGGTTTTGTAGAGCTGGGAATGCGCCAAGAATCTACGCCTTCCCAGGGGAGGTGTAAAAGAGGTGCAACGAGAAGAAATAAATAGACAGGTAGGACTCTTCAGCAATGGCTACCTCATCGATGTGAAAATGGGTTATTCAGATTCTTTTAAGAAATGTCAGCTACCTGAATTATGTTTTCATTCAATGGTCATATGCAATCTCTTTGGTGCATTTGTTAATGGACATGTATTGTTAGTCCTATCATACTGTCTCCTGTGGATGCATTACATTGTTGCACTTGACATGTATAATTGGTTTTGTTACAGTGACACTTTATGATTTATATTAAATTAATCAACTTTAGCCTGCATACGATTGTTTATGTTGATGCATGCAATTACATTTTTGTACTTGATTTTGAATATGTATCATTATACTTCCACATGTGGTTGCTTTTAATATTTGCATTTGATGGTGAATGTATATTGTGGGTTTCTTGATATTGTGAAAACCTAGGGCTGAAGTCAACTTACTCAAATTTTGCATACATATGAAAAGTAATGTGCTTAAATCATTATGATAGAGGTACTGTATAACCGTATACCGGAATGGATGCGTGATTTGTATTGATATCTATGAGTTTCTTTTGGATGTTATTGTCACCTTACATGCCGAATTATGCTTCAATGAAAAACATAGCACCTTGACCTGGTTTATAATATCACAAAAATATTTTGACCTGATTCTTAAAATCACCCAAAATATTCTATTGCGTTCTCTTTATTGGATGCGACACACTGGCATTTATGTGCATACACTTGGAGATACGTTGTGAATATGGAGGACGACATAACGACTGTCCTATATTATTTCCACAGGATAGGCAGTTTGACATCCATCGGCCACTTACGTAACTAAAGAAAGTAACATGCATGCTTACGTAGCGGTCATTAAAGAGGTGATCTTCACCTGCCTTGCTGCATTTGTCTTGGGCGTGATATGACTCGGACATGAATTAAATGAATTAACTTGCACACTTATGTAGCGACCATTTCATTCTCCACATTTAAAGAGGTGAACTTCCCTGGCCTCACTGTATTTGTCTTTTGCCATGGGAGGACTCGGACATGAAGAATTGGTGAGTTTACGAACAACACAATTTTTAAGAGCAAAAGACATGGGTGAACTATGTTGGTAAATACGCACTTCTTTGATTTATAGAAACCATTAGGGACAGTGAAGAGAGGTTGGGTCCCACATAGTTCTTGCTGGAAAGGATACAGACTTGTGTCAAAGAATTTGATTGGTGAGCAAAATTTATTTTGCCTCCGTTTTGTTTTAGGTTTATTGCATAATAGGACACAATACTTATATTTAATTGCAGTCTTCATTTCAGTTTACAGTGAATCCCTCCTTTTTAGGAGTTTGAATTGAAAAATGGGGATACATATTGCTCAACGTTGTGAACTCCATCCTGGATGGGAGGAGTTTCATTCCTGGTGTTTCTGAAGTCATCTCACACATAGGTGAGTCACCTAGTGTGGCCTCCTTGTTAAACACATTTTGTAGACAACACACAACTTTCATGTGAGCCATTGTTTCTTCTTCCATAGGCTGTTCATGATTCCATAGTCCTGAGGAAGACCCACTGTGATACACAGCTTATTGCCCATTTACACTGGGTCGAAACGTCAGTGGCAACTTCATTGTCCTGTATTCTCTGTCAACCATCTCTGAGAAGTGCTAATGACAATATAGGGTGTTTGTTGAACTACTAACATGAGAGAGAACAGGCACTTTTATGTGCAGCTTTTTATATGTTATGTGAAGTCGCTTTGTCTTTTTGTACCTTGGATTCTCAAAATTCACTGTTTGTAAGTGCTTTTGAATGTGACTAACAGCCTCATGTTATCGATTCTGTATCATTTAGATATATGATTTTGAATATACGAAATGAATGTAATTACTTGCTGTGTGTTGTCTATGATATTAATGTGTCTGGGGAATGCTGGATGAGAGGCAATAGACGCCTACATTTCAATAGATTTTCGTGGATCATTCATTGATTGGTCATATGTAGGTATGACATTAGGATGCTACTTTTTCATGCAAAGCAATTGTGATACCCAACAGAATACATTGTAGTTTATATTATTGAATATCCAGGTCCTGAGGGACACAGGGAAACCCCATTATTTTGTTGGTTGGTATCTGATGGGCTGCCAACACTTCAAAAAGGATGTGTTGGCAGCCATTTTGTGACTCGTCTTCAGCCGAGTCCCACAAAAATAATGTAAAAAGAAAAGGGGCTAGGCTAGGGTCACCCTGAGCTCTTAGCCTTGGTCTAGCGGTCCCTCAGGGACCCCACCAGGGCTAAAAAACATTTTTTTTAAATCTCAGACAAATCCGCAGATGGATCAGTGGATTTTTCCAAGATTTAAAAAAAAAAGTGTGGTCTTCCGCCCTTTTCTTTGCAAAAGGCACACAGCCCCCATCCTAAGGCTTATGATAGCCCCGGGGACAGCCTCCTCCCGGGGGCACCTCAAGGTATGTATGCAGGCAGGCGCGTTGGGCCTGATGTGCCCGCCCGCACCCCAGAGACCACAACCTTCCTGCATCAAATAATTGTAAATAAATGTGGGGGCCTGTGCGGCTGTCTGCAGACTTTGGGACCGCCACCTTCCCAGGACTAAAAATGCAATTAATGCAGGGGGCCCACACAGCCACCCGCAGCCCCGGGGACCGCCACCTCCTCTGGGCTGAAATAAAATAATGAAGGGGATCTTCTGCGGACCTTCAACTACCGGGACCAACAACTCCTAGGGGCTAAATTAAACATTGGTGGGGGGGGCATTGGTCCCCCCTCGTGGAGTCATAGAAGTCCCAGGGGGCCGCCACACCCCAGGGCTGCCTCCTGTTATATCCCGGGATGCCCACCCTGGGACATAGCTGTTTGCTTTTACTTGGTGGAAGTAGACAGCTGCCACCATGCAAAAGAAAACCCTCCGGTTTCAGTGGGCGAGGGCTGTCAAAGTGTTCCCACTTGCTGGAAGCAGAGGTTTCATCTTTTTCCCTGCCTGCAGAGATGTGGACAAGGAAAGAGATGAAACGATTGTTCTTGCACACAGTGAGCTGCATGTTTAGCAGCTCCCTGTGTGCGATAGCAATGCCGGCTCCTGCAAGAGGCAGGGAACTGACTGGGACAGCAGGGCCATGAGGCTCCTCCTGTGGTCCCATTGTGCATTGGGTCACTCAGGAGACATGGCCGGGCCCTGGGGGATGTGGTCCCAGGGGCTGAAATTGGCCCAGAATGGGGACCTGCATCCTCCCTCCATATTGAATGAAGGCCAGGCCCTGAAGGATGGGGTCCCCGGGTCAGACGTCAGCCCAGGGAGGGGGGCTGCACTGCTCCCCTCCTATTAAGTGTATTTTCATGGCGATTCTGAAATCCTTTGTAGAGGTGAATGCATGATTGATCTATTGGAGCGCAATCTGTATGTGACTGTGATGAGTGGGTTCTTTCTTGTCCTCTCCTGGTGAGTGCAGAGTCCATGGCTCTTCCTTTAAATTGCTACAGGTATGCAAATGTACAAATCACCTGGATGCTCCACCCACTTGGCCCTGCACCCTTTAACTTAGTAGTATTCATAGGTCTTTCCCCCTTTTGCCAGGATGATGGAAATCTTACCACTGATTTGGTGGCATGTTCTTAAATCAGAGGAATGTGAGGATATCTCCACAAAACAAAGAAGCACTTACATCATAAAGATAACAGGAAGGACCCTGGATTGGTGGAGATTTACAGCTTTGTAGTCTTGTTGGTCTCTCTATAGTTATTATAGAATTCTAGAGAAGAACATACCAGAAACAAACATGTGGCCAAAACGCACACAAGGTCACTGGTGACATTTTCTTGTGTTCCATTATACAGCTGTAGTGTAGAATCCGTACAGAATATTTACCAGGAGGCAGAAAGAACTCCATTTGGATAGATATTTTGTGCAAAACTGTGGACTCTTGTTGGATAAAAGGGCAGGTGAGATTCCTTTGAGGCCGAGTCACTCACATAGCTACTGACACACCCACACAGACACTCATGCACCCACTCACCGACCCTCTCAGACAATCATGCACCCAGTCACAAACCAACTTAGGCTCATGCATCTCCTCACAGACCCACTCAGAAACTCATGCACTCTCAGGTGCGCTTAGAGACTCATGTACCCACTCACAGACCCACTCAGACCCTCACACACCCACTCTGATACTGATGCACCTACTCACAGACCCACTCAGGCTCTCACGCACCCATTCACAGACCCACTCAGAGACCCATGTACCCACTGGAAGACCCACTGATGTACTCATGCACACACTGACAGACCCACTCAGAGATATAGGGTTGGGAGGTTATAGGGGGTTGGCCACAGGGCCTGACAGCTAACTTCTGCTATGCATGTGGCGCTGGGTTGGGTAGTTATAGCGGGTTGGCCACACACAACCATAGAAATTCAGCAGATATAGTTATGGTTAACTTAAGTAACTACAACTTGTGCCCTAAGGTAAGTATAACTTGCATGCACTGCTAATTACCCTACATATTGCATCAGTCTATTACAGTGTCTGAGTGAGTCTGTGTGGGGGTGCGTCAGTGTCTGAGTGGGTCTCCAAGTGGGTGCTTGAAGATTTGAGTAGATCTGTTAGTGGATGTGTGATGGTCTGAATAGGTCTGTGAGTGGGTGTGTCAGTGTCTGAGTGGGTCTGTGTGTGGGTGCATCAGTGTCTGAGTGGGTCTTTGACTGGGTGTATGAGGGTCTGAATGGATCTCTGAATGGTTGCATGAATGTCTGAGTGGGTCTGTAAGTGGGTGCATGAGTCTCTGAGTGTGTCTCCGAGTGAGTGCGCATGGGTCTGTAAGTGGATAGGTGGCAGGCTGAATGGGTCTGAGTGGGTGTGTCAGTGTCTGAGTGGGTCTGTGACTGAATGCGATAGGGTCTGAGTGGGTTGTGAGACTGAGTGGGTGTCTGAGTGTCTGAATATGTCTTTGAGTGGGTGTATGAGTGTCTAAGTGGGTATTTAAATGGGCGTATGAGTGCCATGCTGTCTGTGACTAGGTGTATGAGTGTGTCAGTGGGTCTGTGAGTGGGCGTATGAGCAGCTGAGTGATCTCTGAGTGGGTGTATAAGAGTCTGAGTGGGTCTGTGAGTGGGTGTCAGAGTGACGGAATTGGTTTTCAAGTGGGTGTATGAGGGTTAGTGCATTTCTCTGTGGGCGTATGAGTATCTGTGTGGGTCTGTGAGTGGGTCTGTAAGTGAGGGAGTGTCTAAATAGGTCTTTGAGTGGATGTATAAGTATCTGATGGGGCTGTGAGTGGGTATATCAGTGTCTGAATGGGTCTGACAGTGCAAGTATTAGTGTATTAGTGAGTGTGTGAATAATTTTTTTTTCTCGGCACGGTTTGAGACTCCATTGCAGCGTTACATAGGGGGCCACTCTGAGCGCCACGACAGAGGCGCCACGACAGAGGCGCAACTCTGCGATCGTGACAGAAAAAGGGTTTCTAACCTTTTCAAAGTCATAAGGTGCCCATAGGACACCTATTAATAAACTTCATGGGGTCAGAGAGCCCCTATTCTGACCTCTTCTATTCTTTTCAGCCTCTAAATCCATCCCCTGGGCCTGTTGCCCTGTTGATAAAATGGAGGCTGCAACTTTCAGCACAGGTTGCGGCCAGCCAATCACATTGCTGTTTCTGGCTCGCAGAGCCACAACGCTCCACGTAGGAGTCATGCAGATCTGTGTCCCTATTTGTACTAATTTGTTTTCGGCTTAATTACAAGAAAATCACTGAACGAATTTACACCAAAACACAAGAAGGTTGTTTTCTGGATCAGAACCTACCTTTCTGCCAAATTTGGTGTCATTCCGTCCAGTGGTTCGGGCGCTATCGGTGTTCAAAATCCCTATGGAAAAATGAATGGGGAAGAAGCATTTTTGGACCCCATCCCCTTATTCTCGGCCCCCGCTTGACAGATGCAACCCGAACCTTTACAGACAGCAGCTGATGTAATTGTTGAATTGTTTTGAAACATTTTGTGAAGATTTGTCAAGCGGGAACAAAGGTATAGGGAAGTAAAAAACGGCTTTTTCTATAACTACCTAGTGGTGACCGCCACTAGGTATATATATATATATATATATATATATAATGTACAAGACACTCAACATGCAGCAATCGTCTGGGGAGTGGTCACTCAGGGTCTGGTGTATCATGCTTATAGTAAGAAAATCATATGTAGTTGTAAAACATATCAAATTAGTTCAACATGAGAGGCAATGGGCCCTCACCAATACTGCATGGACACAAAAAACATACGAAGAAGATTCACCATACATATGGTTGAGAAGTTATTCCATCTTGTTTGGGAAGGAATCAGCATATACTTACTTCGGTTTCAGAGGTGACCCAGCAGAATCCCTACCCTGCTTCCTGAGTCCCTAAATTGAGACTGGAGAGGGCAGAAAAACGATATTCGTAGGAGGCTTGAGAGGAGCGAGTTCCCAAAGTCTACCTGAAGAGAGCTGATGCCTAAACACCTGATTTTATATCCTGTAGCTGAATGAACAGCGTTAGTTTGAACTGAGCACTCTTGGCCATCGCCGCTCTTTGACTCTGGAGGTTGAGCTGACTATTGAAGATGATGCCAAGCAACGTCACGTTCTGAACAATGGTGGGTGGGCACTCTAAGGCAGAGAGTTATTGTATCTTGAGTGGATCAAGATAAAGATTAAATAGGGTTGATCATTGGTTTGAGCCTTGTTTAAAGATGACTTAATAGAGCCAGCGCACCCAATTTTCACTACTTGTGAACAGTTTGTCAGATAGTACGCCAGTCAGGAACTATCCCTTTGATGCCCATTCATTTGCTCAGGATGCTGATAACATCAGAGTAGTTGACTATATCAAAGGCTCACAAGAGATTTAGGAGAACAAGAAGACATGAGTTTTCAGTGTCAAGAATGAAGAGTGAGCCATCAGTGATCTTCAGAATTGCAGTCTAGATGTTATAACCTTTACTGAAGCCATATCAGAGAATATCTAAGTGAGTATTTGCATAAATTTGAGATTACACTTTGGAGGCTAAGCAGCTTTCTATCTCCTTACCTAAGAAGTGAATAGTGGAAACTGGACCTAAGTTATTTAGGTCATTGTTGCTCAGTGATCTTTTTTTTTTTTTTTTTTTTTTTTAAATAATAGAGATTTGGCCTATTTGCAGACAGTCTCGGAAAGTACTTTGTTCGGTGGACCAAAAGAGGAGGAGCTGTTTGGAAATATTTAATATTCTCCAAGAAACACAGCGTAGGTAACAATTCAACGCACCTAACCCAAAAGTCCCTAAGTTATAGAAAAAAGTTATATCGATCTGTCCTTCTTGTGTGCACCCAAACTGACACCTGCTGCCAAGGTGTACTCCTTTAAACTAAAGGGAAAGTCAGTTTTTTAGCCTTGAAGAAGTCCTATGTGAAAGGACGAAAACGTGTTGGCTGTTGCTGCTATGAATTCATGTACTATTGGATAAGAAAATAAGAATAAAAAGAAGACTTGTATAATTTCAAATCAAAGAATTTGACATTTTATATTATTAGTGGTGGTGCACTGCTATTGTTCTAAGCTGTTTGAAAAGATCTTTACAGATAGAATCAGCGATGTTGTAAGAAGAGTGGTTTGATAGTTTCACCTTACTTAAAGTGTCCAGTAGTTCAGAATCAAACTGTGGTAAAAAGATAACTGCACTGCTGTGCAAGTAAAATTATCCTTGGTTATATTGTAAGAATATTGTAAGAAGTGATTAGTAGGGAAATGTCTATGGCATTTACTTTTTTGTCAAAAAACTCCACAAAGTCAGTGCACAGGGCCTCAGGGCACATAGGTGCGGTTTTAGACAACAAATGTCCATGCCTGCTTGATTACTTCCAATAACAGAGGTTTGCTTCTGTTCTTTGCGGCATCCTGTAGGTATATGACATTCATTGACATGGATTTGAAGATTTTTCTTGTTATGGTTCTTAGCCTAACCAGAGGAAGTGGTGATTGTCTCTATTCTTTATCAAGTGTTCTGAGGTACTTCCTCTCCTCATAAAGACATTTGAGAACCAAGGTAGAGGCGGTGTGAAGCTGCCGCAATTGCTCTTGAGAGGTGCAATTTCCTTAATCAAGGCTTCTATACAGTTTTTTAATTTGTCTGTGAAGTGTTGAACTCAAGTCAGGGAACTACATAGATGACATTTGTGTGAGCCTGGTTCGCAAGTGCCATAATATAAATATTTCTTGTGTCCCTAAACCAGAGTTTTTTAATGCAGGCAAGGATCATAGTGAAGGAGATTAGAAGGTGGTTAGACAAATCTGCCAGAAATGGGTCATCGGCTGTTAAGTGCAGGAATTTGGACACAATCAGATCCAGAGTGGAGCCCTTACAGTGAGGGGTTTCTGGCATTGTTGCAGTAAATCATTGATGCTGAGAAAAGAGGGGAAGGTGTTTATTAGTTTGCTGCTTTTGGTACTAAGTGAAGACTGAATTCCCCACTCTGCTTTATGACTCAAATGACACAAAGTCATTGTTAGAAATGGGGTCTTTGGTTGGCAGTCAGGTTACCCCCTGTCCAAGCAAGGGCCCTTACTCTAGTCAGGGCAACGGAGGTACACACTTAGATAACCCTTGCTCACCTCCTTGGTAGCTAGGCACAAGCAGGCAGGCTTATCACAGAAGCAATGTGTAAAGTATTTGTACCAACACACAGTAATACAAAATGGACACCACACCAGTTTAGAAAAATAGGTACTATTTATCTAAATCAAATAAGACCAAAACGACAAAATCCAACATGCACACATCAAGATATGAATTTTCAAAAGTATAAGAGTCTTACTCCATAGAAAACAATGGAAACATTGATTTTACAAAAAAAGTACCTGGTTTGCGTCAAAACTAAAGCTGCACGGCGAGCATTCGTTCGAAAAGTCAGTGATGTGTTGATTCCTTACTCGCAAGAGAGGCCGTGGGGATTTGCACCATTATTAGCAGCCGCATACGGGTATTGTGTTGTTTCTCCAGCTGTGATGCGCCGATTTCAGCTGCGAAACAGGTGGTGCATCGTTTATCACCTGCATTGAAAATGGTGCATCGAAAATTTTCAGGCACTGCGTTCTGTGCGTGGATTTCAGTTCTTCTTCTGCCAGCCTTACTTCTCAAGGGCCCAGGGACGAGATAGGACACCACTTGGAAGAGCAGGAGCCTCAGCAGAGAGTTCAGGTGCTGGCAGGAGAAATCTTTGATGGCCCTGAGACTTAAAAACAGGAGGCAAGCTCAGTTCTAGCCCTTGGGGATTCTTCTCAAGCAGGAATGCACAACAAAGTGTAGTCTTTGTCCCCTTTCACAGGCAGAAGCAGCAACTGCAGGATAGCCCAAAAAAGCACAGGCGGGGGCAGCACTTCTCCTCAGCTCTTCAGCTCTTCTCCTTGGCAGAGGTTTCCCTTGGTTCCAGAAGTGATCTAAAGTCTGGGGTTTTGGGTCCACTACTTACACCCCTTTCTGTATTTGAAGTAGACAAACTTCAAAGGAAAGTCTCTGTTGTTCACAAGATCCTGCCTTGCCCAGGCCAGGCCCCAGACACACACCAGGGGGTTGGAGACTGCATTGTGAGAGGGCAGGCAAAGCCCATTTAGGTGTAAGTGACCACTCCTCCCTCCACTCAAGCTCAGATGGCTGATCAGGCTATGCAGGCTACACCCCTGCTCCCTTTGTGTCACTGTCTAGAGGAGATTCACAAACAGCCCAACTATCAGTCTGACCCAGACAGGGAATCCACAAACAGGTAGTCACAGAATGGTTTAAGCAAGAAAATGCCTACTTTCTAAAAGTGTCATTTTCAAACTAACAATCTAAAAACCAACTTTACTTAGGGGTGTATTTTAATTTTTTTAGTTCAGAGACCATCTGCTCTCAAAGGGAAACTGCACTTTAAGGATATTTAAAGGCAGTCCTCATGTTAACCTATGAGAGGGATATGCCTTGCAACAGTGAAAACTGAATTTGGCAGTATTTCCCTGTTAGGACATGTAAAACACATCAGTGCATTTCCCACCTCTATCATACACTGCACCCTGTCCCTGGGGCTACCTAAGGCCTACCTTAGGGGTGCCTTACATGGATAAAAAGGGAAGGTTGGGCCTGGGAAGTGGGTACACTTGCCAGGTCAAATTGGCAGTTTAAACTGCATACACAGACACTGCAGTGGCAGGTCTGAGAAATGTTTACAGGGCTACTCATGTGGATGACACAACCAGTGCTGCAAGCCCACTAATAGCATTTGATTTACAGGCCCTGGGCACCTGTAGTGCACTTTACTAGCGACTTACTAATAAAAGAAAATATGCCAATCATGGAAAAGCCAATTACAAATACACTTTACACAGAAGCACTTGCACTTTAGTACTGGTCAGCAGTGGTAAAGTGCCTAGAGTACCAAAAACAGCCAAAACACAGTCCAGCACACAATCAAAACATGGGAAGCAGAGGCAACAAGAGACAGGGGAGACCACACCAAGGATGCCAGGTCTAACAGTCATGCTGTAAAAAGTTTGTAAAAAGGCATCCCACACCCTCAGATCAGCTTTCACAGCAGATTGAAGTCTATATCTGTGATGCTGCAAAAAGACCCAGACAATGGGAGCCCAAACGTCTATAAAAAGCCCTCCACAGTCTTACTACTGTACAGGCAAAATTGAGATATCTCAAACACTTGCATTTTTCTCACCTCTGCCTTGCGAACCCCCACACTTTCAGCAATGAAAGACGTAGTGGTGAACGTTCTCCTTTAGCAACTTTACTGCATTGCAATTGCATCAACTTCCTGTTTTCTTAGCCACAAGGTCCTCTTCTTTTCTGGCACCAACAGCTCTCCCAGTTTCCCCATGAGACCTAAGAATGTGAACAATCAGTGAAGAAAACTGCTAAATTTATCATACAGAGAACACAATTTAGAATAAACTTTATCAACATAAATCCTGTCCTAACAACATATAATTTTCCAGTTGTGCCAGCAGTAACCTAAAAGCAGATTTTCTAACACATTTTACCATCTTTGTTCCCACGCCACTTCTCATGACCAAGGCCATATCACTAGAATGATGAACCAAACTTGGCTTCTGAAATTAATTAATTACCAGGTGAGCATTCTGTTGAATAAGACAAACCTCCCACACCACCTCCCATTAAAATATTTCCACAGATCAACTAATCAAGCTATGCATTGGCCATTCATCAAAAGGTACACACCATCCTCTAGTCATGTATCTACATCTATAACTTCTTCCGCACTACCCAAGATATATTTTTTTCTAAACTCTTGGCCCCTCGTACCCTGTCACAACCAGGCTCCCAGCTTCTCTTGCTGACAAGATCACCATCTCCTGTGGCTATTGGTAGGCCCTCATTCCATGACAACATCAAACTGGAGATGAAGCAGCACACAAAAGAAAAAACAAAGCAACAAACCTTCTCCATAACAAATCCCCATATCCATCAGGACGACCTCAACCCTGTTTCAATTTAAGAAAGCTCTAAAAATACACTTCCTTAAAGATCACTACAATCACTATGCAGTAACAGTTCAATCTCATTCCTAGAAATCAGGTGCCCCTCCAATCGTATGTTGACTGTATCTTTGCCTTTGAACCTGTACAGTGCTCCCTGCCTTTCAGTTAGATTGTAGATTCACATTATACAAATATCAAATAACACACATACATACATACAAACAAACCCTTCCTCAAATCCCTGAACCAACAAATGTGTATTCCAAAGCTACTACCTTAATCGGCATAGGAGTCCTTCCACATTTTGTACTAGAAACCTATTCCTCAACTCGCTGTCCCTACCATCCACTACCAACCTGTCCTCGGCACTCTATACCTGCAGGACTTGCCCTGTACTTTGTACATTTGTGTCTGAATTTACAATATTTTCTATTACAGAAACGTCTTTAATAGGACCAATAAGCAAGCTCCCCTTGTTTGCATCTTATGACTGGCTATCAATCCCGCCCTAAAATAGGTGGGCTGTTCAAGAAATGTCCAGTACATTTCCTGCGAAACGCAAGCCATCTACTTTGTCTTATTTGCACCTTCCACTGTAACCAAACATTACACAGCTCACTTTTTTTCTTACCCCACCAATTCCTGTACTGCACAGCCTCTTTAAAACATTCTGCAGCCCCAATACCAACTGTCCACACAGGGGTAAGTTGCACAATAATAGTAGGTGGAGACTCCTCAAACTGAGCACAAACCAATGATTCGACCTCAGCCATACACAAGTTTCCAGCGAGCGGGAGTCCAGGGTGTGCTGAAACCTCCTAAAGCTTAAACCAAATAAGACCGAAATAATTATCTTTGCAGCAGTCATGAACTTGTCCTCCCCATCCATTTTTTTAAGCCCACCAATTTCGATCTTCACTGTAATTAAAAAAACACTGTCTTATTAGATTCAAACCTTATCTTGAGAGCCTCAAATTATTCATGTAGTGAAAACAGATTAGCTCCACCTTCATTCAAAAATAAATGTCCTCTACTTTGCTTTTCAACAAGTGTGATTAGTCATGGATTTGTTAAGAGCCGGCCTCAGCTATGTCAACAGCCCTTACGTCTGAATCCAAAACGTTGCGCTATGTGAATCAAAGCTTAGTGTTAATGGTGATGCAGTTAATCAAGAGAGATTACATCACCTGGCCAGTGGGAAAACTTTGCAGTTCACAACAAATTTAAAACAATGAATATGTGGCATGCATAGGCCACAGACCCTTCAACTGCAGGAGAACCCGACTTCCTACCCATAAGACTTGTGCATGATACAACTACGAGAACCTACTGACCAACTGCAGCCACACATCTAATTCTAGTAACCATCAAGAAATCCTGCAGGCGCAGACCAGCATTCTCTCAACACGTACACTCCAGCCCACTGATAATTATTTATCTTTAAAGAAGGCAATTGTAACACGATTCTTACTTTTCCCTAGGCTAATCAACAAAATTGACTCTTGCTCTACTACCTTTTCAGGTATTCCTTCGCCTCTCATCACCAGGAAACTACCCTAATGGCACACTAGTGTTTATCAAATAAAATCAGTATAATATACTATACTATACTATACCATACTATACAATACAAGGAGTCCTTAACAGCTGCACAGACAATGTGGTGCTGCAATGACTGAATGGTCATGATTGCCAGACCAGGATAAACTACTGTTACAGCTGAAGTAAACAGGTGTGTGTGTGTGTATGGCTGCAGTGACGGAATAGGAAGGGCTACATTGCAGAATGATTGTTGGGACAGGAATGTCCCCTTCATTTAAACAATTGTGTACCCCTGCCCTGAGTTACCCATCTGCATGTGATTTCTTGTATTTTGACTTTTTGTGGCAGGTTTATATGCTAATCCAGAATGTGTTCTGAGAGCTAGGCCTGTCCTTTGACTCCTAGATCTAGAGTCTGGTTCTGAGACTTAGGAGGCACACCAAGCATGGTCGTTAAATTACATGAAATTACTGTCTCTATGTCTTCAGTTGTCAACATCAAGTGACATACTCACTATAGTACCTAATGTCCATGCCACTGAATCGTTACTTGCTTTAGCTCCTCCCAACCACTACCAGCCCTTTCCATCGCTTTGTTGCTCAGTGTACCACCTTCCAAACCCTTTGTAACCTTCCTACTGCATTCTCTCTTAAAGTCACACCATCCAATTGCCGCCTACCCTCATCACTGCTTCCTTGCTCTGTGTAGCATCTCCCACCACCTGTCTGTCCTTCTTACTGTATCATCGCATACTGTAGGGTTCCCTGTCCGTAGGACTGCACCCCTGCTAACTGTAGAACTTCCCAGACTCTACCTGTCCTTGCCACCCCACCTTCACTCACCATAACACCTCCCAGCCTCTAGCTATCATTAACAGTTCCTCTTCACTCATTGCAGTACCTCCCAACCCTTAACTGTTCTTACCGCTGCATCCTCGCTTACAGCAGTTCTTCTCAAACCATGCCTGTACCATCCCTTTAATCTTCACTCATTGTAACGCTTCCTACCCTGACTACTGCATCCTTGCTTACTATAGCACTGCCAAAGGCTGCCTGTCATTACTACTGCATTCACGCTTACAGTAGTGCCTCCTGTCCTTACCCTTGAACCAACAATTGCTGTAGTAACTGCCTAACTGCTGTCCGTTCTTACCACTGCATCCTAATTTATTGAAGCGCTCTTGTCCTTAGCAAAACATCCTCAATCATTGCAAAGCCTACTACCCTTGCCTGACCATAACTCTGCATCCTCCCTCACTGCAGCTCCTCTGAACTCCTGCCTTTTCTTACCATTGCATCCTCGCTCAATCTAGCACCTCCTGTCCTTACCACTGCATCCTCAGTCAATGTGGTAACCCCCCAGCTGCTGCTGGCCTTTACTCGTGCATCCTAATTTGCTGTAGTACCTTCTGTTCTTTGTGTATCGGAAGGAACAGTAATTGCGGTCAGCAGAACAACCTCAAGGACCCATGGGTATACCGTTCTTGAGTGTCCTGCTATGTCAGTGCCCTCCCCCAGTGTGCCTGTAGGCAGGGGCATGCCCAAGCCATGTGCTCAAAGGTCGCATCCAGGGTACGGCAACCGGGCACCTCCCGGAATCTCCCCCATATGTGACCCCAATTTTCTGTGGTGTCAGGTACGTTCTGTGTGTATATTTGAACATTCAACCAGGGATGGAACATAAACATTATCTATTTCCGTTATGGAAGTAATGCCATGCTACAACAGCCAAGTTTTTAGAATGTGGGAGCAGGCTTTTTTTTCCAGAATGTGTTTTAAGTAGTCTGAAAGAAGATTAGTGTGGCGGACAGTGAAATTGATTCTTCAACAGATGACAATGTGGAAGATGTCAATTTAAAGCGTGCCTTTAAAAATAGAGTTGAGTTGATTATCATGGGAAACGAAAGTAGCAAACTACTTTGTTGGATATCATTTGGTGGAGTTTCTTTGCTGGAAGCAGTTATTTCTGGCTCTCCTTAAACTATTATTGTGCAGTCTGTTTTCCATTCGGGAAAAGGGCACTTATTTGAAATCCCCTGACATTAACCCAGAGAGTTATACTGGTGATAAAACTCAATAAGATTGGTTTTAGACAACTTATATTAAAATTTAAGAACAGACACAAGAAGGATGGTTCATCAGTTTTGGGGTAAAAGGATCAAAAGAGATTGGATATAATCTTGGATCCTCACAGTCGAGTACATGTCTTAGTTGCTTGTGACAGTGAGGATACTTGACATTGGGTGTTGAAAGAATTTCACAAATGAGTTTAATAAAACAAATTGGTAAATTGAAGGATTTTACACATCACATCTTTGTTTGGATGAGAAGATTCAAAATGTTTACTCTTCCTTTCCAAAGTCTCCGTTGGAGGGTTTAGCTATTTATTGGGAATATGGAAACCACTTCTTGTGTTTCGCCCCGTCACTAGCCAATCTTTTATAAATGTGCCCCTATTTCTGTAGAATGGTCTTAGAAGGAGTTTTAAAATTCAAGTCTGGTTCTCCAGAGGTGTCAGGAACTCCGGGCTGAGCACCCCTCAACGTCAAGTAATATCTCCCTATGGATGTAATGTATTGAAGCAGAAAAGCAGATAAAGGCATACACCAGAAAAGAACAGATACAGAGTAAGGCACGCACAGGAACAGGTTAGAGAAGACTAGCAACTTTAGCATGAACAAACAGGGAATGGTCCAATAACAGACAAACACTCTGGGTTACCACTAGGATTGTACAAAGGTAAAATTCTGAAGTTACCACAGCAACAGGGAATATCAATGCCTCTGTGCAGATTAATCTTACAGATAGTCATCCTGCAAGCCCCATAGAATGGAGTCAGCAGAAGTGATTCTTTCTCTGGACCCTTAGGGCACAAACAAGAATTGTACTTACATATACAAGACAAGCCCTTTTGGGTCCAGCTGGAGACACAGAGGCAAGTCCTAAGAAAAGTAGAAATGACACACTGTCACAGAGAAGGCTCTTGAGACTACATATAACACAAGACAAAGGACAGGGTAGGAATTTCCTTGTGAAAACCAGGAGCCAACCTCTGTACAAATTAATACACTTATACACAGGTGAGGACCAAATAGCACACTTACCATACACAAAAGCCTAAGAGGAAAATACAGAGCAAGAGCTGCACAGAAGCCTAAGAACTGTAGCTAATACTCAAGAACAGGGCAGTCAAGGAAACACTGGAGAACAGGCACGTCAAAACACAAGGATTCTAGCAAATGTAACAAGCAAGAGACTTGAAATTCAAAAGAACTGGAGACTGCAGAAGAATCACAGAGAACTGTAACAAACTAGGGGCAAGAACTAAGACACTGGGGAAAAATTACAGAAAATGAATAGGAGGAATAGAAGGAACCCACTAGGAACTATTAGAAAGGGAGTAGTTAAAGGGCTATAGCAAGATTAGAAAAAAGCAAGATAATGGAGTAAGCAAAAGCGAGCAGGGCTGAGGAAATCTGTAGCAGGCTGCACAGGAACAGGACACAGGCTATGGCTGAAGCAAAGCAGGAACTGGACTGGAAAACAAACAAACAAGAGGTCCGTTACACAGAGGAACAAACTTCAATACACAAACAAGGAGCTTCAGCAAATGGCAGCTTACACGCAGTTACAGGCAGCAGCAAGCCCGGGGCATAGTCACATGGCTGGGCTGCACAAGATTGGTCACAGGTGTGTACAATTTCAGTCTCTCACAAGTCCTGGAGGAGAGAAACATGTGCTGAGGAACAGCAGGACTGCTCACATAGAAAGCAATGGACAGCAGATTCCAGGTCTTATTGAATACTATGCAGTGCAATATGGAACCTGAAGCCCATGGAAGCAAATGTGGATTTTCATTTGCATACAAGATTGAAATGGGAAGCATGCAAGAGTCGAAGATGGACTTTGGATGAGTTCTAATGGTGATTTTGAGTCTGCAGATGGTCCATGTAGAGTCTCTCCCAGTGGCAGAACGATGGAATCGTAACAGGGGGATGTCTGCCCCCCACATATCTTCAGATGCAGGGCACAGCACTTTAACGTTCTGCTCAATGAAATAGGGAACACCTTGCTAATGTCTGGAGTTTTTCCATGTGTGTTGGAAACAGACATGTATTCTGCCATTGCTAAAAAAGCCTAATGCTGGCGCAAGCGTGATGAGCAGTTATAGACCAATATCTCTCCTCCCAGCTCCTGCAAAAAGTCTGGAGAAATTGGCCAATATACAGATGTCCACTTTTGCGGAGGCCAATTCTATTCTCCATGATTCACAGTCAGGTTTTCAGACAGGTTGTAGTACGGAGACAGCCCTTTTGGAGGTGGCAGAGTTTGTCAGAGAGAATGTGGACAAGAGCACAACAGTTATGGTGTTGCTCCTTGATTTGTCGGCTGCATTCAACATCGTTTCTCATTTTGTTGAACACATTTAGCAGTTTTGGCATTCAGGGCAATGCTCTTTGATGGGTCAAATCTTTTCTGGAGGGCAGATCCCAAAGGATGTATTTACACCTGCATTTTTAATCTCTTAAACCATTGGTATGTGGTGTTCCAAAGGGTTCGGCTATGAGCCCGCTTTTGTTCAATCTTTCTCTTTCTCCTTGGCGAATCTCATCGATTCTTGATGTATCAAGGTAGTGTCTTACACTAATGACACCCAACTGCTTTTCTCCTTCCAAGATAACATGGAGGCAGCTTTTCATAACTTTAAAGAATACCTTAGAGGGGTTGGGGTGTGGATGGATACAAATTGTTTAAAACTGTGGCCCATATTTATACTTTTTTAGCACCGCATTTGTGTAATTTTTTGACGCAAAAGCGGAGCAAACTTACAAAACATTCTTTTATTTTGTACGTTTGCGCCGCTTTTGCGTAAAAAAGTGGCGCAAATGCGGTGCTAAAAAAGTATAAATTTGGGCCTAAATTCTGACAAAACAAAAGTTTTGTTTTTGACAATAATGCCCCTGCCACCTTCCCACCCTCCGTCTGGTGGCATGCTGATCTTAACACTCCCCCTAATCCTACGTTTCTGAGTAAGACATCTGGGTATTACCTTTGATTACACTCTCTCCTTTGCAGGACAAATTAAACACATTTTGTCTTTCTGTTTTCTGAAGATGAAAACTATAAAGAAGTTTCTTGGTCTGGTCCCTGGATAGACAAGGAAAACAGTAGTTCATTCTTTGGTTATGTCCCACCTAGGCTACTCAAAAAGTCTCTACCTTGGTCCTGTGTATTTGATACACAGACTTCAGTTAATTCAGAAAGCAGCAGCAAGACTAATCAAGAGAGACTTGGGATGCCATCATATCTCTCCACATCTGAGACACTTGCATTGGCTCTCGGTGGAACAGCGTATTAATTTTAAAGTGCTGACATTGGTTTTCAGAGCTTTTCATAGCAATGCCCCATTCTATCTGTTGAAAAGATTGTCTCCATACAGTACACTAAAAAGAGGTTACTTAGAACCAACAGTAGTCGCCTCCTGTGGATCCCTACATTTTTGAAGTCTCATCATGGTGGCAGTTCCTTTATCGTGTGCACAGCAAAATTATGGAATAGTTTTCCTTTTAATCTACAGCAGGTTGAGTCTCTGTCAGTCGTTAAAAGGCAGCTCTAAACCTGGTTACTTGACCCTATTTGTCCGATGTTATTCTGGCTCATGTTATTATATCTGCTAGAGCACTGGGACGCTTCTGCTGAAGCAGCTATGGACTTTATCAGGTGTCATTTGATTTGAGTTGATTAAAGCTAATGCTGAATCCAAAATACACAAAACATGCAATATCCTTTTCGTAGTCAGCAATGAGGTGAAAAAGAATTGAAGCATTTACTAGACGCACTCGTTATTGAGCCAACTGAAGCATCAGAGTAGATATCTCCTTTAATGGTGGCTAGACGTACTAATGGGAAAGTTGGTTTGCATGTGGGTTTAAACAACAATATCATTGTGGATCAGTTTCCTTTGCCCAGAATTGATGAGATATTTTATCTTACAAGACATGCTAAATGGTTTTACACTTTGCATTTATCAGAGGAGAGCAACAGATATCTCTAAACCTTTCCAGCAGACATCTTACACCATTTTGTATACTGTTTGAATGTTTAGCATCTACATGTATGCAGTGTTTCGGAGGTTAATGACACAGCTGATGTGTAACAGCTGAGGTGATATGCCAGGGGTAGCATTTTCTTCAGACAATATTTTACTAATGGGATGTAACAGTAAGTATCACATTGAGATTTTATAAAAGGTTTCGAAAATTCGTAAAGAAAGGGATTAAACTGCTTAAATAACCAAATGTAAGTTTGGTGAGAAAAAATGTATGTATCTTGTTCATGGTTGTGGGATCAACCCCAAGGAAAAACTCATTGAAGCAATAAGTAAAACTCCTTTGCCTAAATCCAAGGATAACCTTAGATCCTTTCTGGGTTTGGTGGAATTTTTTGTCAACGTTTGTGAAAATGTTACAAGTAAAACTCATGCTTTGTGTTTACTTATAAGAGATATATCTAAGTTTAAATGGTCTGATGGTTGTCGGAAAGCCTTTGTGGAAATTAAGTCTGCAGTCAGCAAAGCACCCCCTTACAAGGTTCTTATCTGTTAGCTACTACTATTGTGTTGACTGATACCAATGGCAAGGGTGTGGTGAGTGTATCGATACAAAGGATGAATTTGGCAGTGAAGTAGTTCTTGCATTTGCTTCTCATTCTCTTACAGAGGAAAAGTACTCTTTGAAAGAGAGATATTAGCATGTGCATGGGCCTTAGAACATTTTTCAAAAATGTTTGTGGGGTAGGAAGTATATTTTGAGGTTTGACCACAAGCCTCTAACTAAAATGCTACAGAGGGATTATCAAGATTGCCTTCCAGAATAGCCAGACTCTCTATGCGTCTACAGGATTTTTTGTATGAAGTGCATAACTGGAACCAAGTATACCACTCTTGTTTTTTAAGCAGAATGTCTTTACCTCTTTAAAAAAAACTGACTGCGATCCTTAGAATGGCTTTTGTATTGATGGAATATTTCAGGCTAAGGCTGAGAATACTAGTTCCCATAGGATGAGTAGATAGATTACAGTAGAGATGATATTTTGAAGGATGTGAGAGAAAGTAGTTGGGGTAAAGTGGTTAACTGTGATCTTTTAGGTGAGTTGAGGGTGTTTTGGGTAGTGCATGATGAACCGAGTGTTAATGGATTGTTCATTTTAAGAGCTGGTAAGGGTAGTCCACCCACTGGAATTAGAAAGGGAATTATTTCCCCTTTCCATGAAGGGCGTTCTAGAAAAACTCATACCTACCACAATGTCAAAACTTTGCACTGGTGGCCAAAAGTGGATTTGGCAATTAAAAGGTTTGTAAGGTCATGTACAGAATGTGGGAGAGCTGATAAGTCACTGAAAACTTTACAAACCCCACACATTCTTTAGGTTGTCATAAAATACCTTAGGATGATATGTTTTTGATACATCATTGTGTTAGCTGATATGTTTCAAAGTGGATTGTATTGAGCTTAGCTGGTAAAGTGGACATGAAAACAGTGATTAAAGTTCATATGAAGTATTTTTGAGAGAGGGGTTCCCAGTGTACATTTTAACAGACATTGTGGCTCAATTTAAGTCTGAGAAGATGAATTTCTTTTTTTTATTTTATTTGCTGGTATTGAACAAAGGGTCACTGCACTTTATCATCCCAGTGATAATGGTATAGTCAAGAGAGCAAACAGAATGATTAAAGGGATTGTACAATTGGCTAATAATTGTAGGAAAAACTGGAATTTGGAGTTGAAGAGAATGCTTTGGGCATACAGAGTAACCCCGCATGATTCTGTTGGTGAAAGTCCATTTATTATATTGAGAAAACGGATTCCACACTCCAAGGTTAATCCTAGGTGGATATAAAGAGGTCTGAGTCTCCTGATTTAAGAGAACATGAGTCAGAAGGACGAAATGATGAAGGAAATGATCCCCCTTTATTGGAGAACGAAATATAAAAAAAGGCACCTTTAGATCAGAAAAACAAAGAAATGTAATATATATTTTTGTGAGTAATTGTTTTATTTGTCAGTAACTAATGCAAACGTTTTCCTTACTGTAGCTTCCTTTTAGGATTTATTTTTTTATTTTTTTATGTTTTGTTTGTTTTTGTTAAAAGGAGGAAATGTGTACTAGTATGTAAGTAGCATTAGATAATAGAATGTTTGTTATTGTTCTTTATTTTGAGGCTTACGTAAAGAATTTGGAACATTTGGTGGCTGTTGAAGAGACAGTTTTTGTCTTGAAAATTGAGGGGATCTGCCGAGAACCGAGGTTGTTCTGAATAAAGTAGCGTTTAACTTTATACAGCATGAAATTGTTACTACATTAGGGCAGGCCGGGGCTGGGAGGTGCTACAGTGAGTGACGATTCAGTGTATGAGGTTTCATTGGTAAGGATAGGCAGGAGCTAGAAGGTGGAACTGTCAGTGAATAGTGGTGATCAACCCAGAGAGTGACTGAGCAGTAGTGTAGGCAAGCTGTGGTATTCTGGTCAAAATCCACATTAAGCTATAAGATGCAAACATACTTGTCAACGTTCTGCTATTCACATACAATTAATCAGCGTAGATGCTAGAGAGCAAAATTGTTTTTTAAAAAGAAGTACAAACTTAGGGCCTTATTTGGAGTTTGTCCGGGGGATACTCATCACAAATGTGGCAGGTATCCTGCTCGCTGTATAATATATAGAATTGTAGATGGGTAACAGTGAATTACGGGGCTGTTTTTCACTGAGAGGTTCCGAGTGACATGAAATGGACAACTAGAGCGAGGCTCGATGGCAGCATGCCATAAGTCTTAATGAATATACAAAACAGTGATGGGTGGAATGCTTGAATTAATCTCAGCTACTGGTAATCACTCGGGCCACATCCCAATCCAATTTTATTTTTAACACCATGGCACCAAAGTTGGGACCCAAGGTATATGCAATTCAGCCTTAACCCCGCTCCAACTGGAACAGTCCAGCAAGAACTGCTAAGCCAGGTCCTCCCTGAGCAGTAACCGAATCAATCCAGGACCTGTTTCACCCTAGGTATGGGCTCACTAGCCGAGTACAGCTTGGTTCCAGTGACACAGTGTGCATGGGACACACATCTGGGCATACCCGTCGCACCTAGGGCAACACAATAAGTGTACAAAACAGTGATGGGTGGAATGCTTAAATTATTCTCAGCCACTGGTAGTCACTCAGGCTGCATCCCAATCCATAGTTTTTCCACTCCATGCCACCTCAGTTTGGACCCAGCTATATGCAAATCAGTCTTGACCCTGCTCCATTCGGAACAGTCCAGCCCAAACTGCCAAGCCAGGCCCTCCCTGAACCGGAATGCAAGACACTCAGAACCAGTTTCACCAGAGTTATGGGCTCATCAATCGGGTACAGCTTGGTTCCAGGGGCACAGAGTGCACAGGACCTATGTTAGTTTGTATACCCATCTCACTTAGGGCAACACAATAAGTATACAAAATAGTGATGGATGGAATGCTTCAATTAATCTCAAGCCGCCAGTATTAACTCGGGCCACATCCCATTCCGTTGTAATTTTGAACACCATGCCACCACAGTTGGGACCTAGTTATAAGCAAATCAGCCTTGACTCTGCTCCAATCGGAACAGTCCAGCAAGACTGCCAAGCCAGGTCCTTCCTGTAGGAGGCTGGACTGGCTTGTAGTGAGTACCAAGGGGTACTTACACCTTGCACCAGGCCCAGGTATCCCTTATTAGTGTATAGGGTGTCTAGCAGCTTAGGCTGATAGATAATGGTAGCTTAGCAGAGCAGCTTAGGCTGAACTAGGAGACGAGTGAAGCTCCTACAGTACCACAAGTGTCTTATGCACAATATCATAAGAAAACACAATACACAGATTTACTAAAAATAAAGGTACTTTATTTTTATGACAATATGCCAAAAGTATCTCAGTGAGTACCCTCAGTATGAGGATAGCAAATATACACAAGAAATATGTACACAATACCAAAATATGCAGTAATAGTATTAGAAAACAGTGCAAACAATGTATAGTTACAATAGGATGCAATGGGGACACATAGGGATAGGGGCAACACAAACCATATCCTCCAAAAGTGGAATGCGAACCACGAATGGACCCCAAACCTATGTGACCTTGTAGAGGGTCGCTGGGACTGTAAGAAAACAGTGAGGGTTAGAAAAATAGCCCACCCCAAGACCCTGAAAAGTGAGTGCAAAGTCTACTAAAGTTCCCCAAAGGACATAGAAGTCGTGATAGGGGAATTCTGCAGGAAAGACACAAACCAGCAATGCAACAACAATGGATTTCCAGTCGAGGGTACCTGTGGAACAAGGGGACCAAGTCCAAAAGTCACAAGCAAGTCGGAGATGGGCAGATGCCCAGGAAATGCCAGCTGTGGGTGCAAAGAAGCTGCTACTGGACAGTAGAAGCTGAGGATTCTGCAGGAACGACAAAGGCTAGAGACTTCCCCTTTGGAGGATGGATCCCCCACGCCGTGGAGAGTTGTGCAGAAGTGTTTTCCTGAAGAAAGACCGCCAACAAGCCTTGCTAGCTGCAAGTCGTGCGGTTAGCGTTTTTGGATGCTGCTGTGGCCCAGGAGGGACCAGGATGTCGCCAATTGCATCTGGGGACAGAGGGGGCGTCGAGCAAGACAAGGAGCCCTCTCAGAAGCAGGCAGCACCCGCAGAAGTGCCGGAACAAGCACTACGAAGAGGAGTGAAACGGTGCTCACCCAAAGTCGCACAAAGGAGTCCCACGTCGCCGGAGGACAACTTAGAAAGTCGTGCAATGCAGGTTAGAGTGCCGTGGACCCAGGCTTGGCTGTGCACAAAGGATTTCCGCCGGAAGTGCACAGAGGCCGGAGTAGCTGCAAAAGTCGCGGTTCCCAGCAATGCAGTCTGGCGTGGGGAAGCAAGGACTTACCTCCACCAAATTTGGACTGAAGAGTCACTGGACTGTGGGAGTCACTTGGACAGAGTTGCTGGATTCAAGGGACCTCGCTCGTCGTGCTGAGAGGAGACCCAGGGTACCGATGATACAGTTCTTTGGTGCCTGCGGTAGCAGGGGGAAGATTCCGTCGACCCACGGGAGATTTCTTCGGAGCTTCTAGTGCAGAGAGGAGGCAGACTACCCCACAGCATGCACCACCAGGAAAACAGTTGAGAAGGCGGCAGGATCAGCGTTACAGAGTTGCAGTAGTCGTCTTCGCTACTTTGTTGCAGTTTTGCAGGCTTCCAGCGCGGTCAGCAGTCGATTCCTTGGCAGAAGGTGAAGAGAGAGATGCAGAGGAACTCTGATGAGCTCTTGCATTCGTTATCTAAGGAAATCCCCAAAGCAGAGACCCTAAATAGCCAGAAAAGAGGGTTTGGCTACTTAGGAGAGAAGATAGGCTAGCAACACCTGAAGGAGCCTATCAGAAGGAGTCTCTGACGTCACCTGCTGGCCCTGGCCACTCAGAGCAGTCCAGTGTGCCAGCAGCACCTCTGTTTCCAAGATGGCAGAGGTCTGGAGCACACTGGAGGAGCTCTGGGCACCTCCCAGGGGAGGTGCAGGTCAGGGGAGTGGTCACTCCCCTTTCCTTTGTCCAGTTTCGCGCCAGAGCAGGGCTGAGGGGTCCCTGAACCGGTGTAGACTGGCTTATGCAGAAATGGGCACCATCTGTGCCCATGAAAGCATTTCCAGAGGCTGGGGGAGGCTACTCCTCCCCTGCCTTCACACCATTTTCCAAAGGGAGAGGGTGTAACACCCTCTCTCTGAGGAAGTCCTTTGTTCTGCCATCCTGGGCCAAGCCTGCCTGGACCCCAGGAGGGCGGAAACCTGTCTGAGGGGTTGGCAGCAGCAGCAGCTGCAGTGAAACCCCGGGAAAGGCAGTTTGGCAGTACCAGGGTCTGAGCTACAGACCCGTGGGATAATGGGATTGTGCCAACTATGCCAGGATGGCATAGAGGGGGCAATTCCATGATCATAGACATGTTACATGGCCATATTCGGAGTTACCATTGTGAAGCTACACATAGGTAGTGACCTATGTGTAGTGTACGCGTGTAATGGTGTCCCCGCACTCACAAAGTCCGGGGAATTTGCCCTGAACAATGTGGGGGCACCTTGGCTAGTGTCAGGGTGCCCACACACTAAGTAACTTTGCACCTAACCTTTACCAGGTAAAGGTTAGACATATAGGTGACTTATAAGTTACTTAAGTGCAGTGGTAAATGGCTGTGAAATAACGTGGACGTTATTTCACTCAGGCTGCAGTGGCAGGCCTGTGTAAGAATTGTCAGAGCTCCCTATGGGTGGCAAAAGAAATGCTGCAGCCCCTAGGGATCTCCTGGAACCCCAATACCCTGGGTACCTTAGTACCATATACTAGGGAATTATAAGGGTGTTCCAGTATGCCAATGTAAATTGGTAAAATTGGTCACTAGCCTGTTAGTGACAATTTGAAAGAAATGAGAGAGCATAACCACTGAGGTTCTGGATAGCAGAGCCTCAGTGAGACAGTTAGTCATAACACAGGTAACACATTCAGGGCACACTTATGAGCACTGGGGCCCTGGCTGGCAGGGTCCCAGTGACACATACAACTAAAACAACATATATTCAGTGAAAAATGGGGGTAACATGCCAGGCAAGATGGTACTTTCCTACACTTCCTGAACCAGAACACAAGCAACTAAGAACAGCCAGGTACAACTTGGTTCCAGTGACACAGTGTGCACTGGACCCACGTCTGGGCATACCCGTTCCAGTTAAGGTGACACAATAAGTATACAAAACAGTGAAGTGGGGAATGCATGAATTAATCTCAAGCCACTGGTAATCATTTGAGCTACATCCCAATCCATCATTATTTTGCACATCAGGCCACCTCAGTTTGGATTCAGGCATATGCAAATCATTCTGGACCCTGCCCCAGTCACACCAGTCCAGCCCGAACTGCCAAGCCAAGCTCTCCCTAAACTGGAACACAAGCAAACCAGGACCGGTTTCACCATAGTTATGGGCTCATCAGCTGGGTACAGCTTGATTCCAGTGTGCACAGGACTCACGTCTGGGCTTATCCATCACACTTAGGGTGACACAATAAGTATACAAAACTGTGATGGGTGGAATGCTTTAATCAATTCTCATAGTGAAGTTATAAGTGAAAGTATAAGTAAAAAGTGAAGTTGTAAGTCAAAGTGAAGTCAGCCAATAGCTGACGTGGGCTGATGCATTGACCCTTTGATGCATGCTGGAGCGGGTGGAAGGAAAATGTGAATGATGTAACCAGAGACTAATGGATGAAGTCTGGCCAAAAAAGCATATACGTAAGTATGTTATACACAAAATGTTAGTAAAATCAAAAGATTTTGGGTAACAGAGTCCTAAAAAAGACAATTGATCTGGAGGTAGCTGCCAGTCCCTTACCTTTGAGAAAGAAGGCTAGAAAGAAAGAATGCAAGAAAGAGGTGAAGGAAGAAAGAAATCAAGAAAGAAGGAATGAAAGAAGGAATGAACAAAAAAGAAAATAAAGGGAGAAAGAAAGAAAAAAGGCAAGAAAGAAAGAAAAAAACACCAAAGGAAAGTAAGAAAGAAAAAGAAGAATAAGAAGGAAAGAAAAAAAGAAAAAGAGTAAGAAGAAAAGGAAGAAAGAAGGAAGGAAAGAAGGAAGACAAGAACGAATGAAAAAAACATGAGAATGAAGGAAAGAAGGGAAAGAAAACAAGAAGGAATGTATGAAAGAAAGGAAAGAAAGAAGTGTAGGAAGGTAGCCTCTTTCTAGCCTTGTTACCCCACTTTTGGCCTTTTTGTGAGTATATTTCAGAGTGTTTTTACTGTCTCACTGGGATCCTGCTAGCAAGGGCCCCTGTGCTCATAGTGAAGACCCTATTTGTCAGTGTGTTTTATATGTCTCACTGGGACCCTGCTAGCCAGGACCCCAGTGCTCATAGTTTGTGGCCTGAATGGGTGTTCCCTGTGTGGTGCCCAGCTGTGTCACTGAGACTCTGCTAATCAGAACCTCAGTGCTTATGCGCTCTCTGCTTTTAAAGTTGTCACTGCAGGCTAGTGACCATTTTTACCAATTCTGATTAGCACACTGGAACACCCTTATAATTCCCTAGTATATGGTACCTAGGTACCCAGGATATTGGGGTTCCAGGAGATCCCTATGGGCTGCAGCATTTCTTTTGCCACCCATACGGAGCTCCGACAATTCTTACACAGGACTGCCACTGCAGCCTGAGTGAAATAACGTCCACGTTATTTCACAGCCATTTTACACTGCACTTTAGTAACTTATTAGTCACCTATATGTCTAACCCTCACTTGGTGAAGGTTAGGTGCAAATTTACTAAGTGTGAGGGCACCCTGGCACTAGCCAAGGTGCCCCCACATAGTTCAGGGCGATTTCCCCGGACTTTGTGATTGCGGGGACACCATCACACGTGTGCACTACATATAGGTGAATACCTATATGCAGCTTCACAATGGTAACTCCGAATATGGCCATGTAACATGTCTAAGATGTGGAATTGTCCCCCATGCCAAATCTGGTATTGGGGTGCCAATCCCATGCATCCCCGGGGCTCCAGCATGGACCCCGGGTACTGCCAAATCAGCTCTCTGCATCTCCCTGTTCGACTTCCGCCAAGGATCGACCGCTGACTGCTCCAGAAAACTGCAACAAAGTAGCAAGAAGACTACCAGTGACATTGCAGCGCCTAATCCTGCCAGCTTTCTCGACTGTTTCCTGGTAGTGCATGCTCTGGGGGCTGTCTGCTTTCACCCTGCACTGGAAGCCAAGAAGAAATCTCCTGTGGGTCGACGGAATCTTCCCCCTGCTAACGCAGGCACCAAACTTCTGCTTCATCGGTCCTCTGGGTCCCCTCTCATCGTGAGGAGCGTGTTCCCTGGAACACAGGAGCTGGATCCAAGTGGCCCGACAGTCCAGTGGTCTATCTGTCCAAATTTGGTGGAGGTAAGTCCTTGCCTCCCCACGCCAGACAGTAATCCTGTGTACTGCGTGAACTGCAGCTGCTAGGGCTTCTGTGCACTTTTGCAAGGAATCCTTTGTGCACAGCACAGCCCAGGTCCCCAGCACTCCATCCTGCATTGCTCAACTCGCTGAGTTGACCACTGGCTTCGTGGGACCCTCCTTTGTAGTGTTGAGACGACCGCCGTGCTCAGTTTTCTTGAACCTGTGTTCAAGTACTTCTGCGGGTGCTGCCTGCTTCTGCGTTGGCTTACTGTGTTGCTGCGCGCCCCCTCTGTCTCCTCCACCAACGGGTGACCTCCTGGTCCTTCCTGGGCCTGGGCAGCACCCATTTTCTTCAACGGTGACCTCTGCATCCTCCAGCACGACGTGGGACATCTTCTGTGCAAAGGAGAAGTTCCTGGCATTTTCCGTTGTTGCAGAATCTTCAGCTTCTTCCACCCGGAGGCAGCCATTTTTCACCTTCATGCAGGGTTTAGTGGGCTCCTGTCCCCCCTGGACACTTTTGTGACTCTTGGACTTGGTCCCCTTCCTTTGCAGGTCCTCAGGTCCAGGAATCTGTCTTCAGTGCTTTGCAGTCTGTTGTGGTCTTTGCAGAATCTCCTATCACGACTTTAGTGTGTTTCTGGGGAAGTAGGGTAACTTTACTCCTAATTTTCAGGGTCTTGGGGTGGGGTATCTTGGACACCCTTAGTGTTTTCTTACACTCCCTCCGACCCTCTACAAACTACACTAGACCTGGGGTCCCTAAGTGGTTCGCATTCCACTTTCTTAGTATATGGTTTGCGTTGCCCTTAGGCCTATTGCATCCTATTGTATTCTACAATGTTTGCACTACTTTTCTAACTGTTTACTTACCTGATTTTGGTTTGTGTGTATATTTTGTGTATTTTACTTACCCCCTAAGGGACTATGGGGGTCATTCTAAGTCCGGCGGGCGGCGGAGGCCGCCCGCCAGACTTCCCCCACCAAAATACCGCTCCGCGGTCGTAAGACCGCTGAGGGTATTTTGGGATTTGCCCTGGGCTGGCGGGCGACCGCCAAAAGGCCGCCCGCCAGCCCAGGGCAAATCAACCTTCCCACGAGGACGCCGGCTCAGAATTGAGCCGGCGTAGTGGGAAGGTGCGACGGGTGCAGTGGCACCCGTCTCGTATTTCAGTGTCTGCAATGCAGACACTGAAATACAAAGTGGGGCCCTCTTACGGGGGCCCCGCGGCACCCCCTACCGCCATCCTGTTCCTGGCGGGAGACCCGCCAGGAACAGGATGGCGGTAGGGGGTGTCAGAATCCCCATGGCGGCGGAGCGCGCTCCGCCGCCATGGAGGATTCTGTAGGGCAGCGGAAAACCGGCGGGAGACCGCCGGTTTTCCTAGTCTGACCGCGGCCGAACCGCCGCGGTCAGAATGCCCTGCGGGGCACCGCCGGTCTCTCGGCGGTGCTCCCGCCGACCCTGACCGCCGGGGTCAGAATGACCCCCTATATCCTCTGAGATATTTTTGGCACATTCTCACTAAAATAAACTACCTTTATTTTTAGTAACTCTGAGTATTGTGATTCTTATGATATAGTGCTGTATGATATAAGTGGTATAGTAGGAGCTTTGCATGTCTCCTAGTTCAGCCTAAGCTGCTCTGCTATAGGTACCTCTATCAGCCTAAGCTGCTAGAACACTACTAATATACTAATAAGGGATAACTGGATCTGGCACAAGGTGTAAGTACCATCAGGTACCCACTATAAGCCAGGCCAACCTCCTACATTGGTGGTGCAGCGGTGGGATAAGTACTTGTAACTGCTTTACCACTTTGTCATTGGTGCTTTTCATAAAAAAACATATTCCAAATACTTAAAAATATACACAGTTAACCTAAACAGTTTAACTCCCTTTCTAAAAAGTTTCTAAAAAGTTTCTAAAAAGTTTTGAAAAGTTTGAAAAGTTTTCCTCTTTTCTTTAAAAGTTTCTAAAAACTTTTTTCTCTCGGTCCTAAACCCTTTCTAACAACTATGTCTGCAGTAGAGCTTACTCCCACAGTTGTCCAGGCAACCTATGGTAGTTTCAATTTTAAAAGTTTGAGGGGTCTCTGCATAGAAAGAGGTTTAAGCATTGGTAAGAACCCTACCAAAGATCTTCTCCTTAGCCTTCTCCTAGAAAGTGACCAGAACCAGACTGGCCCATCCCAGGATCAGGAGGTAGAGGAGGGGGGTACCCAGCAAGAATCAGGGGAGGGCCCTGAGGACTCTGGGGAGGGTTCATCCAAAGACCTGCCAGCTAACAGGTCACCTAGTGACACTGGTAGTGGGAGGTGGTCACACACTAGTAGGGCACCTTTTCACTCCAAAAGGCCAGGTAATTAGAGTCCAGCCAGTTAGAGACAGGTCCACTTCTGCCAATTCCCACATTTCCTCTGTGTCTCAGAATTCCCAAGCCTCCCACCCTGAGAATGACACCCTAGACAGGAAACTCAGACAGCTGCGGTTTGAAGAGGCCAGACTGAAGCTAAGATAGCAGCAGTTGGCCTTAGACAGGGAATCTCTAGATGTAGAGAAGGAAAGGCAGAGGTTGGGGTTAGTTTCCCATGGTGGCAGCAGCAGTGTTTTTGATAGTAATCCTGTAAGAGAACAAGATTCTAGAAACCTGCATTAGATAGTCCCCCTTACAAAGAGGGGGATGACATTAACAAGTGGTTTGCTGCACTTGAGAGGGCCTGTATGGTACAGTTGGTCCCTCAAAGGCAGTGGGCTGCTATCTTGTGGCTATCTTTCACTGGTAAGGGTAGGGATAGGCTCCTTACTGTCAGAAAAAGTGATGCTTTAGTGATTAGTGAAACTAATTATAAAGTTTTGAAGGATGCACTCTTAGATGGATTTGGCTTAACCACTGAACAGTACAGGATAAAGCTCAGAGATACCAGAAAAGAGTCCTCTCAAGACTGGACAGACTTTGTAGACTGTTCAGTAAAGGCCTTGGAGGAATGGTTACATGGCAGTAAGGTGACTGACTATGAAAGCCTGTATAATCTAATCCTGAGAGAGCATATTTTGAATAATTGTGTGTCTGATTTGTTGCACCAGTACTTGGTAGACTCAGATCTGACCTCTCCCCAAGAATTGGGAAAGAAGGCAGACAAATGGGTCAGAAAAAGAGTGAGCAGAAGGGGACGTGGCTGGACCGGCCAAGATGGCGGCCGCATAATCTATCGGCTCCCGTGGGGCCTTCTATTATCCGCATAAACGAGCCCCACCTCGGGACCATCACCGTGTGTGCCGCACACAGGACTTGGCGGGGGCTGAGGTCGAGCGGCGGTGCGGATTTCCGGACCCTGAGACCGCTCCTGGAAGCGAGCGACGGGGCGGCACTGACGAGGCCCGGCGGTGAGTTGAAGCCAGGGGCTCGGGTGTCGGGTCTTCCCGGCGACAGCGCGACAACACCGTGTGACTCTGCGGTGAGGAGGAGCGGCGGCTCCGGCCCTGGGACCCCCTTGGTTGGGGGCGAGGACAGCTTGCCTGGGGCAGCGGGCGAGACGGGCCTGGCCGGCCCCAGCGGAACCAGGGAGTGTTCCGTTGTGCCCCGCGTGGCGGTCAGGACGGAGCGGACGCCCGGCTCGGACCGACCGCACGGACGGCGCTGGGCCTGGAGGCCCCAGAACTGGCCCTAATAGGGTGGTGTGAGGACCCCTGGATGCTCCGGCCCCTCCTGGCTAACCCAGGGCATGAAGAAGAGTGGGCCGGACGCCCGGACTCCAGAGACGCGGCAGTGGGACCGAGTTGACTGCGGGGCCCGGCGACTGCCGACCGAGCTGATCGGCTGAGATATTGGGCACACCGGCGAAGCGCCGGAGAGGAACTGAGGTCGCCGGTGGACGAACCCTGGGGCCCCCGGAGCAGGGTGAGGCCGTCCGGACCTGTGGGGCTATGCAGAGTGGGGCCCCGCACTGAACCTGGAACTGGCCCTTGGGAACGGGCGCGGTCGGTCCCAGAGGGCCCTGCCTAAGGGCAGTGGATGCATGCGAATACGCCATTGCATAACCAACCGGATGAACCAGTCGTGGGTTGCCAGGACGCTGCCGCTCCGGTAAAGTAGCTTTAACTGTGCGCATTAGAGCCTGGAGTGGCGGGAACGGGTGGGGTTGCAACCGGGGGCCCCAAGCCTCATTGAAATCCCGGGTACCGGGCCGTCCTGTGCCGATGTCCTCCAGGAACCGACGCAGGAGTAAAGCAATGGAACGCACCACTCCCGCTGACCGCAGTGGAGGGGACCTGCAAGACCTCACCCAGACAAAAGTACAAGACACCCTGGACAAAATACTGGGTGCAATCGAGGACACAAAAGCAACTTTACAACACAATATTAATCAGGTGGCAATGGAAATGGGCCTTCTATGGGCGGACCGCCAAAAGCTTCTAGATAGAGTCAAGGAGATGGAGACCACGCTAGCGGACCTCACACCGAGACAAAAGGACCTAGAAGCCTCAGTATTGAGCCTCACAGATAGAGTGATACGTCTGGAGCGCAGGGCAGAGGACGCGGAGGGAAGACATCGAAGGAACAATGTTTGGGTGGTAGGTCTCCCGGAAGTTGCGGAAGGCACAAATATGATGGCGTTCCTTGAGGAATGGCTGTACACCGTGTTAGCACCGGGACAATTGACACCATTCTTTACACTGGAGAGAGCACATCGGGTCCCCTCCAGGCCCCTGGCACCTGGGAGACCGCGTCGGGCGGTGGTTGCCAGGTTACTCCACTATAAAGACAGAGACATCCTGCTCCAGAGGGCCAGAGAGGCGGGTCGATTTAGCGTGGCGAATGGAGAAGTAACTCTCTTTCCGGACTTTACTATGGACGTCCAAACTAAGAGAGCGTCATTTATGGCAGTGAAGAGGGCCCTCAGGAACGAAGGGATCCAATACTCACTCCTTTTCCCGGCAAGACTGAGAGTGATAGTGGAGGACAAGACCACATTCTTCCAGAACCCGGAGGAGGCATGGGAGTGGCTGGAGGCCCGCGGAGGACGGGCAGGACCACCCACGAGATCAGGCGTTGCTGAGAGAAGACTACGGGGGACCTCCGGGGGGCGGCGCCATCGAGTCCGCCTCCGGACCAAGCCATCACGATCCCAGAAGGAGTCTGGGAGGACAGAGGCCCTGAGAGCGGCGGCCTCCATGGGCAGAGAAGTATCTCCTCCGGAGAGCAACGAGAGAGACTCGGATGGCACAACAGTCTCGTCGGTGAATGGTTCCGGCTGCTCCAGGCGGCCCCCGAGGGTGACCCCACAGACGGCGGACGACCTGGGGTAACTGTACACAAAACTGGTCCTGTGGTGAGGTGCACTGTGTACGTTGCAGGCCCCGACGGGCACAGTCCCACCCCCTACCGGCTTCTCGTCCACTCAGTCAGACTGGCGAGAACTATATTTACTTGGATGACAAAGTTGCACTGTTGCACAGTTTACTTGTGCAGCCTGCATTTGTGAAGGCGCCCTGGGGATGGGGAGTTGGGGTTTTCAATTTTGAGTTTTGATGGCACCTGGGTACTGCGGATTGCTTGTATGCAGCACATGATAGCGGATAGAAGGGAGTGGGATGCCGAGGGAGGTGGGCGAGGCTGCAATTCTTTTGATGTTTTTACATGACAGACTATAGTTTCCTAACGTGGAACATACGAGGGATGGGGGTCACCAGCTAAAAGACACAGAATACTGTCCCATCTAAAGAGGAGAGGCATACATGTAGCAATGCTGCATGAGACCCATCTAACAGCCAGAGAGGTGGAAAAGCTAAGGCGCAGATGGAGAGGGCAGGTGTTCGCTACTAAATATTCCGCCTACGCTAGAGGAGCGTTGGTCTGGGTACGGGCCGGTGTCCCCATCAAAGTGGTATCGACTGACGTGGATCAGGAGGGTAGGTCCGTGCTGGTGGAGGGGAAACTCCATGGGGTACCAGTGGTACTGGGAAGTATTTATGCTCCTAACCAGGACCAGATTCCCTTCCTGCAATGTTTGTCAGGCCACCTCACGCGCCAGCAACACAGAGAGTTATTGCTGGGGGGGGGGGGGACTTCAATAGCATAATGGACATAGAAATGGACCGCTCTACCCCGCCGTTGCCGGGAGCAGTAGTCCACAAAGTAGCCCAAAAACTGAGAGAATGGATACATGACTGGGGACTGATTGACGTCTGGCGTGAGCAGCACCCTGAAGATAAGGACTACTCATATTACTCAGGGCTACACCGCATATACACTAGGATAGACAGGGTGGTATGCTCTGCCAACCTAGCACGGGGGATGACCCACTCAGAATACTTGGGGCGCACATTATCTGACCACAATCCCCTATTGCTCACTTGAAGGGTAGCTGAGGACAGGCCTCCCATACCGCGGTGGAGATTATCTCCAGCTGCACTGGAGGACCAGGCATACAGAGAAGCGCTCCGCACATTCTTGACAGACCACATTAAAATCAACAAGGGATCTGCCACTTCCAGATACATAGAATGGGAAACGCTTAAGGTAGCGACAAGAGGATACAGTATAGGGCAAACGGTAGGGATAAAGCGCACTCTAGAACGTGAATTGATCAAGCTAGAGAAAACCATACATGAGGCAGAAAAGAAAGGGAGCGATGGCACATCGGACCAAGAGGAATATATGCAAGCAAGGAGGTCCCACTTTCAGGTAGAGGAACAGCTCAGATGCCACTGCACACAGAGATATCTAGCATCGGTACAAGCTGAAGAGGGTAGGTCTGGTATGCTGCTGGCCTGGTTGGTGAGGTCGGACGGGGAGGGGTCGCCCATCAGAGTGTACGGGATATGAAAGGCGAGCACAGATTCAGGCCAGGTCCCATAAACGATGCTTTTAGGGATTACTATACCTACCTGTACCGGAGTCCCGATAATGCTGAGGAAGGACGACTAGATAGATTTTTACGACCGATCCCACTGACTATTCTGACACACGAGGGAAGGGGCGAACTGGTGGGTCCAGTGAATGTGGAGGAGGTACAGGAGGCCATCACGCAGCTAGCCCCAGGGAAGACACCTGGCACAGACGGTCTCCCAATGGACTTTTACAAAAAGTACATGGCGCTGTTGGCGCCCTAGCTGGTGGACTTATATGCAGAAGCGTTACACCGCGGTCAATTACCAGACTCGCTTAGAGAGGCCCTGGTGGTGCCCTTACCCAAATTGAAATTGGGTGAGGCATCATCACTGATTTCCACCCGCTATCCATGATGAACAGTGATTTTTAAATCCTTAGTAAGATCCTAGCTAATCGATTGCTCCAACATATACCCATGTTAGTCCATACTGACCAGAATGGGTTTGTCCCGAACCGTAGCACATCGCTGAATCTCAGATGGCTCTTTGCCATATTACAGATGCCTATGACGGAGAGACCCCCAGCCGGTACGCTGCTAGCAGTTGATTCTGAGAAAGCCTTTGATTCAGTTCTATGGGACTATTTGCAGACAGTAATGCTCAGGATGGGGCTGGGGGAAGAATGGGTAAGATGGGTGGACCTACTGTATGCAACCCCACTAGCGCAAGTGAGAACGGGTAAGACGATTTCTGAGCCCTACCCCATATACAGAGGTACCAGGCAGGGTTGCCCGCTGTCACCACTATTATTTGCCCTGACTATTGAGCCCCTGGCAGCCCAGTTACGGATGTAAGGCGCGGGCAAGTGAGTGGAATGGGGAGAAACCGAACACTTAATTTCACTCTATGCTGACGATGTCCTAATCTATCTCAGAGACGGGGAATCTGGACTTCCTTGGGCCCTCCAAAAATACTGAACTGCTTCAGGGGTCTCTCAGGACTGCACCTCAATAGGAGTAAGACATTCGTCTTCCCTGTGACAGCGGGATATGACCGCCCCTCCTTGTGCCCTGGGGATGTGGTGGGCACCACATACCTTTAAGTACCTGTGTATACAGGTGTTCCACGACGTTAAAGACCTCCGGGATGGGAACATAGGGAGGGCGCTCTCCTCCCTCCGGACCTCGGTTAGGTTCTGGCAGTCACTGATGTTGCCGATAATGGCCAGAATATCATTATCTAAGATGATTTGTTGCCCGCCTCCTTTACTATTTCGTTAACCTTCCAGTGCTGATCCCTGCATGGTGGTTTAGGGAGCTAAATACTTTGCTCAGGGACCTGGTGTGGGATCGAGGCCGAAGGCGTACAGCGATCTCAATTCTCTGTAGGCCAGCGCTCGAGGGAGGACTTGGTGCCCCAGACTTTGAATTCTATTACCTAGCATGCCAGTTATAATGGGCCTCCAGGTGGTTTGCGGGAAGACAGATGCACCACCAGCGGCGAGACGAACCGTGATGAGATCATAGCACAAATGATACACCAGAGGGTGGAACCCCAAGAAAAAAGCACAATGACAAAAGTGGCTCTGCCCTGCTGGAGGAGATGCACGCGACGGGTGGGTGTAGGACCGGCTTACTCTCCTGGATTACCATTGTCAGTACTAACGCTAGACACAGTGGGTGGGAGCCGAATGGGCACCAGGCTGGGAGCATGGACGAAGGCGGGGTGGAGACAATTGGAGGCCTCCTCCGCGATGGGGTGCTGAGGCCATTCACTGACTTGATGAATAGCAGCGGGGTACAGCGTGCACAGTTCCTCCTGTATCAGAGGTTGGCACATAACTTAAAGGGGCATTGGGACACGGTTAACGCGGATCCCGCCACACACCAAGTGCTGCACCTCCTGCTGACAGCGGGAGACAATGCTCACTTAATAACTAAACTATATAGAACACAAGTCGAAAGCATATTGGACCCACTACAGTCCCAAAGGGAAAGATGGGAGAGGACATTGGACAGGGATCTCTCGGATACGGAATGGCAGAAGGTACTGACACACCCACGGAGTCTCGAGGAACACACGCTTAAGATATATCCAATATAATTACATACGTAGGACGTACCTTACGCCACATCGATTGACTCTAATATACGGAGGCACTGTGCCGATATTCAGAGGGGCTGGGGGGCGGTGGTGACCGAACTGAAAGAACTGCTTGAGATGGAGATGACCCAGACCCCAGCTATGTGTCTACTGGGCTTGAAAACGGGCTTAGCAATTGGGAGGGTAATTGAACGCTTCCTGGAACTGGCGCTGGTCCTATTTAGGAGATTAGTTGCACAGGGCTGGGGGTCACCCAAGGGCCCCTCCTTGGCTGAATGGAGACGAGATGGGTTGAAAAGTGCCAGAGCTGAACTACAGGCCCTGAAGTGTGAAGAGGCGCAGGGCCTGAGACAGACACCCATTGCTCCGGTGTGGGAAGAGATACTGATGAAATGGGAACATATAGTGAAGGGAGAAGGAGACACTGAGGTGGGGACGGTTGACACGTAAGGTAAGATGTCGAGATATAGAAGACACAAAGCCGTAATGTAGGTCACATGAACTGTGAGGAAAGGACCAGGACCAACGATAGACGTGGGGTGGTGTAACAGGAGGCCAGAATGAGACAGAGGCCTTCAAAGCCCTCGTATTGAACGGGCTGGGAGAGTAACTAAGCATCAATTGGAGTGGCCCCTGACACACTGACATGCAAACCAAGTGATGGAGATGGAGTTAAGAGCCGGGCCCCTTTCCTGGCGTGGGAATACCCAAACATCTCCCAGCAACTAACCCTAGCATGTCCCCAAGCGCACCATCATGTTATTATGTTATTCAGAGTTTGGTTAAGATAGTTGAATGGGGAAGGCTGCACCCAAAGCACACAGCTGAGGATGTATAAAGGCGAGGCACTGATATAGGGATAAGGTGTTACAAATAATACAAATAATAGACCCTAAAGTGTGTACAGGAGAAGCAAATAATGTTGTCCAATGATGTGATAAGAATCTGTCAATGCCATGTTCCTTTCTGTACTTACACAACGGCAAAATGTTAATAAAAACATTTATTTAAAAAAAGTGAGCAGAAAAGCTCATAGAGGGGGTGACAAGGATGGCAAGAAGAAAGATGGTGAGAACTCTCAGGATAAGCATGAGGATAAAGGTAGAAACAAAGATCTTTCTTCACATCCTAGACACTCTTCAGGGGGTGGGGATAAATCATCGTCTTCCTCTTCTTCACAATCCACACACATTAAAAAGCCTTGGTGCTTTGTGTGTAAAAATAAAGGCCATTGGCCAGGGGATAAGTCCTGCCCAGATGAACCCCCTGAGCCTAGCACCACTAATACATCAAACTTCAGTGCCCCTAGCAGTAGTGGTTATAGTGGTGGGACTGCTGGCAACAGTCAAAATAATGGTGTAGTTGGGTTCACTTTTGGGTCCATCATAGAAACTGGGGTAGTCAGTCCCAAGACAGTTTCTGTCACACCTGGTGGCATTGGCCTTGCAACACTGGCTGCTTGTCCCCTTACAATGGATAAGTACAGGCAGTCAGTTTTAATAAATGGTGTTGAGGCCCAGGCCTACAGGGACACAGGAGCCAGTATCACTTTGGTGACTGAGAACCTAGTGTCTCCTGCACAACATCTCATTGGACAACAGTACAAGATAATTGATGTCCATAACTCCACTCAGTTCCTCCCCTTAGCTATAGTTCAGTTTAGTTGGGGTGGAGTTACTAGTCCTAAACAGGTGGTAGTATCACCTAGCTTACCTGTAGACTGTCTCTTAGGTAATGACCTAGAGGCCTCGGGTTGGGCTGAGGTAGAGTTTAATTCCCATGCATCCATGCTGGGTATCCCTGAGGAATTGCTTCCTCTCATTTCAGCTGAAAAAGCAAAGGAAAGAAAAAGGCCTGAAATCTCAGGATCCTGCTCCAACAACAGGTATAAAGGGCATCAAAGTATCCCCTACCCACCCTGCCATTAAGAATACCATTCCTGTGGTGGGAGAAACCTCTCCTGGGGTGGAACCTGTACCAAGGGAACCATCAACTAGCACAGCTGTACTCCCTGAGAAGAACATACCTCTCTTTGGGATAACTAATCCTGATGTGAAAAATTGCACCATTTTAGTTAACATGGAGCATGCCTCCAACCCTCCCAGAGAATCTTTAGTACAGCAGCCCTGCACTACCTCAAAACACTTAGGACAGCAGTCCTGCCCTAGTGTGGAGCTTATAGGACAGCAACCCTGCTCCAACTCAAGAGAAACAGCAACCCTGTTCTCTCTTACAGCCATATGGACAACCTTTTTGCCCAGCTATGGCTTTATTGAGACAGCATCCCTGTCTGGCATTCTCATCACTTGATATAAGCCCAGTGGACCAATCCCACTGCTCTAAACTAAAACATACTAATAGGAACCCTGAGAATATATCTTCACATTGTTGGCTAGCTAAAGAACTCCAAACAGGGTGGTTTACATCCCCACAGGGAAGTAACCATACAGTGGATGATAAAGTGATAACCAATCTATTGCAGAGCTACTCTCCACTTATCACCACTTAGACAATAAAGCCTCAACTGGCCAAGGTTAGCCTTATTGTCCTTCATTTGGGTGGGGCTGGGTGTAGGAAGGTAGCCTCTTTCGAGGCTTGTTACCTCCACTTTTGGCCTGTTTGTGAGTATATGTCAGGGTATTTTTACTGTCTCACTGGGATCCTGCTAGCCAGGACCCCAGTGCTCATAGTGACGACCCTATTTGCCAGTGTGTTTTATATGTCTCACTGGGACCCTGCTAGCCAGGACCCCTGTGCTCATAGTTTGTGGCCTGAATGGGTGTTCCTTGTGTGGTGCCTAACTGTATCGCTGAGGCTCTGCTAATCAGAACCTCAGTGCTTATGTTCTCTCTGCTTTTAAAATTGTCACTGCAGGCTAGTGACCATTTTTACCAATTCTGATTGGCACACTGGAACACTCTTATAATTCCCTAGTATACGGTACCTAGGTACCCAGGGTATTGGGGTTCCAGGAGATCCCTATGGGCCGCAGCATTTCTTTTGCCACCCATACGGAGCTCAGACAATTCTTACACAGGACTGCCACTGCAGCCTGAGTGAAATAACGTCCATGTTATTTCACAGCCATTTTACACTGCACTTAAGTAACTTATAAGTGACCTATATGTCTAACCCTCACTTAGTGAAGGTTAGGTGCAAAGTTACTTAGTGTGTGGGCACCCTGGCACTAGTCAAGGTGCCCCCACATTGTTCAGGACTTTGTGAGTGCTGGGACACCATTACACCCGTGCACTACACAGAGGTCAATACCTATATGTAGCGTCACAATGGTAACTCCAAACATGGCCATGTAACATGTCTAGGATCATGGGATTGTCACCCCAATACCAGTCTGGTATTGGGGGGACAATTCCATGCATCCCTGGGTCTCTAGCACAGAACCCGGGCATTGCCAAACCAGCTCTCTGGGGGTTTCACTGCAGCTACCGCTGCTGCCAACCTACAGACAAGCTTCTGCCCTCCTGGGGTCTGGGCAGTCCAGTCCCAGGAAGGCAGAACAAGGGATTTCCTCTGAGAGAGGGTATCACACCCTCTCCCTTTGTAAATAGGTGCTAAGGGCCTGAGAGGAGTAGCCTCTCCTGGCCTCTGGAAATGCTTTGAAGGGCACAGATGGTGCAGCATCATAGAATGCAGTGGCACAGATTAGAGTGTTGCATAGTAGAGTGCAGTGGTGCAGAGTTGAGTGGCACAGAATAGAGTGGCACAGAGTAGAGTGGCGCTGTGTAAAGTGCAGTGGCGCAGAGAAGATTGATGTAGAGGTTTGCAGAGTAGAGTGGCATAGAGTTGTGTGATGCAGAGGGCAGTGGCACAGAGTAGAGTGGCATGGAGCGCAGTGGCATACAGTGCATAGTAGAGTTGAGCAGCATAGAGTGCAGTGACATAGAATAGTGCAAAGCAGAGTATAGTGCTGTACAGTCCAGTGGCATAGAGTGCAGTGGCATAGAGTGTAGTAGCGTGGAGTACTGTTTAGTGGAATGGCATAGAGTTCAGTGGTAGAGAGTGCAGTGTTGCAGAGTAGAGTGCCAGAATCAAGAGGGGAAGAGTGGAGTAGAGCAACGTACAGAGCAGTGGCAAAGAGTACAGTCATGCAGAGTAGAGTGCAGTGGTGTAGAGGGCAGTGTTTAAGAATAGAGTGGCACAGAGTGCAGTGGCATAAAGTGGTGTGGTGCATAGTGGAGTAGAGTGCAGTGGCGCAGAGTAGATTGTTTCAGAGTAGAGTGAAGTGGCATAGAGTGGAGTGGGGGAGGGTAGGTACATTTGTGTAGAGTGACATAGAGTGCAATGGCATAGAGTAAAGGTGTGTAGAGTGGGTGTTGCATAGAGAGCAGTGGTGCTGCGTAGTCTAGAGTGGCTCTCAGTGGCTTTGTGTAGAATGCAAGGGCATAGAGTTGAGTGTTACAGGGTAAAGTGCATTGGCATAGAGTGTACTGGCATAGAGTGCAATGTTGCAGAGTGTCGTAGAGTACAACGGCATAGAGTGGAGTTGTGCAGCGTAGGTTGGTGTAGCCTAGACTGGAGTGGTGTAGAGTGCAGTGACAAAAAGTGCAGTAATGTAGAGTAAAGTGACAAAGAGTGCAGTGGCAAAGAGTAGAGTCGTACAGATTAGAGTAAAGATGTGTAACGTGAAGTGGTATAGAGTGCAGTGGCGCCGAGTATAGTACAGTGGTGCAGAGTAGAGTGGAGTGGCGTAGAGTGAATTATTCATGGTATGGTAGCACACTGGCATTACAGACAACACATTTTCAATTGAAATTACTATTACATTTGCACAGGCATACAGATTTACTAATACATCTTTACAGTAACAGACCAAAATGTGTGCAAATTGCTTCACCTAGTCCTAGGATAAAGATTTGTTTTGATCATATTAAAATATTTGTTTTCAACACACTTCAGAAATAACAAGAAAATGAGCTTCATTGTGGTCCTAATTCTGATATATTCAGAAATACTTACGCAGTTTATTTAATTGTTGTTGTGTGCTAGTAAAAAACTCTTCCTATCCCCAGAATCCAGCAAAATTGTCACATAAATCTTCTCACTTTGAAGTCAGAGAAAGAAAAAGTAAATAAGCGCACTCAGAAGACAGCAGCTGACATTTGATCTCGGTCTTTGAATGCACAGCAAATGTGATGAAATAAGAACAGGATTAACAGGCCTGTTTACAGAAAGAGAGCAGTTGGAAGGTTACTGTAAGTAATGTTTTGGCAAGGGAAGGGCCATTCCTTGCATTCCAGACCTGCTCTAACAGGCCCTCACAGAGGCGCTCAGAGAATTATCAAATTTCAAATCTGGCGTTCATGCTAACATCTCTCATAATTAACAAGTGCATTATATCCTACAGCATTTATAATATGGTGGACGGGATAGCCACCACGTTTTTAGGCTTAGCATAGCAGCGAGCAAGCACTGCTTTTCTGACGTGTTGGTATGTATCTGGGCTTTTAACCATGCCCATCACTATCATTCATTCTTAGGCGTGCCTTTCAAAAATCCTTTATTTTCGTTGGTAACGGCTTTGCGTTTGTACCTCCTTAGGGCGGCTTTGCTACTGTATTGGCCATCGACCTTGTTTCATGGATAATTGCACTTTTGCCGATAACTTTGACTGCGAGCGAACTTCTTTTTCCTTTTTTCTCTCTCTTTGCGGTGACGGCAGCACTTTGAATCGGTTCACTTATGTCAAATGTTTTACTTTTTTATTTTCAGTTTGTGTGGCAAGAAAAGTCCAGTTAGGAATTTTCAAAACTAATAGCGATACCTCGAGCAAACGCGAGACACATTGCACCGCAAATGCTTGTTTAATGGAGTATCCTGACTGCAAAACTTTAAATAAGGCGCTTAATTTCTAAATCGTTTATTTGATGTAGAATCTGCAGCAGCCGGTACTAAAACAATCTCATGCCCCTTTCATCCAGAGGCGTAGCCATCAGTGGCAGATGCCGGGGCACCTTGGCCCAGGCTGTGAGGCGATCCACTGCAACCCAATTATAGCTTTTATTTTTATTTTTTTATTTCTACCAAAGCAGGGAATGTTTTTTCTTCCTTTCGTAAGAGTCTGTGGTGCCCGTAAATTGCAACGTCATCACTGTTACCTCCTGGAATATTAAAAATGTTGAACAGAAGCCAGTTTGTCGTGCGAACTATGGCCCTCATTCTGACCCTGGCGGTCGGCGGAGAGACGGCGGTCGGACCGCGAACAGACCGGCGGTATTAAAAATGGCATTCTGACCGCGGCGGTCCCCGCCGCGACCGACCGCTACTTCTCCACTCCGACCGCCACGGCGGTCATGACCGCGGGGCTGGAGTTTGCGCACTCCGGCCCGGCGGTCGTCCCAAGACCGCCAAGGGTATTATGACCCTGCCTACCGCCGCGGTTTCTTGCGGGCGGGAACCGCCGTGCGAACCATGGCGGTAAGCACTATCGGGGCCAGGGAATTCCTTCCCTGGCACTGATAGGGGTCTCCCCCACCCCCCACTACCCACCCGAGTCCTCCCCCCACACCCTCCACCCCCCTGCCACCCCCCAGAGGTGGTACGAACCCCCTCCCCACCCCCACCCCGACATGCACATACATGTACCCCGACATGCACACACCCCCAACATGCACATATACACACCCCCTACACACACATACACAACGGGGACACATACCCGCACACATACATGCCGACATGCGCACCTGCCGAACAGCACACATTACCCATAGACACAGCAGCACCCCCCGCCCGCATACACGCACTCACACACTCCCTCTACACACTCACACGCACACCCCCATGCACGCCCACATCACACAACACCCCCCCACCCCCTCCCCTTACGGACGATCAACTTACCTTGTGCGTTGGTCCTCCGGGAGGCGACGGGAGCCATAGGGACGTGACCGCCAACAGAAGACCGCCAACAGAAGACCGCCACACAGAAATGTGGGTCGTAATTCTGTGGGCGGTGTTCTGCTGGCGTGGCGGTGGAGGTTGACCAGTCTCCACTTTCCCGCCGACCGCCAGTGTGGCTGCTGGCGGTTTTCCGGCGGAACGCTCCCAGCGGTCAGAATGCGCACAGCGGCACACCGCCGCGGTCGGCGGTCTTCACCGCGGCGGTAACTCAGCGGTCTTGCGAAAAGACCGCCAAGGTCAGAATGAGGGCCTATGTGTGCTGCCATGGTGAAGTTTAATCTTGTTGGGTCTTCTGAAGTCGCTGACTTTTATCCGATCTCAGCGAATTGCAAGATCGCAACATGCACGCGTACAGCTGTGGTGACGTTTACATTTTTTCAGCCACAATAATCTGATTTCCAAAATTCTTGCCTGCATTTACCTATAATGTCAAGAACCACCGTTGACTGCTCCTTAATTTCCACTAAAAGCTCTTACAATAATATCCATTTTAACAAATATAGGACAAAATATTTTTTTTTCTCCGTGCACACTATGTAGGTACGAATTTTAATAGATTCTGGGGAAATATGGGGAATTATACCACGGCTTTATAATGCGTCGTCAGGGCAGACAGCCCTATGAAAATGAATTGTCAATACTATAGAATGGCGTATCTGTTTACGATACAGTCTGTGAAACACTTCAGCTGAGAGTCATTCTTACATTTTGAGCACATGTAGATCAGGCGTGATAAACCCAAACGTTTGCTAGGAGCGACATCTAGCGGCAAAAGGAACCATCTGTTGTGTGATACCATTGCTGCCTTACTGTTTAAATCATTTGATCTTGCAGTGTAAATAACATGTAAACTTGGAATGGGATGGGCTTTGTGGACGAGTAGCACGCCACTACATGGCAGCATAGTGTTAGTAATTTTGTCATGCATAAGAATTACAGTTTCTCATACTGTTTTCATGCCCTGCAATGCATTTTGCAATATGCTTCTTATGCAAATGTATTGTGCAATTCCTCATCTATAGAGAATAAAGATGTGTGTTTTGAGTTTTATGGGATACTTCAAACAAGTAGGAAATTTGAATTGTATTGGCACTGACGTAGCACTATTTACCACTGACAAGAGGCAGTATAAACACTATTCCATAGCATGCTTACAAAATCAGATACCGTTGTCATACAGATTAAGTTACAATTTGCTATGCTGTTTGCATAGTCGTCACACAGTTTCAGTAATTTTCCATGCAAGTTATCATGCAGTCTGTTTTATAAAGCTACCACAAACTGTCACGCAATGTTTGATACCATATGTCGGTAAGAGGCTCTGAAGTCTGGCATGCCGGATGTCATTCAGGTGATTGTCCATGCAGGTTTGTAGAGATCATGCGAGCTGTCATGCAAATTGTCATGCAAGCATATAACTACCATTTGGCAACAGTGCCTAGGTAGTAGGAAACACTGCATGGACCAAACACAAGAGCAACAGAATCCTAGCTCATCGGACAGTGCTAAACCACCATTAGATACTATGAGGCCCAGTTGAGTGAGGCACTTTAGATCACCTGTGGTTTAGCTATACAAGTATTGAATTATTAGCTAGATGCTATAGTACAATTCTTTGGGTATGTCTGTAGAAGGCTTGTGTTACTTTAAGTGAATGGACAGCGAAGGAGTAAGAGGTGAAAGGACAGGAATAAGGGAAACAGAGCACTTGAGACTATAGCCTTATATCCTGCTTATAAATAGCATTCACCCCTGCGTCATCAATAATTGGCAGTGGCAGGTAGATTTCAAACTTTTCTTAAAGGTCTTGAAGATAGTGACTCGTTTGCATGCTTGCTGGAAGTGATTTGACTTGCCAGTGCAAGAGCAAGGGCTCAAACAATACCAAACAGGGGAACCGCTTCAGGAGGTCCCCCTTTACCTCAGATGCCCTTTAACCACAGGATGCCCAGGCAATAAGGCGCCCTGGGAATTGTGAAGAAGAAAAAGCCTAATTTTTTTAACTTGAAATAATGGAACAGGATAACCAATCACAAACCAGCCCTGATGCAATTTTAGGAAATTACAGTGATCAGACTGGACACCTTTAGCTAACATAAATGGCTATCTTTGAAGAAACAAGTTCAAAATATAGTAATCATAAGGAAATATTTTTTGAAGCTGTGAAAATATTTTACACTGGCACATTTGCCATCATTTATACCTAATAAACGATTTTCAGATTTTACCCAACACAATCTGCAACATTTACACCATGAAACAAATTTGACATGAAAAACACTTTGTTAAGATGAGGCGGAAAAGACGAATATTTAGTAAGATTTATTGAGTAAATGGCCAACCCAAACAGGATCCGTGTGAGCTCCGTCTCACTACAATCTTTACCACTTCGCAACCGTCTCTCCTGGAACCTCTCACGTCTCCAGGCTCCAGAATCGAGTCCTAGAACATAGAAGGCCATTCCAGGCCTAGCATACAAGTAATCCTAGCACATAAGTAATAGGAACATCACAACACATCCCCCCCTTACATTAATATCATAACAATCTAAAATTAATACCAATGCAGTTGGAACAGATTTGTAGAAACAACAGAAATAGACTTGCAAAGCAATGAGTCAAGATAAATAGTCTTTCATCCAGAATGGTTGGGAACGTATCCTGGATGATACACTGGCGCGTGGTAACTCCTTGGAAGTTTCCGTGACATGATTTCTTCTCTGATCTTCCAAATTTGGAGAGTTTGTCCATTTCACAATTCTGGACATGCTCCACGCATCTCCATTGTCCAGAATCACAATGTTTTTCCTTACCTCTCTGATGCGGAAAGGGCCCTTGAAGGATGATCTACCTTTGGTTTTAAAACACGGGTCCTTTACTAGCACCAGGTCACCTACCTTCCACTACACTCTAACAACACCATGCTTGGCATCAAAACACAACTTGTAGTTACGTTGGTACTTCTCCCGGAGACTTGGTGCCTTATCAAATGTACCCAGATCCAGATTAACCTGTGCTAAGGTGTTACTGAACCATGCCGGGAACAGTTTAGTGCAACCCAACCTTCCCCTCATGTGCTCAAAAGGGGCTATATTGGTAACGCTATTTGGGGTGTTGCGATGTGCCCACCACAAATCCCTCAGGAGATTAGTTAAGGGAGTTCTAGTTTCAATAGCTTCTTGCACACAAGTTTTCACCATCCTGTTCATCCGCTCAGCCAGACCATTAGCTTGTGGCAGATACAAAGCTGTCCTCAAGTGTACAATAGCCAGGGAATCTAAAAAAAATTCATGTCTTGTGATGTCAATTGTACACCATTCTCCGTGACTAAATGACTGGGTATACCCTCTCTAGAGAATTCTTCTTCCAGAAACTCAATTACTGTACGGGTATCAACTGTGTTCACACATTTTGTCACCGCCCATTTGGATGCATAACCCACCATGAGTATAAAATATCGTTCGTTCGGTGGTAAAAGATGGAAAGGACCCATAAAATCTAAGCCAAGTTTAACCCAGGGTTTTTCCGGAACCTCAACAGGGGAGAGTGGCTCTCTCACCACAATCTTGCTTTTATCACTACGCGCACAATTCAAACAGTCCCTTACAACCGCCTCAGCTTCATTATCCAACCCTGGCCACCAATAAATGGCTCTAAGTCTAGATTTGGTTAAACTCCTGCCCAAATGCCCTTCGTGAGCTAGATTCAAAATTTTGTTCCTCAAATCCTTAGGAGGTACGAATTTGCCTCCCCTATATAATTTACTTCCATTTAAAGAAAGTTCATCTCTCACATTCCAATAGACCTTCAATGAATCAGGAACATTCCTAAACTCTGGCCATCCTTTAACAATGAATTCTCTAAGCTTATTCCTGTCCGGATCTCTCTCCACAGCCAATTCCCACTCCTCTTTGTTGATAGCCATCTCTCTTACCCAGTTGATGGTAACCTCATCCTCTACCTCCTCCTCACTATCAACCGAAGAACGGGACAAGAAATCTGCTACAATATTCTTCTGCCCTTCAGTCCACCTACGAATTCTCGGGGTTAGCTCTTCATTTTTCTTGGGAGAAAAAATTTGGACAAGAGGTTTGTGATCTGTTCTTATAACAAAAGGTAGGCCCCACAAGTAGAATTTAAAGTGTCTGATTGCCCACATACAGGCAAGTGCCTCTCTTTCTATGACCGAATAGTGTTGTTCAGCCTCCTTGAGGGAACGGGAAGCAAAGGCTATTACTTTCTCCTCTTGACCTACCCTTTGGATAAGTACAGCCCCTAAACCCTTGACACGAGAATCAGTGTACAAATAAGTTTTTGCACACACATCAAAATACCCTAAGGTAGGCATCATTCCAATACAGTCTTTTACAAAAGAAAAAGCTGTCACACAATCCTTCCCCCAGATGAACTCACAACCCTTTTTCAAGAGAGCTCTCAAAGGTTGTGTCACGCTGGAAGAGTTGGGAATGAATTTGGAGTAGTACTCCGCCAACCCTAGGAACGACCTCACAGCGTCCTTGTCTTTGGGTTCAGGTGCGCGAATTATAGAATCAACAAATTCTAACTTGGGTCTGATTCCTTCACCAGAAATGGTATGTCCCAGGTATGTCACTGAGGTGACTCCGAACTTACACTTTTCCTTCTTGACAGTAAGCCCGGCCTCTGCTAACTTGCTCAAAACTATCCTTAATATTTTGTCATGTTCATCCACAGTCTTGCCATGAACCAAAATGTCATCCTGAAAACATAACGTACCAGAGATTCCTCCCAAGATTCTTTTCATGATGTGTTGAAAACACGCAGCTGCAGAGACTAGACCAAAAGGCATTCTCAAAAACTGATAAGCCCCCAAAGGTGTAACAAAGGAAGTGAGGTGCCTGGACTCAGGGTGCAAAACAATCTCATGATATGCAGAGGATAGATCCAATACACTAAACACCTTCGAACCACCCAAACATGACAACTGTTCTGTTATGTTAGGTAAAGGTTGGCGATCTATCCATATGTTCTTGTTAAGGTCTCTGAGATCCACACACATGTGGATACGCTTCCCATTGTCCTTAGGTGCCTAAACTACTGGGGCCAACCACTCCGAAGATTCAATCTCCTCAATAACCCCAGCCTCAAGTAACCTATTGAGTTCTGCTTTCAGAGGCTCCAACATCATCCTAGGTACTCTTCTGACTTTATGCACAACGGGTACAGTATTTTTTTTCAGAATGATCTTGTGTTCAAAATTAGTCAAACACCCTAAGTTATCACTGAACACACCAGGGAATTCTTTGCAAATCTCCAATGAGTCATTCGCATCACTTACCACCATCACTTGATTGTCAGAATTGGGGTCTAATTTAATACCCATGTCCCGTTGGTGTCGCCAACCTAACAGATTATTACCATGTTTGGTTACGTAAACCTTACCTATGGTGACTTTGTCTTGGAATTGGATTTTCATGACTCTGTATCCAATCACCTCTATTCTGGCACCCCCAAAACTGACCGGGTGTATGTCAGGCTTAATAAGGGAATCAGGAGACTCTCCGAAAATAGCTTGCCAGTTCTTATCACCAACCATAGTGTAGGGAGAACCCAAATCTGCTAGATCAGTAACAGTTCTATTATCAAGTTTAACGGTACACTCAGGCATAATCACAGGTCCCTCATATACCATGCCAGTACTATGCTCGATATGGTCAATTTCTTGTCCTACATATAATACCATCTTATTGACACTTTCAGTGACAAGATCTACATTACTTTTGTCGTTATTGCAAACCCTAGCATAATGGCCCCTCTTCCCACACTTCCTACATAAGGAATTACGTGCAAAACAATTGGTACTATTCGCTGTATGGCCCATGTTGCCACAGCGATAACAACGTAAAACTTTAATGTCTCTCTTCTTTTCTTGCGAAGACCCTTGAGCTTTATTGTCATTGCTAATCCTCAAAACTTCTTCCTGGTTCCTTGGTATTTGCACAACAGAGAGACAGTCTCCTTTAGCATGGTTCATTTCTTTGATCCAATTGCTGGTACTCTCAATTCCCTCGACAATAGCAATTGCTTCTCTCAAGTCAGGGTTCTTTGTTAACAGTTTCTCTTCAACTTTTTTATTATTGGTACAACGCACAAGTTGGTCACGAATCAGGGAATCTGTGATTTCACCAAAATCACAAGTGCGTGCTAATGTGCGTAAGGCAGCAACAAAATTCCCTATGCTCTCCGTACTACCCTGAGATCTGGCGAAAAATGTATGTCTTTCCAACACCACATTAAGTTTGGATTCAAAATGTGCCGCAAGAATTGCTACAGGCATCTCATAAACATCCCTGGGTTCGCCGTCCGCCACATCAATGCTCAAAGGTTCAAGACTGTCATATATATTTCTGCCCTCGATTCCTAGATTGTGTAGAAGAACCGCTTGTTTCCTAGCTGGAGAGAATTTTTCTCCACCTATGGCTATTAAGTAAGAGTCAAAAAGATTCTTCCACCATTTCCATGGAAGAATGGGGTCACCTTTGTCCGATAAAAAAGGAGGTGGTTGTGACATAGTAGGTGTAGCCATGGTGGTACAAGAAAAGGTTATCAGAACAAGTGAAGAAGTTAGCACATAGTGGATTGTCCAAAAATCTCCTGAAAAAAAAACACACACAAAAAAATATATATTCCCTTTTCTTTTTTTGTTTATAGCAGGGGCGTGGAAGAGAGGGCAAAATAATGTTTCTCCCACATTGGGGTCAAATGGAAAGAACCACAAACAACAATAGTAGAACTGCAGACTAGACTTTCCTTCATTGAAACTGACAAGTGTTGCGGTGATCACAAAGAGAACAAAAATGAAGCAACGTGTGGCTTGTTATAGTCTTTCTTCCCCGCTGAAACAGTGGCGTAGTGAGCGGTCTAGATTCCAAGCGCAAACAGCAGAAACAGGAAGTAAGTATGACGGCTGTCAATTCCACACATACTCTGCGTTAAAGCGCGCAATGGAGAGTACGAGAGCGCGCAAGGAGAGCACAAGCCTGTCTCGTGCCTGGAGGTAAGGAGAAACGAACGTGCGCGCGAGGAGAGCACAAGCTTGTCTCGTGCCTGGAGGTAACGTGAGGTGAAATAACAGGAACAATAGAAAAAGGAAGATAAAAACCTCACACACTCGCACGAAGAGAATCAACGGCTGTTCACATCTGCGGTTTCCAGGATGGCAGAAATGAAACAGCTGACGGAAAGACACGGACTCAAGATCAGTAGAAAATCTTCACGCAGGTAATTCCGTGGGTTCAGGGTTGGCCCCTCGTTGCCAGTGTTAAGATGAGGCGGAAAAGACGAATATTTAGTAAGATTTATTGAGTAAATGGCCAACCCAAACAGGATCCGTGTGAGCTCCGTCTCGCTACAATCTTCACCACTTCGCAACCGTCTCTCCTGGAACCTCTCACGTATCCAGGCTCCAGAATCGAGTCCTGGATCATAGAAGGCAACGAGGTTCCAGGCCTAGCCCATTCCAGGCCTAGCATACAAGTAATCCTAGCACATAAGTAATAGGAACATCACAACACACTTTCAAGTGTAGAATCTAACAATATTGCACAGAAAAATATACTTAATCGAAGTTCATATCATGCTGTCTTTCTAGCATACAGATGATAACCGTGTGGAACGCTTCCAGGGCTGTACAGCCATGTTAGCAAATTGGATGGACTGAGTTATCTTAAGGTCGACTTCAACTAATCAGAAGTCCTAGTCTTCAGCAATCCTTATCCATTTGAATTTTTTAATATATGTCCTAAAGTGTTTGGAGATCCACTGATGTCCACTTTGGTGGTAAGAAATCCTCGGGTCAGATTAGATAGAGACCTCTCTTTTCAACTTTACATCCAGAAGATCACTATGAGTTGCTTTGGTCTGATGAAGTATTTACAAAAGGCCTTAAAATTCTTACCTGTTCACAGTAGGAAACTGAATGTTCACGATCTGTTGATTTCCAGTCTCGATTATTCTAACTCCCTTTTTGGGGGATCCCTGAAAAGCTGTATTCCAGGTGGTGCAAAATTCAGCAGCCCATGTTTTCTTAACATTCCCCAAAAGACAGTTAATTCAACCTGGGAGGAGGGCCATGTTTAATGCCCATTGGATTACTTTTAGAGCTATTCACAAAAAGGAACCTCTCTTTGTATGAGATTTAGGAAATAAGTGTCACGGTGAGATCTTTGACCTTCTGACCAGGGTCTTCTCATTATCCCTAAAGTTAGGCTAGCTAGGCAAGGGGGTCACGCCTTCTCCTTTCTGGCTGCCAAATCTGGAATAGCTTGCCTGAAGAGCAAAGGATGTCAGACTCCAAAGTCGTTTTAAAAAAAGATCTGAATACATTATTTTTTAGAGAAGCTTAGGACAATTGATTCCTCTGGGCAGCGCCAGGACACTTTCAGGAGGAACTGATCGCACTTCAGAAACAGTATTTAATTTCATTCATTCGTTCATGTCAAATTAGCTGCTCTTTCAACACAAAACATTTATGAGTTTCAGGAAGGCAGACCTTTGAACCTGTGAAAGTTTGGTAGCCATATTCCCAAACAGATATTAAGTGGCAGGGCATACTCACTGGAGAGACTTCATTATATTATAGCACTTTGATGGCTTAGGTGGCAGGAATCAATGGATCCGATTCTGGGATCTGATTGGCATATCAAAGCTGACTATGTCTGCGCTAACAGCTATATGAAGTCCTTTGAGCAACTAACAAAAGTTTTCTCCCTTGATGAGTCCCAATTTTATAGATACTGACAATTGTGCCAGACAGCCGAGTCCTGTCAAGATAAACTTAAATCCATTTCTAAATGTAATTCCCTAGAAACGAAAGTGCAAATGGAGCACTTTGGTAAGAAAGGAATTTATCAAATTTACACATCACTGATGGTTAACATGCTAACCTGTTTAAAAACATGCACGTCCACAGTGAGAAAGATCTGGAGAGCTGCAAGAAGTAGAGTGGATGGAAGACATAGAGGCTTCATGCTGTCTCGCAATTACATCCTTTTAGACCTGACAGCCTTTGGGTGGTCATCCCCCAACTTTTTGCCTGCCTCCCTCCACATTTCCTGACACTGCTTTTGCTAGTTTTAGGACTCTGCACACTTTGCCACTGTTAACCAGTGCTAAAGTGCAAATTCTCTCGCCCTTAAACATGGTAACATTGGTTCATTCCCAATTGGCATATTTGATTTACTTGTAAGTCCCTAGTAAAGTGCACTACATGTGCCCAGGGCCTATAAATTGAATGCTACTAGTGGGCCTGCAGCACTGATTGTACCACCTACATAAGTAGCCACTTAACCATGTCTCAGGCCTGCCATTGCAAGGCCTGTGTGTGGAATGTATGTCGGAACAACGCATGCTGGAACCACGCATGCCTGAACAACGTGGTTGGAACAACGACCACGTTGTTACCGCTACTGCCTTTACCATGAATGCCTTTGTTGGAAAATGGGTTATTGGTAAGGGCAGGTAGGTACCTACACCTAGCAACAAGCCACTAACCTCCACCTAGGTACAGTTAGGTCTCAGTAAATTAATCCCAGCTCAACCCTTGGTAGCTTGGCAACGAGCGTCAAGGCTTAACTTAGGAGACAGAGTGTAAAGCATTCGAATATCACAAAACAGTAATTAAATAAAACACAGGAAACAGTTTAAAAATCCAAAACCAATTTATAAACATAGTTTATATTTTTATCTTTAAAATGACACAAAAACGAATAAAGGGAACCGGAGATATGAATTTTTAAAGAATTATTACTTTTCTAGCGCTTAGAAACAAAAAGCGCCAATCGGGTCATCTGGTTGCACCTCGACCGGGGCAAAGTCAAACTTTCAGGCCGACCGCGATGGAGCCCTGCTCGGCTACAGGTCGCGGGAGGCCTCGGTTAAAAAGTTACCTTCTGACTTAGGGCCTGATTACGATTCCCGCGGGCGGCGGAGGCCGCCCGCCAGAATTCCGCCCTCCATAATACCGCTCCGCGGTCAGAAGACCGCAGACGGTATTATGAGTTTTTCCCTGGGCTGGCGGGCGGTCTCCAAAAGACCGCCCGCCAGCCCAGGGAAAAACTCCCTTCCCACGAGGATGCCGGCTCGTAATAGAGCCGGCGGAGTGGGAAGGTGCGACGGGTGCTGTTGCACCCGTCGCGTATTTCACTGTCTGCAAGGCAGACAGTGAAATACATTTTGGGGCCCTCTGACGGGGGCCCCTGCAGTGCCCATGCCGTTGGCATGGGCACTGCAGGGGCCCCCAGGGGCCCCGCGACTCCCCCTCCCGCCATCCGGTTCCCGGCGGGAGAACCGCCAGGAACTGGATGGCGGGAGGGGGAGTCGGAATCCCCAAGCCGGCGCAGCAAGCTGCGCCGGCTTGGAGGATTCCTTGGGGGCAGCGGGAAACCGGCGGGAGACCGCCGGTTTCCCTTCTCTGACCGCGGCTAAGCCGCCGCGGTCAGAATGCCCCGCGGGGCACCGCCGGCCTGTCGGCGGTGCCACCGCGTCCCGCAGCCCTGGCGGAAGTAATCCGCCAGGGTCGTAATGACCACCTTAGTCTTTATTTTGAAGATTTTTCTTCAGCGGGACGAACCTGCCAGTCGAATCCGACCTCCTGGAGCCCTTGTCCGGATACGCGATGCTGGATTCCTCGGTGGAGATTTTTACCTTCGGACTTAGTCGTTTTTTCGAGGTGAAAATCCTTCGACCGGGGTAAACCTGGATCTTGATCCGACGTCCGTGGAGCCCTTCTCGGATACGATGGCTGGGAGGTCCCGGTCAACTTTTTACCTTCGGACTTAGTCTCTTTTTCGGAGATTTTTCTTTACCGGGACGAACCACCAAATCAGGCCGGGTCGCGGTTGAGGCAAGCCGGCTAGAATTTCCGCGGCGGGTCGGTCCCTCTATGGAGCTTTTTTTCAAAAATTCTCAAATCTTCTCCAAACTTCTGGGGCTTCACGCAGATGTTCTTTTAAGGTTCTTTTGGGGTCCACAGCTCACCCCAAGGGTCCAGAAGTTCTGTTATGGTCCTTGGGGGGTGCGGACTTCAACTCCCAGAATGCACCTGGCGCAAACTCCTTTTTGGCCACTGGACAGTGGTCAGCTGGTCGCTTTCTTCAGGAGTTGGTGCAGGGGACTCTGGTTAGCAATTTTTCACCTGTAGCAAACAGGGAGTCCCTCCTTGAACCAGTTGAAGCCAGGCAAAGTCCTTCTTGTGGTGACGCCCAAGTGTGCAGCTGGTGCAGTCTTTCTGAGTGCAGGTTCCAGGTGCAGGCCAGGGGTCCAGCAGGGCAGTCCTTCTTCTTCTTTAGTTCTTTTCTTGTTGAATTCTGGAGGGGATCTGAGGTGTGGGTGCATGTCTGCCAGTTTTATCCTTGCTCCTGGGTGAAAAGCAGGGGGGTCCTGGTCCTCCAATCAGGTACAGGGTCGTCCCCCTGTGATGACCACTTCCTGGGAAGTGTGGCAAAAATCCATCCCAGTGGGCAACATTCTCTAAAAATCCAACATGGCTGAATCTGATTTTTGGAGGTTACATCTGGCTGAGCCCACCCACTGGTGTGGCTAAAAATCATAAACACACCCCTCTCCTGCCCTCTCCTAATCTAATCAAGGGGGCACCTAGCTGTCTGGGGTTGCAGGATGTGGGGGTGTTGCTGGTTGCTCCAAATGTCCTTCTCTGCCTTTGAAGACCAGTTTGGCAGCCCTCCCCCTTCCTGCCTCACCATCTGCTGAGGGGAGATTCTCCATTCCTTTGTGTGAAGCCAGGCCACTTCACACCTCATCAAGGCAGCTCTGCTAAGCTGCTGCAGGCTGGCCAATCAGAGCACAGCAGCAAAAACAATGCAGGGCTGAAATTGGCAACTTTTTAGGTAAAGTCTAAAACTCTTTACCTGAACAAGTTATATTAAATCCAACAACTGGAAGTTGTGGTATTTATTACAACAATTAATTTGATACCAAATTCTTGGTATGCAACATTTAAGGAGACTTTAAAATTTAAAATAAAGTCCCCCCATTCTAGCCTATGAAGGCCATTTACTTCAATGAGGGAAAAACGAATTTGGCTGTTTTTACCTCACCAGGGTTTATAAACCTATTTTTATAAAGTCCCTGCTTATAGTTACATGGCACCCAGCCCTAGGGGCACATAGGGCACACCTTAGGGGTGACTTATATGTAAAAATAAGGTAGTTTAAGACTTTGGAACTACTTTTAATTCCAAAGTCGAATTTGCATATAACTTTAATTTAAAAGCAGCCAGCAAGGCAGGCCTGCCTTTAAAATGACACTGGGCACCTCAGCAGTGCACCTAGGTGTGCACCACCTATGCTGTGGTCCCTAAACCTACATGCCCTACCATATACTAGGGACTTATAGGTAGGTTAACTTAGCCAATTATAATTAGCCTAATTTGCATATCCATTTTACACAGAGCACAGGCCCTGGGACTGGTTAGCAGTACCCAGGGCACCATCAGAGTCAGGAAAACACCAGCATAAAGTGGAAAATGGGGGCAAAAAGTTAGGGGGCCTCTGCAATCAGCCCTGTTTTCTCACAGCCTTAATAACGATTTTTCGTTGTAAAGGCATTCCTGGTAAAGGCATTAGTGAACGGCATGCCTGGTTCCAGCATGCGACCCCCTGGGCTCCCCACCCCGCCCCTAAAAATTACCGTGACCCCCCACCCCTAAAACCTTAAACCACCCCAACCCCCCACCCCTGCCCCTAAAACGACCCCAACCTGCCCCTAAAATTACCACGACCTCCACCCTGCCCCTAAAACCTACACTACCCCAACCCCCGCCCCAAAAATGTAAAACCACCCAACCCCCCACCCCGTCCCTAAAACCAAAACTACCCCAACCCCCCACCCCTGCCCCTAAAACCACTCCAGCCCCCACCCCACCCCTAAAATTACCCCAACCCCCCTAAAACCTGAAACCACCCCAACCCCGCCCCGCCCCTAAAATTACCACAACCCACTCCTTAAACCTAAAACCACCCCAACCCCCCACCCGCCCCTAAAACCACCCAAACCCCCCCACCCGCCCCTAAAATTACCGTGACCCCCAACCCTTAAAACTAAAACCACCCCAACCCCTCACCAATGCCCCTAAAACCTAAACCACCCGACCCCCAAAACTAAATATACCCCGACCCCTGCCCCTAAAACTAAAAATGCCCCAACCATCCCTCTCCCCGCCCTTAAACCTAAACCACCCCAACCCCTAAAACTACAAATACCCCTCCCCGTCCCTAAACCTAAACCACCCCGACCTCCCACCCCCAAAACTACAAATACCCCGAGCCCCCACCCCGCCCCTGAAAACAAAAAATACCCGACCCCCCCACCCCTAAAACAGCCCCACTTACCTGATCACGTCGTCCTCAGCCAACTCCCTTCTTCTGTGCCTTAACCACGCATGTGCGTGGCTCAGCACATGGCTGGTTAAGGCACCGAAAAAGGAAGTCATGGTTAACCAAAGCGTTGTTCCGCTTTCGTTGTCCACGACTTCGTTGTACGGGAGTCGTGGTTAAGGCCGCTTCCCCTGTGTGTGTAGTTTCACTGCCACTTCGACTTGGGATTTAAAAGTACTTGCCAAGCCTTAAACTCACCTTTTTCTACATATACGTCACCTCTAAGGTAGGCCCTAGGTAACCCGTAGGGCAGGGTAATATGTAGGTAAAAGGCAGGACATGTACATGTGTGTTTTATATGTCCTAGTAGTGGGAAACTCCTAAATTCGTTTTCCACTACTGTGAGGCCTGCTCCTTTCATAGGATAGCATTAGGGCTACCCTCATATACTGTTTAAGTGGTAGGTTCTGATCAGAAAGGGGTAACCAGGTCATATTTAGTATGGACAGAATGGTAATAGAAAATCCTGCTTATTGGTGAGACTGGATTTTATATTACTATTTTAGAAATGCCACTTTTAGAATGTGAGCATTTCTCTGCACTGAAAATCCTTCGGTGCCTTACAGACTGTCTCCAATCAATGTCTGGTCTGGGCTGGTTGACAGCTCCCTTGTGCATTTCACCCTGACAACCATTAACACAAGACACTCAGGCCCACATTTATACTTTTTTAGCGCCGCATTTGCGTCGTTTTTTTAACACAAAATCGGCGCAAACTTACAAAATACAATTGTATTTTGTAAGTTTGCGCCGTTTTTGCGTCAAAAAGCGGCGCAAATGCGGTGCTAAAAAAGTATAAATATGGGCCTCAGTCTCACCTGCACTCATCTGCATGTTGAATGGGTCTTCCTGGAGCGGAAGGGTGGAGGGCCTGACACTTACATTTCAAAGGCTAGTGGCCTGCCCTCACATATTGGACTGCTAAACCCCCTACCGGGACCCTGGCAGACAGACCTGTACTGAAAGGGGAACTTGTGCACTTCAAAACCACTCTTTGAACTGTCAAGAGAAACTGCGTGGTTGCCCAAAGGACTCAACTGGACTGCTTTGCTGAGAAGGACTGCTGCCCTGCTGTTGCCCTGCTGCCCTCTGACTTTGCTGAGAAGTGCTCGCCAAGGGCTTGGATTTAGTTTGCCTCCTGTTTTCTGAAGTATTTTCTGAAAAAGACTTCAACTTAATTTCTTTAGGAAACTCCTTGTGCGCCGAAAATCGCTGCACAGCCTGCCGGAAACAACACACAGCCGTTTTGCGACCGAGGAATCGTTCCACAGCCGACCCGGAATGACGCAGCCTGACTGAAGATTCGACGCAGCACCTGCCTTGCGACCGGAAATTCAACGCACAGCCCTACTGACACACAGCTGAATCACAATGACGAAGCCGGTTCCCTGAGTGGAAAATTGATGCATCGCCACACCGGATCCACGCAATGCCTGTGACTTCTTCCTGCACACCCAGGATTCCCCCGCATCATCCCTGTGCTTCAGAAAGATCCCTGCATCTCAGTGAGGAACCAAGACTGCGTGCTGAAAAACAATGCAAAGCCCCTTCAGGCGTGGGAAGAAACAACGCATCGTTTGTGCCGCGTCGGAAAATCCGATGCACACCCTATTTTTCCACGCATCTCCTCCTCTGTGGTCTCTGTGCATGTTATTTTTTACGCAAACCAGGTACTTTCTGTAAACAAGAGACAACTGTTGATTTCTAAGATTTAAGACTCTTTTTTAAATCTTGAAAAAGTGATATTTGAACTTCTGCTTATTGAATCTTTATCGTTTTGACCTCAATTTAACCAGATAAATATCTCATATATTTTTCTAAACCTGTGTTGTGTATTCTTGTGGTGTTTTCATTTTGTTACTGCATGATTTATTGTACAAATACTTTACACATTGCCTTCTAAGTTAAGCCTGACTGCTCAGTGCCAAGCTACCCGAGGTGGGCACAGGATAATTTGGATTGTGTGTGACTTACCCTGACCAGGATTGTTGTCCCTACTTTGACAAAAGTGTATAACTCTGCCAACTAGAGACCCCATTTACAACACATCCCATCAAAAGCAAATACAATTTTAATATTTCCATCAGACATTTTATACCTTAGAGAGGTTCTGGAGAATGTGTAGGTGTGTTGTGGGTCCATTTTAGTTTGCCTGGGTACAAGAGTTTAGCTTAGCTTCAGCTTGCAGGCCTGTGCCCTTTTACCTAGATAAACATGCTCTGTTTTCATTATTCAATTTTATTCATTTTAACGCTGCTTGCATTTTTAGAAAAATGTTTTTATTTCGTAATCAGATGCCATTCTGTAAAAGTGTCATAATCAGTAATGTACGTAGTAGATTGTCATCATGTTCTTTTGCTTTATGTTGACAAAGAACAGAATGTGAACATGCCAGGCATTTGTTATGATATTGCAGATACAAGTTTGCACACACAGTCCAGTGTTTAGGTACATACCCACATTAGGATGTCTCCACAAACAATAGCATGTGCTTTATAAAAACAGCTTGTGAGACCCAGGCCATTAGAGGGGGTTCCACCCATGATATTCCATCTATACTGCATGTCACTTAAAATCAGACTTCAGCCTTTGTTACTCTACGAAGCCTGATTTGGAGACTGGAGGGTGACCTTATCCTAAGGTAACGGGTGCTTCTCATGGATGTGGCACGGGCAGATTAGGTTTATCACGCCTTGGTCTCTTTAGGGTAGCAAGTACGCTTGAGGGAGGAATTTGCATATTCATTTTTATTGCAATATGTTGGGGTTGTTCATATTTACATTGCTTATTTTCACAGTCCTGATCTTGTTACTTGTCATTATCTTAATAATTGCAGCTCATGCATTTTATCACAGATTGCAGTCTTTTCAATAAATGTATCCTGCATCTTCTTTCGAGCCTGTGTGTGTGCGTAAGAGACTTATTTCAAATGAGAGACTTGAGTTTTCCCTGAGAGAGTCTTTCAGAGTCCAGGCACTAGACTTGCCAGAAATCACCTGTACTATTTGGGTTCTGGTGAGGTGCTGCTAGAGAGACGACAGCTGCCACCTGGTGTAGGAGTGACTCAGTCGCCTACAAGCAGAAGTGCTGCCACCCCTAATCCAACAGTCTCGTATAGATACAAGGTTCCTTACGACAGGTGACAGAGCCCCAATTCATATGATGCGAAAGCACTACAGGCACCTTCTTCTATGCTATCAGGGAGTGCCCCATAATTAAGAACTATCCGCACATCATACACTTTAAAAGGTTATAGCACAGCAGCTAACAACCAACCCCTAATTGGCATCTTGGGAATGGATAGATGGGATGAGAAGCTGAGCATTAGTGATCATTGCCATGCTGGAGCCCAAGAGACCCATAACACAATTTTGGGGAAGCAAACTCCCCCTCCTCTGAACGAATTGTTAAGAGTTAGAGGTTGCAGGAAAGCTAAATAAACTGTCCAAAAACTTAGAAGCTGCATGCATGCAAATCCATCAAAAGAGCTGGAGCTTGTTGTGGTGTTAGTTCCATGATGTTCTTACTAACTGTGTTATAACAATCAGTAGATGATGCATAAAGATGAGTATGGTAATACGTTGTAAACTTAGCATTACCTCATGCACATTGATGAGTGATATGTCTCTAGAAAGTAGTTTTTATTGTTCACAGTTTTGAAAATAATCAAGTAAAAGAGAAGTACAAAATATAAAAAAACTTTGGTAACAAAGATAAGGTCAGACCACATGTTCAAGATCAGACACAAGTTGAAGTGTTCTCTCTCAGAAAAAAAAATAATTGTATTCTCTTATACTATTTCCATAGCACTGCCCTACCTCTTTTCAAAGTGCTTAAATGTAGAACTAGAGGTTGCGGTCAAGATTGTGGGTGTGGGAAATTTCAGATGAACATTGGAACACATTTATTTCAATGAAAACTGGTGGTAAACAGGTATGACAGGTATGTAGCTTTAAGGAGTGTTTGGGAAGCCATATCCCCCAAATTTCTGCATTCTCATTTTGGTAATTGAGGCTCTGAATTCAATCTGCTAGTTGCAGTGTTGGTTTTTCTCCTAGGAACAGCAGACTCCAGGTACATACTCATGCTACTTTGAAATCCTTGACATATTTGCTTTGATGGCTTCTCCCACCCAACATGGTGGTAAATAACCTTCATTGAGCCATTGGGCCATATTGCTCAAAGGGCCCCAGTGGCACACTTTAGTATTACAGAAAAGGCCACAGATGTTTACAGGGCCTGTCCTGGATGCACATTCTCAACCTGCATTATCCCAAAGGAGCATTCTCTCCCCTATGCGAATAAAGGATCATCTTTGCACCTACATTGTGCACAATGCATTATTGTTGCGGTTTATGCCCTAAGTGCAACGGGTACACCCAGATGTGGTTCCCGTGCTTACTATGCTATAGGACTCAAGCTGTATTTCACTAATGAGATATAAGTAGGTTGAAACTGGTATGGAGTTGCTTTGGGTCACTTCTGGAAGGGGCTTTGCCTGACAGTTTGTGATGGTCTTGTTCCCATAAGGAGCAGGGTCAGTACTGATTTGCATCAGGTGGGTCTTTGTCTAGAATGGCATGGTGGGTGTAAAATGATGGCCTGCTATGTGGCATGAGCTACTTCCAGTGACTGAGATTAATACAGAAATTCCATTCATCACCTTGTTGTTGCAGTTTACCCCCTAAGTACAATGGGCATGCCCAGATACAGGTCCTGTGCTCTCTGTGCCATATGACCCAAGCTATGCCTCACTGATGAGATCTAAGTAGCTTGAAATTGGTCTGGGGTCGTTTGTAGCCCCTTAAGGAGGGAGCTTTCCCTGGCAGTTCGGTATGAACTGTTCTCATAGGGAGCAGGGTTGGTACTGACTTACATAAGGTGGGACTTTTTAATAGCGAGGCATTGTGTGCGAAAAATGAAGCACTGGAATAGAGATTGCCAGTGGCTGAGATTATTCAAGCATTCCATCTGTCACCTTGTTGTTGCATTGTGTTACAGATACTGACAAAGAAAAATGTACTCTGCTCATGGAGTCTGCAGAATTTGGATACTCCCCGCTACGCGGAGTTCCCAAATTCTGCCATCCGGTGCGTGACGATTTTTTATTCCATTAGTGTGCGTGAGCATTGTTTTTGTTGCTCACTCGTGAGTACCATGATAGTCTCATGGAGAGATTTCGCACTCACTTGTGTGGTTTCCGGGTGCAACGGCACCATTATAATGCCGCTCCCGAGCGACCGCAGATGCTCCTCGGAAAGCAGCTAAATCTACTTGAAAAGACATTTTCAAGTGACATTTCTACTCCAGTGGTCCGTTCAAGAGATTTTTTTTAGTGCAAGAAGCCTTTTCTTTTTTTTTACTTTTTTTTGCCAACTGCAAGGAAGTGCCCCAGGGACTCCAACTTCCTGTTCCTGTCCAGCAGACTCCTCCCAGTGCTTTGTCCATCTCCAGGTCACTTTTTACTTGGATTTCGAGCTGGAAGGATCACTCTCTTTGTCTGCTTAAAATATACCTTTGGATTTAAGGGCTTTGTTTTTATGATATTACACAAGTGAGTTTAAAAACTATTGCATACAGTTGTTGTTTGTTTGATAGGGCATGCACCTGTATTTCTTTTTACTTTTATTTGATTTTTAAATTTCATTATGGTGGGTGGCATGGAGTTTCAGTAGGGGCCTACTTATTTTTTTGAATTTCATTTTCACCTTTTGTAAAGGAAAATATGTTGCACAGTTCAATACCATTTATCCATGTTTGGTACATTTGCAATATTTATTTATTTCACTTTGTGGTCTCGTTTGCCAACAGGCTATCCAGCCAGTAGGCCCAGTAGTCACAAGTGCATGAAAGAACTGTTTCTGTGGTATATGTTTTCTAAAACATAATTTAGGAAGGAAATGGCATTGGATGAAATTTAAAATGTTGGCTATTGTTTGTATTTCATGGTTTTCTCCTGCAAAACTGTATATGTAAGGTATTATTTGATGTCATAGGAGGATGTGTGTTTTCGTGTTTGGCACTGGTGAATTAACAGTAGTGTTTTCTTCAGTGTTACCATGCCTCCCTTGTCTGGCCAATGTGTGAGTGATTGTGTTTGCCATGGACCACTATTTGTCTTTGTTCTCCATGCCATGTGGCCAGGGGCCATTTTGTGTTGTCTCTGTCCATAGGCCTGAACAGTTTCTTTGTTCTCCATGCCTCCTTGCTTGCTGTTGTTGATTTGCCATGGGGCCAGCGGCCATTTTCTGCAGCCAGCCAGTGTGCTTTTGCCATAGGGTTGCATGTCTATTTTGTTCTCCATGCCTCCTTGCTCGCTGTTGTTGTTTGACCACGTAGCCGGTGGCCACTTTCTGAAGCCAGCAAGTGTGCTTTTGCCATAGGCTTGCATATGTTTTTTGTTCTCCATGCGTCCTTGCTTGCTGTTGTTGGTTTGACCACATGACTGGAGGACATTTTGTGTACTCAGCCAGTGTGCCTTTGCCACAGGCTTCCATGTATTCTTTGTTCTCCATGCCACCTTGCACACTGTTATTGTTTGACTATGAGGACGGCTGCCATTTTCTGCAGCCAGCCAGTGTGCTTTTGCCATAGGCTTGCATGTGATATCAGTTTAATAATATGCTTGAGGATCATTGTAGTATAAGTATATTATGAATAAGATTATGATGAACTGATTACCTGCCTTTTTTGCATTTTTCAGCTGCACCTCCTTGTCTTCTAATAGATTTCTAATACTCCCATAATACAAAAATATCATTCATTTATTTTCATTTTGTATTTTAAGTTTTTTTAAATTATTTAAATTTTTATGTATATGTTTTTATTTTCATTTTTTTAAATGTTAAAATCATTTTTATTTTCATATTTTGATTTTTGAGTTAATTTTAATTTTTGCAATTGTTTATTTTTTCACTTTGCATTTTGCCTCGATCCATCCACTTCCTGACTGCCATAGGTGCACAGCCACACAACAGCATTCATTGTTTTAGGTATTATTCCATTTCCCCCGGACCGCCTTGCCAATGGCACCAATCCCAACCTATGCCCAAGCCCATGTCTGTCAGTGAGGCAGCCACTACAATCGTGGCGATGCAGACGAGCAGTGACTTTGAATTGGATTTGCACCGTTTGCAAAGTAGTACCCAGTCATTTTAGGAAACAGAGCAAGTGGCCAGCAGCAGCAGCCAGCAATATTACATCTTCCTGAAGTTGCAGCACAACAGGAGATTGAGCTTCCTGCCGAAGAATCATTGGCTTCCAAATCTCCAGCAAGAAAAAGGATCTGGACATTGACTGAACGCCGGCAGAATCCGGTAGATGCCAGGAGAAGCAAGGGGAAAAAAAGTTCCTAAAAGCCTTAGAATTATGGAGGGGATGAGGAGGAGGATGATGAAGAGTGAGTCATTGTTATGGAAGCTGGCACAGAGGAGTCCGACATTACCCCTCGTATTCAACCTGCTCTGAGGGATGTGGCACAGGTACCACCACCAGCTCCCATATTTGTGAAGCCCCAGCTGAGACCTGCACCATCCCCTACCTCAGTAGACATATGCTCTGCAGAGAGGCAATCAACGACGCATTCACCTACCTCCAGTTCTTTTTCAGGCAGTGGCACTGGCTCACTAAGAAAGTACTCCTCCCCAGTTTGGGACTTTTTTACACCTTAGTAAGCAAGAGGCAAAATTGCATTATGCTCCATTTGCCATGTGAGTGTTCGTGGAAGTAAGCCTGGTTGACAGCCTGGAGGAGTGAACATGAAAAAACATCAAACAATCCGGTGGGAGGAGCACCTTAAAAAATTACTGAAAGTGGTGGTGAAGGTGAGGAGAGCCAAAAAACATCAGCTCCAGTCACGATGGGAGGTCATGAGGAAGATGAGGGTGACATCTTTACACAAAGCAGGCCTGTCCGCAGACTTGTGCCAGCATCACCCACCTCAGTGACCACAAAATGGCACAAGGATTTAGGCCCAGATTCTGAAAGGTGTCACGGAAAGCAGCGCAGCAGCCAAAAATGCTGGACTGCGTTGCATGACAGGGTGAGAGCAGCAGAGCGCCATATTCAAAAAGATATGGCTCTTTCCTCCCCACTCCCTAGCCCTGGTGCTGATTTTAGCTGCTGTGTGCCAGGCACATACCTTAGTGCCATAGTGCTAGAGTGTGTGCATGAGTTTAGCATAGGTTATGTACATGAAGGGTACCACGGCATACATTGACTGCCCAAGACGCACATTGAGTCTACCACCTCCTACTTCTTAGAAGTCGCCTGCATCAGTGGCCCCAAGAAGGAGAAAATACAAGCTACTATTTTAGGCAGGATGAGCTCTACGAATGCAACCACCCAACATCCATTTGTACAATGGGATGTTGGATAAAATGTTAGCATTGGACCTTCTCCCTTCTTCTTTTGAGTAAGTAGTGTGATTTTCAGAATTTGTGGCAGCCATCTGCTTGAAATGGAAGGTTCCAATTCAGACATATTTTGCCAAAGTTGCTGTTCCAACACTCCATCAAGTTGTGTTGCAATTGGTTGGACAAGCTTTGCAGCAAAGTGCTTTTCGCACCATCGACCTGACAACAGACATGTAGACCAGTTGCCAAGCAGCTGATTACATGTGAATCACTGCACACTGGGTCTAGTTTGCGTCTATCTACAGGTATCATCGCTGTAGATACGTATAAGGGAGTTTGCAGCATGCAACAGTAGCCATGTTCACCATGGAAAAATCCCATACAGCTGCAAACATCTTGGACCAATTTAACAGCAAGGTATTTAAATGGCTGTGACTCCGAGGTCTCAGAATTGTATTTGTTGCCACAGACAATGGTAGCAATATAGTCAAGGCCATGCCTTATGGTGGATATTTCAGGGTCCTGTGTTTGGTGCATTGCATCAACCTGGTTGTTCAGGACTTTCTAAAAAAAGAAGACATAATAAGCAGCGTATTGACCACCTGCAAAAGACTCCGCATTCATTTCAACCATTCTTTTAAAGCCCAGAAACAGTTGCAGATTATTCAGCGTGCTAATAGACTACCAGTGCCAACCAGGAAGTGCCAACATGTTGGAACTCAACCTATTACATGTTGCAACATCTTTTTGAGCAGTACAGACAGATCAATGACTATGTCATTCAAAGAGGAGGGGATGCAGTTGGGACCTGCAAAAGACTCCGCACTCATTTCAACCATTCTTTTAAAGCCCAGAAACAGTTGTAGATTATCCAGCGTGCTAATAGACTACCAGTGCCAACATGTTGGAACTCAACCTATTACATGCTGCAACATCTTTTTGAGCAGTACAGACAGATCAATGACTATGTCATTCAAAGAGGAGGGGATGCAGTTGGGACCACTGATGTTGACAAATGAGGCCTAGTAAAATGCCTGGCACAGATGCTACTCCCTTTTGAGGTTTTCACACAGGAAGTTAGGAAGTAGGACATTACAATGGGCCAAGCTATCCTGTTGTTGTATCTGCTACAGGATCAGCTAGAGAATGTGTCAGAAAAGATCGCACTTGCAGATGTGAATGAAAGCGCAGAAGCGCATGCCTTGGTTGAGAGCTTATTCCTTCCCGAAAATGCAAGGCTGCAAAATGACATCATATTGTCCAAAGAGTACATCTGTGCCACACTACTTGGTCCAAGGTGCAAAACAATTCTATACTTTCATTCCTTTCTCTGAAGGGGATGTTTCAAAATACAAGAGGTGGATTGTTGAGCAAGCTGGAGATCTAGAAGAAGAACACCTGGAAATTACTAGAGTCCCACTCCCAGGCAGAAGTTCTGGGGTGCTGCCTTCAACTTCCAGAGAGGACAGTCTTGTCTCACAGCAGCCAACACCCACAACAAGAACTCCTGCAACAACCACAAATCACTGGAACAGAATAATTGGCCCCAGCCTCTGCATTGGCTTGGTTTCAAGTGGAAGGTCTGAAGTCCAGTGCAGAGGTGAAGGCAAAAGAGGCTGAGCAAGTGGCAGCACCAATGACCATTGAGAGGATGTTCCAGGAGTATCTGGATGACCTAAGAGGTCTGTGTGGATCAAAACCTGTTGGTGTATTGGTAAGCAATGATGTGCCAATGGCCAGTGCCCAGCAATAAAGTATATGGCTTGTCCTGTATCCAGTGTATCTGCTGAGTGTGTGTTTAGTGCAGCTGGTGTAGTTGTCACAGTGAGAAGGACCAGTCTCTCACCTGTGAAGAGATTGACCATGATCCATATGAACCACCATTTCATACCACATTATCACACCGTTCCTGAAAAACCACAGGAGGAGGAGAAGTGTAATTGATCAGAATCAAGTGTGTTAGCTGACTAAACCTGAGTTTGAGGACAAAGTCTACTTTGTCAGCAATGGGACAGCAATGGTGATACAGGCACCTCCAAGGAGCCAGCAGCACTGGTGCTGACATGGCCTGGAGGCTGGAAATGCTGGTGGAACTATGGCCTGGTAGAGGGGCATGTGGCACACACACCCTCCTTCTCCACCAGCTGTTTAAATGCCACCTGGGTGGCCTCCAACCTCTGCCCCCAGAGCCAGTCTGCTATCTCCTGCCCGGTCTGTGGTGGTGGTGGTGGACCAGCCAGAGTAGCTATATCAGAAAAAAAAGAAAAATTGTAAACAATGCTCTGTGCAAACACCTGTTTAAAAATATATAGTGCACAGTAGCAGTATATTGCTGGTCCCCTGGGCTATTGGAATTTTTTATGTGATTAGGAGAGTCACAGGGAAATAATTTTACCAACACATGCCTCACATAAAAGCAGTGGCTGGCTGAAAGGAATTAAGGCAGCATAACCCCAGATTAAAAAAAATAGTGTTTTTTTTCTAGTAAAGAATTTCCTAAAGAAGTAAACTACACAGACACTTTGTGTGGAAAAATAAAAATAATCTCATTAATGAGCAAGGCATCATCTACAATGGAGAACAAGTATTTTATTCTTGATTAACTAAATGAATCGAGGCTTGCTAGGTAGCGCATCAGGTACTAATTTGCTACTCACTGCAGTCTGTAGCTGGGGCAGCTGCAATGGACAATTATCTTATTTTGATTTTAATGGCCTTGCTCTTCTCCAAATGCCTTTCAATTCTACCCAGACTCCAGAGAGGTGCATGAATAATATGTGTAGCACATGTCATGTATAACAAGCGGATAATAGATATCCTGTCTGCCGTAAGTAGACCGTGGGGAAAATGATGCACTGCAGTACAGGGAAAGGAGCAGGATATATAGATAGATAGAATCACAGACACCTAGTCCCACTTTATTTCCTGGCCTTGTCCTCAAGCACAAATTATTTCAAACGTACACAATCGCTTGGTAGTAAGAAGAGGAAACTTGACTTATTCTACTGCAGGGTGAGTTACAGGGAAAAGGCCGGGTAGGTAGGGTGGAGGATTTGCTATAGAATAGTGGGGTGTCACTGATCATCATGTGCCTAAGCTATAGCTTAGTCAGGCACTGTAATTAAAACTGAAAGTTGATGAATGGCAAAAGGGAAGCATGTGAACAGGCATAAATCCATTATGAAAGCCAATGAATAAATATATGAACCACTTGGCCCATAACATATGGCACATGCCAAGAATGATTTTTTTTCAATGTTTTTGTAAACTGGGACAGAACTTAGGAATAAATAAAGAAGTGAAGCACTAGGAGGAGTCTGAGTGTGGACTGGGAGGGAAGGGAAAGACGCCTTGTTTTCGTTTTGGTTTGCAATCAATTGAAAGCTTTGTAAGTGCTGCATTAACTGAAGCAGATGCACATTGCACAGCCAACACTGCAGTGCTAAATTGAATCATGCTACAGTCAGGTCAGGGCCCATGAGGTGTGAAATGCCATGGGCAGGGAGGTCATGGATGATGATGGGTGGGATTTGCCTCGCTAAACAAATACAGTGGGTATACTAGTAATTGTACCACTCCACAGTGTTAGACCTGGCAGCCTTAGCGTTGTCATCCGCCACCTTTTTGCCTGGCTCCCTCCACTTTTCAGACACTGTTTTTGCTGGTTTTAGGACTCTGCGCACTTTGCCACTGCTAACCAGTGCTAAAGTGCATATACTGTCTCCCTTAACCATGGTAACATTGGTTCATACCCAATTGCAATATTTAATTTACTTGAAAGTCTCTAGTAAAGTGCACTGCATTTGCCCAGGGCCTGTAAATTAAATGCCACTGGTATTCCTGCAGCACTGGTTGTGTCACCCACATAAGTAGCCCCTTAACAATATCTCAGGCCTGCCATTGCAAGGCCTGTGTGTGCAGTTCACTGCCAATTCGACTTGGCATTTAAAAGTACTTGCCAAGCCTTAAACTCACCTTTTTGTACATATACATCACCCCTAAGGTAGGCCCTAGATAACCCACAGGGCAGTGTGCTATGTAGGTAAAAGGCAGGACATGCACATATGGGTTTTATATGTCCTATTAGTGGAAACCCCCTAAAAAATTTTTCTGCTACCGTGAGGCCTGCTTTTTTTATAGATTAGCATTAAGACTGGGCTCATATACTTTTTGAGAGGTAGATTCTGATCAGAAAGGGGTAACCAGGTCATATTTAGTATGGCCAGAATGGTAATAGAAAATCCTGCTTATTGGTGAGGTTGGACCAATAAGCAGAAAGCCCACTTTTAGAAAGTGAGCATTTCTCTACATTTAAAAACCACCTGTGCCTTACAGCTTGTCTCCAATCAACATCTGGGCTGGGCTGGTTGACAGATTTCTTGTGCATTTCACCCAGACCCCCACTGACTCAGACAGTTCTGGACCTGCACCTGCAACCTGTCAAGGGGAACTGCCTGGCTGCCCAAAGGACTCATCTGGACTACTTTGCTGAGAAGGACTGATGCCCTGCTGTTGCCCTATTGCCCTACTGGCCTCTGACTGTGCTGAGAAGGACTCTGCCTTCCCCAAAAGTGCTCTCCAAGGGCATGGATTGAGCTTGTCTCCTGTTTTCTGAAGTCTCAGGGCCAAAAAGACTTCATCTTTTCAGGAAACTTCTTGTGTGCCAAAAATCTACGCACAGCCTGCCGGAAACGATGCACAGCCTGCCTTGCAACTGAGAAATAGCCGCACAGCCGAAACAGAATGACGCAACCCGACTTCCCGAGTGGAGATTTGATGCAGCGCTTGCCTTGGGGTGCAACGCCTGTGCCTTCTTCCAGCACGTCAAGAATTTACCTCGCATCATACCTGGACATCAAAACGGTACCCTGCATCCCAGTGAAGAACCAAGACTGCGCGCCGAAAAACAACGCAAGCCCCTTGAATCGTGGAAAGAAACTACGCAGTGCTGGAAAATCTAACGCACACCTTATTTTTCTACACATCTCCTCCTCTGTGGTCTTCGTGCGTCATTATTTTTGACGCAAACCAGGTACTGTGTGTAACAAAGAGACAACTGTTTATTTTTAAGGATTAAGGTGGTTATTTTGAACATGGCGGGATTCCCCGCTGCTGACCATGTTGATGGTCGACAGAAGACCACCAGAGGCGGCAGCAGGCATCCCGCCATATTCCGAAGCATGAGACCCGCCATGCCCCATGCTGGCGGCCGGTGGCAGGGGTGGATGCTGCTCCACCCTCACCGCCACGTCAGTCCATACCCGCCACGCCTATAATGATGTAGTTATAAGCATGGTGGTGTGTGGAGACGCAGCGATGTCGGCCGAGCAGGATCCAAGGAGCCTGTCCTTCCCGGAGCACTGCAACGGAACAGGTAAGTGCTGCCTGAGAGGGAAGAGAGGGTGGGGGGCGTGAGTGCATGGGTGTGTGTGTGAGTGTTTGTGAAGTGGGGATGTGTGTCTGAGTGTATGAATTCGTGTGTGCTTGTAGGTGTATGGGTGCATGGGGATGTGGGGTTTGGGGGGACCTGTATGTAGGGGGGTTGGGTGGGCGATGGTGAGGTGGGAGCTGAGATGCCTACATGGAGATTTGGGGGAGGAGGGTTGGGGGCGTCAGTTTTCAGGGTTCGGGGTGTTTCTAGGGGTTTGGTGGGGTGGTTGGTGGTAGTGGCAAGTCAGGTGGGCCTGGCGTGTCACATATGGTGACAGAAATGAGAATTCCTGTCACCGGTATGCTTTCCTCCAGGGATTACCTGGTGGGGTATCCCGCCAGAAAATCCCTGGTGGAAATGAGATCATAATCCCACTGCCGGTCCGGCCTCCACCGCCGAGTCGAATGTGCCTACCGTCAGCCCGGCGGTCGATTCTGGCCTGGTGGTGGGTGGTAATGAAGTGGCTGCTTTGCAGGCAGTTCACTACTGTGTTCCGAATATGGCAGTCCGAACCGCCATGCCGTTGGTGGTAAAGACCGCCACCGCCGGCGTGGCAGTCATTACCGCCATGTTCATAATGAGGGCCTAAGACTCTTTTAAACATTTCAAAAGTGATATTTCAACTTGTGCTTATTGAATCTCTGTCATTTGACCTTATTTTATTCAGATAAATATTAGCTATTTTTCTAAACCTGTGTAGTGTATTTTTGTGGTGTTTTCACTGTGTTACTGTATGATTTGTAGGACGCTGATGTAAGAAATAAAGAAGACAACAAAGATAGATTAGTGATACAGTGAATTTCCTAGAAAATATTTTGACAGGCAAACGCAGTAACATATTGACATTGTACTTTTCTAAATCAGATTGCCTATTTTACTAGTATTGAGTTGTCCTATTCCTAATTTCCTACACCTTACCTAGGCCCTGGTCCAAATTTCCTAAACTATATTTGGAACATAGCGGTATTACCGAAGGCAGGCCGTGACCCTTTGGATGTCCGCTCATACAGGCCATTATCATTACTAAACACAGATTGCAAATTACTCGGCAAAATACTAGCCAATCGCCTGCTCCCATGCATAGCGGAGTTAGTACATCAAGACCAGGCAGGCTTCATACCCGGTCGCAGCACATACAACAACATCAGGAATCCATTACGTCTAATGAGAAATTCCCCGGTAGAAGATGAGCAGCAGGTTGTAGTCTCATTGGACATAGAAAAAGCGTTTGATACGCTGGGTTGGCCTTTTTTAACAGAGACACTCAAACGGATGGGCTTCGGGCAAACATACATTGGCTGGGTGAGAACATTATATACTGACCCAACAGCTAGGGTTAAGACGGGCGATACGATCTCCGAAAAATTCAGCATTAGTAGAGGCACTAGACAGGGATGTCTGCTGTCTCCATTGTTATTTGCATTAGCGATCGAACCTCTGGCCGCCCGCCTTCGCATAATGGCCCCCACATGGGGTGTCTTGGATGGCCAGACACACCAGATAGTATCCTTATATGCGGATGATGCGCTGATCTTCCTACGAGATCACACGGGAGCCCTTCCGGGCCTGTTGGAACTTCTAGAAAAATTTAGCTCGGTGGCCGGGTTAACAGTGAACTGGACAAAATCCTGCATATTTCCTATGCGCCCGATCCCTGAGGCAATGAGAACACCAACGGGTCTGGGTGGCTTGAAATGGTGCCACACAACATTTAAATATCTAGGTGTAAATATATACCATGACAGTAAAGATCTTAGAGACGGTAACCTTGGCCAAGTGATCAGATCAACGAGGGGCTCCTTACCCTTCTGGTGCTCACTCCCACTATCCCCCATGGGCAGAGTGGCTATAGCAAAGATGATAGTGCTGCTACTCTATTATTTTATGGCATTGCCCTTGATACTCCCGAGCTCATTTTTTAGACTACTGAATAGCTTATTAACGGATCTAATATGGGGTAATGGCCGTAGACGCGTTGCATTAACAAAAGTGCTCCAACCGCTCAAACTGTGGGGATTGGGCGCCCCCAAATTTGAAGCGTACTACGCAGCTGCCCAGATACATTGGATATCCACATGGGGCGGTAACCCAGCCGGGGCCGAAACTCAGAAGGTGCTGCTAGAGCTCGGCGGTACAGAAATAATACAATACCTCATGAATCGAACTGATCCAGTACACACTAGCAACGTGCTGCTGTACACGGTGCACTGGGCTTGGGGCCGATACGCGTTGCAAAGCGCAAAAGATCCGCAGTACTCACCGAGGATACCACTGTTGGCTCTCCCGAAATTAGCAACAATAGCAGCCAAAGTGGGCCTGAATGCGTGGGGTAGCAGGGGCACACACACACTGGTAGATATTTACCAGGACGGACAACTTCAAACCCATGAGGCACTAGCCGACAGGCACGCATTAGGTCAGGGAGGATTCATAGCTTACGGAGCAGTTCAGCAGGTAATGCGAGAATATTGGAGAAAGGGCAACTCGGAACCAGATGTCTCCCCTCTGCTACATGAGCTGTTGGGGAGCACAAACGCCCCATCAAGTATATCGAATATATATAACATTCTCACAGCCCAGGCGGAACACAAACAGGAACAAGCAAAAAATAAATGGGAGCATGTGCTACCGGAACCACTGTCCCTAAATGCATGGGAGCAAGCGATGAAAATGACCCGCAAGGTTTCACGTAATCCCCGCTTCCGATACACACAGTTTAATTATGTGCATCAGACTTACCTATCACCACACCGCATAACACGCATGTTTCCCCGATCACCGCAAACATGCCCCAGATGCGACACAGGAGAGGCCACTTTCTATCACATGACATGGGAATGCCCCCCGATTCGGAACACATGGATAGAGATAATAACGTTGCTAGCTGAATGGACAAACACCACACTAACTCCCACTCCTGAGGTGTGCCTACTGGGTATAACACCCCACCCCAAGAAATGCAAATGCACATATAAATGCATTGCCCTGGCGTTGGTGCTGTACAGACGCCTCATTGCCATGAAGTGGAAGGCCCCTGGCGCTCCCAGTATTGCCCAGTGGCGAGAAGAGGTAATACGATGGACCAAAGCAGAAATACAGACATTACAGAATTTACTGGATAAGGGTATATTAGCTAAAGGCCTAGAGGTATGGAACTTATTCTTGATAGCTGCAGAAAACAAAGACGATGAACGCCCTCCCTAAACAGATGAGAATGAGATAATTGACAATACATTAATGGCCATAGTAAAACAGTATTATATAGATCGATTGAGGTGTACAGGGGGGAAAAGAAGTTGAATCAATACAAAGCTGTGGTGCCCTTTGCGTGTACCCCTAGGCGCATCGTTGGAGCTCCATGATGCGCCGATGGGCATTGGGGCCGGGGGCTTCGAACCCTGCTGATTCCTCCTGATATGGCCGGTCTGCCCATGCACACCAGCCCACGGCTAACAGTGGGCTGGTCCCCTGTGGTCCTGGGACAACATGGCTGGGCGCTGAGGCGGCGTTATTGCAGGAATCTACACGCAATCGCTCTGCACAGCTCGTGGAAGGCACCTCTTGCCCCTCTGATTGACTGGCTCTCCCCCCTTTCTGGGGCCTCCCTCTCCTCCTGCTGGTCCCCCCCCCCTCGGTGTGAGTCCTCCGGTGCCGCCTCAGCTCCTATCTTACTCTCTCTCTCCATATCTTTAGTTTCCTGAATAACTTTGCACATGTAGAATGCACCTCGTGTGTGGATGCGCGGGCCTCAGGGCCCAACTCGGGTAATAGTGCACTTGCACTGGATCTGCTAAATGTGCATATGCAATAATTACATGTATGATGAAACATAATGTAACCTCATGTATCTCAGTTAAATGTTGCCACTTGGCTGATAAAACAATAAAAATATATTTAAAATTAACTATATTTGGAACTACTAATGCATTGCAATGAATGAGGCCTACTTCCACTACTGAAACAACATAAGGACCCAACACATCTTAATTCGTACAGGCCGCTAGCACTCCTGAATTCTGATTACAAAATATTAGACAAGGTCATAGCAGAAAGACTGGCGCCACTACTCCCTATCTTCGGTCCACGAAGACCAAAACGGATTTGTGCCATCCTGCACCACTTCACTGAACCTTCGACAATTGTTCCGGCTCCTAAAGCACATACCGTTGAGATGGCCCACGCTGCATGCCTGGTACTTGATCTTAAAAATGCATTTGATTCATTACAATGTCCCTTTTTACTCCAAGTCCTAACATGGATAGGACTAGGCACTTACTTCCTGAACATGGTCCGTTGATTGTACATCTCACCAACGGCCAGAGTACGTACAGGCTCTGATCTCCTCATCTCTCCATTTAGAAAGGAGCATGCAATAGGGACGTCCCTTGTCCCCACTCCTCTTCACTCTAGCTGTGGAGCCCCTAGCCACAGCTCTTCGCTCACAGGGACATGAGTGGGAAATATCCATGGGTGATGGCACACATGTGGTATCTCTTTATGCAGATGACCTACTTATTTACCTACGCAACCTATCACATATACCCACAACCATTACCAGCATTCTCAACACCTTTGCAGCACTGTCCGGTCTCCGGGTCAACTGGCCAAATCCTGACTTTCTCCATTTTTGACAAATGTGCCTGACCCTGGCCCACTCCCCGCTGTCCCCTCACTAGTCCGGCAACCAGATACCTTTTGATACCTTGGAATCCAGGTCTACCTTACAGACAATGATCTTACTAGATGGCAATCTAATACACGCTGCAACCTCCCTGAAAGTCACAAATGACCTTCTGGAAGACTTTCTCCTTGTCAGTAACAGGCCGAGTATCCCTCTTGAAAATGGTCACACTACCTCATCTGCTCTATTTTTTTTTTAGAACCTCCCTCTATGCATCCCAGCCTCCTTTTTTTGCTCTTTTGAGCGCACAGTGACAGATTTTAAATGGCATGACTCACGCTGCAGGGTGGCACTCACTGAACTGTACAGGGCCACGGATCAGGGTGGATTGGCCCTCCCTAATTTTTAACAATATTATCTTGCTGCCCAATTGCCTTGCCTTGGTGTCTTGTTGTCTAGCTGCATGGAACCTGACATGGCCACACTGACCCCACATTGGAAACTTACTGATTTACTTCATCTATGTGGTAAACACCCTATACCCAAATCCCCCCTAATACATACAGCGTACCCTTGCTTCTGTAGAAGCCTTTATCTCACCAGAAAGACAACCTCCTATGCACCAGCCATTGCCTTGCTGGGGACTCCACGTGGACCCCACACTACATTGTCAGCAGAACTGACTCCCTGGCACACTGGAGGAATTGTCACACTAGAGGACCTCTACAATAATCACACCCTTCTCTCATATGATGCGGTGCAAGAGGAATATAGTTTACCTTCTGGTGGTTTTCCATTGCATCACTCCATCATACACGTTCTAAGGCAGACTTGGGAGGAAATAACCCAAGAAACTCCTACACACGTGACACTGCAATGTATACATGTGTCTGCCACTGGTAATCATTTAGTACATTGGCTTGCAAACTCCCTAAGACATCACACTCCCCGTCTCTCACATCGCTTCGTGACCAATGGGAGACCACTCGGGATGCACCATACACAGATAAACAATGGTCAGCCCACTGAAAGAGCCACATAACACTAGACTCCAATTTTTCCAGTATTACATTGACCATTGTGCTTACCTAACACCTGCTAAAATTAAACAATACTTCCATCGAAAAGGCGCAGAATGCCCCAGTTGACATCTTTTAGAAGCTGCTCTGTTGCATGTGTTATGGTCTTTCCCCAACTTACGGAATTTTTGGGCAGCGGTGATGTAGCAGTTGCTTCACTGTGTGGATCGCACAGTCCCGTTTACATGGGAAACTTGAAAACTAGGACTGTTCCCTAGGACCAAGAACAATCGGGTGACGTCTAGATTTTTAGACCTGGGACTCATTCTAGCCAAAAGATTAATCACCCGCAGATGGAAGCTGCCTGACGCACCATCCTACGAGGCTTGGTCGGGATCAGTGACAGTCTGGGCACAAGTAGAAAGGGTTGCCCTCTGTCAAGAGAATGCCCTGGTCCTCCGCAAATACCCCATAGCTACCAGTTGGGATGGGATACTGGCTGACCTACACACACCTATCATGGACACACTTACACATAAATCAGTGCTATTACTGGACAGTGAAGCAGACACGGAATACCATTCACCCACACCTCATTAACTGCTTACCCTACGCCAGAATCTGAGGAAGAGATGCCGCGTAACACGCCTCAGCCCTATCCGCTAACAGCCAGTCACTTTTTCAAAATCCTTCAGATGAGATCCGCCTTAACCTCCCTACGCTGATGTGTAAACAATACTTCTAAATAACTGAAAACAGCACTCTTCAATCCTTTATCTGTTTCATAATGTTTTATCTCCAACCTATTTAATTCCGTTCATGTTTTACATGAAAATAACTGAACTGTTCTTTGTTGACACATTTATCTGCATTGTACATGTCAATATTTACGCGAATGTGTTTGTATTTGATTGCCATCGATCCTGCAAGTTAAATTAGAAGTAAGCCATATTTATACTTTTTTAGTGCCGCATTTGCGTCGTAGTTTGGCGCAAAATCGGCACATACAAATGTATTTTGTAAGTTTGTGCCGATTCTGCATCAAAAAACAATGCAAATGCGGCGCTAAAAAAGTATAAATATGGGCCTAACTTCTTTGTAATATCTTTTATTTTCTGTAATCACGGATGATACTATATCATAACACCGCACTCACACCAAGTCAATTTCATTACCACATCACAGCTTGTTCTAACTACAATATTGGAAAACTTTCTGCATAAACACCATCATATAGACAATGGCGCAATGAACTGTTGAAAACATATACAATGTATTATAATCAATAAAAACAGATTCAAACAAAACAAAATTGGGGCGAATTCTAGAAAATCGATAGCGCTTCCATAGGACTTAAAAGAAACAAAAAAATACTGCCCTAATAGCTTTTCCTAGAAGGACTATTTGGGCATATATTGCCCCACAGCACAGAGAGTAATGTATAAGTACGGTAGCAGATATATAGCATGTTCAAGCATTATGGGTACATAAATCTTGGATGACCAGGGCAAGTCACCTATCCCCTCTTTCCCTAAACTGCCTTTATTCTAAACTTTATGAAGCAGAGGCGTGTAACTCGTTGGCGGAGCTTCCTTCCTTCTTGAATATATTGCACCTTTCTATTTTAACACCAGCCCCATTAAACCTGGCACAGAGACATAATACAAATACTAATAGAAATGAATTCAGCACACAGTGAATTGCTTGATATTCCTGTGTTAAATGCATTGAGCACAGAGTCCTCATCCAAGTAGCTATTAAGATGTATTAGCCACAATTATGTATATTGTGCATTTCAACAAGAGATTTGTATCAAGTCCATGATGAAATTCACTGATCCCACTAGGAGTCAGATTGGCCTGTGTGGCACTCTGTTACTGTCAGGCAACTAGCTTGAAAGGGCCAATGTGTAGGCCTTTTTAGTTAGCAGCCTACCAGACAGCACAGCTGTCTGGTTTGCTAAAGACATCTTGGGGGCATTCAGAAAGTTGACCTAGTAATTCATTCTGCCCGTTGTTATCTATTGGCATTGTGGTTTGTAACTCATATTTTCTTGCTTTCCATTTGCTGGCTTTATTTGTTTGAGGCTGTCCAGCTTGAGTTTGGTCCTTCCTCTGCCGAAACCTTATTTACAGTGTCCTTCCAAGCCTCCCTTTCTGTAAACAGGCCTGTAAATCATATTCTTATCTTGTCACATTAGCTGTGCGTTCACAGACCCCAAGGAAGCGTGTTTACTTTTCTTTCTCTGACTTCAAAGTGAGACGATTTATGTGACAAACTGGCTGGATACTGTGGGAACAAAATAGTTTTTGTTCTAGCACACAACAACATTTAAATGAACAGTTTTGGTCTTTCAAGATATATCTGAAGTAGGAACACCAATGAAGCAAATATTTTGTTTTTTCTAAAGTGTGTTGGAAACAAATACTTCAATATGATCAAAACAAATAATTACCCTACTTGATGCAATTTTAACACATTTTTGTAGGAGGCCAGTCTTGTTTGTCATGGGTACCACAGGTACTTACACCTTATACCAGGGACAGTTATCTCTTATAAGTGAAATGTAGTCTGTGTCTAGAAGCCAGGCTGTCTAGAGGTAGCTGTAGGCAGAGCAGCCAAGGCCGAACTAGGAGAAATGCAAAGCTCTTGCAATACCACTGTAGTCACACAGTACTCACACACATGAAAGAGAATACTCACTGTTACCAAAAATAAAGGTACTTTATTTTGGTGACACAAGGCCAAAAATACTTTGGAGACTATACTCCCTTACGAGGTAAGTAAATTACACAATATATACACTAGCAACAAAAAACAGGTACGTAAACAGTCAAAAAATATTGCAAATAGTGAAAATCACAATAAGTTGCAATGAGCCTAGGGGGGACACAAACCATATACCAAAATAGTGGAATTCAAAAGTCGGTTTCCCACCTCGGTAAGTGTAGTGTGTAGAGGGGCACTGGGAGTGTAAGAAAACACCAAAGGTAAGTAAAATACCCCACCCCAGAGCCCAGGAAAGCAGGAGTAAAACACAGCAAGTTTCCTAAAACACACTAGAAGTCTTGAAAGAAGACAGTGCAAGAACCAGTAGAGACTGTAAGACACCAACAATGGATTCCTGGACCTGAAGATCTGTGGAAGAAGGGGACCAAGTCCAAGAAGTACTGGAGAGTCCAGGGAGAACAGGAGCCCCTGCTAACCCGGATGAAGGTGCAAGAGAAGAACTACCGGTGAGAAGACAAAGTCAGTTATGCACCCAAGAAGACAGGTGAGGGTTCCTGGTTGGTGCAGAAGATGTCTCACGCCGGATGGATGAATGCAGTCTGGTTTGCGTTGCTGGATTCTGCCAACAAGCCTTGGTAAATGCAAAGCTCACAGTTAGCAGAAAATGGCACTGCCTGGGACCAAGAGAGACCTGGTGGGCTCTACCCAGGAGGGGGAGACAGAGGGGGCTCTCAGCACCTCAAAGAGCCCTAAGAAGACCAGGCAGCACACACAGGAGTCCCACAGCACAGGGATAAAGAAGGTGCAAACGGAGGCCCACGCAGCACGACACAAAGGATTCCCACGCCGCCGGAGAACCATTCAGGAAGCTGTGCTTCACAGGATGGAGTGTTGGGGTCCTAAGCTGTGCTGTATAAGAAGAACTTCTTGGAAGGTCGCACACAAGCCTTGGCAACTGCAAGTCACGCCGTGCACGTGGGTACTGTCTTACGTGGAGAGGCAAGCTCTTACCTCCACCAAATTTTGGCAGCTGGGCATTGGGACTGTCGGAGTCACTTTAGACCACCACCCGGGTTGCTGGATTCACGCCTGTCATCTGGAGAGGGGACCCAAGCCACTGGTCGTTGCTGCAGAAAGGTGCCTGCTGATGCAGAGAAGTGACTCCGTCACTCCACAAGAGATTCCTTTGGTTCTTCTGGTGCAGGCTGAAGACAGGCAGTCCTCGGAGGATGCATGACCTGGAAACTGTTGCAGTTGCTGGCAGGAGCTGAAGATACAATGTTGCAGAAGTCATCTTACCTTCTTTGTTGCAGGTTTCTAGAGTTCCTGGAGCACTCAGTGGTTGATCTGTCGGTAGAAGATGAAGTAAAGGATGCAGAGGATTCCTTCTAGAGTCTTGCAATCCGAATCTGAAGGAACTCCCAGAGGAGAGACCCTAAATAGCCCTGAGAGGGGGATTGGTCACCTAACCAGGTAAGCACCAATCAGGAGGGGTCTCTGACGTCACCTGCTGGTACTGGCCACTCAGATGCTCCTAGAGGTCCCTGACCATCCTGAAAACAAGATGGCAGTACCCAGGGCTACTCTGGAGGAGCTCTGGGCACCACCCCTGGGGTGGAGATGGACAGGGGAGTGGTCACTCCCCTTTCCTTTGTTCAGTTTCGCGCCAGAGCAGGGACTAGGGGTCCCTGAACCGGTGTAGACTGGATTATGTAAGAAGGGCACCATCTGTGCCCTTCAAAGCATTTCCAGAGACTCTGGGAGGATACGCCTCCCATGCCTGTAACACCTATTTCCAAAGGGAGAGGGTGTAACACCCCTCTCCTAAAGGAAATGCATTGTTCTGCCTTCCATGGGATTGAGCCGCTCAAGCCCCAGGAGGACAGAAGCCTGTCTGTGAGGTGGCAGCAGCTGGGGCTGCAGTGAAAACCTCAGAAGGTTGGTATGGCAGTACTGAGGGTCCATAGTGGAGCCCCCAGGGTGCATGAAATTGTAAAACCAATACTGGAATCAGTATTGGGGTACAATTCCTAATGGCCATATTCTGAGTTACCATTGTGAAGCTGTACATAGGTATTGACCTATGTGCAGTGCAGACTTAAAATGGCGTCCCCACGCTCACAAAGTCCTAGAAAATGGGCCTGGACAATGTGGGGGCACCTCTGCTAATGCAGGGGGGCCCTCACACACAGGTACTTTGCACCCAGCCTTCAGGGTCTGAAGGCCTGACATATAGGTGACTTATAATTGACCTGGTGCAGTGAAAATGGCTGTGAAATGGTGCATGCACTATTTCACACAGGCTGCAAAGGCAGTACTGTAGACACCTTTGTATGGGCTCCTTATGGGTGGCAAAAGAAATGCTGCAGCCCATATGGATCTCTTGGAACCCCAATGCCCTGGGTACCTATGTACCATATACCTGGGACTTATAAGGCGGGGTCCAGTGTGCCAGTTTGGGATGAAATACTAGGTTACCAGTATGTAAGGAAACATTTGAAAGCAGAGAGAGCATAAGCACTGGGGTCCTGGTTAGCAAGATCCCAGTGACACAGTAAAGCATGCAGACGACAACAGTGAAACATACTGACAAGTAGGCTACAAACCATAAGCACTGGGGTCCTGACTAGCAGGATCCCAGTGACACAGTCAAAACACACTGACAAACAGGCCAAAAATGGGGGTAACCATGCTAGAAAGAAGCTACTTTCTCACAATTTTCGTTTGTGCACTGTAAAGATTTATTAGTAAAACGGTATGTCTATGCAAATATCATAGTCATTTCAATTTAAAATGTGTTGTCTGTAATTGCAGTGTACTACCACATCATGAATACTCCACTCTATGCCACTCCACTCTACTCCACCATACACCACTGCATCCCACTGCACTCTAGATCACTCAAGTCTAAGTCACACCAATCTACTCTGCAGAACTCTAAGACACACTGCAACACTGCGCCAATACACTTTACACCAATGCACTTTACTCTATAACACTCAACTCTATGCCCCTCAACTCTACACCAATCCACTGTACACCACTGCACTCTATGCCACTGCAGTGTACGCCACTCTACTCTCATCTGCGCCCCTCGTCTGTGCACTACTCCACTCTGCGCCACTCCACTCTGCACCACTCCACTCTGTGCCACTGCCCTCTGCTATGCACCACCTTAATCTACCCTACTGCATCCTATGATACTTCATTGTGTGCCGCTGAATTCAATGCCATTGTACTCTATGCCACTATACTGTGCAACACTCTATGCTAATGCACTCTACACCAGTCCACTCTAGTGTATGCCACTCCAGTGTGCCACTCTGTGTGACTCCACAATATGCCACTCCAATACACAACACTCTCTACCACTCCACTCTACAACACTCTTCGCCACTCTACTTTACAATACTCCAACCCACTCTCTTCTATGCCAGTACTTTTTAGCCATGCTGATTAACAGCCACGCTGGGAAGGCAATTGGTGATCGCAAGTGCGTGCCGAACTCAGGACGGTAGAGGCAGAAGCTGTGGCCTACATGGAGATGGACTTGGGAAGCCAATTGGGGGTGCTGAGACGAGGGCCCTAAGGCTTGCAGATGAACGTGAAGGCGGTTGGGCCATGTGCCTGCTCGAAGGATTGCTGTCCCTGTGAGCTGAGGCAAGTGGCAATGGAGGAGGACAGCAAGAATGTTGACTCTAAAAAGGACATAAGCTCCCGACCCCCATCGTCTGGCCACCAGCTGAGTGCGACGGAGGAGTGGGACTAGGAAGACTTAGCAGGTCTGCCTTTGCTTCTGTGCTTGATGGTGAATGCACAGGGATCAGAGTTAGTGAGCCATCCAGCATTGCCTGCATGAGTGCAGTGAAGTAAAAACAACCACTGGGAGGCTGTTAGTGACCTTGCCCATACACCAGTGAGCTGGCGAACTGGGATGGCGGCTCCCCCTATTAGGTGAAGCTGAATGCAGCAAAAACCCAAAGGAAGCTCAGGGTCGCATGTGAAGAATAAGCATACCATGAAGCAAAAATGGAACACGGTCAAACACGCGGATACAGAGCCCCTTCCATTGTAGAACTGAGCAGCTGATTCGAGATGGTAACAAGACAATAACATATACAATTGATGAGATGGTGGTAATGGTAACCCTGCTGAAAAAGGATATGGATAAAATATGTGATCATACAAAAAAGGCAGAGAATAGGATTAGCACATCGAAGATACAATGGGTGTACATTCTCACAAGTTAGTGCATCAGGAGAAATATCTACAGTGGCACAAGGATGCATTGGCAGATTTAAGAAACAAAACTAGGCATAACAGTGTTCACATTTTGGGCTTTCAGGAAGGAACAGAAACATAGCCTATCGAAACAATCTTGGAAACTTTTTGCTTAGCCTTTTGAAAGCTCTGAAGAGGAACCAAGAGATGCAAATAGATAGGGTTCATAGAAAACCAGTAAGGAAGCCGCCACCGACCTCCCCCCCCCCCCTAAAATGAGAGTGGCAAGAGTCCAACGCTACCGAGTTAAGATCCACATTCTGAATGCAGAGCGGCAATAGGGTACTATCGAGTGTAATGGTACCAAGGTATCCTTCTACCCTGACTATGGAACTGCGACCCAGAAAAAGAGGGAATCCTTTGAAGATGTTAAATTGTGAGAACAGAACCTGCCATAAGCTTTGCTTCCACTGATCTAAGGTTCGACGTAAAGGGGAAAATACGTTTTTTTAGACTGTTGAGAAAGCCATGTTGTTTATAGAAAACAAGTAACTGCATAGATGTATATATTTTATACCATAGATGAGTGATGATGATTTGGGAAGGTGACACCACGCTATTATCCAGTGAGCCAAAGGGATTGCAATTTCCAGGAATTCTTGGTTACCAGCAAGTGTGGCAGGTATTGTGTGAGCTGAAGTGTTTACTCAGTTTATCTCTTAGTGTTAGTCTCTCTTAGTTTTTAGTGGTAGTGGCAACCAAGGCGACCTTCACAAGAGAACCGAAAGAAACCACCCACTAGTCGTAATGTAGAATTTTAATTCATTATAGGGGGATGGGTACTGTATATACAATTTGTGGAGACCAGGTTGGGTTGGCCACATGGGAGGTGGGTGGAATAAGAGGATGAAGGGAGGGTAGAGCTTATAATTGGATGAAGAATGTAGGTTACAAAAGTGTTGATATGCACAGAAGTATATTGATTTGAGGAAGGATCTGATATGTGGGTGACCGCAATATGCTGGAATGTGAAAGGGATTCAAAAGGTTGTCAAGCGTCAAAGAATATGCTCCCATCTGAAAACAAAACATGCATATAATTATACTCCAGGATAAGCACCTGACGTCCAAAGAACATGATACATTGCAGTAGAAGTGGGACAAGGTGACGTTGTGGTATGCCAGTTTTACTTCAGCACGACGGCTGGTACTATGGGTGACCCCTTCTGTTTCATTTACAGTAGACACCACATTCAGAGATCTGAATGGCAGGTGTAGTGGTTGTGGAAGAACTCCATGGGGAACCTATTTTATTACTGTACTCGTGTGCACCCAATATAGATGACCCCAGATTTTTTGAAGGGATAGCACAATTACTAATGCCATATGCACACTATAATATATTGTGGATGGGTGATATCAATAGTATATTGGACAGCTACCTTGATAGCTCCCGAGCCACAGCTAGGCCACTGGGCAGGTCCCCTGGAGTGCTACATAATGTTATGGACTTGTTAAATTTGATAGACATTTGGAGGACACAACATAGGGTTAGGAGGGGTTATTTCTTTTACTCCCCACCACATGGGTCCTTCTCACAAATTGACTTTGCCCTTACACATCCTGAGCAGATGTGGTATTATGAGGATAGTGGAGTACTTTCATTGCATGCTTTTGGACCATGCTGCTCTCTCTGTTGAGCTGTTAGGGAGAGGATATACAACATCAGTACCAAAGTGGCACCTATGGAGGCGTGCATTGCAAGATCAGGTTTTCAGAGACGAACTAAGGGAGGCCATCAGAGAATTTTTCACCATTAATAATGGTTCAGTGGAATCTGTTGTAACTGTATGGGAGGCCTTTAAGTTGACTATCAAAGAGAAGTGTATGGGGGTCTCCTTTGGGGTGTGGAAATGACTCAGATATACAGTTGACACATTGGAGAATAAGATTGGTACCATAGAAGAACAAATAGCAATGTTGCCTGAAAACTTGGACACATGCCAGATACGGTTAAAGGATTTAAACCAGGCCCTGGGCAGTTTGTGGAAACATGAATAAAGACTATATTCTGAACAACATGAGCAAGGGGATAAGACTGCGTGTTTACTGGCCTGACTGGTGAACAGAAAACTGGGGGAAAGGCAGTGGTGGCAATTAAGAATAAGGAGGGACAGGTCCTCACCAACCCGGCGCTATCTTCAAGGGGTTTGAGGACTTCTATACTAGGTTGTATGCTAACCAGAGCACAGTGGATGCGGTATATATTACTGCCTTGTAAAAGGAAGCCTGATTGAAGACATTATCTGTAGAAATACGTGAGACTCTCAATGCACCTACATATGAAGCAGATATCAAAGGGGTTATTAAAGACATAAGAACAGGGAAGGCTTCTGGAACTGAGAGCCTACCAGTCAAGTTTTACCAGGAATATAGTGAAATGCTGATTTCTCTGATGAAGGCCAAGTATTATGAGGCATTGGAAAAAGGAATTCTTTCGGAGTCCCTTTGCAAGGCCCACATGGTGGGAAGGGCCCACTGGACTGTGAGTAATACAGACTATTGTCTATGATCAACATGGATGCCAAGATCTTAGGAAAAATATTATCCAGATGGTTAGCGAAAGCAAACGAGATCCTGATCTGTATGGATCAAACGGGGTTTGTTAGGGGGATGTACAACAAACACAGATATTAGGAAAGCCAATCTTATCATGGAACAAGCGACAAGAACTGGATACCGTTGACTCAGTCTTGATGAGTCTGACTCTGGGTGCATATGAACAGGGACATGATCTCCTGAGATAAAGGTGAGAAATAGACTCTTGGACAGGTGGGCAGTGCAGAGAGGTACGAGACAGAGATACCTCCTCTCCCCTGTTGACCGGTGAAGATCCAGTGGCTTCCTGGGGGCACTTGCAGAATACAATAAAGGACATGGGAGTCCAAAACTGTTGTAAACGTTTTATTACTAAATCTGCCCTATCCCACATGAACGAGGGACTTTGAGAGGGAAGGGAGAACATACAGTGGCGCACGCAGAGTTCTCCATTTCCATACTTGGAGTTCTAGATGAGAATTGATCCGGATAAAGTATTTACCTACAATGTAAACAAGTTACTAGAGGGCCTAGAAAAAATGTATACATAGATGGGTGTGTTTTCCGCTGTCCTTGATGGGCTGTATTGTCCTTAGTAAAATGATTATGCTAAGTCAGGTATAGTATGTGCTACATAACAGGCCCATGTACAGACCGGATTCCTGCTTCCGCCCACTGGGCAAACTGCATGGGCTGCTATACTGGGGAGTAGTAGAGCGAACGTAGACTTGGACTTCCCAGACACCTATGGGACAGAGGGGGTTTGTAGGCTCCGAACTTTAGAGCGTATTATCAGGCGACACAACTACAAAATGTGCTCCCATGTTGTGATATAATGGAGCCAGAGGCTGGGTTACTAAAGCAGATGGTGCAGCCCATCAGGTTTTTGTCTCTCCCCGCAGAGGGTATGCGTAATTTCCGACACATCCGAGGACAATACTTACAGTGTAGGAGACCGCCATTGGGATGGCGAGGAGTGAGCATATATATCTGCCACACTTGATCCCAGGGCGCTCAGCACTGTGCCCAGGTGCTCCGAGCTTTGTGCAGGTCAATGACGGAGGGTGTTGTCGGTCATTTCTGGGTGACTTGTATGAAGAGTGAAGATTGCCGGGACCGGTGGCTTTCTGAAACTGAGACGGTTTAAGGGAGGGGCAAAGTGGGCTCTGGCCAGGGCCCCAGCCTTTCAGGGGGGCCCGGATAGAACGAGCTCTGTTATCCACACAGACCCGCCATGATGACCATGAGTGCATTTTAAACATACATTGTTTTAGCTACCATTTCCTTTAATTTATTTTTTAATAAGATTAATATGTAGGAGTCTATTACAGACATTTTGCAGAGAAATGTTGTATTTGTTTTTCAACACCGTACAACATACATTAAAAAGGTCCTTTTAGTTCAAAACAGGGCCTTATATGAGAAAAGGCAGATATTGTTGGCAGTGATATCAGTGACCTGCTGCTATGTTGCTATATTAAAACACACACCATTCTCCCTGAATATTAGATGGAAACACATTTAGAATGTGGACAATTGTGCCTGTGCAGTTGTCTGTGACCTGGCTAAAAGGGGCGTGAAAAAGCTGAAATCGGATTATAAATTGAAAACTGTTCTTAACAGGGTCCCTCAAAATATGTTTGGCCCAGGGTCCCCAAAATTCTTTAAATGTCCCTGTTTTTAGACAAATAGCAGGTTGCGAATATTGTTTTTTTTGGTTTATGCTGGACTCGCGGCGGCCATACATAAAATGTGGCCGAGCTTTTCCCGAGAGTCTGCAATGCATCCTGTCAATCAGCAACGGTGGGGATGCAGGGGGGAGGGTCACTAAGCCTGAGGCTATATGGACTGCAACTGCAACTGCCACAATCAGGGACGAAGTTAGCCACGCTCAAGAAGCGATGGGGGCGGGATTTCTGTGAGGATGTAGGGAACGTGTCTGGAGGGAAATGCTCAGTAATTGCAAGAACGTTACCCGTCACGCAAGGCTGAAGCTTATCAAACATTAATGCACCCACAGGGTGTAAATAAAATCGCAGCGGCTGGACAGGATGAATCCGACTGCTGCGTAGCACTGCCCTAAAGGTAAAGGGCAGTAGGAACATTCACACATATGTGGTGGGAATGTCCAGAAATGCTGATCTTTCGGACGGAAGTAGTTGAAAAACGTAGCCGCTTGGCAGGCACAGAGTTACAGAAAACTGCACAACTGTGTATTTTAGGGCTTATGTTTAGGTTAAAGCATACAAGGTGACTGGACTGGGTCTGGCAGAGGCAAGGAACTGTATAGCAGTGTGCTGGATCCGGGTAGACGGCCAGCGAAGATACAATGGAGAAAAAATAAATGCTCAGATGGGTTTCGGCTGAATGGGTTGCGGCAAAAGTTGAAATGTGTATATGGAACCCAAGGGGAGTGATGGAATGGGATTGGTGGAATAAGTTTGGCGCACGGATAAACCAAGGAGGTTGATGACGTGGGGTCACTGGATGAGCCGGGATGACCCTTGTAGAACGTTAAAGGGCCTATAGTTGCCAAACTTGAGCATGTCCTATAGCTGTGAAATTACGAAGCATTAAGGAATGTAGGTTACCTACACTCGTGTGATAATAAATCAAGGACGTGGGCTCCACCGGGGAGGATTGGGCAGTGGCGATGAGCGAATGCTGATTGCTGTTGTTCTTATCAAAATTAATAAAGATATATATATATATGTATATATATATATATATAAAATAACGTACTTACCTCATCTGTACTTATTTATATAGTCCTTCACAACAGGAAAGGATGAGTCAACCTTTCTGAAATTCAAACTTATGGTCTGCAGGTGCCCAACTATCCCTTATCCAGGGATCTTGTAAGTCTGGTGCTGGTGGAAGGTACAGGGTTGAGTGGAGTGTTAGCTCCCCAAGCTGCGCATCAGTGAAGATTTCTCATACTACTCAGTTGTGGCAGCTCACCTCCCTGCTGACCAATAAATATCAGACCTACTCAGGACAAGGATGTTGACTCACCAAAATGCCAGTGGTAACAGAAGTGCCAACTCTCACCTTTTAGCCAAAGTTAAAGTTTGACCCCTTGTCCAACCCTTAGCTTCTCAACAGCTACCTTCTGATGAGTCGACAGGGAGAGGAAGGAACAAGAGTGGACACTGAAAGTTTACTGTTAGCTTAGACCCATGTTTACCTATAGTATATGTAAGATATTGTAAGAGTAGTTCCAAGGGTATGAAAGGGCAAGTAGCAACATCTGTGGCATGGGGAAGGGGTGCAAGTAAGTTTAGGATCATTACTGATTCAATCTGTGACTGACACCAACTTTTGAAGGATGTGCAGTTTACAAATCAAACTTGATGTTAGTTTATGGGGGAAAAATTAGGAGAGGAGCTGCACAGTAGCCAAAATATAAACACTACGGGAGCGAGTTAAACCTTGGAGGTTCTTTTCCATGTAATATGTTACTGTTGATGAGAAAACAGCACAGTATTCCCCACATTCAACAGATTGGTTCTGCCCTATTTACAGATGCTTTTCTATGAGATGAAGAGTGAGCATGGACTGCACAAACCAGGGAGAATGAGATAAACAATCTGAAGAGCTGGATGCATCCTTTGCATTATAAGCGCCATAAGCAGCCAGGACTCTTATTTTGAGCGGACTGGCATAAAGAAGTAATGTGAGATGTAGTGCAAAGCTCAACTAACTCTCATCAACTGACAGTTGTGCGAGACGAACAAGCTTCACTGTTGGAGAGATTGCGCTGTCTTAATTATGCTGCCCATTCAGTCTGAATGCATGCTGTGAGAAAAGGCTTCTTTTGACATGGTTAGCCCCCCACTTTGTGCCTGGTTATGTAGCCTAGAAGTTGTTAGTGCCAGGGTCCCTGCTAACCAGGTTCCCTGGGTCAGATCTCTTTCCTTAAACTGTTGTGATGCAGTGGCACAATTGGCAACACCTTTAGCTGCCACTACATGCCCCTAGTAAATGGTACTTAGGTACCCAGAGCATGGGGTACTAACGGTAGGCCCCCGAGGGCAGCACTGACTGTGCCACCCTGTAAGGCCATGCATTCAGATATACCCATCCTTACATTATAGGCTGAATGCTCTGATGCAAACCTAAAACACAAACTTGACATGGCACACTGCCTGTGTACCCTGTCCTCTATGCACTGCATGCATTAAAGATAAGACACCCAGCTAGCAGACCTTTCAGCCCGAAGGCAGGGTGCACTATACTGTATATGAGGGCAAAACTGCATGAGCAATATGGCCCCACTGTGACCGTGCCAAACCTGGGACATAGTGAGTGAACAGAGCAGCCATTTTAAGACATGTGCTAGACACTGGTCAATATGAGTTTCACAGCTAAATGATGGCCACTCTGAACCTTTGATTGTTTAGTTTCAAACAACTCAGAATGATGAATGCAAACTGATACCAGTATTGGATTTATTATCAAATGTACCCAGGGGTCATCTTAGAGGTGCCCCCAGCAAAAGCTAACTACTCTGGCATGGTTGCTGGCTGCTCATATCCAGTTTGCCACCACCAGACACAAATCTGCATTCCTGGGGTGAGAGTTCCTTCTCTCTGGGATTCAGAACAAAGCCATTCCTGGGTGGAAGTGCTAACACCCCTCCCTCAGGAATGTGCACTGCCATGTTGCTGAGCTTCAAAGGGCGTCCCGCCTTTGAAACTCAACCTCCAGGCCTACTGCTAGCAGCAGATGGCCACCCTGTTGCAAACTACCACTTTTGGTGGGAGCTGGAGGAAACTCAAAGGATAGGAGGAGTGGCCCTACCTAGCATGCACCACCCCTAAGGTGTTGCATACGAGGTGGACTCTCCATTTCATTTTCCTCCATCTTGGATTGAAGGAAAATAGCCAATCAGGTGTAGGGAAGTGACCTCTGCCCACAAGAAGTGGTCACTTAGTGGGTGTAGTCACCCTAAGGTAGGTAACCCTTCGGTCACTACCAGGTTCCTCTTTTACACTATTAAGTAGGCATCCCTAGACCAAGAATCAGATTCTAGGGACTCAAGAGGACCAGCAACAAAGAAGACCCAATGCACAAGAGCTGAAGATCTGCTGCACAAAGAAAAGGCACCAAACCCTGAATAATGCACCTAGGACACGACAATCACTGCTGAGGGGTTGCTTGGACACCGGATGGATTCTAAAAACCCTCAGAGGACCTCCGCTCTTCAAAACTCACCAAAGATCTCCCTCCAGAGTGAAGGCATCACTCTGCAACCCCAACAAACCAACAAGTCAGTGAGGTCCACTTCACTGACCAGCTGCTGACCATTGAATCGGACGCCACAGCTGGACCAAACTTCAGAATACGAACGGCGAGGATAAACCCTGATAGCGTGCCAATTTTAGTGACACTGCGCCCTCCAGTGGCTGAGCCATACCATTATTCTGGGTAATGGTCACTTAATGTCGGACAACTGGAAAGACAGTCCACCCCGACTGTAAAAAGTCCATGAGGAAGCCCCAGTCAAGGGTCTTCAGAAACCCCCAGGACCTCCCACAAGAGTGCTCCTGCTGACCTGTGAGCAACCCTCAAACTGACCTACCTCCTGCTTCTGAGGGCCTCTTTGCGCACAGCACCTGTCTCACCAATTTGCTCTGCACCAGGCCACCCTGTGTCCTGCACTGAAAATCCAGCTGTGCTCTAAGGGTCCCCCACCATTGTGACCTCAACACTCCAAGGGGACCCCCAGGGTTCACCTTTAAATTTACCTGTGGAGAGCACTTCCAAGTGGTCCCCCACAGTGCCTTGCACCAGCTCCAGAGACATTTTCTCTCTGCTCCCTACGGAATCGGGAGCTACCCAAACGTCTCCAGCTGGCACAGTGTGCCCACCGACCGCCTCAACCAACCTGCAGAAAAAGAACTTGGTAAACCCACTGTCTGATTTTATATGCATTTTAAAGGTTATCTTCCATTGATTCCTTTGGTACGTAATTATGCACAAGAAGTCTATTTATATTAAACTTCAAAAATTCATAACTTAAAAAGCACTAACCCGATTTTGATGATCTTGGACTTAATTGTTTTTGTAAAAATCTGAAGTATTTTTGTAAATTGGTCTCGAGTTATTCTTTTGAGTGTGTATTGCTTTATTGATAGTGTGAGTACAACCAATGCTTTGCACTTCTCCAAGATTAGCCTAACTGCTCGACCAAACTACCTTAAAAATTAGAGTATTAGGTGGTCTAGTTTTTGCCTCTGTAAAGCGCATGGTTGCCTGTACACCCTGCACAGTGTCCCTATCTTTGCACACTACATAGAGAGCCAGCCACCTACACATACCACAGCCAACTCCTCTGGAATGTTACTAGCATGGCCTATCCGTCAAGAACAGCCTAGATATCCCATAATGACTTTGCGTTTCGCCGCTGATGCATTGCTGTACACCCAACGTGAAATACACAATGGACTGACATGCCACTATGCATTACTATATCAGTCAGTCTCTGGTGCTTGCCCTAACAACCTTGATTCCTTTGTTTCCATGATATAATTACCTTGCATCGCATCGGACCAGCAGGTGGAGCCGGATGATCCTATCACATTGTTTGAAATACAAGAAGCAATCAGAACCCTTGCCATGTGCAGATCCCTGGGCTCTGATGGTTTTCCCACTGAATTTTATAAAGCTTATGCATGTATTCTTGCTCCTCGCCTATTAACTTTGTATGAGGAAGCCCTCTCAGCCAGTTGTCTTCCTGCCTCCCAGCAAGAGACACTTCTCATTTCCCTGCTCAAGCCAGACGGAGACCCTACCATGTTGGGCTCATTTAGGACTTTGGCTCTGCTTAACACAGACTATAAGGTCCTAGCCAAAATCCTTGCAGACTGCCTAGCGTTTCTAGTCCCAGCACTGGCCAACCTTGACTAGAACAGGTTTGTTCCAGCAAGTAACACTTTCTTGAACCTGCGATGATTCTTTTGTGCCATGAACTACTCTCTGCAGCGCTGTCCTCATGAATCGTGCCTGGTGTTAGACCTTGAGAATGCCTTTGACTTCTTGGAGTGGGCTTTCTTGTTTAATACACTACCATGCATTGGTAGCGAAATCGTTTTCCCCGTTTGAGGAAACTGTAATATACCCATCGCTGGTCAGGGTCAAGGAAGGCTCTCTTATCTCCGATCCAGTATATGTACATAGAGGTACCTGTCAAGGCTACCCGCTATCCCCCTTACTCTTTTCCTTGGCAATTGAGCCACTCATATTACAATTCGAGAACAAGGTGGAGCATGTGGTATTCCCATAGGAGATGGAACCCATACTACCGCCCTTTATGCAGATGACCTGCTCCTCTATCTCAGAGGTACACATGCCATCCCTGACACAGTCACTCTGACACACAATCATTTTGCAGCCCTCTCTGGCCTAAGGGCAAATCAGGTGAAATCCTGCCTGTTCCCCCTTACGCCTGAGCTGATAACCCTACATTTCACCCTCTATGGTGCACAGATAGCTTGGCAACCCAATACACTTCAATACCTAGTGTATCATTCACCAGCAGATGTATTTGACTGCATTATTACCCGTGCCGCCACATCATTAAGGTCCCAAATGATCTTGTTGCACACATTACCATTATGGGTAACAGGACATTTAGCTCTCCTAAAAACGGTGGTCCTGACCCACCTTTTATACTACTTTGTTAACCTGCGTCTATATATTCCAACCTCATTTTTCGTTCTTTTGAAAGACATATGTGGCAATTTATTTGGAACAAATCACGATGCAGGGTAGCACTTGCAAAGCTATACTTACCCCCAGACCAAGGCATACTCTACCAAATCTAGAACAGTACTGCCTTGCCTCTCAACTTCAATGGGTGGCCAAGTGGGTGGCCGGCTTACAGCTAGTAGATACAGCCACATCACCTGCCTGGAATCTACCCGCTACCCTTCAACTGTTCCACGCATGCACTCAAGCAAACACAGCTGAGTCCCTGTTATTGGGAGTGGCATATTACTGCTACCACCTGTGCCTCCATCTCACACGATCTACGATCCCTTACGCACCGGCGCAGGCACTACTTGGTGCACCTAGAGGCAGCAAATTCACCTCAGCAGCAGACTAAACTACTTGGTATGCCATTTGTCTACACACCCTGTGTGATCTGTACCGGGAGGGCACTTTCACCCCATATGAGACGATGATGGAAGACGAAGGCTAGCCCCCTGGCCAATTCCTATCATATAACTCACTGCTTACATCATTAGGAAACAAGTGTGGTGAAATGACCAAGAACACTAAATCCGCCCCACTGTCCAATGCCTTCATGTGCTGGAGACGGGTTCTCACTTAATACACTATTTTGCAGAGTCATTATGGACCTCCACTACACCGCAACTTACAACCTTATGTCATAGGTAAGACACCAATTTGACCCACCCCTGCATAGATAAGGAATGTGCTGCCTTATTGGAAGGCCCAACACATATTCCACGAAATGCTTGATTTTATTGTATCAAAGTCTACATTATAAATAGAGCTTATCTCATCACTGTTAAAATAAATTGTTACTTCCTCTGAACAGATGCCACTTGCCCTTGCTGTCACCAGACTGATGCAGACCTGCTCCACATACTCTGGGCTTGCCCATCCCTACAATACTACTGGTGGGGCATTACATCTCAATAGTCTACCTGCACACGGTGTCCGGGACTACACACATGGGAAATATAACTCCTGGGTCTCTACCGCAGGGACAAGAAATGTAGGGTCACCTCTTGCTTCCTAGATCTGGGACTGCTGAATACCAAACAACTCATTATTCGGCAGTGGAAATCACCTGAACCCCCAATACTGCTGGCCTGGGCACAATCTCTCCTTATTTGGGTGCAGGCAGAAAGCATTGCAATACACAGAGAAGACAGCCTAGGGCTGCACACATACTCTATTTCAATAACTAGGACACCATTTTGACTGATTTCCAGGCTAATAGGCACTAGGACGCTGAGACCCGCCGCAAGGTGGAGACAAAATAGAAATTGCTAGTATTATTAATTAATCATGTGACACTCACAGAGGTCTGCAACCCCCCATATAAACATTAATCCAGGTCCCTGGATATGTATATGCAATGCTAAAGTCATTTATTATTCAATCTAAACATGTTGGGTGTAGGGGGCGGGTATGGCCCATGACCGGCATTTTCTTTGTTTCCTTCAATGTTGTATCTTCTTGTTAACTGAATGACCTGACCCTTCATAGGTTCACTATGCTAGAATCTTACCTGCTTCCCTACACTGCAGTGTTCAATCAAAAGAGAAATTTGCAAGCTGATATATGATTATCTTTTTCTTCCCCAAAGCTTTTTTTTGCTTTCAGCACCATCTATTTATGTCAAGTGTAATCTGTATTTCAAATTACCACTCAGCGACTACTATGTTGCACTGCATTTGTAAATGTGATTTTGAAAGGGGCATGGCAACAAAAGGGTAAGTAGGAATTATTTCTGAAATACATGGCCTGTATGATTTTAGAGCTTAGGTTAAAAATGATGAACAAGAATCCAGGGACCAATCCTCCGCAATGGCGGAGGAACATCGCCCCACTGGCTTAGAGCCAGCAGCAGAAAAATAAAACAATAGTTCATTATAGTTTTATTTTTCTGTTACTGGCTCAGCCAGCATGTGAAGGGTGGGGCTGGGCCATGGGAGGGGGGAGGAGGAGTGGAGTGCACTAAGTGCACATGTGTTTGGCCGTCCATCTTAGCCAGCCTGGAGAAACTGCACAGACCTCAGTGCACTGCCTGAGCGGCAGACCAAGCCACTCAGACCAGTCCTGGCGCTGCTCTCATGCTAGGTATAGCACCAGGATTTCTGGGGAGCCTGTGCTGGTGGCCCAATAAATGCTGGGACACCAATTGTGCAGAGGAGGGAGGTGGCAGGAGACAGCGGCGGGAAAAGTATGTTTTTTTTGTTGTTATTTGTTTCCCCCTGTCCCCTTCATCCCCCACCTCTGCCCCCTCTAGACCTTTGTGGTGGCTGCCACTGCTAGAATCCTGTGCCTCAACCAGCATGTCTCTTACCAGTATTTGGGTGTCTGAATTTTCTGGCATTACATTCAGACATATCACAAAAGAAGCATGCCTCCAAAACAAATCAGCGCTATTGGCTTTGCTAATACTTTTTAGGACTATCATATAAACGAGTAACAACAATGATAATGTTAAGAATAATGCGAATTGGAAATGCTTTGATTCTGAAATATGAGGCATTACTAAGATCTGTGGAGTGGGTAGCAGTCTTCAGAGTCTCTTTCACCCCTGTTTTCCTCTTGGCAACACCTTGCTCTGCTGTGAGCACTCCAGACACTTACACCCTTTTCTCACCGCATCCTTCTAAACCCTCTATCTGCATTGCTCACACACCATCCCCTCCCTCTTCGTCACTTTCTTTTCACGCTGTCCTTCTGCTTGTACTTCCTTCTGGGACCTCTCATTCATGATGTCCTTTTTCTCACCTGTAAACACAGCATTTTCTTTTAATACAGCACTGTTGATATTTTACAGCTGCATATACCGCCTTCACTCACTTTCAAATGTTAAAAATTGGAATTACAATTGGCACACGTGTGACCATCTCTCTGTGCACTCTGCAGAGAGGCCAAGGGTTGCATGGAAATTAATTCTGAATGTGACCCAGGAACAGGCAATTTGAGAAAAGTGCGGTGCCTTCAGCTACAGAGTTCTCAATGGTGGCCTGTCTTGAACATCCACCCACAAACGAAACTCACCGAGACATCTAGAGGTAGCTCAGTTCACAGTGGAGGTGGGCGAGCCAACAAAATAACAGAGCAGAACCAATGGTGTAGCTGGGTTCCAAATGCGCATGCACAAACCGAGACCTGAAAATGTGTGCATGTAAATTGTGCAACAAACACCATATAAAAATATGATGAAGACTGTTCAATATTTTTTTAAGTGTATTTCTTTAACACGAGTAATTGTTTCAACTTGGTACATCAAATGACATCACTGTATTGAGAGGCATTTATTAAAAGTGGCAGTTTTTAACATGGACTTAAAATATTCACGCCCCTCCACCACGCCATGACGACAATGTTATCACTGAATTCAGAGAGGTCAGTTTTTATGCGCCTCGTATTTGTGGCCTTGATTCTTTCATGGAACAAGGTTGCGGTCTTTTAAAATCAGACACAAGTGAGGTGTTTGTGGAGTACGCAACCTAACAGCCATGTATGGGAAAGTGCTTGCCAATGCAATAATGAGCAAAAACTAAATTAAATATTTACCCATGATTAACACATTTGGTCAAGCAGAAAGCCAGTGTAAACCCCAGTTTTTCTAGTTTCACATTGTGTAACTCAGCCACTAGATGGGTATCTCTCCCTTTCATGTGCAGAAAAGGTTAGAATGTTTTGTCTAATTCTCAGCACATGCTGTGAGCGGCAGGCAGAAGCCACATGAAGGACTTCGAGTTGGGCCAGAGCCAGGCGTCTCGGCTCGAGCTTTCAGCGATTCACCCACCTGTGCCTCACAGTATGCGCTATGCAAAACTCGCCGCCTGCTCCTTAAGTCTCACCGCCCATATCCAGCGCCCCCCATAAAAGTTGGTGTGTTGCTCCCATGACAACCGCCTTTCTCGCCAGCATCAAGAGAAATCTCTTCGCGCCCTTGTCTTTAGCTCGATGAGAGGCCCCGTAGAGACCATGCACGCTGTGCAAGGGGAGGAGGGTGCGCTTGCAGGCTCTCACCCCCAGGAAACATGTGAACAACAGATAATGGGCGTAGGCTCGCGCCCTATAGGAAATGAAGGTGAAGAGCAATTAACACGCGCAGGCTCCGGCTACACAGGAAACATAGTTAAAGAAGTGTTGACGCGCGCAGGCCCATACCATCCTAGAAACATAGGCGAAGAACGGTTCGCCTGTCCTTGCGTATGCTCATATGGAGGATATGTTAGCACTCAGTATTGTGGAGTCGATGTCAGTGCCGGTAGAGATTAATGCCCCAGGTTTATGTGACATACAACTGCTATTTGATGCTGCACAAATAGAACCCCGAGGAGAAGGGAAAATCAAAGGAGCTTGAAGTTACCTGTTTACTTTACTTTCACTTGCACAAACAGACAATAGGGCTGGCGCAGAGCCAGTCACATGTCAAGTGTGTGAATGGCTAGTAGGACTGCCTCAGCCTCTGCACAGTGGCACGCGAGCCCGAATGTCTATACCTGGCTGGGGCGAGGAGAAACGATTTCTGCCGGGGTCGTGCAGGTGCAAAGTCCGCACGTTTCGTCGCTTGATTGGAGCACTGTCAACCTAAATGGGAAATCTGGGAATTCTGGCTATTACGGGGTAGGAGGACTGTGGCACAGTCAGTTATATATCACGTTTCTAACTCTGTAAGGTTCATAGGGATGGTGCAACGCCTGCGATTTGCCGCTAGGTTAGGCACAGATCTGGCAGATAGATGCCCGTGAAACACATTTAGCAGATTTAGTCACATTAAAGCAATGGCGTAACGAAACTTGAGCCACCCCCTCCCCTGCAAAGTACCCGGACCCCACTCCCAACGCCCTCCTCCCTGTCCTCCCCCTCCCGACCCAAAGACATTCATATATCTGATTGTAGCACACTTCCCAGGGGACAGTGCTGTGGCAGAATCAATTAAACTCCAGCTTATCCAGTGTGACTGACTGCGAGAGACGTGATTATGTCAGTCACGTGTCAGGTCAGCCTGTCGCTGTAAGGCTGGTTGACTGGGGAGAATACCTGACATCTGACTGACACCTCTCGTACAGGCATGTCAGTCAGATGTCAGGTAGGGCTTAACACAGGACTGACACTTCTCCGGCTCTACCGGCCGTCCGGAGTTGGATAACTGTCGCGTGGCTCTCTTTGTCCAAGTCCTACCAGTCGGGCAGATATCATTTCCAAAGTTTCTCGTAGGGCAGTGTCCATCTGCCTGATATTTGACTCGGTGCCCGCCCCTATGCCTTACAGACTTTAAAGGCTTTGGCGTGACGTGTGACTTATTCTGTTCCAGCCCCACTGGACGTTCAGCAGCACAGGCATGATGAACGCCCAGCCCAGCGAACCTTTCGTAGGCAGGCTAACTGGACATTGTAACCGGACTGGCCTCGGCTCTACCGGTCGTCCAGATATCACCATGTCTAGATTTCCCTCTAGGGCCTAGTATGCTTCAGTTTGACGTGTGACTGACTGCCTCTACCACACACGCATTAACCTCCCCTAGGACTCCCTACGTCCCATCACTGCCGTTTTTGGGATAAAAGAAACAAGGAGCACCGAGCGACTCTTACCTTTTCTTGATTCCTTGTGCAGTGCAGAGGCTCAAGGGAGCCCCCACCATGAAAACGCTTCTTTCCTGACTGAATGGCTGTTTGTCGGTCAAAGGGGCCGAGTGGTACTCTGTCATTTCACGTGTCACACTTTCAGCCAGTCCTGGCTTCTTAGCCTTCCATACTTTTACTCAGGGCCACTAGAATTATGTGGCAGAGGAGGACCAAATTATAGGGCAGCTTTCACGAAATTATGCGGCAAGAAAAGGCACATTATGCAGCATAATACTGCACATTTTGTGATAGTATTATTTCATTATTTTTACACTTGTTAAATCTCTCTGGGAATAGGTTGCACCACATTGGTACAAATTTAACACCTAGATATAGGAATAAGCAACAGAAAGGTCACCAGTTAATATTTGCAAAGGGCCTTACACTGTGTGGCAAAATGTGTCGCTGCGTTTTTAATAACTTTTGAACGTTTTTTGGTTACAATCTGCTTTTTATGCAGCAGATGATGGATTATGTGGCAAATGAAGCAAATCCATAACTATGCGAAAAACACTGTGGCTGCAGAATCGCATAATTGAAGTGGCCCTTGCTTATACTTCTGGTTGGAAAACCAAAGCTACAAGTCCAAGAATGCTGTTTTGCTGGTGTAAAAGCCTAGGCTAGCTGAAGCTCTCACTCAGGAAGTAGTGCCACATCAGAGGAATGCTGCCCTTGCAATGCTCCAGCTGTGGAATATAAGAATGCAGCTGACGAGCTGACCCCTTTGTTTGTGGGGCCCAGGGTGAAATATGTGACAGCATCCTCTCTAGCCCTACTTCCATAGATAATGGGTGTGACAGCATTTTCTGGGGCTGATTTATGAGCCCCTAGCGTCTCCTTGTACCACATTAGCATTATTGTTTTTTACGCTACTGTGGCCCGAGGTTAAAATCGCTGCGCCAAATTTACAAAGTGGCGCAATGCGTGCATTGCGCCACTTTGTAACCCTTTGCGCAGCATAATGTATGCAAAGGGGTCCTTCAAAATGGCGCACAGAAATATTAAAGATTTCTTTGCATCACTTTGTAACCCTTTGCGCAGCATAATGTATGCAAAGGGGTCCTTCAAAATGGCGCACAGAAATATAAAGGATTTCTTTGCATAATTTATTTCAGCACTTTTAACGACTGCTCAGAGCAGGCGTTCAAAGGAGGCATGCCATTGTTTTCAATGGGCCTCAATGGGTTTTGCAGGATTAGCGTCAACATTTTTGATGCTAATCCTGCAAAGCTCTGACATATTATCGAAAATGTTGATGGTAGTTCCCTTAACTACCGCCATGGTGCACCGTATCTTAGATAAAGCGCACACATGGTGGTGTTAGGGGAGGCACTAGGGTGTGCAAGAAAAGTGGCGATGCACTTTGTGCAGTGCCGCTTTTCTTAAATCAGGGCCTCAAGGGGATGCATTTGCTGAGCTAGTTCTCTGACGTAGTCACCATTTTAATTTTATAGATAATCTGTCTGAGTTGGTTGGGCAGTCCTGTTTCCTTTCTTACCCACGTGTTAAATCTGGCAACCATTGATTTTATACATTCCTTTCTGTTGCTTGAAAGAAAACTTGAGAAAAAAGTACAAGAGAGCATGGGCTTAATTTCTAATACCAATAACAATATTAGCGAAAGTAGCGCTCAAAGTTTTTCTGGTGCCGTCCACTTTTACCAGTGACACCGCCCAGTTTTACCACTGGCGATGCCCACTTCCATTGGTGCTGTCCACTTTCACTACCGGCACTCACTACTAGTGGTATACACAATGCCCTAAACTTTATTGCAGAAAGCAAACATTGTCCCAGGGGGGAGAACTCTTTAGTGGTCAAATAGTGCATTTTACAGCCCAGTTTTCTCTTAAAGAAGCTAAAAATCCGTCGGCTCTGAAAAGGCGGCTTCACATTTCACATTGGTCCAGTCAGGAGGAATGCAAGGGCTTGGGTACGTAAACAGCAATGCTTTCCCCTTTGATCCACTAGTTAATTAAAAAGAGTAAACTTAAATTTACACTTTTTCCTCAGAAGCATGTGAGGATCTGGACTTTTGGAGGAAGGCTTCTACTGACTCAGTGGAGGTGGAAGAGGAGGGAAAGGAGTATTAGGTGCACAGTGTAATAAAATCCATACTCTCTGCTCCCACTCTGCTATGTGCAGTGACGTCGGCATAAACCTTTTCTCACTCTGCCATGTGCAATAACATCAGAATAAATTTGTTTTCTTGTTCTCGCACTCTGCCATATGCAATGGCATCAGCATAAACTTGTTCTCTCACTCTGCCATGAGGTCAGCATAAACGTGTTCTCTCACTCCGCCATGCCGTCATCACAAACGTGTTCTCTTGTTCACTCACTTTGCCACGTGCCATGATGTCAGCATAAAAACTCAGCCATGTGCAAAAACGTCAGCATAAACGTATTCTCTTGTTCTCGCACTCTGTCATGTACAATGACTCCACGCAGTGTACAAGTCCTAAAAAAGAAGTGGGGGGGACTAACTAAGTTAGGCAGTATGTATGTGACATCACAGAGCATGATATCACGGTGCGTGACATTGCACATGGCATGACACGAAATAGCATCACAGCCACGACCTCACAGTAAGTGACATCACAAGAAAGTGACATCAAGTCCTCACATATGTTTGGCAGGTCTATCATGAATACATCTGAGCGCATTACAATATTTAACAAATTAGATTTTGCTTTGTGATGTGCCAAAAAAGCGACTCAACCCCAATGCAACATCTGGGCCTTAATTTATACATTTATTTTTTAAAACCCTGCCTCAAAGACATTGGCAGCAAGGAGACAAGTGACAGTAAATCTGTTCTGCTTTATTGGCTGGATAGCCTGCGTTTTAAAATGTCTTATGGGGTTAAGGCATCTGCTGCAGAGATCTTTGTGTACCCGATCAATCTCAGGGAATAATAGTAATGGTAAGATAACTCTGGAGGTTAACCTAATTGCTAGAGACATCTGTGTTTTGTCTAGTCCCAGTTTTAAATCATAGTAGCATAGACTGATAATATGTCTCCTGCAAAGCACATTATGTAACACGCAGATGACAGATTTTTGTTTTATTCAAATGGGTAAGTGCTTTTAACACAGATATCCTTTTGTTACTTCAAGTTCATAAATTGTAATCCTTCTAATATAGCACAGTGAGTTATGAAGGACATGTGGCTACTACACCTTGTAACCCTCACTGTCTCATGTAACACATCCTGTACATTGACTTACTCATATATGGTTTATTGTCAATGTATAATGTGTATGTGTGATGTAAAGTGCTCTGACACCCTGCATTTGGATCAGTAGCTCTATAGCGCTATAAAAAAATACAACCCTCAACTGCATTTAGGTGTGAGGCTTCTGATATTTCTCAGCCAGGATACTCCAACAAAAGTAGGCCTAATGGCCTCTTACCGCCAACCTTTATTATGGTCTAAGGTGGAATCTAATAAGCCTCTTCCACACCAGAACATTGTTGCTCCTAAGGAAAGGTGACAATGTACAGGTGCTGCTGAATATGTCTCGGTGTCTAAAAACTACACAGTAACAAGGTTAGCATATTTCTGTGGGGCCCAACCTCTTGGAAGGGTAGACAGCGTCCACCCTTTGAAAAAAGTGAGTAGACACCATCTAACAGCATCTTCCTTCAACTTGTGCCTTAGACTTCAGCATAAATCATTCTTTGTCTCTTTGCCATGTGCAATGACTTCAGCATAAACTTGTTCTCTCACTCTGCCTTGGTAAATAACATCAGCTTAAACATCTTCTCTCACTTTCCCATTTGCATTGACAGTTAAACTTGTTCTGTTTTTTTTTTTTTTGGGCAATCAAAGGTTATCAATCCTGTCTGTAGCTGCTGGTAATAAACAGTGCTAGAACTCATATGTAAAAAAACGAATGAATGGAAGATTTATATGAACTCTTTCTAAGGTACAGGTCGCATTTTCTTTCCAGAATTTCAAAACTTCAACACATGGCTGGTATTTTTCACTGAAAAGAGTGGTATGGCTAGAACATGTCCACCAAAAATGCACACATCAGAAAAAAGAAATGTTCCTGTCCAATGTGTCATTGGTAGATCATGAGAAGTTTGACCAAGCGTGCCCCAGTTAAGAAATTACCAAAAGTGGCAAACTGAAGTCAGCAAATTGAATAATGTTGACTTAATAACATATACAACTGGGCAGTCAAATAGAAGAGACCTGTAGGTATCTCAACTTCTTATTGATACTTGTGTTTGAATCATGATATATCATATTTTAGTTTCTTCTGGAGCTGAACCATATTGGACAGAAGTAAAGCCTGGGGAGTATCTTGGTCAGTAAGATTGTGGGGTGTGAGCTTCAGATTTTCCAACAAGTGAGCTGGCATATAATGTTACAATACATTATACAACAAGCAGGGTATATGAGAGGGGCCTAAGGGACAGTGGAAAGGGTTAGGAATGCAGATTGGTAGGAGTACTGTGGGCCTCATGTACAAGAATCTGACGCATCTGTCCCACTGCGTCAGATTTCTTGTGCTGTCCTATGATTCCCCTAAAAACGCCATAGATGCGCTGTATTTACAAAACAGAGCTCCATGGCCCATGTTTTCACAGATGCGTCAGAAATGATGATGTATCTGTTGGCGCTAAACTCATGCATTGCTGGACTAGCATAAAAAAACTGATGCGACTCCAGTGATGCGAGGAGGCCTGTACAAGGTTGGCCGATCGAAAACACCAGACTGCCTGTAATGGGTGTTAGATATATTGCTTTTATTGCTCTTTATACAGTATCAATGGTGTTGTGGGTGGATGTCCTGTAGATAGGTATGGGTGAGAGTCTTCTTTCTTCTAGTTGCTAATCTCGTCTTCTTCTTTCTTTTCTTCCAGAGACCTCGCGGGAAGCGTGTGGGGACAGAAGAAGAATAGGTGTGGTAAGTGGTTTTTTTTTTTCACCCCTCCTTTTTCCCTCTTTACTTCTCCTCTCCACTCTACTATCTTAATGCGTGGTTTTTCCTGCTATCCTTATCTTCCTCCGCTCTATTTCTTTCAACCGGTTGGGTTTTCCTTTGGTCACTCAGTTTTCCCTTTCTTTTCCCTTTTTCCTGGTGCTGGCGGGCTTTTTTTCCTTTTATTTTCTTTCTTTTCCTCACTCGTATTAGTTATATATTTGTTTTTTTTCCCTTGTCTTTTGCCTATTATACGCTTGGCATATACGTCTCGCTAATGTCTTTTCCTTTCTTCCTCTTTGGTCTGTTCCTGTTCTTTTCTCTCTCTCTTCTTGCTCTTTAGGCTAAGCTCCTCTGGTTTACTGTCTTACATCGTTCTCGTCTTTGTCTTTCCGATTCCTTACACCCCCCCCTTTCTCCCTGTGCTCTTAGTGCTGTACCCGTGATTTTCCCCTTTTCCGTCCCCTTCCCTCCTCCCGCTCCTTCCTCCCTGTCCCGAACTCGGTACCTGGCTTGGCCACGCTTCTCCTGAAGTGTGGCGGGCTCACTCCTGGGCTCCCCGGGGCCAGCGGTCCTCGTCTCGGTATCGGGTCCGCAAAGATCTTGATTCTGGCTTCGGTCCGGGCGTTGGATGGAGAGTCCTGGCGTCTTCCAGATCTTCCTCGTCCCTCGTCCTCCACTGCTCATCCTCCGATTCTCCCGTCGGCTCTCTCAATCTTCTCCACTGGATTCCGACTCTCTCACCTTGAATGGGTGAAACCACCCCTTTTACGGCCTCATGTCCGCGCGGCTTCGGCAGGGAGCCAATGGAAAGGGGTTCTCCCCGGGTTACATCCGTGTTGTCCGGGGCAGAGACAGCACAAGACATATTGGTGTGCGGATCGATCCGGTCCGATCTGTCACAGACACTCCCCCTAGAGAGCGTCTGTTGGTGACGCTCAGGAGCAGGATGTCAGGAGAGAAAATCAGCATTCACCATGAGACGGCCCGGAGAATGGATCACCTGGAAGGAGAAGGGTTGTAAAGAGAGAAACCATCTTAGCACCCGAGAGTTGGTATCCTTATTGCGGGTGAGCCAGGTGAGGGGTGCATGATCCGTCAAGAAGGTGAAGGTACATCCACTGAGATAATAACGTAAGGACTCAATGGCCCACTTAATGGCCAGACATTCCTTTTCAATGGTGGGATAGTGTTGTTCCCTTGCAAGTAATTTTCTACTGATGTACAAAATGCGGTGGATAGAACCGTCCGGTTGTGGTTGGGATAACACAGCCCCCAGTCCTACGTCTGATGCATCAGTCTGTAAATAGAAGGGGCTACTGAAATCAGGACAACACAACACCAGGTCAGTAGACAGGTTATTCCTGAGACTGATGAAACTGTGCAGGCCGGCCTCGGGTAAGGAGGAAAAGGTCTTGGGAGTATCATTTTTCAACAAGTTGGTTAGTGGCTTGGCTATGGTTGAGAATTGGGGTATAAACCTTCTATAATACCCTACCAATCCGAAGAAGGCACGTATTTCTTTTTTTGATGTTGGTACCGGGATCTGTTGAATGGCTTCCACCTTCTCTATTTGTGGACGGACCTGCCCTTGACCTAGGACGTAGCCTAAATGTCTAATGGTGGTAAATCCCAGTCTACATTTCTCGGGGTTAGCAGTTAACCGGGCTTCTCTTAATGCCTGTAGGACTGCCGTTAGGTGTTTAAGGTGGTCGGACCATGTTTTGCTAAATATTACAATGTCATCTAAATATGCTGCCGCATATGCTTGGTGGGGACGCAAGACCTTGTCCATTAATCTCTGAAATGTGGCGGGTGCCCAGTGTAATCCAAAAAGGTAAGACAGTAAACTGATACAATCCGGAGGGAGCTGCAAATGCGGTTTTTTCTCTGTCTCCTGTTTTCAAAGGGATCTGCCAATACCCCTTCGTTAGGTCAGAGTGGACATGTACCTGGCCTGGCCCAATTTTTCCAACAACTCATCTATACGGGGCATGGGATATGCGTCGAAAAACGTAAGTTCATTGACTCTCCGGTAATCTACACAAAACCGAGTGGTCCCATCCGGTTTGGGGACTAATACCACAGGAGAACACCAGGGACTGCTGGATGGCTCCATAATCCCTGTCTGTAACATACTTTGGACTTCTTGCTCAATCAGGGTTTTCTTGGCCTCGGGGACTCTATAGGGTCTTTGTCTTGCTATTGCTTTGTTTTTGGTACGGATGCTATGTTCTGCTAATGGGGTATGGCCGGGTTGTCGGGAAAAAACATCCGTATAGGACTGTATCGTCTGAGAGAGGGAACTTTTATGTGACTCGGAAAGGGATGCATTTATTTGGGGTTGGATTTCCTCTGGGTTTTGGGAGAGGTATAAGGAAGGATATGGTATGTCTTCTTTATGGTCAGTGGTGATATGTTGGACCCTTTTTATGTTTTCAGAATCATGCCATTTTTTAAATAGATGTATGTGGTAGATCTGTTCTCTATTGTGTCTATGTGGAAGAGCCAATTTATATGTTGTGGAGTTGATCTGCTCTAATACTTCGTATGGTCCTTGCCACCGGGCTAACAATTTAGTCTCGCTACTGGGGAGAAGGACCAGTGCTTTGTCCCCTACGTTAAGAGTACGAAGCACACTTCTGGTGTCGTATCCTTTCTTCTGGTTTTCTTGAGCTTCCCGGAGACTAGTGTGGGCCTTTTCCCAGACCGATTGTAGATTCTCTCTCAACTCTTTAGTGTAAGTCAGGAGGTCTTTCGCTTCCTCATCTGTCTCTTCCCACTGTTCGACTAACATTTCGAGTAGAGTGCGGGGTGGTCGGCCAAATAACAGTTCGAAGGGACTATGACCTAGGGACGTTTGCGTATGTGTACGTATTGCGTAGAGTACAAGGGGTAATTTTTTTTCCCAATCCCTTCCGTCTTCGGCTATGCTCTTCCTGAGTAATGATTTAATGGTCCGGTTGTAGCGTTCAACGAGACCGTCGGTTTGGGGGTGATACACTGAGGTTCGGATCTGTTTTATTCCCAAGGTTTTACTGACTTCCCCCATAAGTCAGGACATAAATGGGGTGCCCTGATCAGTTAAGATCTCTTTGGGGAAGCCGACCCGCGAAAAGAACTCAATCATTGCTTGGGCTACTACTTTGGTGTGCATGCTGGGGAGGGGAATAGCCTCGGGATACCGAGTGGCATAATCCACCAATACTAGGACGTACTGTCTCCCCCTACTGGATGGGATGAGGGAACCGATAAGGTCCATGCCCACCCGGGTAAATGGGGTTTCTATAATTGGGAGGGGTTGTAACGGGGCAGGAGGTTGAGTGACTGGATTATATAGTTGGCATTTCTGACAATTCAGGCAATATCTACGTATATCTCCATAGACCCCGGGCCAGTAGAATCTCCGGAGTATTGCCTCCTCGTTTTTTTCCCTTCCAAGATGCCCTTCCCCTTGGTCCCCATGGGCTAACTGCAAGACCTGTTGTCGGTAGCTACCAGGGACTAATAATTGTCTCTGTCTGTCATTACTAGACTGGGGAAGTCTATATAATAGGTGATTATGGATATGGAATGTCGGTTCCACCCCAGGCTCCTCGTTACTCAGTGCCTTCTCCCAGGCATTCTTTAAAGAGGGATCATCCCTCTGGCTCTGTCTAAAGTCTCCTGCTACTGTGTATACCTTTCCCATGGCTCCTGTTCTAGTCTTGTTGCTTTCATAGTTCTTTCCCCAATATTGCTGTCTCTGGATTTGTTCCTGGCTTTTACTTAAATGCTGTTTGGGTGGCTGGTTTTCAGCTATCTCCATGTCGTACGGTACTTCTTCCCACCATTTTTTCATCATATGTTCCTCTCCTGCTTTAGTCAACAACAGAGGAAAGGCCGTATAATCCGTCCCAATGATAATGTCTTCTTCAAGGTGTGGTAACACCCCCACCTTGAGGGGTTCCTCTTCGCCCCTCCACTGAAACTTAATAATAGCCACTGGATAATAGGCGTGGTCCCCATGGACACAGGCGATTAATACATGGGTTTGGGGTAAGTCTTGCCTGGGCTCCACCAGGTCTTTACGTATAACGCTCTGACTGCACCCTGAGTCTACCAAGGCTATCCTCTCTTTTCCATTGAGGAGGATATGAGGGTATATGTAGGTTTTGTTTCTCCTACCCAGAATACCCTTCCTTTTGTAACCCCTATTTCCATGGGTTCTTCCAGATCCTTTTGTTTTTGTGCGCAATATCGTGCAATGTGACCCCATTCCGAACAATGATAACACTGAGGTCCGGTTGAAGGAAGTGAGGTTTGGAGCGGATGGGGTACACGTACCCGTTCATGATCATGTGACCCTTGAGGTCGTGGGGTGACTCCTTTCCCTATACTAGGGCACACAGGGGAAGGAACCGGGTTTCTGCTGGGGTTGGCCTTAAAGTCTGGGCTCCTATGGAAAGCACAAGCTAACTCAATGGCCGTTTCATTGCTGAGCCCGGGGTGTTGACGAACCCAATTCCGGGTGGACGTAGGCAAGGCATCCAAAAATTGTTCCAATACTATGATGTCAAACATCTCCTCGCGAGTCTTTTCCGTGGGTCGTAACCATCGCCCAGCAGCGTGTTGGACCCTATAATAAAGAGTATGCGGGTGTTCCGGTAGGAGCCACTTCATGTGCCGGAACCGTGACCGATAACTCTCGCTGTCCAGTCCAACCCTTTCTAGTATGGTCTTTTTTATATCTTTATAAGGAAGAGTACCGGTAGGATTTATGGCTTGGTACGTTGCTTGTAACTGTCCTGTTAAGAGTGGGGCAATGTACTGACCCCATTTTTCTTCTGGCCAACTGGTGAAGCTAGCTACCCTCTCGAAATTAAGGAAGAAGGAGTCCGGATCGTCTTTGTACTGATACTTTTGTAGCACACTACTCAGTACATTGGGGTGTACCTTCATGTGAGCAATGATTTCCGTTAGCTTACTCAGTGCAGTCTCATGTACAAGTTGGTTGTTCGCCATGATTGTGGCCTGACTTTTAAGGGCGGTTTGTAAAGCCTCACGCTCCTCTTTAGCGTCCTTCATCTGCTGCTCCCATATTAACTGAAGATGGCGTTGTCCTTCCGCCAGCTGGGCTATGACGTCCGCCATGGTGGGTTTTTCCTCCATTCTGGTTGTGAGGTGGTCAAATATCCCACTTCTGACACCACTTTGTACGTGGTTGGCCGATCGAAAACACCAGACTGCCTGTAATGGGTGTTAGATATATTGCTTTTATTGCTCTTTATACAGTATCAATGGTGTTGTGGGCGGATGTCTTGTAGATAGGTATGGGTGAGAGTCTTCTTTCTTCTAGTTGCTAATCTCGTCTTCTTCTTTCTTTTCTTCCAGAGACCTTGCGGGAAGCGTGTGGGGACAGAAGAAGAATAGGTGTGGTAAGTGTTTGGTTTTTTTCACCCCTCCTTTTTCCCTCTCTACTTCTCCTCTCCACTCTACTATCTTACTGCGTGGTTTTTCCTGCTATCCTTATCTTCCTCTGCTCTATTTCTTTCAACTGGTTGGGTTTTCCTTTGGTCGCTCAGTTTTCCCTTTCTTTTCCCTTTTTCCTGGTGCTGGCGGGCTTTTTTTCCTTTTATTTTCTTTATTTTCCTCACTCGTATTAGTTATATATTTGTTCTTTTTCCCTTGTCTTTTGCCCTTTATACGCTTGGCGTATACGTCTCGCTAATGTCTTTTCCTTTCTTCCTCTTTGGTCTGTTCCTGTTCTTTTCTCTCTGTCTTCTTGCTCTTTAGGCTAAGCTCCTCTGGTTTACTGTCTTACATCGTTCTCGTCTTTGTCTTTCCGATTCCTTACACCCCCCCCTCTCTCCCCGTGCTCTTAGTGCTGTACCCGTGATTTTCCCCTTTTCCGTCCCCTCCCTCCTCCCGCTCCTTCCTCCCTGTCCCGAACTCCCATACCTGGCTTGGCCACGATTTTCCTGAAGCGTGGCGGGCTCACTCGTGGCCTCCCCGGGGCCAGCGGTCCTCGTCTCGGTATCGGGTCTGCAAGGATCTTGATTCCGGCTTCGGTCCGGGCGTTGGATGGAGAGTCCTGGCGTCTTCCAGATCTTCCTCGTCCCTCGTCCTCCGCTGCTCGTCCTCCGATTCTCCCGTCGGCTCTCTCAATCTTCTCCACCGGATCCCGACTCTCTCCCCTTGAATGGGTGAAACCACCCCTTTTACGGCCTCATGTCCGCGCGGCTTCGGCAGGGAGCCAATGGAAAGGGGTTCTCCCCAGGTTACTTCCGTGTTGTCCGGGGCATAGACAGCACAAGACATATTGGAGTGCGGATCGGTCCGGTCCGATCCGTCACAAGGCCCCATAGAGAAAAGCCCTTCATCAGTTTTAAGTTTGCTTTGAGCATGCAGTAAAATTCTTTACGCAGTTAAGTTGCAGACTGATGCAATGAAATGTAAATTTCACTGCATCCGTTCTGCTTGGCTTTTCCCATGAGACCGCCTACACTTCATACATTATACCTGGTGCAGGTCTAATGTGATGCAAAGGATTTACAAACATTGGGCCCAATGTGTCAGTTTGTAAATCTGGAGCAGTGTAAAGCACTGCTAGCGCCACTGCTGCATAAAAAAAAACAATTATGCAACAGTGGCGCAAGGCCTTGTAAATGAGGCCCTAAGTTAGAGCAAAGACAATGACCCATATTTAAGAAAAAGTGGCAGATCAGCTATGATGCACCTCTTTTCTTGCATCCCCCCCACCGGCACCTAAGGACACCATGGTTGCACATATTTATAATATGGCGCACCATGGCAGTCGTTAGCACAATAGCGTCAACATTTTTGATACTATTGTGGCACTTTGCTACACTAGCATCAAAAATGTTGACTCTAGTGCAGCAAAGTGCAAAGAGGCCCATAGGTTACTATGGGAGCGTCATTTTAGCGCCTGCTCTGAGCAGGCATTAAAAATTACACCAAAAATGGCGCAGTGAAATCTTTTACATTTCACTGCGCCATTTATGCGGGTCTCCTAGCACCGGAGCACCAACTTTGCATACATTATGCCTGGCGCAGGCATAATGTGGTGCCAGGGTTTACGTAGTGGTGCAATGCATGCATTGTGCCACTTTGTAAATATGGCGTGGCAGAAAAGCCACTTTAGTGCTGCCTTAGCGTCAAAAAGATGACACTATGGCGGCGCTAAGGTGGCACTAGGGGCTCTTAAATATGGCCCAATATTTTGTAAAATAACCAATATTATTGCGGATTGTCAAAACAGAGAGGGAAAGAGTATGTGTATGTTTCTGTCTGTCCCTATGTAAAAATTCCTGGTGAAATCCGTCTGACACCTCCCCATACCCAACTGAAAGCACCTGCATCCAAATATTTATGAGAAAATACATTTATTATGGGGGTGTATCAACCCAAATAATTTTTTATGTTTAAAATATTTTTTTTTTATTAAAGTTTTGAACATAGCAATAACGTTGAAATAGTGATTACTTTACTTAAACAACTATTCCCCCCTCCGTCCCCTCATGCTTCTCCATTTGTTTGACATAGTTCACTGTTGGTGGGTCTCAATAGGGTCAGCTGCTAAGTTCTTCTTTCGCAAAGCATTATTGTTCGAGTGCAGCGTTTGAGTCTGTGTCAGATTCCGAGGTAGTTACACTTGCTTCTATAGTAGGTGCTTTTGGTGATTTCAGTTTTTCCAGAATTGAGTCCCATTGAGAGGCGTCGTCTCTGAGTCTTTGCTCTCAAAGTGCTTCGCGTAGTAGTACTGATCCTTCTGTATCTGCCCATTTCTCTAATGTGTTTTGCCATCTGGTTATTTGTGGGCCTGTTGAGGACTTCCAGTTTATGGTGATTTCTCTTCTAACCAAGATTAGGGCTAGGTCTATAAATTTGTTGGATATTTTAAGAGCTGACGGCCTTGGGAAGTCCCCTAATAAAGCTACTGTTGGAGATTTATTCAGTGCTCTATCAGTACAATCTGAGATTTTTGTAAAAGTCTCTTTCCAGAATGCATTAAGTTGGGGGCAGTTCCAGAGCATATGTAAGAAGCCTGCTGCGGGTTCCGCACATCTAAGGCATTTTGCATTAGTTGTCCCATAGATTTTGAAGATCATTTGTGGGGTTAGATAGGCCCTGTGGAAGATGTATAGATTTATTAATTTGAACCTGGCATTTCTAGATACCGGGTAGACATATGATGTGATCCGGTCCCATTGCGCTTCTTCCCATGTGGTGCCTAGTTCCAATTGCCATTTGGATTTAAGTTTTAGCGTGTGCTAGCTTGTAGTGCTTTGTATATTCCTGATACCACTCCTTTTTGGTCACCTATTGAGCAAATAACTTTGCAGCTATTATGGGTGGGGGGTTCAAGAGTCCCTGTTCTCCATTGTTTGTGGGCAATTTTAATGATGGCATTGTGGGTAATAAATAAGCCGGGGGGGAGGTCGTATTGGATTTGTAGTTCAGTGTAGGTAAACAGCTTCCCTCCGTTGTACAGGTCCCCCAATTTAGTAATATTGTGCGATATCAGTTTATTGAGACCTGGGATAGTTTGCTTCCCTGAGATATTAGTCAGGCAGGACAGCGGGATTTTCGGTGCATATGGAGTTTTAGTGTGGGAGTGTTTTAGGTATTGGGACCAACAGTACCTGGTCGACTCCCATTCTATCTGAAGCATTTGTTTGGGCTTCCAGGGGTTCAGCAGCATGCCCATTACTCTGTCTAAGGAGCAGTTTAAGGGGAGGCGTAGTTCAGCAGTGTTTGGAGGGTTGCATAGTAAATTTGCGATCCATTGTAGTTGGCCTGCCCAGTAATACATTTCCATGTCAGGGGCAGTTAAGCCTCCCTCGACTGTGGGTCTTTGGAGGGACCGTATTGCTATTCTGTGTCTGCTCTGACCCCAGATGAAGTTTGTTGACATAGTCTCTATTTCTTTGAATGTTGCTTTCGGGATTACGAGTGGGATAGTTGAAAAATAGTATAGCAATCTGGGTAGCACTATCATTTTAAGGAGAGCAATTCTGCCCATGACTGTTAGAGGCAGTGTCTCCCAGAAGCGCATGCTAGTTCTAATCCCTCTGAGTGCTCCTTGAATGTTTCCGTCTAGTAGGTCATTTACTGAGTGGTAGATCTTTACTCCTAAATATTTAAATGTGTTAGGAGACCATGGGAGACCTCTAGTGTCGTTGGGTTCTGCGGTGTCAGTGTGCAATGGAAAAATGGATGACTTTCTCCAGTTAATCCGGAGTCCGGAGGCAGCTCTGTAGTTTTTCTAGCATACTAATGGCCCCTGGCTGAACTGTTTCTAAGTTTTGTAAGAAGAGTAGCATGTCATCTGCGTACAAAGTGACATGATGAGTCCAGTTATTGATTGGGATGCCTTTGTAGTAGAGGCCGGATCTTGCCATTTGGGCTAAGGGTTCTATTGCAATTGCAAAAAGAAGGGGGGACAATGGACACCCTTGTCTCGTACCTCTTCCGACTTGAAATGGGGGGGATATATAATTGCCTGTTCTTACTCTTGCTGTGGGGTTAGCATATAATAGTTTGGTCCATCTTACAAACCCTTCGCCCAGTCCCAGTTTTAGCATAGTTTGCTCTAGGTAGTCCCATCTTAAACTATTGAATGCTTTCTCTATGTCGACTGAAATAATCGCCATGTGTGGTAAATTCGAGGGCAATGAGTGAAGTATTGATATTAAGCGTCTAATATTTTGGGATGTGCTGCGGTTGGGTATAAAGCCTGATTGGTCTTGATCTATCAGTGAGGGCATATGGGGAAGCAGTCTATGGGCTAGGATCCGGCTGAGTATTTTGTAGTTCATATTGAGCATTGATAGGGGGAGATAGGAGCGGAAGTCAGTGGCGGGTCTATCAGGTTTCAGCAATGGGGTCATGATGGTTACATTGGTCGATTGGGGTAGGGTATTACTATTCCATGCTTCTGCGTATAATGTGCAGAGGTGGGGGGCTAGTAGGTCTTGGTATTGGTGGTAAAATTCTAATGGGAGCCCGTCCGCTCCTGGGACTTTACCCCTTGCCATATTTTGGATTGCTGATTTTATTTCAGCGATCGTTATAGGTTGTGCTAGGGATGAATTTATTTCTATTGTCAGGCTGGGGGTAGGGAGGGCTTCCAATTCCCGTAACTGGATGGTGGTCAGTGTTACCGTAGGCGGTGCTTATAAATTTGCATAGTAATCGTGGAAGACAGCGTTCATCTCTTTTTGAGTATATACCTGTGCGCCCTGTGAGTTTTCGACTTCAACTATGACGGTTTGTTTTTTGGGGGGTTGTGCGAGTCAGGCTAGTAAAGCGCTAGCTTTGTCCCCTTCTGAGTGTTGTCTGACTAAGTGTTGTTTGTAATCGAAGCGGGCAAGTTTATTGCTTGCCTTGTGAATTTTTGTCCTGGTTACTACCAGCGTGGGGTGTAAATCAGGTTGTGTAGGGCGCCTTCTTTCTAGGTCTCTAAGAGAGTCCTCCAATTGTAAAAGTTCTGCTTCTATTGATTTTCGGACACCTATATTTTCGGCTATGCACTTGCCCCGGATCACTATTTTAAAAGTCTCCCATTCGATGGATCTGGTAGATACAGTTCCTCTATTGTGTTTAAAGAATTCTCCAATGGCTGTAGGTAGTATATGTTTGAATGCTTCGTCTTCGAGCATTTCTACTCTAAGGCGCCAGGTTGGGATTGTCGGTTTTTCTCTGCCCCATGTTAGAGAAGATATCAGTGGGTTGTGATCCGATATCGTTCGGCTAAGATATTCAGCTGCTATCATGTCGCTTTGTATTTCGGGAGACACCAAAATGGTGTCGAGCCTAACGTGTAGGTCATGTACCGGTGAGTAATATGAATAGTCCCTTGAGTGTGGGTTGGTTGTTCTCCAACTGTCTATTAATTGCCAGTGTTGTTGCCATTCTATGAACAGTTTCGTGGTTTTCAGTGATTGTGATTGTGCTATTGGTGGGTGCGATCTGTCTAGGGTATTACTAGCTATGCAGTTAAAGTCCCCCCGATTATATTTGTGCCTGCCAGAAGAGGGCCTATTTCTAGCAACAGTCTGTCTAGGAATTTGCTTTGGTCGTGGTTTGGTGCGTATACACCTCCTATAGTTATTTCTCTTCCTCCCAGTCTTCCATTTATCACTACATATCTTCCCTCTTTGTCAATGATCTTGTGGAGTATTTGGAGAGGGACCCCGGGGCGGATCCACATTAGTACTCCTCTAGCGTAGGCTGAATAGTTGGTGGCAATTATTTGGCCCCTCCATCTTTTGCTAAGAGCTTTAACTTCCTGCTCTGTTAGGTGGGTTTCTTGTAGTAGGGCTATGTGAATTCCCCTGCGTTTGTGTGGACTTTACATCGTTTGGACATACTATTTAAGCCTCTTATGTTCCAGGTTATTATTTTATACTGTGTAGTCATTATCTTGATTGATCTGGACTGTGTTGTTAGGATTAAGCGTGAGCTTTACAATGTATGAGACCAGGTTTAGTGACCTAGCTTTGGTCTGAGCTCCGCCAACTAATGTGGTTTTGTGTGCATGAATTGTTCCCTTCCCAACTCTAACTAAAGCTTTCCCCAACTCCCTCTCCCCAGGACCGGATAATAACATTTTCCCCGTCCAAACCATTTAACTTATCTTATGTCCTATTGGTGGTGGGTGGTGTGCCAGGGCCGAGAGCCTACACTCCGGGCCTTTCTGGGGACCCGGCTGAGGCATATCTGCTGCCCTTGACGGAATATTCAAAGATTACTATTTCCTTTTGGTTACATGTCGAGTTCTCCTCAGTGATAGTCGTGTGTGAGTACTGAGCACAGAGTGATTTGAGAATTCACTGTTCGGTTCGTGGGAAGCTGGATGATTTCTTCTGCTGTTCTGGGGGTCACTTTTGGAAGGTAGTGCATGTGCCTTGCGATGAGATGGAGGAACTCCCACAGCTCGAGTCGTGGTCTGAGGCGTCTCCTGATGTTTGCGGGTGGTGTAAGGTTCTTCTACTTAGGGCCGCTGCTGTGTCTTTTGCCTTGCGCATTTCCTGTAGAAATTGGCGCCTGGGAGGTGCTATTTCCAATGCCCTTTTGGTGGATCTACCACGTTTCCTGCCAGGTGTGCGGGAGGATCTGCTCTGCGTATATGAAGGTGTAAAGTTAAGAGTTTCCAGGCAGTCTCCCACCAACTGTGAGGTTGAGAAAAAGTGTGTCTTGCCTTCATATTCGACTCTTAGTTTAGCTGGGAAGAGCATTGCATATTTGATGCCTTTTTCTCGTAGGGTGCATTTGTAGTCATTGTAAGAGGCTCTCTGGGTTTGGGTTTCTTTGGTGAAGTCGGGGAATATCATGATACGCTTGTTATTTAGTATGATTTCACCTTTAACGCGAGTTTGCGAAAGGATATAGGGCCAGATGTAGCAAAGGGTTTTTCCCATTCTGTGTCAATGGGAAAATGTGTTCGTACATATGGCCCATAGTCTCTGTCCTTGAAGTGCAATAGTTTAGCCACTATCGGGCGTGGTCTGGATCCCGGCGGGGGGGTCCTGCCGGGAACCCAATGGGCCCTTTCAATCACAAAAAACGCTGAGAGGCCCTCAGGTGGGACTGTGTTTTTGAGCCAGTTTTCTAAAAATGTTTCTATATTTGCCGCAGAGGTTTCCGCCCCCTCTGGTACTCCTATTAGCCTCAAGTTGCTCCTGCGGGAGCAGTTTTCCGCTTACTCCGCTCTGGCTTCCAGTGTTTTTTTTTGGCTGTCTCTATGGTCGTTGTCTTTTGTGTGGATGTTACCAGGTTTAATATTTTTTTCTGTGGCCCCTAGTCTTTCTGCTAGTTTGCGATGGTCGTCTCACAATAGTGATAAGTCCACGGTTAGATTGTCTATTTTCTGTTCAAGTATTTCGCAAGATTTCCTTATGGCTTGCAGGACTGTATCCAGAGTTGTTTCTTGTTGAGTTGATGTGTTCTGGGAAGCCGGGTGAGGAGGTTGGCTGGGCATCTTGTTGGTCGTTGTTTCTTCTTGGTCTTGTCCCTCTCCTTTTTTTGGGTTTGTCCATTTTGTTGTTTTTATCGTAGGGTGGCACGGGCTGAGGATTCCGGTCGCGGCAGTCCCGGGCTTGGGTGATTGGGTGTTGTCCACGAGTGGTTCACTTCAGGGGTGTTGCAGCTTTGTGTCAGGTGGAGAACCATCGGGTGGGGTTTTAATGAGTGGGAGGGTGAGCCCTCCTTGTCCCGTTCTTCACAGCAGGATCCCCCGCCGGTCGCAAGCACCATCCGGGCGCCCTGATATGGAGTGGGTCTCTGTCCGTGTGTGATTCTCCGGCGGCCCGGGGGCTATGATTGCCTCGTCGTCCTTGCCCCTGGTCCGGTAGACGTGATCTGGACAGTGGTTTCTCTGGGATGACTCTTAGAGGAGGTTTAGACGCTTCTAAGAAGTGTCCGTGTCAATTATTGTTCACAGCGTTGGGGTTGGTTTAATATCCTCCCCCACTCTTAGTTATACAGGTTTTTCCTCTTTTTCTTTTTTTGTTTTCCTCTTTTTTGTCTCCGCTCTCGATGCCAGTACTCTGAACTCAAGGGGGTTGGTCGCCCGGGTGTTTCCCGCCCCCTCAGCAATGCAGTGACTCGGTTCCCGTTCCCGAGAGGCCCCCGCCCCTCTCTGCCAGGTCTCACCGTGCCCCCAGCCGAAGGCCCCTCGCCGCGGCAGCCAGCTCTTAATTGTGTCAGGTAGAGGGTATCAATGGGAAGCAGGTATCCTGGGGCTGGCTATGTCCCCTGGCTAGTGGTTCGCAGTGCGTCCCGCTGCCTCAGCGTTTTTCTTTTTCTTTTTCCCCCTGCTTCCGCTTTTCAGACCGCTAGGCTCCGCGCCCTCACCTGACTTTTACATTTTTTCCACTGTTCCTCCTCTCCCGTTCTGTTTATTCATCGGGTCCCGCTTCCTTCTCCTCCTCGGTTCAGCGGGGGGAGTTCAGTGACCGGTGGTTCCTACTCGGATTGCTCTGCTGTTTCACCGAGGCGGAGCTGGTTTCCCGGTGCGGCCGCCATCTTGGGATTTGCGAGTAGGATTTCCCTCCTGCGCATCCGATTATGGGCAATGTTATCGCTCTGGCTACCGCCCAGGGGGGTCCCCCAGTGCTGTGGCCGCTTTTAATTGGGTTTTTTGGCTTATTTAAAGCAATGTTCCGTATGGGTCCCATTCTCGGCCCCGGAGCGCCGCTCTCACATGTGCAGCTTCATCGGCTGCTGGCCACGCCCCCCCAACCCAAATACTTTTATTATGGGGGTGTATCCACCACCCCCCCGTCCATGAGTAATGCATTTTTTGTATTTCGTCATATGGAACAATGGTGTCTTAAAAATACTCTTCAGATTGCACTGACAACTCATTCCGCATACGAGAAGGAGCCGAACTAAGAGATTGTGAAGAAAGTTCTAGAAATATAGCAGACTCTCTCAAAAGGTTAGGAAACCAGTCAAAGCACTCCTTAACTCAGGTGACATATTGGAGGCCTCGATCAAGCACTGCCTGCTTGGTATAATAGCGAAGCCGAAAAAGGGGAATATGAGGCATAAATAACAGTCCTGGAACAGTGCTGGCAAAGCGCCAAATTGCGATACGCTGGCTACATCCCAGAATTCCCGAGGAAAGCATGACAAAGTTGTGCCTAAGTGGGTTCCAGAAGATAAATCACACAAGAAGATCACAAGAAGAGAAAAGCACTAGGTGAGATATTAGAATGGGCAGAGATGGAGGGAAGGCTCGCAGGATCATAGGAGATGTTGGATTGAGGTTTCCCCACCTCCCTTCTTCTCCCTTAATCATTCAGTTTATGAAGAAGCCAGGAGAGAATGCCCTGAAACAGGTTACTAAAAAAATAGGCCCTTTACCATTCTGCCACGATGGAGGCTTAACAAGGGAACATACATGCACACCGATGGGTAAGGGAAAAAACAATAATTTGAAGGGATACCCAGAAGAGCACTGTGTTAGCCTGAATAACAAAACCTAAAGATGTGAATTGTTTGTTATAATAACCCACATACTTGTGATGATAAGTAAAGATGCACAAATGAGAACACAGAAGAGCAGCAAGAACATCGTGGACAGTCGTAATGGTTTAAAATAATAAATAAATATGTTGAAAAGGAATAATGAATAATTGTTGGTTATGGTTTTTCTTTTGCCATAGCATATGTTGCTCGAATGAGGATTTACCTTAAAACAATAAGAGACAAGAGGCGCCTAGGAAAACAGGAAACAGGTTAGTTTAATTAAACATTATGGCAGAGACAGCAGTTACAGCCTTGGGTCTGAGGGCTGTCTCTCACAGAACATCGAAATAAACATTCCTTTCCCGGTGAAATATGCGAACTATTGACAATAGTTACAGATAGAATTTCTAGATAGGGAATGCAGGTGCGCCATGACCTGGTGTGGACACTATATGGGCCACCGGGTACGTGTCCAGATGTCCGGCTTGAGGGGCACCTGGCCATTTGTACTTTATTGGGGCCTATCTCTGGGGACTATTGTAGTGCTGCTGCCTGTCTGTGGGATCTGATCTAAGCTTGTGTGTTTGGCTGTTTAAGTGTTAACCTACCTGTGACCTGTCTGTCATTAACCTTCAGGCCTGGGCTGCAGAGGCTGCCTGCCCACATACCTACATACTGGAGTTGACAGAGAGTTCATGACGGGGGAATCCAACAAGGGTAATGTGACTTTGTGTATAAAAGTGTATAAAAATGTATCGTTCATGTATAAATGCCTTGTCATGTGTATCGATTGGTCTGATATTAACACTTATGGGCCAATATCTGCTTAATTTCACGTAATAATTTTTTATATTTTTTACTTTTATCGCAACGTATTACTGCTAAGCTGCTACACAATGCAATAGTCATAGGTATTTGGTAAAGCCACAGCCTGAAAGAATCACAGAAGGCAGGGAAGCAACAGGAAGGCAGCAGGGAACCACCAGGAGGGCAGGTGGAAGCAACACAGTGGTGCACAGAAGGAAGCAACATAGAGGCATGCTACCATAACCGGAAAGGTTGATGGCATTTGATGTGATACTTTAAAGATGCTGGTAGCAGGTTATGATAACATCTTCACACCACACAGTTCCAGGAGTGAACAAATTCCCCGAGACCACATTTGGCAGCCAGGGGATTCCAGGCTCTTCTTGAAATGTTGCTGCCGTGTGACATCAGGAAGCTCTTGTAAATTATTTGAGAGGGTGTAGATAACGCTTAAAGTGATGGCTTTCCCTTGTCTCACTTTGTGAATGCTGTCTTTGGACAGCTGTGCCTCCATACCCAGTGCTTTGAATGCTGTTGGGATGTTTCTGTGGTTTTCTGTTTTTCGTCAGTGAGCTCGACAATCATGCAAACTCACTTAAGGGACTCCCTGTGTAATAGGATCTTTGGGCCACAAAGGGAGGATCCAATGGATTTCACCATTCTCCTTCCCAGTCGCATCTCACAAGAGGCTGCGTACCCAAGTGTAAGCCCCCACCATGCATGTCCTAGATATGTTATAGGCAAAGCGCCCCAGTTGGGAGAGTCTGAGAAGACTTTACTCTGAGCAGGTCACAGGGGTGCAGGTAAAAATGCCTGTACTTCTGACGTCTGATGTTGCTGCTACCACAGTCACTCTCCCACAGCCTTAGTAGAGGGGATGGTAGTAACCTTGACTAGTGGATTGCACTTTGGGTGTTCTGCTATATTTGAGCCCACGCTGATGTTTCATGATATGTAAAATGAGAGCATCTTCAGAGAGCTTGTATGGTCATCAATTTTACCTTGGGAATAGGCATTGGCGTTTATGCCTATTGCCTTTGGCAGTGGCTTCAGCCATGGTGCACAGCCTCCTGAAGCTGTGCAGCCTAGATTATGAACAGGGAAAGCAATCCTTAGCGGCCAGGATGTTATTTTGTATCACACGCACCAAGCATGGTGCAAGCGTCTTTTTTCAAATCTTTGTTCACCGATCTGCGTTGGATCGGTAACCCCCTCCTCTCCTCCCCCACAAAAAAAGGTAACACGAACGGGTGGGGGGAGAACGCGTGGGGGGGGAGAATGCAGGTGGATGGGGGGACCAACATGAATGGCAGAATCGCAGAAGGCGAAGAAGCAGCACGCGGGCAGATGGGAAGTCACTCGGAGGGTGGACGGAAGCAGCACAGTGGCGTGCATAGGGAAGCAACACGGAGGATGCGAGGGGGCAGCTGCACGGAGGGCACGGGCGGGCTAGACGGAGGGCACGGGGAGGGAGGCAAATGCAGAGTGATGGGGATGGGGTAGAAGCGAATGAACAAAAGAGAGAGCACACAGGGGTTCAAAGTGCATGAGAAAGTGGCCTTAAGGGCGCAGCTGTATAAAAGTGAAAGTATACACAAGAATGGCTCAAAGCATAAAGTTGTGAAAAATGCATTTTTATAATGTTATGAAAAGAAATGTGCTGTGAGATGCTGGCAAACATGCTTAATGGTAAACATGCATGCACTCTCATGGGATGCTTAAGAAAAGTGTAGTTTAAGATGTGATTCAATATTGTTTGGGATCATGAGGTTATGAATTAGCATATGGTGGCCCCTAAAATATTTCTTGCCCAGGGCACTGGTACTGGGAACAGTAGGGAGAGCTAGGCAAAGATTTGTTGAGAGAAAGGTAAGCTCATGTTAGAGAGAGAGAAGATGCGGGAGAATAGAGAGGTTATGTACAGACAGGTGACAGAGCGAGCTGAGATAGAGGGGAGGTGGGTGCATGCCTTAATGGGGCTCCGTGTACCCCTTCTCTGCCTCAAGTCTCTTGCTGACTTTCTCTCTCACTCTCTGCACCTCACTATTCTGTCTCCATCTCACCTCGTACCTCTTCTCCATCTACATAAATCTCTTTTCACTCCAGTTCTCTCTCTAGGCCTGTCTCTATACATCGCCTTTCACACAGCACTCTCTCTACCACATCACCTTCTACAGTATGTGTCTCTTGCTTCTCTCTCACAGCCACATTTATCCCTACCTAACCTCTCCATTTACCAGACCATTTGTTTTGCTTCTCATCCTCTCTTCTTCCCCTCTCTGGTTTTACCTCCACCTAACTACTGTCAGTATTATGCTTCTTGATAACACTGTTTCTTTGCCTCTATCTTTAACTCTATCTTTAACTCAGCTTTCTCTCTCATCTCTCTTTGATGTCCTTATCTAATTCAAATCTCCCTCTCCACTTCACTTCTCTCTGCTTCACATTTCTTTTCCTACTTCACCCTTTTGTTTCCCTATCTCTATATCAACCTCACCCATTTGTCTACCTCACCTTTCTCTTTACTCTCCCTCTTTCCTCTATGTGCCTTCTCTTTCCGCCCTTCACCCATCTGTGCCTTTCTCGGGACTCACTACTCTCAATCTAACCTGTTCTTCTGTACCTCCTATGATATGGCGCCTCTATATTTCACCATACTTTCTACACTTTGTATCTTTCTATACTCCTCTCACTACCTCTTCTCTACCTGTCTATGTCTCTTTCCCTCTACCCATCTTTCGTTCCATCTACATGCCCCTTCTGTGTACCCTACCTCCTGCGCTCTCTATATTTCCTTCTCCTGCCCCCATCGTTCTCAACCTCACTTTGTAACCATACCTACACCTCGACTTCTTTTTAACTACCTACCTCTCTCTCTCTCCCTGCCTCACTCTATTTTCAGTCTGGCCACACCAGCTTTCTCTCTTAACTGTATGCTTCTCACTACATCACCTATTTCGCCACCTCATCTCTACCTCAACCTTCCTTCTACTTCTACTACACATTTCTTAGTGCACAATTACTTCTGTCTCCCACCTGCTCCCATTTCGTGTACTCTAATATTCAAAGGCCACTGTCTAGCCAGAGAAGGGTGCGCTTAGACAGAGGAGAAAAGGGAAAAGGCGTGAGAAGAGAACCGAAGAGAAAACAATCAGATTTCACTGTAGTGAAATCTTCAGAGCTGTATGCACTTTTTTATTTTCAGTACTGTAGCAGAGTACATAGGGGCCCTTTGTAATGTTAGGCATGCCCCCTTTTAACACCTGTTCTGAGCAGGTGTTAGAAGTGCAAAAAAAAGGCACAAAGAAATCTCTTAGATTTCCTTGCACCATTTTTTAGGCCCCCCCTAACAGGGAATACCCGCTCTGCATACATTATGCCTTGCACAGGCATAATGTGGCGCAAAGGTTTATAGAGTGGCGCATGCACTTTGTAAATATGGCATGTGTAAAAAGCCACTTTAGCGCCACCTTACTGTAAAAAAATTGAAGCTATGGTGGTGCTAAGGTGGCACTAGGGCCTCTTAAATCAGGCCCTAATTGTGAAGAGGGTATACGTATGTGTACAAAGATCCGAGGCACTATCACAGATAAGGTGCACTTTTTCTGTTTGCGTCACAGTGCATCATAAAGCACATGCGCTGGGAGCAAACAAGGAAAGTACACCCTATTTGGAAGAATGCACTACCCTGAGGGCAGCTGCGTACTCGTTCTGCCCCCAGGGCAGCACATTCAAGAGAAATACAGAGAAGGTGTTTAAAAGCTGCTCTATGTTTCTCTGTGCAGGCGGCAACCCCCCTGCACTTTCAAGAGGGGAGAGAGATTCCCTTCCAGGCGGGTGCAGTGAGTGACTGCACCCACCTGGAAGGGATATCTGGGGGTCCATGGAACCCCACTTTCTCCCCTCCAGAAGCCTGTCTTGAGGAGGCACACAGAAAGTATCCCACCTTTTTGTGGTGCACGTTCAGGGTGCCCCCTAAAGGCATGATTGCCTCTGCGCCCATGTCGGTAATACAGCGTGGGTGTAGAGGCAAAGAGATTCCCTCATTTGCCCTCTCAGTCTTGATAGCACTGGCGCTACACATGCTCCAGCGCTATCTCTATTACAGAAGGGGCCGCACAATTGTCTGCTGCCCCTTTTGTAATACCAAAGTGCGCAGGAGCGCCCCAAGCAGGCATAGACTCACGTTCCACACCCATGTGCCACTTCTGTAATGCATGCATTAGTAGTAAAAGCTAAAATTTTAAGTACTGTGTTGCACATCTTATTTTATTATTCTACACTAGTCAAGTGAACATTCACTCATTACTCTGTCTTTCTTACAATGGCTTAGGTGAATGATTCTACTAACAACCACCACACATAATTGTTTCTTGGTGCTCAATAGTATGTTTTAATTACCATTCAAATCAATAATACTTCTTTTATCACCGAAGGGTCTCAAACATGTGAGCTGCACATTATATGGAGTTGTTAGCATTGTGTGCCTGTCTGAGCTACCATTCAGCAATGGAAATTGTGAATGCAGATTCAAGTGAACCTGTGTATCACATGAACCCTCTAACCGGTAGTCTACTATTCAACGTGTGGCCTGCGGTTCAGACACGGTGGATAGCAGCAAACATGTCAACCACACGAGTGAGCACTGCCAAGTAATGCAGGTCTATGTTTGACCCAATACTCCAGTTACGGTTGCTTTGCTTACATTCTGTACTTGTATCTGCACGGTGTGTTATGTACTCTATTATAAAACCAGGACTGAAAGTCCAGGATTCAAAGAAAAAACCTTGAGTGGAGCACCTAGTCACATAGGGACCCGGGAAACTTTGCAGCTGTGCTTGAGCTATTTTACTTTTATTAGAAACTGAGACCTGCTGAATACACAAACCGCTGCAGCAAGTGCCTTAATCCACTGACCTGTATCATCAGCTGATATGCTTGGCAAGCAGATACATCAATTAAGATAGCTTATTGACCTAATGTATCAGGTAGGCAGCTTAAAGGTCACAGGTTCAGGTTTCAGTGAGGCCAATATAGCTTTATAGCCTTGCGGCTGATAAAATATTTACCAGTGAGGTAGTTAATTATAACACTTTTTATGTATAGAGCTACTTAACTGTTGTAACAAGTGCCTTGCTCAAAACAAGAGGGAATGTATTCTAAATGTACCTATGGGTTGTGTAAGAAAATAGATGCTACAAAGGGATCATCGCTAATTCACATGTGCGGTGATAATCTGACACATTCCTTGGTGAATTTTCTGACACATGAAAGGTCTGTTGAATATATAGAAAAGCCCTTTTGCAGTAGCAAAACTTGGGATTTTTTGAATCGCAGACTTTGCGATCGCGAAAAGGCTGTTTATACATGAGGTCCAGAGTTATGTAGGATGTTAATGAAGAATCTGGCACGTACAATCGATGGAATGGAGGTAAGTGGTAATTTAGGGCCAGGTGTATCATATTATTAAATTGTGATTACCTAATTGCGAATCCCTATGAATCGCAATTAAGTAATCGGTATTCTAATGTATGAAACTCATGGACTTTTATTTTGCATTTCCTAATGGGTTGAAAAGCAAGCTACCTCATTAATATTCATGAGGTTGGTCGCAATTTGTAACCCATTAGGAAACGCTAAAATCACAGGGATGGCGGCCTGCCGGGCTCAGCAGACCACCATGCCAGTGACTGCTTTTAAATAAAGGATTTTTTATTTTTTTATTTTTTTAAATGCAGCCCGTTTTTCTTAAAGTTACCGAATTGCAAATTGGAAATCATACATACCAAAAGGCATTTTTGCAGTTGCAAACAGCCCGATCAGGCTATTTACGACAGCAAAAATACATGATACATCTGGCCCTCAGTGTTGAAATTGGAGGGCTTTCATTCCTCCCTTAAAAATGATATATGAATCCTCCTTCAATCACTAATGCACTGCTATTTCGCCTTAGTTGCTGAAAATCCTGGCATGGTTTTTTCTGTCCTTCACTGCCTGCATGATGCCTCTGAGAGGCTAGGGGAATGCTTTGAGTAGCGGTGAATATTAAGAGCTGAGGTCAGTAAGAGGTCTCTTTTTACAACAAGAATTGGCAGAGCAAATAGGTCTCGTTACTAGGTTTTGCCTGCACAGCGCTTGTGCTGTGGTGAAACATTTTGTATTAGGGAAAAAAGTCTTGAAATGGGCTCACTGCCCGCCCACAGCCTTCACATTACATATCATTGGTAGGCTTCCCCAGTCACCCTCCCCTTCTTGCTTCTCATTGGTCAGCAGCAACCTCCCAGGTCACCTGGCTGCACTTCCTATCTTCCTTCCTCAGCTTTGTCTGTCCTTGGAGTTTGGACCAAGTACCTTTTCCGGTTGGCGATGAGTGGCTGGAAACCAGTGTCCTTCCACTAAAGTCACAATCCAAGGTACTTTTTTAATTCCATGCCCGCATTCCATACTCTGACGTGACTCATTCCAAAGGAGCAGATTTTGGTCCTTTCGCCCTCACGGAGCTTTCTCTTATTAGATTAATGTAAGCCTTGAATTGTACACAGTGTCAGTGACAGAGAGAGAACAGCTGTGCTTAATCTTGGAGGATCATTCAAATCATATGGTTATTTATCACACTAGGATATGACGTTATGCTCAAAGCTGCTGACCTTGTGGTTGTATCCGATACACTAAATCTGAGACACAAGCTCACATCCATTTTTTAGGCACAGTAGGTTAAGGAGTTTGCTCAAGATCACAGGATGTTGAGCCGACGCTGTAACTCGAATCTGATTCGCCAGTTCAAAGTCGGCAGTTCTGGCATTTTAGGCCTTTTCTTTTCCCAATGAAATAGACCTGATTTTAGCACAGATATTTCACTAACTATAACCCAGACCAACAGATTGGCCAGAATTATAAATGGAAGAGCACACTTGAAGCTCACAAAACATTATGGCCACAGCAAAGGAACCCCTCCCAGTACTCCCCATGAAATCCATATAGTTTGCCTACAAGCTGGACATTGAAACCACGAGTAGGAGAAACAATGTATTGCAAACAGGAAGAGGACCAGGTAGAGCACACAGTGCTGAACATGGATGACCTGATCTGCACACAGTCATAAGGAACTGGGCAGGGATTTTCTGCGCTCCAAGCAAAATAGTATTTTGCCTGATAAAGCAGTCCACCTCCACTGAAAAAATGCAGTTATCACACCTTTTGTAGTAAATTGGTGATAAGTGGCCATATGTCACTCATGACACCGCCAGTGTGTCCTATTTTTTAATGAACAATACTTTGCATTCTGGGACAACACACTTGGCTTACATGCAAGGCTTATACATCCCAGCGTGCAAAGCATTCAACTACAACGGGAGGACAGGCAGAAAGTGCCACGCATGGCATGGGAACACTTGGCAACTCTCTCCATTATGAACATGCCGCCCTCGCTCAGCATCTTGGTAGCAGCAACAAAGGATGAACACTGGTTGTTGCTGTGGCATTTGCAGGGGATAGAAAAAGGGTCATAGGTTATGGCAAGCATGGGATGCAGGTGGCACCAGGGGTTCTATTCCTCAGAGATTATTTTGCTGGCAGAGTGGGTTTAGAGTTGCTAAATCTGTTTGGCAGTTAAGTGCTAGAGCAGTGATACACAAAGTACGGCCCGGGGGCCGCATGCGGCCCTCGTGACCTTTACATGCGGCCCCCTGGTCAGGAGCACTGGCCTGCTGCTTTCTTATCTCAGCACTAACACTGAGAAGGAAGTTAATTAAAAAGACAAGCCTTAATTTAAAGGTTAATTGAAGTTCAAAAAGGGAAGCAACTAAGTCATCCCGCACCAGCTAACTTTAAAAATAAGTGTGTTTCTAAAGGCATCCTGCAGCAAAAATGTAATAAAGGTATTTAAAATTCCAAAGAGTATTTCATTAACATGCAGAACTGTGTCATCTTAGTACATCACATTATATTATATCAGTGCATCCTATGTACAGCCACCCTGCTTGCATCAATGCAGCCCTCTTTCACATCACAGACAATACCTTTTGGCCCCTGGAATAATGCTTGTGAGTACCCATGTGCTAGAGACACCACTGCGGGACACTAGGAGTTCTTTGAGAGTTCATAACAACAATAGTATCCGAAGATGCTACACCTCCCCCTTGCCGGTACAGAAAGAGAACTCAACAGACAATTGACCTCCGCTAACCTCCCCACCCTCCATTCCATGCTACAGACAGCTGAGGATGATGATGCACTTTACTCATAGTAATGGTGTTTCTTTTCCACCCCTCTTCCTCATCACTTTCACCTAGCCCCCTCACTGTAACATGTGGTCGTATCCGATACACTAAATCTGTGATAAGAATATGTAAACCAGTTACATACTATTTTGTAGGTTTTATATAGCGCTAGCATGTCCGAGAGCTTTACTTAAGCAATGGAACATTATTAATTCAGTATTAGTTTTGATTTTTGTTTCATTTGACCACCTCCCTTTCTTTCCTGTACATTCTGCATTCCCTCTAAACAACAAATATTGCTATATATCACTATTAAACAGGCAGTCACAAGTACCTTGCAGGCTCTATTGTCATGATTTGAATGGTGCAGCAGGTGCAGTGACACCAGGCCCAAAACTTGTCATAACTCCTATAGACAGCAAATATTGCTATATTTTACAACTAAATAGGCAGTCACAAGTGCAGTTGCCTTGCAAGCAATAGGGTTGTGATTGCAATGGTGCATCAGGTGCAGTGGCACTGGGCCCAAAAGTTGTCCGAACTCCTTTAAACACCAAATATTGCTAGATGTTACTTCTAAACAGGCAGTCACAATTATTACAGCTACCTTCCAGGTAAAAAGGGCATGATTTGAATGGTGTAGCAGGTGCAGAGGCACTCTACTAACTACACATTACTAAACTATACTGTAATACAGTGGCATATTAAAAAAGGTACAAATTATGAGTTTGGACCCCTGGGATATTAATCCAACATACATCTCAACACCAACAACTATTAACGGTTTATCAAATTTAAAACAAACATTATTATAACCTTTTTTCTAATATTTATAGTCCAGTTAGATAGCAAGATAGAATACAAAAGAAAAAACAAAGGTTATGCCTATTGGCTTTGCAATGCTTGTTGAGGCCTGTTGGGTTTGTCTCTGTCAGTGCCTTTTGTCCATGCTGCATGGTGTACAGCATGAACAAACAAAAAGAGAAAAAAACATTCAGCATTTTGCCTGTGGGTGTGTGCGTCATTACACCAGCCCATGTGCGTGACCACACATGCGCGCTTTGATAATGATGCAAATGTATTTTTTTTCTTTACAGACACACAATGGTTTTGTAAATAAATGAAAACCAGTAGTGTAAAAGAGTGTCTTTTTTAGCATAATATATTGTTTTAAATAATTTTAAAAATAGGACTGTGATGTGGGGGTGAATGTAGGAGCAGTTGGGGCGATTAGCTACAGGGGGTGAAGTGGGGGAGGATTTGCAAGAGCAACATGGAGTGCGGAGGGAGAGAAGTACATGAGCAAGAGCAACACCGGTGGGAGGGGAGCACAAGGATGCAGGAGAACATGAAGCATAGAAGGGGCGTGTAAGGGAGACAACTGGAAAACATACACACGTTCATGGAGTGCTTAAGCAAAAATAAACAACTAGTTCCCTCAAAGTAAGCAGTGGATGGACACAAGTAAAGAGGCTGTGCTCCAGGGGAGGGGCAAACACACATTGGACAGGACAAGCTATTGAAAAAGAAGCAAGCAAATGAGAGTGAAAGTAAAGTCAATCCATGGTAAGCAATGAGTGGGCTTTAAGCCCTTGTAAATTCTTGGTAAGCTGGCAACAAGTCTTTTTCAAACAGAGCTGCGCTGTCTGGTTACCTCGAACTCAAAATGTGGTTCTCTCTCTTATGTTAATACAAAGTGTTATCTCGTAACACTGGCTATATTAATTGATCTAACAAGAACACAACTTTGTCCAGGCAGAAGCTTTCATTACAACATTCATACGCATTACATGCAGTACTTTGCTGAAACTTACCATTTGACGGAATATTTTATGTTCTTTCTTTACAATCAAATTTAACTATATAAAGCATTTTTGTTAAGGTACGGGTTTTTTCCGAAGTCCATTTATTTGGTTACTTGGGAGATGAGAGCTGGAATTCCAGCCAGAAATTCCCGTCTACACAGTCCATCCCCATTCTTTGGGACTTAACTCCTAATAACACGGTACTGTCAGGATGTTACTGCAGGGTACCATTGTTTACAAGTGAGGAGTGTATACCATGCCAGCACCATGTAATTCCCATTCGGGGACTATGGTGGTTTACTGTCTGGCGCAACTGATGGGTATTCAGTGATGTCACGTATATTTCATAGCTAATTTCTGGCGTAGCTTTCATTAAACTGTAATATTTGGATTTTTCATGTGTATTGGATAGCAGTTTGTGTTTTTCTGTTCATGGCTCCCATACCATGAAAACCATATCAAGGCTTTTGCGTTTATTCAGAAGAGAGGCGAGCCGGGATCAGAAGAAGCCACTTGATGTAGTTCTAAAGTCAACGCTTTATATTACTTTGTGGACTACATGCAAGCGCAATAACTGAAAACTACAACTAACGACCTCCTAGTTAAGATGAAGGTATGTAAATCCACGCACTGCTATCTACATGCCGTGCTACGGTTCCTGCCCAGTTGTTTCCTATCTGCGATTTTTTTTGGCAATTGACTTATGCTTTGTGTTGCAAATGGCTCCTATTTTCCTGCGGTAGGTTTGGCTTTAACATCGCGGCAGCATCTTGTGGGACATGAGTGTCTGAAGTGAAATCCCAGAAGGCACGGCTCAGCTGTTCCGAGGCGGACGGCACGCCTCCTTAGCATCACCGTTGCTATGAGCTTCGGAGTGTGCCTCGCAGCAAAGGGCCCAGATGGAGGGGGTGGGGGGCTTTGCTGTCTATACGCACTGATGCTTCGCTCCGTTTCTCCTCCCCTGGGTCGGCAAACCGTGTTGCTGGAGGTGGGAGCTTTTCACCAGGGTCGGCTGAAGGTTTGCATGGAGCTAATTTCAAAATGAAAATGCTTTCCCCACCGTAAAATTCATGGTGAAGCACTGATACCCGCCGGTAAGTTTCGAATAAAATGTAGCTGTAGTCCTGCTCATCGGGTTCAAAGTATAACAATCTCATCCCAAGGTCAGCATTTACTGAGGACGGTTCAGCGGTTTGTGCTGTTTGTTCTGTGATGGAAAACCTGGGTTGAGTAATTACATCGCCTAGACTGCAAAGCTCTGCTACAGAAGGGGTGTCCAACGTACCACGGCCCAGAAGGGTCCAGATACCCACAGACCATGTAAACGAGTGCATTTAGCTAATGTGAACACCTAGAAACTCTGGTCCTGCGGCATTTACACTGGCCACCACGTGGCCGCATCCCTAGCCACAAATGCTGTATGCAACACTAAAAACACTCTATCCAGCTGTTCTGAACACGGCCTTCTAGTTTTTCTGTCTTCGGGCACAACTCTATCATGTCCCTGTGATGCCAGCTATCCTCAACATACAGTTTTTTCAGGGGTGTCCAACATAAGTCCAAGATGGCCAGATTCATGCCACATTTTCGGATAACCACATAAGGTGAACGCGCATTTTTTTTTAGGGCTTCAGAAGGTCATATAGTGACAAGATACGTTTGGGGTGTGTCGTGTGATGGATCACTAATTTGTAATGAGAATTCTGTGTCATTGGATGTATCACTAATTTGTAATTTGTAACGAGAATTCAAGATTGGCATTTCCAAAGTTGTCATATGATACATTGCACAATTACGTACCAACATCTCCTAATAACACTACAAATAAACAAACAAGTATCCGAGAAGCCTTTCTTTGAAATGTTTTACTCTGACAAATGAACCAACACATCTTGGAGGGTTACTCGAAAACCGTGGTTTAGTGCCAGCAGTTGTGGTATCTGGCACAGCAGTCGCCTACACAGGGGTTGGCACCGGCTGTGTTCTACAAATTGTGATCGACAGTCACGTGATAGTTTTCATTCAGAGACTTCGAGCAGGTTGGGAGCTGAGCTCATGAGGACGGGAGAACGACCTTCACCTTCAACAGTAGCAAAAATGTGAGAAGTCTTTAGCAGATCAAGCTTATACATCCATTATTTATTTCCTTGACAGGCAAAACACAATGCAATGCTAGAGCCGTTATAACAACCGCAGTTCACTGTGGTAACCTTTACATGTAAATTACTGAGATTATGTGGTTGTGTATACATTTTAAGCGGGAAATATCTGAGTCACAGATGGAGAAGAAAATATGTCTGAAGCAGCTTACAATAATGCTGATCAACAAGGGCAAATGAATTCAAAATATTTTTTTATACTCTTCTTTTACAGCCGAACATGTATGACCTGCGTAAACTGAGGAATAGGTTTGCTGTCAGATCCCGGGTCATGTGTAAACTGAGGAATAGCTCTGCTGTTGAGCTGTAGACCATATGACCTGACGGATATCTTGTAACAGAGGCTCGAACATTCTTTGCTCTGAATAACCGGAGGGATGAACTTGCTGGCAGATTAGAGATAGCTCTGCTGTCAGAGGCCTGGGTCTGTTGGCTGCATATGTAATCTAATGGTAGCTCTGGTGTCAGTGCAGTGAGCCAGCATTCTTTTTGTAATCTGTGTGATAGCTCAGTTGTCAGAGGCCTAAGGCTGTATAGAAAGGGACATATTTGCTGGCTGATATATGAGTCTGTGTACATTTAAGGAATAGCTTTGTTGTAAGAAGACAGAGCCTGTGGGATCTGTGCATTCTTTGTGCGGTGCCTTAGAGGCCAGAGGCTATCCAATCTGTATAACCTGATGAACTGCTAACGCAGCCTATAAAACCTGTGTTTCCTGTGCAAAGTTGCTGAAACCATACTGGTTCACAACAATGATCCAAGATCTGCACTTGGAAACATGTACCATAACATCACCTCTGGTTTTAGCAAGCTGGAACCAAATAATATGGACAATTGCAGATTCTCCTAGCTAGTTGCGAAGGAGAGTCCTGAATTGATTAAAGACGAGTGAGTATAATGCAGTCTCTTTTCTTACTGTTTATTCACATAGCACTTAAATGCACAACACCCACAATCCTGCAGACCAGCAGAAAGTCACAAAAAACACAAGCAATCAAGCTCAATATAAATAGCACCAGTCACCACCTTGATTCCTCTTTTCTTGATGCGTCCATGAAATGTTCAAAGTGCATATGTAAAGCAGAAAGTCAAAACCAATAGAAGAAATCCCATCAAAAGCCATTATTCGGTTCTACTGGCCCTGGCACATTTGCTCTTGCAATAAGAATTAAGAGACAAGTTAATCCACTACTTTGGTCCACTCGGTGTCCAAAACCTCAGACTGCTGCCTAGTTGGCTGTCCCACAAGCTAAAGAAAACCAAACAAAGCATAGCTATTGATAACCATTCTCTGGGTGGGTAAATTGCAGAGGTGGGATAATAGTCACCTCCATTGTTAGTAATAAAATTAGGACTATCCTTCACAACTGGCTAGGAGAATCTGCAATCTTACAACAAGACTGGAGGCTCATATTATGTGCAAAACATGTTAGCAACTACCATTGCTGTGTGATCGACAGTTTCCGAACAAAGTATTTAAAAGTTGACACACTAGACATGTCTGCTGCTTTCATGATGCCCCCTAGCCGTGCAACTGCCCAGAACATCTGGAAGCCATGGCTCCACCTGGCTGAATGAGCCCCAAATCGCCCTGTATCAACACCTGTCATAGACACTATTACCTTCATCCATCTAGGCAACATATAGTTTAAGTTTTATATGGCCTGGTAGTGAAAAACTCTCATATTCATTTTTCACTACTATGAGGCCTACCACTCTCATAGGATAACATTGGGGATTCCCTATTACATTTAATAAATTGTAATTCCTGATTGAGAAGGAGTAGACCTGTCATGTTTAGTGCCTATGGAATTGTAGCAGCAAATCCTCTTTAATGGTAAAGTCAGGTTTATTATTACAATTTAAAAAATGCCTCTTTTAGAAAGTTGGCATTTTCCTCCTCTTAGCCCTGTGTGCTTGCAGTCTGTCTCCAATACAAGTCTGGGGTGGGGTGGCAGCTGGACTTGGGCAATCCCTCTAGACAGCCAAACACAAAGGGAGCATAGGTGTGACTGATGGGCCATCAACATCCTGATGGGCCATCATGGGCACAATGGGAGGAAGGGGCTGACACAACTGCATAGGCAGTGCCATGTCCTTACAAAAATAACTGCATCCCCCCTTAATTGAGTCTGGAGCCAGGAAAGGAAGGAAGGACCTTTGTGGACTTCAAAGCCCTTCTTTTAAGTCTCCCCCACTTCAAAGGCACCACTGGGTATAATAAGAACTGGACTTCTGACACTACCGACTCAGTACACTCATGGACCTGTGTATACTCTGCCAGAAAGGACTGCTGTGCTGTTACAAGGAATACTATACTGCTGGACCGCTGCTCTGGAAGAACTGTTTTCTTGCTGTGCTGACCTGCTGCCTGCTGCCTTCTTTGCCTGGGTGAGAATGACTGGACCCACAACACTTGAACCAAGTTTCAGGAACACAAAAGACTTCCAACTCATCACCTTCAGCACCTGGACTTTGCTTGCTGCAAGTCTTGCCCTGCCAAGTGATGCCAATCCATTCCTGGGCCCTTGGAAGTGGGTACAAAGTGCTGCTCCAGTCCAAAGTTTATGCATCGATGCCGTGGCATCACTCAGAACCGGCACATCTTCATTGACAGAAATGCATTGCCACTGCTGCGAGGATCACAGACCCATGCTCCATCGCAGTCAGCCTGACTGTTCAAATTTGACCCAGTCTAGCGAAACCACATAGCCCGGCTTGCGCCTTATGCTTTTAAGCACAACTAAGTTTATTCTTTAAAAATTCATGTCCCGAGTTCTACTAATAGGATTTTTGTCTTTTGGTCTTGTTTTGCTCATTAAATTTAGCTCTATTTTTCCTACTAGGTGTGGTATCGTTTTTGTGGTGTTTTCACGGTTTTACTGTTTGAAGTGTTGCACAAATACTTCACACATCGCCTCTTAAGTTATGCTTGACTTCTCTGTGCGAAGCTACCAGGGAGTGAGCACAGGTTAATTTAGGGTGTGTATCTAACTAGAATTGTGGTTCCTGCTTGGACAGGGTGCATACCTCTGCCAACTAGAAATCCAACTTCAAACACCTGGTCTTTATAGGATTTATACATCTTATCCCTTCCAGCAAATTGCATATCAGCGCATGTTCCTCAACTGTCCTCTTATCAATCTTTTGGTGCCCTGTTGACACCCCAGAGCTGTATCCATTAATGGTTCTATAAGACTTTTTGTATCGCCAAGGATGCCAAAAAAGTCAACACCCCCACAACATCTGCCAAAATGGCATTCATTCCCCTTTCCAAACACCAACCACTCCAAACCTCCTAGCCTGACTTGTAAGCCTTCTGAGTGCCCATGGCCCATCAAGCTTTGGAGTAGCCTGAAGCAGCATCTGAAAGTCTTGTCACATTTGTGACCGTTCTGAATGGTTCCCTGCCACCAGAACCAATTTGCTCTGAGATACCAGAGCATGAGTCTGCCTGTAAGGGCTCCTCAACATCTCTCTGGCAAATACTCTGTGGACTACAATATTTCTTGCTTGAGACAAAATTATCATAGGACTCTCTCTACCTCTTCCAAATATTTCAACCTTGTCCTTTTTAACTTATTGATATATCTGACTGCAGTTAGGCTATCCATTTGAAGGTGCACCGCGCACTTTGCACCTTAACAGGTTTTAGAATGCTGTAAAGTACTATAGTACCCAGAAAAATTGCCCCAGCCTGGGGTCACCAGATGTTAACCACAGGCTGTTTACACAAGTTAATACTCATAATACAACCTTCTGCGAACATCAGCCAATTGTTCGCATGTTGACCCAGACCCGTTTCCAGTATCCAAGGCCATTAGGTGACAGGGGAAGATGACTTGGGTGGCAGGAGCCATCTCGTCAGAGCCGTTTCTTTGAGGCCCCCCGCCCTCCACAGGTACCCTTGCTAGTTTGGCTCCTTGCCTGACGTAAGGCTGAACACAGCTTATGGAAGAATTTTCCGAAACGGGTCTGTTCCATGGGGACTACTGTGGTAAAGATGAGGCTTAGGGCTTCGTAGCATGTTCTCACCCCATGTTTCAAGAACAGAGGTTTTAACAGGAGGTGCCTTTCAGACGCCAAACAAGGGCAACAACATACAAGATGTTTAATTGATTCAGTGCGGTATTTACACAATTCGTGCATGTGCCCTTGTGCAGTTTGCCACTTCCGTCGATATTATATGCATTTTCTACTACTGAGTTAGCAATTTGCTTAAAGGACCGCATTGACTGTGTGTCATCAGCATAAAAACAAGACTGAAACCAGAGCTCTCTAATATCTTTCCCAAAGGTGCCAGATTAATATTGAATAATGTGGCGCTCAGTACCAAGCCCTGTAGTACCCCACAACTTATCCTCTGAAAAGCAGAATTGAACAGAGGGTGAGTGGAGGTTATGTATTTGCGCTTGTTCAGGACATGTAGCTGCTACATGCTATTCACATGCTTTTCCCACTCCTCTCACAATGCTGGGGGTACTTGGGGATTATGTGGGCATTCCCTCTCCAGTCTGCATTTTTTGTCTTCCATTGCGGACAGTTCCGCCCTGAGAGATTTCTGTACCAGTACCGATTGACTGACACAATAACCCCGACAACCACCTTAAAAGCATCCCACTCGACATTAGTGTATGCTGCTGTGTTTGCAAAATTATTCTCCAATCATGTCCGCCAAGGGGTCTCTGAAAGTGGGTTCATAATTAGGCTAGAACTGCCAGGTGGGGATGGGTGACACACGCATGCCCCACTGCAGAGGGGCCCATAAGCAACAGGTTGTGCTCCAATAGGTTGCGACCCAAGTGTTCTATGTGTACAACCTGTGCAGTCATTTCTGGGCAGCACACCAACTTGTCTAGGGGGACATGCAGGTCAAAGTCCAAGGAGTAGTAGGAGTGTTCCTTCTGTACCATGTTGCTAGGTCTCCACACTTCATGGAGGACCCAGTGATCCAGTTATTCCATGAAATCCCGTACCGACAAACTGTAGGGGAGTCTGCAAGGGGGGGACTGATCTGTCAAGTGCGATATCTGCAACACAATGATAGTCATCCCACCTGGTATTAAAGGGCTATGAGAGTCCTGTGAAAGGGCACAGGTGAGTATAGTGAAGAAGTGTGCATGTCCCACATTTGGGGCCTAAACATTATTAACCATGATCTGCAGCCAATTGAGCCTCATGGTGAGGATGACAGCGGCCCTCCCTGTCAATGTAGGCCTTTGTGAGTTCTAAGCCCGCACCAAGATTAGTGCCTCCCTGGAGATATAAGAGTAGCGTAAATCTGCCACCTCCATTTCTGCTGCAGCCTAACTACCTTCTCACCCACCAAATGTGTCTCCTGTAGGAGAACTACATCTACGCCCCTACGTTTTAGGAATTCCAGGTGAGGAAGGAGTATCTCATTGCTCTAGGTGTCATGGTGGGTGCAACATCCCAATCCCCATTCTGCATCCTATACCAAAAAATGCATCCATCTCATCTCCCATATGAGGTGCGCAAGCCCCCAAGCTGTGCCTGCTTTACCCCTCTCCTGATAACACAAATAATTAGTCATCTGTTAATACCGGGTATGTATGAATGTTTTGCTTTTCACTAATGACCGAGCTGAAATACTAATGCACTGACAAAAAATCTCTGGAATGCACTTCTTTGTCCAAAGAAGACATTTAATATGTTACTTTGCAAGGTTCCTAAAAGAAGATGAGCATGTTGGAAGTACACGTTTAAAAATAGTCACAACAATGAAATGAAAACATAGACGAATGATTCTCCACTGCAATATACACAGCAAATATATGTATCTATATTATAATGCAAAGCAAATAATTTATAAAAATGCATCACCATAGGGCCTGTCAGGTGCTTCATCTTTCTCCTGCCAGCAAGCCGATGACCCCGTTCGACTGCAAGAAAGAGGGATCTCTACCCTCACGGGAAATATATCTATCAGGTATCCGACGTCTGAATCCTGATTGAGGTCTCTGAATCTCCTACTGTCAATCAGGGTCTCTTTTATATCTTAAAAAACCGAGGAAGGAGCTTTCTGGAAAAAACCCTCAAGCTGCGCAAGAAGTATTGAAACACACTGGCTAGTTTAGGTAAGCTTTGAAAATACCATGTTAGGATTTGGCCATAATCCCAAGACGTCAAGTCAAAGCAAGGCCGTTCCCTGCCATCTGAGTACATTCTTCCCTTGGAGGGAAGAAAGCACGAAAACAAGACAGAATGAAAATAAGACAGAGCACATTGTACAATGTGGAAAATCACAGGCAGCCTTTAACATGGCAGTGGCTAATGCCACAGTAAAGTCAATAGGCAGAATGAAGCTAAAGCTAAACTAAATACAAAATGGAGTCTGTAACTGGTGATCACTAGTGTGACAGTGGACAGCCAAGCCAAGTGCAAAGTGGTGCAACACGAAGTTAGTGGTTTAAACACACATTTCACTACAATGAAACAGTAAACCCCAACACCCCCCTCCCCAGGCCAGACTGGCAATGGCTATCTGTCCAAAACATGGAAGAATGAAAACATTCAGAATCCAAGCCACCAGAGCTATATTGATGGTAGAGGTGTCAAGTGGTGGCGGCTGCAACAGCCGCTTGGTACACCCTGTTGCCTCTGGTCCCCTTCAGGAGGATTACTGCAGAATCCCTTGACGAGGAGCCTGCCTTCATTGAGACATGCAGTGATGAATCACATGCAGGCCACCTCAGGCCTCCAGTTCACCCCAGGGAGTGCACACATGAGTGAGGCCTACATGCTGAGGGTCCCCTCTGAGTGGTAGGTGGCGTTCATAGGTCATCTGCCATCAAAAAAGTTATTTGAGGCCCAAGTGTCAGTGCCTCTCAAGGCATCCAAATCCAAACTCTCAGAATTAGATTCAGTGCAAGGATCAGAAGAGTTCTGCTTCATCAGTGCATTTGCTTTCTCCTGCTATGTCTGGGACCTTGAGGGCTGTGCTGCCCAGGTCATGTCCCGTTTTCTCTGACAGCAACATTTTGGGAACGGCATGCCAGACCCCTGCCCTGCATCCATTCCACCCTGTATTTCTTGAGCAGTCCCATATGTGCTCTGGGTGTCAAAGAATACAGCCCTGTGGTCCACAATGACTTTAAGTTGTGCAGGAAAGAGGGCCATATGTCAAATGCTGACCTCCTGCAGTTCTTTCTTAGCCACAAGGAAAAAGGCCCTCTGGTGTTGTACTGACATTGTGTAATCAGGGGAAATGGCAATGGAAGCCCTCCACATTCTGCATTGGCTTGTTGTGTGGACCCTCTGCAGTATGAGGTCCCTGTAGCAATAGTGGAGTAAGTGCACCACCACTGGGTGGGGAGGCGCCCCAAGTGTGTGGGGGGGAGGTCTTGTCTGCACTCTATGTACCCTTTCCAATGCAAAGAAGTTTGACACTCTCTGTAGAGACACCTCATTTTCCATCCAGCCCTCCAGGCAACCATGTCTGCATCCTCTACTGGTGAAGGTAGACCAACCACCCTAATATTGTTTCATCAGCTTCGCCTTCTGCATTTCCACTCGCCAAATCAGGTCTGCCATCTGATCTTACAAGCCCTTCACAGTTGGACATAACTCACCAATGGTGTCTTCAGTATGCTTCACTTTGTCCACCAGCTTGTGGGGATCATGGTGGAAGGTACCCCACCCCCGCTTCGCAAAGCCCAGTAGGCCACAGTATTTGTGCGGCAGCTGAGAGAGCAAGCACCCAGGCCCTACCTCTCCACTCATGCCCTTGCATTGCTTACTAATTCTTGTGTTCCCTCAGCTTCACTTAGGGGGGTTCCTTCCCGCCAATTGCCAGGGTGCCTGGGACATCCCCGAGCCCCGCAAGACCAGCAGTTCTGGGGACACCCTGTGGAGAAGTCTCCACTGCCGGCATCACCAGGCACTGCAGCTGAGCCTCTCCTGATGATTCACTGTCCGGAGGGTACTGGTTGGTCCCCATCACTTCAGGGCATGGCTAACTCAGCGGATCTTCACTGCTCCATCCACAGTGAGCTTTCTCAGAATGTGAGTGCCTTCTTGGCTGCAGCATCTCCCAATACAGATAAGGCACCTCTGTCACACCAGAGTCGCCACCAGTTCCTTGTCCCAACTGCCCCCAGTAGTCTGGAGCCCCTGCTGAGGATGTTTTTGAGGCCACTCCCAGCCACAGATGAGCGGAGAATTGAGACAATGTGGACAGGCTCAGAAAAGTGAGGCCATCTTAGTTTGCACCTGATTCTAATGCAAGACCTGGGTATGTAAGGAAAATTGCTTGCCCGTTCCAGGCATCTACTTGTGCAAACCACCAATCCACTTTTGTCCTTTTTTCTGTATCTAGCAGATATAATTGTGAATAATTCAGACCTCTTTGGAGATGCCTTATCTTTAGTCTCTGAAGTGCCCTGTAATAAAGGGGCCCTGGAAATATTGCTTGCTTGTATGGCTCAAGACAGTAGGCCTACTAACCTTGCTAAATGTTTAACCGAAATGTGGTTTGAGCCAGCACTCCCCTTAACTCCCTTCTCATTACTTTTAACGTTGCTGCTAGAAGCATCAACACTCCTCTTCCTGAATCCACAAAAAAAAAAAGTCCACCTTTTTTGAAGGAACCAAATTCGATTTCTCTATGTCTATTATGAACCCCAATCTTTGAATGAGGTCCACCGCTTCCTGCGTCTGATAAAACAGAAGCCCTTTTTCCTTAATTGAAGGTATTTTTTGTGTTTGTGAAAAATGGGTACAGTTAAAAAAGTGTCTTTTAAGTCCATGCACGGGGAGGAGCCAAAATGGCGTCCGGGAAGGACGCCTAGATAGCGAGCTCCGTCCTGGACTCGCCATAAATATCCTGCAGGGCGCCCCCCCCTGGAATTTTATCGTCATCGCAGAGGTCATGTGCTGCCCCCCCCCAAGCTGAGGGCTGCCGGGGGGAGAGGACACCCGGGAAAACGGGCTTGAACGGCCGAGACCGCCCCAGGGATCGAGGTGAGGAGCTGGGAGCTCTCAAAATAGTCGCCGCCCAGCGCGAGCTGAACTGTGGCTGGCGGACCGGCTCTCCCTTCCCCCAAGGGGTCGGGGCGCTGAGCCGCCGTACCGCTGCCGGAGCTGGGGATCGCCCGAGACATCCAGGGCGCGGAAGGGCGGGGTGTGCCCCCTATGCCCCGCTCCCCCTTCCTGGGCGAGGTATCGCCGTACTGCTGGACCCGCCGGGGAGCCTGGAGAACCACACGGCGCACCTGGCACGAGGGGCGGCGCCGCGAATTAGAGGCGGTGGTGGCCCTGGGCTGGGGCCCTGGATCAAATCACGAGGTGACCCACAGGGGGCCAACCGGACACGGGGCACGAGGCGTGCGGGAGGGCCCGCGCTGGCCCGGTTCGGCCTGTACACATGAGAAGCAGTGCGGCCCCCGCCTGGAAGAGGGAGGTGTGGTTTTGTCGGGCGCGGTGGGTCCTGGATTTTTGTGGCAGGTGAGACACGGTGGCTGGGAGCGGCGTGGGCCCCTCTTCTTCCCCCCCCGGTCCTCCCCTCGCTGGAGGCATTCACTGTGGTGCTGCTGCCTGGCTGAGGGGCAAGCCCACGCCCTGCTGAGCGCAGCACCTTGATCTGGGAGGCCCCACCCGGGCGGATTGACAAGCGCAGGAGCGAATCCGACCCGTGGGGAGCGGAGAGACCACACGCCAGTTAAACTAGCGCCACGTTGGGACGGAGAACACTGGCGGATGCTTATCCTTGGACCTTGGCCGTCGTGAGCGGAAGGGAACGTGGGCCCGTCCGGGGGCTGGCCTCCCTGGCCTGAGCACCTGGCTGTCTCCCCCGCCCCCACCAGTGCGGCCGTGGCCCGTCTCCGCCGATGCCCCCTCTGGGTGACTGAACTACTAGAGTAGCAGGCGCGGAACCCTGACCCCAAGGAGGACGCACTATCAGAACCCGGGACTACTCGACCCTGGTTCCGCCGGCTGCACTGACGCCCCCCCCGCAGTGGCTTGCGGACAGAGGCATGCTCTGATTAGTGAAAAAGGGAAGAATAAACCCCGCTCATACTCCACCAACTAACGCGGTGCCTAGAGAGTAAGGGAGCGAAAACTGCGTCAAGGGAACACAGAGCAGGGGCAAATTACTGCGAGGTCAAAACAAAACTGTGCAGAGCACCACAGTACCCCGCACGGCTTCAATCAGGCAGGCACAATGGCAGGCAGGCTTAAATCATCCAAGAACCAAGACCGGAACGCCCAAAGCGCAGCACCCTGTGACCAACAGCCAAACCCGTCTCTACAAACTTTAGAAAGCACACTCTTGTCACATTCCGCACAATTTGAGAAAGTACTACAAGCGATCATGGACACTAAATCCTCCCTGGAAAATAGAATAGACACAGTCTCCCAAGATCTAAGTATACTACGAGTGGAACACCGCAATTTGTCGGAAAGAGTGAAATCGGCAGAAGAGGCGATATCCGAACTGGCCCCCATGGCCCAAGATAACCAAAAATAAATACAGCGCCTAGATGCTGAAGTGAAGGCACTCCGGCGGAGATCGGAGGAAGCGGAGAGTAGATCGCGCCGCAACAATATTCGCTTTCTGGGGTTCCCTGAAAATATGAGGCAACCGAACTTGGAGCTATTCCTAGAGCAATGGCTAATCAAGGAAGTACTAAACGGGGCTCCGTCCAAGTTCTTCTCCATAGAAAGGGTGCACAGAATCCCGGGTAGACCTCCGGCCCCAGGCCAACCACCCAGACCACTGATTGCTAGATTTTTAAATCACAGGGATCGAGACGCAATTTTGCAACAGTTCCGCAATAAAGGCCCATATAAATACGAGGACTCAACTATTAATGAATACCCAGACTTCACACAGGAGGTGCAAAATCAACACAACACCTACGTTAAAATCAAACAGCGCCTGCGAGAACATGACATCAAATATGCTCTGTTGTTCCCCGCTAAACTACGAGTGGTGTCGGAGGACCACACCCACATCTTCACCTCCCCTGAGGACGCCTGGACATGGTTACACGCCAAGGGCCTGGCACGCCCCCGGGAGGATACGGAGGACGCCGAGGAATGGATAACTTCTGCATCGAGGAAACGATCTAAGAGACGCACCAGGAGTCAACCCAATGATCGACAGGCAGCCGAAGAAAGGGCGAAAGTGCTGAAGGAAACACCTCTGCTGATGCAAAGCAACTTTGGAGGACCCAGGTCGACTCCCGAGATCAACTTGGACTCCGACACGGCCAGCTCTGACTCTACAATAACAGGAGTGTGGAAAGGACCGATAGTTACCCCTAGAACCGCAGACGAACTTTAACTATACTCCACCACTCCACCTTTTCACTAACACAAATAGCGGCCGTGTTCGGATGACACCGGGGGCCTTCGAGAGGGGACGGCCCCGGAGAACTGGACATTAACAACAGCGTGTATCTTTTGCATAATCCACCCCCCCCATCTCCTGGGGCGCGCGCATGGGGGAATGGGGGGGACGGGCAAACTGGGGGGGCAGCGGGAGAAGCTCCCTCTATCTCTCTCTCTCCTTCACAACGGGGGGGGTGCCCAATGTTATTAGCAGATTAAGTCTGCGGAAAGATGTGAGCCCCGTAAAAGAGCCACATCTGGTTGCCAACATTACACCACCACGGATATCCAGTTGGATACAGGTTTTTTCACACTGTTATGGGTTAAGTAGTTTCACACAAATTCTTAGTAGGGTTAAGGTTGCAGTTGGGGCGGGAGGGAGTTGTAATATAGTAATAAAGCACACAACAGATCCACTTAAAAGGCAGGGCTCACTGCCGCAAATGGAATCTTTATTAATTGACACAGCAGAGGGGGTGGCTGAGCATGGGACGGAGGCAATCGATAGACATGCACGAATAGGCACATCTCATAAACTCACATGGCACCACACACGAAATGTAACATAAATCAATACGATATTGTAACATGTAACGTGAGGGGATTGGGAGCGCCGAGTAAACGGTCCCGGGTGTACACACGCCTTAAACGCATGAGAACACACATTGCTATTATACAAGAGACACACATGCTGGAGCCCGATCTGCAGGAGCTGCGTACGAAGTGGGGTGGGCAGGTAATAGGCACAACATACTCGGCCTTCGCGAGGGGTGTGTTGATCTGGATAGCAAGCGGGGTCCCATTCCTCCAAACAGCGCACAGAATAGACCATGGCGGAAGATTTGTGGTGGTGGAGGGCCAGCTAGATGGCAGACAGCTGACAATAGTTGGTATATACGCCCCAAACTGCGGGATCACAGGCTTCCTGAGCACACTCTCGCCGTCCTTATTGATTAACCCCTCGGCTCCGGCCATCTGGGGGGGGAGACTTCAATAGCACACCAAACACAACACTAGACAGGTCCTGCGCTCCAATGAGCCCGACAGCAAAAAGAAACACCACAAGTTCATTACAGACATGGACGGGGGATATGAGATTATATGACCTATGGCGCATGGGACACCCGCAGCAGAGGGAATACTCATTCTACTCAGCACCACACAAAACTCATTCTAGAATAGATATAATATGGGGCACCCAGGACATAGGAGCATTGGTTAATGGGTCGGAATACCTAGCAAGGACATTGTCGGATCACTCACCACTGAAAGTGTCACTGGACTGGGGTAGGAAGCGACAGGCGATTCCCACGTGGCGCCTGCAGGTAGACGCTTTACAAGACCAGGCATTCGTGGAAATTCTAAAAACCACATTGAATCAGTACTGGGAAACAAATGACTCAACAGCAAACTCACGGGCAGCCGAATGGGACGCTCATAAAGTGGTGATACGAGGACAATGCATGTCCACCACGTGGGGAGTGAGACGCACCCTACAGGTGGAAGTAGGTAAATTAGAACAGGAGCTCAGGGTAGCAGAGATAGCGGTAGCACGCAACGAAATCCCCCACACAGCGCTAAAAGAAGCGCGCTCGAACTACAACGAAGTAGACAGCAGACTCCGATGTCACGATTATAATTACCACTTATCGCGCTTGCACACAGAAGGCGACAGATCGGGCAGATTGCTGGCGTGGCTGCTACGGGAGGACAAACAGCATTCCCCCATCGGGACCATACGGGTAGACACACACACTACGGTAAACACGCAACTCAAAATAAATGAAACATTCCGTTAATATTACACTAAGCTGTACACTAAAAGCACCTCGTGCACGTCACTGCAACTCGAGTCCTTCCTGGGAGACTCACTGTTACCACAATTATCCCCAGCAGACAGGGACTCCCTTGAAACCACTGTGACAGCAGGCGAAATAGATTTAGCCCTGACGCAAATGCCCAGGAACAAAGCATCTGGCACAGATCACCTCCCGATAGAGTACTATACCACCTACTCCTCTTGCATAAAGCCTCATCTGCTGAAGGTGTTTGAGGAGGCGAGGGCCAACGAACAGCTTCCCCCATCTCAGAGGGAAGCTATGATAGTGGTTCTCCCCAAACAGGGTCGAGACCCCACTGACGTTAAATCTTATAGACCACTCTCGCTCCTAAACTTAGACTGCAAAATATTAGGTAAAATATTGGCTAACCGACTAGCTCCCATTATACATACCCTAATACATGATGATCAAAACGGCTTGATCCCGAAACGCAACACCTTTTTAAACATCCGCAGATTGCTGAGCCTAATGGGCGATACCCCCCCGGAGGCACTTGAAGAGATGGTGCTGTCACTGGACATTGAAAAAGCGTTTGACACGCTAGAATGGGACTTCCTACTGGCCACAATGCGGCGAATGGGAATAGGCCCCAACTATATTCGTTGGGTCCGGACACTCTACTCTAACCCCCAAGCTAGAGTGAAAACGGGGGGAGTCATATCGGATAGCTTTCCAATCTCCAGGGGCACGAGGCAGGGATGCCCCCTATCTCCGCTATTGTTCGCTATAGCAATGGAACCACTAGCAGCGAGAATACGCTCGATGAAGGACAGCTGGGGGATAGTCAGGAAAGGGCTTTACCACGCAATCTCACTATACGCTGATGATGCCCTTATCTATATTCGTAAAAGTAGCGAGGTGTTACCAGCAGTAATGTCATTGCTGGCCGAATTTGGAAGCATATCCGGCTTAGTGGTGAACTGGGATAAGTCGTGCGCATTCCCGATGGGCAGGTGGCCATCGGCGAGACAGGAGACTGCCCCGCCGGGCCGACTGAAATGGTGCTTTGAAACGTTGAAATACCTTGGGGTAAACATATACCACAACACAGAAGACTTGAGAGACGGGAACCTGGGGAGAGCACTAGCTTCCATAAAGGGCTCTTTACGATTCTGGAACAGACTACCGCTCTCGCCCCCAGGCAGGGTGGCGGTCGCGAATATGCTAATACTACAGAGGCTACTATATTATTTCGCTGCTTTGCCAATCAACATTCCATAGAGCTTTTTCAGGAATCTGAACACAGCGCTTCTACAACTCATATGGGGTGGGGGTAGAGCGCAGGTGGCACTAACCTCATTGCAATGCCCATCGGACGCGGGCGGTTTGGGAGCTCCTAATTTTGAACTGCACTGTGCGGCTGCCCAACTGCAGTGGCTACAGAACTGGATCCACAGACCAACGCCGGCAGAATCCGAATGGCTGGAGTCCTGGTTAAAAGGGACTCCACTGATAACGTGGTTGTCAATTAAACACCCTAAAAGTGAATTGGTTAACCCACTGCTAGCAGCGGCTCACGCATGCAGGGGGAAATACGTCCAAAAAGACCACAAAACGCTCCCTTATTCCCCGCGTATCCCACTGGATCTCCTTCCGGGATGGCATAAAGCTGCAACGCACCAGCCGTCTGTGTGGACAGAAGCGGGCATACAATTAGCGGGTGATTGCTTTGAGGATGGTAAACTAATGTCATTTGAAGCCCTGCAGGCTCTCACAGAAGTAAACCCCGGCCAATTTCTGTCATATCACGCCATATGCTTGGCAATCAAAAAAACGTGGGGCGCAGGAATCCTAGAACCGAAGATCTCCCCCATTATACACCACATCCTACAATATGATGCCCATACAAAAGTAGTATCGAGCCTATACAAGCTCCTCAACAATCCCCCTGAGCCGCAAATGGAGAGGGCTAGGGAGAGGTGGAACTCGGTCCTGCCGGATCCAATACCACAGGAGGATTGGCCGAAAGTTCTGCAACATGCTCGAGGAGTGTCGAGGAACCCCAGATTCCGCTACACCCAGTTTAACTTTACACACCAAACATACATATCCCCAGCCAGGTTGGGGCGAATGTTTCCCGGCTCGGAGCCGACATGTCCCAGATGCAAAGCCCCACGGGCGCACTTCTACCACATGGTCTGGGAATGCCCTCAAGTACAAAAGGTATGGAGAGAGGTGGTGCTAGTGATTTCAGAATTGACAGGACTGGGACTGACAGTGGACCCCAAGTCATGCCTCCTGGGGCTGAGGACAAGAACGAAAAGGCATAGACACTTACACAAATTTGCTGATCTAGCATGCGTGATGTATAAAAGATTGATAGCAATGCACTGGAAAGCGCCTAGAGCACCTGATCAGAAATCATGGCATACCACTACACTGCGTAGGGCCCGCACATAATATCAAGTACTGAGGAAACTAGCACGGGAGGGGAAACAACATACAGGCTGCAACACCTGGGAAGTATTGGTGTCCAAACTCGAAGCTAAAAATGATGACAAACCCCCATGAAGTGGGCGCTCCCCCCGCACAACATATTGAGCAGTAACACGCCTGCGTACCCCGCGACGGTGTCGCCCCCCTCTCTCCGGATGTGCAACTAATTATAGACATATAAGCGCAAAGATCCTTGCCCTAGCTCCCCAACCGCCCACTGGTGCTAGCACCCCAGTCCATACATGCGGTAAGCACATTTTCACACACCCCGCTCACCATTACCGTATACACACAAAGGCACCATCATTCATCACAAAAGGAGGACCCAGTGGAACATAGTCCATACTAGAAGGTACATGCGTGATTTCCCAATACCACAACACAGGCGCAGGAGCCCGACTAACGCGGAATGCACTAATATTGTTTTCTATAGGTGGATCTGAAGTGTGCACAAGTAGGGGGGGGTTAGGTGTTTGATTGTTACCAACTCAGATAAATATGATCCTGTTGTAAAATAGAACAAGTATATAATATGTATCTGGAATGTAAAACCAATAAAAATTATTAAAAAAAAAAAAGAAAAAGTCCCTGCACATCATCCAGTCCAGTAGAAGCAGGATGTCCCTTAAACAAATTACAGTTTCCATTATCAACTGGCGGTATAGCCCAAACTCATGTAGATGCTTCAAGTTTATCACAAGCCTGAACTTCTTGATTTTTCTTTTAGAACAGAAATAGATTGCTAAGAAACCCCCTGGGATGCCAGGAGCACTGTGCTTTTACTCATTTTAAAGGGAGTTCATTGACTTCTGTAGATATCAAATCTGCCCACTTCTTGAGAGACCTTCATTAGAAGTGTCAGTCTGTCCTAGGAAGGAGTTGCACAAACGTTTATCTAGAAGTCATTCACTGTCTGAAGAACCCCTGGATCTCTGGAAATACTTTGCCATTCCTGCACAAAAAGAGCTAACCTGCAAAAGGAAGAGACTGCACCCTTATCTTGTCTTACCCATCCCCTTGCTTGTCCTCCATAGTAAGCAAAGCCAAATCATCCAGCCCTTCTCTGGGGCAAGAACACAGGCCTGGTATAATTAAATTGGCAGATATTCTAGGATTTGATGAGGGAATGGGCAGCCAGCGAAATGACCATTGTATCTGTTGGGTTTGGTAGAGACATGTCAAAAACTCTCATCAATGAAGAGTGGGTACCTTGCACATTTAGTGACATCTCATAACCTACCCATTCCCCCAACTTTGGGTCAGTCCTCAACAGTATAAACCTTTCAACCCTTCATATGACAAAGCAGCATTAGTGTTGTCTAAGAAGCAGATAGCTCTCTGAGCTCATCTAGGTGTAATCTCCCCAAAACCTTTGCTCGTTCTGCTGAACACAATATTCTAGCCAGTGGTCCTAAAGTGCACAACAGTTTATCCTGGCAAGAAGCCTGGGTTTTGTCCACCCCTCTCCTTGGATGTTTATCCCTCCCTTTACTAAATAAAGTAATATTTTTGCATCTTTCACTGGGGTTACCACCACTTTATCTTTAATGGAAGGTCTTGGACATTCTGCTCTAATTTTGGCTCTAGTGACCCTATTCATCGGGCATTTAATTTGCGCTTTTATGAAGCCATATACAAATGATGGAGGGAACCACTTTGCAGAGTTTGGATGTTGTAAAAGAGTGGGGCCAAACTCTGGATTTCCCTCTAAATCCAAAATAACCTCCTGAGGTTTATTAATCTTTGCCTTTTTAGTGATTCCAGGTATATTGTCATAACTCCATCTTGTGCCCAATGTGCTGTGGGTTTTATTCGCCGGGCTCATGTCATCCTTCTCTTGTTGTGTCTCCCTGTCCCAAGCACTCCAAGTCATCCTTCCCTTGTGGCACCTTCCTGTCTCAAGCACGGCATGGCACCCCTTCCAGGAAGCTTGAACCATTCAACCTCATGTTCTGTTGATAGGCAAGTTTAGTCTTTTTTGCACCTGCAGATTATCACATGTTTTTAGGACAAGTTACGCTATCCACTGTGATCCACTGAACTGTACCATCATGCACTTGGGTTTCCATTATATTTGTTAATTGTTTCCAGGTACTGTTTGCAAGGCCTCATATCCATCATATCTAACATGAATTTTCCCAGGTTCACTGGAATATTCCACACCTCCACATGGAATACGTGCCATCTGATAGAGACTTCTAGTTGCAGATTCCTTACCTTAGAATTTTCCCCCATGCGTCAGGCTGGATCCGGAGATTTTTCTTCGAGCAATACCCTTGCGCATCGGTAGGTGGCGTCGGTCGACTCCGGAGGCGTCGCAGACGTCGTGGTCGCCGTGATGATGTCGGGAGTAGTATATAGACGCCGCCCTCGCGCAGTGACATCAGTTCTTTTCTTTCTGCGCCACGCGCTGACCCGGAGAGAGCTACCCTAGGTTATTTTTTGGCCGAATTCAACTGTTTTGTCAAGCTTTTTTGATATGACTTTGGTGCGTCGAGAATGTCCCAAAGACCGGGTTCAAGCCTTGTGAGGACTGCCATCGGACGATGTCAGTGACGGATCCTCATTGCATTTGTCTGTGGTGCCTCGAGCGCGACCACGACCCGAAGACGTGCTCCGAGTGTCGGGCCATGCACCCGAAAGCTTTGAGGGAGCGGTCCCTAAAGCTAATGGCGGCCCGGCACTCGACTCCGCGTAGGACTGACAGTGGACCCCAAGTCATGCCTCCTGGGGCTGAGGACAAGAACGAAAAGGCATAGACACTTACACAAATTTGCTGATCTAGCATGCGTGATGTATAAAAGATTGATAGCAATGCACTGGAAAGCGCCTAGAGCACCTGATCAGAAATCATGGCATACCACTACACTGCGTAGGGCCCGCACAGAATATCAAGTACTGAGGAAACTAGCACGGGAGGGGAAACAACATACAGGCTGCAACACCTGGGAAGTATTGGTGTCCAAACTCGAAGCTAAAAATCCGTGATGTGCAACTAATTATAGACATATAAGCGCAAAGATCCTTGCCCTAGCTCCCCAACCGCCCACTGGTGCTAGCACCCCAGTCCATACATGCGGTAAGCACATTTTCACACACCCCGCTCACCATTACCGTATACACACAAAGGCACCATCATTCATCACAAAAGGAGGACCCAGTGGAACATAGTCCATACTAGAAGGTACATGCGTGATTTCCCAATACCACAACACAGGCGCAGGAGCCCGACTAACGCGGAATGCACTAATATTGTTTTCTATAGGTGGATCTGAAGTGTGCACAAGTAGGGGGGGGTTAGGTGTTTGATTGTTACCAACTCAGATAAATATGATCCTGTTGTAAAATAGAACAAGTATATAATATGTATCTGGAATGTAAAACCAATCAAAATTATTAAAAAAAAAAAAAAAAGTCCATGCACATCATCCAGTCCAGTAGAAGCAGGATGTCCCTTAAACAAATTACAGTTTCCATTATCAACTGGCGGGAAAGCCCAAACTCATGTAGATGCTTCAAGTTTATCACAAGCCACAAGCGTAGGTCCCGGTCTCGCTCGAGATGAAGGTCTCGAGAACAGTCGCGGAGTCATCACCACTCGTCTTCTTCGAAGTCCTCTGGTCAAGGTAAGAAGAAGAAAAAGTCGAAGAAGTACCATCGCTCTCCGACTTCACCCCGTCGCTCGGCTGACACAACGTGGGACGAGCGTCCAACCACTAGGCTTCCGTCCTCGGAGCCTACGTCTGGGTCGACTCCGCACTTCCCCGAGTTTCCCGGAGCCGGAGCGACCCCCGCCCAACTTAAAGAGTTTTACGAGCCCATGTGCCTCATTTTTTGGCGGGCCTATCCCGATATGGCGCCTTCAGGACCAAGGGGTTTGGCTGAGGGTCTGTCGGGTTCCGCGCCAAAGGCTTCAGCCCCGGCCACCGAGGTCGCGGATCCACACTGACGCCGGTCGCACCATCGAGACCTTCCCCGGCGCCGGGTCGATTATCGACGCTCCCGACGTTGGTAGTGCCCACTAGCGACGTCGCCCCAATTCTCATCCCCGACGACTCGGAGTCAGAGCGGTGTCGGCCGCCGCCGCCATCGGCTTCGGTGGGCCATATTTGCCCGAGGTCGGATTCAGACCCATTTTCCTATGGGTACAAATATGGGGAGGAATTGAAGGGGACCCTGGACCCTTATGAATACCAGGATGACCCTACTATGGACTGGACACAGGACTTGGGCGAAGCCAGTGGTCTGGATACTTCTCCTGATGCTGGCATGCTGTCTCCTCCTACTGTGGCTACGGCGGAGGGAGATACTTATAGTATTGTGGTTAGTAGGGCGGCTGAGGTCCTTGGCCTGGAGCTACCTACTGTAGAAGTCAGATCTAATCTCCTGATGGAGGTGCTTCAGCCTGGGGCTTCTACTTCGGAACCCCTTCTCCCATTCAATGAGGCCCTCACTGATGTCCTTTTGGGTACATGGTCCAAACCCAACACAGGGGCTCTTGTGAACAGGAGTATCGCTCGCCACCATCGGCCCGCTCTGAACGACCCAAAGTTCCTGTCCCAACATCCTACGCCTGAGAGTCTTGTAATCCAGGCTTCCTCTTCTTCTGGCGTGTTCCATTCTGCACCCCCGGATAGGGAATCCAAAAGGCTGGAACAATTTGGTAAGAAGTTGTTTTCTTCCTCCAGCCTAGCACTGCGGTCTGTGAACAGTGCATGTCTTTTGGGCCATTATTCCCACTCACTGTGGGATACGGTTGCGCAAGTCCTGCCGCAGATACCGGAGGAGGCCCGTGCTATCGTCTCCCAAGCAGTGAAAGATGGGAGAGCCACGGCAAAGTTCACTATTCGTTGTGGGCTGGATACGACCGACTCTCTGGGCAGAACGGTTGCGACGACAGTGGCCTTATGGTGCCACGCCTGGTTACGTACTTCTGGCTTCTCGGGGCATGTCCAACAGTCACTCATGGACATGCCCTTTGATGGCACTCGTCTCTTCGAAGACAAAGCGGACTCGGCCTTGGAGAGATTCAAGGATTCCCGTACTACGGCGTGGTCCCTTGGTCTTTCCTCCGCAACACGCCCACCACAGTCTGCTTTTCATCCCTTTCGTTGACACGGAAGTGGCGCCCTGTTATGTCCTCAACCCAGCCACTGCGCCATGCACGCTGGACAGCCTATGCGTGGACACGTAATCCCACGTGGCCGTGGGACAGGGAACCAGAGATCTGTCCCGCCCGCCTTTGCCCCCGCTGCAGCCTCCAAACCCTCCTAGTCCGTCCCCTCACTCCCGCCCAGTTGGTGGCAGGATCTGCCATCACCTGCCCCACTGGGAACATATCACCAAGGACGGGTGGGTTTTGCAGATCATTCGGAAGGGCTACTCCCTCCCTTTCGAATCTGCACCACCACACATGCCACCATCCTTCCATCATCTTCCGGAGGATCATTTGGTGCTTCTCCACCAGGAAGTCGCAGCTCTCTTGGCCAAGGGAGCTATAGAAAGGGTCCCTGTGCCAGAAGTAGGTTGTGGTTGTTATTCCCGCTACTTTCTGATACCAAAGAAGAACAAGGGCTTACGTCCTACCCTAGATCTTCGGGACCTGAACTACTTACTCAAGAAGGAGAAGTTCAAAATGCTCACCCTGGCTCAGGTTCTGTCTGCCTTGGACACAGGAGACTGGATGGTAGCGTTGGACTTGCAGGACGCTTATTTACACATCCCCATCCTGCCTGCCCACAGACATTACCTACGATTCATGGTAGGTACCGAGCACTTTCAGTTTACTGTGCTCCCTTTCGGCCTTACCAGTGCCCCTCGGGTGTTCACGAAAGTGATGGCGGTGGTTGCAGCTCATCTGCCAGGTTAGGGGTCGCAGTTTTCCCCTACCTAGACGACTGGCTGTTGAAGGCGCCTTCGCCCCGGACAGTTGTCTCCCATCTTCAGACTACGGCGAACCTCCTGCACCAGCTGGGGTTCACTATAAACGTGCCGAAGTCACACCTGACTCCCTCTCAGACGCTCCCTTTCATCGGAGCTGTTCTGGACACACTGCAATTTCGGGCTTATCCTCCCAAAAAGTGAGTCCAAGACATTCAGACTATGATTCTGATCTTTCAGCCTTGGTCTTGGGTTTCGGTGAGACTGACTCTGAGGCTGCTGGGCCTCATGGCCTCCTGCATCCTGCTAGTAACACAAGCCAGGTGGCATATGCAGCTCTGCAGTGGGACCTGAAGTTCCAGTGGGCGCAGCATCAGGGAAATCTCTCCGACATGGTCTAGATCTTGGAGGGGACTGCGAAAGACCTGCAGTGATGGCTTTCGAATCCCGATCGGGTCAACGGCAGATCCCTCTCCCTTCCCCAACCAGATCTCTCTATAGTGACAGATGCGTCACTTCTGGGTTGGGGCGGCCACATGGGAGAGGTGGAGATCAGAGGCCTCTGGTCTCCGGCGGAGTCGGGACTCCACATAAATATGCTGGAGCTCCGGGCGTTCAAGCTTGTGTTGAAAGCACTTCTTCCCTCTCTCAAAGGGAAAGTGGGGCAGGTGTTCACGGACAACACTACCGCCATGTGGTACAACAACAAACAAGGCGGGGTAGGGTCCTGGACCTTTTGTCAGGAGGCACTACGCCTTTGGACATGGCTGGAACATCAGGGCATTACCCTGATGGTTCAACATCTGGCGGGCTCTCTCAACGCCAGAGCAGACGAACTCAGCCACCGACGCACTGTCGATCACAAATGGCGTCTCCAGCCAGAGGTGGTTCAAGGTCTCTTTCTCAAGTGGGGAGAGCCTTGATTAGATCTGTTCGCCTCCGCAGAGAACGTGCAATGTCAGCTATTTTGCGCGTTGGAGTTTCCAAGGCAGCACTCGCTCGGAGACGCTTTTCGTCTCGACTGGAGCTCCAGCCTCCTTTACACCTTCCTGCCTATCCCTCTTCTGCCCAAGTTCTCAAGAAAATCAAGTACAACTGGGCCCAAGTTATCTTGGTGGCTCCGAACCGGGCTCGAAGAGTGTGGTATCCAAAGCTATTGAGCATGTCCATCGATCCTCCACTCAGACTGCCTCTTCGGGAGGATCTTCTGTCGCAGCAACAGGGGGCGGTCCTCCACCTGAACCTGTTCAACCTCCGCCTTCATGCGTGGAGATTGAGCGGCAACAGTTGACGGCATTTGCCCTTCCACCCGAAGTCTGTAATGTTATCTTGGCAGCCAGGCGTCCATCGACTAAAACTGTATATGCCTGTCGTTGGAAAAAAATTGTGGCATGGTGTACCAACAAATCTGTTGACCCCCTTTCTGCCCCTCTTTTAGAGGTTCTTCTATTCATTCTTTCTTTAGCCCAGCAGGGCTCTGCATTGGGAACCCTTAAAGGGTATTTGTCTGCCATTTCCGCCTTTCTTAGGCTTCCTGATCAGCCCTCACTCTTTAAATCTCCTATTGTGAGTAGGTTCTTAAAAGGGCTCACCCACTTATTTCCTCCCACTCCCTTCATCATGCCTCAGTGGGATCTTAATCTTGTACTTACTTACTTGATGTGTACCCTGTTTGAGCCAATGCATAATTGTCCCTTGCAGCTCCTCACATTCAAAACTGTCTTTCCCTTCGCTATCACCTCTGCTCGCAGGGTGAGTGAGCTTCAGGCCCTTTCTTCAAAGCCTCCATACTTGTCTGTACACCATGACAAAGTGGTGTTACGCACTAGAGCTTCCTTACTTCCTAAGGTGGTTACACCATTTCATGTAGGCCAGTCCATCACTTTACCTACCTTCTACGCACCCCCACATCCTTCCCATGAGGAGGAGAGACTCCACCGTTTGTACCCAAAAAGAGCGTTGGTGTTCTACCTCAATCATACTAAAGATTTCCGGGTGGACGATCAACTCTTTGTTGGCTATGTGGGTTCGAAGAAAGGAAAGGCGGTGCAAAAGAGTACCATCTCTCGATGGGTGCTTCTTTGCATCAAAATGTGCTACGCTTTGGCTAAAAAGCAACCTCCTGAAGGCTTGCGGGGTCACTCTGCCAGACCAAATGCTGCATCCACTGCGTTAGCACACGGAGTTCCTGTCCTGGATATCTGTCAGGCAGCTTAGTGGGCATCCCTGCACACGTTTGCTAAGCATTACTGCCTGGATAGTCAGGTCCGTTGAGACGGCTACTTTGGTCGTTCGGTCCTGCAGGACTTTCTAGTATGATCTTGGTTCGCAGCCTACCACCGAGGATGGCATTGCTTGGGTATCTATTCTAAGGTAAGGAATCTGCAACTAGAAGTCTCTATCAGATGTACAAGTTACTTACCTTCGGTAACAAAATATCTGGTAGAGACATATTCTAGTTGCAGATTCCTTACCGCCCACCCATCCTCCCCACTTGCGAACTGATTTCTAGGGACAGGGATTCCCTCTTTCAGGTCCTTAGCTCTGGTGCATCAATCTCAGTGTTCTTAGCGGCTCTGCGCTCTGGCGTGGAAAGTCGTTAAAAGAAACTGACGTCACTGCGTGAGGGCGGCGTCTGTGTACTACTCCCGACGTCATCACGGCAACCACGATGCCTGCGACGCCTGCGGAGTCGACCGACGCCACCTACCGACACGCAAGGGTATTGCTCAAAGAAAAATCTCCGGATCCAGTCTGGTGCCTTGGGGAAAATTCTAAGGTAAGGAATCTGCAACTGGAATATGTCTCCACCAGATATTTTGTTACCGAAGGTAAGTAACCTGTACTTCTGGAATCATCTTTTCTTCCAGCCTATTTACCCCCTCTAAATTGCATCAGCGCTTGGCCTCATTCCAGTCCTGTGCAAGCATCGTCCCTGCACTCACCTCCTGAGTCGCCTGCAACCTTCCAGCACTGTAGTTGTCCAAGATTTCCTGATGATTCCCTGATCCTGGCTTCTGCAACGCTTCGTGTCTTCCTTCATGATCTACAATTCCACCCCTTCTTGAGCTTCTTGCACCTCAGCCTCCTGTCATCTTGGGATTCCAGTTAAAGTACTATACAAGGCTAAGGGTGTCATTACAACCCTGGCGGTCCAAGACCACCAGGGCTGTTATGACGGAAGCACCACCAACAGGCTGGCGGTGCTTCCCAGGTCATTACGACCGCGCCTTCCCGCCACAATCGCCCCGGCGGTAGTAATCCACCAGGGCAGCGCTGCTAGCAGCGCTGCCCAGGGGATTACGAGCCCCCCTACCGCCAGCCTTTTCCTGGCGGTTTGAACTGCCAGGAAAAGGCTGGTGGTACGGGGAGTCGCGGGCCCCTGGGAACCCCTGCACTGCCCATGCCACTGGCATGGGCAGTGCAGGGGCCCCCTGACTGGGCCCCGTGTAGCTTTTCACTGTTTGCTATGCAGACAGTGAAAAGTGCGACGGGTGCAACTGCACCCGTCGCATGGCCACAACACCGCCGGCTACATTTGGAGCCGGCTCCTGTGTTGCGGCCGAGATCCCCGCTGGGCCGGCGGGCAGAAACTAGGTTGCTGCCCGCCGGCCCAGCGGGGATCTCCAAATGGCTGCGGCAGGGGTGCGGCCGCATTGGCGGCCGCCCGGCTGTCCGATCTCGGTGGGCGGCTTCAGCCACCCACCAAGGTCGTAATTAGAGCCTAAGTGTTTTTCACTCAGGTTAGTGCGCACTAATCCACAGACTAGCAGATATGTTAAAGACTGATTCCTATAAAGTCATGAGCGCGTCTTTGGACAATGGACATTGTTTGAGCATTAAACCCCATGAGGCCCAGCGCTCCAACCTCTTTCATTGCAGCCCTCTGAACTTTATTGCCCCCGAACTGAAAGTTTGTCACTGTGTTTCTTGACAAGTTGTAGCTAGTATTTTGGGAGAACCTTCTAGAGATTAAAGCTGTATCCAAGTCTAAATCTGAATCTGAACTTTGTATGTTCCCGAGTGCCATGAAATCCCAGTTTATTCTTGAAATGATTTCATCTCTCTCTCATGCAATATTTATGATGAAGTCTGTATCGTGTAAACAATTGATAAAGTATTCCGAGTTGAGAACCTATGGGTAATATTGCTTCTTGTTGTTTTTAGTGTACCACACCTGCATTAAAGATAATGAGGTCCAGGGAGTCCCAATCCTACTAGGCAGGGCACAAGGCAGCAGAGCAGTCCTCTCAGTGACACAAGTTCATATTTTCTTGTTTTATCCCATCTCCCTTCCACCTTGGAAGCAGGTGTTGGAACTAGACAGTTTTCATTTGTTTTATTAAGCTGCCCCAGCTGGAACTGCAGGTCCAGCATCACCTCTGTGGTTCGAACCAGATGAGTGTGTGACACATATCATCATTATAATAGCATGTATCATCATAGGATAAATAATCAATGAAAAAATTGTTTATGCCATCATATGGCCGTTTGTAGTGACCACCATCTGAGGCCATGAAAGGGTCATACCAACTGGACACAAGGTCCAAATCACCACATGGAATTGAACCGTCACTTGTCAATTCATGCTCATAACCAATTTGCTCCACCAGGTGCTGCTTGCTTTTTGATATCTTCTTTGCCTCCCCCCCCCCCCATCATAGGCCTGGTTAGAGAGCTACATATGGTGGTTGCCACTGAACTGCATATATCAGAAGCCACATACTAAAAAGAGAAGGAAACTGAGAATCTAAAAACTCACATGAGTTTCTCTTAAATATTTCCTCCTCAGTTTCTTCAATATTCTCTGTGTGGTCCTTGCCACTGTTATTCTCTATAATGATCTTCTGATAAATATACCCAGGATTCTGAACCCCAACAAAGTAAGTATATATATATATATATATATATATATATATATATATATATATATATATAAATATATATATTATTGCCATTACATCGCCAGCTTCCAGCCACTTCCTTACGGCGAGCCTGCGGTAGGGTGGCGAACCCTATTGAATCAACGAACCAGCGTTGCCTATTTCCGAAGTATATCGGCAAACACAGACAACATACCGCGGCTCCAATAAACACAGCGTTTATTTAAATGCAAGTGACAGCATAAAATACCCAACGCATTTCGGAGCATTCGCTCCTTGCTCACGGGTGCAAATAAATCCAAATCATTTGTTACTTAGTGACGCTTATAAAATGAACTCCAACTGAATAACTAACATAGATGACAGACAAGCACATTTTCTTAAAACATTGAAAAACATGTCGGCCATATTGGAACATTGCAACTTCTTATATTGATTCAGCCTAACCAATATAAATGTATCTATGTACACATATGCTATAGGTTCACTGAACAGAATAACACAATACAAGTCAATATAGAATGGCTCCAAATTATTGAATATTGATCAAAAGAATATTAATTACAATACAGATAATAATTATTCATATCGGCCAAAAAGACTGATAATTAATCTACCATTTTAACTTTTATCATGAATACATCCATTGTGGCTAAACAGCCTACAGTATTTTTAATACAGTTACAAATTCATCATCCAGATATAATTTCATGGCTCAATTTCAGCATTGTAATTCCCGTTCTCAAAAGAAAAAATCACATTCCTACTGCAAAATTAGATCCAATCTATTGCAACTTCCACAGACCAAGTGTTAGGCTTCAGACATAATAATTCTCCTGCATTCAATGTTTCAATCACAGCAAAATCTTCACCCTGTTGTGAATAAAAACAATCATCAACATGAATGTCATATTTCAACTCAAAATACAAAAAGAAAAATAGAGTCCAACAAATCTTCTTATTTGTTACATATAACTATTTCTTAGCACCTGAAAACATAGTTGCAGTTCAAATTCAACCTAAATGCACTGATAATTCCTCATCCAAATTCAGTCCTCCTGGATGGCGAGTTGTATATTTGATAATTAGTTTAGAGTCCAGTCTCCTTAATTCCTGCTCCCTGTTGCCACCTCTCATGTGAATCGGAATATTATCTAAGACACAAAACTTTAACAAATTGATATTTTTTTGATGATATAGTGCTAAGTGTCTAGCAATTGGATATTGTTATCCTCATTTGTAACAGTTCTCATGTGTTCAAGTACTTGTTTTTTAGCTTTATGGATTGTGCTGCCAATGTAATATTTCTCACATAGGCAGCCTAATGCATAAACACTAAATTCCGTATTGCAAGTCAATTGTTTATTTATCATAAATGGTCTCATTTGTTTAGATAACTGTATTTCACGACAACTACTGCTATATTTACAAGCTTCACATGAACCACATGTAAAAAAGCCTTGTATGGATGTTTGTCTACCAGTTTCTATAGATTGCACTAAACTATCACACAGTTGATCCTTCAATGAGGTGCATCTTCTAAAGAACATCTGAGGTTTATCTCCAATAAAATCACCTAGATGTTCATCCGTTCTTAATATATCCCAATATTTATTTAGACTGTGTCTCACTTCCCAAGCTTGATTATGGAAAGATGTAATAAACCTGACAGTTTGCATCTCATTGCTCATTACTCCTACATGTGAAATCAACAACTCTTCACGATCGATTGCCATTACCTTTTTACATTCACTGTCAATAACTTTTTGTGGATATCCTCTTTCAAGGAATCTATTCCTCATTATCTTTCTTTGTTTCATATAGAAAATCTGTATCTGCACTGCAGTTCCTTCTGGCTCTGAGCAATTCCCCATATGGAATACTATATATAAGGTTCTTAGGATGGCAACTCTTTGCATGAAGTAAACTGTTACCTGCTGTTTTTTACGGAACAGTGAACTTACTAATTTGGAACATTGAACTTCCAACTTTAAATCACGAAACTCAATACTAGATGAATGAATATGAGCTGTAAATCTCAAATTCAATTGATTATCATTCAGCTGTTTAACAAAGTCGGAAGCCTGAATCTCACTGCCATTCCAAATGCAAAAACTTTTGTCAATATAGCGAACCCAGAGAACGGTATGTTCGTCAAACTGACGGATGCTATACACTATCTGCTCCTCCCATCAACCCAAGCAAAAACCTGCATAGCTGGGGGCGAAGCAAGTGCCCATCACCGCCCCCTGTGTTTGCCTATAGATCTCCCCGACAAGAATAAAGAAATTGTTAGTGAAGCAGATATGCCTCATTTTTAAAAGCATCTCTGTATGTTGTAAGAAAGATTTTGATCTAGCTCCCAGAAAGTATTTACTCGCTTTGATGCCTAAATCATGTGGTATACAAGTGTATAAACTTTCAATATCTAAACATAATAATAAATACTGACTTTCCCATACAATACCATTATTTTTTCTCAAAAAATCACTTGTATCTTTAATGTGAGATGGTAAAGATTGTACAAATGGTTGAAGGAAAAAATCCACGTACTTTGAAGTGTTTTCTAACAAGCTGCCTTTAGAAGAAACAATAGGCCTCCCAGGTGGATTAGTTAGATCTTTGTGCAACTTTGGCAATAAGTATAATACAAGTAATTTGGGAAAATCACATCTCAAAAAGAAATACTCATCTTTCTCAATTAACCCCTAATCCTTCCAGGCACTTAGATTATCTAGCTATTCCTTATTAGCTATTAAAGATTTCTGTTTTGTTGTTACCTCATACTGGTTAATATTATTAAGTTGTCTAAGCCCCTCCTGTAGATATTCTTCTAAGGGCCAGATCACTACATTGCCTCCTTTATCCGATTGTTTTATGACAATATTCTTATTACATTGCAACTCTTTAATAGCTTCTAATTGTTTTCCCTTTAAATTCATGTGCTCACATTTCCTTTTCTTATCAATTCTGTGAAATTCCTGTACCATGAATTTTTCAAATGTATCAATAGATCCATGCATTACTTGGGGACAAAGGTCGATTTAGGTCTAAAGATACCTATTGTCCCACATTGCAAATTAATTTTTAAACTCTCATTAATTAAATTAGTAATGGGATTGCCTACCCAACTACTATCTCCTGTTAATTCCCCCATTATTTGGAGGACTTCTATGTCACCTATTTGTAAATTCGAAGGATTACTTCTAGTTTTTACTTTATCTTTTGATGACCGTGTTGCATACCAGTATCTCAATTTCAATTTCCTAATAAAATGAACTAAATCAATTCTGCTTGATGTATAATCAAAAAAGTTTGTGGGACAGAAGAAAACTCCTAAAGAAAGAACTTCCTCCTGTGTTTTCGTGACAACAATGTTTGATAAATTTACCACTGTCTTATTGTTCACTGATTTGATGCTGTTTGTCCCCTCGAACAAATTCCAATGGAACTTTCGATATCTCTTTGTTTCATTCCGTCTCCTCTGTTGCCTCCTTTGCCTCCTCTTCCACGACCTCTTTAACCTTGTGCACTTCTGCCTCCTTGGGATTTTATTCTCCCTTGTGCCATTAGGTTGAACTCATTAAAAATATTTGATTTTACTCCTTCTACTTCAGACTGATTAGAAACATTACTCTCACTGGTATCACTACCCGTTGATGCCTCTTGAATTCCTTTTACACTTACTGTTAAATATGAAGACGCTATTGTTGTAGTATTTAAAAGAGATAATTGTTCTCCTGTCACTTGCATTTAAATAAACGATGTGTTTATTGGAGCTGTGGTACGTTGTCTACGTTTGCCGATATACTTCAGGAGTAGGTGACGCTGGTTCGTTGATATATATATATATATATATATATATATATATATATATATATATATAACTTTTTTTAATACTTTAAAAACTTTGATACAAGTAAGGCAAACAATAAACTTTCCCTTTATAGGCAATACATTTTAAATATATAGGTGCAGTATAACCGGGCAACGAAAACAAACATGAACATTTATAGTTGCATTGAGCACAAACAAGCACATTTCTGACACATTAAACTAATTCAAATACTAGATGTAAAGAAATGGCTCCTTGTTGCAGTTACCCCCCACTTTTTGCCTGATACTGATGCTGACTTGACTGAGAAGTGTGCTGGGACCCTGCTAACCAGGCCCCAGCACCAGTGTTCTTTCACCTAAAATGTACCGTTGTCTCCACAATTGGCACAACCCTGGCACCCAGGTAAGTCCCTTGTAACTGGTACCCCTGGTACCAAGGGCCCTGGTACCAAGGGCCCTGATGCCAGGGAAGGTCTCTAAGGGCTGCAGCATGTCTTATGCCACCCTAGGGACCCCTCACTCAGCACAGACACACTGATTGCCAGCTTGTGTGTGCTGGTGGGGAGAAAATGACTAAGTCGACATGGTACTCCCCTCAGGGTGCCATGCCAACCTCACACTGCCTGTGGCATAGGTAAGTCACCCCTCTAGCAGGCCTTACAGCCCTAAGGCAGGGTGCACTATACCACAGGTGAGGGCATAGGTGCATGAGCACTATGCCCCTACAGTGTCTAAGCAAAACCTTAGACATTGTAAGTGCAGGGTAGCCATAGGATTATATGGTCAGGGAGTCTGTCAAAAACGAACTCCACAGCTCCATAATGGCTACACTGAATACTGGGAAGTCTGGTATCAATCTTCTCAGAATAATAAACCCACACTGATGCCAGTGTTGGATTTATTACAAAATGCACACAGAGGGCATCTTAGAGATGCCCCCTGTCTTTTACCCAATTGTTCAGTGCAGGACTGACTGGTCTGTGCCAGCCTGCTGCTGAGAGACGAGTTTCTGACCCCATGTGGTGAGGGCCTTTGTGCTCTCTGGGGACAGAAACAAAAGCCTGCTCTGGGTGGAGGTGCTTCACACCTCCCCCCTGCAGGAACTGTAGCACCTAGCAGTGAGCCTCAAAGGCTCAGGCTTCGTGTTACAATGCCCCAGGGCACTCCAGCTAGTGGAGATGCCCGCCCCCTGGACACAGCCCCCACTTTTGGCGGCAAGTCCAGGAGAGATAATGAGAAAAACAAGGAGGAGTCACTGGCCAGTCAGGACAGCCCCTAAGGTGTCCTGAGCTGAGGTGACTCTGACTTTTAGAAATCCTCCATCTTGCAGATGGAGGATTCCCTCAATAGGATTAGGGATGTGCCCCCTTCCCCTCGGGGAGGAGGCACAAAGAGGGTGTAGCCACCCTCAAGGACAGTAGCCATTGGCTACTGCCCTCCCAGACCTAAACACACCCCTAAATTCAGTATTTAGGGGCTCCCCAGAACCTAGGACACTAGATTCCTGCAACCTAAGAAGAAGAGGACTGCTAAGCTGAAAAACCCTGCAGAGAAGACGGAGACACTAACTGCTTTGGCCCCAGCTCTACCGGCCTGTCTGCCCACTTCTAAAGACACTGCTCCAGCGACGCTTTCCCCAGGGACCAGTGACCTCTGAATCCTCAGAGGACTGCCCTGCTCTAGAAGGACCAAGAACCCCTGAGGACAGCGGCCCTGTTCACCAAAGACTGCAACTTTGAAACAAAGCAGCAACTTTGAAACAACTTGCGTTTCCCGCCGGAAGCGTGAGACTTGCTACTTTGCACCCGACGCCCCCGGCTCGACTTGTGGAGATCAATCACTTCAGGGAGGACTCCCCGGTGACTGCGAGACCGTGAGTAGCCAGAGTTGCCCTCCCCCTGAGCCCCCACAGCGACACCTGCAGAGGGAATCCCGAGGCTCCCCCTGACCGCGACTGCCTGCTCCTCAGATCCCGACGCCTGGTAAAGACTCTGCACCCGCAGCCCCCAGGACCTGAAGGATCCGAACTCCAGTGCAGGAGTGACCCCCAGGAGGCCCTCTCCCTTGCCCAGGTGGTGGCTACCCTGAGGAGCCCCCCCCCCCTTGCCTGCCTGCATCGCTGAAGAGACCCCTTGGTCTCCCATTGAAACCTATTAAAACCGACGCGTGGTTGCACACTGCACCCGGCCGCCCCCGTGCTGCTGAGGGTGTACTTTCTGTGCTGACTTGTGTCCCCCCCGGTGCCCTACAAAACCCCCCTGGTCTGCCCTCCGAAGACGGGGGTACTTACCTGCTGGCAGACTGGAACCGGGGCACCCCCTTCTCCTTTGAAGCCTATGTGTTTTGGGCACCACTTTGACCTCTGCACCTGACCGGCCTTGAGCTGCTGGTGTGGTAACTTTGGGGTTGCTCTGAACCCCCAACGGTGGGCTACCTTGGACCCAAACTTGAACCCGTAGGTGGTTTACTTACCTGCAAAAACTAACAAACACTTACCTCCCCCAGGAACTGTTGAAAATTGCACTGTCTAGTTTTAAAATAGCTATATGTGATTTATGTGAAAACTGTATATGCTATTTTGCTAATTCAAAGTTCCTAAAGTACCTACCTGCAATACCTTTCATTTGCAGTATTACATGTAAATCTTGAACCTGTGGTTGTTAAAATAAACTAAGAAAATATATTTTTCTATACAAAAACCTATTGGCCTGGAATTGTCTCTGAGTGTGTGTACCTCATTTATTGCCTGTGTGTGTACAACAAATGCTTAACACTACTCCTTTGATAAGCCTACTGCTCGACCACACTACCACAAAATAGAGCATTAGTATTATCTCTTTTGGCCACTATCTTACCTCTAAGGGGAACCCTTGGACTCTGTGCATACTATTCCTTACTTTGAAAAAGTGCATACAGAGCCAACTTCCTACACTAGAGTCAGGACCTCAACACCCTGAGCCTGTAATTAATGTCAAGCACAATCGTGGACCTCTCCACTCAACAAAAATAGCCAGCAAACAAAACTAAATACTTTGTATTCACCCGATTGAAGCTTTGTATTCACCAGAGTGAAGCTGGAAGTCAACAAATTTGAGTTAACACTGGTCTGCTGGATGCAACTTACAAAAAATGTATCAAAAAACAAAAAAGGGTGTGTTACAACAAAATAGCTTTCCTTGACAATACTATCTCTAGAAGAGGACTTTCCTTAGTGCTACACATAACACAGCCTGTCCAGCACCAAGCAATTCCAATTAAAGTTAGCAACTGCTCTATTCTAAAAATTGCCTGACAGCACCATTTCCCCAAAAATATATTCTGCAGCATGAAATGGTGAAGCCATGTGGGGAAAGGTGCTATTTATACTGGGTTTGATTGGTTGTCTTTGTTATCACGTTCAGCTGGGTCTACAGGATTGTGACTGTTGCAGTGCATGTACTTGCTATGTGAATTAACACTAAGAATAGAGACTGCATAAAATGAGCCCCAATTTTATGTTCAGAAGCATCTGTTTGAAAAATTGATTCTTTCCCATAGTCTGGTGCTTTTAGGACAGGTGCTGGGCATGTAGTCTCTTTCAGGGTGTCTACAATAAGGCCTTTTGGCTTCCTGTGGTCCAGATTACCTTCTTAGGCCGCTTTTTGGAGGTAAGCTCAGTGTGATGGAGCACAATGGTACCATACCCCTTAATAAACCTCCTATAATATGCAGTGAGCCAAGGAAAGACCTGGCGTGGGTCTGGGTCTTGGGAGCCTCCAAATCCAGGATGGTCTGGATTGGGAGGCTCCTAATCCAGAATGGTCTGGATTTTGATATGGAGAGGTCTCACTTGGCCTCCACCTACAAGGTGGCCCAAGTAGACAACTAAACTCAGTCCTATCTGGCACTTGCTGACCTTGATAGTTAGGCCTGCCTGCAGCAGGGCCTAAAGTACTTCTCTCAGGTGGACCAGGTTATCCTCCCAGGTTGAACTAAATACAGCAATTTCCTCCATATATGCTGCACTAAAGTTGTCCAGACCTGAAAGAACTCTATTCACCAACATTTGAAAAGTGACAGCTGCATTTTATCAAGCCAAGAGGGATCACTTAAAATTGAAAGTGTCCTATTGGGGTTGAAAAAGCAGATCTCTCCTTTGCTTCCTGTGTGAATCCAGTCTGCCAATACCTTGATGTTAAATCAAAAGAACTTAGGTTGCATCAAACTTGTCTATGAGCTCATCTGCTCTTGGTATGGGGTGTTCATCAGTTTTAGTGACTGCATTTAAACCCCGTTAATTCACACAAAACCTAATTTCTGGTTTGGCAACCTTTGAGTGAGGTTCGGGGACAAGTACCAATGAGCTGGCCCGGGGACTGTCAGAAAGTGCAATCTTCCCACGCACTAACATCTTGCTTATTTGACTTGATCAAACAGTCTATAAATCTTGTTTTTGACAGCGAGGCTGTCACGTGTGTCTACAGCATAGACCCACCAGGTTGTCTGACCAGAGGTAAAGGGAAAGAGGTCAGCAACTGTCTGAGGACTTACCTACAGTCAGCCTGCTACTGTGCAGTGAGGGTGCCTGACAAACAACACCCTGCACTAAACCATCTTGTGGGTTTGTTGATAGCAGCTAATGGAGGAGTTCACTTTCTTCCACCTGGCCTCCATCAGGGACTATGAGCATGGTCACCTCGGCCCTATCTTGGTGTGGTTTTAGGCAATTTACATGAAGAACTCTGTGAGGAGTCATAGCGGTGCTTAAGTCCATCATGTAGGTGACATCCCCTTTCTTTTCCAAGCTGGGATAGGACCTGTCAACTTCTCCTGGTGGGTCCTGGTAGCCACAAGATCCAACACCCATACCATCTGACCTGGTTTGCAGGACTGTCAACCAGTGCTGAGATTTGGTCATACTAGGGCTTGACAAACTCTTGGGTGGCCTCCAGAGTTTTGTGTGCTTTCTTCATGTACTCAACCATACGTTTACGTAGACCCAGTATGTACTCCACTATGTCAAGCTTGGGTTATTTGAAAGGATTCTCCCAACCTTGCCTCACCAAACTTAAAGAAACCCTTACAGGATGGCCAAACAGAAGTTCAAAATGGCTAAAACTCACTTCTGAGGCACATCTCTGTATTCAAATAAAAGGCAAGGTAACAGGACATTCCATCTCCTTCTGGGTTTTTCACTGAGACCCGTTATCATGCCTTTTATGGTTATGTTGAATATCTTAACTAAACAATATGTGGTGGTAAACTTTAGCTCACACCACATTCATCACACATAGCTTTTAGGTATGCAGACATGAAATTTGTCCCTCTATCAGAGACCACCTCTTTAGGAAACCCCACTCTGCTAAAGATGCCAAGAAGGACTTTTGCCACTGCAGAGGCAGTGACAGTCCTGAGGGCAATTGCATCTGGGTATCTAGTGGCATGGTCCACTACCACTAGAATTAAGCTGTTTCCAGATGCAGTTTGAGGGTCAAGGGGACCAACAATGTCCATCCCTGTCCTCTCAAAGAGAGTCCCAACCACTGTGAGTGAAATTAAGGAAACCTTTGGCTTTTCCCCAGTCTTGCCACTGGCCTGACAGGTGACACAGTAGCAGCAAAATTCCTTCAGTTTCTCAGACATCTGGGGCCAATAAAAATGGGCAACCAACCTGTCCCAGGATTTGGTTTGTCCCAAATGTCCTCCTAAGGGGATGGCAAGGGCTAAGATCAGAATGAACTTTCTGTTCTTTTGGGGGAACCACCACTCTTCTGGTTGCCACTGGTTCGGAGTCCCTGGCCTCAGTGTACAGGAGCCCATCTTACCAGTAGACCCTGTGGGTACAAGTGACATCTCCCTCTTTATGCCTTGCAGCTTGCTGCCTAAGGCATTTAAGAATAGGGCATGATGTTGCTCTTGGCATAGGTCCTCTGTGGAGGGTCCCCCAGCACCTAGGAGTTCTGCCAGGTCAGGTCAGGCCAGGCTCCTTCAGCTGCAGTTCCCTCCTCAGGCACCAGGGCATCGCCATCAGGAGAACTGTCTCCCTAGTCCTATGACCTATTTGAAGCTGACTTACCATACTTCTTGCCCTTTCTCTTGTGCTGGGAATCTTCGGCTACTACTTCAGGCTCCAAGTTCCCTTGACTTCCCTGTCATACTGCCTGTGCTGTTGTTGTCACACCCACTCACTCAGGGAGACCCAGCATTTCTGAATGAGCGTTCCTTTCCACTTCAGCCCAAGCAGATGTTTCCAGATCATTTCCCAACAGACACTCCACTAGGATGCCAGGGGACACAACCACCTGCTTTGTTCACTAACCCCTCCTCATTCTAATCTTACCAAGGACATTTGATGGAGCTTAGTCTCATTACCAGCACTGGCCACCTGGTGAGGGACACCAGGTATCATTTGGTCTGGTGAAACCAGTTTAGCTGCCACCAAGGTGACACTGACACCTGTATCCCTCAGAGTCTTTACTTCAGTCCCATTGATTTTAAACCTTTGTCTGTACTTCTCCATGCTTGGAGGTAAGACTGCCAGGGCTTCAGTATCCACCCAAGCCAGGGAAACTGTGTAACCTTTGGCCTCTCCAGAGTAAACCTCCACCCCCACTCCTATGCTGGCCAATCCCTTGACTGTCCACAATTGGGGGACTTTTTGGGGGACGTTTTGGCTCATGCCCAGACTGCTGACAGTCATGGAAAACCACAGCTTCCTTTCTAGGATCCGGGGGCCAGATGTAGCAAAAATAAAAATTGCGACTCGCATTTTGCGAGTTGATGCGACTCGCAAAATGCGAGTCGCAATATCTAATGCCAGAAAAAAAAACGATCCGATTTTGCGACTCGCAGCCGGACTCGCAACGCAGTGTGCGAGTCTGCAGATTGCGAGGTTGCTTTTTGCGAGTGTGCAAAAAACGAACTCGCAATTAGCGAGTAGGTGTCGCAAATTGCGATTTCCTTGAAAATTGCTTGCAGGTGCAGCAGAACACTCCAGAAACCACACCAGAACACTCTGGAAACACTTCCTGGCACATGATGATGACATCACAGCCAGGAAGTTTACAAATACACCTGGGAGGAGGGAGGACCACACCCTTTTATAACTGCCAGTCTTCACACAGAACAAACAGCAGCTGCCATGGAGGGAACCCCAAGAAAGAGGAAGCTCAAATTTTCTGAGAGGGAGCTGGAGGTGCTGACAGAGGAATGCTGTCAGCACCATGATGAGCTTTTTGGGAGAGCAGCCCTCAATGTCCCTGAGGCCACAAAAAAACTACTCTGGCAGGACATTCAGGATAAAATCAATTCCCTGGGTGTGAGCCACAGGACAATCGAGGACATTAAGAAGAGGTGGTATGACCTCCGCTCCCGGGCCAAGGAGAGGGTGGCAGAAAGGCTCCGGGAGATGAGAGGCACAGGAGGGGGACCATCATCTGTGCCACCACCCACACCCCTGGAAGAAAGGGTGGAAGGAACATTGGACCAGGAGGCAGTGTGTGGATTTGGGGACCTGGACACCTCAGAGCCCGGCACATCAACCGGTGAGTACCATGTGATAAGCCTGTACCCCTATCAATGCCATATCCCCACCCACCATGTACACAGGTGCATGCACAACCAAAATAGCTCCATTTCAGGGTGGAAATTGCCAGAATGATGCATTATGGGAAATGTAGTGAAATAGGCAGTTCATAGGCAAATGTTTATTAGGATGTGTGCAATAGATGGTAGACACTGACAGTCTGTTCCCCATGTCCCACAGGTCTCCAGCAAGACACCCCCAACACCACAAGCACCCAGGCCCAGGAGGACACCCCAGGACCCGCCAGCACCCCCACCTGCACGGTCAGCAGCATCCCTGCAGTAGCAACACCTGCTGCAACAATCACGCCAGAAGCTGCCCCAGCAACAGGCAGGGAGAACACAGGTGGGAGCACAGGGCAGCCACCGCTGCGCAGGCGTCGCAGGACAAGACCATCTGGGCTGCAGTCTGCATCCGGGATACTTCCTCCAACCACCAGTGAGGCACATCTGCTGCGTGGTCAGCGCCTGCAGAACAGAATTTTGGGCAGGATCAGTGGTGTGCTGCACCGCTTTGTGCGAAACAACCATGCAAGCATGCAGCACCTCAACAGACGCATGGACATGATGTGCCAGAACACTGGGGACCTTGCCCTTGCCATTAGGGAACTGGCGGGAGGACTGCTGGCCCAGGCAGAGGCTGGGCGGCGCAGAGATCGGCAGATAATGCACCGACTGGACAGGATGGCCACATCCATCGGCAGGCTCGCCATTAATACAACAGGCCTGTCGAGGAGGACAGTTGGGCTGCAAGTAGAGATGGGCCATTTTGCTGGGGATGTTGCCAGGGGCCTGGGACGTCTCACCCACATAATCGAACTTATGGAGACACGGGAAATGTCGAGGGCCACAGGAGAAACACCCCAAGACAGTGAGGAGGGCTCAACAGTGAGCAGTGTCTCTGCCACTGACAGCAGGGTGCTCAGGAGTGGTAGGCAGAGCACCACGGACGCAGCAGGGACCAGCCAGGCTGGCAGGAGGGGCAGGAGATCATAGATAACACCCAGGACCATTAAATGTGGCACATGGCGTTAATGTGCCACATGACTGGTTGGCATTTTCCTGCCCATAGACAATTTCGACTTGTATATAGTTTCTTAATTACAGTAATAAAACAGTTATTTTTGTTCACTTAACAAATGGAATTTTTGGTCAATAGGTGAGTATGGTGGGAGTTGACACGTACCGTCCAAAATATTGTGTTGCAATGTGGTCCCGTCTCAGTCTGCCTTGATTAGCTATACTCCTATCCCCATGATGGCGATGTGGTTGTTCTTGCTCTTCATCATCCGGATCTGGGTCTGCAGGGGTGAGAGGTAGCCCACGTCGGGTGGCTATGTTGTGGAGGATGGCGCATGCGACCACAATTTTGAAAGCGGTAATGGGGGTGTATTGGAGGGCGCCTCCACTGCGGTGGAGGCATCTGAATCTTGCCTTCAGGAGTCCGAAGATGCGCACTATCAGGTTCCTGGTCCTCTTATGCGCACTGTTGTATTGCCTCTCTGATTCAGTGCTGGGTGTTAAAAACGGAGTCATGATCCAAGGCCTGAGAGCATAGGCACTGTCACCTGTTGGGCACAAAAGTACACTGATAGGAAGTCCCGATAGTCGTGCACAGTGACCTGTGTGTATGTCTGCAAGTGTCTATGGCTCTACCTAGGAGGTAACCGTCTCCGAATTCCCCACGTTCCAGGCGTTGATGTATCCCACTATGCCTAAAAATGTATGAGTCACGGGTACTGCCTGGAAACTTAGCTACGATGTCCGTGATGACATAATGGGCATCACAAACAACCTGTATGTTGAGTGAGTGGGTACACTTTCTGTTGCGGAAAATGTGTTCCAGATTTGCAGGGGGGCATATTTGAATGTGTGTCCCATCTACACACCCTATGACATGGGGAAAGTGGGCAATCCTGTAAAAGTCCAGCTTGGTGCTGTTCATTTCTGCCTCATTCCTTGGTAAGTATATGAAGTGAGACATGTGCGTGACTAAGGCATCTAGGAAGGCCCTGAGGAACCTTGACACTGCACTTTGGGATACCCCACCTGCCACAGCAATGACCCCCTGATAGCTCCCTGAGGCCAAGAGGTGCAGTGAGCATAGTACTTGCACATGCGTAGGAATGGCGCAGCCACGCAGAGTCTGGTGTTCTAGCTGTGGTTTGAGTAAATCTATTAATTCTAGAATGGCTGCGCTGCTAAGGCGGTATTTGTCATAGATCTCCTCTTCAGTTTGCTGAAAAAGAGTCTGCCTGGTTCTATATATCTTCTCCTGTCTGTGGCCCCTCCTCCTCCTCTGCTGGGCTGCGTAGACTCTCCTCCTCACTGCTATCAGGTATATCTCCGCCATCTTGAGTAACCCAGATGGCTTCTGGGTCCCCTTTTATACTTTGGTAATGGTTACCACCTGCTCTGAGTTAGTGGTAAATGGGACATGCAAACTGGGCTTTTTGCGACTAGTCGCAATTTGCGAGTTGCAATTGCATAAGGTTTGCGACTCGCAAATTGCGACTTGCTATTTGCGGGTCGCAAAATGGGGTCGCAACGGATGCGACTCGCAAACGGGTCCCATCGATTTTTGCGAGTCGGAAATGGGCTTTTTGCATCCCATTTCCGATTTTGCACTGTCGCAAATTGCGATTCTGCCCGTTTGCGAGTCGCAAACCTTTGCTACATCTGGCCCCCGGTTCTTACCCTGGTACCTCTTACTTTTGTACTGGGAAGAGTCTCGGGGCCAACCCTCCTTGGAAGAATTTTGTGGGCCTATACAGAACGCTGTCTTTTTATCCTTGTTGTTGCTCACCTTTTTCCCCTCCTTGGAAGTCTGAGCACCCTTTTTGTGGTCACTTCCACCACTTGCCTTCTTGCACACCCTGATTCTGAGCCACTTGTCAGCTATCGTCCCCAGCTCTCCAGGAAAAGACAACTTTGAGTCCACTAGATGCTGACACAATTTCTCTATGATACAGTTAGTCAAAATGTACTTTTTTATAATTAAATTATTTAGCCCATCATAAGTGTCCACCTCATTGTCTTTTATCGAACCTTCCAGCCTTGACTGAGGAGTCTACAACATCCTCCCAGGTCTGATTTGTACCTTTCTGGGTGTCCCTAAACTTGACTCTGTACTCCTCTGTGGTGAGTCCAAATCCTTCTATTAAGGTCTCCTTCATATGCCGATATACGACTCAGTCACATCCTCATTAAGAGTCAGAACTCTATTTCTGCCCTTCAGTGAGAATACCTCCTACAATAGAGAGACCCATTGTTGGTGACCTATCCTCCTCATTTTGCAGGCCCTCTCAAAGGCTGCAAACCATTTCGCAATGTCATCACTATCACTAAACTTTAGGGCAATCGCTTTGGAGATTTTAGGGTCAAAGGTTTGCTCTTTTTCCCTGTGAACATTGCTGCCACATTATCTCTGGGTTTCAAGCCGATCTTAACCTTTCTTTCTTCAAGGGCCAGTCTCTTTTCCTCGATTTCAAGTCTTTTCTTTTCCTGTGAGAGGAGGTCAACATCTTCCTCAAGGCTGTCTATCACCTTACCAGTAGGAGGCATGCTAGACTGATTTCTACCCCTTCCCACTGGGGGGTCTGAGAAAGGGTGGAAAGATTTGACCTTTACCTTCTTTCCCTCCTCTTCAATTTGGGCTATGGCTTCTTCCTCACCTTCTTCACTGTGTTCCTCTGAGGAGTGGCCATTCCTTTCTAGTCCTGCTTTCTAAACTGAGGACCTTTTCAAGGACCTCCATTATTGCTGTTGCTCTATAGCTAAAGCTCCTAGCTGTGCACAAATACTCTTGGATCACTAATCTTCAGAGCTGGGATGACAGACAGTTCGAGATTCCTATCTGCCTCCATCGTGCACTAACTTTATTTGAAAGTTGGCACCTTTTTTAAACTTTTTAAAATGTTTGGCTCACTTTCTAAAACATTTGGATTACTGTTAGAATGGGGGGTCTACGCAAGGCCCTAACAATTCCAATTAAACATTTACTTGAAAAAACCTGAAAAACTAATTTTTGGTCTAATGTCAATAGTGGATTTATTGTGCAAAAAATCACCAAGTGGTACTGCTAAACACAAGTTCAGGATCCCACTGCTCTAACACCAATGTAGGAAAGTGGAGTATTATGTAGTGAGGATGGCTAGCTCTCACTCACAATACCCCAAACTGGGGTCCTTTGGATTCACAATAATAAATCCCTAGCTCAGTCCTGGTAGTGTGGCATGAAGCAGTCAGGCTTTAACAACATGGACGATAAGTAACTTACATGACTCAAAAGAAATCTGACACCAATTTATAAAATTGGAACAGATATTTATATCACTTTAGATACAGACAAATACAGTATAACCAGAATTAGGGATTTTAGAAGGAAAAATAAATCTGTGCAGTTCATTACTGCCAAACTTTCACATTGCCATTGATGGAGAAAACAGCTAGTTACAATACGTCACTTGCAGGTCCAGTCAAGTGGAAACCACTGGGAGTTCAGGTGATGGGGGTTCCAGGACCAGGGTTTAGCAGTCAGTAATATTTTACCTGGCTCGTAGGGCCCGGGTGCAACGTTGTCCTGGCTGCCCTTAGTGCCGAAAGAGGGAGCCATGGATGCTGGAAAAACACATTTGTGACACTCTTTACTTTTGGGCGATCCCTTTGCGGGCCCAATGACTGGTGATTCTTTGGTTCCAGGAGTGTGCTGGTACTTGTAGACTGCAGGGGACTAGTACCACTAGTCCAAGGGAGTTATGTAGTTGATTTTGGTGCTCAGAGAAGTTTCTCTTTCCTTTAGAACCAGTCTCTGGTCCAGGACAAGTCGCAGTCATGCAGTTGCTGGGTGATTGCCACAGGTGCGGAGTATTGAGCCTCTTCTTTGTGCAGGTCCCGAAGTCGCAGTCTAGGTCTCTACTTTGTCCTTGGTTAAAAGTCGAATCAGATCTGAGGTTCTGGTGCTAGGTGTAGCGGTGCCCCTTAAATCCTAGATTTAGAGGTTTTAGGGGCGTGGGTGCAAGTGACTAATGAGCTACTGGCCCCAGCTGCTAATCTGCCACTGAGGTAACCACATCCGGGGGGTGTCACCTTTTCTTCCAAGAACCCTCTATTTTGCCTCTTTTCAAAATAGCAGAACCTATTCTCAGCTGTACAGACCAGGTGGCCGACCCTAGAGGTGTGGCTAGCCTCCTTGGGGTGTATGCCTCCTGATTACCTAATTTCCCAGCCTACCCAGCTACAAAGGTGCCTGGGGCAGTGGGACAGTTTTGTCATCCTCTGGGGGCCAGCCTACTTGCATTTCAGAGGCGGAGTGGGCTATGAAGCACACCGCCTTAATGTGCCACTTCACTAGCCATCCTGCCAGGGAGAGAGGTGATACCTCCTGCCCAGGCAGGCCTTTGTTTCTGACTCCTGGGAGTGTTCACACCTCCTTGTAGGGGGTCAGATTACTGTCTTGGCTACAGCAACTGGCACAGGAACTGCTGGGGCAACCAGCTGGACAGCCTTTAAGGTAGCTACCTGGGTGCATGTCACATTAATCTTGACCTTGGGATTGAGTCAGGTTTAATGAGACAAGTTTTTTGATAGTGAACATGGCATACTTCAGCGGGCCATAATGGAGTTGGTGACCTCAGGATGCCCAAGTGCCAGCTTATGTTAGGCTATTGCCCCCTGACCACTTATAGTAGTCCTTAATCAAAAGAGACTACTATAGGGACATATAAGCGTGCAATTGTATGTCCAAACCTTTAATACAATGGACCCTGCTTCCTGTGCTTAGGAGGTCTATCTTAGGAGTGACTGACATATATTAACCGCAGTGTTTTGACCTTGCCACACAAGGTGAGAGCAAACTTGAGTCGGAGCAGTTTGCACTATTCCTACAGTATGCAATGGGAGGCCTTCTGTCATGTGTTTACTTTGGTCACTCAGGTTGGCACATATTGTGCATTAGGTCCTTTTGACCCCTTTAACTCCCATGCCATGGGTACCACTGGTACCATTTACAAGGGACTCATAAGGGGGCTAAAGGCCTTGCCAATTGGGCATACCAATTCACATTCATCATATTTAGGGAGAGAGCACTGGCACTGGCGCCTGGTTTGCAAGCTCCAAGACACTTTCAGAGCCATAGCTGTCACCAATGAGGCAAAAGTGCAGGATGACGATACAAAAAGGGCACTTTGCTACAGGAGACATCCCCTGTACTCACATTTATCAAGAGGCTCCAACCCTATTCAAGTAACTATTAGGCCCACCAACCACCGTACGACACCATGGACCACAACCTCCTGGTTCAGGGTCTCCAGAAGTGCTCTACATTGGGTCAGTTCATTATTTAATGGCCAAACACAAAAAGTGCACTTGGACTCTTCAGACTCACAAGTTACAGTGTGATGTATTCCCAAGCTCTCCAGCCTGCTTTTGGTTCATTTTACATGCATCCCTTACCACTATTGCTGACTCAGTACAATATCTTTTTCCAGATGTATACAAACATCACTCACACGTATATCTGAATAGAAAATAAATTAGAGTGCGTGGCCAATATCACCAACTACCTATAATTCCCCTAAATTTGGATCAGAGAAGTCGTCTTGTCCTGCTTAGTGAAAAAAAGAATCCTAAGAGGACATCTACTCCTCTCCCTTTGAAAATGTTTAACTGCCTAGGAACCCCTCCCTCTACTATTCAGAAAGACAAAAATACGTGGATCTCTCATTTGTCCTTGACACCCAAAGTCAACTGTGTTTTTAAGAACATGAACTTGCACGTCTCAATGTTCCCTAAAATTCTCATTCAACCCGGCCATCTGAGTAAACTAAAAAGATGCTTGGACATGGGACACCCAGACTACTTCATCCTGAACTATTCGGGCCTAACAGCAAAGCATTGTAAGTAAAAACATGAAATGTTCTGCGTCTGAGGGCGTTTTAAAAGTGGTTGGGCCTAGTCCCCTCTCCCTCCTCCGGCAGCTGTCAGCCTGCCACTGAGTTCCAGGAAGGCCTTGCACCGCTGCCCCATGTTGCTCCAGCAGAAGTGATCATCAGTTCGCAACAGCGGCAGAGTGAGGGAGGGAGGTGTGCATGGGGGGACATGAGGGCTTTATGTACCCCAATTGGCTGCCTGTAAAGGAACCGCCGGCTTCATCCCCGTCACAGGACGCCTCCTGTCACAGAATCACCCTGTGCAGGAGCTGCGCACGCTGCGGAGCGCTGCTCCTCCTCAGCCTGTAACCCTGTGACAGCAGGAGCTGAGGGAAGGAGGGGGGGGATGCAGCCTGCAGGGGTTCGGGCAATGCTTCCTCCAGGCAGCGCGTGCTGCTTGATGATGCACACTGTAATTTCTCTCCACGCCTGGGCTGTCAGGCGCACACATTGCGGGGGGTCTCCAGCTGCCGTAAAACGTCGAATAGAAGAGCTCAGTATGAGCTGTGCAAAAAAAAGAACTGAAAGCAAACCCAAAATAAACCAGTGATTATGGATATTTGTGTGTGGTGTTATAGAGAACATGTACCTCGTGGGCATTAGTAGTGCAAGTGTATCTCACACAAGAAATAGGTACGTAAATGGGCAGCAGCATCGTAAGACACACAGACTCGCTCTTTCTCACAAACAATGCAGGTAGCTGTAGAGCAAAATACCCATCACAGATACAGAGACAACAGAGGAATTGCAGGCAGCAGCAGTGCAAACTTCACATAAAGAAGTACTATCTGGGCACCATCATTGCAAAATTAATTCAATTACCCGGTGACACACATACACACACGTGTATGGCAGTGCAAGCTGTCTTCACACAAACAGCTCAGGTAGTGCTGCTAGATACACATACAGCACAGGAAGCAACGGCGTAAGACATTCCCCCAAAACAGGGGGGTAAGCCAGTACATTAACAGAGAAAGCTGAGCCGGACCCAAGCCTGGTTTGGCTTTTAGATCCTAACCCGAGCGAGCCAACAATATTTTTGTCATGTAAATTGTGCAAAAAGCAGCATATAAAAATAAAACAGGGACTCTTCAAAGTTTTTTAAAAAAGTGTATTTTGGTAGTGTTTCATTTCAGACTGTTAGTCTGTGCTGGCGCGTACGTACAGCATCCATTTTAGGACATCCTCATTCCTCACTCCTCATCCCTACTTCTCATTCCTGGTTCACATCCCTGCATCTCATCCATCATCCCTACTTCTCATCCATCATCCCTACTTCTCATCCATCATCCATCATCCCTACTTCTCATCCATCATCCCTACTTCTTATCCATCAGCCCTTCTTCTCTTCCATCATCCTTACTTCTCATCCCTGTGTCTCATCCCTGCTTCTCATCCATCATCTCTACTTCTCATCCCTGCTTCTCATCCATCATCCCTACTTCTCATCTATCATACATCATCCCTACTTCTCATCCGTCATCCCTGCTTCTCATCCATCATCCCTACTTCTCATCCATCATACATCATCCCTCTTCTCATCCATCATCCCTACTTTTCATCCATCATCCATCATCCCTACTCCTCATCCATCATCCGTACTTCTCTTACATCATCCTTACTTCTCATCCCTGCGTCTCATCCATCATCTCTACTTCTCATCCATCAAACATCATCCCTACTTTTCATCCATCATCCCTACTTCTCATCCATCATCCATCATCCCTACATATCCTCATCATCCCTACTTCTCATCCCTGCGCCTCATCCCTACTTCTCATACATCATCCCTACTTCCCATCCATCATCCCTACTTCTCATACATCATCCCTACTTCTCATCCATCAACCATCATCCCTACTTCTTATCCATCATCCCTACTTCTCATCCATCAAACATCATCCCTACTTCTCATCCATCATCCCTACTTCTCATACATCATCCCTACTTCTCATCCATCATCACTGCTTCTCTTCCATCATCCCTGCTTCTCATCCATCATCCCTACTTCTCATCCATCATACATCATCCCTACTCCTCCATCATCCCAGCTTCTCATTCTTCATACATCATCCCTACTTCTCATCCATTATCCTTAATTCTCTTCCATTATCCCTGCTTCTCATCCATCATACATCATCCCTAATTCTCATCCATCATCCCTGTTTCTATTCCATCCTCCCTACTTCTCATCCCTCCTTCTCATCAATCATACATCATCCCTTCTTTTCTTCCATCATCCCTGCTTCTCATCCTTCATTTCTGCTTCTCATCCCTACTTCTCTTCCATCATTTCTACTTCTCATCCCTCATCCCTGCTTCTCATCCCTACTTCTCATCCATCTTCCATCATTCCTACGTCTCATGCCTTAGTCATCATCCCTACTCCTCATCCATCATCCCTACTCCTCATTCCTCATCCCTCAGTCATACCGACACATTTTCAGTTTTATGAAACACACCTTCACACTGATACATATGAAACTGAAACCAGAAAGGTTTTTGGTTGAACTGTAGATGACCTCTATAAACCTTGCTCCAAGAGCTGATTTATGGCACAAACTGGGTCTCCTTGTAGTTCCCACACCAGCAGAGCTTTCTGCAGAGGCCTGTGTAAACAGAAAAACACTTTGTTAAATAAAATGAAATATTGTGCAGCCTTGAATTCACTGGAAACAAACACACAGTTGCATTTCCTCTCCCCCCTCTTCACCCACCATGTGCAATGAGAAGGCTGTTTTTCAGTGAAATAGAATGCAGCTTTCACTCATAACTCTGATTGGCTGTTGCCAACCAATTAGTGTCAAGGTGTGTTTCACAAAACTGGAAATGTGTTGGTATTACTGAGGGATGAGAAATGAGGAGAAAGGATGATGGATGAGGAGTAGGGATGATGGCTGAGGCATGAGAAGTAGGAATGATGGATGAGAAGTAGGGATGAGAAGCAGGGACGATGGAAGAGAAGCAGGGATGGTGGATGAGAAGTATGGATGATGTATGATGGATGAGAAGCAGGGATGATGGAAGAGAAGCATGGATGATGTATGATGGATGAGAAGCAGGGATGGTGGATGAGAAGTAGGGATGATGGAAGAGAAGCAGGGATGATGGATAAGAATTAGGGATGATGGATGAGACGTTGGTATGATGTATGATGGATGAGAAGCAGGGATGATGGAAAAGAAGCAGGGATGATGGATGGGAAGTAGTGATGATGTATGATGAATGAGAAGTAGGGATGATGGAAGAGAAGCAGGGTTGATGGATGAGGAGTAGGGATGATGGAAGAGAAGCAGGGATGATGGATGAGAAGTAGGGATGATGTATGATGGATGAGAAGCAGGGATGATGGATGAGAAGTAGGGATTATGTATGATGGATGAGAAGTAGGGATGATGGAAGAGAAGCAGGGATGATGGATGAGAAGTAGGGATGATGTATGATGGATAAGAAGTAGGGATGATGGATGAGAAGTAGGGATGATGTATGGTGAATGAGAAGTGGGGATGATGGAAGTGAAGCAGGTATGATGGATGAGAAGTAGGGATGATGTATGATGGATGAGAAGCAGGGATGATGGAGGAAAAGTAGGGATGATGGATGAGACGCAGGGATCAGAAGTAGGGATGATGGAAGAGAAGTAGGGATGATGGATGAGAAGTAGAGATGACGGATGAGAAGTAGGGATAATGGATGAGAAGTAGGGATGATATATGATGAATGAGAAGTAGGGATGATGGATGAGAAGTAGGGATGATAGAAGAGAAGCAGGGATGATGGATGAGAAGTAGGGATGATGTTTGATGGATGAGAAGTAGGGATGATGGATGCGAAGCGGGGATGAGAAGTAGGGATGAGGAGTGAGGAATGATGGTGTCCTAAAATGGATGCTGTACGTACGGATATCAGTTAAATTTTGGTTTACCAGGGAGGATTTACCAACTCGTCCGAGCTGTGAGCCCCCGCATCAAAGGCCGATGGGCCTTGGTCGCAAGTGAGATTAACTGTGGCGGCTGCAACCATGCTGGCCGGTATCAGGTGTGCGGCGCAGCCGAAAGGACTACAAGCGTGTGCCGCTGGGAGCCATTGGACACGTTATAGCCTTTTGGAGCACCCGCGTGCGTGGCACCGCTCTTTCCCGCATCGGCGTTCGGCTCCAGATTCAAGATTTAAGATCTGCTTGGCAACAGGCGCCTTGTCGGTAATTATAGTTGTTGGGCATTACATGTTTTTTTCAGTCATTTGGACAAATTTGGCATGATTCCTGAGTAATAACCGGAAAATGTCTTTTGGCCTTCAGTATTTTTCATGTTTTTTTCTCCAGTTTTTACATTATTCCTGGTTAGTTTACATATTATCCAGTTACCACTCACCAGTTAGACCTTGGAAAAGGTCTCAATTCCATATTTTTCTCTGTTATTGGCACACTATAGCATGTAACAACAAAAGAACATTAGAACAATTTGCCAACAGCAAATCATTTAATAAGGATTCTGGTAAATTGGATGTTATAACCGTCCTGGAAAGGATTTTTACCATCTATGGAGAACTGCTAGATTTCCTTTACTTTTCCAAGACTTCCTTTTTTTATTTCCATTATAATCTTTGGAAGGACCCTACAACATAAGAGACTCTAATTGTATATGTGTGTGTGTATATATATGTATATATATATATCTATATATATAGAGAGAGAGATAGAGAGAGAGAGAGAGAGAGACTTTGCATTATTAAGAGACTGTTAAAAGAAGGAGTCATTCAGAATTACTTGGACTGCAAAACAAACTCATGTTGCTAAAGAAACGAATACATTTGTTGTTAATTTGTTAATTTATGTTTTGTGGAGAACATATTCCTTTTGTGAGGAGTTTATACAAGGAATAGTGATTTTGCAAGTAAAAAAGAGGGTTGAGCAGGAAAGTAGTATTACACAAATCTATGCATGAGAATTAATGTGCTATTTTTTCTTCTATTCTTTTTTTCTAGAAAACCTAAATCTAATACAAATGTGGAGTGTTGTATGACAACAGGGAGTGAAAGAAGTTTTGTGAGATCGCAACTTAAAAACATATTTATTAGTAAACTGCTATTATTTGATGCCAATTGTGTTTAGAAAGAATAATAGTGTTTTGTATTTCCTTCGGATCACTGACACTAAAGAAGATGACAACTTTTTGAGATCCCTCGAAGTTTAGCGCAGATCAAGTTCCTTCAACTGTGTCTTTTTATTCTCCAATTCCCATTTCTCCTAAGTGTTGTTGTGACTAGAGAGAGTGATACATATACCCTCCTGGTTATAAAAATGCTTGGGAGACACAGGAATTTGGTTTCCAGAGTATTATTGTGCTCCTACAAGATTCAAACACAACCTTCTTTTGAAGGTCAGCCGCATTCCTACGTGACATTAACTAAGATCTGCACATCAATTAAACAGTCATCACAGTTCAATTATTAATTTTTCAGTCATTCATGAGAGTTGGTGTGAGTTCAAAAGCTTTATAAATCTTTTAGTAGGTTAAATCTTTATTGAATGTGCATAGGTAATCATCAATTCAATTGTAAATCAAATATCAGAGCAAATGCATAAAGAGTGCTTCATAAAGGAAAAGTCCCTAGTCTAAATCTCAGAATGGGATTTGGAATAAGCGAGAAAAAGGTGTCAGCTAGAACCTGTGAAGAGCTCCATATAGGGAGGTTAAAGCATAAAGCTTGAGAATCAAATCTCAAATATCCATCAAGGAGAACTTTCCATAAAGTAAAGTTCATGAAACTCAGTAGAGTCTCTAAGCAGCAAAGATTCAGGCAGCATAAGAGCCTCCTAGAGAAAGCAAGAGAAAGAATGTCCCAGGAAAGTCCTAACCTACTCTAGGAAAATGCATTAATGTAAAACCAAGGGGCATATTTATACTTTCTCTTCGCTGCATTTGCGTCATTTTATTTTTATGCAAATGTGGCGCAAACAACTCCAGATTTACATTTTGACACTAGACATGTCTAACGTAAAAATAATGGAGTTAGCGCAATTTTTTGGATGCGCCAATCCACTTCGTGTCAATGAGATCCAAAAAACAACGCTATCCCCTTAGCACCACATTTATCCCCCCGTGACGCACGGGCGGGAGGCAGACTCAAATAATGGCGCTAAGCTTGCTTAGCGCCATTATTTAACGCCTGGGTCATACCATGCGTTAGGGGACCTGTGGAACCATTTCCATGGCCAAACACCATGGAATGAGCCCACAGGTACCCACACCAAACCCCAGGAAGTCCCCCACCACAACAGAGGATGGGGTCCCCCATCCTAGGTAAGTAGGGTAAGTATGGGTAAGTATTATAGACATTTTTTTAAAGTGCCATTGGGGGCCCTAACATGGGGCCTCCTGCATGGCACTGGGAGCAATGGCTATGCCCAGGGGATGCTGGTCCCCTGTGCTGGCCATTTGGGTGGTGGGCATGACTCCTGTCTTTGCTAAGACAGTAGTCATGTTTTTGGATGGTTGTGCGTCTGGAAATAACGCAAGGCTGGTTGGCGGTATCTTTTTTGCCTCTAACCAGCCTAGCTTCATTTTTTATTGTTCAAATTTCTTTATTATGGGTTTTCAGTGTAGGAAAAAAAAAAAGAAAAGCAGAACTGAAAGGGTGTCGCAGCACCCAACAGTCCCCCAGGGACAAACAGGCAATGAGCTGCCCCTTCCCCCGGGTGCGCTAGCTTAAAGTCATGTTTGCAGGACCAGGAATGGGGTCTCTGGCACGGCTACCCTCTGTTCCGCCCATTAGGTAATCTCCTTTTCTTGTAGGCGGAGAAGTCGCAGATATCTAGGGCATGTCAGTTCTCTGAATTACCCTGAGAGCAAGGACAAGAAGGGGTGCCATAGCTCCCTGTAGGAATCTCCCTGTTATGTGAGGGATAGAGTGATCTTTTCCATCCCCAGGATCGACCAGACCCTGTGTAGCCATCCCAGCTGTGTCGGGGTCTGAGGTGTTCCCCAGTGAGTTAGTATGTTTTGAAGGGCCGCCCAAGGCGACACTGATTTGTCGGCCCACATAGATTTGAGGGGAAATGTCAGGGGGTTTGGAAGGCCTAGTATGATGTATGCTGGGAAGCCCGGGAGTTGGATGTTCATGTGGAGATCAATGTCGTATAAGATTCCTTCCCAGTATGAGGTCAGCTTCAGACATTCCCATAAGATGTGGTCAGTGTGCTTAGGCCATTGCACCCCCTCCAGCAAAGAGTTGATCAGGAGCGGTCCATTTAATGGAGTCGAGCCGTGGTGAGATACCAGTAAGTGGCTATCTTTATTGCAATCTCTGTGCTGGTTGCGCAGCGCGCTGTGTGGTGTGCCCTATAATAGATCGCCTCCCAGTCCCCCGGTGTCATGGATCTTCCCAGTTCTGTCTCAAAACGAGCATGACTCCGGATTTTAGGAGTCTTGAGCAAATCATAGAGCTCCAAAATGATGTGTTTGTCTGTCTTCTTGGTCAGCAGCCATTTTTCATATTGTGTATAGAGTCTAAAGGCCTTCTCCCTGATTGAGGGGTGCGATACCCAGTGGCGGACCTGGAGGTAACTCATCCTCTCTGTTTCTGGGAGAGACTGGGTCCTTTTTTTAAAGAGATTATCCCTTCTGCATCAAGCAAATGTCCAATGAAGCGGTAGTAGGGGGCCGTCCAGGCGCGGTAGGCACCGTGGTCCATGCCCGTAGAGAAATCCAGGTTCCCCACAATAGGTGTCAGGGGGAGGAAAAGGAGGTTAGGTTGCTTGATCGGGCTGTTTTGTCCCACACCCTCATGGTGGTTCTGGTGACAAATATAGGCCCCAGGGCCTATGGCAGCATGGGAAGAATGGGATCTTCTAAAGGGAAGTGCCCGCTACTGCACGGTCCATGAACAGCCAGTGCTTGTCCAGCTCTTGTCTAGACCATTCCACCAGGTACCTTAGCTGTGTAGCCTTATAATATTGCCGGACATCTGGGATTCCCATTCCTCCCCTGCGCAGAGATTGACACGCCAGGAGGCTAGTCATTCTAGGTTTCTTGCCCCTCCATACAAAGCGATTAATTTCGCCCTGCAGCGCCTGTAGGGTACCGGAAGGAGGCTCAGTCGGCAGTGCCCGAAATAGAAATAGTGCCCTGGGGAGGACCGACATTTTGATGGCAGCTATTCTGCCAATCCATGAGATGGGATGGTGTCCCCACTTTGCCAGGTCAGCCTTGACCCCTCTCAGGAGGAGCTGGTAGTTCTTCGTTGCAGACTCTGATACTGTCCTAGCTATCTGGATGCCCAGATATGGAACGGAATCCTCCTGCCACCAGAAGGGATGTTGCTCTGCTAATATGCTCACCATCTCCCTGGGAAGCATTAGACTGAGTGCCTAGGACTTTGAGAGGTTTACCCGTAAACCTAACACCATCCTGAAAGGCTCCACCTGGAAGGGAAGTGTGGCACAATGGTTAGAGCGGCAGACCCTGATGCAGAGATCTGGCCCGGGACCAGGGTTAAATTCCCACCTTGGTGGGGCTTGGGCTCAATTCCCTTGGAACAGATAATTCTCGCCTCGGTGCCTAATCTAATTGATGGGTCCCACTCTGTAACTCTGGGCAATAGCTTGCTTAATCTCCACAACGGCCCTCACAGCTATTGGATGCCTGGCTTCACCGTGGGGCTGTCCAGGAGTGGGTGCCTCACAGGGAAAAGCCAAGAGGGGTTCCACAGTGGTATGTGTACAGCGCCTTGAGACCCTAACGGGTGAGTAGTGTGCTATACAAGTGCGAAGTTTACAGTTTTTCACCTCTTCCTGGAGGGCCGGGAGGGCCTTTAACGGGTTGTCAAGTGCCTCTACCACATTGTCTGCCTAGAACGCAATGGTATACTCTTCCCTGCCAAATATAACCCTATGATTTCTGAGTTGTCCCTCACCCTCTGCGCAAAGGGCTCCATATATAGAGCAAAAAGTAGCGGGGACAGCTGGCACCCCTGGCTGGTCCCGCAACCCACTGAAAAGGGAGTGGATGTCACCCCGTTAACTCTGAGGCCCTCGGTTGGTTATATGCACACGCTATCCAGGCTCGGAACCGGGGCCCTAGGCCAAAGTGTTAGAGTGTGGTTTGGAGGTGCGGGCAATAGACTCGATTAAACGCTTTCTCAGCATCTGTGCTGAGCAACATCAGTTTCCTTCCTGCTCACTGTGCCTTGTCTAACGTGTGCAGTAGCCGCTTGGTGTTATCTCCACACTGTCGATTTGGGATGAAACCCAGCTGATCGGGATCTATCAATCAAGGCATTAGCAGGTTCAGGCGGGCAGCAAGACTACCCATAAACAACTTAAAGTCAACGTTTAGCAATGATATAGGTCTGTAGGAACCACACTCAGTGGGGTCCTTCCCAGGCTTTGGGATTACCACTATGGCTGTATCCAGCGTAGGTGATGGCATTTCCTGTGGACCCGTGATATTGTTAAAGAATTGGGTTCGGAACGGTGCCAGGCTGCTACACAATGTTTTGTAGAGAGAGCCAGGGAAACCGTCTGGTCCCCGGGATTTTGAGATCTCCAATCGAGCTATTGCCGAGATTACCTCCTCTAACCTAATGGGGGCATCATGTGGGGCCTCCTCTACGGGCGTCAGTTTAGTCATGTGGGCCTGATTGAAATATTGCAGTGAGGTACCCAGATCAGCCTGTTGGGGTGAGTAAAGAGCCTGATAAAAGCTACAGAAGGCCGAGGCGATCTGAGTATTGCTTGTTACCACTGGTCCCTCTGGGTGCCTAATCACTGCCGCAGCCGTGGACTGCCGCTGAGCCCTAAGCCTGGTGGCCAAATGACGGCTGCATCTGTTGCTGCCCACGTAATAGGAATGACAGAGTTGGAGAGCTGCGTATTCCACCCTATCCATGTCGAGCCCCACTAGTTGTGTCCTAGCTACATTGAGTTGTCTTCAGACCCTCAGAGCCCCCGTCCTCTTGTGTATACTCTCAAGTTCCATCACCTGCTGCTGTAGGTGTGCCCTTTTCTCGCGTCTGATTTTATTATCTGACTCAGATATCGCTATAAGTTCCCCTCTAATTACCGTTTTCAGCCTGTCCCACAGTAGGGAGAGTGGAGTGTCAACCATGTCATTAAATTCTAGGTAGGTAGTGATGGCTTTGGTTATCTGGGCGACCACCTTCAGCCTCATCAGGAGTGTGGACCTCATTCACCAAGGGTGGGGGCCATCAGCCCCGAGGGGGGCGTTGAGCGTAAGGGCGACTGCTGCGTGGTCCGATAAAGCACAGGGCTCAATATCTATGTCACCCATCATCTGTGCGATTTCCTTAGACCCCAAGAAAAGGTTGATGCGGACATAAGTCTGATATGCATGGGAATAGAAGGTGTAGTCTCTAGTGGTAAGGTTCCTGACCCTCCAGAGGTCCTGAAGCCCCCACACCTCCTGCCTCTCCAAGCCTCTCGCAGGCAGAGTCCCGGTCCAACCATATCTGGAAGCGGATCTGTCCCATTCCTTGTGTAAAACTATTTTGAAGTTGCCCTCTATGAGCAACTGCCTGCCGTGTGTAGTCATGACCCCCACGAGAGCCCTGAGAATGAACCCTTCCTGGCCCTCGTTGGGAGCGTAGATAGATGCTAAAACCACTTGGGTACCCCCAAAGTATATTCTATAGGCCAGCCGGCGTCCCTGTATTTTGGCAATCTTGTCACCCACCCTCCCCTGGAAGGAGCGTGATACCAGGAGTGCGAGCCCTGCCACCTTTGTCCCGCATGAGAAGAAGTGTTGTTTAGGGAAAGATCTGGACCACATTCTATGCTGCAGAAATTAGGCGGGTCTCCTGGAGGAGGCATAGGTCCGCTCCTGTGTGTTCTAGATATGAAAGGATCGCTCTGCACTTGATTGGATTATCCAACCCCTTGACATTGAGTGTGACAATTTTAACAATCATGTGGGCGGTATGAGTGGGGTATCGTCAGCCAGTGTGTCCCCATGCGGGTCCCATTATTTCCTCCCTCAAGCAAGTGAGCCTCAGTCTGGATACAGGTCCCGTCCACGTGGCAACTGTAACTGCATATGAATGTCGCGCACACTTCCCTCACCCTTAAACCAAACACATTTAAACAACATAGTCAGACAGCCCAGCGAAGAGGAGCCAGGGTAGCCCGCATAGTCCTGAGGATGTACCTAAGTTCCAGGACCTTGCGCCCCAAGTGATCTGGTGTTCTTTGGGTGCCCTTTTGCCCCCCTCCCTGCCCGATGCGGCTACTTGTCTTCCAGGCCCATGGCCCTCACCCCTTCTCCTTATCTGCCTTCTTCCTGTCCCCATTGAGGGACTGCAGGACTGCTCTTCTTTCTGACACCATAGTCTCACAGTCCGGCTTGGTGCGTCCATGCAGTACAGTCTGCCAATGTGTGCGTCTCCTGTTCTTGCGTTCTGTCTTGGGCAAGCTCTGGCTCTCCACTGAGGGCTCCTCCAGTTGCACAACATTGTAGGCCTCCTTCAGTGAGCGCAGTTGGTGCAATTTACCCTCCCATCTGACAATTAGTCAGAAGGGATGACCCCAGGGATAGGGGACTCTTTTATCTCTAAGGTAGGAGGTGATTGGTCGAAAGTCTATTTTGAATGGTGATAGTAGCCAGGTCCTGATATAGAAGCAGTGTGTGGCCCCAGAAATTCAGGGAATGTTGCTCACTCGCCATCCAAAGTATGCATTCCTTCATGGGGAAGTCGTGGATGCAAGCTAAGATATCTGCTGGTGGTATATGAGGCAGGCTCGGTGGTCCCACTCTGTGGACCCCTAAGATTTGGTGGAAGAGGTCCCATACATAAGCCAGTATGTCCTCCTCTTGGGCCCCGGTTGGTGCTCCCCGGATGCGGATGTTGTTACGCCTCAACCGGTTCTCCAGGTCCTCTGCACGCACCTGGAGTTCGATTTGTTGGTCCTGTATCCGAATTATGTCTTCTTGTAGCTACTCGATCTCCTCGCCTCTGGCCTACTCATGCTCTTCCAGAGTAGCCACTCACTCGGCAACCTCCTCTAACTCTCAGCGCACCACCTTCAGGTGCTGAGATAGGTCCCTCTTCATCGCCTGTATGTCATACCTAAGCGATGTAAAGAGACCCTCCAGAAAGCTCCTTGTGATGGGTGACCCATTGTCCTCATCTGTCTCCTCCTCTCTTAGCTTTCCTGTCACAGGGTTCTCCGCTTCCACTTTGCCAGCCGCTGGCTTGGTCATCATGTCCTTGTCAGATCTATCCCTTTTGGGACGTATGGCCGCCATTTCTCTTCACTCTCTTTGATTGTCCTGTCAGACGCTGCTCTGCTCTCTTCTTCGCGGCGGGCACACAGGTCGCACAAAGCCTCGCCCACGTGGCTCGGTAGCTCACTCCAGTGCCCCGTCGAGCACCCGGGACTGGGCCAATCATGCACACCCAATGCTACCCGACACCCCCTCAGGTCCGCCGCTCCCCGTTGGCCTCACCTGGCTCTGTCCAGCTCTGTTCTTTGCAGTGGGCGTGGGGACCCTAGTTTCCAGCTAGTTGTCTGGAGGCTCCCACTTCCCAGTCCTCCTCAGGCAGGGGGTTGGCACGAACACAGGCTCTCCCGGGCCCTACTCTGCATGGGTAGGGAGCCTCCGGCGACTTCTGCTGGACTCTCGCGGGGCTCGCTGCATCATGGTGGGTCGGGGGCCCGCTCCTCATATGCCAAGGGCTGGGAGGGCCTACTCGATCCGGGCCCAGCCCCTCCTCCACCGCTGTCCCCAGGGCCGCCTCCCGCTGTCCTCACTCCCCGATCGGGCAGACGGACCCTGTTGCTGGCCAAGCTCGTCACCAAGTCCAGATGGGGCCTCCTGGCCTCTCTGTCAGTTCCAGTTCTGCTCCTGGCATTGCGCCTGGGCCTGGACACACTGCTCCATCGCTACTGTCTCTCCTCGGTGTGTCTCAGCAGAGGCAGACCAGGGATGACCCGGGGCCCTCAGACCGCATGTTCCCTCCTTCCTCGCTGGCCGTCCCCTTCTGTGCTTGCCCGTTGCTGCTCTGGACGTGGCTCAGGTGCCAGGGGCGCTGAGGTCCTGGATTGGGGGCCTTCTCCTCTTTACCGGCCCCGGGGTACCTCCGCCCGCCGCTCCTTCTCACCGAGCCGCCAGGCAATTCCTGCCTCAGTCCGCCCCCACCTCCAGGTCCCGGCGTGGGACACCGCTCGCTCCTTCACCTCTCGCTCCACTTCTGGCACCTCACCTGCATGGGCCGGCAGCACCACCTCTCCGACCGCCTGTGTGCGTCTTTCACCAGGGCCCCTGACAGGGAGCAAGCCTGCCGCTCGTGGCATCACTAGTGCTCCAGTGACACCGCCATCTTGAGTCACCCGGGCATGGAGCCCGCATGCTCCGTCCTCCGGGGCCAACCGGAACCTGCTTCGCTCACCCACGTAGCTTGTGGGGTGTGTCCTGGATGCCAGGGGGCAGTGGCCATGCAGTTGTTGCCCCAGGGGGACAGCGAGCAAGGCATACCCCGAAGGAGAGGATGGAGAGGCACAATTGTCCACCCTATCCGTCCGCCATCTTAGCTCTAGTGTCATTTTTTTTACGCAAAACCCCCTTCACCCCTACTGCCACCTACACCCAGCTAGTGTAATTTTTTTACGCTAGCCCAAGCTTAGCACGGCTTGGGGCATTCCATAAATTTGGCATCCGGTTAGCGCTTTGGAATGACGCAAGCCAGTGGTAAACTTTTTGACACTAAACTGCATTAGCGCAGTTTTGAACCAAAAAGTATAAATATGGGCCCAAGGGTTTAAACTTTTGTAACGTGTTTCTTTGTTCACTCAGTCTCGTCCAATCAGCAGATGGTGTCTTCACCGTCTTCCCATAATGGAAACAATAGTTCATGCACAACAGTGTTCAACTGCAACATTTTTATAAGAATTCTAAATCCATGGGTGAGAGTTCTTACCATTGACTTCTGTTAGAGAAAACTTCAGTTCATGGTTAGATTTTTACATCATTCCATTAAATCACAAGCTACCTATTGATTCTAAGAGCAAGCTTGTTCATTTTGAAACATTCAGTGGAAATAAGCTGATACACTTTATTACATTATTATAATCTCACAAAATATGCCTATGGAAAGGTTAAAACTAACTTTTCTTACGCTAAGCCATTAAATCCTCAGCACATTAGCTTCATTGAAAGTTCAACATTTCATATTCTTAACGTAGGTCGAGTTTGCAAACTACAGCATCAGCTTTTCAAGCCTAACAAGTGTAAATGTCTGCCCAGTGCATTTACTTGAATTAAAACATTGCATTTTTGTCGGAGGCCAACAGGTGAACTCTACACGTTACTACATTAATCTTCTTTTCATTTAAAACACTTCCCCAACTGTATCACCACATTCTATAGAAGTGATGGTTTCTAAACATGGCCTTAAAAATAATCATGCCCCAAATGCCCTGATGCCAAGCCATCAGTTCTCATGTGTGCCCTGTTTGTGACCACGGATGATGAGATAGATGGAGTAACCATATTATCTATAAAATGGGTGAAATACGGTAATTGCCTAGGGTCACTCAATTTGGTCAAGAAAGCAAGCAGATATTGGTTCCAGGTCATGGTTGCACAAGACAACAAAATGGTTGTCACTTTCTATCTTACGTTTTAAAATTAAAGCTCAATGCTTTGTCTTTAATTGTTTGAGGAGCTACATTTTATTACTGTATTAAATAAATGTTTTATATGTTAAATCAAGTTGAAACAAGAAGATTTTCTAGAATAAGATGATTCATGGAAGGGCAGGAGAGACAGAAACAACATGGAGGTTCAGCTCATTTTTGCCTTGAGGTTTCAAGAGGATGTTTTCCTGCACCAGAGCTGGGCTTCATGCTCAAGCTGGCTCAAGCCTTGAGGTGCTCACCTGCTTCTATTCCCAACACACACAGGCACACAAAGAATGCTAATATTTGACATGCTAATACGTGAATAACTGGCAAAAGATATACTAAATAAGCATTTGAAAACCCAATGTGTGTGGCCTTGGCAAGCTGTGCTATGGTTATATATATTTTTGTTTTTTTATTGCAAGCATATGTCATAAAAATAAAAGAGAAAGAAAACGTATGTCTAAATGTGGTAGCATGAATACTTACTATCAGGCAGGTGTAACTAGAACAATATATATATATATATATATATATATATATATATATATATATATATGTGTGTATATATATATATATATTTATATATAATATATATATATATAAGGGTACTTTATAGTTAGGAAATAGAATTTTTAAAAACATAGAAACACATTTAAAAAACAAAAGGTTGGGGCGTGAAGATGGTGGTCGCACTCTAGGAGTGCTCCAGACCCTCCGTCATCCGCCGCCATCCCCGTCACTGTACAGCCATCAGCGACGATATGGATGCCTTGTGAGTACCTCTTAGTCTCTCTACACTGAGGGAGAAATGTTTACCTGACAGATTGTTAGGATGTAGGAGGCCTGACAGTTAGAGGCTGACCATGGGTCAAAATGTGAGGCGTGTCTTGCTACTGAAGCCCTGATGGTAGGAGAAGGGAGGATCGGGACCTGGACCCGTCCACCACCCACTCTGAACTGTCTAGAAGCAACTCCCTTGTGCCACGGTTGATTGTGGACCTGGTGGGGGCTCGCACTCACTGAGTGCCACCCAGTCTGACCCATCGAGGATCAGGCAGATGAGAACTGAAGGAGCAGTGCTCCCATTGGGACCTAAGATTTGTGAACAAGGGGCCAGGGAGGAGTATCGGGATCGTCCAGGAAGGGGTTCTGACCCCCTCTTTCACATGCTTACCTGGAGGCTGCCAGGGGTGCTTGACTGCGACATTCTTGCTGCACTGCCTGCCTGGAGGTGGGCCTTCGCCGCTTCACGGGGGCTGCCACAAAGGCCTGCCAAGCCTGCCCCAGGATTCCACTCTGCTCCCGGCGGCCCTGAGAACCGCAGTGTGACCTCTGGGAGTCGTACCTGCTTCAGCACTGTAACTGGCCTCCAGAGCTCTGGCAGGCACCTCTTTCCTGCGTGGGCTTCCTCCATCATGAGGTGAACCTGGAGCTGGGGCCCTGCCTACAGCCCTGAATAAGTCTTGGATGTGGCCAACGCCACCCCCCTGGACTGAAAGTGAGGAGCGAATGGCGGGGGGAGTGAGGAGTGAGGCACGTCCCTTGCTTTGCCTGCCTCTGGCCCCCACTGACTGCCTGGCCCTTGCTGTTTACACCAGGCCCAAATCATCTTTGCAGTTGACCTCAACCAGATTCATTGGTCCCGCTTCCTTGGCTTATCTGATTGCACGAATACCACACAATCAACAATATCCTGTACCGACTGTGTGCTTAAAGTCCCTGCACCGGGACCCTATACATTCATTTGATGTTCCAAGGCCTCTCATATGTTGAAGCAGTGGGGGGAATCCGGGACACCCACGGTCCCGCCAGACCTAATTACCCATCTTTGAAAATGTCCCTATGGACTACACTAGAGGAACCCCATGACCTGAGGAGGGTGGGATACACAGTAGGGGGCGAACACTGGGTGGCACATGTGTCCAACATCTTCGATCACTGACTCTATGTCTCTCCTGTGGCTACCTCATGTGGTCCTTGTGCCCCTTCAACTGCATAGTTCTCACTGGGCTCTGACGCTTCTCACCTCTACAGACATCCCTGCTCTTTGCTTTTGGGGGGGGCGGGGCGTTCCCACATGGACACCTAGCTGCTCGTTCTGCTACAGGCTGTGACAAGCGGGCTGGGCCTACTCACAATGTTCTGAGATAGGCCCCAGCTGGGATAGAAGGGGACAAGTCAGCAAAATCCCACTCCTCCCAGCCCATATCGATAAATTCACCACTCCAACTGGAACACATGGGGGTGATACCATACAAGGCCCTGCTTCCTCAGGGGGAGACACTGATAAAATCTTGCAAATGATCCAGAACTCACAATCAGTGGTCGAGACTAAGCTCAGAGAGGCACAGGTGGATGTGTGTTGTGGGTACTCTAGCACATCCAAGAGCTCGATTGCAGTAAGGTGCTGTTGCTTGCAACATTCAGATTTATTTGAGTATATTTATTACATCATTGAATATCAAGTTTGCAATAACCAATGCTTGTTAAATGCCTCATTTATTATAACCAATGCATGTTGATTATGCACATTGTATCCCACCTTCTAAACTTGTGCCAACTGTAACTGCCAAAACATGTGCTTTTCACAATGTGATCTGTATTGAACATGTGCCACAATCCGGAGGATAATTGCTCATTTCCTTAACAAGCAACCAAATGCCTTTCCACCTGCTCCAACTGTAACTGCCAAAACATGTGTTCTTCACAATGTGATCTCTATTGAACCTGTGCCACGATCAGGAGGATAATTGCTCATTTCCTTAACAAGCAATCAACTACCAAAAAGCACATGTGCACATTTGATTATTTAAGGATGCTTGTGAGTCTGAGGGCTTGCTTGGCATCATACCTATTGCTCCGCTCACCTGCCTTCAGTTTAGTTCCAGTGCAAGTCAAGTTCCTTGTCCTCCAGCCTGCCTCCAGTCATGTTCAGGTGTTCCGTGTTCTCCAACCAGCTTCCAGTCGAGTTCCAGCATTACACGTCCTCCGGACAGCCTCCAGTCAAGTTCCGGCAATCCTCGCCTTCCAGCCGGCTCTCCTATTCCTTCTTCTGCTGATGATCCTGTATTTCCTGTAAAAGAGAAAAAGCAAGACAAGTGAAAAAAAAACAGTTTAGGTTCTTCTGACGTTTTCAAGCAAGTAACTTAATTTCAAGGTAAAGAAAGATTGATCGCTTAATGCGCGCTGCACTAAAGTCAGTTAAACAAAACAGAGCTCTATCTTTTAAATAATTTATGACAAGAACTAGCATGATTTATCATTTGGGTGGGAATCCAAGATACCGCTATACAGAGATTAAGGAAAGACATATTTCCTGTAACAAGCACTCCCCTGAAAATTAGGAGATTGGAAATAGAGTAAGTTTATCAAAACTATTATTGGCACAATATTACGCTAGAACACAAAGGAGCCCTTTTGTCAAGTTGATTGTTTTTGAGTTTGTACATTGCTTCAGAGGCTCTGTGAAAGTATTGTAAAATGAGGAAGAAACGTATTCAGTCTTATAGAAAAGTATGTAAAGAACGCACTATGTTCCTCATTATGACCCTGGCGGTGAGTGATAAAGTGGCGGTGATACCGCAAACAATTTTCACCCGATACACGGCAGAATATTGCAAGGACAACAGGGATGCACCAAGGTGAATGTATTGATATCAACAGCTAATAAATAATCTAGTTGTCCGTGAAACAGATATGTACAAATGTACACAAAGGGACTCTGCCCAGTCCAATGTTCAAAGGGCCCACATGGCCACAGGGCACAGTCCAAGGCCCATCTTGAATCCTGACTACATCCGGATAGAACTCTGCAAGGGCATCAGTTTGCAAGTGGGCAGGCACCTCAGGGGAATGGGGGGCACCTCAGCTGAAGTCAGGAACAAGCCTACTGGTTTTGGAGGGGGCTCCATGCCCATTACTCTGTCCTGAGGAGTGCAAGGACACAAGCTCTCAGGTGGGTGACATTCCTACGGGTTCTGGAGGGGGCTCCATGCCCAGTTCCCTGGGAAGTACAAGGCCACAGTCTCTGGAGTGGGTGACTTTCCCACTGGTTCTAGAGGAGGCTTCATGCCCAGTAAGTCTCTGTCCTGGGGAGTGCAAGGCAACAGCCTCTGGAGTGGGTGAGTTTCCCACTGGTTCTGGAGGGGGCTCCATGACCAGTTCTCTGTCCTGGGGAGTGCAAGGCCACAGTCTCTCAGGTGGGTGACTTTCCCACTGATTCTGGAGGGGGCCCCTCGTGCAACAGCCCCTGGAGGGTGGCCTACATGGCTTCTGCTGGTAGTGATGGCTGCAATGTGGTGACAGCTGGAGGTGCCTCCTGGGCAGCCTCTTCAGGTGGTGATGGCTGCATGTTTGTGGCAGATGGAGGTGCCTCCTGGGCAGCCTATGCAGGTGGTGATGGCTGCACTTCCTCAGCTGGCTTTGGGGGACCGTGACCACTGGTTGTGGTGGAGGTGTCACCCTGACAGCCTCGGCTGGAGTAGAGGGCTTCGTCCTCTCCATGACATGGGGTGTGGAATCCTTACCCTTTCTGGCAGGGGTTGATGGCTTCTTCCCCTTCATTGCAGGTTGCACGTGTTTTTTGACCTTCCAGGCAGGAGTCGAGGGCTTCTTCTCCTTCAAAGCAGGAGGTGCAGGCTCCTTCCCCTTCTTAGATGGAGGTGTGGGATCCTTACCCTTTTTGGCTGGTGGAGTGGGATCCTTCACTGACTTCCCACTATGACTAGGTGGTGCCACCACTGTCCGTGTGGACTGTTTGGCTGAGGCGCTGGGCTGAGTCGTTGGGACCCAGCTTTCACGGGCAGGACAGGCGGGGGGAGGGAGGGAAGAGGTCAAGTTGGGCAAGGAAAAGCTTTTTAGGACGGTGGGGTGGGAGAAGGGAGGAAGGATGGGAGTGGAGGTTGAGGTAGTAGTTGTAGCAGGTGTATGTCTGCTGGATTTGGGTGCAGGCGCATGGGTAGTATGCTGATGTTAGGTGGATGGCTGTTGGGTGTGTGAGTGCTTGCGTTTGTGTCCTTTGGGGGGGGGTACAGATAGGGTGGGAGAGGACACAGGGGACGCGTGAATGAATGTTGTGGAGGTGTCTGCTAGTGAGGTGTGGTGATGCTGGTGGTGGATGTTGGTGCAGTGCATGCAGGTGTGAGTGTGGACATGACTGGAAAGGAGGTGGAGAAGGAGAGGGAGAAAATGGAGGCAGTGGATGTTGTTGTGTTTGCAACTGTCTGGTGTTTGTGTGAGTGATTGTGGGAGGAAGTGTGGTGCTTGTGTTGGCCTGTGCCACTCTTGGGTGTTGTCTTGTGTGCATGCTCGTCAGTATGTGTGCATAGGATGGGTTGGGGTTGAGGAGACTGGGACTAGAAAGTGGTAGTTGGAGGGGAGACGGTAGAAACAGGGACAATGGCTACCATCAGAGAGGAGGCGAGAGCCTGAATCAATCTCTGTTGGGCCGCCAATCCACTGTGGATGCCCTCCAGAAATGCATTGCATTGCTGCATCTGGGATGACAGCCCCTGGATGGCATTCACAATGGTTGATTGCCCTACAGAGATGGATCTCAGGAGGTCAATAGCCTCCTCACTGAGGGCAGCACGGCTCACTGGGGCAGGGCATGAGGTGCCTGGGGCGAAGGTGATGCCCACCCTCCTGGGTGAGCGGGCATGGCCAACTTGCTGAGGGGCTTCGGGGGGGGGGTGGCGCTGGTACGGGGTGGCGGCTGTACCTGCAGCTGGGGTGGCCACAGAGGTATCCACCACCACCAGGGATCTCCTATCGGAGGAGGTATCTGAGTCTGTGTTGTCACCTCCTGTCTCTGCCATGGTGCTCCCCTTGCCCTCCGTCCCACTGGTTCCCTCGGCATCGGTGGATGCAGCTCCCTCTGTCGCCGGTGCCCCTGCTCCTCCGCCAGATGATGCTAATGCACACCAGGACAGGATGAAGGAACAAAAAAGGGGGGGGAGAGAAAAAGGAAACACTGTGTCAATTACTGCATCCACACCACAGTTGGCATCCACAGCACCGTCACAGGGATCAGGCTTAAGCACTATGCATTGCACTGCCAGTGATATGGCTAGATGCTAAGGCAAGATGAGGGCCACACACCGCCAATTGCACCCCTCCTGGTACCCACAAAGCCCTGCCTAAAATGGAATGCTAACAAGCTAGGTTACCTGCATTTGCCATACAACCATTGCCCTAGAGTTGACCACACTGCAATGTCTGGCCTGGCCGTAGGGGCACCCACTAACTCACATCCACAACCCGGATCCCATCCCACCTGCCAAATTTTAGAATAATACCCACCGTACTCATCCCCGTGTGGCTGCTTTGATTCCCTCAAGCGCCCATCCAGCTCTGGGTAGGCCACCGCCAGTATGGGGGTCAGGTTCCGACGAGCACCTCTTCCTCGTTGGGAGGCCATCCCCAGCTGGGCCTCCGCAGTCTTCCGTGCCCAGGGTCTCAGGTCATCCCACCGTTTCCGACAGTGGGTGCTCCGCCTGCCATAGACCCCCCAGGGTCCGCATGTCCTTGGCAATGGCACTCCATAATCCCTTCTTTTGATGGGCGCTGACCTACAGAGGCAATACAGACAGGAGAACACCATTAAAGAAACAGTCCAGCCTGTCACACAAATGGCCCACCATTCCTGTTTCCATCACCATTGGCACACACATCGCCTGATGCACACCATGTACACCACCCCAAGATATTTCCCCAGCCCACTGATGACACAATGCTTGCACACACATCTCCATGCATCCTTCTCACATGCCTTGTGCCCAATGTGTACTCACCAGTTGGTCTGTAGGCCCATACAGCAGTCCGTACTGGGGTAGGACCACATCCACCAGCCGCTCCAACTGCTCCAAAGTGAAGGCAGGGGCCCTTTCCCCAGTCACATGGGCCATGGTGGCTTCCAGACACAGGTCACAGCAGCACACTCAGTGTAAGTGTTCTCCAGTTGAAGGTTAGGAACCAAGTGAGGAATCAGATAGAAAATGGCAGTCATGTCCGTGGCGGTAAACATTGTCATCGCCGGCACAGATCCCCATTGCCCACTATACTCCATAGAGCCCCATATTATCCAATGAGCAATTGCACAGCGGTGCAAGACCGCCTTCCGCCACAACGCCCAACGTCGCCAGAATTACCTCACTTCCACCTGTCCCTAAATACAGGACAGACGGTCACCATTTCAGGGAGGCACTACAGTCATATCGACATTAACTGCGTCACAGATTAGATTGGCACATACCTCGCCATTTACACTGTCCCATAACACAAATGCACCGTGTACACCTAAGTTGTGGTTCCATTGTACAAATTGTGACAGCCTACTCGCTCTTGTGTCCCTTAGATACCTACCGCTGTGGATGAATAAGAGGTGGAGACATACCCCTGTGTACGGACCCCTTGTGGACTTGGCTACACTGGAGGACAGGCACATTATCCTCACCTATAGACTTGACAGGGCCACAATCACAGAGCTGAGCTGTGTCCCCGATTGGAGCCAGACCTGATCTCATCTATCCGTCATCCGACTGGGATCCCCCCTATTCTGCAAGTGCTATCAGTGCTCCATTTTTTGGCAACTGGTTCTTTCCAAGTGACAGTGCGTTTGGCAGCAGTAATATCACAGCCAATGTTCTCAATCGTGCTGGCAAGAGTCTTGTCTGTACTGGTAAAACACATGTGCAGCTACATTTCTTTCCCCCAGGTGGAATATTTGGCTACTGTGAAGGCCGGATTCTATGCAATGGGACATATCCCCAACATTATTGGGGCGAGTGACGGGACTCATATTACTTTTGTCCCCCCGCCAGAATGAACAGGTGTTCAGGAATCGTAAGAGTTTCCACTCACTGAATGTGCAGATGGTGTGCCTGGCGGACCAGTACATCACCCGCGTCAATGCTAAGTATCCTGGGTCGGTGCATGATGCCTTTGTTCTGAGGAATAGCAACATCCCAAATGTGATGGCCCAACTACAGAGGTACAGGGTGTGGCTAATAGGTAAGCCTTGGTCCCCACCCACTGTATGTTAGTGTATACCTTCAGGTGTTCCCCCTATAGGATTGTGTAAGGCTAAATGTGGTTCCTCAATACTTGCAGGTGACTTTGGCTACCCAAACCTATCGTGGCTGCTGACCCCTGTGAGGAATGCCAGGACAGGGGCTGAGGTACGTTATAATGAGGCACATGGGCGAACCAGAATGATCATCGAGAGGACCTTCGGGCTCCTGAAGGCCAGGTTCAGGTGCCTCCATCTGACAGATGGATCCCTGTGCTACTCAACCAAGAAGGTCTGCCATATACTAGTGGCATGCTGCATGTTGCACAACCTGGCCCTCAGACAGCATGTACCCTTCTGCAGGAGGAGGAGACTGGAGATGCCCCTGTGGCAGCAGTAGATCCTCAGGACAGTGAGGATGAAGAGGCTGAGGATAAGGACAACAGAATATCAGTTATCCGTCAATACTTCCAATGACACACAGGTGAGACAGAGCAACTGACCATTCCTATGACTTGGCATGATGGCATTAACTTCCTTTGCATCTCAACTGACTGTCACCTATGGCTTGTCGTTTTACAGATGTTGGTGATATTACAACTGTGTACTGATGTGCTGATGACAGACAGCTACAGGCCCTTATTTCTATGCTCTCATAGTGTTCAGATCATTTGCACTAGATGTGACTGTTTCCATAAATACACAGTTTCAAAACATAAAACACTAGTAGTCAAGTTGTGCTCAAGGGTGTTTACTGTAGTGCTAAGAAATTGAGGAGAAAGTGCAATGGAATGGGGTGATGATGGAGGAAAGTCCAGGGTATTGTTCCAGTCTGTTTGTAGCACAGGTCCAGTGTCCAAGTGGCCATAGGAAGGGGAGCAAAGGCAGTTCAAAGTGGAAAAAGGGACTGTGTGGGACACAAGGGGGACAATCAGGAGAGTCTCATTTCCTGGCAGTGGTCTTGGCAAGTGTCTCTGGCTTTTGTCTGGCTCGCAGGGAACATTTGCGGGGTGGTTTTCCTTCTGCAGGGGGAGGAGTGCTGGTGGCCTGTGGGTCCTGTGACGGGGCCTCCTGCCCACTAGCTGCAGCGGAAGTGGAGGGCTGGTCAATGGGCTAGCTAGTGGTAGGGGCCCGCTGCTGTGCTGTTGCCTCCCTCATGATGTTGGCCATGTCTGCCAGCACCCCTGCTATGGAGATCAGGGTGGTGTTAATGGCCTGCAATTCCTTCCTGATCCCCTGATACTGTCCCTCCTGTAGCCACCTGTTCTCCTGCACGTTGTCCAGGATCTGGCCCATTGTGTCCTGGGAATGTTGGTAGGCTCCCAGGATCTCGGAGAGTGCCTCCTGGAAAGTCGCTTCCCTGGTCCTGTCCTCACCCTGGTGCACAGCAGTCCTCCCAGTGTCCCTTATGGCCTGTGCCTCTGTCCCCTAAACGGTGGGCCCACTGCCACTGACCCCAGGACCCTGATTGTTTTGGGTATAAGGTGTGGACTGGGGTCCCTGTACAGTGGGCACACTGCTGAAGGATGTGTCCTGGGGACAGAGGTTTGGGTATGCTGGGTGGGTGCTATGGTGTTGGATACTGATAGGGGAGGCTGAGTGGTGGACTGGGAGTGGGCTAGGGTGACCGGCTGTCCAGTGGTCCCTGATGGGCCAGGTTGTTGATCAAGATCCTGAATTCCAGAGTTACTGTCATCACTGGGGGCATCTTCTGTAGGGGGACTGGATAGTTGTGCCACCTCCTCTCCGCTGAGATTGGCTGGGGCACCTGTGGGGATGTAAGTGATGTATTATGCTTCATGTCTGTGACATATTGTACATCCCCATCTTCCCCTCTATCGTTGGAGTTTCCCTGCCACCTTTTGCTTGTGTATGGTGATGTACTGTGTAATTGTTAGTTTCCCTATGCTGTGCATGCTTTTGTGATGGGTGTCCATGCAGTGCTGGGAGGCCTGTCCATGCATTGGTATAGCATGCAGGGCTTGGCATCGGGGTTAGTCATATGTGTAGGTGCAGTATGTGGGATGTAGTGGAGTGATGGGAGTGAGGGTGAGGGGGTGAGATGGCATGCAGGTATGGGGGGAGATTAGTAGTAAATATTGACTTACCAGTGTCCAGTCCTCTGGCTACTCCAGCGAGTCCCCAGGATGCAGTAATGCCAAGACTTGCTTCTCCCATACTGTGAGCTGTGGGGGTCCATGGCCAGTCTTCTGTATGGTGAGCTGGTGCCTTGCTGCTATGGAACGTACCTTCCCCCATAGGTCGTTCCACCTCTTCCTGATGTTGTCCCTTGTACTGTGATGCTGTCCCACGGCGTTCACCCTGTCCATGATTCTCCGCCATAGCTCCATCTTCCTTGCAATGGATATTTGCTGTACCTGTGCTCCTACCATGACCCTTAACTCCTCATCAGTGAAACCGGGGTGCCTTTGTGGGGACATGGGTGTTGTGTGGTGTGTGTTGGTGAGAGTGTGTTGAGTAATGTGTCGGGGTGTGTGACGTGGGGTGCGTGAGGGATGTATGGGTGTAAGTGGTATGTGTGTCTAGTTGTCGCAGTGGTCTTGGTGTCAGTCTGGTGGCCATAATTTGTATTCATAAAGGATTGTGGGTAATGTGGGTGTGTGTTTTATAGTGCTGTGGGTGTGGTGTGTGTATGAGTGCCAGGTGTGTGTTTTTAGTATTGGCCAATGCGGTGTTGTTTTGTATGTGGGTGTCCATTTTGAGCGTGGCAGTATGTACCGCCAATGGTTTACCGCCGTTGAATATCTGCTGTGGTGATTCGTGGGTCATAAGGTGATGGACGTTGTGTTGTTGGCATAACGGTATGGGTGTTGGGACCGCCACTTTAGCACTGACCTTTGGGCTGGCGGATTTGTGTGTATGGCAGTATTCCGTCGGATTGGTGTGCGTGTCTCATAATATGGTGAACGGATATTCACCACCGCGGCGGTGTGTTGGCAGCCGTCACCGCGGCGGTAAGCGGAATATACCGCCAATGTCATAATGAGGGCCTATGTGTCAACAACAACTGACATTATGCAATATATAATTCTACAGTAATTTATGCAAGTTCAATGTATTAAAGAAGTAATTTACTGATCTTAAGACCAAGGTCATCCGCATACTTACCCATACACACAAACTCCAGCAATAAATGGAAGACACTGAAAATCGCTTGATGCCGGTCTACAAGTTGTCTCCCGGGTCCACTGTGGAATGTGTCCACAGGGCACTTTCACCCCAACTCCCTCCAGGAGCGTCACCCAGGCCTATGATCGCATGGCTTTTCAACTCTAGAGATCATGACTGCATACTACGAGAGGATCACGCAGATCTCAGATTTCAGAACGCACGAATCCTCATCTTTCCTGATTACACTCGAGGTCCAAACATGTCACTCTTATGAGCCTGTTAAGCAAAATCTGCAAGCCTTACACCTATCCTACATGCTCCTGTTGCCAGCACCCCTAAGGTGATACATGCGGACAAGTTGTACTTCTTATGCACCCCAGAGTCGTCATGAGAATGGTTGACTGAGGAGAGGCAGCTTCATGGAGCTTAGCACTGCGCACCTGTCACCGTACACCTTTTGAGGGAGGGCTGGGCATGTCCAACCTATACTTCTACTACTTAGCACCCCTCCTCCCATCCCAACATCTAGCATCACACCCAGAGCTGAAGCCACAGCGAACGGTCACTTGAAACGGTCCTGCACTAAATCCCGTTGGAGAAAGGGTAGAACAAGACCAGCCTCACGATTGCGGAGTTCTGGCTCCTCAGCACTGCCATCCTCACAATGACGGGAGTGCTCTCCAGATTCTGGCAGAGACAAACAAGTGGCAACTCAAGAAGAGGACCAACTGAGTCAGACAGCTTCATCCCTTCAGGCTTACCAGTGAGCATCTAGAGAGACACCTTTCCTTGGCGTGATACACACTTTTTGATGACAAATCATCATCCTACATGCTGGCTGGCACCGAGGTTATTGTATTTGATGGACCTGGCCCTTTTTACAGGGTCATCCCCAAACGTTTTGCCTCCTTCCTCCTATTTTTCCTGACCTGATGTTGTTGGCTTTTGAACTCTGGGCACTTTACCACTGCTAACCAGTGCTTAAGTGCATATGCTCTCTGTGTAAATTGTACTGTTGATTGGTTTATCCATGATTGGCTATTTGATTTACTTGTAAGACCCTAGTAGAGTGCACCATGTGTGACCAGGGCCTGTAAATTAAATGCTACTAGTGGGCCTGCAGCACTGGTTGTGCCACCCACTTTAGTAGCCCCTTTACCTTGTCTCAGGCCTAACATTGCAAGGCCTGTGTGTGCAGTTTCACTGTCACTTCGACTTGGCATTTAAAAGTACTTGCCAAGCCTAAGACTCCCCTTTTTCTACATATACGTCACCCCTAATGTGTGCCCTAGGTAACCCCTAGAGCAGGGTGCTGTGTGGGTAAAAGGCAGGACATGTACCTGTGTAGATTACATGTCCTGGTAGTGTAAAACGCCTAAATAAGTTTTTACACTACTGTGAGGCCTGCTCCCTTCATAGGCTAACATTGGGGCTGCCCTCATACATTGTTGAAGTGGTAGCTGCTGATCTGAAAGGAGTAGTAAGGTCATATTTAGTATGGCCAGAATGGTAATATAAAATCCTGCTGACTGGTGAAGTTGGATTTAATATTACTATTCTAGAAATGCCACTTTTAGAAAGTGAGCATTTCTCTGCACTTAAATCTTTCTGTGCCTTACAATCCACGTCTGGCTGGGTTTAGTTGACAGCTCCCTGTGCATTCACTCGGACACACCCCAAACACAGGGTACTCATCCTCACTTGCATACATCTGCATTTTGAATGGGTCTTCCTGGGCTGGGAGGGTGGAGGGCCTGTTCCGACACAAAGGACTGCCACACCCCCTGGCAGACAGGATTGAACTGAAAGGGGACCTGGTGCACTTCTAAACCACTCTTTGAAGTCTCCCCCACTTCAAAGGCACCTTTGGGTATAAAACAGGGCCTCTACCCTACCACCTCAGACACTTGCTGGAGAAGAAACCTGAACCAGAACCTGCACCCTGACAAGAAGAACTGCCTGGCTGCCTAAAGGACTCACCTGACTGCTTTCTACAGAGGACTGCTGCCTTGCTGTTGCCCTACTGCCCTGCTGAACTCTTGCCTTGCTGCAGAAGTGCTCTCCAAGGGCTTTGATAGAGCTTGCCTCCTGTTCCCTGAAGTCTCAGGACCAAAAAGACTTCTATCTTTCAACTAGACTCCTGGTGCGCCGAAAAATTTGACGCACAGCTTGCTCCGCGGTGAAAAATTCACTGCACGCCGACCCGGAATGACGTCGCTCGACCCCGCGAGGAAAAGATTGACGCAACGCCTGCGGTGCGACTGGAACGTCCACGCACGACCCGCCTGGACAACGCCGCCCGACTTCCAGAGAGGAAATCGACGCAGCGCCTGCCGTGAGAAAAATATTCCATGCACAGCCCACCGGAACGCCGCGCAGCCGGACAACAAGCCCAGGATTCCACTCACAGACCACAGGGCGTCTGAAAACCCCGCGACCCACAGAGGAGACTGTCCACGCACCAGAAATCGATGCAACGTCTTCCCCGCATGAAAAATAACGTCACAAGTCCGTGTGTGAAGGGGCGAAACCGACGCACACACCATTTTTCCACGCATCTCCTCCTCTGCGGCCCTTTGCGGAGATTTTCCACTCCAAACCAGGTACTTTGTGCTTGAAAGAGACTTTGTTTGCTTTTTAAAGACTTAAGACACTTTGGGGGTCATTACAACATTGGCGGTAAAAGCCGCTTACCGCTGTGCAGAAGACCACCAATATACCGCCCCGGCCGCGGAAATCCGCCAAAGCTATTATGACCCACATCTCGGAATCCGCCGAAATTCAGACACCCACACAAGTCCGCCACACCAAAGGTCAGTGATAAACTGGCGAAAAAAAAACCTCCACCGTCACGTCAACAGAAACACACCCATGCTATCACGACCCACGAATCCACGCGGCGGTCTTTCAACCGCGGTATTCCATTGGCGGTACACACAGCCGCGCAAAAAATACACACACATCTCCAAAACACTGCCACATTGGACAATCCCAAATACACACACCTGATACACATACAAACACCACTCCCACACACCCAACACAATATAAAACACACACCCACATCACCCACAAACCCCTACGACCAAAAATTATTGACGAACGCCAGAGAGAGAGCACAGCATAGACAACCCCACCACACAGAGGCACACGACACCATCACCCACACAACATCCACGCACAAAACACCCCACACCACTACACATCACCACACTCATCACCACATACACCACCCCACACATCACCTACACCACCCCATGGCACGGCAAAGACACCCCAGGTTCTCCGAGGAGGAGCTCAGGGTCATGGTGGAGGAAATCGTACGGGTAGAGCCACAGCTATTTGGATCACAGGTGCAGCACACCTCCATAGCTAGTAAGATTGAGCTATGGCGAAGAATCGTGGACAGGGTCAACGCAGTGGGACAGCACCCAAGAAATCGGGAGGACATCAGGAAGAGGTGGAACGACCTACGGGGGAAGGTGCGTTCTGTGGTCTCCAGGCACAACATCGCGGTACAGCGGACTGGCGGCGGACCCCCACCTCCTCCCCCACAACTAACAACATGGGAGGAGCAGGTCTTGACCATCATGCATCTTGAGGGCCTCGGAGGAGTCGGTGGAGGAATGGACACTGGTAAGTCAAATCTTAACTATCATATCCCCCACCCTACCTGCATGCTATCACACACCCCCACCCTCACCCCCTCCCCCTCCCCTTTCACTCCAACTCCTCACTAATGTACTAATAACACAAACCACCCATCCCAACACCAAGCCCTGCATGACACAACAAAGCATGGACACCCCTCACTAAAGCATGCCCACAGCACATACCCATAACACCCCCCCAGCCATCATCACACAAGCCCCCACACAGGAATGCTATCACTGGGGTACACGCTCACCCACCCATTGCACACCATGACACACACACATGCAATAATAATGCTTTTATACCCCTGTAGGACCACTACCCAACGTCACCAGACAGGAGGGTCCAGACATCTCTACCCCACCCACAGAAGAGGCCCACAGTGATGACAGCAGCTCTGGCCAACTGGATCCAGATGACCAGCCCGGACCATCGTGGGCCTCAGGACAGTCGGTTCCCCTTGCACAGGCACAGCCCAACACTGACCTTCTACCCTCTGGAAACACCAGCACAGCACCCACCCAGCGGGCCCATACCACCGTCCCCAGGACACGTCAATCAGCTGTGTGTCCACCACTACAGGGAACCCAGGATAACCCACCACCCCAACAACAACAGGGACCTGGGGGCAGTGGTAGTGGGCACACGGTCCAGGGGACGGAGGCCCAGGAACACAGGGGAACTGGGAGGGCTGCTGTGCGACAGGGGGCGGACAGGCCAAGGGAACCCACTCTCCACGAGGCCCTCTCCTCCATCATGGGAGCATACCACCACTCCCAGGATACAATGGCTACGGTCCTGGCCAAGTTTCAGGAGACCCAGCGCCTGCAGGAGGAACAGTATTTGGGGTTCAGGGAGGAACTCAGAACCATCAGCTCTGCCCTGGGCACCATCGTAGGGGTGCTGAAGGACATACAGAACACCATGAGGGACACTGTGGCACTTCAAGGGGCCCATGACACTAGCATGGACGAAGAACTGCCCACCACCTCCACCGGCGCTAGTGGACAGGATGCCCCGCCACAGGACCACCACACCAGCACCCCACCCCCTGCAGATGGAGAACCACCCCGCAAACAGTCCCTGAGATCCAGGAACAGGACAGAGCACGATGCCAAGACCCTTGCCAAGAAATGAGACCACCCTGATTGTCATCCCACTGTCCCACTTTGTAACCCTGTCCATATTGGAACTGCCCCAGCTCCACATCCTATGCCCATATGGGCAGTGCACCTGTGAGACTAATAGACTGGACTCTGCCATGGACATTCCTCCACCATCACCCATCACCATTTTACCACCCCCCCCAATAATTAGCACTTCAATAAACACCCTTGAAGCACAAAACAATCTGGAGTCAGTCTGTGATTTTGAAAATGTGTATTAGCAATTACAGTGACAAAATGCGTTATCAAATGTAATGTCAACATACCTATGTCACACTTCACAAGTCCATGAAGGATGCAAGCAGATGACACACGTTGGTAACCACACCTGTGAAACCGTAATGGATATGTACAACTCAGTTACCAAATACTGCTTGAAATAGACAGACAGGATAAAGGTAGAAGTGTGAAAGTACTTGTAGTAGGCAAGAATGTGTTCTCACCTGTGTGTCACTGGAAATATTGCTGGATGACTGAGTCCCTGTTGTCAATGTCTTCTTCCTCTGCTTCCTCCTCATCACTGTCCACAGGCTCCACAGCTGCCACAACACCGTCATCTGGACCATCCTCCTGCAGAAAAGGCACCTGGCGTCGCAAAGCACCTGTCATATGGAGGCACCTGAACCTAGCCTTCAGGAGGCCGAAGGTGCGTTCGATCACCCTCCTAGTCCGCCCATGGGCCTCATTGTAGCGTTCCTCTGCCCTGGTCCTGGGATTCCTCACTGGGGTCAGTAGCCATGACAGGTTGGGGTAACCAGAGTCCCCTAATAGCCACACCCGGTGCCTCTGGAGTCGACCCATCACATAAGGGATGCTGCTATTCCGCAGGATGTAGGCATCATGCACAGAGCCAGGGAACATAGCATTTACCTGGGAGATGTGCTGGTCTGCCAAACATACCATCTGTACATTCATCGAATGATAACTCTTCCAGTTCCTGTACACCTGTTCACTCCTGTGGGGGGGGGGACCAGAGCTACATGGGTCCCATCAATGGCACCTATGATGTTGGGGATATGTCCAAGAGCATAGAAGTCACCTTTAACAGTAGCCAAATCCTCCACAAGAGGGAAAACTATGTAGCTCCTCATGTGTTTCAGCAGGGCAGACAACACTCTGGACAACACATTAGAAAACATAGGCTGGGACATCCCTGATGCCATGGCCACTGTTGTTTGAAATGACCCACTTGCAAGGAAATGGAGCACTGACAGCACCTGCACTTGAGGGGGGATTCCTGTGGGATGGCGGATTGCTGACATCAGGTCTGGCTCCAACTGGGTACACAGACCCTGGATTGTGGCACGGTCAAACCTGTAGGTGATGATAAAATGGCGCTCCTCCATTGTCAACAGGTCCACCAGCCGTTGGTACACCAGAGGATTCCGCCATCTCCTCACATGTCCCAGCTGACGGTGCCTAGGAAGGACAACAGCGACGACAGAGTCAAGCTACTCAAAGGTATGTACCCACAGCTACACAGAACACAAAACATAATCCAAAAAGTTGTCTGTAAGTGTGTTGAGTCCAGGCCTAGGTATGTGAGACGCAGTTGAAAATGAAGCCATGTGGGCCCCTGAAATGGCGGCTGCCTGACCTGTAAACTGGGACAATGGGATGTGAGGTAACTGCGCTGGCGTTGTACACCGTCGCGGTAGGCGGTCGAAGACCGCTGCGCAATGCTGCATTGGTTAACATTGGACCCTATGGGTCCCAGGAGCCAATGACGAAGTGCGCCGGCGGTGATGATACGCACCGCCGCGGACGTCACCGCCACGGACGTGACTGCCATTTTCTATCTGTTCAATCACTCGATACCTGATCTTCGACAGGAGAGGACCTATACTGCAAGTGCTGCTGTGACCTCGGTCTGGAAGAGACAATGGCTCGTGCGTCTGGGGAAAGGGCCCCTGCCTTCACTGCACAGGAGTTGGAGAAGCTCGGGGATGGGGTCCTCCCCCAGTACACGCTACTCTACGGTCCTCCAGACCAACAGGTGAGTACATAGGGTGCAAGTTGTATGGGCTATGCCTGGGTGGAGAGGGCTGGTTGTAAGAAGGAAGGGGGCAGAGTTCTGCGAGCATGAAGGACTGTGAATCCATGTGCCACATGGCAAGGGCAGGGATATGGGCCACTCACTTCGACGTTGCAGTTGGTAATGACTTCTCTTCTTCCCCTGTACATGTCATGTAGGTCAGCGCCCACCAGAAGAAGGCTATTTGGCGTGCCATCGCCAAGGACGTCCGGACCCTGGGGGTCCACCAGAGACGGAGCACCCACTGCCGTAAAAGATGGGAGGACATTCGCCGCTGGAGCAAGAAGACGGCGGAGGCTCAGCTGGGGATGGCCTTCCAACGTGGGAGGGGTGCCCGTCGCACCATGACCCCCCTGATGTTCCGGATCCTGGCTGTGGCCTACCCTGAGTTGGATGGGCACTTGAGGGCATCACAGCAGACACAAGGGGGTGAGTACAACATCATTCTGTGGACTTTGCGCGCAGTGAAGGTGTCTGGGTGGGGGAGGAGGGCTGTGGGTTTCCCTAGGCCAGGGCGAGTTCCGTAGGCTAGGCCCCTCCGTAATGCAGGACACCTCTGTAGAGTGCCAAGTATAGGTATACATGCCCCTGTGTCATTTATGTGTGCTGATGTCCACCATAGCCATGTAGGCCATATCCCGGGAACTGCATCAGTAGAGCCCAACAGTGCGGCGTAGTGCAGGGGGCTGCTGTGTCTGTATTGTCCGCCAACGGTAGCGGTAATACATGCACTCAACCTGTCTTGCTTCTGTCGTCCCCCCCCCTTTTTGTGCTCTCTCTGTTCTTTTGTGCATCAGCATCATCAGGCAGAGGTACAGTGGCACCGGAGCACGAGGGAGCTGCATCCCACATGGCCATGGAGGGCCAAACCACAGACTCTGAATACACCAGTGGGACGGAGGGCGAGGGGAGCTTCACGGCGGTCACCGGATCAGCAACCAGCGACACGGACTCGTCCTCCGATGGAGCTCCCTTGTGGTGGCAGCAAAGTCTGTGCCCCCCACTTCTACAGGTACAGCCGCCACCCCCCCTACCAGTACCGCTCTCCCGGCAGCCCCTCAGCCTTCGCCCCGTGCCCGCTCACCCAGGAGGGTGGGCATCACCTTCGCCCCAGGCACCTCAGCCCCTGCCCCTGTCACCTCTGCTGCCCTCAGTGAGGAGGCCATTGACCTCCTCAGGTCACTCACTGTTGGGCAGTCTACCATTGTGAATGCCATCCAGGGTGTAGAAAGGGAGTTGCAACACACTAATGCATTCCTGGAGGGCATTCATTCTGGTCAGGCTGCCCATCATCGAACCCTGCAATCTCTGGCCTCAGCACTGATGGCAGCCATTGTCCCTGTCTCTAGCCTCCCCCTTCCAACTTCCTCCACCCAGACCCTATCCCCTGTACCTCTGCCTATCCCAAGCATACCATCAGACCAGCCTGCACACACGTCAACACACAAGGTAAGCTCAGGCAAACATAGGCACCACACATCCCACAGGCACTCACACAAGCATCACCCACATACACACACAGCAACATCCACTGCCTCCACTGTGTCCCCCTCCTCGTCGCCTCCCTCCTCCCTCCCAGTGTCGTCTACACTCTCACCTGCATGCACTACCACTACAGCCACTAAGACCCGCACCAGCACACCCACCACCACACCCCGCTCACCTGCACTCACCACCCCCACTACCATTTACACGTCCCCTGTATCCTCTCGCAGTGTGTCTGTGACGCCCCCTCCCAAAGTACACAAACGCAGGCACACACCCACCCAACATCCATCCACCTCACAACAGCCTCCAGAACATGCACCTGCACCCAAATCATCAAAAGTTACACCTCCTACAACCACCTCCTCTTCCTCCACTCCCAGACCCCCTCCAGCTACCCGTACCAGTGTTCCTAAGAAACTTTTCCTGAGCAACGTTGACCTCTTTCCCACCCCCCCCCTCCAATTCATAGGTCCCATACTAGCACCTCAGCCAAAAAATCTCCGGTACCAGTGGTGCCTGTTAGAGGTATGTGGAGTGCACCGGGCACCAGGGCAGCCAGTGTGACACGGAGCCAAAGCACAGCCAGTACCCCCAGTGAAGCACCAGAAGTTGGACAGTGCCCGACGGGACAGGGGGAAGACTCCAGCCGGCAAAGCCGCTCACAAGGGTCCCGGGGGGAGTGTCGAGTCAGCTGTGACTCCTCCCAAGGTGGGGAAGGGGCAGAAGAAAGCGGCAAAGTCTGGGAAGAGCAGCACGGCGGAGAAGGCGGCCATCATCCCCGCTGCCCAGGAGGCCGCCGCCAGCCCGATCGTCACTGGTCAGGAGACCACCGCCAAAGTCAGTGCCCCGGAGGGCAGTCCCATCGTCACTGGTCAGGAGACCACCTCCAGAGTCAGTGCCCAGGAGGGCAGTCCCATCGTCACTGGTCAGGAGACCACCGCCAGAGTCAGTGCCCAGGAGGGCCCCGGCAGCCACAGCCCCGCTGGGCAATGAGGGACCGCCATGGCAAACACCGCTGAACAGGGCAAGCACCGCTGAACAGGGCAAAGACCGCTATGGCAAGCACCGCTGAACAGGGCAAGCACCGCTGAACAGGGCAAAGACCGCCATGGCAAGCACCGCTGAACAGGGCAAGCACCGCTGAACAGGGCAAGCACCGCCAACTCAAGCACCGCTAGCCCATGGGCAGTGACGGAACTGGGACCGTCACGGGGAGAGTGATGCACTCTGGGCACCAGTCCCCCTCCAGAACCAGTGGAGAACAGCATCTACTACCTCAATCCTTAACAGGATGAAGCACTCTGGGCACCAGTCCTCCTCCAGAACCAGTGGAGACTGTCATCCACTTGAGAGACTGTGGCTTTGCACTCCCCAGGATTGAACAGTGGGCACACCACCCACTGTAGAGACTTGAGAGACTGTGGCTTTGCACTCCCCAGGATGGAACAGTGAGCAAACCACCCACTGTAGAGACTTGAGAGACTGTGGCTTTGCACTCCCCAGGATACATCAATGGGCATGGAGCCCCCTCGTGGATCTGGCGTCGTGCACTCATCCCCCTTCCGTTCCCCCTGAGGTGCCTGTTGTATTTCGATCTGATGCCCCTGCAGTGTTCTCTCCGTTTTGCTCAGGTATCGTGTGTGGGCCTCGCCCATGCATTTTGGGCCCAGTGGTCCACGGACATTGAATGGTGCATACCTGCACTACTAATCGTGATGTATATTTTGTTGAATGTGTATATATATCTGTATATATTTGCTTACTGTATTTTGATACATTACAATGGTTGCACTCATTTCCTTTTGTCTTTGCATTCTTCCGGGGGGTTTTGGGGTTGTTACTGTTATGTTTGGATATGCATTGGTGTGTGTGTTGTAGTGGGTGAGGGTCGAGGTGGGGGTTGGGGTGTTGCGTGTGTGTGTGTCTGACTTTTGCCTTCCCCCTCCCCTATGTCGTAGGTGCAGTACTCACCGTTGTCTTCGGCGCCGGCGTTGATGATGATCGTACAGAAGCAGGAAGACTATTGCAGGGAGTATTTAGAGTTCCGGCTCCATGGTGCCCTCGTTCCTCGTGGAGTGTGTGGAGGTGAGCATTTTCCCATTGAAATGGCTGTTTACACCGTGTTTTTATCCACGGTGAATCCGCCCCGGAAAAGGTGGCGGATTGGTAGGTTGTGATACTGTGGGCGGTACTTTGTCTCCCGCCTGCGCTGCTTGTCTGTACCGCCGTGGCGGTCGGAGTGTTAAAGTGGCTGTCTTTGTTGGCGGTTTCCGCCACGGTCATAATTCCCTTTTTTTTCCGCCGGCCTGTTTGCGGTCTTACTGCCGCTTTAACACCGTCCGCCAGGGTTGTAATGACCACCTTTATATCACTTTTCAGTGATATCTCTACAATTTCATATTGCATCTTTTATCGTTTTGACCTGCGAATATCCAGATAAATATTATATATTTTTCGAAACACTGTGTGGTGTATTTTTGTGGTGCTATATTGTGTTATTGTATGATTTATTGCACACATACTTTACACATTGCCTTCTAAGTTAAGCCTGACTGCTCAGTGCCAAGCTACCAGAGGGTGGGCACAGGATAATTTGGATTGTGTGTGACTTACCCTGACTAGAGTGAGGGTCCTTGCTTGGAAAGGGGGTAACTTGACTGCCAACCAAAGATCCCATTTCTAACAGTATTCATCCTAAAAACTGGAGGGGTCCACCACTCCACACCACTTAGTCCACTTTGGTTTTCAGTTGCGGCTTCAGTTATGGGGTGCCAGATGCTTCTCTGGGGAAAATATGAGAAGGGGGCATTGGGGACAGTTGAAATGTGAATATGTTAACAAGGAAATGTTTAATCACTTGTTTTTTTAACTCTGTTTCTTTATAGGTTGTCACACAGATCTAATGCCACCATGCCCGCAGCAACACCTATGCATTTGTTTACTAGCACACCACACCTGATACTAAGGTTCCTCTATGCCAATGATCCCCAGACAGGCTGCAATTTAAGTCACTATAACTCTCATGGCCCCGTACACCGTGATGTCATGGAATGTAAACAGCCTTTTAGACCGGATTAAGTGTTCAGTGACATTGCTCTACACCCAGTGGTTTCACCCCTCCATCTTAATGTTACAGGAGACCCATTTCCTGGGCATTTCTTGTCCATTCCTTCCTCGCTACGGCTTTGATCCTGTATATCATGCTGGCTTTACACAAGGGTTCCACGGGGTAGCAATACTTCCGCGTTGCACCTTACCCTTAGTTGTGAATCAATCCTGGACTGATTGCCAGGGCCGCTACCTCGCCCTGGCAGGGATGTCGGAAGGCCATCCCCTGAACATTTTTTGGTATTTGTGCACCTCCCACTGCGCTCAACTCTTTCCTAGAAACACTCACTGAGATTGTAGCCCACATTCCTCTTGCCTTACTATCATTGGTGGCGATGTTAACGTGGTTATAGAGCTTGCAAAAGATTTCACAGGTCCCCCTTCTAACGCGCAGCATCAGAGAGCTGCTTCCCTATGTAAATGGGTGAACAACCTGGGTTTATGTGACTTGTGGAGGACCTGGAACCCCAGGGACCAGCCGTATAACCATACCTTGGTGTCACACCACTCACATGCACATATAGACATGCTCTTCGTGCCGGATACTGATTTACCACCAGTCTCAGAAATTCAGATACTTGCTTGAGGGATTTCAGACCAGCTCCTTTGCTCGTCAGCTTTGGCCTACCAGACCCCACTTGGTGCAACATTTGTTTGCAGAACTCCTTCCTAGGGATCGTTTTGGCATTTCCTGAATATTATGCTGCACTTTATACAGCTGTTCCACGGCCTGACTCTGAAAAGGCTGCTCCCCTTCTAGATGAGATACCCCTACCTCGCCTAACGATCGTTGGGCATAGGACCAGCCTATTACATTGGATGAGATTGAAAAAGCAATCTCGGCTACCAAGCCAGGCAAGACGGCAGGTATAGACGGTTATCACACCAAATTTTACACTAAATTCAATGACATCCTCACCCCTCATTTACTAATCCTCTATGAAGAAGCGGTTAAGATGGGCACCTTCCCTCCAAACCTCGAGCAGACCACCATAGTGGTCATACCGAAGACACAACCCTTATCTATTTCCTGTGCCGACTACTGGCCTATCCTCGTTATCAATGGAGAGATTAAAATCTATGCAACCCTGCTGGCGAACCACCTGCGACAAGTCATGGTGTCCTTAATCCACCCAGATAAGTGTGGCTTTATGCCTGCCCGTAGCACCAGACACTGCTTGCAGTGTCAAAACGTTGCACTCGCCCTGTGGCATACTCTCCTAACTCCACTGGCCTTACTTCTGATTTATTTTGAGAAGGCGTTTGATACAGTGGACTGGGACTACCTATTCTAAGTTCTGAAGAAGACGGGCTTCGGGCCCCGCTTTCCTTGCCTGATACAACTGCTCTACACAAACCTGACTTTCTATGTGCAGGTTAATGGAGTGGTTTCTTAGGCATTTACCATCTCCAGTGGTACCTGACAGGGCCCCCTCCTGTCCCACCTCCTATTTGCACTGCCCAGAGAGCCCCTCGCACGGGTTATGTGTTGCAACACACAAGTCAAAGGGTGGGAATGGGGCACGGGCCATGAAGACTGCAACGTACGCCGATGATATATTAATATACCTCTCAAACCTGACAGACAGTGGCCTTTGTTGTTTTTACCTCTTACAACTGTTTGCGGATACCTCTGGCTTGACCGTCAACCCGCCCACGTCACTTCTGGTGCCCTGAGACAATGTGGACTGACAAACGAATATACCAATCCGAAACCTCAGCTTCCAACATCTATATATCTGCACAGCTCTTGACTCGTTCCTGACCTGGTCCCTCAACATTACACCGATAGTCCGCAAGGTCAAACGGATCTCAAAAAGTAGCAATCTTTACCATTAAATGTCATGGGATGAATTGCATTATATAAGATAATAGTATTACCCCATTTTTTGTACCTTTTCCAAATTTTTCCCATCAGCATCTGCTGCCACTGGTTTAAAGAAATGGATTCCATGGCCAATGCTTCCCTCTGGGAGACGTACACCGTACGAGGGAGGGCTGGGCATGTCCAACCTATACTTCTACTACTTAGCACCCAAATCCTTGTTATTAATGATTGGCTCACTGGGGGCTGGTCAGCCCCAGCTTACCGACAAGAACTTACCTTGTTGGGTTTCCCTCATATTATGGAGCTGCTTTATAGCGACCCCATTTCTACGAGCATTCCTGAGGTTACTAGGGTGAGGCTTTATGGGTGGAGATCCACACAGGGGCATACAGGATGGTGGAAGGTGTAGTCGCTTTAAAAGGTTTTACCTGATGGGAGACCATAGGAATCACCCTTGTGGGAGGCATGTGGACAGGCACAAACATGGGGGCAGATTTATGAAAAGTGGCACTGCACTGAGTGCAGTGCCACTTTCCCTGAGCCCGTTAGTGCCCCCCTACCGCCACCATGTGTGCACCGTATTTAAAATATGGTGCACCATGGCACAGGGTAGGAGGCAATAGCATCATTCAATGTGACGCTATTGATTTACGCTGCGAGAGTAGCACCAAAATGTTGGCGCTACTCCTGCAGAGTACATAGGGGCCCATTCTAAAAAATGGAAGCCCAAAAGTGCCGTAAAAAAAGGCGAAAGGAAGTCTCATAGATTTCCATGCACCTTTTTTTCAGCCCCCCTAACAGGGGAATGCCCCCTTTGCATACATTATGCCTGGCGCAGGCACAATGTAGCGCAAAGGGTTACAGAGTGGCGCAATGCTTGCATTGCGCCACTCTGTAAATAGGGCACGGGATTTCGGCCTCATTGGGCCACATTAACGTAAAAAATAATTACGCTAATGTGGCACAGGGTGGCGCTAGGGGATTATAAATATGCCCCATGGTATCTTTCCAAGATCTCCAACAGACATGGGCATTATCCAATGTCATAAATTCTTACAGCTGCATCACCAGAATTCAGTCCTATGATCGAATAGGCTGGTCTTCTGGCCAGTCCACAGTGCTACCACTGCTTCCACTTGCCAGCTAAATTCTTCCATATGATCTGATCATACACAGTCATAGCACATTACTGGAAGGCGATCCTGACTGAGCTTTCCATGGTGCTGGGTCAAACACTGGCCCTCTACCCACTTATATTTTCTATTAGGAGTGGGTGAGGGGGTGGGGGATTCATGGGCGGACAAGAGTCTGCTAGGCACCGCCCTAATGGTTGCTAAAAGAGATATTGAGGTGCTCTGGAAGGCAACTGGCCCTCCAGGGAGGAGAGAGGTTGATTGGTGTGCCTAGATAGAAAGGCCGGTGTACATGGCACAAGGGTGTCTAAAAAAACATGCCGAGACCTTGAATAAATGGTTTGATGGTACAGGACACTGAACTGTTGTAACAAAGGGGCTGATCGTCTTATTATGGTAATGTTATTGTATGTATTACATGATATGTACCTGGTATTATGGGTATACACAACCCATGGACAGGGCAAGCTAATATTTATTTGACCTGTAATTGTGATTTACTGTTTCGCCCACAAAACAATAAAAATGTGTTTGTCAAAAAAACAAAAACAAAGGTTACAGGGAAGTTATAGTTAAGATCACAATTCACTCGCACAAAACCACAGAAATTCAGCAGTTATAGTTATGGTTAACTCAAGTAACTATAATTCGTGCCCTAACGTAACTATAACTCAGGAAAGAAGTACTATCAAAGAAAAGTAATAGTCCACCCACCCCGGCTCTGGAGTGGAATTATTTTTAATTGGATGTGCACATATATTATCATAGCAAATGCCGTAACTCACAGTGCAAGAGAACCAGTGCTTGAAGTGGGCTGATGCATTGACCAATGCTGCATACCATGATGGCAAGAAACAAAATATGAATAATAGTTAAACTGACCAGTGATGGGGAGGGCTCACTCAATATGACCATAAACGGTAAAGGTTGTCACTAGGAGAGTCCTGCAAATGAGTATCTCAATGAAATTGTTTTAGAGTATTTTTAAATGTAAGCAATTTTCTTTAATTTTGTAATATCACAGTTCTGATGCTGTACCAAATATTCCATTGTGCTGATGTGAATTCAAAGCAGGTGGTGTCCCAAGTAAAAGGCTCATCCCATTTTTCAGCCGAGAAAGTATTTCTTATGATACAAACAGAGATTTGCATGACTGTCATCTGTTCAAAGTGGAAGAAAATTGAAGGAGAGTAGCATTTATGTCGGCTTTCCTGTAGTTGACTACAGTTTATGATTGTTCAGCATTTTGTGTAGGGTACACAGATTTCACTTGCAGTTAATGTTCATACAACATGTTCTACAAGGTGGGGCATTGCAGAGCAATTGGCCAGAACTTGATGGGGGAGGGGCAACAGCACACGAGATACCCTCAGCCGTGTGTCCTGCTTCAACGCTATGGTGTTTGCTAGTACAAAAGGATTACTGCGTCCTTTTGTAACACGATGCATCTCGGTGACTTACATATCAAAAATGTTCTGTAGGAGGGGGATAGGATTCACAGGAGAACAGAAAGCGGGGGACAAAGCATGCAGGCCTTTGTGTCACCTATGATGCCGAGACCCTTTTTAACCTCACTGAACATGATGTGCCTTCTAGCGACTGAGGAGAATCCCCTAGAGGTACTTCATCCACCGTACGGACAGTAAGGGAGTGGATATTCCATGGATAGATTCTCCTCCAGACTTATGTCTTGCTACAGAAATTCCATTACCACGGAACTCTCAATCATGCTCCTTCCTACAATGTGTGCCTTTTGCCTTTTATTCCACAAAACCAACTTTTAACAATTTGCCAGCCTACATAACACTGTTGCGTGAAATTGTATTTTTGGATCTTATGGCAAGACAGGTAAGGTAATGGGTAATTATGAAATACTTATTTTATTGTTCCACTCTCAGCAACCAGCTTAAAAGAACTTAGAATAAATATACATTCCCCAACAATATAACAAGCATTTTCAATGCAATGGGTCTCGAGTTAGAGCTATTAACGTTGTAAATTCCTAACTGGACTTTTCTTGCCACACAAATTGAAAAAGAAAAGTAATACAGTTGACATGAGCAATCCAGTTCAAAGCGCCACAGCCACCATGAGCATGAGCGCGAAGGAGAGACACAAATAGAAAAAGAAGTTTGTTTGCAGTCAAAAGTATCAGCAGACGTGCAATTATCCATGTAACAGCGCGAATGAGAGACACAAAAAGAAAAAGAAGTTTGTTCGCAGTCAAAAGTATCAGCAGACGTGCAATTATCCATGTAACAGGGTCAACGGCCAAGGCGGTAACAAAACTGCCCCAAGGAGGGACAAACATAAAGCATTTACCAATGATAACAAAGGATTTTTTGAAAGGCAAGCCCATGAACGAGTGATAATCATGGGCGTGCAGTGAGCGTAGTTTAAAGCCCACAAATAGATTACAACAGGCCAGAGTGGTTGCACACCGGACCTAAAAACCCAAAACAGGCAGCCTTCTTTATGTACTGCTGCTCACAAAAATATAAGCCTGTGTGTGAGTATTAAAATATACATTGCTTACGGGTGCATTTCAATTATATTTATGTTATGGTTATGTTTGGGATGTCAACATTTGAGTTTTAAAAGAAAGTACAGATTTGAATCCAGAGTGGATTACAAACAGATTAGGTGGTTTATTTAGAGAAGTTTCACTAGATTTAAAGTTCATTTGTTTATTTATAACTGCCTAGAGTGGTTTGCACTCAGCTTAGTTTCAGGGTAGAACAATCTTTGAAGTACATCGCTATGGTTGCTTGTTTCCTTTGATCAAGTGTTATTCCCGTTACTAATTTCATCGCATATGCTCTCCCATGTGACGGTATATCAAATACTACAGTACATCACATGGGTCCAATTTAAGATCCGAAAACCCATGTGTAAATTAGAGGGTACTTACACAATAGTGTAATTCATCAAATCTGTCAACTTAATTGTTCAGCAACAGTATTGTTCATAAACTGCTAGAAAGACAATCATCTTCTTCACAATGGTTGGTATCTGAAATTGAACCAGGAGGGCGGCTAGATCCGTTTGAGCCCCCTTTAGGACTTGTGAACTTAAAACTGTACACAACCAAAGGGATCACACAGTGTTCTGATATTTACTTGTGATGATTCACAATACCGTACAACAGTCCTTTAAAACCACATCTATTAGCATTTCCAGGGCTTATTAGGTTTTAGGAAAACTGTATATAGTTTGGGACAGCCATTTTCTAAGATTGGGATACCATCGTTTTATCAGACTAAAGCCATATATTAATATTCAGATGCAGCGCTGAGCGGATGAGAGGCTTTGTAGTTTTGGCATAAATTGAATTACATTGGTGAAACATTTTAGGATGGATCAAGAAGCAGACATTAATTTTGAGGACAGGTTTGAAGACAGACTAAATGAAGTAGTAGATATGATTCTGGCTAATATTACCAGTAAGATGGAAAGACGTTGGAACTACCTTTAGTGTCAAAAGGATTGTCTCAGGTTTCCGAGAATGAAAGGTTTTGGACAGCAGGGGAAGCAGACTCTAATTTTAAGAAACTAGAAGGAAGAGTGTCTCAAAAAATGTGGATGATTGTTTCTCTGGGTTGAAGTGATGGAGATCTGCTCAGGCACAACATGATTCCTGTGAACATACAAACAAGGATGGTGCAGAGGATGCACAAAATGGACAGTAAAATAGCCCTGGAAAATAGAAGAAGGCGAACAATATATTTAGGAAATATATGTCTGTGAGATCTGATTAGAGGTAAGGTAGTGTTAAGCAGTGGCTTAACAAAGGCCCCAGCAGCCCCTGGACTTCAGAGGGCCCCCTCTGCACAGCACCTGGCCTCAGGGAATCCAGAGGGGGCCCCCTCAATGTTCTATGCAGGGGGGCTTCCAGTTTTTTTAAAACACTGGTGCTGAGGTTGAGATCAGCTGCTCATCAGATTTTGACTCAGGTGATCAAAAGTGGGCAATTCATGAGAAAAGTTAGTCTGGTATATGTAATGGCAAGGATGTCATTAAAGATTCTTTGACAGCTGTATTAAGAAACAATGTTTGACTCCTTGTTAATTAAACATCAGTTATCTCCTAAACGGTCTCCCACTGGTCATGTTGTGGATTACGTTGAATTCTGGTTGTGTAGACAAATTCTTAAGGATGTTCGAATAAAGTTAAGCTCTGAATGCCTGTAGTAAAGTATATATGTTTGACCACTGACTTTGTGATGCACCACTTTGCATTTGGATTAGTTGTTCAGTGTTCACCAATTGCAGATTACATTTTGTATTCAGGTTAGCTGCCTGTTGACTTTATCGTGGCGTTAGACATTGCAGTTGAGACTTGCAGTTGAGCTGTGTTTTTCCACATGGTAAACTGTGCTTGTTTTTCAGGGTTTCTCTCACCGAACAGTTAGTCAGTCAACATGATAAGAAGGTACATGTTTTTTCAGTGCAGCGAACAGTTCAGCCCTGGGAGGAGAGCCATGAAATGTTGGCCAGTTTTCAACGTTTTTCTTCCAACTCTGACCTACAGTAGCCAGCATGTTTGAATATTTCTCTTTCATGGAAGGTTTTTTTTTCCAGAAAGCCTTTTCAGTTCTTTATGGTATAAAAAAGGTGGCCCTGCTCAGTAGCGGGGGAATTTCCAAGACCTCGGTCAGGATTAGACGTCAAATGCCTGACACACATACTTGTCCCGTGAGAGGGGATATCTCTTTCTCGCAGTTGAACAGGGTCATCTTCTTGCTGGCATGAGAAAGATGAAGAGCTTGCAGGCCCTACGGTGATTAATTTTTACTTTATTCTTTGCTTTGCAATTATGCTATAATATAATCACATATATTTGCTGTGTACATTGCAGTTGAGAATCATTTTGATATATTTTCTTTTCATTGCTGTGACTATTTTTAGACGTGTGCTTTCGACCTACTAATCTCATTTTTTAGGAACCTCGTGGTGAAGTAATAATAAATGTCTTCTTTTAACTGAGAAGTGCATTCCAGAGATTTCTGTCAGCTCAGTCATTAGTGAAAGCAAAACAATGCCCTACACCAAGTCTTGCCAATAAGGGGATGGCTACGCCTGAGTTTAACGTCAATATTTTGACTTTTATCCGGAAAGGTGGAAGTGATTCCTAGAAAGGCCGAAGTCTCTGCATTCATGTCAAGATAGAGGGGGTCATTCTGACCTCGGCGGTAAAAGGCGCTTACCGCCAGTCAGAAGACCGCCATAACACCGCCGCGGTAAACCACCACGGTCATTCTGACCCGCAACTGGCAAACCGCCAAAAACCAGACATTCACAAAAGTCCGCCACACCAAAGGTCAGCGAAAAAATGCCGATGACCAAACCTCCACCGTCACGCCAACAGAAATACGCCCACACTATCACGACCCACGAATCCACGCGGCGGTCTTTCAAACGCGGTATTCCATTGGCGGTACACACCGCCGCGCTCAAAATACACACACCCTTACAAAACACAACCACATTGGACAATTTGAAATACACACACCTGATACACATACACACACCACCCCCACACACCCAATACAATATATAACACACACCCACATTACCCACAAACCCTTACTTCCACAATTGCAAATCAAGGACAGAGAGAGACAGAACTGCTTAGAGTAGACCATCACACAGAGGCTAATCACAACATCACCCACACAATTACAACGCACAAAACACCATACACCACCACACACATCACACTCCACAACACATACAACATCCCTCACCTCATCCACACCACCCCATGGTACCCCAAAGACACCCCAGGTTCTCTGACGCAGAACTCAGGGTCATGGTGGAGGAAATAGTACGTGTAGAGCCCCAGCTCTTCGGGGCACAGGTGCAGCATACAACAATTGCTAGGAAGATGGAGCTATGGCAAAGGATAGTCGACAGGGTCAACGCAGTGGGACAGCATCCACGCAATCGGGAGGACATCAGGAAGAGATGGAACGACCTACGGGGGAAGGTGCGTTCCATGGTATCAAGGCACAACATTGCGGTGCAGAAGACTGGCGGCGGACCCCCACCTACTCCCCCAGAATTCACAGCATGGGAGGAGGAAGTCTTGCACATCCTGCATCCTGAGGGCCTCGCAGGAGTAGGCGGAGGAATGGACTCTGGTAAGTCAAATCTTAACTACTACTTCCCACCCCCACCCCATCTGCATGCCAGCACATACCCCCACCCTCACCCCCATCACACCAACTCCTTCCAAATGTACCACCATCACAACCCACCCATCCCAACACCTAGACCTGCATGCGACCACAAAGCATGGACACCCATCACCAAAGCATGACCACTGCACATAACCATCTCCCCCACAAGCCACCCTCACAAAAGCCCCCACACGGGAATGCCTGCACTTGGGTACACGGACACCCATCCATCCCATGAAAAGCCACACACAGAACCAATAAACATACCCTTATACCCCTGCAGGACCCGAACGCCACCACACCGCCACGGAGGGTCCAGAGATGTCCATCCCACCCCCAGAAGAGGCCCCCAGCGATGACAGCAGCTCTGTCGACCTGGACCCAGATGACCAGCCCGGCCCATCGGGGACCTCTGGACAGTCGGTTCCCCACAGACAGCCACAGGCTACACCAGACCTAACCCCCTCTGGGAACACCAGCACAGCTCCCACCCAGCGGGCCCATGCCTCTGTCTCCAGGACACGTCAATCAGCAGTGTGTCCGCCACTACAGGGCACCCAGGTTGACCCACCACCCCAACAACAACAGGGACCTGGGGGCAGTGGTAGTGGGCACACCGTCCAGGGGACAGAGGCCCAGGGAAACAGGGGAACTGGGAGGGCTGCTGTGCGACGGGGGGGACAGCCCTAGGGAACCGACTCTCCAAGAGGCCCTCACCACCATCATGGGAGCATACCACCACTCCCAGGAGACGAAGGCGACGGTACTGGCCAGGTTCCAGGAGATCCAGGCACAGCAGGAGGAACAGTACATGGGGTTCAGAGAGGAAATGAGGAACATCGGTTCCGCAATGGGGACCATCGTCCTGGCCCTTAACCAGATAGTCACCACATTGTGGGACCATGTGGCACCCCAAAGGGCCCCTGTCACTAGCCCAGGCCAGGAACAGCCTACCACCTCCGCCGGCGCTAGTGGACAGGAGGCCCCCACACAACGTCAGGCCACCAGAACCCCACCTCCTGCTGAAGAAGAACCACCCCGCAAGCGGAACCTGAGATCACACAAGAAGACAGAGTAGGATTGCAAGACCCCCGCCAGCATAGGATACCCCCTGATGTCATCCCACTGTCCCACATTGTCACCCTGTCCAACCTTGAACTGCCCCTGCTCCATCCTTCCACAGGCATATGGACAATGCACCTGTGCGACTGAGACCTGGACTCTGCCATGGACATTTCTCCACCCCCACCCATCACAGTTTTACTATCATGTACCTATATGTAGCACTTATAATAAATCACTTATTGCACTTACAATTACAGGAGAATGCTTTTATTTTACTATTATGTATCACACATAACGGTGCAATTATGTTCTGTTACATTGTAATGACAACATACCAATGACAACAAGCTGTAGTCCATGGGCAAACAAAGCAGAAGTCACGCAGTTGGTCAAACAGCTCTGAAAAGTGAAGGGAAAGTCACAATTCAGTTAAAAGGAAATGGTAAGAAACACAGAAAGTAGAGACGCAGGAGGCCTCAAGTAAATGTAAAATGGCGTGGGTGAATCTTACCTGTGTGCTACTGAAAACACTGTTGTATAACTGTATCCCTGTTGTCCGTGTCGTCCCCGTCGTCTTCCTCCTCTTCACTCTCCACAGGCTCCACAGCTGCTACAACACCACCATCTGGACCATCCTCCTGCAGGAAAGGCACCTGGCGTCGCACTGCAAGATTGTGAAGCATACAGCAGGCCACGATGATATGGCACACCTTCTTTGGTGAGTACATTAGGGATCCACCTGTCATATGCAGGCACCTAAACCTGGCCTTCAGGACCCCGAAGGTCCTTTCTATGATCCTCCTAGTCGCCCATGGGCCTCATTGTACCGTTCCTCTGCCCTTGTCCTGTGATTCCTCACTGGGGTCAATAGCCAGGAGAGGTTGGGGTAACCAGAGTCACCTAATAACCACACAGTGTGTCTCTGTAGCTGTTCCATCACATAGGGGACGCTGCTATTTCGCATAACATACGCGTCATGCACTGACCCAGGGAACTTGGCATTCACATGGGAGATGTACTGGTCTGCCAAACAGACCACCTGGACATTCATAGAATGATAACTCTTTCTATTTCTGTACACCTGCTCACTGCCTTTGGGGGGTACCAAAGCCACATGGGTCCCATCAATGGCACCAATGATGTTGGGGATATGTCCAAGGGCATAGAAATCACCCTTCACTGTAGCCAAATCATCCTCCTCAGGGAAAACAATGTATCTCCGCATGTATTTCATCAGGGCAGACAACACTCTGGACAAAACCTTAGAAAACATAGGCTGAGACATCCCTGATGACATGGCCACTGTTGTCTGAAAAGACCCACTTGCCAAAAAATGGAGTACTGACAGAACCTGCACCAGAGGGGGAATCCCTGTGGGTTGGCGGATGGGGGACATCAGGTCTGGCTCCAGCTGGGCACACAGTTCATGAATAGTGGCTCTGTCAAGTCTGTAACGAAGTATAATATGTTGTTCTTCCATTGTCGACAGGTCCACCAGCGGTCGGTACACGGGAGGATTCATCCTTCTCCTCGCAAGTCCCAGCGGACGGTGCCTAGGAAGGACAACATGGAGTACAGAGTGAAGCAAGCCACAGGTTCGTTCACACAGCTTGCACAGTAAATGAATCGCAATGCAGTGAAAGGCGTGTATGAGTGGCAATGCACGGCCTAGGCCTGTGTGACGCAGTAGAAATTAAGCCATGTGGGCCTTTGAAATGGCGGCTGCCTGACCTGTGAAGTGTGACAATGGGATGTGAGGTCAATGCGCTGGCGTGGCACACCGTGGCGGTAGGCGGTCGAAGACCGCGGTGCGAAGCCGCATTGGTTAACATTGAACCCTATGGGTCTCAGTAGCCAATGACGATGTGCGCCGGCGGTCGCGGTACGCACCGCCGCGGGCGTGACCGCCATTTTCTAGCTGCTTAATCACTCGAGACCTGATCATCCACAGGAGAGGACCTATACTGCAAGTGCTGCTGTGACCTCGGTCTGGGAGATACTATGGCTGCTGCGACTGGGGAAAGGGCCCCTGCCTTCACTTCAGAAGAGTTGGAGAAACTTGTTGATGGGGTCCTCCCCCAGTATGCGCTACTCTACGGTCCTCCAGACCAACAGGTGAGTACACTGGGTGCACGTTGAATGGGCTATGCCTGTGTTGAGTGGGGTGTATGTAAGATGGTGGGGAGGGGAGCGAATGAGGAGTGCAACGCACGACAGATGAGAGCATGTGCCACATGGCAAGGTTGGGGCCACTCACATCTACCATGCAGAAAAGTGATGATATTTCCTTTCCCACCCTGTACATGTCACATAGGTCAGCGCCCATCAGAAGATTGAGATTTGGCATGCCATCGCCAAGGACGTCCGGGCCCTGGGGGTCCACAACAGACGGGGCACCCAATGCCGAAAGAGGTGGGAGGACATCCGCCGCGGGACCAGGAAGACCGCCGAGTCTCTGCTGGGGATGGCCTCCCAACGTAGGAGGGGTGCCAGCCGCCAATTGACCCCCCCTGATGTCCCGGATCCTGGCAGTGGCCTACCCCGATTTGGATGGGTGCGTGGGGACATCACAGCAGACACAAGGGGGTGAGTATCTGCACATTCTGCTATCTTTGCGCGCAGTGGAGGTGTCTGGGTTGGGGAGGAGGGCTGTGGGTGACTTTAGGCCAGGGCGCTTTCTGTAGGCTAGTCCCCTCCTTTAGGCATGGCCCTGTGCCCCCGCCCCCCACCTCTGTAGGGTGCCAAGTCGAGCTATCCATGGTCCTGCATCACCCATGTGTGCATTTGTTGTCCATAGACCTGTAGGGCTAGTCACAAGTACTGAGTAGTGTACCCCGATTGCGCGGCGTAGAGCAGGGGGCTTCTGTGTCTGTCCTCTCCGCCAACGGTGTTGCCAATGCATGCACACAATCTGTCTTTATTTCTCCCCCCACCCATTTTCTTTATTTTCCTGTGCATGTGTGCATTAGCATCATCAGGCGGAGGAGAATTGGCATCGGAGCACGAGGGAGCTGCAACTCACATGGCCCCGGAGGACCATGCTACAGACACCGAAATCACCAGTGAGACGGAGGGCGAGGGGAGCTCCACAACGGGGACCCGTGGAGACGTCAGCGACACCGACACGTCCTCGGAAGGGAGCTCCCTTGCGGTGGCGGCAACATCCGTGCCCACCGCCACGACAGGTACAGCCGCCACCCAGCGCACCAGCCCCACCCTCCCAGCAGCTCCTCGGCCTTCGCTCCGTGCCCGCTCGCCCAGGAAGGCGGGCATCTCCTTCGCCCCAGGCACCTCAGGCCATGCCCCAGTTACCCCTGCTGCCCTCAGTGAGGAGGTCATTGACCTCCTCAGGACACTCATTGTTGGGCAGTCTACCCTCTTGAATGCCATCCAGGGTGTAGAAAGGGAGGTGCATCGGAGCAATGCATACCTGGAGGGCATTCATTTGGGTCAGGCTGCCCATCAACGATCGTTCAATGCTCTGGCCTCAGCACTGACGGCAGCCATTGTCCCTGTTTCCAGCCTCCCTCTTCTAACTGCCTCCACCCAGTCCCAGTCTCCTGTTCCTCTGCCTATCCCATCCACACCATCAGACCAGCCTGCACACACCTCAACACCCAAGGGCAGCTCATCCAGACATAAGCACCACAGATCCCACAAGCATTCACACAAACAACATCCAGATGCAGACATGACAACAGTCACTACCACCTCTGTGTCCCCCTCCTCCTCGTCTCCCTCCTCCCTCCCTGTGACGTCTCCACTCACACCTGCATGCACACCACCATCAGCCAGTACTTCCATCACCAGCACACCCTCCAGTACAGTCCGCACACGTGCAGTCACCACCCCCACTGCCATTTACACGTCCCCTGTGTCCTCTCCCAGTGTGTCTGTCACCCCCTCTTCCAAACCACACAAACGCAGGCAGCCACCCACCCAACAGCCATCCACCTCACGACAGCCTACGTCACAAGCACCTGCACCCAAAGACAGCACACTTGACTCTCCTACAACCACATCCTCTTCCTCCACTCCCATACCCACTGCACCTACCCTTCCCATTGCTCCTAAAAAACTTTTCCTCTCCAAAGTTAACCTCTTTGCATCACCTGACCCACCCCCTCCATCTGGTAAGAGTCCTAAGAGCACCTCAGCCACCACCAGCCCTGCATCGAGGGCGACCATTGTGCACGGGTTTTGGAGTCCACCTTTTCCGAGTGCAGATACATCGGCCAGCAGCAGGGGGACAGCCAGCCCACCCCCTGGGAAGAGAACCCGAAAAACAAAGGGCCGGCGCGAGAAGGCTGAGACGGCTGCCACCAAGGAGCGTAGTCGTGGCCCGTCACCTGCCACAACATCAAGGGAAGGCAAGGGCCAGAGAGCTTCATCGAAGGAGGGCAAGGGCAGCAGGGCGGAGAAGTCAGCCAGCAGGCGCGCGGACCAGGAGGGCCCCACCAGCCCCATACCGGGTGTGACGGAGGACACCCATGGGCCCAGGACTCCATCACAGGAGGGGCCAGCAACCGCACCGTCGGAGGGCGAATAAGCGGGGAGTCCTGGCCGGGTCTGGCTCCCTTGAAAAACAGGACAAGCACCGCTGAAGAGGGCCCCGCCGTGAAGAGCACCGCTGAACAGGGCCCCACCAAGACAGGTACCGCTGAAGAGGGCCCCGCCGTGAAGAGCACCGCTGAACAGGGCCCCGCCAAGACAGGCACCGCTGAACAGGGCCCCGCCAAGATAGGCCCACGCTGAAGAGGGCCCCGCCAAGACAGGCCCCGCTGAAGAGGGCCCCGCCGTGAAGAGCACCACTGAACAGGGCCCCGCCAAGACAGGCACCGCTGAAGAGGGCCCCGCCGTGAAGAGCACCGCTGAACAGGGCCCCGCCAAGACAGGCACCGCTGAACAGGGCCCCGCCAAGACAGGCCCCGCTGAAGAGGGCCCCGCCACGAAGAGCACCGCTGAAGAGGGCCCCACCAAGACAGGCACCGCTGAAGAGGGCCCCGCCGTGAAGAGCACCGTTGAACAGGGCCCGCCAAGACAGGCACCGCTGAAGAGGGCCCCGCCGTGAAGAGCATCGCTGAACAGGGCCCCGCCAAGACAGGCACCGCTGAACAGGGCCCCGCCAAGACAGGCCCCGCTGAAGAGGGCCCCGCCGTGAAGAGCACCGCTGAACAGGGCCCCGCCAAGACAGGCACCGCTGAACAGGGCCCCGCCGTCTCAAGCACCGCTCCGCTGGGCCCTTCATCTCAAGCACCGCTCCACTGGGCCCTTCATCTCAAGCACCGCTCCGCTGGGCCCTTCCTGTCAAGCACTGCTCCGCTGGGCCCCGCCGTCTCAAGCACCGCTCCGCTGGGCCCCGCCGTCTCAAGCACCGCTCCGATGGGCCCTTCCTGTCAAGCACCGCTCCGCTGGGCCCTTCATCTCAAGCACCGCTCCGCTGGGCCCTTCATCTCAAGCACCGCTCCGCTGGGCCCTTCCTGTCAAGCACCGCTCCGCTGGGCCCCGCCGTCTCAAGCACCGCTCCGCTGGGCCCTTCCTGTCAAGCACCGCTCCGCTGGGCCCTTCATCTCAAGCACCGCTCCGCTGGGCCCTTCCTGTCAAGCACCGCTCCGCTGGGCCCTTCATCTCAAGCACCGCTCCGCTGGGCCCCGCCGTCTCAAGCACCGCTCCGCTGGGCCCTTCCTGTCAAGCACCGCTCCGCTGGGCCCTTCATCTCAAGCACCGCTCCGCTGGGCCCTTCCTGTCAAGCACCGCTCCGCTGGGCCCTTCATCTCAAGCACCGCTCCGCTGGGCCCTTCCTGTCAAGCACCGCTCCGCTGGGCCCTTCATCTCAAGCACCGCTCCGCTGGGCCCCGCCGTCTCAAGCACCGCTCCGCTGGGCCCCGCCGTCTCAAGCACCGCTCCGCTGGGCCCTTCCTGTCAAGCACCGCTCCGCTGGGCCCCGCCGTCTCAAGCACCGCTCCGCTGGGCCCTTCCTGTCAAGCACCGCTCCGCTGGGCCCCGCCGTCTCAAGCACCGCTCCGCTGGGCCCCGCCGTCTCAAGCACCGCTGGCCCATTGACAGTGCCGGTTCTGTGTCGAGCTGGTGTTCACGCTGCACTCTGAGCACCCTGCCTCCTCCAATACCAGTGGAGTCGGTTATCCATCTGATGGACTGTGGCTTTGCACTCCCCAGGATGGCACAGTGGGCAATCCACCCACTGTAGAGACTTGTAAGACTGTGGCTTTGCACTCCCCAGGATGGCACAGTGGGCAATCCAGCCACTGTAGAGACTTGTGAGACTGTGGCTTTGCACTCCCCTGGATGGGACAGTGGCCATGGAGGCCCCTCGTGGATCTGGCGTCGTGGACTCAACTGGCTGAGGTGCCCCCCCTTCCCTTCCCCCTGAGGTGCCTGTAGTTTTATCATATGATGCCCCAGCAGTGTTCTCTCCAAGGGTATCTGGTCTCCTGTGTGGGCTTTGCCCATGTGTTTGTGGACATTGGCCCACGGACTGTGGAACTTTAACAAAATGAGCTGGACTTCTTGCCTATGTATTTAGATTTAGCACTGTTCATTTGTTTTTTTAATATTTCAAATAGATGATTTTCCATGACTTCAATGAACCTCTGAGTTGTTGCTCTGCATTGGTGTGTAGATAGTTGTGGGGGGGGGGGTGTATGGCGTATGTGTGTGCCCGTAAGCTTTCCTCCTCCCCCCTCATCTGTGTCGTAGGTGCAGTACTCACCGTTGTCGTCTGCGCTGGCGTTCGTACTCGTGGTAGATGAGCAGGTAGACAATAGCTGGTAGGATGTTTAATTCGGGTTCCATGCTGTCCAGGTTCCTCGTGGAGTGTGTATAGGTGAGCGTTTTCCCGTTCGTAGTCTGTTTCCGCCGTGTTTTTATCGGCGGGGCTCCCGCCCCAGAAAAGGTGGCGGATTGGTGAGTTGTGATAGCGTGGACGGTACATTGTCTGCCGCCTGCCTGTTGGCGGTGACCGCCGCGCTGTTTGTCTGTCCCGCCGTGGCGGTCGGAGTGTTAAAGTGGCGGGCTGTGTTGGCGGTTCCCGCCAGGGTCAGAATTTCTTTTTTTTAACCGCCTGCCTGTTGGCGGGTTGGCCGCCGCTTTATCACCGACCGCCAGGGTTGGAATCACCCCCAGAGTCCTTGATGTGACTGGTCCTGTAACAAACGTTTTTGATATGGCTGTGGATATGTATATTGATAACAAAAGTGTAGATGTGGAAGAGTTAAGGGGCTGTGTGCCTTTTTGGGGAATGCTAGTACAACACTATCTGTGAAGCGTAGAAAGGACAGTCTTATAAGGTTAGATCCCAAAGTGGTTGAATTGGGTAATAATGAGAGAGGTTAAAAGTAGTTGCTTCCTATATTTTATTGGTCACCATTAACACGATTCCGACTTGCTTTCCCAAAAGCAATACATTTTCGCATGTAACAAACGTTTTTGATATGGCTGTGGATATGTATATTGATAACAAAAGTGTAGATGTGGAAGAGTTAAGGGGCTGTGTGCCTTTTTGGGGAATGCTAGTACAACACTATCTCTGAAGCGTAGAAAGGACAGTCTTATAAGGTTAGATCCCAAAGTGGTTGAATTGGGTAATAATGAGAGAGGTTAAAAGTAGTTGCTTCCTATATTTTATTGGTCACCATTAACACGATTCCGACTTGCTTTCCCAAAAGCAATACATTTTCGCATGCAATCTATATCAGAGAGTCAATGATGAGGTACTTCGGTTACCCCTGTTTGATGAAACATGTTGGCTAGCTAGTGTATTAGAACTTTGGAAAAAAAAATAAGACTTGTTTTGATGGACTAAGATGAAAACATGGTGTCTTTTTGTGTGCTTACAAATACATTTAACATTTTTGGGACTTATCTCGCAACCTTGGAGTGCATGGGAGTGGCTGAGCACCCTGTAATGACTTAACAGAAGACATTTCAAATAAGTGTATACATGGTGCAGGTGCCTGTTGTGTCCAGCGGTGGCATGACTCAATGAAAAGGGAGTAAGGTTAATGATATATCTTCACAATATGTTGATCATGGTTCAAGAAAGAGGCTGTGATGCTTCATATAGGGATGGCAGGGTTTTTATTAGTGAGATTAGGTTTCTGAACAGACAGAAGTAAAGTCTGATTCCCTAGTCAAGAGACACATTTTGTAGGGTTTCTTATAGATGCTACAGAGGGTTTTTGAGACTTCCAGGGGAGAAGTTGAAAAACATCCAGAGAGAATTTGGAAGACAGTCGACTTGGATCAAACTACCTTGAGGATGTTGGGAAGGATTGTGGAACTTCTACCTTCAAAGAATTAGGCAAGATTCTGGATCTTTGAACTGTTGAAATTTACAGGGATTAAAGGCAAGCCTTTTATAGAGAGGTCTGAAATATTTTTGGAGGACTTCATTGACTAAATGGTGGCTTAAGAATTTAGAGGCTTGTAATGGTCAAGCAATTTTTTAGAGAATCCAGGTTTTATGATAGAGTCATATACAAGTTTAGAAGGATGGGGTGCAAGATGTGGATTGATTTTTAAAGGAAGTCGGTGGTCAAAGGAAAAGAGAAAATTACATATAAATTGTTAGCAGGTTCATTTGTGATAAGGTGTTTCACAGAGAACAAGGTTAGGTGTTGTGTGTTATTGAGAATGGACAATGTCTCTGCAGTAACGTAGGTAAACAAGATCGTAAGCCTCTGATTCAAGATGCTCATGGATCTTGCAAAGGTCTTTTGAGATTATTGTCTTCAGAAAAATATTTCAGTTCAAGTGGAACATATTGCAGGATTGAGCAACAGTGTGGTGAATTGGCCCTCAGGTAACCTCAAAGATTTGAGTGACTGTACGTTGGATAGGTCAGAGCTTCTAGGTCTGTAGAGGTAACAGATTCCACTGAAAGCAGATCGTTCCGTAAGCAGCTTAAAAACAAAGTAAAGATGTTTTTCAAGTGGTGTCCAGGAGTCTCTAGGGATAGATGCTTTATTTAAGACTGGAGAGGTCTCAGCCTATATGCTTTTCCACCCTTCACAATGATTGCAAGAATGGCATTATTGGTGTGCAGATAGTAGGAGTCAGTGGTGGTGGAGACTCCTCTGTGAAGATCACAAAAATGGTATCCAATAATGTTGGAGATGATAGATTTCCCAATATTACTTCTTCTGTTCTTAGAGGTACTGAGAGGTTCACTGAATGAAATTCACAACTTGGCGAGGTCACCAAGTAGTGTGAGTAGCTTAGATGGGTTTAGGAGAGTTTGGAAGATGTCAGGCCTTCTAAAAAAGGCTCTGAAGCTCATTATTCAGTCCTGGGCCCCAGGGACTAGCACAGCATATAGACTGGCATGGCAAAAATTAGTTTGGTGGTGTATGGAAAGGATTGTAAATTCCAATTCAAGTAATGTAGTGTCTGTGGTGAATTATATGTCACTAATGTTTGAACAAGGCTTCTCATATAGGATAATTAAAGCACAACGATCAGCAATAGCGGCAGGTTATGATTTGGTTAATGGATGTGAAAAGAGTTTAGAATCTTTTGGATAGCTGGGGGTGAAAACGAACATCTGAATTCGGGGGATATGCTTGGTTTCTTTTTGGACACAGTCGGATGTGAGTGCTTTGAGTGTTTCAAGTGGAATATTTTGACTCCAGAAATGGTGTGTTTCTACTTGTCAAATAGAAATAAAACCCTAACAACTGCTATATTCTAACATTATTTTAACAAAAAAGGATAGGTTGTGTGTAGTATGCTGTGGTGATATTTATGAGGAGCAAACAAGAATAGATAGACCAGTGGGTGCATCAATTTGCTGATCTTGTTTACATAACCTTACTTCCTACTTTATCTAGGTGGGCTAAAGAAGTAATGAAAACTGCAGGAGTAGATGTGAGTATTTTTGAGCTCATTGTGTTTTTGGGAGCTTCAGCATCTAAAGCATTCATGATGGGAAGTGGTTTGCAAGGTGTTCTGAGATCTGCAGATTGGGCAAATGATTCTGTGTGTTTTACTTTAAGCCTGTAGAGAGTGCTGAAGAGTGGCTGGTAGCATGGCTTTAAACTTGCATGATGTTAGCTTACGAATCGTGCCATAAAATGTAGAATTTCCACAGCCCAGTGGGCAGAAAATCTCAATATTATTATGGTCATGGAGGCTAATATTTTCCCTCACAATATATAAGAACCACAGTATCTCTCTCAGGCATCTGGCAGGCCAAAAAGCAACCTTAATAATTTGCTCTTCTATAGTTAATTGATTATCCAGACAAAAGCCCAGGTCCTGAACTGCCTGCTTAGGGGTGGAGTAATTGCCTAATTCCTCGAGCCAACAATGACAGTTCCTTAGCAGGGTTTGATTACCCAGATCCAACACTTCTATCTTGCTACTATTAAGCTTCAAACAATTACGCCTCATCCAATCTGCCATCTTCTTAAGACAATGTATCCAATTAGAGGTAGTACTAGGATCTGATGAAGAGTAGGATATAACAGTTTGCGCTGGACATTGCTACAGATATCAAGATACACATTACAGCCAATCCTCCCTGGTCAGAACCGTAGTATAGAGACCACCAGGACTGTGCTCCGTTTTCACCAGCGACATCACTGACTTTGTTGCACCCCTCTTCATCAATGCCAGCACCTTCATCCTCCTCAGAGACCTTAACTTTCACCTAGAAAAGCACATCAACCCAAATTCTAAAGCCCTTCTAGAAAACCTTGGAAACCTTCACCTCACCCAGCACTATACTGAACCCATCCACACCGCAGGACACCTATTGGATCCGGTTTTCTCTTCAATCAGCAACATCATAGTCGACTAGCCAACAACTAGGACCCAAGCACAACAGCAGTTTGTCGAAAGTCATCAAGAACCTCAACAGCTCGATCACCACATGCACTGACACCCTGGGTCCCCTCATGCACAATCCAACAGCAAGAGCCCAATCACAGGCCAGTTGGTACACAGAGGAACGTAGGCTGACAGAATGCCACTGCAAGCAACTCAAGAGCAAATGGAGTTCAAGTCAAAACACTACAGATAAAGACATCTTCAAATCAGTCCTAAGATGCTACCACCAACAGATAAACACAAGCGCACAGCTCTTGCAGGTCGCATGGACCCCAGCACTAACAATGGCAATGAAATAATCGCCATAATCAAAGATTTCCCTGCCCTTCTTGCCACCTCCAGCAACATCACACCCACACAAGACCTTTGCGACAAGCTCTCAGAATTCTTCTGTAACCAAAATACCTGAATATATACAGCAACTTCAACCCTCAGCCAGACCTCCCTCACTGTTGTAACTCAATGTTTACGAACAATAAACCCTGACCTAGTGGCCTGCCCTCACCACAGTCAAAATCATAGCTACAATGAAGACCATCCACTCGGGTACCCATCTGACACTTGTTCTCACAATGCCTTTACCAAAGGACTCCTACTGATCAGCAAAGCACTAACACCCATCCCTAACACCTCCATCGATTCAGCCACATTCCCAGACACCTGGAAACGTAACACCATCATGTCCCAGCTTAAGAAACAATCCGCTGATCCAGCCACACTTTCCAAATAAAGACCCATCTCCCTCCTACCATACCCAGCAATGGTCTTAGAGAAACTATTCAATTGATGCTGCAGCAACCATCTCTGCAACCACCAGCTCATCAACACCATGTAGTCTGTATTCAGGCCCAACCAGAGTATACCCACACACAGCCCCATATGCCAGGAACCTCAGAATAATTATCAAAAGCAAACTGGACATGGCCACACAAGTAAACGCCGTTATTTCATCCTGCTTCCACATCCTGAAGATGTAAGGAAGATCATAAATGATTCCCAAGCAACATTAGAAAAACAATCACTCGTGTGAAGGTCACCAGCAAGTTAGACGCCTGGAACGCTATACGGGGATCACCAAGCAGATCATTAGAAGACTAGAAACCATCCAGAACTCGGCAGCCAGACTCATCCTTAACCTCCCATGAAGAATTCACATCACACCACACCTCCGGGAGCTCCAATGACTCCCAATATACAAACATGCTCATTTTAAACTACTCACTCACACATTCAAGATACTACACAACATATGCCCCACCTACCTGAACAGTTGCATCTCCTTCCACCAACCACCCAGACACCTCCACTCCACAGGACTCCTAGCTACATGCATTTCATGCTTAAACAGAACAAGATCGTGAGCACGGGTGTTCTCTTGCACCCCTCCTAAAGCATGGATCCACATCCCTCTACACATCAGACCCTCCTCCTTTCTTCTTGAAATTCACAAGAAGTTGAACACCTGGCGTTTCAATTACCTAACCTACCAGAGGCAAAGCTAGGCACACACACCTGCTCAGTGCCAGGATACCCTGGCAGGTGATAGTGTGCTTTACAAATACACATCCTATAATTGGTGGTGCTGCCATCAATGTTATACCACTGAAGTCATAGAGATTCCAAAAAATCCAAACATTACACAAAGAACAAGTGTTGCAAATAAGCCATGTCTTTTCAGCAGGAGGGCAATAATAGTCTAATATGTAGCTGGTGCTGCATTTAGGAGCACACTGTCTCAAATATATGGTGTGGTAATACAATGTCATTTAAAAACAGAACATTTTCCACTGAAATGACTACTAAGTTTGTACAGACACAGTTTTACTGATAAAGCTATATCGCGCAAATGATATTTTGTGGAATTCAGCAAATATTTGTCATTTACGCTTTACAAAGTAAAGTGTCTTGATTTGTTTTGATCCTATTAAAATCTTTGTTTCCATCACACTTTAAAATAAGATAAAAGGTGCTTCATTTGTGCTTTCTTGTTTATTTATTTTGAAATATTCATACAGTTATTGATAGGCATTTAAATGTCATGTGTTAGAAGAACACAACATCCTACAGGCTTTCCTTCCACAGCAGGAAGATTTTCACATTATTCACTTTACAAAATCCTCACACTTTTGATCCAGCGCCATCCTTTCTTTCCCTCTCTCTGAGTTTGACAAATCTTTTTAGGAGTCCCGAGGGGCAAGGAGAAACATATTCATTCACTTCATTAAATGACAGTGTAACCCATTTGTTTACACATTAAATCTCAGAGTCTGACTTGAAGTTTTAGAAAGGGATTTATTACAGACTCAAAGTCAAACTTACATAAATGAGTCTTAGAAACATGCTATGTATATAGAGAATCACCAAAGGAGAATGAAATTGTCGCACAATATTAAATTTCACTAACATAGAAAGGACCAATAATTCAACAGTGACAATACAGAAAATAAGGAAAAGCATATGGTGCTTTGAATCTAGACTCAGATTTTCCTGCCTAACTACTGAATCTAAGGGCCAGATGTAGGTAGGGAAAAATTTGCGACTTGCAATTTGCGAGTCTGACAGACTCGCAAATTGCAACTCGCAAAAGTGCATGCAGAAAGGTGTCTCAGACACCTTCTGCGACTCGCTATGGGGTCGCAAAGACCCACCTCATGAATATTAATGAGGTGGGTCGCATTGTGCGACCCCATAGCGAGTCCATGCACACACAGGGATGGTGGCCTGCTGGAGACAGCAGACCTCCATGTCTGTGACTGCTTTATTAATAAAGCAGTTTTTTTTTCTTCTTTTTGCAGCCCGTTTTCCTTAAAGGAAAACGAGTTGCAAAAAGAAAAACTTCCGAAAACATTTGGTTTCGGTTTTTTCAGAGTAGGCAGTGGTCCCTAGGACCACTGCCTGCTCTGAATGTTTTTTTTTTTTTGTCATTCACAAAGGGGAAGGGGTCCCATGGGGACCCCTTCCCTTTTGCGAATGAGTTACCACCCACTTCAAGTGGGTGGTAACTGCGAGTTGGTTTGCGACCGCATTCGCGCTCACAAAGCAACTGAGCATGGCGATGCGGTCTCAAATAGGAAGGGAACACCCCTTCCTATTTGCGAGTCGCAGCCTCAAATTGCGAGTGGGTACCGACTCGCAATTTGAGGTTGTGCATCACGTTAGGCCTTTTGCACGTCGCAAACAAAAGGCTTTCTACATCTGGCCCTAAGTTCCTAACAATGCTAATAAATTAAAATATGAATTCAGAGGAAAGGGTCAGTGTCAGAAATAGTTTTTGGTTGGCAGTCAAGTTACCCCCTGTCCAAGCAAGGACCCTCACTCTAGTCAGGGTAAAGGAGAATCACCCTCAGTTAACCCCCGCTCACCCCATTAGTAGCTTGGCCCGAGCAGGTAGGCTTAACTTCAGAAGCAAGGTGTAAAGTATTTGTACCAACACACACAGTAACCCAGTGAACCCACTACAAAATAACACAACACAGGTTTAGAAAATAGGTATATTTATCTAAACAAAACAAGACCAAAATGATAAAAGTCCGACATATACAAATCAAATTATGAATTTTAAAATGAATAAGAGTCTTAGGGGGTCATTATGACCCCGGCGGTCAGTGATAATGTGGCGGTAGTACAGCCAACAGGCTGGCGGTACATACCGTCACATTATGACATTGGCGGGTTGGCTTAAGCCACCCCACCAATGTACTACACTGACCGTCATGGCGGTAGCAGCCGCCGGACTGGAGAAAACAATCTCCAATCTGTAAATGTAAAAAAATGTAAATTAGCACTTGTATAGCGCACTACTCACCCGTTAGGGTCTCAAGGCGCTGTACTCATACCGCTATGGAACCCCTCCTGGCTTTTCCCTGTGAGGTGCCCACTCCTGAGCACCCCCAGGGTGAAGCCAGGCATCCAAGCGCTGTTGGGGCCGTTGTGGAGATTAAGCAAGCTATTGCCCAGAGTTGCAGAGTGGGACCCATGAATTAGATTAGGCACCGAGGCAAGAATTATCTGGTCAAGGGGAATTGAGCCCAAGACCTGCCGAAGCGGGACTTGAACCCTGGTCTTGAGCCAGATCTCTGCTTCAGGGTCTGCCGCTCTAACCATTGAGCCACACTTCTCAATCTGGAGGCATTATGACCCTGCCTACCGCCATGGTTTTCGTGTCGTTCGTAATGCCACAAAAACCATTGGTGGTAGGCCCTAGCAGTGACAGGGAATTCCTTCCCTGTCACTGGTAGGAGGCCCACCCCCCCTAACACTCCCCATACAACCCTCAACCCCCCCATACATGCTCCCCCCTTACAATCCACCCCCTATACCCACACCCATGCAGGCACATACCACGCATTCACACACTCACTCACACAGGCATACACGCATTCATACACGCATGCATCCATTCATTCACACACGCATCCGTACACACACCCGAACGTACATGCAGACACGCATTCACTTTTCCATTCATTCAAGCATTCTCACACATGCACACACACATGCATCCAACACTACACACTCATGCGCATGCACACACACACACAGTCATGCACACACCCCCACACAAACACACAACACCCCCCCCCCTCCTCTGTCGGAAACACAACTTACCTGTATCCAGGGGGTCTTCCGGCAGGGGGGTGCTGCTACCGCCAGCAGCGCCCGCCAGCAGAACACCGCCAGGCCGTATTATTTGTCATAAGGAGGTCCGCCAGCATGGCCACAGCCAGAGTTCCGCCCTTCTTGTGGCAGAAATCCGGCTCTGGTCATATTATGGCGAACGGATGTTAGCCACGGCAACGGTCTTTTGCCGGCCGTCGCTGCGGCGGTAGTCGGCACTTACCGCCATTGTTTTAATGAGAGCCTTAATCCTTAGAAAACAGTGAGAATGCTGTTAGCGCACAAAAGTACCTGTGTAGCGTCAAAATAAAGCCGCACGGGCGAGTGTGCGTGGAAAAAGGCCAGCGATGTGTCGATTTCTGACCCACAAGCGAGAACGTGCGTCGTTCCTCCTTCTCTCGGGTCGTCAAACGTTGTTCTTCTCTCCTGCAAGAGAGCGAATCGTCGATCCAGACGGGCACCTCAGTCCGGGCAGGCTTTGCGTTGATTTCCCACGCCCAGCGATGTTGCATTGAAATCCGGTTGCACAGTGTTAAGAACGCTGCGTGGGGCTCGCGTCGTTAACAGAAGCCGCTGCAGGTGTTGCGTGCCGTTTCTCTAGCCGTGTTTCAACGATCTTCCAGGCGTGATGCAGGTGGAACGTCGATTTTAGCCGCGAGGCCAGCGGCGCATCGTTTATCAGCCGTGAAACGGGTGGTGTGTCAAACGTTTGCGTAGGTTTTCAGTTCTTAGCTGCCAGCTTCACCTCTCAAGGGGCTCCAGGGACTGGATAGGGTACCACTTGGCAGGGCAGGAGTCTCAGCAGAGAGTCCAGGTGTTGGCAGGGGAAGTCTTTGATGGCCTTGAGACTTCAACAACAGGAGGCAAGCTCAGTTCAAGCCCTTGGAGATTCTTCTCAAGCAGGAATGCACAACACAGTCCAGCCTTTATCCCCTTTCACAGGCAGAAGCAGCAAATGCAGGATAGCCCAACAAAGCACAGTCACAGTCAGGAGCAGCACTTCTCATCAGCTCTTCTCCTTGGCAGAGGTTCCTCTTGATTCCAGAAGTGATCTCATTTTCAGGAGTTTGGGGTGCTTTTCTTATACCCCTTTATGCCTTTGAGGTAGGCCTACTTCAAAGAGAAGTCTCTGTTGTTTTCAAGATCCTGCCTTGCCCAGGCCAGGCCCCAGACACACACCATCGGGGTTGGAGACTGCATTGTGTGAGGGCAGGCACAGTGACCACACTTCCCCTCCCTCCCAGCACAGATGGCTCATCAAGATATGCAGGCTACACCCCAGCTCCCTTTGCGTCACTGTTTAGAGAGAGGTGCAGATAGCCCAACTGTCAAACTGACCCAGACAGGGAATCCACTAACAGGCAGAAGTCACAGAACGGTTTAAGCAAGAAAATGCCTACTGTCTAAAAGTGGCATTTTCAAACACACAATCAAAAAACAAACTTTAGTAAAAGATGTATTTTTAAATTGTGAGCTCAGAGACCCTAAACTCCACATTTCTATCTGCTCCCAAAGGGAATCTGCACTTTAATAATATTTATAAGCAGCCCCCATGTTAACCTATGAGAGGGATAGGCCTTGCACAGTGAAAACCGAATTTGGCAGTATTTCACTGTCAGGACATATAAAACACATTAGTATATGTCCTACCTTAAACATACACTGCACCCTGCCCCTGGGGCCAACCACGGCCTACCTTAGGGGTGCTTTACATGTAATAAAAGGGAAGGTTTAGGCCTTGCAAGAGGGTACACTTGCCAAGTCAAATTGGCAGTTTAAAACTGCATACACAGACACTGCATTGGCAGGTCTGAGCTATGTTTACAGGGCGACTAATGTGGGTGGCCAAACCAGTGCTGCAGGCCCACTAGTAGCATTTGATTTACAGGCCTTAGGCACCTCTAGTTCACTGTACTAGGGACTTACTAGTAAATGAAATACGCAGATCATGAAAAGCCAATTACACATACATTTTACATAGGAGCACTTGCACTTTAGCACTGGATAGCAGTGGTAAAGTGCCCAGAGTATCAAAAACGACAAAAGCATAGTCCAGCATACATCAACAACCTGGGAAACATAGGCAAAAGGTTAAGGGAGACCACGTCAAGAATGCCAAGTCTAACAGTCAGCATCACAGAAAACTTTGGTAGAAGTTCTGTTGAGAGATGTGAGTAGCATAAATCTGCTTAGTCTAACAAAAGGACGGGGATCTGTCTCTCCATTAAGGGTCCGCTCTAGCAAGGGGCAAAAAGATATCTGAATCTCAGACTAACTAAACAACACTTTAAACAGGCTCAGAACCTCCTAGTAACTGACATCACAACCAAAAAAAATTCCACTGACAAGACACCATTGTGAATTATATCCAATTAACTTTTTATCCTATTCTGAACACATATACTTGTCCTTGGATTACACCCATGCTCAGGAATTTGAAAGCATTTATTCTTACAGCTCCTTGCTGCCGGTTCTCATCCTTGGCAACTCATCTCATGCGTCCTTATCAATACTTAACATTGTGCTTTCCATTGAATGAAGACTGGTATTGTCACATGCAGAGGAAAGAAAAATAATGAGCAAAGATAGCAAGCTTCATGTCAGAATTAAATACAGTAATCGAGTAGGCCTTAATTCCAGGCTGAACAACAGAAAGGAAGTGCACATTTTAGTTATATGTTTAAGTATGCAGTTCTGTTAAACACAGTAAATGAAGAGTGGTTACAAAATATATAATTTGTTAAGATGCTATGGTATGTATACATTTGGTTAACATTGCGTGAAGGCAATATACATGCAACTTTTTTAGTCTTGTTCATAAAGGCATCATAATGTTGTAGTCTTTTAAGGCGTCACATTTACATGGATATAGTTTTACGCAATAAGTATGAAATTAAATGCTTCAAAACTCTTCTTCCAACAAAGCATGCAGTCGAGTTAACCCTTCCTCTTATGATGTATTCGTCATCATAAACTACTTTCTTTTTGGAATGAGACTCTCTAGAACCTAGTAGTCTCTACCAGCTTTCGTCTAGATTCTTCCAGACGGTTCATGTCTTCATAATATTTACAATAACTGTACTCTAACTCAGCATCATCTCTCTTCCTTTTCTTTCTCTTCTGAACCTTCATTCTTTGGAAAACCTATTATCCCACCACCAAAACTATTGCACATGTGCAATAACCAACAAAGGCTTCGGAGCTAAAACCACAACTACACTTCCTAGTTTCCCAAACCATCTGCCTATAGCAGAAGATCCATCTCCAATTGCTACCCATTAACCTGTACTTCCAATCCCTTCAAATCTTTCGTCAAGCCTTCAGCCTGAAATTCTTCTCCAAATCTTTACTGTTGGCTGGGACGTAAGTGTAGCATTGCTGAACCTTCAACATCTGACAGACTCTGCCTTATTTTGCGAGTAACATGTCTAATGCACCTCTATTTTGCAAAACCATAGATCTTATCGCTACCATCTCAGAATGTAGATCTTATCGCTGCCATCTCAGAATATATGACCAACAAGGCTCTTGCTGTACTAGTTGCTAATTTGTCCAGAATAGTAAACAGCCTTCTCAATTTTCAAATCATTCAAGATCACTCCCAGAGATGGAATCAAGGCACCAAATATGTCACCATTCACTTATCCAGCACAACACCTCGTTTGGGTCTAGAATCTTTGCTCCAGACAGGATCATCAAGATGTTTACATGATAAATCTTGGAAAAAACTAGACCCAAGTAACGCATAGCATACCATCCCTTGGGCAGCTTAAAATAAGCATGTTCTTCACAAATAAAATAAACTCCAGGAATACAGCTTCTTCTCCATCCAGATACAACTTTTAATTCCCTCGACCTTCAAAAGTATGTTCACATTTGCTCTTTCTCACAAATACATTGTATCACACCTTTCAATCCGAATACATAATCCTCCCTTATGTTTCCAATCTAATGCTGATGCAGCTAAATTTCCAGCTAACTGATGTCCAGTCTCTTCCTCAGTCCATTTATTCTGACTTTGAAAGTTTTCATCCAATTTTGAGTTCGCTTCTAATACCCTTCTTCGCTCCTCAAACAAATTTAGAAACATCTTCTCAACTTCTGACAACATATGTTAGATTTTGTCTATGTGCATAAACTGTGTCTAATGTTGTGACAGGTTTAAAGAACCTTACAATTATTTTTAACTCTAAGGGAGCTGGACGTCTGTTCGAATGATCAGTTATAGGGATCTCTGAAAGAATTAAATCAGAATTTGAAAAATATTATTAATAATACCCTGTCCCATAAAACAGACTCAGCACAAAACTACATGAAATCCAATAAGTCACAGGAATACGAAGATAGGTGATACCTTCTGACACAGAAGCAGGCGATTGTATACAGACGTAACAATCCTGTGCCTTCATTGTGTCAACATATTTATATAATAAGAGAAAATATACATTTGCAGAATAATCTCCTCTGCATGCATCTAAGTGCAATGCTTTCTCATCTAAATTACATAATTTACCATTTCTAAGGTTTGATGTGGACTGGGAGCACTAAGAATAGATAGGACTGTCTAAAGATGGGTAGGGGAAAACACTCCTACTAACAACGCTACTAATACTGTGAGGAGAATAAGCAATATTCTACCTATGTACTTACGTCTACTTCTCCAATTTTGCTCCATTACTTTTCAAAATTCAGATCTAAAATTGGGTGGTATGCAGCAGCAACAAAGTAGCTCTCTGTTAATTCCACCTGCGCAAACAAGAAAGTGCAAAGATTTCAAAAGACATACAAATCTTTGTGAGACTTCCTAACCGTACTCCATGTTCTTCTAAAGGGGCAAGCCTTTTTCCTCTTCCACTCAGGCCTAGGTATTCTTCTTCTTTCCCTATCCCAGTCAAACTAAATGCCTCTAATAATTACAGTTCAAACTCATCAATGGAAATTAAAATTCAAAGTACAGTTCAACCAAGATGTTCAGATCGTGGAGGTTCAGTTAACCTCAAACTGTAACTCCAATAACTCCAGAACTCTTTGTCAGTGTCATTTGCAAAATAGGTCCACTCAGGTGAGGAGTACCTCTGACTGGGCACTCTCGTTCTCCTCGATCTCCTCACAGCCACACTTTCACCCTCACTTTCGCTTAGATCAGAGTTCTCAGTATCCTCGGTTATTGTCTGTGGCAACCGTTCTCTGAGCAAGGTCACTCTCTCTCTTGTCTTCTGGGCCATCGTTCTCCAGCTTCCATTCGCCTTCTCACAGCACTGGGTCCTTCGTCGAGGTCTGACTCTGAGCTTGTTTCATTCACCACCAAGAGACAAGAATCAGTTTGCTCAACTTCAGCTTTGATTTCACCAATGGCTTGTTCCCACCTCAAAACTGATCAAGTTCTTTGTCAGGCTCTGTTTGACCCCCAACAGCTTGGCTAACCTGCTCCTCTCATCTCTCTGAAACTACCACTACCTCTGGAACAGGTGCTGTCGTATCGAGGGGACAGTCAACTCTGCGAATATGGAAGTTTGAATTCAGTTGGAGTGATCCCCACACTTTACTGCAGCCGTAGTGACTAGGATCACCTGATATGGCCCACTCCATTGAGGTTCCAGACACGTCTTCCTGATGTGTTTCTTCAGCAAGACCCAGTCACCTGGATTGAGGTCACAGAACTGCTTCTGATGCGGGGAAGTTGTAGATACTGCAACCTAATGAGACACAGAACGCACCACATCAGCCAGGCCTTTGCAATAATCATGGACCATATCATTGGTAATGTTAACTTGTGCATTTGCAGGAATCGCTGGTGCCTCATCGCCCTCCCCATTATGATCTCCTAAAGGAACAGTCCAGTCTTTCGATCAGGTATACTCCGAAGACTCATCAACACAAGGGGCAACTTATCTAGCTGTTTTAAAGACGTTGATGAACATACTTTCCCAATATGGATTTCAGCATGCTGTTCACCTGCTCCAAGAGACCCAAAACCTCAGTTCTATAGCTGCAATGTAACTTCTGTTCAACCTGTAATGCTGCACATAAAAACCTCATTATTGAAATGAGTACCTTGATCTGATTCCAAAGAAGTCGGGAAGCCAAATCTAGGAATGAGCTCTCTTAGCAACAGTTTACTGTGAGGCTATCATTTCATCTGGTTGGGTATGCTTCAACCCAATGCAAGAACATACACACAATCACCAGGATGTAATCTCAGCCCATTACACACAGGCATCTCAATAAAGTCCAACTGCATCCTATTGAACCGTCCTCCTGATCTCCCTGTGTAGCTCAGTGTAACTGCAGTTCTCTTTCCACCATTGTTCTGTTGACACACACCACACCTGTGACACAAGGTGTCTGCCATCAATCTGAATTTCGGATTAAACCAGGTGTGCATGTATAACCTCACCATGGCATCCCTACCAACATGAGCAGAGCAATGGAAGTGCCTAGCCATTGGAGGCAACAAACTATTGGCAACACTGGTCTTCCATCCACTGATACCCAAATATCATCATCTCTTTTGACACAACCCGCTCTGACCGAACCTTGCTGTTCCTCCTCTGACACTTCCTCTTGCAGCCTCTTGACTTCCTCCCAGGTATCAGCCGTACCTTAAAGGTTGTAGTTGGTCTCATCCATTCCCTCATTTGTGTATTCGCCATTGAACATTATGCAAAAACATTAAGTGCATAATATCTTGCAACCTCATCAGCGTAATTATTGCCCAAAGTCACATGATAGGTGCCAGTACAACGTGCAGGACATTTGACCACTGCGGCTTGTTCAGGCAATTGTAATGCATTAGGAGGTTTCTCCCCTGTTCGCGATTCCAGATCGGGGATCCAGAGGACGTCATAAACCCCCTCTGTGACCATAGTTGTCCAAAGCCATGAAAGACAACAAAGCTATACTGACTGTGGGTAAATATTGCCACTTTCAATTGATCTGATGCACGGCATGCCCTAGTAAGTGCAATCAATTTGGCTACTTCAGCGGAGAATCCTCCTTGAAGCAAGTAAGCTTCATCAACTCCTGAAAGAGCATAAGCTGCTCTCAGACTCCCTCCATTGTCTTGTAAACATGATCCGTCTATAGAGCACGAAATCTGATTCAGGTATTGGTTCATCTTGTATATCTGGTCTTGGTTTGGTGCACAGTTCAGTGACATCGAGACAATCATGGTCCACTTCACATTATACGTAATTTCCAACATCGGGTACAGGCAGCAAAGTTGAGGAGTTCAAAACATCACAGCGTTTGGCAGTTACATTCTCCGCTGCCAATATGACTTGTTCATATTTGGTCAAGCAACTGCTGGTCATATGCTGGGTTTTTGTTTTGGTCAACAGTAATTAGAAAGAATAAGGCACGTATACAGTTAAAGGGTGTCCCATCACAATATTTTCACACCTCACAATATTTGTGCTGACTGATGCTACTGCCTTAAGACAGCTAGGCAATGCAGAGGCTACTGGATCTAATGTAGCTGAAAAATATGCCATGGGCCGCCATGGTATTTCCATGGGTTTGTGTAAGCACTGAGAGAGTACATCCCTTCCTCTCACTGCAGAAAAGTTCAAAGGATTTGTTATAATCAGGCATCCCAAGAGCTGGGGCATGACAGAGACACTCTGTCAGCTCTAGGAAAGAAATCAAGCAATCGTTATCCCAAGGTACTGGATCAGACACATCCTTGTGCGTCAGCTTCTGTAAAGGCTTGGCCACTAAGGAAAAGTTGGGAATCCACTGATGACAGGAGCCCACCATTCCCAAAAACATCCCCACGCACTTTTGTATTGTTGGAAGACTCCTTTTCAAAATTGCTGAAATTCTGTCTTGTGACACTTTCCTCGCTCCTTTCTCAATGTGATGGCCAAGATATTGCACTTCCCTCTTACAGTATTGCAACTTCCCTGAGGACACTTTGTGCCCATTCTCCACAAGGTGATTCAACCGCGCAATGATATCCTGTTTACATGCTTCTTGGGCATTTAAAGCCACCAATAGCTTCTTGTTATATTGAATCAAAACTGAGTTACAAGGCATAACCAAACATTCTAAATTTTTCTTAAAAATCTGGTTGAGAATAGTCCTCTCAGTATACCTCTGTGGGACTCAGCACATGCCAAAATCCTATTTTCAAACCAAAATGGGAAAATAAACTGACTATCCTCATGCAACAGTATCCAAAAAAAGGCTTGACACAAATCAATGACGGTGAACCACTCAGCCTCACATGGAATCTGAAACAATATCACCGCTGGATTGGGTACCACTAGACAACAAGGGATGACTATATTGTTCACTTTAAGTAAATCCTGTACAATCCTGTACTTCCCATTCAGCTTCTGCAAGCCCATGATGGGGGAATTACAAGGACTGCCTATAATTTCCTTCAAGATTCCCTGCTAAATCATAGACTTGATTATGGGACTAATCCCTGCAATCATCTCAGGTGTCAGATTGTATTGTGGTGTTCTTGGAAATTCAGCATTGGGTTTGACTGTTATTTGGATAGGCTCAACTCCTTTAATCAGTCTGATACCTTTCCCTGCAAATTCCCACGCTTCAATTCTGACTCTCTGTCAAATCTATGGATAAATCATCAACAGTCGACAAGGTGAATATAGTACAATAGGGTCCATCATTTGCCAATTTGAAGGCAGCATCTTCATCATGCATTTGCATCTCTATACCTGCTGGTGCTGGTGTACAATAGAAGATGCAATTCAATTTACAAAGTCGATCTCTTCCAAAGAGATTTATCGGATTAGAATCACACACCATAAATCTGTGTCTGTCTTAGAAGGATCCTATTCTCACCAGAACTGGTTCAGTTTCCTGAGTTGTCATCTGCTTGTTTACTACTCCTCCATCTTGGACTAATTTTCCAAAGAGGGATAAGTTTGGGGCCGCTACTGTTCTCAAAGTAGAGCAGGTAGCATCAATGTCAACCAAAAACAACATGGGGGTAGCCATCCACCTCGCTGTTTATAAATGGTCCAGTTCTAAGGCTGCGCCAAGCACGCAGTCTTCCTTTCCTCTCAGGTACAGTCAGGCTGATTGATCTGAACCATAGTCCTCTTTTGTCTCAAATAGGGGAAATTGCTGGGAAGTATTTCCTCCCTGAGTCGCATTCATATTTACATTTGTAACTTGATCAGCATTGGATCTAGGATCCATAGCATTCTGTTGTGGCATTGGAAGTTGCAAAACCTGCATCACTGGGGCTTGGGGCATGTTAAAATTTTGATTTCTATGCCTGGGTGCATTTTGCATTTGTGCAATGTTATCATTCTGTGATGGCACAAATCCTGAATTTTGAAGTTGATTAGTTGGATTAAAACAACATTACTGCTTCCAATGCCCCGTCCTATTACAGATGTGTCCTTTTCAGACTATTGACATCCATTCCAGTATTAGGGTGAATAGGCATGCCTCACCCTCATCTTTGCATTGGGCTTGGCCCTTGCTGGTATACTCCTTGCAGGACACCAACAAGACTTGCTATCAGCTGAATCTAACTGGTTTAACTTCTTCTGCTTCCTTTCAAGCTCATTGCTGCAGTTTTTGGTATACCAGAGGATCTCATCAACTAACGTGTTCTGCAGCAAATCAAATGCTGCTGGATCATGAGCTGAATCTCTGGTCTCAATCCCATCACAAACCTAGACACAAAATGTGTCATATTTTTGGGCTCAAGCATCTCCATTTCACAATATTGCTTGAATGCCTGCAACAGTATTTCATAATAAGCATGAATTGTCTCTTTAGGGTCCTGAGTTGTTCTTTCAATCTTGACCCAATCTATATCCTGAGCTGGTACTTTCTCTTTCAAACATGTCATTACCTGTTGATATTTTTTCATCACCAGCCGGAAGGGACATTTTGTTATGATGCTCCTCATTGGTTCTGCCCTAGGCCACTGAAAAGCTACCTTCCATTGTGTCCACAACTCACCTGGAAGAATAATATCAACCAACGTATTCAGATCAACCCACAACACCTGCAATATTTTCACAAACCTCTCAAGTTGTTTGAACCACTCCACTGGCTTGTCTCTCAACTCTAGGAACTCATTGCCAAATGCCACAAGATAATTTCTACTCCACGGTACATGTACATGACCTCCACCAGGCACTTCTCTCAAAGGGAAGTTAGTAGTGCCCCCCTCTGCTCCTGTAAGAGGCGGCTCTCCCAGGGGCTTCTTTCTATCTCTCTTTTTAGCGCTTCCCATTTATCTAATTAATTTAATTTCCAAATATTGTGGACCGATCCTCTAATCTAAGTTTTCATTTCAGGATTTCTAATGTCAAGAATATATTTTTCATTAAAACACACTCAATAGTATCTTTGCAAAGCTTTTGTTTTATTCAGATCCACCTGATATCTTTGGGCTAATTCCTCTAGCTTGTCATGGACCTGACCTGTACACTTGGTAATGACTCTACAAATAAACTCCAGTTGTTTCTTATGATAGGTATCCAATCGCTCTAAACCAAGATTGCCATTAATCATCTCATTCAGTTCTTATTTGACTTTTAGCACATCCACTAATTGTTCTCTAGGCGATGATGGAATTGTTCCCTGACTCAGTTCTGTACTCACACTTTCTCTCGAGGGAGTGCCCTCATTAAAAGCTCTAATCCATTCATCGATTTCATTGTCTCTAATAACTTGAGTTACTGCAGGTATTTTAATCATATAATTTCCTTGGGCACCAGTTGTAGAGGTTAAAGTTGGTTCCCAAACAGGAGTTCCAGTTGTTGGAATTCTCTGGTAAATACCTAAAGAAGTACCCCCAGAAACGTTCAGTGTTGAATCTGCACTCACCCTACATGGAGTACTTGTTTGTCTCAGATTTAAAGGAACCAATTCCCTCTTATTTGGGCTGGTGAGAACTCCTCCTTGCCCACTAAGGCCCGTATTTATACTTTTTTTAGCGCCGCATTTGCGCCGCTTTTTGACGCAAAACGGCGCAAACCTACAAAATACAATGGCATTTTGCAAGTTTGCGCTGTTTTTGCGTCAAAAAACGACGCAAATGCGGCGCAAAAAAAGTATAAATACGGGCCTAAGTATATATGGGACAACTACATTGTAAGATGATTGTCAACAATTACAATATCATTTCAACTTGAAGACAGTGTTGTATCCACAATCCTTTGCTCTGTAACAACTACCAATCACAGCATGGTCCCTTATGACATTCTCAACCAATAACACTGCAGCGACACACCAACCGACCTATACCAGCACGGCGCACTGTGATGTTAGTCTCACTCCTCACAGCAGTTCCCCCTCTTTTACAATCTGCACACACAAACTCTCACCAACCTCGCACATGCATAATGAAATAACTTCTAAAACAATTTGCCTGTGTTAGAAATGGGGTCTCTAATTGGCAGTGTTTTTCACCCTATCCAGGAACTGGCCCTCACTCTAGTCAGGGTAAGGGAGACACGCAGCTAAGATAACCCCTGCTCACCCCCTTGGTAGGTTGGCATGAGTAGTCTGGCTTATCTCAAAGGCAATGTGTACAGTATGTGTACACACACACAGTAACACAGTGAAAACACTACAAAATGACTCCACTCCAGTTTACAAAAATAGCCAATATTTACCTGAATAAAACAAGACCAATTACGCACTAAGAAAGAGGAGAGAGGAGGAATTCCCTTGTCCGTCCTCCCAACAGACTGAACCACTACCCCAAAAGGGACAAGGAAAACCAGTAGATGCCCTCAGAACAAATAAAAGCTCTACCTAAATACCAAACAGTGCTGGGTTGTTAAAAAATTGCCCTCGCACACTAGTCGAGGCATGCTTCATCATTCGGCTTTGCCTACACATCACCACGACAACCAACATCAGGGATGGAGCAATAGAGAAGGGGAACTGAAAACAATATACAACAAACATATATGTATCTATCATGCAGAACAAAGACACACCTATTAAAACTATTTTGTGGTTATCCGCCCCTAATTTTTATTCAGGGATCCCCTAGATAGGATTAAAAATAGACAGATGGTGGTGATTTTGGGACATAATAACCCATTCACCCCTGATTATCTGCTCTTAAGGCAACATGTTTCGGCCATCAATGTTGCCCATAGGGGTCAATCGTCCTTCATCAGGACATAAGATCCTCTTAACCATGCCCGTACCTGTTGACAGAAAAACTCAGAAAACAATGTAGCTTGGACTCACTTGTCCCTTACCAACACACAAATGGTATCACCTAAAATGAAGACAAAAAGACAGACAGATAAATATGATAAACCTACAACATATAACACATGATCAACACCTCTGACGTCACAGTTTGAGGAGTCTCTATACCCTTTATTTAACCATGAGTGAGACCCATCGGGGGAGGACAGAAGCAGCAAGCAGCAGGGCAGCACAACAAAGCAACAGGCAGAATGGCAGTCCCTCCTACAGCATCCAGCTCTTCTTCTTGGCAGAATGTCCTTAGTCCAGAAGTGTTCTAACTATGTGGTGTCAGAGGTCCAGTATTTATATCCATTTCTGTCTTTGAAGTAGGCGAACTTCAAAGAGAAGTCTTTGTAGTGCACAAGACCCTTCCTTTCCCTGCGCTGGCCCCAGACACACACCAGCAAGTTGGAGACTGCTTTGTGTGAGGATAGGCACAGCCCTCTTCAGGTGCAAGTTTCAGCCCCTCCCACCACTCAAGACCCATCAGCCTGGTGATTGGCCAACAGGGTATGCAGGGCACACCTCAGCTCCCTTTGTGTGACTGTCTAGAGTGAATGCACAAACAGTCCAACTATCATCCTGACCCAGACATATATTTGGCAGACAGGCAGAAACACAGAATAGTTAAACAAGAAAATGCCCACTTTCTAAAAGGGACCTTTTCAAACTTACAATTCAAAAACCAACTTCACCAAAAGATGTATTTTTAAATTGTGAGTTCAGAGACTTCAAACACCATATCACTATCTGCTCCCAATGGCAAATTACTTAAAATATATTTCAAGGCAGTCCCCATGGGAGAGATATTCCTTGCAAGATGAAAAACGGAATTAGCAGTATTTCAGTATCAGGACATGTAAAACACACCAGTACATGTCCTATATTAAATACACTGCACCCTGCCCACGGGCTGCCTTGGGCCTACCTGAGGCGTGACTTACAGGTGATAAAAGGGAAAGTTTAGGCCTGACAAGTGGGTACACTTGCCAAGTCAAAATGGCAGTTTAAAACTGCACCCACAGTGGCAGGCCTGAGTCATATTTACAAGGCTACTCATGTGGGTGGCACAATCAGTGCTGCAGGCCCACTAGCAGCATTTAATTTACAGCCCCTGGGCACACACAGTGCACTGTACTAGGGACTTACTAGCAAATCAAATATGCCAATCATAGAGACACCAATCACCAATACATTTAGACAGAAGCATATTCACTTTAGCACTGGTTGGCAGTGGTAAAGTGCCCAAAGTTCTAAAGCTGACAAAACAGGTCAGCAAAAAATAGGAGGAAGAAGGCAAAAAGTTTAGGGGTAACCCTGCAAAAAGTGCCAAGCCCTACAGCCTGTTTCTCTAGAAATAAACAGTTTCCAAATGCACAAGAAGTTTCCTTTCACTTCGACTAAAACCTCGACCAGAGGGGTATTGTCTAGATCAATACAGGTTAAGTTATCCTTGTATCAATCATCTTATATTCACACAAAGACTACTGTGCCAGCAACAACGCCTCACGATGGACACCACTTATCAACAGGCAACAACAAAATGGTGCCTTCCACACCTTTTAATATATCCCGGGATCTTAGGCCACGTCAGACCAGATAACCTATTCAACTTCTTTTACAAATCACAATCACACAACAAGAAAACATCTCCGTAAGACATCATTCAGACTCACAAACACCGTAAGATAAGTATGAACCACTGCAATTCGTAATTCTATTAATACTCAACCCTCCTTTGTCACATTTGTTGTACGTTCATAGACAGTTCAAATGTCAGCCTAGTATTCTGGCAGATTGCCTCTTTCTTTTAACACGGAGATTGGTATTTACTTACCTTTCCCTTACTACAAAGAGAAAGAGCATAACTTGGCTGCACCATTATGCTTTGTTGGAAGAGTAATGAAGCATTTCATTTCATATATAATGCATAAAGCTATATCCATATAATTGTGGTGCATTAAAAGACCATGACAATACAGGGCCTTTGTGAGTTTAAAGTATTTGTACACACACACAGTAACACAGTGAAAACACTACAAAAGGCCTCCACACCAGTTTAGAAAAATAGCCAATAATGACAAAGGAAGTGTGTAATATCTGTATTACAGAACAGGATGCATAAGCCTCTGAAGCCACTTCTGTAAACACCATTGTGCCCCAGGGGAGCACAAAGCGGGTGCACAAGCCTGTTGTGCCCTCAGGGCACAATGGGTAATATGGCCCCGGGTGCTGTACAAAACTGGTATAACAGCTCTACTGAGAATTGTTTGTCCTCTCCATCTGTATCATAGAAACTAGAAACTCTGGTGAGGAGTGCTGGTGCTGTATAAAGAAAGTTTGCGGAGAAGTGCTATCTATCACTAGTGTAGCATCTCTGCTGAGAAGCACCACTGTTTTTCACCATTAGAGAATGAATGATGATGTGAAATACTGGTGCAGCCTTTTACTAGTGTAGGAGTTCAGTTAAGAAGTGCAGGTTCTGTTTGCTACTTATAAAGGAGCTCTGCTGAGACGTGCCTGTCTTGTCTGCAACTACTATAGGAGCTCTGCTGAGAAGTGCTGTCCATTTGACAGACTATTTCATAAAAGTCTGACAATGGGTCATGAATGTGGGGAGCAGTCTCCATTCAGGTTTCCACGAGCAGCAACAGCTTGATGTTTCAAGAGAGACAGTTGAGGTTTTTGTTAACCTCTTTTTGTTAACCCCGATCAGATGTTTAGTTCTCATGGCATGAGAATGGGTGAACTGAGTCTTCATCAATTGAGTAGATGTGTTATGTGTTTGGAGGGAATGTCAGGTTAATACTGGTGTGTTATGAGTTTAGGGATGCTACCAGGCCAATATTGTATCGAAATGAATAGGTATTTTTATATCAAAAGCGATATAGAAATTGTAAAAATAAGTATTAGCTGGTATTTTTTCACCTTTGATATATCAAGTTAAAACAGCAAATCTAAAAGGCTGAGCTATTGGCTTTCCTAATGCTTTTTCTACTACCATGCAAACCAATGACCGGCAATGTTGCAATGGGTTCCCTATTAAAGAAGGCCCATTCCATATCTGCTAATGCACGTGTGTGCATGTGTCTGGATGCATGGCAGCTATTTTTTAGGTTTTACCTACTAGACAAGACGTGCTGTCTGTTGTGAGACATACTGTGGACTTACTAACAACATTTAGGGGCTTGGAGCTTGTCCAGTGCTTACCATTGATTGGCGTTCCCGTCTCTCTCATGTCTCTCTCATGTCCCAGCTTGTCAATCTTGTATTTGACCTTTCCATGAAGCACTGCCTCTTCAATGGCTGGCTTCTATATTTCCACTGCTTGGTTTTAGCACTACTTTTTTCTTTTCGGTTTGGCACTCCATGAGACTGCATATTTTTTCTAGCTGTCTCCCTTGTATACTTCTCTCCACTTCACTTCAAGTCGATCTCTGTTATCTGTGTACTCTTCTCCACCTCCATGCTGCACTCCCCCTAGTGTACCTCCCTCGTCTGATCCACATTGCTCTTTTGCCTGTTGGTTGTCCTCCCCACCCTGGCCCTTCTGTCTCACCCATTGTTTCTCCTCCCCACCTCTGTGCTCCCCGTTGCCTGCTCACCCAGATCCTCCCCCCATTCTGTGTTGCACTCTCATCCATTGGTTCTCCTACCTCTTCCTGTCCCCATCCAAGTTGCGTTCCCCCCACAAATCAATTTTAGATCAGTAACTAAACAGAAAAAAGGCTCTTGCATAATTTGGTATTCACGCCCATCTGTGCTGCACGTGCCTACAAAATTACACCATTGGCCACCTAAAAGGCTTTATGTTTTTCATTCTTTTGCCATGCTGCACACCTTCAGAGTTGCTGTACAACATGGCTAAAAAACACTGGTTTAGGCAATAAGTTCAAAAGGTAAGACCTAATGGTTTTGCTAATGCTTGTTAATTTACTGTTCTAATATGGCGGACAGCTATGCTGAAACATTAAATTAAAATGTAAAAATGCAAAGGTGAAAATCAAGTGATCTACATTACTCCAACTAGTTATGGTACATTTAGTAGCGCCAACACAATAGCTTTAGTTACAGATTGTGCTAATAAACTCCAGGCTTACTAAACACACATCCCATCTTACATGTAGCATATTTGGAAAATACTCCGTTAACCCCTTTGCTGCTAAGCCATTTCCCTTCAGTATGGAGCCCTTTTTTGGCTATTTGGAGTACTTTGCACTTAGGGCTCCATTACTTTTTTTTTCCAGATGAGGTACTCACACCAAATTTGCGTCCTTTTTTTCCCAACATCCTGGGGAAATCTAAAAATACCCAGAGTTTGTGGATTCCTCTGAAGGGGACCGATAAAATAGGTAAAATAAAGCAAAATGTGGAGTTTTTTTTTACAAAATAAGTGAAAAGTGCTCCAGATAAAAGTGTCTGTTTTCCCTAAAAATGGCATCCACAAACAGTTTGCTGTACTAAAATCACTATCTACCCAGCTTTCAGGACCATGCAGGGCAGAATCAAAAAAACTAATTGTGTATCACAGTTTTGGCATTTTTCTAAGAGGTAGCCCATTTGCCCTATTTTTTGTACTCTCAAATTACTTACAGTTTGTGGTAAAAACCAGTGTGAAACCCACGGGTGAGCCAGAAAAGCAAATACTTTTCTGAAAATTAGACAACATTCCAAATTCAGCAAGGGGTCATATGTGTGGCTCCCTCCAGGTTTTCTCCAGGAAAAAAACTGTTGAAATAAAGAAATATTGAAATTTAGCAGCAAAAAACAGGTATTTGTGACAGAATTTTCATCTGCAACTTTTTGTTACCATGGCAAATTGACAAAAGCAATATACCATTACATCCGCTATTCTCCTCTGGTTGCAAAGAAATATAGGGTTTGTAGTTTCTCCTAGAACCAAAGGTACCCAGAGCAAACAACTGAGCGGCGCCATATAATGGGTTTTCACCGAGTACCGGGTATAGACCAATTCTTATAGCAAAATAGACAGACTGAAAAGTGGATATCAAGGAAACGTTTGTATTTCTGAAATGGGTACAAGATATAGAGTTTAGGAGCAGTGGTTATTTCTATATTTCTGAATTAGTGGATACCCATACTAGCGAATAATTTAGAGGGTATTTTTCAAAATGCCATCTTTCTTATACACTGGTTTACATTTTAAAGGCACAAATGCAGTGACATCTAATTGGTAATAATAAATGTTCTACTAATCTATGCTCCCACAAGTCTCCCGATAAAAATGGTACCTCACTTGTGTGGTTAGACGTAGTGCCCTCCACAGAAAACAGCCTAAAACAGAACATTTTTCTACCCAAAATTGACCCTCTTTTCCCAATGTGGGTGGCTCTAGATTTTGGACCCTAGCTCAGCTGGCACCAAGGGAAACCTAGCCAACCTGTACATTTTTAAAACTAAACACCTAGGGGTATTCAGGGTGGGCTGACTTGCATGGCTCTCATCAGGTTCTGTTACCCAGAATCACTTGCCAACCTGAAAATGTGTCTAAAAAAAGCTTTTTTCCTCATATTTCTGTGACAGAAAGTTTTGCAGTCTGAGGAGAGCCACAAACTTCCTTCCACCCAGCATTCCCTCAAGTCTCCTGATATAAATGGTACCTTACTTGTGTGGGTAGTCCTAGTTCCTGTTACAGGAAACGGCCGAAAACCAAACGTGTACATATCACATTCTCCCAATGAAAACTGACCCTTTTTTGTAAGGTGCTAGCTGTGGATTTTTGATCCCTTGCTCAGCCGGCACTTAAGAAAACCTAGCCAACTTGTACATTTTTGAAAACTGGACACCTAAGGGAATCCAGGATGGGGTGACTTGTGTGACTCTCACCAGGTTCTGTTACCTAGAATCCCTTGCAAACCTCAAAATTTGTCTAAAACAAAACACATTTTCCTCACGGGTTTGTGATGGAAAGTTCTGGAATCTGAGGGGAGACCCAAACTTCCTTCTACCTAACAGTCCCTCAAGTGTCCCGATAAAAATGGTACCTCACTTGTGTGGGTGGGCCAAGTGCCTGCGACAAAGAGATTGAGGGGGAACAAAAGCGGGTCCAAAAGGGCAGGGTTTATTATTATTTTTATTTTTTTTGTCCTCATAAAAGCCCATTTCCACAAGCGAGGGTCATCAACCTGTGCCCTTCAATACAGGAGGACACATATAATCTTCACCTCTCCAGATCACGGGCTGTTCTCCAGACTAGCCTAACTGTGCGTGCCTGTGGACCGACCATACTAATGGGGTTGACCTCCTGCAACCTGGCGGCCAGTAATCATTGAACTATATCGAGGGAAAGCGGACACTTTGCTGAAAATTTTCCCATATGGCCCAACAATCATCTCTTTTATTGAGTGGGGCACTACCCTCCAAACGGCATAAATAATTCACAGACGCCAGCCAATCAAATACTAATGGGGGTAAAGGCGAGATCCACCTAAAACATATTTGCCTTCTAGCCAATAGTATCAGTATAAAGATCAAATGCTTGTAAGGTTTGGGGAGCCTTATGTCCCAGGTTGTGCCAGGTGCCACCCCAAAGATTACTAATGAGAGAGTTATCTCTAACTCTGCACTTATGATTTGGTTGAGTAGCCTTTCTATGCTAGCCCAGAACCCACCTAGGCTCGCACAGCTCCAGAACATGTGGATATTGTTTGCATTAGCTTCCCCACAGCGTGGACAGTTTCTCTCCACCTTCCCCAATACTGACAGCTTCTGGGGAGACCAGTATGCCCTATACAAGGCGAACATGTGGTTTTTCTTCAACACGGCCGATCTAGAGGCCAACCAAATCGTGGAGCAAGAGATTTCCCAAAACTTAGCCACATCGATAGCTGGTAGAGCTGCTCCGCCTTTTCTTATTGGCCGAAGACAAACTTAACTCTGGGGTGTCTAGTAATGCCTGGTACCAAACAGCAACTTCTTTATGAACTGAAACTTGGACTAGTTTTCCCTCCCAAGCGTTCTTCATATCCCCCTCATCTTGGAAGGCAGCGGCCCAACTGGCTAACTGATAGTACGTAAACTTCGAGATCTTATATTCAGACAGTTCCTGGAGTCTGCGCCAAGACACCAGCCTTGAATCTTCCAGGATTTGTCCCCACCGCTCCACCCCCTTTAATGGAAGTGCCAATTTATCAGTGAGAAATTCGGGGGTGCCAGGTGAGTCCCAGACCGGAGCCAGGGAGCTATAGTAGTTAATTTCTAATGCTTGTCGGACCAGCCACTATACTCTGGCCACAGCTTTAAGGATCTTCAGGCAAATCTTTTTAGGATGCCCAAACTTGTACAGGAAATTCCTGCCGGCCTCTAACAGTTCCTGAGTCATTGCACCCCAAAAACCCATATGCTCCGAACTGTCGCGTAACAATAACCGCACATTCTTCAGCTGAAAAGCTAAATAGTACTTATAAAAATCTGGAGCCGCAATACCCCCTTTTTCTTTTTTCCTACATCATTTTTGCCAGGCGATTCTGACCCCCCGAGATGACCACACAAATGAGGTTAAGTCGGCCTGTATCTTCCTAAACCAAGACTTCTTAAATTCCAAAGGGATTGTATTAAACAAAAACGTAAACTTTGGGAGGATAATCATTTTAAGTGTGTTGACTCTCCCAATCAAAGTCAGAGGCAGACCCGCCCATGTTTTAAGCAGTCTTTGGGTTTCCATACAGGCCTTGTCAAAATTAATCTTAGCTAGTTCTTTGAGACCAGGGGTAACTTGGATCCCCAAATACCTAATTTGTTGTTTAACAAGAAAACTATTATAGGAAGTTTTCCAACACATAATCTCTGTTGTTTCCGCATTTACAGAATAGCCTGACACCCTACTGAAATCCTCTAGACGTTGTATAATTCTAGGAAAAACTTGAGTCAGCTTACCGGTGTAGATCATGAGATCACCGGCATATAGAGCAACCTTCCTTGCCCAACCTTGACATTGGAAGGAGGGAATTTGATTGTCGGCCCTAATTGTTACGGCCAAGGGTTCAATATATAAATCGAAAAGAAGGGGGGACAGTGGACATCCCTGGCACGTGCCTCTCTCGATTTTAAATCTCTGGGATATTTTATCGTTAACCAGAATACTAGCAACCGGGGCTTTATAAATGGCCTGAATCACTCTAATGAATTTTGGGCCAAAATTATATTTCTCCATAACAAGTTGTAAAAAACGCCAATTCACCCGATCAAAAGCTTTAGCAGCGTCAAAGGTGAGAACTGTTAGAGGGACTCTACTTAGAGTTGCGAGGTCTACTGCACCTAGAAGATCATGAGTTAGCTCATGCAGATGTCTGCCCCTAATAAAGCCTTTCTGATCCCCATGGATTAGCCTACTAATCGACTCCTGGAGTCTTACAGATAAAACATGAGTATAGAGTTTATAATCTGAGTTCAACAAGGATATCGGCCTATATGAACTGCATATTGCGGGGTCTTTCCCGGGCTTTAAAAGAAGGCATATCACAGCCTCATCCCATGACTTCAGCATGTCAGCACCTTCCTGTAAGAGAAGATTTAACACCTCCACTAGGATTGGCACCACCTCTTCACAAAGTGTGGAATATAGCTCGTTTGGCAGACCATCTGTCCCAGAGGCTTTCCCTTTTTTTAAATGATATATTGCTGCCTTTACCTCCCCCGGGTCTATCTTCCTCACCAATTGTAACTGATCCAGTTCCGTTAACTGGGGGAGATGAACCCCCTCCAGGTATCCCCTGCCGGCTGTTTCCGAAAAAAGCAAATCATCGGTGTGGAGATCCTGAAAGAAAGCTACAAAGGCCTCCTCTATCTCAGATGCTGCTGTACTTAGGGTTCCGGTGGACTCTGATTTAATGGATGCAATGCAGTTTTTAGAACGGTCTGATTTAGTTTTCCAGGCTAAAAGCCTACCACAGCCTTCCCCGTACTCATAATGAGCATACCGGCTGCTGTCCCATCTCCTTCTATTTTTCCTCTCAAGAAATAAATGCAGATCTGTTTTAGCTGTGTCTAGTTGGGCCTCCAGGGTGACTAACTGACTTTCCTCACCTGGGAGAATATTAAAGACTGCCTCCTGCAGAAAGGCCACCTGGGATTCAAGTTGCTTTAACTGGTTCTTTTCCTCTCTATGTTTAAAGGTAGCCAGACTGACAAGCCTTCCTCTAATAAATGCTTTAAAGGCATCCCACAGAGTCTGCAAAGTGGTTGAGCCATAATTGATCTCAAAGAATTCTTTAGTGTCCCTCCTCAAACCCTCGACCAACAACTCATCCAGAAAAAGGGCTCGATCAACTGTCCACCTGAGAGTGAATGGTTGGCTGTCGAGGGAGACATGCAGTTTTACCGCAGAATGATCTGATAGATGAGCCGGGGCATGGCCGACATATCTCACCGCATCCCTTAAGTTATTCTGTATTAAAAAAGGTCTAGCCTAGAGCGATGACCTTTTATTATTAAACGTAAACCTTAGGCCTTCCCCACCTTTCTGATGCCAGATATCACTCAATGCCAGGTCTGCCATTGCTTGTTTTATGCAGAAGCGAGTTTTGGAAGAGTTCACCGTTGATCTTGAGGTGGAGTTATCTGATATTGGGTCCAGTAAAACATTAAAATCCCCACCTACTATAATCGGGTGTTTTGCTGCCAATAAATGGCTATACAATTCCTGAAAAGGTGCAGGGTCATCCACATTAGGCCTGTAGTATCCTGCTATCGTAAGCCATGTGCCATGCAGCTCTGCCTCGACAATCAACCACCTCCCCTTGGGGTCTCTTATGATATTAGCCACGTTTGCCCTTACTGATTTCTTTATAAGAATCGCCACCCCTTTCACAGCACAAGACTGATTAGTGCATGCATTGAAGCCCACCCAGCTCTGACATTTAAGACAGTCATTCCACTCAGACAGCACTAGATGGGTCTCCTGTAAAATAATCACCTCCTCATCTATCCCTTTTAAGAACTCAAAGATTTTCCGCCTCCTCCCTATCACCCGTAATCCATTGATATTCCATGAAAGAAATTTCATCAAGACCCTTTTGTCGCTAGCCATTCTCTAAGAAAATGTAACTGAAGGAAAGACGGGGATGTAGATAGCATATCAGACCCTTAGCTAATTTACCTTCCACATGCCTGAGGACATTTATGTACCCAATTTTTAAAAAAATTTCTCCCCTTGCTCCCCACCCAGAGTCAAAACCCCGCCATCCGGTGCCCACCCCCTGACCCTCCCCCCTTAACCCCATTTGGGGGTGCGATATCATGGCACCCTAGAGACCTGAAACCATGAAAGCAGTGCGGCGGCACTTCCCCGAACAGTAGTCAACAGCCACCTTGCATCGCATCGCATCCCGCTTGACTTCTACTGGCTGATATCCCTACCGACCAGCCAGGTTTTTATCTATAGTGACAATATTGGTGCACATAAGGTACTCATAAACAAAGTGTAAGTATAAATCATGTCTCCTTCCCGAACCTCCCCTCCTCTTAGGCCAAACCCCCTCCTTGCTTTTTTAAGACTTCCAAAAAATTAGCTGCCTCCTGGACATTCTGAAAAATGTTTGCCTGTCCTTTATGTAAGACTTTAAGTTTTGCAAGTTGCACAATCCCAGCTGGCGCCCCCAGGCTTTTGAAGCTGTCTATTAAACCAACAAATTCACGGCGCCGATGTGCCGCTGCTGCTGACATGTCAGAAAAAATGCAAAAACTATGTTGGTCGTCTGTCCTAAACTCCCTCACTTTCCAAGCTTGAGAGAGAATTTGCTCCTTGATTCGAAAGTCTCCAAAGTTGACCAGGATGGTACGTGGGTATTTGGAATTGACGGGATGGGTAAAAGGCACTCTATGAACCCGCATGATGGTGAGGTCCCCTCCCATCCTCTCCCTCTCCGGGAGAACAGTTTTATAGATATGCTCTGAGACAATGTTAGTCACCGATGAGGCTGCTTCTGTCCCCTCTGGGATCCCTACAAATCTGAAATTGGAGCGGCAGGACCTATTCTCTGCTTCGTCCAGTTTAAACTGAAGACCTTCCAGCTCAGATTGAATCCGACACGTCGGAGATTCTCTTTGAAGCCCTGCATCCTCTAAGTCCGCGACCCTTTGTTCCACTTGTGAGACTCGAGATGAGAGAAGAGAAAGGTGGGTATCCAGTTGAGTGAACTGGTCTTTCGACTCTCTGCGTGCCTCATCCTGGGAGAGTTTTATAGCACAAAGTTCCCCCAGAATCTGACCCATTAAATCCTCCATCGTTGAGGGACCCTTGGTTCCCCCTGCAGTATAGGCTGGAATTAAGAAGTTAGAAGAGGATCCAGGGGGTTGGGATTCGACATTTATGTTATCATTGACTCCAGATACTACGGAGGCCGCTGCACACAAACCTTCTAACGCAGAATTTGGAGCCACGACAGAGGGATCACCAATGTTTAATTGAATTCCTCCGCTCGGGAGAGTCCTCTCCCCCTCCCCTCCTTCATTTGCCCGCCTTGCACTGGGCAACAGTACACCTTTAACATTACTATTGGGGGTTGCGAATAAAGGGTATGCAGGTCACTGAAATTGTTCCGGATTAAGTCGAGAAGGAGTTAAAGGACGGTCTTGGGAGAGATCGCCTGATGCCGCCAGAAAGGTTGATACAGAGGAGGCCTCAGTGCCAGCTTCTGGCAGGAGGTTAGAGGAAGATTGAGACTGTTGTTGGAGAGGTGGCGCCTTAGGTCGAAGTAGGCCCTCAGCCAAAGATTCGATAAGCTCTCCGGTATGCTCTCCCATATTAAGCGCTGGCATAGAGGTAGGGCCTGAGGAGGAGAGTGGAAGATTCTAAATCAGGGGAGATTCCCTTAAAGAGCCTGCCGGGGCTTGTTGGTTGAAACTTTGCCTATGCTTTCCTAAGGCTTGGGACTGATTCTTAGATTTGAGACTTCTCTGGGGTTTACCCATTGCTCGAGATTTTGAACCTGTATCTCGCGACATGCGTTTCATTATGGAGGTGACCAAGACAACAAGAGCCAATCTGATGACAGATATTGGTGACTCAGAACCAGGACCAGAGGGCAAGAATGGATAGAGGTCACAGAAGGAACATGGATCAATAAGTAAGATGAGCACCAGGGAGCCACTACTCATAGCCGCTCAAAACAGGCCACTGCCACCACCGTGATTCTGTGGCTAATTATAAGTCTGTCTTACTGGAAGTCACTGGTAAACCCTTTTCAGTTAGATGGGTCTGTAATTATTCAAACTCCCTGGGTCGTCAGAGGGTTTCTTTAGTAGTGGGTTGATTTCTGCGTGCTTCCAGTCGGATGGGAAGGTTTCGATGGAGTGGTTGATAGCCCGGCAGAGCTCTGGTGCGATGGTGGTGCTGGCCAGGTTGAAAATGTGATGTGGGCATGGGTCTGAGGGTGCCCCTGAGTGGATGGGCATCATGAATTTTCAGGTGGCTTCTGTGGACATAGGGGCCCAATGGTTCAGGATCTGGTGCGGTGTGGGGTCCGTGGTGGTGCTGGTGGGCGGTGGGTGCGGGGTCTGGTTCTTGAATCCTTCGTATATGTCCTGGATTTTCTGGTTTAAAAAGGTGTTGAGATTGTCGCAGAGGTCTTGAGAGGGGGATCTCTGAGGTGTCAGTTCCGGGGTTTGTGAGGTCCTTGAGTATGGTGGAGAGCTCCTTCAGTTGTGTGCATTGGTGGTGATGTGTTTTTGAATGGCAGCTTTCTTGGAGGCTCTGATGAGCTGGTGGTGCATGGTAGCTCTGATTTTGTCGTCTGTGTGGCCTTCAGTTGTTTTACTGTTTCTCCACTTTTGTTTCAGTCCTCTGCAGATGTGTTTAGTCTTGGAGTTCTATCGGGAACCAGCTTGATTTCTTGCGGTGCTGGTTTCTGGTGGGTTTTCTGAGCGGGGCTATGATGTTGGTGCATTCTGTGATTCAGCAGTGCAGGTTGTGTGCTGAGTCATCCACGGCTTTGCCCCAGCTTCTGCCAGGGAGACACAGGACGTGGTGGTGTGCGGTGGACTTCCTGAAGGCGAAATTGACCCATTGGTGGCTGGTCCACTGGTATTCGGAGCTGTGAGAGATGGTGATGTTGTTTCCTGCTGAGAAAACGGGGTCGAAGGTGTGACCTGCTGCGTGAGTGCGGAGGTTGACTAGTTGCTTGGGACCGAGGGTTGCAAGGTTGTCCAAAAAGGTTGTTGTGTTTGAGTCGTTGTGGTTGTCAAGATGGAAGTTGAGGTCACTGAGTAGGATGTGGTGCCAGGAAGTTATATTTGAGGTCCTGGGAGCATATCTCCATACCCAGGACAGATTGGCCTAGGTTGTTTCCATCCTGGAGCAGGTAGCACACCACCAAGAGGCCATGGAGGAGTGGAAACTGCACAATGCCACCATGGCCACCATAGCAGGTGCGCTGCTGCACCTTGTCCTAACCCAGCCTGAGGCCCCCACAGACCAGGAAGCCCCTACTACAGGCCAAGATACAGACCTGCCAACATCAGCAGCCACAACTGGACTTGTGCCACCATCTCAGGACACACAGGAGACCTACATCTCAACCCATACAGGCCAACACCATGCACCCAAACGGTCCCTCAGGCCCAGATATGGCACAGGAACACCTGCCAAGACCAAGGCCCCCTCAAAGAAGTGACTCTAACAAGAACTGTCCTCCAAGTGTGCCACTGAACCACCGTCCACACCGTGTAATAACAACCCCAAAAACTGTAAATGATAGATGGACATACCACCACTGCCAACAAACGCTGCAACCATGTAGCCAATATGGACATCCACCAGTAGCCACTCCCATCACTGTAAACTGCACGATGTCATCCCTGCACCAAATAAAACACCTGTTCACCAATGTCAATGTCCCTTGTCATTATGTTGAAACAAATGGAAGCTTGGATGCAATAGTCTTTGAAATCATTCATTCTTATCTGAGTTGCAGGAATTGCACCCCACGCATAACATGTGATTGTGCCAACAGAATTGTCAAACAATTTGTCCATAATGTTACATGTCCCATGCAAACCTGGTCACAGTGACAATGTCTATAGACCCAACACCCCCATAGTGGAGAAGGCACACTGACAGTATGCTGCACAGACAGCAACATCATCGAATAGTCCCACATATTTACTGGAAGTAAAGTTGTATCCCTTCGTTCCTGGAATGTACATCTTCCCCCTCTTCTTCATCACCATCACTCTCATCCCCTCCCTGAGGAAGCTGGTCTGGATATACAACACCCGCCTCCTCCAAGAGGGGGATAGATTTCCTCACAGCCACGTGGTGCAGCATGCAGCAGGCCACTACTATTCTACACACCTTTTCAGGCTCATAGGCCAGGGATCCCTCAGAGATATGGAGGCAACGGAATCTAGCCTTCAGGAGACCTATTGTGCGTTCTATCATCCTCCTAGTATGTCCATGAGCCTCATTATAATTCCTCTCTGCATCTGTCCTAGGATCCCTCACTGGTGTCAAGAGCCAACGCATGTTGGGGTGCCAGAATCATCTAAAAAAGAGGGCAAAACAGGACGGTCACTGACAATCCTCAGTGGCAGACAGCCTTGCTGTCTGCAATGTATCAAAAAGTGTCAGACCCACTTACCTGTGATCCATCCTCTGTCTCTTTGTAGTTGTTCCATCTTGTGTGGCACACTACTGTTCCTCAGCACAAAGGAATCATGGACTGATCAAGGGAACATGTAATTCACATGTGATATGAACTGGTCTGCAGTACACACCAATTGAATGTTCATGGAGTGAAGGTTCTTACTGTTTCTGTACACCTGTTCACTGACTCTTGGGGGGATGAGAGCAATGTAGGTGCCATCGATGGCACCTATCACATTGAGAATGTTGGCACAGGCATAGAAGTCAGACTTGATGGCAGGGAGGTCAGCACTTTGGGGAACCCTCACATAGGACTGCAGGTGTCGTACAAATGCATTCAGGAATCTGGATAGTATAATGCTAAACATAGGCTGTGAAAAACCTGCACCCATGCCCAATGTCACTTGAAATGAGCCCGTGGCCAGGAAATGGAGTGCAGAGAGCACCTGCACTTCAGTTGGGATGGCATGCTGATTCCAATTAGCCAGTCTCAGTCCTGGATCCAGTAATGCACAAAGTTAATGAATAGAAGCACGTTTGAGTCTGTAATTGATAATGATGTGTCGCTCCACCATGGTCCTCAAATCAACAAGTGGCCTGTACACCGATGGGGCCCTCCCTCGCCAGAAGGGTCTGTACATAGGAGGAGTTGAGAACACATGTGAGGAACACACATACATCTGCCCACAATGTTTCCTCATCAGCACAGCTGGCATACAAGTCGATGACACATATGCATAGTAGGTGTGAAACATGTCCTCGATGATATTTCTGGACTGTTGTGGTGAGTAAATGTATATTTGTTAATGCCTATGGGGGTTGGGGACAATAGGGCCTGAATGGGGCATATGAGGATTTAATAACTGCGTAGTAAAGGCCAAAATGTCTGCCCCCTGTAATCCAGAAATGTTGTAGTGGAAGTGACCTCATACCTCTAGCGGTTGACGTAATAGCGTAAGGCGGTGTTCACCGCCGTGCAACCATTCATTGGTTAACATGGTTGTCAATAGGGATTCTTAGCGTATCATAATCGCCACCGGCGGTGACGTTTCACACCGCTGCGGTGCGTACGCTAACTCGTCACCCCAACTTCACTTGACTCCCGGATTTCGTGCATGCAAGTACTCCACTGAGTGTGCTGCTGTGTCCTGCCTCTGGTCATGGAAATGGCACGTGTGGCAGGGGAAAGAGCCCCTGCCTTCACCAGCGAGAAATTGGAGAAGCTCGTGGATAGGGTCCTGCCCCTGTACGCCAAGCTCTACGGTCGACCAGAGGTACAGGTGAGTAGGTGGATTGGGGGGCATGGATGTGTGTAATGGTGGTAGACAGCTGTAAACATGTGTGCACGTTTGACACTGTACAGTCCTGGGTTCCTGACATGCTGCGTGTGTGTGTGCTGTTATGCTGTTGTAAATGTCCGTCCCATAGCGGACGTATAACCAGCTGTATGTAATGGCCATTGTCTGACCTCTGTGTTCCTTTTTCTATGTGTCCCATATAAGTCAGCGCCCATCAGAAGGGGGACTGTGGCAGGCCATTGCCAGGGAGGTGCAGATGGCCTGACCACCGGCGGAGCACCCATTGCAGGAAGCGGTGGGAGGACCTGCAGCGCTGGGCGAGGAAGAGCTGCGAGGCCCAGCTGGGGAAGTCCTCCCAACAAGGAAGGGGTGCCCGTCGGGCACTGACCCCCCCTTATGTGACGCATACTGGCACAGCAGACACAAGGGGGTGAGTACATGAACCATTGAATGCCTCCTTGATGGATGTGTGAGTGTGCTGTGGTGTGTATGCTGTCTAGTGGCAGGGACTCTGTCTGATGTCCTTTTACATAATGGCCCCCGGGGGGAGTAGGGTTGCAAGGGTCAGGTCTGCAGTACTTCAGGTCCTTAAGTGCTGTGGGGAATGGCTGTAGAGCACGGTTGTGACTACTAGTCAGGGGCATAGCCATGTGTATAGCAGTAGGTGCTGCCTGGTAGAATATTTGCAGGGTGAGTGTATGTGTGAACCACTTATGTACCTCCATTCAGCTACAATTGTCTCTCCTGTTTTGTCTTCCCATCCCTGTTCTCTTGTGTTGTCTGTGTACATCAGCATCATCTGTCGAGGGAGCTGAGGCACCGGTGAGTGGGGATGCAGCGGCCCATGGTTCCACTGAGGCAAAGTTGTCCGACGCCAAGGGGACCAGTGGATGGAAGGGCAAGGGAAGAACCAAGTGGGAGGCAACTACCACTGGAGGTAGAGACTCTGATACCTCCTCCGATGGGAGCTCCCATACCATCACCGCCCTCCCATTTGCTCTCCACCGAATTGCCCGTGCCCGCTCGCCCAGAAGGATAAGTGTCTCCTTTGCCCCAGGCACCTCCTCCCCTGCCCCATTCAGCCCTGCTGCCCTCACGGAGGAGGCTATTGCCCTCCTGAGAACCATCTCTGTAGGGCAGACATCCATCGTCAATACCATCCAGGGGCTAGCATCAGAGGTTCAGGAGACCAATGCCTACCTGGATGGCATTCATGGTGCCGTGTCTGGCCTACAGAGATCTTTTCAGGCTCTGGCCTCCTCTTTGATGGCAGCCAGTGTCCCTGGTCATTCTGTCCCCCCTCCAACCACCTCTACCCCTTCCAGCACCCCACTCCTTTCACCCGTCCCAAGCACACATTCTGATACGCAGGCACACACCTCAACACACAAGAAGCACACTTCAAAACACAAGCACCACAGTTCCCACCACAGGCACACACACCAACATCCACTTCGCCCAGTGTGTCCGCATCTTCCGCCTCCCTGTCTGTTCCGTCTACATGCACACTCACAGGCACTGCACCCTCATTCAATGTCGCTGACCCTATTCTTCCAGTCACCACAAAATCAGACATCCATTCATGCACTCCAGACACCACACCTGCACTCACCACAACAACTTTAGTTGACACGTGCAGCACACTCACTAAACTTGCAGACACCCATACAACATCCATGTACACTGGCAGCCTGTCTTGTCCCACTGTGTCCATCCTCTTCTCCCAGAACACTTAAACGCAACAAAACACCCACCCAACACACATCCACCACACCTCAGCATACTGTACAGTCACCTGCACCTACGTCATGCACACCTACACCTGTCACTCCCACGCCTTCCTTCAGGTCCACCCCAATTGCCCCTAAAAATCTTTTTCTATCCCTTGTTGACCTATTCGAACCCACTGGCCCACCCCGTCTCGTCCCTAAACATGCCCACCTCCTTGCCCTGTCCACTCCTCCCAAGTCACAGCCCCCCCGTCCGCCATTCCCATTCCCGTGCTACCTCCCCTGTGAGCAAGAGACCCCGTGCTGGCCCTGAAACATCTGCGCACCCCAGGCCAAGTCCGCTCCACCAGCTTCAAGGTCCAGACCCAAGCCCCCTCCACCTTCAAAACATCAAGCGATGCCCCCCCTCCCAGTCGTAAGTCCCCACCCCCACCACCACCACCCACTGCCCCTGTTCTCTGAGGTGCCTGGATGCCCCATTGTTGCCCCTATGAGGTGGAGTACCTTTGCACTTGTGGGAGTCAAGTTGGGGCCATTTTGGCGCATCGGACTACGAACTATGGACTAGCCATTGGCCTTATGTTGTACTTCTGTTGCTCATTGAGCTTAATTAAAATTTGCGTGGCCAGTGTTGTTTTTGGCACACTCTGGATCCGTGGTTCATCGTTTCTTTGGTTGGGGGTGTTGGGCACATGTGTGTACTTTGGGCAGGTTGATTTGCCTTGTGTCGGGTAAGTACCTCTTGCTGTGGGGTGTATGGCTTGTGCTGTTGTGAAGGGTTGTGGGTGCATTGCAGGGTGGGTGGAGTGGGTCGAGATGTAACTGTGCCCTTTCTTCCCTTGTTTAGTAGGTTGCGGTACTTACCATTGTTGTCTTCGTCGGCGGTCTCGGTCGTGGAGGTATATAGCAAGGAGCAGGGCTGGCATGATTTGCAACTCTCTATCCATTTCTGCTTCAGCGTGTTGTGTGTGCCTCCGGTGAGTGTTTCCTTTTATTGGTTAATTTCCACCTGGCTTTGCATGGCAGTGGTTCCTGCTCCGTAACTGACAGCGGTCTAGTGCTTCATTATTTGATGGGCGGGTAGGGCCTTTCCGTTGGCCTGTGGGCGGGCTCTGCTGTCACTGTCGGCACGCCTCTGCTGGCGGTGAGTTGTTTTCAGGCTGCCTGTTTTTAAGGAGGTTCATAATTTGGCGGTCCAGACCGCCAGACTGCTGGCGGTTGTTACCGCCACCACCAGAGCGGTGTTTACCGCCGTGTTCATAATGAGGGCCATAGTCCTCCATCAGTTGTTGGGTGAACATTGGAAGGTGCGAAAGGGACGAAAGGGAGGGTATAATTTGAGGACTTGCAAACCACAATAGCAATGGTGGATTCTGCCTCTCACTGGATGGCTATGACCCTGTAAGAGTAAAGAGGTTTACCAGGTGGGGCAGCAGAGGGTGGTGGGCTGAGCAGCATGCCGATCTTGGTCACATGGACGGTGGCCACCTCTGCCTCTCCTGCGAAACTACTGGGTCCCTTGAGGGAGTTGGACAGATTGGTGGTAAGGGATGCCTCTGCCAAAGCCAAGAAAGGAGCATTGGAACTCATGCAGTTGGCGAGACAGGGCGGACAGCAAGCAGTGGAAATGTTCAAGTGCAAAGTCAGCCTTGTCCCCAAACAGGCAAGTTCCATCAAAAGGCCTGTTTATCAAGGAGGATTGGAAATCACCACAGAACCCCATTAGGTGCAGCTATGCATGGTGGTGGATGACAACGCTAGTGCTAACTCATGTCTGATGGAATCGGTGGGGTCCAAGCCACAACAAATCATGAACTTGGCCATATCAAGACCATCTTGAGTTGCCTGAGACAGTACAGGGCCAAGATATTCCTGCACACCAGGGAGGACGTGTGCCACAGAATACCAATGGGCATGACTGTAACAGCCCAACAAACAAGAAGGGTTAACAGAATGCAGGGCCAAACTAGTGAATGAAAAGAGGCACATACAGAATGTTTCCACTTATTACGATTCCCTATCAGGGGGAGTGGTAGGAAAAATGTTTAGGTTAGAATGGCTGATGGCAACCTACACTAAAAGATTTTCCAGAGAAGGGTGGTGGATGCAGGACAGTAGCACATAGTGATATGTCAATTCATTGGCAGGCCAGAGCAGGGCTTGGCCCAAGTTACCAAAAGGGTATCCGGCAGATCCTCATTGAAGGACAGGAGGGGCTCAGAAGTAGTCTAGCCCTTGTGCAGGACTTCGGCTATAATATCAGTTTTTAACTCCAGGGTGGGGAGATCAAGGGCTTTGGCCGTTCTGCGTATGACCATGATGTGCAATGCCAATGTTCCCATAGCCAGCCCAGGAGGAGAGAAAAGAGCTGTTTTTGGGGAGACTTCTAGCCCACTCGTCTCCTGCAAGCCCCCATATCAGTTATCATCCTGAAAAAGGGAATGCATTGAATGTTGCATGTCTTGTGGTAAGTCAAGGGCAGAAATGGGTGCTTTGGTTGGATTCTGGCAATCTGTCAGTTGAAGTCAGACCTGCATTGAGTCAGCATTGGAAAAGATAATGGGGGTCCCCTCCTCTGGAGGCAAGGCCAGCATTGGTGTTGACATACCTGGGCCCATCTTCGTTGTGGGTGTTGGAAGCACCACTGGAACAGAAGCCGATGGGGCTCAGAGGGACCAGTTGGTGCTGAGGGTGAGCTCATTGGTCAGGTGGAAATCTTTCAGCTTCTTGAGGCCCGAAAGAGCACCAGAGGGAGTCAGTAAGGAACCAAAGAGCTGTAGCATAGCTGTGTAGAACTATTCGATCTGACAAAGTGTTGGTGAAGGCCTCATAAATTCAGGGTTGTGCCAGACCCAGCTGCGGCATGCCACCCACGCACTTGCTCAGGGGAGTGTGATGAAGTGAAGGACCGTAACTTCTTGTGCTTACAGGAAGACTTGGATCATGACAAAGATTGTCTTCTGGAAAGGATATGTAAACTCAGGGAGTAGGACCTGCAGCAAACCTTTGACGCAGAAGAGGACTGAACGTCCCAGCACTTCTTGTACTTAACAACATAAAGATTGTCTTGGGTTCCCTCGTGGCTTTCAGGTTCATCGAGGCACAGTCTCTGCAGATCTTGGAGTTTTCACTCGACCCCAAACACCACAGGAACACCTCAAGGGGATCTGTCACAGATATCTGTTTCCAACGCTCCCTACAGGGCTGAAACCTGTCATTTTAGGGTGGTGACATCCCCTGCAGACTATATCAGAATTTTAGAAAATTGAGGTAAAGTGTATCAGAAGCTCTTCACCCGCATCTGGAGGTGTGGAAAGGAAGAACTGATGTCAGAAAGCAGGAGTGGCATCTATTTAGACGCTGTACATCATTTCCTGAGCAGAACGATGCCAGTGCAAAGCCACAAAGTGCCACCTTCAGGAGCTCAGAGGTACTGCTGAAAAGTTTCCGGATCCAGTTTTGCACCTGGGGAATATTCAAAAGGTGAGGAATCTGGAGCTAGAAGCCTCTATCAGAAGAATAAACTCAATGGTGGTCTCCACAAATGTTTTTTTTAGATTGCTACAAATAACTGAAGAGGGGCAAAAAAGCATACCCAAACTGATTATAGAGCATTAATGTACGATTGCCTAAATTGATTGTGTTCTTCTATCACAAAGTACCTCTCTTGGGAGAAGGAGGGCACCTTACGACTAGAACGTGAAGAGTTCTGCCCAAAAGGATTAACCCAAACACCATCATTCTTTCCTCTGGCATTATAGGTACACTGGATCCATGTCTCTCTCTCTCTTTCTCTCTCTCTCTGTCAACCCTTTATCCCCAGGGTCAGTCACTGGTGTCAGTTATCGCTTCTGATACTAAAGATTAACCTCAAGTGGAAATGGTGAAAAATCTTTGATTCCACAGAAGTCCTGGGAATTCAGGTGAGTGACCCTTGGTGTGACATGGGGAGAATACTTGTTTCACAGTATACAACACAATGCCCTGAATACCATGGGAGAATAGAAAACTGTACCTTATGCTAACAGAGGCTAACAGTGTGACGCTGCGGATACCAGCAGTAACCCCTTCATGGACCGCAGCCGGAACGGCGGTCCGCGTTTCCGGCAGCCGTTTCGGCCGCGGGCCGGTTTTTGGGCCACGGCGTGGTCTGGAAGTCCTCTTTTGGGCTCTGGGTCATGCTGCGCTCATTCACGACCCCCATAGTTTTGCTCACCTGCTTTCTGTATTTCTTATTATTCTGTATTTCTTTTCCTTTTTTCCTTCCTTGGCCATAGCTTCTTCTTCCCAGGAGTCTGTGGGGCATATTTATACTCCGTTTGCGCCGAATTTGCGTCGTTTTTTTCGACGCAAATTAGACGCAAAACTAACTCCATATTTATACTTTGGCGTTAGACACGTCTAGCGCCAAAGTTTATGGAGTTAGCATCATTTTTTTGCGTGAACACCTTCCTTGCGTTAATGATATGCAAGGTAGGCGTTCCCGTCTTAAAAAATGACTGCGATGCATATGCGTCGTATTTATACTCCCGGGCAAAAATGACGCCCGGGAGTGGGCGGGACTAAAAAACCAGCATTTGCGCTGGATTTTAGCGCCTGGGTCAGGGCAGGCGTTAAGGGACCTGTGGGCTCAGAATGAGCCCAGAGGTGCCCTCCCAAGCCCCCAGGGACACCCCCTGCACCCTTGCCCACCCCAGGAGGACACCCAAGGATGGAGGGACCCATCCCAGGGAAGAAAAGGTAAGTTGTGGTAAGTATTTTTTTTATTTTTTTTTGTGGCATAGGGGGGCCTGATTTGTGCCCCCCTACATGCCACTATGCCCAATGACCATGCCCAGGGGACAGAAGTCCCCTGGGCATGGCCATTGGGCAAGGGGGCATGACTCCTGTCTTTGTCATGTTAATGGCGTCTGGGCGCCAAAAGAAAATGGCGCAAATCGGGTTAAGACGATTTTTTTGCCTCAGCCTGACTTGCCCCATTTTTGGACGCCCAAACGCCATTTTGCCCTACGCCGGCGCTGCCTGGTGTACGTGTTTTTTTTTCACGCACACCAGGCAGCGCCGGTCGGCTAACGCCGGCTAACGCCATTCAATAAATACGGCGCCCGCATGGCGCTTCAGAATGGCATTAGCCGGCGCTAATTTTTTTGGCGCAAAACTGCGTTAGCGCAGTTTTGCGTCAAAAAGTATAAATATGGCCCTGTGTTTCCTTTCCTGCATGCATTGCTCACCACCTTTTCTACTACAGCTATTTTTCCATCCACCTGTATGTGGCTTTTCCCAATCCAAGATGGTGTCTTTAGCTCTTCCTGCACATCATTTCCTGTTTGTCAGTGTATAAGGACAGAAGGTCTTCTGTTCCTTGCATTGTAAACACTTCCGTCCTGGTGGTGCTCCTCACTCCTGTGTCCTGTGATTTGGACTTATCCTGTTTTTGCTCGAAGTTTTCTTTTTCCTGATTTTTCTTGTGTTTTTCTTTTCAGGAGTTTCTGTGATCTGAGTTTTTTTCCCCAATATTGTTTTTTTTTCCTCTGGGACTCCTTCTTGAGGTTACGGCCTCCTGGGCGTTCTACTGTCAGCAGCACCGTGATTACTAGAAAGAGCCCCCTTTACCTTGGCCAATCCAGAACAAGCAAAACCAGATGGTGCCCCGAAACTGGCAGATTACAGCGGTAAGAAGTGTGCAAATCGTGACAAACAGAGGCAAGACAGAATGTGTAGGCTTAAAAAATTAACATGAGGGATTGGGATTGCAGCTGGGTGGATCAGTGAGCCGGGAGGGGGAAGTGAAAAAATAGTGTGTGGGGGAAGGGAGAGAAAAAAGCCTGGGGTAAATCCAGGAAGGACATGCACTCCTGCTAAGTACTGAAATGCAAAATAAAGAAGCATTGGAAAAGCTACTAGATCTCGCCTTGTGGGCATGCTGGTTTTGCCAGTGCTGTTTGCCGATGGGGTCACTACTGTGCAGCATGGCTAAAAATTAGGAAAAAAGTGCTCTGATATGGCTCGTGCTGGCCACCTTATAGCACTCTTATTTCTGAAAGACGGGGGCAAGGAAGGATGTGGGGGTGGGAGGGACAGGGTCAAGCAATGACAAAGCAAGAGTAAAATCTTTTGAACAGGGATATATTTCGGGTGATGGTGGCCGTTTCTCTCCTGGCGACAACCATGGTGCCTTGCCAGTGAATGATGGTCCCTGGCTGTCATTGAAATGGCATCCAGAACTGGAGGAGTACCAAATCTCCATCATGCAGATCAGAGATTTTAGTGCCGTGGTTGCAATTGGCTTTGCGGTTCATATCTAATCTGGCACCTGGCAATCAGTTACTGGATCAGGCTTCCAGAGGCGATGGTTGGTGATAAGGCCTGCAACTACACTCCCCATGGAAAGGTGACCTGGTGCTTGGCCAGTAGTGGAGTGCGGGTTTGGAGGTAGTCCCTCAAAAAGGAGTATATGGCCAGTTCAGGGGCCTGGTGGCAGATCAGAAGCTATTCAGATAACTGTATTCAAAGTTCGCATGAATCACTCTACCTTCCCGTTCGAGTGAGGGCAGCGGGGAGAGATCCTTCTATGTCGTATGCCCAGCAACTTGATATAGGATAACAATTTGTAACTTTAAAAAGGGGGCCCATTGTCCGTCATCAACTCCAGAGATTAGACCATGGGTGGCCATGATGTTCATGAATTTGGGTATTACCTCCTCAGCTGTCAGAGGATTTGACTTCCACTTTGGGGTACTTTAAGTAGTCATCTATTATTACCTTGGTGTGTCTCCCATAGGGGAGGCTTTCAAAATCTAAATTGGCAGAAACCCAACTGGATCACGCAGTCAGTGAGAGAGGATGGAATAACCAGCCGATGCCCTCTTAACAAGCACCAGTCGGGGGCCAACAGAAAGTTCCTGTCGGATGTGATACTCGTTAGGCTTCAGTGGTTAGTAGTGACAACTAGTTCTTCATAGCATGCCACTGGCTCGTCTGTACAGCCTTTAATGCCTTCTCGAGGCACTCATCTTGGCTGGTTGCTTAGAGTATGGTTTCAGTGGAGAGAGACAGCGGTCTAGACCGGTCAGCTATGTATCTCACGTATTATTCTATTTCATGAGCCTCGTCTACCTCCTCCATGGTGGCCGCTCGGAGTGTCGAGACAAGTAGTCAGGTGGGTTGTTAGATGCTGGTCGGTATTCAAGACGGCAATTATATTTCTGCAGCGTAAGCAGCCACTTTTCTATCCCAGGGGGTGGTTTTGAGGCTGTCCCGTTGAATAGCAGGATGAGTGGCTTGTGATCTGTGGTTACCATAAAAGGGTTTCCATATACATAAAGATGAAAGTGTCTGCAGCCCCAATGTACTGCAATGGCCTCCTTTTCAATTTGCGAGTACCTCTGTCCGTGTCCATTAGAGACCTGCTGGAAAAGGCATTCAGTGACCACTCGTTGTTGTCTTTTTTTTTTTTGGAGCAGCACCACCCCAAAGCCCTCTGGCCTGCGTCCACGGCAATGGTGGTCTCTTTGCATGGGTTGAAATACCTGAGGATGGTGTCTGTTGAGAGGGTGTCGACTGAAAGCTGTTTGTTGGGATGGACCCCACGACCAGGGCTCCAAAGCTTTTGTCAGATCTCAGATTGGTTGGATCAACCTCGAAAGATCCTTGATGAAACGTCCACAATAGTTGACCTTTGTGGTATATGAGATGTATTACATCACACATAAAATGTAGAATGTGAGGGGTGTTATATTTTCCCAAGGCTTATGGTTGGCAGAGCTGTTGCCTTGTGAGTGTGGATGGGTTACTCTTAATAAAGAACCCAGTAAAGATCAAACCTAGTTTTGAATTAACTCCTACAACCATCCCTAAGAAGCTACGGACTTCAGTCACAGATGTAGGGGGTGGCGCTTCCTTGATGTCCAGTACCTTGTCAGGGTCGGGGGCAACACCGGCTGACGAAAACACATATCCAAAAAACTGGAGTTCCGGGTTTAGGAACTCACACTTGCTGCGATGGAGTGTTAGACCATAGTCCTTGATTCTTTTGAGCATGCCCCTCATCCTGAGATGTGTTCAGGTATAGTTGAGGCATAAACTAAGATATCGTTGCTGACGTTGATGACCCCTGGGAGGCCAGACAGAAGTTCTTGGATCACATTTTGGAACACCTCGGCAGTGTTCGATATACCAAAGTTGAGTCGCTTGTAGCACTGGAGGCTTACATGCGTGGAATAAGTCGTAATGTAGTGAGAGTCTTCGACAAGGACGAGTTGATGAAACCCAGACCACAGATCTAGATTTGAAAACCAAACGCTCCACTCGATCAGGTCATCTATTGAAGGGGTCAGATGTCTCTCTCTCCTGATCGCAACGTTTGGTAGGCACATGTCCACAAATATTCGCACTTCACCAGGTTGCTTGGGCTTCCGTGCAATGACAATCAGAGGCCTAAGGCATGGGTCCAGTCACCCTTTCGATGATTTCAGCCTTCTCAAGCTTGTCTAACTCCTTCTCCACCTGGGGTCTCAGATGGAACGTGATGCGTTGATGTTGAAGTACTACAGGTTGTACGGACTTGTCTATGTGCATCTGTATTTCCTTGTTTCGTAGGCAGCCAATGCCGTTGAATACTTCAGGGAACTCAACCAGGATGTCAGTCACAGACTCTTGGTGTACTCCAAACATGAACTGGGCAATGCCGAGGGCTTCGGCCGCCTGGCACCCTAACAGCATGCCGTGGATGTTTTCCGATACATATACTTGAGCCTCGATGGAGCGGCAATGGTTGTCCTGAAAGGGCCAAGTAGGGCAGGCCATGTGTGTTGTCCTTAAGCATAGACTTTTATTTTTGCAGGCTTGATACCAGGGACTACAATCATCTGGTGACAGATGTCGGAGGACATGATATTAATGGAGGCTCCTGTGTCCACAACTGCAAGGGTTGGGTGTTTGTCCACTAGTCTTTGGCATTGAGGTAAGTGCTTCAAAGTTTGAGCTCTCGTTCCTGTGGCAAACATGGAGTGAATCGTGTGTTCCCCGTCATAATCATCGTCCATGTCAGTACTCCTGTCTGGCGTACTTAGGGCTGCATTGGCCGTAGTGCTCACTGCCCGTGTTTTGCTTGACTGGCATACCTTCAATAAATGGTTGACCTTGCTGCATCTTGCACAATGTTTTCCTCGTGCTGGGCAGTCCGTGGGGCGGTGTATCGGCCCTCCACAGTATCCACATATTCTCGGTGGTGGGTGAGTGTTCTTGGGTTTTGGCTGGATAGGTGTTTGCATGACAACATTTACTGGTTCCTCTTTAATTAGTCTTTGTAAGGCGGCTTCCAGGTGGGATGCTCGAGCCTTGAATAATTCCTTCATTCACCCCATCGTCAGAATGTCGGCAAGGGACCTTCCAGATTCTTCTAGAATTCTTTCAAATAGCTTTGCCAAGGCACACCCTTGAATTATTTGCCCCCTAATTTTCTCAGTTTCATCAGCAAACCCACGTATGCTAGCTAGTTCTTTGAGTCTCATATGGAACGAATAAATGGGCTCTTCAGCCTGTTGCCGGTCTTGACGGAACACAAAGCGTAGTCTTTATTTGCCTTTGGCTCGAACTGCATGTTAAGGGCGGTGATGAGGATAAGGTGGGTTTTTGGGGTAGCCTCTGCAAGCGTTTTGGAGATTCTGTATATGTTTTTGCCCCCGAGGTGTAGTATCATTGCTCTTTTCTGGGCATTTTCAGGTTTAGTAGCTTTAAAGAATAGTAGGACTCTTTCAACCCAGTCTTTCGACCTGGGTGCTTGGGCTGACGGGGCACCCTCCACGATAAACGGCTTAATTTGTGGGATGGTGGACATCATGAATTGATTACAGTTACTCTGTGTGTCACAGCCTCTTCCCTGGGTGTTGTCATGAGGAATGGCTTCAGGGTGGCGTAACAAGCTTTATGTTCTTTGGGGCAGTGCGCCTGGCGATTGCCACGCTCATAAGGACTGAACTGGTAGGTCTGGCACAAGGGTGGGTGTAGTTATTGTGGCCCCTTAGTTCAGTGCTGGTTTCTATTCAGCTGGGTGCAGGGAACATTTTATCTGTCTTTATTCCTCTTTGTTCCCCCTTTTTCTTTTTTTCTTTTTTTTTTACTATTTAATTTTTTCCTCTGTACTGGCTCCATGGCAAATCGTGGAATTTGCAAGCCGGTTTGAAAAGACTGCTTGCAACAGCTGACTGACTCGTGCTGTTGCAAGCTCGGAAGACAAGTCATGCCCTGGAGTCAGGCCTGTGCCCTGGCCGGGGTGCAGCAGCGTGTTGAGCATGTGCGTGTGCTGGATGGCAAGTTGCTGAGCATGACCTCACAGGTCTGTCGTGAGGCCACACGCTTTGCTGGAGCCTGACAGCCGCGAAAACAATTGCTAGGGCAGTGGGGGCGAGTTACAGCCATGGCTGTCAGCACATGGACAGCACGTGGCGCGAGCACTGTACAGGGACATGTGGCTGCCATGGAGTTCAATGCACGGTGAGCGTGGACAACCACTCGTCGCCAATGTAGTGTTGTTCATACACTAAGTCTGTGTCGCTAGGCAGCTGCAACTTCATGGGAGCTGAGGGTCTCAGATTAATACGTCAGACACAGTATATTGTTGTTCATTCGGCAAGCCGGCGGGTCAACATTCTTACTTTGTTACTCGAGCCCTTCTTGACCCCGCCTACTGGCCGCCTTTATTTTATAACATTACGCCACGTGACTCGGGGTCCACAACATCGTACATTGCATGAGGGTGGGAGGCTAGCCAGCAATCTTTGCTTATGGTAGTGCCCGCGACCAGTTACATCACTAGCGTGACACTACACCCTGAAAGGCTGGGGCCCTGGGCCAAAGGTCATTTTGCCTGTGCTTTAAAACATCTCTGAGAGAGGGTGATTTATTGAATCACATTTATTTGTATGTTTTTATAGTGTGAAAATGACCTTCGGGTATCAAAGCGCTTTACAGAATACACATTTAATAGAGTGTTGGTTACATAGTTTGTGAGAACATATACAGTGTTCAGTGCGAGTTACATGAATATATAGAATGTTAGTTGTAAGTTATTATTTGTAATTAGTTGTAGGAGGCTGGCCTGGTGTGTGGTGGGTACCTATGGTACGTACACCTCATACCAGGTCTGGGTATCCCTTATTAGTGTAGTGTAGTCAGTGTCTAGAAGCCAGGCTCTCTAGAGGTAGCTGTGGATGAGCAGCCAAGGCTTATCTAGGAGACATGCAAAGCTCATGCAATACTAGTGAAGTCACACTTAGTACTTAAACACATGAAATAACACACTCAGTATTACAAAAATAAGGGTACTTTATTTTGGTGACACAAATACCAAAAATACCATAGAGGCTATACTCCCTTAGGAGGTAAGTAATACACAAATGATAAACACTAGTATGCAGAAATAGGCATAAAAACAGTTAGAAAACAGTGCAATTAGTGAAAATCACAATAGAGAGAAATGGCCCTAGGGGGAGCACAAACCATATACTAAAAAAATTAAATGCTAAAGTCAGTCCCCCACCTAGGTAAGTGTAGTGTATAGAGAGGAGCTGGGAGTACTAGGAAAGCCCAAAGGTAAGTACCACAACCCACCCCAGCGACCAGGAAAGCTGGAGTAAATCACAGTAAGTTTCCCAGAACACAAACACAGAAGCAAAGAAAAATAATGCAAAACCCAGAGGAGACTGTGGAAGAAGGGGACCAAGTCCAAGAAGCACGGCAGAGTCCAGGAAGGGCAGGAGCCCCTCCCCACTAGGATGAAGGTGCAAGAAGTGAACCACCAGTAAAAAAGAAAGAATCAGCACTGCACACAAGAAGACAAAGTCGGGTCCCTGGGGGATGCAGGTGATGTCCCACGCTGGAAGGAGGATTGCAGTCTGGTTTGTGTCTTCGGGTTCCGCCAACAAGCCTTGGCACACTCAAAACTTGTAGTTAGCGGAAAGGGGAGCTGCCTGGGACCAGGAAGGACCAGGAGGACTCTACCCAGGAGGAGGAGGAGTCAGATGGGTCCTCAGCAATACAGAGAGCCCACAGAAACCCAGGCAGCACCCACATAAGTCCCACGATTCAGGGACAGGAAAGTCGCAGAAGAGGCCCATGCAGAACTACGAAAAAGGCTCCTACGCTGCCGGAGAACCGCTCAGGGAGCTGTGCGTCACAGAAAGGAGTGCTGGGGGCTGGACCTTCAAGATGCATGAAGATCTTATGGAAAGGATACCAACAAGCCTTGGCAGCTGCAAAGGACGCAGTGCACAGGGGTACTGTTCTGCGTGGGCAGGCAAGGACTTACCTCCACCTAAGTTGCAGAGCAGGAAGAGAGGAACGTCAGGGCCATTTCAGTCCACCATCCGTGATGCAGGATCCACGCAACTCAGCAGGAGAGGGGATCCACGCAGCCAGTCGCCATTGAAGTTGGTGCCTGCAGAAGCAGAGGAGTGACTCCTTCACCCCAAGGGAGATTCCTTCTTCCTTCTGATGCAGTCTGAAGACAGCATTCCTCGGAGGATGTACGACCGGGGAAATATTGCAGTTGCTGGAAGGAGCCATGGATACAATGTTGCAGAAGGCGTCTTGCTTCTTTGTTGCAGCTTGCCGGGTCCTGGAGCATCCAGGTGCAGTTTCTTCGGTCAGAAGTCAAAGTGGAGGGTGCAGAGGATTCCTGCTGGAGTCTTGCAGTCCGAATCTGAGGAACCACCCAAGAGAGAGACCCTAAATAGCCGGAAAGGGGGATTGATCACCTAGCTAGGTGATCACTTATCAGGAGAGGGCTCTGACGTCATCTGCTGGCACTGGCCACTCAGAGTTCCCTGCCAACCTTGAATCCAAGATGACAAAACCCAGGGATCCTCTGGAGGAGCACTGAGCACCACCCCTGGGGTGGTGATGGACAGGGGAGTGGTCACTCCCCTTTCCTTTGTCCAGTTTCATGCCGGAGCAGGGACTGGGGGTCCCTGAACCAGTGTAGACTGGTTTATGCAAGGAGGGCACCAAATGTGCCCTTCAAAGCATTGCCAGTGTCCTGGGGAAGCTACCCCTCCCAAGCCTGTAACACCTATTTCCAAACGGAGAGGGTGTAACACCCCTCTCCCGAAGGAAATCCTTTGTTCTGCCTTCCTGGGCTTAAACGTTTCAAGCAACAGGAGGGCAGAAACCTGTCTGGAAGGTGGCAGCAGCTTGGGCTGCCTGGAAACCCTAAGAAGGCTGTAATGGTAATATCGGGTGTCCTCTAAGGAGACCCCAGAGTGCATGGGATCATACAACCAATGCTTGCAAAAGCACTGGGCTATGATTCCAACATGTTTGATGCCAAACATGCCTATGTTCGGAGTTACCATTATGTAGCTGGACATAGGTAGTGACCTATGTCCAGTACACACATAAAATGGCGCCTCTGCACTCACGGAGTTCTGGAAAATGGTCCTGGAGTTTGTGGGGGCAACTTTGCTAGTTCAGGGGTGCCCTCACACACAGGTACTTTGCACCCTGCCCTCTGGGCTTGAAGGCCTGCCATAGGGGTGACGTATAAGTGACCTTGTGCAGTGAAAAGTGACAGTGAAAGGGTGCTTGCACCTTTTCACTCAGGCTGCAATGCCAGTCCTGCAGAACCCTTTGCTTGGGCTCCCTATGGGTGGCAAAATATATGCTGAAGCCCATAGGGATCCCCTGGAACCCCAATTGCCTGGGTACCTAGGTACCATATAGTAGGGACTTATAATTGGGCACCAGTGTGCCAATTGTGGATGAAATACAGAGTTTTGGGAGAGAAAGCATAATCACTGGGGTCTTGGTTAGCAGGAGCCCAGTGAACACAGTCAAACACACTGACATCAAGCAGAAAAAGGAGGTAACTATGCCAAGAAAGTGGGTACTTTCCTAAATGACTACACTGTTGCCCGAGGTCCTATTTTTCCTTCAAACCCCTGTGGGGATCTGGTTTGTTTATTAATAGAGTTTTGAACATTTGTGAGATTCCCTTTTCTAGTATGGCTTCCATGGCAAGTTTGCATTCTAGGAAGTTAAAGTCTAAAAGGGCCGTGAGCTTGGTTTTTTACACTTCTAATGCATGTCAGAGTTGCAGATAAAGAAAGAATTGTGACTTAAGGAGCCCAAATTCCTCCATCAATTATGAGTCTGACAGCATGTGATTAAATGCTTACACATCCCCAATCTAGAAATCCTAATAGTGTCCCAAGCCCGGAATCCCCTAAGGCCTGAGACCTCAGGGAGCCAGGACCAATGGCAAAAGGGTGTTTCCTTTGTTGGCTCCCCTTCCTAGCCCATCCATTTCAAAGCCAGATGCCAGCATTCAAGGGCGACAGCAATTAAAGGGGGTAGAGTGCATAAGTCTTTGGATCCATATAGTCTGGACCAGGTCTGCCACTGCTTACAATTTCAATTTCCAGCTGAATTGTCGGGTCCTGTGGCGGCCGGCAGCTTTAGGAGGGAGGGGGGCGGGCAGGAAGCACAGACACACACACACACACTCATTCTTTCACACACAGACAAGCACGCAGGCACATCCATCAACAACACTCATACCATTCAAACATGCACGCATGCACCAAACATTCATTTTAAAAGATCACACCCACTCATTCTTTCACACACGCACGCACATCCATTAACAACACTCATAACACTCAAATATGCATGCGGGAATCAAACATTCAATTTAAAACATCACAAACACACACACACACACACTTACCTTCAACCTCCAGGGCCCAGGAGGGTTGGGACTGCTGCCTTCCTTCATTGGCTGAGGAGGGAAGGCAGCAGTCCCAGCCTCGTCACAGAGTGGGATGGGGTCAGTGAGACTGCTGACCCCACCCCACTCTGTGACGAAGTGTCACTGATTGACACTCGCCCTGGGCGCTTCAGGGCTTAAACCTGAAGCGCCCAGGGCGAGTGTCAATGGGTGACGCTTTCCTCATCACCCAGGTGAGGGCCTCGAGGCACCTTTGCTGAGCCGAGGAGGTCACGCCCATAGGAGCTGTGACCTCCTCAGCCCAGCAAAGTTCATCTCAGGCAGTCAGGAGTCTGCGCAAATAGCGCATGGCTCACTCCTGGCTGTCTGAGCTGAAAGTGAAGAGTGTCTGTAAGGCTTGCCTTGGTTCAGCCTGACAAACACTCTTCATGAGGGGCAAAGGGTGGGGGGGCGTGGCCCCTCCGCCCTAAAGGACAGGCCGCCACTGGTCGGGTCTAATCTGTTTCCGAAGATCCAGTTGTTAATGGGACTCAGTTGTGATGCAAAGTAGTATAATTTTACATTAATTATGGCCAGCCACTCATCAAACATTGATTGTGTGCATTTCTTGCAAGTCACACAGGGAGGGTCTTTCACCAATATGTAGTTGTTCAGTGGTGCTTGGATGGTGGGGCACCAGGTAGGGGAAATCCTCTAACATAATAATTGTGGCAGGACTACCATTTTACCCAGAACACCCCTCTCCATCACGTTCTTGGGGAGCTTGCTCCATTTCAAGACAACCCCAAATTTTGGGGGTTAATGGCACGATGTTTAGTTCCCAGCACTCTTGCTGGTCCTTAGTCACAGACACTACCAGATAGCAGAAACTGCCCCGCTGAATCATAATGTTGGGTGTGGTTGGGAGCTCCCATTCCCCTCATCCTACAAGGGAATTACCCTGAGTTGTCTTGTTTACCTGGAGTTAGATAGACAGGATTTTCAGCAGTCGCAGAAGTGACAGATGAGGCTTCTGCATGAGCGTCATCCACACATAAAGAAATGCAACTCTACAGTTGGGCATCCATCCTGATCCACTCTACTGGCGGTTCTGTGGTCAGAGCAAACAATGGAGGGGGGACAGAGGACATTCCTGGAGTTTCTCTACATTATCAGGAACGGTTGGGACAGTGTGTTATTTCTGCATACCTTCGCCAAAGAGAATAATAAAGTAGGGGCCAAAGTCAATATTTTTCAGTACCTGATGGAGGAATGACTACTCGACCGAGTCAAAGTCAATTTCAAAGATTAGCAGTGTCAAAGCCATGGGCTCATTGAGCCGGTTTGCATATGCCATCACAACCTGCAAGAAACCGATGCAGTGTTGTATACACCTCTGGGGCATAAATCCATTTTGGTATTCACAGATTAATATGCAAATCAACTTGACCACTATTTTTGTTTCTATAGTAATGAGGCAAATTGGTCTATCTGATGCACATTCTGCAGATGGGTTACCTAGTTTAGGGATGACAGCAATGGCAGCCCCACTTACGTCCCTGGGCAATTCTTTTTCCAAAGAGCCTCATTAACCATAGACAGCATAGACAGCAGACATGGGATCTGGCGGCTTTCATGAACTCTAGAGGGAAACTATGAAACCATTCGGTCTAGTTAGTTTGGCCTTTGATAATGGGAGGTCCAGTTCCGCTCTGTCTATATCAGATCGTTTTGGGAATATCAGGTCCCGGGTTATCAGGTGTACATGGTCCATCTCTCCAGGCAGTCGGGATCTGTACAGTGTTTTGTAGCAGTCTGCGATATCAGCAATCTCCTAGGATGTGTGCTTCATCTCACCCCCAGAAGTATGAAATTTAAGAATTAATCTGTCTCCATATCTCTATTGGCCAGCAAGAAGAGCAGATTCCCGCACTTGTCTGTGTTGTGAAGTGGTCCAGGCCATCCTCGCTGCATCCAGCAGCTTCTGTTTCATGGTTACCGTGGCCGCTCAGTGGTCTCTTCATTGGAACCTGACATTCAGCTGCTCAAGGTGAACTATCAGATGCTCATGATTGCTGGTTTCCCTCTCTGTATCCTTTTTACGTGCCAGCAAGGTGGCTAATTATTTGGCCGCTTTACACTGCTTTTAGGGTCTCCCAACGGACTGCGGTTGATACATCCAGACTGGAATTTGTCTTCAGGTAACCTTCAATGCCCTTTCTCAGAAGGTTTCTGAATTTCTCATCCTGAAACCATCAGGGATTCAGTCCCCATCGTCCAACCCCCCCCCCCCACACACACAGCGCCACTGCCCCGCCACAATTTTATCTCCAGCGATGAGTGGTCTGAAAGGGAGCAGGGAGGTATTCGGGCACTCTTTCCCCGCCCTGGTCTTCCACTGAGATAAAGTAGTAGTCCAGTCTTGAGTATATTTTATGGGGATATGAGTAGAAAGTGAAGTCTAAGGCATACTATTCTTTATATGTCACTGAGCCCCAAAGAGCTATCCCAGTCCGGCAGGGATTCGAGCCACCAGACAGAACCAGTGCCCTTGCAGTCACAGACGGGGTTCATTATAGAACTGAACTCCCACCTTTGACCACCCTGGTCCCCAGGGATGCCAAAAGTAACTGGGATATATCTCTTAGAGTGGTGTCATCAGTGTATGTGGGGTAGGCGGGACATAGGTGCAAATTATAGTCCAGGTCTGCCTCTCTACAGTGCCAGAGATTGAAATATATTGTCCCAGTCTGTAAGCCTCTACTTCTAGTATAGCCTGAGGGAGAGGTTAAGCAAAATAGCCATGCTGCGCAAACCGTATGCGAAGCCTGAGTGATACACCCTTGTGTAGCTGTGATGTCCTAGAAAGGCGCAGTTGTTCCCTAACAAATGGTTCTCCTGATGAAGGAGAACCTCGGGGGATATTTTCTTCACATATCTCAGTTCCAAGAAAATAGAGCAAATTCAGAGTTGCTAGTGCATTGTGTCATGCTGGGCGAATTCTATGTAGTTCTGGTATAACCCCATATCCCACTTATGTTGTGTTGTGCCATGAACCTGTGAACTTCCCTTCCCAACTCCACCCCTCCCCACACTTCTAGTACATGAAGCATCTGTCGCCCTCATAACACAACAAATAACTCAGTTTCAAAAGAGTTGGGGCCACATGTACGTACGTTAGGAATTTGCGATTTTCTAATTGCGATTCCATGCGAATCACAATTAGTAAATTGCAGTTCCAAATGTATGTAACTCTATTGAGCTTCTTTTGCGATTCCCAGTGGGTCGCAAATAGACCTACCTCATTAATAATAATGAGGTAGGGTGCAATTTGCGACCTACTGGGAATCAAAAAAATCACAGGGATGGTTGCCTGCTGGGGCCATCAGACCACCATGTCTGTGACTGCTTTTAAATAAAGCCATATTTTTTTAATGCATCCCGTTTTCCTTAAATGGGATGTATTCAAAAAGCAAAAAGTAAACATTTCAGATTCATTTTTTAAGAGCAGGCAGTGGTCCATTGGACCACTGCCTGCTCTTAAACATTTTCACATGCATTCATGAAGGGGTAAGGGGTCCCTTGGGGACCCCTTCCCATTTGCAAATGCATTAGCACCAAATTGAAATTGGCATTAGAAAACTAATGTTTTGCAACTGCATTCTGGTCACAAAACATTTGTACATAGGAATGCGAGTCGGTATTAGGAAGGGACACCCTTAACATGCCCCTTACTAATACTGAATCGCTAATACATTTTTCGATTCTGTAATAGGTTACCGAATCACAAAATAGGGTTTTGTACATAGGAAAATTCTTTTTTTTAAATCCCAAACAGCCCGATTCTGTGAATCGGGCCATTTGCGACTCACAAACAAAAACTACGTACATATGGCCCTAAATCCCTTTGAACAAAAGTAAAACAATAATAATGAGAAAGTGCAATTAGTGCCTGACATAAACCCAGCTCCATTCAATGGCCCAATAGATCAGGCATGTTAGTGTCTCCACACTCTTCACAGGTGAAAACGTGCAACCTCTGCTGAATCTCAGAGTAGCACTTAGGGCTCTCCCCAGGGGCACATTCCAAATAAAGTCATGGCACTTGTAGGTTATGTGCTTCCTTCTCACTAGATCCTGCTAACGAAGTTTCCCCAGTTTGGCCCGTCTCTCTCCAGCACAAGCCCAGTTTTTTCCTACTTCTCTTGTTATTACTTCAGTGCTTAAGCATAGGACAATCCCCCAGTGGTGATCGAGAGAACTCCGCAGCACTGGGTCTTGGTTTCTTATCTTCTACCCAGTCCCATGCCTGCTCAGGGCTGTCGAAGAAAAATATTTTGCCTTGAAACATCACTTTCAGACTGGCTGGGTAGAGAAGCATGTATTGGAGCTGCATCTCTCTGAGCTTCTGCTTTACCGTGGGGCACGACTTCCTTTGGAGCTGTACTTTAGCAGTGCAGTTATGGAAAATTATAACTTTCTGGGAGGCACAGCTTAGATTGGGATTTTGGCGAGCTGTAGGATGTTGTCCCTATCTATGTAAATGAGTAGTTTGAGAATCAGGGGCCACGACATGCCAGCTGGATGAGACTAAGGGGTTAACACCCTACGACCCCTCTCATGTGTGAAGCAGGTCAATAGGCCCACGGGAGGGATCCAGGAGTGGAACCTGTTGGTCAAATATTGTGAGGGTAGGGACCCTCCGAGCCTTTAGAAAGGCCCACCAGTATCAAGCTGTTCCATTGTGATCTCCCCTCGGCAGCTTCTGCTCACTTTTTCAATTGTGTGGTGCAAGCCCACAGCTGTTTCAGTTCCTGGACAGTGGTGTGCATTTCATGTGGTACTGAGGAAAGGCGGTTCTCGGCTGCTACTGTGCGCTCATCCAAATTCCTAAAATCCTGCCGGAGGAGAGAGATCTCAACTGATGCACCCCCCCCCCCTGATTTTCTCCTCAAGGTCTTTGTGCGAATTCTTGATGGCTTAAGTTTGACAAAGAACCTCTGCTTCCTCTTTCTGGGGGGGGGAGGGGAAGCCAACTTAGTAAAACTGTCTATTTTTCCCTGGTGTGTAATACTTTGTGTAGGGCAAGCCTGCAAGGTGTCTCGCAGAGAGGGAGGAAGATGTGCAGACGTACCTCTTGAGTCTGATGCAAATTTGTTGCTAGAGATGAAGTCCCCACTCCTTCATTCAGGGCTAGCTGCAACATGTCACCTGGCCAGCAGAGCCAGCCGGGCACCGAGGCCACTCTCAGAGATTTCAGAGTTTCTGTCAGGGGCTCCATTTATAGGTTGAAGAGTGTGAGAGAAAGGATCGAGCCTTGGGAGACTCCTTTTCTTAAGTAGGATAGGCTAGAGAGTCAGTCTTCAGTTTAAGGGGCTAAGATCTATTATTTAGGTATGAGATTAGCCAGTTTAAGACTGCGAATCTGATGCCCATGCATGAGCTTAGGGTGCTTATCAGTGTTTCAAGGCTGACCAGATTGAAAACTGGAAAGTTCAAGGAGTATTAGCAGGCATGATTCACCTTCATCTAATATTCTGAGGATCTCATCCATGATATGATGTGTAGGATGGCAGTTACTGCAGTGCATCATACTCTGCTCTGAAGCCTGACTGCAAGATGTCCAGTAGGTCATGTTCTTCCATGTGTTGGTATATTATGCATTTTGTGAGAACCTTTGTCAGGGTGGGAAGGTTGGTCACTAGTCAGTCATTATTCAAGTCTGCAGGGTCAGCTCCACATTTCTTCAGGAGCTGAGTGATGTGTCCAGGTTTAGGCATTTTGAGACTGTTTCCTGAGTTAAAGAGGAGTTGACTGTATTGGTCCAGAATGGTGCGATGCGGTGGCTGATTTTCTTGACTAACTGTGCGCCGCTCGATTGAGGCCTGCTATGACTTTAAAAAGTTTGGCTTCCTTGTGTTGCTGATTTTCTGGTTTCTGTTCCCTGGTTTGGGTATGTGTGTATTGATGCTGATGGCTCAATGTTGTTGGGTTTGATGCTGGGGTGGCTGCTGAGAGAGATTTCAATATTTGTGATCTTGTCTTTCAAGACTTTTGAGAATTTCTTGGAGTCCTCAACTGTGATTGCAGTATTTGAACTATGGTTGGGGAGATTTATTGCCTGATGATGTTAGATTTTTTGGGGCAGTTTCATGCATGCTGTTATTAGCTGTGTTTGAAAGAAAGTGGTTGTAGGTTAGATTTCACCCTCGTGCTTGATTGTTTGTATTGATCTGTTTCATGTTCCTAACCCATCAATTAGGTCTGTAGGTTTGCTCTTTTCTTTTTTTGGTGTTCTACGTTTAGGTGAAAGAGGATGATGAAGCGATGTGACCAGACTACTGGTAGGATGGAGTCTAGAATCAGTGAGTTTTTACTGGCTATAAGTAGATCGGTGGTGGCTATATTCTCATGTGTTGGGTTGTGACAATATTGTCTGGGATCGTTATCCAGAAAGTGTTTTGGAAGTGATGTCAGTGAGTTGATGGTGTCATTCCAGTGTATTAGATGTTCAATAAAGACCCATTGGTTGGCTGGGGGTGGTAGATAATATGGAATTTGGTTGGTGTTGTACTTGGTGAGATGAGATCTACCCCTAGGTATTTGAAGGAAGAATGGCTCATTGTTTTGAGTGCACTGATTGGGCTGTTGCTCCTTGGATTACTGCTATTCCACCTCCCGGTCTGTCCCCTCATCCCAGCCACTATATTGTGAAGTTGGGGGAAACTAGGAGAGCAAAGTTGTGAAAGGCAAGGTCATTTAGCCGGGTGCAATCAGAAAGGTGATTTCAATTGTGTGTGTCAAAATCGCTTCTCCTATTTCTGTGTTGTGTTTGACTGCAGATCTGCAGTTGTGCAGCATGTATCTGAGGTTGAAATTGTTTGTTTTATTGGTTTGGTCAGGTAGTACCTGTATGTTCATGACTTATTTTAGTTATCTTTTTAGTTTCCATCTCATCGTGATAGGATTTATAGTCACCCGAATCCTGGGACTGCTTTGGGTTAGGCATTATGTTTTGGACTGTTTGTAGGAATCTAGAAGTGCATCCATTTCTACTTGTGATCGTCTATTTTTGGTTCACATTGTTCTGGGATATTGTATGAGTGGGATGGTCTGTTCCAGATAGGGCTTAGTTCACGGATTCTGAATTTCCAGGTTGTGGTATGTTTGTTGTATGTGTGAGTGTTGGCGGTGAGAGAGACTTGGAGGTCTTCAGTTGATTTGTCCAGTTTGTTTTTAGTTTTGTGAAGGAATATAAGTAGGCTCAGTGGAAACAGAGTTGATGGGGAGGTGATGTGTGTTTTGGGTGTTGGACATTCTTAGTGGTGGGAATGTTTAAGACAGATTGGTGTGTAGGTAGTTTAAAATAGGAGTCATGGATGTGTGGAGTTTTTCGTGAGTTGATATGGTAGATACTGGGATTAGCATTGGATGAGTGATATGGGTGTCATGGTTCAGGTGTTGTGTGAGGTTCCGCTTATGTTGATATAGTCGATATTGATATAGATTACTACAAAGTATCCAACTTGATATATCCACCAACCGTGTATGTCTTGTTTCATATGTAACTAATTTTCTTCATAATGTGCCAGTATTCGCAGTTACAGAATAGAATTCATATGTCACAAAAACCAGATTGGTCCTCAAACACCTCACATGAATATATCTGAAATAGACCAAATAAGAAACGTACAGACACAGTTACTATAATAGCACCAAGTCACATGGACCCCCAGTATGTCCATTTGAGCATCATGTGACCTTAACAAAAGCAATTGCTGCTAAATATATAAATCAATACACAGTTCCAATGTTTGAAGTATTCATCATTCTCCATCTTATATGTTTAATTAAAAAAATCATCATCCAAAATCACAATATTCAATGGCTCAAACAGCCCTAATATAAATATCTCAAATTTGAGAATGTATTCCATTTTGCACGATGTAACATATCATCCCAAAAAGTGAGGACATAATGAAAAGATTATGAAAAGAAGGTTCCTCAATACTATCTATCTCCATACGGTGCTGTCATTTGCCCAATACGCTAAAGTAGTCATCAAAACGAAAAGTAAAAAGTCCTCAAACTAATTACCTTCATAAACTGCATATAGCCGCAGAGAACAAACGGCATCCAAATTTCGCGCCGATCAGCCCGAGGTCCAAACGAAACACCCTCATATACGGTATAGAAATGGAAATAGGCGCAGCCTCACATATATTTGAAAAAACGTCTTGGTACGTTGTGATTTTAGCGGCCGCTATATTTGAACTGCGAATTCCGCATATAGGGCATTAATAATACATCTTTCAACAACCATTATTAGAGAAACCACACAACTTATCAACCAATTACTGAAAATAATACCGCAACCTATCCCTCGAGAGTTACCGTATTTTTCAGAATTTGTTTACAAGGTCAGCCCATATACGGCAGCCATTTTGTAATGGGCTATCGTCCAATCGAGAATCAAAAGAACATTGACTACTGAAAGAGGTGCCATCATTTATAGTCATACTTCGATACGGTGGCCATTTTTTAAATGGGTCAGTGTTCAAACGGAGACCCAAAAGAGCATTAGCCTAAAACGAAACTGCCCATTAACACAAAAATGTATCTGTTTCGTGTTATGAAGTACAGATACAGAATGTAATAACCATCATTTGATAATAGTCAGTTGCTTATTGTGTAACCAACTGAAGTTAGATGATATATGTCAATAAGAGAAACTATTCATGTTGGTCTCATGTCATCACAATATAACTAATTGAAATTCATAGTTACTGACATAATAATAAAAGGATCCAAAGAAAATTGAGAATCCCTATTGTGACCTGCTTATCAGTATCAAAATCTTTTAGATATGAGAAATAATTAAAACGAAATATAGAAAAGAAGGAAAAAGATGAGGAAAAAGAAAAAAGAAAAAGAAAAAACAGAAACCATGCAAGAATTATACTATACTTATGTGTAGTTAGGTTTTTATAACATACTATCATCATAACAACAGATTTTTCCAATATTTTTGTTTCAAATGATTATTCAACATTATTGGACATTCTTCTAAACAGCAAGACATCCATCAGCTAATCATAAATTCACTTTCCTGATTCATATAATTATAAAAAATAATGGATCTCATGGTCCAAAATCATGCCCAATTCTATGCTCTTGAGTCTAATTATCCACTTGGCCTCATTTCTTCTGAGTTCAATCTCTCGATTACCACCTCTAGGATGTATCAGAGTTTGGCTAATACCCATATATTTAATCTGTGGAGCCTCTGTCATGGGATGTTCCTTATTAATATGACGAACTATAGGTGATGAGGAGTCATTGTTCCTTAGACCACGCATACGTTCTTGGATCCTCTCCTTTAGAGATCTAATGGTGCTTCCATCTATGGTATGTGGCTTATTCTTTTGTACATCTTTCAATGGTTACTAACTTGGTATTTGTTTCATTACATATGGTAGTAATGCATTGAGAGTTTTTTAATTTTTGTAATATTTTGTAACTTGATTAATTAATGTATTTACAATATTTGTAATATTATTATTCTTATATGTTGTTGTTTAATCAGCCTTGAAAAAGTCCTACAACAGGATGAAACACGTGTCGGCTGAATCCTGCTAATACATGCAAGATTGTTTACAGATGTACTTATCTCGATTCATTTTTCAACTAGGCTGGATTGTATACCAATATGTTTCAATATAGCTGAATTATGGTTGTCATGAATTGTATTTTGTAATGGATATAACTATGCTGATTAAATAGATTTATATATATTTGCCACATACCAGTTGATAATTTGTTTTATTTTTGTTTTTTGCTTACATTTTGGTGTTTATTGTAATTTCAGATATTGTTACCAGTGCTTACAAACTATTGAATCCATTCTGTTGGACAGTTAGGACTCTTAACATATGGGTGCTCCACAGACTGCTTTTCTTGACTTCATATTAACTGGTTTAGGTTACTTTTTTATCCGAGTACACGCACTTTGGCAACAGGTACGTTTTTTAGTGTCTGAGCACCACCATTGCACTTAATAAAATGTATAGGAAGGTGCGGCTATAGTAAAGCCATTGTTGCCACAATATTTCTCTAAGATGTTCTGTTTACCCTGCCACTTTTCTTTATCATCCCAGAAGTATTTTGATATATGGCGTCAATGTGACCGACAGGTCCAGCAAAACCAATAGGATCGCTGAACTTTAGTCAAACCCTGCAACAGTTGCTCTCTGACATCAACAAGACTTGTTCACCCGCAAGGTCAAATGCGTAGGCATGTTGGGATGTGTATCGCCTACAAGGTCATCAAACCAGAAAGACAACATCTCTGCAACTGAAGAAATACTGGCTGACAAAAATGGGACTAGGTGGTTCTTCAAACTAGAATTAAATGCGGGTCACCAACAACTGAAGCGTCACCATGGCACAATCGCAGTATGCCAGTACCTTAGGAGAATTGGCAACTGAGCTTCAGAATACCTACAGGGTTAAAGTTTTCCAAAGCACTACCCAAGAGATAATGGTGGGCCCATACATGGCCTGAATGCAAGTCATGACATCCCAGTTAGCACTCCTGCTTTCCATGAATAGTATTACTGACTGAAGGTAACCCCCCTGAAAAATATTAAGAACAAGGCCTCTTGGTCCAGTGTGAATTTTGAAAGAAGTGACTAATTCTTTTGGTATGTCTTATTGGTGAGAGTAAGGCCTGATGACCACAAAGCTGCAAACATCAAAACTGCCCCCACTTACCAGGATGTACCAAAGATGCATAGGCTCATGGAAATAGCCAATAACTTTGGGTGCTTTGTCCCGAACCTTGCCATGATCACCAAGTCACTTGGAAGACTACACATGAAAGACAGTAAACAGAATTGAGGCATTCAACAAGTGGAGGTACATGGGAAGATGAAAACACCACTGCTAAGAGAATAGCATTTTCTGTCATCTGAAAACCAAGCTATTGTTGAATACCCGCCTATGTGAGCTTGCATATACTGTTCCGGAAAAGTGACAAGGGTGTCACTTATTTGACAGCATATGCCAGGCAGGTGCAGACCCACACAGGAAAGAAGATTCCCATAGTGCAAAGGAAGCCATCCACTAAAGCACGACACGTCCATATGTACATGTTTGCACACATGCTGAGAGTAAGCATGGACCATAATTCACTGATTCCCCTCTTCCAAGGCTCTGCAACACAAATATAAAAGTGGATACTACAACGTAAGGAGTACCAGGCGGTCACAGAACCCTGACCTGGAGCTGCAAATACCACCAACTACCTGTCAAGCCAATCGCTGACTAACATCCCACTTGATTAACGAAAACACCATGCCTATTAGCATCATCCAAAGTGAACCGTGAAAGAAGAACAGTCATGATCCAGGTCCCCAAAAGATTATAGCACCACATCACAACTAGAAAAGAGCTCCGGATAGAAACCTTTGCCTTCAAAACTGATTGTTTCCTAAACTGTTGCCATGGTGTGAGCATTCACAAGACAGTGGCTGTTGTAAACTCTGAAAGTTTGGTCCTGAGCGGAAGTACAGCACCCTGCCAGGAGCAAGCGGACAGAGCCATTTGCTCAGCAGAAAATCAGTATTAGGAGATGGGTTAAAATAATTAGCCTTCAGGAAGGGCAAGGTTCCCTGGGATGAACATAATGGTGGAAGAATGGAAGAAAAAATGCAAGACTGCCTCATGTGTCAAGCCATCAGACCCCCAGACTGACTCCCCATCCATTCATATAAACTGAGGTAAAGAGTGACCTTCTCTTGGGAAAGGAAGCACTGACTTTGACTGACTAACTAACTCCCGACGAAAGATACTTCTTCATTGTTGTGGACGAGTGCTCAAAATACCCAACTGACGAATTTTTTACACCATCATTGCTGCTGCAGTAACCACCAAATTCTAAATGGTCACAGCAATATATGGCCTTTCTGACTAATAATGAATTTGTTCCTTTGACAGGAAGATGTGGCACACAAGCGTCTAAGCAACTCAGTAGCTGCAAACCAGTGGAGAAATAAACCAGTTCCTGCAATAAAATACTTTGCCAGTGAACAACTTCAGAACAGTGAAATGATTGTATATAAGTTCTGGCGGAGATCATGCAACACACCTTGGCAAGCATCTATTCTAGACTGACCCCACTGCCATCATGATAAGGTGAAGTCTGCAGAGCAACATACCCATGAAACCATACTGGTCTCCTGCCAACATGAGTCCAGCGCAAACCATAGAAAGCCTTAAGCGAGCCCATGAAGAAAGGATGGCACCAAGAAGGTCCAAGTGGACGGCCATGTCCGGAGTCAGCGGTCTCAATTACAAATTCCCGATGCCATTTAACACACAGGCCCTTATCATCACTGAAAGAAGACTCACACCAATGACTGAATTATGCTGTAACAGAGCTTTAACTGATAGCATCTCATGATTTCAAAAAGAAAAACCCTCACTGGCTGGTGGAAAAGGCACTGAATTCAACCAAGATGGGAAGTCGGCGCCACTAGGCAATGAATGTAACTCTGATGAAGATTGCACAGAGCAAAACATTTCCAGCAGGGCCGTTCCCAATAACTCATCCTAAGATCCGTCCCACAAGTCGTGAGTTTGTCAGGAGCCGTGACTGATGAAAAACAACCTAGTCCCATTCATCAGCTGAAGGATTTCTCTGCCTAAGACTGGGTGACACCTTATATCTGCTGGTGAGATATGCTTTGTTCTACAAATACCAAATCTGTGACGTCAAGGCAGTCAGTGATCTCTTTCACACACTCAAGCATCAAAGACCTCAAAGCACAGCACTTAGCCTCTTTAAGGGGTTTTTATCACGCACAACCAGTACTCTTAACCTACAGATATGATTATTGGATGTTTCTTCGTCAAGCACGCTTTATGCCCTGCTGTCCCTCCCTTCTGGGAACTGTTGTCCCTGCCATATCGTTTGTCACCCTCCAATAGTACTAACTGAGGGACTTAGAGGTGACACTGAGATATCATTGTGGAGGTTTGTGCTTAGGAGTGAAAACAGCTTGAGAAGGTGAGCAGTCATCCTTTTATTTTCTTTGTATATGGGGCGTGCATGACTCCAAGCGCTCCCCCTTCTTGGTGTTATATGTGCCCTCATAATCCAGGTTTTTAATCTTTTAGTTTTGATTTCTCGCTGCTTTTAGCTTGAATTTCTTTCTCAGTACAGCCTGTTGACAAGTGGGCTTACCAATTGTGCAAATAGGCAGAGAGCTCCAGCTCGCAGTTTCTTTTACGCAATTGCTTTTACCTGACTAGGCTCTGCCATTGGCCCTTTAGTATATCTCCCTTTAACCATGTCCATTGCCTATTGAGGACTATTCAAGGAGGCAAACGGCCAGCCGCGTCAAAGAAAAACCTGTCTGCACCCTGCACCAGAAGGCCTGGTCTTTGTATGGAAAAAACTAGCTCATCAGAACTACACAACAGTAAACCTCAAACTCAGGTATGCTCTTCCGATACAATAACAGGTACAAAAAGACCTTCTACCTACAATAAGTTTAAGTATTCCATTCTGATTTGTAATCTTAAAGGTTTTCGCTAATAGCAAGTATACTTCTCGTTTCACTAATAAACCAGTTTCAAGTGCTTGCTTCTAAAGCTATGGTTTGATTTTATCCAAGATAATCCGTCCAATTGTATATAACTAATGGAGACCTGGTTGAATAAGTCCTCCAACCGTACTCTTGCAATCACCATATCCCACGGTTTCAACACTACAAGAAAGGACCACCAACACAAACATAGCAGTAGTTGAGCAATCAGTTTTAAACCCTTATACAACTGGTCTATTCTGCACTCTATTAAAATCCCATTACGCCAGCCTTTTCTTTTCTCTATCTACATTGCTCCTATTTTTTTACAAGTTCTAGTGCTTTGATATATCGCATTTCAGTCCCCCACTCCTGCACCAACTTTGTGGCTAATCTTTCCTTTGCTTTAATTTTCTTTCGCCTTATATACTTATTGCAGCAAATTTCACTATATTGGGAGATCTTAATTACTACTGCAAAACCCTCAGGTTGCTAACTCTGTTGCTATCACTGTCTTGCTTCAACTGTTATGACTTAATCTTAAGAATCAGCTAACCACACATTGCAGGCCGAACTGTGGATTCAATTTTCTCAAATCTCAAAACCTTGCTGGTTAAGCTACCACTTCCTTTGGCTTGGTCAGATCATTTTGCAGTAGACGTCTCCTCCTCCATTCCATACCCGATCCTCAATGTAAAATGTACCTGGCACTCCTCTGATATCACCATTTATAGGACTGTTCATGATGACTATTTCTCTATATGCATAGTAAATGGTTCACAACCTGTTAGAGAATTGTTTTTCATTGTAAACACTTTTCTAAAGCATATCTCTTGCGACAATGTTATTCCATTCGTGCAAGAGCCTTTAGCTTTTTTCATTGATAAAATATTCTAAATTCATATTCTAGTATTCTGACTCACCTTAATACAAAAAACCTGCAAGTCCATAACAATTTCTCCATTTGACTCCAAAACTGACCCCCTCACTTGACAATTTCTCAGTTCCCTCATCTGATGGTGTCAACACTGCAATAACTTGCACTAAATTGAGTTCTCCACTTGATCCCGGATAACCTTGTCTTAGCTACTGTGCCTAATCTAATAGCACCGACTCTATCTGAGCTATGGAAACTGTTGTTTAACTCAGGAATTATTCCCACTCATTGGAAACACTCTGTAAGTATTTCGTGCCTAAAAAAACCTTTGGCTGATCCTACAATACATTCTTAGTACTAACCTTCCTTTTCAAATATTCTGACAAAAGAAGGCAGCTTTTTATCTATATTGAAAGCAGCAATTTGTTGCCTGATACATAATCTGGCTTTCCTTCTCCTTTCTGTACTGTAACCCCTCAGACCACCTTGGTGGATGACATGAAACTCTTTCTGGACAAAGGGGGCTCTGTTGTTCTTGTCTTATTAGACTTAGGGTCTGCTTTTGATACTCTCTAATACCATTTTGATTAAAAGCCTATGTGAATGAGTTATCTGTTCCAATGCACGGAAATTGATCAATTCCTTTCTCAGTAAAAGATCTCAATCTGTTCATCTTCCCCACGTCAACCACAACCAAAAGCAGGGCACTGGGGGGTTGTTCAATGCTATTTGCTTAGTCCAATCCATTTTATTATGTACCTCACGCCTCTGAAATCTGTCATTAAATCTTTTGATTTTAACCTAATCTCTTACGGTGATGACACACACATCCTCATCTCCTTTCCTCACAACACCCCAATTACTCAAGCAGGCTTTCCTTCATGCATGACTACAGTATCTTTTTGGATGCACAAGAACCATCTGAAAATTAATATTGATAAAAGAAAATATTCTTTAGCATGGTCCTCAGACGAAGCCCACAGGACCTTGGCATGCCTCTGATTCATCTAATTGTTAGATATATTGGTTTTCTTTTTGATTAAGATCTGTTCTGTTTTCTGAGGGTCAAGTGAATCAAACTGATGGTTTCTGATTCTTAATTCTGAAAATCTGTCCATTTATCCCATTCTCCTCTCATAAATCCATGGTTTAGGTATACATCTCCGCTAGATTCTCTTTACTTGGCATGCCCTTCTTGTCCACTGGCTTTAAATAATCCAACACACTGCTATCAGGCTGATCATAGGCATTATCCCATGCCAACCAGTGTCATGTTTTTAACACAGCCTCCAATTGCTACCCATCAAGAAATGAGTCATCTTTAAGTCTCTTAGCATCACTGAAGAAGCTTTTCAAAAGAGGTTAAGGTAGCCATTAAAACTCTGAAAGCCAGCAAAGCCTCTGGCCCAGATGGATATACAGGATACTTTTACAATAAATTGGTTCCTTGTTGATGCCTCACATGACTAACATCTACAACTCGTTCCCAATAACTAAAGCAGTTACTCCAACAATGAACAAATCCATAAATACTTTAATACGCAAGTAGGATTAAGACTTGGGATAATGCACTTCTTACCCTTTTGTATTATTAAACATAGATTCTGGCAATCCACCTAGAGACCTTCTGACCTTGACCACCGTCTGTGTTTAATACACACCAACCATTCTGGCTTCATTAAAAACCACCAGATGTATGATAACCTAAGGAGAGTCGTCCACCTGGTTGAAAAAGCGAAGAAAATAGCTATACCAGCTTGATTAGCTACATTAGATGCCAAGAAAGCTTTTGACCGGGTGGACTGTGTTTTCTGACTAAGGTTCTCGAAATAGCCAGTTTTGGCCACAACGTTTTGACAATGGCTCTGCATGATATCAATTCCCCTCTACAAATATTTTAGTTAATGGTAACATCTCCCCTATAACTCAACTCAAAAGGGGCACTAGACAGGGTTGCCCCCGTCACCATTACTATTTGCCATAAGCACTGATGCCTCAGTAGGCCACTTTAAAGAAAAGAATGAAGTAAGCAGCCCTGATTTGGGAGTGGAGCAACATAAAATCATGATATTTGCAAAAAATGATTTATTACCTTTGAGAGAACCAGAAACCTCCCTCCTGGAGCTCATGTCCCATTTAGTTAGGTTCCAACCGATATCAGGCTATAAAATCAATACAACTAAGTCAGAATTACTGAATTTGACTCTGGCATTGCAGAGGTAACTGCCCAAGAGTAAGTTACTTCAAGTGGGCAGCGAAACGTTATCACATACTTAGGGGTTAAGTTAATGCCAAACATTTCTGATCTTGATAAGATCAACTTCCTATCTCTCATGACAGATTTCAGGTTGACCTTCAGCAGTAGGGGGCACAACCTGTTGTATGGTTGGGATGTATACTGATTCTTTAAATAAGCGCTCTGCCAAGCCTTCTATACTTGTTCTGGTCCCGGCCAATATTCCTTCCAGCAAATGTCTTTTACACCTTAAAAAGCTTCTTTTTAAGTGTATTTGGAAGGGGGAAGAGCAAGATATTTTGTAGACCAAAGGAAAAGAGAGGCCTGGCCCTCTCTTACCTCCACATCGGCGTCTCAACTATGGGTCCGAGCAAACTGGAGTGTGGGGACGTTCGAGGAGACATGGGTCCATATGGATAGGGGTCTGGAGGGGCCCATACTTTTGGGATTTGGTATGGAAGCTTAGGAGTGATAGACCACACAACATTTACTTGAGCCCCCCAACAATTACCACCTTGACAACCTGGGATGGAAGCAACAGAAAGAGTATGACCACACATCCCTCCTCTGACACTCCATTTCACTTCGACCCAGCCTTTACGCCCACGTTTAGACTTGGCCCTTTGATGCATGACACAGGGGTGGTTGCTTAATGGTTAGAGACATGTATGACAAGGGCACCATTAATTCCTTTATCAACTGTAAACAGAAGTTTAAATTAGACAACACAGAGAGACTGCACTAAGCGCAACTATGGCACTGGGTGACTCACCCAAACATAAAAGAGACAGCTACATAGGAATTAGCTCCAGTAAAACAATTGTCAAACTAACCACTGGCAAAAGAGGGTTTATATCGACATTGTAACAACTGCTTCTCGCTGCCGCACTACCAACCATCAATACACGCAATCTTGCAGAACGACAAGGTCACATGTCTGGGGCAAAGAGGTACACGACAAGTTACTTTACGACTGGCACATGCATCCAGCCAAGCTGCATAGACATTACGCCACAGCGGTGGGCAACTGCCTCCCTATTTAATGGTCCTGCCCAAATATACAACTGCATTAGAAAAATGTGTTGAATAGAATTGGAACTATTTTGGGATAGCTTTTTCCTGAGCACTTATACTTTATACACTTTGGGGTGAGGGACCTCAAGATCTATGAGACCAGTCAAAATGGGACAAATTACTCACCTGGAACTGTTTAGGAGCAAAGATAACAGCAACTATATCTTCTTTCAAAAAGAGGGACGCCTCAGACATTATGCAGTGGCACTCTTGCCTCTAGAACTTTATGACAATGGAGAGGCTACCTACAACATAATTGACAATACCACTGACTTACCTGACTCTGTTGAACTATCTCATGGAAGCCCCCTTCAAGAATGAGGCATAAGGCACTAAACTTGTTTTGAAAACTTTACCCATAGGGATGACAACGAGAGAGACTAAGAAAAAAGGGGTGAAAATCCTAGCCATGCCTGAAAAACTGGGGAGACAGGCCAGCTAAAAAGAACACCCTAGCCAGACCAAAGCCACAAGACGAGGAGGGCACAGTGAGATACTTTCATCCTGTCCCCTAAACCAAATCCCTGCGACAAAATTAAGCAAGTTGTCCAGAAATGTACAACCCACGAAGAAGAAGCCTCAAGCTCCTCTGCTTCTGGGGCCCACATCTGGTGCAGAATAAGCAGGACAAACAGAAAGAGCAAAAGGCCACTGGACAGGTGTTCTGCTTTACTTCTGACTGAGCCAAGATATACTCACTGAAAGGAGTAGAAAAGATTCTCTGGAATGCACTTCCTAATCTGAAGAAGACATTTATTATAGCTTTTTGTAAGGTTCATGTAGGAAGGTTTGAATAGTAAAAAGTGTACTTTCAAAATGTGCAACAACAACGTAAGACCATGTATAAAGATTCTTCAATCTATAAACAGCAAATATATACATGCAAGGATACAAACACATATTGATACATAGATATATATTCATAGGCAATGCAAAGCAAATAATCAATAAAGATAAATCACTGTAGGGCCTATCAGATGCTTCAACTTTCTCATGCCAGCAAGAAGATGACCCCAACTGCGAGAAAGAGCTCCTCACCCTCACGGGACAAATGTCAGGCATTTGACGTCCAATCCTGACCGAGGTCTCGGAATTCATCGCTACTGAGCAGGGCTACCTTTTTATATCTTAAACAACCATGGAAAGGGCCTTCTAGAAGAACCCCTCCTCTCAGACTGAAATACTCAAAAATGCTGGCTAGTTTAGGTAAACTTTGAAAGGAATGCGTTGGGAGCTGGCTACCTTCCCAAGCCACCCCTCCCAAAGTCAAGCCGTTCCCTTGCCTATGATAAACACCAGCTTGGTACGGTCTTATCATACTGACTGCTTACCTCCTACATATTATGTCCCAGTCCTAGCTCTTCGGTGAGAAAGAAAACATGCAGAAGTCGAAAACACGTGGCACAACATGTTTGCACGGAAAAAATACTTTAACATGGCGGTGAAGCTAAGATGAACACAAAATGGAGTCTAGGCTGAATACAAAATGGAGTCTATAACCAGTGACCACTAAAGTGACAATAGGCAGCTAAGCCAGGTGCAAAGCGGAGTGACATAACATCAGTGGTCAACACTACATTCCATCCTTTGACCACTGTGTCATGTAGCCTACAGGTTTAAAATCACCTTTTTGCAGTCTGAACATTGCAAGCAAATTAGGAATACATTGTACACAACAACATAATGATATAATAAGAACTAATGCTACACAAATTCCACCAAAAACTTTGCGTAATTGTCCAAAATCAGGTAACCATTGAAATAACCAGTCCCACCATCCCTGATCTATATCCTGCTTTACCCCTTTCACTAATGTATATAGGGTATCAATGTCGGCCTGGATAGATTTAGAGTGGTCAGAAAGATTAAAACAACACATGCCTTCAAATTCATTGCAACCATGGTTATGTTTTAGCAAAAGATAATCTATAGCAGCTCTGTTTTGTAATGCAGCTTTCCGGGTACCACGCACATCTAGTAAAAATTCAGATAAAGCAATAGAAGTATGGTTAATATTTTTAACTATTAAACACGCTAGCTTATTGGCTAATCTATTGTTGTATACAGTTAAACCAGGCAAGCCTACAATAGAAAGACTTAAGCTTAGATACTCTGATTGGGATAATAGTTGAATATCTGAATCACAATTTTCATCTAGTTGCATAACATCTCTGGGATAGCGAGGATGTATTGAGTTAGATGGAAAAATCATGAGTCCCAGGCATGTAAAAGTACATGGCCCGCCCGTTATGTTAGCTGGAATGTAAGTGAAAGTCAGGTTTGCACACAAAAACAGCCAGCCAACTGGCATCTTGACATGTTTGATGTGACTGGCGGCAGTCACTCGATGACAACAAACCATATGATTCAACATATTTTTGCAATGTCTGTCTGTTCGGCTAAAGCACAAAACTCTGTGTTCCACAGTAAGTTTTGAGAGGTTGATGTTTTCTTTCCTAAGTGCAATTGGATGCATTTTCCAATATCACAAGAATTGCAGGACATGTAGTAACACACGTCACCGGTAGTAATGTTGTAGGTGATTAAATGAGTGAGATTGTCCCACTTTTCATTGGTTGTTTCCTGACAGCCCCTGCAATACTCATAGGGACTGCAGTGGGTTTCAACATCATGTTCTTGCACATTTTTATCACAGTTAGTAGCATTGAAGATTTCTAACAAGATGCTTGTTAGCGTTGGTATGGCGATCAGACATGTTTGCTTCGCATTGCGCCCATACAGAAGTCAGATCTGTTGAGCACGGTTTGCGCCAAATGAATCCAAATGTTGTCATTCAGATACAGTAAAGGTGTTGCACGACATGGTCGATCAATCAAGTTGAAATTGGGGGTGTTGGGTCCCTCCCGACCCCACACGCACACACCCAAAAGGAGACCACACGGAACACTCACGACAAAAACAAGCTGTAGTATGATCTGTAAAAGAAACAAGTTTGATCCTTCTCGCAAATAACATTTATCAGCTGGAATATGTTCCCATTTTTCCTTTACTGGTTTCATGATCAACAGAACATTGTTGTGGCCCTTTGCTATAATTTCTGCAGGTTCTAGAGGGCCATTTGGGGATTCAACCCAGACTTTAGCACCAGGGTTTTTATCAGTAGAACCGAAGCCTCCATCCCCACGTACAGTAAGAAGGGCTGTGGCGGTCCCCTTCCTTACCAATCCCCCATACCCTAGAATTATAACAAGTTGGGCAATTATGTCTTCAATTTGAATGAATAAGTCAACTTCTCCACTATTTAACAGAATAACTTTGATTTCTCCTTGGTAATCTGCATCAATCACTCCCCCTAAAACCTGAATACCTTTAAGGGCCAACCCAGATCTCAGAGCAATCAATCCAAAATGCTCTGGGGGAATCTGTACTCTAACACCTGTTTCACACAGTCCTATGTCTCGGGGTTTCAGTCTGTAAGCTTGTAAAGCATGCAAGTCAAGACATGCAGATTCGGGTGTAGCTCTGCAAGGAGCTAAGGCTCCAGGTTTTATTTCCCAGTATGTGATCATATTGGTGGCCACATGTGGTTGTAACATTCGCATCAAAGGTGTTTCAGCATTTGTTAATGGTCTATTGTTCAGAATCTGGAGGGCTTCATTTAAATCCTCTCTTCTGTTTTTCAAAGTTCCATCAGATAATTTTCGCAATTGAGCTTTCAGTAAACCATTCATTCTCTTAATCAGTCCTGATGCCTGTGGATAATAAGAAATATGATAGATCCACTCAATATTGTGCTGAGAACAGTAGTCCTGCACCAATTTGCCTTTGAAGTGTGACCCATTGCCACTCTGGATCTGGAATGGTACTCCATAGTATAACATTAACAAGTCCAGAGTTTTGATAGTATTGTGCTGAGTGGCACGTTTTCAAGGGACAGCAATCAAGTATCCAGAATAAGTGTCCACTACGGTGCAGACGCATTGACACCCACGACTATTCGGTAGTGGTCCAATGTAATCAATTTGCCATATCTGTCCCGGTAACTTTCCTCTCCCCAACTGACCTTTAACGGTTTGAGGGACAGATCTCTGTTGTGTGTGCTGGCACATTGCAAAATTACAGTTTTTATCAAGTCTGGGGGAATGTGCATCCCTCTAATCTGTGCCCACCTGTAAGTGGCTTTTTCTCCCAGGTGTCCACATTTTTGGTGCGCCCATTTAGCCATCCCCACCAAGTCAGAATCCGGTATTGCCACTTCTGTCTCTAAAATGTTCGCTTTATCGTCTGCAAGGGAATTGAACCATCGTTCTAATGAGTCAATGGGACAATGAGTATCCACATGATAAACTGTGACCTTAGTTTGTTCTAACATTTCCCAAATTTCCTGCCACAACTCTTTGCCCCACACCTCCTTTGTGTGAATGAACCAGTTATGTGCATGCCAAGTGGGAAGCCAGGTGTCTAACCCATTGGCAGTAGATCAAGAATCAGTGTAAATATGACAAGTTCCAGGCAGCTCTTGCTTTAGAGCCTGATACACAGCATACGATTCTGCATATTGGCTACTTTTTCCTTCTCCTGTGGTGGTCAGCAACCTTTTGGTAACTGGATTGCATGACACTGCTTTCCAATGCCTTTTGGTACCCACATATTTGGATGAACCCTCCGTAAACCATGCATGTTTCCCATCCTCAGGGGACAAGGATTCAAATGGCGTACCCCATCTTACTGGTGACTCTTTTACCTGTGGTACCTCCTGCACCCTTTCCTCATCCTGTTTAGGGGCTTGTGACACCTGTTCATGTAGGGCTGCAGTGCCTGCCGGGCCTACTCGAGCCCTGTTTTGTATGTACCATTTCCAGCGTATGATGCTTGCCTCTTGTGCATGTCCTGTATGGTGAAATTTAGGTGAACTCATCACCCACTGCATAATTGGGATTTCAGGTCTTAGAATTACATTATGACCTAATGGTATTTGCTCAGTATCCACTGGAGCCCAATAACAGGCCAAAAGCTGTTTTTCAAAATGAGTATAGCGCTCCCCTGAGTCAAATAGTTTTCTGGTCCAAAACCCCAGGGGCTCCCTCGTCCTTCCCTGTTTTTGCCACATACACCAATTTGCATATTGTCCCTGAATAGTTACATGTAACTCAATGTCTCCCTCCTGCACTGGCCACAAGTCTAAGGCCTGTTGAATTGCTTCCTTTGTCAAATCAAAAGCATTCTGCTGCTCTTCACCCCATTCAAACTCATATTTCTTTCTTCTCATTTTGTACAGAGGTGCCAAAATCTGATTCAAATGAGGAATGTGCTGTCTCCAAAAACCAAACAACCCAATGAATTTCTGTGTCTCCTGCTTAGTGCAGGGTATGGCAAACTCAAAAATGTTTTGCTTTGCTTGTGGTAACACCTCTCTGTGTCCCATATTCCACTGAATGCCTAGAAACTTCACATTTTGAGATGGTCCTTGTATCTTATCTGTGTTAATCATCCATCCCTTACTCTGCAAGAGTTCCACTACTCTCTCCAACTGAATCTGCACTTGTTCTTCTGTCTCTCCCTGAATCATCACATCATCAATGTAATGGGTCAGTTGCACACCCGGAATGACAGATACTTCATCCAGCCGGTGACAAATAGTGGGACTATATAAGTACCCCATGGGTAAAGATAACATCTTAAATTGCCTACCACCATGGGAGAATTAAAATTGCTCTTGGTATTCTGACGCCAATGGTATTGAGAAAAACACATTGGCAATATTGATAGTGGCGTACCATGTCCCTGTATGTTTCTGTATCTGTTAAATCGAAGTGATGGTGTCTGGGACCACGGCTGTCAAAGGAGGTGTATATTTATTCAGCTTGCGGTATTCAATTGTCATTCTGTACCGCCCGTCAGGTTTGCGCACAGGCCATAGAGGATTGTTCCATTTAGTAGTAGTTGGAGCTATTACACCAGCCTCAAGCATGTCTTTATGGTTTCACTTATTTCATCATGCCCTACAGGAATGCATTACTGTTTCAAGTGAATTACCTTAGTTGCCAAGGGCACCTTCACTGGGGGAATTTTTAAACGACCCACTTTCATGGCAGCCACTGAAATGTATCTTTTTATTCCAAACTGATAGCAACCATCATCCAAATACAAAGTCATTCCTTTCAAAATGTCAATTCCAAATATGTATTCTTAAAGAGGCACAATCAGCACAGTATATTCTCTTTTTGCTGTACTCCCTATTTTCATTTGTACTGTGGTTTGTACAGTGGGGGTCTGCCTTCCCCACAAGCCTGTAATGGTGTAATGCGATCCGTTAAAATTCTTAGGGTTCCCATAAATCAAAGAGGCCTTCTCTCCGGTGTCAACTGAGGCTCAAACGTTTTGCACATTCTTGTGTTTTCATTGTATTTCTAAATCAACATGTGGCCTCTTATCCCGACGAGCCCAATGTTGTACAGGAGCTTGGCCAGTTTCCTAGTCTGATTTAAACCTGTCAACTTTTGCCCAAGTGAGATCTGGATATATGCTTTCATATTTGTGAGCAGGCTCGCCCCCGTCTCTGTTCTCAGAAGTTAACCAGTCACTGTCCAGGTTTTCCTCTCTCTTTCATGAGGAAATATTTTTCTCCCTTTCCTTTCCTTCCCTAGATATGTGTGACTGACTCTGCATTTCACGCTTGTTGTCTTGCTTGCTTATCTTTCTGCTGCCTTCCTTTCGATCTAAGCCCCTTTTACAGTACATTTCCCACAAGCTTTTGGTATCTATCCCATCAATCTTTTCTTTTTTTAAAGCATCTTTTAGAAGCGCTGTGGCCATGTCTTTTCTGGACACTCGGTTGTTATCTGTGTGACCCTCATACCTTGAAGATCTCTCAGGTTTATCCCATTTTCCTAATTCACCTAACCCTCTGACTGCATCTAGTACATCGTTCAAAGCCTGCCCTGTCTGGTTGATTAATAAAGTCGCAGTTACTTGCGTATAGGCAGGAGGAGCGAGGCAAATTATTTTGTTTCTTATTTGCACAGTAAGCTGTCCATCTAACAATTGGTGTGTAGTGCCCAGGAAAATAGCAGATTTCATTGCCTCTTCCTTAATTCTTTGCATTGCATCACATAATGTACATCAGGGTTTCTCATTGGGAGGCCCCTCTGCATCAGTGGGGTACTTCAAATTACATCCCTCAACAACCAGTTGTAACAAAGTAGTCAATTGGTTTCCTTGAAAACCCCTGAACTGTTCCTGTATCTGGATCAGAACTTAGAGTATTGAACTTGCGATAGTCCCCAATATCTAACATAACACCGGAAGCACCAGTTTCAAACAGCCTCACAACCCAAGCAAGTAGGGACTCCCCTGTTCTCTGTTTAAAATGATCCATAATGTCATTTACTTCTTGCTGAGTGTAATCTTCTAAAGCATGTAATGCAACTCCTGCTGGATCTTGTGGTGAGTGTTGCAGTTTTCGTCTAAAAATAGGTTGCACACACACCACATTGTGTTCATGTAGGTCCCCCTGTTCCCCACCTTTTTCACTCTCCTCTAACACTACAACAGGTCTGCAGCTATCTTCAAGGAGAACTTTACAATGATTAAAACAACTACCTCACTAATACATTTCAAAAACATACCTCACCACTCTTAAATCTCTCCCCACACAACTTTGTCAAACTTTCCAAACCAAACAACCCCAGCATGCACCCACGCCCATCAAACATCCTTCCAACCATTGTTCTTCCCCCAGGCCCAAACATTGCCCCCTAAGTGTACATTCCTCTAATATTCCTCTGATATTCTGTACTTGTGTCAACACCTACATTTCTGCTGCCTGTTCCAACAGCATTAAGAAACTACCCCCACATCTGAAGATGTTATCCAACAAAGCAACCAAAAATACTTAAAACAATGAATGACAACCCGCACCAGGTGAAAACATCACAAGGGGAGATATCAACCCACCCCTGAAAATATTTGGGAGGGAGGGAAGGCCAGCAAAAAGCACATTCTTACAGGACCACAGCAAACAGATTAGGAGGCCACAGTGATCTCATGTTGTTCCTGTCACCTAAACCGTATCCATGGGTCAAAACTATGCAATCCCAGTCCGTCCAGTCCCTTGGTGGCTATGACAATGGGAGCTTGGGGGATCCAGAAACGTGGTATCCCCCAGGCATTTCAGGCAAGTAGTGCTGCCCGGGAATCGGCAGAGGGTCATTGGTGTTCTTGTGATGGGACAGGGGTTAAGAGTATGGTTTTAGGTGGGTAGAGGTTGTGGGACAACCTCTTTGGCCGTTGACACAATTAGGGCAGGTCAGTGAGTCAGTGTGTCCAGTCACAGTAAGCCAGAGTTTGGGTAATATACTGTGGGGCAGAGCAGGCTATTATTTAGACAGAGTGATTTGTTTGGTAACGATCTCCACTAATAGGGTGGTGGAAGCACTCAAAGTCCTGTAGGTCGAAGGAAGAGAGGACTTAATACGAGCAGGGGTCCCTAAGCAGGATTGGGTTAGTCCCCGGAGACCTAAAGGGGCTGCTCGGACCACCCCCATGTTATTTCTGACCTTTCGACTCATGTACCTGTGGTGTGAGGACATGTTGTCTAGCATGGCAGAGCGAACAAAATGTGCCGGCGCAGGCAAAGCTCATTTCAAGAGTGCATTTATGGCGGGGGCAAGGTTTGGTATTTTCAACGCCTCATGCGAGGGCGGTGACAGGGCTGAAGCAGCAGGGGGCATCCAGTTTGTCAACAGCTGATGACTCACTGAACACTTCAGAGAAAAGGAACTTGAGTGCACCCAAGATGATGGTGCTCATTAATAAAGTTGAACAATTGGAGGTTGCCCATCAGCATGTGACTCCTTCCAGGATAAGTGGTTTTGTTTTTATGGGGCAGGAGCAGGTATATACATAAACAAAGTGGCTAAGTGTACAACTGAAAAATCTAAAACATACTGTAAATGTCAAGGAATTTGAAATTGGAGGCTACAAATTTAATTGGTATCCTCAGATTTATTCGTGGGACCAGTGCAGGTGCATCAAACAGCGTATAGTATGGATGACGTGTGGCTTCAATTGAATTTAGAAAAGCTCCAACCTTCCTATTTAAATTAAAATGTTTTTTATTCACATTTGTTTGCAAAGTAAATAAAATGTGTTATCATTTGTGTATGTGTTTGGTGGAATCCTTTTTCAGAATTTTCTGTGTATTTTTTTGTGGTTCAAATCATCAATAATGCTTGGGCCTGGGTCTATAGATTACAATAATTATTACGTGGGGGTCCCTGGCATCCAGAAATGATTCAGTGGGGGAGGGGGGGCATGGATTACAATAATGATTCTGTGTGGGGTCCCCAGGTTCCAGTAATGATACAGTGGGGGTCCACAGAAGTCAAAAGGTTGGGAACCATTAGTCTAGAGTGAGAGTGACCTACCTGATGCCAGATCAAGATTGCATTATAGGATATTTTGATGACTGCGGAACTGGACATTTTGATGACTTGCCTATTACTAGCACGGGTAGTGGATTCAATGCAAGATATGAGTGATTTGATGTTGGACTATGAGGATGAGTGTGCTTAATTGGAGAAATGTGAAATTGTCAACGATTGGGGGTTGGATGAGATTGTTGAGAAGGGTTCCATTGTCACAGTCGGGTGGGTGATAACGGAGGGTGTTTTTTTGGGAAGTCTTCGGCGCCTATCAGACTCTAGGAAGACAAATCTGTATGGTGTAGATCAGGTATGGCTACAGAGGAGCCTTGTCATCATTTGAAATCAGGTAAGGATTCTAGGATGTCTGGGGACAACATTAAGAAAGTATTGGGTGGGTGAAATTTTTTGAGGATGGTGTCTATAGGCTTTGGGTGCAGTCCAAAAAATAAAACCTTGTTAGTAACTGAGACAAGAGGTAAGAAGTCTGGGGATTTGTCAGAGAGCAAAGTACAGGTGAGATGCAGAAATTGCATACAACGTCCGAGAGTCTGGCAATGGCTACGCAAGATGGTAAGAAGTCCTCTTGGGGCAATGGGGTAAAAGTTGTTAGGGGGATAGTATTATGAATAAAACATTCCTCTACATGTATGCCCCTAAGTGCTCATCTAATGCAGACAACTAAGGAAAAGGAAAAGATTTGGACACAGGGAGATTCAGGCCATGGAGGGTTCAAAGGAAGAAGAAAGGGCGCTGGCAAGAAGACCTAAGGTGCCCACCGGTATTGAAAATTGGACTTCGACTTTTTGAAGTACGCTAGTGTTTACTTCTAAAGCCATCCAGAGCAATGTGACGTATTAATCAAATATATGGATGTAGTACAGAGAGCCCAAATGAATTACGGGGTGGTTTGCATGGCTTTGCTACAAAGTAAAATTTGGTGCTCTTCTGGCTGCTAACCCGGACAAAGAGGGGGATGTTGATAATGAATTATGGATACAGTGCATGACACTGGCACGGCCAGGTCCATTAGTGCATACCACAAGTGGTTTACTGGTACCTTATAAGCCCTTTCGAGCCTATCTCACCCCACTGGGGGTGGGAGGAACCGGTAGAGATAATTTTCCTCAAATAGGAGCATGTTACTCCTTAAACCGAGGCTCATGCACAAGAGCACAATGTAAGTTCAGACATGATTGTGACAACTGTGGGGTGGGAGGAACCGGTAGAGATAATTTTCCTCAAATAGGAGCATGTTACTCCTTAAACCGAGGCTCATGCACAAGAGCACAATGTAAGTTCAGACATGATTGTGACAACTGTGGGGGAAGACATCAATTTTATAGTGCTTTGGCAAGCTCCCATATGTGTGCAAGGGTGACAAGTGTGAGAACAAGTGCAGCAAGCTTTTGAAGGAAAAGGGGCTTACACCAGATAAATATGATTTTTTTTAATAATAGTTGAGTTGGTACCCAAAGCAGGTAGAAGCAAAATCTCTTTTCTCTGGCTTTAAGGAAGGCTTTAGGTTATGTTATCAAAGACCAAGGGTGCAAAGATGGGCTAAGAATTTAAAGTCAGCTGATCTTCACACAAGGTGGTTAAGAAACAATTGGAGAAAGAGGTGTTGGAAGGAAGAATTGTAAGCCCATTTTATGAATGGCCAAAGAAGAATCGCACGATCTCCCCCTTTGGGTGTAGTTCCTAATAAACAACTAGGTGAGTTTTGGCTGATACATCATCTTTCTAGGCCATCAGGTGAGTCCATTAAAAATGTAATTGCCCGCAAAGATTCAGAGGTGAAATATGCCTCTGTGGATGATGCTATTCTTTTGGTAGCGGATTGTGGTCAAGGTGTGTAGTTGGCTAAGTCAGACATCAAGTCAGCTGTTTGCGTTTTGCAGGTTCATCCTGAGGATTTCTTCATTCAGGGCTTGCAGTTTGCTGGAGCCACTTATGTAGATAGGATGTTGCCAATGGTTTACCCAGTTTCTTGTTCCCTTTTTGAATTGTTTAGTTCCTTTTTGCAATGGTACTTCCAATTTTGAACTGGTTTACAGGAAGTTACACACTATCTGGATGATTTTCTATTTGTTGTACGAGCTAATTCAGGGGACTGTGGCAGGGCTTTGGAAGCTGTTTGCTTTGTGATGGAGGACATTGGTGTGCCACTAGCTTCTGACAAGACTGAGGGCCCTGTGACCAGTTTAACTTTTTCAGGAATTATATGTGATTCTTTTACCATAAAAGTGTGTTTAACAAGTGACAAAGTCCAGGTTACGTTACAGTTCTTATAGGAGGCTTCTGTATCTAAAACAATGGAGTTGAGGAAGGTTCAGTCCCTTCTTGGCCATTTGAATTTCACCTGTAGAGTAGTGCGAGCAGGACGGGGGTGTTTACCGATGACTTGGGTTTTCTGAGGCTGGTGCTACTTTGCTGCACAACAGGGTCTGTTTAAGAGCAACCATTCATACACAGCTATTCATACAGACATGCAAATGTGGGATATATTTCTAAAAGAATTCAATGGTGTCACTGTCTTTGCAGGATGAATAGCTATGGCAAGTTTAGATTTTTTTATGTTGCGGTTACCCTCAGTTTTGGGCTTTTTTTGGGATTGACACTGGGTGGCAGAACAATGACCGGCCGACTGGTTGGTTGCCAAGAGAAGCATTGCCTTTTGTATTTTTTTCCTTTTGTGGGGGCAATGGTTTTGTGGTAATGTCTTTTGGCAAACAGATCGGTCACTATTAATGGTTACAATCGAACTGTAGAGGCTTTGGTTAACACACAGAAGGTGAAGGATGAGAGAGTTTTGAGGTCCAAGAGAATGCACTGGGCGAAGAGGACAGAAGAGCGAATGGTGATGTCAGTGGGTGCATGATGAGTAGGACAGCTTTGGGTGCGAAGGTGTCACATAGGCTCTCATTATTCTAATGAGACTACTGGACTTTGAGCGCCAGAATCGCCTGCGGTGTGGGAGACTAAGTCTAACCCACTGCGGGTGACACCTGTCACTCCAATCCGGGTTCTGCTCCGGCTAACTAGCAGTGCCTCATCTCTACCCAAGGATAGGGTTAACTGAGCAGCCGAGCGCATGACATACTTGGCTTCTCAGGGAAGTCGTGGTCACTCAGGTCTCATCCGTTTCTCTCATTTACATTCAGTCTCATATTTAAATGACAAACAAAAGCAGTATATGTTTCAATAATGAGTTTAATAAAATGACTGCATCTTAGATAGCAAAGCGTGAGCTGCAATAACCAGGATGACACAACATGACAGTATTAAAATTGTGACGAGAAAAGTGAAGCATAAAAACAACGCTATCATATTGTCACTCTAATCAATGGACTAGCTCCTACCTAGGCTATGATAGAGCACAGCCTGTTAAGCTCTAATTCTGCCCTTCAGGTACCCCCGGGAAGACATCAACCCCCATACCTGAGCAAAGGCCTGCGGTCTGTGTTAGTATCTGTAGCGAAGCATTCAGCAATCAGCATACAGTCGTGGTCCCCTGGCTGGAATCTCCCTCTAACGTGTAAAAGACAAGGAAGTGTTTTTATAATAACACAGCTGATGTTCTAAGAAAATGTCCCTACGTAAGGATGTGTGTGTTGGAGACTAAACTTCTACCACGTTCACCGGCAATGTACTGTGCTGTAGCCTTGGAAGAAGCACAGAGTGATCAAGAATGTCTTGTTTGAGAACAGAGTGCTGACCTAGGCAAAAACAGTTAGATAAACGGAAAATAAAACAAGACCGTAAAAATGGTTATCGTAACAATAACAAGACGAAGCTGAATAAAATATATCTAGGTTAAAGTGCACAGCAGCCTAGTGTGTTAAAATAACGTGCATGGAGCTATAACTAAAATGGCTACACAACAAAGGGGTAGCAGGATATATTGAGGGGAAAAGAATAGTTTACAAAGAGTGGGTGGGGTTAGGAGGCTATATTTTTATTAGTGAGGCTTATTTAGCTTTGTAGGGCTCTTTGCCTATTGATGTTATGATGAATTTACAGACCTGTTCTATTGAAGCGGCCTTTGAACCCTGATATAAGGGTGGAGTGTTTTATTGGTGCGCCCTCTTGCCTGAAGGAAATATGGTTCATAACCAGGGGTGGTGTGAGGATTGAAGGACATAAGACTGGGGCCTCAGTTGGCCTCTCGGGCATTTTGGGCAAGAGGAGCTGTCTGGGACATGACGGAGGGTCATTGGTGGCCTTGGGATGGGGCGAAACTAGAGTAGGGTTTTAAATGGGTACAAGTTGTGGGACGGCCTCTCTGGCTGTCGTCACAACCAGGGGCAGGTCAGTGAGTCAGTTTGTCCTCTCCCTCCCAGATTATTGGCTTTTTACTTCATCATTTGGCTGGTTTAACAGGGCAGGTCTCATTTTGTTTAATAGCCGCTGGCAGGCAGGTCTGCTTCACATGAGGCGGTGTCAACAGGACATTTTGTGGTGATGGAGGGGCTCCCAAGGTGGGTGACCACAGCACAGTGAGTGTGGGGATATGGCAGTGGCAAGGGGATGGATTGGGTGAAGAGAACAGGGGGGCAATGGGTAACGTCAAAGGGTGCATGATGAGTATGACAGCTTTGAGGTGGGAGGATATATTGAGGGGATTGGAAGTTTACAAAGGGTGGGTGGGGTTAGGAGGTCATATTTGTATTAGTGTGGTTTATTTAGTCTTGTAAGGGACTATGCCTCATTGATGTTATGGTAAATTTCCAGACCTGTTCTACTAAAGCAGCCTTTTACCCCTGATAAAAGGTGTGGAGTGTCTTATTGATGTGCCCTCTTGCCTGAAGGTAATATAACCAGGGGTAGTGTGAGGATTGAAGGACATAAGATTGGGGCCTCAGTTGGCCCTGGTCTAGTGAGGGGGACCTGAAGGCAATGAGCCAGACCCAGGGTGTAGCTCGCCAGTGTACTTATGAAGGGTGAGTGTCAGATCTGTGGTTGTAGGGGGTTTCAGGAAAAGAAACACAGGGCATGGAGTGAAGGAACTCTCGGGATAGTGGGTGTGAGATAGGCGTGTAATGCCCATTGGGCATCAAGGGGCTTCAGCCACCCCCCTTGCTGCGCTCCCTGCCCCCTGTTGTGTGCTTTAGCCATGGTTGCAGCTTTGTGTGTGCTTGTCTCAGACAGGGTACTGCTTGGGAAGCCGTTGGAGAAAACATTTTCTTTTTTAAGAGAGACACGTTCAGCTTTCCCATCTGCTGGAAAGTGCCTTCACAGGAGGGGTTGAGGTCACCAGTAATGCTTTGACAGGGCTAGTAATCGCTCAATAAATAGAATTACAATTGCAAAAAAAAAGCCCCTTCACAGACCCCATGGTGGGGGCTTTCACTGTGCATGGCTATGTGCTTTAGCATTCTTCACTGAGACAATGCTTGCCCATTAATACTGTTGTTGTGAAGGCAGCATTTGCACTTGAAAGGCAAACTCTGCCCTGTTCTCATCCTGACTGTTTACCTGAGTCCTTCCAGGCAAAGAAGGTACAAGTGACAAATCATATTGTATGCAGGGCTACTGGAATTATGGGATTGTGCTGTTGCAGCATTTTTCACATAGCCATAGAGTCACTGCATTTGCCACACAATCCATTGTCTGCTGCAAAATCTGCATAAGTAAACAATAAAAAATGTTTCTAGCTCAAATGGTTCAAAAGTTCCTAAATATGCAGCAATACGTGTTACTGGGCAGTGGAAGACACTTTGCAAAGCTTGACTGGTCACCTATCTGTTGCGTATTGCTTTATTTGGGTTATATGCTTGAAATAATGAGATGCAAATAATGCCCAGATATTGTTAATAAGTATAAAAATTACAAAAATAAGGAAGTCATAGTGTCACAAAATGTGCCACATTACCCCTCACAAATTTGCCTTTTCTTGCTGCATAATTTACTCAACCCTGTCCCCGCATAACTTGGCCCTCCCCTGTCGCATATTTCTAGTGGCACTGACTGTATGTAATTACATTTAAATAGCGCTTACTACCCTTGACAAGGAGTAGCAATGGCTACAGACAGGCAAAAAAGAGGGAGAACTTGTTTCTTTTTTAAAATAGTATTGCAACGATTCAGTGTCCATCAGGCACACCAGAATTTTTGTTATCAACAGCATTTTGCATTCTGGGGCGCTTGTGTTTTCGCTTCTACAAATTCCAAGTACTGGCTAAAAAGTCAGAGCATGCAAAGTGATATTGGGAAATATAGGTCTGGACAGCAGTTACTTAGTTTCTGTGGTTGATAGTAAGTGGCGCCAGCATGTATTGGTGAGGTCAGGGACTTCTAAAAGATATTCCTGTGAGCAGTCTCTGAGTAAAATGCTCCTAACTGCCTGGTCTATCTCAAAAGGAAGGCCAGCCATAGCCCAAGCGCTGATGTTGCCTGACAGTCTGTTGGGCGGCACTATCATCAGGGTGATGTTTGACAAAAATATCATGTCACACAGTTACTTTAATAGTCAGGCAGCTACTCTAACACTCCATACAAAGCAGCAGAGGACAGCAGCCCGTCACTGTGCTCCTCTACCTCCTGATTGCTATCTAGCTCAGTTTGGGTAGGGAGGACATGTGCACCACAATAGGGACACACACGGTTTGTAATGTTCCACTGCAAACTATCAAGGGCTGCTGGGTGCTGACCTCTCACGGTCCATCTCACAGACTGCGGTGTGTGCCTCTTCGTGCAGGTATTTGTTAGCAGAACATGTAATAGACTGATAAGTGTGTCCGCATGGCATTGTGCATGGACAGCATTTGGCACTGTGCCCACCAAAGCTTTCTGCCACAGCAGCTGGTGCCCATTGATCCTGCATTCTACTTCCCTATTCCAACTTCAATCTGGCAACCGTAATCCTATGCATCAATGTACCTTCTAATGAGACACAGTAAAGATACCTCCCATTGTTTGTCTGCCTGAAGAGGGGATTTTAAAGCTTAGGCTGGTACACGAAACAACAGTTCATATTAACACAATCGAGGGGCACTTAGAGGTTGCGTGGTTATTATATCTGGGCAAATACACTAAACCAGCCCCATTCCCCACTAAAACAATGAAGTAGCCTGGGGCCACCAAACTTGGTTTTGAGAATTAAACATTTGCAGGCCATGTTTGTTTTCATGAAGACACATAGATAACATTTATTGATACGGACACACCAAAATATTGATATCATGTATACTGTACATCCATTTCAATACAAGGCTAGACATAAAATTATCTCCCAGAAGTTCTCAAAATCATGGTTACCACCGGGCTGGCCCTTCAAGCACCACCCCCAAGAAAATGTGAGTTGGTATCCCAAGATTTCCACTATGACCCCTACTTCGTACTCGACAAGGTGAACTCAACCGCTCCCTCATACCATGGGACCCCCCTGGGTCAACTAGTAAGTCAGACCCTAAACCATTCGGGAGCAACACAAAATTGGATACCCATGGCATCCTTTGGAAGATGGACCTGGGTAACCTGGCCATATCTTGGTCCCCTGGTGCTAAACCATCTCCTAAATCACCACGGGCATTGTTAAAGAAGCACCTACTGGCAGCAAAAACATAGTTACTGTAACCCCGAAACAGCAGCCGTGTGCAGACCACTGCTCCACTACTCCTCCAGAGGGTAAAATTCAGAGCCAAATCTGGAATTCACATGACCTTATAGGGGTCCCATTTTCACACAGGCCATTGCCGCTCTCTGGATCCTGCTGAAAGTTTGAATTTTCACACACAATGGTAAGAACTACCATTGGGCACCACCTCTGTTCTCTCACTGGTCCCTGGATAAATGCTGGTGGCTTCAACATGGTGCCCCCTTTGTTCATATAATTTTTTATCTTTTGTTTTTCTGCCCAGGTCTTCTTTTTCTTTCTCTTGTACTGCAGTGCATTTTGACTTCTACTAAATCATCGATAGAAAGTCGCCAGGCCTCAGCATTGTTCATTCTTTCATACTACTCTATGTCCCTGTAGTCACTCTCTCCATAAACCACTCCTTATTTTCCTGTTCTCAGGAACCTAAAACTGAAGTTGGTTGCAATTCTAGAGATGTGCTGGAATACCTAGAAGACATAACTGAGATCCTGGACAGATAAAATAAATTCCTGCACATGAGAGTAGGACTCTGTCATAAACAGACCCCCTCCTATGGGAGAGTGGAACTTATTCACAGGCAGTTGACTTTTTTTGTAGTTTTATAAAGCACAATAGCACAAACTCGACCTGAAGGTAATGGGGCGCTTTACAGGAGCACCAGTGACGTTGCACAAGGTCACATTTATTTTTTCAGCACAGGCAAATTTAGAGATTTTCCCAGAATCAGGGTACATTGAGCTGTCACCAAGACTCATTAGTATGTGTTCAGGTACAGCAACATGAGCTTCTTACTGGCTGGCGGGGGAGGTGGTGCAAACCAACTAGAGCTACAGCTTCCCATTGTGAGGGACTCGCTGGTTCATGGGCATCCTCACACCCTCCCACATACATGGGCCTTTGCCCAGGTTTCCATCTGGTTATCCTCATATCTCTTAATTTAATCATACTGCAGTGTATCTAGTTCCATTGATGCTCACCATAGCAAAATTCGATCTCATTTTTACATAGCTTCAGCTCCCTCTTAAGCATGTTTGACAACGTTATTTTCCGTAATGCGTTTCTTGTGAAGCATATGCACATTTAAATTCACTCAGAGAAAAAGAAAACGGGGCTGCGTGTAAATGTGGCTTTGTCAGGTATCTGTATTTTTGTGAAAGATATTTAACCTGAAACTCTCAAACAGAAACTGGCTTCCTAGTTGTAATTTGCAACATTGGTCCTTTTCTTTCACATCAGCACAGAACTATTTTTAGAAAAGATTGTAGTGCTAAAGACTAATCAACCTTTTGTATACTATTTTAAGTGATAGAAAATACCCCAGTAAAAATGGTACTCATCTTCTAGACCAAAATCTCTGTTCCACCCTGATGGGTACAATGTAGATGCATCATTATTAATAAATCATCTCATTGTTTTAAACTATGTACATATTAATGTTATATATCGCGGTCTACTTTAACCTATATTGAATATGCACATTACCTCCCGTCCCTCCCTCGCCTTCCTTTCCACCAATGAAGCTCCCTGCCTCCCCCTAGACCCCTCCTTTCCCCTTAAAAAAGGTCCCCCCACCACCTCCTGTTCTTTTTGTCTAGCCCCACTAGACTTACCTTTTCCTTCTCCTCCACGGTGCGCCTGGGGGGGGCGTCGTCTTCACTCTCAACAAGCGCGGAGCACCTCGCAGAGAGTTTCCCGGCAGTCGCGTCTTCTTGTGGCAGGCAGCGCTGCCTTGGAGACGCATCCTTGGAGTCGGCTGACGGAGTCGGTCGGCTCTATGGTGGCTGGGGCTGTGCTTCCGGATCTTCGGCTCGCGTTTGCTGTGCTGATGTGCCGGTTGGGAATTTTTGCAATTTGGTGGTAGGACGGGCGTTTCTGCCCGTGTTTTTTATGATTTTGGGTTAATTGATGAGTTTTTTTCATTTGCTGATGTTGATTTGGGGGGGGGGACTGTCTCCAGTATTTAACTGGGTGCTGTTGGCCTCTTGGGTACATTTCTTGTTGGGATAATGTCGTGGCAGGTTCCTTCCAAGCGGCGCAGGATTGTCTCTTCTTCTTCTTCGGGGGAGGAGGTTGGGTTCCCCTTCCTACTCCTGGTGGACACCAGATTGCGCTAGGGGTTCCTGCGCCTCTCATGTCCAGAGAAGAGGTTCAGGACATGATTAAGGTGGCTGTGTCTCGTGCTCTTCAAGCTGGAGCACCTAGACCTGGGCGTTCTACGGCATCCCGTCCTTCGGGGTCCTCTTCATCGGATGATGACGCTCCTTCTACTTCCTCTGGTGGGAAGTATGTCTCCAGCGAGGAGATGTGGGAGGTTCTGACGCATGTTCGGGACGATTTAGGATTTCCTGTTTTTCAACCTTCGGGGATTGATTCACTCTTGTTCCCTCAATATCAAACACCTTCAAGGTTTGCCATGCCTTTTCAGGGCCCTGTTAAGGATATGGGGTTCCAGGAGTGGAAAGATGTGGACAAGTCTCAGGTTCCGCGCTTCCTTCAGAAACTGTACTTACTGGAAGGGGAGGATGTGTTGCCATCTTCAGTTAAGCTTGATTCCATTTTGGCAACTTTAATTGGCAAGACGGTGGTCAATCTGGAAGACTGTGTTCCTCCTGATGCCACTGACAGAAAGGTGGATTCGGGTCTGAAGAGGGCATTTGCGGCAGAGAATTTACCCCTTAGAGTATTTTTTCTGCTTATTCTGCCCAATCCTTGGTGCAGAATTTTGACAAACTGGCAGTAGCTGTTCAGGAGGGTTCGGAGTGTTCGTAACTGCTGGCAGTTATGGAACAACAGGCCAGGTTGCTGGCGGACATGTCATCTAATGTTGTCCGCACTTCGGCTCTGGCTTCGGGAGCTTTGATTGGGGCTCGTAGGTCCCTCTGGTTAAGGATGTGGAAGGCGGATCCTGGGGAGAAGTCTGCTCTCCTGAGGCTGCCTTTTGAGGGGCGCAATTTATTTGGGGATCAGTTGCCTTCCATCCTTTCGAAAGCTTTTAAGGAGAGGAAGCAGGCCTTGCCTTACAAAGGTGGTTCTTCCTCTGGCAAGGGTTGGCGGAAGCATTCTCGTTCTTCTCCCAAATTTGATTCCAAGTCTTTTTCTTCCAGGAAACGTCGTTTTCAGCCCCGTTTTTCTCCTAAAAAGTCCTTTGGGGCGGGGAGGCCAAAAGAAGGGTTCCTGACAATCACTTGTGGGCCTGGCAGCAGGCCGGTTGGGGGGCGGCTGAGGCACTTTCTTCCCGTTTGGCAGGAGGATGTCAACGATCACCGGGTGCTGGACATTGTGAACAATGGCTACGCCATAGACTTCGACATAGTGCCTCCAGATACCGGGGTTCATCCTACTCCAATGCCTGTGAACGGTGCCCAGAGGCAGGCATTGTTGGATGGGGTCAGGGACTTGCTCATCAAGAGGGCCATATCCCATGTTCCTGTGGGGGAGAGAGGTCTGGGTGCTTATTCCATCTTGTTCCTGGTTCCGAAGGGGTCAGGGGGCTTTCGTCCTGTCCTCAATCTCAAGGGTGTGAATTCCTGGATCAATACTGTGCATTTCCGTATGCTTTCCCTTCAGTCAGTTGTTCCTCTGGTCGGTCCAGGGGATTTCCTGGGGTCTCTTGATCTGCAGGATGCTTACCTGCATGTTCCGGTGGCTCTGTCTTCTCAGAGGTTCCTACGCTTTGCGGTGGGCCAGGACCATTTTCAGTTTTGTGTTCTGCCATTTGGCCTCAAGTCCTCTCCACGGATTTTCACCAAAGTGCTGACCCCTCTGGTAGCTCTTCTATATTCAGAGGGGGTGTTTGTCCATCATTATTTGGACGATATTCTGATTCCAGCTCCCACTCAGGTTCTGTTAAGGAGTCATGTGGCCCGGGTTCTGGTGGTCCTGCAAAATCACTGTTTTTTGGTCAACTGGGGGAAGTCAGATTTGGTCCCTTCCCAGGATCTGGTTTTTCTCGGGCCCGGTTTCAGACTCTTCAAGGCTTGGTGACTGTGTCACAGAAGCGGTTGTTGTGCCTCCAGTCACAGGTGTTGTTGATCTTGGCGCAGCCTGCTCCCAGAGCTCTTCAGTGGTTGCGTCTGCAGGGGCATATGGGGTCAGTGATTTTTCTGGTGCCGTGGGCACGGTTTCATCTTCTTTGCCTGATGAATTGGTTTCTCGTTCGTTGGTCTCCAGGGTCGAGTTCTATTCGGACAAGGATTCCTGTGTCCTGTGTTCGCAGGGAGTTGGGTTGATGGCTGGTGCCGGCTCATCTTCATTTGGGGGTGTCTTTATCTCCTCCTCGCCCGGTGGTAGTGACAACAGATCACAGCCTCTCCGGTTGGGGGGCTTGGCTGGGGTCGGCTCAGGTCCAGGGGTTTTGGTTGTCTCTGGAGGCCAGACGCTCCTCGAATTGGCAGGAGCTGAAGGCGGTGCTTCTTGCTCTGGTTCATTTTCAGGAATCGCTGAAGGGAATGGATGTTCTTAAACAGACAGAAAACTTGGTGACCAAGGCTTACGTGAACAGGCAGGGAGGGACCAGGTCGCGGTTGCTGTTCCGCATTGCGAGGGACATTTTTGTTTGGGCGCAGGGGTGGGTTCTATCTCTGCGAGCCACCTACATTCAGGGGGTGGTCAATGTTCGGGTGGATCTTCCGAGCCGGGTCATTCCTTCGTCTCAGCTTTTCTTCCTCCGGTTGTCTCTGTTCCAGCGCCTGGTGCGCCTGTGGGGTCTTCCGGTGTTGGATGTGTATGCCTCCCCAGAGAATGCGAAAGTGAGGCGCTTTTGCTCCCGGTTTCGTTGTCACCAGGCTTGGGAGGTGGACGGGATGTCGTGTCCTTGGCCTCAGGATCTTTTGTACGCCTTTCCCCCCTTCCAGTTGCTCCGTGCATTTCTGGTGAGAGTACGTCTTCTGAAGGCCAGGGTTCTCTTGATCGCGCCCCATTGGCCACGGGCGAAGTGGCTTCCATTGCTTCGGTTGATGGCCTCCGGTCACATGTGGACTCTTCCTCTCTGTCCCTCGCCTCTGAAGTTTCCTTGCCTCCCAATGGGGTCGTTGCGGCAGTTGCACTTGACGGCTTGGAAGTTGAATGGAGGGGATTGACGAGCTTAGGGGTTCCGGTCGCTTTGAGTTCTACTTGGCTGGCTTCAAGGCGTCGTTCTACATTGCTCTCTTATGGTCGGCAGTGGTGTTTGCGGCATAGGTTGGATCCTACGGCAGCTTCTCTGTTTGAGGGGATGCAGTTTCTGCAGGATGGGGCTCAGTTGGGTTTGTCTGTGGCTTCACTGCATGTGCAGTGAGTTGCGATTCAGGCTTTTAGGGGTCCGTGGCGTAATCTGTCTGATGAGAGTCATTTGATGCCTCGGTTTTTCCAGGGTCTTCTTAACTTGTTTCCTCGTTCGGTCTGGGCTTGTCCTTCCTGGCATCTTTCTTTGGTGTTGGATGCTTTGACTGTTCCTCCCTTTGAACCTCTAGATTCCTGAGAATTACGTCATCTATCTTTGAAGACTTTTTTTCTGCTGGCCGTTTCTTCAGCCCGTCGTTTGGGGGAGTTGGAGCGTTGGCCTGCTCTTTTACTTTTTGTAAGGATTTTCCTGATCGGATTGTGCTTCTTCCGGTTCCTTTGTTTGTTCCCAAAGTGAATTTGGCTTTCCATGCTCGACAGGAGGTTATCCTTCCTGCTTTTTGTCCCGATCCTTCCTCGGATGAGGAGGTTCGGTTGCATTCTTTGGATGTTCGTCGATCTTTGTTGGAATATCAACGGGTGGTTGCTCCTTTCCGGAAAGGTGATTCACTGTTTGTTAATTTCAGTCCAGCTCGGAAGGGGGAGAAGCCGTCCACTGCTTCCTTGAGTCGTTGGGTTCGCTCTCTGATTTTGATGGCTTATGCTTTGAAAGGGGTTGTTCCACCCCAGGGGATACAGGACCGTTCTACCAGGGGTATGGCTGCTACAGTGGCGGAGCTGCAGGGCGCTTCTGTGGTGGAAATTTGCAGAGCCGCTACTTGGGCCTCACCTTCCACCTTTGTTCGGCATTACAGACTGGTGGACTTGGATGGTTTGGAGTCGGTATTGGGTCACCGTGTCTTGTCCTCTATGATGTAATAGGGGGGTGGTTGTTAGGTGTCCTTTTTTGGTTGTGATTAAACTTGTTGCAACTCAGTGTCCATCTCCTGTTTTTCTCTTGCTATGTCTCATTGGTGGAAAGGAAGGCGAGGGAGGGACGGAAGGTAATGCGTCCATTACTTACGTTAATGGCATTACTCCTAGTCCTACTCCCTCGCCTTCCTTTCCGTTCCCTCCGGCCCTCCCGGTACGAACTGCCTGAGTTGCTGTTTGGGCTTGTTTCTGTACAGGAGGTGGTGGGGTGGGGGAGCCTTCTTTAAGGGGAAGAGAGGGGTCTAGGGGGAGGCAGGGAGCCTCATTGGTGGAAAGGAAGGCAAGGGAGTAGGACTAGGAGTAATGCCATTAACGTAAGTAATGGACGCATAAACAAACTGTTAAATACCTACATACCACAATAATTTGCATTTGGTCTACTCACGAGACACCACAAGGAACACACCTTAAATGCCTATTGGAAAATATCAAAAGAATATAAGTGTTCACAAGGATTGGTGAAGGTGAACTTTGGGAGCATTTTCAATTCTTAACAAAGATTTAAGCCCTCATTGATGTATGCAAACTTGTTTCGTCTTCAATTACTTATCTTAATGTACAACACCCTGTTGCTCCGCACTTAAGAATGTGCTATAACAATATAAACACATATATGTTTTTACATAGTGAAGTTACCCTGCTTACTCCATTCTGTGAACGTTCCTACTGTGAAAGCTAAACTAATTACTAATTAAGTTGCATTTTATTATTGGTTAAAAATTTACATGAATTAGGCTAACATAGAAAATAATGTGCCTCTTGGAAAATGTGACCACTTGAGTGGCCAGCATAACCCATGTAATGATTATTATTGAATTCATGCCTATTGTTAAATAAAATCTATATGTAGAGTAAAATGTACTAGTGGATCACATTAATGAACTAGTGTTTTGTACTTGCCTTAATGACATTAGCCATTGACTAACATAGAGGTTGGGCCTAGTCGGCAAAACCTCACATCAATCTGCATTGTTTAATAAATGTTTGTAAATGTTTTGTAAGCCTAGAGGATGCTTTCATTATTCACATTGTGCTGGCCAAGTGATTTGTAAATGTCTTTAACTTTAATTTAATTTTTTCATGCAAACTGCCTGTGGAACCATACTGTACTAAAATTCGTAACAATGAAGATTTAATGTGTGAGACAGAAATTTAACGTATGAAAGACTGTTAGTTATATCTTAGATTTGGATTTTAGTTTTCATTGGGCCTACTGTAAACATACGATACTCTGACCAATGACAGCGTGAGAAGATTCTATAATAGAGTTTTAATTTAGCCTGACTGCATGGAGGAGAGGGGTTGATTCTTGCTATTCTAATTCTCTCTGTAGAGGTATCTGTTCGAGGAGCTGAACAGTTCCTGATGTCTTTTTTCTAACTTTAAATTCATTGCTTAGTTTGCTAATGGTAAATGCTGATCCCTTAGCAAATACTTCCTAAATGGTTCAGTTAGTTTAGGGCCCACCGTGGCTGAGCCATTCCCTTTCACTGTCCCATTGCTGAAGCTGGCCAGACGGATGTCCAACTGATGAAAAGAATCACAGCTTGCTGATCTTTTGAGGAGAGGTATATGATTTGTCAATGTGCTTTACAGATTAAGTTTTTTTAAACTTTTTTAGGTACCAACCGATATTTTGATAGAGCCATAGTTAGATGTTTTCTAAATTAACTTTTAACTAAATTGGTTTTGCATGAAGCCCAAACATGCTATTCTAATTGGAGGGTTAGCTAGTAAGCCCAATGTTGACAAATGCTATTAACCAAGGATTGATTTTTTTCACCTGTTAAATCTAGAAGTATGTCATTTCTATTGCTCAGTTATTGTTGCTATTGATTTGTACTGTGACAATTGAATGCTTAATTGCAAATGCACTAGTTAAATTAAGATTCTTCTGATGATTTAGTCAGCCGGTGTTATTCATATATGTTTATCATTTGGTATTGAGACTAATATACATGATGTTAGCATCGTTCATATAGGGAAATACATTTTCTTACGTTAAGGTGTGGTTATTCATGGCCCATTGGTCATGGTGCGTGACATTTACTGACTCAAGATTCCTGACAAATTGATTGCTGTATATTTTACTGTCCTTTCATTGGGTAACGACCATTTAAAGAGGATGGTGAGATTTCTCTAAGCTCAGTCAAAAGGTCCATCGAACCCCTAACGTGTCCCCTTATAAATAAATAAAAAAAGACCAAATAAAGTCAGACGCGCTCACAGTTTTTGGTAGCAGAGTCGGACGGTTTGTCTCCTTAAGAGGACACCATCATTTTCCAGGTATTGTTAGAAGAATAGGATGGTTTATCTCCTCAAAGAGGCCACATTTTCAGTGCTTGGTAGCAATAAGGGAGTGTTGCAATTCAGTAGACACCCATTTGATTCCCCAGATACAACAGCTATAATATTTCAGATTTGGTAAGGGAAACAAAAGATTATGTCCCCCTACGAGCCTACCATGATTTTCCAAAAACCTTGGAGTTGCCAATGCTTGTTTGAAGATGTTCTTGGCATTCTAGTGAGAGTGTGGGTGAAATAGGTTTTGTGCTTGCACAGCTTAAGCAAATCACAGGTGAATTGTGATGTTTGTGAGTGGATAGGGAGTCTGCGTACTCCAAAGTGTGTGAGTAGGGATGTTGTCAAACTTCACGTGTGTGGCGCTTTGTGCTCAAACATTGCCCACATGGTTGTTGGTATACCGACCCTGCGTGGTCTAAGACTCCAGAGTATTGTATAAGCGTATGAGACACTTGGTTTATGTTGTAATTTGTCTGTTTAATAGGTCAATTGGGCATTGTTGACAAACTCAGAGCACGTGTGAAAATGAGTGATACGGTTTCGACAGATTTGGTGAGTCCAAATGATACCAGGAGGATCCAATGATCAGTTGAGAGCAAAATTTGCTGGTTGAATTGTGCTTGCGAATCAGGGAAACTGAGATCAAAGGAGTATCTGTTAGAGCGAAATGCCACAGTAAGGTTTCTGAAGCAATTGTGTTACACCTACCTATAGTAAACAGACAAGTTGTGTGTTGATTTGTATTTAGTGCTTACAATATTTGCATTTAGTTTAGGTCGGATCTGAATGGAGGAAGGCAAGCTGAAGAGCTTTGACAGCCACTGCACATATGTCTGAGACGTCACTAGAGCCACGCTGGGATAGGTCGGTTAGTGAGAAAGGTTGCAAACAGATTGTTGGACAACCGTAAAGAGTAATTAGTTGATAAGACAGATTAAAATGATTTTAGGGATTGAAATATACTTCCTGATCAGATTGAAGCAGCGTAAAATACAGAAAATTAAATTATTCAAAGCTTTAAAGAGTGCCCTAAGGAGAGATGCGTTCATTCCAGTTAGAATAGGAGACGTTACACCGCCAGAAGGTACACCCGCCTACATTGTATTCTAAGAACAATGTGCTGAGCCACGTCTTTGGCTGAAACAATGGTGCAAAGAAACAGAGAAAGACGGGAGCTTAGCATTCCCTGCCCATGGAACATTCAATTTGGGAATTTTAGAGAATCTGAGGAGAGAACTATAGGATTTGAAACCTCCTTCGGGACCTGCACAATTTGAAGCATTCGCTATTTGGGAATTTATGGCCAGACAGCAACAGCAGCAGAAGTTTGAGAGGAGAATGAGAAAAGCTGAGAAAACTTTCGCTGAGACGAGATGGGATAGTGAGCAGAAGTTTTGGAGAACTGAGACTTTACAGGAAATTAAGATGTTTCCTGCAATTATGCAAAGGAACAAAAGCAAGGCCAGAAAGAGTACCAAGAAGAGGGATTCCTATCCTTCTGATGACAAAGAGCAGAGATTGACCGAGTCTAGAAAGTCTTTGTTTTTTGAGGACTCAGATGATGACAAGTTTATTTTGCAATTATTGAGAAATCGTCCCCCACCTTATACAGCACGAGTCAGGTCCAAGTACATACACAAATACAGATTAGCCATAATGTCCCTACCACTTCTGCAATTCAGATGCCTATGCTGCAGGTTGACATACCGAGAATTTATCCAGATGTCCCTACTGTAGATACGGTCACAAATCTAATGGTGACGACAGGACAAGCTGCCCACATGAGACAGATTTATCAAAAGCCGACATTGATCCAGGTAGAGTCTAACCCTAATTTAATGTCTCCAATGCAAATGCAGACAATCCCAAAATACACCCCCATAACAGGGTCACAAACAGAGATGTCTGCATTTACCACTCAGAATGCAGGACCAATGTACCCTAGAGATCAAAACGTCTGACCAAGTCCAGATGCTGTGTCAGTACCGGTTACCGTTGGTCTGGTTATACCAGTGTTTGCCCAGGGAAACTCTAAGAGTAGTGAACACAAAATTCTGAATCCAAGCATAGAAATGGAGAGGTTCAATGAAAATGCAGGAAGGCTGACTCCCATGAGACCAACATTTGATGGGGCAGGTCCATTAATTGATTTGAGTTCTTTTAGGACCCCTCCAAATAAGACATAGGTCCCAATCCAAGCCTGGTAACACCAGAGACACCGAGCCTAACATTACAGCAAGTGCCAGGTGTAAGTAATAACAACATTTCATTACAAGGTTTGACAGCTCAGCAGTTAACTGAATGGCTGGAGAAACTGAGTGGCACACAAGGGGATTCCAGTGGAGGAAGTTCACTGAATTTGACTAGAAGCAGATTAATTAATTAAGAGAACAATAGAGATAGACAGAATTGACTCATACTGGGAAGAAGAGTTGCTATATTTTGCAAAATGATTACTGTTATGGCATTAATTGTGTTTGACCAATGACTTTGTGTTTCACCACTGCGCATATTAGATGTTCAATGTTCACCAGTAGCAAATTACATGTTGTATTCAGTTTAGCTGCCTATTGGCTTTAACATGGCATTAGACATTATGGGGGTCATTCTGACCCCCGCGGGCGGCGGTCGTTGCCCGCCTGGAGGGAGCCGCCATATGGCCGCTCCGCGGTCGAAAGACCGCGGAGGCCATTCTGGCTTTCCCGCTGGGCTGGCGGGCGACCGCCAGAAGGCCGCCCGCCAGCCCAGCGGGAAACCCCTTCCCACGAGGAAGCCGGCTCCGAATGGAGCCGGCGGAGTGGGTATGTGCGACGGGTGCAGTGGCACCCGTCGCGTATTTCAGTGTCTGCAAAGCAGACACTGAAATACAAAGTGGGGCCCTCTTACGGGGGCCCCTGCAGTGCCCATGCCATTGGCCATTGGCATGGGCACTGCAGGGGCCCCCAGGGGCCCCACGACACCCCTCACCGCCATCCTGTTCCTGGTGGGCGGAACCGCCAGGAACAGGATGGCGGTGAGGGGGTCAGAATCCCCATGGCGGCGCCGCAAGCGGCGCCGCCATGGCGGATTCCCATGGGCAGCGGAAAGTCGGCGGTACACCGCCGGCTTTCCACTTCTGGCCGCGGCTGTACCGCCGCGGTCAGAATGCCCGGAGGAGCACCGCCAGCCTGTTGGCGGTGCTACCGCCGACCTCGGCGGTTTTTACCGCCGGGGTCAGAATGACCCCCTATATTCTGTATTCAGTTTAACTGCCTATTGGCTTTAACGTGGCATTAGTAATTACATTTTGTATTCAGTTTAGCTGCCTATTGGCTTTATCGTGGAGTTCGACATTGCAGATGAGGTGTGTTTTTCCACATGATAGACCAAGCTGTGTTTTACGTATTGTGTTCACACCGAACCATAGTGTGATAAGAGAGCATATATTTTTTGTTTTCCTTTCTACTCAGCCTTGGGAAGAGGCGAGGTTTGGGAGATCTGGCCAATCTCCAATGGCTTGTTTATTTCCCAACTCTGAGAGGAAGGGGCCTGTTAGCAGGCTTTTTACGGTGTCCCTGGGCAGCAGCAAGGGGGAATTTTCCAGGACTTCAGTCAGGAGCGGACGTCAGCTGCCTGACCTCCCGTTTGGGTGGAAAATCTATTTCTCGCAGTTGAACAGCAGTCATCAACTTGCAGGCATGAGAAAGATGAGAAAGATGACGAGCAGTGATAAGCCCTACGGTGATTAATTTTGACTTTTATTTTTTGCTTTGAAGTTATGCTATACTATAATCACATGTATTTGCTGTGTACATTGCAATTGAGAAGTACTTTGATATATTTTTCCTTTCATTGCTGTGACTACTTTTAAACGTGTGCTTCCAACCTACTCATCTCGTCTCTCAGGAACCTCTCAGGAACCTCGTGGTGAAGTAATAATAATAAATGTCTTCTTTAAACTAAGAAGTGCATTCCAGAGAAGTTTTGTCAGCTCGGTCATAGGATAAGGAAAGCAAAACATTTTGGCGTGCGTTGTCAGTGTGGGAGTCGAATTAGAGATTGGAGGTGCACGATTTAAAAGTGTAATTGTTTTTGTTGTTTAGAGAATTAAAGAAGCACGGCAGACCATGTTTGAAAATGCATTTGAAGTTAAACTGCCTTATGGTGCTGTGAGAAACATGAGAGCGTGGATAAAGCAAAAGTGTTTGCATACTTAGAAAATTTGCTTTTTGAAAGAAATGATGTCCCTTTTGTTCTTGACAGAAGGGTTTGGATACTTTTGTCTGCTTACAGAAAAATGCATGAGAGGGGTAAGCAGTTAGAAAATGAAAATAAGAATTTACATGAGCAAATTAGCCAGAACAAATTGTTGCAAGATAAAACTGAACTTTATAAAGCTGTTGCAGGAGAATCTGGCTTTTCTCCTTCCAGTAATGAGGAGGTTAAAAAAGATGGGGTCAGTGTGAGCCTCTTGAGCAGAGCGGAGATCTCCGTGCGCAGAGCAGCCCACGGTTGTTGGCAGGAGTTCAATTGCATTCCTTAAAAGATTACACTGAGCACGAAGTTGAGAATGTTATATTCAGACCGCTTTTGCAAAGTACGATGTGTAAAATTAATTCAGACAAGGAAGAGGTACTGTCGCAAAATGTGCAGTTTCTGGGAATTCCGTGGAATCCAGAAAATAGACAGATGTTGTCACAGGTAAAACAAAAGATTTTAGAGTTTCTTACTATTTGCACTAAGCAAGAGACACCGAGTTTCACAAGCTTGTTTGATTTTTGGAAACAGTAAGAGCCCTCATCTGAGTAAAATCTTAACACTTTGGTACAAAGTAACTAGGAAAAAACATGAGTTTGAATGGAGTGAGAAGCAGCTGCGTGCTTTTGATTTGGCAAATTAAATAATTCAACAGACTTTAGATGTGTGCGCAGTGCAAGAGGGAAACACTGATTTATATGCAAATTAGGAACAGGGGAGGACAAGGGTGCCCCTGGAGCTTTGGATTAGAAAACTATCTGACTTTGTAGAGCACTGTACTCCTTTTGAAAAACAGCTTTTGACTTGTTATTGGGCTCTAGAGAATACTGAGCAAATGACATTAAATGATAATGTAATTCTGAAACCTGAACTGCCAGTTCACCTAAATCTCACAGTATAGGACAGGCACAAGAGGCTAGTATCATACACTGGATCTGGTACATACAAAACAGGGCTCTGGTCACTGCAGCCCTACATGAACATGTGTCACAAGCCCCTTTACAGTATGAGGAGAGGGTGCAGAAGGTACCACAGGCAAAAGAGTTGCCAGTGAAATTGAGTGCACCATTTGAATTCTTGTCCCCTGAGGATAAAAAGCGTGTTTGTTTGACTAATGATTCATTCAAATGCATGGATACTTAAAGACAAAGGAAAGCAATGTTATACAATCCAGTTACTGAACAGTTGTTGTCTACCACAGGAGAAAGAAAAAATAACCAATATACAGAGTTGTACAATGTGTGTCAGACTTTAAAGCAAGAGCTGCTTGAGACGTGTCATTTTTATACTGATTCTTAGTTCACTGCCAATGGATTAGCCGTTTGGTTTTCCACATGGCTTGTACATAACTGGTTCAATTCCCTTGCAGATGTTAATGAGAAAAGTGCAAAGTCACAAGTTTCAACCCAGAATTCTGACTTGGTGGGGATGATTAAGTGGGTGCACCAGAAATGTGGACATCTGGGAGAAAAAGCCACTTACAGGTGGGCAGAGATTAGAGAGATGCGCATTCCCCTAGATTTGATAAAAACTGTGATTTTGCAATGTCCTATTTGTCAGCACACGCAACAGAGATCTGTCCCACAAACAGTCAAAGATCAGCTGGGGAGAGGAAAGTTACCAGGACAGATATGGCAAATTGATCAGGTTTTAGGGGGAGTGATTGCTGCAGATTACCAAGTCGAAATGAAAGTTATTCTGATAAGTAGAAGGGAATCTGATTAATTCATACAGATTGGAGACAGAATTGCCCAACTTGTCATAAGTGCAGTGAATGGAGGGTTGGTAAGGAAGGAGTCTGCCCCAGCCCTTCTGACAGTGCAAGGAAAGGGAAGCTGTGGTGCAGCAGACAAAAGCCTCAGTGCTAAGGTGTGGGTTGAATCCCCAAATGGCCCTCCAGAACCTTCAGGAATCATAACAAAGCGCCCAAATAACGTCCTGCTGATTATAAAACAAGGAAAGGAGAAATGGGAACATATTCCAGATGACGAATGTTATATGCAAGAAAAGTCATACTTTTTTATTTTGCAGATCCTACTACGACTCGCCACTGATCATGAGTGTGCTGTGTGGTCTCCCTTCGGGTGTTTGAGTGTGGTGTCGGGGGAGGGACCGCACCCCCAACCTAAACCTGATTGATCAAAGTATAAAACCCATGGATCCATTTTGCGCAACTGTCGCCTTCAGTTCAAGTTCTACATGGGATCAATATAAAGTTTGTCAACTTGTTTGATTACATTCTTCCACTGGAACTAAGCAACATTGCCAGTTAACTGTCTGTGTTTTTTCATGTGGAAACCTGACTTTCACTTACATTCCAGCAAACCTTTCAGGTGGACCGTGTACCGTTACATGAGTAGAACTCATGCAACATCAACTTGCTATTTTAGAGACACTGTTCAATCAGTTATTATCTTAATCAGAGTATATAAGCTTCAGTCTTTTCATTGTAGGTGTATCTGATTTGAAAGGTTATGAGATCAATATGTTAATCCACTTCCATTGCTTTACAGTGATTGTTTTTATCATTCAAATTTGATTTGCTTATGTTTTTTTTTGTTTTTGTTTTTGTTTGAAAACAAAAGTCATTGGTCATAGGGTGGAGATGTTATGCCATTAATTGTGTTTGACCAATGACTTTGTGTTTCACCACTACGCATATTAGTTGTTCAATGTTCACCAGTAGCACATTACATGTTGTATTCAGTTTAGCTGCTTATTGGCTTTAACATGGCATTAGACATTATGGGGGTCATTCTGACCCCGGCGGAAACCGCCATATGGCCGCTCCGCGGTCGAAAAACCGCTGGGGCCATTCCGACCTTCCCACTGGGCCGGCGGGCGCTAACATTGTTAGCGCCCGCCGGCCCAGCGGGAAGGCGGCCTGCAAGAATGAAGCCGGCTCCGAATGGAGCCGCCGGTGTTGCAGGTGTGCGACGGGTGCAGTTGCACCCGTCGCGCTTTTCACTGTCTGCTAGGCAGACAGTGAAAAGCAGGCTGAGGCCCTGTTAGGGGGCCCCTGCACTGACCATGCCAGTGCCATGCCAGTGCAGGGGCCCCCAGGGGCCCCAGGACACCCGTTCCCGCCAGCCTCTTCCTGGCGGTGAAAACCGCCAGAAACAGGCTGGCAGGAAGGGGGTCAGAATCCCCATGCAGCGCCGCCATGGCGGATTCGCCCAGCCGGGGGAAAACCGGCGGGAAACCGCCGGCCCCGGTTTTCTGACCGCGGCTTTACTGCCGCAGTCAGAATGGGCCATGAAGCACCGCCAGCCTGTTGGCAGAGCTTCCGTCATCCGCGACCCTGGCGGTCATAGACCGCCAGGGTCAGAATGACCCCCTATATTCTGTATTCAGTTTAGCTGCCTATTGGCTTTGACGTGGCATTAGACATTACATTTTGTATTCAGTTTAGCTGCCTATTGGCTTTATCATGGAGATCGACATTGCAGTTGAGACACTGCAAATGAGCTGTGTTTTTCCACATGATAGACCAAGCTGTGTTTTTCGTATTGTGTTCACACCGAACCCTAGCGTGATAAGAGAGCGTATATTTTGTGTTTTCCTTTTCCTACTCAGCCTTGGGAAGAGGCGAGGTTTGGGAGATCTGGCCAATCTCCAATGGCTTGTTTATTGCCCAACTCTGAGAGGAAGGGGCCTGTAACAGGCTTTTTACGGTGTCCCTGGGCAGCAGCAAGGGGGAATTTTCCAGGACTTCAGTCAGGAGTGGACGTCAGCTGCCTGACCTCCCGTTTGGGTGGAAAATCTCTTTCTCGCAGTTGAACAGGAGACATCAACTTGCAGGCATGAGAAAGATGACTAACAGTGATAGGCCCTAAGGTGATGAATTTTGACTTTTATTCTTTGCTTTGAAGTTATGCCATAATATAATCACATATATTTGCTATGTACATTGCAATTGAGAAGTACTTTGATATATTTTTCCTTTCATTGCTATGACTACTTTTAAAAGTGTACTTCCAACCTACTAATCTTGTCTCTCAGGAACCTTGTGGTGAAGTAATAATAATAAATGTCTTCTTTAAACTAAGAAGTGCATTCCAGAGAAGTTTTGTCAGCTTGGTCATAAGATAAGGAAAGCAAAACAATTACCAACAAAGCAGGAATAGCACATCAGAAATTATCAGATCTGGCAGAGAAATATGATGTAGAAATTGATAAAATGAAGCATGTAAAGAGGAGTTACAGATTAGATATTGACTCGAAGGAATTTGAGAACATGAGAATACCAGGAATGAAAATTCACATCAGGGAATTAATTCAAAGCATTCAACCATGGGGAGCATTAGATAAGTGGGAAGGCAGATGGGTGAAGAAAAGAGACAAGAAAAAATGGGATTCTGCGAATCTTACTACGAATGTGCAGCATGTTTAGGACCCAGTGAAAATATTACCAATGAGAGAGATTCCGGGAGGGAATTTTGTTCATGTCCCTTGAAGCAGAAGTCATATATTGTCATTTACCAATGATTACCCCAGGTTGAGAGAGAAGCCAGTGGAATTGTACCCACAAACGGATATGTTTGTGAAACTCACAAAATGCTTGTGGGAGGATTTAAACACCCTATTAGAAATGGTAGTTCCAGCAGATTTATGGGTCAGATGCAAGAGGAGTGTAGATTGGCCAACAAGAGAACCTCAGAGAGGTACCACTACGGGTGCACCATCTCCAGATGTAATCAGATATTACTAGAAGGTGATTGAATTTTTGAAGACGAGAATTTCTCCTAAGAGTATCGATTGGCAGAGAATAGACAGGACAGCTCAAAGAGCGAAGGAGTCAATACATGCATACAGGTTGTTGCAGGCCTTTAAACAATACAGTGGTATAAAAACAAATGAGCTGAAAGGCATAATTCATTTTGTGTTCAAGTTTGTTGAAGGATTGAGAACTGAAATTAGTCAGATGATCAAGTCATTTGATTTGTTAGCAAGCAGAACCGATTGATGAAGTGTTGCAGTAGGCAAAGTACTATAGTGACGAGACTGAGTTGAAACAGAGAAAGTTGAAAGAAAAGGCACTGGTGATGCAGATCAAAGGGGCACAATCAGCAATGCAGGAAGGTTTTCTGCAGCAGCAGGGAAACATGTGGTTGCAGAAGCAGGCGAAAGGCAGAGGTCGTGGTGGAGTTGGAAATGTGAACCATTGTCCCAATTTGAATACTGTGTTTATTCAGAATGGCGTGCAAGGGATGAAAAGGATGTTACCTTGTCACGCTTGCGGAGGCCTCGGACAATGGAAACTGGAGTGTCCTATGTTGGGACAGGAAGGTGTTGTTCAGCAGACAAACAAAATCATTTTCTTTCCCAAATATGAGAGGACCAGGAATGAGAGGTCAAATTCCAAATTTCCAAAATAATGGGAACTAGGTGCAGGGTTTTCAGCCTATGCAGCAGATACAAATGCCACGTTTGCAGATGCCCCAGGTGCAGCAAATGCAACCCCAAGTCCAAATGGTACCTAGGCAACAAATTCAGATACCTCAAGCCCCGATGGAACAGCAGCAGGTGATGCTTCCTCAGCAGGGCACAGGCCAAGGGTTTAATATGAGTAATAACATCATACACCAATACCCATTACACAGTGAGGATGAAGTGAATGATGACTGGGTGAATGAGTTTTCGGATGAAGAGGAATGTGTGTTAGCAGCTTTGTTAGAAGTAGATCAGAAAGGTCCACAAGTGAAGGGAAATGTGATGGGTCACAAAGTGTCCTTTTTAGTTGACACAGGAGCTACGCGCTCTACAGTGAGAACTGCAGAAGTTCCAAATTTGCCCCTTTCAGGGAAATCAGTACAGATTGTAGGAGATGCAAATCAGTATTTGACAAACCTGACTACAGAATCAGTCCCAGTTAAAATCGGTAACTTTGAATGATTACACAAATTTGTAGTTTGTGACTCGAGTCCAGTTTCCTTACTAGGAAGAGATTTGATATGCAAAACAAGACGTTCAATTACTTGTAGGAACAAATTGTGACTCAGTGAATGAGGAGTACCCTTTGATCAGTTTCTCTCCAGTTTTTACAATATCAGATCTTCCCTCTAACTTACAGGGAACAGTTAAGATGACAGTGTGGGATTTTACCGCGAGAGACATTGGTCTAATAAAAGGAGTTGAGCCAGTTAAAGTCCCAGTCATGCCAAATGTGATTTCCCCCAGATTCCCCATTACTACACAGCACAGGCCGCAACTGAAGGGATTGCATGTATAATTGTGGAATTTGTCAACCAAGGTGTCCTAAAAGAAGTACTGAGAAGCCCATGTAATTCACCAATCAAGGGATTGTGAAACCCCTGTGGTAAATTTCTAATTGTTCAGGATTTGAGGAAAATTAATTTGATTGTGATTAAATGTTGTCCTGTGGTGCCACATCCAGCAGTGATATTGTCCCAGATCCCATGTGATGTTCAATGGTTCATCGTAGTAGGCATCTCACAAGCATTCTTTTCTATACCTCTTCATGAAGATAGCCAATTTCTCTTTTGCTTTAAATTCATGGGCAGAGTATATTGTTGGTGCAGAATTCCTCAAGCATTTTCTGAGTCACTGTCCATTTTCAATCAGATATTGAAGAATAATCTGGAGTCATTGGAAATGCCTTGCCAGTCGACCTTGGTACAGTACATTGATGATTTATTAACTGCTTCAAAGACAAGAGGAGCATGCAACTATGATACTATTGCTTTTTTAAATCACTTGGGAAAGAATGGACATATAGGGGGTCATTCCAACCCTGGCGGTAAAAGCCGCTTACCGCTGTCAGAAGACCGCCAACATACCGCCGCGGTAAACCGCCACGGTCATTCTGACCCACAACAGGCAAACCGCCAAAATACAGACATCCACAAAAGTCCGCCACACCAAAGGGCAGCGAGAAACTGGCGATGACCAAACCTCCACCGTCACGCCAACAGAAATACGCCCACACTATCACGACACACGAATCCACGCGGCGGTCTTTCAACCGCGGTATTCCATTGGCGGTACACACCGCCGCGCTCAAAATACACACACTCTTACAAAACACATCCACATTGGACAATTCCAAATACACACACCTGATACACATACACACACCCAACACAATATAAAACACACACCCACATCACTCGCAAACCCCCACTTCTACAGAATCGGGACCACGCACTGAGAAAAAGAGAACTGAGCACCCAGACGCGCATTTTACTTTCACCCAGCAATATTTCCACGCACTTCACACAACACACCAATACACATCACCACACAATCCACCCCACACATCACCCACACCACCCCATGGCACCGCAAAGGCACCCCAGGTTCTCCGAGGATGAACTCAGAGTCATGGTGGAGGAAATTGTACGGGTAGAGCCACAGCTCTTCGGGACACAGGTGCAGCACACCACCATTGCCAGGAAGATGGAGCTATGGAGCAGAATAGTCGATAGTGTCAACGCTGTGGGACAGCACCCAAGAAATAGGGACGACATCAGGAAGCGGTGGAACGACCTACGGGGGAAGGTGCGTTCAATGGTATCTAGGCACAACATCGCAGTGCAGCGGACTGGCGGTGGACCACCACCTCCTCCCCCAGAATTTACAACATGGGAGGAGCAAGTCTTGGCGATCCTGCATCCTGAGGGCCTCGCAGGAGTAGGAGGAGGAATGGACTCTGGTAAGTCTCATCTTCACTACTTCATCCCCCCCACCCCACCAGCATGCCAACTCATACCCCCACCCTCACCCTCACCCCCATCACATCCTGCACCTTGCAAATGTCTCACCATCACAGCCCACCCATCCCAACACCAAGCCCTGCATGCGACCACAAAGCATGGACACCCATCACCAAAGCATGCCCACTGCACATACCCATCCCCCACCAAATCACCATCACAAAAGCCCCCACACAGGAATGCCAGCACAGGGGGACAAGGGCACCCACCCATTACACGCTATGGCACACACAAATCCAATAACCATACTTTTATACCCCTGCAGGACCCGAACGCAACGTCACCGCGCAGGAGGGTCCACAAATGTCCACTCCACCCCCAGAAGAGGCCCACAGTGGGGACAGCACCTCTGTTGACCTGGATCTAGATGACCAGCCCGGCCCATCGGGGACCTCGGGACAGTCGGTTCCCCTCAGACAGCCACAGCCCATAGCAGACCTTCCCCCCTCTGGGAACACCAGCACAGCACCCACCCAGCGGGCCCATCCCTCAGTCCCCAGGACACGTCAATCAGCGGTGTGTCCACCACTACAGGGCACCCAGGTTAACCCACCACCCCAACAACAACAGGGACCTGGGGGCAGTGGTAGTGGGCACACGGTCCAGGGGACAGAGGCACAGGGAAACAGGGGAACTGGGAGGGCTGCTGTGCGACAGGGGGGGGACAGGCCCAGGAACCCACTCTCCACGAGGCCCTCTCCTCCATCATGGGAGCCTACCACCACTCCCAGGAGACGATGGCGACGGTCCTGGCCAGGTTTCAGGAGATCCAGCTTCTGCAGGAGGAACAGTATTTGGGGTTCAGGGAGGAACTACGAACCATCAGTTCCGCCCTGGCCACCATTGTAGGGGCTCTGAATCAGGTAGTCACCACATTGCGGGACACTGTGGCAGGACAAAGGGCCCCTGACACTAGCATGGACCAAGAACTGCCTACCACCTCCGCCGGCGCTAGTGGACAGGAGGCCCTGCCACAGGACCAACAGGCCACCAGCACCCCACCCCCTGCAGAAGGAGAACCACCCCGCAAGTGGGCCCTGAGATCCAGGAAGAAGACAGAGTAAGATGCCAAGACCCCCGCCAGGAAAGGATACCTCCCTGATTGTCATCCCACTGTCCCACATTGACACCCTGTCCATTCTTATACTGCCCATGCTCCACTTTCCACAGGCATTTGGACATTGCACCTGTGATACTTATAGTCTGGAGTCTGCCATGGACAATCCTCCACCATCACCCCTCACCGACTTGCAACCACCCACCAATATAGATCACTGAAATAAACAGTTATACGACCAAACAATCAGGAGTCTGGCTGTGATTTTGTACTAATGTATTAGACATTACCGTCCCAAAATGCATATTTACATTGTGATGCCAACATACCACTGTCACACAGCTGTAGTCCATGGGGAAATAAAGCAGATGTCACGCAGTATGGCCCACATCTCTGAAATTGGAAGGGAAAGTCACAACTCAGTTACCATACACAGGGGGAAAAGGTCAGACAGTAGAGAGGTAGTAGGGGTTAAGTATATGTAATATGACGGGTTGGACTCTTACCTGTGGGTCATTGAAAATACTGCTGTATTACTGTGTTCCTGTTGTCTATGTCGTCCTCTTCAGCTTCCACTTCTTCACTCTCCACAGGCCCCACAGCTGCTACAACACCACCATCTGGACCATCCTCCTGCAGAAAAGGCACCTGGCGTCGCAAAGCCAGGTTGTGAAGCATACAGCAGGCCACGATGATCTGGCACACCTTCTTTTGTGAGTACAATAGGGATCCACCTGTCATATGGAGGCAGCGGAACCTGGCCTTCAGAAGGCCGAAGGTCCGCTCGATCACCCTCCTAGTTCTCCCATGGGCCTCATTGTACCGTTCCTCTGCCCTTGTCCGGGGATTCCTCACTGGGGTCAGTAGCCATGACAGGTTGGGGTAACCAGAGTCACCAATTAGCCACACACGGTGCCTCTGGAGTTGACCCATCACGTAAGGGATGCTGCTATTCCGCATGATGTAGGCGTCATGCACAGAGCCAGGGAACTTGGCATTAACATGGGAGATGTACTGGTCTGCCAAACACACCATCTGTACATTCATCGAATGATAACTCTTTCTGTTTCTGTACACTTGTTCACTCCTGCTGGGGGGTACTAAAGCCACATGGGTCCCATCAATGGCACCTATGATGTTGGGGATATGTCCAAGGGCATAGAAATCACCTTTCACTGTAGGCAAATCCTCCACCTCAGGGAAAACAATATAGCTCTGCATGTATTTCAGAAGGGCAGGCAACACTCTGGACAACACCTTGGAAAACATAGGCTGGGACATCCCTGATGATATGGCCACTGTTGTTTGAAATGACCCACTTGCAAAGAAATGGAGTACTGACAGCACCTGCACTAGAGGTGGGATCCCTGTGGGTTGGCGGATGGGTGACATCAGGTCTGGCTCCAGCTGGGCACATAGTTCCTGAATAGTGGCTCGGTCAAGCCTGTATGTCAGTATGACATGTCTTTCCTCCATTGTCGACAGGTCTACCAGCGGTCTGTACACGGGAAGATTCCTCCATCTCCTCGCATGTCCCAGCGGACGGTGCCTATGAAGGACAACAGCGAGCACAGAGTCAATCAGCCCACAGGTACGTAACCACAGTTTGCACAAAACACGATTCCCAATGCATTGAATGGTTTGTATGAGTGTTGATGCAAGGCCTAGGTATGTGTGACGCAGTTAAAAGTAAGCCATGTGGGCCCTTGAAATGGCGGCTGCCTGACCTGTGAAGTGTGACAATGGGATGTGAGGTCAATGCGCTGGTGTGGCACACTGTGGCGGTAGGCGGTCGAAGACCGCGGCGCAAAGCAGCATTAGTTAACATTGAACCCTATGGGTCTCAGGAGCCAATGACGATGTGCGACGGCGGTCGTGGTACGCACCGCCGCAGTACGCACCGCCGCGGCGTGACCGCCATTTTCTGTCTGCTTAATCACTCGATACCTGATCTTCGACAGGAGAGGACCTACACTGCAAGTGCTGCTGTGACCTCGGTCTGGAAGAGACAATGGCTCATGCGACTGGGGAAAGGGCCCCTGCCTTCACTGCTCAGGAATTGGAGAAACTTGTGGATGGGGTCCTCCCCCAGTATGCGCTACTCTACGCTCCTCCAGACCAACAGGTAAGTACACTGGGACCATGCTTTGTGGCCAATGCCTGTGTTGAGTCGGGTGGATGAAAGATGGTGGGGAGGGGAGCGAATGAGGCATGCATCAAACGACGGACGACAGGATGTGCCACATGGCAAGGGTAGGGATGGGGGCCACTCACATTGAGGGTGCAGAAGGTGATGACTCTTTTTCTCCCCCTGTACATTTCACATAGGTCAGCGCCCACCAGAAGATCGACATTTGGCGTGCCATCGCCAAGGACGTCTGGGCCCTGGGGGTCCACCAGAGACGGGGCACCCACTGCCGGAAGAGATGGGAGGACATCCGACGCTGGAACAGGAAGACGGCGGAGGCTCAGCTGGGGATGGCCTCCCAACGTGGGAGGGGTGCCAGTCGGACTTTGACCCCCCCTGATGTACCGGATCCTGGCGGTGGCCTACCCCGATTTGGATGGGCGCGTGAGGACATCACAGCAGACACAAGGGGGTGAGTACAACCTCATTCTGCTGACTTTGCGTGCAGTGGAGGTGTCTGGGTGGGGGAGGAGGGCTGTGGGTATCCCTAGGCCACGGCGATTTCTGTAGGCTAGGCCCCTCCGTAAGGCATGGCCCTGTGCCCCCGCCCCCCACCTCTGTAGGGTGCCAAGTACAGCTATCCATGGCCCTGTGTCACCTATGTGTGCAGTTGTCATCCATAGGCTTGTAGGCCATGTCCCACGGATTGAGTAGTGGACCCCAAGTGCGCGGCGTAGTGCAGGGGGCTTCTGTGTCTGTCCTCTCCGCCAACTGTGTCGCCAATGCATGCACTCAACATGTCTTTATTTCCCCCCCCCCTTTTTTGTGGTCTTCCTGTTCATGTGTGCATTAGCATCATCAGGCGGAGGAGAAGTGGCATCGGAGCACGAGGGAGCTGCATCCCACATGGCCCTGGAGGGCCATGCAACGGATTCCGAATACACCAGTGGGACGGAGGGCGAGGGGAGCTCCACAGCAGGGACTCATGCAGACATTAGTGATACGGACTCGTCCTCTGAAGGGAGCTCCCTTGTGGTGGTGGCAACATCCGTGCCCCCCGCAACAACAGGTACAGCTGCCACCCAGCGCACCAGCACCGCCCTCCCAGCAGCCCCTCAGCATTTGGCCCGTGCCCGCTCACCCAGGAAGGTGGGCATCTCCTTCGCCCCAGGCACCTCAGGCCCTGCCCCTGTCACCCCTGCTGCCCTCAGTGAGGAGGTCATTGACCTCCTGAGGACGCTCATTGTTGGGCAGTCTACCCTTTTGAATGCCATCCAGGGTGTAGAAAGGGAGGTGCACCAGAGTAATGCATACCTGGAGGGCATTCATTCTGGTCAGGCTGCCCATCAGCGATCGTTCCAGACTCTGGCCTCAGCACTGATGGCAGCCATTGTCCCTGTCTCTAGCCTCCCCCCTCCAACTTCCTCCACCCAGACCCTATCACCTGTACCTCTGCCTATCCCAGACACACCATCAGACCAGCCTGCACACACCTCAACACCCAAGGGAAGCTCATCCAGACATAAGCACCACACATCACACAAGCATTCACACAAGCAACATCCACATACAGACATACCAACACCCACTGCCTCCACTGTGTCCCCCTCCTCCTCGTCTCCCTCCTCCTTCCCTGTCACGTCTCCACTCACACTTGCATGCACAACATCTTCAGCCACTACGTCCATTACCAGCACACCCACCAGAACCCACCGCACACGTGCAGTCACCACCCCCACTACCATTTACACGTCCCCTGTGTCCTCTCCCAGTATGTCTGTCTCCCCCTCTTCCAAGATACACAAACGCAGGCAGCCACCCACCCAACAGCCATCCACCTCACGACAGCCTCCAGCCCAAGCACCTGCACCCAAAGACACCAGACTTAAAACTCCTACAACCACAACCTCTTCCTCCACTCCCATACCCACTACACCTACCCGTCTCACTGGTCCTAAATTGCTATTCCTGTCCAAACTTGACCTCTTTCCTACAACTCCCCCACCCCGTCCATCTCATAGGACTCCAGTCAGCACCTCAGCAACCACAAAACCGGGCCCTGGGATGACAGTCTGCCATGGACTGTGGAGTCCCCACCCTCAAGGGCAGCCAGTTCAGTACGGAGCCAAGGCACGGGCAGCCCACCCCCGGAGAAACACACAAAGATAGTCAGCGGCCGGCGCGAGAGGGTGAAAACGGCAGGCACTAAAATCCCTACCATGGCTCCGGCACGAAGTGTGGAGACAGGTGGCACACCGCCCAAGGTGGGGAAGGGCCACAGGCGAACAGGGAAGGCTGGGAAGGGCAGCACGCCCGAGGAGACCGCCATCAGCCCAGCTGGCCAGGAGGGCCCCGCCAGCCCCATCCCAGGTGGGCAGGAGGACACCAACAGGCCCGGTACTGCAGACCAGGAAGGCCCCGCCAGCCACCGACAGATGGGCAGGAAGGCCCCGCCAGCCACAGGACAGGTGGCAAATGACCTGCACACTATGGCCGGATCCGTTGAACTGGGCCCTTTCACTCAAGCACAGCTGAACTGGGCACCGCCGTATCAAGCACCGCTGAACTGGGCCCTTTCACTCAAGCACCGCTGAACTGGGCACCGCCGTCTCAAGCACCGCTGAACTGGGCACTGCCGTCTCAAGCACCGCTGAACTGGGCACCGCCATCTCAAGCACCGCTGAACTGGGCACCGCCGTCTCAAGCACCGCTGAACTGGGCCCTTTCACTCAAGCACCGCTGAACTGGGCACCGCCGTCTCAAGCACCGCTGAACTGCGCCCTTTCACTCAAGCACCGCTGAACTGGGCACTGCCGTCTCAAGCACCGCTGAACTGGGCACCGCCGTCTCAAGCCCCGCAAACTGGGCACCGCCGTCTCAAGCACCGCTGAACTGGGCCCTTTCACTCAATCACCGCTGAACTGGGCACCGCCGTCTCAAGCACCGCTGAACTGGGCACCGCCGTCTCAAGCACCGCTGAACTGGGCACCGCCGTCTCAAGCACCGCTGAACTGGGCACCGCCGTCTCAAGCACCGCTGAACTGGGCCCTTTCACTCAAGCACCGCTGAACTGGGCACCGCCGTCTCAAGCACCGCTGAACTGGGCACCGCCGTCTCAAGCACCGCTGAACTGGGCACCGCCATCTCAAGCACCGCTGAACTGGGCACCGCCGTCTCAAGCACCGCTGAACTGGGCACCGCCGTCTCAAGCACCGCTGAACTGGGCCCTTTCACTCAAGCACCGCTGAACTGGGCACCGCCGTCTCAAGCAACGCTGAACTGGGCACCGCCGTCTCAAGCACCGCTGAACTGGGCCCTTTCACTCAAGCACCGCTGAACTGGGCACCGCCGTCTCGAGCACCGCTGAACTGGGTCCTTTCACTCAAGCACCGCTGAACTGGGCACCGCCGTCTCAAGCACCGCTGAACTGGGCACCGCCGTCTCAAGCACTGCTGAACTGGGCACCGCCGTCTCAAGCACCGCTGAACTGGGCCCTTTCACTCAAGCACCACTGAACTGGGCACCGCCGTCTCAAGCACCGCTGAACTGGGCACCGCCGTCTCAAGCACCGCTGAACTGGGCACCGCCGTCTCAAGCACCGCTGAACTGGGCCCTTTCACTCAAGCACCGCTGAACTGGGCACCGCCGTCTAAAGCACCGCTGGCCCATTCGCGGCTGGGGCAGGCCCGCATCTGTGTCGGGCAGGGCTGCACGAAGCACTCTGGGCACCAGTCCCCCTCCAGAACCAGTGGAGACTGTCATCCACTTGAGAGACTGTGGCTTTGCACTCCCCAGGATGTTACAGTGGGCAACCCACCCACTGTAGAGACTTGTGAGACTGTGGCTTTGCACTCCCCAGGATATGGCAGTGGGCAGCCCAACCACTGTAGAGACTTGAGAGACTGTGGCTTTGCACTCCCCAGGATTGAACAGTGGCCATGGAGGCCCCTCGTGGATCTGGTGTCGTGCACTCATCTGGCTGAGGTGCCCCCCCCTTCCCTTCCCCCTGAGGTGCCTGTAGTTTTCCTATCTGATGCCCCTGCAGTGTTCTCTCCGTTGGAGTCAGGTATCCTGTGTGGGCTTTGCCCATGTGATTTGGGCCCAGTGTCCACGGACAATGCCTGCTACAATGCTCGGACTTGTACATATATGTTTATAAGTGTTTTTGATGTGTAGAAATATATATATATAATTCAGCCAGTATTACAATATTTTCAAATGTTTAGAATCATTTCCTTTTGTCTTTGCTTTCTTCCGGGGGGTTTGGGGGGTGTAACTGTGATGTATTTCTATGCATTGATGTGTGTGTTGTAGTGGGTGAGGGTGGGGGTGGGTGTGTCGCATATGTGTGTGCCCGTAATATTTTCTCCTCCCCTGTGTCGTAGGTGCAGTACTCACCGTTGTCTTCTGCGCCGGCGTTCGTGCTCCTGGTAGAGGAGCAGGAAGACAATCGCTGGGAGGATGTGGAGTTCGGGTTCCATGCTGTCCTGATTCCTCGTGGGGTGTATGGAGGTGAGCGTTTCCCGTTTGAAATGGCTGTTTCCGGCGTGTTTTTATTGGCGGGGCTACCGCCGCGGAAAAGGTGGCGGATTGGTGTGTTGTGATAGGGTGGGCGGTACATTGTCTCCCGCCTGTCTGTTGGCGGTGACCGCCGTGCTGTTTGTTTGTCCCGCCGTGGCGGCCGGTGTGTTGATGTGGCGGTCTCTGTTGGCGGTGTCCGCCAGGGTCGGAATTCCATTTTTTTTACCGCCTGCCTGTTGGCCGTTTAGCCGCATCTTTAACACCGACCGCCAGGGTTGGAATGACCACCAAACTGTCCCCGGCTAAATCACAGTACTGTCAAAAAGAAGTGAAGTATTTAGGACACCAAATTGAAAAGAGAGCTAGGAAGATTTCCAGCGATAGGGTTACAGCTATATTACAGGTGAATCCCCCTGTCACACAGAGAGATGTCAGACAATTTCTGGGAATAGTGAGATACTGTCGCCAATGGATTCCCAACTTTTCAATCATTTCAAAGCCATTGCCTTTGCCAAGCTGAGAAGCTGACTCACAAGGAAGTTACTGATCCCTTAGTGTTAGACCCAGCCTGTATGAAATCCTTTACTGAATTGAGAGAAAGTCTGTGCAAGGCTCCAGCTTTGTCAATGCTTGTTTACACTAAACCATTCATGTTGTTTTGTCATGAGTCTGATGCATGTTCATTATCTGTTTTGACTCATGTCCATGGTGGTGTAAATGGCCCAGTAGCATATTTTTCAGCTACTTTGGACCCAGTTGAAGCAGCATTACCTGGCTGTTTGCGCACAGTAGCAGCGGTTGGACCAAGCCTCACTCAGAGTGAGAGTATTATGATGGGACATCTTTTAACTGTTATGGTCCCTCACTCCATTGAAGTTTTGCTTACCCGAACCAAGACCCAATATCTTGCCAATGCTAGGCTGACTAGATATGAAACTATAATTTTGGGTTCTCCGAAAGTTACTCTGAAAAGGTGTACAGTGCTTAACCCAGCAACTTTATTCCCAAAAGAAAATATTGAAACTGATAAATTGAAGGAGGTGGAACATGACTGTCTGGAAGTGACTGATTTGTGCACAAAACCGAGACCTGATATTAGGGATACTCAATTGGAAGAAAATGACCAAATCATTTTTGTTGATGGTTACTGTTTTAGAGATAACATGGGATAATTGCGAGCGGAGTATGGTGTGTGCACGATTTCTGGTATACTCGAAGCGACCTGGCTTCAAGGAGTGTATTCCGCACAGGTGGCTGAATTAGTGGCTCTTACTATAGCATAGCTTGTTTCTGCACAGATTAAAGTTACCATTTATACAGATAGTCAATATGGATTTGGAATAGTCCATGACTTTGGTCAGCTACGGTCACAGAGAGGTTTCCTGACCTCTTCTGGTTCGCCAGTTAGAAATGGTGAGAGAATACATGATTTATTACATGTTTTACAAATGCCTGAAAAGATTGCTGTGGTGAAATGCAGTGCACACCTGAAGTCACAAGATTTTGTGACAATGGGAAATGGATATGTGGATCAAGTCGCAGGGTTTTGCACATTGGACTGTATATCCTTCAGAGACAAATTGGAACTCTTACCAGAGGAAGAGATATGTACAAATTATGCTCTAAATGTGATTGACACATGGGACGAGATGAAAACACTTCAAGAAAACGTTGACAAAGATGAGAAGAAAATGTGGGTTAAAATGAAATGTGTGCAAAGGGATGATGGTGTATGGGTTTCAGAGGAAGGTCAATTTTTTTGCCAAATAATCTGTTGACTCAAATGGCTAGATATTACCATGGTCAAGCACATGTTGGGAGGGATGCCATGATTCGCACCTTCAAAGAGTTTTGGTTCAATCCAAAGTTTAGACAGGTTGCCGAAACAGATTGCGACCGTTGCATCATTAGTCAGCAGATGAATGTGGGAAAGAGGACTGTGGGCAATATGAGCCACATTGGAAGAGCGGGAGGTCCATTCAGCAGGATGCAGATGGATTTTATTGAGATGCCTGTGTGTGGAGGATTGAGATATGTGCTGGTGATTGTGTGTATTTTTAGTCACTGGATTGAGGCTTACCTCCCATGAAGAAATTATAGTCTTACTGTAGCGAAGCTACTGCTTAGGGAACTGATACCTCGTTTTGGGTTTCCAGTCTCTTTAGAATCAGATAGAGGAAGTCACTTCAACAATTAAGTAATTGAAATGCTGTGTTCAGCTTTAAACATTGAGCAGTAGTTATCGCCCTGAAGCATCAGGACTTGTTGTGCAAGTGAATGGTACCTTGAAGTCAAAAGTGTGTGTGTCAACGAATCTGAAATGGCCAGATGCGCTACTGTTATTTCTGATGAGTATGAGAAACACACACGACAACGAGTCTGGACTATCGCCGCATGAAATCCTCATGGGCAGAGTGATGAGGTTGCCACCGGTTCCTGCAAATACTCTTGTGAACTTAACAGATGATATGGTGTTGGACTACTGCAAGGGTCTGGCTGATGTGGTTCACTCTTTCTCTCATCAGGTGGAAGCAACCACTGTGCAACCGTCTCAAGGTCAAAGCCACAACATAAAAGCTGGAGATTGGGTTGTGATCAGAAAACACATAAGGAAGACTTGTTTTGGTGGCTCGGTGGAAATTTCTGTATCAAGTGGTACTAGTTACTACTACAGGTGTGGAGTGTGCAGGAGTTCCGAACTAGATTCATGCCAGCCATACTCAGAAAGTGCCCTGTCCTCTAGACAATGAAGATAAGTTGTTGAGAGTACCAACAACTTCGGGATGATCTCCAGAAAAGGAGCAGGAAACAGGAGAATCAGAGACTGACTCTGAGCAGACTGAAGACAATTTAGGCACTCCTGTGAGAGACGAAGTGAAAGGCATACAGGAGGGTGACAGCGAACCATCCTCAACTGAAGTGGCAGGAGAGTTTGGTCAGAGGAGGACTCTCCCAGAAGCAGATGGTCTTGAAGGACAAGCGGAGCAAGCCACAGACCCTGAGGGTGAAAGAGTTGAGGCGGATCAAAGTCAAAACTATCTGACTCCTCTGACCGAAGTCGCAGGTACGTCAAGTCAAAATCCTGCAGAACCAGAAGCTGAAAGTCCAACACTGAAAAGAGAATTGACCAAGGGTCCCGTGAAAGGAGATAAGTAGGCGAAATCACAGGCCAACAGAAAAGAATCAGTTACAGTGTCGACAAGGGAAGAAAAAATAGACAAAACAAGAAGAGAAGATTTGAGTGATAGAGAGTTATATGGAGATTGAAAATTAAAAAGAAAGCAACTTGCCAGCAAAAGGTATTCAGGTCTTGAATGGGCATATGCAACGACTAGTGATTGGCAGAGTGAATTTTTATCTTTTTGTTTTGATCGTGAAATTCCAGCTCAATATTTTGGCACGTGAAGGAAATTAATGAACTGAACTTTGTAAAGTTGTAAAACTAAGAAACGAAAAGGAGACAATTGAAAATAACCGGAAGAGACATTTTGAATAAACTGATTTGACAAGCTTCTAAACCGATTTGTGACAACAATGGCCGATTTTGACAAGTTACCTTTTGTGACAAAAAGCTCTTTGAGAGAGACTGAACACTGTAAATAATAGCACAGAAGATTTTTGTTTTGTTGCATAGTTGTATAAATGTTGCTCCTTTCTATTTCTGATTCTTTACAGATCATGGATAATCTTAAAGAGCAGGTTAGAAAGAATAGGTGTTGCAAATACATAGATATTGGCTTAGCAATCATGTGCATGATAGGGTGTTTGATATTGATTGTGAGTGTGAGCTTTTTAGACAAAGATGTAGCTAACCATACTTCTGTTTTAGAAACTTCTCCTACACTTACAGAATTAGATAAGTTTGGAAGGGATGAAAAATATTTACACGAAGATAATCCACAAGGAGAACTTTCTTCTAATGTCTTCTATCGTTTATTGGATGAGTATGTTGAGACAATGGATCCGAGAGAGTGTTATGTAAGCACGCAAGTTCCTTCATCAGTAAAGGAAGGGATTACCTATCATAGCTTACCAATAACATATGGGATTAATTGTAGTATTTTACTAACAAGATTCTATAACCAGGAATATATCCAGTATTTCAATTCAAATCATGATGTAGTGTTTTTGTTTGTTTCTATAATTAAAAACCAGAGTAGAGTATCTAACGAGAATAATATAGAATTAGTGAGAGGTTTATTTGAGCCTACATTAACATTTGGAACTGCTTAAGCCCACAGGAGTAATATGGCATGCTTGCTTACACCAGTGGAAAAGAGCATCTTAGCTCAGACTGATGACAGAAGAAAAGCACTGAAGGAGAAATTAGAAAAGTGCTTAGAGAAAAGGACATTTAGAAATGACTATGCATTTAGTGAGATCAAAACACAAAGGAAGTTAGCTTTAGATGCACAACATTTAGGGAAACTTTGTGTGTGTATGCCTAAATCTAGAACTGACACATTGTATGTGGGAACGAGTGAATGTAGACATGTGTTTCTTTTCTAGAGTAAATGGACTTTTATGTTAAATGGACAAGACCAAGCAGTTCCAGGGGTTTATTACATCTGTGGACCAAATGCTTATTACCGTCATCCAAGAGGATGTTATGGCACGTTACTTTGGATACTCCTCCCAAAGATTTATCAACTTAGGAACTTGAAAGGATTACATCATGCTAGACCAAAGGGAGAATCTTATTCTGGCATAGTTGGAGATATAGTTGGAGCAATTATTCCCTCAGTGGGAGTTATTCTGAATTCAGTGAAAATTTGAAAGTTGTCTACTATTGTGGATAACATCCTGACTAGTCTTTCAGGAGCCACGATCCTTATGAATACAGAAATGGCTGCGGTAAGATCTACGAATCTTCAGAACCGTCTTGCGTTAGACATCCTTTTGGTAAAGGAGGATGGAGTTTGTAAATTGGTACAATCGCAACATTGTTGTACTTTCATTCCAGATAATAGTAAGAAAATTAGAAGCATTATTAACAATTTGACTAATAAAGCTCTGATTTAAAAGAATTGAAAGAACCCATAGTTTGGGAAAAGGTTGGCAAAGGTTTTGCTTCTGTGGAGAATTGGCTGGGCAACCTAGGGTAAAGTGTCATTTTGAAAATAAAACAGATGATGCTGACTATTGTGATTTGTCTAATTAGAACATGGGGAATTTATAAATTGTATCATGTGATTAAAATGAAAAAGTTGAAAAATGATCAGAGGAGAAAGAAATTAAATTGGAGAAATACTTTAGAGAAAAATCGAGAAGGGGAAGAAGAGTTAAAAGTTGTAGGGAATCCAAATTTTAGGTAAAGTATGATGACATATTTAGTCATCAGAGGAGGGATTGTGAAAGCTGAACTAATTACTAATGAAATTGCATTTTATTGTTGGTTAAGAATTTACATGAATTAGGCTAACATAGAAAATAATGTGCATCTTGGAAAATGTGCCCACTTGAGTGGCCAGCATACCCCATGTAATGATTATTATTGAATTCACATCTATGGTTGAATGAATTGTATAGGTAGAATAAAATGTACTAGTGGGTCACATTAATTAATTAATGTTATGTACTTGCCTTAATGACATAAGCCATTGACTAACTTAGATGTTGGGCCTAGTCGGCAAAACCTCATGTCAAGCTGCATTGTTTAATAAATGTTCGTAAATGTTTTATAAGCCTAGACAATTCATGATTTCATTGTTCACATCATGCTGACCAAGTGATTTGTAAATGTCTTTAACTTTCTCATGAGAACTGCCTGTGGAATCATGCTAGAAACCGTAACAATATAGATTTGATGCATGAGACAGAACCTTTCTCAGGAGCGGACAATGGATGCGCTGACTGGAGTATGGATTGCAACAAAAGAATTACCTGACGATAGGAACAGGAGAAGAGGAGCCAATCATCAACGTGTCAAAGACTGTTTAGTTATATCTTAGATTTGGGTTTTAGTTTTCATTGGGCCTACTGTAAACATACGATACTCTGACCAATAACGGCGTGAGAAGATTCTTTTATGGAGTTTTAATTTATCCTGACTGCACGAAGGAGAGGGGCTCATTCCTGGTATTCTAATTCTCTCTGAGGAGCAGGCGCAGCCCGTCCTTTAGGGCGGAGGGGCCACCCCCCCCCCACCTTTTGCCCCTCATGAAGAGTGTCTGTCAGGCTTAATAAAGGTCAGCCTGACAGACACTTTTCATGTTCAGGTCAGGAAGCCATGACCAGACATGCTCGATTTGCGCAGACTCCTGGCTGCTTGAGCTGAACTTTGCTGGGCTGAGGAGGTCACAGCTCCTACGGGTGTGACGCCTCGGCTCAGCAAAGGTGCCTCGAGGCCCTCCCCTGGGTGATGAGGAAAGCGTCACCCATTGACTTCGAGCTGGGCACTTCAAGTTTAAGCCCTGAAGCACCCAGGGCGAGTGTCAATTAGTGACACTTGGTCACAGAGTGGGGTGGGGTCAGCAGTCTCACTGACCCCATCCCACTCTGTGACGAGGCTGGGACTGCTGCCTTCCCTCATTGGCCCTAAGTACCTAAGGTCAGCCAATGAGGGAAGGCAGCAGTCCCAACCCTCCTGGGATCTCCGAGGCTGAAGGAAAGTGTGTGTGTGTGATCTTTTAAAATGAATGTTTGGTGCGTGCATGTTTGAATGTTATGAGTGTTGTTAATGGATGTGCGTGCGTGAAACAATGAGTGTGTGTGTGTGTGTGATCTTTTAAAATGAATGTTTGGTGCGTGCGTGCATGTTTGAATGCTATGAGTGTTGTTAATGGATGTGCGTGTGTGTGTGTGAAAGAATGAGTGTGTGTGTGCTACCTGCCCGCCCCCCTCCCTCCTAAAGCTGTCGGCCGCCACTGCTGAGGAGGTATCTGTTTGAGGAGCTGGACAGTTCCTGATGTCTTTTTTCTAACTTTATCTTCATTGCTTAGTTTGCTAATGGTGAATGCTGATCCCTTGGTAAATGCTTCCTAAATGGTTCAGTTAGTTTAGGGCCCACCATGGCTTAGCCAATCCCCTTTCACTGTCTAACTGATGAAGAGAATTACAGTTTGCTGATCTTTTGAGGAGAGGTATATGATTTGTCAATGTGCTTTACAGATTACATTTTTTTTCCTTTTTGAGGTACCAACCGCTATTTTGATAGAGCCATAGTTACATGTTTTCCAAATTAACTCTAAACTAAATTGGTTTTGCATGAAGCCCAAACATGCTATTCTAATTGGAGGGATAGTTATTAAGCCCATTGTTGACAAGTGCTATTAACCAAGGATTGGTTTTTAAATCTAGATGTATGTCATTTCTATTGCTCAGTTATTGTTGCTATTGATTTGTACTGTGACTCTTGAATGCTTAATTGCAAATGCATTAGTTGAATTGAGATTCTTCCGATGATTTGGTCAGCTGGTGTTATTCATATATGTATATCATTTGGTACTGAGACTAGTATATGTGATTTTAGCATTCTTAATATAGGGAAATACATTTTCAACATTTTATGATAAGGTGTGGTTATTCATGGGGCATGGTGCGTGACGTTTACTGACTCGAGATTCCTGACGAATTGATTGTTGTATATGTCAGTGTCATTTGACTGGGTAATGAACATTTAAAGAGGATGGTGAGATTTATCTAAGCACGGTCAAATGGTCAATCAAACCTCTAATGCTTCCCCTTAAAAATAAATTACAAAAGACCAAATAAGGTCAGACGCACTCACGCTACCATTTGAACTCTTTGCAATCCCCCCTCATTTTGTGACATTCAGATAGAAGTCCCATATAATTTTCTTTATCCCAGCACATGGCACACTTTTATTAGTGTTCATGTAAGTTTACTTATTGAGGTCTGTGGAAGCACTTTCTTCTGTTTATTGGGAAATCCCCCATTCACATCTTCTTGTTCCACTGAAGTATTTATTATGTATATTTAGATGCTTTTGGTAAGAGAAGACACCTCTCCAATAAGGCTTCAGGGCTGACCTGGTCAGTGAACTGCTCTGCCTCCTGTAGCCCCACCTGTAAGTAGAGCCCTCGTTCCTCTGAGCTCCTGACCCCTGTCAGGAGCTCGAGGCCCTCCTCTACCTACAGGCTTCTGCCTTCGCCTCATCCCTGCTGTCTAGTGGGAGAGCTCTTCTTTCCTACTAGGCTGCCCTCTGACTCTCTCCTCCTTTTCTCTGCTTCGCTCTCTGTGTGCTCTCTCTTCTGTGTCTGCCCCCTTTGTGCCTCTTTTGCTGTTCGCTCTCCACAATGCTCTTTTTGACTTTTGCTTTACACTCTTTCTTTGCTTTTCCTTCAACTCCAATCCGGTCTCTCTCTCACTCTCCCCCTCTCTCTCTCTCCCCTGCCGCCACGCCCCCTCCTCTCTCTCGTGCTGCACTCCCACCGCTGCTGCTCCCCCGGCCCCACCCCCTTTTTTTGAACGTTTTTTGCCCCCGCTCCCGTCTCCCAGCTGTCCTCTCCTCACCCCCTCCTTACTTAATGGCGCCCGCTGCGCGGTTGGATGAGCAATACCACTGACCTGGTCAGTGAACTGCTCTGCCTCACGTAGCTCCAACTGTAAGTAGAGCTCTTGTTCCTCTGAACTCCTGACCCCTGTCAGGAGTACGAGGCCCTCCTCCACCCGAAGGCTTCTGCCTGCGCCTCATCCCTGGTGTCTGGTGGGAGAGCTCTGCTTTCCTATTAGGCTGCCCTCTGCTTCTCTCCTTCTTTTCTCTGCTTCACTCTCTGTGTGCTCTTCTTCCGTGTCTGCCCCTTTTGTGCCACTTTTGCCGTTCGCTCTCCACTGTGCTCCTTTTGACTTTTGCTTTACACTCTTTCTTCGTTTTACCCTCCACTCTGCTCTCTCTCTCTCACGCTGCACTCCTGCCGCTACTGCCCCCGCGGCCTGTCCACTTTTTTCGTGCCATTTTCGACCCCACCTCCCAGCTGTCCTCTCCTCCCCCTCCATACTTAACGGCGCCCGCTGCACGGTAGGGCGAGCTATGCCACTGACCAGGTCAGTGAACTGCTCTGCCTCCTGTAGCCCCACCTGTAAGTAGAGACCTCGTTCCTCTGAACTCCTGACCCCTTCAGGAGTTCGAGGCCCTCCTCCACCCACAGGCTTCTGCCTGCACCTCATCCCTGATGTCTAGTGGGAGAGCTCTGATTTCCTACTAGGCTGCCCTCTGCCTCTCGTCTCCTTTTTTCTGCTTCGCTCTCTGTGGGCTCTCTCTTCCGTGTCTGCCCCCTTTGTACCCCTTTTGCCGTTCGCTCTCCACAGTGCTCCTTTTGACTTTTGCTTTACACTCTTTCTTCGCTTTTCCCTCCACTCGGCTCTCTCTCACGCTGCACTCCCACCACTGCTGCCCCGCCCCCTTTTTCATGCCGTTTTAACCCCCCCCTCCCAGCTGTCCTCTCGTTTCCCCCCTCCCTACTTAATGGCGGCCGCTGCACGGTAGGATGAGCAATATCACTGACCTTGTCAGTGAACTGCTCTGCCTCCTGTAGCCCCACCTGTAAATTCAGCCATCGTTCCTCTGAACTCCTGACCCCTGTCAGGAGTTTGAGGCCCTCATCCACTTGCAGGCTTCTGCCTGCGCCTCATCCCTGGTGTCTAGTGGGAGAGCTCAGCTTTCCTACTAGGCTGTCCTCTGCCTCTCTCCTCCTTTTCTCTGCTTCTCTGTGTGCTCTCTCTTCCGTGTCTGCCCCATTTGTGCCTCTTTTGCTGTTCACTCTCCACAGTGCTCCTTTTGACTTTTGCTTTACACTCTTTCTTCGCTTTTCCCTCCACTCCGCTCTCTCTCTCTCACTCTTGCACTGCACTACCGCCGCTGCTGCCCCACCCCCTTTTTTCGCACCGTTTAGTCCCTGCTTCTGCCTCCCAGCTGTCCTCTCCTCCCCCCCTCCCTACATAATGGCAGCCGCTGCGCGGTAGGACGAGCAATACCACTGACCTGGTCAGTGAACTGCTCTGCCTCACGTAGCTCCAACTGTAAGTAGAGCTCTTGTTCCTCTGAACTCCTGACCCCTGTCAGGAGTACGAGGCCCTCCTCCACCCGAAGGCTTCTGCCTGCGCCTCATCCCTGGTGTCTGGTGGGAGAGCTCTGCTTTCCTACTAGACTGCCCTCTGCTTCTCTCCTTCTTTTCTCTGCTTCACTCTCTGTGTGCTCTCCTTCCGTGTCTGCCCCTTTTGTGCCGCTTTTGCCGTTCGCTCTCCACAGTGCTCCTTTTGACTTTTGCTTTACACTCTTTCTTCGTTTTACCCTCCACTCTGCTCTCTCTCTCTCTCTCACGCTGCACTCCTGCCGCTACTGCCCCCGCGGCCTGTCCACTTTTTTCGTGCCATTTTCGACCCCGCATCCCAGCTGTCCTCTCCTCCCCCTCCATACTTAACGGCGACCGCTGCACGGTAGGGCGAGCTATGCCACTGACCAGGTCAGTGAACTGCTCTGCCTCCTGTAGCCCCACCTGTAAGTAGAGACCTCGTTCCTCTGAACTCCTGACCCCTTCAGGAGTTCGAGGCCCTCCTCCACCCACAGGCTTCTGCCTGCACCTCATCCCTGATGTCTAGTAGGAGAGCTCTGATTTCCTATTAGGCTGCCCTCTGCCTCTCGTCTCCTTTTTTCTGCTTCGCTCTGTGGGCTCTCTCTTCCGTGTCTGCCCCCTTTGTACCCCTTTTGCCGTTCGCTCTCCACAGTGCTCCTTTTGACTTTTGCTTTACACTCTCTCTTCGCTTTTCCCTCCACTCCGCTCTCTCTCACGCTGCACTCCCACCACTGCTGCCCCGCCCCCTTTTTCGTGCCGTTTTAACCCCCCCTCCCAGCTGTCCTCTCGTTTCCCCCCTCCCTACTTAATGGCGGCCGCTGCACGGTAGGATGAGCAATATCACTGACCTTGTCAGTGAACTGCTCTGCCTCCTGTAGCCCCACCTGTAAATTCAGCCATCGTTCCTCTGAACTCCTGACCCCTGTCAGGAGTTTGAGGCCCTCATCCACTTGCAGGCTTCTGCCTGCGCCTCATCCCTGGTGTCTAGTGTGAGAGCTCAGCTTTCCTACTAGGCTGTCCTCTGCCTCTCTCCTCCTTTTCTATGCTTCTCTGTGTGCTCTCTCTTCCGTGTCTGCCCCCTTTGTGCCTCTTTTGCTGTTCACTCTCCACAGTGCTCCTTTTGACTTTTGCTTTACAATCTTTCTTCGCTTTTCCCTCCACTCCGCTCTCTCTCTCTCTCACTCTTGCACTGCACTACCGCCGCTGCTGCCCCGCCCCCTTTTTTTCGCACCGTTTAGTCCCTGCTTCTGCCTCCCAGCTGTCCTCTCCTCCCCCCTCCCTACATAATGGCAGCCGCTGCGCGGTAGGACGAGCAATACCACTGAGCTGGTCAGTGAACTGCTCTGCCTCCCGTATCCCCACCTGTAAGTACAGCCTTCATTCCTCTGAACTCTTGACCCCTGTCAGGAGTTTGATTCCCTTCACCACCTGCAGGATTCTGCCTGTGCCTCATCCCTTGTCTATTGGGAGAGCTCTTATTTCCTACTAGGCTGCCGACTGCCTCTCTCCTCCTTTTCTCTGCTTTGCTCTCTGTGTGCTCTCTCTTCTGTGTCTGCCACCTTTGTGCACCTTTTGCAGTTCGAACTCCACAGTGCTCCTTTTGACTTTTGCTTTACACTCTTTCTTCGCTTTTCCCTCCACTCCGCTCTCTCTCACTCTCGTACTGCACTCCCGCCGCTGCTGCAACTGTGGCCCCCACCCTTTTTTTGTGCTGTTTTCACCCCCTCCTACCTCCCAGCTGTCCTCTCCTCCCCCCTCCCTACTTAATGGCGCTTGCTGCGCAGTAGGATGAGCAATACCATTGACCTGGTCAGTGAACTGCTCTGCCTCCCATAGCCCCACCTGTAAGTACAGCTCTAGTTCCTCTGAAGTCCTGACCCCCGAGGCCCTCCTCCACCCGCAGGGTTCTGCCTGCACTTCATCCCTGGTGTCTAGTGGGAGAGCTCAGCTTTCCTACTAGGCTGTCCTCTGCCTCGCTCCTCCTTTTCTCTGCTTCTCTGTGTGCTCTCTCTTCCGTGTCTGCCCCCTTTGTGCCTCTTTTGCTGTTCACTCTCCACAGTGCTCCTTTTGACTTTTGCTTTACAATCTTTCTTCGCTTTTCCCTCCACTCCGCTCTCTCTCTCTCACTCTTGCACTGCACTACCGCTGCTGCTGCCCCGCCCCCTTTTTTCGCACTGTTTAGTCCCTGCTTCTGCCTCCCAGCTGTCCTCTCCTCCCCCCCCTCCCTACTTAATGGCAGCCGCTGCGCAGTAGGACGAGCAATACCACTGACCTTGTCAGTGAACTGCTCTGCCTCCCGTATCCCCACCTGTAAGTACATCCTTCATTCCTCTAAACTCTTGACACCTGTCAGGTGGTCGATGCCCTCCTCCACCCACAGGATTCTGCCTGCGCCTCATCCCTTGTGTCTATTGGGAGAGCTCTTATTTCCTACTAGGCTGCCCTCTGCCTCTCTCCTCCTTGTCTCTGCTTTGCTCTCTGTGTGCTCTCTCTTCTGTGTCTGCCCCCTTTGTGCACCTTTTGCAGTTCGAACTCCACAGTGCTCCTTTTGACTTTTGCTTTACACTCTTTCTTCGCTTTTCCCTCCACTCCGCTCTCTCTCGTGCTGCACTCCGACCGCTGCTGCCCCCGCAGCACTGCCCCCTTTTTCATGCCGTTTTCGCCCCCCCTTTCCAGCTGTCCTCTCCTTCCCCCTCCCTACTTAATGGCAGCCGCTGTGTGGTAGGACGAGCAATACCACTGACCTGGTCAGTAAACTGCTTTGCCTCCCGTAGCCCCACCTGTAAGTACAGCCATCGTTCCTCTGAGCTCCTGACCCCTGTCAAGAGTTTGAGGCCCTCCTCCACTCGCAGGCTTCTGCCTGCGACTCATTTCTTGTTGTCGAGTGGGAGAGCTCAGCCTTCCTACTAGGCTGCCCTCTGCCTCCCTCCTCCTTTTCTCTGCTTTGCTCTCTGTGTGCTCTCTCTTCCGTGTCTGCCCCCTTTGTGCCCCTCTTGCCATTCGCTCTCCACGGTACTCCTTTTGACTTTTACTTTACACTATTTCTTTGCTTTTCCCTCCACTCCACTCTGTCACACTCTCACGCTGCGCACCAGCCGCTGCTGCCCACACGGCCCGTCCCCTTTTTTTGTGCCGTTTTCGTCCCTGCTCCCACCTCCCAGTGGTCCTCTCCTCCCCTCCCCCTACTTAATGACGGCCACAGCGCGGTAGGACAAGCAATACCACTGACCTGGTCACTGAACTGCTCTGTCTCCTGTAGCCCCACCTGTAAGTAGAGCCCTCGTTCACCTGAACTCCTGACCCCTGTCAGGAGTTCGAGGCCCTCCTCCACCCACAGGCTTCTGCCTGCGCCTCATCCCTGGTGTCTAGTGGGAGAGCTCTGCCTCTTCTACTAGGCTGCCCTCTGCCTCTCTCCTCCTCTTCTCTGCCCCCTTTTTGCTCCTTTTGCCATTCGCTCTCCACAGTGCTCCTTTTGACTTTTGCTTTACACTCTTTCTTCGCTTTTCCCTCCACTCCGCTCTCTCACTCTTGCGCTGTACTCCTGCTGCTGGCAAGCCTGTCTGCACCCGTCTGCGCCCAGCGCCGGAACTCCTGAATCTCACCCCCATACCCCTGCTACACCCGACTCCGCTACGATGCCACCACCCTCCACCCACTCACCACTGGAAGGCTCTTCCACCTGCCATGAAGCCACCTTGCAGCTCACCCGTGGACCCTTCTCCTTCCGGAACTGCACCTTCACCAGCCTCCACACCAATAACCCACCCACCAAGGCAGGATGCAACCATCTGAGCTTCATCCTACTCAACACCCGCTCTGTCCACAAACACGCTGACGAACTTTGGAATCTACTCGACTCGGCCTCCCCAGACGTTGCCTCCTGACCGAGACCTGGATGAATCACTCCTCAGCGCCCGATATCTCCATAGCCATCCCGGATGGCTACAAGATCACCCACAGGGACCGCACCTACAGACCAGGAGGAGGCATCGCCATCATCCACAAGAATACCCTCAGAATAATGACCAGCACCGAAGACACCCTCAGCACCGCCGAACACCTGCACTTCCAGATCCACACTGACCCAAACACCACCCTCAGAGGGACCCTCGTTTACAGACCCCCCAACAGCAGTTCAGCTGCTCCATCACTGACGTTATCAGCACACACATTCTCACATCCACAGACTACATACTCCTCTGGGACTTGAACTTCCACCTCGGGAACACCAACAACAACAACTCTACCACCCTGCTCGACAACCTCGCTAACCTCGGCCTCAAGCAGCTTGTCACAACACCCACCCACTCCGCAGGACACACGCTCGATCCCATTTCCTCCGCCAGCAAACACATCTCCTTCAGCCACACCACCGAACTCCACTGGACCTACTACCGCTGCATCCACTTCTCCTTCGAGAAATCTACAACACACCATCACCCACAACGGATTCCCCACCGCAGATGGAACAAGGTCACTGAAGGCCAACTGATCACTACCCTCCCCCGGAACGCACCTATTGACACCACTGACACGGACACAGCAGCCCACAACATCAGGCAATGGATCGACGACTGTGCCAACACTCTTGCCCGAATCAAACAGGCGCACTGACAGAAAGGCCTTCTGGTTCACTGCCGACCTCCATGAATCCAAGCAAACATGCCGAAGACTCGAAAAGAAGTGGCGCCAAGATCAGACACCGGACAACCACACAGCCTACAAGAACATCATCCGCAGACACCACCAACTCATCCGAACCACCACGAGAACCGCCTTCAAAGAACGCATCGACAACAACGCACACAGCTACAAGGAGCTCTTCAACATCGTGAAGGAGCTCTCCAACCCCAGCTCCAACGTCAATGACATCCCGCTATCATAAGACCTCTGCGACTCCCTAGCCACTTTCTTCTACTGCAAGATCACAGACATCCATGACAGCTTCATTACTCAGACCCCCCGTCAACCACCAACACCACAGACTCACCACCCACGAGCCTCCTGCTCTCCTGGACCCACATCAATGACAACAACACCATCGAAATCATAAACACCATCCACTCCGGCTCACCATCCGACCCCTGCCCTCACCACATCTTCAATAAAGCAAGCTCTGTCATCGCACCTCAATTCCGGAAGATCATCAACAGTTTCTTCGAGACTGCCACCTTTCCGGAGAGCTGGAAACTAGCCGAGATCAACGCCCTCCTCAAGAAACCCAAGACCGACCCAAAGGACCTCAAGAACTTCCAGCCCATCTTCATCCTCCCCTTCCCGACAAGTCATAGAGAAAATTGTTAACAAACAACTGACCTGTTTCCACAAGGAGAACAACACTCTGAACCCATCCCAATCCGGACTCCGCAGCAACCACAGCACCGAAACCGCCCTCATCGCCACCACCGACGATATCAGGGCCATACTTGACAATGGCGAAGCCGCGGCCTCATCCTCTTGGACCTCTCAGCCACGTTCGATACTGTCTGCCACCACACCCTACGCACACGCCTCAATGATGCAGGAATCCACGACAGAGCCCTGGACTGGATCACCTCCTTCCTCATCAGCAGAACTCAGAGAATCCGCCTCCCTCCATTCCGCTCTGAAGCCGCCAAAATCATCTGCGGCGTACCCCAGGGATTGTCCCTCAGCCGGACCCTCTTTAACGTCTACATGGCTCCCCTTGCTAACATCGCCGATCTCACAACCTCAACATTGTCTCATACGCTGGTGACACCCAGCTGATCCTCTCCCTCACCAAGGACCCCCCCATCGCCAAGACCAACCTCCACGAATGGATGAAGAACAGCTGCCTGAAACTGAATTCCGACAAGACTGAGGTCCTCATCTTCAGCTCCACCCCCTCCCCATGGGATGAATCCTGGTGGCCTGCTACTCTGGGAACCGCACCGACACCCACCAACTACGCATGCAACCTGGGATTCATCCTGGAGTCGTCACTATCAATGACCCAGCAAGTCAACATCATCTCCTCCACCTGCTTCAACACCCTCTGCATGGTTCGGAAGATCTACAAATAGATCCCACTGAAACCAGGAGGACGGTCACTCAAGCCCTTGTAAGAAGCAAATTGGACTACGGCAATGCCCTCTATGCAGGAAACACGGCCAAGCTCCAGAAAAGACTGCAAAGCATACAGAACGCCTCCGCATGCCTCATCCTGGACATCCCTCGCAACTGCCACATCACAGCCCACCTACCAGACCTACACTGGCTCCTGGTCAACAAGAGAATCACGTTCAAACTCCTCACCCATGCTCACAAGGCTCTGCACAACAGCGGACCAGAATACCTCAACAGATGGCTCTCCTTCTACACCCCGACCCGACAGCTTCGCACTCCCAACCTTGCCCTCGCCACCATCCCACGCATACACAGAACAACCACCGGTGGCAGATTGTTCTCCCACCTCGTCGCCAAGACGTGGAACACCCACCTGCGTCAGACACAGGACCTACTTACCTTCAGGAGACATCTCAAGACATGGCTGTTCGAGCAGTAGCAGCTTCAATCCCCCACCCCAGCGCCTTGAGACCCTCACGGGTGAGTAGTACACTTTACAAATACTCTGATTGATTGATTTATTCTTTACTGTGTGTCAGACAAGCACAAGACTTGCTTGGCACCATCCATCTTGCAGACATCCAATGCTCACAGGTGTAGTGAATACTCTGGAAGATCCAGCAGTGCTTAATATCCAAGTGGAAATTACAGGCAAAACCAATAGATTTGGTTATAATGTGCTTAAGCATGAAAATACAGACAAGCACAAATGCTATTTGCATGCATCTGCACATTAAACCCAGACATATTGGCAATGTGTGCGCTCCTACTTGCTCTGAGGGTGTATTCAAGCACATTGGCTGACATGGTAGTCCCAACCACTGTAGCTTGAAGTACTATCTCCCTGTGGCTTCAAGTACTACCACCGCACTCCACCCCTCCCCCAAACTACTAAGGGTCTAGTTGCGCCCCTGGTATGAGACCGAGAGTAAAGTGGCATTGGAAAGGGGAGGTGTCGGACGCACGGAGCTATAGCCTGGTAGGGCGGGGTCAAAGCCTCAAAGAGGTGAAAGGGGAGTAAGAGGAAGGCGGGGGCATCTCTCCGGCGTGCTGTGCGGCTCTGAAGCAGACATGAAAGACAAGCGACCTCGGGAGGCGGAATGGGGGGTTGGTCAGAGTACGAGGTATTTATTGATCGGAGGCCGGTGGCTGCTCACCCAGGGCTCAAGGCTCCTCAGCAGGCAGTGAACGGGTTAACGCTCAGTGGTGGAGCGGAGCCTTGTGGGATGGTATTGTTGCTGCCGTCCCTCCCCCACAGATGGAGCGGTGCTTTGTGGGAGCAGAGGGGCTACGTGAGGTTCAGCATGTGGAGCGGGGAGTGTGGTGAAAGCAAGAGCGGGAGCTGGGTGTGTGAGGAGTGCAGTGGAGGAAGCCTCTGTGCCTTCAAGGACTGGGGTGAGTACAACTCCTAATGCAAGAAGTGGAAAGCATGTGAGTGCCGCACGGCGTGAGGTCTGAGTGTGGAAAGCGAGGAAGGGGAGCAGAAGGGCTTGCAGGAGCGTGCAGATCTCTGTATTTGTGTGCAGTTGCAGGGTTTTATGTTTGGGGTTTTCGTGCGCAGGGGTGTGGGCGTGTGTAGGAAAGTGCATACACGAGGGTGTTAGCTTGCAGAGGTGCACGGGGATGTGTGCTGAGACGCCAAGGGTGTGGGCGTGCAGGATGCACGGTAGATGAACAGGATTAACACCCGAGTCCTGTGCCACCGGTACTCTCGGTGTCTATCCAGTTCGTGCAGCGAACGCCTGAACTCTATGAATTGTAGTTATTAGATATAAGGTGATTGCAGGTTGGAATAAGTTCATAGGTTGGGTGCGGGTATCATTAAGCTGCTTTGTGTAGAGGGGACAGGGTACCACCTTTGCTTACTGTATTGTTATTAATGGGGCATAGTCTTCCGAAGGGTATTTGTACAGTATGTCCAGTACAGTTAGAAAGATGCACATTCCTCGCATCTTCCTTGAAGTTCTGAGTGCGGTGTTAAGCCGTGTCACAGACGCGGTTCTGCGCCCAGCGCGCCTCTCCTCTTTCACAAGAGAATAAAGTAACACCCTTCATTGCCTCCCGAAGTTGTATGTCAGTGCTGAAGTTACATCCTTCCTCTCGCAGCACCCGCTGCTGCTACGGTGTATTCAAGCTTTGCCTCGATTGTCACAGAAAGAGCTGTCTGTTTTGCCGAAATTGGTTTATCATCAGCATCTCGACGCTTTGAGAGAACAAAGCAGGGCTCCACCATGAGCGAGAGATGGGTAGCAGTGTGAAATTATGAATGAGTTATTTGGGACAAAATAGCCTTCCAAATATAAGTTGCTAGCTCCCCTTTTCTTCAGGCTGACATGAATTAATGAATTGGTACACCTAAAGCGAACACGCTGCCTAAAAAGTATTTTTTTAAACCCACATTTTTTTGTCATGCACAATCCGTAATTATTTATATTCCACACTGTTGAGCGATGGATGATACCATTCAAGTGGCTGCAGTGTTGTGCGGAGTTAAAATTGTTTTGGATATACAATTTAGTTATAAAAATATTTACTGTAAAGGTGGACATTGCAGCACTTCGAAAGTAGGAATAATTCTGTTAGGTGTGGAGTGCAGTTTCAATCCCCCTCCCTCCCTTTCCCAAACTAGACACTGGCTCATTCTGATATTACACATAAACAGTATTGTTAACGGGCTGGAATGCTTGCTCTTGTAATCCATCACAGTGTATTGTGTAGTACAACAATATAATATCCGCGAATCTGGCCGTCACCTTAGTTCCTTGGTGTCCTGGAAACAACACCAGAACACAAGCGTCTAAAGTGTGCCAAATCCCCCTCCTGGTTCGGCCCATCAGTATCGCCTGAATCTGAGCCCATTGGGAGGCCAAAGCAGATCAGGTCCACAACATACGCTTAAAATCAGCGACCTCGGGATTATAAAGGGGGCACGCCGTTGACACTTCACTATACACTACATTGAGTCTGTGGGTGTGAGTTAAGCTCTGTGTAATACTGAATACATTTAAAACTGGAGTTATGGAATAGTCTCTTAGGATAGTCGAGCATAAATGTCCAGTCCCTATCGGAACACTCGGCCCAGGTCATTCTCCCATTTAGCCCGTAAGGAGGTTAATAACGTCTGTAACTGTTCTCATAGCCCCCTATGTAACCAACCTGTTAAATGCATATCGTGGCCCATGGTGTATATTGCCTGCACAAATTCGTGTGTGGTGGGTTCTGTTCTGCCATGGGCCCAAATGTCGCTCAATGTACTTGGTGATACTCGTATGTGAAAAAATAGACCTCTGGTACATTCTGTTCATTAACAAAGTCGGTATGGCTCAAAGAAGTGCTATTGCCAAAATACTGAAAGGGTCGTTGCTCTAACCTGTTCCAAAGGACATAATCGACCACACACAAAAATATCAAGTGACTGATTCTTACCTATAGAACTAAGACAGGAGTCCTTTAACCCCTCCTGTGCCAGGCCTTTTCCCCCTCCTGTGCCAGGCCTTTTTTTGCCTATTTGGGGCAGTTCGCGCTTAGGCCCTCATAACTTTTTGTCCACATAAGCTAACCAAGCCAAATTTGCGTCCTTTTTTTTCCAACATCCTAGGGATTCTAGAGGTACCCAGACTTTGTGGGTTCCCCTGAAGGAGGCCAAGAAATTAGCCAAAATACAGTGACAATTTCGTTTTTTTCAAAATAAAAGTGGAAAAAGTGGCTGACGAAGAAGGCTTGTGGTTTTTCCCCTGAAAATGGCATCAACAAAGGGTTTGCGGTGCTAAACTCAGCAGCTTCCCAGCTTTCAGGAACAGGCAGACTTGAATCAGAAAACCCAATTTTTCAACACAATTTTGGCATTTTACTGGGACATACCCCATTTTTGCAATTTTTTGTGCTTTCAGCCTCCTTCCAGTCAGTGACAGAAATGGGCATGAAACCAATGCTGGATCCCAGAAACCTAAACATTTCTGAAAAGTAGACAAAATTCTGAATTCAGCAAGGGGTCATTTGTGTAGATCCTACAAGGGTTTCCTACAGAAAATAACAACTGAAAAAGAAAAATATTGAGGTGAAAAAAACATCAATTTTTCTCTACGTTTTACTCTGTAACTTTTCCCTGCAATGTCAGATTATCGAAAGCAATATACCGTTACGTCTGCTGGACTCCTCTGGTTGCGGGGATATATAGGGCTTGTAGGTTCATCAGGAACCCAGAGCCAATAAATGAGCTGCACCCTGTAGTGCGTTTTCATTCTATACCGGGTATACAGCAATTCATTTGCTGAAATATAAAGAGTAAAAAATTGCTATCAAGAAAACCTTTGTATTTCCAAAAAGGGCACAAGATAAGGTGTTAAGGAGCAGTGGTTATTTGCACATCTCTGAATTCCGGGGTGACCATACTAGCATGTAAATTACAGGGCATTTCTCAAATAGATGTCTTTTTTACACACTCTCCTATATTTGGAAGGAAAAAATGTGGAGAAAGACAAGGGGCAATAACACTTGTTTTGCTAATCTATGTTCCCCCAAGTCTCCCGATAAAAATGATACCTCACTTGTGTGGGTAGGCCTAGCGCCCGCGACAGGAAACGCCCCAAAACGCAACGTGGACACATCCCATTTTTTTGAAAGAAAACAGAGATGTTTTTTGCAAAGTGCCTACCTGTAGATTTTGGCCTCTAGCTCAGCCGGCACCTAGGGAAGCCTACCAAACCTGTGCATTTCTGAAAACTAGAGACCTAGGGGAATCCAAGATGGGGTGACTTGTGGGGCTCGGACCAGGTTCTGTTACCCAGAATCCTTTGCAAACCTCAAAATTTGGCTAAAAAAACACATGTTCCTCAAATTTCTGTGGCAGAAAGTTCTGGAATCTGAGAGGAGCCACAAATTTCCTTCCACCCAGCGTTCCCCCAAGTCTCCCGATAAAAATGATACCTCACTTGTGTGGGTAGGACTAGCGCCCACGAAAGGATATGGCCCAAAACACAACGTGGACACATCACATTTTTTCATAGAAAACAGTGCCTACCTGTGGATTTTGGCCTGTAGCTCAGCCGGCACCTGGGGAAACCTAGCAAACCAGCGCATTTTTGAAAACTAGAAACCCAGGGGAATCCAAGATGGGGTGACTTGCGGGGCTCTGACCAGGTTGTTACCCAGAATCCTTTGCAAACATCAAAATTTGGCCAAAAAAACACTTTTTCCTCTCATTTCGGTGACAGAAAGTTTTGGAATCTGAGAGGAGCTACAAATTTCCTTCCACCCAGCGTTCCCCTAAGTCTCTCAATAAAAATGGTACCTCACTTCTGTGGGTAGGCCTAGCGCCCACGAAAGGAAATGGCCCAAAACACAACGTGGACACAACATATTTTTTCACAGAAAACAGAGGTGTTTTTTGCAAAGTGCATACATGTGGAGTTTGGCCTCTAGCTCAGCCGGCCCCAGGGGTGGGGCAGAAATGCCCTAAAATAAATTTGACCCCCCCCCTGCCCGGGAGCGACCCTTGCCTACGGGGTCGCTCCCCCTGCGTGACATTGGTGCCAAAAAACAAATCCCCGGTGCCTAGTGGTTTCTGCCCCCAGGGGGGCAGAAATGGTCTAAATACAATTTGCCCCCCAGGGGAGCGACCCTTGTCTGATGGGTTAATCCCATCTCTAAAAAAAAAAACAAAAAAAAAAACACACACAAAAAAGATTTGCCCTGGCGCCTAGAGGTTTCTGCCCCCGGGGGGGGGGGGGGGGGGGCAGAAATGGCCTAAAATAAATTTCCCCCCCCCCCCAGGGAGCGACCCTTGCCTAAGGGGTCGCTCCCCTTGCTTGAAATTCACGCAAAGAAAAAACTCCCTGGTGTCTAGTGGTTTCTGCCCCCCTTGGGGGCAGATTGGCCTCATCAAAATAGGCCATTCTGCCCCCAAGGGGGGCAGAAATGGCCTAAATATAATTTTCCCCCACGGGGAGCGACCCTTGCCTAAAGGGTCGCTCCCCACATAAAAAAAAAAAAAAAAAATCATTAAAAAAAATAAAATGATCCCTGGTGCCTAGAGGTTTCTGCCCCCAGGGGGGGGCAGAAAAGGCCTTCCCGAAAAAATGCCCCCCCTGGGAGCGACCCTTGCCCAAGGGGTCGCTCCCATATGTAAATTTCACAAAAAAAAAAAAAACCCTGGTGTCTAGTGGGGTTTCAAAAGCCGGATTGCAAGCAATCCGGCTTTTGAAACCCTGGGAGAGACTTCAAAGGGAAGGAAATACATTTCCTTCCCTTTGAAGCCCCTCCGGGCCTCCCCCACGTGATTGAAAGAGAAATGCTTAGCATTTCTGAGCTTCCAGCGCGATGGGGGAGGCCCCTGTGACTAATCAGCGCTCACTCGCTCGCTGACGTCACAGGGGGGGTGGGGGGTCGGGGTTGGAAGTGGAAGGTCTTCCCCTTCCATCCCCGCCTTGGGGGTGAGGGGGGGTGCACGGGGGGCGCGCTAGCGCTCCCCCAAGTTCCCCTGTGCCTTGGACGAGGTCACCTCTTCCAAGGCACAGAAGCGGTTAAATGGGACGACGATAACATGAAATTCCACTCTGATATCCATAACTTCCTCGTTCCCACGCCAAGTATCAGTGATATGGCTTACACTTTCAGCACTTCATCCAGCATGAATGATGCTGTTACCATCAGCAGGAAAGGGAGTGCCTCTGCAAACCTGTCCAGTGCCATTTTAAGACCTGTGGGGAACACATTTGAATTTTATAACAATTTCCTGCTAATTCAAGTTTGTATAATGACAAACAATAATACGTTTATATTACTCTTTAATAGTATCACAAAAATATCCTTGATACCTTGTACCGGGGCATGAAGGGGCGGCGCTGGTGGGGTGGCGGGGAAAAACAATTTAATAATAAAAAAAACACTTACCTGCACTCGCCGCTGTGACGCTCCTCTCCTCCATCGCAGGCACAGGCTCCCAGCCTGCCCTACGGACAATCCTGATGCTGATCAGAGCATGCTCTCTCCAGCCTGGCAACACAGTGCAGGGCTGGAGTGAGCCTACTACGCATGTGGGTTTGGCCGGCCCGAGACGGCTGGCCAAACATACATGCGCAATGATGAGGAGTGCTGTGCACTCCGCCTCACTGCTCATCACCCCTGTGGACCCGCCCCTTTACCAGAAAATGATAATAAACATGGTTTATTATCATTTTCTGGTAAAGGTTTTGCAGCTGCTGCTGCTACTCTGCCCTAACGGAGGAGCTGCCCATGTTGCTACCACTACTACCAGTTTTTCTCTTTTCTAGGTTCACAAAACAGTTAGAATATGTCTTGCCTGGGACCCTAAAATTCCTTAAGATAACATTACATAGAGAGACAGAGGCTGATGTAAGCAGAGAGCAAGAGAAATGTAATAGACAGGAGTAACATAAAGAGAAGAGTCACTTTGCCAAGGGGCCCTTTGGAAGGTGGGGGGGCCCTATGCAACTGCCACTTTCTGCATGCCTTAAAACATCTTTGACAGCAAAAGCAAAGAAACACAAATGATGGACGGTCCTAGGATGCTTGTTTCCAGTCCAGGGAGGACCTGGCTTGGCATTTCGGGCTGGACTGTTCCCATGGGAAACCGGGTCAAGACTGATTTGCATATGGACATGGGTAGCAAAAAAACAATGGATTTAGGCCCAGATCTTTGTACTGGAGGTGAATGTTTGACATTGTTCAGCATTCCGTTCATCACTTGTTCTTTTAGCATTTGCTGCCCCAAGTGGGAAGGGTATGCCCAGACGTGGGTCCCGTTCTCCCCATGCCACTGGAATCAAGCTAGCCTGGCTGATGAAGGGTGATACCCTGAAACCGGTCCTAGGATGCTTGTTTCCAGTCCAGGGAGGACCTGGCTTGGCAGTTCGGGCTGAACTGTTCCCATGGGGAACAGGGTCAAGACTGATTTGCATATGGCTAGGTCCAAACTGGAATGGCATGGGTAGCAAGATCTCTATACGGGAGGTGAATGTTTGACATTGTTCAGCATTCCGTCCATCACTTGTTTTTTTTGCCTTAAAACATCTTTGAGGCTGGCTTGTATGATTTTGCTAATGTGTGCATCCGTGCACTGTGGTCCTGTATGCAGACACCTTTGGGCTCGTAAATGCTTGCATCAGACACAAGTGCTGCCAAATACCTGAGATATCTGATTAGTAGTAGATAGATTTGAGAATGCATAGTATATCCTCAATGGGAAGGAGACCGGAATCTGTAACGATGCTGCTAATGTCAGGGAGTGAATGTGAAATAAATATTTAGTTTGTTGTGAAATATGTTAACGACCCTATCACTTTCTGAGCAGTGTGTTTAATTCTTACTCCTCCCACAAGCATTTTCTCAGTGCTGACTTTTTATTTTCCTTTGCAGCACCCTCATGGGACCGAGATGACTCTCTACAGAACTGTTTATAACTAAGTGTAAGTGAATTTCGGCCCCTGGGTTTACTGCCAGTTTACTACCATCACATTGGCCACCCTCACAGAGGAATACCTTCACACTGATAAATCCTTCAGCTTGACATGGCACTTGCCTCACCCTTCTACGACCTCAGCCTGGCCAATGCACAATTGTAATGGGAGTTCTAGCGAATGTGAGCTCTAGACCCTGTCAAGGCTATAGTGGCATGGCCATGTGGATGTGTCTTTCGTCCAGTTTAGAAGATATCTTTGTAGTGCTGGAGGTTCAGGTGTTGGGGTGTATTCCCGCCATTGCCTCTTCGTTGCAGGGAGCTCCATCAGGATACCTCTACTTTCCTAGTTGGGTGCGGTGGGATTGGGGCGCCTATGTGCGGAATGAGCAGCATGTGTTGAGATTTGTTAGTTGTTAATATTACTCCTTGTTGATTGAAATAAGTGGGGTTCGGCCTGGCAAGTATCGTAAGGATATGTAGCCCCATTGCTTACACTGCTCAGACAAGAAAAAAATCTTAATGTTTTTCTCTTCTGTTTTTTTTTTTTTTTTTTTTTTTTTGTCTTACAGTTTGGTCGCCTCTGTTCAGTACTTCCTTTGGGCAAGAGTGTTTCTGGTTCCCCTTTTCGTTCCTTGCAACACAGCTTCCTCTAAGCTCTTGCCTCGGCTCTTGGGATGGTTGTCTCTGCAGTTCTTGTTCCTCCCCTTTTCCCTGGATATTTTTAGAATATCCTCATGGGCTTCCCACTGGCAAGGGAGGCGGACTGTAGTGGGTCTGTGTAGGACCAGCTATGAGCCTGCATAGGCTAATATGCAAACGAGTATTTGCCCTCTGATATTAATAAACCTTAAAAAACAATGTTAGTTTAGTAGCCTTTCTTCGGAATTTGGCGCCCTCCTCATGTTATAGACTCGGAGGGGGCTTTTCAGTGCCTTTTGGGGTTTGGGTGGGAATAAATTCCCTTCACTTTCTAGACTTGATCCTTATAACTCCTCTGCTCACCCCTTGACATCATTCCTGCCTCCTAACCCTGCCCCCACCTTTCCATGGACACCTTGAATCCGCTGAGCCCTGCAATGGAGGAGAAGGAGGAGCCCCCAGCGGCCGCCTTGCCCTTGGACCTCTCACTGCCGCCGGGGTCAGCCTCACTCGAGGAGCGGGAGCTCCGTGGCAGGGAGTTCCCTTCTTGGGAGGCGTTCTGCTCTTACCTCGAATCCTGGTGTGAGCAGAAGGCGACCATCTTCATCATCCGGGAATTCATACCACTGAGCCGGTGCGAATGGGCGGCAGATCTGATGAGCCCCGAGGCGGTCGCGGCTCTCAAATACAGCTACCTCCGGCTTGCCTGCAAGGGAAGGAGACGGTCCAGGAAACTGGATCCTGGGTAAGGCCAACTTGAGGTGCTGACACTTACAAAGATGTCGGGTTCTTAACTACTAAACTCTGGCAGTCTTATGCATATATTAATAGATGGGTGCTATTATGGGCTGGTGGAATTATGTGACAAAGGATAACTGAGTAATGAGCGGGGCTATTCAGATTATGTGAAAAGGAAAGCACTCTGTGCAGCATTTTCTGTTATCACTTATGATGTACCTATTTTATCCTTTATCACACGTTGCTATCAAATGAATGTTCGTGCTTTAAAAATATATGGGTTCCTAGAGAAAGAAAATAGACACATTTAGCAGATCATAAGCAAAATGTTATTCCCCAACAATTATTTTGTGCTGCTGTATAACATGCTATTCACACTGCCCTGTATATTATTGGTCGAACGTTGCTAGTTGTGTTTTTTTTATTTTTTTTATAAAGGCTACGTTTTAGTTTCGAGGTGGCTTGTCCTACCTCCCCATAGGCCCACAATGTACTACTACACAGACTCCACCTCAGGTTGTTTTTTTGCCATTGGTTTGGGCATCTCTTCACTCCTGTTATTGCTGCGCCACAAAATAAAATTTTGACGTCAGAGGATCAGAGCAAAGATATTGCAAGACATGGAAGATGCATTGAGGCCTTCCGACTGACCCCGGGGAAGGTTGCATGAAAATGCCTTGCAGTGGGGGAGGGAGATGGACGGCGTACGGTACTTCTATATTGTACCCCTCATTCAGTTGTGAAGTCTTGTGGTCATACTGGCAGCGGGTCTGTAACCTCTTTGTCACAAGTGACCACAACGAAAGCACTTGCCCAGAATGTAAAACCTTTTCAGAGAAGACCACTAGGCACCGATGGAAGAGAAGGTGAGCGCACTGTTTCTCAGTGCAGCACCAAGCCACTCTGGAGACCCCATCTGCAGAAGAAGCTGAAGGAGCGGACTCTTGACAATGAAAAGCAGGGGTCCTCGGTAGCCTGGATGCTCAGGAGTGGAGGTCCACCTATGTGTCCTCGCGTGACTCCAGAGACCAAGAGTCTCCAGTCCGCTCCACAAAACCTGCACCCAGGACTAGTACCACACCTCGTATTTCAGGCCTCACACAGAGGCCTCGGCTGAACACCAAGAATTTTCCTCCAGGGTATTGATCTCAAAACCCGACTCTGCTTCATCGCAACAAATATCCCAAGAGCTCCGTGGCCTGATCAAAGAGCCTCTCGTGAAAAAGACCATAGAGACTGCTTCTTCCACGGTGGACTACACCGCTCAATGCTAAAAGCTGCCTTCGAAGCAGATAGAAAAGCGTTCAGCTTTCGGCGCCATGAACAAAGTCGAGCGAAGACATCGACTACACAATATCCTCAGCTCAAGAAAGAGAGCTGCCTGATAGTGGGCAGAGGGCAATTTACCATGACCCAAATGCGGGTCACATTTTCACTCTGCCCCTTCACTACATCCTGACACTAAATGCAAGTTCACTTTCAAAGAGGCTGTTCCTCCGGAGATTAGAGAACTCCACCCCTCCCCATCCACCCCAATTCCTAAGAAAAGGCCAGACAACATTCTCCTCATCACCACAGGTATTCCCATTGCACTCTTTGTGCCAGGCTGTGACCAAGACCTCCCAACTGACCCACTGCCCATGTATCGGGGCCAAGAACCAGCGACCAGCAGGAAGACATTCGGCTTGACTGCAGAGCAAAGCTGCAAGGCAACTTGCCTGTGGAGCTCTGTTCTGCTAGGACTTCTTTGCCAGAGGACACCTCTGAATGCCACGCAGTGACCGAGAGGTGGTGCACGTAATATACCACACGGTTTCTGTCCTTGCTGAAGTCTATATTGAAGTGCTCCGCTGGCAGTTACAACGATCCTGCAACGCCAAGGGTGGAGAAAATATTTTAAGATTGCACCACAAAATCATTTGTTTATCCTTGGGCATGTACCATCTGGCTCTCACACCCTACACACAGCATGGAAAAGAGCCCATATGCAGGGCACAGAAACCTTTCCCCTCCTAATCAGTAGAGTGAGTATGGATTCTACAGGAAAGCTGGTCGCAATGGGCGCAGAAACTCCGTAGTGCAATGCTAACTTCATGGCCCTCCTGGCTGGGTATGACAGACATCACTGGTAAGAGACGGCACAACCACTTAAGCAACACACAGAGGAAAGAGCAAGTAGATTGCGAAGGAGGCAAAAATATTCTTCAGTGCTAACATCCAGTGGTGCCTTAATGCAGCAGATGCCGCCTTTAGGCAAGTACATACCAGCATCATCGTATGACCTGCTTGGCTCAGAGTATCAGCCTTCCACCCTAAGCCCATCACCACAAGAGAACGAGATGCTTGAAGAAGTTAAAAATGACTCAGAAACTGTTAAAGCAATGAGTGTCTGGCAACCTCAGCCAAGAACGGTGTCTGCAAATCTGAGCAGGATACAAACCACTGTCCACGGTGTCTGCACAACAACAGTAGCCGGATATATATATATATTTTTTTGGAAGGGCAGCAGCAGCGAGACAGAGAAGGACGATATCATAGAGGTGCCCAAGACAAGGCTATTTACCAACGGGCACTTTCTTACCCCTGCAGACCCAATGCCTGACTGGGAAGACTGGGGCTATACCACCCCCAATGTGAGCATATACCAGCAGGTAAGTGGGTACCCACCCCACCCGATCCCATACTCCGCCATCATACCATCAGCAAAGATTACTGCCAGTTGTTGTTTAAGATGTGCGCCTTCTCAAAAGAGAAAAATACATTTTTTTCCAGCACGCCAGAGATCTACAAGTCTCTTCACTGTATTTCCTAATTACCAAGAGGGACTGAGTATTATGGCTGATCCTCAACCTCACAGCACTCGACAGCTACATTACGCCCATTCATTTCAGAACAACTATGATGCAGGGTGTCATTCCCTTCCTCAAGGTGGGAAACCATAAAGCAGCCCTCGGTCTCCAGGATGCCCACTTGCACATCTCTATACACCAGACTCCCCGCCAGTAGCTTGGATTTGTGGTAAGTGGGGCTCGCCACCCATTCAGAGTATTGCCATTCACGGTTACTACAGCACTGAGTATCACCACACGTCAGGCTGGCGCCCCAGGCACAGCTACATTCATGTCATGCTCGTAAAGGGGACCAGTCAAGTGCAATCCTCAACCACACTCTACAAACATTCTACCTCTTCACAATCAGTCAAAGGATGTCACACCTGTGTCCTGAACAAATCCAGGCTTCCTTGGGAGTGACGCACCGTGCAGAAAAGGATGAAGCTTACCTCAGCGCCAAGAACGAGTCTTTGCATTTCAAAGGCTCCTTCCCCTTTTCCCGTCATCATGCCCTCTGGCAGTGAGAATGATAGTGCGACTGATGGAAATGATGGTATCAAGAATTTCACTACCGCAAGGTTGCACATGCACCTCTTCAGGAGTGTTTTTCCATTTGTGTTCACTAGCGACTGGAAGAACTTGTGTTGGTGTAGCCCCGTGTTCAGCATAGATGGCAGTGGTGCAGCAACAACAACTTGTTACTGGATAGCCCCTTTCTCGATCTACAACTGCAGATAGCAAAATTCAGACATCTCCTTCGTAGGTTGGGGGTTGATATAGGTTACCCCCACAACCCAGGGCAAGTACTTCCTACAATGTCATCTGCACATCTGGTTGAACTCATGGTAGCAGAGTTTGCCTTACAAAGCTTTTCAGATGAGTATTCACAACAAGGTGGTCGAACAGACAATATCACTCCCATGTACTAGGTATAGAAACATGGGGTCATGCAGTCAATGCAGTTGTCCAGGCTTGCACAGACAATCCAGTGTCGAGCAATTAATCATCAATTAAGAAGATGAAAAACCTTCTGAATAGTGTTACACAGCTAAATGGAAAAGATTTGTACACAGCTGTACTAATCGCAACATATAGACCTTAAGGGCAAGGTACAAAATATTATACCCAGTTGTACACCTTCAAAAAATGATGCCTTACAGATTAGTGCATTGGGGGCAGTAGCTGCATACCTACAAAACAAAACTCCCACCACCCCCTTCTGAGATTGCCACCAGCCAAGTAATGGGCCATGAATGTTCACTCTTCTAGTGTTATGTGGCTCCATTTCTTTTGTGTCACCTGCAGATTCTCTCATGGAAGATGGCTTTCCTAGTCACTATGGTCTCTCCTAAGAGAGTCGGTAAACTCCACGTTTTATCAGTGGAAGAAACTTTTTATACGGGTGTGCAAAGATCGAGTTTACCTCAGGGTGCAGCCTAATTTCTAACCAAAAGCAGTCTTGATATTTCTTGTCAACCATCCCACTGATGTAACTTCATTCTTTCTTCTACCACAGTCGGTCGGGGAAAGAGTGCTACATACCCTAGATGCTAGAAGGGCCATGATGTGCTCTGCGGATCATGCTCAGTCCATTGGGAAGGCCAAGCAGCTGTTGGTTGCTGTCGTAACCTCTGCAAACCCATTTCAATAAGCTATTGACTTCTGCAGTGTATTTAAGTCGTGTTGTACAGCAGCCTGGCTGTGCAGCATGGCTAAACATAAAATTAGAAAAAAGTGATATGGCTTGGCTTAGTGCTGGCTTTTTTTTCATGTGTGACGGACAAGCAAAGTGGGGGAAAGGTTGGAGGGAAGAACAAACCGGGACAATGGGTGAGGTATAGGGAGATGAGGGCAGCAACATGGAATGGGAGGTCGGGTGCGAGGGGGAAGAAGCAACACGAAAAGGGGACCGTCTGAAGGGGAAGAAGCAACACAGGGAAGAAGAAGAAATAGTACCTCAATCACAGCGCAAACAGGGGACTGACCCTAATCAAGAGGAACTGATCTGGGCTTGGCGTATGCTCAAGAAAAAACAATGACACCCGACACGTGTTGGCCGATTAGGAGGAAAGAAAGAAGAGTGACAACGAATGGTAAGCAGTGGGTGGACTCCAAGCACTTTATTGTAAACAATACCCATCGCCGTGACAGCACATGTGGTTGGCAGGAAACACCTGAAAATCAAGTCAGTAGTGAATAGCATCCAGATGTGTTCTGCCAAACACGTGCCACATTCTGTACCAAAAGCACATTCCACTCACATTGTCCAGGGTAACATCCCACTGGCAGAAACATTAAACTGCTACCTGGTCATCTGCTCACACATTAGCTAAGCATTACTGTGTGGATATTCGATCCTAAGAGGCGGCATAAGTTGGGTAGCTAAACTAGAAAGCATTTTCAATGCAACAGGTCTGGCATTTGCTCGAGTTAGAGCTGTTAGCGGTGTAAAGGAAGAAAAAAAACGCAGCGTGGAAAATAAACAGATAAAGTAGTCTGGACCCCAGGATCAAAATATCGAGCCTCGTATGTTTCTAGTAGTTTACCAGTGCTGCGTAGGTGGGCTAAACACCGGAAAAGGTATGACGTATGCTTGCCTTTCACAAATGAAAGCAAGCGGATTTTAAAAGGCAAGCCCACGAACCAATGTAAGTGACTGACGTGACATGGGTGTGGTTTGAAGCCCAAAGAGAGATTACTGAATGGACTGAGCTCTTTGCGCTTGCCCGTAAAAACACTGCTCCACAAGTCTGCATTTTTACTTCCATCACACAGCTTTAGGGACTTGATTTTCAGTCTGTGAACAGCGTGTGATTTGCAGCAGCCCATGCTGCTAACAGAAAACATTACTTACATGTAACAATTGGTTTGTAGCCTTTAAAGCTGTAAATTGATATGTGCCCTACCTACCTCATTGATTGGAGCGCTGGTTACATATTTTATGCTAACCATGCATATTTCTTCTCCAAGTCAGACTCTGTACCACTTCGCATGTACACGCAAATACCTACCAATAGGGGAAAAACACAACTTGAGGTGAAGCCTGTGTCCTGACAGACTGACGTGAATCAGCCCTGGTGCATTGTGGGGTTCAGCAGAGGAATCAAAAGGCACCTCAAAACCTCTTTAAAGAAAAATAACTTTTAACGTCTAAGCCAAACGCTATATTGCGGGAGTGTCCGCAGGATCTGGATACACAATACTGGAAACAGATCGTTACAGGTTAGTGATGTTTGTTCTTTTTATTTAGGAATGTCCTTTCTACCTTATATAGTTACATTGTGTAAAGCTCATGCAGTGCTGGGTTTTGCACATATGTTTGGATGAGGGAGTTGCATAGCATTAGAACCAGGTATCTTTTTGTGTCCCCCGAAGCATTCCTTATCCAGAGGAAAAAAAAGGCATTTTCGGTTCTTTGCCAGTAATGTACCACTTGTAGGTCTAGCTCAAAGACCTCTGCTCTACCTTGCCTTAAAAAGCTGCCTTCTGTGCCCTGGGTTATAGACACTGTATTGCCTCCTTAGCTCAGATAATGCAGGACTGCAAATATTTTGTGGTTTTAGGGAAGGCACAACCACTTGAATCACCCCCTAGCAGGATGGGGCTTCATCTTGTCACGGTTTGCAGCTCCTTCTTTTTCCAAGACAGTGGCGGGCTTAGAGGGGAAGGCGATAATAAAGGGTGTTGTGAACTGAACCCTGCCCGTAATGGAGATGAAGAGCTTATTTCAAAGTACAGGCACATTCTAGGGATATTTATTGCCCGACCAGTTTTGTTCAGTCCAGGGTATTGCTACAAGGAAGTCAGGTCGAATCAATCAAAACGTATGCTCGCTGAAAGTCCTAACTTTAACCAGTTCTATGCAGAGTATGCGTTTTCATTGGAGGGGACGGTGCAGACACCAAAAGATTAAAATGGGATATCTATTGAGTGTGTGGGGAAGAGGGGCAGTAAACGTCTTGGGCGCTAGTAGAGAATAAAGAAAGAGAACTGATTCTGGTCATTCATTCTCAAGAGTAGCTGTAGCCTGAAGGACAGTGGTCTTCATACTTTTAATGCCGAGCGACTCCACCCCCACCCGTGGAAAGAAAATCTTCAGCCCACCCGCAGAATTTTTCACTATCATTTTATTAAGTTGACAATGTTTAAGTATGTCTAGATTTATTTAAACATTGCAGTTATGTTGCCTTTTTTAAAAATGCAATAAAATACACAATTGCCAAACATACTATTCTGGTGCTGCAGGCCCTACAGAGTTGTAAAAGTATCGACAGTGTGGTTCTTAGAAGTGGGGGTGAGGTAGGGTTTTTGAAAAGTATTTGGAGTCCCTTACCTTTTGACACACACTCCCTGCTTGGATATAAATGGCAAAACATGTTAGTGATGGCCCATTACAGAGCGTGTTAGTGTTGGTAATTATTTCCCGTTTAAAACAAAGCACTGACATCGCACTAGTGCTTCTTTTAGCCAGAGCCCCAACAAAAAGTTTATCAGTCCCTATGTCAGTGTGAAGTTTAGCAGAACCACAGAGTGGCGGCAAAAGCCAAGCAGAAACTGAGCATACTTTAGAGCATGGGTACTCACAAACTTTTTCTCGGGGGCCAAAATTGCAGTATGGTTTGCGGCCGAGGGCCGCACTGAAGTGACCGCGGGGGCGGGGCTTAGAGGGGGAACAACCACCCCACCCCCTTTTTCAAAACAATGCCCCTACCCCAGTAACACACACAACGCGCACACATACAGCGCCATCTGCTCTCACCTCTACCCCAGTAACACACACAGCGCGCACACATACAGCGCCATCTGCTCTCACCCCTACCCCAGTAACACACACAGCGCGCACACACAGCGCCATCTGCTCTCACCCCTACCCCAGTAACACACACAGCACCATCTGCTCTCACCCCTACCCCAGTAACACACACTGCGCCATCTGCACACAGCGCCATCTGCTCCCACCCCTACCCAAGTAACACACACAGCGCCATCTGCTCTCACCCCTACCCCAGTAACACACACTGCGCCATCTGCACACAGTGCCATCTGCTCCCACCCCTACCCCAGTAACACACACTGCGCCATCTGCACACAGCGCCATCTGCTCTCACCCCTACCCCAATAACACACACTGCGCCATCTGCACACAGCGCCATCTGCTCTCACCCCTACCCCAGTAACACACACTGCGCCATCTGCACACAGCGCCATCTGCTCCCACCCCTACCCCAGTAACACACACAGCGCCATCTGCACACAGCGCCATCTGCTCTCACCCCTACCCCAGTAAAACACACCGCGCGCACACACACAGCGCCATCTGCTCTCACCCCTACCCCAGTAACACACACACACAGCGCACGCACACAGCGCAATCTGCTCTCACACCTACCCCAGTAACACACACTACATTAAAAACAAATAAATAAATAACCAAAGAGCCTTACCTGACTCAAAGCACTGTAAAGATGCCACAAATGTGGAACAGCAGGCAGGCAGGCGGGCAGCAGACGTGGAGCCGGTGACAGGAAGCAGACGACCAAAGCCCCATAAAAGTTAGCTGCAAGCGCTGACTTTTATGGGGCTTTGGCTTCCAGGATCGTCAGGGCAACGCCATAAACAATGGCCGCCGTATGTAAACATAGAGGAGGGCCGCGGGAGCATGCTCCCGCGGCCCTCCTCTATGTTTACATACTGCTGCCATTATGATGTGGCGTTTGGTGTGCGTCTCGCGGGCCACCAAGCTAGGTCCGTGGGGCCGGTGGCGGGCCGTACTTTGAGTACCGTTGCTTTAGAGGCATTGCGCTGGCATGTAAGGCAGTAGTACATGATGCATGTAACGGGCTAGTGTTTTGTAACATGCACAGTGGTTTTTCGTAAACATCTGTGCAACTTTGTTTTCATCTTGTCCTACCAAAGTGACAGTTTTCTTGCCACACAAACTGAAAATAAAAAGTAAAACAGTTCACGTAAGTGAGCCGATTCAAAGGCCTCCGCCGCCATGAGCGTGAGTGCCAAGGAGAGACGCAAAAGGAAAAAGAAGCTTGCGTGCAGTCAAAGTTATCGGCAAAAGTGCAATTATCCATGAAACCGGGTCGATGGCCAAGGCGGTAACAAACTCCCCCCACCCCAAGGAGGGATAAACGTAAAGCATTTACCAATGAAGACAAAGGATTTTTGAAGAGCAAGCTCACGAATGAGTAATAGTGAAGGGTGTGCAGTGGGCGTAGTTAAGAGCCCAGATACATACCAACATGTTGGAAAAGCAGTGCTTGCGCGCTGCTATGCTCAACCTAAAAATGAAAGGAATTGGAGTGTAGAACTGAAAATTAAACTATATTGCTGTAAATGTTTGGGGAAATGTGAAATTGCATGCCCATATTTTCAATGTACCTTTTATACTTGTGGCTTCCTAAATACATTTTAGAGAAATTGTAGTTTTGTCACCATTTTTGCAAAGTTTTCTAGGGGCGGGTGATCGAATCCACTTCCTTCCTGTCACCAACAGCACTGAGACAGCCAGGTTTGCTTTGCCGACGAAGAAAGTATTGAAATTTAGGGAAGAAATCTATGCTCTACCAAATTCCAGGTTCACCAGGAGCGGCTTGGCTTCCTGTGTCCCAAGTGACCTTTAAGCTTTATAGTCTGGAGTGTGAGACCCTGCTTCCCAGGCTGCAGTCCATTCGTTTTAGGGACTGTGAATCTTACATTTTATACTACTGAAACGGACTCCCTCTTTGTTTTTGTTGTTGCTGGTTATGGGATGAGAGGCAGTTCCTTGGTGCTCCTCCTATTCATCTGAGTGTGTTGATCTCTGCAGTGGTTGAGGAATGTTCTTATAATAAGAGAAGTGTCCCTTTTTTTTTTTTTTTACTCACATTTTGGTTCCTGCGCTTCAGCGCTACTTTCCAGGGATCCAGTTCCCTACCCAAAGCTTTTCACACATTACTGCTTTAAGTTACAGAGAGATGGATTTTATATGGATGCCTTTTGAGTGCCCCTCTGTCTGCAGGCAGTCACAAGAGTTTTTCTGACGTAAATCATATGCTCATTGTGGCAGGAGTCCTCTGAAGCGAGGTCTAGTCAGACACCGCAACCCTGGGGGCGCGGGGGGGATTGTGGATGATCTGTAAGAGCCACCGTATATTGAGGAACGTTCTACGTCCCGTTATGAATCCAGATTCATTGTCATGGACCAGTGTGCCAATCAAGGGGAGCAGTCTGTTGACAAATACCTTTCCCAAGTGTTTGTACTCATGGTTGAGAAAGGATAGTGTACGGTATGACCGTACATCCAGTGGATCTCATCCCGGTTTGGGGAGGACCACTATCAACGCATTTCATTGCGAGTCTGGGAGTTGACCACACGATCTGGCTTCTATAAACACTTCTGGGTTAGTAGAGCAGAAAATGTGGCATAGTATTTGGCTGGTAGCCCTCCCATTCCAGTAGTTCTATTTCTGGCGATCTGGGCTACTGCCGCTTTGACCTTGTCCAATCAAATGCGTTCTTTCGGATGGGCCCTCTGTAGTGGGGACAGGCGAGGTAATGGGAGTATATTCATGAACCCATGTAGCAGTTCGGGGGAAGGGATATCAAGCCCCGTACAGAGTGCGGTAGTAATCTTGGAATGCATCATTAATATCAGCCTCCGAGGGGGACAGTGAGCCATCATCTCGTCTGATGGCTCCAAGTGGGGTTCGTTGCTGGTCTTGCTTAACCAACCATGCTAGTAGTCTGCCCAATCAGTTGCCCCCTGCATGTAACATGGTCAGTCAGTGTTTGTAGTCATGCCAACCCAATCGCATTTCTGCTTCTCTATACTGTCCACATCGGAGTCTGAGACACTCAACCCCTGTCTCTTAGACAGCCACTGCTCTCTCTAAGGGGCACAGTTCTCTCTTTACCGTTAGTAATTTGTCTTGCAATACTCGTTGGACCCCTCCTCACCCCCCCAGGGTGTTAGCTATGCAATGCCCCCATACCACTACTTAGTGTGCGTCCCATTCTGTTGCCCTGAAAGGGAGGGGAGTCCCTTATTAAGGTCAAAGTCTTCACTGAAAGGGGGGGGTCTAATGATGCTTCTGTCTGAAGCTGCCAGGTAGGAGTTTGCAGGCGCAGTCTGCTCCATAGCAGGACTATTTGCATTAGGTAATGGTCCAAGAACGTATGGGACAGGTACTCTGATCTGGTAACCAATGGACCCAGCTGTTCAATGCAAAGTATCAAATTGAGCCTTGTATGGAGGTCATGAACCAGGGAATAGAATGAATATTCAGTGTCTGTCAGGTGCCCCAGTCACCACACATCGTATAGGTGCTTTTGTGTCAGCCAAGTCCGGAAGTACTGCATTGTCCTGACACCCGCTGTACCACACAAAGGGGGAAAACAGAAGTCCCAAACCCCATCTTGGACACAGTTAAAGTCCCCACCACAGAGGTCCAGCGCTGCTGGATCACAGAAAAGGACATAAAAAAAATATATTTGATTGAAATGTTGTGCGTAGATCTCTACAGGTGTTCGCTGGGCCCCATTTAAGTGTCGCTCTGCACCACATGTCTGCCCCTCTGCATGCACGCTGTGACGATCTACTACATATGGGACCCCTGGAGCGATCCATATCAGCATGTGCGAACGCTGATGAGAATGTGCCATGGACCTGTCCTCGCCATTTCGCACACACACTTTGGAGTTCTGTGGCCTTGAAATGCGTTTCTTGCAGCATGGCGATATGTACACAAGAGCGCTTAAGGTATGCATAGATTTATTATGTTTAGCAGGGGTTGCCATGCTGCGCACATTCCATGTTACCACAATAAACGGTGGGGTAAGATTGTCAGTACGTGTTCTCACACCATGTAACAATAGTGTGTGTGCCAGGTAATGGGCCATGTGCTCAAGGTGAGCACATATTTACGATTGCTCGCAGGTAAGTAACGTGTCCCTCACTTCCACCAATGCGCACTCAACAGTATGTGTACAAAGCCTTCACATACACAAACTTAAAACAACAAACATAACACTGCCATCGTATTCCCACAGGTCAGGTTGACATTCAAGTCCCCAGCCAAAGGCCCCTTAACAAAAACCATAATCAAAGAAACCATATACTATGGGCAAAACATGTCCACTTTGGAGTCTCTCTCTGTGGAGCGTGGAAATACCAGTGTTCACTGTCCTCATGGCTTATGCCCGATACAGAGAATCCAGCATCCAGCCCTCCCAAACTTGAAAGCTCAACTTAGAAATGCCCAGCCACACCAGCAGGCATCTGTATTATAATTCATCTGCAGACCGTGGGGTAATTTTCGGGCATTCGTAGATGCTAGCTTTGGATGACTGAGATGTCTGAGTCAAACTCCGGGTACTCAGTACGTAGAAGAGCAAAGAGTTAGTGCTGTACTGCGGGGCCTCGGTCACTGCTCGCCCCTACTTCACTAACACCTGATCCCAGGATGGTTTTGTTCTGGTGGGCCCCTGCTTGCGTTGTCGAGGTCTGGGAACCAACCACTCCCTGGCACTTGAGTCTTCCAGTGGGCCCTGTGTCGGTCCATTGGCATGCAGCCAGGTCCACACGTCTTCAGGGGAGGGGAAAAATGTGGGTCGTCTCTCTGTCAATCACTCAGAGCTTCGCTGGAAAGAGAAGCACATACTGAAAGTTCAGCTCGCAGAGGCATTGTTTGACCTTTGTGTAAGAGCCGCATAGTAGCTGCACCTCCATCATGAAGTCAGGCTACTCTTTGATCACAGAGTTTTCGTACTGCCACGGTCCTTCGTGCTGAACTGCAAGTCGTGGTCGTTATGGTTGAGATTGGTGCTATGGGTAGCCTCAAGATGGCGAAGTGTGTCCAGGGTCCGGTCCGAGGAAGTAGAGGAGAACCTCAGCTTGGTGTTACTTCGGGTAGAGGTTTGGTGGTCTTTGGTTTCACCATCATTAAGTCCTTTCAGTAAAGACCCCAGAGGTAGTACAGAAGCTCTGTGGCACACGTTTGCAGGTGTGTGGCAGGAGAGCAGATAGTTGCTCTGTTAACTCTCCAGTGTCTATCTCCTGATTGTCACCAGGTACAGTCAAAGCCACTGGCCCTTGCAACAGAACTCATGTATTCCAGAGCGGGGAGTGAGGTATGCACGTCTCGGGGATGTTACCTGGTACTAGGCGCAGCAAGCCAGGCATTGGTGGGTGGGCCAAGTCGACAAGGTCGCAGTAGGCACTTTCGCTGTTGTTTTGCAGTCCAGGCAGCATGTGGGCTAAATCGCAGTGCAACATGCAAACCCACAACCAGGAGTAATCAGTCTGTAGGTTCGAAGTGCAGAGCTACTACTCCAGCTGGTAAGAATCAGGGGAGATAGATGTCGGGGGGCAAGCCGTGTCCAGGAGTAGAGCAGCTCAATATGCAGTTCTATCATTCGGAGGGGCAGTAGCAGGCCGTTCTCTATTGCTTGTGCCCCCAATGTCACGCGATGGAGGCTTCTAAGTGATCCCTAAATACTGGGTTCCAGTGGTCACACAGCTCCTAACCGGCCATGGTCAGACGGGGACACGCAAGGTAGGCTCAGGGCATCAGGAGATACGGGCCCGAGGTAGTAGGCACCAACGGTAAGGACTCACCCCAGTGCCTTCTTTCAGTCGTACCAGCGAGTAGCGCAGTCTCTCCTCCCTCCTGCGGTCACCAGCTCCCCAGAGGTCTGGGCGCCGCAGTGCCGCTCCAACCAAGTGGCGTTGTTCACGTGCCCCGTGGTAGTCGGTGACCATTCAAGGGTTGCCGAAGTAGTGCATCGGTGCCCTCACACCTTGTGTTGGCAGGATCGGGCCGATGAGCCACACTGGGGGTGCCTGACGGCTGAAATGCACCCCGGCAATGTCGACCGTGGTGTGGGTCACTGCCAGCAAGGAGAATAGCAGTGACCCACACCGGGTCGACATCGGCATAGAAGGCCCTGTCCTAGGCCTCCGATCTTGGTTGTGGGACTCCTCCTCATCGGGCTATGGCGACGGTCGCTCGTCAGCCTCACAGTTGGCAGCCCTTGATAGAGGAGGCAAGCGAAGTGGTTGTGAGCAGCAAAAAGTGGCTGGGTGGGGAGGATAAAAGGAGGAATTTTGTTTGCGCCTGCCACGATGCTCACTAAAGTGTGTTCGATGCGGCTGCCATCTTGGCCACTCTCCCCTCCCTTAGTATCCCTTAATACTTCCCATCCCTATACCCAAACTACTCGTTAATGCCACATTTTCAAAACCCTTACTACTACCCCGTAATGCTGCCTTTCCCAGAGTCCTAAAAAACGCTTACTGCTGCTTAGTAGTACCCCTAAAAAACACGCACTATCCCTTAATGCTACCCACCCCTGAACTGGGTAAAATAAACCTCTAGACTACTCCTTAATGCTGTTTTTCATGGAACCCTAGAAAACCCTTACTAGTCTCACCAATAAAGACTCTGAACACTGCTACTCCAGCACATTGTATTACTTTCCAAGAGAAGAAACTGTGCCTTATCATTGAGCTTAAGAAAGCTATGGTCCACCCACCACTGGATAGCCCACAAAGAATCTCAGTTTTATCATAGAGCTGGAACAATTTTCAGCCAAAAGGATCACCTCCTGCTTATCATCAGTACAGAACATGTTGCAACCAAATACTCTAATCTGAATGGAAAGATGCTGGACACACATGGTGGATAATATCAGGCACAGTAATGATCCCGGAGGCACACTACACTGCACGGGGACACTTTTTAGACCAAAACGGCAAGAGCTGATTTTAAGAAAAGACATCAACAATGCCAGAGTACCTTGGACACTCAAATCTGAGCACATTGTTAGCAGATGGGTGTGATCTATAGTGTCAAACTTGGTAACCTTCATGACCGTTTCTGAAGCTGTTTCTACTCTAAAACCCATTTATATAGCACATTCTTCTTCTCCTGGAGGGCAGAGAGCAATTTTGTGACCAGCTTCTCTAGATTTTATTGAAACTAATGTGGGGGGTCATGCATAACTGTAAGGACAAGTTGAAGAAGCAGAGGGGACAGTCATCTTAAAACACAGGACAAAAATCACTATGAAGATAAATACTAGAGACCACTTTGCTCTTTTGGTCTTGTGCGACCAGAGAAAGGTAGGACTAGCCTGCATCAGACTGCGAGCTTCAAAAGGACATTTAATCCTGGCATTGAAAGCTTGAATTTAATGGTGATTCAGATGAATTGAATTTTTACAAATGTGGCTTTATAGATGACCCTGATATGTTCAGGTGTTTGTGTGTGTTTGTGGCCTTACCACCTGTGATGCACTACTGGGTATCCTCATCCTTGTTTGTAAGGATAGCTTTGTATTCCTGTCAAGTCTGCCAAATATTAACCATCTTTAGCTTCCTTACAGTTATGAGACGGAGTATGTATCCACAGTGTCTTTTACAAGCCATAGTACATCTTAGTAGCTGTTGAAGGCCTGTAAATGCATTCTAGGAGCTTAAACCAGTTGTGCTACTTTATCACACAACCCTGAAATCCGTCTATTGATTCCTATTGTAGCAAAGAGCAACTTGCAAATCTGTTAGCTTAATTTTATAGGTGATCTGTGGTTAATCACTGAATTACCTCTTAGACTAGTTTGTCCACTAGTGTCCAACTGGAATGCCTTAGGTCTGCCAACAAATGCCTTAACTACTAGCCTGAACAGATGCGAAAGGTTTGGAGGCCAAACTCTTTTTGTGCAGGGCTCCTTATTGTTGAATTTCCTACGGTTACATCATAACACTTAAGGGGAAAATCCTTGAAGACTTGCCTATTCTTTCTGGCATCTGGGTAAGGCAGTCTTCAAGGCGTTCCTCTTCATTTGGCCCTTGACATCTTGACTTTTTGGATGCCTGAGGCCATCATGCTTTTCTGGCCCTTTTCATGTCTCGGTTCTTTTTGGGCTTTGTCATCTTTTGGGACTTATCTGAAGGCAAGCATCCTCAGCATGCCTGATTCTAACTTGACTGACTACTGGGTCTACAGCACCAGATGTTTGCAGAGTACTATCCTGCTACCCACTGTTCTTTAGATGAATCCAGTTGTATTTATACCCCAGAGCTACCAGAGGTTGGTTAGTGTTGCTTCACAAAAACTAGAAATAGATGTACCATCATATATGTAAATGGTAATTTCCCCAGTCCTTATGCCTGGTCCTCCTTTATAATCATCATCTTGAGTGTCTTCCTTGTATATAGCCATCATTCAAAATACCTGACTGGTCAGGTGTCTGGCTTAAAGAGAAACTCTTCCTCTCTTTTCTAGTGTATATCTTGAACCAGTTTGTTCCAGCAGTACAGTCTAATCCAGAAACCTCTTCCCTAGTGGGTATATCTGTCACCTTCAATATACTCATGTGCCTGCTGATGGATCAGACTGTTTGATTTTGATGAACACCAAAGAACCCCAAGAACTGTGGTCCTAAAAATCCCTCGATGACCCAGCATTTCACCAGCCAACCCTTACATTACTGAAAAGTGTCATTAGCTCACTGACTCCCTACATCTCATCAAGTGGGTTTGCTGTTCCAAAATCTTTTTTTGGAGGGGGTGGAATCCATGTGTTTTACCCTCAAAGGCCTGGGGTGTTGCGGGAAACCAAAGTGACGATGGACTGGGATGAGGCCCGAACGATTGCTAGTGGCTGAGATTTTGTTAAGCATTCCTTCTGTGTCTTTTTGGGTCTGGAATTAGCCAAGATCTTTTGTTTTTTTTACTAAAGTTGTGCATATGCTTACTTCTAAGCATTTTCAGCTAGCCCTTTTCATCCATGGGATTTTGTCTTGCATGTTTTTCTTCCACCCTATACAGTATACAGCATGGGGCAATGGGTCAGCCTGTAGGAAAGTACCCTCTTTTTGGCATGGTTACCCCCACTTTTTGCCTGCTGTCAGGGTCTTTGGCTGTGTTCACTGGGATCCTGCTAACCAGGTCCCCAGTGACTGTGCTCTCTCCCTCTAAATTTGGTTGCTTAGGACATAGCACACCCCACAATTGGTATACTGGTTCCCCCATACAAGTCCCTAGTATATGGTACTTAGGTACCCAAGGTATTGGGGCACCAGGGGTTCCCCGTGGGCTGCAACATGTATTGTGCCACTCATAAGAGCCCATTAAAAATGTGTCTGCAGGCCTGCCATTGCACCTTTTCACTACAGGTCACTGCACAAGGTAACTGTAAGTCACCCCTATGGTAGGCCCTCTTAGTCCAGAGGGCAGGGTGCCAGTACCTGTCTATGAGGGCATCCGTGCATGAGCAGAGGTGCCCCTATGAACTCAAGCTCCATTTCACTGGACTTCGTAAGTGCGGGGAAGCCATTTTACCCGTGTACTGTACACTGGTCACCACCTGTGTCCAGCTACATAATGGTAACTCCGTACCTGGGCATGTTTGGTATCAAACATGTCGGAGTCCTACCCCAATACTGTTGCCAGTATTAGGTGTATTCTTCCATGCACTCTGGGGGCTCCTACTAGTCCTCTGGGGTTTTGCGGGCAGCCTGCGCTGCTGCCACACCTCAGACAGGTTTCTGCCCTCCTGCTGCTTCACCAGCTCAGACAGAGGAAGGCAGACAAAGGATTCCCTGTGGGAGCGGGAAGTAACACCCTCTCCCTTGGAAATAGGTGTTACATGGCTTGGGAGAGGTAGCCTTCCCAAGCCACCGGTATGCCTTAAAGGGCACATTTTAGTGCCCTCCTTGCATAAACTGGTTTGTCCCGGTCCCTGCTCTGGGGTGAAACTGGACAATGGAAAGGGAGTGACTCCTCTTCAGGTGTGCTGCGTTGGGCCTCACTGCGACTCCTTTGTCTGCTGCCCCTGGGTCGCCTGTGGGGGACTGCCTCCTCTTCTTGTGACTCTCCCAGCTGCTGAGGGTCACCTTGGTCTCCGATCCTCGGGCTGAGTCCCCTGGACCTTGCTGGTCCTCTTCAACCTTGCAAAACCTTCACTGACTCTTGCATTTGTCAGGACTTGTTGGTGGTCTTCCAGCACCACTGACTGACTGCATCATGACCGCTGACGTGTGGCATCACTTGCGTCACATCTGGAACTCCTCTTCTGCTCCTGTGCTGCACTGCTGACTTCCTTCATCCACTGTCAACCCGGTCCTGCATCCACAGAAGGGTGGGTAGTGGCTCCTGCCACAGCTCGACACTCCAACTCAAACTGGACTTGGTCCTTTTCCTTTGCAGGTCCTCTTCTGTCAGGATCCACCATCGGTTTCTTCCAGTCTTGTCTGGGTCTTGCACAGTCCTGTTCCAAAGTACTACTGTTGGTTTTGAGGGAAACCAGGTCCTTTCTCCTCTCCCCTGTTTTCTGGGGGACACCCTGGTACTTACCTCTTGGGGTTCCTAGTTCCTCAAGCTCCCCTCTACTGATTTCACTTCCTTGGGTGGGGGACTGCCTTTCACAATCTGCTTTTTTTAGTATGTGATTTGGCCCTCCCATAGGACCCTCACTATTTGCTATTGCCTTTACCAATGCCTATTGCATTCTAAGCTATTTCATGATTGCTAAAGTGTATATAGTAGTGTGTTTGTTTACCTCCAGTTGGGGTATTGCCTATACAGTATTTTAGTATTTGTGTTACCATAATAAAGTACCTTTATTTTTGTAACACTGTGTAGTTCTTTCATGTGTGTAAGTGCAGTGTGGCTAAAGTGATATTGCACAAGCTTTATATGTCTCCTAGATAAGTCGTGACTGCTCATCCACAGCTACCTCTAGAGAGCCCATGCTTCCTAGACACTGTCTACACTTCACTAATAGGGGATAGCGGAACTGGTATAAGGTGATAACACCATAGATGCTCACACCAGGCCAGCTTCGTACACAGCACACTTAAGCCCTTGGCGAATTTCACTCTGAGTGTGTCAGCCCACTTCAGCAATATGCTAACTTTGTTGATAGTCTTCTGGGTCAGAGAGACCAGGCGAGGTTTACTCTACTACTTTATGTTTTTGTAGAGAAAAGGGGAAAATCCCTCTTATCTTATCTTTAAAGGGATTCCGGGGCATGTGGGGTTAGAGGAAATGGATCATGGGCTCTAATATGGGCCAGAATAGAGCTACTCCCTAGGAGGGTCATAATGAAGCCATGTGGCAATGGGCTGAAGGGCAGTGTGTTGAGGGGGAGCGGAGGGGCAAGTTGTTTCAGGCTGCCTTAATGAACTCTCCTCCTAGCTCTATCTGTTTCTACTCCCGATGGTGCACCAAAAGTTAATCTTCCTCAGGGGCATTACTTTGCCGGGCTCACTTCTTTGATTTGGGGTTGTTCTCCTAGTTCTGAAAGATGTAGGGATTCTGCACTTGGACATCAAATCTACACTGAGACAGCAAGCAGCACTCTGACTAGCTCATACTAGTGCAGAACGTATCCTACTAACCCTGCCTTAAGCCTCTACCTGGTGGTGCACCAAGGATTAATCCTCCACAGGGACGGTATCCAGCAGGGTTCACTGCATTGATTTTGGGTTGTTTTCCCAGATCCAACATCATTTCACACCTCCAGGGCAGTTTCTAGAAATTCCTTTCATCTCGTGCCCTAGATACGGTAGTTTTTGAAGTAAAGTCTTCTCAGGTGTACTTACCTCATCTTTCAATGCTATTCATGACCCAGAGGAATCAGATCCTTCTTTGCCTTCAGCCGTTCTCCACGTGCCTCCAGCATAACGTTCTGTGATGCCGTCACAGGCCCCCTGCTGCTCCTACTCGCTGTAGAGTATTCCCTCGAGTGAAAACTCTCCCATTTCTACTAAAAAGTCATTGCAAATGTACATACCAAATATTCTAGTATACCATATATCATATTGTTTTGAAAACATACCCAGAGTAAAGGAAATCACTAGCCAATGTATCTCTGGATTACCCCTGCCAAACATATCTTGAACACAAATAACCTTTTTACATTAAGGCTAGTAAAATCTTTAGAAAATCAGTAAAATCCTGTATGTTTTCCCTTTTGAAATACGTCTACAGCAAAAACAAGAACAGAGCTGTCTAAATTATTACTAAATGATGATCACAATAAACGGAAAGAAAATTACTATGGTAACAATAATGGAGACGATTTTACACATTTTTATTCACCTGACTGCTCTCAGATCCTCCAGAACAGCAAAACGTAAATAAATAGCTGGTATGGGTTTTTACTCCGACTGATGGCGACGCTGTGTCCCTGGACCACAGGCAAGAGAACTGCAAGGATTGTCAGTCTTTTTGATCCAAGAAAACTTAACGGGATGAAATGGCACGCCGGCGTGAGATGCAGCGACAAGAGATCGAAGGAACACCAGACATCTTTGGAGAACAAGATGTTGAGTTGGAGTCGGAACCAGAAATACAAGAGACCTTAGCGGCTAAGGAGGAGGCCTTTTCGTTCAAGGATTCTGAGTCAGATGTGGGCACAGTCCTTGAGATGCAAGATCTCCCACCAGTGCAATGTACAGTGAGTAGAGGCCCCCCCCTGTCCTGCCCAAAAACCAGCACCTCGGGTCGAAGCACTAAGCTACTGGGCCACCACTGCCATCAGGCCATGGTCAGCACCCAAAGACTCATTCAGACACCCTGCCATCGAGCTCTACACCAAAGCTTAAACATACCATCTCGGCACCAGGTCAACCAACTCCTGCTTCAGCACTGACCGCTTCAGGCTCCCAGTCGGCACCGACCACCCCGGCGCCAAAAAGACCAGTACAACCTGCCTTGGCACTGACCATTTCGGCTTTAAAACATAGGAGCGCCTCAGTGGTGAAAAAAAAATGAAGATTACACCATCTTTGGAGCTGAGCACCTCCATTGAGCCCATCCTCCATTAGATGAAGCAGCATCTTGATACCAAACAGACACAACTTCAAATGCAGCCACAGACTGGCTGCGTCTTTGTAAAAGCTGTTATTACTACTTCATCAACAAGACAGCTTTCCGGAGAGGCTATTGATGTGCCTGTGTCTCCTGTCAGAAGTAAGAGGATGGATAAAGACTCTGCTGCTGTATACCCTCCTCTATCTACTTCTACTTACGCCACATCCACCACCCTCCCCTCCTCATTCACAGGGTGGCCCTCTTGACATTACCCCTCAGGGATGCCCCAATCTTTTTCAGGTGATAAGGGAATGACACTCACCCTTTCTCACAATACACAGACCCTTGGTCAAACTATGTTGTGGATCCCCACACTGACACCGAACCAGACGTCTACCCTGCCAGACAACCTCCCCCAGATGATACCACCTCCTTTCAGGAGCCTATTGGTAGGGTGGCCACTTACCATTTATCTGCTCATAGATAAGGAGCCCATTGAGGATGATTTCCTCTTTGAAACCCTCTCCTCCTCTCACAGAGCAACACAGTACCTCCCAATGCTGAATGCGGAATTATGAGGCACTCGTAGGATACCTTTAAAGATCCTACTAGGGCACGCATCATTACACCACACGTGATAAAGAGGAGCACAGTAAGAGAGGCCAAGAGATAGTAAGTGGAGGGATAGCTTATCTCTAATAATTCCATCCGCTGTGCTCTAGTTTCTAATGACACAACTGCCAGAGGAATAAACAGCAGCATCCTTTTGCACCAGCAAGTGTGGCTACGCATATCTGGCTTTATGTTTGAGGTACACCAGACCATACTAAATATCCCATTTGACAAAAGCACCTCTTTAGCCCACTGGTCGAGCAAGCACTAAAAAAAGTTACAAAAAAGAATTAAGGAGGACACTGAGGTGGCTATGTCAATGGGTGCCTTACAAACCCCTGCTGCACGTAGGTCCTTTCTCTGGCCATCATATAAACTGGCCTCCAAAACCACAGCCACAGACCTTCGTCCTCCTATCACAAAGGCCAAGGGCAGATATTCTTTTATAGAGGCAAAATATAACATCAGATCAACGGGTGTTGGATATTACACAACCTGATTAATGTCTGGAGCTTATTTCCACACCTCTGAACATTCCCCCTCGCACTCACAAGCTTCCATCTCACTCTGCTCACACAGGAAGTTCAGGCTCTCCTAAACAAAGGAGCCATAGAACCAGTTCCTACACACCATCAAGGGACAGAAGTATACTCCCTGTACTTTTTGATCCCATTAAAAAACGGGTCGTTAAGGCCTATTCCAGATCTCAGGCCTTTAAATTATTACATCCTGTCAGAGCATTTTCAAATGGTAACACTTCAGAATGAGATCCCAATCCTTCAACAAGGCGACTTCCTCTCCGCACTAGACTTGAAAGACCGCCTACTTTCACATCCCTATACATCCAGAACATTGCTAATACCTCAGATTTGTGATAGCAGCCAAACACCACCAGTTCAAAGTACTTCCATTCGGGGTAACTACTGCATCACAGGTTTTCACAAAATGTCTTGCAGTGGTAGCAGCTCACCTGCGCAGGCAAAATATTCACATTTTCCCATATCTAACTGACTTGCTTGTCCTGCGTCCGTTGCAGGAATGCCTAGCACGTCAATGGTCTTAGTCACAGGGTTGTCTGGAGGATGTAGTGTTGGTAGACAGCCGCACTCACGGCTTTCTACAGTGGTGGAACAAAACAACCTGTTAAAGGGGCAGCCTTTTCTAGACCTTGTTCCTCATATCATTCTGACAGTGGATGCTTCACAGAGAGGATGGGGTGCTCATCTTCAGGATCTCATAGTCCACGGTCTCTGGGATCCCAAACACTGCAGTATGCACACAAATCACCTAGAATTTCTTGCTGTTCAACTAGCGCTGAAAGCGTTCACACCTAACCTGACCAACAAACTTGTACTGATCCGCACAGACAATGTGACAACCATGTATTATGTGCAGAAAGAATAGGGAACACATCCTCTACAGGTGTCTCACCTATCGCAGGCGATCTAGCTTTGGGCCATTCGCCACAACATCCATCTACTTGTGGAACATCTCCCTGGGGCACACTACAGTTTTGCTGACCTCTGCAAAATGTGACAAGTCCATGAGTGGGAACTCTACCTACTTTCCAAAGTAAGGGTTCCGAGACATAGGCCTATTTGCAACAAAAGAAAACCAAAAAATGCCCAAAATGTCGCCTTCAGTTTCCCGCACCCTCAGTCCAAAGGCAATGCTCTACAGCATGTTATGCAGCAAAATGGAAACATTTCAGTCTCAGTGCAGGGTATTCTTTCCTACCTTCTTCATTTGCAAAAAGCAAACTTGGCGTACACTTCCATAAGATTACATCTGGCAGCTATAGCTGCGTACCTTCAGAAAATACATCATCTTTCCCTTTTAAAAATTCCAGTCATCAAAGCTTTCATGGAAACACTCAAGAAAGTGATTCCTTCAAGGAAACCTTTAGTACCTTTTGGAATCTTAATATTGTACTCACAAGACTTATGGGAGTACTTTATATTCATGCCCCCTTCAGTTTTTGTCGTGGAAGGTGGTGTTTTTAGTTGCTATCACTTCACTTAAGTGTGTTAGAGAGCTCCAGGTTTTAACCTTGCAAGATCCCCTTTTTGTTTTCCAAATACACAAGGATAAAGAAGTTGTTTGCTCCAACCCTGAACTCCTACCAAAGGTGTATCTCAATTCCACCTTAATCAGTCTATTGAATTGCCAGTCATCTTTCCACAACCAGATTCTGTTGCTGAAAGAACTCTCTATACTCTAAATGTTAAGAGGGTGCTTATGTTCTCTATTCATAAAACTAAAACCTTTAGAAAGACCAAATGGCTTTTTGTTGCTTTTTTTACCACCACACAAAGGCAACCCTATATCTAAATCCGGCACAGCCAGGTGGATTGTAAAATGTATCCAGACCTGCTATGCTAAAGCCGAAAGACCATTACCTATTCCTCCTAGAGTGCACTCCACTCATAAAAATGGAGCAACCATTGCATTTTTAGGAAATATTCCCAAAGCTGACATATGTAAGGCAGCTACATGGCTCACACCACACACCTTCACTAAGCATTATTGTGTGGATGTCTTAGCATGCCAGCAACCTAATGTAGGCCAGGCAGTGCTGCATACACTTTTTCAGACTACTACAAAACCCACAGGTTAGCCACCGCTTTTAGGGGGCACTTCTTTACAATCTATTCAGAGCATGTGAATCTACAGCCACACATGCCTTTAAACAAAAAATGTTAGTCACCCAGTAAGCATCTGTTTGCGGCATGTAGTGCTGTATATTTACATGCGCTCGCCTTCTTCCCCGGACACCTTTGGCCGCTGCAGTCTTCTCTTCAAGGTTATTCTTAATTTGTTTGCATTGACATCTGTCTTTTCTCTTACTCTGCACTCCAGTCTCACTCGCCTGCAGGAAAACAATCTTAACAATGGAGTAGATGCCCATGCACATTACCAGCAAGAGGAGGAGTCACCACACCTCATGACTCAAAAGACTTTTCGAACAAAAATAACTTTTAACCTTCAGGACCAAACACTAGATGGCAGAAGTATGCAGAGCATGTGAATCTACAGCACTACATGCCACAAACAGATGATTACTGTGTAAGTAACATTTTCCTTTCTTGCTTTCCATTTTCTGGCTTTATTTGTTGTAGGCTGTCCAGCTTGAGCTTGGTCCTTCCCTTGCAACTCGTTATTTGCAGTATCCTTCCAAGTCTGTAAACAGGCCTGTAAATCTTGTTCTTATCTCGTAACAATTGCTGTGCATTCAAAGACCAAGGTCAAATGTCAGGCGCTGTCATCCAAGGGCACTTGTTTACTTTACTTTCTCACACTTCAAAGTGAGAAGATTTATGTGAAAATCTTGCTGGATAGTGGAGGTAGGATAGACATTTTGTTTTCTAGCACACAATATTTAAATGAACTCGTAAGTAGTTCAGAATATATCAGAAATAGAAACACAAATGAAGCACATTTTTGTTATTTCTGCAGTGTGCTGGAAACAAATACTGTTCGATGGCATCTGTCGCTGTAGATACGCATGTTTTGCATAGCTTGCCATCTGGTGTTGGGTCGGAGTGTTACAAGTTGTTTTTCTTCGAAGAAGTCTTTCGAGTCACGGGACCGAGTGACTCCTCCTTTTGTCTCCATTGCGCATGGGCGTCGACTCCATCTTCGATTGTTTTTTTTCCGCCATCGGGTTCGGACGTGTTCCTGTCGCTCCGAGTTAGAATCAATACCGCATCGAAGATCGAAGAGCTCCGGAGCCCTTCGGGGTAGTTTTCGATCCCCCGTCGGGGCCTGCTCGGCCCGACCGCGTGTAGAAGAACACCGATGGAACGGACCCCGTTCCGTTTCTGTCCCAAATGCCACAACAAATACCCCTATACAGACCAACACTTGGTCTGTAACCTGTGCCTGTCACCTGAGCACAGTGAAGACACTTGCGAGGCCTGTCGTGCGTTCCGGTCCCGAAAAACACTACGAGACCGTCGAGCCAGAAGACTTCAAATGGCGTCCACGCCGACAGCCCACCGAGAGTTCGAGATACAAGAAGAGGAAGAAACCTTTTCGATACACGAATCGGACTCCGAGGAATTCGACGATCCACGAACCGTGAGTAAGACGTCGAAAACCACTCATAAGAAGATTGTCAAGGCCCAGGGGACGCCACTGCCACCAGGCCATGGCTCCACCCATAAATTCGGTGACCGACCGTCGGCACCGAAAAAGGCCCAAACAGTGCCGAGACCGTCCGACTCCGGTCGAGACACCGGCACGCAGCCTTCTCGGGACCGAGAAAGTGCTGGAGACATACATCGACACCGAGATAGCGGTGTAGACACGGCTCGACGCCGAGACAGCGGCACCGACGAAGATCGACGCCGAGATGTTTCGACTCCGAAAAAGAAAAAAGTCACCTCGGAGCCGAAAAAAGATGCAGACAGGGTTTCGGTGCCAAAACAACCTGCAACCGACCCAGTTTCAGGCTCTTATACAGAAGAGCAATCAATGACCTCCCAAATGCGAAAGCATAGGTTTGAGGAAGACCTGCAATCCACTGATGTAGACCATACGCAGAAACGTATTTTTATACAGCAGGGGACAGGAAAGATAAGCACCCTTCCCCCTATTAGGAGAAAGAGAAGACTGGAATTTCAAACTGACCAAACACCACAAACAAAAATGGTGAAAAAGGTTACTCCGCCACCCTCTCCTCCACCTATAATTCACGTCTCACCAGCACAAACTCCATCACATTCCCCGGCTCACACCACCATGAGCCAAGGTGACCAGGATCAGGACGCATGGGACTTATACGACGCCCCTGTGTCAGATAACAGTCCGGAGGCATACCCTACAAAGCCATCACCACCAGAAGACAGTACTGCATATTCTCAGGTGGTGGCTAGAGCAGCACAATTCCACAATGTAAGCCTCCACTCAGAACAAGTCGAGGATGACTTTCTATTCAACACCCTCTCCGCCACCCACAGCTCCTACCAAAGCCTGCCTATGCTCCCTGGTATGCTTCGGCACGCAAAAGACATCTTTAAGGAGCCGGTCAAAAGTAGGGCAATCACACCAAGGGTGGAAGAAAAGTATAAAGCGCCTCCTACAGACCCTATTTTCATCACTACACAGCTGCCACCAGATTCTGTCGTTGTAGGAGCAGCTAGGAAAAGGGCCAACTCCCACACATCTGGGGATGCACCACCCCCAGATAAGGAAAGCCGCAAGTTCGATGCAGCTGGAAAGAGAGTCGCAGCACAAGCTGCAAACCAGTGGCGCATCGCTAACTCTCAGGCACTACTTGCGCGCTATGACAGAGCCCATTGGGATGAGATGCAACATCTCATTGAACATCTACCCAAAGACCTACAAAAGAGGGCAAAGCAAGTGGTTGAGGAAGGACAGAACATTTCAAACAACCAGATACGCTCCTCCATGGATGCAGCAGACACAGCTGCAAGAACAATAAATACATCTGTGACCATCAGAAGGCATGCATGGCTACGAACGTCTGGGTTTAAACCAGAGATTCAGCAGGCAGTTCTCAATATGCCATTCAACGAAAAAGTACTGTTCGGTCCAGAAGTGGACACGGCGATTGAGAAACTTAAAAAAGACACGGACACTGCTAAAGCCATGGGCGCACTCTACTCCCCGCAGAGCAGAGGAAATTACAGCACCTTCCGCAAAACACCCTTTAGAGGGGGGTTTCGGGGTCCGGCCACACAAGCCAGTACCTCACAGGCAACAACATCCAGTTACCAGGGACAGTACAGGGGAGGCTTTCGGGGCCAATATAGAGGAGGGCAATTCCCTAGGAATAGGGGAAAATTTCAAAGCCCCAAAACCCCTACAACTAAGCAGTGACTCACATGTCACTCACCCCCTCCACACAACACCAGTGGGGGGAAGAATAGGTCATTATTACAAAGCATGGGAGGAAATCACTACAGACACTTGGGTTCTAGCAATTATCCAAAATGGTTATTGCATAGAATTTCTACAATTCCCTCCAAACATACCACCGAGAGCACAAAATTTATCAAAACATCATTCCGAGCTCCTGGAGATAGAAGTTCAAGCACTATTGCAAAAGAATGCAATCGAGTTAGTACCAAACACACAAATAAACACAGGAGTTTATTCACTGTACTTCTTAATACCAAAGAAGGACAAAACGCTAAGACCAATCCTAGACCTAAGAATACTAAACACATACATCAAATCAGACCACTTTCACATGGTCACACCACAAGAAGTGTTACCATTGCTGAAACTACACGACTACATGACAACATTAGACCTCAAAGACGCGTATTTCCATATACCAATACATCCATCGCACAGGAAATAACTAAGGTTTGTATTCAAAGGAATACACTACCAATTCAAGGTACTGCCTTTCGGTTTAACAACCGCACCAAGAGTCTTTACCAAATGTCTAGCAGTAGTCGCTGCACACATCAGAAGGCAGCAAATACATGTATTCCCGTATCTAGACGACTGGCTAATCAAGACCTATTCGTTAATAACGTGCTCACACCACACAAATCAAATCATACAAACCCTCTACAAACTAGGGTTCACAGTCAACTTCGCAAAATCCAACATTCTGCCATGCAAGGTACAACAATACCTAGGAGCCATAATAAACACAACAATAGGAGTAGCCACTCCAAGTTCACAAAGAATTCAAAATTTCAACAACATCATACAACGCATGTATCCAACACAAAGAATACAAGCAAAGATGATATTACAACTCCTAGGCATGATGTCTTCATGCATAGCCATTGTCCCAAACGCAAGACTGCACATGAGGCCCTTACAACAGTGCCTAGCATCACAGTGGTCACAAGCACAGGGTCACCTTATAGATCTGGTGTTAATAGACCGCCAAACTTACCTCTCGCTTCTATGGTGGAACAATATAAATTTAAACAAAGGGCGGCCTTTCCAAGACCCAGTGCCACAATACGTAATAACAACAGATGCTTCCATGACAGGGTGGGGAGCACACCTCGATCAACACAGCATACAAGGACAATGGAACGTACATCAAACAAAACTGCATATAAATCACCTAGAACTGCTAGCAGTTTTTCAAGCACTAAAGGCTTTTCAACCAATAATAGTTCACAAATACATTCTCGTCAAAACAGACAACATGACAACAATGTATTATCTAAACAAACCAGGGGGAACGCACTCAACGCAATTGAGCCTGCTGGCACAAAAGATATGGCGTTGGGCAATTCACAACAAAATTAGCCTAATAGCACAATTTATCCCAGGGATTCAGAATCAACTCGCAGACAATCTCTCTCGAGATCACCAACAGGTCCACGAATGGGAAATTCACCCCCAAATTCTGAACACTTACTTCACGCTCTGGGGAACACCTCAAATAGACTTGTTTGCGACAAAAGAGAACGCAAAATGCCAAAACTTCGCATCCAGATAGCCACACAGGCAGTCCCACAGCAATGCCCTATGGATGAACTGGTCAGGGATATTTGCCTACGCTTTTCCTCCTCTCCCTCTCCTTCCTTATCTGGTAAACAAACTCAGTCAAAACAAACTCAAACTCATATTAGTAGCACCAACTTGGGCAAGGCAACCCTGGTACACAACGCTGCTAGACCTATCAGTAGTACCCCACATCAAACTGCCCAACAGGCCGGATCTGTTAACACAACACAACCAAAAGATCAGACACCCAGATCCAGCATCGCTGAATCTAGCAATCTGGCTCCTGAAATCCTAGAATTTGGACACTTACAACTTACCCAAGAATGTATGGAAGTCATAAAGCAAGCCAGAAGGCCATCCACCAGGCACTGCTATGCCAGTAAATGGAAGAGGTTTGTTTGCTACTGCCATATTAATCAAATCCAACCATTACACGCAACCCCAAAACATGTAGTGGGTTACTTGCTTCACTTACAAAAATCTAACCTAGCTTTCTCTTCCATTAAAATACACCTTGCAGCAATATCTGCATACCTGCAGCCTACCTATTCAACTTCCCTATATAGGATACCAGTCATTAAAGCATTCATGGAGGGCCTTAAAAGAATTATTCCACCAAGAACACCACCTGTTCCTTCATGGAACCTAAATGTTGTCTTAACTAGACTTATGGGTCCACCTTTTGAACCCATGCACTCCTGCGAAATACAGTTCCTAACATGGAAGGTTGCATTTCTCATCGCCATTACCTCTCTAAGAAGAGTAAGCGAGATTCAGGCGTTTACAATACAAGAACCTTTTATACAACTACACAAAAATAAGGTTGTCCTAAGGACTAATCCTAAATTTCTACCAAAAGTTATTTCACCGTTCCATCTAAATCAAACAGTGGAACTTCCAGTGTTCTTCCCACAGCCAGATTCCGTAGCTGAGAGGGCACTACATACTTTAGATGTCAAAAGAGCATTAATGTATTACATTGACAGAACAAAAAGCATCAGGAAAACTAAACAGCTATTTATTGCATTCCAAAAACCTCATGCAGGAAACCCAATATCAAAACAAGGTATAGCCAGATGGATAGTTAAATGCATCCAAATCTGCTACCTTAAAGCTAAACGACAACTGCCCATTACACCAAGGGCACACTCAACCAGAAAGAAAGGTGCTACCATGGCCTTTCTAGGAAACATCCCAATGCAAGAAATATGTAAGGCAGCCACATGGTCTACGCCTCACACATTCACCAAGCACTACTGTGTAGACGTGTTATCCGCACAACAAGCCACAGTAGGTCAAGCCGTATTAAGAACATTGTTTCAGACTACTCCCACTCCTACAGGCTGAGCCACCGCTTTGGGGAGATAACTGCTTACTAGTCTATGCAAAACATGCGTATCTACAGCGACAGATGCCATCGAACTGAAAATGTCACTTACCCAGTGTACATCTGTTTGTGGCATCAGTCGCTGTAGATTCGCACGTGCCCACCCGCCTCCCCGGGAGCCTGTAGCAGTTCGGAAGGTACCTTCAACTATTTGTATATATATTATTTTAACCTTAAATAGGTACATACTTAGTCACTCCATTGCATGGCCACTATTACTACAATACAACTCCTACCTCACCCTCTGCGGGGAAAAACAATCGAAGATGGAGTCGACGCCCATGCGCAATGGAGACAAAAGGAGGAGTCACTCGGTCCCGTGACTCGAAAGACTTCTTCGAAGAAAAACAACTTGTAACACTCCGACCCAACACCAGATGGCGAGCTATGCAAAACATGCGAATCGACAGCGACTGATGCCACGAACAGATGTACACTGGGTAAGTGACATTTTCATTATTATGATCAAAACAAATCATTATACTAGGTGATGCAATTTCCAAACATTTTTGTCTGTGCACTGTTTATTAGTAAAACTGTATGTCTGTTCAAATGTAATGGTCATCTCAATTGAAACTGTGTTGCCTGTAAAGGCAGTATGCAACCACAACCATGAATTCTCCAGTCTATGCCACTCCACACCACTGTAATCGACACACTCAATACCATTACAATCTACACCACTCCACTCTGCCACTTCATGCTACGCCACTCTACTCAACCCTGTACCAGTTTACTCTATGCTAATGCACTCTTCGCCACTCTACACCACTGCAGTTTTCACCACTTTACACCACTCAAGTCTAGACCACACCAATCTACTCTGCACAACTTCACTCTACCGCTCTACTCTACGACACTCTGCAACACTTCACTCTATGACAATCCATTTTATGCCAATGCTCTTTACTCTGTAAAACTCAACTCTATTCCCCTACATCAATCCACTGTATGCAACTCTAATCTACTCTGCACCACTGTAGTCTACACCACTTTACTCTGCGCCATTACACTCTATGCAACTGCAGTCTGCCCTGCACCATTCCACTCTGCCACTTCACTCTACTCAACTGCACTCTACTCCACTCTGTACCACTGCACTCTTCCACTCTGTTCTTAACCACTGCACTCTCCACAACTGCACTGTCACTGCACTCTGTGCCACTGCTTTCTACACCACTCTACTGTATTCTTTTCCCCTGCTCTTTGATACTCTACTCTGCAACACTGCACTCTACACCACTGCATTTTATTTCACTGCACTGTACAGCACTATACTCTACACAACTCTTCTACTCAACTCTATGCTATTGCAGTCTTTGCCATTTGACTATGATCTGCACTATATGCGACTGTACTCTATGCCACTCGACCCTACTCTGCGCTACTGCCCTCTTCATCACTCAGCTCTATGCCATTTCACTCTGCAGCCTTCTATGCTACTCTACGCCTCTGCACTCTATGCCACTGTACTCCACGCTGTACTACTGCACTCTACTGTAATATGCACCACTCTAATCTACGCCACTGCATGATATGATGCTGCATTGGTAGCCGCTAAATTAAATGCCACTGCACTCGGTGCCACTATATTCTGCAACACTATGCCAATGTAGTCTACACCAGTTCACTCTGTGCCACTCCATTATATGCCATTATGCACAACGCCACATTATGCCACTCCAAAACGGCACTCTTTGCTACTCCATTCTACAACACTCTACTCTTCTAACCTTTAGCCATGCTGAACAGCAGCCACGCTAGTGTACAACATGGCTAAAACTGATTTGCAAAGCCAATAGCTCTTGCACAGGAGCGGAGTCAAATTAAAAAGAATTGTCTTTTTACTTCATTGGGGCTCTAATCACAGATCTAGCGTCTGTCAAAGCCTCCGGTTTTTCAAGAATTATTAATAGTTCTGCATGCAGACTAGATGTCACAATAAAGCAAAACATTTGAATTGGTAACTAGCATTATACTACAGAAATAGTGTTAAAGTAACTTCTTCAAACTTTACAATAGTATTAAAGAAAAGGCAGTCTGCAGGACGACATTACGTTCGTGTAGAAGTCAGGAATGCTATCACGATTAGTTGAACAAAGAGGGGAAATATTACCTTAATGCTTCACATAACACCAAAGAGGCTGACAGGTGCAATTCTATTTTGTTTGCTAGCGTTGCTTGTGCCTAAGGCGAAGGAAGGGGTGGCAGGCTGATATGAATCTCCACATGGGCACTCAGTTTTAAGATGTTAATACCATTTTGTTTCCTTCTCTCAGCAGTACAGAAAAGAAGATCTGCCCGAGCAGCATTGCCGTCCGATTGAACCAGAGAAAAGATCGTCTGGTCATTGTGGACTGCAAGTTCGTTCACAACCATGTACTGTGCCCTAATAAGTTCAAACGCCAGTTTAAGAAGGGTCAACTGCTAGCTCACAATTCCCTATCCTTGAGCAAGCTATCTGTGGCTATTCGTAAGCCTGGCAAACCTGGACGTCCTTCCAAAGCAGAGCTCCAGGCCATGTATTATCTTTCTCAGCCTCTGCAAGATTCTCCTATGCCTGTGCACCTTTCACCTCAGCCTGTGCACCACTCACCCCAGCCTGTGCATCTTTCCAGCCAGTCTATGCAAAATTCTCCCAATCCTATATATCACTCCCCCAAGTCCGTGCAACAGCCCTCTCAGGCCATAGATGAGCCCTCTGGCCAAGCAGTCCACCATCACTCCCGGGTCATGCGCCGTACCACACAGGCCGTACGTCTTTCCACTCAGGGTCTTATGCGCCAGTCTTCCAAGGCACTACGCAAACCCTCTCTGACCATTCGTAATCCCTCCCTAGCTGTGCGCCATGCTTCCCAGGCTGTCCGCCGCAATGCTCGAGTTGTGCGACGAAACTCTCGGCCTGGGCGCTCTACCAAGAAGGGCGCAAAGCAGTTCCTGGGGGACCATGACATTCGACGTCTCCTCGCATCATGCAAAGCCCGTGATCGTGATCTACAGGATACACTTAAGGCACTGGATGGGCTTTTTGCTGGTGATCCTGCTTCGAAAGTTAAAGTCATCTTTGTTAAGAATAATGCTACGATTCAAACAGTCTTCATCCAGACCTCGTTGATGAGGTCCCTCTGCCAGCGTTTCCCAGAAACACTCATATTTGATCGAATGATGGGCTTCAATGAGGAGTTTGCTCTCTTCACACTCCTCTGTGTGGACTCGAACAACAGGGGCAGGGAGTGCGCCTTCTGTTTGGCACGAAAAGGGACACCTGACCTCCTTCGTTTCACCCTTTTGTCATTAATCCAGAGCATACCAGAGGTGAAGTCTACGGTGAAGTGTGTGTCTGTTGGTGTGAGGGTCACAGAGCCTGGGGTGGTGCACGAGTTTCTGCCTGGTGCCCGTGTTCATCTCTGTCGCTTGGAAGTCCTCGGGGCCTTGTTGAATAAGATACAGGAGATTGGATCTGCTCAGGATGAAAAGTCCTGGCCTCTCCTCTGTGACTTGGCTTCTTCTAGCTCCCCGGAGGCATACGCTCAAACAATGGAAAAGATGCAGGTCTCCTTCTCTCGGGAGTTGATGAGGTACTTCCAGGAATACTGGCACCCGTGCCGCAAAATGTGGGTTCCATGCTGGGGGCCCGAGACACAGCAAGGCACCAACACACTCATCAGAGAACACCAACAGAAGCTGGTCTCGGGCTTGAGCCCCTCGCCCACACTGGGCCAGTGCATCCTGGACCTGGTGGCAATGCAGGCACCAATGGTGGACTTGGAGAACTTAAATGGGGAGGAGGTGGCCGCTTGCTACCGATCTGTTTGTAACCCTGAACCAGCTAGACTCATCGAAAGGGAGCTTGGCGTAGTCTGCCAGGGATCCTACAGCATCCAAGGGACAGAGGAGGGGTACACTCTTGGAGATGGCACTTCTAAGTACTTGCTGGACCATAAGCTGACCAGTTGCAGTTGTCTTTTCCATACCTCCAGTCTCTTGCCCTGCCGCCACCTCTTCGTCACCCGATTCCGCACAGGTGATGCTCTGTTCGATGTGAGCCTTCTGCAGAAGAACAAGTCATCCCTGATCAAAACCTTTCAAAAATGAGCAAGACTGTTCAAGAGTTTTGTAGTGTGCTATTAGACGGAGAAAAATGTGTTGTGTGGTGTCCACACATGCGACTGCTGATAGTTATCTTTCATAAGCAGCAAAATGTTGAAGGGAAAAATTGTAATAATAATTTTCGGCCGTTGTAGTCCAAAGTTTTGTATGTTCGTTTTTTGCATTTTTAAGCAGCCGTAAAAGTGCTGCACAGAGGAGAATAACGTGGTTTATATAAATAAAAAAACCTAAATAGGTAACATTGTGTTCTCACTTTCTCGAGCAATTTTGAGTAGTCAGAGGACTTTTAATGCAGACTAGCCCATCCGTCTCGGTTCACCACACTATAACTCGGCTTGAGAATGAGCTTACCATGGAGACAGAGGGAAAGACACATGGGATGCGAACATTTATGCAAGTTATGGCCTAAATCAGTGGTTCCCAACCTGTGGGCCGGGGACCCCCTGGGGGTCCGCGAAGCCTCCTCAGGGTGTCTGCGGCTGCTTAAAACATTTAATAATATTAGGTCCCAGCTATCAGTAATGACTCCTCGGGGGTCCCCGTGTTCCAATAATGATTCAGTGGGGGTCCCCGGGCTCCAGTATTGATAAAATGGGGGTCCACAGAAGTCAAAAGGTTGGGAACCACTGGCCTAAATCGTTGCAGAAATCATCCTTCGGTTCAGATATTGAGTACGGTGCTGTGGCACCCAATCATTTAATCTGATGCCAAAAAACCTGCCTTAACACTGCTTAGGTCTGGCGCTCTTAGGAAGGTGGCCCGCAGCCTTGCATGTTTATTTGTTTTACATAATAACGTGTTGAACTTGCATCCATTTTATTCACACATTGGTTTTCTAAAAGAGGCAGCGAAATGTTGTCAATGGGCCTTTGTCAACATTATCTACTATGCAGTATTTTGCTGTGTATGACTTAAGTTCACCACTTGATGCATAGTTCATCTTCTGACTCCTTTTTTAACACTGTTATTTGAGGGTACAGCTAACGTATAAGGGGCCCTACTCCCAGCTGGAGGCAACACACACATTCGACCAACCATCACCAAACACCTCTGCCAAAAGAAAACACACCTATGTGCTTTGCCAGTGCTTGTCCACACTGCAGTTGCCCTACCAGCCAGTTACTTGGCAGGCAACACAGATGACTTGCCAGACAGGAAGAGCATGGCAACACCATAGCTAAGACAGTCAAGTTCTCCCAAAGGGAAAATACAGATATCGGTTAAAATACCTGATTTAATCTTCTAGCATTCTGCATGTCCCAGGTTCACATCCCTGTAAGATAGCCCAGGTCTATCATACCTGTGCTTTGACATTTAGGTCCTTGATTATAACCTCCGTAATTATAACCCTGTGGCCTTTTGCTCTGTCTTTTAAACTTGTATTTCAATCCACTTCAGTGGGAACATGGAACGTGTCCTCAGTGTACACAACTCTGTTTTTTGCTTGTTTATGTGCTCTCCCTACACTCTTCTCTGCATTACAGCAGGGTCTGAAGGTCTCACTGGTTTAATTGTGAGGTTTTTTAATAAGGTAAGTAGAATGGCATGTACATATGTGGACATTTGTAAAGTGCAAACCCAGCTGGGGCAGTGGACTACTGTTTTATTTTAAACATTTTTTTGGCGTTTCAGCTTAAACCTCAGCAATTGCAGCCTTGCCCCCGATCTTCGTGCAGTGAAAAACATTGCCATCATAGTACTCCAAAACGGATAATAGCACATTAAAATGTGCAAGAACGGCTCGAATATATCTGAGATTGTCGGTACGTCAACCGACCCATATCAAGGCACTCACTTCATTCTCCATCATTACCATAACATAACAACATTGTAACATACTTTCCTGTTCAATTCCTCCCTCCCACTCGTGTACCTTGATCGGTCCGAACCTCATAAGAAAGATATGCAGCAACATGGGGGAGTGGTCCCAGGTGGTCTTGTCTACCTGCCCCATCTGTTGTGGATTTCCACCTCTTCTTTCCCCTTAGTGGCGACTCTTGCACTGGATTTCTGGTGCACTTTGTGTTACTGCATCTAGGGGCTAAGCATATCTACTTCAGGGGTGTGGCGGGTCCAGGCTCCACAATGCGTGCCCCATCTAGGGAGCCTTATCCACTTTTGGCTTCTTGAAGTTTTACCCCGGTCTCATAGCTCACCCACTGTAACAACTCCCTCTTCCATACCGCCAACTAGGGTACACTTGGGTCCTTCCAATTTCTAGTAATTTCCCTCTTTGCTATGATAAAGGCCAGATCCTGGATCTTGCTTGTTATTTTTGTTTTAGCAGTGTGTAGGAACCAGCTTAACAGACAATGCCTAGGAACACATGCTACATCCCGCTCAGTGACCTCAGCGAATGTCCCTGTGATGCCTCCCAATAATCAGATACAAACAACTCTAAAACATGTGGATAAACTCTGCTTCTAACTCCCTAAACCTTGGGCACTTGGCACTCCATCGCAAAAAAATTGGTTGAGTCTCTCAGGGGTAAGATACGCTCTGTGCAATACATAGAAATTAATTAGTTTAAATCGGGCATTTCTGGACACCTTGGGTATGCACTCCACGATGTGTTTTCTATCCTCAACTGGAATAGGGTTCCCCAAGTCATCTTCCCAGTGGGTCTTGAGGGCATATAGGGGCGATAGCGTGTCCCCCATAGTCTCCTGTACAAGCAGGTAACCACTTTGAAGGCTCCCGAAGAGCTAGCCAGGTATTGTCAGTCTTTGACCTGGGGTGGTTCAGCCAGCCCCTGCCCCCAGTGTCTTCGGATGGCCATCATAACTGCTTCATGAAGGAGGAAGTGAGTATGGGGTAGATCATACCTCAACCAGAACTCCTTAAACGGTAGGAGAGTCTCTGCCTTGTAAAGGGCTCCTAACTTCGTCACCCCACCAATCTCCTCCAGGCAGAAGCTCTGCCAGAAATCTCATTGGAATGTCAGAAGAGTATGGCATCTTCACGCTGGTCTTCTGCAGGCTTCTGAGCCAGAAACAACTCAACACTTTAAACTCTCTAGTATCCTCACCACTGTGACGTTGAAGGAGTATTTTAGCTAGTCTGTGCATGTCCGGGACAAAAGGACCCACCTCCCTTCCAGGTAATAAACTACCTGCTACCCATTGTGCTAGCCACTGGAGCTGGCCCCACCAAGTAATAGGTTACAAAATCGGGAATAGCTAATCTGCCCTCTGCCACCAGTCTCTGGAGTGTGGTCACTGTCACAAAATCCTGTAACTGTGGGATCCACACCGGCAGCACTACAAAAAGATATAGCAGTTGGAGAGGAGCCACCATTTTCAACAGGGCCCCTTGTCCCGCTACCGAAAGGGAGAGCGTTTTGCAGAACTCCATGCTAGAAAGAAGCTCCATCAAGGCCTTCCCCATGTTCCCATCCAGTAAGTCCGCCAGGTCATGATAGATCTGGACTCCCAGGTAGGGAAGACATTGAGGTTCCCACTGAAACCCCCTCAGACTCTCTGGCACAGCCCTCGAGGCCATCGCAGAAAACAAGCAAGATTTCTGCCAGTTCCCCGTAAGCCTGAGACGGAACCTAAGGGCCCCATGAGATTTCGTTTCCCCCCCTGCCATTGTTCCCTTCACATCCTGAAGAAAACGCAAGCAGTCATCTGCAGTACAACACAATATAATGCATCTGGGTTCCCATAACTATACCTCTACATGCACCCCTTACTCTAGATTTGCAAACCAAGGGCCCATTCCAGGCTATCAAAAGCGTTTTCAGTATCCACTACAAAGACTGCTGCCTGCTCCTTATCATGAGTATTCGCCTCCAGTTGTGTAGGTAGCCCCTAAATATTAAGTTTGGTATTGCGACCTGGTATGCTCCCTGTCTGGTCCCAGCAGATAAGAGTAGGCATGTGGTGAAGGAGTCAAGTGGCCGAATCCCTGCTAAGTATTTTGTAATCTATGTTGAGCATCAATAGTGGATGGTAAGCTTTCCCTTTATTAGCTGGCTTCCCTGGCTTTAGTACAGGCACAATTAGGGCCTCCTGTGTTGATGGTGGTAACGATCCCGCATCTTTAGCCACCTTGACGGTCAACCAGCTTAGAAGCCAAGTCCTCCATGTAAACAGAAAAAAACTCCCTGGGAAACCATCCGTGCTCAGCGTTTTGTTTTGGGGCCATATTCTTTATAGATACCCAAATCTATGTTTTATCTTTTCCCAAGTCCTCTGCTTCATGAGGTGAGATGGTAGGGAGCGTCACGGGCGCCAGGAATGTCTGTGTCCCTCGCTGTGCACTCAACAGTATTCCTGTAAAGGTCAGAGTAGTATTTATAGAATTTTTTTATTAATATCTTCCTATCAATACATGTTATACCTCTGGTCAGTATCCAGTTCCACAATCACTGAACCCCGTTTTGCTAATTCGCCAGCCATGCCAACAGTGATCCAGTGGGTTTCTCTCTCTTGAATTTTTATATTCAAACCATCTGAGGCGCTCTACCCTCTCAGCCACCTTCTCTTTGGTGTTGAGTAGCTCAGTCTGCAATTCTGGATGGTCCGGCCTTCGCCGTTTGAGGGCTGTCAGCGGACAAAATCACACCCTTGAATGCGTCCCACTCCACTTATGAGATGACGCTGAATCAATACTATCATCAAAATAATTTTCAATGGTAGTCCCCATTGTATCCCTTAAGATCGGGTCTTCCAATGATTGCGGCCTCAATCTCCACCTTGGGATGCAGGGCCTACGTCTCTCCCAGCTCAACCCCACCAACAATAGGTTATGATCAGAAATGGTCTTAGAGAGGTACTCTATTACGTGCACTGGGGTAGTGGACTATTGTTTAAGGTTGGTGCTGTTCCTTCTAGCTGGTGAAGCAGAGCTTTGCAAATGATTCAAGTTTGCCTGCCAGCGAAGTCTTCTTAGATATGGTACTGCTGTTTGCCAGTATTGTGGACAAAGATTAGTTGAAGTGCAGCATTTTGAGTTTTTTGTTGCCTACCGATTTATAACATAATCAAGGCTTTAATTAACTCGTGCTTCTGGCTGTGTACCTGGGGAACAAATGGTTGTGTTTCTACGTAGCTTTATTTGATAAAATGTGACAGCTGCACCGAATTGGTTACTGAAACTGACAGAGGCAATTCACAAAAGCAAAAAAGTGCAGAACACAAGGAAAGGAGCTGCTTGGAAAATGATTTGAGGGCAAGTATAATACGTAACCTAACATCCAATTTTCTCTTTGGGAAAACTGATTCTTGAGTGGGAACAGAATAGATACCATTAGAGTAAGGGTTCTTTTGGTTTCAAAGTGTGAAAAGGAGCTTTCTCTTATGGGAAATAAATGCCTCAGAAGGAAAAGCCCAGTTACCACTACAGGAAGGTGCCTTGAAATGTGTTTTTCTGTAATGTGATGTAGATGCTTTTCTATGAGAAGTAGGGATGTTGACGGTCCTGATGATAAAGTTTCATTATTTGGAGTTGAGTTTGTGACTGATGTCGATGGAGAAAAGTTGTGCTTAAAAGGAGATGATGCCAATTAATAGGTGCCAGAAGCTGAACTTATAGGTTCATTTACAATCTCAACTACAGCCTTGGGTTAGAGGGTGTGCAAGAATACAGATTTTGCCATTTATATCCAAAGTTAGTGTCCTGTCTTTTGAGTAGGAGAGTTTTTGGCACATGTTTCTCTATGCGCTCTTTAATGACGTGCTGCAGTTTAGCTTGCACAGTGCTGGGGGCTGGAAAACGGGTCAGCTATTTGTCTTACTATTTTTAAAGGTATTTTAAGACTTTGACTTCTTAAATAAGCTTACCTGATAGCTGCATTCTCTTCGTTTCGCCTGTTAGAACGAGTAGGTTCCAGCCACCAATTTCAGTTGCCGGTCTAGTTGCTCTTAGACCAACAGGATAGTTAAGAATTCTGGCGCAACCGCGCAGTGCTCTTTATTGATGTGCTGCGATTGAGCTTGCACAGTTCTGGGTGCTGAAAAATGGGTCAGCTATTTTTTTAAAACTATTTTTAAAGTTATTTTAAGACTTTGACGACTTCTTAAATAAACTAACCAGATTGCTGCACTCTTCCCGACTCACCTGATACAACGAGCAGGTGCTGGCCGCCTTTTTTAATTGCCAGTCTAGTTCTTAAACGGACAGGATCTTTAAGTAGACTGCTGATGAGACCGGCAGAAGGTAAGTCCATCTGCGGCTGTCCACATTCAGAACTAGCCATGCTCCCAGTAGCACCTTAGAGGCTGAGGGACTTCTGCCCATTGACATGAGCTGGACCTCCAGGATCAGTTACACAAGGGACCAACTGCCAGAAATTGGTAAGCGAGGCCGCACACAATCTGTTTTGTTCCCTCCTCTACTCACTTCGGTGAGGGGACTGCAGGGCCCCTCCTCTTCTGCACCTAGCATAGTACCTGTGAGACGATAGACTTAATGCTAGGACACTGGTTAAGCACTCCATGGAAATAAAGCTAATGCTGTAATATGGCAACTGGAATGTCTTGTTTATCACAGACCTGGACCATCCCATAGTCTGACAGACCTTGGTCTGGCATGCCCATCTGGTTTTAAAGCCTTTCATAAACCGCGGACTAATAAATAGGGAGGTGGAGTAGGTATTATCTATAAGGACAATTGGAATTTTACTATGCTGCCACTTGATGAACCTGAGGGTGCTGAGGTACTGGGTTTTTCACTACAAACCATGAAAGGAAGTGCCTGCTGAGGTGTCCTCTGCTACAGACCACCAGGAGCTTCAATCTCTCTGCATCACTTGCTGACTGAAGTCCTTTCCAATATGGTGTTGTCCCACTCCAATGTCTGTATCCTGGAGGATTTCAACCTATAGGCAGGGAATGGTGTTTCACCCTCTTTCAAGGAGTTGCAAGGAGCTTGTGCAGATCTGGGTCTTAAACAGCTTGTGCATTGCACCACCCATCAGGCGAGTCATACTCTGGACCTCATCTTTGCCTCTGAGGGACTAGTTTGTGTGGGGAAAAAAATACCCCTCCACTGGACAGACCATGATCTAATTCCCTTTCTTATTCTGGTGAAGGGTTTTTGTCCCCCAACAACAGCTTTAATGGCTATTAGGATAGGAAGGGCATGGTCCAAATTGAAGAGACCCACCTCAGCACCACTGTTAAATTTTAGTAACCTTTTTGACCCTACGATCTCTGTGGAATCGAATTACACCGCCTACGAGCAGGATATCGCAGGCACTCTTGATAAAGAAATCCCACTGACCAAGCTTAAATCTCGTCAGAAACCGTGTGCTCCTTGGTACAGTGATTCTTTGAAAGTGGCAAAATTAGCCTGTAAGAAACGAGCGGAAATGGTGAGGTCACTACAATTAAACTGATTTAAAAAAATGTCTAAAAGCCATGCTCTGCGGGCTACAAAATCAAGGTTGCTAAAGCCAAAGCTAAGTATTACGCCAATTCCATTCTTACTGCTGCAAATGATCCTAAGAGGGTATCTGACAGCTTAAGAGACTTATCAAACCCATCTTGTAACAAACAGGAAATCTCTCCATCACAAGAGCTATGTGACAATCTTTTTGTAAAGCAGATCAGTAAGATGTCATCTCCCGAACAGTCTACCCCGTACTCCTCTGGTGAGAGAGCATCAATTGGGAGCCTGGGAAAGACATGATAGACCCTCAGGCTAGTTGTTGGAGCATCTTTGAACCTATCAGTGAAGAATGTTTCCACTTGTTCCTGGGATCAGTCTCATCGGGCTAACCGCTTGATCCCCAGCCCAGTGGGTGTGGAAACAGATGAAAGCGTAACTTATTCCTCACGCACTACTGCTCTGTAACCAACCACTGGAGAGTGGTGGTGTACCATGTGTGTGGAAAAGGCATTTGTTACCCCTCTATTAAAAAAGCCTGCAGCTGACTCTACGGTATTGAGTAACTATAGGCTGATATCTCTTTGTTAATTTCCAGTGAAGGTAATGGAGCGATATGTGAGTAGAAAGCTGGCCCAATACCTGGAGAATTACTGTCTCCTGGAAGATGAACAATTTAGGTTTAGGCCAGGGCATGGCACAGAATCAGCTTTACTTTTTGCCATTGAGGAGAAACAGATGAGGGTCGATAATGGTCAGCCTACCGTATTAGTCATGCTTGACTTGTCGGCTGCCTTTGACATGGTTAGTCATAATATCCTTCTAACCAGAGTTGCCTCAATTGGAGTGAAGCGCTCAGTGCTGAAGTGGCTGGAATCCTATTTGACTGACAGATGTCAGGCAGTAGCACTACCCTCATTGCTCAGAGTTTGAAAACGTGGGGCAGGGAGTTCCTCGGGGCTCAGTCCTGTGTTATTCAATGTTTATATGAGACCACTGAGCTCTCTGATAAAGGGCGATCCTGTCTATCAAGGGTGGCCAACATGATGAAGTAGTGGCCTTTCAGAAATGTATGGTAGACATTGTTAACTGGATGAAACTGAACTCCCTAAAGATTAACAGGGACAAAACTGAATTCTTGTGCTGCTCAGCCACAAAAATGTAAACGTATCTTCCCCCTAACTTTTGGCCTCTCCCTACAGAAGAGGAAATTAGCCTTCTGGTGTCGTCTGCAATCTTGGGGTCATTTTTGACAACAAGTTATCCCTGGAGAACCATGTTTCACAAGTGGCTGGCCCCGGCTTTGCACTTTTACGGGGTCTCAGGAAAGTGCTTCCTCGTCTACCTGCCCATGTCAGAACGTTCAATGTTTGTAGTCTTATACTCAGCAGACCGGGTTACTGTAATTCCTGCTACTGGGAGCTGCGTAGTATTTGATGAACAGACTGTACAGAGTCCAAGTAGTGGCTGCTAAACTTGATTATCAGCCCTGCCACAGACTCGGTAGGGATTGTTGGTGTGCCCCCTCAGTCATCAATCACAGGGCTTTTATTTTAAATGATTTTACTATACATTAAGCTAGTGTGGAACACAAGTTGCACGATTACACTTATTGCATTACTCAAGCAAGCCTTAGGAAATCAATGGGGCACAGTGAAAGCCATATTCTTCCTTTGCATGACTGTTTTTCGTATTATGCAAAAAACATATATGGTATGGATGGCCACCTGTGGATATCTAGGATGTATTTCGCTGAAAGGTTCTTAGTGACATAAGTTTGCCAACTCTATCTTAGTTTTCCTTGTCCGGTATGTCAGCCAGTATGCTGAGGCTAAATACAACTCATTATTCAGAATTTCACATCTGTAATTTTATATCATTTATGGCCCCTCCGTTTCTGTGGAGACCTGAGATGAGAAGGCATGTGAGTGACCCTGTTGACTGTAATTCCATTGCTTTGCTTGGGCCGCTGGAGACCCATGCGAGGGTGGTGGGGGTGATTGTAAGGTGGAGGCCAGGGAAGTGCGAGCCAAACGCATTTTGTAGAACTTAGCAGTGAAAACCCCAAATTTAGAGTCGGATATTAAGGCTTCTGACTCTCAGTAAGAGCCGTAAATAACAAACCTGTTATCCTATTAGAGAAAAGTTAATATCTTACATTATATCACTATAATACAACACCTTTTATTGGTGCATGTTGTAGTATAGCTACATAGATCAAAGGTTATGCATAGTGTATGGCACTACTCAGCAGTGTGTGACATATCCTCCCACTGGAAAACTAGACTGGATGCAGCTTTAAGGAGAAAAGTGCATCTTTGAAACTTTGGTACATACATGACGAGTTAGAAAAGGACTTTCATCGTAGGTTTGGACATCCCAACCTTACCACTTGAGTCATCGATGTGCTTATATCCTTACAGCAGTTCTGCATTTATAACAAGTCCTTATCTACTGAATGTTTCAAGCTTCAGTTTAATAAGGGAGCACAAGAAGATTCTAATGTATTCAGTTGTTGCATTCAGCAAGAAACATTAGAATTAAAAGCCGGGGAGGATGAATATGCCCAAGGGCAAGGAGCTAGTTTAACAGTATGTGAAGGGAAAGGTAACAACTATTCACAAGTTCATGCCAGTTGTACCCCGGCAATGCATCATAAGTGAAATTTAATGCAGTTCATTCTCGCAGTGTATTTGTCGCTGCTCAAGTCTTAATGTTCACCTACTAACAAGTATAACTGAAACGTTTTGAACCCCCAACATTTCATAAAGAATGCTGCCCCACACAAAAATTATTGAGTGGAAATACTCTGCTCTACTGTCCAAGCCCCCCCCCCCCTTTTTTCATGTTATGAATTTAGGCTGAAAATAAGGAGGGGAGGTTAAATTCCTGTTGCATAGTCAAATGCTGAATGCAAAGATGCCAGCACGAAGGCCTCCTCCATTGCTCCAGACTTCAGCTGACCATCATTACTTACAACAAGAATTTGCAATGCAATAGGTCTTGCATTTGTGAGAGTTAGAGATATTGGCATTTTGTAAATGAGCGTGTTTTTTTTACCTATGTGTTTTGGTTTGGAGTGTAGTGGATGTATGAATAGAGATTGAGATGCAGTACTGTCTAGAGGACTAAGAATGGGGAATTTCTACTGGGAAAGAGACATAGCTGCAGCACTGCCTAGAGGACCTAGAATGAAGGAGTTACCTACCGGAACAGAGCAGCAGCTGCAGCACTGTCTAGGGAACTAAGAATGAGGATTTTCCACTGCGACCAGAGACGCAGGTGCAGCACTGATTAGAGGACTTAGAATGGTGGAGTTACTAACGGGACCAGAGAAGCAGCTGCAGCACTGTCTAGGGGGCTAAGAATTTGGAGTTACCACTGGGAACAGAGAGACAGCCGCAGCGCTGCCTAGAGGATTTAGAATGGATGAGTTATTGACTGGACAAGAGAAGCAGCTAGCAACACTTTTCTAGAGGACTAAGAATGAAGAATTGCCACTGAGACCAGAGAAGCAGCTGCAGCTCTGTCTAAAGGACTTGGAATGAGGAATTATCACTGGGACCAGAAAAGCAGCTAGCAACACTTTTCTAGAGGACTAAGAATGAGGAATTACCACTGGGACCACCGAAGCAGCTGCAGCTCTGTCTAAAGGACTTAGAATGAGGAATTATCATTGGGACCAGAGAAGCAGCTGCAACAGTGCCTAGAGGACTAAGAATGAGGAATTGCCACTGGGACCAGAGAAGCAGCTAGCAGCACTGCCTTGAGGACTTAGAATGAGGGATTACTGACGGGACCAGAGATGCAGCTTGCAGCATTGTTTAGTAGACTTAGAATGATGAATTACCAACAGGACCAGAGAAGCAGCTAGCAGCACTTCCTAGGGGACTAAGAATGCGGAATTACCACTGGGACAAAAGAAGCTGTTTCAGCACTGTCTAGAGGACTTAGAATGAGTAATTACCACTGGGACCAGAGAAGCAGCTAACAGCACTCAAGCAGGGGCACAAGAACAAACAAAACCTGAAACCTTTGGTGTCTTTCTAAACGCAATGTTTTCACTAGTATGGTGTGAACACACTACTATGGACAACCAAAAGAACACTAAGGCTGCAATGCTCAGACGGGAGGAGGAGCCATCACACGATGTAACAGGAGGAAGCGTGAACGTAGTGTGATGGCCAACATGTTCTCTTAGTGAAATCGCCTGGGAGGGAACTAAGCACAGAAAGGAGGAACATTGAGAAAAATGCACCAATGTAAAAAGAAGCATTTAAGATGAGCACAACAAAGAACGAATGGCAATAGTGAGCGTGGTTAAAGTCCATAGACTGAATACAGCATTCCTTGCAGACAGTGCATGCGCGCAGTCCAGGCTCGACCTAAAAACAGCATATTCCCTGCTGGAAGGAAGAATTTCCATCGCATCAAAGAAATAGTTGATAGTTCCCTCCAGTCAGAGGAATGGTGCATCTCTTGTGAAAACTATTGCCCCCAATTAGAGTAGGTTCCCAATATAGCCCACTCATCCACACCTATTGGCATCTGTTATGATGATCAGTGGCGTAAAAGGATTCAATCAGAAAACTTTGGTCAAGAGAACTCAAATGTCATTACATGTCTGCATGCCCTTCTGCCAAGCACAACAACCATGACCTGGAAGTCTCTGAGTGCTGGCTGACGGAAAGGATTCAAGAGTAGGCAAGTCAATGCAACCACAAGAACGCCGGCTAAAGTGAGGTTAAAAAGTTCAACAATCTAATACCGTAGACCAGTATTTCCAAAACTGAGTTGCAAGCTGATTTTTGGGGGGTTGTGAAAGTCCAAGTGATAAATAAAGATGCTTTTTTAATTGTGTATTTATCTTTTCATATTTGCTGGGCTTCAAAGCCAAAGATCATATGTTTACAAAGTCATCTCATAGTGAATTATGTGACCATCTTGCTGAGGTATAGGGAGGGTGGAACAAACAGCTGTAGGTATTCATTTTTTTGTAACTCACAACAAAATGTAAACACCAAATCAACTACACATTCAGAAGCTAGGGAAGCAAAAATGAAGCACATTTTTTTAATTCTGAGGTGCAAAGGAAACAAAGATTTTAATAGGATCAAAACAAATCATGACACTTGCTGATGCGCAAATGATAATCACTGAAACCTGATTTCCACACATTATCATTTCTGTGCAACATAGTTTTAACAGTAAAACTGTGTGTCTGTGCAAATTTAGTAGCCAGTTCAAGAGAGGATGTGCTGTCTGTAAATGGCAGTGCACTACCTCATAATAATTTAGTTACATTATACAGCCTTATGTCCATTAAAGCTAAGGGGGGGGAGGGTCTCAAACGTTTATTGTTCTAAAAAGTGGGCTGCAGTCCTAAAAAGTTTGTGAAGTAATGCCAAAGAGAGCGCCAAGCTCTTGCAAATCCCCCTAAGCAGCTTTACTGCCACTCCATGCACCTGCAGCATTCCCAGCTGAGCTTGATAAACTACTTCTCATGCACCTGCTGACCTACTCTTCAGAAAGCTCATGTGTTCTAGAGCCCCACACCTTGTAGAATTCCTGCCTCAATCTATGAAGAGTTACTGTCATCACAGTCACCTGTACTACTTCCTGTAGCTGTCTCCCATGTCAATACCTTCCAAGCTTTATGCACCGTTATCGGTCTACCCCGTGCAGCATCTCTGTGGCACTCAAAGTAGGCTTTCTGTTCAGCCTGTAGTCCCTGCTGTACAACATAGGACTCGGAAGCCGCCAGCAGGCCCTTGCCCCAACACTTGTCATACACAGCCCGACAATCATTTCGTTGGAAGAAGTATTTATTTTATTTACTTTCATTAAAATCAAAACATTAATCATTTTTATGCAAATCACTCTAATAAACTTTTCACTGCAAATCCAAAATTAACATCAAATGAATTCGTACCATTTACATCTGTAACCATAATCATTTTTGACAGGATCCCTTCCTGTCCTCAACCTCCTTTGGACCACACAGGGACTGAACGTCACCTGTATCCCTAGGGGGGGGGCGGTACCCCTGCTTCCTCTGTTCCTTGCCCACATGCTCAGGGTTCCGCCCCCTCTCCAAACACCAATCAGCCAAGGGGTGTAACGGGGCGGCCCAGGGCATGAGCCCCGTGACCACCCCAGTGATCTGGGCTCCCTACCCCAATCTGGTGTGTACATCTGCAGGTTGGTCCAGGACTTCAGGATCCTATCTGTTGTTATACCGGGGCCCCACCCTTGGGGACCCCTTTGTTGCTTCAGGTTACTTTAGTACCTCTTCTTCCGCCTAATACTAGGGAGAGGGTGGGTGGGTCAACAAATGACTATGCCCGTTCAGGCCGCTGAGCCGAGAAGAAGAAGGTCGAGCCTTCTGGGGAGGGGCGCTTATAAGCCCCCCACTGTCGCGCGGCGGCCCCAACCGGAATGGCCACAACGTCGGCCCAACGTACCTCCCCGAGGCGCTACTTCTGCCTACATACCTCGCGAGGCATGCAGGCGGAAGCAGCTGGCCAGCCCACGCACAACTAGTGCGGAGGGTCCAGCCCACGGCGTCCGCGACCCCTAAGGGTCCGCGCTCCCACCATGTTGGGGGGGGGGGGCGCTTTTCCAAACTGTGCTGAGGACTCTCTCAGATAGGCACAATCTTCCACCAACAGATGGAAAGCTGAGCACAGTTCTTCCCTAGACTCTGAAACGAAAGTTCTGATTGCAGAACAGTCAGAAATATGTTCTGTTATACAGATTTGTAGAGCGCAGCATTACCGGGAGGGTATTCTAGACATAGAGCAGATGTGAGTCTAGCCACTCCTAGGGCCTAGTGGGACTACTTGAAATGCAGGTCTTCAGCTGTTTGCAGAATTTAAGAAGGATAGGAGGGGCTCTTATATGTAGGGACAAGTCATTCCATGCTTTGGTAGCGATGTAAGAGGAAGCATGACTGCCTCAGAAACATTGATTTAAGTCATTCTGGTGCTCTAGGCAGTTGCTCAGAAATGCCTTATTATAGTACTGTCCAAGTTAAACTCCTTTCTACTCCTCCACAGCTATCTCTTCAAAGACTGGTTCTGGACCCCTGTAAAGCATTAGCAAACCCAATAGGTCTTGTCTTTATGATATTTTGGTGATACTTGCAACATGGGCAAAATAAAAAATACACTGAGATGACACTAAGTCAAGCTTGATGATGTGCGGGCCCATGCATCATTAGACATGAAAAGTGACGTGGGCAACATTTTTTTTAATTACTAATCTGAGAAGGATCCTCCTCACCACCCCTCCTAAAAAGTTTTTAAAAAACAGACAGTGAGCAATTCAGGGGCAATTAAGTAGCAGGTGTGGGAAAGCAATGGGGATGAGGGGGCTGGAAGCAGCATGGGGGCAGGGAACAAGCACACAACTGAGAAAGCAGCATGGTGCCTGAGGAGGCATAGAGTGCAGTGCGGGGTGGCACACAGAGTTGCTACACGAGGGAGACAATGTGGAAGTGGAAGGACAGAAGATGGTCAGTTGGAGAGATGGAAAAAGAGGCTATGCTCCAGGAGAGTGACAAATGAGATGTCCTATCACAGCCAGAGATAGGGAGAAAAAAGGCGCACCATGCATCCTCAACACATCTACATCTAAAGGGTACAGAGCAAAAAAACAGAAACAAAGTCTATTCTGTAATGTATAGCCCTAGGCTTCAATCCCAGACGCAGATTTTCTGGATGAGGAGGCCTCACCCACGTAGTATGACATGCTTCATCATAGGCTTCCTCACCCTACCAGGGTAGGATGCTACCACCAGGGTGACTTAACCTCACGGTGTGAGGGAGTTCTTAATAAACTATGTTTGCTGGACAGAAGAGGGGTCCTGATTTCAAAATATCTTAGGGAAAACGTTTTTTTTTACGGGTACCCTAGGTAGGATTAAAAACTAATAATACAAGCATTTGCAATGCAATGGGTTTCACATTTGCTCAAGGTAGAGCTATTGGCGTTGTTAATTTCTAACTGGAGTTTTCTTGCCCCACAAACTGAAAATAAAAATTAAAACAGTTGATATAAGTGAGCTGATTCAAAGTGCTGCCGTGAGCACAAAGAGAGAGACAAAAAGAAAAAGAAGTTCACTCACAGTCAAAGTTATCAGCAAAAGTGCAATTAGCCATGTAACAGGGTTGATGGCCAAGGCGGTAACAAAACAGCCCTAAGGAGGGACAAACGTAAAGCAGTTACCAACGAAAACAGGATTTTTGAAAGGCAAGTCCAAGACCGAGTGATAGTGATGGGCGGGCGTGGTTAAAAGCCCAGATACATACCAACACATTGGAAAAGCAGTGCTTTGTGCTGCTATGCTCAACCTACAATGGAATGTTGTAGGTGCTATGACCTTCTCATCCACTCTTGCCAACAAGTTTGTATCCATTTTCTAGTGTAGACATGGTCACAGGCATTCATCAGGGCTACACAGCGAAAGAATCCCATATCATTTAAAAGTCACACCTTTAATGAGAGAAATAACAGCCCTACAGTGGGCAGGTGCTTACACCATGGTTAGAAGCAAGGAGGACATCTCCTATAGTCACACTTGTATCAAGGAGCAATGTCGGCCAGATCACCTACAGCATTGCATTTGACAGACAAACGAGATGAACAAGTTGGTACAAAGAACGCTGCTGAATAAGAAGCCAACAAGTGAGAACGACAATAAAACCCACCAATGGTAAGCAATGTAAGGGATGTACACCCCCATCACCCAATTGCACTGGTAAGCCCACAGTAGGTCTTTTGCAACCTTACTGATTACACTGTCTAATAGGTGTGACCTGAGAAGCACTGGAAACCTTTACAAAGCCACAATCTAGCCCCACCTCTAAAAACACCACTGGGACACCTGCTGAGAATCAAATCTAGAAACACACTATCCAAATCCCTCTAAAGAACCTCGTCAGCCCACCTGGCCGGTGATGTAGCTTTAGGCTTCAGGAGACAGTCGCCCCAGAGCGCGTCCAGCTCGTGGAGATCCAGATCTCGCAGCTGCTGCTTGAATGGAAGGCGGCCCAAAGGCAGACTGTTCTGCCACTGCTTATTGCAGGTTTCGTTCTAATGCAACAGCTTGTGGCCGAGGTTGTCTAGAGAAAACACTAAAGCTGTTTAGGGCCCTTTTCAGAGCCCTCCTTCTCCACAGCCAACCTGTACCCAGTACTGAAAAAGCAGAGCCATGAAAAGGCCAGAAGAGGTCACACCCACCTTGACAAAATGGTTTACTCTTAGAGAAATATCTATGGTGTTGTACACAAGCAAGCACGCACATTTAAGCACAATCAAGACGCACACGTGCACTCACACAAGCACAAATGCTGACAACTACCTACAAACCCACGTTTTTGTCTAAACACGTGAACACTTACACACATACTCATAGAGGTACACAAATATTTTCAGAGCAGTTTATTTCTTTTTTTCACGTTTTTGATATTGTACTGCAACACCCCAAATGGTGACAGGTGGCTTCACAACCAATATCATTGAGAGAAATGAAAACAACTCCCAGAAGTGTAGAATACACAGCCCCAGATTTACTACATTTCCAGGCAGCGCAGGTCAGGATCGAAAAATGATGCGCTGCACGTGGATACAGAAATAAGCACTATCCCACCCACCCCCCAACGCCGGTGCAGAAATGTGCTGCCGCGCACCATGCACACACCTATGCACCACTGAGCAACACTACAATATCATGCGTAGGCTAACTTTAAAACTGTTCCCATCTTGCACGCGTGCTGCACAGTGCAGCACATACAAAGCCGGAAAACAAACTGGATCTGCTGTCTTTGTGTTCACGCATTGCACTGCGGTAGAATTACCCATCCCGAAAATTATCATTATTCTGTTCACAAACTGGCCATGTGTTTAATATTTTTAAATGTCACGTGTATAAAGTAACAGCTTATCAGAAATAAAATTACAAAAATACAGAAAAACAACTTGTCAGGGGCATAGTTCAAGTTACAAAGGAGAGACGAGAAACCCCTCAATCGGATGTACAATTAAGAAGGACAATAGGGCAAGAGCAGGGTAAGAGTCAGGAAAGCATAGGTGGTACAACCAGTGGCATACAAAAGCATACTGGAACAACTGCCGGCGAAGCTGGGAATACAGAAGCCCATATGCAGATAACAAGCATGCCAGGTACTTACATCAACAACCAATTAGCAAGACTAAGGACCAGCATCGGTGTCCGTGGACAGAAGACAGTTTTTGCAGAGGGGGCCATATATCCTCAGGCCCCGATGCAGGGGGCAGCGGCGCTGTGTCGATTTCACTAGTAGAGTCACAACAGATTATGTTTCGTAGCCAGTCTGCATCCTTCGGGGTGAATCTACCACCCCGGAGCATTGCCATTCGTCGTTTAGCGAGCAACAGCGCCATTGGCTGTGAACCCTCGGATGCCAGGTGGGATATCTTTGACACTACCCAGGAGAGCCACGAGAGGGTCAAGGGGCAGATGGGTCTCCGTCATAGCAGCTGTAAGCGATGCCACCTTTGACCAGTATGCCGGACTCGTTGGGCATGTGCAGGCGAGGAGGATAACGTCAGCGTTAGGCTTGGCACTGGGTACAGCAGTAAGACCGGGCAGGGGCAATCCTGGCTAATCTCTCCGGACTGGCCTACGCATGGTGTACAAACTTGTGGTGTAGCAGTTTGTGGCGATAATTAGGGGAAACGAGTGTGAAAAGATTAGAGGAGGCTCACCGGGGTACTTTAAAACAAGATTTATTGCTATAAAACCGGGAGGGAGACTTCCAACGGCCGCTGTCCCCACCGCACTCCGTATTCCTCTCTCTGTCTGTTCTGCTCCACGCGCTGCGAGCTACGCACGGCGCACACACAGCGCGTGGATCAGAATCAACAAGATACCACACATCCCCCTTCCTTCAAATAAAATGAACAACACATAAAATGCATCAACATCACTTAAAACGAAGATATGTGTGATTAATACATAAAGTAAACATCACATCATAGAATACATAAACACAATCTAATAAGAATAATTATGTAATTAATTTGTGTAATGCATCGATACAATGAACATGAATGAGAAGCATTTCCTTATGTAGTACAACATATTGATGATACTACAAAGTTTACTTTAAGCAGAGACTAAGTCAACAAACCTCTTAGGCTTTCTCAACATCGACTTGTCTCTCACCTTCACACCTACACCCCCATTCTTATTCAAAGGTGTTTCATTAGTATTGGTAGTACCCTTACCAACTTTGCTTCCCAAACTGTTTTCCACCCTCCACAACTTTTCCTGATTAAACTGTGCAGGAACCTTTATAATTTTTCCCCGGTTCCACACATTCCCATCGCTCAGCAACAAGGTATACTTGTACACTTTCCTCACCTCCAAAGGCTCTGAAAATTTAGATTCCCCTTTAGCTGTCCATGCACCCTTCACCACTCGCACCCAATCTCCAACCTTGTAATCACCAGGTATTTCACTCATCTCAAATTGCTTTCTCCCCACGCCCTTTGACAACAATGCTCTCGGTTTTCTACCTCTCATGACCTCAAAAGGTGACTTTCCCGTCAAACTATGGGGAGTAGTAATTAAGACGTGAATTATCTAAGTTGTCTGAGCAAGATGTGATAGAAGAGATCGAGGCATCCCATCCTCGTCGCCAGTGAAAAGATTAGAGGAGGCTCACCGGGGTACTTTAAAACAAGATTTATTGCTATAAAACCGGGAGGGAGACTTCCAACGGCCGCTGTCCCCACCGCACTCCGTATTCCTCTCTCTGTTTGTTCTGCCCCACGCACACAACACACACTCCCTCACATGATGTTCCACCTCCCTATCCAGGCCTGGCCACCAATACTCAGATCTGACCCGCCTTTTAGTGGCGCTCATCCCAAGATGACCCTCGTGAGCCAATTTTAACACCCGTTCCCGCAAAACAGTTGGAACAACCAACTGCTCGAAGATTCACCGGGGTACTTTAAAACAAGATTTATTGCTATAAAACCGGGAGGGAGACTTCCAACGGCCGCTGTCCCCACCGCACTCCGTATTCCTCTCTCTGTCTGTTCTGCTCCACGCGCTGCGAGCTACGCACGGCGCACAAACAGCGCGTGGATCAGAATCAACAAGATACCACACAGTTTCACTTGATTACAGCAGTATTTCCACGTTGCCTCAGGTATCAGGTGTCCTAAGTCTGTGCCAGGCAGCCCCAACCCTCCTGCCAGGGATCGGACTCAGGGCAGCACAGGTGTGGTACAGCCTGGACACTGGTCTTGTGGTGTCGAGTAAGGTGACGGCAAGGGTTAACGGAGGGAAATCATCTGGCAACATCGGGAAGGATGGGAGCTTTTCGCGTACATTTTAATGCAGCCTGGTAAGTATAAAATGGTCCACGGATGTTGTTATGGTGGTTGGCACTGTCCGCCTGCGTTATAAAGTGTCCTTGTGAGGACAGGTTGCCCATGGTACGCAGATGAAGACGAAGCAAGGTACACTGCACCAACCTCTCCATCATGAGTCTGAGCCTTGTGTGATGAGCCAGGGGGCTGGATGGCGAATAAAGCAGTCATCCGCCCAACTTACCACATAGCATTTTCCAAGCCCAGCATGCTGTGGAAAGTGTCTGAATATCGGCGGGACTATGAGGCAGCCACGTGGGAAGGCAAAGGGATTCCCTGCCCTGGTCCCTCTCAGACCAAAGGTACTGAAGGCGAGCATCCGCGTGGTACCTGTGTCCTGCAAACTGGCACTGGCGACCAAGAAGTAAAGCTCGCGATCGGGCACCCAGAGCCCACCCCTGCCACAAGGCAGTCAATCCCTCCCAGCGGACCAGGGGTCTATGGCCAGCCCATAGCAGCAGGATCAAAAGACTCCTAAGCAGGGCAAAAAAACAACAACTGGTCAATGGAATGGCGGTAAACAAATGGAGAAATGTCTGCAGCGCTGTCCTCTTAATGATAGTGATGCGGCCAGACAAAGACAGTGGTAGCGTAATCCAAATCTCCCCTCGTTTAGTGAGTTTATCAGGAGCTAGGCCGTATTTCTATCGGACACCAGTACCTTTCTGCCTGTGGCGTACAACGCCCAGGTATTCAGTGGAGTCAGGGCTCCACGCAAGAGGATATTCAAACACGCAGGGGCCTGTCCTGCCCGTGAGGGGAAGAGCTCAGACTTTGTCCAGTTTATAAACAGACAAAAGGAGCTGCCAAAGCGAATCATTTCCCGCGCAGGCGGTGGAAAATGTTCGTTGGGCCGACCCGAAGGGCAGTATGTCGTCGGCGTACGTCCCCCGTGGTGAAGATGCCGCTTCTGTAGATGCCAGACCGGCGGGTCCATGGCTATAGTGAGAGCAAAGGTGAGAGCGGACAGCGCTGGTCACAGCAGAAGGGTCTGTAGTGACACCACCGACAAGAACACACGCCACTGGGACTGTCTGCATGTAGCAGCAGAATGGGATTCAAGAATCCGCGCAGAATCCCGAGGTTGCCCGGGGTGCTTTCAGGAATGCCCACTCCAGCGAGTCCAGTGCTCTCTCAGTGTCAAGAAGTGGGACTGCCGCAGGGAGTCCGGGACTTATTTGCTGCAGTACGGCGAAGACGCTTCGTAAATTAATAAAATAATAGCAGTGGAACTGTGCATAATGAAGCCGGACTGCGCTGGGGATATTATTTTTTCCATGAGAAGAGAAATGCAGGTACCAATAACTTTAGCCAGAATGTTATTGTCCTGATTAGGAAGGCAGAGGGCCCGTGTGATGAACACTGGATGGGAGCCCTACCCGCTTCAGGAGCAGTGTGATTGCCACCTCTCGGAGGGTGGGTGGGAGGGATCCTGCCTCCAGCAGGTGAGGGGCAAGTGAATGTTTATAAGCGTTATCAAAGCTCCCAGTGACGCCATCGAGGGCGGGCCTTATTTCATTGAGGGCATAAATGGCCTGCATTATCTCCTCACAGAAAACGGGGGCTCAGGAACTGCTGTTGGTGAGATGGGCCGGTACGATGGCCACTGGCTGGGAGCGCTACCCGGCTTCGGGAGCAGAGTGATTGCCACCTCTCGGAGGGTGGGTGGGAGGGATCCTGCCTCCAGTGCCTCCGCGTTCACCTCCAGCAGGTGAGGGGCAAGTGAATGTTTATAAGCGTTATCAAAGCTCCCAGTGAGGCCATCGAGGCCGGGGGCCTTAGTTCCATCGAGTACATCAACGGTCTGTACTTTCTCCTCACAGAAAATGGGGGCACTCAAGAACTGCTATTGTCTGCCAGTAACCAGACCATCATCACTTCAGTGACAGTCTGTGAGCCCTTGGGTGCTCACAGTGGCGCGGGTTGTGTATAAACTCAGTATTTAACTCGTTCTTGCAGGATATGAGCGTTAGTGAGTACAGATTTGTAGTCTGAGCCTAGCACTCAGTTATGTACTCACTCTGGTCGTTAAGGCGCAGCAAACGGGCCAGCGTTCGGCCGGGTCGCTCACCTTCCCCATCTTGCAGGGCCTGTGCATACTTCCCTAATTACACAACCCGCCTGTCCGCCAGCTCCTGGAATTCTTCCATCAGTACGGAACGGTGATGCAAGCGATCACTGCTCCCCAACTGCCGTGGATTGGTCCACCCGAGCCAATCCGGCCCCAAGGAGACTCGCTGGTAGCGAATGGCCTGCAATACACGTGTTGGGCAATACTGACACCATGTATGTAGGCCTTGAATGCCTCCCAGTGTGTTGCATGGGTAGAGACAGTGCCAGTATTGATTATGAAGTATTCTACAATAGCCTCACACAGCTCAACACGAAACATGAAGTCATGCAAAGACTCAGTGAGGGAACCTCCAGTGCGGCCTTGGGTTGCTATCACTGGGTATCTCCAATACCATTCTAACCAGGGTGTGACAGATGGTGTATGTGGCAAATTGGTCCCCTTGGCCGCCACAGTGTGTCAAATAGGAGAGTATTTGCTTACCTTTTTGGGGAGAGAGAGGGGGTTATTGAGGCCTCTTATATTCCAACTCATAAATACTAGCTCCATGGATTAGACCATTCTAGCAGAACTCCCGATTACACAAGGTTGTGATCAAAAACACCCAGTGACGTGTACATAAAATTCACTGATGCAATCTGTCAAAAAGGAAGAATATGATGACCAAACATCAACTAACCCCTCCCACGCTGAATCAGAGAACATGCAATCAACCTAACCCCTTCCACGCTGAATCAGAGACCATGCAGTGAATCCTCATACAAAACAACTTCCCCAACAATTAACAAGTTGATATACACCACTGGAGGTGGTGATACTCTGGCAGATGTCATCTATCAACACATCACGGTAAAGGAATATATGTCAGTGGGTACGAAGAACAGTATGTTTCAGAGAGCATATTGCTGAAACTCAGCATGCCTTATAGTTGAGCTTTGGCACAAACCGGCCAGGGGCGAATAAAGTTGTCCAGTAGGTCACTCAGCTGAAGGGCAGTAGACATCAGCGACTCGGGCAGTCGAGGAGGGAGTAGGTGAGGTTTGCTGGGGAGAGCCACGCTCCCTGCAGGGCTGCCTGCTGAAGTTAACAGCTTCAGCTGGGTGGAGAAGATCCACGCCTTGCCATCCATTTTGATCTGCTGTTGAGCTGGGTAGAGCATGCTGGATTTGAGCCCGTTTGTGGAGTGTGTTCTTCACATCAGTGAACTTACATCGCGCCTCCTGCACCGCTAGCATAAAATCCGGGTAAATAGCAATAGTAGAGACTTGAAAAGTTACTGGACCACACTCTCGAGGCAGACATATAACAGTATTCTGGTCCCAGAAGTTGAGAAGTGGTGCTAACCAGGAGGAGTTGGGGAGGGGAGCGGGGAATGGGTGGGGTTGTGGAGAAGGGAGAGATGGGCCTGGTCTACTACAAAGGTGCTCAAGAAGCTATTTTTAACAAAGAGGTCCTTCAGCAGTTTTACAACAAATGGATCAGGTCGGTCCATGGCTGTGGACTCCACCACCCCCATAATACGGATGTTGCTGCAAGAGAATCTGGCCTCGAGGTCTTTGTTCTTAGCCATGACAGTCTTGGGGATCTTCTCCAGTCCTTTAGTAGACAAAGAGGAGTCATTTTCTAGCTTGGAGATCCACTCTTCATCGCCGTCTAGTCTGGTATTCTGATGATCTATACATTCACTCATGCAATCAGTTCTTTGGGCAAGCGAATCAATGCAAGCATCAATGGACCGGTATCCACCTTGAAGTTCAGCCATTATGGCGCTGGTGCCATCTGTCGCACTGTCGATCACGCCCTTAGTGGGGCCCTCCTCTGAGTCAGACACGGAGTGCGTCTTTCATGCAGGCTTGCCCTGCTCCAATACTGTTTTCCTCCGTTTGGGATCGCCTCTATCCGTATTGATAAGGCTAGCGGGTATAGATAGAGTCACAGTGACTAATATGAAGGAGTAAGCTCTGATGGCAATCAGTTATTATTCTAGCACAGAAAATGGCCAAGGAGGCTAGAGTCCCCAAAGGAGGCTAGGGTCCCCAGGCGGGGAGAGGAGGAAAGAAGATTGCAGCCAGTGCGTAGGAGCGCATTAAACATGGCAGTATCAAAGCAGTGGGGTCCGACTCAGAAAGAAAGCACAATCATCGCTTTGGAGCAAGCAAATATATAGATTTGCATGCTGCTGATGCCAATACGTGGACTTCCAGCTACCCAGCGGTCTGCACAGTCCATGCTGATGAAGACAGACCCACAGTCTGCGCAGAACAGTCGCCATCAGCCCCGCACGAAAAACTCTACCCAACCTGGGGCAGACGCCTCCCCGGTGCCTCACCCCTACAGCGCAGGCACCAGGCTTCAGAGCAGGGGTGGGCCAAGGGCGAGCGCAGCCAGCGCCCAGGGCGCCGCACGAGATCAGGAAAAACAGCACAGCTGCGGCTGTAATGGCGCCCCGCTGTAAGTTCCCTACAGCTCCCAGGCTGTGGCAATGGTGTCACAAAGAAGTGAGGGAGTTGCGCCGTGTACCTTCAGCTTAAAATGTATAGCGGGATGACCACCGCACATAGGCATCCACCAGCAGGTCAGTGCAGATCGTGGCATATCGCTGCAGCAAGCGCGACACCTCACACACATGAAGCAGTTCAGTGAACCAACCGCGCAGCCCAGCAAGGCCTGGGCCGCCTCACCCATGGCTTCTGTCACCACAGGGCCTCCGAGGCCCAGGGCAGGCAGCAAGAGCGCAGCCACTCTACAGAGAAAGGAGCCCCCGAGGTGCCCAGCGCACCTCTAACTAGTGCAGCAGTGCGGTGGACATCAGGGGCCGGTCCCACAGGGCTCTCAGGACCGGGTTTGAAAGAGGGAAGCCATTAGGTATGCCAGCACCAGAGCTTCTCAAGCAGCCATCTTGGACGCTGGCGTGGCCACGCACCTCTGACCGTGCACTGTTTCTAAGGCATATATACCAATAATCAGGTGCATTTACTTATTTCTATGGCATCAGAGCCAAATTTGACATATTTTTCCCACATTTTAGCTTTCGGTCAGCCCTCTTCAGCCATTGCCTTGTTTCAGGATCCCATTAGATTTGTAGCTGCATATCAAGTTTTGGAACTAGCCCAAGGCATATCACTGATGTGTACGACTTAAAAGTAGTGATATCACATCCACTGTCTGGGAGTAACCCACTTACCATGGGGGCGGGTCATCAGCATAGCTATTAGTCATGGGGGGTTAGAAGGCAGTTCCCTAAATCGTCAGGAAAAAATGTCCTCTTTCTCTCTGCTCCATCACCCTTCCAAGCGTTATCACTCTCAGTGGCCATATTAGCATCAGGCCTTGAATACTCTATGCAGTCCACCAAGCAAGGACGTTTGCACACTTCAGCTCTTAATTTATTACTTTGTTTATACAAATAAAAGGTAGCCAAGGACCACTGTATCACACCGCCTCTGAGTTCCTTAAAATATGTTCACCTGCTGCCCATCTTCATAGGTTATCTACCAAGTAGCCCAACATAAAGATAATTTTTGTACATTAGAAAGGCAACACACATAATAAAGTATACAAATAGTCAAATTTGCAAAGTTGATCAGAAATGTCTTATTGCTTAAATTCTTTATTTTTCTTCATGTGCGAACAGGAACGCAGCCAACACGTTTCACCCGAAATAGAGCTTCATCAAGGAATAGAATGGTCCCTATCACAAAAAGTTCAAACAGAATTAATGTGGCAGGCGTGAACAAAACAGCAGCCATCCATTTAAAGCACTCATGAAGCAGGTGGACCATAACAGGTCCAGCGTCCAACGGTGGCTACACTTAGTACAAATGGTGCACGAAACACCTCCTTAATTTAATGCGTTCACAAAGTCAATAGCCTAAGCTGTGGTCAGCAAAAGCATCCACCCTCAAATGATCTGTACAAGAAAAGGATGTCGCAGGGGACTCAGCACACGAAAACTGAAAGAAACGAGCATTGACACCAGGAGGGGGAGAAGCAAGCGAGCCAGAACAGCTTCACCACGGCCTGCAACCAGGAGAGAGAGAAGCCTCCCTCACTGCCGCCCCCGTCGCAGTAAATCTTGCGCGCAAGGGTGGCCATGCCTGCAACCTGCAGTGAGTTGCCGTGAAGATTGCCGTGCCGCAGCAGTGGAAGAGCTGACTGCTGGCTCAGGCGTTGCCGGGCCTGTGGCCATCACTGCTCACTAGCCAGGTGCTGCCAGTTGCAGCTGTGTTGTACTGGTGTCCGAGCCCCTCACACGACTGTTACAGCTACTTTTAGAGCGGCGTCCCTCTTATGCTCAGGTGCCTGTTTCTGTTCTCCTTCCACAGAGGTGGAGCTGTTTGACCAGACTTAGGCCCAGAGTTCAGCGCTCAGATGGATGCCTCGTGGCTGAACTACTTAATCGCTTGACCCTGAGATATCCTGAGACACCATGAGTTGTTCAGAGACCCTTGCTGTGTGCTATTTGTGGATTCAGGTCTGCCGCTTGGTCCGGCCCCCCCGCCCAATTGGGTGGGGGGATATGGCTGGACCATGGGCCTAAGTGAAGGTCACCCCCAGGGAGCAGAACCTGGACTTGGCGGGGGTAAGGGGGGAAGATAAGGCAGGCAAGGAGGTTACTGGTTAAGAAATGGGACACTGGGTCCACACCAGTCGTAAATTTAGCCATAGGAATTTGGCTGGGGCAGACCCTCGTTCTCCTGGGGATTCTTCAGAGGACAGAGGTGCTGCTGCTGCATTGTGTGAGGTGAAGGGGGAGTTATTTTGGGAGGACTTAGGGGGAGCGGTGTGGCTGGGGAAAGAGAAAAAGCTATGCTGTATGGTTTGGTTGGTGACAATGCACGTTGCTGAAGGGAATCGGAGCAAAGGCGCATTTGTGAGAGGAGATTATCTGGGAGGGTCCCTCAAGGGTAGAGAAGAATCAACCGTTATTTAGGCTAGCACCAGACACAGTGCTCCCCGCGCTCAACAAAAGGCAAACAATACGAGTGAGCTTAGGGCAGGCGGCTGGGTCGCGTCAGGTATGGGGAGAAGAGGGAGTGGCACGCAATTGTGAAATGAGATTCAGGGATTCTCCATCCTTACGGAGGGAGAATGGCTCTGAGCCATTGCCCCCCACAGATACTTTTATTTGCCTTTAGTTTGGTTAGTTCGTTTCTTCACTCTCTGGTCTCCTTTCCAGCAGCAGGGCTTACATTTCATTGCAAACGGGTCCACCGTGTTGTGCCACGCTCCCGCTGGATAACAGCACATTGCTCGAGGGGCTTGTAGGAGTACCGCAGTACTTTTCAAACCTCCGCATCAAGCAAATGGGGCTGTGCGCCATTATCAGGAGCGGTGCAGGCGTGCACGAACAGGGTTCCGAATGTCGGCGGTTTGTCGCAGCTCTGATGGGGCAGGGTGTCCTGGTTAGGCCTTTGGAAGAGGGCGGTTTGGTAAGGCTGTCCGATGATCTAGTGGCATTCCTCCATTTCTAGAGATGGGAGGTTGGGAGTGGCGGCGCCTGACTAGCCGGTATTATTACAGACAGGGCTGGCGCTACATAATGTAGGCCCCAGGGAGCCTTATTATCGAAGGGCCGCACCATCCTTTGCCGCGCCAAACACGGGCCCAGCAAGCACAGAGAGATCAGATCCCCAGTGCTCTTTCTAGTTAGCTGGGGGCCCTGGCATCAAATTGTAGGTGAAGGAACACAAAGGAATGCCGGGGATAGGGTTTGCTCACCATCTCCGGTTGCCCACCTGGCATCCCCATGGGAGAGTCCGTACTAACGCAATTACGGCGTAATTAAAAGGGAATCAATAGAGAGGGGATCGGACTTAGGCTAAATGAAATGCATTTATTCCCCATTCCGAGAGGATTTGGGGATATTAGAATATCAAATGTCATAGCAACTCGATGCCAATCACATTACTAAGATACCCTGCTGCGACTTACAAGAATTACCTCAGGTTGGAAACATTCGATTTGTAGGGTGAAAATCTTCTCAATTCCTGGGCCACCTTGTGGTGCTAGGTAGCTATCCTCCAGTGGCGGCCCGTCCTTTAGGGCGGAGGGGCCACGCCCCCCCACCTTTTGCCCCTCATAAAGAGTGTCTGTCAGGCTGAACAAAGGTCAGCCTGACAGACACTCTACATGTTCAGCTAAGACAGTCAGGAGTGAGCCATGCTCGATTTGCGCACACTCCTGGCTGCCTGAGCTGAACTTTGCTGGGCTGAGGAGGTCACAGCTCATATGGGCGTGACCTCCTTGGCTCAGCAAAGGTGCCTCGAGGCCCTCCCCTGGGTGACGAGGAAAGCGTCACCAATTGACACTCTCCCTGGGCACTTCAGGTTTAAGCCCTGAAGTGCCCAGGGCGAGTGTCAATCAGTGACACTTCATAATTGAGTGGGGTGGGGTCAGCAGTCTCACTGACCCCATCCCACTCTGTGACGAGGCTGGGACTGCTGCCTTCCCTCATGGGACCTGGAGGCTGAAGGTAAGTGTGTGTGTGTGTATGTATGTGTGTGATGTTTTAAATTGAATGTTTGGTGTGCGCATGCATGTTTGAGTGTTATGAGTGTTGTTAATGGATGTGCATGCGTGTGTGAAAGAATGAGTGTATGCGATCTTTTAAAATGAATGTTTGGTGCGTGCGTGCATGTTTGAATGGTATGAGTGTTGTTAATGGATGTGCGTGCGTGCGTGTCTGTGTGTGAAAGAATTAATGTGTGTGTGTGTGTCCCGCCCACCCCCCTCCCTCCTAAAGCTGCCAGCCGCCACTGCTATCCTCGCTGGAGTGTTCCACTATTGAGAAGAGATTGCCCTGGCTTATTTACATTCTATCTCGGTTGGTTTGATTTGTCCCTCGTAGTAAGAATTATGACAGTGGTTCCCAACCTGTGGTCCGGGGACCCCTGGGGGTCCTCGAAGCCTCCTCAGGGGGTCCGTGACTGATTAGAAAATGTAATAATATTAACAGAGTAGGTCCCCAGCTTTCAGTAATGACTCACTGGGGTGTCCACGGATTCCAATAATGATTCATTGGGGGTCCCTGGGTTCCAGTGCTGATAAAGTGGGGGTCCACAGAAGTCAAAAGGTTGGGAACCACTGATTTATGACATTGGTTTAAACTAACAGTTTGCGGCGCAGGTTTTCTGGCAGGCCCTGGGTGTTTCCCTTGAGTGTGAAATGCTGGCATGGAGCAGTGGGTGTAAATAATTTGGGCAGCACATTGTTCCTGCTTGCCTTGTCAGACACATCATTTCGACGGTTCTCCTACGCAGTGTCTGGCGAATTACCTTGCCTGTAGCTGTAGCTTTGACCTCTATAATTATCATGTGCTGCATTTTTCCCATCTGGGGTAAGCTCTGCTTTTGGGCAGATGCTCCACTAGGGCCGCGGTAGTGAGCTATGCAGGGCATTTCACCCACTCAATGCATTCTGACCGCTGTGGTTGGTGCCTACTCTGGGGACTTGGCGGGGTGGGAGGTGTTATGGCGCCCAGAGATGCACTTGCGCTCTGCAGAGAACGCTCAGGGGGTGTAGCTCCACTGGGCTTTGTCTAGACTGGCCAGGCACAAGGGCTGATAATAACCTGCCCGTGATGTGACCGGGCGGCAAAGTTTCTAATTAATACATTCAAAATAAATGCCAATGTTGCCTAACAAGTGAGTGGATGGTTAGCAGGAATCCCCTGTATCCACGTCTTTCGCAAATACAGAAAAAGAACCTTCAGTAAACGGAACAGGAGACTAACTACGATCACCCGGTTATTTCAGATTCTCAAGTCAGGTAACCTGCATTTCTTCCTGTCTTCTATTTGCAAGTAAGCCCAAGGGCAGCACACCCTACATATCTGGCAGACTGGCCTCGGGGTAATACCCCCTACACTACTTCGAGAACGCTATTCCAGTGCAGGCATACCCGCAAGACCTGTATTGGAGATGCCCGACACGCCGATACACCTGGCATTAACTTGTTCTCAATTTTTATTTTTAATACTGACACTGGGAAGCGTTAATTAATTGTGTGAGGTAAATTAATGCGATAAAATGCGTTTATGCACGCGACCAAAGTGCTCGAGTAGCGCTGCCCTCCCCGCCCCAATGCCTTACACAGCGTTCATCAAGCGAAGCATTATCAACAATCCCTGGAATGTGGTCACTTCACAGGAGGCCATAAATCTTGTGTAAGCACTAAGGCCAAAGACCAGAGCACAGGCCTTCCTTTAGCTTCGGACAGAAACGAGTCTAACAATAACTGGCACTCACAATTAGTTGGAACTGCATCCCCCTTCAGTTAATTTGAAATTAGCCGCTTTTGCGGTGCACTGTAGTTCGCTTTAAAGAAACTGCGAACATCTTGCAATGGTTTGTTTCAATTGTACTTAGAAAAGTGTTCTGTTTATAATGCAGTGTGCAGTTATTTGAGCACGGCTGACATGTACTTGCATTTGGAGTGCAGTGCAAGTGCATCTGCGGACCGGAAAAACTTTAGATGCACCATTTGCTGGTTTGATTAAGGGAGGGAGTGGGTGGTGTTGCCACTGTATTGAATTGATAATGCGGTGTGCACTTGATTGAATGGGGCTGGCAGTGAATGGGATAGGCGGGATGAGATGTTGTCTTTAGGGCAGAGATCTTTCAAGGCACCTTTTGTTCTGGATATGCAGGACTCCTGCTGCGGAGTGAGAGGTGGGGTGGCTGCGGAATTGTTGCATTCAGGGCGAGGCATGTAGGCAGTACTTTCGGCCAGCAACTACAGTCTGCTTGAGGAACAGACATGGCTCATTGGGTCGTCGCCTCTACAGCCACAATGTTTATACTTGAAGAATCTACGGGACACAATTTTGGGTTGGGCACGCGGGAAGCATATTGGGCACATTGGGATCCATGGCAGTGTGTGTGTGTGTGTGGGGTGGGGGCGTAGCTCAGTCAGTAAGATTGGGGAGGAAAGCTTCAGATTTTACGTCTTTCAGGCCGCCGCATAATCTTAAAATACATGATATGACAAGCAGTGTGCACAAGAGGGCTTTGGGGCGGAAAGAGCGAGTAATGCAGGTTGGTATGGGTACTAAATAAGTAAAAACAAAGTACTTCATACAATAAGCAACAATTTTTAAGGAACTTGAACCAAAAGGAGCATACTACTAGTAAAAATGCACTGAATGCAAATCTTAACACTTTACACACGTTTTGCATGTCTAGCAGGTGTACATTTGCGCAAATTATGAAATTTAACAAATGAGGTGTGTCTTGGTTGTGCCCCCCCCCCAAAAAAAATATGTAACCACAACGCAAATGTGGGCCTCGATAATTTTGATAAATGGGGAAGACAAAGCACATCACAAAGGGAGAAAGGAAGCTGCAAAGTGAGCTAAAAGGGGCAGAGAGTGGCCGTAAATGGAATTGCAGCAGCCGCATTTCAGAGGAGACCTTTAGGCACCAGCACGTTTATTTACAAATTAAGCACTGGGAACTATTGGAGCACTTCGCTGTTGGACGACTGCCTCGCTGGGGTCCCGTGGTTGGGGAGGCAGGCGGATGGTGATGCAAAGTGGGGGGCAAATTCGCACGGCTCCCGTCTCGGGAACAGAGAGTGTGCCTGTAGGAAAGTACCATCTTGCTTGGCATGTTACCCCCATATTTCACTGTATATATGTTGTTTTAGTGTATGTGTCACTGGGACCCTGCCAGCCAGGGCCCCACTGCTCATAGGTGTGCCCTGTATGTGTTCCCTGTGTGATGACTAACTGTCTCACTGAGGCTCTGCTAACCAGAACCTCAGTGGTTATGCTCTCTCTGCTTTCCAAATTGTCACTAACAGGCTAGTGACCAATTTCACCAATTCACATTGGCATACTGGATCACCCTTATAATTCCCTAGTATATGGTACTGAGGTACCCAGGGTATTGGGGTTCCAGGAGATCCCTATGGGCTGCAGCATTTCTTTTGCCACCCATAGGGAGCTCTGACAATTCTTACACAGGCCTGCCACTGCAGCCTGAGTGAAATAACGTCCACGTTATTTCACAGCCATTTACCACTGCACTTAAGTAACTTATAAGTCACCTATATGTCTAACCTTCACCTGGTGAAGGTTGGGTGCTAAGTTACTTAGTGTGTGGGCACCCTGGCACTAGCCAAGGTGCCCCCACATCGTTCAGGGAAAATTCCCCGAACTTTGTGAGTGCGGGGACACCATTTCACGCGTGCACTATACATAGGTCACTACCTATGTATAGCGTCACAATGGTAACTCCGAACATGGCCATGTAACATGTCTAAGATCATGGAATGGTCACCCCAATGCCATGCTGGCATTGGGGAGACAATTCCATGATCCCCGAGTCTCTAGCACAGACCCGGGTACTGCCAAACTACCTTTCCCGGGGTTTCACTGCAGCTGCTGCTGCTGCCAACCCCTCAGACAGGTTTCTGCCCTCCTGGGGTCCAGCCAGGCTTGGCCCAGGAAGGCAGAACAAAGGGCTTCCTCAGAGAGAGGGTGTTACACCCTCTCCCTTTGGAAAAAGGTGTCAGGGCTGGGGAGGAGTAGCCTCCCCCAGCCTCTGGAAATGCTTTGATGGGCACAGATGGTGCCCATCTCTGCATAAGCCAGTCTACACCAGTTCAGGGATCCCCCAGCCCTGCTCTGGCGCGAAACTGGACAAAGGAAAGGGGAGTGACCACTCCCCTGACCTGCACCTCCCAGGGGAGGTGCCCAGAGCTCCTCCAGCATGCCCCAGACCTCTGCCATCTTGGATTCAGAGGTGTGCTGGCACACTGGACTGCTCTGAGTGGCCAGGGCCAGCAGGTGACGTCAGAGACTCCTTCTGATAGGCTCTTACCTGTGTTACTAGCCTATCCTCCTTCCTAGGTAGCCAAACCTCCTTTTCTGGCTATTTAGGGTCTCTGCTTTGGGGAATTCTTTAGATACCGAATGCAAGAGCTCACCAGAGTTCCTCTGCATCTCTCTCTTCACCTTCTGCCAAAGGATCGACCGCTGACTGCCCAGGACGCCTGCAAAAACCGCAACAAAGTAGCAAAGACGACTACTTCAACCTTGTATCGCTTATCCTGCCGCCTTCTCAACTGTTTCCTGGTGGTGCATGCTCTGGGGGTAGCCTGCCTCCTTTCTGCACCAGGAGCTCTGAAGAAATCTCCCGTGGGTCGACGGAATCTTCCCCCTGCAACTGCAGGCAGCAAAAGACTGCATCACCGGTCCTCTGGGTCCCTTCTCAGCACGACGAGCGTGGTCCCTGGAACTCAGCAACTCTGTCCAAGTGACTCCCACAGTCCAGTGACTCTTCAGTCCAAGTTTGGTGGAGGTAAGTTCTTGCCTCCCCACGCTAGACTGCATTGCTGGGTACCGTGTGATTTGCAGCTGCTCCGGCTCCTATGCACTCTTCCAGGATTTCCTTCGTGCACAGCCAAGCCTGGGTCTCCGACACTCTAACCTGCAGTGCACAACCTTCTGAGTTGTCCTCCGGCGTCGTGGGACTCCCTTTTGTGACTTCGGGTGGACTCCGGTTCACTCCTCTTCTAAGTGCCTGTTCCGGTACTTCTGTGGGTGCTGCCTGCTTCTGTGAGGGCTCCCTGACTTGCTGGGCGCCCCCTCTGTCTCCTCATCCAAGTAGCGACATCCTGGTCCCTCCTGGGCCACAGCAGCATCCAAAAACTCTAACCGCGACCCTTGCAGCTAGTAAGGCTTGTTTGCGGTCTTTCTGCATGGGAACACCTCTGCACGCTTCTTCATGACGTGGGACATCCATCCTCCAAAGGGGAAGTTCCTAGTCCTCTTAAGTTCTTGCAGAAACCAAAGCTTCTTCCATCCAGTGGCAGCTTCTTTGCACCCTCAGCTGGCATTTCCTGGGCATCTGCCCACTCTCGACATTGTCGCGACTCTTGGACTTAGTCCCCTTGTTTCACAGGTACTCAGGTCCGGAAATCCACTGTTGTTGCTTTGCTGGTGTTGGTCTTCCTTGCAGAAACCCCCTATCATGACTTCTGTGCTCTCTGGGGGTTATAGGTGCACTTTACACCTACTTTGCAGGGTCTTGCCGTGGGCTATCTTTCTAACCCTCACTGTTTTCTTACAGTCCCAGCGACCCTCTACAAGCTCACATAGGTTTGGGGTCCATTCGTGATTCGCATTCCACTTTTGGAGTATATGGTTTGTGTTGCCCCTATACCTATGTGCTCCTATTGCAATCTACTGTAAATTTACACTGCTTGCATTTCTTCCTTTTGGTATTACTGCATATTTTTGGTATTGTGTACATATATCTTGTGTATATTTGGTATCCTCATACTGAGGGTACTCACTGAGATACTTTTGGCATATTGTCATAAAAATAAAGTACCTTTATTTTTAGTATATCTGTGTATTGTGTTTTCTTATGATATTGTGCATATGACACTAGTGGTATAGTAGGAGCTTTGCATGTCTCCTAGTTCAGCCTAAGCTGCTCTGCTATAGCTACCTTCTATCAGCCTAAGCTGCTAGAAACACCTCTTCTACACTAATAAGGGATAACTGGACCTGGTACAGCGTGTAAGTACCCATTGGTACCCCACTACAAGCCAGGCCAGCCTCCTACAGTGCTGTTGCCATGGAAAGAGGCAGGTCATTTGTTGTGTTGCACCATGTCGATGATTCCTCTTTAAAGCGGGGTGCAGGGTGGTGCTGCCGGGAATCATTGCCATAGGCCGTGCTGTCGAGTCAATGTGGTGGTGGGGACAGGTTTGCGTGGGGGAAGAGGAGCGTGCATCCTAGGGCAGATATTACCAGTGCAGCTGTTGTGGTGCGGACTCTGCTGGGGAGCGCTGGGTTAAAAGTATATGAGCTTCCTGGGGGCATAGAGCTGTTTCCCAGGCAGCAGAAATATTAAGTAACTGTAGTGGTCACTGTGCTAACGGTTTTCAGACCAGCGCTTAATTTGTGCTTGTTGTTTCCGGTGCGGAGCACTAGCACTTAATTATGAGGGCTGGCAATTATTTTCCTGCCTCAAGCATTTACTACGAGCTAAAGACACATATGGGAAAGTTGGAGGAGGAGAAAAACGGAACAGCGTCACAATGTGAGAAAGCAGAAAGCTGCAAGAGTGAGCTGAAGGGGCAGGGAGTAGCTGTAAATGGATTAAAGAGGCCCAAGGTGGCTTCAGCATTTTTCTGCCACATTCTTTCAACCTCTCTCAAAACAGTGATTTCTACAACAACGGCTTTGTGCATACCTTTTTCAGGTATTGAAGGAAGGGTGGGGGAGGGGGCAGGGTGATGGTTCTGGATGGTACAGGTTTGATTGAGCGGTGCATACTTGGAATTCCCAGATTTGAAGCGACCTGACACTGGATAAGAAATAAATAGGGGCTTGGGTCACTAGAGTAGATGCATGGGATCTCTCTGTGGGACTAGCAGTGATGCCAGAACTGGTCATAGCTTAATACATGTCAATATTTACAATGGACATTCCTTATTTAATGCTGCACCTCCTACAGTGTTTGCCTAATTCTTGGTTTGTATGTGCTTAGCACTCACTTATGGTAATTTTACTATGGAGTGAAGTGGTGTGGCATAGAGTATAGTGGTGTGATGTATTCTGCTGGCAATGGTAATTTTGTGCAGATGTATGGAAAGGAGGTATAAAAAAAAAATTTAAAAAAAAGGGCTCACGCAAAAGCATATGAAATGCACTGGTTACAGGGGAATGGGTCCATTACTGATTTAAAGGGATGAAGAAGATTGTGGAAAAGCACAACTAAGAGAGAGCGAAAAGACTGATATGCAGAAGGGGAACATGTGCAAACAATTACCTAACAACCATTAGCAAATGCAGTGTTTCTGGTGGGTCTTTATAGATACTACCCTCAAATGGAGGGCACATCAACCAGTTACACAAGCAGTGATGCACGGTCCTTATTGTGGAAACCCCTAACCTTAACATTATGTACCCTTTATGCTTTCAGGGTGACCTAAGGGGTGAAACTGCAACAAGTCATAAATCGCTTCAACAACGGCATTGTCTTTTACTGTTAGTTTGGCACCTTTTAAATGCTGGACGGACGGCGATCTCTACAGCAGGTGCTTAGTACTCGGGGTTGGCAGAGAAGTTTGCATTTGTTCCTAGAAACCTCACCCGGTCAGCTGTGGTGGGAGGTATACCTTGGCCCTCTTCTGACTTTGGTGGCTGTGCAAGGCACCTCGCCGGGGGTTCAAGGTGGAGGGAGTTGGGAGATACTGAGCGCTCTCCGCTCTTTCTTCCCCCTTCCCCAGTGTTCCACATCGGTGCAAGGTGGGTCAAGGGGAGTGAGGTAAGGCATATGATATAGGTCTTTGTGAAAGGCAGAAAGAGTAGTAGGTTTGTGCATGAAAAAAAAAAAGAATTCACATCCAAGCATGGGAATGTGAAAGGCAGAAAGGGTTAGAGGTTTCTGCACGCAAAAGTTTTCAACTCCGAGCATGGGAATAAGTTGCAGTGCTGGAAAACAAGTGCTAAAAAGGATAATGTTATACTGGGGATTCAAAACCTTTTATGTCTGTGGTGAAATTGGAAGAGATTGAGTCGCCTCTCAGGCATCCTCAGGCTGTCATCATTGTTCTAAGTAGGTGGGTACAGTATAGCTGATTAAACGTTTAACAAAAGATGTTTTAGAAGAAGAATTTTCACAGATGGAATTTAAAGACTATCACACAAAATAAAAGGAGAACATTCTTTCTCCATTCTCATAATTGGGGCCCAATGACAAGGTGGATGGGTTGAAGTAAAGCGTTGGATTAGCGGGGCTGAATAGGGGAAAGGAAGTAGGACAGATTTTCTTATTTCTCCCCACTGAGTCAGGTTCCTCTGCATTTACGAAGGTACCCGCACTTGCACACCAATAACACTGATACCTTTCATTATGCTAATGCCTATTTCATTTTAGGTCAGCTGCAAAAGGGATGTGGATCAGACGAGTCCTGAGGAGGGAGTGCCCACAGCGTCGATTTAGGTCTGGCCTTGGAGGACGAGGCAGGTCCGGTTAGGGGTGACCCAGGATGTGAATTACCAGGCTGGAGAACGTCTGAGCAGTTTTATGCCCCATTTGCAACATCAACATAAGCCAGCAGTAGTAGGGGGGCTGGCAATGGCCTGGAGGCGAGACCACCCCCCACGGCAGTGCACAGTCAAAGTACATAGAAGAGTCACGATAAGGAATTTTATGACTGGTAATACCTAAACACTTAATAACAAAAGATAATGGAGGGTCAGGGGATAGCACAAAAAAAGAAAATAAAAATCCCTTGTGCATGCCTCAGTGGCAGTTCTGAAGAAAAGGGATCTGCCAACAAGGAGGTTACACTAATGCCTGAAACTGGTAAATTGGATGAGTTCTCTGAGGTGATGCCTGTTCAAGGAGTGGAATGGGCCGGTGGGAGCACAGTGTTACGAGTGTTGAAGGATATAAAGAGCCGGCAACAGGGGGGGATGCAATTTTCCTGTTTTGCCGCACAAGGGTCGAATGGCTCGCAAAGCCTGGATTGTGGGGGAAAGATTCAGGCATGTCGAGCCCGGGCAAGGAACTCAGATATTTTGATCATCCACTTGGTACGGAATGACCTCCCGGCTATCGGTAGGGGGAACTTGTTTCAGATTAAGAAGGAATCCCTCATTGAGTTGGCTAGGACCATGGATGCCACAGAGGTGGTATCGTCAGAGATCATCCCCAGGAGGTTCTAGATAGGGGCTCAATCCCAAGATAGTATATAGTTGTCAAGATGAAGGCTAAACAGCCTCATGGCCAAATTCCTGTTGGGGGTGGCCATATATGGGATTAAGCATAGCCTTATTTGCGGCAGCCAGACTATCATTGTCCGAATGGGGTGCACATGTCAGACGGGCAGCATTAAATGCAAGAGGTTATTCATAGAGTGGAAGAATTGAGGCGCACCTATGGCGCTGGGGGGTCCTTGCTGGCAGCAAAAGCTCCCAACAAGGCATGGCGGTACTTACAATGCGATCCTAAAGAATGATGGCAAGTTGCTGGAGCGGAACAAGCCACAAACAGGTGACAGTCAGGACCCAGGGTGGAACTGGCAAGCTACCACAATGGCCTTGTGTGTTGAACCGGAAGGAAACAATCAAGGGCACAGCCTGTGGCCTGGAAGAAGTTGGTGTAGAGGTGACTGGGTCAACTGGCAAAGAAGGGTGGAAACATTCATCAAGGATATCAATTCATTCTTGGGCTGGAAGCTGACGCTTGCCCTGAATGAAATGAATAGTGATACCGGAAGTGAATGGTCACCCGGTGGGCTGGAAGCAGACGTCTGCTCTAAAAGGTGTGGTGGTGCCGGAAGTGAAAGGTCACCCGGCTGGGTTGGAGGCAGACGCTTACCCGGAAGAAACGGAGTGGATACACCGGAAGTAAAAGGTCACCTGGTGATAGAGCACCTGGGTCAGATTGGCCAGCACTGAATGTAGGGCACAGTGCTTGGGGCCATGGCAAGGAGGGCACAGGCTTGTTCCGGTTGAGTCTGGAAGAAGACGCTTGCCCTGAATGCAATTGAATGGTTACACACCCCAAGGAGATAGGGCACCTGGGGCAGACTAGCAGGCAATGTAGGGCACAGTGCTTCGGAGGCCCATGAAAAGGACAACAGCTCTTTAAAAAATGTAATATGGTGGTTGAAGGATCGCTTGTAAGTTGAATATTGCCTAATAAACTCCGGCCACAATTCTCCCATAAAAGCAAAATTGGTGTGGTCTGAGTTTGTGGGATCCGGGTGGGCGACCAGGTGGGTAGTGCTGCTGCTATGGTACATGGTTTTGACCGGTCTTGACCTTAATTGCTTCTGTTTGAAGTTTGGCTTCTAGGAGTCCTGAAACAGGGCTGGGGTATGGTTTTCGTTAATGTAGCCACATTCGGTTGAGCCCAACCTCACGGAAATGGTGCCGATAGGGACTCTTTGTAAGGGCATATCGCACAAAGGACTAGAGGCCAGCAGGGCAAGCAGCAGGAAGGCTGCCAACGTCTGCCGAATGTCATCTCTGCACCTGGAGGCCCGTAAATCAGGCCAGGATATCTGCGTCATGGGGCCCGTCTTTGCCCGGACGAGACTGGTCTGGGCTACGTCCCTTGGTTCTTGCACCAACTACATCCCGAAGATATTGCTGGGAGCTTGCCTGGCAGGCAAAGATGAATTTTTGCAGCTAACAGCTAATTGGAGTGAGTGATTATGGGGAAGAAGGCAGCGACTGGGTCACAGCATGTTTCTGCTCCTATAGTACCCCCGGCCAAACCAACTACAATTGATCGTATGTTAGAATGTGCTGTTGGTGTAATGAATATTGAAACTGCGCTAGCCGAAGACTCTCGCTGAACACTGGCCAGGAGACCAGGCCTGGGTCTGGGGTGGGATCTGAATGCGCTGTGTCCAGCATGTCGAGTGAGGTAATGGAGGTCAAGGAAGACAGGTCCAGATTGCTGTGACTGAGTGACTCCATCTCGTCTTTAGATGGTCTTCTTGTCCAACGTAAAGCAGTGGTCTTTTTACCAGAAGATTGTAGTACTCAGTCTTCGGCTTCTGCACAGAGATCCAATTATGAGAATTGCAGGCGTCGGCTTAAGAATTTAGGTACCACAGCTACTCTGGGGGTTTCAGAACAGCTGACCCTGGGCATCGATGCTGCCCTGGTTGACTCAAAGTTGTCATCGATAAAGGAAGATCTGGTTAAGACGGTTGAAGATAGCATTTCTAGGCTCTTGGCAGAACATTTTGATAGACTAGTATCTTTTCTAAAGATCGAATTTTCAACCCCGTCCCTTGTTTGAACTCTCTAGAGAGGAAGTTAGTAATTTTAGCCTTGGGGTTTTAGAGGCGAGTGGAGTGGTGAAAGGATTAGTGACCAGAAGAGGGAAACCGTGGGGTGGGTTGGGGGGATATCCAGAGGGGGGCAATGTCCTCAGATGGGTATATCCTGTATTCCGCTGCTATCCCCCGAAGTAAGGGTAGACAGCAGATGCCTGCAGGCCCAGTGGCAGGTCCATCAATTAACTTTAGTTCCCCCCCGCTATACTCACATTTAACAGAGTTAAAGCACTTTCGGGTGTAGATTGACCCCGGACAGAATACTATATTAGCTCAGGCCCCATCTCGCTTTCGGGGGTGTCTACTTCTGAGATAGGCGGTAAGGGTGGTCCGGCTGGTTACAAATGTAGTTTTGGTTATGGTAAGGCCCGCTCTTTTTCAATACTTAGTTGGAATGTTGCTGGGCTGATTATGTATTAAGATACAACATCATTGCCCTTCAGTAAACATGGGCTGTGGATCCTATTTGCCGTGAGGGGTTTGCATTTAATTTGACCCCAGCGTTGCCCTTTGTAAGAGGTGGGGCGAAGGGAGGGCTGGCCATTTGGGTTAGTTTGAGTTTGCAGGTAAATGCTACAGTTACCAATACAGGGAGTCCCTCATTGTTATCGTTGTGTATAAAAGACAAACCCTCACGGTTTTCTTTTTTATGGTGAACTTTTATAATAATGATTTTGTGAGTGGTCCTTGTATGTATTTCAATGTTCTGTTTATTTTTTTTTAGATACCTTGTTGTTTGCTGGGGACGCTGGCAAAGTCCAGCCTTTTCTATGTCTGTGTGGGGATTTTAATGGACTGTTGAGGGACAGTACCACGGATACTGGAACCCCATTTGAGGGATCAGCTGGCGTAAATAAAGATGGTAGGGGTGATGAACTAGCTGTTCATATCGCCAAACTACACCTGGTTGAACTTATTAACAACTTTAGAGGAGATACACTGTTTAGACTCTTTTAGAGACCGGGGCGAGTTCGGTTATTGATTATAGATTTGCAAATCACAATTTTATGCCTTGGTTTTCTGAAAGGGAGGTGGTTCTGAATGAGTTGGGGGGGATCAGAATGTTCTTTTATTTAGGGGCTTACTCCCGACACTCAGGCGGCATATTCGTCCCACAAAACCAGTAGGTATTACTGAACACTCCACTGATGGTCTAAGGTTGAATTTGCGACTTATATCACGGGGAGGGACTCTGGATCTCATTCTTAAGATCTATACAGATCAAATTTTGAACTGTTTAAGTAGTGCTAGTGGAGAGGGTATGCTTAACGGGTATGTTGGTCTGATGCAGGATATTAGACATTTTCTCCTCAAAACTAGCAGACCCAGGATGGGAAGCCCCAGGAAAAGGAAAGGGTCTTTTTGGAGTACGACTGGGAGTGCCTGCAGTTAGCTGCAAAAATTAAACATAGCAAGATCTTTTGGGACACCGTGAAAGGGATTAGGGAAAGGTATGCGCCTGATAACCCGTCCCTGCAGAATAATGTCTTTGGGTCGGATTGGGTGTCCCACTTTAGTTCAATTTACCATCTGGAGGAGGACATGACTATGGCCCTCATTACAACCTTGGCGTACGGTGATAAAGTGGAGGTAGAACCGCCAACAGGCCTGCGGTAAAAAAATGGGATTATGACGACTGTGGAAACCGCTCAGACAGACAGCCACTTTAACACTCCGACCGCCACGGCGGTAACAACAAGCACCACGGCGGTAACCGCCAACAGCCAGGCGGGAGACAATGTACCTCCCACAGTATTACAACAGGCCTATCCGCCACCTTTTCCGGGGTGGTACCAACAACATCAAAAGCATGGTGGAAACAGAACACAGAAGTCAAAGGACTCACCCCTGGACACTAAGGGAACAACCACGACGCCATGGAGCCAGAGTTACACATTTTCCCCATGCTCGTATACCTCTTCCTGCATTACGAGCAGCAATGCCGGCGAAGATGACCACGGTGAGTACTGCCGCCTAGCACACAAGGGAGGGGGGAGGAAAAAGAGAGTGACACACACACCCCACCTCCCCACCCCCAACACCATAAACACAACCCGATGCAGTAACATTACATATTCACCCCCTATGCCTCAGGAATAATGCAAGGACAAAAAGATTAGAAGAAAGTGAGTGTAATACGATAAAATAACATGAATTAGTGCATCAAAATACAAACGTATATACATATCTACTAATGTAGGGACACTGCCCAGTCCTCAATGACTGTGGGCCACAGGGCCACAACACATAGGCCAAGGTCCCACCTCACTCCTGCAACAACATGAGAGAACACTGCAGGGGCATCAGGTCGAAAATACACAGGCACCTCAGGGGGATGGAGAATAGGGAGGGCACCTCAGCCGGAAGATGGTACAATGCCACTGGTCCTGGAGGGGGCAACATGCCCTGTGCTTGGTTCTGGGGAGTGCAAGGCCACGGTCTCTCAAGTGGGTGGTTTGCCCACTGCTTGATCCTGGGGAGTGCAAAGCCACAGTCTCTCTAGTGGATGGCTTCTCCATTGGTTCTGGAGGGGCATTGTGCCCAGTGTGCTTCATCCTGGCAAGGATGGGGTGAGTGGATGGCTTCTTCAACTGGTTCTGGAGGGGGGCTTGTGCCCAGTGTGCTTCATTCTGGCAAGGATGGGTGAGTGGATGGCTTCTTCCACTGGTTCTGGATTGGGCCTTGTGCCCAGTGTGCTTCATCCTGGCAAGGATGGGGTGAGTGGATGGCTTTTTCCACTGGTTCTTGAGGGGGCATTGTGCCCTGTGACGCAGATCTTGGGGTGTGCAAGGTCACAGACTCTCACCTGGGTGTCACACCTACAGGATTTGCAGGGTCCACAATGCAGTACAGCCCATGGAGGCAGGACTACACACTGCCTGCTGGTGGAGACGGCTGCTCAGTGGTGGCAGTGGCGGTGCTGGTGTCGGGGCTGGCAGTGGTGGGGGGAGGCTCCATCCCTTCCCCTGCAGCCTCAGACGGCTGCCCAATGGGGCTGCTGCTGCTAGCAGTGGTGCTGGTGGCGGTGTTGGCAGTGGTGGGGGGAGGCTCCAGCCCTTCCCCTGCAGCCTCAGACAGTTGCCCACTGGGGCTGCTGCTGGCAGTGGTGCCGGTGGCGGTGCTGGCAGTGGTGGGGGGAGGCTCCAGCCCTTCCCCTGCAGCCTGGACGGCTGCCCACTGGGGCTGCTGCTGCTGGTGGCGGTGCATGCGGCAGTGCTAGGGCTGCTGCTGGCTGTGCTGGCAGTTGTGGGGGGAGGCTCCAGCCCTTCCCCTGCAGCCTCGGACGGCTTCCCACTAAGGCTGCTGCTGCTGGTGGCAGTGCTGGCAGTGGTGGGGGGAGGCTCCAGCCCTTCCCCTGCAGCCTCGGATGGCTTCCCACTAAGGCTGCTGCTGCTGCTGGTGTGGCTGCTGCTGCCGGTGGCAGTGCTGGCAGTGGTGGGGGGAGGCTCCAGCCCTCCCCTGCAGCCTTGGACAGCTTAACCGCCATGGTTGGTGGTGGGGGCTCCAAATGAGTCCCAGCACAAGGCCTCCTGTCCATCCTGCCTGCTGGTGCTGGCTCCTTGCCCTTCACTTTTGCAGCTGGTGGTGTCTCCTTGCCCTTCCCTTTGGCAGCTGGTGGTGCCTCCTTGCCCTTCCCTTTGGCAGCTGGTGGTGCCTCCTTGCCCTTCCTTGATGCACCTGGTGCATGCACACTTCCAGTACTGCTGGCTAGTTCCCGGGATCCTCTCCCACCTGCAGTAGTTGTTGACACTACTGTGGCCGTGGAATGGGTGGCTGAGGTGCTCACCTGGTTCTGACCACCCTGGCCCGACGTGATGGGAGTGGTAGGGAAGAGGTCAACAGTGGAGAGGAAAAGCTTCTTAGGGACATTGGGGCGGGAAGAGGGTGAAGATTTGGGAGTGGAGGATGAGGAAGTGGTTGTAGGAGGTGTCTGACTGATGTGTTTGGGTGCAGGTGCATGGGCTGGATGCTGTTGTGAGGTGGATGGCTGTTGGGTGTCTGAGTGCTTGCCTTTGTGTACTTTGGGAGGAGGGGGCACAGACACAGTGGGGGGGGGACACAGGGGACGTGTGCATGGATGTGGGGGGGGGTGACTGCCAGTAAGGGGTGTGTAGTGATAGGCGAGATGGTGATGGTAGTAGTGGATGAGGATGTAGTGCATGCAGGTGTGTGTGTAGCCGCTACTGGAAGAGAGGTGGAAGAGGAGGAGGAGGGGGACACAGTGGAGGCAGTAGATGTCGGTATATCCGCATCTGGATGGTGTTTGTGTGAGTGTCTGTGGGATGATGTGTGGTGCTTGTGTTTGCCTGAACCACTCCTGTGTGTTGTCCTGGGTGCATGCCGGTCTGCCTGTGTGCTTGGGATAGGTTGGGGTTGAGGGGAATGGGACTGGGTAGAGGAAGTTGGAGGGGGGAGTCTAAAAACAGGGACAATGGCTGCCATCAGAGAGGAGGCCAGAGCCTAGATTGATCTCTGTTGGGCCGCCATGTCAGAGTGAATGCCCTCCAGGAATGCATTTGTTTGTTGCAAATGGGCTGCCAGCCCCTGGATGGCATTCACAATGGTTGACTGCCCAACAGAGATGGATCGCAGGAGGTCAATAGCCTTCTCACTCAGGGCAGCAGGCTAACGGGGCAGGTCCTGAGGTGCCTGGGGCGAAGGAGAGGCCTATCCTCCTGGGTGAGCGGGCATGGGAAACTCGCTGAGGGGCGACTGGGAAGGCGGTGCTGGTACGGGGAGGTGGCGGCTGTACCTGCAGTTGGGGTGTCCGCCACCACCAGGGAGCTTCCATTGGAGGAGGTATCACTGTCCAAACTATCCCCTCCTGTCTCTGCTGTGGTACTCCCCTCGCCCTCCATCCCACTGTTGTCCTCACCGTCGGTGGATTCGGACTCCTGGGCCCTGTGGGATGCAGCTCCTTCCGTCGCCGGTGCCTCAGCTCCTCCGCCAGATGATGCTAATACACAGAAGGACAGGGTGACAAAACAAAAAGGGGGGGGGGGAAGAGACAAAGGATACACTGGGTCAATAGTTGCTCCAACACCACCGTTGGCGTACACGACACACACACACAGGGAACAGCCCTACGCACTAGGCAATGCACTACCAGTCACAATGCTAGTCACCAGGCCATGGACAGTTATACCTAACGCTACTAACAGCACACCAGAGACCCAACAGACCCCTGCCCAGTAGTGGATGCCTACTAGCTTGTTTGGTGGTGGTTCACATCATACCATGCCCAACATGGGACCTACCCTGCAATGTCCGGCCTGGCCTAGGGGCACCCACAGGCCCACATCCCCCACCCAGAGACTACCCCACCACGTGCAAATAGTATATTTGGAAACTGTACTCACCCCCTTGTGGCTGCTGTGATGCCTTCAAGCGCCCATCCAGCTCCGGATAGGCCACCACCAGTATGCGGGCCATCAGGGGGGTCAGGGTTCGACGGGCCCCCCTTCCTTGTTGGGAGGCCATCCCCAGCTGGGCCTCTACCGTCTTCCTTGCCCAGCGTCTCAGGTCCTCCCACCGTTTGCGACAGTGGGTGCTCCGCCTGCCATAGACCCCCAGGGTCCGCACGTCCTTGGCGAGGGCACGCCATATACCCTTTTTCTGATGGGTGCTGACCTGCAGAAAAATACACATAGAAAAAAGTTATCAGTCAGACCGTCCGGCCTGTTACACTCATGTCCCACCATAGCACTCCCATCCCCTTACGGACAGACATTGCCCACCATACATGCAGCACGCTGCCCAGGACCCTTCCACCACTCCCCTCCTTACACGAGGCCCTCACACACAGCACACCATGCATTCATGCCCCATGCATCGTGCTCACAGTGTACTCACCTGTTGTGCTGGAAGCCCATACAGCATTCGGTACTGGGGTAGGACCCCATCCACCAGTCTCTCCAACTCTGCAGCTGTGAAGGCAGGGCCCCTTTCCCCAGTGACACGAGCCATGGTCGGTTCCAGACACAGTTCACAGCAGCACTTGCAGTGTAGTTCCTCTCCTGTTGAAGGTCAGGTAGCAAGTGAGTGAACAGACATAAAATGGCAGTGACGTCCGCGGCAGTGCGTACCATCACCGCCGGCGTACATCACCATTGGCCACTGTAACCCATAGGGCCCAATACGATCCAATGAGGAGTTGCACAGTGGTTTTCGACCGCCTCCCGCAACGGCGCACAACGTCAGCAGAATTACATCATTTCCACATGTCCCTCCATACAAGACAAGCGGACGCCATTTCAGGGGGGAGGGCAGACTATGGCACCTAACTGCGTCACAGTACACATATGCACCATTTGGGCCTATACAACAATCTTATGTTACAGTCACAACATGCAATGCAGTGTAGTGTTTTGAAATATGGGATACTGGCCACCTACTCACCGTTTGCCCCCGAGACTGCAACCGCTGTGGATGAATGGGAGATGGAGATATCCCCCCCCTGTACAGGCCCCTGGTGGACTTGGCAACAATGGAGGACAGGCACATTATCCTCACCTACAGACTTGACAGGGCCACAATCACAGAGCTGTGTGCCCAATTGGAACCTGACCTGATATCTGCTATCCGTCACCCCACTGGGATCCCCCCTCTCATGCAAGTTCTATCAGTGCTCCATTTCCTGGCAAGTGGCTCCTTCCAAGTGACAGTGGGCTTGGCAGCAGGAATGTCTCAGCCAATGTTCTCAATAGTGCTGACCAGAGTGCTGTCTGCCCTAATTAAACACATGCTCAGCTACATCGTTTTCCCCCAGGTGGAGGATTTGGCCACAGTGAAAGCAGATTTCTATGCAATGGGACATATCCCCAACGTTATTGGGGCAATAGATGGTACACATATTGCATTTGTCTCCCCCGGAAAAATGAACAGGTGTTCAGAAATTGAAAGAGCTTTCACTCAATGAATGTGCAGATAGTGTGCCTGGCGGACCAGTACATCTCCCATGTCAATGCAAAATATCCTGGGTCTGTGCATGATGCCCTTATCCTGAGGTATAGCAGCATTCCATATGTGATGGCTCAACTCCAGAAGCACCGGGTGTGGCTAATAGGTGAGCCCTGGTTCCCACCCAGTGTATGTTGGTGTATGGGTATGGTCTGGGCCTTAAGGGTTAGTGTGTGTTTAACAGTTGCCCCTCGATATTTGCAGGTGACTCAGATTACCCCAACCTCTCATGGCTACCTACCCCTATGAGGAATCCCAGGACAAGGGCAAAGGAACTTTACAATAAGGCACATGGGCGAACAAGAAGAATAATAGAAAGGACATTCGGCCTCCTGAAGGCCAGGTCTCGTTGCCTCCATCTAACAGGTCGATCCCTGTACTACCCATCCAAGAAGGTGTGCCAGATCATCGTGGCATGCTGTATGTTGCACAACCTTGCCTTACGTTGCCAGGTGCCTTTTCTGCAGGAGGATGAGGCTGGAGATGGGCGTGTGGCAGCAGTGGACCCTGTAGATGAGGAGGCAGAGGATGAGGATAAGGACAACAGAAGTGCTATTATAAGACAGTACTTCTAAAGACACACAGGTAGGACACTGTAATTACACTTTACATTGACAGTTTTTTATTTGACATGGTCACTGGCAGGCTGATTTTCCCAATTCAATGGCCACTTACTGTACCCTTTGGCATCTCTATTTTCAGATATTTGTGTCCCACTATCGCTCCTGGTGTGTTTACTGCAGCCAACTACAGGTCATTCCTATGTATACAATACTGTACAGTTATCATGCAGTGTTTAAAGCTTGTTAAACGAATACATGGTTAAATGATTTGACAGACTCCATACATGTATTCTTTTCAAATGGTGTTTATTTCAGTGCGAATGTTTAGAGGGGGGATGTGCAATGGGCTGGGGTGATGATGGAGGAAAGTCCAGGTTGTAGTCCAGTCTATTTGTATCACAGGTGCATTGTCCAAGGGGGCATAGGGAGTGGAGCAATAGCAGTTCAAGGTGGACAGGGTGACAGAGTGGGACACAAGGGTGACATTCAGGAGAGTCTTATTTCCTGGCGGGGGTCTTGGCAATGTTCTCTGGCTTCTGCCTGGATTGCAGGGACTGTTTGCGGGGTGGTTCTCCTTCTGCAGGGGGTGGGGTGCTGGTGGCCTGTTAGTCCTGTGGCGGGCCTCCTGTCTACTAGCGGCACTGGAGGTGGAAGGCTGTTCATCAGTTTGGGTAGTGTCAGGGGCCCAGTGGTGTGCCACTGCCTCCCTCATGGTGTTGGTAATGTCAGCCAGCACCCCTGCAGTGGTGACCAGGATGTCCTTCAAGTCCTACCTGATTCCCAGGTACTGTCCCTCCTGCAGCTGCTGGGTCTCCTGCAATTTGTCCAGTATCTGGCCCATCGTCTCCTGGGAATGGTGACATGCTCCCAGGATGTTGGTGAGTGTCTCCTGGAGAGTTGGTTCCCTGGGCCTGTCCTCCCCCTGTCACACAGCAGTCCTCCCAGGTTCCCTCTTGTCCTTTGCCTCTGTCCACTGAACCGTGTGCACACTGCCACTGACCCCAGGTCCCTGATCGTCCTGTGTTTGTGGGGTGGCCTGGGGTCCCTGTAGTGGTGGCGCACTGCTGATTGACGTGTCCTGGGGACAGAGGTATGGGCCCGCCGGGTGGGTACTGTGCTGGTGTTTCCTGAGGGGGGAGGCTCCGCGGTGACATGGGACTGTGCCTGGGTAACTGACTGGAGATCCCTGATGGGCCAGGTTGATCATCCAGATCCAGGCACCCAGGGCTGCTGTCATCACTGTGGGCCTCTTCTGGGAGTGGACTGGAAGTTGCTGGCACCTCCTCTCCGGTGACGTTGGGTGGGGGACCTGTGGGGATGTAAATGCAGTGCTATTGTTTCTGTGTGTGTCATCTTGTGCATGGGTGTGTTAGCCTGTATGGTTCTTATTGCCCTGGAAGATTTGCATTTGAGTGAGTAGCTATTTGGTGGGCTAGGTGATTCTCTCCAGTGTGCATGCAGTGTTGATAGGTGTCCATGCAGGTCTGTGAGGGGTGTCCATGCATTGATGTTACATGCAGGGCTTGGTATTGAGATAAGTGGGTTGTGATGGTGGGGTATGTGGGAGGTGGTGAATTGATGGGCGTGAGTGGGGGGGTTTGTGATGGCATGCAGGTAGGGGGGTGATAGTAATAGAGAATTGACTTACCAGAGTCCAATCCTCCTCCTACTCCTGCCAGGCCCTCAGGATGCATGATCACCAAGACTTGCTCCTCCCATGTTGTTAGTTGTGGGGGAGGAGGTGGGGGTCCACCGCCAGTCCCCTCTACAGCTAGTTGGTGTCTTGCTGCTGTGGATCGTAACTTCCCCCGTAGGTCGTTCCACCTCTTCCTGATGTCGTCCCTTGTTCTGGGGTGCTGTCCCATGACGTTGACCCTGTTCATGATTTTCCACCATAGCTCCATCTTCCCTGCAAAGGACGTTTGCTGCACCTGTGATCCGAATAGCTGTGGCTCTACCCGGATGATTTCCTCCACTATGACCCTTAGCTCCTCCTCTGAGAACCTGGGGTGTCGTTGCGGTGCCATGGGTGTATTGTGAGTGGTGTGGATGAGGGTGTGTGGGGTGTTGTGTTGGGGTGTGTGATGTGGGGTGCGTAGATGGTAAATAGGTGAGGGTGGTTGTGTCTGTGGTCTTGTCTGTGCTCTTGCAATCTCTCTTGTGGCACTTGTTTGTAATGATAAAGGGTTGTAGGTAGTGTTGGTATGTGTTTTATAGTGGTGTGGGTGTGGTGTGTGTATGTGTGGCAAGTGTGTTGTTCAAATTGTCCAATATGGTGTTATTTTGTTTGAGTGTGTGTTTTTTGAACGCAGCAGTATGTACTGCCAATGGTTTAGCGCCATTGAATGTCCGCCACGGGGATTCAAGGGTCATAATGCTGTGGGCGTAGTTCTGTTGGCGTAACGGTGTGGGTTTTGCTACCGCCAGTTTATCACTGACCTTTGGGCTGGCAGACTTGTGTCTGTGGCTATATAGTGACGGATTGCTATGTGTGGGTTATGATATGGGTGGCGGTAATCCGCTGCGGCGGCGGTATGTTGGCGGCAGTCAGCATGGCTGTAAGTGCGATTTACCACCAATGTCATAATGAGGGCCTATTTGTTATTTCTTGATCTCCTGATTACCGGAACTCTTAGGCCCTTTTAGTCACGCTTGGCGAAGTGGAGGACGCAATATGGCAAAGTTCAGGTGGGAAAGCCCCAGGTCCTGATGGGGTCCCAATAGGTCTTACAAAATGTAAAGGTGACTTGTGGGGTCCTGTGATTACTAATGCATTTAATGGCTTTTTGAATAAGAAGATCCCTCTTTCTTGGGCCTTTTCCACTATTGGTTCATATTTAAGAGGGCAACTGTGGCTCACCCAGATGTTATTGGCCAATATCTTTAATAGATAGCGTTGTAAAGATAATAGGTAGGGTGCTTTTTAATCGTCTTACAACTTGGGCTGAAGAAAATAGCATCTTTTGCTCTTTTCAGTTTGGGTTGCGGTCCGGGTTGGATACAGTGGAGCAATGTTATAACTTGAGTCTATTGGTTGAGAAATATACGTTGTACCTGGCCTTTATGGACCTCTCAACAGCTTTCGATCATGTGAATCGAACCAAACTGTTGATGTGTTATTAAATATGGGGTTGGATTTATCCGTAGTAAATTGTTTGCATACGCTCCATGTTGATCTTGTTGCCAGAGTATGGCTGAATGCCCAGGGGGATATGTCTGCGGAATTTCAATCGAAACGAGGGGTTCAGCAGGAGTGTATCATGGCTCCGTTGTTATTCTCTATTAATATAAGTAAACTGTGCTATGTACTAATTGAGGCCTCAGTGGATGTCTCTAGGATTCCCACATCCAGGTTCCGGTGCTTTTATACGCTGACAATGCAGTGTTGTTGGTAGAACGTTTTGTGGCTTTCCTGAGTAGTTTGGACCTTACCACCAACTATGGAAAGACACAGGTTATGGTATGTGGGCCTGGTAAGTGTAATATTCCTAGGCTTAAAACCAAGGGGCAGTATTTCGAGCATGTTCATGATTTTAGTTATTCAGGAGTTAATTTTAACTCTAAGGGTTCATGGTTGCCCCAGGTGTGTCAAGCCCGCTTAAGAATAAGTAGCGCTGCAAGTTCATCATTTAGTTTACCTAGGGGTGGGATGAAAGGTCTAATTCTTCCACTGATAAATATTTACAATGCCCAATGCATTCCTGTGGCTACATATGGGGCTACAGTTTGGGGCTTTTGTAATATTAGGCAAAGTGAGGAATCCCATTTAAATTGCAGGCTCCTCCAAGTTTCCCCCACCAGCTCGAGTTATGTGATGCACTCAGAGCTAAGCCTTAAGTATATTACTGATGGGGTGAGGATGGCTCCTTTGTTGATGTGGGTAAGAGTGTGGTCGAATCCAGAAGCGTCTTTGTGAAGGAGTATAATAAAAGACTGCTTTAGTCTAGAAAAGAGGCGCTCTATCCCTTGGATTAATTATGTATTTTGAATCTTTAGCATATTGGGATTGGGGAATTTTATACGGTCTCCTACGTCTATTAGCAAGAGTGATAGGCTGATTGTAAAGTGCCATTCCCTTGAATATTTCACTGAGACTAGACTCAAAACTGAACTAAGTGTCAGTTTTATATTATTTTAGATCGTTTGAAACTTGAGGGCTAGCATTTCATATGTATTTATCAATTACAAATTGGGAGAAGTCCCTCTTGTTTCGTTTTAGAGCAGGCACGGTGTGGAGGCTATTGTGTTTTTTGGGTGAAGGCGGATTGATTGGAAATTCCCTACCGCCGTGCCCATGTGATGGTCAAGGGGAGCAGTCTTCGCTGCATTTCATATTATTTTGTAGATTTTTTACTTTACAGATTAGAATCTTTCTTAAGCCACTTTTGGTTAAGTTGGGGTATGGCAAAGGTAGGGATGCACTTTTCCATTTGCAATTGTTGTGCGATGCAGCGACGTGCATAAGGGTTAGCTATTTCCTTTGTGTGGCGGTTAGGTGTAGAAAATCCATGGAAGGATAGACTGAAAGTTACGTTCCAATAACAAATATACATTTTTTTGTTGTTGACTTATTATTGATCTAGGCTGCCCATTCCCCTTAATGTTTATGAATATGTAGTTTCATATGTAAATGATGTTTTATAAGTCCCAGAGCATCCTTGTTTTTAATATAGTATACATGCACTTTACCTTTAACAGGAAGGGATAATTATTCTGTGTAATGTTTTGGTATCCTCTCAAAATGTTGTCAAGTCCATTGTCTTTTTCTGTTATATAATCTTAGAGGTCTAGACAATGAAGATTGTTTTAATTTATCCTGTGGCACGATTGATAATACTTTATATGATTTGATGATATTTTATATTACCCGGTTGAGTGGCGTATTGTATAATGTGCTGTATGTTTTATGCTTATTTTTTGTGCTTTTATGGTCGAGCAATTGACCGAATAAAGATTATTATTGAAATCGACTGAACCGTACAAGTCACAGTCAAAAAAAGACTTCACTGCGGCTTGTGCGGTTCACTGCAAACTCACTGAATTAAGGAGGAGCTGCGTGCACCATTTGTACTAAGTGTAGTGATCATTGGACACTGGACCTAAAACGGTCCACACACTTCAGGAGTGTTTTAAATGGGTGGATTCTGTTTCATTCATGCCTACCACATTGATTCTGCTTGGACTTTTCATGATACTGACCATTCTTAGATTTTATGCCCTGATGAAGCTCAATTTTGTGTGAAAAGCATTGGCTGCACTCCTTTTCATATATGACGAAGAATACAACATTTAAACAATACGAAATCTTCTGATTAACTTTGCGAATCTGATTATCTGTAAACTTTATTTTGTGTGTTGCCTCTCTAACATGCCCTCCCCACTTCCTCTTGTCTGTCCTGAATGCCGCCTCATTTTTTACCCGCTGTTTTACACATCATAACTGTTTTCCAACAACATGTGCCCTTCCCCTTGCCTGAGAGTCTCTCAGAGTCGCGTCATCCTCTTCACACAATTAGCATTAAAACGTCACCAATCATTCTGGGAGCCTTCAGAATACTCTGACATCCACTATTCAGTGCCTTTACATGAGCTGTATACCGGCATTGCACCTTCAACGCCAGGTGGAGGAAGCTGAAATGGCTGTAGTCAGTCTGGAAGCCGAGGCCTAGGTGGGTCAGTAACTACTTTCATGCTGTTTTCAGGAACCAAAGCCATTCTAAACATAACAAATGCTGAGGCTTCTGCCAAGCAACTTGGTTAACAGTGAAGGGGAGGGGTTGAATATGGACAGTTCAAGGGAGTTTGTAGGGCTGGCGATTTGCTACAATAACTTGACAACCTGGCATAAAGATACATTCTGGACAATGGCTAAAAATTCTGGACACAGTCAAACTAACAGAAAAGAAAATCTGCACAGAAAGTGTAGCACAGGTGTACACGCACCTAAAGTCAATAGCAGGTAGGATTCGTAAACAGGAGACAGTGTGTTCAGAGGATTCTGTCCTCTCAGCAGAAGAAACAATAGCAGGAGAAGTGTTTTCTTTCTGAAGAAGGACATTGTGCTAATAGATTTGGAAATATTAATCACTAAAGTTCAGAGACCAAAATTCGAGCTATAAAAACTAATACACAATTTATAATTAATATAACCAATCAACTGAAAGGAGTGCAAACTCTCAGCCAAAGGAGGATGAAATCGGCTGTTTGTAGCAGGTGATACAATTGAAATCTGTCAGTTAATGGAGATTCAATCTACTTTGGAGGATGACAAAGGTTTCTAGGATGCAACAACTCCCTCCCCCTCAACTGAAGGCTATGGGAAGAATGAAAAGAAGTTCAAGACATTTTCCAAGAGAGGTTAAGTTGTGAGCTTGTATGCTGCTGACTTAGTATGATTTGTGTACGAAGTTCATTCAACTAAACACCAGAACGCATGTGCTTTATGTTGGCTTTTAGAACATATAACCTCTAAATTCGACAACTCAAAATAATAACTGGGCAAGTAGCTCTGCCAATATATATTTCCTGTTTCTTTGAGAACATCTTTTCTCAGTTGCTGGATTACTTTGTGGAAATGAGAGAATTACTGACATATTTTCAAACTGGGGACTTCAGATGGCAAATTAAAAAAGCAGGTAGTCATTTCAGTACACATTGTAAATCAGTGCATGTGATTAGTAATAAACCTGGAGCAAATAAACTGTATTAATTTGAGGGATTTTTGAGTTGCAGATGATGGAAAGGGCTACAGCATTAGCACTTTTGCAAAGTTGTTTAATGTTTGTCATTTGTCTTAAACATCAAGGTTATTTTACAGTTAATGAATGGGTCTCAAAATATTCAAAGTAGGCTGCCAAGAAGGCTACTCAACTCTCAAAATAGGTTATAAGCTATTTCTTAATGTTCATTCCTAGAGCAGATGCACGGGAATTCTTGGAGTTTTTATTAGCACACCAAAGAAATAGCTTTCCACCCGGTTCTTTTGCTTGTTCAACAGTATTTTAAGAATGGCTGTTGTGTCATCAACAAAGGAAAGGCCCAATTCAGCTTCTGTCGCAGTGCTAGTGTTGTGTTCTAGGCTTGGAAAATTGGGTTCACTTTTGCCTAGCACTGCAATAGTCAATGTCTGGAAATAAAGTAAGCCAAGGTGTTGGAACATACTACATCAAAGTCTGCCTCAAAGCATCTGCAAATTAAAAAAGGGTTCATTTTTATATACAGTATGCAGAACGGAAATGACTGTACACTGTTAAAATAAACATATCATTATTGATAAAAATGCCATTATGCTTTGCTTAGCACAGTTCTGCAAGATGTGAGCAGGATAGTTTTCTGGAAAAATATCTCAACTGACTTCTTCCAGTAACTAAAATATAATTCACATTTGCAGTTTCACCACAGTCACATACCATTAATTTTGTTGTAATGTACTTTGCAATTGCACATGCGGTCTTTTCAGCATTAACATAGAAATCTACCAAAGAGCAAGTCACACCAGAGGTTAGGCTGGAGTACTTCAACAAAAGCGGGCATAATCAAACAAATCCACAATACGATTATTCACTACCAACTAAGAAATATCCATGCTTTAGGTCTTCATCTACTTACTGTTAGTATAGGGGTGCAGGTGGATTTCTGGTGATGTCATGCCTTATTACAGCTGCGGAAGGTCTTCAATACAACGGACGAGTCAGTGTAAGTTACTTTAGATTTCTTGACCCAACTGTACATAATGTGGTTGGCGAAGCAACCAGAACCATGAGGATTCGTATTGCACTCACCTCCATAAGCAACTGAGAAGACTCCATTATATATGCTACATCTTGCATTGCACATGTTTTCTGAACAGCTTCTCATATTAGGTTAACATCCTGTAATATATTCAAATGACGTTGTTTTTTAGTTCCATATTGTACTCAACTATATACAAAAAGCTTTAAACCTTCGATCGAGATAACTTCTCCAGCCTGCCACAACAGGTATTTCACCAATCGGTCAAGTTTTTAACATTATTAAGTCGCTTTGTAGCAAACCTTTTTACTGAAAACATTAGCCAAATTTGCATCCACTCCATTAATTGTAAGAGTAAAAAGAACACACCCTGGTGGTATGCTGTTTAGAGATTTAGGTATCCAAGTGGCATTCATATACTTTACATTTTACAGGTCATGTGATCTACTAATGCACGTAGATTAACAACATACTTTTGCTTTCTGCTATTGGTGATACTGAATGAAAGGCATACATTTTCTAGAAAACAAAACACATTGAACAATATAAATGGCATTATTATCATTTTAAAAGGTGCAGTCTTGTATTTCACACATTTGTCTACATGAGAGTTGGTTAAGGGTTCAAAGTATGCCTCTAACCCTACGATCCTCTAATTTAGGCACAATCACCCGGAATTAGAGGATTCTCTATTGCAATCTGACTCTGAATAAGGTCCCTTTGCTGCTGGCCCAAAAGAGAATGAAGAAAATGCATGTGAATTATGGTATGTACTTCTCCTTTTAGAGACTCTGATGCTTATGACACCCTCTCTTTATCATTTGCTTTTTCATTCTTCACTGTTTGTTGTCTTCCTTTCCACCGGTATTGCTTCATACCCACCTAACTTCACTCTGTTCCCCAAAGCTTCACTATCCTTCTCTAAATCTATCTTGTACTGCTCCATTTTCTTACAATCTCTTTCACTCCTTACATTCTCTTTTCCTCTGCTTCTCCAACTCTCCTTTCTCTGCTATTTTCCTCTCTCTCTCTCCCTATTGACTTTCTGTGTCTTGTTTTCACGTTTTTTGCTTTTCCCTCTGTTGGACTTTTTTGCATATGCAGGGTCATCCCCAATCTTTTTGCCTCCTCCCTCCTATTTTTCTGACCTGTTGCTGTTGGCTTTTGAACTCTGAGAATTTTACCACTGCTAACCAGTGCTAAAATGCATATGCTCTCTGTGCAAAATTGTATGATTGGTTTATCCATGATTGGCATATTTGATTTACTAGTAAGTCCTTAGTAAAGTGCACTAGAGGTGCCAGGGCCAGTAAATCAAAAGCTACTAGTGGGCCTGCAGTACTGGTTGTGCCACCCACATAAGTAGCTCAGTAATCATGTCTCAGACCTGCCACTGCAGTGTCTGTGTGTGCAGTGTTAACTGTAAAGTCGGCATGGCAAGTGTACCCACTTGCCAGGCCTAAACCTTCCCTTTTCTTACATGTCAGACACCCCTAAGGTAGGCCTTAGGTAGCCCCAAGGGCAGGGTGCAGTGTATGGTTAAGTTGGACATATAGTAATGTGTTTTATATGTCCTGACAGTGAAATATTGCTAAATTCGTTTTCCACCGTTGCAAGGCCTGTCCCTCTCATAGGTTAACATGGGGGCTACCTTTAAATCTGATTAAAGTATAGATTCCCTTTGGGAGCGGATGGACATGTGGAGTTTGGGGTCTCTGAGCTCACAATTTAAAAATACATCTTTTAGTAAAGTTGATTTTAAGATTGTGTGTTTGAAAATGCCACTTTTAGAAAGTGAGCATTTTCTTGCTTATACCATTTCTGTCTCTGCCTGTTTCCCTGTCTGGGTCAGTTTGACAGTTGGGCTGGTTGCACCTCACACTAGACAGTGACACAAAAGGAGCTGGGGTGTAGTCTGCATTTCCTGATGAGCCATCTGTGCTGGTGGGTGGGGGGGGGGGGGGGGGAGGAGAGAGTGGTCACTTACACCTGAAAGGGCTGTGCCTGTCCTCACACAATGCAGTCTCCAACCCCCTGGTAAGTGTCTGGGGCCTGGCCTGGGCAAAGCAAGATTTCACATTCAAAAGAGAATTTACTTTGAAGTAGGCCTACTTCAAAGGAGAAAGCCTTCTATCTTGTGAAGACATTTCCAAGGGCTTGATTTAGAGCTTGCCTCCTCTTGTTTGAAGTCTCAGGGATAGCAAAGACTTCTCTATGCCAGCACCTTGAGTCTCTGGAGAGACTCCTGCTCTGAAAGTGGTGCCCTATCCAGTCCCTGGGCCCTTGGAAGGAAAGCTGGTGGAAATTCAAGGAAATCGACTGACGCCGCCACTGGATCCGGTGATGCCGCCTGCACCTTACTCCGTGATCTTCGCTGGAACACGATGACCTTCGCAGGCCCGACATCGCTGCAGCTCCGCCGAAGTTTGTGACTCCGTGGAAGTCACTACACCACCTCGTGACCAACGCCGCTCGAAGTGTGCGGATTTAACGTTTCGCACAGACGCCGCGATCCCCGACTTCGGCTTCTTTTCACTCTTCACCAAAGGTACTGTACATGGAGGTCTACGCGACTCCGTGTCCGGCGCCGCTGGTGTCGGATTGTTTCGGAACAACTCCATTACGACGCCGTGTTAACACCTCATCTAAGCATTTTGTGTGTCTAAGCGCTATTTTTGAGCTTAATCTTTAAAAATTCATAACTTGACTTGTGTATGTCAGATGTTTGTCGTTTTGGTCTTGTTTTGTTTAGATAAATATTTCCTGTTATTCTATACTGTGTTGTGTCATTTTGTAGTGTTTTCATTAAGTTACTGTGTGTGTTGGTACACATATTTTACACCTAGCACTCTGAAGTTAAGTCTACTGCTCTGCCAAGCTACCAAGGGGGTAAGCAGGAGTTAGCTGAGGGTGATTCTCTTTTATCCTGACTAGAGTGAGGGTCCTTGCTTGAACAGGGGGTAACCTGACTGTCAACCAAAGACCCCATTTTTAACACCCTCCCATTTAATTTTGTCTCACTGCCCATCACACTCCTTGCCATCCTTTTACCTCTATTTCCTTTTGTCAGAGGACGGTTAAAATTGTTGTGATTTGTAACAGCATTAGCCAAGGATATACTATGGGTCGAATGCTTTACTGAGAAAAGGAAGTATGAGAATAATAATCATGCCCCATCTGACAGATACGTGTCAGCTTCTAATAACAGGATCGCACAGTAGTTGTGTAGTTAGGCTGGAGAGTTACAGCCCAAGCAGCAGTGACAGCAGCAGGTGCAGCACAGTGCTCCATGCCACCTCCACTAAGGGGAGACTAACTATTCTGGCAGCACCTCAGCAGTACTACTCCCATAGAGCATAGGCTGGTGGGAATGGTCCTGACAGCCCCCCAATGATGAAGTGTGGGTCTTGGGCCAAGGGCAGTAGTATATAGTCTTGTCAGTCCACTACTCCTCTTGCATGGTGCATGTGGGCTCTAAAATCACATATACCCAGTGGGTACATGTAGGAAAGTGCCCCTTTTTGACATGGTACCTGGTATTCAATGCAATTTTGACTGAAAATGCACAGTGTCCCTTCTAACCAGGTCCCAGTGCCAGACCTCTTTCCCTAAAACAGCAATTGTTCACCCAATTGGCAATAGCTTTGCCCCCCACCCCTGTAAGTCAATAGTAAATGGTACCCTGGAACCTAGGGCATGGGTACCAAGGAGGGTCCTTAAGGGTTGTCTCCCACCCCGATAATGAAAGTTACATCCTACAATGGGGTTCCATGCACCACTCAAGTCGATATTAATGAGGCTTTCCGCTCTTATTACACTGAGCTCTATAAACTCGAGTCGCCCCACCAGCTGTGGATAGAGATGTTTTTCTGAGCAACCCGAGACTCCCACAGATAACTCCAACTCTGCGTGAATCGCTTGAAGCACTCCTGTCTTCAGGGGAAATACGTGCTGCGATAATGGAGATTGTGTGCAATAAAACGCCTGGCATACCTGCCTGTTGAAGTTTATTCTACCTTTGCCTCCCGATTGATCCTGAGACTTGAGAAAATATACAACATGCCCTTAGAAGCAGGTACACTACCACTGACCACCAAACAGGCCCTGGTCACTTCCCTGCTTAAGTTTGGCTGTGCCTCAGAAGAGCTGTCATTATATAGGTCACTCTCTTACCTACTGAATACAAAATTCTTAGTAAAGTATTAGCCTGCAGACTGCTCCCCCTGCTTCCAGGTCTAAGCCACATAGATCAATGTGGATTTTTACCACGCCGGAGCACATCACTTAACATTAGAAGCTTATATCAGGTGATAGAGACTCTGAACGAGGACTTCCCAGATGCCAGCTGCATATCACTGGACCTTCAACAGACCTTTGATTCACTAGATTGGGAGTATTTGTCCATGGTTGTGCAGCTCTTCAATATACCCCCTACATTTATTAAGTGGGTTAAAATATTATATACTAAACCTACGGCAAGGGCCACAGCGGGCCACACATTTCCATGGAGTATACCATAGGTAGGGGTACATGACAGGGATGCCCACGGTCCCCGCTGTTGTTCGTGCTGGCCATGGAGTCTCTTGCACAAAAACTTTGTCAGCAGGCAACACACTGGTGTATCCCAAAAGGCCCACAAGGCCAAGCAATATTGCTATATGCAGAGGATATGCTAGTTTACATCCGTAACCTCAATGTGGATCTTTCACCGATCGCCAGTCTCCTGCAATCTTGAGAGGCCTTATCTGCCCTTCAGAGCAGTTATGCAATTACCTATGCCTTCTTCTTCTGGGACACCATCCAGCATGACATGGTTCACATGGGTACGCCTGCTATATCGTTAGCATGAGACACATTTCATTATTTGGGCATCCAAGTCTATAAATCTCCCACGGTCCTCATGGACGGGAACCATTTCATCACTAAGGGCACAAGTTAAGTTTTGGGTCACACTACCACTAACAGGACGGTTAGCCCTTTCCAAGTTGGTCATGCTGCCCAAATGACTTTAAACTACTTTGTTTTTTGTCAATCTCCTGGTATTCATCCCACTGAGGGTTTTCCAAACCCTTGACTTCCTCCTACTTGACTTAATATGGGGCCCTGGTAAAACAGGTTAATCTTCAAAAATTGCAACTACAGACGGACAGTGGTGGACTGGGAGCCCCTGACTTCTAAGCGTATTGTCATGCAGCCATCTGCAATTGCTTTTCCACTGCATGGATGGAATACACCTCTAGGAAATAGCTTACAAACATCCCATATTAAATGCTGACTGATTATAATACCTACTGCTGGCAGGAGTGACATGTCCCTCTACACTTCCTTTACTACTCCACAATGTCTAATAAATTGGAGAGCTGCGCTCTGTACCACACGCAGCATTTTACCTTATGCCCCGAATGCTCCCCTATGCCTACCCCATTTGGCAGGCTCACAGTGGCGAGATTGACACCCTGGAAGGCTGTGGGAGTGGCCACGGTTGGTGATCTATTTGAGGAAGGCTTGCTAATGTCTCATCAACACTTCACACAACTAAATGGCTTGCCTGGAACTCTATTCATCACACATGCCCACATACTATAATATATAAGCACATATTGGTCACCAACGGGTTCCGAACTAAGCTCACATGCCTTTGTTCAAGCAGTTCACAAAATGGGGGCTGGCAGACACTTAGTCAAATGGCTTTATAAAGGGCTATGTTCCCACTTACATATTTCACTCACACCACTGAGGGCCTAATGGGAAACAGACCTTAACCGTGTACCTCATGATAAAGAATGGAGATTTTTGCTGGAGTATCCCAGTATAATACCTCCCAGTACACTGTGCAAATTCATTCAGTCTTACAGTACTCCACAGGGCTTACCTCACGCCCTCAAAACTGACCAGAATCTTCCCTCGGATCACTGGCTCCCGTCTGGGAAATTAAGGAAACTTTGGTGTCCCTGATGGAATGACAGCATTGGAACACAATGGAACATTGTAAATTGGGACTTGACCTGTTGTATAGCCATTTTAGTGATGTCTCTGGGTACATTAGTTTAGCAAGTAAGCCTGCTGCTTGGGCCCTTTAGCGTAGTAACATTTTATTCAGCTTCATTTTATTATTTTAGAAATGGCCACATTTGTGGTGGTGTTTTATTTTCTTTATCTAGTTGTACCTTCGCCCAGGAAAGCATTACATTTCTTCGCACCACATTCTTTCACTCTGTGCTTTCATCAAGGCTGCAGAGAGATAGGATTGTCGGCACAAGTGGTACACTGTGTCTCTAACATTCACAGAGACACACTTATTTTTACATGGTGACATTTTCTCAGATACATTAGTTGTTTTAATATAAAAACATTTCCCTGTCCCATGCAAGTTAGAGGGAGGGTCCTACCAGATGACCATGACCGCAGGCTGTCTGACTTCGTTTCAGCTGCTTGCTGAGACCAGATTCCCTGGCCCACATGGGGATGGTGTCTCTATACATACTGCCTCTTCACTACCATCATACTCAGGTATGGGGGATGTTGTCTTCCTGAAGAGCGGATTAGGGCTTATCCTGCTGTGCTCTGTGAATTGCATATAGCGTGCATAGTGGCAGTATGGTGGGACCTTCCCTGGGTTTCACTTTTGTTGTCACCATTTTGCTTCTAATGTATAATCATTCTAGTTATTGCATTTCATGGCATTTTATCTAGGACGCGGCTGATTCAATAGTCTGTGGACTCACCAATGTCGCCTGTATCCTCTGCCCGCAAGCCTCCTCAACCACAAGTGCACCTGGTAGAGAAAACCCGATGCCTCGGGGCATCTCTGCACCCGTTGCCCCTGGCCCATGGAGAAGAGGAGCAAAGGTGTCCCTCTGTCTCTGAACATCTCAAGATTGGACCCCCGTTTTTGGATATTGAACCATTTCCTGCCTCTACTTGTCTTTGCATGTGTGAGACTAATGTAACTGAGAGAAAAGGATAGACCTGATCCACCACGACTTCCTTGAGAAGTCATAATGTTATGCGCCCAGTTGCAACAAATAGTCCCTGCTCTTGAGCAGAGATGAGGCGCTGCAAGCTAGCCGGAAACGGATTAGGTCGACAGTTGTCACATTGTATGGGATTGGACTCAGTTCCCCACAATTCAGGTGATGCTGCCGCCCAAATCCAGCAGCCTCATAGGTACAATGAGAGCCAACGCGACAGGCCCTAGATCCAAATCATTACAAACAGAAATGCTTTATGGACCTCGCACTTCTCGTAGCCAACAGATAGATCACATGTCGCTGGAAGTCCTCCATCACGCCTCCTGTGACCAGCTGGCGGTAGGAGGCCTGGAAATTGGGTTCTGCTGAGCGCTCCACGCTGCGAAGAGAAGAATACAGAGAACTATGTAAGCGACCCATAGCTATAGCATGGGATACTATGCTGGAACTCTTTAGGTGCAGGGAGATGACAGTGATTGAATCGATACATTTGGAAAGTGACTCAGTATGTAGAGACTCCAAATCCTGATTAATCCACCTACTCCCATCATAGAGTAAGAATGTAAACATGAGGTTTGTCTTCATTTAACAGTTTTGTAAGGAGTAACCTCTTTGTTTCCTACTTTTTGCCAATAATTGTGTAATTGTATTATACTGCATCGTACGGCAAACCTGTTTGGGCGAGGGGTGAGGGGTAGGTTCTATGTATGGATATACACCATAACATACAATGTCAACAATTGCTGGGATTACATACATTTATACGATGACACAGACACACAATGGAGTGGTTCACTGTCTCCCTAATGTGACCAATACAGAATGCTGTAGATAAGAAGGGGAACTGTAGCTCATTATATGTACTGTACCTGTTTTATTGAAAATTTTATAAACTACATTTTAAATAAATGTATTGTGCCACCCTAAGGTAGCCCTCGCCTAGCACGTGCAGACTGCCATTGCAAGCTGCGTGTCTTGATGCAGCTAAAGGTGAAAACATGACATGGCACACAGCAGTATGCCATGTCTCCTAAACACTGCATGCAATATGAGTAAGTCACCCCTACAGCAGGCCTTGCAGCCCTAAAACAGAGTGCATTACATTGCATGTAAGGACGTATCTGGATGAGCAGATATGCCCCTGCTATGTCTTTGTCGATTCTTGGACATAGTGAGTGAACAGGGAAGCCATTTGAAGTATGTGTGCTGGACACTGGTAAATGTGAGTTCCTCAGCTACATGAGGGCTTCACTGAAAATAGGGATCTTTGTATCAAACATCTCGTATTAGTAAACCCTCACTGATGCCAGTGATGGATTTATTCATACATGCACCCAGAGGGCACCTTAGAGGTGTCCCCCGAAAACCTACCATCTACCCATTTGCAGACTGACCAGTGTTAGCCATCCTGCATGAGTCTAATCCCTCAAGGTTGAGAGCCTTTGCTCCTGGGCGGTCATAAACAAAGCCTGCCCTGTGAGAGGTGATTACACACCCCACCCAACAGGATGTGATGACATGCAAACCTGCATTCCAAGGCAGGGGGCTTCAAAGAAGCACACTGCCCTTGGTAAGCAGATCTGGCTTCACTCACAGGAGAGATGTCGACACCCCTGGCCCAGGGCCCCTTCAGCACCTGGAGAGGTGGCTAATTTAATATTCAGAGAGGTGTGTCCTCCCCTCAGGTCATTCCCACCACTAAGGTGAGCTGCCTGATGTGGACACAGCATTTAGAAATCTGTCATCTTGGTGTTGGCAGATTTAGGAACTCTGGGACAGGGTTATTCCCACTTTCCACAAGAAGTGGTCTTATAGGGGGTGCAGTGACGCCAAGTGTAAGTAAGCCCATTGGCTACTACCCTACACACCCCAAAACACGCCTAAATTCAGTATTTAGGGGAGCCCCTGGCACCAGGAAATTGGATTTGTGCTCATTTACGAAGAAGATGGACACCCAACAGTCGTAAAAGCAAAGCCAGAGGGAGAAGCACCTGACTTGGCACCAGCCTTGCCGGCCTGTCTGCTGTTCCTGCCGATTTGTGCTAAAGTCGAGTCATCCTGTAAGCTCCTGTGCCTCCAAAAGCCTGGGAGGTCTGCCTGCCCTCAACAAAGACCGAGGAATTCCTGTGTAGCCGAGGAGCTGCTTCCCTGCGTCTTGCAGGCACCCGAGACACCTGAGAGGACTCTAGACCGCAGAAAACTCAACACTGGAAAGCACCACTGCTCCTGTGTTGCCTAGCCCAAGCTGAAGTGCACAGTGCCAATATGATCCCCCAGCCGCCCTCCAGAGAAAAAGCCCATCTTTGACTTGCCCACTGTGGACTCATCTACGTCGCCTGCAGCATTTGCCCACAGGCCTCCTCAACCGCAAGTGCACCTCGTGGAGAAAACCTGAAGCCTCATGACATCTCTGCACCGTTGCCCCTGGCCAATGGAGAAGAGGACCAAAGGTGTCCCTCTGTCTCTGTACATCTCAAGATTGGACCCCACTTGATGGTTCTTCCCGACTGGACTCCCTGTCCAGACCTACAGTCTTTTTTCAACCGGATCGATCCCCATTGACCAACACTGAGCACCCAATGCTGTGCCACACCTCTGCACCCGGCCACCCCAGTGCCACTCGGTGTGACCTGTTGATGTGGTCCTGATCCTTGCCCAATACTTACATAAAGTCCAGACTGGACCCATAAGCCACTGTACTATACCTGAATGCAGTACTTGTTTTTCTCTCCATGGGATAGATAACATTGCAGTTTTACAGAAATTGCACTGTTGACGTTTTAAAACTGTAAAGATTTCTTTTTCAAAACGTACTTACCTGAACATATTGATTCTGGTGCCAAAACATATTTAAAGATACTTGTTAGGTTTGTAAATTGGTGTGGATCTCCTTCTTGGGTTGTGTGTATTATTTATTGGCTGTGTGTGTATTTGCTGATGTCTAACACTCCTCTCTGATAAGTCTAAGGCTGCTCAATCACACAACCCCCTAAAAGAGCACCCTAGTATTGCTAAAACAAGCCCCTGTCCACTAGTGGGGAAACCCCTGGACTCCTTGCCCAATATATCTCATTTTGATATAGATCATATAAAGAGCCAGCAACCTACAGTACCAAAATCAGCTGAAGGGGGCTAGCCCAATCTTCTTAGATGGCATTATTGATAGTCCATTAAAATTGCTCAACCACCACCAGTTTGAGTAACCATCGAAGAATCACACATATATGCCTACATTAAGACCTGTGATCTAGGTGAAAGCCTCAGGCCCTGCAGGGCTTTAAGTGTCATTGTGCCCCTGTTCAGCTAGGGCCACAAGCATGAAACATGAACACCTCTGGAGGAGTACATTGATGGATCTTAATAGATTGAAAATAATGGATCCATGTGATAATGAGGGTATAGTAACCAAATATGCTATCCCAAACCGAGAAAAGCGCCACTTGACTGGGACGTTGAAGGCAGACAAGCTCTAAGAGTAATACTCTTTTAGAGCCAAACTGACTTTGTGTCACTCAGACAAATAGAATGCTCCCCTTCTGTAGTGCCTGACTGCTGAGGCTTAACCTTCCTGCAGAGTGGCTCTGTCTCAGATGGCTTTGCATCAATGAAGAGCCCAGCTCCCAACTCTTCAATGCAGACTGACTGCTGTCTCCAACCTATAAGGATAAGCTATGATAACTGACAGCAGCGGGAATTAAGTGCAGGCCAGAACTGAGGTGTTTGGATGAAGCTTTATGAGTGCTGTAGCCCAAGTTTGTTAGAAGCCTAAAAAAGGCCTGTTAGAACCATTACTCTACCTGCATCAGTCTAAGTAAAATGGGGGCAGCTGAATAGTTGTGAGACTAACAAATGTCATCTCGAGCACCCAGAGGGGTATCAAAGGGCTACCAAAAATGCCAGCATGCTAGCTTCTCTCTGATTGAATTTGTGAGTTGCTGCAGATGAAGCCAAGTTAAACCTGCGGTATCTGTGGTTAAGTTGCAGCTCGTTTAATGCCCACCAGAGCCTAGCTGCACATGTTGGCCTCCCCGGAGGAACACAGATCATGACACCTGCAGATGATAAATAATAAATGGAATATCCAATGTGAATAAATACTAGGCATGCCACATCTTCTTTTGAAGACTGCTACTTCATACCCTTCCAGGCCTGACGCCATCCCAAAGACGCAGGGAAGTCCTGCAACGCGGCCTACCGCTGCATTGTAAAGGGCTGAGTGCCACCAGCCACCCACAGCCCAAAGACAACAGTTGCTGTATCTGCGGACCTCACTCCCCGGGAGAGACGTTAACCAGGTGCTTGTTGGGGCGGAATAGTTATTAGCAGCAGGGAGCCGGGGTTCGAGGTCGATGCCCCCCTGAGGACTCACTCCCATTGCTGCTGGCAACAACAGCGGTCTATGCCCCTGGCATTTTTGGGAGGGAGACCCCACCAGGCAGCACCCAACAGCTCCCTGAGGTCGTAAGTTTTACCCTCAGAGGGACACAGACAGCAGCAAAAGCGGCATTGGGGGCCCCAGACACATTGACTCCTGGCACTTGTGCTAGGATTGGAGGAGGTGGTCTGTTGCGACCTACACCTGGATTTGCTGAAAGCCCATAGCCCGCACCTCTGATAGCAGGCTGTCGCATCAGGTCCTTGTCGGCAAGCAGCAAACTCCCGGGGGCTTCCTGCCACTCAAAAGGTTTTTGCACCCCCTACCCAGCAAAGACATCAGATGTCCGTGCCAAAGGAGACCTCATGTGCTTGATAGCAAGGGGTTGGCTTGAAGAGACACAAGAAGGGCACGACAAACCTGCACCATACTCTGGCGGGCCTTGAGGTGCACACAGGGGCTGCCGCGGCTGCGGCAAAGGAATCACCGGTGACAGCAGGACCTGGATTCCTGGTGAGGCTGGAGGTGCTGCAGCGAGCGGGGTGGGGGGATTTGAGCCCAGAAGAGACCCCTGCCTCCGAAGTTGAAGCTGGGGACGGCGGGTGTTGCGACACCCAGCAGAACACCCACTAACACACTCTTGGAGCCTGGCCCTGCTTGAGTGGAGGCCACATAGAAGCCATTAGCATTTTTTCCCCGAGCTGAGCTTTCACAGACCACACAGACATGGCTGCGGCACGAGGGAAAAGATCTCTCCCCGAAAGAAATGCGGACCAAGCTAGTCGGAGGCCAGCCCGGAGACCACCCGCCACACACCAGCCAGATAGTGAAGATGTGAAGGGACCGGTGACCGATCCTTCTTAGAGACCCGAGACCGGGAAGCCCATAAGCATTTACACTGGCAAGGGAACAAAGCCACACTTAAGGGGCTACGAGCAGAGACATTAGCGATGGTGAGGCAAGAGGTGCTGGAGAAGCTGCCTGGCGACTCGACACAGCAGACAGAACGTGAGCACCTCTGGGACTCCTCAGACAGCTTTAATACTTGAGGCAGGCGGGACCAGGGGGCAGGGAAGGAAACGTGTGGGCACCCGATAACTCCATTACCAGTATGACATCGTTGATACTTTTCGAGGTCTCTCGCCTGAGAACAATGTTGCGTTCGTTATTGTTTGGTGGGGCGGATACTCGTAGAACAAGAGGCTTTGCTGGCACCCTTACGTACTGGCCTATCCGCAGTCGGAGTCAGACTCGGGGAAAGAGGAGATGGGGGTCTGAACAAGACCCTTACACGCACGGTACACATAATACTTTAAAGGTTATCACCATTAACGTGAAAGGGCTCAACAACCTAATCAAACGCCGTGCCTTTCTCTCCTACCTGGCACGCTCAGGGCAGACCTCTGCCTCCTGCAGTAAGCTCACATAGTTGCCCGTGACTGGCACAGGTTGCGTTCTCGCGCTTCCCTGCAACAATTATTTTCATCTGCTCCCTCCAAGACCGCAGTAGTGTCTATATTAGTATCCAGCTCCTTCCGTGGCAAGGTGGGGTCCAAATAGTTGAAACTAAAGGCAGGCTACTGGCACACACCGTGAGTTTACACAACTATACATTTATATTAGGGACCCTAAACGCCCCAAATGACGAACAGGAACACTTCTTACACCGGGCTGTAGCAGATGTGAGGTCCATCCAAGACAGGATGGTGCTCCTGAGGGGTGACCTCAATTTAGTGTTCAACAATGACCTGGATAGACCAGCGCACTATCAAACAGGCCTCTATTAACCAAACTAAACAGCATCTTATACCAGGCCACCCCACAGGTTAAAACAGCAGGCCAAGAGATAGGAATTAGAACTGCGGTGAGAATTGACACAGAAAGAATTGGAGGAGGTGTATTATAGAGTGAGAGACACAGCCTGCAATACAGCTGGCATCAAAACTGCCACTAAGATAGCCACATACTGGGGCTCACACTTGGGCCCTATGCCTGGAGGGAGCACAATGGCTACAGGAGATGGGCTACACCCACAGACTCAGGATTACACATTCTACTCACACACCCATCACTTTCTGGGGATGAGGGAGCTCCAGCCTTTAATCACAGCATCGGCGATTGAGCCATGCTTCCTATTAGACCAAGCCACGGTATCCCTTACCCTGGCCCTCCCCCAGTAAGATGTCCCTCCCAGATATGACAGATGCAGGAAACCCTGCTGCATACGCCTGAGGTGGTGAAAAGGATTAATCAAGGAAAAGTAGACTTCCTAGGACTAAACAACGATTCTGGCACTTCTATCACCACACTATGGGAAACCTTAAAGGCCGTCATATGAGGGGAACTGACTGCCGTCTCAGCGGAAGACAATAAACTCAGCTGTGACAAGAGAGAGCGATTAAGCCAGCGAGGTCAGGAACATGAAAGCATACACAAGTGCACTGGCAATCTGAGAGTCTGGTGACAGCTACAAGCGGCACGTGCACAACTAGCGGGCGTGACTAAGATAAGGCTGAATATGCTTCACTTCGGCTCCACCACTCCTTTTATGTAGGGGGGAGACAGATGTGAGCGCCTTTTAGCTCTTAGACTGAGAGTGCAGCGGCAGGCCGTGGGTGTGCATTCCCTCCTAGGCAAAGATGGCTCTGAAATTAGGGATGATGGCCCCATAGCTTCTGCCTTTTAAGACCTCTACAAGGAGCTCTATACAGGGCAGACCCTAGCTCTGGAAAGGCTACACCTATACCTCCAAGAAGTATACACTTCACGGCTATCACTAGAACAGTCAGACACCCTGGATCGTCTGATCCAGACAGAAGAAGTAATTTCCACCATCGCTAGACAGAAACCTCTCATATCCCCAGGGCTGGATGGCTTTCCAGTGCTCTTTTATAAAACCTTCTGCTCTACGCTTGCCCCTATGCTCAGCCGACACCAGTTCAATACCAGATCCAGAAACATGTTGGAGGCTTCTACTGTGATCATTTCAAAGCCAGGGAAAGACAAACCACAATGTGGCTCTTACTGCCCAATATCCCTTCTTAATGTGGATATTAAATTATTCAATAGTATTTTAGCCGCCCGACTGGGATCCCTTATGCCAGGCCTGATTTCCCAGGACCAAGCATACGTTGTACCGAATAGACAGTGCAGTGACAACATTAAACACATCTTGCATTTGATAGACAGGTCCCAGCGATCCAGATAGGAGATAATGCTCTTGGCCACAGATGCTGAGATAGCATTTGACCGAGTCCACTTATCCACTTCAACTTCGGTAGATACGCCCACGCATGGGTTCTCAGCAACTACGGCCAACCAGTGAGATAGTCTGGGTTAATGGACAGGCTTTGACTCCTTTCCATATTAGGAGGGGCATGCACCAGGGGTCTCCACTCCTCCCCCTGTTATTTTCTCTCTACATAGAGCCTTAACCTCTTGGTATCTCTAGAGATGGTGGCGCAGTTTACACATTGATATCCAATCCAATGGAAGGCCACCTCTGTCCCCTATCTGGGGATAAAATTGGCCTCCTCGGTAAAAGCAACTGCAACTTTAAACTATAAGGCCTTATATCTGCAAATTAAAAGTGATCTGACCAGGTGGAGACACTATCGGCTCTCCTGGCTCAGCCCAGTGGCTGCCTTGACAAAGATCCTGTTTTTTGTTCCAGGCTCTTCCAGTGGAACCTTCTAAAGGTGTGATCCAGATCCTACAAAGGGAAATGAACTGCTTCGTTTGGGCAGAAGGGCAATCCCATATGCGGAGGCAATAGAGCTATAGGCCCCAAAAGAAGGAGACCTGGACATCAGAACTCTCTTACTGTACTATCAAGCAACACAACTCTGGTATATAGCAGAATCAACCAGAGAGGAATCAGAGAAGCACTGGCTGTTTACGGACCAGGCAGTTGCCAGGAAGCACTTATGGAAAGTTCCTTTCTTGAAAAAAGATGGACCAGCCGAGGAGCCTCTATTCCTCCCCTGTGACTAGGTCTACATCAGAGGTGTGGAACCAGGTGGGGGTGCGAAGGGGCTTATCATCGTTCCCCTCCATGTTGACACCGATCATGGGTAAAGCTGACTTCACTCCATGCCTAGACCAGACGGCACTCTTGTCATGGCAGCGAGCTGGATCCTGATCCATATGTTTGATGAAGTGGGCCCACTTTCCTTTGACCAACTTTGCTCTGGTTATGCGCTGACGGAAACTGAGAGAATTAACTACCTCCAAATCTGACACTGGCTTGCACACCCAAGGATCCACCCAGGGACCAAACACTCCCTTACACCTTTCGAGAAACGGTTGATGAATAAAACCTCAAACAGGCCCCTAATAACCAAACTATACTGCATTTTACACCAGGCCACCCCACAGGTTAAAACAGCAGGCCAAGAGATAGGAATTAGAACTGGGGTGGAATTGACACATAAAGAATTGGAGGAGGTGTATTATAGAGCGAGACACACAGTTCGCCATACAACCAGCATCAAAACTGCCACCAAGATAGCCACATATTGGTACCTCACGCCAGTGCGCCCACATAGAGGCAACACTGTGTGGAGCGCTGATTGCTGGAGGGGCTGCAGATCCCCAGGGACGTTGCATCACTTGCTGTGGAATTGTCCTAAGCTTACAAGGTACTTGGACACAATCCTAGATGATACCGACACACATCTGAATACTCAACTACCTCAATTCCCTGCTTACATGGTTCGAGGACTTCCAAACGAGCTCACCTTCCCACTAAAATCCTGCAGAGGGCGATGGATAGGACTAGCCTTAGGAGCAGTCCTCCAGAATATCTTAACACACTGGGGCACAGAACACATTCCAACACACCAGAGATGGATGCATCGCCGCCTTTGGCATATACTGGGGCTGGAGAAGCTCACCATCACTGTCACTGCGCAGGGTGACTCATATGGGGAACTCTGACACCCGTACATTGCCTTACTCTTCACGGAATTTAGAGAAATAATGTGCCCTAAATAAAATACCTCTACTTACTACGCCTGACAGACATTACCACCACACTCAATCCAAAGATGCAGACTAGGATGACAACACTGGAGTCACAAAGTGCCATATTTATGTAAAGACATATCGCCCTGCATTTCTATAGGGGCGAGGCAGTTGGGGGGGGGGAGCCTTTGATGGGGCGTTTTGATGTTTTGGTTATATATGTGACATCTACGGAGAGTGAGGTGATGTTCGCGGTAATGCACAGTTCTTTTTGTTCTTGATATGCAAATAAAGAGATCTGAACCATAAACAGGCAGAGCTCTTTTCTGAGGGGTTGCAAGCTTCCTTTTAAATTGTCTCAATAGCTAGTCCAATTTAGGTTTTAATTCTCCTTTCTATTCTCTTTCCATCATGGCTGCTCCTCCTTTGGTTTCATCCTGGCTTTTCCAATCCATTATATAACACTCTCGTGTGGTGTTTGACATCCTTTTACTGTTTTTTTTTTACTACTTAACGGTCTCAGTCTGGTTGGTTGGTGCTTCTCAACAATGTTATGTTCCTTCAATTCTTTCCTCGCCCTCTCCATTTGCTGATCCTGCCTTCGGGACCTCTTTGTCTGGATTCCTGACTCCTGTTTTTTATTTATAACCCAGTGAAGACTTCATCCACAAGAAGGTTTTTTTATGCCTCTGGCTGTTTCCTCCTTGGTGGTGGCAGCTTCTTCAGGCAACTGCCTACCACTTATTCCAGTGTATGGTGACATTGTGGCTTACAGAAACAGTCGCCCTTACCTCTGACAGCAGAAGACCTAGATCTGGATTACAGGTAAGCATCTAGTCCTGAACACGTTGTGATACCCAAAACTGTTTTCCGCATGGATCCTGATGTTGACTTGGCTGCTGTACCCCAGCAACAAACCATGGAATTGGATGAGGACTGAGAATGCTGGCTTTCGTCAAGCTGTTCACTCCAGATTTCACAATCTGCCCGCCATCTGCTCCTTAACATCGAAGTATTCTGCAGATCCTAAAGGATTGAAGGAATGTTTTTACGGCCTGATGGTGTATTTTGTCTTTCAGCCTGGACAAATTTCCTCAGAACAATCCAAACTGGGATATTTGATTTGTTCTTTGACCAGTGTAGCTCTGACCTAGGCAACTCCTGTATATTTCACTGAAGATACTTGCCTAAATACTTATGCCACTATCAGCAGCAAAGCTGAAGATGTTTGAAAGACCAGATTTTGTAGCTTTTGCCGAGGATGCCCTATGCAAGATCTTGCAGGGAAATTCTAAAGTCCTCACATATTACACCCACAATCTTGCTGCTGAGACTACCTGATGGAATGCACTCAAATTACTTTATTCCAGAGAGAACTAAAGGATGAGCTGAAAAGAGTTCCATAAGCTTCCTCATTTTCAGACCTTCTGGATGAGGTTCTCCTGACTCAACACCGATTTACGGAAAGAAGAGGCTCTTTTTTACTCCTTCTTTTCAAACCTTTAGGCAGACTGGCCCAATTACTGAGCCATCTATTCTTTCTCCTGAGGTGCCTAAAGAGCCAATGCAGCTTGAATCTGCTAGATGTCCCTTGTCCAATACCTAAAAGAGAACGTAGACTAAAGAGAGGTTGGTGTCTCTATTTTGCAAAACCTAACCATCTGCAGCCTAATTGTGCTGTTTAACCCACCAGACCCACAGGGAAACACCTGGTCCCGTCCTTTGTAAGGGAGAAAGAGGTAGAAGATTCCACTCTTCAAAAAATGTTTTGTTCCTCTAGTGGGTCCAAATCATGCTTGTTTGTGTTACAATTGATCCTCAAGCCCATCCTGGCCAGTCTGTCTTTGTTTCTGCACTGTCGATTCCGCTGCCTCCTGAATGTATATGGACTTGAGTTGTGCTCAGACACTCCATATTCTGATGAGGAACACACTATTTCCAGGTCATGTACAAATAATCAACTGAACTCCTTTGACTTTCAGGTCTTGTGACATTGGTTACAATTCAGCTCTTAGGACCTCATTTCAACCTCGGCGGTCTTTTTCCAAGACCGCCGAGGTTCCTCCGGGCCAAAGACCCACAGTGGTGGCGGTCTTCCGCCAACCATATCATGACAGCTGGCAGCCCTCCACCCTTTTTCGGACGGAGAGCTGCGAGCAGCCATACTGGCGGTCGGCGGTGAAGTGGAGGCTGCTCCACCGCCACTTCATCAGAACACCACCCACTGAATTACGTCCCAGTATCCGGTGTGGCGGTGTTCTGGTGACGGGGTGCTGCTGGCGGAGCAGCCCCCATCAATCCCGTTCCCTCCTGGAGGATCACCGGAACAGGTAAGGTGATTGTCTGTTAGGGGACGGGGGTGGAGGGTGTTGTGTGCGTGCATGGGGGTGTGCAAGTGAGTGTGTAGAGGGGTTGTGTGAGTGCGTGTATGCATGCGGGAGTGTAATGTGTGTATGGGAAATGTGACATGTATGTATGTGTTCTTGTATGTGTGGGTGTATGTGTATGTGTTTGAGTGGTGTGAGTGTGCGTGTAGGGGGCGTGTGTGGTGTGTGTGGGGGTTTCTGTGGATGTGGGGGGGCGGGGGTGGGGAGGGGGTCCTACCACCTTTGGGGGGCGGTAGGGGGGTCGTGGGTGTTGGGGGAGGTCTCAGGGGAGGGGGAGGGAGCCAGGGAATGAATTCCCTGGCACTGATAGTGCCTACCGCCATGGATTTTGTGGCGGTACAAAACCCCACAAAATCCATGGTGGTATGCGGGGTCCTGATACCGCCGGCAGTCTAGTGACGGCCGCCGGACTGGAGACGAAGTCTCCAGCTCAGCGGTCGTTACCACCCTGGCGGTCGGTGTGTGAAAGTGGTGGTTTTGCATGGCGGTAACCGGCATGGTCAAAATCCCATTTTGTTTTCCGCCGGCCTGTTGGCAGTATTACCGCACCTTTATTAATGAGGGCCTTAGTGTCCTTATGCAATGATAAAGAGATGGTTGTTTTTGATTTAATCACACCTCCTAACTATGCCATAGCACTTGGCGCACCCGGGCTGGAACACAATCCCTATGTCACTTAGGAGACCACAGTCATATCTATTTTCACAGTTCTCCAGAGATAACTATTACTCAGATGTCAGTTATTGGGCTTCCGTGGTAAAAGACATTTCTGAAGACTGGTTTCAAGCTACAGTTGGTCAGACTCTGTCCATTTATTTCTACTGCGTACCAGGAACTTTCTGATGTCTTTCAGACGTCTAGCTCTATGTCTGTCATCCTCACAGAGTTTTGGATTGTTCCATATCAACTGTACCCTGAGTCCTAATTCCCAGAGGTATAGCTTGGTTAATAAGATGGGGGTGTTAGCTTCAGATTTCCCAACAGTCATGCTGGCACATAATGTTAAAATACATTATACGACAAGCAGGGCACACAAGAGGGGCTTAAGGGGCAGCGGAAAGAGAGAGGAATGAAAATTAGTAGGGGTACTAAGTGAGAGAAAGCACATTATTTTATGAAATAACTAACATTTTGAAGTGATTTCAAACAGAGGGAGAGTGTGTATGTGTATGTTTTGTCTGTGTGTGTAAAATATCCTGGTGAAATCAGATAGACACAGCACCATATCAGACTAAAAAAAAGTACCTGTATCCAACTATGTATCACAAAATACACTTATTAGGGTGGTGTAGCACCCCAAACAACCCCTTGAAGCTACATCCCTGTTAATTCCCTATGGTAGTATGCAATCTCTGTACCAGCCACATGAAGGAGCTCAACTTTCCTTTGTCCGTTAAAAGTCCAAAGACCTGAGACCTTGCATTGATTATCATAGGCTAAATAAGATCAAAATTATGGGCTGATACCTGCTTCCATTCATCAAAGATATACTTGAGTCATTTTGTGGAGCAAAGTATTTCACAAAGTGCGATCTCCAAGGAGCTTACCATTAAGGAAGGTGATGAGTTCAAGACAGTGATTTGGACAGCCTTCTGATACAATGAATATTGTGTCATGCCCTTTGGTGTTACTAATACCCCTGTAGTTTTTCAGAGATTAGTCATTAGCATGATCTCTGTTATCCTGAACCACTTTCTTGTGGTATACCTGAAAGATATTCTGATTTTCTCTGCTTACCTTCTGGAGCTTCGAGCCCATGTTCATTTCGTCCTTTGTCTCAGTGAAAACACCATCCGTCCTGGGCGGAGAAGTGTAAAAGAGCAGCGGAGTGGAGTGTCTAGGGTGTTGTCAGAAAGTAGATTGTCTATGGACTCTCTTAAGATCTCTGCCATTTTTGATTGACCAGCCCATATATATATATATATATATATATATATATATATATATATATATATATATATATATATATATAAAAATATATTTATGCATGTAAAAGAACGCATACAAATATGCACCACATTATAGCCACATTTCTTTAGGGGTATATTGCAGCCCAGCCGCTCAGGCCAATGTCCATACCATCTTAGAGTCCACAGCTCCGGATCTGCACACACTGCTATAACCTAGCATGCGTGTACGCAGAAGTAACACAATGATGGTAATAGGCTAGGTCGTCTCAACAAATACAGAACACAGAAAGCATAGACTAGTGGCATTATCCCCTACAAATTCAGTGTAGTATACATTAACACATTAACTATTGAACATAACACTGTAATCTTTAGTTATCACAGACAAACAGGAGAGGGAGCAATGGGTATCAGTCATTCATCCAAGCCAACTAGCACATGTGGGGAGACGCCTGGGGGGGGGAACAGCAGCCCGTGGATGAGCAGGGAACCCCCACTAGCCAAGAAAGAATGAGGGCCAACTCATGAAGACACCCACACCAAGAGAGAGAGATAGAAGCACCCCTTCTCTCAAAAACTCACACCCATACTCCCATAACTCCCATACTCATTTCTTGAGTGGCCTAACCATGGCCAGAGCTCAACTAGCAGAAGTGTCTGTTAAGGAGTCCTCCCCCTCACTCTCCTGCACACCGGGTAGTTCAATAATCATACTTCGCCAGATCTCCAGATCACGTTCAGCATGTTTATCCACTCGAACCTTTCGTAGCCGACATTCCTCTGCGGTTGCCCATTCAATTAAATCATCCAGCGGGGGTTTGGACTGGCCAACCGGATCGCAATGTGCCTCTTCGCCAAAATAAGCCCCAACTGCACAAATCTATACACCATTATGCATCCCTTTTTAGGAATGGGGAGCAGACCCAGCAGGCAGTGCTTCATCGTAGACCACAGTCGTGACCTCCCTCAGCGTCTTCACCACTCGTCGCCGCAAGGGTTGAACAGAGCCACAGATCCACATTATGTGGTCAAATGAAGCCGACGGCACGCCATAGCGGGCACAGCTGTTAGGCCTTGATGGGAATATTCTATGCAAGCGTTGAGGTGTCAGTTATGTTCTATGCAAGTCATAAAAGTGTGTCAACTTAAATCTAGCGTTGCTAGTCGCATCCCGCCCCAGGGAACAAGTTCTATTCCATTCCCCATCCATGAGTGTCGTTCCCAGGCCAGCCTCCCAATGGTCCCTAGTCTCCTGTATGCCTATCTCCTTTTAGAGCCTTATTAGTTCGAGATAGGAGACCGTGGTCACTGCCAGGATCAAGAAGTGTCACCAGGAGGTGGGATTCGGCAGGTTCCTCTGGAAAGGATGTCCAAATCTCTCTGACCATCTGCGATATGTTTGCATATTTCAGGAACTGCCTCTGATCTACTCCAAAAATGGATTCGCCCTCCTCCCTTGTGATAAATGTGCCATTTTGATATGTCACCTGCATTGTTACAGCCCCTTACACGCCACTGCGCAAAATCCATCACCTCAGCAGCTTTGGCAAAGGGTTGGATCCACCATAGCGGAAGCAGGCGTGCGTATGGAGCCTTGCGCAGAACCCGCACAACCGCTCTCTCCCAGGCCCTTGACACCTGCTCCACCAGGTAGGGGGCACCTTGCGGAACCCCAGAGCCACCCATTAGAATATGCGGGAGACGTGCCACACAGACAGAGCCACCTAACAAATCCGTTTCCCAATTGGGGACATCATCATACCACCGGAGTGCATACTGTAGTAACCCAGCTAAGCTATATAAATATAGGTCTGGCAGCCCCAGGTCTCCACTAACTAGGTCTAGCTTGAATACTTCCATGCGGACTCTACATCTCTTGCCCCAGACTAGGGATAATAGCAATTTATCAAGTTGGAAACTCAAGGGGGAAACTCACAGAGTGAATTCTGCATAACATACAGGCACCGTTGGAGTAAGATAATTTTACTAAGTGGGATTCTACCCATAACCGAGAATGGGAGGGAGGTCCAAAATTGAATAGAGGCACGGAGGCCCTCCAGCACTCTCCCCATATGTAAAGTAAATTGTAGTTGCAGGGAGTGCCTTATTTGGATGCCCAAATATGGAAAGGACTCAGTTTCCAAGGTCAGACCGAATCGTGGTAATTGTGATGCTGCCTTAGTCGACAGACCTCCATCAGGAACAACACCGTTTTTCGTCAGTTAACTCAGAGGCCCGACACCTGACCAAAAACATCCATCATACTCAACAAGAGGAGGACGACCGCTCCGGATCTGTAACGTACACTAGAGCATCATCCGCATACAGTGATATAATGTGTTCTCGTCCCTACACGGATGCCCCACCTATCCAGGCCAGTCTGCAGTTGTATGGCCAGGGGCTCCACGGCCAACGTGAACAGCAGTGGCGACAAGGGCATCTCTGCTGCGTTCCCTGTTCAATGGTAAAGGAATCTGACACTATCGCCCCCATACGCACTCGCACCCGAGGTGCTGTATACAAGAGACGCACCCAGGATAGGAAGACGGGACTTATGCCCATCCTGCGCATCACCTCCAGTAAGTATTCCCAGGGTAAAGTATCAAATGCCTTCTCTATATCTAAGGCCACCAGTGCTGCATGAAGCGCAGAGTCACTAGTCTTGTGCATTATATGTGATAAGTGCCATATATTCATGAGTCCCCCTCCCCGGTATAAATCCGCATTGCTCTCCCTGCACTAAATGTGCCAACACTTGACTTGAACGAGACACCAGAACTTTAGCTAGTAATTTAACATCAACATTAAGCATAGACAACGGTCTATAGGAGCCCGGGTCCTCAACTTCCTTCCCTGGTTTCGGTAACATAACTATCAAAGCTTCCCTCATATGATCTGGTAAAAAACCCTCACTCCGCGCCTCATGAAGTATGTCCAACAAGTGGGGAAGAACCACTGCGGAATAGGTTAGGTAAAATTCAACCAGTATCTGTAGGAAAGTAGCCTCTTTCTAGCATGGTTACTCCCACTTTTGGCCTGTTTGTGAGTGTGTGTCAGTGGGTTTTTACTGTGTCACTGGGATCGTGCTAGCCAGGACCCCAGTGCTCATAGATAAAAATCTATATGCCAGTGTGTTTGCCTGTCTCACTGGGATCCTGCTAGCCAGGAACCCAGTGCTCATAGTTTGTGGCCTAATGTGTATGCCTGTGTAGTGCCTAACTGTGCCACTGAGGCTCTGCTAACCAGAACCTCAGTGCTTATGCTCTCTCTACTTTTAAATTTGTCACTGTAGGCCAGTGACTTCATTTACCAATTTCAATTGGCATACTGGACCCCCCTTATTTGTCCCTAGTATTTGGTACCTAGGTACCCAGGGCATTGGGGTTCCAGGAGATCCAAATGGGCTGCAGCATTTCTTTTGCCACCCATAGGGAGCTCAGACAAACCCTTACACAGGACTGCCATCGCAGCCTGCGTGAAATAGCGCACACAGTATTTCACAGCAATTTTCACTGCACTTAAGTAACTTATAAGTCACCTATATGTCTAACCTTCACTTGCTGAAGGTTAGGTGCAAAGTTACTAAGTGTGAGGGCACACTTGCACTAGCAAAGGTGCACCCACATAGTTCAGGGCCACTTCCCCAGACTTTGTGACGTGTGCACTACATACAGGTAGCTTCACAATGTTAACTCCGCATATGGCCATGTAACATGTCTAAGATCATGGAATTGTCCCCCCATTCCAAATATGGTATTGGGAAGCCAATTCCATGCATCCTGGGGGCTCCACCATGGACCCCCAGTACTGCCAAACCAGCTCTCTGAGGCTTGCATTGCAGCTACAGCTGCTGCCACCTCACAGACAGGGTTCTGCCCCCCTGGGGTCTGGGCAGCCCAGTCCCAGGAAGGCAGAACAAAGCATTTCCTCTGAGAGCAGGGTGTTACACCCTCTCCCTTTGGAAATAGGTGTCACAGGCTGGGGAGGGGTAGCCTACCCCAGCCTCTGGAAATGCTTTGAAGGGCACAGATGGTGACCTCCTTGCATAAACCAGTCTACACCGGTTCAGGGACCCCTTCTCCCCTGCTCTGGTGGGAAACTGGACAAAGGAAAGGGGAGTGTCCCCTCCCATGTCCATCACCACCCCTGGGGGGGCACCCAGCGCTCCTCTAGTGTGTCCCAGACTTCAGCCATCTTGCTTTGCAAGGTGTGGGGGCACTCTGGAGGGCTCTGAGTGGCCAGTGCCAGCAGGTGATGTCAGAGACCCCTCCTGATAGGTCAATACCTGATAAGGTAGCCAATCCCCCTCTCGGGGCTATTTAGGGTCTCCCCTGTGGGTTCTATTCAGATTCTGCTTGCAAGTTTCCTTCAGGAATCCTCTGCAACAACTTCAGACTCTTCTGACCGCGGATCAACTGCAGCCTCCTCCAAGAAATGCTGTAACTGCAACAAAGTGTCTAAAAGAGACACTTTTCTTCAGCAACCTCAGCTCCAAGTCAGCAACTGCAACAGTTTCAATGGTGTGCATGCTCTGGGGACTCCCTGTCTTCATCCTGCACCAGAAGAACTGAAGAAATCTCCAGTGGAGTGATGGAGCCACTCCCCTGCTCCAAGTAGGCACCTTCCAAGAAGACGACCGGTACCCTGGGACTCCTCTCACAATGACGAGTGTGCTCCTAAGGACACAGAGGATGGACATCATCGACATAGACTGTCCTGAGGTCCTGCTGACGTAAGTTGGAGGAGGTAAGGCCTTGCCTTCCCCAAAAATGACGGTACCCCTGCGTACTGTGTCTCCTTCACCTCCTGAGGACTCTGTGCACTCTTTGCAAAATTTCTTCATGCACAGCCTGGCCCAGGTCCCCAGCACTCTACCCTGCGACGCTCTACTCACTGAGTTGTTCTCCGGCGGCGTGGGACCTTCTTTTCTTGTGCTGCATCAACTGCATTTTGCACCTCCTTTGAACCCGGATCCTGCAGCTTCTGGGGGGTGCTGGCTGGCATCCTGAGGGCTCTCTAAAGTGCTGCGAGCCCCCTCTTCCTCCTCACACAGGAATTATTTGTTCTGTCTTTGCCCATGTTGTACACCTGATGCAGTGTCAGCTACCAATGAATACACAAGGTACTGGGAGCCACAATGCCAGCAGCAGCTCAAGAGCTCGATCTCTGTATCCTCACCACCACACGATCACTAACGGGCTCGCCCTCACAGAGCCACTCTAGGGCGAATTCCAGCACAGGTGGTATCAGCGCAAGCGTTCTACACGTCTCAGACTTTCTGCCCCACTACCGGCCGGTCCCGTACCCAGGAACCGGCCAGCACGGGCCATCCAGCCAGAACGTTGCAGCCGGGGTGCGCACTCTTAACACCAGTCCAGCGGCGGTCCTAAACTGCCCTAGACTCCTGCAGCCCGGGTGCCCACTTCAGCAGACAGTCAACCGAGCAGGGGCACCCCACATTCCTCGCTGTATCAGCCACCACAAGGTTTCTCTCCCGCCAGGGGCACCTCCACCACCGCAAAACTGCACGTTTGCTGCCTCCAGGTCTCCTCCGTGGGTCTCCAGGCCAGGGCCTTCAGCTCCGCTCACTTTACACAGGGGGGTGGCAAGATGGGGGTGGTGCCAAAACCACAACCAACTCCTCACCTCAAATGACCCGCCCAACCCCCTCCTAGGCTTTGCTGTTCTGCCACTGCGTTCAGCAGCTTTCGGCCCGGTTTACCCCTGCGATCGTGATCGCGGCCGCCATCTTGGGGTCAGGCGCACTCCACACACCCTCCCCTGCGGCGCAATCACTGTGCTTGTTTTTTTGTTTTTTTTGCACCTCACGCCCCATCCCCATCCCGGGGACCTCCAGGACCATTCCGCCGGGTCCATGGGCCGGAAGGATAGTGCAGGATAGAAACGCCAGGGCCGAGAGCACTCTTCTAGTGCTGCTGAGCGGCCATCTTGCCGGCCACGCCCCCGCCCCCAACCCCCATATATATTAAAAAGATCCAGACTTTTTATTGGGGCTAGCTAACTTTTACAGGCAGTTTATTAAAAACTTTGCTGAGATGACTAGTCATATTTCTATTACTATGAAGAAGGAGAACCCAACTAACGTTGTTTCTTGGACTCCAAAAGCTCAGGTGGCCACTATCCAGTCCAAGAAGGCTTTCATCCAAGCCCAGGTCAGTCTCAGAAATTTATTGTGGTAACTGATACCTCTAATTTTGCTCTGGGAACAGTTCTGCTTCAACTTCAGAAGGGGGGCTGTAAGAAATTGGGTTATTAGTCATGCAGGATGTGAGGCCTGCACAAGTAATAAGTGCAGTTCTGCTTCAGCTTCAGGAGGGGGAACTGTAAGAAATTGGGTTATTAGTCATGCAGGATGTGAGGCCTGTGCAAGTAATAGGTCCACAATTTTCTCCTTACTGGCAACCAAGTACCTCATTGTAGCAATCTCTCGGGGCTGCGAAACAGAGCAGTCCAAGGCCTATTTAGGAGAGGTGGTGTGGGCTAGTAATAGTCATCCAGTGGAAGGCAACAACAACACTCAAATTACTGTCCAGTCAGTGCTTTTTCTTTGAAAAAGTAAAGGTACCATTATAACACACACCACCGAATGCTATGCTGTAAATTACAACTATGTACATAACGTGGATGAAAATACCTATAATGACATTCTCAAATCACATCTGATCCTTAGTGAGTTATGACGCCCAAAATCACAATACTTCCCACTTGTACCAAAACCAACATCACAATACAAGGGGGTGCCATCTGAAATAAAGCAGGCCTATTGGCTTTTGCCAAGGGTCATAACATCAATATAAGCCTAGTCTATTGGATTTGTCAGGGAGTCCCCACATTAAAACAAATGGAATAATCTCACAATAGGATTCACCATTAGGACTTAGTAACCATGTTCAAATATATTCACCCTCAATAAGCATTGCACAGTTCATCGGTAAAGGATGTCAATGAATCTTTTGTATTCACTCCAACTTTAAACATGTGTTACAGGACCAACTCCTAGAGGGTCCCTGCACTAAAGAGCAAAACCTCAGCTCTAAGAATGCTTTGGAAATTAATTGAAGTTGCTCTCAGGTCAGAGATGAAATTCTCTGGGAGATGCAGGGTTAGTTACCTCATTTAAAAAGTATTTTTTTAGGTGAGGGCTGCTGCACCTCCTACAGCCCCCCACAACACATTGAATCAACACTGGTGGTTCACCTGTCCTTCCTTGTAACATAAAAAAAGCTCTTGCAGTGCATTATGGGGCGCTCCTCGCTGGGAGTGTCCGTATGTTGTTACTTTGTTTACACTTGCAGCCTTGTGCTGAGCATCTCTAGTTCCTTTTTGTTTCTTCTCTTAAATGGGTGCCCTAGTCCCACCCAGGGCACCCTGAGCCACCAAAGAAGATCTGGGCTGTGGTTGGGATGAGGGGGAGCCCCAAGTCCCTTGCGTGCCGCTCCTGTGCAGCATCAGAGCCACCACAGACATCTCAGCTCCTTTGTTGCTCCCAACGTGCCAGAGTGCTCTACTTGGCTACTGTGGCAGAGCTGCTTGTGTCTGGACCTCCACTCCAGGTTGGGCTGGGTGGTGGTTGAGGTGAAATTTGGTTGGTCTTCCTCCTGGGTCTCCAGCTATCCTGGGAGCTGAGAGACGGGCGATGTGGTGCCCCAACGATTCGTCCTCTTCATCCCAGGTGATGGGGTACCCATTCTCCTCTGCTTTGCCCTACCCAGGCCCCATGACTTCCTGGCCATCTTGCAGGGAGGTGGAGCCCCTTCCCCCTAGTAGTTCTCAGATAGCATAAAGGGGCCTGCGCCACTGGCCTTGGTGAGAGCCGTATAGTAATGGGGGTCAACTGCAGGCAAAGTCCTTAGTCTGTCAGGGGCATAAGAGGAATTCTCCTTCCAGCTGTCCACGTTGCTGCTGTCTTCGCCAGCCGGGTCCAGGGTCTTGCTCACGGTCTCTCCCTTGTGCAGAGGTTTTAAAAGAGAGAGTGGAAAGCTGATCTAAACTCTCTCCTGATTTCTCTTATCAAGGAGTTCCTGGTAGAGACATCACATTTGAATGTGTTAGTTAATTTCTATCATGGCATGAATGTGGTGCCTCAAAATACACATCTCACATTAGTAGACAACTACCAACAATGACCTATCTTGAGATCTTGGATTTTTCACAATATCCAATAACTACAATTTTACAATAATAAATTATTAATATCAATGAGTGCAGTCAAAAAACACAAACTAACACTCAAAATTTCACAATCTACACAAAGCCTTATTGGACACAGCTTGGACACCACGAAAGCTCAACTCAGAAATAAGGCAAAAAGCATCAACTTTGCAAATTTCAAGAAATTAACATAGTAAGCCCATTCAGTATGAATGAATGAATGAACTCCTAAATCTCAATGTATACACACAGCCCCCTCAAACGTGCGTCAGACACACAGAAACACAATTCAAAGATAAGACAAGAGCATCAAAATTACAACAACGTCACTACAATTCCACAAATCAAAGCCATGTCATCAAAGCATTCACAACCTGCATACATTTCTCACTGACATCAAACCCAAACTACAAACTTCAAAATGCACTGCTTAAAAGTGAAATACAATGGTTTCAGTGTCACAATTTGCCACAAAGCATCACCCTACTTATACTCACTTCTTCTCAACTTGTGGATCTGCTTCAGAGACACCAGAACGTTGCCATTAATTCACAATGAACCATTGGAATTCAGATATGTACAGGGGGAAATAGGGACAATTTATTTTTAGTAGTTAATTTGCTGAACCATAAAAGTTTGCCCAAATCAAACCAACCTATCCAGATCCAGGTGAAATCATCAAAGTCCAGTCTGGAACCATCCTCCAGATTGTTATCAGAATGTAGCATTTTTTATACTAGTCTTCAATCGCAAGTCCTACTGACTGATGAACTGGGAGCGCTATTAATCCCCTTTGGAATTTTGGTGCTCGAAGAGTCAACATGCAAATTCAACATCAAATGACATTTCAGAATAACATGTAAAGCACATCAGGCTTCGCATTAAAAAATGACAAGCTTTAAAATGAAACATGAAGGTTTATTAGAAGTTTAAAGGCATTACAGAAAGCAAAATCAGTGGCAAAGAGTCAGTCAGATAATCATTTGTCATATAAAAGGATGAAGCTGAGAATAAAATGCAAATCATACCATAGTATACCAGTGTATAATGCAGCTCGGGAAATAAGTCATAAATCAGATATTAGTCCGAGAGAGTTTGGCCTACTCAGCTCAACACCCTCAGAGTGAAGCCTGCTCTACTGGGTAAAATACAGTAATATCTACACATTTTGGTGAGAAAGTGCAAAAGCCCAAAGATCTGAACAAATCATCTTACAGAAAGAACGATACAGTTTAAAATCACATTTGGCAACAATCTCACAAAGATTTTTACAATGTAGTTCCCATCCTACGACACCATACAGTTAGTACAAATTCTGGTACAACTTAAGGTTGAGTTTGCATTGAAAATTACATTGCGTTTCCAATAGATTAGGCCTTGAGAAAGTATTCACTTTGCTAACACGTCATGAAAGTTCAGCTTGAAAACAAGCATAGTTGGAAATGACAGAATGACATTGTGTTTCAAAACTTTGTTTCTGTTGTTGCCGAGAGTATGTAAAAATCAAGGCCTACATAGTTAATGTTAAATTAAACAGTTTCACAGTAAAATATCTCATTTTCTTTACCTTAACCCTACTGGTGTGGAGGACCGCTCCATGCTGTCCTCCGTACCGGTTCTCATGTGCCAAGGACGGCTCCAGGCCGTCCTCGCACAACAGACAGGAAGTCCCACCAGACTGAGTTCCTTTTTCAGATCTTGCATAGACAGTGCATGCACTTTCTCTTTGATACATCTTGTTTACTGTTAGTGGGCTTGAAGCCCTCCCTTTACTTACAATTGGTGGGCTTAAAAACAATGCTTGAATACTTGCTTCCTGCTGGTCAACTCTGCATTTCCTTCTTCTTGCAATTGACCCTCCCCTAGAGGATGGACCAAATACTTCTGTCCTTCCCCTACTGGCACTTTTGGGAGCTACTTTTTTTCTTTTTGTTGAGCCACTCTACAGAGTTCATCTTTTGTAGCTGGCTCTGTCACTTACTCCCTCCCGTTGTCTGTGTGTGGTTGTTTAGCTTTCACCACTGTTTGCAACTGCACCTCGGCTACCTCCTTACTGTGTTTTTATTTATTTTTTAATCAAGTTTCATTTGCCTGAGTTTTTGTGGTTAACACATGACTGCAAAGGGATCTTGCATGTGTTTGTTTATTCTTACCTCAAGCACACATTATCACATTAACTATTTGCCTTCTATACAGACGCCGTCGCATTCCATTCCCTTTGAGATAAGAAAATGTTTTTCCAATGCCAACTCCCAGCTTCGAAGACCACTGATCTGCAGATGAGGAGACCTGCATTGCTATGCTTTTCGTTCTTTCCAGAGATGTGGCCTTTGAAGCTGGGGAACCCCATTCAAGTCCCAGCGGTGCCACAACTTCTTGTGATTGGGGTGCAAATCTGTTAAAGTGGACATGTGGAAAAATATTAATCCAGATCCCCCCACACCCCTTAACACTGCAGGTGAAAGCTGAGTGGTGCAGACATGGGAGAGGATGATGCAATTGGTCTTGTGAAGATCACCCTCCTCTAGACAATTACTGTTATGGTGGCTGCAACCTTTTTTTAATATTAATAACGTCATGACTATAGCAGTGTTTGGGGACCATTCAACATGTTTGAAGATTTGTTTCTGAGGGAACACTGCATCACTTTCCCTGAGGCACAAGAGTGTTTGATGTAGGCCAAGAGCAGTTTTTGCAATCTGCCAAGCTTACGAAAACAGTCAGTGAAATTTAGACTGGTTTTCTCGACACACCACTTACCTCACAAACAGTAGACATGGGTTTTCCCAGACATCTAGTGGAACACAGCATGCGCCTCTTGGGAGTGTCTAGAAATGCCTGCTTCAAATTAGCACACTTCTATGTCTTGCAGCGTGCATACCTATCCCCACCAACCTGAGCAGAATCTATCTAGGCAGATCAGATGACTGTCCTAGATGCTGTGTAAAGGGGGTGCGGAGGGGTGGAGAATGTGTACACATACTATGAAGCTGTAAGCATAGAGAACCATACTGGACGGGCTATTTCACCGGCTACAAATGATTACACATATTCAACATGAAGTTAGCATTAGGTACGGTCTCCTAAATCTTTTTTCATGCCCTAAAAATGATGAAATGCACTACAGAATGACACTACTTGGATTAGTCTTGGCGAAGAGGATAGTGGCTATTTGATGGCTATACCCTATAGGACCCACAGTACATAAGTGGACTAAGGATATTGCTGAATCGGATTTGTGATGTACTTTTTGTTGATCATGTAGTAGATCGAACAATCATGTGCCAAACAAAATATCTTGCTTTTTTTCGTTCTTTAGGATACCCCCTGACGAAGGACCACGTGTTCAGATATGTAATGGGGAATTTGAATTGCACTGTGGATTTTCAGTGCACTTTTAGATATGTTCATTATGAACACTGTAAAGAAATGGCTCCCTGTTGCAGTTACCCCCCACTTTTTGCCTGATACTGATGCTGACTTGACTGAGAAGTGTGCTGGGACCCTGCTAACCAGGCCCCAGCACCAGTGTTCTTTCACCTAAAATGTACCATTGTCTCCACAATTGGCACAACCCTGGCACCCAGGAAAGTCCCTTGTAACTGGTACCCCTGGTACCAAGGGCCCTGATGCCAGGGAAGGTCTCTAAGGGCTGCAGCATGTCTTATGCCACCCTAGGGACCCCTCACTCAGCACAGACACACTGCTTGCCAGCTTGTGTGTGCTAGTGGGGAGAAAATGACTACGTCGACATGGCACTCCCCTCAGGGTGCCATGCCAACCTCACACTGCCTGTGGCATAGGTAAGTCACCCCTCTAGCTGGCCTTACAGCCCTAAGGCAGGGTGCACTATACCACAGGTGAGGGCATATGTGCATGAGCACTATGCCCCTACAGTGTCTAAGCAAAACCTTAGACATTGTAAGTGCAGGGTAGCCATAAGAGTATATGGGCTGGGAGTCTGTCAAAAACGAACTCCACAGCTCCATAATGGCTACACTGAATACTGGGAAGTTTAGTATCAAACTTCTCAGAATAATAAACCCACACTGATGCCATTGTTGGATTTATTAAAAAATGCACACAGAGGGCATCTTAGAGATACCCCCTGTATTTTACCCAATTGTTCAGTGCAGGACTGACTGGTCTGTGCCAGCCTGCTGCTGAGAGACGAGTGTCTGACCTCATGCGGTGAGAGCCTTTGTGCTCTCTGAGGACAGAAACAAAGCCTGCTCTGGGTGGAGGTGCTTCACACCTCCCCCCTGCAGGAACTGTAACACCTAGCAGTGAGCTTCAAAGGCTCAAGCTTCGTGTTACAATGCCCCAGGGCACTCCAGCTAGTGGAGATGCCCGCCCCCTGGACACAGCCCCCACTTTTGGCGGCAAGTCCAGGAGAGATAATGAGAAACACAAGGAGGAGTCACTGGCCAGTCAGGACAGCCCCTAAGGTGTCCTGAGCTGAGGTGACTCTGACTTTTAGAAATCCTCCATCTTGTAGAAAGAGGATTCCCCCAATAGGGATAGGAATGTGACCCCCTCCCCTTGGGAGGAGGCACAAAGAGGGTGTACCCACCCTCAGGGCTAGTAGCCATTGGCTACTAACCCCCCAGACCTAAACACGCCCTTAAATTTAGTATTTAAGGGCTCCCCTGAACCTAAGAATTTAGATTCCTGCAACTACAAGAAGAAGGACTGCCGAGCTGACAAACCCCTGCAGAGGAAGAACAGAAGACACCAACTGCCTTGGCCCCAGACTTACCGGCCTGTCTCCTGCCTTCCAAAGAAACCTGCTCCAGCGACGCTTTCCAAGGGACCAGCGACCTCTGAATCCTCTGAGGACTGCCCTGCTTCGAAAAAGACAAGAAACTCCCGAGGACAGCGGCACTGCTCCAAAAGAACTGCAACTTTGTTACAAGGAGCAGATTTAAAGACCCCTGCAACTCCCCGCAAGAAGCGTGAGACTTGCAACACTGCACCTGGCGACCCCGACTCGACTGGTGGAGAACAACCAACTCAGGGAGGACCCTCCGGCGACTCTACGACTGTGAGTAACCAAAGTTGGCCCCCCTGAGCCCCCACAGCGACGCCTGCAGAGGGAATCCCCAGGCTCCCCCTGACCGCGACTGTCTGAACTCCATTTCCCGACGGCTGGAAAAGACCCTGCACCCGCAGCCCCCAGCCCCTAAAGAAACAGAACTTCTGTGCAGGAGTGACCCCCAGGAGGCCCTCTCCCTTGCCCAGGTGGTGGCTACCCCGAGGAGCCCCCCCCTTGCCTGCCTGCATCGCTGAAGAGACCCCTTGGTCTCCCATTGAAACCTGAAGGAAACCCGACGAGTGTTTGCACACTGCACCCGGCCGCCCCCGCGCTGCTGAGGGTGTACTTTCTGTGCTACTTTGTGTCCCCCCCGGTGCCCTACAAAACCCCCCTGGTCTGCCCTCCGAAGACGCGGGTACTTACCTGCTGGCAGACTGGAACCAGGGCACCCCCTTCTCTCCATTATAGCCTATGTGTTTTGGGCACCTCTTTGACCTTTGCACCTGACCGGCCCTGAGCTGCTGGTGTGATAACTTTGGGGTTGCTCTGAACCCCCAACGGTGGGCTACCTTGGACCAAAAACTCAAACCTGTAAGTGACTTACTTACCTGTGAAAACTAACAATAACTTACCTCCCCCCAGGAACTGTGAAAATTGCACTAAGTGTCCACTTTTAAAACAGCTTATTGTGTTTTATGTAAAAAGTAGACATGCTAAAGTAATGATTCAAAGTTCCTAGAGTACTTACCTGCAATACCTTTCAAAAGAGCTATTACATGTAAAATTTGAACCTGTGGTTCTTAAAATAAACTAAGAAAATATATTTTTCTATAACAAAACCTATTGGCTGGATTTGTCTCTGAGTGTGTGTACCTCCTTTATTGTCTATGTGTATGTACAACAAATGCTTAACACTACTCCTTGGATAAGCCTACTGCTCGACCACACTACCACAAAATAGAGCATTAGTATTATCTCTTTTTACCACTATTTTACCTCTAAGGGGAACCCTTGGACTCTGTGCATGCTATTCCTTACTTTGAAATAGCACATACAGAGCCAACTTCCTACATTGGTGGATCAGCGGTGGGGTACAAGACTTTGCATTTGCTGGACTACTCAGCCAATACCTGATCACACGACAAATTCCAAAATTGTCATTAGAAATTGATTTTTGCAATCTGAAAAGTTTTCTAAATTCTTTAAAGTCCTGCTAGGGCCTTGTGTTAGTCCCTGTTAGCATTTCTTTTAGAGTTTAAAAGTTTGAATTAGATTCTAGAACTAGTTTTAGATTCTTAAAAAGTATTCCAACTTTTAGAAGCATAATGTCTAGTGGAGAGATGAATGTGGTGGAACTCGACACCACACCTTACCTCCATCTTAAGATGAGGGAGCTAAGGTCACTCTGTACACTAAAGAAAATAGTAATGGGCCCCAGACCTTCCAAACTACAGCTCCAGGAGCTTTTGGCAGAGTTTGAAAGAGCCAACCCCTCTGAGGATGGCAACACAGAGGATGATGATAGTGACTTGGAGGGTGATTCCCCCCTACCAGTCCTATCTAGGGAAGACAGGGCCTCTCAAGCACTGACTCCACAAATCATAGTCAGAGATGCTGGTTCCCTCACAGGAGGGACCAACCTCTCTGAAATCACTGAGGATAACTCCAGTGAAGAGGACATCCAGTTAGCCAGGATGGCCAAAAGATTGGCTTTGGAAAGACAGATCCTAGCCATAGAAAGGGAAAGACAAGAGATGGGCCTAGGACCCATCAATGGTGGCAGCAACATAACTAGGGTCAGAGATTCTCCTGACATGTTGAAAATCCCTAAAGGGATTGTAACTAAATATGAAGATGGTGATGACATCACCAAATGGTTCACAGCTTTTGAGAGGGCTTGTGTAACCAGAAAAGTGAACAAATCTCACTGGGGTGCTCTCCTTTGGGAAATGTTCACAGGAAAGTGTAGGGATAGACTCCTCACACTCTCTGGAAAAGATGCAGAATCTTATGACCTCATGAAGGGTACCCTGATTGAGGGCTTTGGATTCTCCACTGAGGAGTATAGGATTAGATTCAGGGGGGCTCAAAAATCCTCGAGCCAGACCTGGGTTGATTTTGTAGACTACTCAGTGAAAACACTGGATGGTTGGGTAACTGGAAATGAAGTGCATGACTATGTTGGGCTTTATAATTTGTTTATGAAAGAACACATTTTAAGTAACTGCTTCAATGAAAAGTTGCATCAGTATCTGGTAGACCTAGGTCCAATTTCTCCCCAAGAATTGGGAAAGAAGGCAGACCACTGGGTCAAGACTAGGGTAACCAAAACTTCCACTGGGGGTGACCAAAAGAAAGGGGTTACAAAACCTCCTCAGGAGAAAGTGGGTGACACTAGAAACAAAGAAAAAGAGTCCTCTGTAGGCCCCCAAAAACCAGACCAGGTGGGTGGGCCCCGAGACACAACCCAAAACAAAGGTGGGTACCAGGGTAAGAACTGGGATGCCACTAAGGCATGGTGCCATAACTGTAAACAGACAGGGCACCACACCAAGGACACTTCTTGTCCCAAAAACAAACCCCCTATCAAAATCCCAGGGGTGACCAGAGTAGCCATTGGAGATGACTCCTCAGATGAGGAGGTCTTCATAGCCTTCAACTGGAAAAAGGGCCCAACAGGTGAGTTGGAGATTCCAGAGGGAAGTAGACAATTCCACCACCTACTGGTGAATGGAATCCCAGCCACTGCCCTGAGAGACACTTGTGCCAGTCACACTATTGTGCATGACAGGCTGGTGTTCTCAAACCAGTACATCCCAGGTGAGACTGCCAGAGTAAGAGTTAGCCCAGACAGAGTCACTGATAGGCCTGTGGCTTTTGTGCCCATAGAAGTGGGTGGGACTTTTAGCTGGAGAAGGGTGGTAGTCAGTACAGACCTCCCCCTTGATTGTCTCCTTGGAAATGACTACCCAGAGGTTAGTCAGAGCCCAAGAGAGGAACTGGTCCAGTGCCAGTCCTCTCCCAAGGATTCTGGAGTTCCTGCCTCTGCAGTAAATGCAAGTAGGCCCCAGAAGAAAAAGAAAAGAAAACAGTGTAGGAAGGGTGGGCAACCTTTAGCCAAGGTTCCAGCAAGCCAAGGAGATTCTGCTCCAGTAGGGGAGAACTCCAAATGTGGCACTGGTAAAGTCCAACCTGACCCACAAGAAGTCCTGGCTAGTCAGGCAACTGTTAAGCCTGAGTGGGTGGCTCCTCAACTAACAGAAGAAAGAGTAGAAGAAGGGCGTTTACTACAAGATGTGGTAAGCCCCCACTCTAATACAGCAGACAGGCACCCTGAACCCAAAGAAGCCTGTAACTTAGCCCCTTCCCTTGTAGGTGAAGAGCTAAAGGTGTGGTTCTGGGCACTGACAGCTGTCAGTGGCCTCTGCTGGGTGTTAGCCTTTATGGCTGCACTATCCTTGGCATGGTGGTCAGACCCCATGCCAAATAGCAAGTTAGGCCCCCTGACCCTGTTGGTCATGGTGGGGTTACTCCAGCTCTGGGTAACCTCTTTGGGTAAGCTAGGGGTGACCCTGGCTAAGATAAGATTAGCAGAGGTGGATACCTCTAACCCCAAAATAGAGAGAATGGGTGGAGACATTAAAGACACAGACAAGCGGCAATTCAGACTAGGTCCTATCACTGTGGAAGTGGGTCAGTTCCCCAGAGGGAATGACCTGAACAGGAGGATGTAAGGCAGAGTAGGCCCTGCAACAAACCAGCCTATTTCCTCTACTCTTCCTCGCCTGACAGACTAGGAAGACTCTCCCAGCTTTGGCTGAGTCTCCTGGCCTGTGGGCTGGGGGGGCTTGTGTAAAGAAATGGCTCCCTATTGCAGTTACCCCCCACTTTTTGCCTGATACTGATGCTGACTTGACTGAGAAGTGTGCTGGGACCCTGCTAACCAGGCCCCAGCACCAGTGTTCTTTCACCTAAAATGTACCATTGTCTCCACAATTGGCACAACCCTGGCACCCAGGTAAGTCCCTTGTAACTGGTACCCCTGGTACCAAGGGCCCTGATGCCAGGGAAGGTCTCTAAGGGCTGCAGCATGTCTTATGCCACCCTAGGGGCCCCTCACTCAGCACAGACACACTGCTTGCCAGCTTGTGTGTGCTAGTGGGGAGAAAATGACTAAGTCGACATGGCACTCCCCTCAGGGTGCCATGCCAACCTCACACTGCCTGTGGCATAGGTAAGTCACCCCTCTAGCTGGCCTTACAGCCCTAAGGCAGGGTGCACTATACCACAGGTGAGGGCATATGTGCATGAGCACTATGCCCCTACAGTGTCTAAGCAAAACCTTAGACATTGTAAGTGCAGGGTAGCCATAAGAATATATAGGCTGGGAGTCTGTCAAAAACGAACTCCACAGCTCCATAATGGCTACACTGAATACTGGGAAGTTTAGTATCAAACTTCTCAGAATAATAAACCCACACTGATGCCATTGTTGGATTTATTAAAAAATGCACACAGAGGGCATCTTAGAGATACCCCCTGTATTTTACCCAATTGTTCAGTGCAGGACTGACTGGTCTGTGCCAGCCTGCTGCTGAGAGACGAGTGTCTGACCTCATGCGGTGAGAGCCTTTGTGCTCTCTGAGGACAGAAACAAAGCCTGCTCTGGGTGGAGGTGCTTCACACCTCCCCCCTGCAGGAACTGTAACACCTAGCAGTGAGCTTCAAAGGCTCAAGTTTCGTGTTACAATGCCCCAGGGCACTCCAGCTAGTGGAGATGCCCGCCCCCTGGACACAGCCCCCACTTTTGGCGGCAAGTCCAGGAGAGATAATGAGAAACACAAGGAGGAGTCACTGGCCAGTCAGGACAGCCCCTAAGGTGTCCTGAGCTGAGGTGACTCTGACTTTTAGAAATCCTCCATCTTGTAGAAAGAGGATTCCCCCAATAGGGATAGGAATGTGACCCCCTCCCCTTGGGAGGAGGCACAAAGAGGGTGTACCCACCCTCAGGGCTAGTAGCCATTGGCTACTAACCCCCCAGACCTAAACACGCCCTTAAATTTAGTATTTAAGGGCTCCCCTGAACCTAAGAATTTAGATTCCTGCAACTACAAGAAGAAGGACTGCCGAGCTGACAAACCCCTGCAGAGGAAGAACAGAAGACACCAAATGCCTTGGCCCCAGACTTACCGGCCTGTCTCCTGCCTTCCAAAGAAACCTGCTCCAGCGACGCTTTCCAAGGGACCAGCGACCTCTGAATCCTCTGAGGACTGCCCTGCTTCGAAAAAGACAAGAAACTCCCGAGGACAGCGGCACTGCTCCAAAAGAACTGCAACTTTGTTACAAGGAGCAGATTTAAAGACCCCTGCAACTCCCCACAAGAAGCGTGAGACTTGCAACACTGCACCCGGCGACCCCGACTCGACTGGTGGAGAACAACCAACTCAGGGAGGACCCTCCGGCGACTCTACGACTGTGAGTAACCAAAGTTGTCCCCCCTGAGCCCCTACAGCGACGCCTGCAGAGGGAATCCCCAGGCTCCCCCTGACCGCGACTGTCTGAACTCCATTTCCCGACTGCTGGAAAAGACCCTGCGCACCCGCAGCCCCCAGCCCCTAAAGAAACGGAACTTCTGTGCAGGAGTGACCCCCAGGAGGCCCTCTCCCTTGCCCAGGTGGTGGCTACCCCGAGGAGCCCCCCCCTTGCCTGCCTGCATCGCTGAAGAGACCCCTTGGTCTCCCATTGAAACCTGAAGGAAACCCGACGCGTGTTTGCACACTGCACCCGGCCGCCCCCGCGCTGCTGAGGGTGTACTTTCTGTGCTACTTTGTGTCCCCCCCCGGTGCCCTACAAAACCCCCCTGGTCTGCCCTCCGAAGACGCGGGTACTTACCTGCTGGCAGACTGGAACCGGGGCACCCCCTTCTCTCCATTATAGCCTATGTGTTTTGGGCACCTCTTTGACCTTGGCACCTGACCGGCCCTGAGCTTCTGGTGTGATAACTTTGGGGTTGCTCTGAACCCCCAACGGTGGGCTACCTTGGACCAAAAACTCAAACCTGTAAGTGACTTACTTACCTGTGAAAACTAACAATAACTTACCTCCCCCCAGGAACTGTGAAAATTGCACTGTGTCCACTTTTAAAACAGCTTATTGTGTTTTATGTAAAAAGTATACATGCTAAAGTAATGATTCAAAGTTCCTAGAGTACTTACCTGCAATACCTTTCAAAAGAGCTATTACATGTAAAATGTGAACCTGTGGTTCTTAAAATAAACTAAGAAAAGATATTTTTCTATAACAAAACCTATTGGCTGGATTTGTCTCTGAGTGTGTGTACCTCCTTTATTGTCTATGTGTATGTACAACAAATGCTTAACACTACTCCTTGGATAAGCCTACTGCTCGACCACACTACCACAAAATAGAGCATTAGTATTATCTCTTTTTACCACTATTTTACCTCTAAGGGGAACCCTTGGACTCTGTGCATGCTATTCCTTACTTTGAAATAGCACATACAGAGCCAACTTCCTACAAACACAATTAATTAAAAAATAAAAACATGGAACAATAATTGGAAGCAAGTTGATTCAATTGAGTACAATTATGATTATGCCTGGGAGAGGGTATATTGCTGCCTCCTGCATCTCGTATGGGTCGCTGTGTGTGTTTGCGTGTACCATATCATTGCACTGTATCTGTCAGAAGAGTGTGTATGCTTTTAACAATGGTTGTGACTGCAGAAACACAGGACCTGTGCAAGGTAAATGGGAAAATGTTACCTTTCACTTATTCTAGCTTATGGATGTCCAAAAAGCAACAAAGAGAGCAACATTTACATTCAGCTTTAAATTTACCTTTATTCCACCTAAGACAGTGCTGTCTTTCCGTTGTGAGGTTAGAAAGCTTTAAACAATATTTGCAACTGCATCTCAACCACAACCTAACTTGTATTCCCCTCGAACAATGCTGCTATTCTATTCTTTTGTTAGACAGCTTTAAGCAACAATTGTGACTGCAAAAACACAATGTGTGCTAAGTACATGGGAAAATGTTACCCTTCAGTTATTTTAGCTTATGGGTCACCACAAAGCGACCAAGAGGGCAACATTTGCACCCAGCTTCATATTTACCTTTATTTCACCTCAGACAATGCTGCCTTTCATGTGTTATGTTAGACAGCTTTAAACAATATTTGTGACTACATCTCAATCACAACCTAAGTTTTATTCCCCTCGAAAAACGCTGAGTTTCAATTATTTTGTTAGACAGATTTAAAAAGTTGTGACTGCAAAAACACAGATGTGTGCAAAGTATACAGGACAATGTTACCTTTCACCTATTTAAGTTCATGGGTGTCCAAAAAGTGGACAAGAGGGCAACATTTACATTCAGCTTTACATTTACCCTTATTCCACCTTTTATAATGCTACCATTCAACAGTTAAGTTAGACAGCTTTAAACAATATTTATGACTGTATCCCACCCACAACCTAGGTTTTATTTTCAACTTTACTATGCTAAAAAGCGAGCTTCAACTACACACTTTTACTGTTCTACTAAAAACAAATAGTATTGATTCTTAGCTAGGGTGACCAGATCTTGAGAACCAAAAAATGGGACATTTTGCAAAAATAGTAGATGGACTACAATTTTACATCAAGGGAGCGGCTCAGAATGACAACTCACATCAGCATAGGAAGACAGAAGAGGCAATAACAAAATATATAACATTTAATTTTTGAAACCAGCATCATACCTGTTAGTTAACTCCTTCACTGACAGGCCTTTTCCCCCTCCTGGGCCAAGCCTTTTTTTTGGCTATTTGGGGTAGTTTGCACTTAGGCCCTCATAACTTTGTGTCCACATAAACTACCCATGTCAAATTTGTGTCCTTTTTTTCCAACATTCTTGGGATTCTAGAGGTACCCAGAGTTTGCGGGTTCCCCTAGAGAAGACCAAGAAAAAAGCCAAAATACAGCTAAAATTTTGTTCACACAAAAAAATGGGAATAAAGGGATGCAGAAGAAAGCATGTGTTTTTGTCCCTGAAAATGCCTTCAACAAAGGGTTTGCGGTGCTAAAATCACCATCTTCCCAGCTTTCAGGAACAGGCAGACTTGAATCAGAAAACCACATTTTTCAACACAATTTTGGCATTTGACTGGGACATACCCCATTTTTACTACTTTTTGCATTTTCAGCCTCCTTCCAGTTAGTGACAGAAATAGGTGTGAAACCAATGCTGGATGCCGGACAACTAACATTTCTGAAAAGTAGACACAATTCTGAGTTCAGCAAGGGGTCATTTGTGTAGATCCTTAAAGGTTTTCCTACAGAAGGTAACAGCTAAAATAAACAAATATTGAAATTGAGCTAAAACAAAATATATATATTTCTGTCCACGTTATCTTCTGTAACTTTTCCCACCTATGGCAGATTTACTGTTATGTTTGCTGGACTCTTCTGGTTGCGGGGATATATAGGGCTTGTAGGTTCATCAAGAACCCTTGGTACCAGAGCCATACTAGCATGTGAATTACAGGGCATTTCTCAAATAGAGGTCTTTTTTACACACTGTATTACATTTGGAAGAAAAACATGTATAGAAAGAAAAGGGGCAATAACACTTGTTTTTCTATTCTGTGTTCCTCCCAAGTCTCCCAATAAAAATGGTACCTCACTTGTGTGGGTAGGCCTAATGCCCGCGACAAGAAACGCAACATGGGCACATAACATTTTTACATTTTAATCTGATGTGTTTTAAGGAAGGTGCCTAGCTCTGGATATTGGCCTCTAACTCAGCCATGGATTTTGCCCTCTGGCTCAGCCAGCACCTAGGGAAACCTAACAAACCTGTGCATTTTTTAAAACTAGACACCTAGGGGAATCCAGGCTGGGGTGACTTGTGGAGCTCTCACCAGGTTCTGTTACCCAGAATCCTTTGCAAACCTAAATATTTGGCAACAAAAAAAAAACACTTTTTCCTCACATTTAAGGGATAGAAAGTTCTGGAATCAGAGAGGAGCCACAAATTCCCTTCCACCCAGCATTCCCCCACGTCTCCCGATAAGAATGGGATTTCACATGTGTGCGCCGGCCTAGTGCCTGCGACAGGAAATGCCCCAAAACACAACATGGACACATCACATTTTCCCAAAGAAAACTGACCTGTTTTTTTGCAAAGTGCCTAGCTGGTGATTTTGGCCTCTAGCTCAGCCAGCACCTAGGGGCACTTAGCAAACCTATACATTTTTGAAAACTAGACACCTAGGGGAATTCAGAATGGGGTGACTTGTGGGGCTCTCACCAGGTTCTGTTACCCAGAATCCTTTGCAAACCTCAAAATCGGGCCTAAAAAAAAAAAAAAACTTTTTCCTCACACTTTGTGGATTGAAAGTTCTGGAATCTGAGAGGAGCCTCAAACTTCCTTCTACCCAGCATTCCCCCATATCTCCCGATAAAAATGGTGCCTCACTTGTGTGGATAGGCCTAGTGCCTGCGACAGGGAATGCCCCAAAACACAACATCGACACATCACATTTTCACAAAAGAAAACTGATGTGTTTTTTGCAAAGTGCCTAACTGTCAATTTTTGCCTCTAGCTCATCCGACACCTAGGAAAACCTAGCAAACCTGGACTTTTTTTAAAACTGGATGCCTTGGGGAATCCAGGATGGGGTGACTTGTAGGGCTTTCTCCAGGTTCTGTTACCCAAAATCCTTAGCAAACCTCATATTTGACCAAAAAAAACACCTTTTCCTTACATTTCGGTGCTGCAAAGTTCTGGAATTTGAGGGGAGCCACAAACTTCCTTCTACCCAGCATTCCCTCACATCTCCCGATAAAAATGGTACCTCACTTGTGTGGGTAGGCCTATTGCTTGCAACAGGAAATGCCCCAAACACTACTTGGACACATCAAAATTATCAATTACAAAACTATATGGTTGTGCAGAGGAGGGGCACCTGAGTTTTTGGCCCTGGGCTAAGCAGCCATCTAAAGAAACCTACCAAACCTAGACATTTCTGAAAACTAGACATGCAAGGGAGTCCAGGGAGGTGTGACTTGTGTGGATCCCCCAGTGTTTTCTTACACAGAATCCTTAGCAAACCTCAATTTTAGCACATTTCTGTGTGGGATCACTGTTCCAGCACAAATTTCCTACCACTCAATGTTCCCTTTAGTCACCCGATTAAAATGATACCTCACTTGTGTAGGTGGGCCAAGTGCCTGTGAAAGGGAAGAGCCAAAAACATGCCGGAATTGAAGGGGAACCAAAGTGAATCCAAAAGGATAGTTTAAAAAAAACGTTTTTAGGCTGGCATGTGGGGCTGAATTGTTATTGGTATAGTTGCGACAATGCTGGCTGGTAGGAATTTTGTGGATTCCTGCAGATTCCAGAAAGTTCCATCACAAAAATGTGGGTAAAATGTGTGATTTCAAGCAAAGTTGTATGTCTGCGGGCATGGTGGGTAAGAAAATGGTGCGGTGTGCATGTGAAGCATGCCACCCTGGACTTAACCAGATGTTTGGTTTTCAAATGTGTCTAGGTCTCGTAGATTTTTCTAGATGGCAGTGTCCCAAAGTCCAAAAAGTGTAGCCCTCACCATTCTAAGTGGGACGATTTTGAGGCTTAGCTAAGCTCTCTCATGGCCCAAATGTAAAACCAAAACCCAAAATAATCAAATGTCCTCTTGCTTGCCGTTGGGATAAGATCTTTTAGTGTGCAGGGGAGAGCTGAAAGACTGTTACCACCTTCAGTTGGGGTGGGGGCATAACCATGCCTATACTGGTTGGTGACCACCACCACACTATTTTTTTTTAATTCCCTGGCATCTAGTAGGGTTTCTGCACCCCTGCCACCCTCCCCCCAGGGGTGGATCGGGGATAATTACCCCATCTGCCCACCTGTGGGCAGAACAACTTTGTCCTCATTTATTTGTGGGTGGAGGTATAGACATAACCCCACCCTCTTTAAAAAAAAAAAATCTTTCCTGGGGTCTAGTGGGCTTTATGCCCCCCTTAGGGACAGATGGGCCTAATACAAATAGGTCGATCTACCCCCCAGGGGGGGCAGAAATGGCCTAAAATAAATTTGCCCCCCCTTGGGGGAGCGACCCTTGCCTAAGGGGTCACTCCCCATCTGTAAAAAATTTAAAAACTACAAATCCATGGTGCCTAGTGGTTTCTGCCCCCCTTGGGAGCAGATCAGCCTAATTAAGGCCCTCCCAAGGGGGGCAGAAATGGCCTAAAACATAACCCCCCCCCCCCAACACCCACCCGGGGAGTGACCCTTGCCCAAGGGGCCACTCCCCTCATGCCATTTAAAAAAAAAAAAAAAAAACTCCCTGGCGTCGAGTGGGCATATCTTCAGCCCGTTTGCTATGCGATCGGGCTGCAGGAATGCTCAGAGAGACATGAAAAGGAAAGGAAAAGCCTTTCCTTTTCATGCCTCCTTGACCTCCCCTACCCCCGTACCGAAGAGAAACTAATTTGTTTCTCCTCGGTTGCGCTGAAAGCCATGCTTCCAGCGCGATGGAGCTGACCTCTGATGAGCTCATCAGAAGTTACTGGGGATGGAGGGGTTAAGGGGTGGGGAGTAGGCTCTGGGCGGGGTGTGAAGGGGGGAACCAGGGGTTGAAGGGGAAGGGATTCCCCTTCCATCCCTTCCCAGGAGTGGGGGTGGGAGGCCCACGAGGTAGCACTCCCCGGGTGGGCCGGGTGCTGGACATAATCGTTATGTCCTCGGCACCCGAGCAGTGCAGCCGAGGACATAACCATTACGTCCAAAGCACCCAAGGGGTTAAATAGCTTACTTATAACAGCTGCTAGCTAGCACAACTTTAGAACACCTAAAAAAGTGTGTCTCACTGTTTTTAGTCAGCCCCCTCTAAAAAACTGGGACATGAGCCAAATTTGCAGAAAACTGCCGGGACAGCTGGTGAAAAACTGTGACTTTCCTGGCAAGCCCGTAACACCTGGTCACCTTATTCTTAGCTCAAGCACACGTAATCAAATTCTGGGAACTGCTTGCCTGGTACATACACACACATGAAGTTTCTCAATGTTACTGGGGAAATCTCATTCACCTGTTTTACATGTGCACGTTACTTAATTTGCACCATAACTGAACACGTTTTCATCAAGTTAAATGAAGTTATTTCATAAATTAAACAGTCCTTTCCACTAAACATGATGCATATTTACTATCACACTACCCTTTATCCAACTGATTTATTACCTACCACTACCCATCCCATTCTCTATATTAGGCATCCCCATCCCCATAAAAAATACAGTGTTCATTATATCAGAATACTTTAAGACAGCCGTTGTGTATGTTCCTACTTTACTTACATTTCATATTTTAATTCAAATCTCATACCATCCCTCACACTTTAATAAACAACAAATGAATAATGGCTCTTCAATATCAATTTAGAATAAAACTTTAATTACACTGTACAGCCACAGTTCTGTACAACACAACTAAACTAAAGTAACTCAGTATCTCTTGCTGAGATTAGACTTATTGGCTTTGCAATGCCTGTTTTATTTTAGCCTTGGGAGCTGGGGAAGAGCTTCCCCAGCAGTCCGAGGCATTTTTTGTTTTTCAGTGTATTGACTATAGGTCCGCATGGTGCACTAACGTCATTACCTTGCAAGTGAAATGAGCTGATCAAGGGGGGAGGGGGATTGCAGAAAGCCCACTAGACAACAGGGAATACTTTTTTAGAATATATTTGTAGGGGTTGGATCTTCCCAGCATTGGCATGGCAATGCCCCCACCCCAAAAAAATTAGGAGGTAGACTTTCTACTCCCCATGGAAGGCAGAAGGTGGTAACCGCCCCCTTCTGCCCCACGGCAGGGGGGAGGGAGGCAGTACGCCCACTAAACTACTTCTTTTTTTAATTGTAGGGGTGGGAGCTGCCCAGCATGGGCATGGCCATGCCCCACCCCTATAAAAATGAGGGAACAGTCTTTCTGCTCCCCCTGGGTGGGGGTGTGGGGGGCAGAAAGCCTACTGGACACCAGGGATTATATTTTGTATTTATTTGTAGCGGTGGGAGCTTCCCAGAATCAGCATGGCCATGCCCCCAGACACATAAAAATGAAAAACATTGTCTTTCTGCCCTCCATGGGGGGCCGATGGGGGCAAGTAGCCAGAGATTACTCTTACTTTTTTTTGTTTTAGAATTGTAGGGGTGGGGTACCCAGCATGGGCATGGCCATGCCCCCATCCCCATAAAAATGGGGAAAGTATTTCTGCCCCTCTGGGGTAATTATCCTCATCTGCTCCACCGGGGGGAGGAGGTAGAATGCCCACTAGGCACCAGGGATTACTTTTTTTATTTTAATTGTAGGGGTGGGTGTTGCCAGCATGGGCATGTCCCCACCCCCATAAAAATGAGGAAGTGGTCTTTCTGCTCCCCCTGGGGGACAACTAGACACCAGGGATTACTTTTTTTAATTTATTTGTAGGGGTCAGGACTGCCCAGCATGGACATGGCCAAGCTCCTATCCCCCTAAAAATGAAAAAATAATGTTTCTGCCCTCTGGGGGGTGAGGGGGGCAGATGGGGTCAATTAGCCCCATCTGCCACCCCCACCTCGGGGGGGAGACACAAAAAGCCCACTAGGCACCAGGAATTACTTTTTTGTTTTTATAATTGTAGGAGTGAGGGTGCACAGCATGGGCCTGGCCATGTACCCATCCCCATAAAAATAGGGAACAGTCTTTCTTCCCCCACCTAGGGGGTAGATTGAGGCAGTTACCCTCGATTGGCTCCCCTGGGGGGCAGAAAGGGGATCCAACCGAGATCAATTTAGGAGTCCCCAGGTAAGGATTGTCATTGTCCTTGGTTTGATCGGTTCCTGTCGCAGACACCAGGCCCAGCCACACAAGTGAGGCAACGTTTTTATCAGCACAGGTGGGTCAATCCTGGGTGGTAGGAATTTAGTGGATTCCTGCAAATTCTGGAAGTTCCCATCACAGAAATGTACAGAAAATGTGTGATTTCAGGCAACGTTTGAGGTGTAAGGTATTCTGGGTAAAACAACCTGGTAAGAGCCACACTAGTCACCCCATCCTGGATTCCCCTTGGTGTCTAGTTTTCAAAAATGTGCAGGTTTCCTAGGTTTCCCAAGGTGCCAGCTGAGCTAGGGCCCAAAATCCACAAGTAGGCACACTGCAAAAAAAAGGGTCAGTTTTGAGTGGAAAAAATGTGATGTATCCATGAAGCACTTTTGGCTATTTCCTGTCGCAAGCACTAGGCCTACCCACACAAGTGAGGTACCATTTTTATCAGAAGACTTAGGGGAATGCTGGGTGGAAGAAAGTTTGTGGCTCCCCCAACAGACTCCAGAACTTTCCATGACAGAAATGTGAGAAAAATTTGTATTTAGTCACAGATTTAAGTTTGCAAGGGACCGTGGGCAAACCAGCCTGGTGAGAGTCATGCAGGTCACCCCATCCTGTATTCCCCTAGGTGTCTAGTTTTAAAAAATGTAGGGCTCAAAATCCACTGCAAAGGCACACTGCAAAAAAAGGGTCAGTTTTCAGTTGAAACATTTGATGAGTCCATGTTGTGTTTCAGGGCCTGATCTGTCGCTGGAACTAGCCCTACCCAGACAAGGGTGGTACTATTTTTATCTAGAGACTTAGGAGAACACAGAACAGTAGAAAAAGTGTTATTACCAATTGCATTTCTCTGCATTTGTGCATTCTAAATGTAAGCCAGCGTGCAAGAAAGAAGATATTTTGAGACATACCCTCTAATTTACATGCTACTATGGATACCTACAAATTTGGATATGTGCAAATAACCCCTGCTTCTAAACTCATCTTGTGCCCATTACGGAAATACATTGGTTTCCTTGATACCTATTTTTCACTCTTCATATTTTACCACATAAATTGCTCTATACCCGGTACCTTGAGTTCTTGGAAAACCCACAAACCCTATATAGTCCCACAACCAAAAGTGTATAGTACATGTAATGGGTTATTGCTTTAGTAAATCAGCCATTGAGGCGAGAAGTTACAAATTAAAACACTGTCACAAGTGGCCATTTTTTCCTACTAATTTTTACTATTGTTTTATTTCAACACTTAGGGGGTTATTACAACTTTGGAGGAGGTGTTAATCCGTCCCAAAAGTGACGGTAAAGTGACGGATATACCACCAGCCGTATTACGAGTTCCATAGGATATAATGGACTCGTAATACGGCTGGTGGTATATCCGTCACTTTACCTTCACTTTTGGGACGGATTAACACCTCCTCCAAAGTTGTAATAACCCCCTTAGTTTCTTTAGAAAACCTTGAAGGATCTACCCAAATGACCCCTGGCTGAATTCAGAATTTTGCCTGTATTTCAGAAATTAGAGCTTTCTGGGATCCACCATAGATTTCACACCAGTTTACACCACAAACTGGAAGGAGGTTGAAAGCGCAAAAAATTGGAAAAATTGACTATGTCCAGTAAAATGCCACAACTGTGTTAAAGAAAATGTGGTTTTCTGAATCAAGTCTGCCTGTTCCTGAAAGGGGGGAATATGATGATTTAGCAAAACACAATCCTTTCGTTGATGCCATTTGCAGGAGAAAAAAAAACACACACACTTTCTTCTGCAGCATTTTTTCCCAAATAAAAAGCCCCAAAAGTTACCAATATTTTGGCCAATTTATCAGTCCGCTCCAGGAGAACACCCAAACCCATGGTACCTTTAGAATTCCCCCCAGGATGTTGGGGGAAAAATGACACAAATTTGGTGTGGATAGCCAATGTGGACAAAAGGTTATGGAGGCCTTAGAGCTTGCTACCCCAAATAGCCCCCCTCCCCCAAAAAAAAAAAAAAGAAAGAAAGAACTAGCACTGGGGAGGGGAAAGGCCTAGCAGCGAACGTGTTAATCACTCTGTGGTAATACAATTTTGAATTTTCATAAAAAACGGCCTACCATTATAATGATGAAAATCCACGGAGTAAGTAAGCTGCACCTTTATTTCAGAGGTGCTCACACAGAGACCGGCACTGTAGAAATCTTATAATGGTAATTTTCAAACAATGCTCCTTTTACTTTCTAAACCCAACTAAGTGCAGAGATCTGAGGGTTGAGGGAAACTAGAACAATAGTATTAAGTATAAGGTATCAGAGGAACATGGTTAAGCAGTTAGGCAGCCTGTTAATCTTTCTAATATGGGCAGGTAAAGGGATCAAGGTTTGACTGTGCGTTCTTAAGTTGGACATGAACGAAAGGGGGCTGGAAATCCCATTCCTAGAGTTGTATTATCTGGCGACACAGATCCAGCATGCAGCCAATTGGCAGCAATTGGGAAAAGCCAATGCTGGCAGGAGCTCTGCTTGAGGGGCACTTGCCCAAGTGCCTAGTGGTTGGTTTCTACCTAGACAAACACTGCTCGTATGTGGTCCGATGAGTGGTACAGGCATGGGAGAGGATGATAAAATTGGTCTTGCGCATACCATTCTATATCAGGACCGGAGGCTCGGATTATGCTTTCTCTTTCTTTACTGAAAATTCACAGCAGCCAATTAAAACACAATAAACAAAAAACGTAATCTCCCAAGATGCTCTAATCCTTGTATCACGTGCACCAATCACAGTATGTGACCTTAGTCTTTATAATGCTTAACCCCAAACGTCATATCCTCTTTCTTTGCTGCTTCGCAGCAGATAAGTAACATTTATCTCTCGTTTTTACTTTATTGTAAAGTATTCATGCAGTATTTGATTGTTGTATGCTAATTCTTTATAGCGACGAGATTCCGCTCGCTTCACTGTGTTAGTGAGTGTTTATTGTCTGTTTCTCGCCGAGTATTGACGGTGTTTTCATTCTCCGATTAAGTGTGGAGCGAAGCCGGAGTGTTCTACGCGCTAAAACGCGTAGTCTGTCTTCTATTGCAACGAAAGTTGCAATGCGCGCGATCCTGACGAGCCGATCCCCTTTCCCTGTGTATTTCATGGAGATTGGCTCGTTCTGACCAGCGCGCGAGGCATCGTGATTGCAATAAAGGAATTACAGAGACTTTCAGCACTCCCTGACGCCCAGCTTAAATCCTTGCTGGGTTGTAAAATCAAATCAAGGCTTTGCCTAGAGTGGTGGATACAGGCAGCTTCCTCCACTATTTACTGTTACGTGACTTGTATATATTTATATATCTATACCTTTGTTATATGCCTGTTCATATTTATATATATATATTTATATACAGTGTAAAGGTGTCTGTAGGGGTTTTTCCACTCCCCCTGTATTTTTCTGACTAAATTGATTTTTTATTAATCTCTATGGCTCAGTGGAGTGACCAGGATGCAGGGTATTACCCTGAGGATACTGACAACCAATTAGAGGTGAATTTGGTTGAGGCACTAGACTCCAGAGTGCAACAGTCAGTTAATGATGCCCTGGTAAGAGCGCTTGGCCCATTTTCAGGGCAATTATTAGAATATGCCCAATCCCAGGGCTGGATGGCTGGCAATGAATCCTCTATAGCGGAAGAAGTACTTCCTAAGGCACCTTCTAAGTCCAAGACTAAATCTAAAAACCTGACAAGGGACGAGCCTGCGGTGATTTACACGCAGATATGTTTGAAAAACTGCGTAGGAAAAGGAGTGCGGAACATAATTACAGCACTCAACAGGATTCTTCCTCCTCTGGGGATTCTAACGACCCCGATTCGGATGACTTAGCCGAACCAGCGGCCAGTAAAAAAGCCACAAAAAAAACAGCCCACGACCCTTCAATTTTTAGACTTCGTTCCTTCTGATATTATGCACCCTAGGTCTTCTAATTGGGCCCCATCTTCGGAGGTTGCTCAGTATGTGCACGCAAACATAAGAAAAAGTTTTGATAAAGAGGTTCGCTCTAGACTTAAGGCAGTCTGTCCTAGACCAGATTTGGACAATAATGTGACTGACACTCCAGAAATTGATCCTACCATGATCACATTTCTTAAAAAATATGCGAAAAGACCCAAGAAAGGTTTAGATAGATTGTGGCGCCTCTGCCAAGATAAATTACTGGATATGTCGGGACCCTTAACAAAAATATTAGATTTGGCTGTCGTTTCCAAGGAGTCAGACACCCCTGTTAACACGGACGTCCTCTTAGGTTGGGCTCAGAGGGCAGTATGTCTCTTGGGTAACACAAATTGTGCTATTTCCACCGAGCGCAGAAAATCTATACTCATGAGAATGGACCCTAAATTAGTAGACTTGGCCTCGTCAGAAGCGGGCCCGTCAGCCGAAGGTCTCCTTATTGGCTCATCTTTCATTAAAGAACTGGCAAAATTCTGTTTGACTTTTTCCACGCTCGATAAAGCTCAGTTATCCCGCAAAAAAGTTTTCAGAAGAGGCCTTTTTATCAGGGCTGGGCGTTATGGAGGACGAATGCCCAGCCGAGGTAGTTTCAACAGTCCCCAAAACTATTACCCGAGAGGTTGAGGTAATTGGTCCGGAGACCAAGCAGATACCACGTTCTACCCTTCCCGTCCCCGAGGAGGGAGATCCAGATTCCGCAGGGGACATCGTAGACAACAAGGAGCTATCCAAGACTCCTCCTATACTGGTAGGCATTATTCACCATTCACAAGTTACGCTTGGCGGAAGAGTGAGATTGTTTGTGGACAAATGGAAAGAGATCTCTGGGGATCCTTGGGTTATTCAGACTGTGACAGGCTTTCACCTGGAATTTATCAGCTCCCCGATCCAGGTAACCCCTCCTATAAATATGATTTTTTGCCACGAAAATCAGAATTTTATAGATTTAGAGGTTCAAACTTTATTAAACAAAGGAGCAGTAATCTATGCAACCCCTCACCCTTCCGGGTTTTGCAATCCCATCTTTGTAGTAGACAAGAAGGGAGGAGGTCATCGACTGGTACTGAACTTAAAAGACTTCAATTCTTGGATAGTGTACAGACACTTCAAGATGGAAGGGATTTACATGCTGAGAGATATCCTTCTAGAAGGAGACTGGATGGTGCGACTAGATTTAAAAGATGCATACTTCTCAATTCCGGTCTTTGCGCCTCACAGGAAGTTCCTCCAATTTCAGTGGACGGGTCATTGGATGGAGTTCACGGCTCTCCCGTTTGGCCTATCCTCGGCACCATGGTGTTTCACAAAGCTATTAAGACCAGTGGTGGAATGGTTGAGAACCAATGGTGTTCATCTTATCATATATCTGGACGACATCCTACTGATGGCGCAAGACTCCCTGACTTTATTGACACACTTGAATTGGACAATCAGTCTGTTACAAGATTTAGGTTTCCTTATCAATGCGCAGAAGCCATTGTTGAAACCAGCACAAGTAATAGAGTTTTTGGGTTTCAAGATCGATTTGATTCTTCCTGCGTTGAAGATTCGCAACATCAAGAGAGAGTTGAGATCGGCTCTACTCAGACCGACGATTTCTCTAAGGAATATTGCTCGTTTGGTAGGCCTGTTAGCCTCATCCATTCAAGCAATCTTTCCGGCCCCATTGCATTATCGTGCTCTCCAGAGACTGAAGATCCAATACTTGAGACAAGGGTTGAGTTACTCGGCTCTGATTCCTCTGACCCCAGAGGTCAAGGAAGAGATTCAGTGGTGGCTTCACCACATGGAAGCATGGAATGGCAGAGCCATCTTCGGATCTCACCCAGAAATTGTCATAGAATCAGACGCCAGTCAGTGGGGTTGAGGAGCTCGCTGCGGCTCTTTAGTGACAGGGGGACGTTGGTCAAGAGGGGAACAGGATCTACACATCAATTGCTTGGAACTCCTGGCGGGGTCCTTTGCAATAAAGAGTCTATCCCCGAGCAAGACAGACTGCTGCATTCTTCTGAGAATGGACAATATTTCAGCAGTCCGTTATGTCAACAAGTTGGGAGGCACAAAATCCAGAGTTCTTGCAGAGATAGCCAAGGAATTTTGGCATTACTGTCTGAGTCACAGATTAGTGATAATGGCGGAATATCTTCCGGGGGCTCAGAACACTGTAGCAGACTGGAACTCCAGATATCTGTCGGATCCCAGCGATTGGAAACTGGATCCGTTGATTTATCAACAGATAGTCCAGGAATGGGGTTGCTGCGAGATAGATCTGTTTGCGTCTCGACTCAACACTCAGATCCCGAAGTTTTACAGTTGGAGACCAGATCCACAAGCGATAGCGACGGATGCATTTTTACAGAATTGGCACTCTGTCCTGAGTTATGCGTTCCCTCCTTTCCTCTTGATTCCCAGAGTCCTGTCTCAAGTGCGGAGGCAGAAGGCAGACCTGATCCTGGTGACCCCATTGTGGAGGTCTCAGCCTTGGTTCCCTATTGCACTCCAATTAGTGTGTGCTCTTCCATTGCTCATTCCTCCTCGTCAGGACATGTTGTTGAGTCCGGAGGGCCTTCAACATCCCTTGATTATCTCGGGAACTCTAACGTTGATGGCATGGAGGGTGTCAGGTCAAGATGGAAAACCCCAGGACTTTCGCAACAAGCTAAAGACTATATCAAAGGAGCATGGGCAAAGAGCACCCACAAGAGATATGCTTCTGCATGGCGTAGATGGGAAAGTTGGTGCAATGGAAGGGGTATTAATCCCTTGGAGTCAAGTATTGATTTAATTATCAATTTTTTCGCGAAATTAGCTTCTTCTGCACTGGCTTATAGGACCATTAATAATTTCAGGTCTGCAATTTCATCGGGTCATACACATATAGACGGCAAACCGGTAGGTGAACATCCTTTGGTATGCAAGCTCTTGAGGGGTATTCGTTTTTCAAACCCTCCTCAAGCCAAATATTCAGTTCTTTGGGATGTGAACATTGTGCTAAAATTCTTGGATTCTTGGCCCAGTAATAAATACTTATCCCGTAAACCGCTTTCAGCCAAACTAACTCTATTGCTATGTTTAGTCTCTTGCAAAAGAGTGTCAGATGTTAGAGCATTAGACTTATCGGGTAGAATTTATTTTCCAGAAGGTGTAACCTTTAATATTTCCAGAAGAACTAAGAATAATTGCAGGTCAGTATCCTATCCCTGGTTTCCAGATAATTCGAAATTATGTGTGGTACAGTGTTTTAAGGATTATGAAGTGGTTACAGAAGAGTTTAGGCAAAACATGAATGGACAGGTTTTAATTGCATTACAGAAACCAATCAAGCCAGTTTCCTCTGCCACTCTTGCGAGGTGGATAAGGTGGCTTATGAATGAAGCAGGCATTGATACTAGTCATTTTGGTGCTCATTCAGTTAGAGAAGCCATGGCATCTAAATCTTTTTCTCTAGGTTCTAGCCTAGAAGACATTATGAAATCAGCAGACTGGTCGTCTGAGGGTACTTTTCGTAAGTTTTATTTTAAACCAGTGCTAGATGTGGCCTCTGTTGTTATGGGTCAGCTTTGAACTAGCATAATCCGAGCCTCCGGTCCTGATATAGAATGAAAAATATTCTATTTTACGCGTCAAGAATTTTCAATTCTATTAAGGACACGGAGGCGAGGATTATCCCACCCTATAATGAATAATGATGTTTATATTGTTTATGTTTTGAAATGTATTCATTTATACCCTCCCAGTGGGTTATATTGGGGTTTAAAATGATAATATTCTTATGTTTGTTAATATATTCCATCGTTATGAGAATATTACCGGCCTGTATTTACTATTTTTTCCAGGATCGGATCAGAAGAATTCTTGATGGTCTCTTCATACTGATATCGATGTGTTAAAGATCCACTCTTTTTCTTGAGTGGGAAGTCGACTTGAAGTTCCACCTGGTTTTTCCTTCGTTGAACGTTCCGTTACAGGATGAGGTTTCCGAATCATCCATTGCAGAAGAGGTCGTTGAGAAAGGAGTTAAAGTTACTGGTTTGGTCAAAGAAAGAGGATATGACGTTTGGGGTTAAGCATTATAAAGACTAAGGTCACATACTGTGATTGGTGCACGTGATACAAGGACTAGAGCATCTAGGGAGATGAAGTTTTTTGTTTATTGTGTTTTAATTGGCTGCTGTGAATTTTCAGTAAAGAAAGAGAAAGCATAATCCTCGCCTCCATGTCCTTAATAGAATTGAAAATTCTTGACGCGTAAGCTAGAAACTTTTTCACTCTTCTCTAGATAACTACAGTTATGGTGTTTGCAACCCCTTAATAATATTGATAAGAACAGGACTATCGCGGCGTGGGGCAACATACGACACATTTGGAGATTTGTATCTGGGGGACCACTGCATCACGTTCCTTGAGGCACAAGAGTGTTTGATGAAGGCCCTGGGCAGTTTTTGCAATTTGCCAAGCTTACGAAATCAGTCAGTGAAATTTGGACAGGTTTTCCCGACATGCCAGTAACGTCACATACATTAGACGTAATACTAGACCTGGGTTCTCCCAGACATCTAGTGGAGCACCGCATGCCCACTGGTCCAGGGATGTCTAGAAACGCCTGCTTCAAATTAGCGCACTTCTATGTACTGCATCGTGCATATCTATCACCAGCAAACTGAGCAGAATCTATCCAGGGAGATCAGATGACTGTTCTAGATGCTGTGCAAGGGGGCACTTTTCTACACATACTATGAATCTGTAAACATAGTGAACCACACTGCAATGGTCTAGTTCACCGGATACAAATGATTACATCTTTTCAACTGGAAGTTAGCGCTAGAAACGGTCTCTTTAATCTTGTCTCAGGCCTTAAAAATGGTACAGTGCACTACAGAATGACGCTACTTGGTTTAAGTCTTGGGGAAGAGGATAGTGGCTATTCGATGTTATCTCCTAAAGGTCCCACCTTACTTACGTGGACTAAGCATAGAGATGAATGGGATTTATGCTGCACTTTATGTTGATCGCGTAGTAGATCTATCAATCATGTTCCAAACAAAATGTATATATATATTATTTTTTTTAGGACATCCCCTGACGATGGACAACGTGTGTTCAGAAATGCACAGGGGAATTTGAATTGCACTGGGGATTTGCAATGCACCTTTGAATATGTTTGTTATGAACACAATGAATTGAAAAGAAAAAAACATGGAACAATAATTGGAAGCAAGCTGATTCAATTGATTACAGGTTGATTACAATTATGACTAAGCCTGGGAGAGGATATAGTTCCGCCTCATGTATCGCGTATGGGTCGCTATGTGCGCTCGCGTGTCCGTTGCACTGTATCTGTCAGAAGAAATTGTATGCTCAAGCTGCATCTGTAAGTTGTTTTATTTGTTGTATGCAAAAAACAAAAATAAACACTTTAAAAACGAATAACAAAACAGTCATCGAATTATTAGTAATACAGCTCGCAATATACTAGAACCGTCACTTTATATTAATTGACTTGTCGTAGCTTATAATGTAACAAAATCCATATCCTTCACATGAAGAATACGCTCGTTGCAACCCACTGTAATACTTTAACATTTATATTAATCATTTCGTCAACTGATTCAGGCCCCACCAATAATTTTGTGACCCTGGCTCCCAAGGCCGCGCCTCGTATGTCAGTCACTACCCAGTAAGGTAGGCATAAAGAACGAGGCCCGCCCATGCAACCAGCCGGTGGGTCTGCGTTATGGGTTCCCCCCACCTCCATCCACCTCTCAATCTCACCACCCGGTGTCAACCTTGCTCCAAACTGTCAAACTTTTGCAGCCAGGCAGTGGCATGTTCAATCATCTCCCCTCCTCCATCCATCCAGATTCGTCGGTGGCAACTTCAAGAGGGACTGCCGGCCAGAGCCCCATCTACTGTCAGCGCTAGGTCCGGCCATTCGTTATCAGGCAGGCCAGCCAAATCCATCCCCGCCCACAGACTTTCCTAGGAGAGTTCCGTTAGTGTTTACCCAGCACAAAGACGTGTGCGAAACCCACAGCCAATCAGCACATAGGGATTGTGCGCAGGCACTAAGATTGGCTAAGGTGCTGTTAATGGTGCAATCCTAGATCACCTTACACATTACCAGTCCCTCCACCTCCCAGACGACTCTCGGAATAAGTTCAGCCATGGGATTGGCTGTCGTATGCCCCGGATGCACTGAATTTATAGACAAATGTGTTTCATGAAAAGATCAGCGGTGGAGATCTGACGTCGGGTTGGATTTATTGATATCTTTGTAAGTAGCGGACAAGAGTTCATTCCACTTGCTTGGCGTTACGGGGCGCCCCTGAAATCAAAATGGTATTTTTTGTGTGTACAGCTTGGAAGGAAGCTATACTTTGGGATCAAGTAGAGTTTGAGGAGGCCGGAGTATGCAGATAGTTTTACTGGGTTTCAGCGCGAGATTGCTCTGTAACAGTACTACAGCACGTGCATGTTTAGCCTGCTCGCTGATGATCCCCTGGTGGAGGTGGTGATGCATCCTCGTGCAGAGGGTCACGTGTAGCGTCGAGGGCTCCAAAAAATATATGCATTGTTTTCAGCTCAGTTCAGTTGAGCGTGTATTTTTTAAACGCCTCATAAAGGAAACTGTAAGGTCGACTATTATGGTCTATTTAATTGGATGCTGTAAAACTCCTTTAATTTAAATCGTGTTATGAAAACATTAATTTCTAACTTCCCCTGTTGCCTGTGAAGAGCTCTCCTGTGTTTTGTCTGATTATTCACATCTTTAGCTGTTTGGCAGAACTCATCTCATCACGCAACTCACACAGACGAGTCAGTGGCAGCTAATACATCTTTCTGTGCCTCTTTTATTTCGGTAGTAGTCTGGCTGCCGTTAATACTTTAGAATGTTGCTTTCCCCACCGAGCTCCGTATCATCTCCTTCCTGTCTGCCTCTTGGTACCTCCCCCTATTTTTGTATTCCTTTCAAGCAACAGCAAAGCCAGTAAGCTTGCGTTGCACTAAAAGTGAAGTTCTCACGCAGGAAGTCCTTCAAAACGAATTTATTTAACCAGAGATAAACACCAAACCGCAGTCATGCAGGCACAACTAGCAACAGATTACTTATTCAAATAATGGAACTCTCTCACATGTCACAATGGAATGTAAGCATGTCACTGCAGCTTCCGCCCAGCTGAAGCTTGATAACTATATTACAAAACATATCCTTCCTTTGGGAAGTAAATAAACATTCCATAAAATATTAAACTTACAGAGAGCAATATACCATTAAACCCTAGACTAATACACAACAACAAACAAAACTAAGAAAACATCCGATTAAATCAAGGAAACACAACATGAAAAACAACAAGACAAATGCGCACTCAAAACATAAATGAATACCCAACTCTGCAGCATATTAAATCCAACAGCCTCTCTCCTCTTAACCTTTGATGCTTCTTAGCTGCAAACATAATCTTCCACACATCCTGGCGACCTTCTTATTCTCCCTTCTCTTCCAGTTTGGAGTCTACTTATAGATTCATCTCCTCACATATGAAAACCTGATGTTGCCTGGGAGCTGGTTTCTTCTGGCCAGTTTGTAAGTTCTTCATCATTCACTAATAACCAAGGAGGGCATGAACCCTCACTATCGCCCAACTTCTTTTCCACCATCTCTTGTCTCTGGTACAAAGCCACCCTCCTGAGATTCCACGTTTGTCCATTATCTAAGTTGACCCAGTTGCATCCAACAACGTTGCCTCTATAATGCCCACAAAATGTGGTCAACCCTTTCCCAACTCCACCAGGCTCGACTTTAACCCAATCTCCCTCCTGAATGAACCTTTTCTGAATGTTTCTTTCAAAGCTCCTCCTTTTTCTGAGGTACCTTCACAAATCCACGATGGAACCAATTTGGTTCCTGTCTGTCTACCCCGCATCATCTCAAAAGGGGATTTTCATGTGTTGGCGTTCACTGTGGTGCTATACGCTCATAGCATTTCTTTCACAGTATCATGCACAGGTAGACCAGCACTACATGCCAGTTGCATTGTATCCTTCACTATTTTGTATACCCTCTCCACGTACCTTGGGGACTGCACAGTAAAATAGCAGAAAACTTGTCATGGTCAGGAAGACATGTGAAAGGCCCAATTAAATCCAAACATAACTTCTCGCAAACCTCATCTACTTCTGATACTTGCTTGTTCCCTTCTAACTTACCTATGCCCTCTCTCAACCTTTTTTTTTTTTCTGAATCCTTGCACGATTCAAATTTTTCTACCCAGTCCTTAATTTGATTCTCCATGACTTGCCACCAAAATGTTCCCCTCACTCTTTTGATGGTCAGCGTTTGACCCAGATGTCCCTCATGTGCCAAGTTAATCTAGGTCTGACTGCCCCAGGTGGTACAAACTTTTCCTCTCTCATTATCAACCAACCCCCTCTCATTATCTACCAATCAGTTCATCTATCAATTTGAAAAACGGTTTTGCACTATTTGGTAAGTTACTCTCTCTCTCCTCACCATTCCTGTCACCAATTTTACAACACTCTTGAGCCTCATCCTGTTCCATTGCTCTGACCCAGTCTTAGTTTGAAACTGAGTTACTTAACACTTCTGTGCATCATCCATACTAGCCACCAATTCCTCCGTTATCAACTCAGACTGTTCTGCAGCTTTGTCAGGTAGCCTAGACAGACAGTCAGCCACCTTTTTTTTTTATTTTGAAACTCCGGCTCTTATTCCTGCAACGTGACTGCTAATCGTGTTAACCTACCAGAACATTTCTTTATGCCTCCTGGTTTCAAAACTTTGAGAAGGGATTTGTGATCCATCTTTAATGAAAATACAGTACCCCATAAAAGCCCCTGAAATTGGTAGTTTCCCAAGCAGCTGCTAATGCTTCCTGTTCGATGACGGAATCATTTTTTTCTGCATCCATCAACGAGCGTGAAGCAAAGCTAATGTTTTCTCTGCCTTGTCATGCATTGGTGCTAAAACAGCACCTATGCCTACTGCACTGGTACCCACAATAACACTGGTTTTTAATGCAGGCTGAAATTGTACCAACACCCCAGCTTGGGCAATATTGTCTTTGACCAATGTAAAAGCTGCATTTTCATGTCCATCCACTCATACTTCCTGTCCTTCCGCAATAATGCGCTCAAAGGCTCAGTTTTATGAGCAAAATCTTTTACAATTTTGGAGTAATACTCCTCTAGGCCCATGAAAGACATAGGTTTCTCCTTGTCACTAGGAACCTCAGCATTACTATAGCACTGATCAAATTATGTTTGGGTTTCACACATTCTCTTGTGATAAGGTAGCTTAAGTACTCCACCTCTTGCATAAGGAACACACACTTCTCTTTACGCAAGGGTAAACCTGCCCCCTTCAATGTTAACAGCTCTCTTCCACATCCTCTCCAAACACAGTAATATCATCCTGGAAAAAGATGACCGTATTAAGACCAGATAGTACCTGGGTTATCAACTGCCGAGTAACACCTTTGCCAAAGCAGAGCCCAAACGGAAGTCTGCAAAATTGAAACATACCCTCAGAAGTTTTTAAACAATGTCAAATGCTTGGAACATGGATGGAGTTTCACTTGACGGTATGCACTCCTCAAGTCAAGTTTTGAGAAATATTTTCCCCCAGACAACATAAGAAACAACTCCTTTATGTTGTGTAAGAGAAGACTATCCATTAACATATTCTCATTCAGACTATGCAAATCAAGACAAAATCTGAGAAACCCATCAGATTTTCTAGTAATAGCCACTAGAAACAGCCATTCAGCAGCCTCCAGTATATCTATTACACCATCATCCAGCAGTTGTTTTGTTATATCGTTTACTTTTGCCCTTACTGCAATCAGAATCTTTTAAGCAAAGTGTTTAACAGGAACAGATTTTTCCTTTAATTTGATCTTGTGTACATATTCTTTTTCTTCGCCAAGCCTATTTTACAAACTTCCTGAAGTCGAGCTAAAAGGTCCTTCAAATCACTTTCTTCAATCACCATTACTGTCTGCTCTCAGATTTAACACAATATGGAGGTCGTATTGATGTGACCGTCCCAAAATCAGAGGACCATCAGGAGCAACAAACTCCTTTCCTGTTTTCTGCCACCCTGCAAATTTGATTTGTGTATTTATAAAGCCCATGACTCATATGTCAGCTCCTCGGTATCCCTTCAGAAAGATGTCTGTGGACATCAGCTCTCCTTCTGGCCACACAGCAATATACATCCTTTTAGGTAGTATGGTGTATAACAGTGGTTCCCCACCTTTTGACTCCTGAGGACCCCTACTGAATCATTAGTGGAAGCCGGGGACCCTCAAGCAATTTTTCCAACTTAAATTTCCAACATTAAAACAGTAATTCGCAGAAAATACACAAACAAGTACACACCAAACAAATACTCGAATGACTAAAGATATAATTATTTTAAATTGAAACATTTTAATGGGAAGGTTGTCGCTTCATCTCAGCGACTAACTTTTCAATGTTTTGTTTTATTTAGGAAAGTTGAATCCTTAGGTCAGATTCTACATTTCCCAAGTGATTTATGTTTTTACTTTTTGGCTACATAAGATTTAAGAAAGCCTTTTAACATAGATGTGTGGTGGGGAAAGGAAGTAAAACCACAAGGGTCTCGCCTCTCTCCATAGCGTCTGTGTCACATGTAATTCCCTTGTTTTGTATCACCTTTCATACCAGTGTAGGGTGTTGGAGCACTTAACAGGGGGCTACAAGGAGGAGGATTCACATGTCATCCACACTGGTAGATGTTTTCTAAAAGTGCTTGGTCTGGAGAGGCACAAACCCAGGATTCAGAACACAACACAGTGGTTAGCGTTGGCTTTAATAATAAGAAAATATTTCTGCGCAAGAAAACATTTTTAGCAGCATAAGAAAAATGAAAGACTGGGGGAAAAAACAGCTTTCTAATTTGTGCCTTGCAGTTTGCATACAACTCTTTAATGGCAGTTCACCGCTCACTGTGCTAGATTACGATTGTAATTTATGAACAGCACAGTAACAAAAGAATCTCTGTGACAAAAGCAGTATTTCACTGTGCTAGGCACATGAAATACTGTTCTTTGCATGATGGAAAATCTTTGCAGCAGACACATTAACCATCTGCGCTACCTTGTACTGCCACTAGACAAAACTCCCAACTCTCTCCAGCAGGTACATTAATCACTAGAATTATCTTGACGCTAAAGCTGCGAGATGTGAAGGAAACTTTGCAGTGCTTTTAAAACAGCTGCACAAAGGAAGTAATAAATATAAAACAAGCATTTGCAATGCAACAGGTCTCTCATTTGCTCAAGTTAGAGCTATTAGCGTTGTAAACTCCTATTCGGACTTTTCTTGCCACATAAATTGAAAGAAAAAAAGATGTGCGCAATCACACTGTGTAAAACCCAGCGCGATTGAGCTGAAATTGAAAACCAAAAAAAACTAGCGCGATTGTGCTATGTAAAACCCAGCGCAATGGTACTGTGTGGAAAATAAAAAGATAAAGTAGTGCAGAAATTAGGCTGAAAACATGGAGCCTCGTATGTTTTCAGTAGATGGCCAGTGCGCTCGAGGAGGGTTAAACACCAAAAAAGGTATGACATATGCATGCCTTTCATTAATGAAATCAAGCGGATTTTAAAGGGCAAGCCCACCAACCAATGAAAATAACAGGCATGGCATGGTTAAAAGCCCAAAGAGAGATTATAACAGGAACAGAGTGCTTGTGCGCTCAACCTTAAAAAGGATCGAGTAAATGATTGAAGCTCCCACCTGACCATTTCTGGTCGTTAGTTCAAGTTACAGTATATATTTAATGAAGAGTGCTGCCCACCACCAACTGATTAGCTTTTATGACTCATTCCTTATGAAGAGGCAGGGTACCCAAAACTTGCCCTTTGTAGGAGAAGGGGGTGTCACAAGAGGTCTCCCTATTGCTCTCCACAGCTACATCCGGACTAAGAGCTTCAGAAAGCTGGTGTTATTTTGGGTGGGTTTACCCTCTAAGGTACTGGAAATGTAGCTAAGGAAATCATACTTCTGTTCAGTGCAAGAAGGTGAACTTCCTTTGCATAGGGGACATACCAATGTAAATGAAGTCACTATATATGAAGTACGCTTTGACTGATGAAAACAAGTCTGATTTCTCCAGCAATTGAGTCTACCCAGAAATGCACTCTACTGAGTACTGCGAATTTATCCATAATGGGTGGTAGCATTTTCCTGTGTAGCAACTTGGGTTACCATCTGCTGGTATGCTATCACCCTATGTTCTGGGGGCCTTGGTCCTGAGACTAAATCTTTTTCAGTTGATGAGGAGTAAACAATTGAAAATATTTTACAAGTTATTGTTTACACGAGGATGCACAGCATCTCCAAATAAACTCAAACGGATTCAAATGACTGCAAAATCAGGCAGGTAGAGTGGACCTGAACCCTACAAACATGACCGCATTGAATCAGCAATGGGCGTTTTATGTAGTGGCAAATACATTTCTCTTTCCCTCACCATCTGCTTTCCCTGCAGCCCACTTTGTGTGGTAGTGTCTCATGCACCACTTGGTGGTGTTTCCTTGTGCCCCGTGTCCTCTAGAGCCTCATGCCATTCTACATCTTTTTGTGACATGGCTGTCTCAAGCTGGGTCTAGGGATGGATTACGACTGAATGAATGACTCCACCTGGGCGTGTGCTGCTATTTTGCCACTGGCATTGTTTTAATTGACCAACACTGGAAAAAGACGGTGGGCCTCCTACCTATACCGCTGTTGTGAACCATGAGCAGGACTGCTCAAGCTGCTGTTCTCTAGGGGCCTATCACTCAAGAATCCAGAGCGTCTGGTACTTCAGGTAAACCAACAAAGTTAACTCGAACATTGCTTGTGCCTCTACTGTTAAACTGAATGGGATTTGTCTACTACACACATTGAACCTCTGATAAAATGTTTTACTAGTAGGACACGATTGAAATGCCCTACATTAGCATGAAAGCTGCTTGCCTATGCCATATTGATCTCGCACCTTTGCCATATTCTTAACTAGCTGTATTCAGCGTGATTATAATCTTGTAGCAGCCCTATTACAAACCTGTGCCTGACTGCCCTTACTTTGTGTGGTATTATGTTTTTGTTTAGTTAAAAAAGTAATTCTATTTTTCTCGAACGACTGTCACCGGGCTCCTCAGCTTTTGTTGTTGTTGCATAAATGTTTTAATTTCTGAGATACTACCCCTCCTCCGTACTCGATCCCTGAGAAGCCTTAGACTGCTTGCCCTGCGAGTCAGGTGCTAAAAGAGTTTACATGGCACATTGTTTTCAGTTATATATACCCTCAACTGTGCATTCCAATGTCCTACAATTTCAGTGGATTATTGCCCTGTTCAATTAAGTGCTACAAGGAGTGTCTTCCACCCGTTTACACACAAACCATGACACTTATAGATTCTCCTGATGGTAGAAGCAGTTCTACGGCGCACATTTTTCCTCTCAAAGCCTGATTCCCGCAGGCTACATTAAATTAAAAAAATCCCGTGTTCTCAGAAATGTATTATAACATTATTACAGTGTTTCAATTCATCAACCTGATTTGAATCGTAAACACAACTTAATTTACAACTTTCCTGGCGCAGAACTGCAAGATTCGCACCAAACAATCACTATGTAAAATGCTCATCATTGAACTCAGGTTTCTCTCCAAATTATAAGGTAAGCACAGTTTTTTGCCTCGATGCATTTTGGACCGAATGCGCCTTCAGTGGGGACTCCCGAAAAACATGAACGCCTATGTTACACAGGATTTTAGGAAGTCTCAACAACAGTGGGACAAAATGGAACTACTCCTAACATCAGGAGCAGTTATCATTGACATTGTTTTCAGAGTCATAAATTGATCAGGGCCTGGGACATTAATGGTAAAAAAGCCTCTGCCCCTATGGTTGAGGCTCAGTAAACCATTCTTGCTCCCTGACGACTAAACGGGTTATGACACACATTGACATTGCCCCTTTCCTTATTACATCATTGCTGCTAACCAAACGCACATACAGGCTTGTATGTTATAGTATCCCTTCTTTTTAGTCCTCGATACGAAAAAGCGTAAAAAATATTTTAGTCATATTTGAGGAAACCGTTTAGTCAGGTGTGGTCATGTTATTGTACAGCAACAACAAAAACAAGCGAGATCGCGCTGCAAACAAAAGATAAAAAGTAGTCCACAACCCTGACGGGAAACAGCGAGCCTTGCATGTTTCCAGTACTTGGTCGATGCGCTCAAGAAGGGCTAACCACCGGAAAAGGCATGACGTAAGCGTGCCTGCCACTAATGAAAGCAAGCAGATTTTAACAGGCAAGCCCACTAACCAATGAAAGACAACTGGCGTCAACGGGGCTCCGAACCCTTTTCTAAGTCCTAAAGCATCTCGCAAGCACATGCGACGCAGGCTTGACCCTAAACACACGTTTGTCAGTGGCCCCAGCTGGAGAAGTGCCTTCCTCCCGGCACAGGCAGGCGGACCGCCTGGGAATGTGTCACAGACTCATGGGGGTCCGCGGACCACAGGTTGGAAACCACTGGTGTATAAGGAAACTCTATTTACTGTCAGTGTTAACATTTTTCCATTGACTACAAAGTCAGCCTTGGGATGTGTTCTTCTCTTTTCCGGAACCATACTTCCACTTATACCTTCACTTTGACCATAAGTACTCTGGGTTCCTGTTCTTCCTCATCCACCAGTGCTATCGTCTTCTCTGCAGCCTTACACATGCATGCAAAGTGTCCCTTCTTGCTGCACTTGCAATACTCCTGACCCAGAGCAAAGCAATTCTTAGTCTGCCATGTAATAGTTGCCGCGACATCTGTGACAGAAACAAGTCATTGTCTCCCCTGATGCATTTGGTGACCTAGAACCTCCTTGTTGCATTGTTCTTGTTGGAGCTGCCACTTGAGGAGTGAAATTTATTCTTTACTACATTCACCTCTTTTTCATCCCCTATTGCTGCTACATCAAAGACTTTATTCTCTTGACTTGTATTCTCATTTCACACATGCACTAATCTGACTGTTCCACAACTTTTGCAAAAGCTATAGAATCTTTCAAAGTACGATTACTGGCAGCCCACAATCTTTTTTTGTATTTTCATGCTGTTACATTGGACAGCTAAGTGATCCCTTATCATTTCTTCTGTCATCTGCCCAGTGCTTAATTTGTGCTTGTTTGTTTCCAGTGCGGAGCATCGGCACTTATTTTTGAGGGCCTGCACTTAATTTTCTGCCTCCAGCATTTACTGTGAGCAAAAGACACATAAGGGAAAGATCGAGGAAGAGAAAACGAAAAAGCGTCACAATGGGAGAAAGCAGAAAGCTGCAAGAGTGAGCTGGAGGGGCAGGAAGTAGCTGTAAATGGATTAAAGATCCCGAGATGGCTTCAGGATTATGCTGCCTCGTGTTTGCACATTTAAATGCAGCAGCCGCGTACTTAAGCGGAGGACTTTGGGCACAGGCGCATTTTTATTTACAAATTAAGCACTGCATCTGCCCAAATTGACACTTTGCTTATAATTCTCTGTCTGGCCACAATAGATTTTGTAGATCCGTGCAGACGCATCACCACATTTACTTGTTTTACATATCTGGTTTGCAGTCGCAACACTGCATCCTTAGACACGTCTTGCACTTTTTCTCCTTGATGTTTCGTTATCGGTGGAAGATATATGAATACATGTTGGCCTTCTTTCCCCAGTGAACCCAACAGTGATGCCTTTTTCTCTGATTGCTGAAAATCTGGCACCATCAAGAGGCAAAAGATAGTTTTCCAAGCAACCAATCCAGTCCTCCCACTCTTATCGGAGGTCCCCCTAGTATCATCAAGAAAGAAGGTGTTGTTGCTGTGGCATTACCATTGCCAATATACTGTTTCCTTTTGATGTTCTACTTGAAATGTCCACTTGTATCACTAGATGGCAGTGTATACTGAGTATCTGCTATATTTAAACTGTGACTTCCTCGCCCAGGGGTCTTCAAACTGGGGGTGCCTCAAGTGATCGTGGTGGGGCTATGGCACCAGGCTCTGGCCAAAATAGGGATTATGCAGATAACAGGGCTTTCTTTTAAGCAAAAAAAAAACATTTATTGCATTTTTTAAAAAGCAACAGAACTTAACTGCAATGTTTAAATAAGCCTAGACATATTTAAACATTGGCAAATTAATAGAATAATTGTCAAAAACTCTGGTGGGGGCAGTGATTTCATCCCCTCCCCCTCACGGGGGGGGCGACATTAACAAGTTTGAAATCCTCTGTCCTAGACTGAAGTCTCGTTGCTCTAAGCATAGAAATGTAACCAATCAGTACACAGGTTATCAGCACAATGTCTTTTAAATTTATTCCAGTCTGAAAAGAAAGCGGGTGATGCGAGAGAGAAGTTCACAGCAACGGTAGGGCGCAGCCTTACATTGTTATTTATTTAAATAACACACAGTTTATTAATAGGCCACACGCTTCAGCAGGTCTTCAACGATCCCGACATTCTTGCAGAATATACTTTTGTGTGCATTTAATATATCTTGTAATACTGTTTCCATGCTAATATTATAGATCACAAGCTGTATAGTACCCTTTAACCATCCTCTCTGTGGTTTTGTGGAAAGTAAGGTGTCGGTGTTAGGTCTAGGTTTTGACATAACAGCTGCCAAACAGACCTTTTGCTCAAAATATACACAGAGTGGGCTTAGGGTATGCCCCTTTCAACCATTGTTTTTTTCTTCTTCTTCAGTCCTCCTCTTTAAACCATTGGCATTATACTTTGTCAATCACAGCATGGCTGAGCTTGGGGGAGTATTTTTCTCTCACCTATGCTATTGGTTGTTTGGGCACATTTTTCTGCCTTAGCTCGACTGATTGCACTGATAATAAATACACAAGGAACTAAAGTGTGCTAATGTTGCATGCATTGGCACATAAACCCAGACTTAGTGCCTTTGCCTTAGATTGTATGCATTTGATACCATTACTGTTAAGATATTCTGTCATTTGCCTTGATGTGAAATGCACAATAGTCTCTTGACGTTTTTTTGTCTTTCTTTTTTTTTTTTTTTTTTTTTTTTTGCAGCACCTCTTCCCTACTCACTCTCTCTTCCAAGAACATAACTGCATCGCTTGTAGTAATTTTAGCTCGAAATTTAATTCAATCCATTTGTTTCTGTAGTGTAGGATAGCTACTGCTTATCTTAACTCCTGTGGTAAGGTATGTTTAGGCACAATGAAATCTAAACCCATTTTCCATCATGTTGCTTCTGGTATTTCAACTGATGGAAGCAGTATGGTCCAAATAATGGGTCTTTTTCACTTAATATATGCTCTGGACAATATTCTACCCAATCCTCTGCTTCAAGTTCTAACCCCAAGCCACCATTAATTTTCTTTCTGGATGCCTTTTTGACAATGTCACCTCAGTGGCCCGATGCACCCGTGTAAATAGCCTTTGTCGCATGTTGATGGATGCCACTAGCCGGTCTCCAATGAATATCCCTCTTTTGTGGACTGCTCTGTGTTTACCTACCAATAAGGTTACCACCTCACTTCAGGTGATTATGGAAATTGTCTCCAATCTTGATCACTTAAGCTACAAATCGGTGATTTCAGTTGTGTTAGTCTAATTAGTTAATAGGAAGCAAAATAAGACTTCCAACGTCCAGAATGCATTATGCTATAACACAAAAGTCCATGATTGGAAACAGTATCGGTAATAACTTGGGTAGAGGTGGTCACACTACCTACATTTTTGTTCTCTTATGACTGCTTCCAATTTTCGTAAGTGTTCAGTTCTTTGGCCCGTTCTCATTTAAACTTCGTAACACCATTTCATAATTAGCTTTGTTTCTGTTATCTGTTGATGCTGTGGGTGATTTTCTTGATGGGAAGTCTTCCAATTGATTTCTTTTCATCCTGGTAGGTATTTCATTTCTAGTACTTTTGTTATCGTAAAGCCAGATGAGCCAGGCTCTCTTCTCTGACTTCTAGTATGGTTGCCCATATGCAAGCTTCTCTCTTCTGACTACAGCATACATCTGTTCCATTTCAGTGGGTGTTCTTGCAGCACACGGTAATACCTCTTCTCTTTATGTCATTTTTTGGTGTTAATACAAGTCTGTAGGCTGGCGTCCACTGCCATGATAAAGGCTCTTTATTAATGCAAATAGTTTAAATCTCTTTGTTTTCAAAGTGTATTTTTTACTTTCTCAAAACCGGTTGTTTGCTTCTCTCACTATTTATTTACTTATTTATTTTATCAGCCATTGCAGCGGTTCAGTTGTTGTACAGTACAAACAGACTAACATTAAATAGTTTATGGGACTAATGAAATACTATCTTAATTGTTCTTTGTTTTCAGGGGGCGATGATTCTCTTATTGCTCTCAATATATCTTTTTTGCGGTTGATTCCCTGACCAGAGATTACATTGCCAAGATACTCAGTCTCTTCAACATCGATATGGCACTTTGTTCTGAGTAAGCTCTCCCCCCCCCCCTTTCCAGTATTGTTAGTAGGTTTTCTAGTGCTGCTTTGTGCTTCTCCTCACCAGCTTCTTGGCCTAGAATATCATCCTTGAAGTATTGGGTCTGTGTTTGACCTCAGAAAATATTGTTTAGTAGTCTTTAGAAATCGTAAGCCACCATCACTAAACCAAATGATCTTCTCTTGAACTGGTACACATCTTCTGATGTAATAATTTACTTTACATGGCTGCATTTAGGCTGAAGCTTAATTTGGTGATAGAGCCATTTGTAGGTCCAGTTTGCTGAAAATGTTTGGTCCTTTAAGATTATTAACATCTTGTTTTTGAAGGTAACTGCTTTTATTAAAATGTCGTAGGTTTACACAAAAACAAACCTTACTATTGCTACAATTTGAATTTGCTCCTGTGACAGCTACTCAGTTGTTTCATCTTATTCACTTAAGCCATTTCTAGATCTCACCTACTAGATTGCGATTGCTGTGTCTTTTGGAAGACATATTGTGAGCTTACCAAGAAGATAAAGGGGCTTAAACCTACCCATTGCTTATCATTGGCTGACTTTTATTTCATACATATATGCCTGCTTTTTATTCGTGTCTCAGCTTGTCAATATTATGTTTGCCCTTCCCATGGACCATAGCCTCTTTATCGTATCTTTTGATTGGCTGGCTTCTGTGCTTTCCACTGCTTGCTTTTCAAGCACTGTTTTATCTTTTGGGTTAAGCAGTTCATGGGAGTGCATGTGTTTTTCAGCTGTCTCCCACATGTACTTCTCTTCCCCTACATTCTGTATTGCTCTCTGCCACATGTATGCTTCTCCCCACCCCACTCAATGTTGCGCTTACCATCATGTACTCTTCCCCCATTGTTTACTCCCCCGCATGCTTCTTTTCCCCTCCTCCACTTTGCTCTCCCACCATCGTCTGGATCCACCCTCCCATCACACCCTCCATGTGGCTACCACATCCACCCATGCCCTCATATTGCTTTACTCCCCCACCGAGCCTCTGTATTGCTTTCTCTCACCCATTTCCAGTGTTGCTTCTGCCTCATGTGTTGTTTCCGTGCCACTCATTTAAAAAAAAAAAAAAAAAAAGCTGTCACATTTGTTTTCTTTTTCTCTTTAGTTACCAATCCGATGCGGAACGTATGTATGGTGCACATGCCTACTAAGTGACGCGAATGGTCCCCTCAAAGTTATTTTTTTTTTGCAGTTGTTATTTAATTGTTTAGCCATGCGGCACAGTGATACTGTGCCGCGTGGCTAAAAACCACTGGTAAAGCAGATTAGTCCCAAAGGCGCTCTGCCAGTGCTTATTCTCCATGTTCTTGCACACCTCAATGACCTCTTCCATTCCTGCTTCTAGAATAGATCTTAGTGTCTAACTGCCATAGCGCTTATCTCATTTTTATTTATTGCTTATTTCCCATCAATTAGCCTACTCTCTTTACAAATAAAGGCACGTTTTCCTATTTTGTTCTGTGTGCTTTTGTCTATGACGAGGACTTATTCCATATATTGCACGTCGAGTGTCATGTCCAAATGAAAGTTCCATGTTCCTCCCAGGATAGCTACCCCCTTTTTTTGCTACTTACACCCAGCCTTTACATATTCTCTCTTCGTACTCTTATTTTAGCAACCCATTAATTTATTAAATAGAATATTCATCTGTCTTGTCAACAACAATGGCGTTTTCAAGTGCTTTATTGAACCTCACAGCATTATCCAAGCCTGCAAATATAATAATGCACAGTGACCTAGAGTCTACCTTCAGTTCAGTGCTCTTCTCATCATCATATGTAAAGCATCTAGGTTTCTTTAACTCTTTCCTTTTACTCTCTTCTCTTTTACCATTCTTCCCTCCCGATACACAGCACAATGTTCTACAGCTTCATCACATTGTCTTCCTCTTCCATACATGCTAATGCTCTGTTGTTTTATAATCTTACTCTACATACTTTAAAATCTTGTGCTGGACATGTTCTGGGTTCCCTCAGCGGTAACATACTGTGTTAATTTTCTTTTCTCGGAGTATCCTTTTGTGTGCTTTTGACTTTTTTTTTCTTAATTTTTGTTCTACAGTTAATTCTTTTTTACTACATTGACATCTTTGCACGTTTTCTCAAACCTTTAAGTCTAGCTCTGTCAAGGATCTTGCTGATTTCTCCTACAATTTAGCAATGGATTTTGCTTCCAGGAGTATGGGGTTCCAGCTGAGGAAATTTTTTTCCAACTGGCTTCAGGCTTATCCTTTCCACATGCTCATCATTGCTTCACGCAATAATCATGCTCCATGAAATATTTTTTCCAACAGTGTATATATAAAATATATATATATATATATATATATATATATATATATATATATTTTTTTTTTTAATTTATGGCCCCTTGAGGCATTTTGCGTGTTGTAAGAGTAAATAAATCAAATGAAGCCCCTCGTCATTCTAAAGTCGCACATATTGTATGATGTGAAAGCAAGCAGTGCCATGATGTACACGTTCTCGTCATTGTGCCATTTTTTTTCTTTGCCAATGTGCTACATTATGAGCAAAAATATTTTTTCTGCTTACTATTGGCATAGCCAGTAGATCAAATAGGTGAGATGAGATATTTTGGCATTGCCAATGTTCGTTAGTTGGTCTTTCATTTCACCTATCTCGCAAACACCAGCAAGTTCATTTAAGCATGTCACAAGCCGATCTGTCGTTTAGTTCTCCCTCTGTGGTCTTGTATAAAATGTCCTTTGAAAAATGCTGACTAAGTCATTCCCCATTGGAGACATCGGAATTGCATTTTGTACTCCGTACTTGGCTTTTTATAAAAATAAAATTTACTCTCTCTCTCACGCTCTTTCGCTCTCTCTCCTTTGTTACCTCCATGTTTTAATACAAGCGAGAGTAGCCCAGTAAAGTAAGAAACCGGGTCAGTAAATGTCTAGAAAAATAGTGATTCATTGAGGACACATTTGGTGTAGGCTAGCACAGCCCAAATGCTTTGCTTGCTAGTGTCTTGCAAATAAAACAAAAAAGCTTAATAGGGGCTTAGTGCCCGCCCATTACTTACCATTGGTTGCCTCCAAAGCCACTCTGCTTTCTAGTTTCGCATTGTCTTCTTGTTTTCATCCATTCTGTGGAGCATGGACCAATTATTGAAAATGCACAAGGAACTCATTTCCTGTCTGTAGCAATTGTCCTTCCACTGACCGTGCGCTTGCAGAGTTGTGTTTTTCTCTTTATTCTAGCACCCCATAAGGTTGCATAGTTTAGCAATCCGTTTCTTTTTTTTCCTGCTCCCCCCCTACCCTACAATTTTATTTTATATAGCACAAAATCAGCTTGAGGCTATTGGAGCATTTTACATGAGTATCCAATTAGGTTACACATTCTCAGTTTCATTTATTATAAATATAAAAATACAGATTTGTTCTAGCTCAGCTAAAATGCAACAGCGACAACAAATTATTTAAGTCACCCTTTCATAATTTTCATATTTTTTTTTTTGCCAAACCCTCCTTTTATGAATGCAGCCTCCTCCTGGCCCGCTCACAGCCATCCCCTCAATTTCCCATCCCATCTCTTTTTTTTTTTTTTTTTTTTTGTATATTGCAACATCGTCTCAAGGGCATTAATCGCTATACATAAATACCAGATTATTTTACACAAGGTCACTTTCATTTATTTATTAGATAGCACTTGTTGGTAAGGAAAGCGTGTCTCCTATCTGTATGTAAATTGGATTTCAATGCCCTCAATCAACAAACTCATGCAGTTTGTAAGAGAAGAGGAAGCAGGATTTTTATATATATATATATATATATATATATATATATATATATATACACACACACACACACACACACACACACACACACACAGCTTTGTCCTAACTCAGCTGAAATGGGACAGTCACAACTAATTATTGAATTCACACTTTTGCAAAGGTTTTCTAATGCCATTTTCCAAACCCTGCTTTAGTGAAAAGCAAGGGAAGCTATGTCAGCTTTTTTGGGAAACGTTTACATGATCATTCACAGAAAACAACTTTAATGCTACGACCTCATATGCCAAAATACATATACGAGGATAGCAAGATTACAGAGACAGTAATCGCATACGTAGCAATCTCCAGAACCATTTGATTACAACTAACCATGAGGAGACTAGTATTCTCCTACGATTCAAGTGTCAAACAAGCATTGTACGTGGGAACAATGCAGTGCTGTTATTAAAGGATTCCACTTGCGAACCACAGACCTAATGTGTTATGTTTTTAGAGCCACCTCAGTAGCAGATTGACAAATAACAATTGAACAGTACGAGCCAGCACTGCAATTGTACATCATCCTCAAACATTATAATGGAAAACGTCAGAAAAATATTTATACCATATCATCAGTGTCTTTAATTCATTAATGTAATGTTGGACTTAGATGATGTTTGTGCTGGATTCCATAATACAAGTTCCCTGGGTTTTGGGCATGCACATTCCTCCATGTATTACCCAGAGACATTTGCATCATCAAGATAGTGCGCAAAGTGGAATAGCATGCACTCTATATTATTCTGTCTCATCTGTATGTTTCCCCCTGTGTTCAAAGTTGTTCACGCATACGTTCTCACACATGCATTCATCTACAAATTACAGCAGCCACTTCATAGCACCATTTTCACCTTTTGTTTATGCCGTACGGTATGAACAAAAGGGTTTAGAGTCAATAGCTCTTACTGGCAAGACCTATTGGCTTTGTGAATGTTTGTCTTGTAAAATATATTAGTGTATCTTTCAGTAGTGGAAGCCGCTGCATACAAAAGATGCCATCTCAATTAAGTATTTGTGCAGTATAAATCACTGCATGCAGCAAGTGCTATAATTATAGCCAGCTTTGTTGATAAATTGATCCAACAATTAATGTTATAGTATTAATTTCTGCAGTTTTGGCTTTACGTTTCATAAAGGGAAATGGTGCACGGTGTCCCCAGTGGAAAGAAACTACGGAGAAGAAAAAGTGAGCAAAGACTTGTGTTTTATATGCTGTGGGTTGTCTGATGTTTTGACCGTGTTTGTATTCTTGATGTCTTGACCGTGTTTGTATTCTTGATGTCTTATAAGGACAGCGAAATGTAAGGGGCATCTAGGTGAAAGGTATAATAACTGATATTAGAAGTATTATTATAGTATTATTTATGTAGTAAGGCTGGATGAAGGGATGGCATAATTATCTCTTGGAGTATGGGTGGCCACTAATATACTCTGGTCCTGAAGTAAGATCTGTAAATACAGGAAAAGTGTTTACCTGATGGATGTTGGAACAGGGCCCACAATATGGTATAGCCATGCCAACAACGCTCACCTAAAAGCGAAGGAGTGGAAAGTGAGCCAAATGAGTAGATAACATCATACAAAAAATAAACCAGTGCTTCACTATGGGCTAAAAGGCCTGGCAACATTTACTTTGTTTAAGTTAGTCCCGATATCAGCAGTTTACATAAAGATACTGCAGACAGGCCGACTCTCCCAGAACACAACAGAGGGTCCTAAAGAAGTTAACATTCTCCCTGTTGAGTTTTATTTTTAAATGTACCCTAAATGCTAAGTCACCAGTGTTTTATCAATGGAACATGTTACAATCATTCCAGAATATGTCCTCTCGTACAGCAGTATCGATTCAGTTAACAAAACTCTGTGTATTACTCTGAACATAGTCAAGTACACCTTGTTAGAGGACAGAAACAGGCTTGGTGGAATGTGTGAGGCACAGCTAAGTACCCCACTGTGTAGTGGATGAAGATTGCAGCCAAGATGGTGTCAGGCTTGTTACTGATTCATAGACTATGTTTACTGGTGGGTCTACTACCAATGGTTTGTCTGCAGCTACTATGAGACACACTTGAAGTGAGGGGGAGGGGTGCAGCCCAGCCTAGCTGGACTTACACGGTTCCTACCCTATCTCCTTTATTGCTCCATGTTATTAATGCAGAGACAGAAGTGCAAAGAGAGAACACACTTGGAATGAGTCTGACATTCACATTCCACGATGTGGCATAATTCCTAGGGACGCTAAAGGGGATTCGCCTTCTTTTGGGAACTACCCTACCCATTGCACATTCTCTATGCCCACAAGTCTAGCCAAAGTGAAATTGCACTATGTCTACTTTAGCATCAAGAAAGTATTTTTCCTTGTAACAGATGTTGCGATTTCCTAGCGAGCAACAAGAAAGTGTCTTCCTAAGTATATGCAATAGTGTTTTGTTCGGGTGCGGTTGTACCATCATGTTTGGGGAGCATCTCTATTACTACTTCTCAACAGCAAGGCCTACTGAGACCTACAGTCTCAAAAGACCCTCCTAATATTGAACCTTAGCTCATTCACTGGGTTAAAATCCACTTTCTGATAACTCAGTTTGTCTCTGCCTGAATTGATTGCAGTTGGAATCAAAGTAAAGGCACTCTGAATTTTTATGATTTTCTTTAGCAAACTGGAGGTAAGGCTACTTGGGCAAATTTTCCACCTAACTCTGGATGCCATTCTGGAGATGGTTTATGTGGGGTCAGGAGGGTTGCCCAAATAGCAAGGCCATTTGATCTATTGACTAGTGAAAGGGCTGGAAACAGAGCTTAGATATTTGGCTCTAACTTCAGCCCAGAAGCTCTAGTTTGGGCTGCTGCAACGGTGCATCTGTTATTTATGTGTCTTATATTTAAATCCCAGCACAACAGAGGCTACCTACTCAACTAGATTTTGAGGTGGGGTTTGAAGCGTGGCTAAGTAATCCAGGCATTACCCCTCTCCCACACTTCCTGTGCCAGTCCTAACAAATGAAGATGTAGCAAGCAGAGAGCTGGTGTTAGACACACACAGGAGTCAAACACTGACAGTGCAAGTCACAGAAAGGTTCACATAGTTCATTAAACCAATTTCCGTTTCCATACAAAGTGCTCAATAAGCAGAGGTGAAAGCAACGCTAAGCACAACAACCCAAATAGAGCCACTGACACGTTTTGATTTATAATGTGAACCAGATGTGTGAGGGGGGAACCCCATGTTGCGGATCTACTTATATCAAGCTCGGACACTCCCCAGCATCCTACCCAAAAGGCTGCCAGCCTACCAGTGGTCCTTGCTTGAGCAGCTCAGAAAAGGGAAGGGGAACCCCCTGAACTTGCAGAAGCAATATCGGAACAAATTCAGACGCTTCTAGTTGGCGCTGTAGATTTGTTGCGTGTAAACCCAAAATCAAGCAGCGCATCCCTTTAATTAAACTGCAACTTGAAGAGCCAAATATGTATACAATGTCCACAGAAAGGTGAAAATAGGAAAAACCTTCATGCTCAAAAGGAGGAAAGGACCTTAACAAGAATTTCTCATAAAGGAAACTCAAATAAGTCTCCCTAGAGAAGCCCCAGTCGTTTAGCAGACATTATGCTACTGCTAGCGCACCTGGTCCTTAGTAAGTAAACTTACAAGGGGACGCGTATAGGCCGATTAACCTTTTGGATCGCATGGAGTATCCTAGCTATGTAGTAATCGATGAACATCAATTATCAATGTAATCAATCAATAACCACTAAGAGAATCATTAAGCATGAGACAATATATCAACATTACAAGAATAACCACAACTCTGTTATGTTTTATCAGTTTTATTTCCCTATTAGTTACAATACTAAGTCAGACGGTTAATTCCAACTTTATTCAATCAGCTCAAAATTAGTTCATTAATGGCCACCAATAACATAATCTAATCAGAACTTGAGAAAACATATGCTCGAATGCTTCAGCATAAGCCAACAAGGATGAATATAACAGCATTAATAGCAGATTTCAGCAATCAGTTCGTCAACCATTTGTCACTGTCAACGTCACCCAAAGGAAGCCCTACCTAACCCAAATTAGCATTTAGCATGTGGGACTTCATGCGAAAACAATTTGGAACATGAATTTGGAAAACATCTAGCTGGTAGAGAACCTATAAAAACAGCACAGTTGGTACCTAGAAAGGAAAGGCACAAAAGTTAATCAGTCACATTGTCATAGCTACCTATCCACGAAGTGGATCAGCAACAAAGTCAGTTTTCGTCCTCAGGTCATCAATCAATCAGCAACGCAATCAGGCTCTCAAGAGCATGAGCCCAATGACATAATCTCGAATCGCGTCTTTTGGCATCAGTATTTCACCCCTCACATCTGCCTCTATTCTCCTGCATCTGAAATTTTAGCACCTTGTCATTACTTTTTATTAGAGTTTTTCAGACCATCCCTCTAATTCCTAATTGGTCAGTCAATCAGCAGTTATGACTCTAACCTATAATATTAATTTTACAAATCTATGAATTCTAATATGTCTCCGTTCCCGATTAGTGATTGGTTCACTGTACAATGTCCTCATCATCCGGCTCATCAGTTATCGACAATGTTGCATCTTCTTCTCCAGTCAGTGTCTCTATTGTTTAAGTCCTGGGACTTACACCAAACTGTAACAATTTTAGTTTCATCATCTCCTGTCCATCGGTATATTGCAGAAAACTGTAGCAAAGCAGATTTTATTAAACAGCCAACAGTTCACGGTCAGTTCAATGCACCAGCAACTTGTGCGTCTATTAATTTGGCTCCTGCATGAGGCCTGGAAAGACTAGGCTACAACTTCGGCTAAGTTAACTCTACAGTACAATGCAAAACATGAGTTATACATCTTAATATGACACATTACTACATTATTATTATACATTTTCATTATTTCACGCATTTTTAGTAATTTTAGTACAAGTTCGTATAAGTGGCTGCCATTCCCCATGGGCACATTTTCAAACGAGCACATTAATTGATCTCTACAATTAAATTTTCTATGAACTTTTATAAACCATAACATATAAGCATTTATTAATAATTTCTAATTAGTATATCTGCTTCAACACTACCTTAGGCCACACTTTTTAGACACTATTCTGAGTAAATTGCTGAGCAACATACATTGGTGGTGACCCACTCCAGACCCACAATCATTAATGTTTCAATACCTGTTTGCCTTCATCTGCACCCAACAAACCACAACATGACCTTTGTCATTTATTCCAGGACTCCTTTAATGGACATTAGATGTGGTAATTTTTTAATGTAACTAAAGCGTTGTGTGGTAGCCCTTTGTAATTTACAGACAACACATTTCGTATTGAAATAGCCACTAAATGTGCACAGGGTTTCTGTGAATAGGTATAATTTGTGCATCACCATTTGTTTTGATCCTATTAAAACCTCTGTTCCAGCACACTTCAGATAAACAAAAAAGTGCTTTTTTTGCTTTCCTAACTGCTGTGTGCCTACAGTTCCTTTACAGGTATTTACATTGTGTTGTGTATTGCTAAAAGCGAAATCCCACATGGTCACATAATTTGCTTTAAAAACTCCTCCCACTTTGCAGTCAGAGTAAAAAAAAGTAAACCGCACTCTTTGTTAAAGAATAAAGCAGCTTGACATTTGACCTCTGTCTTCGACTCACCAGCAAATGCGACAAATTAAACACAGAATTTAAATGCATCTTTATTAATTACTCTAACTTTCACGGCTCACTGCCCACATTTTGAGAAACTGTGCTCTAGTGTCTCAGAGCCACCTCTTCTAATTGTAACACTTCCCTATATGCACTACATGAGCGGAAGGGAGTAGGATTCCTAGTCATCAAGGGAGTCTTAACTTTTTTTATTTATTTTTATTTTTATAGTGAGTGCCTCTAGAGCCTCCTATGTCCCCAACCTTAAGGGGTCTAACATTTTTGTGTCTGTAATTCACTTAATGCCTTTGCCTACTTAACTGCATCAGATCTCGGTATTGTAGTTGAGGGATCCCATGCCTTTTTTCTGTTCCTAGTTATTCTGCATTTGGTCAAGACTAGAGCCAAGTCTACGAAACCACTTTTGTATTCCCCTCCCCGCCATCTATCCATGTGGGGACACCCAAACTCTCCACCCTAGTAACTGTTTCAGATGACATCTTCACTTGAATGTCTTCAACTCTATTGATGTGTTCATTTATTTCGGACCAGTAGTACTTTATTACTGGGCAGTCCCTCTTTGCATAATTATGGTAAGCATTGGGGGAATGACGCATGGGGCAACTGCCCAGCTCTGTCTAAAATATTGTGCCGATCCTGATGGGGTGAGATCTAAACAGGAGAAAGTTTAAATTTTATTTACTTGATTCTGCGTTTCCTAGATGATCTGACTCTGCAGGCTACTGTTGTATCCTAGTCATCGTTCTCCAAGTTCTTTGCTATAGATTCCTCCCAACCTGTCCCAAGTCCTAGCATCTCCAGAATTTAGGTTGAGAGAAGTGACCATATCCTCAATCCTGTCCCCATGTCAGTATCATCTCTGTACATTTGTGTGTTCAGTGCCACCATTCTCCCACATAGATATTAGCTGTGTGAATTAGGGCTTGGAAAGTCAGGAATTGTCATGGTGGGGACCTATTATCTGACATAGAACAAAGCAAAAGATATGTAATCTGCACCTCCACAAAGAGGCAGGGTTAACCATTTGAGTGCACTTCCCCCACTTCTCCAGTGACAGTTTTTCACATAGTTCTGTAGTGAATGTCATTTGGGATTTAGACTAATGATTTAGGCATCAGAGGTGGAGTTCCAGTGCTTTGGCATTTTTGACTTTCTTCAATTTTACAGGCCTATCCTACCCATGGCTACAAATTTAGGTATCTGTGTCTCCTGAGTTCTAATGCCAAGCACATTGCCCCTACGTTATCTAGTACCAAAGCATCATACAAATAGTTGGCTTCTAGTGATCCTGATTGAGGAGCCTGTAGGAAGTTGGCTCAGTATATACTATCTCAAAGTGAGAGATAGTGTGCACAGAGTCCAAGGGTTACCCTTAGAGGTTGATAGTGGCAAAATTAGATAATACTAATGCTCTATTTTGTGGTAGTGTGGTCGAGCAGTAGGCTTATCAGAGGGTAGTGTTAAGCATTTGTTGTACACACACAGGCAATAAATGGGAACACACACTCAAAGACTTAACTTTAGGCCAATAGGCTTTTATATAGAAAAATATTATTTTCTTAATTTATTTTAGAACCACAAGATTCAAATTTAAGGAAAGTACATAAATTGTAATGTACTTCACACAGGTAAGTATAGAACTTTGATTTAAAACAGTAGTATACACAGTTTTGACAGGGAGGGCCCAAATAACATAGGTGCCTATGGAGAACAGGGGTGCTCCAGTTCCAGTCTGGTAGCAGGTAAGTACCTGCTTCCTCGGAAAGCAGACCGGAGGGGTTTGTAGAGCACTGGGACACACACAGGCACACAAAACACACCCTCAGCGGCACAGGGGCGGCCGGGTGCAGTGTGCAAAGTAGGTGTCAGGTTTGTTGTTGAAAACAATGGAGGGACCTGGGGGTCACTCTGGCGATGCAGGCAGGGCACAGTGGGGGGGCGGGCTTCTTGGGCCAGGCACCGTCTGGGCTAGGATGAGGGTCACCAGCTGGTCACTCCTGCACTGGTAGGTGGTTCCTCTCGGTCTGGGGGGCTGCAGGTGCAGTGGTTGGTCCAGGAATCGGGTTCCTTTGTTGCCTTGCAGTCGCGGTCAGGTGGGGAGCCTCTGGATCCTCTCTGCAGGCGTTGCTGTAGGGGGTGCAGGGAGGTCGACTCAGGGTGTCCACGTCATTGGAGTCGCCTTGGAGTCCTCTCTGTGGTGTTGGTTCTCCTGAACTCAAGTTGGGGGCGTTGGGTGCAGAGTGTGAAGACTCACGCTTCTGGCGGGAAGTTAGTCTCTTTAAAGTTGTTTTCTTTGTTGATGTTTCTGGACAGAGCCGCTGTCCATGAGAGGTTCTTGGTCCTTTAGGTGCAGGTCAGTCCTCTGAGTCCTCAGAGGTTGCTGGTCGTCGCTGTGCAGGTTCTTTGAGCCTACAGGCCGGTAGGGTGGGGCCAAGTCCGTTGTCGTCTCTGCGGGCTTTCAGGTCAGCAGTCCTTCTTTCTTCAGGTTGCAGGAATCTGATTTCCTGGGTTCAGGGTTGCCCCTAAATACTGAATTTAGTGGTGTGTTTAGGTCTGGGGGGCAGTAGCCAATGGCGACTGTCCTGGAAGGTGGCTACACCCTTTTTGTGTCTCCTCCCAGAGGGGAGGGGGGCACATCTCTATTCCCATTGGGGGAATCCTCCAAAACAAAGATGGAGGATTTCTTAAGGCAGGGGTCACCTCAGCTCAGGACACCTTATGGTCTGTCCTGACTGCTGGGTGATTCCTTGTTTTTCTCATTATCTCCTCCGGACTTGCTGCCAAAAGTGGGGGCTGTGTCCGGAGTGGCGAGCCTTTCCACTAGCTGGGATGCCCTGGGGTGCTGTAACAACAGGCATGAGCCTTTGAGGCTCACCACCAAGTGTTACAGTTCCTGCAGGGGGAGGTGAGAAGCACCTCCACCCAGTGCAGGCTTTGTTCCTGGTCACAGAGTGACCCCATATGGTCAGAAACCCGTCCGGTTGTGGCAGGCTGGCAGGAACTGGTCATCCTAACACTGGTGTTTGGACTGGTATACGGGGGCATCTCTAAGATGCCCACGTATGAATTTTTCAATAAATCCCACCCTGGCATCAGTGTGGATTTATTGTGCTGAAGTTTCATACCAAACTTCCCAGATTTCAGTGTAGCCTTTATGGAACTGTGGAGTTCATGTTTGACAAACTCCCAGACCATATACTCTTTATGGCTACCCTGCACTTACAATGTTTAAGGTTTGGCTTAGACACTGTAGGGGCATAGTGCTCATGCAACTATGCCCTCACCTGTGGTATAGTGCACCCTGCTTTAGGGCTGTAAGGCCTGCTAGAGGGGTGACTTACCTATGCCACAGGCAGTGGGTCGAGGGCATGGCACTCTGAGGGGAGTGCCATGTCGACTTGGTCATTTTCTCCCCAACAGCACACACAAGCTGTGAGGCAGTCTGCATGTGCTGAGTGAGGGGTGCCCAGGGTGGCGTAATACATGCTGCAGCCCTTAGAAACCTTCCCTGGCCACAGGGCCCTTGGTACCAGGGGTACCAGTTACAAGGGACTTATATGTGTGCCAGGGCTGTGCCAATTGTGGGAACAAAGGTACAGTTTAGGGAAAGAACACCTGTGTTGGGGCCTGGTTAGCAGGATCCCAGCACACTTTCAATCATAACTAGCATCAACAAAAGGCAAAAAGTTAGGGGGTAACCATGCGAAGGGGGGGCATTTCCCTACAGAGCCCATTTAGCTATATATTGTAATTATGCTGCTTTGTAGTAATACTCCTAGTTCAGAGCCCCCAGTCACTTTGTCAACAAAGGGAGTCTATTTATTCAGTGCTAACTTTGTCATCTACCCTTACAGATGGATGCATATGATAATGAATTTTAGTTCTTGAAATAATGAGTGGGGGAAAAACTTTAAAAAAAAACAGTGACATAATTGTCTTGGACAACAATCTCCAGCCCACTATAGATAATAGCAGCATACTACAAAAGTGCACAGAGGTTCTAAATGCTGTATTGATTTATGTATATTCCGCCTATGAGGTTCCTATCTGAGTGGATCCCCATATATTCAACAATATTGGGTGCTTTAATCAATGGGGAAGGGTTCAACAGTTACAGAGCATACAGGGTTGACTTGTGGAGTGGAAACGGGCATGACTTCTTCCAATTCACTGACAGGCCAGATAAAGTGCCAGGTGTTCAGTTCATGAAAGTGTAGAGAAGGCCACTCATGTCATAAACCCTTTTTAAGCAATTTTGCAAGAGTTGAAAATTCCAATAATGTAAGGCACAAAATTAACAAATGTGGAGTAAGTAGTTTCTGACAGCTTTGCTCCACCCCATCCTCATTACTGCATGAGTTTAAAGGGCAATATACCATCTCATGCACTACCATTTTAACCCAAAGGAAGCAATCTATGATGAGCAGTTGCTATTTTGGCCTCGGTCTGCTGGCTTTCACTAGTAGATTGTGTATATTTAGGCGCTCAGCAGTCATGTAACACAATCAGAAGTCATTGTGGTGACTTTCGGTCCCGCCTTTTTTGTCTCGGCCAAATCCTCAGTCTTTGCCACGTGAGAATCCGTGGTCGTTCGACACTTGACTTTACTGAGGATTTGGAGTTGCACAATGTCAGCTGCTGCAGGCTATACTTTCAGCATTCTCTTCAGCAAAGAACTACTAACCTTAACCCTACAGCTTACCTTAACCCTAAATCACCACTGCTCCTAAACCAGAATTCTACCCTTGCCTTGTCTCTAGCCCATGCCATTAATCTTGTACTTTTCTTTTTTGATGTAGTGATATTCTTAGTAGATGTGTGTTCTTTAGTGGTAGGGTAATATGGAATGAAGTCAGTGGGGGTGTGCCCTGGCTTCTATGGGGCATCAGCACTACAGGCTACTTTTGGTTGTCCTGGCAACTGTGGTACCCATTCTTGAATACATAGTGGCCTTTGCTTCTCTTCGATCTGCTAGGCCATCTTTAAAAGTCCCTCCTTATCTAGATTAAAAAAGTATAAAAAAAAAAAAGTTGATGTGCCAAACGATCAGAGTCACCACTTGATTTTGTATCAGTGTTCCAGCTAGAACGTCTTCGGCATCATTCCTGACTTCTGTTTTTAACAGCTCCTTAGTTACAGGCACCATGCCAACTAAGTGGAAAACAGCAGTGGTCACCTCTTTGCTGAAAGAGCCCCACTTGGATCCTAATAAGTGGTCTAATTTTGTAACTGTTTTCGTCCTAGCCTGTCTGGGGAAATACTTATTATAATTTGTTGCTCTTCAACTGCAGCAACTACCACGCTCGATCTGAATTCCGACCAGGTCACAGCACTGAATTTGTCATCCTGTCTTCTCTAGACAACCTCTGAAAGGAAGTTGGGAATCATCAGAGCAATGATACTTTCAGATTTGCCAATTGCTTTCCACAACAGTGACTGGCTGTTCCAAAAACTCACAGACATTAGCTGCCAGGGAAATGCCCTGAAATGGTTCACTTTTTAAATCTCTAATAGATTTCAGATGGTGGCGTTGTCTATGTTTCTTCTCCTTCTACAGTCACAACAGTACAGCAGTGAATTGCAGTCACTTAAACATGTCTAAGATGAAAGTACTACTCAGTGACTGGAATTCACCACTGTGGCAGAAAGTAAACTGACCTCCTTCAGTGAGTATTCATTCTCCTTCTTCCCATCACATCAGTATTCCCAGCATTACACTTGATGAACATCTTTTCCTAGAACATCAAGTGGCAGATGCATTTCAGTCTTGTTCTCACCAACTAAAGTTGCTTTGAGAACTTCCATTTTGGACCAATCTAACATTACCCATCATGGCCCTGGTCCACTCTCAAATTGATTATAGTCAGTGCATTTACCTAGGTGCATTCACCAAAGTACAATAGATACTTCTGTTGATCCACAACGCATTAGCCTTACTTCTCACTGGTTGCAAGAAGTGAAACCTATTTCATCTACTCTCTGTAAATTACATTTGCTCCCTGTGGAAAAGTTTCCTGTTCAGGTCCCTAACAACTGTACCCAAAATAATCTTATTTTCACCCCCTCCATTTGTCACCTTCACATTTCGCCACTATTATCCATCTTGTACATTAAGAAGCTTTTTCTCTAAAACTTCTCCAAGTCCTGACTACGGTTAAGGGCCAGATCAGGAGCTTGAACGTTTTGTGGATCATCCTGCAAAGCTTGGAACTGAGTGCTGTACAAATATCTCACAATAACAAAATACAAATACACTGACTCTAGAAGCAGCTAGAGGGTGTTGATTTAGCAGCAATGACAGTCGAGACTGAATTGTACTGTTTCTGTTAATAAACTGAAAAAGATAGATATTACACCAAAATTATGTCCTTTCATGTACCCAGATAGCTAAAGTGTTCTGTTAAAGTAATTGAATAATGTCTCATACTTCAGTCTTATTGTGGCTAGTCCCATTTCAGTTTTGTGTGAAAGCGCACAAGGCACCTGCATACTATGTCCTTAGTACCAGATAACCAAAGTGAGCAAGAAACCAAAATGTTGTTCTCTGCTCTGCAAAGAAGATGCTTTTGGTTATTGAGAAAATAAAATCTGTTTTAAAAAGAAGCTTAGAACGAGTTTGAGACTGAATAATAACAAAGACATCAGATCTCAGTAACGAGAGGGTAACAAAATATGTGTGCGTATCACAAGAAGATGCAATAAACACCAAAAAGTACACATTCGTCCTTTTGGTTTCATTTTATATACCTCATATTCTTACTTTGGAAATACTTTTATGACTTGTTATAATATGCTGAATAGCAGAACATAGCACATGTAATTTCCTTGTCTTCTTGCCTCCAAGGGTGGGATACGGAGGTTGTGCATATTTTGAATTAGCATTTATATATTTTAGTATATCGCTTGGCAGACAGTCTGTGACAATACTAAAGCAGGATCTTCCCCTATGATGTGACAGGCTGTTGTTAATTTTGTTGAATATCAAGAACGGCCACTTCTAGGGAATTTACATTATTTGCTGTTGGGTTGATGAAAGTATTGGTAATCGTTGAAAATACCCTCCCGGAATCATCAATCATGCTATGAAACGAGCACACAATAACAACAGGGAGGCTCTTTTGGACACCCCTCCCCAAAAAGAGAAAGAGGAAAGACCCATCTATATTACGCCATACAATGTAGCCTCCAATCTGGTTAACAAGATTATCAACAAGCATTGGCGCATTTTGAATAGCGGCCTTTTGGACTTTCCTAAACCTATGTTTTCCCATAGGCGTGGCAAAAGTATAAAGGACATACTAGTACATACCTGGCCACGCCCACCCAGGAGAGGGTTGGGCACTACCAACCTCTTCCACCACCCATAGGACACTATCTATGTGGCAATTGCAGTGTGTGCCATTTGACAAACACAACTAAGAGGGTTATTTTCAATGACAATACCACATGGCAAATTAAGGGTTTCACCAACTGCAATACCCAAGGAGTAGTCTATATGATCACATGCCCATGCAATCTACATTACATAGGAATCACTACCCGCAAAGCGACCATTTGCATTGGTGGACATCGTAGCAGTGGCCGCGCCACCACAAAAATGTCCTCTCACTACATCAGTAGCACACACACAGTAGACGATTACCAATGAGTCATCCTTTAGCATCATAAGGCGGCTAGAAGCAAATCCTTCCTACTCGAAAGGGAACAACTTTGGGTTTTTAAATTATGCACTCATCAACGTGGTCTGAACGAAAACATCCCCTGGGGACAACTAATGCAACACTAACGACTGTTTCCCTTTCACGAGCAAGACATCAAAACATCCAGCAGCTCACCAATAATATGCTAATAAACTTCACATGTATCCCTTTAAGTCGTTTGTAACCATTTAGGGATTCAACAAATAATTTCCTTTCTTTTGCCCTGACATATGGTAGCTATGTTTATTTTATTTCTTTTTTTTATTGTTAATTTGGTGACCTATTGGTTACTTCTCTCCCGCCCCCCCGTTCCCTCTTTCCCGCAAGCCCCCCCTTTCTTGAGGATTCTGGTGCCCGAGTGAAATAAAAAAAACTTTTTTCAGGCACTTTGGGTGACACCCATAACCTGGGGCCCTCGCAGACCTCTGTGTGGACACCGATGACTGCCATTTTTTGAGGTCATTGGTCTAGTGCTAGATGCAGCCACGAGCTGGGACGCGTGAAAAGCTTTCTCTCATAAATACCAGATCCCAACTGGGATTGCGGTGTTTTCGGGCCCTGTGAGGTGAGAATTAGGCAGCAAGCCGGAGTGTCGCTTTGATGAAGTAAGTGTGCACAATGCCTCTGACCACCAGCAGTGATGGCAACGCGCTCGGTGAGTCTGACTTTGCCACATATATATTAGTGCATATTATTAGATATTGTATATATTAGACTACAAGCACAACCCCCCTCCCGGAGGATCTAAGAGGCGATTAGGGTAGACACTAAAAGAGGTCACGCATGCACCAACTGTGTTTTCTTAGAGGTGCCTCACGTGTTGAAGTGTGTTGTAGTGTTTCTTATGTTTTTCTATGTGGATTATAAGTGCCATTAGGCAAGGATGATGGTGGCAATAGCACCACACCCTTGAGAGATGCATTTAGCAACCTTTACTCTGTTATTCTTTCTTTCTTCCACAGGTTTGCCCAGCAGAACAACAATACCTATGGGTATTATTTAATTTACTTTAGTTATTTATAAACCATACCACAGAGCATGTAGTAATAGTGCTTTCATTAGTGGTAGGTGCACAAGGAGTGACACTAGGGAGTTCACCTTGGTCTGGGGTAGACTCCGAAACATGTAGACCATTTAGGAGGTAAGGTACAGAATATACCCACCCTCCCAACACCCCTTTTTAATCATACCACCCCTGTGAGACGTATTAAATTAGTGATATCATCCAGAGGGCAGTATTTTTAACTCACCAAGACCCCACCACTTCTATCCGTTTTAGCATTCACATTGTTGAAACCAGCAGTGCTCCCATGTATTCTGTTGGTCGCAGCATGCCACGTTCTGTAGCAGAACAGGAGGAAACCCAATGATGAAGCATGCCACCAAGGGGTAACCCTGGTGGGTCAGGGTTTTTCATACACGAAAACCTTTTTGTCTCCCTGTGGAAGTTCTTTCGGGTTGGGCCTTTTTGTACGATTACCGAAACTTCAAGGAGGATAGATCCAGTCCCTTTAAACCCTCCTTCCCCTCCTTTAGTTAGCATGATGGGAGTATTGATCAGTAGGTGTTTTGCTATTAGAAGCTGTCATATCTGCACATAAGCAGCTCCTTAACATCCTGATCTGCCCTTTGAAGCATCTTGCTGTAAAACTGGGTGTATACCCACTGGCAAATGTGGCTGGCTAGAGGGAGGGGAATCTTTATGAAGAGCTGCAGACATTCTCCTGATTGGAAGGATAGTTATATAAAATTCTGGACTGCTTTGTGCAGAGGTTTTCATCCCGGGACCTCAAACCCCTGAAAAGGTGATTGCTGTAGTGGGCAGCTCCTCAACTAGAGACCTTTCTCTCAGAGTGATTTTATTGAGCCATAGGACAGCTAAACCTCAAGAGGATAGGGAATTTGAAAAATGGGCCCCCTCTGCTCAGAAAAGCGTTTCTCAAGAAATTGTGCGCAGTCAACCCCATACCCTGTTGCCAGACGACTGACCCATCTTCCACTAACACTCTGGGCAGGCAGCGATTTACCTCATAGAAAAGCTTCCATTGAAAAAGAAGGGGGTTTAGGTGATGACGATGGGAGTCTAGAGGATATTGCTTTCTGAAGGCAGATCTAGACCGTCCATAAGCACTCCAGAAGAAGAGGTACCACGGCAGACCAAAAGGATGGAGAAGGCAAGGGCATATTTACCCCGAGGATATTTTCCATCCCTGTGCATGCAGGCTCTGGTAGCACTTTACCAGATATATATGTAGTACAATGCGGAAGCCCCTGAAAATGGAAGGCACGGGTTACCGTAGTTTGGAGATTCCTCTTCCATCACTGACTGACAAAGTGATTGTTATCCCAGAGATTGATGTGCGTATGGCCAATTTCCTTGGGAAATCTGTTAAGGATGCAAAAAGAGACTTGACGGGTCCCTTGAAAAAAAAGCGGACTGAGCTGAGGAAGCCACTTCACCAGACATCCTGTTGGGCTGAGTTCAACAAGCATTGTATTTCGCTGTGAACACAAACTACCCAATATGAATGGATTGGAGGCATCCCCTCCTCATTAAGATGACCAAAGTTTGAGGAACCTTTCCAAAGGAGTCTAGTGGACCAAGGTTTCTTTTGTGCTAACCTACCAATAGGACAATTCCAGAAACTTAGGAGACATTGTTCAAGTCTGGAGCATTTAGGCGAAGAATCTACAAAACTCGAAGGTAAACTGAAAGAACAAAGATTCTTAAAGAAAGGTATTAAATAACACAAAACTTCCTGTCAAGATGGCCGCAAAGTAATAAGGAATTTCAGTCACTCTAGACCCGAGAGAAGAAAGCCAATCATGGGTGGTGAGCAGATGTAGCACACTGAGTCATTCACGCAGTAAACGACTAGAGAGGCCCGTTGGATGCCCTTAGTGTGCTGAAGCTCTGCTGGGTACAAAGTGACGAACCATGAGTAGCTGCAGCTGGAAGCCAGACAGGTGGGATGATGAAGCCTCCTGGCCAGGTGAACAATGTAAAGGAAGCAGAGGGAGAGGTGCTTGAGAAGTGCGTAGGAGAAGAGGAGACGCATCCCCCCCCCTTTCCTTTTCATTGGGTTATGGACAAAAAGAAGAGAGGCATGGAGGTCGCCTGAAGCTGAATACAAAATAGAGTGCCTAGAGCAACGAGATGGATTAGATGGTGCATCAGGCTTGGGGCTCGTTCATCATGCTTAGGGAGCCCAGAAACAAAAATCAGCTCTGCTGTAAGGCCACTGAACTGCGAGGGCTGCGTGGTTAGCACAGCGCACAACTAGGGAGCCATGGACTAAAGTCCTGTCTTGAATCTACAAAGGTAGTACCTGTGATACAAGTAGTAAACTAAGTATGCAAAAGATGGAGGAAGTTCCATGGGGTGATAGACTTGTGGTGACTTTGAAGCGTATGACAGATGTTGGAGGCAGTGATCCATAAATTGTTGAAATATGGTCAAAAGGAGAACTGTGAAAAACCATTTTAACTGAAGATGTAGTCGAATACGGCATAGCCAGAGGACTGGGATAGATACACTTGGGAGTGTGAGGAGATCTAAACCAAATCGACATGGTCCATAATATGTCATGACCCTGGAACTTTTAAATGACAAACATTTTATAGATTAATTATGCCACAGGAATTGCGAGTTCCAGGCCAGCTCTCCCCTGCTGCTGCATCACTCTGCTTCCTCCCCGTCCTGAGTGATTTTTCCTGCTTTTCCCTCGTTTTTTTTACTGCTTTCTTCCTCCTTTCCCCCGTTTTCTGAGTGCTTTCTCCTAATTTTTCCTCAATTTTCACTACTTGCTCCATCCTTGCCCTATTTTCCGAGTGCTTTCCCTTGCTTTTCCCTCATTTTTCAATGCTTGCTACTTGTTTTTCCCTCATTTGCCGTGCCCCATGCTGCCCATTTTCAAGCCTAGGCCTGCCCACTGCCTTTGAGCACCGCTCCCTACTTAATGGAGGGCGCAGTAGGGGTGCTAAGCATACATGTGCAGAGGATGCACCGCTGACATGACAAAGGCAAGCCTATCGCTGCCCGTCCCTGCCTGGATCCAGCTACACCTCTGCAGATCTCCGAGCCCTCGACCTCGGGCGCATCGACAACAACTGCTGCCGCACATCTCCACGCACCACCAGAGGACTGCTCTCTTGCCAGCTTTGTCACATCACTTGCAACACCGACACTTGCAGCAACCAGCAGTGCCATTGTCACCGCAAACATGACTGTGCCCACAATGATGACCGTGACCTCCACAACATAACTCCAGTGCATTCTACTCAACGCAAAGCCACGGAAATCTGTGACATAATCTCACCCTACACCCAGGAAGGCATCTTCCTCACAGAGACCTGGCTGTACCCCGCCTCCTCGTGAGACATCGACATTGCCACAACCAAAGGCTACAAGATAACACACCGGAACCGAAACAACAAACACGGAGGTTGAATTGTCATCATCTACAAGGACACCATCCACTGCACAACCTCCTTAGACGACCCAACCCTGATAATGGAGCGTCTCAATTTCCACCTTCACAGAGATGGAAAAAACGCCATCCAAGGCACCCTAGCATACAGGCCACCGGGACCATTCCCCAGCTTCTGCAACACCATCCCTGACCTCATCATCTCGATCGCCATAGACACTGAACACTACATCTTCCGAGGAGAGCTTAAGTTCCACCACCCCCAACGACACCAACACACTGATCTCCTAGAAAGCATAAACAACATTGGCCTCCAACAAATTGTCTCCGACCCCACTCACATTGCAGGACATATGCTCAACGCCATTTTTACATCCAGCAACAAAGTCAAGTACAACCACGTCTCACAGCTCACCTGGACTGACCACTACAGCATCCACTTCCCCATCTCAGGACCTCCCAACACTGGCAACATGCCCCCCAGCTCCACATGCAGAAACTGGAAAAAGGTATCAGAAAACCAGTGTAACAATGCTCACAATCTCCATCGTGAACTCCGTACACTCAGTAGCACTCATGGACTCTTGTCCGCACCACATCTTCAACCTCAGTAGCAAGACGATTGGCGACAAACTCAAGAAAGTCCTGAACACAGTAATCACCAAAGCCTCCTTCCCTGAGGACTGGAAACACGCTGAAGTGAGGCCCCTCCTGAAGAAACCACCTGCAGATCCAAAGAACTAGTAGCCCATTTCCCTGCTCCCCTTTCAGGTGAAGACTCTCAAAGGCAATCAACCATGCAATTCGCCAAACACTTGGAACACTGCAACTTCTTGGACCCTTCCCAATCTGGATTCTGAGCAAACCGTAGCACTGAGACAGCACTGATTGCAGCCACCAGCGACATCGGGCCCTCCTAGACCGTGGTGACACAGCAGCCCTCAACCTCCTGGACCCGTCAGCCGACTTAGACACCATCTTCCATTACATTTTGATCAGCAGACTCCACCAAATCGGAATCCTGAGAGACATCCTCATATGGATCGCCTCATACCTCACCAGAAGAACCCAGAGAGTCCATCTCCCACCATTCACCTTGAAACCCAAGAAGATCTGCAGCATCACATACGGACCGTAACTCAGCCCCACCCTCTTCAACACATACATGACCCCCTGACCAACACCGTCAGATCGCATGGATTCAACATCCTCTCCTATTCCAACGGCACCCAGCTCATCCTCTCGCTGTCAGAAGACACCCTCCGCCACCAGAACCAACTTCCACAGATGTGTGATGAACATCACTGACTGAATGAAGGACAACTGTCTCAAGCTGAACACTAATAAGACGGAAGTCCTCATCTTTGGGACCAACTCCTTGCCATGGAACGACACTTGGTGGCCTGCTGAGCTCATCCCTTCCCACGCCCTGACAGACTACGCCTGCAAACTCATCATCATCTTGGACAGCAAGTCATCTATGCAAAATACAGGTAAACGCAGTCTTGTCTGCCTACTTCTACACCATATGCATGCTCCATAAGATCTTCAGGTGGCTCCCTTCAAGGACCATCACTCAAAGCCAGCAGACTGGACTATGGTAACACTCTTTAGGTAGGAATCGCTGCACGCCTCCTGAAGAGACTACAGACAACACAAAACTCTGCTGCAAAACTCATCATTGACCTTCCCAGACAGACTTTCATCATCTCGCACCTCAAGAAGCTACACTGGCTCCTGATCCAGAAGAAATGCCAGTTCAAGATGCTGACCCATGCGTACAAAGCCCTGCACAACGAAGGGCCAGTATACAGTGACCTTCCACCAACCATCCAGACACCTGCGATCCACCTCCGTGTTCCTCACAGACACCTCCCATATCCGCCAATCCAACCACCGAGGACGCTCCTTCTCTCACCTGCTGGTCAAATCCTTGAACGACCTTCCACTGCACCTCAGGAACACCTAACCTCTCCGGGAATTCAGAAAGGAACTCAAGACATGGCTGTTTGAATAGACAGAGCACCGTGAAGCAGCTAGCAGCTCCAGTGCCTTGAGACCCTCACAGGTGATTTGCTGCACTCTATGAATCCTGATTGATTGATATTTTAATTTCACATTGAAAGGCAATCAAACCATAATATGATCACAAAAGGAGGACCGTTCCTTTTTAGGAATTTGGAATGAAGAGTTCAACTCTGAGTCAGACAATACTTCATCCGCCTCTCACAACCAAGGTGGGACATTGAACCAGAAATGCCAGACCCAAACTATAAGGAAAGACAATCGATGAGGAGAGTGAGCTCAATGCTTAAGCTGGTATGGATAGGAGGGATGGTACCATGAGATGGGGTGAAGAATTGGGCAAAATGCCGCCTGAATATCTAAACACAGTGAGTAACCAGATAGGAGAAATGGTCCAATTAAAGGAACCTCTCAGTTAATACAATAACATAACAAAGGCTCCAACCATGAGCAGTCATTACTAGTATGACACCCAACGAGATAAGCCAGGAGATATAGGGAAGGGTTACCAATAAGGTCTTATAAAGATATTTTGTAACGCATCATATCCCCGCAACACAAAATGCCAGATATGAATACTGAGCACCAGGAAAGCCATACTCCTGGCCAAACCAAATTTGGGGAAGGGACAACCATTTCTCAACAACAGTCTTTTGTTGTTATTGTTGTATAAATTATGTCACAGATTACTGGTTATGGTTATTACTGGTTATGGCACTTATTGCACTGTTACAGACACAAGCTATAGTTAAAACCGCCACTACTGGACACCCTTCAAGTTCGTATCACAAAATGGGAGGGGGGTCTTAACTCCTATAACAAAAGATCCATGGTATGAGGGTATCTTGGGCAACAAGATGCCAATATTCTTTTCATTCAGGGATCCCATAAATTAAGAAAAGCCTAATTTAGAATGAAATAGAAAGGATACTCTGTTCAGGCATGGGTTTTGGGGAAAACAGTGGTGGTCATATGTTTTTAAAAGCGCATGGAGATAAAAAATACTAAAACACTATCGAGACCCCAATGGTAGGCACACCAGGAGATGAGTTGAAATTCAAGGTACAAGCTAATTGTTCATATGCCCCAAGATACCTTTCTAGAGCAGGTCAACAAAGGCTGTGTCAGGATGATGGGGGACCGGGTTATGTTTGGGGACTATTTGAATGTATCTGGGACTTAACACTAGATAGGATTTCTCAGGACACACTCAATCGATTAGAGATATGATTAGATGCATATAAAGGAATTTCAGGGAATAAAGCCTGGTGAACACTTGGTGACAACTCCTCGCTCCAGGAGAGGGATGTTAAAATAAAAGTTACATGTCTGGAAGTTAAAAGCCTAACGTGCGTTTAGTACATAAATAACGGTCATCACAGCAAATAATCAAGACCGTTATAATTTCAGCCGACCAGCGCTCTCGCCCAAAATGGCCACTTGGAGCATGTAATGCTAAAATGCATGTAAATGTGAATGGATATATATTCTCCTCTCAGTCTCTAGAGAGGAAGCATGTAACAGAAGCTTGTTACTTTTAGCAAAACTTGTGTAATGAGCAAGTGACAGGATCTTCTCACAGAGAAACTTCAAAAATATCTTGAAACGGATACAATACGTGAACACACTGATGACTTCATTAATTTCTTAAAATCATGCTACTGGTTGCCAATACTGAAAGTGAGGCTCCACTTTACTATGAGATGCAGAAAATGTGCAAATGTACTACCTCAAATATAATGACTTTTAAGCCAGACACATGAAAATTAACAAACATTTTGAGACTAAATGCCACTTCAAATTAATAAGAAAATACTCATATTTAATTATAAAATATATCCATGCATGTTGTGATATACAGGTGCAAGGAGGACTTGGACGTTAAAGTAGTAAGAATACAATATTCTTTTCAAAGTGATTATTCCTTCTACTCCTTTGCTTACAAATCACACGCCAGGAACTTATGTTATTGTTTTCCCAATGTCTACTACAAAGACTTCATGATGTGAGATAGTGCACACATGGCCCATGTTTGCCTTTGACATTTTGCAGTATTATTATACCACGCAGTTCAGAAAAACGGTTGAATAGTTCTCCAGAGAGTCATAAAAAAGATGGTTGTTTATGGATCAGGCCTTACTGGTGTCCCCTCTTATGGGACATTTCAGCGCTCCTTAAATGGGAACGACTACAAAATGTGTATCCACTGGAAATTACTAAAATTCCCTTCTTGAGAGGAAACAGAGTGAGAATCGAAGGAGGCGTAATAATTGCTCTGGCCACATTCCTGCAAATTCACCTAAATTCCTCCTTCCCGCCTGGAACGGACAAAGCAAGATTTGGGAATTGAGTCGGAAAGGATGTCTAATGATCAAAGGCCTGTTTAAACAGGGGCAGGTGGAGTAATCCCAGCAAAGGAAAAAACAAAAATCCCTCAAACTGAGTTTAACAGATTTCAGTATGCAGAGTTTAGACACTGAGCTAGGCACCCACAAATTAGACACACAGGATAGTTCTCTGACTCCCTTTTAGAAGTTGCTCTCGACATACTATGTGACCAAAAGTCTGATCTCAAGACTATGCAATCTACTGGGCAGTAGCACGGGCCCGAAAAGATGGGGCTACCAGAAACAGTGGGAAATAGAATTGGAATTTTAATTTAGCAGCAGGGGTGTGGAATTTATTAAAATATCTACTTGTCCAGGGGACAGGTTGGTGCTCAAATCTACTTGTCCTGTAAAATGATCTACTTGTCCCTTTGGTGCCATGTAGTGTGGCGCCAAATTATGGCAGCAATCTCATTATGTAAGAGCTCTGATAATAACCTCTCTGATATGCCAGGGCTACTACCATATTAGGGCTTGAATACTTGAAGTTTCAATCCCTACTGTAGCAATTTCCTTATTTTGCACCTTTCTGCAGATCTGCATACTGGGGCTGGAGGAAGCAGTAAGCAATAGTTCAAGGGCTGGAATGCCTTTGAGTCTGCAAACCTACTAACCTGCATGTTTTAAAGATTTTCACCAGCTTCTCTCTAATATTTTCCCATAATAAGAAAGGTTGGACATTTACTCCTGACAATGGCAGAATTAGAACTTCTTCCAGGGTTGGGAAGAAAGTGGCTGGAGGGAAAATGAACTTGCAAATGCTCAATAGATTTTCACATGAGCAAATCTACACATGCGTATTTACCCATGCTAAAATACAGTTCACAAATATTTTATAGGGGTACGACATATACCATGGGTGCACTTTTGTGACTTTCTTTAAGAATCTGGGGCCACATGTAGGTAGGTTCAGATTTGCGACCCGCAAATTGCGAGTCAGAGCGAGTCGCAATTTGCGAGTCGCAAATCCAAATGTAGGATGGTGTCCCTGACACCATCTGTGATTCGCAAGGGCTTCGCAAATGCCCACCTCATGAATAATCATGAGGTGGGTCGCAATTTGCGACCCCCTTGCGAATGGCGGCCCTCACAGGGATGGTGGCCTGCTGGAGACAGCAGACCACCATGTCTGTGACTGCTTTTCAATAAAGCAGTTTTTTTTTTTTTTTTGTAATGCAGCCCGTTTTCCTTAAAGGAAAACGAGATGCATAACAAAAACAAAAAATGAAACGTTTTCGTTTCATTTTTTCAGAGCAGGCAGTGGTCCGTAAGACCACTGCCTGCTCTGAAATTTTTTTTACAGTGACATTCACAATGGGGAAGGGGTCCCATGGGGACCCCTTCCCTTTTGCGAAAGTGTTAGCACCCATTTGAAATGGGTGCAAACTGCGATTGGTTTGCACCCGCGTTCGCAGAACAATCCTACATTGCACTGCGAGTCGCAATTAGAAAGGAAACACCCCTTCCTAATTGCGAGTCGCAAACCCGTTTTGCGATTCGGTAACCAGGTTACCGAATCGCAAAACTGGGTTTGTGCATCGCAATGTGCTTTTTGCACGTCGCACACAGCGAAAGTCGACGTTTGCGTCATGCAAAAAGCTGCCTACATGTGGGTCTTGGCCCCTAATTAGGTCTGGTGTTAACAAAGACATTTTGTTTTTATTAAACTTCTATTTCTCTCTCTTTCGGCTGGCTTTGCTGTGAGTAATTGCATTCTGCCCTTCCACAAGGAGTAGTTTTGTTCAGTGTCAGGAACTACAGTGGCAATCAGTGACGTAACGAAACTGGAGAGTGCCCCTTTGCAAAGAACATGGAGGAGCCCCCTATCCAGACTCACTCAGGGCAGGTGCTGTGCTGAAGGGGCCCCCTGGAGGGCGGCTGCGGGGCCTTTGTTATGCCACTGGTGGCAAGGTGTGCTTTTAGAGTTCAAAAACGTTTTGGGTTTTTTTTGCCAGTGTTTGTTAAAATGTTAAGGGCCTGGTAGCTCCCACAACCATAAAGTGTTACAAAAGCCATGTCAAAACAAGACACGCATTGATGAAACTAGAAGACTTATAAAAATATGTCAGATCAGTTGGCTTTGTCAGTGTTTGTGTATTTTCATGCTTCCCATAATCATGTTGAAAATGGTTACACTGATTTTCCATTAGAAATATTTTTGGGAAATACTAGCATGCATCAAAACATTTTACTAAATGACACTTCATTTGCATCTAATCAGAGAGCATTCTGGGAGCATTATACTTAGCCTCATAGCCTAAACTTTTCAAACATGTGTATACACGTTTTTTTTTTTTTTGTACTGGAACCAACGTCAGTAGTGAAGTGTGACCTTAAAACATTTATTTACAGCACTCACCCTAATAATGAAGGTTTTCAAATAATGAACCATAAATACAAGTTTGAACAGCATTGTCTTTCGGAAACACATTACCTCAACTGCAGAGAGTTCCACTCTCTGTAAACAGGCAGCCAGAGGGTTTGTGCTGCAGAGGGTTGGGCCTACTTGTCCCAAGGACAAAGTAAACATAAAAACTTGTTGCCCTTGACCCCAAACAAGATGTCCCGGGCGTCGGGCGATAGGAATTCCACATCCCTGAGCAGTACAGGTTGGAAAATAGAATGGTTCAACGTAAAATAAAGCTTCAACGCATAAAAGTTGAATATTATGGTATTGATGATGTGTAGTTGACCCTGAGCACACTGCAAAGGGTATATCCTGCATCAGCAGATACATGTTGGAAATGTGTCAAAGATAGGGACACTTTTATCCACATCTGGTGGGAATGTGAAAAAAAAATTTTCTGGAATGAGATCCTTAGTCGTATTGAGTTATTACAGGAGTAACAATGTCTACGGTCCTGTTGCATTTAGAGAATGGTTAGGAGATATGGAGGAAAAAACAAATAGAATTGTTCAGTATCACCTCCACGCAGCAGCCAAACTGCTATTCGAGTTGTTTTTTGGAAGAAACAGCAGGCACCGACGTAGGTTCTTTAGATGGACTGTCTGTGGCATATACTTGCAGTCAAAAAGCTAGCCCTCGACATTCAAATATCCAATGCCAAATTGAAAGAAATTGGTCCTCAGCGATATAATATATGGCAATCATTCCTGAAGTCGAAAAATGCCATTGAAGGTCTGTGCCATTCATTTGTTTGACTATACTTTAGAAAATGACAATGGGAACCTGCCTGTGTCCTGATTGCAGGGGGAGCTTTGGCACCCAAAAGACAGTGTTAAGCATATATCCATACTGGGTCATATGAGCGATGCAGGTGGCAGAAATTGAAACTTTGATTATTAGGGCTTGCTCAGATAGGGGAGCTTTGAAGTTCTTTTTTTGAGGGCAATCACATATACAATTATATCAGTTCGGGAGGCTGATTCAAGAAGTCCACTTTTCAAATATTCTTTTTCAAACCAATAAGGGATGTGGCCTTTGATAGTTCGAACAAGCCTTCAGCTTGCATATTTTGAGCCTGTAGATTCTTGTATACACTGTTAAATTTCCTATGTATAATGTAAGAAAGTTAATATTCTATTAAGGACAAAGATGTGGTCACTTGACCCTCCCAAGTAAGTTAAGAGCTGGTGTATAGTGTGCCTTTAGATGTCATATGAGTACTTTGTCAGCTAATGTTAGAATGGTCTAAGCTGTAATGAGGATAAAGAAACAAGTCTTAACGTACTAGAGGAACAGTTAATTGGATGTGATGCATTCATCGGTGGACTGCGGTAAGTGTGTCACACATCTGTAGAAGGCAGTACTGCAGTTAGTACCTAGTCCTCAGCCAGTAAGTAAATGTAACTGATGCGAGTTTCAGGTTGAACGACTGAGTCGAGCAGGCGTGGTGACTTTACTTAGTATTTTGTAGCAATAGCTAGACACTGATGAGTTATGTAGTTACACACTGAATGTTACTCCAGTTATACTGAAATGTTAGGATTTCTCTGTGAGTGGGAGTTGTATTATTTTTGTTAGTACAGGAGGCATATCTAAACATGCTATGTTCTTGAATAACGTGGCAAAGCTTTTAGTAGCTTTTTATTAAATGCACCTAGACTGCTATTCAGATGTATGCATCCTCGTTATTCTAAAAAAGAAAGAGAAAATAGGGATAAAAATTTCCCTACCATGGTAAGGAATTCTTGTGAATGAGTAGGGGAGTCCCAAATAGTTTGGAAATATTAGTGACATCCAGAAGTCAGGAACTAGGTTGTTATGGACAAAAGAAGGTCTTCTGAGGAGCAGCTTCTACCCTCTCAACCAGCCTCTCTTGAGGGGCAAATCAATTCTCACAGTGACAGAGCCAACATTTCCTCACCAGTTCAGGCAGATGAAAGCAGGGAGTGCTTTGTATCCACATTCTTACCCTTCTTCATACATATTAATGAAACAGAAGTTTGGAAAGAAAACATTGGTAAGAAGCCCCTGAGAGGCAACTAAATACATTGTTCATCATACAAGCCCAAGACTCCAGCGCATGAAACCTAAGCTTCACAAATGTGTCACTATGGTGGTATCCTTCTCTTATAATATTTCGCTTAGCTCCTCCCCGCTTCTTAAACATACTTGTGCTACTTTGCGTTCTCACTATTTACTTCCAACTTCACTTATTCCTCTTTTCTGAATTCCCCTATTTGGCATAATCGTCTCATCACTATCAATAAAAAACCCTTATTTTGGAAATCCTGGCGACAAAGAGGCGTAGTGTGGGTCAAAGATTTATTCTCCAATTATACTCCACATTCATTTTCACAATTCCAACTTCTATTTCATTGTCCTAATTCATTTATGTCTAAAAATCTTCTTATTAATGTTATTCTGGATGTGCTTTTTTCATTGCCTTCCCTTCCTTCTTCTTCAGAATTACCCTTTTCTTTGTCCTCCGTTCTATCCTCATTTTCTAAGGCATCAATTATTTATAAACTTTTTCAAACTTTTTTTGACATGGCCTAAGTCTAAAATTGAATCTCAATGGGAATTGGATTTGGGACATACCTGGACTATTCCCTTCTGGAATAAGATTTGGCATAGATGTTATAGAATATCTAGATCAGCTTCTACCACACAGTCACTTTTCTTTCTTTAGCATTTTCTGTATCTTCAACTTCAAATTGTTGGTCTTGCGATAGTCCAAAAGGAGACCTTATGCATCTCCTCTTTGAGTGCCCTCCCACTGTCTCCTTCCGGAGAAAAGTTTACATTCAGCTTACCTCCATTTTTCATTTGCAATCCCAGTTATCTCCCTCAGTGCTTTTTCTAGGTAGCCTCTCTGCCAACATTGTTTCAGATGATGATAATATAAAGTTGTTGGATCTCATGTTAGCTTTAGCCTTTCAGCAAATTACTCTTAATTGGAAAATGTCATCCAACATTTCCTACCAGGCTTGGTCGCATACTGTCTGCCACTATCATAGACTAGACATTGCTTTGACCTCTTTATGCTGTCCCTCCATAGCTAGAGATCTTTACTGGTTACCTTTGACTGATTATTTGAATGCTGTTGCTTACAATTCTACTAATTGTACATTATCTGAGAATTTTAAGCCGCCATGAATTGATTGTTATCTCTGTTTGTGATTGAATCTAATTTTAGGTCATTTTATGCTTTACTCAATATCACTGTTTTTTTAGCTTTTCAGTACCATTCTGTCTTTTTTATTTTTCATTGGTCTTGTTCCGTTTTTTATGGTTTTCCCCCATTTTACACTTTAAAATGTTAAACAGCTTTTACAATTCCTTTCAAGTTTATTTAATTTTCGTTGGGACAGATATCTTGTATTGATATTATGAGATCCATATGTATTTTGATTTTAATAAAGCTGATTTACCTTTAAAAAAAAAAAATGTGTTACTAGACCTTTGTCGGGCACAATATGAAAGTATTTATATACAGATTCTACCTTATATCCTCAAACTAAATTCCAGTCCTCACAGATCACCAGAGTTCAGACCTGGTACGAAAACATAAATAATAGGTTAACGTATCCACCCTCTAGTTAGGCAGTGGGCAACTCTAGTAGGGTAGGAATATCACTTTTCACTAACGGTATTATGCAGAGCAATATATAGTGTATTCTAAGCACCACGCTCACCCGCACAGTGTGCCTCATATGCAGACAAGCAGTGTGCTCCGGACAGTATGTTCACACAAGAAGTTAACTATCATGCCAGTCATATAATGTGTTCCAGGCACCAAGCTGATATTTCTCGTGAACACTGTAATTATACCACTTTAACTACAAGTCACAATACACTTACCCCCTGCTAAGTGACCACCTTTAGTATTTCTGTATGAGGAAAACTTCATAGTAGTTGGTACATCAACACTTCATTAAAATAACACATACGTAATGCCTTAACATACGTTGAGGGGCCAAACCTCCAGAGGCTACAGCTCCTCAGGCCACTGTGAGCCACAGTTGATAGAGAGAGATCGCATCCATGGCAAAAGTGTACTGTACTGTTCTCTGCAGCACCTTCCGATTGCACTTGAACACTTAAATAGTTTGCATAACCCCATGTCACCCACTAAAGAACATTTGTCAAGCACTAATTCGACTGTTTATTCATGTATTTATTTATGTATTCATTTATTTTTGTTGTTTTACAGGCCAGCAACTGCAAACTGATCGTGGTGACCAGAAATAGGTATCTCACCACTAAAGGCAAACCATAATCTCAGTAGCACTCTTCTCCACGTGCTCCCAATCTGAAACACGGTCTGACCTGCCTGTAAGCAGTTCTTCAAAGATCCTTATCCTGTAAGCAATTCATCAGTTGTTTGTGTTGTGCACAAACGGAAGGCCACGCCACCCAGGCGTTGCCACTTACGCAAATGGCGAATATGAACCCTCTGCCCCATGTGCACAATGACGTCTCCCAGAAACTGTGTGAAACTCATGACCTCTGTGCTGAAGAAAGAAAGTTAATGGCCCTCTCAAGAACACGCTTGACAGCTGATCTCGTAAGTAATCTATTTTACAGCTAAACACAAGTCATATTATTTTAGTTTCAGATTGAAATAATCACACTGACCACTAGCTAAGGCAAGGATGATTATTAAACGTGCATACACTTTCCGAACAACAGTTACAAATACGTATTTCTTCAAACATGTTCCTCTTGCAGCCTATCCCAGCTGATGATTCTTGTTCTCAGAATTGCTTTCAGCAACATTTCTCACTCACTAGCAACGCAACAGCCATCCACAAATCATTACTCCCCAGCCTCCTTTCTCTTGCAGCTAGCGATAGCCCTCCTTCTTTGAGCACCAATAGAGTTTTTGCCTGTCACCACAAGTGTAACCATAGAGTATGTCGGATATATAGCCAGGATTCTGGATACTTGTGTGTGTGGAAATGACATGTGCTTTCTTCAGAAACTCTGTTAAAAGATGAAGGAAGAATGTTCCACAGAGTAGCATCTAGCCTGCATAATCAGTCTATCTCTGTTGGCTTGTCAGTCCTCAAAATGACTACTTCTACACAATACATTTATTTCTTCTGCCCAGGCTGGGCAGCATGTTTAATACCATGCTAGTCTATAGTGTAATTCAAGTTTGCTTACAGGAAAGTGATCTCTTTAAATGTATGTATATTGAAAATTTGAATAGCTGAAGCCTGAGAGATGATATCATTTATTTTGGAGGGGTGAATGTTTCTACCACTGGGCAGCATACTATTGCTCAAATGCCCACTAATTCGCATTATGTTGATACTTTGTGGCCCACGCCTGAAATGGGCATTAATTTATCATATAAATTATAAGAAATCTTTAAAGAGTATAGTTTCAGAAGATAGTTTGAAAGCTAATACCTTCCTGGCACAAGCCTACTTTGGAGTTTGACTCATCACACTGCATTTTCGTGGTTGCCAGAGCAGCAGAAATGACGAAGAGTACATGTTTTCTCAGTTCTATAAGTAGTTTAATTTACCAAGTTATATTAAGATATGAGAGAAGGCGACTTCTCGCTTTCCACCTTCCCGAACCCTTTTAGGATATTCACTTGGTAGTTGCCACTGTCTCTAGTCCCAGATTCAGGAATCTCGATAATTTCTTCGGCTTGCTTGGTTTTCATAAGATGGTTGACTGAAGGAAGCCCACTTCCAACTTGACTTGTGTTTTTTTTCTTTCACTCCTATTTGGACTCCAATTCTGGGGCACCACAGGTTGTTGCACAACTAAGCTTGACCCGATAAAGCAACGTCTTGCTTCTAGACCTTCCATACAAACTCCTTCATCTGAAATTACTTTTTTTCTATTCTGCATCTGTCCAAATTGTGTATTCTTTCTCCGATATCTCTATTAAGTCCGCCCTCCATGCTTTGATTAAAGTCTCCCACCCAAGAATGACCTATCCTTAGTTTCTCATGGCCACTGTGATGAACTCATTGAGTCTGATTCTGGGTATTGATCAAAGCCATTGTATTCCAGGAGCACGGCTTTTAAAATGTTCAAAAAATAATTGCAGCTCCATAGGGTGTCTTGTCTGCTGCTGATTATGTTTCTGAATTGTAATGCTTTGATCATAACTTACCTGAATGTGTTTTTTTTTTTTTTTTTTTTAAGTGTTTCCCTTCAGGAACACTACCTAGGTTAGACTCTTTGTTTGGAATACACTGTAGAACATTTAATTTGGGGAATGTAGTCAGCTGGCATTAAACATTAAAACCTTCAATGGTGCACTTATTTCTCAGTTTGTTCCACCAGTTATTCATAGCCCTATCTTACCTCGAAAAGGCTTCTATCAATGGGGTTCTGTCCATCCCCTGGACCCAAGCTCTCTTTAACACTATTTAACCTAATACCTACTTTAACTTAACAAACATTACAGAAAGAACAAACATATATAGAACTCGGTGTTCGAAGCTTAATATCCTCAGATATTACTAGCAGCACTTGTCTTTCTTGGGCTTTCACCCACGCAGCCCTTCCTTCAGATAAGCCCTTAACTGGGTATTGATGTGTACAGTCTGCTCTCACTTTTCTTGTACTTCATCTCTTACCTCAGACCATCTTAATGTGTAAAGTACAATGCTCATTGGAGACCTGTGCCATAGCCAATACATGCACAAGAGTGTCCATCTCCATATTCAGCAATTATATTGCTCTAATGATGTTCCTTTTCTCCCAGGTTTTTGTCTCTGCATCTGCCACTGTTCTTTTGAAGACCTGTGCACATCACTTTGTTCTTGATTAGGGAACAATCCTATATTTTCCCCTTGCTCGAAACTAATGAGTAATGTCCCCTCATACACTATGGTTCCAAGATTAGTTTTATATTGCAGCTGGAAATGAAGTCAATAGCATTTCCCCCGTTATAGAGTTCTTGCCAAGTTCACCTGTAATCTACTTGAATGATTCCTGTTTTGCTAAGGTAGAGGGTGGCGGCTTCAAGCAGCACCTCACTTCCCTGACATTTTGGCTACAATGTCTAGCAGGCAATTCATTTAGCTCTTTCTGTGGTGGCTGAATCTGTGTACTCTTTAAGTGTGACCCTGTTTCCCTTCCTTCATGTCTTAACTCCCAAGAAAATGCAGTGTCATGTTCGTAATGCTGTGCCAGAATTCTGCCCACAGGCCTGAGGCACACACATGTTAGAAGGTGGCTCCATGTTTCATCTACATGGAGGGGCCTGTTGTTTTGCAGGCTTGACAGGACAATTAAGGGCTTTGTGAATCCTAGCATCAAATGATGTTAGGGGCTATCAAGCTGTCTTGGTCCTGAGCTTCAGTCGTGTCTGCATCTTGGTGTGTTGGCCACACCCCCTCCAACCCCAAATAATCTAATTTAAATAGACCAGGTTCAGCATCGCCCATGCAATTCACATTATAAGCACTGTATAATAAAACAGGGTCAATCTGTTCTTGTACAGTTTGTATGTCTATGATAAATGATCACTATGCGAGAGTAATAATTGATTAGAGTGACCATAGAGTTAGCACCTATGGAAAAGTGTGTTTCGGAATAAGGTAACTAGTGGTGAAGAAAAGAATGAGTGAAGGAGTATGGAAGGAGCAGTGGTGTTGGAGATATACTAGCTGTGATAGTCTGGGAGGGAAAGTGAAGTATATGTCTGGCGAGACTGAGAATGAGTGTGGAAAGGAGGAGGATAGCGGGCATGGCGAGAGAACCATCTTGTTCAATTCTGAATGTTATGGAAAAAAAACATCTCACTTTGTTAGCGTTATGAAGTATTAACCTTCTGTTTTTTTTTTTTTTTTCTAGTGGTCTCCCACGGTGGAAGAGAAGAGCTTGCTGGGCAAGCAGTTCTACTCCTTGGAAGAGTTTAGCAGTTTTTTCGACACGTTTTGCATAGATTCTAAAGCCCTCTTCTTCGTCAAGCACTCCACCTCCCTTAGCAAGTGCAAGTGGGCGAGTGACCCACCGTCGCCTGAAGTGGTGGAGGCCCTGAAGTACAACTCTCTGCGTCTTGTTTGCAAGGAATTTAATGCCAGCACCAGGGTGGATGCGTAAGTAGGTTTTTCTCAAATGCATACATTGATTTCCCCTGTGGGAAAGTAGAGGGGTAGTCATGCTACTGTGTCCATTCGAGGCAAAATAAGATGTCCATGGAGAGTGAAGGGGTAATAGATGATCCATGATATGTAGAGGGGAGAATAGGGGCATGGGTGTTTTCAGTGAGTTAGGGATTCATGGGGCATCCAGGAAAGGCAAGAGGGTAAAAAAGCTAATATTGGGTGCCAATTGATTAAAAACCATCTGTCCAATGGAAGATCCGAAGATTTTCTACATATGTATATATTAAACACAGTAGCACAAAGTAGTACTGGTCATAGAGAGCTGATCAGGCACTATAACTAGACTCCCAGTTGTCAGCAATTTGTGACAGTCACCCACTGTTCAAAGTCAGACTTGTACACAGTGCCGTTTTGCTCAAAACCTACCCTATACATATTTTAAGAGAACTTGGTATAACCTGTCTGTTTCATGTAACAGCAATCAATCCTGGTGTCAGAGTTGCACAGAATTTCTGCACAGTACTTTTAAAATGCAGGGAGGGGAACACCTGGAGTTGCATGCAATGGTACTGAATCTGGCAAAAATTATTTGTTTGACTATCTTAACCTTTCGTGAAGTCCAGAATCCTGCACCCTCACCTATCAATAGATTAGGAAAGTGGTCTCCATAAAGTGCTCAACAGTTTCACAATTATTATTTCAACACCACCTGCTTCTGAGTGGAGGATATCTACCATCATGCCAAAACGTCTTAGGAGCAGGCATCAAAAAAGGACTTCAGCATATAGTTGCAAATGAAACCACTTAACTTCGAAACTAGCCAGGCATCCAAGCTCAGCACTGAAAATGTTTCAGTTTTTCTAAGCTGGATTGTTACCAGCATTAAAGAAAGACTAAAATTTCTTTCAAAGAAGTACGTTCTACACAGTACCCATACAGTTTGGAAAAAAACGAAAGGATAAGATACAATGGCTAAATCACACACCATGTCACCAGTGCAGGATGGTTAAGATTGTCGCGTAGGCTCTCATTATTCTAATGAGACTACTGGATTTTGAGCAGCAGAATCGCCTGCGGTGTGGGAGACTGAGTCTGACCCACTACTGGTGATATCTGCCGCTCTAATCCGGGTTTTGCTCCGGCTAACTAGCAGTGCCTCATCTCTACCCGAGGGCAAGGATGATTGGGCAGCCGAGCGCATGACATAATTGATTTCTCAGGGAAACCGTGGTCACTCAGGTCTCATCCGTTTCTCTCAGTTACATTAGTCTCACATACACAATGACAAATAGAGGCAGTATATGTTTCAATAAGGTGTTATTGAAGCAACTGCATCTTAGATAACAAAGATTGTACTGCAATAACCAGGACGATGCAGAATGACAAGATTAAAATTGTGACAAGGAGAGTAAAGCATAGAAATAACGCTACCATATTGTCACTAGAGTCAATAGACTGATTCCTACCTAGTGTTCTAATAAAGCACAGCATGTTAAGCTCTAATTCTGCCCTTCAAGTTCCCCTGGGAAGATATCATCCCCCATACCTGAGCAAAGGCCTTAAGTCTGCATAAGCAGCTGTAGTGAAGCGTTCAGCAATCGGCATACAGTCATGGTTCTCCCGCTAGAATTTCCCTCTAACGAGTAATGGACATTGAAGTGTTTTTATAATAAAGCAGCTGATGTTCCGAGAAAATGTCCCTGCATAAGGATGTGTGTTTTTCTATGAATACCAGAGACAAAACTCATACCACGTTCACCGGCAACCCATCTTACTGAAGCCTTGAAAGAAGCACAGAGTGAACAAGAATGTCTTGTTTAAGAACATAGTGCTGGCCTAAGCAAAAACAGCTAGATAGAAAGAAATAAAACAAGACTGCAAAAGTGGCTATGGTAAGAATAATAAAACAAACTGAATAAAATATATCTAGGTTAAAGTACACAGCGGCAGGCCTAGTATTCTAAAATAACGTGCATGGAGCTATACCTAAAATGGCTACACAACAGGATGTCTCTCAACATGATTTTGATACCACCCTCGTGCTATACCATACAATGTTGTGAGAAAAGGATGACTTGTAGTATCACCATTACAATCAAAGGGCGCAAGGAAGAGTCTCCTGGAGACAGATTTTACACTGTTTTCTGTGTAGTACCATAAGATTTACAGAAGAGATGTGCAGATGAGGTGGACTCCATGGTTTGAGTTGTTAACAAGAGTTGCACACCTGTATGGGTATCAGTTAGAGGAGGAAAGAAAAATATTCTTGTGTCCTTGTCAAAACCGGCTCTTCATTACAGACTAACACTAATATTCTGACCATACTACACAGCTCTGACAGATTATATTTAAGACCATTGTTAGGTTTGTGATCATGAGATAAGTCTTCCACCTTTCAAGTTTACCAGACTAAGGGTCTGATAACGACCTTGGCGGAGGGGGATTACTCCGCCACAAACGTGACGGATATCCCGCCCGCCATATTACAAGTTTCATTATATCCTATGGAATTTGTAATACAGCGGACGGGATAGCCATCACGTTTGTGATGGAGTAATCCCCTCAGCCAAGGTTGTAATCAGGTCCTATATCACTCATCTTCCCCCATTCATTTCACCAGAGTCACTGATGTAGGCAAAGTTGTTCATCATATAATTTAAAATCCACCTCCTCAATTAATCTGACCCTAGATGGTTTGGTGCCCGCTACAGCCCCATTTCTATTGAGGAAATTTCTGGGTACAAGAGAAGCATGAGGAACAGTCAGGGGTGCTAGAAACCGTAGGCCTACAGGGCTCAGGGTCAGGTGAGGCTTGACCAAACATGGTCTCAGTAGAAATGTCTAGTGCCAAGTTCCACTGGATACCTGTACACAGGATTCCATAATTCTGGTTGATCTCCTTTCTGGAGTACCAACCTCTGTTTCTCTGCAGTTGCCTGTGGGCCCACCATGAACCTTTGGATTATCAGGAGAAATGCTAGCTCTACTGATGGGCCACGGATTTCCATGGTCTGCTAGATTTTGCCTAAGTCAAGTATAGCTTTTTACTTTAGGTTCAGCTGCTGTGTTATTACCAGGGCCATGGCTTTTACCCTGTAAAGGAACCATTCAGGTCTTTATCCTAGAAGCTGCTGTTGGTGGTTTCACTTCAAGCCTGGACCTGGCACACTATGGCCCAGTGCTACAAATACCTGTTAAACCAGCCTTGTTTTTCTGGCCTAGCACAGCTACAGGGGGCTTGCACACTGAGTTTGAGTATGGAGTGGAGATGGAAGTCAAATGTTTCTACCCTTTTTCAACAGGAGTATACATATATCTTTATCCGGACACGTTGTTGAAATCAAAGCTGAGATACTCTGTTTTTTCTTTGATATTCTTCTACACTTGATTGAAATGCTTCTTTTTCAGTCATAATTAATATTGTTCCTTATGGATATCAAATTTTACTATAAAATAGATTAATTCACAGAGCAGAATGAAGGGTGGCAGCCTTTATTAAAAGTAGTGTTTAGATTACTGTATCCCCTATAACCTCAGCAAAAGACACTAAAACCGGTTTATAGTCTTACCTGTCAATTCCTTCACAATTTCAATATTTTTGACCTGTTACCCCACCTACACACTTGAGTTGTTTCTGTTCACTTCTTTAATTACATTCAGCTCAGAATTAACGATGTTGGCAGTTTTAGCTGCTGGGCAGACCAACTACTGCGTAACCCGAAGGCCAAATAATATTCAGATCCATTAGTGTCTTTAAATATAACCCAAATATTCAGAGACCAACCCATTTATAAGGGATCGTATCTGGATTATTAATACAGTTATAAGTAATCTCCAGATACTTCTGACAGTGGTCTGACTGTTTTATCATTACATTTTGAATCACTGTATCCTGATTCAGGGTTGTCACAAAAATAGATCATAAGCTTAACCTACAATGGAATATGGTTCATACCGAGGAATTTATTAAAATCTTACGTAATTCCTCCTATATTCCAAATAGGTTAGCTGAAGCACAAGCATGCCCTTCGAGTGTTGGCTGCACTTTGCAGTCTCAAAATTTATGATAAACAGTATGAAACATTTCCTTGGTACTCCCAGTAAATAGAAAGTCAAAACAAAATTGCAACAGAAGCGAAATGGAAAACAAACAAAAATGAGGGAGCTGAACTATAGTGTAAAAAGAAATCACAAATTATAAGCACAAGATTTTTTTAAGCACTAGACTCACTTATTATTCAGACACAATCATTTCTGCAAAAAATGGCCTGATATGCACTGAATTTCACAAGAGATTTCCCCTTCTAAGGCGGCCTTCAGTGAACAACTAAATAACTATTTTTCGTAAACAAAAATTCTCTGCGAGGAGGGGGTGAAGCAAGGCCAATTTCTTTACCCACCAGTGAACTTGTGCTTAATACAAAAGTGCTTACGGATTTCTTTCTAAAATGTATTTATTTACAGAAGTTTCAGTAGCAAAAATAGTTCACAGAACGAAAAGAGGAATCATACTTGGTGATGGTAGTGCCATATTGTAACACTTTCTACATTTACAAAAGCAAGTAGTCAAATAGGCAATAGTCACAGCAGCAGTAGGTAATAACATAACCATCAAAGTATCTACACACATCTGACAATGATTCAGCCTCTTCTTCAAGCACATACTCCCTGGAAGAAAGCATCCAAACATCACACAGGTGCAATAGGTGTGTTATCGTAATATTAAGTAATTCATTCAGTGCAGACCAGATGTCTTTGGAGATTACATGGAGTAATAGTATTCTAATTGGTCATTACAATAAATTATATCCAATAACCAATCTTTATCTGTTGGTGAGTGGCTTCTACCCTAGAAACATGCCACTCTTATTTTAACCAGCAAGAGAGCCACACACAGACACACACCAGATGTGGTCCTTTAGGGAAAGGGGATGTGTAACCTAGCAGCAGCTTCAGTGGTGATTATTGTATTTCCAAGTACAGCAGTGAAAACCCATCTTGGAAAATGTCAACCCACCAGGCAAGATGTATTAAGTATGTGTGGGGATTACGGCATTTCAGGTAACTTGATTTCTCCACCAACCCTCTTTTTTGGAGAAGCACAGGGGAGCTATAAAACCGATGCAGAAATTTGAAATGAAGTAGACGCAACCTATTACTAGGGGAGAGTGCTCCAGTCTGTGTGCAACAATAAAGCCAAGTCTAATCCTATAGAGCAGTTTGGAGATCATGTTCCCATTCCTCCCTTGCACAGTGAGCTGCGAGTGGGGCTTCAGCCTGCACAGACCTATAGAGGTTAGTGACAATCTGTTTGTTAGTCGTAAGGGTAAAGGTAAGGATTAAGGAGAACATTTGCATGGCTTTGGTTCCTGCAGGAAAGATAAGAAGACTGCCTTGCATGTTACCTGTAGTCTATAGTAAAGGGAACTGTCCATGGCCATAACATTTTATCTGTTAGCAGTATGGTGGTGGGCAATGAATGTGTTGAATGGGAACAGGTCAGCCAGTGTTAACAAGCCCCTTTGCTTAAGTCTGTCACAAATTACCTTGTCCTTAGTGAGCGAGTATAAAGGGTACTGTGACATAGACTGTTCAGGGGCATACAGAATGGGGCTTGCAACTCTCTTATGGAGTTTGTCCCATGCCAGTTGAGTGCAGGCTGAGGAATTGATTTTGAGACTATTATGCAATGGGCACTGTCCCGGGGCTACCATCAGTGGTACAGGAACCAGTATATCCAGTTCAAAGGCCACATGGGCCATAAAGTGTTTGGGTGTAGCTAGTAAAACGCAAACTGCTTGGGCAGTTATACAGAGGTAATATAACTCAAAATCCAGCGCCTCAAGGCCACACTGGTGATGTAGCGTCAGCATCTCCCATGTGATCCTGGGGTGAGCACCGGCCCACACCAAGTCAATCATGAGCAAGCTCAATTGCTTGAAAAAGTATTGAGTAAGTGAAATAGAAATATGGATGAATAGGGTCAACAGGTGGGGAAATATAGCAATTTTAATAAAGGATATTCTTCTGGATAGTGAGAAGGGGAATGACCATCATCGCTTGATCCAATCTTCTGTTTTCAACATTGCTGTGCCATAATTCTCTGATAAAACATATATTTTTTAACTTAGGTAATCCATATGCCCAAATATTTAACTAAGGAAGTGCACCAAAGAAGAGAAAACTCCAGGCATCAAAACTGCATACTGGGAGTTAATGGAATATTGTAGACTTAGTCCAATTTATAGAGATGCTGGACAAGCGTTTAAGCACAGTAAATTCTCTTATGACTGGGGCCAGGTTCCGGTTCAGATCACAGAGGTACAGTGTGATGTCATCTGCGTATAAGGACATAATCAGGTTGCAGGAGGTAAAATTAATACCTCTGTGGGAATGGCATTGACTAATAATACAGGCCAGTTGCTCTAACACCAGTGCAAATAACTTGAGTAAGAGTGGGCACCCTTGACAGGTGGCTCTGTGAATTAGAATCGTGGCAGAGAGAAGTCGGTTCAGGTGAACTCTGGTTGTTGATCCATTATAAAGTAGTCAGGCCCATATCAAGAAAGTGGTTGGGATCCCCATTCTTAATATATAAAAAGGATATTCCACTCTAGGGAATCAAAGGCCTTGGTGGAGTCTAGCAGGACAGTCATGGCCTTCAAATCAGTTTGTGCATTAGGGCGAAACTACACCTCAGTTTGTGTGAGATGGACCTGCCTGGGATAAAGCTTGCTTGAGCTAGACACACCTTTTCTGGTAATAGGAGCAGCAGCCTACTGGCTGACACCTGGGCAAGTATTTTACCATTTGTGTTTTTGAGAGAGAGAGACCAGCCTGTACAATTCATAACGATCTGGTGACTCGCCAGGCTTTCGAAATGTGATTAGCACATTTTCCTGCAATGTTTGGGGGAGAGTACCCCTCACATGGGCCTCTTCAAAAACCTACAGGAGCAGCTGGGCCAGCAGGTCTACAAATGCCTTGTAAAATTAATTGGGAAGCCCATCTCCCCACGGTGCCTTGCAGGTACGAAGACCAGAGATCACCTCTTTAACCACTTCAAGAGTTAGAGGGGCATTGAAGTATTGGCGTTTAGTTCCACCTAGCCATGTCATGGTTATTCTATCTAGGAAGGCCTAGGGGTGGGGAGGCTTCCTGTGAGGTATATAAGTCAGGTAAAATGCACTGAACTCTCTCAGTATATGGTCATCTTCATAAAGCATGTCCCCATTACTATTTTTAGGTCTCGCCTGTGACGGCAAGTGCTATAGCTTGCAGGAGATATTGTTTCCTACAAATGGCGTGGAACCTGCCCATTGCGTACCATTCTTTGGCTTAATTGTCTCACTCATTTGCTGCCTCTTAATTCGACAGTATGTGCTGGCTTCACTTCCTCTTTTTTTGCCTGGGGCATGGGCCAAGTACTAATTTCTTCATCTTGATTGCTGTTCTTCCGAGTTGCTTATTCCTTTTGTTTGATGCATAATGGCATAGCAGTCGAATGATGACCCTTCTTATTTTCAAAGTTTTTTAATGATTGCTTATTGAATTCTTATTTTCGTTCGATGCATTCCTTTATCCTAGGTTTTCACCAATAATATGATTATGATGCACAGAGCAGTGAATAAACGGCTGCAACTCTTTGATTTCCAGAGTACACTGAACTGCTTATTCAGGGCCACCCGAAATTGGGGTGTAATTCTTATTAACTTTCTAGATGTGATGGCGCAAAGTGAGCGGCATAATGGGGCCCAAGTACTGTTGAGAATACCAAACAAAGGAAAGGAGCACCGGTCTTTAAAGCAGCAGTAGTTTTTGCCCTTTCATCACTTAAACAAATTTTGGCTTCCATACAGTCCACAAAGGTTAAATAATAATTATTTTTTTCTTTTAAATTCATTTTAGTTTAATTTTCACTAACAAACAAAACACAAGCAATTGGCATGTTAAATGATTAGAAAACCACGATATACAAAGCAAGTATGTATACATTTGCATGAGTGTCTCCAACACCGATAATAATTATTTTTTTTAAATAGTTTCCTTCAGTTGTATATAATGTCTTATCAGTTTTATATAATGTGCTTCTTCTCTCACCCTTGTGCAGTGTGCTTTTTCCCTCCCACCCACAAAAACTCCGTTGTCTGTATAGCTTCTTATATCCCACCCCCCACCATCCTGCTGCCTGTGTAGCTTCTTCCCTCCCCCCCACATTCTCGTTGTCTTGCCCCTCCCTCTACCATAAGAGGAAAAAATTGCTCTGATACGGCCAGCGATAATCGAGTAATATCATATTTTTTTTACTGTCCTGTTGCCTTCTTCCCATTGTCTGTTCTTTCCCTCTCATTGTCAGTGTTGCCAATCCCCGTGGATTGTCAGTGTTGCCCACCCCCACTCCCGTTGTCAGTGTTGCCCACCCCCACGCCCATTGTCAGTATTGCCCATCCCCACTTCTGCTTCCATTGTCTGTGTTTCCCACTTCAACTTCTGCTGTGCCATCCTTCGGAGACAGTTTCCTGATTGAGAGTGATGGGCTCTGTTTCAGCCATGCTAGTCTGTTAAAGGCACTGGCTCAGTGTGATTGACTTACTTCTGTTTCATCTTACCAAGGTCATCCAGACTTTATGGCCCTTCAGGGGCCCGAGTGTTTGTCACTGTTAACAAGCATGTCAAAGCCAATGTGTCTCACCTATGTGAAAGCTTTTAGCTTTGCCAAAGTGTGTTTGCCATCTGGTAAAGCAGTGTGGGTGCTGTGCAGCATGGCCAAACGTTATTTTAAAATGCTATGCGCTATGACATTGGTAAAAAAGAAATGTGTATAGCACTTTTTGAATAACTTTAAGCCACGCTACTCTACAACTTGGCAAAAAGACATTGGCAAAGCTAAACGCTCTTGCATAGTGCAGATATATTGGCTTTGCCAATGCCTGTTGATATTATGTCATGCGAAATTCCAGGTAGTCGCAGTAGTGCTACCAATGTTCTGCTTAGTCTTTCAACCTCGCCGTAAACTCTGGTCCTGACAAGATGACCCATCTGCTTAATTTCCCTGTCGGCCATCTCTGTGAACTCAGTAATTTTTGCTACAAGGTCTCTCAGTGTTCTGGTATCCTTAGTGAGTGCATAATCGTCCTCTAGGAAGTGTGATTCCCTCTCCAACCTGTTGAAGTGGTAATACAGGATTCTTAGAATGTCATATTGTTTAATGCATCCCAGGTCAGTCCAAACTATCAATGAAGTGTTAGTTAACTACTTTACCTTAAACAATGTCAGTCCTGCCCTCCTCTCTAAAGAGTGGATAATGCAGAGCCATAGGGGACAGTCGCCAGGAGAAGGCTTATGTTGAAGGGTGTTATATGGCGCCCACTGAAAGGTAGAAATGCGTATTAGGACAACAGAACTTCAGGTGGTCGGGCCTAAGTCCGTCTACACCATCAGGAAATGGCAGCCAAATTCTTAGCTAGGTCACAGTGCCTCACCTGAACCCCTTACCTTCCCAGGGTAACAGATGAATTCAGCAACCTTGAACATGTCCACTGTGACTCGCAAAGACGTTGTGGAAATAGATTTGACCCTTCCGTTGTTTACTTATGCATGCCCAGGGTAAACACAAGAAAGATATGAGTAAAGGTTGTCAACCCTTTATTGAAATTATACTTTTCTTGCATAGGGAGAATGACCTGCTATTATTAGGCAGAAGAAACAATACTAACATGGCGAACATAATAAATAATCCAACCATGGCAATATTATTTCTTTGTATCCCTACCTATCACTGCCTATACTCTGAGAGCATATCAGGTGCACCCTCTGCCTGATACAGGAGGATAGCTTGAGACCCCCATATGGGGATAGTTGAGCCAGGGAGCTAGCCTACAGTGAAGTTGGCAATCCTCTGCAAGATGGAAGATCAGTGTCAGCAGAGCTGCATACCAAACACAGGATTTGTTCCTGGATAATCACAGCCAGCATGCTCTTCTTACCCCTGTAGGTCAGTGCACTGCCTATATAATGAAAACCACACTGTTAGAGGTGCAGCTCTGAAGCAATGATATGTCTAGGTTTCAGGAGCTGTGTGCAGACAATGCAGGCATTAGAATATCTTGTTCTGTGTTCCTAGCCTTGAACAGAGTGGACAGATTACATTCCAAGAAAGACTTACTTTAAAAAACAGCATGTACAGTGTATTCTCAGAATAATATTGTGCAAGCTTAAAATGTGTAAAATGTCACTAAAAATGGAGAACCAAAGTTGACTCAGGAAGTCCTCATGACATGGGGTTGCTTCAGTCAAACAAATTCATAGTACAGTCTTAAAATCCAATTCTTCCATCGGAACTCATTTTGAGAAAATCATAATAACTCAGTCATTTAAATATGCCATGGTCTCCCATTTCTAAAGAAACAAAGCGTGAAGCTCTCTAGTTTTAAAAGTTTTCACCAGTATCATCATTATCAGTAGGTTTCAAAATCTCTGAAAATCATGTTGCCAAGCAACTTTGCAAACATCTTTGAAACCATCAATCAGATTTCCATCTTGCACATAGTACAGTAAACGTCTACCTCTCTATCATTGATAACCCAAATATTGAATTGGATCAGGGTCTGGTTAATGCCCTGATCTTATTAGATTTCTCAGCATTTTTCAATCCTTTTGTCTTTCTTTGATCAGGGTCAGATTAATGCCTGATCCTACTAGATTTGTCAGTGACTTTTGATACTGTTGACTATTTGAGACTACCTGGCCATTTTATATTGCTGTACTGTTTCCAAGCAACAGGCATCAATGGCACCACTCTAAAGTGGTTCTTACTTGTATGCTCCCAAGCCACTGTACCATGCACAAACACTTCCAGTTTGGTTGAGGGCTCCCCGGGGTTCGTCTTTTCAACATTTCTTTGAGCACCTTGATGAGACTTCTATTAAATGCAGGTATTGGAACAAACATGTATGCTGATGGTACGCAACTGCTGCTATAACGTGACGATAAACTCGCAATGCATCTCTATTTTCAGTAAACTATGACATTTGTTTGGAATTGGATGGGCAATAATTGGCTTAAATTTAATGGGAAAACACAAGTATTGATTTTTAAATGGTAAACATGTCCGTCGTCTGGATGCCTACTGTTGAGATGGATCCCTTAGCCTCTTACTTAAAATAGACAACGATCTCCCCACAGCTAACCAAATTTCGTCTGTAATTTCCGCCTGTACTTTCCTTCTCGCAGTGCGGAGAAAAATATTAACTTTCTAAACCAAGGAATGAAAAAGGCGAGCCTATTTCCCTTTCATCACTTGGTTTGGACTATGCTGACTCCCTTTAGACATGATCTTCAAATGATTCAAAATGCCTCTGCATGCCTCATTCTGGGCAGAACCTAGATTCTCTCATGGCTGCCAGTCACTTTCTCGCCTACATCGGTTTACTATAAAACAATATATTCAGTTTAAGACACTGAATTGTTATAAAGCTGTTTACGGCCATAACACCTTCTTTATTTGAAACCATCTTTAGAACTGTAATCCCTGTATAACCTTATGATCATCAAAAGCAATCTTGTCCTAAAATTCAATAAAAACAAGACTGGTGGTCTTCGCTTCTTGGTTTGTTCAGCCAAAGGTCGAAATCCATACTGGAAGCTATCTGCCATAAAACCACCTTCTGTGCTTTTAGTTATTCACTTAAATGCCAAGCTTATTGTGACTTAGGTGTGAATAAAAGCTCATTCTCTGTGTCCTCAACCATTTCTCCTGCTAGGTTCTTGGCATGCAGCCAGGTCCAAACGTCTTTTGCAGAGTGGAAGATGTGGCTCTTGTCGACATCAATCACACAGAGTTTTGCTGGAAACAGCAGGGCATATTTCAAGTTCACTTCGTGGAGCTGCAAGAGCATGTCTCAGTAGTTAAGTAGCCAGGCTATTATTAGTCGCGGTGGGGGCTGCCCCGGGATGCGGTGTGCCCGTTCAATGGACAAGAACTTCGGAATCTGCCCTCCAGCACCATCTCAGCAAGCCAGTTTTCAAGATATAATTCTGCGCCATTGTCTTCTGCGCGCTCTAGGAAGCCAAAGATGCTAACTTTATTTCGGCCAGACCATCCCTCTGCATCTTCTGCTCCGCGTTGAAGTGTGGCAACCTCAGTCTCAACTTGCTTCAGCTGATCCTGTAGATCTTGGATTGAGGGGTTCACCGTGGTGAGGGTGGATTCTTTGTCACCAACACTGTTGACGGATTTGCGATGGTCCACTCGCAACAGGTTAATCTCCAGTGAAATAGTGTCGATCTGGATTTCTAGGGAGGATGTCTGAAATAGCCTGTAGGACCTTATCAAATTTCAATTAATGTGTTTGCAGTGTGGCTTCGAGCTGATGTAGGCTATCCAGGGCTTTGTATGGGGAGTTTTAAGGGTGTTTATGCCTCGCACGCCCCCATTGTCATCGACTTAAGAGATCTGGTCTTCCCCATCATATTTGGCAGCTACCGGGCAGTTGAAAGAGGTTGTACGAAAAGTAAGGTAACCGGGCTTAGTATATGAACAGGAGACAAAGTGTGTCTGATTCGGTGCCAGGAAACAGGGGCGGGCGACGTAGTAAATAGCAGGGAAGTCAGTTTTCCCTTCCAAGGGGCAACAGTGTTGGCAATCTATATATATGTCGCTTGGATTCCTCCCTCTTCAGGTCTCATGTGGTCCTGCACTGTACACCCTTTCGTGTGAAATGAAAGAGCGGTACTTATCTTTTGACTGTGGGAAAGCCTCCAGTCTGTTGTCCCATCAGGCCCAGACATGGAAGAGGAAGATCTCCCAACATGTCGTACAGCCCTTCCAGGAGGGGCTCAGCCCCAGGTCTCAGGTCACCAGGATCTGTCAATAATATTGCCCTGTGCAGGACTCGGAGTTCACATCCAGTGTTGCCGGGGGAAGTGGGGAAGGATGTGAAGAGGTCTGTCAATGTGCTACCGTAGAGGCCGTCACAGCTTTCTTAATGCTTCCCCTCCCCTCGTTGGAGTTCAGCGGAGGCCGCCGTCACATTGTACCAGCCCCAACGGTGCCGCTCCACCACGCGGCCGCTGGCGTCTGCTCGAACAAGCATGGCTGCGGTGAGTAAGTTCAATCCCCGCTCTAGGGCCCCGAAGCAACGCTGCATCTCTCTCTGGTCACCCTGCGTTGAGGCAGTGTGATTTCACGCAGGACTAGGCTGCACGTTAACTCCACACGGCCTGCTGGCCCTTCGGCCTTCCTACTCACGGTCGCCCTCCGGCTGTCCCTCCGAGAGTGGAGCACAGCTGCTCAAAGCACTCTGGGGGTGCAACGGAGCAAGGTCCCCTTCCTTTGAGAGTCGGAGGGAACGGACGTCGATAGGTGTGGCAGGATGAATGTAGGGCTCACACTGACTTTAGTGCTTAGCGGTCTAACGTGGTCGCCATCTTTGCCACGCCCCATTTTTTCTCATTTACTGCATCTTTCAGAGTGCTCCATTTCTGGAAGCAGACCCTTAAATCTTGTTCTTATCTTGTCACATTTTCTGTGCATACAGAGAACAAATGTCAGGCTGCCTTCAGAGGGACCTTGATGTTTACTTTTCTTTCTCTGACTTCAAAGTGAGAGTCTTTTTTTCTAGCGCAACAACAAAGTTTAAATGTCTGTAATGAACTGTGCAGGCATTTCAGAATATCTCAAAATTATGAAAGTACAAATAAAGTGCATGTTTTGTAACACTGAAGTGTGGTGGAAACAAATAATACAATCAAAACAAATCAATACACTAAGTGATGATATTTCCACACATTATTATTTGTGTGCTGTATACTTTTATCAGTAAAAATGTATGTCTGTGCACGTGTAATGGTCATTTCAATTGAAAACGTGTTGTCTGAAATGGCAGTGAGCTACCACACCATGCATACGCCTCTTTACGCTACTCCACTATAATCTGCACCACTACTGGCTACTGCATTCTACTCTGCACCACTCCATATCGCTGCACTTTACACTACACCACTACGCTGCACTATTGTGCACCACTCTGCTTTAAGCCAGTGTGTTCTACGTCACTCTACACCAGCTGACACTAACTGTTGTCCAATGGTTCTTAGTCTTAGGAGTCAATCTGATTTGCAGGGCCATTTATACAAAATCTGATAGTTCTCAGACAGAGCTTGCAGGACCCAAACTGTGTGACCGAACTTGCCTAGTCAAGAAATCACTAGGCACTTCTTGTAACACACAGCAGCATATTGGTGTCCCCCTCCAATTTCCAGTGGGAAATCCTCACCAACTGCTTTTGTATTTGGACTGCAGTATATTGAGGTTAGAGCAAATGCTTAACAGCCACAAGCGGCTTCTTGGACTTCAGCATCAGGAAGCTAAGCTGAGTGGTTGAGTGCAGGTGTACAACACCAATTGGCCCAGTGAGAGCGAAAGGTCCACTATCAGGGAACAGGAGAAGGGTCTCCAAAGCCATATGGACTAAGATAGAGAACTAAAACTGGTTCAGCTACAGGTATGCCATGTAATCTTAGAAGAACAGGGGAACTGTCACAGTTATTCAACAATCGTGTGAATCAGGCGAAGGAGTGAATATCTGTAGAGGGCAAATCTTGAATAAGGATAAACCTATGCCCCAGGACAGAGGATATCTTCTTATGCATGGGGTGAAGAGTGCAAATTTGAAATTGTGCCTAGTAAACAGTCCTCTCTTTGTCCCCCAATGGATAAATAGCATGCAGACAACTAAATCCACCATTCTGACACACTCAGCCAATATCATATCTGCTTCAGGCAGGTGCTGGAGCCCAGTTTGACATCATGAGACACTTGTATATGGAGACTAGGCTAGGGCCTGAGGCAGCTCTGCAGCTTACAAGTGAAAAGGTATTGTTTTACCATAGAGTAAAACCGAAAACTGCATGAAATCCCTCAATCAAACATTCAGAATTCTTAAATAGGAGGCCCTGGGGAACAACCACAGCATGAGGGATGGGCATTTCTACTCACACTTTTACTTTCTAGTATTCCAGTTGTACAACAAATGAAGCCGAAGGTGTAGAGTGAGTTATTAGAACAATCTGTAGAGGGCATGAACATCATAGGTTTCTTGATGCCACACCATTTAAAGTGGAAAGAGAGGAGACTTTAAGAAATGGGGGTTGTTCATTTTCTAGGTTTATTAGTTTGTATTGCAAGACTGGAAACTTTGACTGGGCCAAGAATTGTGAGGGAAGTATTGTGTATGGGGGATTGCTGTACAACTGCGTATGGGCGCACACGCCTGCTACCCATGGCTACTGTTTAAAGTGTGCTTATATGGAATAATAGGGGCGTAGCTACACCAGCCATAAGAGATTAAATTTATGCATATCTCAGGCGGCGACTAATACATTTAGTATGTTTACGGGAAACTCACCTCACTAAGAGTGATTTGGATAAAGTGAGCAGACAGTGGGGCTGGCAGATATATGGCATGGACTATTCTGCTTATGCTCAGGGGGCCCTTACCGGGATTGCTCCTGAGGTCCCATTTGTGAAGGGAGGGTCTTGGCTGATGCCAGGTTCCGCTATGTAGTGGTGGAGGGCACCCTGGAAGGATGCCCTTATTTAATATCTGTCTACGCCCCTAACACTGCTCAGGCTGTTTTCCTGGACTCTCTGTCACCTATCATGCTATTATCACTACAGGCTTCGGTGATGTGGAGAGGTGACTTTAACTGTATACAAGATACAGACTGGGACCGGTCACTACCCCTCCCCTTACTGGGAACAGCCGGATACAACCCACAAAACATTTTCAACATTGGTCCAAGACCATGGACCTCCACGACATTTGGCAGATGGGTCATCCGGGAGAACAAGAGTACACTTATTATGCATGATTACCTGCGGGACGGTTTGCTTCCCACTCTGATTTCGCTACAGTGATGGAAACTAGAGCAACCGCTCCAGTTGGAAAAAAATTGTATTAGCTAACTGACGGATGGTGCAGGGCAAGACACTGATGGGTTCCCAGTCGAGTTTTATGCGGCCTTCGGTGACGCCCTTGCTCCTCGCCTTCTCGAAGTTTACAGCTAAGCACACGAGTGTGGCATTCTTCCTGATTCACTTCGAGAAGCCCTAATTATTGTGCTACCAAAGCCAGGCAGGGATCCCATGGAAGTAGTGTCCTACAGGCTACTCTCAACATTGACTATAAGATCTGAAGCAAAGTCCTCGCTAATAGACTACTCTCACTGTTGGGAGTTCTTCTTCAATCGGATCAAAACGGCTTTGTGCCAGATAGGGCCACGCATTTTAATATTAGGGGCCTGTGTCATGTAGTTGACACCTCAGTGGAAGGGCCGTGCCTTCCAGTGGCGTTTTCCTTAGATTTTAAAAAGGCGTTCAACGCGCTTAGTTGGAATTATGTACTTCAGGTCTTACAAGTTTTTGGCATGAGCCCTAGCTTCCTGCGATCAAGTTATTGTATACTATCCCAGAGGCCTGGGTCCGCACAGGCCAATGTATCTCACACTCCTTTAATATAGAACAAGGCACTTGTCAGGGTTGTTCTGTCACCAGTACTGTTTGCTTTGGCCGTATTGTCTCTTTAAATGCTGACGATGTCCTTATCTATTTACGGGACCATGCTTCAACGCTACCACACTTCTACGATCCCCTTGAACAGTTTGAGGATTTAACAGGCCTTGAGATTAATTGGGGTAAGTCCTGCATTTTTCCATTGTGGAGAGTCGAGCAAGGTCAATGCCACTTGCTGAGAGCGGCTGTCTTCCCCGGGCCTTCGATACTTTCCGATATCCTGGGGTGAGTGTGTGTATCATACAACCAAGAATCTCCTAGATGGTAATCATCGGAAAGCATTGACTTCTATACGTCAATCCATGCAGTTCTGGAAGCGTCTGCCACTGTCACCTCTGGGGAGAGCATTGATTGCTAAAATGTTGGCTCTCCCAAGGTATTTTGTTGCAGCCCGGCCAGTGCTTCCACCCACATCCTTCTTCGTCACCCTACATGGTTTAATATCGACCCTGATATGGAGTCAGGCACAAAAGAGGGCATCACTATCAACCCTCCATCCCCCTGGTTGGGGGCGGGGGGGTGTATGTGATTATGTGGTCCTGATTTGGAACTGTACTTTGCTGCGGTGCAACTCTAGTGGCCAATGAGGTTGTTAGCGGGTACTGGGTCAGAAGGGCAACATGATAGGGGTGCTTCTAAGTAATTAAGACCTTTTAGGATGGCTTTTCTCCCCAGACAAACCGGGTGGCGTTGCAAATGTGCTCCTATGTGTGGCCAAACAAACATGGAATTGATACATACATGTCAAGCGTGCTCTGCACCCTTACGCAGAAGTGTCCCAACTAGGCTCACTGTGTTGAGAGGGCAACCTGCTTTCTTTCCCCTGACATACAAGCTCAGAATGGTATAGGGACTGGTCTCTTTCTTTGTTATTCGGCTATAAGGGCGGGGATCACGAGTATCTGGCCCCAGGGAATGACCAAACCCCTGATGCATCTGGGACGCCAATGTATACTGGCACATGGCTTGAGCCGCAGGGCAATTTTGACCCTCTATACAGCACTTCACAACAGTAAGGTGGGCCCTCTGCCTCAGAGTAAGGCATGCTGGGAGGACTCCTTGTCCATAACACTTACTCTTCAACAATGGACCATGGCCCTTGAGCAAGTCCGAGTCTCCTGAAATGCACGTTTGAAATACACACAATTTAATTACCAGACCTATTTCGCGCCATATCGCCTCCGCTAAATGTTTCCCGGGACACAGCCCAGATGCCCCAGATGCAATCTGTACTGCGCACCTTTTAGTCACATGGTCTGGGACTGTCCCCTCCCCCCCCCCACTTCTACACGCCTGGGGTCAGGTAATGGAATTAATCTCAGCTGTTATAGAGGTCCAGATTTCAAGGGGACTCTGCCCCCGTCAGGACTTGGGACAGGTTCATCCTAAAATTGTCTGAGAAACTACATACACATGGGGATGATTGATAATATCCGTGGATGGCTACATATGTGTCCAGTTTGCTTCAGACCTATGCCTGAGCCACTGCTGCAAGCACCTGCTAGACGATGCTATTTTGCCTCTGATACACCTAACTCCATACCTTATAGGCAATATCTTTTACTAGGATCTTGGGTTTTGTGAATATGCACATCTTCCTCCCCCCCCCCCCCCCACACTTTCCCCTCTTCTCTCCAGACTTCTGCAAGAAAAATATGCATTTTCCTTGCTGATTCCCCCAGACAGCCGTTTGTTGCAAGAATGTTATATTGTTGTTTGGTAATACTATTTCTGTAATGTGATTTCTCTTATTGGTTTATCCTGTGCTTATCGTGATGTTCTGAGACCTTGCTTTCCCCAGGTACAATCATCTCTATCAACCCATATTGACTCTGAACTCTTGCTCAGCATTTGCTGCGACATCAGCTGTACTCATTGTCATTTGCTTTATTATGCTGCCTATGTATCATGGACTTTGCATTACTCCTCTGTGTATGTTTATAGACTGAAATGCCTATAAAGAAAAAAAAAAAAAAAAGTAAATGAGAAAAGGTCTTCCCGAGGGGCAAACTCAAGCTGGACAGCCTTAAACAAATTAAGCTAGCAAATATGAGTTACAAACCACAAAGCCAATGGTAATCAATGGGCGGAATGCATTCCCAGGGAAGCTTTCCAAATGTTCTCAAGATATCGTTAACAAACTAGACAGCTGCTCTGTCTGGTAGGCTTCGGCTTAATGAAAGAAATGAAATGTGTCCATTTCTAGCCTTGTTAGGTTGTAAAAACCATTTTCATTGTACGTGTGCTTTTTATCTTCTAAAGAAGCAGGCACATATATATTTTGCAAACTGCTTCAAGATCCCACACGTGTGGGACAATTCGGGGCTTATGACTTTGATGAGTATTTCCCTTGAAGAGAACTAGGAATACAGTTAAACATTTTCTTTACTCATACAAAGTTTGCTTTCTGGAGTAAGTAGTTTGCATGGTATTTAAGTATAATAAGAGGCTATCTAGGATTCCATATAGACAAAGCATGTGACATTTATACATTGCTTTGCCTCTTGCATACTTTTTATATATTTTTTGTATTAATTTATATATTTTTTATATATACTTTTTGCAATGGTAAAAAGGAAAACCTAAGGATATTAAACAAAACAATGTAATTGTTCATAACTGGAAATACAACAGATGGCCAGTAAGCACGATTGTGTATTGTAACTTGCACCTTTTAGTTGTAAAAAATAGTTTTAATTAAAGTATTTCACTTTCAGCATTACAAACATTCACAACACTTTTGTAGAATGTCACATAAGATCATTGACTGCAATCCTAATTTTCTTGTATTAGTGAAAAAAATTTATTCTAATCACCTAAAGTCAATAGGACTGTGATGTTTTCTGGTTTGCTTACTGATTTTCTTGTAAAAGGTCTCTCCCTTCTGGAGGCATGCTATCTTGTATCAGGGCAGAAACTGGATGGCACAGTTAAAGGTGCTCATGCTGTTGAGAAATGTATGCAAAAAGGCACAGTTGAAGGGCAGACTTTAATTTTCAGAACATACTCTGCATGGTGTCTACTATGTGAAACCCTTACAAAACAGAAGAGAGACTACCTTCTATTGAATAATAGTCCTTGTGGTCAAATCATATAAAATCCTAAATTGTATTTATGAGATGAAACCATTCATTAATGCTAGTTCTCTTTCTTAGGCTGTGAGTGATATTCACAACCGGTAGAATATGTGACGCTTAGTATCCCAGAAGACATTTCAAATGTAAACATTCTTAATTGGAAATCAAAACTAGCCTGCAGAAGGCAATGTTGCATGTCTTGTTTTTTCGTACCTTGAAAATAAATCTTACATGGTTTAGTCATAGTGATAGCTTTCAAGGCTCAGAATGAACAAATCCAAGTGTGTTCACCACCACCTTCAATAACTGCAAATTCAGATGTCGTTGTTATAGAACTGTGTAAAGTGCTTGATGTGTGTGTCCGTATATAAAATTCTTCAAAGGGTAACTGTGATGCCATTATATTTTGGAGTGAGTAAACAAGAGTATGTAAATTATGTAAGAGGAGAGTATATGTTTGACATGTAATATAACTGTTGTTAATTCCAGATTTACATAGAGAGCATACCTTTTTGATGTGGGAACAATCTGGTTATGCTTTTTTCACACTTCCTCAGGTTCAATAGTAGTTTTACATTTCTAGCCACATATGATGCTTGCATGCCCATGTTTGCAGGTATGCCACTACATACATGTACTTTGTGATGAAACACAACTCAATGATTAGTTGAAACATTTTCCACAATGGGTTTCTGAAATCTGTTCACACTAAATTCCAGTAACCCTTTATTACAACTTTTTTGCACCTTGTTCTTTAGTTTGAAATGGCATGTCTAAAAGAAACAATGTGAAGACTACATTTTTGTTTGATTACTACTGTGTTTTCCCTTGAATAGTCTTTTTATATGAAGGGTAATGAATGTCAGTGTGCACGTTTGTCCATGCCAAATAATCTTGATCTCACTCTTACCACAATTCCACGTATATATATTAATTTTCATGCCAGTCTACAATGAGGTTGGCCTAATTGGACTCAAACCTACGATTTCCTGCCATATATTGAGATTAGACATCCACATCCTCTTTAAACAATTCAAGGAGTACTATAATTTGTACCTCCAAAACAACAAAGCATGAAAATAAATGTCTGTTGCAGTTATCAGTAAATGTTCTGTAAGTCCATGATGATCAAGATAGAACTGAATCTGGTGGCCCGAAGGAGGACAGATGCATGTATGTACTTGGAGCAAATAAAAGTATTCAAAACACAGGATTACTAGATTAGTTAAAATAATATTAAGTAACCCTCATCATTACAATTAAGGACACTATTCTGCATCACTCATGAAAATATTGAAATCTTTTTTTTTTTTTTTTTTTTTTAAGTGGATTGATTGTAATTTAGTATTTTAACACATTTCATAAAGTTGAAAATGCCACATACTTATTGTTTTGATATGCCAGGTTTCCTGACCATCTGCAAAGGCAATATGAATGTCTGAAATGGTTGGAGTTGAAAATATTAGATAAAGCCCTTTTCATACTTCTAGTGGATGATGCATTTAAACATTTGAAAGGATTTACTTAAAATTATGTTAGGACCTTCCTACAGGAGTAAAGACAGCACAGCCAATAAATTATTTTATTTTGTCACCCTCAGATGATATGAAAAGGTGCTGTCTGAGATATAACACAAAAGGTTGTAAATAAGTAAACTGGCATTTTGTAACTCTTTTCTTCTCTTTATGCGTAGTTAAGTTAAAAAAGTAAAAGATTTTGCTGTGCAGACCTAGAGTGAAAAAGCATTCACCTTCTCAGTGATTGTTGGCACATTGAACCACTGGTGTCATATTGCAGAGGGTGTGGGACTGTGGAAGTTGTGCACTGAAAATATCTGGAAAGTAGTCTTTGTACTGGCAAGCTCATTTTGGGGAGTTTTGCGTGGAGGTGGAAAGAAAGAACAGAATTTATTGGTTTGATGGCATCTGTCGCTGTAGATACGCATGTTTTGCATAGCTCGCCATCTGGTGTTGGGTCGGAGTGTTACAAGTTGTTTTTCTTCGAAGAAGTCTTTCGAGTCACGGGACCGAGTGACTCCTCCTTTTGTCTCCATTGCGCATGGGCGTCGACTCCATCTTCGATTGTTTTTTTTCCGCCATCGGGTTCGGACGTGTTCCTGTCGCTCCGAGTTTCGGAACGGAAAAACAGCTAAATTTCGGAAGATTTTCGTCGGTATTGTTGCGTTCGGGATCGGCGTAGTTAGAATCAACACCGCATCGAAGATCGAAGAGCTCCGGAGCCCTTCGGGGTAGTTTTCGATCCCCCGTCGGGGCCTCCTCGGCCCGACCGCGTGTAGAAGAACGCCGATGGAACGGACCCCGTTCCGTTTCTGTCCCAAATGCCACAAAAAATACCCCTATTCAGACCAACACTTGGTCTGTAACCTGTGCCTGTCACCTGAGCACAGTGAAGAAGACACTTGCGAGGCCTGTCGTGCGTTCCGGTCCCGAAAAACACTCCGAGACCGTCGAGCCAGAAGACTTCAAATGGCATCCACGCCGACAGCGCACCGAGAGTTCGAGGTACAGGAAGAGGAAGAAACCTTTTCGATACACGAATCGGACTCCGAGGAATTCGACGATCCACGAACCGTGAGTAAGACGTCGAAAACCACTCATAAGAAGGTTGTCAAGGCCCAGGGGACGCCACTGCCACCAGGCCATGGCTCCACCCATAAATTCGGTGACCGACCGTCGGCACCGAAAAAGGCCCAATCAGTGCCGAGACCGTCCGACTCCGGTCGAGACACCGGCACGCAGCCTTCTCGGGACCGAGAAAGTGCTGGAGACATACATCGACACCGAGATAGCGGTGTAGACACGGCTCGACGCCGAGACAGCGGCACCGATGAAGATCGACGCCGAGATGTTTCGACTCCGAAAAAGAAAAAAGTCACCTCTGAGCCGAAAAAAGATGCAGACAGGGTTTCGGTGCCAAAACAACCTGCAACCGACCCAGTTTCAGGCTCTTATACAGAAGAGCAATCAATGACCTCCCAAATGCGAAAGCATAGGTTTGAGGAAGACCTGCAGTCCACCGATGTAAACCATACGCAGAAACGTATTTTTATACAGCAGGGGACAGGAAAGATAAGCACCCTTACCCCTATTAGAAGAAAGAGAAGACTGGAATTTCAAACTGACCAAACACCACAAACAAAAATGGTGAAAAGGGTTACTCCGCCACCCTCTCCTCCACCTATAATTCACGTCTCACCAGCACAAACTCCATCACATTCCCCGGCTCACACCACCATGAGCCAAGGTGACCAGGATCAGGACGCATGGGACTTATACGACGCCCCTGTGTCAGATAACAGTCCGGAGGCATACCCTACAAAGCCATCACCACCAGAAGACAGTACTGCATATTCGCAGGTGGTGGCTAGAGCAGCACAATTCCACAATGTAAGCCTCCACTCAGAACAAGTCGAGGATGACTTTCTATTCAACACCCTCTCCGCCACCCACAGCTCCTACCAAAGCCTGCCTATGCTCCCTGGTATGCTTCGGCACGCAAAAGACATCTTTAAGGAGCCGGTCAAAAGTAGGGCAATCACACCAAGGGTGGAAAAAAAGTATAAAGCGCCTCCTACAGACCCTATTTTCATAACTTCACAGCTGCCACCAGATTCTGTCGTTGTAGGAGCAGCTAGGAAGAGGGCCAACTCCCACACATCTGGGGATGCATCACCCCCAGATAAGTAAAGCCGCAAGTTCGATGCAGCTGGAAAGAGTCGCAGCACAAGCTGCAAACCAGTGGCGCATCGCTAACTCACAGGCACTTCTTGTGCGCTATGACAGAGCCCATTGGGATGAGATGCAACATCTCATTGAACATCTACCCAAAGACCTACAAAAGAGGGCAAAGCAGGTGGTTGAGGAAGGACAGAACATTTCAAACAACCAGATACGCTCCTCCATGGACGCAGCAGACACAGCTGCAAGAACAATAAATACATCTGTGACCATCAGAAGGCATGCATGGCTACGAACGTCTGGGTTTAAACCAGAGATTCAGCAGGCAGTTCTCAATATGCCATTCAACGAAAAAGAACTGTTCGGTCCAGAAGTGGACACGGCGATTGAGAAACTTAAAAAGGACACGGACACTGCTAAAGCCATGGGCGCACTCTACTCCCCGCAGAGCAGAGGAAATTACAGCACCTTCCGCAAAACACCCTTTAGAGGGGGGTTTCGAGGTCAGGCCACACAAGCCAGCACCTCACAGGCAACACCATCCAGTTACCAGGGACAGTACAGGGGAGGCTTTCGGGGCCAATATAGAGGAGGGCAATTCCCTAGGAATAGGGGAAAATTTCAAAGCCCCAAAACCCCTACAACTAAGCAGTGACTCACATGTCACTCACCCCCTCCACACAACACCAGTGGGGGGAAGAATAGGTCATTATTACAAAGCATGGGAGGAAATCACTACAGACACTTGGGTTCTAGCAATTATCCAAAATGGTTATTGCATAGAATTTCTACAATTCCCTCCAAACATACCACCAAGAGCACAAAATTTATCAAAACATCATTCCGAGCTCCTGGAGATAGAAGTTCAAGCACTATTGCAAAAGAACGCAATCGAGTTAGTACCAAACACACAAATAAACACAGGAGTTTATTCACTGTACTTCTTAATACCAAAGAAGGACAAAACGCTAAGACCAATCCTAGACCTAAGAATACTAAACACATACATCAAATCAGACCACTTTCACATGGTCACACTACAAGAAGTGTTACCATTGCTGAAACTACACGACTACATGACAACATTAGACCTCAAAGACGCGTATTTCCATATACCAATACATCCATCGCACAGGAAATACCTAAGGTTTGTATTCAAAGGAATACACTACCAATTCAAGGTACTGCCTTTCGGTTTAACAACCGCACCAAGAGTCTTTACCAAATGTCTAGCAGTAGTCGCTGCACACATCAGAAGGCAGCAAATACATGTATTCCCGTATCTAGACGACTGGCTAATCAAGACCCATTCGTTAATAACGTGCTCACACCACACAAATCAAATCATACAAACCCTCTACAAACTAGGGTTCACAGTCAACTTCGCAAAATCCAACATTCTGCCGCGCAAGGTACAACAATACCTAGGAGCCATAATAAACACAACAATAGGAGTAGCCACTCCAAGTCCACAAAGAATTCAAAATTTCAACAACATCATACAACGCATGTATCCAACACAAAAAATACAAGCAAAGATGATATTACAACTCCTAGGCATGATGTCTTCATGCATAGCCATTGTCCCAAACGCAAGACTGCACATGAGGCCCTTACAACAGTGCCTAGCATCACAGTGGTCACAAGCACAGGGTCACCTTACAGATCTGGTGTTAATAGACCGCCAAACTTACCTCTCGCTTCTATGGTGGAACAATATAAATTTAAACAAAGGGCGGCCTTTCCAAGACCCAGTGCCACAATACGTAATAACAACAGATGCTTCCATGACAGGGTGGGGAGCACACCTCGATCAACACAGCATACAAGGACAATGGAACGTACATCAAACAAAACTGCATATAAATCACCTAGAACTGCTAGCAGTTTTTCAAGCACTAAAGGCTTTTCAACCAATAATAGTTCACAAATACATTCTCGTCAAAACAGACAACATGACAACAATGTATTATCTAAACAAACAGGGGGGGACGCACTCAACGCAATTGAGCCTGCTGGCACAAAAGATATGGCGTTGGGCAATTCACAACCAAATTTGCCTAATAGCACAATTTATCCCAGGAATTCAGAATCAACTCGCAGACAATCTCTCTCGAGATCACCAACAGGTCCACGAATGGGAAATTCACCCCCAAATTCTGAACACTTACTTCACGCTCTGGGGAACACCTCAAATAGACTTGTTTGCGACAAAAGAGAACGCAAAATGCCAAAACTTCGCATCCAGATACCCACACAGGCAGTCCCACGGCAATGCCCTATGGATCAACTGGTCAGGGATATTTGCCTACGCTTTTCCTCCTCTCCCTCTCCTTCCTTATCTGGTAAACAAACTCAGTCAAAACAAACTCAAACTCATATTAATAGCACCAACTTGGGCAAGGCAACCCTGGTACACAACGCTGCTAGACCTATCAGTAGTACCCCACATCAAACTGCCCAACAGGCCGGATCTGTTAACACAACACAACACAACCAAACGATCAGACACCCAGATCCAGCATCGCTGAATCTAGCAATCTGGCTCCTGAAATCCTAGAATTCGGACACTTACAACTTACCCAAGAATGTATGGAAGTCATAAAGCAAGCCAGAAGGCCATCCACCAGGCACTGCTATGCCAGTAAATGGAAGAGGTTTGTTTGCTACTGCCATATTAATCAAATCCAACCATTACACGCAACCCCAAAACATGTAGTGGGTTACTTGCTTCACTTACAAAAATCTAACCTAGCTTTCTCTTCCATTAAAATACACCTTGCAGCAATATCTGCATACCTGCAGCCTACCTATTCAACTTCCCTATATAGAATACCAGTCATTAAAGCATTCATGGAGGGCCTTAAAAGAATTATTCCACCAACAACACCACCTGTTCCTTCATGGAACCTAAATGTTGTCTTAACTAGACTTATGGGTCCACCTTTTGAACCCATGCACTCCTGCGAAATACAGTTCCTAACATGGAAGGTTGCATTTCTCATCGCCATTACCTCTCTAAGAAGAGTAAGCGAGATTCAGGCGTTTACAATACAAGAACCTTTTATACAACTACACAAAAATAAGGTCGTCCTAAGGACTAATCCTAAATTTCTACCAAAAGTTATTTCACCGTTCCATCTAAATCAAACAGTGGAACTTCCAGTGTTCTTCCCACAGCCAGATTCCGTAGCTGAGAGGGCACTACATACTTTAGATGTCAAAAGAGCATTAATGTACAGGGAGTGCAGAATTATTAGGCAAATTAGTATTTTGACCACATCATCCTCTTTATGCATGTTGTCTTACTCCAAGCTGTATAGGCTCGAAAGCCTACTACCAATTAAGCATATTAGGTGATGTGCATCTCTGTAATGAGAAGGGGTGTGGTCTAATGACATCAACACCCTATATCAGGTGTGCATAATTATTAGGCAACTTCCTTTCCTTTGGCAAAATGGGTCAAAAGAAGGACTTGACAGGCTCAGAAAAGTCAAAAATAGTGAGATATCTTGCAGAGGGATGCAGCACTCTTAAAATTGCAAAGCTTCTGAAGCGTGATCATCGAACAATCAAGCGTTTCATTCAAAATAGTCAACAGGGTCGCAAGAAGCGTGTGGAAAAACCAAGGCGCAAAATAACTGCCCATGAACTGAGAAAAGTCAAGCGTGCAGCTGCCACGATGCCACTTGCCACCAGTTTGGCCATATTTCAGAGCTGCAACATCACTGGAGTGCCCAAAAGCACAAGGTGTGCAATACTCAGAGACATGGCCAAGGTAAGAAAGGCTGAAAGACGACCACCACTGAACAAGACACACCAGCTGAAACGTCAAGACTGGGCCAAGAAATATCTCAAGACTGATTTTTCTAAGGTTTTATGGACTGATGACATGAGAGTGAGTCTTGATGGGCCAGATGGATGGGCCCGTGGCTGGATTGGTAAAGGGCAGAGAGCTCCAGTCCGACTCAGACGCCAGCAAGGTGGAGGTGGAGTACTGGTTTGGGCTGGTATCATCAAAGATGAGCTTGTGGGGCCTTTTCGGGTTGAGGATGGAGTCAAGCTCAACTCCCAGTCCTACTGCCAGTTCCTGGAAGACACCTTCTTCAAGCAGTGGTACAGGAAGAAGTCTACATCCTTCAAGAAAAACATGATTTTCATGCAGGACAATGCTCCATCACACGCGTCCAAGTACTCCACAGCGTGGCTGGCAAGAAAGGGTATAAAAGAAGGAAATCTAATGACATGGCCTCCTTGTTCACCTGATCTGAACCCCATTGAGAACCTGTGGTCCATCATCAAATGTGAGATTTACAAGGAGGGAAAACAGTACACCTCTCTGAACAGTGTCTGGGAGGCTGTGGTTGCTGCTGCACGCAATGTTGATGGTGAACAGATCAAAACACTGACAGCATCCATGGATGGCAGGCTTTTGAGTGTCCTTGCAAAGAAAGGTGGCTATATTGGTCACTGATTTGTTTTTGTTTTGTTTTTGAATGTCAGAAATGTATATTTGTGAATGTTGAGATGTTATATTGGTTTCACTGGTAATAATAAATAATTGAAATGGGTATATATTTGTTTTTTGTTAAGTTGCCTAATAATTATGCACAGTAATAGTCACCTGCACACACAGATATCCCCCTAACATAGCTAAAACTAAAAACAAACTAAAAACTACTTCCAAAAATATTCAGCTTTGATATTAATTAGTTTTTTGGGTTCATTGAGAACATGGTTGTTGTTCAATAATAAAATTAATCCTCAAAAATACAACTTGCCTAATAATTCTGCACTCCCTGTATTACATTGACAGAACAAAGAGCATCAGGAAAACTAAACAGCTATTTATTGCATTCCAAAAACCTCATGCAGGAAACCCAATATCAAAACAAGGTATAGCCAGATGGATAGTTAAATGCATCCAAATCTGCTACCTTAAAGCTAAACGACAACTGCCCATTACACCAAGGGCACACTCAACCAGAAAGAAAGGTGCTACCATGGCCTTTCTAGGAAACATCCCAATGCAAGAAATATGTAAGGCAGCCACATGGTCTACGCCTCACACATTCACCAAGCACTACTGTGTAGACGTGTTATCCGCACAACAAGCCACAGTAGGTCAAGCCGTATTAAGAACATTGTTTCAGACTACTCCCACTCCTACAGGCTGAGCCACCGCTTTGGGGAGATAACTGCTTACTAGTCTATGCAAAACATGCGTATCTACAGCGACAGATGCCATCGAACTGAAAATGTCACTTACCCAGTGTACATCTGTTCGTGGCATCAGTCGCTGTAGATTCGCATGCGCCCACCCGCCTCCCCGGGAGCCTGTAGCAGTTCGGAAGGTACCTTCAACTATTTGTATATATATTATTTTAACCTTAAATAGGTACATACTTAGTCACTCCATTGCATGGCCACTATTACTACAATACAACTCCTACCTCACCCTCTGCGGGGAAAAACAATCGAAGATGGAGTCGACCCCCATGCGCAATGGAGACAAAAGGAGGAGTCACTCGGTCCCGTGACTCGAAAGACTTCTTCGAAGAAAAACAACTTGTAACACTCCGACCCAACACCAGATGGCGAGCTATGCAAAACATGCGAATCTACAGCGACTGATGCCACGAACAGATGTACACTGGGTAAGTGACATTTTCATTACTGCTCATCATAAAGGTAGCCATACATTATTGATCTGGGATGGCACTGTCGATTTCCTTTAAATCCAAAGAATTATGATAATCAAATTGTATTAATAATGTTGATGAAAGAGGCTTGGGGCTGTTTTGTTACTTGCTTCAAATTCTGAAATGTTACGTTGCCTTGGGAAGATTATGTAGGATAACTGACCTCTTTTTCCTGATCTCTTTTCAGGAATAGGAAAGACCCAAAGATGATTACTGGCTGCAAGGCCTACATTGTCCTCCGAATTAGTGAAAACAAAGACTGTCTCCTTATCACCGGATGCCACTTGACCCACAACCATGTGCAGTGCCCCATTGAGTTTAACTACTACTTTAAGAAGGGATACCTTCTTGCAAATTCCTGCCTACCTGTACGCACCACCAACAAGATCTCCAAGCAGTTTATCAGTGGAGAAGAAGTCAAACGTTTACTGTCTTACTGCAAAAACCGAGACAATGGTGTCCTGGAAACCCTCCATTCTCTAGATGCCCTCTTCACTAATGACCCTGGAGCCAAAGTCAAGTTTGTGTTCATGGAGGACCAAGTTGTCATCAAGACCATCTTCTTCCTCACCTCTGTAATGAGGTCCCTCTGTCAGAGGAACCCCTTTACATTAATCTTTGACAGGATGGTGCATGTGAATGAGGACTTTGATCTCTACACTGTTCTTTGTATAGATTCCAAGGGCCAGGGACGAGAATGTGCTTACTGCTTGACACGAAAGATGCCTGACCTGCTACGCTTCACTCTGGTGTCACTAGTACAGAGTGTGCCGGATATAAAGCCTAATGTGACTTGCTTGATACTTGGTGTGGCAGTGGAGGACAAAGCTGTGGTAAGGGATTTGCTGCCATACGCCAAGGTCCAGATCTGCCATTCCCAGGTTGAACGCCTACTTTTGCTGAAGGCACAAGAGATGGGGTCAACAGAAGTTGAGAAGATTTGGCCTTTTTTTGTGGAGCTCACATCAGCCACCTCACAAAATGCCTACAACCAGGCAGTGAGAAGTATGGATGGAATGCTTCCAAAGGCCTTTATGACTTACTTTCGGGAGCATTGGCACCCATGTCATGAGATGTGGGTGCAGCTCTGGGCTCCCAAGAACACAATGAAAGTTGATTGCGGTGAATTGATCACAGAACACCAACAGAAACTGGAAGTTGCCCTCAAGTCTTCCTCAACAGTGGCTCAGTGCATCCTAGACCTGGTGCTCATACACTACCCCAAAGGGGAGAATGAAAGTCTCACTGAGGATGAGGTGGCTGCCCGCTACCATGCCATCTGTAAACTGGAACCAGCCAGTCTGATTGAAGAAGAACTTGGATTTGCCCGGCCCGGCACTTACACCATCACTGAGACAAAGGAAGGCTTTACACTGAATGATGGCATTTCTGAATTCTTTATGGACCACAGCTTGACCTCTTGCAACTGTACTATCCACACCTCGAGCCTCCTGCCCTGTCGTCACCTCTTTGCCACCCGCCTCCAAAACAAAATACCTTTATTTGACATGCAGCTTCTCAAAAAGAACATGACTGTCTTGCTAAAGAGTCACTAGTCATGAGGACTTTCAGGTGTAATTGCAGACCTATACGTGGACTTACAGTGCAAGTTCATTTACCAGTGTCGGAGTGAAGTACTGCCTGAGAAACCTCTCAGTAGCAGATCTCTCAAAAACATAAAGTATTAAATGCACCTGACCGATGTACTGAAAAGACCGCTGTTGCCCAAATGAAGCATGGTAGTAGATGCTGTGCTGCAGGATGTTGGCATACTCTGCATTTTGGTACTAGGAGTACCATCTTTATGTTTGATTGCAAACTAAGAGTACAGGGCTATGCTCGCCTGGACATAGTTATATTTGGGGGTGGTCAGAGTCTCTTTACCTCTGCTTCTTTAATAGAAACTTTGATGATCTGTTTCACCTTCTAGTCTTTAATGATCAAACTGTGACACATAAATACAGCTCCCTACTACCCCTTCTGCTGATAGCATAAAGAAGATACTGCCATTACTATATGTGGGCAAGAACCTATGTTATAACCTTGAAATAATGCAAACTTGGTACACCAAGGAAGATACATAATGAAACTGATAGTTACACAATGCTGAGCAACCAGTTAGATGGATATTATGTTAGTGATGCGACCAAATTCCTAAAGGATATCTGAGAATGTAAATATTTGGGACTTGAAGGGTGAGCGGAGTAGTTTGGGAGAATCATAGTTTTATGAAGTTTGATTTGACTAAGATGGGGCCATGCCACCAGTCTGTAGCCTCAGTCTCACATTTTGACGGTACCATCCCAGCTAGGACATGGGGCGGAAACCCTGTAATTGAGTAAAAATGAAATGAATGTTCATAAAGCGTGCGAATGCCGGTAGGCATCTTGGTGCCGCCAATTAACAGAAGGGGAAATGACAAGAAAGGATAGGGGTGACTAGACTAGATGCTGAAAAGCCAGGTCTTAAGCTTTCTCCTGAAAGATAACAGAGACTTGCAATTCTTTAGGTGAAGTGTTCGTTTTCTTTAGATAGTCCGGAACTGTCCCCTCTAGGGCCTTGAAAGCGATACATAATGTGTTCAAATCAATGCTTTTGCGCACCGGAAGCCAATGAAGTTGGACAAGAGCCTGAGAGGCAGATTTATGGTTGGGTGATCCCCATCAGCATGCGAGCTGCTGCATTCTGTAGGACCTGCAATTTGCTCAGAAGCCTCTTCTGCATATTAATATAAAGAGCGTTATAGTAATCAAGTTTTGAAAGAATGAGGGCAGTAACAACTAGTTTCCTTAAATCCATAGGAATAAATGGAAGCACTTTCCTTAAGAGCTTTAAAATCAGAAAAGAAGAGGTGGTCACTGCATTAATCTGTTTATCAAATGACAGTTTGTTGTAAAATACAATCCCTAGATTTTTAACTTTGAGGGCTGGGACCAGTAAATCACTTAACTGTGGCGACCACCAATCTGGAGACCAAAAAAAAATACTGTTCCCTAGTAAAAGAACTTCTGTTTTACCGGAATACATTTGTAAGCAATTCTTAGACATCCAGAGGCTGATATGTTGTATACAGCTGTGGAAGTTAGCAGCTGCAACCTCCTGGTTTCCAGAGACGGAGACCACTATCTGGGTGTCATCTGCATTACTTAACACAGAGAACCCAAACTTTTTAATGAGGTTGGCTAAGGGTGTGACATATAAATTGAAAAGAGTTGCGCTCAAGGATGAGCCTTGAGGAACCCCACATGGAGGGAAAAGTGCTTGACGTGAAACCTCCCTCAGCAACAATTGCTGTCTTTTGGATAGAGAGGATTTGAGCAGAGCAAGTGCTGAGCCCCAGACACCTAAACGATCGAGACGGTCAATCAGTACCTCACGATTGACCATATTGAAAGCTGCCGAACGATCCAGAAAAATCAGTTCTGCACTACTGCCACTATCAGGATGGCTATCAATTCCTCTGAAGCTACTAAAAGAGACGATTTCAACTATAGTGACTTTGGAAACTCAATTGTGATTGGTCCAACAGATTGTTAGTTCTGAAAAAAAGAGAGATTTTTTATGAATTGTCCTTTCTACAATTTTAGCCAGAGAAGGGATCCGAGAAATGAGCCTGTAATTATTTGGGTCCAGTGGGCTTAAATTTGTTTTTTTTTAAGAGTGGTAGCATACAGTCAATTTTTCAGGTGTTCGGAAAGTGGCCATGGTTAAACATTTCATTAAAAATGTTGGTAACATGGCAGGCTATAGTTGTAGGTACCAGTCGTAGGATCTTAGGAGGGCAGGGGGTCCAGAGGTGAGCCAGATCTAACTGATAGTATTAGATCCTGAACTTGTTCTATGGTTAGGGTGGAAAAAGATGAGTGCCATTGCACCCGGAGAGGGAGAAATCTCTTTCTGCCTCGGGTAAGCCACAGCATCGGTTCTGTCTGAAATAGGATTTTTAAATAATGAAGAGCCTAACTCCTGATTTGTGGTTATAGATGTCAACCACCTTTGCCTGAAAGGCAGCTGCGTTATTGTCACACCTTGTTTGACTGCCAGAGATTTTGTTAGAATCTTCTAAATTAGCAAGTTTTTTTAAACTGTTAACAATCATTAGAGGAGTTTTCGAGGATAATATCTTCTGTGAAAAGAAGGCCAGTTTCCCTTAAAAATCAGTTCTTTATATTTGGAGATTTCTAATCTATAAATAACTTTTTCAGCCGGGTCAAACTTTTCCCTCCAACAACGCTGCTGCCGTCGGCAGCGCTTTTTCAGTTCTTTGAGATTCTCAGAGAACCAAGGCTGAGAGTGAGACATTTCTTATTTGCGTTAATTGCAATTGAGTAAAAGCAGTGGTTAGCCAGGACTAATATTCCAAGATGTCATAGACAAGACATTTCGTGACTGTGGGTAGCCTGGTGTGCAACTTTTTTTTTCAAGCAAGGTGGCATCGATCTTATGCCACTGACGAATAGCTTTCAGTAACAAGGGGAGAGGGTTTTGGATTGGTCCTATCCTCGAGATTTAGATTGAACATGACTGCAGCATGATCGAACCAGGTTAGTGGTAGTGCTTCTGAGAAGGATAATGCAGAATTTTTTAGAGAAAATACCATCAAGTGTGTGGCCAGCTGCGTGTGGGTTGGGGAATAGACCAAGTGATTCGGGGCAAGACTGTTCATTAAATCAATTAGGCCCTCTGTGTCCCTGTCATTTTTGTTCTCCAAATGGAAATTAAATTGTCCTGAACCAGTAAAATCGGCGGTCTCTGCCTTACCTTCTAATAATTGGCAAAAGCTGTGTAGGAACGCTGATCTCTGTCCTGGCAGTCGGTAGATTAATGTACCATTGAAGAAGGTATTGTTGTTGAATACACATGAAACAAGCATTTGCAATGCAATAGGTCTCACATTTGTTAGAGTTAGAGCTATTGGTGTTGTAAATGATAATGTTTTTTAGTTATGTGTTTTGTAGTATATGTATGTGGTGTGTAATGTACCTATGTGTGTAGTACTGTTTTTTTTTTTTTGTTTTGTGGATTTGTGTGTTGTTTAGTGTATTTGTGTAGTAGAATTATGGCCCACATTTATATTTTTTTAGCGCTGCATTTGCGCAACTTTTTGATGCAAAAGCAGCGCAAACTTACAAAATGCAATTGTATTTTGTAAGTTTGCGCCGCTTTTGCGTCAAAAAATGGCACAAATGCGGCGCTAAAAAAGTATAAATATGGGCCTATGTGTTTTGGTGAATCGATAGTAATGATAGTTGTAGAGAATAGATAGAAAGGAAGTATGAGGGATGGGTAGTTTTTATGAAGTTGTTATTGATGTTGAGAAAGATGAGCAGTAATAGTATGTGAGAAAGAAGGTGAGAGGATTTTATAGATGTTTAAAGAGGGACCTTTTGTGTATGTTGAAGAATTGCTTAGAAGAGGAGGATAGGGTGTGCTTGAGGGAAGGAAACTTTGAAAAGGGACGTACATAAATTGTGTGTGAAGATTTGAAGTTAATGACATTAGTGATGTGGGAACAGTGTATGAGAGAGGGAGAGTGAAATAGAGCGGAAGAGAGAGAGATAGGTCTATTGTTGTACAGAAATGTGTAGAACCTGCACGTCACAACTGGCCAGCGAGATAACTCGCGGGGTGATGTGCCTGCTGCATGTGTGTGAATAAGAGAGAGAGGGGGATATACCGACCACAGGTCACAGTTGTGAATGGCAGTAATGTGAGGGTGAGGTGCCTCCTGCGCTTGGAAGTGGGGTGAGGCAGTGTGCGTGAGCGGCGCGACATATATACCAGGAGCAGGTCACACTTATGAATCTCAGTAATGTACTGTTGATGTGTCCACATGCACGCTCGTTAAAAAATAAATTAACCTCATAAAAGCCAAATATCTAACTAAAGTAAAGAACACGCACCATCAGATCTCTTGTGCACAGCTGCTTTATCTCCTTATATCATGTGAAGCTTTAAGCAAGTGCTACTTTAAGGCATTAAATCTCCTGTGTTCACTGTCTCCACCACAAAAATTAAAAGCAAAGTCTGTTCCAACTTTTGCAGCTCACTTTAAAGCACAACTAATGAGTATCATTAGGACAGTTAATAGCTGAAATACATGTGAGAGTTCTGTGGAGAGGAAGTGGTGGAAAGGCCATCACATCGGCTTTCCATACCGGCATTTTGCAGCCACTAGTGAAAGTCAAACTACAAAGACAAGAATGCACTTCAATAGTAACACTGAAGACAAGTTGGCAAAAAGTGCCTCACCCAACTGCTGAAAATTACAAAGATGGGAGTGTGCAGCATACCAGCTGTGCCTTTTGTTATTGCGAGTAGGGCGTCTTCAAACTATTTTGCTACAGAAGACGGAATATATATTTAAATTAATGCGTGTTAGCAAATGGTTGTAATAGTTATTTTATGTGTGCCACAGTCTAGCAGCGCTTTAGTTTTAGGTTGCCTTCACTACTGAAATAGATATATCAAGCTGCCAAGCTTTTTATTGAAGGTATTAAAGAAAGGCAACAACACAGTAAAGCACTGCTACATTGTTGCACACAGAAAATAAATAATAAAAGTATGTGTCCATATGCTCTGTTTCCACTTGAGATTAAACCTTCAAATCCAAAAGCATACCTGAAATAAACAACATGCAGCATTTTCAGTGGCAGTAAATCATCTCAATAAACCTTTAGACCTACATAAAATATGGGAAAGAGAGCCACACAGCTTTGTATATAGCAGTAGATTGTTTTTCAATCAAAAATATATAATTTGAAAATAGTGCTGCATTTAATTTCCACAAAAGTAATTTGTGAATGTAATTGAGAAAGAAGTAAGTAAATAAACGCGATTCGCCCCCCCCCAAAAAATAAAAAAATAAAGCAACACCAGTTTGTTGAAATCAAGCATTTATTTATTTAAAAAAAACAATAATGTCTCCTTTAAGCTGCCTTTACACTATAAACGAAATAGAAGGTAGTCACACTTCTTTAAAAAAGAGGCAAGAGTGTGCCTAAAAGTCTGGAGTAGTGTGCTGCATTAGAATTTTTTATCCACGTGTTTTGAAAGGAAACAGAGACTGGATAATCAAGCGCAAATAAGGCTCGTCGTAAAGATCGTTACGTTTGTGTCTGCAGCATATGTGGAATATACATCAACTCAGTTGCCGGAAACAGCAGGATGTGAAACTTCCCACACAAACTGTAAGTTACCGCTGATGCTGCCAAGCCATATAGAAATAACATTTCACATACTACAATCAATGAAAAAATGAAAAAGTAAACTAAACTGAAATAAATGTGATAAAAAAGCACATAAATAAGCAAAAATGTTTTTTAATCTAGTATTACAAATGGTTACAGCCAAAATAATTGCTCTGGAAGACTGAATTCATATCCAAATCAGTGCACAGTAGCCATTTGTTTAATTATTGTATATGCTACAATGTTGTAACTCTTTCTTTTCAGGTTGCCCTCACAAACCAAAATCAATATAGCGCTGCTAAGAACTTGTAAAAATAAGTACCCACACGCTCTGTTCCAATAATAAATGAACCCTTTCAAACATAAAAAATGCGCCAGAGGGTGAAAACTACTATTAATTACCAATCTGGAGTCTCTTACAATCTGAACATTACAGTAAAATAAAAATAAATAAAAAACAACAACGCTATAAACTAACTGAGCAGAACGTAAAAACATTCAATTAACACAGCAAATATCAAGAAGATGGCCAAATAAAATCCTTTTGTTGCTGCTATTAAGGAACTAAACAAATAAATACATCAGCAAAAATTACCCACAACGCTCAGTTTCAACATAAAAAAAACCTGTAACCTTACATAGTTTAAATGCACACATGGAGCAAAAAAAAAAAAAAACAATGTCGGAAAACATAGAAATAATTCCATGGAGCAAAATATAAAAGTAATACAAAAGAATTAACCAGCATACTCTGTAATATTTGCAAAAAAGCAGCCTTACGCACCAATTCATCAAAATACAAACATGTTCCTTCCACCTAAAAAATATCGGCAACACACAAACAAATGTTCAATTACAGACCCTAGCAAAAATAAACTGCATTCACATTTAACAATTCATTGAAAATATGCTACAATATAAGAGCACTTTCTTTTAAAGTTCCCTTAAATGTATCTACTTATCCATCCTCCTCACTTTGCAAATACAGTTACACATTACAGTAAAATTAGGAAATAAAGCTACGGTCTAAATAGGCAAAAATAAGCTGCATGCATGTTGAACAAATTTAGTTTAAATACGCTACAATATAAAAGCGCTTTCTTTTGAAGTTCCCTTTAATGTATTGACTTCTTCACCACACTCTGTTATATTCACAAAAAAGCGGCCTTTCATGACCGACCAATTCATCAAAATACAAACACAATCCTTCTATTGGAAAAATATTGGCAATGCACAAACACATTTTCAATTACAAACCCAACCAAAAAGAAGCTGCATGCACGTTCAACAAAAGCAAGCAAAATGAAAAAATGAGTTCCAAACCAAGTACTTCAACCCACTGGTGGAAAGTTTACGGTAGTTAAGCGGTGCTGTGTAGGTGTAACCAAACAACTAAAAGGAGGGACTAAAACCCAAATGAATCACCGCAAAGGAAGAATTTTTTTACAAGACAGTCAAATAAACCAATGAAAAGCCAATGGCGGTACTGTCAACCCTCATACTCATTTCTAAATTTCTCAGAGAGACAGCGCATGTGCTGCCTGGGCTCGACCTAAAAACAAGCCTCCAAATCAATCAAGAGAGGGGCTGCTGAGAAACTGCCAATAAGATAGTTCCTATAAACAACGGCCAGTCCGCCCCTTTTTTCCCTGCCCGATCTAACTTGAAGACTTAAAAGCCCTCTGGATTTGCTGATACAAAGTCAGGGCCGGAACTCTATATGCCTAGGTTTCAGTGTCAAGTGCAATATCTACATTATGTGCTTTGAGAAACGTGAAAAATTCCCCCTTATTTTTAACCTCTCACCTGCTGGGCCTTCCCTGCCCCTCACCCCCCCCCCCCCCCCCCCCCCCACTCACCCCTGTGCTGAGCCTTTTTTTTTTTTTTTTTTTTTTTTTTTTTTACTATTTGGGGTAGTTTGTGCCTATGCTTTCATAACTTTTTGTCCACATAAGCTATCCACGCCAAATTTGTGTCCTTTTTTTCCTAACATCCTAGGGAGACCAAGAAATTAACCAAAATGCAGCTAAATTATTATTATTGTTTTTCAGAAAAATGGGGAAAAGGACTGCAGAAGAAAGCATGTGTTTTTCCCTGAAAATGGCATCAACAAAGGGTTTGCGGTGCTAAACCATCTTCACAGCTTTCAGGAACAGGCAGACTTGAATCAGAAAACCACATTTTACATACAATTTTTGCATTTTACTGGGACATACCACATTTTTACTAATTTATGTTCTTTTAGCCTCCTTCCAGTTAGTGACAGAAATGGGTGTGAAACCATTGCTGGATCTGTGATAGCTAAACATTTCCAAAAAGTAGACAAAATTCTGAATTCAGCAATGGGTACTTTGTGTAGATCCTACTAGGTTTTCCTATAGAAAATAACAGCTGAAATAAAAAAAATATTGAAATTGAGGTGAAAAAAACTGCAATTTTTCTGCACATTTTACTCTGTAACTTTTTTCCTGCTATGTCATATTTTCAAAAGTAATATACCATTACGTCTGCTGGACTCTTCTGGTTGCGGGGTTATATAGGGCTTTTAGGTTCATCAAGAGCCCTAGGTACCCAGAGCAAATAAAGGAGCTGCACCTTGCAATGGGTTTTCAGTGTATACCAGGTGTACAGCAATTTATTTGGTGAAATATAAAGAGTGAAAAATAGGTATCAGGAAATACTTTTATTTCCAAAAAAGGCACAAGATAAGGTGTTGAGAAGCAGTGGTTATTTGCACATCTCTGAATTCTGGGGTGCTAGCATGTGAATTACAGGGCATTTCTCAAATAGATGTCTTTTTTTACACACTGTCTTACATTTTGAAGGAAAAAATGTAGAGAAAGACAAGGGGTAACACTTGTTTTGCTATTTTGTTTTTCCCCCAAGTCTTCCGATAAAAAATGGTACCTCACTTGCGTGGGTAGGCCTGATGCCAGCGTCGGGAAACGAAACATGAACACATAAAATTTTTACATTGAAATCTGACGTGTTTTTTGGAAAGTGCCTAGCTCTGGGTTTTGGCCTCTAGCTCAGCCAGCACCTAGGGAAACCTACCAGACCTGTGCATGTCTGAAAACTAGACACCTGGGGGAATCTGGGATGGGGTGACTTGTGGGGCTCTCACCAGGTTCTGTTACCAAGAATCCTTTGCAAACCTACAAATTTGGCAAAAAAACACTTTTCACTCAGATTTCGGTGCTGCAAAGTTCTGGAATCTGAGAGGAGCCCCAAACTTCCTTCCACCCAGCATTCCCCCAAGTCTCCCGATAAAAATGGTACCTCACTTGTGTGGGTAGGCCCAGTCAATGTTGGTCCTTACATGAGAGCAACTGTTGACCCGGGGGTGATCCATTCCTGACACAGGCACTAGGTACAGGCACTCAAGTGGGGTAGCATTTTTAATAGTACGGGTGGGAAAACACTGGGTGGTAGGAATTTTGTGGATCCCAGCTTATTCCTGTAGTTTGTGTGACAGAAATGAAGAAAAACTTGAGTTTTTATTCAACATTTCACCTTTGCACGGTATTCTGGGCAGAAAAACTTTGGGGAATCCACACAAGTCACACCTCTGTGGACTCACCTGGATGTCTAGTTTCCAGAAATGTCTGGATTTGGTAGGTTTCCCTATAAGGCCTCCGAGGCCAGGACCAAAAATACAGGTGCCTGCCTTACAAAACCAGGTTGTTTTGTGATAGATAATTGTGATGTCTCCAGAATACGATTTGGGTGGTGGAATTTGGGGCTGAACTAAATCGAGGCTCTCCCAAGAGAGCACTCTCTCTGTGCTTGCCGCAGCATGCACCTGCTCTCTGGGTTGGGCTAACCCACTATTGTCCCGCTGCAACAGTAGAGGTCACCTTACCTTTGCTTGTGGGGAGAGGGGGAGACACCCGCACTGTAGGGGTTAATAAGTGATCTGGCATTGGTTAGCATACCCTGGAGCACATGATAGGTAGAAAAGGCTGTGTTACAAGGCTGCTTGATGCTGGTAGCTGGACTAGCTTTAAGGTTAGTTAACATGAAAGGGCAGCGTGGACAATTCCACTTGCCTTTCTCACAAGAAGGATCAAGCATGGACCGATGTTCACAGCCTTCTTGTGCCTGCATTCTCTGAAGCTCTTCTCTGGTATATTGGAGTCTCAGGCTGCAATCTAATGGCAAACTGACTGTGTGACTGGCACTGAGCGCTGTCCAAGCACGGACGTTTGCAGATGGCCTTGCCTTAGGCGCGCCAGTGCCGCACCCTCTGCACGGCTGCAAAGTTTGGCCTCTTATATATCCCAAACATCTGGGGAGGGTGTGATGGGGCGTGTCCAAAGGGCACTTTCGTGCGCGTTAACTGTGCGGGCATTACTAAAGAGGGTCCAGCAACCTTTCTTGTGCAGGTACAAGCTTCCTTGTCCTACGCAAGTACTGGCAACACAAGCAAAATTAACAAAACTAGGAGAAAGAGTAAAAACCATAAAAATAGCAATTTTAAAAGCAAAACTCGAGAGCCTTGCAAATGGCACACGTTCTGTCATGCAAGGGAGCCAGGCACCTGCCAAATGAGCACGCTAGTGCACACAAGGGAATAAAAATGAGGATGGGCTAACCTTCTGTAATTGGCAGCACAGATGCGCAGTTTGACCTCTTGTACAACCCAAAACATCTGGGGCGGGTGTGAGGGGGCGTGTCCAAAGCTCACTTCAGCACGCGATAACTGTGTGGGCAAAATAAATGACTGACGAGGGTCCAGCAACCCCTCCTATGCAGGTACAACCTCCTTTGTCTCACACAAGTACTGGCAACACAAGCAAAATGAACAAAACTGAGAGAAAGAATAAAAACCATAAAAATAGCAATTTTAAAAGCAAAGCTCGAGAGCCTTGCAAATGGCATCCGTTCCGTCCTGCAAGGGAGCCAGGCACGCCCCAAATTTGCACGCTAGTGCATACAAGGAAATAAAAATCTGGAAGGGCTAACCTTCTGTAATTAGCATGTGTGTGTAACTGTGTGAGTGTGCCGAAAGGCATCCGTATTGCTCAAGGTGATAACCTTGCTGATCACATACAGCTGCTGTATTGTGGAATACTTTCAGGGGATTCTTGGGTGATAACTAAGCTGTAGAAAGCAATATGTTGTGAGGGTAGCGGATAGCAAGGCTGCCGCAGGCAGTCATATTGTTCCTGTGCTGCAGATGCACATTCTGAGGCAGCAGTATAGTGCCAGAGTCACAGTTGTCAGTATGGATGTGATATTGGTAACATTATGTTGGGCTAAACAGCAGATAGCATTGTGATATCATGACTGGAGAGAGTGTCATATTGTACTTATCCCGGAGCATTGCCTCTACCACAGTCTTCCACTACGAAGGACTGCTCCTCTTTTTGGATCTAAAAGTATTTTTTTACTTTGATGTATTGTTGTCTGCTTAAAGGTTAATTGATATGAATCACAAGTCATCCTTTTTAAACCCCAAATTAACATGTTTTTCTTTTTAGTTTTTAATTGTTTTGCGATAGGAGTTTAAGGAATGTTGATTTGCAAAGAAGGGTATTTAGTGTAAAAAATAGGATTTTTTTACCTGTGTTGTTAAATACTGGTATAACTATATAGTGCTTATACAACTTTTCTGCATTGGACGCTTAGAAATAAATGTATATAAAAAGCAGTTTTGAAACAAAGGGTTGGCCACGAAGGGACCCATATTTGAGTCAAGAATGGGCAACAAATGAAAATGGTGCTAATCAGGCTTTTGCTTCCAAGTTGAGGTGTATAGGTATGGGGGGCAGTAGTTAGTCGTTCCCTGCTGATAAGCTTATATAAAGAAGGTGTATTTTCTTTTGTAGGAGCAATAGCAGAAATTCCATAGCTTCTCTGATTCACCTCAAGTCTTTGATGCTTTCTATTATTTCTTGGAGTGCTTTCTGTTGATCTTACAGAAGTTGTTGATGTCTCACCATGCCAGTGCCTGGTCGCATATTATGTTGTGCTAGATTTACTTTTACTTAGCATGCTGCCAGAATATATGTTTGAGAAATATCTGTGCAGACATGTGCCTGTCTGTCCCACCCTTACAGCCCTTTTTTAGGCATAATGATGTTAGCAAATACGCTTCTTCATGGAGACACTACTTCTGAGGCTATATCTTTGGTTGATAAATGTTGATCTAAGGACTGCTAGGGTGGAATGGGATCTATATTGACAGCAATTTGTGTGCTTCGGTTCAAATGAATTTTCAGCTGCTTGATGACTCTGAGTGGGCCGGGACAAGAAGGGCCTTTATGAGTTTGTCAGAGGGGATTACTCCGTCACAAACGTGTCGGATATCCCGTCCGCTGCATTACAAGTTCAATAGGATATAATGGAACTTGTAATACGGCGGATGGGATATCCGTCACGTTTGTGATGGAGTAATACCCTCCGCCAAACTCGTAATGAGCCCTTAGTTTGGTTGATCTATAGTATGTTTAATTGGTCATGAAATACAAGCAGTGTTATGTAAGTGATTACTCTACTAAGGCCTCAGTATACCCGATTTGTGTAATGTGAGAGCTCTACTGTCTGAGTTTGTCATTTCTAGGTCATCCAATATATGTATTTTATCCAAGGCCTTGGCTGTACTTTTTGTTTAGTCTCAGATGGCTCTGCTCTGTTAACAAATTATCCAGGCCTGTGTCACATATGCACAGCTGTGGTTACCCTGAGATGCTATGGCACCCCTATTGGGAAAGAGGCTGATGTTAGGAACAATGGGGAAACTGATTACACCCTCTTTAAATAGTGAAGTGCCTCACTGGAGCAGGTACCAACAAATGGCTAACATTCACCCCACCTGTCTTAATCTCTGCAAGGCTGGCAGGCCACATTGTGGGTTTTTCAGAGACAGGGCGGCAGCAGTCAGGATCTAGGACCTATCACTCAGCTTAGCCTGAGAGAGCTTAGGGGGTAAAAGCAGGGGAGCTGCATCCAGCATCTCATTTACTAGGCCTTCCTATTAGCACCACTATACCCTTTGGGTAGCAGAGTGTGCTTAAGAAAACCACAGATACAGTAGTTGCCTCAAAGTTGTTCCACTGGTTACATCCATGATTTGACTTCTGCAAAGATGCTAGCAGAAGGGTAATAGCTAAATGAATGGTGGCACAGATAGAAGGTGGTGTAATGAGTTCCATTCTTCTCAAAGTTTATATTTAGGGCTCTGCTGTCATCCCACACATTCATGGTGTTTTTTGGCTTGCCCATATTACAATGTTTTCCTGAAGAATAGGAGTCAAAGGTCATTGTATGGAAAGATTTGATTTGAGAAGTTTCTCCACATCATCGCTCCAATGAGGAGGAAGTTGAAATCAGTGAACTATTATACCTCACTGCATAAGAGGGCACAAGCAAAAATTAATTGATGAGCTTGCCACAGAACTTAGAAAGCAGCATCCATGGAAACTTGAAAGAACTCTGCAGCATAACAAGGAAACTCTCCAGCAGATACAGCAAGTCAGAAAGACCTGTTAAAGAATAAGCTGGTAAGACAATCATGAGAATTGAAGTCCAACAATGAAGATGGGTGGAGCACTTTGAGGAACTGCTGAATCAGGCCATGCCGCAGTCTCCACCAAGCATACAACCAGCTAACAAGGACTTGCCAATCGACTGCAGCAGATCAACCAATGGAGAAATACGGCAAACCATCAAACATCTGAGAAATGGGACGGCAGCAGGACCTGACAATGTTCCTGCAGAGGCACAGAAGGCAACCATTGGAACACCAGTAAACGTGCTGTACCCCATGTTTGGAAAGATCTGGGAAGAGGAAAAGGTAACATCAGACTGGAAGGAAGGATATCATATCGAGATCCCCAAGAAAGGGGACCTGAGCAACTACCCAAACTACAGAGGGATAAGTGTTCTATCAGCCCTGGTCATAGTGTTCAATAGAGTCATCCTGAACAGAATGAAGGATCAAGTTGACGCTTGGTTGCGTAACCAGAAAGATAGATCCTGCATACACTAGATTGCAACACTGAGCATGGGCAGTCAATGGAATGGAAGTCACCCCCCCCACCCTCCCGCGTAAACTTCAGTGACATTGAGAAGGCATTCAACAGCATGGACATAGAGACCCTTTGGAAAATCCTAAGCCAGTAAACTTGGAAGAATTATCAGGAACTCTTATGAGGGAATGGCCTTTCTATTTTCTGACTTTTCTCTATTCCTGTCTTTCCGTCTTCTTTTCTTTCTTTCCTTGGTTCCAAAAGCTTCTCGGTAACCTTCTGTCTCTTTCTTACACTATTTTATCTGTCTCCTTTTTCTTGTACTTTCTTTAGGGAGTAGGTACTTTCCTTTCCTTCGTTTTCCCTTTCAGACTCTCTCTGATATAAACCACTACTAACCACTCTAGTGCCCTGTGAATCAGTGGAAGTGAAAATGAAATAAAAAACATTCAAAATAAAAACTAAACCGTGTCCCAGGTTAAACTACCAAATTTTCCCATCTGTCTCCTTCTATTTTAAGGAAGCAAACCTAATTCACGTTTTCCCCGCTTACCGCTCTGTTTTCACTCCTTACCTGCCAGGGCCATGCTCTTCCCAGAGCGTGGCCGGTCTGTTCGCCTCTTCTCTCCTCCCGGTTGCCTTCCTCCGGCTGCACTCTGGGTTTGCTCGGCATCTCTCCCTGACGTCATCTTCTCCCAGGTTTTTGTTCTGGTCTGCTTGTCACGGCCCGTCTTCTCCTCCGAGAGAAAACTCCTTTTTCTTACGCTTCGTTGTTCTTCCTCCAGATAGCCGCTTCTCCCAATAATTCTGGGTTGGTGTTGGTGTTCTCAAGTGTGCCCCAGGGTACTTCCGGTCCTCGTCTGGGTGCCCCGGACACTCACATGTGGGTTTGCAGATGGTGGGCGACTGCTACGCACAGGACCGGCTGGAGCCCTTTGACGAACTCACAGAGTGGGTGGGACTCCCTAGGGGCCAATTTCTGAGATACCAGGCTTTGGTTAGATCAGTGAGGTATCTATGGGGGAAAGCCGCGAAGGATGTGTGGATGCTGACTCTTGGTGACATGGCTGTACAGGGCATTGAATGGTATAGAGTGTGGGTGGGTCGTTGGGCTCTTTTAGAGCCCGATGGGACACTGACCTAGGTAGGGAGCTGTTGGACGCTGAATGGGGTCGGATACCTGCATATGCATCCAGAAACATGCGCCTTAAGTTTATCCAATACAATATTACACAAAGGACATACCTTACTCCACATGGACTTCAGGCCATATATGGAGGTGGACCCCGGGGCTGTCCCAGATGTATGACTCTAGATGCTGACTTGTGCCACATGACATGGGGATGCCCAAACTTGACGGCCTACTGGGATGCGGTCATCACATGAATTAATAGGACATTAGATAGGACACTACCCGTTACCCTGGAGGTCCGTCTATTGGGTCTCTGAATAGACCAACCCCCAAAAAAGTGGGGAATCGATTTGTGGACCTGGCTTTGGCACTGACTTGGAAAGCCCCCAAGGGGACCCTGATTGATCGCATGAATACGAGACGTTACATGTTGGGCTCGAGCCGAAGAGCAGGTGTTAATGAAGGAAGAGTCCAGGGGACTTAGACGCTGCCCCATAGCCCACCTCTGGTTTGAAGTAGTGGATGAATGGGAGTCTCTAGACATAGTCAACAACACTACATCAGTTGCCAGTATAAGTACAGTGAACGATGACCTGAATGATGGGGAAAAAGGGGCCACACCAAATAGAAGTTGACCAACACGTCAGGGCTGGTAGTCGTGACTGGAAGCACTGTGGAGCCCCACACGTCAGCCCTCCTCGACGCTCCAACACATAAAATGCTTGAGCACACCCTCCCACTACTTGGCCCTCCCTGATTCCTATCACCTGTTAAAACTTTCCTGTAGTCACTAGCACTAGACATGCGTGCAGTAATATAATGCACATACCTGCAACGGAGATGGCCTACAGACCCTGGGGACCACTTGTTTTTAGGGACATGGTTCAATGGTTATGCAGTTTATTATCATTAGTAGGTTTTTGATACTTTATATGATATAGCATGAACACTTCCATTACCGATGACGGAGCACTACGATTATATCTGTACAACACAGTTTCGAAACCAGTAAGATGCTGAGTGCAGCTCCTGCGCTACCTTATGATGTGCATGTGGTTCCAAATGAGCTTATGTAAAGGATGGTTCTAAATATACACAATGGTAAATGTACCGATTATTGACTGTTTGCAGTAATGCAATAAGTCCAGAAGATTGTGCTACACCTTGAAAATGCCAATAACAATATATGTATAAAACATCTGCAGATGCGAGAGAAGACTGAGAATGTGACTGCCATATCAGCACAACGTGGCCTAAACAATCACAAGGGGGAAAAACAAGATTATGAAGGATAACAAGGCTGTCGCAACTGCAGTCACTTTTGCAGGTGATGCACTGGAAGAGGTTGAAGCCTTCACCTAATAGGGCAGTGTAATGGACAAGCAGGGTGGCACAGGCGCCAACGTCGAGGCAAGAATCTGCAAAGCAAAAGCTTCCTTCATTCATCTAAGTAAGATCTGGCACTCCAAAGACCTAATGCTGTAAACCAAGATCAGACTGTTTAACACCAATGTCAAACCAGCCCTTCTGTATGGGTTAAAAACTTTGAGGAAAACCATCACCAACACTAACAGATCTTCATCAACATCCTCCTGAGGTAAATCCCCCAAATCCGCTGTCCAAACACTATCAGCAACAGCAACCTGTGTCAGCAGGCTTTCCAACTCTGCTCATGAAGAAATCATGACAAGATGCTGGAGCTGGATACGTGTCACCCTCTGCAAGCCTGCATCAAACACTACCAGGCAAGCCCTGACCTGGAACCCTCAAGGGAAAAGGAAAGGAGGAAGTCCAAGAAACACCTGGCATTGAGGCCTCAAGGCTGACTGCAAGGAGTTGGGTTACACCTGGAGCCAGATTGAAAGAACAGCCCAGGACAGAGATGCTGGAGAGTCCTGGTTGATGGCCTATACCCTAGGAAGGATAGTAGGCATACGTAAGTACATAGGAAGGGGCTTGGGCTCATCCTTCAGTCACTAAACATTTTAATAGTGACAGTGACTTATGAGAAGAGGATTGTAGAATCTAGAAGAGATGTGAGCTTAGGTGCAGTTCATTGACCTCAAAAGAACAGTGATTAAGGGGCAAAGAATATTGTTTTTGTTGAACTGTAAATAGCAATGTAGAAAAAAAGAGAATACCCTTTGTTCTGGTTCCTAATGTTTCCAAAGCAGTTGCACCCAATCAGTTGAAGAAATTGTTACCATGGCAACTGGAGGCAGGTTGCACTCAAGATGGAGCAGGAGAGTTTGTATCCATGTACCAAAAGTGACTCATGGTGGGTAAACAAAATACTGGATAGTTGGTGAAGGTACAGCTAAAAGATATGATCATTGATGCCTCCCTAGTCATGGCTGGGGCATTGCTTGGTCCAAGTGGTTGGACAGAAATATTGTTAGCTGGACAGGCGGGTCCAAAGGATAATGCAGTTACTTGGTTCCTGTCATAGTTGGTCCAAGGGTGCTGGCTGACTGCATTTTTACGCTTTGGTCTACACTAGAGGGTCTCTTGTTGCAGGTGTATTATGGGACCAGAAGTTTGACAATAGAAAAAATGTCTTAATTGTTTTCCTAAATCACTAAGCAAATCGGATTCTCAGCCTGGAGTAGGGTGTTGCAGCAATTGGGGCCCTAGCTGGTGAAGGATCTGCTACTTCTATAATACTTGTTTTAGAGGGATTTGTCAGCCAGATGAAGGTGCAAACCTCCCGGATCCAAATGGGAAGGTATGCTTGGACGTGCCTGACATGATGGGAAGGGGGAAAAGTGGCATATATAAATAGACCAGAAAACCTAGTTTGAAACATATCTTCAATGGTACTTTATTTAAGTTATTCAGCAGAGGAATTAACTGTGGGGGGGCCAGTTCTTGTGGTGCATGGTCAACCCATGCTTTATTGCCAATATTCACTTAAAATTGGTGTCACACCATCACCAGTATTGGTGTAGGTACTTAACTCTCCGTGGTTGGCAAGGTTGAGCAGTCCACCCTCATTCAAGGAGAAGGGATGAGATTACATTTAGGGAGGCCTGTTTCCTACTTGAATTCCCAAAAAAGTCACACAGGCTAATCAGGCCTTCTACCTCGTTTCTACAATCTAGAATCATCTACCTGAAGCACTCAGAATTTCTTTTAATATCCTAGCTGTTCAGTATTACTTACACCTTTTCAGCATGCACCAAAAGGACTACGGCTGCCCTCCCTTTCTCTGTAAATACTCACTGTTATTCTGTTATTAGTCTTGTTTGCTGCATCCTTTTGTAATTTATGAATTGCTTCACTGACTGTGATGGTATTAGAATAAAGGAAAGTTAGGATGCTATATTCACTGTAGTAAAACGAGGTATCTTGTGCAACTCACATACAGTATCCCCCCATGAATCCCATCCATCGCACGTTTTTTCTGGTCAAATGTATGTGAAAACGCAAATTACGTGTACTAAAGGGACAAAAAAACTGTAATGAGGGACTGGGACTGGTTTGGTTTTACCGGGGAGAGTCAGTAGGTAAGCTGCCTATCATGTGGTAGTAGCAAAGCCTGTATTGCCAACTATAGAAATCTGCTACAGACTGACAGCCACCTTGTGGTCTGGTATGACTATCTATGGGTGAGAGAGCACCATTTGTGCACCAATATTCAGAAGTGCGTAAGCTTTGTTTTCTCACATTTTGTTAAAATTTGGAGTACCTGGTTTGAATTTGCAGTTTATTGATTTCAGTGGAGGCAAACTGTGCATCACAAGTTTTCCACGCCTTGCTTAGGACTTTCGTCCCAAATCCTTCAGGTAGGCCAATAGGTTAAGGAATCATACTTTGCTGTATTTCCCCCTTCAAGCACCCTCTGCTTGCTTCTCTTTTACCCTTGGATCTGGGGCAATTATTGCAGTTTGTGGATGACAGATTATCAATGCATGGCACATAAGAGTATTTTAATACAAAATACCACATGCTTATTCTGTTATGAGTTTGCATTTGGGAGGATAGTTATATTTACGTCGAAGTTATAATTATATAATGCTTATGTTTTTTTTTCTTTTCTTGCCAGAGAAAGAGTGCAACAAAAAAAATCCTCAATTTCCTCGATTTGATACTTTATGTAAATTATTGAGATGTAAGACTGTCAAAGTGCTGTATAAAAGCGTGCAAATCTGAGAGAGCAATGAGCATTGTTATTGCTCCTTAGCTCTCCTGGAATACTTAATATTACAAAAGAGCCCATCTGCAAAGAGATATGAAGTGGTTCACATATGTACAAACCTTAGTATAAGAAGTCACTTAGATCTGTACATGATGCCATCTAGAAATGTGATTCTGTTAATGCATAGCTGATGGCTCCCGTCATGGAGAAAGTGCCTAAATCCAGTTGTACAGAGTGCAAGGACCCTGGTGGGAGCTAAGCAGCATCAGACTCCACCTTCAATACAGCATGTTGACCTCCTTTTATGTCCCTGGATCTGTGGGACACTGCTCATGAAGGTTTCTCGTACAAAAATGGAATCGATTTCATGAAAACATTAGTCTGATATTTACTGAGTTTTGTTAGATAAAGACAGGTACCCGATTAGTTTAACTCCTCTTTCTACAAAAAATCTTTCTAAAATAAACAATTTATTTTCTTTTTTAAATGCAAGCTTTGTTATTCCTTACCAAGGTATTGTTCAAGCATTCGTGCTGGAACTTCTTAGAATTGTGGGGTAAAACAGTTAAGTGGACAGGTGAACAGGTTGCATGAAATGCATCATCTCTCATGCTCCTGTGATGCTGGAAAGCTCAGCACTTACAATGTTGTGCTTTAATGTTTGTCTCAAAAGGAAGTGTTTTCCAGACGCATGACCTGCCATTTTTAGGACTAGACAAGAAACAGTTTTAACTGTTCTACACTGACTCGGAGATATTATATAAAGAAATAGAGAAAAAAAGGTCAGTCCCTCTTTGAACGTCTTTGATTGAACTTTCATTCAGGCCTTAAGAGGTATTGCAGGAGCACAAAATACGGGAGCATCAAAAGCAACCTGCCTCTAGAGAGCTTCCATTGGAAATCATGAACAGTCCACCATTTGGTGAAACGGGGTGGTATATTGAAATTCTTTATGAAAATTATGTTTTTCCAACTCCAAATGCAGGCCGTGTATGTAGCTGTTCCAGTGTGATCCACTTTTAGAGTCACATGTAGAGCCACTATCTAGTATTAGGGGTGTGAGTGTTTCAAGAAGAGCAGATAGATGTGTGTTGACCATTAGTGGTGCCAGTGTGATGTCGGTGGTAGGTTACAATGCCACAATACTTGACTTCCATTTTAATGACGGTGACAGTGGCTTTTGTGAGCTGCAGTGCAAGAAGAATGACCATGTAAATTTGACTGTAGTTGAAGATTAACTAAAAGTGGCAACAGCAGGACAGTGTTGAGGAGTAAAGATTTTTTTTTCTTTCAACAAGGTAAGTGAATGTTTTGTTTCTGTGGGTATATTCTGCCTTAATTGCCAGAGAAAATTTGCCTCTAATCACAGTCTGTGTATATGGTAGTCTGCCAAAGGACCATAAATTAAATGACTGCTACGTTTATTCACTTTGAAAGTTTATGACACAGATGAACAAGGCAATATTAATGCTGATCGCGTAAAAATGTAATTATCAGGGGCAGCAACATGGCTGAAAGAAAGAAACAAGGTTGTCTGACGCAGGAGGTGGGGTTTTCTGAAAAGGTTGATGTGCAGATGACAGAAGAGGCTCAGCTGTTGAGAAGCTGTCCCCTTAAACCAATCAGAGAGTCACGTCCTGGAAAACACTTTGCAGCATTAATTGTTTCTGGATTAACTAGCTGTGCATTATTGCACTGTCTAGTGGTTTAGTCCAGAATTTTTAGGCTCTAAGTCCTTTTCTCTCTCTCTTTTTATGGTCGAGTGCGTGCAGGCACTGTGGCCCCTGTTGTAATCTCTCTGTGGGATTTTAACCACGCCCATCAGTTTGGTTGGTTTGTGGACTTGCCTTTTAAAACTCGCTTGATTTAATTAGTGAAGGCATCCATACATCATGCCTTTTCTGGTGTTTAGCCCTCCTCTACAGCACCAGTAAACTACTGAAAACATACGAGGCTCTGTGTTTTCCGAATGGCTTCTACACTATTTCTTTTTATTTCCTAGGTAGCGTAATCTCGCTGGGCAGTAGTCGAGCGCTTTGCATGACATGGATTCTGTTACATGGATAATTCTACTTTTGCCGGGTACATGGATAATTGCACTTTTGCCAATACGTTTCACTGCAAGCGAACGTCTGTTTCCTTTTCTGTGTCTCCTTCACACTCATGGCGACTGTTGGCTCGCATATGTGAAACTGTTTTAATTTTCATTATCAGGTTATGTGGCAAGAAAAGTCTGGTTAGGAGTTTACAACGCTAACAGCGCTAAATTGAGCAAATGCGAGACCCATTTTTTTTTGGGGGGGGGGCATCAATGAGTTTGTGACCATTTGGTCCCTTGTCCCTCTTGGATGGTGTCATACACGTGCCCCGTAAACCAATGAACGCAGTCACCATCTTCAGATTCTTTTTTCCGCCATAGCTGCATAGGCATGGGCTCTGGAGCTGCTAAAAACTACATGAAATCATCAAAGACACCGATCGCAGAAAGACTTATAGCCAAATTACTAACAGTCATAGAGGAAAAACAAAATAAAGAAGGAAACCAAAAATACATTGATGTTTTTCAGCCAATCAAGAATCTGAAAGACCATGTGGATCGGACAATGACCGATGCGAATTAAGCATACTCCATTTAGGTTTTGCCCCAGATGCCACCTCAAGACATCTGCAATCTCTGCCTCCTGAAAGATCACAGGTCAGAAGGGTGCATGGCATGTGCAAAGTTTCAGCCCAAAGCCCTCAAGACAAGGGAAAAGCAGAGGTGGGCACACTACGCTATGGTTTCATCCCAGCGCAAGGAAGTCGTTCAAGGACTTCAGGTTATCAAGCGACGACGAAACACATGAAGATGGCAACAAAACACAGAAGGTCCTGACCTCGAAACATTCGTTGAGGCACAGAAATAAACACCCAAAACTACATCAGAGACACTGAAATGAAAAAAAAAATTAAAGTAACATACCAAGAGTGGACAGTGACTGAGTCGAAAACCCTGGGGCTAGAAACATGTTAAATCCATTTTATGCTGAAACCTTTGATGCCTGAGAGAGACCCAAGGGTCCAGGCAAAAGGATACCATTGCAAGGAAACCCTCCGAGCTGGCCTGGGCTTCGAAAGTTGATTGAGAGCACAGGAGAGAGGAAAAAAACTCCCATAAAGGAGGTTTCAACAACAGCCCTTCATTAAAAAAAAAAAACCTAGAAACAATCGACGTCAAACATAAATATGTCAAGAAAAAAAGATGCCACCTTGAAGCCAAAATGGAGGCTTTCTTGAGAAGAAAAAAGGGTTTGACGAGACCCTCTTAAAAAAAAAAAAAAAAAAAAACTTCACTAGAGAAAGAATAGGAGGTGACGCACTTGGAAGCCACTGGATGCACCTGAACCCCAGGTGGAGGAAGGACTGATTGAGCAGGATCACTCCCAATTAGTTTGATCTACAGAGAAATGGCAAGATTTTATGTAGATTCACCAGAAGCAGGAGTAGATTCATATCTGTCAAGGCCATCACCCCCTGACAATCTCACAGTCTACAATGCTGTAATAAAGACAGCAGCACACCCCTATGGTCTTCAGCTGAAAGAAGAGCAGTCAGAATCAGAAAAGCAGTCTGAATCAGGTTTCCTGCTGGAGACATTATTGACTGAGTAAAAAAAAAAAAGTACAGATACTTTACTAGGGACCAACCATACATAAAGAGCAGTGTGTCAGCAGACTCAATTGTGGCAACAGCATGAAAAGGGCAGTCACTACCATTTCAACAGGACCCTTCAGGATAAGGAAAGCAAGTGGGTAGACATGATGGAACAAAAGATGGACAGGTTAGCAGCAGCCCAGTGACGCATAGCAAACCCAAACACACTGTTACACACAGATACACACATAAACAGTGGACAAGGTCACCGAACCCATGCATCATCTGCCAGAACAGTACCAAAAGAAGGCAAAAACAGTGGTACAAGAGGGTAAGACTTGCCAACACTTACCTGAGATGGGTGTTACAGGTGGTAAATACTGCCAGCAGGCAACTGTGTGTGTCCATAATAGTGAAGAGAAGTGGCTGGCAGTGGGTGACAAGAAGTGCATGCCTCAGTAATCAACATGCCCTTTACAGGGAACAGTTTCAGATGACTGATGAAGCGCTAGAGCACATCAAAAGAAAAATGAGAGCGAGAAGGCAATAGGGTTTTGCAGTACGAAGGGCCTTTTCTTGGAAGGTTGTATCCCTCCTCTTGTGGGTGTAAAAAAACATGCACAAAAGGAGGGATGCAACTTTCGACAATTAAGCATCCTTTGTATCTGAAAGCGGTTCATCAACTACATCACCACAGTGGTAGGATGGCTCGCCCTTGCAGCACACCTTCCATAGGAGAGGAAGCGGAACCACCCCAGTGGGGGTGAATCCTCTACCAAGTGATTTTTTTTGTTTTTCAACACAATCCCTCCTACACAAGGGAAGAGAATTGTAGAATTCTTCCAGGAATGGAATATCCCCCTCCAACAGATGAACACTGATCCAGCACAGTTAATGTATAGACTTACTAAAAGACCACCTACAAGAAGACCACCAACAAGAGGACCCAACAAAGAAAAAAGAAAGAAAAAAGCTGCTCCTTTGACAAGCAATAAACTGCATCTTAAGCAAGAGGACAGTAGCACTAATACCACCTAAAGAAAGGAACCGAGAAGTCCATTCCATCTTTTTCTTGGTACCATAACCAGGCAAGACACTATGGCCCATATTCAACATAAATGCACTCAACAGATCAACCAAGGCACAAAATTTCAAAGTATCTTCATTGCAATACGTCATTCAGCTGATGCAGAAAGGAGACTATGTGGCAACGATAGGTCTCATTGATGCATGTCTACACATCCCTGTGAACACTGGACACGGAAAATTCCTGAGGTTCATCATTGGCAAGTTACATTATCAGTTTGAGGTATTACCTTTTGGGATAAAATCCATAGCAAGGGTTTTTAGAGTATCTAGCCATAGTACCAGCAGACCTCCAAAGAAGGGGAATGCATGTGTATCCCTATTCAGACAACTAGCTGGTAAAGAGGAACTTGTTCAAATGATCCAAGGAAAGAAAATGCTGTATTGGGAACTCTTCACAAGCTAGGATTAGAAAAGTCATCCCCAAATCTGTAAAGGGAAAAGATTTTTCTATTTGGAAGAATAAATACGGTAAATGCCAAGATTTTCCCTTAAACAAAAAGAGTCTAGGCACTATCTGAGCAAGCTCGACCTGATTGGTCAATGTCGACAGGGAGAACAGTAGAAAAAAAGATGAATGGGCCCTAGAAAAAAGGATAATACTAGTAGAGATACACCTACTGCAGGTCCAGAACACAGAAGTAGACAAAGAGACAGGCACATATTGCACATGAGTGAGAGTTGAAGCAAAGGGTGGTGTAAGATATTTTTCATAGGTGGCGCACACCACATACACACATTTTTACAAATCAGAAGAATGCAGAATGCCAAAGTTTCACCTTCAGGTTCTCTCTTTAACATTCGCTAGAATTTTCCCTGTCAATAAAATGGTCAGGGATATTTGCCTATGCTTTTCCACCAATCCTGTTGATACTATGTGTGATAAAGAAATGCTAACAGGCACACATAAAACTAATCCTAGTAGCTCCTCAGTGGGATGAAAAAACATAGCTCACAGATCTAGAGGAAATGAGGCAGGACTGGGTCATGAAGCGCCAAGCACATCATAACTTGCTAACAGCATGTGTAGGGCAGGTATTCCTTCTGTAACCAGCTATCCTGAGCCTGTTGGAGCTGGAAGCTCTTGGTGTGGTTTCCCTGTAGTTTTTTTGCTCCTGACCCCATGTTTTTGGACCCTAAGCTGTAATTAGTTTTTGCTGATTTTGATACTGTGGGCACTTTGCCACTGCTAATCAGTGCTAAAGTGCAAGTGCTCTCTGTCTAAATTGCATTGTTGATGGGCTTATCCATGATTGGCATATTTTATTTGCTAGTAAGTCCCTAGTAAAGTGCACTAGAGGTGCCCAGGGCATGCAAATCAAATGGTACTATTGGGCCTGCAGCACTAATTGTGCCACCCATTTAAGAAGCCCTGTAAACATCTCTCAGACCTGCCCTGCAGTTTCTTGCACTGCCAATTCGACCTGGCACAATTACCCCCTTGACAGGCTTAAGCCTTCCCTTTTATTACATGTATGTCAACCCTAAGGTAGGATCTAGGTAGCCCCATGGGCAGGGTGCAGTGTATTTAAAAGGTAGGACATGTTCTGGTGTGTTTTACATGTCCTGATAGTGAAACACAAATTTGGCAGTATTCCACTATCTCTCCCATAGATTAACATGGGGACTGCCTTTGAATATCTTTTAAGTGCAGTTTCTTATTGGGAGCAGATGGAGTTTGGGGTCTCTGAACTCACAATTTAAAAATACATCTTTTGGTGGAGTTCGTTTTTAGATTGTCTGTTTGAAAATGTCACTTTTGCTTAACCATTCTGTGCCTCTGTCTGGCTCCTGAATACACGTCTGGGTCAGATTGACAGTTTGGCTGTTTGTGAATTTACTCTAGAAAGTGACACAAAGAGAGCTGAGGTGTGTGTTGCATTTCCTGATGAGTCTTCCTGGGTTAGAGTGGGAAGGAGGAGCTGTCCCCTGCACTTGAAAGGGCTGTGCCTGCCCTCACACAATACAGACTCCAACACCCTAGAGTGTGTCTGGGGTAGTGGTAAGGAAGAGGCAGGGTCATGTGCACTGCAAAGACTTTCCTTTGAAGTTTGCCTACTTCAAGGCAGAAATGAGTATTAAGTATTGGACTGCTGACCCCACAATTTTAGATTAGCTCTGGATTAAGAGGAACCACTGCCAAGGAGAAGAGCTTGGTGATTGAGGAGGACCTGTCACTCTGGCTGTTGCTTTGCTGGCCTGCTGCTTCTGCCTAAGAGGGAAAGGACTGGACTTTACTTTCTGAAATCCTGCTTCTAACGTTTCTCCAAGGGCTTGTACTGAGCATGCCTCCTGTTAAGAAGTCTCAGGGACATCAAAGACTAAGCCTACCAGCCTCTGGGTTCGCTTGCTGTGGACCCTAACTTAACAGTTGGTGCCTATTTCAGTTTCTGGGCCCTTGGGAGAGAAAGCTGGCCTAAAACAAGAACCAGGTCACGGACACCGGATGACTCCAGGACCGATGCTGGTGCCCGACTCTGTGATGTCGCCTACACCCGAAGCCGTGGTCCCTGCTGGAAAGCTATTACGCGAGTGACGCCAGAGGCCAATGCCACCGCAGCCTTGCTGAAGTCCTGCAACATTGTGAGTCCTGAGTGCTGTGACACCCAACTCCACTGCTGTGCTTCTAGGTCCATGGCGTGACCGCAACCCCGTGAGGTCATCCAACGCATTTTGACCGGCCATATTCATCGACCTCGCTGGATCATCAGGGACGACACTACAACACCTCCGCTGCTGTGCAGTAATGAACCAACACTGCACCGGATCCAGCAATGCTGCACCTCCCCAATTCCGTGCACAGGCTTGTTGCCTCGTTTACCAAAGGTACTGTACTTGGGGGTCCGTGCAACTCAGTGACCGGCGCCACCCTCCCCATGAGTGGCGTCAGACTGTTGGGAACGACTCCGTCAACGACGTCGTGATAGCCCTAGTTGGAGCTATCGTGTTTTTCAGCGTTTGTATGAGGATTTAATATTTTAAAATTCATATTTCTACCTGTCTGTGTTGGATTTTTGTCATTTTGGTCTGGTTTGATTAAGATACATATTGGCTATTTTTCTAAACTGGTGTGGAGTACGTATGTGGTGTTTTCACTATGTTACTGTGTGTGTTTGTACAAATACTTTACACATCGCCTCTGAGATAAGCCTGACTGCTTGGGCCAAGCTACTAATGGGGTCAGCAGGGGTTATCTGAGCTATGTATCTCCCTTACCCTGACTAGAGAGAGAGTCCCTTCTTGGACAGAGTGCAAACTGACTGCCAACCAGAGACCCCATTTCTACCAGTTCATGAGGACACAGAATTTCGAGCCAGATGTAGGAAAATCCTGCATTGCGAGTCGCAATGCAGGATGGTGTCCCTGACACCATCTGCGAGTCGCAAGGGGGTCGCAAAGGCCCACCTCATTAATATTTATTCGCAATTTGTGCCCCCCATGTGACTCGCAACACTCACAGGGATGGTGGCCTGCTGGAGACAGCAGACCACCATGTCTGTGACTACTTTTAAATAAAGCAGTTTTTTTTTTTTTGTAATGCAGCACGTTTTCCTTAAAGGAAAACGAGATGCGTTACAAAATAAAAAAAAGGAAACGTGTCAGTTTCAGTTTTTCAGAGCAGGCAGGACAACTGCCTGCTCTGAAAAAATGTTTTCAAGGCCATTCACAAAGGGGAAGGGGTCCCATGGGGACCACTTCCCTTTTGCGAATGGGTTACCACCAGTGTGACATTGGTGGTAACTCCGATTGCTTTGCGACCGCATTCGCGGTCACAAAGCAATCCTGCATCGCGCTGCGACTCGCAAATAGGAAGGGGAACACCCCTTCCTATTTGCGACTCGCAGTCCCATTTTGCGAGTCGGTAACCAGGTTACCGACTCGCAAAATGGGAATAGGGCATCGCGATGTGGGTTTTGCGAGTCGCAAACAGCGATTTTTGCTGTTTGTGACGTGGAAAACCCTTGCTACATCTGGCCCTTGGTCTTCTAAAAGAGATTTCTACTCGCAGATTCCTCACCTATTGAATATTCCCCAGGCGTCAGACTAGATCCAGAAACATTTCAGCAGCACCTCTTGGTGCCCAAAGATGGCGCCTTGTGGCTCCTCACTGATGAAGTTCCACTCTGGAAGTGACGTGCAGGGTCAATACAAGCACCATTCCCACATGCTGATGCCAATTCTTTTCCGTCCACGCCACCAGATGTGGGTCTAGAGATCCCTTCATATCTATCTGAGACTTTGTACCTCAGATTTCTCCAATGTGCAAGGGATGTCAGCCTACAAAATTACAAGTTTCAAGTCCTGTATGGACTGTTGCAAACAAATGTCTGTGATAGAACCCCATCAGTTATGCTTGTGGTGCCTGGGGGGTCGAGCCACGACTCCAAAGCCTTCCATGATTGTGCGGCGATGAAGCCGAAGGCCATTAGGTAAAGCAAGGCGAAACTCTCCTGCTGAGTCGGAGCTGCTCCAAGTCCTGGCCGCATCCAACTTTTGGTCCCAGTCTTGTTTCCTTTCCCAGCGCTTTTGGAGCCACTCAAGAGGCCAGTCTCTGTCTCACTGAAGTCTTTGGGTAACTCTAAGAAGAAACAAGAATTTGATGCAGGATTCTGCTCCCTCGTGCCACTCTCATGTGCCTGCTGCCTTTGGAACCAATACCACAACTCATGCAAGCACAACCTGAGTTCCCAGGGCCAAATACCATGCTGCTTCAGATCATAGAGTTCTGTGCAGCCATGCTCAGGATCTTCGGATCCCTATCCAGTACCTCCGACATGCCTACGGGCCCAAAGGACTTCCATCTGGTGTACTGGCAGCAGATTGGCCATCAGCACCAGTTGGACCCTCTGAGACAGTTTTACCTCCAGTTTCACTATCAACCCCACTTCCGGCCCTGAAACCAGTGGTGGACCCGGGTTCTTCAACACCTAAGCAAACTCCATCAGGCGGAGGACCTGATCGCCGGCACTGATCAGACCTTCACTGAAGTCATGCCTCAATCCACCTTACTCACCTCTAACTCCATTTGACTTACCATCGCCTCAGGGGAGGCAGCCCACTTTGCACTCCCTCTTTGGCACTGATTCTGACGACTATGACCTGGGTGATAAGTTCGCTCAACCCATCACTGATGACAATTGGTACGAGAACTTACAGGAGGCTAGTGCCCTTGATACCTCTCAAGGGACTGCACTTTTTTCTCATCCACAAAGGAATCTGCTTCCTACAATATTGCTATGCATGGGAGGTGGGGTAAAGTTCTCGTCCTTAGGCTCCCCACCATGGAGGTAAAAAGCAATGTTCTTTCGGAGGTCTCACAATGAAGACAGACTTCTACTGAGCCTCTCTTCCCATTTAATGAGTTACTGACTGCCATTTTATTAGGGTCCTGGGCTAAACCTGTCAACTGACTAATAGCCAGGCGCATTTGGCTTTCTCCAGGTGACCCTGTTTTCCTGTGGCAGCACCCTTCACCCCACAGCCCTGTGGTTTAGGCCTCCACGAGTTTGTCTATTCCTAACATATTTCCTACCTCTCCACCTGAAAGGGAATCTAAGTGAGTGAAAACATTCGGTAACAGGGTCTTTTCCGCAACCAGCCTGGCCCTCTAGATGCAGAACTCAAACAGCAGTTTGGCTTTGACCAGTGAGAAGATCCCTAGACTTGGGATCTCATTAAAGGATAAAGCCCAATTCACAGAAAGGGGAGGATTAGTGAGGAATCTGCAATTGGATAAAGTTTCTACCAGAAACAGCATTACTGAAGGTAAGTAACTTATTCTGAAAGAGACTTCTCACCACAGAGTTTTCATCTTTTGATCAGATACCAGAGCAGTATCTATTAGGTGGTAGGTCTGAAAATTGGTTCAAACCACTAAGTCCTGTAGGGCAGAGTGGCTGAAATACCCTTCTTTGTGAAGCTGGCTGTCCTGACAAAATTGCTTCAAAATATGGGGTGACACCCACGTAGCCAGGACAGGAACACCACATGCCAAACAGTAGTAGCAGCTTTGGCCTTGGTAGAATGGGCTTGCAGGCCTTCCAGAGGCTGCTTTTGGCCAATGTGAAGCAAATTTTGATGCAGAGTACGATCCAACGGGAAATGGTGCTCTTCACAGCCTTACCTTTTGGTACCTCAGTGTGTCACGACTTACTCGTTGCTTGAGCCTGGAGTCCGCTGAACGTGTGACGAAGTTCTTGTTCTTGCAGGGTCTGCCTTGGCCCAGATGGGGGCAACTCTTTCTGGTAGCCACAGTGCTGCAGGCGATTGGAACGTCAAGGGCAGTCCGTGTCCTTAAGAAGGAGTGCCAGAGGGAAAAAAAACCTTAAAAAGGGGAAAAAAAACTCAAAAAGGACCTCCTGAAATAAGAGCAAAAAGATCAATAATTTCAGAACACAAGATAAAATGAACAGGAAAACACTTGAACAAAAGCGGAATCAGTATCTGATGCAAAGGAGAAGGAGCGAAGACCACCATCCAAAAGGAAGTGTTGCAGCGCAAGAAGAAAAGGAATCACAGCCCTTAAATACCCACAGAACAGGAAACGACCGGCAGGAAGTAAAAGGACACCATATTGGATAGGGAACAATACACAGAAGGCAATAGATAAGGCACCATAGTGAATAGGGAACCAAGGCAGGCTTGGAAAGAGAGGGGAATCATGGGTAAAGGAAAACAAAAAAGGGAGAAAAAACGAGGGCGACAGCAAGAGAAAAGGAACATTATAGAAGGTAAGTGGGGGAAACCATAGGAGTCAATGGAGGCGCGTCGCGCCAGTATAGAAGCGAGGCCCCATGCCAAATTGGGGGCATCGAGTTAGACAGGAGAGGCTGGGGGCGCGGCGTGAGCCGAATGTTCGGCTCGTGCCGCTGCGCGACACAGTGAACGCCACAAAAAGCTGATCGTCCACCCAGTATTGCTTGGTACCATTGATGTAAAAGCTAGGCGCTCTTTTTGGGTCCAATCAATTTAGTCTTTTCTTCTTAGATGGGTAAGGTGAAGCACAGAACTCCGACAAGGTGATGGTTTGATCAACATGGAACAACATTACGACTTTTGGTAAGAAGGATGCTCATGTCCACAGAACCAGTTTGTCTGTGAAGGTGGTGTACAGCAGATTAACACAGAGCCTGAAGCTCACTTACTCGCTGCACGAAGGTGATGACAACGACAGCTGTTAAGTGGCTTAAAAGGAGTGCACATTACATATGTGATGAACAATTAAGGTCTAACTGAGGCATGAGAAAAAAAGAGGAGTAAACAAGTGCTGGAGAACTTGTCAGACGGAGCACACTTCCTCGGGATCTGTTTGAAGCTCATCAAGGCCCATCTTCAGATAACTCCAAATCTGAATGCTCTGATAGCGCAGATTCTTGGAGCGATCTGATGAGGGGAAGGGTGTGGGATGGGGGTCAGCAGGGAAGGAGACCTTTAAGAAAGAAATATCATACAATTCTGAATATACTCGCTATTCCTTCATGCAATTTGGAAATCTTGTTGATATGAATATCCTGGAGTGGGATTGGTTTGACCACTTTCCATTAACTTTAGTTTCTGAGAGAGAATATATGTTGTTCTTATCAATAAAAGTATGATTTGTGTAGCAATTGCTCAATGAGTTCACGACACTCGCATGTATTCATATTAAACCAGCATTCACACTGACAATCTCAAAATGAACCAAAAGGTTCGCAAACCAAGTATGCACGCAACAACAATGCCAAAATGTCAAAGAACTCAGGAGGTTATGCGTTAGTTGTTAGTAACCGTTCGTTCTGTAATAACCACTATGCAATTAGTAAAACGAACCTTACAAGCCTTTTTTTTTTTTAGTGTGGGTTAGACACTAATAGTCCATGCGCCTTATCGCCTTACCGTATAGAACACGACCTGTTCTGCAAGTGCGCATGAGGGGAAATCAATCTTCCCTATTCCATTGTGCTCCAGATGAATGAAGAAGGATTCTGTCCAATTAATCTGAAATCGGATTACCGCAAACGCGGTAAAGCTGGTGGTGCGAGGAAGACTCTTCTCAGCTGAGCCGGAAACAGGAACCAAACTGATCTTTGAGAGGAATCCGGAAAGAATAGTGAGCAACACATGCTGGGCGGGCTGCTTTTATACTTGCTGCCACACAAGATCGTGGCTTATACTGCCTGCTGGGAAATGTAGTTTTCTATTGACTACAATAAAACAATAGAGAAAGGAGCAGCACAACTCTAAGGCACAGTTATGTCAATCAAGAAACTTTTATCCTAATCAAGTAAACTTTCATCCTGACAATGCACGCAACAATATAACCTCATAAGGTGACAAACAGGTTAATAATAAAACAAGCAACAAGACCACCAGTTGGCTTTGCAGGCTGCTTGATGAGCCTCCCCACAAAATGGTTTGGCACACAATGGTAGGCACGCATGTGCCGGCGACTGAGCTGGGGCGGGCCCTATATGGCGCACCAGCCAAGTTCTGACAGAACTTTAAAAAATACATTCATTACAACCAGTGACATAAATAATGAGGACTGGTATGGCAACCATAAAAGGCTGAAAGAGCTAAATAACTGTGCCCAAAAAAGACCTTGCTGGCCATTAGACAAAACAAATAGACTATCATATATCTTGACCTGTAGGGGGAATTATTCTAACATGTTAATTAATTTAACATGTTAGGATAATTTGTTTTGATATTTAATTAATAATTTATAATGTTGTAGCTGGTTGTTTGGTTTGTAGGGGAGTAGGGTAGGAAATTAATTGAATTATGATTAATTTTAGTGTTCATTTCTATTGTAAATTAAAGATTAATGATTACATTGATTATTATGTATGCAGATTATGGAAATGTTATATATTTAAGTTTCATTTGTTAATTTTTAGGCATTTTCATTTTGTTCATAATTTATATTTCAGTAGAGGGTTGTTGCGTTTGTAGAGGAAAAGGGTAGGAAGTTAATTAAATTATAAGTAATGTAATTGTATTAATTCTTTTTGTTCTAAATTAAATATTTTAATCAATAATAAATGTCAGTTTAATTATTTTATGTAATTGAGTTAAATTTGTTCATTTTAATGTATACTTAAGTTTTTACATTTTTGTTCATTATTTTTATTTTCATAGCGAGTTGTTGGGTTTGTAAGGGACTAGGATTGGAAGTTAATTAAATTACGCTAATTTTAGATCAGTATTAATTCCCAAAATGAAAATTGTTTTGATGTATTATTCATTATGTAAACTCTAATTTCTAAATTGTTGTTTAATGTATTATTTGTTTTTAAATTTTATTGTACTTAAAATGTATATATTTTTTTTAATTTATAGTTTGGTAGTGGGCTGTTGGTTTCCTAGAATAGGGTTGGAAGGTATTGACGTTATTTTTTAAAATTGTTTGTTATATATGCTAATTATATTCAGTTGATTAATACAGAATTAAGTATGTATCTTTTTAATGGTTCATTAATGTAAATTTGTTTTATTTGCATTATTTATTTAGTTGTTTTAACAATATTTGTAAAATGTATTTTTATTTTGTTGTTTTAAATTGTATTCATTTGTGTAATGTATGCAATATTGTATTTTTGTAAAATGTTTTTCTATGGAAATGAATTTTATTAATTAACTGAAGTATTTTTACATTTTATTCTGTATTTTTTTTTTTTTTTTTTATAAAATGATTAGGAGGTGGAATGTCTAACACTTTTGCCTACTGGTGCTTAGACTAGAATGGTAATAGTCATTCGAACCCTTCTGCAGTACAGCACTTTCCTTATTGTCACTTGGACTGAAGTGGGAATAACAAATCTAACCCCTTTGAAGTCCAATAGTTCTCTGCTGTTTATTAGACTGAAGTGAGAATAGTGAATATAAGCCCATCTGGAGCCCAGCAATTTTCCAACTGATGCTTAGACTGGCGTGAGAATAGTAAATGTAACCCCTCAGAAGTCCAACGGTTTCCTCTACTGTTGACTAGACTGGAGTAGAAATAGTAAATGTAATCCCACCAAAGTCTAACACTTTCTCTAATGTTTCATAGACTGGAGTGGGAATAGTAAATTAATAACTCATAAGTTGAATACTTTCCCTGCTGTTGGTTTAGCTGTATGTATATTCTTTTTTTTGTATTGTTATTTAATGTTGTTTTCTTGTTACCTGTTTAATCATTTGTATTTCAGAACGTTTATATTATTTGTAGATTTTTTTTTTATTTAAATGTATTTTTTATATTTATTGTACTGCTTTATTATATGTGATATGTTGTATGATTTTATATATATTTTTAAAATATATTTTCATTGCGTTTCAAAAGACCAAAAAACAAATCTCCAGCCCTCCTTCCAGCCTCCAACCCACTCCCCCAACTGCGAGGACACATTAGCCAACAGTTGAAACTATATCTTCCCACTGTTGCGCAGAGTTCTCCGGACTGGGGTTGTGGTTGGTAACTCAGTCCTTCGTTCTCAATGTCCTCCTAGTGTAACTCCACTGTGGTTCATCAAATGCCGCAAACCACCCCACCCATCTCTGTCCATGCCCTCAATCCAGGCTTTCCAATTTCTCCATATTTTTGCAAACTTGTTTGGACAGGCCCGAGCCTAATAGACCTATTTTGCTCTCATGCACCAGTCCACGTTGACTTTCCAGTCCTCCACCCCCTGACCCCAGCCACTTCTCCATTTCTGGATCACATCACACCTGGACACTATTATAGCCATGTTACAGAATAAATAGGTATATTTGTCCAATGATTGCCCTCTCCAGATGCCAAGCATTATTAATTTAGGCATGAGGTCCAGTGGGGTGTTTATGACCTCAGGCACCATGTTGCGGACACCTATCCAAAACAGTCGCAGCCTGGGATGCTCCCATAGTGTATGCAGTAATGGGCCTCGGTCTGTGCCACTCCTAAAGCACCTGTCCGACAGGCATCTATTCATAGCAAAGAGCTGCATCTTTGAGTAATACGCCTTATGTAGTATTTGAGCTGGATCGACCTAAAGTTTGTCCGTATCGCCATCGACACCTACCCGGACAGCGGCATTCCTCCCCCCCACTCATTATCTTCCAATCTGCCAAGATCCGTCTCCCGCCTATCTCTAAGGACTGTGAGTGTTGTGGTGTTGTTAGCTAGCAATGTGTGATAAACTGCAGATATGGCTTGCCAGTGTAGTGGGGCGCACAGAACCTTAAATTTTAGGGGTCTGTCCTCCAGGGTCTCCTTGATCTAGCCTATACAACCACAGAGGAGGTGTCTGATTTGTATGTGCCGCAAGCACAGACTCCCTGCCAATTCATTCTCCACCTGAAGTGACTCAAAGGGGATCGGACCCCCTGTAGTCCACGTGTTCCCCATCTTTGAAATCACCAAGTTATCCCATCCCTTCCTGCCCCAACTCCTTGCAGTGGTGCCAGTGCTTTGGCCTCCCAGAGGGGTGTTTCGAACTTAATGATGCCCTGCCATCCAATGTGCTTCATGACCCTTCTGTAGGCCCTGTTTATCGTAGCTGTGGGGGAAGGCAACTATTTCAATTTCCCCTTACCATATTACTGTCAAATATAGTTCCCCAGCTCCACTGTCTCAGATCTGCTAGCGAGGAGGGTTACTTCTGCTCCACATACGACCAATCGTTGATGACGACTAACTGTGTTGCCCGGTAATGTAGACGGAGGACAATGCCCCTATCAAATACTTTCCTAGCAGTAGACATCGCAATTCTGGGGGCTTTCCAATCCCACAGTAGCAGCCTGGTCGAGAGCAGCACTTGTTTGAAGAAGCTGTCTGTGACATCAAAAAAGGGAGTTCTGCAAGGCGTACAAAAGTTTTAGCAAGTATATGCATTTGTAGAGTGGTGCACACCCAAGCAGCAACAACAGTAATGTATGCCAATGGCTCATGTCGCTCCTATACTCACCCAGCAGCCTGCCCAGATTATCATAAAAGAGCTCAAGGTCCCTGGTCACATGGATTCCCAAGTGTCTGCACCCCTGTTCCACGATGGGAACCAGACAGCACTGCGTCTCCATGGGTTGCCATCAAACCAGCAGGTAGAGACAGGATTTGTCCCCCCACCCCGACCATCCTGTCCAACTCCACCCAAAGAAAAAGGTTAAGATCTCCCTCCACCTCCAGCAGCGCCTATTGATCGACATGAAACATCCCAACATCATATCAAGGCCCAGATACTGGAGGTCCAGGGGAAAGTACTCAGATGCCACATGTAAGTTCTCCCCCTGCTATGTACCTCCTGTGGCTACCCATCACACTTTGGGATCTACCCATGTTACCTTCTCCTGGTGCTTGAGGGAGTTGTGGGCTGGAAGACAGTTGCCATGTGAGCCTACTGTGCAACCTGCATGGGCAAGCAAGTGTATCTACCTTTACACAATAAGACACAGTTGTTGCCCAATAGGTGGGTCTCCTGTAGCAGGACAATGTCTGGAGAGTGCCTGGCTTGTCTCTGCTATGTGCACCCCCCATTGTTTCTTTGTCCAGGTACCTTCTACAGATATGTCCATTGATTGCCATTGTGTCTCCCCCATCCCCTCCTACACCTCTCAAGTCCATAACCCACCCTGTTCCTTCATGCGGTGAGTTTGCAACTACTGTCTCCCTCCTCCCCAATGCATAAGGTACCTGTCACCCTCCCCCAACATACTATACTTCACCCTACTGGGGTTACAGTCCAGTGGCTCGGTGAAGTAGGGCCATGCCCCACAGCTCACCAGTCATCCTGTGCTCTGGCTTGGAAAGGCCCACACTCCTAGGCCCCAACCGACAGTCACTCCTGGGTGGATGTCCCCCAGTCAGTACCCCTAGACCAGTGGTTCCCAACCTGTGGGCCGGGGACCCCTGGGGGTCCCTGAAGCCTTCTCAGGGGGTCCGCGAGAGCCTAGAAAAGTAAAATATATTAACAAATATTGACAAATTAGGTCCCCAGCTTCCAGTAATGACTCAGGCGGGGGTCCCCGGATTCCAATAATGATTCAGTGGGGGTCCCTGGGTTCCATTAATGTTAAAGTGGGGGTCCACAGAAATCAAAAGGTTGGGAACCACTGCCCTAGACTATTTCATCCGCTGTCATGGGGGTTATCAAAAGCTGGATCGAATACCCCCTTCATCAGCAATTATCACATCGCTGTCTCCAGAATCATGGAGTCCGCTCCCAGGGTGGACCATTTGTTGTTGGTGGACTAAGGGTGCCCTTTCCTGACCTGCACCACCTTTGAGTGCTTCATCTGGGCCTGGTCATTTGTTGTGGTCTCTTTGCCGGGCAGAGCGGCTGGATCTCAGCTCTCGTCATTTTGGGTCACAGCTCCAGTCAGCCAATCCAGACACTGGGTACCCCTTTCGCACCAACCAGTCCAAGACCTCTGTAGTCGAAGCAAAGAAGAAAAACTCCCTGCATAAAGATATGCATAGTATCGCAGGGATAAAACAAAGACTTCGGATAAAAGCCTCTCAGATGCTGTTTCATCTTTAAGAAAGTCTCCCCCTGCCGTTGGACCGCTTTGATGTAGTTTGGATAGAGGTTAACCGGATTGCCCTCGACCTGCCAAGGGCCCTTTGCCTCCTGCAGTATGCAGTCCCGGTCTCCTGAAGTTGAGCAGTCTAGCAATTATCGGCCTTGGTGGTACTCCGGTGAGGAAGGCTGCCTGGGACTCTGTGCACTTAAGGTACAGTGTACACATTGGAGGACCAACCTCTGAGCACCTTCTTCAGCAGCCACTGTTCCACATACAATTCTATATTGGGGCCCTCCACATGTTCCGAGACGCCAATTACATGGACACTGTTTTGCCTGGAGCGGCCCTCAGTGGTATCCATGTGGGCCATCAACCTAGTAAGTCCAACTGCATTTGTGTAATTGTGACTTGTGGTGCTATCTCAGTTAAAGATTGGTCTGCATCAGCCACCTTTGCCTCCAGTTTTTTATTTTATTTTTATTTTTAGAATCCGCCTGTAACAGGCCCACGTCTTGGGCTACTGTTTCTTGTTTCCATTCCAATGCCACTTTTGTGTTGCGAATTGCCACCAAGATTCTGTCTGTGTGTGCCTCGAGTGGCATTCCTCCATCATGCTGCGCACCCTCATCCACCTTTAGACCTTGCATTTCAGCTCCCTGCGCCAACTTGCCTTGCTTTGGACACACCATTTACACCAGAAAGTCTCCCGCTAGCATGCTGAAGTCTAACACGGTGCAGGCAAAGTAAGGCCATGATCCTGGCACGGAGCTGCTTCCAGTATGGACTTCGTAATGCAGAGTAACCTAAGTCCTGGGTCATCATTGTGGGGTGTTTGTTGAAGGAGCCTCACCCCTGCACATGGTCGATGCACAGCATGGTTCTCTAGGGACTTCCCACAGAGCTGCTGTCTGTTGTAATGATGGGTCTGGACAGCGAGGATGTCTTCATTACGTGTTTATTAAGCACAGTACATAAATGTGACCTCCACCTCGGCCAGCTTGAATCAACCGTTCCCAGGCAGAATCTCACGTTACTAAGACACTGTTTCTATAACAACCTACCAACATTCTATTCTAACCAATAGCACATTATAACATATCCTCCCCCTTTACATAATAACACCCTTTTGATTTGAAGCAAAAGTACATTATCAAAAATCACCTAACTAAAATTACTTGAACTTTACCTTAAGGTATGTATCACTTTAAATATTACTATCTTACATAATCTTGCAAATACATAGGAGGACGTCTTTGTCTCTGCTCCCTTACAGGCAAACTCTCTACCGCAGTGTTTTGTACACAACTTGCAACCCTTCGGGAAGATCCAGAGTATTGTTCCACCTCTGGAATAATACCAGAAGATTCAATGCCTGATGTTTGAGAAGAAGACACTCTATTGTCTACCAAATCCTTAGAGAAAGATGTGGCCCCCTTCTTCAAATCCTGTGTTGTTTCGCTACTGGGTCTATCAACATCAATATTAAATGTTAAAGAATTTGACCCAATATCTTTAGTTGAACTCCGAGATTCTGAAGTTACTCCTTCATCTTCACCCAACACTGACCCCTCACACTCACTCCTCTGTGTACCAAACTTTGAGTCTTGCGCACCAAACCTAGCTACCCTCCTAAAATTCCACTTTTCACCATTTTCTAACACAACATGCCATCTGCCAACATGCTTAACTTGAAACGGCCCACGAAATTTGTTCAATCCTCCAGCACACCGTCCCGATTTTATTTTTACCCAATCCCCAGAACTTATTTTTTTAGTGTGTCTACTTTCACCCTTCTGACATTCCTCCTCCAAACTATTTCCTTCCAGCAGGGATTTAATCCAAAACGGTGTTAATTTGGTACTGGGCTTCCTGCCCCGCATCAACTCAAAAGGTGAAGATACTAGCGTATTGTGCACAGTAGACCGATAAACCCACACTAAATCACTCACAACTTTTCCTACGCTTAGTCTATTCGCCAAAGCTAGTTGAATGGCGCCCTTAACTACCCTATTAGCTCTTTCTACAGTGCCATTTCCCAGAGGATTATAGAGAGAAGTGCGTGCATGTTTCACACCACATTCATTTAAGAATTGTTTCATACGATCTGAAGTAAGTTGAGTACCATTATCCGTGATGAGACAATCAGGATAACCTTCCTCACAAAAAATCTCGGATAGCACCCTCATAGTAGAAACCGTCGTCACTTCCGCCATAAACTTAATGTAAGGAAATGCCTCCTTGGCATGGTTGCCCCCTGACTTTTTGCCTTTGCTGATGCTATGTTTACAATTGAAAGTGTGCTGAGGCCTGCTAACCAGGCCCCAGCACCAGTGTTCTTTCCCTAACCTGTACTTTTGTATCCACAATTGGCAGACCCTGGCATCCAGATAAGTCCCTTGTAACTGGTACTTCTAGTACCAAGGGCCCTGATGCCAAGGAAGGTCTCTAAGGGCTGCAGCATGTCTTATGCCACCCTGGAGACCTCTCACTCAGCACAGACACACTGCTTGCCAGCTTGTGTGTGCTAGTGAGGACAAAACGAGTAAGTCGACATGGCACTCCCCTCAGGGTGCCATGCCAGCCTCTCACTGCCTATGCAGTATAGGTAAGCCACCCCTCTAGCAGGCCTTACAGCCCTAAGGCAGGGTGCACTATACCATAGGTGAGGGTACCAGTGCATGAGCATGGTACCCCTACAGTGTCTAAACAAAACCTTAGACATTGTAAGTGCAGGGTAGCCATAAGAGTATATGGTCTGGGAGTCTGTCAAACACGAACTCCACAGCACCATAATGGCTACACTGAAAACTGGGAAGTTTGGTATCAAACTTCTCAGCACAATAAATGCACACTGATGCCAGTGTACATTTTATTGTAAAATACACCACAGAGGGCACCTTAGAGGTGCCCCCTGAAACTTAACCGACTGTCTGTGTAGGCTGACTAGTTCCAGCAGCCTGCCACACCAGAGACATGTTGCTGGCCCCATGGGGAGAGTGCCTTTGTCACTCTGAGGCCAGTAACAAAGCCTGCACTGGGTGGAGATGCTAACACCTCCCCCAGGCAGGAGCTGTAACACCTGGCGGTGAGCCTCAAAGGCTCACCCCTTTGTCACAGCCCAGCAGGGCACTCCAGCTTAGTGGAGTTGCCCGCCCCCTCCGGCCACGGCCCCCACTTTTGGCGGCAAGGCTGGAGGGAACAAAGAAAGCAACAAGGAGGAGTCACTGGCCAGTCAGGACAGCCCCTAAGGTGTCCTGAGCTGAGGTGACTCTGACTTTTAGAAATCCTCCATCTTGCAGATGGAGGATTCCCCCAATAGGGTTAGGATTGTGACCCCCTCCCCTTGGGAGGAGGCACAAAGAGGGTGTACCCACCCTCAGGGCTAGTAGCCATTGGCTACTAACCCCCCAGACCTAAATACGCCCTTAAATTTAGTATTTAAGGGCTACCCTGAACCCTAGAAAATCAGATTCCTGCAACTACAAGAAGAAGGACTGCCTAGCTGAAAACCCCTGCAGAGGAAGACCAGAAGACGACAACTGCCTTGGCTCCAGAAACTCACCGGCCTGTCTCCTGCCTTCCAAAGATCCTGCTCCAGCGACGCCTTCCAAAGGGACCAGCGACCTCGACATCCTCTGAGGACTGCCCCTGCTTCGAAAAGACAAGAAACTCCCGAGGACAGCGGACCTGCTCCAAGAAAAGCTGCAACTTTGTTTCCAGCAGCTTTAAAGAACCCTGCAAGCTCCCCGCAAGAAGCGTGAGACTTGCAACACTGCACCCGGCGACCCCGACTCGGCTGGTGGCGATCCAACACCTCAGGAGGGACCCCAGGACTACTCTAAGACTGTGAGTACCAAGACCTGTCCCCCCTGAGCCCCCACAGCGCCGCCTGCAGAGGGAATCCCGAGGCTTCCCCTGACCGCGACTCTTTGAATCCTAAGTCCCGACGCCTGGGAGAGACCCTGCACCCGCAGCCCCCAGGACCTGAAGGACCGGACTTTCACTGGAGTAGTGACCCCCAGGAGTCCCTCTCCCTTGCCCAAGTGGAGGTTTCCCCGAGGAACCCCCCCCTTGCCTGCCTGCAGCGCTGAAGAGATCCCTAGATCTCCCATTGACTTCCATTACAAACCCGACGCTTGTTTCTACACTGCACCCGGCCGCCCCCGCGCTGCTGAGGGTGAAATTTCTGTGTGGGCTTGTGTCCCCCCCGGTGCCCTACAAAACCCCCCTGGTCTGCCCTCCGAAGACGCGGGTACTTACCTGCAAGCAGACCGGAACCGGGGCACCCCCTTCTCTCCATTCTAGCCTATGTGTTTTGGGCACCACTTTGAACTCTGCACCTGACCGGCCCTGAGCTGCTGGTGTGGTGACTTTGGGGTTGCTCTGAACCCCCAACGGTGGGCTACCTTGGACCAAGAACTAAGCCCTGTAAGTGTCTTACTTACCTGGTTAACCTAACGAATACTTACCTCCCCTAGGAACTGTGAAAATTGCACTAAGTGTCCACTTTTAAAACAGCTATTTGTGAATAACTTGAAAAGTATACATGCAATTTTGATGATTTGAAGTTCCTAAAGTACTTACCTGCAATACCTTTCGAATGAGATATTACATGTAGAATTTGAACCTGTGGTTCTTAAAATAAACTAAGAAAAGATATTTTTCTATACAAAAACCTATTGGCTGGATTTGTCTCTGAGTGTGTGTACCTCATTTATTGTCTATGTGTATGTACAACAAATGCTTAACACTACTCCTTGGATAAGCCTACTGCTCGACCACACTACCACAAAATAGAGCATTAGTATTATCTCTTTTTGCCACTATCTTACCTCTAAGGGGAACCCTTGGACTCTGTGCATGCTATTCCTTACTTTGAAATAGCACATACAGAGCCAACTTCCTACATTGGTGGATCAGCGGTGGGGTACAAGACTTTGCATTTGCTGGACTACTCAGCCAATACCTGATCACACGACAAATTCCAAAATTGTCATTAGAAATTCATTTTTGCAATTTGAAATTTTTCTAAATTCTTAAAAGTCCTGCTAGGGCCTTGTGTGTTAAGTCCCTGTTTAGCATTGTCTTTTTAGAGTTTAAAAGTTTGTTAAAAGTTTGAATTAGATTCTAGAAACAGTTTTAGATTCTTAAAAAAGTATTCCAACTCTTAGCAGAATAATGTCTGATACAGAGATGCAGGTGGTGGAACTCGACACCACACCTTACCTCCATCTTAAGATGAGGGAGCTAAGGTCTCTCTGTAATATCAAAAAAATAACCATTGGCTCCAGACCTACCAAAATTCAGCTCCAGGAGCTGTTGGCAGAGTTTGAAAAAGCCAACCCCTCTGATGATGACCTCACAGAGGAAGAAATTAGTGACTTGGAGGCCAATGTCCCTCCTCCAGTCCTAAATAGGGAGAACAGGACCCCTCAAGTCCTGTCTCCAACTGTGTTAGTCAGAAATAGTGAGTCCCTCACAGGAGGGTCCCACATTTCTGAAATCACTGAGGATGCTCTCAGTGAAGATGACCTCCTGTTAGCCAGGATGGCCAAAAGATTGGCTTTAGAGAGACAGCTCCTAGCCATAGAAAGGGAAAGACAAGAGATGGGCCTAGGACCCATCAATGGTGGCAGCAATATAAATAGGGTCAGAGATTCTCCTGACATGTTAAAAATCCCCAAAGGGATTGTGACAAAATATGAAGATGGTGATGACATCACCAAATGGTTCACAGCTTTTGAGAGGGCTTGTGTAACCAGAAAAGTGAACAGATCTCACTGGGGTGCTCTCCTTTGGGAAATGTTCACTGGAAAGTGTAGGGATAGACTCCTCACACTCTCTGGAAAAGATGCAGAATCTTATGACCTCATGAAGGGTACCCTGATTGAGGGCTTTGGATTCTCCACTGAGGAGTACAGGATTAGGTTCAGGGGGGCTCAAAAATCCTCGAGCCAGACCTGGGTTGACTTTGTTGACTACTCAGTGAAAACACTAGATGGTTGGATTCAAGGCAGTGGTGTAAGTAATTATGATGGGCTGTACAATTTATTTGTGAAAGAACACCTGTTAAGTAATTGTTTCAATGATAAACTGCATCAGCATCTGGTAGACCTAGGACCAATTTCTCCCCAAGAATTGGGAAAGAAGGCAGACCATTGGGTCAAGACAAGGGTGTCCAAGACTTCAACAGGGGGTGACCAAAAGAAAGGGGTCACAAAGACTCCCCAGGGGAAGGGTGATGAGACAACCAAAACTAAAAATAGTAAAGAGTCTTCTACAGGCCCCCAAAAACCTGCACAGGAGGGTGGGCCCAGAGCCTCTTCACAAAACAATGGGTACAAGGGTAAAAACTTTGATCCCAAAAAGGCCTGGTGTCATAGCTGTAAACAGCATGGACACCAAACTGGAGACAAGGCCTGTCCCAAGAAAGGTTCCACTCCAAACTCCCATCCAGGTAACACTGGTATGGCTAGTCTCCAAGTGGGATCAACAGTGTGCCCAGAGCAAATCAGGGTCCACACTGAAGCTACTCTAGTTTCTGAGGGTGGGGTGGATTTAGCCACACTAGCTGTCTGGCCGCCTAACATGCAAAAATACAGACAGCAACTCTTAATTAATGGGACTAGAATAGAGGGCCTGAGGGATACAGGTGCCAGTGTCACCATGGTGACAGAGAAACTGGTTTCCCCTGGCCAATACCTGACTGGAAAAACTTACACAGTCACCAACGCTGACAATCAGAGAAAAGTACATCCCATGGCAATGGTTACTTTAGAATGGGGAGGGGTCAATGGCCTGAAACAGGTGGTGGTCTCCTCAAATATCCCAGTGGACTGTCTGCTTGGAAATGACCTGGAGTCCTCAGCATGGGCTGAGGTAGAACTAAAAACCCATGCAGCAATGCTGGGTATCCCTGAACTGGTGTGTGTGAAAACAAGAGCACAGTGCAAGGCACAGGGTGAACAAGTAGAGCTGGAGTCTGGAAGAATGGCCCAGCCTACCAAGAGAACAGGAAAGTCAGTTGGGAAACCAACTGCAACACAGCAAAAGAAAGGGAACCTCTCTTCTCAGGAAGAAGTTCTGCCCTCTGAGGGAACTGAGCCTTTGGAGCTTGAACCTTATCAGGTTGAGCTCTTAGGCCCAGGGGGACCCTCAAGGGAGGAGCTGTGTAAGGGACAAGAAACCTGCCCCTCTCTTGAAGGCCTTAGGCAGCAAGCTGCTGAAGAGTCCAAAGGCAAGAAAAATGGAACGCATAGGGTCTATTGGGAAGATGGACTCCTGTACACTGAGGCCAGAGACCCCAAACCTGGTGCCACTAGGAGAGTGGTAGTGCCTCAGCTGTTCAGAGAGTTCATCCTAACATTGGCCCATGACATTCCCCTTGCTGGACATTTGGGACAAACCAAGACGTGGGAGAGGTTAGTCAACCACTTCTACTGGCCCAATATGTCCAACATGGTTAAGGAGTTTTGCCTCTCCTGCCCCACCTGTCAAGCCAGTGGTAAGACAGGTGGGCATCCAAAGGCCCCCCTCATTCCACTTCCAGTGGTGGGGGTTCCCTTTGAAAGAGTGGGTGTGGACATAGTTGGTCCACTAGAACCTCCCACAGCCTCAGGAAATCTGTATATCCTGGTAGTAGTGGATCATGCTACCAGGTATCCTGAAGCTATTCCCCTTAGGTCGACTACTGCCCCTGCAGTAGCCAAGGCCCTCATTGGTATTTTTACCAGAGTGGGTTTCCCTAAGGAGGTGGTGTCTGACAGAGGTACCAACTTCATGTCAGCATACCTAAAGCACATGTGGAATGAGTGTGGAGTGACTTATAAATTCACTACACCCTACCATCCACAAACTAATGGCTTAGTTGAGAGATTCAACAAGACATTAAAAGGCATGATCATGGGGCTCCCAGAAAAACTCAAAAGGAGATGGGATGTCCTCTTGCCATGTCTGCTTTTCGCTTACAGAGAGGTGCCACAGAAGGGAGTAGGATTCTCACCCTTTGAACTTCTGTTTGGTCATCCTGTAAGGGGACCACTTGCTCTTGTTAAAGAAGGCTGGGAGAGACCTCTCCATGAGCCTAAACAGGACATAGTGGACTATGTACTTGGCCTTCGCTCTAGAATGGCAGAGTACATGGAAAAGGCAACCAAAAACCTTGAGGCCAGCCAACAACTCCAGAAGTTTTGGTATGACCAAAAGGCTGCACTGGTTGAGTTCCAACCAGGGCAGAAAGTCTGGGTTCTGGAGCCTGTGGCTCCCAGGGCACTCCAGGACAAATGGAGTGGCCCTTACCCAGTGCTAGAGAGGAAGAGTCAGGTCACCTACCTGGTGGACCTGGGCACAAGCAGGAGCCCCAAGAGGGTGATCCATGTGAACCGCCTTAAGCTCTTCCATGACAGGGCTGATGTGAATCTGTTGATGGTAACAGATGAGGATCAGGAGGCAGAGAGTGAACCTCTCCCTGATCTTCTGTCATCAGACCCAAAAGATGGCACAGTAGATGGAGTGATCTACTCAGACACCCTCTCTGGCCAACAGCAAGCTGATTGTAGGAGAGTCCTACAACAGTTTCCTGAACTCTTCTCCTTAACCCCTGGTCAGACACACCTGTGTACCCATGATGTGGACACAGGAGACAGCATGCCTGTCAAAAACAAAATCTTTAGACAGTCTGACCATGTTAAGGAAAGCATCAAGGTGGAAGTCCACAAGATGCTGGAATTGGGAGTAATTGAGCGCTCTGACAGCCCCTGGGCTAGCCCAGTGGTCTTAGTCCCCAAACCTCACACCAAAGATGGAAAGAAAGAGATGAGGTTTTGTGTGGACTACAGAGGGCTCAATTCTGTCACCAAGACAGATGCTCATCCAATTCCAAGAGCTGATGAGCTCATAGACAAATTAGGTGCTGCCAAATTCTTAAGTACCTTTGACTTGACAGCAGGGTACTGGCAAATAAAAATGGCACCTGGAGCAAAAGAGAAAACAGCATTCTCCACACCTGATGGGCATTATCAGTTTACTGTTATGCCCTTTGGTTTAAAGAATGCCCCTGCCACCTTCCAAAGGTTGGTGAATCAAGTCCTTGCTGGCTTGGAGTCCTTTAGCACAGCTTATCTTGATGATATTGCTGTCTTTAGCTCCACCTGGCAGGATCACCTGGTCCACCTGAAGAAGGTTTTGAAGGCTCTGCAATCTGCAGGCCTCTCTATCAAGGCATCCAAATGCCAGATAGGGCAGGGAACTGTGGTTTACTTGGGCCACCTTGTAGGTGGAGGCCAAGTTCAGCCACTCCAACCCAAGATCCAGACTATTCTGGACTGGGTAGCTCCAAAAACCCAGACTCAAGTCAGGGCATTCCTTGGCTTGACTGGGTATTACAGGAGGTTTGTGAAGGGATATGGATCCATTGTGACAGCCCTCACTGAACTCACCTCCAAGAAAATGCCCAAGAAAGTGAACTGGACTGTGGAATGCCAACAGGCCTTTGACACCCTGAAACAAGCAATGTGCTCAGCACCAGTTCTAAAAGCTCCAGATTATTCTAAGCAGTTCATTGTGCAGACTGATGCCTCTGAACATGGGATAGGGGCAGTTTTGTCCCAAACAAATGATGATGGCCTTGACCAGCCTGTTGCTTTCATTAGCAGGAGGTTACTCCCCAGGGAGCAGCGTTGGAGTGCCATTGAGAGGGAGGCCTTTGCTGTGGTTTGGTCCCTGAAGAAGCTGAGACCATACCTCTTTGGGACTTACTTCCTAGTTCAAACTGACCACAGACCTCTCAAATGGCTGATGCAAATGAAAGGTGAAAATCCTAAACTGTTGAGGTGGTCCATCTCCCTACAGGGAATGGACTTTATAGTGGAACACAGACCTGGGACTGCCCATGCCAATGCAGATGGCCTTTCCAGGTTCTTCCACTTAGAAAATGAAGACTCTCTTGGGAAAGGTTAGTCTCATCCTCTTTCGTTTGGGGGGGGGTTGTGTAAGGAAATGCCTCCTTGGCATGGTTGCCCCCTGACTTTTTGCCTTTGCTGATGCTATGTTTACAATTGAAAGTGTGCTGAGGCCTGCTAACCAGGCCCCAGCACCAGTGTTCTTTCCCTAACCTGTACTTTTGTATCCACAATTGGCAGACCCTGGCATCCAGATAAGTCCCTTGTAACTGGTACTTCTAGTACCAAGGGCCCTGATGCCAAGGAAGGTCTCTAAGGGCTGCAGCATGTCTTATGCCACCCTGGAGACCTCTCACTCAGCACAGACACACTGCTTGCCAGCTTGTGTGTGCTAGTGAGGACAAAACGAGTAAGTCGACATGGCACTCCCCTCAGGGTGCCATGCCAGCCTCTCACTGCCTATGCAGTATAGGTAAGCCACCCCTCTAGCAGGCCTTACAGCCCTAAGGCAGGGTGCACTATGCCATAGGTGAGGGTACCAGTGCATGAGCATGGTACCCCTACAGTGTCTAAACAAAACCTTAGACATTGTAAGTGCAGGGTAGCCATAAGAGTATATGGTCTGGGAGTCTGTCAAACACGAACTCCACAGCACCATAATGGCTACACTGAAAACTGGGAAGTTTGGTATCAAACTTCTCAGCACAATAAATGCACACTGATGCCAGTGTACATTTTATTGTAAAATACACCACAGAGGGCACCTTAGAGGTGCCCCCTGAAACTTAACCGACTGTCTGTGTAGGCTGACTAGTTCCAGCAGCCTGCCACACCAGAGACATGTTGCTGGCCCCATGGGGAGAGTGCCTTTGTCACTCTGAGGCCAGTAACAAAGCCTGCACTGGGTGGAGATGCTAACACCTCCCCCAGGCAGGAGCTGTAACACCTGGCGGTGAGCCTCAAAGGCTCACCCCTTTGTCACAGCCCAGCAGGGCACTCCAGCTTAGTGGAGTTGCCCGCCCCCTCCGGCCACGGCCCCCACTGTTGGCGGCAAGGCTGGAGGGAACAAAGAAAGCAACAAGGAGGAGTCACTGGCCAGTCAGGACAGCCCCTAAGGTGTCCTGAGCTGAGGTGACTCTGACTTTTAGAAATCCTCCATCTTGCAGATGGAGGATTCCCCCAATAGGGTTAGGATTGTGACCCCCCTCCCCTTGGGAGGAGGCACAAAGAGGGTGTACCCACCCTCAGGGCTAGTAGCCATTGGCTACTAACCCCCCAGACCTAAACACGCCCTTAAATTTAGTATTTAAGGGCTACCCTGAACCCTAGAAAATCAGATTCCTGCAACTACAAGAAGAAGGACTGCCTAGCTGAAAACCCCTGCAGAGGAAGACCAGAAGACGACAACTGCCTTGGCTCCAGAAACTCACCGGCCTGTCTCCTGCCTTCCAAAGATCCTGCTCGAGCGACGCCTTCCAAAGGGACCAGCGACCTCGACATCCTCTGAGGACTGCCCCTGCTTCGAAAAGACAAGAAACTCCCGAGGACAGCGGACCTGCTCCAAGAAAAGCTGCAACTTTGTTTCCAGCAGCTTTAAAGAACCCTGCAAGCTCCCCGCAAGAAGCGTGAGACTTGCAACACTGCACCCGGCGACCCCGACTCGGCTGGTGGCGATCCAACACCTCAGGAGGGACCCCAGGACTACTCTAAGACTGTGAGTACCAAGACCTGTCCCCCCTGAGCCCCCACAGCGCCGCCTGCAGAGGGAATCCCGAGGCTTCCCCTGACCGCGACTCTTTGAATCCTAAGTCCCGACGCCTGGGAGAGACCCTGCACCCGCAGCCCCCAGGACCTGAAGGACCGGACTTTCACTGGAGAAGTGACCCCCAGGAGTCCCTCTCCCTTGCCCAAGTGGAGGTTTCCCCGAGGAACCCCCCCCTTGCCTGCCTGCAGCGCTGAAGAGATCACCAGATCTCCCATTGACTTCCATTACAAACCCGACGCTTGTTTCTACACTGCACCCGGCCGCCCCCGCGCTGCTGAGGGTGAAATTTCTGTGTGGGCTTGTGTCCCCCCCCGGTGCCCTACAAAACCTCCGAAGACGCGGGTACTTACCTGCAAGCAGACCGGAACCGGGGCACCCCCTTCTCTCCATTCTAGCCTATGTGTTTTGGGCACCACTTTGAACTCTGCACCTGACCGGCCCTGAGCTGCTGGTGTGGTGACTTTGGGGTTGCTCTGAACCCCCAACGGTGGGCTACCTTGGACCAAGAACTAAGCCCTGTAAGTGTCTTACTTACCTGGTTAACCTAACGAATACTTACCTCCCCTAGGAACTGTGAAAATTGCACTGTGTCCACTTTTAAAACAGCTATTTGTGAATAACTTGAAAAGTATACATGCAATTTTGATGATTTGAAGTTCCTAAAGTACTTACCTGCAATACCTTTCGAATGAGATATTACATGTAGAATTTGAACCTGTGGTTCTTAAAATAAACTAAGAAAATATATTTTTCTATACAAAAACCTATTGGCTGGATTTGTCTCTGAGTGTGTGTACCTCATTTATTGTCTATGTGTATGTACAACAAATGCTTAACACTACTCCTTGGATAAGCCTACTGCTCGACCACACTACCACAAAATAGAGCATTAGTATTATCTCTTTTTGCCACTATCTTACCTCTAAGGGGAACCCTTGGACTCTGTGCATGCTATTCCTTACTTTGAAATAGCACATACAGAGCCAACTTCCTACACTTAACTACTAACCATTTGGTATTCAAATCAATCAATACAAACGCAAACCTCTGACTATAACTTACTCCTGCAATTGGACCAATAAAATCACCACACACAGTATGCCAAGCTATGCCTGGATCCCGCATGGTCCCACACACCGTTTGTTTGCCCACCTCCAACCTTTTCTCACTCTCCATGCATTCAGAACACCTTTCCACCCAGTTTACCTCATCATCGTCCATTCCTGGCCACCAAAACTCAGCCCTGAGGCTTTTCTTTGACATAGTTTGTCCTAAGTGTCCTTCATGGGCTATATCAAATAACCTTTTCCTGACACCTACAGGAGGTATCAACCTTTCTCCCCGTACTAAAACTCCTTTGTCCAAGATAGATAATTCGTCCAAGACCTTACCATAAGGTCTAAGAGCTGGGGGTAACGTACTCTCTCTCCTCCCCCCTTCCACTATCATTTTAACTACTCCCATAAGCACCTCATCATGTGTAAAAGCTCGCTCCCACTCTTCTTTACTCACCGCCCCCAAGGTCCAATGAGTTACATCATAAACACTCGCAACTGCACCTTCACTTTAGTATTTCAGTACACCTTCACCATCAACTCCCTCCCAACCTAAAGGTAAGCGTGATAAACAGTCTGCCTGCACATTCCTCCACTCTGGTATGTATTCTAAGTCGTACATATATTCCTGCAACCTTGCAGCTAGTCGAGCCAATCTTGCAGAACACTTGCCAGCACCACCAGAAGACAAAATTTTCAACAAAGGTTTGTGATCGAAACGTAGAGTCACTCTTGTTCCCCATACATAGACGCTGAAATACTCCATGCCCCAAGCTGCAGCCAAAGCTTCTCTCTCGATAACGGAGTAATTGCGCTCTGAATCCGTTAAGGAACGTGAAGCAAACGCAACAGTCTTCTCACCTGTTGGGTGTATTTGTGCCAGCACTGCCCCTATACCACATGCACTCGCATCTACCGTAATTGTGGATTTCTTTCCAATGTCAAATGGAGTCAATATACCAGCGCAGCACACCTCCTCTTTAATACTCTCAAAACACTCTTGATGCATGTTGGTCCATGAAAATCTTGCCCCTTTCCTTAACAACCCTCTCAAACTCTCAGTCTTAGAGGCGAAATTCTTCACAAATTTAGAGTAATATTCTAATATTCCTAAAAAAGACCTTAATTGATCTTTGTCCTGCGGCGATGGAGCCAATCTAATGGAATCAAGTAGATTTTTTTTAGGCTTGATACCTTCCCCTGAAAGAGTATGCCCGAGATATTCTATCTCCCTGACTAAGAACACACATTTCTCCTTCCTCAAAGTTAGCCCAGCATTAGAAATTCTGTCCAAGACGTGCTTCAAGGTGAAATTATGATTCTCCACTGTGTCTCCAAAAATTAAGATATCATCCTGGAAAAATAGAACATTTTCCAATTCACGGAATACATCAGTCATTACTCTCTGAAACACACTAGCCGCCGAACATAACCCAAACGGCATACGTGTAAATTGAAACGTGCCTTCCATAGTTATGAAGGAGGTTAAAGATTTAGAGTCACTGTGCAATTTAATCTGATGATATGCATGCTTCAGATCTAGTTTCGTGAACATTTTTCCACCCTTCAGGAGAGTCAAAAGTTCGTTGATATTTGGAAGTGGAAAATTGTCTGTAACAACAGATTGATTTAGGCTCCTCAAGTCAACACAAAATCTCAATTTGCCATCAGCTTTACGTGTGATAACCACTGGAGAAATCCACTCTGCCGTCTCCACTGGCTCAATTATTCCCCTTTTTAACATGTCACATATTAATTTGTTGACCTCTTCTCTTATCAGAACAGGTACTCTTCTAACTTTATGTTGAATAGGAATCGCACCACGTTTCAATTTAATCTTATGCACATACCCTTTGAGTTCACCCATATCCTCACGAAACACATTATCGGCACCCCTAATAATGTCTTCCAATGTAACCTCCTGAACAACCATGACAGGATTCTCCGCACGTGGATTTATAATGATGTGTAAATCGTATTGATGAGCCCACCCAAGAATCGGCGGACCCGCTTCTGCAACATATACTTTCCCTTGGATAATCCTTTCACTAAAGGCGATGTCAGCTACCACATAACCTATAATATCAATTTTTTCACCCTGATACCCACCAGGGTTGATGTCTTTCGGCAATAACTTAATGTCTGGCCACTTGGACCTGAATAAACTCTTAGGTATAATGGTATAAAGAGACCCAGAGTCAACCATTAAGTGAATTGCCTGTCCCATAATGCGAAATTCAGCTGTGGGTCTTTGCTTTCTATAATATCCATCCTCCACTAATAATACTCTGTCTGGGCATTCATTCAAATTATCATCAGATCCCTCTGATAACACTGCTACTCTCATCTTTGCAGAACTTCGAAACATCCTGGCAAAATGTCCTTTTTGATTACACTTCCTACAATCCTTTCCCTTCGCAAAACTATTTCTTGCTCCAGTTACATGGTTGTAGCTACCACAATTATTGCATGCTTTCCCTGTTGTTTTTACCCTCTGACCACCTGTACCACCTTTGTATGCACTGGTACCACTTTTGCTGCTAAAAACTTGACTTTCTGTATGTTGACCGATGATTGACACACTGTTTTTTTCCTCTCTGTTATCCATTACTCTCATGCAATATTCAGACTCCTCTATAACTTTAGCTATCTCAATGGCATCTTTTAGAGTAGGATTCTTAGCAGCCCACAATCTTTCTTGTATTTTGCGACTGTTGCACTGCACTATCAATTGATCACGTATCATCTCCTCAGTCATTGGACCAAACTGACATTTTAACGATAATTCTCTTAATCTAGTAATGAAGTCATCAATCGACTCCCCAGGACGTTGTGGCTGAGTGTAAAATTTGTGTCGTCTAATTACAATATTTCGACCCTTTGCAAATGTAATTTCTAAACGTTTACGAGCATCAGAATAAACATCTACATCAGGTTGGTCTTCTTGAATGGGTAAAGCCGGTAGATACTTAAAGATGTGTTGCCCTTCCTTTCCTAAAGCATTCAATAAAATGCAATTTTTCCTCCCAAGAGAAAAGTTGCGCCCATCTATTGCTTCTAAATAGTTATCAAATACATCTATCCATTCTTCCCATTCAAACGAAGGCTCACCAGGTTGAGGTAAAAACAATGGTGGTGGCGCAATGGAATGTAAATCCATGTTGATGTTGACACCTAAAATACAAATATCAAAAATATCAAAGTAATCTTCCCCGTAAACAACAATAATGCGATAAGAACATGAAGATATACCACGTCAAATTTAAAATCTAAAGTTTTCCAGCTTGTGACCAGCTTAAGTTCATGTCAAGTTGATGGTAAGTTCCTTTCCTCTAATACCGTAACACCGGAACCACTTGCCGTGAAGACCTCTTGAGATAAAGAACGAACACAGATGAGACTACACACCACTCCGCGCCCACCGTGAAAACCGAGATGAGCTCAAGTCCCACACGCTGCAGGATGTGACCGCACACCACTCCGCGGTCGCCGTGAAGAACTGAGGTGAGTTACGCGCTGCAGATTGCGCTGTCCACGCAGCCAGTCTCGCGCTCTGCGCTGAAAGAATAACAGAGCCAGTCTCGCGCTCTGCGCTGAAAGGATAACAGACACCACCACGCTCCACTCCGCGCGCGCGACTTATAATTACCGTTGGCTGTGTTTCCTTTACACACAGTACCTGCGCTGTACTGTATGCGCTAGATTGTAGCAACTTAGCGCTAAATTGTAGCAAAACACTGTATAGTAACAAGGCAAAAGTTAAAATTCAACAGAGTCCCTTCTTTTCCTTTTTCCGGACTCTAGCGCTCTGCGCTGAACGAAAGTCGCACTCCACACAGCGCCCGCAACCTATAACTACCGTTGGCTGTGTTTCCTTTGCCCACAGTACCTGCGCTGTACTGTATGCGCTAAATTGTAGCAAGACGTCGCTCCAACGATATCCTTTCTCTTCCCTCTTTGTCTCCAGATGACCACAGCCTCTGTTGATTCCTTCCGACAATCCTAACCTTTAATCACCATCAACAATACAGGTGTATTGTAACCAGGCATAGATTCGACGAAGTCCTCTCTTTTCCACTGCACGCTAGTCCGTTTACTCCTTGAGGATAGAGGTCACACCACTTCTAGGTCGTAGCAGCTGGCTCCAACTCGTCGCCAAATTTATGTTGTAATGATGTGTCTGGACAGCGAGGATGTCTTCATTACGTGTTTATTAAGCACAGTACATAAATGTGACCTCCACCTCGGCCAGCTTGAATCAACCGTTCCCAGGCAGAATCTCACGTTACTAAGACACTGTTTCTATAACAACCTACCAACATTCTATTCTAACCAATAGCACATTATAACACTGTCCATACCTGTTCTAGCAGGGGGACTGTGAGGCACTTAGCTGGGCACTTAGCTGGTCCTGAGCAGGCAGGTCTTCTCCATCCCAGGCCCTGGTCTGCACTTCAGTCATGCAGGTAGGCCCAGAAGCCTCTCACTGGTCCTCCCACCCGGGGGCCAAAAGTTCATAAGAATTACAGCCAAAGGCCCTCCCGGCCTACATCTAGCACCAGTGGTGACCGGCTCTTGAATCAGTCCACCAGCACCCCCACTGACTGCAGGATTGCCACGCCATCCTCAGCCATGCCCCGAGTTCACTTAAGCCCGGTTTGGGCCATTCCATCGAGCGGCGGTCACTCCTCGCCACCCTGGATTCTAATTCTGTCTTTCGAGGAGGGGGGAGGTACAGTGGACAATACACCCCGGGCCAAAACTCTCCTCAACTCAGGGCCTAAGTTTCGTGCAGGCCGCCCGATTGAGGGCCGCCGCACTCTCCTCACAGCAGGGAACAATGTACCCTGGGGCCAAACTTCTCCTCACCTCAGGGTCTCATTTTCTTGCAGGCTGTTCGATTGAGGGCCACCACACTCTTCTCACAGTGTTGTAATTTAGCAGTGATTAGATTAAGCATTAGCAGAAGACATCTTGTATTTTAGTAACTATTGTGAACATTTTGCGGAATCCATTTTGTATTCATGGCAGCCATTTTCTCTGCTACATGCTGCCATGTGCTCAGTCCTACCTTTCTGTTAACTGCTCTTGAAATCTGCCTAGTGACAAGTTATATTTAGCATCTCTTACTTTCCCACATGCTCAGTAAGGTCTGCAGCTGTTAGTCCTTGGAAACTGTTAGCTCCTCCTACCTGTCGACTGTGCATTTTCCACATGACCTTACATGTATACAAATCTTGTTTCCATAATTGTACCATCTCCTTTTAGCCCCTGTGTGGGTATAAAAGGACCATGCTCTCTCAGTTCAGTGTGCTACTTCAGACATTACTCTAGGGTGCTGTTTGAACTGTAGTACCACCTCATGAGGTTAATAAACTTTTGTCTTTTATTCCAGTTTCTGTGCCAACTTCTTCCTACATGGTCTGAGGACTTTGTGCAGAGAAAGGTGAACCCCTTGCACTAGTAGGCCTTGCTGAGGCTTACTTCAACAAATTGGCGCCCGAACAGGGACTCATCGGCGACTCGGATGCCCAACGGATTGGTCGCGACGAAGGATTGGGATCTCGCTGCGGACGATCAATGCCTGAGGAGACCCGAGTCTTGGCAACCACAGCGTTTTTCCCTTCCTTCTGACTTGACCATCCAGGTGGCGCCGGTCCTCGACTGAGATCCTTTTTGTTCATTCGTCATGCAGTGACCATTTGGTCGATTTTAGAACTTGGCAGTTGGAACCTGGACACCCTGTGATTGGTAAGAGCCGTTTTACGGCACTTGCTGTGGGTTTTGATGCCTGTGTTTGGTAATGTAGTTTAGCACTACTTACTGTGGCTCTCGTGATTTGGGTGACTAGTCAATTTGTATTCTTTGGATTTGATATATAAATTGCAATTTATATAGGCAGGTAATGAGGAGAATTCTCTCCAATTTAATTTTGATTTGAACGGCACCTTAAGTGCTACTTTGATTATAATATTGCATATTCTGCACTATTTTTGGCATGCATGTTTTTAGCGCACTTCGTAGGATGTGTTGCTTTTGTAATGGTACCAATTTGAGACTGGAAGAATCGCAACCGGCACCCCCAGAGGGGACGCCAAATAGAGATATGTATGTTAAACATGGTCTTTCTTCTATAATGTACAGCACATTATGGAATAAATACACCCGCGCGGATCCTGAGTTATGTTGGCCTATGCATGGGTCATTTGATTTGCGAAAGATTGAGTATGTGTAACAATGTATGTGTAAGCGAAAGTCTAGGCAAGATATGTTTGACTGTGTACGAATGTGGGAGAAAGAAGCGCATGGACGAGTGAAGCGTGAGCAAGCCTTGCTTGAGAAAGAGCAGCGGAAGAATGTATATGTGAAAGCATTGGAAATGAGAAAGAAAGAAATAAATGACTTAAAGGAGCTAGAAGAGAAAGCACGTAAGCTACAGGTAACTGGCCAATACGCTGTTAGGCAACCTCTCTATCCTATCCTTAATAAACCACATGATGATTTATTCTTACTAGATCGCCCTCCACCTCCGTATGTCGTCCCTTCTGCCCCTCATGAGTTACCTAAAGTCTCCAGTTCGGAGCAACAGAAGATGCGGGACAGTCGCTCTATGCTGCCTGCTGACCGTGCGTCTGAGCTTAGATCTATTGCTCGTAAAACAATTCGTAGCGTTGTTTCTGCTTCTGAACTTTTAGACAACATGAAAGGGTGGACGGAAAAGGAGCAGCTATATTTTACTGAGGCATTTGGCTCAGAAGTTATTGAACTATATCGGAAATATTCTGATGAGTTAGAGCCCGATGATGTAGCAGCTGATCATAAGCAAATGCGTGATGGTCTTTTTGTTTTCTCCCAGGTGGCTGATGCAATCAGGCTTTTAATGAAATTACGTATTGTGGCAGTCCGTTTGCAAGAAGAGAAAAGGGCTGCGGACGCAGTTGCACGAGCATCTCAGACCGAAGGGGCGCAAGCTTCCATCTTTGAAACAGATAAGATTATGATAGTTCACGCGAAACCAATGCGGGAGGCCGCGCCTTTGTATGTTCCTCCTAAAGGATTGGGTACAAGTGATGATAAAACTTCTGTTGATGCTAAGGGTTATTTTATTTATAATTGGGTGTATACTCCTTGGAATAGGGCAGATGTAATGGCACTTAAAACAGCATTACCTGACCCGCGGAAAAATCCAGCCGCCTTTTATGAGGAAGTTGAGGGAGCAATTAGTTCTTGTACTATGACTTTGGACACCTTGATTCTTTTGTTTTACCTGAAGGTGTGGCTCTCATACAATATGTTGATGATATTTTGTTGGCAGCTGATACCCCGGAGCAATGTGAAAAGTGCACTTTGTCCTTACTTTCTTTTCTTGCTTCACACCATCATAAAGTGTCACGAAAGAAATTGCAATATTGTAGACCAAAGGTAACCTATTTAGGTCACCTTTTGTCTAAGGAGGGCCGTGCACTTACATCAGATCGTATTCAAGCAATTTTAGACACACCAGTACCCTCTACTCAGAAAGATGTTCGTGCATTCCTTGGTCTTACTTCTTTTTGTAGGCAATGGATATTAGGGTTTTCACACATTGCCAAACCCTTGCTAGCACTTTTTACTAAAGATACTCCAATGCCCCTCCCATGGACAGATGAATGTGAGACTGCTTTCCGGCAGCTGCGACAAGCCCTTTGTTCTGCACCAGTGTTAGGTACTCCAGATTACATGACGTATTAGATATACAGAAATCTGCTTCTGTGAAAGAACGTGAGCAATGGTCTAAAGATGGAGAATTGGATGATGAGGGCTGTTGGCGGAATAAGCAGATGGATAAATGGAAATTGCCTATAGCTTTTGTACAACCTATGGTTCAGATGGCACGTGGGCTGGCACATGTTGGAGCTTCAACAATAACGAAGTTGCTTACGCAAGTTTGGGAGCATCCAGAAATTTCCAGTACAGCTAAGAGAGTAGTACAGTCTTGTTTGATCTGCTTACAATACAATCCTGGAAAAGGGACACGTACTCCTGCAGGAGGGTTTGCTACACCAATTGCACCTTTTGAAGTTCTACAAATGGATTATATTCAGCTTGAACGCTGCAACAATTTAAAGTATGTCTTGGTGGTGGTTTGTGCCTTCAGTAAATGGATAGAGGCGTACCCCACAAAGGATAATACTGCCATTACCACAGCGAAGGTGCTTTTGAAATAATTTTTCCCTAGGTTTGGTGTTTGCAGACTTTTATGGAGTGATAACGGACCTCATTTTGTTGGGGAAGTTATTAAGTATGTCCTGAAAGGATTAGGGATCAAACAGAAGTTCCATGCGGTTTTCCACCCACAATCAGCAGGGTTGGTGGAAAGGTATAATGCTACATTGAAGCTGAAATTAGCAAAGATACAGGCTTCCACATCCTTAACTTGGCCGGATGCATTACCATTGGCATTATTGTCTATTAGGTCAGTGCCACACTCCCGACTTGGCCTTAGCCCCTATGAAGTAGTATTTGGGAGACCAATGAATATTTGGGGAGTTCCTAAACCAAAATCTGTATATGATGTACCTTGTGTCCTGATGAATGATTATTTGGCACAGTTAACCGACAATTTGGTTTCTATTCATCAACAGGTTCGAGAAGTACTTCCTGACAGATCTACAGGTGAAGGCCATGAACTCCGACCTGGTGACCAGGTGATGATTAAGTCTTTTGAAAGATCAAGCAGCTTGGAACCAAGGTGGCGAGGCCCAGAACAGGTGCTCCTTGCGACAAGGACAGCAGTTCGAGTGACGAACCGAAAGAATTGGGTCCATAGTACTGCAAGAGAGTGCTACCTACCTTGGCGGAACCTGCTGTGGTGACTGATCATCGAGAGATTTTGACTACGGAGAAAGGCCGTGCTATATCACCTGACGAATCTGCAGAGGTCTTCCCGGACCATACGACTTCTGGAGTGTCGCAATATAATTTGAGACCAAGGAAAGAATCTGAAAATTGTTTTGAAAAGACTGGTTGAGCTACCGCCCTGGGTTAGTGAAACGGAGAGCCAATGTGGCAAGGGGGGTGGATCAGCCGTGCATTAGAGTAGTGACACCGGTCTTGGCCCGTGGTGAAGAAATCAGCGGCTGCCCAGGGATAAGAGCTCCAACGATTGTTTTTAATTCATTTCTGAAAGGGTCGATTATCACTGTTGCTAAAATGAATAACAACTTGATCATTAGTATTATGGGGTTTGTTGTTGTTTTGGTGGTTACAGCAACAATCACCTGGTTTATTGAAAAGAAGTCTCCTGCTCGTGAGTTTTTTGTTGCCACTACTCCAGTACCAGAGGATCACTATTACTTTACGCTTCCCTATCAGGAGCAGAAGCACCGTCAATCGTACTTCAATAATACTTTCATTCAGATGTTGCATCATACTCATAATGCTACAAATACTACTAACTGTTGGGTATGTGGAATGATACCTGCGCATCAAAAGAAAGGAGGAACACCTTTCATTCCTCTTCCTTTTTCACACAATGGTTCTTGTCAAGCTTGGTACATGCTTTTGTTTGCATCTGGAAAACATACAGAGGGCGGACTTCTTTTTCGCCTTAATAAAGTGTGCTACCAAGACAAAGATGGGTATCCCCAAGCTAAAGGAACTAAATGGGAATCGGAAGAGTATCAACCGGACAATGTTTCAATACCATATGTCTTCACAAATATACGAGACTCTGACAAGAAAGAACAATTTGTGATTTCTGTTACAAAAACTAAAGCAGATTTATGTATACGAAGCATTGAACGAATTCCAGTAGGGATAAGCGATTGTACCTCGATTTTAACTATTGAGAGTGTAAATAATAGTAGTTTTACAGCTTCACATAATACATATTTTGTTTGTGGTAACTATGGATATTACCAACTACCTGTTGGAAGGTCCTGTGTGTAATAATTGCAATATTTTTTACATGCTGTATCTGTATTCAGTGTGGTCCAATGTTCTGCTCCATGTGTATTACTGCTTGTATGCCTACCAAAAGAAATATTACAGAAATGAAGGCACAACATATGTTAGATAAGGAAATAGCTGAAATGATGAGCATAAATATACAGGATGAATATTTAGATTATCCCAGAAAGACGAATGTCTTCAGCTAATGCTGAAAGGCTCGTCTGTTGTAATTTAGCAGTGATTAGATTAAGCATTAGCAGAAGACATCTTGTATTTAGTAACTATTGTGAACATTTTGCGGAATCCATTTTGTATTCATGGCAGCCATTTTCTCTGCTACATGCTGCCATGTGCTCACCATGTGCTCTGTCCTACCTTTCTGTTAACTGCTCTTGAAATCTGCCTAGTGACAAGTTATATTTAGCATCTCTTACTTTCGCACATGCTCAGTAAGGTCTGCAGCTGTTAGTCCTTGGAAACTGTTAGCTCCTCCTACCTGTCGACTGTGCATTTTCCACATGACCTTACATGTATACAAGTCTTGTTTCCATAATTGTACCATCTCCTTTTAGCCCCTGTGTGGGTATAAAAGGACCATGCTCTCTCAGTTCAGTGTGCTACTTCAGACATTACCCTAGGGTGCTGTTTGAACTGTAGTACCACCTCATGAGGTTAATAAACTTTTGTCTTTTATTCCAGTTTCTGTGCCAACTTCTTCATACATGGTCTGAGGACTTTGTGCAGAGAAAGGTGAACCCCTTGCACTAGTAGGCCTTGCTGAGGCTTACTTCAACAACAGCAACACAGTTGTAGTACATATTTAAAAAAAAATCAGAATGTATGTATATACATATTTCTCTATTTAATGTTGAGTTTCTATATTTAATGAAAAAAACACTATTTAAATATGTTGATGCTAAGGTTCAAATTAGATTACATATTGTTTGTATCAATTTACTTTACTGTAAATATTTGAACTTAAATGTATCTGAAAATGTGTATATATTTTATAAATTACACACACAGATATATGTAGTGAAATAATTAAGACTATTTATTTTATATCCTATTAAAAATAAAAGTATTACATTACAGTCCAAATTTACAAAAAATTATAATGTTACCTTGTTTTGGTAGATATTCCATCCCACAGTATTTCTGAAACAATATATTTTCAATCCCACAATAAGTATAGGATAATCGATGTTTTTTCACACAATATTTGTCTCTCAATATTTTTGTGCACAATGTTCTTTCGGATAACCTAGTTGTGCTGTGCTTGCAAGTGCTGTGTCTGCCCGGTTTCTGAATGAATCTTCCACAGTCAGACAGCTAGCAACTGTGGAAGATTCATTCAGAAACCGAACAGAGACAGCACAAATGCTAAATAAATACAGCACATACATGTTTCAACCCTCAGTTACAGAACATGACACAGCTATACTTCAGAAATAGCGGATACAGTAAAAGCAGCGTATGAATGTGTATCTTCTACGAACCCTAAAGACTAAACTCCTACCACGTCTATCGGCAATGTACCAGACTGTATCCTTGACTGTAGCACAGAGCGAGCAAGAATGTATTGTTTGAGAACTCCGGTGCTGAAGTAGGCTAAACAGTGTGATAGAAGAAAATAAAACAAGACCGTGAAACTGGTTATTGAAAAATAACAGTGCGAGGCTAAATAAAATGCATCTAGAACAAAGTGCACAGAGGCCTAATGCTTGAAGCAAACGCGCAAAGGCTATATTAAAAATGGCTACACTACACCCTCACCTTGTCGGTAGAAAGTGGTTCTAATCGAAGCTTAAAAAATGCCCTATATTAAAAATCTACGAAAACGTAATAATTTCAACAAGTCAAGAGGACACCAAAGCACAATAATCCTAAATTTAAAAATAAGCATGCGGCTAAGAGCCAAATTCATATAACAGTGTCAATTTAGATCAAATTCAATTCAGACGGTGGTCATGGAAAGCAGAAGGTTCTCCACTTCGGCAGATAACAAGACTGAAAACTCCACGCCAAATATTATTAAGGAGCAGGTGTGTTCCAAAGCCTCAGAATCATCCCAGGCGGCATCCCGTGCAGGGCCTGTGAACAAGGTAATATCAACTTCCTCCTGGAAGGGTATCTCGTAATCAGCCTCATGAAGCAAACGCAGCCGCAGCGCGCATGTCTGGGAATAAGCCCTCACCGGGAACATCAACAGAACAGCATCAACCACTGGGGGGCGTTGCCGTGAGAGACAGATGTCTAGTGCATGTTCAAACGAGCACCAATGGCACCGAAACACGGGCTGCACACAATCCAAAACTGGTCTGAATGACAGAGACCTGTCACACTCCAAATGTTCCAGGAGTGTTGCTCCGAAGTGCTGCATCATGCGTTCACGACACAGCTGCGCTGATGGGAGCGCCCACATTCGCTCTTGTTGCGGCGGGACAGCCATTGCTGAAAAACAACAGCAACAGCAAAACGCCGGCTAATAAAGGCAAAGTGATCGGAAATCCCCCAAAAATGCTTCCGAAAATTGAATGAATAGCCGAAGGTATCAAACCGAATATGGAAGAGAAGGTGTGAGCAAAACCAATACCCACAGCTTTGAAAAAATGTGCTAGTCCAGCTGTGCTGGATGCATTAAATATACGTCCCACGAGTTCACCAAAGTGGCTCGGAAAGTTGGTATTTAACAGGGACTGTATTTCTGCTGGTGACCTTGCCACCTGAAGTGCGTAGGTCTCGCGTGCAGATGTAAGGGCCACATGCTTCTGAAACAATAAAGCCTTTAATCTACTTAACTTTTCGAAATTCACCTTGGAAGTAGCAATGTGAGGCCAGATATCTGCTACCTCCCTTAATTTAGTGGGGGGAAATAACACATTCCCGCAGCAAGTAACGACCTTGGTGACCGAAACAACGTAAACTATTCCGGCCCGCATGCCACAACAGTCTTCACTATTGAGGAGTACGTAGCTGCCGTTTCAAAGCACCTGTAATGTGTGTTTAATCAAGGGGACCGGAACTCCCTTCAGATAGCAAGCCGAATTCACAACCGAGGCATTACATGGCCCATGCAAGGACAGCTGCTTACAAATCATCGAATGGCTGACTGAAGTCTCGTATTCAGTACCGCTAAGAAAAACCTCTCTCATGCCATTAAGACATTTGTACAAGAAGGGAAGTTCCCACACCTCATGTATATAACTGTCTCCCAGCTTTTCATATCTGCCTACTGGACCATGTTTTAAACAAGAAGTGAATTGCAGTGTAGAAATAGGCAGATTAATAACCCTGTGTATCAACCACTCAGCTGAGGGAATCTCGGCCACGTTAAAAGGCATTCTCTCGTAGGGGATTTCCATGTATAGTCATAAGCACTGAATAGTTCCGCGCGCCTGCGGGGACCCCGGAGCACTGATGTGAAATATATTCTTAAGTGCAGATACCAGCCCTTTTGAAAAGGGCCTGTCAAAAACCACTTAAGAATAACACTGTGCAGCCTATGTGAACAGCTACACAGGCCAAATTGTTGAAAAGAAAGACAGCTGTAGTGTAAATACATCTTCAAACACACATTTATTCTAGAAATGTAATAAAAAATACATTCTCATACTTTATTTACACCTCTAATGAGAATAAAACAATGCAGGGCAGTGTAGCCCATAGGCTGCCATTATACAGGATGTAAATAGAGCTGTGCCTTTAAGAAAGTAAAGTCTTCCTGTATCCCATCATGCACAGCAAAAGGCAGTTGCCTCAGTTCTTTTTTCCGGCTCCTTCTGACAGGACCCTGAAGCATTGAGCTCTACCTCACAAAGCCTTTTTTGACAGAAAATTCAATTAAAATCTTTTGAATTTCGATTTCACTCGACGTCTTTCATCTTGAGTGAACATTTGCTAGCCTTTCCTGCCAAATTCTGACAGAAATGTAACGTTTTTCTGTCTTTAGAATGCCTTCACTTTTTGACAAATGCCCTAGTTGTGGCAGGAAAAAGGCCAAACCAGATCCACACCAGGTCTGTATTATTTGCCTACCATCCAGTCACAAACCTGACTCCTGTGACATCTGCAGAACTTTCTCCAGAAGAACTCTTCGCAACAGGGAGAAAATTCGGCTTCAGGCAAGAGAGGACTGGAGAAGAAGTGGTCAATCTGCCACAGAGCGAGGCGAAGGTCAGTCTTCTACCAGGGCTCTCCCTGTTTCCTCTGGAGCAACTGCCAGACCTGCTCACAAACGCCATAGGTCTCCGACGACGTCGAGAGCATCAACGCCGAGACCGGGAACGGCACCAACATGTTCGCCGTCTAGGACCGGCTCACCGCCGAGAAAGAGGCATCGCTCGACGTCGACAGCCGTTTCGCCGTCGAGACGGCGTAGACGCTCGCCGTCAAGAACGTCTTGGTCCGGGTCGCCGTTGACGCGATGAGGACGATCGACGTCGAGGACAGTGCTCGCCGTCTAAGACGCTCACTGCATCTCATCGACGTCGAGGAAGATCACCGACGAGAGGATCTCAGCAACGAGAGGAGTCAACGCCGAGAGGTACTCGCTGTCACCGTACTTCGACATCGAGAAGTGTGTCGACGTCGAGGAGACATTCAAAGAGGCCTAGAAGGGTTTATACCACCTCAGAATCCTCGGCCTCTCTCATTCTTCTGCCAACTTCACCTCAGCCATCTCCTCAGCAGTCACCTCTGCCACAGACACCTGTGGCACCTACAGCTCCTCCTCCGGCTCCTCCCTCAGAGTCCATCCCGGTGACTCCAGCGGAATCCACAAGACATTCCCGGCATTCCTCGAGACGCTCTTCTTCCTCTCGACACCATTGTCGACATGAATCAGTTCAAAGATCTTCTCATTCACGTCATAGACATTCTTCTTCTTCCACAAGGGATTACTCTCCAACCCTATCTGACTCACCGTCTCCGTGAGTTTCTCCCATAGACGACGTGAACACCTTCCAAGAGGTCCTAGTGCGCGGTGCTACCAAACTAAACATCCCGCTGGCGGTACCCACGCCAGCGACCTCAGTGATTTTCAAGACTTTACATCAGAGAACATCCTCAAGACCATTACTACCACTGGTCCCGGGTCTTCTTGAACCGGCAATGGATATATTTTTAACACCGGCCACAACTAAAACTGCTCCTTCCAGGCTTATAAAGAAGTATCGCCCACCGGAGCAAGACCCTCTATTCCTAAGGTCGGATCCAGTGCCTGACTCGGTGGTTATAGTGGCGGCAAAAAAGCTGCAATCTACATCTCCATCTTCCTCCTCGCCTCCGGACAAGGAGAGCAGAAAGATCGATGCCGCAGGTCGTAAAGTATGCTCTACCGCAGCCATCACAATGAAAGCAGCCAGTGCTACTGCGCTATTAGGTAGATATGATCGTGCTCTTTGGGACTCTGTACTACAGTTTGCGGAGCATCTACCTAAAGAGAAAAGAGAAGATTTTTGGGAGATCGTGAGTGAAGGTGCCATGGTCTCCAACCAAGTGATAAGTGCTGCTGCTGACTCTTCGGTGCTATCGGCACATAACTATGCTCATGGAGTGGCCTTAAGAAGACACGCTTGGCTACGCTTGACGTCTCTCAAACCAGAGGCACAACAGAGAATTCAAAATTTACCCTTCTCAGGCTCCACTTTGTTTGGCTCTCATGCCGATGTCGAGATGTCGAGAATGAAATCTGAGCTAGATACTTTGAAAGCGGTGGGCATCGAACGACCAAGGGAGCAACGGAAAGCATTCCGTCCCTACCAACGAAGGCTGTTCACTTACAGATATCAAACGCCACAGTGGATGGCTTCACGATCCCAGCAGCAACAACAGCATCAAAGAACCTTCTCAGCACAACGAAAGTCGACAAGGGGTCGTTCCACACCGCAAACCCAGACAACTCGTCAGGCACCAGCGTCTAAGCCCTGAATCTTCGCTTCCCCCTCCTCCGTTACCCACTCCGTTAGGGGGAAGTATCTCAAATCATCTGGACGAGTGGCTACGCATCATATCAGACGCCTGGGTATTGAATATTGTGCGGAATGGCTACGCTCTCAGGTTCATCAGTCCTCCTCCATCTGTTCCACCCAAACCAGTCAGCCACCACCTCGAAGCTCTTCAATTAGAAGTAGCAACCCTATTAAAAAAGAGAGCAATAGAGCCCGTCCCGATCAATCAGCGCGGAAAGGGGATTTACTCAAGGTATTTTTTGGTACCAAAAAAAGACAAACAAGAGTTTCGTCCCATTCTAGACCTAAGGATAGCAAACAAGTGGATCCGCAGAGAAAAATTCAGGATGCTATCCTTGCACCAAATTTACCCTCAACTTCGTCAGGGCGACTGGCTCTGCGCGATAGACCTCTGCGACGCTTACTTTCACATTCCGGTGATCGAGAAACATCGAAAATTTCTAAGGTTCATCGTCGGAAAAAGTCATTACCAATTTACGGTACTACCCTTCGGCCTCAAATCAGCACCAAGAACTTTTTCCAAATGCATGGCGGTGGTGGCAGCCCATTTGAGGAAGCATTGAATATTCGTCTACCCCTATCTAGACGATTGGCTCATAAAAGCCTCCACCTATCTAGAGGCTCAACAGCATTTCAACTGGTCTCAGCAGCTTCTGCAGAGCCTGGGCCTTCAAGTCAGTCTTCCCAAGTCCACAGCAACACCTGTTCAGAGGCTGCATTACTTAGGTGCCATCATAGATACCAAACAAGGAAAGGTGTTTCCTTCTGAGGAACAACGGTTATCAATTCTCCAAAAATGCCAGCAGCTCGAGAGAACACCTCAGACCACTGCAAGAGCAATATCCTCACTCCTGGGCTCGATGGCGTCTTGCATCCACCTCATTCCCAATGCTCGCCTCCATATGAGACCCTTACACGAATGCCTGGAGGATCAATGGTGTCAACTGATGGACGATTGGGAGAGCAGAGTCCTTCTTTCTCCCCACGCCTTACAATCCCTCAAGTGGTGGTGTTCACCCAACAATCTTTTGGTGGGGATTCCATTCCAATGACAGCCTCCAGCTCAAACCATCGTAACAGACGCATCGCTGCTCGGATGGGGAGCGCATATGGATCACCTTCGAGTCCAAGGCAAGTGGTCACAGAGAGAGCGTCTGTATCATATCAACCTGTTGGAGCTTCGCGCAGTCCATCTTGCGCTCAAGGCCTTCCTCCCATCTCTGAAGACAGAAACTCTCCTCCTCCAGACGGACAACGTGGCCACCATGTATTACGTAAACAAACAAGGAGGCACCAGGTCCAGGATCTTGTCGACAGAGGCTCAAACAATCTGGCACTGGCTTCTAGCCAGGAACCTGTCATTAGTGGCAACTCTCCTTCCCGGCATACAGAATGTTCAAGCGGATGCCCTCAGCCGCACAATGGACGAGAACCACGAATGGGTATTGCACGACGACGCCGTCCGTTCCATTTTTGCCATGTGGGGTACCCCCTCTATAGACCTATTCGCAACCCAAGAAAACAAAAAATGCCCATACTTCGCCTCCAGATATTACCATCCAGGGACGCTGGGGAATGCCCTGTGGATAAACTGGTCAGGAGCATTTCTTTATGCCTTTCCACCGCTTCCCCTGATACCGGCAGTCCTCCAGAAGCTGTCCAATGCTCACACCAAGATGATTCTAATTGCCCCAGAATGGCCACGCCAATGGTGGTTTCCAGACCTCCTTCACCGGTCACTCAAGCCACACATCAGGCTGCCTTATTGCCCAGACCTTCTCACCAAGTTCCGAGGCCAGATATCTCATCCCAACCTCTCATCGTTGAATTTGGCAGCATGGCTCCTGAGTTAGTACAATATGGACACTTGAACCTACCTCAGGACTGCATGGAAATCCTAAGGGAAGCAAAGCGCCCTTCCACAAGGACAGCTTATGCCTGCAAGTGGAAAAGGTTCTGCGTGTGGTGCTTGGACAACAACGTCGACCCAATATCCTGCGGAGAGGAGACTATCCTGCCATACTTATTAGGTTTGGCGAAGTCTGGATTGCAATTGTCATCAATAAAAGTACACCTGGCGGCTCTAACGGCATATAGAAAGAGCCCCTCTCAACCCTCTTTCTTTAGGATTCCAATCATAAAGGACTTCCTGGAGGGCTTGAAAAAGGTCTTCCCTCCCATTAGGAGACCATCTCCTCCATGGGAACTGAATATTGTCCTCTCACGTCTGATGCTACCTCCGTTTGAACCGATCCATAAAGCATCTCTACAACACCTTACGTGGAAAACTGCTTTTCTGGTTGCAATCACATCAGCTCGTAGGGTCAGTGAGATCCAGGCCCTTTGCGCTCAAGAACCCTACACTGTTTTTCATTTTTCGAAAGTATTGATGAGGACACATCCAACATTTTTACCAAAAGTCGTTTCAGACTTTCATGTGAATCAAACCATTTCATTACCAACTTTCTTTCAAAATCCAACTACCCCTGCAGAGAGAACCCTGCATTCTCTTGACGTAAAGAGGGTTTTAAAGTTTTACTTGGACAGGACAAAATGCTTGCGTAAATCACAGCAGCTCTTTGTTAACTATGGCCCAGTTAGAACAGGGCTGGCCACGTCTAAACAATCTTTATCCAGATGGATTGTTTCATGTATAGTTTTTTGTTATCAGTTAGCAAATAAATCTCTTGATAGCAGGCCAAAAGCCCATTCTACTACAGGGAAGGCAGCTACTGCGGCCTTAATGAGAAATATCCCTTTGGCAGAGATATGCAAAGCGGCCACTTGGAAATCGGTCCATACCTTTACAAAACATTACTGCCTTGATACAGATGCTAGGGCAGATGCACAGGTCGTACAGGCCTCTCTCAAGAATCTATTTGCATGATTCATGGTTTCAGTATTATTCTGTCTACTCCACCGCGGTTATGGGGATGGGCTTGCTAGTCTATTCAGTGCTTATGACTATACATGGAAATCCCCTACGAGAGAAAGAATGGTTTCTTACCTGTAACTCCAGTTCTCTCGTAGGGGTATTTCCATGATAGTCATAAGCAACCCTCCCTCCTCCCCGGTGGAGTTGACATAGGAAAAGTTGCCATAATAATATCGATGTTGGTACTATAACAAATGTTTTGTTCATTCATGTCATGTTACAAGCCTCCAAAAAAGAACTGAGGCAACTGCCTTTTGCTGTGCATGATGGGATACAGGAAGACTTTACTTTCTTAACCCCTTCTGTGCCTTGGACGAGATGATCTCGTCCAAGGCTACAGTTCCCCTGTGCCTTGGACGAGATCATCTCGTCCTAGGCACAGGGGAACTTGGGGGAACGCTAGTGCGCCCCCCCGTGCACCCCCATTCCCCCCCCAGGCGGGGATGGAAGGGGAAGACCTTCCCCTTCCACCCCCGCCCCCCCCACGGCAATCCGATGACGTCAGCGCGCGCGCAGCGCGCTGACGTCATCTAGTGTTGCCGGCGCGCTGAAAGCCATTTGCTTCCAGCGCGTCTTCGGAGCAGGAGCTCAAAGGTGAGTCCTCTCCGTTTTTGGGGGGCGGGGGGGTTGAGAAAACAGACACGGTGGGAAAGGAAAGGGTTTTTCCTTTCCCCCTGTGTCTGTTTTCTCAAGATTCCTGATCCGAATCTCCACTAGCCACCAGGGATTTTCTTTGTGGCTAAATTTGGGGGCGACCCCTTGGGCAAGGGTCGCCCCCCCCGGGGGCAATTTTTATTTGGATTTCGCCCCCCCCTGGGGGCAGATCGGCCGTTTTTTCGGCTGATCTGCCCCCAGGGGGGGGGCGAAAACCACTAGACACAAGGGATATATTTTTTTATGTTTGTTTTTGGGGGCGACCCCTTGGGCAAGGGTCGCCCCCCCCTGGGGGCAATTTTTATTTGTATTTCGCCCCCCCCTGGGGGCAGATCGGCCGTTTTTTCGGCGGATCTGTCCCCAGGGGGGGGCGAAAACCACTAGACACCAGGGATAACCTTTTTTATGTGTGTTTTTGGGGGCGACCCCTTGGCCAAGGGTCGCCCCTCCCCGGGGGCAATTTTTATTTGTATTTCGCCCCCCCTGGGGGCAGATCCGCCGTTTTTTCGGCGGATCTGCCCCCAGGGGGGGTGAAAACCACTAGACACCAGGGATATCTTTGTTTATGTGTGTTTTTGGGAGCGACCCCTTGGGCAAGGGTCGCCCCCCCCCGGGGGCAATTTTTATTTGTATTTCGCCCCCCCCTGGGGGCAGATCCGCCGATTTTTCAGCGGATCTGCCCCCAGGGGGGGGGGCGAAAACCACTAGACACCAGGGATATCTTTGTTTATGTGTGTTTTTGGGGGCGACCCCTTGGGCAAGGGTCGCCCTCCCCCCGGGGGCAATTTTTATTTGTATTTTGCCCCCCCCCCCGGGGGCAGATCAGCCGATTTTTGGGCTGATCTGCCCCCGGGGGGGGGGGGGGGGCGAAAACCACTAGACACCAGGGATTTTGTTTTTATTGTTTATTTTGGGGGCAACTCCTGTGGCAAGGGTCGCTCCCCTGGGGAGCTTTTTTTTTTTCTGTTTCGGCCCCCCCCCCCCGATGGCAGACCAGCCATTTTTTGGACGATCTGGCCCGGGGGGGTGGTGGAAGCACACTAGGTGCCAGGGATTGTGTTTGGTGTGTGTTTGGGGGCACCCCTTGGGCAACGGTCGCCCCCCTAAGGTGGGGAAAATTTGTATTGCCCATCTCTGCCCGTAATTTTGTAGGGCTATCTGCCCCCAAGGAGGGCAGGGATTTTTTTTGTTTTGTGTTGTGCTGGGGGTGCCCCCTTGGGGAAGGGTCGCCACCTGAAAGGGGGCACAGAGGTGTTGCCCATTTCTGCCCCCCTTGGGGTCAGATTGGCCAAATCTTTTACGCCCATCTACCCCGAGGGGGGCAGGATCCACTTAGGTACCAGGGACAACTGCTAAGTTCTTGGTGCTGGGGTGTTTGTCAACTGGCAAAGTATTTGTATTTGGGATTATAACAATTTATTTCTTCTTTTTCTTCTAGTTCAACGCTTTTGCTTCCTTTGCTGTGGATCTTTGCGGTTTTTGCAGTAGTTGTCCTGCCGTTTGCATAGTTGCATGTTTTAGGTAAGTGAACGCAATTTACTCCAAAGGAGTATTGTTGACATGTTTGTAGGTGGTGTACTAAATGCAGTATTGTGTGTTTGACATTGTCCTTAGATTTGAGCACAGTGGTGTTTGTGTTGTCATATGTCTAAATTGCTTTTTTCTTTTTTCTTTTTAGTGGGATATCATTGGTGATTGCAGAGTAGTTGCTTGGTGAGTAGCTATTTCAGGCAACTGTGTGGTATTGTTTTTTGTAGTACATAACTCTTTGTGATAAAGCTACACTTTGTTTATTACTTATTTTAGTGCTAGTTGTTGTTGGCAATCCATTTGTTGTTAGGATCATGGCTAGCCGCAAAGTGACCGCTCAGCAGGTTGTTCGCATGCTCTTTGAGTCGTCTTCAGACCATGATTACGACACTGACTCTGCATCTGAGGCAGAGGAGGAAGCAGGAGATTCTGGAAGTGAGTTTTCTGTCCGAGAGTATTCTTCTGATGAGATAGCTACTCTCAGTGCAGATGAAGGGCCTGTGTTAGAGGAGGACATTGATGTGCCAAGAGTGCAGCAGCCTGGGGCTGCAGGGTTTCCCATTGGAAGACCTGACACCTGGATTGCCCCAAACATGGAGCAGCCACAGTTACCTGCATTTACTGGTCTCCCAGGGTGTAGAGTTAATACGGAAAACTTTCTGCCTGTCCATTTCTTTCACTTGTTTATGGACGATGTATTTTTGGAAGAGATTGTGGAGCAGACAAATGTGTATGCAGAGCAATATTTGCGGGACAACGCTGCCAGACTTAAACCTCAGTCTAGAGCTACTCATTGGGTTCCCACATATCTGGAAGAGATGAAAAGGTTTTTAGGTTTGTCTTTTTTGATGGGGTTGATCAGGAAGCCGTCACTGGCTTCTTATTGGTCTACTAGTCCCTTGATGGCAACTGCTATATTTCCTGCAACTATGACACGTAATCGGTATTTGCTTCTTCTTCGTATGCTGCATTTTGTAGACAATGCTTTAGCCTTGCCACGAGATCACCCTGATTGTGACCGCCTTTTTAAGATTAGGCCTGTCCTTGATCATTTTGTGGATCGGTTTTCAGAGGTCTATGTCCCAGGCAAAGAGATAAGTGTGGACGAGTCTTTGGTCCTTTTCAAGGGGCGTTTAGTTTTTAAGCTGTACATTCCTAGTAAGAGGGCATGGTATGGGATTAAATTGTATCTGCTGTCAGAAAGCAGTACAGGATATGTGTATAATTTCCGGGTCTACACTGGTAGGGATTCCAGTATTGACCCTCCTGGTTGTCCGGCCACTTTTGGAGTTAGCGAAAAAATTGTGTGGGAACTTGCTAGACGGCTGTTTAACAAAGGTCACCATTTGTACGTAGATAATTTCTACACTGGAGTGCAGTTGTTCAAGGAGTTGTTTAGGGTGGACACTGTTGCTTGTGGCACAATCCGTTCTAACCGGAAAGGCTATCCAAGGGAGCTTGTCTGTAAAAAAACTTGAGAGGGGACAGTGCAGTGCCTTGCGGAATAATGAGCTGCTAGCTCTGAAATTTTCAGACAGGAGGGATGTGTACATGCTATCGACCATCCATGATGAGAGTACTTCCCCTGTGGCTGTTTGGGGTCAGGTTGCGGAAGTGCGCAAACCTGCGTGCATTTTGGACTACAATAGGCACATGGGTGGTGTTGATAGAGTAGATCAGAGGTTAGAACCTTACACTGCTCTTCGTAAGTCATATGTGTGGTATAAAAAGTTGGCCCTACATTTATTTCATTTGGCAACTTTTAATGCCTTTATTGTATACAAGGATTGTTCACCCGAGTCAAGGATGACATTTGTTAAATTTCAGGAGTCGGTGATAGAAAGCCTTATTGTGGTGGAACCGGCAAGAGTTCCTAGAGTAGAAGTGGTGGAGGATGTGGCTAGATTGAAAGATCGGCACTTTCCAGATCACATTCCTCCCACTCCCAAAAAAGACATGCCCACAAAGAAATGTAGAGTATGTGCCCGGAGATTAATCCGGAGGGAGAGCCGGATGTACTGCCCCGAATGCCCTTCAAAGCCTGGGCTGTGTGTTCCCGGCTGTTACAGAAGTTACCATACCCAAAAAAAAAATCGGGGAAATACCTTGAGCGTAAGCTGTCTGTTTTATATTTTCATATGTTTCACGGTTGGCATCTGTTGTGTATTTAGTTAGAGCTTTTGTGTTTGTAGTTTTGTGCTTATTTTATAATTAGTAGTTTCTTTGTTGTTTATAAATAAAAAAAAGTGATTGCGGTGTGCGTGGGGTGGCGCTTGGCTGGCGGTGTGCGTGGGGTGGCGCTTGGCTGGCGGTGCCAGCCGAACGGCAGTCCACACTCCCATCAGCTGGTGTAATTCTTGTATCAGGCATGTGGGCGTATGTAAGTGATGGGCCCTTGAGTGGCGCGGTCTGTCGATGTGAGTGTTGTAATGTGCTGGGCCCGTGGCTGGCGATGTGAATGGTCTTGTGCGTGTCATGTATGAAAGGTGTGTGAATGGCCTGTAAAGCGGTTGGTGCCTTGTCGCGGCTTTACAGCTCACGAGCTGTGAGTCATTGGTTCACTTTTTTGCCTTTCAGTTATTAGCAGTGCATTTCATTTTTGTGAAATCTCTTGTTAATAAAATTTGATTCACTGAACCATCACTCACCCTCGTGCCAAATCCAACCAGTATGTGTTGTAAAAAAAGACAAAACCTGCTCCGCTGTAATCAGGCGTCGCAGCACACCTGTGACACGCTAGGTGCCTCGGGTGGGACCCCGATGATGAAGCATGCCATCAACTTGGTTGGTGGGTGTTGGGTCTTCTTCACATAACCTAAGTGTGTTTCTTTTCACAATTTTAGTGTTTGGCACATCACGGACGTATGTGCACACATCAAAGTGATATATTCCAAAAATGCCTGTGTTTGGGGGGGGGAGGGCCCACCTATGTTTTTGGTCCAGGGTGCGGCTGTCATGTTGGGAAACCTACAAAACCCAGAAATTTTTTAAAAATAGGCACCCCAAGGAGTCCAGGGAGGTGTGGCTTGCGTGGCTCCCCCAACTATCCCTTCTATCCCTTCAGGTTTTGGGCCTTATTCTGTTCCAGGCACCTGGCCCACCCACACAAGTGAGGTATCATTTTTATCGGGAGACTTGGGGGAACGCTGGGTGGAAGGAAATTTGTGGCTCCTCTCAGATTCCAGAACTTTCTGCCACAGAAATGTGAGGAACATGTGTTTTTTTAGCCACATTTTGAGGTTTGAAAAGGATTCTGGGTAACAGAACCTGGTCCGAGCCCCGCAAGTCACCCCATCTTGGATTCCCCTAGGTCTCTAGTTTTCAGAAATGCACAGGTTTGGTAGGTTTTCCTAGGTGCCAGGTGAGCTACAGGCCAAAATCGACAGGTAGGCACTGTTTTCTTTCAAAAAATGGGATGTGTCCACGTTGCGTTTTGGGGCGTCTCCTGTCGCGGGCGCTAGGCCTACCCATGCAAGTGAGGTATCATTTTTAGCGGGAGACTTGGGGGAACGCTGGGTGGAAGGAAATTTGTAGCTCCTCTCAGATTCCAGAACTTTCTGCCACAGAAATGTGAGGGACATGTGTTTTTTTAGCCAAATTTTGAGGTTTGCAAAGGATTCTGGGTAACAGAACCTGGTCCGAGCCCCGCAAGTCAGCCCTCCTTGGATTCCCCTAGGTCTCTAGTTTTCAGAAATGCACAGGTTTGGTAGGTTTTCCTAGGTGCCGGCTGAGCTAGAGGCCAAAATCTACAGGTAGGCACTTCGCAAAAAACACCTCTGTTTTTTCCCAAAATTTAGGATGTGTCCACGTTGCGCTTTGGGGTGTTTCCTGTCGCCGGCGCTAGGCCTACCCACGCAAGTGAGGTATCATTTTTATCGGGAGACTTGGGGGAACGCTGGGTGGAAGGAAATTTGTAGCTCCTCTCAGATTCCAGAACTTTCTGCCACAGAAATATGAGGGACATGTGTTTTTTTAGCCAAATTTTGAGGTTTGCAAAGGATTCTGGGTAACAGAACCTGGTCCGAGCCCCGCAAGTCAGCCCTCCTTGGATTCCCCTAGGTCTCTAGTTTTCTGAAATGCACAGGTTTGGTAGGTTTTCCTAGGTGCCGGCTGAGCTAGAGGCCAAAATCTACAGGTAGGCACTTCGCAAAAAACACCTCTGTTTTTTCCCAAAATTTAGGATGTGTCCACGTTGCGCTTTGGGGTGTTTCCTGTCGCCGGCGCTAGGCCTACCCACGCAAGTGAGGTATCATTTTTATCGGGAGACTTGGGGAACGCTGGGTGGAAGGAAATTTGTAGCTCCTCTCAGATTCCAGAACTTTCTGCCACAGAAATGTGAGGGACATGTGTTTTTTTAGCCAAATTTTGAGGTTTGCAAAGAATTCTGGGTAACAGAACCTGGTCCGAGCCCCGCAAGTCAGCCCTCCTTGGATTCCCCTAGGTCTCTAGTTTTCAGAAATGCACAGGTTTGGTAGGTTTCCCTAGGTGCCGGCTGAGCTAGAGGCCAAAATCTACAGGTAGGCACTTCGCAAAAAACACCTCTGTTTTTTCCCAAAATTTAGGATGTGTCCACGTTGCGCTTTGGGGTGTTTCCTGTCGCCGGCGCTAGGCCTACCCACGCAAGTGAGGTATAATTTTTATCGGGAGACTTGGGGGAACGCTGGGTGGAAGGAAATTTGTAGCTCCTCTCAGATTCCAGAACTTTCTGCCACAGAAATGTGAGGGACATGTGTTTTTTTAGCCACATTTTGAGGTTTGCAAAGGATTCTGGGTAACAGAACCTGGTCCGAGCCCCGCAAGTCAGCCCTCCTTGGATTCCCCTAGGTCTCTAGTTTTCAGAAATGCACAGGTTTGGTAGGTTTCCCTAGGTGCCGGCTGAGCTAGAGGCCAAAATCTACAGGTAGGCACTTCGCAAAAAACACCTCTGTTTTTTCCCAAAATTTAGGATGTGTCCACGTTGCGCTTTGGGGTGTTTCCTGTCGCCGGCGCTAGGCCTACCCACGCAAGTGAGGTATCATTTTTATCGGGAGACTTGGGGGAACGCTGGGTGGAAGGAAATTTGTAGCTCCTCTCAGATTCCAGAACTTTCTGCCACAGAAATTTGAGGGACATGTGTTTTTTTAGCCAAATTTTGAGGTTTGCAAAGGATTCTGGGTAACAGAACCTGGTCCGAGCCCCGCAAGTCAGCCCTCCTTGGATTCCCCTAGGTCTCTAGTTTTCAGAAATGCACAGGTTTGGTAGGTTTCCCTAGGTGCCGGCTGAGCTAGAGGCCAAAATCTACAGGTAGGCACTTCGCAAAAAACACCTCTGTTTTTTCCCAAAATTTAGGATGTGTCCACGTTGCGCTTTGGGGTGTTTCCTGTCGCCGGCGCTAGGCCTACCCACGCAAGTGAGGTATCATTTTTAGCGGGAGACTTGGGGGAACGCTGGGTGGAAGGAAATTTGTAGCTCCTCTCAGATTCCAGAACTTTCTGCCACAGAAATGTGAGGGACATGTGTTTTTTTAGCCAAATTTTGAGGTTTGCAAAGGATTCTGGGTAACAGAACCTGGTCCGAGCCCTGCAAGTCAGCCCTCCTTGGATTCCCCTAGGTCTCTAGTATTCAGAAATGCACAGGTTTGGTAGGTTTTCCTAGGTGCCGGCTGAGCTAGAGGCCAAAATCTACAGGTAGGCACTTCGCAAAAAACACCTCTGTTTTTTCCCAAAATTTAGGATGTGTCCACGTTGCGCTTTGGGGTGTTTCCTGTCGCCGGCGCTAGGCCTACCCACGCAAGTGAGGTATAATTTTTATCGGGAGACTTGGGGGAACGCTGGGTGGAAGGAAATTTGTAGCTCCTCTCAGATTCCAGAACTTTCTGCCACAGAAATGTGAGGGACATGTGTTTTTTTAGCCAAATTTTGAGGTTTGCAAAGGATTCTGGGTAACAGAACCTGGTCCGAGCCCCGCAAGTCAGCCCTCCTTGGATTCCCCTAGGTCTCTAGTTTTCAGAAATGCACAGGTTTGGTAGGTTTCCCTAGGTGCCGGCTGAGCTAGAGGCCAAAATCTACAGGTAGGCACTTCGCAAAAAACACCTCTGTTTTTTTCCAAAATTTAGGATGTGTCCACGTTGCGCTTTGGGGTGTTTCCTGTCGCTGGCGCTAGGCGTACCCACGCAAGTGAGGTATCATTTTTATCGGGAGACTTGGGGGAACATAGATTAGCAAAACAAGTGCTATTGCCCCTTGTCTTTCTCTACATTTTTTCCTTCCAAATATAGGAGAGTGTGTAAAAAAGACATCTATTTGAGAAATTCCCTATAATTCACATGCTTGTATGGTCACCCCGGAATTCAGAGATGTGCAAATAACCACTGCTCCTCAGCACCTTATCTTGTGCCCTTTTTGGAAATGCAAAGGTTTTCTTGATAGCAATTTTTTACTCTTTATATTTCAGCAAATGAATTGCTGTATACCTGGTATAGAATGAAAACGCACTGCAGGGCGCAGCTCATTTATTGGCTCTGGGTTCCTCGGGTTCTTGATGAACCTACAAGCCCTATATATCCCCGCAACCAGAGGAGTCCAGCAGACGTAACGGTATATTGCTTTCCATAATCTGACATTGCAGGGAAAAGTTACAGAGTAAAACGTAGAGAAAAATTGGTGTTTTTTTACCTCAATTTCATTATTTTTCTTTTTCAGCTGTTATTTTCTGTAGGAAACCCTTGTAGGATCTACACAAATGACCCCTTGCTGAATTCAGAATTTTGTCTACTTTTCAGAAATGGTTAGGTTTCTGGGATCCAGCATTGGTTTCATGCCCATTCCTGTCACTGACTGGAAGGAGGCTGAAAGCACAAAAAATAGCAAAAATGGGGTATGCCCCAGTAAAATGCCAAAATTATGTTGAAAAATTGGGTTTTCTGATTCAAGTCTGCCTGTTCCTGAAAGCTAGGAAGCTGCTGAGTTTAGCACTACAAACCCTTTGTTGATGCCATTTTCAGGGGGAAATCCACAAGCCTTCTTCTGCAGCCACTTTTTCCAATTTTTTTGAAAAAAACGAAATTTTCACTGTATTTTGGCCAATTTCTTGGCCTCCTTCAAGGGAACCCACAAAGTCTGGGTACCTCTAGAATCCCTAGGATGTTGGAAAAAAAGGACGCAAATTTGGCTTGGTTAGCTTATGTGGACAAAAAGTTATGAGGGCCTAAGCGCGAACTGCCCCAAATAGGCAAAAAAAGGCCTGGCACAGGAGGGGGAAAAGGCCTGGCAGCGAAGGGGTTAAAGGCACAGCTCTATTTACATCCTGTATAATGGCAGCCTATGGGCTACACTGCCCTGCATTGTTTTATTCTCATTAGAGGTGTAAATAAAGTATGAGAATGTATTTTTTATTACATTTCTAGAGTAAATTTGTGTTTGAAGATGTATTTACACTACAGCTGTCTTTCTTTTAAACAATTTGGCCTGTGTAGCTGTTCACATTGGCTGCACAGTGTTATTCTTAAGTGGTTTTTGACAGGCCCTTTTCAAAAGGGCTGGTATCTGCACTTAAGAATATATTTCACATCAGTGCTCCGGGGTCCCCGCAGGCGCGCAGTACTATTCAGTGCTTATGACTATCATGGAAATACCCCTACGAGAGAACTGGAGTTACAGGTAAGAAACCATTCCATCTTTCCAATTTTTCAATGTTTAACATGACATAAGTCGCCTCCTTTTTAGCCATCAGTTGTTGTTGACGTGTTAAATTAAAGGAAAAAATATCTCCCTGGCTCTGATATGCTGCCATGGAACGCGACCCGCCTTCAGTGTCTGAAGTGTCCAACCCAACTGCATAATGGACCTTGTTTGACTTTGTCCATGGTATAATGAAGACATGTCAGATCGTATAATGTCTATAGCAGAAGAAACAATGTTGTCAATGGTATATATTCGGTCGGACAGGGTGTGAATTCCATTATCTACAACAGCTAATGCCTGTTTCAAATTTTCCTGATCTATCTGCCTTAACCGGGCCGCAGCCTCTTGTTGGGAAAGTTTCCATATTTCATTGTATACTTCGTATAAAAAACGTTTCCTACGGGGTGTCTTCGGGCCTGACAAAAAATCTTGCAAGTCAGTGTTATTAGACAGGAGCGTGAGATGTGTCTTAACTGCATCTAGCGTGGATGATTTTAACCATTGTTGACATAATTTTCCCACGCCATATGTAATAATAATTTCAGCATGTTCAGGTGATATGTAGCGAGGGTCTGCCCTACTTGTCCTGAAACCCCCCGAGGAGGTGACAAAACGTTGATGACACTCGTTGGTGTCTATAGGCCACAATAACCACCCGCCCGGACGTGACAATGAAGTGTTAAACGTACCATTCTGGACCCACTCTGCAAGTTCACTAAAAGTGGCATTGATATATTTTTGCCAATCCTTCATTTGGTAGGGACAGGTATGCCAGGCATATTCAATTCTCTAATCGTCGCTAAGCCCAAACAGCTAGTCTGTTGTACAGTGTCATTTAAAAAAATCAATTGGGCAGGAATGAGACATGCTCTAAACAATGTTTCTCTACCCTGTGTCTGCCAATGTTTTGTTCCCCAAACACTTTTCAAATCAACATTTTTTGACCAATATTCATAGCCCTCAATTGACAGTCGGGAAACAAAAGAATCTGAGTATAGGAATTTCTTATTAGTCAACAACATTTGCTTATCTTTATACAGAGTTAACTTAAAATAATATGACTTAGCATTCATTTGATTATGCCCAGAAAAATACGCAAATTTGTCAGAATATGTTTTAGAACTCCCTCGTGGGGGAGTCGGGCAATGCTCCCATTGCGTGTAGTTAAATATTGTCTTTGGACTACTGGCTTTATGTATAAAGTGGTGCCCATAATAATTGTAACAAAACATGTCACCATAATTATCTTTAAACTGGTAAACATCTTCATTCTCATAGATCAATCAATCAATCAATCAAGAAATTTGTATAGCGCGCTACTCACCCAGAGGGTCTCAAGGCGCTGGGGGAGGGGTGACCGCTACTGCTCAAACAGCCAGGTTTGTGAGTTGCTTCCTGAAGGAGAGGTGGTCTTGGGTCAGATGGAGGTGGATGGGGAGTGAGTTCCAAGTCTTGGCTGCCAGGTAGGAGAAGGATCTTCCTCCCATGGTGGCTTTTCTGATGCGTGGCACGGCGGCGAGGGCGTGGCTGGTCGATCGTAGCTGGCGGGTGGGAGTGTAGAAGGTTAGGCGGTTGTTGAGGTACCTGGGGCCCAGGTCGTGGAGGGCCTTGTGTGCGTGGGTGAGGAGGCGGAACGTGACAGTATAATATTGTAACTCAGTCATCATGGAATCAACGGTCTTCACGTCCCAATCATCAGATACGATGCCTGGTATTACAATATCATTCATGGATAACTTTAGAACATACGGAATTATCTCAGGGGGACCGTATATATCAAACATTACTTTATTCCACACAATCCCATCCGGAATTGGCACTGCAGAAATGTTCACAAAGGACAAGTCTCTTCGAACCCTATGTGATGAAAAATATGGCTTCAACACCTCCTCCACCTGTTCAACCGCTGACCTCTCAGGAAGAAAATGACCATGTATCAACAGAAAAAAGGTAACGACAAACCCTATCCACAGAAAAAATGCTGCCATAGTCATGAAAAGCCACAGATAGTTCCAAGGAAAAACAAAATACTTATCTTTAAGCCAATAAATCAGCTTACGTGGACCTGGGTCAGGTGTTGAAGAGGCAAAAGAGTCAGACAGACCATCGTCGTTGTTGGAAAAGCATCCGGAGGCAGTTCTTGCAAAAGGTGCCGCCGTATACAATGGAGTAGTAGGTGTCTCTCGCAGTGGTACACTGTAGATAACACCACCTGCAACATCAGCAGTCACAGTGACTCGATCAAATGTTTCCAAATTATTTGTCGTCAGTGGAACTATCGCAAGATCATCTTCCACCCTCCCCAAGCTCGGAGAGGCAACAGTGTTGGTGTAAATCACTTGGAGCGGAACATCTTCCCCAGTAGTGAGAGGGATTCGGGAACTACTGGGCGTTCCTCTTGGTCTGCTGTGCAGAATCGGGCACATGTTGTAGCTTGACATTGTCGATGGAGACAAAGCGATTTTTTTTGGCACCTGGCAACGGTGGTAAAAAACAGTTCTTGTTCCGTGTATTCCCAGCACAGGGATTGGTGCTCGATAAGAAGGGCCAAATGCTTTTTTTACTGCGACCTTTTCATGCACAAGATCCCCAACTCTGGGAATCCAACCAGTAGGTGTTACTGGCACATCCTTAATTCCTGTGGAGGCAGAACTTGCACAAGAGTTATCTTCACAGAACTGTTGTAATTCCTGTAAAACAGTGACACGATCATTTATGTCAAAAGGCGTTTCCGCCGCCTCCACACCAGGACCATCTAGATCCGGAACAAACATTTGTGTTCCTAACAGGCACTCATATGAGTTATTTAGTGCTCTCTGTACTCCATACAGGTTGGTTAGCCAACTACGACCCGTACCTAATACTCTAGCCCAGTGGTTCCCAAACTTTTCCGACCGGTGGCTCCCTTCACCTATTGGTCTTTGGCCATGGCTTCCCATTATGTTACTTTTTTTGGCAGGTGGGGGGATGTAAGCTGGCCCCTGGAGTATCATTTTACATGCAAGCCATCTACTGAAATCTTTCACCATTAAATTTGCATATATGCCCAGGGTAACTCAGTCTCTGCAAAAAAAAATGTTTCATTTGTAATAAGTCTGGCTGTGGAATACAGAAATCAACCTTTGATTTTAGTTTCATAGGTTTTTAGAAATAGAATACTCTTCCGAGTGGCAACATATTTGGAACTGGCTGTCAAACAAATTCAGTTCTGCCTGCTAAAAAATACTGCTTAAAATATTTCTAACTTCAGCTGTCAATGTTATTATTAACATTCTTCTACAATATTGTCTTCATAGCTGCTGGAATTAACAGGATGTATTGTTTCTCTTCTGTACATTTCAGGCCCAGCGTTATTAAAGTTATAATGCTTTAAACTGTATTATTTGTAGTGTGCACAGTGTAATCGTCCAGTTGGCGGCGTGGCCAATGTCTTTTTTATTATTTCTTTTCATATGGTAATTTCTGGCATTTGTTGTTTTGTTTTTGTTTTGTATGACAATAGTAATTATTAATTGTGTTATTTGTGTATATTATTTTATAGATTTTTATTCATTTAAAATATAAAAATCTGCACATTATAAGCCAGTCAAATGTGTCCCAAAAGCGTATTTAACTCCGACTGTGCACCACAGAAACTGCTGTGGACTTGAGATTATTTATCTGTCTATAGATCTTTATAAAAGGTGCATGTGACTAATGGTGCCCCTGCCGCCCCCTCCCCAACATGTGAAAAATAGATCTTGAATTCGGAAATTAAATGTATGCATTTTATAAATGTGTTGAAAAAATGTTTTTGGTCCAGTCACCTCATCTTATGTTTCCATTAATTTGCTCATCGCTTAATTCACCCAAATATCTGAGCATTTATTAATTCATCGTTGCCTTCCATTTAATATGTACAGTCTTTTGAGCCACCAGCATTGGCATTACTGCTAGGATTTATCCACTAACTAGTCTTCAGTGCATGCCATTACCATATAGCCATGCATTACCACATTAATCCACTCGTAAATGAGTTATTTCATTCATTTTTCCATAATAAGTGATGACATTAATTCACCCTTATGTGCATTGATGCAGGCCTTCACTTGTGTAGCAACAGCTTGCACAATATCACCACATACCTGATATACTTTTTACTTTCTTAACCTTATCAAAGAAGCCAGTTCTTGGGAGGAAGCGCCCTCTGCTGGGACAGCCAAGTAAACGCTCCTGGCAGTTACACACTTTCCTCCTTTAGTCTCTGACTCCGTATTTGCAACTGTATTTGCAAAGCAGCTCATTTCTGAACATGCCACACTCTTGCATGGCCCCTTTCACAGCTGATGCAGCAAAATAATGCAGGAAAGATAGCATTTTTTTCTCAACACTACTAAATCAACCTTGTTATTCTGAGTAAGTGTGGTTTTCCCAGCACATCGAGTAGTGGTTTCCAAAATGTGGGCTTAGTGTATGGCGCCCCTGGCTAGTTTTTACAGCCCACCGGGGTGCCGCGGCACACAGATTGGGAACCACTGCTCTAGCCGTTAAGGATTGCTTTAAATCGCGATTTAAACGCTCCACGACAGAATTTCCCTCGGGATGAAATGGAGACGAGAACTGGAGCTGGACCCCCAACGAAGCCATGGCATCCCTGAATGCCCTTGAGGCAAAAGCAGGGCCCTGGTCCGAATGGAACGCCGCAACTGCATATGTACCGACAAAGATACGCAAATCTTTAATAACAGTTCGGGCGTCAGCCGAGCGCTGTGGCCATACCAACACAAATCTGGAGCAAGAATCTACAGCCACCAAGATATATTTGTATGCACTGTCTGGTGTCAGTGGACCACAATGATCCAAGTACACACATTGTAATGGTCTATTTGATATTAAGAGGGGCGTCTGCGGTGGGCACTTAGCCGTTGAAACTTTAATTTGTTGACAAATGTCGCAACAAAGGACATACTGCCTCATGTCCTTACAGAGACCAGGCCACAGTAACGGGCCTGTAATAGTGAAATTGTGGCAGCCACGCCAGCATGTGCAGATGCCGCCCCCTCATGCGCTGCATTAATCAATTGAGGTTGTACAATTTTATTGGGGATCTCGCGTACGCCTACGCCTGGTATTTTAACCTCAGCATTCAGCATACTTCCCATTAAGAATTGATATTTATTTGGAAATCCCTTAGGATAAGGGGTGCCATCAACCGTAGCTTTTATGGCAGCCAGAATCTCTGTGTCTGGTTTGGAACCCGAACGAGTAACTGCGGCCACAGTGGCAACTGCCACTGCTGACTTTGCGGCTTCATCAGCCAAAGTATTCCCAGCACCGTGTATTCCAACGCGCTGGTGTCCAAGAGTATGTACAACATGGACTTTAGGTAGCGTCTCCTTCAGGTCTGCTACCTTCCCCCACAGAAGTTTGTGCTTTATGGTGTTGCCCTTTGAATCTCTGCACCCATTCAACCGCCAGTAATGTAGATATTCATTAAAAGACTGGACACAGTAATATGAATCACAAACAATTAGTGTAAACTGTGCCGGATCCGTATGTTCCAGGGCCAGTAATAGAGCTTTCAGCTCAGCCAATTGTGCCGTACAGTCCCCTAATGTTTGTGTATAAGTATGTTGGGGGCAGAACTTCTGCCCCTCCATATGGCCGCTCACTACTGAACATGCAGCAGAATATTGGTGTTTTGTCCCCACCGCCGGTTGCGCAGAGCCATCGGTGTACATGACTACTTGATAGTGATCAATAGGCAACTTGTCAGCGGGAACTGGGTATTCAATTTCTTATTGTAGAAATTCCTGTGTCTGTAGCTTTGGGTCAAAAATGTAATCTACATCAGTGGCTGTTAAAGACGTATCCCATTGTATCCATCACGGGTGTAATGCTTTTGCGTTAGGAACACTCGCCTTCGTAACAGCCTCTAGGGCCGGAATGGGGGAAATGACTATAATGCGTTTGCCCTGGGCAAGAGGTCGTTCTTTAATAACAGCCACCTGCACAGCAGTGAGAATTTTCTCTGTTGGTGCGAATCGTTGTTCAGCAGTCGAATACAAGTGAGACTTGTATCCTATCGGGACTGTTTCACCCTCATTAAAGGTGACATAAGTAAACCCAATGGCCCCAGCTATTACCCTGATGACCAAATGTGTCTTATTGTCCCGTGTATGTAAATGCTTTGCAGCTAGAAGATCTGTTTGCAATTCTCGAAGAGTATGTGTATGCTCAGTCGTTCAAAATCTGCTTGAAAAATCAGGACGTATTAATTCGTATAATAGTTTTATGCATGTAGCATAATCAGGAATGTACGTTTTGCCAAAATTTAGAAATCCCAACAATGATTGGAGTTTCTTAATCGTATTAGGAGGTTGCAATTGTGCACATTTCTCTAAAAATTGTGGCGCTAGGCTCTTACCTTCGTTCGACAGCTCATATCCCAAGAAGATGACGTTGAGGAAGGCAATTTTCGACTTTTTGAAGTTAAATTTGTAGCCAATTTTGGCAAACCCTACAACAATGCGGTCTACTCGTCTTAAATGTTGTAGTGACTCGTCATCTGTGAGATATATATCATCTACATATGATAATGCTTCAGGGTCCAACTCGTGCAATATTTCAGTCACACGAGCCGAAAACAGTCCTGGGCTATTCTTATACCCCTGAGGCAAACGACATAATTTTTCTAAGAGCCTAACGCACTAAAGCTTGTAAGATCCCTACTTTCAGGGGCTATATTCTGGCAGAAGAAACCATTCGAGATGTCCAAAGTTGTTTTGTACATTTTCCGCACAATGTTCATTAGTGCTGCGCTATGTGAATTTTGTATAGCATATGTACGTGTATGTCCGTTCAAATGTCTGTAGTCCAACACTATTCCATATAAATGGTCCGGTTTAGCTACAGGAAATATGGGATTATTCATAGGTGAGACGCAGGGTTCAATCACTCCCTGGTACTGCAATTGTGTAAGTATTTCTCTCACCGGTGCCCTTGCTTCATGTTTTATTGGATATTGCGGTTGTGGCTGAGGTTCGCCTTTAATCGGAATTACATGGTATGGGGAATCCCTATCCCACCCCACGTGATTTCTATATAAGGCAGGTGCTTGTGCTAGAGCCCATTTGATGCTATATGACTCTGCGAGTTCCCTGGAACAAGTGGTGAGAACGAAGGTTTAATAACCTCCTCCCCAACTGGGCAGGTGCGAACAAAGTCAGGTGGACAATCTTGTTCAGCCAGCAAAATGTCATATATCTTGACTACACAATCCCAAAAGTTTGTGTTTATAGTGCGTTCAATGTCTCCTTCCAATTGTAAAGTCACTGTATATACCCTATCGGGATCAGAGACACGCATATCTGCTGTTTTGACTTGTATGAAGTCATCAGTTGCTTTCACCTGCAGATGCTCTAGAAGATTCCGGCGAACTATTGTGACCCCTGCCGTGCTGTCTAACAGTGCTAGTGCCCATGTCTTGTTCTTCAAGAGAACTCTCTTCCTGTGTGGCATGTCTAACTGAGACTGCCGCCACTTTTTTCTTTTTTTTGTTGTATTGGTTTCTCGACCTTTTTGACAGAAACCTCTGAAGAGCGTTGTGATTCCTGTCTTGGTTTCACGTATTCTGTTCTCCGCTCTGACCGCCCACCTCTCTCATTTCTCTTGTCCGATGAGTCCTGAAAGGAACAAGATTGGCGTGTATCAGTGTATTGATAACTATCAGGCGTTTTCAAGTTATCCCTATTTCTTAGATTATACCTAGTCTGCGGGGTCTCCGGTCGCGGAGATTCTCCCCTTTCTTTTTTAGGTGTCTGTTGTTTTTTATCCCAGCGCTTTTTATTACCCTCAGGTTGCTGTTTAGTATTGTCTTTACTAATTTTTCCTTGAAATTGTGGTTTCTGTGGTCTAGCCCCTAGGCTATCTCGACCGATACTGGAATATGTTTCCGCTATTATTTTAGGCAGTTCCCGCTCTTGATCTAGTTGCGGGACATCACGAAGACGCATACGCACCGCTAGTGCCACTGCCTCCCCTTTTAGATTACTCAATATTATTGAGGAAATCGTGGCAAAATTGCCCATCAGTTGCATTCCCAAATCTAAGGCTGGGGCAGCCCCATATTCATCCTGAATCTGTTTAAGCACTTCCGGTAGGTTTGCCAATGTTGGTGTACCGTGTGCGGTTGTGTAGAGCGCGGCAAACACTGCGCCCCATGTATTACAACGTTCCACTGTGGGAAACATTCCAAATGGTAAACACATTGTTAATATCCTATGTTTATCCTGAGGTCCCGTATGGGGAAATACCGCCTCCAGCGTATTAATTTTTTGCGCCAGCCAAAATGGAGTCTCCTCCCGTTTTGCTGGAACCTTACCCATGCTAGAGTGTACAGTCGCCGGATTTATACCTGGAGCGACTGCATGTTGTTGAGCTGGAGCAGCACGCGCTGGGTTTGTTTTTAGTGTCTGCATCACAAATTGTACTAAGCGTCTATATGTAGCCGTTAAGTCTGTATATAAACGACAAACTTCAGCCACCGCCATGTTTGCAACCGCTGGATGTGGTGTATATGTGGCCAATAAAGGCCAGGTCGGACGATCATTACTCAGTGGACCTAACCTAACTGGTAATATTGTATGGGGTAGGCCGCCATCAAGCCAATTATTATGTTCTTGATAAGATAGAGGTATCTCTAAATATGCGTACGCCCTGTACTGGCCAGGCGCGTTCGCATATGTGTGAAATGTATTTGTATTCCCATCGGCTGCTGGAAATGTGACCCAGTAGTAAAAAAGTTCTGTTCTATAGGCTGCATGGGCGGCCACCACAAATGTGACTGGACCCCCCCTGGTTCGTAAGACCATGTGCAAGCAAATGTGCTGTGAGCGGTTGCCTCATATTAAGAGCTATTTGTATTACCTGGGGATTCGCCATTATGAAAACAGCGACTGTTCAGAGACGGCACACCAAAAACGGGGTCTTTCCTTTTAGAGTTCAAGCTTGAACAACCATCCGCTATAACTAGGATTACCTATATCGCGGTGTTGGAAGTCCTCAGTGCCACGGACGTCTCCGTTAAAGGAACCGAGGAATCATTGTAATATATGAGACTGAGAGAGACTGGTGGACCCGAAAATTAGAGCCAGACCAAACGTTGCCGGCGCCATGTCGCGTTGACTCTCATTATCCTAATGAGACTACTGGATTTTTGGGTATCAGGGTCGTTCTCAGTGTGGGGGACCAAGTCTAACCCACGGAGAAGGATCCCTGTCACCCTCAATCCGGTTTTGCTCCGGCTAACTAGCAGTGCCTCATCTCTCCCAAAGGGAAGGGATGATTGGGCAGCCGAGCGCATGACATCTTAGAGCTTCTCAGGGAAGTCGTGGTCACTCAGATCCCAACCAGTTCTCTCATACCAAGTGTGGTCTCATATACAAATGACAGAGGCAGTTTAAGTTTTACAGATTGATTTAATAAAACGACTGCATTTTAGATAATAAGGCGTGAGCCGCAACAACCAGAACCATACAACACAGTAGGATTGAAATAGTAACGAGGAGAGTGAAACATAGAAATAACGCTATCATAGTGTTACCAGACTACGTTCTCTCTACTAAGTTCTATTTTGAGCACAGCATGTTAAGCTCTAAGCTTGCGTTTCAGATTCCCCGGGAGGACATCAACCCTCATACCTGAGCAAAGGCCTGTGATCTGGATCAGCATCTGCAACAGGGCAGTCAGAGTCTAGTTGTGGTCCCCTAGTCAGAATCTCCCTCTTACCTGTATTAGGACTAGGAAGTGTTTTTATAACTAACAAACCGGTGTGCTAACAAACGTCCCTACGTAAGAATATGTATCTTCTACGAACCCTAAAGAGTAAACTCCTACTATGTCTAGCAGCAATGTACCAGACTGTATCCTTGACTGAAGCACAGAGCGAGCAAGAATGTATTGTTTGAGAACTCCGATGCTGAAGTAGGCTAAACAGTGTGATAGAAGAAAATAAAACAAGACCGTGAAACATGTTATTGAAAAATAACAGTGCAAGGCTAAATAAAATGCATCTAGAACAAACTGCACAGAGGCCTAATGCTTGAAGCAAACGCGCAAAAGGCTATATTTAAAATGGCTACACTACAACCCCAAACAGTCACAGGTGAAGTACTTTCATCATGAATGGTTGCCAGCATGTGGACTTATCTCCTGTTTGCAAATTTCACAGCTAGAAGTACATCACTCTGCAAGACACTACACTGTCACCTCTGAAGTCTTTTCGTGAAAGCTTTTCAGGGTAACCTTTACAGTTAGAACGGATTGTCCCACAAGCAACAGTGTCCACTTTGAACAGTTCCTTGCACAACTGCAAACCGGTGTGTAAATGGTGACCTTTGGTAAAAAGTCCTCTACCAAGTTCTCGCACAATTTTCTCACTGACTCTAAAAGTGGACGAATAACCCTGGTGTCAATAATAGAAGAATCCCTACCAGTGGAGACCCTGAGCTATTGACATATCCAGTACCACTCTAAGACAGCATATACATCCTAATTCCTTAACATGCCCTACAAGTACTAGGAATGTACTGCCTAAAAACCAAATGGCCCTTGAACAGGACCAAAGACTCATCCACAGCTATTTCTTTCCCTGGAATTTAGATCTCTGAAAAACGATCTACAAAATGATCAAGGGCAGGCCGAATCTTGAAGAGACGGTCACATTCAGGTTGATCCCATGGCAATGCTGAAGCATTAGCAACAAATGCAGCATCCTAAGCAGAAGCAAATACCAATCACATGACTCATGGTTGCAGGAAATATAGCAGTTTCCATTCAAGAGACTAGTAGACCAATATGAAGACAATCCCATCAAAAAATGGAAACCCAAGAGTTTCTACAACTTCTACAACTCATCCAGATTTGTGGGAGTCCACCAGCTAGCTCTAGACTAGTCTGGCAATGTTGTCCCTCAAATACTGTTCAGCATAAAAATTAGTCTGGTCAAAGATCTCATCCAAAATACATCATCCATAAACAACTGAAAGACATTTAAAGGCAAAAGGTTTTCAGTATTGACTCTATGCCCTGCAATACCACCTAAGGCAGGGGACACAGACTGCACCAGAACCCAGAGTTCAGCACTTCCAATGGGAAGCCTTTCAGCCCTGGGTGACAATCCAGATTCCTCTTGCTGCGCTATCAGCACATCAATTCTCCTTCTCTAAAATAAGCACTTCCACCGCACTGATAGTGGCTTCATCATCAGATGATTCTTCTTGGACAGAATATTTACTGCCAGAATCTTGGACTTTCTCCTCTACCTCAGATAAGTCTCATAACCATGGAAAAAGATTCGGAGAGCAAACCAACAATCTGCTAAGCGGTTAACACAACAAATAAGTCAACAATAACCAACACTGTGTAAAATAAGTAATAAACAAACTGTGGCTTTATCAAACAAAGTAAAATTGCTGGCATATAGTGATCTGGAAGGAAAAGTCAATCAATACAAAGCACACAAAGACCTATGTACTGAAAAACAATACCACTCACTTCCCAGAGACAGCAAGACTGAGGATCACCTGCACTTACTATGCACAGACACATAAAGCACCAAAGAAGTCCCACTGGAAAGGAAAAGAAAAAACAGTTACACAAGGCAGTACAGAACATGCACAAATCAATACAGTACTTTGAAAGACACTCACGCAAAAAACTAAAGATTCAAACATTAGTACAGCATTAAAAAAATAATTATACTAACAAGCCAAGGATACACATTAGATTAAAAGATTAAAAACTGAGTTGCTTACCAACCACAACTTCACAAACTACAGATCTGCCAAGGCTGCACTCGCAAACAGCGTTGACTACCAAGACAAAGAAAACGACTGGCTCTACAATAAAAAAAAAAGAAAATTAAAACACAAATAAAAATGATAGCAAAATATCAATCAAAAGACACTGATATTCCCATGAAAGGGGGAGTGAAAAAGGCAAAAAAACACACCACCAAAAGGGAGTAGATCTTACTCCAGAAGCAGATCCACCACCATACTGTATACACAAGCTTATTCCCAGGTGACTCTAGTGTTACCACCCACCTAGAGGCACAGTCCACTCAAAAAAGACCAAAAACCAAAACAATCTTCCATCAAGGGGGAAGATGCAATGCAAAAATAATATGGCCGCTAAGGAGAGCAATCCGTGCCCAAGGGGACACTCCCATACAAAATCTCTGATGTATAATGGGCTTCCACCACCCCCCAGAGGGCAGATCGGCCAATTTGCCTTCGAGGGAGGGCAGAATAAAATAAAAACACATGACCCCCAAGGGTCAGTCTTCTTGAAAACACAATCCCTGGTGTCTAGAATACAAAAAAAGTTATCCCCCAAGGGGAGCGACACTTGCCAAGGGGTCGCTCTCATTCTATGCATATTTCCCTGGTGTCTAGTGGGCTTCCACTCCCCCAGAGGGCGCAAGGGGGAACGGCATACAAAAAATAAATATCCCCTAAAGGGTTGTTCCCTGCAATAATCACAAACATTAAATCTTTGGCTTCTAGTGTGTGTTGACCCCGTGGTGGTAGATTGACCAAAACAAACAGGCCAACTAACTCCCGGGGGCCAATCCAAACATGGATGTGTAATTATCCCCCCTGGGGAGCAACACTTGCCCAGGGGCCTGCTCCACCAACAAAAAACAAAGCCCTGGTGGTCTAGTGGTGTAGATTCATGCTCCACAATGGTGGCCCTACCCACTCTTTCCTTTCCCCCTGTGTCTTATTTTGCTGAAAACATAATCCCCCTCCGAGAAGAACTCACCTATTGGAGGTCCTCTCTCCTGATGCGCTGGAAACAAATGGCTTCCAGCGCGTCCTCAGCACCATCATCATCAGATCGCGGGAGGTCAGGGTGGCATCAAAAGTGCTTCCGCTGCCACCCCCAATGGAGACATCTAACAGTCGGGCATCCGGTGGGAAGAGGGCCAGCACTCTGAATATAGGTGGTTGCAAGGATGACCTGGAGCTATCCTTAGCACATGACCACCATGGCTGAGGACAGCTCCAGGCCATCTTCAGCACCGAATGGGTTAACTTCATCAGGAATTCTGTATGGATTATAGGTATTAGTAAATATTGCACAAACTTAATATCCCTAGAGGTCCATGAGGCAACTGAATCAAAGCGTTGAAATAACCTTTGTCTGTTAAGTAAAGTCATTTTCATAGGACCCATTTGGGTCCTAATTAAAAGTTGCACAGTACTGAGACTTTTTTACTGTGAGGTTAATTTGCATGCAAATTTACTGTAACTCTCCAGTGACGAAATACTGTGCAATTACAAGTTAATCTCCATGGAATGGGGCATTATTGAGTGGGACTGATTTTTCCGATTGATGTACCACACAGATGTCTCTCAATTCCAAGTACTAGCTGCCCTATGCTAATGGTAGATATATTTGGGGAACGCCAGGTGGAGCTGAGGGTGAGGGAGGAGGGCAGGTGGAGTAGGGAAGGTGTTTTGTGGCAGAATAAAACATGGGGAATGAGGCCTGTTTCCTGTTTACTCTTTATAAATTAGTCCTCTAATACTGCCTAATTGCTTAGGTTCAAGGGGTTCTAAATGCTTGCTCTGTTAAAACTTCGAAGGTACCACCAATAGTTTAGTCTCATTCTTAAATTTCTCTGAGAAGTGTTTCCCTAAACATTATTCTAACTGTACCACCTATCTATGCACTCAGCACACTTAGTAGGGGGGTGCATAACTTGTGCTAGTACAACTTTTAACTCATTTTGTAAACCTTGATAGGAGAGGGTAGACCTTTTCTCCTCTGGCCAACCAGTCTCAGCTACCAAACAATTAAAAATGATCATATAACTAAAGTCTGATGACGCTGTCTTAAGTTCAGCAACTCACTGTCTAAGGAAAGAAGGCATTATCTTTTTAAATCAAGTAACTTCCTCATCTGTTTGCATGCGCCTAAAAGAACACAAATTGGAAGCATTCCCATTAAATAAGATAGAACAAGTCTACTTTCTTTTGACTTACACAAAAAGTGCAATTGACACAGATTAAGTAATAATGCAAATGTCTTTGGACTCCCTGAAAACCTCTCTGGAGATACCATCGGTATGAGAGGTTTAACTAGTGGGCATGAATGCAACTTCAACTTTATTTTCATGGCACTACTCTCTTTTTTTTACAAATTAATCTTGAATTTAAGGGCTTATTTTGAGACCTAACCAAACAAACCTTCTGTTGGCACTGGGATCCATCGCTCGGTTTTGAATAGGCAAGTTGTCATGATTGCACTCATCTAGTCATTTGAATGCAACAGGAGCAATGCTAATAGCCACACTTCCCAGGAACTATTTTCTGGGACCATCAAACGATTTGTATGCCAGACAGAAGGGGTATGGGGTTAAGGGGAATTGGAGAAAAAGAGAGAAGTAGAGTCATTGGATATCTTCACCCCACCTGATTCTTCCTCTCGGTCTCATTGTGCTCTGTGGAGGCAGACACATTTAAAACGAGAATACTCTTTTAGATCATAGTAATCAAGATAACAATTCACTGATTCCACTATGTCACATGGTATACCTCGTAATATTCTCTGCAGTACCCACTCTGAGATTGCTGACAACTCTGGTTTACTGGAACTTCAGCAGATTGGAAGTTACATTTGTGATTTGAATAATCCTAATTTCACATACTCCATTATCTCACTATCCTATCTGGGTCAAACAAAGTAAATGTCTGCACAATACAGTCTGTATGTCTACCAGTGGTTGCAGTACTAAGTTTGCAGAATTCAGCAAGATGACTCCAGTACAGAGCTCATAGCATTAAATCAAGTCACTCCAATATAGGGTTCGTGCCACAAAACCAGAAGAGTGTAGGCTAGAGTTCATATCTACAGGGTCATCCAGTATACTTCTCTCTCCACACAAGGTTCTAAATGAAACTGACTTACAGACATGAAGAAACCTGACTCCTGGTAACAAGGCCTCCTACTATAGTAACATGAAGATCAATTGAATAGAACTGAACGGCATTCAACACAAGGAAATTATAACCAAAGGCTCACAATGGCCGCCGCAGGTCTTAAGGGTTCATGGCATCATGGGGAATTGTAGTTTACTTGAGTTCTGTTGAGTGTATCACATATAAATCTTGTAGCCATCGACCAAGCGGCACCAATGTTCTGCACACACCTTTGGTCTCTTCCAAAATTAAGAACCCATGTGCCCATGAAGTTCAGGGATTATGTCTTGTGTTCGCCTGACATTCCCAGGTGACTGGAGATCATGGAACCTGAAAAATACCTCAAATGCACTTAGGTGGTCATTCTGACCCTGGCGGTCTTTGACCGCCAGGGCGGAGGACCGCGGGAGCACCGCCGACAGGCCGGCGGTGCTCCAATGGGGATTCCGACCGCGGCGGTAAAGCCGCGGTCGGACCGGCACCACTGGCGGGGTCCCGCCAGTGTACCGCGGCCCCATTGAATCCTCCGCGGCGGCGCAGCTTGCTGCACCGCCGCGGGGATTCCGACCCCCCCTACCGCCATCCAGATCCCGGCGGTCGGACCGCCGAGATCCGGATGGCGGTAGGGGGGGTCGCGGGGCCCCTGGGGGCCCCTGCAGTGCCCATGCCACTGGCATGGGCATTGCAGGGGCCCCCGTAAGAGGGCCCCTACATGTATTTCACTGTCTGCTGTGCAGACAGTGAAATACGCGACGGGTGCAACTGCACCCGTCGCACAGCTTCCACTCCGCCGGCTCGATTCCGAGCCGGCTTCATCATGGAAGCCTCTTTCCCGCTGGGCTGGCTGGCGGTCTGAAGGCGACCGCCCGCCAGCCCAGCGGGAAAGTCAGAATTACCGCCGCGGTCTTTCGACCGCGGAACGGTAACCTGACGGCGGGACTTTGGCGGGCGGCCTCCGCCGCCCGCCAATGTCAGAATGAGGGCCTTAGTCTTTAAAATTATTGCCATTTCTCATATTTTCAACTCTTATCTCATCTGCTTGCATCCGAGTGGCTCTGAAAGAACCTGTTATGCTTCCCCTGATGTGAACTGAGAGCCTGCATCACTTTCCAATTTACACCTATGTCTTTGTTACTCCTGCAAGCCAATACACTAGAGGTGTTCAGCCATCAAGTTTCCTCGAATCTCCTGCAGATTTGGATCCTGTCAGTGGCACAAAACTGTATGGGTTACCGATCTTGATGACACACAATTCACATTGTCAGTGCACTAATTCACCGAGATCTTTGCATGGCTTTTACAGTATCAACTATTTGAGGCTTATCATCAAACTACATGTAACAAAAATCAAGTCTACTGCTTTTGACTGACTTTGGTGATTTCTGTCAGGTAAGATTGAACCCAACTCCTTCTGTAATTTCTCTCAGATAAGATCAAACCCGTTTCCCCTCTAACATTTTAGTCACCGTACCTGTAGTAATTAAGAGACAAGAACAATTATAAAATAAAGGTAAGAGATCTAAACCAAGCTCAAACTGGAGCAAAGAAACGAAGACCAAGAAAAAACTGTGAAGAAGAATAATCCCAGTGAAGAGTTAAAACTAGATTATATAGACAATCAATGGGCTCAAACACAACCCTCAATACGCATCCAATTTCAAAATATGAAAAAGTTTAAAAAAAAATGCTGGTTTCCTTCAGAGCATGTTAAGGATCAGTTTCATTTTTCAGACATATATGTTTTAAGATTAGGGGGTGATTTACATCAGAACATTCCCAAATTCTATATTTCAAGATAGGGTATCCCAAGTCTTAAACTGCTATCTTATAGGAAAGAGGATACAGACAACAGGCTAAGATTTGGGGTTTCTTTAATTTAACATTTTTTCCAGCATGCCTGAATCATGTCCCACCATTGGGATGGGTCTGCTCAGTACATTTAAAATAGCAACAAGCACTGTTAAAATGGCCATATGAACAGAAACAATATTGATGTAGTAGTAGCAAATCCACTTCATTTGGAGCAATCCAAACTTCAGCCTATATGGTGGAAACACTGAGCTCTCTATTCTAGGCAGTTGTTCCTAGGGTTTTTATACTTCAACTGGCCCAGGGTGACATTATCAACTGCCACCATGGCAGAGAAGGAGAAGAGGTCTCTCCTAAAATCATACTCAGACTGCAGGCAAAATAAAGTTTAAGCGGATGGTCCGCAAAGTCAGTGCATTTTTCTATATCCATCCCACAAGAATCTTGATGTGATATCTGCAGAACTTTCTTCGAAGACTAAAAAAGAAAGGCAGAGAAGACTTGCCTTGTATGTTTGGGAGAAGAAGAAAATGTGCCCCTCTAAAGAAGGTGATCCCTTATCTGCGGATGATCTAGTACAAACCGCACCTCCAAGCACATATACAATTGGGGAACAAAATTGAAGCATGTGGAGCTTCTTTGGTTGGAATTCACCACTGAAGCACCTGCATCCATCTCTATGAAAAGTAAAACCTAACTTTGTAAAATAAAGTAAAGAAAAAGGTCAAGGACCAACCTATTCACAAAATGACATGAAAACCCAGCTCCACTAACAAATCTGTCCATGCTTCTGCAAACATCGTTATCGGTGAAGACCTTACCATCAATGACAAATGTCATTATTGCCAAGCCCCCATCATCAGCCAGCTCTCCAGGTATGACACCAAAGACCATTCCAAACATATGCCTTTATGAGCCAAGGCATCATTGTGGAGAACCTCTGGTGATGCGGGTTCCTATCACCTCCATGACCACTTTGCAATACATGCAACACCTTTTCCAGCATTATCTCAACTCCAGTTACCTTTGTCTCAGATGCATCCTCCACAATATCCACTGGCACTGCATCTGGCGCCTTAAGTAGTACCTCTGAAAAATAGAAAAATGTGAATATTCATGGAATGCTTGAGTGAATTGCATCCACTGGTACTTACTCAGACCTCATCCTAGTCCATTGTTTTTTGCTCATCATGCCACCTCAGATTAGACCCAGCCATATGGAGCCTTGGAGTAGCACATCGACCACCACCTCGGACACAATGCAAGGGGAATGGAGGAAGTATAAGACTCATGAGATGGTGATCTGGATACAGATCTAAAAGAGAAAGAAGGTGAGGTTGTATATGCAGAACAATAAAATGAGGATGACAAACTGGTTTAAAGGGAGGGGAGGAATTTTATCCTCCATAAAGAAGGAGACAAGATGGTCTCTCAACTGTACTCTCCCCCGGATGACACCACACGGTTTCATGCAATGCTGGAAAGGGCAGCTTAGAAGTGTCATCACTTGAGCACCACTGCTTTTTTGTACAAAATCAAGGAGTAGCCTAGGAAGACAACAAAGTTTCTCTCTAACTGAAAGGAAGGCCAAAACCTCATGAATATTTCTGCCATAGTTCATGTTGTTGTGCCACGTCATGAAAAAAAATACAGAGCATGTGACCCTGCTCCAGCATGCTTAATTGCCCCCATAAACCTCACTAAGTCGTAACTGCAGCTGTTCAATGGTGCTCAAATAACCTGACAATTCCTAGCTCCAATTCCCCTGAAATAGATGACAGGTGTATTGGTAGCTCTGAATCTAGCAGTAGCTCCACAGCACAACATCAATAAAGGGAGAAAATACACTACTATCACCTTAGATATATTTCAACCCGGAATAAAGAAAAGAGGAGTCTAAAGCCACAAGGAGGGAGCTAACATTGGCTACTGTCACTCTTGTATGATAGACATCTTTAAACACAGACATTTGACTGCTAGCCAGTGTTGCCGCCCTTAGGAGGCAAGGCTGGTTCAATACCACCACATTCCACCCAGAAGTGCAGGCGAAGGAAGATCCTTGACATGCTCTTCAATGGGCACACTCTGTTTGGCAAATGTGAATGATCCACTGCAAAGTAGAAAAATGAGCACTAGCAGAACTCACTTGTTGGGGCCCATGGTATAGCTGTGCCCTCTCCATGTCCTTTTATGGTTCCATATATTCACAGACCTTCAACTAATACGGTGGGCAAGGTCACCAATACCCATCTACAAAACCTGGCTGGGACCAGGAGTGTTCCTTAGGGAGAAACTAAGGATGTCAGAAGTACCACAAGTAAGCAAAAAAGAGAACTGGCACCTCACAATCTCTCTTCCAGGATACCACTAAACAACTCTGACTGCTGCATGATGTCCCCTGCCCAGCCTATTCCCATGCAGGATGTAAGGGGTTGAGGACGATTTCCCACTTTGTTCCCGAATGGACTACAATTTCGACCGATTACTAAGTACTCCAGATCATGCAGTCTAGGCATGCACTGGAGTTTGTAGAAACACTGCCCAAACACCCACCCAGCAAAGAGGAAATCTTCCTACTCCTTCTCAAAAGTGTGATTGATATGGTACTCAAGTCCCAAAGAATTTGGGGATTCTATTCCAGGTCCTTCCTGGTAAGGAAGAGGATGGGATAATGGAGACCTATTCTGGATCTGTAGTCGAAAACTCAAGCTCCTGATGAAACAGTTACTTAAGAAGGTCACCTTGTAATAGATCCTTCTGTTGCATCGGAAAGGGGAATTTCTTGTTTTCCTTGATCTACAAAGAGTCTACATCCAACCCTCCATAAACCCAAACCATAGGCAATATCTGTGAGCCTCTTGGTGGGGAAGCACCATCAGTCCACAATGCTCCCTTTTGGGATGTAATTGCCCCCAGATATTCACATAGTGCCTTGCCCCAGTGGCAGGTTTCCTACAGAGATAGGGTCACCAGGTGTACAAGGAATGGTTCATGCTGGTTCCTTTAGAAAAGAGTCTGGCTTCCATTGCAACTTGCAGTAGGCTCTTCCAACAAGTGGTCTGATACAAAGTGCCCAAAAGCCTTCCACCTGTCCTGTCACAAGAATTCAGTTCTTAGGTACAAGTCTGGATACGCAGCTCAGCAGTACATTTCCCTCAGCAGAATAGGTTGAAAAGCTTCAAACACTGACAGCAAGCATCTGTCACTAAAGGTCTGTCTCAGTCAGGACTTACAAATCGCTACTGGGTCCAGTGCCATCTTCATAGAGCCGATTCCCTTCTGCAACTGCATCTGAGACCCATTAAGCAAGAGTTAGACCAACAATGGCAGCAGCCAATAGGGTCATGGACGACACGGTAATGGTCCCTAGAAGCTTCAAGCAAGCTCTGATAGGGTGGAGATATCCAGACTACCTCAAAGCTGGCCTTCCCTTCCACCCTGTAGCATATAGGATTGACATGACAGCAGATGCTTCAGTGGAACGCTGGGGAGCTTACATGCAGACAAGACATCTCAGGTCGGACACGGAAATAGCACTCCACATAAACATCTTACACCTCCCTGTCGTAAGAAGGGCCTCTAAGTGTTCATGCCAAGAGTAATGGGTTAAGAAGTCTTGACTTAGAAGGACAACAAACTTCGATATACTACATCACCAGACAGGGGATGGGGGGGCACAAAGTCTCTTTTGGAGGAGTCACTATGAGTCCAACCCATGGCAAACCAGATGAACATATCTGTAGAAGACAGGAGGATCAGAACAAGTGCATGCTCGCAGTCGTGCACTTTCAGACTTTAAGTGGGAGGTGCATCAGATCGACTTCAGCATGTCTTCTGAAAATGGAGCCATCTGGCACTGGACCGGTTTGTCATCTTGCAGAACAAGATATGCCTGTGCTGTGCCAGCAAGTATTAGCAACTGAGGTACACAGGCAAGCCTGATGATGTGGTTGATTGTCTGCCTACACCTTCCCGTCCTTTCCCCTCATTCCCAAAGTGTTGTGGAATGCCAAGGCAGAGCATTATTCGCTATTACTAATCGCTCCACTATGGCCGCACCAATTCTTATAGACTAGTCTACTGTGACCGTCCCACCACTTCAAATAAAACATGAATTGTAAAGCACGCTAATCAGTACACATAACAGTACAATATACAGTCGTAAGCTGCAATGTTTCTTCGTTGGCGGTATATTTTTGGTTAAATTACTAATGTCAGATGCATACTACTCCGTAAAACATTAGACATCCGGGTATAATCTCTGATGAATCGGACCTGTTCTTGTTTTCTTTTCCTTTCTTGTTTTACAGACACAGATCAGTGGTGCTCAGGTTAGACGCCAGATCGGAGGGCGCAAGCTCTGTTGGTGTCCTGAATGTTTTTACAGAATGTTATAAAAGGATTTTGGTTACTGATAATCACAAAACTAATTCAAGGTGTGGGGGCCGCATAATCTTACATTAATAATTGTACCCTTTGCATTGTATACATTGTATTTCAGGGAGGAAAGTCCCCATCCCGTGAGGATCTTTAATGCAATAATGTCTGATATAGGATTGAACTGAAGAGCCTGTTCCTATAATGCTTAGCAAAAACAGAAGGTACTGGTGAGCGGATTGCTATTTTAGCAATGTGGCTAACTGGGCCATAGACTAAAAGCAAATACAATAGGGTTCGTCTCTAATTGTTTTGCTTATATATCTAGAATGAAACTACGAAAGTGGCTATTCCGGGTAGGAATTTCAACCGGAAATAAGGAAGGAAATCTAATGAGTGTACAGGGAGTGCAGAATTATTAGGCAAATGAGTATTTTGACCACATCATCCTCTTTATGCATGTTGTCTTACTCCAAGCTGTATAGGCTCGAAAGCCTACTACCAATTAAGCATATTAGGTGATGTGCATCTCTGTAATAAGAAGGGGTGTGGTCTAATGACATCAACACCCTATATCAGGTGTGCATAATTATTAGGCAACTTCCTTTCCTTTGGCAAAATGGGTCAAAAGAAGGACTTGACAGGCTCAGAAAAGTCAAAAATAGTGAGATATCTTGCAGAGGGATGCAGCACTCTTAAAATTGCAAAGCTTCTGAAGCGTGACCATCGAACAATCAAGCGTTTCATTCAAAATAGTCAACAGGGTCGCAAGAAGCGTGTGGAAAAACCAAGGCGCAAAATAACTGCCCATGAACTGAGAAAAGTCAAGCGTGCAGCTGCCACGATGCCACTTGCCACCAGTTTGGCCATATTTCAGAGCTGCAACATCACTGGAGTGCCCAAAAGCACAAGGTGTGCAATACTCAGAGACATGGCCAAGGTAAGAAAGGCTGAAAGACGACCACCACTGAACAAGACACACAAGCTGAAACGTCAAGACTGGGCCAAGAAATATCTCAAGACTGATTTTTCTAAGGTTTTATGGACTGATGAAATGAGAGTGAGTCTTGATGGGCCAGATGGATGGGCCCGTGGCTGGATTGGTAAAGGGCAGAGAGCTCCAGTCCGACTCAGATGCCAGCAAGGTGGAGGTGGAGTACTGGTTTGGGCTGGTATCATCAAAGATGAGCTTGTGGGGCCTTTTCGGGTTGAGGATGGAGTCAAGCTCAACTCCCAGTCCTACTGCCAGTTCCTGGAAGACACCTTCTTCAAGCAGTGGTACAGGAAGAAGTCTGCATCCTTCAAGAAAAACATGATTTTCATGCAGGACAATGCTCCATCACACGCGTCCAAGTACTCCACAGCGTGGCTGGCAAGAAAGGGTATAAAAGAAGGAAATCTAATGACATGGCCTCCTTGTTCACCTGATCTGAACCCCATTGAGAACCTGTGGTCCATCATCAAATGTGAGATTTACAAGGAGGGAAAACAGTACACCTCTCTGAACAGTGTCTGGGAGGCTGTGGTTGCTGCTGCACGCAATGTTGATGGTGAACAGATCAAAACACTGACAGAATCCATGGATGGCAGGCTTTTGAGTGTCCTTGCAAAGTAAGGTGGCTATATTGGTCACTGATTTGTTTTTGTTTTGTTTTTGAATGTCAGAAATGTATATTTGTGAATGTTGAGATGTTATATTGGTTTCACTGGTAATAATAAATAATTGAAATGGGTATATATTTGTTTTTTGTTAAGTTGCCTAATAATTATGCACAGTAATAGTCACCTGCACACACAGATATCCCCCTAACATAGCTAAAACTAAAAACAAACTAAAAACTACTTCCAAAAATATTCAGCTTTGATATTAATGAGTTTTTTGGGTTCATTGAGAACATGGTTGTTGTTCAATAATAAAATTAATCCTCAAAAATACAACTTGCCTAATAATTCTGCACTCCCTGTATATGGGATATAAATGGTGGACACTTAGTATCATTCTGTTTACAGACTTTAATCTTTGGCTGGCGGGACAGGTACTTTTTTTGGTATGACTTTATGGACAGTACCCTGACTTGGGCTTCTGCACTTTTTCTTATTATTTTTATGCTTTTGCTATTAAGTCTTCCCACACTTGAGTAGGATTAGTTTGGGGTGATTAGGTTTTATTTACACCCACACCATATTGATGGATATTAAATTGTACATGACACGTGATGTTGCGATAATACTCTGTGTGCCTACTTCATGGCCTGATGTATTACTATGAATAAGTGGATACAGTTGGTATGGTATAGATAATGTTTATTTTGTTATGGAGATAATACTTATCATGGTATTAACTTTTGCTTATAAATTGTGCATGGGTTTCCACTTATATATTGCACAGTGTTTTAAGCTTATACACGAATATCACCAAGAGATGGGTGATGTAATTACATGCGAGGATTACATGTAATATTACATGGTAGTTGTTCTCTGTTACTTTTAGCCCTGATGAAGTCGTAGGGATATACCCTAAAATGACGAAACACATGTTGGTTAAAGGATGGCTAAAGGCTAAGAAAGAAGGCTAAAGAAGAGGCCAATCTGGCCAAAAATAAACCACCAATGAAAAAACATTACTGCTTATGACTGTATATTGTACTGCTTTGAACACTGATTAGTGTGTGCCTTAAAACTCATGTTTTGTTGTCAATCCTTGGTTTGCAGTTGGGGGAGTTGGGTGAATCTTCCCCTTTAAGAGCACCACAGTTGAGAGACCAGTTTTTCCAAGATTGGTTGTAACTTTCCAGTGAGCATCCAGGTACTATCAAGTCACCCATTTCTATGACACTTCAAATAAAGAACCACCCCAAAATCCTCTCTAGACACAATTGTCAGTTCTTTCACCACGACAAGAAGTCAGTCAACCTGATAGCTTAGTTCCTGACCGCTAGGAATTTGGCCATATCAATATTCCTGTAAACGGAAGGACGATACTGGTACAGGCACTTGTATATAAACCAAGTACAACAGAAATGTACAATGAAAAGCAAAAATGCTTGTGTGTGTGGTGCAAGGGTAAAGGACTGAATCCATTTCCATGCTGCCATACCTGCAACATTTAGCTCAAGAAGGTCTCAAATACTTTTCAGGGTTCACCTGCTGCAATATCACAACTTAGAAGAACAAAAGATACCACATCAATGTCTTCCCAGAGCATCATCAAGCACCTCATGAAGGACTTATTTGGACATTCCCTTCTGCCGTGGCAATTAAACACAGTCTTCAGTCATCTTGCCATTCATTCAGCCGACCCAAAAAGTGCACATCAAATTTCTCTCATGGAAAATGCATGGCTCTTAGCTCTCACCTCAGCCAGGAAATAAATTAACCTTACATTCATGCTGTGCTGCCAACGTAAAAGCAAGTACTATGCATTATATTACATTAAGGGTGAGCCTGTTTCCTGCTAATTTGTAATTTGATCTACTGCTTGCTGTTCTGACTCGAGCATGTGAATCAATGAAGATTCCAATGCTGCAGAAGGAATTTTCCACTAGCAGTAACTCTAGCTCTCCAACTTTCTTACCTTTTGTGGATACAACCCTCCCGAGTGAGCCTCACTACTTAAAATCCTTGATACTTGTGCAATGAAGTCTGAGGAATTGTGGTCAGCGGGATAGAGAGCTCAGCACTTTGACAATATTGGCTGGAGCTCTGGTTGTTTCAAATGAGGTGGACGTGATAAAATCAATCACTGCTGTTGAGTCTATTGCCATTTTAACACTTTTTTGCCATTTTAAAAACACAGAGGATTCCCACCTTGATGACGGAAAATGAATCATATATGTGAATCTATAAAAGATGACAATGATTGCGAGCTAGAGCTACATGTAAGTAATTAATTTCTTATTGAAATTATAAACAAAAGTAGTGAAAGCTCAAAAATTCAACTTTTAAGTCTACTCATTTGGTACAAGCAACTACTGTTTTGAGGCAATCTGGATAGTGTGAAATCTACACTTGGGCAGAAATCGATTTTTTAGCAAAGCACAATGCTCTTGTTGAAAAAGCAAAGCTCTGTAAAAATATCACTGAAGATTAATATTTCATAATGCGCTACAAAAGTTACTGTGACTTGTTGCCTTAGCCGTTTCATTAGTTACTTTTATTTTACAGGCAAATCTCAGACTAACTTGATATGCACACAAAAATACATTTGCGTTTTAAAGTTTGCTTTCAAATAGGGCTCTCTAACATGGGGCAATCTTGTACAATCAAACACACATGCCAGTAGACCTGATTCAGGCGGGAGACTCCCGATTTTGTAACCAAAAAGGGTTCATTTTGGTTGCCTTCCACCTGAATTTGCCTCTGCTACAATACATGTCAGTAGGGGAAATACATTCTCCTGATTATTTTTTTTTAATCTGTTGGCATGTATACTAACATATAACTTCAAAGGCACTTACGAGACCTGTCTTCATGGGCGTAAAACGTGTGGGAGATGCGGGGATATGTTCCCCCCAGATTTTGGAGTAGATGGGATACAGGGGACAAGGTGGGGGGGGGGGGGGGGAGGAGGAAAGGGAATTAAAAAACTTTTGGGGAACCTCCACCATTAGCTAGACACTCCCTAGATCCCACTCCTATCACAGGGGCGTATGGTAATTGTTTTAAAGTGGTTTCAGAGACTCCCCTGCTGTGCTGCAGTTTCTCAGTGGAGCAGTGCAGCAGGAGGGAAAGAGATACAAATCAGCATCTGAAATGACCGCCAGCTGACGCCAGAGTTCCTGAGATTCCCACTTTGATGCAAAATACATTTTTGAAAAGGAGAGGGGCTATATAATGAAAACATGTTTGCACCGTTTTCATTTAAATTGTAACAAAATTGGCAAACCTCTGATGCTAAATCATGTTTTTTTTTTTTTTTTAACTGCCACGTATATTTTCTTTTTTGGTTCCAGATTGTAGAAAAGGCAGTCTGTTTTTATAGATCCTTGTGCCTCTGTTCACTACCATCCCTTCTGTCTAGGAGGCACATATTAAGCCCTGGTTTTATATTTGTCTTCCGGGATTTTACAGCTCTGATTTTACTTTTCTAGAGTCAAAACTGCAAGTACCAGAATGCACCCAAACTGAGGGGCATATTTATACTCCGTTTGCGCCAAATTAGCGTCGTTTTTTTCGACGCAAATTCGGCGCAAAACTAACGCCATATTTATACTTTGGCGTTAGACGCGTCTAGCGCCAAAGTATGAGGAAAGAGCGTCATTTTTTTGCGTGAACGCCTTCCTTGCGTTAATGAGATGCAAGGTAGGCGTTCCCGTCCAAAAAAATGACTGTGACACAAATGCGTCGTATTTATACTCCCGGGCAAAAATCACGCCCGGGAGTAGGCGGGGCAAAAAACCCCGCATTTGCGCCTCTTTTTAACGCCTGGGTCAGGGCAGGCGTTAAGGGACCTGTGGGCTCAAAATGAGCCCACAGCTGCCCTCCCTTGCCCCCAGGGACCCCCCCTGCCACCCTTGCCCACCCCAGGAGGACACCCAAGGATGGAGGGACCCATCCCAGGGACATTCAGGTAAGTTCAGGTAAGTATACATTTTTATTTTTTTTATATTTTTTTTTGGCATAGGGGGGCCTGATTTGTGCCCCCCTACATGCCTCAATGCCCAATGACCATGCCCAGGGGACATAAGTCCCCTGGGCATGGCCATTGGGCAAGGGGGCATGACTCCTGTCTTTACTAAGACAGGAGTCATGTAAATGGCGTCTGGGCGTCATTAAAAATGGCGCAAATCGGGTGGAGGTGATTTTTTAGCGTCAACCTGACTTGCACCATTTTTAAGACGCCCTAACGCCATTTTCCCTAACGCCGGCGCTGCCTGGTGTACGTGGTTTTTTTCCACGCACACCAGGCAGCGCCGGTCTGCTAGCGCCGGCTAACGCCATTCAATAAATACGGCGCCCGCATGGCGCTTCAGAATGGCGTTAGCCGGCGCTAAACTTTTTGACGCTAAACTGCGTTAGCGCAGTTTAGCGTCAAAAAGTATAAATACGGGCCTGAATGTCAAGCTGGACAAGCCACTAAAAGCTTGAGCCATAAGCCTGGCTGTGAATCAGCTCGCGGTCCTCTTGGAATCTCGAGCCCATAACAAGCTAAACGTTCACAAGAGATGATATGACCGCATGGCTACAGCTGCGGACCATGCAACATGGGGAACCCAATTTGAATATTGGCCTTAGCTCCGCATCCTGTGAACCCTGGCAAATATCACTGTGCTGAAAAAAGATAAAATATGTTTCACAGTCAATCTCTTCTATCTACTATCTAAAAATGTCCAAAATAAAATATGGAGTCTGTCTGCCACCTGCGCTTTAATCTCATCCTCTAAGAATTACAGACAAAGCATTACCCTTTTATGTCAGAAAGAGATACGCATCTAGTTCCTGAATTGCTCAGCAAAAAGCTAGAAAACCTGGGATCAAACCCAGCTTCCATACATCGTGTGATCCTAGGCAACTACTTTAGTTCACCAAATCTCCTTTTTGTTCATTGTGCCCATTAGTCAAGGCAAAAATGTAATACTATTTCTGTGTTTGACAAATGTCCCGGTTTTTGATTTTCAAAATGTGGTCACTTTGGCTCATTATGGCCCTGCTTTTGACTGTCTGACAGGCCTTAGTAATGTAACAGACTGTCATGAAGTTAACTCAGGCCTTAATCGCTCTGTCCTTTTATTTAAACTCGAAGGCGTTGCCCATTCTATGTGTGCCTGGTTGCCCACAGATTCAGTGTCCTGTGCCACTGAGGACAAATGAGGAGGAAGATGTTTGCGGTCTACTCTTTACTGCCTGCAGCCTGCCAAGGACGAGAATTAGGACCTCCACATATCACCCACTGGCTGTCAGAACCAGGCTCTGTGTCATCTAGTGCCCCAGACTCTCCTCAGAAACAGCACTACCAGGTTTCATAGATGCATGTGTTATAAGCTGCTTCCTTCTAGATTTTTTCTTTCAATTGTGGAATTTGTAGGATTATTTCTTGAATTATAAAACCAACACCATAAGTCCCAGAATTGAAGGGAAAAACGCCTGACTCAAGCACCTGGGAAAGTTGGCAGCTATGCACCCCTAACCTGCTTCATGTTTCAGAGCCAAGTTTCATGCTGAAAAACAGGACGATCAGTGTGCCGCCCAGCCCAATTCTTGCATACTACCATTGCCAGGTAAGAGATTGTTACAGTGTAACCATACACACTCCAACAACATGTAAAGTTTAAACAGAGGCAGCAATGGAGTCTTTTTCAACTTTTTGTTTTTCAGTGCATAAAAGCATGGGAACTGTGATACGGACCACAAAGGAGATGGGTATAGAGATGTGGAAAAAATAACATCATATTATTTAATCATTTTGCTAGTGTTTGACTTATAGATAACTTGTGAATAAATTTTTATTTATAGACCCAGCTGACTTTTTTTTATTGTATAAAATATTTATTACTTTTTGTCTGATTTAAAAATTGAGGAACCCAAGCTAAAAAAAAACATTTTAAATCCTTGGATTAATCATGTTTAGTCTCAATTTAAATATCTGTACTACTCAATCAAATGGCAGGACTGCACAACCAGGGGTTGAGTTGCTTCTGTAAATTCATTCTCTCCCTGAAACATGTTTCAATGGCTGGTGATAGAATATTCAAGGCTTCTTTGTTGAAGCTTCACCATTATGTTACCTTTCACCAACAGTTTCTCCTGTTCTCCATGTTCTTACATTCTCTGTTCAAAATGTCATTTACTGCTTTTAGAATTCACGATGGGTCACTTGATGGTGACAGCATTTCACATAAAACTGAGCATAGGAAGTCTTGTCAAGTAGTATCCTACTGTGCTGAGCTAACGTTTCTAATGTGTGTGTGGACCAGCTTATTACTTTCACTAATACCTTGTAGCGCAGTGCACCATGAGCAGGGCCAGAATAATGCAATTCTGCGGTTTCTGCATTTTCTTCATAATTATGGATTTGCTGCATTTGTAAAATAATCTGTCTTCTGCTGCATAACCATCAGAGTTTAACAACAAAAAAATTCTAGCTCAAACCAATTCAAAGGTACTAAAACTGCAGCCACACAAATCAGTGCAGTGGAGAGCCATTCTCAAGGTGACCTGTCAGTCTTTCTGTTGCTTATTTCTGTATTTGGCTGTTAAATGGGTACTGATGATGTGGCACCTTTGTTAAGGTTTTTAAAAATTTAAAGATAATGAAATAATACCTTCACAAAATGTGCTGCATTATGCCTCATAATTTACCTTTTATTGCATTATTTATGTCATCTCCACTACATAATATCTGTGGTTCTGACCGCAGGTGATAACTGCATCTAAAATATAATGCAGACACCTGGAGTGAAAAATAAATACAAGACAAACTAATATGTGGACATTAACCTGGCAGCTCTTGGCGTGGCTTCCCTGTACTTTTGTGCTTCTGTGCCCATTTTTTTGGATGCTGTGCTGTAATTCGTTTCTGCTGGTTTTGATACTCTGGGAACCTCACTACTGCTAACCATTGCTTAAGTGCAAGTGCTCTCTGTCTAAAAGATATTGGTAATTGTGTTTCCCTGATTGGAGCATTTGATTTACTGGTAAGTCCCTGGTAAAGTGCACTATGTGTGCCCAGGGCCTGTAAATCAAAGGCCTGCAGATACTGATTGTGTCAACCACAGGAGTAGCCCTGTAAACATGTCTGAGACCTGCCACCACAGTGTCTGTGTATGCAGTTTTGCACTGCCAATTCAACCTGGCAAGTGTACCAACTTGCCATGCCCAAACCCTACCTTTTACTACATGTAATCAACCCTAAAGTAAGCCCTAGGCAGCCCCATGGGCAGGGTACAGTGTATTTTAAAGGCAGGACATGTACTGATGTGTTTTACATGTCCTGATAGTGAAATACTGCCACATTCGGTTTTCACTATTGCAAGGTGTATCTCTCCCATAGGTTAACATGGGGACAGCCTTTAAATATCTATTAAGTGCAGTTTCCCTTTGGGAGCAGATAGAGATGTGGAGTTTTGGAAAAGTTGTTTTTTAGATTGTCTGTTTGAAACTGCCACTTTTAGAAAGTGGGCATTTTCTTGCTTAACCATTCTGTGCCTCTGCCTGGCTGCTGAATACATGTCTGGGTCAGACTGACAGTTGACTGTTTGTGAATTTACTCTAGACAGGGACACAAGGGGAGCTGAGTTAGGTCCTGGATTTCCTGATGAGTTTTCCTGCACTAGAGTGGGGAGGGAGGAGCTGACACCTGCACCTGACAAGGGTGTGCCTGTCCTCACACAATGCAGTCTCCAACATACTGATGAGTGTCTGGGTCCAGGCCTGGGCAAGGCAGGATCTTTTCAACCACAGAGACTTTCCTGTGAAGTCTGCCTACTTCAAAGGCAGAAAAGGGTATAGGTAGTGGCCCCCAAACCACAGACTTTTAGAACACTTTTGGATCAAGAGGAACCTCTGCTGAGGAGAAGAGCTGAAGGAGGAGTACTGCCCTTTTGATGTGTGCACTGTGCTGGGTTGGCCTGCAGTTGCTGCTTCTGCCTTAAAGAGGACAAAGACTGGCATTTGCTGTGTATCCACTTTTGTGGTGTTTTCACTGTGTTACTGTGTGTGATTGTTCAAATACTTTACAAATTTCCTTTGAGATAAACCTGCTTGTGCCAAGCTACCAAGGGGGTGAGAAGGGGTTATCCTAGGTGTGTATGTCCATTACCCTGACTAGAGTGAGGGTCCCTGCTTGGACAGGGTGCAAACTGACTGCCAACCAAATACCCCATTGCTAACATTGGTGATCCGCGGTGAGGATAGAACTTGTATTTGTACTTGACATACAGTGATTGGTGTACACTACTGTTTTATTGCAGACCATTACACAACCACATATTGTTTTTTTCTCTTTTTGGATTATCCTTGCCTGCTGGAATTTTGCACTTTTTCCACAAGCATGTCCTGGTCTGGTGAGCCATCAGCAGCTGCTACAAATGTGGTGTTTGAGCTGGAGAAGCTGGAGGAGTACACAGTGGCTCAGCTCAAGCAGTTTTGTATGGAGTCAAAATGTCAAATCAAAAGCACCGCTAGGAAGGAGAACCTGCAAAAGGAGCTGAGGGCCTGGTTGGCAGCAAAAGAGGCTGAAGAGCACACAGCAGAGGAGGATGTTGTTGTGAAAGAGAAGGTGCAGAGCATACATGATGTTGTGTTGTATAACCCTGACCTGCCTAGAAGGAGGGCCTCCAGGGCAGGTAGCAGTGTTTCCTCCAAAGGCCTGACCCAGGAGGAACTGGAGGACAGGATGAAATCAGGAGGCATCAATTGGAGATGGAGAAGCTCAGACTCCAGCATGAGAAGGAGCTGCAGCTGGCTCGAAAAAAAAAGGGAAGAATAAAAAGACAGACTTGCCACGGAAGAGAAGAAACTAATCTTTGCACAAGAGTTTAGTTTAAAGGAGCTGGACTTGAAGGGCAGGTCCAGCAAAGATGGTGGCAACAGTACCATAGCGCAATCTGAGAAAAGAGTGCACATTACCAAAGACCTTGTAAAAGATTACAAGAGGGAGGATGACATACACTTATGGTTTAAAGGGCATGAGTCAGCTCTTCACATGAACCTGATTCCTGAGGTATACTGTGGTGCGGGTCTGTGAAAGCACCTAGTACAGGGGAGGGGCAGCTGGACAGCCTCAGGGGATCCTCGGGGCTTACCTACTCTATCATGAAGGGCATCCTACTCACCAGATATGGCCTCACTCCAAAGCAGTACAAGGAGAAGTTCAGGTCTAACAAAAAGGGGACTTCTCAAACTTAGTTAGAACGTATTGACTCTTTTCCCAGGGCACTGGATGGTTGGGTGAAGGGCAGTAAGGTAACAACTTATGAAGGGCTGTACAATTTGATTGCATGGGAGCACTTGTATAGTCTTTGTTTTCCAGAGCTACATGAGCACCTAATTCACAGCAAGCTTACTGACCCCAGGAAGCTTGCCCAGGAAACGGACCGGTGGGAGAGCACCAGGGTCCAAAAGAGGTGTAGGGGAGACTTAGCCACGGGTGGCAGGAACCCCATCAGAAGAAGTGGGGAGGTAAGAGTAAACAAGGGGAAGTTCTCTAAAGAGCCTAACCTAGTTCCTAGGGTAAGGATTCCCAGCCCCCAGGTGAGATGAAACCATCAATCTCTACAGGGAAACATGCAGAGAAGGGTCCCTGCAAGGGTTTTTCATGTGATCAGGTGGGTCACATGAGGGGAGACCCTAAATGTCCCAAGTGGACACCGGCACCCACTGGTGCTCAGTCACAGGGTTTGGCCAGTGTAGCACTTGGGGAGGAGTAGGTTCCAGGAGAAGCGTGGGAGCCAGCTGAGATGATCCTTGTCTCACCTCACTAGGGGGCTGTGAGATGGTCCAGAGGACCTTTGTGCCTGGGAATGGTAAGAAGTACAGGCAGTGGGTGACCATCAATGGACAGAGGGTGAAGTCTCTGAGAGACACAGGAGCCAGTGTGACTAATGTGTGGTGTCACCTGGTGTCTGAAGAGCAAGTAGTTTCCACGTGCTTCACCAAGTAGTTGCTGTATGTAGGAAAGTACTCTCTTTTTGGCATGGTTACCCCAATTTTTTGCCTATCAGTGTGCTTAGACTGTTTTCACTGGGATCCTGCTAATCAGAACCCCATTGATTGTGCTCTCTTCCGCTAAATTTGGTTGCCTAGGACTTTTGTGCACTTCACAATTGGCATACTGGTGCCTCCTTGTAAGTCCTTAATATATGGTACTTAGGTACCCATGGCATTGGGGCACCAGGGGTTCCTCAGGGGTTGCAGCATGTACTGTGCCACCCATGGGAGCCCATGCAAAATGTGTCTGCAGGCCTGCCATTGCAGCCTGCATGAAAAGGTGTATGCACCCTTTCACCATAGGTCTGTATAACAGGTTACTGTAAGTCACCCCTATGGAAGGCCCTCCTAGCCCAGAGGGCAGGCCACTGTGTGTGAGGGCACTTCTGCACGAGCAGAGGTACCCCTACGAACTCCAGCTCCTCTGCACTCGACTTCGTAAGTGTGGGGAAGCCATTTTACCAGTGTACTGGACACAGGTCACTACATGTCACTACATGCCATGCCATGCCTTTTCTTTGCTTTTAGGGAGGTACCACAGAAGGGATTTGGTTTTAATCCCTTTGAGCTGCTGTATGGACACCCTGTAAAGGGGACCTCTGAGTCTGGTGAAGAAGGGCTTGGAGAAAACTTCCAGTAAGCCCCCCTAGGACATGTTTAGCTTTGTGCTGGCCTTTAGAAACCAGACTGCACACTTAAGAAAAGTCACTCAGATGAACCTAGAAGCCAGCCAGGAGGAAAAGATACGGTGGTACGACCAGAATGCAACTCTAGTCAAGTTTCAGTCTGGCCAGAAAGTGTGGGTCATGGACCCAGTAGAGCCCAGTGCTCTACAGGACAAGTGGACTGGGCCTTTTGAGGTGGTGGAGCGCAAGAGTGATGTGACCTATCTGGTGAACTTGCAGAGTCCCAGGAACCCTTTGAGGGTCCTACATGTGAACCGCCTCAAACCTCACTTTGAGAGGTCTGAATTAACTATGCTCTTGGCAACAGATGAAGGGGTGGAGGAGGAGAGTGAGCCTCTTCCTGACCTCCTGTCTGCCCAGAAGAAGGATGGGTCTGTGGAGGGTGTGAACCTCTCCCCAACACTGACCCTAGAGCAAAAGAGGAACTGTCGCCGGTTGCTGCGACAGTTTGCCTCCCTGTTTTCCTTGACCCCAGTGGTCACTCATCTGTGTACCTAGGACGTGGACATTCCACCTGTGAAACACAAATTTTACAGGGTGACTGACAAGGTCAGAGCCAGCATCTAGGATTAGTTTTCCAAGATGCTAGTGTTAGGGGTAATTGAGTTCTCCAGCAGTCCTTGGGCCAGCCCAGTGGTCTTGGTCCCAACGGCTGCTGCTCCCGGTTCCACCCCAGAACTGAGATTCTGTGTGGATTACCATGGACTCAACGCCAACACTAAGACTGACGCGCACCACATCGCCAGAGCTGATGAGCTCATAGATCGTCTAGGAGCTGCCAAGTACCTCAACACATTTTACATAATGTCTGGGAACTGGCAAATTGCCTTAACTGATAGGGAAAAAAATAAATATCAGCATTTTCCACCCCAGAGGGGCACTATCAGTTCTGGGTTATGCCATTTAGGATGAAATATGCCCCTGCCACCTTTCAGAGGTTGGTCAATCAAGTCTTGGCTGGGCTGGAGGATTGCAGCGCTGCCTACCTGGATGACATCGCAGTGTCCAGCTCCAGCTCGGAAGAACACCTGCAACACCTCTGTTAAGTGTTCAAGGCCCTGCAGAAGGCAGGTCTCACTATTAAGGCCAGTAAGTGTCATATAGAGCAAAACTGGACAAAGGAAAGGGGAGTGACCACTCCCCTGACCAGTACCTCCCAGAGGAGGTGCCCAGAGCTCCTCCAGTGTGTCCCAGACCTCCGCCATCTTGGATTCAGAGGTGTTGGGGCACAATGGACAGCTCTGAGTAGCCATTGCCAGCAGGTGACATCAGAGACCCCTCCTGATAGGTGCTTACCTCTTTCAGTAGCCAATCCTCCTTTCTCAGTAACCAAACTTCCTTTTTTGGCTATTTAGGGTCTCTCCTCTGGGCTATTACTCAGATAACCAATCCAAGAGCTCACCAGAGCTCCTCTGCACTTCCCTCTTTGACTTCTGCCAAGGATCGACCGCTGACTGCTCCAGGACGCCTGCAAAACCACAACAAAGTAGCAAGACGACTACCATCAACATTGTAGTGCCTCATCCTGCCGGCTTTCTCAACTGTTTCCTGGTGGTGCATGCTCTGAGGGCTGTCTGCCTTCACCCTGCACTGGAAGGCAAGAAGAAATCTCCTGTGGGTCGACGGAATCTTCCCCCTGCCAACGCAGGCACCAAACTTCTGCATCACCGGTCATCTGGGTCCCCTCTCATCCTGACTAGCGTGGTCCCTGGAACACAGGAGCTAGGTCCAAGTGTCTTGCACAGTCCAGTGGCCCTTCTGTCCAAATTTGGTGGAGGTAAGTCCATGCTTCGCCACGCCCGACAGCAAACCTATGTACTGCGTGATTTGCAGCTGCTCCGGCTTCTGTGCACTTTTCCAGAACTTCCTTTGTGCACAGCCTAACCTGCGTCCCCAGCACTCCGTCCTGCATTGCCCAACTCGCTGAGTTGGACTCCCACGTCATGGGACCCTCCTTTGTGACTCTGAGTTGACCGCTGTCCTCAGATCTTCTAAGTGCCTGTTCCAGGACTTCTGAGGGTGCTGCCTGCTTCTGTGGGGGCTCTCTGAGTTGCTGAGTGCCCCCTATGTCTCCTCCTCCAAAGGGTGACATCCTGGTCCTTCCTGGTCCCCAGCAGCACCCAAAATCCTTAACAGCGACTCTTGCAGCTAGCAAGGCTTGTTTGTGGTATTTCTGCGTGGAAACACTCCTGCTTCCTCCAGCACGCCGTGGGACATCTTCTGACCAAAGGAGAAGTTCCTGGCACCTTCCGTTGTTGCAGAATCTTTGGCTTCTTCCACTCGGAGGCAGCCCTTTTGCACCTTCATCCGGGGTTTAGTGGGCTCCTGCCCCCCTAGACACTTGCGTGACTCTTGGACTTGGTCCCCTTCCTTTACAGGTCCTCAGGTCCAGGAATCCGTCTTTAGTGCTTTGGTAGCAGTTGTGGTTCTTGCAGGATCCCCTATCTTGACTATACTGTCTTTCTGGGGTAGTAGGGTAACTTTACTCCTACTTTTCAGGGTCTTGGGGTGGGGTATTTTGGACACCCTTACTGTTTTCTCACAGTCCCAGCGACCCTCTACAACCTCCCATAGGTCTGGGGTCCATTCGTGATTCGCATTCCACTTTTGGAGTATATGGTTTGTGTTGCCCCTAGGCCTATGTCTACCTATTGCATCCTATTGTGATTCTACATTGTTTGCACTACGTTTCTTACTGTTACTTACCTGTTATGGGTTTGTGTACATATAATTTGTGTATATTATGTACCTCCTAAGTGAGGGTATCCTCTGAGATACTTTTGGCATATTGTCACTAAAATAAAGTACCTTTATTTTTAGTAACTCTGAGTATTGTGTTTTCTTATGATATTGTGCTATATGATATAAGTGGTATAGTAGGAGCTTTGCATGTCTCCTAGTTCAGCCTAAGCTGCTTTCCCATAGCTACCTCTAACAGCCTAAGCTGCTAGAAACACCTCTGTACTACTAATAAGGGATAACTGGCCCTGGCACAAGGTGTAAGTACCACAAGGTACCCACTATAAGCCAGGCCAGCCTCCTACACTCACGGCCGGGTTCAGATAGACGTCAGGTCCCTCAGATGGTTAATGCAGATGAGCAGTGAGAACCCAAAACTGTTGATGTGGTCCATCTCCCTACAGGGAATGGACTTTACGGTGGAACACCGCCCTTGTACAGAACACGCCAATGCTGATGGTCTGTCCAGATTCTTCTGCCTTAGTGATGAGATCTCCCATAAGGTTGGGTAGTTCTCCCCACTTTCAGCTGGGGGGGACACGTGTTAGACCTAGCATTCTTGGCATGGATTCCCCTGTCTCTTTGCTTCTGCTTCCTGTATTTTGACTGTGTGCTGGACTTCGTTTTTGTAGGTTTTGGTACCCTGGGCACTTTACCACTGCTGACCAGTTCTAAAGTGCACATGCTCTCTGTGTAAACTGCATTTGTAATTGGCTTTTCCATGATTGGCATATCTGATTTACTAGTAGGTCTCTAGTACAGTGCACTAGAGGTGGCCAGGGACTGTAAATCAAATTCTACTAGTGGGCCTGCAGCACTGATTGTGCCACCTACATGAGTAGTCCTGTAAACATGTCTCAGACCTGTCACTGCAGTGTCTGAGTGCAGTTTTGCACTGCTAATACGATCTGGCAAGTATACCCACTTGCCAGGACCAAACCTTCCCTTTTTGTACATGTAAAGCACCCCTAAGGTAGGCCCTGGGTAGCCCCATGGGCAGGGTGCAGTGTATTTAAAAGATAGGACATGTACTGGTGTGTTTTACATCTCCTGATAGTGAAATACTGTCAAATTCATTTTTCACTATTGCAAGGCCTATCTCTCCCATAGGTTAACATGAGGATTGCATTTAAATTCCTCTGAAGTGCAATTACCCGTTAGGGGCAGCTAGACATATGGAGTTTGGGGGTCTCTCAACTCACAATTTAAAGATACATCTTTTGGTAGAGTTGTTTTTTTGATTGTTTAAAAATGCCACTTTTACAAACTGGGTGTTTTCATGCTTAACCATTCTGTGCCTCTGCTTGCCTGTGAAATCTACGTCTGGGTCAGATTGACAATTGGGCTGTTCGTGAATTCCCTCGAGAAAGTGACCCAAATGGAGCTGGGGAGTGTCCTGCATATCCTGATGAGTCCCCTGGGCTACAGTGTGGAGAAAGGAGCTGACACCTGCACCTGAAAGGGCTGTGCCTGTCCTCGCGTAATGCAGTATCCAATCCCCTGGTGTGTGTCTGGGGCCAGGCCTGGGCAAGGCAGGATCTTGTCAACAACAGAGACTTTCCTTTGAAGTTTTCCAACCTCAAAAGCAGAAATGGGTATAAGTAGTGGACCCAAAACCCAAGACGTTTAGAATGCTTCTGAATTAAGAGGAACTTCTGCAAAGGAGAAGAGCTGAAGGAGGTGTACTGCCCCTTTGCTGTGTGCCCTTTGCTGGGTTGGCCTGCAACTTCTGCGTCTGCCTTAAAGAGGACAAAGAATGGACTTTGTTGTGTATCTTGCTTGTGAAGTTTCTCCAAGGGCTTTGACTGAGCTTGCCTCCTTTTAAGAAGTCTCATGGACAGCAAGACTTCACCTACCAGCCACTGGGTTTGCTGTGGACTCTAATTCCCCTCGTGGTACCTATTCCAGTTTCTGGGCCCTTTGGAGTGAAAGCTGGTTAAAAATCAAGAAAAACCTAGTGCACTGACGCCGTACACCACACAGACCGACGCCACTGCCTAACCCCGCCTGCAACCGAAGCCGTGGTCCTCGCTTGAGTGAGACAACCCCAACTGACATCGCAGGCCTGACGCAGCAGCACCACTGCTGACATACCATGACTCTGTGAGTCTCAAGTGCTGTGTTACCGATGTCTGTGATACAGGACTCCGCCATGGTGCCTGCAGCCCTGTGGCATGACCGCGACCCTGTGAGATCACCACACCGCGTCTCGAACCACAGACATACCAACTCGAGTGTAACTGACACTTCGCACCGCCGCCTCATCTCCACTGCTCTTTAGCAAGGAACCGACGCTTCGCACTGACGCCTCATCTCCACTGCTCCGCAGTAAGGGGCCAACGCCACACCAGATTCAGCAATGCCTTGCCTCCCCAACACTGTGTACCGGCTTGTTTCCTCACTTTCAAAAAGGTACTGTACCTGGGGGTCCGTGTGACTCCGTGACCGGCGCCATTGGCATCAGATTGCTGGAAACGACTTTGTCACAACGCCGTGATAACACCAAATTGAAGCATTTGTGTTTCTAAGTACTATATTGAAGTTTAATCTTTGAAAATTAATAACTTTGCTTGTGTATGTTGGGTTTTTGTTGGTGTGGTCTTGTTTTACTAAGATACATATTGGCTATTGTTCTAAACTGGTGTCTTCACTGTGTTAATGTGTTTGATTGTAAAAATATTTTACACATTGCCTTTGAGATAAGCCTGCCTCCTTGTGCCAAGCTACCAAGTGAGTGAGCAGGGGTTATCCTAGGTGTGTATCTCTATTACCCTGACTAGAATAAGGGTCCCTGCTTGGACAGAGTGCAAACTGTCTGCAAGCCAGAGAATCCATGTCTAACACTTTCGTAGGGCGAAAAGACACAGAAAAAGTAGGTGCTCAGCAAAGAAGCCTGACTCCGCCATCACGCATCTATATCAGGAAGTTGTGAAATGAGAGCAGCTGGGCAGAGAACAACATGAGTTTAAAATGCAACAGAGGCCTGGCACCTAACTCAGTGTCTGATTGGTTACTTTGCTTGTGGAGTCTAATGCTGGGACCATAGGGGCTCGAGTCCACGGGGAGAAAAGTCCCAGATGAGGAAATCCGAATCTTTTACCTGAAGTGATCCAGTTTGGAAAGGTAGCACCTACTTGCAGAATTGGTAGAGTGACTTGTCTAACAAGAAATTTGAGGAAAGGAAAGCATAAATTGCAAAAGGCTGGAGGCACTGTCCTACTTTTAGGTACACTACTGCATGGTGAACTTCCCAGAGCCAGATCTCTGCTGCCCCTGCCAAGTGAGTCAATTAGCTATCCTGACGGAGAGGATGGCCTGTGCCAGGGATAGTGCTGGAGAAATGTGGCAGGTGCACTGCAGGTTTGGTCCAAGGCGTTCAGAATGGGAACCTACAAGAAGAAGAAAGGAACACAGACGTGAGAAAATAGATCTGCCCTTTGGCAGCACACCAAGGCTATAGATGAGGAAGCACCCACCTAACTTTGAGCAGGACGGTCAGAGAGCAAGGGCGGATGGGGCTCAGCAGCTAGTATCACCCAAATGAAACACTGGTTTGGAGAATTAACTCACTGCATGATTGGACTAGACTGCCATGGCTGAAGGGAAAAGCTGTGTCAGAAAGAAATGTTACTTGCCAAGGGTGGCTGGGGCAACAAAAGGGAGAACTAGATATCCACCTGAAAGGACACAGACTGGGCTCAACAACCACCTGTCACAAAGGATTACATGTAACAATTTGACCAAGGGAGAATGATTGAAGTAGGCACCCATTAGGATAGAGCTGAAGTCGTGCCTCCATAAGTTGCGGAATGTGTGGGGTTACTTTGCATCAAAATGGATGATTTAGAAATACTGATCACACCAAAGAATTGGTGAACAGAGTGCTAACTCTGGAGGAAAAACATGACAAGATTCAAATGAAACAAGAAGATCTAGAGATCCCGATGTAGCAACAACAGCATGTGGGGCCGTCCCGGAAGCACTGTGAGCCAGACCTCCAGACGTGCGTTTTGAAGCTTCTCCAATTCATCAGTGGCAGGCCAGAATATCCTCTGTCCCAGGTGGACTGTACGCAGGTGAGAGTTGGGACTAATTGTGGAGGGAGTCTCATCCAGAGGTTCAAACCAGAGTTCACTTTTTCAATTCCAATGCCAAGCCCCTGCATGCACCACCATGCAGAGGCCATCACTACCATGCATGGACACCCCTCACGGACCTGCATGGACACCTATCACTAAAGCATGCACACTAGAGAGAACTAATCATCCCACCAATACACCAACGTACACACGTGAAAGCTGCCAGGGCAGTAACAGCCACAGAGACCAACCCACCCATGCACAATATATCACACACAGAAACAATAACACTGCATTTACATCCCCACAGGTATCCCAGCCAATGTCACCGGAGAAGAGGTGCCATCAACATCCAGTCCCCCCACAGAAGAGGCCCACAGTGATGACGGCGACTCTGCTCGCCTGGATCTGGATGTCCAACCTGGCACATCAGGGACCTCCGGACAATCGGTTACCCAGGCACAGTCACACATCAACACAAAGCCTTCCCCCTCAGTAACACCAAAACAGCACCCACCCAGCATTCCCATACCTCTGTCCCCAGAACACGTCAATCAGCAGTGTGTCCACCACTCCAGGGGCCCCAGGGCACACCACAAACCCAAGACAATCAGGGACCCGGGGTCAGTGGGCACACGCTTTAGGGGACAGAGGCACAGGACAACAGGGAAGCAGGGAGGACTGCTGTGCGCCAGAGGGAGGACAGGCCCAGAGAACCGACTCTCCAAGAGGCACTCACTGAGATCCTGGGAGCATACCAACATTCCCAGGATACACTGGACCAGATCCTGGACAACGTGCAGGAGAACAGGCGGCTGCAGGAGGGACAATACTAGGGGATCAGAGAGGACTTGAAGGCCATTAACACCACCCTGGTCTCCATTGCAGGGGTGCTGGCAGACATGGCCAACATTATGAGGGAGGCAGTGTCACACCAGCGGGCCCCTGCCACTAGCCAGACTACTGAACAGCCCTCCACCTCCGCTGCCACTAGTGGACAGGAGGCCCTGCCACAGGACCAACAGGCCACAGCACTTATCCCCCTGCAGAAGGAGAACCACCCCGCAAACGTTCCTTGCAATCCAGGCAGAAGCCAGAGACTACTGCCAAGACCCCCGCCAGGAAATGAGACTCTCCTGATTGTCACCCTTGTGCCCCACTCTGTCACCCTGTCCACCTTGAACTGCCATTGCTTCCCTTCCTATGTCCCCTTGGACACTGCACCTGTGCTACAAATAGACTGGACCTATACCATCATCACCCCAGCCCATTGCACTTCTCCCTTTTCTTCATAGCACAGCAATAAACACACTTTAAAAAAATACAAGTATGGAGTATGTCAAATAATTTCAGTATGTATTAATTTAACAAGGTCTAAACATTGCAATTCACCTGTATAGTAATGTTTACATAGGAAAGACCTGTAGTTGGCTGCAGTGAACACACCAGGAGTGATAGTGGGGCACCAAAATCTGAAAAAAGCGTTGCCAAAGGGTACAGTGAGTGGCCATAGAAGTGGGAAATCACAGCCTGCCAGTTACAATGTGAAACAAAAAACTGACAATGAAATGTGATGTTACACTGTTGTACCTGTGTGTCATTGGAAGTATTGTCATATCACTGCAGTTGTTGTCCTCATCCTCATCCTCTGCCTCCTCATCTTCACTGTCCACAGGGTCCACTGCTGTCACACGGCCATCTCCAGCCTCCTCCTCCTGCAGAAAAGGCACATGGCGTCTCAAGGCAAGGTCATGCAGCATGCCACGATTATCTGGCAGACCTACTTGGGTGAGTAGCACAGGATTCCACCAGTCAGATGGAGGCACCGAAACCTGGCCTTCAGGAGCTCAAATGTATGTTCAATCAAATCAAATCATTAACATTTATAAAGCGCGCTACTCACCCGTGCTGGTCTCAAGGCGCTAGGGGAAAGAGGGGGTTACAGCTGCTCGAAAAGCCAGGTTTTTAGGAGTCTCCGGAAAGCGGAGTGGTCCTGGGTGGTCCTGAGGCTGGTGGGGAGGGAGTTCCAGGTCTTGGCCGCCAGGAAGGAGAAAGATCTCCCACCCGCCGTGGAGCGGCGGATGCGAGGGACGGAAGCAAGTGCGAGGCCAGAGAAACGGAGGAGGCGGGTGGGGGCGTAGAAGCGGAGGCGTCGGTTGAGGTATTCCGGTCCCTTGTCGTGGAGGGCTTTGTGTGCGTGGGTGAGAAGTCGAAAGGTGATCCTTTTGCTGACTGGGAGCCAATACAGGTGTCTCAGGTGTGCGGAGATGTGGCTGTTGCGGGGTACGTCGAGGATGAGGCGGGCCGAGGCGTTTTGAATGCGTTGCAGGCGATTTTGGAGTTTGGCGGTGGTCCCAGCGTAGAGGGTGTTGCCGTAGTCCAGACGGCTCGTGACGAGGGCGTGGGTCACGGTTTTTCTAGTGTCGGCGGGGATCCAGCGGAAGATCTTGCGGAGCATGCAGAGGGTGAGGAAGCAGGCGGAGGACACGGCGTTGATCCTTCTTGTTCGCCCATGTCCCTCATTGTAAAGTTCCTCAGCCCTTGTCCTGGGATTCCTCACAGGGGTCAGTAGCCATGATAGGTTGGGGTAACCGGAGTCACCTGCAAATATCGTTGGACAACTGTTAGCCACACACTATCCCTTATGGCCCACACCATACCCATGCACCAACATCCTCTGGGTGGGAACCAGTGCTCATCTATTAGCCACACCCTGTGCCTTTGTAGTTGGCCTATCACATTTGGGATGCTGCTATTCCTCAGGATAAAGGCATCATGCACCGGCCCAGGATACTTAGCAGTGACATGGGAGATGTACTGGTCTGCCAAACACACCATCTGCACATTCATCGAGTGAAAACCTTTTCGATTTCTGAAGACCTGTTCATTTTGCTGGGAAGGGGGGAACAAATGCTATATGTGTTCCATCAATCGCCCCAATTATGTTGGGGATACGTCCCATTGCATAGAAGTCAGCCTTTACAGTGGGCAAATCCTCCACCTGGGGGAAAACAATGTAGCTGCACATGTGTTTAATCAGGGCAGATAACACTCTTGTCAGCAGTATTGGGAACATTGACTTTGACATTCCTGCTGCCAAGCCCACTGTCACTTGGAAAGAACCAGTTGCCAATAAATGGAGCACAGATAGGATTTGCACAAGAGGGGTGATCCCAGTGGGGTGACGGATAGCAGATATCAGGTCAGGCTCCAATTGGGCACACAGCTCATGATTGTGGCCCTGTCAATTCTGTAGGTGAGGATAATGTGCCTGTCCTCCATGTTGCCAAGTCCACCAGGGGTCTGTACACAGGGGGATGTCTCCATCTCCTATTCATTCTCAACGGTTGCAATCTATGGGGCAAGAGAGTGAGGAGCCTGTCATAAACCGTACATTGCGGCCACTACAGTTCAATTCATGATGTGAATTTTAAATGTATTAGTGGCAAATGTCCTGTATGTACAATTGTGATCTGTGACGCAGTTATGATCCATGCACTGCCCCCCCCCAAAATGGTGTCTGCCTGTCCTGAATGGAGGGACAGGTGGAAGTGAGGTAATTCCACTGACGTTGTGCGCTGTTGCGGGAGGCGGTCGGGATCTGCCGTGCAACACCTCATTAGATATTATTGTGCCCTATGGGGTACTGTGGCCAATGGTGATGTACTCCGGTGGTGACGAAATGCACCGCCGCGAATGTCACAGCCATTTTCTATCTCTTCACTCATTTGCTACCTGACCTTCAACAGGAGAGGACCTGCACTGCATGTGCTGCTGTGGCCTGTGTCTGGAACCTACCATGGCCTGTGTGGCTGGGGAAAGGGCACCTGCAATCACCTAAGCGGAGTTGGAGAGACTAGTGGATGGGGTCCTACCCCAGTACGGACTGCTGTATGGGCCTCCAGACCAACAGGTGAGTACACTGTGAGCACGATGCATGGGGCATGAATGCATGGAGTGCTGTGTGTGAAGGCCTCATATGGTGGGGGGGGTTTGGTGGATGGGCCCTGGGCAGCGTGCAGCATGTATGCTGGGCCATGTCTGTGCAAAAGGGGATGGGAAGGGCTATGGTGGGCCATGAGTGTAACAGCCAGGACGGTCTAACTAATACCTTTCCCTGTGAATATTTCCTCTGCAGGTCAGCACCCATCAAAAGAAGGGTATATGGCGTGCCATCGCCAAGGACGTGCAGACCCTGGGGGTCTACGGCAGGCGGAGCACCCACTGTCTGAAACGGTGGGAGGACCGGAGATGCTGGGCACGGAAGACCGCGGAGGCCCAGCTGGGGATGGCCTCCCAACGAGGAAGGGGTACCCGTCGAACCCTGACCCCTCCCCCTCGACGGCCCGCACACTGGCAGTGGCCTATCAGGAGCTGGATGGGCACTTGAGGGCATTACAGCAGCCACAAGGGGGTGAGTACAGTGCCCATCATTACTACTTACACATGGTGGGGTGGTATCCGGGTGGGTGATGTGTGTCTGTGGGTGCCCCTAGGCCAAGGCTGACATTGCAGAATAGGTTCCATGTTGGGCAGGGATCTGATGTAAAATTCCTCCAACCTAGCTAGTAGGCATCCACTACTGGGCAGAACTGTGTGGGTCCCAGGTATGCTGCAGTTGGTGGTATGTGTCCGTCCCCATGGCATGGTGACTAGAATTGTTACTGGTAGTGCATTGCATAGTGCGTAGGGCTGTTCCCTGTGTGTAAGGGTGCTGTGTACGCAAACGGTGGTGTTGGTGCAGCCATTGACCCAGTGTATCCTTTGTCTCTCACCCCCCTTTTTGTTTTGTCATCCTGTCCATATGTGCATTAGCATCATCTGGCGGAGGAGCAATGGCACCTGCGACGGAGGGAGCTGCATCCCACAGGACCCAGGAGGCAGAGTCCACCGATGGTGAGAGCACCAGTGGGACGGAGGGCGAGGGGAGCACCACGGCGGAGACAGGAGGGGACAGTTTGGACACAGATACCTCCTCCGATGGAAGCTCCATGGTGGGGGCGGACACCTCTGTTACCACCCCAGCTACAGCTGCCACCCCGTACCAGCACTGCCCTCCCAGCAGCCCCTCATCGAGTTGCCCATGCCTGCTCACCCAGGAGGGTGGGCATCTCCTTCGCCCCAGGCAGCTCAAGCCCTGCCCCAGTTAGCCCTGCTTCCCTGAGTGAAGAGGCTATTGACCTCCTGAGATCCATCTCTGTTGGGCAGTCAACCACTGTGAATGCCATCCAGGGGCTGGCAGCCCAAATGGAACAGACCAATGCATTTCTGGAAGACATTCACACTGGCTTGGCGGCCCAACAGAGATCAATCCAGACTCTAACCCCCTCTCTGATGGCAGCCATTGTCCCTATTTCCACCCTCCCCCCTCTAACTTCCTCTACCCAATCCCATTCCCCTCAACCTATCCCAAGCACACAGGCAGACGAGCATGCACACAGGATAACACACAAGTGGCACAGGCAAACACAGGCACCACACTTAATCCCATAGCCACTCACACAAACACCATCCAGATGCAGACGTACCAACATCCACTGCCTCCACTGTGGCCCCCTCCTTCTCATCCTCAACCTCCCACCCAGTTGCGTCTACACTCACACCTGCATGCACAACATCCTTATCCACTACCTCCATCACCAGCACACCTATCAGAACACACACCTCACTGTCAGTCACCACCCCAACATCCATGCACACGTCCCGTGTCCTCTCCCACAGTGTCTGCACCCCCTCTCCCAAGGTACACAAACGAAAGCACTCAGACACCAAACAGCCATCCACCTCACAACAGCATCCAGCCCATGCACCTGCACTCAAACACAGCAGACACCTCCTACAACCACTCCCTCTTCCTCCACTCCCAGACTTTCTCCCTCTTCCCTCCCCAATGTCCCTAAGAAGCTTTTCCTCTCCACCCCTGACCTCTTCCCGACCCCTCCCCCCGTCCTTCACGTCTGGCCAGGGCAGGTAAAACCCAGGCAAGCACCTCAGCCACCCTGTTCACGGGCCCAGTAGTGTCCACAGCAACTCGTGGTGGGAAAGGATCCCAGGCACCAGGCAGCCACAGAGAAAGGGTGCCTGCCCCAAGTGCTGCCAGGAAGTGCAAGTAGCCCTCCCCAGCTGCGGTCAGGAAGGTCAAGGTACCACCCCCAGCTGCTGCAAGGAAGAGCAAGGAGCCACCCCCAGCTGCTGCAAGAAAGGGCAAGGAGCCACCCCTAGCTGCTGCAAGGAAGGGCAAGGAGCCACCCCCAGCTGCTGCAAGGAAGGGCAAGGAGCCACCCCCAGCTGCTGCAAGGAAGGGCAAGGAGCCACACTCAGCTGCCGCCAGGAAGGGCAAGGGGCCTGCACCAGCAGGCAAAAGGACAAGGGGCCTGGTGCTGGGACTCAGTCGGAGCCCCTACAACCAACCATGGTGGTGAAGCGGTCCGAGGCTGCAGGGGATGGGCAGGAGCCTCCCCCCACCACCACCAGGAGCAGTGGGCAGCCGTCCGAGGCTGCAGGGGATGGGCAGGAGCATCCCCCCACCACCAGCGGCAGCATCAGCAGCACCACCACCACTGAGCAGCCGTCACCGCCGGTGGACAGTCTGTAGTCCTGCGTCCATGGGCTGTTGTGTGGCGTGCCCCCTGCAAATCCTGTGGGTATGACACCCACCTGAGAGACTGTGACCTTGCACTCCCCAAGATCTGCATCACGGGGCTCGAGGCACCCACTCCCCCATCCTCTCCAGGATGAAGATTACAGGGCACAATGCCCCCTCCAGAACCAGTGGGTATGGCACCCACTCACCCCATCCTCTCCAGGATGAAGATCACAGGACACAATGCCCTCTCCAGAACCAGTGGTAAAGACACCCAGTCACCCCATCCTCTACAGGATGAAGATCACAGGGCACAATGCCCCCTCCAGAACCAGTGGTAAATACACCCACTTGAGAGACTGTGGCCTTGCACTCCCCAGGACCAAGCACAAGGCATGTTGCCCCCTCCAGAGCATGTGGGCAAGTCACCCACTCCAGAGACTGTGGCCTTGCACTCCCCAGGACCAAGCACAGGACATGCTGCCCCCTCCAGAGCATGTGGGGAAGTCACCCACTCCAGAGACTGTGGCCTTGCACTTCCCAGGACCAAGCACAGGGCATGGTGCCCCCTCCAGAGCATGTGGACAAGTCACCAACTAGAGAGACTGTGGCCTTGCACTCCCCAGGACCAAGCACAGGCACAGGGCATGTTGCCCCCTCCAGGACCAGTGGTGTTGTTCCATCTGCTGGCTGAGGTGCCCCTGTACCCCTGAGGTGTCTGCCTATTTTCAAACTGATGCCCCTGCAGTGTTCTTTCCGTGTGGTTGCAGGAGTCAAGTGGGACCTTGGACTTTGTAATGTGGCCTTGGATTTTGTAATGTGGCCCTATGGCCCACACACATTGAGGACTGGGCAGTGTCCCTTGTTTGTACATATGTATATGCTTTTAGATTGAATTTTCGTATTTCTACTTTATTTATATTATTACACTAACTTTCATCTATTCCTGTGGTCCTTGCATTATTCCTGAGGGGTATGGGGTAAATATGTTATGTTACTGCATCTGCTTGTGTGAATGGTGTTGGGGGTCGGGGTGTTGTATTTTGTGTGTGTGTGTGTGTGTGTGTGTGTCACTCTCTTTTTCCTCCCCCCTCCCCCCTCCCCTGTGTGCTAGGTAGCTGTTCTCACTGTGGTCATATTCGCCGTTGTTGGTGTTCGTGGTGGAGCAGGACGTAGGAAATCACAGGGAACATCTGCAGTTCGGGGTCCATGACGGCGTGGTTCTTCCCTGAGTCTCCAATGGTGAGTCAGTTCCCTTCTGTGCAGTGTTTCCTCCAAGCTTTTGATGTCGTCAGTACCGCCCCGGAAATGGTGGCGGATTGGCCTGTCATAATACAGTGGGCGGAACATAGGCTTCTGCCTGGCTGTTGGCGGCTACCGCCGTTGTGGCTGTTGATTCCACCCTGGCGTGTCTGTCTGTCTGAGCTCTTAGTCATAATTTGGCGGTATTACCCGCCAGCCTGTTGGTGGTATTACTGCCGCTTTATCACCGACCGCCAGGGTTGTAATAAGGGCCTATGTGTTTTCAAGGCGACATGCTGGTCAGTGGCTAAGATGATGAAGAAAATAACAATAATGTAAAGGAGGTCTTGAGTGAACTAAGAAAAGCAGGTTTCACTATAAAAGAAAATAAATGCAGAGCCGAAGTCATGTCGGTGGACTACTTTGGGCACAGAAATTCGACTAAAGGTATTAAACCTAAAACAGATCTGGTGGAAGCAGTTCGCCCACACTGACCAATAATAACAAAGTCAAATCTTTCCTGGATCTGGTGGAATACATGTCCAAATTCATAAAGAATTTTGCATAATTAGTCCAGCCCATTAGGGACTTATTAAAAAAAGGGTGCACATATGTTTGGAGTAAGGTACATACTAATACTCTCACCAACATGAAAAGAGCTATTACTAATAGCCCATACATAGGGAATTTCAATATTAATCATAAAACCACATTGACCACAGATGCAAGAAACAAGATAATAAAAGTTTGGCCGAAAAAAATGTAATGAACTTCTCAGTGATTTATAACCATATTTGAATGTAAAAGGTGAATGATCCCTGGAGGGAAATCTTATTTTAAGAGCGGTAAAATCACACCCCAGCAGGTTTGAGGGAACACATTTCTAACATTGCATATGAAGGCCATTTAGAAAGAAATCTCACCAAAGCCAAATTGAGAGCTGATGACTGGTTCCCCTACATGGATTCTATGATAGAAGACATAGTAAAGGACTGGCATGCTTGTAGCCTAAGTGACCAATTCAAGAAACGTTTTAAGACACCGTTAATCCCCATCAAACTACCTTCCATCCCATGGGACAAGTTGGAACTGGATATTGTTGGTCCTATTCATGAGAAAGGTTTACAAGACAAATATATACTTGTATTCATTGATTATTTTTCTCATTGGATCACCAGGAAATTTGTAAAAACTATTAATACTAAGACTATCATCAATTTCCTAACTGATGTATTCACTTCTGACACAAATTAGACAGTGGGGTCTAATTGGTGTCACAAATGATGAGGGATTTCCTGCCTGATCTGTCAATCCAACATATAAAGACCCCTTTGTACTGTTCAAAAGCTAATGGGCAATGGCATTTCATCAACAGAATGATCAAAGAAGCGATGCAATTAGCCATAGCCTCATCTAAACCCATCATTCAAACTGTTTAGGGGATGCTTTAGGCTTACCATACCACACCCAATAGTGTCATTTGTTTATCTCCAGTTAAGATGCTTATAAGTAGGAAACTGGGAACAAAATTATCTCTGAATTAGCTATTTGAAAACAAAGATGTTTCAATAAATAAAAAGGAGGTGAGGGAGAAGAAGGAGGTAAAACATGAAAACAAGTACAAAGAGTGGTATGACAAACAGTGGGAAGTGAGGAGACGTGAATAGAAAGCTGGTCAGTGGGTTTTGGTAAAAAAAAAAAAAAAAAAAAAAACAATAGCCAGTGCAAGTTTGGAAAATATCACAAACCAGCAAAAATAAAAGAAGTTAAAAATAATTTTGTGATACTAGAAAATTGTAGCATGTGGACTATGTACCAATTAACACCATGTCCCAGAACCATGCTACATGCCAAAGATGAGGTAGAGTATAAAGAGGAGATACAAAACATTTTAATTCCAGCAGAAGGGAGATTGGGAACATTCACCCTCCAGGATGGCACAGAGATGTTTATGTAAATTACTGTTTAGAGACTTTAACTGTATCTGTGGTTATATTATTTTTCCATATAGGTTTTGGACTTCTTATAAAGTCAATTATTGTAGTACCTTTTATAATGTATTCTTCCTCTACATGCTGTCTCCTCCTCCATCTGTGTGTTTTATAGTAACCATTTTTTGTTCTCAGGTTTTCTCCTTTCAAGTGGTTTTGCAGTGGTAAAAATATTTTTTCCATTATTATTAAATGGGAGATGTTTGTATTGTTCTTTATTTTGTAATAGATGCTGAGGCACCCATTTCCCCCTCATTTTTCTCATGCAGTGGTTGAACCTTAGAACCTTTAGGTGAAGCTCATTTAGAATGTTGAGCTTCTGTGATGACTGAGCGGTACAGGAACAGTGGGAAAGACTAGAGGCATTTTAGAGTTTTTTTATTTAAACTTTTATTTTATTGGCTTTTCAGTTGAAGTTTAAACAGATATGACACAATGAGTATACGTTTTATGACACACTTCCTGACATTCGTGCAAGTGACCCATTTAGGCTTTACAGGCACAGTGAACTTACAGCAAAGCACAGTAGTTCCATTTTGTTGCTAAAGTTCTCATGCCTTCGTTAGGATGCCAGCATTACTAATCTGTTCAATGGTTCTTAACAGAGACCTAGGGCAGTGGGGATGGCCATAATCATGGTACTTAAGGCCACTGTCTAATGCCTCCAGTAAAACGTATTCATGCTCTCTAGGGATTACCAATCCACTTCCTTGTCTGCAATACTTATCATGAGAGGCAATCAGAGATGAAGCCAACAATGGAACAAAGCTAAGAGAAACAAAAACAAACAGTCTGCCCGTGGTCCTCGTATGTATACAAGCAAGCTGCGTGGCGACAATAGATATGGAAATCAGCTTTTGAATACTATCTCGGAGTCTGTGCATGGAGATGGGTCCCCACTGAGGCAAGTGTGCTGGGGAGGGGACCACCCACCCATATGTTGTTCCTCTGGGGTCCTGGAGTTAGTACAAGGGAACTTTCCCTATATCCTTCTCCTAGAAACTCATTGTGGTGCTTCCGGTATCACTTTCATGATCTGTGTCTAGTCCCGCAGCACTGTTTTCCCAGCCATCCATAACTTCTGTTCACAGTGGGGCCAGTGGCTACGCCTCATCCCTTTGCCTTATTCCCTCTTCAAGCCTCTCTCCTCCGCTCTACTCCATCTCGTGACGTCTTGTACCCAAGTCTGTAGGCTAGGACCTTCAGCATGTTTCCATGCCATTGATACTCGTCGCTTAGCCAGCACCAGAGTCAAATCAACAAATCTGTTGCCCACCTTTTTGGGGCGTGGCCTAGTAAACAACATGTTTCCATCGTGGTCTCTAGTCGTCTATGCAGCGCATGGTTAATTTTATGCAGCTGTGGACATCCCCATGTCATGTGCTCGAGTTGCGCATCCAACAATCGGCACCGTGGGCAACCCAACCCAGCCCCCCTGTATATGAGCGTCAGCCGTCGTGGGGTTAGGTAAGTCCTATGTGTGTAGTTATATTGTATATATTTTAGTCGGGTGTTTCGGGAGACCAAGGGGGCATACACAAGTACCCTGTTCCATTCTCCATCAGTGAGGTGTCTACCTGGGTCCTTATCCCACCTAGCCCGTAGAGCATCTAGCGGGTTATGTACCATTGCAGTAGTGCCCTATAAAGCCAGGAGACCAAATGTGAGCCGCCCCCCCCTCCCCCAAATGGACAGCATAGTCTGTAAGACCTTGTGTGTGGGAGGTTCACCCTCTATCGCTCTCTAGAGGACCCGGATAGACCCTGTTATCGCCTCGTATGTCAGAAACTGCCTGCAAGGCAGACCAGTCTGGTCCGCTAGATCCTCAAACGGGATAAGCGATCCCTGACTGTACAGTGCGCCAAGCGTATGCAGATCTGTGGCTGTCCAGCAGTGCAGTTGTCGTTTTGCATAACAAGAGAGGGGGTCACTATGGGGCATTCCCACTAGGAGCATATCTGGCACGTAAGGCATCTCCATATGCGTTCTTCTAAGGACTCTCCTCCAGTTGGCAAGAGCTGTTGCCAGTAATACTCCTCTCTTAGTGCCGCGCATGGTAGGCAAAAGCAGCCCATCCACCAGTCCGGTGTTGCTGAGGTCTCCCCTGTCTACTGCCAGTTCCATAAGCCCGACTCCGCTGAGCCACCTCGCTGGCCACTGCATCTGGGCTGCCAGGAAATAGAACTCAAAGTTGGGATCTCCGAGCCCCCCAGCGTCCCGAGGCAGTCACAGAGTGGACAGTGCCACTCGTTGCTGTCCCCCATCCCAAATCAGTTTCCTAAGCAGCATATCAGTGGTCAATACCAAGACGGCGGCAGGGTGATAGGCAAATTAGCAAAATAATATAGCAAAATAATATAGCAGTCTGGGCAGCACAACCATCTTAATAAAATATACGCGGGACATAATCGGCAATCGAAGGGAGCGCCAGAAGGTGACACTGGACCGCAATGCCCGAATCGCTGGGCCCAAGTTACCCTCCCTAAGGTTCTGTGTCTCGTGGTAGATCTGGATGCCCAGATAACGGAAGGTATGTGGCGCCCAAGATACCTCCTCCGGGCAGGAAGACGGCCATCTCATTCCATGGACCGCCAGGAAGATATAAGTCTTTTGTTTATTTAGTTGGAGACCAGAGCAGACCCCAAACTCATCTAGCAGTTGGAACACCTGAGGTAAAGTTTCTAGACCATTGTGGAGATAGATAAGTAGATCATCTGCATACAAGGAGACCACATGGAAACGTCCATGTCTACATATGCCCCAGTCTTTGGCCCTCTCTCGAAGTCTCGCTGCCACGGGTTCTATGGCAATGGCGAATAGCAAGGAGGACAGAGGGCATCCTTGTCGGGTTCCTCTATGTATGTCATAGCTACAGGAAATCATCCGTCCCGTCTTGACTCGAGCCGTAGGTTGTGTATAGAGCAATTTAACCAAGTCACCCCAGGCCTTGCCCAAGCCCAGCCGCAGATAGTGGCATCCAAAAAGTCCCAGCTCGCCGTGTTGAAGGCTTTTTCAAAATCCACCGACACAATCATTTCCGTTGGACTAGGGGGATGAACATCATCATAGAGCAGGGAGTATAACCTACGGAGGTTATTGGAAGTGCTGCCGGTTGGAATGAACCCATTCTGGCCCCCATGGATCAGGGTATTCCTGTGGGGCAGCAGTCTTGCAGCAAGGACTTTACTAAGGATTTTAAAGTCAGTGTTGAGCATGGACAGAGGCCTAAAGTCAGTAACCCTCCTGTCAGCCCTTGTGGACTTGGGTAATGGGATCAGTATGGCTTCCCTGGTCGTGGCCGGCAACAGTTTGGCCTCATAGGCTTCAGCATACATCTCCACCAGTCTAGGGGCCAGGACATCACAGCCCAGCTTATAAAAGTCTGAGGGCAGGCCATCGACACCCAGGGTCTTCCCGCCGCTAGTGTTTTAATGGCTGCCTTAATCTCCCCTATGGAGACCTGTACACCCAACCCCTCCATGTCCTCATCAGTCAGAACATTCTGAGGCAGTGCAGACAGAAAGCTCTCCCTCACGGTAGCTGAGTCCACCTGAATGGGGCTATACAAGGATTTATATTAAGGAGTGAACTCAGCACTGATCTGAGTAGGTGTGTTAATAATGTTTCCCTCCCTAGTCAATAGGCGAGTGATCGGTGTCCCCCCAGTCTCTGGATGTATCAGCCATGCCACTAGCCTCCCCGCTTTCCCCTCCTCATCATGCACTTTGGCCATATATGTCTTATAGTCATGACATCTAAGGCGTTCTAGCGCCAATGAGTATTTCTCCCTGAGCTCCAGTAGTTTTGCCTGAGCTTCTGGTGAACCATCTAGGTCATTGTCGCTTCTGTGTAAGTTGTCCTCTAAGTGCGAAATGTCCTGTTCAAGGTCCCGTCGGATGCCCACCGTCTGCCCAAGGCAATGACCCAGCACCCCCACTTTTAAGGCCTCCCATTCATTGCCTCTGATGGACGCCGACCCCAGATTCAGTGTCAAGTATTCCGACAACCTTTTTAGTAGTGCTGTGCGGTATACCTCATCCTCCAACGCTGCTGGGTACAAGCGCCACATCGGGACAGGTTGACGAGTCTCCATTGTGGTTAGATGGATCAACAGCGGGCTATGATCCAATACAGTCCGGCCCAAGTATTCAGAGTGTGTAGTTGATCCGCTAAGAGAAGCTGAACAGAGCATTCTGTCTATTCTAGTATGCACATGGTAAAGGTGGGAATAGTATAAGTAGTCTCGACCAAGTGGATTCTGAAGGCACCAGATACCCACCAGGTCCAAATAGGAGAACCAAGTCGACATGCCCTTGGCCACTCTAACAGCAGCTGCCCCTGCAGCGGGCAGTAGCATGGTCCAGGTCAGGGTCCAGTACCCCATTGAAATCTCCCCCAAGTAAGAATGGAACATTAGTGAAACGCGCTAGCCGGGCAGATAATGTGTGTAGGAACTGAAGCTGGTCCTGATTTGGGCATATATACTGCCTAGAACCAACGGTCTGCCATACAGTCGTGCCTCCACCAATACATATCGGCCCTCCCTATTTATGTCAATATTAGTGGGTTCAAAGGGGACACCTGCTCTCACCCACACCGCCGCCCCTCTTGCATAGGTCGAGTATGTGGTAGCAAACAGCTGCCCCCGCCAACGAAGCCGAAGGCGATCTGTTTCCACTTGGATGAGGTGAGATTCCTGTAACATGGCAATCTGTACCCCCCTGCGCTTCATATAGGAAAGTATCTTGTGTCGTTTTGCAATCAAACCCATACCCCTGACATTCCAAAACAGTATTTTAGAAAAGGAACGTGTCGCAGCCATATCCTCTAAGAGGGCCACCAGGGAGTATGGACCTCCTTCCCATGGAGCTCCATATTGACCATTGCAGTAGCAGTTCGCTTATGTCTAAGGGACCACAGGCTAAAACAGGCAATACTAACAATCCCCAACTCCTCATCCCAAGAGCAGACAAGCAACTGCTGCCGGCCCAAACCATAATAACCAGTATATGAACAATTGATGTCATCATCTGACTGGAGTGCCCGGCGGGTGATCTGGGGGTGGTTCCGGAGCACAAAAGTGGTCCACTAGTGCCCCAAACGGCCCGCCTCTGAGCCGTATGAGAGCAACAGGGCTAAGAGTATGTAGGCCCCCCGATCTCAAATGATGTCATCTGACAGCTGAGGCGTCACGTGGGGGAGGCCCTCCACCACACTAGACATAGATTCTACGTCCGTGGAGTCCTCCCTGTTCAAGGACGCAGGTTCCGACATCTGGCCGTCCTCGGAGACAGTGGTAAAGACACCCAGTCACCCCATCCTCTACAGGATGAAGATCACAGGGCACAATGCCCCCTCCAGAACCAGTGGTAAATACACCCACTTGAGAGACTGTGGCCTTGCACTCCCCAGGACCAAGCACAAGGCATGTTGCCCCCTCCAGAGCATGTGGGCAAGTCACCCACTCCAGAGACTGTGGCCTTGCACTCCCCAGGACCAAGCACAGGACATGCTGCCCCCTCCAGAGCATGTGGGGAAGTCACCCACTCCAGAGACTGTGGCCTTGCACTTCCCAGGACCAAGCACAGGGCATGGTGCCCCCTCCAGAGCATGTGGACAAGTCACCAACTAGAGAGACTGTGGCCTTGCACTCCCCAGGACCAAGCACAGGCACAGGGCATGTTGTCCCCTCCAGGACCAGTGGTGTTGTTCCATCTGCTGGCTGAGGTGCCCCCGTACCCCTGAGGTGTCTGCCTATTTTCAAACTGATGCCCCTGCAGTGTTCTTTCCGTGTGGTTGCAGGAGTCAAGTGGGACCTTGGACTTTGTAATGTGGCCTTGGACTTTGTAATGTGGCCCTATGGCCCACACACATTGAGGACTGGGCAGTGTCCCTTGTTTGTACATATGTATATGCTTTTAGATTGAATTTTCGTATTTCTACTTTATTTATATTATTACACTAACTTTCATCTATTCCTGTGGTCCTTGCTTTATTCCTGAGGGGTATGGGGTAAATATGTTATGTTACTGCATCTGCTTGTGTGAATGGTGTTGGGGGTCGGGGTGTTGTATTTTGTGTGTGTGTGTGTGTGTGTGTGTCACCCTCTTTTTCCTCCCCCCTCCCCTGTGTGCTAGGTAGCTGTTCTCACTGTGGTCATATTCGCCGTTGTTGGTGTTCGTGGTGGAGCAGGACGTAGGAAATCACAGGGAACATCTGCAGTTCGGGGTCCATGATGGCGTGGTTCTTCCCTGAGTCTCCAATGGTGAGTCAGTTCCCTTCTGTGCAGTGTTTCCTCCAAGCTTTTGATGTCGTCGGTACCGCCCCGGAAATGGTGGCGGATTGGCCTGTCATAATACAGTGGGCGGAACATAGGCTTCTGCCTGGCTGTTGGCGGCTACCGCCGTTGTGGCTGTTGATTCCACCCTGGCGTGTCTGTCTGTCTGAGCTCTTTGTCATAATTTGGCGGTATTACCCGCCAACCTGTTGGTGGTATTACTGCCGCTTTATCACCGACCGCCAGGGTTGTAATAAGGGCCTATGTGTTTTCAAGGCAACATGCTGGTCAGTGGCTAAGATGATGAAGAAAATAACAATAATGTAAAGGAGGTCTTGAGTGAACTAAGAAAAGCAGGTTTCACTATAAAAGAAAATAAATACAGAGCCGAAGTCATGTCGGTGGACTACTTTGGGCACAGAAATTCGACTAAAGGTATTAAACCTAAAACAGATCTGGTGGAAGCAGTTCGCCCACACTGACCAATAATAACAAAGTCAAATCTTTCCTGGATCTGGTGGAATACATGTCCAAATTCATAAAGAATTTTGCATAATTAGTCCAGCCCATTAGGGACTTATTAAAAAAAGGGTGCACATATGTTTGGAGTAAGGTACATACTAATACTCTCACCAACATGAAAAGAGCTATTACTAATAGCCCATACATAGGGAATTTCAATATTAATCATAAAACCACATTGACCACAGATGCAAGAAACAAGATAATAAAAGTTTGGCCGAAAAAAATGTAATGAACTTCTCAGTGATTTATAACCATATTTGAATGTAAAAGGTGAATGATCCCTGGAGGGAAATCTTATTTTAAGAGCGGTAAAATCACACCCCAGCAGGTTTGAGGGAACACATTTCTAACATTGCATATGAAGGCCATTTAGAAAGAAATCTCACCAAAGCCAAATTGAGAGCTGATGACTGGTTCCCCTACATGGATTCTATGATTGAAGACATAGTAAAGGACTGGCATGCTTGTAGCCTAAGTGACCAATTCAAGAAACGTTTTAAGACACCGTTAATCCCCATCAAACTACCTTCCATCCCATGGGACAAGTTGGAACTGGATATTGTTGGTCCTATTCATGAGAAAGGTTTACAAGACAAATATATACTTGTATTCATTGATTATTTTTCTCATTGGATCACCATGAAATTTGTAAAAACTATTAATACTAAGACTATCATCAATTTCCTAACTGATGTATTCACTTCTGACACAAATTAGACAGTGGGGTCTAATTGGTGTCACAAATGATGAGGGATTTCCTGCCTGATCTGTCAATCCAACATATAAAGACCCCTTTGTACTGTTCAAAAGCTAATGGGCAATGGCATTTCATCAACAGAATGATCAAAGAAGCGATACAATTAGCCATAGCCTCATCTAAACCCATCATTCAAACTGTTTAGGGGATGCTTTAGGCTTACCATACCACACCCAATAGTGTCATTTGTTTATCTCCAGTTAAGATGCTTATAAGTAGGAAACTGGGAACAAAATTATCTCTGAATTAGCTATTTGAAAACAAAGATGTTTCAATAAATAAAAAGGAGGTGAGGGAGAAGAAGGAGGTAAAACATGAAAACAAGTACAAAGAGTGGTATGACAAACAGTGGGAAGTGAGGAGACGTGAATAGAAAGCTGGTCAGTGGGTTTTGGTAAAAAAAAAAAAAAAAAAAAAACAATAGCCAGTGCAAGTTTGGAAAATATCACAAACCAGCAAAAATAAAAGAAGTTAAAAATAATTTTGTGATACTAGAAAATTGTAGCATGTGGACTATGTACCAATTAACACCATGTCCCAGAACCATGCTACATGCCAAAGATGAGGTAGAGTATAAAGAGGAGATACAAAACATTTTAATTCCAGCAGAAGGGAGATTGGGAACATTCACCCTCCAGGATGGCACAGAGATGTTTATGTAAATTACTGTTTAGAGACTTTAACTGTATCTGTGGTTATATTATTTTTCCATATAGGTTTTGGACTTCTTATAAAGTCAATTATTGTAGTACCTTTTATAATGTATTCTTCCTCTACATGCTGTCTCCTCCTCCATCTGTGTGTTTTATAGTAACCATTTTTTGTTCTCAGGTTTTCTCCTTTCAAGTGGTTTTGCAGTGGTAAAAATGTTTTTTCCATTATTATTAAATGGGAGATGTTTGTATTGTTCTTTATTTTGTAATAGATGCTGAGGCACCCATTTCCCCCTCATTTTTCTCATGCAGTGGTTGAACCTTAGAACCTTTAGGTGAAGCTCATTTAGAATGTTGAGCTTCTGTGATGACTGAGCGGTACAGGAACAGTGGGAAAGACTAGAGGCATTTTAGAGTTTTTTTATTTAAACTTTTATTTTATTGGCTTTTCAGTTGAAGTTTAAACAGATATGACACAATGAGTATACGTTTTATGACACACTTCCTGACATTCGTGCAAGTGACCCATTTAGGCTTTACAGGCACAGTGAACTTACAGCAAAGCACAGTAGTTCCATTTTGTTGCTAAAGTTCTCATGCCTTCGTTAGGATGCCAGCATTACTAATCTGTTCAATGGTTCTTAACAGAGACCTAGGGCAGTGGGGATGGCCATAATCATGGTACTTAAGGCCACTGTCTAATGCCTCCAGTAAAACGTATTCATGCTCTCTAGGGATTACCAATCCACTTCCTTGTCTGCAATACTTATCATGAGAGGCAATCAGAGATGAAGCCAACAATGGAACAAAGCTAAGAGAAACAAAAACAAACAGTCTGCCCGTGGTCCTCGTATGTATACAAGCAAGCTGCGTGGCGACAATAGATATGGAAATCAGCTTTTGAATACTATCTCGGAGTCTATGCATGGAGATGGGTCCCCACTGAGGCAAGTGTGCTGGGGAGGGGACCACCCACCCATATGTTGTTCCTCTGGGGTCCTGGAGTTAGTACAAGGGAACTTTCCCTATATCCTTCTCCTAGAAACTCATTGTGGTGCTTCCGGTATCACTTTCATGATCTGTGTCTAGTCCCGCAGCACTGTTTTCCCAGCCATCCATAACTTCTGTTCACAGTGGGGCCAGTGGCTACGCCTCATCCCTTTGCCTTCTTCCCTCTTCAAGCCTCTCTCCTCCGCTCTACTCCATCTCGTGACGTCTTGTACCCAAGTCTGTAGGCTAGGACCTTCAGCATGTTTCCATGCCATTGATACTCGTCGCTTAGCCAGCACCAGAGCCAAATCAACAAATCTGTTGCCCACCTTTTTGGGGCGTGGCCTAGTAAACAACATGTTTCCATCGTGGTCTCTAGTCGTCTATGCAGCGCATGGTTAATTTTATGCAGCTGTGGACATCCCCATGTCATGTGCTCGAGTTGCGCATCCAACAATCGGCACCGTGGGCAACCCAACCCAGGCCCCCTGTATATGAGCGTCAGCCGTCGTGGGGTTAGGTAAGTCCTATGTGTGTAGTTATATTGTATATATTTTAGTCGGGTGTTTCGGGAGACCAAGGGGGCATACACAAGTACCCTGTTCCATTCTCCATCAGTGAGGTGTCTACCTGGGTCCTTATCCCACCTAGCCCGTAGAGCATCTAGCGGGTTATGTACCATTGCAGTAGTGCCCTATAAAGCCAGGAGACCAAATGTGAGCCGCCCCCCCTCCCCCAAATGGACAGCATAGTCTGTAAGACCTTGTGTGTGGGAGGTTCACCCTCTATAGCTCTCTAGAGGACCCGGATAGACCCTGTTATCGCCTCGTATGTCAGAAACTGCCTGCAAGGCAGACCAGTCTGGTCCGCTAGATCCTCAAACGGGATAAGCGATCCCCGACTGTACAGTGCGCCAAGCGTATGCAGATCTGTGGCTGTCCAGCAGTGCAGTTGTCGTTTTGCATAACAAGAGAGGGGGTCACTATGGGGCATTCCCACTAGGAGCATATCTGGCGCGTAAGGCATCTCCATATGCGTTCTTCTAAGGACTCTCCTCCAGTTGGCAAGAGCTGTTGCCAGTAATACTCCTCTCTTAGTGCCGCGCATGGTAGGCAAAAGCAGCCCATCCACCAGTCCGGTGTTGCTGAGGTCTCCCCTGTCTACTACCAGTTCCATAAGCCCGACTCCACTGAGCCACCTCGCTGGCCACTGCATCTGGGCTGCCAGGAAATAGAACTCAAAGTTGGGGACTCCGAGCCCCCCAGCGTCCTGAGGCAGTCACAGAGTGGACAGTGCCACTCGTTGCTGTCCCCCATCCCAAATCAGTTTCCTAAGCAGCATATCAGTGGTCAATACCAAGACGGCGGCAGGGTGATAGGCAAATTAGCAAAATAATATAGCAAAATAATATAGCAGTCTGGGCAGCACAACCATCTTAATAAAATATACGCGGGACATAATCGGCAATCGAAGGGAGCGCCAGAAGGTGACACTGGACCGCAATGCCCGAATCGCTGGGCCCAAGTTACCCTCCCTAAGGTTCTGTGTCTCGTGGTAGATCTGGATGCCCAGATAACGGAAGGTATGTGGCGCCCAAGATACCTCCTCCGGGCAGGAAGACGGCCATCTCATTCCATGGACCGCCAGGAAGATATAAGTCTTTTGTTTATTTAGTTGGAGACCAGAGCAGACCCCAAACTCATCTAGCAGTTGGAACACCTGAGGTAAAGTTTCTAGACCATTGTGGAGATAGATAAGTAGATCATCTGCATACAAGGAGACCACATGGAAACGTCCATGTCTACATATGCCCCAGTCTTTGGCCCTCTCTCGAAGTCTCGCTGCCACGGGTTCTATGGCAATGGCGAATAGCAAGGAGGACAGAGGGCATCCTTGTCGGGTTCCTCTATGTATGTCATAGCTACAGGAAATCATTCGTCCCGTCTTGACTCGAGCCGTAGGTTGTGTATAGAGCAATTTAACCCAGCCACCCCAGGCCTTGCCCAAGCCCAGCCGCAGATAGTGGCATCCAAAAAGTCCCAGCTCGCCGTGTTGAAGGCTTTTTCAAAATCCACGACACAATCATTTCCGTTGGACTAGGGGGATGAACATCATCATAGAGCAGGGAGTATAACCTACGGAGGTTATTGGAAGTGCTGCCGGTTGGAATGAACCCATTCTGGCCCCCATGGATCAGGGTATTCCTGTGGGGCAGCAGTCTTGCAGCAAGGACTTTACTAAGGATTTTAAAGTCAGTGTTGAGCATGGACAGAGGCCTAAAGTCAGTAACCCTCCTGTCAGCCCTTGTGGACTTGGGTAATGGGATCAGTATGGCTTCCCTGGTCGTGGCCGGCAACAGTTTGGCCTCATAGGCTTCAGCATACATCTCCACCAGTCTAGGGGCCAGGACATCACAGCCCAGCTTATAAAAGTCTGAGGGCAGGCCATCGACACCCAGGGTCTTTCCCGCCGCTAGTGTTTTAATGGCTGCCTTAATCTCCCCTATGGAGACCTGTACACCCAACCCCTCCATGTCCTCATCAGTCAGAACATTCTGAGGCAGTGCAGACAGAAAGCTCTCCCTCACGGTAGCTGAGTCCACCTGAATGGGGCTATACAAGGATTTATATTAAGGAGTGAACTCAGCACTGATCTGAGTAGGTGTGTTAATAATGTTTCCCTCCCTAGTCAATAGGCGAGTGATCGGTGTCCCCCCAGTCTCTGGATGTATCAGCCATGCCACTAGCCTCCCCGCTTTCCCCTCCTCATCATGCACTTTGGCCATATATGTCTTATAGTCATGACATCTAAGGCGTTCTAGCGCCAATGAGTATTTCTCCCTGAGCTCCAGTAGTTTTGCCTGAGCTTCTGGTGAACCATCTAGGTCATTGTCGCTTCTGTGTAAGTTGTCCTCTAAGTGCGAAATGTCCTGTTCAAGGTCCCGTCGGATGCCCACCGTCTGCCCAAGGCAATGACCCAGCACCCCCACTTTTAAGGCCTCCCATTCATTGCCTCTGATGGACGCCGACCCCAGATTCAGTGTCAAGTATTCCGACAACCTTTTTAGTAGTGCTGTGCGGTATACCTCATCCTCCAACGCTGCTGGGTACAAGCGCCACATCGGGACAGGTTGACGAGTCTCCATTGTGGTTAGATGGATCAACAGCGGGCTATGATCCAATACAGTCCGGCCCAAGTATTCAGAGTGTGTAGTTGATCCGCTAAGAGAAGCTGAACAGAGCATTCTGTCTATTCTAGTATGCACATGGTAAAGGTGGGAATAGTATAAGTAGTCTTGACCAAGTGGATTCTGAAGGCACCAGATACCCACCAGGTCCAAATAGGAGAACCAAGTCGACATGCCCTTGGCCACTCTAACAGCAGCTGCCCCTGCAGCGGGCAGTAGCATGGTCCAGGTCAGGGTCCAGTACCCCATTGAAATCTCCCCCAAGTAAGAATGGAACATTAGTGAAACGCGCTAGCCGGGCAGATAATGTGTGTAGGAACTGAAGCTGGTCCTGATTTGGGCATATATACTGCCTAGAACCAACGGTCTGCCATACAGTCGTGCCTCCACCAATACATATCGGCCCTCCCTATTTATGTCAATATTAGTGGGTTCAAAGGGGACACCTGCTCTCACCCACACCGCCGCCCCTCTTGCATAGGTCGAGTATGTGGTAGCAAACAGCTGCCCCCGCCAACGAAGCCGAAGGCGATCTGTTTCCACTTGGATGAGGTGAGATTCCTGTAACATGGCAATCTGTACCCCCCTGCGCTTCATATAGGAAAGTATCTTGTGTCGTTTTGCAATCAAACCCATACCCCTGACATTCCAAAACAGTATTTTAGAAAAGGAACGTGTCGCAGCCATATCCTCTAAGAGGGCCACCAGGGAGTATGGACCTCCTTCCCATGGAGCTCCATATTGACCATTGCAGTAGCAGTTCGCTTATGTCTAAGGGACCACAGGCTAAAACAGGCAATACTAACAATCCCCAACTCCTCATCCCAAGAGCAGACAAGCAACTGCTGCCGGCCCAAACCATAATAACCAGTATATGAACAATTGATGTCATCATCTGACTGGAGTGCCCGGCGGGTGATCTGGGGGTGGTTCCGGAGCACAAAAGTGGTCCACTAGTGCCCCAAACGGCCCGCCTCTGAGCCGTATGAGAGCAACAGGGCTAAGAGTATGTAGGCCCTCCGATCTCAAATGATGTCATCTGACAGCTGAGGCGTCACGTGGGGGAGGCCCTCCACCACACTAGACATAGATTCTACATCCGTGGAGTCCTCCCTGTTCAAGGACGCAGGTTCCGACATCTGGCCGTCCTCGGAGCTTCTCGCCTGTAGCGCAGCTCTCTTCCCCTGGTGCGCCTGTTGGCTTGTGGGTTTTGTCACCCAGCGGTTGCCCAGAGGGTCTCTGGTGTGTCTTCTCTTGCCACGGCGTCGAGGTTGTTTGCACTCCACATGTTTGGGGTCTGTAGTGCCCACTCGTTAGGACTCCAGCCATGCCCACGCCTCATCCGGTTCCTGAAAGAAGTGTGTGGTGCCATCTAATATAATCTTTAACGTGGATGGGAACAGCAAAGAATATCGGAGTCCCTCCTTCCGCAGGGCTCGTTTCACTTCCAGGAAGGTGGCTCGTCGAGATTGGACCGCCAATGTAAAGTCTGGGAAAAAGGTGGCACTACCCCCCTCCACTTGGAAGGGGCCCGTCTCGCGGACCACCTACAACAGCAGGTCACGGTCTCGATTAAAACCTTTGCCACTATCGGTCGGGGTGGTCTTCCCGGCTCTGGCCTATGAGTCGGGACTCGGTGGGCTCTCTCCAAGGTAAAGAAGGGCGTGAGGGGGCGTTTGTTCAGAATGGTGCACAGCCAGGTCTCTAGGTAGGCCACTGCATCAGCGCCCTCAACGCCCTCTGGTAGTCCAACAATTTGTATATTATTGCGTGGACTGTAACCGTCCGCATTCTCTGCTCGACGTTCCAATACCTGAACCCGCTCAGAGAGAGAGAGGTGACCTAAGCCCTGAGGGCCTGATGCGCGAGCTGCAGCTCCTCCAGGGATGTTTCAGTGGCTTCCACCCGGTCTACTAACTAGTGGTGATCCCTTCGTAAGTGACTTAGTTCAGAAGAGACCTTTCCTATTTCCTGGCTCAGAGTTAGCTTGGTGTTTTCAATCGCCCCCAGGATCTTATTAAAGGTATCCTGCATCATGGTAGGCGCTGCACTCTCTTCAGGCTCACTATTGGTCAACTGTCGGACATGCCCCTGCTCTGCCTGGGGCACTCCCTGTGATTTGTGCCTGAGTTTTCCCATATTCAGTAAGGCTCTGGGGGCAGCCGGGATTCACCTCCGTCTAGTGTCCAGCAATGTGGATGAGCCTCACAGCACGGAGCACCAGCAATCCTCCGCTCGTAGACCCTCATTCACGGCCAAGTAGTTCCCCAGGTCAGTTCCTCACATGGGGGTCAGTCCTGCTCCATTGCATCCACTTCCTCACCGGCATCTCCCAACTTCATCTGAAGAGGTCCACTTGTCATGTAGGGGAAAATTAGGGGGCAGCCGAAATCTTGGGCCCCACGTCAGGCACCCCCAGGACAGGCCCTCCAATGTTTTTAGGGGAGGGTGAGGCAAGAAATACCCCCTGCTGTGCACACTCCTCAGGGGGCCCTCCACCACCAACTCCTCCCCGCATAGGGGGCTGCAGAATCCAGGGGTCTCCCTGAACCTCCTCGCAGTCTCCTTACCTCCTTCCAGGCTTCCCAAGCGCCTTTCTGCCAGTCCTGCAGAGGGCCACCTTCTGTTGTAGCACTGCCTGTGCATCAGTATGTGGAGTTGAGCGGCCCGCCTCTTCAATCGCGCATGGGGCACCTCAGCACATCACTCAGTAACATCCCTCCGGTCCTCAGAGACGCCCACATGTCTAGCGTTGCCAGTGGTGGCACCCGGCACCCCTGGGGGTCCTCCGAGGGCCAGCCAGATCCCACCGCCAGCACCCTGTTGACTGTGTTCAAGGGCAGCACACCTCTCTCCGCTGCCCCGCTTCAGCACTCGGGTTATCGCCAGTCTCTGTGGCGCACGTACACACCACCTGTTCTCCCACACAGGCGGCTGCTCCCTGCAGCAGCAGCCCAAGCGGTAGGCCGGCCGTGGCGTCCGCTCAGCACGCACGTCTCACGGCAGTACCTGGCTTCTCCAGGGGCTCCGTCTCCCGGGTTTCCTCCGGCCACTGGGCCCTCACCCGCTCACAGTGTCACGGGGGCCCCCCCAAAACAGCCTGATATTGACAGGATTTTAGGCGGGCCAGCTTGGAGCTCCGGCTCTAAGCGGGCGCCATCTTAGCCAGTCAAGCTCCGCCCCGAGCCATTTGAGAGTTGATGTGTTAATAAAGACTCATCTGTATCCTCGCTCAGAGTTTTCTTTTATCCTTGTTAAAACTGCGAAGCATGCTGAATTTTTATTTCAGCAGTGGGATGATGACAGGAGCAGAGGAGCTGCTGGACAGCACTGAATGTGATTGCTTGGGACACCTGAGTGTCAGTCTTCTAATGGAAAGCTTTAGAGGAATGGAATTTTGGAGTCACTAGCAGTTCATTTGATTTGTTATAATGTGAACCAATGTGTTTTGCAGTGAGGACAAATAATAGAAAGGGTTGCTTTTCTGTATGTGATGCAATTATGAGACGTAAAAAGTGTGATGACTGAGTTTACATTTAAGATGTAAATTACCCTGTTAGGCGTTCCAGTGGGAACATTGATAGAAAGCGGAAGGATACACCCAGACACAAACAGTCAATAGCATGTTGATGATCCTAAAATACTCCTCTTGAATGATCCAAGGTATGACTGACAATATCTCAAGCCAACAGCTGACCTGACCCAAAGCTAGCTTTCTGTGCACTGAACACAAAAAATTGTCTTTGCCATATCTAACAAAAGAAAAAAAAACTTTTTGTTTATACCTCACAAGTCCTATCTCTGTATAGATGGGTTTCTTCGTTATAACAGACAACTTAGAGGGAATGCAATTGGAATTCCTTAAGTATGGATGTGACCTAGTAAAAAATAAAGCTAGGTTGGAAGCTTAAAAAATACAAAACAGCCCTGGTTTATTTTAATACTAGATGTAGTTTGCACACAGTAAGCAAGTTTAATATTCTCCAGAAGAAATTTCTCAATAAATGTGTTAAAATGTGAAATGTAATGATTCATTCTACTGCACAGTTTCTAAAGTAAATGGACTAAAACATCATACATTTTACAGGCAGTTCTCAACAGAAACTAATGAAATATTACCTCTTCCATGCTCCAATCATCACTAGTTCCGTTGGAACATAGATGTTCCATCCTTTCTAATTTGAACCCCTCAGGTGGGTGCTGGGGTCGGTCTGGCTTACATTCTGGGTCCGACAGGATGGCTCACTTTCGCAGCTGCTTAACCTTCCCTCTTTTTCAGGCATCTACAGGTCAGCATTTCACGTTTCACCTATGACCCCCTCAAGAACCCCCAAGAGAATGCGCACCGGGGCAGCTTCCATCTCCACCCGCAAGACCCTGGTGATCTCCGTCACCACTGCCCGCCCGTAGGATTAAATATGTGGGCAGGTCCACACCATATGGAAGAAATCTGCATCCGGACCTGTGCATCGCGGACAGTCAGCTTGGGGTCAGAGGCCCATTCTATGGAGCCTCACAGGGGAAAGATAGGCCGCATGGAGATAATAAGTCTGCACAACCCAGAGTCGGGAAGTCATGGTTAACGTCCTCGGGCCATCAGAGCGTCTCTCCAGTCATCATCTACTGGTCCCACCCACCGCTCCCATTGCCCACAAAGCTCATCAAGGGTCTGTGCTGTGTGTGTTGTCAAATGTACGTTATATGCGCAATACTCCCACTTTACCCAAGTGCTCCATCAGCGTCTTGGCCTCAACAGGGCTGAACTCAGGGAGGTCTGTCCCAGTCTGAACATGCACATGCAGTGCATGACGGAGTTGCAGGTATCTGTGGAATTGGAAGTGAGTAAGGGAGAACTGCTGTTGAAGCTCCTGGATGGACTGCATGTGTGATCCTGCCCAGACATCTCCAAGCAGTGATATGCCAATAAGGTCCCACTTACGAAACCCCTCAAGCGCTGAGTTATCTTTTAGCCATGCTCCCTGCCACAGCGGGGTGTGTTGCGTGAGATGGCGCCACCACCCCGTCTCTCTCTGTGCCGCCCTCCACCCCATCAGTACCACCCTCATCACCTCTGTGAGTTTGCGTGGCAAGGGATCGCCATATAGGATCCCCATCAAACTAGGAAAGCCGAGTGCCAAGAGTTCTAGTTGGTAACCGGGGTCCAACCAGCCTCCCCCCAGCCAGTCATTAATCAGCAGCAGCTGCACTGCAAGGTAATAAAGATTGAGGTTGGACTTCCCCAAGCCACCCTCATACACATCTTCCTGGCAAAAGCGCTAAGCGAGGGTGGGAATTGCACCATAGGATCCGTCGCGCTACGGTCTCCTTTTCTTTGAACCATCTCCTAGGGATGTGATAGGGGTAGTTCTGGAGTAGATAGAGGTATCGAGGGAGTACCATCATTTTGTAGAGCGCTATCCGGCCCAAGACATTGAGGGGCAGAGACATCCATCTTTGGAGGTCCTCCTTGACTCTCCAGGTTAGTGGTTCAACATTAAGGGACCACGCCAATTCGGGCAACAATCCTATTTGCACGCCCAGGTATCAGAAGCTGTTGCGTCAGATAGGAATGGTACTCTGCCAGTCATAGCAGTCCCTGGCCGGGTAAAGTGGAATCAAGAGAGTCTTACTGGGGTTAAGCATCAAGCCAGAAGCCTCAGCAAACAGGTCCAGCAGTTGCATCACTCTAGGACCGCTACTAGCTGGGTTGGCTAGGAACAAAAGCACATCATCCGCATATAATGCGATGCGGTCTTCTCTCCCAGTAGGCCATGACAAGCCCTCAACCAAGGAGTCCTCCCTGATAAGTTTCACCAGCAGCTCCGTCGCCAGGGCGAACAGGAGCGGGGATAGGGGACACCACTGACGTGTACCCCGGCGGTTAGGGAACTGGTCAGACACCACCCCGTTCACCTGCACCCGGGCCGTTGGATTGGAGTATAGGAGTCCTACTAGGTCTCAAAACCGTGGCCCGAGCCTGATTTTCAACAACACTTGCTGAAGATAGGACCAGTCCACTGTATCAAAGGCCTTATCGAAGTCTAGAAGGAGAAGTGCCAGTGGAGAGGTCAAGAGGTTCCGGTTGGCCAGGGCCACATGTAGTCATCGAATACAATGTCTGGTGCTCCTGGCCGGCATAAAGCTGCATTGGTCCGGATGAATCAATGAGGGCAACACCCTTTTCAATCTAGTAGCGAGGACTGTGGATAGTATTTTAAGTTTGGTGTTAAGTAGCAAGATGGGGTTGTAAGCCGCACAGCATCGCAAGGGGGGCTAGTCTTCGGGATCACCACTATGGTGGCCAGGTCCAGACTGGGAGGGGTGGGGGGGATTCCCCTTTCTTTCGGCCTCTTTGAACATGGTGAGCAGGTGGGGGGTAAGGATATCGCAAAACTTTGTGTCAGGGCCCGGCGTCTTCCCCGCAGCTAGCTCCGATATGGCCTCCTCAACCTTGTGAAGGCCTGGAGGCTCGTCAAGATCCTGTTTGTCGATCATCGAAATCACCGGAAAGGACACCTCCTCCAACAAGGGGGCCTCTCTCTCAACCTGTGTCCTGGGACGCTCTTCATAGAGCTTCCTGTAATAGGTGGCGAAACTATGTGCTATTTTGTATGGCGTCTGGGAGATGGGGCCGGCGTTGTTAAAGACCTCTGGCACGACTCTATTCACCATTGGTCCAGTGGCGAGCCAGTGGAGGAGCTTGCCATTCTTGTCCCCCCCACCCATATACGCAGGCTACGGACGCTCGCCACATGTGCTTCGCTGCCTCAAGAGTAGTGTGCCGAATCTCATCTCTAACTAGGGCTAACTGTCGCGCTACCGATGAAGGTGTGGAATCAGTAAGCTGGTCCTCTAGACGCACAGCTCTGGCCTCTAGGGCTGACACTTTTTGAAGACGTGTAGGCTCCCGCACCCGAAGGAGATGCTTAGCATGTCCCCTAAGAGTGGCCTTACAGGCAGCCCCGATCGTTCCCGGGGATGATACGGACCCGAGATTAAAGGTAAAGTAGCCTGAGAGATGCTCTCTAAGAGCCTGGGTGTAATCACTGTTTTCCAGGTACCAGGCATTGAGTCGCCACATCGGGCGTCTGGCAGCGTCAACGTTGTCTAAACGAAGAAGTAGTGGCGCATGATCTGAGACCCTCTGAGGGAGTATCTCCACTCCGTAACTCGGGGAATATCAAGGGCCAGCACAAAAAAGAGATCTATCCTGGCGTGGGTGTGATGCGCCGCTGACGTGTGGGTGTATTGCCGCCGATGGGGATGCCAAGTCCACCACACGTCACAGAGACCAAGGCTTTCTACCCATTTACGCAGCCCAGTCGCCCCGAAGACTCAGCCTGAAGACGAGGTTCTGGCCGTGTCCATCTCCGGGTGAGGAACAGAGTTAAACCCCCCCCCCCAATATGGTGAGACCCGGAGGGAGTCCCGCCACTGCTTCTCTAAGCAGCGTGAGGAGCCGCCCTTGTGCGCCTGAGGGGGCATAAATACTGAGTATATTGATTGGGTGCCCCCCCGAGAAGTCCAGTGACTACCACGTATCAGCCCTGTGGATCAGACCGGGTGACCGTCACCACCATGGGCAGTAAGCGGTGCAGCAAAACAGCTGTGCCTCTCGAGCCCCTAGAGAACCCTTTGTTTATAAACTCTGTCGTAGCCCCCCGCTCATGAGCATAGGACACTTAGTACCCAACAGGTGCATCTCCTGGGTCAAGACTACAGATGGGCCAAAACGACGAATAAAGGAGAACACAGCTGATCGCTTAATTTTGTCGAGGAGCCCGTTTACGTTCCAGGAGAGGACCCGGTTTGTCTGCTCTGGCTTGTGCAAGGCGATAATAGTATTGTGAGAGGTGTGCCTGTCTGGGTGCTCCCCCACGACCAACTTAGCAAGGGCGTAAAAACGCAACACAAACCCCATAGGGAACAACTGTAGTTAACTGTACCCACATGATCCCCCAACTCCCCCCACCTTATACTTCCAACCCAGAAGCATCTGTCGCCCTAAACTGTGCCAACAACGTGTCAACTGCAAGCTTGGAGTGGTGGACCTCTCCTTTAAGTCGGAGTTCTGCAATCTGGCTCCCTGCCGCTCTGCGCCCTATGACGGGGAACATATCCCCATCCCGGCCTCCCCGCAACACCATGCGTCCGTGGGTCAGGTTCAGGGGAGCAGGGGGGACTGGCTAAGGCGATCCCCCTCCGAAGCCTCGGCCGGGCCCCCTCGGCTGGCGTCTCCTGACATATTTCCGCCCCCACAGGGGCTTGAACTCAATTGTCTCTCTGCCTCTGGAGCACCGCCCAGGCCACTCAGTCTTCTCCGGTGGGAACGGGTATACCTGCGCCGGAGTCTGACACCGGACAGCCATCTCCCGGTCGGGGGGCCTCGCCGCATCACTCGATGTTCTTCCGTAAGCCAGCCCCATGCGGTCTCCGGCGAGTCAAAAAAGAAAGCTTTATCGTCCCTGAGGACCTTAAGGTGTGCCAGGAAGAGGAGCATATAATTCAATTGCAGCGCTCTGAGTTTCTGTTTAACTCCTTCATAGGAACGACATCTGGCTTGCACCTCGCGAGTGTAATCTGGAAAAATAAGGATCTTGTGATTGTCCCAGCAGAGCTCCGGTTGCGCTCTGGCCGTCCCGGTCCTTTAAGTTAAGGAATCTTGCAATTATCGGCCGCCGAGGTCCACGCGGCGGGGGCCAGGGCATCAGGGCCCTGTGAGCTTGTTCGACCGCAAACCAAGGAGAGAGTCTCTGAGCAGGGACCCATGATTTGATCCAGTTCTCCAGGAAATCTATTGCTCCATTCTCCTCCGCGCCCTCTGGGAATCCCACGAAGCGCAGGTTGTTAAGCCTGGAGTGGTTTTCCACTTCTTCTGCCCTATGGTGGAGCTCCCCCGTGCGGGTCGGCAGCTGGGCGACGTTGGCCTTGAGGTCCGCGATTTCATCTTCTCTCTGGGAGGCCAGGCCTTCCACTCCTGTAATTCGTCCCACTGCTGCTTGCAGATCCTGTCGCAGCAGGCCCACATCTTCTCGTACCTCACCAACCTAGGTCTCAACTGCCAGCTACGAAGACTGGATGGCTTGTAGGATCGCGTTGACCCCCTCCGCCGCGGTGGTCTATGGCACCGGGTCGCCCACCACCCGTGAGGCAGACTGCCTGGCAAACTGGTCAATGCGTTGCTTCGACGCAAGTGGCTGCTTACTTGTTATGTCTTTCCCCATGTCCACTGCCGATCTGTGTGTTGATGTGAGGTTGGATCACCCCTGGGCTGTCTGCCCGCCTTCTCTGGAGCTTAGTCTTGTTGCCCCCACTTCGGTGGACCACTCCGTCACCACAACTCCCCACGAGGCCCGCCTTCACCCCAGTCGGGGCTTCCTGCTCCTCGTCACACCACCAGCCGATCTGCGTTTCTCTTGCCGGGGGCGGTCGCTCACTCCTTGACCGCCCGCAATTCCCCACTCCTCCTCCAGGGGTAGGCCAGTCAGTTCCAGGCCATGCCACTCCCGAGGGCCCACATACATCAGTTTTAGGCCTCAGGAGTCGCCTCCGGGCCGTCGCGGGAGCAGTGGGGTCCCAGTATCCTCAGGGGGGGCAGCCACCAACCTCTGGGCCTCACACGGCCTCTCAGCACCTCTCTCCCGGTGCTCCCCCGGCCTGTCACCTCTCCTGCCGGGGTCGGCGCTCTCCCATTTGCCACCAACCAGCCACTGGCCCCAGTACTCCTCACTGCCTCTCCTCCGGCCGGGAGGGAGGTCGACTTCACACGTCTCGGTGCGCGAGCCGGCGAGGACTTCTGGACCCATCAGCACCATGCGCCGTAAGCCTCTCTCACCTCCGTGCACCCCCAGGCTGCAGCATAGGCCCCAAGCCGCGGACGATGGGGGCGGGGCCCTCCTCTCCATCTCCACTGCAGAATGCGGCCTGGTTTGTTTATGGGGCCAGCAGCGCCTCTTTCACTGCGGGATGCCGCTGTTCTTGCTGCACGTTGCCCCCAACGGTTGCAGCGGCTCCACAGGGACCCTGCCTCCTCCGGCCGGCCCAGAAGCGTGCCGCCAGTGCCGGCCTCATGCGGCGATCCCTGTCTCTGGCTCTGCCGCACCCCAATCGAGGGCACATGTCCCCACACCGCTGCAGCGGGCTTTCGCCTGTGTGGGGCACAGGTAAGAAAAGTCAGTGGGGCACAGAAATGGCAGGCCGATGCCAGGCGGATGACGGAGGGGTCCGGAGCACTCTTAGAGTGCGACCACCATCTTGACGCCCGTGGCCAAGCCCCAATCTCCATGAAACTCTTTTCTAGTTTTCACAGTAGATTCAGTCTTAGAGTAATTGACAATACCAAATAGGGATCCCATCCCAAGTTTCAGAAATCATATTCTTCATTGAAACGGTCATTGTTTGTTGTTTTTAGTATAACAATATAAACAATTGTGATGTATTCATTGCATAAATCATACCATTATTAAATGCAGGAGCAATCACTTCAGATGACATGGTGATACACCTATTCAGTAGCTCAAACAATCATCATTCGGTAATATCCAAAATTATAATGCTGTTAAGCAACACATAAATGCAAAAGCTCTATCTACATCACATTATGTTATGACATGATTATATCACAGAGAAGCATTTGGCAACCAGCAATCAGTGTTAATTTGGGAATAAGCTAAAAAAATGAATGCCTATCACACAAGGTAAGAGATCTGTATTTAAATCTGTGTCCAAAGTCAAGGTAAACACCACCCATCCTATTAGTGTAAGAAAACACTAAACCAACACACACTGAAGCAAGATGAAAGATAAACAGTCAGGAAAAAGCAAGCAAAAAAATTTACAAAACGAAGCATAACACTCCAATCAATATTTAATAACAAACGTGAGTCAAGGTAAGTATTCAGAAAAAGTACCTTCAATTATCTGATATAGGGCCTGATTACAACTTTGGAGGAGGTGTTAATCCGTCCCAAAAGTGACTGTAAAGTGACGGATTTACCACCAGCCGTATTACGAGTTTCCCGCTCGGCGAATTATGACTGCTGGCAGCCCTCCGTCCTTTTTCGGACCGCCAGCAGCCATACTGGTGGTCGGCGGGGAAGTGGAGGTTGCTCCACCTCCACCGCCCCATCATCAGAACACCGGCCAGCGAATCACGTTCTGTGATTCAGCGTGGCGGGGTGCTGGTGGCGGAGCAGCCCCCATGGATCCCGTTCCCTCCCAGAGGATCAACAAACCAGGTAAGTTGATCGTCCGTTAGGGGAGGGAGGTGGGGGGTGTTGTGTGTTGTGTGCGTGCATGGAGGTGTGCGTGTGAGTATGTAGAGGGGGTGTGTGAGTGCGTGAATGCAGGCAGGGGTGTAGTGTGTTCGGAAATGTGTGCGTGTCTGTATGTATGTCTGTATGGATGTGTGCGTGTATGACTGTGTGTGTCTGTAGGCATGTTTGTTGGTATGTGTGCGGGTATGTGTGTTGGTGGTGTATGCATGCATGTACGGTGTGTGTTTGTGTAGCAATGTTGGGGTTAGGGGTGGAGAGGGGGGTCCTGCCACCTTTGTGGGGTGGCAGGGGTGTGGGGGGAGGACTCATGGTGGGGGTGGGGGAGACCCCTATCAGTGCCAGGGAAGGAATTCCCTACCCGGTTCCCAACCCCATGAAATCCATGGCGGTCACCCGGATCGTGATACTGCCAGCGGTCTTGTGACGGCCGCCGGGCTGGAGACCCAAGTCTCCAGCCCAGCGGTCCTCTCCGCCCTGGCGGTCGGAACGGAGAAGTGGCGGGTAACCGCCATGGTCATAATTCCATTTTTTTTTCCACCAGCCTGTTGGAGGTAATACCGCCACTTCTCTGCCGACCGCCAGGGTCATAATGAGGGCCAGAATCCTAATATCCCACCCACAACAGAACAATTGGCATTGTATAAGAAAAACAAAGTGATTTTCTTAGTACCAATCTGTCACCAGGTCCCGTATAAAAACAACGTTACATGGAAAAATTACTAATATTCACCTGAAAAAGCAAACACGAAAGAAAGCATGGAGTTCTCTATCTTAAATCTATCTTTAACTTCAAGGGCGAGGGTTTCATTGGTATACTCAAACACCTCTCACTCAGTCCAGCATCCAAATACCAGTGCCACCACACCACCAGCGGGTACTTAGCCATCTGAGCCTCTTCACCCCATGTTTTCTGATTTGTCTTGCCCTTCTTCAACCATATGTTGACCCCTGTTACAACATACCCCCACTTCAGCCTTTAACAGACCCAGCCCTTCTTGTTCACCAGTAACTCTGACATTTTAAATACCCCCCCAAACAAATGGCCATGACATGGCCAATGCAAACAAATCCGCCTCCCGCCTCCTGCTCGCTCACACATCTGTGGTATCACACCCAGAACTTACAAAAAAAGGCCCAAATCAGCCTCACCTATAGCAACTCTTCCTCATGCCTCTAAAACAGTGGTTCTTAGTATTTGACTTCTGTGAATCATTACTTGAATCCTAAGAATTTTACTGAGTCAGTATTGGACCCTCAGAAAAGCGATTTCTATGAATGAATTTCAAAACACTACACGGAAAATACAAAAACAAGAATACATCTATTTTTTTTTCATTCACTGTCAAATGTAGAAAAAAAGGTTTTTACATTTTCAGTTTTGATCCTTTATTTGCATATAATTTATTAATTTCAACATATAAATGTAATGTTTAATTTGGTAAAAGTTATGCAGACCCCTAGCGGTCCACGAACCAGGTTAAGAACTACTGATCTGAAATACATCTACCCATCTCACAGCGTGATCTTTCAATCAACTAAGCCAGTGGTTCCCAACCCTTTGACTTCTGTGGACCCCTCACTTTACCATTTCTGGAGCCTGGGGACCCCCACTGAATCTTTATTGGAATCTGGCGACCCCCCCACTGAGTCATTACTGAAAGCTGAGGACCTTATCTGTTAATATTATTTAATTTTCTAAGCAGGAGGCTTTGCGTACCCGGGCTTGGGAACCACTGAACTAAGCCACTCTTAAAGGCCTAGCTGCTGTTACTCTCCTGGCATTTTCACACCGCAATTTGTATTCAAGGTCACTCAAAAGAAAAACCTCCAACAACTTCAGAACCTTAGTATGACTTGTCGATAGCCTGCTTACAACATTCACTCAAAAGCCACACTCTTGTTCCTAAAATGTTTTTCCCACAAAACCAGAGCCGTAGCAGGAGAAAAAGAGGAATGAATTCCAAAAAGGATTTACTCTTCCTCTCTTTAATCTTGTCCTCCAGCAACTTCTTGGCACACTAACTTTCTTGCCAAAAGTTACACCCCTACCATGTCCGAAAAGATTTCCCAACTCTATTTTGCCTCATCTCCTAAATTTTCCATCTGCACACAATTAAAGTGACACGAAAAATGTCAACCACACTGGCAGGTCAGTTTTATCACTTCAGATAAGCAATACTTGTGATGTGGCAGAAAATCCCCTGCCAAAGCCAAACCCAAATGCCAGAAAAAGGTCCTGCCATCCCTTACCATACTGCATCCAATTATATGGTGGCCTAGTAAAACGTAAATGGCTTTTGCCTGTACTTTTTTTTGCTAACATATCTTTAAAAAATCCTACCATTCCAATTCGGACTGTGTGACTTCCATCTCTTCAATGTCTGCCTCTATGCCAAAAACATCAATACCTTTTCTGGGCCTTCTGTTGTTTCAGGAGTAGGGGGAACCCTCTGTGCTGCTAGGCCCTGACGCTCCTCCAGGGTTGCCTGACACCATTCAATGTTCTGTCTTCTGTGTTCTGATAAAGAAGTAGTCTAAGTTACCTGTACCACTTTCCTAGACTGTGGCTTCCGCAAGTGTATATTTCAACATATTTACTGATGCGTCGTGGAATTACATCAAGTCTTCTGTAATGGCGTTGTTAACCGACTGCCCTTCCTGTCATGAGAACAGTGAGCTGTACACCATACGCGTATGACTGGATCTTAAGTCAAAAATACAAACCAATTCTACAACAGCAGCAATGTAGCAGTTGCAAAGAGTAGGGCGGAATCTTGTGGTACCCTGCAGTTGACCGGTGCAATGGATAGTGACTGGGATCTAGAAGCTAGAAAGGAGCAGAACAAGCTAAGTGCAGATTTACAAATGGCAGGCTTGTGCAGAGTAGAAATCAGTAGAGGATGGGATACAGTATCAGAAGCTGTTGACAGATCTTAGAGGACAAGGCTGACCAATGCTCCTTCCATGATAAGTCTGAGGTCATCAACTAAAGACAGAAGACCAGTTCTGTATGATGATCAAGGCAGAACCCTGACTGCACTAGGTTCAACAGGTTGTACTCAAGGTAATCCATCAACTGATGGTTGACAACTTTTCTAGTTTACAGAGGAAAGGTAGAAGTGAAATGAGGCAACAGTTACTAGATACTGCGAGATATACAAGGGTTTTTTAAGCAGTGGTATTACCAATGCATGTTTCCAACTGTCTGGGGCTACAGCTGATGCAAACAGGTCTGAACAGATCGAGGAGCGCTGGGTAAATAGTGTTGAGTGTTCCGGAGTAAATGAACAATGGGATGTGATTCATAGGGGAGCCTGATTTCAGAGACGATACCAGAGAGGGGATCTTTTAAAGGGACTGTGGAGAAAAATCTGTGAGGGAAGCACTGTTGGACGGGCATGATGTACTACGTAAAAAATGGCAATTCATCCAATGAGGATTTTTTAAAAGGCAGATTGTATAGTTTTACATTTGTCTTGAAAAAAGAGAGTTTCACAAGAAGCTCCAGGGAAGGCAGAATGGTGGTGTTGCAAGCACTGGGTTTAAGAAAACTCTGAAAAAAAGAAAAGGTTTCCCTTGATGCATTGCTGGTAGACTTGATTTTACTTAAAAAGAACCCAGTACAAGCTGTGTGGATTAGACATTGGGCATTTTATGGCTGTTTTGTATTGATTTTCATCTGTTTGATTGGAGGACGTGTACCATGATCGTTCAAGCTTCTTACATTTGTGCTTAGCGCCTTAGTTCCTCCGAGTACCATGGTGCAGAGGGAGAATTAAGTTTGGTCCTGTGCCACACTAAGAGGGCAAGGCTCGCTAATAGACTTCTGGCATCTCCTTGTCCAACTTTGCCTCAATCACAGGTGGTTGTTCTTCTGATGAACAAAGGTTTTCGTTCCACCTCCTCTCTCAAGTGGTTATACCACAACCTAAAAATCCTCCCTGAAGCTCTCTAACAACACTTGTGCATAACCCTTCTAGGACTAATGCTACAGGCAAACCTCCAAAAGCTCAATGTTATCTGGGGTTGACTACCATTTCACATCTGTTCTTGATCCCCTTTAACTTTGCCTGGTGCTGTCTCACACATGCCTGTTGCCCCTATAATCAGGTCCCCCACTCAGCACACAGCACTGTGCAACTGGATGTTTCACTCCATATTTGGAGCCCCAGTGTCTAAATGTACAGTACCACCTGTCGCAAAAGCCTTTATTAAAGGTCCAACTAGCACACCCTGAAGTGAACTATCTTCTGCCTGCTTCGGTAGCCTTTGAAAGGTCTGCCAAAGCACTGCCATCTCACTTGCTGTATAGATTGTTAGTGCCAGTCTCATTAGCTCCATCCATTGAAACCATAATTCAGTAGCCAATTACCTCCATTTCCGGTCCAAGTCTTCACCCAGTCTTGGCTTAAATTCCCCATCATATCTCACCCATGTGTGGGAGCAAAATGTACCTAAAAAATGTAGACACCCCACAATGTTACCTTAATCAAACCTATCACATTTACTGAATCAGAGATGGTGTTGAACCTCAATTTCATGAGGCAATGTGCCGCTGCGATAAGGCACCTCCCACAGCATTCAAGCAATCTATGATATTGAAAGAGCCCAATCAATAAATGTGATCTAGAACAATGAAAAGAAAATAGTTTTATCACAAAAATTCAAAAGATAAGCACTACAGAGTGAATGCTACGAAGGCACTCAGATGCAGAGCTATACAGACTATGCAAAAAAATGGAAAATATTCTATGTCACAAAAAGCAGCAAAATCAGGAAAAATCAGGCAGCATCCTTAGTAGAATAGTAAAGTCTTCTCGCTCACCCTCAAATCAAAGGGTGTTTATACACAATTCTTGCAGAGTAAATCAGAACTTGTGCAGAATCATCATTGTGTGAGCAAATGAAGCATTTCTTCAGCAAATTAGAACACAAGAAGGTAAACATAACATTGCCAGAGCCTCTAAGCACTAACCCGTTTTATGAATAATTATTCAGCACCCCCTATACTTATGTAATTCGGAGATGTTCGAACAAGAAACACTGGCTATAAAACTTTCTTAGAATGAATAAAGCTAGTGAGGAAACAGAAGATGTGGTTATCACATATAACAATTTTACATCCGGCTCAGTGGAAATATACTGTTATGACCTCAGTTTAACCGCTTCTGTGCCAGGACGAAGCCCTTCCCCTTCCACCCCCACCCCCCCTGACTCCCCCAGTGACATCTGATGGCGTCAGCGAGCTGACCTCATCAGATGCCACCTTCCATCGCTCCGGAAGCTCATCTTCCAGCACGATCGGAAGAGAAATGCAAAGCATTTCTCTTCCGATCCCTTTGAAGTCTCTCAGAGCATTTCAGAAGCCGGATCGTGAAGCGATCCGGCTGCTGAAATGCCCACTAGACACCAGGGATTATTCTCCAAATCGAAATTGGCATAAGGGGAGCGACCCCTTGGCAAGGTTTGCTCCTCGGGGGATTTTTTTCAAGGCCTTTTCTGACCCCCCTGGGGGCAGATCGGCTTATTGTTATTAGACCAATCTGCCCCTGGGAGGGTGGGGGGAGGCAGAAACCTCTAGGCGCCAGGGATCTTTTTTTTCTTTTTCTTTTTTTTTAAGAGGTGGGGAGCGACCCCTTAGGCAAGGGTCGCTCCACTGGGGGGCAAATTGTATTTAGGCCATTTCTGACCCCCTTGGAGACAGATCGCCCTATTTTTATTAGGCCAATCTGCCCCCAAGGGGGGCAGAAATCACTAGACACCAGGGATTTTTTTATACTTGCACATAAAGGGAGCGGCCCCTTGGGCAAGGGCCGCTCCCCAGGGGGGCAAAATATTTGTACGCCTATTCTGCCCCCCCCAGAGGCAGATCGGCCTATTATAATTAGGACGATCTGCCCCCGGGGGGACAGAAACCCCTGAGCACCAGGGATATATTTTTGTTTATGTTTACTTTTGTTTTTTATATATGGGGAGCGACCCCTTAGGCAAAAGTCACTCCCCTGGGGAGAAAATTGTATTTCGGCTGATTTTTGTTAGGTCAATCTGCCCCCCAGGGATCTCTATTTTTTTGCGTCAATTTTATGCAAGGGGAGCGATCCCTTAGGGAAGGGTCGTTCCCCTGGGGGGGGGGGGGGGGGGGGAATTTATTTCTGGCCATTTCTGCCCCCCCTTGGGCCCAGATCAGCCTATTTTTATTAGGCCAATCTGCCCCCAGGGGGCGCAGAAACCACTAGGCACCGGGGATTTTTTTTTTGCGCCAATTTTACGCAAGGGGAGCGGCCCCTTAGGCAAGGGTCGCTCACCTGGGGGGGGGGGATTTATTTTAGGCCATTTCTGCTCCCCTTGGGAGCAGATCGGCCTATTTCTATTAGGCTGATCTGTCCCCGGGGGGCAGAAACCACTTAGGCACCAGGGACTGATATGTTTTTTTGGGGGGGGCAGCCCCTTGGCCATATCCCCACCCCAAATAAATGGGGCCAAAGTTGTTCTGCTTACCAGTGGGCAGATGGGGCAATTAGCCCTGATCCACACCCCGGGGGGCAGCAAGTCTACTAGATGCCAAGGAATAAAACAAAAAAACAAAAATTGTGGGGTGGTAGCTACCAACCAGTTATGCCCCCACCCCAGCTGAAGGGGGTAACAGTCTTTCAGCTCTCCCCTGCACAATAAAACATCTTATCCCATGGCAAGCAAGAGGACATTTGATTATTTTGGGTTTTGGTTTTACATTTGGGCCATGAATGCTTGGCTAACTCTCAAAATCGTCTCACTTGGAATGGTGAGGGCTGCACTTTATGGACTTTGGGACCCTGCCATGTAGAAAAATCCACCAGACCTAGACACATCTGAAAACTAAACATCTGGGTGATTCCAGGGTAGTGTGCTTCACATGCGCCCGCACCATTTTCTTACCCACAATGCCCTGCAAACCTCCAACTTTGCTGTAAATCACACATTTTTCACACATTTTTGTGATGGAACCTTCCGGAATCTGCAGGAATCCACAAAACTCCTACCACCTAGCATTGTATCATCTATACCAATAAAAATGCTGCTGCACTTGTCAGCCATTAAAATTTTCTTTTTTCAAACTACTCTTTTGGACCCGCTTTGGTACCCCGTCAATTTTGACATGTTTTTGGTTCTTACCTGTCACAAGCACTTGGCCCACCTACACAAGTGAGGTAACATTTTTACCAGGAGACTGAGGGGAACGTTGGGTGGTAGGAAATTTGTCCCGGTGTGGTGATCCCACACAGAAATATGGGAAAAATGTGATTTATTTAGCTAAATTTGAAGTTTGCTGAGGATTCTGGGTAAGAAAACATTGGGGGATCCATGCAAGTTACACCTCCCTGGACTCCCTCAGGTGTCTAGTTTGCAGAAATGTCTGGGTATGGTAGGTTTCCCTGGATGGCTGCTGAGCCCAGGACTAAAAAAGCAGGTGCCCCCCCTGCAAAATAGGTAGTTTTGTATTTGATAATTTTTCAGATAGTGTTTTGGGGCATTTCCTTTCACGGGCAGTAGGCCTACCCACAAAAGTGAGGTACCATTTTTATCAGGAGACTTGGGCGAACGCTGGGTGGAAGGAAATTTGTAGCTCCTCTTAGATTCCAGAACTCTTTGTCACCGAAATGTGAGGAAAAAAGTGTTTTTTTAGCCAAATTTTGAGGTTTAAAAAGGATTCTAGGTAACTGGGGTGAGGTTTGCTGGGTGGAATATACCCAGAAGAAGGTTCAGGGTGATTGTGTGGTGATTAATTTTTGGGACCCATGTTTTGTGGGTTGGATACTGGATGAACATAACAATCAGCATGAGAATTTATACAACATCCAAGCTGTTCCTCTGGGTTATTTTTTTCCACCCAGACCAATGGAGACACCCCCAGTAGTCAATACTTTTACAATACAGACCCAGAATCAATTTGCCCCATTAGAGGAGGTGGATTGACTCAGTTTAGAATTATGAGTCCTCCCAGAAATTTCAGGAGTAGTAGTACAGAGGATGGAGACTTTGGAAGGGTTATTTGCCTGGATGACATGCTCACTAGCCACCACAATTTGTTGATGGCTGGGAATAAGTGCTATTCTAGTATGGATGCAGATGGACAGGTTAAGACTCCCCCATGTGAGCCAGCTATTGTGAGTCAATTATTATTAGTAGCAGAGGAACTGCCCCTGATACGAACATCCTCTTTTGGAATATTGCAGGCATCAGAGGCAAAGAAAATGACAGCAATTGGGTATCCATAATTGACCAACAACAAATAGTATGTCTGCAGGAAACATGGGCTGACATGGATGTTTTTACTGATGTTTTTTTCTCTATTGCAACCCCTGCTATTTCATCCCCAGCAGGGCGTTCCAGTAGGGGACTTTTATCACTTATTAGGTTGTCGCTTCTGGCTAAAATTGTTACTGTTTGTACTGATTCTCCCTTTTATCAGATGATAGTTTTGCCCATGTGAGGGCATCCTTTGTTTTTACTTGTAAATTTCTATCATAATAATTATAGTCCAACAAATGTTAATGTTATAGAGTCTCTTGCTAATAGTTTTGAATCTATATGGTGTCAGCTTTGAATGCTGATTTTATACTTGTCTGGGGGCTGATTTTAATCTTAACTCCTGTGCTGTTGGGGGAAGTAAGGTGTGTGGGGTCGCCCGGATTATGAGACATCAAATTTCTCATATTTTATTTATAACTCATGCAGGGATATATTGAACACACTCCTGAGCTCATATAACCTAATTCTGGGCCTCAACTTAGTTTCCGGGCAAGATGCCCTGCCCGGCAAGTTACATATGCAGGGAGAGGCAAGAGATCTATAATTGGTTTTATTATAATATCTAGGAAATGGGGAAATAAGGTTGTTGATTTTAAGATCATGAATAGCCCCTTGAGCGACCACAACCCCTTGGGCCTTAGCATTTATGCTGGGTTAGAGAGGCCGCGAGAAGAAAGAATGGTCTTCCTATTGTATATACTAGAAATAAGGGGGTAGTAAGGAAGTGGAGGGATGTTGATGCAGAAGTATTTTGAGGCCAAGTAATAGCGGAAAAAAGGGACAGTTTTGATTGCTGTTTAGATATAAATTTGGATCCAGAAATGGTGCTAGATGCTTTTAGTGACATCTGTGTATCAATTAAGGCACTTTTAACTACTACTCCCAAATGTATGCAACCAAAGCCAGTAAAGTGGTTTGATAACACTTGCACACATGCCCATGGAGAATTGATATGTGCACTGAGGAGGAACACTAGAAATCCAATGGAGGTCGCGACAAAGAGGTCAGCCTTTAAAGCAGCCACTCAGGCAAGGAAAGCTGAAATTGGAAGGGAGGCTTGGGAAAAAAAGGTTAGTGTTACGGCATCCAGGGACTCATCACAATTTTGGAAAGTGGTAAATTCACATTGTTTTACCCCTAATGCCAGTGAAGGAATGGAAGTTATTATCCCTGAGAGTACTTGGACTGAGCATTTTACAAACGTATTTGGGAGTGAGGGGGCAGAGATTCTTGGAAGTCAGAATGAATCTCATACTTGGGAATGCAAAAAGGAGTTAGATATTAATCTTAGTGATATAATTTCAGCTATCAAGAGCTCACCATCAAATAAAGCCCCGGCCCACTTCCTGTAGCTATTAAGCAATCTACTCCTCCTGCTTGGTCCAGTGCAACTATTATACAGATTTTTTAAAAAGAGGACCGTAATGACACTCACTGTTACCGCCCCATATCTCTGATAGATGCTACTGCCAAAGTAATGGGCAGAATCCTTTTGGACCATCTTGAAGCCTTGGCTATGGATAATAGTATACTATCAGCTGCCCAGAATGGATATAGGTCAGGGTTGGATACGCGGGACCAATGTCTGAATCTTCATTTGCTGATAGAAAAATACAAAAGTACAGGGGGGAATTCCTTTACCTGGCATTTATGGATCTCAGTTCTGCGTTTGATAAGATCAATAGGAGCAAATGTTGAGAAATGTTGAGAAACCATGGAGCAGATCCTACAACAGTGCATTTTATGGCGCAGTTGCACACTGATGTTAAAGCAAAAGTTAGATATGGTCAGAAAGGGGAATGTATCCCCTATATAAAAATTAGGAAAGGGGTTAGGCAGGGGGGCGTTTTGGACCCCTTCATTTTTAGTTTCTACATTAATGGCTTCGAGGACTTTCTAATACAGGTCGGTGGCGATCCTCCCAAGATAGGGACACACCATCATCCAGTGTTTCTATATGCGAGGACTGTCTCCTCATGACATAAACTGGTAAGGGGCTCCAGAAGTTGATAGATAACTTTGCTAACTTCATGTGCAATTTAGGCCTTTCAGCTAATAAGGCAAAATCATATGTAATGATTTACAGATGACCAAAAAGTAGAATTCCACCTTTGCATGTCAGGGAGACTCGACTTAAAACGGTTTCTACATTCTCTTATTTAGGGGTACCTTTTCAAAGTTGCTGCAGATGGGGGTCATCTAAAAACCGTTAATGCTATGCAGTATGAACAGGCAGTTGTATCTCTTCGAAGGTTTGCTTCCAGAATTGGATCGTTTCCACTTGATGCATTTAATATTATCTACAAAGCCAGGCCAATCCCAGAAGTTACATATGGAGAAGGAGTGTGAGGATATACGGACACACACGCAATACAGGTTTGCAAGAAGAAAGTTTTAAGAAAAGTACTGTCTCTCCCAGGTAACATCCCCGCCACTATTGTTCATAGGGAATTGGACGTTCCCTTTGTAGAGGATATAGTTAAACTGGCTCACATTATGGCTGTCAGTTTGGGCAAGAACGGAAGCAGTAATAACTCAATCCTCGATTCAAGATTGACTCTCGATGGCATTAACTGCAAATGGCAAATGTAAATTAAACAAAATGCTCGGTCAAATTGACAAATCCGAATTATTTACCAATCCTTGGCCTGTGAGCAAGTCGGTTTGTCTGGCGTTAAGAAATAGTTGAAAGAATGGTTGAAGAATGAAAGGAGGATTTTAGATCAAGATAAGAGGATAGTGGCGGATTATTTTATATTTGTACGGCTCCTAAGTTCGAGCTATACTTGCTGAGGGTACCTCAGTATATTGATCCCGTTGCTTAAAACTTTGAATATTAGGCATTGCAAAGAAGCAGTGGCCTATCTTCAGCTGCTACAAACGGATTTGGCTTGCACTACTGTTTATCATTTTATCTCATCTGTAGATAATGTTAGGAAAAGCCTTGCGGAATGGTAAGGATAGAATCATTTTACAATGAAGTGATATTGTATTGTGGAATGACCTTGTTAGTTAATTTAGCACTTTATAATGCTATTTATATTTATGTTTTTATTGTATGTTGTATTAACGTTTATGGCCTGTTTGGCTGAAATAAAGTTTAATAATGATGATGCCTTGGTACGTTAAACTACTTGCCAAGGCCTAAAACTCCCTTTTTCCTACACCTTTGTCATCCCTAAAGTAGGCCCTAGATAGCTCTATGGGCAGGGTGCTGTGTATGTTAAAAGGTAGGATATATATTTTTATGTGTTACTGGTCCTAGTAGTGCCAAGCAGCCTATTTTATTTTCACTGTTGTGGGTGCTGCTCCTCACATAGCTTTGCATTGGCAATTCCTTTATATATGTCTAAGGGGTAATTTCTGATCTGTGAGTGTTGTTTGCATGTTTGTTATAGTAGTGAGAAATCCTGCTTACTGGTGTAGGTAGGTTTTACATTACTATTTTAGAAATGTCCCTTTTAGAAAGTGGACGTTTCTATGTGCTTTTAACTCTAGTGCTTTGCAGCCTGACTCCAATCCACCTCTGGGGCAGAGTGACAGCTCCACTTGTTGCATACCTTCCAGAATGCAATCACACAGGAGGGACAGAGGAACATCACACAGGAGGGACAGAGGAACATCACACAGGAGGGACATCACCCAGGAGTGACAGAAAACTCATCTCCATACTGATAGTCTTTCTGGGCTTGGGAGAGGGAGGGTTATTCACACCTTACGTGTGAATAGGCTGTGCCCTGTCCTTGCACAATGGACTGGTTACCCTCTACTGATCTCTAGAGACAGGACTGGGGTAAAAGGGTGTTGTGCTTCACTTGAAAGGGTTCTTTTGAAGTTACCCCCTAGACATAGGCATTTTGGGAGTAGAAATGTAGGGGTTCTCACCCATGATTTTTAGAGCACTTTTGAAATTGGGACTGAACCTCTGTCAGAAGGACTGCTGGACTACACAAATTACTCATCTGGACTGCTCTTTTTTTGTTGCCCTGCTGCCTGGTGTCTGCGGGCTGGCACAAAGGACTCATCTGCATTAGTTTTCGGTTTGTTGCCCTGCTGCCAGCTGCTCCCTAACTCTTAACCACCTACGCACTGCGGGACTGCCAGAAGGAACTGTGCTAAAGAGCCTTTATGGTGGTGGCCTCCGTCTACTGCTGCCTGCCTTGTGTTCACCTTACCAGTGTTCTCCCCGGGTCCAACACAGGGTTAATGTCTTGTGACTCCCTGGCCCCCTGTGTGCCCCTGGCACAGTGCTCCCAGTGTGTGGTACACTCCTTGGATTATTGCCGTGCGTTTTGCAATTGTAACAAGTGCTTTGGCTTCCACCCACCTGGTGATCATTGTTTTATTCTCCTGCAGCACCTGGTGAGTGCTTTACAATTCACTTCATTTGTACCCCAGCACGAGGAAAGCACTTTATACCCTGATAGTGTGGAGTGAGTTAGGAACTGGACTCCAGTGCTCCTTTTCTGCCACCTTATTGCTTTCCTTGGTTCTGCCCGCGACGCCAAACAGAACACACCCGCGGGGAGTCCCACTTCACCACTGCAGCGTCGCCAGAAGAGACTGTGTGAGTGAGCCCGTGCCAACAGTGAGCAACCAGAGAGCCCATGGAGGCAGCCTGCGGCTGCAGTGCACCACAAGCTCGTCCCCCACCTGCCTAAAGCACCCACATCCTTGGCAGGGGAACTTGCCCTCGTGATCAGAGCACACTGCTCCTCCCCACCTGGCCCGCACCACAGCCCAGAAAGAATCCTCCCGCTGCTGGATACAGTGATCCTGAGGCTGTCAAGGAGATAGCAATGCAGCGGACATCCCAGAGGGAGGCTTGTTCCCACTGCAGCACCGCAGGGTCACAGGCGGCTGCTCTGGTACCATTCTGCACACAGGGGACCAAGTGGGGCCTCCCTGCCATCGCCTATGGTGTGTGCCCCTCCATCGCTGGCACATATCTTGGGGCACTTGTTCGTTGTCTGTCACTGGGTGAGTCCTTGTCGGAGGCCCCCAGAGTCTGTGAAAACTTCTACCAACTACCGTAATTCATGTGGTAGGTGTGCGGGTATCCCTGTCACCTATGTGTTAGGAAGATTACTGTAACATACGTATTATGAGTGTTGGAGCGATGTGCCCTATAATTTGATGGTGACCTTTGGTAATTCAGGTTCCTTTTCATAACCTATTTGGCATGCTTGCACCCACACCATGATTCAGGTTTGTATTTCACAGCCTGGTGCATTTCATGCCTTGAAAATCCACTGATATATATGCCGTTTTGATTCTTAAATGGTCAGGATTTGCATAGGATGTATAGCAGGGATGATTCATGTGGGTTTATTCTATTATCTGTTGCATTACTAGCCCTAATATAGTGATGTATGTCGTTCTGCCTTACCTTGTTTAGGATAACGAGTACTGTATAATACGACTGCCTAATATGCACCGTAATGTTATTTCATGTTAGTTGCAGCCTATAGGTCTCTCTCTTATTGCACTCATTGTGATGTTTGACAATTGCCTAGTTGGCAAAGTAATTATTGGTTCATGTGTTGTCTATGGTTATATGCAATTTAGAAACCTATTTTTATATACTCATGTGTGGAAGTTCTTTTGTTGTGTATTCATTGTGTCACTGGTCTGTGTGTGTGTGTTGGGCAAAGGCTTTACACATGACCTCTGGGGATAAGCCTGAACTGCCCTGTGCCACCGGGATGAACACGGGTTATCTTTGGTGTGTAACTTACTCGCCCTGATAGAGTGGTGGGTTCTGCTTGGTTGAGGTGCATACCCTAGCCAACCAGAAACCCCATTTCTAACAGTGTCAGTGGTTTCACTGTATGGGTTTGTGAGTGGTGTGTAGGAGGCTGTGTGGGTCTGTGAGTGTGTGTGTAAATGGCTGTATGGGTGTGAGCCAGTGTGGGTCTATGAGTGGGTGTGCAAGTGGTTTTCCGAGTGAAGCTGTGGTCAGCCAATCATGGCACTGCTGTTGATGCGTGGATCCGCAGATCCACAGCAGTGGAACTGCAGTGCTAGATATACATAAATATTTTTCTTTAATAACTCCAAAACTACTGAACAGATTTACACCAAATGACAAAAAGAGACCTTTATTGACCAAGATATAGCTTTCTGCCAGATTTGGTGTAATTTCACCCAGTGGTTTGGGCTGTAGTCATGTCTAAAACACCTGTGGGAAAATTAATGGGGCAAATATGTTTTGGGACTCCCTTTTTTCTAAGCTCCAGCTTGGTGAATCACCGCAAAACTTTCAAGACAGCTGCTGAAGTGACTGGCACACTTATTAGCAATTTTATAACAGCTGAATTTCTATAGTTTTGTGCATGTACATTCTGATCCTAACTATAACTTTCCTGTAGCCTTGGGTTTCTTGTAGTGAATTTGCAATGTTTTTGAAATGCGACTGCCTAACTTTTATGTCCCTGTAACCTTTGTTTTTTACAGTGAATTTCTCAGTTTTTTTTTTTAAAGGTAGTAGGGGGTTGGACGCAAGGCGTGGCCTGTGGCCAGGCCCTTCGCCCACCCACTTTGTGCAGCCAACGCCACGCTGCAGCCAGGCCTTAAGGCCAAGGCCCCCGTGCAGCAACCCGGGGCCCCCCAGGCAGCCTTTGGCCACGCACTGCAGGAAGTTGACCGCAGGGCCTGCACTGAACCCTCTGCATGCATCCAACCCCTGCTGCGCATGTGCGGCAGGAGGTTTGCCTTAGGGGCTGTGGCCAGGACATACAACCAACCCCTGTTGCGCATGGCCTTGGGCCGTAGACAACCCCTGCGTAAGCCGACATTTAGTGTGTGAGTGGATGTATTTTTTTTCCATTGGGTTTCAAATCCATTGACAAATTACACTAGGGGCCGCAGTGTATCCGTAGATCGGGCTAAAAAAATAAAAAAAATTAGGCAAATTTTTGCCCCCCATCTGTCCAATGGGGTCTGAATACCTTTATCCTGACCTATTATTTCACTTTTGAATTTTATCTCCACCACCCCCGCACCAAGCATATAAACAAAATGGCAACCACAACTCTATCAGGTTGCTGCCAACCAATCAGGGCCTGACTATGTCGCGTGGATCCGCAGATTCACAGTAGTAGATCCGCATCCCTAGTTATCTATATTTATTTTCCCTCTCATAACTCCACAACTACTGAACGGATTTGAACTAAATAACAAAAAAATGGTTCTTTCGGGACCAAGAGCTAGCTTTTTTTCCAAAATCTGGTGTAATTCCGTCCAGCGGTTCAGGCTGTAGTCGTGTCTAGAATCCTTATGGGAAACTGCACCGGGAGAACGTGTTTTGAGACCCCTGCTTTTTCTCGGCCCCCTCACTTAACAAATCACCCCGAAACTATCAAGACAGCAGCTGAACCAACTGAAGTATAAGTTTTGAAAATTTTGTGAAGATTTGTCAAGCGGCGCCAAAGTTATTGGCAAAACAAAACACACTTTTCCTATGGAAACTAGGTCCTAACTATTACTACTTACTGGTGATTGCAGAAGAGCATTTTTTGTTTTGCCAATAACTTTGGTGCCGCTTGACAAATCTTCACAACATTTTCAAAACGTATACTTTAGTGGGTTCAGCTGCAGTCTTGAAAGTTTCAGGGTGATAAATCAAGTGGGGGCCGAGAAAAGGGGGGGTTAAAACGAGTTTCCCCCATGCATTTCCCACATCCCTGGGGCAAAATCTTTATTTAAAATGGGGACCACCATCTTCCCAGGGCTAAATACATAATTTGTGCGGGGGCCCACACGGACCCCTGCAGCTGGCCCACCACCTCCACACGGCTGAAAAAAATAATTAAGGGGGTCTGTCCCGGCCCGGGGACCACCACCTCCCTGGGGCTAAATCTAAGGTTGGAGGTGGGCCTGGGGCCGAAATCAGACAGGGGTGGGGGCAGTGCAGTCCCCTTCCCCCATTAAATAGTGGTGGGTCCTGGGGAAGGGGGGTCTCCAGCTTCGAAATCACCCCAGGGAGGAGGCACTCAGCCCCCCTCCCTTAGAGTGCATGGTTGTCCCTTTACTTTGCTACGAGTATGCAAATATATCACCTGGAAGATGTGCCCGCTTGGCCCCACACTGTCCACCTTAGTAGTATGCAAGGGTCTTTCACCTTCTGCCAGCATGATGTACAGCTTCCCAAAGGGCCCCCTGCATAGCTGCCAAGATTTAGGATTGCTATGTATGGCATTTTTATAATTTCAATATAATTATGAGGGACAATTCAACGACTATGAGTGAGATTTTTTTGCGAGCAAAATAAAGCAATTAAGATGAAGGACACACATAAATATCAGAAATGACACCCATTTGAGCAATGAGAAACTAAGAAGGTCTTAAAACAGCTGCAAAGCACCAGAAATGGAAGGGCAATAGAAAACGAGACCGTGCTCCAATGAAACAGCGGGTTTTATTAAAGGAGGTACCGGAGGGTTCTGCTCATTTTGCACTTTGAAAGCTCAAATGTTTGATTTCAGGACACATTGAGCAAACTGGCAGCAAGACAAGCCCCCAAACTTACATAAACATCACAAATGAACAGAGATGCCTGATATTCAAAGAATATTGTAGACCAATAATCTTCATCTACGCGAGACTTCGCTCATGTAATGAAAAAATACACTATTCTTGCTCTGATGTGCCTAATCGAGATATCAGCAAATTCATACATCCAGTACTCTGTCTGCATGCAAGACAATTAGGCCCTGAATTTTACTTTTTTAGCACCGCATTTGCGTCATTTTTTGATGCAAAAGCGTCGCAAACTTACAAAATACCATTATATTTTGTAAGTTTGCGCCGCTTTTGCATCAAAAAATGACGCAAATGCGGCACTAAAAAAGTATAAATATGGGCTTTAGTTTTAGGCATTGGCTTACTTGAACTTTTTCAGTGTCTGTTCTGCTGCTGATTGTCAGCAGAGCCTGACTGTGTAAATGCTCTGAGGGACTCATCTGGCTGGGTGGGTGCGGTGTGCAGGCCAGGCTGCCAATTTCTGAACTGCTGTTAGAGGTCACCTGACCCTGGAGAAAGGGTAGATCAGCGATTTGTGTGATGGTCTCGGGTGCAGTGCTACCTTCTCCCCAGTGCTTAATTTGTAAATAAAAAGGTGCCGGTGCCCAAAGCCCTCCTCTTAAACATGCGGCTGCTTCAATTACATGTGCAAACACGGAATACTGAGGCAGCGTAATCCCGAAGCCATATCGGTCCTCTCCAATCTATTTACAGCCCCTCCTGCGCCTTCAGCTCACACCTGCAACTTTCTGCTTTCCCTCATTGTGACACTTTTTCGTTTTTTTCTTCCTCCGTCTTTCCCAAATTTGTCTTTTGCTCGCAGCAAATGCTTGAGGCAGAAGTCTAAGCGCTGGCTCTCAAAAATAAGTGCTGGTGCTCAGCACCAGAAACAACAAGCACAAGTTAAGCACTGCTTCTCCCTTCAAAGCTGGCTCTCAAAATGCAACATGCTGCTGAGAGGGCCGTCTTCTATCATGTACACATGGCTGCCTGGGTGCAGAAATGACACTACAGTTACGTTTATGTGGGTCGCAAGGCACCGTCTATTACACCCTGTAAAGAGAGCGTGATTCAGTCACACACAGCAGCACAATGGGCCTAGGGTCCGGACAAAACATAACTAAAGGAGTGCTAGAAATGTATTGTAGGAAGTCGGGCCAAGATGTGATTTCCGTGGCAACCAGTCACTTCTCTGGTCTCTGGGCCCGGCTCATACTGCCTGGGGCACATTAAAATGTGTAAACAGACTAGCACTGGCTGTGCACTTGCAGCATTGACCACAAAGCGCCTTGACAAAATGGAGAGGTGCTTAATATGTGTGGTACTCCTTTTTAATGCAGGGACATGCCTTCAAATGAATTCGGTACCTCGTGATACGTGGCACTTGGCAGGGCTGCCACAGTGTGTTTCCGACCAGTTTGGATGGTGCACTCTTGATGCTAGGGAATATGAGAACATCTCCACAAAACAAAGAAGCACTTACTTTATATAGATGACAGGAAGGACCCTGATTTGGTGGTGATATGTGTCTTGGTAGTCTCATTGGCCTCTCTATAGGAGTATTCATGTTATCAGAATTCTAGAGAAACAGGCAACAGGAACAATCATGTTACCAAAACGCACACAATGTCACTGGTGACATTTCCTTGTGCTCCATTAAACAGCTGTAGAATACATACTGGACATTTAACCAATAAGGCAGAAAGAACTCCACTTGGGTAGCTATTTCATACAAAGCTGTGTACTCTTGTTGGATGAAAGTACATGTGAGGTTTCTTTGTGGCACAGTAACTCACACAGCTACTGACACACCCACACAGACACTCATACACCCAACTCACAGATTCACCTGGACTCCCACACCCACTCATAGACCCACTCAGATACTCATGCACCCAGAAAACCACTAAAACACGACTGCACCCGCTCACAGATCCACTCAAAGACTCATGCACCACTCACAGACCCACTCAGGCACTCACACACACACTCACTGAACCACTCAGAGACTCACAGACCCACTCACTGTCACACATATTCACAGGCCCACACCGCCATTCCCACACCCACTCACAGAAACACTCTCACACCCACTGTCACACCCAGACACCCTCTTACACCTACTCTCACACCCAGACACCCACTCTCACATCCACATAGACTCTCACACCCAGAGACACCCTCTCACACCTATTCAAACACCCAGAGAGGCAGGCCATGTGGCCAGCGCCCGCCACACACAGCTGGGTGGTTATGGGTGTTGGCAAATCCCTGCTATGCACGCCCGAAGGCCGTGCGCAGTGCAGGGTTGAGTGGTTATAGGGTATTGGCTACAGGGCCTGGCCTGCGGCCATCACCCACCACTTATGGACGAAGGTCGTGCGCAATATGGGGTTGGGTGGTTAGGGGGGATGGGTGGTCATAGGGGGTTGGCCACAGGGCGTGCAGCCAATCAGCACCATGCATGGCCAGAGGCCATGCGCGGCGGTGGTTAGATAAACTCATTCGAACGAAAATTACTTTACATTTAAAATATATAGAAATTCACTGAAAAAAAACAAAGGTTACAGGGACATTATAGTTAGGAAATAGAATTAAAAAAACATAGAAATTCACTTTAAAAAACAAATGTTACAGAGATGTTATAGTTAGGTTCTGAATTTACTGGCACAAAACCAGAAAAAAAATCACTAGTTATTATTATAGTTAGTTATTTCAAGTAACTATAACTCGCACCCGAAGGTAAGTATAACTCGAGCCCTCGCCATACACTGCTAATTACCCCAGATATTACAGCACTCTTGACAACTTTTATAACGTCAATAAAAATATCAATGAAACATTAGCAGTCAAATTATTGAAGAAAAAACTGTGAATGGCAGGGGCGCAAGTCATAGTTACCTTAGGCTGCGAGCTCTGATACGAGCACAGAGGCGCAATGTCGATATGTGGATGACAGTTGTGGGCAGTAATGGGTGATGGTGTCTTTTCTATTACATACTGCATTTCGTGTTCTGAGATTAACGCATGTCGTGTTTTCTGCTGACAAGATCACGAATCTTGTCAATAATATTGGTTCAGGGGTTGTAGGATATATGCAGTAATGTTTTTTTTGGTGATGTTTGTGTAACCCTTATGTGTTCTGCATCTAACTGCTGCATGCTGGATGTGATGAAGTATGTCTGGATTGTTCTGGTATTGACAGGATAAAGCATACTCCTCCAGGGATTACAGTATAGGTGCAGTAAGGGCGTTTTAATGACAGGTGCAACATATAAATATTTCTTTTATTGCACTCATTTCGATGCAGTGACAATTGCCTAGTTGGCACAGCAATTATTGGTCTATGTTTTATATGCAACAGTTCATTTTCATATAAGTTTGTGTGGAGTCTCTTTTGTGGCACATTTATTGTGTCACTGGTGTGTACGTTGTGCAAATGCTTTACACAATGCCTCTGTCCATGTATGAAGCATTCTCGCCATCATGTAATCATGTCGGTAAGTTGCAAAACTTTACACTAGTAATCAACATTGTACATGCAATACGATCCTTGCTAATGCGTGCCAGTACTCACACAAAATCTATCCCATACTCAAATCTTCTTCATATTACCACTGAAAATTGTTCCATTTGAAACTATATTCAGTACATTCCTTACACAGAATTACTGCCTATTATAAGAGCCCCAGTGGGCTTACAAACCAATACATAAAGGCCCTCATTACGACCCAGTGGCATAATCCTGCCAACAGGCTGGCGGTAAGTACCGCCAAATTATGACCAAGGCGGTGATATCTCCCATAGACAGCCAATGTACCACATCAACCGCCAGGGTGGTAGCCGCCAACAGCCAGCCAAAGTTCCACCCACCATATTTTGACCCTGCAAACCGCCACCTTTCCGGGGCGGTACCAACTCCAACAAAAGCCTGGCGGAAACAGAGCACAGAAGTGAAAGGAATCACTACTGGAGACACAGGGAAGAACCACGCCGCCATGGAACACTAACTGCAAGTATTCCCAATGATCCTCTACGTCATGCTTCAGCACGAACACCAACGCCAATGAAGACGACGACGGTGAATACAGCCACCTAGCACACAAGGGAGGGTGGGAGGAAAACGAGAGTGACACACACGCACCACACACATACACACAACCAGCTGCACTACAAAAACAATTTGACCCCGAAAATCGGCAGAATAATGCAAAGAAAACAGGAATGGACGAAAGTGTTTGTAATCAGTTCAACATCAAAATTAATAATCCGATTTGGCAGTGAAACAGATATGTACACATGTACAAAAAAGGGACAGTCCAAAGTTCAAAGGGCCCACATGGCCAAAGGGCACAGTCCAAAGCGAATCCTGAGCACATCCGGATAGAACACTGCAGGGGCATCGGTTTGCAAATAGGCAGGCACCTCAGGGGTTGGGGGGGCACCTCAGCTGGAGGTGGGAACAAGCCCACTGGTTCTGGAGGGGGCAACATGCCCATTGCTCTGTCCTGGGGAGTGTAAGGCCACAGTCTCGTGAGTGGGTGTTTTGTCCACTGGTTCTGGAGGGGGCAACATGCCCATTGCTTTGTCCTGGGGAGTGCAAGGCCACAGTCTCTCGAGTGTGTGCCTTGCCCACTGGTTCTGGAGGGCGCAGCATGCCCATTGCTCTGTCCTGGGGAGTGTAAGGCAACAGTCTCTCGAGTGGGTGTCTTGCCCACTGGTTCTGGAGGGGGCAGCCCGCACAGTAGCCCCTGGAGGGTGGACTACATGGCACCCGTCAGCAGTGATGGCTGCATGGTGGTGGTGGTTGGGGTAGGCTCCTGGGCAGCCCCTACACTCACTGATGGCTGCATGCCGGTAGTGGTTGGGGGAGGCTCCTGGGCAGCCCCTGCACTCACTGATGGCTGCATGCCGGTGGGGGAGGCTCCTGGGAAGCCCCTGCACTCACTGATGGCTGCATGCCTGTGGTGGTTGGGGGAGGCTCCTGGGCAACCCCTGCACTCACTGATGGCTGCACATCCACGGCTGGCGGTGAGGCCCCGTGACAGCTGGTGGTGGTGGTGGCGGTGTTTTTTGCCTGACAGCTTCCCCTGGCGTAGAGTGCCTCTTGTCCTCCTGCTCATGGGTCGGGGATTCCTTACCCTTCCTGGCAGGGGTAGATGGGCTCTTCCCCTCTCTGGCTGGTGGTGCAGGCTCCTTCCTGTTCCTCACAGCTGGTGCAGGCTCCTTCCCCTTCTTCACAGCTGGTGCAGGCTCCTTCCCCTTCTTCACAGCTGGTGCAGGCTCCTTCCCCTTCCTCACAGCTGGTGCCGGACTCTTCACTTTCATCCCAGGTGGTGCTGGCTCCTTCCCCTTCAGTGTTGTTGGTCTTGTATACCTACCACCATGGTGGTGCTACCATTGTCCCCATGGACTGTTTGGCTGAGGTGCTGGGCTGTGTCCTTGGTACCCTGCCCAAGCGTGTAGGATAGAGGGAGAGGTAGGGAAGAGGTCAATCTGGGAAAGGAAAAGATTTTTAGGGACGTTGGGGCGGGAGGAGGGAGGAGAAATGGGAGTAGAGGATGAGGGAGTGGTTGTAGGAGGAGTATGTCTGCTGAATTTGGGCGCAGGTGCATGGGCTGTATGCTTTTGTGAGGTGGATCGCTGTTGAGTTTCTGAGTGCTTGCGTTTGTGTCCTTTAGGAGGGGTGGCAGACAATGTGGGAGAGGACACAGGGGGCGCGTGCATGGATGTTGTGGAGATGTCTGCCAGTGAGGTGTGTATTCTGCTTGGTGTGGTGATGATGCTGGTAGTGGATATTGATGTAGTGCATGCAAGTGTGAGTGTGGACTTAACTGGGTGGGAGATAGAGGAGGAGTGGGGAAGAGAGTGGAGGCAGTGGATGTCGTGTCTGCAACGGTTTGGTGTTTGTGTGAATGCCTGTGGCATGAAGTGTGGTGCTTGTGTTTGCCCGTGCCACTCGTGTGTTGTCTTGTGTGCTTGCTCATCTGCCTGTGTGCTTGGGATGGGCTGACGAGAATGGAAGTGGAATTTGGAGGGGGGACGGTTGAAACAGGGACAATGGCTGCCATCAGAGAGGAGGCCGGAGCCTGAACCGATCTCTGTTGGGCCGCCAATCCACTGTAAATGCCCTCCAAGAATGCATTGCATTGCTGCATCTGGGATGCCAGCCCCTGGTTGGCATTCACAATGGTTGATTGCCCTACAGAGATGGATCTCAGGAGGTCATCAGCCTCCTAACTCAGGGCAGCAGGGCTCACTGGGGCAGGGCCTGAGGTGCCTATGACGAAGGAGATGCGGGCACGGGCAACTTGCTGAGGGTCTACTGGGAAGGTGGTGCTGGTACGGGGGATGGCGAATGTACCTGCAGCTGGGGTGGTCACAGAGGTGTCGGCCACCACCAGGGAGCTCTCATCAGAGGAGATATCAGAGTCTGTGTTGTCCCCTCCAATTTCCGTAGTGGTGCTCCCCTCGCCCTCCGTCCCACTGGTGCCCTCAGCGTCGGTGGACTCTGCCTCTAGGGTCCTGTGGGATGCAGCTCCCTCTGTCGCCGGTGCCTCTGCTCCTCCACCAGATGATGCTAATGCACATAAGGACAGGATGACAAAACAAGAAAGGGGGAGAGACAAAGGATACACTGGATCAATGACTGCATCAACACCCTGTAGGAAAGTACCATCTTGCCTGGCATGTTACCCCCATATTTCACTGTATATATGTTGTTTTAGTGTATGTGTCACTGGGACCCTGCCAGCCAGGGCCCCAGTGCTCATAAGTGTGCCCTGTATGTGTTCCCTGTGTGATGACTAACTGTCTCACTGAGGCTCTGCTAACCAGAACCTCAGTGGTTATGCTCTCTCTGCTTCCTAAATTGTCACTAACCGGCTAGTGACCAATTTCACCTATTCACATTGGCATACTGGAACACCCTTATAATTCCCTAGTATATGGCACTAAGGTACCCAGGGTATTGGGGTTCCAGGAGATCCCTATGGGCTGCAGCATTTCTTTTGCCACCCATAGGGAGCTCTGACAATTCTTACACAGGCCTGCCACTGCAGCCTGAGTGAAATGAAGTCCACGTTATTTCACAGCCATTTACCACTGCACTTAAGTAACTTATAAGTCACCTATATGTCTAACCTTCACCTGGTGAAGGTTGGGTGCAAAGTTACTTAGTGTGTGGGCACTCTGGCACTAGCCAAGGGGCCCCCCACATTGTTCAGGGCAAATTCCCCGGACTTTGTGAGTGCGGGGACACCATTACACGCGTGCACTATACATAGGTCACTACCTATGTATAGCGTCACAATGGTAACTCCGACAATTCCATGATCCCCCGAGTCTCTAGCACAGACCCGGGTACTGCCAAACTACCCTTCCCGGGGTTTCACTGCAGCTGCTGCTGCTGCCAACCCCTCAGACAGGTTTCTGCCCTCCTGGGGTCCAGCCAGGCCTGGCCCAGGAAGGCAGAACAAAGGACTTCCTCAGAGAGATGGTGTTACACCCTCTCCCTTTGGAAAAAGGTGTCAGGGCTGGGGAGGAGTAGCCCCCCCCAGCCTCTGGAAATGCTTTGATGGGCACAGATGGTGCCCATCTCTGCATAAGCCAGTCTACACCGGTTCAGGGATCCCCCAGCCCTGCTCTCGCGTGAAACTGGACAAAGGAAAGGGGAATGACCACTCCCCTGACCTGCACCTTCCAGGGGAGGTGCCCAGAGCTCCTCCAGTGTGCCCCACACCTCTGCCTTCTTGGATTCAGAGGTGTGCTGGCACACTGGACTGCTCGGAGTGGCCAGGGCCAGCAGGTGACGTCAGAGACTCTTTCTGATAGGCTCTTACCTGTGTTACTAGCCTATCCTCCTTCCTAGGTAGCCAAACCTCCTTTTCTGGCTATTTAGGGTCTCTGCCTTGGGGAATTCTTCAGATACCGAATGCAAGAGCTCATAAGAGTTCCTCTGCATCTCTCTCTTCACCTTCTGCCAAAGGATCGACCGCTGACTGCTCAGTACACCTGCAAAACCGCAACAAAGTAGCAAAGATGACTACTGCAACCTTGTATCGCTGATCCTGCCGCTTTCTCGCTTGTTTCTTGGTGGTGCATGCTCTGGGGGTAGCCTGCCTCCTTCTTGCACCAGGAGCTCTGAAGAAATCTCCCGTGGGACGACGGAATCCCCCCCCTGCAACCGCAGGCAACAAAAGACTTCATCACCGGTCCTCTGGGTCCCCTCTCAGCACGACGAGCGTGGTCCCTGGAACTCAGCAACTCTGTCCAAGTGACTCCCACAGTCCAGTGACTCTTCAGTCCAAGTTTGGTGGAGGTAAGTCCTTGCCTCCCCACGCTAGACTGCATTGCTGGGTACCGCGTGATTTGCAGATGCTCCGGCTCCTGTGCACTCTTCCAGGATTTCCTTTGTGCACAGCCAAGCCTGGGTCCCCGACACTCCAAACTGCAGTGCAAAACCTTCTGAGTTGTCCTCCGGCGTCGTGGGACTCCCTTTTGTGACTTTGCGTGGACTCCGGTTCACTCCTCTTCTAAGTGCCTGTTCTGGTACTTCTGCGGGTGCTGCCTGCTTCTGTGAGGGCTCCCTGACTTGCTGGGCGCCTCCTCTGTCTCCTCATCCAAGTGGCGACATCCTGGTCCCTCCTGGGCCACAGCAGCATCCAAAAACCCTAACCGCGACCCTTGCAGGTAGCAAGGCTTGTTTGCGGTCTTTCTGCGTGGGAACACCTCTGCAAGCTTTTTCACGACATGGGACATCCATCCTCCAAAGGGGAAGTTTCTAGCCCTCTTCGTTCTTGCAGAATCCACAGCTTCTACCATCCGGTGGCAGCTTCTTTGCACCCTCAGCTGGCATTTCCTGGGCATCTGCCCACTCTCGACATTGTCGCGACTCTTGGACTTGGTCCCCTTGTTCCACAGGTACCCAGGTCCAGAAATCCACTTTGGTTGCTTTGCTGGTGTTGGTCTTCCTTGCAGAAACCCCCTATCACGACTTCTGTGCCCTCTGGGGGTTATAGGTGCACTTTACACCTACTTTTCAGGTTCTTGGGGAGGGCTATTTTTCTAACCCTCACTGTTTTCTTACAGTCCCAGCGACCCTCTACAAGCTCACATAGGTTTGGGGTCCATTCGTGATTTGCATTCCACTTTTGGAGTATATGGTTTGTGTTGCCCCTATACCTATGTGTTCCTATTGCAATCTACTGTAACTTTACATTGCTTGCATTACTTCCTTTTGCTATTACTGCATATTTTTGGTATTGTGTACATATATCTTGTGTATATTTGGCATCCTCCTACTGAGGGTACTCACTGAGATACTTTTGGCATATTGTCATAAAAATAAAGTACCTTTATTTTTAGTATATCTGTGTATTGTGTTTTCTTATGATATTGTGCATGTGACACCAGTGGTATAGTAGGAGCTTTGCATGTCTCCTAGTTCAGCCTAAGCTGCTCTGCTATAGCTACCTTCTATCAGCCTACGCTGCTAGAAACACCTCTTCTACACTAATAAGGGATAACTGGACCTGGCACAGAGTGTAAGTACCCCTTGGTACCCACTACAAGCCAGGCCAGCCTCCTACACCCCCCCGTTGGCATACACAGCACCCTCACACATGGGGGACAGGCCTCCGCACTATGCATTGCACTACCAGTGAAATGGCTAGTCACCAAGGCATGTAGAGGGGGGCACACCGCCAACTGCAGCACACCTGGGAACCATGCAGCCCTGCCTTGAAGAGAATACTAACAAGCTAGGTAACCAGGATTTTCCATTCTACCCTTAGCCTCCAGAAGATCTCTGCTGCTATGTCTGGCCTGGCATTAAGGGCACCCACTAACACAGAACCACCACCCGGATACCACCCCACCAGCCATAATTTGTAATGATACCCACTGTACTCACCCCCTTGTGGCTGCTGTGATTCCCTCAAGCACCCATCCAGACCACCGCCAGTATGCGGGCCATCAGGGGGGGTCAGGGTCCAACGGGCACCCCTTCCTCAATAGGAGGCCATCCCCAGCTGGGCCTCCGCGGTCTTCCGTGCCCAGCGTCTCAGGTCCTCCCACCATTTCCTACAGTGGGTGCTCTGCCTGCCATAGACCCCCAGGGTCCGCACGTCCTTGGCGATGGCACGCCATATTCCCTTTTTTTGATGGTCGTTGACCTGCAGAGGCAATACAGACAGGAGAACACCATTTCACTAACATTCCAGCCTGTCACACAAATGGCCCACTATATCAGTTTCCATCACCATTGGCACAAACATAGCCCAGTGCACATCATTTACACCGCCAAGAGGCAATCCACCCCCCCTTACACAATGCCTTCACACACAACTCCATGCATTCATACCCCATACATCGTGCCCAAAGTGTGCTCACCTGTTGGTCTGGAGGTCCATGCAGCTGTCCGTACTAGGGTAGGACCCCATCCACCAGTCACTCCAACTCCTCCGAAGTGAAGGCTGTGGCCCTTTCCCCGGTAACACGGGCCATGGTAGGTTTCAGACACAGGTCACAGCAGCATATGCAGTGTAGGTCCTCTCCTATGGAAGGTCAGGAAACAAGTGAGGAATGTGAAATAAAATGGCAGTCACGTCCACGGCACAGTATACCGTCACCGCAGCGTAGATCCCCGTTGGCCACTGTACCCCATAGGGCCCAATATAATCCAATGAGGAATTGCCCAGCGGTTCACGTCCGCCTACCGCCACGGCGCACAATGTCGGCAGCATTATCTCAATCTCACTTCCACCTACCCCTCCACACAGGACAGGCGGTCGCCATTTCAAGGGGGGGGGGGGCTGAACAGGCCTATCGATAATTTCTGTGTCACAGGATATATAGGCACTTACTTTTAAATTGCACTGTCCCAAAATATGATTATACAATGTGGACTGCTGTTGTTGTATAGTTATTCAAATTGTGACCACCTACTAATTTTTGTGTCCCTTAGATACCTACCACTGTGGATGAATAGGAGATGAAGACATACCCCCGTATACAGACCCGTGGTGGACTTGGCTATACTGGAGGACTGGCACATTATACTCACCTATAGACTGGACAGGGCCACAATCACAGAGCTGTGTGCCCAGTTGGAGCCTGACCTGATCTCCGCTGTCCGTCATCCGACTGGGATCCCCCCTCTTGTGCAAGTTCTATCACTGATCCATTTCCTGCCAACTGAATCTTTCCAAGTGACAGTGGCCTTGGCAGCAGGAATGTCACAGCCAATGCTCTCAATAGTACTGGCAAGAGTCTTGTCTGCCCTGATAAAAACCATGTGCAGCTACATTGCTTTCCCCCAGGTTAAAGATTTGGCTACTGTGAAGGCTGGGTTTTATGCAGTGGGACATATCTCCAATATAAATGGGGCAATTGACGGAGCACATATTGCGTTTGTCCCCCCCCCCCCGGCAAAATGAACAGGTGTACAGGAATAGTAAGAGTTTCCAGTCCATGAATGTGCAGATGGTGTACCTGGAGGACCAGTACATCTCCCAAGTCAATGCTAAGTATCCTGGGTCTGTACATGATGCCTTTGTCCTAAGGAACGGCAGCATCTCAAATGTGATGTTCCAACTACAGAGGCACAGGGTGTGGCTAATAGGTGAGCCTTGGTCCCCACCCAGTGTATGTTGGTGTATGCCTATGCTGTTGGCCAAATGTTGTCCCTCAATACTTGCAGGTGACTCTGGCTACCCAAACCTATTGTGTCTGCTGACCCCTGTGAGGAATGCCAGGACAAGGGCAGAGGAACATTATAATGAGGCACATGGGCGAACCAGAAGGATAATTGAGAGAACCTTTGGCCTCCTGAAGGCCAGGTTCTGGTGCCTCCATCTGACAGGTGGATCCCTGTGCTACTCACCCAAGAAGGTCTGCTAGATAGTAGTGACATGCTGCATGTTGCACAACCTGGCCCTCAGACGCCATGTACCTTTTCTGCAGGAGGAGAAGACTGGAGATGCCCCTGTGGCAGCAGTGGACCCTGAGGACAGGGAGGATGAGCAGGCCGAGGATGAGGATGTGGACAATAGAACATTAGTGATCCGGCAGTACTCCCAATGACACACAGGTGAGACAGTGCAACTTCACAATTCTATGTCTATTGGTGTATTGTGTGTGGCACTGGCATGCTGGCATTACCCATTTCTTTCCCCTACTTACTGTTACCTATGGATATTCATTTTACAGATGTTGGTGATATGACAACAATGTCCTGATGTGATCACAACACCCAGCAACAGGCCATTCATTCTATGCTCATACTATGTACAGTTTGTTTGCAATGGTTGTAGCTGTTTCAATCAATACAATTTTGCAATACATGAAATACTAGTAGTCGAGTTTTATCCAATGGTGTTAACTGTTGTGCTAAAATATAGAGGGGAAGTGCAATGGAATGGGGTGATGATGGAGGAAAGTCCAGGGTATTGTTCCAGTCTGTTTGTAGCACTGGTGCAGTGTCCATGGGGCCATAGGAGTGGGAGCAATGTCAGTTCAAGGTGGACAAGGTGACTGAGTGGGACACAGGGGGGACAATCAGGAGAGTCTTATTTCCTGGCGGTGGTCTTGGCAATTGTCTCCGGCTTCTGTCTGGGTCACAGGGAACAGCTGCAGGGTGGTTCACCTTCTGCAGGGGGAGGGATGCTGGTGGCCTATGGGTCCTGTGGCGGGGCTCCTGGCCACTACTGGCAGCGGAAGTGGAGGGCTGTTCAGATGACTGGCTAGTGGTAGGGGCCCGCTGCTGTGCTGTTGCCTCCCTCATGATGGTGGCCATGTCTGCCAGCACCCCTGCTATGGATATCAGGGTGGTGTTGATGGCCTGCAAGTCCTCCCTGATCCCCTGATACTGTCCCTTCTGCAGCCGCCTGTTCTCCTGCACGTTGTCTAGGATTTGGCCCATTGTGTCCTGGGAATGTTGGTAGGCTCCTAGGATGTTAGTGAGTGCCTCCTGGAGAGTCGGTTCCCTGGTCCTGTCCTCCTCCTGGTGCACAGCAGTCCTCCAAGTGTCCCTGTTGGCCTGTGCCTCTGTCCCCTGAATGGTGCACACACTGCCACTGACCCCAGGTCCCTGATTGTCTGGAGGGCGAGGTGTGGCATGGGATCCCTGTACAGGTGGGCACACTGCTGATTGATGTGTCCTGGGGACAGAGGTGTGGGTATGCTGGGTTGGTGCTGTGGTGTTGGTTCCTGGTGGGGAGGCTCTGTGGAGGTCTGTGAGTGGGCTTGGGTGACTGACTGTCCAGTGGTCCCTGATGAGCCAGGTAGGTCCTCCAGATCCATATGTCCAGAGTTACTGTCTTCACTGTTGGGGAACTGGATTGTGGAGGCACCTCCTCTCCACTGACATTGGCTGGGGTACCTGTGGGGATGTAAATGATGTATTGTGCTTCAAGTGTATGACATTTGTACTTCCTTGGCTTCCCCTCTATGGTTGGTGTTGCCCTGCCAGCTTTAGCTTGTGTTTGGTGATGTATGGTGGGTATGTTAGTTTCCCTATGCTGTGCATGCTTTAGTGATGGGTGTCCATGCAGGGCTGGGAGGGTTGTCCATGCATTGGTACAGCATGCAGGGCCTGGCATTAGGATTAGTGAGATGTGTATGTGCAGTGTGTGCGATGTGGTGGAGTGATGGGAGTGAGGGTGAGCGTGTTTGATGGCATGCAGGTATGGGGGGTGATAATTGTTAAATGTTGACTTACCAGTGTCCAGTCCTCCGGCAACTCCAGCAAGTCCCTAAGGATGCAGTATTGCCAGTACCTGCTCCTTCCATGCTGTGAGCTGTGGGGGAGGAGGTGGGGGTCCACCGCCAGTCCTCTGTATGGCGAGCTGGTGCCTTGCTGCTATGGAACGTACCTTCCCCATAGGTCGTCCACCTCTTCCTGATGTTGTCCATTGTTCTTGAGTACTGTCCCACGGCGTTGACCCAGTCCACGATTCTCCGCCATTGCTCCATCTTCCTTGCTATGGATATTTGCTGTACCTGTGCTCCAAAGAGCTGTGGCTCTACCCTGACAATTTCCTCCAATTTCCTCCACAATGACCCTTAACTCCTCCCTCAGGGGTGCCTTTGTGGTGCCATGGGTGTTGTGTGATGTGTGTTGGTGAGGGTGTGTTGGGTAATGTGGTGGGGTGTGTGATGTGGAGTGCGTGAGGGATGTATGGGTGTAAGTGGTGTGTCTGTCTAGTGTCTCTGTGCTCTTTTTCTCAATCTCCTGGTGGCAAATGTTGGTTGTAAGGGGTTGTGGGTAATGTGGGTGGGTGTTTTATAGTGGTGTGGGTGTGGTGTGTATGAATGTCAGGTGCGTGTATTTGGTATTGTCCAATGTAGTGTTGTTTTGTATGTGGGTGTATATTCTGAGCGCAGTGGTGTGTACCGCCAATGGTTTACCGCCGTTGAATGTCCGGCGTGGTGATTTGTGGGTCATAATGTGATGGGTGTTGTTTTGTTGGCATATCGGTATGGGTTTTGGGACCGCCACTTTATCAATGACCTTTGGTCTGGCGGATTTGTGTATGTGGCTGCATTCTGTCGGATTGGTGTGTGTGTCATAATATGGTGAAAGGATATTCGCCAGCACAGCGGTAAGTTGGCGGCCGTCAGCCTGGCGGTAAGCAGGATTTACCGCCAATGTCATAATGAAGTCCAAAATCTTGAAATTTTTGCATAGATAGTTATAGTTTCTTTGCTGTCCTGCTTGTTTGTGCCCATTAGAAAACAGCTCTGCAAATACATTTAAACGCACCAAATAAAATAAAATAAATAATTAAAAAAAACTCCTTCCCCTCCTATAAATTCCAATACTTTCTAGCAACAACAGATTTTTAATCTAAATATTACTCCACAATGCAGCACAAGTGAACATGGATTTCTTTACTATAATTTAGCCCTCTTGTTTCCTTACTATCAAAGGCTAATATATACTGAGACCCTAGTATCCTTGCCAATCCCATCTATGAAACTAGATCTAAAAAAAGATACTGTACCTTTATATATATGTTTTTCAATAAAAAATACCAAAGGTACTAAAGGTTAAGGCTTAGTTATAGTTAGACAAACATATTGCTTCAAAAACAAAAGTAATCTACACAAACATCTGAAATTCTAGTTATAGCTTGCTTTTAACATTTGTGTACCACCTTCACGTTATTATAACTAATACACATTCATAAATGATGTTTTCACCTCACAAACCTAGAAACTATAACTCACTCCTTCTCCATGCACTGGTTATACCCTTTCATATTACACCACTCATACGATATGAAATCCTAGCGTTTGTAACAACATGTATGAGCTCTTATCCTAAATCACATTAATTCTGAGAAAACAGTGCATGGTAGAGGGGCAAGTTATAGATATATTTGTGTGGTTTCGGAGATGAAACAGTTTTATGGAGGTGCATCAGTTATAATAACGTAAAAGTGATACATAAATGTATGTGAGCTATAACCTCAGAATTTCAAATGTTTGGTTAGTTTAATTTTGTTTTTTCCTTACAAAGTAACAATATGATTGCCTAACTATAACTAAGTTTTAACCTTTGATTTTTATATTGATTTAATTGTTTTTTCTGCTAATAACATTGTAGTAGTGGTTATAGGTCATGTTGTATAGCTTTCTAGTAGCAATGAAAGTGTCTATGTTTGTGGGCTGGTTGGCTGTTTTAGGGCTGCCATTGTAGCCCCCTGAAAAGAATAGTTTCACTTTTATATTTTTGTTTATTTTGTAATGTACTTTCATAAAACTGAAAAAATAGAACTGTATGTTAATGGAATGTTCATTATTTTAACCATATATTTAATGGATACCCCATACTGTTGTGGAAGTACCGTTGTACTCAGCGATTGTGAAACAAAATGTGATTGACTACACCCATTTGTTTTTATTTAAAGTGATAACCTTTAAGGGGGAGGTTGCATTTGTACTGTGCTGCAATTATTTTTGCTGCTACAGCTGCCGTGAACGATGGCTGATCAAAATCATCTTGGCCAGCATGAAAAGGAGGAGGAGGAACAACATGTCCTGCAGGGGGATAAAGAGGACGACAGAAAAAAGAGGCTAAGAGAGTCAGTGGTGTGGAAATGTTCTCCCTGCCACCAGGGGAGAAGAAAATGTCTGCACCACTGGTGATGTGCAACCTGTGCCACAAAGTCATCTCATGTGGCACACACCAGCAATATTCTTTCAGGATGTCTGGGATGCACAAATATCTAGCCTCCATTCACTCCTGGAGATTAGCGTGGGCGGAACAGAGGCGAGAGCAGGAGTTGGAGGAACCTGCCTCAGCCACATCATCAGTGGCCAGAGCCCCAGAGACTGCAACACCTTCTACCTCTGGAGCATTGGCTCCACCTCCACCATCTCTCACTCCATCAGTTGTTCCCTCTTTACCTCCTCCTGGTAGCGCAGTGCCTGAGGAGATGCTGAGGCAACATTGGGATATTGTTGGCTAGTATGGCTACTGCCTGCTGTGTCATAGAGTGATAGCTGCCAGCGAAAAGGATCTCAATATTAACCATCATAGAGTTATTGCTCACCAATGTCCTTCCTAACATCCCTAGGTTTCATTTTCCCCTCCTTCCTTTTCCCTTCTGTTTGTTGGTTTAGACCCGTTGACCTGGTTTGAAAAAAGAACCAACAATTAAAAAAAAACATTTTAAAAACAAAACAAAAAAAAAGGAAGAAAAGCGGTTGTGGAATGCGAGACGGAATAGCTTATGTCGTTTCGGTCTCCCAAATTGTCACCTGTTACGGGAATGTCCTTAAAAGTAGCAGATGTTTGGCCTCATATTGCTAATTCAAGTGTGAATTTTGACAAGTTGAGCAGACTCAATGCTTTATTGTTGGAAAAACATGTGGCACTTACATCTGCTTGCAAAACCGATGCACATCAAGTTGTGAGGCCATCTGCAGAAGTACAGTCTCTTTTAAGTACAAACTTTCCGAGGCACTTTGGTGAACTCGTGGGATGAATATTTAACGTATCCAGTACTACTGGGATTCCGCATTTCTTTGAGGCTGTTGGTTCTGGTTTCATTCACACCTTTTCCTTTCTATTTGGCTTGCTACCTTCAGCCATACACTCAATATTTTCGAGTATAGGTGGCATCCTGCTGTGCTATTTTTTATTCGCAATGGCTGTCCCTTCACAACAAGGAGGACTAAAAGTGCTTCCACCAGTGCAACTGTGTCATGAACGCATGATGCAGTATTTCAGAGCACCACTCCTGGAAGAACTGGAGTGCAACTGGTCTCTGTCATTCAGACCGGTTTTGGATTGTGTGCAGCCCATTTTTCGATGCCTGTGCTGCCTTTTCCAATGTGCACTGAAAGTTTGCCTTCCTACGCAGCGCTTACTTTCATTGGACGCTGATCTGTTGATGTTCTCGCTAAGGGCTCATTACCAGAAATGCACGTTGAGGGTGCGTTTGCTATGGGAAGCTGTTTATGAGTTGCCCTTCCTGGATCATGCAGCTCTTAACTCAACATTGGGCACAACATGGAATGCTGCTGCCTAAGCTGGAGCTAAGGCTTTGGAACATGAATGCTCCTTGGTTTTCCTTGGCAACGATTTAGCTACCTTACCACCTGCCGAAGTGGAACATTTCCTGGCTTCAATTGTCCCAGATATAATTGGCGATTTTAAAAATGACACTGACTTTTAAATTTGGTTCTAACTGGCACCACTGCTGATGTTTTAAATTGCCCTCCACATGCTCAGGTGTCTTTCAGCTTGTCATTATTGACATTCATGTATATATGCTTTTATGAATAGCTTTTACATTTTCATTTTAGGCTTATAGCTACCTTTGAACTGGTTAGGGAAGGGTGTTGTATAGCTATTTTAGCCATGTTTTTATACACGTTATTTTAGCAGCTAGGCCTGCCGTTGTGCACTTTAACCCAGTTACATTTTATTCAGCTTCATTTTATTTTTCTAGAATAGGCCTCATTTGCGGTGCTGCTTTATTTTCTTTATCTAATTGTTCTTCTCCTAGGAAAGCATTGCGTTTCTAGCAGGACATTCTTTTCACTTTGTGCTTTCCTCAAGGTTGCAGCCAGAAGAGTTGCCGGCAAAGTGGAACATCGGCTGTTTTATTATAAAAACACTTTTCTGACCCATACACGTTAGAGGGAGATTTCAGCCAGATAACCATGACTCCATTCTGATTGCCTTCGCTACATCTGCTTGCTTAGACTACAGAATCCCTGGCCTACATGGGGATGGTGTCTTCCTAGACAACAGGTTTCCTTGCTCAGGTATGGGGGATGATGTCTTCCCAAGGGGGGAACCTAAAGGGCGGATTAGGGCTTATCACGCTGTGCTCTGACATAGCTTAGGTAGGAACCACATACATTACGCAAACTGTCACTATGGTGGGACCGTTTTTTTTGTTTCATTCTTTTTGTCACCATTTTACTTGTAGCGTGTTTTATCATCCTAGTTATTGCAATTCATGCCATTTTATCTAAGATGCAGTTAATTCAATAAACCTTATTGAACCATTCTCTGCCTCTGTTTGTCTTTGCATTTGTGAGACTAATGTAACTGAGAGAAAAGGATGAGATCTGATAGACCACGATTCCCCTGAGGAGTCATTTCTGTCACACGACGGTTGTCACAATCATCCCTGCTCTTTGGCAGAGATGAGGCACTGCTAGTTAGCTGACAAAACCCGGATTAGGAAGACAGATGTCACATGGTGTGGGATTGGACTTAGTTCCCCATAATTCAGGTGATTCTGCCGCCAGAATCAAGTGGCCCCATTAGGATAATGAGAGCCTAAACGAAATGGCACCACCAACGTTTGGTCAGGCACTAATTTTCGGATCCTCCTGAGTATCTTAGTCTCACTATGTGCTAAAGGCACCTCAATACTATATACAGAGATGCCCGTGGGTTTGAGGATTTCCTCCTCAACTAGGTAGGTAGTACCTATCCAATGCTGTCGGTTGTTTAAGCTTGAATCTTAAAAGGATCAATCCCTACTTGGTGACCTTATCTCTGAACAGGTATATCCACCATGGCAAACCTATAACGGGTAGCAATTGCAGTGAACATGCAACAACCCCTCTGCTCATTTATTAGCAAATGGCCTCACAGGCTGTGGGGGTTGCGGGGGGGGGGGTGGAGGGGCAGTAACTTTTGTAGTCTAGGCTCATCCAGCCTACAGAACAGAAATATTTTATTCTTGGGTCACTTTTCCAGCAGTTGATGGGTACACGAATACATTTCATTACTACACACCTGCTGACATACCTGCACAATACAGAGCCTATGCATATTTAGAGCTACCTCTATCTTATCAAGACCATAATACCTGGCTTGATGGCGCCCTACCACATACAAAATTACACCTTAGGTTGGGTCTTCCGAGCAATGATGGTCCGACCTGGCCGTTACTGGCCACATATACACAGCATCCTGATGTAGCAACCTTGGCAGTAGCTGAGGTTCGCCGATTATACACTGAGTTTACGACAATATAAAGGCTGTTAGTGCAGTTTGTAATGCAGACATTAAATACTAACCCAGCACGTGCTGCCCCAGTTCAACCACATGCAGTGATGGCAAGCATTAACCCTGCGACTGTACATTCGATCATGGATAAGGTACCCGCTAAATGAGAGGAGATTCCATTCAGGTTAGCTACAAAAATTTATGTTTTTCCCCCATACGGGACTTCAGGATAAACATAGAATTCTCACTATGTGCTTGCCCTTTGGGATAGTTCCCACAGTATTATTACAATACTTGGGGCACGGTATTTGCCACGCTCCATACTACCCTCGCGGTACACCAACACTTGCCAATCTACCGCAAGTGCTAAAACAAAATCAAGATGAATACGGGGCTGCTCCGGCCCTGGACTTGGGGATGCAATTAATGGGCAATTTTGCCACTGTATCTTCAATTATATTAAGTAATCTTAAAGGGGAAGCAGTTGCACTAGCAGTGTGTATGGGGCTCCGTGACATTCCTGTACAGGATCGAGAACGCGAGCTGCCAAGGATTATCGATGAGACCTACTCCAGTATTGGTGGAGATAGTCTGAAGGCCAGACCCATTAAACCATAATTACAGGGTAAATCTAATAAAGGTTTTACCAAGCAAGCACCTGCAGGGTCTAAAAACATGCTGGGATTAAAAATAAAATAAAAAAAAACACGTAAAAAGAAAGGGGAGAATCTCCGCAATTCAGAGACCCCTCAGAATCGCTATAATCTTACAAACAGAGAGAATATAAAAACGCCTGACAGATATCAATATACTGATACACGCCAATTTTGTTCATTTCAGGACTCACTGAATAAACGCAGTGAGAGAGGTGGGCGGTCAGAGCAGCGAACTGAGTACGTGAAACCGAGAAAGGACTCACAATGCTCATCTGAAGTTTCTGTTAAGAAAGAAGAGAACCTCCCCCAACAAAAATGCCTATTCAAAAAGAAAGAAGTGGCAGTGATTGCTATACGACATGCCACTCAGGAAGAGAGCTTTACTGAAGAACAGGAAATGGGCACTGGCACTGCTAGACAGCACGGCAAAGATCAAAATAGTTCGCTGGGAACTTCAAAAGCATCTGGAGGTAAAAGCAACTGATGACTTCTTACAAGTTAAGACTGCGGACATGGGCATCTCCACATCCAACAGGGTGTATAAAGTAACTATACAATTAGAAGGAGATATTGAGCGCACAATAGAAATCATCTTCTGGGATCAGGCACCCCACGTTATATATCAACCACATAGGATGGGATAAAGATTCCCCCTATCATGTAATAGCAATCAAATCCCAACCCCAACCCAAATATCCAATAAAGCATGAAGCTAAAGCACCTGTAAAGGACATCCTCACACAGCTAGAGTACCAGGACGTAATCGAACCCTGTGTCTCACGATGAACAATCCATTGTTCCCCGTAGCTAAACCAGACCATTCATATGGAATAGTCTTAGACTAAAGACATTTAAAAAGTCATACAGGTACATTTGCCATACAAAATGCACACACCACAGCACTGATAAACAATATAGTGTGGAAAAAATATACAAAACAACCTTGGATATTTCCAATCTTTTTTTCTGCCAAAATGTAGCACCTGAAAGTAGGGACTTAACAAGTTTCAGCGCATTAGGCTGTCAGGAACAATTTTGCCATCTCCCAGAAGGGTACAAGTACAGTCCAGGACAGTTTTCAGCTCATGTTACTTCCATTTGACACGACTTTGACCCTGAGGCGTTGTCTGACATAGATGACATCTACCTTACAGATGATGACCTCATACAACATATAAGACGGGTTGCCCGCATTGTTGTGGGATTTTCCGAATTAGGTTACAAATTCAATGTAAAAAAACAAAAATAGCTTTCCTTCATGTCCTGTTTTTGGGATACGAATTATCAGATGAAGGCAAGAGCCCAACGCCCCAATTTTTTGAAAAATGCGCACAACTACAACCTCCAAACACTATCAAAAAGCTCCTGTCTTTGTTGGGCTTTTTAAACTTTGGCAGAACATACATTACAGATTATGCACAATGCATTAAACCATTATACATGACCTGATACATCCTGATTTTCAAGCAAATAATGGACAGTCGAACACACACACACATTCTTAGAGCATTGAAACAAGATATGCTTGCAGCTAAACACGGGACAACAAAACACACTTGGTCATCAGAGTAATTGCTGGTGCACTGGTTTCACCTATGTAACATTCAATAAGGGTGAAACTGTCCCGACTGCATACAAATCACATTTATATTCCACAGCAGAACAAAGTTTTGCTCCCACAGAGAAAATTCTCACTGCTGTTCAGATAGCTATAATTAAAGCGAGACCTCTGGCCCATGGGAAATGCATCATTGTCGTATCTCCGATCCCAGGACGTGAAGCTGTCACCAAAGCCAGCGTTCCTAATGCTAACGCACTACATCCACGTTGGGTCTCTAACGGCCACTGATGTGGACTATATTTTTGACACAAAATTACAAACGTAAGAATTTTTGTAATATGATCTTGAAATACTCTGCTCCAGCAAACACGTTGCCTATTGAACAATATCACGTAATTATGTACACTGATGGCTCAACCTAACCCGCTGTGGGCACAAAACATCAAAACTCCGCTGCTGTGAGATTCATATATAACTTGAATAGGACAAATGATCACACTTAGCTTACCCACTATAATTTTAAGTCATATTTTTTTAAATATGTAATACAGGATAATTTATCCGCCACGGAAAAAAAACCTGTTAAATACATCAGGGTAGGTCTTAACTGATGGTTTATTGTCACCGTGTATTTGACTATAAAACATTCAGGGATCCTGTGGAGTGGTGGGCTAGAAGCCTGTTGCTTAGTGTTGGCCAGTTGAACCAACACAGGGTTTAAATCTGGTATGTGGCTATAACTGATTTCCAATTGTATAATTTTGTTTTTTCCTTTTTTGGACTAACAAATAGTGCTACATTTTAATTTCAACTTTGTGATTCATTCGTGGGTACTAATAATATTTTGAAACATGTAAAATAGAACAACCCATTCGCCACTAAAATAACTCCTTCTAAATCATACTTGTCACTATGCACCTGACTACAAACACTCTGGGACTCTGTGGAGTAGGGGGCTAAATGTCCACAACCCCAGGTTGGATTCCCGTAATAATACAGGGTTTGAATCTGATCTGCGATTATCGTGTCACCTTGTATCTCTTTGTGAATTAAAAATTGGGTACATCACTGGGAGAAGTCTGTTATAATCTAAGTCGGACTAACATTAGGTATAAAGTAAGCATGGAATTACACTTGATTTTTGGATCACATCTTTCTGTGGTCTTTTCTGATTTCATACTGGATTAAACCACTATGGGGGAAATGGACATTTTTGTTGTGACTGATAAGGGGTAGAATGAGTTCTTGTCACTATAAATATGACATCCAATAAGTTATGATGCGGAAAGATCCATTTGTTCACCGGGGACAGGCTAAATTAGGGTGTTGTCCCTGGAGATTGGATTGTTTTTAAGTAAGGACTTGTGTATTTCACTTTAAGGGGTCCTAGTCATGTGACCCTGGAAGAGTATTCAAATAGAAGTGAATTTGGCAACAAGGACAACTCATCAAGGCGTTTGTTTAAGTGCTTGGAAATGGAAGCAGTGCTGCAGAATGGCTTATTATGGTTGTTATTTGATTAAAACTGGTGAGTTATTTTTGTATATGTAGGGGTGATTTTTCACATGATGTATTTGGCTATTTATGTTTGTAAGGAATCTGTCATGATGTTATGAGTTCTTTCATTTAAAAGCTTGAATAACTTTCTGGCTAAATGAGATTTAGGGGTTATTTGTTGAAGGTAGTGTAATTTATTGCCTTGTCTTCACTTCTTTACCTTCTTTATCCTGCATGCTGGAAAGGCTGTAATTATCTCTATTTCTCAATTATTAAACCAGGAGGGATAATGTTACTGTTATGTGGGGAGTAAACTTATTCATGCAATTTTAACTGTGGGCTGGCATCCGTATTTTGACTTTCCTGTACTGGCCTTTGATTCAGCTCGATATGGATTTTAACATTAAACTACAAGCTAGGGAAGTTTTTTGTTATCATTTTGCTTTCAATTACAAACGTGATTTCAACATGTCTAGGTAGAAACATTTTTGAGTTTGGCCTTGACTGTGAGTGTATGCACCGACATTTTGTTAGCAGTTACTATGTACATATATTTTTGATTCATTTTTAGGAATTAATATACTTTGACCAAAGGAATAATAGAAGGGAATATTTGCAGTATAATGGGAAACTTCAACCTTCTGGACAAACAAAAATAGTGACGGTATGTTATTTAAATCCCCGTTCGACCTATGTTGCTAACAGTAGATAAAAATGTTCATGACAGGGAGATTAAATATTTTTAAATATGAATAGATTTTAGTCGCTTTTTATGTATTCAATTTAGGCTTTTAACCACCTTTGAACTGGCAAGGGGAGGGTGTTGTATTGCTATTTAGCCATGTTTTTAGACACGTTATTTTTTCAACTACGCCTGCCGGTGTGCACTTTAACGCAGTTACATTTTATTCAGGTTCCTTTTATTTTTCTAGCACAAGCCACATTTGCGGTGCTGTTTTATTTTCTTTATCTAGTTGTTCTTTTGCCTAGAAAAAGCACTGTGTTTCTAGCAGGACATTCTTTTCACTTTGTGCTTTCCTCAAAGCTGCAGCCAGATAGAGTTGCCAGCAAAGTGGTACACTATGGCCCTCATTATGACACTTACCGCCATGCTGACTGCCGCCAACATACTGCGACTGCGGCGTTATACCGCTACGGGTATTATGACCAACACGTAGAAATCCGCCACTACACAGACACACACATAAGTCCGCCAGCCCAAAGGTCAGTAATAAACTGGCGGTACCAAAGCCCACACCGTTACACCAACAGAAATACACCCACAGCATCATGACCCACGAATCACCGTGGCGGTTATTCAACCGTGGTATACAATTGGCGGTACAGACCGCCGTGCTCAAAATACACACACACATACAAAACTACACCACATTGGACAATTCAAACTACACACACCTGACACACATACACAAACCACACCCATACCAATATAAAACACACACCCACACTACTCACAACCCTTTACGACCCAAAGAATTTGGCAAGTGATAGACAAGCCAGAAGCACCCACTGAATCTGAGCCACAAAACACCATCACCCATACACCATCCACGCACCACATAGCACACCCCCCAACACATCACCCCACACACACTATACCCATGGCACCACAAAGACACCCCAGATTCTCTGAGGAGGAGCTAAGGGTCATGGTGGAGGAAATCATCCAGTGCAGCAGACGTCCATTGCTAGGAAGATGGAGCTACGGCGGAGAGTCGTGGACAGGGTCAAAGTCGTGGGACAGCACCCAGAACAAGGAATGACATCAGAAAGAGGTGGAACGACCTACGGGGGAAGGTGCATTCCGTGGTTGCAAGACACCACATAGCTGTACAGAGGACTGGCGGTGGACCCCCACCTCCTCCCCCACAACTAACAACATGGGAGGAGCAAGTCTTGGCGATCATGCATCCTGAGGGCATGGCAGGAGAAGCCGGAGAACTCTGGTAAGTTTAATACTTTACCCCCCCCTACCTGCATGCCATCACAAACACCTACCCTACCCTCACCCCCATCACTCCACCACCTCACATATACGCCACCATCACAACCCACCCATCCCAATACCAATCCCTGCATGCAACACCAATGCATGGACCCGCATCACCACAGCATGCACACTAGTAACAACCAAATCACAACTCATACAAGCCAAAGCTGCCTTGGTAATAACAATCATAGAGGGAAACATACCCATGCACAAGATGTCACATGCAGAAACAATAACACTGCATTTACATCCCCACAGGACTCCCACACAAATTCACTGGAGAGGAGGTGCCAGCCTTATCCACCCCCCCTCCCCCCCAGAAGAGGCCCACAGTGATAACAGCAGCTCTGCACGACTGGATCAGGATGAGCAACCTGGCCCATAAGGGACCTCTGGACAGTCGGTGACCCAACCACACTCCCAAACCACCACATAGCCTCCCCCCTCAGGAAACACCAGCACATCACCCACCCAGCGGACCCATCCCTCTGCCACCAGGACACGTCAATCAGCAGTGTGTCCACCATTACAGGGAACGCAGGCAACCCCACAAACACAGGACGATCAGGGACCTAGAGTCAGTGGCAGTGGGGACACGGTTCAGGGGGACAGAGGCACATAACAGGGAAGCTGGGAGGACTGCTGTGCGACAGGGGGAGGACAGGCCCAGGGAACCGACTCTCCATGAGGCACTCACAACATCCTGGGACCATACCACCATTCCCAGGAGACCATGGGCCAGATACTGACTAAGCTGCAGGAGACCCAGCGGCTGCAGGAGGGACAGTGCCTGGGGATCAGGGAGGACCTGAGGGACATCCACACCACCCTGGTGACCATTGCAGGGGTGCTGACAGACATGGCCAACACCATGAGGGAGGCAGTGGCACACCAACCCTGACACTAGCCACACCGAAGGACATCCCTCCACCTCCGCTAGTGGACAGGAGGCCCCGCCACTGGAACAACAGGCCACCAGCACCCCACCCCCTGCAGAAGGAGAACCACCACGCAAAAGATCCCTACAATCCAGGCAGAAGCCAGAGAACATTGCCAAGACCCCCACCAGGAAATAAGACTCTCCTGATTGTCACCCTTGTGTCCCACTATGTCACCCTGTCCACTTTGAACTGCCATTGCTCCACTTCCTATGCCCCCTTGGACAATCCACCTGTGATACTAAGACTGGACTCTATCCTGGACATTTCTCCACCATCAACCCAGCTCATTGCAATACCCCCTACACATATTATCACAGAAACAAATACCCTTGGAACAAATACAAGTATGGAGTCTGTCAACTGATTGAAATATGTATTACTTAAACAAGCTGTAAACATTACAATTCAAATGTACTGTTATATTTACATAGGCATGACCTGAAGTGGGCAGCAGTAAACACACCAGGAGCCAGAGTGGGGCACAGATATCTCAAAATAGAGATGCCAAAGGGTACAGTAAGTGGCCATAGAAATAGGGAAATTAGGCTTCCATGTACAATGTCCAACACAAAACTGCAATGGAAGGTGAAGTTACAGTGTCTTACCTGTGTGTCACTGGAAGTACTGTTGAATTATTGTATTTCTGTTGTCCACATCCTCTTCCTCTGCCTCCTCTTCGTCACTGTCCACAAGCTCCACCGCTGCCACACAACCATCCCCAGGCTCATCCTCCTGCAGGAAAGGAACCTGGCATCTCAAGGCCAGGTTGTGCAACATTCAACGATGATTTGGCACACCTTCTTGGGTGAGTAGTACAGGGATCCACCGGTCAGATGGTGGCACCGGAATCTGGCCTTCAGGAGGCCAAAGGTGCCCTCAATGATCCTCCTTGTTCGCTCATGTGCCTCATTGTGATGTTCCTCTGCCCTTGTCCTGGCATTCCTCACTGGGGTCAGTAGCCATGAGAGGTTGGGGTAACCAGAGTCACCTGTAATTATCAAGGGATACCTGTTAGCCACACACTCACCCTTAGGGACAACCCACACCCATATACCTACATCAACTGGGTGGGGACCATGGGTTCACCTATTAGCCACACCCGGTGCCACTGGAGTTGAGCCATCATATATGGGATGCTGTTATTCCTCAAGATAAAGGCATCATGCACAGAGCCAGGATACTTTGCATTGACATGGGAGATGTACTGGTCCGCCAAACACACCATCTGTACATTCAGAGAGTGAAAACTCTTTTGATTTCTGAACACCTGTTCATTTCTCCAGGGGAGGGGGGCAACAAAGGCAATATGTGTACCATCAATGGCACCAATGATGTTGGGGATATGTCCCAGTGCATAGAAGTCAGCCTTCACTGTGGCCATATCATCCACCTGGGGGAATACGATGTTGCTGCGCATATGTTTCAGCAGGGCAGACAACACTCTGGTCAGTATGTTTGAGAACATAGGCTGTGACATCCCTGATGCCATGGCCACTGTCGCTTGGAAGGAACTACTTGCCAAGAAATGGAGCACTGACAGTATTTTTTTCTGCAGGTCAGCGCCCATCAGAAAAAGGGTATTTGGTGTGCCATCACCAAGGAGGTGCGGACCCTGGGGGTCTTTGACAGGCAGAGCACCCACTGCCACAAATGGTGGGAGGACCTGCGCCGCTGGGCAAGGAAGACGGTGGAGGCCCAGCTGGGGCTGGCCCCCCAACGAGGAAGGGGTGCCCGTCGTACCCTGACCCCCCCTGATGTTCCTCATCCAGGCCGTGGCCTATCCGGAGTTGGATGAGCGCTTGAAGGTATCACAGCAGCCACAAGGGGATGAGTACAGATTCAGATTCTGGACTTTGCGCGTGTTAAGGTGTTACCTGGGTGGGGGATGTGGGCTGTGGGTGCCCCTAGGCCAGGGCGAATATGGCAGGGTAGGTTCCATGATGGGCAAGCTCAGATGCACTCCAACCACAATAATGTTGGTGGGCATCTACTACTGGGCAGGGTCCTGTGTGTTTCAGGTGTGCAGCTAATGGTAGTGCATGGCTTAGTGCATAGGGCAGTTCCCTGTGAGTTGTGTACGCCAATGGTAGTGTTGTTGCTGGCATTGACCAACTGTATCCTCTGTCTCTCTCACCCCCTTTTGTTTTGTCACCGTGTGCTTGTGTGCATTAGCATCATCTGGCGGAGGAGCAGAGGCACCGGTGACGGAGGGAGCTGCATCCCACATGGGCCTGGAGGCCGAATCCACCAACGGTGAGGGCACCAGTGGGACGGAGGGCGAGGGGAGCACCATGACGGAGACAGGAGAAGACAGTACGGACAGCGGCGACTCCTCCGATGGAAGCTCCCTGGCCGTTGCGGACACCTCTGTGGCCACCCTGTTTTGCTTTCCTTATCTTATGACCGAGCTGACAAAACTTCTCTGAAATGCACTTCTTAATTTAAAGAAGACATTTATTATTATTATTGCTTCACCACGAGGTTCCTGAAAGATGAGATTAGTAGGTTGGAAGCACACGTTTAAAAATAGTCGCAGCAATGAAAGCAAAATATATCAAAGTACTTCTCAATTGCAATGTACACAGCAAATACATGTGATTATATTATAGCATGACTTCAAAGCAAAGAATAAAAGTCAAAATGTCATCACTGTAGGGCCTATCACTGCTTGTTATCTTGCTCATGCCAGCAAGTTGATGACTCCTGTTCAACTGAGAGAAAGAGATTTTCCACCCAAACGGGAGGCCAGGCAGCTGACATCCGCTCTTGACTGAAGTCCTTGAAAATTTCCCCTTGCTGCTGCCCAGGGACACCGTTAAAAAGACTGGCCCCTTCCTCTCAGAGTTGGGAAATAAACAAGCCCTTGGAGATTGGCCAGATCTCCTAAGCCTCTCCTCTTCCCAAGGCTGAGTAGAAAGGAAAACACAAAATATATGCTCTTATCACGTTAGGGTTTGTGTGAATTCAATTTGAAAAACACAGCTTGGTCTACCATGTGGAAAAACACAGCTCATCTGCAATGTCTAACTCCACGTTAAAGCCCATAGGCAGCTAACTTAAATACCACATGTAATGTCTAATGCCATGCTAAAGCCAATAGGCAGCTAAACTGAATACAGAATGTAATGTCTAATGCCACGTTAAAGCCAATAGGCAGCTAACCTAAATACCAAATGTAATGTCTAATGCCATGCTAAAGCCAATAGGCAGCTAAACTGAATACAGAATGTAATGTCTAATGGCACGTTAAAGCCAATAGGCAGCCAACTTAAATACCAAATGTAATGTCTAATGCCATGTTAAAGCCAATAGGCAGCTAAACTGAATACAGAATGTAATGTCTAATGCCATGTTAAAGCCAATAGGTAGCTAACCTAAATACCAAATGCAATGTCTAATGCCACGTTAAAGCCAATAAGCAGCTAAACTGAATACAGAATGTAATGTGCCCCTGATGAACATTGAACAACTAATATGCGCAGTGGTGAAACACAAAGTCATTGGTCAAACACAATTAATGGCATAACACACCCCAACTACAGGTACAGCCGCCACCCCCTGAATCAGCACCGCCCTCCCAGCAGCCCCTCAGCCAGTGCTTAATTTGTGCTTGTTGTTTCCGGTGCGGACACTTAGTCTTGTGTCTCAAGCATTTACTGCGAGCAAAAGACACGTAGGGAAGACGGAGGAAGAGAAAAACGAAAAAGTGCCCGAAAAGGGAAAGCAGGAAGCTGACAGAGTGAGCTTAAGGGACAGGGAGTGGCTATAAATGGACTGAAGGGGCCCGAGGTGGCTTCAGGATTACGCTGCCTCAGTATTATGTGCTCGCACTTTTAATTTCAGCAACCGCATGTTTAAGAGGAGAGCTTTGAGCACCGGCACCTTTTTATTTACAAATTAAGCACTACCCTCAGAGTGTTTCCCGTGCCCGCTCACCCAGGAGGGTGGGCATCTCCTTCGCCCCAGGCACCTCAGACCCTGCCCCAGTCAGCCCTGCTGCCCTCAGTGAGGAGGCTATTGACCTCCTGAGATCCCTCTCTGTTGGGCAGTCAACCAGGGTCTAGCAGGGCATTTGCAACAAACAAATGCATACCTGGAGGGCATTCACTCTGGCATGGCGGCCCAACAGAGAGCATTCCAGGCTCTGGCCAACTCACAGATGGCAGCCACTGTCCCTGTCTCCAGCCTCCCCCTCCAACTTCCCCTACCCAGTCCCAATCCCCTCAACTCCAGCCTATCCCAAGCACACCTTTAGACCAGCATTCACCTAAATCAACATACAGACGTGGCTCAGGCAAACACAAGCACCACACTTCATCCCACAGGCACTCACTAAAGCACCATCCAGATGCAGACACACCAACATCCACTGCCTCCACTGTGCCCCCCTCCTCCTCCACCTCCCTCCCAATAGTGTCTCCACTCACACCTGCAGGCTCTACATCCTCATCCACTACCTCCATCACCAGCATGCCTATCACTACACGCCCCTCACTGGCAGTCACCACCCCCACATGCATGCAAACGTCCCGTGTCCTCTCCCACTGTGTCTATGACCCCTCCTCCCAAAGTACTCAAACGCAAGCACACAGACACCCAACAGCAATCCACCTCACAACAGCATCCAGCCCATGCACCTGCACCCAAACACACCAGACTGACACCTCCTACAACCACTCCCTCTTCCTCCACTCCCAAACCTTCACCCTCTTCCCGCCCCAGTGTCCCTAAGAAGCTTTTCCTCGCCACCATTGACCTATTCCCTCCCCCTCACCCCTGTCCTTCACTTCGGGTCAGGGTGGCCAGAACCCAGCCCAGCACCTCAGCCACCCAGTCCACGGCCACTGTGGTTTCTGCTGCTACTGCAGGTGTGAGAGGCTCCAAGGAGGCACCCGTCAACACAGCCAGTGTGCCAGCACCACCTGCCAAGGCCAAGAAGGGGCCACCACCTAGCAAGGGCAAGAAGGCGACACCAGCCAGGAAGTGGAAGGAGGCACCACCAGCCAGCAAGGGCAAGAAAAAAAAAACACCAGCTGGCAGAAGCAAGAAGGCACCACCATCTGCCAAGGGCAGGAAGGGGCACACAACACCAGCAATGACACTTCAGCCGTCCGAGGCTACAGGGAAGGGCTGGAGCCTCCCACCACCACTGACAGCACCGCTACCGGCACCGCGGATGGCACCGCCACCTGCACCGCGGCCAGCAGCACCACTGCCAACAGCAGTCGCCCCAGTGGGCAGCCGTCCAAGGCTGCAGGGGAAGGGCTAGAGCCTCCCACCACGACTGACAGCACCGCCACCTGCAGCGCAAATGCCATCCACTGAGCAGCCGTCACCACCGGCGAGCAGTGTGTAGTAGTGACTACATGGGCTGCAGTGCGTCCTGGCCTCTGCAACATCTGTCGGTGTGACAACCAGGTGAGAGATTGTGACCTTGCCCCATCCAGGATGTAGCACACTGGACACAAAGCCCCCTCCAGAACCAGTGGAAGAAGGCATCCACTCACACCCTCCTTAGCAGGATGAAGCACACTGGGCACAAAGCCCCTTCCAGAACCAGTGGAAGAAGGCATCCACTCGCCCCCTCCTTGGCAGGATGAAGCACACTGGGCACAAAGCCCCCTCCAGAACCAGTGGAAGAAGGCATCCACTCGCCCCCTCCTTGACAGGATGAAGCACACTGGACACAAAGCCCCCTCCAGAACCAGTGGAAGAAGGCATCCACTCACCACACCCTCCTTAGCAGGATGAAGCACACTGGGCACAAAGCCCCTTCCAGAACCAGTGGAAGAAGGCATCCACTCGCCCCCTCCTTGGCAGGATGAAGCACACTGGGCACAAAGCCCCCTCCAGAACCAGTGGAAGAAGGCATCCACTCGCCCCCTCCTTGGCAGGATGAAGCACACTGGGCACAAAGCCCCCTCCAGAACCAGTGGAAGAAGGCATCCACTCGCCCCCTCCTTGCCAGGATGAAGAACACTGGGTACAAAGCCCCCTTCAGAACCAGTGGAAGAAGGCATCCACTCGCCCCCTCCTTGGCAGGATGAAGCACACTGGGCACAAAGCCCTCTCCAGAACCAGTGGAGAAGCCATCCACTTGAGAGACTGTGGCTTTGCACTCCCCAGGACCAGGAAGTGGGCAAACCACCCACTTGAGAGACTGTGGCTTTGCACTCCCCAGGACCAAGCAGTGGGCATGGAGCCCCCTCCAGGCCAGTGGCGTTGTACCATCTTCCAGATGAGGTGCCCCCCCCCCCATTCCCTGTCCCCCTGAGGTGCTTGTGTTTTTTCGACCTGATGCCCCTGCAGTGTTCTCTCCATATTGAGGCAGGAGTCAAGTGTGGCCTTGGCCTATGTGTTGTGGCCCCGTGGGCCACGGACATTTTGGAGTGGGCATTTTCCCTTCCTTTGTATATATTGTACATACTGTTTATTGATTTAAGGACGTATTTATCTAAAACTGTACTATTACACTTATTTTACTCCATTCCTTTTGTCTTTGCGTTATTCCTGAGGGCTACGGGGTGTATATGTAATTTTGTTGCATCTGTTTTTGTGTATGGTGTTGGGGGTGGGGGTGTTGCGTGTCACTCCCTTTTTACACCTCCCTTGTGTGCTAGGTGCAGTACTCACCGTGGTCGTCTTCGCCGGCCTTCGTGTTCCTGGGGTATGAGAAGGTACACCAGCATTGGAAAAATGTGCAGTTTGGGCTCCACGGCGTTGTGGTTCTTCCTTGAGTGTCGATAGGTGAGTTGTTTCCCTTCAGTGTACTGTTTCCGCCGTGCTTTTGATGGCGTTGGTACCGCCGAGAAAAAGGTGGTGGATAGGCCTGTTGTAATGCTGTGGGCAGTACATTGTCTTCCGCCTAGAAGTTGGCGGTTAACGCTGTGGTGTTTGTTGCTACCGTCGTGATGGTCGGTGGGTTAAAGTGGCTGTCTGTGTTGGCAGTTTCCGCTGTGGTCATGATTCCATTTTTTTTCCCCCGCCGGCCTGTTGGCGGTATTACCGCCGCTTTATCACCGACCGCCAGGGTTGTAATGAGGGCCTATGTCTCCAACATTCACAGGAACATACGCATCCTTACGTGGGGACATTTTCTCAGAACATCAGCTGTTTTATTATAAAAACAATTCTCTGCCCGATACACATTAGAGGGAGATTTCAGCCAGATGACCAAGACTGCATGCCGATTGCCTTCGCTACATCTGCTAGCTTAGACTACTGGATTCCTGGCCTACATGGGGATGGTGGCTTCCTTGCTCAGGAACGGTGGATGATGTCTTCCCTGGGGGGAAATCTGAAGGGCGGATTAGGGCTTATCACGTTGTGCTCTAACATAGCTTAGGTAGGAACCACATATATTACACATATTAACAGTATGGTGGGACTGTTCTTGTGTTTCACTCCTTTTGTCACCATTTTGCTTCTAGCGTGTTTTATCATCCTACTTATTGCAATGCGTGCCATTTTATCTAAGATGCAGTTAATTCAATAAACCTTATTGAACCATTCTCTGCCTCTGTTTGTCTTTGCATATGTCAGACTAATGTAACTGAGAGAAAAGGATGAGATTTGATTGACCACGATTCCCCTGAGGAGTCATTTCTGTCATGCGCCCGGTTGTCACAATCATCCCTGCTCTTTGGCAGAGATGAGGCGCTGCTAGTTAGCAGGAAAACCCAGATTAGGCCAACAGTTGTCACATGGTGTGGGACTGGACTCAGTTCCTCACAATTCAGGTGATTCTGCCACCCGAATCCAGTAGACTCATTAGGATAATGAGAGCCTATGCAACATACCCATTTCTTTCCCACATTAAAGAGCTTGTGGTAATATTAACCATATTTTTCACATGTAACATATATATTTGCACATTACATTCTAAAGGAAGGCAAGACTAAGGTAAGTGAGAGAGGTGGAGTGTTGTGGCAGACAGTACAGATGTGTCATCCTGTGAATTATTGTTCAGTTCACTTATATATAAAAGTAGGTCGTTTAGTAAAGTGTTAGTGGGCCAAGTATGTTTGCGTATAGTGTAAATAGGTGTAAAGCAGCAGGTACTTTGAGACTACAGTGATGTATATTGAAGTGTTGTGTTGTGTTGTACAGTACTATCTTGTATAGTATGTTAAAGTGGAGGGAATTAGAGTGGACTGTTGTAGAGTGGAGAGGTAAAGTGTGGTAAACACTTTAGTAACCTGTTATAACTTAGAGTGTGATGTTATGAAGTGGACTACATTAACTGCTCGAAGTAACATAATAATTTCATTAAAGTACATTAGTGTATCAGGTATACATAAATATTAAACATTTTAAAACAAAATATGTGATAAACAGAAGTAGAGGTGAACCTAAAATTGCTTATTGTTTTATATGTTTCTCAGTCAAAAGTAACATTGTTAAGTAAGTGTGTTATCATTTACAACCTTTACAGGTCAAAATGATCATATTCTCAGGGTCATCATGAAACAATGGGAAGAAACAAAATCAATTGGATTGTCAAAAACACTCCATAGATGTGCATGATAAAGTATTCCGATATCTTTCCAATTGATCAGATATATGCAAAACCATACAACACAGCAATAATGAGAGTAAATTTATTTACATGTCATTAACTGTGTGAGGCACATAATGATATATCACTGAATGATAGAAGTTAAAATCTAAAATCAATATGTACAGAATTAAGGATGTAAAATTAAGAGGTAACTGTCTTGTAATGTTTTTGGCAGCCTGTGTTCAAAAGTAAGGGTGTTATCACATTCTATCCAACCTGTACCTTTTTAAGTAGATGGTATGGTTCGGTCTCTCCACAATGGAACATTTTAACAGTACTAATAAAGGTTTGGTCAGAAATAGAAATCTGTGAAAGTTTGAAATACATGTATTTATTTTTCTGTTATTCAAAGTGCACCTTTGAATCACTAAACTGTGATATGTTGTCACCATAGTTAAATGAAGAGTTGCAAGAAGTTGAGACTTACAGTTTGGACAAAAGTTTGATTGCATAGCTTTAGAGATTAGATTTGTAAATGGAATTGATCTACAGTCTACATTGTTTATATACAAATCTTTCAACATCTGTTAAAGATGTTGAATGAAAACTTTGGGAGCATTCATGTTTCCAAGATTAGCTGACATCAAAGAGGTAGGAATTTGTGTGAGACTTGTTAGCTATTTTTTGTAGAACAGCCTTACAAAATTCCTGAGAATCCTGCTGTTCACTAATAGAAAACTGAACATCACCTCTACACATATCTACCATATCTCTAATAACACTTGTAGAGTGGCATGTGTGGTTCCATGAGACAATTTGTTGATGAAGATTTGTCATGCTCTTGCAGAAAGGATGATGTAAATATTGCTTTATTAGTTATTTTAGTGACTGTAAATATAAAGGTAGATTGACAATGACATTCCTGTAGCAATTAAAGCTATTGTGGTTATTGATCGAAAATCCTGTAATTTCCATAGGTTTATTTTTCAATCTTTTTATTAAACAGTTGTTCAGCATACACTGCCAGGTTCAAACAATCAATATCTCGACTGGCGTTACGAGGAGAATAGCACAGCACGTTCTCAAGATCCCTTAAAGCCAAATAGCCATTAACGACATGCATTTGTGTAACAGTCTCATTGTGATACAATTCAAAATACGCTCTTAACCTCTTTATGAACATAACAATGGTCCCTCTTTCGCACCCCTTTATTTTCCTCTTTATGCACTATGTTGGCCCCATACTCTTTCCCACTTCTTTTGTCATTCCCAACACTGATAGATTACCTTCTCAGCCCGGCGGCACCTGTCCAGGTCTGCCTCCCACTCTGCCACTCTTGGAGAACAGTTTGTGCCACAGGCCCATGCTATGTTCCTTTTTGCCACTCCGGCCGCAAATATCAGCCATATCTTTTGGTATTTGGGCCACACTTCTTCCCGGTTATACACAGGACATGCCACTGCGCCTCCAACGCCACATAATAAGTGAAGTTTGATGTAATTTTTCTTTTGAAATATAGCTTAGGTTTTGTAAAACAAAAATGGGATATTCACCAAGATGAGGAGCACGTCCTTCGCAAACAAATGTATTGCTTGACACAAGTAATGTCAGCATGAATTTTCATATCATCAAAATTTATTGATAATATACAGTCCTGTATTTTCTTCAAACATAAGATAGAGCTACATATGTCATTTCCTCTTTGACTAGTGTAGATCCATTGTTAATTAGTTCATAATCCAAACTCAGCCCTAGTGATTTGTATACTATTAACGAGTAAGCCAAATAAAGATGGAAAGTGTTCTTGTCTAATATACAAACCTTTGGCAAGTAAAATGCTTGCAGTACCTTGAGAGATCTTTTTTGTGTTGTTTAAGGTTGTCAAATTTCACATAATAAATTCAATCTCTTCATTATTTGCATGTGTCAGACAGTCCACAACAAAACCCAATGATCCATTTACAAGTTCCTCTCCTACATTTAAATGGTGATGTAAAATAACACAACAGATTTTACACAAATGTAGTTCGTTCTCCAATCCTGGTGTACATGAGACAGGTTTACGCATACTTTGCAATTTGTTAGTTAAACTTTTGCTAACAGAGATGTTCAGCCAATGACTCTCTACTCTCTTTGCAAACGAGATGTAAAAAATATTATTTTTTTAAATGTAGCATTTCATTATCTATTTGAGCACATTCTTCTAGTTTTAGCATTAAACAAACAATGGGTTGTGACTGAGAAAGAAAATACCGCATTTCTTCAGCAGCTGAATGAAGGTAAGGGAACACAGTAGTTATAATTTGTTCCTTTAGCATAATCTCCGCTTCTTTTGTAATAATGCCAATGCAAATATCTTGTAATAGCTTGGCATATTCTTCATCATTAGCTTGCCTCATATTCAGTTTTAGTTCTCTCTATATAAAATGTAACCAAACTTTTCCATTTCATATGCTTCCCAAAATAATTCTGTGTTTAGCACTGCAACCGTTTTTGGGAAAGTGGGTCACCTTTTACGGGAATAGCTTGTAATAAATCTCCAATAAACAATGTAATGTTTCTCACCAAAGAGTACTTCATAAGATGTTCTCAGTACTACAGACATTAATGCAGACTTCATCTATATTCAAAACTTTTTTTTTTGTATCACTCTGCTAAGTTCTTGATATGAACAGTATTCAATTTAAAGCATTTCAATTTGTTACCATGTTCCACAGGTAGCAACAGTCTACTATGTAAAGTAATTGTTTTGATGTGATGTGCTGCTAATTCAGCTGGAGCAGTAACTGCACAAGATAAATTTGAATTTGTAACTTTAGGGACATCAGCAGTAATTACTATAATAACAAAGCTGGTCTCTGTTCCACTTTTCCTGCTTACATATAGAAATGTGGATTCAAAAGTACTACATGGACATATTCCATTTTATTGCGAAATTCATGGTCAACTGACTGTTTGATATCTTTGTACATTTGTGGCTGTTCTGAATTTAATTGGGAAACTAAGTAATACAACTTGAACCTCATTCATGGCACCCATAACTTGATTATGAATCACTGGTTGGCCAAGTGGGTTAGCAGTCCTGAAAGTGGAAGCATAATTAGTTGTTTCATCATTAATTGTATTTTCTTCGTCAATTTCTTGTTGCAACATTTGTACATGTCTGAAATTGAGGTATTGCAATTTCATTTTTATACAGCTGGAATGCATCATGATAGGAATCAAAGGGTCCTATAATGTCCTCTTCTTTCCACCATGGTTTAAATAGTTGTAGAAGTGCTAAATTGTATAATAATTTTTTCTCCTGTGTCACAACTCAGTTTGTGACAATTAGTAAGAGTAGGTTTTGAATGATGTATTAAACATGCATTGGTTCCTTGAACACAAAATAATTTTCTGCTATATTATTGTGATGTGTATAGAACTCAGCAACTCCATAGAACTAGAGGTTTCAAACAAAGGACTTCTGATTCAGTAAAATGTGCCCACCATACAAGGTTTCAAAATATCTTTATCAGAGGTATCAAATTGTTCAAGGTGCTTAATTTCAGGGAGGCTTTTGAGAACTCTTCGGCATGAAGATGACAATCTAAGATAAGCCACATGATTGCCCAGGATTTACCATATAAGCCTCAGGAACTCAAATGGTCACATGCTTCATAACTACTGACCTCTTGTTGAGCTAGCATTTGATGGATAAATCGGAATAATCTTTTACTTAAAAATTGCTCAGCAGATATTTCTTCCCAAAATTCCCTCATGTAAGTTTTTTTCTGCTTTTGTAACGTAGTAAATAATATAACGTGCAACTGCTGTAGCGTTACCTGCAACAGATTGTATACCCATGTTAGCATCCCATATATGTAGATTTATAGAGTTGTAGTCATTGATGTTTTGGGATGCTTGTGGTCTTCTAAGACTAAGGGACTCATTATGAGTCTGGTGGTCCATGGACCGCCAGACTCAATGTGGTAGGCGGACCACCGCAGAAGTGGCGGTCCACCCGCCATAATATGACCGTGGCAGAGATGCCACAGTGGAAACACCGCCACCGCCAGCCTGCCGCCACCAGGCAACCTGGCGGTGGGGGCATTTCAAACCAGACAGGGCAGCACTGCAAGCAGCACTGCTCTGCGGATTACGATTCCCATTCCGCCAGCCTTTTCTGGGTGGTTTACACTGCCAGGGAAAGGCTGGCGGAATGGGTGACTCTGTGTCCCCTGCACTGCCCATGCACTTGGCATGGACAGTGCAGGGGTCCCCATGCACAGCCCTGTTGTGCATTTCATTGCCCGTAAAGCGGGCGAAACCCCACTGGCCCTATTATGATTTTCCCGCTGGGCCGGCGGGCGGAAACAGTGTTTCTGCCTGCTGGCCCAGCGGGAAACAGGGCCTTCACATTGACGCCGGCTCCTACTGGAGCTGGCATCAATGTGACTGTGCCAAGGGTGCAGCAGCACCCGTCGCGCATTTCACTGCCCGAATGCAATGCAATGCGCGACGGGTGCTGCTGCACCCGCCGCACTGTCACATTGACTCCGGCTCCATTAGGAGCCGGAGTCAATGTGAAGGCCCTGTTTCCCGCTGGGCCAGCGGGAAAATCATAATAGGGCAGGTGGGGTTTCGCCACACTGGCGGTGAAGCAGGGGGTATGAGTACGACTCATAATGACCCCCTAAGTATTTTGGGTGATTTGCCAGTAACTGCATGTCTTGCAGATGACATGACATTGTCCACTCTTCATTTCTGTAGAAATGGTTTTGGAAATCCAAAGCGACATTTACAGTAATGTTCTGATTTGCAATATTTTCTTAAATGGTATTTACCACACTTATGTCATTTGAACCATAACATGTGCTTAAAACATTTCTTGTTTTGCTCTTTCTTGGGATGGGGCAAGTGACATAACATTCAATGAAATATAGAATGTCTTTATCAGAGTCGTATCCAAACCTCGGTACATTTTTAATCCACAGAAGCATGTGAATGTGTATGCACCTCTTGCTTGATACTGCTTTCTCCAAATGAAATCAAGTACCTTTCCAATGGGCTGTATAGTGTTTGTTACGTATTGAAGCATATCTTGAAATCTGTGGTTGAAATATCTGCAGACATTGGCAGAATCCAAAGAACATATTTCAGCGGGTGCTTTGCGCTTAATATCTGGAACGTTAGCATTTGCTTCAAGTAGAAATTTATGCAAGTCATAGATACTCAGCACAACTTAAAGTAATAAACCAAGTAGGTGTTCCTAAATTTCTGAGCATACATTTCAGTTCTCCAGGTCTTCGAAACCAATATTAATTTGTCCCTTGCTCATATACCGTGATGTTGATCAAGCTATATTCTAGATAACTGATGCAACTTTTCAACAAACTCCTGTGCTGCTATATTAGTAAAGGCAGTTCCAGTTCGCATCACTTGTGCAACAACATAAGAAGCGATTTGTTGTTTTCATGTTGTGCTGTGGAAATGTAAGCAATGTCTTGACGAAAACTTGGGTCCTCTGAATATAGTATTGTTGCTTCCATCCTCTTTATGTTATTTTTTTGCACTCCTCAGATAATTCTACAAAGGTTAGAATTTTTCTGCATGTTTATAAACATACCAAGCTACAGCACCTTTTCTAACAAAATAAAAAAAAAAAAATTGTTGTGAATTAAACTGATTCTGATATCCTTTTGCAACAAATATTTAACAGCTTTTTTGATGTATTTAATTTTGCACTAGTGATCCTATTTTTATTCTTCTTTTTTGCAACCATACACTCTCTTTCATATGAAAAATTTACGCACTGGGGATTTCAGTGGCTTGTGGGAAAGGAGATGATGGGAGTGTGTATTATCAGGGATGTGGAATTCCTATCGCCCGACGCCCGGGACACCTTGTTTGGGGTCAAGGGCAACAAGTTTTTATGTTTACTTTGTCCTTGGGACAAGTAGGCCCAACCCTCTGCAGCACAAACCCTTTGGCTGCCTGTTTACAGAGAGTGGAACTCTCTGCAGTTGAGGTAATGTGTTTCCAAAAAATAATGCTGTTCGAACTTGTATTTATGGTTCATTATTTGAAAGCCTTCATTATTAGGGTGAGTGCTGTAAATAAATGTTTTAAGGTCACACTTCACTACTGACGTTGGTTCCAGTACAAAAAAAAAAAAAACGTGTATACACATGTTTGAAAAGTTTAGGCTATGAGGCTAAGTATAATGCTCCCAGAATGCTCTCTGATTAGATGCAAATGAAGTGTCATTTAGTAAAATGTGTTGATGCATGCTAGTATTTCCCAAAAATATTTCTAATGGAAAATCAGTGTAACCATTTTCAACACGAATATGGGAAGCATGAAAATAAACAAACACTGACAAAGCCAACTGGTCTGACATATTTTTATAAGTCTTTTAGTTTCATCAATGCGTGTCTTGTTTTGACATGGCTTTTGTAACACTTTATTGTTGTGGGAGCTACCAGGCCCTCAACATTGTAACAAACACTGGCAAACACCCCCCCCCCCCCCCCCCCAAGTTTTTGAACTCTAAAAGCACACGTTGCCACCAGTGGCATAACAAAGGCCCCGCAGCTGCCCTCCAGGGGGCCCCTTCAGCACAGCACCTGCCCTGAGTGAGTCTGGAGAGGGGGCTCCTCCATGTTCTTTGCAAAGGGGCACCCTCCAGTTTTGTTACGTCACTGATTGCCACTGTAGTTCCTGACACTGAACAAAACTACTTTGTGTGCCAATATGCTCCTTGTGGAAGAGCAGAATGCGATCACTCACAGTAAAGCCAGCCGAAAGAGAGAGAAATAGAAGTTTAATAAAAACAAAATGTCTTTGTTAACACCAGACCTAATTAGGGACCAAGACCCACATGTAGGTAGCTTTTTGCATGTCGCAAACAGTGACTTTTGCTGTTTGCGACGTGCAAAAAGCACATTGCGATGCACAATCCCAGTTTTGCGATTCAGTAACCTGGTTACCGAATCGCATAACGGGTTTGCCACTCGCAATTAGGAAGGGGTGTTCCCTTCCTAATTGCGACTCGCAGTGCAATGTAGGATTGTTTTGTGACCGCGAACGCGGGCGCAAACCAATCGCAGTTTGCACCAATTTCAAATGGGTGCTAACACTTTCGCAAAACTGCCTGCTCTGAAAAAATGAAACAAAAACGTTTCATTTTTCGTTTTTGTAATGTATCTCGTTTTCCTTTAAGGAAGCAGTCACAGACATGGTGGTCTGCTGTCTCCAGCAGGCCACCATCCCTGTGAGAGCCGCTATTCGCAAGGGGGTCGCAAATTGCGACCCACCTCATGATTTTTCACTAGGTGAGCATTTGCGAAGCCCTTGTGAATCACAGATGGTGTCAGGGACACCATCCTACATTCGGATTTGCGACTCGCAATTTGCGGGTCGCAAATCTGAACCTACCTACATGTGGCCCCAAATTCTTAAAGAAAGTCACAAAAGTGCACCCATGGTATATGTCGTACCCCTATAAAATATTTGTGAACTGTATTTTAGCATGGGTTAATACGCATGTGTAGATTTGCTCATGTGAAAATCTATTGAGCATTTGCAAGTTCATTTTCCCTCCGGCCACTTTCTTCCCAACCCTGGAAGAAGTTCTAATTCTGCCATTGTCAGGAGTAAATGTCCAACCTTTTCTTATTATGGGAAAATATTAGAGAGAAGCTGGTGAAAATCTTTAAGACATGCAGGTTAGTAGGTTTGCAGACTCAAAGGCATTCCAGCCCTGGAACTATTGCTTACTGCTTCCTCCAGCCCCAGTATGCAGATCTGCAGAAAGGTGGCAAAATAAGGAAATTGCTACACTAGGGATTGAAACTGCAAGTATTCAAGCCCTACTATGGTAGTAGCCCTGGCATAATCAGAGAGGCTATTATCAGAGCTCTTACATAATGAGATTGCTGCCATAATTTGTCGCCACACTACATGGCACCAAAGGGACAAGTAGATCTTTTTACAGGACAAGTAGATTTGAGAAGCAACCTGTCCCCTGGACAAGTAGATATTTTAATAAATTCCACACCCCTGATTATACAGAATAAATGACCACCTGTCATACATAATAAGGATATTGAAGGTCATCTTGGATCTCCATAACCTTATAAAGGAACTCAGCCTTGGACCTCATTTCTCTCTGGGGTCAAACAACTCCTTAGTTTTTGTATTATCCTTATACCACAGAAAGTACTTTATTCCATATATTTATATTTACTGGCAAAACAAAGGTTAAAGTGCCATTATAGTTAGGTCTGGTAAATAGTAACATTTAAAAACCAAAAACACTGAAAACCACCCATTATACCTTGCTGAGCCTACTTGCGCCCTCACCATGCACTGCATTTGACATATTCCATCATTCATAATGTATTAAATGACATCATTGATGACACCCCTTATGACATCACAAATGTCATCATTGATGTCATCACTGACTACATCATCCAATGGATATGACATTTGCTATGAGCTTTTCATACTGGAAGATATTCAGCAGGATACAAGTAGACCTATTTTCTGTAACATCTGTAGTACTCCTGGCTGTATCCTTTCGCAACAAGCAGAACATGAAGCACATATGTGAAATCACCCACATTAAGTAGATATTATGCTATTCTTTACTAGTATTAAGGTGCATAAAGAAATGTAATGGCTCTGTAGTCACTAATGCCATCAGCAACTTATTAAACCTTGAATATCATTCAAAAACAGCATTTGGATATTATTTACCTTAATGAGATGTGTCTGTTAAATACCAAATATAACAAAGAATTTTAATTCATTAACTTCATTTCTACACATTAGCCAATTATGAGGCATACACTACAGGCTCTATAAGCACTCTCCTTAATATGTAAAAGTACCCAATGCATGTCCTTGAAATAAGTAGAATGGTGTGCACCCTTTTACAATGCTTGCAAACATAGCAGACTTGAAATGTCTGTAAGTTAGTCACCCATACATTACACATTCTACAACAATGTACATCTCATAATTTTCACTGAACCTTTGAAAATACAAATCTCCACTTTATATCTAGTCTTTATAGAAATTGTCTATAGCACTACATGACAACTCTTGAGTGCCAGCATATACAGACATACACAGGTACATAATGTATTGTGAGGGAGATGATTTAGTATTTCTCCCACATTTTTAGTAAAAGGCCTCGGAATTAAGGCACAGCCTGTTTGATAAGTATGACTGAAACTCACAGTGGTTGCGCTCAGACATTACCTTGCAATAATAAAGTATCGCTTGAACTTAATACTTCAGCGGTAGATAAACTGTGCATCGTATAGCTTTTACCAATATGGAATGAGACTTGTTTCTAGTTCTACACTGTTTCTATTTTTGAGCAGTAGATTTACTGATGTCACTAGTGATTTCATCAGTAATGTAATCAATGGCGTCATTTAACATGTCATAAGTGATGTATACGGGAGGTCAGAAGCAGTGCGTAATGGGAGATGCAAGTTATAGTTAACTCACTAAAGTATAACTGGTGAATTTCAGTGTTTCGTTTTTTTTTTTTTAAGTATTACAAGACAATAATGTCACTTTAACCTTTGATTTTTCAATAAATATCTAGGTTTCTTTTAAATGTAATCTAAAATTGTATTACCTATATCATCACTTTAACTTTTGGTATTGTTCAGTGAATTTTTTTTTTTTTTCTTAAACATAAAGTAAGATCTTATCACTATACTTTACAATAATACTTTATACTTTAAACTTTGTATTTTTTTGTTCAGTGAATTTCTGGGGTTTTTGTTCATATTCACCAAACTTTCTCAATGAGCATAACTTTAGGCACTGCATGGCAAGGGGTTGGTTGCAGGACCTAGCACCAAGCTCTGTGGCCAGCCTCCCCTGCGCACAACATTAGCCATGTATAGAGTGGGGTTGGCCGCAAGGCCTGGCCTGTGGCCAACCCCAAGCCATGAAGTAAAGCTTGCGCAGTCTTGTGGCCAACCTGCATGGTAGAGCAACCGCCTACAGACTCCCACACCACATTTTTCTTTTCAGAGTACCCTGTTACTCCTGCTGTACATTAGCTGAAGCTCCCACATTGGTACTGCAAGACCACTCAAGCTTCACTTGCTGATGCATGCATGATCACACTGTACCACGGCTCCCACCGGACCTAACTATAATGTCTCTGTAATGTTTGCTTTTTCACTGAATTCCTGATGTTTTTGAAATTCTATTTCCTAACTATAACGTCCGTGTAATGTTTGCTTTTTCAGTGAATTCCTAAGGTTTTTTTTAATTCTTTTTCCTAACTATAACCTCCCTGAAACCTTTGTTTTTTTCAGTGAATATATATATATATATATATATATACACACATGTGTGCAGCATATAAATGTGGTCCAATAAACAAGTTATTTAGTGCAACTATACTAATAAATGTGTATTCACACATTTATTACTACTATTACTATAGTGCAAAGGCCAAAGTTGAATTGATTACCACACTACAGCAAAAGTGACAAAAGAAAAATACATTTACTGCCTCAAACTTTGAAAGTAACAATTACAAAGAAACACCTCTTATTATAGTTAGGAAACCTCTTCTGTGTGATTTTACCATGCTGCACAAAGTTAACCTCTTGCATCCTGGTTTTGAGTAAATACCCTTTGTTAAAACAAATACACATGAAAGACTGTCACGGCATAAACCATATATGCATATCTGAAGAGTATATTATGCCATTTATTACCACTGTTTTAAACTAAAGAGGTTACATCAGCTGGTTCCTACTTAAACCCTCCTTTTCAAAACAATAAGAAAATTAAAATCTATTGTTTTTTTCCCAAAATTTCCTTCTTAGCTTTCAAATAATTGCATTTATTTACACCGACAGGTACAGAATACTCTATGGTCAAAGAGGGAGGTATACTGTGAATTTCATTTCCCAATCCTTTTTTAATTATACAACAGCAGTTGCCCTACTTTTGGTTTAAAAAAAAAACAATTCCTGAATGCTTATTGCCAAACTGGTGGTGACTGTAGCTGAAAAGAAAGGAGTCAGGGAAGCCTCATGTAGCGCGCACCAAAGGAAGGGACAGACAGCTAAAGAAGCAAATTGGCAAAACCAATAGTTCTGACCTATGTTGTACTTGGTACAATATTTTGATGTATTTTTGCTAGCATTTATAACATGAATCAAAAGAATAAAAGTAAAAAAGGGAAAATTGTGCTGCCTAAATATGACATGTATATGCTTACAGTAAATATATATATATATAGTAAAACAGAGAGAGCACTACAACATGTGATGTGGGCTGTGATTCATTTGTTGACTATAACTAGGTTGCAATCTCAATTAGTAACAGAACAAAAGATCCCTATGGAGGAAGTGTAAGCCTCAATTTCCGTGGCTATATATAAAAGAACATGGTGGTTTAACCTTGGATAGAAACAAAATGTAGTCAATATATTCCCAAAATTACAATTTAAAGAATGTCTTATATTTATTTTGACAAACCAATTGAGAAATAGAGTGCTCCAAATAGTGTTGTGGTGCAGTGCAAGTGAAAAGGTGAGTATAAAGTGTGCAAGTGCCATACAAAAAGCGAATATATAAAAGTGACTGATAAGGCTAAATTGATGTTGTACAACACTCAGTGTAGAAGTGTTGCTATCCTAAATCAATTAAAAACAGTCCACTGAAATAGTTGTCAACTTTCGACCTCTCAAAAAGATTATTTAAATAAGGGTCATCATCAGGACAGAAGGAAAAGATGGAAGCACCTGGAAGTGAAAGAATCGAGGTTCAATATTTTATGTGAATTCTTTAGGAGCTAAAACATAACTCTGCATGTATAGTTTTATTCTAATGTACCAAAGAATTACAACAATAATTGACACAATTGAATTATGTGGCGTAAAGGGGAGTCACTTGGAACCATCACTGATGGTGTGTGCCTCTGTAGTGATATTTGTGTTTTGACCACTGACTTCGTATCGCACCACTTTGCACTTGGCTTAGCTTTCCACTGTCACATTAGTGGTCACCAGTTACAGACTCCTTTTTGTATTCAGTTTAGCCTTAGCTGCACTGCCACGTTAAAGGTGCAAGTAGTTTTCTGTACAAAACATGTTATGCAATGTGGTTTCTATTCTGCATGTTCTTTTCTCATCGAAGGGCTAGGACATAACGTGGAGGAGTCAGTTAGCAAGATAAGAATGTACTGGACTGATGTTTATGGTACAGCAGGGAACGGTTTCGTTTTGGGAAAGACACCTTGGGATTTTGGCCAAGTTCCGACATGTTTCTTTCAAAGCTCACCTAAAATAGCAAGCATTTTTTAATACTTCTTCCCCAGCGGGAGGGGTTTTTCCAGAAAGCTCCTTCCTCATTGTTTAATATATATAAGAGACCCAGGTCGACAATGGGAGATTCAGAGACCTCAATCAGGATTTAGACGTTGAATGCCTGATATATTTCCCCTGAGGGTAGAGATCTCTCTTTCTCGTTGCGGTCCAACCGGCGTCAACAACTTGCTGGCAGGAGAAAGATGAAGCACCAGACAGGCCCCACTGTGATGCATTTTTATAAATGATTTGCTTTGCATGGTGTATGAATATATATACACATGTATCAATATAGGTGTTTGTATCCTTGCATGCATATATTTGCTGTTTATAGAATAAAGATTCTTTGTACATGGTCTTACTTCATTGCTGCACATTTTAAAAGTACACTTTCAGCTATACAGGGCTTCCTTCACGAGCCTTGCAAAAAGATATATTAAAGGTCTTCTTCAGATTAAGCAGTGCATTCAAGAGAATCTTTTCGACTCCTCTCAGTGTGTGTATTTTAGCTCAGTCAGCAGTAAAGCAGAACAGACTCTTGGTCAGTAAGCTGTGTGCAGATAAAATAATACCGTAAATATCCAATAGGATAATGCATGACTTAATATATTGACAAATTTAGATAGGATTTTTTTTTTGCCTAAAGTTATATATAAATACAGTATATTAATACAATCACGACTTCAGCAGTGCATGGTGGGTGTGGGCCGCTGGGCCTGACCTGCGGCCAACACCCCAACATGCACCCAACCATGAAGGGTTATGGTGTGAGAGAGTGGGTGAGTTCCACCACACCCCCCGGGCTTCGGATCAGCGGGTACCCATGGATCCGCATCCCTAGATATACACATTTCTTTTTCCTTTACTAACTTCAAAACTACTGAACAGATTTACACTAAATAACAAAAAGGGCTTATTCTGGACCAAAAGCTAGCTCTCTGCCAAATTTTATCGTCCCCCAGTTTTACAAATCACCCCAAACCTTTCCACATAGCAGCTAAAGTGACTGGTGTACTAATTTTGAACGTTTTGTGATGATTTGTCAAACAGTGCCAAAGTTATAGGCAAAACAAAAAATGCTTTTCCTATAGAAACTAGGTACTAACTATAACTACCTACTGCCAGTAAGATACATACACACACATATATTTTTTAATCCTAAACAACCTTTTCGAACATTTAATTGGCAGCTTATCTTATACTGTGAGTGATATAATTTTAAAACAATTCCTGGCATATGCGCAGTGTGTGCAGTATATGCGTAGAGTGCAGAAGACATTGTGATGTGAAAGGGCTAATTAGGTTAGGCAGTGTTGATGAGTGAAAATGCATGCATAAAACCAATGTACCATGCTGAGATAGTAGAAGACAGGTCTCGAAAAATCTACTCGCTATGGCGAGTCATATTTTATCAGTTTGAGCTATTTTTAGGACCTACTTACCCCTTCTGGCGAGTTGACAAAGAACAGGTGTTCTGTTCAGTCAGAAAGTGGAGGAGCAAAAAAGATGCATTTAAATTTTGTTTTTGTCACATTTGTTCCGTGTTCAGAGATAGAGGTCAAAAGTCAGTTTGTCTTACAAGCAATTTCCTTCTCATCCAGGATTTTGTCAGGTTTTTCCTAACACACAACATATAAATAGCCAAGTCAACTGCACAAACATTTCCAAAATATATTTCAGTAGTTGTGGCAGCTCACTGTTTGTACTTCTGTGTGATGAAAAAAAATATTTTAATAGGATGAAAACAAATCAGAACACTTTGCTTGGTTATGTGCAAAGAATAAATATGTTTTCTGAAACTTAATTTTCACAGATTGTTAATACATTATATAGATTTATCAATACAGCTACAAGTTACTGGGGAGGTTTTTGTACATTTCTTGGAAATGTACAGTCTGTAAATGAAAGTGTGCAACCACATCATGCACTAGTAATGTATTTATTAAAAGTGAGTGTTTAACCATAAACTGAGAAACACTCCTGCCCTCATCGGCAATGCTATTGGTAAACTAAGAGGCACGTAATGAATCATGTATTCCCTATATGTGGGCTAGATTCTTTTTGTAAATGGAGCAAACATTTAGTCTATTAAATCAAACAAAAAACTTTTTTTGTACAGCAGAAACACTGAGTTCACATATTTGAAGATACACTCATGCATGACACTGAAGAAAAAGGCAACACTATAAACTAAAATATTTGACTAGAAACACCCAATTTGAGATCAGTTTACGGGTCAAGTACGTTACAGTTATGGCCAGTAGATTATTCAAGATACTCGAACTGCAGGTCTAGTAACATTTTTATGATTTTTCTAGGCCTGTAACATAGACGCAACTCTCTGCAAACATGCTGTATTTACGGTACCAGACCTTGGAATGTGGATCATGGGAGACATACTGTTGAGGTTGTATTGACCCTGAATGAGCTTAGGAGCATTTGAAAGCCATGGGAGGATGACTGAATGGCACTAGTGACAGAAAGGTGCAAAATGCAGCTGGAGGAGTTGAAAGAATAATGAGTTACAGGGATGTGGAATTCCTATCGCCCGACGCCCGGGACACCTTGTTTGGGGTCAAGGGCAACAAGTTTTTATGTTTACTTTGTCCTTGGGACAAGTAGGCCCAACCCTCTGCAGCACAAACCCTTTGGCTGCCTGTTTACAGAGAGTGGAACTCTCTGCAGTTGAGGTAATGTGTTTCCAAAAAATAATGCTGTTCGAACTTGTATTTATGGTTCATTATTTGAAAGCCTTCATTATTAGGGTGAGTGCTGTAAATAAATGTTTTAAGGTCACACTTCACTACTGACGTTGGTTCCAGTACAAAAAAAAAAAAAACGTGTATACACATGTTTGAAAAGTTTAGGCTATGAGGCTAAGTATAATGCTCCCAGAATGCTCTCTGATTAGATGCAAATGAAGTGTCATTTAGTAAAATGTGTTGATGCATGCTAGTATTTCCCAAAAATATTTCTAATGGAAAATCAGTGTAACCATTTTCAACACGAATATGGGAAGCATGAAAATAAACAAACACTGACAAAGCCAACTGGTCTGACATATTTTTATAAGTCTTTTAGTTTCATCAATGCGTGTCTTGTTTTGACATGGCTTTTGTAACACTTTATTGTTGTGGGAGCTACCAGGCCCTCAACATTGTAACAAACACTGGCAAACACCCCCCCCCCCCCCCCCAAGTTTTTGAACTCTAAAAGCACACGTTGCCACCAGTGGCATAACAAAGGCCCCGCAGCTGCCCTCCAGGGGGCCCCTTCAGCACAGCACCTGCCCTGAGTGAGTCTGGAGAGGGGGCTCCTCCATGTTCTTTGCAAAGGGGCACCCTCCAGTTTTGTTACGTCACTGATTGCCACTGTAGTTCCTGACACTGAACAAAACTACTTTGTGTGCCAATATGCTCCTTGTGGAAGAGCAGAATGCGATCACTCACAGTAAAGCCAGCCGAAAGAGAGAGAAATAGAAGTTTAATAAAAACAAAATGTCTTTGTTAACACCAGACCTAATTAGGGACCAAGACCCACATGTAGGTAGCTTTTTGCATGTCGCAAACAGTGACTTTTGCTGTTTGCGACGTGCAAAAAGCACATTGCGATGCACAATCCCAGTTTTGCGATTCAGTAACCTGGTTACCGAATCGCATAACGGGTTTGCCACTCGCAATTAGGAAGGGGTGTTCCCTTCCTAATTGCGACTCGCAGTGCAATGTAGGATTGTTTTGTGACCGCGAACGCGGGCGCAAACCAATCGCAGTTTGCACCAATTTCAAATGGGTGCTAACACTTTCGCAAAACTGCCTGCTCTGAAAAAATGAAACAAAAACGTTTCATTTTTCGTTTTTGTAATGTATCTCGTTTTCCTTTAAGGAAGCAGTCACAGACATGGTGGTCTGCTGTCTCCAGCAGGCCACCATCCCTGTGAGAGCCGCTATTCGCAAGGGGGTCGCAAATTGCGACCCACCTCATGATTTTTCACTAGGTGAGCATTTGCGAAGCCCTTGTGAATCACAGATGGTGTCAGGGACACCATCCTACATTCGGATTTGCGACTCGCAATTTGCGGGTCGCAAATCTGAACCTACCTACATGTGGCCCCAAATTCTTAAAGAAAGTCACAAAAGTGCACCCATGGTATATGTCGTACCCCTATAAAATATTTGTGAACTGTATTTTAGCATGGGTTAATACGCATGTGTAGATTTGCTCATGTGAAAATCTATTGAGCATTTGCAAGTTCATTTTCCCTCCGGCCACTTTCTTCCCAACCCTGGAAGAAGTTCTAATTCTGCCATTGTCAGGAGTAAATGTCCAACCTTTTCTTATTATGGGAAAATATTAGAGAGAAGCTGGTGAAAATCTTTAAGACATGCAGGTTAGTAGGTTTGCAGACTCAAAGGCATTCCAGCCCTGGAACTATTGCTTACTGCTTCCTCCAGCCCCAGTATGCAGATCTGCAGAAAGGTGGCAAAATAAGGAAATTGCTACACTAGGGATTGAAACTGCAAGTATTCAAGCCCTACTATGGTAGTAGCCCTGGCATAATCAGAGAGGCTATTATCAGAGCTCTTACATAATGAGATTGCTGCCATAATTTGTCGCCACACTACATGGCACCAAAGGGACAAGTAGATCTTTTTACAGGACAAGTAGATTTGAGAAGCAACCTGTCCCCTGGACAAGTAGATATTTTAATAAATTCCACACCCCTGAGTTAGAGCAAACACTGACAACACCACAAGAACAACGGGTGCAGGAAAGGAACATGCTGCTGTGTAAGCCAACTTTTAGTGTATAAACAGAGGTTTGCAGATCACTTGAGTAAGCTCACAGATGGAGTCGTGCAGATCTGTCGTTGTGCCCACAGCCGCTGCCCCAGCGTTCCAACGGAGGGAGAAAGAGAGGGGTCAGAGTGGGCTTCCCAGTGTTAAAAGTTAAGTTCCAGGGGTCAAAAGGCCATATTCTCCTGGCATATATTGACATGTAGAACTATTATTGAGCTTTTTTATTTAATGTATTGTGATTTCAAGACTGTTCCTTTCCTATACTGTACTTACAATGCAATATACATATACAGTTAGCCATTCTGCTACAATTGTATCCAACATTGCCAATATATGTGCTTCTTATTAAAGTCATATTTTATTAGTTACATGTGTGTTGCTCCTTATTGAGTGTCCTTATTGATTTGCACGCGATTGATGTTGCTTGGGGTGGTTGCTAGCAGCCAGTCCAACACACTTTGCTTTCAATCACTGGCTGGGACCTTGTAGCACTATACATGTATGTCACTATTACTCACTATGCCAGACAGAACTCAGTCCTGTGACTGACTGGTTAGACACGCACACACACATATGCAGGTATTGCGTTAACCAACGGTACTTTCACAACATAAAAAAAACAGTGCATTTCACACCAATTACTTTTACTTCCATTTCGTTCTCATTTAAGAGTATTAATTATATACCTAAAGAAGAAAGGCCAACCAAATAGTTGCAGAATATATTGTGGTAGCTACGTTTCCAAGTCTGCCGCCCAGAGCACTCAGGATCACAGTTTTAGCCATGCCAAGTGCCATGCATATTGTGTTCGAATAATAGATATTGAAAAAGTCTCCTCATCCCCATAAGTGCCAGAAATTATCACGCAAATGCAGGACTGTTGGCAGAGTTAGAAAAGTCAGCTGAGAAAGTAAAATAAAGTAGACTCAAGCCCAGCCGGCTCTGGGTTATAACACGCGGTCTAAGACATCTTGAGTTATAGCACTATATCAAAAAAGCTCCCTCCTCTTCAATAACCTAGTCTGTTTCCCTGGCGACTGCGCTGCCAGCCCACCTTTTCATTGCACACGGACTGCGGTCGCTGTTTGCGGATCTTCAGCATGCTCCCTACCTTCTGAAAGCCAAAAGTATTTATTTTCAGATGTTCAATTTGTTCAAAACCAGCTTTGTAACCCTTAAATAGGGCTCCAGATAGAAGTAGCTGTAAGATTTTGCTGGGCCCATAAGCAGGTGGTTTTTCATTGACAGGGGGTAGGAAGAGATGGGGACTGTGCATGCACTGAAATTTCAGTATATGCTGGCCAAAGGCAGCTTTTCTCTCAATGCGTTATTATAACTTAAATATATGACAATTAGCTTACTTGCATGGCTATACAGTATTTCTTTAATGCGATGTGCTGCTTCGGGGAAAAGTATGAAATTGGACCTGTCATGGGTTAAGTCTAGTGGCTTTCTCTAAGCTACGTTGAGGCCGAGGGCATGTCCCATTCTTAATTTGGTCTTGGACATGGGGCTGAGCAGGGATGCATTTCGTGTCTTGCATTGTTGGTCACAAATGTGAGCTACAGGTCTTTATGCTTGATATGTGTTTAATAATAGCCCTACTTTAAAATGTGCAGCAGCAGCTCCTTCACCTACATCACAGCAAAGAACTGGAACAACCTGTCCCTATACCTCAGACAAAGTTCATCGCTCACCATCTTCAGGAAGAACCTCAAGATGTGGCTCTTCGGATGAGGCTCCACCAACCCCCCACCTTGCGCCTTGAGAACCTCACAGGTGAATAGCCGCGCCTTACAAAAACTGATTGATTAACTGATGCAGCTGCAGGTCAATCCTGCACAACTGCTGCTGTGTTTTTAGGTAAAAGTTAATTTCAACAGCAAGGTCTAAGGTATTATAGCCTAAGCTGCTGTCTTATCCAGGTGATTGGTTGACACCTGTTCGGTATAAGTCAATAAGGACGCTCAATGAAGGACCACACGCCAATTATGAATACAACTTAGCTTTACTAGAATTTCAGGTAAATGTATGCATTTAGCACATCAACAATAGTAGAATAAGAATAGCAATGAAAAGCATCTATTTATATATGAGTACACTACAAAGAGCATCTATGCATATATAAGCAAAGAGTTCATTGACAGATATAAGCTTTGATTAACTGTAAACCAAAATGCATCACACTAGCGCCTTGAGACCCTCACGGGTGAGTAGCGCGCTCTATAAATGCCTTGATTGATTGATTGACACTATGATGTTCAGGAAGCAAAATATAAATGAGTTGAATACTTCAGATAAGCTTTGATTTACTGCACACCAAAATGCATGTTTCAATTACTGCAGCAGGCTCACACTACGATGTTCAGATAGCAAAATATAAACGAGCTGAATACTTCAGATTATAAACACTGTGCAAGCATAATAATCAATCATAATAATAGAGCAGAGAAACAAAGGCCTTTCATCCCTGTGTGGAACTTAACTTAGTTCACGAAATACTGTGAAGCCCTCTACCGCCCACTTGGACCTCTCCCCCTCTCAAGCATCACAGTCTCTGAACAGCAAACAGGGAAGGCAGCACTGGGTCTGAAGATGGCAGCTTTCACAACCCCATCTGCGAGCTTCAAATCCCTCACCCGCACTTCAGTGCTTAAATAACTCGAAGCTTGGATTCTCTCTCTTTCTGGCAGTTTCTAGCTATATTATCAGCACTTGTCTCTTGGCTGCTCTGCCCTTCCCCAGCCTTTGTTTTCATTCCATCTTCTCCCTGCACTCTTGTTCTCAAGGTTGAGACGGAGTTTCCTACATAAACAAGCTTGAAAATAACATCATGAACTTTTCCACGTTGTCCTGGGGTTTCAGCAGGCATCACGCTCATCTACACTTCTCAAGCTAATTAACCCTTCGCACCACAAGGTCTTCCGCACCTTTCCCTATACTGATCAGCTGCCATGTGTAACATCCCCAGCAAGGCAATGTGGTCAACAACCCATGTAAAAACGAAGAACACAAGCACCACGATGAAACATGCTATTGTCGCGGTTCTCAACGGTCTTACCCTCGCAGCGGAGAGGAACGGTCCTTGTTTCGACGGGTTCTGCTCTGGCCGAGGTAGGGGCGACCCCTTCCGGTAGCCACGGTGCTGTTTGGTATGAGCGAACCACTACAGTCCGTGCCCTCCAGAAGGAGTCCCAGAGGAAAAACCCCAGTAGGGTAAAAAACCTCCACAGGAACTCCCTGAAACGAAAGAAGGACACCAGGGTATTAGGACCGCAATTCAGGAAGGCAGGAAAACAAAGCAAATCAGGAACAGACAGGATTCGCAGAAGGATATCAAATAGGAGCGTGACTATCACCAAGGAGTGTTGCAACACAATGAACAGGCAGTTGGAATCCCCTTAAATACCCCTGGACAGGAAACAGGAAACAGGAAGTAGAACACCGCCATCTTGGATTGGGGAAAAGAAAACAGTAATGAATTAGGTATGTGTGTTAGACAATGCATGCTGGGTAGAGAGGAAGTGGTAAGCATGCTGGGAAGAGAAAAAAGGCAAGTATAAAGAACCCCCAGTGTAAGGGTTCGGTTTGTCCTAGGAACATCGGTAAGTGGTGGTGGGCAGGTGAATACATGCAAGAGAAATAAATGTTAAGCGCATAATGCGCTGTGTGCGGCCATGCCTGAAACCCCCTCGGGGTTTCAGGCTCTGCCGCGTCTGCCTTTAAGGCAGAACTTGAAAAAGGGGGAACGGCGAGCGCCGTGACCCCCAGACCGGCTCCCTGGAGCCTTTATGGCCCTCGCCGGAGCGACCCCCGCGACCTGGGTGTCTGCCTCTGCGTCTACCGCGGCCCGGGCGTCGGCCGCGGCAAAATTAACGTGCCGCGCCGCGGCAACCTGAGCCCGCGGCCGCAGCGAGCGCTGCGGTGTAACAGCTATTGGCTTAAAAACGTCATGATTGACTGGACATGTCATACTTGTTTGGATTACTTTTGGTAAAGTACGCAGAACCTGTTGTATTATGGTATAGTGCTGCTGGACAGACAGTGGCATTAGAGAAACGTTCTACTGTTTACAGTGCTAATGAGTCATATATGTCCTGATTTGTAAACAGATCGTGCTAAGAGCCACAACAAACATTTCCCCATTATCAATTAAGAATAAGCTAAAAAGTCCCAGAAAGCAAAATTAACGAGCTTGTTCGAAAAGGGATGTAGTTAACTGACTTGCGTAGGTACTCCTGGAGCAGTTAGTGTTCCCGACTATAATTGCTGGACAACGTGACAATATCTGAAATGTATCTCCTTACATGGATATGACTGTTTTGTTCAACTAGAGACAGCACCACAAAGAGGTGCTGAACTCTCACACATTAATACCCTGAAAACATGGAAATGTAACGCACAATCAAAGTGAAAACTTGGCAGATTGCATAGTATCTTGGTACACTTTAACCGCTGACGATACTTGAATTAGAGTCCGAACCTGACAGATTATAATTCTATCCGCACATCACCTGCTCTAAGGGTGGTGGCTGGACTGCATGCGCATAGACCCGTTGAAAGCAGTCGGCCAACCGCGCCGGCTCTACAGCGGCTGGACCACGTCTTCCGGTGCAGCAGTAAGGTCCCTTCCGGGGCTGCCAGCATTGGGAGGTTTGTTAGTGATGGCTGGGCCGTCTCTTTCGGGGCGGGCTAATTCGTTTATCCAATAGCAAGTATCTCCGAGAAGTACAGCAGCTCAACGCCTTCTAGGACCGCCCCAAGGCTCGTCAATCAGTTTTAAAGCCTGCATTCTGAGGGCTCTTGGGGTCTTTATTCAAGTGATTTCGGGAATATAGTAGAGGCAAGCTGATATATAGGATTTTCTGACTGAAGGTAAGACCTGGGTCTGAGACACCTTCGGGCTGTGGTGGGCTGACAATCAGGCGTGTAAGGTTGGGAAAACTGAGGTGTAAATGTTGCTGTCATCTCCCGCGAAACTGGAAAGGGCGCGAAAGGCTGGTTTGGCGCGCAGGTTTCTGCTGCAGTCTAATTGAAGTATGTAGACAGCGGACTCTGCCTCTTCTCACGCTTGTCTCTTACAGGATACGCAACACACGCGATTGTTTCCGTTCATTTAGGCTTTTCTATTTATTCTGCTGTTGCCCAATCTGTATATTTTAGATTAAATACCCTGTTCATGCACAGTTGCATACGTACACGTGGGACTTTTAATTGATGTAGAGACTGCATCATAACAGAAACGTAGAGCTTTAAGCAGGATCTAAAAAGAAAACCTACCGTTTGAAATTGACTGTGTATAGTGGTTTTCAGGATCCTGGACGTGCTTTTCATCCAGGTGTGGTTTCTACCTCTGTTATACGGATTTATCCTCTTTCATTCTGTCGTTATTTAGTTCCCTTTCCTTCATTGCTGTCTTTTCATCTCCAGCTTTCACAACCCCACGATTTTGTCACTGTAGTCCTATTTTCCCTTTACACATTCTCAATTATTTAGTTTATAATTATAGTGGGTACGTGGGCATCCAATAACAGCTCTTAAAACGGCTGTGAATTAAAAGAAGACATTTAATTCAAATAAACTTATTTGTGGAGCCCACTAACCTCCACCCTGCAGTCCTTGATCCTGATCTTCAACTGACATTAGCCAGAGACCTAGAAACAGAACATATAGAACTGATAGGACCCGCGAGGAATACAACAGGAGAGCCGTCATTACACATTTTTTTAAAAAAAGCTCATTAACTGATACCTAAACTTACAAAGGCCTAACATAATAATACAAACGTACCATTCCTTTTACAAACAAAAACAACAAAACATTAAGTCATCATCATGTGAATGTACTGTTTTTTTTAATGTCATCGCATTATAACATCACTTGCTTCACAATTTTGGTGTGCAACTAGTGTTATCCTGAGACCGCTCCAATCTTGTGGTCTGCTTAAAGATATTCCTTCAGTGGTAACAAGCTACTACTACCTTTATTGTGAGCAGAATAATAACAGAATACTGTGCAATAACTCTCCCGTTCTAACCAGCTTTTTAAATTATATTTGTCTGAAACGTATATAGTGGTACTAAATTAATCTTTTCCCCACTACCTGCCCACCCACAAGTTTGAAAAAATGTCAACTTGCGTGCATACCCTTGAATCTTCCTTTACAATTGAGTTTAGTTTTTCATCTTTTAGACTTTTGTTTATTTATTTTATCCAACATCACACAAGAAGCATTATCAGTGTTATTTTGTAAGAATTTACGTGTACTGTTATGACAATATAGCATTTTATTCCGTGCTTGACTCTAGACTGAACTTTCAACACACATTCTTTATTATCTTCAGTAGGAGTTATTTTTGTTCAGTTACGAACTAAATCATTATGAAACTTCCTCCCTCTTGATAAAACAAAAGTGATACATTTGTTGAGCTGTGTGGAGAGTTATGATATCCCCAAATTTGTTCCTCACAAAATCATCTCTGGTAACTCCAAACATTAAAGATGTTTGTATAGTTTCTTTAAGCAACTTTTTACTTTCTCCATAGCCCCTTTTAGGTTGGGACTAATCGAGGAGACTATGTAATGCTTAATTCCTTTGTTCTTTCAAAAAGTTTTGATTGTCTGACACTAGTTCCACGCCATTATCAGTTTTGAGTTCCAAGGGTGAAACATGAATTGCAAAAATGTCAAGCCAAAAAGTCAATAGCTAATTGTGTACTTGTTTCCTCTACAAACTCAAAATAACCCCATTTGGAGAAGTAATCAAGGAGTACTATTAAATAACGCATATTGTAAGGCCAGGCAGTTAAAGGTCCAGCAAAATCAAGAGTCAGTGTATTCCGAGCATTATCTGGAAAAGGAACTGGGAAAAAGGTGTATCCCTAATTTTACAGTGTTAGATAGTAAGCACGCTGCACACTTATCTACCACATCATTTACCTCTCTGTTCACAGCAGGTCATGAAAATGATTGCCTGAGTATTTTTATTTTTATTTTTTTGCAGAAGGAGTCTGGGAGCCCTGAATTTGCCAGCATTATGATTCTACATTTTAACCCTGTTGGTGGAACATACTAACCCATTCTTAGTAAAACGCCTGTTTCTTGGTTAATTCAGCAGATATTGTAAGATGGTTCACAAGTGGCCATCCAGCCTGTAGATAATGTATCACTTTCTTAATATTAAGTCCTGTTCACAAGCTTCATTTCATTCACTTTCCGTGACTGTGGCTTTACTTTTTTTTAGTTTTTTTTAGCAATCTCTGTTAATGAGACAACACATTCTTTTTCCAAGGTGCCTGAGAGAAACAGTCTGCAGGTACGTTGGCACCTCCAGCTATGTAACACATTTTTAGAAATGGGGTCTCTAGTTGGCAGAGGTATGCACCCTTGTTCAAATAGGGACCACAGTCCTAGTTGGTAAGTCACACACAATCAAAATTATCCTGTGCCCACCCTCTGGTAGCTTGGCACTGAACAGTCAGGCTTAACTTAGAAGGCAATGTGTAAAGTATTTGTGCAATAAATCATACGGTAACAGAGTGAAAACACCACAAAAATAAACACACAGGTTTAGAAAAATCGATATTTATCTGAATAAAATAAAGTCAAAACGCTGAAAATCCAATGTACACAAGCTGAGTAATTAATTTTTAAAGATTAAATTCTACTAAAGCGCCTAGAAACACAATAGCTCCATTTGGGGCTTTCACGGCGTGGTTGATGGAGTCGTTCCCAATAATCCGACACCGCCAGTGCTGGTCAGAGTCACACAGACCCCCAGGTACAGTACCTTTGGAAAACTGAGAACAAGGACTTCGCATGAAGTCAGAAAGAGGTGTCGCTGGAGTTAGTGTGGCGTCAGTCCCTTGCAGTATCCGAGGAGATGAGGCTTCGGTTCCGCGCTGTGAGGCGTCTGTTCCGTCCGGATGCCGGGGGAGATTATGCGGCGGCATCTGCAGTGCGCCAAACCTTTGTGCCCCGGCGGGGTTGGTGGCTCCAGTCCATCAGGACGTGATGTGTCAACTTCACAATGTTGCGAGGATCCTGAGTGACCTCAGCAAAGTCGTTGCAATGTTGGACTTGTGTCAAAGACCGTAGTTGTTGCGTGCAGAGGGGTGCACCGAGCTGGAGCAGGCTGCTGTGTCCCGGAAGTCGGAAACTAGCAAAAAGCTAGCTGGTGAAGTCTTTGTTGGCCCTGAGACTTCAAAACAGGAGGTAAGCTCAATCCAAGCCCTTGGAGAGCACCCTGTGCTGAGAAGGACTCTGCCTTCCCCAAGTCAGACGCCAGCAGGGCAACATCAGGGCAGCAGTCCTTCTCAGCAGAGCAGTCCAGATGCTGCCTTTGGGCTGCCAGGCAGTTCCTCTTGACAGGTTGTAGCTGTAGGTCCAGAAGTGTCTGAGTTGGTGGGGGTCAGAGACCCAGTTTATATACCCACCAATGCCTTTGAAGTGGGGGAGACCTCAGAGTGGTTTTGAAATGCACAAGTTCCCCTTTCGGTGCAGTCCTGTCTGCCAGGGTCCCAGTAAGGGGTTTGGCAGTCCATTTTGTGAGGGAAGGCCACTAGCCTTTGAAATGTAAGTGTCGGCCCTCCACTCTTCCAGCCCAGGAAGACCCATTCAATATGCAGATGAGTGTCCTGTGTTTGTGGTTGTTTGGGTGAAATGCACAAGGGAGCTGTCAACCAGCCCAGCCCAGACATTGATTGGAGATAGGCTCTAAGGCACAGATGGTTTTTAAGTGCAGCAAAAAGCTCACTTTCTAAAAGTGGCATTTCTAAAATAGTAATATAAAATCCAACCTCACCAATAAGCAGGGTTTTCTATCACCATTATGGCCATACTAAATATGCCAACAAAGAGAGGGATAGGGAGAATTAAAGTTCCAGTGTACGTTCTCCCAATAAGACTAATCGACAACAAATAGTACACTGTTCCATGAATCTAGGGGGACAGTTTTAAGTTCAGGAGCAAGAGCCCTCACACACCCAGATGGGTGTCATGCTTTATCATCGGGAAGCTACTCGTCAGACCGGCGGTGCAATATCTGACGGGCTCCCCTTTCGGGGGCTCTTTACCGGAGATCTTTTATTTATAAGGGTGGCTGCCGTTAGGATCGTGGAGGTCAGACACTCATTGTAGCAGGAGAGTGAAGAAAATTTAAAATTGATTAGCAACCCCAAAATAATCTTCTTTACTAGCTATATCAAGGGGTTGCGATCAAGGTTAAAAACATACAGAAAGTGGAGACTGAGGATAATGCTCAACCACTTTAGAAATGCCTGGAGATCTGGGAAATTGTCACCTGACCCCTAAGGTCTGGTCAACATGTTTCGCGTAATGTGGCCATGAAAGATCCTCTAACGCTTCATCAGGACCTACAATCAACTGAACTTCTCCTGACTGTATAAAAAGTGAAAAAGACACTATCTATTATAATTATGAAAAAGAGTAACAGTCACTTACATTTGTGTAAACTGTCTCGTCAAAAACTGAATAAAAAAAAGGTTGCCCTAGAAAATAATAAATACAATAAGAAAACAACAGACATGGTTAAATGACCATAACACCCGAGGTGAATCCGTGAGCTAAGTGATGTTTAACAAGTAAATAACACATCTGCTTACCATCCCTCTTCATGTGGGGAGCCCCTTGGGGAATAGCACGGTCCAGCCAGTCACTTCTGACAGGGGTTACATATCATGAAAAGGGTTAATGCAATATATATTGTTAAGGGCTCAAAGTGATAATCAATATGCTGTTCCCTTCGACAGTACATTCTGGTTAAATCAAACTGCATAATTATATAGTATCGCAAAAAAATGATCCACTTCTGATAGCCCTAAAACGTACATCGTATCACAATTGTATCGGCAATAAATTGTCAAACCCCATGTGTATGGATAAAAGATACCCAGCCCCCTTTGGCCCCATACGTGTGACGAAGGAGGCCTCGTTATCGCCGTCAGCAGATTTATAGATTAGAAATATGCAGAGTATGCATAGTCCGGCATCTCCAATGAGCATCAGACCCTATGACTTAAAATCTACGCTATCGGGGTGTAAGTCGACGCGATATAGGAAAAGGACCTCAAGCCAGCATGCAAAAAATCCCTGTATAGCCCCTCATCACTTACTTGTGACTCGGCGGTGTCAGTTGTAGTAACCTACCCGCGGCGTGCTCTCCCCGGAATTGAAGTACGGGGACGAACTCAAACTTTTAAAGCGCAGCGCGGAGGCTGCATTCCTCCGCGTCACGTGATGGCTTTGTCGTCATGATAGAAAGAGGACTAAGTCATGGTTCCAGCGATGTAGGGGGGCGGCCATCCCGCATTTTGCGGGCGGCCATCTTGGAGTTTTAAAAAGATGCTAGTCAATATTAGCAAATTGAAGACAAAGAGAAGAGGCTCAAGATAATAAAGAAGCACCTGACAGTCTTCAGAAAGAAAGCGTCACTTGGTATGTTGACAAGTATGTAACCATAAAATGGCAAGGCAATTAATCGGAAATACCTAAAAAGATGCCCAATAAGGGTCGATTTCCAAAAGGTGCCGGATATGTAGGGGGGGAGGGGGACCATTGAGACCCCTACAATAGACCGTATTCTGTGGAGGTGGACAAACTGTAACGAACATGGGACAAGTAAGCTGGTACCATGAAAAATACAGGATATTCAGTTATAATGAAAGTAAGGGTATTATCATGAAGGGAATTATCGGGACAGTGACACCCAAGGGATATCATCATTCAAACCATTAGTATTGGTGTGAAGTTTGAATACCCATCGTTGTTCAAGCCTGAACAGTGATTGGAAGGAATCGTTAACAAAACTGGGGGACTCCAAAATCACCCAGCGTAAGTCATCTGGTCTATGGGGTGTTTCCAAGAAATGGGCACATAGTTTTGTAGTGACACGTCCACATCTGATGTTGCTTCTATGTTCATGAATCCATATTTTAACGGGTCTGGAGGTCATTCCGATGTACCGAAGACTGCAAGGACATGTAATCATGTAAATGCAGTTCTTGGTATTACAATTAGTGTGTTTTGTCAGGTTCCATCGACCTATTGGAGCTAAGTCAAGTGTCTTGGTCTGGCAAGTCAAAGAACACACATTACATTGTCCACAAGGATAATGCCCTGACACCGGTGGGAGATTCCATAGTGTCGACTGTGTCTGAACTGTATTTCTGGAACGTGTGTGTATTATCAAGTCCTTAATGTTCTGTGATCGTTTGAAAGCAAAAAAGGTCTGGGGATCGTGCAACCTCAGCTGCTAAGAATTGTCCATCTCTTCATAATGAGACTGTTAATCTTATTAGATAGAGGAGTGAAGGTGGTCACACATGTGAACATTTTGTTGGTGTCCCTGGTATTAGGTGCGAGTAATGCTTCACGATTATTATTCCTCGCTCTTTTAAGGGCTCGTTTGACAATGTCCTCAGGATAGTTGCGTGCTAACAGTTTAGTTTGGAGATCGTTGGCTTGTGTATTGTATACGTGTGTTGAGCTGCAATTTCGTCGTAATCTCAAAAATTGGCCAAATGGTAAGTTGTCGCGTAAAGATTTAGGGTGATGACTGTCCTATGTCAAAAGGCTATTACGATCAGTCGGTTTGTGATATGTACTGGTGGTTAGTTTGTCACTCTGAATAGTAATCAATAAATCCAAGAAACTAATATCCTTGGTCGACACTGTGGATGTGAATTTCAAAAAAGGATTGAGAGTATTCACCCAATCTGTGAAAGTTGCAGCAGTCTCCACTTTCTGTATGTTTTTAACCTTGATCGCAACCCCTTGATATAGCTAGTAAAGAAGATTATTTTGGGTTTGCTAATCAATTTTAAATTTTCTTCACTCTCCTGCTACAATGAGTGTCTGACCTCACCGATCCTAACGGCAGCCACCCTTATAAATAAAAGATCTCCGGTAAAGAGCCCCCGAAAGGGGAGCCCGTCCGATATTGCACCGCTGGTCTGACGAGGAGCTTCCCGATGATGAAGCATGGCATACTAAATATGACCTGGTTACTCCTTTCAAATCAGAATCTACAACTCAAAAAGTATGAGGGCAGTCCTAACGCTAGTCTTTAAGAGGAGCAGGCCTCACAGTAGTGGGAAACACATTTAGGAGTTTTCCACTACCAGGAAATATAAATCATACATTTACTTGTCCTGCATTTTACCCACATAGCACCCTGCCCAATTGGTTACCTAGGGCCTGGCTTAGGGGTTACTTATATGTAGAAAAATGAGTTTAAGGCTTGACAAGTACTTTTAAGTGCCAAGTCGAATGCAATGGAAGGCCTGGGACATGGTTAAGGGGCTACGTAGGTGGGTGGCACAATCAGTGCTGCAGGCCCACTAGTAGTATTTAATTTACAGGCCCTAGGCACATGTAGTGCACTTTACTAGGGACTTAAAAGTAAATCAAATATGCCAGCTGGGGATGAACCAGTGTCCCCATGTTTAAGGGAGAGAGCGTATGCACTGGTTACCAGTGGTAACATGCACAGAGTCCCAAAGCCAGCAAAAAACAATGTCGGAAAAGTGGAGGGAGGCAGGCAAAAAGTTGGGGGATGACCACACTAAGGCTGTTCTGTCTAACACACATCATATGTTCCTTCAGTTTAAGTAAAATATGTATCAATCTAAATGGTGCTGCTCTCATACATCCTTTACCCAAAAGATATGTCTGATTCATGATTGGTGCACAAGATGGAGTGTGTGCCCCAGACATATAAAAAAAAAAAATATCAATGCCCCAAGCACACACCAAGGCCACCCCTTTGTACTGCTGTACCTTCTTTCCACTTCCTTAAGTGACCTAGATGCGAACAAGATGGTATGATCTGCATTGCCCACCCTTTTGGCATCATACATCATCCGTACCAGTTGCATTAACTGTAATGGTGCACTCAAATCCATATTATATAGGTTTTCAGACCTGGAATTTCTGACAGAATTGTTTTAATGCTATTAAAACATGCTGTTCCTGATCAGTTCATACACTTTATTTTTATTTTTCTCTAAGTATTTTCTTTAAAGGTTCCATAGTAGTTGCATACCCTTTTAGAAATCTGGAACAGTAGTAATCACTAAGCCTAATGAAAGATCTTAATTGATTTTTTTCTTTGGCACTAGGTGCTTCTTTAAAGCCTTGATAAAATCATTCTCTGGTTTAATACTCTCATCTGTGATCCTGTAACCTAAATTATTGACATCATCAGTTAACAGTTGCCTTCATCACGTGACACAGACTTGAGTATACTTACAACTACAACTTAGTTTAAAATACAATACTGCACTTACTGCACTTTAACATCCGTTGCATAGAAAAGTATTTGTCCTGGAAGATTTGACCTCCATGAACACCCCTAAATAGACAATACATTATTTTCTGAAGGAACACTAGCTGCTGAAACTAATCTGAATGTTAATCTCAAATATTTATATGCACCGAATAAAGTTATGAATGCCGTTTGCAACTGCGATTTCATCTCTATTGCTACCCAGTGGTTTGCAGCCTTTCAATCTATTGTGCTGAAATACTTTGCTTCGCCTAATATCAGCAGTCCTTGAAACTCAGGTAGTGGGTAGCAATCTACTAAAATATTCTTGTTCAATTATCTGAAATCTGCACGTAAATGAATTTGGCTTCTGTTTTTCTTGGTGCAGCACTCTCCCATTCAAAAGCATTTACAGATTGAATAATATTACTCTCACAACTCTTCCAGATGTTTCTGCAAATTGCTTCTGACAAAGTTATACCGCACCCGTTGTGTATCACAGGAATGGCTTTATCTTTCAAAATTATTGATGTTCAAAACCCTCAAACCTCATTCTTACATAAATCTTGATGAAAATAACTGCCAGAAAAATCCAAAGTGTTCTCAAAATAGCCTATCATTTTAATATCATTATTGAAATTTGTCGCAGCTTTAATGTCTACTTCTTTTGTTGGACCAGAAACACTTAAAAGTGAATTCTGACACGGTACTAACTGGTGATTCCCAAATCTATTTTTCTTAAGTCAGCTTTCCCAGTAGGTAAAATACAATGAATCCTTCCCCCTTTTTAAAAAATTGTTTTTATAACTACTAGTATTGCTTTCATAATTTTTGACACCAAGCGTTAATTTAAGCTTGGAAGCCCTATCAGACGGATCTTGCGGTTCCTCATTTATGATCGTTTACTTTCAGTGAACTACTGGTGCGCTTACTAACTTTCATACAGGTTCTCTTTTTGTTCTTCATCTACTGCATCTTTTTCCACACAGTTACCATTGTTAATAAGTATGCAAACCGTATATAACAATTAGCACTGTCAGAAATTGATTCATCCTCCTGTGCTTTACTTAACATATTAACACTATTTTGCTGATTCACCACTCTAACCAAATATCGTGTCCATCTTCTCAACTGGCCTTTCTATACCCTTTGCTGTTTTTTTTTTTTTCCCCCCAAGTGTAAGGTTTTTGATACACAACAGATGCGAATGTACTTTTTTTCCAAAGAACAGTTTAACACAGTTTGATCTCTGATATACCGAGCAACATCAATCTCAAAATTACAAATGGCTGCTAAAATCCTAAGAGAAGCAACTTACTGATCTATACTCTTACTCATGGACTGTTTAGGTGAATAGAAATGAAAATGTTGCAAAACTATACTTGGTTCATTCGAAAATATTCAGAAAGCCTTAATTTTTCTTCAAATTCCTTTCATGTTCTCAACTCCTCTTTTAGTTCCAATTAAGGTAAGTTGTCAAATATTGTGTCCTTCCGTACCCAGACAGTTAAATAACACTAATTTCCTTAGTAACACATAGTTCACTGCATCAATAGCTACTAAATAGTTTTTAAGTACACAATACCTGTTTCCATTTTAGTGTGCCATTGATTCTGTAGGAAACAAGGCGGTCGTTGAATGTGACATTCACTAGCCATATTTTCCAAAGGTTTCCTATATTTGACTAATGTCCATATTGCTTGGAAGCTAAGAATGTCAGTACTTGTAGAAGTATTGCTGCTACATAAATAACAGTACTGATAATTGGTGCATACGTAACAGTTGTCTTTTTATGTAATCGTTGTTATAAATAGAATTATTAAACACAGTGTTGTGTGCATAAGCAGTATAATATTTATTGCTCCAACTCAATGATATGTTGCAGGGGAATGTTATCAATAGTGTATGTTATGTGTCTTTGTAAAATGCACTATCCCACTTGAGTGTATCCTGGAGCTGAGCAGGTATGTGTGCCTAGCCCTGTCTCTGGCAGTTTGTTAATTGATAAGCCAGGTTTTAGCTTCTTGCGGCATTCCAGAAGAGAGGAGTAAGCTCTGATGTGGAGTGGGAGGTCGTTCCACGCTTTAGGAGCGATGTAAGAGAATGCTCGCCATCCTGATTGGGGTCTGTGTAAGTGGGACGTGTGAAAGTATGCGTCCTGCATTTCGGAGGTATCTAGGTGGTTGGAAGGAGAGGAGACTGAGGTAGTTGGGGTCTGAGTAGTGTAGTGCCTTGAAAGCGTATGTGACTGGTTTGAATTGAGCGCGTTTTTGTATGGAAAGCCATTGTAGTTTCCAGGGCTGTGGTGTGAGGTGGGTTTTTTATCGGAGGTTGAGAATGAGTCTGGCTGCTGAGTTCTGAATGGGTTGTAGGGCTTCTAGTGAGTTGCTTGGTGATTCAGATGGAGCAGGTGTTCCCATAGTCCAACTTACTGGTGATTAGGGCATGAGTGATGTTTCTAGCTTGGGTTTTGGGTGTGGGTCTAAGGTTGGCCGGTCACCAGTTAGTCCTAAGGTGAGGTGTTCTTGCTGAAGAACACTACTTCTGCCTTCTTGGTGTTGAGCTTGAGACAGTTTGCTTTCATCCAGTTAGAGACCTAGTTCATGCATGGAGAAATCTGTTTCTTTTGTATGGTGGCCTTGACCAAGAAGGAGAGTACAAGTGCTGTGTCTTCTGCATAGGAGAGTATGTTGATGATGTGTGCGCAGATGATGTTTGCACAAGGAGCATGCTTGTGTTGAAGAGAGTAGGGTAGAGAACCCTGAGACACTCCTCAGGTGAGTTTGCAGGCTTCCAAGGAGCAAAGTGCCAGACTGACAGCTTAGTGTAGCGGTTTTATTTATTTATTATTGCTTATGGAGTTATTTTGCTGCAAATTTTATCCAATTTCTCTTAAATGCAGTACATCCCTGGAAATATGACTTAATTCCTTTAACCGCTTGGGCGCCAAGGACGTAATGGTTACATCCAGTGGTGCGGCGCTGATGTAACCACAACGTCCTAGTACTGGGCCTCGGGGAGGCTGGCAATCAGGGGAAGCACTAGTGCTCCTCCTGAGGGCCACGACCCCACCCCCCATGGCAGGGCTGGAAGGGGAATCGCCCCCCCCCTCCTCCCCCTCAGGTGACGTCTGATGAAATCAGCAAGCAATCACGTGCTGACCTCATTAGAGGTCACCTCCCATCACGCTGGAACAATGCTTCCAACGCAATGCAGAAGAGAAATGCTCAGCATTTCTCTTCCCCCCGGGAGGAGGGGGCAGGCAGAGGCATGAAAGTAAAGGCCTTTCCTTTCATGTCTCTGCAAGCATTTCTGCTGCAGATCGCGATTGCCCCCCCACCCCCCAAACACACACACAACCAGGTAGTTTAGTATTTGATAATTTTGATGTGTCCACATAGTGTTTTGGGGCATTTCCTTTTGCACGCACTAGGCCTACCCACACAAGTGAGGTACGATTTTTATTGGGAGACTTGAGGGAACACTGGGTGGAAGGGCATTTGTTGCTTCTCTCAGATACCAGAACTTTCTGTCACCAAAATATGAGGAAAAATATATATATATATATATTTTTTTGTGGTTTTTTTTTGGGCCAAATTTTGAGGTTTGCAAAGGATTCTGGGTAACAGAACCTGGTGAGAGCCCCACAAGTCACCCCATCTTGGATTCCCCTAGGTGTTTAGTTTTAAAAAATGCACAGGTTTGGTAGGTTTCCCTAGGTGCCGGCTGAGCTGGAGGCCAAAATCCACAGCTTGGCACTTTGCAAAAAAACAGCTCTGTTTTCTTTGGGAAAATGTGATGTGTCCATGTTGCGTTTACTGTCGTGAGCATTAGGCCTACCCATGCAAGTGAAGTACCATTTTTATCGGGAGTCTTGGGGGAACACAGAATAACAAAACAGTTGTTCTTGCCCCTTGTCTTTTCTCTACATTTTTGCCTTCCAAATGTAAGGCAGTGTGTAAAAAAGACTTCTATTTGAGAAATGCCCTGTAATTCACATGCTAGTATGGGCACCCCTGAATTCAGAGATGTGTAAATAACCACTGCTTCTCAACACCTTATCTCGTGCCAATTTTGGAAATACAAAGGTTTTCTTGATACCTGTCTTTGACTCTTTATATTTCAGCAAATGAATTGCTGTATACCCGGTATAGAATGAAAACCCGTTGCAAGGTACAGCTTATTTATTGGCTCTGGGTACCTAGGGTTCTTGATGAACCTACAAGCTCTATATATCCCCGCACCCAGAAGAGTCCAGCAGACGTAACAGTATATTGCTTTCAAAAAGCTGACATCGCAGGAAAAAGTTAGAGTAAAACGTGGAGAAAAATGGCTGTTTTTTCACTTCAATTTCAATATTTTTTTTATTTCAGCTGTTTTCTGTAGGAAACCCTTGTAGGATCTACACAAATTACCCCTTTCAGAATTTTGTCTACGTTTCAGAAATGTTTAGCTGTCTGGGATCCAGCATTGGTTTCCCACCCATTAGTCACTAACTGGAAGGAGGCTGAAAACACAAAAAATAGTAAAAATCTGGTGTGTCCCAGTAAAATACCAAGATTGTATTGAAAAATGGGGTTTTCTGATTCAGGTCCACCTTTTCCTGAAAGCTGGGAAGATGGTGATTTTAGCACCGCAAACCCTTTGTTGATGCCATTTTCAGAAATAAAACACAATCCTTCTTCTGCAGCCCTTTTTTCCCCTCTTTTTTTTTTTCTGAAATGTTTGCTGTATTTTGGCTAATTTCTTTGTCTCCTTCAGTGGAACCCACAAACTCTGGGTACCTCTAGAATCCCTAGGATGTTGGGGGGGGGGGGGGGAGGACACAAATAGCCAAAGAAAGGCTTGGCACCTGAGGCGGGAAAAGGCCTGGCAGCGAAGGGGCTAACAATGTTTCTTCAAACGTGATCTCTGATGTGAAAAGCCAACAGTAAATAAAACCAAAATGGCTGCATGCATGTTAAGTTTTTAAATGTGTTGGTGCAATCAGTCATGTTAATTTATTTACTGTTGTACTTGGACATCTCCACGTCACTCCCCATCCAAACTCATGTGCCTGACGTTCATGTCATGATTTTGACGTACCTTAAGTTGTTTCCAGTAGTGCTTGTCACAAATCCTATGTGTCTCTGTAGGAAGGATGGATCCAAAATAGTTTATTAGGCACAAAGTTTAAATCATCCTCATACATCAGCAACATCCAGCTTCTGTGTTCATTCTAACCCTCACATTTCAAACGCATATATTCCAAACGCATAGCAACCCATAGAAATTCTAAAGCTTGATGAGAGCGTGATGGGAGACATACAGTGAATTCCTACGGTGCTATACAGCCCTTATGCTGTGAAAAATTGTCAATTCCAGATGATTCTGGCAGTCCACTGTGTGTTTTGCAACACTTCTAGTGTGATACTTGATTATGAGACATGACGAAATATCTGACAATCTGCTGCTGGTGAGCTCCGTAGAAGTGAGTGCTTCAATCTTCGCGAATATGTGGTAGTGGGAATGTAGTCAGTAACAACCCGTACAAGTGGTTGTGAATTTAAAGATGAAATATACTTCACATAACTTCTTTGTGGAGCTCATCAAACAGCACACTGCTGTTCTGGATCCCCCATCTCCAATTCAAATTAGTTGGAGATCTGGAATTAGACGCATGGATTAATCAGAAAGAGACACAAGAAATACAGCGCGAGGACGATATTTTTTACTCGTTCAAAGAAAGTGCATTAACAGAGATAAATTTCCTAAGACCAAGCTTAAGAATACAATGTACCGGTCCAAACACCCCCACCCCAGTGTAGTTAGTTCTGTTGTTTCTCTAAACCAACTTGTCTCCCTCTCACTCTTCCTCTTACATTATAGTGTACTGCTGTACTCCCTTGAATACAGTGATCCTTTGAAATTACCAATTCATGGTTTTTATTTTTTTGTTTTAATGTTTTGCCTTAGCAAGGCAATTTGTTTCAGTAGCGTGTTGATTCCTGGGACGACTCCTGGTGGCCCACAGCGCTGGGCACCGCACCAACCCCCACGGATCACGCACGCAACCTCGGATTCATCCTGGACCCCCTCCTCACAATGACCAAGCAAGTCAACGCCATCTCGTCAGCATGCTTCAACACCCTACGCATGCTCCGAAAAATCTTCCGATGGATTCCTGCCGAAACCAGAAAGTCAGTCACCCATGCCCTTGTCACAAGCCGTCTGGACTACGGAAACACCCTATACACAGGGACCACCGCAAAGCTTCAGAAACGTCTACAACGCATACAGCACGCCTCATCCTCGACATCCCTCGCCACAGCCACATATCACCCCCACCTGAAACACCTGCACTGGCACCCCGTCAACAAGAGGATCACCTTCAGGCTCCTCACCCACGCACACAAAGCACTCCACAACATGGGCCCCGAATACCTCAACAGCCGTCTCTCGTTTTACACGCCCACCCATCAGCTTCGCTCAGCCAGCCTTGCCCTCGCCACCGTCCCACGGATCTGCAGAACCACCGCCGGGGGAACTCCCTCCCCGCACACCTAAGAACTACCCAAGACCATCACCTGTTCAGGAAACTCCTCAAGACATGGCTCTTCGAGCAGCAGTAACTCCCCCAGCACCTTGAGACCCTCTCGGGTGAGTAGCGCGCTCTATAAATGTTCTGATTGATTGATTGTTGTGGGGCTTCCTGATAAAGCACCCCTTTCCTGGCTTTGCTAAAGGCTGCGTATAAGTGCTTCTTCAGATTCGGCACACATTGCTGAAACCTTGTGGCAGTGATTGTGTGGGTTGGGTTTTTTGTAAATATTAAACAAATTACTACTTTAAAAACAGTGTTTTTCCCTAGTGTTCTTAGAGCAACAAAAGTTTCAGGAAGGTAATTCCGAATTTTGATCATTCTTCTCAAACACATGAAAGTATGCAAATAGGCCACTTAAAATTCATGCATGTGCAACACTCTTATTTAGAAAATGTTTAATGTCAACATATTTGTAGATGCACTACATTTTGACAGAAGGGAACAGAGCATCCAGAAGGTACATTGATCTGTTCAGGTTCATACACTGATCAAAAGACAAAGCTAAAATTAGTGCACAGGGCAGACTACATTGCCCCTATGTCCCTCATCACATACTTTTGAGTTGAACTTACTTCAGACAGAAGAAAGAAACAGTAAGTAAAGTAACTCCACTCACCCTTTAGGTGCAAAAAACAGCAATGTATCTAAATAATTTACTGTTTGTTTCACCCGTCTCACAGCGAGGGCAAAAATGGGGAGTACAGATCTTTACCAGACTTGGATTTATAGCTTGGCAACCAGGATCTTCCTGTGCCCGTTACAGATGGAGGGGGCTGTGTATACAGGGAGGCAGGAGGAGGAATGCGGTCATGACCACACTAGACCCCTTATCTCAGAGAAGTTACTGCTGTCATTGACGATGCATTGGAGAGTGATTTCCTCCAGGTGGGGTTTGAATGGTAATTCCCTCAGAGAAGGGGTCTGTCTTTGAGGGAATGAAGGTGATGAGTATTGTCTTACTAGTGAGTCCTTGTCAATGCTCAACGCATATCAAAGTCCAAGTAATGTTGTTTGGTTTCTACACATGTGTTGAATGTTGTCTTCCATGCATGTGCAGGCTTTAATTTCTCCAGAGCATGTATCTTTTCTTTATTTATGGATCACATTTGGTACACTACTTGTTTTGAAGAGCTGTGTGTTAGCTGAGTTGTCCTAAAAATTCTAAGCTTTCCAGTGAGGAAAAGCTTATATGATATTAAGGACAAGCGCAGGAAGAGAAAATACAGATTCCCTTCCTGAAGGCCTTCTCCACAGCCTCACAAAAAAGGCTCACTGTGAGAATGTGTAAAATACTCTACAACTATGGACTACTATGATACAGGGTTCAAGGGCACATGGCATCCTAGGTGCTTTTAGGTTTAATTATGTTTTATTGATTTTAACCAGAGTTTAATACTACATTTTCCACCTACATCCACTGGCCGGTAAGGAACAAAACTGAAACGTCAATCCTGGGTAACGTAGGCAAGAGGGTTGAGGGAGAGAAGGGCTGGATAAGGAGGGAAAGAGAAGGGGCTCAACAGACCCAAGAAAAACGTGATGGAGCACCCACTAGTCTCATGGGGTGAGACTGGGTAAAGCAAATCTTTGGGGGAATCAGGACTGGGGGAGTGCGGGGACCGAGTATGTGAGTCTCAGTATGCAAACATAGATGGGGTGTGTTAACGCCTGAAACTCTCCAGATAAGAACTGTATACAAAGACCCTAAGTTTTATTGAATTGTGGTAAAGTGTGGTTATCTGCTGCTGTTAGTTTCTCCATCCCCAAAAGTTCCCCCAGTTTGTAGAGCCATTCTAAGTGCGTTGGCACAACATCAGTACCCCAATGGGGTAGCAGACCCTGCTTGGCTGTGCCTAAGGTTAGTGTAAAAGTCGGTCCTTGTGCTGATTTCACAGGGTAGGTGAGCATGTTCTGGAGGCCTAGCAATATAGCTAGGAAATCGATGTAGGTCAGTGTAATACATTTTGTCAACGTCCACTAAGACGTCCGACCAGACTCTTTGGATTTTGGGACAGTGCCAGCGTGAGTGTGTAAATCTACCAGGTAGGCCACATTGCCGCCAGAATTAGGATCACTACCGGTCTCCATCTGGCCACCCTAGCAGGAGTGTAGTACCAATAGTGCAGTATTTTTAGGAACATTTCCTTACCCGACGTACTGCAGGCTGAGGCATTCTCAGGGAGGGAATTCTCGTTCAAATTCCTGTTCAAATCTCTGATGTGGCGGAGTATTGGTGTAGTTGATAGGAGTGAGTAGGAACATGTATATGTACTGTCTTTCATACATGAACATCAGCGTACAAGCTCCAGACACAAATATGTGTAGTGCAAGTGGTTTTTAACTAAAGTGAATCTTAAGTGTGCAAAGGATATTTACAATAGTCTACTGTTGATTATTCATGCGTTACTACCAGCATGGAACTGTTATACTGTACATTAGAACAACTTAATGACAAACAGTGAAATTCGTCGACTTTTTGACCCCCATCACAATTGTTAGGTCTTCATCAGGGCAAAATAACAATGGTAGCAACCTATTGTAAACACAATCAAAAAGGGAGAACCAGTTACAAACTAACGAAATTGGATAGGGGTCAACAATGATAAGCCGAGCAGTCCTTTAAGGACGTGTCCCAAGAAGATTTTGTGAATATCAAAGTATTGCCTAAATTAAAAAATCTAAATCCACTGCAGTAAATCAAATTGGTCGTACTAACAATGGGATCCTACATGAAGTGCTACATTAAAGGTGACAGAGCAAAGCGCCTCCCAGAACATCCAGTTAGGTAAAGTAACACTCCAAAATAGGGAACGCCATAACACAGAACGATTGTGCATCTAGCATTACAAGAATGCATCTCCAGGCTGTCTAATTTACAGGATCTGCTAGTCTTGGCAGGCAAGCTGCTGGTGCTCTAGGCACAGGGGTAGTGCTCTTTGCTCTGGGGTGATGGCACCTCACTCAGATGGCAGACACTAGTCTCCAGTCCTGGTTCCAGCGCCAGAGAAGGCTTGATGATCCTCCCTTTACTGCTGAGACTGTGCCCTACACTTTGTTGAACAGCACAGAGGCCCACCTTTTACAGTCCAAATCCAGACACTTATGTGATTTAGTGCCTCAAATTTGATTTTAGTGTTAGTCTGTCTGTAGTGCGGTCCTTTTGGACCTAGGTTGGTTTTCCATTTTAGCTGCGTTCTATATTTTACGCTCTACATCTTTTAGTTGACCTCGCTTTTAGCAGTGACATTTTACACACTTAACCTTGCATAATATTATTCTAAGAAAACATTATAGAAGTTGGGTGTTTTAGTTGGCATTTCTCACCATGTAATCTGTATGTTCTGTTCAAGGTTAGGAACACCTTTAAAGATACCATAGTGCTTGCATTACCCATTCTGCAACAGCTTTTAACATCTAGACCTATCTTTGCATCTGAGCTGTGCCTCTAACAGTGTGGCTTTGATTATTTTACACAATGCATTGACCCTGAAGGCCAGTAGGACACTCAATCCACTGGCCACACTCTCAGGGCGAATGTTGTCTGACCTACAGCTCTGCCGGTGCTGATCTTCTAGTTTGCAGAAAGGATTGCCATTCACACTACAGGCTGACTACTGATTGTGTTCTTCAGTTATGGATAATCAGATTATGCGGATGAGTGATCTGAACTACTGTATCCCTACAAAGCGTAAGTCGACCAGGCCTGCATTTTCAGACCCTGCTGTGTTGTCAAATTAAAACCTATTCCATCCCCGCCCTCCAGCATCTCCCCTTCATTTGCTTTTCTGCCTTTTGGCTTCTTTTCCTCTCCTTCACTTTCACCTTTTGCTTCTTCTCACTTTTTGCCCAGTTTCTTACTTTGTCTCTTTCTCTCAGACCAATTTACTTCACTTTTGCCTTTTAATCTTTCTTTCTGACTTAAGCCCAGTTTGAATTTCACTTTGCCTGTTTTTCATTCCCACTATTCATTCACTCTTCGCTCCGCCTCTGTTTTGCATTCTTTTATTATTTTTCGTACTTTTCAGTTAACATATCTACTCCGGCTCCTTGGGATCTCCTTCACCTCTCCCAGAACTTTAGTAACGGCTGCAGCGCAGATGTAGGTCTGGGATCCCAAAGAGAAGCCTGCTTGTTTCCCACCTGTGCCCAGGGCCCCTGGTCAATCACAACCTCACTGCAGTCCAAGACACTACTTACCTAAAGCCTTCCTCACCCAGAACCCTGGACATCCTTCCATGCCCTAGGCGACCTGTACCAAAGATGCGTTTGCCTGCGCCACCTGCCACTTCTCTTGTGTATCTTCCACCCACACCCTCTGACCTCTTGTGCGCCTCAACCACACAACACACATCCCACCCTCATCTACCTTCTCAACACTCCAAATGCTCACCAAACAGCTCACTCTGGGACTTCCTGCAGTCTCATTCCAGACTTTATTTTCCTCACCGAGACCTGGCTTACCCAACATTTGCTATGGACATCGCAATGACCACCCCTTAACCCCCCTCCCTGTGCCCAGCCTACAAGAGCTCAAGACAGAAAGGAACCCAGAAGTGGCGTTGCAACGATCTACAAAGAAAAACTTGACTGCTGCATTACTTCCGTGAACTCCAGTGACCACCTAGGACACTCTGCCGTCTAACTCTGCACCTTAAGCACCACCAGCCTGGTAGAGGCCGTTCTGTTTTGTCTACCGGGACCAAGATCCTATTTCTGCTCCCCTCTTATGGACCTGATTACCCTGTTGTCACTTTCCCAACACCACCAACCTCTTGGAAGATCTGAGCATATTTGGACTCTCCAATCTAGTGAACGACCCCACCCATGCAGCTGGACACCACCTCGACCTGATTCTAATCAACTTCTCTGAAATCACAGTGGCAAGCGTACTCCCGGACTTGAACTAATGACTCCCACCCCTGCTTTGGCCTAAAACTGCCCAACCAACGCGGAACATACAAAGACCTCTGCGTAACGGGCCCAAAATCCCAGAAGGAATCTGGAGCACAGAACTTCAGTCTCGACACCTGTCCCACTGCTAGCGAAATATCAGTGTTCAACCAGATCAAGATGGTGGCCTCCACCTGCTTTCACATCCTTAAGCTCCTTAAAGTGTACAGATGGCTCCAGCTGGACACCCAGAAATCTTTCACACAAGCCCTGATCACCAGGCGGCTGCACGCCCTTTACATTGTCATACGATCTACCACATGCCATCATGAACTTCAACACATGGATCATCTCCTGTGCGGGCTCTCTGACGTTGCAAAAAATTACCTTCTCATCTCAGGCAAAGCCACGGGCCAGCAGCTACATGAAAGACCGCTAGCTCACCAGTGCCACTGTAAACAGCTGGAAGGCTGATGGTATCATACCTGTGATGACGGAGACCCCAACAGATCAGCTTTCCAGATCTACCACCAGCGACTCAGAGCAGTTATGGTTCAAATTACTCAGACAATCGTCTCTATAGTGAAGGATTCCGCATCCTCTGCCACCAGTTCCAAAACTGTCTTCCCTCACAGAAACTCTGCATTCTGCTCTCCAACTAATCACCAAATAATCATCTACAACAAGTTGATCCTGACCTGTTGGCCACCCATCATCTCTCCGGAAACTGCCACCACCATGCACCCATCCACTCGGGAGCACAATCACTTTGTTTCCACCAAAGGACCAGACCCCCCATATGCGTCTTGATCACACCAGTTCTCAGTGACACTCACAATCACAACCTTCCCAGACTCCTAGAAACATGCCACCATCTTACTGTTCCTAAATAACCCCTCTGAGGGCCAAAGACAGTAGCTAACTACAGTCCCATCACCCTCCTGGCTTTCCAGGCTAAAGTGCTACAAAAGAGTATTAAAAACTGCTTGCCTGACACAGTGAATGTCAGTCACCTCCTGGACCCCTACCGGTCTGGGTTGAGATTTAACCACAGCACAGAGACCGCCCTCATTGCTGCCATCGACATCCACCTTATCATGGACAATGGGGACACAGCAGCCCTGTCCTACTTGATCTCTCAGCTGCCTTTGACACTGTCTCCCATCCTATCCTCACCAAACACCTCCAAAAGACTGGAATCTGTTAACCAGCACTCCAATGGATCGGCTACTTCCTCTCCGCATGCACCCCAGTCAGTTGAACTCTATACTTACCCAGTGTTTCCAATCTGTTCTGCTACATCATTCAATGCCCCTAGCTAAGCCCTATGCTATTCAACATGTACATGACCCCTCTTGCCAATGTCCCCTGCACTTACGAGCTTGACATCTCTTACACAGACATCCAGCCAGTCCCCCTTCTCTGCTGACCCCTCAAACACCCAGGGAAGCCTCTTCAGCTGCATGGCAGAGGTTGTGAACTGGATCAAAACCACCTGCCTAAAACTTGACTACAATAATGAGTAAGTGTCCTATTTGGAAAAGACAACTCTCTGGTCCTCAGCCTGGTGGCCTTCAGAGCTCGGACCAGTACCATCCAGCTCTCCCATGAACCTAGAGATTGAAATCAACAAATATCGATGTTCAACCAGATCAAGATGGTGGCCTTCACCTGCTTCCTCACCCTTAAACTCCTTAAAGTGTACAGATAGCGCCAGCTGGACACCCAAAAATCTTTCACACAAGCCCTGATCACAAGGAGACTGGTCTACGGCATGCCTTTTACATTGCCATCACCTCCCCAATCAATCAAACATTTGTAAAGCATGTCACTCACCCGCTAGGGTCTCACGGCGCTGAGGGGGGGCGAGGGAGTTTTAAGGACTTCTACTGCTCGAATAACCAGGTCTTGGGGTGTTTCCTGAAGGTCAGGAGGTCCTGGGTCTGTTGTAGGTGGGCAGGGAGGGAGGAGAATCAGTCATACAGAAATCAACCCTATGAGAATCAGTCATACAGAAAGCAACAGCAAGGCTCCCTCAAACTCTCACTACATTCTCACTTATCCAAACACACAAGGACCTCCATTGGCTCCCAGTGTAGAGACGTGCACTCTTTAAACTCCTCTCACTTACCTACAATGCACTACATAAGCAAGACCCTACTTACCTCAACGACTGCATCCAGTCCCACACAAACAAATCAGCTCAACTAACCACTTTGCCCATGTCCCCAGCCCCCAAAATCCGCTGAACAATGGCTGGCAGCTGCACTTTTTCCTAACTGTCCTCCAAACCATGGAACAGCAGTTTTTCCACTTCAGAGCCGTCGGCTCCATCGGAGATTTCTGCAAGAGACTAAAAACCTGTCTTTTCCAGTAGGTTGTAGTTAGGGCAGCTCCACCCTTCTTGGGCACCGGGATACGCTCACTGGTGATTATGTACAACATACAAATAAGTATCACATAACATGTTTACCCCAAATGTCTATTCTAAACTTGTCAGGAGGCAGTGATGTCTAAGAGGTGTGTGTTTTTTTTTTTTTCCTTCTTTTTTACCTGGTTTTGCTAACCAGGCCCCAGCACCAGTGTTCTTTCCCTAAACTGTACCTTTGTTCCCACGATTGGCACAGCCCTGGCACACAGATAAGTCCCTTGCAACTGATACCAAGGGCCCTGTGGCCAAGGAAGGTCTCTAAGGGCTGCAGCATGTATTATCCCACCCTGAGGACCCCTCACTCAGCACATGCACAGTGCCTCACAGCTGGTGTGTGCTGGTGGGGAGAAAATGACCAAGTCGACAGGGTGCCATGCCCTCAACCCACTGCCTGTGGCATAGGTAAGTCACGGCTCTAGCGGGCCTAACAGCCCTAAGGCAGGGTGCACTATACCACAGGTGAGGGCAACGTTGCATGAGCACTATGCCCCTACAGTGTCTAAGCCAAACCTTAGACATTGTAAGTGCAGGGAAGCAATAAAGAGTATATGGTCTGGGAGTCTGTCGGTTACGAACTCCACAGTTCCATAATGGCTACTGTGAAATCTGGGAAGTTTGATATCCAACTTCTCAGCACAATAAATGCCCACTGATGCCAGTGTGGGATTTATTGAAAAATGCACACAGAGGGCATCTTAGAGATGCCCCCTGTATACCAGTCTAATTCCTAGTGTTAGGCTGACCAGGTCCTGCCAGCCTGCCACAACCAGACCAGTTTCTGGCCACATGGAGTGAGTGCCTTTGTCACTTTGTGGCCAGGAACAAAGCCTGCACTGGGTGGAGGTGCTTCTCACCTCCTCCGGCAGGAACTGTAACACCTGGTGGTGAGCCTCAAAGGCTCATGCCTGTTACAGCGCCACAGGGCATCCCAGCTAGTGGAGATGCCCGCCCCGCTGGACACAGCCCCCACTTTTGGCGGCAAGTCCAGAGGAGATGAGAGAAAAACAAGGAGTCACACACCAGTCAGAACAGCCCCTAAGGCAGAGGTCTTCAAACTTTTTTATACTGAGCCCCCCCTTCTGAACATTTTTAGGCATCGAGCCCCCCCACCACCTGACGCAAATGTCTGGAAGCTGGTACTCTGCATCATCGACGGCAACCCCCACCCGCAGATTCCAGATCATATATGGGAAACATTATTATACAAATTCAGAGGTTTGAGAGCACCAGTGCTTATTACACAGTTCAAATGAAAAGCCTCCAAGAAAATGTTTGCACAGAACAATTTACAATGCAGCTTTATTTTTCACTAAGACACAGAATTTGACATAATACTTTCAAAACTAATGTGACGGGTGTGCCTATTTATCACCACAGAGACGCTCAATTTGTGGATGAATTTTTGAAACTGCCAGCCTAAGGTTGTGCTCCACTTCCATTCTTGAGCGATACTTAATCTTCAATACCGCAAGTGCTGAGAAATCAGTCTCGCATAAATATGATGTGCTGAAAGGCAAGAGAGTTTTGATAGCACTTTCCCTCAAAGCTGAATGTTCTTCAGGCATTTTCAGCCAAAACTCCCCCAAGGAGAGTTTGCTACATTGCATCTGCAGTGTGCGATCACTCCGGAGATCAATTAGTTCTTCCTGCATCCGAATTGGGAGATGGATACCCCCATCTGCCAGAAATGGTTGAAAGACCCAGTCATTAATATGATTGTTTTCCTCAGGAAAATACTTGTGAAAACTGTCGCTGAGTGATGTCAGGTGATTTTTTTATTAACTCTGTTTCCTCAAGAGCATCGACTAAACATGGAAATGGCTCAAACTGGGCAACTTCAATTAATAAAGTTATGACACTGAAGAAGGTACTATGATAAACTTGCACTTCCGAGTGTCAACTCCAGAGCTCTCATCTCTGGTCCATCATAAACACCACCCACAACCTCAACTCATAAGACACCTAGCGGCGATTCAGTTCACAGTATGTAACTAATACGTCACATGTGAAAATTACAAAGAAACATACAATAAAAATCAAGCATTCACCCTGAGGAATTGTGGCCTGCAAAGTCAAGAAAGGTCAATAAATTACAAGACAGCATAGATACTCAATCACCAACCACATCAGAAATGCTTTGATGGGAAACCTTTAGCGAAAAGTGCCACAAGGCCAGTGCCTGTATCCACATGGCTAAAATTTAGTGACGTAGTGGACAGTGGTGTGGGGTGGAGAGTCGTACGGTAGAGGGTTGTGGAGTAGAGTAGCATAGAGTGTCAACATAGAACCATGTATAGTGGGGTGGCATAATGGTATGTTAGAGGCATTTTATCAGTCGCAAACTGCCTGATTCTGCACGACTGATAAAATGCGTTTTGGTATGAATGAATTCCAATTTCCAGTTTGGTAACATAAAACTGAATCGCAATTTGGAATTGCGAAAACATATTAAGTTGATATTAGGAAGGGGCATGTTCAGGACATCCCTTCCTAATACCGCAGTATGCAAGAATGTTTTGACTGAGATGTGGTCGCAAAACAGTTGCATTTTACTACCTAGTTCAAGTGGGTAGTAACCCATTGACAAATGGGAAGGGAGACTCCTTAAAATAATTTTAAAATCTTTCCATCTTTCCTTTTTTAAACCCATCCCGTTTTACTTTAAGGAAAACAGGCTTCATTAAAAAAGAAATAGCTTTATTTAAAACCAGTGACAGACATGGTGGTCTACTGACCTCAGCAGGCCACCATCCATGTGATTTTTGCATTTACTAATGGGTCGCAAATTGCAACCTACCTCATTAATATTAATGAGTTAGGGCAATTTGCGACCCATTAGGAAACGCTAAATGAAACTCATGGAGTTTTATACATTAGAATAGCGATTACCCAATTGTGATTCACAGAGAATCGCAATTAGGTAATCGCTATTTGGAATAGTAGTACATCTGGCCTATGGAGTCAACAAGGTTTACAGCCTCAGTGGGCTTGTCTGTATGCATGAGGATTTACCATGGGGGAAAGAGATTAACCTTTTCATCAACTGATTGGAGAACCTTACATCACAACCATACACGTGTAAATCAGTAAATAGAAAGTGTTGACAAAGGGAACTACAAGGTGTAGGATTCACGTCACCCATGCCGGTAGGCATTTTTTAACAGTGCTTGATCGGGGGGGGGGCACAAACTCAGGATTCAGAATGTAACACAGTGGTTAGGGTTGATTTTACTATCAATAATGTATTTCTACCCCAACAAATCGTCTTTACCAAAATTAGAAACACATAACTTTCTAACCTGTACCATGCAGTTTGCATGCCGCTGTTTGATGGCAGTTCATAGCTCACTGTGCTAGATTACAAATCAATTGCACAGTAACAAAAGGAGCTCTGTTACAAGGGCAGTATGCCACTGAGCTATGCACATAAAATACTGCTCTGTGATCTGCATATATACATTCTTTGACTTCTCATGAGTCACAACTGGCACTAGACAAAACCCCATCTCTTTCCAGCAGGTACCTTAATCACAACATATTGGCGCCTTTATTGTTACCTGAAAGCGACTGGATTTTTGGGGAACTCTGCAGTGCTTTCACAACTGCTGCACTGCTACAAAATCACCATCCACCACCCCTGTACAAAAGCACACCACCACCCTTCCAGGGCAGCGCTTGATGCTCAGTATTGATGCCAGTCTCGTTCCGAAGTCAATAACGATTCAATGGATCTTTATAATGATGATTAATAGTTGGTTGTGATTTGGTTCTGTTTGTCCTAATTTATTTTGTTGGCTCTTTCCTGACCTTTAAGTAAAACAATATGGAAGACGTTCTCTTAATTTAATGCCTGAGTGAAGTGTTTCTCCTGCATCATCAGATCAATTAAAAGTAAATAGCCTTGTTTCACAGTGCAGTTTCGATTTATCTTCAGCTGTTCATTCCCTTTTTCCTGCATCTTGAGTCTTTCAGCCCCTGGGAGCCCAGTGATTCCTCTAGATTGGACAACCTAACAAATAACGAACTCCTGTGTTTAACACCACGGGGACATGCACATATTTAATATATAACGGCATGCCCTGTGTGCCACGAGCCAAAGTGGATAATTACTGCAAGACACTACAAAAGCTGTTCAGGCTTACCTGTAATGTCTGTCTTTCGTCCTGGGAACGTCGTTGTCAGGGGCCAAGAGGCAAAGGGCAGGACACAGGAGGCGAAGGGCAGGATCCACGAGGTGAAAGGCAGCAAGCAGAATCCAAACAGCAGCAAACGGAGGTGAAAGGCAGCAGTGGAAAAGTGCCACTAACTCCAAAGTAGTGCACATTCTGGAGCTTTTTGAAGCAAAAATCGGCGGCATTTCCATCTCCTTCAGCTGCTGTCCTGTGATTTGTTAAACGTCACAGTTCATGGTGCAGGCTCATGATTGGCTGCTATGCTCTTATCTGCCAATCAGAGAGCTCCATGGAAAGGAAAGGAAACGAACGTACTTTCAACGTCGGAAAGTACACGAGGGATGGTGAAACAATCAGACGAAGTGCGCGCCCCCCCAGGAATGATGCCGTGCCCCCCCCGGGGGGCGCGCCCCACAGTTTGAAGACCTTTGTCCTAAGGTGTCCTGAGCTGAGGTGACCCCTGCCTTAAGAAATCCTCCATCTTGGTTTTGGAGGATTCCCCCAATAGGAATAGCAATGTGCCCCCCCTCCCCTAAGGGAGGAGGCGCAAAGAGGGTGAAGCCACCCTCCAGGGCAATAGCCATTGGCTACTGCCCCCAAGACCTAAACACCCCCCTAAATTTAGTATTTAGGGGCAACCCTGGAAATCAGATTCCTGAAACCTGAAGAAAGGACTGCTGACCTGAAAACCCAGCAGAGACGACAACTGACTTGGCCCCAGCCCTACTGGCCTGTCTCCAGACTCAAAGAACCTGCACAGCGACGTATTCCAGCGGGACCAGCGTCCTTGGAGGACTGACCTGCACCTAAAGGACCAAGAACCTCCTGAGGACAGCGACTCTGTCCAGAAACAACAACAAAATTGTAACGAAGAAGCAACTTTAAAGAGACTCGCTTCCCACCAGATGCACAAGTCTTCACACTCTGCACCCGACGTCCCCGGCTCGAGTTCAGGACAACAGACACTGCAGAGAGGACTTCCAGGTGACTCCAACGACGTGGACACCTTGAGTCAACCTCCCAGCATCCCCCCCACAGCGACGCCTTTAGAGAGGATCCAGAGGCTCCCCCTGATCGCTACTGCCTGGTAACAAAGGAACCCGATGCAGGTACTTACCTGTAAGCCGACTAGGACCGGAGCACCCCTGTTCTTCATAGGCGCCTATGTGTTTTGGGCCCTCCTTTGACCTCTGCACCTGACCGGCCCTGTGTTGCTGGTGCTGTGGCTTTGGGGTTGCCTTGAACCCCTAACAGTGGGCTGCCTATGCCCAGGAGACTGACTATGTGCTTTACTTACCTGAGAAACTAACGTTTATTTAACTCCCCCAAGAACTGTTGATTTTTGCAGTGCCCACTTTTAAAATAGCTATATGCTATTTTAACCTAAACTGTGTGTACTACCGTAGGAAGGTAGCCTCTTTCTAGCCTTGTTAACCCCACTTTTGGCCTGTTTGTGAGTATATGTCAGGGTGTTTTACTGTCTCACTGGGATCCTGCCAGCCAGAGCCCAGTGCTCATAGTGAAAACCCTATGTTGTCAGTGTGTTTGATATGTGTCACTGGGATCCTGCTAGCCAGGACCCCAGTGCTCTTAAGCTTGTGGCCTAAATGTGTTCCCTGTGTGGTGCCTAACTGTATTACTGAGGCTCTGCTAACCAGAACCTTAGTGTTTATGCTCTCTCTGCTTTTAAAATTGTCACTGCAGGCTAGTGATTGGCACACTGGAACACCCATATGATTCCCTTGTATATGGTACCTAGGTACCCAGGGTATTGCTGCAGCCCATAGGGATCTCCTGGAACTGCATTTCTTTTGCCACCCATAGGGAGCTCAGACAATTCTTACAGAGGACTGCCACTGCAGCCTGGGTGAAATAACGTCTAAGTTATTTCACAGCATTTATCACTGCACATAAGTAACTTATAAGTCACCTATATGTCTAACCCTCACTTGGTGAAGGTTAGGTGCCAAGTTACTTAGTGTGTGGGCACCCTGGCACTAACCAAGGTGCTCCCACATTGTTCAGGGCAAATTCCCTGGACTTTGAGAGTGCGGGGACACCATTACACACGTGCACTACACATAGGTCACTACCTATGTGTAGCATCACAATGGTTACTCCGAATATGGCCATGTAACATGTCTAAGATCATGGAATTGTCACCCCAATACCATTCTGGTATTGGGGTGACAATTCCATGATCCCCGGGTCTCTAGCACAGAACCTGGGTACTGCCAAACTGCCTTTCCGGGGTCTCCACTACAGCTTTCTGCCCTCCTGGGGTCTGGGCAGCCCAGCCCCAGGAAGGCAGAACAAAGGATTTCCTCTGAGAGAGGGTGTTACAGCCTCTCACTTTGGAAATAAGTGTGAAGGGCTGGGGAGGAGTAGCCTCCCCCAGTCTCTGGAAATGCTTTGAAGGGCACAGATGGGGCACATCTCTGCATAAACCAGTCTACACCGGTTCAGGGATTCCCCAGCCCTGCTCTGGCGTGAAACTGGACAAAGGAAAGGGGAATGACCACTTTCCCTGACCTGCACCTCCCAGGGGAGGTGCCCAGAGCTCCTCCAGTGTGTCCCAGCATTATCCCTTTTTTTAGATATAGGGTGTAGGCCGTTTATACACTGCTTTAGAGAGTAACTAATCGCGCACTCTGTACTCCATTTAGGGCCCCCACCACTTCCCCCAGTATTCACTGATCACCAGGCATATCCAAATCATATGTAAAAGGTATGCCCCACTCTACCGGCAACATGGGCTCTCATCTGCCTGTCTCTAGTATATGTTCCTAAGTGTTTGTGGTGTGATGTAGGCCCAATGTAGTATCTTAAATTGGACAAGGTTGAAACCAGCATTACTATATATGGTACGTCGGCACCTTGGTCCAATACCGCTCTTAGTGGGGCAGCTAAGTCCCATTCCCATTTAGCCGGTTCGTCAACAGTCCCCATACGCTGTCCTATCGTATTGTATATTAAAAACACTTGCTTGCACCCCCTCCATGAGCTCAGCAGCTGTCTGCTTCGTGGCTGATTGTGAGGGTAGTCCAGGGAATCACGCCGAAGAGCTCGGTCAGTGCAGAGTGGCAGTGGCTGTCATCTTGGCAAACTGGCTTGTACTCGCTGGGAATTTTGGCGCCTCCATCATATGTCACCCAGCTCCCTCCACTCTGTCAATTTACATCGCCATTTCAGCCTCCCATTTCAGGGGATGAAAAACTGGACAATTCCCTATTTCTGCATCTGACAGAAAGGAGGTTGCAGCCACCACATATTTACAAAATTTTACCCAGACCGGAGACATCAGTGCTGTTAAGTGGGATGTGCCTCAGCCTCTGCACCTCGTGTGCCACAGCCAGGATGACTTCCTTTATTAGCATGTTCATCCCTCCACAGTGGTAGATGTTGCATTTGCGATGCTAAGTAGTAATACTAGAAATCTGGGAGTAATAAGCCTCGCTTCTCATAGGAGAATTCAGGGTGCCCATCCTAATTCTAGGCCATGACCCCCCCACATAAAAGCACAGTCGGTACAGAGTCAGTAGTACAAAAAACAGACCTGGGCAGTAGAAACCGCATACCTTGATAGACTGACATCTGGAGACCAGGATCATCTTAGTAAGTGCCACCCACAAAAGACAATGGTAGCTTCTGCCAGAAGATGATGGCTTGTTCCATTCCATGCACAACCCTCCAATATTTTTTGTGCCCTCTTCAGCATGCACCACATTAATTCCCAGATACTTAAAGGAGCTGCCATGCCCAACCTAAATCTGGGAGCTCTGTGCTCAATCTATGCACCTGTGCCCCATAGAAAACAGTCATGACTTGGACTGATTAGTAGTCGGTCCAGATGATTCTCTGAACTCATTAATAGTTGAAGCAAGTGTGGGTTCTTCATGTACACAATGTTGTCTCCTGTGTATAGCAACACCAAATGTGTTGAGGCCTAAATTGATGCTCATGTCGGCTATTTCTAATAGCAATATGTTAGCTAGTGGTTCTGTGGCTAGGACAAAGAGCAGGGGTGACAAAAGGCACCCCTGTCGCTTTTACCCTTACCAAGCTCCCTTTGTAATTACACCAGTTTCCCAGTTTTTGGCTTGTTGGTTCGGTGGGTGTGCACCCATATCATCCAGCGCATTAATCGAGACCTGAAGTTAATCTCTTCTAATAATTGCAGCAAATAGTCCCACCACATGGTGTTGAAGGTGTTCTCAAGGTCCTTGTCATATTTGTTTACTTAATCTTTTCATCTCTAAAGCATCATTATCGGTCTTTAGGAACTTTTAGATTGTAGTCTCTGAATAGGAGTCCAGTGGGCTCTATCAACTTGCCAAATGCGCCTTGGTCTTTGAAAACTGTGCAGGGTTTTCCAAAAAGACGATTTAGTTGGGACATAGGTGCCTTCCATTACTTTAAGCATTCTTTTCTTCTCTATTAACTAACTGTTGTAGTCTCCTTAGGCTCTCATGGGTGGTAGTGGTATCCTCAAGATCAGATTCTCTGTTTATCGTCAGTTATGGTGGGACAGATCTTATCCATGTGTTGAATCAGAACATTAATGTTAATGGACATGTCTAGATTTTCTGTAATCTGTTTATTGCTATCTATTATCAGTTGTTCTATTTCTGGGATTGACGGAATTTATTGGATAGCGTTTGCTCTGGTGCTTTGAACTGACCAATGCACAGTTGTGACTTGAAAACATTGCGCTGCTAACTAAAAATTGCAAACAACATTAATGTATACCTTCAAGTGGATGAATGTTACACATGATTCTGTCAAAACAAAGAATGTTTGAAACAGGCCTGACTGGTCTGTACCTACGCAACACTAATACAACAAACGTTTTTGATATTGAAACCAACCCCACATATGTCAGAATAATCAATTCCTTCAAAAATAATTTTCTTTAACAATCTTGATCTCCCAATGCATTTCGGGACCAGAGTGTTACTTCTTCAGGGAAGCTGGAAACAAAACAAACAGGGCAACAAAGCACATTAAACACAAGTTACTAGATGTTCATAGATACATGATGCTTCACCAATATGTTCCACAATGTCTGTTTGCATGCATAAAATGCTCCCTGCACGCAATACCCACTAGAGGGAAAAGGTGCACCAGAACTGAACAAAATGTGCAACACTAGTGCCTGTAGTTCTAAAAATACACCCAAATGACCTGCTCCAGTGATTCCCATTACTAATGAAATCTTAAAGCAAAATCACTTAAAAGAATTTTTAAAAACCATGAACCAGAATTTCATGACATGTCCAACAGCAAGCAAGAACAGATTGCATTTTAAATCCGACTCCGACTAAAACAAGCATTTGCAATGCAACGGGTCTCGCATTTCTCAGAGTTAGAGCTATTAGCAGTTGTAAACTCCCATCTGGACTTTTCTTGCCACATTAAATGGGGAAAAAAGAGCGCGATTGTGCTGCTGCAGTTCACTTGTAGTGAAACCTAAAAACTAAAAGTGCAATTAACCATGTAACAGAGTCAATGTCATGCAAAGTGCTTGACTTTTGCCAAGCAAGATCGCGCTGTGAAAAAAGATAAAAAGTAGTCCACAAACCGGACGGAAAACAGGGAGCCTCGTATGTTTTCAGTACTTGGACGCTGCGCTCAAGGAGGGCAAACCACTGGAAAAGGCATGAGGTATGTATCCCTTCCACTAATGAAAGCAAGCAGATTTTAAAAGGCAAGCCCACGAACCAATGAAAGACACTGACGTGACATGGACGGGGCTCTGAGCTCTTTTCTAACTACTAAAGCTAGCGCAGGCTCGACCCTAAAAAGGTGAAAATGACTACCTGCTGGCGGGTGTGCACAGTGAAAAATCTTACCAAGACAAACTTAACTCTCACCAAACTGTTCAACACAATTACTTTGGAAAAAAAAAGAGGAGGCCAGGATGGAGTCCACCCCGATGGACACACCTTCCGAAGAGTGAAAGTGAACACATTCTCAACATACTGAGCTATCAATAAGAAAACCGACGGTGTAACCCAAGTCTAACTTTCTTTCCAAAGAAAAAGCCGTAAGAACCGTTGTGATTCCTATTGCGTCGGCACTCAACAAATGCCCTCTAGACAACCGCGGTCAGCCATTTAACTCGCCGCGACCTTTCGGATAGATTGAAATGAGGACTCATGAAACGAGCACTGAGTGAGGTGTGCGTGAAAAGGTAAAACGCAGCTGAACAACTAGGCTGCATCCAAACCTACTATACCATTGCAGGCAAAGCCTGAGTCATAAAGCAACACTCTATATTAAAGGGCGCCCGCAGGGCCATTAACCGCCCGCACCTGTGCAGGTTAAGTAAGAAAGGTGAAACCAATGGTGTGAGCTACTAATTTGCTTCGTAAACCAAAAAAGGTGTTGCCCGGAAAGCAATGTTGTACCTCACAACACCCTTAAGAATGGATACGACCAAGGTGACACATTACTACAAATGAAAGTATGTTAAGAAAAAATCCAGCTGTGACAACTGAAACCTGCCTGCAAGGATGGGTCGAACATTACTTGATGAAAGCAGAAAAAGAAAAAAATGAATAAAATTGCTTGTCAATTGAACGCTATAATCCACTAACAGTAAAGGTGTTTAAGCCAGTGGCAATAAACTGTGTTGCATAAGATTCAACTCTCTGAGACTACTTCTGTATTGTACTGGGGTACTAAATGCATCAGTGTCTTCTAAAGAACCATTATATGGTAATGAATGAGCCTACTCGGCTGATGGTATACTGTATTAATGAAACCAAACTGATGGGTGAGGGGGAAGTGTTACCATCTGGTACGCCAGCATATCAATCAGAAATTACTACCCGAGCTGCTACAAAAAACTCTTTCAGGAAACTAGCTGCAGGTTAAATAGTAAAGAATGGCAGTTTCTTAGTGAGCAAGGATATAGGTCGTTAAGAGCATACAATTTTAATTGTATGGCATTTCTATCCAAATGGTCAGCTTACTAAATACCCAACAGGCTACATCAGTGCTTTAGGTGTTTTGTAATTGGGAGTGGTGGATGGGTCCATATTTTCTTTGACAGCCCTAGGCTACAGCTATTCTGATGTGAGGTATTTCATGCAGTCAGTTGCAGTACCCGGATCAAGAGCTCCCTGACCCCGAAGCTGGTGCTGTTTGGGTCTTCGTATGAGGTATGCCATCTGCAAAAAATATCAGCAGTACTTTGTAGCAATAGCTGTCGCAGTAGCCCGTTCCCTGATTTATTTTCAGGACTGGAATACAGCAGTGGTTACATCGTACCATCAGTGGGTTAGGAAAATAAGGATGCAAGCGTTTGAAGAGGCCTTTGACAAAAGGGTAGGGACTCTCAAGAAACGTACGGCAGTATTGGCTGCATTTCCAGCCCCTTAGCTCTTACTGCCTTGGCATCACTTACTTGGTCACTGTTTAGCTCTAATGTGCTTCCTGTACGGGTAATGGTTTTTGCTCTTAGTGAATGTTGATTATTATTCAATAGATCAAGAGAGCAATTTGTGTGGTTGGAGCTGTAGATAACCCTGGTACTGTTAAGGCTCAATGTTTTTAATTGTCAAACAATGCTCTCTGTCAAAGATGCTTCTATTAGAGTGAATGCCCAATCTTTTCAATATGTAATGTGTTGTCTGCACTTTCAACACTGTTGCACTTTAATAATAAGTCTTTGCTGCTATTTCCAATTGCTTCAGGGGGAGTGATGGTCAGAATTAGTTTCAATCTGCTATATTTTATGATGGGATTTGCACTTCTGTCACTGTTGCAGTTTAATATCCAGTTTCTGCTAGCATTTCTAGTTGCTTTGGTGGGGGGGAGGGCGGGGAAATGGTCTGATCTTGTTTTAGATACTGGCTCGCAGTGAGGATCTGCTCTTTCAGCACTGTTGCACATTGATAAGTTTTTGCTGCTATTCCCAATTGTTCCGGGGTAGATGGTTTGATTATGTTTAAGATAATGCTTTGCAGTGAGGATCATGATTCAGTCAGTCAATCACATATTTGTAAAGCGCGGCTAATCACTCATAGTGTCTCAAGGCGCTGATTACAAACAACGCTCTATGAATTCTCACTCTTTTCAATATGAAATGTTATATTATGTTGTGATCTGCACTTTCAGCACTGTTGAACCTTAATAAGTATTTGCTTCTATTTCCAGTTACTTCGGGTGATGGTCTAAATTGGTTTCAAATAATGTTTTGCAGTGAGGATAGTGATTACTTTAATAAGGAAATGCTGCTACTTGTAATATGAAATGTGCTGTATTAATTTGTGATTTGCACTGTTGCACCCTATCAAGTTTTTGTTATTTCTAATTGCTTTTGGGGGAGATGGTCCAATTTTGTTTGTGATACTGCTTTGACATGAGAATAATGAATGTTGTAGCTGTACATTCCATTTTTATTTTTAAATCTCCCATCCTGCTCAATAAAAATAAACCTCATCAGTGTCTGGTGAGAACATATAAACTCCCAGTACAGTCCTAACATGAACAAAAACACACCTAATAGACCACATATTGAGTACCTGTGAAGGTGGTTTAATAAGATGAATGGCACAGTGTGGTCACTCTGGGTTCTGTTATGTATGTTTCCCTTTGATATGAATGTAAAAGGAACTGTTTAAAAAAAAAAAAAAAAAAAAGACATGCAATCTCTGATTTGTCTTTGAGACCCTGCAAGGTTAAGCTGTCTCTGTTTCTGGTCCAGTGAGTTTCTCTGACCGCAATCTGCTGCTGTTAATTTCAGGACTGGCTTTGACTTCTAGAATTTGAAACCTTAATTGGGCTGGATTGTGTTTGTGATCTAACCAATGTGCTGCCAGATTTGAATTACAGTTTTGATTTTGCTCTTGTGTTCTCTAGTGCACCATCCAGCCTCTGCAGTATTTCTTTCTCAAGATGTCCGGGCCATCCTTAAAATGCCACCTTTTACGATGTTTCAAGTGTACAGTTGCTTGACCCTTAAGTCCACTCATATCATCAGATTTGCACTCTGGTAGTAGATTATTTTGCAAAGTTCAGAAAAATACACTACTAAATCACCTAGCCCCTCCACTTTGTGCAGTCTGGGTGACATTGCTTTTCCTAGTTCTTTCTGAATAGTACATCAGGTGTCTACTAAATGTGAAGTTCCTTAACCTCGATCTTTGACTGTTTGAGCTTCTCTTACTACTGTCTTACTTCAAGCACCAACCACACTGTTCAAGAGGATGCCTCTTCACCATGCGGTCTCTACTCTTGTGGATACTAGTGATCTTGTTTTTCACTGAACTGTGCTCCTCAAGATCTGTATGCAGCTTTTACCCTCAGCAGGGCACCTCATGGACTGTCCTAGCAAGCCACTTTACTTCTTTTTCAGGCTGCTCACTCATATGCTGCTTTCCCTGGTTTTGGAACATATCTATGCAGCTGCCTCTGCCAAAGGGCAGTCAGCCACTGCCTTTCTGGTAAGACCTCTTGTCTTGTGGCAGCCTAACCATGCCCAGACATAACAGCAGTCTGTAGCTTTCTCTGACAGCCACACTTGGGGCTACACTATCTTCTGTGTGCCTGGAAATGTTGCAAGTGTGTGTGGAAGGAACTCTGCCACAGGAGGTCTACACTCCCATGCCACATGAACAACTGTGGTGGTGGGGGGTGTAAGGGTATGTATATGTTGAAGGGGGGGCAGTATTTCAATGGTGTAGGAGAGCTCCCAAAGGGACATTTGCTGAAGTGAACCTTGGCTCCCCCACTTTCAAATCATTCCTAAAGTTTCTACTGGGGGGGATGGGGAGAGAGAATCTTAAGAATAATCCAAAATGACATTTTATTTGTGAGGGTTTTCTGTGATTCTTGGTATTAGTTACAAGCATAATGTTTCTCTCATCCGGGATAGGGGGCATACTCCTTCAGTCTTTCCCTCTGGCATTTCTGCCTTTTTTTCTCTAAGCATTTCCCTATTATGGATCCCTTTTGTCTTTGTTGAACTTACTTTTGCCTACTAGCCCTCCTTGGGTATAGGCCATCAATCAGGACTCTCCAACCATCTCGGTCCTGGGCTATTCTTTCAATCTGACTCCAGGTGTAACCATCTCCTTGCAGTCAGCCTCAAGGCCCCAGCTACCCTGCTTGTCTATGACGTTGCTCAGGTAGGTGAAGGGCTCAACCTCTTCCAGTGCATTGCCTGCAAGAGTGACTGCAGTTGTGCTGGCTGTATTAGCCTACAGAATCTTCGATTTTTCCACTTTGGATGTTGAGGCCAAATTATGCTTATGTGGCTGCCACATTGTTAGTCTTCTCATGCATCTGCAGATGGGTATGGGAGAGTAGAGCCAGGTCATCTGCAATTCTCAGGTTATAGTGCTGCGTCCAAGGTGTCCACTGGATCCCATTTCTTTCTGTGGATATTTTGATGCGGTAGCCTGCCTCCATCAAGAGGAGAAAAGACTAGAGCAAATAACCCTGGCGGACTCCAGTACTCACTTAGAAGGCTTCCATGAGTTGTCCTCCATGGACTATCTTGCAGGTTATTCCTTCAAAAGAGTTCCTGATGATTGTTTGATTTTTTTTTAATCTGGCACACCGCAGTGAAGGATGAGTTTCCAAATGGTCTTTCAGTCCACGCTGTTGTTTGCCTTCTCAAAGTCCAAGTTGTTCCAGAGGAGGGAGTTCCATTCCATCGACTGATCAATGCTGAAGTGCAGTATTGCAATCTGGTTTGTGAAGGATTTACCTTTGCAGAAGCCAGCTTGCTGGTCTTACAGCTGAGCATTTACTTGTTCGTTCATTCTGTTCAGGATGACTCTGTTGAACATTTTGCCTGGGGCTGATAGTTATCCATCTGTAGTTTGCACAGTTTCTCAGATCATGTTTCCTAGGAATCTTGATGAGATCCCTTCTTCCAGTCTGATGGCACCTTTCACTCTTCCCAGATCCTTCCAAACATGGGGTAGAGCATGTTTACTGATGTCAGCCTTCAGTCCCTCTTTAGGAATGTTTCAGGTCCTTCTGCATTCCCATTTCTCAGATGTTTGACTTGCCGTATTTCTTACTTGGTTGATCTGCTGCAGTCGATTGGCAGGTCCTTGTCAACTGGCATTATGTCTGGTAGCAACTGCAGCATAGGCTGATTCAGCAGTTCTTTAAAGTGCTCCACCCATCTTTGTTGTTGGTCTTTGGTACCCATGATTGTGATTAAGTGGGAATTTGAAATGCTTCTTTTGAAGCTTGTGCACTGTGTGATTTATCATCTGTCCCCTTGGGACCATAGACATTGGGCAGGTAAGTTAGTTCAAATGTTTGGGATTTCATGATCTAGGATTACATAAGAATTAGCTGAGCTGACCAACTGAGTAGGTGGATTTGTGAATAGGTGAGTAAAACCAATGGGGATAATAGTGGAATATGCCTTGCACCTCCACATAAAGATGTAACTATAGTGGGGAATGTCAGAGGCAGCATGCAGTCTATATAGTGCTGGTCAGGTATATAATCCCTACTACCCAGAGATACCAAGTTATTGGTCCCAAAAGGAACCAAAACAACTTGTTTAGCCAAGGATACCCTCCGCACAAATGAAGTACAGGTTTTCAAATTGTTCGGAACAAAACAAAATCCTTATACAGTGAGGATGCATAGACAAGCAGGTGAAGCTGAAGACCTGTTATTGGCATATTGTCTTAACACAAGACAATATGCCAGTTAAAGGACTTCAATCTTACTCTACTCTGTACTCTTTGTGAGGGTGCCACTGCTGCTCTGAGTAATCACAACTCCTGCTCTACCGCCACCCTTGACCTTCCCTGCTACTCCTTCCCAAGAGCCACAGTTACAGTGGCCTTCTCTTCTGCCCTAACCATGCTACATGGCTGCCCCTTGTTTTCAGTGCTGGCCATATGGCGGCATACCTACGGCGTAATGTGTATTAAAGTATTGTGCCAATACACAACTTTTTTTAGTTCTTGAAAATTGTAGGAAAGTACCATCTTGCCTGGCATGTTACCCCCATATTTCACTGTATATATGTTGTTTTAGTTGTATGTGTCACTGGGACCCTGCCAGCCAGGGCCCCAGTGCTCATAAGTGTGCCTGAATGTGTTACCTGTGTTATGACTAACTGTCTCACTGAGGCTCTGCTAATCAGAACCTCAGTGGTTATGCTCTCTCATTTCTTTCAAATTGTCACTAACAGGCTAGTGACCAATTTTACCAATTTATATTGGCTTACTGGAACACCCTTATAATTCCCTAGTATATGGTACTGAGGTACCCAGGGTATTGGGGTTCCAGGAGATCCCTATGGGCTGCAGCATTTCTTTTGCCACCCATAGGGAGCGCTGACAATTCTTACACAGGCCTGCCACTGCAGCCTGAGTGAAATAACGTCCACGTTATTTCACAGCCATTTTACACTGCACTTAAGTAACTTATAAGTCACCTATATGTCTAACCTTTACCTGGTAAAGGTTAGGTGCAAAGTTACTTAGTGTGAGGGCACCCTGGCACTAGCCAAGGTGCCCCCACATTGTTCAGGGCCAATTCCCCGGACTTTGTGAGTGCGGGGACACCATTACACGCGTGCACTACATATAGGTCACTACCTATATGTAGCTTCACAATGGTCACTCCGAATATGGCCATGTAACATGTCTATGATCATGGAATTGCCCCCTCTATGCCATCCTGGCATAGTTGGCACAATCCCATGATCCCAGTGGTCTGTAGCACAGACCCTGGTACTGCCAAACTGCCTTTCCCGGGGTTTCACTGCAGCTGCTGCTGCTGCCAACCCCTCAGACAGGCTTCTGCCCTCCTGGGGTCCAGCCAGGCCTGGCCCAGGATGGCAGAACAAAGGACTTCCTCTGAGAGAGGGTGTTACACCCTCTCCCTTTGGAAAATGGTGTGAAGGCAGGGGAGGAGTAGCCTCCCCCAGCCTCTGGAAATGCTTTCATGGGCACACATGGTGCCCATTTCTGCATAAGCCGGTCTACACCGGTTCAGGGACCCCTTAGCCCTGCTCTGGCACGAAACTGGACAAAGGAAAGGGGTGTGACCACTCCCCTGTCCTGCACCTCCCCTGGGAGGTGCCCAGAACTCCTCCAGTGTGCTCCAGACCTCTGCCATCTTGGAAACAGAGGTGCTGCTGGCACACTGGACTGCTCTGAGTGGCCAGTGCCAGCAGGTGACGTCAGAAACTCCTTCTGATAGGCTCCTTCAGGTGTTGCTAGCCTATCCTCTCTCCTAGGTAGCCAAACCCTCTTTTCTGGCTATTTAGGGTCTCTGTCTCTGGGGATTCCTTAGATAACGAATGCAAGAGCTCATCCGAGTTCCTCTGCATCTCTCTCTTCACCTTCTGCCAAGGAATCGACTGCTGACTGCGCTGGAAGCCTGCAAAACTGCAACAAAGTAGCGAAGACGACTACTGCAACTCTGTAACGCTGATCCTGCCGCCTTCTCGACTGTTTTCCTGGTGGTGCATGCTGTGGGGGTAGTCTGCCTCCTCTCTGCACTAGAAGCTCCGAAGAAATCTCCCGTGGGTCGACGGAATCGTCCCCCTGCAACCGCAGGCACCAAAGAACTGCATCACCGGTACCCTGGGTCTCCTCTCAGCACGACGAGCGAGGTCCCTTGAATCCAGCAACTCTGTCCAAGTGACTCCCACAGTCCAGTGACTCTTCAGTCCTAGTTTGGTGGAGGCAAGTCCTTGCCTCCCCACGCCAGACTGCATTGCTGGGAACCGCGACTTTTGCAGCTACTCCGGCCTCCGTGCACTTCCGGCAGAAATCCTTTGTGCACAGTCCAGCCTGGGTCCACGGCACTCTAACCTGCATTGCACGACCTCCTAAGTTGTCCTCCGACGACGTGGGACTCCTTTGTGCGACTTCGGGTGAGCACCGTTTCACTCCACTTCGTAGTGCCTGTTCCGGCACTTCTGCGGGTGCTGCCTGCTTCTGAGAGGGCTCCTTGTCTTGCTCGACGCCCCCTCTGTCCCCAGACGCAATTGGCGACATCCTGGTCCCTCCTGGGCCACAGCAGCATCCAAAAACCATAACCGCACGATTTGCAGCTAGCAAGGCTTGTTGGCGGTCTTTCTTCAGGAAAACACTTCTGCACGACTCTCCACGGCGTGAGGGATCCGTCCTCCAAAGGGGAAGTTCCTAGCCCTTGTCATTCCTGCAGAATCTTCAGCTTCTACTGTCCAGTAGCAGCTTCTTTGCTCCCACAGCTGGCATTTCCTAGGCATCTGCCCGTCTCCGACTTGCTTGTGACTTTTGGACTTGGTCCCCTTGTTCCACAGGTACCCTCGTTTGGAAATCCATCGTTGTTGCATTGCTGATTTGTGTCTTTCCTGCAGAATTCCCCTATCACGACTTCTATGTCCTTTGGGGAACTTTAGTGCACTTTGCACTCACTTTTCAGGGTCTTGGGGTGGGCTATTTTTCTAACCCTAACTGTTTTCTTACAGTCCCAGCGACCCTCTACAAGGTCACATAGGTTTGGGGTCCATTCGTGGTTCGCATTCCACTTTTGGAGTATATGGTTTGTGTTGCCCCTATCCCTATGTGTCCCCATTGTATCCTATTGTAACTATACATTGTTTGCACTGTTTTCTAATACTATACTGCATATTTTTGGTATTGTGTACATATATCTTGTGTATATTTGCTATCCTCATACTGAGGGTACTCACTGAGATACTTTTGGCATATTGTCATAAAAATAAAGTACCTTTATTTTTAGTAAATCTGTGTATTGTGTTTTCTTATGATATTGTGCATATGACACTAGTGGTACTGTAGGAGCTTCACTCGTCTCCTAGTTCAGCCTAAGCTGCTCTGCTAAGCTACCATTATCTATCAGCCTATGCTGCTAGACACCCTATACACTAATAAGGGATAACTGGGCCTGGTGCAAGGTGTAAGTACCCCTTGGTACTCACTACAAGCTAGTCCAGCCTCCTACAAAAATGTATTGTGACTTCTACCACCATAATTGCGGCCACCACTGCAGTCCCAATTACTACCAACCTTTGTCACAACCAAGAGCTTCTTGTTTGTGTGTTTGACAGTGTTGTGTAAGTGAAAGGTAATATGAGCATGTTTTAAAATACATTGTGCTTGCTGTCAGCACTAGGAAGGGCCAGAACCTATTGGCATTATCATTAACAATGGCTGTCTTATGGTAGCAAATTGTGTTGATACCAAGTCAGTGGTACGTTTATTGCTCTTTACTGATGAGATTCTTGATTCAGGACTACTCTAATCACCAGTGGAAAGGCAATCCTAGTTACCTCATATATTAGTGATTTCCTTGGATAAGGTGAATATGAAAGCCAGTATCCCTGCTTGTTTAACCCCTTTGCTGCCAGGCCTTTTTATGGCTATTTGGGACAGTTTGCGATTAAGCACTCCTAACATTTTATTAACATAAGCTACCCATGCCAAATTTGCATCCTTTTTTCCCCCCCAACATCCTAGGGATTCTAGAGTTACCCAGAGTTTGTGGGTTCCCCTGGAGGAGACCAAGAAATTAGCCAATATTCAGCAAAAATGTCTGTTTTTTTTTTTTTTTTTATCGGGGGAAAAAGGGCTGCAGAAGAAGGCCTGTGGTTTTTTCCCTGAATATGGCATCAACAAGAGGTGTTTACGGTGCTAAAATCACCATCTTCCCAGCTTTCAGGAACAGGCAGACTTGAATCAGAAAACCACATTTTTCAGCACAATTTTGGCATTTTACTGGGACATACCCCATTTGTACTATTATTTTGTGCTTTTAGCCTCCTTCCACTTAGTGACAGGAATGGGTGAGAAACCACTGCTGGATCCCGGAAAGCTAAACATTCCTGAAAAGTAGCGAAAATTCTGAATTCAGCAAGGGGTCATTTGTGTAGATCATACAAGGTTTTCCTGTAGGAAATAACAGCTGAAATTAAAAAAAACATTTTGAAATTGAGGTGAAGAAAAAAACCCAGCCATTTTTCTCTACGTTTTACTCTAACTTTTTCCTGCAATGTCATATTTTTTTTTTTTTTTTTTTTTTTTTAAAGCAATATACCGTTAAGTCTGCTGGACTCTTCTGGTTGCGGGGATATATAGGGCTTGTAGGTTCATCAAGAACCCTAGGTACCCAGAGCCAATAAATGAGCTGCACCTTGCAATGGGTTTTCATTCAATACCGGGTATACAACCATTAATTTGCTGAAATGTAAAGTGTAAAATAAGTATCAAGGAAACCTTTGTATTTCCAAAATGGGCACAAGATACGGTGTTGAGAAGCAGTGTTTAATTGCACATCTCTGAATTCCGGTGTCCCCATATCAGCATGTTAATTACAGTGCATTTCTCAAATAGATGTCTGTTTTTTTTTACACAGTGCCTTACATTTGGAAGGGAAAAAAAGTAGAGAAAGACAAGGGGCAATAACACTTGTTCTTCTATTCTGTCTTTCCCCCCCCCAAGTCTCCCGATAAAAATGGTACCTCACTTGTTTGGGTAGGCCTAGTGCCCATGGCAGGAAATGCCCCAAAACACAATGTGGACACATCACATCAGATTCCAGAAGGTTCCATCACAAAAAATGTGGGGAAAACATGTGATTTCCTGCAAAGTTGGTGGTTTGCAGGACATTGTGGGTAAGAAAATGGTGCAGTGTGCCTGTGCAGCACACCAACCTGGACTCACCCAGATATTTAGATTTTAGATGTGTCTAATACTTGTGGATTTTTCTACATGGCAGCGTCCCAAAGTCCAAAAAAATGCATCCCTCACCATTCTAAGTGGGATGATTTTGCGAGATAGACAAGCTCTCATATCCCTAAAGTAAAGCCAAACTAATCAAATGTCCCCTTGCTTGCTGTGGGATAAGATGTTTTAGTTTGCGAGGGAAAGCTGAAAGACTTACCCCCTTCAGTTGGGGTGGGCGCTTAAGCATGACCATATTTGTTAGTAGCCGTCACCTAACTATTCCCCCCCCCCCCCTCTCCCCCTGCTTGTCCAGGAGTGGATCGGGGGTAATTGCCCCATTTGGCCACCGGTGGGCAGAACAACTTTGCCCCCATTTATTTGGGGTGGATGTATGGAGCCCCCCCCCTACCCCCCCCACCCATTTTTTTTATTTTTAATTTAAATATTTCCTGGTGGGCTTTCTTCCCTCCCTTGGGGGCGGATAGGCCTAATAAAAAATAAGCTGCTCTCCACCTGAGGGGGGTAGAAATGGCCTAAAAAATACCCCCTTTAAAAGTCAAGGGTTGTCTGTCAGGGGTTTAATAGCCCTAGTGGGGTGGTTCAGACCTGCATCTGGCTCAGACCTTCAGAATCTATGCTGGTTATGCAGTGGATTGGAGGGAAGGAGGTACGGATGGATGGATGGATGGATGGATGGATGGATGGATGGATGGATGGACGGACGGACGGACGGACGGACGGACGGACGGACGGACGGACGGACGGACGGACGGACGGACGGACGGACGGACGGACGGACGGACGGACAGATGGATGGACGGACAGAAGGATGGATAGATAACTCTGATCACGGGGAGGTCTTTCTTTTTGGCAGGTCAAGCTGCAAGTGGATGACAGTTCCCCTTCACGGTCTCCCAGCCGGTATAGACAGTTTGTGCTTTGCCCCCTCATATTAACCCATATTGCTATGTCTCGCTTGCTTGCACTCCCTGCTGAGACTACTAACCTGCTCTGTGCCTTTGGCATTATGAAGGCAAACCAAGTAGCAGCACTCCCCTGCGCAGCATAGCAAACCTCCCATTACTCTATTGTGCTACAATGAGCCCCAGGGCAGTTGGGAACGCCAACAGAGTTCCTGGTGCATCTACTGCACTAATCAAGCTCTGGCCTACACCCCTCAAACCTGTTCAACATCAGTCAGTAACACCACAGTCGCAAACTCCCCATGCCCAAGAGCATTAACTATAAGCAAATCTCCTTGGAGCACAAAGTGGAGTGTCCCTTTGAGATAGAAATGTCTTGCACATCAGTGGCAGCCCTCGGAATTTTCAATGTGTGCAGCACCAAGGCTGGAAGTGCACAGCACTTTGTGTGTGTGCATTCAGTATGTTTTTGAAACGGTTGGCACTTCCATGCCACCTTACAGCATAGATACTTAGAATGTGCTTGGCTGCTCCATATGTTACTGACGTATTAGTGAAAAGCAACACAAACAGCAGGTCACTCAGTGCTAGCAGCAGGATCAGATAATTGAGAATGGTATCAGAACTTGTATATTCCCTTGATCAGCTAAGTATTACTCTTAGTGAGTTAAACACCTGCTCGAGAACTGCTTGTAACCTACATGTCACTCATTCCGCAAGTGTAGATGTGTAATGAACTGGAAGGTTATGCTGGTCAGCGCTGCTGAATGCTCTGAGGCATAAGATTTCACTTCCTGCCTTTTCTGAGATAGGGAAGCTTGCTTCTCCTCTGCCATGCTATATACCTGTTGTGTGAAGAATCAAAGCCTGCACTTCTGCCGCCTGATTTGAATATGTACTTTGATGGGAAAAGTTTGTTCTGCTGCTGTGGCTTAACTTGTCCTGTAAAGGAGGGAAGCTTGACTGTTTCTGCCCAAAGAGTTCCTCTTCCCTAAATGAGTGGTTTCCACTGCTATTTGCCCCATAACATACATACATATACATATATATGCCAATTTTGAATGCACTTGTTTAACCTGCCTTATGAACACAGGAGCTGATTCACAAGATTTGATGTGGTATACTGAGACTGATAGTTCTGAAGATGTATCACCCTGTTGGGACAATATTTGAGTGTCAAAAATGTAAAAGGAAAAGAAAAGCTGGGCCCGTTGCAATACTCTCTTGTTTTAATGTTTGAAGGGTGACACCAGTAAAATCCCCTTTTAGCTCACCCACATACAACTTTAATAATATTGTTCTGGTAGATTAACAAACTCTGCAAACCATGACTAGGAGACTGTACGACCAGTGAACAAGAGTATTCTTGGATGCTTCCCGAAATAAAGTTGAATTATTACTATTTATTTTATTATTTATTGTTTGTGCCCACTGTAGGACATTTTGGTATTTTCCCTGATAAAATGGAGATATGCTTGAATCCAAGTAGACCACTATGTGCAAACATGTTGGTAAATTTCTCATGAATGTTATTTCTGTTGAGCTAAAAAAAAAAAAAAAAAAAAACCTGCATTCTTATTTTTCAGGGGATTTCTCTAAAGTTCCTTCAAAAAGGAAGCAGGTTCTGGCTGGCTGACTATTTGCATCCTTGTGATCCACTTTGACTTCCACGATGCAGCGAACCATCATGTGAGTGATTTGTTCAGATTGTAGTGGTTAGAGGTACTCGGCAGTAGCCCTGGAGGAAATGAACGATTGGGATGTCTCGGGGTACATTGAAATAGTAATAACATAATGTGGTCCTAACAATTTTGGTTATCTTTGCACAAGAAGAAGTCATTGTGTCGACCGCTGACTGAGAAACTGTATTGACCTACTGAGCTTTAAGCACTTGGCATGCAGGTTACATAAAAATCACTGCAGCTTGGGTTCCATACACTAAGTTAGCGCAAGTTCACCTTGTCCTAAAGTGCCGGACACTATCTGTAATCTTCTGTGGCAGTCAAGCATGGACTGAGAAGCAATAGAGAGGAGTTAATCTTTGTTTCTGTTGGGTGTCACGTCAGAGCCCTGGCTCATTCTGACTAGTTTGGAGGGCGGTAAGTGGCATATTATGGCAATCGGTGCATGATGGGTAGTAGTACCAGTATCCTGCAGTATGACATTAAAGATTTGTTTGCATGTCTGTGGCTCACCCTATCAGTAGAGCACTTGCTGACCTTCACAGAGCACCTGTGTTACCTCCATTCTCTGTGAATGCATAAGCCTCATCTGGCCCTTTGCCTGGGTAGCGGATGAGCACACCCATTGCAGAGGGATTAGTATTTCTATACCTGCCCTGTGAGTAATCCCAGATTATTTTAAAACAGCGAGGACTAGAAAGTGGCAATAAAAATTGCATCTGGGTGGCTTACATCTTTTTCTCCCATTACTGGTATCTTGACACATCTTGTGTTCAGTTATGTGCCAAGCAGGGACAGCCTTCTTGCAGGAGTCATGTCACCGAGAAAGGTATCTGCCCCCCCCTACCCCCCCCCCCCCCCCATTTTCAGTGTTCACTTTCGAAAGCAGCTGGTCTCATTGCCACATATGTAATATCAAAGTATGACAACTGCCCGGCAAATGGTGCATATTTCCTTTTGGCGGATTAGATGCATTTGATCATAATCTCTGTTGGCATATTGCTACAGGTCAGAACAAATTCATACCTTCAGTTATGAGCTTTCATTGAAGATGTAGGAGTATTATAGGGCATGTAGTTTGCTTACTGCATATGCACAAATCGTTCTCAAACCCCTGATAATGTAAGCGTAAGGCTCACAATGTATAGTGTTCTCTTGATGTAGAGCAACCTTGTCACTGCATGCAGCAAACTCCATCTGGCCACGGAGTAGACTGAGAAGGCTGCCCTCTGAGTCTGAGAAGGAATAAAAGATAGAGTTTCTGGTCCATTGTGGGAGTGAACGATGGCCAATAGCTGATGGAGCCTGGTGAACAACTCTACTAATTGAAAACAGTGATTAAAGGCTGCTCTGTGCCACAAAGCAATGGAATAAATGGATATCTAGTGCTGGGAGTGATGAAGGATGTAACTCGGACGTTTTCCTTTACATCAATGATACCTGGTGCGTTTTGTGCCTGGTCATGGTGTTGTCATCCAGACGTTCCCTCTTAGAGTTAGATTAATGGCTTTTTGAAGGTTGATGGATGTGTTGTTGAAAAAACCATGCAGCTGGTATTTAAAAATAAAAAAAATTCTGCACAGTAATTCATTTTTTTTTTTTTTTGCTTTCATATTACTGTATTGATCCTTGTTGTAATTGGTCCTATCAGTAATTATTATACAGGGAGTGCAGAATTATTAGGCAAGTTGTATTTTTGAGGATTCATTTTATTATTGAACAACAACCATGTTCTCAATGAACCCAAAAAACTCATTAATATCAAAGCTGAATATTTTTGGAAGTAGTTTTTAGTTTGTTTTTAGTTTTAGCTATGTTAGGGGGATATCTGTGTGTGCAGGTGACTATTACTGTGCATAATTATTAGGCAACTTAACAAAAAACAAATATATACCCATTTCAATTATTTATTATTACCAGTGAAACCAATATAACATCTCAACATTCACAAATATACATTTCTGACATTCAAAAACAAAACAAAAACAAATCAGTGACCAATATAGCCACCTTTCTTTGCAAGGACACTCAAAAGCCTGCCATCCATGGATTCTGTCAGTGTTTTGATCTGTTCACCATCAACATTGCGTGCAGCAGCAACCACAGCCTCCCAGACACTGTTCAGAGAGGTGTACTGTTTTCCCTCCTTGTAAATCTCACATTTGATGATGGACCACAGGTTCTCAATGGGGTTCAGATCAGGTGAACAAGGAGGCCATGTCATTAGATTTCCTTCTTGTATACCCTTTCTTGCCAGCCACGCTGTGGAGTACTTGGACGCGTGTGATGGAGCATTGTCCTGCATGAAAATCATGTTTTTCTTGAAGGATGCAGACTTCTTCCTGTACCACTGCTTGAAGAAGGTGTCTTCCAGGAACTGGCAGTAGGACTGGGAGTTGAGCTTGACTCCATCCTCAACCCGAAAAGGCCCCACAAGCTCATCTTTAATGATACCAGCCCAAACCAGTACTCCACCTCCACCTTGCTGGCGTCTGAGTCGGACTGGAGCTCTCTGCCCTTTACCAATCCAGCCACGGGCCCATCCATCTGGCCCATCAAGACTCACTCTCATTTCATCAGTCCATAAAACCTAAGTAAAATCAGTCTTGAGATATTTCTTGGCCCAGTCTTGACGTTTCAGCTTGTGTGTCTTGTTCAGTGGTGGTCGTCTTTCAGCCTTTCTTACCTTGGCCATGTCTCTGAGTATTGCACACCTTGTGCTTTTGGGCACTCCAGTGATGTTGCAGCTCTGAAATATGGCCAAACTGGTGGCAAGTGGCATCGTGGCAGCTGCACGCTTGACTTTTCTCAGTTCATGGGCAGTTATTTTGCGCCTTGGTTTTTCCACACGCTTCTTGCGACCCTGTTGACTATTTTGAATGAAACGCTTGATTGTTCGATGATCACGCTTCAGAAGCTTTGCAATTTTAAGAGTGCTGCATCCCTCTGCAAGATATCTCACTATTTTTGACTTTTCTGAGCCTGTCAAGTCCTTCTTTTGACCCATTTTGCCAAAGGAAAGGAAGTTGCCTAATAATTATGCACACCTGATATAGGGTGTTGATGTCATTAGACCACACCCCTTCTCATTACAGAGATGCACAACACCTAATATGCTTAATTGGTAGTAGGCTTTCGAGCCTATACAGCTTGGAGTAAGACAACATGCATAAAGAGGATGATGTGGTCAAAATACTCATTTGCCTAATAATTCTGCACTCCCTGTATTATTATTATAACATTGTCTTTTTCCTTTATTTCAGGTCTTTTTTCCAGGCTAAGCCTGGGGCAAATATAAAGAAGGAGGAGAAAGATGGAACAAAGACTGCGGCGAAAAGTCCCAAAACTGAGGAATCGCCCAAAGGGCATGTACTGCTGCTTCATTCGTTCTCTAACAATTTGGTCCCTTCTCAGCCCTACTCTTTCATTAATTTCTGTCTGTGTCCACTTCCACCTATATATATATATATATATATATTTTTCTAGAGTTAAAAAAAAAAAAGGCGGGATTATCTGTGGTTAACTGGGGGAAAAGCTGATATATCTTAACTTTTGTTTCTGTGGGCTTTTGTGTGCGTTTTGAAATCCTTTTTTCACCACGTGCACTTGAGACCCAGTCACATGCAGTTTACTTCCCCCGGCCAGTTTAGTCTGGGTCACTTTACTTTAAAAAAAAGAAAATAAATAGCGCAGCTTCTTCAGATAGTTTGCACTCCTCATTCTTTCACACTGCATCTTTCATAGATTCCCTGTGAATGCCTAGCAAAATGTCACTCAATTATCACAAAGTATACATTCAGTATAATGATTTTTGTGGCCCTTTCCACATCTCACTGATGCCAGAGGGTATGCTTATTACTACGTCTGTAGAACGCTATATTTCTGGTTTTCCTTCCACATGCCACATGAAGGGAGTTCTCTGGCTAAGGTTTTCCAATGCACTGAAACCAATATGGCTAGTTGCTAACTAATTCTATTAGAGAAAGGAATTTTTACTTTAATATATTCTTGCAATTTTCCTAAATTAAACTTACTTTGATCTCACTCATAGGATATGGTTTCTGTGTCCCCTTACAAGATACGTAGCTTGGTGAAAGATCTGTTTATCCATATTAACCCCAAAATGTCATCTTAACCTTGGCTAAGTCTTCTGCCATTGCAGGAGTCTCTGTTCAAACCCAATCCCACCAGTGGTCTCTAAAAGATAAGTTTGCAAACCTATACTTAGAATGCATTTACTGTTTGCACCTAAGCATGTCCTGCAGGGCTGTGACGATTTGCAGTAATTTTAAACCAGTGTGGTTGCCCTGTTGTTGGAGAGACGTTACTTGTGAATGATTTAGTGCCTTGATGTGTTTTGCAGGTGGCTCTGACTTTCAGGACTGTCACTTGGGCAGGCATATGTTTAATATCTGTCCACTTCTCAGCTCTACATTGTGTTTCCTGGCGATCAGGCTTCTGGTTCTTACTGTTTCTGAATATCATAAAAGATTGCCACAGCGAAAAAGGAAAAGTCACTTATTTCTAACTCTCCCCTAGGGAATTAACACTCCATTCGTGGATAACCCTTTAGCCTCACTTAAATCCCATATGACTGGAATTAAATGGACAATCTTATGTTACAATCTTAGCTCCTTCCTCTAGCTTTAAAGTGAATTCCCGTGTAACTGACAGTATGTTTTTGTAAGAGACCACTTGCATACATGTTCTTGTTCTATTGTATGTTTTATGGGTTGCAGATTTTTGAGCATTCATGTTTCACCTGGTTCCACTGCATGCCTTTCCAGCTCTGTCATGGGACTGACATATAGTACTATCTAGAATCTGTCCATCGTTTAAACCAGGAAACTCCGTATGAACCCCAGTGGGTCAACTACTAGCTCAAGAAGCATTGGCTCGAGTGGACAACCCTGCCCGGTGTCTGTCTTTATTTCCAGCTTTCCAACATTATATGTCCCATCTTCTGCTGTGGATTCAGTCATTTTTTCCATCCCAAAAAAGCCAGGTCCAACTCCGATTCTCTTTATTATTCATAGCATGTATTTATGCCATGTTGCATGAAAGGTTTCTTCAATATCTAGTATTGCAAGAGTACACTGTTGCTCAACTACTTACAATAAGAGTGCTAAATACACGAGCCACCTTGAATTTTGGGTGGTGTTTCTACTTGGTTTAAAGCCAGACTGCCTACTACTTTCATTAGCCAGTTTTCTAGTGATTTGCTCAGGGTCTTCATGTTAGAGTTGATCATACATAAACGGCGATACAGGGCCTTGGGTCCCTATCCGGCTTTGGGATCATTATTGTGACCTCTTTCATTGTATTTGGCAGTAGTTTAGTATTTTGCCCCTCTGGAAAGTGCTTATTGAGCATCTCATAATAAATTGGGGAATATATGCTATAAATCCATAGGAAAGCCATCCCTTCTCGCTGCCCTACCTGCCTGCAGATTCTTACTGACTGCTGTCGGTTCAGCTTTCGCCAGGGGTGCTTTCAGTGCTTCCAACTGGTGCTCATTAAGCTCGGTTTCACCTGATTATAAGCCTTCTTCAAGTATGTGCCCAAGGTACATTTTATTCTTAATTGCGTCACTCATCTCCTTCCTAAATCCTAAAATTATGGTGTAGGGTGGCTATCTCCTGAGCAACCCCCCCCCCCCCCCCCCCCCCCCCGTTCGGCCAGTTACATGCATGGGAGACCCCTCTTCAGCAACTAGCTTGCTAACATGGCCATTATGTTTTTGTATTAACCTGCAGTGTTTTGCAGATGTTTAGGTTTTACCTCTGTACACTATTTCTTGGTGGCTAATGTGAAAAGTAGTCTATCTCCTGATGACACATTTATGTCAGACTTAAAATAGTCTCTTTCCTGGCTCCAGAAAACGACTGCCAAAAACCTCTCTGGATTTAGAATGCATAGCTGATGTTATTCTGTGCGGCAACATAGATGGCTCCCATATCGAAACGAGGCTTGAAACACACTAATTTGTCTTGCTATTCTGACAAATAGCACACGTATTGGGTTTAAGCTTTTCAAAAGGCAAGAGAATCTGCACCTATGGGGCCTATCCAGTTCTTCCTAATATACAGTACAATGCATTTATGAAGTGCACAGCTACATAAGAGGCGTCCCCGCGCTAGTGCAAAGATCTGCCACCCAACGCCTAATACAATAGTGCTAAGTGATGTTTATGCAGGAGTCAAAAAGTAAGTTTTTTTTTTTTTATTATTTTTTTTAAGCTCTTTCTGGCACCTCTCCTAGCCTTGTGGATACGTGGGAGTTGAAGACGTTTAGGTTTGTTGGACCTAAGATCTCTCTTAATCATATTGCTTGAAGCGGTGTCTGAGATGCAAGGGACCCCTATGATTGTAGGCTGTAAAGACAAGGATAAGAGCCTTAAACTGGATTATTTTATTCACCGGAAGCCAGTGAAGATGACGTAAGAAACCAGACACTGCTACCCGGTGGGGAATCTTAAAAATTAGCTAGGCCGCAGCGTTTGAATGATCTGAGGACTGATTCAAAAAGGCCAGGAGCCCCAGATATAAGCTGTTGGCGTAATCCAACCTGGAGGTGATCATCGTGTGAAAATTGTACTACCGTATTCTACAAGGATAAGGTGTAGCAGCCTTCTCGGGGTCTAAGGGTAAGGAAACAGGTAGCAGATAAGGCCTTAATTTGAGGCTCAAAAGTAAGGCATAGTTCTTAATATACAATTTTAGTGATAGCTTCTTGCAGCAACTGTCATTGATTATGTCGAACTTGCTGCTGGCAGGGATCATCAGTCCTTGTCCATGGAGAAGAGCAGACGCTTCTGGAACATTTAATGCTAAATGAGCAGGACCTTTTATTTTGTATCCGGTATCCTAGTAGTCCCGGTCTCTGGTGTATGGTGTGATGTTCTGGAAATCTGACACGCTGTATCTAACTTCTGATGGCAGACGGTGAACTCTGTGCTTATTGCTGCTTAAACTGAAGTTCATTCTGGTCCTAACTGTATTCAGAATTAGTTTCTGGTCTTGCAGGAGGCAGCAGGTGCAATGTGATAAATCTACACTGAGATGATTATGGAAAAAGAGGTTGCCTCAAGCAACTGGGGCTATGCTCTTGCAGCATGGCATGATTGACTGGTTCAAGGTGCTGTCAGCTGGTGTTGCACAGGGCAGAATCACTGCACGCACAAGCTGTGATTGAGACACTGCAAGACCGCTGCAGTTCGCCCCTCGCCCAGTCTACTTATCTTTCCATCGTCTGTTTTCAGAACTAGCCGTATGAGATTTTGTTTTTTTGGTACTTCCTCAGTTTAAGAGGGAAAACTCCATGGGGGTAGCATAAGAATGGTCTGGAAAAATTGTTAATTACACTAGAATGGTAGTTACTCTGGGTTACACATTTGACGAAAAAATTACTAAAAACTATGCAATTATGGCAGTTTGTGTAATTGTGAGTCATTTAGCGAGTGAATGCTTGCTGCTGCGATTTGAGTTCTGTTGCATTCAGTACTATTTTCGTACAGCAAATGCAGCTTTGCATCTCAAAATGGACACATGAGTGCATTTCATGCTAAGAAAATAGTGCTAGGGGCGTGGCTACGGGCGTCAAGATGGCGATCGCACTCTGAGAGTGCTCTGGACCCCTCCGTCATCCACCAGGAAAGCCGAACCTTACCGCATTTGGGGACGCAGTTTAAATGACCCCAAAGAGACCCCCTCCCGCTGCAGACCCCGGGGCCAAAGAGCCGGCGAAAATCTGAATCTGAGAGCGGCCCGAGGCCGTCTGGAGCCGGGGAAGCAGAGCGGACGTGATCTGCGCTCTTCGAGCGCGGCCCTGTGAGGAGGTGGGGCGGACCGACGGGCGATCCGGCGAGACTTGCGGAAGGGGGAGCGGTTGAGGCGCGAGGACCCGCTCCCCAGACGGAGCTGAGGAGTGGTCCGTCTGCCGGGCGGCCGTAGATACCTGCGGTGACGGGCGTGGCCTCAGCCCGGAGTAGCGGGGAACGTGAGAGGGCTGCTGCGGCTGGCCCTAACTAGATGCGTCCCGGCCGGAGCTGAGCCTGGGAGGCCTTGGGACCGGAATGACGTGGGCTGCGAGGCCTTGAGGGTGAGCCTTGCCTCAAGACACCACCCCCCAGCCTGGGACGCGGCGAGGCCAAGAGGCCGAAGAAGAACCGAGGTCCTGGCCGAGAGAGGCCCCGCGACCTGGCCCTGGAGTCTCTGGGGACGGAGCACACTACACCGGACCGTCTGCGACGACGGGAGCAGCGGCCAGAGGTGAGCCGGTCCTGAAATTCGCTGACCCCGGGGCGTACACGTGAGGTCCCCGAAGAAAAAGAAGTGGGGGAGGCGAAGGGACCCTGTGGGACACCTGGGACTGCCTGGGCTGTGGGCCCCCGTGAGAGAGCCACAGATTGGGAGGCCGGGCCTGTGTGGCACGTGGGCCGGGCCCTGGCAACCTCGAGAGAGACCGAGGAGGGGGCACGTCTGAACCCAGAGCGCCACTCACGACCCTTCCTGTGAGGCGTAGACGATCCGGTGGGCCGCCGGGGGAGACGTATGTGCGCCTGCTGCTGGGGTTTCCTGCCCCTGCCCCATGGAGGGGGCGAGCCCAGGAGAGCCACTGTGCGACAGCCGCATCCTCAACAGAGGCGGATAATGCCCTACTGCACCCTCCCTATGAGAGCCTAAAAAGAACCCCGGCACCTGAAGACATTAAATCCAACCATCAGATAGTCTCCCAGGAGTTGGGAGGGCGGCTGCCCCTGGCCCTGTCGGGGGGGTGGGGGGGGCACAGGACCGCACTCACTAATCACATGCTGATGCACTGTGTGTCCAGAGCAAAGATACTGGACCAGGACGAAAGTTTATACCCCCCCCCCCCCCACCGCAAGACAACGTGACATTAGAACCCCTGCGTGCCGGAGGACGGTCCCCTCTGATCCAGGGTGTGCGGAAGGGTGCCGGGGTGTCCAGAAGCACTATGGGGAAAGAGAGTGGCCAAGCAACCCCCAGCCTCACAACAGAAAATTGAGCAATACACCATCTCTGCGACCTCCCATGGGAATGTCACCACACCTCCTGGAAGCCTCTGCACCAGACGGAGTAAACGCAATTCTCCTGGCTATCCAATCCTCACAGTTGGCAGTAGAATCCAAAATAGGAGAAGTGCGTGTGGACGTGGGCTTCATTAGACAGGACCTCAGAAATGCAGTGGGTCGCATAACAGAGGTTGAGACTCGAGTCTCATAAACAGAGGATGACCTTGCCGAACTAAAAACCAAGGTGGCCCAGTTGCAAACCTGGACCGGTGAGCTTCACTGACGGACCGAGGATGCCGAAAATCGCTCTAGGCGAAATAATTTACGATTCGTGGGCTTTCGGAGGGAGTGGAAGAGAACCGAACGTCCAAATTCCTAGAGAACTGGATTAAGTCCTGGATGCCTGACCAGATGTTGTCAGCCTGGTTCTCGATCGAACGGGCGCACAGGGTGCTGGCCCTCCCGGCCTCCCCCCGGGGGCCCGCGGAGGCCGATGATACCTTGCTTTATCAACTTCAAGGAACGAGACAGGGTCCTCGGTGAGGCCAGACGCTCGGCCGACCCTCCTCTGGGGAGAATCATAAAATCCTGGTGTTCACTGACTATACCCGAGAGTTGCAGGCCAGGCGCCGGTCCTAAGAGCATGTCAAGCAGAAGCTTAGGGCCATGCAGCTCTCCTACATGCTCCGGTTTCCTGCGCGCCTAAAAGTCATCATGGCTGGAAAGACCTACTTCTTTGACACCCCAGAGGAGGTATGGACCTGGCTGACTGAAGAGGCCAGAAGGCCCCGCCGGGTATCCGGGGGGCCGGCGGGAGTGCCTGCGGAAGACTGATCCCTCCCTTGGAGGGAGCAGCGAGGGAGCCGACGACACGCTAGGCCTGGGCGTGGGGGTCGGGCGGACCCCATGAACTCCACAAGCGAGAGCCAGAGAGGCGATCCAGAGACCAGCTCTGAAGGGGCACTGGGAGCCGCTCCAAGTGATAATGACCCGACGCATGAAACCAAAGATGACAGACTGAGTCAGTCCCCTACACTGGGTTGACAAGAGCCATTAGGCTTGTTTCACATTGCCAGATCTCTTATGGCCTGGGCCCGGCTCTGACACGGCGGGTGCGAACCGTTGACTTTCCAAACATGTATTGCAGAAGATCCGTTCATCAGGGGGGGTCCACCACTCCACTCAAAAGCCAGTTTTATTAGTTGTATTGGTTAAAATGGGCACAAGGGGGACAGCTGCTTCTTGGATGGAAGTATGGGGCGGGGGGGCAGTTGGGGGTATTAAGTTCACACTTCAGTTTCAGGTTAATGTCCCCATAGGTTTCCTTTGCTGCAATGGTTTTTCTTCAGTTTTGCTCAACCACTTGAGATGTTTAATCCGCTACATCCAGAGCGAGGCCCGGCACTTACGCATAATCACCCTTCCCACGCGATGCTCTCATTGACTAAAATTGTCATGGAACGTAAACAGTCTCCTAGACAAAATTTAAAAGATCAGCAATTTATAGCACCATGTGCAGATACACACCCTCGGTGGTCCTGTTGCAAGAGACGCATCTCCTTGGGACCAGATGCCCCATGCTAACTAGAGGGGGTTACGACAGAGTCTACCACTCTGGCTTCTCCAGAGGAGTAGCTATTTTACTTCACTGCTCACTACCCATGACGATCACGACTACATACGCCTACCCACAAGGCAGATATATAGTGGTATCTGGGCTATTGCATGGGCGACCTCTTAATCTCGTGAGCATATACGCCCCCCCGGCGGGACTGGAGGCTTTCATGGCCTCTCTCAGGCGAACCATAGTTGATCTCCCCCAAGGCATCACATTAATAAGGGGCCATTTCAATGCAGTACTAGACCTTGAGTTAGACATATCAGGCAATAGTACGGTCAACCGGTCATCCAGAGCATCGGCACTTAGGGACTGGGCTGATGGCCTCGGCCTATGCGAAATATTGAGAACCTGGCACCCTAGAACCAGACAGCATACACGCACATCAGCAGCACATGGGACACACGCTAGGATCGATCTCTCATATTCGCCCCAGCACTAGACATTGCTAACGTTTCTGGAGTCAAGATCCTTCCCCATGGGGGTTCTGACCATACGCCTATGCAAATACAGCTGGGCGGGACTGACCCAACTAGTAGACCAATTTGGAGGCTAAACGCCTGGTACCTACAGTACGAGGAGTACAAAAAAGCAGTGAGACCAGTTAACACAATACTTTGGCGAAAATCTGGGATCAGTGCAATCTCCAGGCACGATCTGGGCTGCGTGTAAGGCGACAGTTAGGGGTCATGCCAAGCACCTCATCCGAGTGCGAGAGCGCGCCCGCATTTCTCAAATAGCTGAACTGGAATCGCAAGCAATACTCCTAGAACACCAACACCTTGCCTCTCCCTCGACCCAAGACCTGCGACCGCTCCTGAAGGTGCGCGAGGAGATCAAAACCCTCACCCTAGAATCCACCAAACATATGTGGAGGGCATCTACTGCCCGGATATACGGATGGGGGGATAAAAATGGGAAACTCTTACACTGGTTGGCTTCGCGGCCTATGGCCAACAGAATTATATCTGAAATTTCAGATGAGCCCGGAACCCTCGTCAGGACCCCTAGGGAAATCGCGCAGAGCTTTGCTGCTTACTATGCGCGACTGTACAAAGAGCGCCCCCGACCACAGGTGGAGAGAGAGAGTCTCCTCTCCTTGGTGAAATCACTCTCCCCAGAATATCCCCCACGATGAGAGATATCCTCGATGAGCCATTAACCCTAGAGGAGGTAACAGCTGCAATAGCCACAATGGCCCCGGGCAAGACCCCTGGCCCGGACGGCTTTCCAGCGGAGCTATACAGGGGATGTAGCAATATACTATGACAGCACCTCCTCAACATGTATGAGGAAGCAGAGTGTAATGGACGCTTCCCCCCAGACATTGACCAAGCCACAATTGCGGTAATCCCTAAAACCCAGCCCCAATCACGATACTGCTCAGAGTACCGGCCCATTTCCCTTTTAAGCACTGAAGTTAAAATACTCTCCTCAATCCTTGCAACCAGGCTAAAACCTATCCCCCCATCGCTAATTCACCTCGACCAATGCAGCTTTATGCCCTCCCGGTGCACCAGACACTGCATTAGACACCTACACTTGGCACTGGCGCACTGTAGCACCCTAACTGGCTCACCCAAGGCTCTACTCCTCCTTGACTTTGAAAAGGCATTTGACACTGTGGACTGGTCATATTTGCACCAGATCCTGCAGAGCAACGGGATAGGTCCCAGATTTCGAAGGCTAGTAGGACTACTATACTCCCAACCAACGGCCAGAGTGCAGGTAAATGGAGCTGTGTCCAACCTGTTCCGCATTGGGCGCAGTACACGCCAGGGTTGCCCTCTATCCCCACGCCTCTTTGCGCTTGTAATAGAACCGCTAGCAAAACTACTCGGAGAGGACCCTCTGATCGAAGGATGGTCCTGGCCCACTGGCTCAGAAGATCGTGTGGCATTATATGCCGACGATGGTCTCCTATATATTGCTAATCCGGCTGCAAGTGGTCCACTTATCCTGCAGATCCTGGACCTATTTTCAGAGGCCTCCGGCCTCACATTAAACCACCGCAAATCTCTGCTGGTCCCGCTACACCCTGCAAGAGACTGTGTTGACTGGCAGCAGACCATCCCCATTCGACGGAACAGTTTTAAGTACCTGGGAGTCTCCATTGCCCTCATGCCGGAGCTGGCGTGGGAGCTTAATGTCACGCCACTCATAGCAAAAGCCAAAGCTGACCTCCAACGCTGGCAAACCCTTCCTCTTTAATTTGCTCGGGAGAATTGCGCTCTTTAAAATGATGGTCCTCCCTAGACTCCTCTGTCTGTTACAGAACTTCCCGTACCCAATCCCCAAGAGATGGTTTAAAAACCTTGATTCAACGATCGCCAATTCCTATGGAAGGGCACCCGTCCCCCACGTGCCAGTGAGACATCTATGATGGAGGGCTGGGAATGTCAAACTTATACTATTACCACCTCGCGACGCAATTGATTGTCATCAACGACTGGATGGAGGCGGTTGGTCAGACCCTGCATACCGACTTGAACTCCACACGCTGAACTACTGTGGAGTATTCGATGCCCTTTATGGGGGCCCAAACCCCTGATCCACTCCTGAGGGGACTAGGGTGATGCTACTGGGATGGAGAGATGCCCAGAGAATTACAGGATGGTGGAAGCGAATTACCCAACAAACCCCACTGTGGCATGGTGATCTTCTCGCTGAAGTTGCAGGACTGCAGGGGTTCCAGAAATGGGACGACATTGGGATCTCTACGCTGGGAGATGTCTGGGAGGGATCCCGCATGAGGTCCTTCGAGGATCTCCAAAGACTCTTCTCGCTGAGCAAAGTACAATTTTATAAATACCTCCAGATACGCCATGCCTTGACGACACACATGCGAGCTGATGAGCACATCCCTGAACACTCCCCCCATGGAAGCAAAAGTACTAATGGGTAATCTCGGCAAAGGAGGAGTCTCGCAGATTTACCGCTCGTTAATATCTAACCCATCCAGCCCCCTAAATGAGTTTTGTCGCAGATGGGAGGGATGGGTGGGACAAATCGAAGAGGGAGAATGGGAGGAGGCCCTAATGGCGCCCAGAGCCCTGACAATATCCACCAAACTCCATCTCGTGCAGTCTTTCTTTCTACATACTGCATACATGACACCTAAGAGACTGCACGGGGCGGGCCTCCACTCGGCAGTTGACTGCCCGAGGTGTCCCCAGCCGGAGGCTGACTTCTATCACATGACATGGTCCTGACCAGTCATAGAGACATATTGGGGAGCAATCACATCTCAGATCTCCAGAGCCCTACAGACCGACTTAACACTGGACCCACTCCCGTTCCTACTAGGGATAATGGGGGACACAGACCTAAGAGCAGAACGGACCTTTATGGGAATAGCATGCCTGGTAGCTAAAACGGACATAATGACTAAATGGAAGACAGGAGTGGCGCCATCCTTAAATAAGTGGCGACAGGGAATGGACTGGTGTGCACGGCAGGAGAGGTTGGTGTTTGAGGCCAGAGGCAGCCCGGGTAAATACGATAAGATTTGGGGAAGATGGGAGGCCTTGGCGGAGGACTAGAGCAAAGTAGAACTTAACACGCATCTGAAACACTCGCCCCTCAGGTGGGCTCGTGCCTAGACCGGTTCCCTATTCTCATTCCTACACTCGCCTGAGATCTCGAAACCACTACATTCCTGCCACTGAGAGATATAGATACCACCAGGTGCTAGGCCCTCAGTTAGGCCGGGCCAATCAACATCAAAATAACTCAAGCACTTATAACACACGCCATTCAGCATTCATTGATAAGGAGCATATATTTTGTTATCTTATTTGACCTTACCTTATTTTATTTCATCCTACTTTATTCTACTGTATTGTATTGTATAGTATTGTATTTCACTTGGTTGACATTTGTACTGATGTCCCGTTTTATTTCCTTAAAACAATAAAAATCTCTTTATAAAAAAGAAAATAGTGCTAAATGTTGGGTTACGTTCCTTGTGTAATTTTCCTGTAATGTGTAATTAATACTAGTTGAACTAATAGGGTGTCTGGCACCTGTGTTTTCTTTTCAAGTGAGAAGCTACTTGAGTTAGAATCGAAAAAAAGGTGTAGTTTTCAGCGCTTGACACAATGGCAAACGTTTATCTCAAAAGTTCTGCTTGTAGGATTGATGGTTATGTAAAGCTCTAACCGCTCCTCCACCCTTAAGATTTATAAATGCAGCCTTTTTGGAAAATGATTTATGTTGCTCAGTTTTTTGTTCCCCTTCAAATCAACTTCAGTTCATAAAGCATTACAGGTTTACTGTACTATAATTACTTTTGAACATTAACTGTTATTGTGCTGTGGAAGAATCTCAGACCACCCCTCCCCTTATAAAAAGCCCATAATTTAATTTTTGAGTCGGCGATACAAATCGACCTGCCATTGAAACTGCTGGGGAAACTTCTTGTTTGGGGAGGACGTTCGCTGTGGAACGGTCAGGAAACATTGGATGCTCGACACATTTTATGGTTCTTCTGTGCAGTGGGAATGCCTAGCATTCATTAGTAGCGCTCAATACACCAATCTCACTTCATTACACTGAAAACAAACTTCCCTTTTCCTGTTGACCATTCTGTCATGTCTACTAGTCCGCTCACACACACTTCCCCTTTTTTCACCACCATAACTCTATAAATTTGCTGTTCAAACATAACAATAAATACACGAGACCAGGGCAATTGCAGACTTCCCCTGATCTTCTATGTTATTGTGACATAAGTAGGTAGCAGAGTAAAATGTAAGATAAAAGAAACACCAAGCATTGGAAATCACTGTCGTACTCCACTTACAGCCACTCACTGTTCTTTGCACTCATCCATCTATGCATCCATCCACTGACCTAAACACATCTACCACAAAGACAACACACACACACACACACACACACACACACACACACACACAACAGCCATATGCAAGAAAAATTAAAAGAATACAAGTAGGAAATGTAGAAGGCATATGCTAGCAATCTAAAATAAATTTAACCTGGTAGCATGCAGCCATCTTGGAAAGATTTTGTGCATAGCGTATAATCATTGTAAGAACAATCCACCCTGACAGTCCTAATAATTTTAACAAAGTTTTCATTTAAAAAAACAAGTCTGCTATTGCCTTTGCCATAATGTTTGATAATATAAGTCTGACTCATTTATGTCCTCTGACAAAGTTTCCCAATTAATCAATCAAGCCTTTTGCCTTTATTATTGGCTTGGCACCGTAACCAACTTAGGCCTCCTGTATGGAGCCTAAGCTGTCGTACAAGGCAACCACCAGGCATACCGTCACAAATTATAAATATATACATTATAGTTGGCAAAACTATATACAATCCCTCCTCAGAAGATCTCACAAAGATTCTCATTCTGCCAGTGCTTTAAATGGAAAAACAGAAGTGCAGGTACTCTGTAATAGAGTACCTGCTTGTTTCTGAGAAGTGCCGGTACTCTCCAATTAAAAGTATTACGTTTTTCCTGAGATATGCCGGTACTCTCCCTCTCAAAATAAAAAAGTGCCGGTACTCCGTACCGGAGAGTACCGGCCCATTTAAAGCACTGCATTCTGCATATCTTCTATCACCAGGGTTTTTCAGAGGAGGTCGCTCGCACCAAAACTCTTGCCGACTCTGGTAGCTAGTGAAGTTCTATGTAGCACAATACCTGTCTAAAACCTTCAATGTTGTCTAATTAAGTTACCCTTACAGGCGGATTTATTTTAAAATGTTTTTCACAATAAACCAGGCCTTCTGCCCTTGTCATAACTTTCTTTAATAAACAGTTCAGATCTGTGGCATCTGACCTCGATTTCTGCACAGCACATGACACTTTAGGTTGGGGGAGGCGGCAATTGAGTTTTAAAAGCTACTATATTGTAGCTTTTCCTCAGTTGTGGTTTATTTCACTTAGTTTTAGGCAGTCAACAGCTAGGGTATGTTTTCTTTAAATCCTCTTACTGGTTCAGTTGCATGCTTTGGTCATGTGTGACACCGATACCAGGGTTACTTTGAGCAGCGGGCACACCAAAGGCAAGCCTGTCTGCATGTGGCCACCATGGCGATATATGTATCGTAATTGCTCTCAAGGAAACATGGCTTTAATAAAAAAAAGAAAAAGCATTGGCAAGGCCAATAGGCTGCGCTTATGCAGGAGCTATTTGCTTTGCCGTTGTGATTTTGCCATAATGTAGACCGGTGTGGCTGCTGTTCAGCATGGCTAAAAGTTAGTGGAGTGGCAGAGTATGAAGTGTATTGGAGTGGCATAGTGAACTGGTGTAGTGTTGCATAGTATAGTGGCTTAGAGTGCAGTGGCATTGACTTCAGAGGTGTAAAATGCAGCATTGTAGAATGCCGGGGTGTAGATTAGAGTGGTGTGAAGAGCAGGGGCATCAAGTAATGCAGAGAGGCACAGAGTTCAGTAGCATGTGCAGTGGTGTGGAGTGACTTGGCATAGAGTGCAGTGGTGAAGAGTAGAGGGGTGGGGTGCAGTTGGATAGAGTGGCATCCAGCATAATGGCATAGAGTGCAGTGATGCGGAGTAGAATAAAGTGATTATAGTGGATTGACATAGAGTGCAGGGGTATAGAGTTCACTTTTAATTTAAAGTGCATTGGTGTAGTGTGTATTTGCATAGAGGGCAGTCTCATAAAGTGCACTGTTGCAAGGTGGTGTAGAGCTGAATGGAGTTGTGCAGAGTAGATTGTTGTGGCCTAGACTGGAATGGTGTGGACTGTAGTGGCAAAGAGTGAAATGATGTCAAGCGGTTAAGAGGTAATTGGCACAGAGTAGAGTGGTGCATGGTAGAGTAGAGGGTCATAGCATAAAGTGGAGTGATGCAGAGTGCAATGGAATGGTGTAAAGTGCAGCAGTGCAGTGCAGAGTATAGTGGAGTGGCTTAGAGTGGCGTATTCATGGTGTAGTAGCACACTGCCATTACAGACAACATATTTTCAATTGAAATGACCATTACATTTGCACCAACATACAGTTTCACTAATAAAACTATACAGTGCAGACAAAAATGTGTGGAATTGCACCACCTAGCTTAATGATTTCTTTATCATATTAAAGTATGTGTTGCAACACACTTCAAAAAACATACTTCATTTGTGTTCCTAATTCTCATATATTCTGAAATACTTACATAGTACATTTAATTGTTGTGTGCTGGAAGAAAACACTTTCCCCAGTATTCAGCAAAATGTTCACTCATTTGGAAGTTGGAGAAAGAAATGCACAAGCACCGTCAGAAGACAGCGCCTGACATTTAACCTTGGTCTTTGAATGCACAGCAAATGTGACAAGATAATAACACGATTTAGGGGCCTCTTTACAGAAAGGGAGCACTCGGAAGGATACTGTAGTTGAGTTTGGGAAAGGGTAGATATGAACTCAAGCTGTGCAGCCTAAAACAAATAAAGGCAGTAAATGCAAAGCAAAAAATGTTACTAACCATTCAACCAAGGCAAGAAATTATCCAAAATACATTCTTAGGTCAGATTTGTTGATTGTCTCCAAGATGTCTTTTGCAAACCAGACAGCTGCCCTGTCTGGTAGTCTGTGACCTAAACATAACGGGCCAGAAATGCTGCCAAATGAAGTGTTCTCAACTCCTTAAGAATAAATGTAATCCTTAGAGGAGTTACAACCGAGTATGGCGATTCATTTCACTCTGGAAGGTATATTAGCGAATCTCCCCAGCACACTTGCTCTAAAATATGCCTATTTGAAGAAGTGCTTGCTATTGATACATGCAGTTGAAGCCGAGGAGTTAATCCTGGCCAATATCCTAGTTGTTTTATTATTGTCAGAAACCAGACATTTGGACACTTCAGGCCCGAATGCAATTATTTCTCTGCCAAAATATTATAAAATTATATTTCAGAATTGATGATCAAAAAAGCCCAAGCAATGTGTGTGTTTTTTATTATTTTTATTTTTAAATATGAATGTTGGTGACCACCCAGCTGGTTGACACTGATGGCCTTGCCATTGTTTTTAAAGGGAAGCTATTGTCATCTGTCAATTAGTCTCACCTGCCAGTGCACACTTTCAGTGGAAGCAAACAAATCTGCTCATTCAAAAGATTGTAGCTTGGTGAGAACCTCTGGGCAGATCCTAACCCCCTCTCTCCGTATTGCTTCTTAAAGCCCTTTGTTTAGCTGTGCTCTGCTTGTACAGGCAGATATGCGTGCAAAGAACATAAGCAGCACACATGCACACTTAAATATGGCCCACAGGCAGCATGTATTGCACAAGGGACATACATTTATGTTGGTCTATGCAAGTGGATTCCTGTAGTTGCCGTTTTTCCACAGTAAGAGCTTTTATTATAAACATGAACAAACAAAATACATGTAGAAAAGTACACATGGTCCACGGGCAGTGCATACTGGTGCACATGTACAAACAGGCAAGCACGCCTTTGTGCATTGCTTGTTCAGGCACATGTCTTACCTACTGGCTTTGCCAGTACTGTTTTCAACAAATGGAGTGATTTCCAAACTGCAATATGCTTTTGCAATCCAATCCAGAGCAAGGAGTATCAGATATTTAATTGACTTGACCATTTTTCAACATAAATGTAACTCTAATTACTGATGTTATGCCACACAACTATTTGCTGAAAAGCCACACTCCTATAAATATTCAGATTATTTGGGGCTTTAAGCTTTTTCCACCTTATATTTGTGTTGTTTTTTACTTTGATCACCTAATTCAATGTTTTTGTACAATCCAAACATTTCAATGGTGAATTCAAAGAGAACATTAACGTTTACTTTTGCCGCTGTCTGTGTCTCAACCAACAAGCATTGGCAAGGATAGTCAACTAGCTTTGCCTGTGCTTGTTCGTGAGAAGTATTCTAAATCCTTTTCGCTTGTCTGTATGTTTATTTAGGTCTAAAAAATCTGAGAGGCATTTAAAAGAGAGGAATGGAGTGGAGTCCCCAGTAACCCGCCCACCTAAGAAATATTCACGGATTATAGAAAGTGATAGCTCTGAAGAAGAGGAAGAGCATATGGAGGTGGAGGAAGAACAGACGAGAAAGCCTCAATCCAAAGCTAAGTTTTCTAGGAAAGAAAAGTCTTTAGAGAAGAAAATTGAGTCACCAGCCAAGAAATCAGATGCTATGAAGGAAAAGGAATCGTCTGAGGAGGAAAGTGAGATTCCATCCAAAGTGAAGAAACCATCGAAGAACACATCCTTGGAGAAGAAAACGGACTCTCAAATCAAAAAGAAAAACGAATCTGCTGCAAAATGTGAGGAACTGTCCAAGGAGGAAGAATCCACTCCGGCTGAATGCAAAATGCTAACTAAAGGTGATAAGATGGAAGTGGAGACACCATCCAAAGGTGGAAAACCATCAACAAAGGTTGAGTCGGTGAAGACCCCACTCAAGAGTGTTGTGAAGCAGGTAGAAACATGTTTCTTATCCTCAACACCATTTTCAGCATTTCTTTTGCTTTATGTTGTCTAGTTTATGGTTATGTACAACGCTCCCCTGTATTCAACTACTCGCCCTCCCGCTTTAAAACCCACTAACTCAGCAAGCATATACTAGAAATTTAAAGAGCAATCCTAGAAAAAAGAAAAGCTGCAGCCTAAATATGGCGCACACCTGCTTTAAAAAAAAAAAAAAAAAAAAAAAAAAAAACATAATTGATAAACTACAGATAGCAGCAGGTGGCGCTATTGCAATAGCGTTTTCAGTGGTATACAGCCACTGTGATCATGATCACCCATAAAGGAGTTTTTGGCTTTGGTCTACTGCCCTTTGTCCTATCCTTTCATGTTAAACTGACCAATTGAATGTGACTTAACTTTTCCCAATGTATTTATAAAGTGTTCCTGTATACGGCACTGCCCAACAAATGAGTATTTAGGTGGTTTACATTGAAATATTCATACTATTCAGTTAATCAGTTTAAAAATAGCATATAGCTTAACAGTTAAATTGCAGTCAGAGGTTGAATGAACCATTTCTTGACTCCTTAAGCAATTACAGCCTACAGTTCTGAGTATGAGCCTTTCCATGCATTGAGACAGGCAGTCATTCACACCAAATATGTATAACATTACACTTGACAAATCATTATCCAGCCGTCCTAATGGGGCCTATCAGGATTTCTCAGTTTACTACTCCCTATGGTTTGTCACAGTGGGCTACAAACACGAAAACCTTAACCTACTATGGTATTCTCTGAGATTCCATGCCATGAAATACCTGTACACAGACTAAAACTCTACATATAAACAAGTCACCCTTAAAGGCTCACTGGCTCTTATGTTTTTCGCATTAAATATGCCTGAACTGCTGCCTTTGTTGCAGCTTTTCATAATAACGAGATCAGACCTATAGCATGTGAAATAACGTTTTCCGATTAACTAATCAGACCTAGAGCCTTAAGCAGTGGTTTAGTGTCGGTGATCGCTTTAGGGAGGTGCAACGGGTGCCATCAGGGGGCCACCTTCTACATAACCAGCCGAACCAAGATGATGATGATAACCTGTGGAGATGTTTATGTGCACTGCATTTTTTCTGGAGATAAATACAACAGCATAATAACTTTTTATGGTAATGCAGTTAAGTAGAGGTCTCTGATTTGTGTAGTCATAGTTTATGGTATAGTAGCGAAGAGAGTTAATCTTCCTGCTGCACAGCATAACATATAACATACAGATCACAGATAGCTCAGTGGGCGATCTCTTTTGCCACAGATCTTTTTTGCTTGGTGTTCATAAGTAACATTTCGAATGTAACACAGTGAGCTATGACCTGTCATCAAAATGCTGCATGCAAATTGAATGCCATTGGTTTAAAATCTTACTGTTTTTTTTTTCTTTTCTTTTTTTCCCCTAAACGTTTTGTTATTTTAAGGTTGCTAGAAGGCTACCTTAGGGTAGGAATATTATTTTATTAGTTTAAGATCCCAAACCTTGTTACATTTAGGGGCTGATTTACTGACTGATAAGTTTTTGCCTGGTTGGCATCACAAAAGCGAAAACCTGGTACAAGTATTATTTTGGGGCTTACTTACCAGCAGAAGTCCTGAATTGCATTGGATAGTAGTTTTAAAGTAGCAGTATGACCTTTTATGTCAAGGAGGCATACCAGGGGTGGTACATAGGAACTACCATCAGAATTCATGGGTATGCCCATCTACTAACTTAGATAGAGATTGCCATAAAAAAAATCGAACCTCCAGGCAGGCACAAAGTTGGAGAAAAGGTTTATTTTTTCCAAATCTTTTCAACTTTGCATGTGTGCTGTATAGTACAGTACACATACAAAGTGGTAAAGTGTTAAACTGTGTCAAACACAGAAAGTTGTGCTGGAAGGATACTGTTCCAGTATAAAACCAACGCTTGACATCACCTTGCTCTGTGGTACACAGCTGTGTGATTTGGTGCAAGGCAAACAAAAGTACACCACCACTAGAGGAGGAAGATAAGGTGCTGTTGTGCCCTCTCCTTTTCGCGCAATGTAGTGCAGAAAAAGTTGTTACTTACTGTGCATTGTAAAAACAGTTAATCTGCTCCTTCGTTTCTCCACACCAAGCACTCTTAGCCCAGAATAACTTTCAGCACAGATGACGTGTGACTCCTACAACTTCTAGTCCTTATTGTCTTAAGCAACCTTTCCTGTAAATTGATTTACACACTTGTATGGCTCCTTGTCTGCGTGTAGAATGCTTGTGATCTAAAGCTCTCTGATAGTCTACTTTGGGATTAGTAGTTTGTAAGGAAATGCCTCCTTGGCATGGTTGCCCCCTGACTTTTTGCCTTTGCTGATGCTATGTTTACAATTGAAAGTGTGCTGAGGCCTGCTAACCAGGCCCCAGCACCAGTGTTCTTTCCCTAACCTGTACTTTTGTATCCACAATTGGCAGACCCTGGCATCCAGATAAGTCCCTTGTAACTGGTACTTCTAGTACCAAGGGCCCTGATGCCAAGGAAGGTCTCTAAGGGCTGCAGCATGTCTTATGCCACCCTGGAGACCTCTCACTCAGCACAGACACTCTGCTTGCCAGCTTGTGTGTGCTAGTGAGGACAAAACGAGTAAGTCGACATGGCACTCCCCTCAGGGTGCCATGCCAGCCTCTCACTGCCTATGCAGTATAGGTAAGACACCCCTCTAGCAGGCCTTACAGCCCTAAGGCAGGGTGCACTATACCATAGGTGAGGGTACCAGTGCATGAGCATGGTACCCCTACAGTGTCTAAACAAAACCTTAGACATTGTAAGTGCAGGGTAGCCATAAGAGTATATGGTCTGGGAGTCTGTCAAACACGAACTCCACAGCACCATAATGGCTACACTGAAAACTGGGAAGTTTGGTATCAAACTTCTCAGCACAATAAATGCACACTGATGCCAGTGTACATTTTATTGTAAAATACACCCCAGAGGGCTCCTTAGAGGTGCCCCCTGAAACTTAACCGACTATCTGTGTAGGCTGACTAGTTTTAGCAGCCTGCCACAAACCGAGACATGTTGCTGGCCCCATGAGGAGAGTGCCTTTGTCACTCTGAGGCCAGTAACAAAGCCTGCACTGGGTGGAGATGCTAACACCTCCCCCAGGCAGGAATTGTCACACCTGGCGGTGAGCCTCAAAGGCTCACCTCCTTTGTGCCAACCCAGCAGGACACTCCAGCTAGTGGAGTTGCCCGCCCCCTTCGGCCAGGCCCCACTTTTGGCGGCAAGGCCGGAGAAAATGAGAAAAACAAGGAGGAGTCACTGGCCAGTCAGGACAGCCCCTAAGGTGTCCTGAGCTGAAGTGACTCTAACTTTTAGAAATCCTCCATCTTGCAGATGGAGGATTCCCCCAATAGGGTTAGGATTGTGACCCCCTCCCCTTGGGAGGAGGCACAAAGAGGGTGTACCCACCCTCAGGGCTAGTAGCCATTGGCTACTAACCCCCCAGACCTAAACACGCCCTTAAATTTAGTATTTAAGGGCTACCCTGAACCCTAGAAAATTAGATTCCTGCAACTACAAGAAGGACTGCCTAGCTGAAAACCCCTGCAGAGGAAGACCAGAAGACGACAACTGCCTTGGCTCCAGAAACTCACCGGCCTGTCTCCTGCCTTCCAAAGATCCTGCTCCAGCGACGCCTTCCAAAGGGACCAGCGACCTCGACATCCTCTGAGGACTGCCCCTGCTTCGAAAAGACAAGAAACTCCCGAGGACAGCGGACCTGCTCCAAGAAAAGCTGCAACTTTGTTTCCAGCAGCTTTAAAGAACCCTGCAAGCTCCCCGCAAGAAGCGTGAGACTTGCAACACTGCACCCGGCGACCCTGACTCGGCTGGTGGCGATCCAACACCTCAGGAGGGACCCCAGGACTACTCTAAGACTGTGAGTACCAAAACCTGTCCCCCCTGAGCCCCCACAGCGCCGCCTGCAGAGGGAATCCCGAGGCTTCCCCTGACCGCGACTCTTTGAATCCTAAGTCCCGACACCTGGGAGAGACCCTGCACCCGCAGCCCCCAGGACCTGAAGGACCGGACTTTCACTGGAGGAGTGACCCCCAGGAGTCCCTCTCCCTTGCCCAAGTGGAGGTTTCCCCGAGGAACCCCCCCCTTGCCTGCCTGCAGTGCTGAAGAGATCCCGAGATCTCTCATAGACTAACATTGCGAACCCGACGCCTGTTTCTACACTGCACCCGGCCGCCCCTGCGCTGCTGAGGGTGAAATTTCTGTGTGGGCTTGTGTCCCCCCCGGTGCCCTACAAAACCCCCCTGGTCTGCCCTCCGAAGACGCGGGTACTTACCTGCAAGCAGACCGGAACCGGGGCACCCCCTTCTCTCCATTCTAGCCTATGCGTTTTGGGCACCACTTTGAACTCTGCACTTGACCGGCCCTGAGCTGCTGGTGTGGTGACTTTGGGGTTGCTCTGAACCCCCAACGGTGGGCTACCTTGGACCAAGAACTAAGCCCTGTAAGTGTCTTACTTACCTGGTTAACCTAACAAATACTTACCTCCCCTAGGAACTGTGAAAATTGCACTAAGTGTCCACTTTTAAAACAGCTATTTGTGAATAACTTGAAAAGTATACATGCAATTTTGATGATTTGAAGTTCCTAAAGTACTTACCTGCAATACCTTTCGAATGAGATATTACATGTAGAATTTGAACCTGTGGTTCTTAAAATAAACTAAGAAAAGATATTTTTCTATACAAAAACCTATTGGCTGGATTTGTCTCTGAGTGTGTGTACCTCATTTATTGTCTATGTGTATGTACAACAAATGCTTAACACTACTCCTTGGATAAGCCTACTGCTCGACCACACTACCACAAAATAGAGCATTAATATTATCTATTTTTACCACTATTTTACCTCTAAGGGGAACCCTTGGACTCTGTGCATGCTATTCCTTACTTTGAAATAGCACATACAGAGCCAACTTCCTACATTGGTGGATCAGCGGTGGGGTACAAGACTTTGCATTTGCTGGACTACTCAGCCAATACCTGATCACACGACAAATTCCAAAATTGTCATTAGAAATTCATTTTTGCAATTTGAAATTTTTCTAAATTCTTAAGTCCTGCTAGGGCCTTGTGTGTTAAGTCCCTGTTTAGCATTGTCTTTTAGAGTTGAAAAGTTTGTTAAAAGTTTGAAATTAGATTCTAGAAACAGTTTTAGATTCTTTAAAAAGTCTTCCAACTCTTAACAAAATAATGTCTGATACAGAGATGAATGTGGTGGAACTCGACACCACACCTTACCTCCATCTTAAGATGAGGGAGCTAAGGTCTCTCTGTAATATAAAAAAAATAACCATTGGCTCTAGACCTACCAAAATTCAGCTCCAGGAGCTGTTGGCAGAGTTTGAAAAAGCCAACCCCTCTGATGATGACCTCACAGAGGAAGAGATTAGTGACTTGGAGGCCAATGTCCCTCCTCCAGTCCTAAATAGGGAGAACAGGACCCCTCAAGTCCTGTCTCCAACTGTGTTAGTCAGAAATAGTGAGTCCCTCACAGGAGGGTCCCACATTTCTGAAATCACTGAGGATGCTCTCAGTGAAGATGACCTCCTGTTAGCCAGGATGGCCAAAAGATTGGCTTTAGAGAGACAGCTCCTAGCCATAGAAAGGGAAAGACAAGAGATGGGCCTAGGACCCATCAATGGTGGCAGCAATATAAATAGGGTCAGAGATTCTCCTGACATGTTAAAAATCCCCAAAGGGATTGTGACAAAATTTGAAGATGGTGATGACATCACCAAGTGGTTCACAGCTTTTGAGAGGGCTTGTGTAACCAGAAAAGTGAACAGATCTCACTGGGGTGCTCTCCTTTGGGAAATGTTCACTGGAAAGTGTAGGGATAGACTCCTCACACTCTCTGGAAAAGATGCAGAATCTTATGACCTCATGAAGGGTACCCTGATTGAGGGCTTTGGATTCTCCACTGAGGAGTACAGGATTAGGTTCAGGGGGGCTCAAAAATCCTCGAGCCAGACCTGGGTTGACTTTGTTGACTACTCAGTGAAAACACTGGATGGTTGGATTCAAGGCAGTGGTGTAAGTAATTATGATGGGCTGTACAATTTATTTGTGAAAGAACACCTGTTAAGTAATTGTTTCAATGATAAACTGCATCAGCATCTGGTAGACCTAGGACCAATTTCTCCCCAAGAATTGGGAAAGAAGGCGGACCATTGGGTCAAGACAAGGGTGTCCAAGACTTCAACAGGGGGTGACCAAAAGAAAGGGGTCACAAAGACTCCCCAGGGGAAGGGTGATGAGACAACCAAAACTAAAAATAGTAAAGAGTCTTCTACAGGCCCCCAAAAACCTGCACAGGAGGGTGGGCCCAGAGCCTCTTCACAAAACAATGGGTACAAGGGTAAAAACTTTGATCCCAAAAAGGCCTGGTGTCATAGCTGTAAACAGCATGGACACCAAACTGGAGACAAGGCCTGTCCCAAGAAAGGTTCCACTCCAAACTCCCATCCAGGTAACACTGGTATGGCTAGTCTCCAAGTGGGATCAACAGTGTGCCCAGAGCAAATCAGGGTCCACACTGAAGCTACTCTAGTTTCTGAGGGTGGGGTGGATTTAGCCACACTAGCTGTCTGGCCGCCTAACATGCAAAAATACAGACAGCAACTCTTAATTAATGGGACTAGAATAGAGGGCCTGAGGGATACAGGTGCCAGTGTCACCATGGTGACAGAGAAACTGGTTTCCCCTGGCCAATACCTGACTGGAAAAACTTACACAGTCACCAACGCTGACAATCAGAGAAAAGTACATCCCATGGCAATGGTTACTTTAAAATGGGGAGGGGTCAATGGCCTGAAACAGGTGGTGGTCTCCTCAAATATCCCAGTGGACTGTCTGCTTGGAAATGACCTGGAGTCCTCAGCATGGGCTGAGGTAGAACTAAAAACCCATGCAGCAATGCTGGGTATCCCTGAACTGGTGTGTGTGAAAACAAGAGCACAGTGCAAGGCACAGGGTGAACAAGTAGAGCTGGAGTCTGGAAGAATGGCCCAGCCTACCAAGAGAACAGGAAAGTCAGTTGGGAAACCAACTACAACACAGCAAAAGAAAGGGAACCTCTCTTCTCAGGAAGAAGTTCTGCCCTCTGAGGGAACTGAGCCTTTGGAGCTTGAACCTTATCAGGTTGAGCTCTTAGGCCCAGGGGGACCCTCAAGGGAGGAGCTGTGTAAGGGACAAGAAACCTGTCCCTCTCTTGAAGGCCTTAGGCAGCAAGCTGCTGAAGAGTCCAAAGGCAAGAAAAATGGAACGCATAGGGTCTATTGGGAAGATGGACTCCTGTACACTGAGGCCAGAGACCCCAAACCTGGTGCCACTAGGAGAGTGGTAGTGCCTCAGCTGTTCAGGAAGTTCATCCTAACATTGGCCCATGACATTCCCCTTGCTGGACATTTGGGACAAACCAAGACGTGGGAGAGGTTAGTCAACCACTTCTACTGGCCCAATATGTCCAACATGGTTAAGGAGTTTTGCCTCTCCTGCCCCACCTGTCAAGCCAGTGGTAAGACAGGTGGACATCCAAAGGCCCCCCTCATTCCACTTCCAGTGGTGGGGGTTCCCTTTGAAAGAGTGGGTGTGGACATAGTTGGTCCACTGGAACCTCCCACAGCCTCAGGAAATATGTATATCCTGGTAGTAGTGGATCATGCTACCAGGTATCCTGAAGCTATTCCCCTTAGGTCGACTACTGCCCCTGCAGTAGCCAAGGCCCTCATTGGTATCTTTACCAGAGTGGGTTTCCCTAAGGAGGTGGTGTCTGACAGAGGTACCAACTTCATGTCAGCATACCTAAAGCACATGTGGAATGAGTGTGGGGTGACTTATAAATTCACTACACCATACCATCCACAAACTAATGGCTTAGTTGAGAGATTCAACAAGACATTAAAGGGCATGATCATGGGGCTCCCAGAAAAACTCAAAAGGAGATGGGATGTCCTCTTGCCATGCCTGCTTTTCGCTTACAGAGAGGTGCCACAGAAGGGAGTAGGATTCTCACCCTTTGAACTTCTGTTTGGTCATCCTGTAAGGGGACCACTTGTCCTTGTTAAAGAAGGCTGGGAGAGACCTCTCCATGAGCCTAAACAGGACATAGTGGACTATGTACTTGGCCTTCGCTCTAGAATGGCAGAGTACATGGAAAAGGCAACCAAAAACCTTGAGGCCAGCCAACAGCTCCAGAAGTTTTGGTATGACCAAAAGGCTGCACTGGTTGAGTTCCAACCAGGGCAGAAAGTCTGGGTTCTGGAGCCTGTGGCTCCCAGGGCACTCCAGGACAAATGGAGTGGCCCTTACCCAGTACTAGCAAGGAAGAGTCAGGTCACCTACCTGGTGGACCTGGGCACAAGCAGGAGCCCCAAGAGGGTGATCCATGTGAACCGCCTTAAGCTCTTCCATGACAGGGCTGATGTCAATCTGTTGATGGTAACAGATGAAGATCAGGAGGCAGAGAGTGAACCTCTCCCTGATCTTCTGTCATCAGACCCAAAAGATGGCACAGTAGATGGAGTGATCTACTCAGACACCCTCTCTGGCCAACAGCAAGCTGATTGTAGGAGAGTCCTACAACAGTTTCCTGAACTCTTCTCCTTAACCCCTGGTCAGACACACCTGTGTACCCATGATGTGGACACAGGAGACAGCATGCCTGTCAAGAACAAAATCTTTAGACAGTCGGACCATGTTAAGGAAAGCATCAAGGTGGAAGTCCACAAGATGCTGGAATTGGGAGTAATTGAGCGCTCTGACAGCCCCTGGGCTAGCCCAGTGGTCTTAGTCCCCAAACCTCACACCAAAGATGGAAAGAAAGAGATGAGGTTTTGTGTGGACTACAGAGGGCTCAATTCTGTCACCAAGACAGATGCTCATCCAATCCCAAGAGCTGATGAGCTCATAGACAAATTAGGTGCTGCCAAATTCTTAAGTACCTTTGACTTGACAGCAGGGTACTGGCAAATAAAAATGGCACCTGGAGCAAAAGAGAAAACAGCATTCTCCACACCTGATGGGCATTATCAGTTTACTGTTATGCCCTTTGGTTTAAAGAATGCCCCTGCCACCTTCCAAAGGTTGGTGAATCAAGTCCTTGCTGGCTTGGAGTCCTTTAGCACAGCTTATCTTGATGATATTGCTGTCTTTAGCTCCACCTGGCAGGATCACCTGGTCCACCTGAAGAAGGTTTTGAAGGCTCTGCAATCTGCAGGCCTCTCTATCAAGGCATCCAAATGCCAGATAGGGCAGGGAACTGTGGTTTACTTGGGACACCTTGTAGGTGGAGGCCAAGTTCAGCCACTCCAACCCAAGATCCAGACTATTCTGGACTGGGTAGCTCCAAAAACCCAGACTCAAGTCAGGGCATTCCTTGGCTTGACTGGGTATTACAGGAGGTTTGTGAAGGGATATGGATCCATTGTGACAGCCCTCACTGAACTCACCTCCAAGAAAATGCCCAAGAAAGTGAACTGGACTGTGGAATGCCAACAGGCCTTTGACACCCTGAAACAGGCAATGTGCTCAGCACCAGTTCTCAAAGCTCCAGATTATTCTAAGCAGTTCATTGTGCAAACTGATGCCTCTGAACATGGGATAGGGGCAGTTTTGTCCCAAACAAATGATGATGGCCTTGACCAGCCTGTTGCTTTCATTAGCAGGAGGTTACTCCCCAGGGAGCAGCGTTGGAGTGCCATTGAGAGGGAGGCCTTTGCTGTGATTTGGTCCCTGAAGAAGCTGAGACCATACCTCTTTGGGACTCACTTCCTAGTTCAAACTGACCACAGACCTCTCAAATGGCTGATGCAAATGAAAGGTGAAAATCCTAAACTGTTGAGGTGGTCCATCTCCCTACAGGGAATGGACTTTATAGTGGAACACAGACCTGGGACTGCCCATGCCAATGCAGATGGCCTTTCCAGGTTCTTCCACTTAGAAAATGAAGACTCTCTTGGGAAAGGTTAGTCTCATCCTCTTTCGTTTGGGGGGGGGTTGTGTAAGGAAATGCCTCCTTGGCATGGTTGCCCCCTGACTTTTTGCCTTTGCTGATGCTATGTTTACAATTGAAAGTGTGCTGAGGCCTGCTAACCAGGCCCCAGCACCAGTGTTCTTTCCCTAACCTGTACTTTTGTATCCACAATTGGCAGACCCTGGCATCCAGATAAGTCCCTTGTAACTGGTACTTCTAGTACCAAGGGCCCTGATGCCAAGGAAGGTCTCTAAGGGCTGCAGCATGTCTTATGCCACCCTGGAGACCTCTCACTCAGCACAGACACTCTGCTTGCCAGCTTGTGTGTGCTAGTGAGGACAAAACGAGTAAGTCGACATGGCACTCCCCTCAGGGTGCCATGCCAGCCTCACTGCCTATGCAGTATAGGTAAGACACCCCTCTAGCAGGCCTTACAGCCCTAAGGCAGGGTGCACTATACCATAGGTGAGGGTACCAGTGCATGAGCATGGTACCCCTACAGTGTCTAAACAAAACCTTAGACATTGTAAGTGCAGGGTAGCCATAAGAGTATATGGTCTGGGAGTCCGTCAAACACGAACTCCACAGCACCATAATGGCTACACTGAAAACTGGGAAGTTTGGTATCAAACTTCTCAGCACAATAAATGCACACTGATGCCAGTGTACATTTTATTGTAAAATACACCCCAGAGGGCTCCTTAGAGGTGCCCCCTGAAACTTAACCGACTATCTGTGTAGGCTGACTAGTTTTAGCAGCCTGCCACAAACCGAGACATGTTGCTGGCCCCATGGGGAGAGTGCCTTTGTCACTCTGAGGCCAGTAACAAAGCCTGCACTGGGTGGAGATGCTAACACCTCCCCCAGGCAGGAATTGTCACACCTGGCGGTGAGCCTCAAAGGCTCACCTCCTTTGTGCCAACCCAGCAGGACACTCCAGCTAGTGGAGTTGCCCGCCCCCTCCGGCCAGGCCCCACTTTTGGCGGCAAGGCCGGAGAAAATAATGAGAAAAACAAGGAGTCGTCACTGGCCAGTCAGGACAGCCCCTAAGGTGTCCTGAGCTGAAGTGACTCTAACTTTTAGAAATCCTCCATCTTGCAGATGGAGGATTCCCCCAATAGGGTTAGGATTGTGACCCCCTCCCCTTGGGAGGAGGCACAAAGAGGGTGTACCCACCCTCAGGGCTAGTAGCCATTGGCTACTAACCCCCCAGACCTAAACACGCCCTTAAATTTAGTATTTAAGGGCTACCCTGAACCCTAGAAAATTAGATTCCTGCAACTACAAGAAGAAGGACTGCCTAGCTGAAAACCCCTGCAGAGGAAGACCAGAAGACGACAACTGCCTTGGCTCCAGAAACTCACCGGCCTGTCTCCTGCCTTCCAAAGATCCTGCTCCAGCGACGCCTTCCAAAGGGACCAGCGACCTCGACATCCTCTGAGGACTGCCCCTGCTTCGAAAAGACAAGAAACTCCCGAGGACAGCGGACCTGCTCCAAGAAAAGCTGCAACTTTGTTTCCAGCAGCTTTAAAGAACCCTGCAAGCTCCCCGCAAGAAGCGTGAGACTTGCAACACTGCACCCGGCGACCCCGACTCGGCTGGTGGCGATCCAACACCTCAGGAGGGACCCCAGGACTACTCTAAGACTGTGAGTACCAAAACCTGTCCCCCCTGAGCCCCCACAGCGCCGCCTGCAGAGGGAATCCCGAGGCTTCCCCTGACCGCGACTCTTTGAATCCTAAGTCCCGACACCTGGGAGAGACCCTGCACCCGCAGCCCCCAGGACCTGAAGGACCGGACTTTCACTGGAGGAGTGACCCCCAGGAGTCCCTCTCCCTTGCCCAAGTGGAGGTTTCCCCGAGGAACCCCCCCCTTGCCTGCCTGCAGCGCTGAAGAGATCCCGAGATCTCTCATAGACTAACATTGCGAACCCGACGCCTGTTTCTACACTGCACCCGGCCGCCCCCGCGCTGCTGAGGGTGAAATTTCTGTGTGGGCTTGTGTCCCCCCCGGTGCCCTACAAAACCCCCCTGGTCTGCCCTCCGAAGACGCGGGTACTTACCTGCAAGCAGACCGGAACCGGGGCACCCCCTTCTCTCCATTCTAGCCTATGCGTTTTGGGCACCACTTTGAACTCTGCACTTGACCGGCCCTGAGCTGCTGGTGTGGTGACTTTGGGGTTGCTCTGAACCCCCAACGGTGGGCTACCTTGGACCAAGAACTAAGCCCTGTAAGTGTCTTACTTACCTGGTTAACCTAACAAATACTTACCTCCCCTAGGAACTGTGAAAATTGCACTAAGTGTCCACTTTTAAAACAGCTATTTGTGAATAACTTGAAAAGTATACATGCAATTTTGATGATTTGAAGTTCCTAAAGTACTTACCTGCAATACCTTTCGAATGAGATATTACATGTAGAATTTGAACCTGTGGTTCTTAAAATAAACTAAGAAAAGATATTTTTCTATACAAAAACCTATTGGCTGGATTTGTCTCTGAGTGTGTGTACCTCATTTATTGTCTATGTGTATGTACAACAAATGCTTAACACTACTCCTTGGATAAGCCTACTGCTCGACCACACTACCACAAAATAGAGCATTAGTATTATCTATTTTTACCACTATTTTACCTCTAAGGGGAACCCTTGGACTCTGTGCATGCTATTCCTTACTTTGAAATAGCACATACAGAGCCAACTTCCTACATAGTTCCTTAAAGTAAATGTGAGAGCGGGGCTAAGGAGAGAGGAGGGACACCATTGAAAGGTGGTAGTGAGGGAATCTGTCTCGAAGCCCCCCAAAATTACCTCTTTCAAAGATAGTGTAACTATCTTAAGCCAGTCCGATTTAGAGTAACCAACTCAAGTCTACTATTTTCAGCATAAGGTTTCCCACAAGGCATTCATCGGGCACAAAGTTTTAAAATTACAAATATGTACACAATTCCAGATGACATAATATACGTTCTTGACAAAGATATTCACAGTTGAAGTCCTCTGCAGGCCTATTGCCCTATTCATACAATTTTCACCATAAATATCTGCCCTCCTGCCATTGTTGTAACATTTTATTGCAAACAGATCAGCCTTGTTGATTGGCTTGTCACCATAACCAGCTCGGGCATACTGCATTGAGCATTAACATTTCCATATGACCAAAAAGTGCAAGCCAAGTGCTTTTTGTTTTCCAAGTTGACGCATGCACCTTCTGTACAATCAATCCTGTAGACTGGGAAATCAACCTGTGGGTATAGCCGAAGCTCCTCTCTCAGTGCTGCTTTTGAAAGCACCTTTTTTGGTGATCAAATAAGGTATAGACACAGCTGTGCTGTCAAGCCAGACTTCAAAACTTCTTGATTTTACAATTGGCATAGAAGCCTCTTCTTTGTGGGGGGAGGAGAGTGGGATGCGGCGGCAATTGCCTGACTTTACCCGGTTGTGACTGCTTGGGCACTACAGCTTACAGAAACCTTTTAAGTAGCAGTGGTAGAACTCACAGAAAACCAGTAACCACAACTTTGTCATATTGAAGTGTAATTCTATAGTTGTGTTTTCAGTCTAATGCAGTTACTTCACAGTGACTGCTTATAAGTAATTCTTGTTCACAAAAAAGGCAAATGTCTCTTACCATGGAATATTTGTAAAAATGAAAGTCTGTTTTGAAAATATGTCCTGGTCTCCCCCCCTACAAGAGCAGAGCACTTAAACCATTTGGACTAGACTTCTCAATGATGAACTAGGATTACATGTAATCTTTCCTTATGAGATTACATTTCACGTTGACATTTTTCCATTCACTTTTATCATCATAATTCATTTTTTGCCTTTTGACTAATTTGATAAAAAGTAGGCTTTTTTTAAAGCAGTCATTCACTATGTAACCTTTTGTGTAGTCTTGTTTTGATAAATTTTTCTAATCTATTGAAAGGTGGTGGGTGCTGCAAGGCGACATTACTTATTTTGGAACGTACTTATGCTATTAAATGAAATACTTTATAGCATAAAGAAAATAAGCAGTTGAACTTCTTGGCTGTTTTCTTCTTTGTCTCAGGAGCAGGTGGCTGTATTGAAGACCCCACGAACAGAGTCCTCTCTGGATGTGTCTTCACCTGCTAGTGATAGGTCTGGAGAGAGCCCACTCTCCTCCGATCCAATGGTCATCTCCCCTTCTGGCATCCCAAAGCGAAGAACAGGTAAAGATTTGTATAGTAGAGATTGTTACATACCAGGGCCTATAAAAACCATCTTAAAGTGGCAATCTACAAACTATGACAAACGCTTGACACTTGTACAATAATTTATTTGTCAGCTCGCAAGCAGTTCCCAAAACGTAAACTGGAAACTACGACAAATGGTGATGTTGGTGGCAGAGAAGAGGCTGAGACAACGGAGGCAGACTCCAAGAGGCAGCGGATGGAAACTGGTAAACAGTGGGAATGTAGTTTGTTTGGAATTGGCTTGCTTGGGCCATTGCAACACTTTTTAGCGCTCAGTGTTAAAACTTGTGCCTAATGACAGCTAGTAGCGGGTATCACTTTTACTCAAGCTAATCCCAGAATTCACCAGAGCTGTTCATATAGTTCGGAGTCTGCTAATAATCCAAGTGAAATTCTGGTGGATACAGTGCTATAATTTGACCATATCCTAGCAGAATGCCCTAGTTTTGTTTTAGAAATAAAATCTGTCTTATAAAATGTTTGTATTTCGATAAGTTAGTGTGCTTTTAGGATGATTTGGCCATATGCAAGGCTTTTTCCATTTTTCGTTTACAGTGTGTTAAAGTACCTTGCCACTCCTTAAATTCAAAAGAACAAAGTACTATTTTCTAAAGATTGAAGAAAAGAAAACAGGGTGCTTACCTGTAATCCCTCTTTTATAACTCTTTTGAAAGGGTCTGTCCCTACCAGCGGGATCCCTATAACTCTTCCTGTAGTATATTTTCTTTTTTCTTACAGCTGCAGCATTAAAGCATAAAATTAAGAATATGTATTTCATACAAAAAATAAAACATGCAACATTTTCAAACTTCTTAATTTAAAAAAAATTAAATATCCAGATAGTCCATAAAAGACAAACAGTAGATTTGGCACCAAATACTGTTGTCCTTACCACTTTTAAAAAAAGTAAAGGAAACTGTAGCCCTTAGATGTTGCATATTCTCCCTCACACAGAATGCTAAACTAACACTTCAGTTTTAAGAATTGCAAAATGTTGTAAGGCTTTCTGTAATGTAGTAAAAGTCACTGTTATTGGTTATTTGAGCCTCTCTAAAAAAAAAAAAAAAAAAACACTGCTTGGTTGAAAGGTGTTTTATTTATTTTTTTGGCTGGAAATTCTGATTTTGGTGGGGTTTTATGCTGACACTTTCAGGTATGTGCGCTTAGGGTGGTGCCTTCGTGTGTCCTGTGTTAACTTCACTCATCCTATTCCTTGAGCCCCAATGTTTAATTTTGTTAAGTGCTTTTTCTTGTTTTGGGAGCAATGATAAAGTTAAAAAGGGTTAGTAAAGCAACTTTATCGTCTGATTTGTGGGCTCTCGCTTCATATGGGAGTGTCATCTGTCTTGAGATGCCTTGCAGGAGGTCTACTGGCAATGAGAGTATTTTAAGATTAGCAAGTGAAGTTAAATGGGTCTCTGTGTTCCACCAGCTCCAGCCTGGCAACGGCGATTTCACCCTCACATGTCTTTCACTGGTGTTCCTAGTCTATTTCCAGGCCTTGTACATTTTGGCATTCTACTGCTAAACATACTGTCTGTATTCTCCACCTTGGAGTTCTGTATCAGCATTGAAGACCTTGGAGTGCAGGGGTGAGTCACCCTTCCTACTGGAACATTGAGGGATGGTACCTCTAGTTCTTAGAAAATGTTAAAGGCCTGGAGGCCCATTCTAAATGTTCCACCTTTCCTTGCACGGTGTAATGTATAAATTGCGAGGTGAGCTCATGTTTAAGCGAAGGTTCTGTCCTTTACTTGGATACCAGGTATATGCCATCTCTACAGCAGTTCGGGCTAAAACAAAAAAATTACTGTGATTAATATACAAAATCTAACTTAACTATTTTCACTAAATGGTCAAACAGTAATTTTCAGTGTACTTGTATCAATACTTTTTTTTTCTATAACTGTGCTTTCAAATACAATGCTGCAGTTCTCACAATGTGCTAGTTAGTAACACTGTCATGAAGGAGGGGTTTTTATTCTCGGTGAGTTCCTCTTCGCAGTGAGGGTGGACGGATCTTTGCGATGACGCAGGAGATCTCCAGTGAAAAAGAAATTCTTCTCAGGAAAGCAGTCTCCTGCCTGAGAAAGAACTACAAGCCAGAGTGGAGTTTGGTGGTGGGGTGCTCCTTTTTTTTTTTTTTTTTTAAGTTGACCACACCCAAGATAGCTGCTTCGATTTCAAGATCTTGTGAGAGATATTGGTATTGTAAATGTGGTGCAATCTCGAAATCCAGAGGAACAAAGCCTGCATCATGTTTAAGGTCTAAGCGAGCCTTTGCGTTCAGCACTCTTTGAACATACAAAACCAAAGTGTTTTTTTAATAGAAACTCGAGCCTAAGCACAGCATGCCACCACCCACTTAGGTGCCAAGTTGACCAATTATTCAGTATATCAGTGATAGGCAGGGCAATGAAGGGAAAAGGCTGGTGGACTGATGTGCGGGAGCAATGGGTGGACTTACACTGTACCATCATGAACCATTTCAGTGGCCACTAGGGGAAAGCATGTAATCTATATATTAAGTTTCTTCCTTAATAGGTGGCTCCAACTTATTGATCAGGCAACTTCTCTCCCTATTAAGCAGCATGACCTCACCCTTCGCCTAGCAACCATTGCTGGGCTACAGTTCATTTTCAGAAGGGTCATGACGATCAGTGGATGGCACATCTGAACCTTATCATAACCTGTCTTCCGAAACCAGTCTGTTTTCTAGTAGTGCGTTTCACAAACTTTTTTTTTTTTTTTTTTGATCTAATGATTGGTTGCATGTATGGAAGACATTTATGGCACGTGAAGGTGGTCCCCTACAGAAGTACTGTCAATATGCTGGAGCTGAGAGGAGGTGGCCTTGCCCAAAAAACCTGGTCTGCTGTCTTTACCTCTATCAGCCCTTCCTTTAGAAATGGATAACGCACCTGTGATTCACTACCACAACATATCAGGAACCAGATTTAGAGTTTATCTAAGATAGAGACAAGACTGTCTGGCATTTACCTCTGGATCTCAGCTACGAAAGCAGTACACCTTCAGGTCTACATTGTGTAAACTGAGTGAATGCTAAACAACTAAGGCCTGATTTAGATATTGGCGGATGGGTTACTCTGTCACAACAGTGACCGATATCCCCTCTGCCAAAATCAAAATCCCATTATTTCCTCTTGGATTTAGATTTCGACGGGCGGGCTACCGGTCAGTATTGTGGCGGCGTAACTTATCCACCAATATCTAAATCCGGTCCCAAGTTTTGCAAGATGTCTACAGATGTACTCCTCAGAAAGGTGAAATTCCACAACTTTATATTTAGATTGCCATTGCCTTGTTCTTTATGAAATGCCCATTTGAGGCACTGGTTGAGTACACTGCAGCTTTACTCTGATTTGGTGATACCCAAGGTAATTGCTAAAATAAGGCCAGCCAAGATGATGACAATGGTAGGGATTGCCCTGGATTGGAAGATGCCATTGTGATACAAAGACAGGCTACATTCTTTTGTCTAGTCTACAATTGCTGAGCTTGACTGCCTAGCTCCTAATACCTGCAGTACCGCTATGCGAACATTCCAGATGACTGATTTAACATCTTGAAGGGGTCCAAACCTCTTTCCGTTTAAAATGATCATATGTCTTAAATAGAAAGAACTTTATTTCTGGATATGCTAGATACAACGGCAACGACATCCCGCCATCCCAAGACCTCTGCGACTCCCTAATCTCCTACTTCCACCACAAGATTGCAGACATCCACAACTGCTTCAGCACCCAAGGCCGCCTCCCATTCCCCCCCTCCCCCCCAGCAACCACCAACACCACAGATTCACCTCTGATCAACCTCCTGCCCTCCTGGACCCCCGTCAACGACACCATCGAAACCATGAACACCATCCACTTCGGCTCTTCATCTGACCCCTGCCCTCACCACATCCTCAACAAAACAGGCTCCGTCATCGCACCCCAACTACGGAAGATCAGCAGCAGCTCCTTCGAGTCCGCCACATTCCCGGAGAGCTGGAAACATGCCGAGATCAACACCCTCTTCAAAAAATCCAAGGCGGACCCAAAGGACCTCAAGAACTTCCGGCATATCTCCCTGCTTCCCTTCCCGGCGAAAGTCATTGAGAAGACTGTCAACAGACAACTAATCCGCTTCCTCGAGGAGAACCACACCCTAGACCCTTCCTCATCCAGATTCCGCAGCAACCACAGCACTGAAACCCCCTCATTGCTGCCACCGACATCAGAACCATACTGGACAGGGGCGAAGCCACGGCCCTCATCCTCCTGGACCTCTCGGCCGTGTTCAACACGTCTGCCACCACACCCTACGCTCACACCTCAGCAATGCTGGAATCCGCGACTGAGCCCCAGACTGGGTCACCTCCTTTCTCACCGGAAGAACCTAGAGTCCGCCTCCCCCAATTCTGCTCGGAGGCCACCAAAATCATCTGTGGCATACCCCAGGGTTCATCCCTCAGCCCGACCCTCTTCAACATCTACATAGCCCCGCTCGATAACATCGCCCAATCCCACAACCTCAACATCATCTCATATGCTGACGACACCCAGCTGATCCTCTCTCTCACCAAGGACTCTGCCAAGACCTACCTCCACGAAGGACTGAAGGCCATCGCCAAATGGATGAAGAGCAGCTTCCTCAAACTCCATTCTGACAAGATTTAAGTTCTCATCTTCGGCTCCACCCCCTCCCCATAGGATGACTCCTGGTGGTCTGCCACTCTCGGAACCGCTCCAACTCCCACCGACCACGCTCGCAACCTAGGATTCATCTTGGACCTTTTACTATCCATGAACCAGCTAGTCAATGCCATCCCCTCCTCCTGCTTCAGCACCCTCTGCATGCTCCGAAAGATCTACAAATGGATACCCACCGAAACCAGAAGAACCGTTACCCAAACCCTCGTAAGCAGCAAGCTGGACTATGGCAAGGCCCTCTACCCACGACCAAACTCCAGAAGAGTCTGTAACACATCCAGAACGCCTCATCACGCCTCATCCTGGACATCCACTGCCACATCACAGACCACCTGAAAAACCTGCACTGGCTCAGTCAACAAGAGAATCACCTTCAAACTTCTCACCCACGCTCACAAAACACTACACAACACCTGACCAGAAGACCTCCACAGACGACTCTCCTTCTACACCCCGACCCGCCATCTCCTCTCTGACACCCTCGCAACGCTCGCAACCGTCCCACGTGTCTGCAGAACTACAAGCAGCAGTAGATCATTCTTGCACCCCACTGCCAAAACGTGGAACACTCTTCCCACCCACCTGTGCCAGACCAAAGACCTCCTTACCTTCAGGAAACTTCTCAAGACCTGGCTGGCTGTTCTAGCAGTAGCAGCACCTCACACTCTTCGCGCCCCCCACACCCCTGGATCCCTCCTTAGCGCCTTGAGACATTCACGGGTGAGTAGTGCGCTTTACAAATTCTTGATTGATTGATCGATACAAGGTGGATTAGTGAACTGTGCTGCAGTATCATCTTAAATCGGCTAAACCTGGTCTTCAGTTTTCATCTTTGGTTTGGAATTTGGCTTCCATTGATGGTGTTGGAATAAACCCAGTTTTTTCACCATTCCTGAAAGACCATCTCCTCCATGGGAGTCTGAACTCTTACACAAATCGGTTCGCCAAATTGGTATAGAAACTCTTTCCTTGTGGTCACCTCTGTCCAAATGTTCTCTGTTTTTTCTCATCAATCAAAATTTCACTTCTCTGTTTTCCCTAAATTATTCTTGTATGATCCATATAAGTTGGAAATTAAAAACATCTCTTGGTTACTAACAAACGGTTGAAATGATGATTTTGTATGGGAGACATGTTTTACAGTTCTTCTGTCTGCAAGCAGACCATAACTAAATAGTGTCTTGCAAAACTTGTGGTTGCAGATTACAAGCATACATTTACTGGATTCATCTGCAGGCCATTTTACAAGGGGGAAAACCGCTCTGGCCATGAGTATTTTTTTTATTTTTTATATATATATATTTTTTAAATCTTAATCTACGTTTGTTTGAAGAGTGTACGAAGTGAATGAAACAGTTTATCTTTCAGCGTAATCCTGCTGTAAGACAGTAATTACCAATATTTGTGACCCAAATTCCGGTTGGCAACACCCCACCCTCGGGCCTAAAGGCCTTACAGGAGCCAGATAAATATTGTGGAAATGCACAGTGACCACCATAGTGGGACATTCTGAGAAACACACATTATACAGCCTGTAGTGGGGAACAGCTTCCATTTTATCATCCATAGAAAACAGTTTAGCAGCTGCGCTTCTGAAAGGTGTACTTGATTTTAGATTTGAAGGGAGGACACATCAACCTTGTCAACAATAGTACCTTTTCATGGGGGAATTTTTTTTTTTTAGCTGTAGGAAATTCATAATATCAATGATACCTGCTATGTAGTCATACTAAATTGAGAACTACAAGCTAGACCTCTATAACACATCGCCAAGCTGTCTGCTCTAGGTGTGTTGCAGTACTACAGTGCATCTTAGTCTTAACCCCTTTCATCAGGCTGCCTTATGATTTTTTCACATTTTAAAATGCACATAAAGTTTGCTCCAGGTTTGGATGCATATACGTAGGAATTCAGGATCCAAGCAGACGGGATTTAGGTCGGAATGTCCTGCTGCAAGATGATACCTTGGAGCCTGAACGGAAGATCATGTTATGTTGGCAAATCAATGATTCACCAAAAAACAATGTATCTGAGACTAGTCCAGACACTGCTGTGGTGGTTTGGGTTCATCTTTCATCTTTTGAGACATGGAAAATGCAGTCCACCATTGAGCCCAGCAGAAAGGTTAACTTGCTTCCCAATACATGATAATTGAAATAACCTTTTGTTTCTGTAGAGGAAAGTCTGCCCTACAAAAGACTTGTTGTGCGATGGAGGGTGGAACATAGTTTTTATAGTGATATAATCCAGGAAACTCTATACTGTCAGTTTAAAATCTCATCCCATTTTTCAATTAAACGGCAGCAGAACGCATTTGTTCTGACAGGCTACTAATTGTAGATTGCTCACTGGAGATTCTGCACCACATGCCTCCGACTGCATCCGGAGAATTTTCAGTAGTTGCCTCGCGTTTTGATAGGTGGTGGTGTGTGGCTCCATGTTAAATCCATCCATACCCGGATGTGATGACCAGGCCCCTATATCTGCACAACCTCAGTGTGCTCGTATAATTTCCTTCCTTCCTTTTTTCTGTGCCATCCGACTCTGATCAGGAGCTACCTAGAATCAGTTTTGCTTGACCGAATTCCTTTTCCATCAATAACGTTTCCAGTGTGCAAGGGAAATGTCCCCACATAAAACTACAGGGTTCAAACCGCACAGGGAATATTATTGGCAAATATTGGTGACCAAGAACCCTCATCCATGCTTTCAGTCCCAAGAATGTGCCATTTTGCCTGGCAAGCTAGTTCTCTCTATATATATATTTCAGATAAATACAGAACCTAACACCAAGTAGGTGTATGGTTTATTTGCATTTGCATGCAGGATGTGTGAAAGCATAACACTTTGTGATTACACCCGTTGGAACCAGGAGTGGTCTGAGTGTAATTCCTTGGTTCTGATGAAATCCACCAGGAAGGGTGGCTTGAAACATATAGACCGATTGAAAGTAGGGTAATTAAATCCAAGAACACTCTTCTTCCAGTTTTTAATCATACTGCCTGGAGGACGGAATAAAACCGTTTTCCTACCAGACAGGTATTTTTAACTTCACAGAAAAACCCCTCCAACACCTATCCATCTTTTTGGGTAAAATATGCAGTGCTCTCGTGTAACAATAAAGCGACTCAACCAAATATTGACAAGTTCCTTAGCTAAATCTGAGAACTTTGTGATATCTAACCGGTATTTCATGCTGCCACTTGTTGTTACGAACACTGGTTTGATCTTTTCTGAAATCATTTACTATTCTGGAATCAACAATGGACCCCCTCCCCCTTGATTGTATTCTTTGGTTCCTCAGGGTTTTTACCCTTGAACACTTTTCCAACATTCCACCAATTTCGCTTACTGACTTTGATAGCATTTCCACAAACCTTGTCAATAACCAGTGATTCTGTTTATTTCATGCTCCTTTTCTTTGTGTGCACTGGAACGTTAATTCGTACACAATAACCAACTTTAAGTTTGTGAGGAACAACTTTTTTGTTTCTTGATTCAAATTTTGTATTTTTTTATTTTCTTGAGCCATGTGCACATTTTGTTTAACCACATGATAAACATCATCCAGTACAGTCTGTTTTGCCCATTTTGACATCCATCCTGGACAAGTCTTGAATGATGGTTGTCTACTCCTCAGTAACTCAAATGGCAACATTTCCGTAGATGAGTGGGGACCAGTGCCATTAAAACCATAGTATGGATCATACTGCGTTTTAGATTACACATTTGCTAGCAATTGCCCACCGAGCACAATTACCCAAGACTATTCATGCGTTCCACTAGCCCATTTGTTTGTGGGCGACATAAAGGGATTTCAAGATGATTGATACCACCTTGTTGCAAAACCACTTCCAATTCTTGGCTGATAAATTCTACTCCATTGTCTGAGACTAGGAAATATGGAAAATCTTCTCTCAAAAAGACATGTTTAGAAAACTCAGACATTTTTAGCTGTTAGATTCTCCATAAACTGAAGCTCAGGCCATTTTGAATAATATTCAAGGGAAAGAGTTAAATGGACCCGTGAGGTCAATACCCACTTTTTCCCAAGTCCTGGATGGAGAGTCAGTTGGTTGCATAAGAGGATTCCTGATTTTGAGACACTGTTCAGAATTACACTAGAAGATTTCTTGCACTCTGCGCTTAGTGTGCTACCTAAATGGCACTTGTGAACCACATATTATATATTTTTTTAATAGACTTTCAGGAGTCACAAACTTCTCTCCGCTCATGAGTATGCTACCCCTCACTTAGACTTCTGAAGAAACTTGAACAAATGTCTGAAATTGATATGGAACATGTTTCTCTTTAGGCTATCTATTCTTCAGATTTCACCACTTGAATCAATGTCTCATCTTCATATAACCTCTTTCTCCATTCCATCTTACTGATGGCACACATGTTTTCAACATCATGAATGCTAAGAAGCAACTCTTGTTCTTTTTCAGCAACTATATCAGTCAACGGCCTCAACAGGGAACCTAGGCAAGTAATTCACCCAGGCAAGTAATTCACCCTAACGTTCCTATTGCTATTTGAAACTTCAAAACGATATTGCAACAGTTTTGTAGAAAACCTAGCAATACATGGAACATGGTCCTTAATTCGGTCTCCTGTCAATATGGAAACCAATGGGCTGTGGTCAGATCGTAAAAATGAAATGATTTCCTCATATATAAGGATGATATTTCCTGATAGCCCACCAACTGGCAAAGGTTACTTCTCAGTTGCCCAAAAGATAACCTCAGCTCCTATTAACACTCTTGAGCCATAATCCAGTGTGTTTTCTATTCCATCTTTAGTTTGAGTGAGAACAGCTCCAGGACTAAATGTTGGCATCAACAGTTATTGTACATTTTTCTTTAGGCTCAAATGGTTTCAAAACATTTGACTCCACCAACTGGTATTCTCACCTTTGATGCATAATCGGGTATGAACCTTGAATAAAATTCACAAAGTTCAGTGAAGGACTTAAGACCAGTCTTTTCAACTGGTGTGGATGCATCAGTAATGGCTTTGACCAGTTCAGGCCTTGGCTCGTTTCCATGATCAAACACCACATGCCCAAAGTACTCAACTCTGTCCTTCAAAAACTGACACTGTGCCATTTTAATGCCCCACCTTTTTCCTGCTTAATACTTATAACCTCTGTTAGGGCATTGTCTTGTTGCCCCCAAAATCAAAACATCGTCCTGGAAGACCACTACACCTTTGACATCCTTGAGCATTTGGAACATGATCCTCTGAAAAATTGCAGCCACCAAACCAAAGGCATCCTGCAATATTGGAAAGTGTGTATATATAGGGGATACAAATGATGTGCCTGGAAGATGGGTCTAAAACAACTTGGTGATAGGTCCCTGCGAAGTCAAGTTTTGAGAACCATTTAGACCCACCAATCATGGTTAGCAGCTCAGTGATTTTGGGGAGTGGATGTGAATCGACCCAAATGTTTGTTCTAATTGCGAAGATCCACACAAACATGCAAATAGCTATTTTTTTCCTCTGTGCTTCCACCAAAGGTGACCACCTTAATGAGGATTCAGTTGATTCATCTATTCCTTTTTTATACGAGTCATTCAATTCTTGTTTTAACTTCTCTCGGACACTAAAAGGCACTCATCTCAATTTGTGTTTGACTGGAATGGTTCCCTCTTTGACCCTGATCTGATGTGTTAACCCCTTAATAATGCCTAGCTGTAGTTTGAAAACAGATGGAAAATGTTTTAGAAGTTCTTCGGTGTAATCATTGGATTCAACAACCGAAACTTGGTCTTTAGGACCTGGTCTCGGTATCATTTGGAAAGGACCCTGGGGAAACCACCCTAAGATTGACATCCCTTTAATCCCACATACACATTTCCTAGACACCTCCTTTCTCTAGATTCCGGAATATCTACAAAATATCCAGCAAGCCCCATTTTGCGTCCTTCGTATGACGGGCAATCTGTGGGTAGTTCCACTGGTCTATTTCTCCAAGTCTCTTCAAACACCTTGTGTAATTATAGTGATCCTGGCACCAGAATCTACTAATAAAGTGACCTTTTTATCTCCAGTTTCAACATAAGGGTCAACATGTGTGGCAGCATCCCTTTTTACTATGGAGTCATCTGTAATAACGATCTCTTTGTCTCAAAGATCATCTTGTATCTTATCCAACACATCTTTTTAAACTCTGACATCTGTTCCTCCGGTATTATTTACATTACTACGGTTGCTTTGAAAGTTGCCTTTGCTGCATTTGTTACTTTGACACACTTTGGCAAAGTGACCCACTTTACCGCACAACTTGAATGTGACATTCTTTGCAGGACATACTTTGTTTCCCCTTGCATGAATACTATTGCCACATCTAAAGCATACATTAGTTTGCTTGAAAAATGCCTTGTTGTCCCTTTGTGTTATTTTACTAGGTTTGCCCTCTCTGACTTCAACCATCCCTTTATCTTCTGTGGATTTATCTTCAAGTTCCTTAATAGATGCTTTTATTTCCACTTTACTGTTTTTGGTGTGTGCATCACCATGATGCAAAGGTACTTCAGATACTGCATGAGTGACTGATATTTATTTACTTTGTTTTGTACAGTGAAAATGCTTTGAAATTAATATATATTATTTTTTTTTTTAACTTTTACGGAAAGGTGTGCACATCATTGATATGTGCGCATACTATGGTGTGTGCATCACCGCAGAGTTAGTCAAGTGAATATATTGTTGCAGACACAGAACACCTTTAAAATGCTGACACGTTAAGGCGCAGGAATGATGATAATCTCGAGTTGTGACACCACTCAATATGGTGGCACATTTACGTAGTGCGTGTATGCATCGCATAACCACTACTTCGTAGGCAGTCACAAAATGCTGGTTTAACATTGCATGCTGTGAACATCAACACTAGACCGAGACAAGTGTCAAATATGGTGGTGTGGTGCGTCAATGTCTATTGGCCTGCCTATTTGCAGGGTGTTATGCACACTCACTGACTTTGTAGCGATTCAGCTAAATGTTGCTCGTTGCTGAGGACCCTCTGATAGCCAATGCCTTGGGAATTACTCCTCCCCTGCTAGATGTGCTGATCAGCTGCTTCCACCGTAAATGCTAGAAAGGTAGGAGGTAAGAACAGTTGCCAAGAATGGATAGTGGGTTTATCGGCCTCTTGTGAAAATCATTGCCAAGTAATTTATGGTTATCGTGATGTGCAGATGATCTACAAACATAGATCTATTTGACACAAAAGAGACTGCCAAAGAGGAATATCCTGATCTGGTCACAGCTTTCAACATAACTGCTATTCTACAGTCAAATGACCCCCAACATTCTACTAAAGAACTTAATTTCATCATAAAGCACACAGCATAAACCCAAGGATATGAATGCTGCAGAATACTTGGCAGACTGCAGAAATTTGCCTAATCTTGATATGGTTCAACACCCCTGTAAGAATCACTCTTCAGGGCCTTGACACAGCATGTAGCGACACAGTATTGCCTGAGAAAGGATCTACTACAAAGCAGAATATACAGAACAGACTTGGTTTATACCATAAAGGACATAAAGGACAACGTACAACCCCAAACGCCACTAGAAAGGTAGAGTGGAATGACCATGAAAACAGAAAGTGTTCAAGCTGCAATAAAGTACATGAACTCCCAGTGAATTTTATACGATGCCCTCAGATCATCTGGTGCCCATCATGACCAAGGGGTTTCATTCAATAGCTAAAAAAAGACACAGTTCTTGAATTGGCAGAACTTCCAGAACATGACAAAAGTTTACTACAGTGTGCTTCATAAAGGCCTATTGCTATATTAGAGATAGCTAATAAAATCTGCATGAAGTTATTGGCCACAAGACTAACCGATTGTACCAGACATCCTATGAGAAGACTAATCTTTGTGGTTACCAGGTAAAGCTTTAACAACATCAGAAGGACAGTTTCCCCTTGTCAAGAGCTCACAAAAATAGCATTGACTTTGTTAGCGTTGAAAGCAGTGGAAACATTCAAGAGGGTGTACACATCCTTCCTCAGGAAGGTGATGGAGATGGAATGGGAGAAATCTTGATAAGGACCTGTGGAAGATATTTTGGCCTTCAACGGCCACAGTTATAACTGAAGCTTCTCGGTCATCTGCATGCCGTATAGATTTAGCACCTGAGCAGAGATAACTACTGAGTAGAGATACCACATCAGTCTGCTCAAGCTGTCAGTGTTTTGACCAGAACCCTGGGCATTTCTGCACTTCATCTGTGGCCTAATGGTTCAGGTCGCCACTGACCACACAAGCAATATGTGGTATACAACAAACAGAGCAGTGCGGGCTTGTGTCTTCTGTGCATAAAAGCTCTGAAAATGTTGATATGCCTGTATCATTGTTTTACTAGCTGTAAGCCTTCTGGTGGGCTCTCCAGCATGAAGGTGAACGATTAGAGTAGAACTTTTGTGGCTTAAGAGTGGCCCCACTCTGGAGGTTTTGTTTACCTTCGCCCACAGGAGAGTACCACAGGTAGTCCTGTTCAGTGTGCAACACTATACTCTGTACCCAGTGGTCAGTACCTGACCGTTTCCAAAGTAGGGCTTCCTCTGGGATACGTTTTGTGTTTGCAGGTATTTTTGCCTTCTTTATGAGGTTCCTGTTTCCCTGATTTTGTTGCCTCTAAGAAAGTAGAGGCAGGACTGTGTACAGATGATCCTGATTGCAACCGACTTGGTAGCTAATGTTTTGAAGTTGGAGGTGCTCCTCTGTTTTTGTTTGCTTTCCTCTCCCATTGAGAATGGCCAGGTGCTCTGTTCAAATGTTCACAGCTTGCACCTTCACATTTGATGATTGAATGCTGATGAAAGGTAGTAAATCTGCCTAACTCAGAGTTATGCCTCCCAAATCAGAATGTTTGCTGTAGCCTCCGCTCGAGCTTTGTGACATAGTTTGCTGAGGTAAAGGTTGACCTATTCACTCCGTGTAGTCTGGAATAAAGACTTTGCTCTGGGAAATGTAAAAGGTTACATGTCGGTGTTAACAGCTTTTTCCTTTTTTTGGGGAGGAGGACCGATCATCCTTTTGTATTAAAATCCCTTGCAGTTAAAAGCTTCTTGAGGCTAGTTTCTTCCTTTTACGTTCATCATGCCCCAGTTTTCACTTTTTTTGATGTGTTTGCTATTTGAGTCCTTCCTTCTCTGTTCTGTGATGCTTCTTACTTCACCCTGCCTTTATGGAGAAGGGGATTCTTTCTGTCTTGGGCGGTTTGCATATTTCATTTCTGCCAATCCATTACCCTGCCAAAGATCTTCAGTCTTCACCATGGAGGAAGAAAGAGTCCAATTGATGTAGGCTTGTCAGGCTCTGAGTTTTTAATTCTTACAGACCTTGGACAATTTTGTTGATACTGAGCTCTTTATTGGTTTCGCTGGTGCCAAAAAGGGTGAAGAGGTCTAAAAGAGGATAAACTTTCCCCTTGTTTTGTTCTCTGCAGGAAGTTGTACTATCCCCTAGCACAAAAGACCCCCTTGCTGGCTTCTGAGTACATTTCACCAAGGCGAAGGCTGTTTCTTCAGTGTTGTGTGGGGCTTGAGATTTGGGTCACACTTTTACTAGCCACTGCTGCCTTGAATTTTCAATTTTGCAGTCCTACTCATTTTGCCAGCTAGAGGTTTTGGTGCGTTTTGTCTCCTTGGAGCCACCTCCATGGGGGTACTGCCTGGGTGTTCATTTATGGTGTCCAGAGCCTGCAGGTAGTGGTGCCATTACAAGCAAATGTTACTTAACCTTTGGTGGCAGTCTTTGTTGCAGATTTACCCATGTACTCCTCTGTGCTTTCCCACCCCCTTATCCTGAGGAGTGGTGAGGATTTTGGTAATCATGACCCATTCTAGTGTTTTGCTCCGAGTGTGCTGACATCTGTGTGTGGGTTGGCAACGTATGGTTTCTGGACCAATGTGATACCACCTATTTTTGCTGGGGAGTTATTGTGAGATTTCTGGATCTACTCTGACACGTGGGGACTATTCGTGAAGTGAGGTATCTGAAGGTAGATAGCAAATTGCTCAGAAAGATTATCAAAGGTAAGTAAGATATTTTGTAAAGTTTCTTTCTCTAAGCATGGTTCATACTGTTATGTCTGGCAGTTGCAGTTAAAATTAAGTGCTTATAACCAGGGTGTCCGTGCCCTTTTCACTTTCTTCAGTGGGTCTAATGAATAACAAATTAACACCATTGGCTTCCAAAGCACTGGAGCTTTATTGATTTGTATGTAAACTAAAAAAAAGTATTCTGCCCTCAACCTCTACCAATTTGATTTCTGTAAATAAAATTGTATCTTACCAATTTTTCTTACCTTTTGCTGATACAGACAATGGAGTGGAAAACATCAAGGAAGAGCAGGCTAAAGTCACTCAGCAGGGTGACAAAACCATGAAAGTAGAAGAGTCGGCGGTTCCAAGTTCTGAGGTGATACAAATGAATGATTCTAAACCAGCGACCACGCAAGTGACAAAAGCAGATTCTGGATTGGAGCCTTCAAAAAAAAGTGCCAGCGAAGGATTAGAAGATATGGAGACTGTAGAGGAACCTGAAGTGAAAGAGGTGGCACAAAAGGAGCCAGAGAAGCCCACCCGACCCATCAGCAGCTTTTTTGGTGAACCTATACTTTTGAATATCGTTCCCCTAATATTTTTTATTTTTTTATTTTTAGTTCCTGTATAAGAGCCAGACTTAAAAATATATGTGTGTGTTTACAGGTCACTAGTTTAAACATACATTAGGTAATTTGTTAGTTTGTTGTGCTTATCGCAGTTTACAGTCGGCAGGCACTTTCTTAGTCTAAGCACATGGAGGTGGACACTGTTCACAGCTTTAAAAAGAAAATGAGATACCAGTAAAGATGTAAAACAGTAAAGGCTTATCTTGGCAGCCCTCTTACCCCCTTTTAAGGTTTGGATCTTGACAGCACAGCTGTGAAACAGACCTGTTGCTATCCATATATACACAGTCCGCTTTCGGGCCACCTTTTTCAACCATACGCTTTATTCAGCCAACCTCGCACAGCCAATGACTGGCGATTTTGTCAATCTTGTCGTGGCCTGGTGGAGAATTATGTTAAATAGGCTTGTAGTGCAAAACGGCTAAGTTTGAAGAAGTATCTAATTTCTGAGCGGATCAAAAAAGAAAGGCTTCTTCATAAGAACCAAGTTTTCAGCATCTATATTTTTATTTATTATTTTTTTTTTTTTTTTAACCTTCCAAAATCGGTGCAAGATCAATATTATGAGGCAGAGGGGCTAAATAGTAAAACAAAAAAACTCCATACCTGGAGCTTCAGATGCGGCAAGGACTTTAAAGAGCTTTATCCTTGGACCTCATATTTCTGCTCAGCCAGTACCAAGTAACTTAACTTGTAGGAAGGAGGGGCCGTTTCCCACAAGAAATTTGTGTGTAACGCAAAGGAGTTTAAATTGCACTTTCTGACGAGTAACCAATGTAAAGCTCTTAAGGTTGGTGCAGAAGGGGAACAAGGTGGAAGGATACAAACTAATTGAGCCTCAGTATTTTGTACCACCTGCCTTTTAGAAAGAAGTCTCATTGGCCAACCTATTGAATTTGCCAGTGTTTGTTTGCTGTTGAGGGGAGCATTATTTCAACTGCTCATTTTCAGATTGTCAAGCGGGGATTTCTGATTATTTGCACATTGGTCTTTTTCACTCTGCTGTGGAAGATGTCCGGATTCTATTGGTGGACTTCTGCCCTAGTGTTCATTGTCCCAGCTGAAAGAACTGTGCTGCTGTGAAGGCCTGATGTCATTATTTTGGGTACCTATGTTCTGTTCTGGTACATTAGTGGTGATAGCCCAGTCTATGGCATTTATAGCGTTAAGATCAAAAGTCCACTCACAACAAAGAATGGATTTGTTTCTTTGGCACCTATGTCTGTGTATTGGTCGGACAGACCTGGGATCAAAGGTGGTAAAAACTGTTATGGTGAACGGTGAAGTGCGCAATAGCGCATCCTTAGAGAGCCCGAGTGTTTGGAAGCTATTTCTCTATTTGCTAAATAGTTCAGCTACAGACCAGAGTAGAACTTTGAAAACGTTCTGTTCTTCCTGTTTTAGCCGTTTAACAATTGGCTGTTCAGTGATTTATTTACTAGGTATCAAGATGCTAATTTTGTTGTTTAAGCAAATCTCCACCATTGCGTTACATGGCCAACATTTCTGTATTTTGTGGACTAAATCTTTCTCTTTGAATTTGTATTGTACTGTCGTAGAAGAACATAGACCTATTTCTTCTTCTAAAAGTACTTTCAATTGAGAATCAATAGCTGTTAAAAAATACTTCATTTGAGATGACTCGTTTTCTGTCGACTGTGTGGGTGTGTGACCTCCTAATATTAGACTAAGGTGACACATAATGGGGCAGTGACATCTACTACCCTCATAGGTCGACTAATCTTTTGACTCTGACAGGATTAATAAGATTATCAACTCAAACAATGAGAACTAATAACCAGAAACAACAACATGCCGTAAGTAGTCGTAACTTATACTCACCATGACCATGGTCGTGAATCACTACACCAGTTTAATAATGCCTGTGTATTAACAATGCTAAAGTCACGTAAATGATGTGCAAAACCAAATGATAACACTGCAGATACACCACAGGTTGACCAAAACGTCTGAAGAATCTCAATCCTGTACGAGCAATCCCCATTTGACACTTCAAAAGAATTATACAAAATACCAGAATTATTTGAAAAAAAAAAAAGGCAACAGATTTCATAAGTTATACAGTTGAATCAGTCATTTAAAAAACATTTAATTCAATTTTTGGGTCCGACATCCTAGCTACCAAATTCTAATTTGAAAAGCATGTGTGGGGAAGGGCTTCGCACATGCAAAAAAAAAAAAAAAAAAAGACAAAAATACATTTTGGAAACCTCTAACTATGGCGCTACAAAAAATATGTGGTTGGATTTTCTAAGGGAAAACCTGTAAAGGAAAAACAAATGCGTATTGATTATACCTCTCCTACAGGAAACAGCAGTTAGCAGAGTCTTCGTCAGCAGAGCATAGGAACAGTAGGTTTTCAGGGATCCGCATCAGGAACATGGAAAGGGAAACAGTTCAGTAATGTTGGACCTAATGTATCTGAACTGTTAAAATCATAAGTAGCTGGACTGAAACTGAATTTAGACTGACAAGAACTGAACTGGAAAGAAACTAAACCGAAACTGAACTTATACCACCTAAACTTTGCCTAATTAAAGTCCCACAAATCACTAGCTAAACTTCTATTGGACAATACATAGGGTGTAACAGTGAACAACCAATTGAATTACATTTTTTCTTCATTTTGTATCTTCATTTCTTCTCCAAGTTAGGTTCATGTTAACGCTCCTCTGTTTGGCAGTTTCCGCAGAATACTAACATTGTAGAAACCATCACAGAACATGACGTTTAGCTAACATTACATCCTACCAGAAACTAAGGCCTGTTGTTAAAACTTTCAAATATTATCACAAGGAAATACAAAATGAACAGAGTGGAACAGGACAGTAGATTTCCTCTGTGAGCTTTCAATATAATGTCTAATAAACAATGTTTGCAAAAGCATTTTAGTAAAATCAGCATAACATTTCAACACTGACCTTTTGGAAAAATACTAAAATGTAGGCCATTTCAATTAATGCTAATACATGAAAAATATAACATTTCTAATATTCAAACCATATTTAGTACAATTTATTAGTTAATAATAATTTCAAATAATTAGTTTTACTCCTCAATAATAATCATCTTTTTGCCAAATACAAGTGGTTATGAATCATCAAAATACATTTTCACCGTAATTTATTATTTCATATAAAACTCAAGGTGGTGGACACCATGTCAACCACATTTCAAACATGCACGTTTTACATTTCTAGTGCAAGTTTCCTAATTTAGTCCTTTTAATACACATTAATTAGTACGTTTTGGTTACTCGCATTTTATTAATGTTTGCGCTCTAACAACTACATAGGCTAATCCGTTTGTTCTGGGAGTGCCATTTGTCAGACTTGGATGATTGGTGCCTGGTGAGCAACTTTGTTTACAATAACTTACTGCCCTGTCTTTCAAGATTTCCATTGGCACACAGCCTCTTGAGGCCTACTCGGCTACCTGAGAGCAATTGGCTTGCCTTTCCTTCTATCGGTGCATTGTCACATGGTATCAGTACAGACAGTCACCCAGAAATTAAAGGCTCCACTTAACAATGTTGATCACCTTTGCTTTACAAAGATGCAGTTTGACGAATGAGCTAGCACCCACTAATTAGTTTGTTCCTGCTCCTCATGTGGTGTATTGACCTCTGAACAGGATGAGGAGTTTGCAGTTTCTGTATCTGTGCATTTTTGTTAACCATAATCCAAACTCTGGAAGACGGTGTTTGAACATTTCCTTAGTAAGTCTCTGCTAGTGTTCACATGTAGAATAGAAAGCAACACGTGTGGTACAGTATTACGAGACACAGTATTTCTCCATGGTAGATAGACATAAGGAGCAGTCTCCTGATTGCTCGGCATCTGTGCTTGCCTGTCTCGCTGTTCATTGAAAAGTCTGCATGCTTCATGAACTCTTAAATAATGTAGAAGCAAGTGTTCTACAAATTTTATTGCTACGAAAAGTTTGCCTGCACAGAATGTGTACTATCGCGATGGAATGAGCTCGGCCTCGAGACCTCTGTTTCCATCTGAGTAAAGCTAATAATCCATTTATACCCAATGACGATTCTGAAGTATATTTGCAGTTGAACAAAGTACCATATGATGACTCCAAACTTCCACTAGGCAAAAGTCCATTCTCTCTCCAGAAAGAACATTAATCGCCAGTTACTTTGACATTTTTGCATCATATGCACTCAGAGCTGCTAAGTACACCTTCTTTGCAGCATAGATATCCATTCTGGGGCTTGTAGTTTTATTTTTATAACGTGATACAAGCTGCGCTGAACTACACATGTTTGAGTGTCTGAAATTTGAGCGGTGTGCGAGTGTATTTATAAAACAAACCTAGAGAAGAGTTTACGGTTGATTATGGTATACAATGGTCAACATAGTCTAACTAATATTTCAGTTTGAGACTGACTGAGGATCATTAATATCCTGTGAGGTGACTTTCCTCAAGCGTGTGAAAAATCATGGGCATTTTGTTTGATAGAACGCAGTAAAGGGACAGTGATCCAGTAAGTATGCATTCTTAGAGTACAATTATTTATTCATTGCCCTGCGGGCAATGTTGCCTTTGCCAGCCGCCAAGTACCTATGTTTTGCACCTGGGAGTAGTTTGTGTATTAGAGGCCTTGTTTAAAAAAATATTCCAGTAGGCCTACTAGCCCTTAAGTAACACGGAAGGCCACTGGAATTATGTTGCAGAAAGGACTAAAATTTGCAACTGGGTTGACCAATTAATATGGCAAAAAAAAGCCCAGTTATGCATTTACAATGCCAGTAGCTCAAACTCCAGTAAATGTGAGACCTATTGAATTGCAAATGCTTGTTTAATCTTGTTCCTTGTGCTGCCAATGCCACTGTTTGAACCTACTAGCAGAAGATGCCTCTATCAAACAAGTTGACCTGAACTCTTCTCCAACCTTTGTAGATTTATTGTGTTATTAATTAAAACTATTACAATCATTCCATGTATAACAGTAAAAATACCAAAAGCCATAAACTTAGACAAAATCGCAATATGCGTATTCACGACCAAGTGTGTTAATTACGTTGCAGTAGCAATTGATGGAGTTAAGTAGCACAGGAAGTACACAGCATGCCAGAGAAAACCGCTATGTATCATCCCTCCTCTTTAACCTAAGGGTAGTGTCTTCTCCACTTGGATTGAGGGGTAAAACTCATACTCTTCTGGATAAAATTTCAGTGTAAAGCTATGCTTTTGTAAATCGGCATCATTACATTTCCCTAGAGACTGCTTAGCGTATTTATTCAATTACAGACCTGTAGCACATGTTTGTCAATTCCTGGGGGCCATGGCAATACAGCCCTCTCCTACCTCCCAAACCCCATGGATCAAACTCTCCTCTCACCCCGGTTCCTTTTGCCCATTTACCCCCAAATACTGCTATGCCACTCGTCAGACTGTAGAATTGTGTGGTGCATCTGAAGACAATCTGATGTAGATGCCGAATCCTCCAAAGCAGTGGCGGCAGGCAGCTTTAGGAGCGAGGGGGCCAGGCGGGAACCTCACACACTCGCACACACTTATTCTTTAACACAGACACGCATGCACATCCATTAACACTCATAACATTCAAACATGCACGCACCAAACACTCATTTTAAAACATCACACACCCACACACTTACCTTCAGCCTCGCGGTCCCAGGAGGGTTGGGACTGCTGCCTTCCCTCATTGACTGACCTTAGGTCAGCCAGTGAGGGAAGGCAGCAGTCCCAGCCTCCCCACAGTGTGGGATGGGGTCAGTGAGACTGCTGACCCCACCCCACTCTTTGACGAAGTGTCACTGATTGACACTTGCCCTGGGAGCTTCAGGGCTTAAACCTGAAGCGCACAGGTCGAAGTCAATGGGTGACTCTTTCCTCGTCACCCAGGGGAGGTCCTCGAGGCACCTTTGCTGAGCCGAGGAGGTCATGCCCAAGGGAGCTGTGACCTCCTCAGCCCTGCAGAGTTCAGCTCAGGCAGCCTGGAGTCTGGGCAAATCGTGCATGTCTCACTCCTGGCTGTCTGGGCTGAAAATGAAGAGTGTCTGTCAGGCTGACCTTTGTTCAGCCTGGCAGACACTCTTCATGGGGAGCAAAAGGTGGGGGGGGCCTGGCCCGTCCGCCCAAAGCACAACTGTCCTCCTCCTTTCTGATTGGATGTTTATCATGTGGCGGATTTGACATTTTGTGACCAGCAGAGTTTCTGTCCTTGAAGTAGTGTTCAGCTTCCGAAGGGGAAATTCTTAAGGGACAGCTGCTATTTCTTTCCCATGCAGTGATTGCTTAGGAGCCGCATATGTCAGCACCTCTCGGGAAAGTAACGGCGGGAGGTATGCCTTCCTGATGGGATGTGTAGTGATGCGCAAATTGGCTGAAACACCTGCTGCGCGGTTGTCATATGAAAGAAGGCTATTTTTATGGACTGTTCTGCTACCTTAATTTAAGGTGGTCTATTGTTTTGAGCTTGGAAACGTTCATGAGGTATGTAGCAAGTATGTAGGTTGTATTCCTTTGACTTCTTGTCCAGGGCCCTACTAAAGTGTGCTGATCTTTTTTTTCTGAAATAAGTACCCTTCACCTTAGAAACAACATTTTACAGAGCGGTCACCTATTAATAATGGGTGTTTGAGTTCAGAGTTGTTTTCTCAGTAATGTAACATTTTTAAATATTTTTCAAAAATTACTAAGATGGACAAAACCTTATTTTAAGACATAAATAAAGTGTTGGCACTTCAGGCCGGCAGCTGTAAAGTATCTTAAGGTTCTGAATTTGGGGATGATTTTCGTGTTAAGAAAATATTGTTACATGCAAGTGTGTTGTTCCCCCTCCCAGCTAAACATCTACGTTTTGAACATCCATAAACAAAAGATTCGTGAAATGCAGTGATTTAATGCAGAACTGCCTTATTTTCAGAATAGAAAAACTTTATATTTGATCTAATATTTCTTTACACTTGTACCAACAGTATCTATGCATTGAAACTGACAATGGTTTTAGCATCAAAAAATTAAGTTTCCTCTTTGGGCAATACCATAGTTAGAGCAATATAGAAGGCTTCCTTAAATGGCTTGTTCGTTGTTTCGAACTTCTGTGTGATTTGACAAAGGAACGCATGAAAGAGTTTGGGTTATCATTCTATGAAAGTGGAAACATCAGAGATTCTTCTGAATGACTATGTAGAGCTTGTACATTGATTGCTTTGTACACCTGTAAAACAAAAATACTGCTACTTAGCAATGGTCAATGCTAGATGTAACTGGACTATCTTTTCAGAGCCTTTTCCTATAATGTTGTTTACTCAGCAGATGCCCTTCAAATACTCTGGTACTGTATTAGTTTTTTGCATTGATGACACTTGAAGATGACAAAGTTGCTATTACTTTAATAAGCTAATTTTCAGTCTTCATAATACCAAACGTTACGTCCAGCTCCATAATACCAAACTTTGCTTTTAAGGAGTCTGTCTATATGCAATGTTTTGTATATCACTGAATTAGAATTTTGCAGTTTGACTGGAAGCCTCTTGTTGGATTTGTTAGTCACAAGTCCAAGTAATGCAATTGCCTTCCAAAAATAAGTTTACTTTTTGTTTTACAGGGTAGTTTTAAAATGTAAAGATGGCTTCATAGCAAATAATTTTGGTTTGTTTTTATTATACTGTGTCTCCAGTGATAGGATGAACGGTTCGGGTGCCTCTCTATCAAGGATTGTTTACCACTTTCAAAGATAACTGATCTTTGTTAATTCATTATTTTTTGTTTGTTTGATGCAAAGGGTAAGACTTCACTCAGGAAGGGAGTAATCCCTAATGCCTAATGATTGTAGGCCCAAGGTGTCTCACCATTGTTCTTTTCAGCTATATGCCAAACTTTGCTGAATCTAACCTTGGTCAAAGGGTCATTCTCACTGTAAAATGTTTATATAATATATTACACTTTTTATCTTTGTTCCCATCAGCTCCAAAGAAGTCCTCGCCAAAAGCAGAGAAGGACAAAAAGTTGGAAAAGATTGAGAAGGTGAAAGATGTTGACAGTAAGCAAGTAAAGAAGGAGAAAAATTTGATATTGGAAGAAAAGAGTCAGTCCGAAGAAAAGACAAAGGCCGAAAAGGTGAAGGAGAAGAAGACTGAAAATGTGGAGAAGAAAGTAGAGGACAAAAAGAAGACTGAAAATGAGCTGGATAAGCCGAGCATTCAGAAAGCCTCTCCAGGGGCACGTGACAAAGGTGCAGCAGTCAGTAGGTAGGTCTAAAGAGTTCACATTACCTGCTCAAAGGTATCTCCTAAGTCTTGGATCATGCTCTTAAATGGCATCTTTGCTTACCTTCCTCTTGAAATTATGGTTCCTCAAATAGTCTTGATCTTTGTTAATACTCAAACACTAGAAGTCTTTCCCTATCTGCGGGGTTCTGGTTACAATTTTTAAAGAAGATAATTTCATATATATATATTTTTTTTAATGTGTCTTATCTTTTACCAACTTGCTCTTTAACAGCAGGCTGTATATCTTTGAAGATCTTGATGTTGAGCTTTTAGGTGCCCTAGTCGAGCGGTGATTCATCTGGCACACCCTTACCCACCTTCCACAGGCATGCAGACATTCTGCTGCACCATAAAATGTTGAAGGGCTCAAAGCCAGAATTCGTGTTTTCAGTTGTTCATCTAAAACAGGGGTGTTTATCTGGTTTATTTATTTTCATTAAGTAGAGGGTTAACACCACTACGTACCACCCAGCCTACTGGTTTAGTATAAAATGAATTCCATTTGTCTGCCAATTAAAAGATGATTAACTAGTACTGTATAATTATGCATACATTCATGAAGTGCAAATTAAGTCAGTGAAGACATGATGGATTGCTCTCTTTTTCTATTGCTCTTCCAGTATATTCACTTTCTTTTTCCAGGGCATGAAATATCTCCTTTCTAAACGGGTGTGCGTTTACTTGATAAGTTACACTGACAGAAGAATGTTTGTCCAAGGTGTGATTTTGTTTCCTGCGATAGCATGCTAAGTGTGGGCAGGTGGTGTGAATGGCCTTCTTAGATCTTGGTCATGCTACAGTTAACAATTGGACTGAAATGGGGCTCTTTTGCTTGCTCTACTTTTACGGCTGTGAGCAAACCTTGTTCTGCAGTTGCAGGAGGTGTTTGAATCTTGCATGTACGGTCCCTTTTTCTTTTTTTTTTTCTCTGACATTTGTGTGCTGCACCCCACAACGAACATAATAAAATGTCAGTGTAATTTAAAAAAATCTTCACAGGCTACATTACCAGTTTATAGGACTGTCTCCTGTGAGCTCTCCTGGCTTGTGGGGGTTTCATCCTGTACCCATCTGCATTTGTTGTTTGTTGCTCTGTGACTTACCTTGAGATGTGGGGTTCATGTGCTGTGGTCTATCTGCTGTGTTGCGATGAGATTAGGCAGCTGGAGTCCTGCGTTGGCATGTGCTGCTGCCACCCAGTGTTTGCCTAAGGACTTCTGGCTGAGCTGACTGGGAGCGCCCTGGGCACTATCGTGAGCCAGCTCTACTTGTCTCTTGCGCCCTCTGATGCTGAACCAAATTGAGCGATGTGCCTCAAAGTTGTGTAGAGCTAGAGGGAAAGAGGAGGCAGACGGGGGAGGCAGAGTGCAATGGACACTGTTGCTGCATCTCCCTGCATTCCCTTTGCTGTTTGTTTCATCACTGGCTGTGCTCCTAGAGTCCGCCCCTCTTTGTGAGCAGGTTGCAACCTGCAAAGAATGAACACACCGCGTGAGTACCAAGCTGAGCTTTACCAATATCTGATCATCATCAACACCGCACTTACTTTCATGGGCATGAATGAAAACTGATCAAGCAAAAGGATTTTAAAGAGACAGGAAGTCCTTGAGAGAGCCCCAAAGCCCCATTTCCACTATGCGTTGATCATCTCCACTTCCACAAACCAATTGTATGAGAATGGCCACCTTACGATCTGGAAAGATATAGGCCAGCATTTGATCACTTTACCTTCACTTCAGGGAGAAAATTGACCAACGGGCTGGGTAGCAAGACCTTTAGCCTGTAGTAAGAAATGTCATTGCTCCCCATTGAAGAAAGTCTTTCTAGCTGTGTTTTTGTGGCCCATTGTGAAGTAAGGCCCTCCACCCGTAGAAATAAGTCTTTCCTCTCTCCCACAAGAATTTCTACAATAACTGCTCTTCTAATACAGGCTGGGTAAATCGCTTTTTTTGCCTGAGCTATCCTTGCTGGGAAACTGACTGTAGGAAGTTGGCTCTGTATGCACTATTTCAAAGTAAGGAATAGTATGCACAGAGTCCAAGGGTTCCCCTTAGAGGTAAGATAGTGGCAAAAAGAGATAATACTAATGCTCTATTTTGTGGTAGTGTGGTCGAGCAGTAGGCTTATCAAAGGAGTAGTGTTAAGCATTTGTTGTTCATACACACAGGCAATAAATGAGGAACACACACTCAGAGACAATTCCAGGCCAATAGGTTTTGTTATAGAAAAATATATTTTCCTAGTTTATTTTAAGAACCACAGGTTCAAATTCCACATGTAATATCTCATTTGAAAGGTATTGCAGGTAAGTACTTTAGGAACTTTGAATAATTACAGTAGCATATATACTTTTTACATAAAACACATTTAGCTGTTTTAAAAGTGGACACAGTGCAATTTTCACAGTTCCTGGGGGAGGTAAAGTATTGTTAGGATTTGCAGGTAAGTAAACCACCTACGGGGTTAAGATTGGGGTCCAAGGTAGCCCACCGTTGGGGGTTCAGAGCAACCCCAAAGTCACCACACCAGCAGCTCAGGGCCGGTCAGGTGCAGAGTTCAAAGTGGTGCCCAAAACGCATAGGCTTCAATGCAGAGAAGGGGGTGCCCTGGTTCCAGTCTGCCAGCAGGTAAGTACCCGCGTTTTTGGAGGGCAGACCAGGGGGGTTTTGTAGGGCACTGGGGGGGACACAAGCTCACACAAAAAGTACACCCTCAGCGGCACTGGGGCGGCCGGGTGCAGTGTACAAACATGCGTCGGGTTTCCAATGTAAGTCAATGGGAGACCAAGGGGTCTCTTCGGCGATGCAGGCAAGGGAGAGGGCCTCCTGGGGGTCACTCCTGCACTGAAGTTCCGATCCTTCAGGTGCTGGGGGCTGCGGGTGCAGGGTCTTTTCCAGCCGTTGGGATTTTAGAGTCAGGCAGTCGCGGTCAGGGGGAGCCTGGGGATTCCCTCTGCAGGCGTCGCTGTGGGGACTCAGGGGGGGGGGCAACTTTGGTTACTCACAGTCTCGGAGTCGCCGGAGGGTCCTCCCTGAGGTGTTGGTTCTCCACCAGTCGAGTCGGGGTTGCCAGGTGCAGTGTTGCAAGTCTCACGCTTCTTGCGGGGATTGCAGGGGTCTTTAAATCTGCTCCTCTGAAACAAAGTTGCAGTCTTTGTGGAACAGGGCCGCTGTCCTCGGGAGTTTCTAGTCTTTCTTGAAGCAGGGCAGTCCTCTGAGGATTCAGAGGTCGCTGGTCCTGGGGAAAGCGTCGCTGGAGCAGGTTTCTTTAGAAGGCAGGAGACAGGCCGGTAGGACTGGGGCCAAAGCAGTTGGTGTCTTCTTTCTTCTTCTGCAGGGGTTTTCAGCTCAGCAGTCCTCTTCTTCTTGTAAGTTGCAGGAATCTAAATTCTTAGGTTCAGGGAAGCCCTTAAATACTAAATTTAAGGGCGTGTTTAGGTCTGGGGGGTTAGTAGCCAATGGCTACTAGCCCTGAGGGTGGGTACACCCTCTTTGTGCCTCCTCCCAAGGGGAGGGGGTCACAATCCTATCCCTATTGGGGGAATCCTCCATCTGCAAGATGAAGGATTTCTAAAAGTTAGAGTCACTTCAGCTCAGGACACCTTAGGGGCTGTCCTGACTGGCCAGTGACTCCTCCTTGTTGTTCTCATTATTTCCTCCGGCCTTGCCGCCAAAAGTGGGGCCGTGGCCGGAGGGGGCGGGCAACTCCACTAGCTGGAGTGCCCTGTGGTGCTGGAACAAAGGGGGCGAGCCTTTGAGGCTCACCGCCAGGTGTTACAGCTCCTGCCTGGGGGAGGTGTTAGCATCTCCACCCAGCGCAGGCTTTGTTACTGGCCTCAGAGTGACAAAGGCACTCTCCCCATGGGGCCAGCAACATGTCTCGGTTGTGGCAGGCTGTGGCAGGCTGCTGGAACCAGTCAGTCTACACAGATAGTCGGGCAAGGTTTCAGGGGGCACCTCTAAGGTGCCCTCTGGGGTGTATTTCACAATAAAATGTACACTGGCATCCGTGTGCATTTATGGTGCTGAGAAGTTTGATACCAAACTTCCCAGTTTTCAGAGTAGCCATTATGGTGCTGTGGAGTTCGTGTTTGACAGACTCCCAGACCATATACTCTTATGGTTACCCTGCACTTACAATGTCTAAGGTTTGGCTTAGACACTGTAGGGGCACAGTGCTCATGAGGCAGTGTAAGGTTGGCATGGCACCCTGAGGGGAGTGCCATGTCGACTTACTCGTTTTGTCCTCACCAGCACACACAAGCTGGCAAGCAGTGTGTCTGTGCTGAGTGAGGGGTCACCAGGGTGGCATAAGATATGCTGCAGCCCTTAGAGACCTTCCCTGGCATCAGGGCCCTTGGTACCAGGGGTACCAGTTACAAGGGACTTACCTGGATGTCAGGGTGTGCCAATTGTGGATACAAAAGTACAGGTTAGGGAAAGAACACTGGTGCTGGGGCCTGGTTAGCAGGCCTCCGCACACTTTCAATTCAAAACATAGCATCAGCAAAGGCAAAACGTCAGGGGGTAACCATGCCAAGGAGGCATTTCCTTACACTGACCCACCTTGTTGGTGGTAAGTTGGCTCATCCGCTGAGTTCTATTTCACCATAAGTCCCCCACATCAGTCTCCCTGGCGGTACATCACTGTAACTGTTGGAAACCACTAAGGATCCCAAATCTCTGGCTCTCGCCTTTTGTAACCCATTCACACCAACTCTCTGGTGGGTCAGAAATTGCTAAGGAACTTGGGCCCTAGCTCTTACCTTCACGTACCCCATCTGAACCTACTCCCTCCTAACTATGATGGTACTGCTCCCTTATCGCTCACAAAACAATTCCTCAAACCCAAGTAAACACAATCATTTTCTGAATCTCTTACTATTAGATGAAAAACATAAAGCACAAAATCCTGAAATTACCCAGAAACCCTTTTTGCAAACAAATTCCACTGCATGCAGAAGGGAATATACAAAACTGACTTCCTCCTCTACACTCACAACACTTGACCTATTGATCAAGTCCTCACAGAACAAGCTATGGGTCTACTCGCTGTCAAGCATTTCCTTTGGATGAAAACCTCCCCTTTCGCCTTCCCAGTAACATTTCACTCTCCATCTTCAACAACGGGAAAATCCTTTTCCAAGAGAATGACACGATCTAGGCCTTGGTGGATGTCAGAAACCTGTTCAGAAGGCCACAAATTAAAAGGGAGCTTCTGGTCTGGGCCCAGCCATTGTGGTTGGGGCCTTTTTGTTCTGATGTTCCACAGTCCTGCCTTCTATTGGCTCTGAGCAACTGGGCCAAGTACCCTTGAGCATTTGATATTAATAACGCAGGTCGAGCAGTCAAATAATTCTCCCGGGAGGAGTTAAGTGTAGGGTGAACAGAGGCTTACAACTCAAAATTCATCCTGCAACCCCAATAAATGATTGTCAAGTCAAATACTTGCCTTTATGTAAGTCATATTAATATACAAGCACGAAGTATAATGTGGCAGACCACAAAGTTAGTCTTCTCAAGGCAGGCCAACTGGTGTTTACCCAGGTCAGCTTCTCAAGTTCCACCTTCCTGACTAAGGACAGTTGTTGTTACCCAGTTATGTGAATTGACCTCCAAGCTAGGCTCACTAGTGAATTCAAGACTTAGAATTTCCATGGTGGCTTTACAGAAATGAAAGAATTCCCATGCTGTAGCACAGCAGTGGGAGCAAGTTCCCCCAGAGGCCCGGCAGCTCTGTATTCAGTCTTACCCCTTCTTGCTGGAGCAGTCGTTTGGAGGTACTCAGGGGCACAGTGACAGCCTGGTGGTGAGTAGAAATCTGGATGATGCTGTAGAGGTGGCAGGAGTCCATGGCGCACCACCAATCGTGTGGTAAGGCTCTTTCGGAGTCGAGCTGCAGGTCTTGGGTGCTCCTTGATTTAGGTAGTTGAATTGTTGTTCTTCCTCCACCAGTCACAACCTGCTTCAGCTTCACAGTTGCCCCCTGCCTAAAGATGGCTGGCCTCTTGTTTCACCATGGCCCCCTCCAGGCATATGGGGGTCTTAACAGTGCACACAGATCAACTGCCCCTTCCCGACAACAACTTGCACAGTACAATAGGTTGGTCAGTTAGCATCCCCAGGAACAACTGCTTGCCTGGACCAAAACAGGCATACTCTCCCCTCTGTGATAATGACCTACTCAATCTTGTTGGAAGCTATGAAAATTCCAAATCCTCAGACTTACAAACCCCCTAGCCAAACACAATATGGCCCACCAATTCCCACCTTCATCTCCAAAAGCATTAACCCACATCACACTGCCCCCTAATTCTCCTGCTCTCTCCCAGTCTGATTCAAATCCTAAATATAGACTTGGTCAAATAGTGCATAACCTCACCAGATATTCCCAAGCTTTATGCTACACAATTGCTGCATGGCAGTCAAACACTGCCTTGATCTGATATTGTCCAGGACTTTGACGTCATCGTCCATGTGAAAACCTGGCTTACCAATACCTCAAGCAATGTTCTGTAACTCTTACTGCCCCCCTTGATGCTCCAATTTGCACTTCTACTGGGAAGACCGTCTAGATTTGGGGGAGGGGAGGTCCTGTGGTCATTCACAAGCTTGCTAAGCTGCAGGCTCCTCCCCCCAACTGTTTTTAATAGTTTGAATACATGGAGTTAGACATCTCCTCCTGCTCACACACTGCTCCCATCCCCAGGATAAAAGGGATTTACCACCCCAGGACAAACCAACACTTGCACAGAGGAATGCATGAAGTTCCTCACATCCCAATTAATCGGTGCAGACAGCATAATCTACCTGGGTGACTTCAGCCTTCATTGGGGTGCTGAGGGTGCCAAACGTATGGACACCTTTGATTTCTTTCTCTGCGACACTGACCTCCAACAACACTGGCAGAAACTCGCACACTGCAAGGGCTGCACTCTGGATCTGATAGTATCCAGACCATCTCACCTTATGACCAGTGACCCCATCCTGTGGACTGTCCACCTGCAGATCCCATTCAGTGTCCTTCACCTTCACTAAAATGTGTGGTCAACCTTAGAAGGGGCACAGTTTGGTTCTGGGATACAAATAACCTCTACCTCAAACCCATAGCTGTCCCAAACTTTGTTCAGATTGTGCCTCAACTCCACATCAATGAGACCCCACTTAGACAGCTCCTGCATGGAGTCCTTGATTGACCAATGCACTCCTGTCAAGAGCAAATGCAGCAGAATCAAACCTTCCCTACCTTTGTACCCAAAAAACCTCTAGGAAAAAAGGATGCAGCAAGGAAACTTTGAGAGTGAAGACAAATATCAGCCCCACTCAGTCTGGGTAAACTAGATCTGCCAGGCCAGGAAAAACTACAAAGACAACATTTTTAAAACCAAGTACTCTCATAACCCTTTCCTCCTGGACACTGCCACAAATCTTCAAATTACTTTTTGAGGTAATCAAGGAGGGTAACAACCCTGTTCAACTTCCCCACCCAAGTCCTCTGAGGCCTTATGCAACACTTTTGTGGATTTTTTTTATTTTATTTTCAAAGCCATGAACATCTCCCTTCCAGAGAGATGTGACTGTGAAGTTGACCAGAATCTACCCTGCAAGGCACTGCAACCATGCTCCTCTTCCTCCCCAATCTCAAAGGCTTATTTACTGTTGACCATATCTAATGTGATACCCTCAAACATTTCTGCAATGCTGTTCCTGGCTCAATCAGTAAATTTCTCAACAGACCGCTACTTCCCCCTCTAGACTAACCTGGTCAACTCCCTTGAACATTTAATGATACCAGACCATTAAAAAAAAAAAAAATATATATATATATATATATATATATATATATGTATATATATATATATTTTTAAATGGTCTGGTATCATTACCTGTTCAAGGGAGTTATATAAGGGATATATATATTCACTGCATCCCGATGACTTGAACAAGTTTCATCTGTTTATCCAGTCTTTTCCCTTCCGTCCCTACGTAAGATATTTCAAAGGTGCATAGCTCTCAGCTGTCATTCTGCATCCACAGTACATCCTTCATACACTCTAATCATACTTCTGTAAGGACCACAGCACAGAGACTAATTCTGCAGATTGTGGACAACGCTCTATTTGCATCCTGGACGCTGGACGTTCTTGCTTTGTTCTCCTTGACCTCTCTGTTGCATTTAACAGAATCAACCACCAGGCACTGATGGAATCTGAAAGTGTATTCCTGAACTGGTTTATCAGCTCCCTGACCTAGAGGTCTCAAATAGTGAAAATTGGGAACTGTCTCAAAGCCAATTTGCCTTCAGCAAGGGCCCTCAAAGGCTAGCCCCTTTCTGCAACCCTTTTCAATAACTAATTCGGACCCCTCTACATGATCTTAAGGCACTCTGGCATCCTCTTCCACTTATATGCTGACAATACCCAAATTTACCATTAGGTCGCATCCTGAGATAACCTTATCCTATCCAGTATCTTGACGGGAATTAAATCCTGGATGACCAATCACCACCTCAAACTAAACCAGGCAAAAACTAAATGTATTCGGAGATCTCTGAAGAAAGGTAATCCTTCTGTTCAAGACTGGCTGGCTCTCTCCCTTGCCTTGGAGGGCCGTTCTTCCATTTTTCAGAATGCCAACTCTCCTGTTTTCACCTTTGACAGCCATTTCAGCCTCCAGAGCCATATCCCAAACATAGTCAAGAGTGCCCAGTTCCAGCTAATGCTGCTGTAGGGAATCTGGCAACTCATCCCAGCCTATGACCTAAAATCAGTTGCTCCAGGCACTGGGGGGTTGTCCAAGAGGAGGGTAGTCCCATAGTTCAGCCTGGAAAGAACCACCTAGGCCCGCTCAGAGCGGTACTGCATGCTGCACATGCTTTGTAATTGATTACAAGAAATTTGACCAACTCTAAAGCTGCTCACCTACAGTTGGCTCCCTATAGATGCAAGAGCCCAATTTATAACTGCATGCACTACTCAAAAAGCTTTCCACTTCTCTTCTCCCTCATACCTGTGAAACTGAGAATTTTAGGACCCCAACTGTGGGACAGAAATACTCAGTCCCTTCTCTTTGTGTCTCCCACCTTCAGTTGAGAGCAGTTCATGACCCAATCGTTCTCTGGGTGTGACACAAGAATTTTGAGCTTTCTCCCTCTACTTGATCACGTGCCATGTTACCTTCAAAAAAGATCTCAAAGCTCTTCTTCTAAGACGCTTGGGTTAATTGCCCTTTGCCACTACCTGCTCTTCAGTTTATGCTTTAATTTATTGGATGTTGTATCCCAAATATGTCCCTACTCCGACTGTCAGAAATCCATTTATGTACAGCATTCCTCCCATTTTCTCCTGATTTCTTGCTTTTGATTATGGTATTCACGATGTCACTGTTTTTGTTTTTATTGTAAAGCACTTGGATGCCCATGGGCCAAGTCCAGGTTCTAGCGTAGCTGGCGGTTGTGAGTTGGCCATGTACACTTAAGTTATGTTCCTTTGACTTTGAGGGACTTATGTGTCTTTATATGCTGGTTTTATTTGTATAAAACCTTTGCTATGTTGCCTTTGGCTGCGACAGCACATGGCAAACTCTTACATTGGTGCCATTTCTGTCTTGTGGCCGACCCACAATGTTCATCTTAACACTGCTTGACAGCTTTAGCCAGTTGGCTTTTAATATGAGTTCTTTGCTTGCTAAGATACTGTGCGTTATTTCATATATGTAAAATGCATTCGTTTTCTAGTGGTGTCTTGTGTGTGCTTATGTGCTGAATTTAAGCTGTGGAGGAAGGCGCTCCGTTTTTAAAGTGCTTTTCTTTTTAGATAGAAAGAGCTTGACACTTTCTCTTCAATTACTCCATTTTTCAGCTTCTTTGGCACTTCAAAGTCAGAAACTTCAGAAGATTCTGTTGAGTACAACCCATCAAAGAGCAGCTACCACCCTGTGAAAGATGCCTGCTGGAGTCATGGACAGAAGTGAGTGACCGGTTTTGCTAGTTGTGTTTCATGGTGATGCTAATGGGCGTAGTAGTGGTGACAGTTGCTACCAGACAATTATTTCTAATGGGTCTATTGAAGGTGCAGGATCTTTGCAGTGCCATTGCACTGTTTAGCATGTTTGTCAAGCTAGATACTATTAAACAGATCAGCCCAATTAAGCTGACTGACGAAGAGGCGAAAGGATTCTGGGGCTGGCCTTCTTACTCATTAAAATCTTGGCTGAGTGGAGAGTTTGTCTAGGACCCAGCTTGTTATAAATGTTGCTAATTCTGCCCGCGTTAACTTTTGGCTCTTTCCATAAGTAAATATTAAAGGGGTATTCTTTCAATTATAGCTGACCCTCATCCTGTTTTTTTTCTCCTGTGTGTTGGGACAAACCACATCTGCCAAGCTTTCACAAAGCTGGGACTCCCATCCCTTTGAGCAGTGGTTCCCAAACTTTTTCGACTCGCAGCTCCCTTCACCTATATTTGCCATTGCCTGCGCCTCCCCATTATGTGACTTTTTTTTATCTTTTTCGGGTGGGCGATGTAAGCCCAGCCTCGGGAGTACTTTAATTATATCAACGAGCAGAACATGGATGTTTTGTATGTTTCCTCCTCCCTGCTAGACCACATCGCCTCCAATTCAACCTCTCATTCTTAAACGTCTAAAAAATGTAGCCACATCTCCCCCCTGTGTCACACTTGCTGTCCTCCATGCACGTATTTTCTTCTCTGTTTACAACGTCATTACATTGCCTTGACCACACACACATCTCGCACCTCACCTTAGGTGCACACATTCTGCCTTCAATCTGGACACTTTCTCCTCTAAAACTACTTAACAGTACTTGATCATTCACCAGTGCTTAATTTGTGCTTGTTGTTTCCGGTGCTAAGCAAGGAAGAGAAAAACGAAATAGTGTCACAATGGGAGAAAACAGAAAGCTGCAAGAGTGAGCTGAAGGGGCTTTAAAATCATTGAAGAGGCCTGAGATGGCTTCAGTATTACACTGCCTCAGTATTCCATTTTCGCACATTTAATTGCAGCAGCCACATGTTTAAAAGGAGGACTTTGGGCACCGGCACGTTTTTATTTACAAATTAAGCACTGCCGTTCACACTCCCACTCTGCAGTTTCTTGAGAATTTAGGAGGCACTGCTGCCTTAAATTATTTTAAAGGCTTCAGCTTTTGATAACTGTGCTTTCCAAGTTCCACTTGGTCTGTACCTCCCATAGCCGTTTTTCTGGCATCCCAATGAAAATTGTCTTCCCCTGGCAGTAAGACTCAGTAAGTAATCTGATTTGGGCATGCAAGTGAGGGAGGACTGTGGTCCTATAATTTATTTTTAACAATTTACTAGCATTTAGTAAACACAAATGGGGAAAAAAGGAAAGGTGTGCTTAATAATAAGAAAAGGGTGGAAGGTTAATCTTTCACAAAGCAGAAATGCTGCAATTTTCCCCTGGACATGTCATCAACAAGGAACTAATAATTCTAATAATGTCTTCTAACCTAAATAAACAAACTCAACTTCTGTGTGTGTGCTGAATCAAGCTGTTAGCAGTTTTCTCCTGTCCGGAAACTACACAGGGGCCTCGTGCTTGCCCCTGGGAAATATCCATCTGTTTTAAAAACAGAACATTAGTTATTAATAATACTATAATTACTATATGGCGCTGCTTAGGAGAATTTCTTGCACATTCCTGTGATCTCCGGTCCTGCCGTGCCCTCTCTCTCACCCTAGATTAGAAATCCTAATAATAATAATAATTATAATTACCTGATTATTGTAAATTCAACAAGGAACACGTCCGATGTGCGCACTTCAAGAGGATCCCACGGGAGCAATAACATTCCAGTGCTCTCTTCTGAATTTCCGACCGGCTGGCATGACAAAGGCTTTTATTTAAGAACTAAACACGTTTGGTGAAACCATGCTGCATAGGGCAAGACCTTGACAGGTGGGGCTTATGTAACTCCCCCACATAAAATGCTAAAGAGTTACTCGGCCGCAAAATACTTTTAACTCGTCATAAACAGGTCATTTATAAACTGCACGCATAAATCTTTTTTAACATGTTCATATCATGTTTCCAAAATGTGCGTGGCGCCCCTGGCAACTTTTAATGGCGCACCAGGGTGCCGCGGCACACAGTTTGGGAACCACTGCCTTTGAGGTTTGAGGACGGCACTGGGAGTCTCCTATGACCCCAATGCAAGATTTCACTTCAAATTGTTTGTCCGCAATGGAGGACTGTGTATCTGAACCAGTTTTGTGTGAGTGTCTAATGTCCTTGTTAACATCCAGTATGACTGCATTCTTTGTCAATCATTTGCGGCCTCCTGCCTTATGGTCTTCATCCCATGGTGTGACTATTTGTCACATCATGAGATTGTCATCCTCTATCTCTTTGGTTAAAGAGATCTAGCCTGTTATGTTGGCTGTCCCTTCCTCTTTTAACTGCTGCTGTGATTAGTGGCCCCAGATACCAGCGGTCTCAACTGTAAAGCTCTCCCGCATCTGCAGAAGAAAAACTTGTGGGCCAGCTCCCTTTATTTGTCTCAAAAGTTAATTATCGACAACTAAGAGGCCAGTGCTACTCAGCACTCCAGAGATTAAACATTGTGGTAAGTAGTGGCCATCAGTGGAGAGTCATTTGTAGTTGTCAAGGAAGATCTAATGCTTCTTAGTAACCTGATGTCTCACTGGGAGGTTTTTTAGACACCTGTTTAATCTAGAACAGATGTGTTCAAACCTTTTGGATCTGAGCCCTCCTGAGCAACCCTTTTGAAGACTGCCACGTCTCCAAAACTTTATGGAAATATTTTTTTTGGGGGGGAGGGGAGGGTAGTGTAATAAAGTACCATCTTTCTTGGCATGTTACCCCCATTTTTACCTGTATATCAGTATGTTTTTGCCTGTCTCACTGGGATCCTGCTGGTCAGGACCCCATTGCTCATAGTTTATGGCCTAATGTGTGTGTCTGTATAGTGCTTAACTGTGTCCACTGCGGACCCCCAGTACTGCCAAACCAGAGCTACAGCTGCTGCCACCTCACAGACAGGGTTCTGCCCTCCTGGGGTCTGAGCAGCTCAGTCCCAGGAAGGCAGAACAAAGCATTTCCTTTGGGAGGAGGGTGTTACACCTTCTCCCTTCGGAAATAGGTGTTACAGGCTGGGGAGGGGTAGCCTCCCCCAGCCTCTGGAAATGCTTTGAAGAGCACAGATGGTGCCCTCCTTGCAAAACCCAGTCTACACCGGTTCAGGGACCCCATTGTCCCCTCCTCTGGTGCGAAACTTGACAAAGAAAAGGGGAGTGACCATTCTCCTGTCCATCACCACCCTAGGGGTGGTACCCAGAGCTCCCCTAGTGTGTCCCAGACTTCATCCATCTTGCTTTGCAAAGTGTGGGGGCACTCTGGTGGGCTCTGAGTGGCCAGTGCCAGCAGATGACGTCAGAGACCCCTCCTGAAAGGTCCTTACCTGATAAGGTAACCAATCTCCCTCTCAGGGCTATTTAGGTTCTCTTCTGTAGGTTCTCTTCAGATTCTACTTAGCAACTGCTACTTCATCCTCTGACCTCGGATCAACCGCAGCCTGCTCCAGAAACCGCTGTAACAGCAACAAAGTATACACAAGGGATACTTTTCTTCTGCAACTTCAGCTCCAGCCAGCACCTGCAACAGTTTTCACAGTGTGCACGCTCTGAGGACTCCCTGTCTTCACCCTGCACCAGAAGGACTGAAGAAATCTCCTGTGGGGTGACGGAGTCACTCCCCTGCTCACGGAGGCACCTTCTAAGTCGACGACCGGTTTTCTTGGACTCCTCTCACAGGGATGAGCATGCTCCTTGGACCACAGAGGGTGGACCCCATCGACATACTGTCCTGAGGTCCTGCTGACGCAATTTGGAGGAGGTAAGACCTTGCCTTCCCTGAGAGCGACAGTACCCCTGTGCACTGCGTCGTCTTCACCTCCTGAGGCCTCTGTGCACCATTTACAAAATTCCTTTGTGCACAGCCTGGCCCAGGTCCCCAGCTTTCTATCCTGCGACGCTCAACTCGCTGAGTTGACCGCCGGCGGCATGGGACCTTTCTTTGCACTGCTGCACCAACCGCGTTTTGCACCTCCTTAGTCCCTGTGTCCTTGGACTCCTGTGGGTTCTGTCTGGTGTCCTGAGGGCTCTCTGAAGTGCTGAGAGCCCCCTCTTCCTCCTCGCACAGAGTTGAAGCCCCAAGGTCCCTCCTGGGTCCAGCCAGCGCCATTTTGACGCAAAACGCAACTTTTCTTTTTGTAACCAAGGCTTGTTGGCGACTTCCAACATGAAATCATGTCTGCAACCATCTTCACGTCTTGAGACATCCATTGGATTACGCAGGAACCCGCTGGCATCTTCCTAGGGTGCATTTCTGCAGTCTTCGTCCAACCGGGGACTCTTCTTTCGCGCCCCTCTTCTGGGTTGGCAGGGGCTCCTGTCCTTCCTGGAACTTCTTTCGACTTCTGGACTTGGTGCCCTTCTTTTGCAGGTCTTCAGGTCCAGGAATCCAGCAGTTGTTGTTTGCAGACTTGGTTGGTTATTGCAATAATTCGAATCACGAGGTGTAGTGTTGTCCTAAGGAAACTTGCAGTACTTTACTCCTGCTTTTCTGGGCTCTGGGGTTGGGTAATGTACTTACCTTTACTGTATTCTTACTCTCCCAGCGATTCTGCACACACTACACTTGTCTGGGGGGAATTTGTGATTCTTATTCCACTTTTAGTATATGGTTTGTGTTGCCCCTAGACCTATTTTCTCCCATTGCATTCTATAGCAATTCCTATTGTTTTCACTATCCTATGTCTAATTACTTGCCTTATTTTGGTGTCTAGTGTATATATTGTGTATAATATCTCCAGAAGGAGTATTGCCTCTAAGATATTTTTGGTACTATGTCACCTAATTAAACTACCTTTATTTTTGGTAACACTGAGTATTGTCTTTACTTGTGTATAAGTACTGTGTAACTATAAGTGGTATTGCATGAGCTTTGCAGGTCTCCTAGTTCAGCCTAAGCTGCTCTGCTATAGCTACCTCTATCAGTCTAAACTGCTAGAACACTACTACTTCACTAATCAGGGATACCTGGTATAAGGTGTAAGTATCCAACATACCCACTACAAACCAGGCCAGCCTCCTAATGGTAGGGTGAGAGTTATGAGATAATTTCAGTGGTACTTTTCTGTAGCTCATAATCCACCCTCAATTTGAGGCTTGTAAAAGAGAAAATATATCAAACAAAAGTAGAAGTTGACTAGAAACACTACTTCCCGTAATTAGTGTTGTGAGCCCCTCAGACTCCTGGGCCCCAATGCAACTGCACCTAATGGACTAATAACTGCTGTACTGAGTAGCAGACTGTTTCATCCGCCTTCCTACCCACAATGCCTGGAAATCACTCATATCTTGAAGCAGACTCTTTCAGGAAAAAAAAGACCTCAGTGTTGGCCCCCATTTGCAGCATGTGTGCCCTCTGCTTGAACACTAGCGAGGAAAATGAGCCCATGTTTTCCTTTCATACGGGCAGGCAGGCGGTCATAATTGTGATGCATTGGTCCCCTCACACTCCTGGGCCTCAGTGCCACTGCTCCAGCTTCACTAATGATAGCTACTGCCTTATGACGAGAGCAGACGCCTCTGCCCTTTAAGAATATGGGCCCCATCTTGCCCCATCCGCCCCTTTATCCTACTGAGGCCCAGCTAAGGTGTTTCATCTGCTTCAGTTTACACCTCCCTTGGGCCATTGGTCTGAGGGTGAAAGCAACATTGGCATAGAAAAGCTATACTGGTCAATAATGCAAGGTAGGACAGTAAAACAGCCATAACTGAGGTTTAGTTAGCTTTTTGTACCCTGGACCCCTGCACCAGTGTACCTGCAGCACTCATGATGCCTTTAGCTGAGTGAAGCAGACTGTCTCCTTCTGACTCCATCCCTCCCAGGCCTGAGGGCCAAAGCAGACTTAGACACAAATAAGGATAAAAAGCTGCACATCTCGCCCCCTGTTGCTTGCACAAGGTTGACCTCTACCTTAATGCTAGCAATTTAAAAGTGCCCAATCCCCCATTGGGGTGCATGGGCTATTCACACCCTGTCAACGGTGCCAGTGCACCTACTGCTCTAAAATTCGAGATGGCTCTTGTAGGAAGTTGGCTCTGTATGCACTATTTCAAAGTAAGGAATAGTATGCACAGAGTCCAAGGGTTCCCCTTAGAGGTAAGATAGTGGCAAAAAGAGATAATACTAATGCTCTATTTTGTGGTAGTGTGGTCGAGCAGTAGGCTTATCAAAGGAGTAGTGTTAAGCATTTGTTGTAGATACACACAGGCAATAAATGAGGAACACACACTCAGAGACAATTCCAGGCCAATAGGTTTTTGTTATAGAAAAATATATTTTCTTAGTTTATTTTAAGAACCACAGGTTCAAATTCTACATGTAATATCTCATTTGAAAGGTATTGCAGTTAAGTACTTTAGGAACTTTGAATAATCACAATAGCATATATACTTTTTACATAAAACACATTTAGCTGTTTTAAAAGTGGCACAGTGCAATTTTCACAGTTCTTGGGGGAGGTAAAGTATTGTTAGGTTTTGCAGGTAAGTAAACCACCTACGGGGTTAAGATTGGGGTCCAAGGTAGCCCACCGTTGGGGGTTCAGAGCAACCCCAAAGTCACCACACCAGCAGCTCAGGGCCGGTCAGGTGCAGAGTTCAAAGTGGTGCCCAAAACGCATGGGCTTCAATGGAGAGAAGGGGGTGCCCTGGTTCCAGTCTGCCAGCAGGTAAGTACCCGCGTCTTCGGAGGGCAGACCAGGGGGGTTTTGTAGGGCACCGGGGAGACACAAGTCCACACAAAAAGTACACCCTCAGCAGCGCAGGGGCGGCCGGGTGCAGTGTGCAAACAAGCGTCGGGTTTCCAATGGGAGTCAATGGGAGACCAAGGGGTCTCTTCAGTGGTGCAGGCAGGCAAGGGGGGGGGGGCTCCTCGGGGTAGCCACCACCTGGGCAAGGGAGAGGGCCTCCTGGGGGTCACTCCTGCACTGGAGTTCCGATCCTTCAGGTGCTGGGGGCTGCGGGTGCAGGGTCTTTTCCAGCCGTCGGGATTTTAGAGTCAGGCAGTCGCGGTCAGGGGGAGCCTGGGGATTCCCTCTGCAGGAGTCGCTGTGGGGGCTCAGGGGGGACAACTTTGGTTACTCAGTCTCTGAGTCGCCGGAGGGTCCTCCTTGAGGTGTTGGTTCTCCACCAGTCGAGTCGGGGTCGCCGGGTGCAGTGTTGCAAGTCTCACGCTTCTTGCGGGGATTGCAGGGGTCTTTAAATCTGCTCCTCTGAAACAAAGTTGCAGTCTTTTTGGAACAGGGCCGCCGTCCTCTGGAGTTTCTTGTTCCCCTTGAAGCAGGGCAGTCCTCTGAGGATTCAGAGGTCGCTGGTCCTGGAGAAAGCATCGCTGGAGCAGGTTTCTTTAGAAGGCAGGAGACAGGCCGGTAGGACTGGGGCCAAAGCAGTTGGTGTCTTCCTTCTTCTGCAGGGGTTTTCAGCTCAGCAGTCTTCTTCTTCGGTAAGTTGCAGGAATCTAGTTTCCTAGGTTCTGGGGAGCCCCTAAATACTGAATTTAGGGGTGTGTTTAGGTCTGGGAGGGCAGTAGCCAATGGCTACTGTCCTTGAGGGTGGCTACACCCTCGTTGTGCCTCCTCCCTGAGGGGAGGGGGGCACATCCCTAATCCTATTGGGGGAATCCTCCATCTGCAAGATGGAGGATTTCTAAAAGTCAGTCACCTCAGCTCAGGACACCTTAGGGGCTGTCCTGACTGGCCAGTGACTCCTCCTTGTTTTTCTCATTATCTCTCCTGGACTTGCCGCCAAAAGTGGGGGCTGGGTCCAGGGGGCGGGCATCTCCCTAGCTGGAGTGCCCTGGGGCATTGTAACACAAAGCTTGAGCCTTTGAAGCTCACTGCTAGGTGTTACAGTTCCTGCAGGGGAGAGGTGTGAAGCACCTCCACCCAGAGCAGGCTTTGTTTCTGTCCTCAGAGAGCACAAAGGCTCTCACCGCATGGGGTCAGAAACTCGTCTCTCAGCAGCAGGCTGGCACAGACCAGTCAGTCCTGCACTGAACAATTGGGTAAAATACAGGGGGCATCTCTAAGATGCCCTCTGTGTGCATTTTTTAATAAATCCAACACTGGCATCAGTGTGGGTTTATTATTCTGAGAAGTTTGTTACTAAACTTCCCAGTATTCAGTGTAGCCATTATGGAGCTGTGGAGTTCGTTTTTGACAGACTCCCAGACCATATATTCTTATGGCTACCCTGCACTTACAATGTATAAGGTTTTGCTTAGACACTGTAGGGGCATAGTGCTCATGCACATATGCCCTCACCTGTGGTATAGTGCACCCTGCCTTAGGGCTGTAAGGCCTGCTAGAGGGGTAAATTACCTATGCCACAGGCAGTGTGAGGTTGGCATGGCACCCTGAGGGGAGTGCCATGTCGACTTAGTCATTTTCTCCCCACCAGCACACACAAGCTGGCAAGCAGTGTCTGTGCTGAGTGAGGGGTCCCTCGGGTGGCATAAGACATGCTGCAGCCCTTAGAGACCTTCCCTGGCATCAGGGCCCTTGGTACCAGGGGTACCAGTTACAAGGGACTTACCTGGGTGCCAGGGTTGTGCCAATTGTGGAGACAATGGTACATTTTAGGTGAAAGAACACTGGTGCTGGGGCCTGGTTAGCAGGGTCCCAGCACACTTCTCAGTCAAGTCAGCATCAGGCAAAAAGTGGGGGGTAACTGCAACAGGGAGCCATTTCTTTACAGCTCTTTAAAAACAAAAAACTAAATCCCAAGATTTCCTCACCTTCCTCAAGGTACCTTCCTATAAACAAATCAGTTAGGCACTACATAGTGGTACCTCTTGTGGGCCATCTGTTTAACACTATCCATGGATCTCGCACCTTTGCTCTTTCACCTTACCCTGAGGACTCAGAGGTCTGGACAGTCAGGCTCGGCATCTGAATGTAACCCTCCTGGCCTCCTTCCTATCAATTCCTCGACCCGCCTGAAGGGGTGTGTACATGTAAACAGTGGTGGAAGTGGGTGGGATATATAGACTGGCATGCTCATGCCTTTTTAATTTTACAGAAACAAACATCTCTGAACAGTGAATGCAGACCTTGAGGTTGTCCTGAGTGAAAGTGAAGAAAGGATGATTGGATGATTAATCAATGTAAAAGCTGCTTGGGAAACAGTATTGCCCTTAATTGATGGAGTTAATAGAAGCTTCATGGTATCAAAGATTTATTCTTAATGAGACATAATATTATCAGCCAGAATTCTGAAAAGTGTACTTTTAATACACTTATAACTGTTTGCACTAGGTACAGTCTGATTACCTATTACTAAATATATACTTTAAAAGGACATGTTTTATCTTAAACGGGGGCGGCGGATTTAACAGGAAAACGCAGCACAGCAAGCAGCAACTAAAGTTACTGTGCTGCATGAAAGGGAGTGCAAAAAACAGGGCCTAATCTACGAAGATGCTGCACTGTTCTTCTCTGTCCTTACACTGGCACACTTTTGGCAGCCATGTACCATCTCAAACACCTTTGCGCCATAGTGCAAGGGTGTATGGGTTCTCTAAAGCACAGGTTTTGTACTGGAAGGGTTCCTTTCCAGTGCGTAGCAATGCTTTTGCAGTGTGAATCTTTTCTGGATTTGCATGCTCTGCATTATTTTGCCATATAGTGGTGGCTCCGGAATTCTCCTCTTGTAGGTCTCCTTTTTTTAATAAAATAAAAAAACTTTTTTTTTAAATTTTTTTATTTTTTTTTGGTATCATCTGTTACCATTGGATGCCTTGTCAATCCCCCTCCTGATGTCAGATACTCGCCTCAGAAGCCCCAGTGCATGGTGGCCATCTTCAGATTATTTTTCCCACCATTGGGTCTGAAAGCAATGGCCGAAGCCTCTTTAAACATTGATAGGAGTGGATCAAGTGACAGATCGTCTAACAATTCCAAAGATATTCAACTTACAATGAATATCAATGAAGATGAGGATAACTGATATCCACCAAGACCGCTCTGAAGAAGTAGGTGGGGGCTCATGGGCGACTGATGGGGAGATCAGGGCATGTGCAACCAAGGGGCCACAATCACTGGGGGCTGCAAAGAACACACTTTAGATTTTACCCATTGTGTCAACACAGGTTTGCCCAGATAGACAACCACCAGGTGTGCAGCCTCTGCACTTAGAGGGACCACAGTGTAGACCTGTGCAGCGGGTGGCGAATTAAAACCAAAGAGGTTTGGCACCATGGAGAAGCGGAGACAGACTGCTCGTCATTGCAGGTACTCTTCCTTTCGAGCATGGATGAGGGTAACTTTGCCGAAGGAGAAAGCTTTGACGCAGAAGTGAAGACCTCAACTAGGAACAGTAGCAGGAAAAAAACCACAAAGAATAACATGGGTATATAACACTTAAAAAAACAAAAAGCAAGGCAATTCCTTCGTACTAGAAATCCTCACGGGCTCTGCACCATAGTGCTCGTCAACCAAAGACAAGTCAGAGAAGAAAGAACCCCTTGGGTCCCATAACAAGACACCGTATGAGGGCACTCCTCTTAAAGACCAACTGCAAATGAGGGGGCTGCAAAGCCAGCAGCTGAAACAGTCACTAACAAAAAGGCCACTGAGTGGACTTGATGCCGAAGACAGGGTGTTCTAGTTCAAGCGAAAAGAGGTGACTCAAGGTAGAGATGATAGCAGTCTACTGAAAGGAGGCGTTAAATGCCTCACCGAGGTAATTTCAAATCCCGTCAAAACCTTTGAGGGAAAAGGGCCATAGAGTGGTGGAGATGGTTGTCTTGTAGCTATCAATAATACCAGAACCCCAAGAGTAAGAAGAACAGAACACGTTTTATGATGAAACCCTGAGTTTAGGAGCTGTTCCATGAAGCCGAGGATATGGAATATCAGTGGTGGGATGTTGACGCCTACTCGCAGAAAGAGTGAGTCGACACATCTGTCTCTGGACAGTATCACCATGTATAACATGGTGGTGAAAAGAGCAGCAGACAAATGTGGGGTCTAGTTAGAAGAGGAAAAGGAAGAAACCTGTTTTTTACTTGCAACCTTCTTTCCCCTCACATAGCAAGTGTCCATGCCATCCAGCATTTTGAAACCGGGACTAGAGGTGTTCAGGGAAACTGCGACCTGCAAACCGGTAACCGAGTGGAAAAGAAATATAAACATTCTTCCTAAGAAGATAACACCACAGTGGACCAACTCATGAGAGAGAGTAAAAGGATCAAGTTGGTGGGACGAAAGTTTAGAAGAGGAGCAGCAACACGATGATTCGCGAACTCCAATGCCTTTATACGTATGCCACCATCACTGAAGAGGTGAGAATTACTGAAACTCCTGCCTGTACAGTACCAAGAGGGCAAGCTCGCTTGTAGAAAAGGGCAAGAATATTGCCAACTGATGCCGAAAATCTACACTATATATCGCAGACTCAATAAACCAGTCATCCACAGGAACAACACTGCAGTGGCAATAACAAGTGTCTTAAAGGCAGTTCTTTCACAAGTGAGTGGTAGGGGGCAACTGTCCAGTGAAGTGGACTCCTCCAGCAAGGAACTCATCAAAGGGCCCTCCCCACATAACACCAGTGGGAGGAAGAATAAGGGCCTTGCTTTAATGGGTTCTCATCATCGAACATGGATATTGCATAGAATTTGTTAGGCTCCCACCAAGAGTGAGACCAAAGGAAAGACTGCATACGAAAAAGGAAAGATCAGATCTGCGACTAGAACTGAATGAGCTGTTGCAGAAACAGATAGTAGAAAGGTTGCCACAGAAATCAGTCAGTGAAACTAGTCAACCTACTTCCTAGTACAAATCTAGACCAGTCTTTGTGCACAATATTATATCTCAGTTTCTTAAACAAATTCATAAAGACAAAACAAAACTAAAAAAATTTAATACTGCAAGAAGTTGGTCTGCAGGTGTGCAAGCAGCATCAAAACGGGATTGGAAATACAGGCTAGGTTTCACAAATTGCAGAAAAATCATCTCCAGTATAAGAGAAGGGAAAATCATTTTAGGAGCAAGAATAAATAGTCGCAGCCCAAGCATTTCCCAATGACGAGAATCCAAACAACAACTCATCACTATTGCATGGGTCAGTCTCTGACAATGAGGGCAGTGGTGAAAATGCTAGGTATGATGGCTTCCTGCATCCCGCTACTTTTAATGTGCAAAGCAACACACAATTCAGAAATGGATTTAAAACAAATGGTCACAAGCATTGGGGAGTTGGGAGGCTCTAGAGCAGGCTTCAACGAGTTGCTCGTGAGCTACGGGCAGCTCTCGAGCTACCTTCAAGGAGCTCTCCTGTGTGCAGGCTGCCTTACTAAATTAGAAGCTTGTGCTTAGTTGAACTAATGTGTACCAAAATTGAAATGTCTATTTTTCAGATGAAAATGTGTGTGCTTTCATAACTCACAAGCTGATGAATGGAGAAAAATGGTTGAATTTCCCAAGCTGGTGCCAGGGCAATGAACCTATGGCTGTTATGTATTACCCATCTAGAGGCATTCCACATTGGCAATGTTTTTTTAAACTACTGCTAGCAACACATGCCTGATGCACTGAAGTGATTACTGCAGGTAATCTTCGCATATAGTGGCCACTAATGTAATCTTTTCTGATGTGGTAACTATTGCATCTCTAATATTAGTAGGCTGGGAGGATTTTCATAAAACATAAGTAGCTCTTGTTATGGAAAAGGTTGGCGATCCCTGACCTAGAGTTTGGTATGCAAAAAGTGCAAGAGAAAATAGCTTGGTGGAACAAAGAACATAAGAGTGGGCAGACGTTTTGCACTACCAACTCAGACATTTTCCACCCAGAACACAACACCCTGAGCTTGGCAGATTGGCTCCTGAGAACATAAAATTCAGATTTTTTGAGAACCGTGGAAGTCCTAAGGGAAGCATGAAGGACACAAACAAGGAAATGCGATATAGCCAAATGGGAAAGGTATATGAGGTGGTGCCAATGGTCTGGCCTATTAGGGAGTGTGACACAACGGTCATCAGATTTACCTAACTCATCTACTAAATAGCAAACCAACCTACACCTCAAGGAAGGTTCACTAAGCAATGATAGTGGCCTACACGAGGGGACACAGGCTGAAGGTTCTTCACAACACCGGTGAGCAAAAAGTTTCTTGAATGGGCTAAGAGAACAGCCCCATCAAGATGCACACCAACTCGCATGGGGAACCTAAATGTGATGCTAAGATGTGATGACCGCCTCTGTTGAACCACTCCACAAAGCAAAACTTAAATGTGTCATGCTAAACCAGCCTTCCTAATTGTAATGATATCCCTACGTAGGATAAGCGAGTTGCAAGTGTTCACCATGCTGGAGTCCTTAATATAAATGCAAAAGGACAGAGTATTTATGAGAACTATTCCACATTGTATACAAAGTTCATATCAGAGTTTCACATTAACCAAATTATCAAAATTCCAAGTTCCTTCCTGGAATTAGACTCGAGCTGAAAGAGTTGTGCACATTCTGGATGTATGTAGGACATTAATGTACTAACTTGAGTGAAGAAAAAAAATTCGGAAGGGTGCCAGTTGTTTTTATCCTTTACGGACAAGGTACCAGTTACTAAGGCTACAATCTCAAGATGGCTAGCCCAGACAATACAAATGTGTCACAGGAACGCTGGCATGCACCTGGAAACAAAGCCCAGAGTGCACTCCACAAGGAAGAAGAGAGAGGTCCGATCTTCTTTGCAAACTTCGCATTAAGTAACAAATGTAATGCAGCTACTTGATCATCAGTCTACTTGTTTACAAAGAACTATTCTATAGATATCCAGGTAAATAGGAAATCAAAAGTGGAACTTTGTTTGCAAGTTCAAGCTCATTTTAACTCGACCACGGCAGTGAGCTACCGTACCGCTGCAAAGTCAAAGCACAGCATGTGAATCCAGGAAAGATTTGTGCTGCAAAACAAAGTAATTGGTTACTGATAAGTGTAGTTTGGAACTTCAAGTATTTTCTGGTTTGGTATGCACCCCACCTGTATCCCCAGGAAATGTGGTGAAACAAGGCAAACAATAAGGGAAAAGATACAAGACCAATCTTAAAGAAGAGGCAAGTTGCCAGGGGGAAAATGAATCTGAAAATGGTGACCATGCACAGGGGCTTCAAGGGTGGGCATCTGACCTCAGGAGAGGGATGGGCAACGCTCCCAATGTAATAATGATGCCCAGCAACAACAAAAAGGGACTACAAGAGGAGAATTCAGACCAGAGCACTAGATTGTGGAATTATTCAAGCTGCAAAACTACTTCTGGTAAGTAACCATTCAGTATGAGTCTTCTTATTCTGTATGTGTGCTTGGAATGGCATTTGTGAGAAAATGCCCCTTTTGTTAGGTCATGAGATATAAAACATGTTGCATTAATGGTAAGCGAAGCAACTTTTGTGTACTCCTAACCTTATACATCACAGATGCTACTTTATGCCGGATACCAGGCCATGCACCCACAGTATGCTGTTCTCTTGTCATAAGGGTGTTGGTCACAAGTCCAGACCTTGCAAACTCGGCAGTTAACGCTTTCCTCGGAACCCATTTGTACTCAGTGCGATATCAAGGTCATGTAATGCTCATTGTAAGTGGGAAATTTCAGCGGTTGTGGGAAAAAAAAAAAACTTGTTGTGCAAGGTTTTTTTTTTTTTACATAGTTCCCATGTGTGTTTTTTTTTTTTTTTTTTTTTTTTTGTTTCTTTTATAACAAATCTGTTATGATGGATAATCCATCCAGATCCACCATGTTTTTAATTTGTGTATGTGCCACACTGGACCTGGGACACTTCCAGTGATTGCTCCTGTGCACAGATAGGTGGTACCATCTGGCTCAGCAGTGGCATGGTACTGCTTCTGGAAGCTAAAGCATGGAACAGAGTATAGTCCCTACCCTGGTGAGCGGATGTGAGTCCATTTCTTTGCACACCCCTTGTAGATCAAGAGCTAAACTCCCAACCTTTGTTCGATATCCTGCTGACTCCAAAAGTTTCTTTTTCGAGACTGTGCAGAAAGAATTCTCCCCTAAAGACTACAGGCTTCACACCTTGTCACAACTGCAGGAAACAGTCCTTGGCATTTCTCAAAGTCTTGCAGGAAGCTGACTGAGGCCTGCAGGCTTTTCAGGTCAAAGAAGCCACTCCAAACTGCAGGGCTCGTCACCTCAAAATGTCTCGCAGGGCTGGAGAAGATACACGCCTAAGAGCAGTCTACTGTCGAGGAGGAGGAGGAGGCCTTCTCGCTTGATGAAAGCTCCGTCATTGAGGTAGACCTAGAGATGTAGGAAGTTCCAGCTGCTCAGTGCTTGAGGCCTGTAACCTGTGCCCCATCCCTGCACCCAAGACCACCAAAAAAATTCTTTTGGCACAAACCTTTCCATCCGAGGTCACCGGTCCACCACTTCTTCCCAGCCATGGTCGGATCCGGAAAACTGTTTTGGAGGCCACTCCCTTGGGCCTGGTGCCGAAAGGGTGTATCAAGGCCAAGCCTTCAGCATCTACCTATTCAGACTGAGAGGAGTACTCTGCACTGACTATCTTGGGTGCCGTCTTGTAAGTTGACTCTCCAACTCTGCGGCGACAAAGCCTCCCATATTGGAGTAAAAATATTCTGTTTAGAAACTCTTGGAGCCGAAAGATATTAAAGCTTCATAAGCTTTCACGTCTATCAAGCCTATCTTGGAAAAGCTTGACATTCAGTAGCGAAAAATCCAAATCGAAGTGGGAACTGGTCATATTATTGCTACACCCTCCTCCCCTCCACCTCTAAACAGTAAATTGACTTTTGAGGAGACACTGGATGTACCCATTTTTTCCACTTCCTTCCCTACCTCCCCCTCCACCTCCACCACCGCCTGCATTCTCCTCAACCATTATCATGACCCCCTGGACATTTCTCCTCGAGGGTAACCCCAATCCGACACTGGTGGGTTAGAGGGGCCACACAAGGGTCCGACCCATTGGAACATGTATTACACAGATCCCAATACTGCAAATGATCCTGATCTGTACCCAGATTGTCCTTCCCCCACCGGAGGATGCAACCTCCTACCAGGAGGTCATTGCAAGAGCGGTAGTTTACCACAGTGAAGAGCTACACAAGGAACCAGTTGAGCAAAACTTACTTTCTGGCACCTTAGCTACTACACACAGGGACACACAGTATCTGCTCCATGTTAAGGGTCATGATGACCCCTGCTGAGGACATCTTTAAGGATCCTGTTGGGGCCAGGATTATTGCTCTTGGAGTGGATAAAAAAATATAAGTCGGCGCCATCTGGCCTGATTTCATTCAGGGCCAACTGCCACCGGATTCCATAGTCAACAGGGCAGCTTGCAAGAGCCAATTGCCAAACTACTGGGGATACACCGTCCCAGAGAAAGATAGTAAGCACATAGATGCTGCAGGGAAGAAGGTTGCAGCTCAGGCTGCCAACAGTTGGCGTATCGCCAATTCCCAGGCCCTCTTGGCACGCTGTGACCGAGCACACTGGAACGTAATGGAGGAGCTTCTCCAGTACCTCCTAGAAGAACACAGGAAAAGGGGTCAACAAATTGTTACCGAGGGGCAAACCATCACTAATATCCCTATTCGCTGTGCCCTCGAGGCAGCAAATGCTGCTGCTCAGGAAATCCGCATGAGTATTCTCCTTTGGCGACACGATTGGGTAATGTGTTCTGGTTTGAAATAAGCTGTCCAACATGCTGTTCAAGAAGGAGCATCTCTTTGGTTCACAGGCAGACACTACCTTAGGAAAAAAATGAAAAAGGACAGACACTGCGAAAGCTATGGGAGCATTGCAGACAAATACTCCCAGGGGCACTATTCGTCACCCAAGTTACAGGGGTACCTAAAAGTCCACCTCTACAGAGGCATCGACCTCACATCAGAAGCAGACTCAATTCATACACCAAAGGCTACTACAGAGACATATTCAGAGGCAACAATAAGATGGGTATGGGGCAAGGGTGCTTCCTCTTGCCAAGCTACACCCTCCACCAAACAGTGACTACCCTGCCTAAGCACACAACACCTGCCAGGGGGTAGGCTACAATATTTCCATCCAGTCTGGGATACCATCACCACAGACAAGTGCATATTAGCTATTATCAAAAATGGCCATTGTCTGTAGCTCATTACCACAACACCCAAAACTCCGAGTCGCACTCACAGATTAGCGCAGGATCATCAAATACTACTCAAGCAGGAAGTTCAAGCCCTTCTCAAAGGGGCCATAGAACCCATTCCTCTTCAACATCAAGGCTCATGGGCATACTTTGTACTTTCTAATCCCTAAAAGGGATGGGTTGTTGAGGTCAATCATTGATCTCAGGCCTTTAAACAAATACATCCTATCAGAGCACTTTCATATGGTCGCCTCATAGGATGTCATCCCACTGCTTCAACAAGGCGACTTCATGGCAAACCTAGACCTGAAGAACACCTACTTCCACATACCAATAATCTACCCCATCACAAATACTTAAGATTTGACATAGCGGGCAAACATTACCAATTCAAGGTACTTCCATTCGGGGTAACCATTGCACCTCTCATGTTCACCAAATGCCTAGCAGTGGTCGCAGCTCATCTATGCAAACTAATCGTCCATGCGTTCCCTTACCTAGAGGGCTGGCTTTTCAAAGCCAGCACTCCTCAATAGTGCCACAAACACACTCCAATAGCAATGGATCTTCTTCACAGCTTAGATTTTACTATCCACGTTCCCAAGTTTCACCTGCAGCCATTACAGATTTAAACACATTTAGGAGCAATGCATTTTGTAAGTATATGCTGACTCCCTTCAAACTGGCATACTACCCCCAACGCTTCGCAAGTCTGTCATCACACTATTAAAACCAGGTAAACCTGCGCACCTCTGCACATCTTACAGGCCCCTGTCCTTACTAAATCATGATAACAAGATACTACTGGCTAAAGTCATAGCAGTACACATGTCCCTTTTAATGGAGCCCATCATATCACCTAAGCAAGCTGGATGTGTCCCCTACCGCTCCAAATCCATGAACCTCTGAACTGTCTTTGCTGTCCTAAATCCAATATCTCCCGCACTTCTGGACGCAGAAAAGGCACTTGACCCACTATAATGGCCGTTCCTACGGGCCACACTTGCTAAGCTAGGGATGCCCAAAGGATTTTGAGACCTAATTCAACTACTCTATAAAGAGCTAACAGCAAGACTAAAGGTATATTAAAGACTCACCCCCTGCCTTTCCCAAAACTAGAGGCATGCATCCGGGTTGCCCACTCTCCTCCTTGCTTTTTGTTATTGTAATGGACTCCTTAGATATTTACAGGAACATCATATTGAACGTGGCTTGCAATTCGGGCACGGTCCGCTATTAGCTTCCTTATATGTGAAGCCTTTTATTCATACAAAACCCATCTGTTGACCTCCCTCTGGTCTGAAAGAGAGTGCGATTTGGCCCGTTCTTCAGGCTACAGATAAACTGTAGCAAATCAGAACTGTTTCTGCTCAACAAGGCCAGTGCAACTCTGGACTCAGGCTACCCACTGCATTGGTGCGCTGACTCCACTAAATATTTGGGCATCTTTTTACATAAAGACAAAACTTAAGTCATACGCAAACGTTATGGCCCTGCAATTAACTGCCTTACCACAAAGTCTGTTGGATTAAGCTCCCATTGTCCATAGTGGGCTGGATAGCCATCATTAAGATGGTGGTGTTGCCTTGATTCCTGTATCTGTTCCTCAACATTCTCATACCACTGACAACTTTTCCATTTTGCAGGGTCTACTGACACGTATTCTATTGGCCGGGCGTCTGCTGCGTGCCTAGTGAGAGACCCTGACACTTAACTACAAGCAGGGCGGATTCGGGGTCCTGGATATGCTTCTATATTATCTGGTGAACCAGTTTCACTTTGCGTACTAATGGTATCACACAGATGGTACAGTACCATATCTCAAACCAGAAAAGGCTCAAGTGCCTGGAACCCCTCTCTGCATTCTGTTCCCTCTTGGCCTTCCACAAGATGCCACAGACCTACAAACCTTCTACACCAAACTCCAGCTTGGCTCAAACTCCAGAGAGATGTAGGCAGCGAGATCTTATACTTCCCGCATATACCAAGTGGGAATAATCCATGGCTTCCATTTACACTGAAGCGCCTTGTGCACCAAATGCTCATTACACACTGCATCCGGGAGGTGGGCGACCCCTTTGTCAACGGCAAAATTAAACCCAGTTCTGCCTTGCTAGGTGAGACCCCTGCTACTGTAACTGATAGATTTACAATACATCGACTGCATAGCACTCCACGTACCATGAAGAGGCCCCCAATTTCCCCCAACTGTCCATGGTGATATTTTCACCGGACACGTGCCAGATTAGTCTCCTGCCTCTACACCATGCATTGTTACAGCTCAAGTTGGCTGGGATAGAAAGTTCCAGAGTGGGGTGGGTACAAGATTTGGGGCACCCTCTCCCTGATAAAACGTGGTATCATTGTTGCACACAAACTAAATTAGTATCCAGGATTCCTCCTGCACCTTCTTGGAATCTTAATGTAGTACTTAAAAGACTCATGGATCCCCCCCATTTGAACCTCTACACTCATGCCCTCTTCAATCTCGGAAAGTGGCATTCCAATTTGTAATCACTTCACCTAGGTATCATAGCTCCAGGCTTTAGCCTTAGAAGAAACCTTCCAAATACAGAGAAGGTGGTTCTTCGTACCAACCCAAAATTCCTACCTAAAATTGTGTTTCAATTTAATCTCAGTCAGTGCAGCAAATTGCCAGTTTTTTTTTCCCCCTCAACCAGAATCTGTTGTGGAAAGAGGTCTTCATGCATTAGATGTTAAAAGAGCATTTTTTTGTTCTATATTGCTAGAACTAAAACTTCTAGAAGGTCTAAACCACTTTTTGGCACCTTTTCACCACCACACCTAGGCAACCCCATTTCCATATTGGGCATACCCAGATGGATAGTAAAATACATTCAAACTTGCTATGCTAAGGCCAAAAGAGGTTTACCTGTTCCTCCCAGCGCACACTACTCGCAAAAAGGGGGCAACCATGGCATTTTTAGGAAATATTCCCATAGCTGACATATGTAAGGCTATATGGTCTACAGCACAAACTTTCACCACAAATTGTGTGGACGTATTGGCACATCAACAAGCCGTTGTAGGACAGGCAGTGCTAGGTACCCTTTTTCAAATCACTGGAACACTCGCAGGTTAGCCACTGTTTTTAAGGAGGGACTGCTTTACAGTGTATGCAGCGCTTGTGTAACTACAGCCACACAGGCCATCAAACTGAATTTGTTATTTACCCAGTAAGCATCAGTTCGTGGCATGTAGTGCTGTAGGTTTGCATGCGCCCATCCTCCTCCCTGGACACCTGTGGCTGTTTCAGTTTTTCTTCACCCTTTCTATTTATACATTTAGCATGGTAATCGTATTACTTACACCAACTTTACACTCCCATCTCCCTGCCTGCTGGAAAACAATGTAACAGTGGAGTCTATGCCCAAGTGCATTAGCACGGAGAGGAGCAGCCACTCGACCTCATGACTCAAAAGTATTTTTTTAAGAAAAACAACTTGCACAACTCCGGACCCAACCCTAGATGGCAGGAGTATGCACAGGATGTGAATCTACAGCAGTGGTTTTCAAACTTACTAATGCTGCGCCCCCCAAGTGGGGGGGGTGGGGGGAATAAATTGCCCCCCCCCTCAGGATTTGTCATAACTATTCTATTAAGTTGGCAATGTTTAAATAAGTCTAGACGTATTTAAACATTACAGTTAAGTACTATTGCTATTTTATAAATGCAGTAAACATTTTTTTGCTTAAAACAAAGTAACACTATCTGCATAATCCTTCTTTTGGCCAGAGCCTGGTGCTCTTCTCCCCACCTCCTCCCCTCAACCCCCCTGGATCACTTGAGGCTCCCCTAGAGGGGCCCGCCTCCAAGTTTGAAGACCTTTGATCTACAGTGTAGGAAAGTATCCTCTTTTTAGCATGGTTACCCCCAATTTATGCCTGATGTCAGTTTGTTTTGACTTTGTTCACTGGGATCCTGCTAATCAGGACCCCAGTGACTATGAGCTTTCCCTTTTAAATTTGACTGCTTGGACCGCACACACCCCACATTTCGCATACTGGTGCCCCCTTGTAAGTCACTAGTATAATGTACCCAGGGCATTGGGGCACCAGGGGTATCCCATGGACTGCAGCAAGTATTAGGCCACACATAGGGGGCTCATGCAAAGTGTATCTGCAGGCCTGCCATTGCAGCCTGCATGAAAGGATGCATGCACCCTTTTTACTACAGGTCACTGCACCAGGTCACTGCAGGTCACCCCTATGGTAGACCCTCCTAGCCCAGAGGACAGGGTGCAGGTAAAGGTGTGGGGGGGGGGGGGGGGGGGGGAGTACACCCCTGCATGAGCATAGGTGCCCTCACTAACGCCAGCTCCATTTTGATGAACTTTGTGAGTATGGGGGACGCCATTTTACGTGTATACTGGACATAGGTCACTACCTATGTCCAGCTACATAATGGTAACTCTGAACCTAGGCATGCTTGGTATCAAACATGTCAGAATCGTACCCCAATACTGTCGCAAGTATTGGAAGTATGATTTCATGCACTCTGGGGTCTCCATAGAGAACACCCAGCATTGATCCCACCAGCGTTCTGGAGTTTTCTGGGCATCCCAAGCTGCTGCCACCCCTCAGACAAGGTTCTGCCTTCCTGTTGCTTGAACAGCTGAAGCCTAGTACAGCAGAACAAAGGATTTCCTTTGGGAAGGGGAGGGTAACACCCTCTCCCTTTTACAATAGGTGTTACATGGCTTGGGAGGGGTAGCCTCCCCAAGCCACTGGTATGCTTTGAAGAGCACACTTGGTGCCCTCCTTGCATAAACCAGTCTACACTGGTTCAGGGACCTCCAGTCCCTGCTCTGGCATGGAACTGGACAATGGAAAGGGGAGTGCCCAATCCCCTGTCCATCACCACCCCAGGGGTGGTGCCCAGAGCTCCTCTAGAGGGCCCCTTGATTCTGCCATCTTAAATCCAAGGTGGGCAGAGGCCTCTGGGAGTATCTGAGTGGAGTGGCAAGGTCAGGCTGGTGACGTCGGAGCCCCCTCCTGATAGGTGGTCACCTGGCTAGTTGACCAATCCCCCTTCCAGGGCTATTTAGGGTCTCCCTCTTGGGTGGGCCCTTAGATTCGGCTTGTAAGACTCCAGCAGGACTCCGGCAAACTCTGCTTCGACTTCTGGAACTGTGACTGGACCCTCCAGGAACTGCCGCTCTGCATCCACAACGAAGACTCTGCTCGCAACATTGTTTCCACAGCTCCTTCCAGCTTCTGCAAGCACTGTGCATCCTCCGAGGGTGGCAAGTCTTCAGCCTGCACGAGAAGGAAGAAGGAATCGCCCTTGGAGTGAAGGAGTCACTTCTCTGCATCCTCAGGCACCAACTGCCACGACGACCGGCTGCGTGGATCGCCTCTCATCCTGAGCTGCGTGAGTCCTGCATCACGGGTGGTGGTCTGGAGTGGTCCCCTTGGTCCTCTTTACCAGCTGTCCAACTTTGGTGGAGTGCAGCCTTTGCCTTCCCAAGCAGAACAGTACCCCTGTGCACAGCGTCTCTTACAGCTACCAAGGCTTGTTGGCATCTCCAAGGGATCTTCAGGCTCCATGTAGCCCCAGCACTCTTGCCTGAAATGTACAGCCCTCTGTGAGCTATTCCTGCGGCGTGCGACCCTTCAATTGTGATACAAGGGGTCCTCTGACTCCTGGGTCCTCTTCCAGTGGTTCTCCTGTGGGAGCTGGCTTTTCTTCTGTGGACTCTTTCTTGCTGAGAGTCCCATGAGTTTCTCTTCCCATCTCACCATTCTAACCCCCAGTCCCTGTGGGTTGAGTCCTCCTGGATCCTGCTGGTCCCTGACAGCTCCACTTCTGCTTCATCATGACTTCTGCCTTTGCCAAGGCTTGTTGGTGGCTTTTCCACGCCACTGCCTGACTGCAGTCTTCTATCCGACATTGGCCGTCTACTGAATCCTCCAGGAACTCTTCACCGACTCCAGGGCTGCATTTCTGACAGTCACTGTCCTATTGTCGGCCAACTCCTGCAACCAAAGATGGCTGGGTAGTGGCTCCTGCCCCCACCGGACACTTCTGTACTTTATCCCCTTCTTCCACAGGTCTTCCTCTTTAGGAATCCACCTCTGGTTTCTTGCAGTCTTGTCTAGGTGTGGCATTTTCTTCTTTTTCTTCTTTTCGGGTGGTTTGAGGGAAAATCCAGTAACTTACTCCTTTCTTTCTAGTCGAGGGTGTGGGGGGGGGGGGGGAAGACTGTCACTACTGTACTTACCTTTTGGAGTTTCCTAGTCTCCCCCCCCCTTCATCTACAGATTCCACTTACCTAGGTCGGGGTTCTACGTTCACATTCCATGGTTTTTAGTATATGGTTTGGGCTCCCCCTAGAGTCACTATTGTCTATTTCTTTTGCACTGTTTTCTGTTGCTTTTTATGCCAATTTCTGATTACTAGTGTACATATCTAGTGTTACTTACCTCCTATTACAGGGTTGCCTCTCTAGTACTTTTTGGTGATTGTCACTAAAATAAAGTAACTCTATTTTTGTAACGCTGACTGTTTTTTCTTTCATGTGTGTAAGTGCTGTGTGACTCTAGTGGTATTGCATGAGGTTTGCATGTCTCATAGATGAGCCTTGGCCGCTCATCCACAGCTACATCTGGAGAGTCTGGCTTCTAGACACTGCCTACACTACACTAATAGGGGATACCTGGACCAAGGTGCAAGTAGCTTAGGTACCCACCACACACCAGGTCAGCTTCCTACATACAGCACTGCATGCCATAAACCGATGCTTACAAGGTAAGTAACCAATTCCTTTTCTGACCCAGTACTTGCCCCACACTGAAAGCTTATTGATTCAGGTCAACTACCATGAAGGTCCACTATCAGACGGAGTCTTAAATGAGTTTTGCCTCTGCCAGTTTGCCATTGAGGTCCCAGAATGTGTTTCTGGTAGGGCACCATGTACATTCCATTGAGGAACAATTCAGGAATGCATTAGTGCAGGCAATCCATGATGGTTAAGATATGGCAAATTACATATTGACAGATGGTGTAAAAAGGACAGATAGCATGAGTTGTGCCATGGGCACTAGTTTTGATTGACATCATGCTTGGACCTGAAGGCATGCATTGTGGATATGTATTTTGCTAGATTATGGCAGATTCTGCCAGTAGCACTTCAACGAGAGCTACGTTACAGTCCATTTGTTGGGCTGGTTGCTGCCAGTTTGTCATTTCCCCCAGTAGTACTGTAATCTCATAGCGTACTCTTGAGGCATTGCTTATTGTCATTGTTATTGCACAGCCCTTTCAGGGTTCCAGAGTATATGGTGGCAGCGGCCTTATCCAGCAGCAGAGGTAGCTTCATCTTTTTCCTCATCCTGTGGGATAACTGCAAATAAACACTCTGATTTCCCCTTTTTTTTCCCCCAGGCATTTGCAGTTATCTGGTAGCAGGATGATTTTTTTTTTTTTTTTTTTTTGGGGGGGGGGCTGTCTGGATTCCCATTACTTTCACACTGGTGGGTTCCTTCGTGGCATTGCCTTTATCTCTTGCCCTCATAAGGGGTTTATAAAGGGGATTGTGGTGGTTGCGGACCACAGTCTAAGGCCCAGGATGCACGTGTTTACATACCTCTCCTGTTCTCTGCTGAAGAGAGGTTGCCTCTGTCAGTAGCAAGCGTACTGGAGATTAATCTTCCTGCTGTCATCCCTGAGGTTCTCTATCGCTGAGCCAGTCTCTCACAACTGACTAACCAACCAACACAGAGGGTTCGGCATACAGTGGAACTGTGGCCTCTTATATGCCTTTCCACCGCTGCCACTTTTACTACAAATTCTGAAGATCTGGAAGAACCTGGTCCTAGTCATCCTGATCGCCCCAGATTGGGCCACAATAGTGTGATACTCCAACATACTTAATCTGAGCATTTACCCTTTGCTTTGCCTACCTCTTTTGGAATACTTTTTCCCAGAACAGTGTTCTTGCCCTGACTCTATACAACCTCCAACTCCACAAACATGGAGATTGAGCATAATGGGTTTTGATCTGCCTGCTGAAGTAGTATACAATATCTTGACAGCTAGAGGCCTCTTGATCAAATGGAGTTACTCTGGTCACTGGGTGAAACTTGTTGACTAGTGACTCACTTCAGGTGAGTTGCTTTGATATACTGTTTCTTTCAGCCCTATCGTTGCAAGGTTCCACTGTGGGTACTATTAAGTTATTTGTTGATTCTTTCGACCCTTTTTTTTTTTTTAATGTTTTTATTATTTGTGATTTTTGCCTGACCAACGTATATTCAAGTAGACAATTTTAATGTGCTTCCATCAAGGGTTCATGTTTCCTCTTGCACCCTTTGTTATTCTGCAGTGGGACCTTAACTTATCTTGTTAATGTGTATTCTTTATGAACATGGACACAGCTGTCCTTTGAGGCTGTTCACCTTTAGGACTGTTCTCTTTTTTGCCGTTACTTCGGTGTGCCATGTCAGGGAACTGCAGGTGCCTTCAGTGCAACCTCCTTACACGACCTTCTTCCCTGGCACATTGGTGCTACGGACTCTGGCTCCCTCTCTGCCAAAAGTGGTGTTACCCTTCCAGATGAGGCAGTCCATATTGCTTCCTACTTTCTTCTGTCCACCATAGCCTTCTCGTGAGGAGGAGAAGCTTCATCAGTTAAATCCTAAAAGAGCCTTTAACTTATACATAGACCAGACTAATGAGTACTAGATGGATGACCAGCTTTTTGTCCTTTTTAGCCAGTGCCAATGATGAGAATGGAAGGGAAGTTCAGAAACTGATCCATTTGGATTGCCCTGTGCATAAAAATGGTTTATGCTTTTAGAAGGAACCTTGTTCCACTGATAAGGTGTGTTCCAATGTTGTATAGCCACTGGGCTGCTACATAGACGTCCATCCACATCTTCAACAGACCTTACTATCTCAAGTCTGCCGAGGGGCATTTTTCTGGCTTGTACTGTAGGTCTTTCTTGTGTAAAGTCCACTCCTTAGGTCCACCACGTTTAGAGGGCTACTCCTTTGGTACCTGTTCTAGTTGAGGAATCTGAGGTTAGAAGTATTGATAAGAACAACACGTTAATTACCTTCAGTATTGCTTTTTCTGGACGATACTGAGTCGCACTGCAGCTTTCTCACTGCGCTTATCACCTCCCTATCACACAGAGCAGATATTTTGGGTTCTAAAAAATACCCCAAATTAGGTTTACCCACTGTCAAGTTTGCAATCTTGTGCAGCTGATCTGAATATGAGGGCACGGGTGAGTATGGTAAGAAAACTGAGGTCAGTGGACAGGAGTCATGCCTATGTATGGTTCTGTGCTACCCCTTCCCAAGGGGTTACAATGCCTCTCGTCTGATTGTGCTACCTGTTGGCACATGGAAGTAACTGCGGGAAATGTTCCAGGTCCAGTCTTGTGTTTAGGGGAGTTCAGGCGCTGAGGAATCTGCAGTGAGCGAGAGTATGATGTAAGTAACTGGTTAATTTTCCTTTTCAGTAAAGGATCCGAACAAATTTTAATCATTGTATTTTTGGGTCGAGGAAGAGTTAACTTTATTCTCAGCACTGGCTAGTCTTATTCAAGATTATGAATACAATGGTGATATCTTGAGATGATCATGAGCCATGATGGCACTACACTGGCTGTTAACAATAATTGTCTGATGAGCAATGAGTTTACATCCCTTCAAGTCCACCTGTGATTGTAAGCAAGAGTGCCTTACTGATGTGGCTCTTGCAGCACACATGCCATTTTAATTGTGGCTACCCTACCGGACTCTGGAAGTTTTTGGCCTTTTGAAACTTCAGAGCATGATTAGTCACCCCTCATGTTAATGTAGGTTTAGCTTGGGAAAAGTTGAAGCTGATGTGACTTCTATTGCTTGCTGAAGCTGGTGGGATTTTCATTGTTTGGTATGTTTATTGCAAAGATTAAGAAACCATCAAGCGTAGCCGCCAGCCTTTCACCCAATCTTCTGGGGAAAGCAGCAGAAAGGGGGTAATATTCATCCTGTCATGCTAAATTTCTACCAGAACGTCTTGTGTTTTTTTGCTGTCTTACAGAGTTCCATATCTGGCTGTTGCTCGGACGTTTGAGAAGATTGAGGACGAATCTGCCAGGTAATGATAGGCCCTGAAGAAAGGAACAATGTGTGGTACCAAGACAATGACTGTAGATAGGAAATTGTCTAGACACCGCTGTGAATTAAGAGAACCTCATCATTCCCTGTAGCTGAATGGTATGAAGATAAAGGACTTTGAGCTGGAATGATAGCGAGCCACGTGAGGTGGCATCTGTCCTTTATTTCTGTCATAAGCTACATGCCTTGTGTGAATGCTGATCCAAATTAGCCAGAACGCAGAAGGTAGACCAGACAGAGAAGAATGTTGGATTTAAGATTAGCAAGTTCAGAGCCTTGAAGCCTCCATTTGAGATAGATGGCTTTATGTATGGGGTTTCAGGGACAAAGTTCCACAATTTATTTGTATCTCCCAAAATCGGGAATACACATTTCTTATTGGCTTAACACAGACGGTTTCAGGATGTATAGTGTATACATTTTGGTGATCAGAAACTCGCATGCAGTCCTGTGTGCCTCTGTGGTTATTGCAAGTTTCTTTGACAGAGATACATTTGAGGAAACAGTCTGTGGCGATGTCAGGGTTCCGATGGAAACGCCATAATAGTCTGTTGTTGCCTTGTAGGTACTTACATTTTGACTTTCTTGGGAATCACTAGGATGAGGAGTCCCCCATAATACAGGTGTGAGGAGATTATGGTGTGTGCTACGGTTACTCTGAAATGTAAGTGTTATGGAAGATTTGGTTAAGCACCTGGAGACTGTAGAAACGAGGGTAACACAGCCCATACTTAAGGTGTAAGATCATGTAATGATGAAACCTAGATCTTCAAACCTGACTGGACAGGGGCCTATGTCCACGTGGAAGCCCATGAACTCCCCATCCAGCAAGGTCATCTTTTTAAAGGTTCGATTTCAGCAATTTGAGGGCAATGGAAGTACTCGCAGATCGTGGAATCCAGTGGGAGCTATTGTTGGCAGTATGTCATGTTATCCTCATCCACAGCAATTGCTGGAAAGTTCATTTTAAATGTTGCTCAGTAGCCATGCCACTCCATGCCCACCTGTCGCATGTTGGTTCTGTAGAGGTTACTAGTGAAACCCAAAAATGAAATTCCCTTTGGAAGGGAAGAGCTTGTTTTTCGGATTTTGAACAAACACACTATTGAAACGGTCCTTGAAACAGTTAGACTTTGTGATGTTAATGGTGACGAGGCACAAGTGTTACCTACTGGAAAGAAACATAGGTGTTGTAGTAACCACAAGTGTTATTTCTACAGCGATCAGACATCACTCAAACTGATTCCCTGGACGTTGCAAGACCCCAATTGTAAAAGTTTTGATATAGCTCTTACGACCCCTAACGAGGCACTGAAGCACTTCAGAGTGCACAAATAGACCACAGATATTACAATGTCCAAAGTAGCTTGCCTCTGAGGAGGTGTGGGGCCCCCTACTGGCGGCATTCATGGCTGTTGATTTTCAGGCATGCAGTTGTATGGTCAGTTGGAAGACGAGGGGTTCTTTTGAGGGATGTGTGCCATTAATTAATGCCTGGTTGATACTGGCTAAAAGACTAGCAGCACGTGAAAAACAGCCACCACAGTCCTTGTTCGCGCCATGTCGTTGTGCTGCACGGTAACTTGACCCCGGAGCATGGGGTGCAGCACACTGCAACACCTGATGGCCACATTTTAGGCCTTCTGATTGGCTGAGCCAGCCTGTCCAATGGACAGGTGGAGCTAATTAAGGGTTCCTGTCATCTGCCGAAGATGCTAATTGCTGTGAACTATCCACCATCAGGCTTTGGCCCCAAACGAAGCAGTAAAACATGGAGTAAAGCAGTGGGTTCTACATTGAGGCTTAAGAGCGATGAGACTCCATCGAGGCCAGGCAGCTTTGCTATTCTACAGCGTTGGCGGTGGGCTTCGAAGAAGCGTTCCGGGCTCTCGGAGTGATTCATTTTTATTGTGACTCAGCCACTTGGGGATAAGGCTTTTAACAACTTGTCGATTAGAAGCATGTGTGCAGTTAAGATATTGGCAACTGCCCCAGTCTCAGCCACTCCTCTCCGCTTCTGCCCTGGAAGTTTCTTGGCCCTCCTCCAGCTTTCCAGCCGCCTGATTGGCTGAACCAGTGTCAACAGGCCATTAAGGGTTCTAATGGTGGTGTGGTGAAAACATTAATTTCAAGACATGGCTCCTGAGTGAGTGTGTTGTTGTAACTTGTGCTGCAGCTGCAGTAATAAGGCCGTCTCTTTTTTTTCCCCTCAGATGACGTCCAATTCGTCCTCTGTTGCTCAGTTCAACGCACTTTCGGATGTGGGGTAGCTCAGTGGGATAACATGGTAGTTTCAGAGAACTGGGTGCAGCGTGCTGGTCTCGGATTCAAATTCTAGTAGTGGGATTGTGAGTCTGGCCAAATGCGCATCTGGTGAAGAAATGGGTCTTGCTGGCATTGAGTCTTCGGTGAGTATCGTTGCATTTACTGACGAAACTAATGTTGTTTCAGGAATAAGAATATTGAAACGCTGAGCAACCTCCTGCGCTCCGTGATCGCCCTGTCGCCGGAGGACTTCCTGCCATGTGTGTACCTGTGCCTGAACAGGCTGGGCCCGGCCTACGAGGGACTGGAGCTCGGCATCGGAGAGACCATCCTCATGAAGGCTGTAGCCCAGGCAACCGGTAATTAGCCCTTCTCTTCTTCCAGGCCTGCCAGAGTCGCGTTCTCCCCTAGAGGATCCGTAGGAACGTTTCACGTTTCACCCTTTTCCCATAAGGCAAAGAGTCCTACACGAGCACGGGGATGCAGCAGTGGAGCGACGGTGAACTGCTGACTAGGACCGTTTCCAAATATTAAAAACCCATATTCACAAAAAACGCAGAATCCTGCTTCTGGACGGTTTCCCCGACCCCCTTCCTCTTACGCCAGTTGTGCACTGAGCAAAGTTTGAGAATACCCCTGGGTTTCAGCATTCGGAAGAGCGTAACCTACAAGGGTTAACTCGCAGCCCCTTTCTGTACTGTCTTCAGAAAGTTTCGCCATGGCCTGACATGGCTGCGCTCCCCGCAAGAAGCATGCCCCGCTTCTGTTCCTGTAGAATGGGTTCTGTCTTTCTCTGGTTATTCCCTCTGCTTGCGTTGATCCTGGTTGGCCTGTTCTGTGCTGTCACACAAGCTGTTCGTCTTCCCCTACACCATCCACTCTGACGTGCACACCCAGGGGCTGTCCGCACCTTACTTCTCCTCAATTGATCCTGCTCTTACGTCTTTTCTCGTTGCTGCTCCTCCGGCATTCTTGCAATGCCCCTTCTTTCCCAGCCTTAACAATTTCCTAATGGCCTGTTTTGAGGTCGGATCAGCAAGTCCAACCGCTCTACCCTGGAGTCCCGGACGCACATACATATTTGTTGCCGTTAGTGGTGATTGGTAAATCTTGGAAGTGGTGGGCCATAAAAACATTTCTCGAATTGGACGTGGTCAAGCAACGTATGCCAGATCTTCTTTAAGGGAATTTGGAGTGGGGCATAGTTTTCAATTGTAAGAATTTTTTTTGTTTGTTTTGTTAAAAGGGTGTTCAGATTGCTGATTTGCAGCACAGTTTTATCAGAGATTAAGTACTACTTATGAAATATTCCAGTGAATTAGTGTGTGCCAGGCAAGCTGAATCTTCCCATAGGTGTTAAACCTCAATATACTCAAGAAAACCTTGAAAAGGTTGCCACAACAGTGGATTTTTCAATAAAATATCCATCCCATAAGGAGCAGTCAGTATTTCAGGCTGTTAAAACTCAGGTTTTGCAAGGTCACTTAACCTATCGTCTTTTATTTTCATAACGTTTTCAACATACTTCTTACTTGTCTTATTTATGCCTCATGACTGAGGCTCTGTGTTGAAGGGGTAAAATGAGCGATTCTAAGGTTCTACCAGGGCATTAGTAGCAGTGCTTGCGAACGTTACATGCACACACAGCAGTGCTGGGGCAAATTGCATAGAGATCACAACAGCAGACAGAAAAATCTTTCATGCTTAGGCAGGAATTGTGTAAATATCAGAAAAGCTTCATTCGCGCAAATGATAAAATCCCTCTGTTCAAGTCATTTGATAAATATAGCAGGCACTGCTGTTATCAAGGACCCAAAAGCTCAATACATCTCTCGCAGTTTTGAATTCTTGCTCAACTATCAGCTTTAAATAGGTCAGGAGTTCTGTCATTTTATCCAAAACCTCAGTTTGCCAGTGTCCAAAAATACGGCAAGCAATATCACCATGAACTACAAGAGTTTCCTTCTAAATAAGTAAGGTCAGTTTCCTCCTAACAAAGGCTAATCGTGATCTTTTCTGATGAGAAGTATTTGTCTCAAAACACCACAGTTTAAGTTTTATTGAATACATTTTTGGTTATCCCCCTTCCCCCATCCCCCCCACGCCCTCACTAAGTACATATGCTACTGCTTATGAGCCATTGTTTTTCCACATCTTCAACCCTATCAGAAAAGGACATGTGCTTTGCTGATGAGCGCCCTTTCTAGCTCCCTTTTGGTAAGATGGGCTTATCCTGGCATTGTAACTGTGATGACCTGTCGATTGTGTAAGGGCAATCCTGGAGCCTACACTGCCCATCTCCTGACCCTGACCTGCCTGTTTGCAAACACTGGTTGAGATCTAGGTCCACCAGAGAGGTGTAGTTACTTTTTATTTTAATTTTATTTTTTTAGCTGCACAATATTCTGATCATCATAGGATTTCTAGGCTAGAAGAAATACCCCTCTACCTCTCCATCATTACTACCAAATTCTGCTCATGCGTCTTCTAGCGTGGGAGTGGCTGCTTCCGCACTACTGGGAGCGGACCCTTTTATGCTCCCCACGCCTGGTATCATTTGTCCATGTAGTGGTCATTTTCTGCACTATGGCTATATTATGTGTATTACTGATGCAGTCATTAGTTTCATATTAAGGATAAACTATATCTGGAAGTTAGTGAATATCTGCTTTTTGTTTCGGACCCAGTGGTTAGGAGGCCGTTATTATTGTTGCTCCTTGGCTAGAGTCCAATAAAATATGAAAACCAATATGGTTACAGATGTAGTTGGCTATCTGAGTTTTGTGACTGCCATGTAATAAAACCTAAACAAATTGGCCGTTTTGTAGCTGTTGGGTCCCAAATATCTGTAAGCCAGGAAAATGTCCATACATCCATCATTTAAAGACTAAATATGCCCTGTAAATTGCAATTATGCCATTTTCTACCTTACTACAGGAATTTGCTATTTATATCTCTTTTCTGGATGCCTAAAGTTAATAAAAATGCTCTAAAGCAACCTAAAATCAGCATGTTGATGACAAAGGGTGTGGTTTGCATAATGGCAGATGAGGTACTCCTTCACAATGGTGACGGATATCCTGTCCACTGAAATGTAAATCCGATTTATATCCTTTGAGATTTTGATTTCGGCAGACGGGATATCAGCCACCGTTGTGACTGAGTAACTCGTCCACCAATATCTAAATCGGGCCCACAATTTAATTAAATTCTGCTTTGTCTGTTAGCTTTATTTAGTTCTCCTTCATCTTTTCCACTTCCTCCAATGTTTTATTTTCCCCAGTGAGTTCACTCTTGGAGCCTCTGAAAAGCTTTTAGTTCCTTCCCAGTCCTTCGACCTAAAAACTGGAATGCTGACCTTGAGAGAGTTAATGCAGAATTCTGGGCATGAGGGGGTGTCTGTTACACCCAAATGGACTTCAGCTGTTTTGTTTGGACTTTTAGCCTGGATAATACCCTCCTAAAGCCTTTTATCCCCTCTACCTGCAGGTCGCCAGCTGGATAAGATCAAGGCCGAGGCACAGGAGAAGGGAGACCTGGGATTGGTGGCAGAAAGCAGCCGCAGTAACCAACGCACAATGTTTGCTCCACCCAAACTTTCTGCTATTGGTGTCTTTAACAAACTCAAGGAGATAGCCAAGATGTCAGGAAGCGCGGTAGGTGTGGAGCTTCATTATAATGAAATTATAAGGCAAACCCTTGGAGAATCAGTTAACCATTAACACATAAATATCAGGGTAATTTAGCTAAGATCTGCAGGGAAAGATGTGTTTTGTTTAAAATGATGTTATTCACACACATTAGCCTCCTTTTTGTTCCTAATGTGTAAGTTTTGAGCCAGGGGAGCAAGCCATTAAAAGCCCTGCATAGCATACAGGAAGTGCCCGTGGTGTGTACGTTTTATGCTTGTACCTTTCACAACTAATTGTAACATTTGGAGAGCTGTTGTAATTTAATGGATTTTCTCCATTTAGTCTCACCTCACGTTTGTTTGGGGACATGACTGTTATGGGGACACATCTATTTTGTTTCATTGGTACTATTTTTTCAGAGTTTTTTTTAATATTATTCCTTTACTAACCTATTTCTTCACCAAGTCCTCTTCACGAGCTGAGAGGTGTTTTCATATCCTACATGACTGACCATTTCCACATTCCAGTCTTTTCTAGGTGGTTTCCTGAGTTATATTTTTTCCAAATGCACCTTTCAATTGTATGGCGATTAGGGCTTATTGGCTTTTTCTTAGGGAAATTTTCATCTGTCCAAGGCAATTGAGTGCAGGAAATTTTCAGTACAAAGTACATCAGGACCTGAACAAAGATAAACGTGTAACAAAACCCAGGTCTCCATATCCGCAGAAGTTATCCTTTGCCCCAATACAAGTTAACCAGTCTGAAAGTCCTGACCTAGACACCCCCTTATAATACATGCTTTTGTGCCTAAAATCCTGTAATGCCAACAAATATTGTTGCTGCCAACCACTCGGATGGCCAGATCCTTGAATCCTCTGAGGATCCCTTATTGGCCGAATGGAAAAAATGCTCCCATAATTATTTTCAAATGTTAATGTCCTCGGAAGATTGGAGGGTTCAAATCTTTGAAGAGTATGCAAATTGATGGTCCTGATATCTATAAAATGATCACTTCAAGGCGTGGCAGACCCCTTTCTGTAGTGTCGAGAACTAAAGCTGCTGAATGGATTTATGGTAAGCAACAAAAGGCACTTCTTTGACTAAACATCTTGCCCCTTACCAAGCTTGACAGACAGCAATGTTTACTACCCAAGGTACAGTGGGAAATGAGAGCGCATTTCCCCCCTCTACTACACTGTGAACAGACCTTTATGAAACTTCATGTGTTGCAACCAACTACAGTACTATTCCCTTTCCCAGTCTTAGCCAAAGGGGCCGACCCACTCAGTCTAAAAAAAAAAAAAAAAGCCCTTGAAGTCTCTAAAATTAAAATTGCAGTTTTTATCTAGCCAGTGACAACCTTATTTTTCAGCTGCAGTGTGGATTCTTGTGAATCAGATGACAGCAAAGGCATGTTAGAAAGGATAACCACTTAGGGAGCACAATCGGTGGGATAGCTCCAAGCGAGAACAGAGAAAACATGGAATTTGCACCACCTACCAGCCTTCTTAAAGGTCAGTCCCCCCCAGATAGGCCTGACAATACTGCTGTTAGTAGAAAGATTACTAGCTGGAAATCCGATGGGCCCCGCCGGCTCAACCACCACTTGGTAACAGTTATGGATACCAAGATTCTCCAAAGGTAGTTAGGGGCAGCTGCGAGATCTGACCTGTCAGTCTCATTGGAAACTGGGGGTAATCAGAAAAGGAGCATCCACTTATGAGTGAGAGCCCACACTACCACTGTCGAAGCAAAATCAGCTCAGCTCAGAAAGGGATTCCACGCCTCTAAATCCAGGCACCATATAATCATGTGGTTGGTCCTGCAAGGGCCCCATACTAGAGGGCAGCAAAGAAATCACTGCTTCCATAGAATGTAATTTATCCTTCAGAGGTGCCAGGCAGGCTTCCACCATCTCCTTAATTTGACGTAGAAATGTGTCTACACAGAAGGCATGAGCCTGCCCTGAGCAAAAAGCCCCCTGAAAACAAAAAGGGGCAACCGGAGCTGGAGAGACCGAATCCTCAGTTTTTTTTTTTTTTTTTTTTTTTTTCCCCAGCTCACTCCAATGGTCTTCTTTTTTGTCGGTGGGGTGCTGTAGCTAGGAAGCGTGGTCGTAAGCTTTAGTCATATATGCGTAACAGGTGCAGATCACCCCCCCCCCCCCCCCCCGGAAAGCCACCCTCTATATCTGTATTCATAGAGTCAAGCGTTTGGAGGGGTGCTCGTTGGCAGTCGCTCAGTTCTAAAGAGAGGCATCTCTTGGCCAATACTATTTTCTGTGAAAGTATCCCCACCATTTGGGCCAAAAGAAAGTCAAACGTGGTACTGACCTGGTCCTTGCTACCCGCTGAGGGGTCTTTTCCCACCTAATGGCTTTTTTTTTTCCCCCCATCTGAAGCGGCCCACAAGGGTCCCGGGGTGTTTACAAGGAGTCTGCCCCTATAAACCAGCCGGAACAGTCTTTACAATGCCTCAAACCACCGAATAAAAGCCAAAACAAGGGCAGTCACCCACCCCACAAGCTGGATCCAAGAGCAGACAGCTGCGGATGGGAGCAGACAGGCCCGCTCTTGCTGGGGCGCGTCCTGTGCCGCAGGTCCCAAGTTTTAGTCGTCCTTGGCCTCCTGACCGGGTCGCTGGCCTGCTGGGCTCCCTCGTCAGCTTCACAAAGGAACTGAAGACATGGCTTTTTTTTAAACCACCTCACTGGTATATGCCCCCCTGCATCTTGTGACCCTAATGGATGAGTAGCTGCGCTTTACAAGCACTGATTGATTGATTGCAAATTTAAGACTTCCAGCTCATAGGCTGCATTTGGATGCTCATTCAGCTGTATGCCCTAGGTACGAAAAGTATGTGTTTAATGCTGTGATAAAACTACAAAGGAATCCGTGTTGAAAATGCCAAGAGATTCTTGCGAATGAATAGCACAAAAACATGCAAATCTTTGAAAGATAACAAGCCTAGCTAGATGATTGCAGTAACTTTTTGTTATGGTAATTCTCTCGATGAGAAAACAAATTCTAAATGCGATTAAAACCAAGAATAAAGCTCATGGTCCAGTTGGACTTCTTTAGAACACTATAAGCAGTTTTAGAACCAAACTACCAGTCCTCACTCTGCTTCAGACAGGAAGACACCAGCATAATCAGATGCACAAGTTTATATTCTACCCGTTTACCGTGTTACTCCACGTTGGGCGACCAAACAGGTTGTTAAATGTTTGTAACTGGTTTTCCTGCTTGATTCTCTCACTTGTATGATAAAATGCTGTTGGTAAAAGGAGGGGGCCTAGGTCTGGGAGTTCTTCAGTTAGCTTAGTGAAAACAATCTGGGTCTATTTGAGGTTTGGTTTTGTTAGTGTGTTTTGTACTGAAACTTCAAAGTTAAATTACATGTATTTAAAACCAACCTAAGCCCCTTTTTACCTCCTTCTCCGTCATTTGGGATGGAGAGTTATTTTTAATGAAAAATACCTATAGATCTGCACAGTAAGGTAGTTTCATTAAAATAGATTTGTCAAATTATGACGAGAACTTGAGGCGATGGTTTTCTTGGTTTAAAATGTCTCTCTGTGTATGTATGTGTGTATATATATATATATATATATATATATGTTCGATGGCATGTGTAGCTGCAGATACACATGCTGTGCACAGTCCGCCATCTGGTGTTGGGCTCGGAGTGTTACAAGTTGTTTTTCTTCGAAGAAGTCTTTTCGAGTCACATTGCGCATGGGCGTCGACTCCATCTTAGATAGTTTTTTTTACGCCATCGGGTTCGGACGTGTTCCTTTTCGCTCCGTGTTTCGGGTCGGAAAGTTAGTTAGAATCTCGGAAAAAATAGTCGGTATTGTTTGCGTTCGGTATCGGGTTAGTTAGAACAAATAGACACCGAATTTTGAAGAGCTCCGGTGGCCCTTTGGGGTTTTTCGATTCCCCCGTCGGGGCCTGGTCGGCCCGGCCATGTGCGACTTCAAGGCTGATGGAACGGACCCCATTCCACTTCTGCCCAAAATGCCATAACAAGTATCCGTATACGGATCAGCATCTGGTCTGTAACTTGTGCTTGTCCCCCGAGCACAAGGAGGATACTTGTGAAGTCTGTCGAGCGTTTCGGTCGAGGAAGACGCTGAGAGACCGGAGACTACAAATGGCGTCCACGCAGACAGGTCAAGAACGTTTCGAGGAGGAAGAAGAAGCTTTCTCCATCCGCGAGTCGGATTCTGAAGAACTCGACGCCGAAGAAACACACCAAACCGTGAGTAAGACGTCGAAAATCAAGACTCACGAGAAGTCCACAAAAGCCCAGGGGACGCTACCGCCAACAGGCCATGGCTTAACCCAAAAACTAGGTGACCGATCCAAGGCACCGAAAAAGGGCATGCTGGTGTCAAAGTCATCCGACTCCGGTCGAGATACCGCCACACAGCAACCTCGGAGCCGAGACTGCGGCTCCGAGAAACTTCGGCACAGAGACAGCGGCACCGAAGAATTTCGGCACCGAGACACCACGCCGAAAACAAAGAAGGTTTCTTCGGAGCCTAAAAAGACTTCCGAAAAGATTTCGGTTCCGAAACATCCAGCCTCGGAGCCGAAAACTAGTTCCTATACAGAGGAACAAGGATTAACCTCCCAATTACATAGATTTGGAGAGGAGCTTCAAGCGGTAGAGCCTGACTACACGCAAAGAAGGCTTCATAGTCATGAGTCATGAGGACACAGGGAAGATAACCACTCTTCCCCCAATCAAAATAAAAAGGAAACTTGCCTTTCAACAAAAGGACAAGCAACCACAGGCAAAAGTGGTGAGAAAAACAACCCCGCCACCGTCTCCGCCACCATCAACACATGCATCACCAGCAACAACTCCACCACTGATGCACTCACCAGCTCATACTACAATGAGTCGGGATGATCCCGATGAATGGGACCTTTATGATGCTCCAGTGTCTGACAACAGCCCAGACTCCTATCCCACAAAACCGTCACCACCTGAGGACAGTACATCCTACACACAGGTGGTCGCAAGGGCAGCCGAATTTCACAACGTCACCTTACATTCTGAACCAATTGAGGATGACTTTCTGTTTAACACACTATCCTCCACCCATAGCCAGTACCAAAGCCTTCCCATGCTCCCAGGAATGCTAAAACATTCAAAGCAAATATTTCAGGATCCAGTTAAAGGCAGAGCCATAACTCCAAGGGTGGAGAAAAAGTACAAGCCACCGCCAACAGATCCAATCTATATTACAACACAACTAACACCAGACTCAGTAGTTGTCGGGGCAGCTCGTAAGAGAGCCAACTCTCATACCTCAGGAGACGCACCACCTCCAGACAAAGAGAGCCGCAAATTTGATGCTGCGGGAAAAAGGGTTGCAGCACAAGCAGCAAATCAATGGCGTATTGCCAATTCACAAGCACTTTTGGCAAGATACGACAGAGCTCATTGGGATGAAATGCAACATTTCATCGAACACTTACCCAAGGAGTTCCAAAAAAGGGCGCAACAGGTGGTAGAAGAGGGACAAAGTATCTCAAATAATCAGATACGGTCTTCCATGGATGCAGCAGATACAGCTGCAAGGACAATAAACACTGCAATCACGATACGAAGGCACGCATGGCTGCGCACTTCAGGGTTCAAGCCGGAAATCCAACAAGCTGTGCTCAATATGCCATTTAATGAACAGCAATTGTTTGGGCCGGAGGTTGACACTGCCATTGAGAAACTCAAAAAAGACACCGATACAGCCAAAGCCATGGGCGCACTCTACTCCCCGCAGAGCAGAGGCACATTTCGGAAAACACCTTTTAGGGGAGGGTTTCGAGGTCAACCCACAGAAACCACAACCTCACAAACAAGGCCTAATTACCAGGGTCAATATCAGAGGGGAGGTTTTCGGGGACAATATAGAGGGGGCCAATTCCCAAGAAATCGAGGAAAATTCCAAGGCCCCAAAAATCCTCAAAATAAACAGTGACTCACAAGTCACACAACCCCATCACATAACACCTGTGGGGGGAAGACTAAGCCAATTTTACAAACTTTGGTAGGAAATAACAACAGACACCTGGGTCTTAGCAATTATCCAGCATGGTTATTGCATAGAATTTCACCAATTCCCTCCAAACGTCCCACCGAAAACACACAATATGTCAAAACAACATATAGATCTTCTAGGACTAGAAGTTCAAGCATTGCTACAAAAGGACGCAATAGAATTAGTGCCAAATCTACAAAAAAAAAACACAGGAGTTTACTCACTGTACTTTCTAATACCCAAAAAGGACAAAACTCTGAGACCAATACTAGATCTCAGAACACTAAATACCTACATCAAATCAGACCACTATCACATGGTCACGTTACAAGACGTAATCCACCTGCTCAAACAGCAAGATTACATAACAACATTAGACCTAAAAGATGCGTATTTCCATATACAAATACATCCTTCACACAGGAAATACCTAAGGTTCGTATTCCAAGGAATACATTACCAGTTCAAAGTGTTGCCATTCGGAATAACAACTGCGCCAAGAGTTTTTACAAAATGTCTGGCAGTAGTAGCTGCACATATCAGAAGGCAGCAAATACATGTGTTCCCGTACTTAGATGACTGGTTAATCAAAACCAACACGCTAAGACAATGTTCACAGCACACAAACTACGTCATACAGACCCTTCACAGGCTAGGTTTCTCGATCAACTACGCGAAGTCACACCTTTTGCCGTGTCACACAGCAATACTTAGGAGCGACAATCAACACAGCAAAAGGGATTGCCACTCCAACTCCACAAAGGGTTCAAACATTTCACAAGGTAGTACAGGCCATGTATCCAACACAAAAGATACAAGTCATAATGGTAATGAAACTCCTAGGCAGGATGTCTTCATGCATAGCCATTGTCCCAAACGCAAGATTGCACATGCGGCCCTTACAACAGTGCCTAGCATCACAATGGTCACAAGCACATGGTCAACTTCTAGATCTGGTGTTGATAGACCTCCAAACATACATCTCGCTTCTATGGTGGAACAGTACAAATTTAAACCGAGGGCGGCCTTTCCAAGACCCAGTGCCACAATACGTCATAACGACGGATGCTTCCATGACAGGGTGGGGAGCACACCTCAATCAACATAGCATCCAAGGACAATGGGACATACATCAGAGGCAGTTTCACATAAATCACTTAGAACTGTTAGCAGTATTTCTAGCGCTGAAAGCATTTCAACCCATAATAACCCAAAAATACATTCTTGTCAAAACAGACAACATGACAACAATGTATTATCTAAACAAACAAGGAGGGACACACTCGACACATTTGTGCCTCCTAACACAAAAAATATGGCATTGGGCGATTCACAACCACATTCGCCTAATAGCACAATTTATTCCAGGGATTCAGAACCAGTTGGCAGACAATCTCTCTCGAGATCACCAACAAACCCACGAATGGGAAATTCACCCCCAAATACTAAACAATTACTTTCAAATTTGGGGAACACCTCAAATAGATCTATTTGCAACAAAAGAAAACTCAAAATGCCAAAACTTCGCATCCAGGTACCCACAAGATCAATCCCAAGGCAATGCTCTATGGATGAACTGGTCAGGGATATTTGCGTACGCTTTTCCCCCTCTCCCTCCATATCTAGTAAACAGGTTGAGTCAAAACAAACTCAAACTCATACTAATAGCACCAACATGGGCAAGGCAACCTTGGTACACAACACTACTAGACCTTTCAGTAGTACCTCATGTCAAACTACCCAACAGACCAGATCTGTTAACACAACACAAACAACAGATCCGACATCCAAATCCAGCATCGTTGAATCTAGCAATTTGGCTCCTGAAATCCTAGAATTCGGGCACTTAGACCTCACACAGGAATGTATAGAGGTCATAAAACAAGCTAGAAAACCTACCACTAGACACTGCAAATAAGTGGAAAAGATTTGTTTATTACTGCCATAATTATCAAATCCAACCTTTACACGCATCTGCAAAAGAAATAGTAAGATACTTACTACATTTGCAAAAATCTAACCTAGCTTTCTCTTCCCTTAAAATACATTTTACGGCAATTTCTGCTTACCTGCAAATTACGCACTCAATTTCATTGTTTAGGATACCAGTCATAAAGGCGTTTATGGAAGGTCTAAAGAGAATTATACCACCAAGAACACCACCAGTTCCTTCATGGAACCTCAACATTGTCCTAACACGACTCATGGGTCCACTATTTGAGCCCATGCACTCTTGTGAAATGCAATACTTAACGTGGAAAGTTGCATTTTTAATTGCCATCACATCTCTAAGAAGAGTGAGTGAGATTCAAGCATTTACCATTCAAGAACCATTTATTCAAATACACAAAAATAAAGTTGTTCTACGGACCAATCCTAAATTTTTACCAAAAGTAATCTCACCGTTCCACCTAAATCAAACGGTAGAATTACCAGTGTTCTTCCCACAACCAGATTCGGTAGCCGAAAGAGCACTACATACATTAGACATTAAAAGAGCACTAATGTACTACATTGACAGAACAAAACTAATTCGAAAGACAAAACAATTATTTATCGCCTTTCAAAAACCTCATACAGGAAATCCAATTTCAAAACAAGGCATTGCTAGATGGATAGTTAAGTGCATTCAAACCTGCTATCTTAAAGCTAAAAGAGAACTGCCTATTACACCAAAGGCACACTCAACCAGAAAGAAAGGTGCTACCATGGCCTTTCTAGGAAATATTCCAATGAACGAAATATGTAAGGCAGGAACATGGTCTACGCCTCATACATTTACCAAGCACTACTGTGTAGATGTGCTAACTGCACAACAAGCAACAGTAGGTCAAGCTGTATTAAGAACATTATTTCAAACTACTTCAACTCCTACAGGCTGAACCACCGCTTTTGGGGAGATAACTGCTTACTAGTCTATGCACAGCATGTGTATCTGCAGCTACACATGCCATCGAACGGAAAATGTCACTCACCCAGTGTACATCTGTTCGTGGCATTAGTCGCTGCAGATTCACATGCGCCCACCCGCCTCCCCGGGAGCCTGTAGCCGTTTAGAAGTAGATCTTAAACATTTGTACATTTGTAAATATATTACTTAAAACTTTATTATGTACATACGCATTCACTCCATTGCATGGGCACTATTACTAGCATACACAACTCCTACCTCACCCTCTGCGGGCAAAACAATCTAAGATGGAGTCGACGCCCATGCGCAATGGAGTCGAAATGGGAGGAGTCCCCCGGTCTCGTGACTCGAAAAGACTTCTTCGAAGAAAAACAACTTGTAACACTCCGAGCCCAACACCAGATGGCGGACTGTGCACAGCATGTGAATCTGCATCGACTAATGCCACGAACAGATGTACACTGGGTAAGTGACATTTTCCATATATGTGTGTGTGTGTGTGTGTATATATATGTATGTGTGTGTGTGTGTGTGTATGTATGTATGTATATATATATATATATATATATTATAGTTCAATGGCATGTGTAGCTGCAGATACACATGCTATGCATTATTCCGCCATCTAGAGTTGGGCTCAGAGTGTTACAAGTTTTTCTTTGAAGAAGTCTTTTCAGAATCACAGGATCGAGTGACTCCTGCTCTCGGTCATGCTGCGCATGGGCATCGACTCTGTTGTTAGATTGTTTTCTTTCTGCTGTCTGGTTCGGGCGTGTTTCCTCTTGCTCCGATATTTTGAATCATAAACTTTAGAAAACTCCTTTATTCGTCAGTATTGTTTCGGTCACGTTTCCACCTAGCCTCAAGCCGATAGTACCGTCTGAAACAAAATTTCTCCTTCTGGGTGTGTGCGCCCGACTCTGGCCTGTTCGGGCCTACCATGTTGAAGCCTGATGGATCGGACTCCATTTGGATTTGGTCCCCGATGCCATGTAAAATTTCCCTACACAGACCAACACCTCGTATGTAATCTGTGTTTCTCCCGATCACAAAGAAGAAGATTGCAAAGGCCTGTTGATCGTTTCGATCCAAGAAGCCCCTGCGTGATTGGAGAGCCAGAAGATTAGAAATGGCGTCGAAGAGTACGGAACATCTCAACACCATGGAGGAGGAACAGGCGCAGACGGAGGTTTCCATCAGGGACACAGACTCTGAAGAAGAATCGGAAGAAGGTAGGCCTATCACTGCTGGTCAGCACGTGAGTACGTCTGCCCCTACACCCACTTATAAAAAAAAAATCCTCAAAGGCCTATGCTACACCACTGCCAGAGAGCCATGGTTCAACCCGAACAGACTCGTCGACTGATCTTCGGGTTTGGCGTCAAAAATGGGCACTCCTCTGTCGGTATTGGAGTCGAGTAAATCCATCAAGAGTTCTACTTCGACTCCGAGGAGTGAGGATGCTTGCTCAAGTCTGAAGTCTTGACGCCCTGCTTCGGAGTCAAAACATCTGGCTCTATTTTCGGGCTCGAAAAAACTACCATCTTCGGAGCCGAAAATCTTCTTATTCTGAAGATCAAGGACTTTCGAGACACCTTAAACCGAGCTCAAAATCATTGGATGAACAGTCTTATAGACCTTCTGATCATGTTTCTGAGGACACTGAGGTCCAACCTATCTGAAATTATGGATGAAAGACAATCAAGGGTTCACATCCATAAAGAGACTGGCAGAATAATTACTGTACCTCCTCTCCATACCAAGAGAAAGTTGGCCTTTCAAGAACAATTAGACACTGCTCCACCACCAGCAAAAATGTAGAAACCGAAGGAGAAGCCATTACCTACCCATACTTCTCCCCCTCATTCACCACAACTTTCTTTTTCGCCACCACCCACTAGCCCACCACCTTTGCCTTCACCAACTCATTCACAATATTGTGATACGGTTGATCCCTGGGATCTGCACACAACCTCTAGAAGAGGATTTTCTCTAACACCCTATCCTCCATGTACTCAAAATATCAATGCCTTCCAATACTACCTGGCATGATTAAACATGCAGATCATATATTCAGTGAGCCAGTCAAAGCTAGGGTAATAACACCACGCAGTGATAAAAAAATATATATAAACCTGCTCCTACAGACCCTGATTATATTACCCACCAAGTTCCTCCAGACTCAGTGGTAGTAAGTGCGGCAAGAAAGAGGGCTAATAGCTAGTCGTCAGGGGATGCTCCTCCCCCGACAAGGAGAGTAGAAAATTCGATGCTGCTGGCAAGAGGGTAGCGCCACAGGCTGCCAACCAATGGCAAATTGCAAACTCTCAAGCCTTGCTAGCAAGGTATGATAGAGCCCACTAGGATGAAATGCAGGAACTCCAACAACACCTCCCAAAGGAACACCAAAAAAGGGCACAAAAGATTGTGGAAGAGGGTCAGGCCATAAGCAACAATCACAGACGTCTGCCCTTGATGCTGCAGATACAGCAGCTAGACGCGTGAATACTGCCATCACTGTACACAGACATGCATGGCTTCGTTCCTCTGGTTTTAAACCAGAAATTCATCAGGCAGTGCTGAATATGCCTTTTAATAAAAAGCACCTGTTTGGCCCCGAAGTCGACACAGCCATAGAAAACCTGAGAAAACACTCGGACACTGCCAAAGCAATGGGAGCCTTATACACAACACCCTACAGAGGCTCCTTTTGCAGACAACAATTCAGAGGAGGATTTAAGCCGCAATCCACAGAACCTTCTACCTCCCAGGCAAAACAAGGGCAACAGCAGTACCAGAGAGGGGGTTTTAGAGGGTCTTATAGAGGCCAATACTTTAGAACCAGAGGCAAGTTCCAAACTTCAGAACAAGCCACTACCCCAACTAAACAGTGACTTATTTACCATTCCTCAACCTCACAAATCTCCTGTGGGCGGCAGACTACAGCAATTCCACTCCCATTGGCAAAATATCACCACAGACCAATGGGTATAGTCAATTCCCCGCAATGGTTATTGCCTAGAATTGATTTCTACTCATTCAAACATTCCTCCACGTTATCACAAGCTGTCCCCAGAAGCCAATGTTCTATTACAGCAAGAAGTACAATCGCTACTACTAAAACAGGCAATAGAATTGGTCCCACATTCTCAACAAGGAACAGGAGTATACTCACTATACTTCCTCATTCCCAAAAAGGATGGCACTCTCAGGCCCATCCTAGACCTCTGATCCCTAAGTCTATACATCCTGTCAGAACACTTTCACATGGTAACTCTGCAGGACGTCATCCCACTATTTCAAAAACAATATTACATGACTACATTAGACCTCAAAGATTCGTATTTCCATATACCCATCCATCCCGCTCACAGAAAATAACTAAGTTTGTGATAGTAAGAAAACATTATCTATTCAAAGTTCTACCATTCGGCATAACAGCTCCAAGGGTATTCACAAAAAGTCTAGCGGTAGTAGCATCCTACCTAAGAAGACAAGACATACATGTCTTTCCATATCTAGGCGATTGTATAAAATTGCTTAATTTTATTAGCCAATGTCAAAAACACACTCCATACATAATAGAGACCCTACATACACTAGGGTTCACTCTCAACGACCAAAAATCTCATTTTCAACCAGCACAGGTGAAACCTTACCTAGGTGCTATTCTCAATACGCAAAAAGCCTTAGCTTATCCAAATACACAAAGGGTACAAGCTTTTCAAAATCTCATACACAAATGCAGCCAAATCAACAATACACTGTAAGATTTATCATGAAACTTTTGGGAATGATGGCATCCTGCATAGCAATAGTACCTTATGCAAGACTAAACATGAGGACACTACAACAGTGCCTCTCACAGCAATGGTCTCAAGCACAGGGTCAATTGCAAGATCTAGTGTTAGACCGGCAAACGCACAAGTCCCTTCAATGGTGGAATCGCATGGCGGTCACTTCAAGACCCTGTGCCTCAGACCACAATAACAACGGATGCATCAATGACCGGTTGGGGAGCTCATCTCAACAACCTTACCATTCAAGGGGAATGGAATTCACAACAGCTAAATTATCACATTAACCATTTAGAATTCTTAGCTGTGTTCCTTGCCCCAAAAAGCATTTCAGCCGCTTCTCAAACACAAGGCTGTCTTGATTAAAAACAGACAATATGACAACCATGTATTACCTAAAGAAACAAGGCGGGACACATTCATCTCAACTGTCCCTTCTAGCCCAAACAATATGGAAATGGGCAATTCACAATCAAATTAATCTACTAGAAGAATACATCCCAGGAATCGACAATCAGCTAGCGGATCGCCTAAGCAGAACACATCAACAGATAAACGAATGGGAAATTCACTTAATCAGTACTTTTAAAAGTGGGGGACACCAGAAATAGACCTATTCACAAGCAAAAACACAAAATGCCAAAACTTCGCATCCAGACACCCACCCCTCTGTCCAAGGGCAAAGCTCTATGGATCAACTGGTCAGGGATATTTGTTTACGCTTTTCCCCCTCTCGCACTACTTCCATTTCTGGTCAACAAACTGCGTCAGACTTATCTCACCATAATACTCATAGCCCCAACGTGGGCACGACAACATTGGTACACAACACTCCTAGACCGGTCAGTAGTACCCCACTCTAAACTTCCAAACAGACCGGACTTGTTAACACAAAACAAAGGAAAAATCAGATATCCAAATCCCAGGGTTCTCAACTTAGCGATTTGGCTCCTGAAGTAATAGAATTTGGATACTTAAAACTTCCATTAGAATGCATGGAAGTTCTAAAACAAGCAAAAAATTAATCTCACTGCCACATCAGCATATTTACAAACTGTACAACATACCTCACATTAGAGTCCCAGTTATTAAAGCCTTCATGGAAGGACTAAAATGTATTATTCCACCCACAACACCACCTGTTCCTGCTTGGAACCTCAATATTGTACTCACCAGATTATTGGGCCCACCTTTTGAACCCATGCATTCATGTGCGATTCAATTCTTAACCTGGAAAGATGCTTTCCTAGTAGCTATTACTTAATTACGAAGAGTTTGTGAAATACAAGCACTCACTCTTGAAGAACCGTTTTTTCCAAGTACACAAACCTAAAGTTGTACTGAGAACCAATCCAAAATTTCTGCCAAAGGTGGTATCACCTTTTTTCACATAAACCAAACCGTGGAATTGCCAGTCTTGTTCGCACAGCCAGATTCAATTGTAGAAAGAGCCCTTCACACTCTTGACCTTAAAATAGCTCTTATGTACTATGTGGATAGAACAAAAGAATTCAGAAAAACAAAGCAGCTTTTCGTTGCTTTTCAAAAACCACATAAAGGGAATCCTATCTCTTAACAAGGATTAGCAAGATGGATTGTTAAATGTATACAAACATGTTACATTAAGGCAAAAAGACAACTTATAATCACACCTAAAGCACATTCCACTAGGAAAAAAGGTGCATCTATGGCATTTTTAGGAAACATACCAATGGCGGACATTTGTAAAGCTGCCACATGGTCTACACCACATACATTTACAAAGGATTATTGTGTAGATGTATTTTCAGAGCAACAGCTCAATGTAGGTCAAGCTGTCTTAAGAACATTATTTCAAACAACTCCAACTCCTAGAGGCTAGCCACTGCATTTTTTGGGGAGAGTAACTGCTTTCTAGTCTATGCATAGCATGTGTATCTGCAGCTACACATGCCATCGAACAGAAAATGTCACTTACCCAGTGTACATCTGTTCGTGGCATGTAGTGCTGCAGATTCACATGCACCCTCCCTGCTTCCCGGAAGCCTGTAGTTGGTGCAGTTTTTTATAATTTGTACATATGTATATACATTTGCATGGGCATCTATTTTTACGTACTATTTTAATAAAACATTTATATCACTACACTCTCACTCCTTCCTACACCCTTTTGTGGGAAAAATATCTAACAACGGAGTCAATGCCCATGCGTAGTATGACCGAGAGGAGGAGTCACTCGATCCCGTGACTCCGAAAAGACTTCTTCGAAGAAAAGCAACTTGTAACACTCCGAGCCCACACTAGATGGCAGAATAATGCATAGCATGTGAATCTGTAGCACTACATGCCACGAGCAGATTTACACTGGGTAAGTGACATTTTATATGTATATATATGTGTGTGTGTGTGTGTATGTGTGTGTGTGTGTGTGTGTGTGTGTGTGTATATATATATATATATATATATGTGCAACTTGTACAGCGCCTTGTATAGTGCCACTTTTATAGGGTTGTGTATATATGTACGTGTGTGTGCATGTATATATTTGTGTGTGTATGTATATGTGTGTATATGTGTATATATATCTCAATTGAAGTGTGGTGTTTTAAAGCCGATTTTCTTGTTGTCTTTCTTCCAGTCAATGAATAAGAAAATTGATATTATCAAGGGTATATTCGTGGCCTGCCGACACTCGGAAGCACGTTATATTGTTCGGTCAGTATCTTACAGCCTGGTCACTCCCCAAACAGCCCCCCTCCTTTCTCTGCCAACTTCTCTCTGCGCTTTATATGGCATTAAAATTGATTTACTCCCTTGTTAAGCTTTTAGTTAATCTGTTTTGCGTCTTTAGGTCTTTGGCTGGAAAGCTCCGGATTGGTCTTGCAGAGCAGTCTGTCTTGTCGGCTATTGCGCAGGCAGTGTGCGTCACTCCTCCAGGGCAAGGTAAACTCCGAATGATTCAGTATGTGACCTTTGATCTTAAAAGAAAATGTAAAGATGCCTCCTTATCATCTTGTTTAGAAGAGCCTCTTTTTGTGCCGATGTGTGAATGTTATGTTCTTCTTTTTTTTTTATTATTTTTTTTATTTATTATTATTTAACCCCTTAGCTGCTGGGCCTTTTCCCCCCCCAGTGCTGAGCCCTTTTTTGGCTATTTGGGGTAGTTTGCGCTTAGGGCTTCATAACTTTTTGTCCACATAAGCTAACCACGCCAAATTTGCGTCCTTTTTTTCCAACATACTAGGGATTCTAATGGTACCCAGAGTTTGTGGTTTCCCCTGGAGGAGACCAAGAAAATAGCCAAAATACAGTAAAAATTTAGTTTTTTCCAAAAAAATGGGAAAAAAGGGCTGCGAAGAAGGCTTGTGGTTTTTTCCCTGAAAATGCCATCAACAAAGGGTTTCTGGTGCTGAAATCACTAACTTGCCACCTTTCAGGAACGGGCAGACTTGAATCAGAAAACCACATTTTTCAACACAAATTTGGCATTTTACTGGGACATACCCCATTTTTACTATATTTGGTGCTTTCAGCCTGCTTCCAGTTAGTGACAGGAATGGGTGTGAAACCAATGCTGGATCCCGGAATGCTAAACATTTCTGAAAACTAGACAAAATTCTGAATTCAGCAAGGGGTCATTTGTGTAGATCCTACAAGGTTTTCCTACAGAAAATAACAGCTGAAATAAAAAAAAAATGAAATTGAGCTGAAAACAGCCATTTTTCTTTATGTTTTACTCTGTAACTTTTTCCTGCGATGTCAGATTTCTGAAAGCAATATACCGTTTTGTCTACTGGACTCTTCTGGTTGCGGGGATATAAAGGGCTTGTAGGTTCATCAAGAACCCTAGGTACCAGAGCCAATAAATGAGCTGCACCCTGCAGTTGGTTTTCATTCTATACTGGGTATACAGCAATTCATTTGCTGAAATATGAAGAGTGAAAAAGAGGTATCAAGAAAACCTTTGCATTTCCAAAATGGGATCAAGATAAGGTTTTGAGGAGCAGTGGTTATTTGCACATCGCTGAATTCCGAGGTGCCCATACTAGCATGTGAATTGCAGGGCTTTTCTCAAATAGACGTCTTTTTTACACACACTCTTATATTTGGAAGGAAAAATGTAGAGAAAGATAAGGGGCAATAACACTTGTTTTACTATTCTATGTTCCCCCAAGTCTCCCGATAAAAATGATACCTCACTTGTGTGGGTAGGCCTAGTGCCCGCGACAGGAAATGCCCCAAAACACAACATGGACACATCCTATTTTTTTTAATAGAAAACAGAGCTCCTTTTTTCCAAAGTGCCTACCTGTAGATTTTGGCCTCTAGCTCAGCCGGCACCTAGGGAAACCTACCAAACCATTTCTGAAAACTAGAGACCTAGGGGATTCCAAGGAGGGGTGACTTGCGGGGCTCGGACCAGGTTCTGTTACCCAGAATCCTTTGCAAACCTCAAAAAGTGGCTAAAAAAACAAGTTTTCCTCACATTTCGGTGACAGAAAGTTGTGGAATCTGAGAGGAGCCACAAATTTCCGACAGGCCGAATTTTGAACAACCTGTCATGATCTGGATGGTCCCGGGGCAATGCAGCAGAATTGTCATTGAAATGCAGCATGCGCTGCAGTAGCAAAAAACGATCTCTGCTCATGTATGGTGCGAAGATGGGAGTTACCCAAACCGTGCGAGTCGTCCAGTAGGACTGCAAGGTGGGTTTCTGTACTAACCCCATTTTGAGCGTAAGGCCCAAAAATATTTTCAACTCCGCCAGCGAAGTGGGTGTCCACTTGCGTGCTCTAGAACGGGGCCCTAGAGTGCCTCCTCGCTCCCTCAGAAATTGGTCTGCACGCAAATTTGTTTGCTGCACAACTTTCTGAAGAAAGTCAACATCCAAAAACAGATAGATGTAGTCGACTGGCAAAAAGTTAGCTGTATCGACTTTACATCCAGCATCACCAGTAAAAGGTGGAATTTGGGGCTGAACCAAACAGGGGGGCTGCCAAGAGAGCAGTCTCTGTGCTTGCGGCAGCAAGCACGTGCTCTCTGGGTTCGGCTAACCCAATGTGGTCCCACTGCCCAGAATGTGCTTGCGAAGGGACAGCACGGATGTCGTCATTGTCTCCTTCAGACTCACTGGAAGAGGTGTCAGATGGGACTCCGCCGACTGAAAAATCACTCCCAGAATCTGCCCCATTGTCCTCTCCCTCAGATGCTGTCTCAGTGTCTGCTGTCTCAGTCTCTGAGCCTACATCAGAACTGTCCTCCATAACCCGAGCTAGGGCTTGATCAGCAGTCATCCAACGAGACGCCATCTCTGCAACTGGCTAAACTGTCCCTCTAAATTACTAGCCTACGTAGAAGGCAGATAGTCACAAAATTGCGTGTGGGTATGTTTGTTGTGTACAACAGGAAATGTCGTCACCTTACCTTCGCTTCTTCTCCCATTCTGCAGATTTTCTGAAAACACTGAAAAAAAACAAAAAAATAATGTATTACTTCACCTTACCACACACCCTGTGCAACAGTCATTTTTGGTGCTCTGCCTCCCATTACCTCCTCTTCTAATTCCCTCAGTACTACCCAGCAAAAGTGCCACTCATATCTCCATAGTCCCCCTGGCATTACATTTGTTTTAAAGCGCAGGTAACGCTTGCCTTTACTAATCCACTCAGCTACTTTATGGCAACTGCCACTACAGAAAAGACATGCATGCATATATATATATATTGTGTGAACAAGATTCTCACCCCACTACACGAGGTTCAAATTGACATCTTTTATTGCAAGCAACAGCCACGTACGCGTTTCGACTCTCAAGGATTCTTGATCACAGTAAATGAGTCCCTCTTTTCTTTCAATGTTTAAAACATGTCAATTTGAACCTCGTGGAGTGCGGTGAGATTCTTGTTCACAAAATATTTTCGAGGTTGCTCTCCTCCATCACTGAGCACCGGCAGTGGAGTGCACTGCGCAACAGTCTTTTTAACCAATTTGTGTTGCATATATATATATATATATATATAAACAAAGTGGTTGAAGGGTTGCTGGGCGGCACACTCCACTGCCGGTGCCCAGTGACAGAGAAGACCAATCTAGAAATTATCTAATGCCGAAAAATTTCACCGCACTCCACGAAGTACAAATAAAAGTGTATTTTATTGCAGTCCATAACCACCAACGTGTTTCAACTCACCAAGGAGTCTTGATCACGGTCCTCGTGGAGTGCGGTGAAATTGTTCACCATTATAAAACACACACAAGAATAACAAGCATTTACAATGTAATGGGTCTCGCATCTGCTCGAGTTAGAGCTATTAGCGTTATAAACTCCTAACCCAACTTTTCTTGCCACATAAATTGATAATTGAAAGTTAAACTCTTTCACATAAGAGAGCCGATTCACAGCGCCACGGCCACCATGAGCATCATGTGAAGAGTTACACAAAAGGAAAAGAAGTTCGCTCGCAGTTAAACGTAACAGCAAAAGTGCAATTAGCCATGTACCTGGGGCGATGGCCAAGGCGGTAACAAAACCTCCCCAAGGAGGGACAAAGGTAAATCATTTTCCAATGTCATCAAAGGATTTTTGAAGGGCAAGCCCACGAACGAGTGGTAGTGATGGGCGTGAGGTGGGCGTTGTTAGAAGCCCAGATACACACCAACAAGTCAGAAAAGCAGCACATGGACGCTGCAATGCTTGTCCTGAAAAAAAAAATAAAAAAAAAATATATATATATATATATATATATATATATATATATGTGTGTGTATACATATATACACATATATATGAGAGAGAGAAAGAAAACACGACACTCATGTCACAAACCTTTTTTTTATACATGTGTGCTTGCCCTTGGCAAAGCACACATGTATAAAAAAAAAAAGAATTGGCCCCATTGATGGTCACCCTAAGGGCTGACCACCCCAAAAAATTTTTTTCTTTTTAGCCGCGCTGCGATCCACGGCCAGGAAACGGTGCCAGGGAGGCATCGATGGAAAGGGGAGAGCCTCCCCTTTCCATCGATGCCTCCCTGGCATCTGGGGAGGCCGTTTTGGCCTTTTTTTCCCCACCGGAGAAAGAGAGAACGCTTACCTGCTTCTCTCCTTCTCCGGTGGGGAAAAACTGTGACGTCAGCGCGCCTCGCGGCGCGCTGACGTCATAAGGGGGCAGGAGGGGGTTGGGATGGAGACGCGGAAGCTCTTCCGCATCTCCTACGGTCCAAAAAAAATAAATAATAATCCTCCGGTGCATTGCACCGGAGGATTTTTAACCCCCTCCCTGGTGTCGCCCACTGGTCGTGACCCGCACCAGGGAGGGTGTGTGGGCGTCGGCCAGTGGCCGACGCCCGCACCAAAGGGGTTAATTATTTCGCCTTTCTCTATTGGAATGACGAATATGATAAAATTTGAAGAGGTGCCATTGTGGTGACTAAAATGGTAGGTGGAAGGAGGGAACACAACATATTGGAATAACTGGACATAATGTAATTTTGAATAGCTCCTTAAATGGATCTATAGATAGACGTACTCCATACAGTCTAAGCATTAAATGACATTCCTGCTTTTCATTTGTCTGATGCGTCCTTGTCTTCCCTGCCGTCGTGCAATATATGCCAGTTCTCCTTGATTTGGGTACTCATTTCTTGGACTACGTCACATAGAGTAGCTTTGAGACTAGAATACCCATGCCATTTTAACAATTTATTTTTCTTCGTAGTGTTTGGCATATTTTGTCCTTTCGTTATTGTTTATTCCTCTTTGATGTTGAGAATATTTAAAGCTTTCCGCTTCATTAATTCAGAATCAAAATGTATACTGAGACTGCTTTGCTTTCTCCATTTTGAGGCTGTGCTCGATTCACAACCTTGCCATAGTTACTTGCTGTGGGGGGGAGGACATTTACAGTCTCAAACATTTTAAAGCTTCCGTAGATCTTTGATTCCTGAGGATTTTTTTTTTCTCTCCAATGAAGAGCAATGCTTCCGGAGCTCTGATAGACTGGCAGCATTTTTTTTTTCATTAATAGACCGTAGCATGAAAGCTAGAAAGAAGGTAAAAGGCAAGACTATTAACTCACATCTTAAATCTGCTTATGTTGTGGAATGAAAAGTGTTGACATACATTGAAGGATTAGTCCCAGATGGTGCTTTTAGTGAGCACCCAATGATCAGCAAGTGTTTCGAATGTAAGGTAACACGCAAATCAATGAAAATAACGTCATAGTCTAGGGTTTGTACAGAGCACTATGAATGTTTAATGTTGTAGCACAGTGTCATTACACCACACAATATGCCATTAAAGCAATGGGTCCATCACTTTCACTGAACTCATTCCAGTGTAAACTTTGTCTACCTTCACCCACAGCCTCCCACCCCCAGATTAGATGCTTTCAAGATGCAAACAAGACCAGTTGGTGGATTAACAGGCATTTGAATGTTTTGTTTTTATCTTTGTTGATCTGTTTTTCATTATTTTTTCAGGTGTTTTACTACGATTGGTTATTTACAGGTTTGGGTAGATTCAGTGGTTCTCCAATTGTTTTGCTCCCTTTCTTAGTATTGTAATTGTATTTTAATAGTATTTATATAGCACTTACTACCCCTGACGAGGCGTCAAAGCACTTTTCAGTGAGTAGCAAGCTACTCCGGAACCCAAAAGGAATTGGTGGTGGATTAGTATAGGAAAATATGAGTACAGTTGTATTTTGAGTTAATTTGAGCCGCGGATATGTGAGTTTGTTCGTTGGTTTGACTGGAGTAATGGAGGGGTAGAAGAGGGAGGAGTCCAGAAGTGTTCATTGGGAGTTTATAATAATAGGATGAGGCTTGGGATGAGTGAAGGTGGGATGCAGGAGGGAAGAGTCTGTGGAAAGGGTTAGGGAGATCATAGTAGCAGGAGGGCTTTTGGATGAGTCAAAGGTTAGATAAATGAGGGAGAGTTTAGTAGGGTTGTTTGGGCGATCATGGCAGTAAACTGAGGTTTGGGTGAGCTAGATGTGGAAGAGGAGGGAAGAGTTTAGGCAGTGTTATTTAGGAGCTGAAAGTAGGAGAATGGGTTTGGGATGAGTCAGAGTGGGGATGGAGGATTGATAGAGGCATGACATATGGTGATGGGTAGACAAAGTGAAGCTTACAATAGTAAAAATACATTTATTATATTTATAATTTTATTATGTATACACTTTTTGGTCATTTATTTTTATTTAATTTATTCATTATTTGAATTTTATAGATTTTATTTTTATTAAATTTGTGTCTAGTACAGTAGGACTAGAGTAATAAATATGTAAATACATAGTAAGGGAATATATGTTCAATGAATATAATAATGGGTATAATATGAGAAGAAAAGTAGGATTGTATAAACAGACTTTAATGATTTGTAATATTTGAAGTAAAGTGTACTTTTCTAACATTTATTTATCTTTACTCAATTTCTGAATAGCCAAATGCTTATGATGATAACATTTGATCAATGTGATATTAATGAGAGGAGGGATTCATAAGTATCTAATATAACAACTAATCTGGGACCCATGAACATGTTAAGCATAGAATAGCACACACACACAAATATATATATATATATATATATATATATATATATAAAACGTGAGTAAATATACATTAGTGAAACTGGTTTGAAGAGTATGTGTGTAATTTATTGTTATGACCTAGTAGCGATACATATTTCCTAAAGCACCTATAGATATCTAGAATATACACATAATCAGATTAACAATTTTATCAACACAGGCATATGTAGTCCATAGCTGTTTGAATATGGTGGTTATGAAGGAAATTCTTCTGAAGACAAGCTATTTATCTGTGGATCTTATATTTGGGATAATGAATTCCATAGTTTGGCTGCTTGAACGGAGAAGGCTGTACCACCTATAGCCTTTTTCTTGTATGGTGGTGTTCTAAGGTGGGGTGCCAATCTTGAGCAGAGGTTTCTTTGTTGAATGTATTTGGTTTCTGATAAAAAGTGGTCCTGTTCAATGTATAGCTTTGTGGGTGATAAAAAGCAGCTTGAAGGTGCATGTTCTGGCACTGGGAAACCAGTGTAGTGCTCTCAAGACAGGTGATATGTGAGCTTGTGGCATTACATGTAATAGTAGCCTGGTAGCGGAGTTCTGAATACGTTGTAGTTTTTTCATATTAGATAGAAATGATCCATGGTAGAGGCCAATGACATAATCCCGTTTGGATAGTACAAGTCAGCACCTTGTGTGGAAATCTGAGGTTGGGGAAGATGCGTTGTAGAGTCTTCAAGGTGATGAAGCTTGTTCGTGCTAATTTGTCCACTTGGGCATTCATTGTTAACTTGGAGTCCATGGTAATTCCAAGATTTTTAACTTCCTCGGATAATTGAGGCGGTGGTCCGAGATGGTCAGGCCAGGTGCACGGTGGGTCATAATTTTCCAGTCCCCACATAGTAGTATTTCTGTTTTGGAGGCGTTTAGTTTGAGATGGCTCCCAAGTAATCCACTGATCAATGGCTCTGAGGCAACTGAAGATTTGTGAGTTTTCAATGTTTTTGGGGCATTCTAATTTAAGTAGTATTTGTGTGTCATCTACATAGTTGTAGCTTGCGAGTTGAAAATCATTGATCAGTTCTAGTAATTATATCATGTAGATGTTGAAAAGCAAAGGTGAGATGATTGATCCTTGGGGGACCCCTGCTTTTGTGAGGCAGGGTTTGAACAAGAAGGGGGGAGAATAGATATTAGTTAATTTTTGAAGGTAGGATTTAATCCATTCAAGAGCTGTCCCTTCTATGCCGGCTTCGTGGAGTCTTTAATTAGGGTGTCATGGACAACCGTATCAAAGGCAGCAGAGAGGTCCAAGAGAAGTAGTGCAGCAACTCCATTGCGGTTGACTGTTTTTAGAATAATCCCAGATTGCTATGATGGCTGATTCAGTGCCTCTTCCTGAGCGGAATCCAGTTTGGTAGTCAAAGTATGGGCGAATGCTGCTCTTTCTGTCAGTTTGCCCAGGAAAGGTCCATTTGTGATTGGTCTGTAGTTGTTGGGGTCCTGCGGGTCTAGGTTTGTTTTCTTTAATAACGGTCATGTGTGTGCTTTTTTCAGGTCTACAGGAAAAGTTCCTGTAGTTAAAGAGTTGTTGATTCTTCTTACAGGTGTGGCAGCAGAAGTAGATAAAATAATGTTCTTGAAGATGTGTGGTGGGCAAGGGTCAGAAGGGCAACCGGAAAGTCTGCTTGCATTGACCATATCCATAAATTCACCTTGTGATATTTGTTTGAAGGACTGTAGAGGCTGGGTTGGTTTATTCTTAGAGGGTATTTTAGGAAAGGGGTTGGTGCTGATAGTTTTCTTTGGTTTTAAATAGGAGACCAATGTGTTTGCCTTGGTTGTGTAATGAGTTGCCAGTTTGTGAAATCTTGAGTAGTGGGATGACTTCCTTCCATGCATTCAGGTTTTCGAAATTCATTGAGAATTTTATAAAATTCTTGCAGATTTAGCATTTTGAATTCTGTCTTAGTAGTACCTTTTTTTTTTTAATTTTTTTTTTTTTAGCTTTTTTGATTATACAAGTCATCATTCTGTTAAGTTTGTGTAGCTGCAGTTTGTCTTGAATGTTGTATTGTTTTGAACCAGGTCTGCTGCAACTTTCTGATTTGTTGCTTTATCTTAAGTTCTGTGTTTCTCCAAGGTGTTGGTTTTCTTTTGTCCTGTTTCGTTTTTCTGAGTGGTATTAGGATATCAAAAGCTTCCTGTAGCCACTCAAAGCTTTGGAACAGAAGTAATTGTATCTAGATCTGTGACTGTTAGTTGTGTTTCTAAGTCATCAAAATTGAGTTTGCTCCAAGGTCAATAGGTGCATGTATGTAGGTAGTTGTGGGGTGTGTTGACTTGTTGTGTTTTATGTCGGAAAGTTATCAAATGGTGGTCTGACCATGTGATTGGTGTGATGCTATGAACTGTAACTAGTTCAGGCTTAGCAAAAATGACATCTAGGATGTGTCCAGCGATGTGTGTGGGATTGTGTACGATCTGATGTAGGTTTGATGCGACTAGGCTAGGGGTGATAGCTTTTGGATGGGGCATATTGGGTTTGTCAAACCAAATGTTTAGGTTCCCAAGAATCCATAGGTTTGAGTATAATGTTATAAGGTTTGAGACTGTATCTAGAAAAGGGTCTGGGAATGTTGAGTTGTTAGGTGGAGGTCTGTAAAGGAGGAGAGAGTTACAGGAGGAAGTTGGAGTAGGGTGGCATCTGGTGAGGAGGGCTTCACAACCTTGTATGGAAATGACTGTTTTACTGAGATTTTTTGCTTGTTTGAATATAATAGCTAGTCCACCCCCTCTCCTGCCTATACGGTTTTGTGTGATGGTTTGATAGTCTGGAGGAAGGGCTTCATGCAACACTGGGGCCATGTCCTCTCCCAACCATGATTCGGTTATGAATAGTAAGTCAGGTTGTGTCTGTGAGCAGGTCGTAGATGTGGTGCTTGTTTTTTTTAGAGTGACCTAGCATTTATGAGCTGGCAGTTTAGAAAAAGTTAGTGGTGGTGCTTCCTTTAGGAGAAGGGTGAGCAGTATATTTAGAGCTTGTAGCAGGTGTTTTAGTTGCGATAACTGTGTAAGGGTCACAATAGTCTTGTTTTTCAATATAGTGTTCTTCTTCCAGCAGGCTTAGGAGGCATTTTGTTGGGTCTTTGTGTGTGGGTGGTGGACTTAGTGGCTGAGAGAGACATCAAGAGTACTTTTTTTTGTAGGGTAGCCTTATGTAATAGTAAAGGGGTTGCAAAGTTGTTACGAGTGGCATGTTTATTTTGTTTGTGTCTGTTTAGTGTGGAAGGAGTATGGGTTAGGGGCGGTAGAGGAGCATGTGGATCATTATGTAAGGCTCTAAATTGTGCAATGGATGATAGGTGGGTGAATGAATGTTGCTGTGTTGAAGTGCTTGTGGTAGATGTTTGTGAAGAGTGAGAATGTAGGGTAAAGATTGGTCAGAATTTGTATTTGTGTAGTCATGGGAGTGGGTGTGACGATAAGTATAATGAAAGTTTGTGTTGATTTGTGTGTGGTCTGTATTGTTTTTGTGGAATAGTGAGAGGGTATATTGATGTAGTGATTTTCTGTGAGCCATTTGTATGTGAGTTAGTGCTTGTGAGTGGAACTAGAGTATGGCAGAGGGTGTTGATGTGTTTTGGAGAGAAGTGTATGAGGTGTGTAAGAGGGGACAGATGTGTGTCAGGGGTGATTGTGTTAGTTGTGATGACTGGAAGAGGTAATATGTGTGGCTGAGTGTGAGGATTGTATGGTTGTGTGTAATTGGTGAAGAGAGGGGAAGGGCGTTTGTTGATGGTGTGTTGGAAGGCTGGGTTTAGGTATTGTCATGATGAAAGGGGGTCTGTGTTGAGCAAATAGAGGATAGTGCTGTTGGGTTGTATGAACAGGCAGTGTGTATCTGGATGGCTGAAAGTAATGTATAATGTGGTTTTGTGTTGTGTGTTGTGTGGGCGATGGCAGGTTGTGTTAGTGGGAGTGGACACAGTAGTGTTTGCTGTGAGAATGAAGGTGTTTTGCTGTTGTAGCTGTGGTGGATATGTGTATAGGTGTTGTATATGGGGTATTGTGTTGGATCATTAAACATTGCAATCTGTATGTGGTCCTGTTGCGATGCAGGAGTTTGATGTCTTTGCAGATAATGTGTTTGCATGTTGATGGATGTGTAGGGAGTAAGTTCCTTTCTGATAAATGGGAAATTGGGCAGCATTTCTGGCCCTAGGCCCTACGCCCTACCAGTCCCGAACAGGCCCAAACAGGAAGCAACCCTTGTCCTCTCTGCCCTTAGTCTCAATGCCCTGGCTGAGACGCCCTGAGGCCTAAGCTTAAATAGCCCTACTGGCCAATTGAATCCTAGTCCTAACCAATTAGATTTGTAACCCCAAATCGCAAACCAATGGGAGACCCAACCCTAATCGCCAATCATACCCCTAATCCTGACAACCAATCACAACCCCAACCCTAATAACCAGAAAACAATCGGAATCTCAACCCTTCTTCCAATCGGACCTAACCCTAATAAACAGGAACCAATCAGAATCTCAACTTTACTACCAATCGCAAACCCAACCCTAATCCCTAAGCCAATAGAAATACCAGCCCCAACAACCTATCACAGCACCACATGCAACAACCAATAGAAACTTATATAAGGGCCAAGTTAACCGAAGCCCAGTCCCTGTGGGAAGGTAGGAGGGAGCTGCTGCTCTATTCAGAATCTCCTTTGATACAGGCAGGCTGAATCCACACTTCTAAGCTACCAGGATATACTTTCCAGGTAAGGGAGAGATTGTAAAAAAAAAAAAAAAAACTCTGAAATACTGCTTGTTGCACACTCTGAAATGTGGCTTTTTCAAGGCAAAAACAGGGGATGCAGACAGTTTCTAAACACAATTTAAATCCCAGAAACAGATGAAGCAGTCTCCTAAACGCATTCTGGATAGCCACTGAAATGAATGTAGCTTTTTTACTTAAATAAAAAAATAAAAAGGGGGGGCAGGGGAGCGGAGGGGTGGGTCCTTTATGCAGTCTTGTGCCACAAACTAGGAGGGAAATTTCAAACAGTCACGGCTAAAAAATAAATAAAAAAAAACAGCACTTTAAAAGGACAAGCTGCCTGAAACAGAGTCTACAATAAACAGACACGGGTAGCAGCAGAAAACACTTTTAAACTTAGTAGAAAAGTGTAGATATTCTGGGACAGGAGGCTGGGCGGGCTCTCTGGTAAAGAGATGAGACCGGGCAGGGAGTGAAGTGAACTTTCCCTGTTAGCTTTTTCCAGCATCTGGGAGCTGTCTAGCTGGATGGGCGTATTCTTCAAAAAGAGCTGTGTAGACCAGCATCCACTTGTACCCTACGTCCTACCTACTGCTGCCTGAGGTTATCTGAGTAATAGTCCCCCCCCCCTTCCCAAAAAAAAGTATGTTAAATTGTCCTTAGATCTATATCAAGATTGCGGCATAACCAACGAGCCAACCTCTGTTCAGCCTCCAATTCCATTATACACCCCTGCTAAAGGACATGTTGGCCATTTATATTTATTCTCCCTACTCTTCCCAGTGACTAAGTTCGTGATCTCTAGTTGCCTGCAGTGCACATGTATGCTTTTTGTCCAGCATTTGTGATAAAGTATTCTTTCCAGGATTTGACACTTTGAGCTCTGCATTATTGAGACTAGCAGTTATTGGCAAAACTAGAGGTTGCACAGATTTTTCATCCCGATGTTAGGTTAGTGAGTACTTTTTTGTGTCTTGGGGTCAGTGTTTATATACAAAGCAAAATGCAATTTTTTTTCCTAATCGTAGCATTTAAAAAAGTTACAAATGTTTTTAGTATGGGTACTGGCATGCTTGTCCTCCTCAGAAACATCTTAATAAGCAGAGTAGTAACCAAGTTGGGATAAAAAAACTTTCAAGAAATGCACATTAAGACGTGCCTAGGAAATGTCGACGTGGAGAGATTGTTCCAATCCTGGAACTCCCAGATCCTAGAGTCCACCACTTTCTCGTGCTTCGCATTTCAAGGAGTGATTTAGAAGCTTGTTTAACAAACTGAAAATTGTTGGAGGGTGAAGTCCTCCACAATTAGTTTATTACGACTCATTTTAGAGGATTTATTTTAGAGTCTTAATTGGGCTTCTCCCTTCTCTGTAGAGTTTCCCCCTGAAGTGGTGGATGCTGGCAAGGGAAAGTCTACGGAAGCCCGCAAGGCCTGGATAGAGGAGAGAGCCATGATCCTGAAACAGACCTTCTGGTAAGTAATCTCAATTCAATGTTTACAAACGGGCACTTTTGGCAACAGTATTTTAACTAATGGTAGCAATTCACATCATTAACGTTTATCCCTAAACTTGCTCCATTCATAAATGTATTTTTTTTATATTTTTTTTTTTATATTCAGACAGAGGTCATTACAGTGTAAAGTCATGTTAAATATTTAACAATATGTACTTGCTCTATATGCACAGGGTTGCTGTAAATCTCCAGTCTAAATTTCATCCAGACCGCATAGCCTCGCTTATCTCCTCTCTTGTCTAGTAACATACATCTTCATAAAATACTTGTATAGGCAGCAACCATGCACACAGAAGAACTGAAGTGACTGCACACATCGACACAATAAGGGAAATGGAATAGTGTATAGACATAGAAGGCATGCTAAATATAAGATTGACAGGGGTTTCAGCTGTTAAATACTTGGCTTAGTTTAAGCCTAGTTTCACTAGTTTAGGGATCTCCTCTTCAACCCCTTTGCTGCCAGGCCTTTTCCCATCCTGTGCGAGCGTTTTTTTGGCTATTTGGGGCAGTTCGCGCTTAGTCCCTCATAACTTTTTGTTCACATAAGCTACCCACGCCAAATTGGCGTCCTTTTTTTCCAACATCCTAGGGATTCTAGAGGTACCCAGACTTTATGGGTTCCCCTGAAGGAGACCAAGAAATTAGCCAAAATACAGTGAAAACTTAGTTTTTTAAAAAAAAAATAGGAAAAGGGCTGAAGAAGAATGCTCGTGGTTTTTCCCCTGAAAATGGCATCAACAAAGGGTTTGCGGTGGTAAGATCACCATCTTCCCAGCTTTCAGGAATAGGAATTGGAAAACCCCATTTTTCAACACAATTTTGACATTTTACTGGGACATACCCCATTTTTACTATTTTTTTTTTGTGCTCATCAGGCTCCTGCCAGTTAGTGACCGAAATGGGTGAGAAACCAATGTTGGATCCCAGGAAGCTAAACCTTTCTGAAAAGTAGACAAAATTCTGAATTCAGCAAGGGGTCATTTGTGTAGATCCTACAAGTGTTTCCTACAGAAAATAACAGCTGAATGTCACATTTTTGAAAGCAATATACTGTCAGGTCAGCGGGACTCTTCTGGTTGTGGGGATATATAGGGCAAGAACCCTAGGTACCCAGAGCCAATACATGAGCTGCACCTTGCAATGGGTTTTCATTCTAGACCGGGTATACAGCAATTCATTTGCTGAAATATAAAAAGTTAAAAATAGGTATCAAGAAAACCTTTGTATTTCCAAAATGGCCACAAGATAAGGTGTTGAGAAGCAGTGGTTATTTGCACATCTCTGAATTTTGGGGTGCCCATACTAGCATGTGAATTACAGAGCATTTCTCAAATAGTCGTCTTTCTTACATCTGGAAGGAAAAAATTTGGAGAAAGACAAGGGGCAATAACACTTGTTTTGCTATTCTGTGTTCCCCTGTGTCTCCCGATAAAAATGGTACCTCACTTGCGTGGATAGGCCTAGCGCCCGCGACAGGAACTGCCCCAAAACACAACGTGAACACATCACATTTTCACAAAGAAAACCGAGCTGTGTTTTGCAAAGTGCCTAGCTGTGGATTTTGGCCTGTAGCTCAGCTGGCACCTAGGGAAACCTAGCAACCTGCGCAGTTTTGAAAACTAGACACCTAGGGGAATCCAAGATGGAGTGACTTTTAGGACTCTGGCCAGGTTCTGTTACCCAGAATCCTTTGCAAACCTCAAAATTTAGCCCAAAAAACACTTTTTCCTCGCATTTCGGTGACAGAAAGTGCTGGAATCTGAGAGGAGCCACAAATTTCCTTCCACCCAGCATTCCCCCAAGCCTCCCGATAAAAATGATACCTCACTTGTGTGGGTAGGCCTAGGGCCCACAAAAGGAAATGGCCCAAAACACAACGTGGACACATCACATTTTTCCACAGAAAACAGAGGTGTTTTTTAAAAGGGCCTACCTGTGGATTTTGGCCTTTAGCTCAGCTGGCACCTGGGGAAACCTAGCAAACCAGCACATTTTTGAAAACCAGACACCTAGGGGAATCCAAGATGGGGTGACTTGTGGGGCTCTGACCAGGTTCTGTTACCCAGAATCCTTTGCAAATCTCAAAAGGTGGCCCAAAAAACACTTTTTTTTCCTCATTTCGGTGAGAAAGTTCTGGAATCTGAGAGGAGCTACAAATTTCCTTCCACCCAGCCTTTCCCCAAGTCTCCCGATAAAAATGGTACCTCACTTGTGTTGGGTAGGCCTAGCGCCCGCGAAAGGAAATGCCCCAAAACACTATCTGGACACACAAAAATTATCAAACACAAAACTACCTGTTTTTGTGGGGGGGCACCTGTGTTTTTGGTCCTGGGCTCAGCAGCCTTCTAGGGAAACCTACTAAACCCAGACATTTCTGAAAACTAGACACCCGAGGGAGTCCAGTGAGGTGTGACTTGCGTGGATCCCCCAATGTTTTCTTACCCAGAATCCTTAGCAAACCTCAAATTTAGCTAAAAAATCAAGTTTTCCCACATTTCTGTGTGGGATCACCGCACTGGGACACATTTCATACCACCCAATGTTCCCCTCAGTCTCCCGGTAAAAATGATACCTCATTTGTGTAGGTGGGCCAAGTGGTTGTGAAAGGGAGGAGCCAAAAACATGTCGATATTGAGGGTGAACCAAAGGGGGTCCAAAAGGGCAGTTTGCAAAAAAACATTTTTAGGCTGACAAGTGCAGCAACATTTTTTATCGTTAGAGATGAGACAATGCTGGGTGTTAGGAATTTTGTGGATTCCCGCAGATTCCAGAAGGTTCCATCACAAAAACATGGGAAAAATATGTGATTTCCAGCAAAGTTGGAGGTTTGCAGGGGATTGTGGGTACAAAAATGGTGCGGGGTGCATGTGAAACACATCACCCTGGAATCACCCAGATGTTTAGTTTTCAGATGTGTCTAGGTCTTGTGGATTTTTCTACATGGCAGCGTCCCAAAGTCCATCAAGTGCAGCCCTCACCATTCCAAGTGGGACGATTTTGAGTAAGCCAAGCTCTCATGGCCCAAATGTAAAACTAAAACCCAAAATAATCAAATGTCTTCTTGCTTGCTGTGGTATAAGATATTTTAGAGTGCGGGGGAGAGTTGAAAGACTGTTACCCCCTTCAGTTGAGGTGGGGGCGTAACCAGGCCCATACTGGTTGGTAGCCACCACCCTAATAATTATTATTATTATTATTATTTTTTTTTTTTTAAATTCCCTGGCATCTAGTTGACTTTATGCCCCCCCTGGGGTGTGGATCAGGTGGTAATTGCCCCATCTGCCAGCTGGTGGGTAGAACAACTTTGTCCCCATTTATTTGGGGTGGGGGTATGGCCATACCCCCACCCTCTTATTTTTTGGGGAAAAAAACTTCCCTGGCCTCAGGTGGGCTTTCTGCCCCCCCTTGGGGGCAGATGGGCCTTCCAAATATAGGCCCATATGCCCCCAATGGGGGCAGGTATGGCCAACAGTAATGTGCCCCCAAGGGGAGCGACCCTCACACAAAGGGCTGCCCCCCAAAGAAAACACACGCATACACACACCAATCCCTGGTGCCTAAGTGGTTTCTGCCCCCATGGGGGCAGATTGGCCTAACAAAAAATTGGCCGATCTGCCCCCAAGGGGGTCAGAAATGGTCTAAATACAATTTGCCCCCCAGGGGAGCGACTCTTGACTAAGGGGCCGCTCCCCATCTCTAAAACACAAAAGAAAAAAAAAATTATCCCTGGCGCCTAGAGGCTTCTGCCCCCCCCCCCCCACCCCCCTTGGGCAGATCGGCCTAATAACAATAGGACTAAAATAAATTTGCCCCCCTGCACGGGGCCGATCTCCCTGGTGTCTAGTGGTTTCTGTCCCCCTTGGGGGCAGATTGGCCTCATAAAATAGGCCAATCTGCCCCCAAGTTGGGCAGAAATGGCCTAAATATGATTTGCCCCCTAGGGAAGCGACCCTTGCCTAATGGGTCGCTCCCCATCTCTAAAAAAACAAACAAACAAAAAAATCCCCGGTGCCTAGTGGTTTTTGCCCCCCCTTGGGGGCAGAAATGGCCTAAAATAAATTTGCCCTCCCTCACCCCCCTGGGGAGTGACCCTTGCCTAAGGGGTCGCTCCCCTTGCCTGAAATTCACAGGGGAAAAAAAAAAACCTCCATGGTGTCTAGTGGTTTCTGCCCCCAGCCTAAATACTGCTGACCAGTGCTAAAGTACAAGTGCTCCTGTGTAAAATGTATGTGTAATGATTGGCATATTTGACTTACGAGTAAGTCCCTAGGAAAGCTGGCTAGAGGTGCCCAGGGCCTATAAATCAAATGCTGCTAGTGGGCCTGCAGCACTGGTTGTGCCACCCACAGTAGTAGCCCTGTAAACAAGTCTCAGGCTTGCCACTGCAGTGTCTGTGTGCAGTTTTTAACCTCCCAGTTCGACCTGGCAAGTGTACCCACTTGCCACACCCAAACCTTTCCTTTTTATACATGTAAGGCACCCATAAGGTAGGCCCTAGGTAGGCCCATGGGCAGGGTGCAGTCTATGTTAAAGTTGGGACATGTACTGGTGTGTTTTACATGTCATAACAGTAAAATACTGCTAAATTCGGTTTTCACTGTTGATGGGGATTGCCTTTGCAGATTCCCTTAGGAAGCAGATAGAAATCTGGAGTTTGGTTTCTCTGAATTCACAATTTAAAAAAATGTATATTTAAAAATACATCTTTTGGTAAAGTTGTTTTTTGAATTGTTGGTTTGAAAATGCTACTTTTAGGAAGTGGGCATTTTTCTGCCTAAACCATTCTGTGACTCTGCCTGTTTGTGGTTTTCCCTGTTTGGGTGAGACTGACAGTCGGCCTGCTTGTGAATTTCCTCTCGATAGTGAGACAAAGGGAGCTGGGATGTAGGCTTCATATCCTGATGGGCCGTCTGACTTAGAGCAGAGGGAGGAGTGGTCACTCATACCTGAATGGGCTGTGTCTGACCTCACACAATAGTCTCCAACCCCATGGTGTGTGTCTGGGGCCTGGCCTGGGCAAGGCAGGATCTGGTGAACAACAGAGACTTTCTTTTGAAGTTTGCCTACTTAAAAGGTAGAAAGAGGTGTATTTAGTGGATCCCAAACCCCACATTTTGAGATTACTTCTGGGATCAAGAGGAACCTCTGCCAAGGAGAAGAGCTGGAGGAGTACTGCCCCTTTGCCTGTGACTGTGCTTTGCTGTGTTGGCCTGCATTTGCTGCTTCTGCCTGAAAGAGGACAAAGGCTGGACTTGGTTGTGCATTCCTACTTGTGAAGAATATTAAGGGCTTGAGCTGAGCTTGCCTTCTGTTTTGAAGTCTCAGGGCCATCAAAGACTTCCCCTAGCAGCACCTGGACTCTCTGCTGAGACTCCTACCCTGCCAAGTGGTGCTCCATCCAGTCCCTGGTCCCTTGAAAGGTGAAGGTGGTGGAAAAGGACTGAAAATCCACACACAACGCCGTGCTGGGAAACTTTTGACGCACCATCTGCAACAGGACTGATAAACGACACGCCACAGGCTTCACGACTAAAGTCAACCCTCCACCTGCATTGCAGCTGGAGAAACGATGTTCAACACTCACTTGCGGCTGCTGATGACTCAAACCCCATACAGTGCGGTTTTCTAACACCATGCGACTGGATTTTCCATGCATCGTCCCTGGGTGTCAAAATCATCCCGACTCTGTGCGGATCTGAGGTGCCCTGTCTGGAAATCAATGCATCACTCTTTTGCGAGGGAGAAAAACTACGCATCGCCGATCCGACCAGAGAAGAAACGCGCACGGCCTCCCTTGCGGGGAAGGAATCGACACATCGCTGTCTTTTCCGACTCACGCTCGCCCGTCCGTGTGGCTTTATTTTTTGATACAAACTAGGTATCTTGTGCAAAATCTTCTTTTCCATTGTTTTCTATGGAGTAAGACTCTTAATCCTTTGAAAATTCATATTTTAACTTGTGTATTCTGGATTTTTATCATTTTGGTCTTGTTTTATTTAGTTAAATAGTACCCATTTTTCTAAACTGGTGTTGTGTCCATTTTGTAGTGTTTCACTATAATACTGTGTGTGTTGGTACAAATACTTTACACATTCCTTCTGAGTTAAGCCTGCCTGCTTGTGCCAAGCTACCAAGGGGGATGAGTGGGGGTTAACTAGGTCTGTCTCTCCTTTGTCCTGACTTGAGTGGGGTTCCTTGCTTGGACAGGGGGGTAACCGGATGGCCAACCAAAGATCTAATTTCTAACAAAAGTAAACATTTTTTGGCCACTGTAACATGCATTGCCAAAGCAATCCTGGCACTGAATGGAGCTACTTTGCCGATACATGTGCTCTTTGTGAAAGAAGAGAATGCCATCACTCAGTGCCAGTGGCTGAAGTGGGTTGACCTGTGCTGTAGTCGCTGGAAAAAACATGAATGACACTACAGCAGACCAACGAATAAAGAATCCTGACTGAAAGCCCAGTAATGTTACCTACATGATATGTATAATTTTTGTAAAAGCTAAGTGTCTGATTTAGATTTGAAAATGGGATTACTCCCTCACAAACCTGACAGATATCCCATCCACCTTATTGTGATTACATTATATCCTATGAAAATCGTAGTACGGCGCACAGGATATCTGTCACGTTTGTGAGAGAGTAACCTGTCCGCCAAACTCTAAATCAGGCCCTAAATGTCTTGGCAGACTCCAGACCTAAAAGTTGGAAATGTCTAATTTCGTCAGTGCTAATGCAGACAGAAAAGTGATTATTAAACCAACTCTCAGACCTGTATCTTATCATGTACACATTCACCTTGCACATAAAAAGCCACGCCATCCTGTACTTGTGCGCTCACTTGCTGACCTTATACACCCATCCATGCTACACAACATATGTATGTTCAGAGCAAAACCCCTACAAGCATCAGTGCACACATTGTCCCAGCATTCATAAAGGCACAAATGCACACATACTAACAGACCTATAGGCGTTAATAGAGGCACAAATACGCCCCCAAGGCCTTAAGCATACACACAGCAACACACATTTACGAAGACGCAGTAGAGATGTAGGGGTAAAAACGTAAGTGGCACATAGGCACACATGGAGTCACGGATTACATGCATTAAGGAATGCATGCACAAATGTGGATGTGTAATGCTGAAGGTTTCAGATCAAGCAAAATGGGAACGTTATACCTGCAACATAGTTGATTCTGTTCTCCTGCATCAGGTTTCTTTAACATCTTTCTTGTCAGAAAACAAGAGGGACGTACTTACTTTAACAGATATCATTGGAACTCTCACAGAGGGCCCTTTTGCAGGCATGTTCTTCCTTGTCTCTCACATCTCAGGTGACCTTATTGAGAAAGAGACAGCATGCACAGCCATTTGCACTCCATTTGAATGGGAATTCAACCGTGGGGTCTCCTGCTCCATCTTTGATTCCTGAAGTACCCTTACCACTAGCATTGGGATGATCCCAGGCTCTTTGGGGGAACAGTGTCTAACTACCCTGTTGGGGATGCTTGAAAATATGTCCTTCCTTCAACTCTTGTGATGAGTCTTCTAGAGAAAGTCCTGTATGTTCAGTGGAAGCCTCTGCCTGTTCTTGGCAAAGTCGTTTTTCATGGATGAGCTGTAAGTTTCAGGAACCAACTCTACATGCAACTCCTTGTTGAGCTGTTCCTTCATTTTAATGACCATACACGTTCCACCAAAGAAAATAGAATGTCCCTGACATTCTTGAATCATTTGTTGTTCAATGGGCACAACCTCTGTGGACCATCTCACAGCAATTCTGCAAATATTCCTCTCATATTGCTTAACCACCAAGGGGCCAGCAGGTCTTCAAAAACTTGTTTTCCTAGGACATTGGTTGCTCAGTGCCTCTTAGCTCCTTCTCGTTTCTTTTGTAATGCTAAGAAATCTACCTCTACATTGGAATTAAAGAAGACCGAACGTGTAGAAGTAGGATTAAGAAAACATTGTGACTGTTACTTCAAGTTAATCTGTATGCCCTCTGACACACTTCTATTTTTCACTGCCATCAATGAAAAGCCATCCCACCAGTAAATGCCCCTTGTGACATGGTAACTGGCAGATGTGAAAATCTGTGTGAGTAGAAGGAATGTTACTAATCTGTTGTCATGTTGCACTACCACTCTTGCTCTAAATTTCTGTTCTAAGAAGCAGTTTTTCCCCAGTATTGGGGGCATGGCACTGAGAGTTTGGGAATAGAAGTGATTGTATGGAGAAGAAGTAAATTCGTCTCCATTAAAGATACCTTTGTTCTCCTACTTCATCACTGTCTGGACAGGCCAGGTGTAGGGCCAGAGATGCTGCCCAATTTTAAATTTTTCAGAAAGACCTTAATCCCTCTACATCATCCAGCATCCAAACACAATATGAACAAATGCATTCTACACATACACCACAAAAACAACCTCATACAGATCTCTGTCTCAACAACCACTACACAACCACACAAACTACACCTATACTCCAAAGTATAACATTATGGCACCTTCATTCTCACACAAATTACAACTGTGTCCATACTACTAACACATCCACACATTACAAACGCAACACAAAGCCACATTATACAAAACTATAATGCATCCAGGCACACTCCATATTCATATCTCTCAACATACTCGTAACAGACCCCTTTTTATAATGACGAAACCTATACTCGGCCTTCCATCTCACCATCCATAAACACCCTCATCCTCTTTGTACCAATTACGCACAACTATAGATTCCTTACACTCTAATTCACCACACACATTATCTCTTCCAATGATCAGATCTAACACTAACATTCATAACTCTTGTCCATTCCCTCTTACCCACAACATACTCTTCCCCAAAACACATCACTACCACCTACACTTTTCAAACACCACTCACCAGTAACTCACATAGAAACCCTTCACAAACACTGCATCCATATCTCCCCTCACTATTCCACAAAAAAAAACTCACAGAAGCACATCAGAATCACAAACACATTCAAACCACTTTCCAACACACCCACTACCACCCTTCTGAGTACACATGTAATGCAAGCCCTAAACCAACTTTACTCCAACATTCACATTCTTCACCAACATGTACCACAAACACCCCAACACAGCAACATTCATTGACCCGCCTCTCATCCATTGTACAGTTTAGAGTCTTACAATATGACCCACATGCTCCACCCCTAAGCCGTACTCCTTCCACCCTAAACAGAAGACGCAAAAAAATACACAGCATGCCAGTCTTCACAATTTCGCATCCCCATGTCTGTTACACACAAGGCTACTCTACAAAAACAACACAACTCACCAACTCGTTCACAACTACCATCTCCACCGCCAACACATGCAGACCCAACAAAATGCCTTCTAAACCTGCTGGGTGAAGAACACGATATGGAAAAACACTATTGTGACCCACATACAGTTATTATTAACACCAATGGCACACCTGCTACAAGTTGTGAAATTATACTGATAACTCCTCTACAAAACAAAATCACACCACCACCAATATACAGTCTCTAAACTACCTCCTCATAAATGTTTGATCACTCGCTAGAAACAAGTACCACATCTACGACCTACTCACTGACACACAAGCCGACTTACTCTTCATAACTGAATCTTGGTTGGGAGATGACATGGCCCGTGTTGCATGAAGCCGTACCTCCAGGCTATCAAACCATCACACAACTGTATATAGGCAAAAAGGAGGTGGACCAGCTGTTATAATCAAACAAGCAATAAATCTCAGTGAAACAGACATCTCCAAGGTTGTGAAGCCCTCCTCACTAGATGCAACCCACAACAACTTCCTCTTGTAACTTCCCCCTCCTTTACAGAACACCACCTAGCAATTCTACATTCCCAGACACATTTCCAGACAGTTTCAAACCTTATTACCCTATACCACAACCTATGCATTCTTGGGGACCTAAACCTTTTGTTTTTCAACCCCAATATGCCCCATCAAAATGCTATCATCAGTGGCCTAGTCACATTGAACCTACATCAGATTGTACACAATACCACACACATCGCTGGACACATCCTAGATGTTGTTTTTGCAAACCCAGAACTAGTTACCGTTCAAAGCATCATGCCAATCACATGGTCAGACCACCATTTGGTTACTTTCCAACATAAAACACCTCACATCAATGCACCCAAGACCACCTTATATATCCGCCCATCAACCCTGGAACAAACTCCATTTTGAACACGTAGAAACGCAACTAACCGCAAACGCAGATCTAGAAACAATATGTTCTGTTTAAAAAAAAAAAAAAAAAAAAATCTACAAGTTTATATTGTGTGTGTGTGTATATATATATATGTGTGTGTGTGTGTGTATATATATATATATATATATATATATATATATGTGTGTATATATATTCATATACTACACATGACATGTTCATAGGTCATTGCATAGTTCCTATATAAGTTGCTTGATTGGATGCGTAGGAGTCTGTTTTTATTTGATCTACCACAATAGGTAAATATCTTAACTATATATGTAGAAATATTTCCCCATTGAAATATTGAGGAAAGATAACAATACTGTTATAAAAGTACTCAAATGATCTTCTTATACTGTAACTCTTGAAAGCCTGTGTTTATACAATGCAACTTTAAACCTCAATATAATATTTTCCTTACACATTTTTCCCTTGATTATGTAATCATATATCTATATAGTTACTACTCCAACCCTACTGTACAAGAGAGAAAAAAACATTTTACTCTCAAAAGCTACTCCGACTCATTCCAAGCCCGTTCTACTACTACGTTCTTCCCTCCTCTATCCCTCCAGCATTCTATTCAAATCAAATAACAGACTCACATGTCCTCTGTTCAAATTAACTCATACCTCCCTATACTAATACCGTACTCCTATTTCCCTATAGTAATCCACCACTAATCCTTTTGGGTTCCAGAGTAGCATGCTACCTGCTGAAAAGTGCTTTGATGCCTCATTAGGGTTGTAAGCGCTATATAGATGCAATTACAATTAAATTCACAAGCAGTCTGTCCACCCACACTGGTTAAGCCACAGCAGTAGATGGTGACTAGAACCTTGGTTAGCTAACAAAATGAGATTGTAGTAAATAGTCATTTCAGTGCTCTCTGCTACTTTGACACAGGCTGCTCTAGAGCCTATTATAAATGTTTTATCAGGAGGCGTCTTATCTGTTTTTTAATAATCTTCTTGAAAGGGAAAAACTAGGATTACAACCAAGTAAAGTTTACTTATTGTGCAATTTTAGGTTGGAGCCTGATCTTGATTTAAAAAATAATAATGATCAACCAAATATCCTGTAATAATAGATTTTGCGCTCTTTGAGGAGAGTATAGAGCTGAGAACGAATCTGTGCCAATGACCTTCACATACATATAGTGCAAATGACTCGCAATCTCCCTGAGAGGCCCTGTGAGGTACTTAGCATAATTTGATCCACGTCTGTGCCCATAACTATGTTATTAAGAGAGAGAATCACAAATCTCTGTTTAAAATACATTTTTTTTTTTTTGTCTTCCAGTGAGTTGCCCAACTATGATGCCATTGTTCCTGTCATGCTGGAACATGGAATTGAAAGCCTGCCCAAGCACTGTCGGCTTTCACCAGGTAACCCAAGTTATGAAAATTAAGCTGCAGTAATCAGAATGTACATGACCTCCATTTCTTCCTGGTCAGCCTTGCAACATCAGTAACATGACTGCTTTCCAGCACAAATATTTGAGACCATTTAAAATACCTGCACTAGCATTCTTGTCCTGTTTGTGGCCCTTCTTTGAGGGTCTCAGTGGGGCCTAGCACTCCAGATTGGAACTCCAATGTAAACATGAAATGCTTGCATATGAATCGCTGGTGTGGTATTCCAAAACATGTTTTTAGTTGTAACGATCATTCAGGATGTACTTTTCTTCATTGATGTGCAATTAACTGTTTCACTACTGTTTAATTGCTGCTTAGTATGCCCATATATAATTTGGCATAAAGGCACTACAATGACAACCCTGTAATAGCTCACATAAAATATGTATTGACTCATTGCAGCCTTAGGTACATACTTATTGTTGACTTTAACTCCCATTTAGCATTTGAACTAAATTTAGAAGGACATCACAAAATATATAACCACTGAAAACAAAATGTGTTGAGTAGCATTATGGCAGAGGTAATAGTAAACACTTTAAAAGCCACAAAATTGGAAATTTGTTTATAAGATGACTGGAACCAAAACGCCCACAGTCACACTTCAAGGCTAAACACCTTAATTTGTTGACCGTTAGTGGGAGGTTTTTTTCTCAGTGGCATTGTAACAATATATTGTAGGTGCCTGGTATTATAGCCAAATAATGACTTTGAGGGGTGCAGGTGACACCAGAAAGCATAAAATACCTTTGTGAGTGTCACCAGGATGCTGCCGGCTTTGTTGGACCATGGTACATTTAGTTATGTATAAATATTTTGTTATCTTTCATTTTTAGGTCTGGCTTTTGAGGCAACTTTAGATTTGGTGCTTGACTTTTGGGTTTCTAGAAACATTCATAAATGATATAGATATACAAAGATACTTGTTCAGGGGGCTTTTTTTATTGGACTTTTTAATTGCCATTCCCATTTTTCTTCTGTCAACCACAGTGTGGTGTAGTGGGTCAGCCCACTTTGCTGATTTGGTCTCTTAACCTTGAAGGACTGAACAAAGTCTCTGTACATTGTTCACTTCCCTCTAGAATAGTTTATTTCTGATCGAGACTTCTAGCAGGACATCTCTCACCTTTTGAATATTTTACAGGTGGAAGTTTAGATCTGGAAGATTTTTCAGTAGAACCTTATCACACAGATGATGCAGAGTGGCTGTGCACCAGTGCCACTCTGTCACAAATAAAGTGCAATGCCTATACAGCCACCAGTCCTGTGCACTGACGTCAGTTCCTTTCTGTCTGCACCACCAGACGCAGTTCCGGAGTTCTCGTCTCCGAGACTTACCTCAATGTCTTAGAAAATCTCTCGGTGTGCAAGGGATGTCCCCTCCTAAAACTGGTTTTAATCCCGCTAGGAACTGTTGCAAGCAAATATCGGTGCACATACCCATCAGGTGTGTCTGTGGTGTTTGAGAGTCGAACCACAACTCTAAAGCCTATGCCGATTGCTCTCCCACAAACTTGAAGACCATCAGGGATTGCGAGGCAAAACTCTAGGTTGCCAGACTCCTCATCAGCACCATTCCAAGATACTATTGTAACAGCTTTTAGTCTGCAGGTAGCTTGTCTCCTAGGCGCTCTGCCTATTGAAAGAAATACGCAAATCCAACTCTATGCAGAAATACCATCACCAGAATGAACACTTGCATCATTGATCTGTAAGAAAAGTGCCACTAGAATTTTGGCATGGCCAAACCCCAGCAACCCATCGAAGACCTGGTCAACTGCTCAAACATATAGAGGAACTTGCATGAACGGCTGAATCTTCCTTTGGTCTTTGAGGTGCTACTTGCTTGCGCTAATGACAAAACACAACAGTATATGCTTTTTTTTTTTTTTTAATTTGCTTTTTTTTTTTACTACTAATAGAATCTTAAACATTTGTATTTGTCCTTTCTTGACCCTGAGCCACATATCTCAGTTTACACGTATTTTCTAAGTTACCTTTTACATCTACAGGTATCCCTCTGAAACCGATGTTGGCACACCCAACCAAGGGTATTGGAGAAGTGATGAAGAGGTTTGACGAAGCAGCCTTCACCTGCGAGTACAAGTATGATGGCGAGCGAGCCCAGGTAAGATGCTGGTCCAGCCAAAAAAAAGGCCTGCATTTACATTGACTTTATTGCTTTTAACTTAGCTTATGTCAGCAGCTGTGCTTTAAACAATATAAAAAACAAGACATTCTGGTCATTAAATATGGTCAGATTCCTTTAAAAAAATATAGTGAAAGGCCATCTTTTTAACAGGTGTGGATGAGGTTTAAAACCCTCAAATTGAAACATTTCGATTGGTCATGGACTTGTAAGCTGCAGAGTGCCCAAATAGATCGTGTTTTTTTTTTTTTTTTTTAAAGGATGTTCAGTGGTGGTTTGGTTATACAGTGTTGAATTATTCATATAGTTACAAGCTTTAATCTGTCCCTGTTGTCAGGCTGGAAATCCTCAGTTAATGATAAAGAGCAGCAAATAGTGTTAAAATGGCCTTACTCCTCAACAACAGTTTTTGTTTAGTAGCACATCCACCAAATTGGAAACAACCCGAACTTCAGCCAGTGAGGTTGAAGAGCTGAGCAAACCCCCCCCCCCCCCTCTTCCTCCTACAGGCCACTATAGGTTTCTACTGCATGCCATGTGGGAGGGGGTCCCTGAGAAGAGCTCTACTTTAGCCTGTTATTTCCCAGTCTTTACTTTGTCCTCGGTGGACTGCAGCCAGCCCTATCTTCAATATTCATTTAACTGTGGGTTGTGTATATGGAATTTCTCAGATTTGCACCTAAGTAGAGGCCCATAGGGACCGTCAGTTGTCAACAACTACCACTATGGCTGAGAAAGTCTTGCTCAGTTTGCAGACAAAAGATCTACATTGATGATCCTCAAGATCAATTGATGTATTGCTTTGACCCCACTCAAAGCGCCTCACTGTAATAGCTGCGTGACCTTCACTTTAGAGGTGCTAAAAGAGCAAAAAGAAGGTTGACTCGCTTTGCTTTCTGGAAAAGAACAGAATACCCCCACTCTGAAGTGGAAGATACTGTGAAAAGTGCCCCAACAAGCCCTTCCAAAAAGGTGTTGCAAAAAAGGAAGCATATCAAACTTCCTCAGCTTGTTTCAAGTCTCCACAATCACTTTCTTCAAACATCAGACATAGCCTTCTTTAGAAAAGATGTTAAATGGGGCAAGCAACAACCTGCACAAACTATTGCATGCATACCCAGAGCTATTGACATTCCGCCAGACTTGCCACCCAAATTCTTGACAACCAAATCTGCATCATCGATAAGAAAGACCTTGTTATGGAAGGGCTCCTGTAGGGAAATGGCTCCCTGTTGCAGTTACCCCCACACCTTTTGCCTGATATTGATGCTGACTTGACTAAGAATTGTGCTGGGACCCTGCTAACAAGGCCCCAGCACCAATGTTCTTTCACAAAAAATGTACCATTTTTGAGGAGTTAGACTGAGGCAAGATGGCGGCCGCGAGTCTCTAGCGGTCGGAGGCTTTCCTTTCCCCCGGCTTCTGTTTGGCGTTTGTGCTTTCCCCGCCCGCGGAGAGGATTATGCGGGCGGTTCTTGACTGGGGCACACCTGCCGCAATTTCTCGTGGCCACACTTGCGGTAATTGCCCGCCAAGCGGCATTACCCGCGGAAGTATCAGGCGCTCCCTGGGCGACCTCGGCGATTTTGGCCATAACGGCTGCGGTTTTGCGGTCTTGACCCTTGTCATCTTTTTACCCCCACGAGGCAAACAGCGGCGGATGGCCCCAAAGGCCGCTCGTGGCAGCCGGACAAAACCAGGGTCGCAGGATCGGCGACCTTTGGACTCCCACCCCCCTGCTCGGGGGGGCATTCAGGAGCAGCAGCTTTGGAAATGTTGGCAGCTGTGAGAGTGCGTTTGAGGGCAAACAGCCAGCACCAGGGGGTTCCGCGGCCCTGGGGCAGACGCATAGGGTGGAAAATGGCGCAAAACCGATTGGAGAAAAGGAGGAAGGGGTGACTATACCCCGGATGTTTAAAATTTCTCACAATACAGCCCCTACTGGGGGTGGTATCCCTATAAAGGCCTCTGATTTTGGATCTACACGAGATGTGGTGGCACTGGCTGTGGAGGGCCACAGCACTGGCCCAGGACGTCTGGCTTCTCTAGATAGTGGGGGTCTACCTCAGGTGAGGGTCGATGCTGGTGGCAGTCGATCCCTGGACGCGCACAATACTGTAAGTGATGCTGCTGGGGGATTTTCACAGGCCTCTGCTCCTTGTACTGGGGGTAATGGTCTTGCAGCGGCATCTGAGGGGGAGGCTGACCAGACGTTACGTTCCCCTGGATTCCAGGGTAATGTAAGGCTTGCGCAGGAATCCTTGACAGTGGTAGGGTATTGCGAGCAAGCAGTAGCAGCATACTTATTGCCAAGTACCGACCCGCCACTCTGGCTTGTACTCTGGAGGCGATCCGTGATTTCCGGCAGGGCAGGGAGGATTCGTTAGTTCAGGGTGAAGTTGGGGAGAATTTTCTTTCTCTGTCGGATCAATCTCGAGACTCGGACGAGGCCAGCATCCGCCCCTCCATAGACTCAGACATATGTGACAGCTCTACAGCCCCTTTGACTCCTATTTCTGTGCTGAGGGGTACCGCAATTAAATGTCGACCAAGACAGAGTGAGGTATCTAGGTCAGACAAAGCTGGAGAGTCTGGTGAGAAAAGGAAAAAAAAGAAGACGTGTAGGACGAGAGTTGTGTCCTGGGACTGCACAGGAACACAACAGTTACTGCACAGGTTGGATGATCTCTCGGTGGCACCAGCCAGCTCAAAGACCGACGCTCTGAATGCAGAGACTCCTTCCCCCTCCCCTTCTTTGCATCTTATCTATCAGACCATCATGGCACAACACAAGCAAACGCAGAGGGACAGTAAGAAAGCAAGGGTGGCCACGAAGCAGCTACAAGTGGCGGTCAGCAAGGTTGCAAAGACATGCTCTGAAATTGAGGAGCGGATTGCTGCTATTGAGTGCCGGGCGGACGTGCTGGAGTCAGACTTGGGGGCGGTGACAAAACAAGCTGCTATGCATGAGACTCAACTCTCTGATATTCAGTGGAAAGTAGAGGACTTTGAAAATCGGCAACGTCGTAACATCTTGCGCTTAATAGGGATACAAGAAGGAGTAGAAGGGCAGGATTCAAGGGCCTTTATAATCAGATTGTTTAAAGCAGCATTTCCGGAGCAGACTGGGTGGGAGTGGGCGAAGGCGATACAAAGAGCCCATCGGTTTCCACTACATCTGAGGAATCGGCAACTGGCAGGAGCAACCGGAACAGCCCAACAGCCTAGGGCCTTCATTGTTTATTTTGGCAATCACTTGCTGCGCCAAATAGTCTTTGAGAAAGCCCTCCCTGATGCAAGGATTAGCTGTGAGGGTTGTACATTTTTCTCCCGTCCCGACTTTTGCCATGCTACGGTAGAGAGACGCTGGCGCTTGAGACAACTGATCAGCTCCTTCCAGGAGAAGGGAGCCGAAGCTTATCTACTGTCCCCGGCCCGACTCAAGACAATATATAAAGGGTCAGTACGAGTGTTCTCGTCCGAGATCAAAGCCAAGGAGTACTTGCAGTCTTTGACTTAATTGTCTATATGTGGTTTATAAAAAACGTTTAAAAAGAAAAAGAGGAGGAGGGTTAAAAAGAAAAATGAAAAGGGGGGGTGATAGGGCTGGGCAGCTGGGGAAGAGAAGAGAAGGAGGAGGGATTCTCTTCTTAAGTGGTAGGCTTATGGGGGTTTTGTTTCTAGGGGACAGCTTTTGTTAGTTAACTTGCCTAATTTAGGAGTCGCCGCAGGAGCCCTCGAGGGGGGGGGGACTTGTCCATCTTACAGACTACAGTCTGGAAGCCTCATCTGGTAGGGTGGGGGGGTGAGGTAAGGTTTTCTTTTTTGGGGGGGATGGGGGTAGGTGGGGGGATGGGGTTGGGCAGGTTTTGCATGGAAGATGCACAGAAATATGTACTTGAAGGCACAGGAGTTTATTAGGTGTATGATGAAGCAAGATGCAAGTTTGGGTGTATTCATTAGAGCTTTCAATGGGGAACCGTAATGCTCTTCGGGTGGCCACCTTAAATATATGTGGGCTAAACGATTCCACGAAAAGATGCCTTGCCATTCGTGAGCTCAAAACATTAAGGGCGGATATAATTTGTTTGCAAGAGACGCATGTTACCCCGACCAAAAAGTATGTGTTGGACTTTCCTGGTTTCCAATTAGTGGCGTACACCACTCAAGAAACTAACACTAGAGGAGTTGCAGTACTTGCACGGCGAGATCTTCTTAAGGTGGTTAAGAAAAGGGTTGATAACATGGGCCGATGGGTTATAATAGAATGTGCTATGGGACAATTGAATTTTAATGTGTGTTCTATTTATGGCTCCAATTTTGATGATCTGGCTGGTATTAATATGTTGAATACTGAACTTGTGCTTTGGGCCTTACCGCTTATTGTATGTGGGGACTTTAATATACATACTGAGACTAATATCCCCTTACAGAATCAGGATTCATATTTGTGATGAAAACCAAAGGTGTTTCGCGCCCTACAAATGCTGGTGCAGACTCATGGCCTTGTGGATGCATGGCAGCATTGTATGCCTATGGATCCTGGGTACACTTTCTTCTCTTATCCGCACCGAAAGTCGGTCCAGTTAGACTATTTTTTTTTTGTCGTCATCGCTATGTGAAGGACTTTTGTGGAAAAATTCCCTAGGGTCATATCTGACCATAATCCTTTGGTAGTACAATTTCCGGACTTGCGTAAAGAGCGACTCTTAAAACCCTGGTCTTTTGACCGGGGTTTGCTGCTTGACTCCGCTTATGTGTCACGGATGAAAGAATGGATACCAGAATTTTTGGGTTTTAAACCGGGACACGGTCCCACCGGGGATGTTATGGGATGCTTTAAAGGCTGCTATCCGCGGGGAAACCCTGAGCTATGCCCTTAGGCGGGAGAAACAATGTTACCTAGTTATATTTGCGGCCCAGATTGAATTGGCTTCTCTGGAGAGTCAGAGTGGGGCTGGCAAGGAACAATGCTCCGATACAAGATACCGTGGATAAGATTGTCGCCATGAAGGCCAAGATCACTCAGCTGTATCTAGATCAAGACATTATCAAAGCCCAGACTCGCAGGCAGGAGTGCTACGAGTTTAGTGAGAGGGTGGGTAAGGTGCTTGCATATAAGACCAGACAGAAGGCGACTCGGAGCGCCATTTTGGCAATTAAAGATAGGCAGGGGCAGGTTGTGTGTGAAGATGCGTCGGTATTACAGGTGTTTAAAGAATATTATTCTGTATTGTATCAGCAGGAAAATCTCTCCTCGGGTGACAGACGAAAAGATTGCTCAGTATTTGAGTGACATCCCATGTCCAAAGTTAACCCAAGATGAGGATTGTCAACTGACTGCTCCCATTGAGTTGGATGAGATCAACTCGGCTTTAACTGCTTTATCTAATGGGAAAGCTACTGGTCCTGATATGATCCCAATAGAATTCTTTAAAACCTTTTTTGAGGAATTGAAGGATGATATTCTGGCACTCTTTACGTCAGTGCAGGCTGGAGAGCGGGTGCCGGGCTCATGGTCGGAGGCCAATATTGCAATATTCTTAAAAAAAGAGAAGAACCCACTTTTACCAGGTTCCTATCGCCCTATTTCATTAATAAACGCGGACGCCAAATGGTATGCCAAAATCTTTGCGGTTAGGCTGAGTCGAGTTATTAGTGGGCTTGTTTCCCCTTGGCAACATGGGTTTATTCCTGTGCGGGGGACCGCCGAGCATGTTAGGCGTGTTATTACCATGCTAGATGCGTCTCAGGTTATGGCGGCCCCTATGTCATTAATACTATTAGATGCCGAAAAGGCTTTCGATCGGGTGAGCTGGAAATATTTATGGACAGTGCACAGTAAAGCTAATATAGGGGCTGGTTTTATCAGGGCTATACAAGGCTTATATCAGAAGCCCCTTGCTCGAATTCAACTAGCCGGGGCAACCTCGGAACCCTTCTACATTACAAGAGGAACCAGACAGGGTTGTCCCTGCTCCCCCTTACTTTTTGCACTTCATATAGACCCTTTGATTAGGAAGCTATTGCGAAGTACCTTGATCTCGCCCATGGTAATGGCTGAGGGCTGGTGTAAAATCTTGGCATATGCTGACGATATAGCTGTCACTACACCTGAACCAGGGAGGGCGATTGAAGAAATAGAGAAGCTAGCCGCGGAGTTTGGCGAGGTTTCGGGCTATGCATTAAATAGGAGTAAATGCCAAATACTGGGCAATGAGTGGGCCATTATTGAAGACAACAGGAGGGCCAATCAAGTGACTTACTTAGTTGTCAGCTTGTTGGCCAATTTGGACCAGATAGTGGAGAGTAATCTTGCCCCTGTCTTAGCTAAAACCAGGAAAGAGTTGCATCATATGAACAATTTACATTTAACGATTGTTGGTAGATGCAATCTTATTAAAATTATCTTTTTACCTAGGGTCATATATTTTTTCCGCACTATTCCACTGGAAATTAGCAAAGACTGGTTCAAACGCATGGAGAATTTAGCAAGCAGCTTTAGTTGGTCCTTTAAAAAAGTACGGCGGGCATAGAAGTACTTAGTGCTACCCAGAAAGTGGGGGGAGGTGGGCGGCCCCTCACTTCCTTTTTCATTACTGGGTATCTGCTCTGCATTATATTCAACCATTAATTAGCCAACATGCTGATAAAAGAGATTTTGGCGAAACTTGTCCTACTATATATAATAATATGATTTGGGGAAGATATGCCAATGCGGCTTTTATAAGAACGGTGGAGCCTAGTTATTTAAAAAAAGTTAAGTTAAGGTGTGGACTAATGTTAAAAAATAAATTTAAAAAAAATTGGAATTGGCCGGATTAATTTTTATACCCCAATTTCGAATTCCTCTATACTTCCTGATATTTTTAAGGATGAATATTGTGCCAGGTGGGCTCAGTTGGGTGTTCGGCGCATTGGTGACTTCTATGGGAACACCCACCTTAAATCCTTTGAAGAATTGACAAGTGAATTTTCATTGGACACTAAGGATTTTTTTAAATATTTGCAAATTAGACACTTTTGAGGGGTAAATTCTAGATCTGCAGCTGGGGGATAGAATCCCAGTTATGGAGGTTCTTCATAACCCCACTAAATGGCGGGTCTGCTCGCTTTATCCTCTTTTTTTTTTTTTTTATTTTTATTATTTAATGCCAGATGATCTGAGTAAACAGGCGGAGAGGTGGGCTCGGAATATTGGAGCTTCTGAAGTATTATTACGGACCTCTTTAGATATGGCACAGCGGTTTATATTAGCCGCTGGGCCGCAAGCCCAACATTATAAAACTGTTTTTCATTTATATTATACCCCTGCTAAGCTATTCAACTGGGGCAGCTCAAGCGGGGTGGTGTGTCCCAGATGTAAGAGTGTATCGGCCGACTTGGCACATATGTTTTTTAGCTGCAGCAGGCTACATGAATTCTTTACTGATATGGCCAACTCTTTATCTAGGCTTATTTATCAGGAGGTGGTAATTACGCCGCAACTGGTATTATTGGGAATTGATGGAGTGGTGTACCTAGAATACTCGCAGAGGTTCTTGTTTTTAGCTAGGTCTGTGGCTCGCTGTTGTATTACATCTGACTGGCTGGAGTCGACCCCACCAACTTTTAACCATTGGCTGGCTCGGATGTGCTCAATGTTTTATCTGGAGATGGGCTCTTACGCGCGCAAGGGTCGCACGCGCAGACAGATTGGTGAAGCTATTTGGGCCCCGTTTGCACAATGGTTAGGTAATAACAGTCATGTTTGTAGGGGATTTATCTTTTTAAGCATGTTCAACTTTTGCACTTTATTTGTATTTTACGGTCTCTAATAGGTTTTTCATGCTTCCCTTTTTAGTGGTCTTGTTATCTGTTGCATATTGATGAAACAAACATATGTAATGATGTGTATTTATACAACGTATTTATTGTATTTATTTAGCCTTCTCTTTGCTTTGGTTTTTGTACATCGTGCATCTTTCAATAATAAAAAATAAAAAAAAGTACCATTGTTTCCATAATTGGCACACAGATAAGTCCCTTATAAAAGGTACCAGTGGTACCAAGGGTCCTGTGACCAGGGAAGGTCCCCAAGGGCTGCAGCATGTGTTGTGCCACCCTAAGGGACCCCTCACCTAACACATGCACACTGCCATTGCAGATTATTGTGTGTGTTGGTGGGGAGAAAAAGGCAAAGTTGACATGGCATCCCCCTCAGGATGCCATGCACACAAAATACTGCCTGTGGCATAGGTAAGTCACCCCTCCAGCAGGCCTGAAAGCCCTAAGGCAAGGTGCACTATACCACAGGTGAGGGCATAGCTGCATGAGCAATATGCCCCTAAAGAGTCGAAGTCTATTCTTAGACATTGTAAGTACAGTGTGGCCATATTAAGAAATCCTTCAGTGCAGGACTGACTGGTCTTTGCCAGCCTGCAACTGAGATGAGTTTCTGACCCCATGGGGTGAGAGCCTTTGTGCTCTCGGATGCTAGAAACAAAGCCTGCACTGGGTGGAGGTGCTTCACACCTCCCCCCTGCAGGAACTGTAACACCTAGCAGTGAGCCTCAAAGGCTCAGGCTTAGTGTTACAATGCCCCAGAGTACTCCAGCTAGTGGAGATGCCCGCCCCCCGGACACAGGCCCCACTTTTGGCGGCAAGTCCGGAGGAGATAGTGAGAAACACAAGGGAGTCTCCCTCCAGTCAGGACAGCCCCTAAGGGGTCCTGGACGGAGGTGCCCCCTGCCTTAGGAAAACTTCCATCTCGTTTTTGAGGGTTCCACCCCAATAGGATTAGGGATGTGCCCCCCTCCCCACAGGGAGGAGGCACAAAGAGGGTGTAGCCACCCTCAAGGACAGTAGCCATTGGCTACTGCCTCCCCAGACCTAAACACACCCCTAAATTGAGTATTTAGGGGTGGCCCTGAACTCAGGAAATCAGATTCCTGCAACCTGAAGAAAGGACTGCTGACCTGAAAGCCCTGCAGAGACGACTGACGACAACTGACTTGGCCCCAGCCCTACCGGCCTGCCTCCAGACTCAAAGAACCTGCACAGCGACGCATCCAGCAGGACCAGCGACCTCTGAGGACTGACCTGCACCTAAAGGACCGAGAACCTCCAGAGGACAGCAGCTCTATCCAGAAACAACTACAAAACAGCAGCAAGAAACCAACTTTAAAGAGACTCTCACTTCCAGCCAGAAGTGTGAGGTTTCACACTCTGCACCCGACAGCCCCCAGGACCGAGAGGAGCCACCTACCAGTTCGAAAAATGGCCTGTTTTAAGACTGCAAAAAGTAACCTTTGTCACCTGTGCGTCCTGATCTTTTGGGAAGTAAGGCGAAGTTAATGTGACTTTGAAAGAACTGCTCTGAGGTCCCCACAGGTGGGCGGGACAATTCACTACATATAATTTCAATGGAGATACCCCTAGAATTACAGGTAAGAAACCATTCCATCCTGTAATCCCAGGTTTAGCGGCTCCAGGCAGGTATAGGAGACACAGATAACTTTGGGTATAGAGTGCGACATCCATCAAAGCTGCAAATGTCTTGCCACTCCTTGCATGATATGATTGCCAGTTGTCGTTCAGCATTTCGCTCCTTATAAACTTCATCCCTGGGGGTAGAAGGTAAAAGGCAAAGGCTATTTTCAAGGAGTGCACCTATGCGTTGGCTGCCAATATCGATACAGAATTTTTTTTTCCTGTGCAAGCTTGCGTTATTTCATAGGGGTAGCAGTTCAGCGCAGACAGTGATTGCTTCAGTCAATATCCTTATGGCTAAACGTTCAGGCAAAGATTTTGGACATGCCTTTTGATGGTCAAACTTTATTTGGAAAAGATGTAGATGACTCTCTTACACAACATAAAGACATGCATGGCTTGCTTCCTGGGAGCTTTATTCTAGACAACCAGCCTCCACTGAATTTTGAGACCCGCCATGATCACAAGCCTACAGAGGAGGTGTCTCCCAATGCAGAGGCCAAGAAAGATCCTATTTCCTTTAAGGCAGTCTGAGTACTATCAAGGCTACTCTTCAGGCAGAGGTCAGAGCCAAGGCTAAGGCAGAATATGGGCGAAGAAAAAACGCTCAACCGAAGCACACTCCCAGGCCCACCGGAAAAGAGCTTGATTTTCACAAAGATAACCCTCTTTGTCTGTGTCTGTCTGTCTCTCTCCCTCTCTTTTTCTGTTTCTTTCTCTTTTTTCTCTTTCTTTCTCTTTTTTTTCCTCTTTTTTTGTTTCCTGTTTTTTTGTGTTTCCTCTTTTTTTTTTTCTCTTTCTCCCGCCCTCTGCTTCTGCCCCACTTTCAGCAATCGGTAACCCCAGATCTCAGGGTGCTTCAAATTGTGCAGTTTGCTATCTCTCTGGAATTTATACAGAAACCATCCAAGAGGGCATCTAAATCACAGGCACTTATGAAAACTACGTCAAGAGAGCCTTCTTTATTCTGAAAGGAGACGTAGAAGAGGACTTCCAGAAAGAGGTAGCAAATATTTTAATCCTGGTTTTTTTTTTTGTTCGGTCAAAAATAAATCCAACCAGTGGAGGCCAATAGTGAACCTTTGAAAGTTGAACACATTTAAAAAAAAAAAAACTTTCTGAATGTTAACCCTCTAAAACAACCTTCTGACGCTTCAGGAAGAGGAGTACCTCATCTTCTTGGATTTTTAGGATAGATAGTTTCACATCCCTGTACTTCCAAATCACTGGCAGTACCTGTGATTGAGTTCTGGGGCAGCATTGTCAATTTGGTGGCACTATAAGGCAATGGCACTGGTAGTTACCTGCCTTTGGAGACAAAGTATGTCCATATTTGGATGATTGGCTCATCAAAGCATCATCAAAGGAAGAGGCTTGTGTCCACGGCTCCTTGCTCAGTCCTTTTTCAAGAATTAAGGCTGCGCCTGAGCACAGGAATCATCCATCCTGTGACAAGATTACAGTTCCTGGTAGGGGAATGTTACACTCAACTGGAGAAGGGTTTTCTCTTAGAAAAGAGCTGAACAAACTTCAGGCCATGGGAAAGAACTTAAGCTCCAAGCAAACTGTGCCAATTAGGTTACACACATCTCTGTTTCGTCTCATATTGTCCTGCATTGGCTTGGCTCCTTTCTGCCAGCTTTAGATGTTTCCTATTCATCTGGTGCCAGCTCGCCAGTGGATCACCGATGAAAGCGGGTGACTGGCTCATGAAGTGACACGGCTCAAGCAAGTCATACTGTGGTGTGAGGGTTTCCTTCAAACCTCCTAGTACGACTTCCATTCAGACCTACAACAAACAAGATAATTGTGACAACAGTTGTTGTTGGTAGGATGGAGCACACACATGTACAAGCTGTCCACTCCAGGCCTCTGGTTAGAGGTGGCAAAAAACTCCACATAAACATACTGGAGTTACAAGCCATCAGACTAGGCTTGCAGTTCCTTCTGAGGTTAACAAAACAAGCTGTGTTGATAGGGATGAACAGCATGACTGCTATACATTATGAAACAAGGAGGAACAAGGTCTTGTTCTCTGAGAAGAGGTGCTGGGTACACTAAGTCATCAATGAGGTGGGCATTTGCAGTAAAACATTTTCTAGGATGCCAAAACAACCAAGTGGATGTGCTCAGCCTTTCGGATTATCATGCAAGGGAACTGCACCAGGGCCAAGCAGGATAAACAATTCAAGAGTGGACCCATCTAACCATAGACCTGTTTGCCACTTTGGAGAACAAGAACTCCAGATACCACAGCAAGCAGGTTCCATCAATCAAGGTCCAAGGGCAGTGTCTTTTTCAAAGTATAGCTGTATGCCTTTGCTTAATTTTCCTCCATTTCTCCTCTTTCCCGTAGTACCAAGGCAGGTAAAAGCAGGTCACTGTTCCTTGATTCTGATTGACCGGACATGGCTACACCAATTTCGGTGCAGGGAGCTACTGTGGCTGTATGTGTACCCACCAGTCCAGTTGAAGAATAACCCTGGGCTTGTCTTCGGACACAACTGATTCTCCATCATGAACTCAAGCCACTGAGCTTGATTGCATGGTTCCAGCCATCTGAATATTCCTTCAGACTGCAGGAACATATTAATGCAGGTTTGTGTACCATTCACAGTCCAGACCATGGTGCAAAGATCACCTTAACCCAATCTCTGTTGCCCAGTCATATGCTACCGTATTTGCTAGAGCTAGCTAAGAGTGGTTTCAACTATGCCTCGGTCAGGGTTAATTTACCTCAGTTTCTAGATTCTGGAGGATGGAAGACACTTCCTCATATTTATTGTGCAAAAAAAAAAAATTAATGAAACTACTTTTTTGGGGGCGGGGGGGGGGGGCTTTCGTCCAGTAAACGTTTAAGGAAACTAAACACTGTGTTGAGCCAGCCTACACTGCCTCCATCAGACCCATCCATCCTGAAGTTCCTTTTCTGGAAGACCGTGCTGCAGGACACTCTCACCTTAGCAAGAAGAGTCTGATAATTACAAGCTTTAACAATGAAAGAACCATATCTTCCTTGACGAAAAATTATTTTACAGAGTTTAACCTGACATGTACAAAAAAATAAGTGGATTTGCCCAATAAGCAGGAATCAGAGGATACATTTTTTTTTTCTTTCTAAAATGGTTTTATTGAACGTCAGACAATTATGCAGTTATTCCTCAGTACAAGTATTTTCAAAAGGTTACAGCCAACAATTGTTTCGCCCCCTTACACGACTGGAAGCCTGGGTCTTTCTCACGTCTGCAAAGATAGAGGACACTTAATTTAGTGAATAATATAATTTTGATTTAGTGTGAATGAGTCCATCACCACATGTGAGAAGAAAAAAGAATCAGAAGAGAAAAGGTGGGAATGAACACTCTGTGGATGATATGGAAGCAGATAATATCACTTGATAGTGTTTCTAACTTCACAGAGCGGACGGGGAGCTGTGCTGGCATGCTACCTGTGAGGAGGTATCGAAGTAACTATTCCAGTTTCCCAAGGATCAAGTGATTAGATGTAGTTGATGGAGTGGAAAAAGACAAGATTAGTGAGCCATCGTTCCTGTATAGGTCACTTGAGCATGCAGTCTTGGTGCAAGTCCCAGGGTGTGCATGTCTAACAATGAGTGATTCACCCACTCATATGAATGAGTGTCATAAAACAGCAGAACAGTGTTGGGCCTAAGAATATCTCAGTTTAAGACTTTAACTTGAATGAACCTCTCATTCTTCAAACTCTTCCCTATCCATCCACTATTGCAGTGGGATCTCTGCATGTGTATCAGATTCTACATGAACCTGATACACATGCACACTTAATTTCTACTTTCTTACTAGAAGCAGGACATCCTGCAACAAGTCTGACATATGGTCTGTTTTCCAAATGGGTTTGTCATAACATTAAACGCTAGTCGCTCTTGGTCCTCCAAGTCACTTCTACTGTTAAACCTCTTGTGATGCTGGTGGACAAGTTAGAAATTACCTGCTTCAGTTGCATACCCTAGTATTTTGTGAATATCTTGGTATCCATGTTTGAATAGCGAGATGGGTCTGTATTTGCACTATTGTTTGGGATCTCAACCAGTCTTGGGAAAAACTACTGTATTGCTTCTGGCATGAACAATGGAGAATCTGTCTTCACAACATCTTAGAAGAGCAGGGCCTTTTTTGGGGTCACTCCTTTTGACAAGGTATGTTTTTAATTGGCCATCAGGGACAACCAATTTTTCCTTTGGTGGCGCTTTATACCTGCGACCACCTCGTTCAGCTGAATGCAGCCCTTAACCGTTACTGGTCGATTCATGATTTAGGGGGAAAGATTCCTTGAATGGAAGAGACCCTTCAGTGCACAAGAGGGGACTGCTGGCAATTCACTGTATACATTACATTAATACTTCTGAAATTTATATTTAATAGCAGAGGGTTGGTGGTGTGCTCAGACACTTATTACTCAGTGGTACAAACAAAAGTGGACCTGCTGTTTTCAGTGAAAGGGTTATGCTAAAAGGAGGAAGTTTCCCATTGCACAAAAATCATTGTTTAATTACAAATTGATTTAAGCAGTCTGATCTGTGAGAGCTGTTGCAGTGTTTTGATGTATGTCTGATATATAGTTTGCTGATGAAAGTCCTGTCATGAAAGTTTGGCCTTAGACTTGTTGTTTTGTTTCAGTTACCACATGGCTAATCCTAATCCTCTGGCTACTTCCTAGCTGTTAGCACGAGAGACCTTGATGTTATAATTCTATTGCTGTGGTGCCTTCATTCCCCATTCACTTATTTGAAATTTCTAGTATTACAAGGCAGCTAGGTTTAGGAACCAACTAAGTATTTTGTGAGTGATTAGGGACCTGGACAGTGAGGTACCATAATGCAGTTTTCTATGATAATAGGAACAATTTGACAGTATTTTCTACTATTTTAAAAATAAAAACAAGCAGACCTGCTCTTATCAAATAACCTCAAATGGCGGTAATAAATTATACATTAAGGTTTTATGATTATATTGCTCCATATCTCCACCAAAACAAAATATACTATTTGGTTGGTGTCCGCATAGCCCACAACAGACTGGCTGATGACTGACATTTGTATCTAATTTTGGGTTTAAGATTACATCGAAATCCCCAAGAAACATGCAGAGTGTGACCGACCGGATAGGAGATAGTGCATAATTGTTTCAAGGAATTTGAGTTTACTTCTACAGGCGTATTGATTCATCTTGGAGACATACAGTGCAGTAGTACCTCAAATTAGCTCCTACATATCCACTAGGTCTGGCATAATGCATGGATTTTAGAAAGATGTTTCTCAATTTAGAGACATCCCCTCATCTTGATATAATTTGAGGTATTAGGACTTGACAAGCCCATTAATGTCTCAATTTAGTTTTTTTTGGTTGGGATTAGATAAGTGTCCTCTGCCTTCAAATCCCTTAAATATACAGGGAGTGCAGAATTATTAGGCAAGTTGTATTTTTGAGGATTAATTTTATTATTGAACAACAACCATGTTCTCAATGAACCCAAAAAACTCATTAATATCAATGCTGAATATTTTTGGAAGTAGTTTTTAGTTTGTTTTTAGTTTTAGCTATGTTAGGGGGATATCTGTGTGTGCAGGTGACTATCACTGTGCATAATTATTAGGCAACTTAACAAAAAAAATATATATCCATTTCAATTATTTATTATTACCAGTGAAACCAATATAACATCTCAACATTCACAAATATACATTTCTGACATTCAAAAACAAAACAAAAACAAATCAGTGACCAATATAGCCACCTTTCTTTGCAAGGACACTCAAAAGCCTGCCATCCATGGATTATGTCAGTGTTTTGATCTGTTCACCATCAACATTGCGTGCAGCAGCAACCACAGCCTCCCAGACACTGTTCAGAGAGGTGTACTGTTTTCCCTCCTTGTAAATCTCACATTTGATGATGGACCACAGGTTCTCAATGGGGTTCAGATCAGGTGAACAAGGAGGCCATGTCATTAGATTTCCTTCTTTTATACCCTTTCTTGCCAGCCACGCTGTGGAGTACTTGGACGCGTGTGATGGAGCATTGTCCTGCATGAAAATCATGTTTTTCTTGAAGGATGCAGACTTCTTCCTGTACCACTGCTTGAAGAAGGTGTCTTCCAGGAACTGGCAGTAGGACTGGGAGTTGAGCTTGACTCCATCCTCAACCCGAAAAGGCCCCACAAGCTCATCTTTGATGATACCAGCCCAAACCAGTACTCCACCTCCACCTTGCTGGCGTCTGAGTCGGACTGGAGCTCTCTGCCCTTTACCAATCCAGCCACGGGCCCATCCATCTGGCCCATCAAGACTCACTCTCATTTCATCAGTCCATAAAACCTTAGAAAAATCAGTCTTGAGATATTTCTTGGCCCAGTCTTGACGTTTCAGCTTGTGTGTCTTGTTCAGTGGTGGTCGTCTTTCAGCCTTTCTTACCTTGGCCATGTCTCTGAGTATTGCACACCTTGTGCTTTTGGGCACTCCAGTGATGTTGCAGCTCTGAAATATGGCCAAACTGGTGGCAAGTGGCATCGTGGCAGCTGCACGCTTGACTTTTCTCAGTTCATGGGCAGTTATTTTGCGCCTTGGTTTTTCCACACGCTTCTTGCGACCCTGTTGACTATTTTGAATGAAACGCTTGATTGTTCGATGATCACGCTTCAGAAGCTTTGCAATTTTAAGAGTGCTGCATCCCTCTGCAAGATATCTCACTATTTTTGTCTTTTCTGAGCCTGTCAAGTCCTTCTTTTGACCCATTTTGCCAAAGGAAAGGAAGTTGCCTAATAATTATGCACACCTGATATAGGGTGTTGATGTCATTAGACCACACCCCTTCTCATTACAGAGATGCACATCACCTAATATGCTTAATTGGTAGTAGGCTTTCGAGCCTATACAGCTTGGAGTAAGACAACATGCATAAAGAGGATGATGTGGTCAAAATACTCATTTGCCTAATAATTCTGCACTCCCTGTAGTAGTTGGACATGACCCCTATTAGGGAATTTACCTGAAACTTTTTTTTCTTTTCTTTTTCCTCCCAGTCTTTGACTCCCGGTGTGTGACCTTAGGACTCTGGGCATGTCTCCACTCTATGGCGGTGGGAAAGGACATGCGCCCTTCTCCAGTATTGGATCTTTCATAGATTCACATGCTTAAATCATCCCCTTCGTCGAAGTAGGAGTCCCATGGTACCTTAAAATAGCAGTATAGAGAAACTTTCCATAGAAAACAATGCCAAAGTGTATTCACTTTACAGCTTATCTGCTTCTTTAGAAAAGACCCAAAGTCCAGCCAATCAGGTAACAGTACCCCCTCAAACCCTTAGCACAGAAACTTCAGTCTCTGATTTTCTACTGAACTCGTGTGAAGGGAGTTTCCCTGAGCTCTTCTCAGTTTTCCTTACTTCAGCTTCTAAAAGCATCAAGATGTCAGATACTACTAAAAAAGGACACTTCAGATCCTGCAAAACCTAGGAGAAGAGGCTACATGTGGGTGATCCACATAACAGCTGCCTTTAATGCCTCCATCCTGACTGCAAGCTTAAAGACTGTAAGATATGCAGAACTTTCGTTACCAAGACCCTGAGAGGTAGAGAAGCAAGACTTCTTTTGTGGTTACAAAAATCTAAACCACATGGTGACATCTCCTCAGAGGAAAGTGACACAGCCTCTCACACTCTCAAAAGTGTGGGGCCTGATGACCAGGGGACCTCTGAGGCAGCTAGAAAAGCCCTATGGGCTGTCAGGCAGTGAAAAAAAAGAGAACTCTACTAAAGTCTCCTCAAAAGCTTCTTCTTCTGGGCCTCCAACTCCATCTGTGAGGCCTTTATCAGAAACTTCCATGCTGTCATCGACAACAGTAACAACTGAGTAATCAACAAAGCTTTCTATAGAGAGTACAATGCCAACCGCTGTCAACACAACCAAATCATTGCCTAAGATTTCCTCGTCGACGAAGACCCCACTGTCGTCGACGAGACTATCATGGTTTTCATTGGCGATTGCAGCATTAGCAATGCCATCTCCGTCGATGACGACTTCCATTCTCTCGTCAACGATATTGTTGTCTACGCCATCAGCATATGTGAAAGTCACCAAAACCTTTCTAAGACCACAGGACACTTTTTTCACAGTAAAGTCTCGCCATACCCCCCCCCCCCCCCCCCCCCCTCCCACCCACCAAGTACTCGGCCATCGGAGTCCTGTAGATCAAGTAAAGGTCCTTTTGGTTCGGCTTGTAGCCTTTCTTAGCTACAAGTTAAATACTAAGATGATGATGATGATGATGAAGATGGAGATGACTAATATTATGGGGAATACTATATACCTCAACCTACAAATAGGTATCCTCTTTACCACACCTATGAAGAACACCCAGGGAATGAGCTGCAAATTCCATCAGTTAGTTTGAGATCTGCAGGCAATGTTCTAAGACTAGCGCATGCGCTTTCCTGAAACATCAGACAATACACCACCACCTCCCCCTTCACCACAAATTCAAGAAACACCAAGGCCTCTTCTGCCGTCATTTACACCAAGAATGACTCCATCATCGGCAAGAGCAGCACCACCTAGGAATGATCCATCATCTGATGATGATAGAGAGGAAGGCGTATTACAAAACACCAGTCCGCCTCACAATGAATGAGGTGATCTTCTTCCCCATGCCTTCCCCTCCACTGCTGCATCCCTCTGACCCCCTCCTGAAGACATCCGGGGGTTCCCACTATTTGATGGCGAGAGCAGCAACAAGATTTGACTTGCCCATCACCATAATTCATTCTGCAAGCTTCCTATACGACTTTAAGGAGCAGGCCAGGAAGTCTATTCGGGCCAGACCAATAATAGTCAACATCTGGGAGGAGGGCCTTCAACTTTTGAGAACTCCAGCAACAGTCATGCCATGAATAGATCAGAAATACAAGGCCCCTGCCTGCTTCACAGGGCACCCAAAGGCTGACTCGGTTGTTTCGCAAGCAGGGCAGAGGCGATCCATAAATCCTTATACTCCAGTCACCACTCCACCTTACAAGGAGGGCAGACGCTTAGATAATATCAGTAAGTGTTTCTCCAGCATGTCGATCATAACGATTAGAACGGCGAAGTAATTAGCCATCCAAAGCCGCTACAGCAGGCAAATGTGGTCAGACATAGGCATCCTGCTAGTCCTGATTCCTGAAAACAGAAAACCAGAAGCCCAGAAAATATTACAAGAAGGGGAGGGCACATCCTCAGAAAATAATAGATTGGGCAATGGATATCACCTCGACCGGAGTCTAGCAGCTGCAAGGCGCTGCTGTTTTGCGCAGACAGGGATGGTTAAAAGCAACCGCATTAAGGCCTGAGGTGCAATCCAAAATACTCGAAATGCCATACTACGGGGAAACACTTTTTGGAAAGCACACTGAATACGCCTTACTCGCCATCAAGACTGACACGGACACTGCCAAGTCCTTGGGCACCCTACAATTTTGACGGGTTCCCCTTTCGAGGAGCTCGAGGCAGAGGTCTTTCCTCGTATAGATGCGGCTACCAGCACGGTCATCCACCCTTTCAATGACACTTTGAACCTCCATACCAGCAACAGCCATACCGTGCGCCACCATCAGTGGCACACAACAAGCAAGCAGGAAAGAGAAGACGGCCCTCTCAATCCAGAGAAGCTGTCCACAAACAATGATTCCAATCCGGTACCAGCTACTACCAAATCTCAGACAGTGACCCCAAAGATTTCCAAGTATCTTTCAGAATAGTGGGAAATAACAGACAAATGGGTATTAGACCTGAACCACCAAACATTCCACCAAAAGGGGCGCCCCTCCCTCATCTTCACCTATTACAAAAAGAAGCCCAAGTTATGATAGCTAAAGGAGCGATAGAGGAAGTACCATCCAACCAGAGAGGCACAAGTTTCTATTCTCATGTTTTCCTAATTACAATTTTTTTTTTTTAAAGTCACGAGAATGAAGACCCATTTTGGACCTCGGAAAACTCAGCAAATTCCTCAAAAAGCAATCATTCCACATGGTCATGCTAACAGACATCCTGCATCTCCTAAACCATGGGGATTATATGACCGCTCTTGGTCTACAGGATGCATATTTCCACATTCCCGTACATCGCAAATTTCTCAGTTTCACCGCAGCTGGCACCCATTACCAATTCAAGGACTTCCCATTCGGCCTCACATCAGTGCCCCGCATTTTTACAAAGTGCCTAACCCCATTAGCAGTGGCCGTCAGTAAAAGGGTCGCAAAATATCCCCATTTCTATGGGAGTTGGATCAAGTAGAACTCAGCAAAATCTTTTGCCTTTGGGGAAACCAGAATTAGACCTCTTTGCTATGAGCAAGAACACCAAATGCCGGTTTTACGCCATTCAGCACCGCTTCCAGGATCATGGGAGAATGCCCTTTCGATAAGATGGTCAGGGATATTTGTATATGGCTTCTTCCCCTCCTCCCCCCTTGCCCCCCCTCCCTTTATACTCCCATGATCCAGAGAGTGCTCTGAAAGATGAAAGCTTCTGATAGCTCCCGGTGTCCCAGTCAACACTAGTTCATGGAGTTTCTTCTCATGTCCGTGAATGAACCAATTTGCCTCCTCAACAAACACTTTACTGAAGAGGAACCAGGGGCAAGTTCTCCACCCAGATCCAGGCTCTCTTCGATTATATCCATGGCTCCTGAGTTGCATGAATTCCAGGGTATAGACATTCCCCAAGACTGCAAGGATATCCTTTCAAGAGCAGATTCAACCAACAAATTTTACAGATTAAAATGGAAGAGATTTTGTTTATGGTGTCAAAAACAAAACTTGCACCAGCTGAAAGCATCACCAGTGCAGATATTACCTTATCTCCACTCGCTTGCTCTGGTTTGATGCATATGCCTCTGAGAGTACGTCTTGCAGCTATTTCCAGATACAGGCATTCTTTCCAGAATATATCGCTTTGCTCAACAAGGATCATCAAACAGTTATTGAAAGGCTTATCCCGTGTCTTTACTCCAATCCGTTCACCACCTCTGGAATGGCATTTAAACATAGTCCTTGCTCATTTAATTAAACCGCCATTTGAGCCAACTTGAAATTCCTTACCTGGAAATTAGGCACATTATTGGCTTTAACATCCACTAGAAGGGTGAGTGAGATTCAGGCGTTCACAACCCGAGAGTCTTTCCTTCAACTTACAGGTGAAGGAGTAATACCAACAACTAATCAAACGTTTATTACAAAAGTACCCTCACAGTTTCACCTTAATGTACCAGTTGTCTTGCGGACATTCTTCCCAAATCCAACTACATGAGCCGAGCAGTCTCTGCATACTTTAGACATAAGATGTCTCAAACTTTATTTACACTGTACCAAACCCTTTGAAAAATCAGAGCAGCTGTTTGTTGCATATGTACAGTCACAAAAAGGCTCTGCCGTTACAAAAGCAACCATTGCAAGATGGATTTCAGCAATGATACAATTTTGCCATTCTCCTGCTGGCAAACCTCTTTCCTCCAAAATGAAAGCACACTCAGCAAGAGCTGTGTGCACTTCAGCTGCACTGTTAACAGGATTTCAGTAGAGCAGATTTGTCGTGCTGCAATGTGGAAGAGTGTACACATGTTTACTCAACACTATTGCTTCGACTCCTATCACAGCGATGCAGCAGTTAGGCAGGCTGTGTTATGACCTCTATGGTGAGCCTCTGTGTTTGTTTCTCTCTCTCTCTCTCTCGATTATGTATTGGGCACCACACATGAACAATGTATATTTGCTTGTTATTATTATTCTCATCATTATTATTGTTATATAATTAACGTTATTATTCCTACTGTAGTCATTGCTTTTGCTGCTTTTATGTTCTCATTCTTACCCACTGTAGGAAGTTGGCTCTGTATGTACTATTTCAAAGTAAGAAATAGCATGCACAGAATCCAAGGGTTCCCCTTCGAGGTAAGATGGTGGCAAAAAGAGATAATTCTAATGCTCTATTTTGTGGTAGTGTGGTCGAGCAGTAGGCTTATCAGAGGGTAGTGTTAAGCATTTGTTGTACACACACAGGCAATAAATGAGGAACACACACCCAGACAATTCCAGGCCAATAGGTTTTTATATAGAAAAATATATTTTCTTAGTTTATTTTAAGAACCACAGGTTCAAGATTTACAAGTAATACTTAGAATGAAAGGTATTTCACTCAGGTATCTTAGGAACTTTGAATCAACACAATATCATGTACAGATTTGGCAAAAATGGCAATAAGCTATTTTAAAATTGGACACAGTGCAAAATTCGACAGTTCCTGGGGGAGGTAAGTATTTGTTAGTTTTTCCGGTAAGTAAAGCACTTACAGGGTTCACAGTTGGGTCCAAGGTAGCCCACCGTTGGGGGTTAAGGGCAACCCCAAAGTTACCACACCAGCAGCTCAGGGCCGGTAAGGTGCAGAGGTCCAAGTGGTGCCCAAAACGCATAGGCTTCAATGGAGAAGGGGGTGCCCCGGTTCCAGTCTGCCAGCAGGTAAGTACCCGCGACTTCGGAGGGCAGACCAGGGGGGTTTTGTAGGGCACGGGGGGGGGGGGGACACACAAGTCAACACAGAAAGTACACCCTCAGCGGCACAGGGGCGGCCGGGTGCAGAGTGCAAACAGGTGTCGGGTTTGCAATAGGTTTCAATGGGAGACCCAGGGGTCTCTTCAGCGATGCAGGCAAGGGGGGGGCACCTAGGGGTCGCTTCTGCACTGGAGGTTGGATCCTTCAGGTCCTGGGGGCTGCAGGTGCAGTGTCTTTACCAGGCAGTCGCGGTCAGGGGGAGTCTCTGGATTCCCTCTGCAGGCGTCGCTGGGGGAGGGGGTCAGGGGGGGTCAACTCTGGCTTCTCACAGGGTCGCAGTCGCTGGGGAGCCCTCCCTGTAGTGTTGGTTCTCCGCAGGTCGAGCCGGGGGCGTCTGGTGCAGAGTGGAAAGTCTCACGCTTCCAGAGGGAAACGTGTGGTCTTTAAAAGTTGCTTCTTTGTTGCAAAGTTGCAGTCTTTGTGGAACAGGGCCGCTGTCCTCTGGAGTTCTTGGTCCTTTTAGATGCAGGGTAGTCATCTGAGGCTTCAGAGGTCGCTGGACCCTGGGGGACGCATCGCTGCTGCAGTTTTTCTTGAAGTGGGGAGACAGGCCGGTAGGGCTGGGGCCAAAGCAGTTGGTGTCTCCGTCTTCTCTGCAGGGCTTCAGGTCAGCAGTCCTTCTTCGTCTTCAGGTTGCAGGAATCTATCTTGCTTGGTTCTGGGGGCCCCTAAATACTCAATTTAGGGGTGTGTTTAGGTCTGGGGGGTTAGTAGCCAATGGGTACTAGCCCTGAGGGTGGCTACACCCTCTTTGTGCCTCCTCCCTGAGGGGAGGGGGGCACATCCCTAATCCTATTGGGGGAATCCTCCATCTGCAAGATGGAGGATTTCTAAAAGTCAGTCACCTCAGGACACCTTAGGGGTTGTCCTGACTGGCCAGTGACGACTCCTTGTTTTTCTCATTATCTCCTCCGGCCTTGCTGCCAAAAGTGTGGCCGTGGCCGGAGGGGGCGGGCATCTCCACTAGCTGGAGTGCCCTGTGGCTCTGTAACAAAGGGGGTGAGCCTTTGAGGCTCACCGCCAGGTGTTATAGTTCCTGCAGGGGGAGGTGAGAAGCACCTCCACCCAGTACAGGCTTTGTTACTAGCCACAGAGTGACAAAGGCACTCTCCCCATGTGGCCAGCAACATGTCTGGTGTGTGGCAGGCTGGCAAAACTAGTCAGCCCACACTGGAAGTCGGGTATGTTTTCAGGGGGCATCTCTAAGATGCCCTCTGGGGTGTATTTCACAATAAAATGTACACTGGCATCAGTGTGCATTTATTGTGCTGAGAAGTTTGATACCAAACTTCCCAGTTTTCAGTGTAGCCATTCTGGTGCTGTGGAGTTCGTGCATGACAGACTCCCAGACCATATACTCTTATGGCTACCCTGCACTTACAATGTCTAAGGTTTTGCTTAGACACTGTAGGGGCATAGTGCTCTTGCACCTGTGCCCTCACTTATGGTATAGTGCACCCTGCCTTAGGGCTGTAAGGCCTGCTAGAGGGGTGATTTATCTATGCCATGGATACTCATAAAGTACGGCCCGTGGGCCTCATGCGGCCCCTCTGACCTTTACATGCGGCCCCTCGGGCAACTTGAGCACTGGGCAGCTGTTTGCTCAACTCCACAATAAAAATATTAAATAGACACACAATCATTTATTTCAAACTTATTTGGTGTAAAAGAAAAGAAGTAACTAGGGACTCCTGCACTTAACTTTAGAAATGCCTTCATTTTTAAAGACATCTTGCAGCACAAGTGTAAAACCAAGACAGTCTCTTCAAAATTAAAAAAGTGTATTTAGTTAACATTCAGAACATTTTTGCCTTAGTACAATTTATTTCATCAGTGCATTGAGATGTATTCATTTAAAAGTGATAGTTTTCATACATACATTTGGAAACATAAAGTTCGATGGCATCTGTCGCTGTAGATACGCATGTTCTGCAATAGCTCGCCATCTGGTGTTGGGCCGGAGTGTTACAAGTTGTTTTTCTTCGAAGAAGTCTTTCGAGTCACGGGACCGAGTGACTCCTCCTTTTGTCTCCATTGCGCATGGGCGTCGACTCCATCTTCGATTGTTTTTTTTCCGCCATCGGGTTCGGACGTGTTCCTGTCGCTCCGAGTTTCGGAACGGAAAATTAGCTAATTTCGGAAGATTTTCGTCGGTATTGTTGCGTTCGGGATCGGCGTACTTAGATTCCACACCGCATCGAAGATCGAAGAGCTCCGGTGCCCTTCGGGGTAGTTTTTCGATCCTCCGTCGGGGCCTGGTCGGCCCGACCGCGTGCTGAAGAACGCCGATGGAACGGACCCCGTTCCGTTTCTGCCCCAAATGCCACAATAAATACCCCTACACAGACCAACACTTGGTCTGCAACCTGTGCCTGTCACCTGAGCACAGCGAAAACACCTGCGAGGCCTGTCGTGCGTTCCGGTCCCGAAAAACACTCCGAGACCGTCGAGCCAGAAGACTTCAAATGGCGTCCGCACCGACAGCCCAACGGGAGTTCGAGGAACAGGAAGAAGAAGGTACCTTCTCGATCCAAGACTCAGACTCCGAAGGATTCGACGATACACAAACCGTGAGTAAGACGTCGAAAACCACACAAAGAAACATTTACAAGGCCCAGGGGACGCCACTGCCACCAGGCCATGGCTCGACCCATAAATTCGGTGACCGACCGTCGGCACCGAAAAAGGCCCAAACAGTGCCGAGATCGTCCGACTCCGGTCGAGACACCGGCACGCAGCCTTCTCGGGACCGAGAAAGTGCTGGAGACAAGCCTCGACACCGAGATGCCGGTGTGGACACGGCTCGACGCCGAGACAGCGGCACCGAAACAGATCGACGCCGAGAGGTTTCGGCCCCGAAAAGGAAAAAAGTCACCTCGGAGCCGAAAAAACACGCAGACAAAGTTTCGATGCCGAAACAAACTGCAAGCGACCCAGCTTCAGGCTCTTATACAGAAGAGCACTCGCTAACCTCCCAAATGCAAAAGCATAGGTTTGAGGAAGAGCTACAAGCAACTGATGTGGACCATACGCAAAAGCGTATCTTCATTCAGCAGGGGACAGGAAAAATAAGCACCCTTCCCCCCATTAGGAGAAAGAGAAGGTTGGAGTTCCAGACGGAACAAGCACCACAACCAAAAGTGGTGAAAAGAGTTACACCACCACCCTCTCCTCCGCCCGTGATTAACGTTTCACCAGCACAAACTCCATCACACTCCCCAGCTCACACCACCATGAGCCAGGGTGACCAAGATCAGGACGCATGGGACCTATACGACGCCCCAGTGTCAGATAACAGCCCGGAGGCATACCCTACAAAGCCATCTCCACCAGAAGACAGCACCGCGTACTCTCAGGTGGTGGCTAGAGCAGCACAATTTCACAACGTAAGCCTCCACTCAGAACAGGTCGAGGATGATTTCTTGTTCAACACACTCTCCTCCACCCACAGCTCATACCAAAGCCTGCCTATGCTCCCTGGTATACTCCGGCACGCAAAAGACATATTTAAGGAGCCGGTCAAAAGTAGGGCAATCACACCAAGGGTGGAAAAAAAGTATAAGCCGCCTCCTACGGACCCGGTTTTCATCACTACACAGCTGCCACCAGACTCTGTTGTTGTAGGAGCAGCTAGGAAAAGGGCCAACTCTCACACATCTGGAGATGCACCACCCCCAGATAAAGAAAGCCGCAAGTTCGATGCAGCTGGTAAAAGAGTCGCAGCACAAGCTGCAAACCAGTGGCGCATCGCGAACTCCCAGGCACTACTTGCGCGCTATGACAGAGCCCACTGGGACGAGATGCAACATCTCATTGAACATCTGCCCAAGGACTTCCAAAATAGGGCAAAACAAGTGGTTGAGGAGGGACAGACCATCTCCAACAACCAGATACGTTCCTCCATGGACGCTGCAGATACAGCTGCACGGACAATTAATACATCTGTAACTATCAGAAGGCATGCATGGCTCCGAACTTCTGGATTTAAACCAGAGATTCAACAAGCAGTTCTCAATATGCCTTTTAATGAAAAAGAACTGTTCGGTCCAGAAGTGGACACAGCGATTGAGAAACTCAAAAAAGATACGGACACTGCCAAAGCCATGGGCGCACTCAACTCCCCGCAGAGCAGAGGGAATTACAGCACATTCCGTAAAACGCCCTTTCGAGGGGGGTTTCGGGGTCAAAGCACACAAGCCAGCACCTCACAAGCAACACCGTCCACTTACCAGGGACAGTATAGAGGAGGTTTTCGGGGACAATATAGAGGAGGCCAATTCCCTAGAAATAGAGGGAGATTTCAAAGCCCCAAAACCCCTACTACTAAACAATGACTCACAGGTCACTCACCCCCTCCACACAACACCAGTGGGGGGAAGAATAGGTCATTATTACAAAGCATGGGAGGAAATCACTACAGACACTTGGGTTCTAGCAATTATCCAACATGGTTATTGCATAGAATTTCTACAATTCCCTCCAAACATACCACCAAAAGCACAAAATTTAAAAACACACCATTCCAATCTCCTGGAGATAGAAGTGCAGGCACTATTGCAAAAGAATGCAATCGAATTAGTGCCAAACACACAAATAAACACAGGAGTTTACTCACTGTACTTTCTGATACCAAAGAAGGACAAAACGCTGAGACCAATCCTAGACCTCAGAGTAGTGAACACTTTCATCAAATCAGACCACTTCCACATGGTCACACTACAAGAAGTATTGCCATTGCTAAAACTACACGACTACATGGCAACTTTAGACCTCAAGGATGCTTATTTCCATATACCAATACACCCATCGCACAGGAAATACCTAAGGTTTGTATTCAAAGGAATACATTACCAATTCAAGGTACTGCCTTTCGGATTAACAACCGCACCAAGAGTCTTTACCAAATGTCTAGCGGTGGTCGCTGCACACATAAGAAGGCAGCAAATACATGTGTTCCCATATTTGGACGACTGGCTAATCAAGGCCCATTCGTTCATACAGTGCTCAAATCACACAAATCAGATCATACAAACCCTCTTCAAACTCGGGTTCACCGTCAACTTTACAAAATCCAACATTCTGCCGCGCAAGGTACAACAATACCTAGGAGCCATAATAAACACATCAAAGGGAGTAGCCACTCCAAGTCCACAAAGAATTCTAAATTTCAACACCATCATACAACGCATGTATCCAACACAAAAGATACAGGCAAAGATGGTATTACAACTCCTAGGCATGATGTCATCATGCATAGCCATTGTCCCAAACGCAAGACTGCACATGAGGCCCTTACAACAATGCCTAGCATCACAGTGGTCTCAAGCACAGGGTCACCTTCTAGATCTGGTGTTAATAGACCGCCAAACTTACCTCTCGCTTCTGTGGTGGAACAACATAAATTTAAACAAGGGGCGGCCTTTCCAAGACCCAGTGCCACAATACGTAATAACAGATGCTTCCATGACAGGGTGGGGAGCACACCTCGATCAACACAGCATACAAGGACAATGGAACGTACATCAAACAAAACTGCATATCAATCACCTAGAACTTCTAGCAGTTTTTCAAGCACTAAAAGCTTTCCAACCAATAATAGTTCACAAATACATTCTCGTCAAAACAGACAACATGACAACAATGTATTATCTAAACAAGCAGGGAGGGACGCACTCCACGCAGTTAAGCCTGCTAGCACAGAAAATTTGGCATTGGGCAATTCACAACCAAATTCGCCTAATTGCACAGTTTATACCAGGGATCCAAAATCAACTCGCAGACAATCTCTCTCGAGATCACCAACAGGTCCACGAATGGGAAATTCACCCCCAAATTCTGAACACTTATTTCAAACTCTGGGGAACACCTCAGATAGACTTGTTTGCGACAAGGGAGAACGCAAAATGCCAAAACTTCGCATCCAGATACCCACACAAACAATCCCAAGGCAATGCCCTATGGATGAACTGGTCAGGGATATTTGCTTACGCTTTTCCTCCTCTCCCTCTCCTTCCTTACCTGGTAAACAAACTCAGTCAAAGCAAACTCAAACTCATATTGATAGCACCAACTTGGGCAAGGCAACCCTGGTACACAACGCTGCTAGACCTATCAGTGGTACCCTGCATCAAATTGCCCAACAGGCCAGATCTGTTGACACAGCACAACCAAAAGATCAGACACCCAGATCCAGCATCGCTGAATCTAGCAATCTGGCTCCTGAAATCCTAGAATTCGGGCACTTACAACTTACCCAAGAATGTATGGAAGTCATAAAACAAGCCAGAAGGCCATCCACCAGGCACTGCTATGCAAGTAAATGGAAGAGGTTTGTTTGCTACTGCCATATTAATCAAATACAACCATTACACACAACTCCAGAACATGTAGTGGGTTACTTGCTTCACTTACAAAAATCTAACCTAGCTTTCTCTTCCATTAAGATTCACCTTGCAGCAATATCTGCATACCTGCAGACTACCTATTCAACTTCCCTATATAAGATACCAGTCATTAAAGCATTCATGGAAGGCCTTAGGAGAATTATACCACCAAGAACACTACCTGTTCCTTCATAGAACCTAAATGTTGTCCTAACTAGACTTATGGGTCCACCTTTTGAACCCATGCACTCCTGCGAAATACAGTTCCTAACCTGGAAGGTGGCATTTCTCATCGCCATTACTTCCCTAAGAAGAGTAAGCGAGATTCAGGCGTTTACAATACAGGAACCTTTTATACAACTACACAAAAATAAAGTCGTCCTAAGGACCAATCCTAAATTTTTGCCAAAGGTTATTTCACCGTTCCATCTAAATCAAACAGTGGAACTTCCAGTGTTCTTTCCACAGCCAGATACCGTAGCTGAAAGGGCACTACATACATTAGATGTCAAAAGAGCATTGATGTATTACATTGACAGAACAAAAAACATCAGAAAGACTAAACAACTCTTTATTGCCTTTCAAAAACCTCACGCAGGAAACCCAATTTCAAAACAAGGTATAGCCAGATGGATAGTTAAATGCATCCAAATCTGCTACCTTAAAGCTAAACGACAGCTGCCCATTACACCAAGGGCACACTCAACCAGAAAGAAAGGTGCTACCATGGCCTTTCTAGGAAACATCCCAATGCAAGAAATATGTAAGGCAGCCACATGGTCTACGCCTCACACATTCACCAAGCACTACTGTGTAGACGTGTTATCCGCACAACAAGCCACAGTAGGTCAAGCCGTATTAAGGACATTATTTCAGACTACTTCCACTCCTACAGGCTGATCCACCGCTTTTGGGGAAATAACTGCTTACTAGTCTATGCAGAACATGCGTATCTACAGCGACAGATGCCATCGAACTGAAAATGTCACTTACCCAGTGTACATCTGTTCGTGGCATCAGTCGCAGTAGATTCGCATGTGCCCACCCGCCTCCCCGGGAGCCTGTAGCAGTTTGGAAGTTACCTCCAATTATTTATATATGTATCATCTCAACCTTAAATAGGTGCATACTTAGTCACTCCATTGCATGGGCACTATTACTACAATTCAACTCCTACCTCACCCTCTGCGGGGAAAAACAATCGAAGATGGAGTCGACGCCCATGCGCAATGGAGACAAAAGGAGGAGTCACTCGGTCCCGTGACTCGAAAGACTTCTTCGAAGAAAAACAACTTGTAACACTCCGGCCCAACACCAGATGGCGAGCTATTGCAGAACATGCGAATCTACTGCGACTGATGCCACGAACAGATGTACACTGGGTAATTGACATTTTCATTCTTTCCTCTACCCTGAGACATCATCAATAGTAAGTTAAAGAGGCAAGCCACTCGGTATGTGCACTGGGTGGCCTGGGTTCCTATCATACATTAACAACATTATAGTTTAATAAATCAAACATAGAAGCAAGTTTTGTGCAGCTCACACCATGAATCCTGTATTTTGAGGTCATCTTAAATGTGATAATGTAGAAAAAGGAGGGAAAGTGAGAGTAAACAATTGTCTAGGATCACACAATTTGGAAAAGTGGGTAAGCTGCGATTAATTCCAGGTTTTCTGGTTTCCCATTGTTTTTTTCAGCCACTAGATGTATATCATTTGCTTCTCTTACACCAACCTTGCCACCAATCCCTCCAGCTACCCCACCCGACCGCCACTGCCCTGACATCAATGCGGCCCCCAGGCACGTCACAGACCAAACTTTTTGGCCCCTGGGAAAATGTTTGCGAGTACCCATGATCTATGCCATAGGCAGTGTGAGGTTGGCATGGCACCCTGAGCAGAGTGCCATGTCGACTTAGTCATTTTCTCCCCACCAGCACACACAAGCTGGCAAGCAGTGTCTGTGCTGAGTGAGGGGTCCCCAGGGTGGCATAAGACATGCTGCAGCTCTTAGAGACCTTCCCTGGCATCAGGGCCCTTGGTACCAGGGGTACCAGTTACAAGGGACTTACCTGGATGCCAGGGTGTACCAATTGTGGAAACAAAGGTACAGTTTTAGGTAAAGAACACTGGTGCTGGGGCCTGGTTAGCAGGCATCAGCACACTTTCAAATCATAACTTGGCATCAGCAAAGGCAAAAAGTCAGGGGGTAACCATGCCAAGGAGGCATTTCCTTACACCCACCATCCACAATGTATGATGAGCATAAATTCATAATATTTTGAAACTGCTTGCTATTCTGATTCAAGCATGTGAATCTATGAAAGATCCAGTACTGGAGAAGAAAATGGGTTACTTACCTGTAACTACAACTCTCCAGTATTGGTATCTTTCATAGATTCGCACATGACCCACCCTCCTTCCTGTAGAGGCTCCCCTCATGTCTCCTTTACACTTCCACTTGTGCTGGAAAATCTGAGAGACTGTAGCTTCTGTGCTGAGGTTTCTAGAGGGTGCTGTCGCCTGATTGGCTGGACTTTGGGTCTTTTCTAAGGAAGCAGATAAGCTGTAAAGTGAATACACTTTGGCATTGTTTCTTTAGAAAGTTTCTCTATACTGCTATTTTAAGGTACTGTGGGACTACCACTTTGACGACTGGGCTGATTCAAGCATGTGAATCTATGAAAGAAACCAATACTGGAGAAGTGTGGGTACAGGTAAGTAACTCATTTTGTTCCAAGTCATCTTAGGAAGGGGTGGTTATGGACATGGTTGAGGTGCTGTAACCAGGAGGACCCTGTAAAAAAAAAAAAAAGGTACCCCACATACCCTGGGCAGTACGGCCTGGATACTAGAGGGATGTTGCCCTGTGGGTGCCACCTCCTAGAAGATCATGTCATCTGTGTCTTGGGCCTGATTGGATGAGTCTACAAGGGTGCTAGTGCTCTTGCACTCAGGGTGGCAGCTTCTATGATTGTGCCAACCATGAGCCGGCCTTACGCCTCACTTGTTGGGCCCCAAAGAAGGGACATGTGGTAGGTGTAGGGCAGGGCAGATATACAAAGGTGTACTCTACCCTGGTGGGGAAGGCCCCCATGTGGGTGTCACCTACCGAGGGGGTGGGGGAGGGGGGAGAGTCTGCCGCGTGCACCTATAAGGATGAGCCTGACCTGGCTGGCCTCCCTATGCCCATGTTGGTGCTCATATATATGTTGAGCTTGGCATAGCTGGCCTCTAGGTGCCTACGTGCACCAGGGCGTCATGCATATAGTGAGTCTTGCACAACTTGTCAGTGTGTGTATACTTGCACATGGGTGTTACCATGTGTAGATGGAGACCAGTATTACTAGCCCATGTTCTGGCACACAGGTGATTTCCTGTATAGATACTTGATCTAGCATCACTTGCCAGGGTGTGCACACTTGCACATGTGTTTTTAATATAGGAACTGAGCCTGGTTGCACAGACCAGTATAGGCAAACTTACCCTTTGTGACGCTTTAACCTAAGTGTCCAGCCTTCCTCTGCAGGCTTGTGTGTGCTCCAGGGTACATGTGCCCAGGGAGTGCAGAATACCCATGCGTGTGCGCACTGCCCATCAGAGCTGCTCTGACCACAGGGTAACATGGGAGAAAGAATCTTATTAGTTCTGGCTGCAATAGTGGATTGCAGTGGAGCAGTGATTCAGAATGGCAAACCCTCTATGATGGTAAAGGTGGTTTTGTTATTAGCAACTTAGACATACCACTTCTAGGAAGTGGGCATTTCTAGGTTGTAAAATGCTTTGTGTCTTGTGGTGGAAGGGGAACACATCTGTGCATTCCCCAAGCAACAGCTATAATACTTGGGCATCCAGAAGAGACCCCTGCTATTTGCGCCCTGGGATAGATCGATTGGACACAGATTTCTGACACTTGGCCTTTCAAAGCCAGCGCATGGCCCCGCTAAAGATAAAGATCTACATTCCATGGCCTTGGGGCGAACAGGGCCGAAATTTAGATGAAGAAATCTGTGGTTCAAAGGAGAACCCTTTGAGCCACCCCTAACTTCAAATGCACACTTTAGTGTAACTAGGGGTACTACTAACCGTCAGCAAGGGAGAGTTGCATCTGCTGGTGACATGGGACCAGTGCTGCTGGACCGCATGGTGCACACAGCCAGAGGAGTCTGTTGTGCACAGGAGGACAACTATCCGAGGAAGGGATCAGTGCACCCTTCCTGTATTGTGGCTGGCCTGAGTCAACTACCTGCTGCTGTGTAGTAACCCGAAGAGTGCTCTCTGAGGGCAGCTTGGCCCTGTACTCCGCTGAGGTCTCAGGGACTTCAAAGACCTCTTGCGAAGGACTTGCATCATCTGCTGGAGAGCAGTGCCCTCTTCTGTGCCTACATTGTAAGCTTGACTCCATCTGGCCGCAGCGGCATGAGCGTGGACTAAGTATTGTCTGGAGACGGGAATTGCTTGGTGTGGAGCTTGCCAAGTACAGCTTGCATTCAGTTGAGTGGTTCTTCGTCGTGGGGACCACTGCACGCCAAAACATTTTGTGGTGTGAACAAGATCACCCATATGGCACAGATATGTATTATACATATATACATTCACTGATAAAAATCAAAGGTTGCAGGGATGTTATAGTTAGGTTTACGTTTTACAGACACAAAACCATAGAAATTCAGCAGTTAAGGTTATACTTATGTTCAGACACTAAAGCTTGTGGCCTAAAGTTACTTTATGGCACAAGTTATGCTTTCTTCAGAGCAGTATAACAATAACTGCTGAATTTCTGTGGTTTTGTGTGTGTAAAACATGAACTAACTATAACATCCCTATACCCTTTGGTTCTTTTTAAATTAAATTTCTATGGTCTTTTAACGTAAATTAATATACAATTACCATACATTATCCAACCACCACCGTGCATGGCAGATCAAGGCCAGGGAGGCCGAAACACATAGCATACACTGGTGTCTCCAAATTAAAAACACTTTTCCAATCCAATCCTGAGTTTGCGTCTTCGTTTCATATAGGAACACTTTTGTCATATACATATCTGGTCTGCTCCCAGTGCTATGTGCCACCCCTGTTGAGAACAGGAGCCTTACAGTGGAGTAATCGACTATGGGATGTATATGAAGAAAAGTAGGGAATCTTGAGTAGTTCCCCAAGACTTAGGTACAGGGTAGCTCTGTTACATGGAGCACTCTACAACACCACTGACACTTCAAATCTGCTCCTCAAATGTCTGTTTCCCTAGATCAGTGTGACTAGCACTTGCCAATCTTATGCTTAAAGACTTTCCGCAGAAATGGCAAAAGGCTTTGTCACTTTACTGGCTCAGCTCTAAATGGCATTGAGCTTATTATATGCTTAGAAACTCTTCTAGAAAAACAGACATCGGAGGTGAGCATATGTCGATTGTTAGTGGTGTTGTATAGTGCTACATGTAAAAAAAGCTGCTTTCCACCTAATACTTGATAGCTATCCAGGGGTCCTATGCAGTACTCTAAGCCTGAAAGGGCAATGTTTGGAGTAAGAAACATTCTCTCCTGGGATGTTATGCCCTTTTTTTTTTACATGTCTGGATGTGCTTTGATACACAGTTGCACAATATATGATTTTCTGTGTAGGTAACTCGCTCTCTTCATTCTCATCAGCAAAGCTAGTCAATTTTTTGGGTCTGATGTAGTTATTATCAAAGGCACATGCAATGTTTGATAAAATACCATCCTTGTAGCTTGCCTGGGTCTGCTGTGTAAATCGCACTACTGTTGGATCTGACAGCCTTAGGGTGGTCCCCTGCCCCTCACAACTTCTTGCCTACCTCCTCCAATTTTCTGACCTCGCCTTTGCTGGTGTTAGGACTCTGAGCATTTTACCAGTGCTACTGTGTTTTTGGTCTCAACCCTAAACATGATAACATTTGGATTATCCCCAATTGACATATTTAATGTACTTATAATTCCCTAGTAAAGTGCATAACATGTGCCCAGGGCAAGTAAATTAGATGCTACTTGTGGGTCTGCAGGACCGATTGTGCCACCCATTACAGTAGCCCGTTAACCATGTCTTGGGCCTCCCATTACAGAGTCTGTGTGTGCAGTTTGACGCTGCCATGTCAACTTGGCAAAGTAAGGCTTTTGCCAGGGCCAAACCTTCACTTTTTATACACAAAAACTACAAGAGGGTGAGCACAGGTTAATTTAGGTTTGCTTGACACCCTGACTAGACTTGTGGTTGCTGCTTGACCAGGATTTACACCCCAGTCAACCAACAACCCAGTTACTAACACTACCGTTAGTTGAGTTTTGTTCTCTTGCCAAGTATAGCTGGTGCCTTACACAGTGGCATGCCATATCGCTTTGTCTTGGTTTTTTTTCTCCAAGAGCTTCTCAACAAAGTAAAAGACAAATTTGTGACACTCTGATACTGCACACATTTTCTTCTCTGTGTTTCAGTGTTTAGTCCTAAAAGTGTTCAATGTGTTTTTTTTGTGGTATTTATTGGCATTTTTTAAATTTTTACCTGAAATCACAGTTCCAACACAGAATATTTGTTACATCACAGTAAGGTGTACATGAAACATCATGTGTTCAGCAAATTGTTCATAAATAATACATCAATATGACTTCTTGATAAATTCGGGTTGGGCACCTGTAGTATTCATTATATTCTGTAATTATGCAAACAATCCTGTCCTGCACAACTTGATAATGCTTTTTGAACAATTGACGTCTCCGAATTCAAAGTCTATTTTATTTCCATCACTTTCATACTGTGGAACAGTTTAGACTGTGGTCGGACTATACATTGCGTTTTATTTCTCTGACTTATTCTTTTTTTTTTTTTTACTTCTAGATCCATATCTTGGAGAATGGCGATGTGCATATCTACAGCAGGAACCAGGAAAACAACACTACGAAGTATCCAGATATCATTGCAAGAATTCCGAAGGTGAGGTTTACGGTCCCTATATAGATAATGTAGGGATGCTGTGTGGCTTTCAAATCCCTGGCTTATGTGAAAAAGTGAGAAGTACTGCTGCCATTTTACCCTAATCCTGGGCATCGTAGAGCTTGGCTCTGAAGTCTAGGTGTTACTCAAAGTGCACCCCTCTTTTACACTCCTTTCTCTGCCCAGGCTGTGCTAGGCTGACAGTGATATCATCATTAATCTATTGTGAGGGGTACTTTTACCCCTTGGGAGGGGTGTCTACCATTTTCCTCCTGCAGTCTCTTAATTGGGTCGATTTGTCCTTTAACATGTCTGGGATATGTGTTGAGAGTGTGTGCACTTGGTAAGAAAAGACTGGTAATGAACTGTGTCTAATATAAACCGAGCTGGTATTTGATTTGTTGGAAATTCCAGCCTTCGATGCCCCTGTCTAGTCCTTATAGAAAGCTTGATTGGTTGGGGAATTGGACCACCTCCAATCTTTATTTAGCTTGAGTGATGGTCATTGTCATGGACTTTGTTAATTAACATACCTCTCTAGGGATAGCACAAACTGGTGCATAGAGGTGAGGAGAATAGGCAGCAGGTTCTCCCCATGCAATGATCCCACACAATTTATGACCATGGAATTGGAAGCCCACCAGGGTTTGTAATGAGCACACACCCAGATTGGTTCTACCTGTCCATCAGGGAATCTTAATAATGGCATCCTCGACCAGTAGCCTGTTTAGTGTTTCATTCATCTTCTAAGAAGGGCCACACACAAGCATGTTTGAGTGAGTGGAATCCCCTTGATTGCTATTCTCATTTCCAGAATTGGAGTAGGGTCTGTGCTTGAAGGTGTCCCGGTGACTGATTTTGCATGCAAAAAGGAATTCATAGTGTCAGATGGGGCTGTGCTTCAGCTCACCAAGCGAAGAACTTTGCAGCAGCCCAGTACACAATCCACCATCTTCAAGACAAGGTGGGAAATGGCTTTGGAAGGGTGATTTGCTTTGAAGGACAAGGAGACTCGAAACAGCTTCTCAAGATAGGTAAACTTGGTACACATCAAGGAAAACCGAGTAAGCTCCTCACTATCATTAAAATTGAGAGTTCTTCACCCTTTAACCCCTCCCTTGTGTGTTTCTACTTACCATCTTTAGCTGGCGAAGACTGTTTGTGGAAGAACTTGCCACTTTCCCACTTGAACCTTTGGTTCCTGATCTACGACTTGTTTAGTGTCCAGCTTTGTCCTTGCTTGTCGTGCACCAAGCAGCACTGTTTTTCTGGGTGCCCTATTAGAAACTAGAATGTGACCAGTAGGCTCTGTGGTGGAGTCCTTCATATCTTTGTTATCTAAGAGTATCTGTGCATACTGGAACCTTTGCCAGACACTACCCTCCTAAAGGTAGCCCAATCACTATTGGACTAGTGGGACTATAGTAACTCTGCCTAGACTCCAGGCACTCGAACAGGATCTTTGGTCTTCACTCCAAGCAATGGTGGGCACTTGTCTTCCTTTGAGTGGTTGGGAGGTGGTGGGACAGTGGATAGACTAGGAACACTTGGCTTCAAATGAAGCCAAATCACGCAATACAAGTATTTTTTTACTGTTGCTATAGTTTTGAGGAGTAGCTCTGTGGTCTGGTCTGATTATTGCAATTTTAACTGTTCTCAAGACAGGACAAACCTACCGGTAGGCGGAATCCCTTTGATCTTCAAATAATCTATCCAATGCTCTACCACCTCAGAATGCAACCAGCAACCTAGAACACGTCACCTTCAATCACCTCAACACTGCCAACTACACCCTAAGTGGCACCCTTGTCTGCTGTCCTCCAGGACCATGCGCCAACTTCAACTCCAGTGCCTTCACCCTCCTTGGTGACCCACAACTACCACATGGAGCACCTTGCAGATTCTCAACGCGAACAACCTCTTCAAGGACCTGTCCGACCTTAGGCCTCACACATTTCACCGGGCACCTACTGAGCCCCAGCTTCAGCAATATCACAGTAGACAAGCCTACAGCGATCACCTGGCCCGACAATACCCTCACCAACTTCAGCATGCCCATCCTACACCACCGCAGAACAAAATCCCTCTTCACAACGTGACGACCAAGATCTCAAAAGTATTGTGGTCTTCCAAACTCCTACATCATCAGCCTCGACACAACAACCTCTCTGAATCTGTCTCGAACTTCAGTGCCTGGATCACTGTCTGCACAAATACCCTGGCTTCTATCAAAGCCACCAAACAGAAAGCAAGCTGGTGCACAGAAGAGCTCAGGCTTACCAAATGTTACCCAAAACAACTTGAACAAAGATGGAGACCAAGTCGGAGCAAGGCAGACTAACAACTACAAATCCACCCTCAGACTACCATCAGCAAATCGGAGCCACCAAAAGATCCACTCATGACCTCATCGAAAGCAGCACCAAAAGCACCATGGAAATCTTTGCTGTAGCGAAAGACTTCACTTCTCCGACAGAAAGCTCCACCAGCATAACCCCTTTTTTCAGGACCTTAGCAGCAGCTGTCTCTATTCTTCAGCAACAAGATCACTAGAATCTACAAAAAACTTTGAGCCCCAACTGAACCCATCCACCCTTGCAGCCCTCCTGCCCATCTCTACCAACCATCCATTCATTTTTTTGTATACTTTAGTGTGACGCTGTAGATGAGAGCGCTATTCCCAGACGTGGGTCCTTTGCACACTCTGCCACTGGACCCAAGCTTTGCCTGACTGAGGAGCCATAATAAGGGCAAAACCGGTCTTGGTTACTTGTGTTCCAGTTCAGTGAGGACCTGGCCTGGCAGTTCAGGCTGGACTGTTCCCATTGGAACAGGGTTTAGATTGATTTTCATATGGCTGGGTCAAAATTGAGGTGGGATGGTTTGCAAAATAGGGATGGACTGGGATGCGGCCCTGAGTTGAGATCATTTCAAGCATTCTAGCCATCAATTGTTTTGTATCCTTCAGGGCTACTATGGTACCAGCAGGAGTGCCTCTGCCTTTAACCAGAGACTCACCACTTATATTCCCTGATCACTGACCTGTCAGGGGAATCAGAACACATAACCACAGACATATTCTCGAGGCAATACAACAAGAGTACTGATTAGACTTCGATAAAACACCACCAAACATATCATCTTACAACACAAGATCATCTTATATTGTTGTAGGAGGAAGTACGGGCTCTACTAAGGAAGGGTGACATTGAGCCTGTGTGCCCACAGCAGCAGGTCAAGACTTGTACTCCCAGTACTTCGTCATCACCAATTGGATAGAACTGTGTGGTCTCTCTTAGATCTCAGGCCTCTCAACTGGTACATTTTGTTGATGCACTTCTAAAATGACAAGCTGGCAGGATGTCATCCCACTGTTCTGCACAGAGGAGTACATGGTGATTGTAGGAGGTTAGCTCTGTATATACTATCTCAAAGTGAGAGATAGTGTGCACTGAGTCCAAGGGTTCCCCTTAGAGGCTGAAGGTGGCAAATTTAGATAATACTAAGTAGTGTGGTCGAGCAGTAGGCTTATCAGAGGGTAGTGTTAAGCATTTGTTGTACACACACAGGCAATAAATGAGAACACACACTCAGACTTGACTCCAGGCCAATAGGTTTTTATATAGAAAAATATATCTTTATTTTTAGAACCACAAGATTTAAATTTGAGGTAAGTACATAAATTGTAAGGTACTTCACACAGGTAAGTATAGAATCTTTGATTTAAAACAGTAGTACACACAGTTTTGGTTAATATGGAAAATATTTATTTTAAAAGTGGACACAGTGCAAAAATCAACAGTTCCTGGTGGAGGTAAGTAATAGTTAGTTTTTCAGGTAAGTAAAGCACTTACACAGTCAGTATCCTTAGCCTAGGCAGCCCACCATTGGGGGTTCAAGGCAACCCCAAAGCCACAGCGCCAGCAACTCGGGGCCGGTCAGGTGCAGAGGTCAAAGGAGGGCCCAAACAACATAGGTGCCTATGGAGAACAGGGGTGCTCCAGTTCCAGTCTGCTAGCAGGTGAGTACCTGCGTCCTCTAGGAGCACACCAGGGTTTTTTTGTAGAGCACTGGGGGGGAGCGGGGGGGACACACACAAGCACACCCACAGCGGCGGCTGGGTGCAGTGTGCAAAGTAGGTGTCTGGTTTTCTGTAGAAAACAATGGAGTGGCCCGGGAGTCACTCCGATGCAGACAGGGCACAGGGGGCTTCTTGGGCCAGCCAGCGACTGGGCTAGGATAAGGGCCTCCTGCTGGTCACAACAGCACTGGTAGGTGGTTCCTCTCGGTCCTGGGGGCTGTGGGTGCAGTGCTTGGTCCAGGCGTTGGGTTCCTTTGTTACCAGGCAGTCGCGGTCAGGGGGACCTCTGGGTCCTCTCTGCAGGCGTCGCTGTGGGGAGTGCAGGGGGTGTGTCCACGTCGGAGTCGCCTGGGAGTACTTTCTGCAGTGTTGGTTTCTCCAAACTCGAGCCAGGTGCAGAGTGTGAAGACTCACACTTCTGACAGGAAGTTGGAATCTCTTTAAAGTTGCTTGTTTTGTAGTTGTTTCTGGACAGAGCCGTTGTCCTCGGGAGGTTCTTGGTCCGTTAGGTGCAGGTCAGTCCTCTGAGACCTCGGAGGTCGCTGGTCCCGCAGGATGCATCGCTGTGAAGGTTCTTTGAGTCTGGAGAAAGACTGGTAGGGCTGGGGCCAAGTCAGCTGTCTCTGCAGGGCTTTCAGGTCAGCAGTCCTCCTTCTGGTTGTAGATTGCAGGAATCTGATTTTCCTGGGTTCAGGGTTGCCCCTAAATCCTGAATTTATGGGTGTGTTTAGGTCGGGGGCAGTAGCCAATGGCTACTGTCTTTGAGGGTGGCTATCCCTATTCCTATTGGGGGAATCCTCCAAAACCAAGCTGGAGGATTTCTTAAGGCAGGGGTCACCTCAGCTCAGGACACCTTAGGGGTTGTCCTGACTGGTGGGTGACTCCTCCTTGTTTTTCTCATCTCCTACAGCCTTGCCACCAAAAGTGGGGGTTGTGTCCATAGGGGCGGGCATCTCCACTAGCTGTAACAGGCATGATCCTTTGAGGCTCACCGACAGGGGTTACAGATTCTGCAGGGGGAGGTGAAAAGCACCTCCACCCAGTACAGGCTGTCTTTGTTCCTGGCTACAGAGTGACAAAGGCTCCTCCCCCCACCCCCACTCCCAACCCCCCTAAATGTGGCCAGAAACCTGCCTGGTTGTGGCAGGCCAGCATGAACTGTTCAGCCTAACTCTGGTGTTTGGACTGGTATACAGGGGCCATCGCTAAGATACCCTCTGTGTGCATTGTTCAGTAAATCCCACACTGGCATCCCAGATTTCAGTGTAGCCATTATGGGACTGTGGAGTTCGTGTTTGACAGACTCCCAGACCATATACTCTTTATGGCTACCCTGCACTTACAATGTCGAAGGTTTGGCTTAGACACTGTATGGGGCATAGTGCTCATGCAACTATGCCCTCACCTGTGGTATAGTGCACCCTGCCTTAGGGCTGTAAGGCCTGCTAGAGGGGTGACTTACCTATGCCACAGGCAGTGGGTTGAGGGTATGGCACTCTGAGGGGAGTGCCATGTCGACTTAGTCATTTTCTCCCCACCAGCAACGCAAGCTGTGTGTGCATGTGCTGAGTAAGGGGTCCCCAGGGTTGCATAATACATGCTGAAGCCCTTAGAGACCTGCCCTGGCCACAGCGCCCTTTGGTGCCAGGGGAACCAGTTACAAGGGACGTATGTGTGCCAGGGATGTGCCAATTGTGGGAACAAAGGTACAGTTTAGTGAGAACACTGGTGCTGAGGCCTGGCTAGCAGGATCCCAGCACACTTTCAATCATAACTAGCTCAACAAAAGGCAAAATGTTAGGGGGTAACCATGCCAAGGGAGAAGCATTTCCCTACAGTGATCCTCTACTTGAAGTGCACATACTTCAACATCCCCATCCATCTATTCATCCAATAAATACATCGCCACTACCTAGATTTTGTGTTAAGTGTACAGCAGTATGAATTCAAAGTTCTCCCCTACGGGGACTTAACAGCACCAAGGGTATTTACTAAGTGTCTAGTTGTACTAGTTGCGCATACATGCAGAAATGCCTTTCATGTGGCTCTTTACCTGGAAGATTCGCTGATAAAGACCAAAAGCCAAGAGCAGTGCCTAGTGCATACTCCGCCCACAGTATCCCTGTTGACAATCTAGGGTTCACAGTCAATGCCAAAATGTTGTATCTTGTATTACAGCATATCTTACAATTTCTAGGGGCTGTGTTAAATTCTGTCAAAGGTAAGGCCTACCCAAACCAAGAGTGATGGCATTCCAAAGCTGCTAATTCTTTGTCAGACACCACGTTCTCTTATGGTGTGGACCGTAACTAAAGTGCTGAGGATGATGACTTCACGCATAGTAATGCCACATGCAAGACCGCATGTGCATCCACTGCAAGAATGTCTAGTGAGGCAGAGGTCACAAGCAAAGGGCCAATTGGAACATTTTGTGTTGGTAAAGTCCAAAACCCAGTACAGTTTACTGTTGTGGAGCAACAAAAAATTGTTGCTGGGTAGGCCTTTTCTGTATCCTCAAGAACAGTTGACCACTACCACAGGCACCTCCTTCATGATTTGGGAAGCGTATCTCAAGCGCGTTTCAGTTCAGGGGAGTTTGACACCGAAACAGGGGTGCCACATGAATTTCTTGGAGCTCACAGCAATCCAATTGGACCTCAGAGCATTTTCCTCCCTCATTAAAGGCAAGCAGTAAAAATACACAACATGGTAGCTGTAGGAAGTTGGCTCTGTATGCACTATTTCAAAGTAAGGAATAGTATGCACAGAGTCCAAGGGTTCCCCTTAGAGGTAAGATAGTGGCAAAAAGAGATAATACTAATGCTCTATTTTGTGGTAGTGTGGTCGAGCAGTAGGCTTATCAAAGGAGTAGTGTTAAGCATTTGTTGTACATACACACAGGCAATAAATGAGGAACACACACTCGGAGACAAATCCAGCCAATAGGTTTTGTTATAGAAAAATATATTTTCTTAGTTTATTTTAAGAACCACAGGTTCAAATTCTACATGTAATATCTCATTTGAAAGGTATTGCAGGTAAGTACTTTAGGAACTTTGAATCATTACATTAGCATGTATACTTTGTACATAAAACACAATAAGCTGTTTTAAAAGTGGACACAGTGCAATTTTCACAGTTCCTGGGGGAGGTAAGTTTTTGTTAGTTTTGTCAGGTAAGTAAATCACTTACAAGTCTCAGGTTTGGGTCCAAGGTAGCCCACCGTTGGGGGTTCAGAGCAACCCCAAAGTTACCACACCAGCAGCTCAGGGCCGGTCAGGTGCAGAGGTCCAAGAGGTGCCCAAAACACATAGGCTTCAATGGAGAGAAGGGGGTGCCCCGGTTCCAGTCTGCCAGCAGGTAAGTACCCGCGTCTTCGGAGGGCAGACCAGGGGTGTTTTGTAGGGCACCGGGGGGGACACAAGTCAGCACAAAAAGTACACCCTCAGCAGCGCGGGGGCGGCCGGGTGCAGTGTGCAAACACGCGTCGGGTTTTCAATGGTTTTCAATGAGAGACCAAGGGATCTCTTCAGCGGTGCAGGCAGGCAAGGGGGGGGCTCCTCGGGGTAGCCACCACCTGGGCAAGGGAGAGGGCCTCCTGGGGGTCACTCCTGCACAGGAGTTCCGTTCCTTTAGGTGCTGGGGGCTGCGGGTGCAGGGTCTTTTCCAGCCGTCGGGAAATGGAGTTCAGGCAGTCGCGGTCAGGGGGAGCCTCGGGATTCCCTCTGCAGGCGTCGCTGTGGGGGCTCAGGGGGGACAACTTTGGTTACTCGCAGTCTCGGAGTCGCCGGTGGGTCCTCCCTGAGGTGTTGGTTCTCCACCAGTCGAGTCGGGGTCGCCGGGTGCAGTGTTGCAAGTCTCACGCTTCTTGCGGGGAGTTGCAGGGGTCTTTAAGTCTGCTCCTTGAAACAAAGTTGCAGTTCTTTTGGAGCAGTGCCGCTGTCCTCGGGAGTTTCTTGTCTTTCTTGAAGCAGGGCAGTCCTCAGAGGATTCAGAGGTCGCTGGTCCCTTGGAAAGCGTCGCTGGAGCAGGGTTCTTTGGAAGGCAGGAGACAGGCCGGTAGGACTGGGGCCAAAGCAGTTGGTGTCTTCTGTTCTTCCTCTGCAGGGGTATTTCAGCTCAGCAGTCTTCTTGTAGGTTTCAGGAATCTAAATTCTTAGGTTCAGGGGAGCCCTTAAATACTAAATTTAAGGGCGTGTTTAGGTCTGGGGGGTTAGTAGCCAATGGCTACTAGCCCTGAGGGTGGGCACACCCTCTTTGTGCCTCCTCCCAAGGGGAGGGGGTCACATCCCTAATCCTATTGGGAAATCCTCCATCTGCAAGATGGAGGATTTCTAAAAGTTAGTCACTTCAGCTCAGGACACCTTAGGGGCTGTCCTGACTGGCCAGTGACTCCTCCTTGTTATTCTCATTATTTTCTCCGGCCTTGCTGCCAAAAGTGGGGGCCGTGGCCGGAGGGGGCGGGCAACTCCACTAGCTGGAGTGTCGTGCGGTGCTGGCACAAAGGGGTGAGCCTTTGAGGCTCACCGCCAGGTGTGACAGCTCCTGCCTGGGGGAGGTGTTAGCATCTCCACCCAGTGCAGGCTTTGTTACTGGCCTCAGAGTGACAAAGGCACTCTCCCCATGGGGCCAGCAACATGTCTCGGTTGTGGCAGGCTGCTGGAACCAGTCAGCCTACACAGATAGTCGGTTAAGGTTTCAGGGGGCACCTCTAAGGTGCCCTCTGGGGTGTATTTCACAATAAAATGTACACTGGCATCAGTGTGCATTTATTGTGCTGAGAAGTTTGATACCAAACTTCCCAGTTTTCAGTGTAGCCATTATGGTGCTGTGGAGTCCGTGTTTGACAGACTCCCAGACCATATACTCTTATGGCTACCCTGCACTTACAATGTCTAAGGTTTGGCTTAGACACTGTAGGGGCACAGTACTCATGTACTGGTGCCCTCACCTATGGTATAGTGCACCCTGCCTTAGGGCTGTAAGGCCTACTAGAGGGGTGACTTATCTATATTGCATAGGCAGTGTGAGGTTGGCATGGCACCCTGAGGGGAGTGCCATGTCGACTTACTCGTTTTGTTCTCACCAGCACACACAAGCTGGCAAGCAGTGTGTCTGTGCTGAGTGAGGGGTCCCCAGGGTGGCATAAGATATGCTGCAGCCCTTAGAGACCTTCCCTGGCATCAGGGCCCTTGGTACCAGGGGTACCAGTTACAAGGGACTTACCTGGATGCCAGGGTGTGCCAATTGTGGAATCAAAAGTACAGGTTAGGGAAAGAACACTGGTGCTGGGGCCTGGTTAGCAGGCCTCAGCACACTTTCAATTAAAAACATAGCATCAGCAAAGGCAAAAAGTCAGGGGGTAACCATGCCAAGGAGGCATTTCCTTACAGTAGCTGTGTATTCAATCCAGACACGGGGGAGTGGTGCAGGGTGGGAATCGCTCCTCCCAGCTGTCAGCATTGTCCCAATGTTGGGACATTTTGAAGTAATTACTCCAGGCTCAGCATCTGGTCTACGATTTTGCAGACCTGTTAAGCAGGTGAAGTCAACAAGTCTAGGTGAATACCCAAGCATTAATGTACTTCCACAAATGGTATACTCCCACAATCTGTCAGCATACAAGATGCCAAAACTTTGCATTCCCCCCACCCACAAATCATGGGAAAAGCACTACGGGTGATCAAAAGAGTGATTCCTCCCAAAACATCTCCAGTGCCAACATGGAATTTTAATATAGTTTAAGATTATTGGGGCGGGCACTCTTGTGACATGCAGATCTTTTCTTGGAAGGTAGCCTTCCTCCTTACTATCACTTCTCCCAGGAGAGTCAGTGACCTGCAAACAGTAACAATGGAGGAACCTTAATCAAGGTACACGGGATAGGGTCGTTTTGAAAACAAACCCACAGGTTCTCCTCAAAGTAGTTATGTTGCCCCTTTTCTTTTCCGCACCCTGAGTATGTAGCAGAAAGGTCATTTTAAGAGTGCTCCGCTTCTGTATTGACATAACTGAATCTATCTGCAAAATAAAACTACTTCTTTCCTTTGTAAAAACCCTATGTAGGACAACTCATTTCAAATGGAGGGATTTCCAAATGGATAGTCTAGTCTAAACAAACATATTACCCGAAAGGCAAAAGTATGTCACATGCAGTGCTTAGAGCACATGCCAAACATACAAAGGCAGCTTCTAGGTCCTTCTTGCTAAAGATTCCGATGCAGGCCTCTGTACAGCTGCTACACAGCTAATCACACATAGTAAGCAAGCACTACTCTGCAGATACTCAGACCTGTTGGGAGTCTAGCTACGAACATTTGATTACAGGATAAGTAACATGTTTTCTCTTGGGGTTCAGGCTGTGTGTTTTGGATCCATTTTCTTTCTTTTTTTTTTTTTTGTGTTGTAATTTTTTTTATTATTTCGTTTCATTAGTCAGGTACATAAAGCAAACAGAGTCCCATCTTTTAGGGAATATGCAATCTTTACAGTCTATGATCACTGTATACAGACATGCCAAACAAAAAGGCAATTTGAACCAGTATTAATATTTACATTTGAGAGCCAATATTGCTAGCATAGTGGTCTCGTATCAACAAACAGTCAAGGTGTAGAAATCACGAGTGTTCGAACCTCGTCAACATATGATATAGCTGTAGGCATCGGATACATCCATACTGTAGTACTGCTATGGAACAGTACTAGTATGCTAGTAGTAATATTCAGCAATTGTTTAATAATCTCTCATTGGGTCATTGTGAGGTTTTGTTTCCATCCCTAGTAATAGCCCTTCTCTAACAAGTTCAGGGGACCAAAAGGAGGATAGTTGCACGGATGGGATTAAAGAGACTCATTGAGTAATGATGTGGGGGAAGTAAATTCGGGCGGCCTCCGTTAGAGGGATGCTAGTCGGAAATAGGTGTGTTGTTCTGTCCTAATGTGTAGGAAAGTGGTTCACGGCACAAGTTAGGTTGATGATTAAATAATCTAGTGCTAAGGATGGGGATAGTCCTATGAGCAGGGGATGTTCAATTTAGTAGGATAGTATTGGAGAGGATGATAACGATGTTAATCCTGAAAAGGGGAGGATGATAATAACAATGAGAGTAATAACACCAATTATGGTAATAGTAATAAGAATGATAACAATGGTGATCGTGGTGATCATAGTAGTAGCAATAGCGATGGTGACCGAGGGAGGGGTGGGCGCGATTATAGAAAAAGAGGGGTGGGGTGGGGTAAGGGTGACGCAAGTAGAATCAGGATTATATGATAGGCTAGGTGATGGTGCTAGGTTGGATCCATTTTCTAATTGAGTACCCACGTTCTGGATTTATTGCTTTCTTCTTTTCAAATAATGGCCTCCTTGTTGGCAGTAATGGCATTTCCTAGGGTGAGATTTGGACTTCAAGATCCTGCAGAGACTCTGCTTTTTGAATGCCTTCCAAAATGCTACATCGCCTGCAGTGTGTATTCCTTCTTCCCTTTGAGTCTTTATTTTGGTTGGATGGGAGCAACTTTTGATTCCATGTTTACTTGTTTGTGCAAGCTTGTAAGGTTAACAGTGTTTTAGTGGTCATTACATTGACTCACAGACTGAGTAAGTTGCCGGCACTTTTGCCCCTATCCTTCACATGTTTTTTCCTGGATCAGGAAGTGTTGCGAATTAGAGCTTAATTTCTCCCAAAGAGGGTTTGGAATGTGTTGTCACGCTGCCACATCCTTCACAGCAAGAGGAGCCTTTATGCTACTTCTGCCATCGAGGGGGGCTTGTGTTTTTGTTGAATGTACAGCTGAGTACATTCAGCAAAAATTACTACTTTTGTAGGTTTACCAGATGCAAAGAAAGCCCACTTTCTAGGTGGATTGTGCTTTGCTGTAACTTTGCTAGTAAAGACCTCCCCTGGCCTCTATCCGCGGCTACTTGAGCATCTTTCCATTAGTTTCCTGAGCATTAAGTACCTTATGACCCAGAGCCAGATGAGCATAAGCCATGCTGTTTTGGGTGAAGCTACTGCAGTGTAAGGTTTGTCCTGTGTGCTGCTCTGGCCCTCCTCTGTTGGAGTATCCTGCTCAAGCGGGCAGTACGCACTATGGACCTTCTACTAGAAGCATCACCTACATAACATGTTCAGCATTTTTGCTTTTTATTTTGCAACAGGCGTAAGGTCGCCCTGCCTCCCTACTGCTGTTACAGGGTGGTTACTCAGTAATGCCTTTCTAGGTTTATATGCTCTGCCTTGCCGTTTTTGGTATTTGGGGTGGTGTTAGTAGAAGCCAGATTGTACCGGACATTAGGTACTTGAAAAGCAATCTTTCCAAGGTGTTTGGGAGTGGAATAAATTGAGGCGCAGGACAAATGCAGTGTTTTCAAGAAAGCTGGACAGGACAGGAGCCACAGGAAAAGTGTACGTGGAAAGGAGAGGCAGGTTTGACCACTGGCGGAGAAGGCAAGTGGTTTGAGGATTTGAGATTGGAGGGATTTGCAGTGGCAGGCATGACGACGGACTGGAGAAAAGTATCTGTTCCACAGTCTGCAGGGAGGAAGGGTTGGAGTTGGCCAGCCAGCAGAGAGGGTTGGGTTGCTTTGGATAAATATGGCGTAGAGCAGCCAAGTTCCGATATTAATGGACTTCAAGGAGACGTAGGATATAAAATGATTGTGCAGTGAGATTGCATTTGATTGGAATATGCTGTAGAACAGAGCTGGCGATATGTGACAGCTGCAGAGTGGATTTAGAGCAAGGAGATGAGTTGGAGATCTCCACCTTTCCCACACCTAGGATATTATAGAAGCGGTTCGTCCCTTGCATGCATTGGCGCCGGCGAGCCATCTTTGCAGCTAAGTAGTTCCACACCTTGTCAACATCTGTCCCAGTCAGCTGCACCACTTGATGTTCATTAAAAAAACAAGAAGCGATGGCCGAAATAAATAAATGAATGATTGTTCATAGAATCTATTGCATGTTGGTGACGTTCTCTTTCCCCTCCCCCCGCCCCCCCCCCCCCCCCCCCCCCCCACGCAGTGCAAAAAAGACACAGTGATATCCTGTATCCTAGACACGGAGGCGGTGGCCTGGGACGCAGAAAAGAAACAGATCCAGCCTTTCCAGGTTCTCACCACACGCAAGAGGAAGGTCTGTACCACTGCCCACCGGTCTGCTGCACCCTTCCTGGCTGTCTGGGCTCTTCTGGGGAGGGAAGGGTGTTGCAGAATTCTGTTGACTGGGGTAGCTGATCGATATCTTAGAGCAGGTTGTCTGTGCTGTCGCTAGAGTAGGATTGCGGGGATGATTAAAAGCACAGATAGTTCAGGCTACATTTACCTGTGGAGCGGGACAGACCTCGCAATCCGCGTTCATTCAAAGATCTGCCCATGTTGAGCTGGAGCATGGTATATTGTAAGGAGGGCTAGCCTCGTAGGAGGAAGAAAGGGAGAGATGATACAGACAGGCAGACATGTATAGAAAGTGTTGCCACTGCTATAGAGGTGTCCCTGGCATGCAGCACTGGTCTTCCCACTCTAGATGTCTGTGTGCGTGCCACCTCGGCCTGGGGCGGGGGGTATGGGAGTTTGTTCCCCTAAGATGGCCTTTCGTGAGCATTTTGAGTGCAGGGCGGAGTCTGAGTTGGGGTTCGAGAGTTCAAGATTTGGGTCTGCGTGGAAACTGGCCTCTTTAGAACATTTTCTCCCCCTTGCCTGCTCTCTGATCACTCAGTGTGTCTAAGATTTGCATGCAGGTGGCCTGAAATTGCTCTTCACTGTTAAGCCACGTCCCTGTGCATTGTGCTACATCCACTCGCTAGTACATCTGATCCCTCCGGTGCTCCGTGCCCCCTCCAGTATAGGGGAGTGAATGACTGATCTCCACCAGTCATCCATTCACATGTTCCTCCCGTTGTGACTGGGTCGATTGCTGCATGACTTGTTTGCTTTCCTGGGGTCTGACGTGTTTTTTTTTTACTCCTCCAGGATGTGGATGCCTCCGAGATTAAAGTGCAGGTCTGCGTCTATGCCTTTGACATGCTGTACCTGAATGGAGAGGTGAGAGCCACAGAAAACAGCTGCAGTCCTGCCTGTATCCCCAGCAAGGTGCCATCAGCACAAGTGCATGATCCGCATCCGTACTGCAGTTCACTAGCTGCATGCTCTTCTTTCTGGCCTGCTGCTGCTGTGCTTAATGGCCTAAGCGTGCCTGCTGGTAGAAACCTCATTGAAATATATATATATATTTTTTTGTAAATTGTTCATTATTGCTTTACCTATTATGGTTTATTCGATTTTATGGTTTAAACACTACTGCGGCTGCAGCATTTTCTACGCAGTTTTGGATTTAACTTAATAATCATATGATCAACCATCTGCTGAATATTTTTAGATTTAACCAACAAATTCTTTAAGAAAACACGCACAGACAAAGCAAAGATTAACTTAAGTGACGATTGCTGTAGTAAACTGATAGAAATCACCTAAAACGCAATCCCAGACCATATTGGGGCGTGTTAAAATGACAGTATAGTGAAATACTGCCAATGAATGCCTGCATGGTCTATCTTTTGATGCTACATAAATTAATCCTCCTTGCCGCACAACTAGATTGTCTCCACTGATGCAGGATTCCAGTAACCTTTGGTATAATACGAGGTCGGTGCACAAGCATAAATAACCCAGTGAGAGAGAATTTAACATACTTCATGACATTTTCATTGTTAAATACTTTAATACAATCACTTTTTGGCATATACCGACCTAAATTAATGAAGGAACTATACAACACTGGTGGTACAATAGAGTCTGAGAAATTGTTATTCATTAAAGGTTTTTGGAAGAAACAGTAAAGCTATTATCTGACAAAGACTTCTAGTTGAAAATTCTTTACCTTAGAATTTCCCCTTGGCATCAGACTGGATCTGGGGATTTTTCTTTAAGCAGTACCCTAGCGCACCGTCAGGTGGCATCAGTCGATTCTGCGTCTGTTTTTGGCATCGTCGTAGTCTCTGTGATGACTTCGCGGTCATACATGGGTGCCAACTCAGCGCGGCGACGTCAGTTCTCTTTCCACGCCACCCACAGGATCCAGAGAGAGTTACTCTAGTAATTTTTTGACTAAATTCGACCTTTTTGTTATATTTTATTGTTGTTGTTTGGTGCGTCAAGGGATGTCTCAGAGGACTGGCTTCAAACCGTGCAACACCTGTTACCACATGTCAGTGACTGACCTCCACCTGGTCTGTTTATGGGGTCTGGAGCACGACCACAGCCCAAAGTCATGCTTCGAGTGCTGGGTAATGCACCTGAAGGCTTTGAGGGAGTGGTCCCTGAAGCTCGAGTCCACATCGCTCCCGGTCTTGCTCGAGCGGAAGTTCTCAAGACCGCTCGCAGAGTAATCACCACTCCTCCTCCAAATCTTTGAGTCATTTGAAGGAGTCGTCAAAGAAGGCCAAGCATTCTTCAACTTCACCTCGTCAGTGAGACTGACTCTGAGGCTGCTGGGCCTCATGGCCTCCTGCATCCTGCTGGTGACACATGTCAGATGGCATATGTGGGCTCTGTAGCGGGACCTGAAGTTCCAGTGGGCGTAGCATCAAGGCAATCTCTCCTTCATGGTCCAGATCTCGAAGGGAACTGGGAAAGACCTGCAGTGGTGGCTTTCAAATCGAGATTGGGTCAGTGGCAGATCCCTCTCCTTTCCCCAACCAGATTTTACAGTAGTGACAGATGCGTCACTCTTGGGATGGGACGGCCACATGGAAGAGGCGGAGATCAGAGGGCTCTGGTCTCTGGCAGAGTCTGGACTCCACATCAATCATTTGGAGCTCCAGGCGATCAGACGGTCATTAAAAGTGTTCCTTCCCGCTCAAAAAGGGAACATATTACAGGTATTCACAGACAACACTACCCCCATGTGGTACTGCAACAAACAGGGCAGAGCGGGGTCGTGAACCCTTTGTCAAGAGGCTCCACACCTCTGGACATGGCTGGCACATCAGGACATAACGCTGGTGGTTCAACATCTGGTGGGCTCTCTGAAAGCCAGAGCAGACTAACTCAGTGCATAGTCTATCACAAATGGCATTTCCATCCGGAGGTGGTGCAAGGCCTCTTTCAACAGTGAGCCTTGGTTAGATCTGTTCGCCTACGCAGAGAACACGCAATGTCAGCTATTTTGAGCGTTGGAGTTTCCAAGGCAGCACTTGCTCAGCGACACGTTTCGTCTGGAGTGGAACTCAGGCCTCCTTTACGCCTTCCCACCAATACCACTTCTGTCCAGAGTTCTGAAGATCATCAAGAGCGACCAGGCCCCCATTAATTCTTATGATTCCGGACTGGGCACAAAGAGTAATGGTTTTCAGAGCTACTGAGCATTGCTACAGATCCTCCGATCAGACTGCCCCTTTAGGAGGATCTTCTGTCACAGCAACAGGGGACAGTTCTCCACCTGAACCTGCCCAATCTTTGCCTTCATGCGTGGAGATTGAGCGGGGGCATTTGACCGCTTTTGAGCTCTCGTCTGAAGTCTGTGATGTTATATTGGCAGCCAGGCGTCCCTCCACCAAAATAGTATACACCTGTTGTTGGCATAAATTTGTGGCATGGTGTACCAACAAGTCTGTTGATTTCCCCCTTTCTGCACCTCTCTGAGGTCCTGTTGTTCATCCTTTCTTTGGTCCTCTTTCTTCATCCTACTTGTCGGTTATCTCAGCCTTCCTTAGATTGCCAGACCAACCATCCTTATTCAAGTCTCCCATTGTTGGAAGGTTCCTTAAGGGACTGACCCATTTGTTTCCTCTGACCCTGTTCATTATGCCCCAGTGGGACTTGAACCTTGTCCTGACTTACCTTAGGTGTACCCCTTTTGAGCTGCTGCACAATTATCCCTTGCGGCTGCTTTCAATCAAGACTGCTTTTCTTATTGCCATCACATCTGCTTGCAGAGTGAGTGAGCTTCAAGCTCTGTCTTCCAAGCCCCCATTTTTGTCTGTCCACCCTAACAAAGTGGTTTTCATACAAGGGACTCCTTCCCTCCTTAGGCTGTTGCACCTTTACACACAGGCCAATCTGTCACTCTGCCTACTTTTTACACACCCCCACATCCTTCTCATGAAGAGAGACTCCATCATCTGGATCCAAAAAGAGCGTTGGCGTTCTACTCCAATCGTACTAAAGGTTTCCGGGTGGACGATCTACTCTTTGTTGGATATGTGGGTACGAAGAAAAGGAAGGCGGTGCAGAAGCATACCATCTCATTAATCTCTGAAAAACAATTTAATTTTCAAATAGTGAATTTCCCAATGAATTCAGAAGAATCAGCTGGCTTGTTAAATACATCTGTTTGCGGAGCTAGAAAGTACTAACTCAGATGTCTGAGCGGTGGCTAGATCCAAGTGACGCTACTTTTAATTTGTCATGTTAAGTAATCCAACTTCCTGTTTTGTTTTCGCACTTCAGGTATTTTTCTAATTTTGCAGTTAATTGATATCATTTTTCTTTGCACTTGTTTGTTTTAGAGTTCCTTTTGTTAGGAATGTATTAGAAACTGTCCAAAGCAATTACATGTGAATTGTAACCCATTTCGACCAAACAAAGCAAAATGAAGACAAACCCAGGATACACTACTCCTTTATGTTTCCCTGTTGCCACCAAACCACAAAACTACCTGCATCCTCCAAATCCTTCCCATAAAATGGCTCTAAAGCACTTCTCTTGGGTCTCCCCTTTACCACTCCCTTCTTAACCCCTTCCTATCGTTTTAGTTGCACTTCAACCCCTGCACTTGGAGGTAGCTTGCAGTGTGTGCTATACTAAATTACCCAAACTACTGTGGATTCTTGTTGCATACTTTCTGATGGTGTCACTCCCCCTCCCCCAGTCTCCTCCAGCCTCAGGTAGATGGAGGTTCTCTTCCCATCTTAAAGGTACATTCATGACAAAGGACTGGAGCTCCTGCCTTTTATAGGACAGAACTTTGGGGTCTCAGCGAAAGGTGAGGATATCTGAAAAACACAAAAGTGATTATAGTGAAAGATCCCACATAGACGTCTCCATCTTAACGAGGAACTTTGAAGAATTACGAGAAAACTGGGAAGAAAGTCGAAAGAATATGAGTTATTTAAAGGAAAAAAACACAGCAGAAAATGTGAGGTGAATATGAGGAGTTTCAGGTTTTTCCACTGACACATCGCAGAGAATGCCTGAACAGGGGGCTTCCCCGCGTGGCATGATGGAAAAGACTGGTTCAGTTTTGTAAAAGTTGTCGCCATAAGTACGCACAGTAAGATAAACATCCAGTGTGCAATCTTTGCCTGTCAGTCGATCACCGGAGTGAGGTCTGTCTCACCTGCACAGTATTTGCGCCAAAAATGCTGAGAGTGAAATACAAACAAAAACTGGAACACAAAACACTACAGGGGAAAAAAATCACCATCTTTAAGAGATCCGAGCCTTTCTAGCGACGATGACTAAAACATTGCTGACTGCCAAAGGTGAGACTTCAAGGGGCGATCAGGACATTGTGGAGATGGGAGAGGAGGCTCAGAAGAAGAGCCACAAGCGGGTAAAAACATCTGGCCTCATCTAAATCTCTCAAGTGAGAAAAAAACACTCACAAAATCAAAGGGGGCCTCTGTGTTGAAACGCTTGTCGTCTACAATCACGAAAGAGAATCATACGGAGCTCTCGTAGGGGTTTTAGGTGGAGATAAAGGCTAAAAAAGCATGAGTCGTCGAAAGAAGGGAAAGCGAAAGACGCTGCATCCCATTCAAGACTGTCGAGAAACACACAATCCATTGAAGCGCACAGCAAGAGAAGACTGTGAAAGAAACTCAACATTCACGTCAAAAAGAACACTCCACAATAAGCTCCAAAGACTGAGCGTCTGAAATGGAGATTGAAAGGAGGAGGTTTGAGGCTGAAATGGCTGCACTTGTCCAGAAGAAGGAATTCGAAAGCCTTAAAGCAGTCGCAATACATCAGAAAACTTAGACGTCGAAAGAACTCCATGAACAGGAGGTGGAAGAAATTCGCCCCCTCACACACCGCAGTCTCAAGAAGAGGTGATATATTTCCTCCAATTTCCTCATTTCCTACCAAAGGTGGTCCCTCAATTTCCTATTAATCAGTCTTTTTGAATACCAAGTTTCTTTCAAAACCCAAAAACGCATGTGGAAGGAAGCCTTCATACATGGGATACAAGATGTTGCATCATGTATTACATGGAGAGAACTCAACTTTTTAGGAAATTTCAGCAATCATTTGTTGCTTTCTCCAAAAACTTTAAGGGGAAAGCAGTATTGAACACAATTTCAAGATGGATCGCATTATTAATTTAATTATGTCACAAAATTGCAAGGAAAGCCTTATCTAGAGCTCCAGGAGCGCACTCTACATGGAAGGGAGAAACTGTAAATTTTATGTTTAACACACCGTTATAAGAAATCTGCATGCCAGCAACTTGGGCTTCAGTACACACTTCCACGAAACATTATTGTATTTGCATACAAATTAGTAAAGAAGCTCAGGTATGACAGAGCGTTCAGACATTTATTTTCAAATCAATATCCATTTTCATCCCAGCCACTACAATAAAGGAAACCCAGCTTTAATATCAACACACAGCATGTGAATCCAGAAATGATTTTCGCTGCTAAAGTTTTTTTTTTTTAGGTGTAGTTTTGCAGCTTGAAGATTTTCTGGATTCACATGTGACCCACCCACCTCCTCCAGGAAGATGGAGAGGGAAAAACAAAACAAGCATTTGCAATGCAACGGGTCTCGCATTTGCCCGAGTTAGAGCTATTAGCGTTGTAAATTCCTAATCAGACTTTTCTTGCCACACAAATTACAAGAAAAAAAAAACACAGCGCGATCGTGCTATGTAAAATGCAGCGCGATTGTGCTGAAATTGAAAAAACGAGCACGATTGCGCCATGTAAACCCCAGCGCAATCGCGCTGCGTGGAAAGTAAAAAGATAAAGTAGTCCGGAAACCATGCTGAAAACATCGAGCCTCGAGTGGTTTCAGTAGTTTACCGGTGCTGTGTAGGTGGGTTAAACACCTAAAATTTGACTTCCAAAAAGCGGTTGCAAAAGATGCACTGACTTTTTGAGAATCAAATCAGATTTTGCGAACCAACGCATCTACAAATAGAGCGGTTCGCAAAACAGGAAGTCACAGCCTAATTTAAATATCCGTTTTTATTCACCCTGATGCTGCCACTCCAACTCCCAAAGTGCCAGGGTTCTGAAGAGGACCCCTTACCTTTTGCTAATCAGTTACCATCCCAACTTGGGAGTCAGTAGCTGCTTGATGGTTTATGACCTTACCACTGCTACATGCCATACTGACTGGCAATTTGGCAGGAATGCCCCTTACACAGTCCTTCCAGATTGTGATTCATTATGGGTCAAACCCCATTTGGCGACTGATTTATTTTTCTTTTTTTTCTTTTTTTTGTTCTGATCGCAAAATAGTCAGTTCATATGAAAGTCATTTTGCGAACCCCAGGGTTTGCAGCCTCAAAACCCATAAGTACATCTGAACCATATTGCTCTTCTACCAGGCATTTCTTATAAGATGCTGTATGTAAACATACAAACAAAAAGCGTTACCCCAACATGTGCCATCTTTGTCATCTGTCTCGCTGCCAAGACAGGAGAGGAGTTCATTTAGTGGCACGGTGGGTGTTCGTCTTTGGGTCTCATGTCTCAATTTCCCAGGCCCCGGTGTTTTGCCTCCTGCTTGTTGTAACCTGAGGCAACAGGCACACGTTTGGCAGCGGTTTAAAATTTTCCTCCACTCCAGCTATGGCTGCAGGGGAGTCCGCTGATGTCAGCAGTGTCATTCCTTTGACCCTACCACGCCCTCTGCATGCATGTCGCTTCCACCTCTTTTGTTGAAAACAGCAACCCAGTTTTATTTTAAAAACATTTCACTAATGAATTGCTTTCCTAAGGACACAGCGTTTCCTAATACATCAAACCTATTTCTCAGAAGTACATTTCACACGGCTGCTAATGAATTCATGTAGCTTGGCAGGCCACATATGTTTAATAATTAAAGCTGTTTGTGGTAGCAGGAGAAGTAAAACAATTACACTGCATTACTCATTCCGAAAAACACGCTACGTCGAATTTCTCTGTAAATAATAAAAAAAATAATACAAAAAAAAAACTACACTGACCCGTACATCAAATAAGAAACATTTATAATGGGAGACCTAGTTCACTCATACCGTAGGTTTATTTTTTATTTTTTCCAAAATGCAGTGCAAACAATTGATTTAACCACAAACAAATAAGGATTATCAGAATGGGGTCTCTGGTACTTCATTACATTTAAGGAAAAACACGCTTGCACAAAGCAGTGGAACTGCATGGATATAATCACGAGGGACTTAACAATTGGAGGACAGCGAAAGCAGCTGGAACACTGAACTAAAACAAGCATTTGGAATGCAATAGTCTCGTGTTTGCTAGCGTTAGAGCTCAAAGCGTTGTAAATTGCTGACTGGACTTCTATTGCCACACAGACTGAAAATACCAAGAGGAAGAGAGCGAGCTGGCCCTGGAAGAGCCCCCCCTCTGATGTTGGTTTTATGTTTACAGAGTGAGCTGGTGGGGAGGAGGGACTGAACACACACCCACAGTGCAAAGCAAACAGGCCAATACTGAAAGAAAAAGTCCCCTTCAGAAGAGCTAAACAGGACATAGCGTAATTACACAGTACTTTGTGCTGCTCCCAAAGTGAAAAAAGGCGGGACAGAGAGGCAGAACTGACCACTAGCAAGCAAGGATTTTTGAAGGACACTGCAACTAACAAATCAAAACCCTGGAACTCACTCTATTGTATACTTTAGTATACAGCAGGCCAAATGCTAACGCTCGACCTAAAAAAGAATCTGAAGATGGCGAGCGCGAGCAGAGACATCAGGAGGAATTTCAAAGGCATCACAATAGAACACCAACTCTGTCGAAGCCCAGCAACAACAAAACAATGGTAGAGAGGACGGACAAAAACATTTTTAAGCGGTGAAATTATAGATTACCTGGACCTAACCAACAGCTGGAGGAATAATGCTCAGCATGTGAATCCAGAAAGTCGCCAAGCTGCAAATCTACACCTACAGGTAAGAAGCTTTGTTTTATATCTAAAGCCACAAAGATGAAATTGCTGTATAGGAAGGCAGGCACGCATCTGAAGGGAAAATGTGGAGCAGCTTGGGTTTAGCATACTGCCAAGAATATTTGAAGGTCACCAAACATCTGAGACCTCCAAGTGCACTTATGTAACTTTGTCGTTGTTGGAAATTTGTTTGTGTACAAGGCACGGATGTTGCCAGAGTGCGAACAGCATTCTCTAATACAAACGAAAAGTTAAAGAATAGCCTCACCCTCCTTATCTGCACGTTAGACACCAATACATGGAAAATACCTGTATTAGTGCAACATTCCGGAATCTGTAAAGCCGGATAATGGCTGCTAACTGAATTGTTTTGGTCGAGCAGGGGGATAAGCAAAGCCGTAATTCTGTAAATGTGAAAGGTAATGTGGGCAAGGAAGATGCAGAAGCCTGGCCAACCACACAGCATTAGACACTAAACTGGACAACTAAACAAAGCAAGTTCTATGCCAGAAATACCTATCACTTACCTAGGTTCAAGGAAGCATTGCAGCGGAATTCAATAAAACAAGAGTCCAGTGGTGTGCGGAAAAATTTGTATGGCTGAAACTTGTGAGGTCATCTTGACCTTAAGGTGTGTGGATTCATGGCCAAATACTTGGGTAACAGTGCCCTTAAGGCTCTGTTGTCCCCATTTTGTTCTGCAGAATTCATGCCCTACCCTTTCCAAATTGCTTTTGAAGTTATGCAAATGCTGTGCATCATTTTAGTTTAAATCTTTTTACGTGGCTTGGCTGTGAGCCAAGCGTTCCATGCAATATAATAAACTAGAAGTAGAGATTCTCTGAATCCTGCAGCCTCCACGCTATTTCGCCTGAATATTAAATTCACCCTAGCCTCTGTCAGAGTCCCTGCTGCTCCCCCACCCACCTGACCTGTTAGCATAGTCGCAGCGGCTCTAGTCAGTCTGCAAACTCTAATTCCATTGGCATAATTGGTGCTTGGCCACTCACTGTTTCACATCCAAACCCTGTTGACAACTCCTGTGTCCCATCCATGGCTTGCCGGCTTGCCTCATTGCCAGAGTGATGCTTCACCCAGAGTTTGGCTCATCTTCTGGCCTTGGCCAGTTCTTAATACAATGAAGGTATTTTCACCAAATTCATTGCCGCTGAAAAATATCTTTATGAATTTTGTGTTAGATCAAAAGGGTTTCCATAATTTCCCAGCGTAGAACAGACATGAACTTGCATTGGTCAGCAATGTTGTGTTTCTTTGAGCATTCCACTTATGGTCAGTGTTTTCACTAGTCCTAGGTAATATATATATCAAGCCTCTACTTGTTTAACACTCATGCGATAAGAGCCAGTAATGAAGCTGCAGAAAGGGTCCCTGAGGAGCATAATATTTATCGCCATTGGAAAGCTGTCCATGAACTCGGTGTCAACTCTGCTATTTTCATCGGCAAGGTGCTATTCTTGGCACCTCTTGTTTCAGGCCTTCCGCCACGCGTTCTATCTTTCCATAGGAATATTATTTTGCCTTAATAAATATCCTAAATGTGCACAATTGAAAGATGTCTACGTTGAGATTAAAATGTAGGTCTCGTTTCCTCCACTACTTACCACTCAAATAACACTGCTATGAAGGGGCCATGATGCGACATGCTAGAATTTAACAAATAATTGTTGTAAATTTTTTTTTTTTTTTGCTGCATGCTGCTTTTTATAAAAGTGTGTGTGTGTATAGCTATATACATACACATATAAAACAAAGATTAAAGTGAAATAGTTGGGTATGGTTATAATATATTACATTCTATTTTTTTAATGTTTTAATATAAGTCCACTGGAGAAAAAAAAACGAAGTTTAAAGTGACGTTATAGTTAGGTGAAAATATCAGTTAAAATGTAACGATTTAAACTCAAACCTCTGAAATTCACCAATAATAGTTACCTGAAGTAACTATAACTCGTACCCCTGCCGCGCAGTGTTATCAATTATGCGGTTTCAGATGTTGCATTGATACAATCAGTGATGTCATACGTCTTGCATGATGTAATATGTGAGGTAATAAGCAGTGCATGACGAGGGAACAAGGTATAGATACTTGGTTAAACAAATGATGAATTTAGTCTTTTTGTTTTTTTTGGTCAAAGTTTAAAACATTGCATGTAAACTGACATTTTCGCACAACTGGAACTTTTTTTAAATGGAAAGCAAGATCTAATAACCATATATAACTAACGCCATTTTCTAAATATGAAAACGAATATTTTATTACCATACATAAGATCAACCCCGCTGTGCATGGCGAGGAGTAGGTCAAATTAGTTGTGGAAACATTTTATGAATCAAATCTGTCTGACACTGAAAAAAATCTTTCAACCGCTTCAAATTTCTGGAGCTAGTCCAGGATGTTATAACTAACTGTGAGTTCACACCTTTATATAAACTGTTTCTTGGATGCGAAATAGTTACCTCACTAATATTTTTAGGAAGATATGTTAAACTTTGTAGCTCCTTGATGATTAATAAAATATATGCATTGGAGCAGCGTTTAATAAATATTGAACAAGTCTATATTTATGGCTTTTCAAAAAAACCCTGGTGTTAAAATCTTTCAGTTAATGGTAATATCTCCTTTGCTGTGTTTCAGTCTCTTGTGAAGGAACCATTTGCGAAAAGGCGCAAGCTGTTGCGAGATTCTTTCGTAGAGACAGAGGGAGAGTTCATGTTTGCCACCTTCATGGATACAGCCAACACAGATGAGATTTCAGAGTTCCTGGAGCAGTCTATTAAAGGTAAATGGAAGACCACGTCTCCTAGAATAATCTTGGAGTTCCGGCCAACACTGGTGCCGTTGTATGTTGGGTGCCATAATGTTTGACCATCGTTGCTGTACTTGAGGTAATGATCGGAACATAGACATAGACTCAAAATATGCACCAATATTGGGCTATTGTTTCTGCTGTAGCTTTGCAATTTTTTTTTTCTTTTTTTTTTTTTCTTTTCCCTTATCTCAAGGATTTTGAAAAAAAAAGTTCATTTTCTCCCTTCTTACGGTCTCGGACACCATTGTTTTAAGGCTTGAATCACAAATTTAGGCAAATAATCACTATTTAAAATTTTTGACCTTTCATCAGTTTTTCTCAGCCCATTTCTTTTTCCAGCTGCAAATATTTGTCTTATTTCTTTAGAGTTCTTTTTTCCTCTTTTCTGGGGTCTCTTTGTAATAGCCTGAACACTTGGTGAAAAAGAAAACCTAAATAATAATAATTAATCAAATTTTTTGTCAATGTTGTGCAGGATGAGGACGGAGCAAAGGCACACAGTGTCTGTGTGTGTGTTGACTTATACAAGTGCATGCATCAGTATCCATGCACATGCTTACTGAAGAACACAGGTGCCATTTTCTTTTGCTTTTTATTCATCAATCCAAGATGTAAGATGGTACTTAAGTTGGTAAACAAAAAACAAAATTTTACTCATGTGAAAGAACATTTTGACAAGCGGAGCAGTGTGGCAGCAAATGATGGTTCATCATATTTGAATACCTCACATTTAAAAAATAAAATAAGCCTATTTCAGATTAGGTTCCGACGTCATAGAGTAACCTCTTCTGCAATGCCCTGAGAGTTGGTCTGAAATATGAATTACACTCCCAGCAAAGCAGTAGCTGAATGGGGCGGACACAAAGCCTCTCTAGGAATTACTACTTTATGATGCATGATGTGTTCACACGCAATGCTTCCATACACAATGACTGGTTGCTTATACACTAGGGCTCTTGGCCTTATGTTTGCACTTTCGCTCTACCAACAGCACTACCACAAGCTGCCTCATATTTTTGTCTGACTCTAGGGAAGACTAGTAATGGCTTAAACTTTAGTGCCAGCCTAAGGTACTGCAGCCATTGGTGAAATGCACTGGTATGACATTAGTAATTAATATACATATATGGTGTAAGAAACTGGATTGATTAATGGGGTGGTGACAGCAAACAGGGCAGGTGGAAGGGCCTTCCCATCAACAATTTGGGAATACATGCCCATCCTTTCAAGGTCTGCGGATTGAATAAATGGATTGGGTTGCGGTTCATCTGATCTTCTCACAGCTGGTGCTGGTGGTCTGCCAGATAGGGTTGCAGGAAACGTGTGAAACGTGGATTGGGACAATGCCCCTATGCAGCATAGCTTTAGTCCCAGGGACTTTGAACACTTGGCTATCAAGGTCCCATTGGTCAAGATGTGACCCACTGGATGAGGTCAATTACTATCTCTGGAGTAGGGAACGTTTTTGCCATGCCTGAGCCCAGAGATGCATTATGAACGGATTCGTGTAAGATGGCACTAATAAGAGTTTTGAGTAACTCGCAATGAACCCAGTGTGTTGTTGTCTCAAGTACTGGGGCTAGCTTGGACTCTCCTGAAATGACAGGGAAAGGAATAAACAGTCATCAGAGTAGGTGCACAGTGGGCGCTTGGATGTTGCAGAACAGAACTACTGATACTGGGGCCAGGATTCTTGTGAAGATGGAAGGGGTGATAGTGACTTCAAATACATATTGTACGGGTAGTGCTCATTTATTGTGGGAAGGCATACTGGAATATGGAAGTAGGCATCCTGAAAGTGCACTGAGCACAGCCAATCGTTTTCCAACAGTTGTCCGCATGCACCTGAGCTAAAGTAAGCATTTTGTAGTTCTGCAGGGGGCGTAACTTGCATATCCAAGAGAGGAAAAATAGTAGGAATAGTATCCATGCCTGCTTTGTGGGGTGGACTGGCTTTGTCTTTGAGATTGCGACATGGGCGCAGATGGGCGGTTTAGCAAGGGTTATGTTTGTCTTGAGGCATAGCTGCTGACCTCTCAAAGGATACATGCAGCGGTGCTAGAGGGAAGCCTCTTTCCCCAACTGTCATTTTTCACTCTGAACTGTTCATTCCTAAATTCAGCCCTTCTCTCCTATTGCTCAGTGTTAGTCTAGTCATGTAGAGAACACCACCAAAATCAGGAAAAAATACTGCCTACCCTGTCCCTTAGACATCCACTATGAATACATTCACATGCTCCCCATGTCACTGGAATTTATTATGGGAATATGGTATCAGCATGACTATTCTTCATACAATAGAAATCTAAAACTGACGTGTAATCTTTCTATATGTTCTAGGCACCCGGATTTCGTAATAGTATGCTGGCTAGAAACTCCTCGATCATTCTCCAAGTAACACGTGTAAATGTGAAATGTAGGTTATTTATAAAGTGCAATCAAACATTTTATAGCATTTGTGAACAAGAATGTTCAGTTCTATTGATGACACAGGCTAGGATTATTCAATGTTATTGATTTAGCTGAATAGCAACCACATTGGCGCAAGAACCGTAACCATGAAACATAATGAACTACATAGCTTATAGTTCATAGTGCAAAAACTACCGTTCCCAAGACCGGAGCTCATCCACCAACCATAGTCTCTTTAGATGTGAAAGCCTGTCAGCCATTAGAACACATCTTTTTGTTGCTGTAAGGGAGACCCTGGTACCTTCAATTAGTCTTTCATTTTTGCTTCTGATCTGCAGCTAAAAAGGTAGAACAAAATTACTGACCTATCCAGTTTTGTCGATCAAAATATGGGTGGGTGAAAAAATTTAAACACATAATAAATTGCATGTCACACCAATATTTCCAGACAGTTACACGGTGGGATAATCTTCACCTTTGAATCCTTAAAAGAATTTCTAAAATCTTGCTCACTGTTAGAACATTTTCGATTCTGTGGCAGAACAAAAGGCTTCAGTTTATAAATGTTTAAAGCTGATCAATATTCGAAAAGGGATTACTTACTGGTATATAGTAGAACTGTTTAAAGGTAGAATCCAATGACCACGCAAACATGTGCATAATAATAAGACTCCTGCCTAATAGGGAGGATTTGTAGGTCATTTCCCCCTGCCGCCTCTCTGAATGGGCTCCAAATTTAGACATATCAATGCCAGCCTGACCTAGAATCCAATGAACCCAGCTGGCTAGTGTAGGCACCAAAATTGGATTGTGAGGTCATAGACATCAAATGAAAAGAGGATCAGGTGGAGAAGCTGAGCTCTTTTGTGGCATTTCATAAGCCCTTAAACAAGTGACAACACAAAGTTTGGAATCTCTGGGGGGAAAAACTGATATGTGATCTGTTTTTAATCCGATAGTTATCTTTGTGAAGATAAAAGCAGCTCCATCGTGAGTAAAGTATATACCTGCAAGATGAAAATCTTTAACATCAGAGACTCGTTGATAGGATGCAAGGCACAATAGTATAGCAAATTTGGCTGACATTTGTTTTCTTAATAAAGACAATCATTGAGCTATTGTTGGAGTAAACAGACAACAGAAACATTCCATAGTACTGAATATGTTGGTTTTTGGGGAGAGACAAATCAGATGAAGGAGTTTAGTAACCAGATGATGTTCCTTCACTGGGTGATCTGCTACTGGGGTGTGCCCTGCAGAGATGGTCGATCTGTAGTTGTCGACAGTTCTGTATGATAATCCTTCAGCAGGCAGAGTTGCTAAGAAGTCGCAAATATGTCATACCTGCACCCACTGGATCAAGATGCCATTCAGAACACTGGCATGTCCACTTATCCCATGCTAATTGAGCACGTTTGTGGGTGTAGTCTGATGAGGCCTTAAGCAGGCAGAGAGCTTGGCTTGAAAGACTGGTCACTTGGCAGCAAGACCTGAAAGATTACCAGCCATTAGATGAACTTGGTTCGGAAGGACCAAGGTATGTGGTTTCCCTAGAGGATCCAGGAGCAGGTTTGGGAATATAGTTAGAAGCAGGGAAGGCTTGCATGATAATGTCATTAGAATGGGGACCAAGGTTGTGCTCTCCATGAGGGAGTTATAAGGATGACCTCAACTATGTCTCCTGATCGGACATCTCACTCGGCGGATATTTGTAAAGGGGGAAATGTGTAGTTGCGCCCTGCCCAGTGTTACCAAGAGGCATCCACTGCCAGAGCATCTGGTCTCCAGCTGTAACACAGCAAGATTTGAATGGTCAATCTGGATGCAAAAAGGTAGATCTTGCATGAACCCCACTTGTCCATCAATGTTGAGAATAAAGGAAGATAGTTTCTACTTGCTCAAAATTGCAAAGGAATCACAGATTCCAGTTTGCGATATGGTTGTTTTTGCCTGGAAGATGAACTGCTAGAACTGATATATTTTTGGTCAAACAGAATTGCCAGAATTCCTACACAATGCCTGCTATGGATTCAATATGTTGTTCTCCCGAGGTAGTTTATGTATTGAATTGCGGAGCAGAACACATTGAAACTTCTTGGGGTGCAGAGGGGTAAGGGAACGATTGGGGAATGATCTCACCAGAAGCTCATGCAATTTACTTTCTTCTTGGGACCATCTGCCTCTTGTGGAGATGGTTTCGCATCTTGCTCCCCGCTGAGGAAGCTGACGTCTGATTTTATTATTAAAACTGGTGTCTGTCTTAAAATGGCCCTGATGTACCAGGTTTCCAGGTGGGTTGACCAACGTTGATGCTCTTCTTTGACTGCCTAAGAGAGAGTGACCTTCTGGGTATAGGATATCCTTTCTGCTGATATTCAATTTTCAGTCACTGTGATGCTCTGTAGTGAATCTGACCTGGGAATATCACATGAATGGAGACCGAGAAGAGATAAAGTCCATCGGCGAGTGACCAACTCTTTTTGCCAGAAAGCTGCGGTTCTCATTCTTGATTACTTTTATTATTATTTCTTTATTTTTTGTCTGGTAAAGGCAGTCCCTGAGGTCTAGTTTAAACAGAACCCCAGGAACTTTGAGTGGTCGAAGTTAGCCAGTATCTGTTCTGATTTATAACCAATCCCAGTCCCTTGAGGAGCGAAAAGAAGGAATTTTACCACTGGGTTCATCAATTTAATAAAACACCAGAGAGCGGAGGACAACTCAAAGGGGAGAACCAAGAATTGGTAGGTACAATTCTTCCGCAAAATGGGAGGAAGTGTCTGTGTGGAGGAAACATAGCAACGGAGAGATAAGAGTCTTTTAGGTCTAGATGGACCATTAAATTTCCTTCGCTCAACAGATATCTTGGCAGGTGAATACCCACAATTTTGAAGTGACTGTACAATATCCATGAGTTGAATTCTTTGAGGTTGATCTCTAACCTGTAGTCTCCTCCTTTTTGTCTACTACAAAAATATTGGTGTTAGGGTGTTGCATTGTGCTGCAAAGTGCTTTCTTTTGACTTAAAGATTGGATTTTCTGATTAATCAAGAGTTGTTTCATCAAAGTGAAGTGGTTCGAGGGAGGAGTTTTGACAAGGAGTGTGGTAAAGTTCTAAGTGGAAACCCTGAACCATCTGAAGGGCCCATGCGTCTGGAGACCAGTTCAGAAAAGGCAGGTAAATTCTTCCCCTAGTTTAAGAAGGGGAAGAAATGTAATGTCTCATCGAAGAAGAGTGGGAGAGATGGGTGTTCCTCCTCTTGGCTTTCCCTGGTAACCTGTTTCTGTAGGGTCTGGATTGGAATGGAAAGAAGACTTCACTGTGCTAGTAATATCCCCAAGCGCCTCTTCTCCTGAGGTAACCTCTGTAAGAGGACTGGGTGGGGTTCGGCCCGTGAGGCACACACTACCTCTGCTGACCCTGTTAAAACGTTTCTGGTTAAATACTTTTTTTTAAGCTGCTTGAGCCCTGTCTAATGAGGTGAAGATACTGAAACTTTTTTTTTTTTTTACTTCTTTAACGAGGGGTACACTAAAAGACCTCATTAGTCACCAAACCTCATAACTTTGGGTCAATGCAAAGGGGGATAGACCTGCCCCTTTCTGCAGAGCTAGCCCTATTTGCATTCCCTTATAAACAAAATGGCCCATTGGACTCGACCAGCAAAAATAAAAAGGATTAATAGGTGTATCTTACTTCGTGGCTGAGAAGTCTAGGTTCAAGGTTTTGTAGAGGATTCCTGAAAGGTCAATACATTTTTTTTTTTTTTTTTTCTAAACCCATTTGTCCAGAATGGATGACAGTTTGGTTTCAGTATCTGGAGTGTCTGCGACTTAGTCATCCAGCAAAGGGCAGGGGCATTCCTGCTTAATGCAGTTGCGGCCCTCTTTTTCAACAAGCTACTGAGCCCTGCTTGAGCATAGTCTGCTGTTTTTGGAGAGATGAGCCAATCTGAACAACAAGGGTGTATGTCTTCTGGATCAAAAGTGCTGAGGAGATAGTGACAAAGAGGGTTAGAAGAACCTTCCCCAGCAGGGTGTTGGGAAGTGAGATGGCTGTTGTCTGCACTTGGAGGCATCAAAGTCCCCTTGGTCTGGGTCGTGCATCTGCAGATGTGCGCCAGTGCTATACTCAGGTTACCCCCCATGCTAGACTCAGGTTACCCCCCATGCTAGACTGAGGTTGCCCCCCATGCAAAGTAGTGGAGTTGTGAAAGGGGCTCCGAGGAACCCCTTCTCCCCCCAACCAACACACACCTGCAGGTGGTTGCATGCATTGCATGCGCCTGCACTTTGACTCACGGAGCGGATTTAAAGCAGTTACTTCGTATTGCACTGATAGCGCTGCCCCCCCAGGACACTGCATGTTCGCAACTGTCCTTAACACAACACAGCACAGTAATCCATAATAGGGTGCATTGTCCCTGTTTGTGCCCGATTTATAATACGTCTGGAAGCCGCCTTTTGTATCCGACTTTGGGGGATGAGTTACTTAAGAACTGTGAAAGAGTGATCTTTTTTTGTTCACTAAGGGCTTATTCTTATTGTTTCTGCGGGTAGGCTTGTTTATACATAAAGCTGAAAAACTATAGTACTTTGTGTGTTTATATTGTAAGGCTATAAAACCATAAATCATATTGCTTTGTATTTTCAGTATTATACCAAGTGTACTTTTGTATGTTGATCATAAGGACATTTGTCTAACAAACTATTTTAAAGCAAAAAAAATAAAGGATTTGGAATGCCCACACCATCTGTGGCGTGGCCAGTCAGCTCTGCGTAAAAGATGGCAAATTAATAAGACAATAATGAAAAACTAATGCAGCGTTAGTCATTTGAAAAAATCTATTGGAAATAGCGCGATGTAAAAATGGTGTTCACATTGGCAACAGTCACATGTTGCATCAAGTACACTGGACAGTGGAGCATAGCTATATCCAAACACCTTTACTCGGGAAATCATTTCAGCGGTCCTCACGTGCGTGGGGACAAGCTAGAAACCTTAGAGATGCAAACTGCCTTTCTCGGGTGATTGTGTTGGCTGTTTCTTTCTCAGCACTAGCATAATGTATCATCTTGATCTGGTTTCTAGATTCCTGTGAGGGTCTGATGGTGAAAACACTAGAACAGGATGCCACCTATGAAATCGCCAAGAGGTCCCATAATTGGCTGAAGGTAAGAGTGGCTATTGAATTGCTGGTTTTGTAAATTAGTATTAAACCTCAGAACAGCTCCAGTAGTGTGATTTGTTAATCAGAAACAGTAATAGATGCCGTAACCTTAACTCTGCTTATTTGTGATGGGATTGCCCGTGATTTTCATGTATTGGATCCCAAAATTATTTAAAAAAAAAAAAAGTTTTTAAACCAAGACCCAATCCTAAATGCAACGTTTCCTTTTTTTTCTTTTCTTTTTTTTCTTTCTTTTCTTTCTAATAAACACAATTTGAGTTAAATTAACCAACCCCGTTTCAACCCTCAATTTAAATGCCCTAGGGCAGGGCAGGTAAGCATCTTCTGCAATAAAGAGAAATCTGCTTCTGAATTTCCAAGGCAGCTGCAGTGTTCCAGACTACAAGACAGTCAGGCTTGCCTGTCAGTAGGGCAGTAATCATTAAACCCAAAATAACTTTTTAGGCATTATTTCTCAAACCTGCCTATGAAGCAATTTTCTCTTTAACTTAACTTCATCCACTGTTTCAAACCCTTTTTACGTGTTTAATCAAGGTAAAGGGAACTTTAGGCCTTCCTTTCACTGGGGCAGTTTTCTTCATAGACCTGTGTTCAGACAGCAGGAGGCGGGTTCTATTAAATCTAAATGATGTATTGTGTTTTCTGGCTTAATCATTGGTGGGCTCATTGCAACAAATCAGCGTCAACGTCTCTGGTGATTTATCTTCGTTTTAATTGTCCTTCTCCTTGTGGTCTACCTTGTATCGCAAGTGCATTGAGTCCATGATTCAATCTACACTTCATTAGACCAAGTTTTTGTATTCCAGCGAATTATGGTAATCGTTCATGGGTTTTCTTTGAGCAACTCTTCAGTGTGTCGTAATGTGCAAAATGCATTAGTAGCTTAGCTCTAGGTACATAGAGAAAAGGATCTCTGTATATGGTCCTGACAAGACTCCAACTCAGAACCACCAGCTAATTTCCATCCCTCGAGTCGCACATCTTTCCTTACTCCCTCTTTCTAAAACCTGCTGCCTAAGGATCCGAGACGTACAGTAACACACAGTTGTTGAGACTAAAAGGTTCCCTGCATGGCTGTAGAGCAGGGGTCTTCAAACTGGGGGACTGCCCCCCCCCCCCCCCCCCCCCCGGGGGTGGGGGCTGGGTGTAAGCCGGTCTGAGTCCCCAGACCAGGCGTGTTTTCCCCCCCTCACTTCGGCACACATACCAATCATTCATGTGCTCGGGGTCCTCCTCTGACAGAGTCAAACCCAGAGAAGGGCTCTGTAGCTGGGAGGGAACACTAAGTGCACTTTTCTTGATGTTGTGATGTTTCCGGGCTACAAGGGGAGTGGCAGTGTTGGCAGCCAAGATTTTGGAGTGCACGCAGGCCTTTTCCCTGGTAACTGCATGGTAGGGCACCCTACCGGCCTTCCCTGTGTCCTGCGAGTCCCCATAATACTTCGCCCATCTGTGAGTTGTATGGAAGTTGTGTGCATTTGCACTTCAAGTGTGTCTATATTGCATGTGTATGTATTGCTTACATGCAACAGACACGTGGATGAAAAGCCAGTGAGTACACCTGGCTACAGCCCCTATGGTTTCAATATTGATGTTAGGTATTTGTGCCCAGTACAAGACTTGAAGGGAGAGCCCAGACGGCAGATGTGTATTACTAGGTTTTCCTATCTGTAACAAACCCCCCGAGGAGCAGTCCAGAGAAATTTCAGTGAGTGACGCAGGGTAGTGTTTCAGAAATTAAGGAGGAATGATGTCCCTTTCTGTTGACCCTGCCCGTTCATGGCCCATTGTTATCTTGAAGAGGATAACCTCACAGGTTAAACAGGTACTTACGTGGTACAGCCCCGCCTGATTCGTGATCTTGTTTTGGGTTGCTCCTGAGAAGATTCCCCAGTTCCTTCCTTTCTTCCTGCTCACAGTTGTCCCAAAGACTTAAGCTTGACCAGTCTGCGTAGAATTCACAAAAGTGCCGAACTGGTTACAGAACTGAACTACTGGAATACTCCAGAACTAACTTGAACCTGAAGGTGAGGCAAAAATGTACTGATTGTGCCAAGATGTCCTGACTTCAAGCCCAGTGTCCCACCAGTAGCGACTGGGGAGGTTCCTTTGTGCTTTAGGAATCTCCCATTGGCCACGGACTGCCAACTCCACTTGTCCGTTTCAGTACCAGTGGTCTGGGGAAAGTTGACTAGCCCTGCATGAGGAGCTGCCTGCAACCAACTTTGAAGGAGAATGTTGCCTGACTGTCTAGGAGGGGCAGTAGAGGTACCTGTGCAAGAGGCACATACTGCTCCTAACAAAGGCTGTGAAGGGGCTTGGCACGACAACGCAATTCCACACAAAGCATAACGCCTATCAAGAGACTGCGAGCAAGGTTCAGAGTCTCGGACACGTTTCCTTTTAGAGGTGACATCGACACCTGTTGCTTACGGTGTCCTGGAAGTTATCTCAAATAAAATTTCCTTGCATTGTCTAGTCCGAATAAGTAAAAAAAGCACAATGACAACCATACCCGTTGAAATAATTAGACTTGCAGAAAAACTCAATGTGCCAAGAGAAGCCACGGGTCATCTGAAGTGTCACCACTGACCCAGGGTGAGCGTCTGTTTGTTTAGGGGCCGGGTCTGACACTGGGCCACAGGAAGACCCAGGCAGACAGATGTATGGGACTGGGAGCTCGGCTGCCATTGGCACGTTTTTTGGCTTACTTGTGGTTGCGCTGTTGTAATTTACTTTTGGTCACGAGCCTCAAACTGGTGTAAAGTACACACTTGCTGGGCTGAAACCAGGACCATAGCACACCAGCTTAATGGGCCATGGCGGCTAACGCTAGTAGAGCAAAGTAACCTCCATTGACCGCAACATGCACAGGTGGCGCCTGCGGAAGGACTCTAGCACCAGGTCAGAAAAAGGTATTGACACACTAGATTGCTCGTCTTCACTACTGTGAGAGTAAACTGGTAAAAGGCTTTACTTTATCGGTTTTTGGTCCAACCGAAAAGTTAAGCTCCTGGAACTAATTGGTAACTGATTCTGACAGATACAGTCTGAGTCCAATAACTCTGGACTGCAGAGGTCCTCTTAAAAAGCGCCTACAGCAGTTGTTTTAAGTAACTTTTTGAATGAGCCAGGCCAAAAGACCGCCAGGTAGTGCACACATTTTGCACTGTGTAGTGCTTAATGTCTAGTTACTCTTTTCAGAGTGTCATTTGTCAGGAGATGTCATTCTAGTCATATTTTCCTAAAGGCGTCTCATCTACGACACTTCTTTCTATCTGGGTAGATGGTGCCAGCATGTGGGAGAAAGGTATGGATTTTCTATATATACCATCATCCCAGTAAAAGGTGCTGTGTATTTTCAAAGATGTTCCCTACTCAATTATATCACTTTTTTAGGGTCAGCCTGCGTCACATGCGTTTTGTTTGCAAGACACTTTAGTAGTTAGAAAAGGGCTCGGAGCCCTGTCCATGTCACGTCAGTGTCTTTTATTGGTTTGTGGTCTTGCCTGTTAAAATCTGCTTGCTTTCATTAGTGGAAGGCATGCATACGTTCTGCCTTTTCCGGTGGTTAGCCCTCCTCGAGCGCAGCAACCAAGTACTGAAAACATGAGAGGTTTGCTGCTTTCCTTCCGGTTTGTGGACTACGTTTTATCTTTTTTCGCAGCACGATCTCGCTTGGCAGAAGTTGAGCGCTTTCCATGACATAGACCCTGTTATATAGTTAATTGCACTTTTGCCGGTTACGTAGATAATTGTACTTTTGCTGCTAGGTTTCACTACGAGTGAATTGTAGCAGTGCGATTTATTTATTTATTTTTATTTTATTTTTTTTCCATTTAATGTGGCAAGAAAAGTCCGGTTGGGAGTATACAACTGCTATTAGCTCTAACTCCGAGAAATGCGAAACCCGTTGCATTGCAAATGCTTGTTACGCATGCCACAGACCTGGAAATAATCGCAGGTCTGTCATTGATTTCCTAATCCTTATGTTTTTTACTAGTTGGTCACATTCTGATTTTTACTCTGTCATTTTTCTTCCTAAAACGTCTGGGTTTAAACTGAGGTCTTATGCCTAGAGTGGTTTCTCTTCATGTCCAGCTCAAGTAGGTGGTATCGAGGCGGTGGGGCCTGTACAAGATGTACTATTTCATCAAACTGAAGGCCGTGTTGGAGAGGGTGATTCGTTCAAAATGTGCTAGCCTTCAAAGGCAACATAGAGGGGGAGAATACTATTCGTACTACTTCAAAAAAAAAAAAAAGGGTGCCCACAAAGGAAAGATCCTCCTCACTCTCTCAGGAAAAAAAAAATCGGAGTTTAATACATAGCATCAGTGTCAACGCTGCTTGCTGATTAGCTTCCTGAAATGCAAGCCTCTAATGTATTTTATTTCTTCTTTTTTTTTTTAAACTTCTTGATGAAAAACCAAATAAACCTATTTTAAAAAAATCTGTTTTGATGTCATACAGATGAGACTCCAACTACTGAACTCATTCAGTTATTAAAGAAAATAGTCTCCTGCACTGGATGTTTCATATATTCACATGCTTGAATCATTTCCTGTAGTCGGGCTGGTAATCCTTGGTAACTTGAAATAGCAATAAGCATGTTAGAACGGGCATAGGCCTATTATACAGTGTCTCTTTAATAGCACATACTCATTTGAAACAACTTAAACATCACACAGTGAGGTGGAAGTGCTAAGCTCTGCTACGTGCCCTAGAGGCCACCATAGCGCAGATTTCTGCATATGCTCTGTAAGTGAGTCAGAAGGGCTCTGCTATAATCTGACATTATTTTGTTTCATTACTGACCTTGAACCCACCATGTTTTCGGCTTTCAGAGTACTCTAAGATGTTGTTTTGAGTTGAGTAATTGTGTTGAGAATCTCTATTTTCTGGTTCGTGGAGAAATCTCCTTTGCCATCAACTGTCTAGACTGACCAAGAAAACCTCTTTACAGATCCTACTATGCCTGTAGACAGGAATAAATCTATACCGATGAACCATATGTGCAGTGTATTTATTGCCTTTATCCAACAGGCAAGGATGCATGCTGCAATAGCCGTAAAACATTTCCTTCAAAGACTCTGAAGGAAAGGGAGAGGAAGCACTATGTCTGCTAGAGAAACAAAATGCTGTCTGCCAAAGTGGATGCCTCCTTGTTTGGGGATAATTCTGCTAGGTGCTTCACCAAGCACTTCCATGAAGGCAGTGCAAAAAAAGGAATCCTAGAAATTATAGAGCTAGACTTCCAACCTAAAGTGTTGGCAGTCACCTCCTCTTAGAAACAGGGAGTTTCTTCAGAAAAACTTCCTAGGAAGTGTGGCAAACAGCCTGTGCAAATGTGGCACAAAAGTCCAGGTTCCTTGACACAGTACCTGAACTGCTGTTCTCACCGATGTTGGTCATCCTTTCAGCGATAAAGAAAAATCCATCGACAAGGCATCCCTGTTGAGACCTTTGGAACAAGCCTCATTGACCACTGGGAGATCAAGGATCAATCTCTTGCCGACAACAGCTCCTTTGGAAACAAGACCATCATCAGTGACCATTTTACAGATGTCTTCCTCTGTCCACGTCACCCCAGTCTGTGAGCCATCTCTCACCATTGAGGGTAAGCCAGGATTGGTGCCTGCTACCTTATCGATGACAGCCCAGATGACAACGTTAGCAACAAATTTTTCAGTGCGTTTTTTTTTTTTTTTCTTTTTTTTTTTTTTCTTTCACCTATGAAGATAATGGCAAGCATCCATTCCTGGGTAGAGTGAGGTTGTATTCCACCTGTAGCATTTCAACGATTGCTGCACTCTACAATGGTGTGCCTTTATAAGACATCTGTTGTGCGGCAAACTGGAAGAACAGGCACACATTCATTAGGCACTACTACTTGGACGTGAACACCGTAGCAGACTCCGCAACGAGGCAGGCAATCCTATGAAACCTGTTTCAGCAAAGGTGAGCCTGCTTTGCTCATTATTCTGAAGAATATATACTGCTTGCTGTTTTGATTCAAGGATATGAATATATTAAAGATCCAGTGCTGGAGAAGAAATGAGTTTAATTGGTTTCTCATGCGAACCTCCCTCTTCAGTCCAAGAGGATTGTCAGATTTTTTTATTTTTATATATAACATGTTCAGGTTTTTTCCCAATTGCACATGCTTAAGATGATTTTCTGTTTTCTAAAATTGTTATGCCTATCCTACAATCAAATATTTTACGTTTTCTCAAAGTCCAGTGTTTGTGGCTTGCACACTACTTGTCAATAAAATTTCATGAGAACATTTAAGCATGAAGTGTATCGGTGTCCTTATCAGAGGAAATAAGGTGTATCAGTGTCCTTATTATGGGAATCTCGAGTCTCAAAGGAAATATATCATGATTGTTTTAATTCCTTTCCTTAATAGTTAAAGAAAGATTACCTGGAAGGTGTTGGAGACACGTTGGACTTGGTTGTCATTGGTGGGTACCTTGGTAAGGGTAAACGGGCAGGCATGTATGGAGGATTCCTTCTGGCTTCCTATGATGAAGAAAGTGAAGAATACCAGACTATCTGTAAGGTAAGCGTCCAGAAGTCTTCCATGTGGATAATATGCTTATCCATTTTATTAACATAATAGTATTCTTTATTGATGCATGACATATGTGAGGTAAGAGTACATAATTAACCCTTAACCTGTTTTTTTCTTCAGAATGTTTTCTTTAAAGTTAAATGCTTCCACATTCTTCTCACTCACCCTCTTTTCTTGTAACTCAGATTATCTAAATTTTTGCATTTTACAGATTGGCACTGGATTCACCGAAGATGATCTGGAAAAACATCATACCTTCCTGAAGGTAGGACCTCTGATGGGAGCTTTGATTTGTTACATCATGGGTGTTTTCTGTTGAAGACATTTTTTCTGTTGTCTGTAGAGAATAAGTTTACAGTGGTGGTTTTGTGTGGTGATTTTGTCTAGTTTTAGATTACCGTACCATATAGGATATCAGTTGTATTTTTACATTTGATCAATAGCCTTTGGTGAAGATTCTCTAAAATTTCATTTCTGGCTGAAAACTTGCAAATGCTGGTATAACTGTAGCAGTCATTTAAATTTAAGGTGGAACCTGATATACTGGTATTCTGCCCGACCCCCCCCCCCCCCCCCCCCCTTTTTTTTTTTAGCAGTCAGCATTGTAGGGGAAAGTCCTACCTGCTTTCTTTTATCTCTGGTTGTTGCTCAAATTTGTTGGCATTTGTAGCACACACCACGTCATACAGAATATCACTTAGGCTGGTACAAATCTTATTTTAACCCTCAAACCAGTAATGCGACTGCCTTCATAATTGGGCATGCACTCCGGATTTGACAAGTGTATGTATATGATCATGTTTGGCTCAGGTGGTACACAGTTCCAAATTTAAGCACAGTTACCGGAGTTCTTCCACACTTACCTCTCCTAAACTTGTTTTTTATTCATGCTGAAGTTTGAGTGAAAAGGTGGAACCACTTGTTGTACGTGTTCATTGAGGTAGTGCACTTTGCTCCAAATAAGGCAAATGGTGTGAATTGGAAGCAATCAATCAAGGCATTTATACAGCACGCTACTCACCCGTGAGGGTCTCAAGGCGCTTGGTGGGGGGGGGGGGGGGGTCACTGCTGCTCGAAGAGCAAGGTCTTGAGATGCCTCCTGAAGGAGAGGTGGTCCTGGATGGTCCTGAGGTGGGCGGGGAGGGAATTCCACGTCTTTGCCGCCAGGTAGGAGAAGGATTTCCCCCCTGCGTTGGTTCGGCGGATGCGGGGGATGGCGGCGAGAGCAAGGCTGGTGGAGCGAAGTTGACGGGTGGGCGTGTAGAAGGTGAGGTGACGGTTGAGGTATTCGGGTCCTTTGTGCGCGTGGGTGAGGAGCCTGAAGGTGATCCTTTTGTTGACGGGTAGCCAGTGCAGGTGTCTCAGGTGGGGGGAGATGTGGCTATGGCGTGGGTACGTCGAGGATGAGGCGTGCCGATGCGTTTTGTATGCGTTGAAGACGTTTCTGAAGTTTTGCGGTGGTTCCTGCGTATAGGGTGTTTCCGTAGTCCAGGCGGCTTGTGACGAGGGCGTGGGGTCACAGTTCTTCTGGTGTCGGCGGGGATCCAGCGGAAGATCTTTCGGAGCATGCGAAGTGTGAGGAAGCAAGAAGACGAGACGGTGTTGACTTGCTTGGTCATGGTGAGAAGGGGGTCCAGGATGTATCCGAGGTTGCGTGCATGGTCTGAGGGGGTTGGTGCGGTGCCCTGGGCCACCAGGAATCGTCCCAGGCGGACGGGGAGTTTCCGAGGATGAGGACTTCCGTCTTGTCTGAGTTCAGCTTCAGGCGGCTGAGTTTCATCCATTCTGCGACGTCTTTCATTCCATCCTGCAGGTTGGTTTTGGCGGTGGCTGGGTCTTTGGTGAGGGAGAGTATCAGCTGGGTGTCTGCCTAGGAGATGATGTTGATGTTGTGTTTGCGTGCGATGTCGGCGAGGGGGCTCATGTAGACATTGAAGAGAGTAGGGCTGAGCGAGGAGCCTTGTGGTACGCCGCAGATCTCTGTGGGTTCCGAGCGGAAAGGCGGGAGGTAGAGTCTTTGAGAACGGTCCAAGAGGAAAGAGATGATTTAGTCCAGGGCATGTCCTTGGATACCGGTGGAGCGGAGGCGGGTTATTAGGGTGCGGTGGCAGACGGTGTCGAAAGCAGCCGAGAGGTCGAGGAGGATGAGGGCGGTTGTTTCTCCGTTGTCCAGTAGGGTTCGGATGTTGTCGGTGACTGCGATGAGGGCGTTTCCGTGCTGTGGTTGGCCCGAAATCCGGACTGGGAGGGGTCGAGCAGGTTGTTGTCTTCGAGGAAGTTGGTCAGTTGCTTGTTGATGGTCTTCTCGATGACTTTGGCCGGGAAGGGGAGGAGCGAGATGGGGCGGAAGTTATTCAGGTCGTTGGGGTCTGCCGTAGGTTTCTTCAGGAGAGCGTTGACTTCCGCGTGTTTCCAGCTCTCGGGGAAGGTGGCAGATGCAAACGAGCTGTTGATGGTCTGGAGATAGGGGGCGATGCTGGCGTCGGATTTTTTGAAGATGTAATGTGGGCAGGGGTCCGAGGGGGCACCTGAGTGGATGGTGTTCACAGTAGTTTTGGTCTCTTCGGCGCTGATGGGTGTCCAGGCGTTGAGGGTGACGGCTGGGGCTGTGAGTTCCGTGGTGGTCGGCGGGATCTGTGGACCAAAGCTGTTGTGTAGGTCGGTGATCTTTCGATGAAAAAAGGTAGTGAGAGAGTTGCAGAGTTCTTGTGAGGGCGTGATGGAGTTGGAGCTGGCGTTGGGATTGGAGAGCTCTTTGACGATGTTGAAGAGTTCTTTGCTGTTGTGGGCGTTCTTGTCCAGTCTCTCTTTGAAGGATGCTCTTTTGGTGGTGCGGATCAGTTGGTGGTATTCGCGGGTGGCGTTTTTGAGGGCTGACATATTTTCTGCGGTGTGTTCTTTGCGCCAGGTTTTTTTGAGGGTATGGCAGGTTCTCTTGGAGTCTTTGAGGGGGTCTGTGAACCATTGAGGTTTTCTGATGTTGGTCTGTCTTGGGAGGCGTCTGAGGGGCGCGAGGTTGTCCGCGCAGTTGGTGATACACTGTGTGAGGCTGAGGGCTGCGTTGTTGGTGTCGGAGGTGATGGCAGGTTGGTTGTGGTTGAGAGTGGAGAGTAGCTGTTCTGTAGAGATTTTGTTCCAAGGTCTGCGGATGATAGGTTGTGTGCGAAGGTGGTGAGTCTTGCGTCTGAAGGTGAAGTGGACACATCTGTGGTTGGTCCAGTGTATCTCGGTAGAGTGGCTAAAGGATACGTGGTTGCTGGCGGAGAAGATGGGGTCGAGCGTGTGTCCAGCGATGTGGGTGGGCGTGTTCACCAGTTGCTTGAGACCAAGGTTGTTGAGCAGGGTGGTGGTGTTGATGACATTGTTCTGCTCCAGGTGGAAGTTCAAGTCTCCGAGGAGGATGTAGTCTGGCGAGGCTACGGCGTGCAGGGAGATGAAGTCTGTGATAGAATCGCTGAATAGGGCACGTGGTCCAGGGGGCCTGTAGACGAGAGTTCCTCTGAGGGTGGTCCTGGGGTCGGTGTGGATCTGGAAGTGCATGTGTTCGGCGGCGAGGAGGGTGTCTTCGGTGGAGGTAGTGACGTTGATGGAGCTCTTGTATATGATGGCGATTCCTCCTCCGACTTGGTTGGTGCGGTCTTTCCTGGTGATCTTGTAGCTGTCGGGAATGGCTAGGGCGATGTCGGGGGCCGATGAAGCGTTCATCCAGGTCTCAGTGATGAAGGCGACGTCTGATGCAGTAGAGTCCAGGAGGTCCCATAGTTCAATGGCGTGCTTGTGGACGGAGTGCGCGTTGATGAGGATGCACTTGAGGTGCTTGTTGGAGCGTGGGCTGGTGGACGGATTGCAGTCGCGGTGGAAGGTATACTTGCAGGTTTGACAAGCGAAGGGTCCATATGTGTGTTTCGGGCTGGCTTGGTAGCAGGTGGTAGTACGTCCCGGGTTGAGTGCTTGGAGGGAGGCCGCGTCGTAGCTGTGCTGGGGGTTTTGGGGGCACTGGGGGCCAGGGGTTCTGGCGCTGGGCGCGGTCCAGGCGCGGACGGGTGCAGACGGGCTTGCCTTTGGCGCGCCAGTGGCCGCAATAAGAGGGAAGGGGGGGGGGGGGGGGGGGGGAGAGGGGTCAGCTGGGAGGCGGGAGACGAATGGGAGCGGGGCGGGGACACACGGGTGGCAGCGGTGGGAAAGCAGAGAGCGGGGAGGCGGGAAAAAGAGAGAAAAAATGGGAAAAAAAGAGGAAATTCTCTGTAGAAAGGCGAGGATGGCAGGAAAAAGTAGAAAGAGTCAGAGGGGGAAAAAGCGCAGTGGAAAATAGAGGGGCGAGATACACAGGAGTAGAAAGAGCACTGGCAGAGTGTAGAGGGGGAAATTCACGAGGGGAGAGCCGAGAGGAGAAAACGGAGTAATAGACTAGAGAGAGCGCAAAGAAGTACACGAGGAGAGGGCCAAGAGGAAAGGAGAAAACGGGGAAATAAACGAGAGAGCACAAAGGAGCACCTGTGGCCTACAAGAGGTGGCAGGGGCCTGGGCAGGTGGAGCTGCAGCGGCGGGGAAGCAACTGTATACTAAGAAAGAACAACTAGCCATTAAAGTTTTGATATGATAATCCACATCACACATGTCAGAGCTTATTCGAATTTGACCAGTAGTGGAGTTTTGAAGTCTGACTGCAGTAGAAATATAGACGCACTGAATGTTGGAAACTTATGGGCCATCGGTTAGAGAGCCTTGTAGAAGACATTGTTACACTCGCTGCAGCTTTCTTTGAGCCTTATTTTCCCTTGTTTTCCCTATGTAGGACCAGGTGATAGAAAAGCCACGGAGCTACTATCGATGGGATAGTGCTACTGAACCAGATAACTGGTTTGATGCTGTGCAAGTATGGGAGGTGAAATGTGCAGACCTCTCCATTTCACCTGTGCACAAGGCAGCACTAGGTCTGGTGAGTATTGCTCGCACCGAATATTGGCTGTGGCTCTAGACTCTTATCATTCTCACACACGTTAGTGATCTGTGTTAGGCAGGACATTTTTGAAGTGATATCTGTTGGATAGATTCCCCCATGACAAGCATGTGCCCCAAAGCAAAGCTGCTTACACAAACTACACACAACATGCCACTAGTGCCTATAATTCATTACATTATCTTTTTCAGTAAGTTGTTTGGTGGTATATTGACTGACTCTGATTATGTACGTATGAGACAGTCTGGATTCTACACGCTACAATTACACTTAATGAGTAATATATTTTTATGATCACTTCCATTTGTTTCATAAGCAATATGCCCTGGTTTACCATATGCCCTGGTTTACCAATCTCCTTTTTGGATGCTCCTGGACTTAAAAGAAGGATCAGTGACCAGATCAGTAATCTTAACTTCTGTCTCTTTAAAAAATTTTTTGATTATCCAGTGAAGATGTAAGACCGGTCTAAACAACTGTTTTACTGACCAATTTAACCCCACTTCCGGTGGCAAGGATTTCACTTTCCCTCATTGTGAAGATTATTCGTCCACTCCTCCCACACTTTCAGCTTGAACAGTGTAAGCTGTTCCCTTTACACCCCCCTAATTTTAGAGGCAGTGTACACCAAAGGCTAGGTAGTCAAGGTTTGCTGGAAATTCACAATCTCTTTTTAACCCCACAGGTTGATGAAGAAAAAGGAATTTCACTCCGTTTCCCTCGGTTCTTGCGTATTCGTGATGATAAAAAGCCAGAAGAAGCAACTAATAGCGTCCAGGTACAAAGTTACTCTATTACCCCTTGTGTCTCCTTTTGATATAAAATATGCAGTGCAGCCCTACCAATGGCCTCTGCTCTTTGCTAAACACAGCATTGAATGATGGTTAAACTTTGGCACACACGCCATTGGCCACCTGCTAAAGTACTACCTTGCTCAGCTTCACAGTTTACTAAAACATGTTCATAAGATTTCCTTAAATGTTCATTTCGAATTATGACCATTGGGCTGCTTAGATAACAAAGCATAGAAGACTATGTAAGGAAATAGGCACAAAATGCTCATATATATACTTTAGTGTTGTTCATAAAAGTTAATGATGGCACTTTGTGTTATAATTAAACCTACACCTTTGGAATTAAAAAAACTGATGAAAATAGTCCTAGGTAGAGCACGGATGAGAAATGGGGATTATAATTTTTCAGTGGGAATAAGGATCTCCCTTCAGAGGTACTCTGAATAATACATCTTGGAAGAGGTACTCAAATGCCCAATTACTATATTGTAGGACACACCAAATAGTGGTATTATAGTGATTGATGCATCTCATAACCATTGTTAAAGATGGGTTATAGAAACGTATCTAAGCTGTGTGTTTAATGGTTTTCGTTATAGTGCCATACAAAATAGCAGAGATATTGACCATCACTGCTATAATGGCCATCTGGGTTTTAGAAATGGTGTAGGGAAGGGGATTTGTGTATGAAAGTATGAAGTCTTGCTTTGTGTGCAGATTAAATATTCAATTTTAGGATTGAAAGTTCAGAATATATTTCAAAATGGAAGTAGGGAATCATAGTTTGTGTTTAAATGTGTGTCCATCCTGTGGAATGTTCCAAACTAAAGTCCTTCAACTTCAGTTATCGATAGATGTAAAGGATGCTAACCTGGGTGTAGGAGTTTAGATTTGGGTATTGGTACTAATTTCAAATATTGTGTTATTTATGTCGTTCTGGCAGTTGTATAATTATGTTAGTTGTAGATCGCTGCTCTTCCATCAAGGTTTTTGCAGACATCAATAATATACTGGGGAGGAAATATCTATTTCCAGTATAATATTGAAGTAGAAGTTATCAACAGTAAGAGTATTTCTCAATCCTCAGTGTCTTTCATAAAGTCATAAACATTAGAATATCTGTTCTAATGTTGAGGAAGCTAGTTCACATAACTCATTACATTATATTGGTTTTATTGAGATCAGATAGTAAAGATCATCTTTTGTGGGTACCAAAGTTATTTCAGTATATTTTCGTTAAGGGTCTAGGCCAGAATAAACAATTGAGAACTATCAATGTTCCCACTGTATAGTGGCCTTCAGTTCCCTTGAACTACTTTATCTCTTGGCAGAAAATGTCTGTCAGTGTTTTGAGTATTTGTTGGGAGCAATGCTTGGTACAATTATTGTTTTCTGTCACAGAATCGGATGAGGTTCATATTCAGAATTTGGAATTCTGCTGCAATGAGTTTGACTATTCGAAACTGAAACTTTATTCCCTTATTGAAAGCTGTAATCTGCATTTGAAAGGGTCTTTCATAATAACTTTTTAGTATTATACTTGCAACTTAAAATTAGTTCATTTGGTGCCTGGGAGCCTAGTCTCAGGGTCTGACCACTGTAACGTCATACATCATAAGGCCATCAGGGCCAAGTTATTCTTGACCTGGTCCTTAAGGAGACCCCAAAATTGTGCCTTTCTACCTACCTTAGATATATCGCCTGGTAGAGAGCAGACCTTCTAAAGGTCCTCTTAAGGAGCACAAAAATCACTAAGAAAGACAAGCTCCCCTCTTCCTTATGGAAATGATCCTGTTTTCAGAATCATTTGGACAGGCGGCAGCACCATTCACCAACACCAGCTTCTTCCTCTGAGGGGATTTCAGTTTTGTGAAACACTACCTGCTCTTTCTTGCTTTGTCCGCCCATTTCCCTCTGGGCCCCTTTCTCCCCCCAAGTGTAGGCCCAGACTCCTCTGGCCCAGCAGCTCCAGCCCAACTCCACACCTTTTCAAAATCCAGCCTCAGTGCTGCTTTTGTGGAGAGATGTTTGCCCAGGACTGTGGCTTACTAGCAACTACACCTTCGTTGGTGGTGTCCCCACGCCTCTCTCTGAGGTATGTTTGGCATTACCTCAACCATCCTAACAAGTAGATCCTTTTGGCAATTACTAAGGAAGATTTACACGCATGGAAAAATTGCATGCACTTTATGTTCATAACTTGGAATTCTGTTGCAATAAAGTGGACTGTTCAATACTGATAACATTTTCCCTTCATTGCACCAATGCTGGGCTTTGCTTGGGCCAGTGGCCTTGATACAAAGGATTATTTCATATCTCAAAGGACTTTGGCTCTGTTTTCTCATTCATGGCTGCTGTCCATAAAGCAGCAGGGGTGCTGGAATTGCCTCTTGTCATCTGCTGAGGTCAAATCAACATTCTATAGCAGTATCATGTGGCTCTGCGTTTTCTATTGCCTTTCAATAAGGTCTTGGCATACTTGCTGCAAAGAAGCCCTTCTTAGATCCTGTGATTTACAGGCATATTTTGCAGCATCACTGGCTTGCACCATTCCCCCAGAAGTGCTTATTGGTCCATCCTTCTCCGAACGAGTTTAATAGTTCAAACAACAGAAACTGATTACAAATGATGCCTCTAATGCCCTTCAAACCATGTGCCCAAACAAAACATGTGGACTTTATGGGTTCAAAGTGTTTACCTTGGCAGCCTGGCCTCACACACCACGAACACAATGCAGTGGACCCGCATGGGCTCTATGCCCACACTTTGTGAGTTGGCAAACCTGGCTGCCATTAGCCTTCCAGAAGACTTGTGTCCAAGTTAGTTCAGAATGGCCTTGTTGCTCCCAAACAAATCCTGAAATGTGCACTGGACTCTGCAGACTCTAAGGCCCAGTCTTTGGTAACTGCAGTCACCTTGTTTAGGCACTCGTGCATGTAATCAACTGCATGGATGCACTTGATGTCAAGGCTGCTTTGAGGTACATGCCGTTCATTGGTGAAAGGCTCTTTGGAGAAACATCTGACTCCTCATATAAGCAGGTTAAGAACAGTCAGGCCACAGTGTGCTCCCTGATGCTGGCCACTCCAGCAAAAACGTTTCACAGGCAGTTATGCTGCTTTCACAGCTTTTTAAGGACCTAGCTTTCCCAGGAGGGGCAATATTCTCAACTGGTGTAGATTCTACAGCAGTTCTTCCAATCCTTCTGTGATTGGAAATGATCAAAAGGTTGCCAGCAGGACCTCCAATTTCCCGAATTTTTCAGACTTTGCCTCCACAAAACTGCTCCAACTTGCCCTCCCTCCACAATTAGTTTCTGATTGGAAGGGTCTCTTATTTTCTGGCCTTGTGTTAGTTCTTTCCCATTGAACATGAAATATCCATTTGGTCTGCAAGGGCTACACCCACCTATTCGTGGCTACTGTTCTGTATATCCACCACCTGGTAGGAACTTATCTCCACCCCATGCCACATCATGGCATTCTGGAAATGAGGCTGTTGAACCTCTGTCCATCATGACAGGCTCAAGATCGTTGAGTAGGTTCGTCTAGACCTTGAAATCACAGTTTAGGATGGTGTCTGAATCTCACTAATGCCTTTTTTCGCAATGCGGTTGTCCTGGCTCATGGAAATTCCCTGCTTCATAGTGGGGACGCACCATTATCAATCTTTGGTGTTGGTTTTCACCAAAGCCCTGCCAGTTGTGTCAGCTTCACTCAGTTGATCAAGAGTCCTTAAAAACTAGTCATTGTCTGATGCAGGCATGCTCCCACAGCTGGTTTCAGACAAAATGTCTTTCACCCTGATCTTGCTTCATCATCTGGGGTTCTGCCTCACTTTATGGATAACACAGCTCATTTACTCTCAAAGACCAGCCTTCCGTTGCACTATTATAAATATCACGTACATGAGAGCTTTTCCTTCACCTCAAAGGTTATTGGGTACTTGGAATGAGATCCTGATGTTTTGCCGGACAGTGCTCATTAGTCCTGAATGTCCTCTGCATTTTAGACTTCATGACCTTTGGTATCTTTCTGGTACCCTATGCTGTTTGAGCATGAGGCCTGTCCACTGGTGCCAAAATCTGTGAATTGTCTGCTCAGATGGAGATCTTCTGATCAGTCTTTCTGGATCACTACTCAAGGACGTGCCCTTACAATCTCAGTGAGTTGTTCTTTCTGTCTTCTGGAGTTACAGCGAGTGTGCTGCAGAAAGTGCAAGAAAATGGTGCACAGCTGATTCTGTGGACTTGATGGGGAAGATGTAGTATTTGAATCTGTCGCCCACTGTTTGGCATGCTCCTCCTCCTCTTACTAGCATACCAGATTAGCTTTCATAGCATCTGAGATGATTTCGTAGTCTTTATATTTTGACTTTGTTGTCCTTCTTTGCCCTGTTGTCGCAGTGTCATATCTTCCTTCCTATACTGCTCCTAAATCCCTTGTCGCTGCCTTTCCAATTAATTTGCTCTTTCAAAAAACTTTCCATTATTTCACTTGCATCTTTGCCTCTCTTTGTACAGTTGATACTCCTCTTTCCAGTAATCCAGCCTTACCCTATATACAGGATGTCAATGGGAATATGTTGCACCTGAATAAGATTTGCTTGTAGCAGATAAGTTCTTAATTGGGGGTATTAAACACATCTTCACTCGTTCTAGTCTTCACATATACGACAAAGAGCAACTGAATGAAAATGTTCTAGTGATGACAGGAGATAAGTTGTGTAATGCTCTGTACTCTTTTATGGTCCACCAGTTAAACTGCCCTGTTCTTTGTCTCCAGATACCAGATAGGTACCAGGCTAGTTAATGCAGTGGTAATATCAGATATGGACCTATTCCTGCTCAAAAAGAAGTCTGCAAAGAAATTCATATGCACACTGTTCGCTACAGTATCATTGTTGACAGAAAAGCTCTTGTGAATTGCAAAGATGCTGCTGAGGTAGCCAAGATTTCATGACCTTCCATCATATAGCCTGCCCAGTTAACAAAGCACATTTTACTTTATATTGGGTTATGCCTGTGAGGTGTTCTGTTTATTTGAAAGCTAGTGTGAGCACACTTAAATATTAATTTTTACCCTGCATCTGGGCCTTTGTTTATTTATAATACTTGTGGGAAGTGTGCTTCTGCCAGGTATGTGTAACAGTTGCTCAGGGCACTATACCTCTGCGTTCTGCTCAGCGTTCACTGTTCTGATGCGTTTCTGCCTTCAGGGAAGGGACAAGCTCTGCTCAATATGTTTTCCTTATGCATTGTCACTGTGGTTTGTGCAGGTGATGTTGCCAAGTGTCAGGCTTTGTTGTGGCACCATACATTTTAAGCTTCATTTTGACATGGACACAACGGAATGAAAGTTTAACTTGGTAATCCTGACAAAAAACAGTTTTACTTCTGTATTTTGGATCAGTACGGGTCCATGGCCCTGTTTTTGCTCAAACTACTGCCTGCAGCCCATTCTAGGAGCCACAGAGCACTAGCTGCCGCTTCAGATTTCTGAGCAGCAATTTCTGCTGTCTTATATATTACTTTGCAGATTTTCTGAGGTAATGTGTGCGCAGTTGGCAGCACAGTTTTAGCTAAAATAGCACATGGACCCCATATGTTCCTGTTCATGGTTGCTGAATAAGTTTATTACATGGTCCTGGTCAGTATGAGATTTGGCAGCACTAGCAGGCCTAAACGTTCTTACCATTGTAATGTAAAACTTGAAACAGAAGAGTTGCCTACAGTGCTTAATGGGAGGACATTGATTTCGGAGGCATTGCCTGCACAGTGATCTTTGTTGCCTGAATGTTGGATTGTATTCTATGGAATGTAGAACTATGTGGATTATGTTCCAGGTAGGGTTTCCAACTGTGGCCGTTGGTGAAATGCTGTCCTGTGGGTAGGAGTGGACCCATGTACAACTGTACTTAAATGAAGTGTATTTAACCTCTTGCCAGTGGCCTTCTCATTATTGAGCTTCTGGAAAGCAAAGTTCTGTCCCGTTCTCTGTGAAGGAGGAGGATATTCTAGTGGTGTATCTTGCCCTGGACTGACACTGTGCTCATAGTTTGACTGCAAAACAACTGACCATTATATAGTAGTGTGCACTAAGCTGAAGCCATATAAATTGAACTGTGTGTGTGTGTGTGTGTGTCCAATGGATCCAGGGACATTGCTGCTGGTCGAAATAGCATATTAAGTTGTATTTAAGTTGCTTACCATTACAAAAGTGGATCATAGCAGCAGTATCCACCATAGAAAAGTGCTCGGAGTTAAAGGCTGCACTAACACTGCTTTGACAAACATGGGAACTGGGGAAGGTAGGCACTTGGGAGATGAGTGGAAGCAGTATATGTGCAGCAAAATCTGGTGCCTTTTCTAGTTTCTACTGAAAAACAAATCTTATTTTTTAGTGGTGTTTTATCAGTTATAATCTGTTTTTATCTGAACATTGGAAACCCTGTTTAAAATGTAGTTGCCGCGGCTCATTGTCACTTATAAGGAAATCTGAGTAGTTACAAAGTAATCAGTCTGTGTGAATGGCTCCACAACAATTGTCATCTAACTTGTTTTCTCTTTCTCTATTGAGTGCATCTCTGTTTACAAAGTGACATATTCTCCTCCTGGAGAAAGTCATTAAAATATACAAAACTCCATGCTCCTTGTGGGAGGTGTAAGCTCAGAAGCACTCTAAAATTTACCAGGGTTCTAGTGAGCTTACAACAGACATTTTGGTTTGAGCTTACACTCGTTTATAATCTTGGGGCTAGTAGTGCTGTTCTGAAGGCTGCTTCTGATTGCAAGTTTCTTACCTCTTGACTACCCTTAGACCCCATACTGGATCTGGAAAAATTAGCAATAGCTCTCTGACTTAGGGGTTGCCATTGCTTAACATTGGCTCAGACATCTCCCCGGAAGTGATGTCATGGTGCAATATATGGCACTGTCAGGAGCTCTGATGTCTGTTCCCTTTTTTTCCACATGCTTTGCAGATCTACTTTTTAAAGTTTACATTTTTTCTGTAGTGTCACTACAGCAGTCTGTTTTAGCACTTTTATAAAACTTGAACAAATGCAGGATATCTTTACAAAAAATCAGAACATTGGGAAGTGGGGAAGATGGGTAATTAATAAACAGGGGAAGTTGGCTCTCCTCTGAGGTTTTCTTAAAGATTTTGCAGTTCTATGGATCCTTCTTTTGACCAGTCGGCTGCCCTTATTTATCTCATCAGCCTGGCCTATTATTCCTTAGTCTGAATTTGGAGTCCTCACAGAGCCAGCTTGGCTCTTCAGCTCCTTGCGTCCTGTTAGACTGATTGTAGGAAGATGGCTCTGTATGCACTATTTCAAAGTGAGGAATAGTATGCACAGAGTCCAAGGGTTCCCCTTAGAGGTAAGATAGTGGCAAAAAGAGAGAATACTAATGCTCTGTTTTGTGGTAGTGTGGTTGAGCAGTAGGCTTATCAAAGGAGTAGTGTTAAGCATTTGTTGTACACACAAAGGCAATAAATGAGGAACACACACTCGGAGACAATTCCAGGCCAATAGGTTTTTGTATAGAAAAATACATTTTCTTAGTTTATTTTAAGAACCACAGGTTCAAATTTTACATGTAATACTTCAAATGAAAGGTATTGCAGGTAGGTACTTTAGGAACTTTGAATAATCAAAATAGCATATACAGTCTTCACATAAATCACATATAGCTATTTTAAAACTAGACACAGTGCAATTTTCAACAGTTCCTGGGGGGAGTAAGAGTTGGTTAGTTTTTGCAGGTAAGTAAACCACCTACAGGGTTCAAGTTTGGGTCCAAGGTAGCCCACCGTTGGGGGTTCAGAGCAACCCCAAAGTTACCACACCAGCAGCTCAGGGCCGGTCAGGTGCAGAGTTCAAAGTGGTGCCCAAAACGCATAGGCTTCAATGGAGAAGGGGGTGCCCCGGTTCCAGTCTGCCAGCAGGTAAGTACCCGCGTCTTCGGAGGGCAGACCAGGGGGGTTTTGTAGGGCACCGGGGGGGACACATGTTAGCACAGAAAGTACACCCTCAGTAGCACGGGGGCGGCCGTGTGCAGTGTGCAAACACATGTCGGGTTTCCAATGGAAATCAATGGGAGACCAAGGGGTCTCTTCAGCGATGCAGGCAAGGGGGGGGCTCCTCGGGGTAGCCACCACCTGGGCAAGGGAGAGGGCCTCCTGGGGTCACTCCTGCACTGGAGTTCCGATCTTTCAGGTCCTGGGGGCTGCGGGTGCAGAGTCTTTTCCAGGCGTCGGGATCTGGGAGTCAAGCAGTTGCGGTCAGGGGGAGCCTCGGGATTCCCTCTGCAGGCGTCGCTGTGGGGGCTTCGGGGGGGGCAACTCTGGCTACTCACGGTCTCGTAGTCGCCGGGCAGTCCTCCCTGACGTGTTGTTTCTCCACAAGTCGAGCCGGAGGCGTCGGGTGCAGAGTAGCAAGTCTCATGCTTCCGGCGGGAAACGCAGTTGTTTTAAAGTTGCTCCTTTGAAACAAAGTTGCAGTCTTGGGTGAACAGGGCCGCTGTCCTCGGGAGTTTCTTGGTCCTTCTAGAGCAGGGCAGTCCTCTGAGGATTCAGAGGTCGCTGGTCCCTGGGGAAAGCGTCGCTAGAGCAGTGTCTTTAGAAGTGGGGAGACAGGCCGGTAGAGCTGGGTCCAAACAGTTGGTGTCTCCGTCTTCTCTGCAGGGTTTTTTCAGCTTAGCAGTCCTCTTCTTAGGTTGCAGGAATCTGAGTTCCTAGGTTCTGGGGAGCCCTTAAATACTAAATTTAAGGGCGTGTTTAGGTCTGGGGGGTTAGTAGCCAATGGCTACTAGCCCTGAGGGTGGGTACACCCTCTTTGTGCCTCCTCCCAAGGGGAGGGGGTCACATTCCTATCCCTATTGGGGGAATCCTCCATCTGCAAGATGGAGGATTTCTAAAAGTCAGTCACCTCAGCTCAGGACACCTTAGGGGCTGTCCTGACTGGCCAGTGACTCCTCCTTGTTTTTCTCATTATCTCCTCCGGCCATGCCGCCAAAAGTGGGGCCGTGGCCGGAGGGGGCGGGCAACTCCACTAGCTGGAGTGCCCTGTGGTGCTGTAACAAAGGGGGTGAGCCTTTGAGGCTCACCGCCAGGTGTTACAGTTCCTGCAGGGGGAGGTGTGAAGCATCTCCACCCAGTACAGGCTTTGTTACTAGCCACAGAGTGACAAGGCACTCTCCCCATGTGGCCAGCAACATGTCTGGTGTGTGGCAGGCTGCTTGAACTAGTCAGCCTATACAGATAGTTGGTTTAGGTTTCTTAGAGGTGCCCTCTGGGGTGTATGTTACAATAAAATGTACACTGGCATCAGTGTGCATTTATTGTGCTGAGAAGTTTGATACCAAACTTCACAGTTTTCAGTGTAGCCATTATGGTGCTGTGGAGTTCGTGCATGACACTCCCAGACCATATACTCTTATGGCTACCCTGCACTTACAATGTCTAAGGTTTTGCTTAGACACTGTAGGGGCACAGTGCTCATGCACTTGTGCCCTCACCTATGGTATAGTGCACCCTGTCTTAGGGCTGTAAGGCCTGCTAGAGGGGTGACTTATCTATACTGCATAGGCAGTGTGAGGTTGGCATGGCACCCTGAGGGGAGTGCCATGTCGACTTACTCGTTTTGTCCTCACCAGCGCACACAAGCTGGCAAGCAGTGTGTCTGTGCTGAGTGAGGGGTCCCCAGGGTGGCATAAGACATGCTGCATCCCTTAGAGACCTTCCCTGGCATCAGGGCCCTTGGTACCAGGGGTACCAGTTACAAGGGACTTACCTGGATGCCAGGGTGTGCCAATTGTGAAAACAAAAGTACAGGTTAGGGAAAGAACACTGGTGCTGGGGTCTGGTTAGCAGGCCTCAGCACACTTTCAAATCAAAACTTAGCATCAGCAAAGGCAAAAAGTCAGGGGGTAACCATGCCAAGGAGGCATTTCCTTACACTGATGGTTTATTCCAATGGACTGTGCATACTGGTGTGGGCGCCATCTGTTCAGGATTCATTTTAGAACCAACTCCCAAGGTAATTTTGGGGATGTGTCCTCTGTCAAGGTCACCCTTCCTTTGTCTGCCTAGTTGAAAGATGTTTCTCCTACCTGAAGTCACTTCATCACTGGGCAGGTTGACTGTTCATGGCTGCCCCCTTTGCTCATACCACCAAGTTGTCCTGTGACTCTGCTCCTGCCCAAATGAGCAAAGACCTGGTGTCCCAGGCAGGCCGGCATTAGACCTTAGACAAAAATGCCAGTTCTACACCAGTCGGTACGTGCTCCTGAGATCATCAATGTTCTTTTGATGAGAAGGTCGGGGATTTATGCCTATGCTTTTCACCCTATCCCTTTTGTATCAACAGTTCTCAGGAAAATGAAAAGGGAGCATTTTCGTCTGATCCTCATTGCTTCCAGATGGCCCAGGCAACAGTGGTATACAGAACTGATTTTGATGTCTGAATGCAAACCTATTCACCACCACTTTCAACTTTGCTGACAAGGGGCAGATTCTCCATCTGGACCCAACATCTCTTTACTTGTGTACATGACTCCTGAGTTCATTGAATTCAAGGATTTAGACATTCCCTAAGAATGCAGGGATATACTTTCCAAAGCAAGAGCTGATTCCACCATGAAAACGTGGAATCCTTTCCATTTAAATGTATACATGTGGTGTCAGAAATCAAACTTCTCTCCTTTAAAGGAATCTCCGGAGCAGATTTTGCCATATCTATTCTCTGGCAAAATCTGGATTGACGCATGCATCAGTCAAGGTCCACCTTGCAGCGATATCGAGATACAGAAGGTCATCTCATTCTCCATCCCTTTGCTCAAAGGAATCGACCAATTTATGAAATGATTATTCAGGGCTTTCCTTCAGGTCAGACCACCATTACAGGAATGGCATCTCAATATAGTACTGGCTCAATTAATGAAATCACCTTTTGAACCCATTCACAAAGCTGACTTAACTTTTTTTTTTTAACATGGAAGGTAGCATTATTGTTAGCGCTCACTTCTGCAAGAAGGGTCCGCAAGATACAGGACTTCACAACACAAGAGCTATATTCACATTTCACAGATGACTGTTCTTTTAAGAACAAATCCCCGATTTTATTCTGAAGTTGCCAACTCATTTCCTTCTGAATGAACCAATCATTCTTCACACTTTTTTCCCCAGTCTGGCCACTCCAGCTGAACAATCGCTTCACACTCTAGATCTGAAGAGATGTATTAAATTCTATTTGTATCGTACAAAGGACGTACGCATATCTGATCAACTGTTTGTGTCATATAGCCAAGCATTCCAAGGATATGCAGTTACCAAGACCGCCAGATGGATTTCCGCAGCAATCCAGTATTGACATATAAAGGCGGGTAAACCGCTAACAGTCAAAGCCAAAGCACACTCAACGAGAGTGGTATCCACCTCAGTTGCTTTTTTTGCAGGTTTGCCATTACATATATGATATGTCGTGCTGCAACATAGAAGAATGACTATACGTTTACACAGCATTACTGCCTGCAGTTGGCACACAGAGAGGAGGTAGCCATAGGACAATCGGTGTTAAAAACATTTGTTCCAGTAAGGTGAGCCTCTTTTCAAGGGGAGATTTCTTTTAGTTTACAGTGCGCATGGGCATCGACTCCATTGTTAGATTGTTTTCTTTCCGCTGTCTGGTTCGGACGAGTTTCCTCTCGCTCTGAGATTTCGAATCGGAAACCTTGGAAAACTCAGATAATCGTCTGCATTGTTTCGATCGTGTTTCATCTAGACTCGAACAGATCGTACTGTTGGAATATAGATTTCGCCCTTGGCATGTGTAGCTACGGATACACATGCTGTGCATATTCCACCATCTAGTGTTGGGCTTGGAGTGTTACCATTTGTTTTTCTTCAAAGAAGCTTTTTCGAGTCACAAGATTGAGTGACTCCTCTCGTTGATAGTACGCATGGACATCGAGTCCTTTGTTAGATTGTTTTCTTTCTGCCGTCTGGTTTGGTCATGTTCCCTCTTGCTCTGGTAGATCTCAGTTAGGTACTATCTGAACTTCTCTCTCTTTTCCTCCAACGTCTGTATTGTTTTTCAGACTACACTTGATCCGATTGTAGCATCTGGATCGATTAAACGCTCTTTTGGGTGCCCACGCCGTTCTCTGGCCTTCTCTGGGCTACTGCGTCACAGGTTCATGGATTGGACTCCATTTCAATTCTGCCCTTGGTGCCACACCAAGTTCCCCTACACCGTCCAGCACTCGGTGTGTAACCTCTGCCTCTCTCTGGACCACAAAGAGACCTGCAAGGCATGCCGATCCTTCCGATCCATGAAGACCTTACGGGATCAAAGAGCAAGACGGCTAGAGATGGCATCGAAGTCAACGGAACAACGCCCGACATCTTCGGTGAGGGACAGGCACAGACTAAAGTCTCCATCCCAGACTCTGACAGTGACTCAGATGGGGACAGCCAAATTTTACCTGCAGTACGTGAGTACACCAGCGCCTTCCCATAAAAAAACGATTAAAAAGTCACAAAAGGCCTTGGGTCCACCACTGCTTGCTAGCCATGGTTCGACCTGAAAACTACAGATCATCGACCGACCCTCTGGTTTGGCGCTGAAAAACGCCAAAACTCATTCCACCTATCAGACTACCACACCTGTTGTGGCATTGAGTCGAAAGATGGAGGCTTCCACTTCGGAACAGAGGCAGCTACATACCACATCGGAGCCAAAACATCCACGCTCCTATTCGGAGCCAAAAAAACTCTAATCTACTGCTGAAACCACATTTTCAGCCTGTTTAAAGCAGTCTGTCCCCAAACTTTTGGAGCATTCATTGGTGGGAAGCAAACAGGTTCCATCTACAGAACAGGAAACAGATGAAACAGACATTAGAGCATTTCTTAAGGTCATGGACCATAAACAAAGGAGAATACAGACCCAAAAAGGATACAGGGAAGATTATTGCCTCTCCTCCTCCCATGACAGAGGAAACTAGCATTCCAACAAAGTTTGGAAACTAGCCCTTCACCAGCCCAGATTGTTAAGCACAAGGAGAAGCCAAAGACTATGCATCAGACTTCTCCACTGCATTTTCCTTTCCTTCCGTCTTCTCCACCACCTAACACTCCACCACCACCTTCAGCCACACAAGTTTTCCAAACAACCTCCTTTCTCCTCACATGGGGATTATATGTGTGACAATATTTATAACATGGACCCATGCGACATATACGATTCTGACCCAATTCCATCTAATGACCCTGATCTGTATCCCACAAGGCAATTTCCACCTGAAGACACCACAGCCTATAATTAGGTCCAGAGCAGCCACGTAGCATAATGTACAGATGCACTCTGAGCCCATAGAGGAGGATTTCTTATTCAACACTCTTTCCTCTACACATAAGCAATACCAGTGGTTGCCAATGTTACCAGGTATGTTCAAACATGCTGATGACATTTTAAAGAGCCAGCAAAGGCTAGGTTATTAACACCTAGGGTGGATAGAAAATGTAAAGCTGTGCCATCTGATCCAGTTTTTATATTCCAACAATTGCCACCTGATTCCACTGTGGTCAGTGCAGCTAGAAAAGGGCCAGTTCACAGGGAATGCTCTTCCCCCTGATAAAGCCGCACATTTGATGCAGCAGGCAAAAGGGTGGCAATTCAAGCTGCAAATCAGTAGAGAATTGCCAACTTTCAAGCTCTTGTAACCAGGTATGATAAGGCACATTTGGACGAGATGCAGGAGTTCCTTCAATACCTCCCTACGGAATAGCAAAAAAGAGCACAACAGGTAGTGGCAGCAGGACAAGCTATTGTCAACAATCCGATTAGATCTGCACCAAGCGCAGCTGACCCCACAACTAGGGGAATTAACACTAGTGTCATAACCAGAAGGCATGCTTGGTTGCAGTCCTCAGGATTTAAACCTGAAATACAACAAGTGGTCCTTAACGTGCCATTTAATAAACAGCAACTATGTGGACCTGAGGTGGATACCACCATTGAGAAATTTAAAAAAGGACTCCGATACAGCAAAGGCCATGGGAGCCCTTTACACAACACCTTTTCGGGACACTTTTCGCAAGCCTCAATTCAGAGGAGGCTTTAAACCCCAAACATCAGAGGTCTCTATGTTCCAACAAAAACAGGGACAACAATATTATCCCAGGGGATTTTTCAGGAGCTCCTATAGAGGACACAATTTCAGAACTAGGGGCAAATCCGCTGCCACAAGAGGTGCCTCCACCTCATCAAAGCAGTGACTTTCCCTGCATCCACACACAGCACACATCTCCTGTGGGAGGAAGTCTGCAATATTTTCAGTAATTGGCAACAAATTACATCAGATCAAAGGGCACTGTCAATTATCCACAATGGTTATTGCCTAGAATTCATCTCCACTCCACCAAACATTCCTCCTCGTTCACACAGGCTTTCTCCCGAACACATTGGTCTGTTAAAACAAGAGGTAGAATCCCTTCTACTCAAAGGTTCAATAGAGGTAGGTTCCCATCAATCAACAAGGGACAGGTGTATATTCTCTATACTTCCTCATACCAAAAAAGGATGGCACTCTCAGACCAATCCTCGATCTCAGACTTCTCAATCAGTACATTCCTTCAGAGCATTTCTACATGGTCATTCTACAGGATGTCACTCCGTTATTACAAAAACAAGACTACACAACAACATTAGATCTAAAAGATGCTTACTTCCACATTTCTATCCATCCAGCACACCACAAGTACTTACGGTTTGTGATAGCAGGCAAGCACTACCAATTCAAAATACTACTCTTAGGAGTAACAACAGCACCAAGGGTATTCACAAAATGCCTTGCAGTGGTTGCAGCATACCTCAGAAGACAGTACATACATGTCTTTCCCTATCTGGACGATTGGCTCGTAAAAGCTAGCACCATTCAAAACTGTCAACACACTCAATATCCAATAAATACCCTACACAGGCTAGGGTTCACAATCAATTACCAGAAATCTCACCTTCAGCCAGCACAAATCAACCGTATCTAGGAGCAATTCTGAGCACTCAGTCCGCATTAGCCTACCCAAATCCACAAATAATTCAAGTGTTCTGCACTCTTGTATCCCAGTTACAATTCATTCAAACTTACACAGTAAGGTTTATCATGAAGCTATTGGGAATGTTGACATAATTTATAGCAATAGTGCCCAACGTACGTTTAAACATGAGACCCCTCCAACAGTGTCTCTCACAATAATGTTCTCAGGCACCGGGTCATCTTCACGATCTAGTGGTGTTGGACCACCAGAGTTACAATTCTCTGCAATGGTGGAATCACACCAACTTATCAAAGGGGTGACCATTTCAGGACCCTGTGCCACAGACCATAATCACCACAGATGCATCAATGACAGGTTAAGGAGCCCATCTCAACAATCTTACAATTCAGGGAGAATGCGACTCATTCCAGCAAACTTACCACATAAACCACTTGGAATGGCCGGCATTTTTTTTACAGCTGCCATTAGAATGTATGGACATTCTAAAAGCAGCATGCAAACCTACAACCAGAGAGTGCTATGCTGCTAAATGGAAACCTTTTGTATACCACTGTCAACGTAAACACATTGTACAGGATATTGTTTATTTGCTTCACTTACAAAAAGCAAATCTAACACACTCATCTATTAAAATTAATTTAACAGCAATATCCGCTTACCTCTAAAACAGACAGCATACATCCCTGTTTAGAGTACCTGTCATAAAAGCTTTTAAGGAAGGCCTTGAGTTCTTCCTCTAGAGCTCCACTAGCTCCTGCCTGGAATGTTAACATTGTGCTCACAAGGCTTATGGCTCCACCATTTGAACCTATGCATTCTTGCGCTCTTCAATTTCTGTCATGGAAAGTTGCTTTCTTGGTAGCAATTACTTCCTTAAGGAGAGTAAGTGAAATTCAGGCATTCACTTTAGAAGAACATTTCTTCCAAATTCACAAACACAACATAGTACTTGGGACAATCCAAAATGTCTACCTAAAGTGGTTTCACCATTTCGCATCAATCAGTCAGTGGAATTGCCAGTCTTCTTTCCACAGCCAGATTCAGTTGCTGAAAGAGCTCTCCACACTCTCGCTCTCAAAATAGCTCTCATGTATTATATACACAGAGCAAACATTTTTAGAAAATCTAAACTTTTTGTAGCTTTTCAATAGCCTCATAAAGGGAATCCTATTTCCAAACAAGGATTGGCCAGATGGATAGTAACGTTATTTCAAACTTGCTATCTTAAAGCTAAATGGCAACTGTTAGCAACTCCTAAAGCACATTTTACTTGAAAGAAAGGAGCTTCAATGACATTTTTGGGAAATATACCAATAACAGACATATATAAAGCAGCCACATGGTCCACATCACACACGTTTACTAAACACTACTTGTGTGGATGTGCCATCTCGCCAACAAGCAAATGTTGGTCAAGCAGTGCTTAAAACACTATTTCAAACTACTCTAACCCCTACAGGCTAGCCACCGCTTACTTAGGAGGAGATTGCTTTTCAGTCTATACACAGCATGTGTATCTGCAGCTACACATGCAATTAAACAGAAAATGTCACTTACCCAGTGTACATCAGTTTGTGGCATGTAGTGCTGCAGATTCACTTGCACTCTCCCTCCTCCCCGGAAGCCTGTAACTGTTGTCGTACTTTCTTATGTAAATATGTATATACATTGCATGGACATCTTCTTTACTTTGTGTGTACATATATAATTCTTCACTACTTACTTTACCCTGCTTCGGGAAAACAATCCAACAAAGGACTCTATGCCCATGCGTATAATCACCTAGAGGAGGAGTCACTTGATCTCGTGACTCAAAAAAGCTTCTTCAAAGAAAAACAACTTGTAACACTCAGAGCCCAACACTAGATGGCGGAATATGCAAAGCATGTGAATCATGCCACAAATAGATGTACACTGGTTATAAATGTAATTATTTTGCATTGTTACTTTTCACCTTCCGCAAATATGGTATTGTTTCATTACACAATGTGTGAAATACTGCTTTATATTCTGATTCAAGCTTGTGAATCTATGAAAGATCCAATGCTGGATAAGAAAATTAGTTACTTACCTGTAACTGCAGTTACCAGTATTGGTATCTTTCATAGATTCACATGCAACCCACCCCCCTTCCCGAAGAGGCTCCCCTCATCACTTATACACAAATACTGGACTTGTGCTTGAAAATCTGAGGGAAACTGCCTCTGAGTGTTCTAGCAGGTGCTGTCGCCTGATTGGTCATAGTTCAAGTTTGGTTACTCTTACAAAAGGATGTGGGTATGTTAAACAGATAGTCCATTGCCATTTAGGCCTACGGTGATGATACATACTTCTATTGTATTATACCTTGGAACTCCCACTTCACAGAATGATTCAAGCATGTGAATCTATGAAAGATAATACTGGATAACTGCAGTTACAGGTAAGTAACTCATTTTCTTACAGTATTTCTTAACAACTTTAAAATGTATTAATTTAACATGGTAATTTTCCTACAGTTAGGGTTTGTCAGCCTTTCGCGCATCTTTCAGTTCTGCTTTTTACAGCCTCTAGAGGTTGTTTTCCTGACAGTTTGTCTTTCGAGATTTGAGCATACTTGATATTATCTCTGGTGGCTGTTTCCTATGAGAATGGTATGATTCAATTTCTACAGTACTTAATTTGCAAAATAAAATAATTACCAGGGCCCTTATTAGGACACCACTTCAACTTGACTACCCATTGCCCCCGTCAGTGACAGTCCCAACAGAAATACTAACAATCACACTCCTACAAGTGTAACAATTCAGACTGTGACTGCAGTATTTGTCATTATATGGTAAATCAAATTATTAAATACCTGTTATGCTCATTTCAAAATTAGACAAACTGTGCCACCATGTGGCAAACTGTCATAAATGCCGGTGTTGACAATTAAGTGCTTGTGCAGAGCACTGGAAACCACTGGCTCAAATTAAGCACTGCTTTTCTAAGGTGGACAGATTTGAAGAGTAATAAGGTTGTAAGCCATTTCTGGGCTTTTTTTTTCCTTCTGTTGCTGGAAGGGGTTCTGTGCAGCAGAGGGACCTAGGAAGACCCACACTTGCCTCAGGCCTTCCTAGCACATTCTCTGAGACATTGGTACAAATGTTGTGATTGCAACTCCTGTTGTATTGTCTAACGCGGAGGTACCGCGGCATCTCATTGTTGAAGGGGTGCTTTGAAGTTGAGGGCTTCTCGATCATAACTCTGGATCCCCTTTCAAATGCAGATTTATCTCTACATAGCCAATTTCCACAATATAAATGCACATAAATGTTGTTCTGACGAATACTTCTAACTGCAGATTCTACATATTCAAATATTCCTGCAATCTTTCTTAGCAGCGCTCCCATGTGCAACTAGATAGCTCCATGTGACTCTGTGTTGGCTCCTTACCACCTACGAAGTAACTAAGTGGAGCCACATATAAACGCCACTCCTAAATGGTGACATTGGTTTCTTCTTTTCAAGGTCCCAAACTTGTCTGTTTTCCAATGTTGTCTTAAAATCAAATCCAGTAGGCTGTCTCCTCCTAAAACTGAGGTTTCAAACTATGCGGCGACTGCAGGAAATAAATGTTGTTAATGGACCCTCGTGAGGTGTGCCTTAACTTGGACCACGACTCAGTCACGCTGTAAGTGTGCCCATAGAAACCCAGATAATCCAGGAGTTGGCTGCAAAACTGTCACCAACAACTTGCGGCTGTCAGTAAATCCTGCTCCAAGTCACAGACTTGGTGCTACTTCGAAGGCCGCTCACGTGAGTGGCCAGCTTGTGCTGGAAGTCCTCTGCTAAGTCCAAGTCAGATTGTAAACAAAGGCATAGGAATGCAAATCAGGATTCCACTGGGCATCCTTTTTCTTTAAACTCAAGGAGAGGGTCTTAGGATATGTTATTCACCCTCGATGTCTCTGGTTTTGGACCTGATCCCTCAGCTGGTACCAATGAGTCAGACTTCCTCATACCAACAGCAACACTGCAGCAGATAGTCATTTAAGTAAGCCGTGCTGCAGATTTGTGGTGTGCTGCAGATTTGTGGTGTGCTGCAGATTTGTGGTGTGCTTTCTGCACGATTGGGTGCTACTTCAGGCCAGAAGGAATCTTAGGGATTCCCAATCAGCTCATCCCCAGCTAGTCCATCCCCTTTGCCGTTTCACCTGCCTCTGCGCGCTACTGACTCTAGTGCACTCTTCCATTCCCTGTTGATGCCAGTACAGGATCCTCCGATCTGCAGTTGTGGCTGCTCAAACACCTTTGGTCCAGTGGCTTGCCCTTTTCCTTTCCCCAGCCAGAGCTGAAGATGGTGATGCACGAGTCCGTGCTAGTCTGGGGAGGTCATCTGCTAGAAGTGGAGATCTGAGGACTTTAACCTCCGATGAAAGCTCACCTCTGCATCAGTTTGTTGGAGTTGTGGGACATTCATCTGGCTCTGAAATCGTTCCTGCCATGCATGAAGGCTGGTGCAGGTTCTCACAGACATCAGTGTGATGTGGTGTTGGAAGAAGCATTGCAAAGTTGGGTCTTGGGTTCTTTGCCAGGAAGCTTTATGCTTCTGTTGTTGGATGGAGCACCATGGCATTTCCCTAGCTGTGAGCCACCTGGCTGATGAGAGTGGAGAAGTTGAGCAGGTGGCACTTGGCATATCACAGGTGGCATCTGCATCATGAACAGTACAGTGCATCTTCCCAAGTGGGGAAAAATCTGGCTAGATTTTTTTGCCACCGTCAGGAACACACAATGTCAAAGATTTTGCACGTTGGAGGTTCCACAAAAACACTCATTAGGGGATTAATTCCTGCTAGAATGTAACAAGGCACTCCTGTTTGCCTTCCCGTCCCTACTTTTCATGCCTCTGGTTCTGAAAAAGATCACAAACCGGTAGGCCCAAGTTATTCTAGTGACTCTGGATTAGGCTAGGATAGTATTATATCCAGATCCTGTGGGCATGAGCATCTGTCCTCCCATCAGACTGCCACTTCAAGTGGTTCTCCTGTTGCAGCAACAGGGCAGTGCCTACACCCGAATCTACACCTACATGCATAGTGATTGTACAGCAGCAACTGAATGTGTTTCACCTGCCACCAGGTACTCATTTGCAAAATCCATTTATGCCATGTGCTGGGACTTTCTACATTTACAGGACCAACAGTCCTTGTTTAAATTGCCTGTTGCGATGTGATTTGTAGGTTTGAACCCCATGGTCCCTCGCAAACCATTTGTGATACCACAGTGGGACCTGAATTTGGTTGTGAAATTTCTAATGCACATGTCTTTCAAGCTGATGCATAGTTGCTTATTGCATCTTTTGAAGTTGACTGTCATCTTCATCACAGTTACCACAGCTCGTCGCATGGGTGAACTCCAGGCACTTTCAGTGCAACTACCACATGCCACATTTTTCCTGGAGAAATTGGTATTGAGGACTCAGGCCGGTATTTTTGCCCTTACCCTTTCTAATAGGGTAATTCATCCCCCACCTGCTTTTTTTGCTGTTCCTCATCCCCTGAAAGTGGAATAGATGGTCTGTTAGCTGGACCTCAAAATTGCTTTGAGTTTTTATATTGTTCGTACCAAGGATCATAGAGTTGGACAATCAACATTTTGTGGTGTTCTCTGGAGCAACTACGTTGCAGGAGAGCACTTTATTGAAGTGGATAGTCCTCTGCATGATGTCTGCTATGCACTACTGTCCAAGAAAACTATTCCATCAGGGCTAAAGCAGTTACCTACGCATTGGCTAGTGGGGTGCTGTAGGAAGCTGGTTCTGTGCAGTGTACTAATGTAGGGGTACACTATGCTGATAGTACAGCCCCCCCCTCCCCCTTATTGGTTGACAGAGGTTAAAGTAATAACCATAAATGCTCTCTTGTGGTAGTATGAGCGAGAAGTTTAACCTTATCAGAGGGTAGTGCTAAGCATGTGTTGAACACAGTCAATAAATGACACACCCAAGAAGAAACTCAAGCGCAATATTCGGAAAAAAATAACACTTTTTATATTTTAGACACCAAAAATCTTTAGAGTTGGGCAAATACTGCTCGAAGAGTCACTTTGAAGAGTGAGGTGAGTAAATCGCAGAAAGGCACATTTACGCTGTAATGCTTTTCAACGGCAAAAGAACATATACTGCACATAGGTTCTTGCAATAGTATCTTGAGGTTCCCTTTAGGTCTTTTTTTTGGGTGGGGGTGGGGGGGGGGGGTCAAGGTCACGAGCCACCAGCAGTTAGGTTTTACCTGCCCTGGGGTCTCCGGGTGCAGAGGTGCTGGACGGGTCAGGTGTTTTGCACACTGCACAGTTGCCGAAGAGGGGGGGGAGGGGGCCTAGAAACAGGCTGCAGAGGGGGGGCTTGGGGAGCTCCCTGCGGGGGCTCAGTCTCTGAAGATCATGGGAGCAAGGGAGCACAGTTTATAGTCCTGGACCTGGGCCGGATGCAGAGGATTTTCGTCAGCTAGTCCTGTCTCAAAGGCACCCACAGTGCTTGGTCAAACCTGCAGAGGGGGGAGAAAAACAGTTGGGCCACTCTCGTGGGCAGCATCGTCGATTCAGTCATTACTCGTGGGCAGGTCATCTTTTTGCCACAGTTGTGTCTGGATCAGACACAAACAAGCCTTGATGCTTGCATCTGCCCTGGTACTCTGGGTATTTGTGCATAGCTACTCCTGTTGGGATGGGAGTCTCCAAAGTTTATGGGGAGACAGGTCTCTTCTCTTGGAGCACAGGGACCTCCTTCTGGGTGACTGCCATGTCTGTCGACCCACTGGTCAGCAGATGGGTGGACTGGATGTTGTGGTTGGTGCCTGCAGGTTGCAGGAAAGTGGCTCCTCCACTCCAAGGGTGATGCTGGGTAGTTTGCGAAGTGTTGGCAGCCCTCCCAGGCTTTTGGGAGATGCGCAGCTGCAGGACCAGCTGGTTCTGGGCAATTGTCAGGAGAGTAGCAGGTAGGCAGGGTTTGGCGCCAAATACCCAGGCTGGTCCGCAGTCTGGATTCGTCTTTGTCCTCCATCTACAGTCTGAATCTGCAGCCTTGGTGTCATGGGCCCACCTATATAATTAAACAAGGAACGTTTAGGGAAGTGGAGGTTTGTAGCCATTGGGCTACTCACCCCTGGGTTGACTACACCGCCTGTATGACCGCTTCCTGTGGGGAGTGGGTATAACCCTGTCCCAGAATTCCTAATTCCACTCTTCCTTCATAGAGCGCATCAGGCAGCCCACCTTATGGGTGTGACTAGCCTGGTAGTGCAACATGCCTACTTGCATATCTAATTCCCCGCATAGGGTTTGGGGTGGCATCTCCCAGGTCTGGGGGAAACCAGGATCGCATATCAAAGTTGACTTTGAAGTTCCTAGCTTTGGTAGGCAGATTTAATAGCCATCCTGCTGCAGGAGGTGATGACACCTTCCTCTGGAGCAGGCATTGTTTCTGACCTCTGAGTGTGGGGTCTCACCTCCAGGGGGGGGGTCTGAAACTCATCTGTTGTGGCAGGTTTGTTGATGCCAGCCAGCACACGAGGCCTAGTAGGTTTACAGGGGGCACCTCTAAGATGCCCTCTGGGTGCATGTCAAAATAAATCCAATTCCAGCATCAGTATGGATTTCTTAGGACAAGTGTTTGATACCAAACACTGTAGGTTTCATTGAAGCCATTATGTATCTGGGTAACTTGTAACGACCAGTGGCAAGTACATACCTTAAGATGGCTTCCCTGTTCACTTGCAACGTCTAGTAATCAAACTAAACATCACAGGGGCATATCTGCTCATGCAGACATGTCCTCACATAAAATATAATGCACCCTGCCTTGGTGCTTTAAGGTCTGCTGTAGGGGTGACTTCCATCTATTTTAAGCAGTGACGTTGGCATAGAACACGAGTGTGCTGTCGTGTTTTCACTCATGGTTTGCACCATGAGACACAGCCTGCAGTGACAATCTGTATGCAATTTGTATGGTGGTCCCTTAGGGCAGCATAATATGTGCTACAGCCCTTAGGGGACCCTCTTTAGTACCCATGCTATAGGTCCCAGGGGTCACATTTACTAGGGACTTAACAGGTGTACTAAAGTGCTTGCGAATTGGGTAACAATTGGGTGTTTGGTTTTTGGGGAAGAACACTGCCACTGGAGTTTCGTTAGCAGGCTTCAGTGCATGATCAGTCGAAAAATAGCCAATAGTAGTTCACATGGGGGTAAAAAGTGGGGACCAATGTGCAAAAAACCTGGCTTCCTACAGGTGCCTATGCTTTGACATCTGCCGGGCTGTGGTGTGAGTAGTGGTACATGCCTTCATGGAGGTTTGGTGGAAAGGGTACTTTGCCTGTTCTGCATGACTTTTTGGTCCGAGCCCACTCCACAGAGCTACTACTTTGGGTAGGAACTGCTCTAAGGAGAGGCACCTGCAGTTGGAAGTCTCCATCAGAAGAACAAGTTACTTGCCTCCATTAACTCGTTCTGGTTTATAATTTGTCACCCTCCCACCACCCCATTCTGTGAATTAGTCTGTGTTTAACATCTATAAAAAAACAAAATCCCAAATTAGCCATCAGCACACTAGTACCAACAACTGGTCACGCTCTGTGTCTAAGGCTGCGGAAAGGAAAATGAGAAACTGACATCAGTGCGCAAGGGTGGTGCTCACATGTCCTGCTCAATCAGTTCCATAGAGGTAGAGAAGAAGTACTGCTGAGACGTTTCGGAAGCCAGTCTGCGTCCTGGAGAATAGTCAATGATGAGCAATTTGTAATTGGAGTATCTGCCAGAAAGAGAGTTACTGAAAGTAGGAAAATTCTTCCTTAATAGATTGAAGATCTTTAAAACAACTGTTGGCACTTAATGTTGAGGGTCAGTTTTAGAGAAGCTAGTTGCCCGTCCCTGGAGGTCTGCTTTTGGAGATGGTACAAGGGGTGACTGTGATTCCAACTGGAGTCCTGCTCAGAGGACTGCTTCAACCATCGTAACACAATTGGAGAGTAAGGGAGAGTTGAGGATATAAAAAATATATATATCCAAAGGGAACAACACCGTACTGATCTCCCTAAATAAAACACCAAAATCACGCACGAAAGTACGGGGTTCAAAGAGAGCTCTAAGCTGTGGAAAGTTTCCTAGTAGCTCTTAGACCAGATTAGGTAAATTGATGCTGGTGGATACTGTGGAGAGTCGAGGTTAGGAGGTGGAGGGAAAGTTTCCTTTACGGACTAGGTGGTCTCACACACTAGTGTTATGCTTCATCATATGACCACCTAGCCCCACCCAGGTAGGACAATGCCACCTGGGCGGACTCAACCTCGCTGTTGAGACCACATAGTCTGTAAAGGAAACTTTTCCTCCTAACCTCAACTCTCCACAGCATCCACCAGCATCAACTTACCTAATATGGTCTAAGAGCTGCTAGGAAACTTTCCACAGCTTAAAGCTCTTGTTGAACCCCGTACTTTCTTGTGTGATTGACTACTTCAACCATACTATACATAGCACCCCCCTGCTCCCATCACCTAGTGTACGTGACCATTAGCATTATCCATTGATGTCTAGATGTTAATGCTGCAAGTAAGTTCTTCAGGCCTTAGTGAGACCCACATTTTAGGATTGTGATTATTCCACAATCCTAGAGCAGGAATCCAGTTTGGAGAGGCACTGTGTAAAGAGGAGACTGCTTATGACTCGGTTTCCACTGGCCTCTCCTATGGAAATCTGGACCCATGGAGTAAACCCCAAAATTGCTGCTGAAGTGTGTGTGTGTGTACTCATCCCCCTCCGTGAAGGGAATAAGTCTGCTATTCTTTTTATGTTTATAAATATTCATGGAGATCTGATAGTGAAGTCGTTTATCTAGAATACGAGTCTTTCATCAAAGTGATACTTCATTTAATTGTAAAAAAATTACAAATTAACTAATTGTGGGATCAATTGCCAAATGATGAATGCTTGGCTTGTGGTGGATCTTGGCTAAATTTGTGCCAGTGCTGTTTTCTCTTTGAGATGATATGCCCTTTACCAGCTTACTTTTTATTGTCTTTTAAAAGGGAAAATATGAAGGCACAAATGCAATTCATGCATTTTTGGGGAAAAAAATATATTTTTCTTTTGAAAAAGGCGGTGTGGGATTTTACTCAGGCACAGATGTATTCTGATATTTATGAAATGAATAAAGCTACTCATGACGAGGAAGTAATATTAGTGGTAAGTAATGCCTTTAGTTTAATTGAGAGGAGTCAAGTGACAGACATAATGTTAGGAATTTCTAAGTGAGTCTGCCTTTTCCTACATGTCCCATAGATTAAGGCCCTTATACATAGGCCTGGATCCAAGGTTGAATTACCATTGAGTGTGGGAGGGCTTGTGTCTTTGAGATGTAGTTTATAAAGTATTGCTTGTGCTTTATAAATAAAAACGAGGAAATATATCTTTGACATTTTTCTTCAGGTTGCAGATCTGTATAAGAAGCAACAGCAAATCCAGAACCAGAATGCACCTGAAAAGACTGAAGAAGATTTCTACTAGTCCAAGAGAATACTTCTTCCCACTCGGCCCATCTGTTCCACGAAGTGGTGTGGCAAGACCACCCTTGAAAAACTGTTCAGGATGTTGAATCACATGCCAGGAAACTCATCTAAGATTTTACGGACTACACAAGTAGTACCCACTGGGGTAGTCTCCACTGTAGGCTGTGCTTGCACAAAGGTATACAGACAATAGATGCTGGTGCACTGCTGGGAGACCAAGGACTAGAGCTACGTTAACTTGAAATGAATTTGGGGAAGATGAAGAGTGGGGTAAAATTACTTGTGTGATGTTTGTGATAATAGCAGATATTATGATGAGTGCTTGTGCTTTACATGGCGCCATACATAGCCGTTATGCCTGCTAGAAACAATACATGATACAGGAGAGTTGTTTTGAATCCTACATCTTCAAGCCCATTAATCTTGAATTTCCTGAAAATCAGTATGATCTGAAAAGCCTTACTCCTGTAAATCACAGGCCATGTAATTTTACGTTATCCGTTAATGTCTGTTGTTATCTGGAGACTTGGATCATTAGACATGCGTAGCGCCATTCAGTAATATGGTTGGACTTGTGCCTTTTAATTGAGATAATGAAACTTCGCTTCCATGAAGCTAAACATTTAGAGTGAAGAGTATGTTTAGACTTCTTTTAATACATTGCCGTACTGCAGATAGTTGTATGGTGAGAGACCTTTGATGGAGACACCATCATTCTTGGTGAGGGTGGATGGGTGAGAAGGGGATAACTAGTTGTTTTACCGGGATTGTCTGGAAGCAACATGTCTTGTTTTGTAAACATCTTTGTTTTGTAAAAAAAAAAAAAAGAAAATATATCCTTAACCACAATGTCCCTTTTTCTAACCCTAGTTGTAAAATAAAGAAAACATGTTTCCAATCTTTCAGTGAAACCCTTTTAGTTGACCGTTTCTACGCTAACCAATTTTCAGTGTGCAAAAATATATGACCAAAATGTTGGGGGGTGGGGGGGTTAGTGAACAAAACTCATAACTCAAAGCACACAGTAATGACACTCGTGTCTAGTCAGATACCTATTTATATATTAGAGTATTGTACTAACTCTACACTTTAAAAGTAGTAATATGATGTTGAGAAGCAATAACACAATCCCCTTGATATCCGGACTCTAGTCTCTCTGGCATGTCCCTCCCCCACCTGCTCTTCGGAACATGTTTAGAGTTCTTCCGCATTCACTGGTAGCTGCATCAAGGGAATGCTCACTAACAGGGCTTACTCAAGAGTATTCTTTGAATATTGGGAAGTAGTCAAGTTTCTGTGGTGCAGCAGCACCTATAGCAGCGAGTCCCAGGAACCCATGTAGGTCTGTATCAGGTTTCACCCACTCCAGCAGCAAGGAATCTTTCAGCATCTCAGCGGGTACCCAAACTGCAGGCACTTGCGTTGCACCAGTCCTGCTCCATCGAGTCTGGCTGCACTCAGGGAGGCGTGGCAGCACCTGGCAGGCGTAGGCTCTTTGAAAGCTTGGGGAGTCAGATTCAGCAGTGATTTGGAGGTCCACCAGCACTTCTCATCTAAGGCAAGTTTAGCTCTCCCTATTGGTGAGGTGCGGGTTGAGGGGCTTGATCCTGGTGCTTCCAATCTAGTCTCAGTGAGGTCAATGCACTCAGGGCGTCTTCCTCTATCCACAGGTTATTTCTGGGGCAATTTCCTTGATTCTTGACCAGTGTCACTCTTCAGTCCACGGGCTGTGGCCGAACTCCGAAAGTTAATTAGCACCAAGAATCCCTCCTGGCATACAAGGTTGCTGCAGTACCTCGCACAAGGCATTGGCCCCTTTTCCACTGTAGATCACACCACAGTGGTGCCTTCTGGTATATGGAGTCGCCACTAGGCCTGGCAAAAGTTTGCTTCAGCATTCACTTCCACAGCAGCCACTGCTGGAATACAGGGTCTCCAACTTGTTTCTGCAGATGGACAGCCACCCATTCAGTGCAGCTGCAGTCACCTCGCACCTGGAGTCCTCTCTACAGAGCTAGTCATTGGACCTCACTCCCTCCAACAATTTCCCCCCGCACCCCCCTCCCCTCACAGGACGCACTGGTGTTTTCAAGCAGACACTGGTACTCCAGGCTCAAGAGCAGGTGGTTTTGGTTTCTTTGGGTGATGTCTCCTCACCCACCAGGAATACTAGCAGGGCTTGGCCCCAGTCCTGGTCACAGGCAGAAGTCTTGCGAGCTTCCCCTCTTTACACAGCCCGTCTGGCTACTTGGCAGGTGACAGTTTCTTACAGTCCATTTCTATATGCAAAATGTGATTCAGGGTCTGGGTCTTTGAAGTTTTTTGTTGGGATTATGGTTCTGATCCATATTTGTCTTTGACAAAAATCTGCATTAGGGAGCCTGAGAACAGTACAGCTGGACATTCAGAGCACGAGTACACGCCCATTACCATACAGAGGACTTTTGTGTCCCAACAAGCGCACACCCATCTGATGAATATACTGACATAGAAGAGGGTGTAATATCCCCATCAGATAAACCAAAGGGGAAAAATGTAGGATAATTACATTCTCCCTGTCACAAGCCCACGAACACCTCCACCTATAGATTCACTGCCAGACAATATCAGAATGTTTCACAATAGTGGATAGGGCAGCGAAGATATTTGACATACCCATTGCAGTCAAAGATGCAGACTGTTTCCTGTACAGTTTTAAGGAACCAGCTATGAAACCAGTGAAGGTGATGCCATTGGCGGATCGCATTTGGCAGGAAGGAATAACATTTAAGCAAATGCCAGAGGTGGTACCCATGATTTAAAAAGAAAAATACTGATAATTCACCACCTTGTTGTGTTATTCCCAAGGCAGGTTCAGTGATTCTGCAGGCGGCACAGCTGCATCCCAGAAACTTGATGACACTGTGCTTAGCACGACCAGTCCAAGTACTATAGAATGGGCATGGCAGCAAAAGTTTCTTCTCTTTGGCAGCTATCAGTGCCGCTAATGCCATAACAATAATAGGCAGATATGAGAAATAGATGTCAAACATAGTAACCGCTCCTCCCTGCCACCCCTCCCTCCAGCCCCCCGACCTACTGCCAGAGGACACAAAACGAGATGTAGGCCAACGTACCCTCTAATGATTTTTTACCATGTGCGGAAGTAGGCTGCGCGTGTGCACCTTTTCCTCTGCTGTGTATGCAAATAAAGGATGACACCATGATTAAACCTGCTACCAATTAAACATCTGGATAGGAGCAGGATTCTTCCATACATTCACCCATGTTTAGTCTATTGAGCCACATTGTGAATTTTAAAGTCCATTTTTTCCCAGTTACATTGACTAACCAGCTCTGAGGTTAGATACAAGTAAGATGGAGAGCTCACAACATTAGGCTGGAATTTGCTGCACAAAAACATTATACTTCTACAGTTTATGCACCCTTCAAAAGTATTTTTCTTTATATGTTGAGAGCTACATACCATTCTAAGGCACACCAAAATGCTGCTCAAACAGAGAAACCATGACAGGCTGAAAAACCCATAGCACAACACTGACCAACAGAACCTATATTGCATTAGGAAGAACCACCATATAGTTAATAAAAAAAAAGATGTATGAAGACCATCGCAGTCCGTCCTTCCGAATGTCTGTGACACTGTATGTGACCATGTGGTTTCCTGTGTCACTTTTATGCACATTTGAAGAAGTGTCAGAGAACAGCGCAGCTGTACCACTTATTGGTAATAACAATTTGTAAAATGTTAAATAAGTGAACAAGAACTAACAACCTGACTGTGAATCACTTTACCCAGAAACCAACCACGTTGGCTTCTGTTAATGTCTACCAATTACTATGCCTGAGAATATCTGACCATTTGTTCCTCTAAACAGACTGCCCTATTCATTAGCAACGTGCTACGTAATATATATTATGGGAAGAATGTCCCTCCAATTACTCTCCACATAGCACCTGTCCATCAGTCACAGGTTTTATGCATGACCATCTATTTTTAGGCAATATAATGCATGCTCATTGTTCACATGGCCACTGAATGTTGAATGCTGAACGTTACTAGGGTTGCCACCGTTCCCAGATAAAAACAGTGGCCCTTTGCTCATAATTTCATATTTTCTAAGAGCACGGCTGTGATACATAAATAGGAAATTATGTAAAATTCTCTTTATTTCTAACATGTTTTTTCCTGTCTCGGTTTACTTTAATTATCAAGCAGAAATCATTTAGGCTACTCTAGAACACTTTTAAAGTGTATTGTTCTTGCATGAGCTGTTTTAAATGTGTGTCGAAAACGGGTAAAAATACTGGCTTTAAATGAGTCCCTAATGTTCTTGCTGGCCTGAACAGTAAAATACTAGTCATGCCAGTAAAAAAAAAAAATATGTGTCCAAGTGGCAACCCTACCTATTAATGGACCTTTAAATCCAGATTATCTTTTTCTCTTCGTCCGTCTCTCCCTGTCTTCTTTCTTACTTTCTCTCAATCTTTCCTTTTATATCTCATTTTCCTTTTCTCTGCCTAACCCCACAATCGCCAACACCCACTGCTTTGCTCATACATAACACACATGCTCTCCTTATCTTCATATTTGTCATTCTTTCATTGAGTCTCTCTCTCTCTCTCGATCTCTCTCGATCTCTCTCTCTCTCTCTCTCTCTCTCTCTCTCTCTCTCTCTCTCTCGATCTATTTATATCCAAATAATTTTTTGGTAACATTAAGAGAAAACAAGACTGGGAAAAAAAAAAAACGTTCTAACCTATACCATGCAGTCTGCACGCAGCCTTTTGACAGTTCATATCACGCTGTATTATATTACAGTTGTATGTTAGGAACTTGACGTACAAAAAAATCTGTGACCAAAGCAGCGATCCCCTGGCATGGTAGACGTTCTTTGCAGCAAGCACTAACCTTTTGTGCTACATTATGATGAGTGAAAATAACCATTATTCAAAACTCCATCTCTCTCCAGCAGGAACATTAATCACTAGCGTTGTAATGCCATTTTTATTATTGCCTGAAAACTGCTAAACACAAAACTCTGCAGCAGGTGCTTTTAGCCCCATGAGTTATTTCTAAATCCAGATCCCCTCCACTCCCCCTGAGATCAGCACCAGGTGTGGCTGCACCGTGTCAATAATACCTATGTGAAATTCACTAATATTGTTAAACCTGGGATGGATGAAAGGTTAGGCGTGACAAATAAAAAATGAACTGGTAACGTGCAGTGTAGGATTATGCAACATCGACAATAAATCCCTTACCTGTCTTTTTAATATGTTGGATGGTGTTTTCCTAGATAATACATGACTGAGGGTAAGGTATTCCTTGTAGACTCTGTGCTCAATACGCTGAGCAAGCAACACAATTTTTTTTTTTGTGTGTGAAGAGATATATTATATTTTGTATTTATATATATATATATATTTATTCCTTATTCCCCTCAATATATACATATATTTTGAGGGAAATAAGGAATCTGTGAATTAGTCCTGAGGGGCGCTCAATAAGGCTGATAGCTTGGTGGCTGCAGTTCTGTGCATGCTACATATCAATGTAAACATAAACACTAGATTACTTTACCAGAATGGCAACCACTTGTTGAGGCTCTGGCTTTACTTTCACAGATATACTGACGTGTAACAAAAAATCTGCAGTCCACGAGAAATGAGTCTTGGTGAAAGCAGTGCAGTGCAAATTAGAAAATGAGCACAAACTGGGAGAGCAGCACAGCAACAAAGGAAAACTTCATATCTTTACTATGTTGATGAAGTCTCTGCTAATTGCAGAAGCAAAGCGGATCATTTTTTTTGTGGTTATAAATAGCGTGAACTCGAGCCTGAAGGGAGGGCTTGCATGAGCACCACTGACAGAAGGACATTTGTTGTGTTTTTTTTCTTTTTTCTGTAGGCACAGGGAGATTACATGATTTACCCAGAATCACAAGCTGTTGAGCGGACGCCAAGACTCGAACCTGATTTTCCAGTTCCGCTGTCAGCAGCTCTGGCCCTAACTCCATATCCTCCTTCATTAAATTGACCCGGCTCCCCTCCTGGCCTGGCGTCACTTACTGAAGGTGTTTCCATTATGCTTCATTAACATCAGTAAGGGCTTTCTAGGGCATCATTAAGCAGGCCTTCCCACTGTGCTGCAGCTCCTTCCTACCATTTACTGCATCACGTGCTGGGCTTTCGTAGGAACATCTCTTCAGCAAAGACTGGTCCATTGAAATGCATTTTATGACTTAAAAACGTTTGTGTTGCGTGCTCCTTTTATAACCTGTGCGTGGTGAGAACTCCAAATCTGCATGCACGTTACAGGGAACTATTATGAAGTCTATTAACAATCGGGGAGCAAAGACATTGGTTCTACTTGTAGATTCAGAAATGGATGTGTCAAATATTTGCTTTAGACAGCTTGCCAGAGCAGCCATCTAATGCAAAGAAGGATGGTTTAGAGGTACTTCATTCAGGCTAGAAGTCCAGAATACTACAATGAACATGCCATTTGAACGAAAATGGCTATCTGGGATATGTGGCTGTTGCACTGTAGAATATTAGGGCAGAAATGGACACAGCCAGATCCTTGGAGGCTGTTAGGCCGCTCTAACAGCCTCCAAGGAACTGGCTGTGTCCAGGTCTGCCCTTGGTGTGGTGTTCCCACAGACGTTTTGCCTGTATCTCTCCTGTTTTCTGAATTAAATTTTATTGGCCTTTGGACTCGGTGCATTTTCCCACTGCTAACTCGTGCTAAAGCGATTGTGCGCTCTCCCTAAAACATGGTACAGTTAGCATAACCCTGATTAGCACATTTAATTTACTTACAGTTTCCTACTATAAGGTACTACATGTACCAAATGCTTGTTAATTAAATGTTACTAGTGGGCCTCCAGCACTCCTTGTGCACCCCAACTTAAGTAGCCCTTTAAAACAGGTCTCTGGCTTGCCACTGCAGCCTGTAGGTCAGTTTCAAAGCTGCCAATTCAACATGGCAAAATACTTTTTTTGCCAGGCCTAAACCTTCCTTTTTAATTTATAATCCACCCCTAATTTAGGCCCTATACAGCCCTTTGGGCAAGTTCTATCCTTTGATTGGGACCAGACGGGAAAGTCAAGTTTGAACTTAAATGAATTATAATTCAAAATACTCTTTAATGGTAAAGTTAGATTTTAAGCCACAATTCTGAAAAATACACCTTTCTAAAGTTGGCATTTTCTTGTCTTAACCATTTGGTGCCTGTATCCTGGGTCACATGACTGTAGATAGCTTGGCAATTGGCCTTTGTGTATCCCTCTCAGACAGTGAGACTGGAGGGGGGGGATGACAATGGAGGACATGAGGCGCACCTTACGCACTTATAATACAGGTGACTGCAATATGCACTTACAAGAAGCCAGTGGACTGGACACCTCACCTGATACTGGGCTGGTCTTCCCATGTCCCCTGGGTCCACTAACTGAAGACAGTACTTCCTTCACCTCAGAAATTCACTGGGCAGCTGAGGTTTTTGACCTTCACCTCTCCACTATGGAGGTTAAAACGAATGTCCATACAGAGGTTTTACAACCTGCCAGCATTGACCGGGCCATTTTTGCCTTTTAATGAAGCCCTTAAAGACACCCTGTTGGGCACCTGGGCTAAGCCACGCTCTGGGACCGCTCTGGCCCCAGGCAGCAGACAGGTGGCTTTCTGCCATAGCACATAAAAGGTCATATGAGAGGTGCTTACAATTTGGCTAACCACTGGTAATCGTCCTTGTTAGCATGTCCGACTTTACTAAGTAAAATTACAAGGAAGACATGAATAGGCAGATGGACCTTTTGACTGCGTTTCGAGGTTTTTTTACCCACCATGAACCCCATGCTAATACAAATCAATAGCAGTAACAATCAATGACATCAATAATTAATAGGAGTCAGTAATTTCCACACACCATGACCTTGTGGCCATGAATAACCACACCTTAATGTAAAAGTTAGAATGTTTATTTCCCTATATTAACAATGTGAATGTCTCGTAACTTGGTCTCAAAATCAAATGATAAACATACAGAAGCACTGGCTGACCAAAGCGGCAAAAGAATCGCAATCTAATCAAAGCTTGTGCTACTACACATTCTAAGGTTACAGTACAAATTAATAACAAGAATAATTGCTCAAACGTAATAACATACATTTAGATTCAGCAAAGAAAATAAATCAACTGTTATTACATGTAGCGAGTATAATCAGTGAGAACCCTAACTAACATCAGATTAGAATAGCATTTTTGGACTTCTTGGAAAATAATTTAGTCAACACAATTTTGGAAAAAATCTATCTATGGCTCTATTAAAATAGCGGTTGGTACCTAGAAACAAAAGCAAATAGACATAGCAACCAATAACATTAACAGTATACCTCTCCTCAGTTTGGACCAGCAAGCTATGAAAGTCTTCAGGACAACGGTCTGGTCAGCATGGTATTAGGATTCAGCATCAAAGTTCAGAAACAGCAAAGTCTCTTGAAGCAGTTCGAAAGAATATAGCTAATGGCCTAACTCTCAAGAAGAATAGTGAGACTAGCGTATCTCCTCTCGATGCAGTGTGGCTAACTTAGATTTCCAAAAACTACTTCCCACATCCTAATTGGTCAGGGGATCGCATGTCTACATCTAGTCCAATGAAACTAAAACCTCAAATCTACACTTTTACTAGTACATAGTTCACATGTGATGATTGGTTCTTCGTCTCCTGTTCCTATCGCGTGGCTTGTCTGGTATCAATATTGTTGCATCTTATACTACGGTCAGAGCATCCATTGTCTTTTCCTGGGAAGATCAGTCTTACACACATTACATTAAACATTGTTTCACCAGCAAGTACTGCATCCTCTAGAAAGCAGTTTCTCATGAGAGACTCAGCTATGAGCACTTGGTCAGCACAGTGCAAAATCACAATTTAATTCTCTAAGCATCCATTTTATACAACGCCTAAGAAATGCAGCTTGACATGAGGCCATGCGAGTAGCCCAAGACCTTGCTAAGTTAAGGCCTACAATTAATAAAGCTAATACATAATGCATAACCCTTAATATGAAATATTACTACATTAATCACACATAAGCTTAGGATTTCATATTAATAAGCCATTAATAAGTACACGTTGTGAATGTTGGCGGCCACTCTGGTGGGCCCACTTTCAAATGCGTGCAATATTTTTCTCTACGTTGATGCATTTTCCTAGAAAAACCAAACACTCTAAATACATGAATATTCATTATTAGAATCAACGTTAACAACCCCTCCTCTGATGAATAAATGGCATCACACCAAATCTTACCTCACAAATGTTTGCATCAGCTAAAATTCTGTCATTTCAATGCCCTCAAATCTTCCTTTCCCTTCTTAAATTTCCCCAAAACAACTTTTCTATTTTCATTTCTTCCATCCTCTGATCATTTGACATTTTCTTCATTTTAATTATTCTGCACAACTTATATTTTTCCCATGCTCCAGTTATACACAATAATCAATATCCCTTGTATTTTCAAAATTATCCCTGTCCCAATGTTGCTAAGCCAGTTACCCACTGAAGCAAATCCTTTGTCAACTTTCTTCCAAACACCTGGTTCTTTCAACTCTTTCAGATCAGCACTGTCACTAGTCAGATTAGTAAGTAAGCTTCTAATTTCTTTACTATTATCGGGAATAAATGAGCAGCAATGTCTAAAATTAAGCATTTTGCAAACTCTGCCGTCTTTTGCTAAAAGAAAGTCTAACGCAAGGTGGTTCTGAAGAGTCATGGCTCTTTCTGCGGCCAATTCTGTATCTATCAGGATCATGGCTCCTGAAAAATTTGTCAGCATGTTATACACAATAGTAGACAACTTTCAAATCTTTATCAAATTCAGAACAACACCTACTGAAGGAATCCTTGCTTCAAATATATCTCCCACTATACCAAAAGGAGACTCTCTCCTTTGTCTAATGTGATGTAACTCAGTTTCGGAAATTTCTTTAAGTCGTCAAGTTGAAAAATCTTTGGGAAAACTATCCCTAAGTAACATGTCCCATGCCATCTTCATGGAAGACGGTAATAATCATTAAGTCCACAAATGTAATATATACCAGGAATTGCTGGATCCTCTCCATTCAACATAAATGTCCATTTACTCTTAAACAAAAACATGTGTCTACATTCACTCGTTCCCACAAATAGTGTCAATGCAAGATTTAGGTCTATATATATACAAAGCTTTTCTACGTGTTTGGCATCTAAAGCTAATTTCCCTTGTGTTTTTATTGTACTATACGCATAATAATTTCTAAAAGTCCTTTTCTGTAAACCCTTTTCTAACTTCTCCTTTAATGCCTTTCTTCTGTCATCTGTGTGATCTAAAGAGCTCTTTTCTAAAGGTGTAAGCAAGCATGTCAGGTTATTCCTGTGAGCATAAACAGTCCCAAAAGTTAATGTAGGCCCCAAGAAACCTCTCACTAATAATGTCATTGTCCTTAGCTACTCTACTCAGGTACCTAATTATGGAGACAAACACAACGTCCTGGTTGGAGTAGAAATACTGAATATACTCCTGGTTATAGAATCTTGTTAGTAACAGACTACAACTTATCCTATTAGTATGAGGCAAACTATGATAGGTAACTCCTTCGACTAATGAAGGGATTTGCGTGTACACAAAACAATTCTTCCCATCCATCGTCTCAACATGCTCATTCAATAAGCAATAGAAGACATTAGAAGACGGATCCCCTTCAGCATTACCTATTTGCAAATACTTCTAATCTAGCCTAAAGATCTCTATTGCAGTTAATGCAGTAGTTGTCTCTAAAGCTGAAGTATGGTTGGCTTTACTCTTGTCAAGAACAGTCATATCCACAATCAATATCATGAACAATATCACACACACAATTGCCAAACCAATACTCATGTATTTGCAGCACCTGTTCTTCCTACCCTGCTGGCTAATGCTAATCATGATCTGTAAAGAATCATTAAGTAGAAGACAAAAATTTAAACTGTGCAGCGAAAATAAAAAATATAAATGTTCAATCTTCTTTCAGCAGTTACTTACAGCATTCAGTCTCACTTCCAGGATCCTTTTTATCAAAAATCAGTAAGCTTGTCAAAAACCGGTTTAGCAGCTTGTCAAATCAGGCTTTCAAAAATCTTTTCCGGTTATTTTCAACAGTCTTTGCTTTATAACTTTTCTTAAATTTGTCTCAACAGTTCAGTTCATTAGCTTCCTTCAAGTGCAAAAATATTGACCTGGAATGTCTCGATCAAAACAAAGACAAAAATTATTTCTGCCATTCACTCGTTGTTGCATATGCCCATTCAGGACCTGCGTACTTTCGACTTGCTATTCTTTCTTTTCAACCTTCGATCTCCATTCAATTCTCCTTCACTCAGATCTTCCCTTCTTATCGTATTTAGTTCCTCCTCAATTGTTGTCATAACTGCTTCCTTTCTCTTTGCTTGTGACTCTGACCACTTATCTCCTTTTAGTGGACCCTTAGTCAATGCTCTTTTCAGTGTTGAACTTGAAACATTTTCTTGCTCTGCAGGATTTTCTCTTGATGGACCTGCAACTGGTTCAGGAGGAGTTGGATCACATTGGCTTTGATCCACCTCCACTCCGCCCCCCTCTGTGTTTGGTGTTTGCTCTGTTTGTATCTCAAATTCGTCTACTTCTGGGAGAGCCCTCCTCTGACTAGAATCTCCTGCTGCCTCAATTGAGATTGGCTCACTGTCCCCCTCCTAGAGGTCTTCTTCGTCTCTCATAGGAGTAACGGAACCGTCCTCAATGTGCTCAGATCTGGCCTCAGTTCCTTTTTCTTCTTCTGGCTCTGAGGCTGGTCTGGTCGTTGTTGGCACTCTCAACAACTCTTCATCATCCAAAGGACATGACACTTTTCTCGTGTGAAACCAATTCGGAACTCAAGCACACTTTTCAGCTGTGGTTGGTTGTGGTCAGAACCACCTGGAAAGGGCCTTTCCACCAAGGCTCCAAACACGTGTTCTGCACATGTTTCCAGACCACCACCCAGTCACCCGCTCTCTGGGTGTGTCCTTGATCTTGGATCGGTGGCAGTGTGGTGGCTTCCACCTGCTGAGAAAGAGTGAACCACATCAGCCAAACCTTTGCAGTACTCCAACACCATATCATCTGTAATGTTCACAAGAGCATTCGCAGGGACCCCTGACAACCTCATTGCTCTGCCCATGAGGATTTAGTGCGGTGACAATCCTGTTTTCCTGTCTGGTGTGTTTCTCATTGTCATCAAAACTAAAGCCAGTGTGTCAGGCCATTTCGGATTCGTGGATGCACACATTTCCACCATTCTTGATTTCAAGGTACTATTCATCTGTTCCACTAATCCTGATGCTTCAGGGCAGTAACTACAATGCAACTTCTGCTCAATTTTCAATGCTGCACATAGCAATTCATTTACTTAATTGTTGAAGTGACTTCCCCTATCTGATTCTAAAAGATCGGAAACCCAAAACGTGGTATCTGTTCCCTAAGCAGTAATTTTGCTACTGCCATTTCTTCATGTAGGGTATGCTTCGATCCAATGACTAAAGATGCAGACAATCACCAACACGTATCTCAAACCTCCACACACCGACATCTCAATAAAATCCATTTGCATTCTCCTGAATGGACCTCCAGTTCTTCCAGTGTGGCTCAAATTAACCACTGTTTTCCCACGTTCATTGGCTGTCAAGTGACGCAACAATGGCAAACTGTTTCAGCAACTTGTCTAAACCTTGGTTTGAACCAATTATGCTTGAACAGGCGAATCATGGCATCCCTCCCAACATGTGCTTGGCCATAATAAAACCTAGCCATTTGAGACAATATACTGTTGGCAAAACCAATGGACCCTCTTCTGAAACCAACAATTCATCCTGTCGCTGTACTCATTTTGTTTTGCTCCGTGATCGTTTTTCTTCCCCGTCAACATTATTCTGCAGTGTTTTCAATTCTTCCAATGTATCTTATTATATGTAATGCAAAACCTGAACACGTGTCGTCGTCTTCAGGTAACAGTTCCTACTTACCTTTGAACGATATACAGTTCAATGCGCAAAACCTTGCAACTTGATCCGCATATCCATTTCCCATTGACACAAAATCTTGCGATTTCAGATGTGCACTGCATTTGACCACAGCAATCTTTTCAGGCATCTGGATAGCATGCAACAATTCTTTAATTCTCTCACCATTTCTCACTGATGAACAATAAGAGATCATGAAACCTCTCTGTGACCACAATTGGCCAAAGTCATGGACTATTCCAAATCCGTACTATCGGTATAGATGGTAACTTTCAGCTGGGCAGAAACATGGCACAAGTAGCTTAACTGGTAGCCTTTTCTAGAGCGTGCAGAGTATACTCCTCAAAGCCAAGACGCTTCCAATATACCAGAAATTGTGCACACAGCATATCCTGCTCTCAGTACTCCTGTATTGTCTCTTAGGCAGGAACCATCAACAAAGATAATTTGGTAATTTTCTTCCGATCGGGTGTCTCTTATATCGGGTCTCGGTTTTGTGCACAAATCAGTTACCTCAAGACAATTATGCTCAATGTCTCAACTTTTCAATTTCAACATTTTCATTTGGAAGCAAGGTTGCCGGGTTAAGCACTGTACATCTTTTCAATTACACTTTTGGTGAGCCCAAAATACTGGCCTCCTAACAGGTCAATCTAGCACCTGTTAGCTACTGGGTTTTCATTTTTGTAAGTAGGATCTCAATGGAGTGAGGGACCATGATAGTTAAGCAGTGTCCCATCACAATGCCTTCACACTGTTAGGCTTTGTCCAACCGCTGCAACTGTACGCAGACAGCCTGGTAAAGCTGCTGCGACTAGGTCCAAAGTAGCTGAAAAATAGCTACTGGGCGGTTTATGCCTCCATGGACCTGCGTCAAGACAAAGAACATGACAAAACAATGTGAAAGACTTTGTGTAGTCAGGCGTACCCAAAGCCGGAGCTTTGCAGACTCTCTCAAATCAGAAAGTGCTTTCATACAGGCCTGATCTAACACTAGGAGATCTGTGACCTCCAAGTGGGTCGGCTTCTGCAAGGGCTTGGAAATGATTGAAAAATTGGGAATCCATTGGAGACAGTAGCCTACCATCCGTAAAAACACCCTGACATCTCTCTGTGTGGCTGGGGGACTCATCTGTAATATGGCTGTGACCCTTTCTCTGTATATTTCCCTTGATCCCTTCTCTGTCAGGAGACCCAAATATTTCACCTCCTCCTGACAGTATTGCAATTTAAGTGCAGACACTTTATGACCACTATTTCCCAAATGGTTCAGTAAGGCAATCATGTCATATACTTGCACTCATCCTTTGTTTTGGATGCAATCAGCAAATTGTCAATGTTGATTGGAAGGGCAATTCTGACGACTCCAAATTCTTTTTCAAGATCTGATTGAATATGGAAGGTGATTCTGAAAACCCCTGAGGAATTAGACACCAATAGTAAACTCTGTCCAAAAATTTGAAACAAAAGAGAAATTGACTATACTCCTGAAGAGGCACAGAAAAGGCAGCTTGTGACAAGTTTGACATTGAACCATTCAGCATCACATGGAATCTGAAACGTATTCATGTCTTGATTTGGCACTATGGGGCAACATTTGATCACAATGTCATTTATTTTTCTCAAATCTTGGACAGTTCAAACTTTCCCGCAGGGCTTTTTCAATCCCAATATCAGTGAATTACATGGACTGCTCAACCCTTCTTTCAAGACCCCTTGGTTTACAAATTCTGCAATTATTTGAGCAACGTTTATAAGGATATCCTGTGGCATGTGATATTGGGGAATCTGAGGAAAAATTGGGTTCAGCTTTACAGGAATTTTAACTGGCTCAACTCAGTTTATCGGACCAATCTCTTTCCCTGTGTAATCCCACGCTTTCTCTTTAACCATTCCCTGTAAATCGGGGGTAAGCTCCTTCACAGTGAATACTTGAAAGAAGTTTAATCAGGGGGTACTCCTCATTTATAGTCTCACATTCTGTCTCTGGAGCTGGGTCATCCACATCATCCCTATTTGTCTGTATCTCGATTCCATCATTTGAGCAAGTCTCTTCCCAATGGGGATAACCAAACTTGAATCACAGCCTACAAACCTGTGCAATCCTTTAAAGTGCCAATTTTAACCTGAACTGGTTCAGTAATTGGGTTGGTAAAATACTGATTCGCTACTCCTACAATCTGGACTGCCTTTCCTGAAAGGGATAAATTTAGAACCTCTGCAGTTCTTACTGTAGAGAGTGTAGCTCCTGTGTCAACCAAGAATGAAACTCTGTGACCCATTACCTTCCCCTTCACATAGGGGCCTTTATGATCTACTTCCAAGTGTTACAAATGTTGTCTTTGGTTGGCAGTCAGGTTACCCTCTGTCCATGCAAGGACCCTCACTCTAGTCAGGGTACAGGAGAATCACCCTCAGTTAACCCCTGCTCACCCACTTGGTAGCTTGGCACGAGCAGGCAGGCTTAACTTCAGAAGCAAGGTGTAAAGTATTTGTACCAACACACACAGTAACTCGTGAAAACACTACAAAATGACACAACACAGGTTTGGAAAAATAGATATTTATCTAAACAAAACAAGACCAAAATAACAAAAATCCACAATACACAAGTCAAGTTATGAATTTAAAAAGCAAGAGTCTTAAATCTTTAAGAAAACAGTGAGAACGTTGTTAGCATCCAAAAGTACTTGGTTAGCGTCAAAATACAGCTGCACAGGCGAGCGTGTGTTGAAAAAGGCCAGCGATGCGTCTATTTCTCACTTGCAAGCGAGAATGTGCGTCATTCCTCTGGTCGGGTCGGCATGCGTTGTTTCTTCTCTCCTGCAAGAGAACAATACTTCAATCCGGATGGGCATCTCAGGTCCAGGCAGGCTTTGCGTTGATTTTCCACGCCCAGCGATGTTTCTGAACCCGAAAGTGAGTCCCAAACAAGTAGGGTCTTAGCTTCTTCAGTGCTCAGACCATAGCAAAAGCTTCATGCTCAATTACACTCCACCTATGTTCCCTGGGAAGTAACCTCCTGCTAATGAAGGCTACAGGTTGATCTAGGTCCTCTTCATTAAGCTGTGAGAGTATTGCTTAAATACCACGCTCTGAGGAGTTGGTTTGCACAACAAATTCCTTGGAATAGTCAGGTGCCTTCAGCACAGGTGATGTGTCCAAGGCAGCCTTCAGGGCATAAAAGCTGGCTGACAAGACTCAGTCCAGATCACATTTCTGGGCTCCTTTTTGGAAGTTAACTCAGTCAAATCAAATCATTAGCATTTATAAAGCGCGCTACTCACCCGTGCGGGTCTCAAGGCGCTAGGGACAAAGGGGGTGGTTATCGCTGCTCAAACAGCCAGGTCTTTAGGAGTCTCCGGAAAGCGGAGTGGTCCTGGGTGGTCCTGAGGCTGGTGGGGAGGGAGTTCCAGGTCTTGGCCGCCAGGAAGGAGAAAGATCTCCCACCCGCCGTGGAGCGTCGGATGCGAGGGACGGCGGCGAGTGCGAGGCCAGAAGAGCGGAGGGGACGGGTGGGGATGTAGAAGTTGAGGCATCTGTTGAGGTATTCCGGTCCCTTGTCGTGGAGGGCTTTGTGTGCGTGGGTGAGAAGTCGGAAGGTGATCCTTTTGCTGACTGGGAGCCAATGCAGGTGTCTCAGGTGTGCGGAGATGTGGCTGCTGCGGGATACGTCGAGGATGAGGCGGGCCGAGGCGTTTTGAATGCGTTGTAGGCGATTTTGGAGTTTGGCTGTGGTCCCGGCGTAGAGGGTGTTGCCGTAGTCCAGGCGGCTTGTGACGAGGGCGTGGGTCACGGTTTTTCTAGTGTCGGCGGGGATCCAGCGGAAGATCTTGCGGAGCATGCGGAGGGTGAGGAAGCAGGCGGAGGACACGGCGTTGACTTGCTTGGTCATGGTGAGAAGAGGGTCCAAGATGAAGCCGAGGTTGCGGGCGTGGTCTGCGGGGGTCGGTGCGGTGCCGAGGGCCGTGGGCCACCAGGAGTCGTCCCAGGCGGACAGGGTGTTGCCGAGGATGAGGACTTCCGTTTTTTCAGAGTTCAGCTTTAGGCGGCTGAGCCTCATCCAATCTGCAACGTCCTTCATACCCTCTTGTAGGTTGGTCTTGGCGCTGGCGGGGTCCTTGGTGAGGGAGAGTATAAGTTGGGTGTCGTCGGCGTAGGAGGTGATGATGATGTCGTGCTTGCGTACGATGTTGGCGAGGGGGCTCATGTAGACATTGAAGAGTGTCGGGCTGAGTGATGAGCCTTGAGGTACGCCGCAGATGATCTCAGTGGGTTCTGAGCGAAACGGAGGGAGGTAGACTCTTTGGGAGCGGTTTGCGAGGAAGGAGGCGATCCAGTCCAGGGCCTGGTCTTGGATCCCGGTGGAGCGGAGGCGGGTGATTAGGGTGCGGTGACAGACGGTGTCAAAGGCAGCCGAGAGGTCGAGAAGAATGAGAGCGACTGTTTCACCGTTGTCCATCAGGGTTCTGATGTCGTCTGTGACTGAGATGAGGGCGGTTTCAGTGCTGTGGTTGGTTCGGAATCCGGTCTGTGAGGGGTCGAGCAGGTTGTTGTCCTCCAGGAAGGTGGTCAGCTGTTTGTTGACGGTCTTCTCTATTACTTTGGCTGGGAAAGGCAGAAGGGAGATGGGGCGGAAGTTTTTCAGGTCGCTCGGGTCAGCCGTAGGTTTCTTTAGTAGGGCGTTGACTTCGGCGTGTTTCCAGCATTCGGGGAAGGTAGCAGAAGAAAAAGAAGAGTTGATGACGGTCTGGAGGTGCGGGGCGATGTCGTCTGCTTTGTTAAAGATGAAGTGCGGGCAGGGGTCCGAAGGGGCGCCGGAGTGGATAGAGTTCATGATGGATTTGGTTTCTTCCGTGCTGATGTGGGTCCAGTTGTTGAGGGTGATGGTCGGGGATGTGGGTTCGGTGGTGTTTGGTTGGGTCTGGTGTCCGAAGCGGTCGTGGAGGTCGCTGATCTTGCGATGGAAGAAAGTGGCGAGGGATTCGCATAGATCCTGTGAGGGTGTGACGGCGTTGGCGTTGGCGCTGGGGTTGGAGAACTCCTTGACGATGCTGAAGAGTTCTCTGCTGTTGTGGCTGTTTTTGTCCAGTCTGTCGGTGAAAAAATTCCTTTTTGCAGCGCGGATCAGGTGGTGGTGTTCGCGGGTAGCGTTCTTGAGGGCGGTCATGTTGTCAGCGGTGCGGTCCTTGCGCCAGGCTTTCTCAAGTGCGCGACAAGTTCTCTTTGAGGGTGTCAGAGAACCAGAGGGGTTTCTTGGTGTTCTGTCGCTGCGAGCGTTTGAGGGGAGCAAGGTTGTCTGCGCAGTTGGAGATCCAGTTTGTGAGGTTGAGGGCTGCGTCGTTGGGGTCGGTGGTGAGGGTGGGTTGGTTGGCGGCGAGTGCGGAGAAGAGTTGCTCTTCAGGGATCTTGTTCCACTGTCGGCGAGGGATCGGTTGAGTGCGGAGGTGGCGGGTCTCGCGTCGGAATGTGAAGTGGACGCAGCTGTGGTCGGTCGAATGAAGGGCGGAGGCGTGGCTGAAGAAGACGTGTTTGCTGGCGGAGAAGATAGGGTCGAGTGTGTGTCCGGCGATGTGGGTGGCAGTGTTCACCAGTTGTTTGAGGCCGAGGTTGGCGAGGTTGTCGAGCAGGGTGGTGGTGTTGGGGTCGTTGTTTTGTTCCAGATGGAAGTTGAGGTCGCCTAGGAGGATGTAGTCCGGTGAGGCGAGGGCGTGCTGGGAGATGAAGTCGGCGATGGCGTAGCTGAAAGGGGCGCGAGGTCCGGGAGGTCGGTAGACGAGGGATCCTCTGAGGGTGGTCCTCGGGTTGGTGCGAATCTGAAAATGCAGGTGTTCAGCGGCGAGAGGGGAGTCTTCAGTGGAGGTGGTGACGCTGATGGAGTCTTTGAAGACGATGGCGATACCTCCTCCTACTTGGTTGGTGCGGTCTTTCCAGGAGATCTTGTAGCCTTCGGGGATGGCGGTGGCGATGTCTGGAGCAGAGGAGGCGTTCATCCAGGTCTCCGTGATGAAGGCGACGTCCGGTGCTGTGGAGTCTAGGAGGTCCCAGAGTTCAACGGCGTGTTTGTGAACGGAGCGAGCGTTGACTAGGATGCACTTGAGGTGGTTGATGGCGCGTGGGCTTGTGGTCGTAGTTGTTGCGTGGTGGAAGATGCGTTTGCAGGAGTTGCAGGCGAAGGGTCCATGGGTGCGTTTGGGGTGAGCTTGGAAGCAGGTGTTGGAGCGTCCTGGGTTGAGGGCATGGAGGGTGGTGGGGTCGTAGCGGATCATCGGGGCTTGGGAGTGCTGGGGACCAGGGGTCGTGGCGCTGGGCACGGGCCAGGCGCAGACGGGCTTGCCTCTGGCGCGCCTGCTGCGCAGACGCGCAGCGGCCGCCATATGAGGTAGGAGGGGGGGAGGGGTCAGCTGGGGGCGAATGGGAGCTGGGGGGCGGGGGCGTGCAGGAGGTCGCGGCGGGAAAGCGCGAGGGAGGGGGGGACAGGTAGAGTGAGAAGAGCTGGGGGAGGGGGGTTTAAGGGTGGAGGGGGGAGAGTGTTAGGAGGTTTAGGAGATTAGGGAGAAAGATAGGTGTAGGGTTGTGAAGATAGGGGAGGGGGGTTGTAGAGGTGGGTGAGGGTGAGAGGTAGGGTGAGAGGATAGGAAGATAGGTAATAGAGGGGGTGGCGGGAGGGGGGGAGAGATAGAGAAATAGGTAGAGAGAAAAGGTAGATAGAGAAATCGATAGGGAAAAAGATAGATAGGAAGATAGGAGGAGGTGGAGAGTGAGGGAGTTGGATAGTGGGATAGAGAGATGGTAGGAGGAGTGAGGGAGGTAGAAAGTGAACGGGTTAGATAGGGGAGATAGAGGGGGGATGCGAGTGGGGGAGGGTGATGAGGCAGGAGCAGGAGGGCAGGCGCGGGGAGAAGAGGACGGAGGAGGCAGAAGAGCCGAAGGCAGAAGACAAGAAGAACAGAAGACAAGAAGAACAGAAGACAAGAAGAACAGAAGACAAGAAGAACAGAAGACAAGAAGAACAGAAGACAAGAAGAACAGAAGAAAAGACAAGAAGAACAGAAGAAAAGACCGGAAGGACAGAAGACCGGAAGGACAGAAGACCGGAAGGACAGAAGACCGGAAGGGCAGAAGACCGGAAGGGCAGAAGACCGGAAGAGCAGAAGACCGGAAGACCGGAAGAGCACAGAGGAAGACAGAGGAAGACAGAGGAAGAACAGAGAGGAAGACAGAAGAACAGAGAGGAAGATACAAAAAACGAAGAAACAGAGGGCAGAAGACCACAGCAGAAGATGAGGAAGAAGAGAAGAGGAGAGAAGACGGGGAGAAGAGGAGTACAGAAGAAGAATACAGACTAGGAGCGAGGAGGAAGAACAGAGAAGAAGAAAAGAGGAAAAGAAGCAGGAGAGAGGGTGAGTAGCGCGGGGCAGAACGAGGGGCTGGGAGGTGGGGGGTACTTACTGTGGGGTGGGTCTCAGGAACTCAGGAACCTGGAGGAGCTGCAGCGGCAGGGGGAGCGACCTACCCTTGGGGAGGGAGCAACAATTGTCCCATACCCCTTGTCAAACCTTCTAAAGTAGCCTGTGAGACCTAAAAAGGCCCTCACCCCAGTCTGGGTCTTGGGGTGGCTCCCCAGCCAGAATGGTTTCAATCCTAGGCTGTAGGAGTGTCCCCTGGCCACTCCCCACTTGGTGTCCCAAGTACACCACAGAACCCTGCCCTATTTGGCACTTGTTTGCCTTAATAGTGAGGCCTGCCTTCTGCAGGGCCTCCAACACTTGAAGAGGTACTGCAAGTGTTCCCCCACTTGGAACTAAACACAGCTATGTCGTCAAGGTAGGCGGCACTGAAATCATCCAGGCCAGTAAACACCTGGCTGACCAACCTCTGAAAGGTGGCAGGGGCATTCTTCATTCCAAAGGGCATCACCCTAAACTGGTAGTGCCTGTCTGGTGTGGAGAATGCAGACCTCTCCTTATACCCCTCAGTCAGGGCGATCTGCCAGTACCCAGAGGTAAGATCAAATATACTCCTTGACAGCTCCCAACTGGTCAATGAGCTCATCAGCTCGGGGTGTGCGTCTGTCTTACTGACCACATTGAGGCCCTAGTAATCCACACAGAACCGAAGTTCTGGAGTGACACCAGTAGCAGCAGGATTTGGGACCAAAACCACTGGGCTGGCCCAAGGGCTGCTGGAAAACTCAACCCCCAACGCTAACATTTTAGAGACTTCCTCTTTAATGTTAGTCCTTACCCAGTCAGTCACTCTGTAAAATTTGTGTTGAACAGGACTGTCCCCAGCGTCCACATCGTGTGTACACAAGTGTGTGACCCCTGGGATCGGAGAGAACAGTGAGGCGAATTGACCCAACACCTGGCAACAGTCCCTCTGCTGCACTGGGGTCAGGGAGGGGGAAGAGGATCACTCCCTCCACAGACCCATCTTTTTCCCCAGCAGACCGGTCAGGAAGAGGCTCACTATTCCTCCACCCCATCATCTGTTGCTAGGAGCATGGACAATTCAGTCCGCTCAAAGTGTGGCTTGAGCCGGTTCACATGCAGAACCCTTAAAGGGTTCTTGGGAGTCCGCAAGTCCACCAGGTAGTTGACTTCACTCTTGTGCTCCACCACCTCCAATAGCCCAGTTCACTTGTCCTGGAGCGCCCTAGGTTCCACTGGTGCCATCACCCACACTTTCTGACCAGGTTGAAACTTGACCAGAGTGGCTTTCTGGTCATACCAGCGTTTCATATCCTCCTGGCTTGCTTCCAGGTTCTCCTGTGCGAGACTCCTGAAGTGGGCAGTCTAGTTTCTCAGAGCCAGCATGTAACTGAATACATCCTGGGGGCGTTTACCAGGGGCTTTCTCCAAAGCCTCCTTGACCAGACTCAAAGGTCCCCTCACAGGGTGACCATATAACAGCTCAAAAAGACTAAAGCCAAACCTGTTTTGAGGAACCTCTCTGTAGGCAAACAGAAGGCATGGCAAGAGGGCGTCCCACTTCCGCCTCAAGGGCTCTGACACGCCCATAATCATGCCCTTCAAGGTGCGGTTGAATCGCTCAACCAGATCTTTGCTTTAGGGGTGGTAATGTGTGGTGAACTTGTACTTTACCCCCCACACATTCCACAGAGACTTCATCTGTTAATATGAAGTTGGTACCCCTATTGGACACCACCTCCTTGGGGAACCCCATGTGGGTAATGACCCCCATCAATGCATGGCCCATCACAGGGGCAGTGATTGATCTCAAAGGAATGGCTTCTGGGTACTGGGTGGCATGGTCGTCTTGGGATCAAGAGGCCCCATAATGTCCATACCAACACCCTCAAAAGGGGTACTAACCACAGCGAAAGGTTGGAGGGGAGCTTTACATTTCCTCCCACTCTTGCCACTTAACTGACAAGTTGGGCAAGACCTACAATGAGCATCAGAGTTGCCTGCGCATTTGGGGCCAATAGAAGTGGGTGACAAGCCACTCACAGGTCTTGTCCTGCCCCAAATTACCAGCTAAAGGAACGTCATGAGCAGACCCAGTAGAAAGGCTCTGAAGAACTGGGGTACGACCAGCACAACGGCTGACCCAGGCTCAGGAACCTTGGGCTCGCTATATAGGAGGCCATTCTCCCAGTAAATCAAATGTGATCCAGGCTCCTTGCCAGACCCTGGTCTGCAGCCTGCTGCTGCAAACCCTCCAGAGTAGGGCATGACTTCTGTGAAACACAGAATGCTTCCCTGGTAGGCCCCTCGTCCTGCTGCCACTGTGACAGCTCAGGGACCTCACCCAGTTCAGCCACCTGTTTCCCTATAGGCTCTAGAGCCTCCCCCTCAGGTTCAGCCTCCTCCTGGACCGTGGAAACTTCTGGGGCCGGTTTCCCGCGCCCCTTGCCCTTCCTTCATCTGGCAGACACCTGAGCCACTCTTTCAGGCTCTAGGGTCTCCTGATGGGCTGCCATAGACCGGGTAGACACCCAGGCCGACCTATCCAGACGCAACATTTCCTAGTGTGACCTGTGTTCCACCTCCTGCCAAGGGGAATCCTCCAGGTCATTGCAAAGCAAACAATGTACAGGCGAGGTTGGACCCACAGCTACCTTCAAGGAACCTGAGACCGCCCCCACACCCCCATTCAAAAGGTAACCTGCGCCACTCTGCACAGGTGCTCTGAATTGTCCACTGCAACTACTTGGTGAAGTACACTGGGATCTATCTGCTCTTCAGACACCAGGTGACACCTCACTGTAGTCACACTGGCTCCTGTGTCTCTCAGAGCCTCCATCCTCTGTCCATTGATGGTGACCCACTACCTGTACTTCTGTGTGCTATCGGGCATGAGGGTCCTCTGGACCATTTCACTGTCCCCTAGTGAGACCAGGACCATCTCAGCTGGCTCCCACCCACCTGGAACCAACTCCTTCCCAAGCACTACACTGGCCAAACCCTGTGACTGAGCACCAGTAGGTGCCAGTGTCCACTTGGGACATTTGGGGTCCCCCCCTCATGTGACCCTCCTGATCACATGCAAAGCACTTGCAGGACCCCTTCTCTGCAGGTTTCCCTGTAGAGACCCATGGTTTCTTTTCTAATGGGGGCTGAGATTCTTTATCCTGGGAACTAGGTTGGGGCTCTATTGAGAACTCCCCCCTGTTTTAAACACCCCCCCTATATATATATATATATATATATATATATATATATATATATATATATTGTGCAAGCTTCCTGGGGTCAGTCAGCTTGCTGTCAATTAGGTGCTGGTGCAATTGCTCCCAAGGAATTAAATTGTAAAACTCCTCATGCGTTGTTACCTTACTGCCCTTCACCCATTCATCCAGAGACCTGCAAAAAGAATCAACACATTCCAACTATGTTTGGGATTCCTTCTTTTTATAGGACCTAAGCTTGTCCTTATACTGATCAGGGGTGAGACCATACCTAGTGATCAGGGTGTCCTTCATGATAGGGTAAGTGAGCCCCTGGGGATCCCCTAAGGATGTTAGAGTATCCCATCCCTCTACCTCGAAGATCTGGCTAAGATCACCCAGGCCCTCGGTGCCTTTTGCAGCTCCTCCTTCCTGGTGGGGGCTCTTAATGGGACAGGCAAGATCCTTACAGAACTGTTATGTTTACCTTTTATTATGTTAAGCTTGCAACAAGCTCTTAGAACCGGCACACCATTGAGGTTCCATATGTTGGTCAAGAACGCGAGGGAGGTTCTGTGGCAGTTGGCCTGGGCTAGCGTCGAGTGTAGCGGCCCTGGATTGGTGGCAAAGAATAAAGCTGATTTTACTCATCTTACCTGCAGCCGTATCTTAACACTGGCAACGAGGGGCCTGATTTTCGCAGGCGTCGCCACCAACCTCGAACCCACTGTTCTCTATGCAATGAAATTTGGACTGCACTACTATTGTGTCCTCCCTTGATTCCTGTGGTGACTGCTGTGCTGTTGTGGTGTCTTCTCCGCCGGATGTGCAGCCTGTTCTACTTCAGTAGCTGTTCTGAGGCATCTCCAAAACTCCGAAGGTCGGTTGGTTCTGCCGATGCGGCAGTCAAACCTGGTGTGGCCGCTGACTTCCAGAGCCCTTTCCTTGTGCACGGTAACACTGCCGGAGGGCCTGGCGGCAACCTTTAATGACTTTGGGGTACTTCTGCGGCTTTCTGTTTTTTCGGTTATTGCGCGCGACTCTGCCGCAAGTGTCTACTCAGCGTTCTCTTCAACGCACGTGCACCTGCTGCACCCTCCTCAACGTGTGAGACCTGCGCGTGTGTTCTGCATGCGTGTTCTGCATGCGTGTTCAGGTCTCACGTGTCTGTGGCCTTGGAAGACTAGACCGCACTCAACTGTTCCAATCTCCAAAGGCATTATTCGGCCTTGGAAGACTAGACCGCGCTCAACTGTTCCAAGCTCCAAAGCATTATTCATTGAACGCTAGACCGTATACCTGCTATTTGAAACACAATTATATCTACTACTATATGAACGTGTTGTTTACCTATTCAAGGTCCCAAGTCTCAAAGTCATAATTTGTCACACATTGGACCGCATATGACAGGAAGAAGGCTTTTCATGTTGCCCTATCTATTGTCTATCAATTCAAGTCCCAAAGTCATTACTTGTAGAACACTAGACCGCACACCTGTTTATAGGAAGACGTTTTTTTTTCTATTGCCATATTTGTGTAATTTTTGCTTTCACTTACACAAGTTATTGGGCATTTTGGTGGCTATTTCACGATGACTACACCCACGATGTCGCAACCACCTACCTTCTTATCTGACAAAGGTGAGCCTATCCTACCTTGGAAGCATTGGAAGAATCTTTTTGACTCCTACCTAATAGCAATATGGGGGAGAAATTCTCCCCGGCAAGGAAACAAGCTGTTCTCTTACACAATTTGGGCACTGAAGGTAGGAACATATATGACAGGCTTGAAACAATTACCCATTGGAGGGGCGGAGGGTGAACCCAGGGATATTTATGATATGTCCGTAACAATTTTGGCAGCACATTTTGAGTCCAAACTCAATGTTGTTAGAGAGGCACAAATTGTTTGCGAGATCCCAAGGTAAATCGGAGAGTGTTGGGAACTTTGTTGCTGCTTTGCGCACACTGGCGTGTACTTGTGACTTTGGGGACATCACTGATTCCCTCATCCGCGATCAGTTAGTGCGCTGCACAAACAACAAGCGAGTTCAAGAGAAACTGTTACTAAAGAATCCCAATCTAAGAGAAGCTATTGCGATTGTAGAAGGGATGGAGAGCACTAATAGCTGGATTAAGGAAATGTATCTCGCCGAGAAGAAGAAAGAAACCAAACTTTCAGGATTACGTTGTTACCGCTGTGGCAATTCTGGGCACACAGCGAATAGCTTAAATTGTTATGTACACAACTCAGTGTGTAGGAAATGTGGGAAGAAGGGCCACTGTGCGAGAGTTTGTAATAGTGACAAACAATATAATGTAGCTTCTCTTACTGAAAACATCAACAAAATGATTGAGTGTCGAACCTGATATTAGCCATGTAAGAGTCAACACAGGGGTTGTGGATGATGGGCCCATTGTCATGCCTGAATGCACTATTAAACTTGATGAAAAAATTGTTAAAGTCTTAGCAGACTCAGGGTCCCCTTACGACATGGTAGGTGACGAGAATTGGCACAAAACATTTGGGGAAGACTATGATTCTTTAATTGAACCAGATATTAATCCTGTCAGCTATGGTGGTACCAAAATAGGGGTGATTGGCTACAGAGTTATGAAAATTCAATTTCACAATAAATCTACAATAGGTAAAGTTTATGTAGCCAAACGGGGGAACAATCTTTTAGGTTGGCGCCATCAGCGTGACATGGGAATTAAATTAGACCCCAACTCTGATTGTCAGGTCATGGTGGTGAATGATGGGAATACAGACCTGGAAATTTTGAAGGAGTTTCCTGAGGTATTCAGTGACACGTTAGGGCGTCAAATCAACTTCGAGCACAAGATAATACTCCAGAAGAATGCTGTTCCTTCAGTGAGGAGGGTCCCAAGACTGATGATGGGGCCTCTCAAAGCAGAGTTGAATAAATTGTTGGACACTGGAGTAATTGAGGAGATAGAATCCTCTGAATGGCTTGCGCCTATAGTCTTAGCTCCCAAGGATAATGGGAAACAGATCCACGTGTGTGGATCTTAGTGATCTTAATAGGCATATTGGGGTAGATCGCCAACCTCTACCGAACATATCGGAAGAATTATTGTGTTTGGGAGGCTCAAAGATTTTCAGTGTGTTAGACTTGTCCTCAGCCTATCACCAGATCGTCTTACATCCTGAGTCTAGGCATCTCACCTCCTTTGTGACACCGGTGGGGGCCTACCAATTCTTAAGAATGCCTTTTGGGCTGGCCACAGCGGCCGCATGTTTCCAGATAATTAGGAAGAAAATTCTTGAAGGAATTTCTGGAACTTTGTTTTTCCAGGATGATATTTTGGTCCGTGGTAAGACTGTAAGTGATCATGATAAGATTCTGAGGAAGGTGTTGAGTAAACTAGATCAGTCAGGTCTTAGTGTTAAAAAGGAAAAGTGCAAGTTCAGGGTCACTTCGGTAACTTACCTTGTTCACACAATATCGGGGGAAGGAATTAAACCCAAACTGGAACTAGTCAATTCTATTATCCGGGCACCTGAGCCCAAGGATAAGGATGGTGTTAGATCTTTCTTGGGGTTAGCAGAATATTACTCTAAGTTCATTGCCAACTTTTCAAGTGTAGTTCAACCTTTAAGATCTCTTCTAAAGAAAGGAAGTGAGTTCATTTGGACAGATGATTGTATGTCTGCATTCACATTTGTCAAGGATAGTATCAGTAAGATGCCCCCCCTGGGACATTTTAATGCATTTGCCAAAACCTTCCTGTATACCGATGCTAGTGTTAAGGGTCTAGGAGCAGTCTTAATTCAAAGAATGGATCAAGAGGAAAAGGTAATTGCCTTTGCTTCTCGTTCTCTCAAAGAAGCTGAACAACACTATTCAGTTAGAGAGGCACTAGCGTGTATGTGGGCAGTCAAACACTTCAAATTCTACTTATGGGGCTTACCTTTTGTGGTGAGGACAGACCATAGACCACTTATCCAAATCTTTTCCGCCAAAAAGGGAGAAGAGTTGACACCAAGAATAAGGAGATGGGTAGAGGGGGCTGATGGAGTATAATTCTCTGTAGAATATGTACCTGGCCCGAAGAAGGTAGTGGCAGATGTTTTGTCCTGAGCCTCAGTTGACAGTAGTGATGATTCTGATGATGATTGTGTGATCAATTGGGTGAAAGAAATGGCTATAACTAAGGATGAGTGGAAGTTGGCAGTTGAATGGGATTCTGACAGGAAAACACTAGAGGAATTTATTGTGAGAGGTTGGCCAAAGTATAAAGATATTTCCGATTCTTTGAAGAGATATTGGAGCGTAAAAGACGAGCTGTACTTAAGTGAGGGTGAACTATTCAGAGGTACTAAGTCCATACCTCCTCTTGCCATGAGGAGTAAAATAATTAACTTGGCTCATGAAGGGGGGAACTGGGCAGGAATTTGACCAAATCTAGGCTGAGAGCTGTATACTGGTGGCCAGGTTTGGACCGCGATGAAGAGGCTGTCGTGAAGGATTGTGTATCCTGTGCACGCAGTAACAAGAGTAAGGTTATGGTGAAAGCTCCACTTCCCCCGTAGAAACTCCTGAGAAGCCTTGGATGAAATTAGGTCTTGATTTTATGGGTCCTTTCCACCTTTGCCTGCCAATGAGCGCTATGTTATGCTTATGGTGGATTATGCGTCGAAATGAGTGGTTACGAAGTGTGTGAGTTTCATAGACACAAGGACTGTGATAGTTTCTGAAAGAGGAGTTCTCTCGGGAATGTGTACCTAGTCACTTTGTCACGAACAATGGTGTGCAGTTGACGTCTCAAGAGATGAAGCTTTTCTTGGAATCCTTGGCCGTGGTACATTTGAAGACAGCCCTGTATTTACCTCAGGTCAATGGTCTTGCTGAACGCCTGAATAGAATGGTCAAATCCTGTGTTCAGGAGGTTGTTGAGACCAGGGTTCCGTTGACTGAACTACTCAGGGATATGTGGTGGGCACATCGAAATACTCCTAATATTATCACTAACATTGCTCCTTTTGAGTATGAGAGGCAGGTCAGCATGCACTAAAATGTTTCCATCATGGATAAAAAACAGACTGGGGTTGGAAAATCTTGACTATGGAAAATTCCACGAGGCGCATGATCGTGGGGGGGGGGGAAACTATCAGCGCAAATATAAGTTGCAATATGATTCTAAATGTGGTGTCTCTGTTGTTTAATGGAGGGTAGGTGACATGGTACTGGTAAAAAATCCTAGCTTTGTAACAAAGGGAAGATCAAGCTTCAAGGGCCCATTCCGCATCAAAGAAGTAAAAAGCAATGTGGTGGTTTTGGACAACGGAGATGTGTGGAGCATGCCTCGTATTGTGAAAGATCACACTACGCCTGAGAACCAGGAAGGAAGAAATGACCCTGAATCCAAGACAACGCTTCAGACCAAGGTTTCCTCCAGGCTCCGCTCTAAACCGCAGTGGTTGAAAGACTATGTATCCTTATAAATTGTGGTGTCTTGCTTAGCACAATTCGGTACATTGTATATTATTCTGTAGTTTGCACAATAATGCATTGTATGTTACTTTTATTTTATTGTTTTATCAATTATCCTTTTAATGTTCTTTATTGTAAGTAAGGGGGATGTGTTATGTTTACCTTTATTATGTTAAACTTGCAACAAGCTCTTAGAACCTCCACACCATTGAGGTTCCATATGTTGGTCAAGAATGCGAGGGCAGTTCTGTGGCAGTTGGCCTGGGCTAGCATCGAGTGTAGCGGCCCTGGGTTGGTGGCAAAGAATAAAGCTGATTTTACTCATCTTACCTGCATCCGTATCTTAACAAACTGTTTCAGTTGGGCAACTGTGTAACTCTATTCTCCCTAAATCAAAAGCAGCTCCAGCTGATGCATCTCCAGATTGAGACATGATGAAGAGTTAAAAGTGCAAAGTTCCAAAGGCAGAAAAACAAGTTCCCAAATGAAGTTCAGAAATCAATCAAGGTTTACCACAAAATAGAAGTAGGGAAAAATCCAAAAAAAGAGAAAAGAGCAAAAATCACAAAGACAAGTAGTATGTGGTCACGTAATGTACTGCACTGAAAACAGTAGTGTACACTTAATCACCGTATGTCAAGTACAAATCCCAACCGCTGATCACCACTGTTAGAAATGGGGTCTTTTAGACAGTCAGGTTACCCGCTGTCCAAGCAAGGACCCTCACTCTAGTCAGGATAAAGGAGAATCACCCTCAGTTAAACCCCACTCACCCCCTTGGTAGCTTGGCACGAGCAGGCAGGCTTAACTTCTGAAGCAAGGTGTAAAGTATTTGTACCAACACATACAGTAACTCAGTGAAAACACTACAAAATGACACAACACAGGTTTAGAAAAATAGATAATATTTATCTAAACAAAACAAGACCAAAACGATAAAAATCCAACATAAACAAGTCAAGTTATGAATTTAAAAAGCAAGAGAGTCTTAAATCCTTAAGAAAACAGTGAGAGCGATGTTAGCATCCAAAAGTACCTGGGTAGCGTCAAAATAAATCTGCACGGGTGAGTGTGTGTCGAAAAAGGCCAGCGATGTGTCGATTTCTCACTCGCAAGCAAGAGTGTGCATTGTTCTTCTAGTCGGGTCAACGTGTTGTTTTTTCTCTCCTACAAGAGAGCAAGGTGTCGATCCGGACGGGCATCTCTGGTCTGAGTAGGCTTTGCGTTGATTTTCTGTGCCCAGCGATGTTGCGTCAATATCCGGTCGCAGGGTGTCAAGAAACCGCACTGCATGGGGGCTTGCGTCGTTAAAGCCGCTGCAGGTGTTGCACATCGATTGTCCAGCCATGTAGCGTCAATCCCCCAGCAGCGATGCAGGTGGAGCGTGTACTTTAGCTGCGAGGCCGGCAGCATGTCGGTTTTCAGCCGCGAAGCGGGTGGTGCGTCGAAGGTTTCCCCGCATGGCGGTCTTTGTGTGGATTTCTATCTTTTTCCACCAGCTGCACCTTTCAAGGGCCCAGAGACAGCTTAGGGCACCACTTAGCAGGCAGGCCTCTCAGCAGAAAGCCCAAGAGCTGGCAGAGAGAAGTCTTTGCTGTCCCTCATACTTCAACAACAGGAGGCAAGCTCAGTTTCAAGCCCTTGGAGATTATTTACCAGTGGGAAGTCACACAAAAGTCAATCTTTGTCCTCTCTCAGATAGAAGCAGCTACTGCAGGCCAACCCAGCAAACCACAGTCACGGGCAAAGGGGCAGTACTCCTCCAGCTCTTATCCTTGGCAGAGGTTCCTCTTGGTTGCAGAAGAAATCTGATTTTCATGGGTTTTGGGTGCTCTTCTTATACCCCTTACTGCCTTTAAGTAGGCCTACTTCAAAGGAAAGTCTCTGTTTTCCAGATCCTGCCTTGGCCAGGCTCCAGATACACACCAGGGGGTTGGAGACTGCATTGTGTGGGGGCAGGCACAGCCGTTTCAGGTGTAAGTGACCACTCCTCCCCTCAGCCCAGATGGCCCATCATGATATGCAGGCTACACCTCAGCTCCCTTTGCACCTCTCCTCTAAACAGTGACACAAACAGCCCAACTGTCAAACTGACCCAGACTGGGAATCCACAAGCAAGGAGAGCCACAGAATGTTTAAGCAAGAAAATGCCTACTTTCTAAAAGTGCCATTTTCAAACCCACAATCTAAAAACCAACTTCACTAAAAGCTGTATTTTTAAACTGAGTTCAGAGACCCCAAATTCCAAATTTCTAACTGCTCCCAAAGGGTATCTGTGTTTTAATAATATTTAAAGGCAGCCCCTATGTTAACCTATGAGAGAGAGAGGCCTTGTAACAGAGAAAACTGAATTTGGCAGTATTTCACTGTTAGGACATGTAAAACACATACATACATGTCCCACCTTTAACATACACTGCACCCTTCCCATGGGGCTACCTAGGGCCTACCTTAGGGGTGCCTTACATGTACAAAAAGGGAAGGCTTAGGCCTAGCAAGTGGGTACACTTGCCAAGTTGATTTGGCAGTTTAAAACTACACACACACACAGACACTGCAGTGGCAGGTCTGGGCCATGTTTACAGGGCTACTACGGTGGGTGGCACAACCAGTGCTACAGGCCTACTATTAGCATTTGATTTACAGGCTCTGGGCACTTCTAGTGCACTTTACTAGGGACTTACTAGTAAATGAAATATGCCAATCATGGATAAGCCAATGTACCCATATAATTTATCCAAGGAATACTTACACTTTAGCACTGTTCAGCAGTGGTAAAGTGTCCAGAGCAAACAAAACGGAAAAAATAGAGTCCAGCACACAGGAACAACCTGTGAAGTAGAGGCAGAAAGTTAGGGGAGACCATGCCAATGATGCCAAGTGTAACACCAAGGAACCGGCAAGCACAAATTCCTCTTCATATGAACTTTCGCTTACCCAATCATCGTTTATTCTATTCTCACTGTGTAACGGGAATTAGTGTACTGTGTTATTACTTTGGTTAGACCTCTGACCTGTTAAGGAAGCATTACCTGCTGCTGTTCCACTGGGGCTTGAGGTATTTGAATCTGCTGTCTAGGTACCATTTGAACCTGCGGTTGCATTAGCTGCAACCGTGTCATCTGTACATGTGGCATTTGCAGCTGCTGCATGGGTTGAAAATTTTGCATAGGATTCACATTATTATGGAAATTTGGATTAGGACCTCTCATTCTCGTGTTTTGGAACGGATTGATTTCACCAGTTTGCTGAATAGCACCTTCCTGCACCACCATCATCACACACTCACGCTTCCAAAGTCTAACTGCTCCGCAAGCGTGACCAGGCAACACCCTATTCATGCATTCCCTGCACATCATTCTGAACCACTGCAGTATCCAAATCAGAACTATGGTCTACATTACGTCTGTGACCTCTACCTCTCATCTGGTTTCGAAATACCACATTTCCCTGTTGCTGATGCTGTGGAAAATTTTCCTGCATTCCTGTTGGTGCTGCGCTAATCTGCATCACCATCGCCTTTTCTTTCAGTTTTCTCTGCTTCAATTCAATTTTGTCCGTACAGTACTTTGCATACTGCAACACCTCATCAATCGGCTTGGCTTGCCAGGAAATCAAATGACTCTTAATCGTCTGGCTAATTTCAGGTCTCAATACTTCCACAAATCTAAACACAAAATGAATCATGTCTTTCACCTCAATTGTTTCTGTTCCACTGTAATGCTTGAACACCTGCAAAAATCTCTCATAGTACGCATGTATTGACTCCTTTGCTTCCTGAGCTGTCCTTTCTATTCTCTGCCAATCAATGTTCTTGGGCGAAATTCTCATCTTCAGGAATTCAATCACTTTGTTATAATATTTCATTAACTCGGGAGACGGTGCACCTGTAGTCTGATCTCTCTCTCTGGTTCTTTTGTCGGCCAATCTATGCTCCTCTTGCATTCCATCGACAAATCAGCTGTAACTACTCTCTAATAGAGTGCTCAAGTCTTCCCACAGGCATTTTGCAAGTTTCATAAACCTGTCTATCTGCTGGTACCATGCTACTGGCTTCTCTCTCTCAATCTGGGGTAGCCATTTGTAAAGGACATAATGTCACCTCTGCTCCAAGGAACATGAACAAAATTCCCTCCTTGAATCTCTCTCATTGGTAACATTTTCACCTAATCCTTACTTTTCTGTACATTTGCAGTAAGCTCCACAGAATCCCCTTTTTCTTTTGTCTCTTTTCTTTACCCATCTGCCTTCCCATCTGTCTACTGCTCCCTCTGGGCATTCTTGAAGTAACTCCCAAAGGTGTGCCTTCATTCAGGCAGATCTCATATGTTCAAAATCTTTTGTGTCAAAATCTAATCTGTAACTCATTTTCAAAGGTTTTGTTTTCTATATTTCTATGCCGTACTTCTCTGCCAGGTCTGCTAACTTTTGATGCTTATTACTCACTTCCCTCGTAATTTTCGGGTACAGATATCTCAGTTCTACTGCTGTGTAGTAGGACTGTAATCTGTTCACACCCATAGTCTCTTGAATGAGCTCGCCCGCTTCCATTCCTAGTCTTGTATAGTTCAAGTACTCCTCTCCCTTAGGAGCACTCTGCGGGGTATTCAGCTTGTCTAACCATTTGGCTAATTGCTGGGCAGTCAAACCTTGCAATGAAATGTTGCTGGCCTGGGCATGTGGTGTCTGTTACACAACTGTATTTGGGGTCTGTGGTGTCAATGTTGTCAGGCTCTGACTAACATTTGACCCTATGACCGTATCCGGAGGAACTCCGGATGGGCTAAGGTCTAGCAATGATCTCGATCTGTCAAAAGTCTGTCCCACTGGAGAGACTACTCGGATATTCTCATTAGGTCCTCCCCTCATTGCATTCTGACACAGAACTCCCTGTCCACTTGCACTGTTATTCTCTTGTGCAAACAAAGGTACAATTGGACGAATGGTGACAGGTACAGATACAGCATCTGGGCTGGGCCTGTCACACAAATTCTGTGGATGCATAATTCCTGTATTCTGGCTCATCAATGCAGGCCTATCTGACTGTGTCCCTGTCATCAGAGTGTACTTTGGCATTGCTTGTGGCTGCACTTGAGGCAGTAAAAATGGAGTTGACTCTGTCTTAACCAGTATCTGTTTCGGGAAAACCTGTCCAGTTGGCACTGAGGTTTGTGGAAGTTTCCACAATGGGTACATCAGGGTAAATTCTCAGGACATTCGACTCTGGCACCTGGGTTTGTACTACTGGAGTAGTAGGTGCATTAAGGCTGTTCTGCATTGGGCTCTGTGTTGGGCTAAGATTAACCTGCACTGGACTCGTTGTCACATTAGCCGGTGTTGGAGCTGAAGGATTTAAACGAGTACCCGGACCACTCTCTTGTGCTGCATATGGTTGGGGACGATTTCTCAAAAACTGCAAAATAAACTCATCGTCTGACTCTTCCTCCAATGTCAAAGATCCTCTATCCTCCCCACTCTTGGAAGGGCTTCTGTTAGTCTTTCTAGTAGCTTTCCTTCCTTCCCTCTTGCTATCCTGTGTAAACGCAAGAAACAACTTAATCCCCTGTAAGGTCTCGGTTCTCTAAAACCTCTGATCACTGTCCCGTCTAGCCTCTGCTAGTGTATTTTCTGCTTTTCTCATCCTCTTCTCAAATTTCTGTTGCTGTCTGGCTATTAACGCCCAGATCGCCAATGCCTCGAACTGTGCTGGTCTCGGAGGGGGTTTCAGATCATACAGCACCCTCCTCAGATTCTCTAAACGCCTCAAATTAAATGTTCCATGTGCAGGAAATGCTAAACTCCCATCTTTCGCTTTGCATCACTGCTTTAGCCAAAGAAATGGCGCAGCACCCTTTTCTTAGATTACAGTGTAAACTGGTGTACCTTCTGGTGGTGCTATATCCCCTACACTCGTAATGTACATATCTCCCCTTAAAGCACTCTTTAAAGCTTTGAAAAATGTCATTTATGCGACCTTTATTTTATTCTACATCAAATCAGGAAGTGACTTTTAATCCCAGAATTCTCTTCACCCACCTTCTCAACCAATTGTGCTTCACAGACGGCTGCCAATCCATGTGCAACCCTTCTCGCCAACCAACCTATCCCGCTGTGGCTCCAATGATGTCACACTCACATGTACTGCAGCTGAAAAAGTCTTGTGGCTTGTCCTCCCAAACTCAGATTCACACTAGGCTAATGCAAAATTATTACAGGAAGGTAACACAATTGCTTCAGAAACTTTATGGATTTTTCACTGACTGCGTTTCGCTGTAGCAGCTACTCCTTCTTTCTCTGTTTCCCTGATTTGCAAGCAAAATCAGTCCTGCACATTTCATTCTCAACTGATCAGTGGGTCTGTCCTGGTGCAGATAGGATTCACCAGATCTCAGTCAAAAAATTATTTCGCTCACTTTGACTCACACTCTGACTTGTCAGCCACACCCAATCAACCTATTAAACCAGACAAATTACAACAAAACCCAAGTGTCTCGTACACTTCTAAGTATAATCCGGAGTCTTAGACCACGCAGGGTCCGTATACCAACAACCATGTGGACAATTTTTTTTAGCACAAAGCACCACAACGATGTGAAATTCAACAACTTCCCTACTCTCACTTCGGAGTACGCACACTCCTTCTTCCACTTAATTTGGAGTATGTAATCTCCCCAAACCCTTACGAGCATCACAATTCACCTGTGATTTGCATAAGCTGTGCAAGCGCAAAAACGACTTCATTCATACTGTCACTAGAACGCCGAGGACATACTCAAACAATCATTGGCAAGTTCCAAGATTCTGGAAAAGTCATTTTAAGTACTTCGGGACACATTTTCTTTCCACTTTGTATCATCGAATCTGAAAAATCCAAAAAAATCACCAATTTCCGCTTATTACTCTGCTCTCTGTAGGAGACTATCCCTTATCCTACTACTATCTCTGGGGACTTCTGTTATTTCTCATTTACAATCCCTGGGACCAAATAATCTACTACCGATCTCTGGACTATATGATGGACTCTTAAGGAGACAAACCATCAATCTCTGCTACCATCTCTGTTAGCGCGTCAGACCTTAAGTAAACTTACAAGGGAGACGCGAATAGGCCGATGGACCTTTTGACTGTGCTTAGAGTTTTTCCCCACCATGAACCCTGTGACAATACAAATCAATAACAGTAACAATCAATGACATCAATAATTAATAGGAGTCAGTAATTTCCACACACCATGACCTTGTGGCCATGAATAGCCCTTTATGTAAAAGTTACAATGTTTATTTCCCTATATTAACAATGCTAATGTCACGTAACTGAGGGCCACATGTACAAAGCATTTTTCTAGTCGCAAGCGGGTCGATTCGCCCCATTTGCGAATAGAAAAATGTTTTTGGGGATGTACAAAGTCCATACTGCGATTCAGGAACTTGTTTGGGTTTTGTGATTCGGTATTAGGAAGGGGCGTGTTTAAGGTGTCCCTTCCTAATACCGAATCTAAACGGTATGTATTATTGTTTTGTGACCATGAATACAGTCGCAAAACAATTGCAGTTAGCACCAATTTCAAATTGGTGCTAATTCATTCACATGCATGCGAAAACGTTTTTGAAGAGCAAAATGAAACTGAAATGTTTCATTTGTTTTCTTTTTAAACGCAGCCTGTTTTCCTTTAAGAAAAATGGCTGCTTTAAAAAAAATAAAAAAATAAAAATGGCTTTATTTAAAAGCAATCACAGATATTGTGGTCTGCTGACACCAGCAGGCCACCATCCCTGTGATTTCTGCGATTCCCGGAGGGTCGCAAATTGTGACCTACCTCATTAATACTAATGAGGCAGGTCTATTTGCGACCCACCGGAAATCGCAAAGGAAACTCAGTGGAATTTCTTACATTCGAAATTGCAATTCCCTAATTGCGATTCACATGGAATCGCAATTCCAAATATTCGTACATGTGGCCCTTGTCTCAAAATCAAATGGTAAGCATACAGAAACACTGACTGACCAAAGCGGCAAAATAATCTCAATCTAATCAAAGCTTGAGCTACTACACATTCTAAGGTTACAGTACAAATTAATAACAAGAATAACTGCTCAAACGTAATAACATACATTTAGATTCAGCAAAGAAAAGACATCAACTGTTATTACATGTAGCAGTATAATCAATCATGCAAAAGAACTTAGTCAACACATTTGAAAAACATCTAGCTATGACTCTATTAAAATAGCGGTTGGTACCTAGAAACAAAAGCAAATAGACATAGCAATCAATAACCTTAACAGTATACCTATCCTCAGTTTGGATCAGCAAGCTATGAAAGCCTTCAGGACATCGGTCGGGTCAGCACGGTATCAGGATTCAGCATCAAAGTTCAGAAAAAGCAAAGTCTCTTCAAGCAGTTCGATCGAATATACCTAATGGCCTAACCCTCAAGAAGAATGGTGAGAATGGTGTATCTCCTCTCAGTGCAGCCTGGCTAACTTAGATTTCCTAAAACTATTTCCCACATCCTAATTGGTCAGAGGATCGCATGTTTACATCTAGTCCAATGAAACCTCAAATTTACACTTCTACTAGTATATGGTTCACATGTCGATGAGTGGTTCCTCGTCTCCTGCTCCCATTGCGTGGCTTGTCAGGTATCAATATTGTTGCATCCATTGTCGTTTCCTGGGAAGGTCAGTCTTACACACATTACATTAAACATTGTTTCACTAGCAAGTACAGCATCTTCTAGAAAGCGGTTTCTCATGAGCACTTGGTCAGCACAGTGGAAAATCACAATTTAATTCTTTAAGTATCCATTTTATTAAACGCCTAACAAATGCATCTTGACATGAGGCCGTGCAAGTAGGCCAAGACCTCGCTAAGTTAAGGCCTACAATTAATAAAGCGAATACATAATGCAAAACCCTTAATATGACATATTACTACATTAATCAAACATAAGCTCAACATTTCATATTAATAAGCCATTAATAAGTACACTTTGTGAACACTGGCGGGCGTGCCTTCACATGCGTGCATTATTTTTCTCTACGTTAATACACTTTCTATGCAAATCCAACACTCAAAATACATGACTATTCATTATTATAATCAGCGTTAACACTGTATAGCATTCCGACCCATCATTCCTTGGCCCACCATGTCAGTGTTGGTCCTGCTCATAAATATATATCAACAGTCCAGCCCCAACTGCCAAACCAGGTCCTCTTTGAACCGGAACGCGAGTAACCCAAGACCAGTGGTGTGAAATTTAAAAGTGGTGGGACGGAGTTGCTTCTGTCAAAGTACACCGAGTAGGCCATGTTCTCCCTGTCAAATCTTTAGAAGGATGGGGCAAAATGCAGACCATCTACAGCACAAACTGAAACCTATAATTTGAAATGGCTGCCTGCCCTTTACATCCGCTTTCTGCCCATCAACGTGTGAAAATAGTGTGAATTCGCCTTGAGAGTCCTCCCAAGATAGACAGTGGGAGAATAACAGTAGCCCCAGGACAGCCTGAAGTATGGAGTGTACGGAAAACAACACTTTCACCTTAAAGAGAGGGCGGCAACCAGAGGGCTGCTACTCCTTCAGCCAGTTTAGGTGGCACAGAGCAATGGAAGTCAGTTTACAGGAAGCTTTTAAAAGAAGCTTTTTGCTTGGTTTACCACGGAGTATAACTAATCATCTTGAAATACATCACACGTGCTTTTTTTGTTTTGACATTGCAGTTAATGATTGCAAGTGAAGGTTCCTAATGTTGTCCGAAAATAAAACAAAGGTACGGGGTGATGAACTGATTTTCTGGGGATCACTCAACTTTGTTAAGCGGGATGGTTGTGATTACAATGTTAATGCATTAAAGTTTCAGATCTCATTGGAGATTAGGAGGATAATTTCAACTAGATCTGAGTTGTTTGTCATTAGAGCATACTCGTCCTCCTCCAGGAACCCTAATGTCGTACTTTACTTGCAGATACAGTACATGGAAATGCAATGCGGGTTGTGGTTGCACTTTTCACCGTTAGTCGTACTAAAGTTTCTCTTTCGACAAGACTGAGCACATGCCACAGGCCTCCATATCTCTAGAAACCTAAAAAGCGATACATGTAAGTGCTGTTACACTGTTCGTTGGGCGAGGAAGTATCACCTGAGAATCACACCAACGCCCAACCACCCTCTCCCCCACCCCCAGCCCCACGCGCTCCCGCTTCATTTAAATAATCTCTAGAGTCAAACAAAAGCTCAGAACGCTCATTTTGCCATGTCATTTCTTCAGATTATAGCAAAGGTAAATCACGTGCTGCAGCGGTGCAAGGACCCTCTAAACTCAGGAGGTGCACGAGACCTCTGCTTACCGGGGAAGGGAGCTGGTGCATCACTAGCGCCAAGGCCAGCCAGCCAAAGGATAGGCCTCAAGCCGGAGATGGCAGTTAGAACCTGCTTCTTGACATTAAAAACTAGTGTGGCTGCTTGCTTTAGTTCGAGCTGTTTTGAGGGCACCCACTTATTTATAAAAGAAAAACAATGTGCAACTACGCTTTTCGGGTTTTATAACCATATTATGTGATTAGGAAAATAACAGTGGCACACTGTTTTTCCTAGTCATTAAAAACACACTTCGGCCCGCTGCACAGCTCAATCTAATTAAAAAAAAAAGACTCGCACTTGTTTGTCGTTCGTCTCTAGTTGCAACAAAACGTAAACCGCGATTAACATGCTGGAATGACTGCTGCAGTCGCAAACGGTTTACATTCCTTAAACGAACAATGAAGGCATGTATGCCATTACCAGAGACAGTTTAGTTTGAACATGGCGAGTCAGCCCAGCCAGGACGAAGTGGAGTAGGTTGCCCACAGCAACAGGGCACGTGCACTGTAGCAATCCTTGTCTTTGAGTTTGTGACAACCAGAAGTGAAAACTGCCGACTCAACCCTCAGGACTCATCAGCCAATAAAAGCCGCACAAGCAGTGAAGGGGCAGAGCCCACATTCCTGTAGTACACCCCCATTTCTACATCCTCCCCATGGGTCTTTCCCGCCCTTCCACATTAGATGAATGAAGCTCAGCTGACCCCACGCTGGGCCCTGGCAGTAAAAGCCCAGAGTCAAGACTGTCTTGGAGATTAAAGTGGTCATGTCTTCCTTAATAATGTCACTGTCCTGGTTTGTGCCTTCAGGGTAAGAATCAGTCGACAGGCACATTTGCAGGTACAAGAGGCACCCTCTTCAAGTGCCCCCCCCCAAAAAAATCTAAGTCCTTCATCACAGACCACTTATTTGTTTCTTTTTTAGTAGAGCTGCTCGGAGGTGTTTTTCCACCTACCCCATGATTGTAGGTTGGTGCCCCTCATGCCCTTTAACACTACCTGGCAAAGACTGCTTTCGCCCTGATTAAGCGAGTCAGATGTAGCTTAGTTCTAGTGACACAATGAACAAGGTACCTAAGGGCTCAGTGCACATGTTCACAAACCACTACTGTCTGGACAGTCTATTCTGGCGAGATGAGCGTTTTGCAATTCTGTCCTGCAGGACCTTTTAGCCTTAGCCATTCTACAGACCCAGCACCTTGGGAGGTATTGTTGCGATATCTATTCCCAAAGTGAGAAATCTGCAGTAAGACGTTTCCACCAGAAAAAAAACAAGTTACTTACCTTTGGTAACAATCTTTCTGGTGGATTCCTTAGCACCCTCCTACCTCCACATTCTGTAGTAAGGTCTCTTCCCTCTAAAAAGATCCCAATCTCGTAATCTGCACACTGATTCTTTCAGTTTGCCCCTATGCTTTGTGACTGTCGCAGGAGAGCTCATGAGAGACTGATGTCAGCACTCACTGGTGGCGCTTGTTTGCGACTCTGCTAGCCACACCTGGAGCCCAGCCCACCTACTGGCATGCAGGAGTGCTGCTTAGAATTATTTCTAGATCTCAGGTGCCTGGGGAAAGTCACAAGGTGAGGAATCAGTGGTTAGGTAGCTTCCAGCAGAAAGAGCATTACTGTAGGCAAGTAATGTGTTCATTTCCACTCTTGTACTACATATCTGAGGGGTGAAGACCTAAGGGAGGTGAGGCAGAGAGTACTTTCACCTCATTGGTTGAAGTTTGGTTCCTTTAGTGTATGCACTAATAAAGTGGGCACTACCCAGGGCCTTTTTAAGCTGTCAGTGACTTGTACTGCTACGTTAAATTTGCTGAGGGACTCCCACTTTGATGACTGAGAATGATTCAAACATGGTAATCTATAAAAATATGCTTGTAAGAGTTTGCTTACCTAATGAAATATTCACCTTCTTATAACATTACTTGTATTTTGAGTGTTCTGAATGATGAAACTGCATGATTCAAATTATCCATCTTATGTTCTTTATTGTCATAAATCTCATCAAGCCTACCTCCCATGTGCAAGATCCTAGGGTACTTTCACAAAGCAAGTTGTTTCTTCTTAACAAAATTGGTTTTCATAAAAGATGACTGCTCTGTTATAGGATCTTGATAATTATCTACATGCAGTATAGTGCATACAGTGGTTAGTAGTTGATTTACAAACTTGGAAATAGTCCATAAACTGGAGTAAAGCAGATGCCACAGTCCTTTCGACTTCTAACATTCAGGACTCCTGGTAGTCTGGCATTCCTTTATGATGTTTTGAATCATTTAAAGTTAAGTTGCCTCTTGCTTAAGAGATACATAAGGGTAAGATTGTGTAGTGGGAAGGTCTGCACAGAGTTACCTGGTAGCCAGTCCTCAGATGCTTCTTTAAACCACTGCACTCCAGTCAAGGTCTAGAATGTACTCATATATTTGTGTGTATGGTATTTCTATAGTGCAAACCTAGCCAAAAGGCAGAGGAGCATTGTATATGGTCAAAAACAAGCACCAAGGTAATGTGAGATAGAAGAGGTATCTGGGTTGTGGATGGTTAATGCATTGTGATGTAGTATTATTTAAAGAGGAGTTTTCATATTTTTCCTAAATTGGAGTAGTGTTGGGGTGGTCCTGATGGGTACTGGGATGTTGTTCCTGATCCCGGGTGCATGGATAGAAAAAGCATGCTGTCTTATGTTTTTGATTTTACAATTTTTGGTCTGCAGTCTGATCGTGTCCTGACTGCAGGAGTGCATAAAACAGACAGTGAGCTTGTCTGCAAGATAACCCATCATTCAAAATCCTGGTCTCCCACCAGTTCCCACTATGGCTCAGCCTCAACAAGTAAATCCTTGAAGTGGGCCATATCAGGGGAAAAGGGAAGTCTAAGAAGAAGCACAAGAGACCTCTTGAAATTGCTCCAGTCCAAGGGGTAGATCTAACCTGGTGGCCTCGTTCCCCTGCCTTGGCATTTGAGCCAGATTTGATGGAGATTCCATTGGTGCCTGATTAATCCCAAATTCCAGCTCTTGAACCGTTTCAAATGTTGCAACCGTCTTAAAGGCCTTAATTGCAGTCACTCTCCACTCAGGCAATGTGGGCCTTTTTCCAGTCCACTACAACTTCCTCTGGTTCGACTGAGGGATCCAAGAAGTTCATGGGACTCCTGATCTGGCCCTGATCCAGCACCTCCTGTTGCTGTGTTCTGGCCCTGGCCAACCATCTTCCCTACCAAACACCTTGTCATTTGCTCCGGAGCCCGCATGGATGCCATTGGTGCCAACCTTGGACCCACTATTAGATTTAGTAAACTGAGTGTTCTGGGTAGGTCTAGATCCAGAACTCAGAAGCTGATGTTGAATGATTCTCTTTTGCCTCATAGCAAATAATTTGACAGGCTTGGAGAGCTTTTTCGGTTGGATTTCAACTTCATTCAAATGCCCAACATGGTTTAACTTAACAGTGAGGTTAGCAGCAAAGTAATGCTGTCTTCTCCCCCACCACTCCATCAGTGACGCATCCTGAAGACTCTGGCCCTGCAGAATGCGAGTGGTCTAGATACCTGGATATTGGTGAACTCAACTTTCACCTCGACAACCACGATGAATCAAACACCATAACCCTCTTGGAGAATCTCACAACCCTCGGTCTCAAGCTGTTAGTCAGCCTCCCTACCCATGGAGCAGGTCACACCCTCAACCCTGTTTTCTCAGCAGGAAACATCGCCATTGCTCACACTTCCGAACACCAGTGTGCTGACCACCGATGCATCCATTTTGCCTTCACAAAGAACATGCATGCCACTACATCCCCAGTCCCCCCGGCAGAAGCTGGCGCAAAGTCACTGAAGCGCAGCTCACAAATGCACTCAGCCACTCCCTCGCACTGGATGCCACGAACGACTCAGCACGCAACCTGCATCACAAGATCATAGAATGCTTTAACAGCATTGCTCCCCTCAGAAAACCTGCTCGAAACCAGCACTGTAAGAAACCAAACTAGTTCATGACAGAACTCCCAAGAGTCTGAACAAACCTACAGAAGACTGAAATGAAAGTGGAGAAACAGCACTCCAAGAAAGCTGGCATTCAAGAACCCATCAGCACGAACACACACAACAGCAAGGAGCTCTTCACCATAGTCAAGGAATTCACGAACCCCTGAACACCTCAGACATCCCCCCCCTCAAGACCTCTGCAACGACCTTGCCACCTTTTTTTCATCGGAAAATCTAGGACATATGCAAAGGATTCAAGAACCAAAGCCTGCCCCCACCAGCACCACCACGGACCCCCATGCTGCACCAGACCCTGAACCATTGGGACCCTATCTCCACGGAAGGCACTCGGAAACTCATGAAGTCCATCCACTCAGGGGAACTCTCAGACCTGTGCACACATCATATTTTCAACCTGCCCAGCGCCACCATTGCACCAGAGCTTTGCCGGACTATCAACCGTTCTATTGAACGACCTCTATTCCCATCTGACTGGAAGCGAGCAGAGATCAACCGACTGCTAAAACTGTCCACCGACCCAAGGGATTTGAAGTATTACAGACCCATCTCTGCTCTCCTTCCCAGCCAAGGTAACTGAAATGCCATAAGCAAGCAGTTCACAGAGTTCCTTGAAGCAAACCAGGTCCTAGATCCCTCCCAGTCTGGATTTAGGAGCAACCACAGCACCGAAACAGCCATCCTTGCAGCTACAGACGACATCTGCGCCATACTGGACCACGTAAGCGCTGCTGCCCTTTATCCTCCTCAACCTTTCTGCCAGCTTCAACACAGTCTCCAACTCCACCCTCTGCATCAGACTCCATGATGCCGGCATCCACGGTAAAGCACTGGAATTGATTTAGCCCTTCCTCACCAGAAGAACCCAGAGTGTCAGACTACCGCCATTCATCTCGGCACCCAAAGAAACATGCTGCGGAGTACCCCAGGGATCCTTACTCAGTCCGACCCTCTTTAACATCTACATGGCCCCACTTGCTTACATTGTCAGACAGCGCAGCCTAAACATGGTCTCGTACACCGACGATACCAAACTTATCCTCTCCTTTACAGGCGACCAATCAACAGCCAAGATAGATTCCCACAACTGAGTGAGAGCAGTCGCCGTCTGGATGGAAACCAGCTGCCTCAAACTCGACTGGGACAAGACAGAGGTCCTCATAATGGGCTCCACCCTCTCTGCCTGGGACAATTCCTGGTGTCCAACCGCCCTAGGAGATGCCCATCGACCACACACGCAACCTGGGCATCATCCTGAACTCCATCCTCTCCATGACCCGCCAAGTCAATGCCATCTTATCATCTTGCTTCCACACCCTGCGCCTACTTCAGAAGATTTTCAAGTTGATCCCTACTGAGACTAGTAGGACAGTCACCCATGCGCTTGTCAGCTGCAATCTAGATTTAGGCAACCTACTCTATGCCGGCATCACAAAGAAGCTCCAAACAAGACTACAGAGAATCCAGAACGCAGCTGTCAGATTCATCCTGGACATCCCCTGCCACAACCACAACCACATCTCTGCCCACCTCCAAGACCTGCTGTGGCTCCCGGTCGACAAACACATCACCTACAAGCCACTGACGCACACCTCCAAGGCACTGCACAACACAGGACCAGCCTACCTCAACAACTGACTGACCTTCTACACCCCACTAGGCAGCTCCAATCCTCCGAACTCGCCCTCGTCGCCATCCCCAGAATTAGGACGAGCACAGCTGGAGGCAGATCTTTCTCTTATCTTGCAGCCCAGACATGGAACACGCTCCCACTCAATCTCAGACAGGCCACCTTGCTGAAGCAGTTCAGGAAGGATCTTAAGACCTGGCTTTTCGAGTGAGAACCACGCCCGCAACAGCGCTTTAAGAACCCATGGGTGAGAAGTTGTGCTTTACAAGTGATTGATTGATTGACCTCTCTGGAGGTGGATCTAGAATAAATTTGGGATGTCTTATTGCAGAATTTGCCTCATTTATGCCTGAACTGTGCATGGCCGCAGACTTCCTTGAGATTTCATTGCCAGTGGAGAACATGGCCAACCAAGAGGTTTTGCAACTTGCCTCTTCGGCAGTTGAAGTATTGCTCTCCTTCAATCAGACCTTGATGTACCCCCATCTTTATAGCGAGGAGCAAAACTGCTGCTGCTCCAGAGGTAAATAGGAAAGCCATCTGCTGCCAGCTTCTGGGGATCCCTGTGGCGCCTGATCGTTCAGACTTTGTATCCTCTAAGCAGAGCACTGACTCTTTTCTCTCTATCCCTTAGGATAGGGAGTCAAAGAAGAGTCAACTTTGCAGGTCAATTATTTACACTTTTTGTGGGAGATGGTACAAATGGTCACTCCATACATTCCCGACTATCTTCATTATCATTTTGCTGAAATCATGTGCAATGGGCAGAACGTGGAAAAACAAATCCTCTGCTCTGGCATTGGTGAGATCCTTGGGCTTCTCGTGTGCTATGCACCACCATGCTTCAAGGTGCTTTACCGGGTGTTAGGGTAAAATGCAAGAAAATCAGATACAGGCCCTTTGAGGGGGGTTGCCTTTTTGGCAAGGGACGGAACACTGACAGATCTTTGTGATTGGCTTCCCATGTGTGCCAGTTCAGTAGCAAAATTGCAGGTGCAGAGGGTGTGATGGTTCAAGAGCTTCAATCTACTCTTCAAAGGATGCCTGTAGGGTGGAGAAGGGGGTGTAATTTCACTTGGCATGCAGGCAGTCACCCACCGGTTGCACTTGGTTATGCATTTTGGTCGAGCAAGGCTACGTCCTTTCTTTCCAGAACTAGTCTCCTCCCATCCACCTATGTCACTTCCATGACAACCATGCCAGCATTTTGCAGTAGATGTTTCTCACTCTGTTGAGCAAAGAGAGCATGTCAGAACGAAATCGGGTTGGGATGCTACTTCTATTTTTTTTGTTCCCAAGGAAGACTGTGGTCTGTCTCTCATCTGGATATTCCTGTTTTGGATCCATTCTCCAAGGAGAAGTTAAAAATGATTTTCCTTGTGTAGTTCCTCTTGGCTTTAGAGCTGGAAGACTAGTACTTTCATGGACTGATCCTTGAGTCACACAGGAAGTACCTGTGTGGTAGGGGGCCCTAGCCACTATGAATTGCAGTTGTGGTTGACATTGTCACCTCAAGGCTTCATCAATATGATGTCTGTGGTTGCAGTGCATATTTGGAGATTGAGTTCTGTGTTCCTGTACCTGGATGGCTGGTCTCTGAAGGTGGGATTGTGGCAGTTTGTGTCAGATTACCTGCAGGGTACGATCTCCCTGCACTGCAACCTAATATTGTTTTTTTTCTCCTTCCAAAGTCCCACCTTCAGCCCTCCCAGTGCCTCCTTTTTTTGGGAACGAGTTGCACACTGTCACCCTCAAGGCCTCCCCACCTATCCAGCAAGTTTAGGGCATTCAGGGGTCCTACTGATGCTTCAGGAAAGAGCTCGACTTTTAGCCCAGACAGTCCTACATCTGATGGGGTTGGTGGCCTCCAGCATCCTGCTGATGCCTCTTGCTTGTTTGTACAGTCATGCACTCCACTGGTGCCTAGGTTTTCATTGGGCTCAGCTCTGAGGAGTACTCACTTTTATCATTCAGACTCCACAGGATGCAGCTTGAGACCTGCAATGATGGCTTGTCCCAGACCAGAATGCCTTCTATCCTCTAGCAGTGACCATGGTGATGAACAGCACCCCATCCCTTGGTTGAGGATGTCTTGTTGATGCTCTGGAAGTTTCATAGCAGCCTGCTTTGGGCGATTCGCCTCTGTCATCCAGGCATTCTTGTCCTCCACCTAGGGTCAGATGATGCAGATTCTGACAAACAACATGATCGCAATGTGGCCTCACTCACCGTGCCTGGAGGTACTCTGACTGTGGTGTTGGTCTCAAGCTCAGGATGTCTGGCTGGTCAGAAACATGTGGCACACAAGCCTGAAATCTGTTGCCACCATCTCGCCAACCACCATTGGTATTTTCATGTTTTAACCTATGCATGATAACTAGTAAACCTATTTGTCACTGACAAGCATTGTGTGCATCCCACAGTTTCTTCTATAATTAGCTGTGTGAAATGCATTTAGTATGAGGTGTGGCTTCAAATTTCACCATGTGTTTTCCTCTCATCTCTCTGATTCCTTTAGTTTTAGGGAGCAAGCTGTGTGTGAGGTCTATGTGCAAATTATCTTAAGTCCTTGACTGGCCAGGGCGGGTGTGGCCTTCTCCTCATGTCCCTGTGTCCCCTATTTCCCTGAGTGTACTGCCTCCCATAATTGAAGGGGCATGTTCTGCATCCAGACCTCAAAAGCCTCCCCTTCATGCCTGGAGATAGAATAGTGCAGTCTGAGTTTCTCTGATCTGCCTGCTGATGTGGTGAACATGTGTTTTTTTTTTCCCCCAGCCTGGCGCTCCTCTTACAAATCAGCTTATTCTGTGCTTTGATGCTATTTTGTCTCCTGGTGTGCCATGGTATAAGTTGACCCACCTAAGGCGCATATATCTGATGTGTTGTGCTTTCCCTGTATCGGCAGGGCTTTACAGTTAAGGGCTATTTGTTACCCTTTTGTCTTTTCTTTGTTTACAACACCACCTATCCTTATTTAAGTCTAAAAACGTTGTCCATGTTTTGAAGGGGTGACATATTTGTTTCCTCCTTCTCCCTTTGTTGTGTTTCTACGTGCTGTTCACGTTCTTGATGGGTCCACCCTTTGCACAAGTTTCCCCCTGCAGGTGTTTACTTTTAAGACTGTGTTTTTGATCACCATTGCCTCATCACATTATCAAGCTGTGGATTTTTCCTATTCAACATCCTTTACCACATTTTTGCCAGATAGAATAGTTCTTAAAACCAAGGCTTCTTTCTTGCAGACAGCTGTGGCGGAGCATCACTCTACCAACATACTATCTGCCTCCTCGTCCCAACGAAGAAGAGAAGAGACAGCATTGCCTGGAACCATCATTTTTTTATTTTAATTTCATTTTTTACATTGACAGGACCTGTAAGTACCAATTCATCAGCTTTCCTTGGCTATGCTAGTTCCAGAAAAGGCATGGTGATTCAGAAGCTATCAGTCTCCCACTGTGCATAAACAACTGTTATGCTCTTGCTATGAAGGAGCCTTGTGAGGAAGTCCAAGCCCTTTCCACCTGCGAAAAGGTTGCTTCTTTTGCACTGTCCAGGTGTGTTCCTGTCCTAAATATATGTTAAGCTGCGACATGGACTTCTGTTCACACTTTCCCCAGGAATGATTTATTAGCCTCTAAAGAAAACGAAAAAGTGAATAATTTAATTAATCTGAGCCGCTAGTATTTACTGCATCAGAGTGTAGTGTCCTGCTGCCGCCTATGCCACCTCATACAGGAATTGGTGATTGTTAGAAATTGGGTTTCTGGTTGGCAGAGTTATGCACCCTGTCCAAGCTGAAGCACAACCGTAGTCATAGTAAGCCAAATACACACCATAAATTAACCTGTGCTCACCCTCTGGTTGCATGGCACAGAGCAGGTAGTCTTAAGAGGCAATGTGTAAAGTAATTGTGTAACACTTCAAACAGTAACTCATTGAAAACACCAAAGGAACTACGGTGTGGGTTCCTGCTTGGACCCTGATTTTAACAAGCATGGATCACCGTTTTGGCAGCCTGCAAGACCGCTGTCGGTTCATAAACTAGCAGATACAACAAACTGTGAGAACAGCACCGAACGACCAGGTAATTGTAATATGCCACTTTTAGGAGCAATTAATTGACTGCTGAGATCTGCATTATCCTAGAAAAGTCTTAAATATTAGTTTCTTATTGTGGGAAGCTGGCCTGGTGTTTGGTGAGCAGCCTATGGTGTTATCACCTTATACCAGGTCCAGATATCCCCTATTAGTGAGGTGTAGACAGTGTCTAGAAAGCCAGTGCTCTCTAGAGGTAGATGTGGATAAGCAGCCAAGACTTATCTAGGAGACATGCAAAGCTTATGCAATACCACTACAGTCACACAGTACTTTCACACATGAAAGAACCACAGAGTGTCACGAACATAAAGGTACTTTATTATGGTAACACAAATACTAAGATCCTGTATAGGCAATACTCCACTAGGGGGGTGAGTAAACACACTATTATATACAAATTAGAAGTCAGTGATTAGCATAGGAAGCAATAGCAAATAGTAAAAATAATAGGAAATACTGAAGGCCCTACGGGAGGTAAACCATATACTAAGTAAGTGGAAGGTAAAAGGCAGTCCCCCACCCAAGGAAGTGGAATCTGTAGAATGGAGCTGGAAGAACTAGGAACCCCAAAAGGTAAGTACCAGGGTGCCCCCGCGACCAGGAGCGAAGAGGCAAGTACCTGGTTTTTCTCCAAACCCGCAGGTAAACTGTGGAAAAGGACTGTGCAAGACAGAATCAAGATTGGGAGAAACCAAAGGTGGATCCTGCCAGAAGAGGACCTGCAAAAGAAGGGGATAGAGTCCAGTTCAAGTTAGTGTCCGGTTAGGGCAGGAGCCACTACCCATACTTCCAGAGATGCAGGACAAGGAGTCAACTGTGCAGCACTGGAGCAGGAGAAGAGTTCCAGAAGTGATGCAGACGATGTCCTACGATGGAAGAAGAGTGAGTGAGTCAGTGGTGTTGGAAAAACAACAAGCCTTGGCAAAGGCAAAAGTCGCAAATGAAGAATTGCACAGCTGCTGGGACCAGCAAGGTCCAGGGGAACTCAGTCCAAGCAGGGGAGTCCCAGGTGACCCTCAGCAGTGAGGAGAGTCTGAAGACGAGGATGCAGCCCCCGTAGGCACCTCACAGGCAGCAGGCCTGGGAGTCGCAGTGAGGCCCACTCAGCACACCTGGCGAGGAGACTGTGCTTTGCAGGGAAGAGTGCTGCAGGCCAGGGCTACATGGAGCCTGAAGGTCCCTTGGAGGAGAAACAAACAAGCCTTGGTAGCTGCAAGAGTCGTGGTGCACAGGGGTACTGTCCTGCAAGAAGAGGCAAGGGCTTACCGTCTCCAAAGTTGGACAGCTGGAAGAGAGGACCAAGGGGACAACACCAGAACACCACCTGTGATGCAGGATTGACGCAGTTCCAGAGGAGAGAGGATCCACGCAGCCAGTAGTCATTGCAGTTGTGCTTGTGGATACAGTGGAGTGACTCCTTTACTCCAAGAGAGATTCCTTTTTTCTTCTTATGCAGACTGAAGACTCGTCGCCCTCAGAGGATGCACAGCCAGGGGAATGCTGGAAGGAGCTGGAGGAACAATGTTGCAGAGCGTAATCGTCGCTGGAGTTTCAGATTGTCTGTTCATGTAGGGTCCATTTGCAGTCTGGGTGGCCAGAAGAATGAAGTAAACGATGCAGAGGAGTCCTGCTGGAATCTTTTATATAGAATCTGAAGACCCACCCTGGAGGGAGACCCTAAATAGCCCAGGAAAGCGGATGGGGCTGTGACATCATCTGCCTCACCTGACCACTCAGATGCTTCCAGGGGCCTCTGCCCACCTTGGATTCAGGATGGCAGAATCAAGTGGCCACCTGGATGAGCTCTGGGCACCACCCCTGGAGTGGTAATGGACAGGGGAGTGGTTACTCCTTTTTCTATTGACCAGTTTTGTGCCAGAGCAGGGACCGGGGGTCCTGTACTGGTGCAAAACAGTTTATGCAAGGAGGGCACCAAATGTGCCCTTCAAAGCATGCCACTGATTTGGGGAGGCTACCCCTCCCAAGCCATGTAACACCTATTTCCAAAGAAAGAGGGTGTTGCTGCCCTCTCCCAAAGGAAATCCTTTGTTCTGCTTTCCTGGGCTTGAGCTCGTCAAGCAGCAGGAGGGAAGAAAACTGTCTGAGGGGTAGCAGCAGCACGGGCTGCCTGGAAAACCCCAGAAGACTGGTAGGAGCAATGCTGTGGGTCCTTTAAGGAGCCCCCAGAGTGCATGGAATCATACAACCAGTACTGGCAACAGGTTTGGGGCATGATTCTGACATGTTTGATACCAGACATGGCCAGGTTCAGAGTTACCATTATGTAGCTCGACACCTGTGTCCAGTACACGGTTAAAAGGGCTTCCCTACACTTATGAAATCCAGGAAAATGGACCTGGAGTTTGTAGGGTCACCTCTGCTTATGCGGAGGTGCCCTCACACACACAGGTACCTGCACCCTGCCCTCTGGGGAGAGGGGTGACCTACAGTGACCTGATGCAGTGATCTGTAGTGAAAGGGTGCATGCACCTTTTCACACAGGCTGCAATGGCAGTCCTGGGGACACATTTTGCATGGGCCCCCATGGGTAGCACAATGCATGCTGCAGCCCATGGGGAAACCCTCGTGCCCCAATGCCCTGGGTACCTAAGTACCATGTACTAGGGGATTACATGGGGTTATCAGTATGCCAATTGTGGAGTGTGCTAAGTCCTAAGCAACCACATTTATAGGGAGAGAGCACAATCACTGGGGTCCTGGTTAACAGGATCCCACTGAGCACAGCCAAAGAACACTGACTGCAGGCAAAAAGTGGGAGTAACCATGCCAAAAAGTGGGTACTTTCCTACACTCATCTCATTGGGAAAGAAACAGTCTGTTCGTACTTTTATGAGTGAAGGACATTAGAAGAAAGGCACCTTCATTATACGTGTTATAAAATCTTACAGAATATCAATGGTTTTAATTCAGTTATTGGCCCTGAAGAAGATGGGATAAAGGTCAAGGAGCCACCAAACTGCTGCATCAACAAAAACTTTTTTAGTATTTTGATTATATACAGTAGTTTTCTATGTTATTATTTTGACCAAATGTTTTTGATGTATCCGGTCAAATGGATGTTGAACTATATTGGATGTCACTAGCATTTTATATGTATTTTATTAAATATTTATGAGATTCTGCATATTGTGGTTGGAGCAGAATTGGTTACTGTTTGTGACTGAAGTTATATCTGTTGTACTTGTGTTGATGATATTTTTTTTATTTTTTTTTATCTGTTTTTATTTTTCCAAATGAAAAATTACAGACCAACATAAAAAGCAACACAGTGCAGGTTACAGCAGAGCAAGATGTCAGACATATAATGATGCCCAAAGGGTGCATACAGCATTGCATCATTGGTGAAGACATCACCACATCCCCAGTCTGGTCCTCAATCCCAGGAATCAGCCTCACATCCCAATGAGACCAGGCTGTTGATAACATAAACAAGTCAAGATAGATCAATTCCACATTCAGTCATCACAAGTGCTAAGATGGAGAGTGTGTTTCCCCGTCCCCCACCGCCACATTGCTACTCACAGAACAGACGTCCTCCTCATCAGTGAACTGTTCTAGAAGTGCACCCCAAGCAGCCACATCAGTAAGCGCCCTCTCATCGCTACGTGTTATGCATATATCCCAGATCTCGCGGGTTACACTCAAGTTTTGCATATTGCAGGAACTGGCCAGGGCCCAACTCAAACAAATCCTGAGCCTCAGAAAATAAAAGAAATTCACCGTTAGGGTACAGATCACCGACCAATTCGCAACCACTCAATCACCAGGCCTCCATCGACATTGTCCTTGCCATATCCCGAAACAGAGACAGATCCCATATCCTTAATTCCCCATCAAAGGGAGCCCGCTGGATCACCCACTTCACCACCTGTTCCCAAATCCCAGCAGTAGTCCTCACCAGATAAGGCTCAGCGGGGTCTGATCTGCCCCTAGCCATGAGAATGTGCGCCAAAGACCACCCATTGCACACACCAGCATACAATCTCTTTTCCCAATTATCAACCTCTGACAACCATTTCGCTGCACATTGTAGCTGCGCTGCATAATAATAATATCTGATGTTGGGGATCGCCAGACCCCCCCTAGGTCACTCTGCAGCACAGATAGCGCCACTCTGCTTCGCCTGCCTGCCCATACTAGGGAAATCAACAGGCTGTCCAAGCGTTGAAAAAGCAGAGCAGGCAGCGGGTACAAGGAGTTCTGTACCAGATAAAGGCACTGGGGCAAAACACCATCTTTGCTATTGTGGCTTGACCCATAACAGAGAGGGGCAACTTATTCCAAAAAGTAACCGAGTGCTCCAGGCCCGCCACTACTCACTCAGTATTGTGAATGTTATACACATCCACTGAGTTAGTGACCAAAATACCTAGGTACTGAAAACACTCTACCTCCCAGCGTAACCCCACCTCAGGGAGCCCGACCGGAGGAACTCCAATAAGAGACCCAAGAGGGAACAGAAATGATTTTTTCATATTGATCTTGAGACCGGAAACAGCCCCAAATACAGTCATCCTCTGAAACAGCTCTGGTACCGACACGCGAGGATCCCACACATAGACCAATGCATCATCAGCATACATGGAAATTACGTGTACGGTCTGACCCACCGGGATCCCCCACTGCACTATCTCTTCACATAGCCAAATCGCCAAGGGCTCCACTGCTAGGGCAAACAGGAGAGGTGAGAGCGGGCACCCCTGTCGTGTACCTCTACCAATCTGACAGCCGATGTCTCTCCCCCTACACGCGCACGCGCTGTCGGGACAGTGTACAATAGTTGAACCCAGGCCCAAAAGCCGGAGCCAAAGCCCATGCCCCGCAACACCTCCAATAAATAGTCCCACTTCACTGTGTCAAGCGCTTCTTCCAGGTCGAGAGACACCAGTGCCAATTCCACCTCCATTCCCTTAGTCTCATGCAGAACATGCGCTAATCGATGTAGATTAAAGGACATACTACGACCCAGCATAAACCCACATTGGTCTTCATGCACCAGACCCCGAATCACTCCTCTGAGTTGAGTGGCCAAGATCTTACAGAGTATCTTAACATCACAGTTCAACATGGTTAGCAGCCGATACAAAGAGGGATCCGCAGCATCCCCCCCGTGAGCAGAAAACACACTATACCTTGTCGCATGGTTTCCGGTAAACTACCACATCGCCGCGCCTCCTCAAATACTTCCAACAGTCTCCCCCCAAGTGTGGAGGAAAAAGCCTGATACAGCCTCGGCAACTGCTGCAGAAACTGCTCTGCACCCCTTCTTATGACATAGTGCCAGCTCTAGATACCCTTTGAAAGTGGGACGCCAATTCCCATAGAATGTCCCCACGCCCTGTGAGAAGTACACCCTCGGTATCCCTTATGCCCAGTATTGGCAGAGCCTCCACCTCCCGTTTCAGGATCCACGCTAGGAGTTTGCCTGTTTTGTCGCCTTCTCGATGCAAACGCTGCCTATACCCTACCAGAGTTGTTCTGCTTAGTGTGTCCCAACAAGTGTTTACCTCCTTGTGCAACCTAAGCTCCTCCCGCTTACCCGTGCTCGAGTCGAGAGGCCGCTGCTGTACCTCCCCCAATGTCACCTCTAGGGCCGTAAGATCCTGCTCCAGCTGTCTGCACACCCCACCCACCATGCTTATGCACTCTCCCCTAATGACTGCCTTTTTAGCCTCCCATTCCAAGCCGCGAGACGCAGTTGTGTTCCAGTTTATGTCCAGATACTGTTTTATGGCAGCACCTACTCGTTCCCGACATCCCTGATCAGTCAACAAATCTGAGGGCATACGCCAACCTCGAGCCGAATTTGGGGCCGTCTCTCCCCACTGCAACTGGAGCCGAACTAGCGCGTGATCTGACAGAAACCGACTCAGATGAGTAACCTCCAGGACCTGCGAGCTGACAAGACCACCCAACAGAAACCTGTCCAGTCGAGAGTAAGTATCATGTGTTCTAGAATGACAGGTATATTCCTGACTGTCAGGGTGCCATTCTCTCCAACCATCCCAGAGACCCAAGTGCACCATCACATTTCTAAGAGATTGTACCATTAATGGTTTGGTTCCCAACTTCGGTGGGTGGCGATCCAACTCCCCATTTATCACACAATTATGGTCCCCTGCCCAGACCAAGGGCTTATCCACGCTGTCCCCCAAAATCTAAGGTATTCTGGAGTAAAAGGCGGAATCATCCATGTTGGGCGCATATACATTAAGGATCACAATGGATAGACCATCCAACATTCCCTCCACCAAGACATAGCGACCCTCCACCTAGCTGTACACATGGGTAAAGGGAACCCCGGGGGCCACCCAAACAGATACCCCCCCCCCATGCATAGGAAGAATAGGAGGACGAAAACATCTGCCCCGCCACTTCTTGGCCAGTTTAAGCACTTCTTCGTCCGTCATGTGAGTCTCCTGGAGAGAAGCAATATGAATCCTATGCCTACGAAGGAACGAGTGCACTCTATAGCGTTTCTTATAACTTTTCAAGCCCCAAACATTCCAAGTCAGCATATTAATGAGCGACCCATGGCAGTAGTATGGATGCCCCCACCCAATGGGCACAACACGCTGTACGCAACCCCCCAAGATGAAACAGGAAAGGACAGCCCACACACCCCGCACCCAATACCCGCACTGTAGAATAAACTGTAAACATGAACATACCCCACCACCACCCCCATCCCATCCCAGAAATACAGTAAAACAACCAGAACCGACCATACTGTAAGTCCAGTCCGTGAAAGCTGCCAGGACCGCAGCCTAAACCCCACCCTACCACAATAAATGGCCTACCACAACTGTGAAGTGACCACTCCCCCCCCCCCCCCCAGCATCAAACACGAAACACTCAGTACCCCCCTGAACCTGAGAACCAAGCACCAATAGCCCCCCGAGGGTCAGCCCCCACCCAGTCCTGCATCACCTCCTTGGGACCGATGAGAAACAACACGCAACAAAATTATCAGTCCGGTCATCTCGGCACCCCCGCCCGCCTCCAAGTTCTGCTCTGGGGCTGTGCACCCATCCGAGTCAGCAGACACCACTGCCATTGTGCCATCCTGCTGTATCTCAACCCTGTGGCAAGACTCTGCAAGGTGCCCAGACCCATGTGATCTCCAGTCCGGGCCCTCCAAGCCAGAGGCCCGTCGGGCGACGCCTCCAAACCTCTCCAGTCTACCAGGGGCCACCTTGTCCCACATCTCCAGCCAACGCCACACCTCCTCAGGGCGCTCAAAAAAGTGTGCTTTGCCACCCGACAAGACCTTCAAACGTGCCGGATACAGGAGCATGTATTTGATGCTCATGGCTTGAAGCTTCGCCTTGACCTCCATAAATCCTTTACGAGAGTTTTGCACCTTATTAGTGTAATCAGGATAAATTGAGATCTTGCAGTTCTCATACAGTGCCTTATCCGACTCCCGTGCAGCATGCAGAATACAGTCCCGGTCCTTGTAACTAGGCAAGCGTGCAATGAGGGCCCTAGACGTGGGCCCAATGGGCACGCTCCACCACAAAGACTCTAGATAGCCCAGCTGGGCTGCAACACGTCCTTGATCCAGTTCTCCACAAAGGATTCCATGGCAGACCCCTCTGCCCGCTCCAGAAAGCTCAGCAACCTGATATTGTTCAGCCGGGACCTCCCTTCCGTCTCCTCTAGCCGTGCCTCCAGCCATCCCACCGTAGATGTGGCCTGCACCATTTGCGTCCGCAGTGTCCCCACCTCCGACTGAAGCTCCGCAATGGAGCCCTCCACAGCCTTCACCTTGTCGGTTACCTTCCACAGATCCGCTCTTAGCAAATTCACCACCACCACAACTGTCTCTATTTTGCCCTCCAGTGCCACCCGGGAGCCCTGAATGGCCACAAGTAGCTCCGCTCACAACGGCTCACTAGCACTCAAAGGCGTATCGGCTACATCTCCACTCACCTCCGATCTAGCCGTTCGCTGCAGGAGAGCCACAGGGGTAGTATACTGTTCCATAGTGTTACCCTGTGAGGCCTCTGTCCGCCTGTGACGCCCCATGCTGCTCCACACAGGCCCCAAATGCGTCTGGCAGCCCCACTCAGAGTCCTGACAGCGAAGCTCCACCAAAACAGTATTTGCAGCACTCCTCTCCTTAAAAGTTCAGTGCCCAGCCAAGCAAGAAGATCAAATGGCCGCCAGACTCTCCAGCAGTTGTGAGGCAAACAGGTAACTCTCACCAATAGGGTCAGAATAGGGACCAAAGCACAGCAGAAGCCATGGATAGTGTAGAAACGGAGACGCCAAGACACCTCTACCAGGATGACCAGGAAGACCTCCAGGAACCTTCGCCACGACGCTTGCCGCCCATCAGCGCGGCTCCGCAGGCCCAAACACACAGGATGGAGGCCCATCACTCCAGGGCTTCAGGGGGGACACAACAGCACACTTCCCCACCCGGAAGGTGTCCCCCCGAGCTACTCAATGTCACAGTGTCCTTTCCTCGGGATCTGCATGTTGCTGAACAAAAGGCCCACCTTCCGGTGTCACCAACTCAGAAAGCTATTATAGCACAGAGTTATGATGAAGCCAGTCAGGGGGGAGGGAATTCGGGTAGGGAACAGCAGGGAGCGAGATCTAAAAAGAAAAGGCTAGAACAAAATATGCATTTACTCATTCATAGAAATATAACTCATCAATAGACTTTTGACTCAAATGCATCTTCGATATCTGATGGAGACCCCTTTTGAAATGAGGGCAAAGCCCCTTCTTTGAATCATGGAACAAGAATAAACTACGACCTCAGAACCAAGAGATGGCAAGAGCTTTAGACCATAATCATCATGGAACAAGAATAAACTACGACCTCAGAACCAAGAGATGGCAAGAGCTTTGGACTATGAATATACTCAGAATATCAATCCTGTAACATCTATGCATTCATAACATAAACCTTTGATCATGACCTAGAAAATCTCAAAGAATTAAATATGCTTTTCACATATTATGCTTTCCAAAAAAACAATGAAAACTATGATTTGCTTATCTCCAGAAATACTTTCACAACTATAAAGGCCGAAAAGCTTTTACTCATTGAACTTGAAGTGCTTTACTTATAACACCAGAAAGCGCTTTTACTTGTCTTGCCCGAAGCGCTATACTCGTTATGCTAAGGGGGCGCTTTACTCATGTGGCCTGAATCACTTTGATTGTTGTACCAAGAGCCTTTTACTCCTGTGGTTTGAAGCGCTTTAACTGCCGTGCCAATAGCGCTTTTCCTTTGTGAACTGAAGCGCTTGAATTGCTGTGCCAAGAGCGCTTTACATCTATGGACTGAAGCGCTTGAATTGCCGTGCCAAGAGCGTTTTACATCTGTGGACTGAAGCGTTTGAATTGCCGTGCCAAGAGTGCTTTACATCTGTGGACTGAACTGCCTGAATTGTCGTGCCAAGAACACTTTACACCTGTGGACTGAAGCGCCTAAACTTCCATGCCAACAGTGCTTTACATCTGTGGACTGAAGCCCTGAATTGTCGTGCCAAGAGCGCTTTACACCTGTGGACTGAAGCGCCTGAACTGCCGTGCCAAGAGCGCTTTAGCTCTGTGGACTGAAGCGCCTGAACTGCCGTGCCAAGAGCGCTTTACCTCTGTGGACTGAAGCTCCTGAATTGTCGTTCCAAGAGCGCTTTACACCTGTCGACTGATGCGCTGGAATTGCCATGCCAAGAGCGCTTTACACCTGTGGACTGAAGCGCCTGAACTGCTGTGCCAAGAGCGCTTTGCCTCTGTGGACTGAAGCGCCTGAATTGTCATGCCAAGAACGTTTTACACCTGGAAGTAATGACTTCCTCCAAAATTTAAGTCATTAAGGCCTTACCGCTACGAGTACGACCTACTCGTTTTTAAATTCACCATGGAAACAAGGATACTTCGATCAGATGCCACTCTGCCATGCATGAACTCTGCTCTTCTTCAGAGAATCCCCCATGAGGTCTGACTGCATCGAAGTCTTCAAAATAGTGAGCAACGTGCTTGGGTGTGGCTGGGCTTTATAGGCTAGCCACACCCCAAGATGGCTGCTGCCTCTAAAAACATGGGAATTGGAGTCCCTTCATGGAATAGCACTGATAAGTGAATCTTGTCCACCAATGTCCTGAACCTGCAGCTCTATGAGCTTTGCCACAGGGCAGACGACGCTGATGGCCACCTTTGGAGCAAGAGGGGATGACAAGTGGTGCACAGAAAGCGCCGCAGAGCCGCACAATGGAGTTTCGGGCGGGACCTGGACTGCGCATGGCGTTATTCCTGACACTCAAGTCCAATAAGTGCAGCAGCACTACGATCCTCCCGGCTCACAAGCCAGCGCAGATGCAAGGCCAGAAGTCGGGCCCCTCGTCCTGGCTTCGTTCCTCACGTCGCCATCCCAGGTTATAGGCCACTCCCAGCCCCTCCAGTATGGGCCACAGAAGGCAACCCCTTGTGCACTCAGAGGGGGGGCATCGATATCCCTTTGGCCCCCCAAGGACCTCTCTGCGCAATCCCAAAAAGGATTAGGGCCACGCAGCCCACAACACTCCAGCACAGCCCACATCGCTCCAGCGAATCCCAGCAAGACCGCGTGAGCGCCGCCGCTGTCTCAGTGCCGTCCGAGCCCAAAAACGGGTTCCGAACACGCCCATGACCGCCAGATGTCCTCCGAATCCAGGAACTCGGCTCCCCCAGCCCCCGGGGGCATCAGGATCGAGGCAGGATTTCACCATGGACGGGAGCGCACTAGAAGCGTGTCATGTCGGCCATGTTTCTTGGCCACGCCCCTCTTGTGTTGATAATCAAGCTTACACATAGCACAAGTTTGGATTTTACAGTAAGTCCAGGGGAAAACGTTTGTATTGGTAAAATATTTGTGCAAGATTTCAAACAATAACACAGTGAAAACACCATACAAAAACTCAAGTTAGAAAAATAGATTATATTTTTATGAGCAAAACAAGACCAAAACGACAAAAATCCAATAAGTAGAAGTACCATTTTTAAAGAATAAACTTAAATGAAGTGCTTAAGAGCATAAAGCGCCAACTGGGGCTATCTGGTCATGCTAGACTGGATCAAATCTGGAAAGTCAGGCTGACCCCACAGGGGTGCGGGTCATATACAGGGACCAGCCTTGGCCTGCTGAAACAGTACCATGGTTTGGAGTTCCGTCGACGTCAAGAACAAAATGTGAGGAGCAAAGGAGGTGATGCATTGGCATCGATCCCACAGATGTAGGCGATGCATCGGCTCAAAGTCATGCAAATTCAAAGAGGTGTCCGGAATGGAGACGGTGCGTCACCAGTGCAGTGGCCCGAACCTCGACGCAGCGGTGATGTACTTACGCTGATGTAGTGTCCTTGATCCTTGCAGTAGAGGCGATGCATCAGCGTTAATAGAAATGTGCCAGTCCTGATCAGTGCCATGGTGATGATGTGTAAGTTCTGGCAGTTGCAGCTCTTTATACCCATTTCCCAGGTCCCAGGACTGGATTGGTGCCACTTGGTGTAGGGCAAGGCTTGCAGCAAGCAAAGTCCAGGTGCTGTAGGTGATGAGTTAGTAGTCTTTTGTGTCCCTGACACTTCAGAAGAACAGGAGGCGAGCACTTGGAGTCACTCTGGGTCCAAGTGAGATGGGTCCAGTTCTTCACCAGCAGGGCAGCATAGCAGAAAAACAGTTATCACCCAAACTAGTCATGTATTAGAGACAGGCTGTAGGCACACATGGCTAACAGAAGGAAAATGCTAACTTTCTAAAAGTGGCATTTTCAAAATTGTAACAATAAATCCAGCTTTACACTGAAAGGAGATTTATTATTACAATTCTATAGGCACTAAACATGATATATCTATTCCTAATTAGAAATGACAAATTAGTAAATGTAATAAGGAATCCCCAATGTTAACCTATATGAAGGGTAGGCCTCACTGTAGTAAACAACGAATTTGGGGGGGGGGGTTCACTACCAGGGCAAGTAAACTTAAAAGTACTTCTTCTACCTTTTTAGTTGCATAGACCCCTGCCCTATGGGATACCTAAGGCCTAGATTAGTGGTGACCTATATGTAATAAAAGTGGAGTTTAAGGCTTGGCAAAAGGGTTTAAATCTGTTCTGTGCGAGCCACTCACCTGAATTCCAGGCGTTCTGGTGGTGCGATTTCCCCGATCCCGGTGAGGACTAATTGACCGTCATGAGGAATACATTGCCCTCTCGCTAGTCCTCAAGGGGAAGGGGGTGTTGGGAAGGGAAAAAAAGAAAATACCAGCTTCTGCTTCATGGACTGCCGAATCAGACTGCTGGACCCTAGACTGCGTGTCGTGTTGGGCGTCAGAACTTCTGATTTCTCAACATACTGGGTTCTTGGTTTTTAGGATTATGGACTACAAAAGAATTATTTCATTACGTCAGTTATTGTTGACACATTGTGCATACGTTTCTATAAGGATGAACAAGTCTCTTCCTCTTTTTACAATATTTTGAGTCTCTGAAGCAATGTCCAAACTCAAAAACAATCAACTTGACCAAAGGGCTTCTTTGTGTTCCAGTGTAATTTCTTGCCAATAACAGTTCTGATAAATGTGCTCTATTTGCAATCTCCTAATTCTCAGGGGAGCACTTGTTACAGGAACTATGTCTTTCATTAATGTCTGCTTAGCAGTATCTTGGATTCCCACCCAAACGATAAATCACACTAATTCTTATTGTCATAAGTTATTTAAAAGACAGCTTGGTTTTGTTTCATTTAAGCGATTAATCTTTCTTTACCTTAAAATGAAGTTACTTGCTTGAAAATTTAAGAAGAACCCAAACTAGGTTTTTTCACCTTTCTTATTTTCTCTCTTTTACAGCAAATATGGGATCGTCAGCAGAAGACTGAAGAGGAGAGCCGGTACTCCGCAGGAAGCCGACTGGAGGGTGAGGATCGCCAGAACTCGACTGGAGGCTGTCCGGAGAACGAGAAATGCTGGAACTAGACTGGAAGCTGGTCAGAGAATGAAGAACACCGGAATCCGACTGGATGCAGGCTGGAGAATACAAGTGAGCAGAGCAATAGGTATGAAGCCAAGCAAGGCCTCAGACTCTCACGCATCTTTAAATCATAAAATGTGCACATGTGCCTTTTAGAAGTTGATTGCTTGTTAAAGGAAATGAGCAATTATCCTCCTGATTGTGACACATGTTCAATACAGATACAGTTGGAGCAGGTGGAAAGGCAGTTGGTTGCTTGTTAAGGAAATGAGCAATTATCCTCCTGATTGTGGCACATATTCAATACAGATCACATTGTGAAGAGCACATGTTTTGGCAGTTACAGTTGGAGCAGGTGGAATACAACATGCATATTCAACAAGCAATGATTATAATGAAAGACATTTCACAAGCATTGGTTATTGCAAACTTGAGATTCAAGGATATAATGAATATACCCAAATAAGTCTGACTGTTGTAAGCAACAGCATCTTATAGTAATCGAGCTCTTGGGTGTGCTAGTAAACCCACAACAGTTCTCCCCCACAAAGGCTGAAGTGCTGGGAGTGGTTTCATAGGATTTAACAGATTAAATTGTTGCACCAATAGAGGGGCATGAATGAAAGATGTGGGTTCCCAAGAACGCTCAGAACGATCATATCCTTTCCAGTCTATCAAGTAATGCAATTTGCCATGGATTCGCTTAGCGTCTAAAATGTGACGTACCCCAAATTCCTGATGTCCATTGATAATGACGGGGGTGAGTCAGTTCTGGTGTTTGGGTGGAAGGGTTTTAACAGAGATACATGAAATACTGGGTGTATCGTATTTTGAGAAGGTAGTTGCATCTTCATCGTAATTGGTCCTAAGACTTTTGTGTGTTCTTGAATGGCCCTAGATAACGTGGTTGCAGTTTTCTGTGGAGAGCCATACTAAATCTCCAATTTGGTACGTGGGTTCAGGGCTTCTGTGTTTGTCAGCTTGTAATTTCAATTGAGTCTTGTGTTTAGTTTGCTTGTTTTTTGCTTTCTATTGGATGTCCTGTAAATTCTTTATTCGTTCAGTGACAGAGGGGACTGAAGGGGTTAAGTCTGGAAGGGTTACTGGGAGACTACGGGATGGGTGCCGGTGAGAAAATAAAACGGTGAGCACCCTAACTCTGAGTGGATAGTTATTATATGTAAATTCTGCCAATGGTAGGGCTTGGTCCCAAGTCATTGTTAGTTAGGACAGGAGGACACCTGAGTTTTTTCTAAGGTCTAGTTAACTTTCTCCATTTGACCATCCGTTTGAGGGTGGTAAGCAGTGGGTAGAACTATTTCTATGCCAAGTGAAGAACAAAAGGCCTTCCAGAATCTTGATGTGAATTGACCTCCACGATTTGAGATAATTTTCATGGGCAAGCCATGGCATTTGACTATATGGTGTAGGAACGGAATGCTAAGCTCAGCAGCTCTTGGTAATTGTTTGAGTGGCACGAAATGTGGCTTTTCTTTTTACAAGAGGTCTACTGCTACTAACACAGTAGTATGTTTGTTAGGTTCTGGTAAGTCTGTAATAAAATCCATGATGACTGTGTGCCATGGTTTAGGGGGAATTGGCAAGGGTTGGAGAAGACTAGCGGGAGTGAGGTGTGGAGATTTATTCTGAACACAGGTTGGGCATGAATTTACATGGTCATAAACCTCTTGGAACATGGATTTCCCCCAAATATTTCGTGAACAGTTTTCTAAACTCTTTTGTCTGCCTGGGTGTCCAGCCAGAGGGGAATCATGACTCCAGACTAGTTCTTGATGTTGCAATTCCTGCATTGGAATGTACAGTTTCCCTGCATGTAAGTAATAGTCCTGTTCAATCATATTATATGATCTTCTGACCCACTGTTCAGGGAGGGAGGTCATGAGAATGCGTCTTGACATTATCCATGAAGATATCTATTGTAGTTAGAGCTAGCACTTTGTCTACAGGTATTATACTGGGAAGATTACAAGAACTAGCATCCTCTGGTGCCCTATATTTGACTGAAGTTGTTTGGTCCCTGGTCTGTATGTGATAATAAAATCAAAATTGCTGAAGAAGTGAATCAAGTGCATTTGTCTATGGGTCAAAGCCTTAACTGAGCTAAAGAACTGCAAATTCTTATGGTCGGTATAGATTGTGACAGTGGGCTTTGCTCCCAGCAAATTATGTTGGCACTCATTAAATGCTGTTTTAATAGCTAATAGTTCTCTTTCAGCAATGGTATAATTTTGTTCAGAAGGAAGGAGTTTTTTTTTTTTTTTTAGAATAAAAGGCTTGGATTCCCACACAAACGATAAATCACGCTAGTTCTTATTGTCATAAATTATTTAAAAGACAGAGCTCTGTTTTGTTTAATTTAAGTGATTAATCTTTCTTTACTTTGAAATTAAGTTACTTCCTTGAAAATTTCAGAAGAACCCAAACTATGTTTTTTGCACCTTTCTTATTTTCTCTCTTTTACAGGAAATATGGGATGGTCAGCAAAAGACGGAAGAGGAGAGCCGGGACTCCGCAGAAAGCCGACCGTAGGGCGAGGCTCGCCGGAACTCGACTAGAGGCTGTCCGGAGGACGAGAAATGCTGGAACTAGACTGGAAGCTGGTCAGAGAACAAGGAACACTGGAACTCAACTGCAGGCAGGCTGGAAAACAAAAAACTTTACTTGACTGGAAACAGGTGAACAGAGCAAATAGGTATGAAGACAAGCAAGGCCTCAGACTCATAAGCATCCTTAAATAATGTGCAAATATGCCTTTTGGCAGTTGATTGCTTGTTAAAAAAAAAGAGCAATTAGCCTCCTGATTGTGGCACATGTGCAATACAGATCTCATTGTGAGGAGCACGTGTTTTGGCAGTTACAATTGGAGCAGGTGGAAAGGCAGTTGGTTGCTTGTTAAGGAAATTAGCAATTATCGTCCTAATTGTGGTGCATGTTCAATACAAATCACATTGTGAAGAGCACATGGTTTGGCAGTTACAGTTGGAGCAGGTGGAATAAAATGTGCATAATCAACAAGCATTGGTTATAATAATGAGACATTTAACAAGCATTGGTTATTTCAAATGTGATATTCAAGGAAGTAATGAATATACCCAAATAAGTCTGAATGTTGCAATCACCAGCATATTACTGTAATCGAGCTCTTGGATGAGCTAGTGTGCCCACAACAAAATGCCAAGTCGACGTGGCAATGTAAACTACACACACAGGCTCTGCAGTGGCAGTCCTGAGATGTGTATAAGGGCTACTTAAGTGGGTGGCACAAGCAGTCCTGAAGTCCCACCATTTAATTTACAGCTCCTAGGCACATGTAATGCACTTTACTAGGGACTTATAAGTAAACTAAGTATGCCAATTGGGAATGTACCAATCTCCCCATGTTTTTGGGAGAGAGCACATGCACTTTAGCACTGGTCAGCAGTGGTAAAGTGCTCAGAGTCCTAAGGCCAACAAAAACTAATTCAGCACAAAGTGGAAAGAAAAAGGCAAAAAGTTTGCTGGTGACTCTGCAGAGAGGGTGATTTCCAACAACGATTTACAGGTCAGTGTTTATCCTCCTCCAATACTAAACGTCTAGCCTGAAATGCCAGGCTAGGTCCCCTCTGAACAGGAACTGCAGACTGTTTTTGGCCTTTTTGGTCCTCATCAAGTAGAGTGTAGCTGGAGTGCTGTGGCACAGTGAGTACTGGACCCACTCCTGGGCATACCTGTCACACTTAGGGTGACTTACTGAAGAAAACAAAAAAAGTGATGGATGGAATGCTTGAATGAATCTTGTCATAGGTATTTTCTTCTGGCCACATTCAAGTCCTTAATTCTTTTTGTCCACCATGCCACCTCGGCCAGGAACCAGCCATCAGTCTGCAAGGATGGCCTTTTTGCCAGACCTGTCTTGAAGGTCTGCTTGGTTTGACCCATCTCCTCACACCCACCATCTTGGAGGTACAGCTTCTGTATTGATTCAAGAGGTGAGGCATGTGCAGGTAGAAGCATTCGTCACAAGAACGACTTGTCTTTGGTAATGATCTTTTGGTGGATATCTTCTATAACAGCAGATTCCTCACAGTTTCCCGCCTTGCTTTCCATTCTGAGTGGTCTTACAAATGTTAATAAGGTCCTAAGTTAGCTTTGCACACCTGCAAATTCTGTTAATCTTATCAGTCTTGTCTCTGCCTATGAGAGTGTGGAAAAAAAGGGTTGGGAACTGACATCAGTGCACTGGGATCAGGATTGTGCCTTATATGGCTATGTGATGACACACTCTGAGTGGAACCGGAAGCTAGGGCTTAGCAGATGTGCCACCGAGTGGTGCAGGAGAGCTATTTCAAGTTACCTGATTGGTGCCTGGAAGAGTTTCAAAAGGTGAGGAATCTGCAGGTATAGTATCACCAGAAAGATAGTGATTGTGGATAAGTAACTTGTTTGTTATCACCTGTTGTGTTGTTCAACAGCACCTTTGTCAATGAGGGAGAACACATTGTGGTCCATGATCTTTGCCTTTCAATTAGTGCTTTTTTGTCTTCTGGTATCTCTTTTGAGGTTTATATTATGCAACTCTTTACCACAAAACTTCACAAGATCTTCTACTAGTTTCTTCAGCATGCTAGATGACTGGCTTTGACCCAACACATCTTCACACAGTGAAGTACCTTGCTGCAAGTAGCGCTTCTTTGTTTTAAGCTGGGCCTCTGTGAATGTTGTAATCCATAATGCCAATGTGCAGGTCTACCTCTTAGGCCTTTGTGAGCAGTTTCTAGTTTGATGTGCCACATTTAATGGCTTTCCTAATCCATTTGTTTAATGAATTCCTAAATGTTTTTGATTCGAAAAGGCTACATATGTGCATCACATTCTTTTCACACCTCCATGGATATTCCCAGTTATGATAGCTGTAGATTTCACCAGTTTCCTCAACTGAAGAATACTACTTCCATGCTTCGGCCTCATCTGGTAAGCTATTTTCCCAGCATTCTCTTTCTATTCCCCACCAAGTAGCACAGCGCAGCTCCAGTCGCAATTCTGTTCCCTGACATAAATTCACTAGAGAATATTAGGAGATCAGCAATGCACTTGACATCAGATCCTGTTTTTCTGTAGCTTACTGATGCGATTTGGAGCCCCTTCTCACTAGCAAAGTTCACAGCTTTTAACAGGGACTGGGTCAAATGTCTCCTCAGAGTGCCTCTGGCTTCAAACTTTGCAGATGGTGCCACACAGTGTCTGTTTCAGATCACCAGGACAACAGAATATGGTGTCTGGGATTGAGCTATGACTCTTACACCTCTGTGCACCTGAAAACCATCACAGACTGGGGAGACAAGTTATTTTTGGCTAAAGCCTACAAGAAGACTTTCAAGCATACTGCCTTACTCTATAAGCCACCTTCCAGGGAACATTCTCCTAAAAGACCCTCCCCAAAAAACAGAAAACATCATAGGAGGTAGAAATATTATTTTGTTGGATACCTCTACTTGCAGATTCCTCACATTTTGAATATCCCAGGAGCCAGACTAGATCTGAAAACTTCTGACATACCTCTTGTGCCAGTAGAGTATAGTGGCTCAGTCTTGGCATCCGGAAACAACACCATGGTATTGTCACTGTTAGACCTGGCATCCTTGGCGTGGCCTTCCCCCAGCCTTCTGCTGACTTCGTTTTTGCTGACCATGGAACTCTGCACACTTTACCACTGCTAACCAGTGCTTGTGCTCTCGCCTTACAAAGGGGTTAGATCCGCTTATACCCAATTGCCTCATTTAATTCATTTGGAAGTCCCTAGTAAAGTGGCAGTACCTGTGCCCAAAGCATGTTAATTAAATGCCACTAGTTAGCCTGCAACGCTGATTGTGCCAACTTCTTTAGTAGTACTTTAAATATGTTTCAGGCCTGCCATTGCAGCCTGTGTGTGTGCGCAGGTTTGAACTGCCATTTCAACCTGGCAAAATAAACCTTTTGCCATGCCCACACCTTACTTTTTAATTCACGTAAGTCACCTCTAAGGAAATCCCTGGATAGCCCCAAGAGCAAGGTGTAGTGCATTTAAAATATTGGACATGTACTTTTAAGCTTTACATGTCCTGGTGGTGAAAAACTCAATTTGCCTCTACTGAAAGGCCTACCTCTCCCCTAGGATTACATAAGAATTACCTCCTTACATTTTATAAGTGTAATTTCCAAATGGGAACAGGTAACCCCTTCCTGTTTGGTGTCCCTGCAATATAAATTTGGTGAAGTTGAATTTTAAATTCCAGTTCTGAAAATTCCACTTTCAGAAAGTTGACGTTTTCTTGCCTTAGCCATCTGGTGCTTGCAGCCTGTCTCTGGCTCACATTACTGGGCGTGGGTGACAGTTTGGCTTTGTGTATTCCTCCTAGACAGCTCCACACAATGGGAAGCTTAGGTGTAACTAGATGGGCCATCACTGACAGGATGGGAGGTGGAACCAGCCTCACATGTGAATAGGCTGTGTCCTGTTTACCCCCTGTAGTTAGTATGGAGCCAGGGCAGGGAAGACAGGTCATCTGTGCACTTCAAAGACATGCCTCTAGAAGCTTCACCCACTTCTAAGACACAACTAGGTATACATATTGGCTCTCAGACACCACCTCTTCAGTATACTTCATGGACCTGTGGATACTCTGACAGGAAAAGGGCATGCTGTAATGCTACAAGGACTGCCACTGTGCTGGACTGCTGTGCTGAAGGAACTGCTTCCCTGCTGTGCTGACAGGTACCCTCTTGTCCGGATGAGAAGGACTGGATCTGCATCTCTTGAATCTAGAACCCAGAGTGACTTCAAGTGCTCCGTGACTGGCTGCCTGATCTGAAGCCTCAGTGACCCAACAGGCTTCCAACAACCTTACAGCTGCACCTGGACTCTGCCATCTGTGAGCCTTTCCTGCCAAGTGGTGCCACCACCCTAGTCCTAGAACCTTAGAAGTGGGCTTAGGCGGTCATTCATACCTTGGCGGGCGGCGGTCGCCGCCCGCCTGGCGGGAACCGCCAGAAGACCATACAGCGGTCAAAAGACCGCGGCGGTCATTCTGTCTTTCCCGCTGGGCTGGCGGGCGACCGCCAAAAGGCCGCCCGCCCGCCCAGCGGGAAAGCACCAGCAACGAGGAAGCTGGCTCCGAATGGAGCCGGCGGAGTTGCTGGTGTGCGACGGGTGCAGTTGCACCCGTCGCGATTTTCAGTGTCTGCCAAGCAGACACTGAAAATAAATGTGGGGCCCTGTTAGGGGGCCCCTGCAGTGCCCATGCCAATGGCATGGGCACTGCAGGGGCCCCCAGGGGCCCCACGACACCCGTTCCTGCCAGCCAGGTTCTGGCGGTGAAAACCGCCAGAACCAGGCTGGCGGGAAGGGGGTCGGAATCCCCATGGCGGCGCTGCTTGCAGCGCCGCCGTGGAGGATTCACAGGGGCAGCGGGAAGCCGGCGGGAAACCGCCGGCTTCCCTTTTCTGACCGCGGCTTTACCGCCGCGGTCAGAATAGCCCCAGAAGCACCGCCAGCCTGTTGGCGGTGCTTCCTCCGTCCCCTACCCTGGCGGTCTCGGACCGCCAGGGTAGGAATGACCCCCTTAGTGTTTTTCCAGCCTCTGTGGAGCCAGAGAAACCAACTCAGGGCCTCTTCTGTGCAACCCCGAGCAGAACCAGCACATTTCTGCTGCTGTGCAGATTGGATCCGTCACAAAGGCCCACACTGCAGCTCTTCGGAACTGCTGCATTACCCCAACTGTGCAATACATCCTCGGTGCAAGCCCTCTCATCCCTTGTCGATGGCATCCCGACTATCATGCTGGACTCCACACTGCAGCCTTGCAGCTCTTCAGAATTGACGCATTGCCTGGTTATGCGCTGCATCCTCAATGCCAGACTTCGCATTGCAAGCCCCTTTGGCTGGATCTTTGGTGACGACGCAGGCCATCACATCATCTCAGAACCAAGAAGTGGATCCGCGCAACACTCTGCAAACCATGATTTAAGGTACTTTGTTCAGCTGGCCTAACCAGCTTCCTGTAGGTCGGCCTGAACTTGTAACTTTATCCCTGTCCAGCGCAACCAAATATTCAGAGTTGGAACTTTTGGGCTTTTTGGCACTAATTTCACTGAAATGTTTCAAATTGAATATCTCCAGATCTAATTGGATTTTTGACATTTTGGGTTTTGTTTTATTTATTAATGACCTCTCTATTTTCTTGACTGGATATGGGATCTTTTTTGTGTGGTGTTTCCACTTAAATACTATTTGGAGTTTTGTACAAATACTGTACACATTGCCTCTAAATTAAGGCTGACTGCTTTGTGCCAAGCTAATGGAGGGATGAGCCCAGGTTACTTTAGGGTTGGCTTGTGCCTCACACTGACAAGGATTGTTGTTGCTGCTTGACCAGGGCTCACAACTCAGTCAACCATCAACTCAGTTTATCAGTCACTGTAGCCATACATTGCCCATCCAGGCACTCTGACATCAGATCCTTTTTTTTGCACACTTCAACACAGATCCTTAATGCTCTCCCCTCAGATTATGACAGTGAGTTGTCTCACAAATACTGTATAAATTGTCAAAACACAGTTTACTACCATAATGTATGTACCTCGGAAGGCAGGTTTTAAACTCTTTAGGGATTGTAATGGACAGATGACCTTTTCGGACACCCACAAAATGTGTGTGTGTGGTGTCTGTGGGATGACTCTAGATTGTTTAGTAAGTGCAGTCTCATGCTCTCCAAGGCAATTGAGGAGTGGGAGTCCAAGCGCTTCGTAGCTGCTACTTGTGTGCCAGGACCAGGTCACATTTCAGATCTTCACAATTGAAGTATTCAATGGAAAACGATGTGTATACAAAAAGAAAATGCATGGAGACTTCTGGCTTAAGAGATGACCTCTATCTAACTGTAAGTCTCCTCGACGATGTTGGCCTCCAGAGAAGTCACCTTTGGTGCAGGAGTTGGTGCTGGGAATACATATCAAGGAGCATCCACCAATGTAGTTGCCGATGCTGGCTCCAGGGCTGTTTACATTTCTTCACCCGCACATCCCCTTGGATGCTGCCTCAAGGCAACACAGTTTCCAGCTCCAAATACCAATTCAGCTGTTTCACAAAGGCAGTGAAGGAGCTCATTTGGAGTGCCTGCAAGCCCCATGTAAGGATTTCAGCAGGCAGATTCATTCTTTGTGCTTATCGTCCCCTCTATTATACTTTGATGGTCATCGCACCGTCGGGAAGCTTCTTCAAATTTATTTCTTCAACGACTGACCATCCTCTGACACTGCTACTGGTGCTGATGTTTGCACCATCACCACATTCTTCAATGGCTATGCAACCTCAGTCACGTTCGGTGCCATTGCTGCATTCTGCTGTACCAGGGGCTAAGACTCAGGCACTCCTATAAAGGTCCAGAATGAATGCTCAATGAATATTTGAGGAGAAACGATTTAGAGGAACAAGGTGACAATTCACACTAGTGTTACTGGCATATGCATGAAATCTTTGGGGATCAATGTGATCCATTATATATGGCAGAGACACCCTAGCAGAACACAGTTGACAGCAAGGGTGCAAATCCATATCCATGTCTATCAATCAACACAGCTTACTTTTTAGACTTACAACATACCAGTGCACTGGACACATTTCTAGAGTTGGAGCTGGTCTGCCCTTCAGGTCTTGCCTCCCTGGAGGAGACATTTGTCCATGCTGTTACAAAAGGCTGCAAATATTCTACAGTAGCCTCTTCCGTTGGTGGAAACAAAACCCAGTATACTTAGAGGTCCTACAACCACCTATTAGTGTATCAAAGCCTTTACTATTTTTCAGTGAGGCACTTGTGTACTGGCAAGAGCAACAGGAGAAACCCATGTGCACACTAACAGTACACTAGCTCATTATCAGGCGCAATAGACCAGTGCCTGGATGTCTGCCTTTCTGTCCATTCACTGATCCAGGAGAGTTTAGTTGTACAGTCTTCATGTAAAACATAAAACCCTGGATGTTTTCAGATAGCTCATGTGGATAGGGAGTCGAAGAAGCTGGAGGAACTCTGAAAAAAGGCCTTCTTATCTGGTAGTCTGACTGTCCACTCTCTCAGCGTGACCTGTTTGTTAGGCAGATATATGCATGGCCTGAGACATGACTCAGATAGTGAAACCAATTTATGCACCACCCTAGGGATCACTTTGCGTAGGTGGTTGAGGATGGGCAGAATGCCTCAAGACAAAGAACTGGTCTGAATATAGTGCATTGCGTAGCTAGGGAATTTGATTAATTGGACAACATGCTTGGCTTTGGTCAACTGGCTTCTCTGGGGATGTTCGGAACATGGTAATGGATGTGCTATTTGAAGGAGCAAAGATCTTTGGAGTTATGGTGGACTCTGCTTTGGAGAGTTTAATGCCCTAGGGCGACAGTGTGAGCTTTCGACTTACAGTCCCTATCCAAGGATTCCTGTCTGTTTCTGAAATTGTGGGGGTTCCCAAATTTTCAACTTCTGAGACTCAGTCCCAACAGCCTTCTCTTCAGCAGAACCAGCTTCTCTGACAATACAGGGGCAGAGGCAAGGGAAGATGTTGTCAAGCTCCTCAGTCTTTGTCTTGTACACCCCACCACCACCCAGAAAGCTGCTTTAGCTTAACATTGAAGGAGCATGTGTGGACTGTTGAAGGATACGTACCCTCCTTTTTATAGGCCCGGAAGGACATAACTTTGTTTAAAGGGTATATCCCGTACCCTCTCAGCCCCTTCAGTCAGAGGAACATCTTTGAATACTGTAGTACGAAGTTGCAGCCCTACTGCAGAAAGGAGCAATGGAATTTTTGCCGCAGCAGAAAATTGGACAAGGGGTGCTGTTCCGAGTACTTCCTGGTTTCCCAAGGTGGGCAGTAATTTTCATCTGATCCTCGACCTCTGGCTCTTGACCTTTTCCCTACTCAAGAACTTAAAAGAAGTTGTCCCTGGCTTATGTTCTTCTACTGGTGGGAGCAGTAGGCTGGATAGTGTCGACTTGTATGACACGTATTCCACATTACAATCCTGTGGTCGTAAAGGATGTACCTGTGTTTTATTGTAGAGTCCACTCACTACCAGTTTGCAGGCCTTTGTTTAGACAGACATTGGCTACTCTAGTCTTTGGCAGTGGTCTTGGCTTTCATATTCCAGTACCTGGATGGCTGTCTACTTAAAGCCAGCTTGCAGCAGATGGTGCTGTATCACCTTCAGGCAACAGCATTCCTGCCGTTTCGGTTATTTGCATCAACAAGTCTACATTTGCGCAGAGTCCACTCGGGGCCTCTGTTCATAGGGACTTTCTGGATACAACATTAGAAGTGATGCCTCCAGAAGAGAGGGACAACGTATTTTATTCCTGTTTATTCCCGGTCACCAAAGAAAGTGTGTGTGTGTGTGGGGGCGGCAGGGCGGGACAGCAAGTTTATTATCAATTAAAACCATAAACATTGTAGAACATACGGATAAGACATTGAATAATAAGAACTAAACAATGCAACAAATGGTCAGTCTTCAAATCTTTACAACGTGCAAGTTGAGCTAAAGTGCAAATGTCTTCGTATTTAATATACAAGTGTGGCACCAACCCATGTAATGTGCAAATACACAATGCATGCAACAAATGCTAGTGCACCATCCTATAAAAGGCTAAAAAAACAAACAGCAATCCTAATGTCCAAACTAACTAAATGTCGCAAAAGTAATACATTAAAGGGCCAGATGTAGCAAAGGGTTTGCGCCTCGCAAATGGCGTTTTTCGCCGTTTGCGAGGCGCAAAAGCCCCTCTGCTATGCAGAAATGCATTTTGCGAGTCGGATCCGACTCGCAAAATGCATTTCTGACTCGCAAATAGGAAGGGGTGTTCCCTTCCTATTTGCGACTCGCAATGCTATTCAATTTCATTTGCGACCGCTTTCGCGGTCGCAAATGAAATCGCAGTTACCATCCACTTCAAGTGGATGGTAACCCAGTCGCAAACAGGAAGGGGTCCCCTTCCCCTTTGTGAATGGAAAAAAATATATTTTTTCAGAGCAGGCAGTGGTCCAATGGACCTCTGCCTGCCCTGAAAAAAAACGAAACTAAAGGTTTCGTTTTTTTTTTTCCAAGTGCAGCTCGTTTTCATTTAAGGAATGGGGAATGGGGGGATGGGGAAAAAAAACTGCTTTATTAAAAAGCAGTCACGGACATGGTGGTCTGCTGACCCCTGCAGGCCACCATCCCCGTGACTGCCCATACTCGCAATGGGGTCGCAAACTGCGACCCACCTCATTGATATTAATGAGGTGGGTCTTTGCGACCCCATTGCGAGTTGCAGAAGGTGTCTGAGACACCTTTCTGCATAGCAAATTGCGACTTGCAATTTGCAAGTCGCAATTTGCTTTGTTGCTACATCTGGCCCTAAGTGCTACTATATGGATCTTTGCCCTCATCTGGTCATCGACCAAGTGATTAAATCTAATAGGCCACGGTTCCATCTAACCCCTTGTGACCTACTGTTGTACTTGACTCAACTCTGCTTGTGCAAGCAGCAAGAATGACGCTAAAAGTGCAAGTGTGCTCCTAGATAACATAAGCCTGGCAGAGACATCTATAATGAGCTAGAATGCACAAAGCATTCAGCTGATACTGATATAACCTCACACGAAGAGTTAATGAAAACAGGCACCATATTTAAAACGGCAGGATAGGGAGCTTGCCAAGTTGCAAGACCACCTAGCAACCCACCATAATTAGTCACGCCTAAACAGAATTATGCAAGAAAGCAAATCTACTCAGGGTAGGTAATACTTTACCCTTCTTTACTGCGGCCAATGACTGGAGATTGTGCACCCGGATAGATTTTGATAGCATAGTAAAGGCGTGGTTAAGAGCCTGTGCTTTATTCTTAAACACTTCTCTCTGAGGGGCAAATATAGCTCTTGTGTCTATCTTAACCCCTAAATACACACATTTGTGGATTTTAGCACTCGTTTCTCCATTAAGGTGCCATTTACGTTTGCTTGAAATCTGGTGATTAAGTGGGATAACTTTTGTCTTTTTACTATTTACTTCTAGCCCATTAACCTCTGCATATGAACCAAGGCAGTATAATAGTCTCTGTAGACCTAATCTTCTGAATTGTAAAAAGACTAAAGTAATCAGAAATCTGATAGAGACTTCTAGTTGCAGATTCCTTCCCTTAGAATTTCCCCAGGCGTCAGACTGGATCTGGAGATTTTTTCTTCGGGCAGTACCCTTGCGCGCTGTCAGGTGGTATCAGTCGACTCCGTGTCTGTCGTGGTTGCTGTGATTATGTCTGGGTCAAATATAGGCACTGTCTCGGCAACGTCAGTTCTTTTCTTTCAGCGCCATGCGCTAATCCGGAGAAGAGCTACCTGGTCACTTTTTGACCAACCACAACACTTTTGGTGCATCTAGGATGTCCCCGAAGACCGGGTTTAAGCCTTGTGAGGATTGTCACCAAATGATGTTGGTGACAGAGCCACATCGGGTTTGTATGTGGTGCCTGGAGCACGACCACAACCCGAAGTCGTGCTCCGGGTGCCAAACAATGCACCGTAAGGCTTTGAGGGAGAGGTCCCTAAAGCTCATGGCGGCCCGGCGCTCGACTCTGCTTTATTCCCGTTCTTGTTTGAGGGGAAGGTCTTGAGACCTGCCACGGAACCATCACCACTCGTCATCCTCCATATCATTGGGACATTCGGGTAAGAATAAGAAGTCTAAGAAGGCTAGGCATTCCTCAACTTCACCCCGTCTCTCAGATGACGCAACACAGGAAGAGTGTTGATACTTTAGGCCTCCGTCCGCGGAGCCTGTTTCTGGGTTCGCTCCGCGCCTCCCTGAATTTCCAGGAGCCGGAGAGACCCCTGCCCAACTCAAAGATATTTATGAGGCCGTGCGCCTCATATATGGGCAGTCCGACCCCTCTGCAGCTTCTTCAGGGCCTGGGGGTTTGGAAAGGGGCCCTTTGGGTTCCGCGCCAGCAGCTCTGGCTCCAGCCACTGAGTGTCCCTCTGGATCTGCGTCGGAGCCAGTCGTACCATTGAGACTTGCACCGGCGAAGTCATTGACGCTTCCAATGTTGGTTGGGCCCCCAACCGACATCTACCCGATGCTAAACCCTAACGTTCCGGAGCCAGAACAGCGTCGGTAGACGCAGATTCCGACTTCGACGGAGCCTAGCCACCCCAGGTTGAATTCAGACCCTTTTTACTTTGAGTATGAATATGAGGAAGGATTGGAGGGGTCGCTGGACCCTTATGAATACCAGCAAGATGAGAAGAACATGGACTGGGCTCAGGAATTGGGCGACGCCAGCAGTCTTGATACCTCCCCAGATACTGGCTTGCTGTCTCCTTCTACCATGTCTATGGGGGAGGGAGCTTCTTATTTCATGGTGGTCAGTGGGCAGCTGAGGTCCTTGGCCTTAAGCTGCCTACTGTTGCGGTCAGGACTAATCTCCTGACTGAGGTGCTTCAGCCCAGAGCCTCTGCTTCGGAACCTCTCCTTCCATTTAACAAAGCCCTCAATTATGTCCAACTGGGTACCTAGTCCACCCAGTACAGGGGCTCCTGTAAATAGGACAATCGCTCGATGCCCCGAACGACCCTTAATTCCTGACCCAACACCCCATGCCTGAGAGCTTGGTCATTCAGGCATCCGCGTCATCTGGCGCATTCCCTTCCACTCCCCCAGATAGGGAATCAAAAAGGCTGGATAATCTTGGGAAGAAGATGTTTTCTTCCTCCAATCTGGCTTTGCAGTCGGTGAACACTGCATGCCTTTTGGGCCGTTCTACCCACTCCTTGTGGGACACGGTTGTGCAAGTTTTGCTGCAGATCCCGGAGGAGGCCCATGTGATCGTCTCCCAGGCTGTTGCCGATGGGAGAGATGCGGCCAAGTTCACCATAAAATGTGGACTGGACATGACTGACTCTCTGGGCAGATCGGTTGCGTCGACAGTGACACCATGCCTGCTTAAGAACTTCTGATTTTTTAGGGGCTGTCCAACAGAACCTCATGAACATGCCCTTTGATGGTGCACATCTCTTTGGAGATAAGGCAGACTCTGCACTGGAGAGATTCAAGGACTCCCGGGCTACGGCTAGGTCCCTTGGACTTTCCACTACCCCTCGCCCCTATCAGTCCGCCCTTCGTGGACACGTAAGTGGCTCCCTGTCGCTTCCCCTCCCTAGCCACCGTGCCACGCATGCTGTACAGCCCCTGCGCAGCTGGGGATGTGAAATCCCACGGGCTCGTGGGACAGGGAACCAGAGGTCTGCCCAGTCTACCACCACCCAGGCTGCAGCCTCCAAACCTACCTAGTCCATCCCCCCCACCTCAGACCAGTTGGTGGCAGGATAAGCCATCATCTGCCCGCTGGGAATCCATCACGACAGACAGGTGGGTTTTGCAGATTGTCCGAAGGGGATACTACCTCCCCTTTGAGACTTCCATTCCAGCCTTGCCACCATCATTTGGCCCTCTAACAGAGGATCATTTGGCACTTCTCTGTGACGAAGTTACAGCTCTTTTGGCCATGCGGGGGCCATAGAGAGAGTTCCTACACCAGAAGTATGCTGTTGTTGCTATTCCCGCTACTTTCTGGTGCCCAAGGAGGGCAAGGGCCTGCATCCTATCTCCGACCCTGAGAACCTTCAATCTTTTCCTCAGGAAGGAGAAGTTCAAAATGCTCACCTTGGCTCAGGTCCTTTCTGCCATGTACCCAGGAGACTGGATGGTGATGTTGGACTTGCAAGACGCTTATTTTCATATCCCCGTCTTGCCTACCCACAGACGTTACCTAAGATTCATGGTAGGTCACAAGCACTTTCAGTTTACCGTGCTCCCCTCCGGCCTTACCAGCACCCCTCGGCTGTTCACGAAAATGATGGCGGTGGTCACAGCTCATCTGCGCAGGTCGGGAATTTAAGTCTTTCCCCACCTCGAAGACTGTCTGTTGAAGGCAGACGCCCCAGAAAGTCGTCTCCCGCCTTCAGACTACAGTGACCCTCCTGCATTCGCTGTGGTTCACTTTAAATATGCCGCAGTTACACCTGACTCCCTCTCAGATGCTCCCTTTCATCTGAGCCATTCTGGACCCAGTGCAGTTTCGGGCCTATCCTCCTGATCAGCGAGTCTGGGATATTGGGGCTATGACTCAGATGTTTCAGCCTCTATCCTGGGTTTCAGGGAGAATGACTCGGACGTTGCTGGGCCTCATGGCCTCCTGCATCCTATTAGTACCAAATGCCAGATGGCATATGCGGGCTCTGCAGTGGGACCTGAAGTTCCAGTTGGTGCAACATCAGTGGAATCTCGCTGACATGGTCCAGATCTCGGATGGGACTACAAAAGATCTGCAGTGGTGGCTCTCGAATCAGGATTGGGTCAGCGGCAGATCCCTCTTCCTTCTCCAACCAGATATCAGTCATGACAGATGCATCACTTCTGGGATGGGGCGGCCACATGGGAGAGGCAGATATCAGAGGCTTCTGGTCTCCGGCGCAGTCTGAGCTCCACACCAATCTTTTGGAGCTCCGGGCGATTTGACTTGCATTGAAAGCATTCCATCCCTCTCTCAAAGGGGAAAGTGGTGCAGGTGTTTACCGACAACACCACCGCCATGTGGTGCTGCATCAGGGCGGAGTGGGGTTGTGGACCCGTCATCACGAGGCTCTTCGCCTTTGGACAAGACTGGAACATCAGGGCATTTCGCTGGTGGTTCATCATACGGAGGGCTCCCTGAACGCTGGAGCAGATGAACTCAGCCATCAATGCATAGTCGCTCACGAATGGTGTCTCCATCCGGAGGTGGCGCAAGGTCTTTCTCAACAGTGGGGAGAGCCTTGGTTAGATCTGTCCACCTCCGCAGAGAACGTGCAATGTCTGCAGTTTTGCGCTTTGGAGTTTCCAAGGCTGTTCTCGCTCGGTGACACCTTTTCACGAGTGGAGCTCAGGCCTCCTGTACGCTTTTCCACCAATACCACTTCTGCCCAGAGTTCTCAAGAAGATCAAGAATGACCGGGCCCAAGTCATCGTTGTGGCTCACGTCTGGGCATGAAGAGTTTGGTACCCAGATCTACTTGAGCATGGCCACGTACCTCGAATCAGACAGCCTCTTTGGGAGGATCTTCTGGCGCAGCAGCAGGGGACAGGTCTTCACCTGAACCTGTCCAGCCTCTACCTTTTTCCATGGAGATTGAGCGGTGGCAGTTGATGGCTTTTAACCTTCCGCCCAAAGTCTGTGATGTTATCTTGGCAGCCAGGCTTCCCTCCACCAAAACGGTATATGCCAGTTGGCACAAATTTGTGGCATGGTGCACGGACAGGTCAGTTGATCCTCTCTCTGCCCCTCTTTCTGAGGTTCTCTTATTCATTATGTCACCAGCCCATCAAGGTTCTGCTTTGGGCACACTTAAAGGCTACTTATCAGCTATCTCGGCTTTTCTTAGATTGCAAGATCAACCTTCTCTTTTCAAATCCCCTATTGTAAGTAGATTACTTAAAGGTCTATCCCACTTGTATCCTCCCAATCCGTTTATAATGCCTTAGTGGGATCTCAATATTGTCCTCACTTATTTGATGTGTGCTCCCTTTGAGCCATTACACAATTGTCCCTTGCAGCTCCTTACCCTCAAGACTGTCTTCCTGGTGGCTATCACTTCTGCTCCCAGAGTGAGCTCCAGTCTCATTCTTCCCAGCCTCCATTCATGTCTGTACATCCTGACAATGTAGTGATACGTATAACGGCCTCCTTTCTTCCCAAGGTTGTCACACCTTTTCATGTAAGCCAATCCATCACTCTGCCTACTTTTTACGCACCCCCATGTCCTTCTCATGAGGAGGAGAGACTCCACCATCTGGATCCAAAAAGAATGTTGGTGGGCTATCTTAATCGCACTGAAGATTTCTGGGTGGACGATCAACCCTTTGTTGGGTATACGGGTGTGAAGAAAGGGAAGGCGGTGCAGAAGCATACCATCTCACAATGGGTGCTTCTCTGCATCAAAATGTACTACGCTTTGGAGAAGAAGCAACCTCCAGAGGTTTTTAGGTGCTCAGTCAACCAGAGCAATTGCTGCTACCACAGTGTTAGCACGCAGAGTTCCTGTCCTGGACATTTGCCAGGCAGCAATGTAGGCATCATTGCACACATTTACTAAACATTACTGCCTGGACAGTAAGGTCCGCATAGACGGCTACTTTGGTAGTTCGGTCCTGCAGGACTTTTTAGTATGATAATGGTTTTCAGCTCACCTCAGAGGATGGCATTGCTTCGGTATCTATTCTAAGGTAAGGAATCTGCAACTAGAAGACTCTATCAGATGAACAAGTTACTTACCTTCGGTAATGATTTATCTGGTAGAGACATATTCTAGTTGCATATTCCTTACTGACCCACGCATCCTCCCCGCTTGCGAACTGATTTCTAGGGACAGGGATTCCCCTTTAAGGGCCTTAGCTCTGGCACACAATTTCAGTGTTCTTCATGGCTCTGCGCTTTGGCGTGGGAAGTCGTGAAAATAAACTGATGTCACCGATCCAAGGCGGCAACTATTGTTGACCCCGATGTCATCACGGCGACCACGACGCCAACGACTGACGTGGAGTCGACTGACGCCACCTGACGGCACGCAAGGGTACTGCTCGAAGAAAAAATCTCCGGAACCAGTCTGATGCCTAGGGAAATTCTAAGGCAAGGAATCTGCAACTAGAATAAATAAACCGTCTCTACCAGATAAATCATTACCAAAGGTAAGTAACTTGTTCTTCAGGATACTGGCAATCTGGATTATTCAGATACAAGGGTCTGGACTCTGATTTCCCTATAATTAAACCACACTTTACAACAGAAAAAAATAAACAGATCTTCAGCATGAACTAACATCAAATCAACACACCAATAATTCACACTAGAAACATTGCCCAGTGTGATTCAAGAATTACCCAGGAATGATCATGAACTGGAATTATCATGTACAAGGATTTAACAGAGAGAAAATAACTGGGTTAATCACAACAAAACTACTTCAAATTCTTCAGTAGTTCAAGAGTCTCAAGAGTTCAAGTTTCATATGCAAGTATCCAAATGGCTATCAGGTTTAAGTTCTCAATTGTCCCAAGTCTTTAGAATACCAACATCAGATTGTGATCGAAACAACACAGATTGAAAACCAACTATGAGCACAAGATCAAGGAAGGCCCAGCTATTTCAAGAAATATGACTTTTCTCTACTCTCTTTTCAGTCACAAGATTGATCCAAATGTTATTGCTGGCTTTAGAGAAGTTTGATTAATTGGTGTTGATCAAGATCCCAAATTAAACAGAAAAACTTGTTACCTTATTTGGGATGACTCGTATTTTTTTGCCACAGCAAGAAAGCGCGATGCAAGAGATGAATTGCAAGCTTGCCCGCCTTTTACAGGATCTGTGGTAACTGTGAAGAAGCTCAGAAATACTAGGTCGGAACTCAGGAAGCACATTGCTGTGAGGAGAAGACGGTCGCTGTGAAGGTATGGATGCTGCTGCGAAGAGGACTGCTGCTGTGAAGGGAAAGCTGCTGAAGGCTGGAGACAGGTAAGCATCACTACCAAGTTAAACTAGGCTAAATAGGATTTAGTCTGAAATACCAGCTTTTATAGCCGGCCTGAACCAGGTGCAAGGAAACACATGGGGAAAACACAGTAACTTGTCATTATTGTAATTACACGTTTCTCAACTGTCTTTTTTCCACTAGGAGGATCAATTAAAGAACTGTCAGTTGTCGACAGTTGACATGAGCTTCCTGGATTACCTGAGTGAGGCCCAGGTGTTCAGCAGTTATCTTGAAAACATACATTGGTCTAGATCTGCTTTAAACATTGCCATTATGTTAAAAACTGAGTTTCCAAGTTACTCAGGGCTTCAAAGGCATAATATGATTCAAATTGGTACTGTGGTGAAAAGAATATAACATCTCTGATATCAGTCATAAGGGGGATTAAGGCATGATTAGCCTTGCTCACAGCTGGGACCATGACACAAGGCATGGGACACCACAGCATCCAATTCCGTGAAGAGATCTGCAATGTATAAGTTGTAGAGAAGGGGTGCCAAAATGCAACTTTGTTTCAATCCAGTAGACGTTGTCACTTCCCTTGATAAGTGGGTTTCATCCCCAATTTTTATCTTGATCCATGTATCTGGAAATAACAGGATAATGGCCTTCAAGATATTGGATGAAATACCCCATTGCTGCGGTTCTGCCCATAGTCTGCCACGTGGTATGCAGTCAATCCTTGCCTTGAAGTCAACAAAACACATATAGAGATGGGTCCCTTGGGCTTTTGCTCTACGAAGGGTCAGCTGCACTGCCAGAAGATTAGTTAAAGTACCCTGGCTCTTTGTAAATCCAGTTTTATTAAATGGGAGCCTTCTAGTATCTAAAACCTATGCTTCCAGGTCGTTAAGTATTAATGTAGAAAAATATTTAAGATCAGCCTCCAAATGTGTGATTAAGCAATAGTTGCTTAATGAAGATGGAGGGGTCCCTCCCTTGAAGATGGGATGGATCATCGAGCCTTTCTAGCTTTCAGGAATAACTCTTTTTCTCTAAAAGAAATTTAAACATCACTGCCAGAAAGGTTGCCCATCTCGAAGTTGCATGTTTGAAAAGCGCTTGCGGTATCCCATTGGTACCTGGAGCACAGTCAAACCTAGAATTTTTTATGATCTTTAATGTCTATGCAGGTATATATTCGAAATGGGCCAACAAGGCAATTACCCAATTGTCCCTCTGGGACCTTTGTGGGCCAACTGCATCATGGGTGCTTTTTCTAAAGTTCCAGACTTTTTCTGAATCATTTGACTTTGAGGAGTGCAGCATTTGAGCACACAATGATTCCTGTTTAGATCTTTTAAAAGCCCATATTTCTCTTTTTAGCAATCTCCTCTCACTACACAGAATGTTTAATATGTTCTTATCCTCTGGAGTCCATTGTAATTGTTTGAGAAGTTTGGCTGCGTTGGCTCTGCTCAAATGTAGGGATCATGGCATTACTGTTCCTTTACCACACCCAAGGAGAGCTCCCCTATTTGCTCCACCGGGAGGGAGTTTACTTGTCAATTCCGCTACAAAACTCTCCCATACTGATTATCAAGTCAGGGCCTTCTGTGCCATATTCTCGAAAATAACCACAGTGTCCTTTGCCTGATCCATGATCATACTTGAATTCCAGTTTAAACGCTTTGGATTTTCAGTGCCAATATCTCCAGGCAAAGCTGTTACCACTGCATGTTTTGACATGGGAGTTCATACCATATTTACCTGTGGATGGTGATGGAATATTGTAAAGTCCTGCACATGTTTATATAGTTTGTAGTTCACCAGCATGTAATCTAAAAAGGAAACAGATGAGTCTGATTCCCTTGTCCATACTGGAGGGATGCCTTCTGCCGTCTGGCCGTTTAATGCAAGCAGGCCAACTAACTTGCATTCCCCAATTAGCTTTTCACAGTCTTGTCTTCTCGATTGTATACTGGCATGTTTTGAACAGGAAGAGGTCCCACAACTTCTGCATGCTCCTTATTTGGGTGATGAAATAGGTTAAGGTTAAAATCTCCTGTGACCAACCAGTGTGAGGGGTGGTATGTTTTCTGTAGAAGAGACATATATGCAGCAAGCTTGTCTGTGATTCCCGTCTTTCTCTTAGGGATAACAACCACATTTACAAAGACCAAGGCTTCATGTGTATGCTTAGATCATCCATCCATGTGCAAAGCCAAGAAACAGGGCTTATCCGTGGGAAGTTCTGTAACCTCTGCCGATAGAGCAGTGTTAATGTAGATCGACAAGCCACCCTTCGCTCTCCCAAAGGAACCGCTTTTTTCCATACAACTTTCAAAATTTTACATCTCCAATTAAGGGTGTGTTAACTTGGGTCCAGGTCTCCTGAATGATGATTATATCATAAGAGCCTAGATATTCTGCGACTGCAGGATCTTTAATTGTTGTCTGTAGATCCCCTATGTACCAGGAGCAAATAGATATACCACCCCACTCAGGGGCTGGTCCACATTTTAATTTTTACAGATTGCTGCCTGAGAAAGGGCTGAGGGCAACTAACTCCACCTCTTTTGGGGTTAATGCTTAATTCAAATTCTTCACTGCTCAGGGAGTCCCTCTCCTCTATTTGGATTGTGATGTTTGACTGTCCTGGAGTGCCTATGTTATGGCCCACAGTAGCATATCTTCCAGTCGTCCCTCTTAATATGGATCAAGTGGTATCTGAGCTCTTATCCGTATGTTGCTCTCTAAAAATGGATGAGGATATCTGTCTCCCTGGTAGGCTATCACTTCTATACCCCAAACATTTTCCTCTCTAAAAACTGGCCAGGAATATCTGTAGTGGAGAAAGTGACTAGTAGTATCTGAGTGCTGCCTCCTTCTTGCCGGTAAGAATTCAATGGCAAGGATATCATCTGAAACTACATGATCTAGGCCCGGGAGTACCTTTATTGGTTTCAAAATGCTTGACTGGTTTAAAATGTCCTGTGATCCCAAGATTCAAATTCAGGGATCCATAATAACATCTATCCCTGATTCATATATTCCATTGATGGATATTTACGGTCAGTCAATCTTAAGTGACTACAAGGCAGTTTGTAATCCAATGTGTCTAACAGCAGCTTTGTAGCAGTCCCTTCCTGCCACTTGACTCCAGCTTGCTGTTCCTCCTTGCCCAGGAAGGCCCCCTCTTACTTCCTCAGGGGGTTTGGCCACAGGTGGGTGTGACCATGGCTCCAGGAAGTCCTGTTTTACTGGAACTAAGGTTTGAGGCACTTCTTCCTTAAAGTCACCAGCCTGATGACCGCCCTGATACCCAGGTCCCACCAGTGCCACTGCAGTTAATTGCAGCCCTATCTCCAGCATTGGCTTATCCATTAATACTAGAGTTTGAGTTATTTCATCCTTGTGGCTTCTGGCCTGACGGCATTCTTTATGAGCATCTTTAGCTTTATCTTGGCCAGGCACCCCTATCACAAATAGAGGATCACCTAAACTTACTGGGGCCTGTTTGATAGTGTTAACAATGGCCTCCTCATCTAGCGATCGTTGCCCTATTGTTAGGTCAAGCACAGAACCGAGCAACATGGCCGCAGACGTGGAATCAGCCAGCTGAAGGCCAATTCCTGAAGTATCCTCCACTTCATCCCCTTTATCTTCATGTGTTGAGGAGGATGGCGCTTTTATGTGATCTACACGTCTCAGGCAGACCTTATTTCTAACCTTCCTTGCACGTTTCAGCTCCATTTTAGTCATGTGGATTGATGCTTAAGTTCTTTCCTGAGGTGGGCTGTGCATTTGTACTACCTCCCAGTGCACATCAGCAATACTTTTTTGATCAACATTGAATTCCTCCCTGCCCTAATCCTACCTCCACTTCTCTGCTTCAGCCAAAGAGGGCCCTGTTCTTCCAGCCAGCTCCTCCCATTTGCCTGATTGCATGCTATTAATGCTTCCATCCAGCATGGTGGTTAAGGGTTCCATAATTTGAGCACCCCCTGCAGCAAGGCCGATTTTGACTTCTCCCAAAATTAAGATGATTTGTTCGACCCTTGAAATCAAGGAGTTTAATTTTTAAAGTTTATCATCAATTCCAAAGATGAAGACTGCCACAGTGTTGAGAAGATCCACCTGAATGTCTATTTTATTTGTATGATGTCTAAAGGCCATGACTGTCACTTCCATTGAGTTCAAGATTGCTGCCCACATGTTGTTTGTGCCCACAGTTGTTTGTGCCCACAGTTGTTTGTGTAACCATCTTGTGATCATGTTTAATTTGAGTAGTTTGCCATCTGGAGCGAACTGCCCAAACGTTTGCTGGCAGAGCAGGCTCCCCATGTTGTTACCATTACTCCATTACTCTCCCCCGGTATAAGCAAGGGGCCCAGCTCCTCTGCTCTGCTGGCCTTAAATTCTGGAAAAGGATGGTACATATACTGAGCACTATTTGGGCTATCATCATCAATCTCTTGTTGTTGGTCAAGATTGATCACACAGGGAAACTGAAACACCAACAATACCTGGTCTACCTAATTCGGGAGAGTCAATCTCCACAAGACAGACTTTAATGTAGATGTTTTTTTAAAATCATAATTGCTGGTGATAAGGGAATGCAGATCAAAGTCTCCCCTTTAGTTTTGTTAATCTTGTCACCCAAGAGATTGGAGGCTGGTTGTGAGGGAGGACTAGGAACAGTTTCACCATCTGTTCCTTCTTGCTGATCGTGAAATCCCTTTGCTACAGTCTTGCCCCCCTGATCATTAAAGCTTGAAAAAAAGTCAGTCATCTTAAGGGCTTTGTGTAACGGATTCATTTCCCCAAAAAGGATGGTGGTATAAGACTTATTTTGAATCTACATTTTCTGAACCTGTTCATCTAACGAGACCTGTTCAAAATGTTCCTGAGCCAGGTGCTGTTTGCCTTCAGCTCAACAGAGTGGTTGCTGACTCTTGGTCTCCAGAACACCTATTTTCATCTTCCATTCCTCTACGCTCACAAGTGTTACTTGAGATTTATGGTGAGGTCCCAATATTGTCTCATTGCAGTACTTTCATATGGATTGAAGATAGCCGAACGTGTCTTGACGAAGATGTTGGGAGTTGTGCCAGCTTCATTGCAGAGGTCTGGAGTTCCTGTATTTCTGTACATGAACAAAAGGCTGATGAAGGTTGAGTCTACAAATTTGGTCAAAGAACATCAACAGCAGACTGTGGCTCTTTTTCACAACCTTTGCTTTTCTGTGAACCTTCAGAAGTCCCACCTCACTCCTATACAAAAACTAACTTTTAATTCATTTTGCACGCACACAGATTTCAATCAACCATCTGCACAGGATGCAACGTCACTAAATTTCCTGTCCTACATCTGTAGAGGAAGTGACTTCACTGGTTTCCTGCTAAAACTGTAGAAGCAAAGCAAGAGGATTTTTCCATCATCCATCTGCAAAGGAAGATACGTCACTGGATGGTCAATCATCTATCTGCACAGGAAGTAACATCGCAGATTTACATCATCCATTTGCCAAGGAAGTGACATTACTGGATTTACCATCATCCTTCTGCACAGACATTGCTCCTTCCCTCTCCCAGGAACTAGTTGATGGTGGCTGCAGTGGGTGTGCCCTGGTCCTCCCACTGCTACCCTTAGTGCCCTCAACCCTTGCTGCTGCTCAACAAACTGCTCCTTCACAACACAACACATAACGGGCATTCTCCTACTTTTCCTGAAGGTTTTCATGCACTTAACTACACCTTACACTCACTAGCAGCACCCAACATCCCACTCTCTCACACTCACACAGTCCTACAATCATTCACACGACACTCCGCACTTGCATGCATGCATGCTCCTCAACACCCACTTACTCACCAAACACACCACAGAGATCTGGGGCCTACTGCATGACAACTCCCCGGGACCCCTTTCCTCATGCAAACTTGTTTGAACCCTGCATCAGGACCTGATATTGCCAGAATCAACCCCCCTTGTCCCCCCAGCCTCAAAGTTGCCAGGCAAACAGACGTCACAAGCACGAAGGCAGAATCCCCATTATCCACAAGAACACCATTGGCTGCACCACCTCCACGGGTATGCATCCTTTAACATGGAACACCTGCCATTAAAGCTCCATGTTACAGCCAACTTCACCATAAGCAGCACTTTCATTTACAGACCATCTGGACCATGCACCAAATTTACTGACACCATCATGGAATTTGTCGCACCACTCGCCTTCGACGCTAGCAATAACATCCTACTCAGAGGCCTGAACTTCCTTCTGGAAGACTACGGCAACTCCAACTCAAAAGCACTCATTGAAGACCATGGAAACATGGGCCTTACCCAGTGAGTAAAGGGGCCTACCCATGTCACCGGACACCCCCGGGACCCTATGTTCACCACCTTTGACAGCACCCACTGACCTGAACACAGCAACAGCCTCTTGAAAGACATCAAGAATTTCAACAATTGGATCACCTCCTGCACCAACTCACTGCCCCCCTCAAACACACCAAGATATAGATCCCAGGCCAGTTGGTAGGCAGAGGAGTTCAGGCTAATGAAACTCCACTGTAAAAATCTGGACTGCAAATGGACAATGAGCCAGGAGGGTACAGACAGAAGCAAGTTCAAATCCGACCTGAGACGCTATCATAAAATGATCCAGACCACCAAACACGCCATTCTGGCAGATACATCAAAGCCAGCACCTACAGAAGTAAATACATCTTTGCCAATGTGAAGGAGGTCACCTCACCAGTGGTCGTCTACAGCTCTATCACCTCCTCTTAGGACCTCTTCAACACTATCTCTCAATTCTTAAGCAAAAAAAATCACTGCTGTTTATAGCAACTTTAATCCGCAACCAGACCTGACAAACCTCGCCAAACACCTAATCTTATCCAAAGAACCAATGCTAATCATATTGCCTATCCTCACTCCGGAAGAAACCGCTGGCCACCATGAAGTCAATTCCCTCAGGGTCCCCCTCAGACTCCTGCCCCTACCATGCCTACTCCAGAGGACTGCAGCCCATCAGCACACTGCGCGCACCCATTCTGAATGCCTCCACCTCTTCTGCGACCCTCCCATATGCTTGGACATATAAAACTGCCTTTCCACTGCTGAAGAAACCTTAAAACACTTTCTAACTACAGACGGATTTCCCTGCTACCATTACCAGCTAAGGCCCGACAGAAAATCCTCAACAGCTACTTCACCGGAAACCTTAACGACCATCAACTCCTCAACATCACTCTGGGGGTTATTATAACTTTGGAGGAGGTGTTAATCCGTCCCAAAAGTGACGGTAAAGTGACGGATATACCACCAGCCATATTACGAGTCCATTATATCCTATGGAACTCGTAATACGGCTGGTGGTCTATCCGTCACTTTAACGTCACTTTTGGGACGGATTAACACCTCCTCCAAAGTTGTAATAACCCCCTCAGTCTGGTTTCAGATTTAACCACAGCAGGGAAACTGCTCATGACCGCCACTGACCACATTTACAGGACTCTGGACAGGTGAGACACTGTGACCCTCATCCTCCTGGACCTCTCCATAGCATTTGACATGGTCTTCTACCCCATCCTTATCCAAGACCTACACAAAATCAGAATCCAAGGGGACACACTGTGGAGGATCTGTTCTTTCATTACTGGAAGACCCAGTCAGTCACTCTTGCACTGTACATGTCAGATGCCAGCAATATCATCTGCAGAGTTCTGCAATGATCCTTCCTGAGCTCAACCCTCCTCAATGCATACCTGATTCCTCTAACCAAATTCATCCATTCTCACAATGTCAGCATCCTTTCCTGTACTGACAACATGCAACTCATTCTCTCTTTCAAGGGCAAGACACCCAGTACCCGGATTAAGTTCAATGCCTGCATGACTGAAATCGCCTACAGGATGAAGAGCGACTATCTAAACCTGAACACTGACAAGACAGAAATAGTGATCTTCAGAACATCAGTTCACCTTAGGGCTCCACTTGGTGGCCAACTGAGCTAGGACTGACACCCACCCACACTAAGAACCTCTGGATTGTCATCACCAGCAAACTCACCATGATTGCCCAAGTCAACGCCATCAATGCCTCATCCTTCCATACCATGTAGATGCTGAGGAAGATATTCAAATGGCTCCCAATCAGCACCCTGTAAACTGTTGCACATGCCCTGGTTACAAGTAAGCTGGATTGCGAGAAAATCTATCCCGAGACCAACACAGAACTCACAAGAAGGCTGCAGATTATTGGACACTTGGCAGCCAAGATCACTCTCAACCTCCCATGCTGCACTTCCACTACACAACACCTGAAGTAGCTCCACTGGCACAATTCAAACTCCTCACTCACACTTTTAAGGCACTACGTAGCACTGGCCCAGCATACCTTAACAATTGCATCTACTTTCACAAACCTTCCAGACACCTTCACTCGTCTGAACTCTTACTTGCACATATCCCATGCATACAGTAAACCAGATCAATCTGTTGCGCCTTCTCCAACATCATACATAAAGCATGGATTGACGTGGCAGTACACATAAGAAGCACCTCCTCACTTCTTAAACTCTGCAACAAGCTGAAGACCTGGCTTTTTGGGTAGTCCCATTAGGTCCTAGGTTTGGCTAGACTCACATCTATTCAGCACCAGGATAGCCTCCCAGGTGGTAGTGCGCATCTCAAATCTGCATAGCAGCAGAGATTGAGCAGTGATAACTAGAGCGTTTTTGTATTGCTGTTGAGGTTTCAGCCTTCATCTTGGCAGTCAGAGCATCGTTCTTCTAAATCCATCTGCACAGGCACTGGAACAAATTTGTACAGTGATGAGAGTTGAAAGCCTTGTATGTGTTTACATGTGGCTTGTCAGAGTAAACCTTAAGATGCCAGACCCTTGTGCAGCAGGGTCCGATTGTGGCAGCTGTTAAAGACCATCTAGGCACTCTCTGCATCTAGGAACCCTCATGATAAGCCTTCTGTTGTAAATAAAGATGGATTCTTTGTAGATTAGAAGATGCTGGTTTATTCAGCTTAGTTACAGGTAAAGCCCAACCAGGAGCAGCATCCTTGCTGCTCAGCCCATTCTCACCAACTGACCATTCACACCAACCAGGCACTCATCAACATTCCGTGAACTCACACACACACTGGCTGAGCAGCAGAGAACTGGTAACTAAGGAGAGAATGCATAGCAACAAGTCAAGTCACAACACATCTCCTCTCCTTAGAGAAAACCAATGAAAGAAATAACATCGTCCTTTAACATAAGGAACAATAGATGGTAGTACAAATTGAAACTGGAAATTACCAGGACTAAAGAAGGAAATAAATGATCAACAGTCCTAAAATATCAGATACAGTAATAATCACATAATGCAATTCAGTTACACTCACCCCCTTCTGCACATACTATAACATGGAGGTGCAACATACTCATCAATACAACTCCACACTCACCCCCTTCTGCAACACACTATAGCAGGTGGTGCAACCACTCATTAACATAACACACATCAACGCAACACTAGGGTGCAAAACCCTGCAAAGCAACACCAGGATACTCAACTCTGCAATGAAACACTAGGAAACTCAACCATGCAATGCAACATTTGGGTACTCAATCCTGCAACGCAACACTAGTGTACACAATCCTGCAATGCAATACTAGGGTACACGACCCTGCAGAACATACTAGGTTAGTCAACCCTGCAATGCACACTAGGGTAACCAACCCTGCAATGCAACACTAAGGTACATGACCCTGCAATACAACATTAATTCGGATTAAAGCACTTAGATAGATATTGTGCATTCTAATAAGTTACACATGCAGCAAATCCACGTAGGCAGCAAATTCAGCATGGCAAAGGGGACAATACTCCCAGAGAGTAAAATCAGCGTGGTCACACTTACACTAACATATTGAGGATTCTAAAAATATACACACGCAGCTGATCCAGACTTGCATTAAACAAAATACACTTTGGGAGAAAATAAAACACAGCAGCAAATTAAGAACAGTACACAGAGGTGAACTGGCATGACATTATAAACACATTATAGATAGCACAGAATTATGTCCAGCAGTAACACTTAATGTCCCCGGTGAGCGACCTCTCACCCGAAACCTCTCTCCACTCTTTAACTCTTGGACGCTTATCGATTCTCAGGAACACTTAGAACTTTCCCAATGTATGCATCACCTTTCCTGTTGAAAATCTGCACACAAGTTTGTACTCTACGATCATGTAGTTTACACTGGACAGTTAGCTATATACTTGTGAGTACATTGAAAACAAACGTCAATTTTTTAAGTAAGAAATTTCTCACTGTCAAGTTTTCTGCTAATCGATGATAATGGACACACAGTCCCAAAGTATTCCCATCACCCCGAACTCCTTTCTTATGGAACAGTGACTAGACAGCTGCAAACCTTGATGAACTGATGACAGGTGCTAGGCGATTAAAAGTAATCTTTATAGGCCGCAGTAGGACTTTGAAAACATCCCAATAGAGGAATATGGCCGCAGATGCATCACAGCATTTCCTAAGGTAAATTGAGCTTGTCTTGCCAGAGTGGTGTGCCTCATTTAATGCTGGTTTCGATGGGTGATTGCTCCCAGATGCTGCATGACCTCTACCGCGCACTCCGTAGTGCGAGTATGCCTTAAGGAGATGCTGGCCGTTACATGCAGCTCGAGCCTCAATGACCATTAAAGTCCTCCTTAATTCAATAGCACGCAGCTTAATTACACGTGCAGGTTAAGTGCATTTCTTGAAAAATAACCCTCCCACAACAACATGAGCTCTCACCATAATGAGGTTAAATCTTTCCCATACACACCATCACTGTGATGATTTATCATATGCTGGCTCCATGCTGGTTCAGTGCTGGTTCATACTCACTGGGTATGCCAATAAAGCTACACTTTAGTTCCTCAAGTGTTTGATGCCCATTAACTGCTCATCAGAAATGCTACATTCTTTGTTAATCTGCGCTGCCGGTTCACACCCCACTGGCATGTCTTGCCAAAGCAATGAAATGTGGTATATGCCAACTCCAACCATGTTGACACTAAAGTCACAATAAATCAGAATATACTTTTAAAATTAAGTCTGTCAAGTATCCAAGACTTCTGTTAGCTGCAAGCTGTCTGATGAGAAAGACACTGGTGGGGCTTCTATGGTGTTTTTCTTCATGTCCTTTTCTCTTAATCTCCTTTTTAGTTTCTTCTGTAGGTGCAGTTTCTCATCAATTTACTCCCACGCATAGATCCTTTCTCCAGTTATTGCCAGTGTTGTAAATAATGATGGATCCCTTGCAGATTATAAGATGCAAGTTTATTCAGCTTAGTTAAAGTTACAGATAATGCATCACCAGGAGCAGCATCCTTGCTGCTCAGCCCACTTTCACTAACTGACCATTCACACCAACCAGGTACTCATCAACATATACACACACACATGTGCTCAGAAACGAAAAGGTAGTAAATGGCAAAACGCCACACTTCCGAATGGTGTCCACAGTAGTAACTTTATAATAGCAGTACAAAACAGTTAGGTGCACATGGTCGGGTGCCCTACTACCCGAAGGCACAAGAATAGTGCATACAAGTATACACAGCATATAATGAACAAATATGACCACAGCACTCAAAAAGTAAGAAATAAGAGAGTACAGGTACAAGCCTGCGTGTAGCAAATTTGTTAATTAAATGTTCAGTACTCTTCTTGGTGTTCCAGACAGTTGTTTATTTGGATCAATTCTCGTACATCCAGAAATACAGTCAAACAGGCACAGCCAACACGTGTTTCATCACAACAGTGACTTCATCAAGGCTGTAAGGAATATATAATACCAAGTTTTAACTATATACATTGATACTGGAACGGTAGACATGAAGGCAAAGGGCAAACCGGTGTGTATATAGACAAGGCTAACGTGACCGTGTGTAAAATCTTGAGATATTAATAGGTGTCAAGTAGTAGTGGAACTTCGTCCTATGGTGAGAAAGAGTGGAGACTGAAAGAGCAGATGATGAACTGTGAGTGTATATTAACTATATTAATTTTAATATGAACGAGACAAAATGTATTAACCACAAACAATCACAATAAGAAGTGTCTCCCAAGAGTTCTTTAAGCCAATCGAGTAAAAATAGTCAAGGCAGAGTAGATTATTGGAAAAGTCTGCCTCGACTGGTAGTGTGTGGAGGGAATATCCAAAAGAGGCGAGGCATGGTAGCACCGAGGGGACTAGAAAGAGAAAGAGAGGAGAGGAGAGGGAGGGAAGAAAGATTATATAAGGAGGGAGGTGAACAACTCTGTGGTTACAAACCCCGTAGAAGGGTATAAATAGTTATGCGTCACAAAGGGTAAGGCTACCTGTGACCTTAAATGGTGAAAGAGGAAGTCCGTTCTTGTGTGTCGATCCAAACAGTATGGTGACTCTAGGTTAAGGTAGTAATGACCAAGAAAATTGGTAAGTCTGTCTCAGGCAAACGACGGTTCGGAGGACCTTGGTAAGTCCTAGAAAATAAAGCGAAGGCACGATGCTGAGGCATGCCGAGAGAGCGTATTTTGTAAAGTGCAGCGAGGGTGGTTTAAAGTATAAGAGAATATACGTGAAGTGAATGAAACATACCCAGCAGGCGGTAGTCTGCCAAAATCCAAGAACCCTCGAGTAATAATGACTTTGAATAAGTAAAACAATAGGAACTACTGAGGGACGCTTTGGAGATTATACAATCAGGTGGATAATATTGTTCCAACCATGAGTAGTGTTAATGCAAAATATAGAGTAGACCGTGAGTTAAGTAAAGTAATGGTGTAAGTGAGCACTACATTTGTGCATTGTCACTGGTAGTAATAGCTGTCCAGACCAAGTTAAATAGAAGGTGTCGACTAATTACTTATTGGGACTATATTGGAACATGTATAAGATACGGTATAAATATATAAGGTAATGCAGTCATCTGAGAGAATAACTTGTCAAGGACTGAAATGTATCTAAAGAGAGGAACCCGAGCCAAAGCAGTTAGCGCTTGTCAAGGGTAAATACGTTTCGGGCTAAGACATGGCTTATATAGCCAAAATGTCCGCTAAATTAAGTGGCCAATTGGCCATAACTCACTGAAAGGAGGTGTGCAGGAGCTCGTCGTTATGTTAGAAATGAACCTAGTTTATAGAAACTAGCTAGCGATTTAAATAGTAATGGGTGTCCTATGCGACACGAAAGGACTAGGAGGCAGTATGCATCTGGAATACGGGGCCGGATAGGTTTAGACTGCGGCCATATTGGAAGGGAAAAAAGAAGAAGAAAAGGAACAACATCGGAACAAGATGGAGTAAGTAAAAACAAAGCCCAGGACTAAGGAGCAATACGTGTGCATGAATGTTTATTTAAATTTTTTTATTATTTTATTTCAAATCATCAGGAACAAGCCAGAGGAGAATCCTATGCAACTCAAGATGTATGTGTGAATAAGTAATCGTAATCATAAGTAAAAACAAAGCCCAGGGCTAAGGAGCAATACGTATGTATAATTTTTTTTATATAGTTCAAATCATCAGGAAAAAGCCAGAGGAGAATCCTATGCAACTCAAGATATATGTGTGAATAAGTAATTGTAATAAATGTGTGTTTTGGGGGGAAAGAGGGAAAAGCTGTCAAAGAACGTAGTTTGGTAAGAGTAAGAGAAAAACCAAGCAGTGTTAGTCAAGAGAAGACCTTACGAAGAAGGAAGTAGAGCAATGAAAAAACACAAGGTTGAAAAATAAAGTAAAAGTATGAACGGTGTAGTGATCCCAATACAAAGAGAGAGAGGTAGTGTCACGAAGCTCTCCCATTCATCGCTATGTATCACATAAAGTTGGGAAACAATTAGCAACAGTGAAGAGGAGACGTCACAGTTTATAAGCATTGTCTCATACAGGCAAAAATCAGCATAGTTACATAGTTAGACATCTCTCACAGAGAAGAGAAAGACTAAAAAAATAAAATTAAAATTAAATTGCATACAATACATAAATAAAATTGAGTCAAACCAGAACCCATTATGTCACATGAGTGGTAACCGTAGATGTTGGATTCTACCAATGTATACATTGCAGTAAGTTAAATACACAATACAAGGTTGATATAATGTATAACTGGTTACATATCACTGTCAGGGAGGTCAACATAAAAAACATTAATAGGAATCTGCCTAAGTGAGGAACACATGAAGTTCCCTGTCAGTGTTTAGACTTTTATCTACAGCTCGTAGTTTAAGTATCCATTTAGCCTCACATTTGCGCAGCTCTTTGGTCCTGTATCCCCATCTAGGAGACGGAGTGACATGTGTTATGCCAAAGAATCTGATACCAGGAATGTCAGATTCGTCATGTTGAGAATTTAAATGAACAGCAAACGGATAGCTAGGATTGTAGTTTCTAATCGCCCTGATGTGTTCTTGGATACGTTCCTTGAGAGGGCGTATAGTGCTGCCCACATAAATCAGACCACATACACAAATGACGCAGTAGACTGTGTATTTTGTATTGCAATTGATGAATTGTATAACATGGTAGGTGGTTTCTGTGTTGTGTGTGAAGGTCAAGGTTCTGTTGAGTACAAAATGGCACAAGATGCAACAGCCACACTTATAGAAACCAGCAGATTTATTGGGTAACAACATTTGTGGGTGAGTAGGGGTGCTATAAAACTAGGACATAGAATGTTTCTCAGAGTGCGTCCCCTGCTGTGGATGATGGATGGTGTCTGGCCTATAATCCCTCCCAGTCTGGAGTCAAGAAGTAGCAGATGCCAGTGTTTTTTGAGTATACGGAACAAAACGCCACTAACAGGACTGAATTTGGTAATGAGGGAGATATTCTTTCTCGAGTCCTTTCTAGACTTTTTGTATCCCCTAATGAGAAATGTGTTGCACTGTTTAGAAAGTGTGCATTTCCTGGCTTTGTGAATAGTCTCTTCGGAATAACCCCGGTTGTGAAAACGCTTAGCCAACAGTCCCATTTCTTGTATGAAGATCTCGTTATCGCTACAGTTGCATCTACTTCTTCTCATTTCGCCATATGGAATGGCCTTTATCTGAGCCTTGGGGTGCACACTGAGAGCATGTAAAATGGAATTGCATGCAATAGGTTTCCTGTATATCCTAGAAGAGATTTTGTTATTGGTAATGTACAGGAAAAGGTCCAGGAACTCTCTGTTTACTATCCACCTTGTGTGTAAAGGTGAGGTTGAAGTCATTAGTGTTCATGTGATCTATGAGTGTGACTAGGTCCTATCTATTGCCCGTCCAAATGGTGAGAATGTCATCAATGTGTTGGATGATGGTGGCAGGGCAGTTGGATCAAAGGTGTTGTATCTCAAATTTGTCCATATATAAGTTAGCGTAGGAAGGTGAGAATTTGGAACCCATTGCCACTCCCTGGGATTGTTTGTACCAGAGGCTCTCGTGTAAAAAACACATTATTCTCAAGGACTAGTCTTGTGAGGTCAAGTAGCATCTTGGTATGTTCATAAAGTGTGGCATCCCTGCTTGACAGTGCCATTGACAAAGACTCCAAGCCCCGTTTTAATGGGATGGATGTGTATAGAGAGTTCACATCTAAAGTGACGAAACAGCAATCGTCTGTCCAGTCAATGTCTTCCAGTTGACACAGCAGATCCCTGGTGTCTTGAATGAAAGAAGGTAGGTTATGTACCAAAGGTTGTAAAAAGTAGTCAATGTACTCTGAAATGTGTTCCACTCTTTCTCACCATAGGACGAAGTTCCACTACTACTTGACACCTATTAATATCTCATGATTTTACACACGGTCACTTTAGCCTTGTCTATATACACACCGGTTTGCCCTTTGCTTTCATGTCTACCGTTCCAGTATCAATGTATATAGTTAAAACTTGGTATTATATATTCCTTACAGCCTTGATGAAGTCACTGTTGTGACGAAACACGTGTTGGCTGTGCCTGTTTGTCTGTATTTCTGGATGTACGAGAATTTATCCAAATAAACAACTGTCTGGAACACCAAGAAGAGTACTGAACATTTAATTAACAAATTTGCTACACGCAAGCTTGTACCTGTACTCTCTTATTTCTCACTTTTTGAGTGCTGTGGTCATAGTTGTTCATTATATACACACACACACACACAATCTCTCTCTCTCAAAAATTCAAGATACAAGATCCTGCTTCAAATTTGCAAATATAGCTTTATTACATCACACGCACAGAACTATCCTTATTGGGACTTTAACATATCTTACTATCCTTGTGAGGACTTACTCCAAACAATTTGTGTAACTGAATACAGTCATGAACAAATTGCTAAATGCTATTTTTTTTGTGCTATACATAATTTACATGATAGTTTAGTCATATAGGGACAGCCCCATGTGTCCTAGGGACACACATACATTTGATTTCAATGGTAACACGTTTTCAGGCAAAAACATTAGCACATCAAGGGCATATTTAGCCTATTGCTGAGTGCTCATACATTTTAAAGGATAAGAAATAACACACAGTTAAATTAATTTAGATGCCAAAGTTCCTACAGTCTGGTTCTTTTTCATTACCTTTACCGCTAGGCATCATCTTCTTCATATGACTGTACCCAAATATATGGCATATAATTATTAATCGTCTACAACTGATTGTGTGTGATAAGTCATGTTCAAGTCACCACTGAGCTACTGTGTGTTTATATTGATGCACTGTTCCTAGAAAGCAAGGAAACGACAGAGAGAGTCAAAAAGGGTCCGATTAAGTAGGAGCAAGAGTCCTCACACACCTAGTTAGGTGTCATGCTTCATCATTGGACCAGCTCCTCGCCAGACTGGCGCTGCAATGTCTGGCGGGCACCACCCTTTCGGGGGGCTCTTTGCCGGAGATCTTTTTGATGATGCCAGCCTTTCCCACAAATCGGTGAAGGGGAAAGGAGAAAGAGAGAGCAAAAACTTTGATTGAAAAATTAAAATTGGCTCAAGTACCCTACTCAAAGTTACCTTTTATTAATGTGGGGTCTTGGACAAGATTAAAACGATAAACAGGAGGGTAGAGTCGATATAATGCTCGACTACTCTCAGACTGTATTATACATAACGAGGAAGTCAAGGTATTACAAGACCCACCTCAACAATGGGTCGACATGTTTCGCGTCTATGAGGTCCCACAGGATCCAGCGACGCTTCCTCAGGACCTAGTTACAAGACATGATGCTTCTCTACAAATAAATTAGAGTGACTCTTGCCTCTGTCAACTGATAATCAGAAAAGGGAGGAGTATAATTATCACCAGTCACTTACATGAGTCCATTATGACCCAGTCTTTCGTTCCTATTCGTCGCCCTATAAAAGTATAGAGGTTTTTAAGAAAGAATATAAAATTAACAAAAGTCCAACTCAACATATCAAGAGTAGCACTTGAATGTGTGGGCATTCAATGTGTGTGGCACACGGTGATCTGTGAAAAACATTCATACACCCGTGTTGGTGTGGTGAACGAAATAGTGTAGGAGGGTAAGCATATTTTATAGGGCGACGAATAGGAACGAAAGACTGGGTCATAATGGACTCATGTAAGTGACTGGTGATAATTATACTCCTCCCTTTTCTGATTATCAGTTGACAGAGGCAAGAGTCACTCTAATTTATTTGTAGAGAAGCATCATGTCTTGTAACTAGGTCCTGAGGAAGCGTCGCTGGATCCTGTGGGACCTCATAGACGCGAAACATGTCGACCCATTGTTGAGGTGGGTCTTGTAATACCTTGACTTCCTCGTTATGTATAATACAGTCTGAGAGTAGTCGAGCATTATATCGACTCTACCCTCCTGTTTATCGTTTTAATCTTGTCCAAGACCCCACATTAATAAAAGGTAACTTTGAGTAGGGTACTTGAGCCAATTTTAATTTTTCAATCTAAGTTTTTGCTCTCTCTTTCTCCTTTCCCCTTCACCGATTTGTGGGAAAGGCTGGCATCATCAAAAAGATCTCCGGCAAAGAGCCCCCCGAAAGGGTGGTGCCCGCCAGACATTGCAGCGCCAGTCTGGCGAGGAGCTGGTCCAATGATGAAGCATGACACCTAACTAGGTGTGTGAGGACTCTTGCTCCTACTTAATGGGACCCTTTTTGACTCTCTCTGTCGTTTCCTTGCTTTCTAGGAACAGTGTATCACATTATAAATAACCGTTATTGGAGGACATACACTGGACCTCATAACCCTCCGAATCCCCTTATTTTTTGATATGTTTATATTGATGCCCAAGTCTCCACAGAGATAATGTGTGATTATATTTATGCCCAGGTCCCCACAGAGATATTGTGTGACTATAGTGAAGCCTAGGTCCCCACAGAGATAGTGTAGATTATAGGGATGCCACAGCCTCATACAGAGGATGTGGCATGAGAAACTGCCACATCCTCTGGATGAGATGAGAAACTCTGTGATGACTGTCAAATTCAAGTCCATGTAGGGATAATCTTTTATGATTGAGGTATTGAAGCCCTTGTAGAGATAGTACGTGATGATAGTCATGTTCAGGTGCTAATAAAGATAGTGTGATTATACTGATGCCCAGGTCCCCACAGAGATAGTGTGATTATATTGATGCCCAGGTCCCCACAGAGATAGTGTGATTATAGTAATGCTCAAGTCTCCAAATAGATGGTGTGTGATTACAGTCTTGTTCTTGTCTCCACAGTTATAGTGTGTGATTATAGGGGTAAACACGTCATCAAAGAAATGGTGTATGATTAGTGTGTTACCAAGGTACCCAATGAGAGAGTGCATCTTTATAGTCATATTCAAGTCGCCATAGAGATAGTGTGTGATTACAGTGATGTTCAAGTTCCCACAGTGATAGTGTGTGATTGATTAAATGATGCTCAGTCTCAACAGAATTGTGTGCGATTACTAGGATGCCCAGGTCCCTGTAGAGATAGTGTGTTATTTTAAAGATACCGACTCCCCGAAGATATAGTGTGTGATTATTGTGTTACCCGGGTCCCACAGAGATATTGTGTTCTAATAGTTATGTTCAAGTCCCCACAGAGATTGTGTGGATTATAGGGATGCCACATCCTCATGTTGCTAGTGATTGTAGATCTGTAGAGAAACTATGTGATGATTGTCAAATAGAAGTCCCTGTAGGGATAATCGTTTATTATAGACATATTGAAGTCCTTGTAGAGATAGTGCTTGATGAATCATGTTCGAGTCTCCACAAAGATAGTGTGTGATTATATTGATGCCCAGGTCCCCAAGAGATAATGTGTGATTATATTGATACCCAGGTCCAACCGAGAAAGTGTGTAAGAACAGACATGCCTAGGTCCCCACAGAGATAGTGTGATTACAGTAATGTTCAAGTCTCCAAAGCGATAGCGTGTAAAGTCATGTTCATGTCTCCACAGGGAACGTTTGTGATTATAGGGGTATCCGGGTCCTCAAGAAATGGTGTATGATTATAGTGTTAACCTAGGTCCCAAAAGAGATAGTGCTTCTTTATAGTGATGTTTAAGTCCCCATAGATATAGTGTGTGATTACAGAGATGTTCAAGTCCCCATAGTGATAGTATGTTATTGATTACATTGATGCCCAGATCTCCATAGAATAGTGTGTGATAACTGAAATGCCCAGGTTTCCTCATAGATAGTGTGTGATTAAAGGGGTGCCCAGTCCCCAAAGATAGTGTGTGATTTTAGGGATGCTCAGGTCCCCACAGAGATAGTGTGTGATCATAGGGATGCCCAGGTCCCCACAGAGATAGCTTGTGATCATAGGGATGCCCATGTACCCACAGAGATAGGATGTGATTATAGGGATGCTCAGGTCTCCACAGTGATAGTGTGTGATTATAGGGGTGCCAAGTCCCCAGAGAGATAGTGTGTGATTTTAGTCATGTTCAAGTCCCCATAGAGATAATATGCGATTACACTGATGTTCAAGTCCCCACAGAAATGTCTACGATGACAGATATGTTCAAGACCCCAAACAGATAATATTAGTCTGGTGGCTCAGTAAACCAATGTTTCAAATTGAGGGTTCTGTGTTTGACCTCCTACTCGCATGTTTGAGTGCACAAAGGGTGTTTTCACTCAGCCTTTCATCCTTCCAAGGTAAATAAAATGTGCACAATTGAGTTGGGTAACAATAAACATTTATTATTCAGCACCAAGATGTGCACTTTGTAAATAATCATAAGTTAATGTGGTGTGACACTAGCAATGTTCAACCCCACAAAAGAGCTACACTTAAATTACTCCATTCATCTAATAATTCCACATCAAATGCAATATTAACTGTCTTAAACTCTGTTCACCTAGGAAGGTCAATACTTCCCTAAATATCTTAGTGCTCATATTCTTTTCAAGCCACCACCTCATGAACCAGTCTCCATAAGAAAAATACAGCTGTATTTATGATTACAACGCACTTCCCACGCTGATTCTTCCTGAGCCTATTGGTAAATAACTTGGAGAAATAGAGTTAAGGACTAGCACAACTTTGATATTTTTGTCTCTAGAATTGCTCAATCATTCCACTCTTTTTCCTCATTCTCTTCATCTGTGGGCTTGTGTTAACCAAGGAATGTGGTAAACACATTACCTCATGCTCTGCTTCAACCCTGGTGATATCAGCATTAAGTTGGCACCCAGGTACCCCATGAAGACAAAAACAAAATACGATTGTTTCATAAACTGACAAAGGGTCTCCTACATAGCCTTCTGTGTGAAAAGCAGGGTTGTATCTTAGTTGCCCGGTTTCAAGTGTGTCTGAGTCCACTGTGTTGCAGTAGCAGGAGGGGTTGATAATACAACTGAGAGGACAAGGCTCTTTGGTAGCCCAGAAAGGGGCGTGGGAGCAAGGCTTGAGTGTCCCTGTATTGTGGTGGCAATGCTGGTGAGAAATGCATGAAACATCAATAGGTGTTTGTAGTCTGCATCTTTTTGTCTATGGAACGTCAGAGAAAAAACGGATCTTTGGGCCCTCATTGGATAGGGTCAATGGGGACTGCCCACGCATAGAGGAACTGCTGTGGGTCGATGTGAGTGGATCCTGGTTTTGCCACTAGAAAGTAGGGCACACTAAAGACTGCAGGGCTTAGCCTCTAACTTGTATCCTTCAGACTTTAGTATGCCCATCTTGGGCTCACTAAAGCTGAGCAAAGCAAGGTGTTGGGTCTTATTTAAATAATGAAGTGAAGTAAAGAGGTAGCCACTAGTGGCAGTCAAAGAATGTGGAAAGTGACCAAGTGACATCAGCAACTGTCTAGGGCTGTACTTATCCAACTGAATTAACAGAAGGTCTCCTCATACTTCCAGACACAATTGCTGCTGAACTCAAAAACAGACTAGAAGATCTTTTGATAAGGCTGGATAACACAAGTAGAATTAGCAAAATGGTTGTAACAATCGACCAGATAGCCTTACAAGAATGCACTGATTTGTTAAGAAAGAAGTGATATTGTCCCTAAGTCAATCTAAAAACTTTCAGACCTTACAATCTACAAATGTTCCAAGACCTTCAACAATAACCTTGAGAAATAGAGTTTTTACCCATCACAAGTTTCCTATGCAAACAAGAATCCTCCTACAACCCTTCAACTTGATTTTCAAACTGAATAGAAAAAAGTTCATGATGTACTCTCCTCAGGTAGCCAAAGACATTTTGAGATTAAATGATAGCACACATAAAATGGAGGTAGTGAACCAATGGCAGGAGAAGAGAAAGAAAAATAACATCTGACATGGGGAACCATCCCACAATAACGAAGAAGAGAACAACTGTCCAGCAATGTTAACCGAGTAGAGAGGCGTACACCATACACCAGACTAAGTGGATACAGGATAGGAACTCTCAGGAACCACGAAGACCACTTGAGTGCAACTTTCAGATGGTTGTATTTTTTTGCAACAGAAATGAGCTTGGTCCCAAGGAGACTGAATTGGGGGAAGTATAGTTTACAAGATTATGAGACTACTATGAGATTACCATAGTAATGTTGAGCAATGACTGCAGGGGGATGGAGTCTAGGCACTAATCCATATGGTCCTGAAACCTGGCTGATAATGAACCATAATAGCTTAGCATCCAAATTTGAAAAATCAATTAATGATGAGGGAGAGAAGGATGGGTTTCTTTTGTGTCATAGTGGGATTGATATGGTTAATTTGGGTAGGAGTGGTGGTATTATCAGCCTGTTGGGTGGTTTTTCCAGATGGCTCTCTAGTGTTTGTACCTGTTCCTACCCTCCATTTGCTGAAGATGGTCAGCTTTAATGCCATAGGTTGTAATGGTTTTGCAATAAAATAGCAATAGAGATGTGTGTTTTATTCACCTGATGAAAAAGGTTTGGTTTAGGATACAGTATGTGTGAGTTTCCACAGAAGTTTGTACATCTGGCCCATCCAAGTCAAGTGGTTTGACTATCCTGTGCTTACAAAAATTCAGTTCATAGAAAGAGAAAGTGACAGCAGATGATGGGGATTGATACCCAAGCCTGATTGTCACTTTTGGGGCTGCCTCCTTTGCAATCTCCTAATTATAGGTCCCTAACACTAAGCAAGAACCTTTAATTTACACCTGATTACTGAAAATTTCCAACATGCTGAGGTTAAACTTATTGTGCAATGAGGCTTCAACTTAGAGATGTATAACATCAGAGATGAAGCTCAGGAAAGATTAAAGCCCACTGGGGCATTTTCAAGGGGATGCTAGACTTTTCTGACATTCATGGGATGGTGGATGTTTTGCACTATTAGATAAACAGTACACTAGGCTATACCTTTTATTTTGTGGCACACAAACATTTGATCGACCTAGACCACTTTTTGGTAGAAGAAGCACTATCACATGGGGATAAGAAAACTGAAATTGGACACATCTGAATATCAAATCAAAGCCACTCAGTATAAATTATAGTGTAATTGGACAAAGCATTTCCAGAACTAGACAGTGGAGGCCTATATAAAATATTAATTAAGAATAATGCTATGGAGTATAGTCAGAGCTACATGGCTGAGAAATTCTAAAGAGGGGTCATGGCAGAAACACTCTGGGGGTCATTCTGACCCCGGCCGGCGGCAGAAGCCGCCGGCCTGGCTGGGACCGCCAGAATACCGCTGCGCGGTCAAAAGACCGCCGCGGGTATTCTGGGTTTCCCGCTGGGCTGGCGGGCGACCGCCAGAAGGCCGCCCGCCAGCCCAGCGGGAAACACCCTTCCATGAGGATGCCGGCTCCGAATGGAGCCGGCGGAGTGGAAGGGGTGCGACGGGTGCAGTTGCACCCGTCGCGATTTTCAGTGTCTGCATGGCAGACACTGAAAATCTTGGTGGGGCCCTGTTACGGGGGCCCCACAACACCCCATACCGCCATCCTGTTCCTGGCGGCCAAAACCGCCAGGAACAGGATGGCGGTATGGGGGTCGGAATCCCCATGGCGGCACAGCAAGCTGCGCCGCCATGGAGGATTCCCCAGGGCAGCGGAAAACCGGCGGTACACCGCCGGTTTTCCGTTTCTGACCGCGGCTGTACCGCCGCGGTCAGAATGCCCAAGGGAGCACCGCCAGCCTGTTGGCGGTGCTCCTGCAGTCGTTGGCCCTGGCGGTTTTTACCGCCAGGGTCAGAATGACCCCCTCTGTGCCTTTCTCAGAACAGTGTTGTGAGGGTGCCTTGTTTTACCACATTACAATCCAATAGTAGAGCAGCAATTCAGACTAAATTGGAGGGCAAACTGCCAGAAAGGTTACATACACATACTTTTTCAAAATGTATAGTGTAAGATTTTGACCTTGAGGTCTCAGGTTAAGACTCTACATTTGGTTAAAGCTAAATACAACTTAGAGTGAAACAAAAGTACCTTAATGGCAGTAATAATTCTAATTGTCTGTTAGCAGGAACGCTGAGGGATAAAATCAGGTGAGGCTGTGCGAAGGTAATGAGGGGCTCAACAGAAAAACTAGTTTGTGATTAGAAGGAAAGCATTTAACTCCTTTTATCATGATTGCTATAACACAGAGCCAGTACATGAGAATTTCCAAATCAACAGTGTCTCTCTGTGGTACAAACGGAAAACCTTCATTAGAATTGAAGAAGTGATTGAGGTAATAGCAATTTTGAAAATTGGGAAGACATGAGGTTTCAATGGCTATTGATCACCATTTTATGAGACCTTCAGTGATGCCCTGTACACTAAGAGCCATATTTATGGCAAAGTATCACAGCTCAGCAAGTCACCTTGTTGCACTGTGCTGTGCTACAGGGAAAGGGCAGGAATGTGCCATATTTAAAAGAATACCATGCATTCCTGAGTTTGCCCCTGCATTGGTGCCCTTTGGGCACCCTAGTGCCAATACAGGCACCCCTGCACCAATGTGCAAGGGTGCATGCATTGCATGCAGGACTGTTTTCATGCAAGAGGGGATACCTCTATGTGCGCTGCCGAATGCAGCACACATGCATAGAAAGAAGAAGTAACAATGAGAACTAAAGATATTTGTCCTCACTTCGCCTCTTCTGAGAAGGCGTATCTTTTTTGCACATTCCCAGGTTTACCAGTTATGGTAAATCTGGGAATGCATCAAAAACCATGAGAGTTGAATTGGAACACTCATGCAACGCCCATGGAATGCTTTCCCAGGGCAGAGTTAGGCAACGCAGCGATTTGCACTGTGTTGCCTTATTCCAGATTTATGGAGCCACTCAGGGCCATGCAAAGTGGCCTTGCATGGCTTCATAAATCTAACTTCAGGTTTATCTCATTCTTGCACCACTTTGCGTGGTGCAAGACCGATGCAAACCAGCTCGTAAATAGGCCCCATAGCATCTAACCTCTACAAGTTACTTCTAGTTAATGTAAGATTCGAAAAATCAACTAGACAAAAGAGATGGGAGTAAGATCTTAGAGGGATCTCATAGAACTTGTGTGAGATACTGGGCCTATTTACGTACTTGGCATGCTGTGCAGCACAGTAAGTTACCTTGCTGTGCTGCACCATGTGACAGGGAAAGGGCAGGAATGTGCCATTTCTAAGTCAATACAACACATTCCTGTCTTTTCCCTGAGTTGGCATGCTTTGGCAGTCTAACACCAATACAGGCACCCTTGCTCCATGGTGCAAGGATGCCTCCATTGCATGAAGGATTGTTTTTGTGCAGGAAGGTGTACCTTACTGCACAAAAACAATCCAGAGAGATGTATTCCTCTTTGTATGTAAGCTGCAGAATGCAGCACCAATTGCAAGTGGTAATAAAGAGGAGGAATAAAGATATTCCTCCTCGTTACGCCTCCCGCATTCCGAGGTTTGCCAGTTCTGGTACATCTTGTGAAATGCCTTCCCAGGGCAGAGTAAGGCAACACAGTGATTTGTGCTGCGCTGATTTACTCCAGATTTATGGAAGCACTCAGGGCCACACAAAGTGGCCTTGGGTGGTTTCATAAAATGCATTTAGGACTTGTGTCGCCCTTGCACCACCTTGCGTGGCACAAGAGCGACGCAAAAGCTGTCATAAATGAGCCACTGAATGTGAACACAAGTCTACTATATGTGCAAGAGGTAGAGAACCTTTATGTAAGGTGGCTCTCTATTTGCATCACACACCCAAGACAATCAGATAGACAATGAAAGGGATGCAGGCTATGGGTACATTAGTACATCTACTATGACACTATCGGAAGTTATGGAAGTTTCGGCTGATGTTTGATGTCACTTTGCTTAGGACCACAGAGCTGCTTTTTTGGGTCTTTTGATCTCTGAACCCTTTCTCTTATACTCTGGGAGGGGCCAAAAATAGCACTAGCTTTGAGTGCAGCCTCACAACATTGACACTACTTTGGGTAAAGTGACAATCAAAACAAAGACAGAGTGAAACCTGCTAGCATTTGAGAAACTCATTCTGTCAATAAAACATAAACCTAAAGCCTTTTATTCAGAGTACTCCCTGTGTCAGTCTGTTTATGAACAGATTATTGAGCGCTTCCGTGCCACAATTATCTGAGAGACCTCAGGCTGACCTTCAGATGTGACACAGATATTACAAAACAGGCCAAATCCCAAGCCCTCAAATGGCAAAGAAGAAGGAGACGCCAGGCCTAAATGGATTGCTTATTATGGAATTAACATGTCACCTGGCACTAATTTTGTCATTGAAAGGATTGGTTCAACCCTGAACAGAGGTGGGATTGGGAAGTGAGGGCAGACAAGGCATTTTCAAGAGGCTATTGTATTGTTAGGTTTGCTTTGCCATGTACATGCTTTGGGGAATTCTGAACGTCTAGTCTGGATGTAGGTGAGGATATACGCCACAAAAATCAATAAAAATAGTTAATCAATAGTTCTTTATCCTGCCTTTCTTCTTTAATCCCAGCTTTCTGTTGCTGCTCCTATAGCCCTCAAGTGGATGACCAGCACCCAGTATGTCTTGCTCATCTAAGTCTTTTTAACCTCATAATATTTGTATTCTTGCTTTGCATATTACTAAAAGAGCACCACAAGTGTTTCAGTGCAAGTAAAAAAATCAGGACTGGAAAAGGTGGAGGAGCGTCGCACTACTGGATTTTAGCAAAAGGAAAAATAAAATGCCAATAACACTGTTATTGTCATTTTATGTTTCCTGGGAGTAAAGAGGCAGGCGGGGCTGAGCTAGAGGGCCAGAGGAGGACTTGAGGAGGGGTATGTGCATCATAAAGTGTGCATGTCTGGTTGGCCAGCCATGTTGAGCCGGCCAAACACACATGCACACTTTGCATGTTCTCTACCCAGCAGTATTGCACAGCTGAGTGGAAAACATGCACAGGCTTCCAATTGGAACTCCGAAGCAGGTCACTCAGACCAATCACAACGCTGCTGTCATGCTGGTGACAGCAGTGTTGTGATTGGCTTGGGAGTCTGTGTGCTGCCGGGAACAGGATGAGGATGGCGGGGAGATGAACAGTGTCACCCAAAGAAGTTAAGTGTTTTTCTTAATTCCATTTTTTTAACCCTCTCCCCATCCCCTCTGACCCTGTCCTGTTCATTGGCAGCCGCCCACTGCTGGATAATCTACCCAAGTTTGACATTGACAACTTAACTGCAAGGTGTGCTGCTCACCATTTGCTTTCTTATCTGTTCCTCTTTCTCAGCTGTTCCTGTTCACCATGTTTTTCTCTGTCTGCCCATCCTCCCTTGATAGTTCCAGTGCCTCTATTTATTTCAGAGGTCCCTACGTTTTATTTTGCACAGTCCTCTCTCATAGGCAGATAATATTTCTACTATGTGCTTGTCTACCTCACTTCTAGGAGTTCTCTAATGTTACTGCTCTTTCCACTCGCTCCTTCTCCTGTCTCTTCCTGTCCCTGTATTTAGTTTTTTACGGTTCTTTTTGTTGCTTTTATTTTCTTTCCTCCTCCCTATTTTCACTTTTCTTCCCCCAAACTTTTGTTTAGTTACAAAACATGTTCACCCACATGAAAGGAGTCTTTTGTAATGCGGTTGCTTATCCACAGCTCTATTTTGAATCAATCCAGGAAATTATGTTTTGAAAGTAAAAAATAAAGAAAATACCTCTCATTACTTAGGCCCTCATTTTGAACATGGCGGTTCAGCCCGCCATGCCGGCAGTGGCGGGCCGAACCGCCATATTATGGACATGGTGACGCCCGCCAGCAGCAGCCGTCACCCACCGCCAGGCTCCCGCCGTCAGGCAGCCTGGCAGTGGGTTGAAACACCATCCGCCAGGGTAGCTGCGCTACCCTGCGGATTATGTTTCATTTTCCACCAGCCTTTTCCTGGCGGGATATCCTGCCAGGAAAAGGCTGGCGGAGGGGGTGCTCCGGGGCACCCCTGGGGGCCCATGCACTTTGCATGGACAGTGCAGGGGCCCCGGTGCAGAGCCTCGTCGCGCAGGTCACTGCCCGATTTCGGCCAGTGATCTGCGCGACGGTTGCAACTGCACCTGCCGCATAGAGGCATTGATGGTGGCTCCATGTGGAGCCGCTGTCAATGTCCCGGTCCAGCCTTTCTGTGAGCCAGTGGGCAGAAACAATGTTTCTGCCCGCCGGCTCTCAGAAAGGTTCATTATCTGTCCGGCAGGGTTCCGGGGTCGCTGGCGGTCAGTGTTTTGACCGCCAGCATGAACACGGCGGTTGTTTCCGCCGTGTTCATAATGACCCCCTTAGTGTGTAAAAGTGTCTCATGTGTATCCCTTTCACAGTTTGCAAATTCTGACCCACCTGCATCCTAGACAGGATTTAAAATGCAATAATTAACAGAACAATTGCTGCTTATGCACGTGGAATTTTGTAGTGCACTTACAAATGCTATATTTTAATTTTCTGTCTTTGATCAAAACATTGCACTGAGGTCGAGGCCGTGATGACTGACGCCTCTCTTCAGCGTGCTTCTGTCATGGTATAAATTCAGTCACATTCAATTCAGCTTTTCTGTAGGCTATGTTTCAAGGTATGTGCGTTGCAGGAGAGCTCCCGCCCCCTTGCACTTAGAAACTTACAAATCTTTGAGTGGCCATCCTCAGGTAGGGGACGGGGCCCTGCCCTGCTTTTGGTATGATTCCTGTTAATGGTGCTGATGAACAGTTTGGGGTTTCTTGCACAATTTAATAATAATATGTCTGCTTTGCCATTGCGTGGTTTAAATTCCTGGCTTTCCCTATTTAGAAAACCATTTGCATTTATGCAACTTGTATAATTGTTGGCTGTGACAATACTGGTCAAGCTATTCAAGGTTTGTATAAAACTAAACATTACTATTATAAGTAGTGGACAGCCTTTTCACATTTATATTTTAACCACTTATTGATTAACATGCACGCAAACTAAATTGTTTTCAACCTGTTGTACATTACCGCATAGCTAAACAACAAGCTGGCAACCTAACAAGGTGCTCGTTTGCCCAAGTGGAAATTGTACATGCTTCACATTCATAACATAAAATTACTATGTATTCACTATTTCTAAAAGTAAACAAGCATTGACAGAGCCAATATTTGTGGCATGTGTGGAGTGACATGTATTTATTTGTGTGCACCCACATACACATGCATTTGACAAAGAGGGATGGTTGAAAAACAGAGAGAGAGAGAGAAGATTCAGAAGAAGCAGAAAATTTCCCAGCAGAAAATATAGGCAATTTCTATGTGCAGCTGTTCAACAGAAAAGAGAATTGAGGCACAGGATGACAACATGATTTTCCCTGACTCTGTGGAAATGTGACCTGTGTTAATGATTGATCACAACATTCAATGGTAGTTCCCCAATGTATAGAGATGGAGGCCTGATACAACAACTGTAAATTAACATTAATAATGTTATGGAGAATAAACAAAAGGGAGAACACAGCTTGATGACTCCAGGGTATTTAATCTCTTTTTTAAGGCCATAAGGAAACCCAAGTCAAAGCATTTAGGAAAATCCAATAAAGAAACACTGGAAAAGAGGAGTGGAGAAATGGGGAGGATGTAGACATATACTAAGGGTACACATACAAGTAGAGCTACAAGGTGAAGACAGACCTAAAGCATTGACAGGGATATAGTTACTCAGATGTAGTTTAGGGGTAGTGGTCCAATTGTGTATGGAGGGGTAGAGATTCTAGGGTAAAGGTAGGAGTAGCATATTAGGGCAGTGGCAGGGTAAAAGGCACTGGAGTATTGGCAGATTCAGATATAATGGCAGGAGTAGAAGTAGTCGGTTTTAAGCAAGGATAGAAGTACTATGGTTTGAGTGGACATACTAACTTATAGTCAGTCAGGCAAAAAACTTTATTTGGCTGCAATTGCTGCCATAAAGGTACATACTTATAATTAAAAAAAATTTACCCAGGGATTAGTGCATGTATAATACATCATAAAATTCCCATATCAAAGACTAAGGCGTATGAATAAAGACTTAAAACATCATCATGGCTCGGTTATTTATTCCATATTCATGTCCTTCATACAGTTCATATATCAATCAAAATTAAGAACAAAGTGCATAGCATTGTTGTGTAGCCATTTTAGATATAGCTCCATTCACGTTATTTTAACACACTAGGCCACTGTGCACTGTAACCTAGATATTTTATTCGGCTTTGCATTGTTATTTTACAATAACCACTTTTACGGTCTTGTTTTATTTTTCATCTATCTAACTGTTTTGCTTAGCCTAGCACTGTGTTCTCAAACAAGACATTCTTGATCACTTTGTGCTTCATTCAAGGCTAGAGTTTGGTACTTTGCCGGTGAACGTGGTAGAAGTTTAGTCTCCAACATTTGTAGAAAATACACATCCTTACGTAGGGACATTTTCTCAGAGCATTAGCTGTGTTGTTATAAAAACACTTCCTAGTCCTATTGCACGTTAAGAGGGAGATTCCAGCCAGGGAACCACGACTGTATGCTGATCGCTGAATGCTTCATTACAGATGCTAATGCAGACTACAGGCCTTTGCTCAGGTATGAGAGTTGATGTCTCCCTGGGGGAACCTAAAAGGCAGAATTAGAGCTTAACATGATGTGCTCAAATTATGACTTAGATAGGAAATAATCCATCGATTATAGTGACAATATGATAGCGTTATTCTTATGCTTCACTCTTCTTGTCACCTTTTTAATACTGTCATGTTGTGTGTCCTGGCTATCAAAGATGCAGTTGTTTTATTAAACCAATCATTGAAACATACACTGCTTCTGTTTGTCATTTATATATGAGACTGAATTGTGAATGAGAGAACCGGATGCGACCTGAGTGACCACGACTTCCCTGAGAAGCCTATATGTCATACGCTCGGCTGCCCAATCATCACTATCCTTTGGTAGAGATGAGGCGCTGCTAGTTAGCCGGAGCAAACCCCCGGATTTGGAGCTAACGGCCCAGGGGGAGTCCAGTCACATTTGTGGTGGTCGCCCTTTCAGCATATAGAACAGAACTTTTTTACTCTAGGGTCACATTTCCAGCAGTTGATGGGAACAAAGATACATTTCACCAATATACACCTACAAATGCGCCTGGACAATACAGAGCATACGCATATTTAGAGATACCTCTATCTTATCAAGAACATAATAATTGGCTTGATGGCGCCCCACCCCACACAATATTACCAGTAAGGTTAGGTCCACTAAGTAATGACGGTCCTACCAGGCCTTTATTGGCCATCTATACACCACATTCTGCGGGTGCAAATTTAGGTTTGTCGCTTATACATTGAATTAATAGCGATATATAGACGATTAGTACAATTTGTGATGCAAACACTAAATACAAACCCAGCACGTGCTGCTCCAGCACAGCCACATGCAGCTACGCCAGGTATAAATCCTGCGACAGTACATTACATTATGGGTAAATTACCAGCCAAATGAGAGGAGACTCCGTTTCGGTTAGCACAGAAAATTAATACGCTGGAGGCAGTATTTCCCCATACGGGACCTCAGGATAAATAAAGAATACTAACAATGTGCTTGCCTTTTGGGATGGTCCCTTGAGTAAAAAACTGTAATACCTAGGGCACGGTATTTGCCGCGCTCTATACAACCGCACATGGTGCATCAACACTTGCCAATTTACCGGAAGTGGAATACGGGGCTGCCCCAGCCCTAGATTTGGGAATGCAATTGATGGGCAATTTTGCCACGGTATCCTCAATCATTTTAAGCAACCTTAAAGGGGAAGCGGTCGCACTTGCAGTGCGCATGCAGCTTTCTGACGTTCCACAACAGGATCAGGAACGAGAGCTGCCTAAAATAATAGCTGAGACCTATTTGAGTATTGGTCGAGATAGCTTAGGGGCCAAACCACAAAAAACACAATTTCAGGGTAAATCGAACAAAGATACCCCCAAACAAGCACCTGAGGGTAATAAGAAACGCTGGGATAAAAAGCAACAAACTCCTAAGAAAGAGAGGGGAGAATCTCCGCGTATGAAGACCCCACAGAATAGGTATAATCTCAGAAACAGAGATAATATAAAAACACCTGATAGATATCAATCTACTGATACACGCCAATCTCGTTCCTTTCAGGACTCATCGGAAAAAAGAAATGAGAGAGGTGGGCAATCAGAACAAAGAACAGAGTACGTGAAACCGAGACAGGAATTGCAACGCTCTTCTGAGGTTTCTATTAAAAAGGAAGAAAAACCCACCCAACAAAAACAACAATTTAAAAAGAAAAACGTGGCAGGGGTTGCAGTCCGACATGCCACACAAGAAGAGGGTCCTCTTGAAGGACAAGAATTGGGCTCTAGCATTGCTAGACAGGGTGGCAGAGGTCACAATAGTTTGCTGGAATCTTCTAGAGCATCTGGAGGTGAAAACAACTGATGACCTTATACAAGTATAGACTGCAGACATGCGTGTCTCCAAGCCTGATAGGGTGTACAAAGTAACGTTACAGTTAGAAGGAGACATTGAACGCACAATAGACGCACTCTTTTGGCTTGATGGCGCCCCACCCCACACTCTTTTGGGATTGCGTAGTAAAAGTATATGATGTCTTGTTGGCCGAGCAAGATTGGCCATCTGACTTTGTCCATACCTGCCCACATGGAGAAGAAGTCATTAAGCCTACCTTCTCGCCCCTTGTTCCGGAGGAACTCACTGAATCCTATTCCATTGAAAGGCTTTGGCACAAGCACCTGCATTATATAGAAATCATGTAGGATAGGATAAAGAATCCCCCTACCATGTAATTCCAATCAAAATTGAACCTCAGCCACAACCGCAGTATCCTATAAAACATGAAGCAAAAGCACCAGTGAGGGAAACACTCACGCAATTAGAGTACCAGGGTGTGATTGAACCCTGTGTCTCACCAATGAATAACCCATTATTCCCCCGTAGCTAAACCAGACCATTCATACAGAATAGTCTTAGGCTATAGACATTTAAATAGTCATACACGTACCTATGCTATCCAAAACCCGCATAGCACAGCACTAATGAGCAACATACTGCGTAAAAAATACAAAACGACACTGGATATTTCCAATGGATTTTTGTGCCAGAATACACCGCCTGAGAGTAGAGACTTAACAAGTTTCAGTGCACTAGGCTCCCAGAAAATATTCTGTTGTTTACCCCAGGGGTATACGAACAGCCGAGGACTGTTCGCAGCTCGTGTCACTGCTATTTTGCACGAGATTGACCCTGAAGCATTGTTCTATATAGATGATATCTATCTCACGGATGATGAATTACTACAACATTTAAGACGGGTAGCCCGCATTGTTGTGGGATTTGCTGAATCTGGCTACAAATGTAATTAAAAAAAAAAAATAGCCTTCCTCAGCATCCTGTTCTTAGGATATGAGCTGTCAATTGAAGGGACGAGTCTAGCGCCACAATTCTTAGAAAAATGCACACAGTTACAACCACCGAATACGATTAAAAAACTCCAATCACTATTCGGTTTCCTAAATTTTGGCAGAACATTAATTCCAGATTATGCTACACGGATAAAACTTTTATATGACTTAATACGTCCCGATTTTTCAAGTAAGTTCTGGACAATTGAACATACACGTATTCCTCGAGAGTTGCAGACAGATATGCTTGCAGCACAACATTTACATACGAGGGACAACAAAACACACTTGAGGGGTCATTACAACATAGGCGGTAAAAGGCGCTTACCCCCTTGGAGAAGACCGCCAATACACCGCCGCGGAATTCCGCCACAGCTATTGTGACACACATCTCTGAATCCGCCGAAATTCAGACACCCACACAAGTCCGCCACACCAAAGGTCAGTGATAAACTGGCGAAAAAAAAACCTCCACCGTCACGCCAACAGAAACACGCCCATGCTAATACGACCCACGAATCCACGCAGCGGTCTTTCAATCGCGGTATTCCATTGGCGGTACACACCGCAGCGCTCAAAATACACACACATCTCCAAAACACTGCCACATTGGACAATTCAAAATACACACACCTGATACACATACAAACACCACTCCCCCACACCCAATACAATATAAAACACACACCCACATCACCCACAAACCCCTACGGCCCAAAATCAGAAACGAAGGCGACAGAGAGAGCACAGCAATAGACAACCCCACCACACAGAGGCACACAACACCATCACCCATACAACATCCATGCACAAAACACCACACATCACCACAGTCATCAACACATACACCACCCCACACATCACCTACACCACCCCATGTCACGCCCAAGACACCCCAGGTTTTCCGAGGAGGAGCTCAGGGTCATGGTGGAGGAAATTGTCCGGGTAGAGCAACAACTATTTGGATCACAGGTGCAGCACACCTCCATAGCCAGGAAGATGGAGCTATGTCGAAGAATCGTGGACAGGGTCAACGCTGTGGGACAGCATCCAAGAAATCGGGAGGACATCAGGAAGAGGTGGAACAACCTATGGGGGAAGGTGCATTCAGTGGTCTCCAGACACAACATAGCGATTCAGTGGACTGGCGGCGGACCCCCACCTCCTCCCCCACAACTAACAACATGGGAGGAGCAGGTCTTGACCATCATGCATCCAGAGGGCCTCGGGGGAGTCGGTAGAGGAATGGACACTGGGAAGTCAAATCTTAACTATCATATCCCCACCCTACCTGCATGCTATCACACCCCCCCACCCTCACCCCCTCCCCTATCACTCCAAATCCTCACTAATGTTTTAATGACACAAACCACCCATCCCAACACCAAGCCCTGCATGACACAACTAAGCATAGTCACCCCTCACTAAAGCATGCTCAGTGCACAGGAATGCTTCCACTGGGGTACACGCATGCAATAATCATGCTCTTATACCCCTGCAGGACCACTACGTATCGTCACCAGACAGGAGGGTCCAGACATCTCCACTCCACCCACAGAAGAGGCCCACAGTGACGACAGCAGCTCTGGCCAACTGGATCCAGATGACCAGCCCGGACCATCGCGGGCCTCGGGACAGTCGGTTCCCCTTGCACAGGCACAGCCCAACACTGACCTTCCACCCTCTGGTAACACCAGCACAGCACCCACCCAGCGGGCCCATACCTCCGTACCCAGGACACGTCAGTCAGCTTTGTGTCCACCACTACAGGGAACCCAGGATAACCCACCACCCCAACAACAACAGGGACCTGGGGGCAGTGGTAGTGGGCACACCGTCCAGGGGACGGAGGCACAGGAACACAGGGGAACTGGGAGGGCTGCTGTGCGACAGGGGGCGGACAGGCCAAGGGAACCCACTCTCCACGAGGCCCTCTCCTCCATCATGGGAGCATACCACCACTCCCAGGAGACGATGGCTACGGTCCTGGCCGAGTTTCAGGAGACCCAGCGCCTGCAGGACGAACAGTATTTGGGGTTCAGGGAGGAGCTCAGAACCATCAGCTCCGCCCTGGGCACCATCGTAGGGGTGCTGAAGGACATACAAAAGACCATAAGGGACACCGTGGCACTCCAAGGGGCCCCTGACACTAGCCTGGATGATGAACTGCCCACCACCTCCGCTGGCGCTAGTGGACAGGACGCCCCGCCACAGGACCACCACACCAGCACCCCACACCCTGCAGACGGCGAACCACCCCGCAGTGGTCCCTGAGATCCAGGAACAGGACAGAGCAAGATGGCAAGACCCCTGCCAGGAAATGAGACCACCCTGATTGTCCTCCAACTGTCCCACTTTGTTACCCTGTCCAGATTGGAACAGCCTCAGCTCCACTTCCTATGCCCATATGGGCAGTGCACCTGTGAGACTAATAGACTGGACTCTGCCATGGACATTCCTCCACCATCACCCATCACCATTTTACCACCCCCTCCAATAATTAGCACTTCAATAAACACCCTTGAACCACAAAACAATCTGGAGTCAGTCTGTGATTTTGAAAATTTGTATTACCAATGACAGTGACAAAATGCGTTTTGAAATGTAATGTCAACATACCTATGTCACACATCACAAGTCCATGAAGGGTACAAGCAGATGACACACGTTGATAACCACACCTGTGAAACCGTAATGGAAATGTACAACTCAGTTACCAAATACTGCTTCAAATTGACAGACAGGATAGAGGTAGAAGTGTGAAAGTGAATGTAATAGTAAACAAATTGTTCTCACCTGTGTGTCACTGGAAATATTGCTGTATGACTGACTCCCTGTTGTCAATGTCTTCTTCCTCAGCTTCCTCCTCATCATTGTCCACAGGCTCCACAGCTGCCACAACACTGTCATCTGGACCATCCTCCTGCAGAAAAGGCACCTGGCGTTGCAAAGCAAGATTGTGAAGCATCGAGCAGGCGATGATGATCTGGCACACCTTCCTTGGTGAGTAGAATAGCGAACCACTTGTCATATGGAGGCACCTGAAACTGGTCTTCAGGAGGCCAAAGGTGCGTTCGATCACCCTCCTAGTCCGCCCATGGGCCTCATTGTAGCGTACCTGGTCCTGGGATTCCTCACTGGGGTCAATAGCCATGACAGGTTGGGGGTAACCAGAGTCCCCTAATAGCCACACCGGGTGCCTCTGGAGTTGACCCATCACATACGGGATGCTGCTATTCCGCAGTATGTAGGCGTCATGCACTGAGCCAGGGAACATAGCATTTACCTGGGAGATGTACTGGTCTGCCAAACATACCATCTGTACATTCATGGAATGATAACTCTTCCAGTTCCTGTACACCTGTTCACTCCTCTGGGGGGGGGGGGCAAAGCCACATGTGTCCCATCAATGACACCTATGATGTTGGGGATATGTCCAAGGGCATAGAAGTCACCTTTAACTGTAGCCAAATCCTCCACCTGAGGGAAAACGATGGAGCTCCTCATGTGTTTCAGCAGGGCAGACAACACTCTGGACAACACGTTGGAAAACATAGGCTGGGACATCCCTGATGCCATGGCCACTGTTGTTTAAAATGACCCACTTCCAAGGAAATGGAGCACTGCTAGCACCTGCACATCAGGGGGTATTCCTGTGGGATGGCGGATTGGTGAGATTAGGTCTGGCTCCAACTGGGTACACAGTTCCTGGATAGTGGCACGGTCAAACCTGTAGGTGATGATCAAATGTCGTTCCTCCATTGTTAACAGGTCCACCAGCGGTCGGTACACCGGAGGATTCCGCCATCTCCTCAAATGTCCCAGCTGACGGTGCCTAAGAAGGACAACAGCGACCACAGAGTCAACAAATTCTCAGGTATGTACCCACAGCTACACAGAACACGACACTAAATACAAAACTCTTCCTGTATGGGTGTTGAGTGTAGGACAAGGCATGTGTGACGCAGTAGTAAATGAAGCCATGTGGGCCCCTGAAATGGCGGCTGCCTGATCTCTAAAGTGTGATGTGAGGTAACTGCGCTGGCGTTGTACACCGTCGCGGTAGGCGGTCGTAGACCGCGGCGCAATGCTGCATTTGTTAAAATTGGACACTATGGCTCCCAGGAGCCAATGATGAAGTGCGCCGGCGGTGATGATACGCACCGCTGCCGACATCACCGCCGCAGACGTGACCGCCATTTTCTATCTGTTCAATCACTCGATACCTGATCTTCGACAGAAGAGGACCTACACTGCAAGTGCTGCTGTGACCTCGGTCTGGAAGAGACAATGGCTACAGCGTCTGGGGAAAGGGCCCCTGCCTTCACTGCTCAGGAGTTGGAGAAGCTCGTGGACGGGGTCCTCCCCCAGTACACGCTACTCTACGGTCCTCCAGACCAACAGGTAAGTACACAGGGAGCACGTTGTATGGGCTATGACTGTGTAAAGAGGGCTGGTTGTAAGAAGGAAGGGGGCAGAGTTCTGCATGCATGAAAGACGGTGGGTGCATGTGCCACATGGCAAAGGTAGGGATGGGGGCCACTCACTTCGACGGTGCAGTTGGTAATGACTTCTCTTCTTCCCCTGTACATTTCATGTAGGTCAGCGCTCACCAGAAGAAGGACATTTGGCGTGCCATCGCCAAGGACGTCCGGACCCTGGGGGTCCACCAGAGACGGAGCACCCACTGCCGGAAAAGATGGGAGGACATTCGCCGCTGGAGCAAGAAGACGGCGGAGGCTCAGCTGGGGATGGCCTCCCAACGTGGGAGGGGTGCCCATCACACCATGACCTCCCTGATGTTCCGGATCCTGGCGGTGGGATTCCCTGAGTTGGATGGGCCCTTGAGGGCATCACAGCAGACACAAGGGGGTGAGTACACTATCATTCAGCGGACTTTGCTTGCAGTGGAGGGGTCTGGGTGGGGGAGGAGGGCTGTGGGTTTCCCTAGGCCAGGGCGAGTAACGTAGGCTAGGCCCCATCGTAAGGCATGGCCCTGTGGCCCCCCACCCCACCTCTGTAGAGTACCAAGTACAGGTAGACATGCCCCTGTGTCATCTATGTGGACAGATGACACTCATAGCCATGTAGGCCATATCCCAGGAATTGCATCTGTAGAGGCCAAGAGCACGGCGTAGTGCAGGGGGCTGCTGTGTCTGTATTGTCCGCCAACGGTAGCGGTAAGCCATGTACTCAACCTGTCTTTCTTCTGTCATCCCCCCTCCTTTTTGCGCTCTCCCTGTTCTTTTGTGCATCAGCATCATCAGGCGGAGGCACAGTGGCACAGGAGCACGAGGGAGCTGCATCCCACATGGCCATGGAGGGCCACACCACGGACTCTGAATACACCAGTGGGACGGAGGGCGAGGGGAGCTTTACGTGGGTCACCGGATCAGCAAACAGCAACACGGACTCGTCCGCCGATGGGAGCTCCCTTGTGGTGGCGGCACCATCTGTGCCCCCCACTCCTACAGGTACAGCCGCCACACCCCCTACCAGCACCACCCTCCCAGCAGCCCCTCAGCCTTCGGTCTGTGCCCGCTCACCCAGGAGGGTGGGCATCACCTTCGCCCCAGGCACCTCAGCCCCTACCCCTGTCACCCCTGCTGCCCTCAGTGAGGAGGCCATTGACCTCCTCAGGTCACTCACTGTTGGGCAGTCTACCATTGTGAATGCCATCCAGGGTGTAGAAAGGGAGTTGCAACACACTAATGCATTTCTGGAGGGCATTCATTCTGGTCAGGCTGCCCATCATTGAACCCTGCAATTTCTGGCCTCAACACTGATGGCAGCCATTGTCCCTGTGTCTAGCCTCCCCCCTCCAACTTCCTCCACCCAGACCCAATCCCCTGTACCCCAGCCTATCCCAACCACACCATGAGACAAGCATGCACACACCTCAACACACAAACGTAGCTCAGGCAAACATAGACACCACACATACCACAGGCACTCACACAAGCATCACCCACATACAGACACACCAACATCCACTGCCTCCACTGTGTCCCCCTCCTCATCGTTTCCCTCCTCCCTCCCAGTGTCGTCTACACTCTCACCTGCATGCACTACATCTACAGGCACTAGGACTCGCACCAGAACACCCAGCACCACATCCCGCTCACCTGCACTCACCACCCCACTACCATTTACACGTCCCCTGTGTCCACTCCCAGTGTGTCTGTGACGCCCCCTCCCAAAGTACACAAACGCGGGCACCCACACACCCAACATCCATCCACCTCACGACAGCCTCCAGTACCTACACCTGCACCCAAATCACCTAAAGTTACACCTCCTACAACCACCTCCTCTTTCTCCACTCCCAGACCCCCTCCAGCTACCCATCCCAGTGTTCGTTAGAAAGTTCCTGAGCAATGTTGACCTCTGTGCCACCACCCCAACCCTCCAATTCATAGGTCCCGTAGTAGCACCTCAGCCACAAAAAGTCCGGTACCAGTGGTGCGTGTTAGCGGTCTGTGGAGTGCACCGGCCACCAGGGCAGCCAGTGTGACACGGAGCCAAAGCACTGCCAGTCCACCCCCTGTAAAGCACCTTAAGTTGGAAAGTGGCCGACGGGAGAGGGTGAAGACTCCTGCCGGCAAAACAGCTCACTAGGGTCCCGGGGGGAGTGCCGAGTCAGCTGTGACTCCTCCTAAAGTGGTGAAGGGGCAGAAGAAGTCTCCAAAGTCTGGTAAGAGCAGCATGGCGGAGAAGGCCACCATCCTCCCCGCTGGCCGGGACGCCACCGCCAGCAATATCGTCACTGGTCCGGAGACCACTGCCAGAGTCAGTGCCCTGGAGGGCAGCACTATCGTCACAGGTCCGGAGACCACCGCCACAGTCAGTGCCCTGGAGGGCAGCACTATCGTCACTGGTCCGGAGACCACTGCCAGAGTTAGTGCCCTGGAGGGCAGCACTATCGTCACAGGTCCGGAGACCACCGCCAGAGTCAGTGCCCTGGAGGGCAGCACTATCGTCACTGGTCTGGAGACCACCGCCAGAGTCAGTGCCCTGGAGGGCAGCACTATCGTCACTGGTCCGGAGACCACCGCCAGCGTCAGTGGCCTGGAGGGTCCCAGCAGCCACAGCCCCGCTGGGCACTGAGGGACCGTCATGCCACACACCGCTGCACAGGTCAGAGACAGAAAAGTCAAGCACCGCTGAACAGGGCAAAGACCGCCATGGTGAAGACAGCTGAACAGGGCAAAGACTGCCATGGCAAAGCACCGCTGAACAGGTCAGACACAGCAAAGTCAAGCACCGCTGAACAGGGCAATGACCGCCATGGTGAAGACCGCTGAACAGGGCAAAGACTGCCATGGCAAAGCACCGCTGACCAGGTCAGACACAGCAAAGTCAAGCACCGCTGAACAGGGCAAAGACCGCCATGGTGAAGACCGCTGAACAGGGCAAAGCACCACTGAACAGGGCAAAGACCGCCATGGCAAAGCACCGCTGAACAGGTCAGACACAGCAAAGTCAAGCACCGCTGAACAGGGCAAAGACCGCCATGGCAAAGCACCGCTGAACAGGTCAGACACAGCAAAGTCAAGCACCGCTGAACAGGGCAAAGACCGCCATGGTGAAGACCGCTGAACAGGGCAAAGCACCGCTGAACAGGGCAAAGACCGCCATGGCAAAGCACCGCTGAACAGGTCAGACACAGCAAAGTCAAGCACCGCTGAACAGAGCAAAGACCGCCATGGTGAAGACAGCTGAACAGGTCAGAGACAGCAAAGTCAAGCACCGCTGAACAGGGCAAAGACCGCCAACTCATGCATCGTTAGCCCATGTGCAGCTGGGACAGTGATGGAACTTGGACCGTCACGGGGAGCGTGTTGCACTCTGGGCATCATTCCCCCTCCAGAACCACTGGAGAACAGCATCCACTCCGTCTGTCATGCACAGGATGAAGCACTCTGGGCACCAGTCCCCCTCCAGAACCAGTGGAGACTGTAATCCACTTGAGGCTTTGCACTCCCCAGGATGGTACAGTGGGCAAACCACCCACTGGAGTGACTTGAGAGATTGTGGCTTTGCAGTCCCCAGGATGAAGCAGTGGGCAAACCACCCACTGGAGTGACTTGAGAGACTGTGGCTTTGCACTCCCCAGGATAAAGCAGTGGGCCAACCACCCACTGGAGTGACTTGAGAGACTGTGGCTTTGCACTCCCCAGGATAAAGCAGTGGGCAAACCACCCACTGGAGTGACTTGAGAGACTGTGGCTTTGCACTCCCCAGGATACATCAATGGGCATGGAGCCCCGTCGTGGATCTGGCGTGGTGCTATAATCCGGCTGAGGTGCCCCCCCTTCCCTTCCCCCTGAGGTGCCTGTTGTATTTCAATCTGATGCCCCTACAGTGTTCTCTCCGTTTGTGGACAGGTATCTAGTGTGGGCCTAGCCCATGCTTTGTGGGCCCGTGGGCCACGGACATTGATATGTGCATACCTGCACTACTAATCGTGATGTCAATTTTTAGACTGTTTATATATATATCTGTATATATTTGGTTACTGTATTTTGATACATTACAATGGTTGAACTGATTTCCTTTTGTCTTTGCATTCTTCCGGGGGGGTTGGGGGTTGTTACTGTGATGTTTGGAAATACATTGGTGTGTGTGTTGTAGTGTGCGAGGGTCAGGGTGGGGTTGGGGGTGTTGCATGTGTGTGTCTCTGACTTTTGCCTCCCCTATGTCGTAGGTGCAGTACTCACTGTTGTCTTCAGCGCCGCCGCCATTGCTGGTGTTCGTAGAGGAGCAGGAAGACAAGCGCAGGGAGTATTTGGAGTTCCGGCTCCATGGTGTCCTCCTTCCTCGTGGAGTGTGTTGAGGTGAGCGTTTTCCCATTTAAATGGCTGTTTCCGTCGTGTTTTTATCCACGGTGAATCCGCCCCGGAAAAGCTGGCGGATTGGCGGGTTGTGATACTGTGGGCGGTACATTGTCTTCCGCCTGTCTGTTGGCGGTGACCGCTGCGCTGCTTGTCTGTACTGCCGTGGCGGTCAGAGTGTTAAAGTGGCTTTCTATGTTGGCGGTTTCCGCCACTGTCATAATTCCCTTTTTTCCGCCGGCCTGTTTTCGGTATTACCGCCGCTTTAACACCGTCCGCCAGGGTTGTAATGACCCCCTTGGTCATCAGAGTAATAGCTGGGGCCATCGGGTTCACCTATGTGACATTTAATGAAGGTGAAACAGTCCCAATTGCATACAAATTTCACTTATACTCAGCAGCATAACAACGCTTTGCTCCCACTGAGAAAATTCTCACTGCTGTACAGATGGCTGTCATTAAAGAAAGACCTCTTGCCCAAGGAAAACGCATTATTGTAATTTATCCAATCCCATCCCTAGAGGCTGTTACAAAAGCTAGCATTCCAAACGCAAAAGCATTACATCCACGTTGGATACAATGGGCTACGTCTCTGACAGCCACTGATGTAGACTACATTTTTGACCCAAAGCTACAAACTCAGGAATTTTTACAATATGAAATAGAATACCTAGTTCCAGCAAGTACATTGCCTATTGAACAATATCATAGAGTCATGTACACCGATGGCTCAGCACAACCTGCAATTGGAACTAAACATCAATATTCTGCTGCTTGTGCAGTCGTAAGTGGCTACATGGAGGGCGATAAATTTTGTCCTCTACAAACCTTTACACAAACCCTAGGGGATTGTACAGCACAACTGGCAGAGCTAAAAGCTCTGCTGATGGCACTGGAACACACAGATCCTGCACAGCCTACGCTGATTGTTTGTGATTCATATTATTGTGTCCAGTCCTTTAATGAATACCTGCATTATTGGCGCCAGAATGGGTTCAGACATTCCAAAGGCAACACCATTAAACACAGACTACTGTGGGGAAAGTAGCTGACCTGAAAGAGACGCTACTGAATGTCCATGTTGTGCACACACTTGGACACCAGCACGTTGGAATACATGTTGCTGGTAATACACTGGCTGATGAAGCCACAAAGTCAGCAGTGGCTGTGGCCGCTGTAGCTGCAGTGACTCGTTTGAGTTCAAAACCGGATGCAGACATTTGGGCTGCTGTGACAGCTATGGCTGATGGTAAGCCCTATCCTAAAGGATTTCTTAACAAATATCACTATAGTATGGGAGCTATGCTGAACGCCGAGGTTAAGATACCAGGTGTAGGTGTACGAGACATCCCCAACAAAGACATAAGATCACAATTGATTAAGCAGCGCATGAGGGGGTGGTATCTGCCCATGCTGGTGTGGCGGCTACAATTTCGATCTTGCAGGCCCGTTATTGATGGCCAGGTCTCTACAAAGAGACTAAGCAGTATTTACTTTGTTGTGACATCTGTCAACAAATCAAAGTTTCCACTGCCAAGCACCCGCCGCAGACACCCCTCTTAATTTCAAACAAGCCATTACAATGTGTGTACTTTGACCACTGTGGTCCCCTAACACCTGATAGTGCATACAAATATATTTTAGTCGCTGTTGATTCATGCTCCAGTTTTGTATGGGTGTGGCCACAACGCTCGGCTGACACTCGGACTGTTATTAAAGATTTGCGAGTCTTTATCGGTACATATGCAGTTGCAGCTTTCCATTCGGACCAAGGCCCTGCTTTCGCCTCAAGGGCATTCAGGGACACCATGGCTTTGTTGGGGGTCCAGCTCCAGTACTCGTCTCCATTTCATCCCGAGGGAAATAGTGTAGTGGAGCGATTAAACAGTGATTTAAAGCAATCCTTAACAGCCAGAGTCTTAGGTACAGGTCGTAGTTGGCTTAATCACCTGTATGGAGTCCAGAGAGCACTAAATAACCTGCATAGAAGGTCTCTGGGGGCTCGTACATCATATGAGTGCCTGTTCGGAACTCTAATGTATGTTCTGGATCTTGATGGTCCTTGCGTGGAGGCAGCAGAAACACCTTTTGACATAAATGAACGTGTCACTGTCTTACAGGAATTGCAACAGTTCTTTGATGATAACTCTTCTAACAGTGCCGCCTCCACAGGAATTAAGGATGTGCCAGTAACATCTCCCGGCTGAATTCCCAGAGTTGGGAATCTTGTACATGAGAAAGTCGCTGTGAAAAAGGAATTTGGCCCTACTTATAGTCCCTGTACTAGGGATACACGGTACCAGAACTGTTATTCTACCACCGTTGGCGGGTTCCAAAGAAAAAAGCCGTTTTGTCTCAATTGACAATGTCAAAAACAGCCGACCAAGAGGAACATCCAGTAGTTCCTGAATCCCTCTCACTACTGGCGAAGAGCTTCCTCTTCAAGTTGCTTACACCAACACCAACACCTCTCCGAGCTTGGGGAGGGTGGAAGATGATCTTGCATTAGTCAACTAATTTAGAAACATTCGAGCAAGTCAACTAGACTCCAACCCAAACGGATGGTGCTATCTATAGTGTGCCACTGCAGGAAACACCAACTCCACCACTGACAACGGCTCCGCCATTTGCATGAACTGCCTCTGGTTATTTTGCCAACTTCAACAATGATTTCTCAGACTCATTCGCCTCTTCGACAGCTGATTTGTCAAGTACACGCAAGCTAATATACTGGCTTAAAGAAACATATTTTATTTTTCCATGGAACTATCTACGGCTCTCTTTGACTGTCCTAGCCTTTCTACTTTGGATCGGTTTTGTCATTACCTTTTTCTTATTAATACATGGTCATTTTCTTCCTGAAAGATCAACAGTTGAACTGGTGGAGGAGGTTTTAAAACCACATTTTTCATCAGATAAAGTCCGAAGAGACTTATCTTTTGTGAACATTTCTGCAGTGCCAATTCCTGATGGGATTGTTTGGGACAAAGTAATGTTTGATATATATGGTCACACAGAAGTTATTCAAATACCGTATGTGTTCAAATTATCAATGAATGATATAGTGATACCAGGCATTGTCTCTGACAATGCCTGGTGTGAAAACAGTTGGTGTGAAAACAGTTGATTCTATGATGACTGAATTGCAACTTATACTGTCTTTGAAAACAAAGATGTTTACCAATTGAAGGAAAATTATGGTGATACCTTTTGTTATAATTATTATGGACACCATTTAATAAATAGAACAAGCAGTCCTAAAACTGTTTTTAATTACACGCAATGGGAACATTGCCCGACTCCGCCACAAGGGAGTTCCAAAACGTTTGCATATTTTTCTGGGCATAATCAAAAGAATGCTGAGTCATATTACTTTAAAGTATCACCTACTAAGGATATACATATGTTATTGACCAATACCAAATTTATATATTCGGAATCCTTTGTTTCCCGGTTAGCGATAGAAGGCTATGAATATTGGTTCAAATCAATTGATCTGAAAAGTGTGTGGGGAACAAAAAATTTGCAAATTAAGGGAAAGGAAACATTGTTTAGAGCATGCCTTATTCCTGTACAAATGATCTTTTTAAATGAAACAGTACAACAGATAAGTTGTTTAGGCTTAGCTAAAATTAGGGAATTAAACATGCCCAGTATACCTGCCCCCACAAAGTTTTATAAATGGCAAAAATATACAAATGTAACTGAAAATGAGCTTGATGAGTGTGTCCAGAATGGTACATTTAATGCTTCACTGACATGTCCTGCCGGGTGGTTATTGTGGCCAATAGATATCAATGGGTGTCATCAACGTTTTATTAACTCCTCGGGGGGTTTTAGGACGAGTAGGCCAGACCCTCGCTATATATCATCAAAGCATGTGGGTATAATTACACCATATAGTGTGGGAAAATTATGCCAACAGTGGCTAAAATCATCCTAACTAGACGCGGTTAGAGAACACCTCAGTCTCCTGACTAACTCAACTGACTTACAAGATTTCATGTCAGGCCCCAGAACACCACGTAGGAAGCATTTCTTATATGCAGTATACAATGAGATTTGGAAACTTTCCCAACAAGATGTGGCTTCCCGGTTAAGGCAAATAGATCAGGAAAATCTAAAAAAGGCATTAGCTATTGTGGATAATGGGATTAACACTTTGTCCAATCGGATATAAACATATTGGTGGTCATTCTGACCTCGGCGGTAAAAGGCGCCTACCGCCGGTCAGAAATCCTCCATAATCCCGCCGCGGTCGCGGTAATCCGCCACGGTCATTCTGACCCGCAGCAGCCAAATCTACGAAAATCCGACAGCCACAACAGACCGCCAGACCAGCGGTCGGCGGAAAAGTGGAGGTGACCAAACCTCCACCGTCACGCCAAGAGAAATACGCCCATGCCATTACGACCCACGAATCCACGCGGCGGTCTTTCAAACGCGGTTTTCCATTGGCGGTACACCCCGCCGCGGTCAGAATACACACAAACGAACAAAACTCAGCCACATTGGACGATTTGAATTCCACACACCTGATACACATACACACACCACTCCCACACACACAATACAATATAAAACACACACCCACATCACCCACAAACCCCTTCGACCAAAATCCAAAAAGAAGCACTGAGAGACACAGCAGCGATCACAGAACACCATCACACAGAGGCACACTACACCATCACCCACACAATATCCACACACAAAACAACACACACCACCACACTCAACACACTTAACTACACATACTCCACCCCAGACATCATACACACCACTCCATGGCACCCCAAAGACACCCCCGCTTCTCAGACGAAGAACTCAGGGTCATGGTGGAGGAAATCGTTCGGGTAGAGCCCCAGCTCTTCGGCACACAGGTCCAATACACCAGCATTGCCCGGAGGACGGAGCTATGGCAGAGGATTGTCGACAGGGTCAACGCTGTGGGACAGCACCCCAGAAATCGGGAAGACATCAGGAAGCAATGGAACGACCTACGGGGGAAGGTGCGTTCCATGGTATCCAGGCACAACATCGCCGTGCAGAAGACTGGCGGAGGACCCCCACCTCAACCCCCACAATTTACAACATGGGAGGAGGAAGTCTTGAACATCCTGCATCCTGACGGCCTCGCAGGAGTCGGCGGAGGAATGGATTCTGGTAAGTTGAAGCTTCAATACTGCTTCCCCCCCACCTGCATGCCAAATCATACCCCAACCCTCACCCCCATCCTCAAACCCCACCCTCACCCCCATCCTCACCCCCACCACCATCCTCACCCCCACCACCATCCTCACCCCCACCCCCAGCACACCTATTCCCTGCCAATGTCTCACCATCACAACCCACACATCCCAAAACCTAGGCCTGCATGCGTCCACTAAGCATGGACACCCATCACCAAAGCATGCCCAATGCATATACACATCCCCCCCACAAGCCACCCTCACCAAAGCCCCCACACACGAATGCCAGCACTTGGGGACACGGGAACCCACAGATACACCCATATGGCACACATTGAAACTATAACCATACCTCTATACCCCTGCAGGACCCGACAGCCAACACACCGCCACGGAGGGCCCAGAATTCTCCACACCCCCCACCCAAGAGGCCGTCAGCGATGACAGCAGCTCTGTCGACCTGGACACTGATGACCAGCCCGGACCATCGGGGACCTCTGGACAGTCGGTTCCCCTCACACAGGCACAGGCCACTACAGACCCAAACCCCTCTGGGAACACCAGCACAGCTCCCACCCAGCGGGCCCATGCCTCTGTCTCCAGGGCGCGTCAATCTGCGGTGTGTCTACCACTACAGGGCACCCAGGATAACCCACCACCCCAACAACAACAGGGACCTGGGGGCAGTGGTAGTGGGCACACCGGCCAGGGGGCAGAGGCCCAGGGAAACAGGGCAACTCGGAGGGCAGCTGTGCGACAGGGGGGGGACGGGCCCAGGGAACCCACTCTCCACGAGGCCCTCACCACCATCATGGGAGCATACAACCGCTCCCAGGAGACGATGGCGACGGTACTGGCCAGGTTCCAGGAGATCCAGGTACTGCAGGAGGAACACTATCGGGGGTACAGGGAGGACATCAGAGCCCTCACCTCTACCCTGGTTACCATGGTAGGGCTGCTGCAGGAACTCATCAACACCAGGACGGACACTCAACAACAACAAAGGGCCCCTGCCACTAGCCTGGACCAAGAATAGCCAACCACCTCCGCCGGCGCTAGTGGACAGGAGGCCCCCGCACAACAGCGGCCCACCAGACCCCCACCTCCTGCAGGAGAAGAACCACCCCGCAAGAGGGCCCTGAGATCTCGCAAGAAGACAGAGTAGGATGTCAAGACCCCCGCCAGCAAAGGATACCACCTGATGTCATCCCACTGTCCCACATTGTCACCCTGTCCATCCTTGAACTGCCCATGCTCCATCTCTCCACAGGCCTATGGACAATGCACCTGTGTGACTGTTACTCTGGACTCTGCCATGGACATTCCTTCACCATAGCCCCCACCCACTTGAAACCACCTATCCCATTTTGAGCACTGAAATAAACACCTATTTTGCACAAAACTATCTGGAGTCTGGCTGTGATTTCAAAATATTGTAATTGACATGACAGTGCAAATATGTCCTTGTACATAGTGAAGTCAACAAACAGCTGCCACAAAGCTGTAGTCCATGGGGAAACGAAGCACAGGACTCGTAGTGGGGACCCCAGATCTGAAATAGGGAGGGAAAAGCCACAACTCAGTCATCATACACTGGGGCAAATAGACAGGCAGCAGAGATGCAGGAGAGTAGTTTACATTTACTAAATTATGTTTGAATTGTTACCTGTGTCCTATTGGAAGTACTGTGCAATGATTCTGTCCCTGTTGTCTGTTTCATCCCCGTCGTCTTCCTCCTCTTCACTCTCCACAGGTTCCACAGCTGCCACAACACCACCATCTGGACCATCCTCCTGCAGGAAAGGCACCTGGCGGCGCAAAGCCAGGTTGTGAAGCATGCAGCAGGCCACGATGATGTGACACACCTTCTTAGGTGAGTACATTAGGGATCCACCTGTCATATGCAGGCACCGAAACCTGGCCTTTAGGAGGCCGAAGGTGCGTTCGATCACCCTCCTAGTACGCCCATGGGCCTCATTGTACCGTTCCTCTGCCCTGGTCCGGGGATTCCTTACTGGGGTCAGTAGCCACGACAGGTTGGGGTACCCAGAGTCCCCCAATAGCCATACACGGTGTCTCTCTAGCTGTTCCATCACGTAAGGGATGCTGCTATTCCTTAGGATGTAGGCGTCATGCACTGACCCAGGGAATTTGGCATTTACATGCGAGATGTACTGGTCAGCCAAACACACCACCTGGATGTTCATGGAATGGTAACTTTTTCTGTTCCTGTACACCTGCTCCCTGTCTCTTGGGGGAACCAAAGCCACATGGGTCCCATCAATGGCACCAATGACGTTGGGAATATGTCCAAGGGCATAGAAATCACCCTTCACTGTAGCCAATTCGCCCACCTCAGGGAAAAGGATGTAGCTCCTCATGTATTTCATCAGGGCAGACAACACTCTGGATAACACCTTCGAAAACATGGGCTGAGACATCCCAGAAGCAATTCCCACTGTTGTCTGAAATGACCCACTTGCCAAGAAATGGAGTACTGACAGGACCTGCACCAGAGGGGGAATCCCTGTGGGTTGGCGGATGGGGGACATCAGGTCGGGCTCCAGCTGGGCACACAGTTCATGTATAGTGGCACGGTCAAGCCGGTAGGTCAGGATAATGTGGCGTGCTTCCATTGTCGACAGGTCCACCAGCGGCCTGTACACGGGAGGATTCATCCGTCTCCTCGCCAAACCCAGCGGACGGTGCCTAGGAAGGACAACATGGAGCACACAGTCAAGCAACCCACAGGTACGTACTCACAGCTTGCACAGTAAACGATTCTCTATGCAGTGAATGGCGTGTATGAGTGGCTATGCAAGGCCTAGGCCTGTGTGACGCAGTTGAAATTGAGCCATGTGGACCCTCGAAATGGCGGCTGCCTGACCTGTGAAGTGTGACAATGGGATGTGAGGTCAATGCGCTGGCGTGGCACACCGCGGCGGTCGGCGGTCGAAGACCGCGGCGAGCGGCCGCATTGGTTAACATTGAAGCCTATGGGTTTCAGGAGCCAATGGCGAAGGGCGCCGGCGGTGGCGGTACGCACCGCCGCGGTACGCACCGCCGCGGGCGTGACCGCCATTTTCTATCTACTTATTCACTCGCGACTTGAACTTTCACAGGAGAGGACCTATACTGCAAGTGTTGCTGTGACCTCGGTCTGGAAGGGACAATGGCTGCTGCGCCTGGGGAAAGGGCCCCTGCCTTCACTGGAGAAGAGTTGGAGAAACTTGTGGATGGGGTCCTCCCCCAGTATGCGCTACTCTATGGTCCTCCAGACCAACAAGTGAGTTTAATTCAATATGGATTTGGGGCCACTGGCTGGCTTGGGGGCCTGGCGGGGGGCCTGGCGGGGATGGGGGGCATGTTGGGCTTGGCGGGGGCCTGGCGGGGGGCCTGGCGGGGATGGGGGGCATGTTGGGCCTGGCGGGGGGCCTGGCGGGGGGCCTGGCGGGGATGGGGGGCATGTTGGGCCTGGCGGGGGGCCTGGCGGGGGGCCTGGCGGGGATGGGGGGCATGTTGGGCCTGGCGGGGGGCATGGCGGGGGGCCTGGCGGGGATGGGGGGCATGTTGGGCCTGGCGGGGGGCATGGCGGGGGGCCTGGCGGGGATGGGGGGCATGTTGGGCATGTTGGGCCTGGCGGGGGGCCTGGCGGGGGGCCTGGCGGGGATGGGGGGCGTTGGGCCACTGGCAACGAAAATGCAGACAAACTTGAACGTGGTATTTCTCCCTCCCTGTACGTGTCACATAGGTCCGCGCCCATGAGAAGATCGGGATTTGGCGTGCCATAGCCAAGGAAGTCCGGACCCTGGGGGTCCACCATCGACGGGGCACCCACTGCCGCAAGAGGTGGGAGGACATCCGCCGCGGGACCAAGAAGACCGCCGAGTCTCTGCTGGGGATGGCCTCCCAACGTAGGCGGGGTGCCTGCCGTCAACTGACCCCCCTGATGTTCCGGATCCTGGCGGTGGCCTACCCTGATTTGGATGGGCGCGTGAGTGCAGCACAGCAGACACAAGGGGGTGAGTACAAGCATAATCTACTCTGTTGTCGCGCAGTGGAGGTGTCTGGGTGGGGGAGGAGGGCTGTGGGTCCCCCTAGGCCAGGGCGATATCTGTAGGCTGGGCACCCCCGTAAGCCCCTGTGTCCCCAGCCACCACCCTCAGTAGTGTGCCAGTACAGCCATCCCTGGGCAGTGTCATCCATGGGTGCAGTTGTCAACTCTAGGCGTGTAGGGCATGTTCCACGGAATGCGTAGCGGACCCCAAGTGCCCAACTTAGTGCAGGGGGCATCTGTGTCTGTCATGTCCGCTAACTGTACCGGTGATCCATGTACTCAAAATCTCTTTATTTCTCTCTCCCCCCCCCTTTTTGTTTGTCTTTCTGTGCTTGTGTGCATCAGCATCATCAGGCGGAGGAGAAGTGGCATCGGGGCAGGAGGGAGCTGCATCTCACATGGCCCAGGAGGGCCATGACACAGAGTCTGACTGGACCAGTGAGACGGAGGGCGAGGGGAGCTCCACAACGGGGACGACTGGACCCTGCAGCGACACGGACACGTCCTCGGAAGGGAGCTCCCTTGCGGGGGTGGCACCATCCGTGCCCCCCGCCATTACAGGTACAGCCGCCACCCAGCGCACCATCTCCGCCCTCCCAGCAGCCCCTCAGCGTTCGCCCCGTGCCCGCTCTGCCAGGAAGCCGGGCATCTCCTTCGCCCCAGGCACCTCAGGCCCTGCCCCTGTTACCCCCGCTGCCCTCAGTGAGGAGGTCATTGACCTCCTCCGAACGCTCATTGTTGGGCAGACTACCCTTTTGAATGCCATCCAGGGGGTGGAGAGGGAGGTTCATCGCAGCAATGCGTACCTGGAGGGCATTCATTCGGGTCAGGCTGCCCATCAGCGATCGTTCCAGGCTCTGGCCTCAGCACTGACGGCAGCCATTGTCCCTGTCTCCTGCCTCCCTCTACTAACTCCCTCCTCCCAGTCTCCTGTTCCTCTGCCTGTCCCACCCACACCATCAGACCAGCCTGCACACACCTCAACACCCAAGAGAAGCTCATCCAAACATAAGCACCACAGATCACGCAGACATTCACACAAGCAACATTCCGATGCAGACATGCCAACAGTCACTACCACCTCTGTGACCCCCACCTCCTCGTCTCCCTCCTCCCTCCCTGTGAAGTCTACACTCACACCTTCATTCACCTCACCATCAGCCAGTGTTTCCATCACCAGCACACCCTCCAGTACAGTCCGCACACGTGCAGTCACCACCCCCACTGCCATTTACACGTCCCCTGTGTCCTCTCCCACTGTGTCTGTCACCCCCTCTTCCACACCACACAAACGCAGCCACCCACCCACCCAACAGCCATCCACCTCACGACAGCCTATCCCTCCTGCACCTGCACCCAAAGACAGCAAACGTGACTCACCTACAACCACATCCTCTCCCTCCACTCCCATTCCCACTGTACCTATCACTCTCCATTGTCCCAAGAAAATCTATCTCTCTACTGCTACCTTCTTTCCTGACCCTGAGCCCCCCCCTCCTTCTCGTCGGGGTAAGAAGAGCACCTCAGCCACCACCAGCCCTGCAGCCCCCTTGACAAGGGTGCAGGGGTATTGGAGCCCACCAGCCCGCAGGTCTGGATCTTCGCCCAGCAGCAAGGGGACAGCCAGCCCACCCCCTGGGTAGAGGAGCAGAAGGCGGAAGGGCCGCCGCAGGAGCCCGGGTTCTATATCCCCCCAGGACACTAGCCAGCCACCGCCCAGCTGGCCAGGAGGGCCCCACCACCCACAGCCCAGGTGGGCATTGAAGGAGCACCATCCCCGCTGCCCAGGAGGGCAGGCAATGAGCAGTTGGCCTTAGAATGGCCGCCGTCTCCAGCACCGCTCCGCTGGGGACCGCCGTCTCAGGATCCGCTGAACTGGGCCCTTCAAGGAAAGAACCGCTGAACTGGGCCCTTCAAGGCAAGAACCGCTGAACTGGGCCCTTCAAGGCAAGAACCGCTGAAATGGGCCCCGCCGTCTCCAGCACCGCTCCGCTGGGGACCGCCGTCTCAAGATCCGCTGAACTGGGCCCTTCAAGGCAAGAACCGCTGAACTGGGCCCTTCAAGGCAAGAACCGCTGAACTGGGCCCTTCAAGGTAAGATCCGCTGAACTGGGCCCTTCAAGGCAAGAACCGCTGAACTGGGCCCCGCCGTCTCCAGCACCGCTCCGCTGGGGACCGCCGTCTCAAGATCCACTGAACTGGGCCCTTCAAGGAAAGAACTGCTGAACTGGGCCCTTCAAGGCAAGAACCGCTGAACTAGGCCCTTCAAGGCAAGAACCGCTGAACTGGGCCCCGCCGTCTCCAGCACCGCTCCGCTGGGGACCGCCGTCTCAAGATCCACTGAACTGGGCCCTTCAAGGAAAGAACTGCTGAACTGGGCCCTTCAAGGCAAGAACCGCTGAACTAGGCCCTTCAAGGCAAGAACCGCTGAACTGGGCCCCGCCGTCTCCAGCACCGCTCCGCTGGGGACCGCCGTCTCAAGATCCGCTGAACTGGGCCCTTCAAGGCAAGAACCGCTGAACTGGGCCCTTCAAGGCAAGAACCGCTGAACTGGGCCCTTCAAGGCAAGATCTGCTGAACTGGGCCCTTCAAGGCAAGAACCGCTGAACTGGGCCCCGCCGCCTCCAGCACTGCTCCGCTGGGGACCGCCGTCTCAAGAACCGCTGAACTGGGCCCTTCAAGGCAAGAACCGCTGAACTGGGCCCTTCAAGGCAAGAACCGCTGAACTGGGCCCCGCCGTCTCCAGCACCGCTCCGCTGGGGACCGCCGTCTCAAGAACCGCTGAACTGGGCCCTTCAAGGCAAGAACCGCTGAACTGGGCCCTTCAAGGCAAGAACCGCTGAACTAGGCCCTTCAAGGCAAGAACCGCTGAACTGGGCCCCGCCGTTTCCAGCACCGCTCCGCTGGGGACCGCCGTCTCAAGAACCGCTGAACTGGGCCCTTCCAGGCAAGAACCGCTGGCCCTTTGGCAGACGTGGCAGGGCAGGATCTGTCTCGGGCAGGGCTGCAGGATGTCCTCTGGCCAAAATGCCTCCTGCAGTGGAGTCTGTTATGGACTGTTTGGACTGTGGCTTTGCACTCCCCAGGATGGCCCAGTGGGCAGGCCACCCACTGTATGGACTGTATGGACTGTGGCTTTGCACTCCCCAGGATGGCCCAGTGGGCAGGCCACCCACTGTATGGACTGTATGGACTGTAGCTTTGCTCTCCCCAGGATGGCCCAGTGGGCAGGCCACCCACTGTATGGACTGTATGGACTGTGGCTTTGCACTCCCCAGGATGGCCCAGTGGGCAGGCCACCCACTGTATGGACTGTATGGACTGTGGCTTTGCTCTCCCCAGGATGGCCCAGTGGGCAGGCCACCCACTGTATGGACTGTGGCTTTGCTCTCCCCAGGATGGGCCAGTGGGCAGGCCACCCACTGTATGGACTGTATGGACTGTGGCTATGCACTCCCCAGGATGGCCCAGTGGGCAGGCCACCCACTGTATGGACTGTATGGACTGTGGCTTTGCTCTCCCCAGGATGGCCCAGTGGGCAGGCCACCCACTGTATGGACTGTATGGACTGTGGCTTTGCACTCCCCAGGATGGCCCAGTGGGCAGGCCACCCACTGTATGGACTGTATGGACTGTGGCTTTGCTCTCCCCAGGATGGCCCAGTGGGCAGGCCACCCACTGTATGGACTGTATGGACTGTGGCTTTGCTCTCCCCAGGATGGGCCAGTGGTCATGGAGTCCCCTCGTAGATCTGGCGTCGTGTACTCAAGTGGCTGAGGTGCCCCCCCTTCCCTTCCCCCTGAGGTGCCTGTCCTTTTTTCTTTCTGATGCCCCTGCAGTGTTCTCTCCGTGGAGTTCTTGTCGTGGGACTGGGCCTTGCCCCTTTGCTCAGGACCCCTGTGGTCCACGGACAGTGGTTGGACTACATATAGTAGATGTATATATTTTGTACATAGTTTATTTATTTATTTGGATTACTGCTGTCCATTTTTCAATATATCTGCCCGTTTAAGATCTCTTCTTTTGGTCTTTGCATTATTTCGGAGGGGGGGGTTTGTGGGTTGTGACAGTGATCTGTGGGAATGCATTGATGTGTGTGTTGTAGTGGGTGTGGGTGGGTGGGTGTGTGCCGGTAATCTTTTCCCTCCCCTGTGTCGTAGGTGCAGTACTCACCGATGTCTTCCGCGCCGCCGGGCGTGCTCCTGGTACAGGAGCAGGTATAGGAGTGCGGGGATGACCTGTAACTCGGGTTCCATACTGCCGGAATCTCGCGTGGAGTATGTGGAGGTGAGCGTTTTCCCGTTCGTAGTCTGTTTCCGCCGTGTTTTTATCGGCGGTGCTCCCGCCCCGGAAAAGGTGGCGGATTGGTGGGTCGTGATAGGGTGGGCGGTACATTGTCTGCCGCCTGGCTGTTGGCGGTGACCGCCGCGCTGTTTGTTTGTTCCGCCGTGGCGGTCGGAGTGTTAATGCGGCGGGCTGTGTTGGCGGTTCCCGCCAGGGTCAGAATTGCATATTTTGGACCGCCGGCCTGTTGGCGGGTTGGCCGCCACTTTATCACCGACCGCCAGGGTCAGAATGAGGGCCATTGTCTCTTCTGTTATAGACATTATACAATAAGATATGTCTTTTTTACACCATGGACAGATCAGGTCAATTATGCAGTTGGTTTGGACGCTTTAAACATTGAAAGCGGGTCGCGTCCCATGGCAGCACGTTGGTGCAAGGGAGACATTTTCTTCTTTTAATCTAACGCAACAACAACAACTAATGGCTAAGAAGGAAGCAACTTATGTCATGCTTAACATCGAGAAATTAGAAAAGTTGCCTGTTACTGTGGCCGAAATACCATTGGCTGAGTGGCTAATACATGGGGTTATTAATCTGCCTATTTCCACGCTACAATTCATCTCCTATTTAAAACACGTTCCGGTAGGCAGATATGAAAGACTGGGAGATAGTTACGTTCATGAGGTGTGGGAGCTTCCCTTCTCGTACAAATGATTCAGTGGCATGAAAGAAGTCCTTCTTAGCAGTAGTGAATGCAAGACTTCAGTCAGCCATTCGATGGTTTGTAAACAGCTGTCCTTGCATGGGGTGTGTAACCCTTCTGCAGCGAAATTAGCTTGTTATCTGAAGGGAGTTACAGTCCCCTCGATTAGACCTACGTTCCAGGTGCATTCAAATGGCAGCTACGTCCTCCTCAATGGTGAAGACTGTTGTGGCATGCGGGCCAGAATAGTTTACGTTGTTTCGGTCTCTAAGGTCGTTACATGCTGCGGGAACGTACTGTTTCTCCCCACTAAAGTTAAGGAGGTAGCTGATATTTGGCCTTACATTGCTACTTCAAACGTGAATTTTGACAAGTTAAGTAGACTCGAGGCTTTATTGTTTCAAAAGCATGTGGCCCTTACATCTGTGCGTGAGACCTACGCACTTCAAGTGGCAAGGTCATCAGCAGAATTACAGTCCCTGTTAAATACGAACTTTCCAAGACACTTTGGTGAACTCATGGGACGAATATTTAATGCGTCCAGTGCAACTTGAATCGCACATTTTTTCAAAGCTGTTGGTTCTGATTTTGTTCACACCTTCTCCTCCATATTCGGTTTGATACCTTCATCTATCCACTCAATTTTCGGTAGTATTTTGGGGGGATTTCTGATAACTTTGGCTTTATTAGCGGGCATCCTGCTGTTGCTGTTGTTTATGCGCAATAGCTGTCCCGCTGCAACGAGGAGAAATGACGGCGCTCCCATCAGCGCAGCTGTGTCGTGAGCATATGATGCAGTATTTTGGAGCACCACACCTGGAGCAACTGGAGTGTGAGTGGTCTTTGTCATTCAGACAAGTTCTGTATTGTGTGCAGCCTGTGTTTAGGTGCCTCTGGTGCTTTTTCGAACATGCACTGGAAGTTTGTCTTTCACGGCAGCGCTTGCCTGCATTAGATGCTGATCTGTTGATGTTTTCGCTGAGGGTTCATTACCAGACATGCACATTGAGGTTGCGTTTGTTGCGTGAAGCTAATTATGAGTTACCCTTCCTGGAGGAAGTTGTCAACAACTCATCAATGGGCACTCCACGAGATGCCGCCTTGGCTGACACTGGGGCTATGGAACACATCTGCTCCCTGATCCTTTTTGGAGAGGACTTTCCGGCTTTGACATCTACCGAAGTGGAAGATCTCCTGTTCTCCATGACCTTACCTAGTTTTTAATTTTTCTAAATTGACATGTTCTTTCAATTCGGTTACAAGTCACATGCTCATGTTTTAAATTGCCACGTAGTATGCTTGTGTGTCACTTTAACTTGTCCAAATTTACCTTCTTTTCAAATATATCTTTGGTTGAGCTTTTAGTAATGACATTTTAGTTTTGGCTTTGAACAGTTTTCAACCAACAAGGGGAGGGTGTTGTGTAACCATTTTAGTTATAGCTCCATGCAAGTTATTTTAACACACTAAGGCGCTGTGCAATTTAACCTAGATATTTTATTTGGCTTCGCATTGTTATTTTACAATAACCATTTTTACGGTCTTGTTTTATTTTTCATCTATCTAACTGTTTTGCTTGGCCTAGCACTGTGTTCTTAAACAAGACATTCTTGATCACTTTGTGCATCATTCAAGGCTACAGTTTTGTACTTTGCCGGTGAACGTGGTAGAAGTTTAGTCTCCAACATTCGTAGAAAATACACATCCTTAAGTAGGGACATTTTCTCAGAACATTAGCTGTGTTGTTATAAAAACACTTCCTAGTCCCATTACACGTTAAGAGGGAGATTCCAGCCAGGGAACCACGACTGTATGCTGATCGCTGAATGCTTCATTACAGATGCTAATGTAGACTGCAGGCCTTTGCTCAGGTATGAGGGTTGATGTCTCCCCGGGGGAACCTGAAAAGCAGAATTAGATCTTAACATGCTGTGCTCAAATTATGACTCAGATAGGAAATAGTCCATCGATTATAGTGACAATGTAATAGCGTTATTCTTATGCTTCCTTCTTCTCGTCACCATTTTAATACAGTCACGTTGTGTTGTCCTGGTTATTGCAGCTCACGCTTTGCCATCTAAGATGCAGTTGTTTTATTAAACCAATCATTGAAACATATACTCCTTCTGTTTGTCATTTATATATGAGACTGAACTGTGAAAGAGAGAACAGGATGCAACTTGAGTGACCACGACTTCCCTGAGAAATCTAATATGTCATGCGCTAGGCTGCTGAATCATCACTATCCTTTGGTAGTGATGAGGCACTGCTAGTTAGCCGGAGCAAAACCCGGATTTGGAGCAAGAGGTGTCACCCACAGTGGGTCAGACTCAGTCTCCCACACCATGGACGATCTTGCTGCTCAAAATCCAGTAGTCTCATTAAAATAATGAGAGCCTACGCGACAGCATCAATAAAAACCATTGTATACTTTGACATGTAAACCCAGCATCTCCTAGATCCTAAATGTGGGCTCACTGTTTCCTGAGAAAATTCTTTACGTGGCTGGGGGCAACATGTTCATCGTAACTATACCATGTGTTGAACCTGCCTGCTTCAGTTACAAGAAAACTGGGTTCATCAGAGTACATGGAACCCCTCGAGCAAACTGCAGCACATAGAAATGAACTCACACAGAAACAGGTTTCGGTATCAGGCAGCTTACTAAGATATTGATAAGCTAGCAAACATTTTTGCTGGATTTTTAGCTTTAAGTGGGGAAACTTAAAATTGTTTCGTTAGTTTTGAATAAAAACCACAAACAAAAATGAAATGGATATTTGTTAGGAACACTATCAAAATCATTGTTGTATAAATTAATAAAATACAAAGTCATGGCCCCCTTAAAAACAAATTCTTGAAAATCAGAGCTTTGTGTGTTTACTGCCTCTGCATGGCCACCCAGTAACTGCTTAATCCACACCACCAGACCCCCGGATGGGCAACTACAATGGGACCGTATGGCAGGTACACTAAGATATACAACCCCACCAAACAAAATTGTATTGACATCCCATATTTTTTTAAATAAAACAATATCACAGCTTTTCACCAAATGGGTGCTTCATCTTGGTGTAGATCCCGGAAATGATCCAGGTTAATATATTCAGGAAAGGACCTTTTGTAGTGATGGCTGGAGAGCTGGAGCTCAAACGTGAACACCCAGAGTCAAGAAAAAGAAGGGGTTGGTCATCGATCCCACTAGTCAATGTATGTCCAACTTGGCCATTCCGGCTGGATGGAGCCACCCCCTCAGCTAGTGAAAGAATCCCACCTCTGGACCTCATCATATTCAGTCAACCTCAATGAGTCACGAGAGGGGCGCATACCTATGATTAGCTAATAGGCTCCAATTTAACTAAGTTATAGAACAATGTGGAGATATTTGGATATAGGTAGAATAGAGGCTGTAGGGTAAAGGTATTGATACTGGGGGGAAAGGAGAAGCTCCCTATTAGCAAGACGAGCAGTACCAAAGTCAAGTAATGGGTACAGCAAGGGGGCTATAGTTAAGAGGCATAGTCATGGCTAAAGCTACTACAGTGTCAGCTGAGATGCAGGTACTTTGGTAAAGGTACTAGGCAACTGATATGGTTATGGGTGTTGGAGTATAGGCCAAAGTAGAGGTTCTAATGTAAGGTGGTGGTAGCTGCACCTGGGAACATTTGGGCGTACATGTAATATGGTATAGGTACAGTAGTATTATAAGGGTATCAGAATGAGTAGGTTTACTAGATTATAGCTAAGCGTAGAAGTACTAGAGGCAGGGGTACATGCCCAACAGTTTTACTAGCTTCAGATTCTGAATAGGAGTACAGTATTGTTGCAATTATATAGTGCTTTGTACCCTGATGCAGGCCACCAAAGAACATTTTCAGAAAGGTAGTACTATATATCATGGGAGAGTGCATGTTGGCAGATTGTTATATTTGTTGTGATCCTATATAGGAAGTGTTTTGTGTGATTTGTGGTGTAACCAGAGAGGTGCTCTCATCTTGTTTTTGGGGCACATTGCTTAGCAGAGGGATGGAAGAGGAGGTGTGACACAAAAGAGCACAAATTCTAACTGTGATTAGGTCTAAACCAAGTAGGCAGTTCCACTGCACCAACCTAGCAGAGGGGCAGTGGGGTCCTGTATACATTTATATAAAAAAAGAGTGGTACTCAAAGAGGGACCAGTAACCCATATGGCAACGTGCATAAGGAATGTATGCTGTCAAATGAGTACCATGATGCCAAATGAGCAAAAAAGGGACTTAATAAATATGCACTACTCATGCACATTTTCTAAAGGCTATGATGCCACCATCTATTGCTCAACAAATACAATGCTTGAACAGTGCCATTGGAATTCTGCAGCAGGGGGATCAATCCATGTGGAAGGGTTGACTAAATTATGCAGAAAGAAAAGTCAAATTATTCACATAATGTAACTCATGTTGCAAAAGTATTGTTTTATTATTTTGTCAGTTTTTCACATTAACACTGTCTGGACAAAGTTTTCATCTCAATAGTGTCTGTTTAATACCTAAATACAGCAATAAGCAACTCAATGTTGGTCAGTTGATCTTTACAAGAGGACTGCCATTGTACATCAACCTGTGGCAGCAGTTTTATTAACTGTTGAACCATATGAGCTAGACATTGTTTTTTATTAAACTCTGCAAATTATGTAGAAGATGATATATTATGTGGCAAGTGCAGGAAAATCTATTATGCACAGTCACAGAATTCAATTATTCCTGTGGCCATACTTATCCGTGCGAAAAAATGGAAGTGGAATCAAGTTTAGCAACCTGATTAGAAATAACACAATCTTTATAAAACCAAGATTTTACCTCCCACTTCTATGCCGAAGAAGGTCTGAATTTTAGAGCTTCTAGGATATATGCAATGGAGAAGTCATGGGAAAGCAAAAAGATATAGGCAGGTGTGGATCAACAATTTTATTGGTGGGGATAGGAGTTCTAAGATATATGCAAGGGTAGAGGCACTAAAGAACAAGTTATTTACCTTCAGTAGCACTTTTTCTCATGGACACTCTATCCAACTGTATATTCCTCACCTTTAGAATGTCCCCTGGTGTCAGACTGAATCCAGAAGATTTTTCAGCAGAGCCCCTGCATGCAATTAGGTGGCATCATGCAGCTCTACATTGATTGTGCCCTGCCCTAGAAGTGAGGACCAGAACTGTGTATAGGCACCACCCAAGTGCTCTGCCAACACTTTCATTCTGGAAGCCCACAGATGCAAATCTCAAAAGTAGTAAAGTGTGCCCGTGTGCATATCTCTAACTTGGGGTCTTTTTAGATGGAACATAGTCCATTCCACAAAATGGGAAGGTGGGACAGATGTGAGGAATCTGTGGTTAGATAGAGCATTCACCAGAAAGAGAGTTACCAAAGGTAAGTAACTTATTTGTCTGATCGAGATTTCTAATCACAGATTCCTCACTTTTAAAACAGATACAAAAGCAGTATTCCTATCTGGGGGTGGGCCTCTGAAATGCACTGCAGTCCAACTGGCTAAATGCCCTTCCCATTTTTTTTAACAGATGGGGAGCAACCCCTTAGGCAGGGGTTGCTCCCCTGGGAGGAAAATTGATTTTAGGCCATTTCTGCCTATTTCTATTAGGCTGATCTGCCCCCAGGGAGGGCAGAAACCCCTTAGGCACCAGGAATTGGTGTGTGTGTGTGTTGTTTTATTTGGGGGGGCAGCCCCTTGGGCAAAGGTCACTCCCCATGGGGGCACATAACTGTTGGCCATTTCTGCCCCTCTTGGGGGCAGATCGGCCTATTTTTATAAGGCCCATCTGCCCCCAAGGGGGGCGGAAAGCCCACCAGTGACCAGGGAAGATTTTATTTTCTCAGAAAAAGAGGGTGGGGGTATAGCCATACCCTCACCCCAAATAAACGGGGACAAAGTTGTTCTGTCCACCATGGGCAGATGGGGCAGTTACCCCTGATCCACTTCCTGGGGGGGCAGAAAGCCTACTAGATGCCAGGGAATTAAAATAAAAAAATAATGGGGTGGTGGCTACCAACCAGTAAGGGCATGGTTACGCCCCCACCTCAACTGAAGTGGGTAACAGTCTTTCAGCTCTCCCCTGCACACTAAAACATGTTATCCTACGGCAAGCAAGAGGACATTTGATTATTTGGGGTTTTGGTTTTACATCTGGGCCATGGGAGCTTGTCTAACTCTCAAAATCGTCCCACTTGGAATGGTGAGGGCTGCACTTTTTGCACTTTGGGACGCGGCCATGTAGAAAAATCTACGAGACCTAGACACATCTGAAAACTAAACATCTGGGTAAGTCCAGGGTGGTGTGCTTCGAATGCACCCGCACCATTTTCTTACCCACAATGCCCTGAAAACCTCCAACTTTGCTTGAAATCACACAATTTTCCCACATTTTTGTGATGGAACCTTCCGTAATCTGAAAGAATCCAGAAAATTCCTACCACTCAGCATTGTTGCATCTATACCGATAAAAATGCTGCCCTACTTGTCAGCCTAAATACGTTTTTTTTGCAAACTGCCCTATTGGATCCTCTTTTCGACATGTTTTTGGCTCTTCCCTGTCACAGACACTTGGCTTGCCTAGATAAGTGAGGTATCATTTTTACCAGGAGACTGAGGGGAATGTTGCGTGGTAGGAAATTTGAGCCAGTGTGGTGATCCCACACAGAAATGTGGGAAAAATTAGATATTTTTATTTTGGCTAAATTTGATGTTTGCTGAGGATTCTGGATAAGAAAACACTGGGGGCTCCACACAAGTCACACATACCTGGACTCCCTCGGGTGTCTAGTTTTCAGAAATGTTTGGGTTTGGTAGGTTTCCCTGTATGGCTGCTGTGCCCAGGACCAAAAACCCAGGTGCCCCCCTCAGCAAAAACAAGTAGTTTTGTATTTGATAATTTTGATGTGTCCACATAGTGCATTGGGGTTTTTCCTGTTATGGGCACTAGCCCTACCCACACAAGTGAGGTACCATTTTTATCGGGAGATCTGAGGGAAGTCTGGGTAGAAGGAAGTCTGTGGCTCCCCTCAGATTCCAGAAATTTGCAGCACCGAAATGTGAGGAAAGTGGGTTTTTTTTATGCCAAATTTTTAGGTTTTCAAAGGATTCTGGGTAACAGAACCTGGTGAGAGCCCTACAAGTCACGCCATTCTGAATTTCCCACGGTGTCTACAGTAGTTTTCAAAACTATATAGGTTTATTAGGTTTCCCTAGGTGCCGGCTGAGCTACAGGCCAAAATCCACAGCTAAACACTTTCCAAAAAAACACGTGAGATTTTAATGTAAAAATGTGATGTGTCCATGTTGCGTTTCCTGTCGCAGGCATAAGGCCTACCAATGCAAGTGAGGTACCATTTTTATTGGGAGACCTGGGGGAACACAGAATAGAACAAGTGTTATTACCCCTTGTATTTTTCTACATTTCTTTCCTTCCAAATGTAAGACAGTGTGTAAAATAGAAGTCTATTTGAGAAGTGCCCTGTAGTTCACATGCTAGTATGGGGGACCCCAGAATTCAGAGATGTGCAAATAACCACTGCTTCTCAACACCTTATCTTGTGCCCATTTTGGAAATACAAAGGTTTCCTTGATACCTATTTTTCACTCTTTATATTTCAGCAATTGAATTGCTGAATACCCGGTGTACAATGAAAACCCATTGCAAGGTGCAGCTCCTTTATTGGCGCTGGGTACCTAGGGGTCTTGATGAACCTACAAGCCTTATATATCCTCACAACCAGAAGAGTCCAGGAGATGTAACAGTTTATTGCTTTTGAAAATCTGACATCTCAGAAAAAAGTTAGAGTAAAACGTGGAGAGAAATTGCTTTTTTTCACCTCAATTTCAATATTTTTTTATTTCAGATGTTATTTTCTGTAGACAAACCTTGTAGGGTCTACACAAATGACCCATTGCTGAATTCAGAATTCTGTCTACTTTTCAGAAATGTTTAGCTGTCTGGGATCCAGCATTGGTTGCACACTCATTTCTGTCACTAACTGGAAGGAGGTTAAAAACACAAAAAATAGTAACAATGGGGTATGTCGCAGTAAAATGGCAAAATTGTGTTGAAAAATGTGGTTTTCTGATTCAAGTCTGCCTGTTCCTGAAAGATATAAAGATGGTGATTTTAGCACGGCACTCCCTTTGTTTATGCCGTTTTCAGGTAAAGAACCATAAGCTTTCTTCTGCAGCTCTTTTTTCCCATTGTTTTTTTAAAAACAAAATGTTTGCTGTATTTTGGCAAATTTCTTGGTCTCCTCCAAGGGAACCCACAAACTCTGGGTACCTCTAGAATCCTTAGGATGCTGGGAAAAAAAGGACACAAATTTGGCGTGAGTAGCCTACGTGAATAAAAAGTTATGAGGTCCTAAGGGCGAACAGCCCCAAATAGCCAAAAAATGGCTTAGCACCTGAGGGGGAAAAGGCCTGGCAGCAAAGGAGTTAATCGATAAATTATAGGTGGAGAGGTCCGGTCAATTTCTAATTACTCAATTTTCATTAGATTAGGGGAACTAAGGGCCAGATGTAGCAAACTTTTGCAAGTCGCAAATGGCCCGATTCGCTTCTTGCGACCCCACAAAATCGGAAATGGGATGCAAAAATCCCATTTCCGACTCGCAAAATGCGATGCGAGCCGGTACCAACTCGCAAAATTTGCGACCCCATTTTGTGACCCGCAAATAGGAAGTCGCAATTTGCGAGTCGCAAACCATATGCAATAGCAACTCGCAAATTGCGACTAGTCGCAAAAAGCCCATTTTTCACTTCCAATTTACCACTAACTCAGAGCAGGTGGTAACCATTACGAAAGTATAAAAGGAGACCCAGAAGGCATCTGGGTTACTCAAGATGGCGGAGATATACCTGATAGCAGTGAGGAGGAGAGCCCACGCAGCCCAGCAGAGGAGGAGGAGGAGCCAGAGACAGGAGAAGATTTACAGAACAAGGCAGTCTTCCAGCAATCTGAGGAGGAAATATATGACAAATATAGACTTAGCAGCGCAGCTATACTACATTTAATAGATTTACTCAAACCACAGCTAGAACGCCAGACTGTGCGCGGTTGCGCCATCCCTACACATGTGCAAGTGCTATGCTCACTGCACCTCTTGGACTCGGGTAGCTATCAGGGGGTCATTGCTGTGGCAGGTGGGGTATCCCAAAGTGCAGTATCAAAGTTCTTTAGGGCATTCCTAGACACCTTACTCACACACATGTCCTGATACATATACCTACCCAGGAATGAGGCAGAGATTAACAGCACCAAGTTGGACTTTTACCGGATTGCCAACTTCCCCCATGTCATAGGGTGTGTAGACGGGACACATATTCAAATATGCCCTCCTGCAAACCTGGAATATTTGTTCCGCAATAGGAAGTGTACATACTCACTCAATATTCAGGTGGTATGTGATGCCCATTATGTCATCACTGACATGGTTGCTAAGTTTCCAGGCAGTACTCATGACTCCTACATTTTTAGGCACAGTGGGATACACCAACGCCTGGAACGTGTGGAGTTTGGAGACGGATGCCTCCTAGGTAGAGCTGAATACACCTTGAAGACATGCACACAGATCAATGTGCAAACCACCCATGCCTTGCTAACAGTGTACGTTTTGTGCCCAACAGGTGACAGTGCAGATGCACTACGTCCATGGATACTGTCTCCGTACTTAACACCCAGCAATGAATGCGAGAGGCGATACAACAGTGCACATAAGAGGACCAGGAACATCATAGAAAGAACCTTCGGACTGCTGAAAGCAAGGTTCAGATGCCTCCACCGAACTGGAGGTGCCCTCCAATATACCCCAATAACGGCATTCAAAATAGTTGTCGCATGCGCTATCCTGCACAACATTGCCACCCGACGTGGGCTACCTCTCACCCCTGAAGACCCAGATTCGGAGGATGAAGAGCAAGAGCAACCACATCACCATCATGGGGATAGGAGCATCGCCAATCAAGGCAGACTGAGACGGAAACACATTGCAAACCAATACTTTGGAAGGTACGTGCCAACTTCTACCATACTCACCAATAGAACAAACAGTCCATGTATTAGGTGGAAAGAACAAATGATTTAATAAGTGCAAATAACCAAACTATATACAAGAAAAAACAGTTCAGGGCCTTCAATAGTCCACCTGGCATGGGACACATTGCCATCATGTGCCCCAACCCCGGGGACAGTGTTTAGCTCACACCCTACGGCGGGCTCGGCCAGCCTGGCTGGTACTAGGTGGGTCAGCAGCAGTGCTCTGCCTTGTGCTCCCACTACGTAGCACCCTGGTGTCACTGGAGACACTGCTGACAGTGGAGCCCTCCTCACTGTCTTGTGGGGTGTCACCTGTGCCCCTGGACACCTGCCGTGCCTCCATTTCGTCTATTGCATGGGTGATCCGGCCCAGTCCCCGTGCCACATCACCCGCAAAGTGGCCCATGTCAACCTGACAGCCCAGTTGTGTTCACTGCCAGCCTACCGATAGAGGAGGCCATCCTGTCCAGGCGTTGCAGCAGCTGGCGGTCCCTGCGCCGTGCACTGTCACTCTGCGTTAGCAGTCCAGCCACCAGTTTGCGCATAGACAGTGCAATGTCACCTGTGTTGTTCCCAATGACCTGCGCTTCTGAATGCACCTGCTGCATGCTGTTGGCATGGTTCCTCTCAAAGCGCTGCAATACCCCACTAATCCTCCTTAACTGTTGGTTTTGCAGGCGCTGACCCCGTAGCAGTTGGGCTTCCGTTGGTGTTGTGGAGGGAAGCCCTGACTCTGCCTGCTGCTCTGCTGTTGTCTTCCTGCGTCGCCTGCGCAGCGGTGGAGGCCCTGTAATGTCTGATATGGCACTCTGGCTTGTACTTGGTGCAGGCTCCAACACCACTGTTGCAACAGGTGTTTCCAGAAAGGGGATTGTGTTGGTGGTGCAGGTGGGAGTGGTGGCTGGTCCTGTTGTCTCCTCTCTGTGCTGGCTGACCATTGGCACCTGGCTGCTTGGGCTGGTGGGGGTGTCTTCTGGGAGACCTGTAGGACATGGGGAACACACTGTCAGTGTCTACTATCAGTTAAAAACTTCCTAATAAACAATTGCCTATGAAATGCCTACTTGATTACATTGCCCATAATGCATCATTCTGGTGTTTGCTACTTTGAAAGTGAGCTATCTTGGTTGTGCATGCCCCTGTGTACATGGTGGGTGGGTGTATGGCATTGATGGGGGTACAAGCATATCACATGGTACTCACCGGTTGATGGTCCGGGCTCAGAGGTGTCCAGTTCTCCAAATCCAGTGACAGCCTCCGGCTCAAGGGTCTCCTCAACCCTTTCCTCCAGGGGTGTGGGTGGTGGTATGGTAGATGGTCCCCCTCCTGTGCCTCTCATCTCCCGGAGCCGTTCTGCCACCCTCTCCTTGGTCCAGGAGCGGAGGTCGTACCACCTCTTCTTTAGTTCTTCCACACTCCGGTGGCTGACCCCCAGGGAGTTTACCTTGTCCTGGATATCCTGCCAAATTTGTTTTTTTTCTGTGTCTGGCACAGTGAGGACTGCCTTGCCAAACAGCTCATCATGGTGCTGACAGCACTCATCTGTTAGCACCTCCAACTCCTTCTCTGCAAACTTGAGCTTCCTTTTCCTGGGAGTGTCAGCCATGGTTGCTGGTGCTCTGTTAGCTGTGCTGCAGTTAAAAAGGGTGTGGTCCTCCCTCCTCCCAGGTGTATTTGTAAACTTCCTGGCTGTGATGTCATCATCATGTGCCAGGAAGTGTTTTCCTGAGTGTTCTGAAGTGATTTCTAGAGTGTTCTGCAGCACCTGCTTTCAATTTTCAGAACAGTTGCAATTTGCGACACCCACTCGCAAATTGCGAGTCCGTTTTTTGCGCGGTCGCAAAAAGCGAGCTCGCAAACAGCGGACTCGCTACCTGCGGTGCGACTCCGGGTGCGAGTCGCAAATTGTCCGCGCACTTTCTACCTGAATTGCAGTTAGCGACTAGCAAATTGCGAGTCGCACATGCTCGCAATTTGCGAGTCGCTATTTTTTTCCTACCTACATCTGGCCCTAAGTGGTTATATAATTTTTTCCGAGGTGCGACAGAATTGACTGAAAAGGTCAAATAATAAAAGTGCAGGTAAAGTAGTGCATGTTTCTGTAGGCGATGGCGCGCTATGCACAAGCTGTCCTATATCATGAGCCCCTGCTGCCCAGAGCTTGCACCTCAGTCTTCAGTGACCTGCACTGGGGGTGAAGCAGGTTGTCAGGTTCTTCTGCAGCTAGCATTACTCCGAGCACCCGTTTGCAGCAGGACAAACAGGACCCTTATCTCCAATATAAATGTTAAGATTCCCACAAATCTAATATTCTCTGGGAGATGCAAGAGAGCATATGGTAGGATATGGTAGATGTGCTCATTCCTACCGTTGGCTTTTGCAGTCGATTGTAAAGTATATGTCCATCCCGCTTTTATGTAAGTGCCCAGAAATGACTTTTTTTTTTTTCAACCGAGCCCGCAAAGAGATTGAACTATTGCAATGGTTTTCTTAATTTTAAATATGTTACTTGGCCTGATTTTATCTACAACTTTCACTGACAGGAACTCAAACATAATTTTTTCACATTACCTACTTGTCTGGAGCACAGCATAAACTGAAGACTTTTTTGAAAAAATATTTGAATCTGAAACCATTAATTGTATTTGTTGAAAAGCTTATTCATGTATAACTATTTATCCAGGTCAATACCATATACATTACAAATATATATATATATAAACAAAGTATTCAGATATCCACTAATAAGAAGGATACTTGAATGATGCATGGATTCAAATATGTAAGCTACACATATAGATGTAGTTGATGTCTTAGTGTGATATGCAATCCAAACACAGCCAACAAGTGCTTTGTATTTAACAAGACTTCCTGGGGGCTGCAAACGCATACGAGTATATCATAAAGAACAGAAAACAGACAATATAAAGAACAAATTAAAGGAACTGGCTTCACCCAGGTGTAAAGAAAACAGCAACTTTTTTGGGGAAAATTGTGAATGATATAGGTGGTCATTACAACCCTGGCGGTCGGTGTTAAAGCGGCGGTAAAACCACCAACAGGCCGGCGGTAAAAAAATTGAATTACGACCGTGGCGGAAACCACCAACATAAACAGCCACTTTAACACTCTGACCGCCACGGTGGTACAAACAAACACTGCGATGGTAACCGCCAACAGACAGGCGGAGGACAATGTACCGCCCACAGAATTACAACAGTCCAATCCGCCACCTTTTCCGGGGCGGATTCCCCGCGAACAAAAACACGGCAGAAACAGGACTTGGAAGGGAAGACGCTCACCTCTACACACTCCACGAGGAACCAGGACGCCATGGAACCGGACCTTCAGATACTCCCAGCCTTTATCTTCCTGCTCCTCTACCAGGAGCACGAAAGCCGGTGGCGAAGACCACAGTGAGTACTGCACCTACGACACAGGGGAGGGGCGAGGGAAAAAACAGTGACACACACACGCAATACGCAACACCCCCACCCACTACAACACACACCCAAATACAGCTAATTGTTATATATTCAATTACATAAATCACAAATATTACATATATATACATTTAAACAATTATATACACCAAGAACACAAGTCCAAGGGATTCCACCATCATAGTGCGTGGACCACTGCCAAAAGGCATGGGCGAGGCCCACACTCCATACCCGAACAAGACGGAGAGAACACTGCTTGGGCATCGGATAGAAATAAAACAGGCACCTCAGGGGGAAGGGAAGGGGGGACACCTCAGCCGGATGAGTGCACAATGCCAGATCCACGAGGGGGCTCCATGCCCACTGTTCAATCCTGGGGAGTGCAAAGCCACAGTCTCTCAAGTCTCTACAGTGGGTGGGTTGCCCACTGTTCAATCCTGGGGAGTGCAAAGCCACAGTCTCTCAAGAGGATAACAGTCTCCACTGGTTCTGGAGGGGGCTTGGTGCCCTGAGTGCTTCATCCTGCCAAGCACAGAGGTAGTGGATGCCTTTCTCCACAGGTTCTGGAGAGGTTTGGTGCCCAGAGTGCTTCATCCTGCCAAGGACAGAGGTAGTGGATGCCTCTCTCCACAGGTTCTGGAGGGGGCTTGGTGCCAGGAGTGCTTCATCCTGCCCGTGGCCGTGTCAGAAGCGTTGTAATCAGTGGCGCTCACTGTCGTGCGGTAGTGCTGGCAGTCTTGTCCTGGGCAGCGGGGCTGCTGGTGGTGGTCTTGTCCTGGGCAGCGGGGCTGCTGGTGGCGGTCTTGTCCTGGGCAGCGGGGCTGCTGATGGCAGTCTTGTCCTGGGCAGCGGGGCTGGTGGTGGTGGTCTTGTCCTGGGCAGCGGGGCTGCTGGCGGTCTTGTCTGCCATGCTGATCTTCCCAGACTTGCCGGTTTTACTGTGCCCCTTCCCCACCTTGGATGGTGTCGCAGCTGTATCCACACTCCCAACTGTACCCCTGGGAGCGGCTTTTGTGGCTGATTTCTTTCCCCTCTCCCGCTGGGCACTGGCCAACTTTTTATGCTTGACAGGTGGGGGACTGTCCGTGCTCTGGCTCCTTGCCACACTGGCTGCCCTGCTGTCTGGTGAACTCCAGAATCCGGTGACTACTGGCACCACTGGTCCTGCCGAGGTTGTAGCTGAGGTGCTAGGTTGGGACCTGGAGAGTCTGGCCCTAGGAGACTGAAGGGGTGGGGGAGGTGAGGGAAAGAGGTCAAGGTTGGCCAGGAAAGGTTTCTTAGGAACACTGGGACGGGTAACTGGAGGGGGTTTGGGAGTGGAGGAAGAGGTAGTGGTTGTAGGAGGTATATGTTTGCTGACTTTGGGTGAAGGTGCATGGGCTGGGGGCTGTCGTGAGGTGGATGGCTGTTGGGTGGGTGTGTGGCTGCGTTTTTGTACCTTGGGATGTGGCCTCACAGACACACTGGGATAGGACACAGGGGACGTGTGAATGGTAGTGGGGGTGGTGACTGCACATAAGCGGGTGTGGTGGTGGGTGTGCTGGTGATGGACGAAGTGGCTGAGGATGTAGTGCATGCAGGTGTGAGTGGAGACGAGACAGGGAGGGAGGAGGGAGACAAGGAGGAGGGGGACACAGTGGAGGCAGTGGATGTTGGTGTGTCTGCATGTGTGTGATGCTTGCGTGAATGCCTGTGGGATGTGTGCTACTTATGTTTGCCAGAGCTTCCCTTGTGTGTTGAGGTGTGTGCATGCTGGTCTGATGGTGTGCATGGGATAGGCTGAGGTACAGTGGTGTGGGTCTGGGTGGAGGAAGTTGGAGGGGGGAGGCTAGAGACAGGGACAATGGCTGCCATCAGTGCGGAGGCCAGAGTCTGAAAAGCTCGCTGAAGGGCTGCCTGACCAGAGTGAATGCCCTCCAGGTATGCATTGGTTTGTTGCAACTGCCTCTCTACACCCTGGATAGCATTCAAAATGGTAGACTGCCCAACAGTGAGGGACCTGAGGAGGTCAATGGCCTCCTCACTGAGGGCAGCAGGGGTGACTGGGGCAGGGGCTGAGGTGCCTGGGGCGAAGGTGATGCCCACCCTCCTGGTTGAGCGGGCACGGGGCAAACGCTGAGGGGCTGCTGGGAGGGCGGTGCTGGTGGGGGGGTAGCGGCTGTACCTGTAGATGCGGGGGCACAGATGGGCCCGCCACCGCAAGGGATCTCCCATCAGAGGAGGAGTCCGTATCGCTGGTGTCAGCACCTGTCCCTGCCATGGAGCTCCCCTCGCCCTCCATCCCACTGGTGAATTCAGACTCCGTAGTGTCGCCATCCACGGCCATGTGGGATGCAGCTCCCTCCTGCTCCGGTGCCACTGCTCCTCCACCTGATGATGCTAATGCACACAAGAACAGGGAGACCACAAAAAGGGGGGGGGGGTACAGAAGAAAGACATGTTGAGTGCATGCAATACCGCTACCGTTGGCGGACACGACAGACACAGAAGCACCCTGCACGACGACGCGCACTTGGAATCCACTATTCAATCCCAGGGACATGGGTTACAAGGCTATGCCCGATTTCTGCACACATGGATGTCACAGGAGCCTGACTAGGTGTAGTTGGCACTGTACACAGGTGGGGTGGGGTGCCACAGGGCCTGCCTCAAGAAGGGTCCTTGCTTACTAAACTCGCCCTGGCCTAGGAGAACCCACAGCCCACCTCCCCCACCCAGACACCTACAATGCGCGCTGAATCAGCAGAATGAGAGTGCACTCACCCCCTTGTGTCTGCTGTGATGCCCTCAAGCGCCCATCCAACTCCGGGTACGCCACCGCCAGGATCCTGAACATCAGGGGGGTCATGGTGCGACGGGCACCCCTCCCACGATGAGAGGCCATCCCTAGCTGGGCATCCGCCGTCTTCTTGCTCTAGCGGTGAATGTCCTCCCATCTTTTCCGGCAGTGGGTGCTCCATCTGTGGTAGACCCCCAGGGTCCGGACTTCCTTGGCGATGGCACGCCAAATGCCCTTCTTCTGGTGGGCGCTGACCTACAAGAATTGTACAGGGGAAAAAGAGAAGTAATTACCATCTGCACGTCACAGTCATTGGCCAGCATCCCTACCCTTGCCATGACGCACATGCACTCACTGTCGTTTCATGCACGCCTCTTTCTCACCCCCCCATCTTTCATCCACCACACTCCACACAGGCATTACCCATACAGCATGCTCACAGTGTACTTACCTGTTTGTCGGGAGGACCGTAGAGTAGCGTGTACTGGGGGAGGACCCCATCCACGAGTTTCTCCAACTCCTCCGTGCTGAAGGCAGGGGCTCTTTCCCCAGACACACGAGCCATTGCCTCTTCCAGACTGAGGTCACAGTAGCACTTGCAGTGTAGGTCCTTTCCTGTCGAAGATCAGGTATCAAGTGATTGAACAGATAGAAAATGGCGGTCACGTCTGCGGCGGTGTGTACCGTCACCGCCGGCGTATATGGTGATTGGCTCCTGGGACCCATAGGGTCCAATGTTAACCAATACAGGATTGCGCCGCGGTCTTCGACCGCCTACCACGACAGTGTACAACGCCAGTGCAGTTACCTCATATCCCCCTGTTCCACTTTACAGGTCAGGAAGCCACCATTTCAGGGGCCCACATGGCATTATTTTGGACTGCGTCACACATATCTAGGCCTTGCCTAAACACTCATACAGGCATATTTTGATTTGGTAATATTTTCAGAGTAAGCTGTGTTTACGTACCTCAGAGTTGGTTGACTCTCTGCTCGCTGTTCTCCTCCATAGGCACCGTCCGCTGGGGCATGTGAGGAGATGGCAGCATCCTTTGGTGTACAGACCGTTGGTGGACCTGTCGACAATGGAGGAGCGACATGTGATCATCACCTACAGGCTTGATCGTGCCACAATCCAAGAACTGTTTGTCCAGTTGGAGCCAGACCTGATGTCAGCTATCCGCCATCCCACAGGAATCCCCCCTCAAGTGCAGGTGCTGTCAGTACTCCATTTCCTAGCAAGTGGGTCTTTTCAAACAACAGTGACCATAGCATCAGGGATGTCCCAGCCTATGTTTTCCAACGTGTTGTCCAGAGTGTTGTCTGCCCTGCTGAAACACATGCGGAGCTACATCGTTTTACCTCAGGTGGAGGATTCGCCTACAGTGAAAGGTGATTTCTATGCCCTGGGACATATCCCCAACATCACAGGTGCCATTGATGGGACACATGTGGCCTTGGTACCCCCCACAGGAGTGAACAGGTGTAGAGAAACCGGAAGAGTTACCATTCCATGAATGTGCAGATGGTGTGTTTGGCAGACCAGTACATCTCCCATGTTAATGTTAAATTCCCTGGCTCAGTGCATGACGCTTACATCCTGCGGAATAGCAGCATCCCTTATGTGATGGGGCAACTCCAGAGGCACCGGGTGTGGCTATTAGGTGAGGACATGGACCCAATACAGTGGGAATAGTTGTCTGGGTCTGTGGAGGTCCCTATGAGTTAGTGTGTGACTAACAGTTGTCCCTTGCCATTTGCAGGTGACTCTGGTTACCCCAACCTGTCATAGCTACTGACCCCAGTGAGGAATCCCAGGACAAGGGCAGAGGAAAGCTACAATGAGACCCATGGGCGAACTAGGAGGATTATAGAGCGAACCTTTGGCCTCCCGAAGGCCAGGTTCTGGTGCCTCCATATGACAGGTGGTTCCCTATTCTACTCACCAAAGAAGGTATGCCAGATCATCATGGCCTGCTGTATGCTTCACAACTTGGCTTTGCGACGACAGGTGCCTTTTCTGCAGGAGGATGGTCCAGATGGAGGTGTTGTGGCAGCTGTGGACCCTGTGGACAGTGAAGACGAGGAAGCAGAAGAAGAGGACATCGACAACAGGAACACGGTGATCCTGCAATACTTCCAGTGAGACACAGGTAAGAAGACAACACTGTCTGCTACATCTGATTTACATATACTACCTCTCTACTGTCTGTCATTTTCACCCAGTGTATGGTCACTGAGTTGTCACTTTCCCTTACGATTTCACAGATGTGGGTCCCACTGTGTGACATCTGCTTTGTTTCCTCATGGACTAGAGCTGTGTGACATAGGTATGTTGACATTACATTTGAAAGAGCATTTTGCCACTGTAATTACTAATACACTATTTCAAAATCACAGGCAGACTCCAGATTGTTTTGTGCTTTAAGGGTGTTTATTTAAGTGCTCAATATTGGAGGGGGTTGTAAAATGGTAAGGGGTGATGGTGGAGGAATGTCCATGGCAGAGTCCAGTCTATTAGTCTCACAGGTGCATTGTCCAAACGGGCATAGGAAGTGGAGCTGGGGCAGCTTAAGGATGGACAAGGTGGGACAAAAGGATGCCAATCAGGGTGGTCTCATTTCTTGGCGGGGGTCTTGGTATCATTCTCTGTCTTTGTCCTGGATCTCAGGGACCGTTTGCAGGGTGGTTCTCCCTCTGCAGGGGGTGGGGTGCTGGTGTGGTGGTCCTGTGGCGGTGCCTCCTGTCCACTAGTGCCGGTGGAGGTGGTGGGCAGTTCATCGTCCAGGCTAGTGTCAGGGGCCCCTTGTTGTGCCACAGTGTCACTCCTATTGTTCACGAGTTCCTTCAGCACCCCTACAATGGTGCCAAGGGTGGAATTGATGGATTTGAGTTCCTCCCTGAAGCCCAAATACTGTTCCTCCTGCAGCCGCTGGGTCTCCTGAAACTTGGCCAATACCGTTGCCATTGTCTCCTGGGAATGGTGGTAGGCTCCCATGATGTTGGAGAGGGCCTCGTGAAGAGTGGGTTCCCTGGGCCCGTCCTCCCCCTGTCGCATAGCAGCCCTCCCAGTTCCCCTGTGTTCCTGGGCCTCTGTCCCCTGAACCGTGTGCCCACTGCCCCCAAGTCCCTGGTGTTGTTGGGTGGTGGGTTAGCCTGGGTTCCCTGTAGTGGTGGACACACTGCTGACTGACGTGTCCTCTGGACAGAGGTATGGGCCAGCTGGGTGGGTGCTGTGCTGGTGTTTCTAGAGGGGGGAAGCTCTGTAGTGGCCTGTGCCAGTGTGAGGGGAACCGATAGTCCCGAGGTCCCAGATGGGCCGGGCTGGTCATCTAGATCCAGTTGGACAGAGCTGCTGTCATCACTGTGGACCTCTTCTGTGGGTGGAGTGGACATATCTGGACCCTCCTCTCCAGTGATGTTGGGTAGGGGTCTTGCAGGGGTGTAAAAGCATGATTATTGCATCTGTGTGTGCCATGGTGTGCAATGGATGGGTGACCGTGTACCCCAGTGCTTGCATTCCTGGGTAGGACCTTGTGTGATGATGGGTTAGGGGGGTGCATGGGTATGTGCAGTGGCCATGCTTTGGTGATGGGTGTCCATGCTTTGGTGTTGCATGCAGGGCTTGGGTTTGGGATGTGTGGTTTGTGATATTGGGACATATGTGAGGAGTTGGAGTGATGGGGTGGGGGCGAGGGTGGGGGTATATGGTGGCATGCAGGTTGGGTGGGGGACGAAGTAGTAAAGATTTGACTTACCAGAGTCCATTCCTCCAGCTACTCTTGTGAGGCCCTCAGGATGCAGGATAGCCAAGACCTGCTCCTCCCATGTTGTTAGTTGTGGGGGAGGAGGTGGGGGTCTGCCGCCAGTCCTCTGAACCGCGATGTGGTGTCTTGAGACGCACGGAATGCACCTTCCCCCGTAGGTCGTTCCACCTCTTCCTGATGTCATCCCTAGTTCCCGGGGGCTGTCCCACTGTGTTGACCCTGTCCACGATTCTTCGCCATAGCTCCATCTTCCTATCTATGGAGGTGTGCTGCACATGTGATCCGAATAGCTGTGGCTCTATCCGGATGATTTCCTCCACCATGACCCTGAGCTCCTCCTCAGAGAACCTGGGGTGTCTTTGCGGTGCCATGGGGTGGTGTGGGTGATGTGTGGGGTGGTGTGTGTTGTGATGTGTGGGGTGATATTTAGTGGTGTGTTGTGTGAGCTGTGTGGAGGTTATGTGAGTGATGGTGTTTAGTGCCTGTGGATGCTCGTTTGTAGATGGTGGTGTCTCTCTCTGGCCTTCAGTCGCAATTGTGGTCGTAGGGGTTTGTGGGTGATGTGGGTGTGTGTTTTATAGTGTATTGGATGTGTGGGAGTGGTGTGTGTATGTGTATCAGGTGTGTGTATTTCGATTTGTCCAATTTGTACATTCCCGTGAGTGTTTGTATATCGCATTAAATAACCTTTAAACATTGCTCTGCGGTGCGGAAGCTTACTTCCCACGCTCGGACTCTGCCGCCTCACCTGGGTGTCCGGCTTTACACCTGGGACCTCTGCTTCCTGAACCGGAGCCCCACATCTGGGACTTGCATTCGCACTACACAGTACTTCATCTAGCCGAGCATCTGATGTGGAGAATCATCTAATCATCTAAGTCTCAAGAGCAATGGGCTCAACAAAGAGCTGGCAGTCCCAGTGATAGAATCTCCTGCCAGCAATGGGCGCCTCCTGCAGGCGATCGCCGTATCTCACGTTTGTACGAGGTGCACATTGAGCACTACAGGGTGAGGACGGTTCCTGTGCCTGGCCAGAACCGCCTTGGTTTGTAAACAGAAGCACTGACTGCCTAGGTAAAACAACACAGGGAGGGGTCGAATTTATTAAGGAAAGTATGTTGGTTTGGCGAGGTGAGGGTCAGTGACCCTGATAATGAAAATGGTATGGGGAGGTGCAAAAAACCTACGTTTGAGGGCTGATTTAGGAGACAGGGGCGGGTTAGTGAGACTAATGGGCAAAGTGGAATACAGGTTTGTGGGCTCTGGCCTATCTAATTAAACGTGGGTGATTTGCTTTTTCTAGGTGTTGTGTTTTGTAAATGAGCTTAAACTATCAGCTACTATGTGCATATACTATATGCTTCCTCCTCAGGTGGCAAGCTGAGAGCTACACAAGGGAAAGCAGAAGGAGAAGTTAGGGCACGCGGGAGGGGGAGCGGTAAGGGGGGTGGACATGACAGACAGCAAAACTAGACATGAGGGCAGTCCGACTGAGACCTAAGGGAAGATAGAGGGAGGAATGAGTCAAAGCGGTAGGAGACATGAGGGCTGTCTGCCTCCCTCAGCCCCCTGTTTTTCCACCTTCATCCACTGAAGCCACTCCCTCTCATGGTAACTTCAGCCTGCCCCTCTGCGCTCAGAGCACCTACTTAATGTCCCTTTAATGGGAACCAGGCACTTCTTTTGTGCTAGCAAATGAGAGCCCTCTAGGAGCTATTCTCTTTTTACATCTACTTATTTGTGCTAAGTGACTCTCTTGCTTTGAAGGTTTATGTAAGGGGAATATACATGGCTTCCTGTACTATTAAGAGGATACTATCCCTGGAAGTGAGTGCAACCGCATAAGAGTACCAACCGTGTGCGCAGACATCAGTTTTTTTATCTTTCCCATGCGCACAGATGCTGAGCGTGAATAATTGATGGTACCATCGTGCTAATTTGAGCCATTTTTCAGATGTTAAAAAAAAACAGTACACAGAACAAGGAGGCGAAAGGACAAAGCGGAATCTCCGATAAGACAGAGTATTTACCAGAAAGGATGTTTCCAAAGGTAAATAACTTGTTTTTCTGATGGATACATCTAACCACAGGTTCCTCACCTCAGGCTAGATACCAGAGCAGTAGCTTCCCTTGTTAACCACATTGCAGTCTGGTGGATGTCAAGGACAGGCACTCTGCATAAAGTGCACAGGCACTCTGGTAGTAGAGTTAGCCCAGCAAACGTAGAAAGGCCGAAAGGGCAGTCAAATAACCTTTTAGTGCCCCGTGCAAGGCTTTGCTAAGCCAAAGATGAAACAAACAAAAGCATCTTGACAGCTTTGCTTGTAAAAAGCCATTCTTGTGGAGGCCACACCAGGCCACAAAATGTCCCATAGTCCAACATAAATAGTCTTTGTGGAAGGGTGCCTGGTTGCAAGGATGACATCCACCACTTCCGGTGAAGGATCAAATGCAGTCCACTGCCACAGCTCAATATCCACACATGGAGGTGTATATTAAGCAGATGTCTGTGGAGGACCCTACCTAGCTGCTGCGACAGAAGATCTTCCTGTAAGGGTAGCCTGATCAGAGGACAGATACTTATCCTCAGAAGTTCCAGGTACCATACTCTCCTGGCCCAGTCCGGAGCCACCTGGATGATTTGGGCCTAGTTGTTCCTGATCCTTTTTAGAACTTTGGGCAGGAGTTCCATGTTCAAATCCAACTGGAATTAATCTCCTAGCAAGTCTTCTTGCGGAAATGCCAGAGAATAAAGCTCAACGCTGATGGTCCTCCATGGTGGTGAAAAGATCTATCCAGGGTTCTCCCCACAGCTGAAAGATGCCCTGGACCACCTTGGGTTTTAGATGCCATTCATGATCTGCCAGATGCTTCCTGGCATTCAAGAACCTTGCCAGGTGGTTCACAATCAGGGAAACACCCAACCAACTCCAGAAGAATAGAGCTTCCTGAAAAAGGATCCAGGATCACATTCCACTCTGCTTATTGCAATACCACATGGCAGTAGTGTTGTCTGTGAGAACCTGCATCAGCCTCTCCTTGATCAAAGGCAGCAAAGCCTTCAGAGCTAGACAGTGGCTCGAAATTCCATCCGATTGATATGTAGTCAGGCTTCCAGTCTCAACAAACCTTGGAGATTCTCCCAGCATGATCCAGGAACGAGGCTGAAACATAAGGATCATAGTCTAGAGCTCTTGAACTTGTTGCAGTAAGTGCTCTGTGTCCGGACAGCTTTCATGAATGGGAGTGTCTGCAACTGAGTCAGTTACGACTTTGGCTCGTCGATAGTGAACCCCAACAATGTCAGGAGATTTGCCATCTTCTGGAGGTGGTCTAAAATGTCTGTGGTAAGCCTGCTTTCAATAGACATTTATTGAGGTATAGGAAAATTGATATACCTGACCTCCGAAGGTTGGCAGCAACCACTGCTATCATTTTCATGGAGGCCAAAGGGAAGCATAGCATACTAAACTGCGCCTGGCCCACCTCAATGGCAGATAACATCTGTGGGACTGCAAGACGGATACATGTAAATATGGGTCCTACAGGTCCAAGGACACCATTCAGTCACCTGTGTCTAGAGCAGGAAGGATCCCGGCCACCATTAACATTTTGAACTTGTCCTCCAGAATGTAGGAATTAAGAGATCAATGGTCCTTCCTTCTTCGGCAAAAGGAAACGGTAGGAGTAACAATCCTTTTCTCTTTCTCTTTCTGAGTTCAGAACCCTCTAGATAGTACCTTTGTAGAGCACCACTTGCACTACCTGTAACAGAATGGACAGTTGTTTCTCTGAAATTTGCTCTGCTATGGTAGGAAGATTTAATAGTGCAAAAAGAAAGACTATAGCATTGCCATGCTGAACAATTTGTAGGACCCATCTGTCAGACATGAGGTATCGCCATCCTAGAAAAAGTGTGACTCCTGCCCTCCACAGGATGGGTATTCACAACAAAGGGCAAACTAAAGTGGTCTAGTGGCTGTTAATGCAGGAGAATGTGAGGACAGATACCCCTACTTACGTCCGTTCTTCCTACCAAACCCACATCCTCGAAAGAACCAGGATGACAGCTGTACCTGGTAGGGAGACTTTGGCTATAAGACAGCACCCTGGACGAGCTTCTGAACTTTTTAAATTGATGCAGGACCCAGATAAGGCATCATGGCCCCACTTTCTTTAAAGCGCTCCAAGGCAGAATCTGCCTTTTTACCAAAAAGGAGTGAGCCATCAAAAGGCATATCCATGAGAAGCCTATATATCGCCAAAAAATTATGTGTAACGCGTCCATGTGTGTAAGTGGTGCATAACACTGGTGCCAACACCCCTCCCCCAAGCAATCAGTAGTATCTAGAACTAGACAGATCACATATTGGGCTACATGGATTGTTTGATCCAAAGAGACAGCCTAAGGTCTTCTGGGACTGCCAGAAAATGGTGCTGGCCGTGTCCCAGAGGGCATGAGTATAGTGATTCAGTAACAATGTAGCATTTACCTATTACAGTGTCATGTTGGCAGAGAATATATTTTTGCCAAATACCTTGATCCTCTTCAACTCCCTTATTTGGGGGAGACAATTAGTAGTCACATTACTGGGGTAAAGGTAGAATGTTTAGTAAAAAAAACAAATTGAGGTCAAATGTTCCACTCTTACACTGGTGCCCAGGGGAGAGTTCAAGCCCACTGACAATCTTGTAAATCCATGTAAAATTTGTCAGTGTGGTGAGGGGAGAGGAAAACTATTTTCCTCCCCACCATCATCATCTACATGCTGGGATGTCCATTGTTCAGAAGGAGCCAAAAAGATACTGGACTTCTGCTGGTGTGTCTGCCTGCTGGTGGCACTGAGTTAGAATCAGGCTGTATGACGACCGTTGTGCTTCTGTAGTCCCGCAGCACAACAATGAGGTGAAGTCAATTCGGTGTCTGAGATCAGAATCAGCATTATATTATTTTCTGCACTGGTGGCATCAGTACCTGTGTCAACATGACACAGTCCCTTAAAGGTCTTGGAGGTGGAACAGAAGTCTGCACCAGAGTTGGCACGGTGCATAAAGCAGGCCCCAAAAGGTCAGATGGTGCCAAAGTTGGATCCTCTAGCTGTAACCTGACTGGAGGCCTCTGTGGCACCTTGTGGCCCAAAGATGTGCAAAAGGAAGCTAGAAGAGTGCCAAAAATCTGAAGCATGGCCTCCTTAAATACCTAAATGTGCTGCAGCCTCACCAATCACCTGGGAAGCTGTGGGTGCACCAGGATTGGTTGGGGACATTGGCTCAAGATCGGGTACCTGGAGGCCTCTGTGGCACCTTGTGGCCCAAAGATGTGCTAAAGGAAGCTAGAAGAGTGCCAAAAATCTGAAGCATGGCCTCCTTAAATACCTAAATGTGCTGCAGCCTCACCAATCACCTGGGAAGCTGTGGGTGCACCAGGATTGGTTGGGGACATTGGCTCAAGATCGGGTACCTAGAGGGAGACTAATTGACACTGTGATGCCCTCGCACCTTCTCTTTGTGTAAAGAGTGGCTAGATGGGGGTCGAATCCCGCTTTGCATTTTTATGTTTGGATTTGGACTTTGATTTGGACTTACCAGAGGACTTTAACCACAAACCTGGCCAGTCACTGGAATTGTTTAGAGAATGAGATCAAGTCTGTTCTCCACAACTTGGAGCACAAGTGTGACATGCACAAGGGCTGCAACTTCTTATGTTCAGCAACCTACAGCCTTGCTTCTCAGTCTATGTACACCTTTGGGTGCATGAGGTTGCACTGATTGCCGAACTTGGAGTTGTTGTCTGAGCTGTCATAGGACTCCTGTTGTAGTGACAAGACTGCTGGATTTTGGGCAGCAGCACCACCAAGCATGGGGGACTGAGTCTGACCCCATACAGTGTGATAGCTGTCAGCCTAACCTCTCCGGCTAGCTAGCAGCACCTCACCAGTACCAGAGGTAAAAGTGATTTGTGGCAACCTATCGCATGACAGTCTAAGACTCTGCAGGGAAGTTGTGGTATCACACCCCTTTCTCTCAGTTATACAAGTCTCGGACATGCAAAGACAAACAGAAGCAGGATCTTGGTTCAATAGTTTCTATGTAAAAAGGCATGAATTGCTATTATGAGGATAATGAAACACAACACTATTATAGCAGTGACACCAGGAAACTGAAAGAAAGGAAGAGTCCCACCATATTGCCACAATAGTGTATATAATATCCCTACCTACACTACTAAGTTTGTACATGAGAGCAAATAGCAGTGGTACAGAAAAATAATACCACTAAATACAAAAACACATGAGACGTCACAGTTTCCAGCAGGTTGAAGGATTTGCATGTTTGATGCACAAGTGTGCAAAGTTAGTGAAGAAGTTCACGTTGTGTTTATTAGATTGTTCTCACTGTCATACAATCACATATTACAGTGATATAACATTTTAACTTTTCTAACATGCCCATAGGGAGATCAGTATAACATTATGGTACAGTATGACTTTATACCAGGAGCAATTTAAAAAACATTTACATAATCAGTTTGTATACTCAAGCCATCGATGTATATGGAGGATTATAAAGCATTTATGTTCAGCACACATTTTTTAATATACTAATAAAACAAAGAACAGAAATGTTGAACAACCATTTAAACAGCTGGTTCTAGGTGGTACAACATTGAACATGTCTATCATGCATGGGGTCTAAGAAACGGGGTTTGAGGAACTTCCCTCATGCTGGGTAGTATCTGCACAAAATATGGTTCACTCATGGCTGCAGTTCTAGGCACTGGCAAAGCCAGGGCGCACACCAATACAGTCCTAGGAAGTTGCAACTTACACCACTTGCAACCCGAGACATCTATGGTATTAACGGGAAAGCTATTAGGCAGCTATCCCATCTTCATCATCAGACCATTAAGTACTGTAAGGAGTACGAACCAGGCCCTGTGGGTTTTCAAATGCGTCCAGTGCTTCTGGCCAGAGGAGTGCTAGGGGTTGTCTCTGCATCCCTCTGGCCTCCTCCCTTCTAAGTGCTTGGTCTTCCGCCCAAGCCCATTCCTTAACAGCGGCTTCCCACTGTGCCACTACCAGGCCAGCTGCCAATTTCCATGTCCTGGCAATCTATCTTTTAGCCAGAATGAGCGCTAAATCAGGGAATTTATTTCCCACTTTCTTGGGTTTCGATCAGGGAAAGAACCCCAATAAGTATGTCTATGAGGTAGACAGCATGTTGCGTTTGTGTCGTATTCAGTTTCTGCCCCACTGTTGCCCAAAACTCCAGTATATTATCACATAACCAGCTCATATGGTAGACATCCCCCTCTGCCAGTGCACAATGGTCCACTGTTAGCCCCCCCCACCATAGGTTGCAATGATTTTGTTTGGGCTGAGGTAAGTATGATGGATGTAGTTAATATGAATATATATGAAGCGAGTATTACGAGATACCTTCTGCTGGTATGCTATTATTTTTGCCCATTCTTGGTCTGGGAAACCCTTCCTAGTATTCCTTCCCATTTTGCTTTGAAATCAACCAAGGGCTTCCTGACCATCCCATTGAGGGCACCATAAAACCACTTTACTAAATGCCTACCACCTGTTCCTGTGGACAATAATAACTGTAATAAAGCATGCGTCTGAGGCTCATCCGCCCCTTTATCCCAGAATGCTGTGAATGTCCTGACAAACGCCTCATATTTAAGGCACTGTCCTGGGGGCAAGCCATATGTGTGAATAAGAACGTCTAAGGGGATCCACTGTCACCAACCCCATCTCCTCCCAGATAGCCAGTTGCATGGCTGCGAAAAAAACATCAGGGTGAGGCGGTACCATAGGGTAGTCATACCAATGGGAGGGCTGGGGCATACAATAGGCAATCCAGTGTTCACTGGACACATCGCCACTAGCCCTGGGGGTGATGTGGACGATATCAAAAAGTATGTAAAGGGCCCCTGAACAGATAAAGGGCGCGCAACCAGGAAAAATCAATGTAGAATACCTAGTGAGTGTCTCCAAGTTTACTTAATGCAAATACATGTATCTCATAACTAAATTCATATAAGATATTCAGGCAACCACATATAACTCTTAAAACATTTAAATGTAAATAACGTTATATAAATGTATTGTGTATATATGTGGAATCTCCTTATTTATAAAATAGTCAAAAGAAAAAGTAAAGAAAACCAGAATTTTTAACACTAACAACTGAAGAGCCAAACAATCACTCATTCCAACATTCATACAGCCCAATAAATTACACATCTAACTCTAAAGAGACTTTTAACATGAAAAAAATTAATGAACAATAACTAAGGACAGGACAAACAAAATATACTAACAGTCTAAATATGGATTACAAAGATAACACAAACTACATTATAGCAATCACTGAAATAATTCATATCATGATTTTCGCTCGGAAAATAGAATTCAGAAATCGTGCTCATATTTTTAAATTACTTCTTCCTTATGTTTTTGTATCAAACACCCCGGCGTATTTTAATTGTCACATTTCTTCCTCGTTTGCTAATTTCATCAAGAGACATAATTTGACATGACTGTAATTCTGTCCTTTAAAAAATCATAGGACTCACATTATTCTTCAGTAATCCACTCGTTTTTTTGTCTTGATGTCCATTAAAACTTGTCATTGGCTATAGTCTACTGTATTCGTAAAATCCATACATTTTTGTTTTATGTTAGATCAATAGTTCTATGCCAATTGGCAATCCTTTGCTAACACTCCTGTGCCAATTGACAATCCTTTGCCGACGCGCTTTTCGGTGGACAAGAAAACTTATTTTAATTATTCAACAGTCACCTTCTTCAGGGCAAATAATGCAAAATAGGTTAATAGACCTTCAGAGAAATCTAGATGAAAACATAAACACAATTGTTATGATTCCCAGAAAAACAGATTACCAAATACACATAATACTGCCAACTAGCTAAAAGACTTTAAAATAAATGTAATTTTTTATATATATATATATATATATATATATACATATATATATCTGCTAATTAAAAACACCTAAAAGTGATCAGTGGAAAAACAGCTTTAGTTACCAGCATGCAAGTAAGACACCCAAAAAATAGTGAAGTGCCGAACCAAAATAAAATAGAAAGAAAAAATAGTAAAATTAAAAAACAGACACCAAATGTATTTCACCCATAAGTCTTGAAAATATGATGGGCTTCCTCATACCTGATGGTTTAACAGGATATAGAAACAGAGCTAATTAAAATCTCCTCTGTATGGCTTAGGATATCTAAAAAGTAATAAGAACCACAATAATTGCATTGCTGGTACTAGATAGGCCACCTAGAAAACAAGCTTTAAACCTAAAACGTACACTTTCAATATTAACATTATATAACAAGAGATATGTAGAGAATAATGCATATGAGTCAAAAGAATAAAAAAAGAAGTGAAGCCTACCTCGGCATGGAAAATTATCTGAATGAAGATAATGTTGCCTTGCATAGATATGCTGTGTATGCGAGTGCTCACTAAGGGCAGGTAACTTCATAAAAGGCTAGTACTTCTTTAAGTCATGGGAAAAGTCCAGCCTGCCTGTAAATCTCATCTGATTAAAGTAATGCAACAGCCTCAAGTTTACCAATACCTATAGTGCTGCATGTATGTTTCTACTTAGCGGGAACTTTGAAGTTCTGGCAAGATCTCTCGGTCATACAAGGGGCAACACTGAGCTTTTGCGCTTCTGGTATAAAGTGATAAGCTCATGTGCTACAAATAATTGCAACGAAAAAAATGAAAAAGGGACGAATAATATAATGAAAGAAGAAAATTTCTGTGGTGGCCATCTTAGAATGTGACTAGAAAGAGTTCCGAAATGAAAACGATCTCGCATGAAATTGTATTTAGCATAAGATTAAAAAAGAAAACTACATAGATGCTGCGAGTTATGAAAAGCATTTCTATGGCAGCCATCTTAACATGGAACCAAACAGAATTTCGTAATCTAGGTGGTCTCTCCTGAGAATATGTAGTTAAATTAGGGAATAGATAAAACCACAGAAGAAGAACCGCTTTGGTGGTATGGAGCCAATGTGTCGGTGACTCATAAACCTTAGATAGCATTTTGCCAAGGCATTTCCTCATTGAGGCCGTTATTGTATGTATCTAAATGAAACACCCAGAAGACTTCTCTCTTTTTTTTTGATGGTCTCAAAATCTTGACCAGTTTTAGGAACAATTCTTTCTAGTATGTTCCATCTGATCTCATGCTCACTATGGTCACTGGACATCCAGTGTGATACCAAAGGTGCATTAGGTTTGTGAATCCTAATGGAAGACTTGTGTTCATAATATCTCAACCTGAATTCTCTAGATGTTTCTCCTACATAGCCTAGATTACATGGGCAAAGGATCAAATAGATTACGTTTTTAGTTCTACAGTTTGTCATGTTAGATAAATATATAGTCTTTGCGTGCCACGTGAGAGTATAAGACACAATGGCTCTTGTACATGCTTGACAGTTCCCGCATTTATGATTGCCTTTAATAGCCCCTAGGCCGGTGAGTGATGTTTGGACCACATCCTTTGCGGTAGTCATAATTGACCTGACTAACATGTTACGTAGATTCTTGTTCCTCTTGAACGCAAACAAAGCTTTGCTCAAAATGTTAGAGTCCATATCGAGATTAAGGATATGCCATTGAGGGTTAATGATGTGTCTAATTTTGTTATTCAAATTCGAGTGACTGGTGACGCATACTAATCTCTCTTCTTCATTCTTTTCTTTGTTTTGAAACATCGTAGTACGGTCATAATATTTTGCCCTTTTTAATGAGGCTTCAATCTCTGTGGGTAGCCTCTCTGAATTAGTTTGCTCGCCATAATATCAGCATGATATAAAAACTCTTTCAAAACTGTGCAGTTATGTCGAAGGCATAGGAATTGATTGAAACAAATTCCTAGTCTTTGACATCTACGATGGTAACTGTCAAAATGTAATAGAGTATTCCTGGCTGTGGGTTTAGTGCATAGAGACACTATTAGATGTCCACTTTGGTGTTTGATCCAAATACGTGTATCTAAAAATTCAACTTGGTCGCGATCGCTTTTTACAGTAAATTTTAAATTGGGGTCACAAAGGTTGAGCCATAAGGTGAATTCTTCCAGTTGTTCTTTTTCACCCCTCCATATAAAGAACACATCGTCTATGTATCAGGACCATAGTGATACATTTTCAAAAAAAGTGCTATTTCATTATAACTAAAACTTTTCTCAAATTGGCCAACATAGAGATTTTCTACACTAGGGTCACATGCCGCTCCCATACTGACACCCTTAATCTGTTGATGAATGTTTTCATTAAATTAAAAAAAATTGTTGTTAAGAACTATGCCTAGACATATGATGACAAACTCATATTGAGGATTGGACCGGATGTCTCTAAGACATTCACTAATGGTTTCAGAGCTTGCTGTTGTGGAATATTTGTATACAGGGCTTCTAAGTCCATAGTTAACAGTATTTCATGTCTGGGATCAAACTGCATTCCTTCTATTTTAGAGATAAGATGACCCATGTCTTCAACATAAGCAGGTAACTAAATCCCAATAGGTATAAGAAAGGTCTACACTTATTGAGATACTGATTCTGTGGCAGACACGATAGTAGAAACTATTGGGCGCAGCAGTGGATCTGTAGAGTTTTAATGGATTTGAGGGATCCCATAAATAATAGGTAATCATGTGTGAGCTGGAGTAAGATAGTCGAATTCTTTTTGGCAAATCAATCCTTTTTGTAATGTTAAACTGCTATTGTCATATGAGTTTTTTAACTTGATCCTCTGGATTTTTTGTTACTCTCCAGTAGAATTCTGAACATTGTAGCATGGCAGTTATTTTACTTATATAATTTATAGTATCAAATATTGTTATGCCTCCTCCTTTGTCATATGGTTTACTAATGGTCTTGTTGTCATGTTTAAGATGTCCAAATTAAATTGAGGCCTGGGAACATATCTTAACATGGTTTTACTTTCTGTGAAACCTACTTTTCAAATATGTTGCTGTGGGTGATAACAAGCCATTTCTCTGCCTCCCAGGCACATTCCGCAGAAGTCTAGCCACTATTTCTTCCTGGTTAGGTTCAGTCCCTATGGGTCACAGCTCTGCCTGGTTCACTCCATCCATTTTGTGATCCACTGCAGTTGAGCTACTAAAAAATAGCATTCAAAATCTGGCACTCTCAAGCCCCCTTCCAAAATTGGCCACCGAAGGGTTTCTAAGGACACTCTATAGCGTCCTCTGTCCTTTATGAGCTCCGTTAGTTGTGAGTCCAGTTGCCAAAACCATGCAGTTGGTACCCATGTGGGGAGATTGGTTAAGTAATAAAATAACTGGGGCAACTTTATCATTTTGGCAAGAGTAATCCTCATCAGGAGGGGAAGCCTCAGCGATCTTCAAAAGGCCACACAGCCCTGTAATGAAAGTAGTCCTGCTTCTAGATTACCCTCCTGCAAATCCTCCAACTTATGGTAAATTTGTATCCCCAAGTAGTGGAAAGGTAAGAGGGGCCCAGCTAATTTCCAGCATAAACGTTTGTCCCATCCTTGGGAAATTGGAGAGACACAAATCTTTGACAGGTTCACCTGTAACCTCATAATCTCCCCAAACTCTTGTGGCATGACCATGAAGGAGGACATTTGTTTCTATACTGGACACGTGCAGCAACAAGTCATCAGCATACAATGAAATTATGTGTTCTGACCTGTTTACTGTGATGCCCTTCCCTCATTCCCTGCACTCTGCTTAACTCGGCTAGCAGCTCAACTGCAACAGCAAACAGGAACAGGGACAACAGGCACCCTTGTATAGTACCTCAATGAATCTTGTATCAGCTGGAAACAATCCAACCTATCTAGACCCTGGCAGTGGGTTGGTGTACAACAGGTGCACCCAGTCTTCTCAAGCAACCTTCAGCCCCATTTTAATTATAACCACTTCCAAATAAGACCAACTGACTTTTCCAGTCAACTGACACCCTGCTTACTCCCTCTAGTGAAGGAGCATGCAGAATTCTATATGAGTGGCGTAGGTTAAGGGAAGTGTTACACTGCAGTATGAACCCACTTTGGTCAGAATGCACTAACGTTCTCATAATTGGAAGCAGTCGCATTGCAAGAATTTTGCTTAAGATTTTAAAATCCATGTTCAGCATGGATAATGGTCCTTAGGCGTAGCAGATGCCCCCTTATTTTTGTCTTGGGAGTGGTGTAGGAAAGTAGCCTCTTTTTAGCATGGTTACCACCCACTTTTTGCTTGATGTCAGCATGTTTTGACTGTGTTCACTGGGACCCTGCTAACCAGGACCCCAGTGACTGTGCTCTCTCCCTCTAAATTTGGGTGCTTGGACCGCCCCCCCATCCCTCCACATTTGGCATACTGGTCCCCCCTTATAACTCCCTAGTATATGGTACCCAGGGCATTTGGACACCAAGGGTTCCCCATGGGCTGCAGCATGTATTATGCCACCCTTGGGAACCCATGTAAAATGTGTCTCCAGACCTGCAATTGTGTCCTATGTGAAAAGGTGCATGCATCATCTCACTTCATGTCACTGCACCAGGTCACTGTAAGTCACCCCTATGGTAGGCCCTCATACCCCAGAGGACAGGGTGCAGGTACCTGTGTGTGAGGGCACCCCTGCATGAGCAGAGGTGCCCCCATGAACTCCAGCTCTATTTTCCTGGACTTCGTGAGTGCAGGGACACCATTTTACACGTGTACTGGACATAGGTCACTACTTAAGTCCAGCTACATAATGGTAACTCTGAACCTGGGCTGGTTTGGTATTAAACATGTCGGAATCATACCCCAATACTGTTGCCAGTATTGGTTGTATGATTCCACGCACTTTGGGGGCTCCTTAGAGGACCCCCAGCATTGCTCCTACCAGCTTTCTGGGGTTTTCCAGACAGCCCATGCTGCTGCCCCCCATCAGACGTGTTTCTGCCCCCCTGCAGCTGCTTGACCAGCTCAAGCTCAGGAAGGCAGAACAAAGGATTTCCTGTGGGAGAGGGAGGCAACACCCTCTCCCTTTGGAAATAGGTGTTACATGGCTAGGGAGGGGTAGCCTCCCCAAGCCACTAGTATGCTTTGAAGGGCACATTTAGTGCCCTCCTTGCATAAACCAGTCTGCACCAGTTCAGGGGCCCCAGTCCCCAGTCCCTGCTCTGGTGAGAAACTGGACAATAGAACGAGGAATAACCACTTCCCTGTCCATCTCCACCCCAGGGGTGGTGCCCAGAGCTCCTCCAGGTGGCTATTTGATTCTGCAATCTTGAAATAAAGGTGGGCAGAGGCCTCTGGGAGCATCTCAGGGGCCAGGTCAAGCAGGTGACGTCATAGCCCCCCCAATTGCTGGTCACCTGACTAGGTGACCAATCCCCCTCCCAGGGCTATTTAGGGTCTCCCTCTTGGTAGGGTCCTCAGATTTGACGTGCAAGACTCCAGCAGGACTCCCCTGCAATGCTTACTTCGACTTCTGGCCCATGGAACCGCAACTGGACTTTACAGGAACCTACAATCTGCAGCTACAGTGACAAGACTGCTCTGCAACATTGTTTCTCCGGCTCCTTCTAGCAACTGCAACATTTCCCCAGCTGTGCATCCTCTGAGGGCGACGAGTCTTCAGCCTATACAGAAGCAAGAAGGAGTCATTCCCCTGCATCCGCAGGCACCAACTGCAACAACGACCAGCTGCGTGACTCCTCTCCTCCAGAGTTGTGTGGATCCTCCATCACAAGTGGTGGTCTTGAGTGGTCCCCTTGGTCCTCTGTACCAGCGGTCCAACTTGGGAGACTGTAAGCCCTTTCCTCTCCATGCAGGACAGTACACCCGTGCACTACGTCTCTTGCAGCTACCAAGGCTTGTTGGCATCTTCTCCAAGGGATCTTCACGCTCTGTGTAGCCCAAGCACCCAGAATTCTTCCCTGCGACGCACAGCCCGCTGCATGCTTCTCCTGCGACGTAGGACTCCTTTCTAGGTGTGCTGCATGGGCCTCACTGCGACTCCTGTGCTTGATGCCCTTAGATCTCCTGTGGGGGCTTCCTCCTCTTATTCCAACTCTCCTTGTTGCTGAGAGTCACCCGGGTCTCCCCTCCGTGGGTTGCATTCCCCTGGACCATGCTTGTCTCTGGCAGCTCCACTTTTCACAATCCACATTTGCTTTTGCTGAGGCTTGTTGGTCACCACAGACCATCCGGCGTGTGACGTCGACGGCATCACTCAGGAACTCTTCAGCTGCTCCAGTGCTGCACTGCTGACTGTCTTTGTTCCCCGTCAACCTGGTCCTGAGTCCATAGACGGGTGGGTAAAGGCTCCTGCCACCACCAGACACCATGAACTGGACTTTCCAGGTCTTCCTCTTCCAGGATCCACCTTTGTTTCCTTGCAGTCTTGTCTGGGTCTTGCAATATCTTTCTCTGAAGTCCTTTTGGTGGGTTTGGGGAGAGCCAGTTACTTTCCTCTCTTCTCCTGGTCGCTGGGGGGGCACCCTGGTACTTACCTTGTGGGTTTACTAGTTCCTCCATCTACTGATTCCACTTCTTTGCGTGGGGGCCCGACTTTTGCATTCCTCTTTCTTAGTATATGGTTTGTACCCTCCGGCCTTCAGTAATGTTTAATGCTTTCACTGTGTCCTAGTGGCCTTTTATGCTAATTCCTGACTTCTAATGTACATATAATAGTGTGTTTACTTACCTCCAGCTGGAGTATTGCCTATAGAGTATTTTGGTATTTGTGTTACCATACTAAAGTACCTTTATTTTTTTTTTAACTGTGTGGTTCTTTTATGTGTGTGGGTGCTGTGTGAATACAGTGGTTGTGCATAAGTTTTGCATGCCTCCTATAAGTCTTGACTGTTCACCCACAGCTACCTCGAGAGAGCCTGGCTTCCTAGACACTGATTACACCTTACTAATAAGGGGATACCTGGACCTGGTATAAGGAGATAACACCATAGGTGCTCACCACACACCAGGCCAGATTCCAAAAAGAGGGATAACCAATGCATCCCTGGTGGTGACCGGGAGTACTCTTTGCTCCAGTGCCTTAGCATATACCTCAGCTAACCACTGGGCCAATATTCGAGCAAAAGTAGAATACAACTCTGCTAGTAATCCATTTGGGCCTAGTGTCTTCCCCTGTGCCATATCTCATATGGCACAAGTAATTTCTTGTGGTGTAATGGGTCTTCCCAGCTCCTTCGCATCATCTGGGGTGAGACTAGAATGTTGAAGAAAGTTTTGTAAGGCCTCTGTGGTTTTTCTTGATACCTCAATCTGTTTTCCATTTAGGCGGTCATTACAACATTGGCGGTAAAATGCGCTTACCGCCGTGCAGAAGACCGCCAACACACTGCCGCGGCCGCGGAATTCCGCCACAGCTATTATGACCCACATCTCGGAATCCGACAAAATTCAGACACCCACACAAGTCCGCCACAGCAAAGGTCAGTGATAAACTGGCGAAATAAAAACCTCCACCGTCACGCCAACAGAAATACGCTCACACTATCACGACCCACGAATCCATGCGGCGGTCTTTCAACCGTGGTATTCCATTGGCCGTACACACCGCCGCACTCATAATACACAAACTTCTACAAAACACCGCCACATTGGACAATTCCAAATACACACACCTGACACACATACACAAACCGCTCCCACACACCCATTACAATATAAAACACACACCCACATCAACCACAAACCCCTACGACCAATATTACAGAGAGAAGGCCAGAGAGAGACACCACCATCCACAAACTAGCATCCACAGGGACACAACACCATCACCCACACAACTTCCACGCACAAAACACCACACACCACTACATATCACCACACTTACCACCCCACACATCACCCACACCACCCCATGGCACGGCAAAGACACCCCAGGTTTTCGGAGGAGGAGCTCAGGGTCATGGTGGGGGAAATCGTCCAGGTAGAGCCACAGCTATTTGGATACCAGGTGCAGCACACCTCAATTGCAAGGAAGATGGAGCTATGGCGAAGAATAGCCGACAGGGTCAACGCAGTGGGACAACACCCAAGAAATCGGGAGGACATCAGGAAGAGGTGGAACGATCTACGGGGGAAGGTGCGTTCCGTGGTCTCAAGACACCACCAGGCGGTTCAGCGGACTGGCGGCGGACCCCCACCTCCTCACCCACAACTAACAACATGGGAGGAGCAGGTCTTGGCGATTCTGCAACCTGAGGGCCTCGCAGGAGTCGTGGAGGAATGGACTCCGGTAAGTCAAACTTTTAACTACCATATCCCCCACCCTACCTGCATGCTATCACATACCCCCACCCTCGCCCCCACCCCATCACTCTAACTCCTCACAAATGTACCAATATCACAAACCACACATCCCAACACCAAGCCCTGCATGCAACACCAACGCATGGACACCCATCACTAAAGCATGCCCACTGCACATACCCATACACCCCCTAAACCATCATCACACAAGCTCCCACACAGGAATGCAAGCACTGGGGTACACGCTCACCCACCCATTGCACACCATGACACACACAGATGCAATAATCATGCGTTTACACCCCTGCAGGACCACTACCCAACGTCACCAGACAGGAGGGTCCAGACATCTTCACTCCACCCACAGAAGAGGCCCACAGTGATGATAGCAGCTCTGTCCACCTGGATCTAAATGACCAGCCCGGACCATCGTGGGCCTCAGGACATTCGGTTCCCCTCTCACAGGCACAGGCCACCACAGACCTTCCCCCCCTCTGGTACACCAGCACAGCACCCACCCAGCGGGCCCATACCTCCGTCCCCAGGACATGTCAATCAGCTGTGTCTCCACCACTACAGGGAACCCAGGATAACCCACCACCCCAACAACAACAGGGACCTGGGGTCAGTGGCAGTGGGCACACGATCCAGGGGACGGAGGCCCAGGAACACAGGGGAACTGGGAGGGCTGCTGTGCGACAGGGGGCGGACAGGCCAAGGGAACCCACTCTCCACGAGGCCCTCTCCTCCATCATGGGAACATACCACCACTCCCAGGAGACGATGGCAACGGTACTGGCCAAGTTTCAGGAGACCCAGCGTATGCAGGAGGAACAGTATTTGGGGTTTAGGGAGGAACTCAGAACCATCAGCTCCGCCGTGGGCACCATCGTAGGGGTGCTGAAGGAAATACTGAACACCAGGAAGGACACTGTGGCACTACAAGGGGCCCCTGACACTAGCATGGACGATGAACTGCCCACCACCTCCACCGGCGCTAGTGGACAGGAGGCACCGCCACAGGACCACCACACTAGCACCCCACCCCCTGCAGACGGAGAACCACCCCGCAAACGGTCCCTGAGATCCAGGAACAAGACAGAGCACGATGCCAAGACCCCCGCCAAGAAATGACACCACCCTGATTGTCATCCCACTGTCCCACTTTGTCACCCTGTCCATATTGAAACTGCCCCAGCTCCACTTCCTATGCCCATATGGGCAATACACCTGTGAGACTAATAGACTGGACTCTGCCATGGACACTCCTCCGCCATCACCCGTCACCATTTAACCTCCCCCTCCAATATTTTGTATGCAAATAAACACACCTAAAGCACCAAAAGATCTGGAGTCTGTCTGTGATTTCGAAATAGTGTATTTGCAATTACAGTGACAACATTTTCAGGAAATAGTAATGTCAACATACTTATGTCACACAGCTCTAGTCCATGAGTAATCTAAGCAGATGACACACGTTGGGACCCACACCTGTGAAACCGTAAGGGAAAGTGACACCTCAGTGACCATACACTGGGTGAAATCGACAGACAGGATAGAGGTAGAAGTGTAAAAGTACATGTAGTAGGCAGGAATGTATTCACACCTGTGTTTCACTGGAAATAGTGCTGGATGACTGAGTCCCTGTTGTCCATGTCTTCTTCCTCTGCTTCCTCCTCATCACTGTCCACAGGCTCCACAGCTGCCACAACACCTCCATCTGGACCATCCTCCTGCAGAAAAGGCACCTGTCGTCGCAAAGCCAAGTTATGAAGCATACAGCAGGCCACGATGATCTGGCACACCTTCTTTGGTGAGTAGAATAGGGATCCACCTGTCATATGGAGGCACCGGAACCTGGCCTTCAGGAGGCCGAAGGTGCGTTCGATCACCCTCCTAGTCCGCCCATGTCCCTTATTGTAGCGTTCCTCTGCCCTTGTCCTGGGATTCCTCACTGGGGTCAGTAGCCATGACAGGTTGGGGTAGCCAGAGTCACCTAATAACCACACACGGTGCCTCTGGAGTTGACCCATCAGATAAGGGATGCTGCTATTCCGCATGATGTAGGCATCATGCACTGAGCCAGGGAACATGGCATCCACATGGGAGATGTACTGGTCGGCCAAACATACCATCTGTACATTCATGGAATGATAACTCTTCCGGTTCCTGTTCACCTGTTCACTCCTGTGGGGGGGGACCAAAGCCACATGGGTCCCATCAATGGCACCTATGATGTTGGGGATATGTCCAAGGGCATAGAAGTCACCTTTCACTGTAGGCAAGTCCTCCACCTGAGGGAAAACGATGTAGCTCTGCATGTGTTTCAGCAGGGCAGACAATACTCTGGACAATACGTTGGAAAACATAGGCTGGGACATCCTTGATGCCATGGCCACAGTTGTTTGAAAAGACCCACTTGCAAGGAAATGGAGCACTGACAGCACCTGCATTTGAGGGGGGATTCCTGTGGGATGGCGGATTGCTGACATCAGGTCAGGCTCCAACTGTGTACATAGTTCCTGGATTGTGGCACGGTCAAACCTGTAGGTGATAATCAAATTTCTTTCCTCCATTGTCGACAGGTCCACCAGCAGTCGGTACACCAGAGGATTCTGCCATCTCCTCACATGTCCCAGTGGGCGGTGCCTATGAAGGACAACAGCGAGCACAGTCAACCAACTCAGAGGTATGTACACACAGTCTACACAGAACACCATTCATACACAAAATCTGGCCTGTATGTGTGTTGAGAGTAGGCCTAGGTATGTGTGACGCAGTTGGTAATTAGGCCATGTGGGCCCCTGAAATGGCAGCTGCCTGACCTCTAAAGTGGGACAATGGGATGTGAGGTAACTGCGCTGGCGTTGTACACCATCGCGGTAGGCGGTGGAAGACCGTGGCGCAATGCTGCATTGGTTAACATTGGACCCTATGGGTCCCAGGAGCCAATGACGATGTACGCCAGCGGTGATGGCACGCACCGCCGCGGACGTGACCGCCATTATCTATCTGTCGAATCACTCGATACCTGATCTTCGACAGGCAAGGACCTACATTGCAAGTGCTGCTGTGACCTCGGTCTGGAAGAGACAATGGGGGTGATTCAGACCTTGGCGGACGGCGGAGGCCGTCCGCCAAGGTTCCGCCGCCGAATGACCGCACCGCGGTCAAAAGACCGCGGCGGCCATTCAGACATTTCTGCTGGGCCGCCGGGCGCTCTCCAAAAGAGCGCCCGCCGGCCCAGCAGAAATGCCCCTGCAACGAGGACGCCGGCTCAGAATTGAGCCGGCGTCGTTGCAGGGGTGCGACGGGTGCAGTTGCACCCGTCGCGTATTTCAGTGTCTGCAAAGCAGACACTGAAATACTTTGCGGGGCCCTCTTATGGGGGCCCCTGCAGTGCCCATGCCATTGGCATGGGCACTGCAGGGGCCCCTAGGGGTCCCGCGGCACCCCCTACCGCCATCCTGTTCATGGCGGGTTTCCCGCCATGAACAGGATGGCGGTAGGGGGTGTCTGAATCCCCATGGCGGCGGAGCGCGCTCCGCCGACATGGAGGATTCAATGGGGCAGCGGTAAACCGGCGGGAGACCGCCGGTTTACCCTTTCTGACCGCGGCTGAACCGCTGCGGTCAGAATGCCCTCGGGAGCACCGCCAGCCTGTTGGCGGTGCTCCCGTGGTCGGTGACCCTGGCGGTCACCGGCCGCCAGGGTCAGAATGACCCCCAATGGCTCGTGCGTCTGTGGAAAGGGCCCCTGCCTTCACATCAGAGGAGTTTGAGAAGCTCGTCGATGGGGTCCTCCCCCAGTACACGCTACTCTACGGTCCTCCAGACCAACAGGTAAGTACACAGGGAGCATGTTGTATGGGCTATGCCTGTGTGGAGAGGGCTGGTTGTAAGAAGGAAGGGGGCAGAGTTCTGAGTGCATGAAAGACGGTGGGTGCATGTGCCACATGGCAAGGGTAGGGATGGGGGCCACTCACTTTGACGGCGCAGTTGGTAATGACTTCTCTTCTACCCCTGTACATTTCATGTAGGTCAGCGCCCACCAGAAGAAGGATATTTGGCGTACCATCGCCAAGGACGTCCTGACCCTGGTGGTCCACCACAGACGGAGCACCCACTGCCGGAAAAGATGGGAGGACATTAGCCGCTGGAGCAAGAAGATGGCGGAGGCTCAGCTGGGGATGGCCTCCCAACTTGGGAGGGGTGCCCGTCGAACCATGACCCCCCTGATGTTCCGGATCCTGGCGGTGGCCTACCCGGAGTTGGATGGGCGCTTGAGGGCATCACAGCAGACACAAGGGGGTGAGTACACTCTCATTCAGCTTACTTTGCGCGCAGTTGAGGGGTCTGGGTGGGGGAGGAGGGCTGTGGGTTTCCCTAGGCCAGGGCGAGTTCCGTAGGCTAGGCCCCTTCATAAGGCATGGTCCTGTGGCCCCCCCACCCCACCTCTGTAGAGTGCCAAGGACAGCTATTCATGCCCCAGGGTCATCTGTGTGTGCAGATGTCGTCCATAGCCTTGTAGGCCATTTCCCAGGAATTGCACTGTAGAGCCCAACAGCGCGACGTAGTGCAGGGAGCTACTGTGTCTGTCTTGTCCGCCAACGGTAGCGGTAAGCCATGCACTCATCATGTCTTTCTTCTGTCTCCCTGTTCTTGTGTGCATTAGCATCATCAGGCATAGGAGCAGTGGCACCAGAGCATGAGGGAGCTGCATCCCACATGGCCATGGAGGGCTACACTACGGACTCTGAATACACCAGTGGGACGGAGGGCGAGGGGAGCACCACGGCGGGGACAGGAGCTGCAACCAGCGACACAGACTCGTCCTCCGATGGAAGCTCCCTTGTGGTGGTGGCAACATCTGTGCCCCCCACTACTACATGTACAGCCGCCACCCCCCCTACCAGCATCGCCCTCCCAGCAGCCCCTTAGCCTTCGCCCCGTGCCCGCTCACCCAGGAGGGTGGGCATCACCTTCGCCCCAGGCACCTCAGCTCCTGCCCCTGTCACCTCTGCTTCCCTCAGTGAGTCCCTCACTGTTGGGCAGTCTACCATTTTGAATGCCATCCAGGGTGTAGAAAGGGAGTTGCAACAAACCAATGCATTCCTGGAGGGCATTCATTCTAGTCAGGCGGCCCTTCATCGAACCTTTCAAACTCTGGCCTCAGCACTGATGGCAGCCATTGTCCCTGTGTCTAGCCTCCCCCCTCCAACTTCCTCCACCCAGACCCAATCCCCTGTACCTCTGCCTATCCCAAGCACACCATCAGACCAGCCTGCACACCCCTCACCACACAAGGGAAGCTCAGGCAAACATAAGCAACACACATCCCACAGGCACTCACGCAAGAATCACACACATACAGACACACCAACATCCACTGCCTCCACTGTGTCCCCCTCCTCCTCGTCTCCCTCCTCCCTCCCAGTCTCATCTCCACTCACACCTGCATGCACTACCACTACAGCCACTACGTCCTGCACCAGCACACCCACCACCACACCCCGCTCACGTGCACTCACCAGCCCCACTACCATTCACACATCCCCTGTGTCCTCTCCCAGTGTGTCTGTGACGCCCCCTCCCAAGATACACAAACGCAGGCACACACCCACCCAACATACATCCACCTCACAACAGCCTCCAGCGCATGCAGCTGCACCCAAAGCCAAACAACTTACACCTCCTACAACCACCACCTCTTCCTCCACTCCCAAACCCCCTCCAGCTACACGTCCCAGTGTCTACAAACAACTTTTCCTGTCCACCCTTAACCTATTTCCCCCCGTCCAACTCATAGGTCCCGAACTAGCACCTCAGTCACAAAATCTCCGGGACCAGTGGTGCCTGTTGTTACATGTATGTGGAGTACACCGGCCACCAGGCCAGCCAGTGTGTCATGGAGCCACAGCACAGCCAGTCCCCACCCTGTGAAGCACCAGAAGTTGGCCAGTGCCCGGCGGGAGAGGGGGAAGACTCTAGCCACCCAAGCCACTCACAGGGGTCCCGGGGGGAGTGTGGTCTCAGCTGTGACTCCTCCCAAGGTGGGGAAGGGGCAGAAGAAACCCGACAAGTCTGGGAGGAGCAGCACGGCGGAGAAGACTGCCATCATCCCCGCTGGCTAGGAGGCCCCCGCCAGCCCCATCGTCGCTGCCCACGAGGCCACCGCCAGCCCTATCGTCGCTAGCCAGGAGGCCACCGCCAGACACAGCCCAGCTGCCCATGAGGACCCCGCCAGCCCCAGCCCAGCTGCACAGGAGGACCCCACCAGCCACAGCCCAGCTGCCCAGGAGGGCTCCACCAGCCATAGTCCAGCTTCCCAGGAGGACACCACCAGCCACAGCCCAGCTGCACAGGAGGACCCTGCTTGCTTTGAGGTTTGCCAACTCCAAAGGCAGAACAGGGTATAAGAAAAAAAAAACAGACTTTTAGAATCTTTCTGGAATCAAGAGGAACCTCTGCCAAGGAGAAGAGCTGAAGAGCTGGAGGAGGAGTACTGTCCCTTTGCTGTGTTGCTTTGCTGGACTGGCCTGCAGTTGCTGCTTCTGCCTGAAAAGAGTGCAAAGGGAGACTTTGCTCTGTGTCTTGTTTGAGAAAGGTCTCCAAGGACTTGGAGTAGAGCTTGCCTCCTGTTGAAAGTCTCAGTGACACCAAAGACTTCAGTTTCCTCAACCTGCAGCACTGGGAACTGTGTGTTTTGTGCTGTTTGAGAGGAGAAACCACTGTGACGCTGCCAACGAAGCCACTGGCCTGCACCGTGACCTGCTGATGCCGCACTGAGTCACATTGCCCCGTTTTGCACTGCGTCCCTGGTCTCACCAACGCCGTCATCGGATGACTCCACCGAGCCACTGCTTACACCGCAACCTGTGGGTCCCGCACTCCGGCATCGTCTACTCACACTGCAGCCTGGACATTGCCGATGCTCCTGCTGACACTGCTTCCTGCACCGTGGCCTGTGGACACCGCTCATAAGGTACACGAAGCACCGTCCTGCACCACAGCCCTGGTCCACAGACGCCAGCATTATCGACTCCTGTGTTGTCACCCTGCCTCCTGCCTGCACCGTGGCCTGTGGACTCCACTCATTAGTATCACAAAGCACCGTCCTGTCCCGCACCACTGGCTTGGGCCTACCGATGACAGTGCTTCAGCAACAATGCCGCTGCTGTCTACACATGACCTGGTGACACTGCACGTCGCACCACCCCGCTTCACACCACAGCCCTGTTCTCACTGATGCCGCTGTCACCGAGCCGCTGCCTGCACCGTGACCTGTGGGCACCGCACATCGCATCGTCTTGCTTAGCACCGCAGCCCCGACGCCAGCGCTCCTGACTTCATCAGCCCGGAGTTAGATCCCCAAGCATGTGGCTTCAAGGGCCAAATGATTCCCGCACCGATTCCAGAACCGACACCGCGACGTCAGTGACGCCGCTCTCCGGAGCTCACCGCAAGGATCACGATGCCCTGCAATTCCAAAGGTACTGTTTAAGGGTCTTACCGACACCATAGCTGGCCCGTGTCGTCGCGGCTGGCCTGAACTGTTGATTTTGTTGATCACGATGTCATGATAGCCCCAGATGGAGCTATTGACTTCAAGGAACTGTATTTAGGAGTAAACCTTGCAGAATTCATATATTTTTTACCTCAGGGTGGATTTTTATCGTATTTGGTCTTGTTTTATATAGATCAATATCGGCTATTTGTCTAAAAGTGGTGTGGTGTCCTTTTGTAGTGTCTTCATTTATTACTGTGTGTTATGGGCAAATGCTTTACACATTGCTTCAGAGATTAGCCAGACTGCTCATGCCAAGCTACCAAGGGGGTGAGCAGGGGTTATCTGAGCAGGTATCTCTCTTATCCTGACTATAGTGAGGGTCCCTACTTGGACAGGGTGCAAACTGACTGCCAACTAGAGACCCCATTTATAACAAACAGTTTTTGGTGATCTTCTCTGAGAAGGTCCACTTCCACTGTCACTGTACCAATATGTTCCTGGAGAGTATCCTTGGAGTTGGAAATGGCCACTACTATCTTGTCAACATAAGCTATAAGTCAGGGGGTACATGTTCTGGGTTGGCTGAGACAGTGCCTGTGTCTCCATGGATGGACTGCAGTCAGTTTTCTTAGTTTTGCCCAATATTTTTTGTACCAGCAGGCACTACGTAGACCGTCCTCCAGCCAATTCACCCAACAGGTGCCCAGTTACGATTGATATCTTAGGAATGTGCAGCGCTCCTGCTGTGTAGCTGTTAAGGCCCTTCTGTCAGGCTCAATAAATTACACTGGCCACCTCTTCTTCTGAGGGATCTCTGTAGTGCACCCATATCAACCACTTAGAGTGCACTGCCTTCCTCTCAGGTACCAAGTCCAGGGCCACTCCCTCTCCAAGCCACCTGTGCCACCCAGGGGGCCAGTCAGAGTCAATGCAGCCACTCCTTTTTGGTCAATTGTCATTCCTTGCCCGCTCATAGGCTCCATATCTTTTCTCTTTTAGAATATCATCACCCAGACGCGCTATTTTTGACAGAAACATGGCTCAATGAAGACTCCCCCCCCGATATATTAAAAAAGGCCCTACCTCAGGACTATTCAATCATTCATTTGGACAGACCCCAGGCCAGAGGGTGAGGTATTGCCATCATCCACAAAAAATCCATTAAATGCTCCACTTCCCCTTAGACATCCCTGGATGAGAAAGTTTGCTTTTCTCTCTATATCTTAGTGCAACATTCACCTTCTCAGGAATACTCGTCTATCTTCCTCCCGGCTCATATGGTAACTTTCTACAGGCCCTGCCAGACTTTGTAGCTGCCATCTCTTGCAAAACCCCCAATTTTACCATACTCGGGGATTTTCATATTCAGGTCGATAATACACACTGTTCTTCTGCCAAAGCGCTCCTTTCAAATTTGGCGGCTCTAGATCTAACTCAGCACACCACGGGACCCACCCATAGTAAAGGCCACACCATGGATCTTATCTTTAGCTACCTTTCGGATCTTTCCCTCTACACTCCTATGCCTCTCATCTGGACAGATCACTATTTACTTTCATTTACACAGTGTGGAGCCTCCTCCTTTCACCAACTCCCCATAAAGATTACCTCTCGCCAATGGTCAAAATGAGATTCTAGAGGATGGCAGGGCATTCTCTGCTCTTCATTTTCTAACCAGAATGAACCTAACTCTGATCACGTAGAATGTTTTAACAATTGGATCTCCACTTCCTTAGATATTCTTCTGCCGGTCAAGAAGACTGTTAAAAGGCCCAAGAATGAACCTAAACCTTGGTTTACATCTCAACTGCTGGAACTAAAAAAGGAGTGCAAGAAGCTAGAAAGAAGTTGGAGGAGAGACTACAGTATTTCCTAAAAAAAAGTATATTTTCTTGCGCTGGCCTCCAATATAATTTCCCCTCTGACAAATATTCTTAACCACCTTTTAATCTCAGGATGTTTACCTCAATCCCTCAAACAGGCTGTGGTCAAACCTCTTTTGAAAAAAACTAAACTTGATCCCACTCTGCTTAGTAACTACAGGTCCAGCGCTCTTCTTCCAATTCTGGCTAAGATTATGGAAAAGCATGTCAACAATCAGCTGACACGTTTCCTTGAGGATCATGAACTTCTAGACTCTACTCAAATGGGATTCATACCCAACACAGCACAGAATCTGCTTTATTAGCAGTCACGGAAAGTACTCGCCAACTGTTAGATCGTGGTGGGCACGCAGCCATCATTCTGTTAGATCTCAGTGCCACTTTTGACACTGTAGATCACAACATCTTCAACTTCAAAGACTTTCAACCATAAGAATAGAAGGCACAGCATTGGTCTGGTTTTCTTCATTTCTGAAAGGCAGAACCTTTCAAGTTCTCGACCACGGTGTGGTGTTCCTCAGGGCTCTTCTTTGAGCCTCACTCTTTTCAATATCTATCTTTCTTCTCTAGCTAAAGTCGTAAAACCCCATGGCCTTTCTGTGGTCACATATGCTGATGATACATAATTAGTAGTTTCACTCTCTGATCTCAAGGATACCTGTCTTACGAATCTTTCCCTCTGCTTGGCCGATGTAGCCAAATGGATGACTAAGTCCAAACTCAAACTTAATGACAGAAAGTAAGAAGTAATGAGTGTGGGCAATTGTGCCCTCTCTAACTTCCCAGCACTACTTCCAGAGGTTTTTAATAACCTTCCACCCCCTAAGGATCATATAAAGAGTTTAGGCTTCTGGCTAGACCATCGCCTCACAATGGAGAAGCAATCTAAAAAGATCTCTTCATCTTGCTTTCGCCTTTTAAGAAGTCTAAGGAAATTTTTTAACCTCCTACTTCCTCTTGCCAGAAGAATTCTCATCCAGGCCCTGATACTTTCACGACTGGACTATGGTAATTCCCTTTTTCTCAGCTCTCCTGGTTATGTAATAAGGAGACTGCAGGTTGTACAAAATGCAGATGCAAGATTACTTATTAATATACGCAGACATCAATCGGCCAAACCTGCCTTAGTCTCCCTTTACTGGCTACCTATAAAACATCGGATCCGTTTTAAGGCCCTATGCATGATACACAAAGCCCTTCATAATAAATTTCTCAGACAAAACATCTCACCCTACTTTCCTATAAGGACTTTGAGATCTTCCACTGCCCAACTAGTTCATATATCACGATTTAAGAGATGTTCATGGGAAGGCAACTCTTTCTCAGTTAAGGCTGCTCACCTTTGGAACTCCCTGCCCCTATAACTTCGCCAAGAACCTTTGGAACTACCGTTCCCCAAAAAATTAAAGACCTTTTTATTTTCATCACAGTTCCTCTCTTGGGTTTTTTGTTTCTGGGTTGTTACTTACCTTTTAGCGCTGGGAGGCCTTTGGTAGCCATGCGCTTCACAAATTATTTAAACTAAACGCAACTCCATCACACCTCAGCACCACAGTCTTGGTGCCCTTCAGCAGTTCAGCCCTGTAGCAAATGATCCACTCTCAACAGGGTGCCGCTTGGTTCCCTAAATACCTGCTAACAGCAGGCCTCCATTCAGATCGCAATAAATGTCTCAGTTGCCTTCCATGGCAGTGGGGTCCCCTCAGATGCTGGGCACTCGTCAATGAGTATGTTGGCCCCTTGTGACAACTCGGCTGTCAGCACCACTTCCAATGGTGCTAGCGACAACTCGCCATGTGCTGCCAGCACAGTGCCACAGGGCCCTTTCCCACCCCTGCCGCCAGGAGGTGATTTGCACCCTGAGTTTCTTTGATGATTCTCGTGCCATCCAAGGCTCTTTCAATAGGATGCCAGGGGGAGGGGGCAGAGGTTGGGGGTATAATGCATCTGTGGGTGCCCATTTGTCACCACCAGGCCCAGGGGGTCTTCCAGCCCATTTGTGTGGTATAGGGTGACCAGGTGTTCCAGATTTGCCGGGACAGTCTCTGTTTTTCACCAGGTGTCCTGCCAGATTTCAGAAAATTTAGCTCATGCCCCAGATTTCAGAGAGGTTCTTGAAAACATTAGGAGGTGATTTTTTTTGTTTTCCAAAGCAGAAATAGTTCGCAGGTGTTATCAGAAAGCAATTCAATTAACAGACATTATACTGGCTTCAGAAATTGTATTTTATTTAAGTTCTTAGTGCTTCTTATGTAATTCTATGCCGATGAGTGTGTCATTCTGTGCGCTTGGTTGAAGTAAAATTGTAGTCTTTCTACTTTTGCAAAATGTCCAGGTTTTTTACTTTAAAATTCTGGTGAACCTAGGATGGTGCGACATATATATATATATATATACATATATATATATATATTATAATGGCACCAATGCATGCCCCAATTCTGTGTCAAGTCTTGCCTTCCCACCCTGGGGGTCAGGACTGGTCACAAGGTACCACCAGAGTGTGACACGCCCAGGGGTACGATCTTTTTTTACCACCAGTCCTGGTATGCATCCTGATTCTATGTTAGGACCGGCGGCTCAGATTATGCAGCTCTTTCTTTACTACTCTTTTACAGCAGCCAATAGAAATATTTGAAACATATCACAATAACATAAACCAATTGACTACATAAACCACCATGCTCTTGTTCCCAACCACCATTCCTGTGCAAGCTAACCCTTCAGGACTCCAATACAATCACATAACTTCCTCTTTCTTTGCTGCTCACACACAGATAAGTAGGATTGATGGCTTTCATGTAATGTGACATTTGTGAATATAATTTGGCATTTGGTCTTGACTATGGTATTGCGAGGTTGCAAGACAGTACAGTTACCTCGTTCTAGTTGCTTAGTTTGTTCTCCTCACAGGCTTAAAGCACGAGCGGTGAGCCAGCGCTCCAGGCCACGATGCAAAGCGCAAGATTCAAGCCTTCCCGACCAGTCGCGTGACGGCTGTGCTTCGCGCTGGCCTTATGAGCTGCATCAGTGCCTTCCCTGGTTGGGCCAGTTATCGGTAGCTACGGATGATGCTTGTAGCCCGATTGGGCTCATTTTAGGTAGAATTGGGTTACGCGTGAGTCCGTCAGCAATTTTGACAGTCAGCGATTACGTCATTGGCAACGTGCTCGGCAACTGTCATCGGAGCGTGAAACGGACACCTTCAGCAGAGGCTAAAAGAATTGGGCCAGTATTCTCCCCATATCTCTACATATTTTGAGCGGGGTGCATGCTCAGTTAATTCTCTCAAGCTCCCCTTGATGCCCACAACCCCAGAGTAGGTGTGGGCTGTAATAATCATACCACAGGATCTTCCTGAGGAGCTTAAAAAGTCACACTGCTTGAAAACTTTGTCTTTCCTCTTCTCACCTGGTTGATTTCACCTTGGTGCAGCTCCCCCCTGATTCCAAGTGCGGCTTGGTCCTTATTGACTCTGATATCATGGCGGGAGAGAATCCTTTGAGGAGGTGGAATATTATAATGATTTTCCACAGGAAGATCTGGGGCGTGATGCAGGGGCGGAGGCATTTGAGGCCTTGAATGCCTCCATCCAGCAACTCCATAAATAAAGCTTTGGCGGCAGCCTTGTGAACCATCACTGCCCAGCTGCAGTAATATGCCAAAGGACAAAACCGCAGTGTCCCTTCTTCCTCCAAATCGACAGGAAAGCCTTCTGAGGTGCCTCGTAAGCACAAAGACAAATAAAAGAACTGGCCACATGAAGAAGCTTTCTTCTCCTTAGTGCAAAGGTCCACGGAGGATCATGAATAACGCGCACTCGAGGCCAAGCGCAGTCGCCCATCATCAAGTTCTGACTCGGATTCCGACTCTGTTGGGTCAGGAGGTTCCCAAGAGGAACATTACTATTACCATAAAAATAAGAGGCAACCCTCCTCAAACCGTGTTCCGTCTCCTACTATCCCATTCAACATCAACCCTGAGGACATTGTCCACCCTAGGTGAGCTGTGGCAGATTATCTCCACAATACTTTGTGTAAAGCCTTTGACAAGGCCATCGCCTTAGGTCAGAATGCCCTAGACCGGATCTGCCGGATAAGGTAACGCCAGAGGTTGATCCCAACATAACTACATTCTTGAAAAAGTATGCCAGGGACCCAAAAAAGGGTATTGACAGGGAATGGAGAGCATGCCAGGACAAACTGCTGTATGTAGTGGGCCCGCTCGCAAACATTCTGGAGATGACCCTAAACGCCAAAAAAAAGGTGACCCTATTGACCCGGATATACTGGCTGGATGGACCCATTGAGCAAGTTGTCTCCTCGCCAACGCTAACGGTGCCATCTCGACTGAGTGACGTAAATCCATCCTTATGCAGACTCCAAACTCACGGAGGTGACAGCGGCGGAAGCGGGTTCTTTGGCAGACAGTCACCTCTTCGTAGGGAAGTTTGTGAAGGATATATGGAAATATGTCAGCACTTTTATGGCCTTGAATAAGACCCAAACATTCCTAAAAAAAGGATTTTTAGATGAAAGTTTTTTCCAGTGCCGGGCGAGGTAGGGGCCGCTCGTCAGGCTGACAGCCTGTCAAAGGCACCCAAAGAGGATCATATGGATGCCAACGGGGACGTTTCCAGGACTCCACTAGAGTAGAATCCATTTTCCCCTCTCAAGCCCAATACAATCAATCTATCATGGGATTTGTAAAGCGCACTACTCACCCGCAAGGGTCTCAAGGCGCTGATGAGGGGAGGGGGAGAAGAAGGGTGGGAAGGTGCTGCTTCTGCTTGAAAAGCCAAGTCTTGAAAAGCTTCCTGAAGGTATGGAGGTCTTTGGTCTGGCGCAAGCCATGATCCAGCAGGGGCTCAAGGGGAAACTACCATTTTGGCACCTCTTAAGGTATGACTTTACAATCTGTCACAACTTCCTTTGGGGGGGGGCAGAGTCAAGTAGTTCATTCACAACTGGAGAGTGTTGACATGCAATGCATGGGTTATTTAGACAGTTCTGGGTTTTCAGCTTGAATTCTTTTCAGACCCGTTCCCAGCAGTATCCCCCCAAGACCGATGATTTTTTCCCACCAGAGGCATCTTTTATAGACGCAGAAATAGAAGAGTTGCTGCAGAAACGTGCAGTGGCATATTGCGCTCCTCACCCTCATGGTTTTTGCAGCAACATTTTCTTAGTGCAAAATAAAGGCGGAGGTCATAGGCTAGTGTTGAACTTGTGCGACTTCAATTTCTGGATTGTTTACAGGCACTGCAAGATGGAGGGAATCCATCTTTTTCTGGATCTTCTTCAGGAAGGTGATTGGATGGTTCGCTTGGACCTAAAAGATGCTTACCTGACTATTTCCATCTTTCCTCCACACAGACGTTTCCAACAGTTCCAATAGAGGGAACAGTGGTTTGATTACCCAGTGCTCCCGTTCAGCCTATCCTCTGCCCTGTGGTGCTTCACCAAGGTCAAGAAGCTGGGATACAAAATGAAATGAGGGATGAGAAAGGGATACACAGTCCTAGCAGAGACTGGCCAAGGACTTTTGGCACTTTTGCCTGGATCGCTGGATCGCAGTAATGCCGGAATACATTCCAGGACAGTCTAACATAATTGCAGACTGGAATTCCAGGTATCTGAGGGATCTCAGCGATTGGCAACTACATCCTCAGTTATTTGCTCTGATCCAGGAAACTTGGGGGCCTTGCAGCATTGACCTGTTTGCCTCTCAGTTGAAACGCAGGTGGAGAGGTTCTTTAGTTGGAGACCAGATCCGTGGGCAATTGAGACCGATGCTTTTCTTCAGGATTTATCGGCAGTTCTGAATTATGCCTCCCCCCCGCCCCCCTTTGTCATGATTCTGAGGGTGGCAACGCAAGTGAAGCGTCAGAAAGTGAGAGTGGTCCTCCTCACACTGGTTTGGAAAGCACAGCCCTGGTTTTCGATTCTGTTGGCATGCAGTTGCCCTCGTCGTTTTCAGTGGAATCAGGGCATGCTCCAGGGGACCTCTGGGTGAACTTCATCCAAAGGTACTATTGGAGGAGGTATCGCTGTTGGCCTGGAGGCTGTCAGGCAACAGTGGTGTTTGCCAGGAATTTTAGAAAAAGCTGCAAAATTAATTAAGCAAGCATGCCCCCGCTACCAGGAAGCAATATTCTTCAGCTTGGAGATGCTGGGTGGGTTGCCTGGAATGGCATGCAGATTCAGTGGAAGCTGACGTTACAGATATTGCGAATTTCTTGTCCCTTAAGGCCTCAGAAGGGTTATCTTACAGGTCGGTAAATAGTTTTCATTCCACCATTGCAGCTGGACAGGTACAGGTAGGCAACACTTCTGCATGTGTGCAGCCAGTGATATGTAAGTTACTTAAAGGTATCAGAGTTTTGAATCCCCCACAACCTAAGTATACCTTTTTGTGGGATGTAAATATGGTTTTAAATGTCTTCGAGAAGTGGCCCCAGAACAATTTTGTTGGGCAGAAAACAGCTTTCCGCCAAATTGGCTATGTAGCTTTGTCTGGTGTCCTGCAGAAGAACAGCGGATGTAAGAGCGCTTGATCTTGCAGGTAGAGTATTTACTCCAGAAGGAGTTTCCTTTTCCATTACCAGACGTACTAAAACATTTACCAAGAATCTTACTTTTCCATTTAATGAACAATTATGTGTAGTTAAATGTTTAAAAAATTATGAATCTAGCACTCAATTGGTTAGAAATGATCCAAGCGAACAGTTATTGATTGCTCTGCAAAAACCTTTCAAACCTGTTTCATCAGCTACTACAGCTAGGTGACTTAGAGATGTTATGAAGGAAGCTGGTGTTGATATTGGAGTGTTTGGTGCACATTCTGTGGGGGGTGCGATGGCTTCAAAATCTTTAACTCTAGGTTCTTCACTTCAAGATATAATGAAAACAGCCAACTGGTCTTCTGATTCAACTTGTAATCAGTTTTATTATAAACCAGTGGTGGATGTTGCATCAGTGGTAATAAATCAGCTTGAAACCATCATAATCTGAGTCTCTGGTCCTGGCATATAATGAAAAAGTTGCTAGCTTACATGCCAAGAATTTTCAATTCTATTTAAGACACGTAGGCGATCTCAAAACGCAACCCATCTACATAGTGTTGTGGCTATTAGCACACTTATTAGTCAGACACTATTGATGGCAATAAATAGATTTATAGTGTGGTCTATAGGCCTCCTCTCCTAGGGTACTGTAAAAAAGCCTTGTGCCCCTCGCCACCGAATTTCTCCCAGCAACGGTCAGTCTCATCATAGGTTGGTGAGGTGGTCCTACTGTTCTATAATAACACTATCACACTCTTTGCGAGTATCCATAGGCCACAAGTGGTAAGCACTCTGATGGGGAACAAGGCTAGTGATGGATGGGATAAGCTACAATGAGCACAGTGATCAAATAAAATCAAACAGGCTCCTTCTTGGCTGTAGCAAGTCTGTCTCGATGATGTATGGAATACCTAGCATTTTCCCTGAGAAGACAATATGCACTCATGACACTGAAAACACTATTAGTTGGGACATGAGGACCCTAGGTTGTGGCCTAAAGAAAGTCTGCTTCAGAACAGAGTTTGGTGGAGGATGCACGGAAATAGCACATTACTTTAAAGATAATGATGTGGGGGAAGAGGGTAACAACACTGTGGCATGCCCTTATGGCGGTGGAGAGGGGCTGCATGGTCAAACTCAGCTAGACTGAATGAGGACAGGAAAAATAAGTGAAAACATCAAGAAGCCCAACTGAGATAATTATAGGGCAGTCATAAACAAACAGGCTTAGAGAAGGTATGGTGCAGGGTGACTGCAGCCAGGGCACATGTGCAGATGCTGGACACAGAGAAGGGGGAATATACACTACTGGGGGTTAGACAAAGATGTTGCAATGGGGTCTATAAATGGACACTCTTTTAACATGTCAACTTTGGGTTAGAAGAAAACCAGTGTGCCGTCCATTAAGAATTTAGCTGCACGGTTATGTAGTGATGACTTAGCCATAACTAATGTCCTTCTGGAGTTCTATGAGCCAGTTTATACCCCTGAAACAATACCCCTGTCCAGATAGATGCATATGTAGTGGAGATAACTGTGCAAACACTTACAAAAGCTCAGAAACTGGAGCTAGAACTTATAAGTGAAGGAGGTGGTTACTGGCATATCTAGGTTTAGTGTACATAAATACCCACTGCCAGATGGTTTCCCTACACTCTTTGAGATGTTTTTGAAGGAATCATCTCCGACACACCTATACAGTTTGCCCACCATCTCAATGTTACAAGTCACAATCTTGCAGATACATAATTGTTTGAAGTGTTGGCTTACCATGGTTGGGCAAGGATAGGAGACTAATCTGATAGGGAAGGCATTTTACCATTCGGAACAGGAACATCAGTTTATCTATATCCAAACACTTTCACTACACACAGACCTGTCACTGTTTTATGCACACCACAGTCCGACCCAAAGCAGGTTGCCAGCTAACTAAATTTGATCTGTGCCTTATAACAAAAGAGCATGATAACAAAATGAACCACACAAATTTCTGGAGTATGTTGACTGGACTTGAAGATCCTGGTGGATGTTGAGTGTACTTAGGCCCATATTTATACTTTCTTAGCGCCGCGTTTGCACTGCGTTTTGATGAAAAAACGGCTCAAACTTACAAAATACAATCGTATTTTGCAAGTTTGCGCAATTTTTGCGTCAAAACGCGGTACAAATCCGGCGCTAAAAAAGTATAAATATGGGCCTTGTAGATCCTCAGGGCAGAAGAAATGGAGACTGTCTGTCTACTACGGTACATTGTAGATCACAAAGCACAGCATGATCAGCGCTGCAAAGGAAGTGCTAGTTAAGTAGCCACAAACTTGTGTCACACACTGGTGAAAGTCTGGGAATGGGACAGTCGTAGGACAGAGTTGCTGAAGAGGATGCTGAGAGAGGGGTACCTGAAATCATTGGCCCTGGTGTTGCCCAAGACTCCAAACTTAATGGACAGTCTTACTGCTATTGATTGAATGTTTCATAATACCATCCGAGACTCACAACATGTCATTTTAGGCTTAGCTAATCAAAAAACATACCCCGTCTATTCCCATAGAATTAAGCAGATAGCACTGGTGCTGAGCATGCAACTCTGTGGGGGGAATGGACAAATCCCTGTTTGAAATGATTAGTTGGTTAAATTATGGAGTGGAATATGAAGAAAATCTCTTATGGCGGTCGATGCACCGGCTCCCCCCGCTGCCATAAAGTGCAGATGCCCGCTGCGTTCTCTCTGTGCCTCGTAATTCTTGCCATTCTCTTCACTTTGTCCACTTGTGCCTTCCTTTGTCTCATAACTGTGCTTTTCTTTTGTTGTGCCTTACTTTTTCCTCTTTACGCTATATAGTACTGCCTTTATTTGTGCTAGTTATTGTGAATAATTGTGCCTTCTTGTTTCCGCCCACTTGTGCAGCCGCCTCCCACCTCTCAGCATCTCTCCCAGGAACTACTTAATAGAGGCTACAGTGCGGCTGTGCAGCGGCTGCATTGCTGGCATCTAGAAGGCGCACTAAAGGCAAGCCCATCTGTGCCTCTTCGCACCTGGACCGCACCCAGTGCCAGAAACCCTGGTTCTCCCACATTGCACAGCTACACTGCAATTATCTTCCCGCACTGCCGCTTCACCTGCAACACCGAAGCGACCAACAGCGCCAGAAACACCGCGCACATAATGTCACACACCAACCAAGACCACCGTGACAGAACTCCATTGCATGCAGCGCATGATCATCCCTCACCCTGGAAGCCATCTTCCTCACAGAAACCTGGTTGCGCGCCGCCTCCGCAACAGACACCAGGAACAACATAATCCCCTCCCTAGAACTGTGCAACACCCTGGTGGACTTACTTCAAGACAAGATCTCAGGCATCTGTGAAAATTTCAAACCCCAACCTGCTGCTGGAAACAGCATCGGCCTGTTAATTACCATGAACACAAACTCAGAACACCAGCACACCTAGTGGGACCCCCTCACAACTCAAGCAATTATCTCCATCATGAACTCCATGCACCCAGGACCACCCATGGACCCCTGCCCCCACCACATCTTCAACATGGGAGCAGGAAAATTGGGAACAAGCTCTAGAAACTCCTGAACTCCTTAATCACCTCTGCCTCCTTCCCTGAGAACTGGCAACATGCTGAAGACACCTGAAAAAACCATCCTCCGACCTAGCAGAACCAAGGACCTACATGTCCATCTCCCTGCTCCTGTTTCCAGTGAAGGTCCTCCAGAAGGCTATCAACCAGCACTTATCAAACACCCGGAACACTATAATTTCCTGGACCCCTCTCAATCTGGATACCGAGCCAAACACAGCACCGAGGCAGCCCTGACTGCATCCACCAGCACCAGAGCCCTCCTGGACAGCTACGAAACAGCAACCCTCATACTCCTGGTCTTTTCAGCTGCTTTCGACATGGTCTCCCACGACATCCTGATCCACAGACTCCATCAAATCAGAATCCAGGGAAACAATCTCAAATGGATTCCCTCACCCCTCAAAGGAAGAACCCAGAGAATCTGTCTGCCTAAATTCACTTTGGAACCCAAGAAGATAATCTGTGGCATCCCTTAAGGATAGTCCCTTATCCCCACCCTAGCCAATACAGTAAAATTGCACTAACTGAACATCATCTCCTGCTCTGAAGGCACCCAGCTTATCCTCTCGCTGCCAGAGGACCCCTCCACCGCCACAGCCAACTTCCAGAAATGTACGATGAAGGTCGTTGACTGGATGAAGAACAACTGTCTCAAATTCAACACGGACAAGACGAAAGTCCTCATCTTTCAGACCAACGCCTTGCTGTGGAATGCAGCATGGTGGCACACTGTACTCAGCCCTTCTTCTGCCCCGACCGACCACACCCGCAACCTCAGCATCATGTTGAACTGCAAGCTACTCATCAAGAAACAGGTAAATGCAATCTTATCCATCTGTTTCCACACCCTGCACATTCTCCACAAGATCTTCAGATGGCTCCCAGTCAACATCAGAAGACCATTACACAGACCCTCATCACCAGCAGACTGGACTACAGGAACACACTCTACATAGGAACCACCGCCCGCCTTATGAAGAGACTACAGACAATACAAAACTAGGTGGCCAGACTTGTCCTCGACCTTCCCAGATGAACCCACATCACACCCCACCTCAAGAAGCTTCACTGGCTCCCTATCCAAAAGAGATGCCAGTTCAACATGCTGACACATGCATACAAAACCCTGCACAACTAAGGACCAGCATACATCAACAAACCCATGACCTTCCACTAACCGATCAGACACCTGCGATCCGCCTCCCTCTTCCTCGCAGACACCCCTCCAGATCTGCCAACAGCGAAGGATGCTTCTTCTTACACGTAGTGGTCAATGCTTGGAAATACCTACCCCTGTCCCTCTGGACCGCTTTATTGCTCCAGCAATTCATGAAAGAACTCGAGACCAGGCTGTACAAATCAACAGTCCACCACAAAGCAGCTAGCAAACTCGAGCACCTTGAGACCCTCACAGATGATTTGCCACACTCTATAAATCATTGATTGATTGTTTGATTGACTGACTGCTGGCAAGGCACAGGAAAAGGCAACAGATCAGGCACAATTCTTAAAGCACCTATCACTGGAATCCACAGATCTCATGCAAATATTTTCCAGCCCTGAGAATCACTCAACTGCAGCAGCCCATCATAGGAAGTCACACGGTGAGGGCACTAATGGGGGATGTGGCTATTCTCGGGATTCTGATCACCACAATGAGTCCTTCCCTCTTTTGTCTGCTCCTTACATCACACACGCGACATTATATTCCTCCCTTATTTTAGAACAATTTCAACACACAAAATAAATAAACAAACAAGCATCACTCCAGTCTGGTCCGGAAAGCTCAGGTATACGTTACGTGGTTCCTCCGCTGAGGGGAGGGGATTGTCTTGCAGGTGGTACTGGGTGCATTCACTCCTTCTGCTAGGCTGGAAAGGGGCCATGGCCATGTCTCTGTCTGATGGACTGTCTTGTGACAGACTCCCTTCTCCTTCGGTCTCCGTCTGTGCTGGGGAACTATCAGGCAGGGGCCCGCTCGTTGTCCCCAACCTATGTTTACTCATCGGCCTCTGGGCACGGGAACATAGGGGCGTGGAATCGTTTGTCGTGTAAAATATTCCTGGACACCACTTCGCTCCCACTGGAAAGTCACTTGAGTGCCATGGCGGTGCATGATTGACATTGGGGACCGCTCGAATGGCAGCCAGAACTTGCTGCCAGGGCAGCGGTCTTCGAGTCAGAGACAAAGTACTGCTCAGAGTGTGGAGTTTCACGATCTGTTGCGGTGGCTAGCGCGGGCATTGGACTTCTGCCGTTTGGCAAGGATCCACTGGTAGTCCAGCTCACCCTGGATGGTGAGGTATAGAGTCTTTCACCACTCTCCACATCAGAAGATGTCCCAAAGTTTGTCCCGTTTGTCGAGTGAGGCTCTGTCTGTATTCTCTCAAGAATGTATAAATCGCCCAGTCATATGGTTGCTAGTTGCCATGGGCGTTTCAAATCACTTTGTTCCACTTGTGGCCATCTAGGGGTGATCTTTCGGTGGGTGATGTTCCATGACTTGAGGTACTCAGCCATCTCACGACCTTGGAACGGGGCTCGTTGTCAGTTCTGAGTTCTTTGAGCAGTCTCTGTGTGCCCATTATTTTCTCAAGCTTGGGCAGCACCTCATGAGCACCTAGTGATGATAACATTTCCACCTCCAGGTACTTAGAATAGACATTTATGGCTACCATGGTGTATCTTCCAACCGGTAAGCTGCCAAAGTCTAGGCTGGCATGGAGCCAGGACTGCTGAGGCCCTTCTTTGGTCATCCCGGGGGCAGGGGCCGGAACGGCCCCAGTGCTTGGCACCATTGGCATGACCTCACTAGAGTTTTGACCTGTTCATCCATTAGCGGAAACTATACATTTGTGCATTGGCGATTCTTGGTCTTGACCATGCCTTGGTGGCCCATGTGGGCAAGTTGAATCACCTGTCTATGGAGGCTGGCGGGGATAATGAGGCAATGGCCTCACAGGAGGCATCCTTCGGGTCGGCGACCAGCTCCTACCGGAAATGATGCAGGCTCTCCATGATGTGACGAGTTTCCGGAGTGTTTTGGGTCCACTTCTCTTTGAACTTGTGCCACTGGTTGTTTCTCACTGCTTTTAAGGCATGTGGAAGACATTCATCCCGAGTGGTGTCTCGTGGTATGGGATCCATGGAGATAAGCAGAGGAAATTACTGGTCTACCACATATCGTACATATTCCTTAATTTCTCTGGCTTCATCCTCTTCACCTGGAGTCGCTGCTCTTGGGTGTCTAGACAAGTAGTCTTCCCAGTTGGTTTAGCTGGGTCGATACTCCACCTACCAGTTGTATTGCTGCAACATCCATTTTTCAATTCTGGGGGGTGGCTTTGAGGCGGTCCCTCGAAAAAGGGGAATAAGAGGGGTTTGTGGTTGGTTGTGAACACAAACACCTGGCCATACATGTACAAATGGAAGTACCGGCACCCCCAGTGGAAAGCAATGGTTTCTTTCTCAATCTGTGAGTATTGTTGTTCCTTGTCTGTGAGGGACTGGCTTGCAAATGCCACCAGGGACCAGTCTCCTCCTTTGGGTTCCTGCATGACGACTGCCCGAGCCCCTTCAGCCCAGCATCCGCATCAACGGCAGTCTCTTTTTGGGGACCATAGTACATGAGGGTAGTATCAGCAGACAGAGCTGCTTTGGTTGCTTGGAAAGCTTGCTCCTGGCCCTCCTCCCAGTGCAAGGGCATGTGGAAGATTTTGTTAAATCTTGTAGCAGCAGTGTCAACATGGCCAGATCCTGGATAAACCTCCTGCATCATCCCCAAGAAGCTACAGACTTCTGACACAGTATATGAGGGGGGAGAAAAAGGGGGGCAAGCGGCATCCTTGATGTCTTGAACCTTTTCAGGGTTTGTTGCTATGCCTTCTGACGAGAGGTGTACTCAAAGAAACTGGTCTGCTGGGTAAAGAATTTGCATTTGCACTTGTGGAGGGTGAGTTCTGAGTCTCTGATTCTTTGGAGCGCTCCTCGGACTCGACTGTTGTGCTCCGGAATGGACTTTGCCTGTATGAGGATGTCATCACGGACACGGATTACACCGGGAAGGCCCCCTAGAATCTCTCAGATGGTACTGAAGAGATGGTGGTTGCATCATCTAGTAGGTTTTTTCTGACAGTAAGTTGATGGATGTCCCTGTGTCTACGGTGGTGAGTACAGGATGTACATCTATTTGTACTTGGCATTGTGGGAGATGGCACTGAGTTGTGGCTGTCGTTCCTATGGTGAATATGGCATGCACCGTGTGCTCAGTCTCCTCCTCCTCCTCGTCCATGTCACCATGAGTGTCTGATACAACGTTGACAGCGACTCAGGTGAGCCCTTGTCTGCTGGAACGGCATACTCCCCCTTCCACAGCCCAAGTTTGAAGACCTCTGGTCTAGGGTGATCTTCACAATGGTAAAAAGGATTAAGTGCCTCATTACGACAGGCTAGTGTATTATGACCATGGCGCATTGGCCACGGCCATAGCGCCGGTCCCTCCAACTGACCGCCAGGCGGTCATAATCCCCAACCGCCAGCCTGTCCATGGTGGTAAACACCGCCATGGAAAGGCTGGCAGTAAGGGGGACTCGGGGTGCCCCTGTGCAGGGGCCCCATCGCGCATTTCACTGCCTGAATTTTGGGCAGTGAAATCCGCGACAGGTGCTGCTGCTGCACCTGCTGCACATAAACATTGCCGCTGGCTCTATTATGAGCCGGCTGCAATGTTGATGTAACTTTTCTGCTGGGCCAGCGGACTGAAATGCTGTTTCCGTCTGCTGGCCCAGCGGAAAAGTCATAATAGGGTGCCACAAATACCACCAGCACTGGCAGTATAGTGGCGCCCGTAACTTCGGCGGTCTTTTTGTAAGACCCCTGAAGTTGTAATGAGGGCCTAAGTGCCGAATTACGAGTACAGCGGTCCATGGACTGCCGTACCTGCGGTGACGGACACACTACCACAACGTTGGCAATCTGACCAACACATTACGATGCTGCTGGTTGGACTGCCAGTACATCGCTGCCACCGCCAGGATCATGATCCCAACAGGTTGGTGGTGGTGCCATGGAGGACAGACAGTGCGCATTCCCAATGTGCTGCCTCTGCTGTTCCTGAGAGCTGAAGCCAACACTGCTGCACTGTCCATCTGCTGGCCCGTCGGGGAGTTTGTAATACAGCGGTGTGGAGGTTGCCAGCTTTGCGCAGCCTCACCACCTTCGTATTGCCAAACTCATAATAAGGCCCTAAGGACCTAAGGTCCTCTGCAGTGGAAATATACAATGCTAAGGCCAAGGGCTCTGCTCTCTGTGGCGCACAGCTTTGGGGCCATTATGTGGTAAAGAATTTGACACTAGCAGAAAATAAATTTATAAAGACTCAGCTGAACTGACCTCAAAGCACTTTGCTCCTTCCTCAGTATATAGACAGTGGCATTTTTCCAATTGCTGTACTATGAAAATGCATCCTCTGTTATACTGGCATACATTATGGTCTAGGAAAAAGCTGGCCCCATACAGGTTCCTTCTCACAGAATTAATGTGCCCAAATGTTTTTTTTTAAACTCCTTGCCAAAGGTTTATTAAGAAAATGTTTTTTAAACTCAATCTACCCATCCTACGGAATTTCCCTGATAGAGCTGCTTCTATTCCAAGATCTGTGCTCAAAGATAAATGTAAATTATTTTTATAAGATGAGGAATTAAGGCAATGCAACCAGCGCAGCTGCACAGATAATGTTTTAGATATTAAAGCAGTCCCATTCTTTGAGCCTTTTTTTTAATCCCTTAGGCAAGTAGTTATTTTTGCATTTTAGACATTTTCTGCATACGCTGGGGATCAATCTACTGTACCAGCACTGTATGCCCCACCTATAATCTAGAGGAAAAACCTTTACACTATTTCTTTTTTTTGTTGCAAAGCCTATGTCTTTCCTCATAGCAAAACCTATGTGTTCTTTGCTAGACATAAGGAGAATGGAACATGCATTGAGAAAAATGAGAACGGACACCAGTGAGAAGATCTATATCAGGTTTGCCAAATTCCTATTCTCTGCATGGATCATTCAGAACTCAGGTTCAGCAAGTTCCTATCCTCTGCTTGGATCGTTCACAACAAGGTCCTTGTGCTGAGGTCAAACCATTATTTAGCATGATCATAATGGACCTCTACAAAATCCGGCTCTGGAAAGCTGTTTTGCACTTATCATAATTATTACTTTTTTCAAAATGGCATAGGTCTGCTTTAATTGTTGGTGCTATTAATGGGTTGCTGCTAAAGACTTGCACTTTATGAGATCCTTTTATATCTTAATGAGATTGCCTGAAATCTTTAACATGGTAATGACTTTTTAGCTCATTGATGAATTTTTATATCAAGATACAAACTGTATGAAAATGAATTTTTATATCAAGATTTTTATATCAATTTTTATATCAAGCATTTTTAATGCTATTTTAATATTTTCTATTAGTTTTAGAGTTTATTTTCTACATGAGGGTGTGTCGCTGTACGATGTGTTAGGTTTTAAGGATCCTTGAATCTGAACTAAACCTTTTTGAATGACAATTGTTTCTGCTGAGGTGCTCATGATAAGTGCAAGAGACATCATGAACTGTGTATGGACCAGGTCTGCATACAGAATAGGATTGGTTTATACTTTATTTGGTTATATGTTATACACCAACCTTTGCACTGCATGAACACTTTTTGCATTGATCACAAAGCACCTCACCAGAAACCACTGTATAATTGACTGGTGCAATGCTTTCATAAATTACTGTCTAAGCTATTTCAACTTTTGTGAATCTGACCGAACCGTTTTATGCAAGATAACTTTCTAAAAGTGGCATTTTTAAAATAATGATTTAAAATTCAACTTAACCATCAACTCTGATTTTAAATTATTATTGAGACCTTGAACCAATCCCAAATGGAAGTTATGCATTATAAAGTCTTACGGTGTAACCCAGTGCTTTTCTATGGGAAAGCAAGCCTTGTCCCAAAAAAAAAAACATAACTGGAGAATTTTCACTGCTAGTCATGCATGTCAAACATTAAATACATATGTCATATTTTTTTAATTTCATGCACCTTCCCTTATGGGCATTTAGCATCTACCTTAGGAGTGAGTTCTAAGTATTAAAAAGAAAAAGTTTAGGCTTGGCAAAAGGTTTTATGCCAGGTCAAATTTAAAAAACTACACAGCCAGGTTTCAGTGGCAGGCCTAGTCATGTTTTCACTTGCAACTTTAGTGTTGCAGTCCACTAGTTACATTTAACTTTCAGGCCCAGCATACAAACAGTACACTAGGCACTTATATGTGGCTAGTGTACTAGGGTCTTGTACGTACCTTAGAGGTCCTAGATAGAAAGTGGCCAATTCCACATGCTTTCAGGTGTCACAGCACATACACTTGGTGCTGGACAGCAGTGCCCCAGTGTTTAGAGCCCATGCCCTAACCCTACGATCTAGCCAAAAAAAAAAAAACTCCAAAATTGGGGAGTGGCCATGCAAAAAGAGAATTTTACAACCCTCTTGTTGGTCTTTAGCAGCAGGATCACAATACTCCTTCACAGCCCCTCCCTGTGAATTGATTTGATAGTGGGTCGATAGAACTTTTTGCTGGGACTGAAGTAGCTAACGCCATTGAAGAAAGAACCGGCAGCATCACAACTAAAGGAAACAGCTGGATATCGATCAGTGTGATTTTAGTGGTAAGAAACTGTGGGCCTCAAATTTCACATACCTAAACATTTGAGTATGTTGATGCTAGCATCCCGTCAAACTTGCATGAGACAGGGTTCTCAACTAAAGTTTTTAAAGAACAGTCTGATCTGCAAGGAAGAGTCTGGATGTTTTTGCCCCTTAGACGACTACCGCTTGCTGCATTTGTCCAAACTCAAGTGGCATTGGCAAAGATTACCACTTGAAGCACACCTCTTTTGCTTTTTCTACTTTTGATGTTTCCATACAATATTTATTCTTCATCATAGCATCATGAAAAGGACTGTAAGGCTCTGCTCCCAACCTCTTCAGTCTATGGGGAGTCAGAAATCATTTGGACTGTAGGGCTCTGCTCCCAACCTCTTCAGTCTATGGGGAGTCAGAAATCATTTGAGTTATTTTCTTAATGTCCTAAAGGTGCATTCTAAAACATAAGCCACAGGACCCAGACCTCTGATCTGGGTCCAGACACTTGCATTAAGGGTTAGAAGCATATAACAGATTTTTTCAGTTCCTGCTGGTCTTCAATCTGACTTTTGAGGTCAAACCCCCAAACAAAACATTCTTTCAAAGAAGGAAAATGTTACTTACTCTGTAAACATCTGTTCATACCATATAGTGCTGCGGATTCACGTTCTCCACATACTCGTGTCATCTACTGTTGGACTCAGACAATTACAAGTTGTTTTATAAGATAGTCTTTCAAGTGAAAAGCTACATTGGGACTCCTCTCTTACTTGGCAATGTGCACAGCCACCAATTCCATGTTGGATTTGTTTTGTACAGCGTGTGAGAGTAGTATAGGGTTACAGAAAATGTGGAATATGAATGTAAAACATAACAGCAAAAAGCACTGCACAGTTGTATGTAGTAAAAGCACACTGTAAGCCCAAATCTAATACTGACCGGAATAAGGTGAAGAGTTCACTTGAGGACATAATGGAATAAGTAACTTGAAAGGGTTGCAACTAAAGGCCAACTCTTGTTTAGTAAGCATGAAGGAATTTACAGTCAACACACAGGCTCACTGGCACATACTTTATGTTTTCAAGTAGATTCTAAGCTGATTAAACAATGGGTGCAGCAATACTAATCAGTTCAGACTAGAGGAGGTCTTACGTTCACAATGATAAAAGCCCACTTTATTAAAGCTATATTTACTGCAAATATGCATGCATTCAAGAATGAAGAATGGTTAGTTTGCCAAGCATCATTAAAGCCACAAATAAAGAATGTGTAGGGGATTAGGTCAGAGTTTAGGATTTCCTTGCTGTTCTGATGTTTTTCTGTTTTCAGGCTGTAACTGATAAGTCAACTATTATTTGCTGTTCTGCCATAAGGACTTGTAGCAATTTAGGTTAAAGTTTAGTATCATAGTGTCACAGGTGGCATGATGTTTTTCACAGCCAATGTATAACTATGTAGTGATTCATTATTTGCTGTTTTGTGATAAAGAATTGTGTGGTTTTGTATATGAGAAACTGCAATAGCACATTGAGACCGGCTGCCTGCATGTGTGAGGAGGATCGATCTCCCCGTCACAACACCAAAGAGCTGTCTTTCCGTTGCCAAACAGGAGTATGTCTTTTTTCCGTTTTCTAAGTTTCTGACTTACCCTGCAACAGTTGGCAAGTCAGCCTAGGTGGTCCCTTTTTGTTTCCACCCAACTGCTGACAGCTGGAAGACCAACTTCCTCCAGAACTTCCTCCAGCTACATAGATTAGTGCACACCTTTGATGGGTTAAGCAGATGCTGTGGTTTCTCAAGTTCTGCCGGAGCACGAGGGCTAGGAAAGATTCCAGTGATTGACGTTTTTTAAGGTGAGGGCAAATACAAACTAAGTTCTATGTTTTTTGTATATACTGTATGACTTATTCCCCTGGCAATGGTAAACCCACATACATAAGATAAGGAGATGCAAGGTTATAAAAGACATATGGGTATTGCATGAAAGACTGTGTACATGTGTTGCACAATATTAGGAAAAGGCACTACATAACTGGGTCACTTGTTACTCTCAGCGATGAGCTGGAAGTGGTCAATGTGGGTAATTTGGAGGTGCCAAATATGTGTCCCAGTGTTTGATACGGGTCAGCTGAGCAGCTGATGTTGCTAAACTTCACCTCCAGATACGATCTGAGCACTCAAATTACTATCCTTGACCTCATGTCCAGAAGTCATTCAATGGTCTAAGAGATGCATGGTCTGAAAAGGTTATCTTCTCTGAGCGCATAGAAAAGTGACCACTTGAATATACCGTTTAGAGTAGAATACAGTTTATTAATTAGAAGTAATTGAGCACTACATAACTAGTTAACATGTTATTACCAATACTGAGCTGGACGTAGTCAATGTGGGTAATTTGAAACTGGAGGATGCCAATATGTGTTCTAATGTTTGACCTAGAGGAACAGCAGAGAGGCTGATGTTAAACTTTACCCCCCAAGTACAATTTGAACACTCAAATTACTGTCCTGGACTAATGTCCAAAAGTTATTCTATAGTTTGAGAGACGTATGGTTTGAAAAGGTTATCCTCTCTAAGCAGAGGGAAGTGAGTAGGGGTTGTTGGTTGTATTTACCATTTGCATTTCCTAAATATGAATAACTATTTTTTCTGATGGCGAGTGTGTGTTTGTATGAATGAAAAGTGATTACTTTAAGATGTTGTTGTGTAATGTTCTTTTGATGTGCATTGCATAATTGACCAGAACAAAAACTGATTAATTTTTCTGTTTTTAAAAATATTTGTGTACATTTTAAAAGAGTAGTACTTGACAACGTTAAATTAAGAAGTATTAGGAAAACGAGTAATCATGGAGACTCCGTTAGCGCATATGCAGAAGGTTTTTCCAAATAATCAGAAAGGTTTTAACAATATTGATTAGAATGGTTTAAAGCCACCCAAAACCATATGTATCCCTGGTCAAAAGAAGAAACATTTGATGATAGAATAATTGAGCATATTGTTACATACTTTAGGTGTAAATATGTAGGTGCCAAATTACAGAAGAGAGAAAGTATTTTAGCTTTACGGCATGTGTTTTGTGAAAAATGTAAGGCCTCCTCAAAACCTGATACTTGTAGAACCCCATCTGTTTCTCCACCTCCATATGATCCTATGAATACCTCTCCGAGGGTCCCTATTATTTATTCACTGGTGCACCTACAAAAAGCCACAGTGGGATTTGAGAACCACAAAAATGAGACCCCCTTTGCAATCTCCAGACGTTACCCCATGTGTTGTTTCATAAATGCCAAAGCCAAAACATGTGACCATACCTAGGCAGCAAGTAAAGATAAGTGGCTCCCAGTTTTCAGGACAACTAGAAGCGCGGGTCACCCTACGTTTCGATCAGTAAAGAAAATAACCCACCTCCTAGAAAGGTTCCAACAAGAATCCTAAAGAATTAGACAGCGCTGAGCATAAAGAATATACATGTACATAAAAACTTAACTGTATACAACAAACTAAAGAATATTTTTATTGATAAAGACATATATATATATAAATGCTTTAAGGATAACAGAGATCTCTCACATCCCCTCATTAATACTCGGATATTCCTCACACATACATCACTAAAAAATAAAAAGAATATAGAAAATACTCAATCAGTGCTCATGTTCTCAAAATATAACACCCAAGAGGGTTTAGAAGTCCATCATGTCCTTTATATGTACAATAAGTTGAATATAATCAAAATGAGATCCAACGACTGGGATATATCACCAGTCCCAACTCGTCTTTGATATCTATTTGTGGTTTCCTTTTAATATAGTCCTTTACTTTGTAGATTGTGGACATCTTGCAAAAGTTCCAGCTCCTCCTAGTGCAAAAGCGTGCCGACGTACGTCTCGGTGTAATGTGGCCTCCAGGACACACACCTTCCTCAGGGCACCAATGTAATATCCAAATCTCTTTCAAATGTACAAAAAGAGAGAGATCACATCCATAAAGTCAAACTGTAAATAAATTGATAAAGAAACAATCAATAAGAATGCTGAATCTCAAAAGTAGTTTGTGCAATTGCATCACACACCCAGTGTGAAGATTAGACCACAGACATATGTTAGAAACGTTATTGTGTACCCTCTATGTTGTTAATTACAAAAGCATGTGTCCTACTGAATATGCATACAACACCCTAGCGTGCATACACCTAGATTAAAAACCGAATAAAACTAATTAAGAAGCAGATAAGAAACCAAATGTGCTCCCACAGAAGTAAAAAGATGAAACCGAAAAACCTCAGCCAATAATACTACGGAAGCTCATCTACTATCTTTTTCATCTCATGTATATTGTGTAGAGACAGGCACAGCAAATATCCTATATTGATGGGCTAATTAAATGAGAAATATCAAAATAGATGTAGTATCTAGAGAAAAAAAAGGGGAATAAAGGCGAATGAGCTGTAAACATGCGACTGATTACTACGCTGTCTCCATTAATAAAGGAAGATGCAATTGAAAGACTTCTTAGCCCCAGTATGGCTCAGATATGCTAAAAAGATTGTAAACTGGACAAGCTTTGCAAAAATTGTCCACAGTCTGTTGTGTATAGCAAAGCAGTACTGACTCATCTAAGAGTCTGTAGTTACCAATAATGTAACTAAGCATTCACTTGTAGGGCAGTGCCCTTCAGGGCTTATATGCATAATAGATTATCTGTAGTCTCTCAAAAAATACATATTATTTTCAAAATCATCCGACCATGTAATGCCAGCTATACTCACCATACTTGCATCTTCCGTGGCCTCTGAAGGTCCCATGTTGGTATACGACACACGTCTCTTTTGTGTACAAACAGCTAATGATTTATTCCGAAAGACATGCGGACCGTTGACTCACACAGCCGCAAGCCAAAGTGTCATCAGGATTCAACTGTATCTGGGTCCCGACGTTTAGACTCAGCCTTTCCCCAAGACAGAAGCGAAAAACAAAGTCCATGAGACAGTGATGACCAGTCACGTGTTTCATTATCAGCATCAAATCTGATGTAGAAAAGAGACGCAACAGGGAAGGTACTTAGGGAACAAATGTCTACCTCACAGTTACGAGATGTTGCTGATGTTAGATGGAATGACTATGTGGACAGGACTGATAGTATGGTGCAATGGTCATGGTCCCAAGAAAAAATTTGGACTGAAGGAAGTCTACTACCTTGGCAGAATAGTAACATAATAATTTAACCAGAATGTGTTCAAGAGTGGTTATTGCAAAATGAGAGTAAGAGAGTTGCGAGAGAAGGAAGAAGAGGATATTATGATAACCTTTCAGGACTTTTAGAAAACCCCCAAAAGCTGAGCACCCTACCTATGGTGTTCAGAAAAGACCCCTTATTGATTTGGATCACACAATGAGTGCATTGGGATTATCTAATCATATTGATATTAAAGAGGGAGAACAGGAGATGTTTTCAGAGTTAGGAAAACTTGAGTGACAGAGCTTGAGTGATTGCAGCTTCAGGGAACACATGCCAGCCAAACCCTAAGATGGGATCCTGTGAGCTATGAGATGATTGACACTACATGATAGACCGGTGCAGCAAATAAGTGTTCAATTAGTTTTGCGCAGCCCACATCTCACCCTTTTTGTGAGACAGTTGCTTAAGGAGAGAACAGCCGGTACAGTGTTGTGCCATATGTAGTTAATTAAGTAGATTGGACTGAACAGTTAGCTTCACAGATGAGTCCTTTGCCACAAGAAGAGTCCTTTCATCCACGCGATATGGAAGAGGATTGCATTCTTTACGGTGAGGGAGATCCAGACTGGGATTTTCCCTACATGCGGAAATGTTTTTGTATGGCAGAAATATGCTAGACAGCAGAATCCCCAGCATTCTACCACTCCCTTACATCAGATGCTCCCGATATGCAAGGGACGTGGGGCACCTCATTATGCTCCATGGACCCAAATGGACAAAGAAAATTTTTGAAAATTGTTGCTACTGCTTAAAGAGGGAGCAGGGAAACCGATTAGAGCAGTGGTTCCCAACCTGTGGGCCGGGGACCCCTGGGGGTCCGCAAAGCCTCCTCTGGGGGTCCGCGGCTGCTTAAAAAATGTAATAATATTAGGTCTCAGCTATCAGTAATGAGTCCTTGGTGGTCCCCGTGTTCCAATAATGATTCAGTGGGGGTCCCGGGCTCCAGTATTGATAAAATGGGGGTCCACAGAAGTCAAAAGGTTGGGAACCACTGGATTAGAGCATTTGAAAAACAAACAGAAAGTTTTACCTTAGCAATAGGGGACATTAAGAGTCTGCTCAGCTCTCATATAGGAGATAAAACAGACACTGTTTTTCAAAAGGATAGAGCGAGAACCGTTACCATCAGAGACTAGATATGAATGGTCTCCGTTTAATTTAATAAGGACAGTGGTTTGAGATCAGCTGAGAAAAATGTATCCTGACAGGCCAGATATTGGATCTCTCACGGCTCAATCAATACAGCTAAATGAGGATCCCCCACTCAGTTCCTTAAAAAGATGAAAGAAAAATTGACCCAAGAAGTAGGTCAGGGTTGGTAACAGGAGAAAATGATGTATTATTTTATAATAAAAAAGCGTTACCCTCAGATGTACAGAATAGCCTAGATAATATAGTGACATTAGAAGCCAAGCCCTGGACAGAGATACAAGAACCCATAGTCCATGACAGGACAAAGAAACAGGAGGTGACAGAGAAAGCGAAGGTAGTACAGCAGAAGATGGCAAAGAAAGGAGCTGTAGATCTAGTTGCCACTCAGATGAATGCAATGTCTGCAGGATCAGTCCCAGGGACCACTCAACAACAATACTCAGGGAAATGTGAGGGCACACAGAAGTAGTGGAGGACAAAGAGGTAGGATCAGTCCTCAAAGATTGGATCAGGTATGTCATTATTGTCCAAGTTGTGGACATTTTATTACAGACTGCACAACTAAAAGAGATGGGATGATCAAATGGAAGGGTAGGAGTTTATAGTAAGCCAGGGAATAGAGGTACAGTCTCAACCAAGTCTGCAAATCATATATGTACCTCAGGCACCATCATAAAATATGCAACCACCAGTAATTCCTCTAGCACAACATGTGTCACTTCAGCAAAATTATTAAACACCCCAATGTCAACTCCACCTCAAAGTGGACAGTAAGGTGTAGTTGCGAGAGGAAGGAATCCTTTTCAGATTAATTCTGTGGGAGGATATATACTATGAGGGTGCCCACAGATTATTTCCGTATCTAGTATTGTCAGTAATGCAAAGGCCAGATATGGAATCCACTGTGATGGCAGCTATCAGTGACAAAAGGTATGCATTCCTCAGGTACAGGAGCAACAATATTCTGTATAAAAGGGGAACCTTCCAATTTCTAATTGATCAAGGGACACACAGGGACTGTCTGGGGAAGTAATGAGGATTCCCCTTTTCACTAGACTAGTGAAGTAAGAGCGAGGTACATCGATGGCTGTTTACGTGTTCTCCAGCTAACCTATTAGAAAGGGATCTTATGGCCAAATTAAATAGGACTATCCATTTTGATATTGATAGTACATGATTTGGTATACCTCTGGAGTTTCATCTTCCAGGGTGATGCCAGTAACAGTAGATTTTTCTAATGGAGATCAAATCAGAGCACAACCTGCTGATATGGAGACATTTACAAAGGAGGTGTATACAGTTAAAGAAGAGACTTTGGAAAGGAGGATCAATTATCTAAAGAATTAACTTTTCAGCGACAAAGGCAAGACTCTAGAATGCCTAATGCTGAACTAATATTGTAAATAGAGGCTTTAGAGGTGACACAAACCTATGGCCTCTCCGATAGTCAGTGACCGTAATCATATCTTATGGGCATGTGTTATCATTGGGCCAGGAAAAAATAGTTGAGGAATAATGGATGATAATCCATGGAGGACAGTGTTGGAAGTAAGGACATCCACTCCAGGTAGAACAATATAGCGATACTGGAATTTCCAATTGACCCCAACTTGCCTATCATTCTGAGGACATTAAAGGGACTGTTATTGATTAGAATAGTATTGATGTGACTACTCTTCAATAATTGTGTATGGTGATCTCTTCTTGAAAAGGTGAATAGACACAAAAACAATTTATTGGGGTCCTAAATTTCTCTTACTGATAAAATATTGACTCTTTCCTGCAAGGACACACTTGAACTACTGTTGTGGACATCAAATCATGTAACCAGCTTTCTTGCATTTAGTAAAGCTCTGTGCAAATCTGACACTTGGGGTCTATCTAACTATACTAACAATTTTCACCTCTTTGTTCATGAATCTGAAGGGTGTGTTCCTGCAGTCCTTACCTAGCAGGAGGGAGGGGAGAGACAAACAATATATATGCAAACTTCTCTAACACCCTAGATACAAGTGTTAGAAAAAATGCCTTTGTAAATGAAGTACCACAGATGCATACAGTACAACATTTTTTGAGCTAAAGGTTGCCAAGTTCTCCCTAAATAGGTGTTCGGCAGAAAGGTAACCAACAATGACCAGGAGTTCCACCCTGTGACAACTAGCCAACTAGTTCATATTTATAACTATGTCCTGAAAGGATCCCAGGTTCGACTGACTTTGTAAACAATTTCTATTGCCACAAGCAGTCAAAATCAATGGTAGGAAGCCCCGATTCCACCTTACCGGTGCCTGTCAGAATCCAGCATCACACCAAACATCATAGACCATGTAAATGGGATAAAAAGGGGGAGGGGTGAGAAAAAGACAGTCATAGTAAAAAATACCGCCGCCCTCCACCTCTGGACAATTCTTTTTTTTTTTTTTTTTAAAACAACCACATGAAAAAATATATATTTTTGTTTACTTATTTCTCTTGTCTCAATTCTATCTTTTCTGCTTCTCTGTAGCAAGGACTTTCTTTTTTGTTATATTTTATATGTACAAAGAGAATTTTCCTACAATAATAAGGAGATCCATAATGTCCATACTTGTTAGATATGTGGTATCCGCACAGGTTTAGACATAGGTTCAGAAAACACTAATGAATCCTGTTTTGTGTGTTCTCTAATTCCTCATGCTACTGTTATAGGCTACATCAACATAAGTATCCCAAAGTTCAGCTCTATGTTTATTACATCTTTACTTGTGCAGGATTAAAGCCCAAATGCAGCTGTCACGATACAATACCACATTTCCTAGTTAATGCCACAAAATAGGACTCTTTAGCTGGCTTTATACATTCTCACAGATAGACATCAAAGAAGAGATACACAGGTCGTCCTACCACTGTAGGATGGATCCAGACAGCCTTAGTGGGTAGGTGTTACTCCTACAAATTCTAAATCTAAGTGTAAACGCCATTTAGTAAATCCTTTACTCCCAGATTGAGTCCGGAGGCCAGGATTTAGAGCAACTGGTTGTCTTTTGCCATGATCCATAGAATTCTGATACTGATTTTTTTTTTTTATAGGGTTATAGCTTTATGCAAAAGTATTGATATTAGTCCAGATGCAATAGGGTAGTGTACACATCTGGGCCGAAAATATTTCACGTGCCTAGATAGCAACGAGTCTTCAGACTGTCAGAAGACTAACTTCTGTTTCTTCATGTTTCAGAGAAAACACCACGGTTCATATAGGCCAAAATATTTGCTTTAAGACAACAATAGATAACACCAACATGATGGGGGGGCACCTCCAGCCTCATGGACTACTATTGGCAGTGTGGAGAACTACTGTATCCCCAGCTGCCAACAAACGGGTGGAATCTGCTCCATTGTGACCTTGCATGCTCTAGTTTTGGTAATTCCTGGAAGTAATCTGATGGCTTTAAATGAACAACCCATGAGCCATCTAAAACTGAAGGAAGAGAACTGCAAAGTATTATGGTACAAGCACTTGGAGTGAAATTTCTCAAGAGTACCCTTTGTTTAATGATGCTCAGTTGTTCTTTGGAAGCAGTATACAGTTTGTTCAGGCTATTGCAACTGCCGATACCTTGATGGGAGTTGCTGAAGTCCATCAATGCTACAAGAATGGACTAAAAAAGGAAGAGCTGCATGCAGTGGGAATGATGGTAATGCAACACAGCTTTGTACTTGACCTTATGGCCATGCAAAGTCATCTGTGCAAGAAGACTGGAACTGCGTGATGTACTTTCTTCCCAGCAGATAATGGAACTTTATCAGAAGCTATTCAGACACTCCATAAAAGAAAATGGTAGATGGAGGTGCCCCAGATAATTGATCTAGTGAGTGGTTGACATTACTACCATCCTGGATGTCAAAACAGTTGGGAGCCTGGTTCCAGCTATTGTAGCCTTAATATATTGTGTTGTACAGTTGATCCTAGCATGCTGTAGAAGAGTAGTGACAAAGGCAGGAGGGATGTTTCCAGTAAGGCCACCAAAACAAGTAGTAGATTCTTAGGGTGATGTATGTCAGCTAGTGCCAAATGTAGACCAAGGTTTAGATTCAAATAGTTGAAATATTAACTAGAGATGGATTGTTGCAAAAAAAAATGAAAATATAACACCAGCAGAAAGCACTACACAGTTGTATGTATAAAAAGGAACATTGTAGGCCCAAATCTAATACTGACTGGAGTAAGGTGAGGAGTTCTCTTGAGGATATAATGGAATAAGTAAGGTGAAAGGGCTGCAGTTAAAGGCCAAGTTGTGTTTAGTAAGCATGAAGGAATTTACAATCTTATCTTACATTATCACTGGCACATACTTGTAACCTGATTAGACAATGGGTACAGGAAATCTAATCAGTTCAGATTACATAGAGATCTTGCATTAACAGTGATAAATCATCTGTTATTAAACCTGTATTAACCACAAATATGCATGCACTCAAGAAAAAAGAATGGTTAGTTTGTCAAGCATTGTTTAAGTCACAAATTAAGAATGTGTAGGGGTTTAGGTCAGAGTTTGGGGTTATGGGGTCACAGGTGTTCTGTTTTTGTTTTCAATCTGTAAATGACAAGTTAATTATCTGCTGTTCTGCAATAAAAGATGTGTAGTAGCTTAGCTAACATTTAGAGTTGTAGGTGGCATGATGTTTTTCCATAACAAAATGTTTAACTATGTAGGGATTCATTATTTACCATTTTGTAATAAAGCATTGTGTGGTTTTGCATATAAGAAGTTACCTGCCTGGAGTGTCTGTCTCCCTGTTGCAGTAGTAAAGAGCTGTAGTTTCAATGCCAAAGATGAGTCTGCCCTTTTTTCAATTTTTTAAGTTTTTGATTTACCCTACCACCAGCAGTGTCTGGCAACTAGGCAGAGTGGGGAGGAGGAGGGGGGGGGCAAACATGTGGTCCGTGGTTGCACACATGCAAGGTGAGTGGCAAGTGTAAATAAAAAGAAATAACCACTTACCTTGCTTGCTGAAAGACGTACAATGTCCTACTCACTGCGGTCTGTATTCTGCTCCATCTCCAGTAAATTCCCCTAACCAATCCTGGCACTCCTCTCATGCTGTCAATCGGCATGAGAGGAGCACCAGGATTGGAGGGACCAGCCTCTCACAGTTTGTCAAGAGCACTGGAGGCTTGGGCTTTCTCAAACCCAGCTGAGTTAGAGGTTTAAAATGCATGTCTGGTTGGCCATCGCGAAACAGCCTGCTAAAGAGACATGCGCACTTCAATCCCAAGTTTCACAGCCAGCCAAACACTCCTCCCAACTGCAGCAATGCTCCTACCCCACCCCGACTCTTGGTTCAGGGTGGGAGGATGAAAAATAAAACAGTAATACTTTTTTTTCCCCAGCTCTGGGGCTTTCCTGTGGTGCATTTCTGGCAGTCGGGCAATGCTCCTCCCTGTAACAACAGAGTGGCATATAAAGAAATAACAGTAGACATGTGTTAAGGAAGTTATTTAGTATAAAGGACAAGAGCTGTGATCAGAGCCACACACTTCCAGGGAGGAGGGTGGCCACATGTGAATCCATAACACTTCATGCTACAGATTCTCACATAGTAACATTATCTGTTCATAGCATGTGAAGTTGTAGATACACATGCTCTACATACTCTGTAAAGCAGTACCCTTCTACAAGCAGCGGCTAGTGTGGATGATGCAGATGCTTGAAATAGTGTCTTGAGAACAGTTTGGCCAACCACTGCCTTTAGTATGGCCAAGATATCCACATAAAGACGTCTAGGGAAGGGGTGTGTGGTTGACCACATAGCTCCTTTGCATATGCCAGCTAATGGAATATTACCCAGAAAAGCCATGGTTGCGGTCTTCTTGTGTGTAGAATATGCCCTTGGCATAAGAGGGCTTTAGGATAGAACGGTTGAATGCATATGATCCACCTGGCAATGTCTGCTTCAGAGATAATCTTGCCCTTGTGTGGTTTAGCAAATGCCATCAGCAACTGGTCAGTTTTGCAAAAGACCTTGAACCAGTCAATGTACTATACAACAGCCTGTGCATTTGATGTCTAAAGCGTGAAGATCTCTTCCCATTACCAAGTCTGGCATTGGAGGGCGGAGGGTAACTGGGAGCTCTAGGGTTTGAAGTACCACTCTACCTTTATGAATGGTTCTTGCAGTTCACCAGTTTATATAAGAGGTGTTATGGCCACAAGAAATGCTACCTTCCATGAAAGGTACTGGAGAGGGCAAAGCTCAAAATGAGTCCTATGAGTACAGTGAGATTTATATTGAGGTCGCATACCAGTGCAGGACGAACTCAGGGAGGGATGACTCATGAGACCCTCCATGAAGGCTTTTACTACTGGCATACAGAATAGCAAGGAATGTGCTGTTTTATATGTAAGCAGCTATGGCTGCTAAACGGACCCTTATGGAAGTGTAGGCGAAACCTGACTTTTGCAGGGAAAGTGATTATCAGACCCTATACAACAGATCTTGGGGGATGCAGTTGTTGCAATAAATGACAGGTCTCACCCAGGAGGCTCAGGTGGTAGGCCTGCAGGACTCTCGTAGGATTCCCATGGATTTTTTGTGGAAGATGCAGCTAACTGAACTCTACGAAAGAAGCAAAGAGAGTAAACACTCTTACTGCACGGGGGTGGTGTGGGTGTGTGTGTCTCTCTCTCTCATAGGCTTTAAGTCCCCCTTTAGAAGGAGCTCTTGGGAGAGGTGGTCACTGCTGGTAGCATGGAATGCGGAATAGGCCTTTGGGAGGCGGGGATGTAAAAAGTAAGAAGGGGAGTCAATGTTTTTGAGGAAGCAGTCCCTTTCTGGAATCTCCTTGGTCCTGGTTTTTGTTGCCCTATAGGAAATCCTAGTGTACCTTCTAGTCATCTACTGACCTGGCAACTGCTGCTTTTGGCATGAAGGAGAAAGGTTTGGGGGGTTAGCTTTGAAGCCTGCCCTGTAGCAGGGTCCCTGAAATGAGCCCTTAGCTGATGTGGTTTCAAGACCAATCAAAACTTTGCAGGCAGTGGCTTTTATATTTTTTTTCTTTCTAACATCTGATCAACTGGCAGGCCGAACAGATATTGTCCGTCAAAATGAAGGATGAGCTAATGTTGCATAAACTGACTTAAAGCTGGAGGTATGGAGCCAGGCAACTGCCCCCCGGCCACCTCCCCCCATGTGGTGTCTGCAGCATCAATGGTGGCATTAGAGCTAGTTTTCCCTTCAATAATTATCTTCTCTACCCTCTCTTAACACTTCTCAGAGATGCTTCACTATCCCTTGCATCTTGCTCAAATTAGTCCTGTCCTAGCACGGGGAGATAGCTGAGTTTGCTACCTTTCAGTGATTAGTGGATCCTACTGCCACCCTCTCACTGGCAGCTGCCATCATTTTGCTTCCATTAGGCAGGTGGGCATCACCCTAAGCCTGAGGGGAAGCCCAGATGTGTGCAGCATGGACGGCAAGGTAGTCTGGTGAGACATAACCCTTGATGTAAACTAGTTTGCTGGGAGAAGGCTTTCTTTTTTTAAGCCTGTGGTGTTATTACGCTGGCCATGACTGGGTCCTCAAAGGCATCAGGGACTGAGACCTTTTAATAAGGGGAGGGAACTGTACATTTTAGTTGGACAGTGTCTCCACAAGGAAATTGTATCTTTCATGGAGTATATGCATGTCCACTTTGTGAAAGATGGCCGCCCCTTGGATCAACTTACGGTCAGTAGGCTGTGGTATCATCCTGGGACAATGCACTCAAAGGATATTAATACGAGTGTAGAACCCCTGGAAGCAACAGACATCATAGCCGTCCAACGAGTCATCTGCAGGTGCCAATTCAATTGGTTCCGCATAATGGCAGCAGGGCCAAAAGGGCTGCCTTCTACATACAAAGATTGTGGGGATCTCTCTTGTGAATGTGGAAGCAATGGAGATGGTGACACAGGAGGTGGAACATAGAGGAGAGGGCTAGTGTCAATCCTTGCATTTTTAGGCTTGGGAGCTGAAGGAGGGAACTTTGCCTCCTTCCTCCTATTTTTTTCATGACTTGTTTTTGTTGGCTTTAAAACGGAGTACTTTACCACTTCTATCCAGTGCTAAAGTGCATATGCTCTCTGTGTAAATTGTACTGTTGAATGGTTTATCCATAGTTGGCATATCTGATTTTCTAGTAAGTCCTTAGTAAAGTGCACTAGAGGTGCCCAGGGCCTGTAAATCAAATGCTACTAGTGGACCTGCAGCACTGGTTGTGCCACCCACATAAGTAGCCCTGTAATCATGTCTCAGGCCTGCCACTGCAGTGTCTGTGTTTACAGTTTTAGACTGTGAATTCGACTTGGCAAGTGTACCCACTTGCCAGGCCTACCCCCTTCCCTTTTCCTACATGTAAGACATCCCTAAGGTAGGCCCTAGGTAGCCCCATGGGCAGGGTGCAGTGTATGGTTAAGGTAGGACATATACTAATGTGTTTTATATGCCCTGACAGTGAAATACTGCCAAATTCGGTTTTCACTGTTGCAAAGCCTATCTCCCTCATAGGTTAGCGTGGGGCCTGCCTTTAAACATGATTAAAGCGTAGCTTCCCTTTGGGAGCAGATAGACATATGGAGTTTGGGACCTCTGAACTCACAATTTAAAAATACATCTTTTAGTAAATTTGATTTTAAGATTGTGTGTTTGAAAATGCCACTTTTAGACAGTGGGCATTTTCTTGCTTAAACTATTCTGTGACTCGACCTGTTTGTGGATTCCCTGTCTAGGTTAGTTTGACAGTTGGACTGTTTGCACCTCTGTCCAGACAGTGACACAAAGGGGGCTAGTGTGTAGCCTGCATATTCTGATGAGCCATCTGTGCTAGGAGGGGAGTGGTCTCTTCCACCTGAAAGGGCTGTGCCTGCCCCCACACAATGCAGTCTCCAACCCCCTGGTGTGTGTCTGAGGCCTTGCCTGGGCAAGGCAGGATTTCACAAATAAGTGAGACTTTCCTTAGAAGTAGGCCTACTTCAAAGGCCAAAATGGGTATAAGAAGAGCACCCAAAACCACAGACTTTAGACACTTCTTGAGGTAGACACTCTACCACAGACACTTCCTGGAGAAGAAACCTGAACCAGAACCTGCATCCTGCCAAGAAGAACTGACTGCCTGCCCAAAGGACTTACCTGTCTGCTTTCTGCGAAGGGCTGCTGCCTTGCTGCTCTCTGGCTGCAGTGAAGAAGTGCTCCCAAGGGCTTGGATAGAGCTTGCCTCCTGTTCTCCGAAGTCTCAGGACCAAAAAGACTTCCTTTTCAAGGACTCCTTTTGTGGCGAACTTTGACGCAGCCTGCCAGAAATGACGCACAGCCTGCACTGCTGTGAACATTTCACCACATGCTGAACCGGAACAATGCAGCCAGACTTTGCAACGAGAAGCTCAACGCAGCACCAGTGTAGCGACCAGAAATTTGATGCACGGCCCGCCAAATCGACACACCGCCGAGCCGGAATGACGCAGTCAGACTTCCAGAGAGGAGTGGACGCAACGCCCACTGGATCGACGCAGCTCCTGTGACTTCGTCCTGCCAGCACAGGAAATCCATGCATCGTCTCCAGGGCATCTAAAAACCCCGCAACCAGGAGAGTATCCACGACCGAGCACCGGAAATCGATGCACAGCCGTCCCTGCGTGAAAACTAAAAGGTGCGTTGCCGTGTGCGGCCCAAGAAAACAAAGCACACCCCTTTGTTTCCACGCATCTCCTCCTCTGAAGTTCTTTGCAGATTTTTCACGCGAACCAGGTACTTTGTGCTTGAAAGAGACTTTGTTTGATTTTAAAAGACTTAAGACACTTTATATCACTTTTCCTGTGATATCTGAACATATACTTATTGCATTTTAATTGTCTTGACCTACATCTTATCAGATAAATATTATATTTTTCTAAACACTGTGTGGTGTATTTTTGGGGCGATATGGTGTTATTGTATGATTTATTGCACAAATACTTTACACATTGCCTTCTAAGTTAAGCCTGACTGCTCAGTGCCAAGCTACCAGAGGGTGAGCACAGGATAATTTGGATTGTATGTGAGTTACCCTGACTACAGTGAGGGTCCTTGCTTGGACGGGGGTAACCTGACTGCCAACTAAAGACCCCATTTGTAACAGATGAAGTTGTTTTTCTCTTGCATCCAACTCCTCCTGTAGTCTAAGTATGATAGGTCATTACGAGTCACCTGAGCACGCCATCAATTGAATCCTCTGGGTCTGCTTTGGAGTCAGGGGCCCCGGGATCAAGGTTATCTCTATGGCAACATAGAAGGTGGCTTCATCTCCAGAAGTCCTCATAGTTTATGAAGGATCTTGGGGCTCGAAGGACAAACGGCTTCAAAGCCCGGAGTGAGGCTTGGTATGCGTTGTGCCAATCACACTTATAGCCCTTGTGGAAGACTTTGTTCGAGGGATGGAAGTTGTTGAGGCGATAAGATCTTATTCTTGCTCCTGATCCGAGTCTGATCAAAATACAATACAAAATACCTTTGGACTATGATGCGGTTGATGGGTCGGGATGCCCAAAGGGCTGGGCGTTCTCAGCTTCCTTGACGTTGAGCAAGGCTTGGTTTCCGAAGATGTCTGGAGTCTTCTTCTAGCAGAAGGTGAGGCCTGGCAAGCAGTGTCATTGGGGTCAGGGGAGACAGTGGTTACAAACCTCATGGTGATCAGACCACCAATAGTTGGCATACCACTGGGGGGCAGTATTTGAATGGCATCCTTTTGACCACGGAGTGCATTTTTTTGTAGAGATATCAAAGAGGATGGGTGAGCAGCCCTTGGAGGAGTTGTGACATTAACGGTCAGGGACTGATAAGTTGGTTTCCAGGTTGTCGCAGAGAGAAACGCTAACAACAAAGACTTTGTTTGGGTTCAAGTAGAAGCACGTCAAAACTCGGAGCACAGCTACCATATTTCTGGGCCACATGAGGGGGAAATCTAATATGGTGTTGGTGCCCAAGTGCAGTGCCAACTAAAGGAGGAGTTAGAGTATCTTGGGACTCAACCTTCTTCAAAGAAAACACATGCACACGTCAGAGACCAACACTACATGGCAGGAGTACGCAGACCATATATATCTATAATAATAAGACATACTACGAACAATCAGTTAAAAAAAAAAAAAAAAACGAAAGCATGCTACAAACTCTGTAAAACTGTGGCACATTAAAAAAGTAGCTCCTGATACACTTCTATGTAGCTGCAATATCACTTTCATATGTAAACTGTGACTCCTCCCAAACTTATTCTGGAATCCAGAACTGCATTACCTTGGAAAATCCCAGATCCCATCTGTTTATTTATTAGAGAAAAATAATGTTCAGGATCCTGCACGAACGACACGAGCTGGAACATTTCTGCACATCTAGAGCAATTTCCTGACTAAACTTCACAAACTGATCATATAATTTTCTTTCGACACCTGGTTGGGCAATTGTTCCAGCTTTTCTTTTTTTTAATAAAATATAAAAAAACATAATGAAAAGTGGTCTGGTTTGGCAACAAGTCAACACTTACTAGATAGGTTCTCCAATGATAGATACTCCATTTTGACAAGTGAACTTTTATCTTTTGCACAGCGCATTAAAGAGAATAAAAAAGTACCCCAGCCCAAAAGGACAGTACACCAAGTGCATAAATGGACATGCATTTCAGAAGAAAATCTTTATTGGACTTCCACAATATTACACTACAAAAACTCCCATCTGCAGTAAAACCACCTACTCTGCACCCTACAAAAATAGTACACCTACTCAGTGTGCATGCCTGTCACGCAGATCCCAGAACCTACACGATTGTAAAAAATTGCATGCTCCATTCTTATTTTTCTCCCTTGTCTAAGTCTCCCTCCAAGTCATAGCAACATCTGACTGGTTAATTCAGCAGTCAGGCCCTACAATTAAAATACAGTTTTCTCAAAAATATAACGTTTTTTCTCAAACATTCTAGTAGTGCTTATGTTGAGGTTTAAAAAGTCTGAAGACTTTTGGTGCACATGAAAAAAAATAGGAGATACATATTTGAATAAACTACATATTGTATACCTATAGTTGGAAAAAAAAAAAAAATTCTACCACTAAAAGGTACAGTGAAAAAAAAAAACATTTAAAAAAAAAGTAGGATGCATGTAGTAGAAACAAGTACAAAATTCGACACACAACATCCTATTTAGCTTCTATCAGATTGAATGAGTTAAGCATTAATCGCAAGCTGCCCCCTTCCTCCAAGACATTCAATGAGCCATAGCCGTATTTACAATTCAAATGAAACTAGTTCTCAAAAGATTTTGTTTTTTTTTTAACATTCTAAAAGTGCTTGTGTTGAGGTTTAAAAAGTCTGAAGACTTTTGGTGAATGTGAAAAAAAATAGATACATATTCGAATAAACGACATACTGTATACACATAGCTGAAAACAAAATCTGCCACTTAGGATGTAGTGAGAGAAGAATTTAGGATGCATGCAGTAGAAACGAGTACAAAACTGAATACACAACAACCTATTTAGCATCTATCCGATTGCATGAGTTAGGCATTAGTCGCAAACTGCCCTCCCCCCCAGACATTTCAATGGGCCATAGACGTATTTACCACAATTTTTAAATAAAATTAATTTTCTTTAAAAAAAAAAAAAAATTCTAACATTCTAATAGCTCTTATGTTGAGTTTCAAAAAGTCTGAAGACTTTTGGTGCATGTGAAAATAATACATATTTGAATAAACTACACACTGTATACATATAGTTGGAGAAAAAAAAATCTACTACTAAAAGTTGCAGTAAAAAAAAACAACAAAAAAAAACTTGGGATACATGTAGTAGAAACAAGTAAAACATTAAAACACACAACAGCATATTTAGCATCTAGCCGATCGAATGAGTTTGGTATTAATCGCAAGCTGCCCCTTTCCCCACGACATTTCAATGTTGCCATAGCCGTATTTAGCATTCAAATAAAATGTATTTTCTCCAACAACAAAAAAAAGTACGAACCTTCTAGTAGTGCTTATGTTGAGGTTTAAAAAGTCAGAAGACTTTTGGTGAACATAACAAAAAAAAATATATATAATAATCTATAGCTACATGTTTCAATGGACTGCATACTCTATACATTTATTAAAAATAATAATAAAATATTTAAAAACTCTGCTAAAAGGGTGCAGCAAGAAAAGAACGTAGGATGCCAGTAGTAGAAAAAAACAAGTACAAAAGTCGATGCATATTTAGCATCTGACCGATTAAACGAGCAATGCACTAAACGCAACAGCCCTTCCCTCAAGGAATTTTAATGTGCCATATAAATCAGCCTAGAGATACCTACAAAGTAATTTTGCATTGCGGAATCATTTTAGATTACACGCTTAAAGCTTTCCAGTGCTCATTTTGATTCAGTTTCTTCGGAATTTTTCCTCACACATCACCATTTCATTAATATATACCTAACCTTATGTAATGGAAGGCTGCCTTGAGTAGCATGGTGGGGCACTGCCCTGGCAAAGGATGCCGACAAATATTGCCCATGTCATGACAAGTCTGATACTGAGCGTGGGACTACTATGGTGCCAAAGAAAGCATCACAGATTTGAGGCCTGCACTCTAGTAAGTAGTTTCCTTACAGAAATCACGGACTGCTTCTCGTGTGTTAACCTGTGGGGCATGTACAACCGTGGTTTCCATGGAGGCTTGATGAGTCACCGTTATGATGATCCAGAAAGTATCCTAGCCATCAGTATAAAAGGCAAGAAAGAATTCCGTTTTTTTTTTTTTTAAAGGCAATCGAGGTAAAGTAGTCTCATAAAGTGGCTGAAGCAGAGGAAAACATGTTCACGCTACTGCTGGACAACAAAATACAATCATACGTAATTACTCTGTGGGTAAACAAGGTGTACTTGAGTAGCAGTTTTAAACGGCGAGTGTTGTTAGTTATTCTATAGACAAGAAAGGCTCCCATAGCAAATGCTAATGTTCGGAACCGCCGTTTTCTGATTTAAGATAATCAATGATCTGAAAGCAACGGGTTCAATTTGACCAATGTAGCTCAGAAGCAAGTATGCAGCAATACACTCTGGCACCCAACAAATCTGACTGCTGGAAGCTGCACTTTTGTTTGGAACATCAGACCTTTGAATACGATGCCAATAATTTAAAACTTCCTGCACCATCAAATAGTTCGAGGGGGTGCTACTTTTATCCCACTATTTTTGCTAAATTACTTAAATAGGTGTACTGAATGACTGTTCTCCTTTTAAAACAAGGATAAATATGTACCATGCTCCGAAGAATGAAAAAAAAAAAAAAAAACTAATACGAAAAAGAGCAGGTTACCCAAGTTTAGTGGCAAACTGAAATAACGGGTGGACTGTCACCTTGTAATTAGCCTTCAGCTTCATCAAAATAAGGATGATGATGATCTGGCAATTCATAAAGTACTTGTGCATACTGTAACTGTATGACTGGTGCATCATCTCAAGTGAGTCACACATGAGACATACCACTGTGTACCTGAAATCCAAGGCTATCCTTCTCAAAAGGAGGACTCTGATTTCATGATCTCCAAATTTTAACCTTACGGATTACCTTCACCTACAAGCCCTTGCCAACACAGGTTTCTGGTACATCCCACGTTCTCCCATGCAAAATCAAGATGGGGTACTGCTGCCTTTTCATATTAACTCCAATACAAATGCAGAAAAAAATAGGTTTTCAAATGTACAACTTTAAAAAAAAAAAAGAAGGTCCAAAAAACAAGGGAAAAGCGAACCAAGGAAACTAAAACATAATTGAACCCGCTCTCCCCAGAAGCATATTACTTATCATTTTAGGGGTGGAAGATGGTGTTGTTGTTTTGGAATTGTCTAGGTTACACCTCCTACCCCTGCATCATAGAGAGTGGAAGAAATCCAGAAGAGAGCTGAAGTTTGTTGCGAGTAAAAAGAGACAACACACACTGTGGCGCCCGTCAGGATTTCAGCCACCCCATTTCCTCCCTCCTACATCTTCAAAGCATATATATGCATTCAGAATCATTCCCAAAGCTAGTTATTACGTAGTCTCTGACTTCTTGCCTTGTACACCTCAATCAAGAGGTCCTTCACATATTGAATCTCTCGCTCAATAGAGTCCGACTTCTCTTTCAGCTCACGATTGCGAACCTCTAGACACTGGCACTCTTCATCTAAGGCATCATATTCGGCCCGTTTTCGCTGGCGGTATCTCAGGGCGGCTGTCTTGTTCTGGTCTCTCTTTTTCTGCTTGCGGTCCCCTTTCTGTGGGGAAGAGGTGGAGCTGGCAATGCTACAAGTGTCTGAACTGCTAGGGCGGTCATAGGGCGGTGGCCAACGGCTCGCCCGTTTGATTTGTGCTGGCGGGTCGGTATCACCATGGTTGCTAAGGTCGCTGAAGTCCTGCAGGTCTTCCCTTTGAAATTCACCAGGAACATTGCAGTACAAGTTGAGGAGATCCAAGCAGCCTGAGTCTAAAGTCTCCAGTGGGGCTGTGGCACAGGCAGTCGCTGAAGCAGTTGCCTCCACTACGGCCATTAGGGCCTGGAACTCTCCATGTCTCCCCTCTGGCTGATGGTTAGGGAACTGGAAGTGGATCTCCCCCGAGGGTGGGGTGCTGGGTGCTACTTGGTCTGGCACCACTGGCAGACCTGGAGATAGAGACTCCTCCAGGAAGTAGTCCTCCATCTGCTCCAGTTCCTTCTTCAGGAGTGTTGTCATTGTCTCCAGGTCCGGAGCCTGGGGAGTTGGCAGGGACGGGTCCATCGTCATCGGCAGGAAAGCTGAAAAATCCACTCTCTCTGTCATCCAGTCTGTGAATCCATCACCTGTGAATTTGAAGGAAACAAAAAAGTGGTCGCATCAGAATTTCTTAAACCCCATCCTCTTATGTTGTGATAATCAGAGAACCTTGACTGACTTTGGCATACAGCTATTTGATTCTACTTTTAGCGTTCTCTTCATTTGCTGTATGACTGATTGGAAACCAGTGAAGTGCAACTGCAGATTATGTCACACTGTCCAAATTCTGTGGTAGTTAACTACCAGGATCCTGACAATAATATTTCCTATCTAGTATCCTCAACAATATCTACTGCCCTTTTCCTTATTTCTTTAAATAAAAGCGACATGTGCTGCTAAGACGTAAGCAATGGATACTACTTTAACTCACTGTGCTACCCGTGACCATCATAACAAGGTCCATATTTATCAGTACTGCACAAAAGTAATGTGGACTGGAGCTGCATTACATCACATGAATAGAGACGTTAGTGTCCCTGTACCAATTCAGCTGTGAAATCCAAAATCACCTGTGAAAGAGCGTTTATAATAAAGAGCTGCACAAACCATTAGATGATTAAAAGGTGTTTTCATTTACTGCCTCGTACTAAAATGTTTCTTGACCCTACATAATCTTTTATTGTAAGAAAGTATAACTATTATGTAATTAGAAACAGGCCTATTCTCAGACACTATAGTATGGCACATGCAGCTTCAAAAACAACCAAATAATGATTTACCTGCCAGGCCACCGGGCTCCGCCCCATGGGCGTGCCCCACTTCCTCCATAGGTACTGACATATGTTCACAGTGTATTCCATGTGCAGGGAACTTCACGAGCTCCGCCCGCCAGGGGAGTGCGCTAACTGGCAACATAGACATGTCCAGGTCGAAGTTTAGGGCCATGAGGTGAGACATTGTGGCCATTATGATTCAGATCTGCGCCGAACGGAGAATTAGGAATGCCAGACGGCAACTTGGAGACACGATTCCTGCTGTAGCTGGCTGCGGCAGGTGCATAAAATGAACTGAAGGACCTGTAATTAATGCAGAAATAGGAGAATGTTTAATAAGCCACTAGCAAAAGTATAGTCAGCAGTAGCAAGCGTTCTATAAATGCGCATACATGACTTCATTCATCCAGTCACAAAAATGTAATCCCACTCCATCATCTTAACCATGGTTCTGTCCTCTGGATGCAGTGTTTCACACACTATACTAACTAGTGAACAATCATTTTTTTTGACCAGGTAAAAATATCCTCTCATTGGAATATTATTCTTCACATGGATTGAACAGCTTCCACACCCCCCCCCCCCCCAACTTTCCACGGATCAGTTTTATGAACTGAGTTATGTATACATCATTCAAACTTGTTCACTATTTACATAAGAGAATGGGGGCTTCTCTTAACATCAAAACATTTTTCTGATCATGTTATCCCTATGTGGAGGCTCTTAGGGTCCAAACTGAAGCTATGCGGCTTGTGGCAAGCCATGCCTACTACAGCTGTGATCCAACCACAGACAAGCAGGACAGAACACAATCACAACTAACCCCTTAGTGATAACGGTTTTAACCGCCCCTCTTTGGGTAGTGGGGTATTCCATCAGACATATATTCCACAGCGTGTATATAATTCCCCCACTACCACCACCGCAGAATTTAAGAACTGGATACAAACAAGCCATCCCACAAGAACAACATCCCCAACAAAGACAAGTGAAAAGTAACATGATATACTCCTCTCCACCTCAGTCAATTCAGTTCTAGGTTCACAAACAATCTGCCAATTACCCTAAGATCTACCACCATGCCAGAATACTTTAATCTTATACAGGGTGTGTACAGACCTAAACTGCCTAATACATGTAATGCTTAGATGGGTTTAGTTACCATGGCTTTGTTGTGCATGCTAGGTGTGTGTATGTTATACGGTAGGCTTTAGTTTCTATATCAACTTTCACTGTAACACACGAGTTCCATGTTTGGACTTTTCACAGGATGTATTTATCATGCATAGGTTTTGTCAAACTTAAACTGGGAAGAACCCATACTTTTAGTATAAATGGGTATGAATCCAAGAAAGGCGAGGCACCAAATATTGTGATTTAATAAAAGGCTCACTGAATGAACATAATTCCATCCTGAATGGGTGGAAACATCGTTGGCCCAGAGAAACTTCATCTATATTGGCGAACCTAAACTGTGCCTTCAAAACTTCTGTTTGCTCCAAATTTTGTAGTAAACGAAATGTTGGCTATATGATAATTTAAGTTTCTCCCTCCAGATTCTCCTTATACCGAAGTCCAAAAGTGCCTGTTGTCCAGCTGCGGATACATCTATATATATCACTCACCAAACAGGTTCCAAAACCATTGTTACTTTAAGGTTGGGTTCCCCTTAAAGTAAATTGGGGAAAATCCATTGCACCCTTAAATGCAGCGCTACCTCAAATTAGCTCTGGGTCAATACACTTGATACAATCCTCTGTTCACCCGGCAGGTCATAGCTTGCCTACAATGTAGAGGACTAGAGTTGGTGTATTCATCCTCCCAATACCACTAAAATGACTAAAGCCTTTTGGGGAACAGCAATTGCGATACACTCCATTAAGGATATATGTGCTCTTTAGAACATAGCTATCATTTTCATTAATATAAAAAAGCAACCTTCCAAAAGGAAGAAAAACTACAGAGAAATAAAAAAATATATAGGTTCATGAACGATTTTGGTATGTTACAACGTTGCCGAACACGCAAGAAAAGTAGTGTAACCTGCACTATTCTAATGTTATATCTACGTCAGGTTTTAAGTAACCCCTTGTCCTGCAATCCACATACCACGAAAATAAGCAACTTTCCGCTTTAGATGGATATGCACCCCCTCCTGCCTCCAAAAGGACACGCCAACGTAGTTGAAAAGTGACATGAATTACACTATATTGTAGAAGATAAAAAACTAACATTTTTCCATGACACCAAATTGTTTCCACAACATACCTTCGCTTCTGCCGCTCAACCTGTGATAATAGGGATGACTGAATTCCTTCACAAAACGGTCACGACATATACTCCACAAATATGTACTTAAAACTGGCTAACGTGACCTGATGTTTTGCAAAATACTTTTGTAAATTTTCATAAACTGCTTGTGGACCACGGAATCCCCAATATTCACATAAAACATCTACCCCAATCATATAACTATAATCTCACGCTCCACTTTCAATAGCGTTTATTTGGAAAGCATAATCCTGACAAGCTACTCTCAACACTGTGGTTTATTTGTACCTGATAAAGCAATTTCATGAGTTTAGACGCATATCTTATGAGTGCATAGAATGTGTGTGTTTATATAGGATGCATATGCTTTGCGTGTATACATAATTTACGTACACATACGCTTGATTTGTTTTAGCGCCAGTGTCTTGTTTTATGGCGAGACTTCGGCCCTCATTTTGACACTGGCGGTAAACACTGCCTACCGCTGCAGCGACGGCTAGTGGCAGCAGCACCCCGTCCTGTCTCCCGCCAGAGGACCCCCTGAACACAGGTAAGTCGGGTCTCTGACAGGGGACTGGGGTGTTGTGTGTGTGCGTGTTGAATGCATGTGTGCATGTATGGATGTGTGAGTGCATGTATGTTGTCTTATGTGAATGCGTGTCTGCATGTATGTATGTATAAATGTGTGCGGATGTGTGTGTATGCATTCATGTGGGAATGGGTGTGTTCGAGTGCGAAGGGGGGTGTGAATGTGGGGGGGGGGGGAGAGAATTCCTTCCCAGTCACTGATAGTGCCTACAGCCATGGTTCTCGTGGTGTTAAGAAAGGTACGAAAACCATGAACCATGGCAGTAGGCGGGGTCAATCCCACAGGCGGAACATAGACGGCCTGGAGATGAATATCTCCAGCCTGGCAGCTGTTACCGCCATGGCAGTCAGAGTGGTACATTGACGGGTTGGCTGATGTCATAATATGGCGCAAGTACCGCCAGCCTGTTGGCAGTACTTACCGCCATATTATTGCCGACCACCGGGGTCGTAATGACCCGCATAATCATGCAAGCCTTTGTTGGGCACTGAATTACTTTTAATGTTTTCTAAAGGATATAAAATGTGAGGAGAAAGCAGTTTTGGATCAGCAGTTAATGCATAACTGCTCTTATGAGTGGATTTTTGTTTACATGCCTTTTTAAGACAATGTGGCATTGTATCTGGCATGCCTGCTGCTCCAGGTGGTGGCTCTGCCTATAGAATTTCTATTGTGCAATCAAGAAGTTGAGTAAACTTGATATTTCTATTGCTTTGTATTGGGCATTTTATGAATTACATTATGTTTGTTATATGGCTTTCAGATTGCGTATTCCTTATAACATGCAAAAGATTTACATTTTCTAAGGGCGTTTGCGAATGTTAAAATCATGCAACCCTAAATCGGAAATAAATTAATAAGAGCAAGAGTAAGTTAGGGGCTTTTATACATTATAAATGTCTTGATTTCTCTGTTGTAAATCAGCACCAAAGATTTTTTCAGCTAAGTTGTTTATATCTTTACAGTGAAAGCAGTAATGTAGGGTGCACAACTAAAAACATCAGGTCGTTGATGTACCCTACAACCAAACCTAGGTTAGAATCCTCCTGAAAGTGGATTAAGTGCCATAAAAAATGAACAGGAATTCCCGAGCACAAATACATCGAGATGTATTATTCCTCTATATATTGCTGTATCCCTCAATAAAACCCACGAGTTATGCCAGTTGAGATATGCCAGTGTGATTTGCCTGAACAGACTTTCTTCGAGGGGTAAAAGTTTGCAGGTTTTCCTTCCAGTATACATTCGGTACAGTACAGGCTGCCTGTAATGTGCCAATCCAACCTGGTATGAGATATCCCATACGGTACCCACTAGATGCAATGATATGGGGCGCCCCGCATTGCACAAGCAAAGTCATCCTATGCCCTGCCTCCTCCAGCTTCAAAGCACGTATATTCGTTCAGAATCATTCCCAAAGCTAGTTGTTACGAAGTCTCCGACGAACTCCACCCTTATTCTGAGATGATGTAAAGGGTAACTTGCACATCGGTATATGGTGTACGACAGACCACCCTTCATATGATATGAGACAGGGTATCCAACACTGTTAGTCCTGCGCCATGCATCCACCACACTTTGAGCTAGGTTACTCGATGCCCTAGGATGCGGTGCGGGAGACACTAAGGGCCAGATGTAGCAAAGGTTTTTACCCATTCTGTGTCTATGGGAAAAAGTGTTCGTACATATGGCACTTAGTAAACTGCACTCCATCATCCCCATTATATACCACGGTACATGGCAGCCTAAAACCCCATGTTACCACAGCGCAGGCTGCACTGCACTGCCCCCTCCTGAAGGCCACGCCACTCCTATTCGTTTCAAGAAAGGAGACAACGAAGGAGAAAAACCACCCAAAGTCCTTAACAACATCCCCTGGGACATCTAGCAACACCTGCTGTTGAGCAAGAAATCCACCACTGCCTCTCCCCGTAGTTAGAGAATAAAACGAACCTGCTCCGATATCGTCATGTTTTGCCCAAAATGTACGGTCCCAATCGAAACAAACCAAAGGCTTGAGAGTACACCGAGATGGATCAGAAACGGCTTTACAACCCAACCAAATATTAAAGAGCCCTTTAATGTTAGTGGTTATTGGTGAATGTTTAAGACTCTGGGCATAAGGATAATCGCCAGTATTTTCACCGACAGAGACCTTTAACTGGTGGTGCTGGACCACGTTAGGAAGTGGTTGGAGGAGTCAAGTAGTCTCTCGGAACTGCCTGTAATGGCCAATTTCAGCGTCAAAACCCCCCAAGTTACCGACCTCGCTTCAGTGTTCACATTGAACGGGAAAACTCCCTTTCTCGAACTCTCACGGAAATTCCTCTGCAATAACACACCCAACCACTGCACTAAAAAAAATACGGCACTTAAACAGTGCATGTCCGTCAACCTCGAAACATAAACTACATGCACAACATAGATCGCATATAAATGGACTGGAACTTTAGAGACAGGCGCACGTTATGTACACCCAGACTTTGAATCGATACCAAATCCATACTAGCATTTTGGTTGTACATAGCTTTAGTTTCAACCAGGCGCGTCAATGACCTCTGCAACGTAGACCCTGCAAGCACAGCGCATTGTGAAAAAACTGTTGCCTCTAAGCACCTTGGGATTAGTGGCCGTACACAGCACACACGAGGATGGATGACATTTGCTAAATCTGTCCCAATCGAAGTTCCTCTGGGCTACACACCTGGGATTGGTCCTCCCAAGAAATACGTTTACTTTATGTGTATGAAAACTCGCCCGAGATTCTTGTGGAAAATAAGCAATACCCTCCCTATTCGGAAGCCTTCACTGTGTACCAAAAAGATGGATTAATAAAACTGTCACGTTAACTTCGCTGGGTTTTCTTTGGATTGAACGTCTGACATTCAAGTAACATATCCCGGTTGGTAAAGTTATTTAACAACTGTGAGGCTGAAATTATAAACTGTGGAGCAGGTTCGGCACTCTCCCGCATACACTACCAGCATAAAGTGTATTAACTTTAAACTATTTTACTAACACGACAACAGTGGTCTTCGAAATTTTTAAAGCCCCCCCCCCCCGTTACAAAAAAAAGCATCCCCGTCGAATTTTTCATATTTTAATAAATTGACAATGTTTAAATATGTATGAACATGTCTAAACTTTGGTTATGTGATCCCCATTTAAAAATGTAATCAAATACTTGACTGTCAAACATACTATTCAGATCTCCCAGGCATAACTAAAGTGTAAATGTAGCCACAATATTATTGTCAGTAATGTTCGGGGGAGAGATCTCCCAGCCATAAATGACCAAATATGTTAGCAATGACCCTTTACAAAGTGATTTATCAACTTTTATTTTTTCAACTGAAAACAAGTCGCTTTTTATTTGCATGATGCTTCCCTTAGAGCCTACACCCGAGTTTAGAGACCTTTGCAGTAGAACCAGTAAATGGCATGCCTACCTCACCCAAGACCCGCAGGAGCAGAGAGCGATCTCAAGTCAGAAAAGGAAGATCGATTACCCAACTGAGCTAGCGAGCTTATCCCTATTGTTTTACACAACCGTCAGTTCGAACTAAGCCTACCTACTCCGAACTGTGAAACACACAGGGATAATAAGGCACAATACAAATCATGTACCTTGTTTATGACTACTAAGGATGTGACAAAAGCGGTCCCGTTTACTTCAGCGGATTCAAATTGAATAACTCCTCTGAAAACAATGATTTTAAAAACTGACGTTCTAAAAAAACAATACGCTTCCAAGCAAACATTGGAAGACCCGCAAAAGTTATATACACATTAGAATCAATAGGCCAGCTACTCACTCCATGGTGGCAGGTAGTATGAGTGCAGCACAAGTGTAGCGCACACTTGTCGGTCTCGGTGCAGGTCTAGAAGGCCATGGTACACAGTCTCCGGTGGTCGGTGGGTCTGTCGCAGATGTTCTCTAGTCTTGGTCAGATGACTGTATGACTAATTCGTCCTCGGCTCTGGGGTGTGTACCTCATCGCAGGCTGACGTCAGCGCGAGGATCACTCCGCCGCCAATAGACTGGCAACGCTGCTTACTGTATGTGAAGGTCTCGCCCAGGATGACATCACCTGCTCGGTGACAATTCAGACGCCATTGCTAAGTATTCTTCCGCCACTTTTACAAGTATTTTTGTATTCCCCGGCGGTGCGTGAATAAAATAACGTGAGAAAGGCCGAATAGATTTCGTTTTGGAAATGTCTTTGTTTCTTGTATGTCTACTTAACGCTCTCCAAAAATGACTGCTGTGAGGGCTGTTATATTTTATCTTTGTACAGTCAGGTTTAAGATCCTAATGCCCGCCCTTTATTTCAGGGCGTCTACTACAAAAGGTACTTCTTTGCTTCTTTGATATAGTCTTCTGTATAGGAGCTGTTGTTTCTTCTTGTGCAATAAACAGCAGGGCTGGGTGGGGTGGGATCTACACAGTTTACGTTTCACAATTGCGTTAAAAAGGCACTTTTTTTCCCTTTACTATCCGCCATTTTTGCGAGGTAATTGCCCTTTTGGTACAGTCCGCGGCGGAGGCTTTCTTCTTGTGACGATCCGATCTGGGTGGGTTTTGTGTCTTTCGTATATTATCCTTGGTGACGAAGACTATATCTTTTATTTTCGTACAGTCCGACTTAAAGAATATGTTCACATGGCGTTTAGTCGGCTGCCGAGAGGATTCATTATTTTCTCTCTTGACACAGTCACGTGTGATGTACCCTTTTGTTGATACTTCTTGGTACGTTCCGTGTCGAAGGGTAGATTGCAGCAAGGTTGCATCAGCCGCCTCCAAAGAGAAGGTGGGTGGAAGGAGAGTTGTTGCGCTCTCTGCCATTGGTAGCTCTACCATGAGCCGATGGCTGTTCATTGGAGGACTTGTTAATAAGTGACATGTCGAGCAGGTGTGCTTGTGACTCGGCTCTAAGTGCATGCCGAATTTTTGAGGACTTTCCGGTTACGTAGGCGGTGTTAGGAAGTACTTGTTTTAGTAAAATGTTACCGCACAAGTTATCTCCATTTTGCAAAGAAAGAAGGGATGTTGGGTTTAACCATGGTAATCTTTCAGTTTTCATAAATACGAATTATGCTTAGATTTTAATACAATTCATATTGTAGTTGAGCTAACAGAATACGTTGAAGATTTTCCTCACATGACTTCGCTTAATAAGTCTATGAAAATGAGCCTTGAAAAAACTGCACTTTTTCCTCGCACCTGCAATGTATAAGTGCCATTTCTAACTATGCAAGGATACATTTACAGTGTTTATATTTAAAGTTGTCAATGTCTACAGTATAATGTGCAGTGTACTGGCATTACGTTATTCCGGATTTCTCAGACTAGGACTGCAGTGATCGTTGTGAGTAATCAAGCTTTGGCAATATCAGAAGGTCTGGCTTATGAATGAAAGTGCTTTTTGAGTCATTAAGGGGCGTAGACACTCAAATCACATACGCACGCTGTCACTCATCTTTGTACTGTTGTATCAATTTTTCAGTCCGCTAACTCATCCTTCCAGTCACCCTCCGACACAACCATAATAAAACACACAGACTCAACAACATGCTAGATAAAATAAAACAATACAGATGGGGAAAAAACATGATACCTTCTAGACATGGCAGGCATATGTTTGTAATAACAAATCTACATATAGCAGCCGATGTCCTCCTTGCAAAGATACCGGATATAGGTGGTCATTACAACTCTGGCGGACGGTGTTAAAGATGCAGTAATACCGCAAACAGTCAGACGGACAAAAAAAGGGAATTATGACCCTGTCGGAAACCGCCAACAAAGACAGCCACTTTAACACACCGCCCACCACGGCGGTACAGACAAGCAGCGCGGCGGTCACCGCCAACAGACAGGCGGGAGACAATGTACCGCCCACAGTATCACAACAGGCCAAACCGCCACCTTTTGTGGGGCGGATTCACGGTGGATAAAAACACGGCAGAAACAGCTTTTGCTATGGGAAAACGCTCACCTTCTACACATCCCACGAGGAACGACGACTCCATGGAGCCGGAACTCCAAATACTACCTGCCCTTGTCTTTCTGCTCCTTCACGACCAACAGCGACGTAGGTGCAGAAGATACCGGTGAGTACTGCACCTACGACACGGGGGAGAGGGGAGGCAAAAGGTAGGGGGACACCCACCAAACACCCCCACCCCCACCCTTGCATAGTACAACATACACACCAATGCAGTCACAAAAAGAACAGTAACAACCCACAATCCCCCCGGAAGAATGCAAAGACAATGCGAATTTTGGGCAAACATTATAATGTGCCAATATACATGTCATACAAAAATATACAAATATATGTATTCCAAAATCACTCATATTTACATAAATAATCCGAGAAGTATTGCAGATATGTACACAACAATGTCCGTGCACAAACAGTCCAAAAATGCATGGGCGAGGCCCACAATAGATACCTGACCAAAATCCGAGAGAACACTGACGGGGCATCAGATAGAACCACTACAGGCACCTCAGGGGGAAGGGAAGGGGGGGGCACCTCAGCCAGATGAATGCAAAGCCAGATCCACAACGGGGCTCCATGCCCATTGATGTATCCTGGGGAGTGCAAAGCCACAGTCTCTCAAGTCTCTACAGTGGGTGGCTTGCCCACTATACCATCCTGGGGAGTGCAAAGCCACAGTCTCTCAAGTCTCTACAGTGGGTGGCTTGCCCACTATACCATCCTGGGGAGTGCAAAGCCACAGTCTCTCAAGTCTCTACAGTGGGTGGCTTGCCCACTGTTCAATCCTGGGGAGTGCAAAGCCACAGTCTCTCAAGTCTCTACAGTGGGTGGCTTGCCCACTGTACCACCTGGGGAGGGCAAAGCCACAGTCTCTCAAGTCGATGCAGGTCCATACTGGTACTGGGGGGGTGACTGGTGCACAGACTGGATGAGTCTCCCGTGAAAGGTAGTGTCCTGTCACTGTCCCAGCTGCACATGGGATAAGGATGCCTGATGTGGTGGGCCATTCATTCCTACCCGGTGCATTGCCCTGTTCAGCGGTGCTTTGCCATGGCGGTCTCTGGACTGTTCCGCTGTGCTTTGACATGGCGGTCTTTGCCCTGTTCAGCGGTGCTTTGACATGGCGGTCTCTGGACTGTTCAGTGGTGCTTTGACATGGCGGTCTCTGGACTGTTCAGCGGTGCTTTGACATGGCGGTTCTGGACTGTTCAGCGGTGCTTTGCCATGGCGGTCTCTGGACTGTTCAGCGGTGCTTTGACATGGCGGTCTTTGCCCTGTTCAGCGGTGCTTTGCCATGGCGGTCTTTGCCCTGTTCAGCGGTGCTTTGCCATGGCTGTTCTGGACTGTTCAGCGGTGCTTTGCCATGGCGGTCTCTGGACTGTTCAGCGGTGCTTTGACATGGCGGTTCTGATACGGACATTGGTGTGTGGCATGACGATCTCCACACTGGACATTGGTGTGTGGCATGACGATTTCCACACTGGGCATTGGTGTGTGGCATGACGATCTCCATACTGGACATTGGTGTGTGGCATGACGAACTCCACACTGGACATTGGTGTGTGGCATGACGAACTCCACATTGGACATTGGTGTGTGGCATGACGATCTCCATGTGTGGCATGACAATCTCCATACTGGACATTGGTGTGTGGCATGACGTTCCATCATTGCCCAGCGGGGCTGTGGCATCCTGGCCCCGCCTGGGCTGTGTCTTGTGCGGTGGTCTCAGGACCAGTGACAATACTTGGGCCCTCCTGGGCTGTGTCTTGTGCGGTGGTCTCAGGACCAGTGACGATACTTGGGCCCTCCTGGGCTGTGTCTTGTGCGGTGGTCTCAGGACCAGTGACGATACTTGGGCCCTCCTGGGCTGTGTCTTGTGCGGTGGTCTCAGGACCAGCGACGATACTTGGGCCCTCCTGGGCTGTGTCTTGTGCGGTGGTCTCTGGACCAGTGACGATACTTGGGCCCTCCTGGGCTGTGTCTTGTGCGGTGGTCTCTGGACCAATGACGATACTTGGGCCCTCCTGGGCACTGACTCTGGCGGTGGTCTCTGGACCAGTTATGATACTTGGGCCTTCCTGGGCACTGACTCTGGCGGTGGGCTCTGGACCAGTGACGACGGTGCTGGCGGTTGTGTCTGGACCGCCGGAAATGATGGCGCACTTCTCCGCTGTGACACTGACAACAGGCTGGGCAGACTTCCTCTGGACCTTCCCCATCTTTTTTGGAGTTACAGCTGACTCACCAATCGCCTTTGATCCCATTTCACTTGTTGTCCCACCAGGAGTCTTGACACGGTCCCGTCGTCCACTCTCCAATTTCGGAGCCTTTACAGGGGGTGGGCTGCCAGTGCCTTGGTTCGGGTCCTACTGCCTGCCCTGGTGGACGGTGCACTCCAAAAACCTGGAACACGCACCACTGGTACTGGTGGCTTTTTGGCTGAGGCGCTACAACGGGACTGATGAATTGGAGAGGGGGTGGGGGCAAAATGGTCAATTTGACAGAGGGACAGTTTCTGACGAACACTGGGATGGGTAGCTGGAGGGGGTCTGGGAGTGGAGGAAGAGGAGGTGGTTGTAGGAGGTGTCACTTTAGCTGTTTTGGGTGCAGGTACTGGAGGCTGTCGTGAGGTGGATGGATGTTGGGTGAGTGATTGCCGGCGTTTGGGTACTTTGGGAGGGGGCGTCACAGACACACTGGGAGAGGACACAGGGGACGTGTAAATGGCAGTGGAGGTGGCGAGTGCAGGTGAGCGGCGTGTGGTGCTGGGTGTCCTGGTGCGAGTCCTAGTGCCTGTAGATGTGGTGCATGCAGGTGTGTGTGTAGACGAGACTGGGAGGGAGGAGGGAGAAGAGGAGGAGGGGGACACAGTGGAGACAGTGGATGTTGCTGTGTCTGTATGGGTGTGATGCTTGTGTGAGTGCCTGTGGGATGTGTGGTGCCTATGTTTGCCTGAGCTACTTTTGTGTGTTGACTTGTGTGCATGCTGGTCTGTAGGTGTGCTTGGGATGGGCTGGGGTACAGGGGATTGGGTCTGGGTGGAGGAAGTTGGAGGGGGGAGGCTGGACACAGGGACAATTGCTGCCATCAGTGCTGAGGCCCGAGATTGCAGGGTTCGCTGAAGGACAGCCTGACCAGAATGAATGCCCTCCAGGAATGCATTACCGTGTTGCAACGCCCTTTCTACACCCTGGATGGCATTCACAATGGTAGACTGCCCAACAGTGAGTGACCTGAGGAGGTCAATGGCCTCCTCACTGAGGGCAGCAGGGGTGACTGGGGCAGGGCCTGAGGTGCCTGGGGCGAAGGTGATGCCCACCCTCCTGGGTGAGCGGGCACGGGGCGAACGCTGAGGGGCTGCTGGGAGGGCGGTGCTGGTAGAGGGGGTGGCGGCTGTACCTGTAGAAGTGGGGCGCACAGATGGTGCCACCACCACAGGGGTGCTCACATCGGCGGACGAGTCTGTGTCGCTGGTTGGTGATGCGGTGGCCGACGTGAAGCTCCCCTCGCCCTCCGTCCCACTGGTGTATTCAGAGTCTGTGGTGTGGCCCTCCATGGCCATGTGGGATGCAGCTCCCTCGTGCTCCGGTGCCACTGTACCTCCGCCTGTTGATGCTGATGTACAAAAGGACAGGGAGAGCAGGAAAAGGGGGGGGGAGACAGAACAAAGAGAGTTTTAGTGCATGGCATACCGCTACCGTTGGCGGACAAGACAGACGCAGCAGCCCCATGCACAACGCCGCGCTCCTGCCCTCTGCACATGCAATTTCTGGGATATGGCCTACATGGCATTGGTGGAAATCTGCGCACATGGATGCCACAGGGGCAACTATACCTCAACTTGATAATTTACTGAGGTGGGGTAGAGTGCCACATGGCCTACATTACGGAGGGGCCTTGCCTACCTAACTCGCCCTGGCCTAGGGACATCCAGAGCCCACCTCCCCCACCCAGACACCTCCACTGCAAGCAAAGTCTGCAGAATGAGGTTGTACTCACCCCCTTGTGTCTGCTGTGATGTCCTTAAGTGCCTATCCAACTCCGGGTAGGCCACCGCCAGGATCCGGAACATCAGGGGGGTCATGGTACGACAGGCACCCCTCCCACACTGGGAGGCCATCCCCAGCTGAGCCTCCGCCATCTTCTTGCTGCAGCGGCGAATGTCCTCCCATCTCTTACGGCAGTGGGTGCCCCGTCTCTGGTGGGCCCCCAGGGTCCGGACCTCCTGGGTGATGGCACGCCAAATGTCCCTCTTCTGGTGGGCGCTGACCTACATGACATGCACAAGGAAAGAGGAACAGTCATTACCAACTGCACCATCAATGTGAGTGGCCCCCTCCCTACTCTGACCATGTGGCCCATTTATTCCCATCCTTTACTGTAGTATTACTTCTGCCCCCTTCCCTCTTCCACCCAGCCATGTCCACCCAGGCCTAGCCCCTACAACGTGCTCCCTGTGTACTAACCTGTTGGTCTGGAGGACCGTAGAGTAGCATGTACTGGGGGAGGACCCCATCCACAAGTTTCTCCAACTCTTGTGCAGTGAAGGCAGGGGCCCTTTCCCCAGACGCAGCAGCCATCGTCGCTTCCAGACCGAGGTCACAGCAGCACTAGCAGTGTAGGTCCTCTCCTGTCGAAGGTCAGGTATCTAGTGATTTAACAGATAGAAAATGGTGGTGACGTCCGCGGGCGTGACGTCCGCGGCGGGGCGTATCATCACCGCCGGCGCACCTGTTCATTGGCTCCTGGGACCCATAGGGTCCAATGTTAACCAATGCAGCATTGCGCCGCGGTCTACGACCGCCTACCGCGACGGTGTGCAACGCCAGCGCTGTTACCCCACAATCCCATTGTCCCACTTTAGAGGTCAGGCAGCCGCCATTTCAGGGGCCCACATGGATTCATTTTCAACTGCGTCACACATACTGAGGCTTACACTCAACACACATACAGGAAGTGTTTTGTGTCTGCTGTAGTCTTGTGTGTAACTGTGGGCACATACCTGGATGAATAGTGACTGGTTCTTTGCTGTTGTCCTTCTTAGGCGCCGTCAGCTGGGACATATGAGAAGATGGCGGAATCCTCCGGTGTACCGACCGCTGGTGGACCTGTTGACAATGGAAGAGAGACATTTAATCGTGACCTACCGGTTTGACCGTGCTACAATCCAGGAACTATGTACCCAGTTGGAGCCAGACCTGATGTCACCAATCCGCCATCCGACTGGAATCCCCCCTGACGTGCAGGTGCTGTCAGTGCTCCATTTCCTTGCAAGTGGGTCATTTCAAACAACAGTGGCCATGGCATCAGGGATGTCCCAGCCTATGTTTTCCAACGTGTTGTCCAGAGTGTTGTCTGCCCTGCTGAAACACGTAAGGAGATACATCATATTCCCTCAGGTGGAGGATTTGCCTACAGTGAAAGGTGACTTCTATGCCCTTGGACATATCCCCAACGTCATAGGTGCCATTGATGGGACCCATGTAGCTCTGGTCCCCCCCGCAGGACTGAACAGGTGTACAGGAACAGGAAGAGTTATCATTCAATGAATGTCCAGATGGTGTGTTTGGCAGACCAGTACATCTCGCAGGTAAATGCTATGTTCCCAGGCTCAGTGCATTACGCCTACATCCTGCGGAATAGCAGCATCCCTGATATGATGGGTGAACTCCAGATGTACCATGTATGGCTATTGGGGGACTCTGGTTACCCCAACCTTTCCTGGCTATTGACCCCAGTGAGGAATACCAGGGCAGAGGAACGCTACAATGAGGCCCATGGGCGGAATAGGAGGGTGATCGACCGCACCTTCGGCCTCCTGAAGGCCAGGTTCCGGTGCCTCCATATGACAGGTGGGTCCCTATTCTACTCACCGAAGAAGGTGTGCGACATCACCATCGCTTGCTCCATGCTCCATAACTTGGCATTGCGACACCAGGTGCCTTTTCTGCAGGAGGATGATCCAGATGACGGTGTTGTGGCAGCTGTGGAGTCTGTGGGGCCTGTGGACAGTGATGAGGATGAAGCTGAGGAAGACGAAAACGACAACAGGGAGTCAGTCATACAGCAATATTTCCAGTGAGACACAGGTGAGAACATTTTCATTTTTACCATTACATTAACTTTCACACATCTACCTCTATCCTGTACCTACATTTCACTCACTATTTGTTAATTGAGTTGTACCCTTCCATTTCAGTTTCACAAGTGTGGTAACCTACGTGTCAACTGTTTGCATCCTTGAAGGGCTTGTGATGTGTGACAGAGGTATGTTAGCCTTCCAGTGGGTAACCCATTATGAAACTGTAATTGATAATACAGATTTACAAATCATAGACTGACTCCATTTGTTTTTAGTGTTTCAAGGGTGTTTATTTAAGTGCTCAAAAAATGAAGGGGGGTTGTAAACTGGTGATGGGTGATGCTGGAGGAATGTCCATGGCAGAGTCCAGTCTATTAGTCTCACAGGTACATTGCACATCTGGGCATTGGAAGTGGAGCTAGGTCAGTTCCGATTTTGACAGGGTAACAAAGTGGGACAGTGGGGGGACAATCAGGGTGGTCTTATTTCCTGGCGGGGGTCTTGCCATCTTGCTCTGTCCTGTTCCTGGATCTCAGGGCCCGCTTGCGTGGTGGTTGTCTGTCTGCAGGGGATGGGGTGCTGGTGTGTTGGTCCTGTGGCGGGGGCATCCTGTCCACTAGCGCCGGTGGAGGTGGTGGGCATTTCATCGTCCTGGCTAGTGTCAGGGGCCCCTTGGAGTGCCACGGTGTCCCTCAAGGTCTTTTGAATGTCCGTCAGCACCCCTACAATGGTGCCCAGGGCGGAGCCGATGGTCCTGAGCTCCTCCCTGAACCCCAAATATTGTTCCTCCTGCAGACGCAGGGTCTCCTGCAACTTGTCCAGGACCGTGGCCATCGTCTCCTGGGAGTGGTTGTATGCTCCCATGATGGAGGATAGGGCCTTGTTGAGAGTTGGTTCCCTTGGCCTGTCCTACCTCTGTCGCACAGCAGCCCTCCCAGTTCCCCTGTGTTCCTGTGCCTCCGTCCCCTGGACTGTGTGCCCACTACCACTGCCCCCAGGTCCCTGTTGTTGTTGGGGTGGTGGGTTATCCTGGGTGCCCTGTAGTGGTGGACACACCGCTGATTGACCTGTCCTGGGTAGGGAGGTTTGGGCCCGCTGGGTGGGTGCTGTGCTGGTGTTACTAGAGGGTGTAAGCTCGGTGTTGGGCTGTGGCTGGGCAAGGGGAACCGACTGTCCTGAGGCCCGCGATGGTCCGGCCTGGTCATCAAGATCCAGTGGGGCAGAGCTGCTGTCGTCACTGTGGGCCTCTTCTGGGGGTGGAGTGGTGTTGTCTGGACCCTCTGGTGTGGTGACGTTCCTTAGGGTTCCTGCGGGGGTATAAGTACATGATTATTGTATGTGTGTGTTTCATGGAGTGCAATGGTTGGGTGTTCGTGAACCCCAGTGCAGGCTTTCCTGTGTGGGGGCTTGTGTGCTGATGGTTGGGGGGTGTTGTGGGTCTGTGCAGTGGGCATGCTTTGGTGATGGGTGTCCATGCTTAGTTATGTCATGCAGGTCTTGGGGTTGGGATGGGTGGTTGGTGTCATGGGTAGATAGGTGAGGATTTGGGGTAATAGGGGAGGGTGTGATGGTGGGGGTGTGTGATATCATGCAGGTAGGGTGGGGGGTATGATGGTTAAGATTAGACTTACCAGTGTCCGTTCCTCCAACGACTCCTCCGAGGCCCTCAGGATGCAAGATGGACAAGACTTGCTCCTCCCATGTTGTTAGTTGTGGGGGAGGAGGTGGGGGTCCGCCGCCAGTCCGTTGTACCGCGATTTGGTGCCTGGATACCGTGGAACGCACCTTCCCCCCGTAGGTCGTTCCACCTCTTCCTGATGTCCTCCCTATTTCTTGGGTGCCGCCCCACAGCGTTGGCCCTGTCCACTATTCTTTGCCATAGCTCCATCTTCCTGGCTATGGATGTGTGCTGTACCTGTCAGCCAAATAGCTGTGGCTCTACCCGGATGATTTCCTCCACCATGACCCTGAGCTCCTCCTCGGAGAAGCGGGGGTGTCTTTGGCGTGACATGGGGTGGTGTAGGTGATGTGTGGGGTGGTGTATGTGTTGATGAGTGTGGTGAGTGTAGTGGTATGTGGTGTTTTGTGCTTGGATGTTGCGTGGATGATGGTGTTGTGTGCCTCTGTGTGATGGGGTTGTCTGTTCTTTGCTGTCTCTCTGGCCTTCTCTCTGAATTTTTGGTAGTAGGGGTTTGTGGGTGATGTGGGTGTGTGTTTTATATAGTATTGGGTGTGTGGGAGTGGTGTGTGTATGTGTGTCAGGTGTGTGTATTTCAAATTGTCCAATGTGGCGGTGTTTTGGAGATGTGTATGTATTCTGAGCGCGGCGGTGTGTACCGCCAATGGAATACCGCGGTTGAAATACCGCCGCGTGGATTCGTGGGTCGTAATGGCATGGGCGTGTTTCTGTTGGCGTGGAGGTGGAGGATGTGTTTCCGCCAGTTTCTCGCTGACCTTTGGTGTGGCGGTATTATGTGGTGTCTGAATTTCGGCGGATTCCGTGATGTGTGTCATAATAGCTGTGGCGGTCTGCCGCGGCGGTGTATTGGCGGTCTTCTGCACGGGGGTAAGCGCCTTATACCGCCAATGTTGTAATGACCCCCATAGTCATTTTTTCTTTTAACGTTTAAGCATAGCCACCACATACAGAGCCACAGTGTTTACCAGCTTGGAATGGTAAAACAGTGTCACACTAGGGCCAACAGTATTCCTTGATGATCTGATTAAGAGGAAGTAGGCACGTGGATGCAGTACAGATGAAAAGAGTGGTCAGCAAGTCACCCATTAGCACTACCTAGACATTGTAGTATCCTCTTAAGAAACATTAAAATGAAAAGAGGAGAACAAATAAATGAAAGGGGAACTATAAAAGAGAACATTTAAAACCTAAGGATACTCCATTCAGCCTTGATACTGAAGCACACTCGTTTTCAGGGGGATATGCACGTGATCAGAAAATGTCATCAGACAAAAGAGCCAAGGGCTGATGCAAACTGAACCATTACCCCATGCAGGTCGCTTTCATGGACAGAAGCAAAGTGCAAAAGCCACTCAGGCAGATCAATGGCAGAACAGAGCGGACCCAAAGGACCTCTATGTCTTATAGACATATGTTTATAAATATATGGCTGTATGCATTATTTGAATTTTTCTTTTTCAAGATCCAGGCAGACATACTAGAAGAGCTTCTATCAAGAATTAATACAGCATCATTCTTCTCCATTTAAGTTTTATCAGAGGCAGTAACAAACGCTGCAATCATTCCCCACAAAGTTATTTTGACATTTTGTGTAACAGAATACCTATCTGTAAGGTTTAATACAAAGAAATAACTATTCACCCTTAAATGCCTGATTTTAACATATGCTTTTGACAAGCAATGTTAAGCCTAACTTGTTTATAGTAACTCGTCATAATAAAAAGATCAGACTCATGACAACAGTAATATTTTTCTTAGTGAACTCGTTAGGCTTGTAGCTGTTATCAGTTGTTTATCGCTATAACCAACTGAGGTGTCCTATACTGTGCACAAACATTCCCACAAGGCAACCAACCGGTATACTGTCACACATTTTCGTAGTATGCAAAATTATAGTTGACAGACACAATATTGTCTCTTCTAACAAGGATGTTGACAATACAAATCTTTATTGCCTACGGTTTGCCATATGGGAGAGCCAGCACCAAAATGATTGCCTACTGTGGTAAACACCTAGCTAGAGGATTTAATAAAGAGTAATAAAAATCTACTCTTTAATGCATATTAACTTTAACAAATGCTTTTCACACTTTTTCTATTGCTTTTATTGTGGCTTTTCATTATTATAAACAATCAAACCTATAATCTTTATCATTGGCTTGTGACCATAATCAATTCAGACCTACTGTGTTGGCTCATAAGACGTCCCACAAGACAACCATCAGATGATCCATAATAAAATTACAAATATGTATAAAATACAGTTGGCAAAACAATACAAACACCCTACTATTAGAGTCTTATAAGGCTTACCATAGTTCAAATTGTCTACCCCCTTGGTTTGATCAGGTGGACCACCTGCACCAGAGCCCTTGCCTCCTACAGTAATCAGTGATGTTCTATGTAACAATATGCCTGCCTACAGGACTTGGAGCCAGAGGAGAGGGGGGTACTGGAAGCCAGTGAAGGTCCATGTTAGAAATAGGGTCTCTAGTTGGCAGTGGGTTTGCAGCCTGTCCAAGTAGGGACCCTCACTCATAGTCAGGATAAGGGAGATACCCGCTCAGATAACCCCTGCTCACTCCCATGGTAACTTGGCATGAGCAGTCTGGCTTATCTCAGAAGCAATGTGTAAAGCATTTGCACTTCACACACAATAATAAATGAAAATCCTACAAAAGGACACCACACCACTTTTAGAAAAATAGCAAATATTTATCTATATAAAATGAGACCAAATACGATAAAAATCCAACATACAGTATTAAAAATATTAATTCTGCAAGATTTACTGAAAAATACAGTTCCTGAAGTCGACAGCTCCACCTGGGGCTATCACGGCGTCGTGATCAACAAAACCAACCGTTCAGGCCGGCCACAGCGTTGCGGGCCAGCTACGGTGTCGGGAAGACCCGCAAACAGTACCTTTCTAATTGCAGGATGTTGTGATCCTCGCAGTGAACTCCGGAGAGCGTCGTCGCAGTGTCAGTTCCTGAGTCAATGTGGGAGTCGTCAGGCCCCTGAAGTCACACGCAGTTCAGATCGAACTCCGGGCTGATGAAGTCAGGAGGGCTGGTGTGGATGGAGTCAGGGCTACAGTGCGAATTGGGATGATGCGACATGCCGTCCCCATAGGTCATGGTGCAGGCAGCGGCTTAGTGATGGCTTCCAGCGGCGTCGGTGAGACCAGGGCTGCGGTGTGAAGTGGGCGGTGAGGCGTGCGGTGTCACCAGGTCACTGTGCAGGCAGCGACGTCGTCATTACTGAAGCACTGTCCGTTTGCCCAAGCCAGCGGTGTGGGACGGGGCAGTGCTTCGTGACCCTCACAAGTGGTGTCCACAGGCCATGGTGCAGGCAGGGATGCCTAGTGACAACACTGGAGTCAATGGTGCTGGTGTTGGTGGACCGGGGCTGCGGTGCGGGACGGTGCTTCGTGTATCTCACGAGCGGTCTCTACAGGCCATGATACAGGCAGCGGCGCCGGTGTCAGCAGGAGCAGCGTCGTCTGGGATGCCCAGGCTGCCGGGATTAGCAAGGTGATGCCAGAGTGCGGGACCCACAGGTCGCGGTGCAAGCAGCGGCTTGGTGAAGTCGTCCAATGACGGGGCCGTTAAGACCAGGGTGGCGGTGCGAAACTGGGCAGTGTGGCTCCGTGCGCTGCTAGCAGGTCATGGTGCAGGCCAGCCTCGTCGGCGGTGACGCAGTGGTTTCTCCTCTTGCACAGCACAAAACATACAGTTCCCAGTGCTGCAGGTCGAGGAAACTGAAGTCTTTGTTGACCCTGAGACTTCCAACAGAAAGCAAGCTCTACTTTAAGCCCTTGGAGAACTTTCTCAAGCAGGACACTCAGCAAAGTTCACCCTTTGCACTTTTTTCAGGCAGAAGCAGCAACTGCGGGCCAGTCCAGCAAAGCAACACAGCAAAGGGACAGTACACATCCTCCAGCTCTTCTCCTGGGCAGAGGTTTCTCTTGATTCCAGAAAGATTCTAAAAGTCTGGGTTTTTTGGGTCCAATACTTATACTCCTTTCTGCCTTTGAAGTTGGCAGACTTCAAAGCAAAGTCACAAAGTGTTTGTAAGATCTTTCCTTGTCCAGGCTAGGCCCCAGACACACACCATGGGGTTGGAGACTACATTGTGTAAGGGCAGGCTCATTCCTTCAGGTCTAAGTAACCATTTCTCCCTCCACTCCAGCTCAGATGGCTCATCAGGACATACAGGGTACACCCCAGCTCCCTTTATGTCACTGCCTAAAGGAGAGGTGTAAACAGCCCAACTGTCAAACTGACTCAGACGGGAATCCACAAACAGGCAGAGTCACAGAATGGTTTAAGCAAGAAAATGCCTACTTTGTAAAAGTGGCAAATTTTAAACTCACAATCCAAAAATCAACTTCACTAAAAGATGTATTTTTAAATTGTGAATTCACAGACCCTAAACTACATATTTCTATCTGCTCTCAAAGGGAGTCTGGGCTTTAAAGTGATTTAAAGGCAGCCACCATGTTAATCTACAAGAGATATGGGCCTTTCAACAGTGAAACACGAATTTGGCAGTATTTCACTGTTAGGACATGTAAAGCACACCAGTGCATGTCCTACCTTTTAAATACACTGCACCCTGCCCATGGGGCTACCTAAGGCCTACCTTAGGGGTGCCTTACATATACCAAAAGGGAAGGTTTGGGCCTGGCAAGTGGGTACACTTGCCAGGTCGAATAGGCAGTTTAAAACTGCACACACAGACACTGCAGTGGCATGTCTGAGCCATGTTTAAGGGGCTACTAATGTGGGTGCACAACCAGTGATGCAGGCCTACTATTAGCATTTGATTTACATGCCCTGGGCCCCTCTAGTGGACTGTGCTAGGGACTTACCAGTAAATCAGATATGCCAATCATGGACAACCCAATCACCAGTACAATTTACATAGGGAGCACTTGCACTTTAGCACTGATCAGCAGTGGTAAAATGCGCAGAGACAATAAACCAGAAAAAAACAGAGTCCAGTATACCATAAAAACAGGAGGTCAGAAGGCAAAAAGACAGGGGAGACACACCAAAAAGCCGCCAGGTCTAACTGTCCAGTACCAAGGCTCTGAAATAATCATATAACAAACAAGGGAGGTATTGTTCCAGTTAAAGAGAAATGAGACAAACAGGGTGGAGGACGAGACAGGGACCAGGAACCCAAAAAGTTATTTCTTGGTGCCCTCACACATCCCATAGGGATGTCATGCTTCATCATAGGGCATGCTCCTCGTAGGACCATTGCTGCAGTGTCTTACGGGTCTCACGAAGGGTTGCTTTAGTGGAGATCTTTTTTCTGTTATGCCATAATGATGAATAATAAAAGTGTGAGTGTATCCTAGGTATGTGGGGTGGAGTGATAGAATATGTACAAGTGAGGGAAGATAAAACTGTTTAGGAGATGCCAAATAGATCCTTTAATGTGGTGGCTTTCTTGACAGGGTTAAAAACTTAATATGTTGGTCAGGGCTACTGTGGGGGTTTAATGTACCCACGCAGCTTAAAAAGGAAGTAATAATCTTGTCTGCAGGACATTGCAGTGCCGGTCCTACGAGGAGTACCAAGAAATAACTTTTAGTATTCCCAGCCCCTGTCTCATCCTCTGCCCTGTTATCTTCCTTTCTCTTTAACAGGAACACTATCTCCCTTATTTGTTTTATACCTGTAGGACTTAACAAAGTGTATTAACAACCCACCCATAAAAGCTGTTTGCCTTTAACACATACGTTTCACAGTAAATAAGTAAGACTTCGTTGCAGTGTCATAATTTTTCATTTTAAACCGATCATACCTAAGGAATCAAACATAACTTTTTGCAGTGAACTCATAAGGCCCCTACCCTTTACCAGTGGCTTGACTCTAAATACAACCCAGGCCTACTTAAGTGCATTGGAGCTGCCAACCGTTAGGCATACATCTATGAAATTACTAATATGTACAAAATTACAGTTGGCAAAACAATATATAGTCCCTCTCAGTTAGGCTTAACAACAATCATCACAGTGAAATTCTACTCACAAGGTTCGTCATAGTGGGTGACCAACACCATTACCCTCCCTACAATGGTAATCTGTGAGATTACATGTAACTGTTGGACTTGGTCCTTTCTGCAGGGTCATCACCAAACGTTTTGCCTTCACCCTTCTGTTTTCTGAACCCGTTAGTGTTGCCTTTTAGGACTCTGCAGACTTTACCACTGCTAATCAGTGCTAAAGTGCTTGTGCTCTCTCCATAAAACATGGTGAAATTGGCTTACACCCAATTGGTACATTTAATTGACTTGTAAGTCCCTAGTGAAGTGGTACTACATGTATTCAGGGCCTGTAAATTAAAAGCTACTAGTAGGCCTGTAGGTCTGATTGTGCCACTCTCTTAAGTCACATTTTAACATGTCTCAAGCCTGCCATTGCAGTCTGTGTTTGCAGTTTTAAACTGCCATTTTGACCTGGCATAATAAACCTTTTGCTAGACCTAAACCTTCCTTTTTAATACATAGAGTCTCCCCTAGGGTGGACCATAAAAAGACCTTTGGGTAGGCGGCAGTGTATTTAAAAAGTTGGACATGTACTTTTAAGTTTTGCATGTCTTGGTTGTGAAAAATTCTTAAATTCATTTTTCAGTACTGCAAGGCCTGCCACTAAGATAGAATAATATTGCATTAACTTATTACATTTAATAAGCAGGGCCACCAGAATTCTGCAATAAGTATATGCCACATAATCCATCATCTGCTGCATAATTGCAAATTTTAACCAAAAATAATTGTTTCTAGCTCAAAGGGTTCAACAGTTACTATAAATGCTGTGGCATGTGTTGCTGCCAGCACAAGGCACTTTACAAAGATGGTCTGATCACCTTCTAGTTGCCTATTGCTATATTTGGTGTTACATTGGTACTAACGAGGTGCAACCAATAACCATGCAGTGTTACCAAGTTTAAAAATGGCGAAATAATGAAGTAATAATACTATTGTAAAATGTGCCACACTGTGTCCCATAATTTGGCCCTCTCCTGCTGCATTATTTCAGTGGCCCTGTTAAAAGTGTTAACTTTCAGTTTGGAGCAGGTTGGAATGTCAAGTTTGGTATCTAAAGAATTATAATTTGAACCCTCCATGAACGACTCAGAAGTGTGACTGCTGTGCTACTTTGCTGCAAAAAGGACTGCCATTCTGCTGCCCAGTTGCCCTCCTACCTGAGTCAGAAGGACTGGACTTGCAACTTGAACCTAGGACGACCAGAGTGGCCAAATGACAAGCCTATTGACCAAAGGCCAGTTGGCTGGTCTGATCAGAAGCCTCAAGGACAGAACAGACTCTAACTATCTTGAACCCAGCACCTGGACTCAGTCTGTTGTAAGTCTTGTCCCCCAAGTGGTGTCACCCAATGAAGGAAACTGGGTTTCTCTGTAGATGCCTCCCACTTACTGCCTCTTTTTAGACCTACTATATGCTGGTTTTCGACTCTGGAAGTGCACTGAGGCCTGCTAAACAGACTTCAGTGCCAGTGCTCTTTCCTCAAAAGCAAGGTATGTCTAATTGTTTACAATTGGCACAGGACTTTAGCACCCCTGTAAGTCCCTTATTAAATGGGATGCCTGGTACTTGGAGCATGGGTACTAAAGAGAGTCGGTAAGGGCTGCAGCATATCTTTTGGCACCCTAAGGGACCCACACACATACTGCACAAAGCCTGTAATCGCAGAGTTTATGTCAGGGTGCAAACCCTGAGTGAAAATACTACAATGCACACTCGTGTGACTTGCCAAAGTCATTGTAAGAATTATATGTAAGTCACCCCTACAGCTGGCCTCAAGAGCCCTAAGGGAGACTGCATTATAATACATGTGGAAACCTGTGATTTCTAGTTCTATTCCTAGACATTGCAAGTGACCGGACAGGTCGTCTTAAAGCATGTACTGGACAAGTGACCCAGATACATGATGGCTGCATGGAAAATAGTGGTGTTTGCTATCAAACACCTCATTTTAATAAATTCATACTGATGCCAGTATAGGATTTATTACAACATGTACCCAGAGGGTACCTTAGAGGTGCCTCATGAAACCTACTAGTCCTCTGGTGTGCTGGCTTACTTTTATCGACCAGCCTGCCACCAAAGACAGGTTTCTGCCTCCTGGTGGTGAGACCCTCTGCTCTCTGCGGTCATAAACAGTGCCTGCTCTGGCAGGAGATGTTATCACCTCTGCCAACAGGATGGCCAGACCTGGGATAGGCAACCCCCGGCCCTGAGGGCCATTTGGCATCAGGACAGGAGGGAAAATTAGCTATGCAGAAGGCGTGTTTTACTGCCAACCTGGGCACAAGCTTAGGCAGCTGAATAAAAATGATCACAGCTGTGTAGAGGCCAGACTCTTATTTTTTGTTGAAGTGCACAAAGTCTTCCCAGTCAGAACATGTACACCTGGCTCCCAACATATGGGCGGAGATGAAGCCCCTGTTCTGGTGATTCTCGCATGATTGTCTCATGACAGCTCTGCTGTCAAGCCAGATCATAAAAAAATTGTGAACTGTGATATCCTGAGGACGGGTGGGTGGTATCGGTGGAGGGGGGGTGAGACACATTGCTAAAAATAACAAAATATAGCTATTTTGTTTGCCATCAACTACAGGTTACTGCCCATAAAATATAATTCACACACCTCAAATGAAAAATAAATGCAAGTTAAATCTAATTTGTGGGAAATGCATTGGTTTGGCAGTTGATTAATGTGATCACTTCAAATATCTGTGTTTAACACAAGGGTAACTGATTTGAATCCTTTTAGCTGCACTGGGGAATGGCGATGTGTATGGTGCTGTGAGGTCCCAGCCCTGACAGAAAGCACTTTGAATATGTAATTTATTAGTTTAAAAATGTATAACATGCAGTATTAGGTAGGCTGCACACAGCATAAGAGAGGATGCCACAAAATGCACAAAACTATTCATAGTTTAAGTGTTTGTAGTACTTTCAAAAGTTATATATTTAGTAAAATGCACTCAAACGGTACTTAGAGCTAACCTTTTTTCATAAGATTCCATTTAAAGGACACATTACAGAACAGGTAAGTAACATCCTTGAAGTAGACCCCAAAACAATAATTCTTTGTCACCTTGAAGCTTCTACTGATTCTATCCTTAGAAACTTATGCTGGCTCCTAAGCAACCTTTAGGTTTTCTAAATACCAGCTGCACAGATTTATATTTGTTGCAGATAAATTCAGGTGAGAAGACTTGATTCTTCTTTAGAGGTTTTTTCTGTCTTTTGCTACACAATGCATGAAACCCCTTCTTTCTTTGTCAGTTTGAGGTAACTCAAGATTGACATTAACCGTGCAGGAAATGGGTGTTTTTAACAACAACAAAAAACATGGGAATTGCTTTATTAATATTGAAAAAGCTTGGTATCTTTATCCTAATAGATCCTGTCAACTTTAACCTCTGAAGTGATATCTAGCACAAGTAGTGAGTTATGGGCAAGGCCACTGGAATTTCAACAGGGGAGGGCCAAATTATACGTCAGGGTTTACTAAATTATGTGTCAAGGAAAAAAAACAAATGATGCTCTTAATGGGACACATTTTGTGATAGTATTACTTCATTATTTCCTCATTTGTACACTTCTTAACACTATCTGGGCATATATTAGTATTGGTTTAACACCCAAATAAAGAAATAAGCAACAGGAAGGTGACCAAACTTTGACAAGGGTGCTCCACTGTGCAGCAACATATGTCACTGTGTTTTTAGTAACTTTTTAACCATTTGAGCTAGAAACAAAATGTGCAGATTATGCACCACACAATTGATGTGTGGTAAATATGGCCAGCGGCTGCACAATCGCATAATTCCAGTGTCCTTGCCTGTGACAGTAAACATGCATGTTGTTCACTTTTAGGCTCCCTTTTAAAATGCCAGTGGTTCAGAACAGAGCCACTTGCATTCTCTGCTGACATTTGAGTCTGTCCTGGGCTTTTAGGGGGATGACAAACGAGATAGTTTCACTTAAGGGAACTATATATTCACACAGACACAAATGGTGATAGGAGGGATGCTTGTAAATAGTCTAAACCACTTTATGCTCATACCAAAACCAACAGTGAAGCAGTGAAATTCTCCCTTGTTACAGCCCCTTTGGGAATATTAATACCTTTGTATCATTACAGGGAGATGGATCAACAATGTCGACAGCATATGTGCTCTGTATTAATATAATTTCCATTACTGTTCAGGAAGAGGGTTTAACTCAGGCATGCGTATACCTGCTATTTTACAAGTTCTGAGGCATAATTCTAATTGCAGATTCCTCACCTTTAGAATGTCCTCAAGTGCCTCAAGTGCCGGACTGGATCCAGAAGATTTTGCAGCAGTGGTCTTGCATGCGGTTAGGAGGCGTTGTGTGGCTCCGTGCCTACTTTGTTCTGCCCTGAAAGTGACGAACGGAGCCTCATACAAGCACCGTCCCTGAGCGCTGTTGTTTTTCCCTCATCTTTGACCAGCTTTTTTCTCTAAATTCTTTTACGAGTGTGCAAGAGCTACATCTCCTCTAAAACAACAGGATTAAAACCTTGTAGCTAACATATGTCTGTGGCCTTGAGGTTAGCCTCTGGTGTTTGGGTTCTTTAAATGACTCCAAGTCATGAAAGGAGTGTGCCTTTATGAATCCGAAGGCAATTTGGGACCATGAAGTGAAGCTGTACATCACCAAACAGCGAGAGAAGACTCAGATGCTCTGCTTGAAGTTGAGGTCACGGTCGTGTTGCCAATCTCGACGTTCCTTCAACAGGTCTTTGTTAAAGTCAAAGCAGAAGTACAAAAGGTCCAGGTGGAATATCCTTCCCAGTCCTACTACTCTTAGCCTTAAGAAGTTGCGTTGACATCAGGAAGTATTGCAGTCCTACTCTCGGTCCACTACTGAAGAGCTGATTCTGCAACTCATCCCTATGCACTCTCGAGTTTCTTGGGTCAGTTGGCGAAGTCACAACAGATTGAGGCCTTCTCAGAGGCCATGTTGTGAATTTTTGGCACTCTTCTGGTGCATCGTTAGGTTCCAGGGATCTGAGGAGGCCCACAGTGTAAATCTGCTGGCAGGACCATTCTTGGTGATGTCAGTACCTCCAGAACCAGCCTCAAGTTCCGCTCCAGTGCCGGAGCCGACTTCAGTCCGGTGCTAAAATCCCCACTAGTCCTTGAGACACTGGCATCAGAGGACGACTCCGTTCCTGTTGTCTTATGCGACTCCAAGCCAAATCCATCTTTGCCTCGATTGAGGTAATTTCTCTACACCCTTACTGATGCACTCCTGCCCATTTCATTCAGATTCAGACACAACCATGCCTTTATTTCAAAGCCGCATTGCAGTGCTCCACCAACTTTTCATTTCAGACCCTGACCAGAGCCAACCAACCTTTGATGATGACAATGGTGATGAGGGGTAGTGTTTTCCCGTACATTATAAGCATGACTATTTGTATCTGGATTTACAAGATGTCAGTGGGCTGGACACTTGCCCAGACACTGGGTTGTGTTCTCCACCACAGAAGAGAGTTTCTCCTTCACCACGGTGATGAGACACACAGTGGAGGTTGTGGACTTGCAATTGTCCCCTATGGAAGTCAAAACCAATGTTCTAACTGAAGTTTCACAACCTGGACATACTTCATCAGAGCCTTTACTCCCATTTAATAAGGACCTGACTGAAACCCTATGGGTTTGTGGTGTAAACCCTGTTCCGACCTTATGGTAGACAGCCCGGTTGCTAGATGCCACTAGCTGACACCAGGCGACTGTATTTGTTTGACTCCAGTTCGAGCTTCAGTCAGTAGGGGTAACCTCTAATTTATTTTTCAGGATTCTCCCCAACAGGGGGCCCAAATGACTTGAGACCTTTGAGAAGCAGATGTTTTCCTCCGCCAGCCTTGCCCTCCCGTCAGTTAATGTAAGCTGCTTGCTGTGAAGATATACCAATGCTCTGTAAGATTTGATTGGAGAGATCTTGCCAGCTGTTCCTGAGGAATTTTGAGTCAATATGGCTCAGACCATCCAGGATGGTCAGGACCAAGCAAAGTACATTATCTGCTCTGGGCTGAACTTGGGCAGAGCAGTTGGCACTAGCATACTTCTTCACCTGTACGATTGGTTGCAATCCCTGGGCTTTTATGGAGACATGCAAGCCTCTTTAGTTGACATGCCGTTTGATGAGTCCCTCCTATTTGGCGAGAATGCTGATTCTGCGTTGGAACACTTTAAAGAAACCTGGGCCACAGCACTTACCCTTGGATGTTTTACACCCGGGAGACAGTATCCTCACCAGTTTTGCCTTTATCGCGGCTGCTATCACCAGCCTCCGCCAAAGGCCATAAGCATGGTGTCCTTTGAGGGTGAGCGGCGGAGATCAAGCAGACAACATCGAGTCCGTCAAGGACAGTAAGCTTCCTGTTCTTCCACCCCTCTTAACTCCACCTCCAAGCCACTTTATGTTGGCCTTAGCAGCACTCAGTCATCTGTGGGGAGACAGGATCAGATACTTTCTTCAGGAATGACAAAATATCACATCCCCCAGAGCGTCCAATGAGGCTATTCCCCGCCATTCTTTTTCAGCCTACTGCACCTCCCACAGAAACCTGACCTTCTCTCAAAGGAGCACTTGTCCATCTTACTCCAAAAAGTGTAGGCCTTTTTGGCCAAATAAACCATAGAGAGGGTTTCGTGTCCAGGAAGGAAGGACTGGCTATTACTCCTCTCATTACCTACTGCCAACGAATGGTAGAGGCTTTAGTCTTATTTTAGATCTCCATGCCTTGTTTGTAGTAGGGCAAATTCAAGATGCTCAGGTTGGCCCAGGTTCTGTCTGCCCTGGACACTTACTCCCATGTACCCCTCTTGCAGTTTCACAGCGCTTCCTACCAGTCAAGGTGGGTCAGGGTGATTTTTAACACAGGCGCTACTTGCCATCCAGGTGCCTTTTTTAATTTGTCGAATTGGGTGTTCACAAAAGAGATGGCAGTGGTTGTAACACACCTTCAGAGGTCAGAAATGCAATTTTTCCCCTATCTCAATGACTAGCTGTTGAAGGTGGATTTACCACAATCCGTTGTAGACATCCTCCAGACAATGGTGAACCTCCTAACATGTAATGTTAAAAAGTTTATATAGCACATTGCTGCTCCAGCAACAGAGCTTCCCATTTCCAGGCCTGGACAGGAGAAAAAGCAGCTGCCACAGAAAATTTACAGGAAAAGGACAATGCCTTTATATTCCTAATGAGAGAAGAACCAAGTTTTCAAGATCTTTATAAAGCACAGATAGTTCTCAATCATCCTAATGAGTGGGGGGTGGGTTCCAACAAGTAGAGGACTTGGCTCTAAAGAAACAATCTTCAGTTCTTGACATTAGGAACCTTGGCTAAAATAAGATCAGTCGAGTGTAGAGTATAGGTGGGCCGGAATGGGAGAACCAATTTGGCCAGAATAGTGGCCCCCAGAGAGCACAGAATCTCCACCGGGAGCCAGTGTAATTTCTGTAGGAGTCCAGACACTGAGCAAAACGTGGGGAGTGAAAACAGCAGTCTAATCACAGCATTTTGAACCAGTTGGAGTCTTCCAATGACCAGTTTGTTTGCAGCTAAATAAAGGGCCTTGCAATAATCTAGTCAAGAAAGAACTGCAGCCCGGACAATAGTCTTTCATGTGTTGAAGTCAGAAAAGACGAGGAGTGGGTAAGGCTCCTCAAAATCCCCAAACAAGTACCAGCCACCGAACTGGTCTGGGTCTTGAAAGTCAGAGAATTCTTCACGAAACACCCACATTTCTTTTACAGAAGGTTTGGATGTGGGAGGAACCCCAAGTGAGGTAGGCTACCAGTCGTCTCCCCAAAGATGGGTGTCTTTGCCTAATAGGAGTATTTCCGTTTTGTTGACATTTAGACAAGGGCAGTTACAATTCATCTAGTCTGCCACTTCCAATACAGACAATCTTCCAGCAATAGGTTGAACCCTGGGTAGATCTTTTTGCTACTGCAGCGAATGTGCAGTGAGAAAACGTTTGCACCCTGGAGTTTCCAAGAAGGCTGTCTCTTAGATACGCATTCAGGATAGAGTAGAAAACAGGACTCCTGTATGCCTGCCTACAGGAATGTATCATCTTGCCTGGCATGTTACCCCCATTTTTACTTGTGTGTCAGTTTGTTTTTGCCTGTCTCACTGGGAACCTGCTAGCCAGGACCCCAGTGCTCATAGTTTGTGGCCTAAATGTGTTCCCTGTGTGGTGCCTAACTGTGCCACTGAGGCTCTGCTAACCAGAACCTCAGTGCTTATTCTCTCTCTGTCTTTAAAATTGTCACTGCAGGCTAGTGACCATTTTTACCAATTCTAATTGGCACACTGGAACACCCTTATAATTCCCTAGTATATGGTACCTAGGTACCCAGGGTATTGGGGTTCCAGGAGACCTCTATGGGCTGCAGCATTTCTTTTACCACCCATAGGGAGCTCAGACAATTCTTACTCAGGACTGCCACTGCAGCCTGAGTGAAGTAACGTCCACGTTATTTCACAGCCATTTTACACTGCACTTAAGTCACTTATAAGTCACCTATTTGCCTAACCCTCACTTGGTGAAGGTTAGGTGCAAAGTTACTAGGTGTGAAGGCACCCTGGCACTAGCCAAGGTGCCCCACATTGTTCAGGGGAATTTCCCCAGATTTTGTGAGTGCGTGGACACAATTACACGCGTGCACTACATTTAGGTCAATATCTATATGTAGCTTCACAATGGTAACTCCGAATATGGCCATGTAACATGTCTAAGATCATGGAATTGCCCCCCCATGCCAAATCTGGTATTGGGGTGCCAATCCCATGCATCCCCGGGCTCCAGCATGGACCCCGGGTACTGGTAAACTAGCTCTCTGGGGTTTTCACTGCAGCTACCGCTGCTGCCAACCCACAGACAGGCTTCCACCCTCCTGGGGTCTGGGCAGCCCAGTCCCAGGAAGGCAGAACAAAGAATTTCCTCTGAGAGAGGGTGTTACACCCTCTCCCTTTGGAAATAGGTGTGAAGGGCTGGGGAGTAGTAGCCTCCCCAGCCTCTGGAAATGCTTTCAAGGGCACAGATGGTGCCCTCCTTGCATAAGCCAGTCTACACCGGTTTGGGGATCCCCTAGCCCCTGCTCTGGCACGAAACTGGACAAAGGAAAGGGGAGCGACCACTCCCCTGTCCATCACCATCCCAGGGGTGGTGCCCAGAGCTCCTCCAGTGTGTCCCAGAGCTCTGCCATCTTGAATGCAGAGGTGTGAGGACACAGTGGAGGCCTCTGAGTGGCCAGTGCTAGCAGGTGACGTCAGAGACCCCTCCTCATAGGTGCTTACCTGGTTAGGTGGCCAATCCTCCTCTGAAGGCTATTTAGGGTCTCTCCTGTGGGTTTCTCTTCAGCTAACGAATGCAAGAACTCACCAGAGTTCCTCTGCATCTCCCTCTTCGACTTCTGCCAAGGATCGACCACTGACTGCTCCAGGATGCCTTAAAACCGCAACAAAGTAGCAAGACGACTACCAGCAACATTGTAGCGCCTAATCCTGCCGGCCTTCTCGACTGTTTCCTGGTGGTGCATGCTCTGAGGGCTGTCTGCCTTCACCCTGCACTGGAAGCCAAGAAGAAATCTCCTGTGGGTCGATGGAATCTTCCCCCTGCTAACGCAGACACCAAACTTCTGCATCACCGGCCACCTGGGTCCTCTCTCATCTTGACGAGCGTGGTCCCTGGAACACAGGAGCTGGAACCAAGTGACCCCGACAGTCCAGTAAGTCCTTGCCTCCCGACGCCAGACAGTAATCCTGTGTACTGCGTGATCTGCAGCTGCTAGGGCTTCTGTGCACTTTTGCAAGGAATCCTTTGTGCACAGCACAGCCCAGGTCCCTAGCACTCTGTCCTGCATTGCTGAACTCGCTGAGTTGACCACCGACTTCGTGGGACCCTCTTTTGTAGTGTTGAGACGACCGCTGTCCTCAGATTTCTTGAACGCCTTTTCAAGTGCTTCTGCGGGTGCTGCCTGCTTCTGCGTGGGCTCTCTGTACTGCTGAGCGCCCCCTTTGTCTCCTCCTTCAAGGGGCGACCTCCTGGTCCTTCCTGGGCCCGGGCAGCACCCATTTTCTTCAACTGCAACCTTTGCAGCTAGCAAGGCTTGTTTGCGGTCTTTCTGCGTGGAAACAACTCTGCACCCTCCAGCACGCCGTGGGACATCTCCTGTGCAAAGGAGAAGTTCCTGGCATCTTCCGTTGTTGCGCAATATTCAGCTCCTTCCTCCTGGAGGCAACCCTTTTGCACCTTCATCCGGGGTTTAGTGGGCTCCTGCCCCCCCTGGACACTTTTGTCACTCTTGGACTTGGTCCCCTTCCTTTGCAGGTCCTCAGGTCCAGGAATCTATCTTCAGTGCTTTGCAGTCAGTTGTTGTCTTTGCAGAATCTCCTATCACAACTTTAGTGTGTTTCTGGGGAAGTAGGGTCACTTTACTCCTACTTTTCAGGGTCTTGGGTGGGTGTATCTTGGACACCCTTAGTGGTTTCTAGCAGTCCCAGCAACCCTCTACACACTACACTAGGCCTGGGGTCCCTAAGTGGTTCGCATTCCACTTCCTTAGTATATGGTTTGTGTTGCCCCTAGTGCTATTGCATCCTATTGTATCCTACAGTGTTTGCACTACGTTTGTAAATGTTTACTTACCTGATTTTGGTTTGTGTGTATATTTTGTGTATTTTACTTACCTCCTAAGGGAGTATATCCACTGAGAGATTTTTGGCACATTGTCACTAAAATAAAGTACCTTTATTTTTAGTAACTCTGAGTATTGTGAGTCTTATGATATAGTGCTATATGATATAAGTGGTATAGTGGGAGCTTTGCATGTCTCCTAGTTCTGCCTAAGCTGCTCTGCTATAGCTACCTCTATTAGTCTAAGCTGCTAGAACACTACTAATCTACTAATAAGGGATAACTGGACCTGGCACAAGGTGTAAATACCATCAGGTACCCACTATAAGCCAGACCATCCTCCTACACTGCCCACTACTACCTCTCCTGTCTTGAGTTCGGAAGAAGCTCTGGAAAAGTCAGGCCCAAGTAGCTCATAGTCAAAAAAGCTGTCTTTTCTACTGATTATCCTGGTGTTTAAGCTGAAGTTGTATATGAGGCATCAAGCCTGTAAGGAGTTAGTGGGTTAATGCACCTGATAAAAAGAACAGTGCACAAACTTAAGTTTATAGATTGAAACTCTTGCTAGGATAATTCTGCTTGTTATCACTCTTAGATTGACAAAAAAGGAATAATAATAGTTTTCAAAGTGTTGGGACTTTTGTGAGTTAGTGGTGGAATAAGGTTCAGTTATAGAATGAGCCTGTTGTTGTGTAGCCATTTTAGCTATAGCTCCATGCACGTTATTTTAACACACTAGGCCAAGCCGTAGTGCACTCTAACCTAGATATATTTAATTCAGCTTTATTTTCTTATTGTTACAATAGCAATTTGCTCTTGTTTGTTTTCTGTTTATCTAGCTGTTTTGCCTAGGCCAGCACTCTGTTCTCAAACAAGACATTCTTGCTCACTCTGTGCTTCTTCCAAGGCTACAGCAAGGTACATTGCCGGTGAAAATGGTATAAGTTTGTCTCTGACATTCATACAACACACACATCCTTAGGTAGGGACATTTTCTCAGAACATCAGCTGTTTTATTATAAGAAACACTTCCCTGACCCTTACATGTTAGAGGGAAATTCCAGCCAGAGAACCACGACTGTATGCTGATTGCCAAATGCTTTGCAACCTGCTGTTTTGCAGACTCCAGGCCTTTGCTCAGGTATGGGGATGATGTCTTCCCAGGGGAACCTGAAGGGCAGAATTAGAGCTTAACACGCTGTGCTCTATCATAGCCTCAGTAGGAATTAGTCTATTGACTGTAGTGACAATATGGTAGCGTTATTCTTATGCTTCACTCCCCTTGTCACCATTTTAATACTGTCATGCTGTGTTGTCCTGGTTATTGCAGCTCACACTTTGCTATCTAAGATGCAGTTGTTTCATTAAAAACATTATTGAAACATATACTGCCTTTGTTTGTCATTGTACATATGAGACTAATGTAACAGATAAACAGATAAAACCTAAGTGACCCTGGCTTCCCTGAGAAACCAATTATGTCATGCGCTTGGCTGCCCAGCCATCCCTGCCCTTGGGTAGAGATGAGGCTCTACTAGTTAGTCAGAGCAAAACCTGGATTGGAGCGACAGGTGTCACCTGCAGTGGGTTAAACTTAGTCTCCCACACCGCGGGTGGTTCTGCCGCTCAAAATCCAGTAGTCTCATTAGAATAATGAGAGTCACGCGACACTGTAAAGAGATTGTCTTTTTTAAAGTCTACTTGAATTGTATTGTTTAAAAAGAAGTTAATAGCACCATCTGGATCATTAGGAGTCCCCACTGTATCTTGTTTAGGAGGTTCTCAACAATTGAATCGCCACCTTGGACACTGTGATCTAACACCAATGACAATATTGTAAGTAAAATGACCTGCCACACACCTATGTTTAGCTATATCAATTGCCTACCTCAAAATCAACAAGGATTGCAGAAATACAAACACAAGTACTATTTGTCAGTCAGTGCACTTGGAACTGCTGATGTGGGGATGCAGCTCTATTAGACCTCTACCTTAGTTATCTCATTCGTTAATTCATGGCTGCTCGAATGTCCTGGAAGGTTGCCACACAGTGGATGGGCAGACCATATATCTAGGCACCTCCACTCTTCAGTGTTTGGCCTGCTTGTTGGTAAAATAATTAATATATGATCTGCCAATCTTTTTTCAGTGTAAGCTTTTATAGACATTTTGGCAAGTATGTAAAAAACAAAAATATAAAATAATCACCAGTTCATATCAGACATATCAATTTTATCTTGACCAAAATAACAGGTGTGCGCAACATCAGCAGATACAAGTGAGGTGGGGTATTGAAAGAGGTTTGTATGTTTTGTTTCGTTTATGGGCCACACATTGCATATTAAAATGAAAGTTATCATTGTAGGGATCCCAAATTTGCTATTCTTATGAAGACATCCTGGCACCTCATATATTTGCTTTTTGAGGAGAATACATTTGTTCATGCCCTCCATTCAGTCTCACAAAGGAAGATGTGTTGCTCTATATCTCTCTTGGTTTTTATGAATCTCTGGTATAACAGTGCTTTTGCATAAAGATTTCCTCTACTTCATCAAAATATGAAAAGAGTACGTTTTGTGGTTGGTGGGATTCGCCAGTCTAGTATTTGTTTCAATCTGGTAAGTACCTCCTTCCATTTGTGGTGGTATGGACAAGGTCAACCTGTGTGGTGCACCGCCTAATGGGGATAAGTCCGTCACATCTTACAGAATTGTGCTTGTGTATAATAAACTGTGTAGATATTTGAGTTGGATTTAACAATACAAGGCAAATGTTGCTACCTCCTATGGTAATATAAGGGTGTTACACTTGTGTGGAAGCGAAGGAGTAAAATTACCTTTCCAGGGCATGCCGCAACAGAACTCTGGTGGTCAGAGGATGACTCCTGGAGAAAACAGAGAAGATAGAAAGAAAAGGGCAAGAACATAAGCGTATTAAAAGGGAAAATAGACTAGCTACGACAGTAAAAACAGTCTGGAAACAGAAAGAGCATTATGAGAATAAATGCTCAGGGACAAAGGTAGGGAGAAGATATAAAAAGCGATGGCAGATGACACAAGTTGTTCCCCGGGAGTTCTGCGATGTGGCACAAAGACAGGAGGGCGAAAACCGTGAAGAGGCAGTGACCAGACCAGAAGACCTCGAGGAAAAACTGGATCAGTGGTCCAAATATCTACACACTGAATCTTGGAGGAGGCAGACCTAATTTTGTGTTGCTGAGACAGCAATATGAATTACCAAGTTTAACTTTTTGCCTCACATTTGAGTTTGTGGTGCCAGAGTACTTTGTTTGTGGTGTCTCATATAAGGACGAAGACAGATTTGATTCAGTTAACTTGTGGCCCTAGTGAACAAATGTCCTAGGAATGGGGAAATTTTGGATGAGAGGTGCTTGAATAGTTCAGTCAGTAGGCCATTAGACCCCAAAGTTTTGCCAAAGGCTGATTGTGATATTGGCTTACCACATGTTATCGGCATTTAGTGACAGGTTAGTCTCTCAGTTATTTCAAAAGCATAGAGATGTCCAGACATGCGTCAGTACACCTTATGGCATTAAGCTGGCTATAGATGTGCAAGTAAAAGAGGGCAAAGGCTTCACTTATAGCAATGCTTTCAGCAAGGAGAGCGACAGTGCCTTGTTTTGTTTCTCAGACATGGCTGGGTGGATGCTCTCTCTGACATAGCCAGTGCAGAAGTTTACATGATTATTTGCTGCAATCATAGATGCTGCTTTAGGAAGCAAACATTAGTGCTTGTGTTCGTCAGTTATATTTGGACTCACTCAATGGTGGAGAAAATGTCCAGATCCCACAAGTTTTTGTACTGATGCTCAAGGTTGAGTATATGGGCCTATAATAATACTACTACCTACCTTTTATCTTTTTGAAGACTGGAGATAAAGCGCATTGCCTCCTCCCAAATCACCAGGGTGAATGCCTCTCATAGTGTAATCTGGTATTCAACAGTGCCAGTGTTAGACTGAAAGGAGTTATGAGGAGAATTCAGTAACCATGAGTTAAGACTCCACAGACCACCACCTGAGTCCCAAATAGAGCAACACAGGGGAGTTTCCGAAAAGAAAATATAAGACTCAGTGATAGGGTAGAAATAGTGCCATGCATCAACAAGATCCAAGAAGTAGAAAACTCTATGAGGGCGGATCATTATGTTTGGATTATGGGTCTAGGAGAGTACCTATCCTTCACTCCCCTTGTACTCCGAAGAGCTCACAAAAAGAAAGCACACTACTAACTGTACGCAAGAGGAGAAGTGGTGATGATCTCAGCTTCGGAAAGGCTTTGCGGTTTTCAAACTAACTCCACCCAACATGCAGAAACTGAATTATTTTAGTCACATCAATCTACTACACCAAAGATATCCATTGTAGCTATAAATGAAAGCTACGCTCTCTTCAATACCGTCAAGCAGTATGTCAACCCCTCCCCAGACCATATAGTAGAACATTCCTCAGGATGATCAGTGCATTCAGCAATTTCTTCAAACAGAAGATAAATAAGACCAGTAAGCATAGTAATGACACAAAAGCATCAACTGCTATCTCCCTTAAATGCATTGCATGCAGTCAAGTAGTTGCTCTTCATTACCATCTCCATCACTGATTTGTCACACATCTTGGCTCCATAGCCATATCATTTGAAGATATCATCCTATCATCATTAATAAAGTCAGTCACCATTGAAGAACTGTAACCACTATTGAACACTGTCATAATCTTCATAGTAAAATACATGTTCCTTAACACCATCAAGACTGGACGATCGTCCAGTTGTTGAAGAAAGCAAAACTCAACCCCACATGACTTTTAAGTATTATTCAATAACCGACTTGATACAGTGAAGACCACATATTTTCTTCATGATCCTCAATCAGAGTCAATGCCACAATATAGCACAGCTTGATTGACAACACTCTGCCACGATTAACAGCAACTTCTGTCTTCCTGTCTTCTGCAGCATTTAACATGGTCAACCATTTAGCCATGGTAAAGACTTGTTCTTCATGAATCTGCCTCAGTGACACTCTTACAGGGGTTCTCCTTCTACTCGACCAACAGATCACACAGTTCTAATGAACACCTCAAGATCAGACCGGATCGTCAAGACCAGCAACATTGCAGCCCTTCATTTTCAAACTCTTAAACGGAACTCATGGCTGGTCAGATAATCAAAATCCATCAGTACGCAGATGACATTCACCTCTACTTGAACATTTCAGTTTTAAATGACTGATGAATGGCCTCTCCACCATTCAAGCCAAAGTGTCAAAGACTAGGTTACACAAACAGAAAGGACAAATGCAGGGGCCCATATAAACAAAGACTGCAGCCAGATACAAATGTACACCCACAGGCAGCACACATAAGATATGCATCCAGTCAGACAGCACCGATATAGGCTCATGCAGACGCATGTGCATATTAGTTATATGCATGGATAGGTGAATCAATGGTTGTCTGGGTGTATACAAGGATAAATAGATAGTTTGATCGCTGTCAGTGCCTACCGCCATGAATGGGTAGATGGATGTGTGTAGCTGTGAAGCTAGATAGATGCCAGTGTGGGTGGATGGATGGATGTTTGTCAGTGGCCTGATTTTTGTTTATAATATCTGCTAGTGAAAAAGAACTTTATGAATAAGAAATCTAAATGTGCTCTTACAGTTGGTTTGACAAACAGGAGCTTATTATCGTTGACTCCCCAGACCATGCAAGGACAACTTTCCAAACCTTTTTGTCTATGGAATGACTTCTGCACAGATAATCAGGCCCAAAGCATCAAACCTGTGCTCAGTAGTACCAAACTTCATCCAGATTGATTGCCATTGATTAAACCTGACACATGTACCCTGAGCAGCAATCCAGCTTTAGGTAATGCAATCAACTGTACTCAAGAGTAAGTGTATGGCTCCAAAAGTACACTACATACATTGATTTCTGACTTTAGGTGAATTCACAGACCTCTTCAATTTAAGTTCTTCTTAAGACTTGCCCAAATTCTTTCCCTGAAACCAACGCTGCTAACCCAATAGGTCTAACCTTGATGCACTGGTGCATTCAAATAGAGGCTAGCACAAGTGTGCTCAGACTATACTGTCTGACTGTGTAACCTGCTGCATGACTTGGGCAATAGAAGACAAGACACAAACTTGAAAGGCAAGCTACCTGAAAACTAGGGAAAACAGTTTGTGCGTATTGGCTCATGCCTGTGTTTGCGTACATTAGCATATGAAAGACAGAGCAGCGAATTTTACTAGTGCTTATTTGTTTCTCTCATTGAGATGCCCTAAGTGTAATGGGTGTTGTAGGAAAGTATCCTCTTTTTGGCATGGTTACCCCCACTTTTTGCTGCTACTAGTGCTTAGACTGTTTTCACTGGGATCCTGCTAACGATGACCCAAGTGATTGTGCTCACCCTTCCAGATTTGGTTACCTAGGACCTTTGTGCACTCCACAATTGGCATACTGCCGTCCCCTTATAAATTCCTAGTATATGGTACTTAGGTAGCCAGGGCATTGGGACACAAGGAGCCCCCCATGGGCTGCAGCCTGCATTGTGCCACCCATAGTAGCCCTTGCAAAATGTGTCTGAAGGCCTCCCATTTCAGCCTGTGTGAAAAGATGCATGCACCCTTTCACCACAGGTCACTACACCAGGTCACTGTAAGTCACCCTTATGGTCCTATTCCAGAGGGGAGAGTGCATGACCTTGTGTGTGAGGGCACCACTGCATGAGCTGAGATGCCCCTACGAACTCCAGTTCCATTGAACTGGACTTCGTAAGTGCAGGGAAGCCATATTACCTGTGTAATGGACACAGGTTACTCACTACTTGTGTCCAGCTACATAATGGTAACTCCGAACATGGGTAATATAGTATAAAACATGTCAGAATCATACTCCAATACTAATGCCAGTATTGGTTAGAGGATTCCATGCACTCTGGGGGCTCCTTATAAGATCCCCAGTGTTGTTCCTACGAGTCTTCCAGGGTTTTCCAGGCAGCCCGCACTGCTGCAGTCCTTCAGACAGGTTTCTACCCTTCTGCTGCTTGACCAGCTCATGCATGGGAAGGCAAAACAAAGGATTTCCTGTGGGAGAGGAAGGCAACACCCTCTCCCTTGGAAATAGGTGTTACAAGGCTTGAGAGGAGTCCTCCTTGCATAAACCGGTTGGCACCAGTCCAGGTACACCCGGTCCCTGCTCTGGCACAAAACTGGACAAAGGATAGGGAGTGACCACTCCCTGTCCACCACCACCCCAGGGGTGGTGCTCAGAGCTTTTCCGGGTGGCCACTTGATTGTGTCATCTTGAAATCAAGATGTGCAGAGGCCCCTGGGAGCATATGAATGGCCAGGTCAGACAGGTGACATCAGAGACTCTTCCTGATAGGTGGTCACCCTGCAAGGTGACCAAACCCCCTCTTAGGGCTATTTAGCAATTCCCTTGCGGGTGGGTCCCCATATTCGACGTGCAAAGCTCCACCAGGACTCCTCTGCATCGTTTACTTGTGCTCCTGGCCACTGGACCTGCAACTGGATACTTCAGGAACCGACAAGACTGCAACTCCAGAGACGACCTCACCTTGCAACATTGTTTCTCCTGCTCCTTCCAGCAACTGCAGCATTTCCCAGGCTGTGCATCCTCTGGGGTCAGCAAGACTTCAGCTGCACCAAGAAGGAAGAAGGAATCTCCCTTGGAGTGAAGGAGTCACTTCCCTGCATCTGCAGGCACCTACAGCAATGACGTCCAGCTACGTGGATCTGCGCTCCTCTAGAACTCCATGGATCCTGCATCACAGTTAGTGGTCTGGAGTGGTCCCCTTTGTCCTCTCTGGCCGCTGCCCAACTTGGGAGATGGTGAGCTCTTGCCTCTCCTTGCAGGACAGTACCCCTGTGCACCTCGATTCTTGCAGAAACCAAGGCTTGTTGTCTCCTGCTCCAAGGAAACTTCCGGCTCCGAGTAGCCCCGGCCTCCAGCACTTCATGCTGCCCAGAACAGTCCCCTCTCTGCTGCTCCAGCGACGTGGGGACTCCTCTCCAGGTGTGCTGATTGGGCCTCACTGCAGCGTATTGTGCCTGCTGCCAGTGGGTTGCCTGTGGGGGCTGCGACTGCTTCTGCTGACTATCTCGGCTGCTGAGGATAAGCCCAGACTCACCTCTAGGGGGCGAGTCCACGGGACCTTGCTGGCCCGATTCAGCCTTCCAACTCTTCTTTTGCCTTCTCTTGCATTTGCCAAGGCTAGTTTGTGGTTCTTCTAACCGCTGACCATCTAAATATCTTCAGGCCAGCCAAGAACTGCAGAAGCAGTGGAATGACAAAAAGGCTGTATTGACTGTTTACCAGCCAAGACAGAAAGTGTGGGTCCTGGAGCCTGTGGCTCCCAGGGCATGCCAAGAGAAATGGAGTGGCCCCCACACTATTGTGGATAGATAAGGTGAGGTCACCTACCTGGTTGACCTAGGCACTCCCCGAAGCCCCTACAGGGTGCTTCATGTGAATCACCTAAAGCCATTTTATGATAGGGCTGACGTGACCCTACTCATGGCCTCTGCTGAAGGTCAGGAAGAAGAGAGGCACCCTCTCCCTGACCTCTTCTCCCACAATACAGTAGATGGTTTAGGAAAGGGAGTTATTCATGCTGACTGCCTCTCTGACCAACAGAAGGATGCTTGCAAAAATCACCGGGGTCAGTTCTCTGAACTGTTCTCCTCGACCCCTGGTCAAACCACATGGTGTGAGCACACCATTGACACAGGGGAAAGCCTGTCTGTCAAAAGTAAAATATACAGGCAGCCTAATCACATAAGGGAGTGCATCAAAGCTGAAGTGCAAAAGATACTTGGCCTATGAGTTATTGAGCCTTCTGACAGCCCTTGGGCTAGTCCTGTCATCCTGGTACCAAAGCCCCACTCTCAAAATGGCAAAAAAGAGATGAGGTTCTGTGTGGACTACAGAGGCATTAATGCAGTTACAAAAACTGATGCTCATTAAATCCCCAGAGCAGATGAGGTGATAGATACTCTGGCTGCTGCCAAGTGTCTGGGCACCTTTGCTTTGACTGCTGGATACTGGCAGATCAAGTTATCAGAGGATGCCAAATCCAAAACAGCATTCTCCACTCCTAGTGGGCACTATCACTTCACAGAGATGCCCTTTGGGTTGAAGAATGCCCCTGCCACATTTCAAAGGTTGATGAACGAAGTTTCCCAAGGCCTGGAAAGATTCAGTGTAGCTTATTTTGACTACATAGCTGTTTTTAGCTCCACCTGGGAGGATCACCTGGTCCACCTTGAAAATGTACTGGAGGCTCTGCGAAAAGCAGGCCTCACTGTCAAGGCATGAAAATGCCAGATAGAGCAGGGCAAAGTGGTTTATCTGGGTCACCAGGTAGGTGGAGTCAAGATCCAACTACTCCAGGGCAAAATCCTGACAATCCTGGATTGGACTGCCCCTACAACTCGGACCCGAGTCAGAACCTTCCTAGGCCTGTCTGGGTACTAAATGAGGTTCATTAAGAACTAAGGGCCAGATGTAGCAAGTCGGCAATTTGCGACTTGCAAATTGCGAGTCCCTGCGACTCGCAATTTGCAAGTCGCAAATTGCTATGCAGTACGGTGTCTCAGACACCGACTGCGACTCGCAATGGGGTCGCAATGACCCACCTCATGAATATTCATGAGGTGGGTCGCAAATTGCGGCCCCATTGCGAGTATAGGCACTCGCTAACATGGAGGCCTGCTGTCGTCAGCAGACCTCCATGTTTGCGACCTGCTTTTCAATAAAGCAGTTTTTTTTTTTTTTTAAGTGTAGCCCGTTTTCCTAACAGGAAAACGAGCTGCACTTCAAAAAAAACGAAACCTTTTGTTTCGGTTTTTTTTCAGGGCAGGGAGTGGTCCCTTGGACCACTCCCTGCCCTGAAAAAATATTTTGGGGTCCAGTCACAAACTGGAAGGGGTCCCATGGGGACCCCTTCCAATTTGCGATTGGGTTACCATCCACTTGAAGTGGATGGTAACTGCGATGCCATTTGCGACCGCATATGCGATCGCAAATGGTATTGCATCCCAATGCGACTCGCAAATAGGAAGGGGACACCCCTTCCTATTTGCGAGTCTGAAATGCATTTTGCGAGTCGGTAACGACTCGCAAAATGCATTTCTGCATTGGGATACGCGTTTAGCGAGTCGCAAACGGCAAATTATGCCGTTTGCGACTCGCTAAACGTTTGCTACATCTGGCCCCAAGGCTCCATTGTAGTCCCCTTAAATCCAAGAGGATGCCCAAAAACGTTTCATAGACAGCTAGCTGCCAAAAAGCGTTTGATGATCTGAAACAGGCCATGTGTTCTGCACCCATTTTAAAAAGCCCTTACAACTCCAAGAAGTTCAATGTACAGACATATGCTTCTGAGGTAGGGATAGGGGCAGTGCTCTCTCAACTAAATGATGAGGGCAGCCAGGACCTACTTGTAGCTTTCATAAGCAGAATGTTGACCCCAAGGGAAAAGCCTGGTCAGCCATTGAGAGGGAGACCTTTACTGTGGTCTGGGCCTTTAAGAGGCCATACTTGTTTGGCACCCACTTCCTTGTTCAGACAGACCACAAGCCCCTCCTGTGGCTTAAGCAAATAAAAGGTGAAAATCCCAAATTGTTGAGGTGGACTATTTCCCTACAGGGAATGGACTATACAGTGGAACATAGACCTGAGAGTAACCACTCCAATGCAGCTGGACTCCCCAGATATTTCCACTTAGACAATGAAGACTCAACTTGGCAAGGTTAGTCTTATTGTCCTTCGTTTGGGGGAGGGGGAGGGGGTTGTGTATGAAAGTATCCTCTTTTTGGCATGGTTACCTTCACTTTTTGCCTGCTATCAGTGTGCTCAGACTGTTTTAACTGGGATCTGCTAACCCAGACCCCGGTGATTGTGCTCTCACCTCCAAATTTGGTTACCTAGGACCTTTGTGCACTCCACAATTCCCACACAGGCATCCCCTTACAAGTCCCTAGTATATGAAACTTAGGTACTTAGGGCATTGGGGCACCAGGGGTCCCCCATGGGCTGCAGAATGTATTGTGCCACCAGTGGAAGCCCATGCAAAATGTATCTGGATGCCTGCCATTGCAGCCTGTGTGAAAAGGTGCATGAACCTTTCACCACAGGTCACTACAGCAGGTCACTGTAAGTCACCCCTATGGTAGGCGCTCCTAGCCCAGAGGGCAGGGTGCAGGTCTCTGTGTGTGAGGGCATCCCTGCATGAGCAGAGGAGGTCCTGTGAGCTCCAGTTCCATTGCACTGGACTTCGTAAGTGTGGGGAAGCCATTTTACCCGTGTACTGGACAGAGGTCAGTACCTGTGTCCAGCTACATAATGGTAACTTCAAACCTGGGCATATATGCTATCAAACATGTCAGAATTATACCCCAGTACTAATGCCAGTATTGGTTGTAGGATTCCATGCACTCTGGGTGCTCCTTAGAAGACTCCCTGTGTTGCTCCTACAAGTCTTCCAGGATTTTCCAGGCAGCCTGTGCTGCTGCAGCCCCTCAGACAGGTTTCTGCCCTTCTGCTGCTTGACCTGCTCAGGCAGGGGAATGCAGAACAAAGGATTTCCTGTGGGAGAGAAAGGCAATACCCTCTCCTTTGGAAATAGGTGTTAAAAGGCTTGGCAGAGATAGCCTCCCCAAGCCACAGGTTTGCTTTGAAGGGCACATTTAGTGCCCTCCTTGCATATACCGTTTTGCACCAGTCCAGGGACACCTGGTTGTTGCTCTGGCGCAAAACTTGGCAAAGGAAAGGGGAGTGACCACTCCTCTGTCCATCACCAAAGAAGGGGTGGTGCCCAGAGCTCCTCCAGGTGGCCACTTGATTCTGCCATCTTGAAATCAAGATGAGCAGAGGCCCCCGGAAACATCTGAGTGGCTAGGTGAGGCAGGTGATGTCAGAGACCCCTCCTGATAGGTGGTCACCGTGCAAGGTGACCAAACTCCCTCTTAAGGCTTTTTAGGTACTCCTTTGAGGTGGTTCCCCAGATTCGACGTGCAAGACTCCACCAGGACTCCTCTGCATCGTTTACTTCTGCTCCTGGCCACTGGAACCACAACTGGACTCTTCAGGAACCAACAAAACTGCAACTCCCAGATGACCTCACCTTGCAACATTGTTTCTCTGGCTCTTTCCAGCAAATGCAACATCTCCCCGGCTGTGCATCTTCTGGGGTGGGCAAGACTTCAGCTTCACCAAGAGGCAAGAAGGAATCTCCCTTGGAGTGAAGGAGTCACTCCCCTGCATCTGCAGGCACCTACCGCAGCGATATCTGGCTGTGTGGGTCTGATCTCCTCTGGAACTCTGTGGATCCTGCATCAGTGGTGGTCTAGAGTGGTCCCCTTGGAAAAGCAGGCCTCACTGTCAAGGCATGAAAATGCCAGATAGAGCAGGGCAAAGTGGTTTATCTGGGCCACTAGGTAGGTGGAGTCAAGATCCAACTACTCCAGGGCAAAATCCTGACAATCCTGGATTGGACTGCCCCTACAACTCAGACCCGAGTCAGAACCTTCCTAGGCCTGTCTGGGTACTAAATGAGGTTCATTAAGAACTAAGGCTCCATTGTAGCCCCCTTAAATCCAAGAGGATGCCCAAAAACGTTTCATAGACAGCTAGCTGCCAAAAAGCGTTTGATGATCTGAAACAGGCCATGTGTTCTGCACCCATTTTAAGAAGCCCTTGCAACTCCAAGAAGTTCAATGTATAGACATATGCGTCTGAGGTAGTGATAGGGGCAGTACTCTCTCAACTAAATGATGAGGGCAGCCAGGACCTACTTGTAGCTTTCATAAGCAGAATGTTGACCCCAAGGGAAAAGCCTTGGTCAGCCATTGAGAGGGAGACCTTTACTGTGGTCTGGGCCTTTAAGAGGCCATACTTGTTTGGCACCCACTTCCTTGTTCAGACAGACCACAAGCCCCTCCTGTGGCTTAAGCAAATAAAAGGTGAAAATCCAAAATTGTTGAGGTGGACTATTTCCCTACAGGGAATGGACTATACAGTGGAACATAGACCTGAGAGTAACCACTCCAATGCAGCTGGACTCCCCAGATATTTCCACTTAGACAATGAAGACTCAACTTGGCAAGGTTAGTCTTATTGTCCTTCGTTTGGGGGAGGGGGACGGGGTTGTGTATGAAAGTATCCTCTTTTTGGCATGATTAACTTCACTTTTTGCTTGCTATCAGTGTGCTCAGACTGTTTTAACTGGGATCTGCTAACCCAGACCCCGGTGATTGTGCTCTCACCTCCAAATTTGGTTACCTAGGACCTTTGTGCACTCCACAATTCCCACACAAGCATCCCCTTACAAGTCCCTAGTTTATGAAACTTAGGTACTTAAGGCATTGGGGCACCAGGGGTCCCCCATGGGCTGCAGAATGTATTGTGCCACCCGTGGAAGCCCATGCAAAATGTATCTGGAGGCCTGCCATTGCAGCCTGTGTGAAAAGGTGCATGAACCTTTCACCACAGGTCACTACAGCAGGTCACTGTAAGTCACCCCTATGGTAGGCCCTCCTAGCCCAGAGGGCAGGGTGCAGGTCTCTGTGTGTGAGGGCATCCCTGCATGAGCGGAGGAGGTCCTGTGAGATCCAGTTCCATTGCACTGGACGTCGTAAGTGTGGGGAAGCCATTTTACCCGTGCACTGGACAGAGGTCAGTACCTGTGTCCAGCTACATAATGGTAACTTCGAACCTGGGCATATATGCTATCAAACATGTCAGAATTATACCCCAGTACTAATGCCAGTATTGGTTGTAGGATTCCATGCACTCTGGGTGCTCCTTAGAAGACTCCCTGTGTTGCTCCTACAAGTCTTCCAGGGTTTTCCAGGCAGCCTGTGCTGCTGCAGCCCCTCAGACAGGTTTCTGCCCTTCTGCTGCTTGACCTGCTCAGGCAGGGGAATGCAGAACAAAGGATTTCCTGTGGGAGAGAAAGGCAACACCCTCTCCTTTGGAAATAGGTGTTAAAAGGCTTGGCAGAGATAGCCTCCCCAAGCCACAGGTTTGCTTTGAAGGGCACATTTGGTGCCCTCCTTGCATAAACCGTTTTGCACCAGTCCAGGGACACCTGGTTGTTGCTCTGGCGCAAAACTTGGCAAAGGAAAGGGGAGTGACCACTCCTCTGTCCATCACCAAACAAGGGGTGGTGCCCAGAGCTCCTCCAGGTGGCCACTTGATTCTGCCATCTTGAAATCAAGATGAGCAGAGGCCCCGGGAAACATCTGAGTGGCTAGGTGAGGCAGGTGATGTCAGAGACCCCTCCTGATAGGTGGTCACCGTGCAAGGTGACCAAACTCCCTCTTAAGGCTTTTTAGGTACTCCTTTGAGGTGGTTACCCAGATTCGATGTGCAAGACTCCACCAGGACTCCTCTGCATCGTTTACTTCTGCTCCTGGCCACTGGAACCACAACTGGACTCTTCAGGAACCAACAAGACTGCAACTCTCAGATGACCTCACCTTGCAACATTGTTTCTCTGGCTCCTTCCAGAAAATGCAACATCTCCTCGGCTGTGCATCTTCTGGGGTGGGCAAGACTTCAGCTTCACCAAGAGGCAAGAAGGAATCTCCCTTGGAGTGAAGGAGTCACTCCCCTGCATCTGCAGGCACCTACCGCAGCGATATCTGGCTGTGTGGGTCTGATCTTCTCTGGAACTCTGTGGATCCTGCATCAGTGGTATTCTAGAGTGGTCCCCTTTGGCTTCTCTACGCATTGTCCTACTTGGGAGACGGTGAGCCCTTGCCTCTCTTTGCAGTACAGTATACCTGTGCACCGTGACTCTTGCAGCAACCAAGGCTTGTTGTCTCCTGCTCCAGGGGATCTTCAGACTCCAAGTAGCCCCAGCCTCCAGCACTTCATCCTGCCAAGGACAGTGTCCCCTATGCTGCTCCAGCGACTTTGGACCCTCTCCAGCTGTGCTGATTGGGCCTCACTGCAACTTACTATGCTTGCTACCAGTGGGTTGCCTGTGGGGGCTGCAACTGCTGACTCTCCCAACTGCTGAGGGTCAGCCCAGACTCCCCTCCAAGGGGCGAGTCCCCTGGACCTTGCTAGTCCTCTTCAGCCTTGCAACTCTTCTTTTGCCTCCTCCTGCATTTCTCAAGGCTTGTTGGTGGTTCTTGTAACCACTGACCATCTGCGACTCGAGGACCGACGTGGGACACCATCTGCACCATTCCAAGGACTCTTCTGCAGATCCTGGACTTCACAACTGGTCTTCTTCTTCTTCTTCCCCCTTTGACACGGATCTTCATCCACAGAAGGGTGGGTAGTGGCTCTTTCCCCTACTGGACACTCCATTGTGGATTGGAATCTGTCCCCTTCTTTTGTAGGTCCTCTTTTAACAAAATCCACCATTGGGTTCCCCTGGTCTGGCCCTGTTCTTGCACAATCCATTTTCTAAGACTTCTTGTTAGTCCTTTGAAAGACCAGGTACTTACTTCTGCTCTCCTGGTCGCTGAGGGTCACTAAGGTACTCACCTCTTCGGGTCCCGATTCGTCCCAGCTTCCTTCTAACTACTCCATACCCTTGGGTGGGGCACTTGACTTTGCTTTCTACTATTTTAGTATATGGTTTGACCTTCCCCAGGGCCCTTGCTATTTTCTACAATCAATTCTTGCCAGTGCTTGTTGTTTTCTATGCTAATTTCTGATTGCTATTGTGTGTCTATATAGTGTATACTCACCTCCGGTTGGGGAGACTGCCTATAAGTAATCTAGTGTAGTGTTACTGTAATAAAGTGCCTTTAGTTTTCTAACACTGTGTGGTTCCTTTCACGAGGGATAAGTTACTGTGTGACTATAATGGTATTGCATAACCTTTACATGTGTCCTAGATAGGTCTTGGCTGCTCATCCTCAGCTACATCTAAAGAACCCTGGCTTCCTAGACACTGTCCTCTTTCACAAATAGGGGTTGCCTGGACCTGATGTAAAGTGCCAACACCCTAGGTGTCCACCACACACCAGGCCAGCTTTCTACAGGTGTGTGTCCTGTGCATGTGCCCTATGATCCAAGCTGTACCTCAGTCATAAGGGTTGGCAGGTTGAAACTGGTCTAGGGATTGCTTGTGTTCCTGTCCAAAAGGAGACTGCATACTTTTTCAGGCTAGACTATTTCTATTGGTGCAGGACCAAGGCTGATTTGCATGTAGCTGGCCCCTATCTGTAGTGGTACATAGGGCAAAAGAAGCAGTGAACCAGTGGGTGAGAATAGTTCAGGCATTGTACTTGTGTCTTTTTTTTCTCAGTGGTTACAGTTGCTAACAGTCGTTGACTCTGCTGTGCCAGCTGTTCTCGTTGTTGTAATTCTTCCTGTTTTGGAAGCTATTGTTTTCCTGTTGTCCCTTCTGTGGCTACTATTGCCAGTGCCATTGTTTCTGCCTTTGCTGGAAACTGTTTTTGTCCCTACCATACTGGCAGCCATGCTCACTGTTGGATGCCTGCATTGGCCACTGCTGGTTTGACAGTTGTTGTTTTTGTCTCTAAGGTGGTAGCAGTTGTGGTTATGCTGTTGTCCCTGCTGAGGTTACAGCTATAGGTGCTGCTGTTATCCATTCTGTTGTTCCAGTTGTCATTGCTTTTCCTCTTGCTGGGCTGTCATGGCACCGGCTTTGGCGAAAGATGTTGTTGCTGCCCCTGGTTCCATGGTGGCAGCTGCTGTCTGTACCATATTTACAACTGTAGTCACAGGTGTGTTTCCTCCTATGGTTAAATCTGTGGTGAAAGTTGTTGTCACTGCTGTGGTTTTGCTGTGCTTAGTACTGTGATTGCTACTTTGTTGGTCTCTTTGGTCACAGTATGTGATGTTATGGTCTCTCCTGCGGTACAATCTGTTGTTGCTGCAGTTGCTGATTCTGGGGTGGTAACTCTGGTTGATGTTACATCTGTGGTGACTTCTCTGGTACCTGATGTGATGGCAACTTTGGTTTGGCTGTGGTACCTCATGTCATTATAGCTATTGTTGCTGCTGACGTTCCTGCTGTGATTCCAGCTGCCAAATACTTTCTTGTTGTTACTGAGTTTTCTGTTGTGGCAGCTGCTATTGCTGCTGTCGCCTTTGCTGTGCTCTCGGACAGCAGTGTGTATTCTGCTATTGTACCTGTTGTTGTCCCTTCTGCGGTTACAACTGTGGTCACTGATGTTTCTCCTCCCTTGTTGGCAGGTGGTGTTGCTGTTTTCCCCATCTAAGGTGGCAAATGTGTTCGCTGCTGCAGTCTTCTTCTCTAGACTTTCTCTTTTTTCTCAACTCCCCCTACCTTTCTACTGTCGCTCCACACACTGCTCTGTTTCCACTTTACATATGTATCTTGCCTCGATCTGTTCAACGCTTTCTTAGTGTCATCTCTCTTTACCTCATTTCTCTTTAGACTGCTGGAGTTACAGTAGTGATTGCTCATGTGGTCCATGTTGTTCTGGCAGCTGTTGCTCTCCCTGCCATGGTGACAGCTTTGGTTGCTATTCTAGTCCCTGCTGTTGTTGCTGCTGGGGCAGCAGCTGTGATCACTGTTGCCATGACAAGTATTTTTGCTGCTGTGATGATAGAATTGTTGAATGAACTGATGAGTAAACATTACTGTTGATTGATTAAAATCGGAACAATAAAATACTACTAATAAAGGAAATAAAATATAGAATCAAGAAGTTGTCCAACACAGAAACTAAAGTATTGGCTCCCCACTGACCTAAGTACATTGATGAAACATAATTTCTTACAGTTCAACATAAAATCGATACATTTCACAAAGAAACCTTCCTTTCTCGTTGTCACCATTAAAAACAAAAGTAGCAAAAGTACAGATTAGCATTTCTAGAAGTAAAGAATTAAAGCTATTTCATTATACCATGACGGACAAATTCAAGTGAAGTGCTTTAAGGTTTCAGGGCTGCGTTGATAAAAATAGGACAGCTTTATGGGCATATTCATAGGAGAAGTAGTAAAACTACTCTTGGACTTTTAAATCTGCTTCTGAGTGCAGTTTTACTACCTATTGGAATTCAACCTCCTCAGTGAAAAACATGGAAAGCTGTGCCTGGCGCAGGTTTCTATGTCCTTTTCTTAGGAAAACACGATTTTCTTGCTGGAAATGCATTACGCCTGCAGAGTACAGCACCATAGATGTTTTAAGGCATAGGCATAGCGGATAACTGCCCTGGACCCCCACTTTCCTAGGGGGCTTTGGTAAAGTGATCAGGACAATCAAAATACTCTCTCTCTCTCTAAACCTATCTTTAGCTCTCTGCTTTCCTCTACCTCTGGCTATCTCTCTACATATCTACTTCTTTCCTGATCTCACCTATGTGTTGCTTTATCATCCTTCAATCCCTTACTTCCTCACCCCTTTTACTTACTTCTCTGTCCACCCTCTTCTAATTACGCTTAGCTCCCCGTCTACCATGCTTCTCTAGCTCTCCTTTCTTTGTACTTAATCTTTCGTTATGTCATCTTTTTCTCTCTTCATCTTGTATCTTATCTCTCTCCCTCACCAATCACTAAATACCCACCCTTCTCTCTACTTAATTTCTGGTTGTCTCTCTGTGGCGACCTTATTCAACTCAAGCACCCACTTCTGTCTCATATCTCTTTCCTTACTTCTCTCACTTCGTCTACCTCACCATTCTCTTTTTACCTCTCTACATATCCAGGCACCTACCCTATCTCTCTTAATCACGTGTCCACCCCACTTCTTTCAGCACCTGTTCCTACCCATCCTTTCCTAAATCTACCTTTCTTGACGTCACCCCTTCTCTGCTACTCTCTACCCCTCCTTCTCTAACCCCTTTTCTCTTGTTCAACTTTCGCAGCCTCACTCCTATTTCTGCACACAGGTCTCTGTTTCCATCGTACCTCTGTATCTCACCTCAGACTACACCACCAGTCTCTCAGCATCATCTTTCTTCACCTCACCTCACCTCTCTCTCCATATCTGTACCTTATATCGGCATGCCTCTCACCAATCTCTCCACCTCAACACTCTCTATCCCTCCTCTCCCTACCTCATTTCCCCCTTTTCATCTCTCTTTAGACCACATCTCTCCCTGTGCATCTGCATAACCTGTCACCTCAGCTCTCCATTCCTGCTTTACATCGCCTCGCTTCACTTTTTACATTTGTTACCTGTATCCCACCTTTTGGTTTCTTTACTACCGGCTCTGTACTTCAACTCTTCCTTTCCGCGCTTCATCCTTCTATCCTTCATACCTCTCTTCTGTCTGCCCTCAACAACCTTGGCCTGACCGGCATTTCTATACCCTCTTCTGATTTTGTTGCTCTGTGTACTGCAGCACTCCGTCTGCCTTGCTTCTTTCTACACCTCTCTGACTACCTCACCCATTTACCTAGCTATACCTTTCTCTAACTCACCTCTCTTTTTACCCTTGCCCTAGTTGTACCGTCACCCCACTCCTCCCTACTTTGTCTTCTCTCTATTTCTGTCTTTCTGTACGTTTGTACCTCACTCTGAAGCCGTGCTCATTCCACACTTCGCTCTACCGACCTCTGTCCTTTCAGCTTCTCTGCGTCCCTTGCTGGCCATCTCACCTTTATGCCTCTCCATGCCTCCACCCCATCTCTGTCTCCTTTCTCCCTCTGCTTCACCTGTCTCACTTTCACATTCTCTTTACCACGCCATCTTATATTTCCTTCCCCTATCCCCAAGTTCTTGGGCAAGGCAAAACACAGGAAAACGCACTTTGAAGAGGAGCTAGGGAACATGCAAGAAGAGATAATTCGATTTCACTCTAGATTTATGAAAGTCACTAACACGTGCTTTTGATGTACCCCGTTGAAGCGAAAATGACAGTTGTGAGGGGGAATTTATGTATGATTACGAATGCCAGTCAACTAATGCCGACAGTGTAGCACCAAGTGCATATATCTTCATACTCAGTGCTTTAAATGGAAAAATAGAAGTCCAGGTACTCTGTCCCAGAGTACCTGCTTGTTTCCGAGAAGTGCCGGTACTCTCCAATTAAAAGTATTGCGTTTTTCTTGAGATATGCCGGTACTCTCCCTCTCAAAATAAAAAAGTGCCGGTACTCAGTACCGGAGAGTCCCGGCCCATTTAAAGCACTGCTGCACTTCTGCACTATACATCCACCAAATCACCCTTACGGAGCCTTTTCTACAGTGGAAGGAATGGACTGAATAGATACAGAAATTCATGTAAAATATTGTTTTTGCGAGAAAAACAAACTCTACATTGAATGACAAACGAAATGGCCTACTGAGCGGGGACCCCGAAGTGGCTTGTCCAGGGACCCAAAAATCCATAAGATGGCACTGAACACGGGAATGCATTTCCAAGTGCAAATGCACATTTTTTTAGTTTCTTTCCCTACAGGGGAACCCTACCCATACACCCCAGAAAACTTAGAGGTGATTCATTACCTTTGCCGTCCTGGATATGTTATTTGTACCAGCACTTGGCTAAAGGAAATATACTATCCTTTCCACTCTAGAAAAGGGAATGATAGTTAGTTCTGAATGCCTGCAAACATACTTGTTTGTGGACGTTTACTAACTTCAAAGGCTAAGAAAACCTTGAAACGCCCTGAATACCACCCCTGGAGTGGGAATCACAGGTGCGGAGATCTCTGCTCCCATAAAAGGCCTGACATCTGCCAGGCATGCCTTTTAAAATTCCTGGCCGATTTTACCTTTGTGAGTAGGCACCTAAGTGTTTATTTTCCTTGGCAACATTAGCTGATACAAGCCAACGAAAGGAATTGAATCCGTAAAATAATTTCCCATGTTGATCGCAAGAGAAGGAGTATAAATGTTGGAAATTGAGTTACTGGTTGAGGAGGGGTGAAACCCTACTCAAGCAGCAACCACAATTCGTGTCAGGGTGAAACACAGCAAACGCCAAATTAACCTTTGCTTAACTCTCTGGTAGCTTGGCACAAAGCAGTCAGGCTTAACTTAGAGGCAATGTGTAAAATATTTATGCACCTCTTTAAACAGTAATAAAGTAAAAGCACAACATAATAAAAATCCCACATTAATTTTGACATCAAAAAACTAAAAAGTCAATCAGTAAAAGCAGAGATATGCGGTTTTAAAGTACAAATAGTACCTAGAGGCACAAATCACCAACAGTGGTTATCGAGTCGCGCTGGACCTGGACAAAGTCACATGTTAAGTCCGACTGTGATGGAGCCAAGGCCAGACACAGGGGCCAAGATCGGTCTGCTGAACAAAGTACCTTTTTTTTTTTCAAATCGCTTTATTAGATTTAGTTCAATTGTGCAGTTAGTTGCAATAAAAGACAGTAACAGGGAAAAGCATTACAAAAACCAGAACATTTAAACTGTGCCGCAATGCCAATAGTACTTTACTAGGAGGGGGAACGGGGGTATTGATTTGTCTGAGGTATACGTGAATATGGTTCCGGGAAGAGGATAATGTATTAATCATCTGCATACTGTAAGCCACTTGATCCCTATTTATTGGTGCATGTGAGGCCGTTGAGTGCACTGTATTACTAGTTATGCGTGAGAAACAAGTTTACAAGTATCTTGTTACTATAGGCCCGATCCGTCACGATGCTCTGTTACTGTTAGTAGGTCCTCATCCTGAGGGTCCTGAGTACATAGCTAATCCAGGTGACATATTGTTTCCAGGATGGAAGTTAGATACACTGATGTGTTCCTAGGGGTCGTGTGTTGTTTTTTGCCTTTATATTTATAATAAAAGTGTCCCACACTTCGCAGCCACCTTGCGCCAAGCCTCTAGCCTGCAGTAGACGTAATGTCTGTGCCTCTACCTGGGACCACTGAAGTAAGTCCTGCAGCCATTTGATATGAGTTGGAGTATAGTGCACTTTCCAATGTGTGGCTATAAGGCGTTTGAATGTTATGAATGCAAGATCAATAAATCTGTGGAGATGTTTGTCGCCTTTAGCTCTTTGGCGTAAACCTAAGAGGCAGGACTCTGGGTAGGGTACTAGGGCACGGTTAGTTATATCGGCCGTAGAATCGACTAATTGTCGCCAGGCTGATAGCAAGGGTGGACAGTCCCATACAATGTGGTAAAAATTTGCTTCCGTTGCCGCACAACACGGGCATTCCGGTTCCGTCGTGGGAAACATGCGCTTAATTTGAGATGGGGAAAGATAGTAATTAGACTGTGTATACCGGAACCTAGGGTTACGCAAAACATTTTTAGATAGTGCTAATTCCCAGGACTTCTGTGAAAAAGGGGTGATGAGTACCTCATCCCAACAAACTCATGCAGACTTGATGTTCGGGCAAGCAGTAATGATCAAGGTGTTGGACATCACTTTTTTGGTTTCAGTTTTAGAGAGCATCAGTGGAGTATCTGAGATGTCTGTGGTTCCTCTTCTCCCTCATTCCAGGTGTCCTGTATTAGGCGTCTTAATGCACAATATGTAAAAATTCTCCAGCATGTAGGCCTTTAGTGTCCCTTAATTCGTCAGACATCAGTAGTGTGCCCTCTGAAAAATAGTCTCCCACCAGCTCAAGTTTTACCACCTGCCACATAGCCATGTTGTGATGTCCAAGTGTTTTAAAAAGCGAACAGGGAAGGGTAATTATTTGCGCCGCAAAGTAATATAATAGTTTAGGGAGAATTAGCATTTTGGCTATGGCCTTTCTGCCGATGGGTGATAGTGGGAATGAGCCCCAGAAGGAAAGTGAGCCTTGTATGCATCGAGTAGCACAATCAGTGTTGCCCTCCCTCAGGCCTTTATTTGTGTGATATACGTGTATCCTCAAATATTTAAAGGTGGTGTGGCACCATGATAGGTGATAACTCGGGAGGGTTGGCTGCACATCCAAGGGGATGGGTGCTAATAGAAATATACTAGACTTGGTCCAATTTACTCTCAGCCCTGTTATTGCAGCAAAGGAGTCTAGTAGGGACATAACCTCTGGTACTGAGGTTATGTGGTCATGTAAATATATATTAAGGCATCATCCGCGTTTAGGGATATGATGTGATGCATATTTATTTCTGGTATGCCCAAGAGCCGTGCATTCTGGTGCAGTTGGGCTACCAGGGGTTCCATCGCTAATGTGAACAGTGAAGGAGAAAGCGGGCATCCCCGTCTGGTGCCCCGGTGTATAGAGAATCTATCCGAGATAATTTGCCCTGTCTTAACTTGAGCTATCGGATTAGAGTACAAATTGTGGATCCAGGACATATAACCTGGTCCGAAGCCCATCCTGTGTAGGGTTTCTTTAAGAAAGTCTCAACTGAGGGTATAGAATGCTTTTTCAATATCTAGGGATATGACCACACTGTTGCGATTTGCCCCTGGGGTGCTGTGGAGGAGGCGTATCAGTCTCCTGATGTTCAGGAAAGTGCTCCGTCCTGGGATGAAACCGGACTGGTCCTCATGTATCAAGTGAGGAATTAAGGGGAGGAGTCTGTTAGCTAGTATTTTCCCCAGGATTTTACAATCTATGTTTAATAAGGAAAGCGGACAGTAAGAACGCACATCCAGGGGATCACGGCCAGGTTTAGGCAGAACTACTATGAGGGCCTTGCGCAGTGACTCCGGTAGTTGACCCGCTATGTGTGCGTCATTGAACATGGTAAGCATGGGTTGCAAAAGGTGGTTCGCATGTGCTGCATACTATTTGACGGTCAAGCCTTATTGCGTGCCATTTGAGTTAAGGTGGTGCGAACCTCCTCTAAACTGATGGAACTATCTCGTACACTTATTTGTTCTGGTTGTAGATGCGGTAAAGGGAGCGTGTCTAGAAAGGCGGACATTTTCCCGGGTATGGGTGCTGGGGTAGAAGCATACAATGATTGGTAGGATTGGTAGTAGGTGTGAAAGGCTGCGTTTATGGCCCCCTGTGTGTTAACTACTTCACCTGAGTCTAGTCTAATTGCTTCTATGGGGGATCACTGTGGCGTATCTCGAACCAGCCAGACGAGGAGGTGGCCCGATCTGTCATCCTCTGCATATTGTCTTCTCATGTAGTGCCTGTAGTCGTATCTACCTAGCCGAGCATCGACTTCCCTATAAGTGGTATGTATTTCATGGAGAATCTCAAGGTCAGCAGTCCGGTTGGCAACAACCACCTCTGTCTCTCGCATTTTAGCCTCCAGTGTGGTCACCTCGTAGAGCAATACCTGTCGAACACCCAGAGAGGCAGCCATGCAGTGGCCGCGTAACACTACTTCGTGTGCATCCCATTCAGTGGCACAGTGAGATGTTGAATTATTATTCTGTACAAAATATGTGGATATGCATTTGGTTAGTTCCTTATGAAAAGGGGATCTGATAATGTTTCTATCCGTAAGCACCAAGTCAGTATTTTTGATGGTCGGTCTGCCCCAACATAGAACCACCCTTAAGGGCAGTGATCCGACATGGTGCGAGCCAGATATGCAGAATTCTGTACTCTTTGTATATTGCCCGCTGGTGCCAACAGCAAATCTATCCTACTGTGCAGGTCGTGGACTGGGGAGTAAAAGGAGTATTCGTGCTCTGATGAATGCCCCTCCTGCCATAAATCTTATAGTCCACTATCTGACTGCCAGGCTGCGAACAGGTGGGAGGTATGTCTACTTGGTGTACTCGGCAGTGGAGGGTGGGTCTAGTACAATATCATGTACGCAATTAAAATCACCACCCCACAGACTGTTCCCAACTGGGTCCCGAAACAAACCGAGTGTCAGTGTGTTCAAGAAGCTCCCCTGATTGGCATTGGGTGCATATAATCCTACGAGTGTCAAAAGTGTCCCATTAAGTTGGCCTTCAGTTACAATGTACCGACCATTAGGATCTATGTGTGTTCGGTCCGCCTTTTAGGGTACTCCTGGTGCGGCCCATATTACCACACCCCGCGCAAAGGACAATGTCACAGTACCGAATACTTGCCCCTTCCAGCTGGAGCCAAGTTTCTCAAGGGCGGCTTCTGATACATGTGTTTCCTGGAGCATGGCTATATGTTTGTGATTTCGCTTCAAGTATGCATGTATACAATGTGTCTTGAATGGTGTTGCCATACCCCTTTCGTTCCACGTAACCACATTATAGCGTGTGATAAAAAATTGCGCTTGCATAGCCATATATGTACGTGATTCTGACATTGCACTAGTGTCTTATTGTCTTATTCACCGTCCCTTTGTCTGTACTAAAAAGGCTTGTTTGTTCCCTTCGTAATGTGGTGCCCCTACCCATATATCTTCCATCCCTCCTGACTCTCAACTTACTAGCAATGATTGGTGGCAATAGCAGGGGAGTGATAACAAACATAAGTCAGGACGGCAACAGGCCTGACGGAAAATCGAAACAACACTTTACGAACAACATTAAGCTAGGACTACGTAACCTGTAGTCAGGCATAAGGATAAACTGGTCCATATGGTATAGCTCGTGGGAGGTAGGTGCATCATGTGATTTGGCTCATGAGGATGTCAGGGTGAACTCCCAAGCCTCTCCACGCTTAATTGTGAAATCAAGTTCCCTCATGCGAGCCATAGTGCTCTCGTCGCAGACCAAAGGATAGCCACAGATAGGTATTGTGGATGATAAAATTGCAAAATGATTGTATAGCACAATCTATCTGTGGGGACCGGCGTTCCCAAAGGAGCTATTTCATTGCAGGCAATGTAGGGCTCCATGTGGTTTAGGGCCAGATGTAGGAAAGCTTTAGCGACTCGCAAACGGCGAAAAACGCCGTTTGCTAGTCGCTAAAGCCCATCTGGTATGTAGAAATGCATTTTGTGAGTCGGAACCAACTCGCAAAATGCATTTCAGAGTCGCAAATAGGAAGGGGTGTTCCCTTCCTATTTGCGAGTCGCACTGGTATGCAATTCCATTTGTGACCGCGAAAGCGGTCGCAAATGGACTCGCAGTTACCATCCACTTGAAGTGGATGGTAACCCAGGCGCAAACGGGACCCCTTCCCCTTTGTGTCTGGCCTAAAAATTTTTTTTTCAAAGCAGGCAGTGGTCCAATGGACCACTACCTGCCCTGAAAAATACCGAAACAAAAGGTTTTGGTTTATTTTTCAAAATGCAGCTCGTTTTCCTTTAAGGAAAACGGGTTGCACTTTGAAAAAAAAAAACTGCTTTATTTAAAAGCAGTCACGGCCATGGAGGTCTGCTGTTCCCAGCAGGCCTCCATGTCCGTGAGTGCCCTGAATCGTTATGGGGTCGCAAATTGCGACCCACCTCATTAATATTAATGAGGTGGGTCTTTGCGACCCCATAGCGACTCGCAGAAGGTGTCCTAGACACCTTTCTGCATCCCAAATTGCGACTTGCAATTTGTGAGTCGCAGTTACTCGCAAATTGCAAGTCGCAATTTGGGAAGTTGCTACATCTGGCCCTTAGTCTTTTCTCCCCTGAGGCTGAGCGGGTAGTCCATGATAATCACTGACACTTAACGAAGGGACATAGCCTCATAGGTCATCAGCTGAGTGAGGAGTGAGTGGTGGCCCATGGACGGATTCCTCAGAGTCATTGTGTTCTCCCCATTCAGGATCTGTGTCAAGGGACTCCTGAAGTGTTGCAAATGGGTTCGACGTGAACTGTGTGGCCTCAAGTAGTGCCCGGGACTGTTCCTCCTCAACCTGCGTCGGCGTAGGTTTAGCCCCCAAACCTGTTCGACGTTTGCGTTTCCTCTTGGGGGGTCAACCACTGCTCCGCTGTGCCCGCCTTGTGTGGTGGCTGGGCCAGGCCCTTGGCAGGAAGCCAGGTCCAAGTGTCCTCGGGTGATGTGAATATATGAATTTTTGCACCATCCTGCAAGTGCAATTTTGCTGGACAGAGTTGGGCATACTTGATGTTGTGTTCTCAGAGACACTGTATCGCCATAAAAAAGGAATTGCATTTTTTTTTTACTTCGGCTGTGAAATCGGGGAAGGCAGTAATATTTGCGTCTTCAAATTTCCATGGCCCATGTGTGCAGAAGAGTTGGAGCACGAGGTCTCTGTTACAATGATTATGAAGGCGAGCTATCAAAGTTCTTGGTCTTGGCCTGGTGGCGGCGGTCCGCCCGGCACTCTGTGGGCCTGCTCTATTGAGAAGAATTTCTGAACTTTATGCAGAAAGACTGATTCTGTAAGCCAATGTTCCAAAAACAGTTTGACATTGGGGCCTTCCACTCGTTCCTAAAATACCACCAAAGGATGTTGTTGCGCCGTGATCTCCCCTCCACATCTTCTGCTCTTTGCTGTAGTGAGGCCACCTCTGCACTCAGTTGTCTCATGTGATCCTGCAGTTCCTGAACTGATGGTCAAATTGCTGCTATAGCAGATTCCGTTTAGCCAACTCTTTCAGACAATTTGCGGTGGTCCGCACGAAGTAAGTTAACGTCTTGCGATACGGCATCAATATTGGTTTCCAGGGAAATTTTTGTGTCTAACATTGCTTGCAGAATTTTCTCAAATTGAGAGGTATGATTATGAAGGATTGCATCCATCTGTTGCAGGGCATAAGTTGTCCCCTCCTACGATGCGGTCAGAGTGGATGGAGTAGCCATCACCACAGTAGGCTGAACAAAGTACCTTTAACCATGGTTTGTTGCATGTTGCAAGATCCCACGTCGAGGATGCATCACACAGCGGAGGTTCCAAGGAGCTGCGAGGCTGCAATGTAGAGTCCTGCATTGTCATTGGGAATGCCATTGATGAGGGACTTGTGATGCAAAGTCCTGTGTCGCATATGCGTTGTCGTCGGGCAAAACATCGACAAGCGATTTGTGATTCGAAGGCCTGCAATGAGGATGCCTTGTACAGCAGCGCTTCTGATGAGGGTGCCGGTTGTGATGCAAAATCCGGCATCAGGAATGCATTGTGATACAGTGGATCCGTTGCGGCTGTGAGGAGATGCGTCACACTTTGTCACCAGAGCAGCAATGCTTGCAGAATAGCACAGCAGTTCTTATGAGTTTTCCACAGGTCCAGAGGTTTAAAGATGCTGGCCTGAGGGTGCAATGTGCATCACAAAATTTGCATATGGCTGGGTCCAAACTGGGATGACGTGGCAAGCAAAATAATGATGGATTAAACCCAGATCTGTGACTGTAGGTGAGTGTTTGAAAAGTTTCAACACTCCGTCCATCATTTTATTTTGGGTTTCCAATATGCATACCAGATGCCAGTTTGAAGGAGGAGGTGTTTGGAATTTCCTTCCTCCCTACCCTGATCTCAGCTTGTCTTGGGTCACAAAAGACTATACATCAAACCCTTTGTGAGTGTGCCTAGGCAGTGCCTTTGTGATGTGCAAGTATGGTAGGTGACAGCCCTTCCCCCCCATCAAGCCAGAGATGACTCACCCTTTCAGTACTTATTGCCCTTTGCCTCAGTGTCTGGAAGCAATACTCAAAGACCAGTTGCCTGCTACACCTAGTCATGTGACCCAGGATACAGGCTATAGACACCAAATGGTTAAGGCAATAAAATGGAAACTTTCTAAAAGCTGCATCCTCATAATTGTGACTTAAAATCTGCCTTTCCATCAAAGATGAGTTTAAATTACAAATATTTAGACACCAAGTTCGATTTTCCTAGCTACTCCCAATTGAAAGTTATTACTTATTATATGTGTGAGGATTTGGATGTGATATATGATATGGGTGGGAGGCCTAATTATGCAGTACACTCACAAATACCTTATGGGTCCAGTCAATTACGTTTTCTTAACCTTAAGCTCAGCTTTGATTAACTATGGTTGCAAGCAGTAAGGCTTAGCAAAGGAACAATGTGTGAAGCATTTAACAGCACCAAACAACAGACTAAGAAAGTTACCCAACACGAAAGAAACAAGACTGAAATTTAGGAAAATAGATTCAAATTTTATGTAACTTTAGAGACCTCAGCCATCATAATCCACTAGAGGGTTCCTGAAAATACAGATTTTAGAAGTAATAAATAACTTTTATATCAACCACAAACAACCATTGGCCAGCAAAAAGTTTGGAAACCTTTGAAAAGTTTGTAAAAGTTAGTTTGACAACTCAGGCCCAAGTTGGGCAACCAAGTCCAGCAGGAAAGGGGGTCAGGATGGACAACTTGGACAGTTACCTGTCCACCAGAGTGCTTTTAAGGTAATATCCAAACTTTACAAGATGATGCCATAAACATCAATGCAGTGGTCCTAATGTTGAGGAATGAAGGCAAAAAGATGCTCAAAGGAAGCTCAGGTTGTGGTGCGGTCAACGTGGTGCCTTTGTGATGATTACTTGGTCCACGGGTGAAGTGGGGTGAACTTGGCCACAGAGGTCGGGGTCCCGCAAAGTCATCTGTGTTGCAGTAGCCGGCCAGCTGGTGCTGGACTACTGGTCAATCTGCACCACATTTGGAGTGGAATCCATTGGTGGGAGCTAGTGTTCCCTGGGTATGACAAATCCGGTCCTGCATAGCACTCCCGGGGTCAGTAGACATGGGCGCTGGTTTTGACTATCTTGAATTTGTCCTCTTGGGTGCCCGGTGGCTGGTAGCGGCAAAATGTCTGCAGTGGCTACAGACTTTGCGACTTGGGCAGCTTCAGCTTTTTTGTCCCGGGACCTGGTTCCAGGAGATCAGCCGATTGACCCTTGGAATCACTACTGTTGTTTGATGTCGGCAATCAACTTTTCCCTAAGCCAGGAGCTGTAGGCACAGCCCCATCTTCGCTAGCCCAAAGTACAGCAGGTACACTCCTTCCAAATGTGCAGCTTGTCTGTGCAGGTTCAAGGGCAGTCCTCCTTTGGTTCTCTCACCGATTCCAGTGTGATCTGAGGGCCAGGGTGCCACATTTATCCCAGGAACGTGCCCTGAGGCGACCACGTGGTCATTAGCCAATGGGCTACTTGGAACCCTCCTACCTAGTGATAAAGTTCCTGTGATGTGTGTCATCTGGCTATCCCAGAATGCCACATTTGTGCCCCTTTCAAGATGGCACAACCCTTCCTCGTTGACAGGAGCTTCGTAGCCCACACTATAGACATGGCTACCTAAGCTCCACCCCCTGTTTCTGTTCTCGTTCATTGGACGTTGCGCCATTCAAAGATGGCCACCTAGTTTATGCAGAGCTGCATTTACGGAGTGTTTACAAAGGTGTCCCTTTTCCCTGTTGTTTGCTCTGTTGTTCTTTAGTAGTGGTAGCAGATTACGGAGTTATCAATGACAGTGGAAGTCTGTGAAGTTAGGCTGCGTGTCTCTTGTCCATCTTCCTGAAATAGTGATGGACCGCCGCGTCCTCTAGGTATTCTCCATGGTTCCGTGATGGCAGACGAGAACGTAGAGCTACTGGAGGAAGATGACGAGAAGGAGGAGGAAGCATACCAGCCTCCGGCACAGGAGGTCCGGTGCTCAGTCCCTGCAAAGCATAGTGGCCACGTTGCAGTGACAGACAGACAGCACGTTTGTGTGGGGAGGATATAAGGTGAACTTTCTTAGAACATGTCAGTACCCACACAGAATCCTTTAGCGGTACATTGCTAGAATAAAACCTTGATTATATAGGGAGGCATACAATTCAACACTTCAGCTAGGGGGTAGTTTAGGTATTGTGAACAGGCGTAAATATTTGCAGGGACAGCCCAGGGTTTTAGGTCAAGCACGCAAGCACTTCTGAACTGTTGTAAGCATTGTGGACTTTTAACCACTTCCATCACTTTCATTCGTTCATGGGCTTGCCTTTCAAAAATCCCTTGCTATCACAATTGCTGGTATGTTTTATGTGAGCAAACTACTTTTTTCTTCTGTCTTTCTCCTTTGCGCACATTACATAGTGGCCATGGCACTTTGAATTGGCTCGCACTGCCGTCCCCAGCACCTCCCGCCCATCCCTCAGTTTCTTGTTCATTTCTGCTGTCCCCACTAGCCCTCCCACATCGTTCTTGTTATTTAACTTCGGTCACAAGTCGACATCTTTAAATGCCAACATTTCCTTGCCATTGTACTCAGTCCAGCAGCAAATAAGTTTCAAAGACTTTATTAAAAAAGTCTTGATGATATTAGATTTCCTAAAGTGTAAGTTTGTTAATATTTGCATTATATTCATTTGAATGTTGCATTTGAAGAAACACTAATTTTAGGGTTGACCAATTTATGTGGCAAGAAAAGCCCAGTTATGAATTTACAGCGCCAATTGCTCTGACTCAAGAAAATGCGGGACCCATTGCATTGGAAATGATTGCCTTACATACAACCCTCATCCACTCTAATAGTGACATGCTTCATCATCAGGTTCTCTAAGTCAATTTGATAGTGGACCTGTTAGTGTGCTAAAGGCAATCAACACCTGTGTTCTCAAATGTTGCCTGAGAGCGTTAACTTCACATTTAAAATTCACTGTTGATGCCACAGAATACCACTGTAGTCTTACCTGAAGCACTTTCAAAGACTTAAGTAAAAGTTCTGACCAAGGGTTGCCAAAACTAACAGTTTTTCTAATTCCTGCTAAACAACATATTTCAATGAGCTTTCATTTTCAAATTGAAGGCAGGCACTGTAACAGGAAATGCAATTGCATCATTAAGTTAAACTGAAGCTGACATTGGGAAATAAAATGAAGACGGTGAAGGAATATTGGAAAGGCATTACACTGGAATGTATTGTACCAACAAGGTAGTTTACCTGGAAAGCATAAGTGCTTATAAGCATTAAAAGCCATTACAATGATTATATTTCCTTACAAATGGCACAACAGTTTGAGCTTTTAGTTCCTGTTATTAACGATTTAGGGCATGAAAGATGGAATTAGGTTAGGTTTCACTGAGCCTTATGTCTGCCACTTGCCTCCATCCACACACCAGGTATTTGGAAGATCTTTCATTGATGAAATCCCCTTCCATTTCTGCAGATACCACAACCAAAAACAATGACAGCAGAATTCAAAACTTTCAGTGAACACTGAAGACCATTGGCAAAGTAGTCAAGGATGATGGTGTTACAGGCATACTGTACAAAGGAGAAAGACTAACTTCCCAACTTGTTGGGGATATCTGAGTGGAAGAAATTGTATTAATATTTGGTGTGGGTGACTACCCACCTCAAGGAATAGTCACAGCCCTTATCAAGGCAAACCTACAAAGTCACTGAATTAATCTGGATTCATCCTCCTCGTAGCTATGGCACAGAGAGGACACGCTTAGGTTTGGGCAATGTGTACAGTATTTATACAGTACCAAAAAAAGTCAACATACAAAGCAATAAACATCTCTCACTGAATTAGAAAAATAGAGTAAAATGTAATAAACACAATGACAAAAATATGAGGGAAAGGGAAATATGTATTTTAAAATCTTTGAAGTAGAAATAGAGCCAAAAAGCACACAGTGCCAGGGTTAGCAAGTGGCTGTGGTAAACCCGGACCTAGGTGCAATTTGAGCCTTAGCACGATGGAGCATGGGTCAGATACACAAGTCAGGTTCATCCTGGTCAAAGATCTTACTTTCTTAGTCCTTTAAGTCTCAGTCAAATGCTGGAGTATACTTCTGAGTCCTCCAAGACCTCAGGGAAGGCACTTAGAAACTCATGATGTCAGGCAGAGGAAATGCGTGGTCCATTACAGGTTCATTTGCCACTGGTCAGTTGGGTACTCTCGGAAAAAGGTTTATTGCAGCTTTTGTCCCTGTGACCACACATTAGGTCAGCCAGCTGACCCTTGAATTCCACTTCTTTGGTCTGGGTACAAGAGAGCAGATGCAGACCTTCAAGGTTCCTCTTAAGTCATAAACAGCAGTTCCGGTCCTCTTCTGACTGAACATGTTCTGAAGAGAGTGCCTGTGGATGCCACATCTATGCCTGGCACTAGCAAATTAGTGGAGGTATCTCCTAGGCCCTCCTTAGCCAAAAGTGTGAACATCTGAGGCTCTGAACTACCTGTGTTTGCAGTCGTTCATTGTTTGCCTTACTGCAAAAGGCCAAAAATATAATGTACCAGGGCATTTTCAGACAACAAATTTCATCGGCCTCACTAAACATGGCTTTCTGAAGTTGGAGGTTTTCGTGGGAAGTGTACTATGGTATTCCTAGTGTCCCCCCTCATCTAACACTAAAATCCAGTTTCAAGTACCCACAACAAACCCAGAGTCAGACGTCTGATAGGACAGAAGCAGGTCCTTCAGCAGTCATTCAATGGCTTCACAAACGTTTTAACATCCTGTTCTTTCTCTTTAAAATGTGCCCCAACAGACCTGTCAAACAGTATTTGACAGTGTGGTGTCCGGGATGCCCACAGCCCCCACTCTGAATATTCTGTATAGTTCAGAGGAGTCCTCTTCGGAGACTTTTTCACACCTATTCAAGGCTAATCACTAGCTGGGCTACTGCTGGAGAGGTGATGCAAATTAGTCTCCAAGAGCTTTAGGCTAGGAAAGGTAGGTTTTTAAAAGTTACTTTTCCTTATACCTGTTAAAAAAATCGAATTCAAATTTTCCCATTGCATTTTTAATAACTATTAAAAATAGTGGTTTATTTTTTGTATCTGGTCCCTTTTTTGAGCCATGGTATTAGTATTTATTCACACTTCCTATTTTTTCCTGTGGGTAAGTTATCCCTCCTACAGTAAACATAGCTTTTGGGGGGCAGTCACTGTAAGGACATGATAACAGTAACTTTCTACTTGCCTCACTTTTAAATACCATGCATCCTACCAAGTGGGCTGCAGGTCCTACACAGGGATGAATTTATATATATTGAAAACAAAGGTGTTCTCCCATCATAAAGGATTATTTTGACAAGTCATACTGTGACGTTTACAAAGCAGGAAATATGCTACACAGGGTAGGCCTAGTCATGTTTACCTTGTCACAACAGTGGATGGCACATTAGGCACCGCAATCCATTAGTGGCATTTAACTTCCAGGCCCTTGGTGAATTTTCCACACCATATACTAAGGACCTATGGACAAGTTAAATGTGCTAATTAGGAATAAGCCAATTCAACCATGTTTAACAGGGGAGCACAGGCAGTCTACTCCTGAATAGCAGGAGTATAGTGCACTGCGTTCTAAAGCCAGCAAACATATAGGGTATGGCAAAAGGTGAAATATCTGGGGTGACGGATTTCTCCACTCTGAGCATGAAAGATTAAAACACCCATTTTAAATGCATATTAATAAAATAACGGGTGGCAGAATACACCCCTGCTTCATGCAACTGTTGTGGTAAATCTTGCCAGTGAGGTGCAGATCCAGGTCTAGTTTGCTTTAGACCAGATGTCTGTCCTATTTTTCATTATGCAAGTGTTAAATTGTCTTCATGTTATGAGGCAGATACCTCCAACCATGTAATGTTTGATCTTTGTGATCAAAGGCAATCTGATAATTAATAAAGCAGGCAAATACCCTCATCTTTTTGTGATAAACAGTTCTGCTTACCACTAGAGCAAAAGCTGAAATGTTTGTAGTATTCTCCTGTGATTTGAAGCTAGTTTGATACAGGGGACGTTTATGGCAAGCACCATCAGACCGTCAGTCTTTCAGCCATTATTAATCTACCTGTAGTGTTTTAAGTCATCACTGGATCCCTATTACCTTCTGTCCTTTTTGAATGCTACATTTGACATCTTGTCCTCATAGAGTTGCATAATATCCAAAACATGTTTCCCTTCTGGGTCAGAATTGACACTTTGGGACCCATAGCAGAAAAATGGTTAACAAAACACCATCATCTTTTAGTATCACCTTCTTTGACACTATCAGTAACCACTGTCTATAAAGATGGACTCTTTGTTGTTCCAAATTGATCGCATGTAATTTGATTTTATCTAGTTTGAATCTTCTATGATTTTGGAAGGGCGCTAACATGTATTAGTTATCTGTTTAAAATTCTCCTTTCTCTCTATGCTCCTTTCCAAATTCACGTTTTTTACCAATGAAGCTACTAAATAGAAAACAAGGGAGGAAGTAAACATCCTCAAATCATCAAATCATCTTTTCCCACACTGAGAAAGGATTGGAAGGCAAGGTGAAGCTCTTTAACATCCGTGTCTTCCATTTCCGAACTCTTGCCCCAGAATCTGTACCACATAAGATACTTGTTAGCCCCATAAGATACTTGTTAGCCCCACCATATCCTCCGTATCCCCACAGTGTGCTATCCCCTTCCAAATTGGGCCCAGAAGAATTGTGCTGCGTGATTACTTTTGAGTCTCTGAACAATTTTAAAATGGGAAACAAGATGAAAGGCAAGTAGCTCCAACCTCCACATTCGAGGAAAGGATTTCAGCAAATTCCTGCATGAGGGCCTTTTGGTACTTTAAGGCATTCACAACAATGCTGCCTTTTCTGATTAAAATAGCGGCAAGCCCAGATCCAGTCACTCTCCCTTCACGAGGTGCTTCTTGATGTTACTTTCAAGACTAGTATTGATTGTCCTGAACCACCACTGGAGCAATTAATTTTCAGGCCACTCTTCTGAAAGCCTAAGTGGGAAGACACATCTAAGACATTTGTGATGCTTGCCTGCTATCCTCACCCCAACCTTTTCCGCTGCATCCTGGGTGGTCAGATGTCAGGGAATGGGGTTCTTCGGGCACCTTGACCATGTTAATACCCTTTGTGGAAAATGTCTTTTGTCTTTCAGATACTGGATAACCACATCTTGGGTTTTTCATGTTACTTTCGTGACTTCAGCTCTGTTAATATTCTCAAGCACCTTGACCTGCACTGATTCTGTATCTGTAGATTTCAAATGTGATAAAGCAGGGTGTTATTTGAGTACAAGACCTAGGTTGTCCCTACTACGAATATCTTGGGAAGAATAGATGGGAGCCATACAGCTCTTTCTTTTGCTAACTTTAGATTCCCTGTTGGAAAATGGGTTATTGGCAAGGGCAGGTAGGTACCTACACCTAGCAATAGGCCACTAACCTCCACTAAGGTCCAGTTAGGTCTCAGTAAATTATCCCCAGATCAACCCTTGGTAGCTTGGCAACGAGCGTCAAGGCTTAACTTAGGAGACAGAGTGTAAAGCATTCAAATATCACAAAACAGTATTTAAATAAAACACAGGAAACAGTTTAAAAATCCAGAACCAATTTATAATAATAGATTATATTTTTATCTTTAAAATGACACCAAAACGAATACAATCGGATAAGGGGAACCGGAGGTATGAATTTTTAAAGAATGATTATTTTTTTAGCGCCTAGAAACAAAAAGCGCCAATCGGGTCATCTGGTTGCACCTCGACCGGGGCAAAGTCAAAGTTTAAGGCCGACCGCGATGGAGCCCTGCTCGGCTACAGGCCGCGGGAGGCCTCGGTTAAAAGTTTACTTTCACACTTAGTCTTTTTTTCGAAGATTTTCTTCAGCGGGACGAACCTGCCAGTCCAATTCGACCTCCTGGAGCCCTTCTCCAGATACGCAATGCTGGAATCCTCGGTGGAGATTTTTACCTTTGGACGTAGTCGTTTTTTCGAGGTGAAAATCCTTCGACCGGGGTAAACCTGGATCTTGATCCGACGTCCATGGAGCCCTCCTCGGATACGCTGGCTGGGAGGTCCCGGTCAACTTTTTACCTTCGGACTTAGTCTCTTTTTCGGAGATTTTTCTTTACCGGGATGAACCAGCAAATCAGGCCGGGTCGCGGTTGAGGCAAGCCGGCTAGAGTTGCCGCGGCGGGTCGGTCCCTCTATGGAGCTTTTTTTTCAAAAGTTGTCCAAACTTCTCCAAACTTCTGGGGCTTCTCCCAGATGTCCTTTTAAGGTTCTTTTGGGGTCCACAGCTCACCCCAAGGGTCCAGAAATTCTGAGATGGTCCTTGGGGGGGTGCGGACTACAACTCCCAGAATGCACCTGGCGCAAACTCCTTTTTGGCCACTGGACAGTGGTCAGCTGGTCGCTTTCTTCAGGAGTTGGTGCAGGGGACTCTGGATAGCAATTTTTCACCTGTAGCAAACAAGGAGTCCCTCCTTGAACCAGTTGAAGCCAGGCAAAGTCCTTCTTGTGGTGAAGCCCAAGTGTGCAGCTGGTGCAGTCCTTCTGAGTGCAAGTTCCAGGTGCAGGCCAGGGGTCCAGCAGGGCAGTCCTTCTTCTCCTTTGGTTCTTCCTTGTTGGAATCTGATGGGGATCTGAGGTGTGGGTGCAGGTCTGCCAGTTTTATCCTTGCACCTGGGTGAAAAGCAGGGGGGTCCTGGTTCTCCAATCAGGTGCAGGGTCCTTCCCCCTGTGGTGACCACTTCCTGGGAAGTGTGGCAAAAATCAATCCCAGGAGGCAACATTCTCTAAAAATCCATCATGGCTGAATCTGATTTTTGGAGGTTACATCTGGCTGAGCCCACCCACTGGTGTGGCTAAAAATCATAAACACCCCCCTCTCCTGCCCTCTCCTAATCTAATCAAGGGGGCACCCAGTTGTCTGGGGTTGCAGGATGTGGGGGTGTTGCTGGTTGCTCCAAATGTCCTTCTCTGCCTTTGAAGACCAGTTTGGCAGCCCTCCACCTTCCTGCCTCACTATCTGCTGAGGGGAGACTCCTTCCCACAGGCACATTCCTTTGTGTGAAGCCAGGCCACTTCACACCTCATCAAGGCAGCTTGGCCAAGCTGATAGAGGCTGGCCAATCAGTGCACAGCAGCAAAAACAATGAGGGGCTGAAATGGGCAACGTTTCAGGTAAAGTTTAAAACTCTTTACCTGAACAAGTTATATTAAATCCAACAACTGGAAGTTGTGGGATTTATTACAACAATTAATTTGATACCAAATTCTTGGTATGCATCATTTAAGGAGACTTTAAAAATTAAAATAAAGTCTCCCCATTGTAGCCTATGAAGGCCATTTACTACAATGAGGAAAAAACGAATTTGGCTGTTTTTACCTCACCAGGGCTTATAAAACTATTTTTATAAAGTCCCTGCTTATAGTTACATGGCACCCAGCCTTAGGGGCACATAGGGCACACCTTAGGGGTGACTTATATGTAAAAATAAGGTAGTTTAAGACTTTGGAACTACTTTTAATTCCAAAGTCGAATTTGCATATAACTTTAATTTAAAAGCAGCCAGCAAGGCAGGCCTGCCTTTAAAATTACACTGGGCACCTCAGCAGTGCACCTATGGGTTCACTACCTATGCTGTGGTCCCTAAACCTACATGCCCTACCATATACTAGGAACTTGCCCTGGGACTGGTAAGCAGTACCCAGGGCACAGCCAAGAGTCAGTAACCACCAGTACCTGTCCAAAAAGTGTGGGGGTGACCAGGGCAAAAAGGAGGACTTTCCTACATTCCCACTAAGGGTATGGAGTTAAAACCGAAGGAGTTGGAAGACCCATTCCCGGATGTATTCCAAAGAACCACAAAGGCCCTTTCTGTCTCACAAACCATTGCAACATAGAGTGGGGAAGCCGAAACGAAAGGCAGAGCACAGGGCTTTAGTCTGAATTTAATTGTCCAATTTATAGCGCTTATATCAATGCCCAAATATCCCGTGGAGCTTGGAGGACAAGGGTAGTCCATAGTAGATGTAGATTCTCTCTGGCACTAAATATTCCTCGGGTGTCTCCAACCTCTTTTGCTATGTTCTATGAAAATCATCCTGAGCTACTAATATGATTGGTATAATAATCTAAGCTCCACCCCATCTTTCATCTCTTCACCGGATTGAGTGCTCCAGCAAGTCCGGCGTTGGACTAACTGGCAGAAGCTCAGTTTAAAACTCAAAGTTTATCTGGCAGCAGCAAAGGGTAGTCCCTCTTTTGTTACAGTGGTGGTTGCCACTGTGGCCCCTGCTGTGTGTCTGCTGTGTACCTGTCCTAGTAATGGCTCCTGATACTACAGCGGTGCCTGCTCTGAAAACAGTAGTGGTGGCTTTGTCGTCACAGCTGTGATCCCTACTGTGCTTGCAGCTGTTGTTGAGGTGGTTTCAACTGTTGTTGCTGCTGTTGTTACTTTTTGGTTGTGGCAATGGTTTCTTCTGTTGTGGAAAGTGTTGTGGTTCCTCTTGTTGATGCTGTGGTCCCTGCTGTAATTAAAGCTGTTGTGGATGCTGTGGTACCTCTGTGGTCACTGTTTGGATCCCTGCCACAGTGGCAGTTTGGTCATTACCTGCATTCCTGCTTTAACATTGCAACTATGGTCACTGTTGTGGTTCCGGCTGCCCTTGCAGCTGTTGTTGCTGCTATGGTGGTGACTGTTCTGGCAGCTGTGGTGGCTCCTTTGGTTGCAGATGTTTTTGCTACTTTCGTCTCTTCTGTCATGGCATCTGTGATTCTTGCAGTGTTGGAAACTATTCTTACTGTTGTCTGTTCTAAGGGTAAAGCTGTGGTCACTGTTTTGCCTCGCTTGATGACCACGGTTGTTGCAATTTCTGTCAAGGTAGCATATGCGATCGCTGCTGTAGCCTGTTGGGTGGTTACTGCTCTTGTCCCTGAAGTACTGAAAACTGCTGATGCTGTTGCTGTCCTACTGTTGCAGTAGTTTTGGTCGCTGCTATAATGATATTTGAGGACCCTCCTGTGGAAGTGGATATCATTGTTTATGAAGTTCCTCCTGTGTGTGTGCACCAACCTCCCAGGGAGTAGCATTTGTGTCAGGGAAACCCCGTACTGCAATCGCAGAGAGGGATTACTTTATGTTTCGTCAAATAAACACCCTGTATTCTGTTTTGTACTACTGTTGGCCTCTTGCAGACGGCCAATGCTGCCTCAAGCCAGACCAAAAGTAATCTAGGCAGCCACTTACACATTGACAAGCAGAAGATAGGAGCAATGCTCTGAAGTGTGGTTGGTGTCTGCTTTGGAATCTGCAGTAGTTGGTGTGTTTAGTGAAATGTACCAGGGAAAGGGGTAAGGAGAGCAGTCACTGGAAAAAGAGTGATTGTGGGAGAGAGATATACAGAGTGTGGTTTACAGATGTTGTATCACCTCATGCAGGTGATCCAGTTGTCTGATTTCAAGCATTTCATTTTGGAAAGTAGGAAGAGGTTTGTGTTATAGTCAGTAGTGAGTAGCTGTAAGGAAGTACGAGGCCAGGAGTCAAACTTCTTATGTGAATGTGAAGTGTCCATTGAGGTGGTCAAGCCTTTCTGTGGATTGTCAGTGCGCTGTTGCTTTTGTATATCTGGATTAGACCTACAATTAGGTTGACAGAGGAAGGCTGTATAGAGAGATTGTAGTGGTTACCGGAAGGGCCGTGGGTTTGGTTCTTGTCACTTTTTCGTTCTTTGTAAGTGTAGAGTATGTTTGGTCCAGGTTAAGGGGATCAACTACAGTGATTAGTGCTTGTCTCTGGTTTCATACTTGAGGGGTGCCTGGTTGATAATGGGAAATTGGCGCACTACAAAAGTGTGTGCAATAGGTGTGTGCTGTAGTCAGTGGAATAGGTCTGATAACCGTGTTCGTATAACTAGCAACGATAGAAGCTTTTAAGCACTTCAGGCTTTCAGATGAAGGTATGAAAAATATCTGATTGAATCACAACCTTAGATGCTGTTGAATGGTTCACATCTTTGGCTATGGTGTTCTGAGATTGTGAGCACTTCTCTTACGAGATTTTTGTGGTCTTTGTGATCATAAAGATAAATCATACCGTATTGGCCACGGAGGTATGTCTTTAGTAAAAAAAAAAAAAAGACAAAAATAAGACTAGTTTAGGTTTAATGCATTTGTGAAGCCTGGGGCTACGGTATTTGTCACTGTATGTTTGGGTTGATTGTCAGGGTTTGGTGTTTATGCTATATTGATAGCAGTTTTGGATAGGCCAGAGGTGACTAGGATCATTGATATGCTGTTATGTGAATCCTGGAGTTAGTTCTGCTACGAAGCTCTCTTTCTCTTAGAGTCTGTAGCCATGGTATGATCACAGGAAACACATGTAGGGTGTTGTAATTGAGAGGCAGATGCAGTTTGGGACAGCCACAGCATGCAACTGTGGGAACATCAATCAGCACAGAGGGAAGATGCAGTAGTAAGATTTCTCAGTATGTGTAAAGTTGTGTATCATTATGAAATCACATTTGCTTCACATTGAGGTTCAAAATCACCCTTGGTGCGACATTAGCAGATTCTTGGAAAAGGTTTAGGAACATAGTTCACATTAATATACAAAATCATCATTGGTACAAAGTAAGCAGGAGTATGGTATCACACGTAAGAGCAAAATCATATTTAGATGCGAAATCAGCAAGAGAGTATACTGCATTTAGGTGCAACATCATGTTGAGGTTCAACATCATCCTTGGTCTATCATCAGCTGGAGTGTATAATTCCCTTTAGGACCACAAATTACATTTATGTGCACAATCATGCTAGGTGGCTCTGGCAATAAATAAAACGTTTTGAAATTATTGGATAAGCAAACCAACACATCCTTAACTTACTCCTGTTCGAAAGCTCTTTCAAACTTTCTTTGGTGACCCTGTGCTTTATTTTATATTAATCAAATCTCTACTATTCAAGGGAATATTCCAGCAGAATTTCTGGGCTTACTAGGTCATGAACTGACCTCTTCTTCGCTACATCAGACTTTTCCCACTAGGTGCTACAGTGCAAGTCAATACACTTTTGATCCTTTTACTCAGTCTCTGTTTGCACCAACTGGTATCCAGAATTTAACTCTTTGACAGTCACTCTCTTGATGGCTTGAGAGTTGGCTTCCAACTGGGGCGAAGCATTGTGGTAGTTTTTGTGGCGCCTATTGATGATCTTTGCTGGCTCCCTACTCTAACAGTGTCAAATCTCTTATTTTGTTTTCAGCAACATTAGACACTGTTGACAACTGCCTCTTGTGCTGAAACTCTTGGAGACAGGTCTAGTCTGACACTTAACAATCTGTTTTTTTCTTTTGAAAGGATAGAACTGAATAAGTTAACCACAGCTCTGTAGACTGTGGCGTTGCTCAAGGCTCATCGATGTTACTGTACAGCCTCAGCCTCTGTGTAAAAATTATGACCTCCCTCATTTGATCGCTTGGCATTCAATTTTATTCATAGGCAGATGATACCCAGCTGAGATTTTGTCTGAGCAGCACTTCCATCACATATATCTTACTGTATTGTTGTTTACTGGAGGCTAAGAAAAGGATGTGGAGAAGTTGGCCTAAACAGTGCAGATAAGATGGAGGTTCTAGTGGTTGGTGACAGCCCAGACCTTTGGAGCACCACACACTGACCCTCAGAGTTAAGGCCATGCCTCACACCTTTACCTGCCGTAAAATGTTTAGGAGTCACAGTTAATTCAAAACTGAACTTCCATGCCTAAATTGTAACTTTCATAAGTTATCAAAGATCCTTTCCTCCCTCACAACCTAAGGTCATTTTTCCTTTGTCTCTGCTCTTATAGGTTCTTTGCCACAGTACCCTGTCAGTTTACCTTACCGTAAATACATATTTTTCTCAACTAGTTCGGTGTATTCAAATAAATCCAGGCAACTAGAATGATTACTTCTGACTCTTGTTTTAGTATAGGCTTCTCCAATTAGTAACTTGTGAGCTACTGGTAGCTCTCCAGCTACTTGCAAGTAGATCTCCTCTGTACAGCCCAGCCTGCTAAATTAAAAGGTCTTTCCTGGTTGAATTACTCTATGTAAGCTAAAATTGAAAGGTGTTTATATGAAACGAAAAAGTGTGTAATTTCAGAACTCACAAGCTAAAGTTTGGCGAAAATGTTTAATTTCCAAAATATATTCAAAGCTTATATTTGAAAATTATGTTCTTTGGTGATCACTACTAGGGATCTTGCATATTGTGACCACTAACGTAATCTTGTCTGATATTGTTACTATCACCATACTAATATTAGTGGCTCTGAATAATTTTCAGTGAGTATAAGTAGCTGTTAGTACAGAGAACGTTGGAGACCCATGTTTTAGTAGGGCTACAGCTATATTCTGCCAACTTCACTTGCACCTGCTGAATTCCAGACTCAGCCTAGTGCAAAGATGTGTGTTTGGCAATGCTTCCTTCTTCTCACGTCAGCACATTTGAGCCAGTGTTCCCACCATGTCCCTGCTTTCCTCCAGTTTAGACCTGTTAAAGGTTCCTCTGGCACATAAATCCAAAATTATAAGACTTTACTTTTTATATCTTTTTTCATGTTTCTGGATCACACTACCCATGAATATTAAAACCGGCTCATCACATTTTCTTTACAGAAAAATAGAAGAACATATATTTAACCTTTCAAGAATGTACTCTGTTGTGGACTAGTTTTTCTCCCTCCCATGACATAATGCATGAGGTTTAGACGGTATGCACTGTTGTGACATCACATTTGGTATCACATTTGGTTGACAGCATATTAGTTCGAAATCACCCTTGTTTTATCGTCACTGTGAGTTGGAAAACATCTAGGAAGAGATTGATTTGAAATGCAAAATCATTGTGAGAACTTGAGCTCCCAGAGCAGTCAGAGTTCATTGAGCTTTAGTTGAGACAATAAAAGGTCATTTACCACTGATGTCATATGGCCACATTACTATTGGGTCCCAAACGTGAAAACAAAGTACCACTATTTGGCACGTGATTCTCTAAGGGTAGCAAAACAGAACAATCCCAGTGCTTACTCAAGGAGGTTGTATACAGTATGATACAATAATACCACTTAATACCTGAATGTCCAGTCAGTTCTTTAGGCTACATGAGGTAAAGTGCTAGGATGGAATTCACTTTTGAAGCAACAGCATGCAGACCGATAAGTTTCAAAAGTGGTGTATATTTTTAGAGTCTTAAAGAGACTGCACATTTCCTATCTTTTCCATATTAACAAACAGGTCCACCTAGAAATGTCTCTATTCTTTTACATAGATTCCCGTCATGCGCATGGTCTTCCCTCGCTGATTGCTTCTCACAACAAAGCAGATTTCCCTGAAAACAACCAGGTAAGTATTAATAAGGAGTAAATAAATGAATCATAAAAAAAGAAAAAAACCTTAAGACAGGGTCTTATTTTCCACCTCCCTTTATGTACAGAAGCCTCTCTGGCCTTCTGTTTTCTGGGATTTTCCTTTTCTCTTGCTTTAATATTCTTTTCTCGTTCGCAGGGGCGGCTGGCTCTCATTTACAATTTGGGGGCTACAATAATGAGAAAAGAAAAAAATAACGGCACTTGCCTTTGGACGGACATCCTCCTCTCAATAGCTCTCCTTCTCTCCTGGGTCCAACGCGCAACAGGACCCAGAAAACTGCACTAGCTAATCCTGGCACAGCTTTCATCCTGGTAACCAGCATGAAAGCAGCGTCCAGATTGGTAGGAGAGGGCTCTCTCAGTGCTCACCAGAGCGCTGGAGACGTGTGCCTTTTCTAACCCAGCTGTCTTAAGACAGCTGTGTTAGAGATGTTCAAAGTGTGCAGGTTAGGTTGGCTGTCGCAAGACAGCTGGCCAAAGGGACATGCGCACTTTAAACAAGTGCACAGCTCCCTGCTGCCACACGGCAGAGTGTTCGCAGACATGCTTCATGACGCATGACAGCCCTTTTTAATTTGCTGTTCTAACATGGCAAATTAATTAAACTTTTAAAAAACGTAATAACAAGTACAAACAAGTATTGGCAAAGCCAATAGGCCGCATCTCTGCGAGAACTATTAGTTAAGTCTATTTTAGCTGTGTTGTACAGCACTGTCATTGTACAGTATGTTTAAAAAATTATTATTAACCGCTATGAAATGGCTATTATTCTTTCATTATTACGTCGTGTGTGATGGTGTGAGTTAAGAATTAAAATCAATCTGAAGAGTGCAGTAGAGTAGAATGGCATAGACTGGCATGGTGCAGATTAGAATACAGTGGTATAGAGTGCACTGCAGTGTAGAGAAGTACAGAGTGCAGTGGTAGAGGGTAGAATGCCATAAAGTGAACAGAGCTGCATTTCTTAGAGTGGAGTAGAGTGGCGTGGAGTGCAGTGGCATAGAGTGCAGTGTTGAAGAGCACAGTGTTGCAGACTATAGTACAGTGGTGTAGAGTGCAGTGGCCTAGAGGAATACAGTCAAAAAAGGCATACAGGGAGTGCAGAATTATTAGGCAAGTTGTATTTTTGAGGATTAATTTTATTATTGAACAACAACCATGTTCTCAATGAACCCAAAAAACTCATTAATATCAAAGCTGAATATTTTTGGAAGTAGTTTTTAGTTTGTTTTTAGTTTTAGCTATGTTAGGGGGATATCTGTGTGTGCAGGTGACTATTACTGTGCATAATTATTAGGCAACTTAACAAAAAACAAATATATACCCATTTCAATTATTTATTATTACCAGTGAAACCAATATAACATCTCAACATTCACAAATATACATTTCTGACATTCAAAAACAAAACAAAAACAAGTCAGTGACCAATATAGCCACCTTTCTTTGCAAGGACACTCAAAAGCCTGCCATCCATGGATTCTGTCAGTGTTTTGATCTGTTCACCATCAACATTGCGTGCAGCAGCAACCACAGCCTCCCAGACACTGTTCAGAGAGGTGTACTGTTTTCCCTCCTTGTAAATCTCACATTTGATGATGGACCACAGGTTCTCAATGGGGTTCAGATCAGGTGAACAAGGAGGCCATGTCATTAGATTTCCTTCTTTTATACCCTTTCTTGCCAGCCACGCTGTGGAGTACTTGGACGCGTGTGATGGAGCATTGTCCTGCATGAAAATCATGTTTTTCTTGAAGGATGCAGACTTCTTCCTGTACCACTGCTTGAAGAAGGTGTCTTCCAGGAACTGGCAGTAGGACTGGGAGTTGAGCTTGACTCCATCCTCAACCCGAAAAGGCCCCACAAGCTCATCTTTGATGATACCAGCCCAAACCAGTACTCCACCTCCACCTTGCTGGCGTCTGAGTCGGACTGGAGCTCTCTGCCCTTTACCAATCCAGCCACGGGCCCATCCATCTGGCCCATCAAGACTCACTCTCATTTCATCAGTCCATAAAACCTTAGAAAAATCAGTCTTGAGATATTTCTTGGCCCAGTCTTGACGTTTCAGCTTGTGTGTCTTGTTCAGTGGTGGTCGTCTTTCAGCCTTTCTTACCTTGGCCATGTCTCTGAGTATTGCACACCTTGTGCTTTTGGGCACTCCAGTGATGTTGCAGCTCTGAAATATGGCCAAACTGGTGGCAAGTGGCATCGCGGCAGCTGCACGCTTGACTTTTCTCAGTTCATGGGCAGTTATTTTGCACCTTGGTTTTTCCACACGCTTCTTGTGACCCTGTTGACTATTTTGAATGAAACGCTTGATTGTTCGATGATCACGCTTCAGAAGCTTTGCAATTTTAAGAGTGCTGCATCCTTCTGCAAGATATCTCACTATTTTTGACTTTTCTGAGCCTGTCAAGTCCTTCTTTTGACCCATTTTGCCAAAGGAAAGGAAGTTGCCTAATAATTATGCACACCTGATATAGGGTGTTGATGTCATTAGACCACACCCCTTCTCATTACAGAGATGCACATCACCTAATATGCTTAATTGGTAGTAGGCTTTCGAGCCTATACAGCTTGGAGTAAGACAACATGCATAAAGAGGATGATGTGGTCAAAATACTCATTTGCCTAATAATTCTGCACTCCCTGTATGTTAAAGCCACAGTCCAAGTAATATTTGTTGTATTGTCTAAAATAAATTGGTGTGTTGATACAAGGATGTAATAGTGATAACTGTTGTCAATAGAAATACGTATGCAATGATGTGGTGTAGAAAATTAAGTACCATGGTGTGGAATTACATGGCGAGGAGTGGAATTGTGTGGCGTGGAATTGAGTGGCGTTGAATTGTGCGGCTTTGAAAGGTGTTGAATTATGTGCCATTGAGTTGAATTATGTGGTGTGCAGTGCAGTTATGTTGCAGAGTGAAATTATGTGGCACGGAGTTGAGTGAAATGTGTTACATGACATGACATTATGTGGCGTGGAGTACAACTGTGTGGGAGGAGTGCAAATGTGTGACGTGGAGTGCAAACGTGTGGCGATGAGTGCAGTTCTGCGGTGTGGGAATGAGTGGAATTAGGTGGTGTGGAAATAGGTGGCATGGTGTGGAATTGTGTTGTGAACTGGAATGAGGTGGTGTTGAGTGGACTTATGTGCCATGGTGTGGCATGGAATTGGGTCGTGAGTCACAGAATTATGTGCCAATACACAGAATTGTGTGGCATGCTGTAAAATTGTGCATCAGGTGGATTTGTGTTGTGTTGTGTTGAGTAAAATAATGTGAAGTGGAGTGAAATTATGTGTAGTGGAGTGGGTTTAGGTGTAGTGAAGTCGAATTATGTTGTATAGAGTGGAATGGAATTAGGTTTCATGGAATTATGTGCCCTGCATTTATGTGACCTGGAGTGAAATTATTTTGTGTGGAACTGTGTGGCATGGAGTGAAATTGTTAGACAAGGACTTGTGTGGCATGGATTGTAGTTGTGTGGAGTGCAATAGCATGGCATGGAGTGCAACTGTGTGACATGGAGTGACGTTGTGTGGAATAGAATGATGTGGAGTGGAATGGATTAGTATGAAGTTGAGTCCAATTATGTGGGAGGAAGTGGAATTATGTTTTTTGGAATTACATGCTGAGGAATTATGTGGGCTGGAACTGTGGGGCACAGAAATGTGGCATGGAGTGCAATAATGTGTTGTGGAGTGATAGTGTGTGTTAGACCTGGCATCCTTAGCATGGTTTCCCCTGACTTTTTGCCTCTGCCTCGTGTATTCTTGACTGTGTGCAGGATTTCTTTTTTGCTGGTTTTGGTACTGTGGGCACTTTACCACTGCTGATAAGTGCTAAAGTACAGGTTCTCCCTGTGTAAATTGTGATTATGATTGGTTATCCATGATTGGCATATTTGATTTACTAGTAAGTCCTTACTATAGTGCACCATGTGTTTCCATGGCCTGTAAATCAAATGCTACTAGTAAGCCTGCAGCCCTGATTTTGCCACCCACGAGTAGCCCTGTAAACTTGTCTCAGACCTGCCATTGCAGTGTCTGTGTGTGCAGTTTTAAACTGCTTTGTCGACCTGGCAAGTGCACCCACTTGCCAGGCCTAAACCGTCCCTTTTAGTTCATGTAATGTACCACTAAGGCAAACCCAAGGTAGCCCCTTTGGCAGGGTGCAGTGTATTTAAAAGGTATAACATGTACTGGTGTTTTTTTACATGTCCTGATAGTGAAATACTGACAGATTCAGTTTTAACTATTGCAAGGCCTATCCCTCCCATAGATTAACATGGGTATTGCCGTGAAATATCTCTTAAGTGTAATTTTCCATTCCGAGCAGATATAGAAATGGAGTTTGGGGTCTCTGAGCTCACAATTTAAAAATACATCTTTTAGTGAAGGTGGTTTTTAAATTTTGTGTTTGAAAATGCCACAAGTGGGCATTGTCTTGCTTAACCATTCTGCCTCTGCCTGGCTGTAGAATATACATCTGGGTCAGGTTGACAGTTGGGCTGGTTGTGAATTTGTTTTAGGCAGGCCTGCATTTCCTGATGGGTCTTCCTGGGCTAGAGCGGTGGGAGGAGCTGTCACTTGCACCTCTATAGACCTGTGCCTGTCCTTACACAATGTAGTCTCCAACCCCCTAGTGTGTGTCTTGGACCAGGCAAGAAAGGTAGGGTCTGGTGCACTACAAAGACTTTCCTTTGAAGTTTGCCAACTTCAAAGGCAGAAATTAGTATAAGTATTAGACCTAAAACCCCATCGCTGGATCAAGAGGAGACTCTACCAAGGAGAAGAGCTGAAGAGCTCTGAGGAGGAGTACTGCCCCTTTGCTGTGTGTGCTTTGCTGGCTTGGCCTGCAGTTGCTGGTTCTGCTTTGGAGAGTCAAAGACTGGACTTTTTGTGTATCATGCTTGTGAAGTTTCTCCAGAGGCTGGGGCTGAGCTTGCCTCTTGTTAAGAAGTCTCAGGGACATCAAGGACTTCACCTGCCAGACCCCGGGTTCTCTTGCTGAGGACTCTGACTTTCCAAGAGGTGCCCACTCTAGTTCATGGGCCCTAGGGAGTGGAATCTCACATAAAACAAGAAGAAACAGGCACATCACCTCTGGACGACTCCAGAACCAGCGCCGCTGCCTGACTCCGCGCCGCTGCCTGCACCTGAAGCCGTGGTCCCTACTGAAGTGTGACGACAGACACCGCAGGCCCGACGCTTCTGCAGCGCCTCTCTAGTCCCGCAGCATCGTGAATCCTGAGTGCTGTGTCACCGACATCTGTGACACCCGAGTCCACCGCGGCACCAGTGGCCCCGTGGTATGACTGCGAAGTCGCCTCATTGCTTCTAGACCCGCTGCACTCATTGACCTTGCCACATCATAAGGAACGGCCACCACGCCGCCAACGCCGCCTCACCTTTGCTACCTCTGTAAGGAACTAGCACCTTCCCTGCTCAGCAATAAGGAACTGGCGCCTCACTTCCTGCGCAGTAGTATGGAACCGACGCCACACCGGCTCCAGCGACACTTCACCAAATCCAGGCCACGTCTTTCACTTTGCCTCATTTCTAAGGTAGTGTACCTGGAGTCCGTGTGACTCCATGACCGGCGCTACACACCCTCGTGAGTGGCATTGGACTTTCGGGAATGACTCCATCACAATGCCGCATTAGCACCTATTGGAGCTATTGAGTTTTTAAGCGCTTTAGTGGGATTTAGTCTTTAAAATTCATATCTTTGCTTGTGTATGTTTGATTTTTGTTGGTTTGGTCTTGTTTTACTTAGATAAATATTGGCTATTTTTCTAAACTGGTGTGGTGCCCATTTGTAGTGTTTTTACTGTGTTACTGGTGGTGGGTACAAATACTTAACACATTGCCTTTGAGATAAGCTTGACTGCTCGTGCCAAGCTACCAAGGGGGTGAGCAGCGGTTATCCTAGGAGTGTGATTCCCTACCCTGATTAGAGTGAGGGTCCCTATTTGGGCAGGTTGTAAACTGACTGCCAACTAGAAATCCCATTTCTAACAGTGTTGAACTGGAAATATGTGTTGTGGAATGGAATTATGTGGTGTGGAGTGGAATTATGTGGCATTGCATGGAATGGAATTATGTAGGATGTAGTAGATGACGTAGAATTGTGTAGCTTATAATTGTGTTGCGTTGAGTGGAATTAAACGGCATATATTGGAGTGAAATTATGTGGAGTGCAGTTGATTTATGGGACATAAAGTGGATTTTTGTAGCACGGAGTGGAATTTTGTGGCGTGGAGTTTAAATATGTGATATTTTATGAAATGATGTAGTGTGATGTTAACTGAAATTATCCGGCATGTATTGGAGTTATGTTGCCTGGAACTGTCTGGCATGGAATTGTGTGGCACAATATTCTGTGGTGTTGAGTGGTTTGGAATTATGTGGTATGGAGTGCAGTTGTGGGGAGTGGAATTATATGGCATAACGTGGAAATATGTGGCATTGAGTGGAAATATGTGGCCTTGACTGGAATTACATGGCGTGGAATAATGTGGTGTGGTCTGGAGTGGAATTCTGCTGCACTGAGTGGATTAAAATTGTGGAGTGGAATGGAGTGGAATGATGCAGATTTGAATTACATGTGGATTGAAATTATGTACCTTGGTGGGCAGGTATATGGCATGGAATTTTGTGGCATGGCATCGTATGATGTGGAGTGGAATTGTTGAATCTGCAGTTACAGGGAGTGGAGTTGAATTGTATGATGTGGAGTGGAATCGTGTGAGTGACATTATGTGAAGTGGAATTGTGTGGCATTAAATGGATTTCATTGACGTGGTGGGGAATTATGTGGTGCTGCATGGAAGTATGTGGCCTGTAGTGGAATTATGTGTCACATAATGGAAAGTTGTGTGGCATTTGCAAACAGATGCAGAAACAAAAGGAAAAATAAGTAGCGCCCACAAAAACAAGACACTCATCTCTTCCTGCCGGTTACAAATTTGCATTCCCCTCTCATCTAAACTCTCTCACTTTGAAGTCAGCCAAAGTCAAAAGCAAACACCGAGCTTGTGTGGAAGACACAGCTTGATATCTGTCCTGTCACAGCAAATGTGACAAGATAAGAAACAAGATTTACAAGCCGGTTTACAGAAAGAGTGCACTCAGAAGGATATTGTAAATAATGCTTTGACATGAGAGGAAAGAGGTGAACCTGGAAATCCCTCTGCCACCAAATCGGAGGAATGATGAAGAATTGTTCAGTCATTTTCAACTTTCACATTGTAACTATTCTTTATGGAAATAGCCTTCTCTCAGGTCAGCATTCCATAGGAAGGCATACAATACCTAGTGCGATCATTCCTCAGTTATCTATCTTGAATTGAAGGCCGTATCAACATGTCTCTTGCTGACTTTGAAATTAAGATTGAAACACGATGTGCTTGCTGATATGCACTAAATTCTCACTGAAAATGAAGAACCTTTGTGGGGAGTGGTTTTACAAAATCCTATGCTGGTTTCATTACTGGACGCACTTCCCAACGTGCCTGCCCTGCTGCTCCAGCATTAAGTCACCAGCGAACCGCTGTTTAAGGACACTTGTCAGTCCAATGCCTCGCCTCCTCTCTGTGAGCCCAGAGCTTTTCTGGGCAAGCATAAGTTTTAACAGTATTTATCACTACTTGCCACAGGAATGCTCTGCCCATCCTGCCTATCCTATGACAGTTATCAGGTTAGGAAGTTAATATAGTCAATTAGCTTAACGCACAACATGATTCTTTACCCAGTATTAACCCTGACCTGTAAATTATCTTTACTACGGCAGTCTACTGGTCTGTAACATCAATGCTTTATTGGCCTGTGAAGTGTGTTTGTTATGATTTTTTCCTAACTTGCATGGGAATTTTATGATTGACCTATAAGGTGGACTGCCTGCGCTCTACAGTTTTTGCCCTTTCGATTTACAAACATTGTTCTATGAACTGAAATCGTCATTGGTGTAGAAAGTCTACTGTAAATAACTGATCAACTCACTATGCTAAAAACACAGGGTTCAGTGTACAACGAGGGACAGGGTCTGGTACATCTGGATTTCACATGCAAACTGTGATACTGATGTAACTCTCATCAAATAACATGCTATATAAGAGCTCTGGAGTGGTCCGAGCATTGTTGTATATGTCAGGGCAGCGTGGCTTTAAATGAAAAGAGATTAAAATAGCTTCAGGAGCCAGAGAGGGTGCATGGAGGAGGGAGTGAAGTCTTTGAATGTACAGAACATGTGACCAGACAAGATTTACATCCCTGTTTACAGCAGAGCTTGGAAACACAATCACTCCTCTGCAGTGCTGCAGATGAAAGATCAAAGTAGTCCCTGAACACATATTAAAATGGTGAACAGTATATTTATATAGTAGTTGGTCCCATTTCCGTGGAAAGCACTAAAAAGAAAAAGAGGAAGAATAGCCCATTGGCAAACAAGAATTTTTAGAGGACACTAACATAGACAAATGAAAATCGCTGGGCGGAGCTGAACTCCACAAAGCTTCCACAACGGATTGCTAAGCAACAACGCAATCAATGTCTAGGCTTGACCTAAAAAAGAACCGAGCAGCTCTGTAGCACTTTACAGCTGCCAGGCCCTAATGAAAAAGGTACAAAAAACAAATGTTTACAGTTTGGAGTGTGACGGAGAGGAGGACACGGGGTACAGCATTTCAGCAAGCGAGAAATCGGACTTACTTCTCTGAAGTGCCCACTGCAAAACAAATGTGCCCTCTATTTCAGGAGCGGAATGATACAAGACAGTCAGTCAGACCACTGCTCCTGGACCTGACAAATACAAAAATAGGGAGGAAAACCTTCATTTTAAGAGCAGACAACAGAGATGGACAACAGAACCATCCAACCTGATGAAGGGTCGATTTCCAAGCTCCTCTAATTATATATGATGTTTTGAAAACAACAGCTCTGCTGATAGACAGCTAAGGCTGTCAGTAGCTGAGACCTATAAATTGGCAAATCAGTGAAATACGGTAATTTTCCCTTGTGAATTCTAAACATTAAACAGTAACACATGAAAAATCACAATCGTTTTTCAGAGCTCTTCTATATATTTTCTAAATGGCAATTAAAGCTAGCAAAGGGATAATTGCCATGTTAAAAAGAAATACTGAGGATATTACACACATATTTTTTCATCTATCAGCTCATAGCCCTCGCAGAATAGTAAAAACTAAACAAATGGCCTGCATTGTGAAAGAGGTAATAAGCAACCCTACTAGGAGTTCACAGGAGCTTCACTGCCCGTGCAGTTTAGTTATTTTGATAAAGAATGCATAGGGTGTAATTGAGTGTTTTGCTAAAATTCACACCTTTAGCCCCAGGCAACATAATAAGACATCTTGACTGTAGGAGAAATGGGATGACTGCATCTTTTTTTTCATTTCCAGTTGAACATCATTACTCTGAACTACTAGCTGCTGATATCTGCTACTGGTAGCGTCTTCTTTGTGTTTAAAGAGGTAATTTGAGCTCTTCGACTTGGCAGCATATTAAATTCAGTCACTGCTGTGTTGTCCTCAGAACTGCGTGAGGGTTTCACACAATTTCTGAAAGTAGGTGAAGCATTGTCTCGATATCCCAATAATGTGGTCCTGATTCTGGCCAAGATACAATGGTGGTCATTACAACCATGGCGGACGATGTTAAAGCGGCGGTAAGACCGCCAACCGGCCGTAGGTAAAAAACTAGCAATTTGCCACTTTAACACTCCAACCGCCACGGTGGTACAAACAAACAGCGCGGTGGTCACTGCCAACAGACAGGCGGGAGACAATGTACCGCCCACGCTATTATGACAGGCCAATCCGCCACCTTTTCCGGGGCGGATTCACCGTGGATAAAAACACGGCGGAAACAGGAATTTCGAAGGGAAAACGCTCACCTCTACACACTCCACGAGGAACGAGGACACCATGGACCCGGAACTCCAAATTCTCCCTGCAACAGTCTTCCTGCTCCTCTACCAGGAGCACGAACGCCGGCGGCGAGGACCACGGTGAGTACAGCACCTACGACACAGGGGAGGCAAAAAACAGGGACACGCAACACGCAACACCCCCACCCCCACCCTCACCCACTACAACACACACACTAATACATCATGATAAATTACAGTTACACCCTCCAGCTCCCCCCGGAAGAATGCAAAGACCAAAGAAAACAAGTGTAACCATCGAAATATATTAAAAACAAGTAGGCAGAAATATATATATACACAATGTACAAATAAATACCAGGCATAGTAGTCCAGGTACTGCACAAAGAAAGTCAGTGGAACACTGGGACCACACGGTATGGGTGAGACCCACACAAGATCCCCGACCATGACGGAGAGAACACTGCAGGGGCATCAGAGAGCAAAAAAACAGGCACCTCAGGGGGAGGGAAGGGGGGCACCTCAGCCGGTTGAGTGCATGACGCCAAATCCACGAGGGGGAGTGCAAAGCCACAGTCTCACAAGTCTATACAGTGGGTGGTCTGCCCACTGTTCAATCCTGGGGAGTGCAAAGCCACAGTTTCACAAGTGGATGACAGTCTCCACTGGTTCTGGAGGGGGCATGGTGCCCAGAGTGCTTCATCCTGTTAAGGACAGAGGTAGTGGATGGATCTCTCCACTGGTTCTGGAGGGGGACTGGTGCCCAGAGTGCTTCATCCTGTTAAGGACAGAGGTAGTGGATGGATCTCTCCACTGGTTCTGGAGGGGGACTGGTGCCCAGAGTGCTTCCTCCTGTTAAGGACAGAGGTAGTGGATGGATCTCTCCACTGGTTCTGGAGGGGGACTGGTGCCCAGAGTGCTTCATCCTGTTAAGAACAGAGGTAGTGGATGGATCTCTCCACTGGTTCTGGAGGGGGACTGGTGCCCAGAGTGCTCCATCCTGTTAAGGACAGAGGTAGTGGATGGATCTCTCCACTGGTTCTGGAGGGGGACTGGTGCCCAGAGTGCAACAATTCCCACCGTGAGGTACCCAGTTGCGTCAGTGCCCCTGCCGCTCATGGGCTAGCGGTGCTTCAGATGGCGGTGCCCTGTTCAGCGGTGCTTCAGATGGCGGTGCCCTGTTCAGCGGTGCTTCAGATGGCGGTCTACATTGCAGGGTCTCAGCTGCTGGCAGTCCTTCATGGCCCAACGGGCCTTTTGCTGGCGGTCCTTCATGGCCCAGCTGGGCTGGTGCTGGCGGTGGCCTCCTGGGCAGCTGGGCTGGGGCTGGTGATGGCCTCCTGGGCAGCTGGGCTGGCGATGGCCTCCTGGGCAGCTGGGCTGGGGCTAGCGATGGCCTCCTGTGCAGCTGGGCTGGGGCTGGCGATGGCCTCCTGGGCAGCTGGGAAGGGGCTGGCAGTGGCCTCCTGGGCAGCTGGGAAGGAGCTTGCAGTGGCCTCCTGGGCAGCTGGGCTCGGGCTGGCGATGGCCTCCTGGGCAGCTGGGATGGGGCTGGCGGTGGCCTCCTGGGAAGCTGGGCTGGGGCTGGTGATGGCCTCCTGGGCAGCTGGGATGGGGCTGGAGATGGCCTCCTGGGCAGCTGGGCTGGGGCTGGCGATGGCCTCCTGGGCAGCTGGGATGGGGCTGGCGGTGGCCTCCTGGGCAGCTGGGATGGGGCTGGCGGTGGCCTCCTGGGCTGCAGGGATGATGGTGGTCTTCTCCGTCGTGCTGCTCTTCCCAGACTTGCCGGGTTTCTTGTGGCCCTTCCCCACCTTGGAAGGTGTCACAGCTGACTCCACACTCCCACCGGGACCCCTGGGAGCGGCTTTAGTGGCTGTAGTCTTCCCCCTCTCCCGCCAGGCACTGGCCAACTTCTGATGCTTCACAGGTGGGGGACTGTCTGTGCTGTGGCTCCGTGCCACACTGGCTGTGCTGGTGCCCGGTGCACTACAGGCACCACTGGTCCCGGAGATGTTGTGGCTGAGGTGCTACTTCGGGACCTATGAGATGGGCGGAGTGGGGGAGGTGTGGGAAAGAGGTCAAGGGTGGACAGCAAAAGTTTTTTGGACACACTGGGACGGGTAGCTCGAGGGGGTTTGGGAGTGGAGGAAGAGATGGTGGCTGTAGGTGGGGTACGTTTGGTGACTTTGGGTGAAGGTGCATGCGCTGGAGGCTGTCGTGAGGTGGATGGCTGTTGGGTGGGTATGTGCCTGCGTTTGTGTGTCTTGGGAGGGGGCGTCACAGACACACTGGGAGAGGACACAGGGGACGTGTAAATGGTAGTGGGGGTGGTGACTGCACGTGAGCAGGGTGTGGTGGTGGGTGTGCTGGAGAGGGACGTAGTGGCTGTAGATGTAGTGCATGCAGGTGTGAGTGTAGACGAGACTGGGAGGGAGGAGGGAGACGAGGAGGAGGGGGACACAGTGGAGGCAGTGGATGTTGGTGTGTCTGCATGTGTGTGATGCTTGCGTGAGTGCCTGTGGGATGTGTGGTGCTTATGTTTGCCTGAGCTTCCCTTGTGTGTTGACGTGTGTGCAGGCGCGTCTGTAGGTGTGCTTGGGATAGGCAGAGGTACAGGGGATTGGGTCGGGTGGAGGAAGTTGGAGGGGGGAGGCTAGAGAAGGGGGACAATGGCTGCCATCAGTGCTGAGACCAGAGTCTGAAAAGCTCAGTAAAGGGCCGCCTGACCAGAATGAATGCCCTCCAGGAATGCATTTGTTTGTTGCAACTGCCTCTCTACACCCTGGATGGCATTCAAAACGGTAGACTGCCCAACAGTGAGGAACCTGAGGAGGTCAATGGCCTCCTCACTGAGGGCAGCAGGGGTGACTGGGGCAGGGCCTGAGGTGCCTGGGGCGAAGGTAATGCCCACCCTCCTGGGTGAGCGGGCACGGGGCAAAAGCTGAGGGGCTGCTGGGAGGGCAGTGCTGGTAGGGGGGGGTGGCGGCTGTACCTGTAAATGCAGGGGGCACAGATGTTGCCGCCACCACAAGGGAGCTCCCATCAGAGGATGAGTCCGTGTCGCTGGTCTCCGCTCCTGTCCCCGCCGTGGAGCTCCCCTCGCCCTCCATCCCACTGGTGAATTCTGACTCCGTAGTGTCGCCCTCCAGGGCCATGTGGGATGCAGTTCCCTCGTGCCACTGCTCCTCCGCCTGATGATGCTAATGCACACAAGAACAGGGAGACCAAAAACAGGGGGGGGGAAGACAGAAGAAAGACATGTTGAGTGCATGCATTACCGCTACCGTTGGCGAACACGACAGACACAGAAGACCGCTGCACTACGCCACGCTCTTGGGGTCCACTGTTCAATTCCTGGGAAATGGCCTACAAGGCTATGGACGACATCTGCACACATAGATGACAGAGGGGCATTAATAGCTGTACTTGGCACTCTACAGAGGTGGGGTGGGCTGCCACATGGCCTGCCTTACGGAGGGGCCTTGCCTATGGAACTCGCCCTGGCCTAGGGAGACCCACAGCCCACATCCCCCACCCAGACACCTCGTAATGCGCGCAAAGTCAGCTGAATGAGAGTATACTCACTCCCTTGTGTCTGCTGTGATGCCCTCAAGCGCCCATCCAACTCTGAGTAGGCCACCGCCAGGATCCTGAACATCAGGGGGGTCATGGTGCGACGGGCACCCCTCCCACGTTGGGAGGCCATCCCCAGCTGAGCCTCCGCCATCTTCTTGCTCCAGCGGTGAATGTCCTCCAATCTTTTACAGCAGTGGGTGCTCTGTCTGTGGTAGACCCCCAGGGTCCGGACGTCCTTGGCGATGGCACGCCAAATATCTTTCTTCTGGTGGGCGCTGACCTACATGAAATGTACAGGGGAAAAAGAGAAGTTATTACCAACTGCTCCATCAAACTGATTGGCCCCCATCCCTACCCTTGCCATGTGGCACATGCATTCATCGTCTTTCATGCACGCAGCACTCTGCCCCCTTCCTTCTTACATCCAGCCCTCTCCACACAGGCATAGCCCATACAACATGCTCCCTGTGTACTTACCTGTTTGTCTGGAGGACCGTAGAGTAGCTTATACTGGGGGAGGACCGCATCAACAAGTTTCTCCAACTCCTCCGATGTGAAGGCAGGGGCCCTTTCCCCAGACACTCGAGCCATTGTCTCTTCCAGACTGAGGTCACAGCAGCACTTGCCCTGTAGGTCCTCACCTGTCGAAGATCAGGTATAGAGTGATTGAACAGATAGAAAATGGCGTTCACGTCCGCGGCGGTGCATACCGTCACCGCCGGCGTACATTGTCATTGACTCCTGGGACCCATAGGGTCCAATGTTAACCAATGCAGCATTGCTCCGCGGTCTTTGACCGCCTACCGCAACGGTGTACAACGCCAGCGCAGTTACCTCACATCCCATTGTCCCACTTTACAGGTCAGGCAGCCGCCATTTCAGGGGCCCACATGGCTTCATTTTCAACTGCGTCACACAGACCTAGGCCTAGACTCAACACACATACAGGCCCCCTTTTGTGTATGAATGGTGTTCTGTGTAAACTTTGGGTACGTACCTCTGAGTTGTTTGACTCTGTGCTCGCTGTTGTCCTTCATAGGCACCGTCCGCTGGGACATGTGAGGAGATGGCGGCATCCTCCGGTGTACCGACCGTTGGTGGACCTGTCGACAATGGAGGAGCGACCTTTGATTATCACATACAGGCTTGACTGTGCCACAATCCAGGAACTGTGTACCCAGTTGGAGCCAGACCTGATGTCAACAATCCGCCATCCCACAGGAATCCCCCCTCAAGTGCAGGTGCTGTCAGTGCTCCATTTCCTTGCAAGTGGCTCATTTCAAACAACTGTGGCCATGGCATCAGGGATGTCCCAGCCTATGTTTTCCAACGTATTGTCCAGAATGTTGTCTGCCCTTCTGAAACACATGCAGAGCTACATGGTTTTCTCTCAGGTGGAGGATTTGCCTACAGTGAAAGGTGACTTCTATGCCCTGGGACATATCCCCAACATCATAGGTGCCATTGATGGGACACATGTGGCTTTGGTCCCCCCCACAGGAGTGAACAGGTGTACAGAAACCGGAAGAATTATCATTCCATGAATGTACATCTCCCATGTGAATGCCATGTTCCCTGGCTCAGTGCATGACTCCTACATCCTGCGGAATAGCAGCATCCCTTATGTGATGGGGCAACTCCAGAGGCACCGTGTGTGGCTATTAGGTGAGCATCTGGAAGCAAGTCATTGGGAATGGTTGTCTGGGGATATCCCTACAGGTTAGTGTGTGTCTGACAGTTGTCCCTCACCATTTGCAGGTGACTCTGGTTACCCCAACCTGTCATAGCTACTGACCCCAGTGAGAAATCCCAGGACAAGGGCAGAGGAACGCTACAATGAGACCCATGGGCGAACTAGGAGGGTGATCGAGCGGACCTTCAGGCTCCTGAAGGCCAGGTTCAGGTACCTCCATATGACAGGTGGATCCCTATTCTACTCACCAAAGAAGGTGTGCCAGATCATCGTGGCCTGCTGTATGCTTCACAACTTGGCTTTGCGACGACAGGTGCCTTTTCTGCAGGAGGATGGTCCAGATGGCGGTGTTGTGGCAGCTGTGGAGCCTGTGGACAGTGAAGACGAGGAAGCAGAGGAACAAGACATGCACAACAGGGACTCAGTGATCCTGCAATTTTTCCAGTGAGACACAGGTAAGAATACAAATCTGCCTACTACATGTACTTTAACACTACTACCTCTCTACTGTCTGTAATTTTCACCAAGTGTATGGTCACTGAGTTGTCACTTTCCCTTACGATTTCACAGATGTGGGTCCCACTGTGTGACATCTGCTTAGATTCCTCATGGACTAGAGCTGTGTGACATAGGTATGTTGACATTACTATATAAAAAGCATTTTGTCACAGTAATTGCTAACACACTATTTCGAAATCACAGACAGACTCCAGATCGTTTTGTGCTTTAGGTGTGTTTATTTAAGTGCTCAATATTGGAGGGGGAGTGAAATGGTGAGGGGTGATGGCGGAGGAATGTCCATGGCAGAGACCAGTCTATTAGTCTAACAGGTGCATTGCCCATATGGGCATAGGAAGTGGAGCTGGGGCAGTTAAAGTATGGACAGGGTGACAAAGTGGGACAGTAGGATGACAATCAGTGTGGTCTCATTTCTTGGCAGGGGTCTTGGCATCGTGCTCTGTCTTTGTCCTGGATCTCAGGGACCGTTTGCGGGGTGGTTCTCCCTCTGCAGGGGGTGGGGTGCTGGTGTGGTGGTCCTGTGGTGGGGTGTCCTGTCCACTAGCGCCGTTGAGGTGGTGGGCAGTTCATCGTCCATGCTAGTGTCAGGGGCCCCTTGTAGTGCCACAGTGTCCCTCCTGGTGTTCACAAGTTCCTTCAGCACCCCTACGATGGTGCCCAGGGTGGAGCTGATGGTTCTGAGTTCCTCCCTGAAGCCCATATTCTGTTCCTCCTGCAGGCGCTGGGTCTCCTGAAACTTGGCCAGTACTGTTGCCATCGTCTCCTGGGAGTGGTGGTAGGCTCCCATGATGGAGGAGAGGGCCTCGTGGAGAGTGGGCTCCTTTGGCCTGTCCGCCCCCTTTCGCACAGCAGCCCTCCCAGTTCCCCTGTGTTCCTGGGCCTCCGTCCCCTGGACCGTGTGCCCACTACCACTGCCCCCATGTCCCTGTTGTTGGTGGGGTTTTGGGTTATCCTGGGTTCCCTGTAGTGGTGGACACACAGCTGATTGACGTGTCCTGGGGACAGAGATATGGGCCCGCTGGGTGGGTGCTATGCTGGTGTTTCCAGAGGGGGGAAGCTCTGTAGTGGCCTGTGCCTGTGTGATGGGAACCGACTGTCCTGAGGTTCCCGATGGGCCGGGCTGGTCATCTAGATCCAGTTGGACAGAGCTGCTGTCATCACTGTGGGCCTCTTCTGTTGGTGGTGTGGACCCTCCTGTCCGGTGACTTTGGGTAGGGGTCCTGCAGGGGTATAAAAGGATGGTTATTACATCTGTGTGTGTAATGGTGTGCAATGGGTGGGTGACCGTGTACCCCATTGCTTGCATTCCTGTGTGGGACCTTGTGTGATGATGGCTTAGGGGGTTGTATGGGTATGTGCAGTGTGCATGCTTTAGTGATGGGTGTCCATGCTTTGTTGTTGCATGCAGGGCTTGGTGTTGGGATGGGTGGTTTGTGATGTTGGGACATATGTGAGGAGTTGGGGTGCTGGGGGTGAGGGTGGGGGTATGTCATAGCATGCAGGTAGGGTGGGGGGTGTAATAATTGAGATTTGGCTTACCAGAGTCCATTCCTCCAGCTACTTCTGCGATGCCCTCAGGATGCAGAATTGCCAAGACCTGCTCCTTCCATGTTGTTAGTTGTGGGGGAGGAGGTGGGGGTCCGCCGCCAGTCCGCTGAACCGCCATGTGGTGTCTTGAGACCACGGAACGCACCTTCCCCCGTAGGTCGTTCCACCTCTTCCTGATGTCCTCCCGATTTCTTGGGTGCTGTCCCACTGCGTTGACCCTGTCCACTATTCTTCGCCATAGCTCCATCTTCCTTGCAATGGAGGTGTGCTGCACCTGTGATCCGAATAGCTGTGGCTCTACCCGGACGATTCCCTCCACCATGACCCTGAGCTCCTCCTCCGAGAACCTGGGGTGTCTTTGCCTTGCCATGGGGTGGTGTAGGTGATGTGTAGGGTGGAGTGTGTGGTGATAAGTGTGGTGATATGTAGTGGTGTGTTGTGTGAGGTGCGTGGAAGTTGTGTGGGTGATGGTGTTGTGTGCCTGTGGGTGCTAGTTTGTTGATGGTGGTGTCTCTCTCTGGCCTTCTCGGTGATTCTGGTCGTGGGGGTTTGTGGGTGATGTGGGTGTGTGTTTTATATTGTAATGGGTGTGTGGGAGTGGTGTGTGTATGTGTATCAGGTGTGTGTATTTGGAATTGTCCAATGTGGCTGTGTTTTGTAAGAGTGTGTGTATTTTGAGCGCGGCGGTGTGTACTGCCAATTGAATACCGCGGTTGAAAGACCGCCGTGTGGATTCGTGTGTCGTGATAGTGTGAGCGTATTTCTGTTGGAGTTACGATGGAGGTTTTGTTTTCGCCAGTTTATCACTGACCTTTGGTGTGGCGGAGTTGTGTGGGTGTCTGAATTTTGGCGGATTCCAAAATGTGGGTCACAATAGCTGTGGCGGAATTCCGCGGCCGCGGCGGTGTGTTGGCGGTCTTCTGCACGGCGGTAAGCGGTTTTTACCGCCAATGTTGTAATGACCACCAATGTGATTTATTGAAAACAAATCAGATGTACACTAAAAACAGTTTACGAGTAAGAACATATTATGAAATGTTAAATAATGAATTCTAAACGTGGACACATCACAGAATTAAGTACAAAAATGTTGATCCAAAGCAGCTCCATCTGCATTCCAGTCTCAGAACTCTTGTCTGATGAATCCAGTACAAGCAAGATTGCTGCCGTAGATAAGATTTGGCCTGGTCCCTCAAGCAGCATATCAAAATAGTTTTCTTGGGGGCCTCTTTATGTCAGTGATTACTGGGCACTATCCGGGATGGTGTCTGTCATCATTTACAATTGAGATTACCCAAGACCATAATATTGAGACAGTCAAATTGGTTAAATCCTTATGGACATTTTCGTGTCTCAGGCAGAGAGGGCAAGCTGTCAGGACTACTCAGTAGGTGGGGAGGGCAGGGTGACCTCAGATGCAGTGTGACACACTAAATAACATTTTATAACATAAATGACCAGTCAATGTTTTACTTTAAAAAAATAAACAACGCTTTTTAACAAATAGGTAAAAAGAACAGAAGTAAGATATACACAAATAAACAGAAGGTACCAGCACCTTTTGGGACATTGCTACAACCCCATATCAATCAACAAGTTGATTGCATGCACAACTACTCAACTTCAAACAGCCAGGTCTTGAGGTGGTGCTTGAAGGTATTTTCGTCCTTCCGCACCTGAAGATGAAAAGGAACTGAGTTGCAGGCGGTGGCTGTGAGAAAGGGAAAGGAGGAACCACCCCAATTTTTCTTCTTTATTCTCAGGACCAATGCCAACAAGTCATCAGAAGAGCTCAAGGGTCGAGCCAGGTGGTATAGAATGATCCTATTGACCAGTACCACAGCCCTACCTGGTGAAAGGCTCTGTGAGTCAAGATAAGCCCCATAAACTGTACTCTTCACTTGATAGGTACCCATTGCAGTTCAGTGTAAGATGAGGCTGAATATGATGGCTTTTTGACAACTTTAAAAGAAGCCCGGCTGCAGCATTCTGTACTAGCTGCAGTATTCTAAGTTGGCATGCCAGTAAGCCCCAGTAGATTGCGTTGGCAAGTCTAGACAAGAAATGATAAGGGTATGAGTTATCATTTTCTGATTCTACATAGGTAATAAATACAGGAATTTATTTAGTAATTTAATAAAACCAAAACACCCACCCACCACGCCCTCGACCTGTGGGCCTAAGAAGTCCTGTTATCAATTTTTACCCCAAATTTCCGTACTATGGTAGTTGGGGCTAGTAGGGACGGAACAAGACTGAGCCAGCAGTCGCCATCATACGTGGGGGGAGGTATGCCAAATAGCATGATCTCAGTTTTTCTAGTGTTCCACTGCAGATTACTCAGACTCACCCACTGGAACACTACCGAGAGGGATGCCTTCAAACTGTTCAAGGCTTGCGTTCAGAGGCATAAGTCATTCAATATTACAGAACCTTAGCACTGAGTGCTTGATGTCTGATAACATTGGGCCAGTGTAATTCTGTCGGATTTCCTTCTCGTCTCAGGAGTCGTATGAAGTGCTACTTTCTTCAGTCTTCTACAAGATAATTTGTCCTGCAAGTAGGTTATTTGAAAGTGGACATGAGATGTAAATTTGAGGACTTAACACTACTCTAGGTTGGGGACATCCTTGTATACCCTGCTAAATATCTCAGTTAATGGAGTCCTAGTCCCTGTGTTTTCAGTACCCAAAAGCTAACAATAAAATACGTAGCCCCAAAAATCAGTAACCACGAAAACCCACCACTGAAAAGGTCAGCCCCCAGCAATGTGACTGGTTCTGCACCTGTGTCCTTATGATACTGGCATTAGCGACTCTGGGGTTTTTTGAGGACACCATCCACAAGGTTACCGGAGCCCAGCTACCCAGTTGGAACAAACTGGTACTTTTGGGTTTTACAAAAACTAGATAGCTATGTGAGGCAGTTCTCACTAGGAATGTCCTGGGTGCCTACTTTGTTAAATAATTTTCATTAATGGGCCTGCATTTTCAAATCTGCAGCCTCAGGTCTGTGCTCCAGTGTTTTGGGGAGTGTTTTCCCTGGGAATTACTGGTCTAACCATGACAAACCTAGACATGTTAAATTAGCATTAAGTCATGACCATGACTAAAATTTTGATTTTGCCTGGGCTGTTAGAACTGGGTAGTTAACTCTAATGGTTACGGAATAGGGTAACCTTTAGTTGGCAGAAAGTGTTGCACTGGTTGGATTGTGAAGCTTGACAGCATCCATCTCCTCCTGGGGCTACCATAAGATGGATATAGGCACTTAAATTGCACAAGACCGATTTGGGACTGTGATGCCTCACCACTCTAGATGACAGCAGTTGATGATGTAGCTTCCGTAACCAGATGATGATTTTGTTTTTCTTCCTTGAGGCTAATTAATGAATTTGCAGATATTTTAATCCATTAGGAACATTCTCCAAACACGACTTCAGAGCAGCTGATCCATGTGCAGGTCTTCATGGAATCATGTCAGTTCCTCCTAGTTAGCGCAGTCCACATCCTCTTGCATGTGGATCAGCTCTCACCAAGTCACAGAAGGAAGGTGTCTCTAATGCATCTCAAATGCAAGCCAGTCGAAGAGGCATAGTAATTCAGCAGAGTCTATTTCTGAACCTGTGTCTGTTTCTCCTTTGCCGGTGTGGAGTCCTTTTTGGGGCCCAGATGACAGAAATCCTTCCGTGAAGCCAAAGTGAGAAGCTAGAGCCAACCTCATTCTGCAACATTCAAAGATTTTTAGGCTCATGTAGCCCTAAAGCATCTTAATGTCATGTTGCTGGCCAGATTTTATGGGTAGCTGAACCCAGTGACTCTAATCAAGTAACCTGTATATTGGGCTCACACAAAAACTATGCCAGGGATCTGCTTCTATTTTCATGGAAAATCACCACAACATAGGAAATGGGGAATATATGTGTTCACCCACTGCAGGGTATGGACAATGTGAATAGGCTGGTGACCTCCCCAATCCATCAAGAAAGTTACGATTTGGGCAAGAGGAGAAGAAAGGTGTATGTGTAGGGTGTTATTTCAGTGATGGACATAACTTACAAAAAGGAGACCACCATTAGTGCAGCATTCACTTTGGAATGGACCCCATCATTCACTCACCAGCTTGTGAACCACACATCTCACACACAATATACACCTTTTTAACTTGTCCCAGACATGATTAATGCTATCCTCATAGGGGTAAAGGTTTGTGCCCTTGGGTTATAATCATGTTGTCATCGTCATCAGTCACTACAAAAACTGGGTTGAAGACATAATAGTCACCCTCACTCAATTTGGGTGCATCTTTGATTTAGGCAAAAACTGCATGGAGCATGTACAGTGGACTTGAATAATTGCGGAGCTTTCAGTAAAGTAAAAAAAATGGGTTGCAGGACAGCACATCATTACCAAACTATGCTGTTGACTTTCATCCCAACAATAGCTTCTTCATTATAATTTGTATGATGGCCTCTATAACACCCCATGTAGATACCAAGTGCACAGGACCAGCAACCTGTTATGCTAGACAACTATTTAAAATAAGTACCTTGATAGAATACCAAAGGTGGCTGCTATTCTCTTGATGTTTTTATGTACAAATCATACAGTTAATTGAAAATGGGCATTCACTATGATACAGTAATTAAAGTTATGTTGAAATGCAAACTAACTTTCCATACATCAAAAATGAGACATTGGTACTCTAGGAATCTGCAAAGAACACATATGGAAGCTAGTTAGTGTTACATAGCATAAAGTAGGTAATTCGTCTAGCTGCCTAGCTTCCATATGGTCATGCCAGTTCTTTGGACAGTGCAGCACAGGTGTGGTCACACAGTGCAGTTGCCTGCCCAGTATGGGAAACATTTGTCTCCATTGGAAGTTTCGCAAAGTTATCAAAGTTGTACATAACTTTGTACATAAAATTGTTTCAGCTGAGTAACAATGTTTCAGCTGAGCATAGCTTTACATAAAATTGTTTCAGCTGAGTTCCAGTCTTCCATTGTTGTGTCCTTCAAGGGTCATACTTTATAGACCCCTGTGATCCGGTATTCCAGAACTGCCTCCAAGATCTGAAGATGACCCAACGCAAGATGAAATTAGATAGCAACATGCAACATATGGGGAAAAGCATACATCTATATATGCTTTCAATCACACTGACATAATACCAACACATTCTTCGTCACTAACAAAGACAAGATCACAAGATATGAATGCTTTACTAGTTGTTCAGATATTGTTAGACTTAGGTCACCATTAAACTGCAGATCCGAATGTTGTTGTAGGAACGGCGTGGAACCTTCCAGTCTTCTTCCCTGTTGAGAGTACCGAACACATCCAAGACTGCACTCAATCCTAATTGAGAAGAGGGGGGAAAGGAGATAGTGACATGAGAGAAGACACCCAAGAGATGTAATTGGCTCATATTCTCACAGATTGTCTTGTCAGATGGAGGTTCTCTTGTTTTTCCTGCAGTCTCTCGAGTTACATATTTCATATATTAAATAGAAGATAAAACTACTGTCAATATCAGTTCCCACATCAACTTAAAATACACAGTTTTTCATAAATTCTACAGGAATTGAGACATACCCAGAGTTTACTCTAGTAACTGATCCACTGTGGCAAACATTCAGCATTTTAGTGGCAAGGTACTTTTATCTTGCTAGAGCCAAAATACTCTTTACTGGTCATGTTCCAGTGTCCTATAGCATTTCCCAGTTGCCCACAAATTGAGACACCAATCAATAATAAAGCTTCACACAGAATCTGCAGAGCCCCCAGAGACAGATATTAAAGCAGAACTTCAAGGGCATGACAGAATCCCAGTGCGTAGGTGAAGGGGACATTAGAGGGGCCCAACATGAGTTCCACAATCAAAACTAGTAATATCTAACTCTCCCCAGCCATCACTAACTTGAGGACTCAAAGACTGCGCTGGCAGATGTCAAATAATTCCTGGGGTCCAAGGAAACCTTTTGAGGTGGACCTGCAGAAGGAAGCTCAAGAAGCACTGAGAACACAAAATGTCTGGAAAGATTTTCTCAACGTCTGGCTGAAAGATAATTTCGACTGGTGAGCCAGGAACACAGGTGCCTCCTTAGTAGAGGAACATTGGTGAAGATGATAGCCCTAACAGAGGCATCCACTCTTCAAATGGGAGAAAGCCAAGAACCTTGATCTGACTTTTAGAGAGCGCAGGATCTTTAAATCCCCCCAGTAGATCCTCAAATCCTGCTGTAGATACTCGAATCTTGTAATGGATCCTTTAATTCTGCTGTACTTCCTTGAATCCCACTGTAGCCTGCCACTCTGATGGGCGTGTGATTCCAGCTTTTGGGGTGCCTACTTTGGGACAGAGTTGAGTCTGCTGGTGATGGGGGGAGTGTAACAGATGAGCAGCACACAAACAGCTCTGCAAACAACTCTGAGTGACATCACTTAAGTGCCAATAACACCATGAGTAGAAATGCACTGAGCAAGGAGTGGGAGAGGTGGCCAATAATACCCATAATACCCCTGAACAGGTGGATGGAAGTCAAGGCGAACACCTATGACAAGACATGACAAGTGTTAACAAGGGTGGCAACCAAGCTTCAGGAAGAAAGAGCACATCTGGGGCCTTATCCTGTGTAAATTGTCAGGTATCTTGTGAGTGTTTTGGGAGGGAGTGAACATTAATGGCAAAGTACATCAAGTGCCTCATTTTGAGCAAATACGGGCTAGAGCCTTCAATACAGTGGGCAGAGTTTAGGATATGGACGATGGAGGCAGATGCACTGAAACCAGCATGATGTCCGCACTGGCACATATTGAGTTACTGCAGTTTATATGTGAAGAACTGGAAAACGGAGACAGTATTCTGGTTGGCAAGATGAGAGAGGAGGTGAGAACACAAGGTACATGTACCCCCTGTTGGCAAAGGTCCCTGGTTTGATGGAGGGTTAAACATTTGGCTTTGAACATGTTTTTAGAGCCATCCTCTGAAGAGGTGACTCGGAGGTGACTTTGAAAGAGTTTCAAGAGACACCCCTGTGAAGATGGCACTGTTCCAGCAAAATGAGACCATACAGAGGGAAGCTTGGACGTCATCCTTGATAATTTTCCAGAGAGACATGATTATTGTGAACCAGAATTTGTTTCAAGCCACACTTGTGTTGAAACCTGCGTGGGAGGGTGATTTGTTTTATGAGCACTTTTCTCAGTGGCCTACTTTTTATTCTCAATCAGGTTATTCACCATATTACATCTAATGCTGATGGCCTAAAGGTACTGAGTGTGGCTAACGACTGAGATATTAAACACTCTTCGCACCCAGAGACAGCTAAGACTTGCAGCCTATAGATCCTACAGAAATTAACTGATACTCCAGGAAGAGGAGCCTTTTGAAGGTCAAGAAGCAAATGTAACACTGTATTGTGACTGTAATTGATTGTTCTTGCTGATTTGGACAGAGGGCCTTTGGGAGTTGGGGAAACACTGTCTCTTTTGAGGGCCATTAGGTTACCAGTGCAACAGATAGGCTGTGTTTCCTCATGGGTCCTTGGGTCCTTGAGGCAAATACTGGTTTAGATTGAAGGCCTGTGGGTACTGGATCTGTGAGCAGTCTTACTGATAGATCTGAGAATTGACGGTGGAGGGGCTGATGATTACCTGAAACTATCTCACACTAGACCATTGTTCAGATCTCGAAAAAAATCTACTCCCCTGCTCCCTGTGGCGAGTCATTGTTTATCAGGTTGAACTATTTTTAGGTCTACTCGCCCCTTCTGGGAGTTGACAAGGAACAGGTGTTCTGTTCAGTCAGGAAGTGAAGGAGCAATAAAGATGCCATTAAATATTTGTTTTTAAATTCTTTTTATTGTTTTTTCAAACCATAAACAGGGTTCACATATTTGTCTTAAACAATGCATAAACAGGGTTCACATTTTCATTTTGAGCAATGCATTGAGAGTCCATACACAAGTTACGTAACTGCATGAGTCATCATCGAAGGCACATCTTACAGTCATTTTGTGGCCCTTCACTCAGCCTCTCCCTACCCCGATGAGTGGGTGAGCCCCCACCTCGTCTAACCTCCCTTCCCTCTCACAAGCCTCAGTCTCTGCCTAAGTCCCGAGCAAACACCCAGGCCCCCCATATTTTTATCCATTTCCTCGGGCATCCTCTACCCTCATATGTGACCTTCTCCGCCTGCTGGCACCAATACCGATCTCGTTGCCAGTTCACCACACTTGGGGCAACTGCGCTCCCCCAGGCCCTTGCAATATTACCTTTCGCCACTCCAGATGCTAGTCTCAGCCATAATTTAGTGCATTTAGGTCAGGTGTATTCCACTGATATTCGTAGAATGAGCCTTTTGGGATCCAACGAAAGCTCTTGCCCCGTGCTACAGGACATCTCCTCCACCACTTCTGTCCAGTATTCGTTGATGCAAGGACAGTCCCATAGTGTGTGCATAACTGTGCCCTCTTTGCCACAGAGCCTCAGGCAGCCTGGATTTTCCACCCTGCCAATGTTAATAGTATAGTACGTGGGTAGTATACTCTATGAAGGATTTTTAATTGCACCAGTCTAAATCTGGCCCTGATGGCTATGTCACTGACACTGCCTGTGGCCTCTCCCCACTCCTCCTCCTCTAACGACCCCAGGTCTGTTACCCAGTTCTCCTTCAAATTATGCAGCGGGTCATGGGAATTATTAACTAGTTGTTTTGTATATTACAGAAATGCCCCGCCTTTGAAGTGGCTCCAGCAGGATGCGATCTTCCAACGGGGAAGCATCCGGCAGGCTTTTCTCTTTCCTAATGTGTCTTCTAAGCGTGTGCCCATGCTGCATGTATCAAAAGTGTTCACTGGGTGCCGGAGCATACTCCTCTATGAGTGTCTCAAAGCCAACGAACACCTGCCCCTTCCACACAACCCCCAAGTGTTCTACCCCAATCGTCTCCCATCCCTGGAATCCCGCTAGGCCTCGTACCTCGGATAACTCGTCACTGTGCCACAGTGGGGTAAGACCAGAGAGCTTCCCCCACCACCTCAGGTGTTTAGTTGCCTGTCTCCATGCCTGGGTCAATGCCCTCGTGTGGGCCGGCAGTCCCGCTCCTTTCACGTATCATGTAGCTGGGCCTCAGGCCCCGCTGGCCCCATCAGATGTGTTTCTAGCTATATGCAGGATCCTGTTGGTCCCCAAACATCCAGTTGTTGACCACCAAAAGGAGCGCTGACAGTAGTATTTCTGAATGTCCGGTATTGACAATCCCCCCCTCGTAGGGTCCCCTCTGTAGCTTGGTAAGAGCAATCCTCGGTGCCCCCATCCCCCACAGCAATCTCCGCACCTCTGACTCGATTGTACCAAACACTGCTCCCGGCACACTATATGAAGTGTTTTGCAGTGCATAAAGGAGGCGTGGCAGGCTCATCATCTTATAAAGCGCGGCTTTCTCCTTTAAGGTCAGAGGGAGATCTCACCAGTGTGTCACATCTCCCTTGAGTCTCTCCAGTTGGACAGTCAAGTTTCTCCTTATAAATTCCCCGGGGTCCCTGGTTACATATATTCCTAGGTAGCAAAAGCCTTCTGTCACCATCAGAGCCCCACAGTCTCCCGGTAGGCTGGGTTCCCCTCCCGCCAGCGGATATACCACCGACTTGGACCAATTGATCGTGTATCCTGCATGGTCGCCAAAGATTCTAAATAGTTGCATGAGCCTGCCTTTGGTCAGTGAAGGACGCGAGATGTATAGCAGGATACCATCAGCATATAAGGATATACGTTCCTCCCAACCTCCTGACATGTGGATGCCCTTCACCAGGGGTCCTGCCGGAACCATGCTGCCAATGGCTTCAATGCCAAAGCGAAAAGCAGCGGGATAGTGGCAGCCCTGCCTAGACCCCGCCCTAGCTCAAACTTCTGTGACACTACTCCATTGACCTTCACCTGCGCCACATGGGCAGCATACAACAGCCCAATCCAACTGCTGAACTGCGGCTCAAACCCCAGTCTCTCCATAACTGCAAACATGTAGTTCCACTCCAGAGAGTCAAATGCAATTGTACCGTCCAACGCCAGCAGGGCAGCTTGATCTACCCCCGGTTCTGCCGTTAAGTGCAGTACCCCGTATGAACGCCTAAGATTTAGTCTTGTGCTTCTGTCCGGCATAAAGCCCGACTGATCCGGATGCACTAGGGTGGTCATTATGACATTGGCGGTGATTGTTAAAGTGGTAGGTAATAAATTGCCGCCAAATTATGACCATGGCAGTGGTACCTTCCATAGACAGCCAATGTACCACACCAACCGCCAGGTCAGTAACACTACTGACCACTGCAGTAGCCATCAACAGCCAGACGGAAGACAAGTTACCGCCCACCATATTATGACATAGCAAACCACCACGATTTCCGGTGCAGTACCAGTGCCATCAAATGCCTGGTGGACACAGAACACAGAAAACAAAAGATTCACCATCAAGTACACAGATGACACCACCATGGAACCAGATTTGCAAGTCTTCCCGATGCTCTTCTACGCCATGGTCCTCCTGGAACACCAATGCTGACGAGGAAGCCGGCGGTGAGTACAGCCGCCTAGCACACAAGGGAGGGAGGGAGGAAAAGGAGAGTGACACGCACACTCATAACACACACCATTCACACACACACACCATACACACAACCAGCTGCAGAGTAAAACATTGTCTAATTAAAACAAGGACTACATTGAGGTTTAAGTTACACTGTAATTTGATGCCAACAGCCACCATATTGTCCATGCTTAAACAAAAGCATGCATCAATGTCCAGAAAGGGCCAATGGCCAGTCCAAAGTACATAAGGCCCACATGGCCACAGGGCACAGTCCAAGGCCCAACTTGACTCCTGACATAAACGTGAATCCACTGTTCAGGGGCATCATGTTGGAAATGGGCAGGCACCTCAGAGGGAAGGGGAAGCGGTGAGGGGGCACCTCAACTGAAGTGGGAAACTTGCCCACTGGTTCTAGAGGGGGCTCCATGCCCCTTTGTCTCTGGTGGGTGGCCTACATGTCCTCTGCTGGAGGTGAGGGCTGCTGTGCCTCTGCTGGAGGTGAGGGCTCTTTGACCACTGTTGGTGGAAGTGTCACCCTGGTTTCCTCTGCTGGAGCTGAGGGCTACTGTGCCTCTGCTGGTGGAGGTGTACTCGGGCTGCCTCTGCTAGAGTTGAGGGCTGCTGTGCCTTTGTCGGTGGAGGTGTTATCCTGGCTGCTTCTGCTATAGGTGAGGGCTGCTGTGCCTCTGCTGCAGGTGAGGGCTCCTTGCCCACTGCTGGTGGAGGGGGCCTCTTGTCTCTCTTTGGCGGTGGAGTGGGAACCTTCCCCTTCTTGGATGGTGGAGTCTTCCCTTTCTTGCCTCCAGGACTAGAAGGTGCCTCCACTGTCTCCTTCTCATGCCTTTTGCGTTTCACCACCCTAGTCCTACCTTTCTGAGGTGGAGGTGTGCTCACACTAGGAGTGGCAGCCATCACACTCAGGGACCCCTTCGTGCCAGCAGCTGTTGATCTGATGGGAGCAGTGGCAGACTGTTTGGCTGAGGTGCTGGGCTGGGTCGTTGGGAACCTGCTCTTACGGGCAGGACAGGGGGTGGAGGGGGAGGAAAGAGATCAAGATGGGCAAGGAAAAGCTAGGGATGTTGGGGCGGGATGTGGGAGGAGGGATGGGAGTGGAGGTTGAGGGAGTTGTTGTCTGAGGTGTACGTCTGCTGGACTTGGGTGACGGTGCATGGACAGTGTGCGTGTGTGAGGTGGATGTCTGTTGGGAGTCTGAGTGCGTGTGTTTGTGTCTCTTAGGAGGGGCAGATAGGGTGGGAGAAGACAAAGGGGACGCGTGGATGGATGTTGTGGAGATGTCTGCAAGTGAGGTGTGTGTGCTGCTTGATGTGGTGATCGTGGCTGTAGATGCAGTGCATGCATGTGTGAGTGCGGATGTGACTGAGGGAGGAGGAGGAGGAGGAGAAGAGGGAGACAGTGGAGGCAGTGGATGTGGTTGTGTGTGGAACTGACTGTTGTTTGTGGGAGTGCTTGTGGCCTGAAGTCTTCTGTTTGTGTTTGATTGTGCCACTCTTTTCTAATGAATTGTGTGCATGCCTCTCTGTATGTGTGCGTGGGAAGGGCTGTGGTTGGGGAGACTGTGACTGGGAAGTGGTAGTTGGAGGGGGGATGGTAGGACCAGGGACACTGGCTGCCATCAGAGAGGAGACCAGAGCCTGAAATGATCTCTGTAGGGCCGTTAGCCCACCATGGATGACCTCTAGGTATGCATTGCATTGCTGCATCTGGGATGCCATCTCTGGATGGCATTCACAGTGGTTGACTGCCCTACAGAGATGGATCTCAGGAGGTCAATAGCCTCTTCACTGAGGGCAGCAGGGCTGACTGGGGTAGGGCCTGAGGTGCCTGGGGCGAGGGGAGATGCAACCCTCCTGGGTGAGCGGGCATTGGCAACTCGGTGAGGGGCTGCTGGGATGGCGGTGCTGGTGCCGGGGAGCTTCCATGGGAGGAGGAAGCAGAGTCAGTCTTGTCACCTCCTGTCTCTGCCGTGGTGCTCCCCTCGCCCTCCGTCCCACTAGTCCCCTCGGCGTCGGTGGACTCTGCCTCCTGGGTCCTGTGGGATGCAGCTCCCTCAGTCGCTGGTGCCCATCCTCCCCACAAGATGATGCTAAATTTACACATGGACAGGAGCACAGACGAAAATAGGGGGAGAGAGAGAAAGGGAATACTGGGTCAATCACAGCACCACCACAACAGAAGGCATACATATTACCATCACACACAGGGATCGGGATTGGGCACTATGCATCGCACTGGCATTCCATTGGCTAGGTACGATAGCAAGATGAGAGCCAACCACCGCCAACTGCACCCCTCCTGGGACCCACTAAGCCCTGTCTCACATTGAATGCCACCTAGCTAGATTACAAGATTATGCTATACACCCATTTACCTTGAGCTGGACCATGCAGCAATATATGAGCTGGCAATAAGGGGTACCCACTAACCGAAACCCACCACCAGGATCCCATGCCAGCCAAAATGAATGGTTGTCACGCTCACTGTACTCACCCCCTTGTGGCTGTTGTGCTGCCCTCAAGCGCCCATCCAGCTCTGGGTAGGCCACTGCCAGAAATGGGCCATCAGGAGGGTCAGGTTCCGACGGGCACCTTGTCCTTGTTAGGAGGAAATTCCCGGCTGGGCCTCTGCAGTCTTCCGGGCCCAGCGCCTCAGATCCTCCCACCTTTTCCTGCAGTGGGTGCCCCGCCTGCTATAGACCCCCAGGGTCCGCACGTCCTTGGCAATAGCAGCTGCAGTCCCTTCTTCTGATGGGCGCTGACCTGCAGAGGTCATACAGACAGGTGGACACCATTAACCATTCAATCCTGCCTGTCACACATATGGCCCACAAATTGCATTCCCAACTCCTTTGGCACACACATCACCCGGATCCCTGCATGTACACTACCACCAGACATACCTCACACCTTGTCGCATGCATCGTCCCCATGGTGTACTCACCTGTTGGTCTGGAGGCCCACACAGATGTCCATATAGGGATAGGACCCCGTCCACCAGGCGCTCTAACTCCTCCGAATTGAAGGTAGGGGCCCTTTCCCCAGTCACACGGGCAATGGCAGGATCCAGACACAGGTCACAGCAGCTCATGCAGTGTTGGTGTTGTTCTGTGGAAAGTCAGGAATCAAGTGAGGTTATAGATGGAAAATGGCAGTCATGCCAGTGGCGATGTACACCATCACCGTCGCTGGTGATCCTCATTGGATGCTGTACTCCATAGAGCCCCATGTTAGCCAATGAGGAATAGCACGGCGGTGCAAGACCGCCTTCCCCCATGACGACCAATGCCGGTGGAGTTACATCTCTTCCACCTGTCCATTCTTACAGGACAGGTGGTTGCCATTTCATGGTAATGGACAACAGTCAGAAATTGTAAACTGTCATTGCTGTGAAATGTACATACATTGCCATTCACATTGTCCGATTACATACATGCTGAGTTGCACTGGGGTGGTGGTTCCATAGTTCAGTTTGTGACACCGTTCTCACTTTTGTGTCCCTTAGATACCTGCCACTGCAGAGGAATAGGAGGAGGAAGCAAGCCTGAGTGTACAGACCCCTTGTGGACTTGGCTACACTGGAGGAGAGGCATTTTATACTGACTTATAGACTGGACATGGCCACAATCCCAGAGTTGTGAACTCAATTGGAGCCTAATCTGATATCAGCTATCCATCATCCCACTGGGATCTCCCCTCTTGTGCAAGTTCAATCAGTGCTCCATTTCCTGGCAACTGGTTCTTTCCAAGTTACAGTGGGCGTGTCAGCAGGAATGTCACAGCCAATGTTCTCAATAGTGATGGCAAGGGTTTTGTCTGCATTGCTCAAACACATGTGCAGCTACATCACTTTCCCTCAGGTTGAAGATTTGGCCACTGGGAAGACTGGATTTTATGCAATGGGACATATACCACATATTATTGGGGTGATTAACAGAACACATATTGCATTTGTCCCCCTCTCTCCCCGGCACAATGAACAGGTGTTCAGGAATAGGAAGAGTTTCCATTCACTCAATGTGCAAATGGTGTTCCTGGCTGACCAGTACATCTCCCACATCACTTCCAAGTATCCTGGGTCAGTGCATGATGCCTTTGTCATGAGGAATAGCAGCATCCCAAATGTGATGGCCAACTACAGAGGTACAGGGTGTGGCTAATAGGTGAGCCTAAGTCCCTACCTAAGATATGTCAGTGTATGCCTTCTGGAGTCATCCCCCATACCATTGTGTACGGCTTATGTTTGTCCCTCCATTCTTGCAGGGGACTCTGGCTACCCAAACCTGTCGTAGCTCCTGACCCCTGTGAGGAATGGCAGGACAGGGGCTGAGAATCGGTATAATGATGCACATGGGCGAACCAGGCGAATCATAGAACGTACCTTCGGCCCTGTGCTACTCCCCTGAGAAGGTCTGCCAGATAGTTGTAGTATGCTGCATGTTGCACAACCTGGCCCTCAGACGACATGTGCCTTATCTGCAGGAGGAGGAGATTGGAAATGCCCTTGTGGCAGCAGTGGACCCTGAGGAAAGTGAGGAGGAGGAGGCAGAGGATGAGGATGTGGACAAGAGAACCTCAATAATACGGCAGTACTTCCAATGACACACAGGTAAGACAGTGGAACTGACCATTCATCTAATAATTTATGTTTTCAGTGTGGCTGTAGCAGGATGGCAGTCAATTCCTTTGCATCTCAAATTACTGTCATCTATGCTTTCTCTGTTTGCAGATGTTGGTGTTATTACAACTGTGCACAGATGTGATGAATACAGACAGCTACAGCTCATAATTTGTAGACTGTACCAAAGTTCATGTCAACTGCACAATATGTAACTGTTAACATAATTGCACGTTTTCATCACATAAAGCACTATCACTCAAGTTGTGTCCAAGATTGTTTATTGTAGTGCAGTTAATAGTAGGTATAGTGCAGTAGAATGGGGTGATGTTAGAGGTAAGTCCCAGGTATTATTCCTGTCTGTTTGTAGCACAGGTCCAGTGTCCAAGGGAGATAGGAAGAGGAGCATAGGCAGTTCAAAGTGGACAAGGTGACAGAGTGGGATACAAGGGGGACATTCAGGAGGGTCTCATTTCCTGGTGGTGGTCTTGGCAAGTGTTTCAAGCATCTTTCTGGATCGCAGAGAACGTTTGCTGGATGGTTCACTTTCTGCAGGGGAAGGGGTGCTGGTGGCCTGTGAGTCCTGTGGCAGGGCATTCTGTCCACTAGCTGCAGCAGATGTGGAGGGCTGTTCAATTGAATGGCTAGTGGAAGGGGCCTGCTGGTTTGCTGTATATTCCCTCATGATGATGCCATATCAGCCAGCACCCCTGCTATGGAGAAGATGGTGGTGTTGAGGGCCTGCAAATCTTCTCTAATCTCCTGATGGTGTACCCCCTGCAGCCACTTGTTCTCCTGCATGTTGTTTAGAATCTGGCCCATCTTGTCCTGGGATTGTTGGTAAGCCCCCAGGACATTAGTGAGTACCTCCTGGAGAGTTGGTTCCCTGGGATTGTTGGTAAGCCCCCAGGACATTAGTGAGTGCCTCCTGGAGAGTTGGTTCCCTGGGCCTGTCCTCCCCCTGGCACACAGCTGTCCTCCGAGTGTCCCTGTCCTCCTGTGCCTGTGTCCCCTGAACGGTGTTCCCACTTCCACTGACCACAGGACCCTGATTGCCTTGACTGTGAGGTGTGGACTGGGGTCGCTGTGCAGGTGGGCACACTGCTGATTGACGTGTCCTGGGGACCTGAGGTGTAGGGATGTTGGGTGGGAGCTGTGGAGTTGGATACTGAGGGGGAAGGCTCTGTGGTGGACTGGGGTGGGCTGGGGTAGCCGACTATCCAGTGGTCCCTGATGGGCCAGTTTGTTCATCAGGTTCCAGATGTCCAGAGTTACTTTCATCGCTGTGGGCAACTTCTATTGGGGAAATGGATAGTCATGGCACCTCCTCACTGCTGTGATTGGCGGGGGCACCTGTGGGGATGTAAGTGATGTATTATGCTTCATGTCTGTGACATATTGTACATCCCTAACTTCTCCTATATCGATGCTCTTGCCCTGCCACCTTTATGTATGGTGATGTATTGTGGGATTGTTAGTTCTCCATGCTGTGCATGCTTTGGTGATGGGTGTACATGCAGGGCTGGGAGGGCTGTACATGCATTGGTATGGCATGTAGGGCTTGGCATTGGGTTTGATCACATGTGTAGGTGCACAGTGTGGGATGGAGTGGAGTGATGGGAGTCAGGGTGAGGGGGTGAGATGGCATTCAGGTATTGGGCGTGACAAGTAGTAAATATTGACTCACCAGTGTCCAGTCCTCCGGCTACTCCAGTGAGTCCCTCATGATGCAGTATTGCCAAGACTTTCTCCTCCCATGCTGTCAGCTGTGGGGGAGGAGGTGGGGGTCCAACGCCAGTCCTCTGGCTGGCGAGCTGGTGCCTTGCTGCCACGGAACGCACCTTCCCCCGTAGGTCGTTCCACCCCTTCCTGATGTCTTCCCTTGTTCTTGGATGCTGTCCCACGGTATTCACCCTGTCCACGATTCTTCGCCATAGCTCCATCTTCCTGGCAGTGGCTATTGCTGTACCTGTGCTCCAAACAGCTGTGGCCCTACCCTGACTATTTCCTCCACCATGGCCCACTACTCCTCATCTGTGAAATGGGGGTGCCTTAGCGGGGAGATGGTTGTGGTGTGTGTTGTGCAGAGGGTGTTGAGTAACGTTGTGGGATGTGGGGTGCGGGATGGATGAATGAGTGATTGTGGTGTGTGTGTGTAGTTATCTCTGTGATGTTGATGGCTAGCTCTTGCAATCTTTTGGTGTTGGCAAAGGGTTGTGGGTAATGTTGGTGTGTATTTTATAGTGCTGTGGGTGTCGTGTGTGTATCAGTGTCAGGTGTGTGATTTTTGTTTTGGCCAATGTTGTGCTGTTTTGTATTTGGGTGGTGTTGGACCTGGCCCTTTTTGCAGGGTCATCCCCAAAACCTTTTTCCTCCTTCCTCCTATTTTTCCTGACCTGTTTTTGTTGGCTTTTGAACTTTGAGCACTTTACCACTGCTAACCAGTGCTAACGTGCATATGCTTTCTGTGTAAATTGTACTGTTAATTGGTTTATCCATGATTGGCATATTTGATTTACTGTTAAGTCCCTAGTAAAGTGCCCTAGAGGCGCCCAGGGCTTGTAAATCAAATACTACTAGTGGGCCTGCAGCACTGGTTGTGCCACCCACATAAGTAGCCCTGTAATCTTGTCTCAGACCTGCCACTGCAGTGTCTGTGTCTGCAGTTTTAAACTGTAAATTCAACTTGGCAAGTGTCCCCACTTGCCAGGCCTAACCCTTCCCTTTTCCTACATACAAGACACCCCCAAGGTAGCCCCTAGGTAGCCCCATGGGCAGGGTGCAGTGTATGGTTAAGGTAGGACATATACTATTGTGTTTTATATGTCCTGACAGGGAAATACTGCCAAATTCGTTTTTCACTGTTGCAAGACCTATCTCTCTCATAGGTTAACCTGGGGACTGCCTTTAAACATGATTAAAGCGTAGATTCCCTTTGGGAGCAGATAGGTGTGGAGTTTGGGACCTCTGAACTCAAATTTAAAAATACATCTTTTAGTAAAGTTGGTTTTGAGATTATGTGTTTGAAAATGCCACTTTTAGAAAGTGGGCATTTTCTTGCTTGAACCATTTTCGTGACTCTGCCTGTTTGTGGATTCCCTGTCTGGGTTAGTTTGACAGTTGGGCTGTTTTGCACCTCTCTCCAGACAGTGACACAAAGGGGGCAGGGGTATAGCGTGCATATTCTGATGAGCCATCTGTGCTAGGAGGGAAGGTAGGAGTGATCACTCACACAACTGAAAGGGCTGTGCCTGCCCCCACACAATGCAGACTCCAACCCCCTGGTGTGTGTCTGAGGCCTTGCCTGGGCAAGGCAGGATTTCACAAACAAGTGAGGCCGAAATGGGTATAAGAAGAGGACCCCAAACCACAGACTTTAGATACTACTTGAGGTAGACACTTTACCTCACAGACACTTTTGGACAAGAAACCTGCTGGTGAAGAATCCCTGAAAAAGACCTGCCAAGAGGAAGTTCCTGGCTGTCCAAAGGACTCACTGGGACTGCTTTTCTGACCTGCATCTTATCAGATAAATATTATGTATTTTTCTAAACACTGTGTGGTGTATTTTTGTGGTGCTATATGGTGTTATTGTATAATTTATTGCACAAATACTTTACACATTGCCTTCTACGTTAAGCCTGACTACTCAGTGCCAAGCTACCAGAGGGTGGGCACAGGATAATCTGGATTGTGTGTGAGTTACCCTGACTGAAGTGAGGGTCCTTGCTTGGACAGGGGGTAACCTGACTGCCAACTAAAGACCCCATTTCTAAAAGGTGGCCATTCTGAGCGTGCCGATGTGTACCGCCAAGGGTTTACCGCTGTTGAATGTCCGTCATGGTGATTCCTGGGTCATGTAGTGGGCTTTGTTTCGTTGGCGTAACGGTATGGGTGTTCGTACCAACGCTTTAACACTGACCTTTGGACTGGCGGATATATGTGTTTGTGGCATTATTCTGTCGGTTTAGTGTGTGTGTTTCATAATATGGCGAACGGATGTTTGCCTCCGCGGCAGTATGTTGGCGGCCGTCACCACGGCGGTAAGCAGGATTTACCGCCAATGTTATAATGAGGGCCTAGGTGTCTTATTACACCCCCAATCTATTGGCTAGTACTTTGGCCAGCACCTTAGCTTCCATACTGAGGAGGGATATCGGTCTATATGAGCTACACACCTCCGGGGGCTTCCCTTTCCCTTCCTTATGAATCACCACAATTGTCGCCTCCTTTTGGTCTGCCAGCAAGCATCCCTTGTCCCTAGCTTTCTTAAACATTCCCAGGAGTGGACCGGCAATCATGCTGGCCATTCCCTTGTACAGTTCGACTGGGATCCCATTGGGACCCGCAGCCTTCCCCGCCTCCAAGTCTCGCAATGCCAGGGTCACCTCCTTCTCTGTCATAGTGGTCTCCAGTGCATCTCTGTCTTCTGCCGTCAGTAGTGTCAGCTGGATATCCTTAAGGAAATCCTTGCAGTCCGCAGCGGACATTTTTGTCTTTGTGGCATACAGGTTTTCGTAATAGTCTGTGAAGGTCTCCCCTGTGGCTGCCCCCGTCGTTTGTGTGCCCCTCTTTGGGCTCTCCACCATGAGTACACATGTGCGCTCTCTGTCCCTCCTCTCGGGTCATGCTAGCAGCCTCCCAGCCTTGTCGCCCACATCATATAACCTACGCTGGACCGCTATAGCATATTGCTTGGCCTGGTTCTCTGCCAGAGCTCTCAGTTCCGATTGTCTCAGTCGCAGTTTCTCGCTGTCTTCTGGTTTGTTCGAGGCCAGGGCTGCCGCCTCCAGGCAGATTATGTCTTTCACTATGGTATTGCATGCTAGCCGTGCTTCCTTTTTTTGTCGCCCGAGGGCCGCCTGTGCTTGTCCCCTCAAGACTGCCTTTAAGGCCTCCCATAAGATGTCCGCCAACTCTTCTGTGCCCTGATTCTCCGCGAAGTAAAGGGATGCCACCTCCCACAGTTTCTCTCTAACCCCGGGCTCCCTCAGGCCACAGATGTCCAGCCTGCCCGGCAGCGTATGTTCCCGCTGTGAGCCCAGCAGTCTAACGCTGACTGGGAAATGGTCAGAAACACCCCTCGCATGTATAGTGGTGTCAATCAATCAATCAAAAATTTGTAAAGCGCACTACTCACCCGCGAGGGTCTCAAGACGCTGAGGGGGAGGGTGGTCGTTGGGAGGAGGTGCTGCTACTGCTCGAACAGCCAGGTCTTGAGAAGTTACCGGAAAGTAAGGAGGTCTTTGGTCTGGCGCAGGTGGGTGGGAAGAGTGTTCCAAGTTTTGACGGCGAGGTGCGAGAATGATTATCGCCGGTTGCAGTTCTGCGGATGCGTGGGACGTTTGCGAGGGCGAGGTCGGCGGAGCAGAGATGCGGGGTCGGGTGTAGAAGGAGAGTAATCTGTTGAGGTATTCTGGTCCGGTGTTGTGCAGTGCTTTGTGAGCGTGGGTGAGTAGTTTGAAGGTGATTCTCTTGTTGACTGGGAGCCATTGCAGGTTTCTCAGGTGGTCTGTGATGTGGCAGTGGAGGGGAATGCCAAGGATGAGACGTGTAGAGGCGTTCTGGATGCGTTGCAGCCTCTTCTGGAGTTTGGCCGTGGTTCCTGCATAGAAGGCATTGTCGTAGCCCAGTTTGCTGCTTACGAGGGCTTGGGTGACAGTTCTTCTGTTTTCGCTGGGTATCCATTTGTAGATCTTTAGGAGCATGCGGAGGGTGTTGAAGCAGGAAGAGGAGATGGCGTTGACTTGCTGGGTCATGGATAATGGGGAGTCCAAGATGAATCCTAGGTTGCGTGCGTGGTCGGTGGGAGTCGGAGCGGCTGCGAGAGTGGCAGGCCACAAGGAGTCATCCCATGCGGAGGGGGTGGAGCCGAAGATGAGGACTTCCGTCTTGTCGAAATTGAGTTTGAGGCAGCTGCTCTTCACTTATTCGGCTATGGCCTTCATTCCTTCGTGGAGGTAGGTCTTGGCGGTGTCCTTGGTGAGGGAGAGGATCAGGTGGGTGTCGTCGGCATATGAGATGATGCTGAGGTTGTGGGATCGGGTGATTTTAGCGAGCGGGCCATGTAGGCGTTGAAGAGGGTCGGGCTGAAAGCTGAACCCTGGGGTACGCCGCAGATGATTTCGGTCACAAAACTGGTGAGTGTTAGCACACTGGGTGAAGATGTAGTCCAATCTGGAGAGACTCCTGTGGGCAGCTGAAAAGTATGTGTATTGTCTAGCCTTTGGGTTGCCTTCCCTCCCAGAGGCACGAGAGGGCCACACAGTGGCCCATGTGGTCATGCCACACCCAATGGACAATCAGGGGTGTCATTTTTTTCACTACAATGCCCACTCCCCTATTGTCCGTTGTATACCCTGTGTGCATTTTGAGGACATAACCAAATCTATCCAGAGCCTTGTAATGATTGCCTCTTAGCGGTGTTTCCTGAAATAAGACCATGTCTGGGGAGTGATGCTTTATATACTGTAGAACCAACGTGCGTTTTATCCTACCCCTGAGCCATTTACATTCCAGGACCATATGGTCAAACTGTGTTCCGGACCAGCCATCTCATCTTGTTTATTCTATAAAGAGTCTGACCTTAGCATCTCCCTATGTAGCTTCCTATCCCCTGCCCTGGAGAGTCCTCTCTCTGATCTACGCTATGTGAACCCCAAATGCCCCCAACGTGTGGCACTAAGAACTGGACTTTCACTAAATCCTTACTTAAAACTGCTTGCGTCCACAACTCCCCCCTCTCTGCTACTCTGTGCAGTGAGCTCTGAACTGCCCACCCCCCCAACTTGCAGAACTTCTGTCCCCCTAAACAAACTATGCTTTGCGGGGGTGTGCCGCTGCCTTGAAGTGTCGCTCAATGGTTTAAAGGCGGGCTCACACCCAATGTCTCCCCCCTTTGTGCTAGCTATTTGCCATCACACTGGTTGCTATGAGTCAAGACACCCCCCTCTGTCCTCCCCACCCGCCCCCCCTTGCCAATGCTTACTGTCACTTCAGTATCTGCTCCATCCGATTGTTCTCAGGCCTCTTCCGGAAGTGGGTGCTTTCCAGTCTTCCCACCTGGTCCGGGTTCCCCCTCACCTGGTGCACCATTGGATCGAGCTCTCCTTCTACTTCCCAGCCTGTGCCCTGGCCTCCACCCCTCAGCCAGTCCCAAGCATCCTCGGGAGTGCCAAAGTGCCATGTTTTTCCCTCCGCCTCCACCCTCAGTTTTGCCGGAGATGACATCATATATCTCAGTTCCTTGGCCCGTAGCTCTCTTTTAACTTCCTTGAAGTTTTTCCGTTGGCGCTGTACTTGAACAGTGAAGTCCGGAAAGAAACGGATTACAGTGTTGTCCTGCCGCAGGTCCCTGAAGGTTCTAGCCGTCTGTGTATCTCTGTCTCTGTAATTAAGGATCCTGGTGACTATTGTCCGCGGTGGTGCTCCTGGTTTGGGCGGGGGGCCAGGTACCCTGTGCGCTTTTTCCACTGAAAAGAAGTTAGACAGGCCTTTTGGCTTGACCTTATTCAGGACTTAGGGCCAAATGTAGCAAGCATTTTGCATGGTGCAAACTGCGAAAATCGCAGTTTGAGCCATGCAAAATGCCGTTTGCGATGCTCATTCACAATTTGCGAGTTGGTACCGACTCGCAAATTGTGAATGCGTCTCGCAAATAGGAAGGGTTGTTCCCTTCCTATTTGCGACTCGCATCGCTATGCTAAATTGCTTTGTGACCGCGAATGCGGTCGCAAAGCAATTCGCAGTTACCACCAGTGTCATACTGGTGGTAACCCATTCGCAAAAGGGAAGGGGTCCCCATGGGACCCCTTCCCCTTTGTGAATGTTGCCAAAAAGGGGTTTTCAGAGCAGGCAGTGGTCAAATGGACCACTGCCTACTCTGAAAAACCGAAACCAAATGGTTTTGTTATTTTTTGTATTTTGCAACTCGTTTTCCTTTAAGGAAAATGGGCTGCGAAATAAATAAAAAAGTGCTTTATTTAAACAGCAGTCACAGACATGGAGGTCTGCTGTCTTCAGCAGGCCACCATCCCTGTGAGTGCAGGGACTCGCTATGGGGTCGCAAAATTCGACCCCCTCATTAATATGAATGCGGGTCCCCATAGCGACTCGCAGAAGGTGTCTGAGACACCATTCTGCATATGGTTTTGCGACTCGGAAATTGCGAGTCGCACTGAGTCGCAATTTCCGAGTCGTAAAATCTAGTTTTGCTACATCTGGCCCTAAGTCCTCCACAAATAAATCTGTGCTTGGGCCTTCCATTCCCTCCGGCACCCCTACCACCCTCACATTATTCTATCGGGATCTTCCCTCCTGGTCCTCCAGCCTGGCTTCCGTTATTTCCCTCTTTTTGGTGAGTGTCCGGACCTGCTCCTCCAACCGTCTATTTGGGTTTCTGTGGCTGCTACTTTCACCGAAATCTTGCACATGTCCGCCCTAAGTAGATTAACATCGATGTGAACTGTATCTAGTTTCGACTCCAAGGGGAGCAATGGAACCCCTGAGGTCATGTATGTCCGCCATGATGGTTCTCAGCGAGGGCTCTGTTCTTGGCCCAAAGTCTTCTCTGGAGGCTCCCCCGTCTCCCCTCTGAGAGGAGCCCCCCGCCGCTTCCATTCATACTGCGTACCTGTTTAGGTTGTTTGTTTGTTGCTGCTTGAGGGTGTGGCCTTTGACCATGTTCTCCTTCCTCGGTATCTCCCCTTTAAGGGCCCCACTTCTGATATGTCCAAATCACTCTCTAGGTTCCCACTTGGCCCACGGAGCCCTCGCTGCCGTTCACCTCTTATCCAGAGATTCCCTGTATCATGGACCAGCTCCATGGGAGAGGTGGGGGAGCCCCGGGTTGCACGGTGCCGGTCCCGGAGAGCAGGCCGCACGATGGTCACCGCCTACCGCCTACTGTGCCCTTGCACAGCCGCCTCCGTCCCCGGAAGGATCACCGCACCCGGCCCCACCGGCCGTTCAGGGTATTCACTCTGCTCCCCGGGGCTGACAGCAAGACAGGTTGCAGTTGCGAGGGCCTCCCTCCCACCTCAGGCTCCTTCACTCAGGGCTGCTCAGCTCCGCCCGCCATCTTGCCCTGAGGCAATCGGAGCTTTCTCAGTGCCTGCGGCTCTGGTCCAAGCCCATCGAGGGCTCCAGGGTCACGGGGCTCCGGGCATACCCCGAGCCCCACAGTTGACAAGATCTCTCAGGAGTTTGGGGGTTTTTAGACCCCAGCAGCGCCGGAGCACTGTCAGTGTGCGGCCATCTTTGTTGGCGGCAAGCTCTGCCCCCTCCCCCAAGAAGCCTTTAAAGCTTGTTCTCTTGCCACATTTGCCCTGTGTTCAGAGACAGAGGTCAAAAGTCAGTTTGTCTTCTTATAATTACTTTTCTGCTGCCTGCAGGTTCCAGGATTTTGTAAGGTGAACACTGACCTGCTGTACAAAGAGTGTGAAATGAAAGGGTGTAGGGTGTCAGGTTTATTCTTAACACACAACATTTAAATAACTAAGACATCTGTACAAACATTTAAAAATAAATGTCAGTAGTTGTGAAATCCTTTTTTTTAGTACTTCTGTGTGATGAAAAAAATATTTTAATAAGATGAAAACAAACCAGAACACTTTACTTGGTGATGTGCTAATGATAAACATGTTTTCTGAAACCCAAATGCACAGATTATTGTTAAAGCACTATATAGTTTTATCAGTGAAGGTGCAAATTAGTGGGAAGGGGTGTGGACATTTCTTAGAAAAGTACAGTCTTTAAGTGACAGTCCGCTACCACATCATGCTTTCGTAATATATTTATTAAAAGTGGGTGTTTAAACATAAACTTAGAAACACCCCTGCCCTGATGGCAATGCTATTAGTAAACTAAGAGGCAACTCATGGATCATGTGTACGCTAAATGTGGGCTACATTCTTATTGTACACAGAGCAAACGTTTAGTCTGTTTAATCAAACAAAAGATGGTTTTCTGTTCAGCAGAAATGCTGAACTCACATATTTGAAGGTTCATCCCAATGGGACTCCTAGTAATCGATTACATGATCAGGGCAAATAGTTATGTTGCTCAAATCTGAGAGCCTTGAGCCTTTTAAGTTATACATCAGGAGCACGTTTTGGAACTATGTATAGTTCTGGTTTAACAAGTGCTGCTTTCTGTAAAAAGCATTGTGGCCAAGTCTTTAAAATATACAGAGTGGGCTCTCGTTTCACCTGGAGGAATATTACTCTCACCTCATCCTTTGTGCTGTTTGGTGTATCTTTTTGCCTCCTGTTGTGTGTCTGCATTGTAATATTTTATATCTTCAAAAATGCATTACACTTTCAGTTTTTTATGTCATCCGCACAGTGTGAACAGAAAACAATCCTTTTTAGGTCGATCGTGCAAGCGCTATCACTCGTTCATGGGCTTGCCTTTAAAAAATCCTTATCATAGGTAAATGCTTTTATGTTTGTCCCTCCTTGGGGCAGTTTTGTAACTGCCTTGGCCATCGCCCATGTTACATGGATAATTGCACTTTTGCCGATAAGTTTGACTGCGAGCAAACGTCTTTTTCCTTTTGTGTCTCTCCTTCGCCCTCATGCTCATGGCGGCTGTCACGCTTTGAATCATCTTGCTTATGTGAACTGTTTTACTTTTCATTTTCAATTTATGTGGCAAGAAAAGTTCAGTTAGGAACTTACAACGCTAATAGCTCTAACTCGAGCAAACGCGAGACCCATTGCATTGTGAATGCCGGTTTTTGTATTTTTTCTTCACCACAGTAGGCGTTTGAATTTTTTATTGGCCCTTCATTGCAAACATTTACATCCACCGCATTTACTACCACCTTCACCATTACAACTGACACCACCATTACCAACTCCAACATGCCACAGTTCAGCTTTGCCACTTGTTGTTGTTTGTTCTGCAGAGAATATCCTGAAATGGGAGTATACACGGTCATGCCTGGGAACCATATAATCGAGTTGTGCTCTTGTGATTATTCTTTTCTTGCCCCTTTTTGTCGCCACTTTCAAAAAAATTTGGGTAATCTCAGTGGTGGAGAAAAAACGTTTTTGGGAAACCTTTGCTGTGGATCTAGTAATCTGAAGGGCGATGTGGGTTGTAACTGTGCTTGTGGCATGCTAATTTCCGTAATGTTTTGAGGATGACCCGCTTCTGTAATAACATTTCTTCGAAAACGACAATTACATTTCCATTTGGAAATTATAAGATTGCTGCTCCGCGTGCCGAATCGTGTTCCACTTTCCTACTCTCAATTTTTCACTAACGTGAAAAACCTGTTGTTAACAAACACCATAGACTTCATTCTCTGTTAAGGAGAGTTTATGAGATAAAACATTGTTTTAGTCTTGATTTTGTGCTGTGTCACTCCTCCCTCCACCTGGATTGTTTGCTTTTTCACTGTGCTTATCTTGCACAGAGGTGAATTACCTTTCACCTAGTTTCACCAGTCTGTTGCTCGCTCCTCTGTCTCCTCTACTTCCTCTGGTTGATGTTCACGTTGTGGCAATGGCAGCTTTATATCTTTTCATGGAACTGCCATTTTTTTCCTTTTAATGTTTTGGTTTTTCCGGTTGTCAGTTGGATTAAAACGTGGTAAGGAGTCTGTGCCACGCCAGCACAAAAAATGTATATTGCGTAGCATATTTTCTTGGAATAGAAGCATGTACACTTTTAGTTATAAACTCTCCTCGATTTCCCAAGTCAGAGGTCAGGGACATTAAGGTGCTGCTTTCCCTATTGTGTCCCACTCTCCCAAACCGACCTCGAGATGGAGCTGGGAATGACTGTCAATGACAAACTTGAATTACTGCAGCTTCATTTACAACAAACTACCAAAGTGCTTATCAACAAATTGCCGAGGTCTCAAACTCAGGCTGCCAGAAGATGTCTAAAACTGCACAAGCACTACTTCATAAAACCTGCACTAATCTATCAGTCAATGAGTAAGGACACTTGCTACAGGAGTGCAAGAGGACTGTCTCAGCCAGTGTTCAGACATTAGTCTTCCTTAACTCAAGGTTCCCAAGACGATGTACCCACCTGCTTTGAGTTAGCCTTTCAGGGAACTAATTTGCAGCAGTTTTGAGAAGTCTACCAAATTTCAGAGGCTCAGAGCACCCGGAAGTTCATCATACCTACACTGTCTCTGTTATTCATTTGCAGGGCTCTCAGAAGTATCTCTCAGCACTTATATCCGATCTCCTCAGTATTAAGTAGGTTATATAGAGTATTAGGGAACTTAGAAACTTTCAGTTTCTGGAAGAAACTTTAAATATGGAATAGAATCCACAGGGGGAATTTCCTCCCCAATAATAATCCATCCACTGTGGTTTCTCCTCTGTCTTTTTGTACCTCGTGGAAAATGAACCAGAATGCCAGGAAGGAAAAATGTTATGTCCGAAAAGAATGTCTCGAGTTTTTAGGTTACATCGTAGCTCTTATGGGCTTAGCCATAGATCTGCACAAAGTGCAAATAGTGTTTGATTGGCCAAGACCAGATTCTTTTAAGAAACTACAGCGATTTCTTGGATTTACCAGATATTATTGCTGTTTTGCCTAAGATCCATTGCCAAACCTCTGACTACACTCACCAAGAAGAATATATGCTTTGAAGGGTCTAGTGAGGTTTAAGCAGCGTTTTCTTATGGTAAAAACTGCTCTTCACTGCACATGCATTATTGCAGACTCATCCTAAAAAACTATACATTCTGTAAACTGTTACTTCCATTACTGCTACTGGAGCTGTGTTATCACAACAACACGAAGGAAATTTGCATCTAGTAGCCTATCATTTTAAATCTATGGGGCTTATTTAGGCATATAGCAGATGGCCCACTGACTACCAGGGATGCATAGGTCTTAAATTCTGTCACGCTGGCGGACTAGGTCTCCATATTTGGAGGTCTCTTGTCTTCCTGGCTGAGATCTCTAAGCCTTCAGAGGATCTGCATTCATGACCAAGTGAGAGCAGCCTTGGGACAGCCATGTGAGGCAGAGTGGCTATGTCACTCAATGCACAGCTACCTGGTCTAGTATAGATGCAACCCCAGGTAGGCTGATGTCGTCTCACAACTGGTGCCACCCTGAACTGGTTGAGTCGTGCCACCATGGTTGAGCAGGTAGTTGTGTATTGGCCATGCCAACACTGTTGCACTCCAGTGGCAACCCAGATCGGCCTGTTAGGCTGGTGTAGCTCCAATCAGACCGATGTAGTTGTATGTCAGGTGCAGCCCGACTGGGCTAACTAAGCAGTCACTGTTGTGATTTGGCTGATATCATTATAAGGCAGCTGCAACCTCAATCAGGGTGAACTGGTGATTACGCAGAGCAGTTTCCACAAGGAACCAGGTACAACAGACCTGAGAGGCCCTCAACACTAAGGGCCATTCCTAGCTCGCTGTCAGCAGTCTGCTTCCTTTGAATGTCCCTCAGCTCCAGGGACACCCTAGGCTTCTCTTCTTGGGCAATCTCTCATACTAAGGGGCCAAGCAGACTCCTTTCCTCTCTTAGCAAGCAGGCAGGCTTTTAAGTGCTGAGGCCGACCCTCAGCTCCTTCAACAAAAAGTCCAGACTTCAGGTGATGTCCTCTAACACCTGGGAGTATGGCTGTCATGCAGACACCAGGCAAAGTCGCACTGCAGACCTTCAAGTACTTTTCACAGTACTATTTTCCATGGTGCTGAAGGACTCGGAACTGGAACAAGGTGAGGTGATTTGGGTTCCCCATAAAAAAAAAAATTCTAGACAGCAGATATGGGACTTTTTAGAGATGGTGTTCCTGGTTGGCTAGAGTAGGCACCCCAGCCAGGCAGGGATCACCACTCTATTCAGGGCAAGAGAGCTACACATCCAAGATAACCCCTGCTCACCCCCTTGGCAGCTTGGCATGAGCAGTCAGGCTTATCCCAGAGGCAATTTGTAAAGTGTTTGCACAACACACACAGCACATGTGACACAATAAATACACCACAAAGAAAGTTCCACAACAAGTAATCTAAAAATAAACTGTATTGCACAAAACACCATTAGACCCAAAACGACATATATATCAGTAATACCCTGCTACACAAGCAGTTGTCAGATTATCACACAAGTTATCAGTACTCTGCAAATCAGCAGTAGTCAGGTAAACACATAATTTACTAAGAATAAATGCAAACATTCCCAGATGGCATGTCATCTTTATCACCAACTAAAGGCATATAGCCAGAAACATTCCCAAAGGCAGATCAGAATTGTCACTAAGATAAATACACATACTGTGAAAACATCTCCTTGTGGCATAAGTCATAAATCATAATTTGCCTCCCCATGCAAATCAGACAGGCCCTGAAAATATGCTGGTTACTCCCAATATGGCAGGAAGACGTCTAATAGGAATCAGGACATGAAAAATGGCACATACACATCGGGGGGAGAAATATCACGGTGAAAGGCAATTACAACAAGAAGCACCAAAAAACTGTTGTGTGGGAGTCCCACAGTGCTCCTGCACTTGTCAAAGACATGGTATGATGGGTCACAGCTCACCATGCTGAGACCAGGAGCGTTTGCGCCCCTATTATGGGGACTACGGTACGCCTCCAAGCGCCAGTTCAACAAAGGAGCTCTGGTGTGCCTTTATCTACAGCTGCGGTACTTGGCTTTGCCGCAGGGACGTCCTCCATCGAGATGTCCATCTTGTAGATAGCTGGGGCCACGAACATGCCCCCAAAGGTACGCCACCACCGGGGGAGGCACACACACTGCCCTCGTCGGCGAGGAAATGCCTCTTGGTCCCCCTCGTAGGGCAAAGCTCCTATTAGCCGCTTGCCTCCAGGTGGGGCGGCTGTCCACTCAGCGGCGTCTTCTCTGGCCATGTCTTTTCTGGCTGCGTGCTCCTCCTGGAACGCGTCCTGAGCCCTCCCAGGCTCCGAGGTCACAATGGCAGCACTCCTGGTAAGCCCAGTCTCTGATGGTGGGGCACCATCAAGGTTGCGCTCGTCCGCTATTTAACATAGTCTGCCGACGGGTTCTTGGTCCTTACTGTGTCGGGGGGAGAAGGCCACCACCCCCGGGACACAGGGCACTTTCCTACTCCCCGAGCAGGCAATGAAACCAGAATAAAATGCTTTTCACACGCTGTAACAAACAGGTGGGGCTCCCTCCATGCTCTAGAGCAACACACACAGCCCTTCCCTCGTACTGGTGAAATAAATCATAAAGCGCCCTTCATGCACTTTAGAAAGGGGAATGCAGAAGGAATTGCGGGGGTCACCACCCAGCCTCTGGAGACAGCTGTGGGTGGACAAGGTTGCAGGACCCAAGCAAGCAGGCCAGCACAATGGTTTCAGAAGCAGTGGCAGTCACTCTCAGTGACTTAGCAGGTCATAGATCAGTAGAACAGCAGAGCAGTCCCAAGGCAGTTCCTGGCGATTCCTTCCAGCATCTAGTGCCTAGTTAATCAAAGTCCATCAGTGTCTCTGTTAAAAAACATGGGGAACAACCCCTTGTACTTGTTCTCATTTTGCACAGCTTCCACAAAGGTAGAGCGGGGGTTCCAACCAGCTCTAACCAGTTCCAGGAATGTCCCCTTCTCCTCCAACACTGGCTCCAGGCCTTAGTAGGGGATAAATTAGCCCTTTGTGTGAGGCCAGGGCACAACCTTTACATATGCATGTATGCCCCATCTCTACTTCTCCCAGCCCAGGAAGACCACTCAGTATGCAGATGCAAGCCTGTTACACCTCCACCCTCCCTGTATACTGGCTGTCTGAAAATTATGCACAAAGCCCAGCTGTCACTCTACCCAAGACATGAATTGGAGTCACGCTGCAAAACACCAGTCATAACCACAGAGAAATGGCCACTTTCTCAAAGTGGCATTTCTATAATGGTAATAAAAAGTCCACCTACTGTTAAGCAGCATTTCTCACTACCATTACAAAAATACCAAACATGCACACGCTGCCCCTCATAGATCAGAGAATACCACTTAGCCATGTGCAAGGGCATTTCCAATGCAACCCTATGAGAGAGTCAGCCTTCACAACGGTGAGAAACAAAATAGGATGTTTATCACTGCTAGGACAGGCCACACAACAAGGCACATGTCCTACCTCTTACTTACCCTGCACCCTGTCCATAGGGCTCCCTAGGGCCTACCTTAGGGGTGACGTATATGTAGTAAAAGGGTAATTCAAGGCCTGGCAAGTAAATTTAGATGCCAGGTCCTTTTGGCAGTAAACTGCGCACGCAGGCCCTGTGGTGGCAGACCTGAGACAGGTTTTCGAGGCTACTTCTGTGGGTGGCGCACATGCACTTTAGCACTGATCAGCAGTGATAAACTGCCCTGAGCCCTAAAGCCAACAAAAAGGGGTCAGAAAAATAGGAGGAGGAAGGCAAAAAAAAGGCCAGGTCCAACTGGTCTCCTGTTTAAAACTTCAGAACTGGCTTGTGGTGGTTTTCCTTTCAAATGTCCATCACGGGCTACTCTCCAGGCACAGCCTTTTCGTAGAGTAATGCTTCTCATAGCAGATAAAACTGGGTCTGCCTCCAAATTGGAGCACCCGTAACACAGGCTTAATGAATCATGGGGTTTCTTCTCCTTGCTGCCACCAGTCCAACGGAAATAGTAGTCAGACAAAATGGTATGACTGACCTAGAATTTTCCTCACCTTCCACAACAGAAAATGCAGTTCCACCCCTCACCCCTAGTACCATCCAGATGACAGTGTCCAGGAAGAACTAATCAGCAGCCCCTTGCTAACAAATGTCTTCATGGAATTGATAAAGGAAGCTCTGTGTAACATTGGCCCGTGCTCGGCTGCGTCCTTGTGGTAATAGCCTGACCTTTTTGCCCTATTAGATTTCTCGGCTGCCGGCATGGGTCTGTGTTTCACTCAGTCCTCATCAGTCTCACTTAAGTGTCTAGATATCCACCCTCTTGCCAGAGGAATGCATGCAATACACTTTCACTGCCTTGGTAAATTGTCCTCATCCATATCTTCTACGATGCCAAGTAAGGGGCATCCAAAATGGGCCCCACCTGCTTCAGGACTCATGTGCACACATAGCCTACCACGGTTCATCTGCTACACATACTACACACATGCATGCACTGGACATATACACAGGTTACCAGCACAAGGTTATGGGCACATACATAACAGCAGACCTTTACACAGTAGTGGCCGGTAGACCTCACCCAAAGTGACACAGGTAAAAAAGATTTGGTTGCACAATTAATCTACCAAAACACTGTGTGTTGTCACTCCCTCCCTATATGCTAAACCCTGGACATAGACAATAGTCATCTGCCCACAACGAGGGTGCACTTGTGTCCCTCCAGGTCACTGGACAGGCACAGGACCTCGCTTACCAGGGAGAGGCATATGCTTCTGCACCATTATTTAGATGAGTGTGACACTTGTGCCAAAATGAAAGTCAAGCTACTGGATACATATGTACTTGAGCATTAGGGAAAGGAAAACCCAACCATATATACTGCAAGGGACATTCTCCTTCCAACTACCAGTGAGTGAAACTAAGATCACAACTGCTTGATCACATTGATACATTTAGTTTCTAATTGTAGCAATCAGACCGTATGGGCTTTTGAAATGTTACAGTAAACAACCTAGATTTATTCTACTGATCTTTTTTATTCCGGTGTTTCAAGGTCTCATATTGCTGGTTTAGCGAACACCGTCCCTTGTATATATAAAATTGGCCATAGCACTTACCGCTTAAGTGCTACAGTAGTTTTGCGAGTGCTTAATTTGTGCCGGTAGTTGCAGGTAGAGGGTACAAGTACTTATTTTAGGACTGGGGTCTGTTTTTCATCACTAAAATTTGAGCCACTGCAAGAGAAAGAAAGACAGACAATGGATAAAGAAAGAAGAATAGAACACTGTGAGACAGTGGCAAGGGGCGAAAGCAGCAATGGAAATGAACCTTTGAGGCAAAGAGAAAGGAGGTGTGGGAATGAAGAGGTTTGAAATTGAACCAGAAGTAGGCAGCCCAGCATTCACTAGCGCATTTGGCAGTCTCTTAAGAAAACTTTGGCCACCAGCGCTTTATTTATTTAGCACTGGCTGTTTCTGATATACATTGCCAAAGCTACATGTACGTCAGTAATGGAAAAACAGGGTGCATTTCACAGTTCGAGAAACATTGCCAGTGATGAGGGTGTCCACCTCTTGAAAAAGGAGTGTCTTCTGCATGTCAGCATTGAGTAGCATGAGCTGATTTGTGCGGAGGTGAACATGACACTGTTTTTTATTGTAGCTGTAGCTTTTTTTCCCTCTGGACAATAATCCGGAGTGCATATGGTTCAGATAGTCACTGAGTGCATTTCTGGGAACCTTCTGTGAAGGTACCTCACCAGAGTAAGGAACATTACCTGAACTGCAAGCTGTGGACAGTGGTCTAATGGTTAGCACAGTTTCCATTTTCACCTACCCATTAATCCCTTACCAGTGTTTTCCAAGAGAACGTTGGCTTCCTGTTAATTTTCAGTTCTGTCTCTTCTGTCACCGAACAACTACTGCAACACTACCCAGGAGATTGCAAATATTGTCTCATTTGGACTGGCTGACCTCCTGAAGCCTGGGTGATGGAATTCACTGTGTTCAAGAACTGCCATTGCTAGTACATATTGATGGTATCCCTAGTCCTTGTAGGATGTGTATGGAACAGAAAATATTCACAACATAAATAAATGAACTAACAACTTCTTTGTGGAGAAATTCCAGTGTGCATGAGAACTAGTCCTACACTCAAAATTCCATGTTTCAAACAGTGGCACACATGCAGAAAACAGATGTCAGGCCTGCTTTTGTTGTCTGGGCTCTGTCCACAACTTGAAGTCATGAGATAAATGTGCCCTTGTGCACCCAAACACAATCTAGGACTTGGTGCGAAGCTGTATGTCAATGAACACAAGAAGTTGCAGCCTTTGTGCACATCCTGCTCTCTCTCCAACACATGGACCCTTTGCTGATCTTTCAAGCAGTCAACTTCACATTTGAATTTAACTTACAGAAGAACTTCAAAGCCCAAGCACAAACATAAAAAAGCTAAGTGGGACTTGACTGCATCCCGCCACTCTGTATCTAAAGAGAAGGCACAAGGGTTCCACAATGTAATTCGTACACCTTTGAAGTCTCTGGTTGTGGAGCTGATTTCTCAGCTAAATCTAGCCTTCCCAGGTCATCAGCGACAGGTTAGAAGCTTCAAGGAGGCTGTGCTCCAAATGTTAAGTGTGCTTCTGGATCCCCTCGCACACATTTGAAAGTGCCAGTGGGGCGTCTTGTCAGGGTGCAGCCTTCAGATCCGTCCTTAGCACTGTCTGACCACTTGGGACTTATTACGTACCTAGTACTATCACCAGTACAGACTTTTACTCCAGCTCTGGGACCCATGCCAGTCCGTTGCTCATTGACACCAGTACTGCTGACACCACTGGCGCTGGGAGAAGTTCTGGTACTGACACCAATGTTGGTCACCTAAATGACTTCTGCTTGATCTGGACCAATGCTGCACTACAAAATCACAAATGCATTCTGGTCGTTATGCATCCTGATTCAGATCTGGTACCTCTGCCATATCATGCACACCAGCAGAGGCTCCATTCCCTTTTTGGCTCTGACTATGTGCCAGAACAAGGGACACCCCAGGAATTGGATGATAATGATGGTGGTGATGTCAATAGCTTTCTTCCCCCTTATTACACAGATGCCTTCCACGTGGATATGCAGCTTGCCAGTGGGCTTGACACCTCTCCTTAGGTAGGATTTAACTTGTTACTTGGACCACCAATCGAAGAAAGTGCCTCATTTGCAGTAGTAATTCGGACAGCAGCTGAGCCTTCTGTGGAGACCAAAAAGAATGTAGTGACAGAGATTTTACATCCTGGGCCAGCTACTTCTGAGCCCCTGTTCCCTTTTAGCACAAACCTCACTGATATCTTGATTGCTATTAGGTCAAAACCCTGTTCCTACCCTCCCATGAATAGGCAGAAAGCCAGGCGTCACAGATTGACTTCTGGCAACCCTGATTTTATAATCAAAGATCCTACTCCAGAGAGCCTGGTTGTACAGTCCTCAATCAGTAAAGTGAATTCCAAATCATTCCCAACCACTCTCCTGGCGACGGAATCCAAGAGGATTGAGGCTTTCGGCAAGCATATGTTTTCCTCTGCCAGTCTAGCATTGCAGGCAGTAAATGCTGTTTGTTAACTGGATCGCTATATACGTGCCCTATGGGACATGGCTAGCAAATCTTTCTGGCAGTTCCAGAAGAACATAGGCCCAGACAATTCATGATGGACAGGATGAGACCAACTTTGCGCAGATCTGGATACTAGAGATTACCTGGGGAGGGCAGACAGTACTAGTGGAGTACTTCATCGATGCACTGGTTTTTCCAGTGATGTACAGGCCTACCTCATGGATATGCGCATAGATGGGTCTCACTTTTCTGGTGATAAGACAGACTGTTCTGGATTGCTTTAAGGGAAGTAGAGACAGACCATTGGGTATGTTGATTCCTGCTAAACAGTTTCCATACCAATTCAAAATTTTAGCCACTGCAAGAGAAAGAAAAACAGACAATGTATAAAGTAGTTGAATAGAACACCAGGAGACAGTGGCAAAGGGAAAAAGCGGCAATGAAAATCAACCTTTGAGAAAAACAGAAAGGAAGTGTGGGATGGTGAAAGAAAGAGGTGTGAAATGGAACCAGAAGTAGGCAGGTCAGCATTCAGCAGCACCTTTGGTAAGCTCTTAAGAAAACTTTGGCCACCAGCACTTTATTTATTTACCCCTCTAAAAGTTCGGGGTCTATTCTAAAAGGCTGGCGTATATGCAAAGGCAGTCCCCCAAGAAGACCCATGCCCCTAGTACTTTTTAGGCTGTGGACACAGGTCTGGCAGGCAGAACACAGGCTAGCTGGGGAATCAGTACTCGTATTCCTCTTCCCCTGCTGCTCCAAACCACTTTGGTCTGCCTTAAGTGGCACATGCTCATCCAGTTGGAAGCAGGATCCGCCATTTCTGCCGAGGGTGGTGGTCCATCACCTCTGACAGATGAGTCTTGCAAAACGTTCAATGAGGCTTTGTCCTATCTTTTCTTGTTTCCCTTCCACATATTCCCACCACATCAGAGCAAATTGCAAATGAGTACCTGTCCATTTTACTGCAAGAAGAGTGAGAGTTGACATCCAGTGGTGCTATTGAGAGGGTGAGTTGCCTAAATATCATGAAAAAATATTGTTATCCACAAATGTTGTGTCAAAAATATTATCAACTCAAAATATCGTGGGACAGATTATAGAAGGTAAGAATATTGTTTGCATGAGGTGTATATATATCTTTATTTTTTTAAATTGTGTATAATATTGTTTTATTTATTTTAATTATGTACAATATTTTGTTTTTAATTAATTTAATAATATGAATGTTGTTTTATCTTCATAAGGTTATCTAAGTAATTAATTATAAATGCATACAACATTAATATTATTCTGATGCTACTTGATCATCATAAGCTACTGGTATTATAATATTTGTTTTTATTTTTTAAGTATGCTTTGTAATTGTAATGTGAAATGTACATACTAATTTATTTAGAATTATTTAGTCACATGTTTTTTATCTGTAGGGAATTATGATGGGAAGTTATTTAAAATGTAAATTATTGTTTTCAATTTAAAATTAGTTGTCACATTCATTGCATTTATTAATTGATAATAATGAAAATGAATTACTTGATTAATTGTTTTAATTATTTGTTGTATTTTAATGAAATGTTAGTTGGTTGATCAGTATATTTTCATGTTTATTAATTGTTTTAAATGTATTTGTTTAATTTAATAAATAATATGGAAGTGTGGAATTTAACAAAATATCTACTTGTCCATCGGACAGGTTGCTTCATAAATCTACTTGTCCTGTAAAAAAAAATACTTGTCCCTTTGGTGCAATGTAGTGCAGCGACAAATTAAGGAAGCAATCTCATTATGTAAGAGCTCTGAATATAGCCTCTATGATTATGCCAGGGCCAATACTATAGTAGGACTTGAATACTGGCAATTTCAAGCGCTACTATAATAATTCCCTTATTTTGCCACCTTTCTGCAGATATACATACTGATGTTGGAGCAAACAGTAAGCAGTAGTTCCAGGGCTAGAATGCCTTTGAGTCTGTGCAAACCAACTAACTTGCATGTCTTAAGGATATTCACCAGCTCTTCTCTAATCTTTTCTTCCACTGACAGCGGTCGGATACTTACTCCTGACAAGGGTAGAAGTAGACATTCTTCCAGTGTTGGGAAAAAAGTGGTTGGAGGGAAAGTGAACTTGTAAACACACAATAGATTTTTGCATGAGCAAATCTAATTTACTCTATGCTAAAATACAGTTCACAAATATTTTCTAGGAGTCCAATTTCCTGGTCTACTTTTGTGTAGATTTTTCTGAGTTCATGAAATCCGCTAATGCAAAGACATATACTATGGGTGCACTTTTGTGACTTTCTTTAAGAATTCGGCCCCTTAATTAGATGTGGCGCTAACCAAGTCATTTTGTTTTTATTAAAATTATATTTCCCTCTCTATCTACTGGCTGGCTTTACTGTGAGAGATAGCATTCTGCTCTTCCACAAGGAGCATGTTGGCTCGCAAAGTAGTTTTGTTCAGAGCCAGGAGCTACTATGGCAATGTGTGCTTTTTGCCAATGTTTGTTACAATAGTGAGGGACTGGCAGCTGCCACAACAATAAAGTGTTACAAAAGCCATGTCAAAACAAGACACGCATTGACAAGACCAAAAGACCGACAACCAATGTTTGAACGGTTGGTTTCTTGCCAATACTTGTTTATTTTCATGTTTTCATAATCTTGTTGAAAATGCTTACACTGATTTTCCATTATGAATATTTTTTTTAAATGCTAGCATGCATCAACACATTTTACTAAATGATGCTTCAAAGAAATAGTACCTAAAATTTCACAGTAATTTAGCAAAACGTTTTTTTCCTACTTGCATTTTTTCCCTGAACATTTTATTTTGAAAGCAAACAATCATCAATCTCGCTTACAAGCTTCTGCAAATATTTGCATATAACCAGAGAGCATCCTGGGAGCATTATACGTAGCCTCATATTGTTAAACATTTTTTCAAACGTGTGTGTACACATTTATTTTACTGGAGCCACTGTCACTAGTGCAGTGTAACCTTACAAAGTTTATTTAGCGTGCTCACTCTAATAATAATAAAGGCTTTGCATTAATAAACCATAAATACTAGTTCAAACAGGAATAGCATATGGCCACAAATCAAATATTATCTCAACTGCAGACAGTTTTCTTCCCTGTAAAATGGCAACCAAAGGGTTTGTGCCGCAGGGGGTTGGGCCTACTTGTCCCAAGGATCAAATAAACATGAAAAGTTGTTGTCCTTGACCCCAAACATTATGTCCTGGGCATCGGGCTTTAGGAGTTGCTCACCCCTGATAATATGATAATTCATTTTCATATTTTTTTAAATAATTTCAGTTGTTTGTTGGTGTTTTTTGGGTAGTAGGGAGGGAAGTGAGTTCATTTTAATTAAATATTTCTATATTTTAATAATGTAATAGTAATATAAAAATGTATTGTTATAATTTAATTTAACTCCTTCCCCGCCAAGGACGTAGTGGTTACGTCCGTAGCTGCGGCGCTCAGGCACCACAGACATAACCCACCTCCCCACCCCCCCAGGTCAGGTTTGGAAGGGGAATCGCTTCCCCTTCCACTCCCAACCCCCCCAGTGATGTCTAATGACATCAGCGCACCAACGCACGCTGACCTCATCAGAGGTCTACTCCCGTCATCCCGTCACGCTGGAAGCAGTGCTTCCAGCGCGTCTGAGGAGAAACTGATTAGTTTCTCCTCTGTACGGGGGGCAGGAGAGGCAGAGAGGCATGAAAAGGGAAGGAAAGGCTTTTCCTTCCCTTTTCATGTCTCTCTGTACATTCCTGCAGCACGATCGCATAGCAGTCGTGCTGCAGGAAGCCAGTAGACACCAGGGATTTTTTATTTTTTTAATTGTCATAAGCGGAGCAGCCCCTAGGGCAAGGGCCGCTCCCCAAGGGGGGCATTTTATTTAAGGCCATTTCTGCCCCCCAGGAGGCAGACTGGACTAAATTAACTAGGCCGATCTGCTAAGCCATTAGGCACCAGGGATTTTTTATTTTTATTTATATTGATAAGGGGGGTGACCCCTTAGGCAAGGATCGCTCCCCGGTGGCAATTTATTTTTATTAGGCCTTTTCTGTCTCCCCAGGGGCAGATCGGCCTATATTAATTAGGCCGATCGAAGCTATTAGGCACCAGGGATTTTTTAAAAATTTATATTGATAAGGGGAGCGACCCCTTAGGCAAGGGTCGCTTTTCGGGAGGGCACTATTTTTACTAGGCCTTTTCTGCACCGCCAGGGGTTGATTGGCTTTTATTAATTAGCCTGATCTGTCCCCAGGGGGCAGATCAGCCTATTTCTTTTAGGCTGATCTGCTCCCAGGGGGGAGGGGGCAGAAACCATTTAGGCACCAGGGATTAGTGTGTGTGTGTGTATGTGTGTGTTTTGTTTGAGGGGAAAGCCCCTTGGGCAAGGGTCGCTCCCAATAGGGGCACATTACTGTTTGCCATATATGCCCCCCCTTGGGGGCTGATCGGCTAATTTTTGGAAAGCCCATCTGCCCCCAAGGGGGACAGAAAGCCCACCAGAGACCAAGGAAGATTTTTTTCCTAAAATAAGAGGGTCGGGGTATGGCCATACCCCCACCCTAAATAAATGGGGCCAAAGTTGTTCTGCCCACCAGTGGCCAGATAGGGCAATTACTCCCGAGCCATGAGAACTTGGCTAACTCTCAAAATCGTCCCACTTGGTATGGTGAGGGCTGCACTTTTTGGACTTTGGGACTCTGCCATGTAGAAAAAGCCACAAGAGCTAGACACATCTGAAAACAAAACATCTGGGTGAGTCCAGGGTGGTGTGCTTCACATGCACCCGCACCATTTTCTTACCCACAATGCCCTGCAAACCTCCAGCTTTGCCGGAAATCACACATTTGTTCCCCATTTTTGAGATGGAACCTTCCGGAATCTGCAGGAATCAACAACATTTCTACCACCCAGCATTGTCTCACCTATACCGATAAAAATTCTGCCCCACTTGTCAGCCTAAAAATGTTTTTTTTCCAACTGCCCTTTTGGACCCGCTTTGGTGCCCCCTCTAATTCAACATGTTTTTGGCTCTTCCCTGTCACAGGCACTTGGCCCACCTACACAAGTGAGGTATCATTTTTACTGGGAGACTGAGGGGAACGTTAGGTGGTAGGAACTTTGTCCCGTTGAAGTGATCCCAAAAATAAATGTTGGAAAAATTGGATTTTTTAGTTAAATTTGAGGTCTGCTGAGTGTTCTGGGAAAGAAAACATTGGGAGATCCACGCAAGCCAAACCTCCCTGGACTCCCTCGGGTGTCTAGTTTTCAGAAATGTCTGGGTTTGGTACATTTCCTTGTTTGGCTGCTGAGCTCAGGACCAAAAACGCAGGTGCCCTCTCCCCCGCAAAAACAGGTAGTTTTGTATTTGATAATTTTGATGTGTCCAGATAGTGTTTTTGGGGCATTTCCTTTCCCGGACACTAGGCCTACCCACACAAGTGAGGTACCATTTTTATCGGGAGACTTGGAGGAACGCTGGGTGGAAGGAAATTTGTGGATCCTCTCACATGCCATAACTTTCTGTCCCGGAAATGTGAGGAAAAAGTGTTTGCTTTGGCCAAAATTTGAGGTTTGCAGCGGATTCTTGGTAACAGAATCTGGTGAGAGCCCCACAAGCCATCCCATCTTGGATTCCCCTAGGTGTCTAGTTTAAAAAAATGCACAGGTTTGGTAGGTTTCCCTAGGTGCCGGCTGAGCTGGAGGCCAAAATCCACAGCTAGGCACTTTGCAAAAAACAGGTCTGTTTTCTTTGGGAAAATGTGATGTGTCCACGTTGTGTTTTGGGGCATTTCCTGTCACATGCGCTAGGCCTACCCACACAAGTGAGGTACCATTTTTATCGAGGGTCTTGGGGGAACACTGGGTCAAAGGAAATTTGTGGCTTCTCTCAGATTCCAGAACTTTCTGTCACCACAATATGAGGAAAAAGTGTTTGTTTGGCCAACTTTTGAGGTTTGCAAAGGATTCTGGGTAAAAGAACCTGGTGAGAGCCCCACAAGTCACCCCATCCTGGATTCTCATAGGTGTCTAGTTTAAAAAAATGCCCAGGTTTGGTAAGTTTCCATAGGTGCCAGCTGAGCTAGAGGCCAAAATCTACAGCTAGGCACATTGCAAAAAACAAGTCAGATTTCAATGTAAAAATGTGATGTGTCCATGTTGCTTTTCCTGTCGAGAGCATTAGGCCTACCCATGCAAGTGAGGTACAGTTTTTATCAGGAAACTTGGGGGGAATACAGAATAGCAAAACAAGTGCTATTGCCCCTTGTCTTTCTCCACATTTTTTCCTTCCAAATGTATGACAGTGTGTAAAAAAGATGTCTATTTGAGAAATGGCCTGTAATTCACATGCTAGTATGGGCACCCCGGAATTCAGAGATGTCCAAATAATCACTGCTACTCAACACCTTATCTTGTGCCCATTTTGGAAATACAAAGGTTTTCTTGATACCTATTTTTCACTCTTTATATTTCAGCAAATGAATTGCTTTATACCCGGTATAGAATGAAAACCCATTGCAAGGTACAGCTCATTTATTGGCTCTGGGTACCTAGGGTTCTTGATGTACCTACAAGCCCTATACATCCTCGCAACCAGAAGAGTCCAGCAGAAATAACGGTATATTACTTAAAAAAATCTGACATCACAGGAAAAAGTTACAGAGTAAAACGTGGAGAAAAATGTCTGTTTTTTCACCTCAATTTCAATATTTTTTATTTCAGCTATTATTTTCTGTAGGAAAACCTTGTAGGATCTACACAAATTACCCCTTACTGAATTCAATATTGTGTCTAATTTTGAGAAATGTTTAGCTTTCTGGGATCCAGCATTGGTTTCACACCCATTTCCATCACTAACTCGGAGGAGGCTGAAAGCACAAAAAATAGTAACAAAATGGGGTATGTCCCAGTAAAATGCCAGAATTGTGTTGCGAAATGTGGTTTTCTGATTCAAGTCTGCCTGTGCCTGAAAGCTGGGAAGATGGTGATTTTAGCACTGCAAACACTTTGTTGATGCCATTTTCAGGGAAAAAAACACAAGCCTTCTTCTGCAGCCCTTTTTTCCCATTTAAAAACAGATCAACATTTTCGCTGTATTTTGGCTAATTTCTTGGTCTCCTTCGGGGGAACCCACAAAGTCTGGGTACCTCTACAATCCCTAGGATGTTGGGAAAAAAGGACACAAATCTGGCGTGGGTAGCTTATGTGGAAGAAAATTTATGAGGGCCTAATAGCGAACTGCCCCAAGTAGCCAAAAAAAGGCTTGGCATGTGAGGGGGGAAAAGCCTGGCAGCGAAGGGGTTGATTTGATTTGTATTTATTTAATATATATAGTTTTAAATATATTTACTTTTTATTTTGGTGTATAATAACATGTTTTGTTAAGAAATATAGGAGATCGAATAGTAAACCTGACCCTTGCAAAGCCCACCACTTTCCCTACTTTTCATTATATTGAGTAGGAATAGAAAATCAAACCTCTCCAAAGTCCAACACATTCCATGCTTTTGCTTACGTTGGAGAGGCAATAGTAAATTTGAACCCTCCAAAGTCCAACACTTACCTTACCAATGTTCAGATTGGAGTCGGAATAGTAAATCTAACCCCTCCTAAATCCAACATTTTTCCTAGTGTTGCTTAGATTGGAGTGGAATAGTAAATCTGACCCCTCAAAGGTCCATCACGTTCCCTACTGTTACTTACATTGCAGAGGCAGTAGTACACTGTTAGTTAGGTTGGAGTGGGAATAGTAAATCTTACTCATTCAGAGTCCAACAATTTCCCTACTATTGTTTAGTTTGGAGACTTACAATTTATCTTATTATTTTTTTTTTTTACATTATTTTTAAATTACGTATCAAGATAAATAATTTGTAATTCTTTATTTATATTTTAATTTTGTTGGCTGTGTATTACTTTTTAAAAAATTTAATTTGATATGTTGTGGCATACATGGTTGTTATCTTTTATTAATAATTTTAACCCTTTAGGTGCTGGGACTCCCGCGCCTCCCCACCTAAGCTACCTATGCCAAATTTGCGCCCTTCTTTCCAGCCTCTTGGGGATTCTAAGGGAACCCTGGAGGAGACTGAGAAAATAGGCAAAATATAGCAAACATTTGAGTGTTTTGAGAAAAATTCATGAACTGTTTGCTGAACTAAAGTCACAATTTTCCCAGCTTTCAAGAACATGCAGAGCTGAATCGAAAAAACTAATTTTGTACCACAGTTTTGGCATTTTTCAAAGAGATAGTGCATTTTTCTTATTTTTTGTGCTCTCACCTTACTTCTAATTTGTGGTGAAAACTAGTGTGAAATCCTTGGGTGATCCCGGAAAGCTATTGATTTCGGAAAAGTAGACAAACATCTGAATTAAGCAAAGGGTCATATGTGTGGATCCCTCAAGGTTTTCCCAAGGAAAATAAACTATTGAAATGAAGAAATATTGAAAATATTGAAAATGAGTATCAAACAAAAAGGCCATTTATGACAACATTTTTATGTGTATCTTTTTGTCACGATGTCGGATGTAAAAAAACAATAAACTATTACGTCCGCTAGACCTTTCTGGTTGGGATTTTAAGGGTTTAAAGGTTTTCCAAGAATCCACAGTACCCAGAGGCAACAGCTGAGCTGCACTGTACAATGGTTTTTCATGAAGTACTCAGAATAGACCAATTCATATAGAGAAATAGATAGACTAAAAATTGAGTATCCATGAAACCTATGTAGTTCTGAAATTAGCACAAGATGTGGAGATCTGATAGAGACTTCTAGTTGCAGATTCCTTACCTTTCGAATTCCCTCAGGCATCAGTTTGGATCCAGAAATGTTTCTCAAGCAGTAACCATGTGTGCCACCAGGTGCATCGGTCAGCTCCGTCTCCGTAGTTTGCTTCGTGCGCACCAGATATGACGTTTCAGGATATATATAGGTGCCACCCCAGCATGCTGTCGTCTGCTATTTTCCTTCTGCGCCATCCTTTGTGTAGATCCAAAGAAGAGCTACCCTTACAGTCATTTTTTGACTGGACTTTTCAACTCTTGTCAAACCCTTTTTTCACACTCTGGTGCGTTGAGGTATCGTCACGGAAGAGCGGCTTCAAACCTTGCAACTCCTGGGCGAAGCCAGTGGTCTGGACACTTCCCCTGACACTGGCATGCTTTCTCCCCCCACCGTGGCTACGGAGGAGGGTGTGTCCTATTCAGTGGTGGTGAGGAGAGCAGTGGAAGTCTTTGGCATCGAGCTGCCTTTGGTGACTGTCAGAGGTGCTTCAGTCTGGGGCTTCCACCTCTTAACCTCTTTTGCTCTTCAGTGAAGCCCTCACTGATGTCCTGCTGGGCACCTGATCTAAAGTCAGCACAGGGGCACGTAATGACCCAGTGTTCCTGACGCAACACCCAACTCCTTAGAGCTTGGTTATCCAAGCCTCCACGTCCCATGGCACATTCCTTTCTGCATCACTGGATAGGGAATCCAAGAGGCTGGATCACCCTGCGAAGAAGATGATTTCTTCCTCCAGCCTGGCTTTGAGGTCTGTGAACACTGTGCGCCTTTTAGGTCACTACACCCACACTTTCTGGGACACAGTTGCGCAAGTGCTGCCACAGGTCCTGGCCAGTCTCTTCAAGCTGTTGCTCATGGGAGAGACTCAGCTAAGTTCACAATTGGATGTGGGCTGGATACGACCGACTCGCTGGTAGGAACAGTTCCTTCGATGCTGGCCTTGAGGCGCCACACCTGGTTGAGGATGTCTGGCTTTTCGAGGAATGTCCAGTCCACCCTTACGGACATCCCTTTAATGGTACTTGTCTCTTCAGGCTCTTTAAGGAGTCCCTTGCTATGGCCCAGTCCTTGGGCCTCACAGCTGCCCCTGGCCCACCTCAGTCTGCTTTTTGTCCCTTTCGTGGCTATAGAAGGGGTGCCCAACCCGCAATGCTGCCCAGTCTGTGCGTGGCTGAGGATGTGGGATCCAGCATCCGCATGGATCAGGGAGCCAGCAGTCTAGCCAGTCCACTGCCCCTCCGCTGCAGTCTCAAAACCTTCCTAGTCTGAAGCTTCCCCATCAGGGGCCAGTCGGAGGCAGGATTCGGCATGACCTGCTCTGCTGGCCTACCATTACGTCAGACAGGTGGGTTTTGCAAATAGTCCGAAGGGGCTACTCCCTCCCCTTTGAGGTTGCCCCTCCATCTATGCCACCATCCTACGACTGCATGATGGAGGATCACTTTGAACTTCTCCGTGAGGAGTTATGGTTCTCTTGGCCAAGGGAGCCATAGAGAGGGTCCCTTTGCCAGAAGTAGGTTGTGGTTCTTATTCTTATTCCTGCTGCTTTCTGTTACCCAAGAAGGACCAGGGCCTTCGCCTTATCCTAGACCTTCAGTCCCTCAGTCTCTTACTCAGGAAGGAGAAGTTCAAAATGCTCACCCTGGCTCAAGTTCTTTCTGCACTGGACCCAGGAGACTGGATAGTAGCGTTGGACTTGCAGGACTCTTATTTTCACATCCCTGTCCTGCCCGCCAACTGGTGGTACTTGCCACAGTTCAGTTCACCGTGCTCCCCTTTGGCGTTACCAGTGCCCCTTGGGTGTTTACCAAGGTGATGGCGGTGGACGCGGCTCATCTTCGCAGGTCAGGGGTTTCAGTGTTCCCCTACTTCCACAGCTGACTGTTGAAGGTGGTCTCACCCCAGGCTGTTGTTTCCCACCTCCAGACTAAGGTGGATCTCCTGCATTTGCTGGGGTTTACTTTAACATGCTGAAGTCACACCTGACTCCTTCTCAAGCGCTCCTTTTCATTGGAGTTGTTCTGGACACCGTGCAGTTTCGGGCTTATCCTCCTGAGCGGTGAGTCCAGGATATTCAGACTATGATACCGATGTTTCAGCCTCTATCCTGGATTTTGGTGAGAATGACTCTCAGGTTGCTGAGCCTTATGGCCTCCTGTATTCTGCTAGTAAATCATGCCAGATAGCATAGGCGGGTTCTGCAGTGGGACCTCAAGTTCCAGTGTATGCAGCATCAGGGGAATCTCTTGGTCATGGTCCAGAGCTCCGGGGTGACTACGTAAGAACTGTAGTGGTGGCTTTGAAACAGCTGTTGGGTCAGAGGCAGATCCCTCTCCTTTCCCCAACCAGATCTCACAGTAGTGACAGATGTGTCACTCCTGGGATTGGGCAGCCACATGGGCGAGGCTGAGATCAGTTGGAGTTTGGGCTCCACCTCAATCTTTTAGAGCTCAGGGCGATCAAGCTGCCATTGAAAGCATTCCTTGCCCCTCTCTAAGGGAAAGTGGTGCAGGTGTTCACAGACAATACCACTGCCATGTGGTTCTACAGCAAGCAGGGTGGGGTGAGGTCATGGACCCTTTGTCAGGTGGCTCTGCACCTCTGGATATGGCTGGAACATCAGGGCATTTCCATGGTGGTTCAATACCTGGTGGGCTCTCTGAACTCCAGAGCAGACAAATTCCGCTGACAATGCCTGGTCGATCACGAATGGCGTCTCCATGCGGAGGTGGCACAATGTCTCTTTCAGCAGTGGGGAGAGCCTTGGTTAGATCGGTTTGCCTCTGCAGAGAACACACAATGTAGCACTCACACAGTGACGCTTTTCGTCTCAAGTGGAGCTCAGGCCTATACGCCTTTCTGCCCATACCACTTCTGCCCAGATTTCTCAAGAAGATCAAGAACGACTGGACCCAAGTGATCCTTGTGGCTCCAGACTGGGCATGAAGAGTCTGTTATCCCAAGCTATTGAGCATGGCCATCAGTTCTCTGATCAGACTGCCCCTTCGGAAGGGTCTTCGGTCTCAGCAGCAGGGAAAGGTTCTGCACCCAAACCTGTCCAATCTCCGCCTTCTTGCATGGAGATTGAGTAGCGGCAATTAACAGCTTTTGACCTCCCGCCAAAAATCTGTAATGTCATCAAAGGCAGCCAGGTGTCCCTCCACCAAAATGGTATATGCCTGTCAATGGAACAGATTTGTGGCATGGTGCACAGAGAATCTGTAGGGCCCCTTTCCGAGGTTCTCTTGTTTATATTTTCCTTGGCCCAGCAGGGCTGTGCTTTGGGCACCCTCAAAGGTTATTTGTCTGCTATCTCTGCCTTCTTGAGACTACCAGATCAGGCGTCCTTGTTTAAAACTCTGATAGTAGATTTCTTAATGGTCTTATCCACATGTTTCCTCCTTCCCCCATTTATCATACCCCAACAGGACTGGAATTTGGGTCTAACATTCATTATGTGTGCTCCTTTTGAGCCACTTCATAATTGTTCTCTTAGGCTTTTGACATTCAAGACAGCCTTCCTTTGTGGCCCTTACCTCTGCCCATAGGGTGAGCGAGCTGCAGACTTTGGGGGTCATTCCGACCCTGGCGGTCATGGACCGCCAGGGCCGGGGACCGCGGATGCACCGCCAACAGGCTGGCGATGCATCCAGGCCAATTCTGACCGCTGCGGTAAAGCCGCGGTCAGAAAAGGGAAACCGGCGGTTTCCCGCCGGTTTTCCCCTGGCCTGAGGAATCCTCCAGCACCGCCATGGGGATTCCGACCCCCTTACTGCCAGCCTGGTTCTGGCGGTTTTGACCGCCAGAACCTGGCTGGCGGTAACGGGTGTCGTGGGGCCCCTGGGGGCCCCACCAAGATTTTCAGTGTCTGCATAGCAGACACTGAAAATCGCGACGGGTGCAACTGCACCCGTCGCACCCTTTCCACTCCGCCGGCTCCATTCGGAGCCGTCATCCTCGTGGAAGGGGGTTCCCCGCTGGGCGGGCGGGCGGCCTTCTGGCGGTCGCCCGCCCAGCGGGAAACTCAGAATTACTGCGGCGGTCTTTTGACCGCGCAGCGGTATTCTGACGGCGGGACTTTGGCGGGCGGCCTCCGCCGCCCGCCAAAGTCAGAATGACCCCCTTTGTCATCTAAGCCACCCTACCTTAACATCTATCCTGACAAAGTGGTGCTTCGCACAGGGGATTCCTTTCTTCCAAAAGTGGTTACATCCTTCCATTTAGGCCAATCCATCGCCTTGCGTATTTTTTTTTAAGCTCCCCCTCATCTTTCTAAAGAAGAGGAGAGACTCCACCGCCTGGACCCCAAAAGAGCATTGGCTTTCTACTTTGATCGTGCTAAAGAGTTTGTTGGATATGTGGTGCGAAGAAAGGTCGGGCAATGCAAAAGAGAACCATCTCTAGATGGGCCATTCTCTCCATCAAAATGTGCTATGCATTGGCTAAAAAGCAACCCCTGCATTTGCTCTTGGAGTTCCTGTCTTGGACATCTGTCAGGCAGCAATGTGGGCATCTTTGCACACGTTCACCAAACACTACTGCCTGAACATTCAGATCCGAAGGGACAGGTACTTTGCCTGTTCGGTCCTGCAGGACTTTCTAGTATGATCTTGGTTTGCAGAGCCACCTCCGGGGATGGCATTGTTTCGGTTCCTATTCAAAAGATGAGGAATCTGCAACTAAAAAATAGCTAGCAGATGAACAAGTTACTTACCTTCAGTAACGCCTTATCTGGTAGAGACATATTCTAGTTGCAAATTCCCTACCGACTCACCCATCCTCCCCGCTCTGCGAACTGATTTCTAGGGACAGGGACTTTTCTTCAGGGCCCTGTTTTTCACACACGTGGTCAGTGTACTTCATGGCTCTGCGCTTCTTGTTGTGAAAATTAACTGACATCAGTGCGCCGGGGTGGCGCCTATATAGGTCCAGCTAAGTCATGTCTGGTGCCGATGTTGCTGTTGACGGACGCGGACCCGACCGACACCACCTGACGGCACACAGAGGTACTGCTGGAGAAAATCTCTGGATCCAGACTCACGCCTGGGGGAATTCAAAAGAAATCTACAACTAGAATATGTCTCTACAAAATAAGGAATTACCGAAGGGAAGTAACTTGTTCTTTAGGAGCAATGGTTATTTGTAGATCTCTGAATTTCTGGGTACCCATACTAACGTATGATTTAGAAGGTATATTTCAAAATGTCTTCTTTCTGATACTCTGGCTTACATTTGAAAGGCAAAAAATGCAGTGAAATCCAGTTGTTAACAAATGTTCTGCTATTATGTGCTCCCACAAACCTTCCAATTGAAATAGTACCTCACTTGTGTGCGTAAGCATGGTGCCTGCAACAGGAAATTGGCAAAAACACAAGATGAATCCATCACATTTTTCACTGAAAACTGACTTTTTTGTCTAGTGGGTAGCTCTAGATTTTGGACCCTACCTCAGCCAGCATCTAGAGAAACCTAGTAAACCTGTGCATTTTTTTAAAATAGCCACCTAGAGGTATCCAGGGCGGGGTGACTTCTATGGGTTTCACCAGTATTTTTTTTTTTACCCAGAATCCTTTGCAAACCTCAAACCTTTGACTAAAAACACAGTTTCTTCACATTTCTGTGATGGAAAGTTCCATAATCTGAAGGGAGCCACAAACTTCCTTCCACCTGGCATTCCCCCCCAACTCTCCTGATAACAATGGTACCTCATTTGTGTGGTTATGCCTAGTGCCCGCGACAGGAAACTGCCTAAAATGCAACCATCCTGAAGGTACCTTAGTAGCTTTATGGGCATGTTATTTTAGCCATAGGACTGCAGCCTGTGCCCTTTAGCCTAGTTGCAATTCATTTTTATTTTCTGTGCTGAAGCTCCCTTCTATGGTGATGTTTTATTTTCCTTTACCTTGTATACTTTTAGCACTGTTTTTATTCTTTGTACTCTGACATCCTCGTTCTGTGCTCTGCTCCAATATGTTGCTGGCACAAAGTGGAAGATTGCAGTCTGTGCCACTTTACAGAAACATGCACGTTTCAAGGTACGGCAGTTTTCCTAGAACATTAGTTGTTTTATTATGAAACATCCCTGTGCCCCTATATGTTAGAGGGAGAGCTCCAGCCAGAAGATTGCCACTGCATGCTATTGTTTCATAGCAGCTGTCTGCAGAGACTTGGGCCGTCATTACAACCCTGGCAGTCGGTGTTAAAGCGGCGGTAATACCGCAAACAGACCGGCGGGAAAAAAAATGGGATTACGACCGTGGCGGAAACCGCCAACATAGAGAGCCACTTTAACACTCCGACCGCCACGGTGGTACAAACAAACAGCGCGGCGGACACCGCCAACAGACAGGCGGAAGACAATGTACCGCCCACCCTATCACAAGATGCCTATCCGCCACCTTTTCCGGGGCAGAACCAACACGAACAAAAACACGCCAGAAACAGTACACAGAAGGGACAACACTCACCTCTCCACACCCCACGAGGAACCAGGACGCCATGGAGCCCGAATTGCAGATACTGCCGATGCTGGTCTTCCTTCTCTTCTATCAGGAGCACCAATGACGGCAGCGACGACCACGGTGAGTACCGCACCTACAACACAGACACAGGGGAGGGGGGAAGAGAGTGACACACACGCAACACCCCCACCCACAACACCATACACACAAATATATGCAGCAACAGTACACATACACCCCCCCACCCCCTGGAAGACCACAAGGACAAAAGGAATTGATTTGAACAAATGTAATCATGTGAAATCTCATTATCAAAGTTCAAAATCCAGTAAATGCAATTATGTACACCAACTACACAAGTCCAGATAGTGCAGCAATAATTGTCCGTGGACCACTGGGCCCAAAATGCATGGGCGAAGCCCACACATGACACCTGACTGGAAACGGAGAGAACACTGCAGGGGCATCAGATCGAAATGAAACAGGCACCTCAGGAGGAAGGGGAGGGGGGGCTCAGCCAGATGAACGCATGACGCAACTGCTGCACGAGGGGGCTCCATGCCCATTGATGTATCCTGGGGAGTACAAAGCCACAGTCTCTCAAGTCTCTCCAGTGGGTGGGTTGCCCACTGCTTTATCCTGGGGAGTGCAAAGCCACAGTCTCTCAAGTCTCTCAAGTGGGTGGTTTGCCCACTGCTTTATCCTGGGGAGTGCAAAGCCACAGTCTTTCAAGTCTCTCCAGTGGGTGGGTTGCCCACCGCTTTATCCTGGGGAGTGCAAAGCCACAGTCTCTCAAGTGGATGCCTTTCTCCACTGGTTCTGGAGGGGGCTTGGTGCCCAGAGTGCCTCATCTTGCCAAGGACTGAGGTAGAGGTAGTGGATGTGATACTCCACTGGTTCTGGAGGGGGCTTGGTGCCCAGAGTGCTTCATCCTGCCTAGGGCTGAGGTAGTGGATGCCTTTCTCCACTGACTCTGGAGGGGGCTTGGTGCCCAGAGTGCTTCATCCTGCCAAGGACTGAGGTAGTGGATGTGATACTCCACTGGTTCTGCAGGTGGCTTGGTGCCCAGAGTGCTTCATCCTGCCAAGGACTGAGGTAGTGGATGTGATACTCCACTGGTTCTGGAGGGGGTTTGGTGCCCAGAGTGCTTCATCATGCCAAGAACTGAGTAGTGGATGCCTTTCTCCACTGGTTCTGGAGGGGGCTTGGTGCCCAGAGGGCTCCATGTGCAGTGTGGCCAGTACAATTCCCTCACCTGGGTGTGTGTGCCACGAGATTGCCGAGGTACAGGTTGCATGATACGCCATGGAGGCTGCAACAAACCCCACACTGCTGCGGCTTCGCATTCCACCTGCAGGTGACCACTGTGATGACAGTAATGCTTCATGGAAGCTGCCCAGGGTCCTGGAACTCACCATCAGCCTCGGACGACTGACCACTGGGGTGGTAGGCATGTCTGCGGTGGTGCCACTGTCCGAGGACGTCGCGTGGCCACGGGCGGTGCTTGCGGCGGTGTCAGTCGTGGCGGTGCATGCAGCGGTGTCAGTCGTGGCGGTGCTGGCTGCGGGGTCTTTGGCGGCGGTGCTGGCTGCGGGGTCTGTGGCAGCGGGGTCTGTGGCGGCGGTGCTGGCAGCGGGGTCTGTGGCGGCGGGGCATGTGTCAGCACCTGCTGAGGGAGAAAGCTGGATGTCTCCTGCAGCCTCGGACGGCTGCCCACCGGGGAAGACGCTGGGGACTGTCATAGCGGCTGTAGAAGTGCCGGAGGCGGTGCAGGTGGTGGTGCAGGTGGTGGTGTTCGCCGCCGTACACGTTGGTGTGGACGTGGACAGTAGGTGTGACACTTGTCCCTCAGTCGATGCCACCATGCCCTCTCCTGACCTGCCCTTCAGTTTTTGGCCCTTCCCCACCTTTGATGGTGGCGCAGTTGTCTTGCCACTATCCCCTTTTGTTTTCGCTGACCCATTGGTGGCAGATGTTTTCGGCTTCTCCCTCCCGGATGTGGGCACCTTTTTAACCTTGGCAGGTGGCGGAATGTCCTTGCCCTCGCTCCGTGGCACACTGGAAGCCCTGATGGTTGGCGCACTCCATGACCCCGCAGTTGCTGGCACCACTGTGCCTGGGGATGTGGTGGCTGAGGTGCTGGGCTTGGACCTGGAAGCCTGGCCCTAGGGGAAGTACGGGGGTGGGTGTAGGGAAGAGGTCAATGTTAGCCAGGAAAAGTTTTTTAGACACACTGAGATGGGTAGATGGAGGGAGTTTGGGAATGGAGGAAGAGGTAGTGGTTGTAGGAGGTGTACGTCTGCTGAATTTGGGTGACGGTGCATGGGCTGGAGGCTGTTGTGAGGTGGATGGCTGTTGGGTGGGTTGGGCCTGCGTTTGTGTACTTTGTGAGGAGGGCTCACTGACACACTGGGAGAGGACACTGGAGATGTGTAAATGGTAGTGGGGGTGGTGAGTGCACGTGAGTGGTGGGTGGTGATGGGCGTGCTGGTGATTTTGCAGAACTTGGTGAAGCAAACATTGTTTTTTCTCATGGAACTTTTAAGAATCGAACAGTGGAAACTATTAACAGCAAAGCAAACAGTAAATCAAGGACTTGCACAAATTACATGCTGTATTTTGATGTAAAAGTACAGTATTTGTTTTATAAAAGATTCTGGAAATATGGGAAAAGTGAGTCTGCTATTGGGAATTTAGGCTTTAGTTATATTATGATGAATGTTTGATATTGGTAATTCTGATAACGGTATTTGTTTAATGTTTTAGAAGCTTTACAGTAATAGAAAACACATCCCAGAGCAGTAACACATTCCAAACCTGGAAACTAGAGACCAGGATCCAAGAGGTACCTTTAGAAGAGAATTTCTAATAAATAAAGGGATAGTCAGGAACCCATTTAGGAATAGGTTGCACTTATCTGTTCTTTGTTTATGTTTCATTAGGCACCAGTTTCTACAGAAGTCAGAAAGGGCCGCAGATTTGTGCAGCACTTCAACAGTGGAAACGCAAGAACGGTGTTGTCTCTCTTTTTTATTTTATCCACTTCCCCCCTTCCCTTGAGCTTCTGTTCTTAGTGCACTGTTTTAAAAACTAGTGTGCTGGAACAAGCAGTTTCAGGGTGGGGTCGGATTGTCTTCAACCTCCATCAGAACTGAACAAGAACTCAGGTGAGCTGGTCTTTGACAGAAGCACAAGCCTTAAAAAAAATTCAGTTCTGGTGGACGATGAATACCGGGGAAGAAATAGAGTGCATTGACGTCACGGATATGGCGCAGGCCCTAAATGAGGACTTGGCTCATAATGAATCAGTGTCTGGCATCTTGCAACATATGCAAGAGGAAATAGAGAGATTAAAGATGGAGAATACCTCTTTAAAACAGGATTTAAGCAGGTATAAATTTAGGGGATCTCAGTGGAACACAGCTTCTACGCCTTTGTTTAAAACCTCCTCAGAGACAGGGGCGCCATCAAAACATACAACTTTGCCTTCCCCAGTTGAGGTTACTGTTAATGTTCCTAATGTTGTGCCCTTAGCAGCACCTGAACGTTTTCATGGAGATAGTAACAAATTCCATGTTTTTATCAATCAATGTCAATTACACTTCATTTGTAAGCCACAACAGTTCCCTACTGATGATACGAAAGTGGCATTCGTCTTGTCTTATTTGGGTGGCACAGCAGCCAATTGGTCAATTCCTTTCGTGGATAGAGATGATCCCATCCTCCATAATTGGAATCAATTTAAACGTACCATGACCAGCCTTTTTGCAAAACACACTTTCATGCAGGCAAGTGATAATGAGCTTTTAAATCTTAAACAAGGTAACAAGGATTTATTGACCTATCTCACTAGTTTTAATCGTTTACTCACCGAGACACAGTGGCCAGAAGAAAAGCGTGTCTCCCTTTTTTATAAAGGTTTGAGAGACGAGTTAAAAGACGCGCTGGCTCATATCGTTGATTTGCCAAAAGACTATTCAGACTTTGTAGATTTAGTTGTGAAATTAGAACATAGACTAGGAGAAAGAAAGGGAGATAAATACAAACTGGAATCACGGTTAACTTTTATTAGACACGAGAAGAAAGACACAGATAATAAACTCCCTGAACCAGAGCCTATGCAAATAGGGACACTCAGAGCTCCACTCACATCAGAGGAAAAAGAAAGAAGGAGAAAATTTCAATTATGTTTATATTGTGGCAGGGCAGGTCACTTTGCCAGAGAATGTCCAGTAAAGCCTAAAACTCCACGAAAGGGTGCTGTTTCCTCCACCTCCTCAACTGAATCGGGAAACGATTAAGCTCGACAAGGGGAGAGGTTACTTGTTCGAGAAAACATCTTAATCAAACCTCTAATGCTGCAGCCTTCAGGGTACCGCACATACCTAGACATTTCATAATTCAGGTTGTTTTAATTGTTACTACCCAAGTGAGGCATTCTCTCCCTGTCCTACTGGACTCAGGCGCGACAGGAAATTTTGTAGATAATAAGTTAGCTGAAATCTTAGGACTTCCTATGTGCCTAAAGCCTTGTCCAGAAGCAGTATGTGCAGTGGATGGGTCAGAATTGACTTCTGGATTAATCACAAAACAAACAAGTCCACTTGTTATGGTCTGTCAGAACGGGCACACAGAGGTGATTAGCTTTGATCTGATAGATACTCCTAATTTTGGTTTGATTCTCGGGGTACCCTGGTTAACAACTCATAACCCAAAAATTGATTGGGTGAATAGAACTGTTACTTTGGATTCCTCTTTCTGTAGAACCAATTGCTATCAAGAAGCAGGTACAGAACAGAGCACAGTATTACACTGTGCTAGTGTTACACAAAATGAATCAAGTCTCCCTCCTGAATATTCTGACTTTAATGACGTCTTTGATCCAGTAAAGGCTAGTGTGCTGCCCCCACATCGGTCTTATGACTGCAGTATAGATCTTATCCCAGGGGCCCCTTTACCTAATAACAGAGTATATGCTTTGACTGACGAAGAAACCAAATACTTAAGAACCTACCTAGATGACCTACTACAGTCTGGGTTCATCCGTCATTCCACATCTCCGGTGTCATTTCCACTCTTTTTTATCCCGAAGCCGGATAAATCCCTGCGCGCGTGTATCGATTATAGAGGACTAAATAAGGCTACAATAAAGAATAAATATCCTCTTCCTCTAATACCTGTGTTGTTGGATCAATTAAGACATTCTACTGTATACACTAAACTAGATCTGCGGGGAGCTTACCACCTGGTCCGAGTAAAAGAGGGGGATGAGTGGAAGACAGCTTTCAAGACAAAGTTTGGTTTATTTGAGTACACAGTAATGCCCTTTGGGTTATGTAATGCCCCTGCGGCCTTTCAGTTCTTTATAAATGAGGTCCTACACAAATTCCTGGACGTTTGTGTCATAGTATACATAGACGACATCCTCATTTACTCTAAGAACTCAGAAGAACATACCCAACATGTTCGTGCAGTATTATCAAAGTTAAAAGAAAATCATCTTTTTGCTAAGTTAGAAAAGTGTACTTTTAATGTCAACAAGGTGGACTTTTTAGGATACTGCCTGTCACCTCAAGGAATAACTATGGATGTAAAGAAAATCAGTGCTATTGCTGATTGGCCAGAACCATCCTCTGTAAAAGATATTCAGAAATTTCTGGGTTTCGCCAATTTTTATAGGAGGTTTATTGCACATTTTGCAGACATTGCGGCCCCAATAACTACCTTGTTGCGGAAAGGGCAACGATTTCTTTGGACTGATGAGGGAGCGACCCTTGACCCAAGGGTAGGTCGCTCCCCCTGCCGCTGCAGCTCCTCCAAGTTCCCGAGTTCCTGTGTTCCTGAGACCCACCTAACTGTAAGTACCCCCCTCCTCCCAGCCCCTCGCCCTGCCCCGCGCCACTCACCTTCTCTCCTGCTCCTGCTTCTTTTCCTCCTCTCTGTCTCTTCCTCCTCGCTCCCCCTCTGCAATCTTCTTCTGTGTTCTTCTGTTCTTCTCTTCTGTTCTTCTGTTCTTCCCTTCTGTTCTTCTGTGTTCTTCCGGTCTTCTGTGTTCTTCTTCTCTGTTCTTCTCGGTGCTTCTGTGTTCTTCCTCTCGGTTCTTCTCTGTTCTTCTCTGTTCTTCTCTGTTCTTCTCTGTTCTTCTGCTCTTCCGATCTTCTGTTCTTCTGTCTTCTGTTCTTCTGTTCTTCTGTTCTTCTATTCTTCTGTTCTTCTGTTCTTCTGTCTTCTGTTCTCCTGTCTTCGGCTCTTCTACCTCCTCCGTCTTCTTCCCCCGAGCCTGCCCTCCTGCTCCTTCCTCATCCCCCTCCCTCACTCGCCTCCCCCTCTCTCACCCCTAGCTAACCCGTTCGCTATCTACCTCCCTCACTCCTCCTATCTTCCTATCTCTCTAGCTCCCTATCTCACTATCTAACTCCCCCACTCTCCACCTCCTCCTACCTACCTATCTGTCTATCTATCTATTTCCCTATCTATCGACTTCTCTATCTATTTTCTCTATCTATTTCTCTATCTCTCCCCCCTCCCGCCACCCCCTCTACTACCTATCTCCCTATCCTCTCACTCTACCTCTCTCCCTCACCCACCTCTACAACCCCCCCTCCCCTATCTTCACAACCCTACTCCTATCTCTCTCCCTAATCTCCAAACCTCCTAACACTCACCCTCCTCCACCCTAAACCCCCTCCCCCAGCTCCTCTCACTCTACCTGTCCCCCCCCTCCCTCGCGCTTTCCCGCCGCGACCTCCTGCACGCCCCCGCCCCCCAGCTCCCATTCGCCCCCAGCTGACCCCTCCCCCCCCCTCCTACCTCTTATGGCGGCCGCTGCGCGACAGTGGTAGCGACCCTTGACCCAAGGGTAGGTCGCTCCCCCTGCCGCTGCAGCTCCTCCAAGTTCCCGAGTTCCTGTGTTCCTGAGACCCACCTAACTGTAAGTACCCCCCTCCTCCCAGCCCCTCGCCCTGCCCCGCGCCACTCACCTTCTCTCCTGCTCCTGCTTCTTTTCCTCCTCTCTGTCTCTTCCTCCTCGCTCCCCCTCTGCAATCTTCTTCTGTGTTCTTCTGTTCTTCTCTTCTGTTCTTCTGTTCTTCCCTTCTGTTCTTCTGTGTTCTTCCGGTCCTCTGTGTTCTTCTTCTCTGTTCTTCTCGGTGCTTCTGTGTTCTTCCTCTCGGTTCTTCTCTGTTCTTCTCTGTTCTTCTCTGTTCTTCTGCTCTTCCGATCTTCTATTCTTCTGTTCTTCTATTCTTCTGTTCTTCTGTTCTTCTGTCTTCTGTTCTTCTGTCTTCTGTTCTTCTGTCTTCTGTTCTCCTGTCTTCGGCTCTTCTACCTCCTCCGTCTTCTTCCCCCGAGCCTGCCCTCCTGCTCCTTCCTCATCCCCCTCCCTCACTCGCCTCCCCCTCTCTCACCCCTAGCTAACCCGTTCGCTATCTACCTCCCTCACTCCTCCTATCTTCCTATCTCTCTAGCTCCCTATCTCACTATCTAACTCCCCCACTCTCCACCTCCTCCTACCTACCTATCTGTCTATCTATCTATTTCCCTATCTATCGACTTCTCTATCTATTTTCTCTATCTATTTCTCTATCTCTCCCCCCTCCCGCCACCCCCTCTACTACCTATCTCCCTATCCTCTCACTCTACCTCTCTCCCTCACCCACCTCTACAACCCCCCCTCCCCTATCTTCACAACCCTACTCCTATCTCTCTCCCTAATCTCCAAACCTCCTAACACTCACCCTCCTCCACCCTAAACCCCCTCCCCCAGCTCCTCTCACTCTACCTGTCCCCCCCCTCCCTCGCGCTTTCCCGCCGCGACCTCCTGCACGCCCCCGCCCCCCAGCTCCCATTCGCCCCCAGCTGACCCCTCCCCCCCCTCCTACCTCTTATGGCGGCCGCTGCGCGACAGTGGTAGCGACCCTTGACCCAAGGGTAGGTCGCTCCCCCTGCCGCTGCAGCTCCTCCAAGTTCCCGAGTTCCTGTGTTCCTGAGACCCACCTAACTGTAAGTACCCCCCTCCTCCCAGCCCCTCGCCCTGCCCCGCGCCACTCACCTTCTCTCCTGCTCCTGCTTCTTTTCCTCCTCTCTGTCTCTTCCTCCTCGCTCCCCCTCTGCAATCCTCTTCTGTGTTCTTCTGTTCTTCTCTTCTGTTCTTCTGTTCTTCCCTTCTGTTCTTCTGTGTTCTTCCGGTCTTCTGTGTTCTTCTTCTCTGTTCTTCTCGGTGCTTCTGTGTTCTTCCTCTCTGTTCTTCTCTGTTCTTCTCTGTTCATCTCTGTTCTTCTCTGTTCTTCTCTGTTCTTCTCTGTTCTTCTCTGTTCTTCTGCTCTTCCGATCTTCTGTTCTTCTGTTCTTCTGTTCTTCTGTTCTTCTGTTCTTCTGTTCTTCTGTCTTCTGTTCTCCTGTCTTCGGCTCTTCTACCTCCTCCGTCTTCTTCCCCCGAGCCTGCCCTCCTGCTCCTTCCTCATCCCCCTCCCTCACTCGCCTCCCCCTCTCTCACCCCTAGCTAACCCGTTCGCTATCTACCTCCCTCACTCCTCCTATCTTCCTATCTCTCTAGCTCCCTATCTCACTATCTAACTCCCCCACTCTCCACCTCCTCCTACCTACCTATCTGTCTATCTATCTATTTCCCTATCTATCGACTTCTCTATCTATTTTCTCTATCTATTTCTCTATCTCTCCCCCCTCCCGCCACCCCCTCTACTACCTATCTCCCTATCCTCTCACTCTACCTCTCTCCCTCACCCACCTCTACAACCCCCCCTCCCCTATCTTCACAACCCTACTCCTATCTCTCTCCCTAATCTCCAAACCTCCTAACACTCACCCTCCTCCACCCTAAACCCCCTCCCCCAGCTCCTCTCACTCTACCTGTCCCCCCCCTCCCTCGCGCTTTCCCGCCGCGACCTCCTGCACGCCCCCGCCCCCCAGCTCCCATTCGCCCCCAGCTGACCCCTCCCCCCCCCTCCTACCTCTTATGGCGGCCGTCCGCGCCTGGCCCGCGCCCAGCGCCACGACCCCTGGTCCCCAGCTCCCCCAAGCCCCGCTGATCCGCTACGACCCCACCACCCTCCACGCCCTCAACCCAGGGCGCTCCAAAACCTGCTTCCTAGCTCACCCCAAACGCACCCATGGACCCTTCGCCTGCAACTCCTGCAAACGCATCTTCCACCACGCAACTACCACGACCACAAGCCCACGCGCCATCAACCACCTCAAGTGCATCCTGATCAACGCTCGTTCCGTCCACAAGCACGCCGTTGAACTTTGGGACCTCCTGGACTCCACAGCCCCGGACGTCGCCTTCATCACGGAGACATGGATGAACGCCTCCTCTGCTCCAGACATCGCTACCCGCCATCCCCGAAGGCTACAAGATCTCCAGAAAAGACCGCACCAACCAAGTAGGAGGAGGTGTCGCCATCATCTTCAAAGACTCCATCAGCGCCACCACCTCCACCGAAGACCCCCCCCTCGCCGCTGAACACCTGCATTTTCAGATTCGCACCGACCCAAGGACCACCCTCAGAGGATCCCTCGTCTACCGTCCTCCCGGACCTCGCGCCTCTTTCAGCGACGCCATCGCCGACTTCATCTCCCCGCACGCCCTCGCCTCACCGGACTACATCCTCCTAGGCGACCTCAACTTCCATCTGGAACAAAACAACGACCCCAACACCACCACCCTGCTCGCCAACCTCGCCAACCTCGGCCTCAAACAACTGGTGAACACCGCCACCCACATCGCCGGACACACGCTCGACCCTATCTTCTCCGCCAGCAAACACGTCTTCCTCAGCCACACCTCTGCCCTACACTGGACCGACCACAGCTGCGTCCACTTCACATTCCGACGCGAGACCTCCCACCTCCGCACTCAACCCACCCCTCGTCGACAGTGGAACAAGATCCCTGAAGAGCAACTCTTCTCCGCTCTCGCCGCCAACCAACCCACCCTCACCACCGACCCCAACGACGCAGCTCTCAACCTCACAAACTGGATCTCCAACTGCGCTGACAACCTTGCTCCCCTCAAATGCACGCATCGACAGACCAACACCAAAAAACCTCTCTGGTTCTCTGACACCCTCAAAGAATCAAAGAAAACTTGTCGTGCCCTTGAGAAGGCCTGGCGCAAGGACCACACCGCGGACAACATGACCGCCCTCAAGAACGCTACACGCGAACACCACCACCTGATCCGCACTGCCAAAAGGAACTTTTTCACCGACAGACTAGACAAAAACAGCCACAACAGCAGAGAACTCTTCAGCATCGTCAAAGAGTTCTCCAACCCCAGCGCCAGCGCCAACGCCGTCACGCCCTCACAGGATTTGTGCGAATCCCTCGCCACTTTCTTCCATCGCAAGATCAGCGACCTCCACGACAGCTTCGGACACCAGACCCAACCATACACCACTGAACCCGCTTCCCCGGACATCACCCTCAACAACTGGACCCACATCAACACGGAAGAAACCAAATCCATCATGAACTCTATCCACTCCGGCGCCCCTTCGGACCCCTGCCCGCACTTCATCTTTAACAAAGCCGACGACATCATCGCCCCGCACCTCCAGACCGTCATCAACTCTTCTTTTTCTTCTGCTACCTTCCCCGAATGCTGGAAGCACGCTGAAGTCAACGCCCTACTAAAGAAACCTACGGCTGACCCAAGCGACCTGAAAAACTTCCGCCCCATCTCTCTTCTACCTTTCCCAGCCAAGGTAATAGAAAAGACCGTCAACAAACAGCTGACCACCTTCCTGGAAGACAACAACCTGCTCGACCCTTCACAAACCGGATTCCGAACCAACCACAGCACGGAAACCGCCCTCATCTCAGTCACAGACGACATCAGAACCCTGATGGACAACGGTGAAACAGTCGCCCTCATTCTCCTCGACCTCTCGGCTGCCTTTGACACCGTCTGTCACCGCACCCTAATCACCCGCCTACGCTCCACCGGGATCCAAGGCCAGGCCCTGGACTGGATCGCCTCCTTCCTCGCTAACCGCTCCCAAAGAGTTTACCTCCCTCCGTTTCGCTCAGAACCCACCAAGATCATCTGCGGCGTACCTCAAGGCTCATCGCTCAGCCCGACACTCTTCAATGTCTACATGAGCCCCCTCGCCGACATCGTACGCAAGCACGACATCATCATCACCTCCTACGCCGACGACACCCAACTTGTACTCTCCCTCACCAAGGACCCCGCCAGCGCCAAGACCAACCTACAAGAGGGTATGAAGGACGTCGCAGATTGGATGAGGCTCAGCCGCCTAAAGCTGAACTCTGAAAAAACGGAAGTCCTCATCCTCGGCAACACCCCGTCCGCCTGGGACGACTCCTGGTGGCCCACGGCCCTCGGCACCGCACCGACCCCCGCAGACCACGCCCGCAACCTCGGCTTCATCTTGGACCCTCTTCTCACCATGACCAAGCAAGTCAACGCCGTGTCCTCCGCCTGCTTCCTCACTCTCCGCATGCTCCGCAAGATCTTCCGCTGGATCCCCGCCGACACCAGAAAAACCGTGACCCACGCCCTTGTCACGAGTCGCCTGGACTACGGCAACACCCTCTACGCCGGGACCACCGCCAAACTCCAAAACCGCCTGCAACGCATCCAAAACGCCTCGGCCCGCCTCATCCTCGACGTACCCCGCAACAGCCACATCTCCGCACACCTGAGACACCTGCATTGGCTCCCAGTCAGCAAAAGGATCACCTTCCGTCTTCTCACCCACGCACACAAAGCCCTCCACAACAAGGGACCGGAATACCTCAACAGACGCCTCAGCTTCTACGTCCCCACCCGCCCCCTCCGCTCCGCTGGCCTCGCACTTGCTGCCGTCCCTCGCACCCGCCGCTCCACGGCGGGTGGGAGATCTTTCTCCTTCCTGGCGGCCAAGACCTGGAACTCCCTCCCCACCAGCCTCAGGACCACCCAGGACCACTCCGCTTTCCGGAGACTCCTAAAGACTTGGCTGTTCGAGCAGCGATAACCCCCCCTTTCCCCCCTAGCGCCTTGAGACCCGCACGGGTGAGTAGCGCGCTTTATAAATGTTAATGATTTGATTTGATTTGATGAGGCGGCACACGCCTTTCAACTCCTAAAACAAAAGTTCACTTCAGCCCCAATTCTGAAACATCCTGATCCTGACTTGCCCTTTTTTGTTGAAGCGGATGCTTCACAAGTAGCTTTAGGAGGAGTTCTCTCTCAACGAGATGCAGTAGATGGCCAGTTACATCCTATAGCCTTCTATTCCAAAAAGTTATTGCCAGCTGAACAAAATTACACTGTGGCTGAAAGGGAACTACTAGCTATCAAAGTAGCCTTTTCAGAATGGAGGCACCATTTGATGGGAGCCAAGTACCCAGTTACAATCTTTTCTGACCATAAGAACCTACAGTTTTTTGGATCACTTAAAGCACTAACACCACGTCAGATGCGCTGGTTAATTTTTTTTAGCACATTTGACTTTGTTATAACCTATAGACCAGGTGCACAACAAATTCAATCTGATGTGTTATCTAGATACGGACATACCTCAGACATGAAACAAGATAAAATAGAAGAACCCATTATTCCTCCCCAAAAGTTGTTGGCACCAGTACAACAGAAGGATTTCATCACAGATCTATATAATGCACACATGCAAATAGCACCTCAGGATTGGTTAAAGGATTCCCATAACACAATACAACGAGGTTTATTGTATCACGACAACATGCTGTTAGTGCCCACCTCTGAATTACAAACACAGGTGATAATTTGGCATCACACCTCACCGTTGGCAGGTCATCCTGGTTGGGTAAAAACCCTGGAAAATGTGCAAAAACACTTTTGGTGGGACACTATAAGAAAGGACATTAAGCAATTTGTCACTACCTGTCCAATTTGTGCAAGACATAAATCTTCTCATAAGGCTCCTGACGGCTTGTTAATACCAATGCCAACACCCAAACAACCTTGGCACACTGTGAGCGTAGACTTTATTGTAGGTTTACCACCTGTAAAATCCTTCACAACAGTGTTGGTTATAGTGGATTTTTTATCTAAAATGGCACATTTTGTACCATTACGGAAATTACCCACGGCGGCAGAATTTGCCGATATTTTTATAAGGGAAATTGTGCGTTTTCATGGTTTGCCAAGCAAAGTGGTGTCAGACCGAGGGAGCCAGTTCAACTCCAGATTTTGGAAAAAATTATGTAAAAAACTGAAAATAGATGTGGCCTTATCCACTGCTTTCCACCCAGAGACAGATGGACAGACTGAACGACTGAACCAAACCTTACTTCAAACGCTACGTTGTTTATTGGCTGATTATTCTAGTGAATGGTTGGAAGCTCTCCCTGTAGCAGAGTTTGTTTATAATAATACTGAGCATTCAGCTCTACTTTGCTCACCATTCTATTTCTTGCAGGGGTATCATCCAAGAGCTATACCCATTTTGTTAGAAGATTCCCTGTTGCCTACAGTAACGGATAGACTAACGAGGTTAGGTGACATACAAGACAAAGCCAGGAAACATTTATTAAAGTACAAGGAAAGCATGAAAAGACAAGCAGACAAACACAGGTCTGAGGCCCCAATGTATAAAATTGGTGACAAGGTATGGCTCTCCACAAAGAACCTAAACATAGAGGGATTCGGAAAGCTGCAACCACGTTTCATTGGACCCTTTAGTATAACTGCCATAGTAAACCCGGTAACAGTAAAATTAGATTTACCAAAAGAATATCCAGTACATACTACATTCCATGTGTCCTTGCTTAAGCCGTACAACTCAAAAACCCGACCTGAACCACCACCTTCACCCATACCAATTAAGGGAAATCTGGAATATGAAGTGAAAAGCATAAAAGACTCAAAAAGAATTAGTGGACGTCTGTTTTATTTAGTAGAATGGAAAGGATATGATGAATCTGAGAATTCATGGGAACCAGCATCATATGTACATGCCCCACAGCTGATTAGACGGTTTTATTTAAAAAATCCAGGAAAACCCCGTCCTGTAGGAGGGCCTTTGAGGGGGGCAACTGTTAGGGTTTGTACACAGCAAAGAGCATGTCCCCTCTCACTGCACTAGTGGGTTCTGTAATAGCTCCCTTTTAAACTTACTATTGAAAGCCTTTCTTGTTATCTCACCTTCCCCCCCCCCAGGCTTCTGTGTATGTTGTTTAATGTGCTGTTTTGTTTACACATTGAGCCTTGCTTTTAACAAGGCTTCTTTAAAATACTCCTCCCTAGGCCATGTGTTAATCCAACTCATTTGCATAATAACTGAAACTCTGCACACCTTTCAAGAACATGTGCAGCATGTGAGGACCACACCCAGCTCTTCAAACCACACCCAGCTCTGCACACCTTCCAAGAACATGTGCAGCATGTGAGGACCACACCCAGCCCTTCAAACCACACCCAGCCCTGTCTATAAAAGGCATCCCCCGAGCCTCACCCAGTGCTTGTGCTCGTCTACCTCCCGCTTACCTGAGAACAGATCCCTCGGCTCTGGCACTCCTGCTCTTTACAGACTTTCATTGACTTCAATGGGCGCAGCTTCTGGCTCTTCCTTCTTCCGGTTTCCGGTTCCTCCTTGCTTCAGCCTCTCTCCTATGAGTAACCTGCAAAAGAGAAAGAAGACAAGGTTAGACTGATCAGTATCTCTTGCCAGCAACAAGTAAGTGCAAAACCTTTTATTACCTGAAAGAACTTTGACAACAATTTCTGGATTCCTGTATAGACAATTTGAAACGAAATACCTTCCACGAACATTGTGATTCAAACTCTTTGTTACAAGAATATTTTGCAGAACTTGGTGAAGCAAACATTGTTTTTTCTCATGGAACTTTTAAGAATCGAACAGTGGAAACTATTAACAGCAAGGCAAACAGTAAATCAAGGACTTGCACAAATTACATGCTGTATTTTGATGTAAAAGTACAGTATTTGTTTTATAAAAGATTCTGGAAATATGGGAAAAGAGAGTCTGCTATTGGGAATTTAGGCTTTAGTTATATTATGATGAATGTTTGATATTGGTAATTCTGATAACGGTATTTGTTTAATGTTTTAGAAGCTTTACAGTAATAGAAAACACATCCCAGAGCAGTAACACATTCCAAACCTGGAAACTAGAGACCAGGATCCAAGAGGTACTTTTAGAAGAGAATTTCTAATAAATAAAGGGATAGTCAGGAACCCATTTAGGAATAGGTTGCACTTATCTGTTCTTTGTTTATGTTTCATTAGGCATCAGTTTCTACAGAAGTCAGAAAGGGCCGCAGATTTGTGCAGCACTTCAACAGTGGAAACGCAAGAACGGTGTTGTCTCTCTTTTTTATTTTATCCACTTCCCCCCTTCCCTTGAGCTTCTGTTCTTAGTGCACTGTTTTAAAAACTAGTGTGCTGGAACAAGCAGTTTCAGGGTGGGGTCGGATTGTCTTCAACCTCCATCAGAACTGAACAAGAACTCAGGTGAGCTGGGCTTTGACAGGTGATGGAGGTAGTGGCTGAGGATGTAGTGCATGCATGTGTGAGTGGAGACGAGGCTGGGAGGGAGGAGGGAAATGTGGAGGAGGGGGACACAGTGGAGGAAGTGGATGTTGGTATGTGTGCATGGGTATGGTGCTTGGGGAGTGCCTGTGGGATGTGTGGTGCTTATGTTTGCCTGAGCCACTCTTGTGTGTTGATGTGTATGCATGCTGGTCTGATGGTGTGCTTGGGATAGGCTGAGGTACAGGGAATTGGGTCTGGGTGGAGGAGGTTGGAGGGGGGAGGCTGGACACAGGGACAATGACTGCCATCAGTGCTGAGGCCAGAGCCTGAAATGCTCTCTGTTGGGCTGCCTGGCCAGAATGAATGCCCTCCAGGTATGCATTTATTTGTTGCAAATGCCTCTCAACACCCTGGATGGCATTCAGAATGGTAGACTGCCCAACAGTGAGGGATCTCAGGAGGTCAATAGCCTTCTCACTGAGGGCAGCAGGGCTGACTGGGGCAGGGCCTGAGGTGCCTGGGGCGAAGAAGATGCCCACCCTACTGGGTTAGCGGGCACGGGACACACGCTGAGGGTCTGCTGGGAGGGCGGTGCTGGTAGGGGGGTGGCGGCTGTATCGGTTGATGCGGTGGGCACAGAGGTGCCCGCCATCGCAAGGGAGCTCCCATCAGAGGAGGAGTCGCTGTCGCTGGTCTCTGCTCCTGTCCCCGCCGTGGAGCTCCCCTCGCCCTCCATCCCACTGGTGGCTTCAGACTCCGTTGCTTCACCCTCCAGGGCCAAGTGGGATGCAGCTCCCTCCTGCTCCGGTGCCAATGCTCCTCCGCCTGATGATGCTATTGCACACAAGAACAGGGAGACCACAAAAAGGGGGGGGGGAGACAGAAGAAAGACATGTTGAGTGCATGCAACACCACTACCGTTGGCGGACACAACAGACAGTGAGCAGCCCTCTGCACTACGCCATGCACTTATAATTCCTAGATTAATCACATGCCTATGGGGTACGAGGCCTAAACCCAATTGCTGCACACCTGGAAGTCACAGGAGCCTGACTAGTTGTAGATTGCTCTAACCACTAGTGGGGTTGGAGTGCCACATAGCCTGCCTCACAAGGGACCTTGCCTACCAAGATCACCCTGGCCTAGGGGAACCCACTACCCACCTCCCCCGACCAGACACCTCGTAATGTGCGCAAAGTCAGCTGAATGAGAGTGTACTCACCCCCTTGTGGCTGCTGTGATGCCCTCAAGCACCCATCCAACTCCAGATACGCCACCGCCAGAATCTGGAACATCAGGGGGGTCATGGTGCGATGGGCACCCCTCCCACGTTGGGAGGCCATCCCCAGCTGGGCCACTGCCATCTTCTTGCTCCAGCGGCGCTGGTCCTCCCATCTTTTCCGGCAGTGGGTGCTCCATCTGTGGTGGACCCCAAGGGTCCGGACGTCCTTGGTGATGGTACGCCAAATACCCTTCTTCTGGTGGGCGCTGACCTGGAGGAATGGTACAGGAGGAAAGGACATTACTTACCCATCCGGACCGTCATACTCATTGCCCCCCGTTCCCACCCTTGCCCGCCCTGATGCACATACACTACCCATCCGCACATGCAGGCCTCAGCCCCCAACCCCATGTATCTTCCATCCACACCACTCAGAACAGGCATTGCCCGTGCAGCATGCTCACAGTGTACTCACCTGGAGGACCGTACAGTTGCGTGTACTGGGTGAGGACCCCATACACTAGTTTCTCCAACTCCTCCGAAGTGAAGGCAGGGGCCCTTTCCCCAGACACATGAGCCATTGTCGCGTCCAGAATGAGGTCACAGCAGCACTTGTAGTGTAGGTCCTCTCCTGTTGAAGGTCAGGTATCAAGTGAGTGAACAGACAGAAAATGGTGGTCACGTCCGCGGCGGTGCGTACCGTCACCGCTGGCGTACATCGTCATTGCCTCCTCAGACCCATAGGGCCCAATGTTAACCAATGCAGAATTGCGCCGCGGTCTTCGACCGCCCACCGCAACGGTGTAGAACGCCAACGCAGTTACCTCAAATCCCCTTGTTCCACCTTACAGGTCAGGCAGCCGCCATTTCAGGGGGCCACATGGCATTAATAATAACTGCATCACACCAGTGTAGGCCTGGAATACTCACAGTTACAGGCACATTGCGGATTAATTAATTTGTGCAAAAGACATTTTGGGATACCTCAGTGTTGGCTGACTCTCTGCTCGCTGATCTCCTCCATTGGGCAAGTCTGCTGGGGCAGGTGATGAGTTGGCGGTATCCTCCGGTGTACAGACCCCTGGTGGACCTGTCGACAATGGAAAAGAGACACATATTAGTCACATACAGACTTCATCGTGCAACAATCCAGTGACTGTGTGCCCAGTTGGAGCCAGCCCTGATGTCAGCTATCCGCCATCCCACAGGGATACCCCCTCTAGTGCAGGTCCTGTCAGTACTCCATGTCCTGGCAAGTGGTTCTTTTCAAACAACAGTGGCCATTGCATCAGGGATGTCCCAGCCAATGTTCTCTAACGTGTTGTCCAGAGTGTTGTCTGCCCTGCTGAAACACATGCGCAGCTACATCGTGTTCCCTCAGGTGGAGGATTTGCCTACAGTGAAAGGTGACTTCTATGCCCTGGGACATATCCCCAACATCATTGGTGCCATTGATGGGACACATGTGGCATTGGTACCCCCCCAGGAGTGAACAGGTGTACAGAAACCGGAAGAGCTACCATTCTATGAATGTGCAGATGGTGTGTTTGGCAGACCAGTACATCTCTCATGTGAATGCCAAGTTTCCTGGCTCAGTGCATGGCACCTACATTTTGAGGAATAGCAGCATCCCTTATGTGATGGGGCAACTCCAGAGGCACAGGGGTGTGGCTAATAGGTGATGCCAAGGACCCAATACAGTGTGAATAGGTGTCTGGGTATGGGGTTGTCCCTAAGGGTTAGTGTGTGTCTAACAGTTGTCCCTCGATATTTGCAGGTGACTCTGGTTACCCCTACCTGTCATGGCTACTGACCCCAGTGAGGAATCCCAGGACAAGGGCAGAGGAACTCTACAATGAGGCACATGGGAGAACTAGGAGAGTGATCGAACGAACCTTCGGCTTTCTGAAGGCCAGATTCCGGTGCCTCCATATGACAGGTGGTTCCCTCTACTACTCACCAAAAAAGGTGTGCCAGATCATTGTGGCCTGCTGTATGCTACACAACCTGGCTTTGCAACGCCAGGTGCCTTTTCTGCAGGAGGATGGGCCAGGTGGTGGTCTTGTGGCAACTGTGGAGCCTGTGCACAGTGAAGAAGAGGAGGCAGAAGAAGAGGATATCGACAACCGAAACAACATAATCATGCAATACTTCCAGTGAGACACAGGTAAGAAGATGTCACTGCCTCCCACATCTTATACAGTTTCTGGAGCTAGCATAAGTCTGTCATTTTCACTCAGTGTATGGACCCTGAATTGTCACTTTGCCTTTTCATTTCACAGATGTGGGTCCCACTTTGTGGACTCTTCTATATTTCCTCCAGGCCTATAGCTGTGTTACATCGGTATGTGCACAAGTAAATTGACATTACTATATTCCATGGTTATTGCAATTACACGTTTGTGAAAGCACAGACTGACTCAAGATTGTTTTGTGATTGTTTAGTTCTTTGCAAATAAGTGGAGGGGGTTGTAAAATGGACTTGGGGGAAGATGGAGGAATGTCCATTGCAGAGTCCAGTCTATTTGTTTCACAGGTGCATTGTCCAAAGTGGCATAGGAAGTGGAGTAATGGCATTTGAAGGATGGACAGGGTGACAAAGTGGGACAGAAGGGTGACATTCAGGGGGGTCTCATTTCCTTGCGGGGGTCTTGGCAATGTTCTCTGTCTTGTTCCTGGATCTCAGGGACCGTTTGCGGGGTGGTTCTCCATCTGCAGGGGGTGGGGTGCTGGTGTCGTGTTCCTGTGGCGGTGCCTCCTGTCCACTAGCGCCGGCGGAGGTGGAGGGCTGTTCATCGTCCAGGCTAGTGTCAGGGGTCTCTTGTTGTGCCACTGTGTCCCTCCTGGTGTTGACAAGGTCTTGCAGCACCCCTGCAATGGTTACCAGGGTGTTGTTAATGGACTTCAAGTCCTCCCTGATCCCAAGGTAGTGCTCCTCCTGCAGCCGCTGGGTCTCCTGAACCTTGGCCAGTACCGTTGCCATCGTCTCCTGGGAATTATGGTATGCTCCCATGATATTGGAGAGTGCCTCGTGGAGAGTGGGTTCCCTGGGCCTGTCCCCACCCTGTCGCACAGCAGTCCTCCCAGCTTCCCTGTTTTCCTGGGCCTCTGTCCCCTGAAATGTGTGCCCACTGCCACTGCCCCCAGGTCCCTGATCATCCTGTGTTAGTAGGGTTGCCTGGGTTCCCTGTAGTGGTGGACACACTGCTGATTGACGTGTCCTGGGGACAGAGGGATGGGCCCGCTGTGTGGGTGCTGTGCTGGTGTTTCCTGCGGGGGAGGTTCAGTGGTGGTTTAGGACTGTGTCAGGGGAACCGACTGTCCCGAGGTCCCTGATGGGCGGGGCTGGTCATCTGGATCGAGTTGTGCAGAGCTGCTGTCATCACTGTGGGTGTCTTCTGTGGGGGGACTGGCTATGTCTGGCACCTCCTGTCCAGTGACGTTGGGTAGTGTTCCTGTAGGGGTATAAAGGCATGATTATTGCATCTGTGTGTGCCATCGTGTGCAATGGGTGAGTGACCATGTACTCCAGTGCTTGCATTCTTTGCTTGGTCCTTGTGTGACAGTTGGTTTGGGGTCTGTGTGGGTATCTGTAGTGGGCATGCTTTGGTGATGGGTGTCCATGCTTTGGTGTGGCATGCAGTGCTTGGTATTGGGATGGCTGGGTTGTGATCGTGGGGCATATGTGAGGTGTTAGGGTGATGGGTGTGAGGGTAGGGGTTGGTTAACTTGCAAACCTAAAACTTTGACTAAAAGACACACATTTTCCTCACGTTTCTGTGATGGAAAGTTCTGGCCTCTGCAGTGCGTGGCAAACTTCTGTTCACCAGGCATCCCCCTAAGTCTCCCAATAAAAATGGTACTTCACTTGTGAGGTTAGGCCTAGTGCCCGTGACAGAAACAAATCAAGCCAAGGTCAATGAAAGTCCACTGGCGAGGGCTCCCATTGACCTTGGTTTGAGCCATTCCTGCAGTAGGCGCCAGGCCCAGCCACACAAGTAGCCAGTGTTTTTATCAGCACAAGTAGGATAATGCAGAATGGTGGGAATTTTGGGGATTCCCGGAAGTTTCCATCACAGAAATGCAAGGAAAATGTATGATTTCAGTCAAAGTTTGTGGTTTGTAGAGCATGGTGGGTAAGAAAACCTCAAGGGATCCATGCAAGGGTCACCACTGAGGATTTCCTTGGTTGTCTAGTTTTCAAAAATGTCTGTGGTTCATAGATTTGCATGGTTGGTGCTACAGCACGGCCACAAATACAGCACTTATCCCTATTGCTTATTTCTCAACATAGCGATTTAGGGCCTTTTGTGTCGTTTTCTCTTGCGCCACCCACATAAGTGGGTTACTGCTCTTATCGGGAAATGTGTGGGAACTGAGGGTGGTAGGAAACCTGTCTCCATGCAGATTCCATGTCCCTCCATCACAGAAATGCGATGAAATTGTGTGTTTCTAACCAAAGTGTGACGTTGGCAAGGGGTTCTAAGTAATGTTATCTGGTGAGAGGCACACAGGTCGTGCACCTCTGGGCTGCCCTGGTTGTCTAGTTTTAAAAAATGTGCAGGTTTGCCTAGGTGCCGGCTGAGCTAAAGCATAGGATCCACAGCTACCCAAAATGAAAAACAGGAGTTCTCAGTAAGGGCCATCTTATCACCACAGATATAAATCTGATACCATTTTTTTAAAGTTAATCCACCACTTACACTGGTTGGTATTTGCAGCTCAAAAAATGCTAGCTTCGAGGCACAAATACTTTCTAAAGTATCTCAATATTGAAACCAAGGCTTCTGAAGGTCAAAAAGCCACATCAAGGTACCAACTGCCTTATGGTCCATTCACATGCCATTCATGCACCACACGCAAGACCTTCATATTGCTGGCCACGGGCCTAATCCAACAGATCAGTGCAATCACATCAACATACTGCCCTCATGCAAGAGCCCAGCACATTCATACGCCACAGGACAGAATTAGTTTGACTCAATTTTTACTACCTGTCAAGTAACCACCTTCAATTTGAACATTACCGAACACATGTGTGGTGAACCTTTACTAATAGCTCCTATGACAGCCACATGAAGCTCAGGAAGACATGTCTTAAATTCATCTTAAGCTCACTCAGTGTGGTAAATCTAACTCCTTCCAGTTTGTGGATGCAAGTTTGGGGTGTCTGAGTATGCCTCTGAGGTGTTACTCCTCGAACTAAGTGAACATATCTACCTTTGAAGCTAAGGCAAGCATGCTGTGGAATACTGTTGAAGTTCCCTAAAGAGAACGTCATAAACTATGAAGAACAGTGAATTTTGACACACGGGGTAGTCTGTGAGAACGTAGCATATGTTCCATCCACCGTTATGTGCAGCGGTGTGACTGTAATGCACTTATTATACATTTGTTATGCATTATCTTTGTGCTTTAAAGCTAGCATTTCTGGAGATACAGAAAACGGCAAGCAGGTCAAACATTTTACCCATACTTATAGTGTTGGATGCAGAGTTCTCTGTAATAGTATGAATTTTGTGTAGAACACACTATCACCCAATAAGGTATCCTGTTGTTGGTGCAAGAGCAGTCAGAGGTGATCCATGGAGTAACCTAGTCGAAGAACCAAGTGTTCAGCTCGTGCAGAATGCACTCATTTCAGAGGTGGCACACATGTAGAGGCAGGTCATTCCTCCATCTTGGAGCGAATTAGGAGAAGTCTGTTCTTCTTGCTCTGGTGCTGCCTGTGCTGAGCTAAGGTACCTTTAAGGTTTCTGAAATCTAAGGAGGAATACTAGACCAGTGCTGGGTAATAATTTGAATGTGTGTTTCATGAGATTGAAGAGGTGTGGATTGGGAGTTAATGAAGCTGTTTCGGGTGATGGGTTTGTGCATATTTAGATGTTAAGGGAGGAGTCTGCCTGCTGCGTTCTGTATGGTTTGGAGTCTTCTGCTGAGTTGAGTGAGGGAGTATTTCAGTATCTGGTTGAGTGTGGTGCCAAAGGTTTTGAATTCGTTTATGAAGATGAAGTGATAGCATGTATATCTGTACTGCCTTTACTGTCTGCCTTCTACGTATGCAATTCCAGTAAAAGCACCCCTAGCCTAAGCTTTTCGTACCTGTTCATGTCTCTGTCCTCATCAGAGTCCTGACTAATTCTGCATACTTGCCAAGTGAACCTTGTAGGAAAGTGCCCCTTTTTGACATGGCCACCCCCAATTTTTGCATGGTATTCAATGCAATTTTGACTGAGAGTGCAGTTCCTTGGTGCCAGATCTCCTTCCATAAAACTGTGCAATTGTTCCTCAATTGGCAATACATTTGGTCCCCCTGTAAGTGCCTAGCAAATGGTACCCCTGGTACCTAGCGCATGAGTACAAAAGAGGGTCCCCAAGGGTTGCAGCATGTATTGTGCCACCCTCAGGGAGGCCTCACCTAGCACAGACAGACTGCCACTGCAGGCTGCGTATTGTGAAGGAGCTGAAAGTGAAAACACAACATGACACAGCCTGTGTGCCTGTCCCCGAATACTGCATGCAATAAATGTAAGTCACCCCTACAGCAGGCCTTCCAGCCCTAAGGCAGGGTGCATTATATTACATGTGAGGACATATTTGCAAGAGCAGACATGCCCCTGAGATGTCTTTGTTGATTATTAAACAAAGTGAGTGAACAGGAAAGCCATTTTAAGTAAATGTGCTGGATACTGGTCTCTACAAGTTCCCCAGCTACAAGATGGCTTCACTGAAAATAGGGATATTTTGCATCAAATATTGCATATTAATAAACCCTCACTGATGCCAATGATGGATTTATTAATACATGCACCCAGAGGTGCCCCCTGAAAACCTACCATCTACCCATGTGTGGACCTACCAGTTTCAGCCAGCTTGCCACCACCAGACATGAGTTTCACCCCCCAAGGGTGAGAGCCTTTGCTCTCAGGGCAGTCATAAACCAAGCTTGCTCTGAGGGAGGTATTTACACACCCCACCCAACAGGATGCCCTGCAACTCTGTATTCCAAGTCTGGGGCTTCAAAGAAGCCCTCCGCCCTTGGCATGCAGATCTGGCTTCACTCAAAGGAGAGGTGCCGACTCCAATGCCCCAGGGGCCATTTGGCACCAGAGCAGGTGGAAAATTTAGTGTGCAGAGAGGTGTGTCCATCCCTCTGGTCAGTCCCACACCTAAGGTGAGCTTTCTGATGTGGACACTACACTTAGAAATCTGCCATCTTGGTGTTGCCAGATTTAGGAACTCTGGGACAGGGTTATGCCCGCTTCCACAGGAAGTGGTTATATAGGGGGTGTAGTGACCCCAGGGGTAAGAAGACAATTGGTTACTACCCTACACTCCCAGAAACGCCCATAAATTCAGTATTTAGTGGAGCGTCTGGCACCAAATAGGCAGATTCCTGCTGACCTATGAAGAAGGACACCCAGGAGTCATAAAAGCAAAGCCCGAGGAACAAGCAGCTGACTTGGCCCCAGCCATGCAGGCCTGTCTGCTGTACCCGCAGATTTGTGCCAAAGTTGACTCGTCCTGCAAGCTGCTGTACCCCCAAAAGCCTAGTAGGCCTGCCTTCAACAAAGACCCAGGAATTCCTGTGGAGCAGCAGAGCTGCTTCCCTGCATCTTGCAGGCACCCCAAGAGACCTGAGAGGAGCACTCCGGGCCGCAAAAACCCAACATCTGAAAGCACCACTGCATCAGTGCTACCTAGCCCGAGCTGAAGTGGGTAAACGGTGCCAACGCGGTCCCTCAACTCTTCAGAGGCAAAGCCCACCTTGGAATTGTCCACTGTGGACCTTCCGATGTCACCTGCAGCCTCTGCACGCAGACCCCATCAACTGCAAGTGCTTCGGTGCAGAAAAACCCGATGCCTCAGGACACCTCTGCACCCCTCGCTCCTGGCCTGTGGAGAAGAGGACTGAAGGTATCCCCTCGTCCCCAGTCATTTCAAGATTGGAACCCACTTGTTGGTTCCTCCTGACTGGATCCCCAGTCCCCGCCTGCAGCATTTTTTCGACTGGACCAATCCCCGTTGGGTACCTGACGCCATACTAAATCTCTGCACCGGGCTCAGGCTGCCCCAGTGGTCCCTGTTGTGACCTGTTGGTGTGGTCCCAACCCTTGTCTAATACTTACCTAACGTCCAGGAGATTGGCCTTGTAAGTCGCTGTACTGTACCTGTTTTGCCATCTTTGCTTTTCCTCCATTTGATAACATTGCAGCTTTCAGTACCTGTTTTGCCATTTTTGCTTTTAACATTGCAGCTTTTAGAAACAAGTATGATGATTGTTTTCGCATTGTTATTGTAAGGAAAATACACATTTCCTTATATATCCAAATTAGTGCAGACGATGTAGTGCTTAGACAGTGAACAATTATTTATACAACAACATAGAAAAAGACACTGAACAGATCTCAAGGTGGTATGTTGTGTGTAATACTTGTTTGTCTTTCTGCAGAAGATGTAAAAACAATCATCATACAAAATATCGAGTCCTGCACCCTTTTTCAAAAACATTGGTTATGATACAAGTTACTAATTGAGTTTGCACACTTTCAAAGCAAGTAGAAATGTTGGTGAATTAGTCCGATGGGAGATTTGTTTGACTTATTACTTATTACGTAGGCAATCAGGGTAGTCCTTGTGTATACATACGTTCCCTAAAGTGCACTTCAATATCTAGTCCAACCTTTAAAATTTTGCCACACCGGGTGCTCCGTGACAAAGTGGCATATGAACTATCCACAATTATGTGCAATTTGGAGACGCTAATGCACTTCTCAGTCGGCAAACAGAACACCTACCACGTTTTAATGGCAGATAAAGGTGTTGAGCAGGCCATAATGAAGTCAATGATTTCCTTAATTAGAGGAACTAAGAGCTAGATGTGCCAAGAACGCCTTTTGCGAGTCAGAAATAGCGATTTTTAAGAAATCGCTATTTCTGATTCGCAAAATGCAGTGTATCATATTTGCGATTCGGTAATAGCGATTTCTTAAAAATCGCAAATACTATTACCGAATTGCACATTGGGATACCGGCCCCATTCGCACCTATGGGCCCCCATATCTGCGAATTTTTTGCATTTCCAAAATTGCGATTTCTTAACTGGAAATCGCAGTTTCGGAAATGCAAAACCCCAGGGTGCTGGGGGCCTGAAGGCCCCCTCTGCTGCACCCCAAAATAATTTTTTACAACATGTAAGGTGCACACATGCCAAAAGGGCATGTGTGCTTTACATGTAAATTTTAAAAATGCATTTTAACTGCATTTTTAAAATTTGCACATGGTTACCACCAGGTTCAACCTGGTGGTAAATAGCGATTCCTAAATGCCCAATTTGCATTTAGGAATTGCTTCTTACATGTGCTTTAGAAATCGCAAATAAGGAATCCTTATTTGCGATTTCTTATGTAGAGAGTCGCAATTTGCGACTCTCTAAACAGGGTTGCAATTTTACGGAATCGCTATTTTAGCGATTCCTTAAAATTGCTTTCAGAATGCCTTTAATGCATTCTGAAATGGCTTTTTTGCATTCGCAAACGTGTATTTCTACCATTTGCGATTGCAAAAAGCTTTCATACATCTGACCCTAAAATTCTGCGGCTGCTTGCCTAGCGAAGTAGTGGCCCATGAAAGATAGGTATCTATGCCCAGCTGTTGAAAGGTTTACCTAACAGCAGCTTCACCTCAGTCAATTTCCCAGTACTTCACTTCAAGGTTTGTATTGTAGGACATAAAGCAAGTAGGAAAACAAAAGGCTGGCTGAGATGGGCTATGGGGACAGTAAATACAACTTTACTGCCTCTTTCCTTTCTTAGAGCAGACTCTACAACAACACGGTTAAGCCTTTTTAGGTGTTTCAGAAATAAGAGCTGCAAAGTGTCGCTCCTACAGCATTGCACCATCCTCAGAGCATATGAAGTGGAGGCTGCTGCTTCTGAGTAGTAAGACTTTAAATAACGAAGAACTGAAAGTCAGGGAAAGACATAAGTCTTCCTGTGGTTGTCTGAGGATGAACAAATACACATTGTATGTTGCCATCTGGATCAGGTGGGTAAACAGTTTCTTGTACCAAGTGTGAGTTTTATGATTCGCATTGTATGGCTGAAGAACCTGGTCATTCTTATCCACTCCGTCCATGTACTTGTTGTAATGAAGTATACAGGAAGGCTTGTGAACTTCAACAATTTTGCCCGAAACCGTGACTGGGAAGTGCCCTCATCATGAATTGTAATGCGCACGTACACATCACGCCTATCAGAGAACTTTACTGTGAGCAGTTTCTTGGAACGCAACACAGTGCTCTGGGATTTCTGGAGCTTCTTACAAACAAGCTCCTGCGGGAATACTTTGTGGCAACACCAAACTGTACTGCATGCCACTGTGTCAGCTTTGTACAGCTCACTTGAACAACTCTACTCTTGTATATACATTATCCACATAAAGGCTATGACCTTTGTGGCTGGACAAGCTCCCATACAGTTTTTCCTGTAAACACCTAGTGTGGGAGGGCAACCTACAGGGTTTAGAGTGGAGTCCTCTGTATACACTCTGTACATCATCGTCAGTAGTAATCTCGCACAGCATGTATAGCTTGATGCCATTGCGAGGCCTTTTGCTTGCAATGTACTGCCTGAACTGCAGCCGCTCTTTGTAAAGGATCAAGGACTTATCAATGTCAATATTCTTTCCAGGAGTATAAATCACTGGAAACCTGGCAGACAAATGTTCCCCAACAGGCCGTATTTTGAGCAACATGCCATGTCATGTCATGGTCTGGAAATTCAATCTCTGTTCATGTATGGTGTGAAGATGGGAGATACCCAAACCGTTCGAGTAGATCAGTATGACTGCAAGGTTGGTTTCTCCACTAACCCTATTTTGAGCATAAGGCTCACAAATATTTTCAACTCCTCAAGAGAAGTGGGAATTCACTGGTGTGTCCCAGAATGAGGCCCTAGAGTGCCTCCATGCTCCCTCTGAAATTGTTTGGCACCCAGATTTGTTTGCTGCACAATTTTCTCCAGGAAGTCAACATCCAAAAAGAGGTGGACATTGTCAGTTAGCAACAAATTGGCTGTATTAACTTCACATCCACCAACGCTAGTAAAAAGGTAGAATTTGAGGCTGACCTAAATTGAGGGGGCTGTCAAGAGAGCACTCTGTCTGTGCTTACCCCCACACGTGCCTTCTCTCTTGTTTGGTCTAACCTGCTACAGTCGACCCACTGCACAGATTGTGCTTGCGAAGGAACAGCACGACTGCCATCATCATGTCCCTCAGAATTGCTGGAAGGTGAGTCATCGGATTACAACTCCGCCGACTGAAAAATCACTTCCACATTCAGCTCCATTTTCCTTTCTCTTAGATGCTGTCTCAGTCTCTGATCCAGCCTCAGAGCTGTCCTCTTTAACCCAAGTTAGGGGGTTGGGCAGCAGTTATTTGCATCAGTCTGTTGGAGTTGCAGGCCATTTGTTTGGTTCTGATGGCCTACAAGGTCTGACAAGGGGAGGCAGGTGAAGGCTCTCATGGACACAACCATGCCATGTGACATTGCAACAAGCGCTGTGGAGTGGGGTTCTAATCCTGTATCAAGAGGCTCTTCACCTCTAGGATCGATTGGAGTGCTCACTGCTATGCCTTGCTGGGTTAAAGATAAAACAAACAAAAGGACACCTGACAGATTTGCTTGCAAAGGATGAGCATTATTAGTGCCACACCAGGCAAACAAATTGCCCCAGTACCCAGCATTAAAGGATTTAGTTGAAAAGTGCCTGGTGCAAGGATGACATCCACCACCTCAGGCGGTATATCAAACGCAGTAATTTGCTGCCACTGAATCTCCGTGCATGTAGGTATAGATTGGTATCTGTACTAAGAAAAAGAAACTGCAGCTAAAAGTATCCATCAGAAGAACAAGTTACTTACCTTTGGTAATGCTCTCTCACGTGGATAAAGGCAGATTCCTCACTCCTCTCCCAACTCCCCTTTCTGTGGAGCAGCCTCTTTTTAACATCTAAAAAGTTCCACAGTTAGTACGTATATCTGTTCACGCTTTGTGTCAGAGGGCACAGAAAGAAATAGGAAACTGATGTCAGGATCCAAGTTTTATGCAACTCTGCTCCATTACTCCTGGGACATTAGGGATCCAATGCAGAGCCTCATGGTACACCCTAGCGACATGCGGGAACCCTTTCCAAAGAGCTACCAGAGAAAAGTTTCAGATCCAATCTGCCCCCTGGGGGAGTACTTCAAGGTGAGAAATCTGTGGTTAGATAGAGTATCCACCAGAAAGTGTTACCAAAGGTAAGTAACATATTCATTACTTTTCTAGCTCAAATACTCAAATAAATCTTGGATGCTGAAACTCTACCAAGCTCCAGCCAGGCAACACAACTGCTTCCTGGTATCATCCCCCTGCCTCTCATTATTCCCACCACAGTGACAAAATTGGATTTCCAGACCCTTCTCTAGTCCCATATAGTTTCTCTCTAGTCTCATATATAGTTTCTAGTGATTGAATTGGTAATATGAAGTTGGTTTTGTTACCACCAATTTTAGAACCTTTCAGCCTTATCAAAGACCGTCCACTGGGCTGGAGCACAACATTTAAACCTAAGTAACAATAATCAGTTTTCTGGGTATCACAGTTTTGCAGGGGTGATTGGAGAGCATTTCCCCAGCTGCTTCAAGTAAATCTAGTTGGGTACCACATGGATCCCCTATGCCACCTATTTTCCTTATTGTTCATCTTCCTCCCGGTCACCATTGTTTTGTTCGGTTTTACCTATTAGTTTTACCCCAAGTGTATTCAAACACTGCTGCAATAGACAGGAAACACTCCTTGTCTGCGCCTTAAAATACTAGCAAAATTCTGCGCATCGCAGTATGCAGGATGGAAATGTATTTTTCTTGAACTTCGTCCTATTGCCCCCCTTCCCTCATTTCCTTTGCACTGCAGTTTTCAGCTCCCGGCAAGGTCAACTGCACACAGGAATGCTGCAGCAGCTGTTCTGTTTCCCGCCCACTCTGGCTGCTGCTTCGCAGACGGGCTAAAAGGGATCATCATTGGTCATGGTTCACGGCCATGTGCCTACTCTGTGGCTGCGATGTAAAATGGGAAGCTCTTTCCGCTGTACCTCATGTATCCCTCCGGCCCAGCACAAGCATCTGCAGAAATCCTGCCCCCGTAAAAACCGAAGAGGAAGGATCCCTGCACTGAGTAACTACGACCAGCTGCAAATTATGTTCGCCATTTGCTTTCACAAAGTCTTGATGTTGCACTCTCATAGTTAATATGCCAAGGGTTGCAACGCCAGATATGTGGCACACTGTGAAAGAGACAATCAGGGCGACTTGGAAGCGTCGCCCGCAGCTCTCATTCACATTGTAGGAGTCGTTCCTTATGAATAGCATCCATTGTGCAAATGCTATTTCTTTTCTAAGCTATAATTGTCACAGGTATTGCAAACCAGTGGGACATTTCTGTGCAAGTCGCTAGTAAGCGGGAAAGCCACTTTCTCGCCTCATTTGTTTTGCATTTCACAAAGGATTACAGTATTGAGAATGTGAGTGGTAAAGGTATTGGCAACTTGTAATGTCATTTTGGTACATTGCGTGGTAATGTTTGTCCCTCGCAATGTGTGTCACTTTGTGGAGCGAATGTTTTGCGAGGAAGAAAATAAATTGAGACATTGTAGAGCACTTTGTCTGACTGAACCTAGAACCGAGCCCTTCAGTTAGTTTTCAGATCGAGTCCGCATGCACAGTCCCCATTATACGCTACATTGGTAGTTTTCCACCAACCAGCTGCATCATTAAATGATAGCATATTAGAACATTGGAATGTTGGGAGCTCCATGGGAGATAATGGACTACTCTGGGCTTTTACTGGTTGGTAAAAGCCTGGAGCGCCAACATTCCAGTGTTCTTTGTTCACGACCTCACAGAGCCCCAGGGGATTTTGATCCCCTCGGGCTCCATGAGGACTTTGTTTTATTTATTAGAACAATCTGCACTATAGGGCCAGAATGTTCTAATAGCCTTATAGCCCTTTGTAGCTGTTTATGCCTGCAATTAAAGTCCCACTCCCTTGTTAAAGGTCCTCACCTTCGGCTCTGGCTTTTAACGCTGGAGTGGGCCTTTAATGGCCGGTATAGCCTGCTACTGCAGGCTCTAAGGCTATATTATGTGGCACGCTAATTAGGTGGCACTTTGCTCATCAGTGAGAGAGGACACACTGAATCAAACTAGACTTACCCATAAAACAGTAGTTGTGATTATGAGCTACTGCAAGCCAAATGTCGAAACCTAAGCCTTATTATTGAAATAGACCTGATAGAGCTTTATTATTTTATATTTGGAATTCTTAATTTTCTGCTAGTCAATGACAGACTGAAATAACCAGAGTATGTATTTCCTCCTGCCTTGTTATACCAAGTTGTTTACGTAGACACTCACCACTCAGTTTCATCTCTCCTAGGATGTACATGGTTTCAAGCCTCCGTTAACTTTACTTTATTGTCCACAGGTTGGTTTTTCAGAGAGGATATGGGCCAATTCCACAAACCCTTCCCTCTAACCTGTATCCGCACACAAGAAAGAAAATCCTTGGTTGTTCAAACTGAAAGACCCTCGTACAGCAATGGAACCCTAAATTGACAAGACAAAATGGATCAAAAAATGTATGTGTTCGGATCTCCCCGCTCGTGTGTCTCCCACCCTATAACGTCACAAAATGTCTTCGTGAAGGCCACTGAGGTGCGCATACAAGATGCCAGGGAGAATAGATGACATAAGGCCCACAGTGGATTCTTCAAATGACCCTGGAAGGTGAGTTCTGACTTCTAAATCAAACAAACAGGGTAAATATAGACACATATTCAAATAGAGACTAACCAATACAAGAGAAACATATATACATATCGACCTGTTAGCGACTATGTTGCGTAGCAGTAAGCAATTTCTTATATTCAGCAGCAAAGTGCCATCGAGACTGTTGAATTCACACTCTCCCAACACTGGAGTGAATAAATTATAAGTGATTAGTTGCAGAGTCACTGACTCCTTGTAACTATAATGCCGAGCACAACAAATATCTAACAGGTTCATTTGTGGTAAATTAAGTGATTTGTTACGAAGTCACTGATTCCTTGTAACTATAATGCAGGGCACCACACACGCCTAACAAGTTAATTTTTGGTGAGTGCTGATAGGTAGATGAATGCCAGGGTATATAGAAAAGTCTTGAATGCGCTTGAACTAAAATGAAAAGTCCAGCCTGTGCAATAAACATCTGTTATTCAGCGCCTAGATACCTACCGGTTATGTGCGCTTTACAAATACACATGTTATGTTATGTTATTTACTCCACAGGAGTTGTTCACACGCTGTTTGAGCAAACACAGTTTTGCATATGCTAGAATCCAGGTCAAAGAGGAGCAGGTGCTGAAATCCAATTATATATGAAACAGGCGCTGATATCCAACTATACATAATGTTTGCTAAAACGGGGGGTGGAGGTTAACCAATGTAAGCGTGCACTTTGTTTGAAGGCGGTTTCTTACGTGTGCGAGAACAACTACTGAGCTTCCATGCGCACCTCGGTATGAGGCTGGTACGATACCTTCACCATGGTTGTTTGACGTACTATCAGGCAATGCGGCTGTTGTTTTCAAAGGGTGGCGAGCCGATTCCTACAGAGAAAAGAGAGGCAGAACCAAGACTTTCCTCTCCAGGGTTTGTGAAGACGGGAAGCCTCTCCTGCTTGGAACGACAAAGCAAAGCGGCATTGGGAAGACTTACGCGCATTAAGGGCCACATGTACGAAATTCAGGTTTTGAGGCTCGCAAATTGCGAGTCGCAAAACCTGAGGTACAACAGTGTCAATGACACTGTTTGTGATTCCAAATGGGGTCGCAAATGACCTACCTCATGAATGTTCATGATGTAGGTCGCAATTTGCGACCCCATTGGAAATGGCCATCCCCACAGGGATGGTGGCCTGCTGGAGACAGCAGACCACCATGTCTGTGACTGCTTTTAAATAAAGCAGTTTTTTTTTAATGCAGCCCGTTTTCCTTAAAGGAAAACGAGATGCATTTCAAAAACAAAAAATGAAAATTTTTCTTTTCATTTTTTCAAGGCAGGCAGTGGTCCACAGGAAATATATCCTAAAGGGACCCCTTCCCGTTTGCAAATGGGTTAGCACCAGTTTGAAACTGGTGCTAACTGCGATTGTTTTTGCGACAACATTCTCGGTCACAAAACAATCATACATGAGACTGCGACTCGCAATTAGGAAGGGAACACCCCTTCCTAATTATGACTCGCAAACCCTTTTTGCGATTCGGTAAACAGATTATCGAATCGCAAAAATGGGTATGTACATCCCAAATAGATTTTTTTTAAAGTTGCAAACGGCCCGATTCACCGTTTGCGACTTGAAAAATGCGTCATACATCTGGCCCTTAATCCCTTCAGTGCCGCATCCCGGAAGAGGTAGTAGCCCCTGAGATCTTGGCTTATCAACACCTCACCCTAAAAGTTGTGTAAAGTGCTAACTGCATTTCCGTATGGCACAACAGGTCATTTCATATTGGGAAAGGACTTACACAAATGTGTAACCCTAGAAATCGCCAGCACAGAAACCCTCACAGCAGAGCACCACAGCGCGAAAAGAAAAGCACAGGTCCACTCATCTTCTAATTACAACGTGGTGAGGAATAGTGGTGCTCTCAAATCTTACTCTGGCTAATAATGGGCGACACTATCTCGTAGACCATGCCACATTGCAACAGTTCCCAACCCACCTTGTTAGCTTCCTGGGGAAAACAAGCATTGCCAAACCCAATAGGTCTTGGCTTAATCAATCAATCAAGCAATCAAAAAAATGTATAGAGCGCGCAACTCACCCGTGAGGGTCTCAAGGCGCTTGTGTGGGGGGGGCTGGAGGGGAGTTACTGTTCGAACAACCATGCCTTGAGGTTTTTTCTGAAGAGTTGGAGGTCTTTGGTTTTGCGGAGGTTCGTGGGGAGGGAGTTCCAGGTTGTGGGGGCGAGGTAAGAGAAGGCCCTGCCTCCTTTGGTGGTTAGTTGGATGCGGGGGACTGTAGCTAGTGCAAGGTCGGCTGATCAGAGGTTGCGGGTGGGAGTGTGGAAGTTCATTCTTTCGTTGAGGTAGGTTGGGCAGGTGTTGTGGAGGGATTTGTGTGCGTGGATGAGGATCTTGAAAGTGATTCTCTTGTCTATGGGGAGCCAGTGAAGGGATTTGAGGTGGGATGAGATTTGTTTGTGGTGGGGGAGGCCAAGGAAAAGGCGTGCAGCTGTGTTCTGGATTCTCTGGAGTTTGCGTTTGAGTTTGAGTGTGGTGCCGGCGTAGAGGGCGTTACCGTAGTCTAGTCTGCTGCTGATGAGCACATGGGTGACTGTCTTCCTGGTCTCTGGGGGAATCCATTTGAAGGATTTTTTTAGAGTGCGGAGTGTGTGGAAGCAGGAGGAGGTTAGTGCTTTGATTTGCTGTGTCATGGAGAGGGAGGCGTCCAGGATGATGCCGAGGTTGCGTGCGTGGTTTGCGGGGGTGGGTGCGGGGCCTAGGGCGGTGGGCCACCAGGAGACGTCCCATATGGTTTTGTTGGGGCCGAAGATGATGATCTCGGTTTTGTTGGAGTTAAGCTTGAGGTGGTTAGTTGTCATCCAGTTGGCGGTGTCGAGGAGAGCAGCGTGTAGGTTGGTTTTGGCGGTGGTGGGGTTGAGGGTGAGGGAGAGGATGAGTTGGGTGTTGTCTGCGTAGGAGAGGATAGTGATTCCGTGTGGTCGGAGGATGTTGGCTAGGGGGATCATGTAAATGTTGAAGAGTGTGGGGCTGAGGGAGGACCCTTGGGGGACTCCGCAGATGATCTTGGTAGCGGTGGAGTGGAAAGGTGGAAGGCGGACTCTTTGGGTCCGGTCGGTGAGGAAGGAGGTGAGCCATTCTAAGGCTTTGTGGCGAATTCCTGTGTTGTGAAGGCGTGTGCAGAGTGTGTGGTGGCAGACAGTGTCAAAGGCTGCGTAGAGGTCTAGGAGGATGAGTGTGACGGTCTTGCCTTTGTCGACTTTGGTCCTGATGTAGTCAGTGCATGCGATGAGGGCGGTTTCCGTGCTGTGGTTCTTGCGGAACCCGGATTGTGAGGGTCAAGAGTGTTGTTTTCTTCGAGAAAGTGGGATAGGTGGGTGTTGATTAGTTTCTCTGCAACCTTGGCGGGGAAAGGTAGGAGGGAGATGGGGCGATAGTTGGAGAGGACCTCTAGGTCGGCTTTGTTCTTTTTTAGGAGAGCAGTGATTTCTCCGTGCTTCCAGGGGTCTGGGTAGGTGGCAGAGTCGAAAGAGGAGTTGATTATGTCGCGGAGTATAGGGCGATGGTTGGGCCGGCTTTGTTGTAGATGCGATGAGGACAGGGGTCGGAGGGGGATCTGGAGTGGATGGAGTTCATGTTTTTTTTGGTTTCTTCGTGTGTGGTGGGGTCCCAGGTGGTGAGTGTGGTGGGGGGGTCATGAGTTGGGGTTGAGTTGGGTGAGTGAGGGGTGTGTGTGGTGGGTGTGTATGGTATCAAGCTGTTGTGGATGTCCAGAATTTTGTGGTGGAAGTGGTTGGAGAGGGCGTCACATAGGGGCTGTGTGTGTGTGTGCGGTCTATGTTGGTGGCTTTGGGTTTGGCTAGCTCTTTAATGATGGTGAAGAGTTCTTTGCTGTCTTGGGAGTTGTTGTCAAGGCGTGTCTTGTCGTGATCTCTTTTGGTGGTGCGTATGAGTTGGTGATGGGTGCGAATGGTAGTTTTGAGGGTGGAGAAGTTGGTTGTAGAGGGTTCTTGTCACCATATTTTCTCTGCTTGGCGGCATTTGCACTTGGAGTTCGGGGGTGAACCATGGGGTGTTCTTGATGTTGCGGGTGGCGATGTGTTTTCTAAGGGGGGCTAGTGTGTCTGCGCAGGTAGTGATCCATTTAAAGAGGTTGTGTGCTCCTGCGTTGGGGTCGTTGGTGTGGGGGGAGGTTGTGAACCAGTTGGGAGTTCAGGCGTTCTGTGGGGATCTTGTCCCACATGCGGTAGGGTGTGGTGTGTTGATGGTGGTGTGTGTGGGGTTTGGTGAAGGAGAAGTGGACGCAGTGGTGGTCAGTCCAGTGTAGTTTGGTTGTGTGGGTGTAGGCTATGTGTTGGCTTGAGGTGAAAATTGCGTCAAGTGTGTGTCCTGCTGAGTGGGTGGGTGCGGTGACCAGTTGTTTGAGTCCGAGGTTGGTGAGGTTGTCTATGAGGGAGGTTGAGTTGTGGTCTTGAAGGTTCTCCAAGTGAAAGTTGAAATCACTGAGGAGGATGTAGTCTGTGGAGGTGAGGGCGTGCAAGCTGATGGTGTCGGCGATGGTGTCGCAGAAGGCGGGGCGTGGTCCTGGTGGTCTGTAGATTAGTGTACCTCTGAGGGTGGAGTTGTTGTTAATGTGGATTAGGAAGTGCATGTGTTCTGTGTTGTCGATAGTGTCTTGGGAGCTGGTGGTGACTTTGATGGTGTCCCTGTGTAAGATGGCGATGCCACCACGTGGCTTGTTGAGGCGGTCTTTGCGTTGGAGTTTGTATTCCTTGGGGGTGGCGATGGCTATGTCGGGTTCCAAGTAGGGGTTGGTCCAGGTTTCTGTGAGGAAGGCGATGTCAGTGAGTGTGATGTGATGAGGTCCCAAAGTTCTATGGCATGTTTGTGAAGGGAGCGGGTGTTGAGAAGCAGGCAGTTGAGGTGGTTGTGGTGGGTGGTGTTGGTGTGGTGCATGAGGGTGTTGTTGCAGGGTGTGTTCTGGTTGTGGGGTGGTGTGCAGCGGGGCTGGTTGCTGGGGTTGGGGGTAGAGCAGGTGAGTATTGTGTTGGGGGTGTTGTGTGTGTTGTTGGGGGGGTCGCTATGGTTGGTGTGTGGTGTGAGGGATGAGGAGCAGGAGAAATGACAGGTGTAGCAGGTGAAGGGGCCATGAGTGTGTTTGTGGCTGGAAAGGGTGCAGGTGGGGCGAGGGCCTGGGTTGAGTGAGTGGAGGGTGAGGGGGGAGTAGATTTGTCCGAGGGGGCCAGGGGGACTGGCGCTGGGTGCGGTCTTGGCGCGGATGGGCGCAGATGGGCTTGCCTTTGGTGCGCCGCAGCTGCCATAAATGGGGAGGAGGGAGGGAGTGGCAGCTGGGAGGAGGGAGGGCTGGGCGAATGGGAAGGCTGGGGGGGTGGGGCCGCAGGGATTAGCAGCAGCGGGAAAAACGGACAGAGAGGAGGTGGGGGAGCAGGGAGGGGCCACGGGACACAGCGGCAGGGGTTAAGGAAAAGTGAACGGACGGAGAGGAGGTGGGGGTGGGTGGAGGCACCGCGGGGACTCAGGGGTTAAGTAAAAGAGAACGGACGGAGAGGAGGTGGGGGTTGGGGGGAGGGGCCGCAGGGACACAGCGCCAGGGGTTTTAGAAAAGAAAACGGACGGAGGCTGTGAAAGATACAAACCGCAAAGTGGAGGCGGCGCGGGCGGCGGCACGAGGAGCGACCTGCCTGCTGGAAGCAGGGTCAAGGGTTGCTCCTGTTACCGCGCCGCGGCTGCCATAAATGGGGAGGAGGGAGGGAGTAGCAGCTGGGAGGAGGGAGGGCTGGCCGAATGAGAAGGCTGGGGGGTGGGGCCGCAGGTATTAGGAGTGGCGGGAAAAACGGGCGGAGAGGAGGTGGGGGAGGGGGAGGTGCCGGGGGGACGCAGCGGCAGGGATTTTAGAAAAGAAAACGGACCGAGGCTGGGAAAGATACAAACGGCAAAGTGGAGGCAGCGTGGGGCGGCGGCGCGAGGAGCGACCTGCCTGCTAGAAGCAGGGTCAAGGGTTGCGCACGTAGCACATGCAACGTTAAAACAATGGAACGAGACACGAGAGTGGGAGCCACCAGGATCAAAGAGTGAGCTGTAGTTGTAAAGTAGTCCTTAATGAAGTTGAAAGCAAGCATTCAGGTGGAGGCAAAATTATACTCCCAGTCAATACAATTAGGTGAGAGATGAATACTCCACTGGTCTCAACAAAGATTTTCTTTTGGTTCAAAATAATTTATTGGCAATGTGAGTAATACAAAAACTATACAAAGAAGAAAACAAGGACAGAGAAGAAAAATCAGTTAGGAAAAGCCATTGTCATGTCAAGACATGTACATCACTGTAGTATTTATGGTTATCAGCAGTTACGGCCTGTTGTTGTTTGGTAGAAATTGCGACGAAGGATAATGATTTGAGGCTGCAGAGTTAGTATGAGGGAGAGATATGAGACAAAAGGCAGTAGAGAATATGGTTAATCTCAGGGGGGTGTGACAGTAACATATGAGTATTGTACACATCATTGTATGTGTGGTCTAGTGCAAGAACTAAGAATGGGGGAGCAAAAGGAGCAAGGAGGAGAATCAGTGTTGTGATTTGGTAAAAAGGGTGTTAGATTTTGAGTAGTATCAATGGTAAAAAAAATCTTTTGTGGCCTTGAGGGAATGACATTGGAGGATTTTCCATTATGGGGGTGAGTTGTGAATAAAGAGATCAGTTGTCTCCCAAATACGTTGGGAGGTTACAGGGGAACCTTTGTTACTACATTGAATTACGTGTGTGCTTCTTAGGCAGGTGACCCAGTCCAACCAGGTGTGGTATGATATATTGTTACTAGATTTCCAATCAAGGAATATTACTTTGATGGCGATGGTGAGTAAAATGTCAAGGAGGGAAATATCTGTGTCAGAGAAATGGATTGGGGGGTCTGCAAAGTGTGGTCCTAATGGAATTAGCGGGAACCGATAGTAAGATGGGTGTTTGGAATACGTTTTGTAGTTGGAGGGAGATATCTCACCAATAGGTGCATAGATAGGGGCAAGAGAAGAACATATTTTTTTTTTATTGCTAGGTGACGTGCCACATGCCCAGCATGTGTTTGCATCCTTGAGCTTGAGCCAGAATAGTTTTGCCAGTGTTCATTACATGAAGTGTGTAGAGAACAATTTGTGTCGGTCAATGAGAGTCAGTTTAATTCGAAGTAAGTGTGAACCAATTTTCATCCAGGTGTCCTCAATTTGGAGAGTAAGTTCTCTAGCAGATACGTAGAGAGTACATTTCTGTGCTAAGGGTGGGCGACATGCAGTTTTAGCAGTGGTAAGTATTTTGAAGAATTTAGATGCAGCATTACCATTCCAAAGTATTAGACTGACTTTCTGTATTAGAGATGAATTATGGGTGGGACCAAGCTTTGATATCTTGGCTTTAATTTGAAGGAAGTCATAGACATCCATGTTGAAGAAGTTGTGCTTGTGCTGTAGGGAGGCAAACGTAAGTGGTTCGGAGTCAGTGTAGCAGCAAGGTATCATTAAAATCCCCCTAGTTGCCCAAATCGGACCGTTTGTTGGAGATTTGGGAATGTGTCGTTTCTTATTGTACCACAAGGATGTAAGAGCTGAATTACGAATTTTGGTTGTGAGGACTGTGTCTAAAGAAAGAGTGGCAGCTATATTGTCTTTGAAAATTGTATGGGAATGCCTATAAGGTAGTTCGGCATCGACAGTGTGGATAGGAGAGGAAAAGGGTGGCAAGTGGAACATTCCACGGCGAGCCATGCAGTTTGTTTTAACAGGTCAGTTTCAAACCACCATGAACCTTGGACCCCCAGGTAGGCAGTTTGATATGTAGACAAGTTAGGGAAGTTGCAACCGCCTACTTTTGTGGGTGTTCTCAGCTTTTTAAGACACATTTTTTTTTGTTTGTTCTCCCATAGGAATTTAGAAACTTGAGATCTTGAGAAAGAATTCAGGGGAGAGTCGGGTCGGAAACATGCTAGACAAAAAGTTGCTCAGAGGTGAGACCATCATCTTGATGGTTTCTAATCTACCCCAGAAAGATATATGTCGGTGACTACACTTAGAGTAAGCCCTTGATTTTATCTAGAGTTTTATTTTCATTGATAGTGACAGATTCAGTGTGATTCTTGCAAAATCATATCCCAAGATGCTTGATAGTAGAATTCCATTGGAAGTTGGAGGAGCCAACTACTGAGAGGTGGCAGTGGACATTCAACAGAAGGATTTACGTTTTATCGCTGTTTAGGGAGTATCCCGAGCAGTGGGAGAACTGATCGATAATGAATAGGATCACGGTAATTGCAAGGTCAGGGGATTCTGTGAAGATCAGGATGTCGTCAGGGTATGCGGCTGCTTTATATGGTATGTTGTTAAAGGATATGCCTGGGATGTCAGGTGATTCATTTAACATTAGGAATAAAGGGTCACTTGCGAGTAGAAACAGGAGTGGTGACCGAGGACAGCCTTGTCGGGTTTCTTGTTTTAGTATAAAGGTTTGGGACAGGACACCAATAATCCTGATTCTGGCTTAGGGAGTAGAGTATAGAGCCATGGTTATCTGATTAAACTCCTCCCCTAGGGTGTGTCTTGAGAGAACAGCTTCGAGGAATGGCATTAAGACTTTATCGAAAGCATTCTCTGCGTTCAGGGCAATATCGCTTGCAGGGAGAGAAAGCGGTTTGGAGGCTGTCTCAGTGATATGGGAGAAGAGGCGGGTGTTGTCGCTTGCTAGGCGGCCTTTAATGAATCTGGATTGTGTCGGTGGACAAGTTTGGGAATCAGGGGAGCGAGATCGTTTGCAAGGAATTTAGCATAGATTTTGGCTTCCAGGTTAATGTATGGTCTGAAATGTTTAGGGTCGAAGTCCTTACGCTCCATGGGGGATAATCACGATGATAACTTCGGAGGGAGACCCTGATACTGAGCCAGAGGCAGCGAAGTAAGAGAGTCTGTTCTAGTGTGTCTGTAAGTGAATGGGTGAAGGTGTTATAAAATTCATCCAGGACACATCCGGTCCAGGGGCCTTACTAGAGGAGATATTTTTGATGGCGCGGTCAATCTTTTCCTTTGTGATCGGGTTGGACAGAGATGTTTGCTTGGAGTTGGAGATTTTTTGAATTGGTAGGGATTCTAAGAATTTTGAACAGGTGTCAAGGGGGTTGTTAACTGTGGGTGTGTATAACCTAGTGTAAAAACATTGGAATTTAAGAATCACATCAATTGAAGGTTGCAGCACATTGTCCTCGTTTTTGAATATTTGGATAAGGGTGGAGTTGCGTTCAAACTTCAGGTAGGCCGCCGGGGATTTCCCTGCTTTATTTAAGTAGCATAGCTTTTTATCTTTTAGGGCATGGACCCACAGGTTTGCATGTTTGCTGACTATGGAGTTAAAATTGTATTTAAAGTGTTTCAGGGCTGTCAGGGTGGCTGGATCATTGTTTGCTTTCTGACATCAAGTGGTCTAGAGAGGATTTAATACGTTTTTCTTTTTTTTGGGACATCAGGCTTATGATTTGGCCTCTACAGTAGCATTTTAGGAAGTTCCAAAAAATAACAGCAGAGGATACAGATTTTTTGTTTTTGTTTATCTGGATTGTAGGAAGCTGGCTTTGTTTATACTATATCAAAATGAGATATTGTGTGCACAGAGCCCAGGGGTTCCCCAGAGTCTTAACAGAGGCTAAAGTAGAAAATACTAATCCTCCCTTTTGTGGTAGTGTGGTCGAGCAGTTAGGCTTATCAGAGGGTAGTGCAAAGCATTTGTTGTACACACACTAACAATAGAAGGAGCACACACTCAATGACAACTCCAGACCAATGGTTTTTATGTATCAAAAATACCTTTTCTTAATTTATTTTTAGAACCACAAGACTCAAGTTGCAGGTAAGTACTTCAATAGACTTGTATTTCACACATGTATCAACAGTACTTGGTTTGACATTGATAAGTCATACAGTTTTTGAGTTATTGGCAATAATCTGTTCTAAAAATGGAGGCTGCAATTTTCAGAAACAGTTCCTGGGGGAAGAAAAGTTAGATCATTTTACAGGTAAGTACAACACTACAGTTTCAGTCTCTGGGTTTTAGGAAGTCCACTGGTTGGGTTTCAAGTCAACCCCAAACACCCACCACCAGTAACACAGGGCCGGCCGGGTCTGAGGCCAAATTTGAGCAATTTTAACATGGGCTCCTATGGAGATAGGGGGTACTCGGAATCAGGTCTGCCTGCAGGCAAGTACCCGCGACTCGGAGGACAGACCAGAGGGGATTAGAGAAGAACTGGAGGGGCCACAAGTAGGCTCCAAACACACACCCTCAGCGGCACAGGGGCAGCTGGGTGCAGGGTGCAAACAAGACATTGAGTTTCCATTGCTGGTCTATGCGGGGAACCCAGGGGTCACTCAGATGCTGCAGACGAGGTCCGGGGGGGGGGGGGGTTTCAGGCACACCACCAGTTGGGCAGGGAGAAGAGCCACCTGCTGAACGTGGCTGCACTGGGTGTTGGTTTCTCCAAGGCCTGGGAGCTACGGATGCAGTGGGTCCTTTGGCATCGGATATCTTCATCCGGAGCTTTCGCGGTCACGGGGGTCCTTGGGATTCCCTCTGCAGGTGTCGTCATGGAGGGGTGGAGAGGTCAACCCAGGGTGGGCACTTGCTCAGAATCGCCTGGGGATCCTCTCTAACTGGTTAGACCAGTTGGATATGGGCTGTGGGTGTCACGTGCAGAGGGAGATGGGAGCCATTAGTTGTTGGTTTCTTCTTGGACAGGGCCGCTGTCCATTGGAGTTCCTGGTCCTTTTTAGATGCTGGGCAGTCCCCTGGGGCTTATCAGAGGTCTCCTGTCCCGCTGGATGTGTCGCTGTTCTTTTGCAGGTTCTTTGAAGCAGGAGACAGGCCGGTAGGGCTGGGGCCAAATCAGTTGTCGTCTTCCTTCTTCTCTGCTGGGGGTTTCAGCTTAGCAGTCCTTCTTCTTGTCAGGTCGCCAGGAATCTGGTGAGCTGGGATTAGGGAGGACCTTAAATCCTTGATTTAGGGGTAAGAGGGCAGTAGCCACTGTCCCTGAGGGTGGCTACACCCGCCTTGTGCCCATTCCCTTTGGGGAGAGGGGCACAAACCTAATCCTACTGGTCCCTGTCCTCCAAACCAAGATGGAGGATTCTGCAGGGAGGGGGCCATCTCAGCTCTGGACACCGCCAAAAGTGGGGCTTTGTCTGGGGGGGTGCAGGCAGCTCCACTAGCTGGAGTGCCCTTCGGCACTGTAATCCGAGTCTTGAGCCTTTGAGGCTCACCGCCAGCTGTTACAGTTTGTGTAGGGTGGAGGTGTGCACCTCCACCCAGGAGAAGCTTTGTTTCTGACCACATGTGGTCAGAAATTTGTCTGGGAATAGCAGGCTGGCACAAAACGGTCTGTCCTACACTTGCAGTTTGGCTAACGTACAGGGGGCATCTGTAAGATGCCATCTGTGTGCATTTTTCAATAAATCCCACACTGGCATCAGTGTGGGTTTATTGTGCTGAGAAGTTTGATACCAAACTTCCCATATTCAGTGAAGTCATTATGGAGCTGTGGAGTTCGTAATGACAAACTCACAGACCATATACTTAATATGGCTACATAGCACTTACAAGGTCTAAGAATGGACTTAGACACTGTAGGGGCATATTGCTCATGCAGCTGTGCCCTCACCTGTGGTATAGTGTACCCTGCCTTAGGGCTGTAAGTTGTTTGTGAGCATAGCACCCTGAGAGGGGTTTAAGAAATCACTATTTCCAAGTCACAATAGGCCATGTATCATAATTGCGAATCGGAATTAGCGATTTCTAAAAAATCGCTATTTGTGGTTTGCGAGACCCAAATACTGAATCTCAATTTGCATTTTCGCAAATTGCCATTCGGTAATTGAAAATCGCAAATTGCGAGAACGCACACCTGGAGGAGCCTGATGGCATCACAAGCAGGAAGTGAGTCATCCCAGGCAGTTTGCAGGTGCCACACCCAAACTAGCACTCAGAGAGAGTCAGCCCAGCCACACTGAGCAAGTCTCTGAAGAAGGCAGCACAGCAGAACAAACATGGACACCTCTGCCCAGGGAAAGGAGAAGGGAGAAAGGAAGCGCAAGCTGAAGTTTAGTGAGCAAGAGCTAGAGGTGCTCACAGAGGAGGTGGTCAGGAGCCATGACCGGTTGTTCGGCAAAAGCTCACTCCAGGTGCCTGAGAGTGAAAAACGCAGACTCTGGGCAGATATCCAGACAAAGATCTGCGCTGTTGGAGTGGCACAGCGCTCTGTTGAAGAAATCAAGAAGAGGTGGTACGACCTGCGGTCCCGTGCCAAGGAGAGGGTGGCAAGACGACTGCAGGAGGCCAGGAGCACAGGAGGTGGACCACCCATAAAGGCACCCTCCACCCCGATAGAAGACCTAGTGGAGTCCACACTCCTCCCGGAAGCAGTCAGTGGGGTCACTGACATTGACAGATCTGGCACACCAAGAACAAGTAAAGGTTAGTGCAATATTGAAATGTAACCCCATATGTGTATGCACAAAAGCCCCGTAGGAATTAGCAAGTAATGTAAAATATTGTGAGAAGTAGTCCATTCCACATCTTAGAAGCAGCACAACAATGCCTTATGGGAGTGGTAGTCCACAACCCAGAGCTGAAAGTAGCACATACAATGTAATAGGCAGAGCGACACACAGAAGAACACAACACCCACAACATAGTGATGAGAAGTAACTGTACCTTTATTACCATTGTGTGACCTTTATTGTAACATACAGAACTGACATGCTGCATATTGTCATTGCAGGTGCCCCAGGCCCAGCAGCCACAGCATGTGCCAGTGCAGGGGAGACAGACACCCATCCTGCTTCAGACTCCAATACGAGTGAGTCACAGAACATTGCGCCACTCCAACACAGGCCTAGGGGACTGCCACTGCCAGAACTGAGTCAGGACTCTGATGAGCAGCAGGAAGACTCACAAACACCGTCCCCAACTGGCAGATGCACTCAGATGCAAGAGCCCCGTTCGCAGCAGAGCACAGCACACCACAGGGTGCCTACATATGCAGGTGCACAGGCTTTTGAGGCAGGTGAGGGAACATCGTTATTTGGTGGCCTGGAATAGGCTATGTTACAGCAGCAGCGTCTGCAAAATAAAAAAATCACGGTATTACAACGGCAGATGCAGCAACATAATGCAAACATGGGGGGCCTGCATCGCCAGCTGGAGTGCCTCAATGCCAACATTGAACAGCTGCATGAGGGACAGATCCAGGCATCACAGGATACGAGGGAGCTTACTACTGCTGTGAGGGAACTGTGTCAGGAGCTGCGCCACGACAGGGTAAGCCACTGCAGGCATGAGCGACGCTTCATGAGCATGTTTGGAGGTTTTTGTTGCTCTGTGACTAGGCTGGCTAATTCTACATCTCTAATATCACGTCGTGCTGTGGCTGCACAGGTTGAGGCAGCACACAGCAGCAGGGTTTTGGCCCAAGGACTTGTACAGATCACTAATGTGATAGACAATATAATGGGTATCCGGTCAGCCACACCTAGTGAACTTGGACTGGGGGACACGGAGGACACCTCGAGCCTCAGCAGCCTTGCTGTGCCCGCAATGGACACCAGACGTCACAGTGCCAGGCACAGCACTGCCACAGAGGCAGTCACTCAAGTTGCCAGTGAGGCAACTGCGCACTCGAGTGGCGTGCGTGGCCTAAAGAAGTGAGTGTAGTGGCCACAGGGGACTGTATATATTTCTTGCATGAGGACACTATGAAAGAATAGTGCTTTACTGTTAACTGCTTTTGTTTTTTTTCACAATTACTTTTGTTGGTACTCGTGGAACTTATATTACCTGACATTAAGGTAATAAATTTACTCACTACAGGTACATTTGTCAATGGTTTCGTGTTTTCATACTTACATCTGAAATGGTTGTGTGTGATGTAAGCATGCCTTTGCCTTCCCTCTGCTGCACTGGTCCTGTCTGTTGGCTGTAGGGGTGGTATGGGATCATCATCCTCATCAGATTCAGAACCAGATATTTCCACAGGTATGCACCTGGTGGTAGCTATATTGTGCAAGATTGCACAAGTAGCCACTATTCTACATGTTGTATCTGGGCTGTACTGTAGTGCACTTCCACTTTTGTGGAGGCACCGGAAGCGACTCTTAAGCAGGCCAAAGGTGCACTCCACCACATTGCGGGTCGCCCTGTGTGCTGTATTGTATCTCCGTTCAGCAGGTGTATTTGGATTTAAGTGGGGCATCATCATGTAGGTGTGCACTGCGTAGGCACTGTCTCCTGGAAGGGACAGAGGGTGTAATGAGTAACTGAGCCATCTGACGTCACAATGCCATCAATGCACCAGTGTACAGAGGGACAATACCTAGTAGATATCCTTCACCAAACTCCCCAGCTAGCAGTCTTGTGTGAATGCCGCTGTGGCAAAAGATGTATGAGTCATGGGTGCTCCCTGGGTACCTGGCCATGAGATCAGTTATGATGTATGAGGCATTGCATATCACCTGTATATTCATAGAATGTTGGTATTTACGGTTGCAGTACACATACACTGTGGCTGATGGTGGACAGATTGCAACATGTGTCCCATGTATGGCACCTAGGACGTGGGGGAACTGTGCTATCTGGTAGAAATCAATTCTTGCCTGCTGTATTTCCTGTGGGGTGTGGGAGAATCGGATGTACTGGTGTATTCTGCTCAGCATGGCGTTATTAAATGCATTGAAAAATCTAGAGAGGGTACTCTGTGAGACCCCTCCAGCTGCTGCTATGACCCCTTGATAGCTCCCTGAGGCAAATAGGTGGAGGGAGCATAATACCTGCACATGGGTGGGTATGCTATGAGTCCTATGTGTTCTGCGCTGCAGTATGGGTTGTAGATCAGCTATCACATCGAGTATCATGGAAGAGCTCAACCTATACCTCTCAAATATTTCCTCCTCTGTCTGGTCAAAAAGTGTAATGCCCACTCTGAAAATGCGCTCCTGTCTCCTCCTCCCTCTCCTCAAACCTGCCAAGATCCTCATCCTCCTCGCCATGACGTAGAGTGCAGCCATTGTGGAAAAGAGTCTGAGGCATTCTGGGCCTCTTTATATAGGTTGCACCTGGGTACCACCTGGTTTCACTTAGTGGTATTTTGCATGTGCAAAATGCCATTCTGCGAAAAATCGCAATTTGCGATTTTTTGATGCATCGAAATTGCGACTTGGTTTTGCGATTTGCATTTTGCGCCTTGCAATTTCCTACTTGAAATACCGAATCGCAAAATGCGACTCGCAAAACCAGGTAGCAGCGCAAAAAAATCACGATTTCTTATTTTTGGTCTGCAAATGCCTTTCATGCATCGCAGACCACGTTTTTGCATTCGCAAACGGACAAATTTTGCGATTCGCACCGTTTGCGAATGCAAAAACGTTTGATACATCTGGCCCTTTGTCTTTTACTCCCCACCAGCACACACAAGCTGCAAGGCAGTGTATATGTGCTTGGTGAGGGGTCCCCTACGGTAGCATAATACATGGTGCAGCCCTCAGAGACCTTCCCTGGCCATAGGGCCCGTGGTACCATGTGTAGCCTTTACAAGGGACTTAACTGTGGGTCAGGGCTGTGCCAATGGTGGAAACAAAGGTCCAGTTTTTGGGAAAGAACACTGGTGCTGGGGCCTGGTTAGCAGGATCACAGCACACTTTCAATCAAAGTTGGCATCAACACTAGGCAAAAAGTGAGGGGAGAGGGGTAACCACGCCAACCATGCACTTTCCTACAAGGATAAACTGTGTTAATTTGTCATGGAGTTCCTTGACCTTGTTTGAGTCTTCCAGAATCTCTAAGTTCATATGCCAGGCCTTTTTTGGGGGGGCCTAGGGAGGATTTGAAAGTATATCGAAATGGCTGCATGATATGATATAGTGATCGGTTCTATGGAAGAGAAGGTGACATGTTGTAGGAGAGAGGAGTCAACTACGAAGTAGTCAAATCTACAGAAAGTGTTGCGAGGGGACGAAAAAAGGTAAAATCACTGCCAGTGGGATTATGTAGTCTCCAGACCTTTGCTAGATTGTGATCTGAACATAAATCGCGAGGAGCCTTATGGGGTCTAAGGGTTCTGTATCTGAAAGCAGATTGTCTGTCCAGGAGGGGGTCCATTGGGAGATTAAAATCGCCTCCGAGGACAATCTGTGCATCTGTGGGAAGGAGACCACATTTGGCAGAAAGGTTTTCCCAGAACCAAGGAGCATCAGCAGTAGGATCAAATATGTTCACTGCATAGATTTCTGCCATCTTGGTCTGGTTCTGCTGAGATGATTGAGAGGTCAGAGGACTTAGAGATCAATGTGAGGACCCTGTTTTTTTCGTTTTTTTTTTTAAATAGCAGGGGAGCAGGCAACCTCTGATACCGTCCTGCGCGGAAGGAGAGGGCTTCTTTGTAACCAATTTTGGTTTCTTGTAAGAATACCAAATCACAAGAGAGTGACAGTAGTCAGAAATTTGCTTTACGAGGTGGTTAAGTCGTTTGCATTAAGGGAATTTTCTTTAAGGATGGTGGTATTGAGGTCATCCATAGGGGTTGAATGAAAGCATAGTGTACATGGTGTTATGGAAAGCCATAAGCTGTGACACGGCCAGTGAGGAAACATGAGGATCACATGACACGTGATAGAGACTAGATGGACGTTAATGTTAGGTATAGTGTGGTGGGTCATGGGGAAAGCCGTCATTCTCCACTGTGGAGAAAGGTCTCGAGTAACGAGGTGTTAAGTATGGGGCAGTGGATGATGCTTGCAAGATACAACCAGTAAGAACAAGAAAATGTGGCAGGGCACAGGCCCACCGCAACACTTACAAATTGATAAGGTATAAACATTGAGACCCTATTGGGCAATACGTATTCGCTTAGAGCACATAGGTGAGTATGTAGATTTTAAGATAACATGGCACAGCCAGACTAGCCTACATGGAGGCTCTCTTGGGTAATAATTGTTCAGGTAGAGTGCATAGATCCTAAGATAACTTGGTACAAGTAGCTTATCACAAGTAACTTGGTGCAAGTAACTTGTTACACACGAGTAGCTTATTACACAGTGGTATGTGTACTAGCATGAGTACTAGTATATATATTAGCATGTGAAATAGCAGACAGGTACATGAATGTGTGGAGTCCTACCGAGTACAAGAAAGGGTTTGTGAGTTATTGTGAGGGGGTAAGGGCTGTTGATAAGTGAGGTTTGATATCGCCGGGGAGCACATCTTGAGTTGAGGACATATGGTGGGCAATGACACACAGTGTGATATGGTATAGTAGGGAATGGCAGCCGTAAGGATGGGCACCATAGGCAGTGGAGTACAAGGATGTGGAAATAGTGCGTTGGTCCAACAATGTTGCAGAAAGGGTGAGGTCCGCAGTGCCCACTGAGTACTCTGTAGGATGGGGTTTGCGGATGGCTCACACACATTCCGATTGGGTTGCTGATCGAGTAGCTCACGTCGCCATCTTAGTAGGCGCAATGGTTTCACGTGGCTTGTTGGGGAAGCACACTTTTTGAGGCCCTGGAGCCTGGAAACTCTCAAATGAGGTGCTCCTTCATAACGAGGTGCGGGGCCTTACAGCAGGATGATTGTGAAATGGTCAGGGCCAGGGGAATGGGCATCAAAGCGGTGGGCTTGGCGGAACTCAGAAAAAAGCCTCCATCTTGCGTGGATGTTAAGCCACGCCGCCTGGTCTGAGCCAAGACTTGACTGACAAAGTCTCAACCCAATCAATGGCTAAAAAGGAGGTGGTTGACTAAAGCACATAGCTGAATAGGGTGGACGCAAAGCCAACTCTATATATGTTGTTAGCAGTAGGCCTGCTTGTCCGCTTGATAATTGCCCTGCCAAAACCCTGACATAGAAATGTTTAATGAGGACAACCCACAGCTTTTCACAATTTTGCGAATCACACTTTTGCATCAAATTCATTGGATTACTGTGAGACACACAATTTTAAGCAAAGCCCTTGGGTTGAGATTTCACTTTATGAAATTAAAAAATAATGAAATTAAAGCATTTGTGACAAAAGTAAAGTATGCTTGTGTTGTGTTTGTACTATGAGGGCTCCAAAAGCATATCTGCCAAATATTTAAACCTTAATTTAGAGTGCCTCAAAACACTACATATATGTTAATGTGCTACACATTAGTGTGTTCCAATTAGAATAAATTTGCTGTTAAATATTAGCTGAAATGTGACGCTACATTATTTTATGGAAAAAAACATGGAGCTTGTCACGTGCAAAAGTTCCTGTAACAACTACTCCGTGCTTTAAAATGTAAATCTATTACCAAGTCTATATATATATTCCAACTACAGGAATGTAACTGGTTTCTTGTGGTACTGCCTTTGATTTAGTGCTACCTTCAGATGAGGGCCTTAGAGTAAGCATGCCCCTGCAATAGAAACGTAATGCATGCAGAGCAATGCATGTGTGTGCGTGCCTGCATGTGCGTGTTATCCCCACATTCAGTGTTCCTAAGCCGTTCTCCAGCTTTGACATTATTACCAAAACGAGTACAGTCAAAGGCAATAGATTTGACTTTTATGGACTGCAGTCTCATGTACACTACTCATCCTCCTCTCGTACAAACACACAACTTACCCTGCACCAACAGAGGCCCACTGCTTATCCAGAACTCACAATGGCACATCTTCCCGCTGGACTGAAATAGCACAGAACTGGCAAGTACTTCTCTCTTCCTCTACTTGCACAGACACCTCCTCTCCTTGAACCCACACCAGTACAGCCCTCACAGTAGAATCAGCTCTCCCTGCACGTATACCGGAAAGGCATGCAACTTAGGCACTTTCTGCATGATGCACTCACACAGGTACGCCCCTACCCTGCACTCATTCAGGTGCACTGTTCACCCTGCACTTGAATAGACACACCTTGCACTCAGGTATATTGCTCACCCTGCATTCATACAAGCACACCACTCATAATGCATTTTCCCTCAGAGCCATGCTGGTAGTGGCCCCTTGCAATCCTATCCCCACAGCCTCTCCCTGACACCTCTAACATGTGTACACGTGTATTCCAGTTACATGGAAGCAGGTGGGTGGAAGAGGGGACACAAGACACTTGACAGCCTGCTCACCTCTGTGTGTTGTCTACTGTTCTGTACGGGACCCCGGGCCTGGTAAGTAGAGGACAGTTGCACATGGGCAAGGTGAAAAAAGTAGTTTTAAAACGGAGGCTCATTGAAATAAAGTATTTGCCTAGGATCACACAACTTGATTAAGCAGGAAGTCAGGGCTGATTAACAATTTTTTTTCATGCTGTGCAATTCAGTGACTACATGGGTACTAGATGGGTATCTGTGACATTAAAGATTAATACTTTGTTCTTAAGTCTTGGAGGATGAGATTAGAATGTGGGTGACAGGCAGAACGCTGTTGTGATTTGAGACCATACACCATGGCACTGGTGCTCATTGTACGGCTCACAGGCCGCTTGCAGCCCTTAAGGCCATTCCCTGCGGCCCGCCTGGTGAGCAGCTTCACTTGGTTTGAGGATTTACATGCTCTGATGTTTGCCCCATTACCACATTTGCATTGGAGCTGCAGCAAATAAGTGAGTGCCAGAAGAGCATGTGTAATGTAGTTAGTGCTGTGCAAACTCGCTGCTGCTGGCCACTCTCACAGTGACTTCCCTTCGGTGAGAAGGTAGGAAACTGCCATTAGAGATCAGGTGCTTTCTACAGCACAAAAGCTCCTGAGCTCATCTGACCCCTGCGGTGGTTCGTTCAAGGCAGCTTTACTTTCACACAAATGCAATCAGAGAAGTCTGAAGCCAAGAAGACAAGGGTGGTCAATCTCCTCTTTTGAAGGCTCCTGTGTTTGTTTTAAATTTTAAAAGTTCTTTTTTTGTATTGCTGTAAGTGAATCATTTGTATTTAAGTGTCAAAGCCACATGGTTTTCTTTCTCACAATGTCTTCTATAGTCAGTTCAGCTTGTTTGATGAGCAAAGCTGTTCCTGATCATAAACACAGTGAGCCAGATGTACAAAAATGCAATTTCACATTTCTTAACCTCTTTGGTGCGGGCGTCGGCCGCTGGCCGACACCCACACACCCTCCCTGGTGCGGGTCACGACCAGTGGCCGACACCAGGGAGGGGGTTAAAAATCCTCCGGTGCAATGCATCGGAGGATTTTTTATTTATTTTTTGACCGTAGGAGACGCGGAAGAGCTTCCGCGTCTCCATCCCACCCCCCTCCCGCCCCCTTATGACATCAGCGCAGTTTTTCCCCACCGGAGAAGGAGAGAAGCAGGTAAGCGTTCTCTCTTTCTCCGGTGGGGAAAAAAAGGCCAAAACGGCCTCCCCAGATGCCAGGGAGGCATCGATGGAAAGGGGAGGCTCTCCCCTTTCCATCGATGCCTCCCTGGCACCATTTCCTGGCGGTGGATCGCAGCGCGGCTGCGATCCACGGCCAGGAAATGCCCCTAGGCACCAGGGATCTTCTTTGGGGGGTCGGCCCCCTCGTAAACGGGCCGCCCCCCCCCCCGGGGGCAATATTTAATAATTTACACAGTTTTGGGGGGCGATTGCGCCCCCCACAATTAAAAAAAAAAGAAAAAAAAAAAAATGACGGGGTCGGCCCTTGGAACACGGGCCGACCCCAGGGGGGAAAAAAAAAACATGTAGTTTTGCCTGGGGGGGCCGATCGCCCCCCCAGGGTAAAAAAGAAAAAAAAAAGGGCAAGCACACATGTATAAAAAAAAAGGTTTGTGACATGAGTGTTGTGTTTTCTTTCTCTCTCTCTCTCTCTCTCTCTCTCATATATATGTGTATATATGTATACACACATATATATATATATATATATATATATATAGATATATATATATATATCTATATATATATATATAGATATATATATATATTTTTTTTTTTCAGGACAAGCATTGCAGCGTCCATGTGCTGCTTTTCTGACTTGTTGGTGTGTATCTGGGCTTTTAACAACGCCCACCTCACGCCCATCACTACCACTCGTTCGTGGGCTTGCCCTTCAAAAATCCTTTGATGACATTGGAAAATGATTTACCTTTGTCCCTCCTTGGGGAGGTTTTGTTACCGCCTTGGCCATCGCCCCTGGTACATGGCTAATTGCACTTTTGCTGTTACGTTTAACTGCGAGCGAACTTCTTTTACTTTTGTGTAACTCTTCACATGATGCTCATGGTGGCCGTGACGATGTGAATCGGCTCTCTTATGTGAAAGAGTTTAACTTTCAATTATCAATTTATGTGGCAAGAAAAGTTGGGTTAGGAGTTTATAACGTTAATAGCTCTAACTCGAGCAGATGCGAGACCCATTACATTGTAAATGCTTGTTATTCTTGTGTGTGTTGTTTTATAATAGTGAACAATTTCACCGCACTCCACGAGGACCGTGATCAAGACTCCTTGGTGAGTTGAAACACGTTGGTGGTTATTGACTGCAATAAAATACACTTTTATTTGTACTTCGTGGAGTGCAGTAACATTTTTCGGCATTAGATAATTTCTAGATTGGTCTTCTCTGTCACTGGGCACCGGCAGTGGAGTGTGCCGCCCAGCAACCCTTCAACCACTTTGTTTCTAAACATATATATATATATATATATATGCAACACAAATTGGTTAAAAAGACTGTTGCGCAGTGCACTCCACTGCCGGTGCTCAGTGATGGAGGAGAGCAACCTCGAAAATATTTTGTGAACAAGAATCTCACCGCACTCCACGAGGTTCAAATTGACATGTTTTATTGCAAGTATAAACAATGAAAGAAAAGAGGGACTCATTTACTGTGATCAAGAATCCTTGAGAGTCGAAACGCGTACGTGGCTGTTGCTTGCAATAAAAGATGTCAATTTGAACCTCGTGGAGTGGGGTGAGAATCTTGTTCACACAATATATATATATGTATATATATATATATATATATATATATATATATATATATATATATATATATATGCATGCATGCATGTCTTTTCTGTAGTGGCAGTTGCCATAAAGTAGCTGAGTGGATTAGTAAAGGCAAGCGTTACCTGCGCTTTAAAACAAATGTAATGCCAGGGGGACTATGGAGATATGAGTGGCACTTTTGCTGGGTAGTACTGAGGGAATTAGAAGAGGAGGTAATGGGAGGCAGAGCACCAAAAATGACTGTTGCACAGGGTGTGTGGTAAGGTGAAGTAATACATTCTTTTTTTGTTTTTTTCAGTGTTTTCAGAAAATCTGCAGAATTGGAGAAGAAGCGAAGGTAAGGTGACGACATTTCCTGTTGTACACAACAAACATACCCACACGCAATTTTGTGACTATCTGCCTTCTACGTAGGCTAGTAATTTAGAGGGACAATTTAGCCAGTTGCAGAGATGGCGTCTCGTTGGATGACTGCTGATCAAGCCCTAGCTCGGGTTATGGAGGACAGTTCTGATATAGGCTCAGAGACTGAGACAGCAGACACTGAGACAGCATCTGAGGGAGAGGACAATGGGGCAGATTTTGGGAGTGATTTTTCAGTCGGCGGAGTCCCATCTGACAACACCTCTTCCAGTGAGTCTGAAGGAGACAATGACGACATCCGTGCTGTCCCTTCGCAAGCACATTCTGGGCAGCGGGACCACATTGGGTTAGCCAAACCCAGAGAGCACGTGCTTGCTGCTGCAAGCACAGAGAGAGTGCTCTCTTGGCAGCCCCCCTGTTTGGTTCAGCCCCAAATTCCACCTTTTACTGGTGACGCTGGATGTAAAGTCGATACAGCTAACTTTTTGCCAGTCGACTACATTATCTGTTTTTGGATGTTGACTTTCTTCAGAAAGTTGTGCAGCAAACAAATTTGCGTGCAGACCAATTTCTGAGGGAGCGCGGAGTCATTCTAGGGCCCCGTTCTAGGGCACGCCAGTGGACTCCCACTTCGCTGGCGGAGTTGAAGATATTTTTGGGCCTTACGCTCAAAATGGGGTTAGTACAGAAACCCACCTTGCAGTCCTACTGGACGACTCGCACGGTTTGGGTAACTCCCATCTTCGCACCATACATGAGCAGAGATCGTTTTTTGCTACTGCAGCGCATGCTGCATTTCAATGACAATTCTGCTGCATTGCCCCGGGACCATCCAGATCATGACAGGTTGTTCAAAATTCGGCCTGTCGTGGAACATTTGTCTGCCAGGTTTCCAGAGATCTATCCTCCTAGAAAGAATATAGCAGTCGATGAGTCCTTGATCCTGTACAAAGGACGGCTGCTTTTCAGACAGTACATTGCAAGCAAAAGAGCTCGCTATGGCATAAAGCTGTACATGCTGTGTGAGAGCTCTACTGGCTATGTGTACAGCCTGAGAGTGGATACAGGGAAGGATTCTACCCTAAACCCTGTAGGTTGCCCTCCCGTGTTAGGGGTCACAGGTAAGATTGTATGGGAACTTGTCCAGCCACTTCTTCACAAAGGTTATAACCTGTATGTGGACAATTTCTATACAGGAGTAGAGCTGTTCAGTGAGCTCTACAAAGCTGGCACTGTGGCCTGCGGTACAGTTCGTTGTAACCGCAAAGGATTCCCGTGGGAGCTTGTTTGCAAGAAGCTCCAGAAATCACAGAGTACTGCATTGCGTTCTAACGAACTGCTCGCAGTCAAGTTCCTAGATAGACGTGATGTATACGTGCTCACTACAATTCATGATGAGAGCACTTCTCCCATCACGGTTTGGGGTCAGATGGCCGAAGTCCACAAGCCCATCTGTATACTCGATTACAATAAGTACATGGGTGGAGTGGACAAGAACGACCAGGTTCTTCAACCATACAATGCGTGTCGTAAAATTCGCACTTGGTACAAGAAACTGTTTACCCACCTGATTCAGATGGCAACATATAATGCGTATGTTGTTTACCGTCAGACAACAACAGGAAGACTCATGACTTTCCTTGACTTCCAGTTGTCTGTAATTGAAAGCCTCACTGCTGTTACAGAAGAAGCAGCAGCCTCCACCTCATATGTTCTGGAGGATGTGGCAAGGCTGCAGGAGCGACACTTTGCTGATTGCATACCTAAAACACCCAAAAAGGATCGTCCATGTCGTCGCTGTAAAGTGTGCTCAAAGCATGGAAAGCGGCAGGAGAGTCGGTATTACTGTCCCCAGTGTCCATCACAACCAGGCCTCTGTATCCCTACTTGCTTTACGTTGTATCATACTAAAGCAGAGTTGTGGGAACTCGACTGAGGTTGAGCTGCTGTTGGGTAATCCTTTCAGTGGCAGTGCATGGATACCGAACGTCCATGGGCCACTGCTTCGTTAGGCAAGGAGCCACAGAATTTTACTTCATCATGGACTTCCTTTTGGCGTGGTCGGTGTTCTGTTCAATTAACATGCATTTTCTTCCCCCTACTGCATATACTAGTGGACAGAACATATGCCACATTGCCACGGAGTACCCTTTCTTCACCTGCATGTCTACCTTACTTTCAACGGTAGATATGCTCTCTCAGTTCGAGGAATCACTTTGTAGGGCATACTTGGAAGCCCCCAACTTGCTTCCACAAACCAGTATAGGTTCACTTGGCTATTATACAGGATTAGCCAGGACTCTGATGAGAACAGAGACATGGATGGGTAATGAAAGCTTATGGTAGGAGTGCCTTCACAGGGTTATTGCACAGGTAGAAGGCAGATAGTAAAGGTAGTACAGATGTACATCATCTACACCTATGGATTCAAACCCATTGGTGCCATCCCAGCACTGAAGGAGAATGACTTGTATAGGTCAGTGTTTGACCTGCTTTTCATGTTCATCCTCCATCAGAACTTAGTAGATGTTCCGTTTGCTGTATAAGTGCATTGTAGTCACATCACTGCACATAATGTTGGCTGGGACATATGCTACGTTCTCATGGACTCCCCTATGTACCAAACACTACCCTTTTCCATAGCCTATGACCTTCTCTTTAGGGAACATCATGAGAAATCCCCAGCATGTCTCCCTTAGTTTCAAAGGTAGATATGCTCACTCAGTTCGAGGAATCGCTTTGTACGGCATACTCGGACACCCCCAACTTGCATCCACAAACTGGAAGGAGTTGGATTTAGCACAGAGAGTGCGTTAAAGGCGCATGAAAAACATGTCTTCCTGAGCCTCAGGTGGCTGTCACAGGAGTCATTAGTAAAGGTTTGTTACGCATGCATTTGGTAATGTTAAGGAAGAAGGAGGCAGGTAGCCTATGACCTTCTCTTTAGGTAACAGCATGAGAAATCCCCAGCATGTCTCCCTTAGTTTCAAAGGTAGATATGCACACTCAGTTCGAGGAATCGCTTTGTACGGCATACTCGGACACCCCCAACTTGCATCCACAAACTGGAAGGAGTTGGATTTAGCACAGAGAGTGCGTTAAAGGCGCATGAAAAACATGTCTTCCTGAGCCTCAGGTGGCTGTCACAGGAGTCATTAGTAAAGGTTTGTTACGCATGCATTTTTTTTAATGTTAAGGAAGAAGGAGGCAGTTACTTGACAGGTGGTAAAATGTAGTCAAACTTATTCCGTTCTGTGGCGTGTGAATGTGATGGGCCCTTGTCTGGCAGCGGTAAGTTAATGTGAGTGGAGTGATTGATTGGATTGGGCCCGTGGCTGGCGATATGAAAGGGTTGTTTGTTGTGTGTGAATGGCGTGTGAATGGACCATAAAGAGGTTGGTGCCTGGACGCGGCTTTATGGCCCACCTTCAGATGGCTTGGTTTCAATATTCAGATACTTTGATAAGTAATCATGCTTTGAAACCATAATTTCTGGAGGTGCTAAAACCAACCAGTGTGAGTGGTGGGTTAACTTTAACAAACTAGTACCAGGGGAGTCCAAGGGTGCAGGACTTGCATGGCTCTCACCAGTTTTCCTTCACCCAGAATCCCCTTGAAATTACATTATGTGCTTAAAAAACACATTTTCCTTGCATTTCAATGAGCAGAAGTCCAGGGATCTGCAGGGATCCTCAAAATTCCTACCACCCAGTGTTTCCCCACTTGTCCTGATAAAAACACAACCCCGCTTGTGTACCTGCGCCTAGTGCATGCTTCAGGAATGAATCACTCCAGGGTTAACAGTAGACCTCAAGCAATGACTACCATGGACCCTTGTGTGATCCATTCCTGTCGCGGGCGCTAGGCCTACCCACACAAGTGAGGTATCATTTTTATCGGGAGACTTGGGGGAACGCTGGGTGGAAGGAAATTTATGGCTCCTCTCAGATTCCAGAACTTTCTGTCACCGAAATGTGAGGAAAACTTGTTTTTTTAGCCACTTTTTGAGGTTTGCAAAGGATTCTGGGTAACAGAACCTGGTCCGAGCCCCGCAAGTCACCCCTCCTTGGATTCCCCTAGGTCTCTAGTTTTCAGAAAGGCACAGGTTTGGTAGGTTTCCCTAGGTGCCGGCTGAGCTAGAGGCCAATATCTACAGGTAGGCACTTCGCAAAAAACACCTCTGTTTTCTTCCAAAAATTTGTATGTGTCCACGTTGCGCTTTGGGGCGTTTCCTGTCGCGGGCGCTAGGCCTACCCACACAAGTGAGGTATCATTTTTATCGGGAGACTTGGGGGAACGCTGGGTGGAAGGACATTTGTGGCTCCTCTCAGATTCCAGAACTTTCTGTCACCGAAATGTGAGGAAAACTTGTTTTGTTAGCCACTTTTTGAGGTTTGCAAAGGATTCTGAGTAACAGAACCTGGTCCGAGCCCCGCAAGTCACCCCTCCTTGGATTCCCCTAGGTCTCTAGTTTTCAGAAATGCACAGGTTTGGTAGGTTTCCCTAGGTGCCGGCTGAGCTAGAGGCCAAAATCTACAGGTAGGCACTTTGCAAAAAACACCTCTGTTTTCTTCCAAAAATTTGTATGTGTCCACGTTGCGGTTTGGGGCGTTTCCTGTCGCGGGCGCTAGGCCTACCCACACAAGTGAGGTATAATTTGTATCGGGAGACTTGGGGGAACGCTGGGTGGAAGGAAATTTGTGGCTTCTCTCAGATTCCAGAACTTTCTGCCACAGAAATGTGAGGAACATGTGTTTTTTTAGCCAAATTTTGAGGTTTGCAAAGGATTCTGGGTAACAGAACCTGGTCCGAGCCCCGCAAGTCACCCCTCCTTGGATTCCCCTAGGTCTCTAGTTTTCACAAATGCACAGGTTTGGTAGGTTTCCCTAGGTGCCGGCTGAGCTAGAGGCCAAAATCTACAGGTAGGCACTTTGCATAAAACACCTCTGTTTTCTTCCAAAAATTTGTATGTGTCCACGTTGCGCTTTGGGGCGTTTCCTGTCGCGGGCGCTAGGCCTACCCACACAAGTGAGGTATCATTTGTATCGGGAGACTTGGGGGAACGCTGGGTGGAAGGAAATTTGTGGCTCCTCTCAGATTCCAGAACTTTCTGTCACCGAAATGTGAGGAAAACTTGTTTTTTTAGCCACTTTTTGAGGTTTGCAAAGGATTCTGGGTAACAGAACCTGGTCCGAGCCCCGCAAGTCACCCCTCTTTGGAATCCCCTAGGTCTCTAGTTTTCAGAAATGCACAGGTTTGGTATGTTTCCCTAGGTGCTGGCTGAGCTAGAGGCCAAAATCTACAGGTAGGCACTTCGCAAAAAACACCTCTGTTTTCTTCCAAAAATGTGGATGTGTCCACGTTGCGCTTTGGGGCGTTTCCTGTCGCGGGCGCTAGGCCTACCCACACAAGTGAGGTATCATTTTTATCGGGAGACATGGGGGAACGCTGGGTGGAAGGAAATTTGTGGCTCCTCTCAGATTCCAGAACTTTCTGTCACTGAAATGTGAGGAAAACTTGTTTTTTTAGCCACTTTTTGAGGTTTGCAAAGGATTCTGGGTAACAGAACCTGGTCCGAGCCCCGCAAGTCACCTCTCCTTGGATTCCCCTAGGTCTCTAGTTTTCAGAAATGCACAGGTTTGGTATGTTTCCCTAGGTGCCGGCTGAGCTAGAGGCCAAAATCTACAGGTAGGCACTTCGCAAAAAACACCTCTGTTTTCTTCCAAAAATTTGGATGTGTCCACGTTGCGCTTTGGAGCGTTTCCTGTCATGGGCGCTAGGCCTACCCACACAAGTGAGGTATCATTTGTATCGGGAGACTTGGGGGAACGCTGGGTGGAAGGAAATTTATGGCTCCTCTCAGATTCCAGAACTTTCTGTCACCGAAATGTGAGGAAAACTTGTTTTTTTGCCACTTTTTGAGGTTTGCAAAGGATTCTGGGTAACAGAACCTGGTCCGAGCCCCGCAAGTCACCCCTCCTTGGATTCCCCTAGGTCTCTAGTTTTCAGAAAGGCACAGGTTTGGTAGGTTTCCCTAGGTGCCGGCTGAGCTAGAGGCCAATATCTACAGGTAGGCACTTCGCAAAAAACACCTCTGTTTTCTTCCAAAAATTTGTATGTGTCCACGTTGCGCTTTGGGGCGTTTCCTGTCGCGGGCGCTTGGCCTACCCACACAAGTGAGGTATCATTTTTATCGGGAGACTTGGGGGAACGCTGGGTGGAAGGACATTTGTGGCTCCTCTCAGATTCCAGAACTTTCTGTCACCGAAATGTGAGGAAAACTTGTTTTGTTAGCCACTTTTTGAGGTTTGCAAAGGATTCTGAGTAACAGAACCTGATCCGAGCCCCGCAAGTCACCCCTCCTTGGATTCCCCTAGGTCTCTAGTTTTCAGAAAGGCACAGGTTTGGTAGGTTTCCCTAGGTGCCGGCTGAGCTAGAGGCCAAAATCTACAGGTAGGCACTTTGCAAAAAACACCTCTGTTTTCTTCCAAAAATTTGTATGTGTCCACGTTGCGGTTTGGGGCGTTTCCTGTCGCGGGCGCTAGGCCTACCCACACAAGTGAGGTATAATTTGTATCGGGAGACTTGGGGGAACGCTGGGTGGAAGGAAATTTGTGGCTTCTCTCAGATTCCAGAACTTTCTGCCACAGAAATGTGAGGAACATGTGTTTTTTTAGCCAAATTTTGAGGTTTGCAAAGGATTCTGGGTAACAGAATCTGGTCCGAGCCCCGCAAGTCACCCCTCCTTGGATTCCCCTAGGTCTCTAGTTTTCACAAATGCACAGGTTTGGTAGGTTTCCATAGGTGCCGGCTGAGCTAGAGGCCAAAATCTACAGGTAGGCACTTTGCATAAAACACCTCTGTTTTCTTCCAAAAATTTGTATGTGTCCACGTTGCGCTTTGGGGCGTTTCCTGTCGCGGGCGCTAGGCCTACCCACACAAGTGAGGTATCATTTGTATCGGGAGACTTGGGGGAACGCTGGGTGGAAGGAAATTTGTGGCTCCTCTCAGATTCCAGAACTTTCTGTCACCGAAATGTGAGGAAAACTTGTTTTTTTAGCCACTTTTTGAGGTTTGCAAAGGATTCTGGGTAACAGAACCTGGTCCGAGCCCCGCAAGTCACCCCTCCTTGGATTCCCCTAGGTCTCTAGTTTTCAGAAAGGCACAGGTTTGGTAGGTTTCCCTAGGTGCCGGCTGAGCTAGAGGCCAATATCTACAGGTAGGCACTTCGCAAAAAACACCTCTGTTTTCTTCCAAAAATTTGTATGTGTCCACGTTGCGCTTTGGGGCATTTCCTGTCGCGGGCGCTAGGCCTACCCACACAAGTGAGGTATCATTTTTATCGGGAGACTTGGTGGAACGCTGGGTGGAAGGACATTTGTGGCTCCTCTCAGATTCCAGAACTTTCTGTCACCGAAATGTGAGGAAAACTTGTTTTGTTAGCCACTTTTTGAGGTTTGCAAAGGATTCTGAGTAACAGAACCTGGTCCGAGCCCCGCAAGTCACCCCTCCTTGGATTCCCCTAGGTCTCTAGTTTTCAGAAATGCACAGGTTTTGTAGGTTTCCCTAGGTGCCGGCTGAGCTAGAGGCCAAAATCTACAGGTAGGCACTTTGGAAAAAACAGCTGTGTTTTCTATAAAAAAAATAGGATGTGTCCATGTTGTGTTTTGGGGCATTTCCTGTTGCGGGCACTAGGCCTACCCACACAAGTGAGGTATCATTTTTATCGGGAGACTTGGGGGAACATAGAATAGTAAAACAAGTGTTATTGCCCCTTATCTTTCTCTACATTTTTTCCTTCCAAATATAAGTGAGTGTGTAAAAAAGACGTCTATTTGAGAAATGCCCTGCAATTCACATGCTAGTATGGGCACCTCGGAATTCAGCGATGTGCAAATAACCACTGCTCCTCAAAACCTTATCTTGATCCCATTTTGGAAATGCAAAGGTTTTCTTGATACCTCGTTTTCACTCTTCATATTTCAGCAAATGAATTGCTGTGTACCCAGTATAGAATGAAAACCAACTGCAGGGTGCAGCTCATTTATTGGCTCTGGGTACCTAGGGTTCTTGATGAACCTACAAGCCCTTTATATCCCCGCAACCAGAAGAGTCCAGCAGACAAAACGGTATATTGCTTTCAGAAATCTGACATCGCAGGAAAAAGTTACAGAGTAAAACATAAAGAAAAATGGCTGTTGTTTTCAGCTCAATTTCAATATTTTTTTATTTCAGCTCTTATTTTGTGTAGGAAAACCTTGTAGGATCTACACAAATGACCCCTTGCTGAATTCAGAATTTTGTCTAGTTTTCAGAAATGTTTAGCATTCCGGGATCCAGCATTGGTTTCACACCCATTCCTGTCACTAACTGGAAGGAGGCTGAAAGCACCAAATATAGTAAAAATGGGGTATGTCCCAGTAAAATGCCAAATTTGTGTTGAAAAATTTGGTTTTCTGATTCAAATCTGCCCGTTCCTGAAAGGTGGGAAGATAGTGATTTCAGCACCAGAAACCCTTTGTTGATGGCATTTTCAGGGAAAAAAACACAAGCCTTCTTCGGCAGCCCTTTTTTCCCATTTTTTTGGAAAAAACAAAATTTTCACTGTATTTTGCTATTTTCTTGGTCTCCTCCAGGGGAAACCACAAACTCTGGGTACCATTAGAATCCCTAGGATGTTGGAAAAAAAGGACACAAATTTGGCGTGGTTAGCTTATGTGGACAAAAAGTTATGAAGCCCTAAGCGCGAACTACCCCAAATAGCCAAAAAAGGGCTCAGCACTGGGGGGGGAAAAGGCCCAGCAGCTAAGGGGTTAAATAGCGACTTCATAGAAATCGATATTTAAGAAATGCAAAATGCTATGTACAAATATACTGATTTCCTAATTGCGATTCCTACAGAGTAGGATCGCTATTAGGAAATCGGTATTAGGAAATACCATTGTATTTGAGTCAGTGGGTAGGTTTTGTATTTTCTAAATAGTGATTTCTTAAAAAGGGAATTGCTATTTAGGGAATGCAAAACCAGGGATGTCAATGGGAAAAAGGCCCCCCTTGGTGCCCCCCAATAATAGTGGTGCACCTGTAGAGCACACATATACTCAAGGGACATGTGTGTGCTCTATTGCAATGCAGTGCTCTTTTTAATTTGCACCAGGTTACCCCCGACTTCAAGTCAGTGGTAATTGCATCTCCAAAATGCCCAAATAACATTTTGGAAATGCGTGGTACATCAGAATATGAAATGCAAATAGGAAATTCCTATTTGCATTTACTATTCTGGCAATCTCTACAGGGTAGAAATCACAATGTGCGATTCCTTAAAGGGCTTTTGTACATAAGAAAAGCCCAGTTTGCATTTCTAATGGCCCGAAATACCGATTGCAAACGGCTTCGTACATCTGGCCCACTGTCACTTAAATAAAATAAAGTGAAAGCGTTACAGTCACAACAATAGGAAAACACGTTTTATACTTAAAAAGCACAAGACTTCTGGAGCGAGTTGCCTGCGCATCCTTTCACTTCAGACTTACCTTGTCCACCTCATCTGCTCACAAACACCTTCTCCCTTATAGTGTTGTCATATTTCTTGGTGGAATAGGGAAGGAGATGTGTGGCCTAATGGCCAGAGCTTCCGATTTTGGAACAGGGGACCCAGCTTGGTTTCTACTTCCTGCGTCAGCTCAACATCCTATGATTCTGAGCAAATCAATTACTCTCCTTCCCCCAATAACCGCACTAACACGAACTTGCACACAAATTAACCTGCTTTGTAGAAGCTCAGCGTGGTCACATGGTACACAGCTCTTCATGTTTTAAAAAAGTTCCCTTCTCTGACTTTATTAGCACTAGAAATAAGTGTCAGGTATTCAAAGAAATCAGTAGTAGTGGCAATAGTTGTGCCTGTGAGCAGCTTAGCTTAATTATTTGGAAGCATCCCACTTTCTTCCCCATCATTAAAGTTAAGTAAAAAAGGGAAATTGGTTCTGCTTCACAGATCAAGCTTCAGCAAATAGAATATGCATGCCAGTAAATTATGACATTTGTGTTATAAAACACAATTCTCCCATGACAGATGTGAATCATGCTTTCATCTGGAGCTTGCATTTTTGCTTTTCCTGTTGTGGATGCACAGTTGCAAGTACCATAATGCAATAGTTAAAGAGTAGTTAGACTCACACAAAACAATATAAGGTCTAGCAAAAGGTGTAATGAATTATTTTATTGTACACATAAGTGGCGTATGATCCTTCTTCAATGCATTTATTATGTATATTTCTCTTTTCCTATTGGTAGCCCTCTGAAAACATGAATATACAGAATTGTTTGTTATTGGGCCTTTGATGGTTCCAAAGTAGTTTCTTCCTGAAATACGATGACGCTTCCAGTGACATCAAAGCATGCAGGGCCTAGGGTCTCTAGGGTTTGGGGGATGGTTGGTAACATGCACAAGTTTTAATTATGCAGATGATGGTGCTAGGTGACCCTCAGGGAATTCTTGCCAGCAGATGAATCGTGATCTAGTCAAAGGCAACAAAGTCGGCAATTTGTGCTGCTGGGGCTTTCCATTGCTGTTAGGGCAATTACTCTACTAAATTTTAATGATTATACCGCCTGGAAAAAATCCCACTATTGGTGAATGAAATTTCTCTGCTTGGATCGACGACTATGCTTGTGATAAAATGTAATATACAATACCTGGAAATGTGACACAGTTGTGTAATGCAAACATGGAAATGTCACACCTAAGTAGACTAGCAGGACTACATTTGCCATCTTTATTAGCAAAACACTAGCCATTTGTTCATATTATGCAATTGTGGGAGGGTCTTAAACTGTACTTGTAAAATCCTCTGTTCTTTAACTTGGCAATTTTGATTATGTTTGCTTTAACAGTTATTGAAGAGTAGCTTAGAAGCCTTTAAAGTAACTCCAGAGTGATTTTTCTTCTTGTACCTGATGTTTTACATTTAGAGTTTCAAAGGGAAAACCATTCTAGCTTTTACTGATATTTCCAATTTTTATTTCAGCTGTACCAGTAAAATAATAGCCATGTTACAACCCTGTGTAAGGTGTCTTGCTGACTTTTACTTTGCCGCCTTATATCTCAAACCTTATCTTTAAAGTGTGCCCAAATCCCTCTGCTATCTATGCTACCTGAGGATAGTAACATACAATCAAACTACTTTACTGTCCTACTGGAAACTGTTTGGGAACGAGAAAGAACTTTCCAGTGGGCTTGTACAGTAGCCTCATTGTCTGGTAAGAAGTGAAAGAGCTGAGGGTTTGCTTCCTAGTACAGGTTTGCATAATAAATAGGGAAGAATATAACTGAAAGCGCAACAGTAAACCTGAACTGGATAATCTGCTGACACGGGCACACATAGCTGCAGAATCTGAGCTACCAGATCTGTATAGAGATACCTCAAATACATCATGTCAAATGGCATCCATTACATCTGACACTAACGCAAGCATTACGTTCACCACCTTATCTATTTGCCGCACTTGCATCCTTAAACTGCAACTGCATTTTAACACATTTTAGAAACAAACAAAGCCTAACCACATTGTATCAGTAGACCTTCTATCAATGTGATTGATGATTCGTACTTCAAAATGTTCTATTTTCCATGAATTAATTAGAACATTTTTATCAAGGATGATCCGAACACACCCACGCGTAGTTCTGCTAAAAGCATATTCACATATTTATTTCAAATGTTGCATTTTATAGTCCATAAAAAGGCTCTTGAAAGAGGCATGCACTCATAACTCCTAATTTGTGTACTCTGAAGGCAGTCTTTGTGTGTTTATTGTATTACATTCCTCTCTTTTGGCAAATGACCCCACAGCTCCCAGCCAGAGCATCAATGAAGCCCTTCCTCAGACCCCAGACTGTACTTTTGGCCCCTGAGCAAATGTTTGTGAGTGCCCATGCACAATAGCTGTCCTTTTTATTAGGACATAACTATTAACTGTCACTAAAATGAGGTGCTGCAAAAATGCCACAAAAAAGCCAAGTGTGCCGCAGAATTTTCATTTTTGTCCTGCAAAATTTCCTAATCTATGCCACAATAACCTGGAGGGTCTGAATGAGGAGGTTCATCGACTGGGATCTCTTCCCGATTCCCATGTTCTCCGGGTAAGGACTGGCACAGCATTTAAGATAAATAACAGGCAAATCACTGTGTGTTTCTCAGTTACACAAAGATAGTCCTGGAGGCCCTGCATTTTTCATGGTAACAACTACACTATGTAGCACCATTCTCCAGGACATTAGGGAGGAAACAGGAGTCTTCAGTTTAAGAAACAAAAAACTGGCTGTTTTCACTGTATTAAGCCACATACATATATATATTCATACATAAATATATATTTACATACATATATATTACCTATATTTCCTATTGGCGTTTGCCAATAAAAGAGATTTTAGTTTTTGCTAATAACCTTGGTGCCGTTTGAGGAATCTTCACAAAATTTTCAAAACTAGTATTCCAGCCACTTCTGCTGCTGTCTGTTTCGGGGTGATCTGTTAAGCGAGGGCCAACAAAAAGGGCCTGTCCTAAAATGCATTGTCCCCATGCAATATCCCATGGGGAATTTAGACACAACTACAGCCTAAATCTCAGAGCTAGCTGTTGCTCCAGAAAGATCTCTTTTTGTAATTTGGTGTAAATTTGTTCAGTAGTTTTGGAGTTATTAAAGAAAAAAGACTTATGTATCTATAGAGATGCAGGTTGGCTGCAGATCCACACACTAACAGCAATGTCGTGACTGGCTGTCCGCAACTTCAGAGGAAAGTTGCAGCCGCCATTTTGTTCATTGGGACTCGGTTCCCAAGGGGGAAAATAACATTTAAAAGTGATAGAAGGGGTCAGGGTAGAGGTACCCTGACCCGATATGACTAATGGAGGGGATCTGTTAGGGACCCCTCATGGGTAAGAAGTGTTCAAAAAACTTATTTTTTTTTAGCTCAGAGATCTGCGGATGCACCCAGATCTTCCGGAATTTGGGTGGATCCACTGATCCAGACCCCAATTTTTAAAAAAACATACACCCACTCATCGACCCACTCACCTACTCAAGCACTCACACACACAGACACATGGACACACACACACACTTACACACCCAACCAACCAACCACTCACACACCTACTTACACACCCTTAAAGGCACTCACTCACATCCTCCTACAGACCCACACAGCCACTCACACACCCATTCACACACTCACACACAGACCCACAAAACCACTAACACACCCACTCACAGACCCGCACAGCCACTCACACGCTCATTCACACACTCACAGACCCACAACACCACTACCAGACCCAACAAACCACTACCAGTCACAGACCCACACAGCCACTCACACACCCGCTCATAGGCCAACAAAACCACCACCAGACCCAGTCACACACCCTCACAGCTACTCACACACACATTCACACACCTGCTCACAGACCCACCAAAACACTACCACACCCACTCACGGGCCCACACAGCCACTCACACACCCATCCACACAGTTATGCATCCACTCAAAGACCTACAAAACCACCATCACACTAACTCATAGACCGTTACAGCCACTCACAAACCCACTTAGCCACTATTCATACACATACTCACAGACCCACAAAACCACCACCACACCCAGTCACAGATCCACACAGCTACTCACCCCCCACACACACACTCACAAACCCACCAAACCACTACCACACTCACTCACAGACCCGCACAGCCACTGAAACACCCACTCACACACCAATTCACACAGTTACACAACTACTCACAGACCCACAAAACGACCACCACTCCCACTCACAGACCCACACAGCTACTCCCACACCCACTCACAGATCCATTCACACACACACACCCCCGCTCACAGACCCAACAAACCACTGCCACACCCTCTCACACGCCCACACAAACACACCCATTCACACACTCACACACCCACTCACAGACCCACAAAACCACTCACATACCCACTCACACACCCACACCACCGCTCACACACCCACTTACACATTGTAGTACAATTTATATTAAAAACTGTGAAATTCACTAAAACAGCAAAGGTTACAGGGATTTTATAGTTACGAAATAGAAATAAGGAACCGTGGAAATTCACTGAAAGGGATGTTAAGTTTAGGTTCAGATTTTACACAGACAAAAACCACAGAAATGTACAAAATGTGTAATGAGCTAGTGTACTTTACAGATGTAAATTAGGCCAACATATGTTGCACCCGAACCACTAGCATACTGAGTGATACATCACTCAACCATTAGTATGAGGCAAGAGATGCATGCTTCTCTGGACTGATCCATGATGATAGCGATGCTGCCCGTAAGTAAAGACTGAAGGGGGTGGAGCAAAACACACTAATGGTTGAACACTCTGACTCCAAGCTCATTCTATGTATATTCTAAACAATGGGTCTTAGAGGAAGCTGTGCTGTAAAGCTAGACTTAAAAATTGACTTATGCACATTTATTATTGAAGGCATTGTAAGTAAAAAGTTATGAATACATGTAGTACCTAGAATTTGTGGTTTGTGTATTGGCTCACACTTCAAGTGATTTACAGTGCCTGAAAACCTGGAGATATACATAATTATGTTGTGTGTATATATTGGTGTCCCTGACAAACTTCTTCAGCCTTTGGCCGTGTGCAGCGGCACCTGGCCATGGGGCCTTGCCTGCTGCCAACCCCACTAACCACCCAATCCCATGCTGCGCACGGCCCTTGCCAATGGCCTGTCTCTCTGGGTGAGAGAATAGGTGTGGGGGGGTGTAACTGGGAGTGAGAGTGGCTGTGAGAGTGTCGATCTGGGTGTGAGAGTGGGTGCATCAGTGTCTTAGTGGGTGCATCAGTGTCTGTGTGGGTCTGTGAGTGGGTGCGTTAGGGTTTCAGTTGGCCTGTGACTGGGTGTGTGAGAGTGAGTGGGTCTGTGAGTGGGTGCGTGAGTGTCTGAGTGGTTCTGTGAGTGTGTGCGTGAGTGTCTGAGTGGGTGCATAAGGGTCTGAGTGGGTGTGTGAGTGGAGAAAGATTGAAAAAGACTGAGAGAGAGTGTGAGAGAAAGAGAGGGAGAGAGATGGATTTTTTTAGGCTTTGGTGAATTATATACTTAGGATAAGATATTTCTGGATGTATTTCAGCTCCCACCAGGCAAAAGCAAACAGCTATGTCCCGGGGGTGGGCCCTCCGGGACACAGCAGGACCTGGCCCTGGGGGATGGTGGTCCCCAGAGCCATCAATGGCTCTTCGAAGGGGGCTCCATGGCCCCTCACCAACATTCTGTTTGCCCCTAGGTGTCAGTGGTACCAGGGGTGCGGGGGTCTGAAACGGACTCCCTTCATTCTTTTTATTATACCTCCAGGGAGGTGGTGATCCCTTGGGCTGCAGAGGGGGGGGGCAGCAGCCCCACCAATTTGTATAAAATAAAAGCCCCCAGGGAGCTGGCGGTTCCCAGGGAGGTGGTGGTTCATGGGGCTGCGGGGGTGTTCGCGCTGCACCCCCACACTGAATTTGATTAAAGTCCCAGGGAGGTGGCGGTCTGAGTGGCCACCCGCACACATCATTTTTATAGCCCTGGGAAGGTGGTAGTCTCTGGGACAGCGGGGGGAGGGTATAAAATTTCAATGCCCCAAGGACCTGGCCCACCTGGGGGTGGTTTATAAAGCAAGCAATTGCTTTTGTTTTTGACTTTTTGCTGGATCAGCTGCAAATCATGGCGAAAATATAAAAACAATACTTTTTAGGTCTGGGTGGATCCCTCTGGGACCCCAGCACCAGAACTAAGGGTCAGGGTGTCCCTACTCTGGCCCCTTTTGTATTTTTTTCATCTTTTTAACAGTGACTCAGCCTCAAGATGGCTGCCAGCACTTCCTGGTTGAACTGTTGGCAGCAAATCAGATCTCAGCACAAGATCAGAGAGGTTTGATAAGCCTTCGCATCCCTATACATACAAATTTGGATTTTCTTTAATTTCTCAAAACGTACTGAACGGATTCACACCAGATAGCAAAGAAGCTTCTTTCTGGATTGAGAGCTACCCTTTTGCTAAATTTATTGTAATTCCGTCCAGTAGTTTGGGTGCTATTGCTGTTCAAAATCCCTATGGGAAAATTAATGGGGAAAATGTGTTTTGGGACCTCTCCCTTTTTTCTCTGTCCCCGCTTGACAGATCACCACATAAATTTCCAAACAGCAGCTGAAGTGGAAAATTTGGAGGAACATTTTGTGAAGATTCATCAAACGACGCCAAAGTAAACAAAACAAAAAACACCTTTTCTCTAGAAATTAGGTCCTAACTATAATTAACTAGTGGTGACCATCACTAGGTTTTACACACAAAATAGATATGTTTCTGATATGTGATTCTGTGCTACTGATTAAATTATATACGAGATGGCATAAGAACATTGCACTCCCTAACCCTTCTGTGGTCAGGTCTGAGATATTATCTGACTGAACACATGCTGCCAGATAGGTCATCTTGCAGAGACACCATGGTGTTGCTGTCTAACCTCCTAATTGCAGGCTTCTCCCTGATTCTTTGCAGTCAACAACAGATCCCTCCTGCTGGTAAAATTATTAAAGGAAAGTACTTGTGGGAATTTAGAAGTGGCAATGTGTGGACGCTTTTCGAATCCAGAGAAGAAGAGTGCTCTGAAGATGTTTGCTAGCAGGCAACTAATGTGTGAGAGGGAGGTCACCGGCTATACCTACTCTCCTCCTCCTTAGCTCTCCCATATCAGTATGATTTTTTCCCAACCTGACTAGACCCATCTTGTGCAGAGATAGATAACACCTATCTAGACCCCCCCCCATTTCACTAAACACTGTGGTCCTCATTGTGGTGGTTATATCACACTGATTCCTGCATGAATTTACTTCTTTCCTCAGCCTATTCCCCAAACACATTTCTCTAGGATTTTGATAGCAACATGTGGTCAAGGAAAGGAACTCAGAAGTGCATTTTTCCACCCAACTCTAAAAAGAGATTTAGCCTTAAGCTGGAGTTTATAACTAAATAATTTCTCCTGACCTGACACTCTGCGCTTGGCTGTCAGAACGACAGGGGGGCGCAAGTAGGAGTGGGCCCAGGGGCTACACACTCTGCCTACTGACTGGGGAGGTGGGATCGGACACCAGACACCACTTCCGGTCAGCAAAAGGGAAGCACACACCACTACGGGGCACAAGGAACGGAAGGAATTCCCTGCCTGCATGGGTCCCGCAACAAAGAATAAAGCAAGTCCCTAACAGCCTTACTGGTCCCTCTGCATATTCCTTTGGGGCTGGGACAGAAGGGGAGACAAAACTGGCAACAGAGGTGGGGAATTTAGATTGAGGTGGGTAATTTAGACTGAGGCGCACCCTGCCCCACCACAACGTGTCTCTGCATCTGACTTGGCACCTACGCCGATCTGTTACAGTGACACCCCTGATGGCTCGTCTGCCTGCTAAGGAGAAGTGAAAGTATGCAGTAAGCACCGCTGAGCAATGCAGCGCCGATTACCCCATGGAAAATAAAGCCTCCTGCGCGGATCTCCTGCTCATCCAAGATCTCACGAGAGCTTGACATCGTGGGCGGCCATTTTGAAATCAGGCACTGGAAGCCAATAGGCTGCAGGAAAGCCCTGACAGCCACTTTGATGTCAGGCACTCCTAGTAAACACGACTGCTGCTAACTGTAGTGCTAACATAACAAAGAATATATATATATATATATACACATATATATATATATTTACACACACACAAAAGGCAGTCTGCTTGTGTTGAGGCCAGAGTCAATGCACAGCTGTGACAGTAATCTGACATCTCCATAACTACAGTTACGACTGCAATGTCATACACCGTGCCTGCAACAGCTAATACAACCATGTCAGAGGAGAGTACGGAGGGTGTAATCCCAGGTGTGATCTTAAGGCGCCCTCTGCTGTTTGACCTCTGTGACTCCCAGACGAAAGGTGCTCGATGGGAAAAGTGGATTAGGCATTTTGAATGCTATTTGTCTGCTACTTGCAAAAATCACACAGATGAGCAGACAAGGGACCTATTCCTAAACCTAGTTGGAGATGATATTGAGGACTTGCTCGTAACGTTCCCACCTAAGTCAATTACTATATACAAAGGCATAATAAAGTGCCTCACAGATACTTTTTGACTCCCAACAGAATATTGACTTTGACCGCTACACGTTCACCACAGCATACTAACGAACAGATGCATCCCTTGACGACTTTGAAAACTAGCCACCTAATGTGAATTCCACACATTTGACAATGAGGGAGCAATAAGGCTTTGCATCTTCTAATGATGTCACTCAACTGGGTTCTGTACGAAAATACTGAAGGAAACATATACGCAAAACAAAATACTGACCATGGCACGGTCAGAAGCTAATGCCACATCGCATGGCATCCAAATGGAAACCGGGAGAGTGCGCGCGATGGAACAGGCTCATTGAATGGCCAGGAGCGGCAACAAACATGCCGCTGCTGCTGAAGGAGAAACACAAATGGATGTGCTGTTGATGTGGCCTGGAATATCCACACGTCAGTGCCTGTCCAGCCATGGAACACAAATGTTGGAAATGCAACTGTGACAATCACTTTGCAAGCGTCTGCATGGGCTGACACCTCAAGGCAGAGAGAGGACGACCTGCCCGACCACAAGTGATGAGTCGCCATGCACAACACGTGGAAGAACGCAATCGTAGCTCTTTCCCCAACTCAGACGCCGCTAGTGCACGTGAAGTCAACTAACGTCTCATGCCCGAGCAGGCCCAACTAGTCGACAAACGACAAAGAAGACTGCAACAGTGGAACTTAAGTCGGAAACCACACTACTCGATTTGTACTCAACAGCGGAGCCACATACAACGTCAGGTGCGTGTCGGAGTATGAGAAAATGAAGTGCAAGCTGCCACTGTCGCCCTTCATTGTTGACATGTTTACATGAGGTGCGAAACAACCTGTAGTAAACATGGGGAAATTCATGTAGACACATAAGTACAACAACACGTCTGTGCAAGAAGAAATGCCGTCTTATGTGGAGATGTTTCATCCCCATGTTTGCTCAGCAGCATCATGGTGCCAGTGATGGGCCTCCTGGCCATGACATACCACACAGCTGAACATCACAACATCTTGAGAGAACATCCAGAACTCTTCAAAGGGCTTGGAAAGCTGAAATACATGCAGGTCACCCTGCGCTTTAAGGCAGCAGTCAAACCAGAGGCTCGAATTCACTACAGAGTTTCCCGTCAACCGCCAAACACAGGTAGAAGAAGAATTGAGGAACTTGCTAGCACAGGACATCATCGAGCCAGCGGAGTGGACATCTCTGTGGGTGTCCCCCTTTGTGGCTGTGCCACAGAAAAACATGCAGAAAATATGACTCTGTGTTGACATGCGCTTACCGAACACAGCCATTGAAAGAGAACACCACCCCGGTCCTCACTTGAACAACATGATCAGCTGCCTCACTGGGGCCTGTCTATTCTCCAAGTTTGACTTATTCAAGTGCTACAATCAACTGGAACTAGACCCGCAGTCTAGCTACATCACCACATTCTCCACTCACCTAGGGCTATTTCGAAACAACCGATTAAACTTCAGGGTCTCATCAGCAGAAATATTTCAGGATATGGTGAGATGAGTGATCAGGCCAGTCTAAACTACAGCGATGACATCCTTGTGCTTGGTTGCACAAATGAAGACAGTTAGAAATGGCTGGCCTGATGCTGAACGAGGGAATTTGTCTTCTTTGGGCACATCTTCTCCCAGAAAGGTATGCAGCCAGACCTCAGCAAGGTAGAAGTGTTCTGCAAAACGACCTCCAGTGGATGTAGCAGAAGTAAGGTCATTTCTGGGCCTGGCGAGTTACGCGCTTGATACATCAAAGATTTTGCCACTGTGAGCACCCCACTTTGCGAACTGACCAGACAAGGCCGGCCATTCCTCTGGACCATAGAATACGACAAGGCTTTCGAGAACATCAGGCGTGCCATCACAGCCGTAGATCACCTGCCCAAGACAAACATGGAAAAGAATCATCAAGACAAATCATCAGGTATGTAAGCAGGAGTTTATGGAATGTTGGAAAGGCATACTCTCAGCCAGAGTAAGAAAGCCTAGCGGTGGTCTGGGCATGCAAGCATTACCATATGTTCATTAAGAGGAAACCGTTCACCAATGTGACAGACCACCAGGTACTTGTTACGATATACGGCAATCCCAATGCAAAAATTCCACTCAGCATAGAAAGGTGGGGAAATGCCTGATGGAGTACGACTTCAAAACAGTGCGCAAACCAGGGAAAGAACACAACCCGGCTGACTAGATGTCGTGACATCCCCTACCCCAAACAAACAACTGAGACATCACCCATAGATGAGGAATACCTCAATTTCGTGCTGAGACAGAATACACCAGCCCCAATCACGATGGAAGAACTGGCGCAGGAGACAACGACTGATGTCATGCGACAAGCAGTCAAAACACTGATGCAACAACAGAGGTGGAGACAAGTAAACAACAACAGTCCAGTAGGCGAAGAGGTCAGGAAAGAGGAAATACTAGCATTCAAACAGGTGCAGGAGGAGCTGTCAGAAAGGAAGTAACAGATACTGCTCATAATAATAATACCAACAACACTTTGACAGCAGACAGTCAGCCTTTCACATGAGTCTCACCGAGGCATGGTGGCAGCAAAACAAATGCTGAGAGAGAAGGTATGGCTCCTGGGTCTTTGTGGTAGAGGACATGAATATGAACTGCCAACTCTGTCCGGTAACATCACCCAAGCAGCCAGAACAACTTCACATGTCAGATCTACCTATGGACAATGCTGGCCGTAGGCTTTTATGGGCCTTTGGACACTGGCAACTACCTACTGATCGTCTTTGACGAATGTTCTCGCTTCCCCAGAGTACGCCAGGTGTCATCAACATCAATCACTGCCACCTTACCAATTCTAGATGACATTTTTGCAGCTTGGGGCGCTCCTCTGACACTAAAGACAGACAATGGACCCTCCTTTTCAGGCGAAGAGTTTCGCAAATTAATCGCATATCTGGGAGTACAGCATAGGAAAATAATGTTGTTGCACCTGATCAAGAGGAAAAGAAACGGCATTCTAATGCTCAGCGTCGTGCCACAGCGTCTAGACTACAACTTGGAGACCTATTTCTTGTGTACCAATGCCAAGCAGGGAAATCAGACAGCCCCTTCTCGATCCAGACCCTGAAGTTAACAAACATCATAGGGACAGTGATCACAGCAGTGGAAGGGTCCTACTCCATCAACAGAAACAGCTCTCATTTGCGAGACTGCAAATTGTTGAATGATGAGGGAGGAGAGACGAGGCCCAATGCCGAGCAAAAGACTCCAAGCGAAGACACTGCAGGGCCAGTGGAAACAGCTCTCTGCCTAACGGGGAGAGCCCCCTCCGGAACAAGGATGCAAGAGAAGAACAAGGCCACGAAAAGGAGAGATCCTACCCAATGAGAGCGAGCAGGAAGCCCAAAAGACTGTTTAAAGAACTGTGATGACTGACTCGAAGAACAACTGTCAACACAGTCCTCCATGCACTCTCTCTCTCTTTCTCCTCCCATTTCTCTGTCTCTACATCTATGTATATATATATATTATTTGCATGGTGAATGTGGAGCAGACCTGACATCACCTGCAAAAGAAACATGGGGAATATGCATATTTTGTCAATAAAAGGGGGCGATGTTGGAATGACGGGTGCAAGTAGGAGTGGACAGTAGGACCAAACACTGCCCACTGACTGGGGATGAGGGAACTAGACACCAGACACCACTTCCGGTTAGCAGAGGGGAAACATGAGAGAGCGTAGCTTATATAATCTATATTAGCATAAATGTTTATGAACTAATGTGTGATACTGCCGCATAGAAACTATATTAAATAGCAATTTTGCTTAAACGTGCACTTGAATTGTGACCACGAAGAGTGGCCACCAATGTATACGCATACTAATAATGATGACAAAAATGTTTATGTTATGTTCAAATAAGCTTATATTAACATTTGCGTTAATAAATCTGTATTGAAAACTTCATAGGCCTTAAGTTAGCATGAGCTGCAGCTTAGCTGCTCGGCTCTCATATTAAATGCATTTTTTATTTTTCAGTGTGCTGACTCACAAGGGGCCATGACCCCGCGTGATCTTTTTCTTCGACTTGGAAGACGAATGTAACCATGTTAATTCCATTCTCAGGCGCATTCTCTATGCCCTGGAATAAATGTTATAATATATTGAAACAGTGTAGATTAATGTAATGCACAAGGTCATTCAAACCGGAAACGACAAAGGAACTGCTGACCAAAAGATGTACAAATAATTACAAAGGGATGAAGTAACACCGGATGTGCCACCTCTGAAGACGTCAATTACGAAGACCAATCAAAGACTTGTAAACCAATATGGGGTGAAGATTAGGATTACCTAATGTCAAATTTAATAGGTTAAAGATAGTGGGGTATAGCAAGTGTCCAATAGAATTTTGGGGGAATGTACTGCGAAAAAGGGATAAAAACCCATGTCACAGAAAGATCAAGAGAATTAGGTAGGGAATCCTATTGATTTTATCCAGATACTCTGTCATTCTGTTTGGTGACTTGAGATTTATTAAAAACCATCCTCACCCTTAGACTGCCCATTTACACTTTACCTCCTTATGAGGGAAGTGCCTTTTGTCCCCAAGAGCTGAGTTCTGACTGATGGCGATTTGACTGATGTCCTGAAGACGAAGACTGAACCTGTGTGCTGACCTAATCTTCGGAGGGTAATTATGACAATGCAATTGTAATTTGTCTGTTTGCTTTTCCTTTCTAGGTACCAACTGCTTGTTTTGACAGAGACCTTAGCGAGATGTTTTCTAAATTGGTGTTCTAAATTGTTTTGCATGAAGCCCAACATGCCAATTCTAATTAGTGGTTAGGACAGGTGTTCACCAAAAACTGGCGCAAAAAGACAAACGACCGAGACTATGCTTTGTTGAACTGACGCAATATCGACATTCTGCTAAACTTATTCAATGTTTGCGCGGTGTTATGTTCTGATGTTTGTGATTCTCGTGTTAATGAAATCTTATCACAGTTGCCATATCGTGACTATGCAATTATGTTTCTTGGTGTTGAGGTTAACTCTTTTGCTTGTAGATTGTAACTAATAGGGAATAAAATACATACAATTCTATTAAACTGGTGTGGTTATTCATGGCTGCAAGGTCATAGTAGCGTTGTTGAGTTGATTAATGACTTTGACTAAAGTGAAATGCATTGTTATGATAAACATTGATGACATTATTGATATATTGATTGATATATTGATTAGCTATCTCGTCCTACGGTGTCTCTCAACTGGGTCAAAAGATTCATTGGCCTAGAACGAGTCCTGATGTGAAATAACTTATCATAAAGGGACGAGTTAACAGTTCTGGTAGCAGAGCGACGGTTTGGCCCTTTGGGGCCCTAGGATGGAGAATCATTGTTTAAATTGTTTTTCTGAGATAATGCAAATTGGAGGTATGATGTGTTTCTAAATTCACCATGACTTTCCCGGGATCTCGGAGCCGGCCTAAGTGAGTTGGGAATGTTCTCGGCGTCATAGCGTGTGTGGTATAGGGTTTTGTGCTTGCTCAGCTTATGCCTTTTGCAGGTGAATGTGAAATCTGTGTGTATTTAGGTCAGGTAAATGTTGTTTTAGTAGGAGTGGGCGTACTCCGCAAAATGAGAGTAGGGAAGTCGGCGTACTTCATATGAGTGTGGCGCTTTGTGCTCAAAATTATCCATGTGGTTGGTTGTTCATGTACGGACCCGTCGTGGTCTAAGACTCCAGAGTATATTGACAAGTGTAGGAGACACGTGGGTTTATGTTGTAATCTGTGCGGTTTAATAGGTCAATCGGGCGTGGTTGTCGAGTCAAATTGTATGTGTGAAACCTTCAATGGAGATTTGGCAAGTTCTAAAGTGCACTAGGATGAACCATTGACAAGTCGAGAGTAGGGTTTGCGGGTCGAATCTTGCTTGCGTATGCGGGAATTGAGAAGGAGAGAGTAGCGGCCGAGGCTTCAAGTGAAATCTCTGTAAAATTCTGAAGCGAATGTGTTACCCTTCCTGTAGTAAACCGGCAGATTTGTATTGTTGTTAAAGGTGCTCACAGTAATTTTGCATTAGTTTTGTGTGAATCCAGTGAGGGGCGGATGAGCCGCAAGACTTTGTCAGCTGTAGTGTGTGAGTGTGACGTCAGTGGTGCCGCGCTGAGATAGGTCAGTTGTCGAGAGGGGTCGCGCATGGATTGGCTGCCGTCCGTGAGAGGCAATAGGTTGAGAAAGGTGGGTGAAGAGTGTCCTGGGAATTAAAGTCACTTTCTGATTAATACAAATAAGAGAAAAACGCAAAGATGAATTTTGTCAAGGCTTTTAAGAGTGCTCTGAAAGGAGATGTATACAATATGGCGACTGAAGGGGAGCCTACACCGCCTGAGGGTACTCCAGCTTACATAGTTATGGAGGAAAAAGGTGTTGCACCTTGTTTATGGATGAAACAGTGGCGCAAATTAACAGAGAAAGAGGGAAGTTTAGCGTTCCCAGAACATGGGACGTTCAATACGAAGGTGCTAGAGAATTTAAGGTGGATGTTGAGTACGCAGAAACCACCTCCGAGGCCAGCTCAGTATGAGGCTTTAGCGATGTGGGATCTAATGGCTCTTAAACATAGACAAGAAAAATTCCACAGAAGATTAAAAAGGGCAGAAAAGTCTTATGCAGAAGCTAGGTGGGATAATGAGAACAAAATGTGGATACGGGGAATAGTTGATGGATTGAAATTGTTCCCAGCAATAACACAGGGAGAAGAGACGCAGGGAAAGAAAGCGACCTGTAAAACAGACAAAGACTCTATTAAACCTAAAGAAACTAAGAGACCCTGGGAAGAGGAAGATGACTCAGATGATGAAGAGTTTATGGATCGAATATTACATGATCGCCCGCCACCTTATGCGGCAAGCAACAATGTCCAGAGCACTAGTACGGGTCCTGGGAACCAGACGCAGGAGAAGGGAGTTACTGATATGGTACAGACTAGTGATACAGCTTTGATACAGAATGATGTCAGTGTACCCACTGCGCCAGACATGCAGACACAGTTGCAAACTCCACTGCAGATACAGAGAATCTATCCGGACGTCCCGGTACTAGAGACTACTACAAATCTGATAGTGCTGCCAGACCCGATATATACAAAATCAAGGTTAGTACAGATTGAGTCAACTCCGCAATTGCTGCCCCAGCCGCAGCCAAAACTGATACCAGGGTATAATCAAGTAGCAGGTCCTCCATTAATACCTGCCCCTGGCACAGAGGATCAAACTTTTGGAGTCGCTGCTCCACGAAGTTTGGGACCGTGTCAGACACCTGCCGCAATATCATTGCCAATTACTGTTGGTCCACCGGTGCCATTGTATGCACAAGGTAAGCCTGGTGTATGTGATCAGGGAGTGATGACCCAAGATGTGCTAAGAGGAGGGTCCATAGGAACCCCTCAGTTAATGGCCCCAGGAGAACAAACGGTTAAAAAACCAAGGTCTTTAATAGACCTTAGCCCAGTTGAAGCACCATTCGATGCAATGAGACATGCAGGACTAGGGGTGTTAACCCCACAGACAATAAGTACAAACGCTTCACAATCACCAATGATGCAAGCAGGGAACATTTCACTGCAAGGTTTTACAATACAACAGTTGAATGAATGGCTAGAGAAGACCTATGCTTCACAAAAGACTACAGTGACTGCAATAGAACCGGAAAAGATAGGGAGAGATGAGTACCTGAATTTTGGGAGACTGGGAGTGGAAGCTGCTGAACTAGTGGACGGAACAATGGGGGTAAACAGATTAGAGTCCTACATGGAAGCAGAACTGAGGTATCTGTGTCCTAAGATCACTAAAGAGGTAGGCAAGGTACACCAGAGATTAGCGAACCTGGCAGACAAGTACCACATTGATATTGAAAACACTAAACATTTGAAAAGAAGTTACAGGTTAGACTTTGATTCAAAAGACTTGGAGCACATGAGGTCTGCCGGAATGAAAGCGCATTTAAAAGAAATACTGCAAACTGCACAAATCTGGGGAGCGTTAGAAAAGTGGGAAGGCAGATGGGCAAAGAAAAGAGATAAGGAGAAAAGTGACAGTCCAGGGTCGAGTCAGACTAAAGCTTCACCCGATACGGAATCTGTAAAAATACTACCCATGAGAGAAACAGCTGGTGGTGTTTTAATTCATGTGCCGTGGTCCAGAGGAGACATCCTATCTTTTACAAATGATTATCCCAGGTTGAGGGAGAAACCGATCGAGTGGTACCAACAAACAGATAGGTTTGTGAAACTTGCAAAGTGTCTCTGGGAAGACTTGAATACCCTATTTGAGATCATTGTTCCCCCTGATTTGTGGCTCGAGTGCAAGAGAGGGGTAGACTGGCTGACAAAGGAGCCGGCAAGGGATAAGGTGACCGGAGCACCTTCTGAAGAGGTGATGAAGTACTATCATAAGGTGATTGAGTTTTTAAAGCAGAAAGTGTCACCGAAGGTGACCGACTGGCAGAAAATCGACCGGACCTCGCAAGAGGTTAAAGAATCAATACATGCCTACAATGAGAGGTTGTTAAAGGCGTTCAAACATTATAGTGGTACTGAGACCATTGAGCCGAAAGACATGAACCATCTCGTGTTCAGATTTGTTGAAGGGTTGAGACCAGAGGTTAGCCAGGTGATTAAGAATCATTTGATTTGTTGGCAAGCAAAGCTGATTGATGAGGTGTTGCAGTATGCGAAGTACTGTAGTGAAGAAATTGAGTTGAAGCAGAAAAAGTTAAAAGAGAAAGTGATGGTGATGCAGATACGGGCTGCACAGGCTGGTATGCAGGGAAATGGAGTTCAACAGATCGTACAGCAGCAACCGCAAATGAACGGTGTGTTTCAGGCACAACGAGGGGTCGAGGTTTTGTGAATCGCGGTCCAGACTTGTGGTTCAAAATGATGCACAAGGGATGAAAAGGATGTCGCCACGTCACGCGTGCGGGGGCGTGGGGCATTGGAAGCGGGAATGTCCAAATGTGGTGCAGGATGGTGTCATTCAACAAAGCACTAATATTGGTACAAAGCAAAATATGAGAGGCCCAAAATTGAGAAATCAAAACCCGAATTTTCAAAATAATATGGTACAGATGCAAGGGGTACAGCCCATGCAGCAAATGCAAATGCCGCGCGTTCAGCCAGTGCAAATGCAGCAAGCACAACAGCAGGTTCCCATGGTACCTAGACAGCAAATGCAATTACCAATGGCTCAGATGGGACAGCAACAGGTGATGCTTCCTCAGCAGGTCACAGGTCAGGTGATGAGTCAAAATAATACAGTACAACAGTTCCCATTGCAAGGTGAAGATGGAATGAATGAGGAGTGGTCGGATGACAGCTCTGATAGCGAAGAGTGCAGGCTTGCAGCGTCCCTAGAAGTAGATCAGAGGGGACCCTATAAAGAGGGAAAGGTAATGGGTCACAAAGTTTCATTCTTGGTTGATACCGGAGCTACACGCTCTACAGTCAAAAGTGCAGCGGTTCCGAAATTACCTCTTTCGGGGCGTACCATAAGGGTGGTCGGAGTAGCAAACCAATACTTGACAAATCCAATTACAGATCTAGTACAGGTTGAGATCGGCAACTTCCAGGGACTGCATAAGTTTGTAGTATGTGACTCAAGTCCGGTATCCCTACTGGGAAGAGACTTACTATGCAAGACAAAATGTTCGATTACATGTTCCCATGGTGGAATTGAAGTGCAAACAAACAGTGATGATGAAGGGGATGATGGTCAGTTCTCAGAGTTAGAGACAGGAACTGCAAATTAAGATTACCCCTTGATTACTTTGTTCCCGATGCTTACAGTGAATGACCTACCTGCCGAGTTACAGGGAACGAACGGTGACAGAGAAAGTGTGGGATTTGACAGGAAAAGAAGTGGGTTTGATAAAAGGAGTAGAACCAGTTAAAGTACAAGTGAAGCCAAATGCAGTGTTTCCCCAGGTGCCACAATATTACATGGCACAAGATGTTCTTATTCAAGTATCACAAATTATTGCAGACTTTCTGAAACAAGGAGTTCTGAAGGAAGTGTTGAGCAGCCCATGTAATTCACCGATCATAGGTCTGAAAAAGCCTTGTGGGAAAGTTCGAATTGTGCAGGACTTAAGAAAAATAAACAAGATTGTGGTAACATGTTGCCCCATGGTGCCCAATCCAGCAGTGATCATGTTTCAGGTTCCATGTGACGCTGAATGGTTCACCGTTGTAGATCTGTCACAAGCCTTCTTTTCGATACCTCTTCACGAGGACAGCCAGTTTTTATTCAGTTTCAAATTCCTGGATAAGGTGTACAGTTGGTGCAGAATTCCTCAAGGGTTTTCTGAGTCACCGTCCATCTTCAATCAGATATTGAAAAAAGCCTTAGAATCCTTAGTGCTGCCATTTAGCTCGACTCTAGTGCAGTACATTGATGACTTGCTGATTGCATCCAAGACAAGGAATAATTGTAAGTATGACACAATTGCGTTATTGAATTATTTGGGAAACAACGGACATAAGGTGTCACCCAAGAAGCTGCAGTACTGCCAGAAAGAAGTGAAGTACTTAGGACACTTAGTTGAAAGAGAGTCCAGGAGAATATCGAAAGAAAGAATAACAGCCATTTTGCAAATGAGCCCCCCAACAACAAAGACAGATGTCAGGATGTTTTTGGGTATGGTGGGCTACAGTCGCCAGTGGATACCCAACTTCTCGATTATCTCAAAACCATTGATAAAGCTGACAGGCAAAGAGATCAAGGATGAGCCGTATACCCTAGTTTTGTCCAAGGAAGAGCTTGAGTCATTCATGGAATTGAGAGAGTGCATGTGCAGAGCACCAGCTTTGGGTATGCCAGATTACACAAAGCCTTTTCTACTGTTTTGTCATGAACGTGATGCTTGTTCTTTGTCTGTCTTGACACAGGTCCATGGAGGTGCAAATCGCCCTGTAGCATATTTTTTCAGCTACCTTGGAACCCGTTGCAGCAGCCTTACCGGGTTGTTTGCGCGCAGTTGCAGCAGTTGGTCAGAGCCTTATGCAGTGTGAAGGCATAGTCATGGGATATCCCCTAACAGTAATGGTTCCGCATTCCGTTGAAATTTTGCTGACTCGAACCAAAACTCAGCACATGACAAATGCTCGTCTTACCAAATATGAGACAATTATACTGGGGTCACCTAATGTTTCACTGAAACGATGTACTGTGTTGAACCCGGCAACTCTACTTCCTGCTGAGAATACTGAAGTTAATAATGAAGAAGAAATTGAACACGACTGTCTTGAGGTAACAGAACTATGTACCAAGCCACAACCTGATATTCAAGATACCCAGTTAAAAGAAAATGACTGCATTATGTTTGTTGATGGATCCTGTTTGAGAGACTCAGTCGGAATGCTGAGAGACGGTTACGCTGTATGTACCATTCCTTGCTCGAGAAGGTGTATTCCGCACAAGTGGCAGAGCTAATTGCCCTTCCTAAGGCATGCCACGCAGCTGAAAATCTAAGAGTCACTATATATACTGACAGCAGATATGGATTTGGAATTGTACATGATTTTGGCCAATTGTGGCCACAGAGAGGTTTCATGACCTCTTCTGGTTCTCCTTTGAAAAATGGTGAACAAATTAAGGATTTGTTACATGCGATTCAGTTACCTCTTGAAATTGCCGTGGTGAAATGCAATGCTCACGTTAAATCACAAAACTTTGTGTCCATGGGAAACGGCTATGCAGATCAAGTCGTGAGGTTTTGCGCCTTGAACTGTATATCGTTCAAGGATCAGTGGGAATTGTTACCACAAACTGAAAATGACACATGCTTGAACCTTGCATTAAGAGTGGTTGATACCCTAGATGAGCTAAAGACACTACAGGGTTGTGCTAGCAAAGAGGATAAACGCTCCTGGCAAAGAATGCAATGCGTACAGATGGCTGACGACTTGTGGGTCTCAGAAAAGGGGAAATTGGTTTTGCCAAACAGTCTTCTGTCACAATTCGCTAGGCTCTACCATGGACAGGCCCATCTTGGGAGAGATGCAAAGATCAGGTCATTCAAAATCGATTGGTGTAACCCAAAGTTCAGACATGCCGCAGAGGTTACCTGTCACAGGTGCATCATCTGTCAACAGATGAATGCCGGAAAAGGGACTGTGGTAACTTTGAGCCACATAGGGCAAGCTGGTGGTCCATTTAGCAAGATGCAAATGGGTTTCAATGAAATGCCTGTTTGTGGAGGATTGAAGTACGTGTTGGTGATTGTGTGTGTTTTCAGTCACTGGATTGAAGCTTACCCCACACGTAGAAATGACAGCCTCACAGTTGCAAAGCTTGCTTAGGGAACTAGTACCCAGATTCGGGTTTCCGGTCTCTATAGAATCAGATAGGGACAGACACTTCGACAATGAGGTGATTAAACTCCTGTGTGACGCATTAGACATTGAACAGAAGCTGCACTGTAGCTACCGCCCTGAAGCATCAGGATTAGTAGAGCAAATGAATGGTACCTTGAAATGAAGAATGGCAAAGATGTGCGCAGCTATCAATATGAAATGGCCAGATGCATTACCCTTAGTGCTGATGTCAATGAGGAACACCCCTGATAAGAAGACGGGACTATCACCACATGAAATCCTAATGGGTAGAGCTATGAGGTTACCCGCAGTACCTGCAAATGCTCTAGTAAATATCACGGATGATATGGTGTTGGACTACTGCAAAGGCTTGGCTGATGTGATTCGCTCTTTCTCTCACCAGGTAGAAGCTAACACATTGCCACCGATTGGTGATCCAGGTCACACCCTACAAGCCGATGACTGGGTGGTTGTCAAGGAGCACGTGAGAAAGTCGTGTTTGGAACCGCGCTGGAAGGGGCCATATCAAGTATTCTTGACAACAACTACTGCTGTGAAATGTGCAGGCGTTCCAAATTGGATACATGCCAGCCACACGAAAAAGGTAATGTGTCCAACTGATGAGGAACTTGAAGTTTCCGGCACAACAGTTGCAGAGAGGGAAGTCTCAGGGCCAGAAAACAGCCAAGAGGGAACTGAGACTACAGGAAAGCCCACTGAGAACAGCCTAGTCCCTCAAACAGTAAACAAGTTCGAGAGAGGTGACAGTGTGCCTATCTCAGTAGAGGAAGCAGGAGAACTAAATCAAGGAGAGGTTCTCCCAGAACTAGACGGATACAGGTTAGAACTTGAGCCTGTTACAGATCAAGAAGAAGAAGAAGAAGGGGAATTAATAGAAAGAGACCAAAGTACTCCAGCATCCCCTGAGCCAGTTGCAGGTCCATCAAGAGAAAACACCATGGGGGTCATTACAACCTCGGCGGTCTTTTTACAAGACCGCCGAGGGACCGCCGTGCTGAAGACCGCCAGTGGTAGCGGTTTTCCGCTCGGCGTATATGACTGTTGGCAGCTCTACGTTGTTTTTCCGACGGAGAGCCGCCAACAGCCATAGTGACGGGCGGCGGGGAAGTGGAGGTTGCTCCACCTCCACCGCCACGCCAACAGAACATCGCCCAGCGAATCACTTCCTGTGATTCGGCGCAGCGGTGTTCTGTTGGCGGTGTGGTGTCGGCGGAGCTGCCCCCATGGCTCCCGTCCCCTCCCGGAGGATCGACGGAACAGGTAAGTCGATCGTCCGTTAGGGGAGGGGGGTGGGTGGGTGTTGTGTGGGTGCATGGGTGTGTGCATGGGTGTATGTAGAGGGGGTGTGTGAGTGTGTGTATGCTTGCGGGGGTGTTGCGTGTTTTGGGAATGAGTGCGTGTATGTCTGTAGGTATGTCTGTATGGATGTGCGCGTGTATGTTTGAATGTGGGTGTGCATGTCTGACTGTGTGTGGATGTTGGCATGTATGTTGGTGTGTGTGCATGTATGTGTGGTGGTGGTGCCTGCATGCATGTCAGGTGTGTATGTGTAAGGTAATGTCGGGGGGAGGGGGATCCTGCCACCTTTGGGGGGTGGCAGGAGTGGTGGGGGGTGTAGGGGAGGGAGTCGGGGTGGGGGTGGGGGGTGGGGGAGACCCCAATCAGTGCCAGGGAAGGAATTCCCTGGCACTGATAGTGCTTACCGCCATGGATTTCATGGTGGTTCCTACCGCTGGAAATCCACGGCGGTAAGCCGGGTCAAAATACCGGCAGCGGTATTGTCACGGCCGCCGGGCTGGAGACCCAGGTCTCCAGCCCAGCAGTCGTCTCCGCACTGGTGGGCGGAACGGAGAAGCGGCGGATGACCATGGCGGTAACTGCCATGGTCATAATCCTCAAAAAAAGACCGCCAGCCTGGTGGCAGTCTTACCGCCGCTTTAACACCGTCCACCAGGGTTGTAATGACCCCCCATATTACAAGAGGTGGGTGCTGTTCAGCATCGTCAAAAGACAAATCGGAAAAAGACGCATAAGGGAGATAACTGGCCAGAGAGACAGGCTGCAAAAGCAAGAAGCGTACCAACTGAAACAATAACAGAAGAGACTGATACATCTCGAGTAGATGATCTGAGTGAAGGAGAATTGCAAGGTGAACGTAGACTGAAAAGAAAAAGAACTGCAAAAAGAAGGTACGCAGGTCTTGAATGGGCATATGCAACAACATCTGAATGGCAACAAGAATTCTTAGCATTCTGTTTTGATCGAGAAGTACCAGGCCAATACTACGGTACCTGAAGTAGTTCAAGAAAGAGACTTTGTTAAAATCGAAAACTGAAAAACTAAAGAAAAGAGACTTTTAAATTACCGGATGAGACACTAATAACCTGATTTGACTTGAGAAACCTGATTATGACAAGCTGCTAACCTGTTTTGACAAAGGGGTCCTGGAGTGAGTGAAACGCTGGAAATATACGCAGAAAGAAAGAGACTTGTATCAGAAAAAAAAAAAGAGAAGAAGAAAAAGAAAAGAAAAAGGAGTTTACATCATCCTCAAATTGTTTGTTATTCTGCTATCTGATTCTTTACAGACATGGCTTATAATAGAAGTAGTAACAAGAAGAGTAAGGTGTGTGGTTGGTTGAGTCCTATAATAGGTGTTGTGTGTGCGATAATAATTGTGGGAGTGATTGTGGGAATGCCGTGGTTGGATAAGAAAGCAACTAACGCTGCTTCAAAATCTGAGACTACAACGTTAACACCGTGGGAAAAGTTTGAGCAGGATGCAAGACACTTGCATGAGGGAAGTAATTCAAAGGGGGAACTTTCTACTAATGTCTTCTATCGCTTGCTGAATGAGTATGTTGAGACCATGGATGCGAAAAACTGTTATGTGTGTACAAAGATTCCTTCATCAGTGCAAGAAGAGGTCACCTATCACAGTCTTCCGCTAACTTACGGGATAAGCTGTAGCTTGCTATTAACCAGGTTCTATAATCAAGAGCATGTGCAATACCTTTATTCAAATCTGGATGTTGTGCTTTCCTTTGTGCCCGTGATTGAGTTTTTGAACAAGTTAGCTATGGAGCATAGTATAAAAATAGTTAGAGGCTTCTTTGAACCGACGCTTACATTTGGAACAGCTTATGCACACCGCAACAACTTGACCTGCCTATTGACACCTTTAGAGAAAAGCTTCTTAGATCATACTGATGATAGACGCAAAGCATTAAAGGAAAGATTAGAAAAGGGGTTAGAGAAACACACATATGCAAATGATTATGCTTACACTGCAATCAAGACGCATTGCAAATTAGCTATAGATGCATTACACATAGGGAGGCTTTGTACATATAGGCCAAAATCTGAGCAGGACAATTTATTTGTGGGAACGAGTGAATGCAGGCATGTGTTTTTGTTTCAGAGTAAATGGACATTCATGTTAAATGGACAGGATCCAGCGATCCATGGGATCTATTACATCTGTGGACTTAGGGCCTAATTACAACTTTGGAGGAGGTCTGAATCCGTCCCAAAAGTGACAGTAAAGTGACGGATATACCACCAGCCACCTCCTCCAAAGTTGTAATCAGGCCTTTAATGCTTATTACCGTCTTCCTAAGGGATGGTATGGGACATGTTATTTGGAAATAGTTTTCCCAAAGATTTACCAGATTGATGACTTAAAGCAAATACCTAAAACGTCTGAATTACAACATACTAGACAAAAATGAGAATCAGTGGCTGCTGTCATTGGTGACATATTTGGAGCCATAATCCCTTCAGTAGGGGTTATCTTGAACTCCATGAAGATTCAAAGGTTGTCTACTATTGTGGATAACATGTTGACAAATTTTACAGGGGCAATACTCCTGATGGATACTGAACTTGCTGCGGAAAGAGCTATGACTCTTCAAAATCGTCTTGCCTTGGACATTCTTTTAGCAAAGAGTGGTGGGGTCTGCAAGATGCTCAACGAGCGTCATTGCTGCTCATTTATACCAGACAATAGTAAAAAGATTAGAGGCATGCTTAATAACCTAACTAGAGATAGTGTTGAAGGATTGAAGGATCTGAAGGAACCTGGAGTGTGGGAGAAATTTGGAAAGGTAGTTGCCAGAGTGGGGAGTTGGTTAAGCAATATTTGGAACGGGGTACTTGCAAAAATATTAGGGGGTCTATTGTTTTAGCATGTCTATTAGGATTATGGGGAGCATGCAAAATCAATGATAAAGTTAAAAGAAATTGGACAAAGAGAACAAGGAAAATGAAGAAAGTGAAAGAGAGAAAATGTTCAATGAAATTTGGGAAAGTTCACATAAGGGACAAGATGTTGAAATGCGCATTATGCGTAAGGTGAAAAATTAAAGTGAAAGGTCAAAGGGAAAGGTTTGTGTGATGACGAACGTCATCAGAGGAGGGACTGAGAGAGCGTAGCTTATATAATCTATATTAGCATAAATGTTTATGAACTAATGTGTGATACTGCCGCATAGAAACTATAATAAATAGCAATTTTGCTTAAACGTGCACTTGAATTGTGACCACGAAGAGTGGCCACCAATGTATACGCATACTAATAATGATGACAAAAATGTTTATGTTATGTTCAAATAAGCTTATATTAACATTTGCGTTATTAAATCTGTATTGAAAACTTCATAGGCCTTAAGTTAGCACGAGCTGCAGCTTAGCTGCTCAGCTCTCATATTAAATGCATTTTTTTTTTTTCAGTGTGCTGACTCACAAGGGGCCATGACTCCGCGTGTTCTTTTTCTTCGACTTGGAAGACGAATGTAACCATGTTAATTCCGTTCTCAGGTGCATTCTCTATGCCCCTGGAATAAATGTCATAATATATTGAAAAAGTGTAGATTAATGTAATGCGCAAGGTCATTCAAACCGGGAACGACAAAGGAACTGCTGACCAAAAGATGTACAAAGAATTACATGATGAAGTAACACCGGATGTGCCACCTCTGAAGACGTCAATTACGAAGACCAATCAAAGACTTGTAAACCAATATGGGGTGAAGATTAGGATTACCTAATGTCAAATTTAATAGGTTAAAGATAGTGGGGTATAGGAAGTGTCCAATAGAATTTTGGGGGAATGTACTACGAAAAAGGGATAAAAACCCATGTCACAGAAAGGTCGAGAGAATTAGGTAGGGAATGCTATTGATTTTATCCAGAAACTCTGTCACTCTGTTTGGTTACTTGAGATTTATTAAAAACCATCCTCACCCTTAGACTGCCCATTTACACTTTACCTCCTTATGAGGGAAGTGCTGTTTTGTCCTCAAGAGCTGAGTTATGACTGATGGCGATTTGACTGATGTCCTGAAGACGAAGACTGAACCTGTGTGCTGACCTAATCTTCGGAGGGTAATTATGACAATGCAATTGTAATTTGTCTGTTTGCTTTTCCTTTCTAGGTACCAACTGCTTGTTTTGACAGAGACCTTAGCTAGATGTTTTCTAAATTGGTGTTCTAAATTGTTTTGCATGAAGCCCAACATGCCAATGCTAATTAGTGGTAAGGACAGGTGTTCACCAAAAACTGGTGCAAATAGACAAACAACCGAGATTATGCTTTGTTGAACTGACGCAATATCGACATTCTGCTAAACTTATTCTATGTTCGTGCCGTGTTATGTTCTGATGTTTGTGATTCTCGCGTTAAGGAAATCTTATCACAGTTGCCATATCGTGACTATGCTATTATGTTTCTTGGTGTTGAGGTTAACTCTTTTGCTCGTAGATTGTAACTAATAGGGAATAAAATACATACAATTCTATTAAACTGGTGTGGTTATTCATGACTGCAAGGTCATGGTAGCGTTGTTGAGTTGATTAATGACTTTGACTAAAGTGAAATGCATTGTTATGATAAACATTGATGACATTATTGATATATTGATTGATATATTGATTAGCTATCTCGTCCTACGGTGTCTCTCAACTGGGTCAAAAGATTCATTGGCCTAAAACGAGTCCTGATGTGAAATAACTTATCATAAAGGGACGCGTTAACACACACACACCACTACAGGGCACGAGGAACCGTAGTGCATCCCTGCCTGCACAGGTGCCGCAACAAAGCATAAAGCAAGTCCCTAACAGCCTTACCGGTCTCTGTGCATCTTCCTTTGGGGCTGGGGCAGAAGGGGACACAACATTGGCTTTCCCTAATGATTGCATCTTCCTGGGGTCCATGCCTCCTGTTCAGACCTCCTTTGCTCTCGAGCTAGACGTACGCTCTAAAAATACCAACATATACTTACAGAATCGGCATTACCACAGTTCTTATAACGAGATATTTCTATTTTGTAAGACCTCTCATTAATATTGTCAACCCTCACAACTTCTCCCTTTGGCCCAGTGCCCAGTATGAGCTTCAAGAAATTAGCACTACGTGTTGAAAGGGAGGTCAAGCGTAACTGAAATATATAATATATTAGATATAACAAACTCTAGTAATGTAGTAGTAGGACATGGTCATGTTTTTGTTCTGCGGCGCCACAGATGTTTCCAGGGAACAATATTAGACAAGGGAATTAGGTTGTAGCCTTACATAAGAACTTCAGGACTGCAGATCACCCTAGACTATCACATTAATTAGAAGGGGATCCGGGGCATTTCTAAACTGTATTTCCATTCATGGACATATCTGCTTTCGTCCGCCACTCAATACGTGTAACTCAAAGCTTCACGTGTAATCCATGGAAGTATTACATATTTGCACACTTGAACATGGAAAAGGCATATATAAGCAAATTATAACTTTAATAGTAATGCAGACGCAGAGCTGTCAGTGTAGGGAGACAGCTCCTTTTCCGCGCTGGCACTAGCAGGAAGCTGCACAAATGGCAAATAACGCAGTCACCTCCAAAGTCACATCTGAGACGAAAAAGACAATTTCTTTGCAGATTCCCCCCACCCGCATACCCAGGCACTGGGAGTTAATTGCTGAGAAATGGTGATAAGTTTAAGTTGGTTAGAAAGAAAATGTTGAGGGTAAGATTTGATGGTGCCTTTGCCCCTATCAGCTAATAAGAGAAATAAAGGTTTGCTCAGGATGAATTTCTTGCAGGTGTGGTGTCACTCCTTGCAGTCTAGAGCTCACTTGTAGTAGGTTAACTGTCTCTTCATTCTGGCCAGGGCCAGTTGTTGAAGGCCAGATGGCACATGATTCGGGTGCATAGGTAGACCCTCCTTGCAGGTCAGCGGGCATTACATGTAGATCATAAGTCAATCCTTTCAGGCCAAGTATTCCTTGTTGATCCCCTCCATCTAAGTCACTGGGTCAATTCTTGCAGGCCAGGGGGTCACTCCGTGTAAGCCAGAAGTCAATCCTTGCAGGTTGTTCCTTGCAAGTTAGTGTTCTCTTCATGTAGGTCACAGTCACTTCTTTTAGGCCAATCCCTTGGAAGCTGGACTCATGCCGTGTACAACATAGGCACCTTCTGCATGCCATGAGTCACTCTTTGTAGGTCAGGAGGATTCTAATGGCAGACAGGTACAGGATCACTGCTTGCAGTCCAGGGTAATTGGAAAGGGACAAGTTGTAAACAACACATATCTGCAGAAGCCCTTGAATGAATGAATAAATTATAGCATGTATTAGGCACACAATAGGTCTCTAGACTCTGAATAGGTTTAGAATCTGCATTATCTGTCATGAAGCTCCCACTATCGCCCCAAATCCTTGCTTACAAATATGCATATTAATCACAGGGTAAAGAATAACAATGGTAAAGATAAAACATACACGCAAAACATGATTACTATTGACCACATCTATCGGATTTCTGTTCAAGATTATTTTTTAATTTTTAGGTCTGATCTTGAGCTAGCTTAGATACAGAAATCAAAAAGATGCTTACATGTATACATACACGTAGGGCCTTTGGATCCCCTTCTCCATCCATTCATTGGTATGTTCTGTTGTCATTGAAATTGTGCTCTTCCTGTGCATACAGCATTCAGCCATGCATTGGTTATCTTGTGCTCTGAGTGACAGCATTTTACAAGAACACGGGTTCAGTTCCCTCTAAAAAGAAGGGCACTTTAGTGCCAGAAGTGATGGGCCAATATTTTGCATATGCCTTTTCCTTCCACTCTTTATCCTTTATATATTTGTTACTCGTCAGTGTGTGTATTACCAATGTCTTCAGTTAGCAGTATTTCAAAGGAAATATTTTTTTTCTCTGATAGAGACTACTAACAGCAGAATCCTCACCTTTTAAATATTCCCCAGTCATCAGACTGGATCTGGAAACTTTTCCAGTAGTACATCTGCATTCTGATAGGTAGTGCAGTGCGGCTCCTCACAGACACCTTTCAATAAGAGGAATGAAAGCCTATATAAGTGCCACTCACGTGCCCTGACATTAGTTCCCTTCGTCCCGCACCACCAAACGCGGATCTGGAGCTACCTCTGGACTCTTTGAAGCCTCTTTCACCTAAAAACAATAGTGTACAAGGGAAATGTCACCTCCCAGGACAGTACGTTTAAATCTTGTAAGGACTATGGCAAGCAGATGTCTGTGACAAATCGTCATCAGCTTTGCTTGTAGTATGTGGGGTCGAGTCACTATTGTAAGGCCTGTAGTGACTGTGCATCAATGAAATCAATTAGCCTGAAGGCCATAGGGGACTGCGAAGAGACTTGACATTGCCAAGCACCTGAAGTCCCCTCGTCGAACTATAGGTCCAAGTCTAAAGGTCGGTCTTGGTCCTGTTCCCAGTCAAGAAGATTTAGGAGTCAATCCAGAGGTAGTTTGTCGTCACACTCCAAATCCTTGGTTAAATGGAAGAAAAAAGGTTTTAAAAAATCCATATGTGAATCATCCCCTTTCTGCTATCTCATACTTCTGAGAAGGTGCAAGGATGTCACCATTCCTGATCTCACGCCCCAAGCCGGTCGACTTCAGAGCCAATCCAGCAACATGTCCTAGCATAACCAGAGCCCTGGGACCGTCTGTGATACTGAGACAGATCCAGAAGTTCCGTGAGGCTATGTGCTGACTCTTTGGATCCCTTTCAACTCCTTCTGGTGCGCCTGCAGGCTCCAAGGAGCCGAGAGGCCTTCAACCTGGGATATTTGCAGCGGGTTTGCCTTTGGTGCCAGTTGCACCCTCCGGCACCCACACTGGGCCTTCTCTGACTCCTGTACGAACTCTGGCTCCACAATCCACACCAGTTCCCAGAGCATCAATGCCAATGCCGACTCCACTACCACCGGAGGGTGAGGTGCCCATTGTACTATTTGACTCAGAGTTGGCACTGCTACAACCTCAATCGAGGCTGTGACGGTTTCTATCAAACCACAACTTGCACTTGTCTTCATCCTACCCCCACAAGGAAGATCCCATACATTGCATTTCTTGGTTGTCACTGATTCCGACAATGATTTTTATATTAGTGATGGAATTGGCCAACCCTAACATGAAGAGAATTGGTATGATGACCTCCAAGAGGCCAGTGGCCTTGACACCTCTCTTGATTCTGACCTTCTCACCCCCCCAAGTCCTGCCACAGAAGAGAGTACTTCCTTTGTGGTAGTCATGCAGAGGGTGGCCGAAGTTCTCGAACTCTATAGAGGTCAAAACCAATGTCTTGACTGAATCTCCAGCTGGGGCAAACCTCCACTGAGCCTCTACTACCTTTTAACAAGGTATTCACTTATCCTCTCTGGCCGGGGCCAAACCTTGCTGTGACCCCAAGTAAATCCTCAAATTGCAAGACACATCTGACCTGCCCTGAGTGACTCTGTATTTTTGCCTTGCACACCTGTTCTGAGAGCTTAGTGGTGCAGGCATCTACTAGTCGGACAACCCCAAATAATCTTATGGCTACTCCCTGCCCGAACCCCCCATCAGGGAGTCCATAAGAGTGGAGACCTTTCATCCACCAGTTTGGCCCTCAGTTCAATCAGTGCCAGCTGCCTACTGAGCTGCTATTCCCACAATCTTTGGAATTCGGTGGCTCAAGTTCTTCCAGGTGTCCTGGAAGACCTTCAACCTGTCCTGACTCAAGCTAAACAGTATGCTTGTGACACAGCTAAATTCACAATTCATTGTGGTCTAGACACCACTGATTCCACTGGACAAGCCATTGACACCACTGTCGTCATTCCTTGCCACAATAGACTGCCGTCAACAGATTCTTCAGTGGCTGTCCAGTCGTCCTTTATAGACATGGCTTTTAACGAGACTTGCCTTTTTGGAGACAAGACAGCTTCTGCTTTTGAGTGGTTCAAAGAGAACTGAGCCACTGTATGCTTCTTGGATTTATGTGCCCCGCCTTGCCAGCCGCATCTACCCTAGCATTCCTTTAATGGTTTTGGCAGAGGAATCACATACTGTAGCCATTTCAGCCTCAGCAAAGTGCCAATCAGTTTTGTGGCCGAGGCCATAGCACATACCCACCTCCCAGGCAGAGTCAACGAGCCAGTCAGCCTACTCCTCCCCCAACCCCAAAACACCCCATTGCTGCAGCACCACCTGCCATAACCCCTTAGCGTGACCGTCATAAAGCACAGCCACCCAGTTGGAGGCAGGATCTAACAAATCTTGATGGGTTGGCAAATCATACTATCTGACAGGTGGTTCCTGCAGATTGACAAGATGGGATACATTCTACCCTTCATAGCCCCTCTGCCATACCTTCCACTGACCCAAGATCGACTGACAGAGGACCAACTGTCCGTCTCACGCCAGATGTTGGTTGTGTTTGTTATTCCTAGTACTTTCTAGTATCAAAGGAGGACGGAGCCCTTAGTCTCATTTTAGACCTGCACCCTCTCAACTCTTTCCCCTGGAAGGGAAAATTTGAAAGCTTTCCCTAGCCAGGTCTTGTCTGCCCTTGACCCTGGAGACTGGATGGTAGCATTGGATGTGCAGGACGCCTATTTCCATAATTCTGTCCTACAGGCCCATTGGCACTACCTGTGATTTGTAGCGCGACAGGAGCTTTTTCAATTTGCGGGTCTCCCCTCTGATCTCACCAATGCTCCTTGGGTGTTCACGAAAGTAATGGCGGTGGTCACAGCACACTCTTAGGGGTCATTGGTTTCAGTGTTCCCCAACCTCAATGATTGGCTCTTGAAGGCAGGCTCGCTACAGGCATTCGTCAACCAGTTCCAGACTACGGCAAACCTCTTGTCATCTTTGGGGTTCACTATCAACTTGCTGAAGTAACAGCTGACTCCTTCTCAGATGTTCCCCTTCATTGGAGCCATTCTTGACATGGTAGCATTTAGTACCTTTACCCACGAAAGGAGAATCCAGGCCATTCAGACTATGATCCTGATCTTCAGCCTCTGTCCTGGATTTCATTGAGGTCTACTCTGAGGCTGCTGGGATTCCTGGCCTCATGCATCCTGATGATCAAGTATACCAGGTGGCATATGTGGGCTCTGCAGTGGGATCTGAAGTCTCAGTGGCCCCCTCATAAGGAGGACCTCTCCGACCACATCCAGATTTTGAAGGCGACTGCAAAAGATCTGCAGTGATGGCTACTTGTCCGCATCTGGGTCAGTGGTAGACCCCTCTTTCTACACATCCAGAGCTGACAGTGGTGACGGATGCATAACTCCTGGGATGGGGCAACCACCTGGGGGAGGTGGAGATCAAAGATCTGTGGTCTCTGGCAAGGTCCCGGCTTCACATCACCCTTCTGGAGCTGAGAGCCATATGCTTGGCATTGAAAGCCTTCCTTCCATCCATTGAGGGTAGGCTAGAGCAGTTGCTTACAGACAACACCACTGCCATGTGGTATTGCGACAAACAGGTCGAGGTGGATAGGCCCTGTGCTGGCAGGCCTTGCACCTCTAGTATGGGTGGACCATCAAGGCATTTTCCTGGTGGCTAATCACCTAGCAGGATGCTTGAATTCTAGGGAGGACGGTGGGTGGCATCCAATGAATAATCTAATAAACTAAAATACAATAGAAATTATGATTTGCCCTACCTACTCTCTAGGGTAATACATCAAATAGACCAAGTCATAATCATTAGGTTCATAGATCAAGCACAGAGCATAAAGTTTGGATTATGTAATGAGTTGAGCAACCTTCCCCCAATTAGCAATCACAAACAACACACATGCACATGCCACCCCACAGCACAGAAACAGCACAGACCACATGCACAAAAAATCACACACACAGCCGATCATATCAAAAAATAAAACAGCCCTTCCCTACACACGTGCTCTAACAGCCACCACATTGAACATTGTATGTACCACATGTTATGCATACCTTCTGCCCTGCTCCACACACACATGTGCTCTAAGAGCCGCCACATTGACCACTGCATATAGCACAGGTTATACATACCTACCACAAATCACACAGGTAACAAGCAACCTATATTCCTCACACCTAGTACACAACACAGTACATGAATACACTTATACCACTATGTCGATGATACACACATTGTCCCTTCCTCCGATTGTGCTCAACAAGCATAGCAAAATAGGCACACATACACACACAAACAACCCCTCTGATGCATTTAGAATTAGCACCTGCTGCTTAGAAATAAGCATACCTGAGCCCCTGCCCTATCCTTGCAGACACACCATTAACTTTCGCTCCCCTCTTTGTTCCTCTCATTAGAAATGAGGCAGATATGTCTCCACAGACAGGAATTAATGATCCCAATCTTCTCTGGAAATGAAAAGAAAAACAAACTCCTCCTCTGAGAGAAGATATACTCCTCCTTCTCATCTTACTCCACCAGTTAGTTTCTGTCTTCAGTGGCAGGTCAGTTGAGTGTGGGGCATGGGCTGGAGCATCTTCAGCCATTTCCTATGATCTCTGCAGGGCTTTGCTCATTGTTGAAGTGTTGGTGCAGGCAGTATACCTGTAGTGGTCAGGGGGTCGCCTACACATAAGGTGTGACTAATAGTTATACGAGGACACTGGTTTTTTCCTTCACACGTTCAGTTTCTGGACATTCGCTAGTTTAAGTTGCCTATCAACTAAACTGTTGCAAGAGAAATGGCTCGGTGTCTCTTAGCAACCTCTTATTTACTCTCTGGTTTAGGTGGCCAGGAAATACACCGGTGTTAGCATTTCTCAGGTTTGCAGGATAATTTATCTTGTAAGCTCATCTTGCTCTAACAATCAGAGCATGGACTTTGAAGCATCCGACAGACTAGTATGCCTGACATCCTTAATATGGTTTTACCATAGGTTTTTTGCCTTTCACCTCATATTTGGTTGCTGTATCTTTTTGTTGGCCTTAGTACTTTGACCACTTTACCACTCATAACCAGTGCAAAAGTGCATGTGCTCCCCTAAACATGGTGACATAGGTGGATCCACAATTGGCATATTTAATTTATTTGTAAGTCCTTCATAATGTGATATACCGGGTGTACATTAAACACTACTAGTGGGCCTGCAACACTGATTTTGCCACCATCGTAATGAGACCTGTAAACATGTCTCAGGCGTGACACAACAGAGCCTGTTTGTGCAGTTTCACTGCCACCACAACCTGCCAGTTAAAACCTCTTGCCAAGCCCTTAACCTCCCCTTTTATTAGATATGTCACCCCTAAGGTAGTCCCTCTGTAGCCCATAGGGCAGGTTGCTGTGTAAGTAAAAGGCAGGACATGTACTTTAAGTTTTACATGTCGTGGTAATGAAAAACTCACATATTCGTTTTTCATTGCTGTAATACCTGCTCCTCTTACAGACCAGCATTGGGAATTCCTTAGTATACTTTTAAGCTGTAATTCCTGATCAGAAGGGAGTTACTACATCATGTTTTATGTCATTGGAATGGTAATAATAAATACTCTTCACTGGTAATTCAGATTTATTATTACTACTTTAGAAATGCCACTTTTAGAAAGTGGGCACTCTCTGCCCTTACTGCTCTGTGTGCTTGACAGCCTGTCTTCAATACACATTTGGTTTGTGCAGAGCTGGGTGACGGCTACATTTGTGCATTCCCTCTAGACATCCACAACAAAGGACACTCAACGACATCTGCATTCATCTGCATACTGATGGTTCTTCCCGGGCTGGAAGTGTGAAGGGGAGCTCACACTTACACCTCAATAGGGAAGTGCCTGTCCCCACACAAAGGGCTGATTACCCCTTAGTGATAGTCTGGAGCCAGGGCTGGGATGAAAGGGGGACCTGTGTACTTCAAAGAGATCATTTGAAGTCATCTCCTACATCAAAGGCACTTTTGAGTGTAAGTTCAGGGGCTTTGACCCCCAAAATCAGTACACTACTGGACCTGGAAGAAACTCTGCTGGAATAAAGGCGGCTGGGCTTGAAGGATTGCCCCTCTGTTGTGCCTGACTGTTCTAAGGAACTGCTTCCCGGTGATGATGCGCTGCCCTACTGCCTGCTAACCTCTGCCAAGGATTAAATCCACTAGTGACTCCAAGGGCTTTCTGACTTGCCCCCTGTCCTCCCCAAAGTCTCAGGGACATTGGAGGCCTCGCTACTGCTTCCCAACTACTTTATTACTGCAGAAGATTGCTCCCAAACCCCTTGTGCTCAAGGACTGCACTGGACTGCGCCTGCCATGACTTCCTCAGCAAAGCTTTTTGAATTGTGATTTTTTTGAGGAGAGTGTTCTGCACTCCTCAAAGCCACACTGTACACTTGAGGGGCGGCAAAGATATCACCAGCGCCTGCTCGTGAGTGCCATTACCCCTCCTCTACCCATTTCTGGAGCGACTAGGTCACCTGAGATCTTAGCGACACCATAGTCGCCCCAGCTGCACGCCGCTGAGACGTGTGACTCGCCCAGCAGGTACATCATAGCAGAGGACAGCACTGACGGAGCCCTCACCGCTTCCTCTTAGAAGATATTCCTTGTTGTCAAGTTCAAGCCAAGTGGTCTTGAGGTTCGCACTGCGCTCCTCGCAGCTAAGTACACTCTTGCTTGTTTGGCAAACTATCAGACACGATCATTCTTTGTATTACTGTGCTGCGCTCCACGCAGCAGATTGCATTTACCTTGTTTTGATTGATTGGATCAGACATGAGCGGTCCTAGCATTTCTGTACTTAGCTCCTCGCGGTTGGGGGATACATACTTTCCTGCTGTCTATGACACAACCCCCAGTGGGACCATAATTACCCTGAAAGAAATGCATCAGTTTCTAAAGTTACAGTAATTCATGTTCTTTCCATAAATGCTCCTATATTCTAGAGCACTGTTTTGATCTATTTAAAAGTGAATAACTCATAATCTAGTGATTGGATTTTTGTTGCTTTTATTTTAATGCTATAAATATTCCTTATTTTTCTAAACCTGTGTGAAGTCTTTTTTGTGCTGTTTTTTATTCTGTTACTATGTGTGTGTTGCAAAAATATTTTACACTTTGCCTCTTAAGTTAAGCCTACGTGCCCGGTGCCAAGCTTCCAGAGGGTGAGCATAGGTTCATTTAAAGTGTGTATCTGACTTACCCTGACTAGGATTGTGGGCCCTACTTGGACAGGGTGCATACCTCTGCCAACTAGAGACCCAATTTCTAACGTAGACCAAATGAACCATCCTCTTTTTTCCAGACACAAAAAGGGAGAAAATTTTAAAAAACAAAAAATGTCAGTAATTCCTTCATGTAAAAAACAAATACGGGTGACTGATGAGAGTTCTTCTCTGGGGATATTTTGTGTCTTTGTAGTTTATTTGATGTTTTCGAGTTGCCATCTTGGTATTTATTCTGACAAGAACTGCAGTACAAAAAGCAACGTGCAGAAGGGAGAGGGATGGGGTAACAAGTAATGGGGCACAAGCACCAGAGCAGAGGGATGAATGCAACAAACAGCGGGGCGAGAAGGAGGAAAACAGTAGTACCTCAGTCCAAGCGCAACTAGTGAAAGGACACCTATGAAGATATCAATCAGTACTTGTCTCTCCATCCAAGAGAGAAGCACATGAAACCAAAGTTAAGCCGGGCACAATGACCAATGAGATGCAACAGAATGAGAGTGACGATGAAGCCAACCATGGTAAGTAAATGGTGGATTCAAAGCCCCTTTTTAGGTTTTTTTCATGATTTTGCTGCAACTCACCCCAACACCCTTCCCTGGCCCTACCCTCTTCCCTATCCCTACCCCCACACCTGTGTTTTGGATATTCCAAATACAAGATGCACAGCTCCTACTAGAAGGAAACCATCTCCTGCAGTCACCTTATCCCATCTTCAAAACGTATCTACCACCTAAAACATATAATAGATATATTACATCTTTTCAGTTTTGTCTTCCTGTACCTATGTTCCAGCTTTACATATAGCTTTCTCTCTCTCCATACCTCTGTGCTACCTTAGCGCTTTGTTTCATATTAGCAGTCACTTCCTTCACAGGACTGTAGTAACATTTTAGTTCCTAGGGGAAAGCCCATGTAGGAGCTTGGTTCATAGCGACCCATTTGCTTAATCAATGCTCCAATTAATTTGAAAATCTTGGTTAAATGTCTTTTGAGGATAATAGCAAGAATTGCTTCTCCAAAGCACCATGGACTTTTTACAGGTTAGAACACAACAATACATGTCAGTGTGACCTTTACACTGTTCAGTGAAACCGGTGTTGTCAAGAAAGATATTGTTAGGATCCTTCTTGATGCAGACTAAGCATTTGGCAGGGTTCCTGGCACTACCACTGGTTCTTAATGGGTTTTTGGTCTAGATTTAATGGCATGGTGAAGGTGTTATATGCTACTTAATTTGCTAGTATTTCTGTCATAAGACTGGTTTTGGCACCTGTGCAGATCACCAGGGGTGCTCGTCAGAGATGCCCTGTCTCTCTTGTTTTGTTTGCCATTCACCTGAGGCTTTATTTAAGACAGATCCTTGTAACTAGAGTGATGGACCCGTGGAATTTAATAGGTATCAAATTAAAGCTATCCCTGTAAACTGATAATGTTGAGATTTATTTAACATCAGTAAAGGAAGTATTTTTTACCCATTGAAGAAGAGGGAGTCATATTTGATAATATATCTAGTTATCACTCAGTAAATTCAAAGGCAGGAATCAGTCATGAAAGAAAGAAGAAAAATGTATTAACGTGACCTGGGGACAGTTGACTTGAGAGGCAAAGTCAAGAGTCCAAATTGCGGAACTCCAATACAATCTTTTATCTGCAGACCAAAAAAAGGTGTATCTAGACGTTTCATTAATTATCCAATTAGAGTTCAGCACATGATCATTTCTTGAACATTAGAGTTAAGATTCCAGTCAAGGTTTCATAATATTCATACATGAAGGCCAATGAAATAATGCAGAAAGAAATTACAAGATAATGGCAGTGTTTCAGTATTTGAAATTCCCTCTCGCTGTCTGGGGACCAGGGTACTTCGTCTGGCACCTCCTTTAGAGAAAAATTTGGTATCTGGTGTCTGCTTTAGCCTGCTACTCCCAAGAAAGCCCTCACCTCCTGTGTGTGTTGTCGAGGGGATTGTGTGATGGCAGAAATTCAGTCAGGTAGCAACATCTGTGTCCCCTGGGACAGTTCACATCCCAAATACTGCACTGTTGCTGGGCAAAATTGTAATTTCATAGGAGAAACCTTGTGTCCCTTTCTTGCTAAGTGACATAAAGTGCCACTGTGTCCTGAATGCAGGCGGTTTGTGAAGTTGAGGCCAATAGCAGGTCATCAATGTATTGGACTAAAGTGGATTCGCCAGGTAGGTGTAGGGAAGCCAGATCTGTTTTTAATGCGTTGAAAAAAAATTGATGGTGACTCCGTATACCCCTAGGCTAATCGTTCCCAAGTATACCTTTTCCTGCAAAATTGGAAAGCAAAAAGGTACTGAGAATTCTGATGCAATGGGATAGAGAAGAGAGCAGAGCTCAAATCTAGAACTGTGAAGTGGGTGGCTATTACTTGAATACTGGAAGGTATTTTAGCATGGTTTGGAAATACTGGAAATGATGAGATCAGTATTTTATTTAGTTCATAGAGGTCTTGTGTGAGTCTATGTACAGTGGCCCCATCCGGTCCCGTGGAGGCCGTCTTCACCGGAAGGATAGGTGTATTGCAGGGGCTGTATTGTATTTCTTTTATCACTCCCTGCTGCAAGAGGTCTCGTATTACCAGGGCTATACCTTCTTCTCCATCCTTGGAAATCTTGTATTGTGGAACGCATAGCAGGGGTGCCCCAGGTATAAATTTTATTTTCTCTGGGTGGTAGTCTTGTACCTGCCCCACATAATTTGGCCTGTGTGTACCTCACTTTGTACGGAGTCCTGTAGCTCTAGTGGTATTCCCTGTGGCTCCCCTTGCATGCTACATCTCATAAATGCCTGTAACATCAATCCATTCACCCTGCTCACCAGGAAACCCCCTATAGGTGAACAGTTGGTGGTGCACTGCATCTTGCACAGCAGGCCTCTTCCCAACAGGTTATAGGGGCAGTACCTGCGGAGGACATATTGGTTATCAACAGTGATGGGACCTACCACAAATTTTAAGGGGTGTGTCAAATACTCATCAATAGGTTGCCCTGTCATACTGACTGCCATTATCTGCCTCTGGAATCTCAGACGCCTTCAGCATTGATCTTATTTCTCCTGTATCAACCAAGAAGGGAACAGTTCTGTTTAGTACTGCCCCCTCCACATATGGACCCTACTGGTCCACTGGTATCACTGGAGCTATCAGACAGTCTTTCCCTCTCAGGCACCCCTAGAAGTATGCCTCTGGTGGTGGCGGGTATGGTAGGTAGCCCTCAGTCTCATTATTCCAATGCCACCACTGTTCTCAGCCCCCACTAGCCCTCCCCAAAGAGGATGGTGATGGAAGAGGTTGTGTTGGACCATAACAGGGATGTGTGGTCCACAGTGTGTCAAGTTCTTTTGTATTAGTAGATGCATCAGATATCAGTGTAAGGTAGTGGTGCTTTTCGTGGATGGAAGGACTTTCTCTGGAGACTTCTGTCCCTTGGGCTGTCATTCAGTAATGGACAGGCTGACTTCCAGTGCCCTGGCTTATTACAATGGAAACAAGTCGTCCATGGTGAGAGTTGGGAGGATGCCCTGTTATTTGTTCCTCGACCCCGTCCCCTGACTTCTTCCCCTGCCTCTGTTCTCTGCACATAAACATGATTTACCTGAGAGCCCTGTCATCAACCTAGAGCGTGACAGAGATACTATTTCTTCCTTATATTGTTTGTCATATGCTTGCACAAAGTCCTCCCATGGCACCTTATCCTCTATTGAGTCTGTTAGCAAGGTAAGGCATTTATGGGTGTCTTTCTTGAGGATCCTTTTTCTTTGTGTTGCTGGGGAGTTGTGTGGTGAGGACTGCCTTGCTGAGCGAGACTGCCCCTCCTCTGCCCAGGTGTGGTATTCACATTTGTCAGAGACTCCATTAGCATGTTGCTGTTATGTATCGTGTGGTGAGCATTAATTAATATCTCCCATATGAGTGCACGCATATCCTCTACATCCCAAGTGTGGTCTCAAAAGTCATCTGTAAAATGATGCCTCTATATCATCTTTATGATGAGCTGTATTTTCACTCCCTTTTCCTTACATTCTTTGTGTAGCCCATCACTATTTTCATCTAATTTGCTGGCAGCGTGTGTTGATTCCTGTTCTTCAGACATGCTATGTCTGAAATGCCCTTAAGTGCTTGTTTATTTCTTGCTCATTTACCAGATGTCATGCCAAAGCACAGCATTGTTCCTACTGTACTGGATCAAGCTGACTGTGTTTTGTGCTTGTGTTCCACGGGGATATTTGCTTGTTTTAGTTACCCCCAGTGTGATTACTTGGGTATTCCTCGTCCTGCCCATCAGTATGTCTTCTATTAATGGATCTTTCCCGTCATCTTGTTCCTGTGCATCTGTCACAGGAAGAGAAAGGAAGATCCCAACAACCTTGAGCTATTCTTTCCTCCAATTCTCCTTTTTAACTTGCTCCTGCCTCCTCTGCCAGCAACCCTTCTTCAATTCCAGTAGCTCCTTGTGACCTTATCCTTCACATCACTTGTGGCTTGCAAGTCATGCAACATGCATCCCAACTCCAGAACACCTCCCACTCAAGCAGCCTTGTCTTTTTGCCTGTAAGAACCAATATTTGCCGCAGATAAGACGGCTTAGCCATGTCATAGATTCCTGTCAGGGGGGACTGTGGGTCCGGTCTCTTGGCTGTCAGTGCGTGCCATGTTTCGAGATAAAAACTGTAGTGAGACCTTGGTGTATAGCCACCTGATGTGCAGGAGAATCTTTAGATGGGGCTGGCTGACTAGTATTCTAGTTTAGTATAGTACACTTGCTCAGTGGGTTGCCCATTGTAAATCTAACTCACCTTATAAGTGTGTACATAGACACTTCAGTTATACTTAGCATAGGGAAACAAAAGGGCTCGGTGAACTTATTCCACCACTCATACCCAGGTAAGAAATAGATAAGGGGACTTTACATTCAAAGTACAAGAGTCAAAATTGTAGAACTCGTACACAATCTTTTATCTCTACAAACCACAAAAGGTGTATCTAGGTGTTTCATTCATTATCCAATTAGACTACAGCACATAATCATTTCTCGAACATTACAAATAAGAATCCAGTTAAGGTTTCTTAACATCCATACATGATAGCCAATGAAATAACACAGAAAGAAATGACAAAATAATGGCCTACGTGCACATGACAGTAGATGTCTTAATACATGTTGCTCACGCAAGCATGCAATAGTACATTACGAGTGTTGTTTTCTTAGCAAGCCTTGCATCATAACGCATTCTGAGCATAAAATGAGAGAAAACAATAAACATGGTTCATCAGGGTCCAACAACAGACCTTGCTATCATTGAGTACTACAGGGACGAGCACAACAAAATGGATCCTATATTCAATAGGAAAAAAATGAAATTCCACACATGATGATTGTATCATAAATAAAACTGCATATTTGTGTGTTAAAATAAATACCAATTAAGGGTTGATTGAAGGAATGCACTGCAATGATGCTTAATTTGCTTTGCTTACCTAGTAGCTTGGCTTTTATTATAACATTTTCAAACTTATATTCTTCCTAAATTTATTTTCTCGTTAGATCTGTTGTGTTGCTGGTTCGCAATTAATTTAGCAATTAATCTTTTTAAAGGTAAAACATTGGCTTTGGTAGATTTATCTGGAACTATAAACGTCCAGATCGGAAAGGCCAGTTTATGACACTACCACTTTGCAAATGGGGCTGGTGCTATCAGATTTTGAATTTTAGCTTAAGGCTGCCATCGGAAAGAGGATGGCATTATAATATCTTCTACTAACTAGAAATGATATACTCTCCACTTGCATATCTGTCTGGGCGAAATGCCTCTAGCTGCTTTGTTGGAATCATAGATCCTCATACTACAAAATTGTGAAATTTAAGATAATTTGTGCTGAGCGAGGGATGTTGAAGGCCATACATAAGTCATGGAATCCCTCTGTTGATGTACTATACTATACTTCACTCTGGGTGGGGAAGGATGGAGGACCAGATGTGCAACATATTGGCTTGTAAACAGTCTTAATAAATTGCCAAACTATATTACAATGCCACTCTTTTATCATTCAGTGACCTACAGGAAGAATATGAATTTTCTGTAACAGGTTTATTTAAATCTTTACAGAATATTTGAATTACGAAATATTTGTTAAATAAAACAAACTCCCGTAGTCGTAATTGGAATAAAATCTCAATGATTACTAGTTGGAATGGGTTTAGCACAGGGCCTCTGGAGCAGTATTTTCAGAAACAGTTAGGGCCTGATTTAGATCTTGGCAGGACTACTGATGTCCCGCGGCGACGGGCCCAAGTACTCTGTCAAGTTGATGGAATTCCGACTGCTGTATGTAGATCTGTGGTGTTTCAACCTCCGTCCGCGTTGACAGAGTCTATTCTGTTGCACAAGTGATATCCCTCATCCAACGCGGCAAAGTCCAGTGCTGGCGTATAGCACTCTGTCACCATCTGGACATTGGGATTGCGCTGACCGTATTTAGTTAACACGTTTGTGCTGGTGGTGTACCAGCGGCGGTGCCCCGATGGCGGGAGTACATCACTGGACCCGTTCAGCATTGTATAATGGTTGTGGTTATTGGATGGATGCTAGCAGCACACACCTTATGTATATTGGCCAATTGTGAACACCTGCAAACCACACTATTAAACACACTTCATTTCAGACCGTGATCCTTTGCCATTCCGTTGCAGAACACCATTTTGCTGCTGAATTTGCCACACAGAAGTTAGTTTTTTTCTCCTTCTGTTTATTTTCCTTTCCTTTCACTTTTTTCATATTACATTAACTTTTGGGGTACTGCAAAAGTATTATAGTTACTATGGCAGGGAGGAGGAATCAACGATTTACTAAGGGGGAATTGTCAGTCATGGTGGATGAAAATATTATAGCAGAGCCACAATTGTTTGGCGCCCAAGTACAAAATATAACCATATCTCAGAAAAGGCAAATGTGGACCGGAATAGTTGACAGAGTGAATGATGTAGCAAACAATTTGCCACAGAGGAGGAATATAGGAAAAGGTGGAATGACCTGCAGGGGGGAGTGCACTCACTGCCCTCCAAGCATCACTAGGAGGCCCAGAGGACTGGTGGTGGTTCTCCCAGACTCCCCTCCCCATTACAACTCTTTCCCTGGGAGGAGAAGTTCTTGCAGATTCCACCTCATGAAGGCTTAGCAGGAATCCCTGGTGGAGTGGAGACTGGTAAGTTGAACTTAGCACTGTCTCTCTATTCACAAATGGAGTTTTTGCCCTTAAATTAGCTGTTCAGAATGTTTCAAGACCCTTACATACATACAAACATATATATATTTAAACTTGAGACACCAAAATATCATGTTTATCCAAATTACTAGCATTGTGGCTGTATCTCTCTTTTTAACAATGCTCAAAATGTTTTGCCAGAATGTGTGTTCTCTATCAATCATCCCTTGCATGCGCCTAGATCCTTGCTTTATTTCAATGTATGCTAAAAAACAGGTTCCAAACTCCACCTTTTTGCACATGAAGCAGTACTGCTTGCAACTGTTATTTCACCTATTTACATCATTCACAAATGTGTGTACATGTTATAAATGTGTGTTCATTTTCTCTGTAGGTATTTAAATAGATATGTTTAACTCACAATTTTAACAAATACTGTCAATGGTGTTTACAAATGACTATACTACCATGATTCCCTGTTACACACAAGTGCAATATGAGTTTGCTCAACCTCCCCTTTCTTCCATATATGCACATATGTCATAGTGTTATGCATTTGTCATTCACCATTTCATAATATGTATGAAAATGTAATTTGTTGTGTTGATCTAGTATGTTGTCACCTTCTTTTTACTCCATTGAATTGATGTACGTGCTTTCATAATTCATAGTTTGTTGAATCAAAGATGTTCAATCATGTTCTGTGGCATGCTGAATAAAGGTAGAATTGATACACAATTTACTTTGCAGTGTTCATATGATGACCAATGCTATTAATTCTTTAAGTTGTAGTATAGTATTTTTTTAAGCCTGCTAGGCTTTGGAATGGTTCAGTTCTCAATTCTCCTCACTGCTGTGTTGGGTTGAATGTCCGGTACATGTAATATACACTTTTTAAATAACAATTTTAATTTCAGGACATTTCTTTAACATTATTACTGAAGTTTTCATCTGTTTAAGTTAACCTGCATGTGTAAATTAATGACAATCACACAAAGGCCTAATCGTTCCTTAAATCCAAATTTTCACTTTTAAATTGCTAATTTGTAGCTGAAGATGCATTGGAGGTACAACCCAGATTTTTTATTTCCTGTTATTTGTAATTCATTTTAGGTCCAACACCCAGGGCCAGTAGACCACCATCTACAACTGAGGACACTTCCAAACTAGGATCAAGTCTTCAGTGAAGACACCACTCTTGCAAGTCCGGATGATGTGGAGCAGCCTGATCCATCTGGTCTGTATGGGCAGACCGCTCCAGTGAGTCTCACACAGCCAACACCTACACCTCCCACTCCAGCTGCAACACCTCAGCCAACGCATATCCCCACTTCCTGTGTCCAAAGGAACATCATACCAATCTTGTGCCCTTCAATCCTAGCTGCTGTTGAGCCAACGCCACCACCACCTCCAGTTTTGCTAGGACCCAGTGGGATGGGGCACACTGCCTCGAGGGCACAGAGTGGTGGAGTATGGGTAGTGGGAGGGAAACAATGGGCCAGCGAAGTGAGACCACTGTCACCCAGGCAACCATCAACAGAGACTTGGGAGAACTACAGCAGTCCTAAGGCGTGATGGCCCTGGTCCTTACAGACCCCGGGAGAGGAAGCAGGTGCAGAGGGAGCACAATATAGAGATGCAGAATCACAACTCCAATTTCTGCTCCCTGATTGGCGTGATGTTTGACATTTACCATCATGTGCATGGCTTTTCCTGTACCATCTCCACCTGACTGTGGTTCTTCAAAATCAGGACAAAATACGTGTTGTGTAAAATGGATGACATATTGATGTAAGGACGTCCTGTAGCACACCAATGAAAGTTGGTTGTGACATGGGTCCAGATGCTGCCAGAGTGTATTGGAAAGATTCTCTGGCCACAAAATGAAGTACTGCCATGATTGTCACTATTTGTGTTATTACTGTTGTATTCCTGTTGTGAGGCAGAAGATCAGGCTTCAACTGCTGACATAAATCCAGAATAGTTTTCCTATTCAATCTGTATTGTTTATGATGTCCTTTTCCTCCTTTGTGGCAATGTCTGGCAAAGGTCTGAAGACTTGACAATGTTGTCTCCTACCCCTCCCTGGGTTCATATGTCTGCATTTAAGAAAAAAAAGTATCACTTAAAAAGGTCAGGCAATAGTTTGATAATCAACACACATCTCATATCTTTGTAAGAATATATGTCTTTTTGGGTTATGTTGCAACTTCGAATAACAATTTTATATATGTCTGATATTTTTTATATTAATGTGTAAATAATGCATTTGAAATGTATTACTTACACATTAATTTAAAAAAAATGTTTTTTAAATCCGTCAATGAAAGTATAAAATACACCACATCGTGTTAAACACAGTAACAGTTTACATTTTAATATGTCAAATTTTGAAAAATAATCTGTTGTATACATCTTATATTGGTAAACAAACTAGTCTGCATTTTGAGTGATGGTGATGCACATCAAATTCAAAAATACACATCTTCACTTCCAAAAATGGCGGGTGCCTGACCTTGACGTCAGGACATTGGCTATCCGACGGCCGTTTTGTCGTAGTTGGACTCTCGCTCCTAGACGAGACTGCTGGTTTGAGGATGACAGCACTTTTGTTTGTAGATGACCAAGCCACTCCTACAACAAGTTGCAACTGTCGGCCCAGCCCCCTTCTCCGCCGGCTCACAAGCAGTAGCTCACCAAAAACAGTAAAAGGTGATTTCTGGCAGCCTTTACACATGGACTCAAGAGTGCGACATGTCAGAGGAGTCGTGGTGAAACGGGAGTTACCTTTTTCTCACATTAGCAGTAAGTCTCAGTCACAGACAGGCAATAAAGGAGATGCAGGAAAGTTTTCAATAGGTTTATAAAAAGACTGCAATCTACGATAAAATGTATGAGCTGCAGAGATTAGGATACTGAATGATGCAAGAAGCAGAATGGTAAAGATGAGAGTCATGAATACAAAGACCCCCACTATTTTGCAATAAACATGAAATGTAAAATCCCTAAAACCCTAGCATGCAAAAACTAATCTCTAACCTAATGAGAGCTAGATGTGTCTGTATGTTTTAGCCATGTAATAGTACCACAAATGGGAAAAAGTATATCCAGTGCGTTAGAACTGACAGCCTTAGGGTGGTCACTCCTAACTTTTTGCCTGCCTCCCTCCACTTTTTGGACACTGTTTTTGCTGGTTTTAGGACTCTGTCCACTTTACCACTGCTAACCAGTGCTAAAGTGCATATGCTCTCTCCCTTTAAACATGATGACATTGAATCATACCCAATTGTATTATTTAATTTACTTATAAGTCCCTAGTAAAGTGCACTATATGTGCACAGGGCCTGTAGATTAAATGCTACTAGTGGGCCTGCAGCACTGATTGTGCCACCCACTCATTTAAGTAGCCCCTTAACCATGTCTCAGGCCTGCCATTGCAAGGCCTGTGTATGCAGTTTCACTGCCAATTCGACTTGGCCTTTAAAAGTACTTGCCAAGCCTAAAACTCCCCTTTTTCTACATATAGGTCACCCCTAAGGTAGGCCCTAGGTAACCCATAGGGCAGGGTGCTGTGTAGATAAAAGGCGGGACATGTACCTGTGTAGTTTACATGTCCTGATGGTGTAAAACTTCTAAACTGCTGTGAGGCCTGCTCCTTTCATAGGCTAACATTAGGGCTACCCTCATATACTGTTTGAGTGGTAGCTGCTGATCTGAAAGGAGTAGGAAGGCCATATTTAGTATGGCCAGAATGGTAATACAAAATCCTGCTGACTGGTGAAGTTGGATTTAATATTACTATTTTAGAAATGCCACTTTTAGAAAGTGAGCATTTCTCTGCACTTAAATCCTTCTGTGCTTTACAATCCACGTCTGGCTAGGTTCAGTTGACAGCTCCCTTGTGCATTCACTCAGACAAACCCCAAATACAGGATGCTCAGCCTCACTTGCATACATCGCATATTGAGTAGGTCTTCCTGGGCTGGGAGGATGGAGGGCCTGACACTTACATGTCAAAGGACAGTAGCCTGCCCTCACTCAAAGGACTGCCACACCCCTTACTGGGGCCCTGGCAGACAGGATTGAACTGAAAGGGGACCTTGTGCACTTCTAAGCCACTCTTTGAAGTCTCCTCCACTTCAAAGACACAGTATGGTATTTAAACAGGGCCTCTGCCCCTACCAGCTCAGACACTTCCTGGAGAAGAACCTGAACCAGAATCTGCAACCTGCCAAGAAGAACTGCCTGGCTGCCCAAAGGACTCATCTGACTGCTTTCTGAGAAGGACTGCTGCCTTGCTGTTGCCCTGCTGCCTTGCTGCTCTCTGGCTGTGCTGAGAAGTGCTTTCCAAGGGCTTGGATAGAGCTTGCCTCTTGTTCCATGAAGTCTCAGGACCAAAAAGACTTCATTCCTGCAAAAAGAACTGTGTGGTGGAAATCGACGCACAGCCGACAGAAAGCGACACACAGCCTGCTTCACGGTGAAAAATTCACTGCATGCCAAACCGGAACAACGCAGCCCGACTTCACAAAGAGAAGATCGCAGCACCAGCGTTGCGTATGGAAATTCGATGCACGGCTCACTGGATTGATGCATAGCCGAGCCGGAACGACGCTGCCCGACCTCCTGAGAGGAATCGACGCAGCGCCTACCGTGCAGTACAAATTTCCACACAACGCCCCCGGATCGACGCAGCCCCTGCAACTTCGTCCTGTCAGCGCTGGATTTCAACGCATCATTCTCGGGGCATCTGAAAACACCGCAACCCAAAGAGGATCCAAGACCGAATGCCAGAAATCGACGCAAAGCCTTCCCTGCGTGAAAAATAAACAACGCATCGCCGTCTGCGGCCAGAAAAATTGACACACACCTCTCTGTTTTCCATGCATCTCCTCCTCTGCGGTTCTTCGCAGAGATTTTGAATGCAAACCATGTACCTTGTGCTTGCAAGAGACATTTATTGTTTTTAAAAGACTAAAGACAATTTATATCATTTTTACAGTGATATCTCAACATATACTTATTGCATCTTAATCGTTTTGAACGGCATTTATCCAGATAAATATTATATATTTTTCTAAACATTGTGTGGTGTATTTTTGTGGAGTTCTACTGTGTTATTGCATGACTTATTGCACAAATATGTTACACATTGCCTTCTAAGTTAAGCTACCAGAGGGTGGGCACAGGATAATTTAGATTGTGTGTGACTTACCCAGACTAGAGTGAGGGTCCTTGCTTGGACGGGGGTAACCTGACTGCTAACCAAAGACCCCATTTCTAACACTGTGCTTCAAGTATAAATGACATAGGCTCTCAACAACCCATACAAGTATGCCCCTTTACTACACACACTCGATCATACATCACCAAAAAAACCTACTCTCATTGACACACCTGGTAGCCTACCTTACTGCCCTTAGTCATTGTATGTGTTTAAACCATAGCATCTGCCTCTAGAAAAATTGGCATTACGCCAATGTAGCTGTGTGTGAAGGTGTGTGCTAATAATGTACAAGCTGTTTAGCCTTTAGTAGCTCACAATGATTTGTGCTTCTCACTACAGGAAAGGTCTCTGACCCCTGGCCTAGATGATGTTTGTGGCCTGGATTAGTAACACGAGGGCATTGAAAATGTTGAGGGTACTCATCAGGTCACTACAAATTAGTATTTCCTAAGAAAAATAAAATGTTGGTAAATAATCTGTACTGACTTTTTAAAAATCTTTGAAAGAGATGTTACAAAATTGTGTCACAGCAATACTGACAAACAAAACATCACAAAACTTTTTTTTCTTTCTTTTTTCCTATCCATACAGGCCAAAGCCCATCAGAAGGTGGCTATATGGAAGGTCATTGCCAAGAAGGTGTGGACCTTGTGGGTTTGTCAGCAGTGCAGTGTCCATTGCTGAAAGAGGTGGGAAGACCTACAACACTGGACCAGAAAGTCAGACGAAGTCTAGCTCGGCCAGTCCTCCCAATGTGGGAAGTGCATTTGTTGCACCCTGACCCCTCTAATGGTCTGCATACTTGCGTTGGCCTATCCCGACCTTGATGGTCATTTGAGAGCCCAACAGCAGCATTAAGAATCAACATGTTAAATAACCAATTTTTGTTACAGCACCTAATTTTGCCATCAACATGAAGGCTGATATATGTCCAAAGCAGAAGAAGAGTTCCTTAACGTGCACGTTTTGCCCAAGGTGTTTGATGATGTGTTTTGTAGAATACATTTTGTGGTTTGTGAAAAGATACCACCTGATTTGTGTTCAATACCAAAGGACTGGTTTGAGCAGACACTTACTTGCCTAAACAACAACTATATATCAAGTAGTTTGATGTTGTAAGGGGCAGTAGTACCAAACAGGCCACTGTGTCAGGTGTGATGTTCCTTCACTAATGTGAATGATGTTACATTAGCCCCTTTACATGTGACTTAGCATAAAATGCTATTACTATGCAGTAGATGTTTGAAACGTTACATTGGTAAGTTGGTTTGATACACAAACAAGAGTGAGCATGTGAGCTCAAATGACTAGTAACGTCAGTTTAAATGGCTAAATGTTTTATTCAAAACATGCCAGATGTTTTTTTAAAACATAAAACTATTTCATTCATGTTAAAAGTGACAGCTTTGCATGATGTTTTACTCCTTCACAAATGTGCATGTAAGCAAGTGTTTAGTGTAAAAAATAATTGTGATAGTCATACAATTTGTAGTACAACATAGACAGGGATGTGTACACATTGGTGACAGAGTACCACATGCCGTAACCCATTTTACAATGTCCTTTGTTATATCCAGATGACAAACCAATGTTGGAGAAAAATGTGATACTTAAAGGGACTTTTGCAGATGGAGGTTCCATCACATACATGTTGGAGTATCCCATCTGAAAAATTCAATATCAGGCTCAAATCATTTTGTAAATGTATAAATGCATCAGGGTGTAATCTGTAGCATATTGTGAGCTACATGTGTATTTATTGTGATGTAGTACAATTTTTTTAGTGAAAGCCAGCATATTTTGTGAAACAATTACACAATGGTAAAACAGAGTTCAGATAACTGCAGATATTTAGGAGTCAAATGTGAAAACATTTTTGCTCTGTACTGAAGTGGATTAGAAATGTATCAAGGCCTGTGTATTTACTTATGCTGTATGTGTCATTTGTCAATCCACCACACAATATTATTCTCAATTTCTTCAACAGCATAAGTATCTACATAGTGCAAGATACATTGATAAGCTACTTCAGTACAGAATCCATATAATCTTTTTTACATTTGAAACATACATTTGTTACTTGAAGTAAGCGTTGCCATTGTGAAATGCTCAAACAAATGAAACAGGCCTTCAGTTTATACGAATATTGGTACATCATTGCAGTATTTATTGACATACATTGATTCATGTTATACTTTTTGTGATTGAAAATGATGCAGATTTTTGGCCATGTAAACACGCTGTACAAATGTATTTTTGGATTGCATCCTTTTTGGTGACATACGTTCACTATTCTAAAGAACAAAGCCCACCCATTCAGAAGTGTTAAACAGTTCCTGCAGAAAAACTGAAATGGATGTGAGAGTCAAGGTCAGACAGGATAAGGGAGCTATTGTGGGGGGATTACCAAACTGTGAACAAATGGTTTCTGAAAATGTTCTCTACATGCATGAGATAATGATTATTAAAAAAACAAGGTTTGAGAGCCTTGAAACAGGTGTAATATGAACAATAGGAAAATGTTTAACTGTTGTATCTGTAATTTCAGTATCAATCAATCAATGTTTTATTATCATGATTTGGAACTCCAAAGAGATCCACATGAGTAATGATACAGAGTCATATTAATTCATAATAAAAATGATAAATTTTTCTAAGAAAGGACAGAAACATAGATACATGATAAACTAGTACAGTTTTAAAAAACACAAAAAAATCTAAATATCTGCAAAAACGTTTGAAAAAGTTTTAAAATCCTGTAACAAAATCTTTCATTGGGTGGCTATAACATAAATCTAGGGCCTTTCTATAAGATCTAATATTCAGCCGCAAAAAGAGGGCTTTCAACCATTTTTTCCTTTGTGCGGCTAAAACGGGACAGACAAATAAAATGCGTTGGATATTCTGTAGTCCACTTTAATACAAATCACAGGATTTATTAGAGCCATCCCACTTGGAAATAAGACCTCTCAGGAGTATTCTATTAAGTCTGATCAGAATACAAAATCGCCTTACCCCATGTGATAGATTTCAGGGCAAATAAGTTTGCATCACTTTCATAGTTACGGAATTGGTTAACTTCTCAAGACCTCTTCTATGGCGACATGCATCCAGGTCCATCAAAAAACCTTTGGACCATGTTGCTTCCTTCAGAGTTTTTTTTAGAAATACAAAGGGTATCGAAGGAAAGAGGTCCGAGTCCAGATCTAAGAGCCGAATAGCTTTGATGTAGTTTCTAAAAAACCCTGATTTTTCTCTCAAATTGTTAAAGATTTCATTGTAGGCCAGGTTTCTCACTGAAAATTCCTCGCTATGAATAAGGCTATGCGCCCTTCTTCACAGGCGCAAGGCCTTGCACAAAGATATTCTTAATGAAAATTAAAGTCGTAACGCTGCCCCTGAGGCTGAGTGATTACAGGAGGCCATGCGTCTTTGAATACGGCCTTCTGTCTTGTCAAGAAAATCACATTTATTTATGTCTATACATTCAATCGCATATACGAGAGTAGCTGGAATCTTAACCTGGTAGGCAGACAATAAGTGTAAGAAGTGGCTTTTACCATTTGCATTATAGAAAGCTGCCAAGCCTTGGGCATGTGAGATAGTCTTATTAGTATTATGGCAAATATGCTCTTGCTCATTTATTGAGGCCGAAAAGATCTTACCCAAACACTGGTATGAATCTAGCTGTTCCAACTTGTGTTGACCCAAAACCCACGGGGTATAGAATTTCCTTCTGCTTTTTTTCCCAGAGACGCATACCACCTGAGACTTTGATGAATTGATTCTTAAGTAGTGCTTCTCCGAATAAAAATTTAGTGCGGCCAGGCGTTGATTTAGGCCTTTTGGGGTAAGATCCTACACAACTATGTCATCTGCATATAATAAGCATACGATTGGCGGGCCCCCCACCACAGGGACATAGCCTAAAGTGCTCCTAAGGCTTTTAGGAAGGTCATGAATATAAAGGGAAAAAAGCAATGGGTCAGTAAACAGCCCTGTTTCAGGCCATTTGTTGGTTCAAACTTTTGAAGACAGTCCCTGCTCTCCACCCATTAGGATTTTACACTAGGTCGATGAGTGCAGGGCAATCACCAATCGCAGGAGACAAGGTGGGACCCCTAATTCTTGGAGTTTTTTACACAGTGTTTTCCTATTCACTCTGTCAAATGCTGTGGAATAATTGATAAATGTGGCATACAGTACTCCTCCCCTAGTCTGGACATATTTATCAATTATAGTTTGCATTATAAGGATGTTATCTAAGATATTATGGGCTTTTCTGAAGCCTGCCTGTTCCAATGGAAGAATACCATTTTCCTCAACCCAATCAGTTAGTTGCAGTAAGATGCTTTTTGCAAATATCTTTCCGGTTGCATCTAATAAGGCTATGTGTCTGTAAATTGACAGTACTGTTCTAGCTCCCTTTTTATGTAGAGGAATTATTATACTACCCGTCCAAGATTCCGGGATAGTGCCTTGGTCAAAGCAGGTGCCAAATACTGGATGATGTAATTTTGCCCAAAGCAAAGGCTCCCTTTTAATTAGAGTCCTCAGAACCTTGTTGGGGCCTATTGCTCCTGAAGAGCGGATTGAAGTTATAATCCCATCTATTTCAGCCACAGCAGGAGCACCCATATTATCCATTTCTCCCCCTCCATTTGAAACTATCACCTTTTCTCAGGGTCAGCACGCTGGTTTTCAGCATAAAGGTCTTGAATATACAACTTATAGTCTACCTTCCCTATCGGGGGCAATACGATTTTACAGTTTCTGCACCCCTCTGAGAAGATAGCCCAAAATTTTCTGCGGTTTCTCTTTATGGCTGCTTCCCTCAATGCGATCCACTTATGATCCTCTTCTTTTCCTTGGATCACCAATTTCAGCCGCAAACTTCTTCTCTTAAGTTTTGTTATTTTCTTATTAATTTCCTTAGTCTTGTACTCCAATTGTTGCCTTACTAACTTATTTATTTCTCTGTTCAGGTTCAAGATAGGCAGCTGAGCTTTTCTGATTCCAGTTATACTACGCTCAGGCTGCTTACACGAAGTAATGTAACTTATTAAGTTGGTAAAATGTGTTAAAACGTCTTTCCCCCAAACCTTCATATTTCCTACAATGTTTTCCAGCAATGGCTTAATCAGTATTATTTTAGCTGTCATCCAAGGCATTCTCCTATTTATTTTTAATTTATTCTAAGGTTTACGCCTTTTATAGACCATAGATCTGTGGCCCCTAGCTGCAATTTTAAAGTATGTTTTAAAATTTTGTGGTCACTGTATAGGGTGTCTAATATTACCATATCCTCAACTTTTTGAGTGATGTTGTACGAAGTACAAATATAGGGGGTCATTACAACCCTGGCGGACGGTGTTAAAGTGGCGGTAAGACCGCCAACAGGCTGTCGGTCTTTTTCTGAGTATTATGACCATGGCGGTTACAACCATGGTCATCCGCCGCTTCTCCGTTCCGCCCGCCAGGGTGGTGACGACCGCTGGGCTGGAGACCTGGGTCTCCAGCCCGGCGTCCGTCACAATACCGCTGCCGGTATTTTGACCCGGCTTACCGCCGTGGATTACCAGCGGTAGGAACCGCCATGAAATCCATGGCGGTAAGCACTATCAGTGCCAGGGAATTCCTTTCCTGGCACTGATAGGGGTCTCCCCCACCCCTCACCCCCACCCCGACTCCCTCCCCTACACCCCCCCACGACCCCCCACCACCCCTGCCACCCCCCAAAGGTGGCAGGGCCCCCCTCCCCACCCCGACCCCCGACATTACCTGACACATACACACCCGACACGCACACAGGCACCACCAACACACATGCACGCACACACACCAACATACATGCCAACATCCACACACACAGACACGTACACCCACATTCACACATTCACACACACTTCCATACAGACATACCTACAGACATACACGCACTCATTCCCAAAACACGCAACACCCCGCAAGCATACACGCACTCACACACCCCCTACATACACAGACGCACACCCCCATGCACCCACACAACACACAACACCCCCCCACCCCCCTCCCCTAACGGACGATCAACTTACCTGTTCCGTTGATCCGCCGGGAGGGGACGGGAGCCATGGGGGCAGCTCCGCCGACACCACACCGCCAACAGAACACCGCCGTGCAGAATCACAGGATGTGAATAGTTGGGCTGTGTTCTGTTGGCGTGGCGGTGGAGGTGGAGCAACCTCCACTTCCCCGCCGCCCGCAAGTATGGCTGTTGGCGGCTCTCCGTCGGAAAAACGACGGAGGGCAGCTAACGGTCATGTCGTAGTTTGGACTCTTGCTCTGAGCAAGACTGCTTGTCTCAGGATGACAGTACTTTCGTTTGTAGGTGACTAAGGGGGTGATTCTGGCTGGCGGTGCCCCGCAGGGCATTCTGACCGCGGCGGTTCAGCCACGGTCAGAAGAGGAAAACCGGCGGTCTCCCGCCAGTTTTCCGCTGCCCTTCTGAATCCTCCATGGTGGCGCAGCTCGCTGCGCCGCCATGGGGATTCAGACACCCCATACCGCCATCCTGTTCCTGGCGGTTTGCCCGCCAGGAACAGGATGGTGGTATGGGGTGTCGTGGGGCCCCCGTAAGCGGGCCCCACTTTGAATTTCACTGTCTGCATTGCAGACAGTGAAATTCGCGACGGGTGCAACTGCACCCGTCGCACCTTCCCACTCCGCCGGCTCAATTCTGAGCCGGCGTCCTCGTGGGAAGGGTTTTTGCACTGGGCTGGCGGGCGGCCTTTTGGCGGTCGCCCGCCAGCCCAGTGCAAAAGCCAAAATACCCTCAGCGGTCTTGCGACCGCAGAGCGGTATTTTGGAGGGGGGAAGTCTGGCGGGCGGCCTTCACCGCCCGCCAGACTTAGAATGACCCCCTAAGTCTCTTCCTACAACTATTTGTAACTGTTGTCCAAACCTTACTGGCTTACTAGCAGTACCTCACCAGAAACACAATAGTAAAAGGTGATTTGTAGCAGTCGCTTACGCATGGACTCAAAGTACAATATCTCAGGATTGTCGTGGTTAAACGGAAATTACCCTTTTCCCACAGATTTATTATGTCTCATACAAACAAAGGCTATAACACAGATGCAGTAAAGTTATAATAGTTTTTATTAAACATAACTGCAATTTGTGATAAGTTGCATGAACTGCAATGATTAGGATAATGAATATACCAAGCAACAGTATTGTAAAGAGGAGAGTCATTGTTATAAAGACCCCCACCATTATGCAATATATGAAAGAAATATATGTATATGTAAAAGATGGACTAAGCCCTAATACCCTAAGGAGAGTAGGTCTAACCTCCTACCTAAAAAAGGAAGAGCTGGGTTCGTTAAACCTAATCTGCCAAAGCCGTGTCCATGAGAGGAGCCCCCAACCCTCGTTACCTTGGAATGAGGTCTCTATCTCAGACTCCGTAGGGACACGAAGACTGGGTCAGTGTCAAGATGACTGCAGCATCGGTATCAGCGATGGTGGTGATGCCCTCTGGTCGGAATCCCTCTGATTATCTGTCTAAAAGTGTGTTGTATTTATACAGATCTACAAGGTTCCCTGACATAAGTGTTATTCATAACAATAGATAACAGGCATGCTTGGGACGGCAATTAAATCAACAATCCCTCGAAAGTATAGAGAGGGAAAATCCCTAAGTGTGAATGCCTACTGTATGTTTGTCTTTCGTGCTTGATCTTGATGCCTTGGCGCAGTGACACTGATAATAGAACCCATAACAAGTGGCCTAACTATAAACAAGGCCGCCATTTTAAAGGAAATAAATAATTAAATGGACTAAGCCAGAGCAAGCTAAGTAGGTTAAAAGTCACTGGGTGACGGGGGCACGAGTTTACAAGCCTACGGCTAAGCAAACTCCTGTTAACCCGTTAAAACAAACTAGGATTCACTACAGTCATAATACGCCGAGCGGCAAACCGCCACTAATGGCGGTCTTCCGCACGGCGGTCCCTCGGCGGTCTTGTTAAAAAACCGCTGAGGTTGTAATGACCCCCATAGTCTCTAATGGAGTTATTCTTAATGGACTTATGTGTGAAGGCTGCGGGTGAGTCCGAACTGAAGCGCCCATTCAGGATAATACTGCTGCAGGACCTCAGACCTTTAAAAAACATGAATCCTCTTTTATCTGTCCTAATTCTAGGAGGGAACATGATAGATGGAATATTCAGCGCTTTTTCCCTATCTGGATCACAGAAGGAATGAAGCGTAGAGTTAGAAATTAAAAAATTATAATTAAGTTGACAGAATTTCTTATAGCACAAACTTGTGTAAAAAGTTGTTGTAAAGTATTGTCAATTTCCTTTTCAGGGGGGATATATGCATTTACAATAGTCAGGGGCAGTTTCCAACCCTTCTCCCCCTAACTTGTACTCGTACTATTTGAAAAAAGTTTGTAGTTTCTTGGAAGCTGGCAAATTCCCAGTTATATCTGTGGCTTAAAAGCATGGCTATATCCCCTTTAGCGCTCCCTTTTTTTGCTTAAAACCGTGTAACCTGGGAATGAGAAGTCATTTAAACATCAGGTCTCTTGAATGCAAATCAGGTTGATCTTCATTGAACACAATACATATAATTTACATCGGTCTTTCCCTAGTCCTGAGGCATTCCAAGAGACCAAGGAGAGGTCAGTGCTAGTAACATGACTGTATCAGCTTATCCTTTGGCTTAGATCTATTCAGGGCCCCCGCTAAGCAATTTCAGTTTTCTTGATTGGGACTGGAGCCCTGATCTTTGGGACCTTCCAAAACATTCCCTACCCTTTGACTTTGAAATAGGGAAACTTGCACAATTTCACCTGAGGCGAGAGAATGTTTTCCCCACCCAATTCACAATAGAATTTGTGGAGTCTAAACCATGAATAGTAAGCTGCCCACCAGAGTACAATAACTTCTCCCAGACTGGGATAACATCTATACCCCTGTGTTGGAGTTGGGCACAGTTAACCAAAATTAATTTCACAATAACTTTAAAGGAAATCCGCACCTTCACCTTGCGCCCATCTCTACTGTAGTCAAGAAAGACCCTCACAATATCAGTACTCTCAATTAAATTGAGTTCATCTATTTCCAAAAAGCATGACAGCAGGAAGGAAAGATTCAAGCAAACATTTGAGTCAAATATAGTCAAGAACTCCAAGCAGACCGGTAACTCCATATGCCCAACAAGGGCATTATCCCTTCTGAGTTTTTCTCCCACTTTCTGAGTGCTTAATCTGGGGCAAATCTCCATAGCTATAAGAGTGACAGGATCAGGCGGGATTACGTTGATGGAATCAGATCTGGCACAAGGAATCACTTGTAGATCCGTCTGTCCATGATCTTGCAGCAGTACAACAAAAGACGCCCCCTCAGTCCTGTTCTGAGAGTTCTTGAGTGAGGAGACCTGTTCCAAGATGTCCGTAGACTCCACCTGCTCTTTCTCCTCAAACTTAACCTTCCTTTCTTTTTTTTTTTGAGAGTCGCCGGTTCCTTTTTTTTCTGGGCTTTTTCCCTCTTATTTTGAATATTTTAACAGCCTGTCCCATGTTGTTTTCAATTTGTTCAATCTCCTTTATGTATAGTTGATCTTTGGGAAGAAAGATTGGGAATGGAACTGCTCTGGGATTTAGAGCGTGTTCCTTTTTCTGGACAACATGAGCCTGTGGGGTAATATTGTGAAGTGATTTCGTACTGGAAAAGAGATTATCCAGGGAATATATCTCGTTCTCTTTGGAGGCCAGTATCGCTGGTGTAGTGGCCACTTCATCCAAATGTGGTTTTCCTGCTTGGGTACCCTTATCGGAGTGGGATAACTTGTCACCTGACATTATCAAATCTTCAACAATTGGGAACTGCAGACAAGTACTGTTTGTATTTAGACCCAAACTTTTACATGCCTCTTTTTTAATTGTATTGGTCAACTCATCAGGAGAGTGGCTCATGTTTTGATTTACTAGTAGGAATTTTAGAATAGAAACGAAAATATCTTGAGTGTGGTCAGAATTTTTTATAGATTTTTCGAGAAGTTCCAGAATGGGCGATAACATTATTTTGAGGCCCTTAAAGGATTCAGAAAGGACTAAGGCCCTCATTATGTCATTGGTGGTAAGTCCCGCTTACCGCCATTCTGACTGCCACCAACATACCGCTACCACGGCGGTATACCGCTATCCATATTATGACCCACACATAGCAATCCGTCACTATACAGACACACACACAAGTCTGCCAGCCCAAAGGTCAGTGATAAACTGGCGGTAGCAAAACCCACACCGTTAATCCAACAGAACATTAACGAATCTCCGCGGCGGACATTCAACCGCGGTAAAGCATAGGCGGTACATACCGCTGCGCTCAAAATACACACAATAACAAAACTACACCACATTGAACAATCCAAACTACACACACCTGACACACATACACATACCACACCCACACCACTATAAAACATTACCCACATCCCTTTATGACTCACAGAAATTGCCACTAGAGAGAAATACAGCAAGAGCACCCACACAACAAGAGCCACAGAACACCATCACTCATACACCATCCACACACCTCACAGCACACACCCCACACGCCCTCACACACACCACTCACACTACACCCATGGCACCACAAAGACACCCCAGGTTTTCAGAGAAGCAGCTAAGGGTCATGGTGGAGGAAATCATCAGGGTAGAGCCACAGCTATTCGGATCACAGGTGCAGCAGACATCCATCGTTAGGAAGATGGAGCTATGGCTGAGAATTGTGGGCAGGGTCAACGCCGAAGGACAGCACCCAAAAACAAGGGATGACATCAGGAAGAGGTGGAACGACCTACGGGAGAAGGTGCAATCCGTGGTAGCAAGACACCAGATAGCAGTACAGAGGACTGGCGGTGGACCCCCACCTCCTTCCCCACAACTAACAACATGTGAGGAGCAAGTCTTGGCAATACTGCATCCTGAGGGCCTGGCAGGAGTAACAAGAAGACTGGACTCTAGTAAGTCAACTCTCTATTACTTTTACCCCCCTACCTGCATGCCATCACATATCCCCACCCCTACTCTCACCCCCATGACCCCACCACCTCACATAAACCCCACCATCGCAGCCCATCCATTCCAGTACCCAGCACTGCATGCACCACCAATGCATGGACACCACTCACAGCCCTGCATGGACACCCATCACCACAGCATGCACACTAGAGAGAATCACCTAGCCCACAAAATACCTACTCACACAAGGCAAAGCTCACAGGGCACTCACAACCATAGAGGCCAACACACCCATGCACAAGATGTCACCTGCAGAAACAATAACACTGTATTTACATCCCCACAGGTCCCCCACACAATGTCATTGGAGTGGAGGTGCCAGCAACATCCAGATCCCCCCAGAAGAGGCCCACAGTGATGACAGCAGATCTGCTCGCCTGGATCAAGATGACCAACCTGGCCGATCAGGGACCTCCGGACAGTCGGTTACCCAGGCACAGTCCCATACCACCACAGAGCCTCCCCCCTGAGGAAACACCACCACAGCACCCACCTAGCGGGTCCAAACCTCTGTCCCCAGGACACGTCAATCAGCAGTGTGTCCACCACTACAGGGACCCCAGGCCACCCCACAAACACAGGACGATCAGGGACCTGGGATAGAGGCAGTGGGCACACGGTTCAGGGGACAGAGGCACAGGACAACAGGGAAACTGGGAGGACTGCTGTGCGACAGGGGGAGGACAGGCCCAGGGAACCAACTCTCCACGAGGCACTCAGCAACATCCTGGGAGCATACCACCATTCCCAGGAGACGATGGGCCAGATACTGGCCAAGTTGCAGGAGACCCAGCGGCTGCAGGAGGGACAATACCTGGGGATCAGGGAGGACCTGAGGGACATCCACACCACCCTGGTCACCATTGCAGGGGTGCTGGCAGACATGCCCAACACCATGAGGGTGGCAGTGGCACACCAACGGGCCCCTGACACTAGCCAAACCAATGAACTGCCCTCCACCTCTGCTGCCACTAGTGGACAGGAGGCCCCACCACAGGAACAGCAGGCCACCAGCACCCCACCCCCTTCAGAAGGAGAACCACCCCGCACACGGTCCCTGCGATCCAGGCAGAAGCCAGAGAACATTGCCAAAACCCCGCCAGGAAATAAGACTCTCCTGACTGTCACCCTTGTGTCCCACTCTGTCACTCTGTCCACCTTGAACTGCCATTGCTCCACTTCCTATGCCCCCTTGGATAATGCACCTGTGATACAAATAGACTGAACTTTATCCTGGACTCTCCTCCACCACCCCCCAGCTTATAGCAATAACCCATCCACTTATTAGCACATGAATAAGCATCATTGTAAAAAATACAAGTGTTGAGTCTGTCAAGTGATTGAACTATGTATTTGTTTCACAATCTGTAGACATTGCAATTCAGCTGTACAGTAATGTATACTTAGGTATCACCTGTAGTTTGCTGCAGTCAATACACCAGGAGCCAGAGTGGGGCACACATATCTGTAAATAGACATGTGAAAGGGTACTGTAAGTGGCCATAGTAGTGGGAATATCAGCCTGTCAGTTAAAGTTTACAACACAAAACTGCAATGGTAGTTGAAGTTACAGTGTCTTACCTGTGTGTCACTGGAAGTACTGTCGAATGATTGCTGTTCTGTTGTCCACATCCTCATCCTCTGCTTCATCTTCGTCACTGTCCACAGGCTTCACCTCTGCCGCACACCCATCTCCTGCCTCATCCTACTGCAGAAAAGGCACCTGGTGACGTAAGGCAAGGTTGTGCAACATGCAACATGCCACGATTATCTGCCACACCTTGTTGGGTCAGTAGCATAGGGAACCACCTGTTAGATGAGGCCCTGAAACCTGGCCTTTAGGAGGCAGAAAGTTTGCTCTATAATTCTTCTTGTTCGCCCATGTGCCTCATTGTCACATTCCTCTGCCCTTGTCCTGGCATTCCTCACTGGGGTCAGTAGCCATGAGAGGTTGGGGTAAGCAGAGTCACCTGCAAATACCGAAGGATACCTGTTAGCCAGACACTAACCCATAGGGCCAACCCCATACCCATACACCAACATCCACTGGGTGGGGACCTTGGGCTCACCTATTAGCCACACCTGGTGCCTCTGGAGTTGAGCCATCACATATGGGATGCTGCTATTCCTCAGGATAAAGGCATCATGCACAGACCCAGGATACTTTGCATTCACATGGGAGATGTACTGGTCCGCCATGCACTCTAGCTGCACATTCATAGAGTGAAATCTCTTTCGATTTCTGAACACCTGTTAATTTCTCCAGGGGTGGGGGGACAAAAGCAATATGTGTACCATCTATTGCCTCAATAATGTTGGGGATACGTCTCATCACATAGAAGTCAGCTTTCAGTGTGGCCAAATCCTCCACCTGGGGCAAAACGATGTTGCTGCGCATGTGTTTCATCAGGGCAGACAACACTCTGGTCAGCACGTTTGAGAACATTGGCTGTGACATTTCTGCTGCCAAGCCCACTGTCACTTGGAAGGAGCCAGTGGCCAAGAAATGGAGCACAGATAGGACTTGCACAAGAGGGGGTATCCCAGTGGGGTGACGGATAGCAGAGATCAGGTCTGGCTCCAATTGGGCACATAGCTCTTGGATTTTGGTCCTATCAAGTCTGTAGGTAAGGATAATGTGCCTGTCCTCCATTTTTGCCAAGTCCACCATGGGACTGCACACGGAGGGATGTCTCCATCTCCTATTCATCCTCAGCGGTTGTAATCTAGGGGGCAAAACGATGAGCATCTGGTCAGTTTTCAACATTTCCTAAATGTACAGTGCATTGCATGTTGTGAAAAACAGTATGTTGTTGTTTAGGACAAAAATGTGCCTATGTGTGCTGTGACTCAGTTATGTGGCATGGCCTGCCCACCCCCTGAAATGGCGGCCACCTGTCCTGTGTGGATGGACAGGTGGAAATGAGGTAATGCCACTGACGTTGTGCGCCGTTGCGGGAGGCGGTCGTGTACCGCCGTGCAACTCCTCATTGGTTAACTTTGAGCCCTATGGGTTACAGTAGCCAAAGGTGATGTACTCCGGCGGTGACAGTGCGCACCGCCGCGGACGTGACCGTCATTTTTTATCAGTTCACTCACTTACTACCTGACCTTCAACAGGAGAGGACCTACACTGGAAGTGCTGCTGTGACCTGTGTCTGGAACCGAACATGGCTCGAGTCACTGGGCCCCTGCCTTCACTGCTGCAGAGTTGGAGAGACTGGTGGATGGGGTCCTACCCCAGTACCGATTGCTGTATGGGCCTCCAGACCAACAGGTGAGTACACTGTGAGCACGAGGCATGGGGCATGAATGCATGGAGTGCTGTATGTGAGGGCCTTGTGTAAGTGGGGGTGGTTGAGGGCTGCTGGGCTGCATGCTGCATGTATGGTGGGCAATGTATGTGCGTAAGGGGATGGGAGGGATATAGTGGGCCATTAGTCTAACAGGTCGGACGGTATGACTGATACCCTTTTTCTATGTGTATTTCCTCTGCAGGTGAGCGCCCATCAAAAAAAGGGTATATGGCGTGCCATCGCCAAGGACGTGGGGACCCTGGGGGTCTACGGCAGGCGGGCACCCACTGTCGCAAATGGTGGGAGGCCCTGAGACGCTGGGCACGGAAGACGGCAGAGGCTCAGCTGGGAATGGCCTCCCAACGAGGAAGGGGTGCCCGTCGAACCCAGACCCCCCCTGATGTTCCGCATACTGGCGGTGGCCTAACTGGAGCTGGGTGGGCGCTTGAGGGCATCACAGCAGCCACAAGCCCAATATACTACTTGTGCGTGGTGGGGTGGTCTCTGGGTGGGGGATGTGCACCTGTTGGTGCCCCTAGGCCAGGCTGGACATTTCAGGGTAGGTTCCATGTTGGGCAGGGGCTGATGAACTCCACCTCCAAACAAGCTAGTGGGCATCCACTACTGAGCAGGGTTCTGTGGATCTCAGATATGCTGCAACTGGCATTAGGTATTACTGTCCATAGCCTGGTGACTAGGATTGTGACTGGTAGTGCATTGCTTAGTGCGTAGGGCTGTTCCCTATGTGTTGTGGACACTAAGGGTGGTGTTGTAGCTGCCATTGACCAAGTGTATCCTCTGTCTCTCCCTCCTTTTTGTTTTGTCATCCTGTCCTTCTGTGCATTAGCATAATCTGGTGGAGGACCAGAGACATGGGCGACAGAAGAAGCTGCATCCCACAGGGCCCATGAGGCCGAATATACCGACGGTGAGGGCACCAGTGGGACGGAGGGCGAGGTGAGCACCACGGCAGAGACAGGAGGGGACAGTTCTGACATTGCTACCTCCTCCGATGGAAGCTCCCTAGTGGTGGCGGGCACCTCTGTGGCCACCCCAACTACAGGTACAACCACCACCCCTGTACCAGCACTACCCTCCCAGAAGCCCCTCAGCGAGTTTCCAGTGCCCGCTTACCCAGGAGGGTGGGCATCTCCTTCGACCCAGGCACCTCAGGCCCTGCCCTGAGTAAGGAGGCTATTGACCTCCTGCGATCCATCTCTGTTGAGGAGCCAACCGTAGTGAATGCCATCCAGCGCCTGGCAGGGCATTTGCAACATACAAATGCGTTTCTGGAGGGCATTCACTCTGGTGCGGTGGCCCTACAGAGATCATTCCAGGCTCTGGCCTCCTCCCTGATGGCAGCCATTGTTCCTGTCTCTAGCCTCCCCTCTGCCCAGTCCCATGCCCCTGAACCCTAACCTATCCCATGCACACATTTAGACCAGCATGCACCCAACACAACACACAGGAATGGCTCAGGCAAACACAAGCACCACACATCATCCCACAGGCACTCAAACAAACACCATCCAGATGCTGGCATACCAACATCCACTGCCTCCACTGTGCCCCCTCCTCCTCCTCGTTCCAGTAGCGTCTCCACTTACACCTGCTTGCCCTACATCCACACCCATTGCCTCCATCACAATCATGCCTATCACTACACGCCCCTCACTGGCAGTCACCACCCCCACATTCATGCACACATCCCCTGTGTCCTCTCCCACTGTGTGCCCCTCCTCCCAAAGTACACAAACGCAAGCACTCAGACACCCAACAGCCATCCATCTCACAACAGCATCCAGCCCATGCACCTGCACCTAAACACAGCCGACAGACACCTCCTACAACCACTCCCTCTTCCTCTACTCCCAAAACTTCACCCTCTTCCCGCCCCAGTATCCCTAAGAAGCTTTTCCTCTCCGCCATTGACCTCTTCCCTACCCCTCCCCTGCGTCCTTCACATCAGGCCAGGGTGGGCACCTCAGCCACCCAGTCCAGGACCACTGTAGTTTCGGCAGTTAATGCAGGTGTGAGAGGCTCCAAGGAGACACCCATCAGCACTGGTAGTGTGCCTGCACCAGCTGCCAAGGGGAAGGGCAAGGTTGTACCACTAGCTGCCAAGGGCAAGGAGGCACCACCAGCTTACAAGGGGAAGGGCAAGGAGGCACCACCAGACGGCAAGGGCAAAGGGCCTGCCCCTGCAGCCGCTGGTGCTGTGTCAGAATCTGAGCCCCCAACACCAACCATGGCGCTTCAGGCGTCCAAGGCTGCAGGGGAAGGGCTGGAGCCTCCCCCCACCACTGCCAGCACCGCCACCTGCACCGCCATCAGCACCGCCATCAGCACCGCCATCAGCACCGCCACCTGCACCGCCACCAGCACTACTGCCAGCAGCAGCAGCCCCAGTGGGCAGCCGTCCGAGGCTGCAGGGAAAGGACTGGAGCCTCCCCCACCACTGCCAGCACCGACACCAGCACTACCACCACTGAGCAGCCATCGCCGCCGACAGGCAGTGTGTAGTCATGCCTCCATGGAGTGTAATGCATCCTGCCCACTGCAAATCCTGTGGGTATGACACCCAGGTAAGAGATTGTGACCGTGCACTCCCAAAGATCTGCATCACTGGGCACAAAGCCCTCTCCAGAACCAGTTGGAGGAGGCATCCACTCACCCCCTCCTTGCCAGGATGAAGCACACTGGGCAGAAAGCCCCCTCCAGAACCATTGGAAGAAGGCATCCACTCACCCCCTCCTTGCCAGGATGAAGCACACTGGGCACAAAGCCCCCTCCAGAACCAGTGGAAGAAGGCATCCACTCACCCCCTCTTTGCCAGGATGAAGCTCACTGGGCACAAGGCCCCCTCCAGAACCAGTGGAAGAAGGCATCCATTCGAGAGACTGTGGCTTTACACTCCCCAGGAGCAAGCAGTGGGCAAACCACCCACTTGAGAGACTGTGGCTTTGCACTCCCCAGGACAAAGCAGTGGGCAAACCACCCACTGGGGAGACTGTGGCTTTGCACTCCCCAGGACATCGCACAGGGCATGTTGCCCCTCCAGGACAAGTGGTGTTGTACCATCTTCCGGCTGAGGTGCCCCCCCATTCCCCGTCCCCCTGAGGTACCTGTGTATTTTCAACCTGATACCTCAGCAGTGTTCTCTCCGTGTTGATGCAGGCGTAAGATGGGGCCTAGGCCTATGTGATGTGACCCTGTGGCCCACGGGCATTATGGACTGGGTAGTGTCCCTCCATTTGTATATCTGTAAATACTGTTTTGAATTTTGAGGAAGTATTTCTAGAATTTTATCTTATTACACTCACTTCCTTTTGTCCTTGCATTATTCCTGAGGGTACGGGGTGGATGTGTAATGTTATTGCATCTGTTTGTGTGTATGTTGTTGAGGGTGGAGGTGTTGCGTGTCGCGTGTGTGTGTCACTCTCTTTTTCCTCCCTCCTCCCCTGCATGCTAGGTGTCAGTACTCACCGTGGTGGTCATCGCCGGCATTGGTATTCCTGGTGTAGGAGGAGGTAGACCAGCATGGGGAACACCTGTAGTTCGGGCTCCATGGCGGCGTGGTTCTTCCCTGAGTGTCCAGAGGTGAGTCCTTTGACTTCTGAGATCTGTTTCCTCCATGATTTTGTTGTCGTTGGTACCACCCCAGAAAAGGTGGCGGATAGGCCTGTTGTAATACAGTGGGCAGAACATTGTCTTCCGCATGGCTGTTGGTGGTTACCGCCACGGTGCTTGTTGCTACAGCCGTGGCGGTCGGTGTATTAAAGTGGCTGTTAAAGTGGCTGTCGGCTGTGGTCATATTTCCATTTGTTTTTACCGCCGGGTTGTTGGCGGTATTACCACCACTTTATCACCGACCGCCACGGTTGTAATGAGGGCCTATATGTTGTTCTGGTGGGCACATTAGGTCCGGGGTTTCTTACGGACTTATATCTGAAAGAAAATGGTCCGAAGGAGTACTACTAAATAACTTTAGCATGGGGAAATTGATATTAGATTGTGCTACTATAAGCGTTGTTGGTATAGACAAAGGAACAATTCTGCTGCCGAGCACCTTATCCGGATCTATATCAGGATGGGTAAATTCTATAACTTCAGCCTGATTGGACCCCCTCAAGAGGGGGAAGGCGGTAAAAACCACAGATCCCTCCCTAACAATAGTGCCATCATCCGTCATGGTATTCAAGTCATTACTCTGAACAGGACCTTGAAGAGTATTATTATTGACGCCAAATGTATTTACTGACTTGACCATTATTTTCTCGCAAGGATCCTTTGAAAGAAATGGGAGAATAGAGTTCAAACTTTTTACGTTTGGTTGCTGCACCCCCTTGTTTCTTAGGGGGTTTGATTTTGTTTTTTTGGAGGCCTGACTAAGGAATGACCTACTCCTTCTTGTGCGTTTAGAAGTCATTCTATTTACTCCTGATCTTTTGCTCACTGTCTACTAAAATCTTGGACCCTCTTCCTTCAACAGACCAATTATCCTGTCGAAGGAGTTGTTAACGATCCACCAGGGCCTAGTGGCCTGGCATGAGTCTAGTGTGTTTCTAGCTTCGATTTCCTACTACTCCCTTCTGAATCTCTCTGGGAGTATGGGGACACTCTCCAGCACACTCTCGATCACAAAGGAACTTGGTCCACGAGCAGTCCACAGACCCTAAGTGCCCCTTTTAACACAGTTACAGACAGGCTGAAGTTCAACAAAAGGAGGCGAAGCAGCATAGGACAGGGCAAGGGCAAATCAAGGCCAGGCCAGGCCAGAGGGAGCAAAATGATAAAAGTGGGGCCAGCAGCAAATCACAGTACTTTAGGGCCAGATGTATCATCACGGCCCTTTGCGAGTCGGAAATAGCTGTTTTTAAGAAATCGCTATTTCCGACTCGCAAAGTACCATGTATCACATTTGCGATTCGGTAATAGCGATTTCTTAAAAATCGCAAATGCTATTACCGAATCGCAAATTGCGATACAGGCCCCATTCGCAGCTATGGGCCTGTTGGGCCATATCTGCAAATTTTTTGCATTTCCAAAATTGCGATTTCTGAACTAGAAATCGCAATTTTGAAAATGCAAATGTCCAGGGTGCTGGGGGCCTAAGGCCCCCTCTGCTGCACCCCAAAAATGTTTTGGGGGACATGTAAGGTGCACAAAAGGGCATGTGTGCTTTACATGTTCAATTAAAAAAAGCATTTTAAATGCATTTTTACATTTTGCACCAGGTTACCACCTGGTTTCCTTTCATGGTATTTTGCATGTGCAAAATGCCATTCTGCGAAAAATCGTGATTTGCGATTTTTTGCAGCATCTCCTTGCGATGTGGATTTTGCGAATCGCAAATTGTGACTCGCAAAACCAGGTCGCAACGCAAGAAATCAGAATTTTTGTGATTTCTTATTTGTGGTCTGCGAATGCCTTTCATGCATCGCAGACCACTTTTTTGCACTCGGAAATGGCCGAATTTTGCGATTCGCACCATTTGCGAGTGCAACATTTTTTCATACATCTGGCCCTTAATGTCGAGTGACAGGCCCCCTTCCCGATCACAACTTGACCAACTTTCAACCAGGCCCGCAGCTCTTCACCACCTGCCAGCCTTGTTCCTCTGTTCCTTTATTCCTCTATTCCTCTGTTCCTCTGTGTGGCTGGCTATTAAGTGCTTCTAAGTGCTACTAAGTGCTTCCTCAGTACTCCTCAGCACTCCTCAGAGTTCAGTAGTACAAGCAATTCCTTAATTCTTTGGGGGAAGGCTTTCTTTCCTCTACCCCTTTTCCTGTCATCTTACCCGCGCTGCTCCTAAGGCGGGAGTGTCACTTTCCCCTTCCAGGAGCAAATAGTAGGCTCCTCGTGGCCTGTGCACCCCTCTTTACTTGTGCTCACCTTATCGCGCTGGGGCAAGGAGCAAGCCCCCCGTAGCTGACACCAAGTAGGGTGCAGGCTCCTACGTAGGGAGTAGAAGCACAACAGTGGCAGTAGAGCGATTGAGAGCGGGGAGCTTGCACTGCCCCCCCTGCCCTCTTGGCTCCTGGAACTCCCGAGCCGATTGGCTCGCAACGATCTTTTTCCTTCCGGGGCACGGGCGAGGAGATCAGCAGCTTGCAACAGCCGTCTCGACAGCCTCACTGGCACGGGGGCCTCCTGCCCACGGCAACTGTGGCAACTGCGTCTTCTTTCCTCCTGACGGGACGGGGCAAGACGGCAGGGCAGGAGCCAAACCGAGGGGCGAAAGTGAGGCAGCAAGGGGGGTGAAAGCGAGGCGAGGTGTAATTTCAGCATCATCAGGAGCAGGCACAGGAGACATTTGCCACTTAGGCAGGGGTGCAGCTGACCTCTGTGGTTTGGGTGCTGAGACCACTGACACTGAGGGACCCAGTGGCACAGAGGGTGAGGAGACTGGCAAAGAGGCCACAAGCTCAACTTCATCATCTTCAGAGGCCTCCACAGTAGGCCAGTCCCTAGTGGTGGTGGATCCTACAGCAACTGTTCCACCTGCATCCTTGTCCACCACCCAGATTCCCATCTCCACCCTCCCTCTTGCTCCCCCCAGTTGGTCGAGCCCACCCTCCAAAAGGGGTGGCATCTGTGCTGAGTGAGGAGGCTATTGACCTCCTATGGAACATCTCTGTAGGCCAGACTTCACTCCTAAATGCCACCCAGGGGCTTAGTTGCCATATGCAACAAGTGGTAGCATACCTGGGTGGCATTCACAGTGCTATATCTGGCCTACAGAGGTCATTCCAAGGTTTAGCCTCCTCACTGACTGCAGCCTCCCAACCATTCCAACCAATATAGATTTAGAAATGACTTAAAAAACTTGAAAGTCCTAAATCAGAGTATTTCATTTGGTGGGTAATACAATGATTCCAAAACCTCTCCTGCTGAGAGAATGTTAAAATTCGGATAAAGCGGTTACAGCCATTTGTTTCCTCAAAGTAGCTAAAGAGGGACAAAAAAATAACACATGCTTAAGATCCATAAAAGATGGGTTATCTGTAAAATTCAATACATCCAAATCACTGCCCGGCAGACATGTATTACAATATCACTGCCATGCAATGCTTCGATATATAAAGTACATCAGTCCTAAGAAAATAACTTATATAAAGTGCCTTTGAATCTCAGCCCCTCCGGCTTATCTCACAGTGCAATTCCTATAAAGTGCATCAAATGTGCAAAAGGATAGTTCATTAGGAAAATACATTCTTATTACAACCACAAATGAATAATAACATCAATATAGATTTAAAAATGACTTCAAAAATTAAAAATTCAGATAGAGCGGTTACAGACATTTTTTCCTCAATGTAGCTAACGAGGGACAAACAAATAACAGATGCTTAAAATCCTCCACCCCCAACTGACAGAGATCAGAGATGTTAGAAGATCTATCCCAATTGGAGGTTAAATCTTTTAATGGCAATCTATCTAATCTCAACAAAATATAGAAACGCCTCACCCCATGTGGTAGATTCCAAGATAAATTTGGTTGAGAATGTTTAAAGATTACCAATTTGGTTAATGCCACAAGTCTCCTCTTTTGGCATCAGTACTCGATGTCTAGCAAGAAACCTTTACACAATATAGCCTCTTTTAGGCTCTTTTTAAATATAAGGGGCGATAGAGATAGAATATGGTCAGAATCAAACTCAAGCATTTGCAAAGCAAGGTTATAATTTAGAAAGAACTGGGATTTTTCTCTTAGCGTACCAAAAATGTAATTGTATGCAAAATGTCTTAGGTTAGATTTCAGCACTGTGTACTAGGCAAAAAGCACTCTGGACCATCGCCGCTAAGCCCTGTACACAGGAACTCTTAATACCAAATTCAAGCCTTAAGGCTGCCACAGATGCCAAGTTGTTGCAGGAAACCAAGTGTCCTGAAATCTGCCCTTCTAACTTATTTGAGAACTCCCATTTGGAAATATCTATACATTCTGTTGCATACAAGAGAGTGGCCGGGATTTTCACTTGATATACGGTGAGTGAATGAGTAAAATGGCTCCAGCCAACTGCATTATGAAAGGCCAATAAATCTTGTGCCTGAGAGAGAGCCTTACTGACATTATTACGTATATGATCTTGGTTGCTGAGTGAACAGGATAAGGTTTTCCCGAAGAAGCAGTACGTTTTTACCCGTTCCAGCTTATGTTGACCCAGGGACCAAGAGAAGTTAATTTTTTTACATGATTTTTTCCCTAAGAAAGCATACCACTTGAGTCTTTAATGAATTAATTTTTAAGTGATGCTGCTCAATGTAGTAATTTAGGACAGCCAGGCACCTATTTAGACCTTTTGGGGTGAGGTCAATCACCACTTTATCGGCATACAAAAGACAGGAGATCGGACGCTCTCCGATTTTGGGTGCAAAGCCTGTAGTGCTCCCTAAAGTTGTAGGCATATCAAAGATATAAATTGAAAAAAAGCAGCGGGGCTAGCAGACAACCCTGCTTCAATCCATTTTTTGTGGGGAAATCTGAAGACAGACCCTGTTCATTTAAAAGAACTTTACACCAAGTGGAAGATTACAAGGCTATGATCAAACGTAACAGGTTTGCCGGGACGCCCAACTTAAATAATATCTTCCATCGGATCTTACAATCTGATCTACCCTGTCAAAAGCTGTTGAGAAGTCTATAAATGCAGCATTAACCCCTCGAACCTCTGATCTGCACATATTTTTCATTTAAAATTTGCATTAATAGGATGTTATCTAGAGTATTGTGGTCCTGCTTGTTCCAAAGGAAGGATCGAGATTTCCTCAACCCAGGACGTTAAGTGTGCAAGTATACTTTTAGCAAAAATCTTGCCAGCTGCATCCAGCAGAGCTATTTGACGATAATTTAGAGGTAAAGATCTATCGCCCTTTTTATATAGGGGAACTATGACACTCCCAATCCAAGATGCCAGGACTGTACCTTTTAGGTAGCAGAAATAAAATACTGGGTAGAGGATCCTTGCCCAGAGCAGTGGCTCTTGTTTAATTATTGCCATAGGAACCTCGTCAGGACCCATTGCTCCAGAAGCCTGCATCAACCTTATAAACCCCTCAATCTCAATGACTGAGGGAGGGGGTGTAAATATTGGATTCAGCCTAACTACCTATAATAAGGTCCATTGCACATGGCTCAGTGTGCCGGTTGTTGGCATACAGGGAGAGTATGTACTCTCTCCATTCTTCCTCGGCTATCGGTGGGGCAAGAGAAGATTTACAAGACCCGCAACCTTCAAAGATGATTGTCCAAAATTTGTGGGAATTTTTAGTCACAGCTGCTTCCCTCAGCGCTACCCACCTCTGTTCAGCCTTCTCCTTCCTATGCCTATCTTCATCCACACTCTTTTACTCTTTAATAAGGAGATACTTCTATCCTTTGACTCCCACAAATATTGTAGCCTTACCAATTTATTGATTTCTTTATTCAATATAAAAACAAATAACCTTAATTTCTTTTGTGGAGGCTTAATACACTTTGGCTGATCGCTTTTAATTATATTTCCCATAAATTCAGAAAAGCAGTTTAGCGCGTCCCCACTCTATTAATCAATATGTCTCACAGTCATTTCAAGCAATTCTTTCACAGATAATATTTTTAATGGTGGCCAATGGATTCTACCTGTTTTCCCATTAAAGTTGATATCCTGGCCCTTGAAATTCCATGTCTCTCTTGAGGACAAATAAAGTTTTAGCGTGAGGTCAGTGAACGGGGTATCGACAATTATCATGTCCTCCACCGATTGGCCTATAGCATAGGAGCCCAAAAAATAATCAGTAATGGAACTACTCTGTTGAGATTTATGTCTGAAGGCTTCAGGGGAGTCCGAGTAAAATCGCCAATTTAAAATTATATAACTGAGATCCCTCAGACCTTTTAATAAAATGTACCCCCTTTTATCCGTTCTGATTCTTTGGAGGAAATACAACGGGAGGAATATTGAAAACAGATTCCCTCTCTATATCACAGAAAATGCATAGAGATAGATCAGAAATGTTACAGTTTAAGTCCCCCATTATCAATACCTCTTATATGCTTTCATGTGGATTTGAACAGATGGAGGAAATGTGATTAAACAAATGTAATAAAGTTGTATCATTATCCTTCTCAGGGGGAATGTAAACATTTACCATTAACATAGACATTCTCCTACCATCCATTGTTGGATAGACTCTCACTATCTGATAGAGGTTTAGTGGGACTGAAAAACTATCATACTCCCATTTGTGGTTATTACTTAAAAGCATAGCAATTCCCCCTTTTGCATGCCTTTTCTTAGAGGGCTGTGCCTTTTGACAAAGTACTGTGTACCCAGGACAAGAGAAATGTGCTGCAAGCCTCTTTTGTTTATGGTGCTGTCAACGCGGTTGTACAATCCTGGTGGTGACGGCGGTTCTTCAACAGACTTTCGTCTATGGGACAGCCAACATCTTTATAGAGCGGGCCGACCTCCTAGGTAGCAGGCAGGAAATCTGATGGAAAATCGATGGGGGGAACAATTTTGCTAAGATCTAAATAAAGCCCTAAGAGATGGCCTTCAGATTCTAGCCACTAGATAACGGAATACTTGAATTCTGAGGTTTCAAATGGAGTTTTGTAAATTTGAGCCACAAGCTTTTAGATCTGTGAATTTAAAACTACAGCATTTGAGTTCTACATTAATTGTATTAAACTCCATTAAGACTGATTTGAAGTACCGAAATGATTCTAAATATCCATGATTTGGGTTTGACATAGCACAGTCTGATATTAGTCTGACAAGACATGCCATTATGTTTGTAACTGACGATAACATTCACTGTGCAAATACTGAACTTTTTATACTTGCAATTGTAGCTGCTCAGTAGGTTAAGAACCTGAAAACAACAGCAGGAAGAGCCAAGACCAAGACCTATTAGCTGAAACACTCCTGCCCAAAGGTTGGGAAGAAAATATTCCTGAGACCCATCTTATTGTTTTTTAAGAAAGCATTTCTCACACCGTATTTGTTAGAAACAGGAGAGAAAAACTTAAGCCTTCCATATAAAACCATTGATAAGACACAAAAGTGTTTACGTCAGTAATTGACAACTGCATGGTCCCTATCGATTTTTTTGCCTTTTGCAGGGCCCTTTTTTGCTGGTTTTAGAACACTGGGCACTTACCCCTGCTAACCAGTGCTTTTTTCAGAACTGGCACATTTAACGTACCTATTAGTTTCTAATATATGGTGTAGGAAAAACAAAGAGGGCCTGGAAGTTGAATGGCAATGGTAGATTGCAACAACTATTGTGCCATCCACTGTTAGGGGCAGTGTAAACATGGCTGCAGGTCTTCCTTGTGTAGCCTGACTGTTGCATTGTAAACATCTACTGCAACCTGTCAAAATAAATCCCTTTTAACAGTAAAAGCCTCCCTTTCAAATATTACTAAGTCACCACTATCTCAGCCTTGAGGCCCACAGGGTAGGATACATAATATTTCAAAATGTTACATGCAGAAAGTTAATGTTACTGTGGCTCTACTGTGACAAGGCTCTAAACGTTATTTTCACTGTGACAGGCCAAGCTGTCTTATATAGAAAAACAGAGTACTTATCAAAACACTAATATCTATTTTGGGAATGGGACCTGATAGAAAAATAATGTAACCACTATTTGTAAAAGCTATTAGAAATTCAATTATAACATTGTAATTTTAATAAATAAGGAAAAGTAGCTCCTGGAAAGTTACCCTTTACCTGCCTGAACGATCAGGAGGCTAATTAGCATAAGAGTGTGCCTGCTCTTAGCCTGAACTCCACGTAAAATACAGGATGGGGACCTTTGGGTGTCCTTTTTGACACTATACTGTCATATCCTGCTTGGCTGGCGTGTTAAGACACGTGAGAGAACAGGATGCCAAGACAGCTCTCGTATATTCAGTCTGGCTGCTGAAGGACCCTGTTTTTGTCCTACCAGACTTCTGTCAATAGGTTTGTTGTAAATGCAGAGCTTGCCCCAAACTGGATTTTAGTGTTAAATGTGGGATGACACTAAGATTACCATAGTACACTCCCCACCACAGCACCAACTCTTTGAGCCCAAGTTTAGTGTAGCCAAAGACATTTGCCATCTTGGAAATGCCCTGACAAGTGGCATTTTGGCTTGTTTGCTGTAAGACAAGAAGTAGCAGCTGACATGGGGGTGGTGGGGTGAAGCGGGGGTTACCCCTGGGAACTTTTACCCCATTGTTTCCCTCCTGCACGGGAGTACCTAATGCAAGACATAAATGCGATACCTCCAGACACCCACTTCAGAACACTTTCTGGACCTACAGAAGATCAGAAAAGGACTGTACCTGGTCCTTCTTGTACATAGGGCAAAGAAGTGGATTCTGGGGGGTCAGTTGCTGACCTCTTGTGTGACTATTTTTACTCTTTGTTAAAGTCAGTATAGGATTTTTATTGTTTTGCATTTTGACATTATTATTGTTATGGTACTGCATAATTACTTTACACTCTGCCTTAAGTTATGCATGTCTGCTCTGTGCCATAGCTACCAGGGAGTTGAGCTCAGGTTAATCAACAGTGGCCCACCCCAAATATTAATTGAGTGTCTTACAACAACCCACACAGATAACTAGACATAAATTCTCCTAACCTTTTCCCCACCTAGAATCAGGGTTGACCACCTATCTGGCCAATCCAGCAAAGAATTGAATTGCACCCCTTCTGCAAACTCCCTTGGCCCAACACTGAATTTAACTCTGAAAAAATGAAGGTCCTTCTCACCACCAGTGTCCAAAACCACTATGCCAGAGGCTACCCTAATGAGATATCTCCCCCTGCCATCTGTTGGAAGATGGGCCTGGGCTACTGAGCCATAACGTGGTCACCTGGCTCAAGCACGATTTCCACCTTCCCATGATAGTTCTATGGTGGAGCTGTGAAGGACTAGAAGCAGTCTCAGAAGCATCCATTCCACCTTGACCACCAGTGGTCCACTGCCCAGTTTTGGGATAAAGAATTTGCTATATCCAGTGTAGGAAAGTCCTTTTTTTTTGCCTGATCACCCCCACTCTTTCTGGATAGGTACTGGTGGTTACTGACTCTTGGCTGTGCCCTGGGTACTGCTTACCAGTCCCAGGGCCAGTGCTCTGTGTAAAATGGATATGCAAATTAGGCTAATTATAATTGGCTAAGTTAACCTACCTTTAAGTCCCTAGTATATGGTAGGGCATGTAGGTTTAGGGACCACAGCATAGGTGGTGCACACCTAGGTGCACTGCTGAGGTGCCCAGTGTCATTTTAAAAGCAAGCCTGCCTTGCTGGCTGCTTTTAAATTAAAGTATATGCAAATTCGACTTTGGAATTAAAGGTACTTCCAAAGTCTTAAACTACCTTATTTTTACATATAAGTCACCCCTAAGGTGTGCCCTATGTGTCCCTAGGGCTGGGTGCCATGTAACTATAAGCAGGGACTTTATAAAAATAGATTTATAAGCCCTGGTGAGGTACAAACAGCCACATTCGTTTTTCCCTCATTGAAGTAAATGGCCTTCATAGGCTAGAATGGGCAGACTTTATTTTAAATTTTAAAGTCTCCTTAAATGTTACATACCAAGAATTTGGTATCAAATTGATTGTTGTAATAAATCCCACAACTTCCAGTTGTTGGATTTAATATAACTTGTCCAGGTAAAAAGTTAAGACTTTACCTAAAAAGTTGCCAATTTCAGCTCTGCATTGTTTTTGCTGCTGTGCTCTGATTGGCCAGCCTGCAGCAGCTTCTGCCAGGCTGCCTTGATTAGGTGTGAAGTGGCCAGGCTTCACACAAAGGAATGTGCTTGGGGGAGAGAATCTCCCCTCAGCAGATGGTGAGGCAGGAAGGGGGAGGGCTGCCAAACTGGTCTTCAAAGGCAGAGAAGGACATTTGCAGCACCCAGCAACACCCCCATATCCTGCAACCCCAGACAATTAGGTGCCCCCTTGATTAGATTAGGAGAGGGCAGGAGAGGGGTGTGTTTATGATTTTTAGCCACACCAGTGGGTGGGCTCAGCCAGATGAAACCTCCAAAAATCAGATTCATCCATGTTGGATTTTTAGAGACTGTTGCCTTCTGGGATGGATTTTTGCCACACTTCCCAGGAAGTGGTCATCACAGGGGGACGACCCTGTCCCTGATTGGAGAACCAGGGCCCCCTGCTTTTCACCCAGGAGCAAGGACAAAACTGGCAGACCTGCCCCCACACCTCAGATCCCCACCAAATTTCAAGAAGAAGGAACTACAAGGAGAAGAAGGACTGCCCTGCTGGACCCCTGGCCTGCACCTGGACCCTGCACTCAGAAAGACTGCACCAGCTGCACACTTGGGCTTCACCACAAGAAGGACTTTGCCTGGCTTCAACTGGTTCAAGGAGGGACTCCCTGTTTGCTACAGGTGAAAAATTGCTATCCAGAGTCCCCTGCACCAACTCCTGAAAAAGTGACCAGCTGACCACTGTCCAGTGGCCAAAAAGGAGTTTGCGCCAGGTGCATTCTGGGAGTTGAAGTCCGCACTTCCCAAGGACCATCACAGAACTTCTGGACCCTTGGGGTGAGCTGTGGACCCCAAAAGAACCTTAAAAGAACATCTGGGTGAAGCCCCAGAAGTTTGGAAAAGATTGGAGAATTTTTGAAAAAAAGCTCCATAAAGTGACCGACCCGACGCGGAAATTCTAGCCGGCTTGCCTCAACCGCGACCCGGCCTGACTTCGTGGTTCGTCCCGGTAAAGAAAAACATCCAAAAAAGAGACTAAGTCCGAAGGTAAAAAGTTGACCGGGACCTCCCAGCCATCGTATCCGAGAAGGGCTCCACGGACGTCGGATCAAGATCCAGGTTTACCCCGGTCGAAGGATTTTAATCTCGAAAAAACGACTAAGTCCGAAGGTAAAAATCACCACCGAGGAAACCGACTTCGCGTATCCGGACAAGGGCTCCAGGAGGTCGGATTCAACTGGCAGGTTCGTCCCGGGGAAGAAAAACATCAAAAAAGAGACTAAGTCAGAAGGTAACTTTTTAACCGAGGCCTCCCGCGACTTGTAGCCGAGCAGGGCTCCATCGCGGTCGGCCTGAAAGTTTGACTTTGCCCCGGTCCTGGTGCAACCAGATGACCCGATTGGCGCTTTTTGTTTCTAAGCGCTAGAAAATAATAATACTTTAAAAATTCATATCTCTGGTTCCCCTGAACCGATTTTAATCGTTTTTGTGTCATTTTAAAGATAAAAATATAAGCTATTTTTATAAATTGGTTTTGGATTTTTAAACTGTTTCCTGTGTTTTATTTAATTACTGTTTTGTGATATTTGAATGCTTTACACTTTGTCTCCTAAATTAAGCCTTGACGCTCGTTGCCAAGCTACCAAGGGTTGAGCTGGGATTAATTTACTGAGACCTAACTGTACCTATGTGGAGGTTAGTGGCTTGTTGCTAGGTGTAGGTACCTACCTGCCCTACCAATAACCCATTTTCCAACATAATTGGAAGCAGCGACGGGATCCTGTACTTGTGTTCAATATCACGTTACAGTTTTAGGTAAAACAAATTAAAAATCCTTTAAATTGTCCTAGTGCAAAAATTGTTTTTAATTTTTAATTTGGATTAATTTCAATTATTGAATTTTTGTAATTTTTCTAAATTCTTGTTTCCAATTTTTGCAAAATGTTTTTGTTGACACAAAACTAGGGAACCATGGAGCTTGATCTGGCTAGCCTACCCACACTGACAGAAGTCCAGCTTAGGGGGTTGTGTATTGAAAGAGGGTTGCCTGCAACCACTAATCTCAGGAAGGAAATCCTGATTAAATCCCTGACAGCATGGGCTGAGGCCCAAGAGGTAGAGACAGAGGAAGCTCCAGAGGAGGAAGAAAAAGGGGAAGATGCTAGCTCTAACCTTTCAGGGGAGGGAAGGCATCAGACCCCAAGTGAGGAAGAGGAGGAACGGTCCTCAGTGGATACAGTCACTAGGGGCAGACCCAAAGCTAGTGGTAGGAAGGGGGTCCTTTCAGGAGGAGAGAACCCATCCATCAGAGAAAGAGAGCTGGAAGCCCAGCTAGCCTACATAGCTTTGGAAGCAGATAAGCTTGCCCTAGAAAAGAAAAAGTGGGCAAGCAAAGAAAAAAAAGATGGAGGCAGCGAGAAAGAAACTGAGGTGTCCCTGGGTGGGGGTTTTGCCCCCAGATTACCCAAAGGGGTGGTTCCTGCCTATGTAGAGGGGGATGACATAGATAAGTGGCTGGGGGCCTTTGAGAGGGCCCTCCAGATGAGGAAAGTCAAGCCTCAGTACTGGGGTTCACTCCTTTGGGAGTAAGTTCCCAACTCTGGGAGGGATAGGCTCCTAACCATGAGTGGGGAGGATGCAGACTCATACCCCAGTATGAAGAGTTGCTTGACTAAAAAGTTTGGTCTAACCCCAGAGCAGTATAGGCTTAAGTTTAGGGACCCCCAAAAGACAAGCACCCAGTCCTGGGTGGACTTTGTGGACATTTCAGTAAAAGCACTGGAGGGCTGGATACAGGGCAACAGGGTAAGTACCTTTGAGGGGCTGTACAATTTGATTATGAGGGAGCACCTTCTAACTAATTGTGTCCAAGAGAGGCTCCGCCAGTATCTAGTAGACTCTAGGTTGACCAACCCCAGAGAGCTGGGGGAGGCAGCAGATGACTGGTTAAGAACTAGGGTTAACCAGAAACCCCCAGGGGGTGATCAGAAAAAGGGAGGACATGGTTCTTCTCAGGGGAAGAACCAGGGGAAAGATGACAAAAAACCCAAAGAGTCCTCACAAGAGTCCCCAAAAACTTCTCAGGGAGGGGGAGCCCCGAGCCAATTCACTTTTAAAGGGAAAGGGTATCAGGGAAAGAATTATGATCCTGCTAAAGCAGGAAAGTTTCAGGAGCTTGCTAAGGCCGGCAAGTGTTTTGACTGTCATCAGCCAGGACATAAAAGAGGAGATGCTATCTGCTCCAAGAAGCCCCCCACTGGTGGGCAATCCCAGGGGATTGCTAGTGTAGGGTTGGGGGTGGAAGTTGGCCCAGGGGTGGAATCAGGGTACACTGAGGTCACCTTAGTATCCGTGGGTGGGGTGGACATTGCAACTATGGCCACCTTACCTCCCATCATGGAGAGGTATAGGCAGAGGCCTAAAGTCAATGGGACTGAAGTGGAAGCTCTGAGAGATACAGGAGCCAGTGTGACAATGGTCGCAGAAAAGCTGGTTTCTCCAGAGCAGGTCTTACCTGGTGTCTTCCACCAGGTGACTTATGCAGATACCAGAACCAAACTCCATCCCATGGCTATGGTGAGTCTGGAATGGGGAGGTGTGACTGGCCCTAAAAAAGTAGCTGTAGCTCCTGCCCTCCCAGTAGAGTGTCTACTGGGGAATGGTCTTGAAGCATCTGAGTGGTCAGAAGTGGAAAGAAGGGTCCATGCACAGATGCTGGACCTCCCTGAATGGGTGTGTGCTGTGACCAGGTCACAGGCGGCACAACAGGGGAATGCTGGACACTTGGACCCTGGAACAATGGGCCAAGCCTCCAAGAAAAAGAGAAAAGGCACTGGGTCTGGCTTGCCAGCCCCAACAAGTACAGAGGGTCAGGAAGAATCCAACCCTGAGGGGGAGGATCTGAACTCTGAGGGAGGGACACCTTCCCTGCAAACTCTGCCTGACTTGGCAGAACTGCAAGGGGCAGGTGGGCCCACCAGAGAAGATTTGTGCCAGGGACAAAGAGAGTGTCCCACTCTTGAGGGCCTGAGGCAGACAGCTGCCAGGCAAGAACAAGGGGATACCAGTGGTACCCACAAGGTTTACTGGGAGGATGGAGTTCTCTACACTGAGGCAAGGGCCCTTAAAGAAGGGGCTACTAGGAGAGTAGTGGTCCCCCAAAAGTATAGAGAATTCCTCCTTACCTTAAGCCATGATATCCCCTTAGATGGTCATTTGGGACAGACCAAGACCTGGAGCATGCTGGTCAACCATTTTTATTGGCCCGAAATGTCAGAAAAAGTCAGGGAGTTTTGCAGCTCCTGTGTCACCTGTCAAGCCAGTGGCAAGACAGGGGGCAAGCCAAAGGCTCCCTTGATTCCACTGCCAGTGGTTGGGACTCCCTTTGAGAGGGTGGGGATTGACATTGTTGGTCCCCTAGACCCACCAACTGCTTCAGGTAACAGGTACATTGTGGTGGTAGTGGACCATGCCACCAGGTACCCTGAGGCAATACCCCTCCGGACAGTCACTGCTCCCACAGTGGCTAGGGCCCTACTTGGTGTGTTCACCAGAGTGGGATTCCCAAAGGAGGTGGTCTCAGATAGGGGCACAAACTTTATGTCAGCCTATCTGAAAGCCATGTGGGAGGAGTGTGGTGTTACTTATAAGTTCAGCACACCCTACCATCCACAGACCAATGGTCTGGTGGAAAGATTCAATAAGACCCTGAAGGGCATGATCATGGGTTTGTCTGACAAACTCAGGAGGAGATGGGATGTCCTCCTCCCATGCCTGCTGTTTGCCTACAGGGAGGTGCCACAGAAGGGGGTTGGATTCAGCCCCTTTGAGTTACTGTTTGGGCACCCTGTAAGAGGCCCATTGTGCTTGGTGAGAGAGTCTTGGGAAAAGCCTCTCAAGGAACCCAAGGAGAATGTGCTGGATTATGTACTAGGCCTGCGGTCTCGCATGGCTGAGTATATGAAGAAGGCAAGCAGAAACCTGGAGGCCAGTCAGGAGCTCATGAAGCTCTGGCATAATCAAAAGGCTACCATGCCTGAGTATCACCCAGGACAGCTGGTGTGGGTTTTGGAGCCCATGGCTCCTAGGGCACTACAGGCCAAATGGACTGGGCCCTATCCAATCCTAGAGAAAAAAGGTGAGGTCACCTACTTGGTGGACCTTGGCACCCCCAGGAATCCTCACAGGATCCTACATGTAAACAGGATGAAACCCCACCAGGACAGGGCAGACATGACCATGCTGATGGTCACTGATGAAGGGAAGGAGGAGGAGGGTGAACCTCTGCCAGACCTCCTGTCCTCAAAGGCAAAAGATGGGTCAGTGGAGGGAGTGGTACTCTCTCCCAAATTGACAGATCAGCAACAACAAGACTGTAAGCAAGTCTTGGGACAGTTTGCTAGTCTGTTCTCCCTGACCCCTGGACTCACCAATTGGTGTGTCCATGATGTTGACACTGGTGACAGCTTGCCTGTCAAGAACAAGCTGTACAGGCTGTCTGACCAGGTCAAGGCCAACATCAAAGCTGAAGTGGCTAAGATGTTGGACCTGAAGGTAATTGAGCCCTCTGATAGTCCTTGGTCCAGTCCAGTGGTACTGGTGCCCAAAGCTAATCCCCAAGGTGGGAAGAAAGAATTAAGATTCTGTGTGGACTACAGAGGTCTAAATGCAGTCACTAGGACTGATGCTCACCCCATACCTAGAGCTGATGAGCTCATTGACAGGTTGGGGGCTGCCAAATTCCTGAGCACATTTGAGCTGACCTCAGGATATTGGCAGATTGCCTTAAGTCCAAGAGCTAAGGAGAGGTCAGCATTTTCCACACCAGAGGGCCACTTTCAGTTCAAGGTGATGCCCTTCGGGATGAAAAATGCTCCTGCCACCTTCCAACGGTTGGTGAATAGAGTCCTATCTGGGTTGGAATCTTTTAGTGCAGCTTATCTGGATGATATAGCTGTATTTAGTTCCACCTGGAGGGACCACCTGGTCCACCTGAAGGAAGTGCTTCAGGCCCTGCTTCAAGCAGGCCTGACTATCAAGGCAAGCAAGTGCCAGATAGGGCAAAGTTCTGTTGTGTACCTGGGCCACCTTGTTGGTGGAGGCCATGTACAACCTCTCCAGCCCAAGATCCAGACTATCCTGGATTGGGAGGCTCCAAAAACCCAGACTCAGGTCAGGGCCTTTCTTGGCCTGACTGGGTATTACAGGAGATTTGTTCAAAATTTTGGGACCATAGTGGCCCCTCTAACTGAGCTTACCTCCAAGAAACAGCCCAAGAAGGTCATTTGGACCCCAGAGTGTCAAAAAGCTTTTGACACCCTAAAACAGGCTATGTGTTCAGCACCAGTGTTACTGGCCCCTGACTATAGCAAGGAATTTGTAGTGCAAACAGATGCTTCAGAGGAAGGGATTGGGGCAGTGTTAGCACAAGTTAATGAAGAGGGCCATGATCACCCAGTTGCCTTCATCAGCAGGCGACTACTCCCCAGAGAGAAAAAATGGAGTGCCATTGAGAGGGAGGCCTTTGCTGTGGTTTGGTCCCTGAAGAAGTTGAGGCCTTACTTGTTTGGCACTCACTTCCGTGTACAAACTGACCACAGACCTCTCAGATGGTTGATGCAGATGAGGGGGGAGAACCCAAAACTGTTAAGGTGGTCCATTTCCCTACAGGGGATGGACTTCACAGTGGAGCACAGACCTGGGACTGCTCATGCCAATGCAGATGGCCTTTCCAGGTTTTTCCACTTAGCTGATGAGGACTACCAGGGTGTAGGTTAGTACCCATCACCTTTCATCTGGGGGGGGCAGTGTAGGAAAGTCCTTTTTTTTTGCCTGATCACCCCCACTCTTTCTGGATAGGTACTGGTGGTTACTGACTCTTGGCTGTGCCCTGGGTACTGCTTACCAGTCCCAGGGCCAGTGCTCTGTGTAAAATGGATATGCAAATTAGGCTAATTATAATTGGCTAAGTTAACCTACCTATAAGTCCCTAGTATATGGTAGGGCATGTAGGTTTAGGGACCACAGCATAGGTGATGCACACCTAGGTGCACTGCTGAGGTGCCCAGTGTCATTTTAAAAGCAAGCCTGCCTTGCTGGCTGCTTTTAAATTAAAGTTATATGCAAATTCGACTTTGGAATTAAAGGTACTTCCAAAGTCTTAAACTACCTTATTTTTACATATAAGTCACCCCTAAGGTGTGCCCTATGTGCCCCTAGGGCTGGGTGCCATGTAACTATAAGCAGGGACTTTATAAAAATAGATTTATAAGCCCTGGTGAGGTAAAAACAGCCAAATTCGTTTTTCCCTCATTGAAGTAAATGGCCTTCATAGGCTAGAATGGGCAGACTTTATTTTAAATTTTAAAGTCTCCTTAAATGTTACATACCAAGAATTTGGTATCAAATTGATTGTTGTAATAAATCCCACAACTTCCAGTTGTTGGATTTAATATAACTTGTCCAGGTAAAAAGTTTAGACTTTACCTAAAAAGTTGCCAATTTCAGCTCTGCATTGTTTTTGCTGCTGTGCTCTGATTGGCCAGCCTGCAGCAGCTTCTGCCAGGCTGCCTTGATTAGGTGTGAAGTGGCCAGGCTTCACACAAAGGAATGTGCTTGGGGGAGAGAATCTCCCCTCAGCAGATGGTGAGGCAGGAAGGGGGAGGGCTGCCAAACTGGTCTTCAAAGGCAGAAAAGGACATTTGCAGCACCCAGCAACACCCCCACATCCTGCAACCCCAGACAATTAGGTGCCCCCTTGATTAGATTAGGAGAGGGCAGGAGAGGGGTGTGTTTATGATTTTTAGCCACACCAGTGGGTGGGCTCAGCCAGATGTAACCTCCAAAAATCAGATTCATCCATGTTGGATTTTTAGAGACTGTTGCCTTCTGGGATGGATTTTTGCCACACTTCCCAGGAAGTGGTCATCACAGGGGGACGACCCTGTCCCTGATTGGAGAACCAGGGCCCCCCTGCTTTTCACCCAGGAGCAAGGATAAAACTGGCAGACCTGCCCCCACACCTCAGATCCCCACCAAATTTCAAGAAGAAGGAACTACAAGGAGAAGAAGGACTGCCCTGCTGGACCCCTGGCCTGCACCTGGACCCTGCACTCAGAAAGACTGCACCAGCTGCACACTTGGGCTTCACCACAAGAAGGACTTTGCCTGGCTTCAACTGGTTCAAGGAGGGACTCCCTGTTTGCTACAGGTGAAAAATTGCTATCCAGAGTCCTCTGCACCAACTCCTGAAAAAGTGACCAGCTGACCACTGTCCAGTGGCCAAAAAGGAGTTTGCGCCAGGTGCATTCTGGGAGTTGAAGTCCGCACTTCCCAAGGCCCATCACAGAACTTCTGGACCCTTGGGGTGAGCTGTGGACCCCAAAAGAACCTTAAAAGAACATCTGGGTGAAGCCCCAGAAGTTTGGAAAAGATTGGAGATTTTTTTTTAAAAAGCTCCATAAAGTGACCGACCCGACGCGGAAATTCTAGCCGGCTTGCCTCAACCGCGACCCGGCCTGACTTCGTGGTTCGTCCCGGTAAAGAAAAACATCCAAAAAAGAGACTAAGTCCGAAGGTAAAAAGTTGACCGGGACCTCCCAGCCATCGTATTCGAGAAGGGCTCCACGGACGTCGGATCAAGATCCAGGTTTACCCCGGTCGAAGGATTTTCATCTCGAAAAAACGACTAAGTCCGAAGGTAAAAATCACCACCGAGGAAACCGACTTCGCGTATCCGGACAAGGGCTCCAGGAGGTCGGATTCAACTGGCAGGTTCGTCCCGGGGAAGAAAAACATCAAAAAAGAGACTAAGGCCCTCATTACGACCCTGGCGGTATAGAACCGCCAGGGCCGCGGCACGCGGGAGCACCGCCGACAGGCCGGCGGTGCCCCGCGGGGCATTCTGACCGCGGCGGCTTAGCCGCGGTCAGAGAAGGGAAACCGGCGGTCTCCCGCCGGTTTCCCGCTGCCCCCAAGGAATCCTCCAAGCCGGCGCAGCTTGCTGCGCCGGCTTGGGGATTCCGACTCCCCCTCCCGCCATCCAGTTCCTGGCGGTTCTCCCGCCGGGAACCGGATGGCGGGAGGGGGAGTCGCGGGGCCCCTGGGGGCCCCTGCAGTGCCCATGCCAACGGCATGGGCACTGCAGGGGCCCCCGTAAGAGGGCCCCAAAATGTATTTCACTGTCTGCCTTGCAGACAGTGAAATACGCGACGGGTGCAACAGCACCCGTCGCACCTTCCCACTCCGCCAGCTCTATTACGAGCCGGCATCCTCGTGGGAAGGGAGTTTTTCCCTGGGCTGGCGGGCGGTCTTTTGGAGACCGCCCGCCAGCCCAGGGAAAAACTCATAATACCCTCCGCGGTCTTCTGACCGCGGAGCGGTATTACGGAGGGCGGAATTCTGGCGGGCGGCCTCCGCCGCCCGCCGGAGTCGTAATGAGGGCTTAAGTCAGAAGGTAACTTTTTAACCGAGGCCTCCCGCGACTTGTAGCCGAGCAGGGCTCCATCGCGGTCGGCCTGAAAGTTTGACTTTGCCCCGGTCCTGGTGCAACCAGATGACCTGATTGGCGCTTTTTGTTTCTAAGCGCTAGAAAATAATAATACTTTAAAAATTCATATCTCCGGTTCCCCTGAACCGATTTTAATCGTTTTTGTGTCATTTTAAAGATAAAAATATAAGCTATTTTTATAAATTGGTTTTGGATTTTTAAACTGTTTCCTGTGTTTTATTTAATTACTGTTTTGTGATATTTGAATGCTTTACACTTTGTCTCCTAAGTTAAGCCTTGACGCTCGTTGCCAAGCTACCAAGGGTTGAGCTGGGATTAATTTACTGAGACCTAACTGTACCTATGTGGAGGTTAGTGGCTTGTTGCTAGGTGTAGGTACCTACCTGCCCTACCAATAACCCATTTTCCAACATCCAGAATTTACCTGAGTGTTTGAATGGCTGATGCCAAGGTGTCTACTAGCCTTGTAGCCAAGCATTACTCCACCTTGCCAGAGGCACAGGTGGTTAAATGACCCCAACATATACATCCTATTTAAGACAGGGAAAAGTCCTACGCAATGAATGCTGGCAGTGGATCCACCAAAGTTTTTGATCCTGGGGGTGTGGGGAGCAAAGTGGACACCATCATTTCAAACAAGGCTGCTGGTGATACAATAAAGCTCCAACTCCTAGTCTGTACAAAACTAGTGCTGCGCTGCCACTGGTTAAAGAAATTCTACTTACCAATAGGACTACTAACACCCTCCTTCCATAGCATGCCCCAGAGCAAAGGCCCAATCCAACTCCAGATCCGGGTTGGTAACACTGCAAGGTGTCAGACCATACTGCCATTGGTCCTGGGATCTGGCACTAAATCAAGCCTTGCTATGGATGTTCTCTTTCTGTTTCATATCTCCATCTGTTCTGGCAACCTTGCTTATTCCATACTTCATACTTCAGGCGTAGCTGCAAGGCTGATCAGTATTGTCTTGTGCTTCACAGCTTAGTTTACCAACCGTCTTTCACACAGATGAATCATGCAACCAACTAACCATGCTAGTGATTAAAAAGAAAAACGTGTAAAAACGTGACCAGACAGAAAGTGGGGTAGTGTAACCGACCTTCCAAGCTGAGAAGGAAGTCAATTACTTATAAATTTCTTAATAGCTGGCTGACAGGAAATTGGCATCTGTCCCTTCGACGTCTATCGGATGGCTTGCCTGGCAGACTTGAATTTCACCTTACAATGTACAGAACATGTTTATGAATGTGGACAAACAAACCCCCAACATCTCGACATGTTAGCAAACCCAAAATATTATCCCCTCAAAGCCATACAGAGGTCTCTCAGACTGCATATTTCCTAATGTAATACACGCAAGGAAACAAAAAGGGCTTTAAAGCATTCAACAGAAACCCTTTTTAGCAATAGTACTTAAAAACAAGCATTGCTAAATGCAATAGTTTCACCCATGTGATTAAGAATAAGCTGGCAATCGTTTATAAACACTTGAGTTATAAGGAGTCTATGTGCAAATTAGTTCATAAAAGGTCAACCAGAAAGATCTTTCCCGCAATTTGACTTTGAGTGTTGGTGCAGGGTGAGTTGAGAAGCTATTGCCTCTTGATTGTAGTGTGACAAGCATGCTGGTACACTCTCAACGCTGTGCACCCGCTTAAAGATGTTTGTTATAGACTAATCTCAGCTTCAGACCATAATTTGCAATTTCATAATGGTCAGGAGAAAGAGTTTGCTTCACCTCAGTGATGTTATGTTTAAAAAAAGACCCAAACTTACAGTATTTCACACAACGAAGAACTGCGTGAGAAATAGGAGTGATACTTTGCAAGAATTTTGTGGGGAGTCTGCCGAGGATGTCATCTGCCATCTGTGGCACTTGCTCAAAAAAACGTGATGCATGGATATAAGCCATGGCGCAAACATAAGCCAGCGGTGTTTCTTGTAGGGTTTGTAGCGTCTCATAAATTGCCTATGCACAGAGGCCACAAAAGGACAAGCAGGGTTAGATGTGTACCTTTTCTTAAAGCACACATGTAACACATAACTATTGTATGTGAATAACAGCCTACTGTCTCATTTGCGCCTTGTTTCACACGCCATTAGCCATGCAAGGGCATTATGGTTGACCTGGCTTTGCTTCATAACTTATGGGACTTTGTACAACTTCACCCCAGACACGGCCACTTTGCAAAATTAGCAGAGGATTGGCCCTTTATGACGTGCAGCAGTTGGCTAGTGGATAGAGGTCCGCTTCTAGCTCTAAAACAGCAGTACACTCAAAGTCATTACTGTAAATTCGGCAGCTGTAACTGTAAGTTAGTGCTTTAAAAACAATCATTTCATAGCCCCAGTATTTGCTCTTTCACTGTCAGTGCATGCAGCGAAACCAAGGCAGATGAATACAGTAATATGGCCTCAGGAAACCAATAACAACAATCACACTACGAACAAGCATTGGTAAATGCAGAAAACAGTGCAACAGCCAATAGAAATGGAGGAAATGTATGTGGCAAGCACAGGAACCAATGAAAAGCAAGGAAAGCAAGGGGGCACGATGTAAGCCCCTTTTAAGATTCATATTAAATAGAATAGATTTCATAAGCACAGCGCAAGCACTGTGCAGGCAAAACCTAAAAACACCCTTATCATTTCCTTCTAAGCCATGAGCAGGTTAACAAAGGGAAACATCTTGTACTTGACCCAAAATTTGGAGAAAGAATTGTGCTCACACGGAGAAGAGTCCAAATATCTGTAATAATTAACCTACTCTGGCCTGCAAAACACAACATCCAACCTGTACTTTTCCAACCTGAGTTTGAAGTTTATTCAGGTGGGGAAAAAAGCAACCACACTCTTGTAGGGTGACTCAGGAAAGCAATGTTACTTCACTTATATAAACCCAAAACACATTTATTTTCGACAACATATGGCTGGAAACTTTGGCAAACTGACCTACTTTCAGCACTTACCACACCACAACATTTTTAGCCACTCAATTTAGCCATCAAATTTAGATCTGCGTTTAGTAGGATTCTTATTGCGCATCCCTGATGCGGAACAGACAGCAAGACATACCCGTGACCATGGGAATCAGGTCCGCTAAATTCTTGGTGGAGCCGAGTTCTATGAGCAGTTCTATCGGGAGAGAGGGCAGCCTTTACAATGAAGCCTTTACCACATATATAAGAACCATGCATGTAAGCATTTGTACCTTTATCATTCATGTGTTTACCACACAGGTAGGTATCCTTTTAATAACATTACTATGTTATTTAAATAAAAAATGTTTAGGTGTGGGTATTGGTAAAGGGAGGTAAGGGTAATTGTAGGGTTTGTTGCGAGTAGTGGTAAAGGGAGGTAAGGTTAATTTTAGGGTTTGAGGTGAGTGCTGGTAAAGGGAGGTAAGGGTAAAATGTAGGGCTCGAGGCACTGGTAGGGGTAAAGTGAGGTATGGGTAATTTTAAGATTTAGGGGTGGGTTGTGGTAGTTGGGGGTAGGAGTAAATTAAAATTATTGACGGTTGGGGGGATTTCTCCACCCAAGAAAAGAAAAAAAATAATCATGAATTAATGTATATATAATATATATTCTTGGCATGCATGGATATCACATGCATTGTAAAGATATGCATTCTAAGGTAGAAGGGAGTTGAAAAGCATGTCCCTCGGGATGCCCTTATATTCACAATGTTCCATGGAAAAGACCTTGCATTGAAAGAACTCACCCTAAGTCAAGATCTGTATTTAAGCAACTTATTTATTCACTTTCGGCAGTACCAATCAACCAGTGCTGAATGCTCAAGGTTGCCATAGCGTGCAATTCGAAAGCAGGGACCAAGCCCTAATAAAAATAAGAAAACTGCCATAAACAATATGCATCAGTGTCACTTTATCATAAAACAACAACACAACAATTGGAAACCGTCCCTTACAGTCCTTGGTGAGGTAAAAACTTAGGGCCTAACTACGAGACCGGTGGTCCAAGGACCGCCAGACTCATGGTGAAGGCGGACCTCCGCACTCCAGGCTGTCTGACCGCCAGAGGACCGCCGTCACCACTGGGAAAAAGGTTAAGGTTTCAGACGGGCGGACGGCGGTCAGACTCTTGGTCAGCTATGGCACCGCTGTGCTGATCACGACTCCTGTTTTCGGCAGCCTTTCCTTGGCAGAGGCCCTGCCATGGAAAGGCTGGCGGAAACACAGTGCAGTAGACCCCTGCACTACCCCTGCACTGTCTGTGCCCATGGCATGAGCTGCCCCGCGTCCCCACAATGTGCAGTCTGCTTTGCAGACAGTGCTCATTCTGAGGGTGCTGGTGTGCTATGGTATTGGCGGGAGCCGAGACAAATATTGTATCAATGTTCCCACCTGTCTGACCAGCAGGAACGTCGTAATACAATGTTCCCACTGGTCAGCCTGGTGGGAACATCATAATACAACAGGGGGTGGAAGACAGCTGGTATGATTGCTGCCTCCTCCCCGCGGCTATGAAGGTCCGAGTTTTACGACCGCCAAAAGTTTATGACCATATTTTTTTTATTGCTGTCCTAAAGTGGCCCCCTTTGAGCATTATTACAAATAAATTAGATACTATCCCAAGTGTAAAGGTAAAAAGAACATTTAAGTTATTTCACTGATGTAAATCACATGCATATTTTCCATGTATTCAGGAGTCGACCTTATGAATGAACCACCACTACATTTTAAAACAAGGGTTGTACAATCAATCAAATATGTGTATAGTGCAACTTCTCGCCCATGGAGTCTCAAAGCGCTGGTGAGGGGGTGCTGATCAGTCACAGAGCCAGGTCTTGAGGTCCTTGTTGAACTGATTCAGCGAGGGGGACTGCCTGAGGTGGAGTGGCAGGGTGTTCCAGGTCTGCGCGACAATGCCTTGAATGTTAAAATCCTTAAGTGCTAAAGGCATGAGAGTGAGAGAGAGAGTTCTGAATAGCAGCCTTATATGTCTCTGACCTCAGTCCATGGACGGCGAGTCACTAAAATGCTAGGGTTAGTGGAATTGGCAGCAAACATCTTTTGACATCATTTGACCCTGCCGTTTAAAACTTCATAATAGGTGCTCAATATAATAGAACAGTTATTAACAATTAAAAGTCTAGTTTAGATACCACCTATATTTAATTAGGATATGAGAGAGCGTAGCTTATATAATCTATATTAACATGAAATGTTTATGAATTAAGGTGTGATGCTGGCACATAGAAACTATAATAATAGCAATTATGCTTAGACGTGCGCTTGAATTGTGACCACGATGAGTGGCCACCAATGTATACATAGACTAATAATAATGACCAAAGTGTTTATATTATGTTTAAATAAGTTTACACTAACAATTGCGTTATTAAATCTGTACTGAAAACCTCATAGGCCTTAAGTTAGCATGAGCCGGAGCTTAGCTGCTTGGCTCTCATATTAAATGCGTTTTTCTATTTTCCAGTGTGCTGACTCACAAGGGGCCATGACCCTGTTTATTCTTTTTCTCCAACTTGGAAGATGAATGTTACCATGTTAGATCCGTTCTCACCATCTCCCCTCGTCCACAGACTAAGGGGCTCATTCTGACCGCGGCGGACGGCGGTCGCCGCCCGCCACGCGGTTCCCGCCGAAAGACCGCTCCGCGGTCAAAAGACCGCGGCGGTCATTCTGGCTTTCCCACTGGGCTGGCGGGCGACCGCCAAAAGTCCGCCCGCCAGCCCAGCGGGAAACACCCTTCCCACGAGGACGCCGGCTCAGAATTGAGCCGGCGGAGTGGGAAGGTGCGACGGGTGCAGTTGCACCCGTCGCGAATTTCAGTGTCTGCTAGGCAGACACTGAAATTCTTTTTTGGGCCCTCTTACGGGGGCCCCTGCAGTGCCCATGCCGTTGGCATGGGCACTGCAGGGGCCCCCAGGGGCCCCGCGGCACCCCCTACGGCCTCCTGTTCCCGGCGGGAGAACCGCCAGGAACTGGATGGCGGTAGGGGGTGTCAGAATCCCCATCGCCGCCATGGAGGATTCTCAAGGGCAGCGGAAAGTCGGCAGGACACCGCCGACTTTCCGTTTCTGGCCGCGGCTGAACCGCCGCGGTCAGAATGCCCAGCGGTGCACCGTCAGCCTGTTGGCGGTGCTACCGCCGACCTCCGCCATGGCAGTAATTACCGCCAGGGTCAGAATGACCCCCTAAATGTTAAAAGTAAATTGAAACAATGTAGGTTAATGTAATCTACAAGGTCATTCAAACCGGTGAAGACAATGGAACTGCTGACCAAAAGATATGCAAAGAATTACAGAAGGATGAAATCACACCGGACGTACCACTTCTGAAGACGTCAATTACGAAGACCAATCAAAAACTTGTAAAATAATATGGGGTGAAGAGTTAGATTACCTAATGTGTTTTATGATAGGTTGAAGATAGTGGGGTATAGCAAATGTCCAATAGAATTTTGGGGGAATGTACATCAAAGAAGGGATAAAAACCCATGTCACGGGGAGTCATTTAGGCGGGTTAGGGAATGCTATTGATTTTATCCAGAAACTCTGTCGCTCAGTTTGGTGACTTGGTGGGTTACTTAAAACCATCCTCGCCCTTAGATTGTCCAATTTTACACTTTACCTCCTTATGAGGAAAGTGCCCTTTTGCCCCAGAGCTGAGTTTTGACTGATGGCGATTTGAATGAAGTCCTGAGGACGAAGACTGAACCTGTGCGCTGACCTAAACTTTGGAGGGTAATTATGACAATGCAATTGTAATTTGTCTGTTTGCTTTTCCTTTCTAGGTACCAGCTGCTTGCTTTGACAGAGACGTTAGCTAGATGTTTTCCAAATTGGTGTTCTAAATTGTTTTGCATGAAGCCCAACATGCGAATGCTAATCAGTGGTTAGGACAGGTGTTCATCAAACTGACGCAAATAGACAAACAACCAAGATTATGCTTTGTTGAACTGAGGTGTTATTGACACTGCTAAATTGATTTATGTTCACTCCATGTTATGTTCTGATGCTTGTAATTCTCGCTTTAGTGAAAACTTACCAAAGTTGCCATATCGTGACTATGGTATTATGTTTCTTGGTGTTGAGATTAACGCATTTGCTATTAGACTGTAATTAATAGGGAATAAAACTCATAAAATTCTACTAAACGAGGTGTGGTTATTCATGGCTGAAAGGTCATGGTAGCGTCTTTGAATTGATTAATGACTTTGACTAAAGTGAAATACATTGTTGTGATAAATATTGATGACATTATTGATGTATTGGTTGATATATTGATTAGCTATCTCATCCTAAGGTGTCTCTCAACTGGGTCAAAAGATTCATCGGCCTAAAACGAGTCCTGATGTGTAATAAAATATCATAAAGGGACGCGTTATCAGATGCTTACATTTTACGCCAAGGAAACATTACGCTTTTCCTTTTGTTCGAAGGGTAGGACATAGTATCACAAAGTATAGAGCGACACTAGAAATAAAAATGATTTCTCCTGCAAATGGGCATGATTTAATGGCTCTATGATGTTGGCTTATACTATTTGTCTTACATTGTTAGACCAGTTTAAGTTACGATCACGTGGCACTCACTGTCACTCTACAGAGGTGAACGTTTAGTTCAGCTAATCTTCCACGTACCCAAAATGATGAAAAAGATAAATTGTTTAACACTGCTTTTTTATTTCACATTGTTTATTCATAAGTATGAAACCTGTGCAGGGTTTACTAGTTGTACGGATCTGTGCCCCAGGTTCGACAGCCGGAAGTAAACCGGTCTCCTCAGGGCATTGTTTACCTTCTGCTCTTGGGACTTTTTTGCCTCCTCTGAGGCTAGGGGTCGCAAAGACAGTGTCAGGGACGCAAGGAGATAAAACAGGGGTTGCAGCTACGCCCCGGCGACCCCTAAATGACATCCTTGCCCCAGTCCCCTTCGGGCTCTTATCATAAGTGATTGGTGGCCCTCAAGCCCTTATAACCCGGCTGCTGTGCCTGTGAGAACCTACAGCAGCAAAAGTGTGTAAAACCTACGCACTCTCCTGCACTGCTAGTCATCAATCGATTACCAAGAACACAAAGAGAAGCAGAACCATTGCCTGGCCTTAATGCCTGTAGGCTTGGCAGCGACACGCTATGTACTTTGTGTGAAATCAAGGTACATTCTCGCTTAAAACAAATGCCAGGGTAACGAGACTAAAACACAAGCTTTGGAGCACACCGCATAAACCTCACTGCCAAAGTAGTGCGGGTTAGCAAGTATACTGTTCTTGAACACCACACCCTATGTACTCAAATGTGCAGCTAACCTACAGCTTCCTTTGCGCTTAAACTAGCAAATATTTAATGTTAATTTACCAAGACAGCTGGAGACAGTGTCAACAATACTGTGTGCATTAAGTTAAGGCAGCATTGGCCTTCACTCCTAGAAGAATATACCCCACATCAAACTTCTTTTGTAGTGCAGTACTCCAGCCCGTTGCCCACATACCTGTTGTAATAAGGAAATAACTGGCCTAACTGGCCCAAATATTGACCTTTCAAATAGGGAGATTAGCATTTGTCTTGTTGGTTACGCACAGATCTCGATGGCAGGCACACTAACCAAGTGAGCCACTATATGTTGCTGTACACATCAGGAAAATAGTCAGCCTACCCTAAGGACTACGGGTTAGGCTTTAGAGGTGTGCAATCAGATGGCCAGGGCTGAACTGACACCCAGAGCAGCCCTGGCAAATTTTGGGTGCAGAGTGAGTGAGCCTGCCCACTACAATGGTGCTTGCGGCGGTCTCTCCCCTCCCCAAGAAAATTAGAGGAAAAATGGCAAAAATGGTGCAATCTGGAACACATTTTTCATTATATATTCAATTGTATTCATTTTTGTAGCTTAGTAAAATATGCCCTTACAAGTATACCCGAATACAGTCTTTATTGGGGTTCTTCCATGACTCCCGCACCATCAACCTCTTACAGTGCCTCTCATCTTTCTATAGCCTTTCTCTCACTTGTATTTCCTTAGTTCTACAGTGCCTCTCTTACCAGCTTAGGGTGTTGGAGCACTTCACATCACACTCAGAGAGACAATGAATCATACGAGTGTATAGAAAATGTCGACAAAGGGGATTACAAGGTGTAGGATTCACATGCCATCCATGCTGGTAGGCATTTTTTAATAATGCTTGGTCAGGGGATGAAAAACCTCAGGATTCAGAAAAAAGCACATTGGTTAGGATTTGTCTTTACTAATAATTTATTTCTATCCAAACAAACCCAAAACTAGGATAATCTAAGACTGAGAAAACATAACTTTCTAACCTGTACTCTGCAGTTTACATGCAGCTCTTTGATGTCAGTTCATATCTCACTGTGCTAGATTATGATTGTAATTTATGAACTGCACAGTAGCAGAAGGAGCTCTTTGACAAAGGCAGTAACCCAATGAGCTATACAGAAAATACTGTTCTGTGATCTGCATAGTACATGTTCTTTGCAGCAGGCTTATTAACCCTCTATGCTATCTTAGACGAGTCAAAACTGCCACTGGACAAATCTCCAAACTCTCTCCAGCAGGTGAATTTTATGTCAATCCGGAGGCTCCTATTATGCGTTTCTTTTCTTGCAAACTTTAATAGCAGCAGTCAAGATTATCAAATTACAACTCCCAGAAGGCAAAAGAAATAATGGACAGCCCAATACCAGAACATAATTAGACTACCTTAACAACCTAAATTTATCTATTCCAATTTGCCCTTGCAGAGATAAGAAAGAAATTTACTAAGTATAACTTTAATACCTCTCAGGATTGTACGAATTTATAATAAGTCCTTCTAAGACATTTACTAATATCATTTAACAATGGAATAATACCGAAATTATTTGAATAACCTAAAATATAATAAAAGATCCTCACTTAATACGATATCACAAACACATCACAAGGCAATATATAAAGAGAATATATAAAGAGAAATTTGCTAACCGCTAGAAAGAAGCAGGTTCAAATTGAAAACAATATGGTGTAGTACTTACATTTTAGAATTAACCCAGCCTAAAACAACTAGCACACACCATAAATGAGATCATAAAAACAATTCAAAGTGTAGTTAAAAATAGATTGCTACCCATTAGAAATGTACAAGTTCATAACAATTCTTACATTATAAAATATTCTCTTAATTTATGCAAAAAATATAAAGTGCTAAAAAGATAACTAACAAAAATATTAATACTGTTTCCTAATAGCAATAGCAGATCTAATCAAATGTAATACATAATAACAAATTTGAATTTCTGACAGTTTCTGAAAATATTTAAGAGCTTCCTTATGGTGCATGAGTCTTAATTTACGTAAAAGAGGTAAAATAAAAACATTTCTGGGGATAGCATAAAGAGTGCAAAAGAGAAAAAAGTGAGAAGTACTCTGCTTTGATCTGGCGTCGCAAGGACAAAGTGGTAGATCTTTATGCCAAATACACTGATTAGGGAAGGCCACCTTAAAGTGTATCAAGTTTAATCTAAATAAAGTTAAAAGAGAATATACTCTTGGGCACGAAAACAAAGTCAAATAGGGTTCCATGTTTGAGGCCGTAGCAATCAGAGCATAATGATCAAAAGTTTTCAGTTTCAAAGAACTTTAAAGTCTTAAATTTAAAGTATGCTCAGAATGGCGTGATTCCAGCAGATCCCTTGCATTTGTAGTTAGGGATTGTGGATCTTCAAACATGTTCCTAAGCCCCAACTTTTCAAAGGATATTTGCAAATACGAAAGCCAAGGAATCCTATTTGATTTGGCCAACTGTAAACATTCAATAATACATTCCTGCACAAGACTTGCCTCTGGATTCGTCCAACATCTGATCAACAAAAAGAGAGGGGCAATAGAAACCATATCCTCTAAAAATCGTTGGCCCACCTCCTCGTGGATGATGATGTTTGCTACACACTTAGGTACCATCAATAACCTACGTATAAATTTGTTCTCAACACGTTGGAGAGTAGGTGCTTTAGTGTAGCCCCAAACACCTGCCCCATATAGGGCTGCTGAAACACACTTGGAGTTATAGAGCATTACAATCTGGGATGATTGGAAGGCAATATAATTAACCCCGAAGAGCTTTCGCCATGGATCCAGCGGACTGTTTGCCTTCTGGGCAACGCTAGCTCAGCTTTGACCCATGAAAGAAAGAAAGGTCTTTTACTCAAATTAGACCCAAAGCTAGTGAATCTGGCGACTGTGCTCCCTGATGTTAAAATGGAGGATTTGCTTTTTGGCGATTCGTTCATTAAGGAACTCAGCAAATATCTTTCTACTTTTGCATCTTTGGACAAGGCCCAACAATCCTTGAAGAAAATGTTCTCTCAATGGGTTTTTGCCAGGGCTGGCAGAGGCAGGAACCGCTTTGCAAGCCGTGGTCATTCCAACCAAGGTTCCCGAGCATACCACAACACATCCTATCAGGAATACAAGCCTCAGTTCTACTTGCATAGAGGCAGAGGTTTCCGTGGCAGATGTTACAGGAATTCCATACTCTCTAACCAAACATGTAAGCCTAACTTCTGGCCTTCCTCCAATAGGGGGCCGTCTTTGTTTTTTCCTCCCAAAATGGTTATCAATCACCTCAGATCCTTGGGTTTTAAATGCAGTTCAGGGTTACGTTATCAAACTTTATTCAAACCCCGTTCAGACATGTGTACCTCTACTTCCGTGATTCTCAAATGAAATGTCCGATCTTATCTCCTTGGAAGTTCACTCTTTTCTAGAAAAACAAGCAATTGCTCTGGCTCAACCCGATCCTTCAAGGTTCACCAATTCCATTTCCTTGGTCCCGTAAAAGAACAAAAAGATGCGACCAGTAATCAACCTCCAATATTTCAACCATTTTGTAGTTTATCGACATTTCAGAGTGGAAACAATTCTTCATCTCAGGGATACTCTCCTTCAACGCTATTGGATGGTTCGTTTAGACTTACAAGACGCATACCTTGTTGTTCCAATTTATCCAGATTCCAGGAAATATCTACAATTTCAATGGTTAGAACTCCAATATCACTTTTCCTCGCTGCCCTTCGGTCTCTCGTCAGCCCTGTGGTGCTTCACCAAGTTAATGAAACCAGTGGTAGCTTTCCTTGGAGCTCAAGGGGTGAGACTTACCATTTATCTGGACGACATTCTTTTAATGAATCTCCTTAAACTCTCCTTTCTCATTTGACACTGAAATGCTCTCTCTTGTCCTGTCTAGGTTTTATCCTTAACAAAGAAATATCCTGTCTCTCTCCCTCGCAAGTAATTGAATTCTTAGGTTTCCAAATAAACCCAGTTTCTGTCACCCTTCTTCTTCCTTCGGCAAAGGTACAATCAATAGAATCAGAAATACTTCAGATCTTATGTAACTCCTTAATTTCTCTCAGATCTCTAGCTCGAGAAGTAGGTCTTATCTCTTCTTCTATCCAAGCAATATTCCCAGGTCCTCTTCACTATTGAGCATTATAAAGTCTTTTAAGAAAGAGACATTTAAGAAAAGGCCTTTTATATTCAGATGTCAATCCTCTAGATCTAGATTCCCGTATGGAACTCCAGTGGTGGATAGACCATTTAGATATCTGGAACACAAAACTATATTTGCTTCAGCCCCAGATCTTGTATTATAATCAGATGCAAGCCGCACAGGTTGGGAGGTCCGATGTGGCTCAATATCGACTGGAGGTACATGGTCTTTAGAGGAGCCCAGATTGCATATAAATTGTTTAGAGATGCTTGCAAGCTCTTTGCAATCAGAAGCCTTGCAAAAAACAGGGCTCGCTGTGCTATCCTTCCCAGGATGGACAACATTTCAGCAGTACGCTACATAAATCATCTAGGAGGGACAAAATCCAAACCCTTAGCGGAACTGGCAAAGGGCTTTTGGGAATTTTGCCTTTCAAACCAAATTTCGGGTCATGCAGAGTATCTTCCAGGAGCTCTCAACTCCATAGCAGACTGGCACGCACGCTATATTTGCGACTCGAGCGACTGGAAACTTCATCCTTTGGTCTTTCAGTCAATTCAGGACAAGTGGGGGCCATTAATAATAGATTTATTTGCCTTCCGCCTCCATTCTTAGGCCCGTATTTATACTTTTTTTAGCGCCGCATTTGCACCGCTTTATGACGCAACACGGCGCAAACCTACAAAATACAATGGTATTTTGCAAGTTTGCGCCGTTTTTGCATCAAAAAACGACGCAAATGCGGCGCAAAAAAAGTATAAATACGGGCCTTAGCTTCTTCAATTCTACAGCTGGCGCCCAGATCCGTTGGCCTTGGCCTCAGATGCCTTCTTACAAGATTGGTCAATGTCTCTGAATTATGCTTTTCCCCCTTTCCTCATGATCAACAGGGTTCTTGCACAAACAAGACGTCAACAGGCCACTCTAGTTCTAGTAGCTCCATTCTGGCAATCCCAGATACGGTTTCCTACTCTTTTGGAACTATCAATAGACTTTCCCATACTTCTTCCTTCGTTTTCTAACCTCTTGTTAGACCCTCTGAATCAGCCTCACAATCTCATCCTAGACAACCTTCTGACACTTTCCGCTTGGAAGTTTCGGAAATTCCCAACCTTTCCCTTTCATTTCGCAGGAGGCTTCAGAATTCATCAGACAATCCTGGGCTTCAAGAACTAGAAAGGCTTACAAATCAGCTTGGTCTTTATGGCACAGCTGGTGCTTGGGAAAAGACATTGATTCCCTTTCAGCAGATGTAACATTCATTATTAATTTCCTATCAGCAGAAGCTAGCAAAGGTAAATCATATCGCACCATCAATCTTTACAGATCAGCTATATCATCCAACCATGCTTATGTTAACGGGAAACCAGTTGGAGAACACCCAATAGTTTGTCGACTTTTGAAGGAAGTAAAATTCTGTAATCCTCCACTTATGGGATGTGAATGTTGTTTTCAACCTGTTTTTGTCATGGCCGAACAATGCTATGCTTTCTCTGAAAATGTTATCTGCTAAATTGACTATGTTGTTATATCTCAGTTCTATTAAACTTCTTTTTGATGTTAAAGCTCTTGACATTTCTTCTCATCAGTTTACACCTTCAGGTGTGTTGTTCACAGTGGTTCGACGAACCAAAACAAACCTAACATCAGTCTTTTATCCTTATTTTCCTGATCATCCTAAGCTATGTGTTGGACAATGTTTGAAGATTTATGAACAGAAGACTGCAGATCTAAGAACATCCTCGGTCTCCCAACTTCCTATCTCCTTCAGGAAACCCTATAATCCTGTATCTTCTCCTACTCTTGCTTGTTGGGTCAACTGGATCATGTCGCTGGTGGGTATTACACTTCCTCTTTTGGGGCCCATGCTTCTAGATGAGAAGTGGCACCCAAAGCCTTTTAAGTGGGCTCTCGCTTGGAGGACATTCTTAGATCTGCAGATTGGTCTAATGACAATGTTTTCAAAGTTTTTTATTGTAAACCTGTTGCTAATGTTTCCATGAATGTGAATAATATGCTTTGAACAAGCATAATAGGAGCCTCCAGTCTTAACATAAAATGTAGATTTTCCTAGTATTTATGACAGAAAGTCTTAATTTTATTAAAGACACAGAGGTGAGTATTATCCCACCGCACTGTTTAACTATTGTTTTTCTCCTACCCTCACAGCGACCAAGACTTCTAGTCAACCTTCTTCGGAATTCTTCACAGCAACATTTGAAGTCTCTCTTCTTGGATTCTAGGATTCTACTTCATCAAGAATTATTGGGAATAATGCCAATCCTGTTTCTCAGGAACTTTTCCCATATGCTGGAATTTTGAACTTTTGTTCTGAACTTTTATCCTTCCTTATGGCTATACTCATTTTATTTTCCATTTTCCCTCTATTTCGTTCTGATTGACTTCTTGAGTAAGAAAAGAGGGCTGTTCACAGTCAACTGACGTCATAATGCTGTGTATGTTATACTGATTGGTTACTGTATAGGTACTACGCTTCTCTTCCCATTGGCTTATTTCTTTTGCCTTCTGGGAGTTGTAGTTTGTTAATCTTGACTGCTGCTATTAAAGTTTACAAGAAAAGCAACACATGATACTCGCCTCCGTGTCTTTAATAAAATTAAGACTTTCCGTCATAAATGCTAGGAAAATCTACATTAATCACCAGAGTTATTGTGGCACTTTAATTGTTGCCTAAAAACTGTTGGCTATGCAAGGAAGTGCTTTTAAAACTGCTGCACTGCTACAAAACCGGCACCCAGTAACAAAAGTGACCCCCCACCCTTCCAGCCTCCCGGGTAAATGCCTGATGCCCAGTATGGCCAGTCCGTCCTTGCAAATGACCTGGTTGTCAAGAAATCCCCAGAGGACAACAACAAAGTATTCTGTCAAAATGTACCTCCAACCTATTTAATTGGACCTTGAAACTCTGCAAACAAAAGAACCTATGACAAGAGGAGGCATTTGAAGGCCATCCAGGTATTGTCGAGCATTGGCAAAGCCAAAAGTTCTCGCCTATGGGACAGCTATTAGCTTTGTCAATGTGTTTTAGTCATGTTATGTTGTGTGCAGCCTGACGGAAAGTAAAAAAACAAATGCTCGGACATGGCAAGCGCTGACTGCGTCATACAGTTTTTTAGGTTTCGCTTGCACAGCACTTGTGAAATCTCTAGTATTCAATATGTATCTTAAAAGGGGCTGACATTCCGCCCTTGGTTTTAATTGGTTCCTGAAGGTGGCACTTACTTTCCCCTAGTTACTGCATACCATTTGCTGCATTTGCCAATGCTTGTTCCTTGTTTCGTCTTATCAGTGTCCCGCGAATCAAGTACTGTTTTCATCCGCTGTTGGGGAACGCTTTTATTTTATGTTTTGCCTGCACAACACTTACGCTACGTTTACAATTTTTAATGCATGCATCATATCAATTCTTAATCTGAAACTCTCCCGCTTTTCCCTCCAAGGCTCCAGTGTATAGAATCTCTACGCACTGGTGCACAACCTTCGCCTTCTTCCAGACCAAACTGGAGGTAATCATTCTCTCTGTCTCCATAACAACAATACATCTCCAATCGCACCACGTGACCCAAAGGCATGCCCGAGTTAATTAGGTGACCAGGCAGCTGTACTGGCTGCGAGCAGTCAGCAGTCTATTTTTAACAAAGGTGAGTGAAAAGTACACCTCCTCCCACCCCCTTTACCAGCATAAACACTCTTCTTTGGGAAAAAGGCTGCTTTGCCTTTTCTTTCACCCACGGCTTTTGCCAGGGTTAGGTAAAGAACATTATGAATTATGTTTCTAGTCACAAATCACTTGGATTCCTTGTTTTACAAGAGTGTAACATAAATATTTTCCCACACCTTATTACATGATTAAATGAAATGTTCTACAAACTGCACTGGAAAACAAATATAGAACAGCAATATATGTTTCAAGCTGCTTTAACCTACCATGGGAAAAACATAAAAATGTTGTGTGAACATTATGTATTTTACTCACAAACCATCTTTTTACCTATGTTCTCAGTCAGTCGATAATCCAAGAAAATTATTTTTCATTCATAAACCAATCAGACTAATTGAAAGGCTATTTGGGTGTGAAAGAGTTTCCGGTATTTTTGACTTGCCTTGCAATTTTAATTCACAGAAACAAGTTAATTTCCCAGCAGGAGAAAACATTACAGGCCCTAAGATTATGGCTTTAGCAGGGTTGACATGTAATGCAAAACTCAACTGTTTAGAAGTGAACATTTCTGGATCTTGGAGGAGTGTGCACATATAAACAAAGAAACTTTCAGAATGAGTCCCTAATGCCTTTTGCCGCTGAAATACAGGGTAGGAATATTCTATAGATTATATTCTCACATCTGTGCATTGCAGACGAACTCACTGTTTCACATATTTTTCTGCCTTATTAAGTACTGGGCCTGAATGAATTTTACACTGAACAGAATTAGCAAAACACAAATTAAGCACATGTTTTGTTAATTCTGAGGTGTGTTGTAAATAAATACTTTAATATGTTCAAAACAAATCTATACAGTAGGTGATCCCATTTCCACACCTTATCATTTGTGAGCTGTATAGTTTTATTAGTAAAGCTGTACAGTATGTCTGCGCAAATGTAGTGGTCATTTCAATTGAAAATGTGATGTCTGTAATGGCAGTGTCCTACTACACCATGCATACTTCTTTATACGCCACTCCACTCTAATCTGCACCACCCCATGCCACTGCAGTTTACTCTGCACCACTCCACTTTAAACCATGCAACTGCACTCTACACTACTGGACTCTACTCCACTCTGCACCACTCCACTCTACACCACTTCACCATGTGACACTTCACTCTGCACCTCTCTACTCTGCACCACTCTACTTTATGACAATGCACTCTCCTCTACACCCTTCAGTATGGGCCACTCCACTCTATTGTGCCCAGCTCCACTCTACGCCACTCTGCAGCACTGCACTCTATTCCACTGCACTCCATGCCAATACTCTCTACGCCTATGCACTCTATTCTGTACCACTCCACTCTACACCCCTGCATTCTAAGCCAGTTCTCTGCACGCCACTCTAGCCTACTCTGCACCACTGCACTCTGTGCCACTGCACACTGCTCTACTGAATGCCATTACTCTACACCACTGTACTCTACCCTGCACCACTCCACTCAATGCCATTTCACTCTACTCGGAAACAATCAACTCTATGCCACTGCACTCTATATCATTGCACCCTTCCCCACTCTATGCTTCGGCACTATCTCACTGCATTCTATGCCAATGCACTCTACACCACCCTACACTATTGCACTTTACAACACTGCATTCTCTGTCACTGACCTCTATGCCACTGCACTCTACACCATTGAACTGTATGCCATCAACCACCAGGCATTGAGGTGCTTTTGCCCCGCACTCACACACTTATCAACCTTCCTTCATGCACCACTCACCCTGCACAGAGGACTCACACTATCTTTGCTACACTCTTACAGTGCTCCCACACCTCTTAACTTATTATTAATCCCAAAGGCAAAACCTAATGCATTTAACAAATGCTTGTTTCAATGCTTGTGGAGTGGGAGGACGACCCAAGGGGAAGGAAGAGAAAGGATGTGTGAGGTGCAGCGCTGACATTGGGAGTGGTGGGGACAAAAGTTATATGAAGCAGCCAGTGCTGGCCCATCATGGGCATAGGAACTGTGGGGGACGCAGGGGACCTATCCCCCCAGATTTTGGAGGCGAGAGGACATGGGGGACAAGATTGGGGGGGACACGGCGACAAATTACCTTGAGGTGTAGAACGAGTTAGTGATTCTGTCCCTGTTTAAGCTTCATTCGTTTTTCAGTGCATTAAAATCATGAGCACTGAAAACAACTGAAGTTTAAACTGGGTTGTTGATTTTTTCCTGACCCAAAGTTCGCAATTCCTGTTGCTAGGTCTGCTGCAGCTTCCCCGAAGATTCTTTTCTGATCTGTGAGATGGATTCCAGTACTTCACAGGTTATTCAAAGGCCTTTCAAATGTAGAGAGGAGGCTTTGTTCTTTTAAATTGCTTCTTGTGCCCCCTGCAGCTTGACCCTCTCTTCAGACCAGTTGCAAGGTGTCATTTAAGGTCTTGGTGGGGAGGGATAAAGATGGATGAATGGCTCTATAGCATATCTCTCCTCATTGACACATTCAGTGCAGTAGTACTTTGTCACACTTAAACCTACTACAAAGGAGAGGTTATGCAATTTCCCTTTAAAATATAAATGAGCAACACAGTTACATTTTACTATTATATTGGCATTTCTATAGAACTTTCCCATTCCTTGTTAGTCCCAAGGTGATGTTACATAAATATTTGACAGAATATAAATGTCAATGTCTTTTTTAAATGTTCTTAGCACCTTGAAACCATTAATAACATAAGACACTATTTAATCAGAATCTTTCATGAAACATGGATATTCTTTCATCAGGTTCAATAACTTATTTAATGGCCTAACCCTCCATGTCCATCCACTCTTCTCCTTCCAGGTAATTGCTGCATTTAGCAAAGTATATTATGAGTGCTATAGGCCCTGTTGCAAGTGCATGTCATATTTTCCTTCTATGAGAGATGCTTTGCGCTGGATTGGATGACCTTATGGGCCTTTTAACTGCATGACACACTGGTTTTGCACCTCTGAAGACTGGTACTCTTTAAGTCATACCAAAATAGTCCAAACATAGGCTATAAGATACTCACACACTTCCATCCATATATTAGAATCAGTCGAAACCAATCTATCCTTTTCACCTCAAATTCATGTAAAAGAGCAGTGAAACCACATGGTAGGACTACAGCTCTGATCACCACATACAACATATATGAAACCTTTGGGCGGTAAGTGTAGGAGGCTGGACTGGCTTGTAGTGAGTACCAAGGGGTACTTGCACCTTGCACCAGGCCCAGTTATCCCTTATTAGTGTATAGGGTGTCTAGCAGCTTAGGCTGATAGATAATGGTAGCTTAGCAGAGCAGCTTAGGCTGAACTAGGAGACGTGTGAAGCTACTACAGTACCACTTAGTGTCATATGCACAATATCATAAGAAAACACAATACACAGTTATACTAAAAATAAAGGTACTTTATTTTTATGACATTATGCCAAAGTATCTTAGAGTGTACCCTCAGTGAGAGGATAGGAAATATACACAAGATATATATACACAATAGCAAAAATATGCAGTATAGTCTTAGAAAACAGTGCAAACAATGTATAGAAACAATAGGATGCAATGGGGACACATAGGGATAGGGGCAACACAAACCATATACTCCAAAAGTGGAATGCGAACCACGAATGGACCCCAAACCTATGTGACCTTGTAGAGGGTCGCTGGGACTATTAGAAAATAGTGAGAGTTAGAAAAATAACCCTCCCCAAGACCCTGAAAAGTGAGTGCAAAGTGCACTAAAGTTCCCCTAAGGACAAAGAAGTCGTGTTAGAGGAATAATGCAGGAAAGACACAAACCAACAATGCAACAACGATGGATTTCCAATCTAGGGTACTTGTGGAACAAGGGGACCAAGTCCAAAAGTCACAAGCAAGTCGGAGATGGGCATATGCCCAGGAAAAGCCAGCTGTGGATGCAAAGAAGCTTCTACTGGACAGAAGAAGCTGAGGTTTCTGCAGTAACGAAAAAGGCTAGAGACTTCCCCTTTGGTGGACAGATCCCTCTCGCCGTGGAGAGTTGTGCAGAAGTGTTTTCCCGCCGAAAGAACGCCAACAAGCCTTGCTAGCTGCAAATCGTGCGATTAATGTTTTTGGATGCTGCTGTGGCCCTGGAGGGACCAGGAGGTCGCAAATTGGACCAGGAGAGAGAGGGGACGTCGAGCAAGACAAGGAGCCCTCTCAGCAGCAGGTAGCACCCAGAGAAGTGCCAGAAACAGGCACTACGAGGATGTGTGAAACGGTGCTCACCCGAAGTTACACAAAGGAGTCCCACGTCGCCGGAGACCAACTTAGAAAGTCGTGCAATGCAGGTTAGAGTGCCGTAGACCCAGGCTTGGCTGTGCACAAAGGATTTCCGCCGAAAGTGCACAGGGGCCGGAGTTGCTGCAAAAGTCACGGTTCCCAGCAATGCAGTCTAGCGAGGTGAGGCAAGGACTTACCTCCACCAAACTTGGACTGAAGAGTCACTGGACTGTGGGAGTCACTTGGACAGAGTTGCTGGATTTGAGGGACCTCGCTCGTCGTGCTGAGAGGAGACCCAAGGGACCGGTAATGCAGCTTTTTGGTGCCTGCGGTTGCAGGGGGAAGATTCCGTCGACCCACAGGAGATTTCTTCGGAGCTTCTAGTGCAGAGGGGAGGCAGACTACCCCCACAGCATGCACCACCAGGAAAACAGTCGAGAAGGCGGCAGGATCAGCGTTACAGAGTTGCAGTAGTCGTCTTAGCTACTATGTTGCAGTTTTGCAGGCTTCCAGCGCGGTCAGCAGTCGATTCCTTGGCAGAAGGTGAAGAGAGAGATGCAGAGGAACTCGGATGAGCTCTTGCATTCGTTATCTAAAGTTTCCCCAGAGACAGAGACCCTAAATAGCCAGAAAAGAGGGTTTGGCTACTTAGGAGAGAGGATAGGCTAGCAACACCTGAAGGAGCCTATCAGAAGGAGTCTCTGACGTCACCTGGTGGCACTGGCCACTCAGAGCAGTCCAGTGTGCCAGCAGCACCTCTGTTTCCAAGATGGCAGAGGTCTGGAGCACACTGGAGGAGCTCTGGACACCTCCCAGGGGAGGTGCAGGTCAGGGGAGTGGTCACTCCCCTTTCCTTTGTCCAGTTTCACGCCAGAGCAGAGCTAAGGGGTCCCCTGAACTGGTGTAGACTGGCTTATGCAGGATTGGGCACATCTGTGCCCAAGAAAGCATTTCCAGAGGCTGGGGGAGGCTACTCCTCCCCTGCCTTCACACCATTTTCCAAAGGGAGAGGGTGTAACACCCTCTCTCAGAGGAAGTCCTTTGTTCTGCCATCCTGGGACAAGCCTGGCTTGACCCCAGGAGGGCAGAAACCTGTCTGAGGGGTTGGCAGCAGCAGCAGCTGCAGTGAAACCCCAGGAAAGGCAGTTTGGCAGTACCAGGGTCTGTGCTACAGATCACTGGGATCATGGGATTGTGCCAACTATGCCAGGATGGCATAGAGGGGGCAATTCCATGATCATAGACATGTTACATGGCCATATTCGGAGTTACCATTGTGAAGCCACATATAGGTAGTGACCTATATGTAGTGCACGCCTGTAATGGTGTCCCCGCACTCACAAAGTCCGGGGAATTGGCCCTGAACAATGTGGGGGCACCTTGGCTAGTGCCAGGGTGCCCTCACACTAAGTAACTTTGCACCTAACCTTTACCAGGTAAAGGTTAGACATATAGGTGACTTATAAGTTACTTAAGTGCAGTGTAAAATGGCTGTGAAATAACGTGGACGTTATTTCACTCAGGCTGCAGTGGCAGGCCTGTGTAAGAATTGTCAGAGCTCCCTATGGGTGGCAAAAGAAATGCTGCAGCCCATAGGGATCTCCTGGAACCCCAATACCCTAGGTTCCTCAGTACCATATACTAGGGAATTATAAGGGTGTTCCAGTAAGCCAATGTAAATTGGTAAAATTGGTCACAAGCCTGTTAGTGACAATTTAGAAAGAAATGAGAGAGCATAACCACTGAGGTTCTGATTAGCAGAGCCTCAGTGAGACAGTTAGTCACTACACAGGTAACACATTCAGGCACACTTATGAGCACTGGGGCCCTGGTGAACAGGGTCCCAGTGACACATACAACTAAAACAACATATATACAGTGAAAAATGGGGGTAACATGCCAGGCAAGATGGTACTTTCCTACACAACCCCCCCCCAATGAAGGACAATAAGACTAGCCATGACCTGATGAGTCTTCATTGTCTAAGTGGAAATATCTGGAGAGTCCATCTGCATTGGAGTGGCTACTCCCAGGTCTATGTTCCACTGTATAGTCCATTCCCTGTAGGGATATGGACCACCTCAACAATTTAGGATTTTCACCTTTCATTTGTTTTAGCCAAAGTAGAGGTTTGTGGTCTGTCTGAACAATGAAGTGAGTGCCAAACAGGTATGGCCTCAACTTCTTCAGAGCCCAGACCACAGCAAAGGCCTCCCTCTCTATGGCAGACCAACGCTTTTCTCTAGGGGTAAACCTCCTACTAATAAAAGCAACAGGTTGATCCTGGCCCTCAGAATTAAGTTGTGATAGGACTGCCCCTACTCCTAATTCAGATGCATCAGTTTGGACATAGAATTTTTTAGAGTAACAAGGGCTTTTCAGGACAGGTGCAGAGCACATGGCCTGCTTCAGCTCCTCAAAAGCTTTCTGACAGTTTGCTGTCCATAATACCTTTTTAGGCATTTTCTTGGATGTGAGGTCATTAAGAGGGGCTGCAATGGAGCCATAGTTCTTAATGAACCTCCTGTAATACCCAGTGAGGCCTAGGAAGGCTCTTACCTGAGTCTGAGTGGTAGGGGGAACCCAATCAATAATTGTTTGGATTTTCCCCTGAAGTGGTGCAATCTGTTCTCCACCAACAAGGTGTCCTAGATAAACCACCTTACCCTGCCCTATCTGGCACTTTGAAGCCTTGATAGTGAGGCCTGCCTTTTGCAGGGCCTCCAAAACTTTCCATAGGTGGACCAGGTGATCATCCCAGCTGGAGCTAAAGACAGCTATATCGTCTAGATATGCTGCACTGAAAGCCTCCAGCCCTTGCAGGACTGTGTTCACCAACCTTTGAAAAGTGGCAGGTGCATTTTTCAAACCAAAAGGCATTACAGTAAACTGGTAATGGCCTCCAATGGTTGAAAATGCAGTTTTAGGTTTAGCATCTTCTGACAATTTGATCTGCCAATACCCTGCAGTCAAATCAAAAGTGCTTAGATACTTGGCAGATGCCAGTGTATCTATGAGCTCATCTGCCCTGGGTATAGGGTGAGCATCAGTTTTGGTTACCAGGTTGAGACCTCTATAGTCTACACAAAACCACATTTCCTTCTTTCCATCTTTGGAATGGGGTTTTGGTACAAGTACCACAGGAGAAGCCCATGGACTTTCAGAGTGCTCAACCACTCCTAGTTCTAACATTTTCTGCACCTCTTGCTTTATGCAGTCCCTGACATGGTCAGGCTGCCTATAGATCTTACTTTTGACAGGTAAACTGTCTCCAGTATCTATAGTGTGCTCACACCAAGAAGTGGTACCTGGCACAGTAGAGAAGAGTTTAGAGAATTGATCTAGGAGATTTATGCAATGGTCTTTCTGCTCAGCAGTAAGACAATCAGCCAAAACTACACCTTCCACAAGAGCATCTTGTTCTGTGGAAGAGAAGAGATCAGGTAGAGGATCACTGTCTTCTTCCTGTCCCTCATCAGTTGCCATGAGCAGGGTAAGATCAGCCCTGTCATAGTAGGGTTTCAGGCGGTTTACATGGAGTACCCTAAGGGGACTCCTTGCAGTGCCTAAGTCAACTAAATAGGTGACTTCACACTTTTTCTCAACAATTGTGTGGGGACCACTCCATTTATCTTGGAGTGCTCTTGGGGCCACAGGCTCCAAGACCCACACTTTCTGCCCTGGTTGGTACTGAACCAAAACAGCCTCCTGATCATGCCGTTGCTTCTGGAGCTCTTGGCTGGCCTGAAGGTTTTTACTGGCCTTTTTCATGCACTCAGCCATCCTTGATCTGAGGCCAAGTACATAATCCACAATATCTTGTTTTGGAGCTTTTAAAGGTTGTTCCCAACCCTCCTTTACAAGTGTGAGTGGACCCCTAACAGGGTGTCCAAAAAGAAGTTCAAAGGGGCTGAAGCCCACTCCTTTCTGGGGTACCTCCCTGTAGGCAAAAAGGAGGCATGGTAGAAGGATATCCCATCTCCTGCGGAGTTTTTCAGGGAGACCCATAATCATGCCTTTGAGAGTTTTATTAAATCTCTCCACCAGTCCATTTGTTTGTGGATGATAGGGTGTGGTGAATTTGTAAGTTACACCACACTCCTTCCACATGGCTTTAAGTATGCAGACATGAAATTGCTTCCCCTGTCTGATACTACTTCCATTGGGAAGCCCACCCTGGAAAATATTCCCAGGAGGGCCTTTGCCACTGCAGGAGCTGTAGTGGTCCTTAAAGGAATAGCTTCAGGACATCTTGTGGCATGGTCCACTACCACCAAGATGAACCTATTGCCTGAAGCAGTAGGAGGGTCAAGGGGGCCAACTATGTCAACCCCTACCCTTTCAAAGGGAACCCCAACCACAGGCAGTGGGATAAGGGGTGCCTTTGGAGTGCCACCTGTCTTGCCACTGGCTTGACAGGTTTCACAGGACTTACAAAACTCTTTTGTGTCCTCAGACATCCTAGGCCAATGAAACAAGGGAACAAGCCTGTCCCAAGTCTTCATTTGTCCCAGATGGCCAGCTAGGGGAATGTCGTGGGCAAGAGTTAGGAGGAACTTTCTGTACTCCTGAGGAATCACTAATCTCCTGGCAGCTCCAGGTTTAGGATCCCTATGCTCAGTGTATAAGAGATTGTCCTCCCAGTAAACTCTGTGAGAGTCACTGACATCCCCATTAGCCTGTTTGACAGCTTGCTGTCTGAGACCCTCTAATGTGGGACAGGTTTGCTGTGCCACACTCAGCTCCTCCCTGGCAGGCCCCCCTTCACCCAAAAGCTCAGCAGTATCTGCTTCAAGCTCCTCTGGCGTAGGTTCTGCACAGGGAGGGAATTCTTCTTCCTCAGAAGTTGAATCCACTGTAGAGGGAGGGATAGTAGGAAGTGGTTTGCTTCTACTAGCCCTAGCTTTAGGGAGCACTTGGTCCATTGTTCCAGGATCCAAGCTTCCCTGTCCTTTTTGCTTTTTGGCCTGAGCCCTGGTTAAAGCAAAAATATGCCCTGGGATGCCCAGCATTGCTGCATGGGCCTCCAACTCCACATCTGACCAAGCTGATGTCTCCAAATCATTTCCTAGTAGACAGTCTACAGGTAAATCTGTGGCTACCACAACTTTCTTTGGACCAGTAACCCCCCCCCAGTTGAGATTAACAACAGCCATGGGGTGGCTAAGTGTGTTGTTGTGAGCACCGGTTACTTGGTACTGGTGACCAAGTAGGTGTTGTTCAGGGTGGACCAGTTTCTCTATGACCATAGTCACACTGGCACCAGTGTCCCTGTAGGCCTGAACCTCAACACCGTTTATTAGGGTAGCTGCTTGTACTTATCCATAATAAGGGGACAAGCAACTAAGGTGGCTAAATCAATAGCCCCCTCAGAGACTAACACAGCCTCTGTGGCCTCCCTAACACGGCCAACCCCAACTAAGTTACCAATAGTGAGCCCAGCTACTCCCTTGGATTGGCTATTAGTAGGTTTGCTCCCACCACCACTGCTATTAGTAGGGACACTAGGTGTAGCAGTAGGGGTTGTAGTGGTAGGAGGCTTGGTGCTTTTCTTTGGACAACTGGGATCTGTTGTCCAATGGCCTTTTACTTTACATAAATAGCACCATGGTTTATTTTCTTTGTTTTGATTAAAGGAGGATTTGGACCCACCACCCCCACCAGAGTGTTTTTGTGGGCCTGATGAAGACTCATTTTAAGATTTGTCCCCAACCTTGTCAGAAGACTTACCATCCTTCTTTTTGTTGCCATCTTTGTCACCCCCTGTATGAACTTTTCTGTTCACCCTTGTTCTGACCCATTTGTCTGCCTTCTTTCCCAATTCTTGGGGAGAGGTCAGATCAGAGTCCACCAAGTACTGGTGCAACAAATCAGACACACAATTATTAAGAATATGCTCTCTCAGGATCAAGTTATACAGGCTGTCATAATCAGTAACTTTACTGCCATGTAACCACCCCTCCAAGGCCTTCACTGAATGGTCAATGAAATCAACCCAGTCTTGTGAAGACTCCTTTTTGGTCTCTCTGAACTTTATCCTGTATTGTTCAGTGGTTAAGCCATAACCATCCAGGAGTGCATTCTTAAGTACTGTAAAATTATTGGCATCACTTTCTTTCACAGTAAGGAGCCTATCCCTACCTTTTCCACTAAATGATATCCATAGGATAGCAGCCCACTGCCTTTGAGGGACATCCTGTACAACACAGGCCCTCTCAAGTGCAGAAAACCACTTGTTAATGTCATCCCCCTCCTTATAAAGGGGAACTATCTTGTGCAGATTCCTGGAATCATGCTCTTTTGCAGGATGACTATGGGGAATACTGCTGCTGCCACCATGGGTTTCTAAACCCAACTTCTGTCTTTCCTTCTCTAATTCTAAAGACTGTCTATCCAAATCCAGCTGTTGCTTTTTAAGCTTCAGTCTGGTTTGTTCCACCCTCAACTTATTGAGTTCCCTTTCTAACAATCTGTCATCAGGGTTGGTGGGAGGGACATTTCTAGATACAGAGGTATGATGGGAATGAACAGAAGGAGACCTGTCCCTTACAGAGGGCACCCTAACAGCTTGGCTGACAGTGTAATGTGAGAGCACATCATCTGTATGATGTGACTCCACCTCAGTAACAACTATGCTAGACTGTCTTGTAATGGGCAGGCTATGAAGTTTCTTTCCTGAACCTTTTCCTGGGGAGTCCCTGGATCAGATTGAGAACCATTAGCTACTTTTTCAACAGATGGGGCACTTTTGGCCTTATCTTGTTCTCTAAGCATGTTAAGTAACAGTTCCAAGGAAGGATTCTTCCCTACACTCAAACCTCTCTCTATGCAGAGACTCCTTGCTCCTTTCCAGCTAAGGTGATCATATGCAATCTTAGACATGTCAACATTTTGGCCTGTGCCAGACATTTTTAGAGAGAGTTAAAGTGATAGAAAAAGAGAAAAAAGTTTTCAGAACTTTTTAGAAAGACAGAAAAAAACTTTTTAAACTTTTAAGAACTTTTTGAAAGTTTAGAAGTACTTTTCAGCACTTTAGAAAAGAGTGAAAAGAGAAAATGCAAAACTTTTTGGCTATGTGTATATACACTGAACTTGTTTTGTATATTTTTCTCTTATGAAAAGTACAATGACAAGAGTGGTAAGTAGTCTCAAAGCACTTATCCCACCGCTGCACAACCAATGTAGGAGGCTGGACTGGCTTGTAGTGAGTACCAAGGGGTACTTGCACCTTGCACCAGGCCCAGTTATCCCTTATTAGTGTATAGGGTGTCTAGCAGCTTAGGCTGATAGATAATGGTAGCTTAGCAGAGCAGTTTAGGCTGAACTAGGAGACGTGTGAAGCTACTACAGTACCACTTAGTGTCATATGCACAATATCATAAGAAAACACAATACACAGTTATACTAAAAATAAAGGTACTTTATTTTTATGACAATATGCCAAAGTATCTTAGAGTGTACCCTCAGTGAGAGGATAGGAAATATACACAAGATATATATACACAATAGCAAAAATATGCAGTATAGTTTTAGAAAACAGTGCAAACAATGTATAGTTACAATAGGATGCAATGGGGACACATAGGGATAGGGGCAACACAAACCATATACTCCAAAAGTGGAATGCGAACCACGAATGGACCCCAAACCTATGTGACCTTGTAGAGGGTCGCTGGGACTATTAGAAAATAGTGAGAGTTAGAAAAATAACCCTCCCCAAGACCCTGAAAAGTGAGTGCAAAGTGCACTAAAGTTCCCCTAAGGACAAAGAAGTCATGTTAGAGGAATAATGCAGGAAAGACACAAACCAACAATGCAACAATGATGGATTTCCAATCTAGGGTACCTGTGGAACAAGGGGACCAAGTCCAAAAGTCACAAGCAAGTCGGAGATGGGCATATGCCCAGGAAATGCCAGCTGTGGATGCAAAGAAGCTTCTACTGGACAGAAGAAGCTGAGGTTTCTGCAGTAACAAAAAGGGCTAGAGACTTCCCCTTTGGTGGACGGATCCCTCTTGCCGTGGAGAGTTGTGCAAAAGTGTTTTCCCGCCGAAAGAACGCCAACAAGCCTTGCTAGCTGCAAATCGTGCGGTTAATGTTTTTGGACGCTGCTGTGGCCCTGGAGGGACCAGAAGGTCGCAAATTGAACCAGGAGAGAGAGGGGACGTCGAGCAAGACAAGGAGCCCTCTCAGCAGCAGGTAGCACCCAGAGAAGTGCCAGTAACAGGCACTACAAGGATGCGTGAAATGGTGCTCACCCGAAGTTACACAAAGGAGTCCCACGTCGCCGGAGACCAACTTAGAAAGTCGTGCAATGCAGGTTAGAGTGCCGTGGACCCAGGCTTGGCTGTGCACAAAGGATTTCCGCCGGAAGTGCACAGGGGCCGGAGTAGCTGCAAAAGTTGCGGTTCCCAGCAATGCAGTCTAGCGAGGTGAGGCAAGGACTTACCTACACCAAACTTGGACTGAAGAGTCACTGGACTGTGGGAGTTACTTGGACAGAGTTGCTGGATTTGAGGGACCTCGCTCGTCGTGCTGAGAGGAGACCCAAGGGACCGGTAATGCAGCTTTTTGGTGCCTGCGGTTGCAGGGGGAAGATTCCGTCGACCCACGGGAGATTTCTTCGGAGCTTCTAGTGCAGAGGGGAGGCAGACTACCCCCACAGCATGCACCACCAGGAAAACAGTCGAGAAGGCGGCAGGATCAGCGTTACAGAGTTGCAGTAGTGGTCTTAGCTACTATGTTGCAGTTTTGCAGGCTTCCAGCGCGGTCAGCAGTCGATTCCTTGGCAGAAGGTGAAGAGAGAGATGCAGAGGAACTCAGATGAGCTCTTGCATTCGTTATCTAAAGTTTCCCCAGAGACAGAGACCCTAAATAGCCAGAAAAGAGGGTTTGGCTACTTAGGAGAGAGGATAGGCTAGCAACACCTGAAGGAGCCTATCAGAAGGAGTCTCTGACGTCACCTGGTGGCACTGGCCACTCAGAGCAGTCCAGTGTGCCAGCAGCACCTCTGTTTCCAAGATGGCAGAGGTCTGGAGCACACTGGAGGAGCTCTGGACACCTCCCAGGGGAGGTGCAGGTCAGGGGAGTGGTCACTCCCTTTCCTTTGTCCAGTTTCGCGCCAGAGCAGGGCTAAGGGGTCCCCTGAACCGGTGTAGACTGGCTTATGCAGAATTGGGCACATCTGTGCCCAAGAAAGCATTTCCAGAGGCTGGGGGAGGCTACTCCTCCCCTGCCTTCACACCATTTTCCAAAGGGAGAGGGTGTAACACCCTCTCTCAGAGGAAGTCCTTTGTTCTGCCATCCTGGGACAAGCCTGGCTTGACCCCAGGAGGGCAGAACCCTGTCTGAGGGGTTGGCAGCAGCAGCAGCTGCAGTGAAACCCCAGGAAAGGCAGTTTGGCAGTACCAGGGTCTGTGCTACAGATCACTGGGATCATGGGATTGTGCCAACTATGCCAGGATGGCATAGAGGGGGCAATTCCATGATCATAGACATGTTACATGGCCATATTCGGAGTTACCATTGTGAAGCCACATATAGGTAGTGACCTATATGTAGTGCACGCCTGTAATGGTGTCCCCGCACTCACAAAGTCCGGGGAATTGGCCCTGAACAATGTGGGGGCACCTTGGCTAGTGCCAGGGTGCCCTCACACTAAGTAACTTTGCACCTAACCTTTACCAGGTAAAGGTTAGACATATAGGTGACTTATAAGTTACTTAAGTGCAGTGTAAAATGGCTGTGAAATAACGTGGACGTTATTTCACTCAGGCTGCAGTGGCAGGCCTGTGTAAGAATTGTCAGAGCTCCCTATGGGTGGCAAAAGAAATTCTGCAGCCCATAGGGATCTCCTGGAAACCCAATACCCTGGGTACCTCAGTACCATATACTAGGGAATTATAAGGGTGTTCCAGTAAGCCAATGTAAATTGGTAAAATTGGTCACTAGCCTGTTAGTGACAATTTAGAAAGAAATGAGAGAGCATAACCACTGAGGTTCTGATTAGCAGAGCCTCAGTGAGACAGTTAGTCACTACACAGGTAACACATTCAGGCACACTTATGAGCACTGGGGCCCTGGTGAACAGGGTCCCAGTGACACATACAACTAAAACAACATATATACAGTGAAAAATGGGGGTAACATGCCAGGCAAGATGGTACTTTCCTACAGTAAGGCTGTACTAATGAGGTGAAACCTTTATCCATACAGTATTAGGACTGTAGAAATGGCAATGTAAGGTAGTAATACAATTACAAAAAGTGTCACATTATGCAGCACAATTTGCTTTTTATTGCTGCATAATTTAGTGAATGTGGTCACATAATTTGATCCTCCCCGATCTGTGTGCAATCCATTGTTCTGAGAGTAAACCTCAGTTGGTTAATATGGAGGTGGGTGAGCCAACAAATTGACAGGGGGAGCCAAGCCAAGGGTCTGGCTCTCTTCTTAGAGCCCAAGCATGAGCCAAGCCCTGAAAATATTTGCTATGTAAATCATACAACAAACATCACATAAAATATGATAATGTCTCTTCAAATTTGTTTATTTCTTCAAGATGAAGCCTTGACAATAACAAAGAGCATTTTAGCACTCCACCAAGAAGTACTTGTTAAAAGTGATGGTTCTCTATCACTGGTACTCTCAACTCACATACTTGAATGTGCTCTCATTGGCGATAATGAAGGAAAAATAGTGCTAGTGAAATAAAATATTTAATGTAACTGGGCAAGCTGTGATTAATTCAACTTTTCTGATTGCACTTTGCACAAATCAGCCACTAAATGGGTATTTATTTGTTCATCCTTATGTTAAAGCTTTATTTTGACCCCTTAATGCATTTTTCTGCAGTTTTTGAAACATAGTGCAAACTCAACCCAAAGATATTGGAGTGCTTTACATAAGCACCATTCACATTATAGGAGATCACATGCATTTTTTACTTGCATGGGGAGTTTCAGTGATTTGCCCAGAATCACAGAATGTTGAGCCAATGCGAGACTTGAACCTAGGGCCAGATGTAGGAAACAGTTTGCGACTCGCAAACGGCAAAAATTGCCGTTTGCGAGTCGCAAACCGGAGTTTCCTATGCAGAAATGCATTTTGCGAGTCGGAACCGACTCGCAAAATGCATTTCCAACTCGCAAATAGGAAGGGGTGTTCCCTTCCTATTTGCGACTCGCAGTGGGATGCAATTCCATTTGCGACCGCGTATGCGGTCGCAAATGGAGTCGCAGTTACCATCCACTTGAAGTGGATGGTAACCCACTCGCAAATTGGAAGGGGTCCCCATGGGACCCCTTCCACTTTGTGAATGGACCCAAAAATATTTTTTCAGGGCAGGGAGTGGTCCCAGGGACCACTCCCTGCCCTGAAAAAATACCGAAACTAAAGGTTTCGGTTTTTTTTTTTAAGTGCAGCTCGTTTTCCTTTAAGGAAAACGGGCTACACTTAAAAAAAAAAAAAAACTGCTTTATTTAAAGCAGTCACGAACATGGAGGTCTGCTGACGACAGCAGGCCTCCATGTTTGCGAGTGCCTATACTCGTTATGATGCCGCAATTTGCGACCCACCTCATGAATATTCATGAGGTGGGTCATTGCGACCCCATAGCGAGTCGCAGTCGGTGTCTGAGACACCGTACTGCATTGCAAATTGCGACTTGCAATTTGCGAGTCGGATGGACTCGCAAATTGCAAGTCGCAATTTGCAATATTGCTACATCTGGCCCCTAGTTCCTCCAGTTCCACATTCGGCAGCTCTGACTGTAACACCACATCCTGGGTAGAGGGAGGGGGCAGGCAGAAGCCAATGCTCAGCTCGTTATGGGTTTGAGGTCCCAACAGGACCCCGAGCTGAGCCAAAGCCAGGCTTCCATCTCAAGACTGGATTGAGCTTTCAGGGGCTCGCCCACCTCTAATTTCCAGACAGCCATCCATGGTTTTTGGTGAAAAGCCTTATTTACTTAAAATAAAAAAAATTAAAAAGCAGTTAGGACTTTGTGCCAAACATTTACACCTCCTCGAAGCAGGCATAAAGAATGTGTACATTTTTAATTTCCCTATACTTTTGAAACTTTATATATGTACAGCACTTTACAGAATACATAAAGTGGTCAAAATATTGAACTAGGTTAAAGCATAGTATTTGTACAGAAGGGTACCCTTACACTACAAAAAACTATGCTTGACATCAAACACACACTCCTGTACACTAAAGTGCATGGCTGTGTAAACTAGCGCAAGGAGACAAATGTGCGCCAGCCAGGGAGAGATAAAACTGGAGCCATATCTCTCTGACACCATGAAGCTTCAAATGGAGACCATAGAGTTGCTTATTAACCAAGCATCACTCACACTCATCTCATTTGGCATGTTTTACTATACTGAATTTCTGTGAGCATCTCAGAAGCCAGTGCCACATTTCTTATTGTTTCAAGCATGTCTCGACATATGGTACACTGTGTCTCATACAGCAAGCATTATGTGTTTGTATGTCTCGTCTCTCACACACACTGCATCTCGCTTTTACGAACATATTATACACACACACATATACAATCCATCGGTTTTTGATGCCACATACTAGGCTTTATGTATCTCTTTCCTTCACGTCAGGTTTTTCACATTTGTAAATCATCTTTCTCCAATACACACACACTGAGCATCTCATTTTGTGATAATCTCATACATAAGGCATATTTCATGCCATGTTTATCTGCATCTTCAGCTTTTCAGTTTATGACCACTCCACACCTGTGAAAAACATTTGCTCTAATTGTTCCAGCAGATTTGACAGGACAAGTTTAAAGTTTTTCTGTTGTGTTTTATCTTTTGTGCTGCATCGAGTACATACAGTGCCTCAATTGCTGCTTTACGGCCACAAGAGAGCAAACAATACACTTCAGCTGGCTCTAATTGACTGTATCCTCACTCACCGTCCTGTGCAATGATAAAGCAAATGGCAGCAGAGTTAAATGTTGAAAATGTGATTACCTGTGAACACACCATTTTTAGTGGGGAGGCTGGGAATAATAATCAATTTACCTGGTTCCACATTCCCCACTGCACTGAAGTTATGGTGAGGTAGGTCCTGAGGAAAATTCCCAGAGATTGCCCTTGTGGACAAATGCCACTGTAGGGAGTCTTCTGCAGATTTTAACAGTGCTTATTACATAATACTTTAAATAAAAAGGGAGAAGCTGGGATTACAAAGCTTATAGTTCTTTGGCTAAAACATTTAATGAAATGGTGCTGTCTGCTAATGGTAGTGAATTGCCAACTGGAGGTCTGGTCAAGGATATTTTAATAGCATTGTTTCTAAGTGTTTACATTATCTGAGATGCCTCTTCTAAAGGCCTGGGATAGAAAGTTGTTATTGAATGATGGATAGTGTAAGAAATTGGGTCTTTTATTGAGTGGGGTGAAACCCCTTCTCAAGCAACAACCACAATGTTGGTCAGGGTGAACCACTAAAGTCACTAAATCAACCTGGTCTTAACCCTCTGGTAGCTTGGCGCAACAGCCGTCAGGCTGAACTCAGAGACACTGCGCTAAGTATTTATGCACACTCAAACTGTAGTAAAGTGAAAACACAACACAAAGCAAACCCCACACCAATGTAGAAAACAAAGTAAAATGCAATAAATAAAATGAAACAAAAATGACAAAATCCTGTCAGTAGAACTGGAGATATGAAATTATAAAGGTTTAAGTAAAAATAGCACCAAGAAGCAGAAAGCTTGGTTGCTATCCGGTTGGTAGACCGGGACAAAGTCATACATTCAGACTGATTAAGATGGAATGTCGAACAGACACATGGACAAGTTTAGTCCCGCTGAAAAGGCTATCTCCTCAAAGTCACGCGTGCAAAGTTCAAAGAATCAGGATTTCACAGGAAGGACCACTTGGGGATCACAAACTCATTCCAGCAGAGACAAGCAGGGCTCAGGCAGGTCTAGGAAGGGTCAGTTGCAGCAGGTCAGTTTAGCATGTGTAGTGAAGCCCTTGGAGCTTGTTGTGTCCCTGTAACCCATAAAAGGAAGACAGCCACCTGACCATTAAAATCACTCAGGTAGTCCTGGGTTCAAAGTGATGGTCCTCTCTCGTTCAAGTAAGAAGGCAGGCCTTCAAGTAAGAAGGCAGACCTCAAGAAGCAGGGCAGCCTTCTGAAGGGCAAGTCAGGCCTCAAGCAACAGGGCAGTCCTCTGAGAAACAAGGCAGGGCTCAATCAGCAGGGCAGTCACCTAAGAAACAACTCAGGTCTCAAGCAGGAGGGCAGTCTTCTGAGAAACAAGCATGCCTCAAGCAGCAAGACAGTACCCTGGTGTACAAGGCAGTCCTTCTGTAGTTTTCCACAGTACCAGGAGTGTATTGAAAAGTTGATCTGAGGGTCCAGTATCTATTGCTGGTGCCAGACTCTGAAGTGGGAGAACCTTCTAGGCTTCCCCCACATCTGATTCTGGAATTTCCTTCCTTCCACTGCCAGACTCCAAGGGATCTAGGATGACAATAGACTGGTGTCAAGGTATTCGTGAGTGTGCTGCGGCAGCCCCTCAGAAAAGTAATTTGGCCAGGGAACAGCTCCGTCCCTCCCATCGTGCCAACACCTAGCCCCCCTTTGTCTTACTGTCTAGGAGGAATACAAAAAGGCCAACTGCCAACTACATCCAGTCATGTGGCTCAACACACAGGCTGCAGGCACCAAATGGCTAGGACAAGAAAATGCCAACTTTCTAAAAGTGGTATTTTCAGAATTGAGGCTTCAAATCCAACTTTAACATTAAAAATGGGTTTCAATTACAATTTTTTAGACCCCAAACTTGACCTTCCTACCTGGTCCCAATTGAAGTTATCATTTATTAAAAGTAATAAGGTAACCCAATGTTATCCTGTTGAAAAGACAAGCCTTGCAAGCCTCGCAGTAGTGAAAAATGAATTTAAGAGTTTTTCACTACCAGGACATGTAAAACGTAAAAACACATGGCCAGCATTTTAAATACATTCCACCCACCCTATGGGCTGTTTAGGGCCTATCCTAGGGGTGACAGATGAATTACAAATGAAGGTTTAGGCCTGGCAAAAGGTTTATTTTGCCAGGTTGAAATGCCAGCCTAAAACTACACATGTTGGAAAGGGTTACTTATGTGGGTGGCACAATAGGGGCTGCAGGCCCACTAGTGGCATTTAATTTACAAGCCCTGGGGACATGTAGTACCACTTTACAAGGGACTTATACGTTTTTTAAAAAGTGCCAATTGGATGTAATCCAGTTTTACCCTGTGCAAAGAAGAAAGCACAAGCACTTTACCACTTGCTATCAGTGGTAAATTGCACCGAGTCCTACTGGCCAACAAAAACAGGTTTGGAAAACAGGACGGGCAAAGGAAAAAAGTTTCGAAGTAACCCTGCATTGAATGGCAAGTACAACAGATACTTATTAGTGTCCCATCGCCTAAGATGCTCACAAATTCCAGTTCACTTAGCATTTATACAGCTCACTCTTAAAGAGTAGCAACTGAGGGCAGTCAAGGTTTTGTTACGGTACTAGAGGGATTGTGACTTCCTTACAGCATGATACATAAATCATACACTCTAAAATTCAATGAGTGATTGCAGCTTTGTCTTTCAAAAGACTGAGGGCTTATTGGAGAGAATAACGGCATGGATTGGAACCTCAAAAATGGGCACAGAGACACACATAAGACACCATTGCTCGGTATCAAGAAATTGACCATTTGCTACCCTCACCTCAGTTAACTGTTACTTGTATTATCAAGTTTGTTTAAGTACTCTTCAAGGCCAGAACTTGCAGTCCTACTTTGAAAAAATGCTTCCAAGAGAGAGCTTTTTAAACATAGGTTTAGGGCCTACAATCTTAGCTATTCCACTATCTTCTTTGAGGCTGAGAGAAACTTAATTGGACTCCACCAATGAAAAACTTTGTTGAGGTCCATTATGCCACAGAAAAGACTGGATAATACCATATGCAATGTATATAAAGAGATGATGCAATCATTTGACACACAGACAATAGCAAAATAATGTGTTCTCCACACTGAATGGCCCAAGAAAAAATTTGGTTTTTGAAACATAAGTTCAGTATTTTATTAGCAGCACAAAAAATGGTTTCTGATTAATCCAGTTGCATTTTGAGGTTTATGAATGTCGCTAAGAAAATGTTGTTTATTCTTCCTTTTTTCTCTCCCACTCCTGTTGCTTGGTGCATAAAGAAGCAAATATCTGTTTCTTTCACATATTTTCTAATTGATTTCCAGAATACAATTAACAATAAAGCACAACTATAGACTGTGATGACATGCCCTCCTTTCTTGCTATTGCATTTCTGAACACCGTGACTGCATACATTTATCAAAGCCTCCTGCTCTTAGACAACGGGCACCTTCTATAGGGTCAATCAAAAGTCTCCAAGGCTGTCCCTGTCCCCCCCAGAAATTTTCTGTCTCCTACACCCCTGTGGCCCATCCTATTTAGGGGTGAGCGCACAAAGTGCTCTGTCCCTGGTATAATCTCTCGATGAGCTCACTCACCTCCCTCCCTCAACCCCCCTCACTGACGCTCACCATCTTGGCATCAATGCGGCCCTCGGTCATGCCAAAGACCATAATGTTTGTGGGTACCCATACTGTACATTAAGATTAAGGGCCTGATTTCGAGTTTGGTGGATGGGCTACTCTGTCACAACGGTGGCGAATATCCCATCCCCCGATATATAAATCCTGTGGGAAATAGTGGGGTTTACTTTTCAGTGGACGGGATATGCGTCACGGTTGTGACGTAGTAACCCGCCCGCCGACATCTAAATCAGGCTGTGAGCCCAAGCATCCCATCTGAACGTTTGCGCAGGACACTGGCCTTATCCCGCCAACTCACTTCAGAAAAGATAATCATACGTCTTGTGATCTATTTAACAGTGACCAGCTTACTCGAAACAACGTGGGCAATAATTATTTGTTATACTGAAAAAGAAAAAAGTTCACTTTGAAATTATCACTTTCTCTGTTCAGGTGTTTTGCCGGCAAGGAAATAAAAATGTTGATCTGGAATTTAATTATATTGTGATGAAGTTTTGCAAGCGAAGCAGCCGACGCTGGATTCTTATAACTGGAACTGTATTGCACCTCTGAAAAGCAGGAGGTTATTTTTCACGAAGCAGGCAGGCGACGTTATTTCACGTTTATTAAACAGCACGAGCCAGGGCGAGCTACGGCTTTGCTAACCCTGCAGATCATAAACACAACCAGAAATTGTGTCACCACCGTGGCGTACTAGCTGACATCTTATATCCACCTAGCTCATCCCTTGGAGACATCTGGTACCTGGAGACATTTTGTTTGTGTGATGCGAGCTTCGCTATTTGTACGTACTGCAGGAGTTGGAATCTCGTTTCTTCTGTGCCACATGCTGTTAATACATAGTGCCGGGTTCAGGGGCGCTTTCGTAAAAGCTCCACGTAAAAGCTCGAGACTCGGTGTACAAATAGACGATGTAGTGGAGGGTTTGAAGCCCGCACTGCACATAAAAAGGCCCGTGCTTCCCTGTCGGTAGCCGTTTGCAAGCCGGCATGGCTTCCAATCGATGTCCTGTGCTGGCTGCAGTTTAGACCAGCTCGATAGGTGCACACCAGCACAGTCCCTCAGTAATCACTCCAGAACACATGGAATTCTGTAATCCCTGTATGAGCATCAATCTCTAATTGCTTTATGAACAGAATTTGTGAAGTACACTCACCGATTATAAAATACACATGCCAGAATCTGACTACTAAAAGCTATTACAGTGGAATTCTGACAGCAGCCAGGTGAAAGGCAGGTCAGGTCACAGAGCTTAATTGAAGCAGCTATTTAATACAACAAAAACAATGTTGCTTATTTTTCTTCTGCTCTATTTGTCTAGTTCACAGTGACAAGTAGAGAGAGCATGTTTATATTTTCACTCCTTAAATAGTAAGAGAAAAGTTAGAATCTATCTGCATGTTTCTACACCTTCCAAGCTACTTTTTTTTGTATTGAACTGTTTCTAATAGCTGTTTGCAACAAATATCTAACCGGTTTTTGATGTGTTTAATTTTGCACTAGTTTTATTTTTAATGTTCATGTGTGCAAACTTGCTCTCTCTTTCATATGAAGGTTGTAAGTGGCTTTTGGGAAAGGTGATAGTGTGACTATGTATTATATGGGATAAAGTACCCCCTGGTGTACATGATATGGATACTGCAAGTCACCTTGGAATTCCATAACCTTATAAGGGACCTCGGCCTTCGGGCTCTTTCTCTATATGGTTATGTAACTACTTGGTAACTTGCAATATCCTTATAACGTATGGCAGGTTGTACTTTATCCCTTATACATTCACAAGATGGGGCACACCTCTGTGTACAGCCTAGTGTGTGCAACCTGATGTGTGCAAAAACACACTTGTATCTGGTTGAAGCGATAGAGTGAGTGGTGCCATGGCAGCGTTGAAACAAACTGCAGACCAGTGTCCCAAAAACAAGATTTGAATTTTTAAAAATACTTTTATTTATCATTTTCCACAGACAAAAGTAAGATGCAAGCAATTAATTTCTTCACATACAGGGGGAGCATGGAGGCACATACAACATTGTAAATATCATATGATTTACATATAAGTCAAAACTGGATTTTGAAGAGTGATATTAATACGCCACTTGGAGTGGTATAAACATGGATTTGTAGTCTGACAGGTGTGTTCTGAAGGGAACAACGACGAGAAGTCGGAAGCAATGGTGTGTCAGTAAGTGGTGTCTATGTGGGGACAATGCTGGTAGTCAAGTGTCTGTTTCATCTCCTTCTAATGTCAGGAGATAAGACCACAGGGGTTTCCAGATATCCCCTGGTCTGCTAGTAGGGAGTTGTAGGGACAAGCATAATTCACTTGTGGTATCGCAATATACAAAGCTGTAAAGCCAGGCTTCGGTTGTTGGTGGGTGCATACTGCCCCAATGAAGGGCTATTTCTCGCTTGGCCAGCAGAAGTGCGATAGCGGTAAAACAACTAATGCTTTTAGGTATGACATGGACATATCCTAGTAACGCTAATAACGGATCAGCAGTGAGGTATGTATCTATCATATGGGTCATGTGGGAAAAGTTGAAGCGCCAGAAGGAATCAAGATGACTGAATGCCCAAAACATGTGCTCAAAGTCTGCTCTGAGAATGCCAACTTTTGGGCAGTTGGAAGTTCTGTTGCGGTCAAAGCTGGCCAGGATGGAAGAAGTGCAGGCTCTACGTAAAAAACTGAAGTATATGAGTTTATGGCGATGAATGGGAGATACGTTGCCAGTTTGTGCACAGCAAGCTGCCCATATCTTGCCCACCAGTGGGCTTCCCAAGTGTGCTTCCCAGGAAGCTTTAATTTGCTTTAATTTAATTGCTATCTGGGGGCTCGGGTGGTAGACCAACTATGCATGCATGATATAGCTTAGATACTAGTTGCGACCCGGTGTTATATGTCATTACCAGGGTCAGCGGGATGAACTCATCCGGGGATAACGGATAGGAAGGAACAACAGCCCTCAGCGCACTGTGGATACGCTGCATTACAAAATGGTCCATGTGTGTTGTGGATGGGGTCCGGTGTTCATCAACTGTGATATGACATGTGCATCTGGTAATAGGACGCCAAATGTTTGCAAAATGTGTCTCATTAATGTACGCTGTACTAGCCTTTCCCGGGTATTGGGTAACCATGAGTTGTTCGACAGTGGGAGCGATGGAGAATAGAGGGATCCGCCCCCCAGAAGTCACAGAAGTTTCCTCTAGGCTCAGCTGATGGTTTATAGAGTTTGAAAGTCCATGGGGACTAGTGGGAGACCCACAGGAAAGAGCGCTGATAGTGGAGTAGTTGCAGCAAGATCTATTTCTGGTTTCAAATATGGGAGACAAGCATCCACATGATACTGAGAATGTGCGAATTGGCATTGCACCGTTAGATAATATAGTTGAAAATGTGGCATGCGGAATCTGCCCCGTTTGTATGGCAATATCAGGATGTCCTTTCCAATGCGTGTTCGTCGACCAACTTAGTTAAGTTTCAGAAGCGTGCCTTGTAGCGTGGTGAAGAAGGAATTTGTGAGTCGGATGGGTATTTGATTATGGCGACACGGCCAGCCATGGACAGTGGGAGGTGAATCCATGACTCCACTTTGATTGTCAGCTTGTCAATATCTGGACCGTAGTTCTGTCGTATAACATGTTGCTTGTCTTGGTGGAAGAAAATGTCAAGATATTTGATCGGGCCTTCGCACCAAGTCAGCGGAAATTCACACTGGGCGGGTGTGGTGTCATCCGTGAGGGGAAAGGGTTCAGACTTAGCCCAATCAATGTTTAGGCTGGAAAATCTTAAAAATCAGACTATTTCAAGGAGGATCAGGCGAGGTTGTCCACTGGGTGGCGCACAAATAGCAGAATATAATCGGCATATAGAGAAGGTAGCAGAAGGCCCGGTTTAAGCAGGTCCGTAGTGCAGATGTTTTTCTTGCAGATGGTGCACCATGGCTATGATAAAAGACAAAGGGGAGAGGGTACAGCCCTGCCTAGTTCCACGTGTGTTGGGAAAAGATGAAGAGAGTGTGCCGTTGATGTGGAAATGGGTGTGCAGCAAGGGCCACTCAATTGAGTCAAAGGTCTTTTCTGTGTGCAATAGTGCAACTACAGCAGGCGCTGTGGAAGAGACTCTGTTAAGAACGGAAAAGACTGTGTGTAAGTTCAGAGATGTGGACCGATGTGGACCAAGTCCTGATTGCATCTGGGAGTTGATTTGGTCCATCAAGAGGGAAAGGTGGTTGGCGATGCCTTTAGCAAGTATCTTGTTGTCAAAGTTAAGGAGAGATAGTGGGTGATAGGAACCGCATAGGAGTGGGTCTTTTCTTGGTTTGGGGAGTAGGGTTGTGAGAAATGGGGTCTTTGGTTGGTAGTCAGGTTACCCGCTGTCCAAGCAAAGACCCTCACTCTAGTCAGGGTAAAAGAGAATCACGCTCAGCTAATCACTGCTCACCCCCTTGGTAGCGTGGCACGAGCAGTAGGCTTAACTTCAGAGTGCTAGGTGTAAAGTATTTGCACCCCCACACACAGTAACTTAATGAAAACACTACAAAATGACACAACACAGGTTTAGAAAAATAGAAAACATTCATCTAAACAAAATAAGACCAAATCAACAAAAATCCCCAATACACAAGTCAAGTTATCAATTAAAAACCATAAAGAGTCCTCATGTAATTTTAAACACACCGCTAACGCTGTTAGCGTGGAAATGTACCTGTGCGCGTCAAAAATAACCCCGCACGGGCGAGTGTGCGTCAAAAAGGGCTTGCGATGCGTCGATATCACTCACGAGCGAGACCGTACGCTGTTTCTCCTTCAGTCGAATCGACGTGCGTTGTTTCTTCTCTCCACAGGAGAGCGACGTGTCGATTCGAACTGCACTCTCGGGTCCGGGCAGGTCTTGCGTTGTTTTTACCTGCCCAGCGATGTTTGCGTCAGAAATCCTGCCGCACGATGATCCGAAAACCACACAGCGAGGGTTGTGATCTCACCAGCCTCCGTCAGCGATGCTGCGCGTCGTTTCTCCAGCCGCGTGCGTCGATCTTTCAGTCGCGCTGCAGGCGAGTGGCGATTTTCAGCCACGAAGTCGTCAGCGCATCGATTTTTCAGCTGCGGATCGGAGTTGCATTGATCTTTTCCCCGCACTGCAGTCTGTGCGTGGATTTCTCACTCTTGTCCAGCCAGCTTCCCCTTTCAGAGTCCCAGGAACTGGATGGGCCCCACTTGGCAGGGTAGGAGTCTCAGCAGAGGCTCCAGGTGCTGGCAGAGAGAAGGCTTTGCTGTCCCTGAGACTTCAACAACAGGAGGCAAGCTCTAATTCAAAGACCTTGGAGAGTTTGTCATAAGAAGGAAGGCAACACAAAGTCCAGTCTTTGTCCTCTTGCACAGGCAGAAGCAGCAACTGCAGGATAGCTCCACAAAGCACAGTCACAGGCGGGGCAGCTCTTCTTCCTCAGCTCTTCAGCTCTTCTCCATGCAGAGGTTCCTTTTGGTTTTCAGAAGTGTTCTAAAGTCTGTGGTTTTGGGTGCTCTTCTTATACCCATTTTGCCCTTTGAAGTAGGCTTACTTCAAAGAAAAGTCTCTCTTGTCTGTGAAATCCTGCCTTGCCCAGGACAGGCCCCAGACACACACCAGGGAGTTGGAGAGTGCATCGTGTGAGGGCAGGCACAGCCCTTTTCAGGTGTGAGTGACCACTCCTCCCCACCCTCCTAGTACAGATGGCTCATCGGGAAATGCAGACTACACCCCAGCTTCCTTTGTGTCACTGTCTAGTGAGAGGTGCAACCAGCCCAACTGTCAAACTAACCCAGACAGGGAATCCACAAACAGGCAGAGTCACAGAAATGGTTTAAGCAAGAAAATACTCACTTTCTAAAAGTGACATTTTCAAACACACAATCTTAAAATCAACTTCACTAAAAGATGTATTTTTAAATTGTGAGCTCAGAGACCCCAAACTCCATATATCTATCCACTCCCAAAGGGAATCTACACTTTATTCATATTTAAAGGTAGCCCCCATGTTAACTTATGAGAGGGATAGGCCTTGCAACAGTGAAAAACAAATTTAGCAGTATTTCACTGTTAGGACATATAAAACACATTACTATATGTCCTACCTTAACTATACACTGCACCCTGCTCTTGGGGCTACCTAGGGCCTACCTTAGGGGTGTCTTACATGTATGAAAAGGGAAGGTTTAGGCCTGGCAAGTGGGTACACTTGCCAAGCCGAATTGGCAGTTTAAAACTGTACACACAGACACTGCAGTAGCAGGTCTGAGCCATGTTTACAGAGATACTAATGTGTGTGGTACAACCAGTGCTGCAGGCCCACTAGTAGCATTTGATGTACAGGCTCTGGCACCTCTAGTGCACTTTACTAGGGACTTACCAGTAAATCAAATATGCCAATCATGGATCAACCAATTACATACAATTTACACAGAGAGCATATGCACTTTAGCACTGGTTAGCAGTGGTAAAGTGCTCAGAGTTCTAGAGCCAACAAAAACAGGTCAGAAAACAACAAGGGTGATTACAGCTTCCCGGAGTGTTGGCGGAAGCATTCCCTTTGTAAGAGATCCCATGTATACTGCAAGGTGTTTGAACTGCTTGTAGAAAACACTGGTGAAGCCATTGAGCCCTGGAGTTTGGATCCATTAAGAGAGTCAATGGCTTAAATAATCTCTGCACATGAAAGGGGTTTGCTAAGGAATTGTTGTTGAGGTTATGTGAGCCAGAACATGGCGACTTCCTCCAGGTATGCCGCCTGGTCGGTGGTGTCACCAGTCAGTTGAGAAGTGTATATTTGAATGTAACAAAGGGAATAGGATTTCCCCATTGTCAGTTATCTGTGCACCCGTCGACTTGTGTAGTTGTGGAATATAAGATGAGCCTCATGGAAGGCGAAGTAGTCATGCTAAAATGCGCCCAGGTCTAACAAGGGTTGAAAATAATAAGAAACAGAAATTTGAAAAGTGGACGATGATGTCAAGGCTAGCACTGTAACATGTTTGAGCTCTTATTCACATGTTGCAAGGATTGTCACCAATTACACACTATAAAATTACACAATCAATAATTAATCAATATCTAAATACATTAAGCTGGCTTTTCTCGCAATCCTATTGTTTTTGTGTTTATTTTCAGATGTTTCGGAAAAGACAATCCCTCATTCTACATAAGAACGTGTGTTTACTTCTCCGTGCTGCGTTTCTGTATACAAGTATATATTTATATTCCCTTTGATGGTGTTGAACTGCGAAGGGGAATGTCTGTTTTCACCGTATTTCAGCAGTTCAATGGGGACAGAATACAGGCTTTTGCAACAAAAAAAACAAAAAAAAAACTCATTGTCCTCCGGTTCTTAAGTAGTTTTAATTGAACTAATCTTACTGTGCAGCAGTGTGATGAGTCGAATCGTGTCCACCCGCATTTTAGTACAGACGTCTTCAGAACATATATTTGAATAGACAAGAGAGTAAACGTGTTGGTAAAGCCAATAGGTCTTGCCTATTGAAGAGCTATTGGTTTTTATCTATTTCTTTTAGTAATGTTGCACAGCACCATGGTTGCTGTACAGCATGGCTGAATATGTTTTAAAGAGCGTTATAACTAGGTCAGTGCTGACCACAAGGGCCTGTGACCAATTTAGTATGGGGTTATTATATTCCGTCACAAATAAAAGTTGAATTATCTTATGTCTGATCTTAAGTTTGCCGTGTTAGCCCTGCATGAAGTCAGTGCCAAGAAGGTCATACTAGAAGTCTCAGGGTTGGGTACAAATAAAGGGAGGAGAGGGTGAAATGAGGGTTCAGGGGCAGGTAGGGGTAAAGGGAGGTGAGGATGAGTAGAGGGATGAGGGGTGGGTAAAAGTTAAGAGAGGTGAGAGTGATTTGCCGTTCATGGGGTGGTTATAGGTAAAGGGACGGAAGGGTGAATTTAAGGTGCATGATGAGTCGAGGTAAAGGAATGTAAGGGTGTTTTTGTGGTTCAGGGATGCGTAGAGATAAAGGAAGGTAAGTGTGAATTTAGGGCTCGGTGGGTAGAGGTAAATGGAGGCAAGGGTGAATTTAAGATTCAAAGGGGGTAGAGGTAAAGGAAGGTAAGGGTGAGCTTAGGGTAGAAGTAAAAGGAGGTAAGGGGTTATTTTAGGGTTTAGGATGAGTAGAGGTAAAAGGAAGTAAGGGTTACTTTAGGGTTTAGGGTGAGTAGCAGTAAAGGGGACTAAGGGTGATTTTAGGGGTTATGGGTGGGTAGAGATAAAGGTAAAACATAAACCTTTTGAAATCTTCACTTTGATGATGAATAAAACATTCTTTAAATTATAAACGTTTTTTTAGAAGCAATAGATCATTGCAAGCTACAGGGCATGTCCTATTTCAAGCAAGACCTAAAAAGGCATGTGTTGGCAAACCCAATACGTTTTGCCTACTATACAGCTATTTGCTTCTCAATGTTTTTGGTCATGTTGTTCAGCAGCACAACTAAAAGTACAGCACTGCCTTAAATTGGGCTGACCTGTTGCCCTTCCCAGGCTTGGCGGAGAAAAACACTTAGGGCCTCATTACGAGTCTGGTGGTCAGTAGACTGCCAGTCTCGCGGATGGCGGTCGGATCGCAAGCAACGCTGCCCTGGGGATTACAACCTCGTTCTCTGCCAGCCTTTTCATGGTGGCTCTCTTTTCAAGGCTCTCAACCTCACAAACTGGATCTCCAACTGCGCTGACAACCTTGCTCCCCTCAAACGCACGCATCGACAGACCAACACCAAAAAACCTCTCTGGTTCTCTGACACCCTCAAAGAATCAAAGAAAACTTGTTGTGCCCTTGAGAAGGCCTGGCGCAAGGACCACACCGCTGACAACATGACCGCCCTCAAGAACGCTACACGCGAACACCACCACCTGATCCGCACTGCCAAAAGGAACTTTTTCACCGACAGACTAGACAAAAACAGCCACAACAGCAGAGAACTCTTCAGCATCGTCAAAGAGTTCTCCAACCCCAGCGCCAGCGCCAACGCCGTCACGCCCTCACAGGATTTGTGCGAATCCCTCGCCACTTTCTTCCATCGCAAGATCAGCGACCTCCACGACAGCTTCGGACACCAGACCCAACCATACACCACTGAACCCGCTTCCCCGGACATCACCCTCAACAACTGGACCCACATCAACACGGAAGAAACCAAATCCATCATGAACTCTATCCACTCCGGCGCCCCTTCGGACCCCTGCCCGCACTTCATCTTTAACAAAGCCGACGACATCATCGCCCCGCACCTCCAGACCGTCATCAACTCTTCTTTTTCTTCTGCTACCTTCCCCGAATGCTGGAAGCACGCTGAAGTCAACGCCCTACTAAAGAAACCTACGGCTGACCCAAGCGACCTGAAAAACTTCCGCCCCATCTCTCTTCTACCTTTCCCAGCCAAGGTAATAGAAAAGACCGTCAACAAACAGCTGACCACCTTCCTGGAAGACAACAACCTGCTCGACCCTTCACAAACCGGATTCCGAACCAACCCCAGCACGGAAACCGCCCTCATCTCAGTCACAGACGACATCAGAACCCTGATGGACAACGGTGAAACAGTTGCCCTCATTCTCCTCGACCTCTCGGCTGCCTTTGACACCGTCTGTCACCGCACCCTAATCACCCGCCTACGCTCCACCGGGATCCAAGGCCAGGCCCTGGACTGGATCGCCTCCTTCCTCGCTAACCGCTCCCAAAGAGTTTACCTCCCTCCGTTTCGCTCAGAACCCACCAAGATCATCTGCGGCGTACCTCAAGGCTCATCGCTCAGCCCGACACTCTTCAATGTCTACATGAGCCCCCTCGCCGACATCGTACGCAAGCACGACATCATCATCACCTCCTACGCTGACGACACCCAACTTGTACTCTCCCTCACCAAGGACCCCGCCAGCGCCAAGACCAACCTACAAGAGGGTATGAAGGACGTCGCAGATTGGATGAGGCTCAGCCGCCTAAAGCTGAACTCTGAAAAAACGGAAGTCCTCATCCTCGGCAACACCCCGTCCGCCTGGGACGACTCCTGGTGGCCCACGGCCCTCGGCACCGCACCGACCCCCGCAGACCACGCCCGCAACCTCGGCTTCATCTTGGACCCTCTTCTCACCATGACCAAGCAAGTCAACGCCGTGTCCTCCGCCTGCTTCCTCACTCTCCGCATGCTCCGCAAGATCTTCCGCTGGATCCCCGCCGACACCAGAAAAACCGTGACCCACGCCCTTGTCACGAGTCGCCTGGACTACGGCAATACCCTCTACGCCGGGACCACCGCCAAACTCCAAAACCGCCTGCAACGCATCCAAAACGCCTCGGCCTGCCTCATCCTCGACGTACCCCGCAACAGCCACATCTCCGCACACCTGAGACACCTGCATTGGCTCCCAGTCAGCAAAAGGATCACCTTCCGTCTTCTCACCCACGCACACAAAGCCCTCCACAACAAGGGACCGGAATACCTCAACAGACGCCTCAGCTTCTACGTCCCCACCCGCCCCCTCCGCTCCGCTGGCCTCGCACTTGCTGCCGTCCCTCGCACCCGCCGCTCCACGGCGGGTGGGAGATCTTTCTCCTTCATGGCGGCCAAGACCTGGAACTCCCTCCCCACCAGCCTCAGGACCACCCAGGACCACTCCGCTTTCCGGAGACTCCTAAAGACTTGGCTGTTCGAGCAGCGATAACCCCCCCTTTCCCCCCTAGCGCCTTGAGACCCGCACGGGTGAGTAGCGCGCTTTATAAATGTTACTGATTTGATTTGATTTGATTTGTGGTATCACTGCTATGAAAAGGCTGGCGGAAAAAGGGTGCAGTGGGCCCCAAGGGCGCCCCTGCACTGCCCATGCACTTAGCATGGGCAGTGGAGGGGTCCTCCTGGCCAGTACCCTCGCAATGTTCACTGTCTGCGTTGCACCCTGCATCCTATAACATTGCTGCTGGCTCGATTACGAGCCGGAGAAAATGCTGTAGGCTGTTTCCTGCTCGGCCAGCGGGCATTTCTTGATGGGTCCAGCAGGGAGGTAGCCACTATGGTGGTATCCTTCCTGTCGGAAGTTCAGCAGAAGGTCTAAACCGTCCGCCGAACTCATAATGAGGCCCTTAGTATTGTCGCTATGTCCATTGTTGCAATTTGTTTTTAAAGGAGATTGGGGCATCTGATTTGTTAGGCTATGACGAAGACCATTTTGGTTGAAACACGTGGCCACGAATAAAGTACTTTACCGCAGACTATAGAGTGGGGTTATTTTTAGTTGTCTCCCTCTCTCTCTCTCTCTCTCTATATATATATATATATATATATATATATATATATATATATATATATACACGATTCTCAAACTTAGTCAACATGGGTACTCCAGGGAGACGTGTTTCGGCTTACGTCTTGCTCACTGTAATCAAAACTCTTCTTTGTTGTCTCTTTTTAGTATTCATTAAAAACAGCAAAAGAAAAGAGGTACATAATTATTTAACCAAAGCTTTTCTTCAGCCTCAACACAGAGGCCATTTTAAACTAGTTAATTTCACACAATATACTAATGCCTCATTCCAAAATGTCATTGTCTTGTTATGGTAACAGTCCTTGTGACTAATACAAATTGTATTCTGTTATGAAAAAGTGCAATGTATATCTTGTTTACCGATTTCCAATACAAAACCAAATTGCACCAACTTCCACCCTTTTGCATTCATTAAAAGTGTCTGCTTAAAATATGTTTGCGGTGATACTGGACTCAACCATGATTTTATCCCAATTATGGCATGCTGTATTTCCAACCTGTTTCACTATTATTGTAAATGGAAATTATCCATTAATAGTCTGTACATTATATATTCATTTTCATAATAGTACATTCAAATCATTGTGCGTCATAATCAGCCAAATCTCTCCATGTAACCACCATTGTTAGTCCCACATTATATAAGTCGATTTGCAACCTTTTTATAAATTTCTCATTGCATAAGGGAGAAGTCAAAGAATCAATCGTGTCCTAATGGACATATCTCACTGTGGTAGTATCACTAGTTGGCTAGTTCCGCCTGTATTATGTACCTCCTTCTTTCCGGACTTTCAAGCCTTAGTCTAAGTTGGTCTCTATTTCCCCATCTGTGTTCAACCCAGTGAGGGTCTTTGTTTCATCAGCTTAATAAAGTGGTAATAGGTAGGGAAAATTATTTATACATTTCTATGTATAATAATAAAAGTCACAGAGTACCACTGTACCACCTTGGAAGTACTGCAGTAGTTAAAAAAAAAAAAAAATACAAATATGTAAAAAAGTTTAAAATACACAGTACTACTCTATATTTCACAAATATAGTGTACCATAGGGTTTGTTCAATTTTTTGCATATTTACTTTAAAAAAACTTAATTAACGCAGTATCGCGCTATAACGTACAAAGTACTGGACTACTTAAAATTTTAAATAAATATATGTTATTTTGTAACAAACAAAATTTCTCTACACCACATTATATTTCACAAATTTAGTTTTATATAGTCAATTTTGTATTTTTTACACAGTTAGGCCCATTTTTATACTTTTTTAGCGCTGCATTTGCATCATTTTTTGATGCAAAAGTGGCGCTAAAAAAGTATAAATACGGGCCTTACTTCTTTAATTTTCTTTTAACTACTGTGGTATTTTGTAGGTATTAGTGAGGTACTCAGTAAACTTTATAAAAAAAATATATATAATGATAGTACTACATTTTCATACTTATTACCACTTTAATACTGTAGTGATAGGTAGGGAACAACAATAAAACCTACTGTTTACCTTTAGCCAAGGCCCTAACTTGGAGCACAGCCAAACCCTGGTCAAAACTATATGGCTGCCTTTTATTTTTGTAAACGCTGCCATTAGCCAATGATATACTGCCTTGTGATCGGCATGTACCACAGTATCATGCAAAGTTACTGTGGTATACTGCGGGCCAATGTATATCTGCTTTGTCACTTATAACTTTAATAGTACCTCACCTATTTAAAGATATTAGACATTGCATCTTTTGGTGTGTTTCCCCTGTCTTTTTGCCTTCTGACATCCTGTTTTTGTGGTATGCTGGACTTCGTTTTTGCTGGTTTATTATCTTTGCACACTTTACCACTGCAGATCAGTGCTAAAGTGAAAGTGCTCCATGTGTAAATTATATTGGCGATTGGTTTATCCATGATTGGCATATTGGATTTACTGGTAAGTCCCTAGTAAAGTGCTATATGTGTGTTCAGGGCCTGTAAATCAAATGCTACTAGTGGGCCTGCAATACTGATTGTGCCACCCACATGAGTAGCCTTGTAAACATGTCTCAGATCTGCCACTACAGTGTCTGTGGATGCAGTTTTGAACTTCCATGTCGACCTGGGAATGCACCCACCTGCGAGGCCCAAACCTTCCATTTTGCTACATGTAAGTCACCCCTAATGTAGGCCCTAAGGAGCACCATGGGCAGGGTGCAGTGTATCAAAAAGGTAGGACATATACTGGTGTGTTTTACATGTCCTGATAATGAAATACTGCAAAATTCGTTTTTCATTATTGCGAGGCCTATTTCTCTCATATGTTGACACAGGGATTGCATTTCAATTCCTCGTAAGTGCAATTTCTCATTGGGAGCAGATAGAGATAGGAAGTCTTAGTAAAGTTGGCTTTTAGATTGTCAGTTTGAAAACGCAACTTTTAGAAAGTGGGCATTTTCGTGCTTAACCATTCTCTGCCTCTGCTTGGCTGCTGAATTCACGTCTGGGTCAGGCTGACACTTGGGCTGGTTGCAAAATTCACTCTAGACAGTGACTCAAAGGGAGCTGAGGTGTGTCCTGCATATCCTGATTGGTATTCCTGGGTTAGAGTGGGAGGAAGGAGCTGACACCTGCTCCTGAAAGGACTATGCCTGTCCTCACACAATGCAGTCTCCGACCCCCAGGTGTGCGTCTGGAACCAGATCTGGGCAATGCAGGATCTTGTGAACAACAGAGACTTTCCTTTGAGGTTTGCCAACTTCAAAGGCAGAAATGAGTATAAGAAGGGGACCCAAAACCCTAGACTTTCAGAACACTTCTGGATCAAGAGGAACCTCTGCCAAGGAGAAGAGCTGTGAGGAGGTGTACTGCCACTATGCTGTGTGTGCTTTGCTGGGTTGGCCTGCAGTTGCTGCTTCTGCTATGGAGAGGACAAAGACTGGACTTTGCTCTGTATCCTGCTTGTGAAGTTTCTCCAAGGGCTTGAAGCACAGCTTGCCTCCTGTTGGAAGTCTCAGGGATATTAAATCTGCCTACAGCACTGGCAACTGTGTGTTTCGTGCTTCAACAGAAGAAAAACCACTACGATGCCGTCAATGACACCGCTGCCTGCACCGTGACCTGACGGCACCGCATGGAGCTGTGCCCCACTTCACACCGCCACCCTGGTGTCAAGGACACCACCGCCTGCTGCTGTCACTGAGCTGCTGCTTAAACCATGATCTGTGAACTCCGCACATTGCATCACCTCACTTCACACCGCAGCCTTTGTATCCCCGATGATGCTGCTCTACGCTGACACCGACGCCATTGCCTGCACCATAGCCTGAGGACACCACTCTTGAGGTACACAAAGCACAGACCTGCAGCTCAGCCACAGTCCACCGACGCTAGCGCCACTGACTCCACCATCATCAACAGACGCCTATGCTTGCACCGCGACCCAGGGGTGCCCCACAGAGCTCGCCCTGTGTCATACCGCAGCTTTGGGCCTACCGGTGACAGCGCTTCAGTGACAACAATGCAGCTGCCTGCACAGCGACCTGGGGACGCCGCACGTCGGACTGCCCTGCTTCACACTGCAGCCCTGGTCCTACCGATGCCGCAGGACTCCGTCTCCGAGCTGCTGCCTGCACTGTGACCTGTGGGCACCGCATGTTGCATTGTCCCACTTCGAACCACAGCCCCAATGCCATCAACGCCAATGCTCCTGACTTCATCATCAGCAGAGTTTGATCTGCAACACGTGTGACTTCAAGGGCCCAACGACCATGGGGGTCATGATCGCGGTCGGACCGCCGCCAAAGTGTCGGTCCGGCTGCGACATCATGACCGTGGTGGAGCCACCACAGTCAAACCACCGACACTGCCAGGCTGCTGCAAGCCTGCAGCCTAGCGGTCCTGGTGGTTGTAATCCACCGCCAGGGCAGTGCTGCCCTGGGGATTATGAGTCCCCATCCTCCAGCCTGTCCATGGCGGTAACCACCACCATGGAAAGGCTGGTGGAATGGGGGGCACCTGGGGGCTCCTGCACTGCCCATGCACTTGGCATTGGCAGTGAGGGGGCTCCCATGCACAGCCCCATTGCAGATTCCACTGCCCGAATTACGGGCAGTGGAAATGGTGACGGGTGCTGCTGCACCGCCACATTGAGACCGGCTCCAATAGGAGCTGGCTGCAATGTTAAAGCCCTGTTACCCGCTGGCCCAAGGGGGAAGCCATAATAGGGCCAGCGGGGCTCAGGCCGCCTGTGCGGCCTGATGGCGGGATGGCATTGGTGGGCGGCCTCTGCTGCCCGCCAGTGTCAGAATGAGGGCCCATGTTTCTTTAAACTACTGTATGCCACTACTCTCTACACTACTCCACTCTGCTATTCAACTCTATGCCACTCCTCTGTATATAACTCTACCCTACGTCACTGCACTCTACGCTATTCCACTCTATGCTACTCCACTCTGCACTATTCCACTCTGTGCCCCTCCACTCTTCACCACACCACTCCACTCTATGCCATAACACTGTACGCCACTCTACTCAGCAATATTCCAGTGTACACAACTCCACTGTACTCCACTCTACTATATCCCATGCCACTGTACATCACTCCACTCTACACCACTCCACTATACAGTATTCCACTCTACGCCAATCCACTGTACAACACTCCACTCTACGCCATTTCACTCTATGCCATTCCACTCGACATCACTCCATTCTATGCCACTGCACTCTGTGTCACTCTACTTTATGCCACTACACTGTACACAACTCCTCTCTATGATATTCCACTCTACGGCACCCCACTGTACACTACTCCACTCAATACCACTGTATGCTATTTCACTGTCACTTGACTCTACGGCCCTCCACTCTACGGTATTCTACCATACATCACTACACTTTATGCCACTGTACTGTACGTCACTCCACTCTACGGTGTTCCACTCTATGTCACTTGACTACACTCCTCTGCTCCATGCTGTTCTACTCTATTCCAGTCTACTCTAAGCCACTCCACTGCGCACTATAACACTCTATGCCACTCAACTGTATGCCACTTTGTGTTACTTGACTCTGCTCTATTTCACTCCACCCTAAGCCCCTTCACTGTACACGATTCAACTCTAAGCCACTCTACTGTACACCTGTGCCACTTGACTCTGCTCTATTTCACTCAATGCCACTCCACTCCAGGCTATTCTACTATACACTTCTTCCCTCTATGCCACTCCAGTCTACACTATTCTACTCTATGCCACTTCACTCTATGCTATTCCACTGTATGCTGCTTAACTCTAAGCGACTCCATTCTCCACCACTCCACTGTATCCCCTTGGACTCTACGCCTTTCCACTCTACACTGTTCCACTCTATGCCACTCTACTCTACGCCACTCCATTGTATGCCACTCCACACCATTCCACTCTACACTATTTCACTCTACTCCACGTGACTCTACATCCCTCTACTCTACACTATTCCACTGTACACCACTCCAGTTTGCACTGTTCCACTCTACGCCACTCCTTTGTACATCATTCGACTCTGCACTATTTCACTCTATGCCACTACACTCTACGCCACTCCTCTGTACACTGTTCTACTCTATGCCACTCCACTATTTGCCAATCCACTTTATGCCACTGAAGTCTATGACACTCCACAGTACGCCACTCCACTCTAAGCCAATGCACTCTATGCTATTCCACTGTATGCAGCTCCACTCTACCCCACTCCAGTCAATGCTGTTCCACTCTACACCACTTCACTCTCCCCACTGGATTCTACATCACTCCACTCTGCTACTCCACTTTACGCTATTCCACTGTATCCCACTCTACTCTACCACACTCAACTGTACGCCATTCCATTCGACACCACTCCACTCTACTTTACAGTATTGTACTCTACGCCACTCCACCTTACGCCACTCTACTCTATACCACTCCACTTTACTCAGCTCCACTCTGTGCCCCTCCACTCTTCGCTCTTCTACTCTATACGACTTACTGTACACCACTGCACTGTACTCCGCTCCACTCATCACTATTCTACTCTACGCCACTCAACTTTACACCACTCCACTATACATCAATCTACGCTATTCTGTTCCACTCTACACCACTCCGCTGTATGCCACTCCACTTTAATCCACTTCACTTTACACCACTCCACTCTCTGCTGTTCAGTTCTACGCCACCTGACTACGCCAGTCTATGCCACTTGACTCCACACTATTCGACTGTATGCCAATCCACTTTACACCATTCTACTGTACGCCACTTCATTCTATCCCACTCCATTGTACACTATTCCAGTCAATCCCCACTCACCTGTACACCACTCCACTCTATGATATTTCATGCTGGGCCAATCCACTCCTTATTCTAAAGTTAGAGTTATTCCTTAAATTTATAAATCATAATAACTAATAATATCATTATAAACTCATTTAAATAGGTTGTAATGCAGTAAACACTATAATCTTAGATGCATATATATTTTCATTTTTGCAATGAAGCAGCATGATTAAACTAGATTTGTCTCAACATTTTTCTTTAAAAAATTGATTTATTTTTAAGAACTATGTTATATTTCAATGTGTAAAATCCCACCAGTTAGCAGGTTTAATATACATTTAGAACAATGGAACAAACCCCATTCAAGTCAAGTTCACAATTTACTAGCGAATTCCTACTATGCATCCAGTGTGATGAGCAGTTCTCAAAGGCTGAACTGCTTGAGCTGTGCCAGCTGTCTGAGGACATGTCCTCTGGTTTGCTTCCTGACTGTTCTGCTATGAAATGACTTCGAGGCGTTCACACATGCAAATACTCATCATAGGGAAGATGTTCAACTGCTAGCCGGTGAATACTGAACTATCCCTCTCACCATAACAGAGTATTATGCCCGGTGGCGTGGAGTGCAATCTCAGTACCAGTGCCGGTGGAATGATGGGGATCGGGAAAATGATGAGCATATATTAATAGCTTGGGACGAAACTGGACGCTTGCAAGAAGAAATTTGGGACAAGCATCAAAAGTCTATGGAAGTAGGTTTCCAGATGTTTCAAATGATATGAAGTTAGTTTTGGTCTTCCTATTCCACAGATGTGCTTCTAATACCACATGTTTTGATATTAATGTTTTCAGGGAATTTATTTTAATGGAGATAGACTCTACTTATTTCACACAGGGGTTACATCAAGACATATCGTGAGAAGTGGTGGTGCTAAATTATTTTGGGGAAAGTCCTTTATAGGATTTAAACATATATCTCACTACTTTGGAAATGTGATCTTGTTGAAAGAAATGCGTTTTCTCGGCTTCAGTCCACATTTACTCTCTAGGCAAAAGTTTACAAGGCAGGCATACTGTGGGGTTGTCTTTCCCATCCTATGTCCCCTTACTGAATACGATCCCACACACTAACTTATGAAGCAACTGTCTAAATGATAAAAGTCTTCCCTGAGCCTGGAATGAAAGTACAGAGCTTGGCCAAGCTATTTTCAGTACTTTGAAGTTCTACACATTCGCAAGGCTCCACTCCTTCTCTACTCTATACACTTTATTTCTCAATAGCTCTCTTAAAGGATTTGCAGTCATACTATGGCCCTGGTGGAACGGCGAGTAATTGCTGGGAATACTCAGGAATGTCCAACCTTGTATCTAGCCTCAGGCCCAGGGAAGGCTGCAGTAGCTTCGACCTTAACCATGTTAGTTGGTCTCGCTCCACCATATAGCCCTGGGGAAACTGGGACTTCTTTGGCATTAAAGTTGGCCCTTTGTCTCTTAACCTGTTTAGCACGATCTGGATTGCCTCAATTCAGGTCTTTCAGTAATTCAATCAAGATAAGGGAAATGGTGCCAATTCAGCTGCGTTATTAGACTCTAGAACATCCCTGGGCCACACTTCATGTCCCAGGGGACACGTGAAGGCAGACCTAACATGCTGATCATTCTCACCTGTTGTGTGGGACAGGCACACTTCTAGTGCAGAGACTGATCGACCTCCCTTAGAGTTTCCATGATCTGAAGATGGAAGAACTGGAGTAAAAGAAGGTGATATACACCTACGTACGCCACTCGGATGGCTGAGCAGGAGCACCGGCTATGTGTGTGCTGAAGTCCTGCGGCTCAGTTCCGGGGTGTGCGCTGGACTGGTCGACAGTGGCCTATTGTGTTTCATAAAAATACTGAAAGGTAGCCAGGTGGTGTCTAATTTGTACATTCTTTTGAAGACCAGCGCTGTCAGTTTCTCGAGGGCATAAATAGTCCAAACGTTGCCCCACCATGCATGCGTGGGAGAGGCGGCGGCTGTATCCAGAACTGGGCGAGGGTCGCTTGTGCAGCTACCAGTAGATGTGTGATAAGCTTGCCCGCTGGTGTGGACCGAGGATATATGGATATACCTTCGCAAGGGTCGCCAAGAGGACTAATTAGCACCGTGTTCAAGGGACGTATGATGCTCAATATACATCGATTACGGGGCATTATTATCTTTCCTTAAGGCCTGGATGTATGTACGTGACCACCGCATATGGTAGAAAGTCCCCCTCTCCCGTCAGTTCTTCCAACAGGTGTCTAGGCTGCCAAATATTGTATGCAAGCGAGTTGGCGACAGGTACCATTGCATAAGTAACGTATATGCGCTTCCCCTATGTACAATACAGATAGGTGTCTTCAACACTCTCTGCAAGACCCTTTAAAAGTAAGATTAACCACACCTTTAACTGCAGTAAGCTAGCTAGTTTAGGTTTCTTTTAACATAGATAGCACGTTGTTATTCTTTCCTCTGAGGCTCAGAGAGCCCATAAGGGCGCTTGTGTAAGGCAAAGGCACAGAGGGGCAAAATTAATCATTTTGACACTTCTGGCACTGAGGGTTACAGCTCTTTCTGCTGTACAATTAACACTGATATTTATTAGTATGGTCAGGTAACAAGCAGTTAGCATAAAGCTCTGTATCTTGGTAAAAAATAAAGAAAAAACAGTAAACAAACATGCTCTGTAGAAGACAGAAAGTTCATTGGCAACTGAAAAAGCTGTCCTTATTCGCATGAACCTTGGACTTCGAAGCGATAACAAGACAATCAGCGAGCATGAGCTGGGAACATGGAGAGCACGAAAGGGGCTGAAGGTTATATTGCGAAAAGGTGCAATATTACCGGTATCAGAGTCAAAAACTTGGTTGGAAGAGCTGCTAGAAACCTGATTCGGAGAACTGGGCATCTGAAAGAGGTTGAGGAAGGCACAACTGTGAGTGAAAGTACCGGTGCTTGATTTGTACCTGTGGCTGCAGGTAGTGGTCACCGAATCTGATTGGTGGGGACCGGGATGTATTTTTCTCCCCTATACTTCGGCCCAGGGCAAGAGAGAGAAAGGCAGAAAGGGGGAAATGAACTAGGAAGAGGCAGAAAAGGGAAAAAGGAGGGGGAAGAAAAGGATAAAGAAACAGTGCAAAGGGAGAAAGCACTGGTGACAATGGTGAAAGGTAAGCTTCAAGACTGAGATGCAAACAAGAAGTGTAAGGGGGTGAAAGAGAGAAGCATGAAGTGTGTTGGACCTGCCATCCTCTGTGTTTTCCCTACTTTTTGCCATCAATCCTCCTGTTTTTGCTGACTTAATTTTTGCTGGCCTTAGGGCTCTGTGCACTCTAACACTGCTAACCAGTGCTAAAGTGCTTACGCTCTCTACCTAAAACATGGTAACATTGGCTTACACGCAGTTGACTCATTTAATTTACTTGTAAGGGCATAGTAAAGTGGTATTACCTGTACCCAGGGCCTATAAATTAAATGCTACTACTGAGCCTGCAGCACTTACTGTGCCACCCACTAAAGAAACCTTTTAAAACATGTCTCTGACCTGCCATTGTAGCCTGTGTGTGCAGTTTTAAGCTGCCATTTTGACCTGTTTTTGCCTGGCCTAATCCTTCTTTTTTAATACGTATACGTCAGCCCCTAAGGTAAGCCCTAAGCAGCCCAGATGGCAGGGCGCCATGTATTTAAAAAGTTGGCTATGTACGTTTATGTTTTACTCGTGCTGGTAGTGAGAAACTCTTATATTTGTTTTTCACTACTACAAGGCCCATCTCTCCCATAGGATAACTTTGGGTTACCTTATTACATTTCATAAGTGATAATCTTCAATTAAGAAAGCAGGTAAGAAAGGTGAGTTTGGTCTCTAAAGAACTGTAATTTAAACCCCATTTTAATTATAAAATTAGATTTTAAGCCACAATTCTGAAAATACAATTTTCAGAATCATGGGTCACAGGACTAGGTGTAGCTGGCAGTTGGACTTTGTATATTGCTCCCAGACAGAGAGACAAAAGGGGAATCGTTTGTTTACAGAATGGCCCATCTCTGACTTGATAGGGGGGAGGAACTGTCATCACATTCGAACATCACAAAGACTCTGCTTAACCTCTTAGCTGCTGGGCCTCCCCACCCCCCCCAGTGCTGAGCCCTTTTTTGGCTATTTGGGGTGGTTCGCGCTTAGGCCTTCATAACTTTTTGACCACATAAGCTATCCACGCCAAATTTGCGTCCTTATTTTCCAACATCCTAGGGATTCTAATGGTACCCAGAGTTTGTGGTTTCCCCTGGAGGAGACCAAGAAATTAGCCAAAATACAGTGAAAATTTAGTTTTTTCCAAAAAAATGGGAAAAAAGGGCTGCCGAAGAAGGCTTGTGTTTTTTTCCCTGAAAATGCCATCAACAAAGGGTTTCTGGTGCTGAAATCACCATCTTCCCACCTTTCAGGAACGGGCAGACTTGAATCAGACAAACACTTTTTTCAACACAAATTTGGCATTTTACTGGGACATATCCCATTTCTACTATTTTTGGTGCTTTCAGCCTCGTTCCAGTTAGTGACAGGAATGGGTGTGAAACCAATGCTGGATCCCGGAAAGCTAAACATTTCTGAAAACTAGACAAAATTCTGAATTCAGCAAGGGGTCATTTGTGTAGATCCTACAAGGTTTTCCTACAGAAAATAACAGCTGAAATAAAAAAATATTGAAATTGAGCTGAAAACAACAGCCATTTTTCTTTATGTTTTACTCTGTAACTTTTTCCTGCGATGTCAGATTTTTTAAAGCAATATACCGTTATGTCTGCTGGACTCTTCTGGTTGCGGGGATATAAAGGGCTTGTAGGTTCATCAAGAACCCTAGGTACCCAGAGCCAATAAATGAGCTGCACCCTGCAGTTGGTTTTCATTCTATACTGGGTATACAGAAATTCATTTGCTGAAATATGAAGAGTGAAAAATAGGTATGAAGAAAACCTTTGCATTTCCAAAATGGGCTCAAGATAAGGTTTTGAGGAGCAGTGGTTATTTGCAGATTTCTGAATTCCGGGGTGCCCATACTAGCATGTGAATTGCAGGGCATTTCTCAAATAGACGTCTTTTTTACACACTCTCTTATATTTGGAAGGAAACAATGTAGAGAAAGATAAGGGGCAATAACACTTGTTTTGCTATTCTATGTTCCCACAAGTCTCCCGATAAAAATGATACCTCACTTGTGTGAGTAGGCCTAGCGCCCACGACAGGAAATGCCCCAAAACACAACGTGGACACATCCCATTTTTTTGACAGAAAACAGAGCTGTTTTTTGCAAAGTGCCTAGCTGTGGATTTTGGCCTCTAGCTCAGCCGTCACCTAGGGAAACCTACCAACCCTGTGCATTTATGAAAACTAGAGACCTAGGGGAATCCATGATGGGGTGACTTGTGGGGCTCTGACCAGGTTCTGTTACCCAGAATCCTTTGCAAACCTCAAAACGTGGCTAAAAAAACACGTTTTCCTCACATTTCAGTGACAGAAAGTTCTGGAACCTGAGAGGAGCCACAAATTTCCTTCCACCCAGTGTTCCCCCAAGTCTCCCGATAAAAATGATACCTCACTTGTGTGGGTAGGCCTAGCGCCCGCGACAGGAAATGCCCCAAAACACAACATGGACACATCCCATTTTTTGACAGAAAACAGAGCTGTTTTTTGCAAAGTGCCTACCTGTAGATGTTGGCCTCTAGCTCAGCCGGCACCTAGGGAAACCTACCAAACCTGTGCATTTTTTAAAACTAGAGACCTAGGGGGATCCAAGATGGGGTGACTTGTGGGGCTCTGACCAGGTTCTGTTACCCAGAATCCTTTGCAAACCTCAAAACGTGGCTAAAAAACCACATTTTCCTCACATTTCAGTGACAGAAAGTTCTGGAATCTGAGAGGAGCCACAAATTTCCTTCCACCCAGCGTTCCCCCAAGTCTCCCGATAAAAATGATACCTCACTTGTGTGGGTAGGCCTAGCGCCCGCGACAGGAAATGCTCCAAAACACAACGTGGACACATCCCATTTTTTGACAGAAAACAGAGCTGTTTTTTGCAAAGTGCCTACCTGTAGATTTTGGCCTCTAGCTCAGCCGGCACCTAGGGACACCTACCAAACCTGTGCATTTTTTAAAACTAGAGACCTAGGGGAATCCAAGATGGGGTGACTTGTGGGGCTCTGACCAAGTTCTGTTACCCAGAATCCTTTGCAAACCTCAAAATGTGGCTAAAAAAACACGTTTTCCTCAAATTTCGGAGACAGAAAGTTCTGGAATCTTGAGAGGAGCCACAAATTTCCTTCCACCCAGCGTTCCCCCAAGTCTCCCGATAAAAATGATACCTCACTTGTGTGAGTAGGCCTAGCGCCCGCAACAGAAAATGCCCCAAAACACAACATGGACACATCCCATTTTTTGACAGAAAACAGAGCTGTTTTTTGCAAAGTGCCTACCTGTAGATTTTGGCCTCTAGCTCGGCTGGCACCTAGGGAAACCTACCAAACCTGTTCATTTTTTAAAACTAGAGACCTAGGGGAATCCAATATGGGGTGACTTGTGTGGCTCTGACCAGGTTCTGTTACCCAGAATCCTTTGGAAACCTCAAAATGTGGCTAAAAAAACACGTTTTCCTCACATTTCGGTGACAGAAAGTTCTGGAATCTGAGAGGAGCCACAAGTATCCTTCCACCCAGTGTTCCCCCAAGTCTCCCGATAAAAATGATACCTCACTTGTGTGGGTAGGCATAGCGCCCGCGACAGGAAATGCCCCAAAACACAACGTGGATACATCACATTTTTTCATAGAAAACAGTGCCTACCTGTGGATTTTGGCCTCTAGCTCAGCCGGCACCTGGGGAAACCTAGCAAACCAGCGCATTTTTGAAAACTAGAAACCCAGGGGAATCCAAGATGGGGTGACTTGTGGGGCTCTGACCAGGTTCTGTTACCCAGAATCCTTTGCAAACATCAAAACTTGGCCAAAAAAACACTTTTTCCTCTCATTTCGGTGACAGAAAGTTCTGGAATCTGAGAGGAGCCACAAATTTCCTTCCACCCAGCATTCCCCCAAGTCTCCCGATAAAAATGGTACCCCACTTGTGTGGGTAGGCCTGGTGCCCGCGACAGGAATAGATCACACAACGGTCAATGTTGGTTCTAACATGAGGCAGCTGTTGACCCTGGGGTGATCCATTCCTGACGCAGGCACTAGGTGTAGGCACTCAAGTGGGGTAGTGTTTTTATCAGGACAGGTGAGGAATCACTGGGTGGTAGGAAGTTTGTGTATCCCAGCATATTCCTGTAGTTTGTGTGACAGAAATGCGAGAAAAATAGAGTTTTTATTCAACATTTCAGCTTTGCAGGGTATTCTGGGTAAGACAACTTTGGGGAATCCACACAAGTCACACCTCTGTGGACTCCCCCGAATGTCTAGTTTCCAGAAATGTTTGGGTTTAGTGTGTTTCTCTATATGGCCGCCGAACCCAGGACCAAAAACACAGGTGCCTGCCTTACAAACCAGTTTGTTTTGCGATAGATAATTTTGATGTCTCCACAATACGATATGGGCAGTGGAATTTGGGGCTGAACTAAATTGGGGAGCTCCCAAGAGAGCACTCTCTCTCTCTCTCTCTCTCTGCTTGCCGCCGCATTCACCTGCTCTCTGGGTTGGGCTAACACACTATTACCCAGTTGCACAGCCTGCTTGCGAAGGGACAGCAGGACTGTCCTCATCACCTCCCTCATAATGTACTGGAAGAGGAGTTATCGAATGGGACTCCTCCGACTGAAAAATCACTCCCAGAGTCTGCGCCATTGTCCTATCCCTCAGATGCTGTCTCAGTATCTGATGTCTCAGTCTCTGATCCTATGTCAGAGCTGTCCTCTATAACCCGAGTGCCGGCAGCAGTCATCCATCAAGATGCCATCTCTGCTATTGGCTAAACTGTTGCTCTAAAACACTAGCCTATGTAGACAGTCACAAAATCGATGGTGTGTGTGAGATACGTGCAACAGTAGAGGCCACGTTACCTGCGCTTCTTCCCTCAATCAGCATGTTCTTTCAAGACACTCAAAAAACACCTTGTCACATACTATTCGTCACAGTGTTTAGCACCTCCTGCGCCCAGTCCAACAATCATTATTGGTGCTCCCACTCCCTCCTCCTCGGATTCCCTCATTACCACCCAGCAAAAGTGCCCTTCATCTCTCCATAGCCACCCCGCACATACATTTCATTTGCATTATAGCGCAGGTAATGGCTGACTTTACTAATGTACTCAGCTATTGACATAAAATACAGATTTGCTCTTTGCAGTAGGCATATAAACCTTCTGCGCTTCTTTATGGCACTAAAACTGCCAGTAGACAAAAGTCTGATCCTTTCGTAGCAGAAACATAATCACAATACTTACTTGACTTTTTTATTGCTGCCTAAAAGCTACATGTGAAATGCGTCAGTTGAAGTATGTGCATTGCTTTGAAGATGCAAGCTGCAACTGCAAGACAACTGGTGGCAAATCTATATATATATATATCACTTTTATATGTGGGTCTGGTTTTCCTGGGGGCCGATCGCAGCCCCCAGGGAAACCACACACATATTGACAAAAGTGATATATATATATATATATATATATATATATATATATATATATATATATATATACATATATATATATATCTATCTCTCTATATATATATCTATCTACATAGATATATCTATAGATAGATCTATATATATATCTATAGATCTATCTATAGATATGTCCATGTACATAGATATATCTACATATATAGATCTATATATATATATATATTTTTTTTTTTGTTTTGTTGTTGTTGTATGGTTTCCTTGGGGGCCAAAATGGCCCCCAGGGAAACCCTACAACAACAACAAAACATATTGCCCCCACGGGCGACCCCCTGCCATTTATTTAATTTTACTTATTTTTTTGGGAGAACAAAAAAATGTTGTCCCGGGGTGGGGGGCAGGGGGGGGTGCGGCCCGTTTTCCGAGGGGGCCGACCCCCCCAAGTGAAATCCCTGGCGTCTAGTGGTGTTTCCTGGCCCCCGATCGCAACTGTGCTGCGATCGGGGCCAGGAAACACTTTCAGAAGGCCTCGTAAGAAAGGGGAGACTCTCCCCTTTCTTACGAGGCCTTCCTGAATGTGGGGAAGGCCGCTGTGCTGCGATCGGGGGCCAGGAAACACTTTCAGGAAGGCCTCGTAAGAAAGGGGAGACTCTCCTCTTTCTTACGAGGCCTTTCCGAACGTGGGGAAGGCCGTTTTCCCCATTGGAGTAGGAAGCGGCCGCAAGGCTGCTTCCGGCTCCGATGGGGAAATCAACTTTGTTACGGCGTGCTGACGTCACAAAGGGGCGGGTGGGGGGCGGGGGGAGACACGGAAGAGCTTCTGTGTCTCCCTGGGGCAAAAAATAAATAAATAAAAATCCTCACTGGTGCCGACGCCCGCAATTAAGGGGTTAAGCACACTCACAAATGTTGTTTTCACACTAATCTATTGTGCCCCCAGACAAGCTGGGGCCAGGGCAGGGAGGAAGGAAATTCAAAACTTATCTAGGGGTGGAATCCTGTAGAAACCTGTCCTTCTTCAAAGCTGGTACCAAGTGTAAATATGGGCCTCAGACCCAAACCTTCAGTATACATTTGGACCTGTGGCAGACGCAGAAGAAGGGCTGCTGTGTTACTCTGCTGCAAGAAGGAATGCTACTGTGCTGACCTGCTGCCTCAGTGAAATGGACTGGACATGCTTCTGGAACCCAGGACCACCAGAATTACTCCAAGGGCTAGTTGGCTGGACTCCTGATAAGAACCTCAGGGACAGAAAAGGCTCCAACCACCTTGAACCTGCACCTGGACTGTGTCTGCTTTGAGTCTCCTAGCACTCCAAGCGCCCCTCCAGTCCTGGATTCTTGGAAGTGAGGATAGAGGTGCCTTGCCAGCCCAGCTGTGGTCTTCACCAGATACAGCGCGTAGCGACGCAAAGCCTTACGGTACAGCTACAAGCTTCATTGGAACTAACGCCGAATGCCACTAAGCCTTGCCGCACAGCTGCCAGGTTGATCAGAACCACCGCAAGGTCTTGCCGCACAGCTTCTTTGCAACTTACCAAGTGCAACTCAGACCTGAAATTGGGGCCCTCACAGCCGATTGGGACTATTACCAGATGACACAATGCTTTGCAAAGCAATGCTGTGCAGACCGCACACCAGGATTTAAGGCACTCTGAGCCACATGTACAAAGGAAAATGTTTGTGATTACCAAATAGGGATTTTTTGTGTTATAAATATAAATGAGGTAGGTATCAGTTTACAAACAATTAGGAATCGAAAAAATTAGAGGGATGGTGGCCTGCTGGGGTAAGCAGACCACCATGCCTATAATTGCTTTTCAATAAAGCATTTTTTTTAAATGCAGCCCGTTTTCCTGAAAGGAATCCTTGGGGACCCCTTTCCATTTGCGAATGGGTTACCACCTACTTGAATTAGGTGGTAAAATGCAAAGGTTTTGCGACCGCATTTCAGTTACACAAATTCGCAGCAGGGCCCCCTCTCTTGGCTTTTACTTTTGATGGCCCTCTTTTCCTTTTTGAGTTGCATCATTCCATAAATAGAGCTTAAAGCTTCCTTTGTTCATTTTAATAATAACCTCTGACTGACTAGGTAATCCCCCCGGGGCTGTCCAAGTTTCTGGCAGTGTGGTATTTTTCCCTCACAGACTACCAACATTTTTAGAAGTCACAGGGTTTTAGATGAAGCAAGAAGGGATGGGAAAGAGGAAAGCCTGCGCTAAAACTTCAGGGCTGGGTGGGGCCAGAAAATTCCCCACTCTGCGGAGAACTGCACTATGGCTCAAATTGATGATATAATTGAGGAAGTAGAAAGCCTGGTAGCTCCAAAGGCCAAAGATACTGGTGGAGTGGGGGAGAGGGTAGTGGGGGGGGGGGTTGAGGCATCAGAAGAATATATCAAGTTCTATTTTTTAAAAGCTGATAAACGATACCAGGTTCCTAAATACATTAAGGGCACCAACAGGGGCAACAAACAGAGGAGGGCCCTGTTACAGCAATCCCCCTAACCCACCCCCAACCTGTTCAGGAAAAGCCACTATCTCCAATTGAGTTCAGAGTTGAGTTCTCCAATCGCTTTGCACCACTTGAGGACTCTGAAAATGACTATTGCAAATTTGCTAAATCAAGCGAGGCCAATAATGATGGAGTAAAAAAGGGAGAAGCCTCTACCGGGGAACGGTTAGCTCACTTGAGGGGGGAAATTAAGAATTTGGGAGATTATATGAGTACCCTAGGTAAAATGTTGAATGATAAATTGGATTGCTTGACGGCCATAGTAGCGAAGTTAGAAAGACCTACCCCCTTGTTAGATTTTGTGCAGATACCTGCACCATCCACCCAACCTCTCAACAAGTATGGCAACATACAGAGTGAAAAGGGGTGCACAAACATAGTCAACATCAGTACACTCAGGGAACGGCATTTTATGGGGCACCCAACATCACTTACGTCAAAATGATCTTGCCCTAATCTAAGGGGGGAAAGAACAGATTTTTGGAGGCAGTACAAGGTGCAGGGCCTCTGGGAATCAAGAAACAACAGGGAGCCCTTTCAGCTTAACAAAGTGGAAAGGCAGTATGATCTGTACCTGACGAATGTCCCAAAACTAACCTCGGGTAATAAAGAATCCTGAGATTCACGCACAAATAAAATAATCCATTGGATTGGGAAAACGAGGGAATGTAGATCGGTGATAAGAGACGACATAAGGTATGCTATGAGGATAAAAGCCACAGACTCAGGACAGGACTGTATAGGGCTGAAATTAGCGAACCAACAGCTGGTAGACGGCCTATTATCTCTTGAGCAAAGATTGAGGCCCGAATGGTGCCACAGATAAGAGTTAAATTATACACCCCACAATGCCTACAGACTGTAGAGATAGGTTTAACGGTAGGAGCCTTCCCCCTCAACACTCCAATTGCGCTAACTTGGAGACCATTGGGGACACATCAGATGTTGATTGTCAGGAAGTGCAGCAGCTAGCCATGGTGGGAAATCACTTTGCCAGCAGTAGTAAGCTGGTTAACCTTAAACCTGCCTGGCCTATAGTGAACAGATAGGAGGCTTAGGACCTAACTGTCAAGAGCTCCCTGATGAATCCCAGGTCATGGAAGAGATGTTATATAACACCAATCCATACAAGGGGGTGGGGCTGGAAATATGTGATTGTGATTCAATCAAGTTCCTTTCATGGAACGTTGCGGGCCTAAGAACAAAGCTAAGTGACCCAGAATGGTGCAACTTCATAGACCAGCACCACACAGTCTTGATGCTGGAAACTTGGGCAACACAGGCAGTGCACAGAGTGGGGTACCTGGCTTTCCATAGGTTAGTACTTCTTTCATTGTCAGGATGTGCCTCAGGAGGTTTAGCAATTTGGCTAACGCAGGATTTATTTCCAAAGACAAAGGTAATTGCCTGTATTATCAGGGACATATTGACTGTCGAACCTAGCCAAAGGGGGATTAACTATATAGCTATTGTAAACATCTATATTAGACCTGCCTCTCTAAGTATCCAAATCCCCATGGTGGACCATATTGCGGATATGCTAACCCAGCTGCCCGGGGAAACATGGGTAATAGTGGCTGGGGACTGTAATACCCAAGTGAGACACAATGAAGATCACCCATTGTTGACATGTTACTATGTAGAACCCCTAGGCAGATCGGGATCAGTGCGGGTAGAGACACGAAGAGTCACGGGGGTGGCAGCCCAATTGGAGAACCTAATTACTAGTATGGGCTAAAGCAGGTCAATGGGAACACAAGATCAGATGCGCCGGCTGCACCCACGTTCAAAAAAGGTACCTTTTTGAATCATCTTGATTATATTTTTTTAGACCAAATGCTCTGGCCATCCCTTATCCCTGGAAATCCTGCCGTACCCTCGAAAAAACCTGGCGCAGAGAACGCACCACAGAAAACATGTCAGCCCTCAAGATCGCCACCCGTGAACACCACCAGCTGATCCGCTCCACCAAAAGGACATCATTCAAAGAGCGACTAGACAACAACACCCACAACAGCAAAGAACTCTTCAACACCGTCAAAGAGCTCTCCAACCCCAGCGCCAGCTCCAACGTCATCATGCCCTCACAAGAACTCTGAGACTCCCTCCCTACATTCTTCCACCGAAAGATCGCAGACCTACACGACAGCTTCGGACCCCAGACCCCGCCGCCCACCACCGAACCAACAGCACCCACCACTACACTCAACGCCTGGACCCCCATCAGCTCTGAGGAGACCAGAATCACCATGAACACCATCCACTCCGGCTCCCCCTCGGACCCGTGCCCCCATCACATCTTCAACAAAGCCGACTCCATCATCGCCCCCTATCTCCGGAGCATCATCAACAGCTCATTCTCATCTGCCACCTTCCACAAGAGCTGAAAACACGCGGAAGTCAACGCCCTCCTGAAAAACCCCACGGCTGACCCCAATGACCTGAAGAACTTCCGCCCCATCTCTCTTCTCCCCTTCCCGGCCAAGGTCATCGAGAAGACCGTCAACATGCAGCTGACCAATTTTCTTGAAGCTAACAACTCGCTCGACCCTTCCCAATCAGGATTTCGGGCCAACCACAGCACAGAAACCGCCCTCATCGCAGTCACCGATGACATCAGAACTCGGATGGACAACAGAGAAACAACAACCCTCATCCTCCTGGACCTCTCGGCTGCCTTCGAAACCATGTGCCATCGCACCCTAATAACCCGCCTCCGCTCCACTGGAATCCTAGGACAGGCCCTTGACTGGATTATCTAGTTCCGCTCCGACAGAACCCAAAGAGTCTACCTCCCGCCCTTCCGCTCAGAACCCACCGAGATCATCTGCGGCGTGCCCCAAGGTTCCTCGCTCAGCCCAACCCTCTTCAATATCTACATGAGCCCCCTCGCCGACATCGCACGCAAACACAACATCAACATCATCTCCTACGCCGACGACACCCAGCTGATACTCTCCCTCACCAAAGACCCAACCACCGCCAAAATCAGCCTACAGGAAGGAATGAAAGACGTCGCGGAATGGATGAAGCTCAGCCGCCTAAAGCTGAACTCAGACAAGACGGAGGTCCTCATCCTCTGACAATCCCCTTCCGCCTGGGATGACTCCTGGTGGCCCACGGCTCTGGGCACCGCACCAACCCCCTCAGACCACGCACGCAACCTCGGATTCATCCTGAACCCCCTCCTCACTATGACCAAGCAAGTCAACTCGTCATCATGCTTCAACACCCTACGCATGCTCCGAAAAATCTTCCGATGGATCCCCGCCGAAACCAGAAAGACAGTTACCCATGCCCTCGTCATAAGCCGTCTGGACTACGGAAACACCCTATACATAGGGACCACCGCAAAGCTACAGAAACGTCTCCAACGCATACAGAACGACTCCGCATGCCTCATCCTCGACATCCCTCGCCACAGCCACATATCCGCCCACCTGAAACACCTGCACTGGTTCCCCGTCAACAAGAGGATCACCTTCAGGCTCCTCACCCACGCACACAAAGCTCTCCACAACATGGGCCTTGAATACCTCAACAGCCGCCTCTCGTTCTACACGCCCACCCGTCAGCTTCGCTCAGCCAGCCTCGCCCTCGCCACCGTCCCACATATCCGCAGAACCACCGCAGGAGGAAAATCCTTCACCTACCTGGCAGCCAAAGCATGGAACTCACTCCCCGCACACCTAAGAACTACCCAGGACCATCTTGCCTTCAGGAAGCGCCTCAAGACATGGCTTTTCGAGCAGCAGTAACCCCCCCAGCGCCTTGAGACCCTCTCGGGTGAGTAGCGCGCTCTATAAATGCATTGATTGATTGATTAATTATTGACATGACCGTGATCCCAAGAGCTGACAGCGATCATCAAGCCTTTTGTGCAGTCTTTGCAGCACCTTTATTTAAAAACAATGGTCTGTCTCCGTGGGTAATGGCCAGTAACACAAAGGTAACCAACAACAAGAAGAACCGAAGGTGGGCAGCGGTGGCAAATGATATGAAGGTTCAGACCTTAATTTATTATAGAGATTCTGTCCCCACTGGTGTCTACTTAATCTCCATTGGTTAATCTTGTTCAGCTGCACTGCAGTTTGATGGATCAACTGAGACCTCTTTTTATGGTGGTAAGATGTAGAGGGACGGCCACTTATAAACCATTGAGGTGCTTTTCAAACACCTTTCGGTTGGTGAAGTCCCAGCTGCTGGGAGCACTGGACAAGGGGAATACAGCAGAGATAAAGGTTGCGAAGGGCTTTTATAAAAAAACATTAAGTGACGCCAAAAAAGGTGGGAAAGTGGCCAATGGGACAGCCTAACTGTTGCCCTTCAAGAGGGGGATTCTAAACTATTTTGGAAGTTGGTGGCAGATAGGAAAGATTCCCCCAACTCTGAGAGCGATCCAACAATCCAGCCTGAAAGATAGGTGAACCATTTTGAAGAGCTTCATAAGGAAAGGTATAGTGATAAGGCACTCCTATTAACATCTAAGGACATTGCTACTGATTCACTGGACAACACATTTGGCCCCCTTAGCTCTGATCTGGTTAGTTTTACTCTGGAGTAAACTACCCAGGCCTTGAAAACATTACATAAGGGAAAGGCTCTGGGCCTAGACGGCATACCGGGTGACCTGTACCTGTCACCACCCGAGGTCTGGACACCATACCTAAATACCTTAAGCAATGCTATTCTGAGGGAAGAAGTCATCCCTATGTGGCGGGGAGCAACAATAGTCCCAATTTATAAAAAGAGGGACAGAGACTCTCCAGGGAATTATAGATCGATAAGCTTAATTGACATCAGCCAAAATGTTTTTTGCAAACAGGTCTTGGCCAGGTTGCACTAGTGGATTGATGACCATCAGATCCTTGTTGATTGGCAGGCTGGATTTAAGAAAGGAGTAAGTACAGTGGACCAAGTGTTTAGGTTTAAATCACTATGCTGGAAGTACTTAGTCCTAAAACAAGACCACCTTTACGTCGCCTTCATTGATTTGATGGCGGCATTTGATCTAATCCCATGGGAGCTTCTTTGGAGAGTCTTAGACTCCTATGGATTGGACAGTGACCTCCTAAGACTAATAAGATATCTGCCTGAGGGCACCTATCCAAGAGTCAGGGTGTACCTAGGGGGGCAATCTTACTACCCCAATTCCCTTTGCGAGAGGGGTCAGACAGGGGTGTGTCTTGGCCCCTACCTTGTTCAGCCTTTACATCAATGGCGCAGTGGGCCAGCTAGCCCAGTACAACCATGACACTCCCAAGCTAAAGAGAATGTCTGTACCTATTATCATGTTCGCTGATGACACCCTGCTCATATCAAGAACCCAGATGGGACTACAAAGTAAACTAGATTCATTTGCAGCATTTTCTGAGAAGAGGGGGCTAGAAATTAACCCAGAGAAATCAAAGTTCATGGCTCTATACCCACATAAACCTTTAGGGGGAAAATGGCTATGGTGGGTGTCTCTATCGAACAAGTCAGGCAATTTGATTACCTGGGCATAAGATTAACAGATAATCGATTTGGACTCCGTAAATAGAGAAAAGCTCTGTCATCCTTCAGCAGCGGTCAGTAGTATTTGGAACGAAAATCAAAAACTCAACGGAAGGGTCTCTTTCCCCAGCCCTTATGGTGTATAAGCCAGCTGCAGTGACAGCTGTAACTTATGGTGCGGAGCTCTGGGGTCACAGAGGTTAACTCTGATTGAAAATAAGTACTTACTCTCTTTGCTACACCTACCCACTAGTACACCCCTCATTCCACTCAGATTTGATTTGGCTCTAAAACAAATACATCTCGTAATCGCTTTGAAACCTCTTTTAAACTGGGTGAGACTTTGGTCCTCTGAGCATTTGAGTCCTGATGGAGCAGCCATATTAGAGCTACTATCCATTGATAAACTGGTATCTGCTCCCTGGCTTAAATATATTAAGGATTTGTGTCATTGGATCAAAATGGAGGAGATATGGAGATGTCTACAGAGTATAACGCAACTTTACTGGGAGGCTGTACTAATCCAGATATGGCGAGCCCAGACAACAGGCAGTAGAACTGAGCAATTTTTATATCATAAGTGCTCACCCAAGTTTGAATATTACATGGATAGCATATACCTGGCACAGGCTAAAAATCTGTTTGTAAAATTTAGACTAAGAATTTTGCCATTGAACCCTGTCACCTTTAGATGGAAAAAAGGTTGTTGTGCGATTAGTTCCTGTCCTTACTGCCCGATGGAAACAGAGTCCTTCGCTCATTTTGTTTTTTCTGACCAAGGTACCTAAAGCCTAGGAGAAAATGGATTATTCCCCTATGCAGGCTCCTCGGCACCCAGAATTGCAGGGAGACACTTTGTATATTAACAAGTGATGCTAGTGAAAAGTTAGTGTTTGCACTTGCCAGGTATTTACGATGTGCTTGGATTGTGAGATCCAAGGCGACTTCTCACCTTGTAGATAACAATTCTTGTACAATGGCCACTGACTGAAAATTGAGATTGTAACAGTGTTTACGACCTATTTATTTTAGCGAATAGCAGCCCTCAGACCTGCAGCAAGAGTATAATTACCATGGTTGGCATCTAGTAGAGGGACCTTGCCTGCTATTTAATGGTTACTGTGGCCAAGAATGTAAGTTTATAAAATGAATTGCTAGTGATCATTCCCAAGGGGTATTTTAAAAATTAATTAGTGATCCCTATGAATTGCGAGCTATTTAATTGTGATTTTATGTGTTGTAAATATGTTTTTAGGATAATATGTATTTTTGTCATTTTAATATATGTACGTTGCTTTTATGGCTTACAGCCGAAATAAAGCTTAATTTATTATTATACTGTTTGAAGTGCTGCATAAATACTTTACACGTTGCCTCTAAATTAAGCCTGACTGCTTTTGTTTTAATTTTCCCTGGGTTTCACACAGGTTAATTTGGGGTTTACTTGTGTTTCACGCTGACAAGAATTGTGTTTGCTGCTTGAGTTGGGTTTCACCACTCTCAACTAGTAGCCCAATTTCCTACAAGGTGTAATCAGGATTAGGCAGCCTTGGCAGTTTGCACCCTGGCACTGTGCACTGCTGGTGAGTGTTCCAAAAATAATAATAATTTGACCCCTGCAATTATTTATTTATTATTATTATTGCTATTATTATTATTAATCTGTTTTACAAATACATTCTGATAGCACAGAGAGTGCTGTCAGAATGTATAAATCACAGCACATTTGTTTTAAATTGTACAGTTCAGGGGAATACTTGAGGATTAAGCAACCATGTATGGTAAAAAATAACACATCCTTTTCTTAATTAAAAAAGCAAAGTGTGTGGCAATGATGATGCATTTCACTAGCTAAATCCAAGTAATATACCGATGCTACAAAATGCACAAATATGTTACAAAACAACTAACTGTATTATGGTCTAAAAAAAGCTGTTGAAAGTTTTATGGTAACGTAATTAACTATGTAGCAAGGAGGCTGAGTTTTATAAACGTTATCAAAACCCACAGATGGCATTATGGGGCCATAATATGTTACCCATGATACAGTGTTGTAATAGCGTTTTTATTATAGGTGCAGTTAGCAAGAAGAAATGTATTTTCAAGCAGGAAAACGCTTTTTGAAAACAGTAAGTTAAATACTTGGCTATACTGTTCGGAAGTCTGTTGTAAGAATGCTGAATTATGTTATTCAGATGATGGGGATTTAGTCAAGTCGTTTTAGATGCCTTTAAGAAACACATGTACTTTCAAAGGTGAAGGTCTTTGCAGCTCCTGTCTGCGGTGTTCCGCTACCTTTGAGCTGTTATTGGAATGACAAAGCTTAGTAATATATTTTGATTGTTTAATTGTGTAAATGCACTGTCAGGCTCAGAGAGTTATCAGCTTGTGTCTAGTAAATCAGACTGAGGCTAACCTTTTTCTATGGATGAAACCCAGAATTCATAGGAAGAATGTCAACTCAGTCAAATAGGCATTTTGAAACCACTAGGTTGGCAAATGCATTAAAATAATTTATATAAATGATTTTGGGAGCACTGACTAACCACTACCTCCCTCATAACAAGAATATCAGCCTTACTGACCTGGTAATGCCGCACTCAGAGTTTAACAATACCAGGGGCATCACAATTCTGGGCTGCAGAATTATTGGGTCATTAAATGTGTGACTCTGAGCAATGGAATACTGATTTCCGTGGGCTTTCTTTCATTTTCGCCTTGTTTCTCACCTGGAATTTTCAGATGCCTTTGGAACTGAAATGTCTTTGAGTGGACATCAGGGTTGCAATGTTTCTGCATCATTTGTAATCCCGGATCAGCAAGTAAATCTACCCTAACCAGGATTCTGGGCCACTCTTAACCAGGGCCTAAGGGTAAACTGTTATGGGACTGGAGGAGGTGATTTAGTTGTACATACCAAATTAGACTTGGACAAAGAGTGAGTTGTCCTTCCAATTATAGCTTCTAAGTTAGGGAAACCATGCACAGGACATACACAGGTGGGGCGGGTAAGGCAAGAGGAGTCGAGTGATGCCACACAAGAGACTCACAAGAATATGTATGGGGTTTAGGATGAATGACCTGGCCTGAACTCGAGGTCGAAGGACTTAGAAAACCAGGGAAGGACAAAGATGAGCATCATGGTTTAACTATTGGAAGGGGGCAACACAAATGAAGTAATAGTCATATCTGTCACGAACATCACCCCAATAGTAGTGCTTAGCAACCTTCAGATTCGACTTTATTGAGAGTGAGGGTTCCCCACAATCCAACATATTTGAAGCCACTTGGAATGACACTGGCACTGTTGTTAAGTTGTGCCACACGAGGGGCAAGAGTGAACCAGAGTGGACAGTATCAAATAAGAGTGGGGTGTGCAGGAAATTGAAAATGTTAAAGAGGTGCAGATAAATGGGAAATGATTCTTCAAGTGAAAAAAGAGAGATGGTTGAAAGTTGCAGTGGGAAAATTGAGGGAAATGAATACTACCCACGATAGATGAAAAATGACGACAACTGAGGATGTTTGTAGCAAGTAAAATCACAAAGAGTGAGGAAAGTCACACAGAACTCCTCTGGCGAACATGTCGCTGTACTGCACTTTGCTCTCCTAAGTCAAACAGATGCGATAAATCCCGGATCTGCAACCTTGGCCCGGACCCAGCTGCAGTGATTCAGCAGTAGTACCTGGTGAGTACATCGAAAACTGTCAGAGATCCCAAGGTCCTTTAGCTCAGAGCTGAGAGGACTTGAAGTCCTGACGAGAGGGAGGAGGCTACCGCTGAGGGGAACTCGGTTATAGGTGAGGAATAACTTCATGGGTGCTAACATGAAAAGTATTATACTGCTTCACCTGTCACCTTCTAAAATTTACTTTGCTGATCGTAAAAGGAATGCTGGAATGGCTGCAGAAGGAAATGGGGTCTAATAGTTATCTGTTGAAACAAGACCTGCTGCCTAATCTCCAATTCCCTACTTCAGCAAATTGTGTGATCTTGGGCTGATCACTTAGGGGCATATTTAGGAGCCCCTAGCGCCATTCGAACGCCACATTAGCATCATTTGTTATGCTAATGTGGCGTTAGAAGGCCAAAAACATTGTGCCATATTTACAAAGTGGCGCAATGCATGCATTGTGCCACTTTGTAACCCTTTGCACTACATTATGCCAGGCATAATGTATGCAAAGGGGGCATTCCCCCATTAGGGGGGGCCAAAGAAATGGTGCAAGGATATCTAAGCGATTTCCCTGCATCATTTTTTGGCACGTTAAACGCCAGCTCGGAGCAGGGGTTAAAAGGAGGCTTCCATTGGTTACAATGGGCCTTTGGGTGCTTTGCAGGATTAGCGTCAGAATTTGTTATGCTAATCCTGCAAAGCGCTGGACTAGCGTAAAAAATTCTGACGCTAGTCCCCTAACTACCACCATGGTGAACTTTATTTTAAATATGGCGCACACATGGTGGCGTTAGGGGGGCGCTAAGTGGCACAAGAAAAGTGGTGCTGCACTAGGTGCTGTGAGAAAAGACTATTGAGGGTCCCTGGTGTAATAAGTAGCCCATCCAGGGAAAATACTTGAGTACAAGAAAGGGAAATGAGCTACAACTAATGTTCACTGTTGTCCACAATACAGAACAACCAAAAAATTATGATAACAGAAATACAGAAAATGATATTTATTACATATGTATGTACAACAACGACAAAACACCATGGTCAAAGTTAGATATATAAATATTTACATATTCACAGGGGAAGACAAACACTTATTTATTTAAATATACCTACACATATATACAATGAATAGACAAAGACAGAGTGTCACACAAGACGAGACGGAAAAGATAATAGAAACATAACACTGAAAAAATAAGATCCAAATTGGCCACAATACAATAAGATACAGGCTAAATATACACTTTCTCTTTCTGGAGCTTTAATAATATTTGTAATAGTAACATGTTATAATTCAAATCTTGATTACGTCTCCGTCTAACTGATTCATGAATTTTTTTTTTTACTTTAACACTAAAGTTCGTAGTCCATCAAAACAACTGTAGGAACCAAGCCTACGCGCGTTTCGGCGGTAACCATCCAATTTGTAAGGCCGCCTTCATCAGGGCAGTTCCTTTTCAATATTTAATAAATAATGTCGCGGGTCTTATAAGTTCTCGTCCTTTCCGTCCGCATTGATCCTGGTAAACATAAGAAACAACTGAATGATACATTTGATCCAATTCCTTGAGATCCAAATATCCACCAAAATAATACCACAACCAAAATCAGATCGAAAGAATCAGAAATGCAGAAAAATGCAGAAAAAAAGAAAAAATTAAAAAATGAAAAGTGATGAAATAACAAAACCAAAACCGATTAAACACCTAAAAACAGTGAGAGAAAATTAGAACACTAAATACATGCAAAAAACACCACCATATATATGTGTTCTTCCATAGTAACATTCACAGAAAAGACATTAATAATAATAAATACCAAACGACAGTATTGATGAGTTCCCTCAGAAAAAAGGCAAAGAAGGGCTGATTCTCTAACTTCAACTTCTGATCACAAAGAGCTCCTTGTGTAGGCACACAACCAGATATGCAGACCTACCCCTGTTTTCAGAACAAGACACCTTAAATAAATAGAAAGGTAAAAGAGACCAATCTTTTACCAATAAGCACAAAGGCTTGCTCCTTCACCTACCAAGATAGTCTTCAAGATAACAAAATTTCTAGGGGATCATTCCACACAACTTCCATCAATCTTCCATCTGTGTGAAAAGAGGAAGAGAAGATCAATAGTATAATGATAATAGGGTTCCTCTACCGAAACTGATCTCTCTTGTTCCTTTCTCTGGTTATCTAGGGTCCCCCGTTCATTGTGATTAGGGAATCTACTCGAATGTGTTTTAGACATTTTTAATCAAAGCTTCACAACCCCACTTACTTCAAAACAAGGTAATATGCTTTCCCGATATGCAAAGAACGAGTCATAGTATAGACTCGAAAACAACTCGTTTCGAGTTTACCGACGTCTCAAAATCCTATCCTTTAGATGGAAACTGTAGTTTTTAATCAGGGAAAAGCCTACCTTCTGATAAGCCGATTTCTTTGAAACGGATGTAGATCACGGACGCCCGATCAAAGATTGCCAAATAGAGCATCCTCCATTTTAAGGTCAGGCATCTCACTCTCATTCGCGGTCAAAACCCGCGAGGCAACTGAAGTGATCGCAAGATCTCCTAACAGAGATAAATCAAGAAATGGAGTCGGCTATCTTAAAGTGGTCATAAATCCAGCCTCATACTGGAAAGATGACCGAAGATAGAACAGAAGAATATTTCTAGGTGAAAAAACATCCCACTCAATGTTTTATTTAAAGAAAACCACACAACTATAGAGATACAAAATAAAATAAAACCACCTACGATGGTTTATTACAAAAAGACCTGAGGATCATAAAAAATATATATCTTTTCCTTATCGTAAATGGACCAAGACCTCTCTAATTACATCACAGTATCCCAGATCTTTGGGGAAGAGAACAGCACATACTACCAAAAATGTAAGATGGTCGCTCACTTCTAGACAGAAATGCACTACATATCAAGAAGCATTCAAATTAAGGCATTTTCCCAAGGTATGTGCTCGTTAAGACCATTATCATGTGTGTCCAGAGTGAACATCCAAAAAAGTCCTGCTTTTTCCTTATGTTTTCCATTTCTTTACCTGGAACGTCATTGATTTTTTCCAAAATCGTCCAAGTCAAATCATCCAACTCATGTTTTTCTTTCAGCCAATGTTGCACCAGGGGAGCTCCCTCCCTCTTATTCCGAATATTAGATAGGTGTTCTGAAATTCATACTCTAATTTCACATCCAGTTTCTCCCACATACCCCGCCGGGCAGGAACAGATAATCAAATATATACAATTAGAGGTTCTACAATTAGTCATATCACAAAGTTTGTACTTCTTTTGTTTCCACACCAATAGGTCACTTACCATGGCTTTGGGACATGCTTTACAGGTCCCACACTGATGATTTCCCATGACTGGGACAGCACCAGTAATGGACTTCTGACAAAATTCTTTCTCTCTTGGTAGGGCTGCCTTAACCAGTTTATTACGGATGTTTTGATTTTTCTTAAATGCCAAAAGAGGTCTTTCTAAAGGTCTAAGAGTTTGGTCGCTATTCAGGATTTGCCAATTGCTGTTAATTATTTTCCTGATTTTATCATTCATATTTGAATGTTGAATGACACAAACTAATTGTTGTTTGGGGTCTTTTGTACGTTGTTGGAACATACTCTCTCTATTATAATATTTTGCCAGTTTATACGATTCTCTGATCAATCTCTTAGGGTATCCCCTCAAGAGGAGTTTTTCTTGGAGCACGTCTGCATGTATGTTATATTCACTCAGTTCCGTGCAATTTCTATGGATACGCAGAAACTGACTAAAGGGAACACCTTGTTTTTGGCTTCTAGGGTGGTAGCTGTCAAAATGCAAAATGGTGTTCTTTGCCGTAGATTTGGTATAACGTGACACCTCTAACTGAGAGTTCTGACTTTTTATCCAAATGTCTAGGAACTCAATTTTGTCCCTGCTTTTATGGTTGGAAAATTTGAGATTTGTATCACATAAATTAATCCATTCGCAGAACTCTTCCAGTTGTTCTTCATATCCTGACCATATAAAGAAGACATAATCTATATACCTAGACCAAAGCCTGATATTCTCATAAAAAGGGGCAATTTTGTTGTATATGTGGGTCTGTTCAAACAAGCCCACGTAGATATTAGCAACACTCGGAGCACAGGCTGCTCCCATACTGACTCCCTTTTTCTTCTGGTAAATCTTTCCATCAAATTCAAAGAAATTGCTTTCCAATACAATCTTTAGGCAATCAAGAACGAACAGCAAACGCTCCTTCATACCTTCCTTATCAAATAGTTGACGGATTGCCTGCCAGGCTTCATGTTGGGGGATGTTCCTATACAGGGCCTCAATGTCCATGGTCACCAGAAACTCTGTATCTGGATTGAACCTGTCCCCTTCCAAAATTTAAATAATGTGTCCCGTGTCTTTAATGTATGCAGGAAGTTGTACTACTCTTGTTTTAAGAAACTTTTCCACAAATTTTTATAATGGTTCAGTGATGGACCCTACCATGGACACAATAGGTCGAAAAGGAGGGTCTGTCTCATTTTTATGTAATTTTGGTAGGCCATACAAGATGGGAACTCTAGTGGTCGTGGAATTCAAGTATCCTTATGTTTGTATTGATCTGTTTCAAGGAGGACAATTCCTCCCCCTTTGTCACAAGGTTTAATAACAATGTTCTTATTCTGCTGTAATCTCAAAAGAGCCTGTTGTTCATTTCTCGTAAGGTTACATTCGGGCTTAGGAGTGAATTTACATAATTTCTTGACTTTCTCAAGGACCAAGTTCTTGAAGATTCTTATTTCAGGTCCCACCATGTCAAGACTCGGGGTGAAGCTAGATATAGGTTTCACCCAGACAAATTATTCTCTACAGTATTATTCCTATTGTCAAAAAATCTTGTAAGTCTGATACGTCTAAAAAACGCATGTAAGCCAGTGAGAAGTCCAAAACAGTTCATGGATACACTGGGAACAAAGGATAAACCTTTTTTCAGAATGCCTTCCATATCTGTATCCAAATCACAAGAAGTGAGATTAAATACTGGTATGGGATCTAGTCCCTCCCGTATTGTTGTCTCCTTGTCTGCAAGAAGTGTGTAGGACTGTCTGTAGGACTGTCTGTGTTGTAATATCTGCCCCTCTGTTGGTTTCTGAACCTGGCACGTTGCGATCCTCTCCGGGATAAAAAACCGTTGGGCTGATTAAAGCCCTCATGATAGGAGCTTCTGTTGCCCGACTGTTCTAATCGGTCACTAGTGCCTTCACCCTCGGACTCAGACGTGTCAGAGAAAGTGACAATTTTTTTGCTGGTCCAAAATTGTCGAGCTGACGATTGACCTGTCTGATTGTATTCCTGATAGTATTTCTCTGACAGATAGGGGTAAGCTTTCTCTTGGGAAAACCATCTGATGTCTTTTCTAAGTTTGTCTGACTTTCTTTTTATCAGGTAAGCAACAAAAGAGTCTAATTCCTGGTTCACCATCTCTAGTTGTTTCTTAGCTTCCTGGTCAGAGTCTTGATAGTCTTTTCTCTTTGAGATACAACACTTTGTCGAGAGGGTTATGTCTATATAGATTTTTTATGTATGTCAGAATTTCGTTTATTTAATATTGATTCTCTTGAGATTCCTATTCCACTGGGTGCACTAATTTGTTTTTTGTTTTTTTAATTGTTCTATCCCTTCGTATATATTTGTGTGTATCTTTTTGGGTGTCCTTTCTATCTCTCCCTTTTATCTTTATTACTGTTTCTCCGTTTCCGGGCGTGTTGGTGAGTTTCCGATTTAACCTGTACTCTGCTTTGATTGCTCAACCATGGATGGGATAAAAACATTTGGATTCTCGGAAGATGATTTGATTAAATTATTAGGACAACTGAGAGCAGGGACAGGGTCTAACCCAGGCTTCAATCAACCCAAAGAAGGTTGGTTTAAATTAGTGGAATTGAAAAAGAAGGAGAGACGAACAGAACTACATGCGGACTTTATGTTAGAATATCTGAGGGCAGGAGTAATACCAGCAGGACTAAGGGTGAGGAATATACCAGGCCTTTTTACAGAAATTCATAACTTTTTAGAGAAATGGTCTTTAATATCAAATAGATGTTCCCAAGATTGGATGATCCTTATCGTGGAGACTGCCAGGGAACTGATTGAAACACTAGCCTCAGAAATACAGACACTGGAAGAAGAATTAAAAACCCAAGACTCTGTACAGGAAGCTAAGGAACAACTAGAGATGGTGAATCAGGAATTAGACTCTTTTGGTGCTTACCTGATAAAAAGAAAGTCAGACAAACTTAGAAAAGACATCAGATGGTTTACCCAAGAGAAAGCTTACCCCTATCTGTCAGAGAAATACTATCAGGAATACAATCAGACAGGTCAATCGTCAGATCGACAATTTTGGACCAGCAAAAAAATTGTCACTTTCTCTGACACGTCTGAGTCCGAGGGTGAAGGCACTAGTGACCGATTAGAACAGTCGGGCAACAGAAGCTCCTATCATGAGGGCTTTAATCAGCCCAACGGTTTTTTATCCTGGAGAGGATCGCAACGTGCCAGGTTCAGAAACCAACAGAGGGGCATATATTACAACACAGACAGTCCTACACACTTCTTGCAGACAAGGAGACAACAATACGGGAGGGACTAGATCCCATACCAGTATTTAATCTCACTTCTTGTGATTTGGATACAGATATGGAAGCCATTCTGAAAAAAGGTTTATCCTTTGTTCCCAGTGTATCCATCAACTGTTTTGGACTTCTCACCGACTTACATGCGTTTTTTAGACGTATCAGACTTAGAAGATTTTTTGACAATAGGAATAATACTGTAGCGAATAATTTGTCTGGGTTGAAACCTATATCTACCTTCACCCCGAGTCTTGACATGTTGGGACCTGAAATAAGAATCTTCGAGAACTTGGTCCTTGAGAAAGTCAAGAAATTATGTAAATTCACTCCTAAGCCCGACTGTAACCTTACGAGAAATGAACAACAGGCTCTTTTGAGATTACAGCAGAATAAGAACATTGTTATTAAACCTTGTGACAAAGGGGGAGGAATTGTCCTCCTTGAAACAGATCAGTACAAACATAAGGTTAATCTTATGCTAGGAATACCAGAGCATTATAGTAAAGCTAATAATGGCTGGCAAAGGGAAGTGAAAAAGGCAATTCAGGAAGTTAGCTTGAAAGTATATAATGAAGGATTGATTTGTGAAAAAGAATACATATACTTGAATCCCACGACCACTAGAGTTCCCATCTTGTATGGCCTACTGAAAGTACATAAAAATGAGACAGACCCTCCTTTTCGACCTATTGTGTCCACGGTAGGGTCCATCACTGAACCATTATCAAAATTTGTGGAAAAGTTTCTTAAAACAAGAGTAGTACAACTTCCTGCATACATTAAAGACACGGGACACATTATTTCAATTTTGGAAGGGGACAGGTTCAATCCAGATACTGAGTTTCTGGTGGCCATGGACATTGAGGCCCTGTATACGAACATCTCCCAACATGAAGCCTGGCAGGCAGTCCGTCAACTATTTGATAAGGAAGGTATGACGGACCATTTGCTGTTCGTTCTTGATTGCCTAAAGATTGTATTGGAAAGCAATTTCTTTGAATTTGATGGAAAGATTTACCAGCAGAAAAAGGGAGTCAGTATGGGAGCAGCCTGTGCTCCGAGTGTTGCTAATATCTACGTGGGGATGTTTGAACAGACCCACATATACAACAAAATTGCCCCTTTTTATGAGAATATCAGGCTTTGGTCTAGGTATATAGATGATGTCTTCTTTATATGGTCAGGATATGAAGAACAACTGGAAGAGTTCTGCGAATGGATTAATTTATGTGATACAAATCTCAACTTTTCCATCCATAAAAGCAGGGACAAAATTGAGTTCCTAGACATTTGGATAAAAAGTCAGAACTCTCAGTTAGAGGTGTCACTTTATACCAAATCTACGGCAAAGAACACCATTTTGCATTTTGACAGCTACCACCATAGAAGCCAAAAACAAGGTGTTCCCTTTAGTCAGTTTCTGCGTATCCATAGAAATTGCACGGAACTGAGTGAATATAACATACATGCAGACGTGCTCCAAGAAAAACTCCTCTTGAGGGGATACCCTAAGAGATTGATCAGAGAATCATATAAACGGGCAAAATATTATAATAGAGAGAGTATGTTCCAACAACGTACAAAAGAACCCAAACAACAATTAGTTTGTGTCATTCAACATTCGAATATGAATGATAAAATCAGGAAAATAATTAACAGCAATTGGCAAATCCTGAATAGCGACCAAACCCTTAGACCATTAGAAAGACCTCTTTTGGCGTTTAAGAAAAATCAGAACATCCGTAATAAACTGGTTAAGGCAGCCCTACCAAGAGAGAAAGAATTTTGTCAGAAGTCCATTACTGGTGCTGTCCCAGTCATGGGAAATCATCAGTGTGGGACCTGTAAAGCATGTCCCAAAGCCATGGTAAGTGACCTATTGGTGTGGAAACAAAAGAAGTACAAACTTTTTGATATGACTAATTGTAGAACCTCTAATTGTATATATTTGATTATCTGTCCCTGCCCGGCGGGGTATGTGGGAGAAACTGGATGTGAAATTAGAGTACGAATTTCAGAACACCTATCTAATATTCGGAATAAGAGGGAGGGAGCTCCCCTGGTGCAACACTGGCTGAAAGAAAAACATGAGTTGGATGATTTGACTTGGACGATTTTGGAAAAAATCAAGGACGTTCCAGGTAAAGAAATAGAAAACATAAGGAAAACATAAGGAAAAAGCATGTTCACTCTGGACACACATGATAATGGTCTTAACGAGCACATACCTTGGGAAAATGCCTTAATTTGAATGCTTCTTGATATGTAGTGCATTTCTGTCTAGAAGTGAGCGACCATCTTACATTTTTGGTAGTATGTGCTGTTCTCTTCCCCAAAGATCTGGGATACTGTGATGTAATTAGAGAGGTCTTGGTACATTTACGATAAGGAAAAGATATATATTTTTTATGATCCTCAGGTCTTTTTGTAATAAACCATTGTAGGTGGTTTTATTTTATTTTGTATCTCTATAGTTGTGTGGTTTTCTTTAAATAAAACATCGAGTGGGATGTTTTTTCACCTAGAAATATTCTTCTGTTCTATCTTTGGTCATCTTTCCAGTATGAGGCTGGATTTATGACCACTTCAAGCTGGCCAACTCCATTTCTTGATTTATCTCTGTTAGGAGATCTCGCAATCACATCAGTTGCCTCGCGGGTTTTGACCGCGAATGAGAGTGAGATGCCTGACCTTAAAATGGAGGATGCTCTATTTGGCAATCTTTGATCGGGTGTCCGTGATGTACATCTGTTTCAAAGAAATCGGCTTATCAGAAGGTAGGCTTTTCCCTGATTAAAAACTACAGTTTCCATCTAAAGGATAGGATTTTGAGACGTCGGTAAACTCGAAACGAGTTGTTTTCGAGTCTATACGATGACTCGTTCTTTGCATATCGGGAAAGCATATTACCTTGTTTTGAAGTAAGTGGGGTTGTGAAGCTTTGGTTAAAAATGTCTAAAACACATTAGAGTAGATTCCCTAATCACAATGAACGGGGGACCCTAGATAACCAGAGAAAGGAACAAGAGAGATCAGTTTCGGTAGAGGAACCCTATTATCATTATACTATTGATCTTCTCTTCCTCTTTTTACACAGATGGAAGATTGATGGAAGTTGTGTGGAATGATCCCCCTAGAAATTTTGTTATCTTGAAGACTATCTTGGTAGGTGAAGGAGCAAGCCTTTGTGCTTATTGGTAAAAGATTGGTCTCTTATACCTTTTTTATTTATTTAAGGTGTCTTGTTCTGAAAACAGGGGTAGGTCTGCATATCTGGTTGTGTGCCTACACAAGGAGGTCTTTGTGATCAGAAGTTGAAGTTAGAGAATCAGCCCTTCTTTGCCTTTTTTCTGAGGGAACTCATCAATACTGTCGTTTGGTATTTATTATTATTAATATCTTTTCTGTGAATGTTACTATGGGAGAACACATATATATGGTGGTGTTTTTTGCATGTATTTAGTGTTCTAATTTTCTCTCACTGGTTTTAGGTGTTTAATCGGTTTTGTTTTTGTTATTTCATCACTTTTCATTTTTTCATTTTTTCTTTTTTTCTGCATTTTTCTGTATTTCTGATTCTTTCGATCTGATTTTGGTTGTGGTTTTATTTTGGTGGATATTTGGATCTCAAGGAATTGGATCAAATGTATCATTCCGTTGTTTCTTATGTTTACCAGGATTAATGCGGATGGGAAGGACGAGAACTTATAAGACCCGTGACATTATTTATTAAATATTGAAAAGGAACTGCCCTGATGAAGGCGGCCTTACAAATTGGATGGTTACCGCCGAAACGCGCGTAAGCTTGGTTCCTACAGTTGTTTTGATGGACTACGAACTTTAGTGTTAAAGAAAAACAAAATCTTTCATGAATCAGTTAGACGGAGACGTAATCATGATTTGAATTATAATATGTTACTATTACAAATATTATTAAAGCTCCAGAAAGAGAAAGTGTATATTTAGCCTGTATCTTATTGTATTTTGGCCAATTTGGATCTTATTTTTTCAGTGTTATGTTTCTATTATCTTTTCTGTCTCCTCTTGTGTGACACTCTGGGGGTTATTCTAACTTTGGAGGAGTGTTAATCCGTCCCAAAAGTGACGGTAAATTGACGGATATACCACCAGCCGTATTACGAGTTCCATAGGATATAATGGACTCGTAATACGGCTGGTGGTAAATCCGTCACTTTTCCGTCACTTTTGGGACGGATTAACACCTCCTCCAAAGTTAGAATAACCCCCCTCTGTCTTTGTCTATTCATTGTATATATGTGTAGGTATATTTAAAGAAAAAAGTGTTTGTCTTCCCCTGTGAATATGTAAATATTTATATATCTAACTTTGACCATGGTGTTTTGTCGTTGTTGTAGATACATATGTAATAAATATTATTTTCTGTATTTCTGTTATCATTATTTTTTGGTTGTTCTGTATTGTGGACAACAGTGAACATTAGTTGTAGCTCATTTCCCTTTCTTGTACTCATGCACTAGGTGCTGTGCCATTTTTTTAAAATATGCCCCTTAGAGTCTCATTTTGGAACAGTAACCGCACCGCAGTCAATCCGTGGTCCTCCCGCCTCTCACAATATTTGGTTTTCGCTGCTCTTTTTAGAGTTGCAGGATACGCTTGGATCACCTCAGTGAAGCAGTTTATACTGACAGAGCCACTATAACATCTGTACACAGTTGAAAAATAATGGGTATTAGGCACAAACTGCTGTTCTTTGGTACTGCATATTACAGCTTGACTCTTTTAATCTATGTTTTTGTTCTGACCAGTCGATACCACTGCCTGAACAGAAACAATGCTACATCAGCCCCATTTGCCTACCAGGGATGTGAAAATTGCACAATTAATTGTTTGGGAACAGGGATGTAATTTGTGATGCAACCTATGTACTAATAGGTCACATTGCAAATTGCCCTTTTGCAGGGTAGTTGCAAGTAACCCCCTTAATCAGCGTAAGCATATCCCCTGGGGAAAGTGCGCTCTACAATTCTGCATAACATAACTATGAATTTTAAGTATGCAGGTTGCATGTTGTAATTCTCTGCGAGTGGATGCCAATGCAGGGAGGGTGGCCTGCAAGTAACAGCAATCCACCATCCCTGCAAATGCTTTCCCAAACAGGAAACAAAAAAAGAAGCAGCAACCCATTGCCCATTAAAAGTACAGCTGCTGCTCTAAGTATAAAAAAAATATTTCCTGCTTGGAAATCTGGACCATTGACATCGTTGATGGGAGGAAGCACGTGCTGGTCTCCTGGACCATGGTCTGTTCCCCTCCAGGGTGCCCATCACGATTCCTGAGGGAGGAGCTGTTCCACATGGACAGCTTCTCCTTTGCAAATCAGTTTAAACTGCAGTTGAGTTTACAAACCCTTGGTATATTCCTTTGCGACTTTGAAATAGAAACATAATTACTTTTTCATACCCTCTTTGTAATTCAGAGAAGAGTTGCAAAACCTCTTTTACTATGCAGACACATTTTTATGACTCGTAAAAGAGAGTTTTGGGTCGTTGTGAGAAGGTGTTTTGCACGGATTCAAAACCAGATGTTTACAAATCATTTGTACCAGGTGCCCTGTTGCTAAATAAGGGGGCACCCGGCCCCCAGTTTTAAGTGCAGCATGTGCCACAAGGATAGGAGAGTAGAGGAGAGCCAACACTCTGTGTCTGCCCTGTGGGATTGTGCAACCACATGTTTGAATGCTGTCATTACTGTCCCTGCAGTGCCTATTTATCAATGCGTCTGTGTCCAGGCCACACGTTTTTGTCTCACCGCCACCACGTCCCAGGCATCACAAACAGTGGGGCTAATGGCTATCCTAATACAATTCCCTTTGTATTAATCCTTTTTGTTGTGTTTTATGGTCATGTGGCTAGCAGCAGCTTATAAGGGCATATTTTGACAGCCAGCCTGTAGAAGATCTTTAGATCCATGTAAAAAAACCCCTGTGAGCCCAGGCTTTACAGCCTAGTTTACCTGTAACAGACAAAGGTTAGTTTTCCCCTTTTCAGGATAATGCAGTGAAACAAGTGTTTTAAAACAATCCATATGGATTAAAAGGGCGGGACCCAGTGGCACCTCTAGAACCTTTCATTAGAACACTTCTAGACCTGTGGAAGATTCAAAAGAAGGACTGCCCGTCTGTCTGAAGAATGGAGATTGGTCCTGTGTGCCATCAATGCACACACTCCAGAATTGTCTCCAAAGGTCAGTGGCTGGCCTCCTGTTTGAGCTACAGGGACACAACAAGCTTCCAGAAGCCTTCCTGCAAGTGGCTGCCTAAGCCCACTGGACCTGCTTAAGCCCTGGTGCTGGCCTCTGATGGAGTGAGTCCTGATTCCCCAGAGGTGCCCCCAGGTCCTGGACACTTGGCGGGCATTTAACAGAATTGCTTCATATTTATGGACGATTACATTCACAAAGAATTAGTGGCATTCACCATGCCCGTGGGTGCATCGATTAAGAGTCATGTCTGGCATTTAAGCATTTTAGATGTGTCTCCTTACCACTCCACTCATGAGGAGGGGCCAGCTACAAACTACAACCTTTTGGGTTCAGAGCAATTTCCATCTGTAGAGTGAAATTGTCTGGCATGGTTGCCACAGTCATATCCTCTCAACTCATTTCATTATTCTGACAGGCCCTCTATGTTTTACTGGCCAGGTGACCATTTGTCAGAAGATCCCTGACAGTTATTCTACATGATTTCTGGTGTTACTCTATAGTTTGGTTCCATACTCTGATGTACTATAGAGGTCTTCTCTAACTGACACTAATCTTAACATGGTGACTACTATGCTCAAGGCCATCCTCAGGGCGTGGCATTGACATGACTAATGGTACGTGACAGCTTATTGGTAGTCGTGGGATACTGGCCATTTTACTTCCAATGCAAGTAAGGTAGATCGCTTATTCCCTGGTAAACCAAAAAGGATGATTAGTGGACTGCAGAAACCCCGAAGCCTGTCCAAGGATGCTTGTTTTCCAGTCCAAGGAGGACCGGGCCTGGCAGTTCGGGGTGGACTGTTCCCATGGGGAGCAAGGTCAAGGCTGATTTGCATATGGCTCTGTCCAAACTAGAATGGCGTGGTGAGCAAAATAATGATGGATTCAACCCAGATCTGTGGCTAGGGGTGAATGTTGGACAATGTTCAGCATTCCATCTGCCATCTTTTTGTGTTGTATTCCATTGTAAAACCTGTGTAGTGTCCCCTGAGTGGACCACCCTTTTTCGTGTGAGATGTGTCTGTGAAGAATGCCTGTGTACATGCTGGGTGTGGTACTCCAGTTTGGCATCTCTATGTAATTTTATGGACCCATGTTTGTAGGTTACTTCACAAGGAGGTTGGTAGCCCTAAAGTAAGCCATTGCCCCTCTCTCCTCTCTACCCCCTTCCTGCATCAGTCATTGTAAGTCTAGTGTTGAGTTCTGAATTCATATCTTTGGCATGCATTTTAGGTACGTGGGCCCCAATATGGAACAACAGATATGTGAACAAACCAGGCGAGATTTGGTTGAACTAGGGCAAGACGTCAGCTTGCTTTGCTTGCTGTGGAATGACCAGAGGCTGGGGTCTGGTGGAAGCTGTGTTAATCAGTGCACTGGTCATCATTGAGAGACACTGAGATGTCTGTGGCTAGTGCAGGTACAACAGATGTGTTTGTGCTTCAGTCTGACAAACAAGAAGATGATTGAAGAATGCTTAAATTAATCTCAGCCACTGGTGATTGCTTGAAATGCATTCCAGTCCATTATTTTTCACCTAGTAGAACTCTGTATAGATACCTCCAATTTTTAAATATGTTTTGGCCCTGCTCTAGTAGGAGCAGTCAAGCCTTCACTGATCATACATGCATCTTATATACATCAGTCATCAGTGTAGCACACCCTGTCAAACCCTGTCAAAATTCCTCCTGTATAACTAATGCTTCAAGCACATCTCCATCTTACACAACACAGCAGAGACAAGGCATACATACATCTTCTTTATTTGCTGTCTGTTTATTAACAGACTCTTAGCTACTTAGCTAAGTAACCAAAAGATGTAGTCCAAGTGCTACACATTTACTCCTGCATTCATATAATTAACCCACCTAGTTAACTGGACAGCTAAACATGCAAGCATTGTTGTGCCTGGTGACAAATCCTGCTTCACTAGTACTAGGAGCATCATTGTGGCACGAACCATGTCAAATTTCTTCTGAAAGTTTCAATTCATCCAATTCATTGAGGTGCCATCTTTGAGGATCAATAGTTCTTAACAGCTAAGTCAAACACTGTTGTTTCTTTCTCCTTCTTAGGCCTACCTAAAGGACTGTCGCTTGAGTCCGTAGTTCCACGTAAGTGATAGTGATCACAGCCTGGACTATCTCGTGATTGGACCATAAATGGGGATTAGCTCTAATGCAAAATCTTCTTATCAGCCTGGCAACATTTCATGGATGTGTGCTAATGCAGTACCCTGAATAAACATCATATGTGCCCTTGAGCCATATCAAGTGAAGGGTGGCCCTTCATTGGTGCAGCCAGGGCCTAAGGAGGCCTAGAACCGTAACATGGCCTGATACCCAAGAATAACAAAAAGGGCAAATGGCAAAGGGGCAAATGGCGCCTGGCAATTATATAAATGGCGTGTTTTTTGACAAATACAATTGGTTGGTGCAGGTAGTGGGGTACCGACTTGTGCCATCGGTTGGAGCTCTCTCTCACTACCTTTCAATGGGCCAGTCATTGTGGGGGCTGGACAGGCGACCTCCAGTCACACATTCAGCAGCAACAAAACAAAGACCCCCTATTGTGGGTGTATGTAGAGTTTTCGTTTGTCAGATATATTTATAGGAATAAAAAGAGATTGTGCGATTCTTTTACTGAGTATAAGGATATCTCCTTTTTATTGACTATGGTTTATTTGATTATTTCTGTTTTCTTCTGTCCTTTTGTCCTCTTCTTGTTTCCCTCTCTTTTATTTTATTCTGTGTTCTTTTCTTGGTTGCTTTTCTCTGGGAATATCTTCTTGGAATGTTTATTGTTTTCTTCTCTCTTCCTTCTTGTAGGTATTACGGTTTCAGAGGAACCATTCCCGAAACGATGGATGTCAGTGGAAAAAGAGGGAAAAGAGTAGGGAGTAGGTAAGTATAATTTCTCTTTTGGGGTAAATTGATTACGCCTGTAGTAGCCACATCCCTCCTGGGACGTGGCAGGTGGTTACGGTGTCCTTCTTCGTCGACTCGGCTTCGGCTGGGAAATTCATTTCCCAAGCCCTTTCTGCCTCTTCTGACTCTGCATCGCTCTCCTCCATCCTTCCGTTGTTAGATCTCTTCACCCCTCTCCATGCGTCCCCGTTGTCGTTGGATGTTGGTCTATCCTTCTGTTCATCCTCTCCCCGAGACTGCGTCTTCTTCGTCCTTTTCTCCTCCCATTGTGCATCGTCGTAACCCTCTTCTTCCAGGTTGGCGTGTCCCACGAAACGGACGCTGTTTTTCAAAGTGCCCCCGGGGTACTCGTCTATCGGCCCCACTCGAGTAGTGGGGCCGACTGTAACAGCTAATCTGTTACATACACTTCCCCTGGAAGAGGGCTGATTGAGTCCTGATTCCAAGGGGTTTCTGGATAAGTAATCTGCTGTGACCAAATGTTTTCCTGGGCTATGCTGTATCTGAAACATAAAACCATAAACGATGAACCAACGTAGAATTCTCGAGTTCGTATCCTTATTCTTAACCAGCCATGTGAGTGGAGCATGATCAGTGATTAAGACAAATGGATGTCCACGCAACTAATATTGTAAAGATTCTACAGCCCATTTGATAGCTAAGCACTCTTTTTCAATCATGGGATAATGTGTTTCCAGAGGCAACAGTTTTCTACTTATATGGACAATAGGGTGATTTAGCTCATTGTCATCCTTCTGGGACAAGACTGCCCCAAGGCCTACATCTGACGCATCCGTTTGTGAATAAAAAAGGTTTTGTAAAATCAGGACAACGCAATACCGGTTTGGTGGTTAAACAGCGTTTCAAGGACTCATAGCTCTTGAACTGTGTGGTATAGAGCCCCTTACGCTTATTGGGTTGATCCTTTTTTAGGAGGTTAGTCAAAGGGGTTTCTATGGTAGAATAATTAAGGATACATCTACGGTAGTATTCAACCAACCCTAAAAATGAACTAATTTCCCTTTTTGTTTGAGCGGGAGGAACTTTGAATATAGCTTCTATTTTGTCGATTTGTGGCTGGATATGTCCCTTTTCAATGATATATCCAAGATATGCAATGGACTCTTTGGCAAGATTACATTTTTCCAGATTAGCGGTGAAACCTGCTCCCATTAGTGTGTGGAAAACACCCAATAAGTGATTTAGGTGTTCTTTCTACGTCTCACTATATATGACAATGTCATCTAAATAGGCGGCCGCATAACCTGTATGCCATCGTAAGAATTTGTCCATTAGGCATTGGAACGCAGCTGGAGCCCCATGTAGGCCGAATGGGAGAAAAGCGAATTGGTACAACCCTGAAGATGTAGAAAAGACAGTCTTCTCCTTATCTATGGGATTTAAGGGTATTTGCCAGTATCCCTTTGTTAGGTGTAAAGTGGACATATACTGGGCTTTCCCTAATTGTTCAATTAACTCATCCACTCTTGGTATTAGATATGTGTCAAAGTCTGATATGTTGTTTAATTGTCTAAAATCAATACAAAAACGAATGGTTCCATTAGGTTTGGGGACTAATACCACCTGGGAACACCAGGGACTGGTGGAGGGTTCAATGATACCCATTTGTAACATAGTTTGTACCTCTTGTTCCACCAATTCCCTGTGGGCTTCAGGGATATAATATGGCCTAAGACAGACCACTTTCCCCTCTTTTGTATTGATCTTGTGATATATCAAAGAGGTCTTACCAGGATTTACAGAAAATAGGTCTTTATTTTGTTCTAGGACCTTTAATAATTGTTGTTGTTGGTCAAAGGATTTATGAGGGTTTATGTGAGGAAGCCATTTGCCCGAGTTATCCGGCTGTGGACATAAATTTATGTCTAGGGGTTTTACCTTATTTATGAAATATTCAGTATCTAGATGTGGTAAGGAGGTATCATGTTCTTCCCATTTCTTTAACAAGTTGATGTGATAGATCTGTGTTTTTCTAGGCGATTCAAAAAATTTTAGGCGATAGCTGACGGGGCTTACCTGCTCTAATATTTCATACGGCCCTTGCCATTTTACCAGTAATTTATTTTCAGAACTAGGCAAAAGTACAAGTACTTTCCCCCCATCTTTATGTTTCGTAAGGAGGTTCCTCGATTATAATATTTCCTCTGTCTATCTTGGGCTTCCGCTAGGTGTACTCTAATATCCTCCCAACTGTCTGTAATTGATCTTTTAATTGTTGTGTATATTCCAGTATCTCTTTATCTTCTGTCTCTTTTTCCTCCCAACTCTCAGTGGCCATATCTAATAAGATTCGGGGTTGTCGACCAAAACCAAGCTCAAAGGGACTATGTCCAGTTGAGGCCTGTACATGAGTTCTTATGGCATATAACACTAATGGTAGTTTTTTATCCCAGTCACGTCCAGATTCGGCTATGGACTTTTTTAAGATTGTTTTGATGGTTCCGTTGTATATCTCCACTAAACCATCTATTTGTGGGTGATACACAGATGTGCGAAGATGTTTTACACCCAATAGTTGACATATTTAGGCCATTCACCGAGACATAAATGGGGTGCCTTGATCTGTTAGTAATTCTCGAGGAAACCCAACTTGGGAGAAAAATCTGATCATGGCATGTGCCAAGTTTTTGGTTGTCATGCCGGAAAAAGGGATCACCTCTGGGTACCTAGTTGCATAATCTACTAGCACAAGAATGTACATATTTCCTCTGGATGAAGGGGTTAAGGGTCCTACTAGGTCCATATACACCCAGGAAAAAGGAATATCAATAATAGGCAATGGGTTTAAGGGGGCTTTCCTAACAGCTGCAGGGTTAACTAGTTGACATTTTGGAAAGTGTGCACAAAACTTCCGTATATCTGAAAAAACTCAAGGCCAATAAAATCACCGGAGTAGATATTCTTCAGATTTTTCTCTCCCATAATGTCCACCCCCTGCTTGAGCATGGGCTAAATGTAATACCTGGTTACGATAGTGATTAGGTACCACTAACTGAGTCTTCTCCAGATTAATATGTCGTGTCACTCTGTATAGTAAACCATTTTGAGTTATAAAATATGGACCTACCTGTCCGGTTTTCTCAGTAAGTGCTGAGGCCAAAGCATGTTGTAAAATGGGATCTTCCCTTTGACTAGCTCGGAAGGTTGGTATGGTAGCCAGAACAGGTTTGTCTGCCAGGGGTAAAGGGAAAGAAGTAGAGTTAGTGGTTAAATGTTATAATCTCTTTTATTCTCTTTTTTCAGATCTACTTAATTTTACCTTTTCCCTACCCATACTAATAACTGTCTGGGTGAATGGGGCTTCTCATAACCATGGATCCAGCATCTCTTTTTGTGTTATGCCATTTAATAAATGAGGAAAAGCATTGTAAACTGTTCCTGTGATAACCTCTTCTACGAGGTGTGGTATTACTCCTACTAACAGGAATTCTTCTTTTTCTCTCCATTCTAATTGGATTTCAGCTATGGGGTATTGTCTCATGTCTCCATGGATACAGCAAATGGAGACAAATGTATCAGCTTTTATTTGTTCCTGGGCTACTAAATCTACTTTAACTACCAATTGACTGCATCCAGAGTCCACTAGTACTCTAGTGAGTTTCTGGTTGACTAACATTTCTTTCATATATTGGGATATTCCTCGGGCTGTGCATAGTACCCTTCCTCTGCTAATGCCTATTTCCATTGGTTCGTGCTTGGATACTTTGTGGGGACAATTACAAGCGATATGGCCCCATTCTGCACAGCTATAACATTGAGGTGCCTGGTTAGGTTCTCTATCTGGAATATAAATACTGGAGCCCTCTTCCATCTCTCTCATCATTCATGGTTTGGAAGAGGTTCTTCCTCCAGAGACTTGTCCTTTTTGATGACTGACCCTAAAATCAGGAGCTCTGTGAAATGCACAGGCTAAATCTATGGCTGTGGATGTATTGACATTGGGGTGTTGTTTTAACCAATTACGAGTTTGTATTGGTAGGGCCTCTAAGTACTGTTCTAACAATATAACTTGTATGACTTCCTCTCTATTTGTTCCAATTGGACCTAATCATTTTAATCCTAAATCCTGCACTCTATAATAAAGAGCTCTAGGGTTCTCCATGGGAATCCACTTGATTTTTCGGAACTTTATTCGGTAATATTCTGTATCATAGACCACTCGTTTTAAAATAGCCTTCTTTATCTCAACATAGGGTGTTGTACCTCCAGGATTTACAGCCTGGTAGGCGGATTGTAAAGTCTCTGTCAATAGGGGGGCTTTGTATTGACCCCATCGGAGTTGAGGCCAATTGGCAGAAGGCGCAACCCTTTCAAAATTTGTGAAAAACACTTTGGGGACTTCCCCTTCTTGAAACTTTTGTAATACTGAACTAGGTACTTTAGGGTGTAGTCTAATGGTAGCAATGGTGTCTGTTAGTTTTTGCAGAGCGGTCTCATGTACCAATTGATTATTAGCAATTATGGTTGCTTGACTCTTGAATGCGTTTTGCAGGGTCTCTCTGTCACTCCGGGCTTCTCACACTTGTTCCTTCCATACCATCTGAAGGTGTCTCTGTCCTTCTGCAAGTTGTTGGATCATATCTTCAAGAGAAGGTTTTGTCTCCATATTCCCACTCACGTTATAGGGAATTTGATCCTGCTTCTGAAACCAATATGTCGTGGGTGTATGTATATAGTTTTTGTTTGTCAAATATAGTTTTAGGATTAAAAAGAGATCATGCCATTCTTTTGAGTATAAGGATATCTCCTTTTTATTGACTATAGTTTATTTGATTATTTCTGTTTTCTTCTGTCCTTTTGTCCTCTTCTTGTCTCTCTCTCTTTTATTTTATTCTGTTTACTTTTCTTTTCTTGGTAGCTTTTCTCTGGGAATATCTTCTTGGACTGTTTATTGTTTTCTTCTCTCTTCCTTTTTGTAGGTATCTTCGGTTTCCGAGGCACTGTTCCCGAAACCATAGACATCAGTGGAAAAAGAGGGAAAAGAGTAGGGAGTAGGTAACTATAATTTCTCTTTTGGGGTAAATTGATTACACCTGTATTAGCCACGTCCCTCCTGGGATGTGGTGGGTGGTTACGTTGTCTTTCGTCGACTCAGCTTCGGCTGGGAAATCCATTTCCTGAGCCCTTTCTGCCTCTTCTGACTCCGCGTCGACGTCCTCCGTCCTTCCGTCATTCGGTCTCTTCGCCTCTCTCCATGCGTCCCCATTGTCGTTGGATGTTGGTCTATCCTTCTTTTCGTCCTCCCCCCGAGCTGGCGTCTTCTTTGTCCTTTTCTCCACCCCTTGTGCGTCATCGCAACCCTCTTCTTCCGGGTTGGCGCGTCCCACGAAACGGATGTTGTTTTTCAAAGTGCCCCTGGGGTATTTGTCTATCGGGCCCACTACTCAAGTAGTGGGGCTGGCTGTAATAGCTAATCTGTTACACCCCCTACCCACACCGGAGTTCCATAGGGAGAAGATGAAGGTATGGTAAAATAACATTTGCATTGCGGAGTTGGAACCAACTAAATAACAGGAACAAGGCACCCCAGAGAGGGGCAAAAGGGAGTGCCTGATGGCTCAGTTGGTCTTAGGATGCCAAACTGCAGGTTTCCCTGGGAGAGAATTAGAAGATGACGACATGGATATGGAACCTGCCTCCTGGTTGGAGCCACTGGGCCCGTGAACAGATAATTGGTGCCAGGATTAAGACTTGAACCTGCTCAGAGGTCTTACCCAGCCAAGCTGTAGAAGAATTATGTACATGATGTGTTTGTTTCATAAAATGTGAAGTGTTGGTTGCGTACAGGTGAATGAATCAAGGTTCATGACCATGTCAAATGTGTAATAAAGGACTTCATCCTTTTTTCTCCAAACATAGACTACTTTTGGGTTTGTGGAAATGAGAGGGGCCACCGAGGGATGTCAAGTAGGGCCAGGTATGAAAATGACTGGTTAATAAAGATGCCACTTACTCATTGCAACCGCTATGCATATGTTTTTATATAGTTGTCCTTTTTAAATCTCATACATTGTATTTGAAATTGCACTAAGCTAATGCATGAGCAATAAACAGCACAGCTCAGAAACCGAGAGAAGCAAGCACTGCTCACTTTCCAAGCTGTGCTTTTGCAGCTCATGCAATAATTGAGAGAAATTCATAGGTCTATGCATGTGCTTTAGTAAGTTCAGTCTCATTAACACAGGTGCACAGCTGTGGCCAGCGTGATCACACACCTCCTGCGACCAGATCGTGAGTCAGTTCTGAGCACCTTGCAGGCTCAGACCGGGTCCATGCGTTTGTTGTTCTCAAAACTGCTGTGAGAGCGTCTAACCTTATTTGGTCTTTTAAAGTGTAATTGTAAAGGGGACGCGTTAGAGGTTTGATGGACCTTTTGACTAAACTTAGAGTTGTTCCACCATAAATCATACCTTCCCCAATTGATACAACAAACCATTCAATAATCAAAATCCAATTCTTTGGAGTCAGTAATCGTTACGCACCATGACCCATTTGGCCATGGATAACCACACCTTTTAGTAAAGTTAAAATGTTTATTTCCCTAATTTTACAATGCTAATATCACGTAGATTAGTCTGAAAACCAATTGGTAAACATATACAAACAACACAGGTTGACCAAAACGTCTAAAGAATCTCAATTTAGCTAAAGCATTAATAACTACAACCTCTAGAGTTATAGTACAAATCAATAACACTATTTACTGAAAGACAGGGATAGTATACATCTAGGGCCAGATGTAGCAAACGATTGCGACTCGCAAACGGGCCGAATCGCAATTTGCGACAGTGCAAAATCGGAAATGGGATGCAAAAAGCCCATTTCCGACTCGCAAAAAGCGATGGGACCCGTTTGCGAGTCGCATCCGGTGCGACCCCATTTTGCGACCCGCAAATTGCAAGTCGCAATTTGCGAGTCGCAACCCATATGCAATTGCAACTCGCAAATTGCGACTAGTCGCAAAAAGCCCAGTTTGCATGTCCCATTTACCACTAACTCAGAGCAGGTGGTAACCATTACCAAAGTATAAAAGGGGACCGAGAAGGCATCTGGGTTACTCAAGATGGCGGAGATATACCTGATAGCAGTGAGGAGGAGAGTCTACGCAGCCCAGCAGAGGAGGAGGAGGGGCCACAGACAGGAGAAGATATATAGAACCAGGCAGACTCTTTTTCAGCAAACTGAAGAGGAGATCTATGACAAATACCGCCTCAGCAGCGCAGCCATTCTAGAATTAATAGATTTACTGAAACCACAGCTAGAACACAAGACTCTGCGTGGCTGCGCCATCCCTACGCATGTGCAAGTACTATGCGCACTGCACCTCTTGGCCTCAGGGAGCTATCAGGGGGTCATTGCGTGGCAGGTGGGGTATCCCAAAGTGCAGTGTCAAGGTTCCTCAGGGCATTCCTAGATGCCTTAGTCACACACATGTCTCACTTCATATACTTACCAAGGAATGAGGCAGAAATTAACAGCACCAAGCTGGGCTTTTACCGCATTGCCCACTTTCCTCATGTCATAGGGTGTGTAGATGGGACACACATTCAAATATGCCCCCCTGCTAATCTGGAACACATTTTCCGCAACAGGAAGTGTACCCACTCACTCAACATACAGGTTGTTTGTGATGCCCATTATGTCATCACGGACATCGTAGCTAAGTTTCCTGGCAGTACCCATGACTCATACATTTTTAGGCATAGTGGGATACATCAACGCCTGGAACGTGGGGAATTTGGAGACGGTTACCTCCTAGGTAGAGCCACAGACACTTGCAGACATACACACAGGTCACTGTGCACGACAATCTGGACTTCCTAACCGTGTACTTTTGTGCCCAACAGGTGACAGTGCATATGCTCTCAGGCCTTGGATCATGACTCCGTTTTTAACACCCAGAACTGAATCAGAGAGGCAATACAACAGTGCGCATAAGAGGACCAGGAACCTGATCGAGCGCACCTTCGGACTGCTGAAGGCAAGATTCAGATGCCTCCACCGCAGTGGAGGCGCCCTCCAATACACCCCCATTACCGCTTTCAAAATTGTGGTTGCATGCGCCATCCTCCACAACATAGCCACCCGACGTGGGCTACCTCTCACCCCTGCAGACCCAGATCCTGGTGATGAAGAGCAAGAACAACCACATCGCCATAATGGGGATAGGAGTCTAGCTAATCAAGGCAGACTGAGACGGGACCACATTGCAACGCAATATTTTGGACGGTACGTGTCAACTCCCACCATACTCACCTATTAACCATTTGTTAAGTGGAACAAAAATAACTGTTTTATTAATGTCATGAAGAAACTATATACAAGTTGAAATTGTCCATGGGCAGGAAAATGCCAACCAGTCATGTGGCACATTAACGCCATGTGCCACATTAATCTGTCCTGGCTGTTATCTATGATCTCCTGCCCCTCCTGCCAGCCTGGCTGGTCCCTGCTGCGTCCATGGTGCTGTGCCTACCACTCCTCAGCACCCTACTGTCAGTGGCAGAGACACTGCTCACTGTTGAGCCCTCCTCCCAGGTGTATTTGTTAACTTCCTGGCTGTGATGTCATCATCATGTGCCAGGAAGTGTTTCCAGAGTGTTCTGGTATGCTTTCTGGAGTGTTTTGCTGCACCTGCAAGCAATTTTGAAGGTAATCGCAATTTGCGACACCCACTCGCTAATTGCGAGTTCGTTTTTTGCATACTCGCAAACAGCGACCTCGCAAACTGCGGACTCGCACACAGCGTTGCGAGTCCGGCAGCGAGTCGCAAAATCGGATCGCTTTTGTTTCTGACATTCCAATTTGCGACTCGCATTTTGCGAGTCGCATCAACTCGCAAAATGCGAGTCGCAATTTTTATTTTTGCTACATCTGGCCCCTAGTCTCAAAAGAAGGACAGAATCAATTCTTGGTTAATAATAATTATTGACATCTGGGCAATACTAACTAACCTTCAAGTTAGAATATCATGTTTGGGCTTCATGCAAAACAGTTTTAACAAGTTAATTTGGAAAACATCTAACTATGGCTCTATCAAAATAGCGGTTGGTACCTTAAAGGAGACTACAAATACAGCATAAAAGAATAACATTTCATTATACCACTCCTCAATGTGTCTGCAAGAGGCGCTCTCTTCGTCAGGTGGACATCTGTCTGGTCAGCATCAGCAATGGGACAATGAAAGGGAATGGCTCACCAACGGTTGGGCTCTAAGTTAACTGAACCATTTAAGAAGCAATATCTAAGGCATCAGCATTAAAGATTTAAGGAAATAAGTCCAAGGTAGAAAATAAATCATCAGGAACTGTTCAGCTCCTCTGACAGAATAGAATAATCCCCCCTTCCCACTGTGTAGTCGAGTTAAGTTAAAGTCGCATAAAGTATTTTCTAATGCCACCACTGGCCAGGAAATCATACGTTCGCAGTAGGACCAATAGTCATTACTCTATAAATCTAAAATATAACTAAACAGTATTTCACATGTTGATGGTTGGTTTCTCTTCTCCTGTTCCCATTGTCAGGTTTGTCAGGTAACGGATTTTGTTGCAATCCCAGCTGTAGTCAGTGCAGCCATTGTTCAGTCCTGGGAACATCTTCTCACATATCATACTTACATTGTATCACTTTCTAGTGTAAAACATTCTAACAGGCAGTTATCATGAGAAACTCTAATACATCTACAAATTGCTTGGTCAAACTCTGTGTGCACAAAAGACAATATTTATTCTCAACTTTCACAGAACACGTACATTTAATGAATTATTATTTCACTGTGCAGCTTAACATGAGCTCTCTTCGACTAGGCCCAAACTATATGATTTATCAATGCCTAATATAATTTGTAACTAAATACATGGCCTTAATATGATAATGCATCTTGTTAATACAATGTTCTACTTATACACATCATTTAACTATAAATGCATATTCATAATTATTTTCATTATTCTTATGGTGGCCACATACGTGGCCACATTTCCATGACACACAATTTTACTCTACGTTATTCTAATTCAGTTAATTCTTAACATTTAATAAGTTTACAAGTATTAGTAATTAATTCAGCTTTCACACTGCATACATACCTTAGCTCGGAAACAGTGGTCATTACCTCTGCAAGTCTAAGAACTGTACGGTCTACAGTCAACACATTACATTTTAAATATTCTAATTTGATGTATGTACTGTGGACATTGCGGTTTTAGAAGAAAAACATTCTGTGTTAGCACAAGGCACAGAGTGGGATCATAATACCACACTGTTCTGTGCTTGGAAGATGAGGTCTGCAGGTTACAAGTTCAACAAAGAGGTATACAGCAGGCAAAAGAACCTCGGAGTTAATGAACTGGTATTGGAAAACAAAACCTAAACATTATTCCAGCCATTTACCACAGGGGCAATAAACCACTGATGTTGACAGCTTTGAGATGCATCTGCTACACATACCTCTGCAATAGAAGTACTGCCTCTCTTCTGATTCCTGGGAATAGATGTTTAGTCCCGTAGGTTTCACACAATCACTGCAGCATGTGAAACTCAGGGGCCGTTAGAATCATCACATTTGAGTGTTACACAGGGTAAAGGGCACACTCTAGATGAGTGACAGTGTAGGAAGTTGGCTCTGTATGCACTATTTCAAAGTAAGGAATAGTATGCACAGAGTCCAAGGGTTCCCCTTAGAGGTAAGATAGTGGCAAAAAGAGATAATACTAATGCTCTATTTTGTGGTAGAGTGGTCGAGCAGTAGGCTTATCAAAGGAGTAGTGTTAAGCATTTGTTGTACATACACCCAGGCAATAAATGAGGAACACACACTCAGAGACAAATCCAGCCAATAGGTTTTGTTATAGAAAAATATATTTTCTTAGTTTATTTTAAGAACCACAGGTTCAAATTCTACATGTAATATCTCATTTGAAAGGTATTGCAGGTACGTACTTTAGGAACTTTGAATAATTACAGTTGCATATATACTTTTCACATAAAACACAAATAGCTGTTTTAAAAGTGGACACAGTGCAATTTTCACAGTTCCTGGGGGAGGTAAGTTATTGTTAGTTTTGTCAGGTAAGTAAATCACTTACAAGTCTCAGGTTTGGGTCCAAGGTAGCCCACCGTTGGGGGTTCAGAGCAACCCCAAAGTTACCACACCAGCAGCTCAGGGCCGGTCAGGTGCAGAGGTCAAAGAGGTGCCCAAAACACATAGGCTTCAATGGAGAGAAGGGGGTGCCCCGGTTCCGGTCTGCCAGCAGGTAAGTACCTGCGTCTTCGGAGGGCAGACCAGGGGGGTTTTGTAGGGCACCGGGGGGGACACAAGTTCACACAAAAAGTACACCCTCAGCTGCACTGGGGCGGCCGGGTGCAGTGTAGAAACAAGCGTCGGGTATTTAATGTAAATCAATGAGAGACCAAGGGATCTCTTCAGCGTTGCAGGCAGGCAAGGGGGGGGGGCTCCTCGGGGTAGCCACCACCTGGGCAAGGGAGAGGGCCTCCTGGGGGTCACTCCTGCACAGGAGTTCCGTTCCTTTCGGTGCTGGGGGCTGCGGGTGCAGGGTCTTTTCCAGCCGTCGGGAAATGGAGTTCAGGCAGTCGCGGTCAGGGGGAGCCTCGGGATTCCCTCTGCAGGCGTCGCTGTGGGGGTTCAGGGGGGAAAACTTTGGTTACTCACGGTCTCGGAGTCGCCGGAGGGTCCTCCCTGAGGTGTTGGTTCTCCACCAGTCGAGTCGGGGTCGCCGGGTGCAGTGTTGCAAGTCTCACGCTTCTTGCGGGGAGTTGCAGGGGTCTTTAAGTCTGCTCCTTGAAACAAAGTTGCAGTTCTTTTGGAGCAGGGCCGCTGTCCTCGGGAGTTCCGTGTTTTGCTTGAAGCAGGGCAGTCCTCTGAGGATTCAGAGGTCGCTGGTCCTTTGGAAAGCGTCGCTGGAGCAGGGTTCTTTGGAAGGCAGGAGACAGGCCGGTAGGACTGGGGCCAAAGCAGTTGGTGTCTTCTGTTCTTCCTCTGCAGGGGTTTTTCAGCTCAGCAGTCTTCTTCTTCTTGTAGGTTTCAGGAATCTAAATTCTTAGGTTCAGGCGCGCCCTTAAATACTAAATTTAAGGGCATGTTTAGGTCTGGGGGGTTAGTAGCCAATGGCTACTAGCCCTGAGGGTGGGTACACCCTCTTTTTGCCTCCTCCCAAGGGGAGGGGGGTCACATCCCTAATCCTATTGGGGAATCCTCCATCTGCAAGATGGAGGATTTCTAAAAGTTAGAGTCACTTCAGCTCAGGACACCTTAGGGGCTGTCCTGACTGGCCAGTGACTCCTCCTTGTTATTCTCATTATTTTCTCCGGCCTTGCCGCCAAAAGTGGGGGCCGTGGCCGGAGGGGGCGGGCAACTCCACTAGCTGGAGTGTCCTGCGGTGCTGGCACAAAGGGGTGAGCCTTTGAGGCTCACCGCCAGGTGTGACAGCTCCTGCCTGGGGGAGGTGTTAGCATCTCCACCCAGTGCAGGCTTTGTTACTGGCCTCAGAGTGACAAAGGCACTCTCCCCATGGGGCCAGCAACATGTCTCGGTTGTGGCAGGCTGCTGGAACTAGTCAGCCTACGCAGATAGTCGGTTAAGGTTTCAGGGGGCACCTCTAAGGTGCCCTCTGGGGTGTATTTCACAATAAAATGTACACTGGCATCAATGTGCATTTGTTGTGCTGAGAAGTTTGATACCAAACTTCCCAGTTTTCAGTGTAGCCATTATGGTGCTGTGGAGTCCGTGTTTGACAGACTCCCAGACCATATACTCTTATGGCTACCCTGCACTTACAATGTCTAAGGTTTGGCTTAGACACTGTAGGGGCACAGTACTCATGTACTGGTGCCCTCACCTATGGTATAGTGCACCCTGCCTTAGGGCTGTAAGGCCTACTAGAGGGGTGACTTATCTATACTGCATAGGCAGTGTGAGGTTGGCATGGCACCCTGAGGGGAGTGCCATGTCGACTTACTCGTTTTGTTCTCACCAGCACACACAAGCTGGTAAGCAGTGTGTCTGTGCTGAGTGAGGGGTCCCCAGGGTGGCATAAGATATGCTGCAGCCCTTAGAGACCTTCCCTGGCATCAGGGCCCTTGGTACCAGGGGTACCAGTTACAAGGGACTTACCTGGATGCCAGGGTGTGCCAATTGTGGAATCAAAAGTACAGGTTAGGGAAAGAACACTGGTGCTGGGGCCTGGTTAGCAGGCCTCAGCACACTTTCAATTCAAAACATAGCATCAGCAAAGGCAAAAGGTCAGGGGGTAACCATGCCAAGGAGGCATTTCCTTACAGACAGTTTATTTATTTTATTAAACACAATTATTTTGAGTGTGTTGCTACGCCATTTAAAATCGCCGCCAGACTTTGATCCTCCCGGTCAGCCTCGGTGATACATGCTTAATGCTGTGCATTTGTCTCAGGCTGCCTCCTCTGGAGCGTAGATATTTACATCAGAAGGTGGCGGCCTTTCTTTGATGCATGTGTTTTGTCTCTGGGGGCAGCAGTAATTCAGTTTCTAGCACATAAATGCAACACACTAATTCGTCAACCACCATCTTGACAGCCTGACTGAAATTCATGAGGAGAATAGCACAATGGAACGAATGACTATCACCTTCTACTTCAAGGAAACTGAGAACACTATTTCTTTCAACTTACTTGCCACCTATTTTTGATAGCAGTTACAATGTTCAAATAGGCTTTCTTTAGCTACTTATCCCAAAGCATTTTAACCTAATGACACAAACTATTACTATAGTCATATGTTTTTGGAATCATATTTCTTAGCGCTTTTGCCTACACATTTGTCATATCCATGGTTCCTGGACATTAAATACTTAGCATCTTTCATACTACAGTTTCCCTGATCCATCTTACTATATGGGCAAACTTCAAAGCAGAAAGACAAACACCTACTCTCTCCCTCCCTAAGCTCATTGCTTGTCCAAAAACACAACAATAAGACCTAGTTCCTAAAACTTGGTCAGTCCTAATGGAATGCGCAACCGAGCTAGGAACAGGAGGTATTGCTCCACCATCTGGTGCTAGCCCAAAAAAAATCCACTTCAGTCAAACATCATAAGAAAGACTTAGAATCGCCACCTAAATTACCTTTACCTTTCACTCTGGAGGACATCAACGAGGAAATTGAAGCTTTGAAGCATTTTTGTTGTGGGATCTTGCTTCTCTTCTATGAATAGAGGAGAAATGGTCCTCTCACAACCAACGAATAACTGCAATGGGGCAAAGGGGTAGCGAAATCGAACATTCAACTCCAGATATAGCCTCACTTACAGTTGAGCCTCATCTACTCAAACAGACCACTGAGGACCTGGAAAATAGAAACAGGAGGAATAACTTGCATTTATATGGTACACCGGAGAACTCAGAAGGATCAAACACAATCTCATTTTTGCAAAGGATATTACCTTTCATTGTTCAGGTGCAAGACCAAAGCCTGCTTAACATCCAAAGAGAACATTATCTGAGTCCAAAACCATCTGTAAGAAAGACTAGTATCAGGCCAAAAGGGGTCTTAATCCTTTACTTAGAGCATATAGATTTAATTTGCATACTCTTGGCTGCCTGGCATCCTAAATCCTTGCAATGGTCTGGCCAAAAAGTTTTCTTTTCTCAAGATGTTTATAATGCAACTGCTGCCAGGCGGAAGCACTTTCTTGAATTTCATTCACAACTTAAATCTTTGAACATATGATATGGTTTAGTTCATCCGTGTTTTTCAAAATTACTTATTAAGAAAAGTTGTACACTTTTGAGGATCCATCTGAACTACAAGACTTCCTTCAACAGCAATGCCTTGAGGATGTGGAAATTGGAGCTAGATCTAAAACATAACTGCCACTTTTACATTTATTGTATTTCTCTGTTTATTTACATCATATGATATCTTCTCTTGTATCATATATTATGTAGGTAGCACAAATACTAAGTTCCTTCTCTTCTCCCCAGCGTCAATCAATCCCAGAGTCTGTATTTAAGTGTTTTCCATGTTCAGTTATCTGGTGTTGTTGTATGCTGATTTACGCACACCCTTGCCCTTATTGTTCCTAGTAAGTTCACTAACATGCTACGATCCTCATGTTCTTATATTAATTTATTATCTGTTCCATGCCATCCTTTTTTTAAAATGTGTTTGTTGTTTTTATTGCTGGATTTTAAGCATCTGTGTTCTACTTCTATAATATGCTTCTGTTTTTATTGTTTATTAGTATTTTTGTACCTGTTTGCCGAGGTTGAATACGGCCCATCCTTTTCGGCACTCCACACTCTCTGCATCCTTTGAGATATATCTCTTTCAACTTAATGGTAACACTGCAACTAAGGGTACTTCCTTCCATGTTGCCTTTTTGCCCACTATGTTTTTTTAGGGCTTTTTATCCCTCTTTCCTCCTTTTCACTATATTTGTCTTTCACTCCAAAACTTCTTGCAAACCCCTCTTTCGTTACCAAAACATTCTATGTTTAATTTAAAGAAGTCACTAAGGGGGTCATTATGACCCTGGCAGAAGGCGGAGAAGCGGCGGTAAGACCGCCAACAGGCTGGCGGTCTCCCTTCATGGAATTATGACCATGGCGGTTACCGCCATGGTCATCCGCCGGTTCTCCGTTCCGCCCGCCGGGCTAGAGACCTGGGTATCCAGCCCGGCGGCCGGCACTATACCGCCGGCGGTATTTGGACCCGGCTTACCGCCGTGGATTTCCAGTGGTTTGAACCGCCATGAAATTCATGGCAGTAAGCACTATCAGTGCCAGGGAATCCCTTCCCTGGCACTGATAGGGGTCTCCCCCACCCCCCACTCTCCCCCGCCCTGACTCCCTCCCCTACCCCCCCACCACCCCTGCCACCCCCAAAGGTGGCAGGGCCCCCCTCCCCACCCCGACCCCCAACATCACTTCACCCATACCCACACGACACGCACGCAGCACCACCTACATACTTACACGCACACACACCGACATACATGCCAACATCCACACACACAGTCAGACACGCACACCCACATTCAAACATACAGGCACACAACCATACAGACATACCCACAGACATACACGCACTCATTCCCATACACACAACACCCCCGCAAGAATACACACACTCACACACCCCCTCTACATACACACACGCACACCCCCATGCACCCACACAACATCCCCCCACCCCCCTCCCCTCACGTCGATCGACTTACCTGGTCCGACAATCCTCCGGGAGGGGACGGGAGCCATGGGGGCAGCTCCGCCGACACCACACCGCCAACAGAACACCGCCACGGCGAAGCACAGGACGTGATTCGCTGGGCGGTGTTCTGTTGGCGTGGTGGTGGAGGTGAAGCAACCTCCACTTCCCCGCCGCCCGCCAGTATGGCTGTTGGCGGGTCTCCGTCCGTAAAGGGACAGAGAGCTGCCAACGGTCATAATAGGCCGAGCGCAAACCGCCTTCACTGGCGGTCTTCCGCACGGCGGTCCCTCGGCGGTCTTTAAAAAAGACCGCCGAGGTCAAAATGACCCCCTAAATCTTTATGACTTGCAACGACGATTTCCTCTGATATACCATTGAGAATTATAAAGTGGAATGTTAAAGGTCAAATGCCAATAAGTGATCTCACACCTGTCTCGTTTACATTGCCACATTGCTTTAATACAAGTAACGCACCTCACAACTTTAGGTGCCAATAAGCTCAAAAGACAATGGGTCGGTGATCTATACTTTTCCCCGTCAGTCTAAAGTAAGAACGGAGTGGCACTACTCAGTCTTAAAAATCTAAATATAACCTTTGTTAAACAAGAGAATGATGACAATGGTTGATGGGTTATTGTCTAACTTAAACTTAATGACATTATATATATGAATATGAATGTATATGGCCCCAAAAATCCTGTACCCAGTTGGTGGAGAATGGTTTCCCAAAAGATCACTGAACATTACACTGCAATTTTCTTCTTGGGGAGAGACTTCAATAATATTCTTGACCCTTTCCTAGACCGACATTCAACAACTAAATGTATACCTCACAAAGCTCATAAAGCATTTCAGCACACAATCAAACATAACGCTCTTTCATACTCTTGGAGATTAGCACACCCTTTTCTTCAGAACTATGCTTTTTATTCCGCTCCTCATAGATCTCAAACCAGAATAAATTACATCATCCTTAGTAAAAACATAACCCAATCCATTTTACATTCAGAAATTTGATCCATCTTGATTTTTTTCCACGCCCCTGTTTCTACAGATCTGGATACTCCTCGGAAACCAGCCTCAATTCTAGATGGAGATTTAATAATCACTTGCTATCTGACAAGAATTTTCTGTCCTCATTTAAAGAATTTATTTTGTAGTATTTTGATAACAATGATACAGGTGAAGCCTCTTTTTAGTTTGTCTGGGATGCTTTCAAGGCTGCTTCTAGACCTTGTATCATTACTTAAGTATCCAATAAACAAAAGAATATATAAAAAGAATCTGCTTCTATCTTAAATAACATTAAAACATTGGAGCATAAATATTATACCTCAAAAAATAATAAATCAGATTTAAAAGCGCTGGTTGCAGCTAAAATTCAATTTAATAAGGTTACAATGGAGAAAGCATGTGGAACGCTCTTAAACATTAATGCACTATACTACGGAGGTAGGAACAAATCTGGCACTCTTTTAGCTAATTACCTTAAAGGCAGAAAAGAAAATAGCTCTATCAAATCAACTATTAGTCAATCAGGTGCTACTCTTTTTCGAGATTCAGAAATTGCTCAGACTTTTGCAGACTATTATCAAAATCTCCATACCCCTGAATCTACACCTTCCAAAGATTCTCTTAACACTTATTACTCTCACCCTTCAATGTGCAAAACTTCTTCGAGTGATTTGACCTCTCTAGACACTCCACTACGATCGAAAGAGCTATTTACAGCAGTCAAATGACTACCATGTGATAAGGCACCGGGAGTAGATGGATTCACTGTTGGAATTTTCCTTAATTTTTCAAACCAGTCTTCCCTAAACTATTTAAATTAATCAATCATTTTATCTCAGTTAATAAATCGTCCGGCACTTTTACTGAAGCTATGATACGTGTCATCCCTAAGAAAGACAGAGATTTATCCCAGTGTAAAAATTACCGTCCCATATCTCTGACAAACACGGATTGTAAAATCTTGGCAAAAGCATTGTCTGTCAGAATAAAACAACCTTATGCCTGATTTAGTTGATGTTCAACAATCTGGTTTTGTTAAAAAAGGAATATAGTAGATAATTCACACATATTTATCCACATTCTCTGTAAAGCACCCAAACTCAATCATTCTTTGTTAGCAATAATACTAGACATGGAAAAAGCATTTGATAGAGTCAATTGGCAATTCCTAATGCATGCTCTCCGTTGGCACAGTTTCAGCGCAGGTTTTCTTCAACTACTTTCCCTATTATACACTTCACAACTTTCCTCTGTATGAGTAAATGGTATTCAGTCTTCATATTCCTCTCCAAATAGAGGTACAAGACAGGGATGTCCCTTATCACCATTACTTCTCATCTTAGCTCTGGAACCTTTTTTATACAGACTCTGATATTTTTTTTGGTTTTCAACAGAAGGATATCCATATTAAATTCACTGCATATGCAGATTATATATTACTTTATATCTGTAAGCCTGATACCTCTCTCCCTTATTTTTTTGATCAGTTACACAAATATTCAGAAGTCTCTGGATATAAATTTAAAATAGAAAAATCTGAAGTTAGCCTTTAAATAAATATTGTCTCAAAGCCGAATTTGCGGATATGGGTTTGGCCTGGCAACCTGACAAGATTAAATTCTTAAGGATATTATATCATAACAATCTCAGGTACACATGATAACCTAACATGGATACTATGCTCTCCAAAATCACTAAATTGTCTCAAAAATGGCCGCCTCTATTTTTATCATGGTGGGGTTGTCTTGACAAAATTAAAATGATGATTCTTCCAGAAATCAATTTCTTTCTAATGATATTATTTCTTAAAATCCCTGGGAAATACTTCAATGCTATTGACAAGACTTGACCACATTTTTATGGAATGGTAAAACACCCCGTACCTCTGTTAGCTGTCTGAAATTACAAAAAAACGTAGGAGATGTTAATTTCCCCAACTTCTCCCTTTATCAAAGAGCATTTACTATTAAGCAATGTCAGGAATCCTTTCTGAACCCTGTAGAGCCTCAAACTAAACTATGATGTCAACTGGAATGGGCCTTTGATCTCTCAATTTTTTTCATGAACACATTCTATGTGTCTCAACCACCTAAATATTGGATACCATCATTGATTTCATACTCATGTTCTCTTTTTAAACTGTATTTTACAACCAATCCTTCTTCAATTAAACAATTGTTACGAAGTCCAATCTAGTATAATAAGGAGCTTTTGCAAAATGAAAAAACGCTATTCTGTCGTAAATGGATACAAAAAGCTATTTTTACAGTTTCTCAAATAATTCTTCCCAACTATGCAGTCATTCCTTCTGCAATCTTTCCTCCCACAATCTACCTCCCAATTATATAGAACAATATCAGATTTTAGAATCTTTGCTAACACAGTCACTAGCAACTCTTTCATTTTCCTTTATAAATCATACCATTCCACAATCATTCCCTAGCTCTATCATAACACCTCCAAAGCAGCATTAATATATAAAGTGCTAGCAGCTCCCCTGGTAGATAGTCCTAAATCCAAATTGGAACTTCTATGGGAAAAAGACTTACCCTCTAGTTGGCCTATATCCTGGTGGCAGAAAATATCGGACACATTTCACTCTACCACACGCTCAGCCAACCTCACTCAACCGTTTATATTTCTTCTATAACAGATTGTTTTACGCTCCAGCATCTCTTTTTAAACTAAAGTTACTTAAAGCAGACACCAAACTATGATTGCTCAGTTTTGGGAGAATTTTTGGTCCACAATTGAAAATATCATAAGTGTTCATGTTCCATTATCCATCAATGCACTATTTTTAGGTGGTTTCAGTATTTTCTGGCCTTATAATAAAATGTGTCGTAAACTAGTAGATTTACTTATAGCGATCCCTTACCAGGTGATCACCTCCATTTGGAAATCTACAGATAATATTTCCTCGCAACACTGATGGAATTTAGTTTGTCACAATCATTGTTTGGATCAATATAATATATATACAACATCATTAGCGACCAAGCTTGAAAAACTGTGGGAACCTTTAACATCATTACATTTTATGCTGATGGTTAATATTGATGCTAATTCTATTTATTTATCTTATACTTGGCTAACGGATTGGTATGTTTGATCTCTTGTATGAATTTAATACTTTCAATCAAAATACTGAACATAAAAAAAGAAATATATAGGATTACACTGCTGCCCAAAAAACAATGCTCATATTTTGCCTACATATGATATTTGATATTTTCTGCCATAAAGATGAAGATAAAATACATCTGTTGTTTTTGCTGCTATAAAACAAAACTGACCACCTACAAGTAATAGGTCAAATTTAGCATTTGGATGCACCACAGGCAATTTACGTAATCAGGACTCCGCTATGTTAATAAACAAGCATTTGCAATGCAGTGGGTCTTGCATTTGCTCGATTTAGAGTAATAGCATTGTAAGTTCCTAACTGGACTTTTCTTTCCACATAAATTGAAAATGAGAAGTAAAACAGTTGACAAAAGTAAGGCAATTCAAAGCGCCACGGCCACCTTGAACGCAAAGGAGAGACACAAAAGAAAAAGGAAGTTCGCTCACAGACAAACGTATCACCAAATGTGCAATTATCCATGTAACAGGGTCGAAGACCAAGGTGGTAACAAAACTGCCCCAAAGAGGGCCAAACGTAAAGCATTTACCAATGATAACAAAGGTTTTTTAAAGGCAAGCCCATGAACGAGTGATAGTAATGGGCTTGCAGTGGGCGTGGTTAAAACCCCACAGATAGATTACAACACGTCAGAACGCTTGCGCACTCGATCTAAAAAGGGAGAATCTGTATAGTAAATTTACATGTAATCACCCTGAGACGGTTTATAGGAGGTGTTATTATGCTCTACCTCAGCGGTAGTCATTTTATCAACTTCAGAAGGGTCAAATTACGAGTTTAGCCATTCATAATTTAAACCTACGAAGCTGCAGTTAATACCAGTTTATTTATACGGTGCATTTAGTTATACATTATATCCGTGGATAGAATGATGTGCTTTAAATGCCCATTGAAATGTTTTCAAAGGTGTGTATTTACAGGAACACCGTTGCATATGTGCTTTGCAGGAGCTCTGTGAATATCCCAGCATAGGGTACTGATGCATGTATGATGCGTGTAGGATAGGGTGTGCTGGAGGTACATGCGAGAAGTCCGTGGATGCCTTAGTGCCGGACTACTCTTGTGTTCTGCGGTTCAGGGTAGAGATGCATTGTGACAGCTTGATGGATGTTTTAATACTTGGAAATCATTGGGGGGAGGAGGGACAAGCTGAAAAAGAGGTGCATTGCCCGAGCTGGGTATATGCGTCAGTACAGGTGTGTGGGGGCGAGCTGAACTAGAGGTGCATTGTCAGAGCTAGGCACATGCGTCGGCACGGGTATTATGGTGCAAGAAAAGCCAAGTCTGGGGTGCATTATGAGAGTTCCTATGATGTTTCGGTCTGGGAGAGCAGTCTGGTATGTCATGTTAGAGGTGCATTGTGAGAAGTATTTCAATGTTTTGGTACTGAGCAGTCAAGTAACACTAGGGGCATTGGTAGAGCAGCAAAACGCGTATCTTATAGTGTAAGTGTTTTATAAAGCAGTTTTTGTGATACTAATGTTGTCAAAATCTGGGGCCCAGTGAACTATTAAAGCAGTTTTCAGTGTAAGGCTCTCTTGTCATGTGATTGACCATTGTTGCAACAGAGCACGTTTGGTTGGTTACAACGACTTTAACAGCAATATACTTTTTAGGTCAGACATTTGCCCCCTAATGACTCTCTTTCAGTGCCCATTGTTTTCCTGGCGTGCCTCGTGCGTTGCTCACACAAAGGAAATAAATATTTTCTCGGTTGAACTTAAGAGTTCGATTCCCGGGGTGCCTCACGCAGCATTCCACCCTTCTGAGATCGATAAACTCAGGTCCATTAAGATGGGTAATGGTAGCACTTACCTACAGCGCCTAAAAGCTGCAGAAATACTCAATTAAAGCTCTCCATAACAAGTGACTTTTTAACATAATTGTCTTCCCTTCCCTCAGTTTAAGATATTCATCGCTTCGTGATGGCAACAGCAGGCAGTGGCATCGATGGTCATGTTGATCCCACCTGCCCCTCGATATTCAGGTTGCCACGGCATTGCTCCCATATGGATATGGCGCTGAAAAGGCCAGAGGGAGTTGGAGTTGAGTTGGACAGGAGGCTGCAGCTGCATGTCCTCCACGGGGAGCGCTGGGCGGTACTGAAAAGCCGTCGCCATAGCTACATAGTCACCATGGAAGAAAGAATACAGAGCCTGTTTATCGACAGTGTCTCTAAATAGCGATCTGCAGCTAATGGCCACAAGGCAGCTGTTTACAGAAGGCAAGCAACGAGCCAAGGGGCTGTCGTCTGGTATAATTGGCTAAGTACAGCACAAAAAAACACCTCGCGGAGAAGCACAGGTATACAACTGCCCTCTCAGGGCCAGCGCTTTAAAGAGACATCTGAGAACCTTCTCTTCTTGGTGCTTTATTTCTTTAGCCTGTGATCAGGAAAGGTATTTTATTCCTCGAGTTAGCCAAGACCTTAGATTTTACTAAAACTATAAATATTAAATACTTTGTAGGGGCTTTTAGCTAGCCGTCTTCATCGTTTGGTTTGATTTAAACTACTCTGCTCTTTCACCAGGAGCACATCCGTACACAGAGTAGTACCCAAAAATATTTTTGATGCTAACATTTTTTTTAATTGACGGGCGCCTGGCAGCATCCTCAATAATACAGCTTTGCAAAAATCATGAAAAAACACAAGCTTTGTCAAAGCCAGTGAGTCTGACTCTGGCAGTGGGGCACTCACGATGTAAACAATCATTGGCAACGCTAATAGGTATGGCGTTTGGCCTTAAAATTTGGGTTTGTCAGTGCTTAGTTTTGTGGATTTTTATGTAAAGTGTAAATAAGTAATTCAAAGATGGGCCTCCATGTGAGTGGATGCACAGAGGGCTATCTTGTATTTTTTGTGTTATAAAGTATAAGAAAAATGATAACTAGATTGCTGCCCGAGCGTTCAGGCATGGACAAAAGTCTCTGTATTTCTCTTATTGAGCTTTACCAAAAAATCATCAAAATGAGCCCACCCATGTCTATGCATGCTTCGAAGTGCAATAGATAATAGTGAGATGGAGATGGCCATGATGTGCAGTGAGGGATGCTGCGTGAAGAACACGTGTGGTTGGGAGTTTATGGGGTAGTGGTTGGACACCAAAGAAGTGGGGTAAGCAACAGCGGTGGCTTGGAGGAGCGTCACCCCCCTGCAAGCAGAATCAGCTGCAATCCTTTAACAACGAAACAATAATAAACTATGTTTATCATTGTTTTGTTGTTGAAGGGTCTGAGCCATGGGGGATGACAGGGACGAGGGGGAGGGCACCGTGCACTCCCCTCAGTGCGCATGTGTGTTTGACCAGCTGTCTCGGGCCGGCCAAAGACAAACTGCACTATGCTCTCTCCAACCCGGCAATGTTTTGCAGGGCTGGAAATATCAGGCACAGGCTCCCAGTCTGCCTAGGAGCACCCTGGCTGGGCTCTCCGGCCAATCCTAACACTGTGAGCAGCGTCAGAATTGGCCTCAGGGCAGGCTGAGAGCCAGTGCCTCCCTGCAGTGACCACGAAAGAGGAGCATAGACAGAGCAGGTAAGCGTTAATTAAAAAAAAAAATAAATGTTTTTGTTCCCCCTCCCCGCCGTGTGCCAACCTGCCCCTTTACCGCGCAGCGAGCCGTGACTGGTAATCAAGTCTGTATTTGAATGGATTATAGCTCAACGAGTGTTTTTTTAGCCTACCATGCCACCTCAGTTTGGACCCAGTCATATGCAAATCAGTCTTGACCCTGCTCCTCATGGTGTCGTGAGGAGCCTTTTAGTACCCGGGTTGGGCACCCCTGCTTTAGATTAGTTTTACAGCTTTTGCCTTTTTACATTCAGGCATATGTTTATTCATGTTTTAGCAAGCCTGCTTTTTAGCAATAGCTTTTACATATTTTATCATCTGCTTCATTCTAGGAAGGCAAGGTTCATGCTGCACATTTAATCAGGCGATCTACCATCCAAGGTTGTTACGTGCAGTTCATGCTATGCTAACTTGTGTTGCCAGCCTAGGAACCAGCTTCTGTATCCCAGCCACAGCATTACATCAGAACTATTTTTCAAACGATGTATGGGTCATTATATAAACTACACATCGGCCCAAGGAGTGCATTCTGGTCATGATCAACCTGGGATGTGTACTGCATGACAGACAGCTTTACCGGTGCTGACTTCTCAGCTTTTCAGGAGAATTGCCATCCATACAACAGGCAGATCCCCTGATTCAGATATGCAGCTGGGGCTAATCACTTAGGTCAAGCCAGACAAAGGGTTACAACCACTATGCTCTCAGATGCAGACAGAGGGTCAGGTAGGAACCAGTAGAACATCTAGAACCTTGCATCATGGTGGGGTTGGTTATCTTCTCACTCTCATTGTAATGTTGGTTACTTTGCTTTGTTTCATCAGCCTTATTATCTCAGCACATGCTTTTTATACCAGAATGTGATTGCTTCAATAAACACATTGAAATCCAGTTCGCATTTTGTGTCTTACCTTGGCATACATGAGTAACTGAGTGAAAGAGGTATGATTTGTTTCCACGACTTCCCTGAGGAGTCAGAGTGTCAGGTTCACATTGCCACAAATCAACTTTCACCCCAACAGGTTAGGAGGTTTGGGTGAGGCAGTGTGAGCTAGCCAGGAGTTAGGCCAACAGCTACTAAGTGATGTGGGTTGCACTCAGTCTCCAATGCTCGGTGGTGCTGCCATCCCAAACATGCAGTCCTATTATCAAAATAGGAACCACATAACAATTGGAACAGTCCAACCGAACTGCCAGACCAGGTCATCCCTGAACCGGACACAAGCAACCTAGGACCAGGCTGGACTGTTCCCATGAGGAGCAGGGTCAAGACTGATTTGATTACGGCTGGCTCCAAAGTGAGGCGGTATGGTGGGTGAAAAAGGATGGACTGGGATGTGGCACGAACTGTTGCGAGTGGTTAGGATTAATTGAAGCATTCCATCTATCACCTTGTAGTTTTTGCGTTTGACTCCCGAAGTGCACCAAGAGTGCCTACTGCGCGGGGCTCAGCAGCATTGAAGCCGCTGTCACCTGGCAGGAAACTGTTTAGTGTTCTAGCTACGGCTCGGCAGCTTCCTGTGGATGGGCATTTACCTTCTGGGCACTTACCTTTTGGTTCCGGGTCAGAGCGCACCGCGTCAGCGTTGTGGGCGGTCCTTGTTCAGCTTTCCTCCTGCCTCTGAATTCTGGGATTTCGGTATATGGCCTCTCCTGTTTCTCTACCGAATTTAACCTTGTAAAGAAAACAAAAGAACAAAGAGGAATTCGGAGCACCATATCTCCCTACTTCATAACGGCAACGAGCTTGGCGCTTGCATGATTAATTGACTGCAAAGTATGTATCTGATATGGGCATCCTGCATCTGGGATCTTCTCTGTCTTGGCTTTTGGAGATATTTACCCTGTGAAAACTGACAGGACACATTTAGTGCTGGTTCTGGACTTATATGAACTTTGTGAAAGGCTGTATAGATTTTGTGTTTTGTTTTGAGTTTTATTATTTTCACTGGTGCTGAAAGTTGTAAGATATTTGTAACCCTCTCATGAGTAAACAGGGAGGTTGGGTTCCTAAGTCGGTTTCCAGATGTTAGAAATGTGGTTTCTAGTTGCCACTTGTTTGCACCCTGTCCAAGTAGGGACCCTCACCCTAGTCATGGTTAGGGAGTCACACAGCTAAGATAACCCCTGATCACACCATTGGTAGCTTGGCACAAGCAGTCAGGCTTATCTCAGAGGCAATGTGTAAAGTATTTCTACACACACACACAGTAACACAGTGAAACTAGCACACAAGTACTCCACACCAGATTAGGTAAATAGCCAATATTTATCTGAATAAAAAAATACCAAAACAACAAAAATCCAACATACACAAGTAAAAATATGAATTTTTAAAGATTAAATCTCAGTATAGCACTTAGAAACAGAATAGCTCCAACTCACAACGTCTTGATGGAGTCATTCCTACCATTCCGGCACCACTCGTGAGGGAGTGTGGGTCGGTCATGAAATCACATGGATCTCAGACACAGTACCTTTGAAAACAATGATAAAACAAAGACACTGTGCGGCGTCGGAGAGGTGAGGCGTCACTGGAGATGGTGCAGAGTCGGTTCCTTACTGCTACCTGGGAGGTGAGGCATCGGTTCCTTACATTTGCAGGGGAGGTGATGCAGGGTCGGTGGTGAGGCGCTGGTTCCTTATGATCTGGCAGGGTTGATTAATCCAGAAGGTCAAGACGAGAGGAGTCAACTTTGCGGTGTCATGATCACAGAATGGGGCCACAGGTGCTGGGGTAGAGTTGGGTGACATGGACATCTGTGACAAGGCACCCGGGCCTCACGATGTGGCGGGACTACAGAGGCACTGCAGCGGTGTCAGGCCTGCGGCATTGGTTGCAGTGATTGCACTCAGCAGTCAGCAGCATGGAATCGGACAGTGGTGCCAGGTATGGAGTTGCTCTGAAGTTGATGTCCTTGGTTTCTTCTTGGTTGCGCCAGAACTCACTCCAGAGGAACTTGATTTCGCATCACATGGCAAGTCAAGACTCTCAGCAAGACAGCCCAGGTGCTGGCAGATAAAGTCTTTAATGTCTCTGAGACTTCTAACAGGAGACAAGCTCAGTCCAACCCCTTGGATAACCTTTGAAAGCAGGATACAGTAAGTCCAGTGCGTTGACTCCCAGGACAGAAGCAGCAATCAGCAGGCAAGCACAGCAAAGCAGAAGGCAGAGAGGCAGTCCCACCTATAGCATCTAGCTCTTCTTCCTCGCCGATTGTCCTCAATTTACAAGGATTCTAACTTTGTGGGGTCAGAGGTAAAGTCCTTATACCCATTTGTGCCTTTCAAGTTGAGAAACTTCAAAGAGAAGTCTTTCTAGTGCACACAACCCTGCCTTTCCTGCCCTGGCCCCAGACACACTCTGGGGGGTTGGAGACAGCTTTGTGTAAGGGCAAGCACAGCCCTTGTCACGTGCAAGTGTCAGCTCCTCCCACCACTCCAGCCCAGGAAGACCCATCGGGATATGCAAGGCACACCTCAGCTCCCTTTATGTGACTGTCTAGAATGAATTCACAAACAGCCCAACTGTCATTCTGACCCAGACGTGTATTTCACAGACAGGCAGAAGCACAGAATAGTTAAGCAAGAAAATGCCCTCTTTCTAAAACTGGCATTTCCAAACCTACAATTTAAAAACCAACTTCACCTAAATATGTATTTTTCGAAAGTGAGCTCCCAAGCCCCAAACTCCATTTCACTATCTGCTCCCAATGGGACATTACAATTCAGAGATATTTCAAGGCAATCCCAATGTTACCCTATGGGAGAGATAGGCCCTGCATTTGTGAAAACTGAATTTAGCAGTATTTCAATATCAGGACATGTAAAACACACCAGTACATGTCCTACCTTTTAAATACACTGCATGCTGCCCATAGGGCTGCCTTGGGCCCATCTTAGGAGTGACTTACATGTCGTAAAAGGGAAGGTTGGGCCTGGTAAGAGGGTGCACTTTCCAGGTTGAACTGGCAGTTTAAAACTGCACACAAACACTGCAGTAGCAGGTCTGAGGCATGTTTACAGGACTACTCATGTGGGTGGCACAATCAGTGCTGCTGGCCCAATAGGAGCATTTGATTTATAGGCCCTGGGCACAAATAGTGCACTTTGCTAGGGACTTACTGATAAATTAAATATGCCAATCATGGGCAAACTAATTACCAATTCCGTTTAGATAGGGAACACCTGCACTTTTACACTGGTCAGCAGTGGTAAAGTGAAAGTCCTAATGCCTGCAAAAAGGGCATTCAGCAAGGGATCAAAAACAGAATGTTGGAAGCAAAAAGACAGGGGAAATCACGCCAAGAGCTGACAGGTTTAATATGTTTCTCCCCCAGCTGAAAGTGCAGAGAACTAACAAACCTCCTGGAAGTTCTCATCCATAGGGTGGAATAACCTGGATAGACCATCAGCACTGGTGTGTTCTGTGCCAGGGCAGTGTTCCATGGTCAGGTCTGTTCCCTGTAGGGAGAAGGACCACCTCAACAGGTTAGGATTCTCAACCCTCATCTGCATTAACCATCTGATGGGTCTGCGGTCTGTTTGAACCTGAAAGTGAGTCCCAAACAAGGGTCTTAGCTTCTTCAGCACCCAGACCACAGCAAAAGCCTCCCTTTCTATTACGCTCTACCTCTGTTCCCTGGGAAGTAACCTCCTACTAATAAAGGCTACAGGTTGATCTAAGCCCTCTTCATTTAGCTATGAGAGCACAGCTCCCACACCATGCTCTGAGGCATCTGTCTGCACCAGAAATTCTTTGGAGAAGTCAGGAGCCTTGTGCATGGGCACTGTGCACAGGCCTCCTTCAGGGTGTCAAAAGTGGTCTGACATGCCTCTGTCCAGTTCACCTGATGGGGCTGCTTCCTGGAAGTCAGTTCTGTCAAGGGGGGCAACAATGGTGCCATACCCCTTGATGAGCTTCCTGTAGTACCTGGTGAGACCTAATAAGGCTCTCACCTCTGTCTGGGTCTTGGGAGGTGCCCAAGCCAGGACAATGTCAATCTTGGCTTGTAGGGGCACCACCTTGTCGCTCCCTACCTGGTGTCCTAAGTACACCACAGACCCCTGCCGTTTCTGGTACTTACTGGCCCTGACAGTGAGGCCTGCACTCTGCAGGGCCCTCAGCACTTCCTGGAGGTGGTGCAAGTAGTCCTCCCAGCTGGAGCTAAAGACAGCAGTGTAGTCAAAGTAGGTGGCACTGAAGTCCTCCAATCCAGCCAGGATCTAGTTTACCAGCCTCTTGAATGTGGCTGGGGCATTCTTCAACCCAGAGGGCATAACATGGAACTGGTAATGCCCGTCTGGCATTGAGAATGGCGACCTCCCCTTGGCCCCCTTGGTAAGGCAATCTGCCAGTACCCAGATGTTAGATCAAATGTGCTGAGGAGCTTGGCAGCTCCCAACCGGTTGATGAGGTCATCAGATCAGGGGATAGGGTGCGGGTCAGTATAGTGATGGAATTGAGCCCCCGGTAGTCAAAACCGAACTTTAGTTCAGGTGTGACTCTGGGTGGGGCAGCCTTGGGGACCAGAACCACTGGGCTGAACCAAGGACTGTTGGAGTTCTCAATCACCTCTAACTCCAGCATCTTAGACATGGCATGTAACAGAAGACATTGTGGGGTGGCTTCTTAGAAGCTTGCCCTCTCAGAGGGTGCCCATACAGAAGTGCAAAGGGCTGAAGCCAACCCCCTTCTTCTGTACCCCCCTGTAGGCAAACAACAGGCGTGGTAACAGGATGTCCCATTTATGCCTCATGGGAGACCCATAATCATGCCCTCAAGGCATGGTTGAACATTTTAGCCAACCCATGGCTTTAGGGGTGTAAGATCTGGTGAACTTGTAGGTAATACCACCCACTTTCCACATGGCTTTCATGTACAATAACATGAATTTGGTACACTGGTCAGATACCACTTTCTTGGGGAAACCCACACGGGTAAAGATTCCCATAAGTGCCCAGGCCATGGTAGGCGCAGTCACGGTCCTGAGATGGCTAGTTTCCGGATACCAGGTGGCATGGTCCACCTAGACCAGGATAAACCTGCTGCCCAAGGATGTCTTGGGATCCAGAGGCCCCACAATTTCAATTTCGAAAGGGATGCTCATGACACGAAACGGCTGAAGAGGAGCCTTACACCTCTTCCTAGTCCTGCCACTTGCCAGGCAGGCCAGACAGGTCCTGCAGAACGCATCTGAGGTTTTCCTCATTTGAGGCCAATAAAAGTGGGTGACAAGCCTGTCAAAGGTATTGTCCTGCCCCAAATGACCTGGCAGTGGCACATCATAAGCCAGACCCAGCGTGAAGGCTCTGAAACACTGGGGTACCACCATCACACGGGCTGCCCCAGGTTCAGCAACCTATGCTTGCTATACAGGAGATTATTCTCCCAGTAAATCATATGACAGCCAGAGGTGTCACCAGCTGCCTTGGCTTCAGCCTGCTTCCGAAGTCCATCAGGGACAGGGCATGTTTTCTGCTCTGCACAGAACTCCTCTTTACTGGGCCTCCTTCCCGCTGCCAATGGGTCAGCTCAGGTATGTCCCTCAGTTCAGCCACTTCTTCCCCAGTAGGTTACGGAGTTTTCCCCTCAGGTTCAGCCTCCTCCCAGACTGTCCCTCTGTCCCTCAGCCTCCTGGCATGCACCTGAGCCACTGTTTCAGGCTCCAGGTCCTTCTGATCACCATCTCTGGCGGCCATGGACTGTGTGGTCATGCACACCTACTCTTGCAATCCTAACATCTCCAAGTGCAACATGAGCTCCACCTCCTTGTTCCCTAGCAGACAGTCAACAGACATGGATGAACTCACAGCTACCCTTAAGAAACCTGAGACCCCCCACTCAAAGGGAACCTGAGCTGCCAAGCATTGGTGCTCACTGTTGTTTACTGCTACAACCTTGTAGATCACATTAGGGATTACCTGTTCCTAAGACACAAGATGACAGTTGTCATACTGGCTCCTGTTTCTCTCAAAACCTCAACCCACCTCCGATTGATGGCCACCCACTGCCTGTACTTCTTAGTGGTGTCACGCATGAGGGTTCTCTGGACAACCTCACCCAGGGAGATTAGGGTTAACTCAGCTGGCTTCCCAACACTAACTGGGGTCAACTCCTCCCCAAGCCCTACATTCGCCACCCCTTGTGTCTAGCCACCAGTGGGGGGCTGTGTCCGCTTGGGACACTTGGGACTCCCCCTGAAATGCCCTTCCTGGTTACAGGTGAATCACTTCAGGGGTCCCTTCCCTGCAGATTTTCCTGAAGGGAACCAACTTTTCAACAGGGGGTTGTCAAGCCTCATCCAGGGAACTGGTTTGAGTCCCTTTAGAGAAGTCCTTATTTTTATCCTTGCCCCCCTCCTTTTTCTGTTAGGGACCCTGCCCTCCCTTGGCTGAGTCTCCCACATACAACTTCATTTGGACCCTGGTGCTGAGCCAGTGGTCCGCCTCCTTGGTAAGCTTCCTAAGGGTCGGTAAGATTGCTGTCAATCAAGTGCTGGCGAAGCTCTGGAAAACAACGACTAGACAAGTGCTCCCATGCAATCAAATTGTGCAGCCCCTGATAATCTGTTACTTCACTGCCCTTCACCCAACCATCCGGTGCTCTGTAGAATGAATTAACATACTCCACCCAAGTTTGAGACCCAAGTTTACTATTCTCCCCAAACTTTACCCTGTAACTCTCTGGGTGAGACCATACCTCCTGGTCAGGGTGACCTTCATGGCAGGACACCTCATCCTATCCTCTTCTTTTAAAGCCAACAAGGTGTCCGTCCCCTCCACAGATAAATACTTCCACAGGCCTGCCCCCCAATCTCTCTCAGGGACCCTGTGCATCCTGAGTGCCACCTCATCATGTAGGATCACCAAGATACGTAATACAAAGATTACAGAGGGTGCAAAATGCAGCTGCACGACTGCTTTTAAAAACACCGAAGCAACAATCCATACCGACCGGAATCTCCTCCTTACATTGGCTCCCAGTAGACAAAAAGATTCAATTCAAGGCATTATGCCATTTTCATAGAGCTTTACACAATAAAGGACCTGAAATGCTCAAAACATTGGCCTCTTTTTACACTCCAGGCAGACCTCTCAGATCCTCCTCAGCTATGTTAGTCACAGTTCCAACAGTGAAGAAAGCAAGATGGTGAGGAAGGCCGTTGTCACATCAAGGTGCTATACTCTGGAATAGGCTTCCTCTTAATATTAGATTAAGTTATTAAGAGATCCCCTTCAGGAAGGCCTTAAAAACCTGTCTATTTAGAGCGTGATTTCCTATGCGATTATGAACAGTGACAATTCTGCGTTGCAGTATAAGCGCTACGAGGCCCCTGGGCAGTTTAGGTACTATATAAGCAATTTTAACATAACATAACATAACATAACATAACATAACATAACATAACATAACATAACATAACATAACATAACCCCTGAACCACTGCTCTATGTCATCCTCCACAACAAAATCCTTTACCACATCCTTGGGTATACGCACCTTCCCCTCAGACTGCACTGTAGTACTGCTGCCACCATCTGTGCTGGACCTGCTTTTTAGATCCAGCTCCTTGAAGTTCAGCTCTTGAGCTAAAAGCATTTTCTTCTACACTATGGTGATTTTCTTTTTCTCTGTTGTGATTTTCTCTTTCTCTGCCTCTCTTTTGAACCTGGCTAGTTCTAACTGAAGCTCCATCTTATGCTTCAACTTAAGTTCCTCCAGCTCCATCTGGAGCCTCCTAGGCTCCCACCTGTCCTCCAGCTCCTCTGGGGTCAGACCTCTTGATGGAACATTGCTGCTTGCCCTGGAAGGTGCCTTACTCCCAAGCAGATCCTGATTCTTCACAAAATCATCCTGCAGGTTTTGCTCTTCTCCCTCCACAATAGCATTCTCATTCCCTGTGCTCATCAATCTCCTTTGCTGCCAGCGTGAGAGTAGAGTGAATTCACACACAGCCCAACTGATATCCTGATCCAGAGGTCTATTTCACAGACAGCCAGAGGCACAGAATGGTTAAGCAAGAAAATGCTGTCTTTCTAAATATGACATTTTCAAACTTACAATTTTTAAAACCAACTTCACCAAAATATGTATTTTAAATTGTGAGTTCAGACACCCCAAACTCTATATCTCTATCTGCTACCAATGGGAGATTACACTTGAAAGATATTTCAAGACAATCCCAATGTTAACCTATGGGAGAGAGAGGACTTGCAATAGTGAAAACTAAATTTAGCAGTTTTTCACTATTGGGACATATAAAACACACCAGTACATGTCCTACCCGTTGAATACACTTCGCCCTCCTGATGGGGCTGCCTTGGACCTACCTTACCTTACGGACATGTAGTAAAAAGGGAAGATTTGGGCCTGGCAAGTGGGTGCACTTGCAAGGTTGACTGGCAGTTTAAAACTGCACACACAGACACTGCAGTGGCAGGTCTGAGACATGTTTATAGGGCTACTCATGTGGATGGCACAATCAGTGCTGCTGGCCCGCTAGTAGCATTTGATTTACATGCCCTGGTCACACATAGTGCACTTTACTAGGGACTTTACTGGTAAATCAGATATACCAATCATGGGTAAACCAATTACCAATACAATTTAGACAGAGAGCATTTGCACTTTAGCACTGATCAGCAGGGGTAAAGTGTCCAGAGTCCTAAAGCCTGCAAAAACGAAATTCAGCACAGGATCAAAAATAGGAGGTCAGAAGCAAAAAGACGGGAAACCACGCAAAGAGCGGAATGCTCTAACACTATATATCACTTACGCTCTATTATATCCTTTTACAGTACACGTTCTACCTTATGCAAACAATTGTCTACCAAAAAAAAGGAAGAGGGGGCTCACGCAAATATTATAACTGAGCATATCATCTGCTCCAATATTGCATGCTCTGTAATGCATCTTTCTACTGGGTAATTTACTGATGACTTGTGTCAGGCTGACTCGGTGGTAAGTGAAGTTGGGAACCTGCGTCATGAACTTCCTATCTCTCCAGCGAAAACTAAGGTGAGCTTTGACCTAGCCAGATGTGGGTCCTGGGCTCACTGTGCCACTGAAACCAATCTATACCCAGCTGAAGACTCCATTACAAGGGCAAAACCAGTCCTGGGTTGCTTGTGTTCTGGTTCAGGGAGGTCCTGGCCTGGCAGTTCGGGCTGGACTGTTTCCATGAGGAACAGGGTCAAGACTGGGTGCAAACTGAACTGACATGGTGGGAGAAAAATGATGGATTGGGATGTGGCTCCAAATGATTGCCAGAGATTAATTCAAGCCATCCATCCATCACCTTGTTGTTTTTGCATTTGATGCCCTATGTGCACCGGGGATGCCCAGGCATGGGTCCTGGGCTCACTCTGCCACTGGAACAATATCCATCTGAAGAGCCCATAACAAGGGTGAAATCGGTCTTGGGATGCTTTTCTTCTGGTTTAGGGAGGTCCTGGCCTGGCAGTTCAGGCTGGACTGTTTCCATGAGGAGCAGGGTTCAGACTGATTTGCTTACAGCTCGGTCCAAACTGAGGTGGCCTGTAGGGTGAAAAATGATGGATTGGGGTGTGGCCTGAGTGATTGCCAGAGGCTGAGATTAATTCAAGCATTCCATCCATCACCTTGTTGTTTTTGCCAACAATGGTATAATTACATTTGCTTAATTTAGATTTAATTTAAAAGTCATATGGTCCTGAAACCTTGGGACACCTGTGCTTGATAAAGCCAGCGTTGTAAAGTGGGTCCTTGTTGTAGATGTGACTGGTGTTGGTCTAAAAATTATTTCTCCTCTCCCCCTCATATACTGGCTTGTGTTATCCAGTTTTAATCTGCTGTTCTTCATGAATGAGAGGAGGCCACACCATAGAGGAGTCTTAAGTTCAAGTAAATTTTTATTGGCTTTTCACTTCTGCATCACAGTCAATAGTGGGGTCCATTCCTCTGGACCATACTGCCATACATCACAAGATAAGCAGTGTTGTGAAACAAAAACCAGCAATCCCTCTTCACTCATGTTCCCCAAGACAATTCTCACCCTTTCCCACACCGTCTCCCAGCACCCATGGTTCTTTGGCCCCTCTTAGAGTCCATTAGGTTAGTACTCCCCTCCTCAGCATGATGGAGTCAGGTTTTTGGGACGGGCGTATTGGCAAATAATAGCTGTCTAATTTGGAGCCATTTAGGATGTTGAATACTTGCAGCCCCTTAGAGCACACAAGTTCTTTGTAGTCTTTGCTTAAATAAGTGATCAATCACTCAGGAATTTGTAAAGCTCACTACTCACCGGTGAGTGTCTGAAGGCGCTGAGGAGGGAAGGGGGAGAATGTAGGGAGAGGAGGTGCTGCTAATGCTCGAACAGCCAGGTCTTGAGAGGTTTCCTGAAGGTAAGGAGGTCTTTGGTCTGGCACAGGTGGGTGGGAAGAGTGTTCCACGTTTTGGCGGCAAGGTGTGAAAATTATCTACCGCCGGTTGTAGTTCTGCGGACGCGTGGGACGGTTGCGAGGGCGAGGCCAGCGGAGCGGAGATGCTGGGTCGGGGTGTAGAAGGAGAGTCGTTTGTTGAGGTATTCTAGTCCGGTGTTGTGCAGTGCTTTGTGAGCATGGGTGAGGAGTTTGAAGGTGATTCTCTTTTTGACTGGGAGCCAGTGCAGGTTTTTCTGGTGGTCTGTGATGTGGCAGTGGCGGGGGATGTCTAGGATGAGGCGAGCAGAGGCATTCTGGATGCGTTGCAGCCTCTTCTGGAGTTTGGCCGTGGTTCCTGCGTAGAGAGCATTGCCGTAGACCAGCTTGCTGCTTACGAGGGCTCGGGTGACTGTTCTTCTGATTTCGGTGGGTGTCCATTTGTAGATCTTTCGGAGCATGCATAGGGTGTTGAAGTGATTTATGGACTCCATTGCTTGGTGAATTCCTTCTCTGTCCCTCAAACTACGGGAAACATCCTGAACAACTAGGTCTAAACCACTACTTGCCTGAACCACTACTGCTAAACAACTAAAAAGTCTCTACAACTAAGTACTGAACAACTACTGTCTAAACAACAATTGTGCCTGAATAACAATTGCCTGAACAACTAATTTTAAGGTAAGGTTTTCCTTTTGGTTTTTATGGTTTATTAGTTGTTTAGAATATATATATATATTAGTTGTTCAGGCAATTGTTATTCAGACACAATAGTTGTTCAGATAGTAGTTGTTCAGTACTTAGTTGTAGAGACTTTTTAGTTGTTTAGCAGTAGTGGTTTAGGCTATACTGTAGTTGTTTAGGACCTAGTTGTTCTGTCACATATTCTCAAACTACATAAGCTTGTTTCTCTATGCCTAAGAGCCACCATAGTCTCTCCAACCATTTCTGCTCTGAGGGTGGGATGCCCTCTCCACTCAATCCAAGAATAGTCATTGTTTGGGAGGTCAGTTGGTCCCTTGGACCTTACACTGAGAATTTCTCTGGGATCGGGCAACATAGCAATACTGCCTCCGGCCAGCCGGCATGGTTTGTATTTTGTACATATGTGATATGGTGTGGCTGTCCCCATTGCAATACAGTAGATACTTTTTGAAGAGTGAGGGGACTAGTGGCCCCTTGTTTCATTCTTTGGGTCAAGAGCCAGTGACGCAGTTTAGGTAGTGGAAGTGATCTGCCCCGAAATTCACTTTGTATTTGGTCAAAGTTTTTTATGGTCCCTCAGTCAAACATGTCCCTAAGTGTCTTTCACCCTCTCTCCATCCACCTCTGTCCAGGATGGGCTTAAACTCAGGGTTACACCAAAGATGCATAAATAGTGAAGCCTCTTTTCACCACTATCTTGTCCCATATCTCCAGTGTGGCTCTAGTGACCAGAGATCCGTAGAGTGTTGTAGTCTGAAGCACCTTTGATCGCCAGGGAATCTCTGACAACGGTTCCACTGCCATTGTATGATCTAATATATACCATCTCTTGCTCATTTCCTGTCATGCCCAGTGGATTAGGTACCATAGATGAGCTGTTGCATAATAGCTGGAGAGGTCCGGGACCCCAATCCCCTCCTGTTGCAAGCGCAGGGAGCATTGTTTTATAGCCAGGCACTCCCTCCGCTCACCCACACAAATGTGTTTTATATGGTTTGTAGGTCTGCAATATCATCCTTGGGTGTCCCCCACCAGAGTGTATGGAGTAGTTAGCTAAGTGCCTGGGAATAGTGGAACCCCCAAAGGTAGTACCTAGGAGATCCCCAGCAAGCGGGTGCAGGGAGGTAAGTTACCTTGTCTTCCCATTGACTAACATAGGGAAGGCGTGGTTGGAGAAATGCAGAAACAGGACCAGGCCGGTGGAATCCAAGGGCAGATTCCAGGTGAGGAGGACCTGAAAGAGAAGGGGACAGAGTCCACTCCACGCAGGAGTGTCCAGGTGGGGCAGGAAGCAATGCCCACCCGTCTGTAGCTGAAGATCCGGGTCTTCACTGATGGATGAAGTCTAGATCTGGGGTCGAGGAGCTGCAGAGGAGTCCCAAAGTCACATTCAAGCTGCCCCTGGATGGTCGCCATATTTCAGATGGGTCAGGGGTCAGGAGGACCACCAACAAGCACAGTCAAATGCAAAAAGAGCTGTTGGAAGTTTTGCACAGCTGTGGAGGACCAGCAAGGCCTTGTGGACTCGACCCTTGGAGGGGAGTCTGGGCTGCCCCTCAGGATGCAGGAGAGCCAGAAGAAGCAGTCAGAGCCCCTACAAGCAACCCACTGACAGAAGGCACAGTAAGTCACAGTGAGGTCCTGTCAGCACACCTGAAGAGGAGTCCCATGTCACTGGAGCTGCAGAGAGAGGACTGTCCTCGCAGAGGTAGAGTGCTGGGGGCCGGGGCTACTTGGAGCCTGAAGATCCCTTAGAGCAGACATCAACAAGCGTTGGTTGGTGCAACAGTCATGTTGCACAAGGGTTCTGTCCTAGTGGCAGAGACAAGGCCTCACCATCTTCCAGGTTGGACAGGAGGTAGAGAGGACTCAGGGGATCCCTCAGAACCACCAACTGTTTTGGAGAATCTTCGCAGACCTGACAGACAGAAGATCCCACCAGCCGGACATTGGTGCCTTAGGTGCCTGCATTTGCAGAGGAGTCCTTCACTCCAAGGGAGATTCCTTCTTGCTTCTTGGTGCAGTCAAAGTCTTGCTGACCCTAGAGGATGCATAGCCTTGGGGATGTTGCAGAATGGTGACAGGAGCCGCGGAAACAATGTTACAAAGAGAAGTCTTCTCCGGCAGTGCAGTCTTGTCCTCTTCCTGTGTAGCCCAGCAGCAGTTCCAGAGGCCAGGAGCAGAAGATGTCTGGCAGAGCATTCCTTTCAATATCTTGCATGGCAAATCTGGGGGACCCACCCACAAGGGAGTCCCTCAATAGCCCAAAATGGGGTTTGGTCACTCTGTGGGGGTGACCCTCTATCAGGAGGTGGTCACTGACGTTAACTGCCTGACCTACCCAGTCAGATGCTCCTAGGAGCCTCTGCACATCTTGGTTTCAAGATAGCAGAACCAAGTGACCACCTGGAGGAGCTCTGGGCACCACCCTAGGGTGAATATGGACAGGGGAGTGGTCACTTCCCTTTTCTTTGTGTGTTTCACGCCAGAGCGGAGACCAGTGATCCCTGGACTTGTGCAAATGGATCATGCAAGGAGGGCACCAAATGTGCCCTTCAAAACATCCGGTGGCCCGTTCCCAGCCCAGTAACACCTATTTCCAAAGGAGAGGAGGTTCCACCACCTCTCCTACAGGAAATCCTTTGTTCTGCTATCCACTGCTCGAGCTGGTCAAGCAGCAGAATGGCAGAATCATGTCTATGAGGCGGCAGCAGCGTGGGCTGCCCACAAACCCTGAAAGACTGGTAGCAGCAGAACTGGGGAGTCCTCTAAGGAACCACCAGGGTACCTGGAATTATGCCATCAATACTAGAATCAGTATTGGGGTATGATTCCAACATGTTTGATACCAAAAATGCCCAGGTTCGGAGTTACCATTATGTAGCTGGCACACAGATAAAATGGCTTCCCTGCACTTATGAAGTCCAGGGTATTTGGAGCTGGAGTTCACAGGGGCACATGCAGTGGTGCCACACACACACACAGAGAACTACACCTTGCCCTTTGGGCTGAAAGGGTCTACCATAGAGGTGTCTTACAGTGATCTGGTGTAGTGACCAGCAGTGAAAGGGTGCATGAACCATTTCACGCAGGCTGCAAATGGCAGGCCTGCAGACACAGTTTGCATGGGCTCCCCGGTGTGGCTGCAGCCCATGGGAGACCCCTGGTGTACCAATGCTCTGGGTACCTAAGTGCCATACACCAGGAACCTACAGGGGTACACCAGTATGCCAATTGTGGGGTGTATAAAGTACCAATACAACCAAATTTGGAGAAGCGAGCACACTCACTGGGGTACTGATTAACAGGATCCCAGTGAAAACATTCTAAGCACACTGACATCAGGCAAAAAGTGTGGGTACCCGTGCCAGAAAGAGGGATTTTCGTACACCTCTATTCTATCAACATTTTTGTGTGTATCAGTACTACGATTATGAGTGATATTAATCCTTTTTAGGGACCACATATGCCATAGCAATCCCTTTTTGGTTTACGAGTTGTAAACTCAGTGCACCAGTGGTCAGGTTTCAATAGCCACAACTTGGATCAGTTCGTCCATTAGCCTGTCCCACTACCAAAGTCAACAAGTAACATTAGCATATGTGCCACCGCTCTTGCTGGGTTTTTCAAGTATACAAAAATGTCAACAATGTTGCTAGGTTTCAAGTAGCCAGACCCACCAAGAACCCCTGAAGTCCCTAAATCCCTGTGCGAAGGTACTGGGTGGAACCATTGGGGGACTTTTACCAGGTAACCTCTGGGACGCCAAAGGATTATGAACTGGCTTCAAGGTAAGCAGTTAGAAATATGGAATATGGTACATCTACAAAACCAGAAAGGCTATGCACACAGACAGAAAGAGACTTATCCTTCATAAAGTTAAACCATAACTGGGGGAAACCAGAGAGGGGAAAAAATAACAAAGCTGCAAGAAAGGATAAATGGGTGATCGTGAAAGGGTCTTAAAAACACTGGGGCCTAGTCCCAAATTGCAGTTTGTAATATGTTTAGTAGAACTACAATAGTACCACTAATGTACTACTAAATACTATTCACTAACCTACATGCGTATATTTATGCCTCTTCCTTTCATGTGCACCTTCCCAACAGTCGAGATTTCCGTACACATAGGTATGCTTTTTTATAGTAAATATGGGAGGAACGGTGGAAGTGGCTGGAAAATGGGAAATACATATGACTAAATGGGAGAGATTTAGAGAGAAAATGGAGGAATTTAGGGAGGGTAAAGGCAGTGTCTGGATAGGGAGGTGCACCCGCCCACAAAGGAGTAAGCCCATTGCTATTTATAAACTGCTCTTCTAAAGTTACTACAGTCAAAAACAGCCCAAAAGGATCATAAGTGTACTTCAGTTTTAAGCTGAAGTAAGTTCAGCACCACACATGGTGAACCACTGGTCCTGCAAAACGGAGGCAGGGACTTAAAACCATGTGTGCTGTGAAGTATAGTTCAAAGTTCAAAGTCAGAAAGTTTGGAGAAATAAAATAATTTCTCCTTTTTGACACCTGCCTCAAATTTTGGCACAAAACCAATCTATGATTATTAGCTGATAGAACTTTGCATCAAAATCCAAGCATGATTGAATGGTCCACCCATTGGACGCCCCCTTGATGCAAAGTAGTGCAAAGCAGCACAGGTGTTGCTTTGCATTAATTTTAAGCAACTTTCCAGCGTATTACAGGTTTTGCACTGGAACCTATATCACCAATAAATAATTTAGAGCGGTTTGTTTCTTTTGTGATGCAAACATGGAGCAAAACATTATTAAATCTCCCCCTCTGTGTTGCTGAGGGCCCGGTGGGCTGGGGAGCATAACTGTACAGGGTAGGGTGACGTTTGGAGGGGATCTAAGACCCTGAATGGGTATTGCTCAGACTGCGAGTCTTAGAATGCACTTGGGTAGCTAACCAGAATCTGGAAGAGACTGAGGGAGCAGCCCTGCTTATACTACAGCAGGGGATCTCTCTAGGGTGGGATAACATCACTACTGAGTGCCTCGTAATAAAAGCATAGATATCTTGTTCTATTTCTCTTTATGTATTATTTCACACTGATGATAGAATGAAGAACTTTTCTTTGGATAAATGCACATCAATATTTGGTCATCGATTTATTCTATGCTATTAATGTTTTTTCAACACTTTTATTTTAATATTTTCAAGAAACAATACACAAGTAGAAAACTTGGGCGAAGCATTCTACATAACACATTGAATTCCTGGCCGAGTATGCACACTAACATCCCCCAAACCCACCAACAAACACAGAGTGGTCTTCTTTACTTAAAATCACACCTTTTATATCATTACATCACATAGTCAGCTGCGCACTCTCGTAGTGGTTCGGCCCTGAGCCCAACCTCATGCATGCGCACTGCTGGGGAGAGGGTGCACGCAAGGGGTTGCGTGCAGGGCCTGGCCACAGGCAGGGCCAGGAGCCCACTCTGTCATTGCGCAAGGCAAAGGCTGTGTGCAGAGGGAGGCTGGTGTAGAGATGTGTAATAGAATGTAGAATGTAGAATTTAGTTGTAGAATGTAATATGAAAAGGGACCAATACTGAGGAAAGAGACAGCGAAGTGGTAGCTGGTTATGCTGGGAGCATCTGAGTCAATACATCTAAATTAAGAAGGAATTGCATCTTAGAGATTCGTACATAAAGTGGCAACAGACTGTTGGACTGTGCAGGTCCACCCCTGGAATACATCAGAGAAAGTCAGGTGGAGACCGAACAAGGAAGGAATCAATTCACTTTAAAAAGATGGTTGAGAACGACGTGCTAACTCTTTTTTTGAACTTAAACAACAATTGGCCTTATCTGTGCAACAAGTATTATGATTCCTGGCCTCCGCGGAGCCAGCAAACTGAATGGAGAAGCAAAGCGAAAGCATCACGTGTCACATTCTTTGAGGCAGCGCGATTCCCTCCTGACCTCATGTGGCCAGTAAACACAATGGAAAAACAAGCATCTGCAATGCAATAGGTCTCGCATTTGCTTGAGTTAGAGCTATTGGTGTTGTAAATGCATAACTGGACTTTTCTTGCCACATAAATTGGTAAACACGGCCGCATAATTTGGTCCTCTCTGGCACATAATTCCAGTGGTCCTGCATAACTCTAGCACTTCCCATTGCCCTTCTTCCTGTATCTGCACCAAAAAATAAAAATGTTTCTATTATTTATTATATTTATATTATTATTCTGGGGTCTCCCCAACCTAGTGTGGGGGCCCAGAGATGACCTAGACAGAAAGACCATGTCGTGCTGACCGTTTTGACGGGGGTCTCATTGTCCTAGGACCACCTCCACTGTCTTCTTGCCTTAAAATTCTGATATCTAAAAATACCTATTTTATTACCCAAATGTGGATATTACCCCGATTTTCGTCTTGTAGCTGAATTCAGTTAGTGAGAGGTGCCACAGGTCAGGCAGAGTGCTCTATTAACAAAGTGTACACTGTGTGAGCAAATTTGCCTCCACCCATGTGGGAATTTGAAGTCTGTGTACTTGTAAAGGCCTTACATCATTCACAAACAGCAAGCTTCTCACACTGTTTATCAATGCAACTCATGCCGGAGAGGTAGAAGAAAAGGTCGAGAGGGCATGGTACTCATTCATTCAATGGCTTCTCTGCAGAAATGCAATAGGAGCAGTACTTTTGCTCCACCTGTGATAGAGACGCTTTAAATCAGTGACTTTAAAAATATATATTTTAAATAAGCAAGTACGAAAATACTGTTACACGAAAACAGAAGATACATCAATGATGCATTACAAAATGTTCAGAACAATAAAATGAATGTATTGAAACATAAATACAGAGAACAATAAAATGCAATGCAAATATCTGAGTAAAAACACTCAATCTCAGTCTCACTTTGCTGGTATGAATTGAAAGACAGTCAAACATCTAAAAAGAACTGTGAATTTCTATAGTATTAAAAGGCAGTGCTTCTATGCGCTTAAGAAACTGGAAAGTGACAAATACGACCGACCTTCTCTGCCCTGTATTTGGGGTACAGCCTCTTTTACATACTTCACTAGGCATGGTGGGCTCTTTAGGAAAGAGAACGCAGCGACTAGGCGTGGTGGCCAAAACCTAGACAATGTAACACAGGAATGATATTGTTAAATATGGCTCAGTGAATTGTACTCAACTGACTGAAACATGCAGTGATATTCACTGCTGGCCAGGCTGACTCAGCTTTTCAGCATGCCGTCGATACAAAGTACATAAACTATGAAACACTAAATTGGTAATGACCTATTTATAGTGCTTAGAAATCACGTATGTATAATATGAATTGTACATAAAAACAAGTTGTCACTATTTGAGAGGCAAGAGGACATACGTGTGAATCGGAGCAGCAGCACGGAACTAGTCATGTTGACAGGTCTATAATATTAATAAAGTCATACTAAAAAACGAAAAAGTAAATACATCTTGGTGGACTATAGCAAGTGCAGAGCAAAGAAGACCTTCAAGCATACTGGCTATCTTTTATTAAAGCATACTTTGCTGCTCCCTACTGGTTTTTCCTCCGGCATATTTCACAAACCTTTCCTGGAGAAAGGTGTTGGGGTGGAGGAGGGGAGGAAAATCCGCTGTGTAGTAATTAGCACAAAACTGCAAATCCCAACTGAGGCACAAACTTCCCTACAGAAGAAGTAACAGGATGCACCCCCAAAGAGGAGAGAAAACAACAATGGTGTGAGCTTGCCTCGGTTCAGCGACATACAGTATAAAAAACAAGCATTTGGAATGCAACAGTCTTGTGTTTGCTCGAGTTAGAGCTCAGAGCAGAACTAATCGGCGAAGGGTTGGATTGTACTGCTCCCTCCTCCAGCCCTCCTCCCTGTGATTCTGCTGTGCCTCTTAAATGGTGACATGCTGCGAATGGGCAGCGGAGAGACCAGCTGTTTCATGTTTCTCGGGTCCATTTGTGAGACGCCTATCTAGCAGAGGATTTGTTTTTGAAATCCGGGACATGTTTTAGCTCATAAAAGCAGGAAGACATGTCCCCGGATGCCAAACCAAAACAAGCATTTGAACTGCAATGGGTTTTGCATTCACTCGAGTTAGAGCTATTAGCGTTTTCCTGCCACACAAACTGAAAATAAAAAGTAAAACAGTTGACATAAGCGGCCAGTTCAAAGCGACGCCGTGAGCTCACAGAGACAGACAAAAGGAACAAGCATTTGAAATGCAAGAACAGAAAATGCGCGAGGGAGAGTAAGGAATGGAGTAAACAAAGTCACACATGACTGCAGATGAAAATAAGTAATAGACTAGAGCCCTGTAAACAGAAACAGCCTGGAGCCACTGAAACATCCAGCACTCTGGCCAAATGCTATTAGCCTTTGAAAAAAGTAATCCCTAAGCACATGCTACATATGCACTAGTGGAAGGGTACAAGTACTAGGGCCATGCTCCAGGGGAGTGTACAACCGTGGAAAAGGTGGGACAAAGAGCAAGCATTGACCACTAGCAAGCAAGGATTTTTTAAGGGCACTAAAACAAACCAGTGAAAAAGCAGAGACCCCACAAAGAAGTATGGAAGTATATACTAAAGTATATACAAGAGGTCTCGAATGCTCGACCTAATGAAGCAGCAGTAGTGCGTGCCACATTCCTTGAGGCAGCGTGATTTACTTGTGCCCCCATGCAACCAGTAAATGCAATGGAGAACCACATGCCACATTCTTTTAGGCAGCACGATTCCCTCGTGTCTCCACATGGCCTGCAACCTCATCTAAGAAGCATAATGCCTTCAGTGCGACTAATGCCCCGCGCAGAAACAGAGAAGTGGAGAAATGGAGTGGAGAAAAGAAGGTTCTTATGAACACAGGGAGAAATGAAACAATTGTGAATATGATCCAATCACCATGGTATCTTGCCTCCTTGTTTCCTCTGTGTGGCAACCTTCAAATTCTCAAAGACTAAAATGGAAAAAATACTATTAGAGGAAAGTAGTGAGCAAGGGAAAATACAGTCTAGAAAACTAATGGTAACAACTAGATAGATAAGGAAAACATACCATGAAGATACTATGCAGAGAAAATTAAGCAGATAAAATTATGTTTTTTTTCCTTCCTTGTTTTAAATTGTTGTGGCAATTTATTGTATTATTTTAGTATTATTCTTACTTGTTTTAGCTAGTTTTATTTTCTCCAAGAGGTATTATTTTTCATAATGAGTGACCAAGAAATGGTACAACTTTCCTTGTAACACCAGGTGATCATCCTATGCCATGGAAGCAATGGCAGAAATTATTTTTACATATATCTTGGCAGTTGGAGGAGTTAGATATGGGCCAGTAAGGAAGTAGGCAATTTTAACGCCATCATTTAGGAGTAGAAGGGAGATGGCTGTATGAAAAGGTTACCAAACAATGTCTATTATATGTCATTACAGATGCTGGATTTACGATTCATTACCAAAGTGAATATTGTTCTGGAATGTCACAAATCTTTCTCCAGAGTGTAGAAAACAAAGGAACACATTGCCTGTTATGTAGCTGCTCTAAGAGGATTATCCCTATTGTGTCAATTTGGTGACCTGTGTGATTCTCTTATTAGGGACCAAATTGTTAGGTGTACCAATGACAAGAGGGTAAAAAATAAGTTATTAAGTAAAGATTACATGTTAGAGGAAATAATCCACTTAGTTATGGGAATGGAACACACAACTATGTGGTTGAAAGAAATTGATACATCCACTAAAACAATTAATGATGTGAGCGAACACATTCTGTCCAGGAAGTATGTACTTCAAAAGAGAAAACAAAGAAAGAGTATTTAAATAGTAATGTGGAGAAGGAAACTAGATGCAGGGAAATAAAATGCTATCAATGTGGAGCATAATTTACTTTAAACATCACCAAATGTTTCAGATATAAATTTGAAGAACCAAGATGATGGAGAAGAAAAAGGAACTAAGAAGATAGTACTGATCAGTTTATGAAGCCACACTGTAGTGTATACTTAGGGGATCAACTGGTAAAAGTGTTGATAAAGTTTGGCAGCTTGAATATCTTAATATCTGAGAATACAGTTGGGCAACAGCGGTCACTAGGATTGAAAGGTTGGTCGGAACTAGACATAAAATCAGTGTGGTATGGTGGTAAGAAGACAGAGATCTGTGTTATGAAATGGATGACAATCAAGTTTAAATAAGAAGCAGTTTATGTGTGAATATACATGACAGATTATGGTTTGAACATATTAGATTGTCATCACCAGTGAGATTTATGGATAACCTTGAATCCTAATGCAGAGAAACCTGTCATGTAATCCATGAAAAACATACAGGAATCAATGAACCACGTGGATGAGTATTAAGAGTATATAGTGAAAAAATAGCATTGTGTGTTTAACAATGAATCGGAATATTGAATGTATTTTCCCACAAAATCATACTGAAGAAAGGAGTGATTCCTGTGGGGCATGAAGTGAGGAATATGCTGCACATGATGAGGAAACCATTACAATAAGAGTTGGCTAAACTATTGGCACAGAACATAATTGAAGCTATAGAATCATCCAAATGGTGAGCACCAGCGGTAGTGGCCCCAAAGGGTGGTGGTAAAATTAGGTTGTGCATAGACGTGCATGACTTAAATAGGAACATATGGGTAGATAAACAACCCCTTCAAAATATTTTGGAGATGTTATCAGCTATGTCTGGTGGAAAGGAGTTTAGTGAGGTTGAAATGTCAGCTGCATATCATCAAATTAAGCTTCATAAAGACTCCAGGCATCTTACATTGTTTGTGACCTTTCTTGGAGCTTTTCAATAAATGAGAATGCCTTTTGGTTTGGCATCAGCCTCAGCGGTGTTTCAGAGAGCAATGAGACACATCTTTGATAGATTGTAAAATGCCTGGTGTTTACAGGATGACATCTTAATTGTGGGGAGAAATGAGACACAACATGATAAACTGCTTGAGGAAGTTATGGAACAGCTTGACAAGCATGGGTTGACAATGAGAAGAGAGAAGTGACAATTGAGGAAAATCAAGTTACTTGCCTGGAACATGAATTATAGGAAAAGGGAGTTCAACCCAAGAACGGTATTGTGCAAGGAATGAAAAGTGCACCTCAACCAGAGAGCAAAGAACAACTATATGATTTTTAGGATTAGCATAATATTGCTCGAAATTCATTAAAAAAAACTCACAGAGGTGCTCAAACCTCTTAGAGCATGGATTAATTAAAAAGTTACCTTTGAATGGAGTGATGCATTTGAGAGTGCTTTTGAGTAAGTGAAGGAGATGATCATGCAAGCTCCCAAATTAAGGCATTTTGAAGTAACAGCAAGAACATACCTGACCACTGATGCCAGTAATGTAGTGATGGGAGCTGTGTTGATGCCGGTGATAAATGATCAGCAGAGAATTTTAGGCTTTGCCTCATGATGATTGCAGGAAGCAGAGAAGTCCTATTCTATAACAGAAAGAGAAGCGCTAGCATGTTGCTGGGGAATTAAGCATTTTTGTTATATTTTCTATTGGGGTTGCCTTTCAGGGTCCATTGGTACATCTATTTAAAGGCTGTAGAGGGTTGGAGGGCAACGCAACCCCAATGTTTTTGAGGTGGATGTTATCTGTTATGGAGTATAATTTTGAAGTGGAATACTTAAAAGGATTGAATAATGTGGTGGCAGATTGCCTGTTAAGACTAGTGAGGAAGGAGGATGAGTGAGAGGGATAAGTGGAGATGAGTGAAATGAGAGATCAGGAGGAATCAGCGTTGAGCAAGAAAGAGTGGAATTTTGCTTTGGATGAACACCTGGTACTTAAAAGTATGATAGAATGTGTCAAGAAAGGGTGGTGTCATGAGGAGCACCAAGACAAAGAGGTAAACGAGTATAGTGCAGTTAAAGATGAGTTGAACATATATGGAGAACAATTAATGAGGAGGAATCAAATAATTCTGCCCACTGGTCTTCATAGCTACGCTATTCAAACTGCACATAAGGGTCAACCGGGGAAAACGGTGATAAGTTGAGGGTTGTGAGGCAACCTCCCCTAAAGTGTATGGAGTCTCCAAACAGACCGTGGGAAAGACTGGCCATAGATTTTATGGGTCAATTTGAAAAATTAGGAACAATGAGTAGATATATGACTGTCCTTGTAGATTGCCACTCCAATTGGTTTATGGTTAAACCTTTTGAACTTATAGACACTAAAAGAGCAGTGCAATTTCTAGAGGAGGCCTTCATGGAGGAAAAAGTTCCCATGGAAGTTTTATGAACAAGTGGGACATTGAACATAAGAGGGTAGCTATTTTTAGACCATAGGCCAATGTAATGGTTGAAAAGATAAACTGTATGATAATGCATAATATGCTATTGTCATTGTCTAATGAAAACCAGAAGCTTCACCAACTAGATTGCGGGACACCTTTAAGGCCTTGGTTAGGGGCATCTTTATCTCTAGGGCATCGCACTCAAACAGTCTAGAAGAGAAAGATGAAAGTGTCATTGGAACATCATCTCCCTTATTAAGAGAAATATACCCTATGGGAAGAATTGCGCTATGTAAATGGTTCCAGCTGTTGTATTTCGCTCATGCACAATGTTTTGCCTTTGCATATTCTGATGCAGAGATTCCACCCTAAACTTCTTGAGGTTTGTCTTCAGTCTATCCTGTACTTTTTGACACTGTGCATGCAGCTGTATTATATTGCCATTATTCCCCTTTTACTTCAATCTATATATCTTCTTCTAACCAGGGACCTTGAATCTACAAGACCTCTGAACATAAAGTGCACAGCCTCAAACGAAATGAGGAATAAAATCCTAGTGCTTTGTAAGAGCTGGTAACCTAGACAAAACGCAATACTCCCTTCTACAGTCCAAACAAAATTGTTATTTACTTGCAACAAAGCTGGTAAGCTCTTGGCTTTTCAGCTAAGAGCAAAGATGCAATCAGAAAGAGTAAAAATGATTCTCAACTCAGAGGGGAAGGAGATCATTGAAGATAGCACATATCAGAATCATTGTACTATCAAGATCTGCACACAGGGGAAAGATGTTAGTGGATTGGATGGACTTCTATTTATGAGCTCATCTTAAGCCCTTGATTTCTGAGGATCAGGCATATTCCGTACATAAACTTATTGCAATGGAGGAAGTCATCAAAACGATTAGCAAACATAAATTGAATAAAGTGGTGGGCCCAGATGGGTACCTAGCTATCTGTTATAAAACATAGTGTCATAAACAATCCCCGATACTGACCAGATTGTTGAATGAAGTTGGCTCATCAGGTGAGGTTATCGACTATGAGGTAAGCTACCATTTGTGGTACTGCGAAAGCCATGTGAAAATCATAAGCTGTGGTCCTCCTAGATGCTTATTTATTTATTAAATCTGGACATAAAACTCCTGACTATTATATAGGGAGTCCTATAGGTCCAGTACTCCCAGAGATAGTAGAACCGGACCAGTCAGCTTCATACTAGTTTGCCGGTGTGGTGATAATACTAAGTAATGCATTCACATTGTGGAGTGGGCCCAAAGAATGCAAACCATCATCATTCTACTCTTGCTCGATGCATAGAAGGTGTTTGATAGAGTGGATTGGACGTTTATGGCCTGGGTGCTTCGCTTATTGGGCTAAGGACAGTGCTTTCCCACATGGGCTCTGGTAAGCTACTGCTTGCGTAAAGCTTTCATCAGTTAATGGGTTTTTATCTTCAACAACAGAGAGGAGAATAAACCAAGGCTGTCCACGCTTGCCCCTACTATTTGCACTGACTCTATACCCTTTGGCTAACACCATCCAATAGAGTAATGCCATACAGGGGGTCACATGGGGTGAAGATACATTCAGACTCAGAATAATCACAGACAACACAATGATCTCCATAACAAACCCACTGGCTTCTGAAACCCTCCCCCCACCAACCCTCCAATTAGCGAACATGAAAAACTACCAGGCAATGACTTCAAGACCTACATTATGAAATCTGAGATCCTACTCCTTAATCCATTGTACCAACAAATCGGGCTCCTGGAGAAAATGTGGCTAGGGATTCAATTAAGCCATACCACATCACTGATTGTAAAAGGTATTTATGCATAGCTTCTATAGGAAATAAAACAAGATATACAGAAATGGCAGTTGAGTATTTTTCCTGGATAGACAGGGTGGCTATGATGACATGCATTGGCAAAGCCAATAGGCCTCGCCTGTGCAAGAGGTTGTGGCTTTGCCGATATGTTTCAGCAATGTTCACACCAGCATGACTGATATTTAGCATGGCTAGAAGTTAGTGGCATAGAGGAGAGTGGCATGGAGTGGACTGTCTTAGAGTGGAGTGATGAAAAGTGGAATAGAGTGGAGTAGAGAGGATTAGATTAGAGTGGTGTAAAGTGGAGTATAGTGTCATAGAGCAGAGTGCAGTGGCATAGAGTGGGGTACAGTGGCGTGGTGTAGTGTGGAGTAGTGTGTCATAGAGTAGAGTGAAGTGGAGTTCAGTGGATTAAAGTGGCATACAGGGAGCTCTATCAAGTGGAATAAAGTGGCATACAAAGGCATAGAGTACAGTTTTGTGGAGTACCATAGAGTTGTAGAGTGGCGTGGCATAGAGTGGCGTACAGTGGAGTGCTGTAGAGAGGGTTAGAGTGTCATAGAGTTGAGAAGAGTATTGCAGAGTGGAGTAGAATTTTGTAGAGAAGAGAGTCGTAGAGTAGAGTGTCATAAAGTGGAGTGACATAGAGTGAAATGAGGTGGTGTGGAGTGATGTAGAGGAAATTGAGTAGATTGGAGTGAAGAGACTCAGAGTGGCATAGAGTAGAGTGGCAAAGAGTGGTGTACAGTGGAGTGGCAAAGAGTGGAATGACATAGTGTGGTGTTGAGTTTTGTTAAGGGTCCTAGAGGGGAGTGATGAGGAGTGGACGGATGTAGAGTTGAGTAGAGTACTGTAGAGTGGAGTGGCATAGAGTGGTGTAGAGTGGAGTAGAGTAGAGTGCCATAGGGTGGAGTGAATAGTTATAGAGTGAAGTGTAGTTGTGTGGAGTGGCTTAGAATGGAGTAGAGTGGAGTGGTGTATTGTAGAAAGGAATAATGTGTAATGGAGTGGAGTGGAGTGGTGTAGCTTGGAGTTAACTGGTGTGGAGTGGTGTAGACTGGCATCTAGGGGGTTATTCTAACTTTGGAGGAGTGTTAATCCGTCCCAAAAGTGACGGTAAAGTGACGGATATACCACCAGCCGTATTACGAGTTCCATAGGATATAATGGACTCGTAATACGGCTGGTGGTAAATCCGTCACTTTTCCGTCACTTTTGGGACGGATTAACACCTCCTCCAAAGTTAGAATAACCCCCATAATGTTGAGTGGAGTGTGATAGGGTGGACTTTTGTATAGTGAAATGGCCTAGAGTGAAGTGTCATGGAGTGGCACAGGGTGGAGTGTTGTAGAGTGAAGTGTCATAGAGTGAAGTGACAGAGTGAAGTAGAGTGGCTCAGAGTGAAGTAGCATAGAATAGAGTAGAGTTGAGTTGAGGTTCATGGAGTGGAGTCTTGTAAAGAGGAATGGGCTAGAGTGGCGTGCCGTAGAGTGGAGGGTCGGACAATAGAGTGGAGTGCCATGAGTTGAGTAGTGTGTCATAGAGTGAAGTGGAGTACACATGGTGTGGTAGCACACTGACATTACAGACAACATATTTTCAATTGAAGTGACCATTACATTTGCACCTACAGTTTTACTGATAAAACTATACAGTGGAGAAACAATAATGTGTGGAAATTGCATCAGCTAGTGTATTGATTTGTTTTGATCGTAATAAAATATTTGTTTTGAACACTCTTCAGAATTACAAAAAAAGGTGCTTCATTTGTGCTTTCCTCATTCTGATATATTCTGAAATATTTGCATAATTGATTTACAGACATTTAAATTGTATTTTGTGCTAGAAAAAAACCTTTCCTTTCCTATCCTCTGTATCAAGCACATTGTCACATAAAACATCTCACTTTGAAGTGAGCGAAAGAAAAGTATAGACCAAGTATGACAAGTAAGAACAAAATTGGAAAGCCTTTTTACAGAGTGAGCACTCATGGAAGAATACAAAGAGCAATGGTAAACAAGCTATTCTCCAAATGAGGGACAAAGACATGCTAGAGAGCCTAAAAAAAATAAAGCCAGCAAATAGAAAGCAAGCAAATGATGTGAGTTACAAACCACAAAGCCAGTGTTAAACAATGGGCAGAATGCATTCCCAGGGAAGTTTTTAGAATGTCCCAAACAAGTCTTTTCACAATCAGACAGATGTGCTTTCGGGTACGTTTCAACCTAAAAATGACAATAGTGGAATGGGAGAAATTACAGACAGCCAAACAGTGGTTCTACACAAAGTATCTGATATCATGCCATTTGGCTGTGTCAATCCTAGTGGAGTGGGGGATTGTACTCTTCCTCTGTGACCAAGGTGGAATTGTCGGTGTGGACAAGTTGAGTGACCACCTAGGCCTTACATTGTACCCATTGCTGTTTATTCCCATGTGTTTTAACTATGACTCTACCTAAGCTGAAAGAAGACAAGGTGCATTATACTTGGCTCTATGTTTCAAAACTGCCACATAAAATCATTTGATGGCATTAAAAAGCAATATAACTTCAGAAGCTGAGGATTTTCATGCTAGCAGGTGGACTCTCTCATGATGTGAGAAGGGGCTCTAGCACACTCACGGCCTTTGAAAAATGGCTAAAGGACAGGACCCATGACTGCAAAGTGATAGCGAACCTATTTAAACAAGTACTTGGCCTGGCCTTGACAGCGAAGACATGGGACAGCAAACTTGTGGGGGATATTTTCCTCTAAAGCTTGGAACACTTATATGGCAAAGCCCACATTTCTGCAGTGTCTAAAACTTAGAGAAATCCACTACAAAATCATCTTGTATTGGTATCATACTCCAAAAAAAGCTAAATGGAATAAAACAAAATCAGACAAATGTTGGAGGGGGTGTGGTGCTACTGGCGCCTTAACACATCTATTAAGGAATTGCCCTAAGTTGCATAGACATTGAGAGGAAGCTCTGTGGGTGTTAAATCCCACAGATCCCTGAAAGGGAACCAATTAATGTTAACTTATCATGGCCCTACAGGTGATCTTATTGCACTTTGGGATTCATACAGCCCTGACGCTTAGAGATTGGCTGCCTAATTTCTGGGAAATTTTTGCCATGGAAAAAATCTTTCGGTCACTGGAGCACAAACAGACTCAAGGAATATGAGACCATCTGGGGCCCTATTTGTTAAGATTCTCACTTTGCAATAAAGACAGTTATCTTGCCCCGGATTTCTCAGAGACCTCCCTCTTATTCCAGAGTACCTCGCTCGCGCAAGAAAGTGAGAATTCCTCAAACCGTCAATTTTTTATCTCTCTGTCACAGCAATTTAGTCTTCTATTCTACCTACAAAACAGTCCCTAATCTTTATAACTCTCCCGGACATACTTTGTCGCCTGAGGACCTGTGGGGGCGAGAGCTGTAGGAGCTTTGGGTGAAAGCTTACGTTTATCTGTTCTTTTTTCTACAGTATATTGTGCTTACATTGCTACTCCCCGGCAATGGGGTTATAAGCGAGGTTTTATACATATGAAAATTAATCAAAAGAGTTAAACCATGAACACATTTGCATTTGTATTTATGCAACAACAGACACAATAAAATCCACATGGTGATACCATAGCACTTGACGTGCATGTAATAAATCTCATTGATCATAAGATCAAAAAAAACAATTGTGTTTACTGTGGATAGTGTGTACTCTGAACAAAATTCACCTTTATACTGGGTTTCGTATCACTGTTTGTTGTCCAAGACGCCCCGACTTGCTCATATTACTTGGGACAATCCGTTACTTTGTATGTATGCTTCTCGGCAGGCATGCACCAATGCATATTTTAATGCATTCTTAGAGTCAGGACTTCAGGGTTACCCCCAAAGTCTGACAGCAAATCATGATGACTTTAACTCTAGCAAGGAAATAAAAAAAACTCAGACGCAAAGATGTTCTTTGGCAAAAAGTGATAATATTAAAACCCCCTCTGCTCAAACCAAAATATTTTCTACAACTGCTTCCGGGCTCTAAATGACCCCCGCCCCACCAGTAAGCCCCTTCCTCAGTACTGGAGTAATCAAGTAAACATAACATTTACCAAACCTGGCGTTGTTAATTTACCTTCAATGTTTTATGCATTTAACAGAGAGCCCTGATTATGTTTCTATAAAGTGCACTCACGCCCTCTAGCGTAACAGTAGTGCCATACAGAAACCAAACGTGCTTCAGTAGTCTGGGTGCTGCTGAATTACCAGAACTCTTGTGAGGCAGGACAATCAGGGCTGGCTAATTATTGTCAGAGGTCTTGTGGATTCAAAGCCACTCGTTAGAATGGGACATGGAGATTTAATTAAAAATGGGAATCATGGCAAGAGAATACAATTCACTGCAAAGTTTGTGCACAGGATAAACGAAAATCCAGATGTCGCTCTGGTTCAGAATATTCTCAGGCAAAAATTATGCACATACGAAATTCACGGACTGGAAAAATGTACATAACAACATTCTCCCCCTAGGTTATATTATTGTATTTGTAAATACACCTATTGTGCTATCTGTTTGTGTTGTAGCCCCCCACCGCCGTGCATTTCAGAATCTGTGCAATCACTTTCTGCCCTTTATTTTAGAGGTGGGCGAGCCACTGAAACCACAAACCAGCCTTGAGCCAGGTGCCTGACTCTGGCTTAGCTCGGGGTCCCCTTGGATCCTCGAGCTCAAAATGAGCCCGACTTTTATGTGGCTTCTGCCTGCCAACTGCTGTATTCTCATATACACAAGGATTTGTTTTTTTAAATAGACCTTTGATGTATTAGAGAAAAGGAGAGATAAAGAGAAACCATCTAATGACTGATTTCCAAAATGTGAAACCAGAAAGCCTGGGGTTAAGCCGGGCTTTCCCGTTTGTCCAAATTGTGTGATCCTAGGCAAATATTTTACTTTAGCAAGCTCCTTTTTCTTCATAATCACATACGAGAGCACCTTCAAATACATGAGCTCAGGATGTATGCTGTTAAAAAACCTCACGTTTGTTGTAATATACTTTAATGTTGCTTCATGCACCATGCTATTCAAGGCCGGCTAGTAGGTTGCATACATAACAACTGACTTGCCTTTTAGTTCACTAGTAGCATTGTTGTCTTCAGGTGAGGAAGTGTATAAATGTTCCTATGACGATTATATCCAGTTAATTTTCTCACTCTCCAGTGGCACCTCCCAGTACCCAGATGTAGTTCACCTACTACATATCTGAAGTTGCTAACTGGATGAGAACTAACAGCCTGAACGTCAACTCAGACAAAAAAGAAGTGGTCATCTTCAGAAATAATTACTTCCTCAGTCTGCAGCTTGGGTGCCCCTCAGAACTACGACCAACACCCACGCCCACCAAACTTAGCAAAGAAACTAGGAATCGTGATGGACAATCAAATCTTGATGTCTAATACAGTTGCCACTTCCTGCTTCTACACCCTGAAACTCCTCAAGAAAGTTTTTAGATGACTTAACGCGAAACATCATCAATGAATGAAGCAGTGATCACCAACAGCATGGGCTAAAGAAATATCCTCTAGCTCAGAATCACTGCGTTACTCACGAAGAGACCCAGGGTCATTCGGAACATAGCCAGCCAGCCTCACTCTCAATTTCCCACTGTGCACACACATATCCAATCACCTCAAATACCTCCGCTGGTTCCCCATGCGCAAAGGTGTCCTCTTCAAGCTCCTCACTCGCGCCCACAGAGAAACACACAAGCACTGCCCCTCCTGGCTGAACAACTGCATTAACTTCCAAACCCTAACCAGACACCTCCGCTCTGACACCCTCCTGCTCACTCACATCCTCTGCTTCTGAAAAGACGGAGTTGGGGAGGTGGGGCGGAGGGGCGGGGAATATTTGGAGCAGGGAGACAAGGAGACGGGTCGTTCCTTTTCTTATCTTGCACCTGAAGCCTGGAAAGACCTCCCTTTACACATTAGAGCTGCCAGACCCCATCTTAGAATACTGAAAAAGAAAGAAAAACTGACCATTCCAATAGGACACATTCAGGACAGCTCCTCCCCTTCATAGGCACCCTGCCGGGTGATATGCGCGCCTTACAAATCATCATAACATAGGATTTACTGTGCCCTAAAGCAGTGTCTTAGTGGGATATTGTGGCCTACAAAATCTTCAGAAGTAAATAAATATGCCATTTTGTGGTACTTCTGCTGTCTGCAGAATGCTGCACTCTTAAATGATGATTAGTCCCAGAACACAGACTATTGCCACCAGAAAACCAACAGACTATTGCGACAACTCCGTGCATATTTACGAAAGATTGTTACGTCTAACCTAGGAAGAATATCAGTAATAATGCCAGCCTTTATGTGCGTTTATAGAGCAACACCGACCCTCCACCCTCTTCCCCACGGCAACAAATAGGAAAGAGCCTCGCAGAAATGAACTATTTTCTCCTTAGACTTCGCCGAGCTCCGCTTTTCTGACCCCCGACCCAAATCCTATTAGAAACAATCACTATCGATGACTATGCCATTAGGTGGACTTATATATGGTGCACCATATAGAGACTACAACATTCATACATACGTTGACAAAGGTCAGGTGCGTGCATTAAAGCAGGCAGTGCAGCACACCTATACACCTATATATAGCCATTCGTGCACACCTCTGGACACTTGCACACAGACCAACAAAGTCGCCAGAGCGCATAGACTAACATATGTAAAGGTGCCAACGCACACCGCAAGACCCACATGCACCCATGTAGACAATCCATCCGATATAGGAGCATCGCACATAGTCCAACAGCTTGAAAAGTACCCATGTACTGGGAACACACGAACCCCCTCCACGAAGACCATCAGACATCGTCAGTGTGAGCAGCTGCCCAGGGCCCCGCACTCAGCCCACCTATTAGGGGCCCCGCACCAGGACGCCACAGTCGGGTCACGTCGGCACATCCGTCCTTCTATGCCCCATGCCTTTCCAATTGAAAGAAATGTGTCTCGCGCATTTGGGCCCATGGGAAGAGGCCTTCCCCTGGACCTCGCTGCTGCGGTGTAATGTAGTGAGGCGAGATCCATGGGAGGGGGCTCCCTCCTATGTACCCAGTTACAATGAAACACGTTCTGCAGGTTTGTGCAGCAGTTAGGCCTGCTTCCTGGCTGCCTACACAGAGGCACCATGGAATGCCTGTTGTCCTGCAGTTTACCTCCCCCCGTATTAACACACAAGCAGCTCTCATACTTTTAGCACTTTATGAGCTGTTAGAGGTGCTTGTAGGAGGCTGAGAGGGAAGGTCTGCAGCCCAGGAGGGGTCTGCAGAAAGCAGTATCAGGGGCATACATTGGGATGCTAACAACCCTGAATGTGTCACAGTGTATGAAAATTAGAGGGGTCCCGCGAGTTCCCTTTTTGCCCAGGGCCCCAAATATCTTAGCACTGTCCTTGCCACAAACCCTTGCACAAAGTTCATCGGATGTAGGGCCAGTACGCACTGAGGCCCATATTTATACTTTTTGATGCAAAACTGCGCTAACGCAGTTTTGCGCCAAAAAAATTAGCGCCGGCTAACGCCATTCTGAAGCGCCATGCGGGCGCCGTATTTATTGAATGGCGTTAGCCGGCGTTAGCCGACCGGCGCTGCCAGGTGTGCGTGAAAAAAAACGACGTTCACCAGGCAGCGCCGGCGTAGGGAAAAATGGCGTTTGGGCGTCCCAAAATGGGGCAAGTCAGGCTGAGGCAAAAAAATCATCTTAACCCGATTTGCGCCATTTTTTTTGGGCGCCCAGACGCCATTAACATGACTCCTGTCTTAGCAAAGACAGGAGTCATGCCCCCTTGCCCAATGGCCATGGCCAGGTGACTTCTGTCCCCTGGGCATGGTCATTGGGCATAGTGGCATGTAGGGGGGCACAAATCAGGCCCCCCTATGCCACAAAAAAAAAAAAAAAAAAATACTTACCACAACTTACCTTTTCTTCCCTGGGATGGGTCCCTCCATCCTTGGGTGTCCTCCTGGGGTGGGCAAGGGTGGCAGGGGGTGTCCCTGGGGGCAGGGGAGGGCACCTCTGGGCTCATTCTGAGCCCACAGGTCCCTTAACGCCTGCCCTGACCCAGGTGTTAAAAAGAGGCGCAAATGCGGGGTTTTTTGCCCCGCCCACTCCCGGGCGTGATTTTTGCCCGGGAGTATAAATACCACGCACATGCCTGGGAGTCATTTTTTAAGACGGGAACGCCTACCTTGCATCTCATTAACGCAAGGAAGGTGTTCACGCAAAAAAATGACGCTAACTCCATGAACTTTGGCGCTAGACGCGTCTAACGCCAAAGTATAAATATGGAGTTAGTTTTGCGTCGAATTTGCGTCGAAAAAAACGACGCAAATTCGGCACAAACGGAGTATGTTGGAAAATGGGTTATTGGTAAGGGCAGGTAGGTACCTACACCTAGCAACAAGCCACTAACCTCCACCTAGGTACAGTTAGGTCTCAGTAAATTAATCCCAGCTCAACCCTTGGTAGCTTGGCAACGAGCGTCAAGGCTTAACTTAGGAGACAGTGTGTAAAGCATTCAAATATCACAAAACAGTAATTAAATAAAACACAGGAAACAGTTTAAAAATATAAAAACCAATTTATAAAAATAGTTTATATTTTTATCTTTAAAATGACACAAAAACGAATAAAATCGGATAAAGGGAACCGGAGATATGAATTTTTAAAGAATTATTATTTTTCTAGCGCTTAGAAACAAAAAGCGCCAATCGGGTCATCTGGTTGCACCTCGACCGGGGCAAAGTCAAAGTTTCAGGCCGACCGCGATGGAGCCCTGCTCGGCTACAAGTCGCGGGAGGCCTCGGTTAAAAAGTTACCTTCTGACTTAGTCTTTATTTTGAAGTTTTTCTTCACCGGGACGAACCTGCCAGTTGAATCCGACCTCCTGGAGCCCTTGTCCGGATACGCGATGTGGGTTTCCTCGGTGGAGACTTTTACCTTCGGACTTAGTCGTTTTTTCGAGATGAAAATCCTTCGACCGGGGTAAAGCTGGATCTTGATCCGACGTCCGTGGAGCCCTTCTCGGATACGATGGCTGGGAGGTCCCGGTCAACTTTTTACCTTCGGACTTAGTCTCTTTTTCGGAGGTTTTTCTTTACCGGGACGAACCACCAAGTCAGGCCGGGTCGCGGTTGAGGCAAGCCGGCTAGAATTTCCGCGGCGGGTCGGTCCCTCTCTGGAGCTTTTTTTCAAAAATTCTCAAATCTTTTCCAAACTTCTGGGGCTTCACCCAGATGTTCTTTTAAGGTTCTTTTGGGGTCCACAGCTCACCCCAAGGGTCCAGAAGTTCTGTGATGGTCCTTGGGGGGGTGCGTACTTCAACTCCCAGAATGCACCTGGCGCAAACTCCTTTTTGGCCACTGGACAGTGGTCAGCTGGTCACTTTTCAGGAGTTGGTGCAGGGGGACTCTGGATAGCAATTTTTCACCTGTAGCGAACAGGGAGTCCCTCCTTGAACCAGTTGAAGCCAGGCAAAGTCCTTCTTGTGGTGAAGCCCAAGTGTGCAGCTGGTGCAGTCCTTCTGAGTGCAGGTTCCAGGTGCAGGCCAGGGGTCCAGCAGGGCAGTCCTTCTTCTCCTTTAGTTCTTTTCTTCTTGAAATCTGGCGGGGATCTGAGGTGTGGGGGCAGGTCTGCCAGTTTTATCCTTGCTCCTGGGTGAAAAGCAGGGGGGTCCTGGTCCTCCAATCAGGTACAGGGTCGTCCCCCTGTGATGACCACTTCCTGGGAAGTGTGGCAAAAATCCATCCCAAAAGGCAACAGTCTCTAAAAATCCAACATGGCTGAATCTGATTTTTGGAGGTTACATCTGGCTGAGCCCACCCACTGGTGTGGCTAAAAATCGTAAACACACCCCTCTCCTGCCCTCTCCTAATCTAATCAAGGGGGCACCTAGTTGTCTGGGGTTGCAGGATGTGGGGGTGTTACTGGGTGCTCCAGATGTCCTTCTCTGCCTTTGAAGACCCGTTTGGCAGCCCTCCCCCTTCCTGCCTCACCATCTGCTGAGGGGAGATTCTCTCCCCCAAGTACATTCCTTTGTGTGAAGCCAGGCCACTTCACACCTCATCAAGGCAGCTTGGCAAAAGCTGCTGCAGGCTGGCCAATCAGAGCACAGCAGCAAAAACAATGCAGAGCTTTAATTGGCAACTTTTTAGGTAAAGTCTAAACTTTTTACCTGAACAAGTTATATTAAATCCAACAACTGGAAGTTGTGGGATTTATTACAACAATTAATGTGATACCAAATTCTTGGTATGCAACATTTAAGGAGACTTTAAAATTTAAAATAAAGTCTCCCCATTCTAGCCTATGAAGGCCATTTACTTCAATGAGGGAAAAACGAATTTGGCTGTTTTTACCTCACCAGGGCTTATAAATCTATTTTTATAAAGTCCCTGCTTATAGTTACATGGCACCCAGCCCTAGGGGCACATAGGGCACACCTTAGGGGTGACTTATATGTAAAAATAAGGTAGTTTAAGACTTTGGAAGTACTTTTAATTCCAAAGTCGAATTTGCATATAACTTTAATTTAAAAGCAGCCAGCAAGGCAGGCTTGCTTTTAAAATGACACTGGGCACTTCAGCAGTGCACCTAGGTGTGCACCACCTATGCTGTGGTCCCTTAACCTACATGCCCTACCATATACTAGGGACTTATAGGTAGGTTAACTTAGCCAATTATAATTAGCCTAATTTGCATATCCATTTTACACAGAGCACTGGCCCTGGGACTGGTAAGCAGTACCCAGGGCACAGCCAAGAGTCAGTAACCACCAGTACCTATCCAAAAAGTGTGGGGGTGATCAGGCAAAAAAGGAGGACTTTCCTACACGGCCCCCCCCCAGATGAAAGGTGATGGGTACTAACCTACACCCTGGTAGTCCTCATCAGCTAAGTGGAAAAACCTGGAAAGGCCATCTGCATTGGCATGAGCAGTCCCAGGTCTGTGCTCCACTGTGAAGTCCATCCCCTGTAGGGAAATGGACCACCTTAACAATTTTGGGTTCTCCCCCCTCATCTGCATCAACCACCTGAGAGGTCTGTGGTCAGTTTGTACACGGAAGTGAGTACCAAACAAGTAAGGCCTCAACTTCTTCAGGGACCAGACCACAGCAAAGGCCTCCCTCTCAATGGCACTCCATTTTTTCTCTCTGGGGAGTAGTCGCCTGCTGATGAAGGCTACTGGGTGATCATGGCCCTCTTCATTAACTTGTGCTAACACTGCCCCAATCCCTTCCTCTGAAGCATCTGTTTGCACTACAAACTCCTTGCTATAGTCAGGGGCCAGTAACACTGGTGCTGAACACATAGCCTGTTTTAGGGTGTCAAAAGCTTTCTGACACTCTGGTGTCCAAATGACCTTCTTGGGCTGTTTCTTGGAGGTAAGCTCAGTCAGAGGGGCCACTATGGTTCCAAAATTTTGAACAAACGTCCTGTAGCACCCGGTCAGGCCAAGAAAGGCCCTGACCTGAGTCTGGGTTTTTGGAGCCTCCCAATCCAGAATAGTCTGGATCTTGGGCTGGAGCGGTTGTACATGGCCTCCACCAACAAGGTGGCCCAGGTACACAACAGAGCTTTTCCCTATCTGGCACTTGCTTGCCTTGATAGTCAGGCCTGCTTGAAGCAGGGCCTGAAGCACTTCCTTCAGGTGGACCAGGTGGTCCCTCCAGGTGGAACTAAATACAGCTATATCATCCAGATAAGCTGCACTGAAAGATTCCAACCCAGATAGGACTCTGTTCACCAACCGTTGGAAGGTGGCAGGAGCATTTTTCATGCCAAAGGGCATCACCTTGAACTGAAAGTGGCCCTCTGGTGTGGAAAATGCTGACCTCTCCTTAGCTCTTGGACTTAAGGCAATCTGCCAATATCCTGAGGTCAGATCAAATGTGCTCAGGAATTTGGCAGCCCCCAACCTGTCAATGAGCTCATCAGCTCTAGGTATGGGGTGAGCATCAGTCCTAGTGACTGCGTTTAGACCTCTGTAGTCCACACAGAATCTCAATTCTTTCTTCCCACCTTGGGGATTAGCTTTGGGCACCAGTACCACTGGACTGGACCAAGGACTATCAGAGGGCTCAATTACCTTGAGGTCCAACATCTTAGCCACTTCAGCTTTGATGTTGGCCTTGACCTGGTCAGACAGCCTGTACAGCTTGTTCTTGACAGGCAAGCTGTCACCAGTGTCAACATCATGGACACACCAATTGGTGAGTCCTGGGGTCAGGGAGAACAGACTAGCAAACTGTCCCAAAACTTGCTTACAGTCTTTTTGTTGCTGATCTGTCAATTTGGGAGAGAGTACCACTCCCTCCACTGACCCATCTTTTGCCTTTGAGGACAGGAGGTCTGGCAGAGGTTCACCCTCCTCCTCCTTCCCTTCATCAGTGACCATTAGCATGGTCATGTCTGCCCTGTCCTGGTGGGGTTTCATCCTGTTTACATGCAGGATCCTGTGAGGATTCCTGGGGGTGCCAAGGTCCACCAAGTAGGTAACCTCACCTTTTTTCTCTAGAATTGGCTAGGGCCCAGTCCATTTGGCCTGAAGTGCCCTAGGAGCCATGGGCTCTAAAACCCACATCAGCTGTCCTGGGTGATACTCAGGCATGGTAGCCTTTTGATCTTGCCAGAGCTTCATGAGCTCCTGGCTGGCTTCCAGGTTTCTGCTTGCCTTCTTCATATACTCAGCCATGCGTGACCGCAGGCCTAGCACATAATCTAGCACATTCTCCTTGGATTCTTTGAGAGGCTTTTCCCAAGACTCTCTCACCAAGCACAATGGGCCTCTTACAGGGTGCCCAAACAGTAACTCAAAGGGGCTGAATCCAACCCCCTTCTGTGGCACCTCTCTGTAGGCAAACAGCAGGCAAGGGAGGAGGACATCCCATCTCCTCCTGAGTTTGTCAGACAAACCCATGATCATGCCCTTCAGGGTCTTATTAAATCTTTCCACCAGACCATTGGTCTGTGGGTGGTAGGGGGTGGTGAACTTATAAGTAACACCACACTCATCCCACATGGCTTTCAGATAGGCTGACATAAAGTTTGTGCCCCTATCTGAGACCACCTCCTTTGGGAATCCCACTCTGGTGAACACACCAAGTAGGGCCCTAGCCACTGTGGGAGCAGTGACTGTCCGGAGCGGTATTGCCTCATGGTACCTGGTGGCATGGTCCACTACCACCACAATGTACCTGTTACCTGAAGCAGTTGGTGGGTCTAGGGGACCAACAATGTCAATCCCCACCCGCTCAAAGGGAGTCCCAACCACTGGCAGTGGTATCAGGGGAGCCTTTGGTTTGCCTCCTGTCTTGCCACTGGCTTGACAGGTGACACAGGAGCTGCAAAACTCTCTGACCTTTTCTGACATTTGGGGCCAATAAAAATGGTTGACCAGCCTGTTCCAGGTCTTGGTCTGTCCCAAATGTCCAGCTAAGGGGATATCATGACTTAAGGTAAGGAGGAATTCTCTATACTTCTGGGGGACCACTACTCTCCTAGTAGCCCCTGGTTTGAGGGCCCTTGCCTCAGTGTAGAGAACTCCATCCTCCTAGTAAACCTTGTGGGTCCCACTGGTATCCCCTTGTTCTTGCCTGGTAGCAATCTGCCTCAGGCCCTCAAGAGTGGGACACTCTCTTTGTCCCTGGCACAAATCTTCTCTGGTGGGCCCACCTGCCCCTTGCAGTTCTGCCAAATCAGGCATAGTTTGCAAGGAAAGTGTCCCTCCCTCAGAGTTCAGATCCTCCCCCTCAGGGTTGGATTCTTCCTGACCCTCTGTACTTGTTGGGGCTGGCAATCCAGACCCAGTGCCCTTTCTCTTTTTCTTGGAGGCTTGGCCCCTTGTTCCAGGGTCCAAGTGTCCAGCATTTCCCTGTTGTGCTGCCTGTGACCTAGTCACAGCACACACCCATTCAGGGAGGTCCAGCATCTGTGCATGGACCCTTCTCTCCACTTCTGACCATTCAGATGCTTCAAGATCATTTCCCAGCAGACACTCTACTGGGAGGGCAGGAGCTACAGCTACCTTTTTAGGGCCAGTCACACCTCCCCATTCCAGACTCACCATAGCCATGGGATGGAGTTTGGTTCTGCTATCTGTATAAGTCACCTGGTGGAAGACACCAGGTAAGACCTGCTCTGGAGAAACCAGCTTTTCTGTGACCATTGTCACACTGGCTCCTGTATCTCTCAGAGCTTCCACTTCAGTCCCATTGACTTTAGGCCTCTGCCTATACCTCTCCATGATGGGAGGTAAGGTGGCCATAGTTGCAATGTCCACCCCACCCACGGATACTAAGGTGACCTCTGTGTACCCTGATTCCACCCCTGGGCCAACTTCCACCCCCAACCCTACACTAGCAATCCCCTGGGATTGCCCACCAGTGGGGGGCTTCTTGGAGCAGATAGCATCTCCTCTTTTATGTCCAGGTTGATGACAATCAAAACACTTGCCGGCCTTAGCAAGCTCCTGAAACCTTCCTGCTTTAGCAGGATCATAATTCCTTCCCTGATACCCTTTCCCTTTAAAAGTGAATTGGCTCTGGGCTCCCCCTCCCTGAGAAGTTTTTGGGGACTCTTGTGAGGACTCTTTGGGCTTTTTATCATCTTTCCCCTGGTTCTTCCCCTGAGAAGAACCATGTCCTCCCTTTTTCTGATCACCCCCTGGGGGTTTCTGGTTAACCCTAGTTCTTAACCAGTCATCTGCTGCCTCCCCCAGCTCTCTGGGGTTGGTCAACCTAGAGTCAACTAGATACTGGCGGAGCTTCTCTTGGACACAATTAGTTAGAAGGTGCTCCCTCATAATCAAATTGTACAGCCCATCAAAGGTACTTACCCTGTTACCCTGTTTCCAGCCCTCCAGTGCCTTTACTGAAATGTCCACAAAGTCCACCCAGGACTGGGTGCTTGTCTTTTGGGTGTCCCTAAACTTGAGCCTATACTGCTCTGGCGTCAGACCAAACTTTTTAGTCAAGCAACTCTTCATACTGGGGTATGAGTCTGCATCTTCCCCACTCATGGTTAGGAGCCTATCCCTCCCAGAGTTGGGAACTAACTCCCAAAGAAGTGAACCCCAGTACTGAGGCTTGACTCTCCTCATCTGGAGGGGCCTCTCAAAGGCCCCCAGCCACTTATCTATGTCATCCCTCTCTACATAGGCAGGAACCACCCCTTTGGGTAATCTGGGGGAAAAAACCCCACCCAGGGACACCTCAGCTTCTTTATCGCTGCCACCATCTCTTTTTTCTTTGTTTGCCCACTTTTTCTTTTCTAGGGCCAGCTTATCTGCTTCCAAAGCTATGTATGCTAGCTGGGCCTCCAGCTCTCTTTCTCTGATGGATGGGTTCTCTCCTCCTGAAAGGACCCCCTTCCTACCACTAGCTTTGGGTCTGCCCCTAGTGACTGTATCTACTGAGGACCGTTCTTCCTCATCCTCACTTGGGCTCAGATGCCTTCCCTCCCCTGAGAGGTTAGAGTTAGCATCCTCCCCTTTTTCTTCCTCCTCTGGAGCTTCCTCTGTGCCTAGCTCTTGGGCCTCAGCCCATGCTGTCAGGGATTTAATCAGGATTTGCTTCCTGAGATCAGTGGTTGCAGGCAACCCTCTTTCAATACACAACCCCCTAAGCTGGACTACTGTCAGTGTGGGTAGGCTAGCCAGATCAAGCTCCATGGTTCCCTAGTTTTGTGTCAACAAAAACTTTTTGCAAAAATTGGAAACAAGAATTTAGAAAAATTACAAAAATTCAATAATTGAAATTAATCCAAATTAATAAAAAAAATAAAAATTCAAAATTAAAAATTAAAAAATTTTTTTTTTGCACTAAGACAATTTAAAGGATTTTTAATTTGTTTTACTTAAAACTGTAACGTGATACTGAACACAAGTACAGGATCCCACCGCTGCCACCAAAAATGTTGGAAAATGGGTTATTGGTAAGGGCAGGTAGGTACCTACAACTAGCAACAAGCCACTAACCTCCACCTAGGTACAGTTAGGTCTCAGTAAATTAATCCCAGCTCAACCCTTGGTAGCTTGGCAACGAGCGTCAAGGCTTAACTTAGGAGGCAGTGTGCAAAGCATTCAAATATCACAAAACAGTAATTAAATAAAACACAGGAAACAGTTTAAAAATCCAAAACCAATTCATAAAAATAGTTTATATTTTTATCTTTAAAATGACACAAAAACGAATAAAATCGGATAAAGGGAACCGGAGATATGAATTTTTAAAGAATTATTATTTTTCTAGCGCTTAGAAACAAAAAGCGCCAATCAGGTCATCTGGTTGCACCTCGACCGGGGCAAAGTCAAAGTTTCAGGCCGACCGCGATGGAGCCCTGCTCGGCTACAAGTCGCGGGAGGCCTCGGTTAAAAAGTTACCTTCTGACTTATTTTGAAGTTTTTCTTCACCGGGACGAACCTGCCAGTTGAATCCGACCTCCTGGAACCCTTGTCCGGATACGCGATGTGGGTTTCCTCGGTGGAGACTTTTACCTTCGGACTTAGTCGTTTTTTCGAGATGAAAATCCTTCGACCGGGGTAAAGCTGGATCTTGATCCGATGTCCGTGGAGCCTTTCTCGGATACGATGGCTGGGAGGTCCCGGTCAACTTTTTACCTTCGGACTTAGTCTCTTTTTCGGAGGTTTTTCTTTACCGGGACGAACCACCAAGTCAGGCCGGGTCGCGGTTGAGGCAAGCCGGCTAGAATTTCCGCGGCGGGTCGGTCCCTCTCTGGAGCTTTTTTTCAAAAATTCTCAAATCTTTTCCAAACTTCTGGGGCTTCACCCAGATGTTCTTTTAAGGTTCTTTTGGGGTCCACAGCTCACCCCAAGGGTCCAGAAGTTCTGTGATGGTCCTTGGGGGGTGCGGACTTCAACTCCCAGAATGCACCTGGCGCAAACTCCTTTTTGGCCACTGGACAGTGGTCAGCTGGTCACTTTTCAGGAGTTGGTGCAGGGGGACTCTGGATAGCAATTTTTCACCTGTAGCGAACAGGGAGTCCCTCCTTGAACCAGTTGAAGCCAGGCAAAGTCCTTCTTGTGGTGAAGCCCAAGTGTGCAGCTGGTGCAGTCCTTCTGAGTGCAGGTTCCAGGTGCAGGCCAGGGGTCCAGCAGGGCAGTCCTTCTTCTCCTTTAGTTCTTTTCTTCTTGAAATCTGGCGGGGATCTGAGGTGTGGGGGCAGGTCTGCCAGTTTTATCCTTGCTCCTGGGTGAAAAGCAGGGGTTCCTGGTCCTCCAATCAGGTACAGGGTCGTCCCCCTGTGATGACCACTTCCTGGGAAGTGTGGCAAAAATCCATCCCAAAAGGCAACAGTCTCTAAAAATCCAACATGGCTGAATCTGATTTTTGGAGGTTACATCTGGCTGAGCCCACCCACTGGTGTGGCTAAAAATCATAAACACACCCCTCTCCTGCCCTCTCCTAATCTAATCAAGGGGGCACCTAGTTGTCTGGGGTTGCAGGATGTGGGGGTGTTGCTGGGTGCTCCAGATGTCCTTCTCTGCCTTTGAAGACCAGTTTGGCAGCCCTCCCCCTTCCTGCCTCACCATCTGCTGAGGGGAGATTCTCTCCCCCAAGTACATTCCTTTGTGTGAAGCCAGGCCACTTCACACCTCATCAAGGCAGCTTGGCAAAAGCTGCTGCAGGCTGGCCAATCAGAGCACAACAGCAAAAACAATGCAGAGCTATAATTGGCAACTTTTTAGGTAAAGTCTAAACTTTTTACCTGAACAAGTTATATTAAATCCAACAACTGGAAGTTGTGGGATTTATTACAACAATTAATGTGATACCAAATTCTTGGTATGCAACATTTAAGGAGACTTTAAAATTTAAAATAAAGTCTCCCCATTCTAGCCTATGAAGGCCATTTACTTCAATGAGGGAAAAACGAATTTGGCTGTTTTTACCTCACCAGGGCTTATAAATCTATTTTTATAAAGTCCCTGCTTATAGTTACATGGCACCCAGCCCTAGGGGCACATAGGGCACACCTTAGGGGTGACTTATATGTAAAAATAAGGTAGTTTAAGACTTTGGAAGTACTTTTAATTCCAAAGTCGAATTTGCATATAACTTTAATTTAAAAGCAGCCAGCAAGGCAGGCTTGCTTTTAAAATGACACTGGGCACTTCAGCAGTGCACCTAGGTGTGCACCACCTATGCTGTGGTCCCTTAACCTACATGCCCTACCATATACTAGGGACTTATAGGTAGGTTAACTTAGCCAATTATAATTAGCCTAATTTGCATATCCATTTTACACAGAGCACTGGCCCTGGGACTGGTAAGCAGTACCCAGGGCACAGCCAAGAGTCAGTAACCACCAGTACCTATCCAAAAAGTGTGGGGGTGATCAGGCAAAAAAGGAGGACTTTCCTACAGAGTATAAATATGCCCCTGAATTACAGTTCTGTTGGTGCCCATGCATAGACCACACACACAACCTCACTCACAGATATCATACGCATGAGCCCACTTACCAGAACACACAGGCCGTAAGACAACGCACATGCTGGCACACAGGGAGAGGCTGGGATGATATCTCATGTCCATTTTATTGCATTTGTAAAAAACATAACAAAATATATACCAATAAAATAGAATAAAGAATCATGTTGAAATAGCAAGTAAACAGTAAATAAATGCGTTAGCAAAAAAATATAGTAATGCATAATCTCAAATAGAGCAATAGAATGCAGCACGTACCACCCTGCGATCTTGCACGAATCACTCGGCACTAGGAGTATCAAGATACAGTCCTGGGGGATCAGCGTGAGATTGCAAATCAAAGTGCTTAAAAGTACAGAGATATTATGAGGCAAAAGTTAACACGTAGAAGATTCAAGGAGCTTCGATGGCTAGCGAAATAAATGTCTAAATGCTCTAAAAAGTGCAGCGAAATATGATGGGTCAAGGGTGACACGGTGAGCTGTACAAGGGGAAGTTCATTAATTGAAGGGAGTTGGGCAACATAAAGTGCAAGAGCAGGGTGCTTTATAAAGTGCAGAGATCATTATAAGGCAACGTTGTCACGGTGGGAGAGAGGGGCTATTATCCTGCCCCCTCTATCAGCCCCACCGGTTTAATAATTGTAATAATTGTCTAAGCCCCTTGTCCTTAGGCCTCATAGGACTGGATGCACTCTAGCCCCCTGATGGCACAGTTCAGACCTTTTGGAAACAATAGTGGGTTATCAACTTCTGGGTTGTCTTGGGCTTGCGAGAGCCGGGGATTTGAGGGTGCAGCAAGGCCCTGAGTACTTCAACGAATTTCCCACACTTCGATAGGGCACATAGTCCGGATCGAATAAAACAGAGGGCTGATGATTCCAGACAGGTGCAAGCGCCTGGGTTGACACGGACCAAGAAAGAGAATGAATGGAGCGATGAATAGCTCACTTGAGGCCAGAGGGTTTAGGCACCATGTTTAATTAATATGAAGCTCTTCCCTGCAGTGCAAATACCGGTGCAGAATTGCACGTTCATTTGTCAGTTACCGTTTAAATGTAATCTAGCATCGAGTGGCCCTTCTGAGTTCCATAGCAGTTACCAATGGTGAGTTCCATAGCAGTTACCATAGACTAGGCACCTCCAAAAATGCGGGTCACCTTAAACAGTGCATTGTTACCTCCCCAGCAGAGTCGAAGCCTTTGATTGAGTTGCCTTCGATCCAACATTAGTGCTTTGGAAATGTTAATACACTTTCATTTCTTGAAGCAGTCTCTACGTAACAAGAAAGGCTAACTCGAAGGTCTTCCTGGGAATCTTCCAAGAGGTTCTGCAAGGGAAAACTTGTCTGAAAAGCACAAATGTCGGAAAAGCCGCAAACATGCGCCCACAACAATTATAAAACTAGGTCCCACTGAAGGCGAATTACCGCCTATTCACATTTACTGCTATTCAATTCTGTCTGCTCAGTCCCTGCAGTGATGATTGGAGTGATGCTTGACTATACTCTAGCGCCCGAAGGCCACTCATCTCTGCAATACCTTGCTGTTCACCATCATTACCTGTGTACTGAAGTATCTCAAACTTCACTTGTGTTGGATAATAGCTCGCCCTAAGCCCTGGTAGTATCATAAAAGTTCCCTATCCCACGACTTTTACGCTCACCAGAAAAATGTGCCCTTGAAATGTCTCAATCTCACTTATTCTCTTAGCTGCATCAGAACCCGAAGTTAAGGAGCTTTCTGCACATTTTCTAGACCGCACAGATGCACACTGCCAATCACTCTGTCTAGGCTCTTTGGCCCATATTTACAAGGCCCTATTGCCACGGAGCGTCACTTTTTGTGATCCTCCAGTGGCGCTAACCACTTTTCCATTTTTACAAGGAAGTGTAACGCCACTTTTCAGTGGAAAAATGTGATGAGTCCATGTTGTGTTTTATGCCATTTCCTTTAATGGGCCCTCAGCCTATCCACACAAGTGAGGTACCATTTTTATTGGGAGACTTGGGGGAATGTTGGGTGGATGGAAGTTTTTAGCTTCTGCAGATTCCAGAACTTTTCATCACAGAAATGTGAGTAAAATGTGTTTTTTAGTCAAATTCTGAGGTTTGTGAGGGATTCAGGGCATTACAAAACTAGTAAAAGCCCTGCAAGTGGTTCTAGTTTAAAAAAATGTACAGGTTTGCTAGGTTTCCCTAGGTGCCATCTAAGATGGGGTCCAAAATCTAGAGCTACCCACATTGGAAAAAAGGATCAGTTTTCCGAGAAAAAAAGTGATGCATCCATGTTGTGTTTTGGTCCATTTCCCATTGCAGGCATTTGAAAGGTTTTAGAATCAACCTAAAAGCTATTAATAAGCTTGTTGTAAAAACATAAAACTGAGCCCTATCATGTCGCCTCGGGGAAGGGTGGATAGACAGTACCCTCACTCATAGCCCATTTATTAAAATGACATATAGTGTCAAATTAATAGCCTTTGGAACAAACAGTACTGCATGCAATCTCATATCTACAACTAACCAGACTGAGGCCCTCATTACAAGTGTGGTGGTTCTAAGACTGCCACTCCCATGGTGGTGGTCTTACAGCCGCGGACCCGGCGGTAAAGACCGCAGAATTACAGGTAGTCCATTTGGCCATAGCCAAACCGCCACAACGCCCCGCCCAGCTCACCGGTGTGGTTGGACCGATGCGGCTGGTGGTGAGCCTCTCCTGGCTGGCAGCAGGCCTCATATACGACTGCCCGTATTAGGAGGCAGCATAATGCCATGCTTTTCATGGCAGTCGCCCCACCACAGAAAGCCTGGCGGTAATGCACCCGGCGACAGGAATCCCCATTCCTGTTGCTGGCACACGCACCCCCACATGACCACACATGCACCCCCCCACCCAACCGCACACATCCATACTAAAACCCCCACCCTCTCTCACTCTGACATACACATACCCCCGCTCACACATACGCACCCCCTCTGCATTCATGGACACCTCCACCCCCTCAATGCACGCATACATTCACACACCCATCCGCACACTTCCATACAAACGCACCCTTATCTGCACACTTCCTTATAAACACCCCCTTATCCGCATACTTCCATACAAACACCCCCACCTGACTGCACGCAGACACACAGATACCCCCACTCACTCGCATGCATACACACAGACACCCCCACTCACTCACACGCATACACACAGACACCCCCACTCACTCCCATGCATACACACAGGCACCCCCAATTGCATTCATCCCAATACACACACCTACTCACTTGCACCCTGACCCCCTCTCCCCTCCGCATACACCCAGACACACACACCCTCCATACATGCATACACACATGCACTCAAGCACACCCATTCTGCTACACATACACGCGCACACCACACACATGCACCCAATGCATTTTCCCCTTTTGGACGGTCCACTTATGTGTTTCGGCGAGGTGGTCGTCTGGGAGGGGGTGGGTCCTGGCATCTGCCACCGCCAGCACCGCACCGCTGTACAGGACACCACTGCACCATGTTACGCATTGTAATACGGCGGGCGGAGTTCTGTTGCACGGCAGTGCTGGCAGGTGGACGAGGTCAGAGTTCCACCCGGAAACAGGCGGAAATCCAAAGCAACTCTAAATATGACGATCTTCGGACCGCCAACACTGGCGACCAAAGTCGTAATGAGGGCCTGAGTGATCTTGTTCATTCATGTAATCCCTTTGCCTCTGCCCCCTAACCTGACTGGACAATATGTGTGCTCCTTGAAGGAGGCTCAATCGAAGAAATGAACACCAAAGGCATATTTCCAGTGTTGGACCAGCATGGTTTATATTCTTGCATTCAGGATTCATTTAGGGTTGTTTCACAGCAAATTCCCTCTTTGGCGTCTCTAAAGATGAACGTGCCCCTGAAACTGAATTGTGCAGGTCCACTCCTATGCTTCAGCTCCTCCTACCTATACACAGGCAGGCACCTTTTTCACATACTATATAGGGCTGAGCTAGAGAGTTATAAATAACCTGCAGCTTGTGGTTATTCATAAGGTAGCTAGATGTGAGCAGCAAAACACGGGACATTTGGCGTTCCACACCAGCTGAGTGCAGACACTGAGTCAGATCAGCCAAATGAGGGACAAACCTGCAGAAAACAGGACAGTTGGCCATTCTCTTTAGGTGTGTTTGGCAGAGCAATGACGATGAGACAGGTTGTTTAATTTTTCCAGCAAGGCTAGGGGGAAGATGGTGGCTTGTTGCTAAGCTGCTCATGCTGGCTCTTCCCCTCCACCTAGGAAACTTCCTATCAGTGGCTGTAGTGGAGCACCTCTAAGAAGTCCATGTCTCATAATATGAAGGTTTTGTACATTTGTTAGAGGGAAATCTGTTAATAAAATAAGACAAATATATTTGACACAGCAATATAGGTTTAATCGATTTTCAGCTGGGAACAACAGGCAGTCTCGACATAGAGGCCATGACTGAAGTTCAAAGTTCTGGTTCAAACACCAGTAGCATTTATACTGTAAAAACCACAAAAAACTGTGGTCAAAAGTTCAGCATTGAAGTAAGCAACTACAAGCAGTACAGATAATATAATAAGGGAGAGGTGCCTCTGGAAAGAAGCACATGCACTTGTTGGCCTCATGGGTGGGTAAGTTACACCGACGTCATTCACCATATCTATCTTTCTGCACAACAAGAGATTATATGTTGCGTGCTGCTCATGGTAGCCCTGCCTTGAGCAAATACTTATCTGACCCTTACACAGTTCCCCTTACCACGATATGAATGACTTGTGGTTTTTAGGATCCTTGCACTAAGGCAAGATACACCCTTTTGTTCCACTCTGTACGTGCTAAGTGAAGATCTTGAAAGTGACAGTTGGTGCAGCTCCAAAAAAACTCTAATTCTAATGTGGCTTTGGGCCTCTTGTGTGTTTCAGCACAGCCAACTTAACATTGCAGCATGTGTATAAGTTTCCTAAGTAATAAGTGTTTGTTTGTCCTAAATATGACCTGCCTTTTCTATTGAACCCACAGTCTGTCTTTTTTTAACATGTTGTGTATTAAGCCTTTCACTACTTACATTGGTTTACAACTAACTCTAGCCTAAAATGTTTGTATTGGTATTTGGGACCTTATGTTTGTTTGTATGTGATGTATTCCTATTCTTCCTACATCATTCCCCCCTCTAGTTGATTATTCAACTACTTTTCCTACCTTCCATCTACTGATGAAACTAGGGGAATCACCACATACCCACTACTCTGTCCCTCCCAATTTAGCTGTCATCCTTTTGCAACATGCTATTATTACCTGAAAAATAAGACACATCAAAAGCAACAACACAATCAAAGGCAACAAGGCCTTGAACAACCCCGACTTCCAGGACGGCACCCATTCGAACCAGCCCTCGAACTACCAATCAGGGGCACCCCCCTCATCGATCATTTTCTTTTGTAGATCATGCAATGTCTGAATGGCCTGAGTTAATGTCCCATTGTCTGCATCATTGGCCGGCACACAAGTACAACAGGTGATCCAATCTTCTTACACACCCCTCTTTCCATGGCTGTCATTAAAACAAGCACATATCTGTGTTGCATTACCATCAGCCTAAGGGCTCGCAGTTCTTCCTTGATAGCATTGAACCCATCTTCGGTTGCATTTACGGTCTTCATCAATTCAAAGCGCGTGATCTGCAGCCAGTGTGCAGTTGCTTTCGCCTGAATAAATGGTAGGATGCTACCAAAAAAGATTTGGGCATCATTAAATAGTCGATGTTCCTGTGGAACGTCTTTCCACACTTCAATACCAAGAAACTCAGAAGCTCGTTTTGTCCGGTAATGGTGAAGCAAGGTTGTTGGACGGCTCATGGGATGGTCATGTAACTGAATGATGTCCACACCTGGTATTACCAGGGAGGGGGTGTGCAAAGTCACTAGGGAGCAGAGGCCATTCCAGTTCGGGGGTAGTTGCATGTGGAGCCGGGCCCCACACATCCAGTAGTGATCCATCAGGCTGGAGGTGCCGCTCTGCGTATCAGCGTTGTAGGTGGTGATGTTGCAGTTGAGGTAACTCCCCACCTTCACTGTCCCTTTCCCTCTGAAACAAATAGAAAACTGTGTTAATTTCATTGCTATTCTAGGGTGTATGGTAGTCCCTGGTCATGTATATCTCTGTATGTTCGCATCCCATATTTCCTGACATTGGCCTATTATCTTATTAAAGCTTAGTGGACCTTGTGTCTCGGTACTATTCCATAATGATATTGCGCTACATGAGAACTTGGCCTCGGTATGCCATTTATCATGGGCAAATACTGATCCTGTGATACTAAGAACTGGCCTGCCTGCGCAATCAGGGGGCATGGGTCTAGCTAAATAGTTACTACATTCAGATGATGGGTAAGACCTTCCAAAAATACCTCGACGTAATACCCATTTTTCCCAATCTGGGTGAAAACTTGTTTGTCCTGCTTCCTTCATTCTTGATATCTCTTCCATTATCTCTTGTTTTTCTGTCAGGACTTGTACAACTTTTGGGGTGGTGTCAAATCTAGTTGTGTTAAATCGTGCAGTAGCAGGACTAATGTGAGTTGGCTGTAGCTGTGCTTGCATTCTGCATAAAAATAGGTGCAGGAGACAATGTGTAATGTTTGGGGATACCTCTTTAGGGAGATGCAATGTATCTAATCCAGCAGCATGGGTGATGAGAGAGCATACAAAACAGCTAGTGTTGGATGAGGATGTGCCTATACTGTGCATGTGCTGGTACCACACATTGTCAAACAAAGCAGTATGGAGAGGGTGATAGCCAGTATCATTATCAACAGTTCTACGCATGCGTGTAATAATTGATATAGGATCAAAAAAAAAATTATATCCAAGGGCTAAAAGCAGCAATATCAGTGCAAGGAGGAGGAAAAACAAACATAAAATACATAACTTAAAAGAAGAATTGTCTAAGATTGAAGCTTTACAGGGAGGCTTTACTCCGGTTGCTTCTCCTGTTCTCCCCCCTCTTTTTCCTGCTCGGTTTCCAAAGTGATGGATGGCATGGTTGGGGCCAGGCGGATGTCCTGGAGGTGGTACCATGGTTTGTGGCCTTGAACTTTCACTGCTATAGTCGTGCTGTCTGTCACTGGGAAGGGTCCATTGAATTTGCAGTCCTTCCACTTTCTGACAAAATTGCGAATATATACTAAAGTTCCCAAAGGTAATGGTGTTTGTTGATCCTTTACAGCAGATGCGTTGGCACGTTTCTTGGCTGCACGTGTAACCTGTTTAGAGAAGAACTTTGCAACTTTGGTTAGCTCAGACATGTATTCATTCATTTCAGTTTGTACAACTTCAGGTGCATTCTCAGTCTCCAATTTATGTCTAGTTGATGGCACAAATGTGCTCATTGTTCTACCTGTCACTATTTGATGGGGAGTTAAATGATGATCTGATCATGTGGTATTTCTCAAAGCAAAGAGGGCTAGTGGGAGACAGTAGAGCCATCTCTTTTGCAATGTCACACATAGTTTACTTATTCTGTTCTTGAGGAGGCCATTAAGGCGCTCCACAATTCCATTGCTTTGCGGATGATAAGCTGAGGACAATTTGTGTGTTATTCCTAACAAGGTGGTGAGGTGAGAAAAGATATTATTGACGAAATGGGTGCCATTGTCGGATCTGATCCCCTCAGGGACACCCCACCGCATATTACCTCACGTATCAAAAAATTAGCAGCAGACTTGGCATCACAGTGAACACAAGGTCCTGCTTCAATCCACCTTGAGAATGGGCAGACTACAACTATAAGCTAGCGATAATGATTGCATCTGTCAATCATATCAATGTAGTCAATGTGCAGTTCCTTAAAGAGACCTTGTGGGCGAGGTATTGTAGAAGCTATAACCTTAGAGGTGGGACTTGGTGAATGCTGCTGGCACACTGTGCAGGTGTGTATGTAGATTGTAATCATCTCATGTAAGTTAGGGACAAACCAATCCTGACATATTTGGAGGGACATATTGAGGGTCATTCTGACCCTGGCGGCCGGTGGCCGCCAGGGCCACCGACCACGGGAGCACCGCCAACAGGCTGGCGGTGCTCCAATGAGCATTCTGACCGCGGCGGTTCAGCCGCGGTCAGAAGCGGAAAGTCAGCGGTCTCCCGCTGACTTTCCGCTGCTCATTGGAATCCTCCATGGCTGCGGAGCGCGCTCCGCAGCCATGAGGATTCTGACCCCCCCTACCGCCATCCAGTTCATGGCGGGAAAGCCGCCATGAACAGGATGGCGGTAGGGGGGGTCGCGGGGCCCCTGGGGGCCCCTGCCGTGCCCATGCTAATGGCATGGGCACGGCAGGGGCCCCCGTAAGAGGGCCCCGAAAAGTATTTCAGTGTCTGCCTTGCAGACACTGAAATACGCGACGGGTGCCACTGCACCCGTCGCACCTTCCCACTCCGCCGGCTCGATTACGAGCCGGCATCCTCGTGGGAAGGTCGTTTTCCCCCTGGGCTGGCGGGCGGTTTTACTGGAACCGCCCGCCAGCCCAGGGGAAAACTCGTAATACCCGCCGCGGTCTTTTGACCGCGGCGCGGTAATTTGGAGGGCGGGATCCTGGCGGGCGGCCTCCGCCGCCCGCCAGGGTCATAATGAGGCCCATTGTCTCTAGCAGTATGTGAAGGAAGATGTAGCTGGTTTAGAGCTATCAGTAGCAATGCTTGGGGCATGACACGCTTCCCTGTTGATATTTGTCTGTATATTAAATCTGTTCCTGTTTGTGTGCATCCTCTGGCTTCCCACAACTGTTTCTCATGCTCTGGTGCATTTTCTTGTATCTCTCTTATTTGCAGGTGAGCTGTCTCTGTGTAATGTCTGGATGCATTCAAAGGGTCTGAAGGTGTCAATGTTTCACTAGATAACAAAACTGTGGTATGTGTATCACTAAGAGGGCGTGTTGCTGAATCTATTTGTTATAGTCTGGTGTTCCTAACACTGGTGCATTTGTTATCTCTGTTTTTATCTTACTGAAGGTTTGTTTCATCTCCGTAGTCCATGTTATCCTGTATTTCTGTGTTTTCACCTGTTTGATAGATGCAAGCAGTGGGGATATTAAAGTACTGTAGTCAAAAACCCATAGTCTGACATAATTACATAAGCCTAGGAACTTCTGCATTCCTTTCACAGTCTCAGGTTCTGTCATCTGCTGAATGGATTCTGCTTTCCCGGGCATAACTCGGCGGCCTGATGCTGACAGTAGTTGCCCCAAGTATTGAACTTCTTCCTGGCAGTACTGTAATTTGTCCCTGTCCACCTTGTAACATCTTTGAGCAAGGGTGCGCAACAGGGACACAGTGTCCTTTCTACACTGCTCTTATGTTGGACTATAGATCAGTACGTCATCAACATACTGCAACACTGTGCTGCCACATTGAATTGGTGAGGTCATTCTTGACCGTCCTGTTAAAGACACTAGGGGACTCACAGTACCTGTATCTGGAATACAGGTACTGTGAACCGCGATAGGAAAATGCAGTCAAATAATGACTGTCTTGGTGCAGAGGAATGCTGAAAAATGCATTCTTCAAGTCTATGACTGAAAAGTATTTAGCATCTTGGGGTATGTTGGTTAGGATGATGGAAGGGTCAGGTACTACAGGGAATTCTGGTATCACTATGTCATTAAGGGGGCGCAGGTCTTGAATCATGCGCCACAAATTTCCCTTGGTCTTCTTTATAGGGTAAATTGGGGTGTTGTAGGGGGATACACCTGGGTATATGACTCCCTGCTCCACCAATGCCTGTATAACAGGTGCAATGCCCTCCTCTGCTTCTTTGGATAGAGGGTATTGTCTCACTCTTGTCAGTATTGCTCCTTCCTTTAAAGTTATTCTGAATGGTACTGCTGTGCGGACGAGGCCTACATCATGAGGACCTTTTGTCCATAAGTTAGAGGGTGCTTGCGCAAGGTCCTTATCTTTGATAGGACTGGAGACATTTATTGGTATCACAGGCCTTGTCTCCAGTGTGGTGCGTAAAGGTACACTCTTTTGAAAAACAATCTCTGTCCTTCTAAAATCATCAGAAAACAACTGGTCATCTGATATGTCGCCCACCTGCATGTTGGGATCATAAAAGATGACACATGCCCACATCGCACCAGTGTTTTCACTTGCTATCAATGTCTCATAGGTGGGGGACACTTCTAGAGCCTCTATTTCCAGAATGAGGTTTTTGTCTAATGTTTCAAAATAGGGGCCCTGTCGTCTAAAGAGAAAGTTTTTGGGTAATTCAACTAGTTTCCCTGTCAATTCCTGTGTTTCTGCTATGATGGTGTACACTGCTCTAGTAAAGGCTAAAATGTCTACAGGTCTGGCTCTAACCTGGTTACCATCTGGGGGGTGTGTAACCATTGTCATGATGCGTGTACTAGATACTCCAGTTGATGAACAGATCATAGTCCCATCCTCTTCAAAGTGAATAGTCATGTTTAATTTTGCCTTGAGATCACATCCTAGCAGATTAGCTGGTGCATTTGGGGAGAAACATCCATCAACATACCTCCCCCCTATTTCCATCTCCACAGGTTTAGTGCATGGAACCCTCATTACAGCCCCAGAGAACCCCTGTGTGTCCATTGATAAATTTGACAATGGCAGTCCCTTCTCATGGATACAGGACCTAGTGGCCCCAGTGTCGATGAGAAAGGTGTACTCCTTGTCATTTATGGCTACCATCACAGTGGGTTCCTCATCTGGCCTGTGGGTTACCGATAAGACTGGCCACATGAGACTTCTCCTTGGGCACCTTCATTGGGCATATCCTCCCATGTAGTTTTGCTGGAATGGGTCCCCTCCCCTGACAGTTACCCCTCCTTGTAAGTTCTGGTGCTGCAAGGTGGGCTGCACTGTCTGCTGTGGCCCATACTGTATTTGGGGCACTGATTGCTGTAACTGCTGAGGCTGTATCTGTGGTTCAGGCTGCAGTTGTATTTGGGGCTGTGGGAGATATATCACTTGGGGACTCGTGGCAGGTTGTGCTACAATGCCACCAGGCGGTACCATTTGTTGGCCATAATTTGCCCTTGTCTGGTTGCTACGTTCATCTTCCTTTTTAAACCTACAGTCTCTAATAAAATATCCTGTCATTTTGCAATAGTGGCATGTCTGTCCACTCTGGAATGTGTTTACTCTATTTCCCCCAAACCTTCCTCGCCCTCCTCTTCCATTATTCCTGTTATTGCTTCTCTGGGCATACTGCTAGGGTTGCATTGGGGTGCCTGAAGGAGGCATTCCCAGGGACACTGCAGCTAACTGGGTGATGGCAGGTGCAATTCCTTCCTCTGTTTTCTTAGCTAGTTTCTGCTGGACCAATTTAGCTGCTGCTTTCTCTATTTTATCTTTCTTGCTTTTTTCCTTTTCTTGTCTCTTCTTACAAAAATGTATTATATGTGCTTGTATCTCTGTCCACGGTTTGGCCTCCAAGGCCACTATATTATCTAATTTATCCTGCACTTCAACTGGCAGACCCTTTTTCACTATATTGAAAAATAGTATTGCATTCTGTCCAGTTACATCCCAACTCTCCCCCACTTCCTGTGTCCATTTTTCCTTCATTCTGCTAAGGAATTGGGCTGGGTCCTCATTTGGCTGCATTGTTTGTGCCATAAGGGACCCAATGTCTGGTCTGTCTGGATACATTTTCCTCAGTTGTTTCCAAACAATTCCCCTTACTCTCTTAAAGGGTGCCCCATCACATTTTGGGTTAGTCAATGTCAGATCCTTTACTCCTGCCTTTGTGAACAGTATGTCTGTCTCATCTCCTATAAGGGAACTTAGTAAACTCTTAATGTCTTCTATTGCAAGAGTAATCCCTGCAGTATGTTTCTCCAGAGCTGCTATCCATTTCCCAGCACACTCAGCAAGTTGTGGCAACTGTTTTTTAAGATTGTCTTTGTCCATCTGGGGCCATGGTATATCTTGAAGTGCCCCTGGGCCCTTGAATATCAAGGGCAGTTGTGACAGGACTGTAGTCCTATTGCCAGTAGAGTGACGAGAGTGGGAAATTAAATACTGGAATGGGTTGGTAGTTGCACTTCATGAGAAGAATCTCAAATTATTCTGGAAATTAGTGACAGGTAAAGGCAGCTCCCGAACTGTGGAGAATTATCCTGTAATCCAGCCAGAAACTTGGGTGTCACATTTTAAAAACTGATACAGAGTGGCTCCAATTAGCAGCACTACCTTCCCTTTATTAAAACCTAATGGGTCTCTTTCCTCCCACATACCAACTGGTGAGATAGTGACACCACCAAAATTTGATTTAGATCTCTTTTCCCTAAAAGAAACAGCTTTGGCCCTTCAATCAGTACGTAAAGGGAAGGCTCCTGGGCTAGATGGTATTCCAGGAGACTTATACTTGTCTCGACCAACAACTTGGGCTTTATATCTAAATGCGCTAAGTAATGAGATACTGAAGGGTGGAGGACTCCCCCCTACTTGGCAGGGAGCAATCATAGTCCCTATCTTGAAAAAAGGGCCTAGGGAAGAACCAACTAATTATAGGCCAATAAGTCTAATTGATGTTAGCCAAAAAATATTTTGTAAGCAGGTACTGAACAGATTACAGACATGGATAGAGGATTCCCACATCCTCTCCGACTTCCAGGCAGGATTTAGGGAGGGAGTGAGCACAATAGACCAAGCATTTAGATTTAACCTTCTTTGCTGGAAATATCTATCACTTAATAAGAGCCACTTGTATGTGGCTTTTATTGACCTAAAAGCCGCTTTTGATATGGTTCCAGGGGACTTGCTGTGGAATGCCCTGGAGAGCTATCAAATTGATAGAGAATTATTAAGATTGATCAGGTTTCTACATGAGGGGACCTATGCTCAGGTACGCTGGTCTCAAAGTGGTGATCTAACAGAAGCTATACAGGTCAACAGGGGGGTTAGGCAGGGGTGTGTCTTGTCCCCTACATTGTTTAATCTCTTTTTTAATGGTGCAGTGGACCCGCTGTTACACTGCAACCATGATGCTCCAAAGCTAGAAGGAACCCCCGTCCCCACCTTAATGTTCGCCGACAACACTATTTTAATTTCAATAACTCCAATGGGCTTACAAAATGAACTGGATGCTTTTGACAACTTTTACTCCAGTAGAGGACTTGAAATAAACCCAACTAAATCAAATTTTATGGCTTTTAAGCCACACAAATAATTTAGGGGGACAATGACTATTACAGGCCACTTGGTAGAGAGAGTTAGTCAATTTGACTATCTGGGGCTTAGGCTAGCAGACAACCAGCAGTGGTCGGCGCAGATTGAGAAGAGTATCTCAGTCCTTAGACAGAGGTCAGTAGTGATAGGGAAGGAAATCGCCAACATCTCGGAAGGGGAAATCTCACCTGCCATCACAGTCTACAAAGCAGCGGCAGTGGCAGCTTCAATCTATGGTGCCGAGCTTTGGGGGCACTTTAATTCCAGGTGTTTGACGATGGTAGAAAACCATTTTATACGCAATTTTTGACGGCTCTCGATGAGCACTCCTTTTACACCCCTTAGATTTGATTTAGCCCTAAACGAGGTTCACAATGAAATCGCGTTAAGACCTCTTATGTACTGGGTCCGCCTTTGGTCTTCTGAGCACCTGTCCACCTTCCAAACAGCAACAGACGAGCTCCTTATGGATGATCGTGCATTAAAAATCCCCTGGTTTAGATATATCAGAGACATGTGTAAAATTCTTAAAATGGAGGAGGTGTGGAAAGATCCTCACAACTTGACCAAGGAAGTAAAAGTGCGCATAAGTAGGTGCTACTGGGAGAACATTTTGGCGCAGATCTGGTCCAAAAAAACTCAAGGTAATCAGACTGTGCAGTTCTTGGACCATAAATGTAGCCCTAAATTCGAGGCCTATATGGATAATGTAAATCCTACATACACTAAAACTCTCTTTATCAAATTCAGACTGGGATATATCCCGCTCAATACATTTACCGCAAGATGGAGCGTGGAGGATCGCAACCTGATTTTTTGTCATCATTGTCAGGAGAAACCAGAGACACTAGCACATTTTATGTTTTTTTGCCCTAGATACTTGGTCCCCAGGAAGAAGTGGATTATTCCGCTATGTAGGTTAATGGGGATGAGGGAATACAAGACATCAATACGTATCTTGACAACCGATACAACTGATAAGTCTTCTCAGTTGCGAGATACCTGCAAAGCGCATGGGCCATAAGAACTAGAGAATTGTTATAATTGTGTATTTTAACAAATGGATTTTAGAATTATTAACATAACAGCTGGTAAATGATTGGTCTTAAGATATAGGGCCTGATTCTAACTTTGGAGGACGGTGTTAAACCGTCCCAAAAGTGGCGGATATACCACCTACCGTATTACGAGTCCATTATATCCTATGGAACTCGTAATACGGTAGGTGGTATATCCGCCACTTTTGGGACTGTTTAACACCGTCCTCCAAAGTTAGAATCAGGCCCATAGTGGCACATTATATGTTAATATTGAAAATTTCAGGATTTTAAGATTTTTTAAAAGAATTAATGTTTGCTTATGCCGTTTTAACAAAATTCGCGATTTTATAACTTATTCGGGGTCTCTTAATTCATTATCTGGCACATTTTGTTTATTTCCTCCAAGTAATATGGTATTGTCTAATTATGATATTGTGCTCTTAGCATACTTTTATGTTTTTTAGCCGAAATAAAGTTATTGGATTGGACGAAAGTCATACTTACAAGCATATCTCTGCCACACCCTTAAACTTTTCTGCATATAGGGATAATCCTAGTCAGGATCCCCTGCACCCTGAAAAATGCACATTTCTGCATTAGCCATGTCTCGGGGTTCAAAGGAACCCTCTCGCGGCCATGGTGTCATCTGTGATGCCAATCCTTCTGTCCAACCTGCTAGGTTGTCAGTAAAAGGGACAACATTATACCAACTATTTTCATACTGAGCTACTAGTTCATTGGGTGTCAAATTATTGCCAGGACATACAGGGAATGCATGTGCTATGTCTTTCCTCAGTGTCATTTTTCCTGCCATATCAAATGTTCCCTTTCTCTCATATGGGCGTGCATGCGCCCCATCAAATACTAATCTCTGTAATTCTCTTGGCATCTTTTGTAAAGTCTGTCCTGTCCTATTGTTTTCTTCTCCCTCACAGGCATATTGTGACTGTTCCTTGTTATGGTCCTAAAGAAGGGACATTCTTTTAACATGTTCAGTGATGTCATCTAATGCCCCCTCTGATACTTTGTAGGATTTTTCTAAATCCATATCTTCTTCACCTAAGCTGCTATGTGTGGAGACTGTGTCATCTAGTCCTTCTTGTTCAATCATTTGTGGCCTAGTGAAGGCCCTTGACCGCCTCAGGGGCCCTTCCTCCTTTTCCTAAGTCGCTTTTTGGTCTACCCGTCCATTTTCCTGCTCTGTGACCCACTTGCCTACACTATTCTCTTCTGCTCCTGAGTGCATGAACCTCCAGCACTCTGTGGGAGGACTTTCTGGTGTGAAAGCTAACCTTCTTGTCTCATTTTTAATATTGGTACTCGTTGTTTTCAAAACACCTTCCTTTTTTCTAGCCCCCTCCATTCTCTGTACCCCTCTTGATCCCTCATTAGGTATACCTTCATTCTTCCTAGCAGGGGACATCTCGTCCTCCAAATGAAGTGTAAATGTGGCATCTACTGTCCCTATGTATTTAGTACTGTCCCCAGCTGACATTTCCCGTGGTGTACTGGCCATTTGAGGACATGGAGATGGGTGAACATATTCTCCATGTTTAGAAAAAGATTCTAATGGTGGGCTATACTCTGGGTCTGTATATCCCACAGCAGGGGGATGTGAAGAGGTGGGTAGTGAGTGTGGGGCACCAGGTTGCACTGTATACATGCCCTGTACCTTTGCACTGCCTAACCTTAATTGCACATCTTGATAGGGGGGTGGAGGAGCCGAAGGGAGGGTTTGAGGCTTTGTATTTGACTCATTCATATTTGTTTCAGAAAAGATCCTCCATTGGTCTAGTGTGATCTTCCTTTTCTCTAGTTTATTTCCCTTGTATTTACTCCGTAGGAAGGTGGCCATGTGTTCTATTATTGCATTATCAAATGTGCCCTCTTTGGGCCATGCATTTGCAAGTTTTAATGTTGCTTTGTGCCATTCCTTACAGTATTTTCCTATCCTGTCCCTGTCTCCTGAGAACACTTTAACCATGTGTTCTAAAGGAGACCCCATATCTGTTTAGTGAACTTAATCTTTTGTACTATATGTTTTACACTCTAAATGGACTTCTATTTACTTTCTAGGGTATTTCCAGACTTCACAAAACTATTATTAGGCTGTGAAGGTGAACATTAGATATATATACATATCCCTAATCTCTGAAAGACTCTGTTCATTTATATATATATATTGGGTAGGTGCATTTATGTGTGGCCTAAGTGGTTTGTTTGCCTGACACAACAAACAATAATGTTATTATGATATGTATACATGTTTATGAATTACTCATATCCTACATTCCACACTGGGAGGTCCCTAATAAATGCATACAGTAGGAGGTCTAAAACTAAATATGAGTCTGTTATTATTGCAGGGAATTCACGTGACTATTGCCCATGGATCCACTGACAAATTGCAGTAACTTCAATATATTCACTTTCCGGCCACAAGGTTGCACCAGTGTCACACATGAAAAAATTTAAACAAAATTATTTTTTTAGAGGCCTTCAAAGGGGTGCTTTACTCTTAGAAAGACAACTGCAACAGGTTTTGTAGATTTCAAAATAAACTCTTTTATTCTACTTATGCGAAGATCCTGTTCACATCTATCTGAAAGGTAGTTAAATATATTTGTATGTATAGTAGCTGATAATTCTCCTTTTATTTGTATACCTTAAATATATGTGTGTATGTCCCAGTCTATACTATTTGATAATTCATCTAGCCTCCAATCTTGAGGCTCTACAGTTTCATAATAGGGATAATAGTTAGCAGTGTCAATATTTGTTATGGGGTTCATGAGGCTACTACACTACTTTTAACTTGGAGGATAATGTCCTTGTATTAGTTCTTTGATTAATTATTTATAATTGTCTAACAGGCATTTCTCTTATATCAATGTAGGTTGTTTTAAGGCCTAGAGGTGATATACCATAAATACCTAGGCATTCATAAACCTCTGACTTAAAAAATGATTCTATGGTATTGATATTGCTGATCTACTAAGGTCAGTTCTGTTGCAGAGGGCGACAGCCTGACCGTTATAAAAATTAATATTTAATTCAGGGATGTGGAATTAATTCGTTGACTTTTTTGGGACATTACTTAACTTTTGAGTAGACTGTTATAACCTAACCTTCATAAGAATAGGAGGTCTGATTCTTATTCCTAAATTATACACTATATAACATAAACTTATATATTGACATTATTATGTGGCCACATTTCTATCTATACATGCATATACATACACAGTAATTCCCAGTTTCATACTAGGGCAAACAAAATACTACTGGTCACTTCCCTCTGGATTCATAGAGGGGACAACTTTTCACTATTTGCAGCTACAAATTGTGACTTCCAGACTTAAGGTCTGGGTTAGGTTGACATGAGTGTTCTTTAGAACTTACACTGATTGCTCAGCCCCAAGTCCAACACTACTCCTGACCACTTTTGACTTACTTAGTCACGCTCCCTGTATCTTTCGGACTTACCACCAGGATCCCTTAATATTATCTGAATTCATACACAATCTTCCATGCAAACACAAAACTTACATACATTACAGTGTCAAAATTGTAAATGTCTTTATAAAATAAAAGGACAGACCTTGTACTGTGTCCAACTTACTACCTTCAACTGAGTCCCATCTGTCCCCACAAAATCAGAGATTTTTACATAAATGTATGTTGGCATCTCCCTTACCTCTTTGAAAAGTGCGCAAATCACCTTGTGGAGACAGGCAGGGCCCCCAGTCCAGCAGTTGGTGAGATCAAAGTAGAGCTCCTGGCTTAGCTGACATTTCCAAAAAGTTTTCACAGATTAACTTGGTAAATTAAAGAAATGTACTCATCGGATTATTCTAAAAACAAATTCTGTTCTGGTAGTACATGAAGTGAGAACAATACCGTTCTTGATGAGGGAACATCTCCAACAGGAACTAAATAAATTGTTGAAGGAAAAGATAATCGAACCCATTGAGTCTTCAGAATGGCTGGCACCTGTTGTCGTAGCACCTAAAGATGATAACAAGATTCGCTTGTGTATCGATTTAAGAGATCGCAACAAGAACATTTGGGTGGATAGCCAACCTCTGCCTAACATTACGGAAATGTTGAGCATGATGGGTGGTGGCAAGATATTTAGGGGATCATTACGACCCTGGCGGCCGGCGGTATGTTGGCGGTAACACCGCCAACAGGCTGGCGGTGTTCCGCCAGCAATTATGACCGTGGCGGAATTGCCACGGCCATACCGCCGGCCCCTCCACTTTCCCGCCAGGATTCCGCCTGGCGGTCATAATCCCCAGTGCAGCGGTGCAAGCACCGCTGCCCTGGGGATTATGAGTCCCCGACCGCCGGCCTGTCCATGGCGGTACCCACCGCCATGGAAAGGCCGGCAGTAAGGGGACTGGGGGTGCCCCTGGGGGCCCCTGCACTGCCCATGCACTTGGCATGGGCAGTGCAGGGGCCCGCAGGCAGAGCCCCATCGCGCATTTCACTGCCCGAATTTCGGGCAGTGAAGTGCGCAACGGGTCCTACTGCACCCGCTGCACATCAGCATTGCCGCCAGCTCTATTACGAGCCAGCTGCAATGTTGATGTGACATTTCCGCTGGGCCAGCGGATGGTAACACTGTTACCGTCCGCTGGCCCAGCGGAAATGTCATAATAGGGAGACAGAAATACCGCCGGCAATGGCAGTATTCTGTCTCCCGCGGCCTCGGCGGTCTTTTGAAAAGACCGCCGAGGTCGTAATGACCCCCTTAGTGTTTTTGACATGTCAGAGGCCTACCTTCAGGTTAACTTACATCCTGGATCACGTCCTCTAACTTCGTTTGTTACTCCTTTGTGTGCATACCGTTATTGTAGGATGCCTTTCAGACTTGCATCGGCATCTGCTGCATTTCAGCGGATTATGCAGAATGTATTTAGTGGTCTGGATAATGTGTTGTGCTTCCAGGATGATAGTATAGTGGTGGGGAAGTCAGTGAGTGAGCATGATGAGTTGATAGAAAAAGTACTAGAAAGGATTGAAGAACATGGATTGATCATAAAGAGAGAGAAGTGTCAACTAAGGAAAGAGTGTGTGAATTATTTGGGTCATGAAATATCACCTGAAGGGATAAAACCTAAGAAAAGCATTGTAAGAGCGATTAGTGAAGCTCAGAGGCCAAGTAACAAGGACCAGTTAAGATCATTTTTGGGGTTAGCAGAATACTGCTTGAAATTCGTGCACAATTGTACAAATGTAGTTGAGCCCATGAGAGTGTTATTGAAAAAGGGGGCAGTGTTTGAATGGGGGAATGATTGTGAGACAGCATTTGCAGAGGTTAAGAACTCTATTGCCAGTGCTCCCACGCTGGGACATTTTGATGTTAAAAGGAAGACAATAGTGATGACTGATGCCAGTAGCGTGGGGTTGGGTGCAGTTCCTATGCAAATAGTAAATGATGAAGAAAAGATTATAGGATTTGCATCCCGTCGACTGCAGGGGGCGGAAAGGTCATACTCCGCCATCGAGAAGGAAGCTTTGGCTTGCTGTTAGGGTATCGATCATTATAGGTATTATTTGTGGGGATTGCCTTTTGTCCTTCGTATGGACCACAAGCCATTACTGCAAGTCTTCAAATGCAGGAGAGGTTTAGAGGGGAGTCTAACATCTCGTATATCTAGGTGGTTGATTGCAGTCATAGATTTTAATTTTACTATAGAATTTGTGAGAGGTAAGAAGAATGTAGTGGCTGATTATTTATCACGCATGCCAATCGATGAGCGTCTTGAAGAAGTTTCAATGTTGTATGAGATGGATATGCAGGCGCTTCCGATTAGTGAGGAGTTGGCCTTGGGGCAAAGAGAATGGGAGGATGCTATATTGGAGAATGAGGAGTTGAAGGAATTTCTTAGCAGATCAGTTCAAGAAAGAGGGGACTTGTGCGAACGTTTGAAACCGTACTTAGAAGTGAAAGATGAGTTGAGCATTCATGGAGAGAAAGTACTGAGGCGTGAGAAAATTGCGCCTCCTGGGAAATTGAGGATGAGGTTGTTAAAGATTGTACATTAAGGTAATTTAGGGAGAAGCCTGACCAAGAGGAGATTACGACAATTTTATTGGTAGCCTGGAATGGATAAGGATGTGGAGCAGCCAGTGAGTCATTGTGTGGCATGCGGAAATAGTGATAAAACTAAAATTGTCAGACAACCGCCATTGGGGGGGTGTACAATTTCCTACTAAACCTTGGGAGAAATTAGCCCTGGACTTTATAGGCCCAGTGGATAAACTTGGTAAGAGGAATCGCTTTATTGCAGTTTTGGTGGATCACCATAGCAAATGGTTTGTGATTAAGACTATGGAGCAAACCATGACTGGCAATGTTTTAGAGTTTCTCAGAGGAGTGTTTTTGGAGGAGGGTGTACCAAAAATTTTGGTTACGGACAATGGTGTGCAGCTAGTATCTGGGAATATGAGCAATTTCCTTACTGGGTTAGGAATTAGGCATGAGAAGGTAGCATTATTCCGTCCGCAGGTGAATGGTTTAGTGGAAGGAGTGAATCGCCTCATAATGGAGAACATTCAGCTTTCTTTAGCCAATGGATTAAATTGGAAGGAACAGCTGAATAAGATGTTGTGGGCACATAGAGTGATGCCTCATTCAGTGACGGGGGTGTCCCCGTTTATTGCACTCAAAGGAAGAGAGCCAGCGACAAAAGAATCTCCTTGGTGGTTACGCGAAAAGAAACCAGTTTGGGTGGATCGTAAGAAAATGGAAGCAAGTGTGTTGGGTTTCCAGGAACAAAACAAGTTGAATTACGACATTAGAAAGAAAGTAAAGAACATCAATATAGTAGTAGGTGATTGGGTGGTAGTGAAGAAATTGGGTATGACAAAGAAGGGAGAGAGCAAATTTTCCAAACCACAAAGAGTAGTAAGAGTGTTAATATCTGTAGTCAAGTTGGATGATGGGAGAGAATGGAGTGTGGGAAATCTGTGCAAAGTAAAGGAGATGGAAGGAAATTCCGAACAATGCAGAGGAGAATGGAGAAGGGGAAATTGAATAGAGATGGGAGTCTGAGTGGTGTGGAAGAATTAATTTAATTTTATTTTTAGGTGGAGCAATTCATTTATATATTTTTTTGCGTGAGTTTGTATTTGTCAGAATACATAAGGGGGAGATGTGTAGAGATAGGCTTCTATAGAGTGGGTGGAATGTGGATGATGAGGATTCTGGAATCAAGGCAGGGAGGCTGGGACACATGGAGACTGGAGATGGAGGAGTGAAGAGGAAGCTGGGAGTTATTGTATGTACTAAACACTTAAATAAATAAACTTTCATCTCGACCGGCTGGCGTGATCACTACAGTTCCTTTGTCACCGGTTGGTGGGCCTGGTGAAGTGACAGCAAACCAGACAATACCCCTAGTGCAGACCCTGGATGTCAGTGGCAGCTCTGGCCGTGGATGGTGGTGCCTCTGGGTGCTTGGCTGGCACAGACTTGCTGTCTTCAGACCCCACAGATCCCACTTCAGGATCACAATCTGCCTTAGATTTTCTTTCCCGTGAGAAGATGGCTGGCGATAAGGGGAGAGTCAGCATATTGCAAACCAGGAAGTGAGGGAGCCGGAAGAGCCCAGGGAGCCTCGTGAGGCTCTAAAGGGCCTTCTGACAGTAGACAAAGAGGGGCCTACGGAGCTTGTGACAGTCTCCTCAGTAAGTTGGCTTGCAGATGTTTCTACCTTTGCTTATATGCCCCAGTGTACCCCAGAATGTGCCCCTATCTCCACACCTGTATGTACATCTAGGGTGACTGATATTTCTGGGGACAATGCAATTAATGATGTCACAGTGATGTTGTTACTAAGTAAGGGGGAAAAAGGTGGTGAGAATGGCCATGTTTACCCAGAGTGGGGCAGGAATACAGTGCAGGCAGTGGACTTTCTTTGTGCTCTGGAGGGGAGAAGGATGTGCTGGGTTGGCCTGGCAGTCCCTCTTGTGTGCAGTCTGAATACGCAGCCAGCAATTCAGGCCCTTGTGAAGCCATCTGCCTTGCATGCATGCTTCAGATGATTCTGGGGCAACCCCAAAGGTAACTGGAGATGCTGAGACTGGCTTACAAGTTATGGAGAGCTCCTCTGAGTGTTCTTATTCGGTGAGGCCCTCTGTGTCATGGACATTTCTAGTTGTGGGGGAGAAGCTGGTTACAAGGGTGGATATAATGATTATGTGTGAGCCAGGAAGTGGGATGGTAGGGGTTGACCCAACTGCTTGGCATGTGCAAGACCAAGGTGGACTTCTTCCTATCCCGGCCACTCAGGATACCATGAAGTGGACTCCAACTATGATAACTGAGATGGTGTGCCCCAAGCTAGGATCTAAGGAGAAACAGGATAAAAGGCAAGGCACAGGACTAGACGCTTGAAAGGATTAAAACCACTAGAGAGGACCGGCACTGACATCAGCCCTGGTAACAAGATGTGCAATCTGTTGCTTCCCCCACAGCCGGAAGAAGGTGCCACAAAGGTCAAGGGATCTGGTTGCCAACTGTCAATTCCAGCTGAACTTGCTGTGACTAAGGGTGGGGAGCATGGTAAGCATTATGACTGACGTGTTGTCATTGAGCATATTTTGCTAATGTAACTTCTCCCTTACAGTGGTTTTCTTCAATCTTTACTCCCGCCAGTACAGCTCAGAGGGCTAAGGAGCTGTTGTTCAAAGATATCTTTCAGTTAATACAAGAGCACAAGCTGGAGTCTGGGAATCAATATGCAGAGATCTGAGCTAGCAATCTTAAAGTGCAACAGATTGTAGATCAGATCTCCCAAAATATTGGTCAGATTGCGGAACAAATGAAAGAGCTGGATTAGAGGACAGCAGAGACCGAGGATACATTGACTCATGTATTGGAATGGATAGATACACATGATGCTGAGCCGCAGGCCATACGAGAAACAAAATGAGGATCTAAAAAAGAGACTGCACCACAACAATTTACAGATTCTTGAGGTTCAAGATAATTGTGTTATATTATATTAATTTAATTTGATATTGTGCACGAAACACCCCGGGAGTAGTATTTTGATGTTGGGATTGAGTGCAAGCATAAATGTAATGCTAAATTAAAACAGCACTGTCTTGAGCAGTTTCCTGAATTTGATATGGTCCACACACGTCCGAATGTGGTATGGCAAATCATTCCAGTCAGAGGGAGCAGGATAAGAGAAAGACCTTCTGCCAGATCTTGACCATCAGATATGCGGGACAGTGAGTAAGGCTTTATCCGTGGATCTCAAGTACCCAACTGGGCAATAGTGTCTGACCTTCTGGTTTAGGTAGCTGGGGCCTTTCTCCATTAAAGATTTGTGTGTAAAACAGCAGAGTTTTTAAGATTATTATTTTCCTTACCTGCAGCCAGTGTAAGATTCTCAGAAGAGGCGTGGCAGCAAACCAAAAAAGAGATTGCAAAAGAGATGAGCTGCTGTGTTTTATACAACTTGTAGTTTAGACAATAATGTCTAATTTGCTGAAGCTAGTAATTTGTAGCCATAATCTAATCAGCTGACAATGAGTGCCTGAACCAAGGTTTACCTCGCTGGAAAGAGGAAGGAAATGAAGAGCTTTCCTCAGAAGGTACATCATATGGAAACAGATGTCAGTAATAGACAGAATCTGCTATTTCATTGTTTGAGCTTGGTCCAATCTGATGCAAAGATTCTTAACTACCAAACTGGGCGCGGGGCAGTGCCTAGTCCCGAAAACCACCAGTTGGAAGACCAAAGCTGCTGAACTTTATCAAACAGCATAATCTTGTTTTTTTCTGCATTCAGCTGTAAGCAGTTATTGGTCATCCAAACTGCGATTGCTTGCATCCGTTTGGAGAAACATTCTTTTACTTTGACCAGATGTTTGTCAAAGAAGATAACTAGCTGAGTGTCATTAGCATAGGACAGTATTTCAATCCAAAGGATTTGACAATCTTAGCAAGGAGGGCCACATGCATATATTACAGAGTGGGGTTTAAACATGAGCCCTGAGGGACCCCCTTGCCGATCAGCATGGTAAGATACTTAAATGCACCCAGAGAGATAGTTTGAGTTCTGTTAGTTAAAATGCCACATAACCTCGGTAGAGCTGTCCCATGGGTTCCAATCTCATACAGCCTTTGAAGCATCCTGGAGCGGGACACAGTGTCAAATGCTGAGGATAAGTCCAACAGCACAAGCATAGAAGCTAAGCTAGCATCAAAACAAAGTATTATAGAATCTGTGAGTGCCACCAAGGCAGTCTCTGTGCTATGATAGGATCTGAACACTGATTGTGATGGGTCCAGGATCTTGTTGTCGTCTAAGTAGGCTGTAAGTTGTTTATTTATTTCACCTTCCATCAACTTGCCTAGAAGTGGAAGGGGTGAGATAGGCCAATTGTTCTTAAGGTTTGAAGGTGCAATATTAGCCTTCTTTTGCATAGGCATAACCTGGGCAGCTTTCCAAGCCAGGGGTATTTTCCCACTGTTAACTGATAAGTTAAACAGAGAACTTATTTTGGAGGCGATCTGACTAGAGAGTAGTGCTGAGATCCTTGGGGGACATAAATCTAGGGGAGAGCCAGATTTGTCTTTTTCTAGTGATCTCTGAATTTACTCAGGTAAAAAGGAATTAAGCTTTACTAGGCTGCAAACACAATTAAGGGTGGGGTGAGAATTGAAGTTAGTTTTCTTATGTGCTGGGCTGGGAGAGCTGGGGAAGTTCAGATATATTTACCTAATTTTGTCCACAAAAAAGTCTGCGAAAGGATCGCATGATTCTTGGGAGGTCTGAATTGTTTGAGAGGTCGTCTGAGGATTGATAAAATCATTAAAGACCTTATGTAGCTCTTTGGATGAATTACTGGCCTGGCCGATTTGGATAGTAATGTGAATTTTATAAGCTATTTTGATGTGCTGATGGCAAACAGTAAGCGATGCTTTGAAAGTCTCTTTGTCATTTTATTTCAGGGTCAAACACCAGTGTCTCTCTAGATTTTTACGGGAGGGTTTCTCTTTTTGGAGCTCTGTGATGTACTGGGGTGCATGGGGTCTGTGCTTGGTTTTCTTACGGAACTTGGAAGGGGCAGTGCTGTCTAAAGCTGAGTTTAACGCTTTATGATAGTCTGCCAAAGCTTGATTAACATCTAAGTTATCAGCAACCATTGTGAACTCAAACACTTTAGACAAGGAGTCAGGGGAAACCAGCTGCCATTGTCTTGATGCTCTTTTATTAACCATTTTTATCTTTTGCATCACATCCACTTTAGGGATCTGGAAACAAATCTAAGAGTGATCCATCTAGAGAAGAGATAGTGGGGACTCACAGGTCAAAAACTTAGAGTTTGTGTAAACTGAATCTAACGTATGACCTGCAACATGGTAGGACCATTGATTTTCTGGTGCAGACCGAGTAGTGCTAAGTCTGAAAGGAGCTTTGCTACCTCTGGATTTGAGAAGTCGTGTCCATGATAATTGAAATCGCCTAATAAAAGAACATTTTGTGATGACAGAACAGGGGTCGCAATATGTTCCGTTAAGCGGTGGCTAAAGTCTTTTTTAGGTCCTGGAAGGCGGTACACAAGTGCTTCTTTCCAACAATACTTAGGGGAGAGGTCAACTTTAAAAATGCATAACTCAACCCAATCAGTGATTAAAGTGTCTATGAAAGAAACTTTGTATCTTGAAAAACTATAACAATGGCTCCACCTGTCCTCCCTTCTTTATCAAGTCCAAGAATATGATAATTATCGGGGAGAGGCAGTGTAATAGTAGGTAAAGTGGTGGAACTCATCCAAGCTTCTCTAAGAAAACTGACTTCTGGTGACAAAGAAGAAAAAAGATCCCAGAGCTTGATAGCATGCTTTGGAAAAGACCTGACGTTACAGAGAAGACTGTTAAGGGGGTTTGGAGCATGAGAGTGGCAATGGTGAGAATTGGTTCTGAGCCTACCTATAAGAGCATCAGCTGTCGTGCATGTGGAATAGTCTGCTGACTGTACTCCCATCATAGTATCTCTAGGTTTGTCATAGAGGCAGTTAAAAGTGCATTTTAGCCAGGCCACAGGGCCTTCTAAGTAGTGTGGGAGATGGCTGGAGCAATGTGTGGCTGTAAAAATGGAGACTGTAAGCAAGTCGCCAATTATATGTAAAACTCCAGAGAAGTATGTAATTCTAGAAAGATGACTGGCCTCTAAAGTAAAAGGAGCAGGGGTCCTGGTGACAGTCGGGCTTGCCTTTGGTACGTCTTCGGCGTGCCAGTGGCGCAACTGCTGCACGTCCTCGCCGGTATCGCCTATTTGAAAGTAATTGGAGGTTAGCATCTAGACTGCTAACTCCAAGATGGCAGCAGCATCCAGGAAGTGGGTCAAATTAATCAACTTTCTCTTCACAAACAGTACAGACTGCATCAGACCGGAAAGCTAGTGAGGCGAAATTAAAATTTATAAGGTAATCAAATAAGGAGGAGATACGAGGAAAGTTTTTGTTGAACTATATCAGAAAGCATTTCCTGAACTCTCAGATTGGGATTAGGACTCCCAGATCCAGCTGGTTTATCGGTTCCTGCTTCGTCTGGGCAAATCTGAACATCCTATAGCCAAATGTCCACACCCAATCCTGATTTATATTTGCAACTATAGCCTCCAGCAAGTCGGTTTCTTCCAGAGCTAAGCCCTCTAATCCAGTCACTGTAGTTTCAGTTACATTGTTTGTTCGTTCATACTTCCGTCACACTACTTTTGAATGTAGAAGGAAGTTCAGGAAATGAATTACACCAATGAGAATAGTGGGGTCACAGGTTTTTCTTTAGGAACTAGCGCGTCTCAAAGTGATCTGAAATGGCAAAATGTATGTCTGTAAGGTGACGGAGCTGTTAACACGGTGATCTAGGAAATCTGAACCTAATGGAGAAACCCAATCTGTTCCTAGCCAGATGCAAGTCACTACTGGGGCAAATGAGGCTGTTGAGTTTCCCAGGTCTCTTGACTCTGCTTCCAAATCCTTGGGGATTAGAGTGGGACATGATTGAGTCTCTGGTCATCTGGGGGTTCCCTAAGACTGGAACAGGCTGAGTTGGTCTCTATTTTACTACTTAGTAGAAGATAATCCCACTCAATGGGGGGGAGCTCTTTACTTTTCTCTTTTATTTCGATATTGATTTTTTGGCAAGGGAGTTGGTTTCATTGATCATTGGGGTGCTCCACTGCTGGGATAGGGTGTGTATTTCTCTATTTTTCAGTCTTTGCAGTGGGTGTCTCTGCTCGGGTCGATGGGGAGCAGGGCATGGCCATCCTTCCACAATGGCTAGGGCTGGGGTGATTTCCCCCAGGGTGGGCCCTCTCAGGGTGGGGCTGGAGGGGTGTGTTGTAGAGGGAGATGCTGGGAAGTGGGCTGGAGTAGAGGCTTGTTCATGAGGTTAAAAAAACAAAATGAGATGGTCACTACAAGCTTCCTCAGAAAAGGATGGGGGACCACGTGGACTTTTTTGGATCAGATGGAGATTCTACTTTACTTAGGTCAGGGCTAAGGCTAGCAAGAATTATTTGGTGAGTGGTTACCTTTTTAACTTCCTCAATATAATAATGGCCTTCAAGCTTATGTGTTAGAATATTCCTCGCAAAGGATGATTGCTCAAAGAGATGATAAATCTTTTTACGCCTGAAATTCTATGTCTTAGTGAGACATTTTGCTTATAAGGATCAGGCATTACTGAGACAACTAGGCTTTCGACCTTTCGAGGTGAGGGGTGTTAATAACTCAACAAATTTTGATTAGAGAGTTCACCATTCTTCTCTGTCTCTCTTTATAAGTCAAGTTACTTAAATTGTCGGAAGACACTCAGGACAAATGGGTTGTGGTAGGATTCAGCTCAGTTCACCATATTTGTGATCTATGGCCCGAGTCACGATGATTATGGCAGAACGCTTGGCTTGGTTAGGAATGCTATTTGTTTTCGCTGATTTTCATTGTGTCCTTGAGTATAAAGTCGATATGACTAATACTTCTGCTACCCTTCCCCATGTGAATAAAGTTTTTCAAGCAATTTATGTGCTAATGAGTGTGTATGGGTTGGCTAATCTATGGAAGGCGCTTAAACTTTGGCTTTTCTTACTATTCACATGTTCACAACCATTATTCTTGTAATGATTATGTCTTTGCTCCTCTGAGTTTAATTTACTACTTGCAATGAGTGGTTGGTCCTAAGTTGATATCCAGTCACAATCTCATTATATTTTCTTTAAAAAACAACTTCACTGGGATAAAACCGACCCAGTTGTGTTAGAACACTGTCTTTTAGTTGATCAAGAATATATGCAAATGGTGCACATGCATTTGTTGTAATTTATGGAGAATAATTTGGGCTCTGCCTTTAGGTTTGTGGTATGGGATGCCCTAAAAGCATATACTAGGGGGATTACAGTCAATTGTGCGGTGCACCACAATCGGAAATTATGAGATATTGAAGTGTAGGGCTTCATTGAATTATCAAGGCTAGAAAGGGCACATGTTGCATAGATTCATGCAAAAGACCCATCAGAACGGAATTGTTTTTTCTAGGTGGTGGAGTGTCAAAGTAAGGTTGGTTGTACCTTAGGAGAAAAAGCTGCAGCCGTTTTTATGAACAAGAAGAGGAGGAGTATGAGTACAGGGAATCAATTGGAAACATGCTGGCTTTTCAAATTAAGGAGAAACAAATCTGGAATTGTATCGATCAAATTAAAGGTGATCTTGTCAGGAGATTACTCATCCTCGTGCAATTCTATCTTTACCCGATAAAGCGGCAGGACTAGATGGGATACCATTTGAGTATTATAAGCTCTTTATTGTTGTATTGGCTCCTTTCTTCTTATTAATTGCTCAGAGTATTGATCAGGGGCAAGATATCCCAGAATCATAGGAGTCTGAAAATAAAGTGATTTTCCTGAAAAAAGGCAGCCCCCAACCGAGCTAGCATCATACTGGCCAATTTTATTAATTAATGCAGATGCTACAATCTACTCTAATATTTCGGCTGCTGGGATATGCAGTGGTGATTGATACCCTCAGTACATAACAGCATGGTTTTATTCTGGACAGAGACTCTACTATACATCCTACAGCAATCGCTCTTTTTGATGTGGCTAATAACTTACATAATCAGCCGGAATGATTCTCGATGCCGAGAAGGAGTTTGACAGGGTTTCCTGGCCCTATCTTTGGGTTGGTATGACAAGAATGGGGTTCAGTTGGAAATTTATGCAAAATGCTCATTGCCTATATTAAAAAAGCCACTGGCAGGATACCCATTAGTGGAAAAGCATCAGAGGTTTTTAGGATTCAGTGGGGCACCCATCAGGGTTGCTCACTGTCACAGCTACTCTTTCTAGTCTATCTGGATCCATACTTATCCCAGATTGTTAATAATGATTCAGTTTCACCTTTAGAGGCTATTGGGGTTAGGGTGCATATAACGGCATACTCTGATGACGTTGCTTCACATAATCAGCCAACTGTCGCTGTTATTGAGTGGGAGGCATTAGATTTCGGTAACATATCCGGATATAAATTGAACATGAATAAAACACAAATCATACTGAATTATCCTATCACTGTTCATGATCCTCGTGTGACCTCTTCTGTAACTTATCTTGGTTTAGAAATTTTATGTAATATCCTACAAGTCTTTAATCATGAGACTTTGCTCCCTAAAACCATTGCTCTGATGAAGCTCTGGCATTGGCTGCCTATTTTTCTCATCACTATAATGAATGTGCTCGCAAAGTTTCCCTATATGCCATGCCACTTTGCTTTCCCAATTCTTTTTTTAAGCGCCTGGCCTCAGCTACTGACAGTTTTTTGGGGGTACCGGGGAACTAGACGAGCTAATAAATGACTGAAAATACCACAAGAAGAGGGTGGATGGCCTTACCGAATTTTAAGCAGTAATTTGAGCTTCCTTTGGGAAACATATCCACTGCTAAGTATCAGAGATGTGTGACTATAAAATACTTTACATTTATGAAATAAGATTAGGGACAGAAGTGTGTGCCTGCATTTCCAGTTTAGATCCTAACTATTTTAAGTGGGTTCAATTTAAGGTGGTGCAGGATGCCTGGGCTATCTGGATGGATTGGGGGCAAAAAAATAAATTTTGTGCAAATTCAGCCACACACGTTACTAGTTCACAAAAATAATCTCTTTCTGCCTATTGTTTATGAGTCTACTTATCAATTGTGGCATAATTTGGGTGTACCAATTGTTGGCCCTTTTTTTTTTAGTCTATACAATCTGCTCCTTTTCCGACTTGCAAGGGGACTTTATACTCCCTGTTAAAAGCTAATTTAAAAACTCCAAATAATAGACTTCTTAATTCAGCATTCAGACAATATATTCGGGGAGCATAATTTATTGTATTTAATCTTTAAGGGAAAAGACGGGATTCGCATTCAGAGATTATACACCTGTTTCAATGAGTTGAGGGAGAACGAACTGGAGATACTGGCAGCAGAATGGTCTAATCTGCTAGAGCAAGTCGTGGATTGTTCAATTATCATCCTGGCTTTTACATTATTTTGTACTCAGTATAGGATAGGTTGAGGTTAAAGCAATATAAAGCTATTGCAATGCTTTAAATACACCAGAACTTCTGGCAAAATGGGAGAGGCAGAATTTGGGTGGTATCAGTTGTCCTCCATGTGGCATGCTGGCTGCAACTATTGCCCGAGACCTAAGGATTTTGCAATTAAATGTGCCATTGGGATGCTAACAAACTAGCAGTTAAGGTGAAAATTGATGTCTTGAATATTATACTTGAGATAAATCTAAGAATATCTGGTAGAAATATGCTTGCTGTTTTTTTTAGGTCGAGTGTACAAGCGCTCTGCCCTGTTGTGATCTATCTGTGTGCTTTTACCACGCCCATCGCACGCCCATCACTATCACTCGTGGGCTTGCCTTTTAAATATCCTTTGTTATCATTGGTAAATGCTTTACCTTTGTCCCTTCTTTGGGTGGTTTGGTTACCGCCTTGGACACTGACCCTGTTAGATGGATAATCGCACGATTGCTGATAGGTTTGACTGCAACCAAACTTCTTTTTTCCTTTTGTGTCTCTCCTTTGCGCAACCATGGGGCTTTGAATCGGCTTGCTTATGTTAACTGTCTTACTTTTCATTTTCAGTTTAAGTGGCAAGAAAAGTCCAGTTAGGAATTTACAATGTTACCAGCTCTAACTCGAGCAAACTTGTCTCCATTATTATAGCCGGGATTTGCTTTGTGCGAGAATGGAGAAGTACGTTTCCACTTACTGTCGACTCCTGGCTTGTTACAGTGCACCACTACCACGAGATGGAATCTGCTACACTGAAAACTAAAGGGAAAAGGGGGTACTAAAGGCGTTCTTGTACTGGGGATGAATATTTAAATGCAACTAATGTACTTATTCGCGCCCTTTGGGGATGCAATGATATCTCAATGGACAATCCTCCATTTTCTCTCTTCCTTTATATAATTTTTCCTTTTTTGCCCCTTTTCTTTAGCTAGTATATGTAATTGGTGATGTTAAGTCATAATTCTGCTCTGAACTTCCATGATGTGTTATTTGTGTTTTTTTTGTCTTCACTGTTTTTTTGTATGTTGGGTATTGTTTTCTACCTTACTTCTCCTTTATATAGGTTATTGAATGAATTGCTGACCCTCTGTGAATAAAGAATAATTTAAAAAAATTCCAGTAAGGAGGTTTTATACCAGGAAAACTGACCCTATACTCTACTTTGTTCAGTATCGCCAAGAGGCCCAGAATTTTCCACAGAGGGGCTTAGGAAAAGAAAAGGAAGACAGATGATGTATGACAATAAATGGAAGTTTAGACTCAAATTCAGATTTTGCAAGAATGGGTGCTAAACAAAAAAAGCCTGAGCTTAGCCAATAGGTTTGGCCTTAACAAGCTGGTGCGATGGTTATTTATTTTTATTTTTTATTACAAGCATATGTCACAAAATGTAAAAACATTTCACAGTTGAGGCAGTTTTACATTTGACTAATTATGTTTTTCAGTTGTGCTGTGCATTTAAATTTTATTTTTTGTGAAGGAGAAAATAATAAATCACCACCTAATGAAGCACTCAAATCACATGAAGCAACAACCTTACAATATAATTTAGACGCTTTATGACATAAACTTTAAGAAAGCATTGGCATATCCATTAGGTGACACTATTTTATGGCTATTCACAATAAATATCAACACAAACAACTACTAACATTATGCCAATGCACTTCAATAGTTTATCTTGGTCTTTTAGCTCTTACAGGAAATGCATTCAACCTTTGTAAACAATTGTAGCAAAAAGGCATGTCAGATGACGCTAAGTGCCATGGAACAGTGTGTGCTGGCGCATACCAGTCCGGGGTCTGAATGCAGTTAGTGCTATCAATCACTCATGCATATGTCAGTGTATATGCAAGGCTGGGAATATTTGCCCAGCACACTGGCAAAACCAGTAAGTCTGGCTTGTAACTGAATGTGCCTGAAGGCTTCCATCCATGCAGCCACTTATCCAACCATCCATGCACTTGAACACTAATCCTTGCACTCACGCAACTCATCATTGCTTTCACTCACTCACTCGTTCATGGTACAACACACATATACAAACTCACCAATAAAGGATAAAGCCACTTTCAGCTGTCAGCCAGACCTATTGGCTTTGCTATTAGTCTGTGAAGAGTGTGAGATGGCTTCGGTTAGTGTATATATATATGAGTGGCTTGAGAATGCTGTCCATAGTGTGTGAATACTAGTGTGTGAGAGGGGAGAGTGCTATTGGTAGTTTGTGAGTGATAGTCTGGGAAGGGTGTGAGAGTACTTCCAGTATTTATATTGTGGTAATTTGTGTATTCCTAGTCTCAGTCCTGTTATTTAAGAGATGCACTGGACCAGGTCATTTCTTGTGTGTTGTCTGCTTCCTTCTCAGGGCCGCCTTTGTGTTCAGCTCAGGTCTCAGTAGTATGATGTAACATTTGGGAAAAAATATACAGCCTAGCAAGCCACAGCTCGAACTCAGGATTGCAAATATCTCTACAGCCACCATATAGCTGCCCTGTGTGCTCAGGTACACAGGGATGAATGACACCCACACAGCTGTGAATATGAGCATGCTGAAGGTAATCAGCTTGGCCTCATTAAAGTTGTCAGGTAAGGTTCTTGCCAGGAAAGCCACCACCAAGCTGCAAGTAGTCAAAAGCCCAATGTATCCCAGCATGCACCAAAAGGCAAATGGAGATCCTTCATTGCACTGAATTACAACCTTTCCCACACGTGATTTCTGATTCATTTCCTGAAATGGGGGACTGACCGTGAGCCAAATGATACATATGAGAACCTGGATGCAAGTGCAGATAAAGACCAAGATGTTCAGCAGCCCGGAACTCAGCCACATCCTTGTACTGCTGCTTGGCTGCGTGGCTTTAAAAGCGATCAGCACCAAGATAGTCTTCCCCAACACACAGGAAATGCACAGCACAAAGATGATTCCAAAAGTGGTTTGCCGCAGCATGCAGGTGACAGTAGTGGGGTAACCTATGAATAGCAGAGAGCACAGGAAGCAGAAGATGAGGGCCGAGAGGAGGAGGTAGCTGAGGCTGCGGTTATTGGCTCTGACAACGGGGGTCTCGGCATTTCTAAAGAAAAGTATTAAGGTAGCGAATGCAAGTAGAGCCCCAGCTAAGGAGAGAGAGGCTAGAGCGCTGCCCAAAGGATCTTCATAGGACAGGAATTCCAGAGACTTCTTTTGACATCCATCCTTCTTCTCCGTTGGCCATTCTCCATCAGGACACCTCATACAGTCAGTAGAATCTTGTACAAGGAAGAAGAATATTAATAGGTGGAAATCAGGCAGGAAATTAAAGGAAAAAGAAAGATTGAGAAAATAAACCAAATGCGATAGAAAATGAAAGAGGTCGAGGAATAAATAAGAAAGAATTGTGTTGATGATGTACTTCAATTAGCAGCTTTTTACAAAAGTAAAATTCCATATTTTAAACACAAAATACCATTGTGATATCTCTTTTGGTGTGTACTAACGTTATATGCAATCACTAAATATGCAGAAAGTAAGTATGAGGTTAGGTAAGGAAATAAAGAGGTTTCTGACTCAGGTGACTAGATGGAGCTATTAAAACTGGATCTCCATCAAACCTATGCAATTTACCCTCAGAAACGTAGAGATGACAAGGAATCTGATGAAACAAGGAGCCTTACCAAGAGAAGGTTTATTAAGTTGGCAGTGATTGATGCATATCAATACCCGTATACATTTAAACATTGAAACTACGAGAAAATCAATAGATTATTAATGTGGCCACTGCAACAAAGCATATATTTCAAGTGTTAAACCTCCTTACACTTTGAAAATTCCCTAAAATCCAAACAAGACTAAGGGCCTCATTGGGAGCTTGGTGGGTGGAAAATGCTGCCCACCAAACTCCCTCAGGTCAGGAGGCCACCAATGCGGCTGCCTTCCCACTGGCCCTATTATGTGTTTACCACTGGGCTAGCGGGCAGAAAGACAGTTTCCACCTGCTGGCCCAGCGGGAAACGCACAATAACATTGATGCCAGCTCATAAAAGAGCCGGCGGCAATGCTTTTGTGCGTCGGGTGCACCAGCACCCGTCGCGCAAATCACTGTCTGCAAACGGACAGTGATTTGCACGACAGGGCTGGCCAGGGGGTCCTGCACTTCCCATTGCAAGTGGATGGGCAGTGCAAGCGTCCCCCAGGGGCCCCTGCACCCTGTCTCTGCCCGCATTTACATGGCAGTGAAACCGCCATGTTAACGCCGACTGAGAGAGGGGTCGTAATCCCCAGGGAAGCACTTCTTGCAGATTGGGACCATTGGCACCACCAGGCTGTCTGGCAGTCTAAATTTGGCACTGCTGGTGGTCGACCATGTCGCTTTTGCACAGTCGTAATGTCGCAGTTCGACCACAACAGTGATCCTGGCGCTCTGGTGACTGCCAGGGTCATAATGAGGCCCTAAGACTCTGTCAGTGAGCAGCATGCCATAATCACCTAATGGAAACATCATCAGATTTGTGATTCAGGTCTCTTGAACCTGAAACTATACTGGATGTGAAGAATGGTTAAAATGGGGAGACATGTGAGCACTGTGCCAGGGACTTTTGTCCTGACACCAGGCCTTAGTTTAGGTTGTCCTGCTTTTCACCTAAGCTAATCAACAAAGCAGAAATGTTCTGCTGGCACATAAAAAGAGACAAGGGAAATTGCAGGTGTAGACTGCTAGATTCCATTAATGAAGTACCTTTGTGTAGTCTCCCATAAAGTAAAACTGTCACTCAAAAACTCCTCCCCAAAAAAGGTTGGTAGTAAGTAACTAAACAATAGCTAACTCCACAAAAACAGCTCATGGCCTGCAAATGTCACAGTAACCACATGAAAGTAACAACACACAAATGAAAGCACAAAAAGAAAAAAAGTGGAAATACCACCAACCACTGCAAGGCCACAATTACAACAAACACAAAACACCATAATGTACACTACACTGAGGTGTCCAATTCAGCCGTTATCCCTTTAAGAGCAGTCCAACAAATACTCACAAACATGATCAACATCTTAACTTTTGTAGAAATTTCCCTATACATTTGTAGATGCCAGTTCTTGTACACAAGCTGCACAGCCTCATGCGCCAATACAAAGTTACTTAAAATAGAAGGGCCATGATGGTTGACAAGACACTGGCCCTGATTCTAAGCGCCAAGCGGGAACCGCCAGAAGACCGTACCGCGGTCAAAAGACCGCGGCGGTCATTCTGGGTTTCCCACTGGGCTGGCGGGCGACCGCCGAAAGTCCGCCCACCAGCCCAGCGGGAAACACCCTTCCCACGAGGAAGCCGGCTCAGAATGGAGCCGGCGGAGTGGGAAGGTGCGACGGGTGCAGTTGCACCCGTCGCGAATTTCAGTGTCTGCAAAGCAGACACTGAAATTCTTTGTGGGGCCCTCTTACGGGGGCCCCTGCAGTGCCCATGCCATTGGCATGGGTACTGCAGGGGCCCCCAGGGGCCCCACAACACCCCATACCGCCATCCTGTTTCTGGCGGGCGAACCGCCAGGAACAGGATGGCGGTATGGGGTGTCAGAATCCCATGGGCAGCGGAAAGTCGGCGGTCAGAATGCCCGGCCTGTTGGCGGTGCTACCGCCAACCTCCGCCATGGCGGTATTTACCGCCAGGGTCAGAATGACCCCCACAGTCAGTTAAACATTGAGAGAATGCCAGATGCTGAGAAATTATTATCTCAAATGGAGATCAAACATCATATCTTGTGTGCCATTAGTTATCTGCTAGAGCACAACATATGGATACCGACTGCCATACCCCATGTCTAAAATTATTTGAGGTACTGCATTTTTGTGCCATGGCTCATTATTAGGACCTCGTGTTTTTCAAAAATACTGGCCCAGCTCGTAGATGCACAGCTGAATATGGTTAATCAGAACATCATATTTTATATGCAGGGTGTATTTTTGTTGGATCCATCATGCATATTTGTTGCACCCTGCACAACACTGCAGTAAGGCATAGGATACCAATCCATGACGAGGATGACACCTAATAAAAATGATGATGATTCTAACCAAATGCAATGATTAAAAAAAGAAGGATGCGGTCCCTTCATGGAAAAGGAATTGGAAGAGGAGGAGCTGTCATGTCATGTCATGCAATGTAATAACTGCATGATGTTTCTCAAGGGTGTTGTGAAGACTACGTCATAATCACCAAGTCACCAGTGAATGTGCATGTGCCTGTTACATAAAGTGTATTCGTGAAGAGCAAGTTTACCCTGCATAGTATCTTGATGCTGAAATAACAATTGCTTATTGTTACCCAACTCAGTGATACACGTTATGAACCTTGGGAGACTGAAAGCCTCAGTGGAAGAGCCAGGATTCAAACCTATGAACATAAGATTTAAAATGCGGTGGGTCTGATCAAGGCAATCAAGTAAGGGGTCATGTTATTACGCTGCAAGTCTCTAAAAAAGAGGATCAAGGAAAAATCTCTGTTTTAAGGATGGAAAACCGTCTCCTAACCTAAGGTGGTATGTTTCATCATCTGGTTCCTTCCCACTCAGACCTCTAACATGTTGGTTAGTTGTGTGAGCTTTTTTTTTTTTTCAAACTGTTTTTATTGATTTTTCATAAAGGGACATGAACAGCAGCATAGATATCCATAGGTACCAAAGCACCGATCATTGCATACTGTACAGTAACAGGAAGTGAGAAAGTGGAGGACATATAACATACTGAGACAGCACGACAATGTAAAAGTCTACGCTGGATGGCAGAGACAATGTAGAAGTACATGGGGCTCAGGGGGGTTCAGTGAGCCTATGTAAGCATATAACAGAAAGAAAGGGGACAAGAATAATGATACAACACACCAGTCGGATGCATCAGATTCCAATGTAAGTAGGTAGTCTTGCTGCGATTGGCATATATGTTTAGGCCTGGAAGCAAGGGGTTGCAGCTGCTCTAGGTGTCGCTTGTTTTATCACAACAAATCAGGCTTTTCAACCATGTATAGTCTTTAGGGAACACAGCGCTACCCCAGTGTAGTGCCAAGTCATGTTCTGCAAGATGTAATGCAATGGTGGTGAATGTACGGACCCTTGGGAAGGTCTTTGACATAGTCTAGAAGGACCATTGGGGGGTAGTTTCAAGCATTACTCCTACCACGGCAGAGACTAATGAGAAGATGTTAGCCCAATATTGCCCTTTGGGTGGGCATGTCCAGGTAAAATGGGCAAAGTCCGCCTCTCTGGCTTGACAGTTCGGACAATGGGATGAGCATGTGGGATCAAAGTGCGCTACATCTCTGTGTGTGGTACAGGTTCGATGTATGAATTTGAAATGGAGGATTTTGTGTTTGTGATTAACAGAGACAAGTGTCATCTGGACTAAGCAATAGTACCAGACTTTGTCAGATAGTGGATGGCCTAGGTCTCTTTCCCAGGCCTCTCTAGCCTGTCTGAAGTGTTCTGGTTTCATGGTTATACAGGCACTCTATAATTTGGAGATTAACTGCCCCCCCATCAGATCTGTGATAATGAGTGTCACTGGAGGGAAGTCATCTGGGACCGGAGGATATGTAGGGAGGCTAAAATGTAATGTATTATGGAGGCATCTGAGCACAAATTGGTCCATGTAAAAGGCGTCATGTAAACAGGTGTTGTCAGTATGTGTTAAGGCATGGCCAACGGGGACAAAGTCCCCCACAGTATACACGTCATGGCGATGTAAGGTACTTTGGACTAGATTCTCACGGGTAAGAAGAAGCCAGGGGTTATTTGATAGGGGAAGGGGAGTAGAGGATAGCTCCTCCGTGGACCCAGTGCAGTTTCTGCCAAGCCCAGCTGGTGGTCAAGAGGGTTTGTATGCACGATGGATACATTGGGATACCTTAAGGTAAGATGGAAGACAGTTGGAGGTCTCTGGCCTGATCACGTTCCTGCTTTAAATAAGGGAGCCTGGCGTGGATATAATACCAAAGGCGAGCAAATTGGCATTGTGCAGCCAAGAAATAGAGTTGAGGTCAGGGACTTCGAAGCCCCTTCAGTCATATGGAAGGATCAGTGTATCCCAATGGATGCGGGGCCTATGCCCAGCCCAAACAAGCTGTAGCAGGATGCCACGTAGGGTGGTAAAAACATATTGATTCAATGGCATTGGGATGTTTAGGAAAAGAATGAAAATCTTAATGATCGCCACCCTTCCTGCCACATAGGAGGAGGTTTTAGCCACTGTTCCACTTGCATGGTTGGCCCATAGTTGATCCGTAGGATCTTTTCTCTCTCCCTATGTAAATGAATGCCAAGGTATTTAGTGGAATCCACACTCCACGTCAGGGGATATTCTATGGTTACAGATTGTGTACAGTCATTGAGAACTCAGACTTAGCCCAGTTGATGTGAAGACCAGAAAGGCCCCTGAATCACAAAGCTTCACAGATCACGGGTGAGAGATTTTTGGAGGGCATTGGACAAATAATAAAATATTGTCAGCATACATGGATAGTAAGAGGGGGCCAGATGCGAATTGGAAGCCTCTGTGCATATGCTTCTCCTGATGGTGGCAGATCACAGGGTCCATTGTAATAACGAAAAGGAGTGGGGAGAAGCAACAGCCTTGTCTGGTCCCCCTAGTCACAGGGAAGAAGCCCATCTGGAAACCATTAACCAGTAGGCGGGCTACAGGGCTGGAGTAGAGTAACATGACTAGTAAGGTAAACCCTGAGGGAGGCCTAATTTATCTAATGTCACTTTTAAAAAAAAGGCCATTCTAGGGTATCAAAAGCTTTTTCAGCATCTAATAATGCCAGTGTGGGAGGTATCTCGGAAAGGAACCTGTTCAATACAGCAAATATTTTCCGCAGGTTAAACGAGGTGGATCTGTGTGGGACAAAACCCATCTGAATGAGAGATAAAATTTGTTCTATTAGGAGAGAGAAGTGGGCGGAGAGGACTATAGTTAGAATTTTATTATCTAAGTTGAGAAGGGAAAGAGGTCAGTAGGAGGTACATAACTGGTGGTCTTTGGTAGGTTTTAAAAGGAGTGTGAGGCCAGCCTCTTGTCTCAAGAGATTGAACGTACATGTTGAGGAGGTGCGGTGCTAGAACCTGTTTATACACTTTATAAAAATCACCAGTAAGGCCATGAAGGCCTGGGGCCTTGGACCCAATGAGGGCGTTGATGGCCTGTGTGATCTCTTCGCTGGTGATGGGCTCGCTTAAGAAGTGTTGTTGACCATTAGTAAGCCACACCATTGCGATTTCTGCAAGATAAGTCACTGTCTCAGTTGCATTGTCAGACGTGCGCAAGCAGTAGAGGTGCTTATAACAGTGTAGTAATTCAGCCATTATGTTTTCATTGTCTGAAAGTAGTGCACCAGTAGAGGAGTGCAATGTTGTAATTTACCCACTCAATCGACTTGGGTAGAGAAGTCTTGCTAGGGTATGTCCGGGACGTCCCCCCTCACCATACCGACTAGCAGTGGCATGCTTACCCAGGTACACTATCTCCCTATTGGCTAAATCTCAGAATTTAGACATTAAGACTGATTGCCTATGCATCTGTGGGTGGCAATGGGGCCGGGAGTCCCTATGATCGATGTTAAGTAATTCAGCTTCAGTACGCGTCAGGCGGGTGCATATGTTGAGCAGTATACCCATGTGTTTAGAGATGTTTAGAGATGCACACTCCATGAATATAGGTTTTAAAGGCCTGTGTGGAGACCGATCTGGTATTGAGAGTGAAGTATTCAATGATGGAGTTGTGCAGCTCGGAGCAGAAAACAGGATCGTGCAGTGCATTACCTGGGAAATGCTAGCCGCATTCTAGGCCACCGCCATACGGTACCTGAAGCATCAGTTTGACTGGGGAGTAGTCCGACAACGTGCATGGTAGGTGTGTCATATCAGTGATCCATTGTGTCACGTTTGCAGTAAAGAAATAATAGTCAAGTCATCTCTGCACGTCGTGGGGTGTTGAGTAGAAGGTATATTCAGAGTCAGAGGGATGTCTCAGCCACTAAGCATCATGGAGTGCATTGATGTCTACAATGTCATGGGGAATCTTCAAAGCTCAGGGTTTACTATGTACCAGCATGCTGGTGGAGTCGTTGGAGAGATTTTGTGCCATATTGAAGTCTCCGCCCAGGAGAATAATGTGTGCCTCCACCGACCCATGTGCATGTAAACATCATGTTAGAATTCAGGTGCGCCCATGTTCGGGGCATAAATGTTGATTAGTAAAGCTCGTTTGTCAGCCAGGCCACCAGTTAAGATAATGTAATGGCCCTCCGCATCTGAAAAAGTGGATGTTGGAGTGAAAGGGACACTTCTATAAACAAGTACGCACACACCCCTCGAGTATGTGCTGTAGTATGAAAAGTATCAGTGTGTCCCCCAGGGGGATTCAAATGTGTGGTAGCCCCGGGGTGAGAAGTGTGTCTCCTGATGAAATCCTACTTTGAGCCAGTGACTGTAGTGGTATGAGAGCACCTGTTTCCCTTCATTATGTTTATTCCATGTAGGCAGGGCGAGCTCTGCCACCTTTGCACTCTATTCAATAATGTAATCGGGTACATGGCTATGGGAGCAGTCATGGAACATTAGAATAAAGTGCAATACACACTGAATGGGAAACAAAAACCATACATAACAAACATTAACTAACTAACTAACCCAAGAAGCTCTCACCCCACCTACACTAGACAGCAGTACGTCTAGCGGATCCCAAATTTCAAACATAACAAAAACAAACAACCAGTCAAACAGCTTTGTGGTATACATGTGGGGAGAAGGCAACACCTCGGCAGGTCAGACCCATATTATGCGTGATGCCTGAAAGAGAATTGTGTTATCACAGATCATAGTACAATAGGAGGACTATATGCAGATTATAGCCAAGTAGGGTTGGCAGGGACGGCATAGAAAAGAGACACCTCAATGGGTCCACAAATAGAGAGTACAGCTTGTAGGAGGAGGGTCATCTCTCAGGGGAAGGGGAATTGCTCAGTATGCAAAGGGGACAGCGTGGAAGGCGGGAGTGCTCCGGGGTGCTCCGTTGGGACTGTGAGAGATTTGCAGCAGGTTGTTTACAAAATTTCGTGGCCTCTGCTGGGGTGTCAAAGAAGCGTGTGTTCCCATTGATCTCACGCATGGCTTACTCGAAGTACAGTTTACGCAGAGAGTTCTTGACATCTGAATATTTGCGCCGTACCTCTTGAATGGCTACCATAAAGTCAGGCAAGAGAGAAACAGTGGATCCTAGATATTGTTATGGGCCCTGTTTGTGGGCCAGTCTGAGCTCAGTGTCTCTTTCTCTGTAGTTAGGGAGCAATGATTGGGCGTGGGGGGCACCAGCAGGTGGTCAAGGGCCCAGAGACGGTGGGCACACTCTACAATGAAGGTAAAAGCAAAACTGTCCTGGCCAAAGAGATCTACAAGGAGTTGCTCTACGAAGGTGTCCAGGACATTATTCGGGTGTAAACGTACCTCGAGGTCTTTGTTCTTGATAGCCACAGGCTTCAGAATGCATTTTAGCTTGTCATAGTGTTAAACTATCTTAATTGCACCATATTCTAGTCCGGAGATGCGCTCTTCAGCGCCATTCAGTCTAGTGGCCTGTCGGTCTAATCTCTCACCCATGCGATCAAGTTGACTTGTGAGGGCATCAAAGAGCTCATCGATAGAGTGGATGCCGGCTCGAATCTCAGCCATTATATCAGCTGTGCCGGTGTGGACTATGAACCATTGTCCCTGTCCAGGGGTTCATCCATGTCTGATTGGGTACCCTGGCTCCAGGGAGGTTTGGACTGCTCAAACAGCAGCTTGCATTGTTTAGGGTCTCCGCAACCCATCATGAGAGGTAGGGAGTAGAATGGTGGGCGTTGCCGATAGGTAGTGGCGCAGAACCTAGGGAGAAGTGAATGTCTGAAGGAGGAGTTGGTGTGAGTCACACCTGGCCTGGAATGCAGTCACTGTCAAATCAAGCGCCACCCAAAGCCCCTTGGCAGGCAGTAGAGGTGCCACTCAAAGCTGGAAAGCAGGTAATGCTCCGGGTCAGCACAGCTGTGTGCATTATTTATATTAAAGTTGGCCGGACTGTAGGCAGGCAGGCCCAGCCAAGAAGTAAAGAGCAGCTGCAGTTCAGTGTGAAGTGCTAAGATGCCCTGTTGAGGAAATGCAGCAGACTAAGAAATCAGGGTGCCCAGGCATGTCTATGCAGTAAACCAAAAGAGGAGGTGGATGAACCATGCATATGCCCATTGGATGACATCTGTTGCTGCAGGCAGTGGGGGAGATGGGCGCAGCGTCGGAGCGGGACTCAGTAGTCCCAGCCTCAGGCTCACCCACAGTCCCTGTCGCCACGGGGCCTCCAAGGCAGCGCTGGGTTGCACGGGCCTCTACTTGGTTTTCGGGTCAAGGAATGACTGTGGCGGGCCCGGGTCACCATCTGCACCGTCTCCTCCTCATGAATGTAGTCCCACCATGTAGATGGGGTCGGATGTAGCAATGCCGGTGATCCATGCAGCATAAGGGCCACAACCACCAGCGATTCACTGTCAGAAAGCCATTTTGGTCGCTGGCATAGCCACGCGAGGCATGTATACAAACACACAACACCGCAGAGCATGCAATTGACCAATTAAAGGCAATTTTCATGTGACCTGTAGAGTGCTAATTTAGAAACCAGAAAAGACAAGTTGTGTCACATGGAGGAAGCCAATATTGGTGCAGTAGCTTTTGAGCCTAGAGCCCAGAGGGTCCCATTGAACCCTGACAGTGTTTTATTGTACTATATCTGGAGTCAAAGGAGCTATTTTTCTTCCTTGTGCCTGGGCCCATGGCAACCTTGCTAGTGTTTTCCATGCTGCAGATGTCTAGCGTTGTCCATGCTGCTGATGTATTGCATCCTGCATAACGTTGCAGTGAGATATAGGGTACTAATGTATGATAAGGATTACACCAAATAGAAATAATGGAGATGATAATCAATTGCAAGTGTGACATGATGTACATTAGGAAGATGCTGATGTCCCTGGCCACAGACATTCATCATACATTAGATCTGAAATGTGCCACTTGTCCATTATATAATACAAAGTACTAATCTATTGTCATTTTACATTGATTGAACTGCAAATTGTTAGTCCAGTGGCTCCCCATTAGACCAAGCACCCTGGCTGTTTTATCCTACCATGCCTAACCACAACAGGCCTAATTGCTCTGTAGTTTCACCCTAACCCACCCTATTTGCAACAAACTCTGTTCCCTGGCTGCTCTCTCATGTCCCCATCCTAAAACCAACAGAACCTATTCAGGAGCCGCTGCATCCCCCCCCAGCAATAACACAGGAGGTGCCTCTGTCCCTTTGCTGCTTTGTTCTACTCCCAGTGGAATCCTATCAATTCCGTGAAGTTACATGAAAACTCGGTGAGATTCCGTGGAGTTTTGCGAACACAGGAATTATATATGTTGTGTTGCTCGTGCTGATTTTTAGCGCCAAGAACTTGTTCTGCACTGAAAAATCAGCATGAACAGCAGCATGCAGCACACAGGAAAAGCGCTGCTTCTCGAGTTGAGTTTGCAGCTGCTAGAGTAGGGTTTCTACTCAAGTGGCCGCTTTTCTCACTGCAAACAGTCACAACTACCCGCATCAGAGAACTCTTGCTGGCACCCTCCAAGGGACGCCAAATCACGCTTGCGTTTGCTAACTTACTGTTGGTGAGGCGCACTGGAGAAAAAAAACTCCACTATGTAGTGATTTTGGAATTTGGTGGAACGCCACATTACAAGTGTTACATGGAGTGACCAAAATTCTGCCATTTCTAATGGCGGAGCAGAACTTATCACCCACCCCTAGGTTCAAGATGACATAGTGCAAGTCAAGTCATATATATATATGGGTGCCACACTACTGTGTAATGACAGTAGACCAAGCCCGAATACAGAAAACCTGGCACATTTATAGATCTCTCTGTGCATTTTCAACAATGTAATCAAACATGAATGTTAGACCTGTTAGCCTTAGGGGGGTCTTCCCCCAAACTGTTTGCCTTCCTCCTCCATTTTTGCTGATTTATTTTTTCTGGGCTTAGGACTCTGTGCACTTTACCACTGCTAACTAGTGCTAAAGTACCTGTGCTCACTCCTTAAAACATGATAACATTGGCTTATCCCCAATCGGCATATCTAATATACTTATAAGTCCCTATTAAATTGGTACAACATGTACCTAGGGCCTGTAAATGAAATGCTGCAAGTGGGCCTGCAGCACTTATTGTGCCACCCACTTAAGTAGCCCTTTAAACATGTCTCAGGCCTGCCATTGCAGCCTGTGTGTATATTTTTAAACTGCCATTATGACCTAGCAAGATAAACTTTTTGCCAGGCACATACGTTCCTTTTTATACATATATGTCATCATTATGGTAGGGCCTAAACAGCAGAGAGGGCAGGATGCAATATATTTTAAAAATAGGATATATAATTTTGAGTTTTTCATGTCCTGAGTTAAAAACTCTTAAAATCATTTTTCACTACCGCAAAGCCTACTTCTCCCATAGGATAGCATTGGAGTACACCTCCCATAGGATAACATTGGAGTTACGTTATTATTTTTAATAAGCTGAAATTTCCAAATGGGAACATTTAACCAGTTTATGTTTGGTGTCTTTGGAATTGTAATGAAAAATCCTAACTTATGGTAAAGTCTGATTCTCAATTACAATTTTGAAAAAGCCACTTTTAGAACATTAGCAGTTTCCTGCCTTTGCGTTTAGTTCCTGTAGCCTGTCTCTGGGTCCCGTGACTGGGTAAAGCTGACAGTTGGGCTTTGTGCATTCGTCCTAGACAGCCACACACAATACAGAGCTTAGGTGTGCCTGGATGGGGCATCACTGGCAGGATAGGAGGGTGGAACTAGGCTCAGCCTTACTTAAACTTGAAAAGGTTGTGTCCTACCACCACAAATAAGCATTTGCATTGCAATTGGTCTCGCATTTGCTCAAGTTAGAGCAATTAGTGCTGTAAATTCCTAACTGGACTTTTCGTGCCCCATAAATTGAAAATGAAAAGTAAAACAGTTGACATAAGCGAGACGATTTAAAGCACCAGGGCCGCCATGAGCAGGAGCGCAAAGGAGAGACACAAAAGGAAACTGAAGTTTGCTCGCAGTCAAGCGTATTGGCAGATGTGCAAATATCCATGTAACAGGGTCAATGGCCAAGGCGGTAACAAAGCTGCCTGAAGGAGGGGCAAAGTTAAAGCGTTTACCAATGATAACAAAGGATTTTTGAAAGGCAAGCCCATGAACGAGTGATAGTAATGGACGTGCGGTGGGTGTGGTTAAAAGCCCACAGATAGATTACAACACGCCAGAGTGCTGGCGTGCTTGACCTAAAAAGGGATGCATACTCCTGTAGTAAGTCTGGAGCCAGGACAGGAAAGTCAGGATTCCTGAGGGCCTCGAAGGGAAACCTCTAGAGGCTCCTCCCACCTTCCAGATGCAGGGTACCAGGTATAAATATTGGACCTCATGTATCACCTCTTCTCTACACTTCTGGACCTGTGGATACTCTACCCGGAAAAAGGATGGCTGTTCTACTGAAAGGACTGCCACACTGCTAGACTGCTGCTCTGAAGAACTGCTGCCCAGCTGTGCTGACCTGCTAACTGCTGCCTTCTTGACTGGGTGAGAAGGACTGGACCTGCATCAGTTGAACCTAGGACCCCAAAGTGACTCCAAGGGCTAGTTGGCTAGCCTCCTGACTACAGCCTCAGGGACATAGGCTCCAACAACCTTGAACCCAGCTCTTGTATTCTGCCATCTGTGAGTCCAGCCTGTCAGAGGGTCCCACCCTAGTCATAGCCCTTGGAAGTGGGCCTAAGGTTCTCTGAAAGCCTTGATGGATACAGAGGAACCGATGAATCTCTTCTGCACATGGTGAAACCCCAAGCAGAACTGATGCATAACAGCTTCTGCATGTATGAGAACCAACGCAAAGCACACATCGCAGCCAGTCACCTAATCAGAACCGCCTCTGCGTGATGCATCCTTGATGCAGTCCCTCAAATCTCTCGTCGACGCAGGACTCTGCATTGCAACCTCACCGCTCCTCAGAACCAATGCATCATCCCACTGCATGACACAGCCTGGACCCCAGACTTCACATCACAAGCCCTTGTCGACCCAATCCTCGAAGATGATGCAGAACTCCACATTGCAGCCTCACCGCATCTTGGAACCCACGCATCGATTTGGCTGAATGATGCATCTGTGACACGGATCCGTGCAATGCTCTGTAAACCAGAATTTAAGGTATTTTGTTCAGCGGTCCAAACTGGGTTTATGTAGTTGGCCTGGGCTCCATTGCAGTTTGCCTGAGCTTGTGACTTTGTCCTGTTCAGGTGCAAATAGATAGCCACCGTTTTTGCTTTTTTGGCACTATTGTTACTAAAAATTTCAAAGTTGAATATCTGCGGCTCTACTGGATAGAGTTTATTCATTTTGGTCTTGTTTTATTTACTAAAAATGACTCTATTTTTCTAATCTGGTGTGGGATCCTTTTGTGGTGTGTTTTCACTGTGTTGCTGTTTGAAGTGTTGCACCAATACTTTACAGGTTACCTCTGAGTTAAGCCAGACTGCTCTGTGCCAAGCTAACTGAGATGAGCAAAGGTTAATTTAGGGCTTGATTGTGACTTCACCCTGATAAGATTTGTGGTTGCTGCTTGAGAAGGGCTTCAATCCACTCAACTAGTACCCCAATTTCTTATAATTGAAAATGTTTCTATACCAACCAGTGAAAGTGTACCTAGTGTGAAAATAAAATGTACAACTTACCTGCTGGACAGGAGCAGAGATTCAATACAGCGCAGCCCACATTTGGACAAAGAACACATGAGAGCTGGTGCTTGATATCTTCAAGTATCTCTTCTCCTGTTTGGATTTACTTCAAAAGAGACATATCTTCACATGTTAAGGTAAACTGGCATGTTGTGTCCTCCACAATATCGCCATTCTAGAATGTGTCACATATGATAGCAACATGGTGGAGAATACAGAACAACCCCAAATCATCTTGCATGGTCATGATGACGCATGTGCAGAGCTAATAAATACTTGTTTCGCATATGATCCTCAAGCTACCTCAACAATCTCTAAAAAGAAAGCATACAACGAGGATAAGTAGCAATAGGTGACAGAAATAAGTATACTGATACCATGACATCAAAGTAAGTAGTGATATTATCATGACAATCTTTTTTCCCCGAAAATCACCCAACCCTAAAGAAAGGTGTCAGTGATGCTGGTTCTTAGCAATGCTAACAATCCACATATCTACAACAGAAAACCCTAAGTGACCTAGACAAGCCCATCAACCTTGCTCACCCTAATCCCAAATCCCCCTCGCTCCTAGGTGACATTGTCCCATCCCAACTAAACCCTCATTAAGCATTTTTAGCACGTCACAACATCCTGCTCCAGGTATCCGTCATATCAAACATGCACATTGCGTCACCTCCAGCATAGCCCCTAAAATCCTATGAACGTATTTCCTAAGCCCCAAACCAAGAGTTGCACACCACACACAACCTTCAACAACCATCACGAACAGTGAACAAATCCAATGCACGGATGCATCAACAATATCATTGACTTCATCAAGCAAACAAGACACATGTATGCCTCTTAAATCCATTTCTGGTCGCCCCTTTGCTATAGAAGCTGCCAACCAAGTACCAAATACATTCTACCTCAAGTAGTTGATTTACAACCTCATGTCATCCCTAGCGTTGCTGCTATCCTGCGCTACATCAACGATGTGGACCTAATGGTACATTGCCTGAAGTTGGGACATGCTACACTTTCCATATGCCTCTCAGTGCACCAAAAAAGTGCTGCATAAATTCGTCATTAAGTGAAAATGTGGCCACTGTGTGTGCTGTTCTACAAAGCATGTCATGAACTGCACTCAGCCCAGTAAGGATGCATCCCATTAGATAAAGGACGTTTTCTTGTTTGTGATCAGGCTTAATTCTCAAGTTGCAGTGCTTTAGTTAACATGTGTAAGTGTGAGGAAAGCATTTTTAAGACATTTCATGATATCTCACGCTCTAGCTTCCTCTTTCTAGTTTATTCCTGCGGTATTGCTTTCCTCTTTTTAACCTTATTGAAGGGCTGAACGTCCTCCATGAACCCTAATCTACTTCATCTAAGATGTCAATTAGCATTTGTATACCTCAACAAATAAGTCCAAGTTGAAACAGGGCACTCTGTAGAAAATTGAATCCATGTTGCCATATGGTTGGTTAAGTCCATAGACTATCTAGAACGTTATTGTGATGTCCATCCAGCTTGAGTTTTAATTAAGCTTTTTGCGTCTTTGAAAATGTTTAAGTCTGTATCAACATAAATGAAAAGGAAAATAGTGTGTCTTTCATATAGTATCACATACACTATTCTAACAAAAAGCATATAACCAGTAAAGCAATTCTAACACCCAATGTGTTGTGATCAAAACTTCTGGATCCAAGTTACATCTCAAATATATTTATTTGTCTATATGAATTGAAATTGTACTGGATTGCTAACGGACATGTTCTCAAACTCCATAGCTTTTTCACTCCATTGGCGTGAAATGTGCCAGATTGGAACTAACTGTTCTGTTGTCATAGTGTAACCTTAACTGTTTTATTTCCCTCAAGTTTTTTTTGTAATCCCCGACTCCCCTCGTTCTACGTTGTTTTACATTTGCTTAGTGTAATATGTTTTGTGTATAAAATCAAGGATTACCTTATGGGTTTTGTGGGATTTATCGAATGCTATTCTAAATTTATACCCGACTTTGACACTAAAACTGAATCGCCCGTACAATTTTGAACTAAAAAATGCGACAGATCAATGGAACAAAGTTGGTGTGCACTTTGAGGATACCATTGCTTTTACCTCCCTATCATCGACATCTGCTGAATGTAAGTATTCTGTTATTGAGAGAGAAATGCTTCAATGAAAACTTTAATCAGTTCTTGTGGGGTGGTACGTTAATTGTGCATGCATAAGACAACGTCATCTAACAAGTACTGCCTTGTGCTGGTACTACAATAAAGTGTGCACATTTCACCAAATTAGCTTCTTGAATTCATGAATACGTCTTCCATTTAAAATATGTGCCAGCTCAAAAAATATGCAAGCAGATTATTTTTCCAAATTGCCCGTCAATCTGATCATTTAAAAGAAGAGCAGGACAATGACAGCTGCATTGTGGCCAGTGTTGATATTGATATTCCATTGAGTAAGTGTGTGTCTGAGGATGACTGTCATCCTGCACCAAGCAACAGTGTTGGCCTCCAAGCAAATGTTTAAGTATATGAGTGATGGGTGACTAAGTGAAAGCTTTCTCTCTGCCATTTTACAAGATTTTCGTATGGTTACGGAATTACTATTCCTGGAAGACAAATAGTTGTGCAGCAGTACCAAATTAGTTCAGCCTGTTACAGCTTAAATCAGATTGGCAGCCCTGGCAGAAATGGGCATTTAGGCTTGAAATGTACTAAAAGAAAGTTAAGAATCAAATGTTGGTGCAGAGCCTTGGATGTAGATGCTGAAGTATTAGTTAAAGGATGCATGGTGCACCGAACTGTTGGCAGGTCTGCAGTCTTCCATAGTAGATGTTATTCCGACCTTTTCATGCTCACGCCTTTATTGAGAGAACTGGCCATAAATCATATAAGTCCTTAGAGGGTATTACACCTTCAATAAGAATATGACATCATCTTCACAGACTATTAGTCCAAGTGGGTTGATGTTAAATTAGTCGAATAGTCTACCAGTAAAGTCAAATTTCTTCTTGAAATAGACGGTCAGCATGGAAGGCAAACACAAGGCATTGATGAGTGACAATGGAGTACAGTTTGTGTTTTGCAAGATGGTTAGATTGTGAAATCATCCGCAAGCTAATCACCAGGCAAAAAAAATGAACTGTCTTCAATGGGCTGTGGATGAAGCTTTCCTTTTCTTTCGAAGGCCCAATTGCACCACCGATCATTCAGCTACCAGTGTGACTCCTTTTCCAATGTTGAAAGAAAGGAATACAAGTTACACACTATTTCTGCTTGGATGAAGCAGGATTTCAATTGTAAAACTGTACCTGATCCTGAATATTTCCTAACAATGTAATGAAAGTCCAGGGCAAGGACTAGTACAAATACAACAGATTTAGGGTAGTTTAAAAGATGATCAAGACTGGTGAATGAGTTAAAATTCAAAAACATGGTTTGGTGGGGAAGAGAGAAACCACATTCTTTGCTCTTTTGTAGGTGTAAAAGGTAGCCAAAACCCTATGTGTATTTAGAGTAATGATGGAGGGACGTGTCCAAAGTTGGGAAGCTGGATGCTGCAGTGATAAACGTACTCGGTGAAAATGAAATGTTAGACAATCTACTTCTTGGTATGGGTGAAAGGTGAGTTGAATAGGTACGAGGGTATCGATCAATCAATCACAATCAATCACAATATTTATAAAGCGCGCTATGTACCTGTCAGGGTTTCGAGGCGCTGGGGGGAGGGGGGGGCGTGGAGCGCTGCTGTTTAGCGGTCGAAGAGCCAGGTCTTGAGGAGCCTTCTGAATGCGAGGAGGTCCTGGGTCTGGCGTAGAGGTGTGGGGAGAGAGTTCCAGGTCTTGGCGGCGAGGAAGGAGAAGGATCTGCCGCCGGAGGTCTTGCGCTGGATTCGGGGTACGATGGCGAGGGCGAGGTTGGCGGATCGGAGTTGACGTGTTGGAGTGTAGAAGTTAAGTCTGGTGTTGAGGTTGGAGGGTCCGGTGTTGTGAAGCGCCTTGTGAGCGTGGGTGAGGAGTTTGAAGGTGATCCTCTTGTCTACCGGGAGCCAGTGGAGTTCCTTCAGGTGAGGGGAGATGTGACATCGGCGGGGTATGTCGAGAATCAGTCGGGCGGAGGCATTTTGGATACGTTGGAGTCGTTTGATGTCTTTGGTTGGGATGCCTGTGTAGAGTGCGTTGCCGTAGTCAAGTCTGCTGCTGACGAGGGCCTGGGTCACCGTCTTTCTGGTTTCTGTTGGAATCCACTTGAAGATTCTGCGGAGCATTCGAAGGATGTTGAAACAGGAGGAGGAGACGGCGCTGACCTGTTTGGACATGGTGAGGGCGGAGTCCAGGATGAAGCCGAGGTTTCTTGCGTGGTTGGCAGGGGTGGGCGGGGGTCCGAGGTCGGAGGGCCACCATGAGTCGTTCCAGGCCGAGGGAGTGCGCCCGAGGATGAGGACTTCCGTCTTGTCGGAGTTGAGTTTCAGGCGACTGTTGTTCATCCAATCGGCGATGGCTTTTAGTCCCTCGTGGAGGTTTGTTTTGGCGGTGAGCGGGTCTTTGGTCAGGGAGAGGACGAGCTGGGTGTCGTCGGCGTAGGAGATGATGCTGAGATGATGTTGGCAGGCCAGTTTAGCGAGGGGGGCCATGTAGACGTTGAACAACGTAGGGCTGAGGGAGGATCCTTGGGGGACGCCGCAGATGAGGTTGGTCGCTTTGGAGCGGAAAGGGGAGAGACGGACTCTCTGAGTTCTGTCGGAGAGGAAGGATGAGATCCAGTGGAGGGCTTTATCTTGGATGCCGGCTTCCTGGAGGCGGGTCAGTAGGGTGCGGTGGCAGACTGTGTCAAAAGCAGCTGATAGGTCGAGGAGGATGAGGGCTGAGGTTTTGCCGTTGTCCATTTGATGTCTGATGTCATCTGTGGCGGCGAGGAGAGCAGTCTCAGTGCTGTGGTTTCGTCTGAATCCGGATTGTGAGGGGTCCAGGATGGAATTGTCTTCGAGGAAGTGGGTGAGTTGAGTGTTGACGATCTTCTCGATGACTTTAGCTGGAAAAGGGAGGAGAGAGATCGGACGGAAGTTTTTGAGATCGTTGGGGTCGGCTCTGGGTTTCTTGAGGAGGGGTTGGATTTCTGCGTGTTTCCAGCTGTCCGGGAAAGTGGCGGAAGTGAAGGAGAGGTTGATGATCTTGCGGAGTTCGGGGGCGATGGTGGCGTTGGCTGAGTTGAATACGTGATGAGGGCAAGGGTCCGTGGGGGAGCCTGAGTGGATGGTGTTCATGGTTGTTATGGTTTCTGCATCATCCACGTGGGTCCAGGCGGTGAGGCGGCAGTCGTGGGAGGAGACGTCGGGGGTGGGGTCTGGCGGTGGACCGGTGTTGAAGCTGTCGTGGATGGTGGCGATTTTCTGGTGGAAGAAGGTGGAGAGGTCGTCGCAGAGTTTCTGGGAGGGCGGGATGTCGTTGGAGTTGGCTTTTGGGTTGGAGAGTTCCTTCACGATGCCGAAGAGTTCTTTGCAGTCGTGGGCGTTGTTGTTGATGCGTTTGGTGAAGTGGGCGTGCTTGGCGAGGCGGATCCGTTGGTGGTGTTCACGGTTGGCGTTTTTGAGGGTGGCGAGGTTGTCGGGTGTGCGTTCTTGGATCCATTTCTTTTTGAGCTTCTGGCAGATGCTTTTGGAGGTGGTTAGATCGTCTGTGAACCAGGCTGGTTTTTTCTTTCCTTGGATTGCAGTGGGTTTCTTGAGTGGGGCAAGGGTGTTGGCGCAGTCGAGGATCCATTGATGGAGATTGATGGCGGCTGTGCTCGGGTCGGTTGCGTCGGGTGGAGGGTTGTTGATGAGGGTGCTGGTCAGTTGGTCTTGGGTGACTTTGCCCCAGCGGCGGTGAGGAGGTAGCTGGATGCGGTGTTGCTCTGTGATTTTCTTATAGGTGAAATGGACGCAGTGATGGTCGGTCCAGTGGAGTTCGGAGGTGTGGCTGAAAGAGATGTGGTTGCTTGAGGTGAAGAGGGGGTCAAGGGTGTGTCCGGCGATGTGGGTGGGAGTGTTGACTAGCTGGTGGAGTCCGAGGTTGAGGAGGTTGGAGGTCAGTGATGCGGTGTTGGCGTCGTTGGCGTTTTCCAGATGGTAGTTTAGATCTCCCAGGAGGATGTAATCAGTGGAGGCGAGGGCGTGGGTGCTTGCGAGGTCGGCGATGGTGTCGCTGAAGGGCGCTCTTGGTCCTGGAGGGCGGTATATGAGGGTTCCTCTGAGGGTCGTGTTGGGGTCCGTGTGGATCTGGAAGTGGAGGTGTTCGGCTGTCTTGAGGGTGTCGTCCGAGTGGGTGTGGATTTTGAGGGTAGCTTTGTGAGCGATGGCTATTCCGCCTCCGATTCCGTTGGTTCGATCTCTTCTGATGATTTTGTAGCCGTCCGGTATGGCGATGGCGATGTCCGGAGCCGAGGAGTCGTTCCACCAGGTTTCGGTCAGGAAAGCCACGTCAGGAGCAGTGGTGTCGAGCAAATCCCAGAGCTCGATGGCGTGTTTTCGTGCGGAGCGGGTGTTGATGAGGATGCAGTTCAGGTGGTTGGGGTTGAATATTTTAGTAGTTGGATTAGTCGTTCTGATGCAGGAGAAGTTGCAGGTGCGGCAGGAAAAAGGTCCTTTAGTGTGCTTCGGGGACGCCCGGAAGCATTCAGTGGAGGGGCCGGGGTTGAGAGCGCGGAGTTCGTTGGATGAGTAGCGGATACGGGGGGTGCGGGGGCCAGGGGGGGTGGCGCTGGGCGCGGTCCAGGCGCGGACGGGCGCGGACGCGCAGCGCCAGCCATTAAGAAGGGAGGGGGGAGGGAGGAGCAGCTGGGAGGCGGGAGGGAGCGGCAAATGGGGGCGCGAGGGGGGCGGGGCCGCAGGGAGGCAGCGGCAGGGAACGGGGAGCGCACAAGGGGCAAAAACACTGAAAACGAGCAAAAATACAAGCAGTTACAGTAAGAAAAGCACACAATCAGAAATACAATAATGGCACAATACACGATCGGGGAGACAGCAATTCAGGGGGGCACAAAGGGGGCAGAAGCGCCGGCGGCGAGGCGCTGAAAAAGCGAAAAAGCCAAAAAACAACTTACAGGACGGCGGAAGCGGCACACGGGTCAAGTGAGCCCATTAGCCACCAGGGATGAGGCGCAGGAGGATGCCTGCGGGTGGAGGAGGGCCTCGAACACGCAAACGGCAGCGTGCTCGTGGGACAGAGGCAGAGGGCAGCAGGTTGGTGCTGCGGTCGTGGGGGGCGAGCTCAGGACCTGAAACAGGTCACAGTTCGCTCACTCGCGACGCGCAGCGCCAGCCATTAAGAAGGGAGGGGGGAGGGAGGAGCAGCTGGGAGGCGGGAGGCGGGAGGGAGCGGCAAATGGGGGCGCGAGGGGGGCGGGGCCGCAGGGAGGCAGCGGCAGGGAACAGGGAGCGCACAAGGGGCAAAAACACTGAAAACGAGCAAAAATACAAGCAGTTACAGTAAGAAAAGCACACAATCAGAAATACAATAATGGCACAATACACGATCGGGGAGACAGCAATTCAGGGGGGCACAAAGGGGGCAGAAGCGCCGGCGGCGAGGCGCTGAAAAAGCGAAAAAGCCAAAAAACAACTTACAGGACGGCGGAAGCGGCACACGGGTCAAGTGAGCCCATTAGCCACCAGGGATGAGGCGCAGGAGGATGCCTGCGGGTGGAGGAGGGCCTCGAACACGCAAACGGCAGCGTGCTCGTGGGACAGAGGCAGAGGGCAGCAGGTTGGTGCTGCGGTCGTGGGGGGCGAGCTCAGGACCTGAAACAGGTCAGAGTTCGCTCACTCGCGACGCGCAGCGCCAGCCATTAAGAAGGGAGGGGGGAGGGAGGAGCAGCTGGGAGGCGGGAGGCGGGAGGGAGCGGCAAATGGGGGCGCGAGGGGGGCGGGGCCGCAGGGAGGCAGCGGCAGGGAACGGGGAGCGCACAAGGGGCAAAAACATTGAAAACGAGCAAAAATACAAGCAGTTACAGTAAGAAAAGCACACAATCAGAAATACAATAATGGCACAATACACGATCGGGGAGGTATGATTATTTTAATGCACAGTGCCATCTTTGTGCACCTTAAAAAGTTGCTTCTGGAGGTTTAAGAGAGTGGCCAGATTTATGATCAAAGTCACCAAAAGTGATGGGAACCGCTGTGTTGCATTGTTATTTATGTTCCTTTGTTATTTACTTTCCCGTGCAAAGCTTTAGAAATACTGAAAACGTGCTTGGGGCAAGGCAGACAAATTGTGCACCATGGCTTGGGAAGAGAGCAGTAGGGTGCTATACTGCTCCTTCCCTCTCACACAAAGCTGGGCCTCAAATTTAGTTGTGCTGTGTTCCTTGACATTTTACTAAATCTGCTCCTTGGTGATGATGTTCATGTGATGGTTCCATTGATGAAATGTCAACTCCTCATCAGGGTTTTATTGGTCAAGATTTGTCACATGTGTTACGAATTGAGAGTCGAGGTTCCTTGAATACATCTAGCTTACCTTTTTTTTTACTTTTACACAGTGCGATCAGGTAGCTAATGTTGAAACAAGTTTTTATGATTACAAGGAACACGTGATACAATTTTTGTCATGTTCATCATTTCTAACTTTTGTGAAAGGGTAGAAATGTGGTATTGTAAACTTGACATGTTTTCCTCACATTTATAATGGTATTCCAAGCTACCTGTTGACTCCATTTTGTTTCATTTGCCTAATGTATGATGTTATGTTTCCTGAACATTTGCTTGCAGTGGGTGCTGCATTGAAAATGTGGGTCTCTCAGGATTCTATTGTTGGCAAGTGATCTTTTGGCAGTTGCTCTCAGTTACTATCAGTCACGGTAATCACGGTAACTCCAGTTCTGGATACAGTCTTGACTAACCATTCCTATGAACGTCATCTTCTTACTTTCTTTCTAAAGGTCTCCTCACTGGTGGTACTTATGGACGTTGGATCTTACAGACGCTAAACCTCTGGAATTTTATTTAATTGCATGTGATCTACAGCTGGGTATAAGTGGTTTAAACACCAATTTCTTACACTGGACCTCCAAGTTCACCATGATCATTGGTACTGATAAATATTTTATCTCTGGAGGAGCAACTATATGTTAGCCTATCAAGTTATCTTGGTTGCTGTAACCTCCAATCCAACAAGTGTTACACTTACAGATGATTTAGAGCAACCCTAGAACTATTGTTATGGTTCCTCATGCACTGAACACACAGCAAACCTCTGCAATAAGGACAACTCCAATTTTGATGATGCGCTGATTCTGGATGTGAAAAATACTCTTTCAATAGCTTGGCATGCCTCAGGTAGCCATTAATTTAAGCTGTTGTCCTAAGTGCATACAGAGCAATCTGTTCTTCAAAGAATAACTTTTTTTCAATGGCTTAGATCTGAAGCCTATTCTCTCCAGGAACCACTGCACCTTCTAACTAATGAGTGGCAATGCTGAGAAGTATAAATTGAAAATGGTATCTACCAATTTGTTCATCACGGGTAATCTGGGTCAATTTTGAAATATATATTCGACAGCAAGTGTCCCAGGGAGAGTTACACTTTAAGACTTTTCAGCATACTGGCTAGTAGTGGAGTTAACAGTCAAGATTATTTGTTCTTGGGGTGACCGATAAAACTAGCCATCATATGTTTTGTCGACCATGAGGTCTATTCACATTCCTATATACACAATCATTTTGATTATAAGCACAGAAGAGTATGCCTATTATGTCTTTTTAAGGATAACATGATGTTGTTACCCCACTTCCTGCCACCCTCCTTTAGGAACAGTACAGTGGGTGCACCTTGGTCACCTTTCACTTTAGTCCTGATATATACTGTTGTGACCACTATTCATTAGAGAAAATCGGTAACCCAAAACGAGACGAGAGCATTTTTGGTCTTCTAACTGAAACTATAAATACAGTAGTTTACTGAGTCTTTGACATTGTGGTTGAAGTGCAAACTCTACCAAGACATGTGACTGATATAGAACCTTAGTCACTGGTGGGCAGTAGCGACTCTCGTAACAAATTGCCAAACACAGGCTTTCAACGTGTCTAGAGACAGTGACTGTAGTACAATCTTAGTACTGAGCTGGAATTAATAAACAGGATTTCAAGGAAGTACCACGCCTACCAACCCAACAGACTTTGGAGACCACAAGTGGACAGCATGGCATTTTCTTTCTATTATCATCATTTAAAGGGGTAGAGTTGGATGTTTGACCCAACAGGGAAAGCAGGAGTCACTGCTCTTCTGCAAGAAAAAGTTAATCAAAATGGTTCATGGCAGAAAAATTATTGACCTCTTACTTTGCCACCGGCACTTGGCAAGTTAATTGAACATATAGTCGCCAAACGACTGATTCAGTTCCTGGCAGAGACAGATTTTCATGATCCATAGCATCTTGGGTTCCATGCTGGTTGTGGAAAAGAGACAGTCCTTACATTTGCCCTAGTCAGATTATGATCAATTCTGGATCATAGTGACTCCCCTGTCCTGATCGGATTATCCCATGCTACCATTCTGGTCCAATTTAGAGATCTATGAATCACAGCATCAAATGAAGCATGGTTCTCTTACTTACTAGACGATCAGCCTCAAGCAGTGGCCTTACCACCCTCTGGCTCTATAAGTACGCAGCCTAACAAGACTCCTCTATTACCAATACTTTTAAATGTCTGCCTGTGTCCTTTGGCCAACTGGTTGCTTTATACCCTCATACACTGATTGTCTAATCACCAGGCTCCAAAGATCACAGATAAACGTACAGATTGTTTACTTAGGGTTTGATCATTGATGTTGCAGAACTTTAAAAGCCAATCATAAACAAAATAGAAATCCTGGTGGTAGGCAACGATAGAGGAGGGTTACTAAAGTGCATCTAGCCATTGATTCTGGATAATGCTCCTGCCTGCAGCCAATTTTAAATCTATTGGGGTTAATGCAGTCTCAACTGCCCGGTCCTACACCTTAAAGCTGCAGGGAAGCATCCTTCACTTCTTGTCAGAATAACTCCATGCTTAGGTAGCATGGCACGTATCATGTCAAAAACTGATCACTGTTTTAGATTAGAAGAGGTCACCATAGAAGACTGTAGAGGATACACATATTTGCAGTTCGGAGAGTAACCAAGTAACCTATACCGTTTATGCATCAACAGTGTCTATATGGCGTTGTATGTGGGTTTACAGATTTATGAAATGCAGAGTGTTTTTGATGGTTGTATAGATGTGAATATAAATAGAATAATTGCAAGTAAACGCTTCCTTTGATGAAAGTAAAAAAAAACGTGAGTAACCAACCGTTTTGCTGGCTTCTTAGTGCCTTCCATGCAAGGCATGTACTCACAATTCTGTATCTCTCGCTAGAGTTTATACTGCAAACAGGACCTAGCACATTTCAAACCAATATGTGTGCATTTTAAAACATTTGGCCACTATTCCCTTAACATATCCCAGCACATCCCATGTAGATGAAAATCCTGATAGTGTCAGAACAGCATGAACATGTTTAAATATCAGGTATATGTCTGTCATACGTGACTCCTGGTGAAAAGTAGCTCATGCTTGGACATAGACTTTCGTGGGGGGAGGGGCGACTTAGCAGGGCCCTAAGAGGGGCAGGGCTCGAAATATGGCCACATTGTGAATGCTAACGCCACGTGGAAGTCTGTCGTCTTATGCAGGCCCCGTCTTAGCATTTGCACATTTTAACAGTGAAATGCAAGACGATTCCGATCCCTATCCCATTAAATTAAAGCAGTAAGAAGTTTGTGACGTTTATCGAACAGTCCCTTTGTGCTGCAAAGGATTTGAGAATCTCTCACATTGCAAAGGGGTAGGCTGACCGCAGTCTAATGCAAAAACTGCTTTCCGACTCGCTTCTTCGTGCATATGCAGACGAAATGAATCGACCTCCTTAAAGCACTTTTTTTCTAACTTGGCATTTTTTGTGCATACCAATTACGAATCACAGTGTGATGTTACGTTAGCTATTAACTTTGCATTTTTCAGTTTTGGTGATGCCCAAGACTTTTTGAGTTTATTAAAAGTATACGTAAAATATACTAATAGCGGTTTTAGAGCCAGCCCTCTTGATCCATTGGTCATTCACATTTTCCTACAGTTCACAACAACGTACAGTATGGGGAAGATGTCAGCCCACTTCAGTTACTGGCTAAGTTTGCTGTGAGCAAGGACATTCTGCCCTTTCACAAGGAGCATATCCACAAAGTAGCTCCTTTAAGTCCCCAAACTACTATAAGAATATGTCTTATTTGATTGACATTTCCATGATCTCAGTGTCTATATGAGTAACATTCCATTGGTAAATGTGTGATACTTCGAGTGAAACTTTATTGCTGGCACAGACATCCTTTTTAAACAGATAAATATGACAAAAAGCCTAAAAACTGCCTGTACTACCCCTGCAGTAGGTGGTCACAAACCACAGCGAGTGAACAGAAACACCAGAAGGCTCTCCCTATGAGGACAGTCGCTGCACTTTCACTTATTTAGGTAATTGAGATTCTTCTTTGCATGGTGCACAGATGTCAAGTGGCCCCAGAAACCTACCCTTCCAACCTGAGGTGATGATGTGTTACTGCCTACAGTTAATGAGTGGACCCCCGTTTGCTGCCCTCACTGCACTAAAAAGAAATGTTACACAAAGGCAATCGTCTTTGCCATGTTGCAGCCAGAACGGCTCTAATGGTAAGAGGCAGGTGCTAAATTGCTAATGCATTTAGTGCTGTCAAATATGATTTCCCTTTTCTTCCTTACCTCTTCCTTTCCCTTATCGTATGTATTTCTTCTATTTCCTTTTTCCTTCCTCTCCCCGATTGCAGGAGGGCGCAAGCCTAGAATATTGATGATATTCCGGGTTTGACAGTTGCGTATACACAACAAGATGAAGTGATCATTATTACTTTGGTTTAAAAGTTACATTTATTGGATTTTGTGAATAGAAAAGAAAAGAAACACCAAAGTGTTGAATGTATATAGGAGATACTGTGTAATAGAATATATTAAACTAGCACCATGTATACATGCATTTTGTCTAAGAAAACACTTGAGTCATGGTGTGCAGATCCCCCACTGTGTTCCCCTATGGTTTTTGATTTGGTGTGATGTATGATGTGAAAGTGGTATGGTGGATGAATGTTGTGTGATATGAGGGAATGAAGTATGATTCTGCTATTTTAGTGAATCTATGTCAGGTGAATGTTGATTATGGTAGGAGTAGCCATGTGAGTGAAATATAAGCAATATTTTGAAGAAAGTAGTGTGTCTAATTATGTTCCTGTATGAAAAGGAAAAAAATATTTTGAATATGAAGATAATGTGGCTTGCTAAAAATATTAAAAAAAGGAAATTAAATGTATTGTGCGTACTTATATTGAAGATATGGCTCAACACATATATATTGAAAAGTATTAAAGTCATGACTAGTGCAACCTGTAAATCTATAGGGTAGGCGGTCATTGTTCTTATGTTTGATTTAGTCTCCACTGCATCTGCCCCCCTTATACATAACATTCAGGGGCCCTCTGTTTCTTTTCTTAAATGCTATAACGAGAACACCTACACCTAATGACAAAGAAAAACTAATGTCATTCCTTGGTTTATGTGATTACTATGGAAGATTTGGGAAGAATTTTGCTACTGTCATTGAACCTTTAAAAAAATTGTTACGTAAAGGTTGTGAGTTTAAGTGGGAAACAGAACAGCAGAATGCATGTGAATTGGTTAAATCACAGATTGTTAACCCACCTGCACTTCAACTGTTTACTAATGGGAGAAAATGTATTATGCATATGGGTTGGGTTCTGTACTATCACAAAGGTCTGGTGGTGTTGAATGGATGGTTGCCTATGCTTCAACAACACTAAGGGAATCAGAGTGCAAATATTCTCTGGCTGATCAGGAACTTTTAGCTTGTGTGTGGGTCACAAACCACTTTAGGGATTTTGTCCGGAACAATTGTCTCACAATTCAAACTGACCATTAGCTCCTCATACCTATTCTGATGCCAGGTGGGGGATGAAATTCTATGGAACGTATTGCAAAATTATATTAAAAGATACAAGAATATACATTTGATGTCTGTTTTGTTCCTGGCTGCAAAAAGCAAACAGCAGATTGTTTATCTAGATTGACTTGTGAAGATGAGGGGATGGAAGTTTGTGATAAGGATTTTGATGTAGTTGCGAGAGCTGATGATGTGTGTGTAAAGGATGAAGGTGTGAATGATGAAGCTTTATGGACTACTGAATATGGTAATGATGTGGAATTTAATCTGGTCAAGAAATATTTGGTGGATTGATGGACTAAATGTAAAAGTCTTGTTGGTTCCCTTCACTCTTTTGCACAAGTGCCAAGTGAATTGGCAACAAATGAGGATATTTTAAATCCTTAATGACAAGTGTGTTCCTTCAGTGGGTCTGAGCATCCACCTTCTGAAGTTGAGCAACAAAGGGCATATGGGGATGTTGACATTGAAGAATCAAATTCATAGCTATTACCGGTGGCCTCGGATGGATGCCAAAGCTGATCGTCTAGTGCAACTGTCTGAGGTCTGTATGTCAGCTTACAAAAATAGTAAGCCCAGGTACCGCCCATGTAAATGACGCAATGCCCAGAGTTTGATTGGCAAAACGTGGGTCTAGATATAATTGGTCCCTTCAGAAATCTGCCAGGAAATCTGAGGTTGTCCATGGTATTCATTAATTACCATTCCAAATGGCCTGAGGTAAAGTTTGTTGAGAATGTAACAACTGGTGCAGTACCTGAGTTTCTCGTGGATGTGTTTAGTGGGGAAGGCTTCCCTGAAAGTAAGGTTACAGACAATGGTTTGCAGTTCACTTCAAGTGACAAGACACAGTTTTTTGTGTGCACATAATGTAAAGCATATTAAGACAGCACTATATGATTCTCAATGTAATGGCCTGGTAGAGCATTTTAATAAATATTTGAAGGAAAGTCTTCACCTGGCCATAGTTGGAAGTATTTCTTTTGCTCTACCCATTTGTGATAGATTACAGACATATAGAATCACTACACACTCTGTCACTGAAGTTTCACCCCTTGTGTTGATGAAAAGGAGATAACCTACCTCTTCAATGGTGGTTCAAGTGCAAAGTTTCACAAAACAGTGTTGTGCGTGATTAAGATTTAAATGTAATCAAGACAAAGGTCCTTAATAAGCAATGTAAATAAAAAAATTATGATATGTCACACAAGGTTTCTCTGTGTTTCATTTCTGTGGGTGACTGAGTCAGACTAAGGCCGGGCAGACATATGGGCAAGGGTGGAAGCAAATTCTCTAAGCCCTTCAAGGTGGTGAAAATCAACAACAGGCTTTATAGGTGGCTGTCTTTCTCGGTTGTCTCAGTCGGGCTGGTCTTTTTCTGCAGTGCTGCCCACTGAGGGTTCAGATGCCACGAGGAGAATGTCTGAGTCAATTATGAAAACAAGCCCTGGACTGATGACTATAATATCCATAGCAATCACAGTCACCTGTCCTCGGCCTTAGGCCCAGCTCTCTGACAAACTGCCTAGGGGACGTGGAAACTGCAGACCTCACACTGCTTATAATGACCTCCTGACCGAGCACAGAGCACCTCAAGCAATGCACAGAGCATCTATTGTAATGCATGACCTAACATTTCAATACATGGAAAGTCTTTGTTTCTCAGTGTGCAGTCTTATGTTTGTGTGTCCACACAGTGGTATGTGAATTCTAAGTTTTGGTGATTGGATCTATTGGCTTATAATTTCTCCTTTCTAAAGTAGAAGGGGGTTGCAATTGGTTGCAGTTGTAGTCATGGGGCCTGATTCACAAAGGTATCATACACTTTTGAGTAAGTTTACTACTTTTAAGTATTCACAACTGCACTTTTGCAATAACTTACACTTTTGGCCAAACAGTGGTAATGCAACACCCTCCGACAATCAATAATGGAAGTAGGGAATTAAAATAAATCCCCACAGGAAATAATGTTAAATTAAATTAAACTATTTAACATAGTTAAACATACAATTAAATATAAACTTATTTAAAGCATAAAGCAATAGTTCATATTTATTATTAATTATGAAATATTTAATACGTATTATTAGTTCATATGTGTTGTCAGACCTTACATCCTTGGTGTGGTATCTCCTAAAACATTTTGTCTTCGCGCTCTTACTTTTCTGAACTCGGTTTTGTTGGTATTAGGCCTCTGTGCAGTCTAAGTAGTGCGTGTGCTCTCTCTTTTAAACATGGTAAAATTGGCCAACACAAAATTGGCACATTTGATTCACTTATAAGTCCATAGTAAATGGTACCATTGTACCCAGGGCCTGCAAATTAAATGCTACTAGTAAGCAGCAGCAATCCTGCCACCCACTAAAGTAGTACTTTAAAACCTGTATTAGGCCTGTACTGCAGCCTGTAGTGCAGTTTCACACTGCCATTTCGGCCTGCCAAAATAAACCTCCTTGCCAGGCCTAAATGTTACTTCTGAATGTTCATAAGTCACTATTGTGAGACCTATCTCTCCCATAGACTAACATTGGGTTAGGGTAATACCGTATTACCTTAAATAAGCTGCTGCTGCTAACCAGATTAGGAGCAGATAGAGAAATGTTGTTTACACTCAAATTAGTTGTAATTTAAAATCCTCTTTGATGGTAAAGTTGTATTTTAAGTTACAATTTTAAAATGCCACTTTTTGAAACCTGGCATTTTACTGCCCAGACCTACTGTACCTTCCTGTCAGAGTTTGAGGTCACATGCCTGTGAATGGCTCTGCTGTTGTGGGTTGTGTCTTGCTTGCCAGCAATATTCTTCAAAGGGCCCTACCTGCAGCACACAAAACGGAACCTGACAACAAACCTTCCCTGCCGTTTGTCACCATACACAGTTTGATGCCAGGACCAGGGGATGGGAAAGAACTGATCAGAACCATATTTGGGGGAAGGTGAGGGAATTCCCCCACACAAAAGTGTACACCAGTTATAAAAGTGGGGTCTTCAGACCCATTCATCAGAACTCTTCTGGACCTGTGGAAGATTCAGAAGAAGGTTTGCTGCCCATTGCAATACCCTGCTGAACGAAGCACCGCCTTACTGTCTTAAGAAGTAAGATTTGATCTGCTTGTCTTGATACCAGACTACCCAGAGTGACTTCAAGGGTCAGTAGTCTGACCTCCTGTGTGAGCTAAACGGGCACAACAAGCTTCCAGAGGCCTCCCTACAACTGCCCAGCAGACCAACACAAACTGGGCCTGCCTGAACCCAGCTAACGGCCTCTGCTGGACTGAGTCGTGATCCCCAAGAGGTGCCCTTCAGGCCCTGGACCCTTGGCTGGCATTAGTGAGAACTCCTCCTCATGAAAAGATGAAGTTTGGGCTCGTTGTGATCACCTAGTGACCTCTTTGCACCTAGAATCAATTTCAACGACCCCCAACATGAATCTCCAGCAGGACATGCTCTTTGTGTCGACAGTGACCATCCACGAAAAATGCACTTTGTGCTGATAGTGACTGTCTGCAACTATCAACCTCTGTGAGGCTCCAGCAATGACTAGCTCTGCACGCTATAGCGATGACCATCCACAATGCTTTACCTGGTCCATGTGCTGACAACTTCCACCTCGGAGCCCCCTCCAACATGAACAGAACTCCTCATGCCGTACTTGAGGAGGTACCTCTTCAGCAGGATTAACCTTGTTTCTGTATCCAACTCGTGCTACATTATGGTCGGCCTAAACTTGTTGCTTTTTCACAGTCTACAGCGATCCGAAACCCATGAGTGTCACTTTTTGCTTCTTGGTGCTATTTTTACCTAAAACTTTAAAAACATGTAGTATCTCTGGTCTTACTGATTGCATTTCTGTCTTTCGGATGTCATTTTATTTATTAAAATTATTCTAAATTGATGTGGGATTTTTCTTGTGTTGTGTTTTCACTTTATTACTGTTTGAGTGCTGCATAAATACTTTAGACATTGCCTCTAACTTAAGCCTGAATGTTTTTGTGCTGAGCTACCAGACGGTTAAGCGCAGGCTAATTTAACAACTTTTGTGGTTCACTGTGACAGGGATTGTGTTTATTATTTGAGTGGGGGTCCACCCCTATCAACTAATGCCTAATTTCCTACATTTATTATTTAATTATAAAATATTTAAAAACCTGTAGGTTACTGAGTAACTGAGATTTGGCTGACCCTTTTTATGTGTTTCCTGCAGCTGTTATTAATAATCAAGCAATGGCACATTTTCCAGCCCATCAAAACTGCAAGGAGGATGAAGTAATATGTTTTGGGAAGGTGAACACATGGAAATAATTGGGATAAATAATAGACTGACCATTCTGCAGTCTATCAAGGGCAGGTGGGAAGCTGTGAATGTTAAGCCACTTCTAAGAAGGCAGGCACCATTCACATGACAGTGAGTTGAGAAATTTGATATATGAAAATAACACACAACATGCCATGTTTCTGTTATAACTTGGTACCCATGTGTGGGTAATCCTTCTTTATCAATGGGTCAATTCAAAAGTTCTTCTCATTGAAATGGGTCACGCTAGTTCAGCCATTGGCTCTCCGGCTCCGTGATTTGATCATTTTGATCACCCAAGGGTAGGTCGCTCCCCCTGCCGCTGCAGCTCCTCCAAGTTCCCGAGTTCCTGTGTTCCTGAGACCCACCTAACTGTAAGTACCCCCCTCCTCCCAGCCCCTCGCCCTGCCCCGCGCCACTCACCTTCTCTCCTGCTCCTGCTTCTTTTCCTCCTCTCTGTCTCTTCCTCCTCGCTCCCCCTCTGCAATCTTCTTCTGTGTTCTTCTGTTCTTCTCTTCTGTTCTTTTGTTCTTCCCTTCTGTTCTTCTGTGTCCTTCCGGTCTTCTGTGTTCTTCTTCTCTGTTCTTCTCGGTGCTTCTGTGTTCTTCTTCTCGGTTCTTCTGTGTTCTTCTCTGTTCTTCTCTGTTCTTCTCTGTTCTTCTGCTCTTCCGATCTTCTGTGCTTCTGTCTTCTGTTCTTCTGTTCTTCTGTCTTCTGCTCTTCCGGTCTTCTGTTCTTCTGTTCTTCTGTCTTACGCTCTTCCGGTCTTTCTGTCTTCTGTTCTTCTGTCTTCTGTTCTCCTATCTTCGGCTCTTCTACCTCCTCCGTCTTCTTCCCCCGAGCCTGCCCTCCTGCTCCTTCCTCATCCCCCTCCCTCACTCGCCTCCCCCTCTCTCACCCCTAGCTAACCCGTTCGCTATCTACCTCCCTCACTCCTCCTATCTTCCTATCTCTCTAGCTCCCTATCTCACTATCTAACTCCCCCACTCTCCACCTCCTCCTACCTATCTATCTGTCTATCTATCTATTTCCCTATCTATCGACTTCTCTATCTATTTTCTCTATCTATTTCTCTATCTCTCCCCCCCTCCCGCCACCCCCTCTACTACCTATCTCCCTATCCTCTCACTCTACCTCTCTCCCTCACCCACCTCTACAACCCCCCCTCCCCTATCTTCACAACCCTACTCCTATCTCTCTCCCTAATCTCCAAACCTCCTAACACTCACCCTCCTCCACCCTAAACCCCCTCCCCCAGCTCCTCTCACTCTACCTGTCCCCCCCCCTCCCTCGCGCTTTCCCGCCGCGACCTCCTGCACGCCCCCGCCCCCAGCTCCCATTCGCCCCCAGCTGACCCCTCCCCCCCCCCTCCTACCTCTTATGGCGGCCGCTGCGCGACAGTGGTAGCGACCCTTGACCCAAGGGTAGGTCGCTCCCCCTGCCGCTGCAGCTCCTCCAAGTTCCCGAGTTCCTGTGTTCCTGAGACCCACCTAACTGTAAGTACCCCCCTCCTCCCAGCCCCTCGCCCTGCCCCGCGCCACTCACCTTCTCTCCTCCTCCTGCTTCTTTTCCTCCTCTCTGTCTCTTCCTCCTCGCTCCCCCTCTGCAATCTTCTTCTGTGTTCTTCTGTTCTTCTCTTCTGTTCTTCTGTTCTTCCCTTCTGTTCTTCTGTGTCCTTCCGGTCTTCTGTGTTCTTCTTCTCTGTTCTTCTCGGTGCTTCTGTGTTCTTCTTCTCGGTTCTTCTGTGTTCTTCTGTGTTCTTCTCTGTTCTTCTCTGTTCTTCTCTGTTCTTCTGCTCTTCCGATCTTCTGTGCTTCTGTCTTCTGTTCTTCTGTTCTTCTGTTCTTCTGTCTTCTGCTCTTCCGGTCTTCTGTTCTTCTGTTCTTCTGTCTTCCGCTCTTCCGGTCTTTCTGTCTTCTGTTCTTCTGTCTTCTGTTCTCCTGTCTTCCGCTCTTCTACCTCCTCCGTCTTCTTCCCCCGAGCCTGCCCTCCTGCTCCTTCCTCATCCCCCTCCCTCACTCGCCTCCCCCTCTCTCACCCCTAGCTAACCCGTTCGCTATCTACCTCCCTCACTCCTCCTATCTTCCTATCTCTCTAGCTCCCTATCTCACTATCTAACTCCCCCACTCTCCACCTCCTCCTACCTACCTATCTGTCTATCTATCTATTTCCCTATCTATCGACTTCTCTATCTATTTTCTCTATCTATTTCTCTATCTCTCCCCCCCTCCCGCCACCCCCTCTACTACCTATCTCCCTATCCTCTCACTCTACCTCTCTCCCTCACCCACCTCTACAACCCCCCCTCCCCTATCTTCACAACCCTACTCCTATCTCTCTCCCTAATCTCCAAACCTCCTAACACTCACCCTCCTCCACCCTAAACCCCCTCCCCCAGCTCCTCTCACTCTACCTGTCCCCCCCCTCCCTCGCGCTTTCCCGCCGCGACCTCCTGCACGCCCCCACCCCCCAGCTCCCATTCGCCCCCAGCTGACCCCTCCCCCCCCCTCCTACCTCTTATGGCGGCCGCTGCGCGACAGTGGTAGCGACCCTTGACCCAGAGGCAAGCCCGTCTGCGCCCGTACGCGCCTGGCCCGCGCCCAGCGCCACGACCCCTGGTCCCCAGCTCCCCCAAGCCCCGCTGATCCGCTACAACCCCACCACCCTCCACGCCCTCAACCCAGGGCGCTCCAAAACCTGCTTCCTAGCTCACCCCAAACGCACCCATGGACCCTTCGCCTGCAACTCCTGCAAACGCATCTTCCACCACGCAACTACCACGACCACAAGCCCACGCGCCATCAACCACCTCAAGTGCATCCTGATCAACGCTCGTTCCGTCCACAAGCACGCCGTTGAACTTTGGGACCTCCTGGACTCCACAGCCCCGGACGTCGCCTTCATCACGGAGACATGGATGAACGCCTCCTCTGCTCCAGACATCGCTACCCGCCATCCCCGAAGGCTACAAGATCTCCAGAAAAGACCGCACCAACCAAGTAGGAGGAGGTGTCGCCATCATCTTCAAAGACTCCATCAGCGTCACCACCTCCACCGAAGACCCCCCCCTCGCCGCTGAACACCTGCATTTTCAGATTCGCACCGACCCAAGGACCACCCTCAGAGGATCCCTCGTCTACCGTCCTCCCGGACCTCGTGCCTCTTTCAGCGACGCCATCGCCGACTTCATCTCCCCGCACGCCCTCGCCTCACCGGACTACATCCTCCTAGGCGACCTCAACTTCCATCTGGAACAAAACAACGACCCCAACACCACCACCCTGCTCGACAACCTCGCCAACCTCGGCCTCAAACAACTGGTGAACACCGCCACCCACATCGCCGGACACACGCTCGACCCTATCTTCTCCGCCAGCAAACACGTCTTCTTCAGCCACACCTCTGCTCTACACTGGACCGACCACAGCTGCGTCCACTTCACATTCCGACGCGAGACCTCCCACCTCCGCACTCAACCCATCCCTCATCGACAGTGGAACAAGATCCCTGAAGAGCAACTCTTCTCCGCTCTCGCCGCCAACCAACCCACCCTCACCACCGACCCTAACGACGCAGCTCTCAACCTCACAAACTGGATCTCCAACTGCGCTGACAACCTTGCTCCCCTCAAACGCACGCATCGACAGACCAACACCAAAAAACCTCTCTGGTTCTCTGACACCCTCAAAGAATCAAAGAAAACTTGTTGTGCCCTTGAGAAGGCCTGGCGCAAGGACCACACCGCTGACAACATGACCGCCCTCAAGAACGCTACACGCGAACACCACCACCTGATCCGCACTGCCAAAAGGAACTTTTTCACCGACAGACTAGACAAAAACAGCCACAACAGCAGAGAACTCTTCAGCATCGTCAAAGAGTTCTCCAACCCCAGCGCCAGCGCCAACGCCGTCACGCCCTCACAGGATTTGTGCGAATCCCTCGCCACTTTCTTCCATCGCAAGATCAGCGACCTCCACGACAGCTTCGGACACCAGACCCAACCATACACCACTGAACCCGCTTCCCCGGACATCACCCTCAACAACTGGACCCACATCAACACGGAAGAAACCAAATCCATCATGAACTCTATCCACTCCGGCGCCCCTTCGGACCCCTGCCCGCACTTCATCTTTAACAAAGCCGACGACATCATCGCCCCGCACCTCCAGACCGTCATCAACTCTTCTTTTTCTTCTGCTACCTTCCCCGAATGCTGGAAGCACGCTGAAGTCAACGCCCTACTAAAGAAACCTACGGCTGACCCAAGCGACCTGAAAAACTTCCGCCCCATCTCTCTTCTACCTTTCCCAGCCAAGGTAATAGAAAAGACCGTCAACAAACAGCTGACCACCTTCCTGGAAGACAACAACCTGCTCGACCCTTCACAAACCGGATTCCGAACCAACCACAGCACGGAAACCGCCCTCATCTCAGTCACAGACGACATCAGAACCCTGCTGGACAACGGTGAAACAGTCGCCCTCATTCTCCTCGACCTCTCAGCTGCCTTTGACACCGTCTGTCACCGCACCCTAATCACCCGCCTACGCTCCACCGGGATCCAAGGCCAGGCCCTGGACTGGATCGCCTCCTTCCTCGCTAACCGCTCCCAAAGAGTTTACCTCCCTCCGTTTCGCTCAGAACCCACCAAGATCATCTGCGGCGTACCTCAAGGCTCATCGCTCAGCCCGACACTCTTCAATGTCTACATGAGCCCCCTCGCCGACATCGTACGCAAGCACGACATCGTCATCACCTCCTACGCCGACGACACCCAACTTGTACTCTCCCTCACCAAGGACCCCGCCAGCGCCAAGACCAACCTACAAGAGGGTATGAAGGACGTCGCAGATTGGATGAGGCTCAGCCGCCTAAAGCTGAACTCTGAAAAAACGGAAGTCCTCATCCTCGGCAACACCCCGTCCGCCTGGGACGACTCCTGGTGGCCCACGGCCCTCGGCACCGCACCGACCCCCGCAGACCACGCCCGCAACCTCGGCTTCATCTTGGACCCTCTTCTCACCATGACCAAGCAAGTCTACGCCGTGTCCTCCGCCTGCTTCCTCACTCTCCGCATGCTCCGCAAGATCTTCCGCTGGATCCCCGCCGACACCAGAAAAACCGTGACCCACGCCCTTGTCACGAGTCGCCTGGACTACGGCAACACCCTCTACGCCGGGACCACCGCCAAACTCCAAAACCGCCTGCAACGCATCCAAAACGCCTCGGCCCGCCTCATCCTCGACGTACCCCGCAACAGCCACATCTCCGCACACCTGAGACACCTGCATTGGCTCCCAGTCAGCAAAAGGATCACCTTCCGTCTTCTCACCCACGCACACAAAGCCCTCCACAACAAGGGACCGGAATACCTCAACAGACGCCTCAGCTTCTACGTCCCCACCCGCCCCCTCCGCTCCGCTGGCCTCGCACTTGCTGCCGTCCCTCGCACCCGCCGCTCCACGGCGGGTGGGAGATCCTTCTCCTTCCTGGCGGCCAAGACCTGGAACTCCCTCCCCACCAGCCTCAGGACCACCCAGGACCACTCCGCTTTCCGGAGACTCCTAAAGACTTGGCTGTTCGAGCAGCGATAACCCCCCCTTTCCCCCCTAGCGCCTTGAGACCCGCACGGGTGAGTAGCACGCTTTATAAATGTTAATGATTTGATTTGATTTGATTTGATTTTCCCTGATCACTTGTGCCCATCTGCCTAAAAAGAAATATTCCAGTACTATGGCTTGTGGTGGGCCATTTGTAACATTATTTTACAATTGCACTGTATTCGTGTCCTTATTCCCTTTTTCTCTTTGTGCTTGTAGGTACTTCTTTTCAGGCTGCACTTTAACTGCCATGAGCCCTTCTGGTGGTCAGAATCCCTGTCTGGCTGCCGCTTCTTCATCCAAGAGTCAGTTCAAAAGTTATTATATAATTTCACTGCATTCCTTCCCTTATTCTTTTGTTACCTTTGTGCCTTCTTCCCTTCTCCATATGATCTGTGCTCTTTAGATGGTTAGGCTGTACTTTCTAACAGCCAGTTGACAGGTCAATGGCATGAATGGTGCTGTGGGTACTTGAATAAAAATTATTCAATACTTACTTGTTTTTGTGCTTGTTAAACATAGCAACGAGAATGGTTTTCTATGAGTTCCATTTGCAGCACCAAATCACAGTGTGTGCTTGCTGCCTTTTGCCTTGCTCGATTTATGGGCCAAATTTAAGAAACCTCTAGCGCCACCTTGCTCAACATTAGTGTTATTTTTTTATGCTAATGTGGTGTTATGTTGGCAAAAACGCTGTGCCATATTTACAAAGTGATGCAATGCAGGCATTGCACCACTTTGTAAACCCTGCAACATGCGTAATGTATGCAAGGGGGGCGGTCCGGTATTAGGAGTCCCAGAAAAAAGGTGCAGTGAAATCTATGAGATTCCTCTGTGCCATTTTTAGCTTCATTTTTAACCCTTGCCTAAAGCAGGCGTTAAAATGATGCTACCATTTTTTTCAATGGGCCTCCTTTCACTTTGGTGCTAATCCTGCAAAGCGTCAAACTAGTGTCAACATTTGTGAAGCTAGTTCCCTAACGTGCGCCATAGTGCGTGGTATCATGAATACTGTGCAAACATGGTGGCGTTGGGGGGGCGCAATGGGGCACAAGAAAAGTGGCACATCATGACATGATGCGCCACTTTTCATAAATATGGCCCTATGTCTTCTTGGTGCTGTCCCTTCATTTCTCTCTTGCCAAGGGCTGATCTATGCATAATGTCAAGCGTGTGGAAACTGTTTTTCCCATCAGTCTTCTAGGTAGCTGCCTTGCCACCTGAGATGTTACATAGCAGGTAGAGTGTATGCTCTTTCCTCAGGAGAATTTTCTTTGTGGAGAAGCAATCATTTTCTAGTGCACACTCTTTCCTATTTAACTACCTCTACTGTGTCCCACAACTGCAATATACACACACATGATTTTACTTACAATTCCCAACAAATGCTGTGCATCAGTATTACTACGGCGAGACACACACAAAGTATTATTTATTTCAGCTAATTTGGGCATCACACCTGCATTTCACTTGTGAATTTCCATCCACAGATCTTTTTGGTACTGTGTCAACCACTTCATTTGCGATGCACAAGCAGTATATAATCTATAGCCTTGAAATTGAAAGGACACCTGGAAAGATTGTTTGCCTTCCTCTGTACATGCATCTTCAACATTTTGGTGTTATTTCAAGTATTACTGTAAACCAGGGGTGGGTCCTCCATATGAGCTTGCCCCCTGCCAGCAGCCGCAGCAGCAGCTGCAAACCTTTTCCACAAAAACAATAATAAACTTTGTCCGTTATCATTTTTGGGGAAAAGGGGCGGGCCACAGGGGTGATGAGCAATGAGGGGGAATGCTCAGCACTCCCCCACAGAGCGCATGTATTTTCGGCCGGCTGTCTCGGGACGGCCATACACACATGCTCACAGGCCTCTCTCCAGCCCAGCAACACAGTTGAGGAGAGAGCCTGCACAGACTCCCAATCTGCCTGGGAGCGCCCTGGCTAGGCGCTCCCAGCCAGTCTTAACGCTGCTCTGAGCAGCGTCAGGATTGGCACGGGGCAGGGTGGGAGCCTGTGCCTGCAGGCTGTCAGCAGAGAAGAGGAGAGGGTCGTGAAGGCGGCGGCACAGGTAAGTGTTTTAAAAAAAATATTTTTGATTTAATCCTCCACTCTCCCTGTAAACCCCACTTCTTCTCCCTGCGTGCCACCCCTTCAGCGTCACACGAGCCGCGACTGCTGTATACACCTTTTCCTGGTGCAATTCATGCATTATGTGCATAGTGAGCACATCTTGTTTAAGCTTCTCATTGTTGGAGCACCTCATATCTCTTGTCAGCCAAGTACACGCTCAGAAGTATGGGTCAGATGTACAAAGGCTTCAATTCGGTGTGCACAACTGAAAACTAAAAAAAAAAGCCCTTTGCAATGTTCTAAACCCACTTTAGTAGTCAGTAACTTTTTACCACCTCCTAGAAACACAGAACTAATTGCTATTTGGATGGGGCATGTTGTAGGAATCACTTCCAAACAGCGATTCCTGTCCTTAGGTATCAGTGGTCTAGTACAAAAATAGTGCTCCTAAAACATTGAAATGTTACCACACCCTAGGTTTGTGACCTCTTCCTCGTAGTGAATGCTAAAAAACAATTGTTTGAGAGAAGGCATTGCGGACAGGACCACTGCAATATTTAAAACAAAGGAAACTTTTCTTTTTAAACGATTTCGTTTGAGGAAGTTTTTTGCATTTAAAAGAAAGTTCACTTTTTTTAAATGGGATTACCACCAAGGTGATCTTTTGAACACAGCAGACCACCATCCCTGTGGTGGCATTCAATAGTAGTGAGTCACAAAGTGTGACCCATCTCATTAATATTTACGAGGTAGGTCAGATTCTGACCCACTACAATTTTGATTTTTAAGGTCTGACTTATTAGTAGATATGTCGGTTCTTAAAAATCTTTACTGGCCGTAAAAATATGGGTTGAAGTTGCAACTGGTAATTTTCAACCAGATATTAATACATCTGGCCCTAAGTGTGTTTTTCAGAAATTCTGAAAAGTGCATGGAATGAGAGTATTCAATTGTAGTTCCAATTCCATTCATTTAATATTTGTTTCTACTCTTGTTACCTATGTTTCCTTTGTTTTGAAATTTTTATTCTTTTATTGCCATACTATAATACAATTTGACCTTCCGCCAAAGGTTTTGCCAATGGATAGAATTTATTGTTAGGAGACAGTGTATTTTATTGCATTGTCTCTGTTCAGAAAGGGGGCAAGCGATACTAGAACACTCCCTAGAGCAGCCCTGCTCAAGAACGGGGAACCGTGAGTGGCTTTGATGACGCATAAAGAGGCTAGTGCAAAGATTATAGCCATCAGTTAGAATGACCATAGAGAGATACAATTTAACACTTATAAGCAAAAACCTAATGAAGCTTTTGATGAGTACAGAGGTATAGATAATTCCTGCAACTTTGGGATGTCAATGTATGAAATGATAAGAGACCAACTCATGGTACACAGTAATTCAAGGAACATTCCAGGAACCTTAGGGTTTTATGTGAACCAAAGGTAGAAGAAGTGACCACCATATCTAAGGCCATTTAGCAAGCTGTATCATGGGTTAAAAAAATCAATGAAGACAGACAGACAGGAAACAGAAGTGTGTACAGTCAGTGATAAAAGATGGTGAGAAGAAATATGATGATAGAGCATTTTGTTTTAGTTGTGGTAACGTTTTGCATGTTGCCTCCTTTAAGAGTGTTCTGATCCTGTGGTAGAAGAGGACACTTGTCTAAGGTTTGCAGGGATAAGGGAACATCAGTAAAAGGCAAAGTAGCCCTAGTCAGTCAATGTGAAAGTCAAGAAGAAGGGCATTGTCGAACTAGAGGTGGTGCTTGCAGTGGGTAGAGAAATATTTCCACAGATGACGAAAACATAGGGCCACCCATGTGTGTCATATACAAAGGAAGAATGGACGTGGAGGTCATGGTCAGCTCTACTTCCCTATTTTCCATTATCACCGAGAACTATTTTGAATGGAAGATTAAGCATTGGGGACTATCAATCTTCAAATATGAGAGCTGTGTTGTGTGTTTTCTTGGTTTCAGAACAGAGTTCCTGTGATGTTTGCTGGGATGTAAGCTTCAAGGATCACAGTGCCTGGTTTAAGATACAGATTGCTTTTAAAGGAGTGTGTGTTCTAGTTTGGAGAGACCAACATAGATTTGGGATTTTACTCAACCCTTGTTCTCCTGATCATGTAGAATCATATCAAGTCCCAGCTTGTATTATCAGAGAGAAATTCCTGGAGGTGTTTTCAGGATTGTTAGGTAAGCTTAAAGTGTACCAACACAAGATTATCCTTAAGAGTTACACTGTTCCTGTCACACAGAAGCTTTGGGGGGGAAGTTCCTAAAAGTGTGAGAAACAAAATACAGAACTGTAAGTAAGTACCTCTTTTTCTATGTTCACCCCCATATTTTTGGACTGATGCTGTTGGTTTTTCAACTCTGAGAGTGCACTGAGGCCTGCTAACCAGACCTCAGTGCCCCACAATAATTGAATGTCGAATTAGATACACTCAATTTGCAAGGCCTGACTTACTGATAAGTCCCTAGTATAGGGTACCCTGGGCATTTAAGACAGAGAGTCGACTATGGGCTGGAGCACTGTTTGTGCCACACTTCATGTGACAATGCACAAAATGGCTCCCAGCCTGCCACTGCAGACTAGAAGGGCAGTGCTTGCACCACCAGTTAGACTTTGCCAATTAAACCTATGACAAAGCCACCCTTTCCCTTAACATTATATGTTAGTCTCCCCTAAGGAAGGCCTATTGAGTCCTATGGCAGGAAGCAATATTTTGATAAATTAAACATATGTTTTCCGATATGTCTTAGAAGCAACACTTCCAACTTGTCATTTTGCTGCGCGTAAAGTTGGTAGCCCCATATGCTAGCAACCGAGTTACCTTGTGGCATTCCCACCTGGCTAACTTTTGACTGGGACTACTGAGCAGGGTTCTGTGAGGTATCAAATTAATTGTGGCAATAAATGCGACCTGATGCCCAGGTGGAAATTAATGTCACTATTAATGGTGGGCAGCTTTTAGAAAGCTTCCCCTTTGTACTCTGCTTGTCCAGCAGCCCCCTAAAAGCATACACACTGAGACAGGGTTCTGACCACCCAGGGAGGTGTGTGCATGACTCCCAGGCTGGGGAACAAACAGTAGTGCAGCAGCAACGAGATGCCAACTCCTCTGCCCAGATGGTCACTCAGGGGGTTATCCCAGAGGCATGCTTCAAAGGAAAAGCCGCCTTTGATAAGCCGCTTGGCACAGCACCCCAGAGCAGGATGCCTTTTGTTCCTGTAGACAGCATGGAAACAGGGCCAGAGAGGGGAAATTCACCCTTAAACTGGTTTTGCCATGGGCATGTTGTCTTCAGGTAGCCACTCCTCTGGGGTGGGCTAGCTTGCCCCTCACGACCAGGGAAGGGTTGTGCCTTCTTGAAAGGGGCAAGATGTGACATTCTGGGATAGTCAGATGACACACATCACAGGAACTTTGTCACTAGGTAGAAGGGTACCCGGTAGCACATTGGCTAATGACTGTGTGGTCCCCTCAGGGCAATTTCCTGGGATAAATATGGCACCCCTGGCATGTTTACCTCAGTACTCGCTGTACTTGGTAAGGGGATGAGAAGAAGAGCATTTTGCACCCATTGGAAGCGCACAAATACAGGCTGCGACATTGGAGTGACTGCACCTACTACAATTTGGGATAGCAGAGTTTGGACCCTGTTCTGCATGCCTGGCTTGGGGGGAAAGTTGATTCCCAGACTCAGTCCGAAGCACCAAAGTTTGTTTGGCTGCCCCTCGCATCCCCCAGAATGGCACTGGGGACATTAAAGCTGGAAGAGCCCAAATCGCATCTCTGGTAGCCACTGCAGAGGTTTTGCCGCTACCGGATGCCGGGCACCCCAAAGAACAATTTAGAGATAGCCAAAAAGGTGTACCCATATCTGCTGGACTTTTGAGTGTTGGTCATGACCGGATTTGTCACCCAAGGCGGACACCAGCCTCCACCAAATTTTTGCATTGTGACTGCTGTGTTGCAAAAGTGCAAGGTCTGCATCAACAGCCATTGGATCCCTGCAAAGAGGACTTTATAGGACCCTGAGATCAGTGGACAGCGTTGCTCCCACTTATCTGTGGACCAAGAACTCGAATGGACTTTACCCTCAGCATTCCTCAGCATCAGGCCCACTCCATTGTCGTCTAGGGTTTGGCACCCATATCCTAGCTTAGTTTCACGGTTTGTGCATGTTACATTATTACACATTTTATTCATATTCATATTTTAATAAGCTTGCTTTTAGTAAATTGTTTCATATATTTTAATCAGCTACCTCTTTCTAGGAAGACAGAGTTCACGCTACACATTTTTATCAGTCATTGTACAACACGTAATATGTACCTTGTCCAAGGCTGCCATGTACAGTACATGAAATGATTACTTGTATTACCAGCCCAGGAGCCAGTTCTATCCTCTAGACACTACAGTACATCAGGACTGTTTTCTGAACTCTGCACGGGTTATTATATAAACAACACACAGGCCCAAGGAGGGTAGATGGCATTTCGGTCATGACCATCCTAGGACACGTACCACACAACAGCTTGAATTGCTGATCCTGGTGCTGATTCTTCAGCTGCCCCAGAGGATTGCCATCCAAACACCAGGCAGACCCCTGCTATTCATGAATGGGGCTGGGGCTACTCCCTTTGATCTGGTCAGGCAGAAGGGTTACAACCACTATGCTCTCACATTTAGACATAGGGTTTTGGTAGGAATCTCTAGGCTTTCTAGAATTGCACAAAATGGTGGGGATGTTTATCTCCTTCATTCTCACTGTAATGATGATTACTATGCTCTGTTTCATCTGCCTTATAATCACAGCACATACTTTTTACACTAGGATGCATTTGCTTCAATAAATACATTGAAATCTAGTTTGCATCTTGCGTCTTGCCTTGGCCTGCATGAGTCACTGAGTAACCGAGTGAAAGGGGCATGATCTGTTTCCACGACTTCCTTGAGGAGTCAGAGTATCAGGTTCAGGTTGCCACAAATCACTTTTTGGTTTGGTAGGTTTGGGTGAGGCACTGCGAGCTAGCCAGGAGGTAGACTGACAACTGCCAAATAACGTGGGTTGCCCTTAGTCTCCCATGCTTGGTGGTGCTGCAGTCCTAAACAAGTCTTATTACCAGAATTGGAACCGCATGACAGTAACTGTCCAAAGTGTCCATTCTGGCCCCCTAGATCTCTGTGATGCTGACCTTGGTCACCCAACTTGGGCCGGAGTTGTCAAACTAACTGTTTCAATCTTTCCAAAAGTTTCCAAACTTTTTGTTGGCCTATGCTTGTTTGCAGTTGATTTAAGTTATTTCTTGCTTCTAAAATCTGTATCTTTGGAACCCTCTGGTGGATGTTAATGATTAAGGTCTTTAAAATTCATAAAAATAAGCTCTTTTTTTATAAATTGGTGTCTTGTTTCTTTCATTTCGTGTGCCTTTCTTATTTGTTGTTTGGATCTGTTAAATTCTTTACAAATTGTTCCTTTGCTAAGCCTTACTGCTCGCTGCCACAGCTAATCCAGGTTGAGTTTAAGGTTGAGTAAACACACCTGACTGGAGCCAAGATGGTATTTGAGAGTGTACTGCACAATAGGGCTACCCAGCCATATCACATAGTACACCCAAATCATCACATTGGTGCCTAGTGGTGGGATCCAGAACTTTTGTTTGGCTGTACCATACAACTAATAAGTTGGTAACTACCTGAAAGAATTTTTTGCGAAGTCTGGAAATATAAGTTTGGCCAAGTTCGAAAGGGACCTGCTTCTAAGAAGAGAAAGTTCTAGGAGTTGCAAAAGTCTTTAAGGATGGCAGGCAAAGGAATCGACTTGGCCACCTTGCCTACTTTAAAAAGAATTTTGTTCAGGGCACTGTGTAAAGAGAGGATATCCTTCCAGGAGTCTCAGCAAAGAAAAATGACCTGGAAAAAGCCATCAAAGCCTTGGAGAAGGGAAGGAAAGCTCAGGTTCTACTGAGTGATGAGATCAAACCTGAGAGTGGAGATGAGAATGATAACGTGGATCCATTCACAGAGGGGGACCAGGAGAGTGTGTTACCCCACAATTCGATCTAGGAATGACTCCCTGTCTAGAAGGAGCTTCTCTTCAGTGAGGAGGCCTAAGGATCTAGAAGCCCATCTTAGCTTCATGTAGCAACAGAAGAGGAAGCTTTCCCCAGAAGAGAGGAGACTGGCCCTGGAGGAGAGAAGGGTCAAGCTGGGGAGGAGACCCCAGGAATCAGGAATTCAAGATGCACGTTGTCGGATCGTTCCAGTGTTCTGCACTCTGCTGTGCAAGCAACATATTGCCTTCAGGACAGTACCCCCAGTTGAGCTTGGCACTCCTACCAGCTCCGATACCCCTGCAAACGGACTCAAGCACACTGCTGCAGATGTTTCCTGACAGAGGGCTGGTCATTCTGACCACGCGTCTCACTACACAAACATCACGCTCTCCAATTCCGACTTATCAATGACATAGTATCAGTTGTGCCGGTCTTTTAAAAGTACACCCAAACAATGACCTTCATTCATGCAGACTAACCTAAGAAAGACTTGTTTGCTAGTGTGTTGCATGTTATTTCTAATGTCTCAAGGTTAATAAATACATCAGCTACACAGGATAGATGACCAGCTGCAAGGTGTATGGTAAAGAACAGTTGTACGTATAGCGCTTAAACATTTATTTGTGAGGAGCTGGAGCCAGTGAAAAAACTGGTGCCAGAAGTTTGCAGACATTATGGACAATAAGGAGACATCATTAGTTATGTGCCAATCAGGTCATGTAAGAGGTAATAATGGGAAATGAGTGAGTTTACACAGGAGAGAGACTGAGAGAGAAGTATTGAGTAGAGCAGTAATTTGTTTAAGCTTGTCTTATAGCGCACACTACATCCTCAACGCCACCTGACAAACACAGATAAGGGTGATAGCTATCTAATAACATCAGACGAGGGTGACCAGTGCAGCAGCAGACCAGATCTCATTTATTATTTTGTTCCATTCCCTTTAATGCCTCCCGGGCTGGCAGTAATGCGGTCCGCGTAGCTTTAGAGGGTGTGGTCAGACAGCCTGCGAGCATTACTCCTGCTGGGACAGGATCATTTGCCAGGTTAGTGAAACTGAACGTACTGTGTTCTGACAGTCAATGAAGTAACTGCTATGGGTGACTATTATCCAAAGTTGCCAGAAGGGATTGTGCACAAGTACAGTGAGTGAGGTGACAGACAAATGGCTGGAATCCATGAGAGAGCTCTTAGGATGAGAAGGGTGGGTGCACGTAATTGGGGGCCTTGTAGGAACTTATTCCAACTGTTGGGAAATATATATTGCTGAGACTAGAGGGTGAGGTGGCAGAATCATATGCTCACATGAAAGTTGCCCTCATTGAGCTTTTTTTGACTCACCCTGGAAGAGTGCAGACAGAAACTCAGAAGCACCCAAAAAAGAGCAACGCAATCATGGGTGGACTTGGTAGCCTCTGTGAAGTCACTGGATTGGTGGATAAAAGGTAACAAGGTTGATACCTATGAGGACTTGCACTATTTTCTGGTTAAAACGCACATTTTGACAAACTGTACCTCAGAGAAGTTATACCAGCACCTGGTAAACTCTAGTGTATCTTCCCCTAGAGAGCTGGAGAACATAGCTGAAGAGTGGGTGCGTGCTAGGGTGTCCACAAAGTCCTCAGGTGGTGAACACCGAAAAGGAGGACAGTCCCCCTTTCAGGGCAAAGATAGGAGGCAATTTAAAAAAGACAGATAAGCCCAAAGAGTCCCCAAAAGAAGCCCAAGGGAGGAGTCCACAGCCACATCCCAAACTAAGGGGAGGAGGTGTCAGGGAAATCATTTTGACCCTTCAAATGCTGGGGTGTGCTTTGACTGTAGACAGCCAGGGCACAAGAGAGGTGATGCTGCATGCACCAAAAAGTCACCCACTGGTGACTCTTCCAAGGGAATTGCCAATGTAGAGATCGGGTGGAAGTTGTCCCTTGGGATTGCAAGGGGTACACTGAGGCCATTTTAGTTTTCCTGGGTGGTGAGGGAATCTAACCTTTGTCCTACTGGCCTGCCAGTGTGGTAAAGTACAGAAAGTGCCCACAAATCAGTAGGGTGCAACTCCAGGCGTTCAAGGATAGAGGTGCCAGCATAAGTATGGTGATAGCCAAGCTGGTTTCCCCAAGCCATATCTTAGCAGATGAGGTGCATGAGATACTGAACTCTGACAATGTCACAAAGTCACATCCTATAGCTGTGGAGGACTTTGAGTGGGGAGGGATTACTGGCCCTAAGGAAGTAGCTGTGTCCCTTGCCATAACAGTGGAGTGTATTTTGGGCAATGACCTTGAAACGTCTGCTTGGGCAGAGATGGAGAGAAGTACTCATGCAGGAATGCTGGGTCTCCCTGAGTGGGTTAGTATCTCCCCTAGAGCACAGAAGGCCTGTGGCGGCGGGCGTAGCGGTAAGGACATACAAGACAACTCGAGGGGTTAGGTTTGAGAGAGATGTATATTTTATTGATAATTCACAAGTCCTCTCTATCAGTCTTTTTAGTCTCTTCCTTTTCAATGTAATATTCTCTTCTTTCCTCTTCTCTCTTTCAGGTCCTCTGGGGTCCCGCCGAAGCTCTCGTGGGGAACGCCATCGCCAGGGAAGCCGGGAAAGGAAAGAAGCTAAGGTAAGTCGTGGCTCTATTCTTAACTCCTTGAACCGTGTTAGTATAGTGAGAGGATCTGGGGAGAGTGGGGTAAGGTGAATTACAAAGAAAAGGGTGTCGGAGAAAGAGAAGAGGGGAAAAAAAAGGTTTTCCTTTCTATCCAATAGTAAATCACCTTAGTGAAATAAAGTCTTTAAGGAGGACCCGTCATCTATATCTCACCCGTGTTATTAAGGTAAGTATAGAAAAAATGTTACTCTCCGTACTTCATTCCTTTATCCTCCAAGTGAGCTCAAAACAAGGGCCAATGGTGCAAATAAGGGAAGAGAAAGAAAAAAAAAGTTTTAAAAAAAAGAATTATTTCTACCAGCCTCTGCCTGTTATTCCCCTTCTTTATCCCTTCCCTTTCTCCCTCCTTCCTCTCTCACCCCCTTCTCTCCCTCTCTCCCCTTCCTCTTTCCCCAGCAAAGCGTTTATCCTGTTGTGGAAACAGGACCGTACCTGCTGGAGCCACGCCCCTCCAGGGACGTGGCGGTGTCTCGGCGTTTCTGGGCTCCTTGGCCCTTCTTCGGGTCTGTCTCCAGGAGTCATCTGTCCCAGGCAGCCCCGCTCCGCGTGGGGTTCTTCGCCTCATCACTCTCTGGTTTCTCCGACCTCCGACTCCGTCTTCCGTTCTCCTCTTGCATCGGTCTCTCGTCTCAGGTCTCCTGCGTCGTCTTCTTCTTCCTGTTTCTTTGCGTCGTCTTCCTGTCTCCATGGATGTGCTGTCGTCATTTCTGTAACAGGAATCCGGATATCCGGATTCCCTAGGGGCGTGTCTTCCAGTTCTGGCCGCGCGGTGCCCCCGGGGTCTCGGTCGGTCAGGAGGCCGCCATCATGGGTAGCTGGGTGTTCCAGCCCCCGGCTACAAGGCCCTAAGGGAATGCAAGGGGACTAAGGATCTTGAAACAATGGACCCAGTCCCTACCAACAAGAGGAAGGGCAGGAAGCCTGGCAAGGCTTCTTCTAAAAGTCCTCAGAGCGAGAAGGAGCCTAACTCTCAGGCAGAGGGCCTGGTCTCTGAAGAGGAGGGTGCTGCCTTAAGCAGACTTGGCAGAGCTTCAAGGAACATGTGGTTCCTCCAGAGAGGACTTTAGCCAGGGACATATGACTTGTTCCACTCTTGAGGGACTGAGACAGATAGCTGTCAGACAGGAGGAAAGAGATATCAGTGGTACCCATAAGGTATACTGGGAGGACTGAATCCTGTACAATGAGGCAAGGGACCCCAAACGAGGGGTAACTAGAAAGTTCCTCCTTAACCCCGCCCATGACATCCCTTTGGCTGGGGATCTGGGGAAGACTAAAATCTAGGACTGGTTAGTCAACCATTTCTATTGGCCTTAGATGTCAGAAATGATGAAGGAGTTTTGTCACTCGTCTGTGACCCACCAGGCCAGTGGCAAAGCACGTAGCAAGCCAAAGCCCCACTCCTTATACCACTTCCAGTGGTGGGGGTCCCCTTTGAGAAGGTGGGGATTGACATTTTTAGTCCTATAGATCCACCTGCTGTCTCAGCACATAGGTTTTTCTTAGTATTAGTAGACCATGCCACTTGGTTTCCAGAAGCCATACCCCTTTTAACATTTACTGCCCTCTTTAGTATTTTTACGAGAGTGGGTTTCCCTAAGGAGGTTATTTCAGATAGAGGCACAAACTTCCTGTCTGCCTATCTGAATGTAATGTGGGATGAGTGTGCAGTGACTTACAAGTTCACAACACCTTACCATCCACAACACAAGGTAATTGCTTTGTTGAAAGATTTAACAAGACCATGAAAGGAATGATTATGGGTTTGCCTTAAAAGCTCAGGAGGAAATGGGATGTTCATCTACCACGCATGTTGTTTGCCTACAAGGAAGTTCCTCAGAAGGGAGTAGGTTTCAGTCCTTTTGAGCTACTCTTTGGGCACTATGTCAGGGGTCCTTTAAGTTTGGTGAGAGACGGTTGAGAGAGACCTCTCAAGGAGTCCAAACAGGACATCCTAGCTTATGTACTAGGCCTTCACTTCAGAATGATAGAATACATGAAGAAGGCAAACAAAAACTTGGAGGCTAGCCAGGAGCTTGTCAAGCGCAGGTATGACCAAAAGACTTCCGTGGTAGAATACATACCTGACAGGACAATTGGTTTGGGTGTTAGAGCCATAGCACCTAGAGCAGTCAAAGATAATTGAAGTGGGCTTTACCCTATCTTGGAAAAGAAGGGAAATGTCACATACATGGTGAATTTGGGCACCATCAGGAACCCTCATATGGTTATACATGTGAAGAGGCTCAAGTTGCATCAAGACAGAGCAGACAACATGATTCTCATACTGACAGATGGTGGAGCAGCAGAAGAAAGTAAACATTTCACCGGCTTGATGTCAAGGATGGCTCAGTGGAAAGAGTTGTGCCCTCTCTACATTGGCATCAGCAACAGTGAAACTGTCTTAAATTACATAGGCAGTTTGCTGGGTTATTTTCTTTGACCCCAGGTCTGACAACTTGATGTGCCCATAATATGGACAAAGGTGACAGTTGTCCTGTCAAAAGCAACATTTACAGACTGTGGGACCAGGTCAAAGCTAGCATTAAACAGAGGTTGCTAAGATGCTAGAGTTGAGGGTCATTGAGCTTTCTAATAGTCAGTGGGCCAGCCCCGTGGTTCTGGTAACCAAAGCAAACCCAAAAGGAGGAAAGCCTGAGTTAAGGTTTTGTGTGGACTATAGAGGCTTGAACATAGTCACCAAGGCTGATGAGCTCATAGATAGGTTGGAGGGTGCAAAATATCTGAGTACCTTTGACCTGACATCAGGTTATTGGCAGATAGGAGCCAAGGAGAGGTCTGCCTTTTCAACTCCAGAAGGCCACTTTCAGTTCAAGGTGATGTCCTTTGGGTTGCAAATGCACCTGCCACTTAGTAGAGGTTGGTGAACAGAGTTCTTTCATACCTGGAAAGTTTCAGTGCAGCATATCTTGATGGTTTTGCTGTATTCAGTTCCACCTGGAAAGATTGCCTTGTCCACCTCAAGAAAGTGCTGAAAGCCCTTCAACTGGAAGGGCTGACTATCAAGGCAAGTAAGTGCCAGATAGAGCAAGGACCTGTAGTGTACCTGGGCCACCATGTTGGTGGAGGCCATGTACAATCTCTCAGCCCAGGATCCAGAGAATTCTGGCCTGGTAAGCTCCAAAAACCCATACTTAGGTTAGAGCCTTTTTAGGCCTGACTGGGTACCATAGGAGGTTAGTTAAAGGTTATTGTACCATACTGGCACCACTAACAGAGTTAACCTCCAAAAAGCAGCCAATGGAAGTTGTCTGGGCTGACCGCTGTCAAAAGGCATTTGACACCCTTAAGGAAGCTATGTGCTTAGCACTTGTCCTAAAACACCTGACTTCAGTAAAGAGTTTGTTGTCAAACTGATACTTCAGAACATGGTATTAGGGCAGTTCTGTCACAGGTGAATGTCCAGGGTGAGAGTCACCTAGTTGGCTTTTTTAGTAGGTGACCCCTCCCCAGATAAGTGTTGGAGTGTCATTGAGAGGGAAGCCTTTGCTGTGCTATTGTCCCTGAAGAAGCTAAGACCCTACTTGTTTTGGACTTACTTCAAAGTTAAACTGACCACAGACCTCTCAGATGGCATATGCAGATGAACTGAGAGAATCCCAAACTGCTGAGGTGGTCCATTTGTCTACTATGGACTTTACAGTGGAACACAGGCCTGGGACTGACCATGCCAATTGAAATGGCCTTTCCAGGTTTTCCCACTTAGATGATGAGATTCACCAGGATAAAGGTTAGGTTGCTCATCAGCTTTTGTCTAGAGGGGTGATCTGCAATGAAATGCCTCTTTTTGCATGTTCACCCCCACATTTTTGGACTGATGCTGATGGTTTTCTGACTCTTAGAGTGCACTGAGGCCAGCTAACCAGACCTCAGTGCCAGTATCTAAACCACATACAAATTGCATGTCAAAGTGGATGCACCAAGTTGGTTGCATCCAACTTACTTATAAGTCTCTAGGATATGGTAACCAGGGTACCCATGGTGTGAAAACAGTGTGTCCACTCAGGGCCGAAGCACTGTTTGTGCCACCCTTTGTGTGATAACATACAAAATGCCTCCCAGCCTGCCACTGCTGACTGGAAGGGCAGTGATTGCACCACCAGTTCAACTTTGCCATTTAAACCTATGGCAAAGCCACTCAACCCCTTAACATTATATGTAAGTCTCCCCTAAGGAAGGCCTATCGAGTCTTATGGCAAGGAGCAATGTTTTGCAAAGCCAGACATATGTTTTCCGATATGTCTTAGCAGCAACACTTTCAGATTGTCATTTTGCTGCGGGTGGAGTTGGTAGCCCCATTCACTAGCAGCCAGGTTACTGCTTGGCATCCCCAATCAGTTAACTTTTGACTGGGACTTCCAAACTGGGTCATGCGAACTATCAAATTAATTGTGGCATTAAATGTGACCTGATGCCCAGGTCAAAATTAATGTCTCTATTCATGGTGGGCAGCTGTGCTCTGCTTGTCTAGCAGCCTCCCAAAGGCATACACACTCAGACTGGGTTGTGAACGCCTGGGGAGATGTGTTAATGACTCCCAGGCTCAGGAACAAAGGGCAGTGTGGCAGCAGCAAGCTGTCACCTCCTCTGCCCGGATGGCCACTGAGTCAGTTAGCCTAGAGGCGAGTTTCAAAGGGGAAGCCACCTTTGATGGGCCACCTGGTCCAACACCCTTGCACAGGATGCCTTTTGTTCCTGTAGACAGTATGTAGACGGGGCCAGAGAGGGGAAACTCACCCCCAAACCGGTTTTACCTTGGGCGTGTTACCCTCAGATAGCCACACCTCTAAGTTGGCCTACCTTGCTCTTCACGACGATAAAGGTTCATGCCATCTTGAGAGGGGCAAGAATGTGGCATTCTGGGACAGCCAAATGCCACACACTAGAGGAACTTCATCACCCAGTAGCCCATTAGTTAGTGAGCGCAGGGTCCCCAATAAATATGGCACCCCTGGCACGTTTACCCTTAGAACTCAATGGACTTGGAAGGAGGACCATTTTGCAGCCGTTAGAACTGGGCCAGAGCGACTGCACCTGTTACAGTTTGGACTAGTGGAGTTTGTACCCTGTTTTGTTTGCCTTGCTTGGGGAAAAGTTGATTCCCAGCCTCAGTCCGAAGTAGAGACTCTAAGGAACAGTTAACTGGCCCTCATAATGGCACTGGGGACATTAATTCTGGAAGAGCCCAAATCACATCTCTGGTAGCCACTGCAGGCATTTTGCTGCTACCTGACGCTAAGCACCCCAAAGGACAATTCTGAGATAGCCAAAAGGTGCACCCATGTCTGCTGGACTCATGAGTGTTGGTTGTGATCAGATTTGTCACCCAAGGCAGACACAAGCCTCCACCTAAGGATTACACCGTAACCGCTGTGTTGCATCGGCAGCCCTTAGAACCCTACAAAGAGGACCTTGTGGGAGTCCGAGATACATGAACAAATTCACCCTCAATCACCATTGTCGTGTATGGTGGTCATCCTGTAAAGTTTGGATCCTGCTTCCAAAATGCTCTGGTGGCCTGGTAACTGTCCAGAGTGGCCATTTTGGCTCCCTAGACCTCTTGTCTGCTGGACTTGGTCGCCCAACGCAGGCCAGAGTTGTCAAACAAACATTTGCAAACTTTCCAAAAACGTTCAAACTTTTTGTTTGCCAATGCTTTTTTGTGGTTGATTTAGAAGTTATTTATTTCTTCTAAAATCAATATCTCCAGAACCCTCTGATGGATTTTAATGATTAAGTTCTCTACAAATTAATAAAAATAAGGTCTAATTTTGGAAATTGATGTCTTGTTTCTTTCGTATAGTGTGACATTCTTATTTCATTATTGGGTACTGTTAAATGCTTTACAAATTGTTCCTTTGCTAAGCCTTACTGTACTGAGTAAACGTACCTGACTGTACCCAAGACGGTATTTGAGAGTGTACTGCATAAATGGTCTACCCAGCCTTTTCATATAGGACACTCAAATCCTCACAAGAACATATTAGAAGAGATAGTCAGAGAGGATATAGAGGAAATTAAGTTATCTAAATGTGTTTCCCCAGTTGTGCTGCCCAGAAAAGGTGATGACAGATTGCATCTGTGCATTGATTTTTTGTCTTTTCTGCTTCAAACAGTTATTGTTTGGCCTAGCTTCCGCTGCAGACTTTTTTCAGAAACCCATGTATAAAATCTTGAAAGATATGGATTCAACAGTCACGATTTTCCAAAATGACATGATAGTTTTCTCCCAAACCAAGAAAGATCACATGGAGATTCTTAAAAAAGTATTTCTCATACTTTGAAAAATGGCTTGGTTTTAAGGTCCGACAAGTGTGCCTTGTTTTAAAGTAAAGTGAATTATCTAGGGCATTCAGTCTCTAGCGAGGATGCTGTATTAATTTACATCTGGCAGAAGCCATAAAGAAGTCACCTGTCCCAAGTTCTGAAAAAAGCTAATTTAATTTGCAGGGCACTGCGAATATTGCAGCAGAGTTGTTGGAAACATTGCAGAACTCGGACCCCTGCCCACACTTCATCTTCAACAAAGCCGACAACATCATCGCCCCGCATCTCCAGACCATCATCAACAGCTCGTTTGTTTCTGCCGCCTTCCCCGAGAGCTGGAAACACGTGGAAGTCAACGCCCTCCTGAAGAAGTCTACGGCGGACCCCAGCGACCTGAAGAACTTCCGCCCCATCTCGCTCCTCCCCTTCCCTGCCAAAGTCATAGAGAAGACCGTCAACAAGCAACTGACCAATTTCCTTGAAGACAACCACCTTCTCGACCCCTCTCAGTCCGGATTCCGAGCCAATCACAGCACAGAAACCGCCCTCATCTCAGTCACAGACGACATCAGAACCCTGATGGACAACGGAGAAACAGTCGCCCTCATCCTCCTCGACCTCTCAGCTGCCTTCGACACCGTCTGTCACTGAACCCTAATACCCTGCCTCCGCTCCACCGGAATCCAAGGACAGGCCCTGGACTGGATCACCTCCTTCCTCTCCAACCGCTCCCAAAGAGTCTACCGCCCACCTTTTCGCTCAGACCCCACCGAGATCATCTGCGGCGTCCCACAAGGCTCCTCGCTCAGCCCGACTCTCTTCAATGTCTACATGAGCCCCCTCGCCGACATCGTACGCAAACACAGCATCATCATCACCTCCTACGCCGACGACACTCAACTGATACTTTCCCTCACCAAGGACCCCACCAGCGCCAAGACCAACCTGCAAGATGGAATGAAAGACGTCGCAGATTGGATGAAACTCAGCCGTCTGAAACTGAACTCAGACAAAACGGAAGTCCTCATCCTCGGAAACACCCCGACCGCCTGGGACGACTCCTGGTGGCCCACGGCCCTTGGCACCGCACCGACCCCCTCAGACCACACACGCAACCTCGGTTTCATCTTGGACCCACTTCTCCCCATGACCAAACAAGTCAACGCCGTATCATCCTCCTGCTTCCTCACCCTCCGCATGCTCCAAAAGATCTTCCGTTGGATTCCCGCCGACACCAGAAAGACCGTGACCCACGCCCTCGCCACGAGCCGCCTGGACTACGGCAACACCCTATACGCAGGAACCACCGCTAAATTCCAGAAACGTCTGCAACTAATTCAAAACGCCTCCGCCCGCCTCATCCTCAATATACCCCGCAACAACCACATCTCCGCCCACCTGAGACACCTGCACTGGCTTCCCGTCAACAAAAGGATCACCTTCCGACTCCTCACCCACGCACACAAAGCCCTCCACAACAAGGAACCCGAATACCTCAACCGCCGCCTCAGCTTCTACACACCCACCCGTCCTCTTCGCTCCGCCAACCTCGCTCTCGCCGCCGTCCCTCGCATCCGCCGCACCACGGCGGGTGGGAGGTCCTTCTCCTACCTGGCAGCCAAGACATGGAACTCCCTCCCCACCATCCTCAGGACCACCCAGGACCACCCCGCCTTCCGGAGACTACTCAAGACCTGGCTCTTCGAGCAGCAATAACCCCTTCCCCCTAGCGCCTTGAGACCCGCACGGGTGAATAGCGCGCTTTATAAATATTTATGATTTGATTTGATTTGATTTGCCTATTCACAGCCAGAAAAAGAAAATCTAGCTGTAGTATGGGCCTGTGGACATTTTCATGTGTTTCTGTATGGAGAGCATTGCACAAGGGTCAGAGACCACTAGGTGCTGCTTACCATTTTCAGAAAAATGAAGGCCAAGATGCCTCCTCTCATTGAAAGCTGGGGGTTGCATCAACCAGAGTATGGCTATACAATTGTGGACAAGTCAGGCAAGATTCAAAACCCTGCAGATTATTTCTTACAGCGCCACAGCTCAAAGTCAAAAGCTGCTGAGGAATACATCAACTTCATTGTAAAGTCTATCACCCCTAACGCTCTTGTCATATGGACTCTCGCACATCAACGAGACTGCTGGATTTGGGGCAGCAGCACCTCTGTGTTGCAGTTGACTGAGTCACACCTACACCAGTTGACAACTGTCGGCTCAACCCTCCCGTCTTCCTAGCAGCACCTCACCCAAACAGTAAAGGTGATTTGTGGCAGCCTGGCATGGAACTCAGAGAACCCCTCAGGGAAATTGTAGTGAAACAAGCCTTATCCTTTTCTCTCCACATACGAGTCTCTTATACACACAGAGGCAAGAAAAGAGATGCAGGATGATCATGAAGCTGAATGGAGCCTAGTTTTCTCCTGTCTTGACCTCTAATATGGGATACCACCAACTCAAACTGGAAATACATTACCTCTTTTTCGACTCATGTTGGGGGTTGCATCTACAAAAATATGACAATACAATTATGCACAAGTCATGCAAGAATCAAAACCCTGCAGATTATTTCTCACGAGTGCCCCTACAGCAGCACAGCTCAATGTCGAAAACTGCTGAGAAATACATCAACTTCATTGTAAAGTCTAGCACCCCTCGAGCTCTTGTCATATGGACTCTTGTACACCAACAAGACTACTGGATTTGGGGCAGCAGCACCTCTGCGTTGCAGGTGACTGAGTCCCTCCCACATCAGTTGGCAGCTGTCAGCTCAACCCTCCCGCATTCTTAGCAGCATCTCAACCAAACGGTAAAGGTGATTTGTGGCAGCCTGGCATGGAGCTCAGAGGAAATTGTGGTGAAACAAGCCTTACCCTTTCCTCTCCATTTCCGAGTCTCTTGTACACACAGAGGCAAGAAAAGCGATGCCGGGCTATTTTCAATACATTTATTGAAAAATAGATACAATCTATGATAAAATGCATGAGCTGCAATGATTAGGATAGTGAAGAATAACAAAATTGTGATTGTAAAAATTAGAGATGTAAATATAAACAACCCCAACATATTGTCATGACATGAATATACAATTCCTACATAAAAGCCTAATCTCTAGCCTCTAAGTGAGAATATGGCAATGTAAGCCAAATCTGTCCATACAGTGTCCATGAGAAGCACACCCCACCCCTGTTACCTTGGCATAAGGTCAGGCTGCCGGTCTCCAGATCACGATCCGTGAAGATACGAAGCTGAGGTTGACTGAAAACCGGCATGCAGTATGGATGGAAATTCTGGCTGGAATCCCTCTAATGCCCTTTGTTTTACAAGATCTTTTTAAAGGGGACATACAGTATTTATGTTTATGCACAGAAGCCTGATACGGATTTGTGCCTAAGTGCTGTACTGTTTATGCAGTCTTGGGGCCGGCAATACAAAATATTATTCTGTGTGCCTTGCATTCTGCTCTTGTGATTCAGAGGAAAATAACATGATGCAAAATATGTAGTTCATGTCACTGATAATGACGCTTTTGCAGAATAGCACCTGATATTGAAATTAAACAATGCCACTAAAAGAAGCAATAATAAAGAAAAATTAAATACAAAATAAGAGCATAATCACTAGCTAAAAGGGCACAGGCCGCAAGCCCAAGATAAGCTATGACTGTGCCCAAGCAACTAACTAAAATGGACCTCTGACACCCTCCCCTATTGCCAGAACGAGGGTGTGACGTCCAAGCTCTAATGTTAAAAATGCTCTAATAAAAGTGTAAAAACTCTGGAAGCAGAACTAAAAACATACACAAGAAACCATGGGGGTTATTCCAACTTTGGAGGAGGTGGTAATCTGTCCCAAATGTGACGGATTTACCACCAGCCGTATTACGAGTTCCATAGGATATAATGGACTCGTAATACGGCTGGTGGTATATCTGTCACTTTACCGTCACTTTTGGGACGGATTACCACTTCCTCCAAAGTTGGAATAACCCCCCATGTCTAAATTGACAAGCCAAGCAGGCCTACAGACAGGCCGAATTTAGAAGGCGATTGATGTCACATTTTACTTTTGAGAAAAAGCCAATGTTTGAATTCTAACAATAATCATGTTCTTGCAAAAATCGCAGATGTAATCAAGGGAAATTGAGGCCAGGAAGGACTCCACTTGCAGGTGGCAAGTTGATCAAGGAGTTGGCAGAAGGATTCATTGAGCAGAAGTGTGCATAAGCCTCCAATGCAGACTAAACTGCGTAGGTAGAACTGTCCATTGTGCCAGATGTCGTTGGAGCCAGCAGATCCAGAAGCGATGGCTCATAGGATGCCTCATGAATCACCCACAGTTTCAAGGGGCATGTCCGTGAATGAACCCTCATCAAGAACATTAACATAGGTGCACATTTAAAGAGGCACCAGATGAAATGGAAAACTGGCTGTGTGCATGTTAAGACCGGTCTGAATGTCAAGGACCAATCTAGCTCCAGGTTCCCAACCAAGGAAGTTCTGAAATACTGCATCATGTGTTCACGAGCAGCTGGGCTGGTGGTAGCTCCATTTTCCTGCTTTTCTGAGAGACAACAGCCACTGCGTATCAAAAATAACAGCAGCATAACTCTGCCAATTAATGCGAAAGTTATAGATAGTGAGTGTGTGGCTGCAGGTATTACTCCAAACACAGTGTGGAATGTGCTAACAAATCCAGAACCAACTGTTTAGTGTTCTTTAGCCTTCCGGACAGGAGTTGAGGGCTTCTTCCCCTTCAAAGTAGGAGGTGCAGGCTCCTTCCCCTTCTTGGCTGGAGGTGTGGGATCCTTCCCCTTCTTCTATGGTGGAGTGGGATCCTTCACTGACTTCCAACCATGACTAGGTGTTACCACCAATGTCCGCGTGGACTGTTTGGCTGAGGTGCTAGGCTGGGTCATTGGGACCATGCTCTTACGGGCAGAAGGGGGGAGGGAAGATGTCAAGTTCGGCAAAGAAAAGCTTCTTAGGGACAGTGGGGCGGGAGGAGGGATGGGAGCGAAGGTTGATGGAGTGGCTGTAGGAGGTGTATGTCTGCTGGATTTGGGTGCAGGTGCATGGGCAGTATGCTGATGTGAGGTGGGTTGCTGTTGTGTGCGTTTGTGTCTTTTAGAAGGTGAGACAGACAGGGTGGGAGAGGACACAGGGGACACGTGCATGGATGTTGTGGAGGTGTCTGCTAATGAGGTGTGTGTGCTGCTTGGTGTGGTGATGCTGGTGGGGTATATTGGTGCAGTGCATGCAGGTGTGAGTGTGGACGTGACTGGGAGGGAGCTGGAGGAGGAGGAGGGGAGACAGTGGAGGGAGTGGATGTTGTGTTTGCAACTGTACGATGTTTGCGTGAGTACTTGTGGGATAAGGTGTGGTGCCTGTGTTTGACTGTGCCACTCTTGGGTGTGCCTTGTGTGCATGCTCGTCAGTATGTGTGTGCATGGGATGGGTTGGGGTTGAGGAGACTGGGACTGGGAAGTGGTAGTTGGAGGGAGGAGCGGTAGAAACAGGGACAATGGCTGCCATCAGAGAGGAGGCTGGAGCCTGAATCGATCTCTGTTGGGCCGCCAAACCACAGTGGATGCCCTCCAGGAATGAATTGCATTGCTGCATCTGGGGTGCCAGCCCCTGGATGGCATTCACAATGGGTGACTACCCTACAGAGATGGATCTCAGGAGGTCAATAGCCTACTCACTCAGGGCACCACAGCTCACTAGGGCAGGGCTTGAGGTGCCTGGGGCGAAGAAGATGCCCACCCTCCTGGGTGAGCGGGCACGGGCAACTCGCTGAGAGGCTACTGGGAGGGAGGTGCTAGTATGGGGTTGGCGGCTGTACCTGCATCTGGGGTGGTCACAGAGGTGTCCGCCACCACCAGGGAGCTCCCATTGGAGGAGGTATCTGAGTCTGTGTTGTCACCTCCTGTCTCTGCCATGGTGCTCCCCTCCATCCCACTGGCTCCCTCGCCATCAGTGGACTCTGCCTCCTGGGTACTGTGGGATGCAGCTCCCTCTGTCACTGGTGCCCCAGCTCCTCCGCCAGATGATCCTAATGCACACAAGGGCAGGATGACAGAACAAAATAGGGTGGGGGAGAGAGACAAAAGGAAACACTGGGTCAATTACTGCACCAACACCACAGTTGGCATACACAGCACAGTCACACACAGGGATCAGGCTGAAGCACTATGCATTGCACTGCCAGTGATATGGCTAGATGCTAAGGCAAGATGAGGGCCACACACTGCCAACTGCACACCTCCTGGTACCCACAAAGCCCTGCCTGAAATGGAATGCTAACAAGCTAGGTTACCTACATTTGCCATACACCCATTACCCTAGAATTGATCCTCGCTGCAATGTCTTGCCTGGACTTAGGGGCACCCACTAACTCACATCCACCACCCGGATCCCACCCCACCCCACCTTCTAAATTTTAGAATAATATCCACTGTACTTACCCCCTTGTTTCTGCTGTGATTCCCTCAAGTGCCCATCCAGCTGTGGGTAGGCCACAGCCAGTATGCAGGCCATCAGGGGGGGTCAGGTTCCTTCCTCGTTGGGAGGCCTTCCCCAGCTGGGCCTCCACGGTCTTCCATGCCCAGCGTCTCAGGTCCTCCCACAGTTTCAGACAGCGGGTGCTCCGCTTGCCATCGACCCCTGGAGTCTGCACGTCCTTGGCAATGGCAAGCCATAATCCCTTCTCTTGATGGGCACTGACCTGCAGAGGCAATAAGGACAGGAGAACACCATTAAACAAACAGTCCAGCCTGTCACACAAACGTCCCACCATTCCCATTTCCATCATCATTGGCACACACATCGCCCAGCGCACACCATGTACACCATCACAATACATTCTCCTCAACCCCCCTGATGACATGATGCTTGCACACACATCTCCATGCATCATTCCCACATGCATCGTGCCCAATGTGTAGTGAGTCACCTGTTGGTCTGGAGGCCCATACAGCAGTCCGTACTGGGGTAGGACCCCATCCACCAGTTTATCCAACTCCTCCGAAGTGAAAGCAGGGGCCCTTTCCTTGGTCACACGGGCCATGGTAGGTTCCAGACACAGGTCACAGCAGCACACGCAGTGTAGGTGTTATCCTTTTGAGGGTCAGGAAACAAGTGAGGAATCAGATAGAAAACGGCGGTCACGTCTGCAGCAGTGTACACCATCACCACCGGCAGAGATCCCCATTGGTCACTGTACTCCATAGAGCCCCATATTATTCAATGAGGAATTGCACGGCGGTGCAAGACAGCCTTCCGCCACGACACCCAACGTCGGCGGAATTACCTCACTTCCACCTGTCCCTACATACAGGACAGGTGGTCACCATTTCAGGGGGGGAACAACAGTCATATCAACATTAACTGCATCACAGATTAGATTGGTACATACCTCGCAATTAACACTGTCCCATAATGTAAATGCACCATGTACACTGAAGTTGTGGTTCCATTGTTCCAATTGGGACAGCCTATTCACTCTTGTGTCCCTTAGATACCTACCGCTGCAGATAAATAGGAGGTGGAGACATACCCCCGTGTACAGATCCGCTTGTGGACTTGGCTACAGTAGAGGACAGTCACATTATCTTCACCTATAGGCTGGACAGGGCCACAATCATAGAGCTGTGTGCCCAAATGGAGCCAGACCTGATCTCATCTATCCATCATCCGACTGGGATCCCCTCTCTTGTGCAAGTCCTATCAGAGCTCCATTTCTTGGCAACTGGTTCTTTCCAAGTGACAGTGGGCTTGGCAGAATGAATGTCATAGCCAATGTCCTCAGTCGTGCTGGCAAGAGTCTTGTCTGCCCTGGTGAAACACATGTGCAGCTACATTTCTTTCTCCCAGGTTGGAAGATTTAGCCACTGTGAAGGCTGAATTCTATGCAATGGGACATGTCCCCAATATTATTGGGGCAATTTACTGGACACATATTGCTTTTGTCCCCCCCTGCCAGAATGAACAGGTGTTCAGGTATTGTAAGAGTTTCCACTCACTGAGTGTGCAGGTGGTGTGTCTGGCGGACCAGTACAACTTCCACATCAGTGCTAAGTATCCTGGGTCGGTGCATGATGCCTTTGTTCTGAGGAATAGCAGCATCCCAAATGTGATGGCACAACTTCAGAGGCACAGGGCTTGGCTAATAGGTGAGCCTTGGTCCCCACCCACTGTATGTTAGTGTATGCCTTCAGGTGTTCCCCCCATATGATTGTGTAAGGCTAAATGTGGTCCCTCAATACTTGCAAGTGACTCTGGCTTTCCAAACCTATTGTCGCTGACCCCTGTGAGGAATGCCAGTACAGGGGCTGAGGAACATTATAATGAGGCACATGGGTGAACCAGACGGATCATCGAGAGGACATTGGGGCTCCTGAAGGCCAGGTTCAGGTGCCTCTATCTGACAGGTGGATCCCTGTGCTACTCACCGAGAAGGTCTGCCAGATAGTAGTGGCATGCTGCATGTTTCACAACCTGGCCCTCAGATGACATGTGCCTTTTCTACAGGAGGAGGAGACTGGAGATACCCGTGTGGCAGCAGTAGACCCTGAGGACAGTGAGGATGAAGAGAGTGAGGATGAGGACGAAAGAACATCAGTTATCCACCAATAATGTCAGAGTCACCAGATCCTCGGGTCTGTGCACGTTCCCAACATGTCCACCACAAGACAGCTCCAATACTCTGGTTAGAATGTCACAGAGTATAAGAGAGTCCAAGTGGGGAAAAGGGGATTCGGTAGGGAACAGCTGGGAAGGAGACCTGTAGGAAGCAAAAGGTTAAACAACACAACATCAGAATAAAATCACATTAGGTTCATAAAAACTTTCTGTTGAATCTAGGGTTCTATGATACTCAGAACACGAAATAACACTCTGCTGAATCTAGCGTTCAAGGATACTCAGAACATGAAATAACACTCTGTTGAGTCTAGAGTTCAATGATACTCGGAACATGAAGTAACACTCTGTTGAATCTAGAGTATGATACTCGGAACATGAAATAACACTGTTAAGTCTAGAGTTCAATGATACTCGGAACATGAAGTAACACTCTGTTGAATCTAGAGTTCTATGATACTCGGAACATGAAATAACACTGTTGATTCTAGAGTTCAATGATACTCGGAACATGAAATAACACTCTGTTGAATCTACAGTTCAATGATACTCGGAACAAGAAATAACACTCTGTTGAATCTAGAGTTCTGTGATACTCGGAACATGAAGTAACACTCTTGAATCTAGAGTTCTACGATACTCGGAACATGAAATAACACTCTGTTGAATCTAGAGTTGAATGATACTGGGAACATGAAATAACACTCTGTTGAATCTAGAGTTCTGTGATACTGGAACATGAAATAACACTTAGACTGAAATAACATGAATGGCCTAGCACTAGACTTTAACTAGGCCTCAAGAAATCTAGGTACCTGGAAAGGAATCAAGAATGGTTAATGCAATGTTTCATCTGAGCCTTTCATAACATGTCACATAATGTCTAGAAATACAAGAACCTTCTATAATACTGTTTCGGAACAAAACACTGCATTTTTTAACATGAGGACGAAAGGCTGTCTGAAAACCATCCCTGTAAAACAATTGGAATTGTACTAGGAACTTAATATGCACAAAGAACATCACATTTAGGATTTGTCATCTTCACAAAATAAATATGTGCACATTAAATAACATTACACTTCAAAGTTTTTTGCATGGCCATGAAATGATTGCTCACACTGTTACCGATCTGGGAATCAATTTTTACATGAGGGAAATGAATCGTGCAATCTGCCGATTCCAACAGGAATATGGAAATGCCATGAAATGATCGCGCAAACCTTTGCGGATCTGAACACCAAGTTTGTCATGCAAGAAATGAATCGCGCACACAGCCGATTCTAACCAGAATATGTAAATGCCATGAAATAACCTCGCACGCCTTTGCCGATCTGAACACCAAGGTTGTCATGCAAGAAATCGCGCGCACAGCTGATTCTTACAAAGTATGCAAATGCCATGAAATGATCGCGCAAACCTTTGCCGATCCAAACACCAAGACCAACATCAAAGCAATGCCTCGCGTGCTCTGAAAGTCTTTAAGAATAGGCCCAAAAATTCAAGAGTCTTTCTAGAGCGGGGTTGGGGGGCCCAGCTCGACCACTGTCTTGCCACCCTGCTCTAGGATCACCATGATAATGCTGTGCAGGCCTGTAACTTCAAGGTAGGCCTCCGGAACAGAAGCTCAGGAAATTGCTGCTGCTCTGTACGGGGACCTCTGAATAGTGAGCACGTGGAGCTGGGCTGGCTCCCTTATATAGAGTCTGGCCCAGCCCACACACCATACCCAGTCATGCTGCAGAGGAAATGTCTAGAAGGTCCTAGAAAGGGACCACACCCTAACACCCTCAATAAGTCTGCAGCAATACCTTGCAATTGAACAGTTATTGCAAACATCATTAATAGTGTTTTTTCAAGGTTAAAGTCTGCAATGCAAAAAGTTGACAAACTGCATATAAACACAATGCATGAATTATGCTCTTGCATAAATGCTGGGTGTTTTCATTTTCGTCACCCGTAGAGCGCGCACTGTTCTGATGTTGACAAATACTTCCAATGACACACAGGTGGGACAGAGCAACTGACCATTCCTATGAATATTGGTGTATTCTGTGTGGCTGTAGCATGATGGCATTAACTTCTTTTGCATCTCAACTTACTGTCACCTAGGGTTTGTCATTTTACAGATGTTGGTGATATAACAACTGTGTACTGATGTGCTGACTACAGACAGCTACATGTCATTATTTCTATGCCCTCACAGTGTTCAGATCATTTGCACTAGATGTGGCTGTTTCTATAAATGCACATTTTCAAAACATAAAACACTAGTAGTCAAGTTGTGTTCAAGGGTGTTTATTGTAGTGCTAAGATAATGAGGGGAAAGCACAGTGGAATGGGGTAATGATGGAGGAAAGTCCAGGGTATTGTTCCAGTCTGTTTGTAGCACAGGTCCAGTGTCCAAGTGGCAATAGGAAGGGGAGCAAAGGCAGTTCAAAGTGGGCAAGGTGACAGTGTGGGACACAAGGGGGACAGTCAGGAGAATCTCATTTCCTGGCTATGGTCTTGGCAAGTGTCTCTGGCTTCTGTCTGGTTCGCAGAGAACGTTTGCGGGGTGCTTCACCTTCTTCAGGGGGAGAGGTGCTGGTGGTCTGTGGGTCCTGTGGCAGGGCCTCCTGCCCACTAGCTGCAGCAGAAGTGGAGGGCTGGTAGGGGCCCACTGGTGTGCTGTTGCCTCCCTCATGATGTTGGCCATGTCTCCCAGCACCCCTGCTATGGAGATCAGGGTGGTGTTAATGGCCTGCAAGTCCTCCCTGATCCCCGATACTGTCCCTCCTACAGCCGCCTGTTCTCCTGCACGTTGTCAAGGATCTGGCCCATTGTATCCTGGGAATATTGGTAGGCCCCCAGGATCTCGGAGTGTGCCTCCTGGAGAGTCGGTTCCCTGGTCCTTTCCTCCCCCTGGTGCACAGCAGTCCTCCCAGTGTCCCTTATGGCCTATGCCTATGTACCCTGAACGGTGTGCCCACTGCCACTGACCCCAGGACCCTGATTGTCTTGGGTATGAGGTGTGGACTGGGGTCACTGTACAGGTGGGCTCACTGCTGATTGATGTGTCCTGGGGACAGAGGTGTGGGTACGCTGGGTGGGTGCTCTGGTGCTGGATACTGATGGGGGGGGCTCTCTGGTAGACTGTGAGTTGGCTTGCGTGACTGGCTGTCCAGTGTCCCTGATGGGCCAGGTTGTTGATCCAGATCCTGATGTCCAGAGTGACTGTCATCACTGGGGGCATCTTCTCTCCGCTGAGATTGGCTGGGGAATCTGTGGGGATGCAAGTGATGTATTTTGCTTCATGTCTGTGACATATTGTACATCCCTATATTCCCCTCTATCGTTAGTGCTGCCCTACTACATTTTGCTTGTGTATGGTGATGTGCTGTGTGATTTTTATTCCTTATGCTGTGCATGCTTTTGTGATGGGTGTCCATGCAGGGCTGGGAGGGCTGTCCATGCAATGGTATAGCATGCAGGGCTTAGCATTGGGGTTAGTCATATGTGTAGGTGCAGTATGTGGGATGTGGTAGAGGGATGGGAGTGAGGATGAGGAGGTGAGATGGCATGCAGGTATGGGGGGTGATTAGTAGTAAATATTGACATACTAGTGTCCAGTCCTCCAGCTACTAGAGCGAGTCCCTCAGGATGCAGTAATGATAAAACTTGATCCTCCCATGCTGTGAGCTGTCCTCCGTATGGCGAGCTGGTGCCTTGCTGCTATGGAACGTACCTTCCCCCATAGGTTGTTCCACCTCTTCCTGATGTCGTCCCTTGTTCTTGGATGTTGTCCCACGGCGTTCACCCTGTCCACGATTCTCTGCCATAGCTCCATCTTGCTTGCAATGGATATCTGCTGGACCTGTGCTCCAAAGAGCTGTGGCTCTACCCTGACAATTTCCTCCACTATGACCCTTAACTCCTCATCAGTGAAACGGGGGTACCTTTGTGGGGACATGGGTGTTGTGTGGTGTGTATTGGTGAGAGTGTGTTGAGTAATGTGGTGGGGTGTGTGATGTGGGGTGCGTGAGGGATGCATGGGTGTAAGTGGTGTGGGTGTCTAGTTGTCGCAGTTGTCTTGGTGTCAGTCTGGTGGCAATAATTTGTATTCGTAAAGGGTTGTGGGTAATCTGGGTTTGTGTTTTATAGTGCTGTGGATGTATGGGTGTGGTGTGTATGAGTGTCAGGTGTGTGTTTTTAGTATGTGGTGTTGATTTGTATGTGGGTATCCATTCTGAGCGCGGCAGTATGTACCACCGATGGTTTACCGCCGTTGTATGTCCTCTGTGGCGATTTGCGGGTCATAATGTGATGGGCGTTGTTTTGTTGGCGTAACAGTATGGGTGTTGAGACTGCCACTTTTCCACTGACCTTTGGGCTGGCGAATTTGTGTATGTGGCTGTATTCTGTCGGATTCTTGTGTGTGTGTGTCATAATTTGACAAACAGATATTCACCACCGTGGCAGTACGTTGGCGACTGTCTCTTCGGCAGTTAGCGGGATTTTACCACCACTGTCATAATGAGGGCCATAGTGTCTTATGACTGTAAGCACTAGGAGCCCAAGGCCTAGTGCGGACTCAATTAAGAGATTACGCAATCATTCTGGGAGGTGTTAAGGTGTGATCTTTAACGGTTATGAGTCAATGAGAAGTCTGTTGAATGTTGTTGTATGCTGATGAAAAAAGACGTTAACTATGAGCTTCGTGTGTGGCTGGGGAGGATGTGACACTACCTAATGCAAATCAGTACTGACCCTGTTCCTCATGGAAACAGTCCATCCTGATCCTTGGTCATCTTATCCCTCCACCCTGCAGCCTACTGTTTTTTTAGTTGAGAATTTTGAAGTTCACACCCCCTCGAATCTCACAGACTAACCTACACCCCTAATTGTTGTTTGTAAATAAAATTCAAACACTTACATAGATGCTGGTTCTTGTTTTGGTGTGGCAGAGGTGATGGAGCTGCCATACATTTGATTTTTTAGGGGAAGTGAGATAAAAGACTGAGGGCCTGATTTAGAGTTTAGCGGATGGGTTACTCCATCACAAATGTGACAGATATTCCGACCACCGTCTCCATAGGTTATTATGGGGTTGTAATATGGTGGACGGGACATCTGTCATGTTTGTGGTGGAGTGACCCCCTCCGCCAAACTCTAAATCAAACCTATAATCTTACGTACATCAAGATTTCAGGATTTGAACTGGAGCCAGTTTTGCAGTTAGGAAAGGAAAAAGAGCACTGGGATAGTCTGAAGAGTGAACTAGAGTTGCTGTTGCATAGAGGAGCACAAATGATAGATGGGAGATTCTTTGCAGTTTTCAATAATTTTAATTTTTGATGGATAGTTGCTCCCTCTTGAGGTATAGAAGATGTGTTGCTTAGTTTAAAGACATTTTGTATTATGTGGTGAACAATTACTTAATAACATGTTCCTATAATTAGGAAAGAAGCTTCAAATTAGAACTTTGGAAAGCCAGCATATAAGGCAGCAGGTGGACAATGTGAATATGGTTTCAGTGTTGTCTGAAATAATAGAAGTTCTATTCAGATATTTCTCTTTAATGGCAAATTATCCTTTTACATTTTCTCTACACATCTGTTCTATAGAGCACTTTGAAATGGACTTAAAATGCTCTCTGTAGAGCCTTCTTAACTGGTACCTGGAGTTCACAAAATGCTCCTTAAAATACTCTTGAGATGCCCTCTTGTTGAGCTGAACACCATTCAAAGAAGGCTAATGTATTTGTAAATATCATTGAAGGGGATTCTGTTCTAAAGGCTGCCGGCGTGACACTGCGCTATTATTGGGCTGCACCAGTGGCTTTTATAATTGAGAGTAAATTGATGCAGTGGTTTGTGGTTAATGTCTTAGCAGCATCCTTGCACATCCTCAGTAAAACAAAAAACAACTTGAAAAGTTCAGTGTAAGCAATCTGGACTTCAATTATAGCCGGAGACTAATGGTGGTGAAGCTCAAGCTTGTAGCAGAGTGCAGAGAAAATGTGCAAGGGGATGGTTTAAGGTAAACCACCTAAGATACAGTCTCTCCAAGATCCTAGCAGCTGCCTTGCGTTTCAGGGAATAATAGGAATCTGTGACACCTACTTACCACCTGAGTTCTTCCCCCTTCTGTCCTAGGAGTTATGGCAACTGACGGCCCTTGATAAACTTAGGCCCATATTTATACTTTTTAGTGCTGCATTTGCGTCACTGTTTGACACAAAAGCGGCGCAAACTTACAAAATACAATTGTGCTCCTCTATGCAATAGCAATTGTATTTTGTAAGTTTGCGCCGCTTTTGCGTTAAACAGTGACGCAAATGCAGCGCTAGCAAAAAGTATAAATATGGGCCTTGGTAAGCAGACACTGTGCAGACTTGAAGGCTTGGCTGCAGTGAATGTGGTTACAACTATTGTGCATTGCAGTAGTTAGTTAGCTCTGGACAGTGTACACAAACATTGCGTCATCTACCACCCTACTTTTTAACAATATTCTTAAAGTATATTTTCTGTAATACCAAGTGCAGCATTTGTTTTTCCTCTATGTGGTGACTTGGTTTCAATACATATTAAGGTTTGTAATCATTGTAGTCGTTAATGGTGATATTGGACTGACGCTACAGCCATACCAAAAATGTTTTTAGCTGCAGGTCGATCAACCCTACATTATAAACCTGAACACTTAGAGAACTGACCTAATGATTTGGCCTTGTGCCTGTATCCACATACATCTGCTCACTGTTTCTGTCTTTCCTGATTATCCAGTTCAGTCACACATGCTAGGACTTGTGCTGGAATATGTTGGGTGTGAAAAAGTCAGTAGACAAAAAATGGTGTTCGCAAGAAAACTTGGAGAGGAAATGTTAGAGTGGAAAGTCATACTGCTCAATTAACAGGGAACATATGAGTAAATGGTATGAGTATGGATTTTTGGGGGTGGAATAACACTTTTAGTTGAATTAGTACTGATTGAATATTTTCTGTTGTTTAACATTTTTTAAGTATTTTTATTGACATTTTGTAAATCAAAAAAGACATTACTGCTAATGCAGTTAATTGTGAGCTGAAACAACGATGTCAGTAGGAAGAGTTTACACAATATGCTCATAGGATACATTTCATGCACTATTCAAATCTGGGATATGAACGGAAATCTCCAAGAAGGGAAAGTAGTTAGGCGGTCTGTGTTTTTAAAACAATATCATGGGTGGGTGTAGCCTAGCCATCAACCAAAATGGCTGTGCAGCTCTGAAACTCCCGGGACCTCACATGAAAACCACTGCCTTATGGTGCCTTTCTGCCCACCACGTGGATCCTGATGCCATTGGTCACCCTACACTGAGGCCAGGATCCTGTCTGCCCGATTCTGGCCATCACTGAGTGCCCTGCCAGCCGCTGCAGCCTGATGCGGTGCTCAGAGGCCCTGTGGCGACAGGGACCATGGGTGAGCCTGAGGACAGGGCTGTGGTGCACATGGCCTACACTGGGTGCCATTCGGCTACATCGCATTGGAAGCTGAGGGGCCCTGGACGCTTGGTGCCCCCCATTGTCTGTGACTTGCCCGGAGAGGTGATCACATGGTGCCCAGGGGTTCCCTGTCTCATGGGGCCTCTTCGATGGCGGGCCTCGGAGCGCACGGAGGAAGTCACACCTACTCTGTTTTACATGCAGGCCTTTGCTCTCTGATGGTGCTCCCTCGGCCTGGCTGAAGGCCCCCTCATTCTACTGAATCTGCACTGAGATGGTCGGAGGCCTCAGGTAAACACATAAGGATGCAGTGAGTTGGCAGATGGCATATCCCATCTTCATTATCTCCTTCACGGCTACAAGTGCTTGTATTCATATCACATGCCTCATAACGACTCAGTGCTAACACCTGCATTGATCCGATTAGATGGCACACAGCGAAGAATATCTGACATAGATCCAGTAACACGTAATCTCAACAAACACATAGAGAGAATTGAATGCTTATTCAAAACTGTTGCTACTGAAAACAAAGATCTAGAGGCTCACTCCTGCTGCAATAATATTCGTATCACTGGGTTGGCAAAAACTACCAACACCGGGCACATGGATACCTTTGTTGAAAAACTACTGGTTGAACTGTTTGGGAGAGACTCATTCACAGACTTTTGTAGTTGAAAGGGCCCATCTGTTGCTTGGTCCACGCTCAATTCCAGGAGCCAATCCACGTCCAATAATTGCTCGATTTCTCAATTTTCAAGATCGGGATACTGTGCTCCACTTGGCACGAGAGAAAGACACACTGAAGTACCAAGGGATAAGCTTAGCACTCTTCCCAGACTTTCCACCAATAATCCATGAGGCGCAATGCAAGTATGCTGATGTTAAACTGACACTGCAAAAATCCGGCGTCTGATATGACATGTTACACCCGGTGTGGTTGCAAATTGAACTGAGTGGTAAGCATTATATTTTCAACACTCCTGTGGATGCTGCACTGTTTTGCAAACAACATAAATTGGGACAGACCGTGCCCGGACATCACTCCCCTGGTGGATCCCCGAATCCCTTGCAATTGGAACCACAGTGTGCCCCCTCGCTGTAATGCTTACTCACAAGCTGCGATTGGTACCTTGTTCTAATACCTGCCTTGAAGGTTAACAGGGAGTGACACCTTTGAGCATTATTCTCCACATATAGGAGGCTGGTCTGGTTTGTAGTTGGTACCTTGGGAACTTACACCTTATACCAGGTCCAGTTATCCCTTATTAGTGAAATGTAGCAGCTCAGGCTGATAGAGGTAGGTAAAGGTACTTTATTTTAGTGACACAAGGCCAAAAATATGTTAGAGGCAATACTCCTTCTAGAGGTAAGTATTATACACAATAGATACACTAGACCCCAAAATCAGGTAAGTAAATAGTCACAGAATAGTGCAAACTGTAGAAAATACCATAGAATGCAGAAGGAAGAAATAGGCCTAGGGGTAACACAAACCATATACTAAGAAAGTGGAATGTGAATCACGAATTCCCCCCTAGGCAAGTGTAGTGTGTAGAGGGTCGCTGGGAGTGTAAGAAAATGACAAAGGTGAGTAAAATACCCAACCCCAGAGCACAGGTAAGCAAAGTACTGCAAGTTTCCTCTGGACACACTACAAGTCGTGACTAGAGTTATTGCAAGAACCAAGCAAGACTGCAAGCAACAAATGGTGGATTCCTGGACCTGAAGACCTGCAAAGAGTGGAGACCAAGTCCAGAAGTCGCAGAAGATTCCAGGAAGGACAGGAGTCCCTGCCAACCTAGAAGATGGTGCAAAAGAGGATTCTCCGGTTGGAAGAAGTCTGCAGAAGAGCAACAAAGAAGATGGCTGCGGGTTCCTGCATGATGCAAAGGATGTACCATGTGGAGATTGTGGAGGCAGACGAGTTGCAGCGCTGGATTCGTCCAACAAGCCTCGGTTCAAGAAATGTCGCGGTTTGCATCAAAATGGCGCTGCCTGGACCAAGGAGCGACCTGGGGGCCTCAACTCAGACTGAAGAGCCAGAGGGGGCTCCCAACACTGGAGGGCTGGAGGGAACCCACAGATGACCAGGCAGCACCACGGAGGTCCCAGGACATGGGGACAAAGAAGGTGCAAATTGCGGTTGTTGCAGCACCACAAAAGAAGGTCCCACGTGGCTGCAGAACAACTCAGCGAGTTGAGTGTCGCAGGATAAAGTGCTGGGGACCTGGGCCAGGATGTGCACTAAGGATTCTTGCAAATAGTGCACAGAGGCCTCAGGAGGTGAAGATAACGCAGTTTACAGGGGTACTATTGCAAACAGGGAAGGCAAGCTCTTACTTCCTCCAAATTTGGTCAGTGAGGCCTTAGGACAGTCTGTGTCGGAGGGGTCCACCACCTGTGTTCCAGGGAGCATGCCCGTTGTCAGGAGAAGAGTCCCAGAGAATCAGTCATTGTCTTAGAAGGTGCCTGCTGGAGCAGGGAAGTGACTCCGTCACTCCATGGGAGATTTCTTCGGTCCTTCTGGTGCAAGGTGAAGACAGGGAGTCCCCAGAGTGTGCACACGGTTGAAACTGTTGCAGTTGCTGGCTGGAGCTGAAGTTGCAAAGTCACAGTAGCCTTTCTGGATACTTTGTTGCAGTTACAGCTGTTCCTGGAGCAGTTTGCAGTTGATCCGTGGTCAGAGGATGAAGTAGGAGTTGCAGAGGATTTCTGGTGGAAACTAGCAAGTTGAATCTGAAGAGGAACCCACAGGAGAGAACCTACATAGCTCTGAGAGGGGGATTGGCTACCTAACCACATATGCACCTATCAGGGGGGGTCTCTGATGTCACCTGCTGGCACTGGCCACTCAGAGATCTCCAGAGTGTCCCCACACTTTGGAAAACAAGATGGCTAATGCCAGGAACACACTGGAGGAGCTCTGGGCACCACCCCTGGGTGGTGATGGACAGGGGAGTGGTCACTCCCCTTTCTTTAGTCCAGTTTCGTGCGATAGCAGGGACTGGGGGTCCCTGAACCGGTGGAGACTGGCTTATGCAGAGCGGCTGGGCACCGGCATGTAGGTACACCTACCGGTATTTCCCTTTGGAGTGAGTGTGACTACAAGAGATACCTCCCTCGGCAATACCCAGACCAGAGGCTAATCGCCTTTTTTCCTGGGACCTACCCTAGTATGAACAAACTGTTCAGGTAGGCCTTTTACCTCCTCTTACTTCACTTAGCGAGCACGCCTAATAGCAGCTTTGCTTAGGGAATCCTAGACCCTGACGAATGCCCCTGACCTTCCAGCACTTTGAGAGGGCAGAAACATGTTGGTCCCTGTTTTTTAGACTCTATGAGACATTAGCACTCAACTGAGTCCCATTCCCATTTTAACCTTACCTGCAGGCACCTTTATTAAAGTACCTAATCAATCGAGATAGGTGACATGTACAGTAATTTTATTCTTACCTCATCTGGATCCCTGATAATTATCCAGTAAGATTTATTTCAGCACACCCTCTGTCGTTCCTTTAACAATGAGGTTGAGTCCACCCAACTAGTACTATCTTACCTGGGTGGGGCTAGGTGGTCAAATGATGAAGCATGACACTATTATGTGTGTGAGACCACCTAGTCCGTAAAAGGAACTCCCTCTTGTAAGACACAGCCTCCCTCATAGAGACACTCTACACACACCTCCCTATAGAACTAACCCACGCCTAATAGGTACTATTAGCTGAGGGTGCACTAATCCAGTTTCACCTTCATCTCTGACCACCCCACACTTCCAGTGGTATATGGTTATGCAGGGAGGGCACCATCTGTGCCTTTCAAAGCATTTCCAGAGGCGCTGGGAGGTTAACCCTCCCAAGCCTGTAACACCTATTTCCAAAGGGAGAGGGTGTAACACCCTCCTCCCAAAGGAAGTGCCTTGTTCTGCCTTCCTGAGACTGAGCTGCTCAGACCCCAGGAGGGCAGAACCCTGTCTGTGAGGTGGCAGCAGCTGTAGCTGCAGTGCAAGCCTTAGAGAGCTGGTTTGGCAGTACTGGGGGTCCATGGTGGAGCCCCCAGGATGCATGGGATTGGCCCCCCAAAACCAGATTTGGAATGGGGGACAATTCCATGATCTTAGCCACCTTACATGGCCATATTCGGAGTTACCATTGTGAAGCTACATATAGGTCTTGACCTATATGTAGTGCACACGTGTAATTGTGTCTCCACACTCACGAAGTCTGGGGATTTGGCCCTGGACTGCGTGGGGACACCTTTGCTAGTGCAAGGGAGCCCTCAAACTTAGTAACTTTGCACCTAGCCTCCAGTAAATGAAGGTTAGACATATAGGTGACTTATAAGTTACTTAAGTGCAGTGTAAAATAGCTGTGAAATAGTCTGTGCACTATTCCACGCAGGCTGAAGTGGCAGTCCTGTGGAAGGGTTTGTTTGAGCTCTTTATGGGTGGCAACAGAAATGCTGGAGCCCATAGGGATCTCCTGGAACCCCAATGTCCTGGGTACCCTTGGGGGTCCAGTGTGCCAATTGGAATTGGTAAATTAAGTCACTAAACTATAGTGACTAATTTTGAAGCAGAGGGAGCATAAGCACTGGAGTTCTGGTTATCAGAACTTCAGTGACACAGTTAACACTACTGAGAACACACACTTTAGGCCACTAGCTATGAGCACTGGGGCCCTGGTAGCAGGATACCAGTGAGACAGGCAAAACACACTGTTAAATACGGTTTTAACTATGAACACTGGGATCCTGGCTAGCAGATCCCAGTGAGGCAGTAAAAACACACTGACACACACTCACAAACAGGCCAAAAGTGGGGTAACCATGCTAAAAAGAGGCTTTCTTTCTCACACCACACTTTCCTTTGTTAGTGACAGACCATCTCTTCCTACATACCTATTTTGCATTAAGGTAATGTTCCCTGTTCTGGAGTGTCGCTACATCCCTGAGGTGTATACCACCTGGTTTGGTTATTTGTTTTGGTTGGGACTTATGGGAGTTCACATGTGGCTACTTTCTCTGGTGCGGGTGAGGGGCTGGGAAATGTTTGACGTTGTTATGTTTGCACTCACTAGTTACTATTTCCTTTTCTTCAGAACTATTCCCATCACACCTGCTGTCTTTATACCACATATTTGCTTGGCCTGTAGGAGATCCCAGACGACCGGCTATCACTTTATTTACCTCTCTTATATCACATGGCACATCAGGGGTCTCAATAACCCTAGGAAAAGCAAGTCCTCTCTTATTTGAATAGGCATGGTATCAAGCTGGCATTCCTGCAGGAAACTCATTTAGCACCTCATACTACCTGCTCATATTATACACAGTAGCACTATAGCTCCTGCTCTCGGGGGGTTTGCACACATTCACAAGAGTATCCCTTTGGTGAGCTGAGAATCAGTCTCTGATCCAGAGGGCAGAAACCTATTGGTCAATGGGTGCTTAGCTGGCACGCTGCTCTTGCTGGTTGATGTGTATGTGCACAATACAGAGTCTCCCGAGTTCTTCTGTAAACTCTTGACTCACATGGATCGGTTCTAGCCGGAACATGTCCTTTTGGGCGGCGACGTTAACATCACATGTCATCCACAACTTGATTCCACTGGTTCCTCCGGGGTCACCAAACCACATTCCCTACAAGCTTTAATAGCTATCCTTGACACGTTTCATCTCACCGATGTCTGGTGCACCCGACACCCATATAGAAAAGGCTATACCTTTTATTCTGCTCCACACAACATCTGGTACCATATCGACTACTGGTACCTATCGCCAGCCACGCTCCTCTGGCTCTCAAATAGTATGCATTATCCGCACACTTTGTCAGATCACTTCCCAGTGGCGGCTACATTGCATGTCCTGTGCCAAAATTCACCACGTAGAAATTGGCGTTTCCCTGCGAACGCTGTACATGACACTGTAATTCTTGCAGAAGTCCATGACCCAATTAATGAATATTTCACACTCAGTACTGGTACCAAACAGAAACACTCAACCGTTGGGAAGCCTTCAAGGTGTACATCAGGGGAGTATGAATAGCTAAGCACGCAAGAGTACTTTGCAACATCAGAGGGGACTTGGCAAAGATCGAAAAGAAACGTCATGACCTAGATTGTCAGAATATGTCTTCCTTCCATCCTATGTCTTTCCATGCTAGGGCTACATTACTGTTAACTCGACTATTTCATCCACCTTACCAGGCCTCATATGTACTGCAGATGGCACAATGGCTGTGGACACCCCAGCTATAGACTACACTAACCACATATTATAGCAGCCTTTACACATCACACCACCTTGGCTGATGCCGCCCTTGGGACTACTTATCCGAAATAGTCATGGTATGGCTTGAGGGCGGTCAGTAACAGTACTTAGCCTCTCCTATCACATGCGAGGAGAACTCCCAAGCCATAGATGCCCGAGCTGGTTCTAAAGCCCCTGGATTAGATGGTTTTACTCGCAATTTCTATAAGACCTATAAGATATCCTTACTTCTCATCTACTGGAAGTATACGCTGAGTCTTTGGAGCAGGGTTTCCTCCCTCCCACGATGCGAGAGGCAGTGATTTCACTACTTCTCAAGCCCGGAAAGCCTCCTCATTTATGCACGTCATATAGGCCCTTGTCAATACTAAACCATGATAATAAGCTATTAACTAAGGTGAACGCATAATTGTCCCCATGCAATCAGGGGTTGTTCCCCATCATTCTACCTCTATCAATCTTCGTACGGTGTTTGCGGTCATCAATCAAGTATCCCCAGAGCTCCTGGCAGCTGCGGTGTTGCTGGATGATGAAAAGGCATTTCTTGAATGGCCCTTTTTACATGCTACTTTAACAAAATTGGGAATCCTCAAAGGATTTTGAGCTCTCATTGCATTGCTGTATAGAACCCCTCTTGTGCCCCTGCGGGTTAATGGTTCTCTTTCGAACCAATTACACTAACACGGCACCCGGCAGGGTTTCTCTCTCTCCCCTCTTCTATTTATTATTTGTATGGATCCACTGGTATGTCACCTACAAAAACATCACCTACATCGGGGTCGTCGATTTCTCCTTGGCTCATTTCTGGCCTCACTTGATGTGGATGACATATTGTAATCTGTCCGAGACCCCGCTGTTAATCCCCCCCGTTGATTAGGGAGGTAGTTTGCTTTGGTGTTTTTTCTGCCTTATCCTTCGACTGGAGTGAGTCAGAACTTTTTCCACTTACAGCAGCCACAGTTCCTTGTGAAGTCGATTATCCGCTACTTTGGTGTGAGTAATCCACCAAATATCTTGCCATTTATTTACACAGAGACAACACTGAAGTGATTTAAAGTAATTTACGCCACAACAGTTGATAAACTATCGACCCAAATACAACAGTGGATCAAACGATCCCTGTCATTAGCTAGACTGGTAGCCAAAATTAAAATTATGGTTCTTCTGTGCTTTTTATGTCTGTTTTTAAATATTCCCATCACCCTAACAAGGAGTTTCTTTGATACACAGTGTGAGCAGGCCGCCATCCTTGCATACGTTGGTTTACACTGACACTTACATACGACTGGGGTGGCTTTGGAGTACCTGATTTTATCTTTATTATTTGGTCAAATACTCTTTGCCTACTCTGGTACCACCCAGATGTCAGAATTTAATATCTTAAACTATACTGGACACAGGCCTCTCCCTTAGCCCTTTCCACCAAATTACCTCAAGGCTTACCCAGAAATCCTGCAGAAATCCAGACACTCCCCACTCCGTGCTGGGCGTAGACCAAATCCCCCGCTATTTAGGATAGGACACTCTATACTCTTCACATATCCCCCTCCCCAATAATCCATGGCTACCCCTCACTTGTGAGCGATTAACTCAGCGCAGACTTGAGGCACACCAGCTTCACACCACTGGCGACATGTTCGCAACTCTATCATACGTTCTGTCTCTGACATGACAGAGGGGCGTAACACCTCACATATGGACAGATTCATATTACACCGGCTACACAGCACATTACGTGCTGCTGTACCTACGTACCCTGAAGAAATGAAGGAATTCCCCCTCCTTAATCATGACTGCTCCTGATAATGCCCACTTGATATCTCGATTATACCACACCTTCCTACAGCTGGGCAGAGACGTCTAGGGCTGCCGTCTTGGATTTGTTTAGCTCCTCCCCACGGGTTTACAATGCTTCACCGCTCTAGCACTGCTATTGGCCAAACGAAAGGTTGCCCTTCATTGGGGTAGCGGTACACATCCTACAGTTGCGGCTTGACTGTGGGATATGACCTACTGCGATACTACTAGCAATCTCTATGCTTCCTCACAATCCTTATCTTCACGAGCTAAAGACATATGGCAGCCGCTTAGAGACTACCTCACACTATCACAAACCCCGGTTACCGGGGCTGACGAGGAGGGAAATCGCTCCTCCTCGTGATTAGAAGTTCCCTTGCAACTCATAATTTACTGGCTTTTCCCCTCTCACTCTCTATCTTTCTTCCCACTGTCACTCTTCCTTTCTTATTACTCATTCCTCTTTTTAGACACATATTATGCAATATGATTTGAATTATCGTGATTATGCTCATGTCTCCAATCTCTGTAATTCTGGAACCTGTTAAAAGCTTTAAATAAAGTTTAAAGCATAAATCACAGGTCCCTTGTAACAAGGGGCTATATTTTTTCCGATAAAGAAGGGGCCCCAACAAAGTGGGGCTATGAATCAAGTTCAAAGTGTAACAGACAAGGAAAAAGCCAATGGCTATCATGAAATAAGAGGAAACCAAGACATAGGGAAGAGAGGATAACTTTTTGTAAACTGCATTCAATCAATCAATCATTCAGGATTTATAAAGCGTGGCTAATCACGCAATAGGGCATCCAGGGTATTACTACTGTTGAAACATCAGTGTACTTGATGGATACCAAGTACACAGCATAAGTCTTGGCTTCTCCAAACATTTGGGATGTACCCACACCCAAAGGTTACTCTCAGTCATATGAGGTATAAAACACCAGCTTGTGACCCAGCATCCACAGCACCTCTTCTCATTTTCTGCAGGGTCATTCTACTGGTGACAGTCACTGGAATAAAATCTGATTTCAGTGCATTACTTCATTACTCTATTTTGCTCATTGATGGATGACCTCATGATGGATTTCCTCCTTCAAGACTAGCAAAATTGTCCCATCAATGTTAGTGACATGAAGTATCTTTCATGTAGAAAGCCTTACATCTCTTTTTACTGATATAAATTGGAAGCCATCAGGGTTGGACACTTTAGTCCCCAGAACGGCTATACCGCACCACACTTATAATCCAATGCTAGAGGCTGTCCTTTCGTTCTCACGCTTCTAAAGTCTTCCTTCCACAGTAATAATGGTGCTCACAGCACAAGTACACCAACTGGTGAAGAATCACAAGTCTAATGTTAAGCTCATCCAAATACTACCTGCTGCCCAAGCCCCCCTCCCATTGGTAACATGGCTGTTCCTGGCCCAGTCAGTCTTAATGGAGAGCCTCTAATCTGACCTCTACTGCAGTTTCTTTTCCTTGTATGCCATCAACCTTCTTTTGCAGGCTGCTAAGGGAAGCCATCAACGTGAGATTTGAAAGATCTCTGTCAGCTCCTTTAGCTCTTGAAAGAGCCCCTCCCCGCCTTGAAGCCTCGCCGCACTGTGTGGCGGGCTATCTTTTTGTGGCTTTACCATGTTTATTGAGAACAGAGGTCACAGAATTCCATCAGAGGTCACAGAATTCCCTCAGCACGCTGCTCCAAATGTTATGTCGCTATGATATTGTACACCTCAGATTTAAACATGCCGCTGATTCTCCAGTTGTCCGTGCTGAGGCAGGTGTGCAGGGTTTCTGATGTTTTTAAAAACGTGGGGTTGATGAGAGTACCTCAAATCAAGGACACTCTTTACCCACCAATCGCCACCCGATATGGAAAACTGCACCCATCGGCTCAGGTAAAGGGCACTAGAAAGGAACTACTCACTTCTCTAAGAAATAAGTGCCCCAAATCATGTACATGTGTAGTCAGCAATCTGCTGCCTTGGATTTGAGACAATGCACCCACTGACTCAAGTGCAAGACACCAGTACTGGGAAGGAACCCCACTCCTGTGTTACTGGAAAAGTGATGTGCTGGTCAATCTTTTCTGGTAGATGAGATGTATGTTATATGTTATAAGGTTTCGTAAAGTGAGACTGATACTGCGAAAGGTGTCCTAGCACTTGGGAAGATCTGAAAGCAGTAGGATTTAATTTGCGGGAAAACCATGTTTAAAGTCTCTTTCAGAATTGAGGGTGGCAGCAAATGTTCCTGATAGCAGGTGATAGAGAGTTCCAGTTTTTGTCCTCAAGAAAAGAAAGGGGGGCCACCAGTACATCTACCATGAAAAGGGGGATGACTACCAAATTTCCCAAGACAGAGCAAAGAAGGCCGTTGGAGCGGTAGAGGTTAGAATTTTTACCTGATTCTCATATAGATTGACCTCAAATTGAGGGAATCTCTTTGAAAAAGACAGAGATATTTAAAGATAAAACATTTCTAACCTGGGAGCTAGCGAAGGTGTTTAAGATGAGAAGATATGGAGACGTGAGAAGTACCTTTCAGAATAAGACTGGAAGCCGTGTTTTGCATGATTTGCAGGTGAAGAGAGAGAATGAATACCTAAGTAGGAGAATTGCTATAGGTCAGACGAGTGACGACCAGAGCCTGGACTACAATCTTCTGTGAGAGGACAGGGGGTATGGAGAAACATGTGGATGTCGCATTAATCCGTCTGCTACACATGTTTGAAGCAGCACCGATTATGACACCTTGTGTCCGACCAGAAAGCGAGAGAAACATGTACCAAAGACATTTTTCACAGGCAAAGACTTAGAAAAGCCCACATTTCTCCAGAATCCGCATGACCACAGCACCTTGTTTAATGGTTTTCAAGGGCAAATTTGTGAATTCTGATTTCTAAGAACATGATTTCAGAAGAACATGCTTAAGGAAAAAAAGATGCCTTACCTGTTATGTTACTAAACTCCTCTGCAGAACACAAAATGCAGTCAAAGCAGCAATGTGGTTGTCCCTCCTGGGGGGCTTTCCTGTATCCTGGTGGGCAGCTTTCACTGCAGACAGAGACGGGAACCTAGAGAGTAGATACAACAAGTAAATAGTGTGCACACACTCTTCAGCAGATCTACTGGACAGCCATGCCTTTCAAGGTAAATGGACCTGATGATCTGAATCTCTTCAGACAGACATCTTTACCAGAGCTCCATGGACCAGACACATTTAAGGGCTAGTATATATTTTGTATTTTTAAATATTGCCCCTGTGCACACGTGAACAAGGTTTCCATTCAGTGACAGATACCTACAAGGGCAGAGATTTTCTTATTTTAAAATGACACTGTATCTCAGCTCCAGTTGAGACTCCTCTCCCTTTAAGGATAGGGGCCTTCATGTACTTAGCAGTCTTTCCCTCTTGGGGCATAAGTCAGGTCAGAAGGGACACAGGCATGACCACACGGCTGTAACCACAGACAGCCTCAACCACGCATGCACCTTTACCACACATTTTTTACAATACATATGACTTTACCACGCATGCCTTTACAACTAATTACCTAATAAAGGCAAGCATGGTAAGGGCATATGCCTGGTTGTGGTGGTTAAGGCATATGTGTGGTGAAGGTGTGGAAAAGGCTATCAGCATCATTAGAGGAAGCATAAGACCTTTCGGTTTCCTCATTACAAACTGCCTGCCAGGATCGCTGCCGGGTCGTGAAGAGAATGAGTTAAAGGGAAGGGGGGGGGGGATTTAGGGCTTGGGGAGGTTAGGCTTTAGGGATTGGGGAGGGGGACTGTGTTAGGATTGAGGGTGAGGGGCAGGTATTTTTTTTTTAAAGGGTTGGTGGCCAGGGGAGGGGGTTGCTCTGGGGGATCAGGTTTTAGAGCTTGGGTATAGGTTTAGTGTTGGGGTGGGGGGCAGTGTTAGGGCTCAGGGCAGGGGTGCGTTCATTTTTTAAAAGAAAAGGTTGGTGTTGGGGGCGGTAGGGGATGGTTTTAGGGCTTGGGCAGGAGGCTGTGTTAGGGCTCTGGGAGGGGGCCAGATATTGTTTTTTAAAGGGTTGGGGTTCAGGGATGGGGTTGTGCTGGGGTCAGGTTTTAGGGTTTAGGGCAGGGGTCAGTATTAGTGTTTAGGAAAGGGGTCAGGGAAAAACCTAACCACGTATATGCATTTAACATACATCCTTTTACAATGGAATGCATTGTAAAAGCATGCGTGGTAAATGCACATTTGCTGGTTGATATGCATGGCTAACGTAATGAGGGGTAATGGCGTTCACTTTGTAATGGATGCGTGGTAAAGGCGTGCAACGGAATGCGCTGTGCAATCATACAACTGGGTCATAGTTGTCCATGAAATAACTTATCTTATTACAGTGCCCCTGGCATGACAGTTGAGAGGAAAAGTGGTCCAACAAAGAACACATTCCGGGGTAACCAGTAGGGCTAATGTGTTAGCACCTACCCTCCCTGTTGAGGTCAGAGTCAAATTCAGAATCACTGGCATTGTCTTTTAAGGTATTTCCTAAAGTCCTGCAAATATCAAACAGGCAAAATCAAAGGAGAAAGCATGAGGCATACATGCAAGTCTATGCAGGATGAGTATGCAGGATGAGTGTGCAATACAAGTAAATATCCCTATGAGGAGAATTCAGATTTATTGCATGTATAAATCGGCATTTAGCCACAAAATATAGTTATCTTATTACTTATAGTTTTCCGGATCATCTCATTCTTTCTCTTCACTGCTTGAATGGTTGGAGCTCTGACTGTGTGATGTTGGATCGTGATTCACAAGAGATGAAGCTCTGAGAAGGCACTGCTCCTTGCCTCCCTCAACAGTAGTAGTAAATCGAATATTACTCTCTCCACATTTGCATATATGATTTATGGAATTGTGTTCTCTCATCTACAGAAGTTATGACCAGGGGGCCTGATTCACAAGGTAAACTTACACTTTTGTGTAAGCTTACACTTTTTTGCTATTTACAAACAAATTTGACGAGAAGCGCCTTTACGATTGCCGAGTCTCTGCACTCGAGGCAGAGAATCCACACATTAAAAGAAAGGACAGCCGTAAACATACTTCTCGCAAAATTTGTGAACAGCAAAAAATCATAAACTTACACAAAAGGTTGAGTTTACCTATGTGAATCAGGCCCCTAGCATTTAAGCACAACGAGTACACAATACCATTCCATAGGCATGTAGCGTGACCCTCACAATCCGCATAGGATCTTAGTGTGAACTGTGAAGACCAAGTGGATGATTAAGGTCCTGACCCATCAGCCCATAACATATTTATATGTTTTCACTGAAAGTGTGTGTCTCTATGTTTGGTTGGGGGGGAAATCTGATGGAGAGCCTTGTAATAGTTGCCTTGCAGGATGCACCTTCTGCAAGGTAATAAAATGTGCTAAAAATCATAAATAATGTTATCACCCCAGTCACTCCTCCACTCCACTGGACAGCACTGAGATCAACTGTAACATCGTCCTCCATAGATGTTTCATGTGGGGCTCGAAACAAGCCAACAGAAACGTAGCTGGAAGTCCCATTAGGAAAAGCCTGCCAGTTGAGAAGCTCAGCACTGTGCGGATAGTCCCCATTGGCATCAAAGTAGAACTCAAGGCCGAATGTGTTGTTGAAGCGCACACGTTTCAAGTAATGCAGCAGCTGGAGGCAAGGGAGAGTAAATAAAGATATTATTATGCAATGTTTGGGAAAGTGCTTCAGCATTAAAAAAATATCATGGAGTCTGTGAAAAAGAACAAAGTGGCATTTGATAAATTCTCTCACCATGGGAAATTATGCCCGTGCCCAACTCTAGCTGAAGTGTTAATCACTTATCTCAACAAAATCCTTTTCAATTTTAGAAAAGCTGCAACTGTATAGTCACACAAAGATCTGAAATATAATGGCAATTACTTTAGAGAAATTGTAGAATACCTGGGCTTCCACCACCACATAATGCTGCTGTTATTGCATCAAGCAAACCGCTCATAGAATGCTTCATGGTTTCTTTAAAAAGGGCATGTAATTGACTGAAGCCACCATATCTTTCACTTCTGAAGTTGGTGGCTGTCCCGCTTAGACCCTTCACGGCAAGATTTGGAAGATGCTTGCTCACTTTATGTTCAGCATGAAACTAAGGTCCAAATTTCTCAGGTTGCCCTGCATTATGAATTCAGTAGGACTCTTCTGAAACACCTTTCATGCTGTTTGAGACATCTTGCCCAACTATTGGCTGAATTGCAGCTTTCCCTACCCCTGCAAAGCTAGTTACCACTTCTGAAACTGCTCCCGCAGGTATTGGAGGGGAACTAATGTTGTCGGTAGTTGGTAACAGAAACCTATCCCTCATACTCCTTAATTTATCAAGAGACAACAACACCAAGCTATGGAAGGTTGAGGGTAACTGGAAATTTGCGGGAAGGAGAATCCAAGGAATGACACTTGCTGTATGGAAGCTGTTAAAATAAAGGTCTTACCTGTAAACAAATGTATCAGTGTGGAGCATCAATCTCATACTGCTAACGAGCTGAGAATATGATCCGTACAGACCTAAACACCCAACATGAGCAGCATCAGGAGATTCTGACGCATTATGAGTGCTGCAACATGACGGTGGCTAGTGGAATGTTTCACAGGCAAGGATCTTGTCCTTTGAAGTGAGGCTTCACTGCAGATACATTCGCAGTGTTTGCATTTTTTTAAAAAGGGAGGGGAATGCCAAAGCCGGCTGAGATGCTACACAGAGTGTGACAAGAGCCATTGGATGTAAAAACAGAACAATGCCACAATGCTTGGTGTAAGAAAAGCTCCACGGCTTGTAAACATAAGCCACAATACTTTGGCACCCATTTTCAGAGCTCTAGATAGGGTTTGTATGAGCCCAACTTCCAAAAGGAAGAAGAAAAAAACAGCACCCACTTCGAAAAAGGTTCAATTCTTGAAAAAAACACTACTTCTTCTAGAAATAAAGAGCACAACTGACAGCCATTTTGAAAACAGGCACTTCAGCTGAGAGGTGCTTTGGAATTCTCTCTGTGTATTTTGTTGTTCAGGAGCAATTTTACATGACACATTTTGAAATTCTGTGCCATTTTAAGATTATTCTGTGCCCTTTTAATATTACATTCTGCTTGGAAACATCATGATTTTGGGCAGTCTTGATTATTTGGTGTTCCTCAGTGATGAGCACACCTTTGAAGAAAAACTGCATGTAAGAACATACTGGTTTTGGTGAGAAGAGTTGGAATTGTTTTATTTTTTAGACATCTGATGAAAGGAAAAGGAAAACTTTATTGAACAGAAAGGAATAATATTTTTTGTTCAATTTGGTTGTACTCTTTGCTACCAGGGGACAATTTTGGGGTTGTGTGTAACATTGCTATTTAGAAAGATGCAGAATATCACAGCATCTCCATTTTTCTTGTTAAACCTGGGGAGGTAGCTGTGGAATGGTGTAAGTGTAAAAAGGTATTCTGGAATTGCATTTGGGTGTGTCCAAATACATGGACAAGAAAGTAGCACTGTTGGTACACTCTTTGGGGGCAGAAAAACAGGAGGTATTCAAAGGATTATTTGAATTAAGTACAGAAGATGCAAGAGGCCTAAACAAATTAGAAATATGTGTTAAGGATCTTGATGTACACTATTTACCAAAAACAATTACTATATTGGAACATTTCCATTTCGGTAAAAGAGTCCAAGGGAAAAGTGGGAGGATTGAAAAATGTGGGACTAGCCTAAGGAAACTGACAGCTACTTGTAAATTTTGAACATTGAGTGAAGAGCGTATTTGGGACCAGTTCCTTTTGAATTGCAAGGATGGCAGGCTAAGGGAACAGCTGTGGGTAACGGATGTACCACCCTTAGTGGAAGAGTTCGTCCTCGCAAAGCAGGTTGAGCATATGTTGTCGTGTGTCCAAGATACACAAGGATTCAGGTACAAAAACACAGTCACATGTAAGTGTGGAGGGTGAATCAAGGGAGAAACAAGGGAATAGTGAAGAGAGACCAAAGGTAAACAATGTAAAATTTAAAGATGCATGTTTTAGGTGGGGCCAACAAGGACATATGGCTAATTATAAAGATTGCCCGGCACAAAGAGCTACTTACAACAAATGAGGCAAAAAGGGGCATTTTATGAGGAGTTGTAAGTCTAGTATGCAGAATAGAAATTTAACAACTTTGGAGATAGGTGATGGCTATAAGGAAATAGTTATGCAATTGTGTAATTTGACATGTGGAAATCCATGTGACATTGTGCAAATGAATGAGAAAAGTGTGAAAATGTTTTTTTATTCCTGTTAGGTTACCAATAATATCTAAAGACATATATGGCCAACTGAAAGTAAACATTGCAGATCTAAACATTGTGGATGTAAAGCCAGGTGGCTATGGTGGACAGAACATTCTGATGTGTGGTTATTTTCATGCCAATTTGGAATTTAAAAACAGAATGACAAAGGGAAAAGCTTATGTCTCAGAAAGAGGTAATGATACTTTAGGTTGGCCTGTACAAAACGACCTTGGGGTGTATCTTGGCCCAAACATTCAACCACAAGTGCGAATGGTGGAAGGTGAGTGTATGAATGCTGTTGACTATTTTCCACAAGTGGTCTGTGAGGAGATTGGGTGTTTAAAATCAAATGTGCATACAATTAAACTGAAGAGTGGTGTGAAACCTGTGTGTCTAAGGAAAGAAGATTACAATTAGGCATGCATGACAAGGTGAAAAAAGAGTTGGATACGGTAGTAGAACTAGGTGTGATTGTTCCAGCAGAAGTTAGTGAATGGTTGGCTTCACCTGTAGTAGCAAAGAAACCCAGCGGTGATACTGCCTGTGTGTTGACTTGAGGGCCTTAAACAAGGCAGTGATTGTGGACCTCCATCCTATACCTAGTATGTTGTAATTGTTAACTTTCTCCGACTTTGGACCTGGCATTAGCCTACAATCAGGTGTGATTGCATGAAGATTGCCAAGATTTAAAACTATTTATCTCCCATTTTGGCACATATAAATGTATACACATGCCCTTTGTAGGAGGCTGGCCTGGCTTGTAGTGGGTACCAGAGGTACTTACACCTTGTGCCAGGTCCAGGTATCCCTTATTAGTGTAGAAGAGGTGTTTCTAGCAGCTTAGGCTGATAGAAGGTAGCAATGGCAAAGCAGCTTAGGCTGAACTAGGAGACATGTAACGCTCCTACTATACCACTGGTGTCATATGCACAATATCATAAGAAAACACAGTACACAGAAGTACTAAAAATAAAGGTACTTTATTTTTATGACAATATGCCAAAGTATCTCAGTGAGTACCCTCAGTATGAGGATAAGTTATATACACAAGATATATGTACACAAACCAAAATTATGCAGGTAATAGCAAGAAAAGTAATGCAAGCAGTGTAAAATTACAGTAGATTGCAATAGGAGCACATAGGTATAGGGGCAACACAAACCATATACTCCAAAAGTGGAATGCGAACCATGAATGGACCCCAAACCTATGTGAGCTTGTAGAGGGTCTCTGGGACTGTAAGAAAACAGTGAGGGTTAAAAAAATAGCCCACCCCAAGACCCTGAAAGGTAGGTGTAAAGTGCACCTAGTACCCCGAGAGAACACAGAAGTCGTGATAGGGGGATTCTGCAGGAAGAACAAACACCAGCAATGCAACAACAGTGGATTTCCGGACCTGAGTACCTGTAAGACAAGGGGACCAAGTCCAATAGTTGCGACAGTGTCGAGAGTGGGCAGGAGCCCAGGAAATGCCAGCTGAGGGTGCAAGGAAGCTGCCACTGGTTGGAAGAAGCTTGGAGTTCTGCAAGAAAGAAGAGAACTAGGAACTTCCCCTTTGGAGGATGGATGTCCCACGTCGCGATGAAGCTTGCAGAGGTGTTCCCACAAAGAAAGACTGCAAGCAAGCCTTGCTGGCTGCAAGGGTCGCAGTAGAGGTTTTTGGGTGCAGCGGTGGCCCAGGAGGGACCAGGATGTCGCCACTTGGAGGAGGAGACAGAGGGGGCACCCTGCAACTCAGGTAGCCTTCACAGAAGCAGGCAGCACCCGCAGAAGTACCTGAACAGGCACTTGGAAGGAAAGTGAACCAGAGTCCACCCGAAGTCACAAAAGGGAGTCCCACGACGCCGGAGAACAATTGAGAAGGTTGTGCACTGCAGGTTAGAGTGTCGGGACCCAGGCTTGGCTGTGCACGAAGGAAATCCTGGAAGAGTGCACAGGAGCCGGAGAAGCTGCAAATCATGCGGTACCCAGCAATGCAGTCTAGCGTGGGGAGGCAAGGACTTACCTCCACCAAACTTGGACTGAAGAGTCACTGGACTGTGGGAGTCACTTGGACAGAGTTGCTGAGTTCCAGGGACCACGCTCGTCGTGCTGAGAGGGGACCCAGAGGACCAGTGATGCAGTCTTTTGCTGCCTGCGGTTGCAGGGGGAAGATTCCGTCGACCAACGGGAGATTTCATCAGAGCTCCTGGTGCAGGGAGGAGGCAGGCTACCCAGAGCATGCACCACCTGGAAACAGTTGAGAAAGCCGGCAGGATGAGGCGATACAAGGTTGCTAGTAGTCGTCTTGCTACTTTGTTGCGGTTTTGCAGGCGTCCTGAGCAGTCAGCGGTCGATCCTTTGGTAGAAGGTGAAGAGGGAGATGCAGAGGAACTCTGGTGAGCTCTTGCATTCGTTATCTGGTGAGATCCCCAAAGCAGAGACCCTAAATAGCCAGAAAAGGAGGTTTGGCTACCTAGGAAGGAGGATTGGCTACCAAGGGAGGTAAGAGCCTATCAGAAGGAGCGCTGACGTCACCTGCTGGCACTGGCCACTCAGAGCAGTCCAGTGTGCCACAGACACCTCTGTTTCCAAGATGGCAGAGGTCCGGGACACACTGGAGGAGCTCTGGGCACCTCCCCTGGGAGGTGCAGGTCAGGGGAGTGGTCACTCCCCTTTCCTTTGTCCAGTTCCGCGCCAGAGCAGGGCTGGGGGATCCCTGAACTGGTGTAGACCGGCTTATGCAGAGATGGGCACCATCTGTGCCCATCAAAGCATTTCCAGAGGCTGGGGGAGGCTACTCCTCCCCAGCCTTCACACCTATTTCCAAAGGGAGAGGGTTTTACACCCTCTCTAAGAGGAAGCCCTTTGTTCTGCCTTCCTGGGCCAGGGCTGCCTGGACCCCAGGAGGACAGAAACCTGTCTGAGGGGTTGGCAGCAGCAGCAGCTGCAGTGGAGACCCCGGCAAGGCAGTTTGGCAGTACCCGGGTACTATGCTAGAGACCTGGGGGATCATGGAATTGTCCCTCCAATGCCAGAATGGCATTGGGGTGACAATTCCATGATCTTAGACATGTTACATGGCCATTTTTGGAGTTACCATTGTGACACTGTACATAGGTAGTGACCTATGTACAGTGCACACGTGTAATGGTTTCCCCGCACTCACAAAGTCTGGGGAATTTGCCCTGAACGATGTGGGGGCACCTTGGCTAGTGCCAGGGTGCCCACACACTGAGTAACTTTGTACCAAACCTTCACCAGATGATGGTTAGACATATAGGTGACTTCTAAGTTACTTAAGTGCAGTGGTAAATGGCTGTGAAATAACGTGGACGTTATTTCACGCAGGCTGCAGTGGCAGGCCTGTGTAAGAATTGTCAGAGCTCCCTATGGGTGGCAAAAGAAATGCTGCGGCCCATAGGGATCTCCTGGAACCTCAATACCCTCGGTACCTCAGTACCATATACTAGGGAATTATATGGGTGTACCAGTATGCCAATGTGAATTGGTAAATTTAGTCACTAGCCTGTTAGAGACAAATTTGGAAAGCAGAGAGAGCATAACCACTGAGGTTCTGGTTAGCAGAGCCTCAGTGAGACAGTTAGGCATCACAGGGAACACATGCAGGGCACATACTTATGAGCACTGGGGCCCTGCCTGGCAGGGACCCAGTGACACATAGACTAAAACAACATATATACAGTGAAATATGGGGGTAAGATGGTACTTTCCTACCCAATCTCCCCCACAAACGAAGGACAATAAGACTAGCCATGACCTGATGAGTCTTCATTGTCTTTGGTTTAGTTTCAGTGTCATCTGCATTCTAAAGGATAATGGAAAGTTTACTGAAAGGTATTGTTGGAGTGACATGCTATTAAGATAATGTGTTGTGGATGGTAATATGTAGGAAGAACATAACAATAGGATGAGGCAAGTATTGTCCTGTTTCAGGGAGAATGGTTTAACACTGAGAACTATAAAATATAAGTTTGGTGTAAGTCAAATTTGTTATCTGGAGAACATATTGTCAGCAAAGGGAATTTTTCCAAGGAAAGAAATGGTGGAGCTATTACCAAGATACCCTCATCTGTAAATAAAGAATAGTTGTTGTCCTCTTTTGCATTGCTAGAATTGTATAATCATTATATTCCTGGATTATCTGCAAGGACACATGAGATGAGGAGGTTACTTAAGAAAGGAGTGTTGTTTGAATGGATTTTGATGAGGATGTAACAATTGCATTTGTAAGTAGGTTGTTAAAGGATTCTGAAGAAAAGTACTCAGTCATAGAATGTAAGGATAACAATACGAACAGTATAATGGTGAAAAATAAGTGGAGAAACCATACTGGAATATCTGGGAAGAAATAAGTGGGAGGAATTATGACTTATACCCCCTGAAAGTCTAAGACGCATAATTGTTGGGTTGACCAACATGGAACATCTGGGAATGGATCAGGTAGGATTTTTAGTGGCCTGGTTTGTAGGTTTTGGTCGAGCAAGTGGTGTGAGTCTGTGTGGAATATTACAATACATTGAAACTTAAAGGACCTCTGATGCGGAACAGACAGTTGCCGGAGGCTCCTTGGAAGGAATTGATATCATGGGCCTGATACAAAGGGAACATGCTACTCTATATTTTATTAAACTTATTGGTTTATGTTCAAAATGGTCTGAGGTCAAATGTGTGATGGACATTTCTTCAAGGAATCTGCTAAAATTATTTGAGAAATTATTTTTGAAGGAAAGGTATCCCAAATCATTACTATCAGACAATGGGCTACAATTTTGTTTAAAGGAAATGGAGGAATTCTTCACTAAAATTGGATTATCCATAAGACCTGTGCACAGTGTCACCCAGAGACATGGTGTAGTGGAGCATTTTAACAAGGCTCTAAAATAAGGTATTTAAATTGTATGCATGAATATAATGTCATGAAAATAAGAGATAAAAAAAGACAATTTGCATACCATGTGTGTTCTCATGATTCAACTGGGCATTCGCCTTTTGAATTGTTGAGGGGAGGGAAACCGAACACATTTTTCACGGGGATGGATAGAATGGGGTAAAACATATGTGCGTAAAACACCTGAATGAGGGGTTTTGGCATGAAAAAGAAAAAAATGTCAAGAGAAAGAAAATCGAGATATGACATTAAAAAGGTGACTGTTGTGCCGAGTGGGGACATAGGAGATTGGGTAAAAGAGAAAACACCTGTAGTTCAGGTGTCGTGGTCCAAATTCTCTAAACCAATACAAGCTGAGAAGTTGTTTAAGAATGCACTAAAGACAATTGACAATAAAATATGGAATTTTAATAAAATGTCTAAATGTCATGAAAAATGTGTGAGTCGTCTTAATAGTGGTACAGGTGCCACCACTTTGTTGGGTGATTCAAGCCACGGTCACTGTTTGATGGTTCAGATAAAAAAGAAGCAAGAGCCAAAACAAGATGTCCTGCTTATTTGAAAGATTTGTATCAGGGTTGAGAATTTTAGGGTCGATGTTTGTTATGGTTCATGTAGAGCTAAGTAAATATTATTTGTTTGACTCAACATGTTATAAGTTTACTTATATATTTATTTGGGTTTATCATTTTTACATATTGAAGAAAGGGGAAAGTGTGATTTTGTAGGCAAGCTATGGAAGGTTGAGGGTAACTTGAACCTTAAACAGATATCACTGTGTAGAGCATCAATTTGATGCAATCCTTCCTTTTAAATCGAAGCCACTATTTTGCCTTGGCTCCACAGAATCATCATCACATGCCATAATGTGGTATGACATGCCACAAGAGTCCTCTTTATCCATCTCTTTCATTTAAACATACACCCTCAGTCACAGCTCGTTGTATTGTTTTCGATGGTATCATGATGACATATAGGTCAATTTCAAGTCAGAAAAGAGCCTGCTGAATCAGATGAGCATCCACATCTCCCTGGAGCATATTTTCCACTGGCTGAAAGGAAGTTTCCTTTGAATAAATGGATCGAAAACGGAGGTCCTCATGCTGAGTAGAATTGCCCTCATGCCCAGGTGCTCCTCCTTTTACCAAACTGAAAGCATTGAACCAGGGAGTCACATTTGATTAGGACTTGGCTTTTGTCCCCTAAGTAGATGCAATGGTCAAATTTATCAATTTTCCCCTCCCTATCTCTAAAAAATACTTCACTGGTTTACTGGGGCAAAGGATCAGGGTACCTTCAAAACCTCGCAGAAAGTTTTGTCCCTAAACGACTCTGCAGTCATCAGTTGCAAGTATCCTCACCTAACAATTATGCAAAAGGATGAAGCTTGGAGGCAGTGTTGGGAAATCCAGGGGCCGGGCTGTGGAACGCACAGAAAGGAGCTAACCATGTTATTAAACGTTCAGTGATTGGTGGTGTGTTTCGCTCTTTCTCTCGCTTTTTACCATATGTTTCTGTATTTGCATCTCTATTCCTCTTTCCCTTTCCTCCTTTCAGGACACCATTTTCGTTGCATGTCTGTTGTTATTTAATCCGTGCATACTGGAAGAATACACACATTTTTCTAGACTATTTTCCTACTGAAAAAGGAATACATCTGGCAGGGTAAGCTAGAAATCTGTTACCCATGCACCTGAATAGAAAGACATGCTTTATTGTCTGCTGAGATAAACCATATTAATCATTGAAACTGGAGCTCAGGGAAATAAATTGAAGAGTTTTCTCTATTCGAAGGCCATATATATTCACAGTTTATTATTGTCAAAGCAGGTTAATTAGTGACTCCACAGGTATCTCTTTCAAAATATAGAGAATTAAATAGACACTCATCTATTCTTGTTACAGGTGTGTCAGCATGAAGGGATTCATTTGTTGAATAAACAAGCACATTTTAAGAGAAATGTATTTTTAGAGAGTAAGTATGCTGTTTTTTTCTAGCATATTAAATCAACCGGAGTTTGGAATAGCAGGATAGAAGGGCGGTCACACGCCACATTAGGTAAAATAGCTGATGCCATCTGTAAGTGTGCCTATTCTAACTTCATTAACGGAACCATTTGACCAAATGTCTTGCTTTCCGAGAAACAAGCCACCACCCTTTTAGAGGCTTAAAATAATGTTTTGAAATGGTAAGAAATTAAAATATGTTTTTATCTCATTTGCAAGGTCTCAGTTTTGCTCTGAATTAGGGGAGGAGAAAAAAGTTGAACTAGAAAGTTAATCTTAACCAAGAAAAACTTCATTTAGTGCGTCTCCCTCGAAGAAGTCACCTACATTTCATTATTAACAGGAGACTTTTAAGCTTAAAGTTAACATATATTGAGGGGATTTTTGGTCACTGAACTTCATCCACTGGTCTGTTAAATTGTCATTCAAAGTTTGCTTCCGCCTGCCGTAGCATTAAGTATGAGTGCTGAGGCAGCTCTCTTTATCGACCGGCTTCCTTCACTTTGAATGACTCCACAGAACCTGTGTACATTGCTCACATCTACTAAAACCAGTAACATTCTCTTCATTAGGAAAGCTGTAAGTGCACATATTGTATTTATTATGTATGAACTTTAAATATAGGCTATTTATGGAGGATGTGGTACCCAGGTAGATGATGGTGTATTTTACTTCTCCTTTTTAGGTCTTACTGCAGACAGCTTTAACTATCTGGAAAGACCTCGTGTCAGTACACAATAAACACAGTAAACGCTACACACAAGAAAATACAGCGTGTACTCATACGGAAAGAGGATTTAGATCACACACATTCAGACACTGACTTGCTTTGGTGGGCCAGGTCAATAACAATTAGGCTTCCCCAAACTAGAGCATAGGAGGTTGCAGAAGGGAAACAATATCACATGAGAACTAGACATTGTATGAACTCCAGTAAATGCGGTGACCTATGAACAATACTTTGCAAACAATATGCACAAAATGTCTTTGACACCTTTTATTACATATGTCTAAAAAATGTATCTTCAATTTTGAATGCATAACTTCCTCAAATACAATCCTTAAAGGTAACCTAGACACCCTCTTCCATCATGTTAGTCACTCTCACCAACTTCCATCATAGAACGATTTCATTATAGAAAGGAGGTAGGAAAACATCTATCCAGGAATACATTTGGCATATTAATAAGCTGTTGGACATAGATCGTATTACTGCAATGGTACCCTTTTGTTTAATAATCCAAATATCCTGAAATTCTACTTTCTGTCTGCTCATTTTTTAGGTTATCTCAGAATTCACCAATGATATACTTGTTCTGCCTTGGAGGTCTGTATATGAGATAGAAGCTGGTTGTCTGAGTTGCAGAGAGTAGGAAAAGACGTCAGTAGCTCCATGGAGTTGAGTGTTGCTTACTTGCTTAGAGCGCAGGACCAGGAGGACTTATGAATGATAGCAAGGCCTCATCCCTTCTCATGTGTGCCATCCACTCAATGTAGGCTGTGGGAAGAAGGATGTCTAGGATGTGTGAGAAAGCGAGGGTGATCTACATGTCAAGTGGATGGCAAGTGTGCATGCACATAGTGGATATATGGCACATGTGTTGCAGCAAGATTTCGTGGGTAGAGTAAGGAAAATTGTTGTGACCAGTGGGATCCATCGTGGATGACACCTGGTTTAGAAAGACCCAAGTTAAAGTGTGTATTCAGCTTCCTCAATCGGTGGAAGTGTTTTCTCTGCATTTCTGTAACCTGAGGGTAGTGACTGAGACACTGAAGGAGGAAAGATAGAGAGATGGCTGCCCTTAGAAATTGTAAGTGAGCCTTTTAGAAAGGGATTGCTATTTAGATTTGCTGCACACTGCCATTTGGTGGGTGGTGAGAGTTGCTGAGTTAGCAGAACTGTAAAAGAAGAGGACGTTTCTAGGCAGAACCTGCCTTTTTGTCTGTCCTTGATTACCACTTCAGGAAGACTGATGGATGGCAAGTGGAGAGCATCACACTTCATTGTGCCCTTTCTTTGGATACTTTTGCTTGGTACCAGCATCATCACTACCTGCTGTGAGAATCATCACCATGCACAAAGGCTGCCTCTGCACTGAAGCCAGAAAATCAAATTCAAAGGGAAACACCCTGAACTGATTCCAAAGCCTAAGACAGCAGATTCACATTCCATGTCTGGAAAATGAGTATAAAAGCGGGATCCAAAATATCTCACTTTGTTCCAGTTCCATGTTCTTTTGACTCTGCAGAGTACTCGAATAGCTTTTGTGTGCCCTGGGCTGGTGTTGTTCTGTCAGCTGGACTCCCAGAGGAGAAGGAACTGAATTCTGTGCAACTTGCTGGAGAAGCTGTGGGTCTTCAGAGAAAGAAAGAGAATACCTAAACTTCCAGAAGGGAAGCCTTTCTTCCAGGAGACGCCAGCTATGTTCCTGATGCAAGGACTACTCTGAAAAAGCTGACTTGTATGGGGGAGTGTGCCCAGTGCTGGTCCAAGCTGACAGAGGGTCTCCATAGCCTCAGTGGAAGGTTCATTTGGTGCACCACATGAAGCAAAATTAACTTTCACCATAAGCATGCTGTCTAGCATCTCTGCTGTGACCTGAGGGGCTGTCTACCATTGCTGACAATCTCTGTGTCCAGACTTTATTGGTACTGTATCCGAGGACTTCTCTGATGGCCTGGAGGTCACAGCTGCCAAGGAGAGATGACGGCTGATCCTGGCCTGGCGTGCTGAAACTCTGAAGTGACCGGAGAGGTGGGCCAACTCTTCAACCCAGCCTCTGCTGCTGGAGGTCTCTGTTGTGTGACCACAGAGACCACGAGACAACCACCACAGTGCTGAGCTGCACTTCGTCCGACAGGTAACATGAGGCTGTGTGTAAACTGAGAGACCGTATCCAGTCATAGAGTAGTTAAGCCGAGGCCAGTGTGCAAGGTACAAGGTTTTACCAAGGTACAAGACTGAGCAGAGCAATGGGTCCCTCCCTTTGGGCCATTGAGTGAACAGTCATAATAGTAGATTCAACCTTAGCTGATTCTTTTCTAAGATTCCCCAAAAGTAAATTTTCTCCATAGTCAGGTGGGAGCAACAGCTGTAGGGGGATATAGCTGTAATCAGGCAGGACTCATATCAGATATCTATGTAGTTGTGGACACTGTACACATTGATTACAGCTCATAGGGAGTTGAAGGATCCTGTAATTAAGCCCCATTATCGTTTGCAATAAAGAATTGCACTGACAGTACCTTATAAATTCTATTGGTTGAATGTTGAGTTATGAGTTCTTATCTCTCTGAGAAGCCTATGACTGCTCACCTTTGATACCTTGAGGGTCAATAACAGAACAAGTGCACTTGGCCAAGTTTGCAGAGTCATAGTAGGGCAGATGCCAGGAAATCAGTGCTAACCGGCCCATCTACCATGGAGGTGGCCCAGTAGCCCCTATCTGCCCTGTGACCATCTAACTGGATCTGACAAAATGTAAATGATCCAAACATTTTAAAAAAAGAACAATATACACAATACTGTTGTTACTAAATTATATCACAGTTTGTCACACACATTCAAAAGGCTAGACCTATTGACTTTGTCAGTGAGCGTTTTAAGTATTATCTTCTGCATAGCACATTATGAAACATGAGACTGTAGAAATCAGAGCAGTGTATTTTAAAGGTGTGTTAAAGTGAGAATGTTCCATGTTGAAACAATAGAAAGGTTGTATGTTCACTAAAGAACTGAAACTATTATTGTTACGAGTCTGTCGTCCCATCTCCAGGGGGCGCTGTAAGGGGACTGTCGGAAGCCTGGGAATCACCTTAAACGCTTATCTAGAGTCCCTTGCTGACTCCTGTTTGTTTCTCTTTTCTCCATGGTACACTTGTGTAGTACTACATTTGCTTCCTGGGACTGCAAATCCCAAAATGCACAGCCTGGTAGTCAGGAAGGCCTGGATTCTGTTTCCCATTGTTTTCTATGGAGAAGTCCAGTTGCTCCTTTTCACCGGATGCTCTCCTCCAGGACTTGCAAGTGTCGGAAATTACACACACCTGAAACCTCTCCTGTGCAGCCCAGCTTGGAACTGCTTATAAGCAGCCAATTCATCAAGATCCTTGTTGTGCTTTGGAGTTCGGTTCCTTTGTGTTACTGACCCCTTATCGGATGGTGTTCCAGTTTTGTTCCTGTTCTGTTCCAGCTTTATCCTGTTTCCTGTTTCTCTGCCCTGTTCCTGATTGTTCCAGCTAGATTCTGCTCCCTATCTCTTAGTCTTGTACCTGTTTGTTTCTTCCTAAGCATGTTCCCTGTTTCTCTGTCCTGTTCCTGCCTTGTTTCAGCCTGAACCTGCTCTCAGTTTCCCAGTCCTGTTTACTGCTTATTCCTACTCCCTGTATTCCAGCCCTGTCCTTGCCTGTTCCAGCCAGAGCCTGCTCTCAGTTTCCCAGTTCATCTCTGTTTGTTCCAGCAAGAAGTTTGCGCCCAGTTTTCAAGTCCTAGTCCTGCCTTTTCTTCAGCCTGAGACTTTTCCCAGTTCTTGCCTCTGCCTCTTAGTTTGTTCCTTCTGTTTCCGTTTCTTCTTGGTATTTTGTGTCTGGTAAGTGTTCTATCAGTGTTCACCAGTGTATAAGTGTCCTCCTTTGTACTGGGGTTGGCTCCTGGTTTCCAGGAGGCAATTCCAGCCCCATCCTTGTCTAGTGTTATACGTTGTCTTTCGTGCCTAACAGTGACAGTGTGCTATTGCTGTATTCTCAGGAATCGCCACTGTGTTTCTAGCTGGACCCACAAGAGCGTGTCTTGTGTATGCAAGTACTATCCGTGTTTGTGCTCTAGGGTCCAGAGACAGAATCACTTCTGCTGCCTCCTTTCTATGGGGCTGGCAGGGTGACTATCTGTAAGAGCAAACTGCACAGAGGCATTGACATTCCCTGTCACTGTGGGAGGTTCTGCGCCTTACTCTGTGTACAACCCCAGCGTGTTTGTCCATTAGTAATCTGTTTCCTGTTTGTTCACACAAGGGTTGCTATGCTTTTACTTTCCTGTCCCTGTCCATAGCTGTCCTTTCCGTGTATGCCTTTAGCTGCTCTTCTGCCCCAGTACACTACCTCTTTGGGATATTCTGTGACCTCAAGGGGTGTCCCAACCAGAGTCCTGTTCAGACCCGCCCGAAACCGTGACAGAATGCACAAACCAAACATTTCAAGCTCCCCTGGCAGTAAAGGCACAGACAGACCTAAACTGCTTTCCTATCATGTTAAGACACCCCTTTCTAAAACTATACATTCTCTGAAGACCTCTCAAAAAGGCCTTAGTTTAAAGGATAGACTTGTTAAAGAAAATCAAAGATTGCAAATTCAGTACTACATTGCGTGGCTTGCTGATCCATCAATGTTCAACGATTATACTATCTGTGATTATGACCCCCAATCCCTGTCTGTAGAAGAAGTACAAAGTAATTATGAGTTTTTGGAGGTTCTATTACCTCAAACAGGGGAGAATGTTCCTAACCGTAAAAGTGCTTTTGCTACTTCTGCACAAGACATTTACTCTCAAGAAAACCTGGTTAATTCCTTGCCTCATGCTAGTGCATCCCAAATTCACTTCCAGGACTCTGTCAAAACAAAGAACCCTGACACTGTTCAAGAAGCCACACTAGGGATTCCCTTGTTTTCTGTTGAGGGCTTCAGCCCATCTAGGCCCGTTTCTTAGAATTCAAAGTGCAGTGCTGACTCTTATAAAGACATATCAGTCCCTCAGAGCTTTCAAGTCAGCAGGCTAGACCCTGTATCTAAGGAATCAGCAAAGACTGTGGGATTCCTTAGTTCAACTCAAATGGCTTGTGCTCCTCCCAATTGGATGACAGTACATCAGTCTCAATCCCTAAAAGCTCTGCTAACCCCTTTTCTATTCTGAGTGGGTTTGATAACAATGTGGACATACACACACTAAAAGAGCAGTTTTGGCAGACTAAAAGGCAGATATTGGACTTCTATGATGAATATGTTCTAACATACACTAGAAATCTTGCCCGTGGGCTCTTTTCATCAATGCATATTTCACTGTTGCCAGAACCAGACATTCTGTTTATCTGTAAGGTAGAAGAAGTAACAGAGTAGCTGATGGAAACTACTGCAAGGCAATTTGAAAACCTGAAAAAAGAAAATGATCACCAGCTTTGGCTTAAAGAACAGTATGCTACCTCATGTGCCTCTCCAAAGACTACTATAGAACAGATTTTCCCTGCTATGAATGAATGTCAAAAGACAGCTCCAGTTATAAATATATCAGCCTCTTCTTCAGACGCTCTCTCAGCTTGTAGTTTTCCAGAAAATATCCCTGTGCAGTTGACTGAATCTTTGACATCTCTAGGAGATTTGACATCTCTTGGTTCAAAGGATGAATCAGAGTCTTCCGAAGGAAGTGTCTCAGCCACTCTATCAGAACAAATAAAGTCAAAGGAAGAAGACAATGTTGTTGCAGACTCCAATAGCTGCACCATAAGAAACCAAGATATGACTTTACTGGAGAGTAAGGGCAAGGTGTGCAACAGTGTTGAAGAATCTGAATCTAGTGATGACAGTGAGTCCTGCCTTGTGGTGAACAAACCTGCAGATAGTGCTGTTCAAATGACACACACACCGGAATTTTCAGATTGTGGGGATACTCCTGCCTTTTTAAATAATATCATAGAATTTGCAGATAATGAAGAGACAGTTCCTGTTTCAAGTGAATTAATGTTTTTTTCTGACTGTGAAGAAATACCTGCAGTTATTAAGAATGTAATGGACTTCTCAGAAAGTCTAAAAATCTCTTCTGTGTCAAAGCAAACCGTGGAAATTTCAGACAAGAAAGAAAGCCAGCAATCAGAAACTGAACAGCATGTCATAAGAAATGATAGCCATCTCCTAGAACAGGACACAGTTATAGCCTCAACCACTGATCCTGACCTACTGATCCCTGCCAATGTGTATCCTGTTTCCAGCTCAACGGTTAGTGAAGAACAGATCTCTGATCTACCGGTATCTTATCTTGATGTAAAACCAGCCACCCCTATGTCACCTGCTGTGTCCGTGAAATTAAAGACTCCTGAAAAACAGCAATCTGAAACCGAAGCTCAAGTACTGAAAGATGTAATATTTCCCACTAAAACTAAAGGCTTGAATTTGAATCTTTTATTCGAAGATCTCATGATAAGTACTGTTCTTAGTGTTTTATTGCAAGAAACCATCATCAATTCAAAGGCTAGAGCTGAAAATTTAGGTAAAAGTGTAAAGGCGATTTCTGAAGAGACTCCAGTTCTGTTTCTTTCCAAAGAACAACCTTTCAGTGTTAACAGAGTTGAAGATCAACTACCTGTAGTAGAATCGCTTTGCAAAGAAACCATTTCTATACCACGAATACACCACAGAGCACTTGCAATGAAGAAATCTCAGTCTTGTCTGAAGATCACCCTAAAGAATTAGCTTGTGGAACTTCTACATTTTCAGATGTTAATCCAGTTTCTAAAGACTTGAAAACTCGTGTTGCTCCTGAATTTTATACTCTGAAGTCATCCAAGATGAAAGAAAATTCTGACTTTTTCATGTTTACCTTGAGAAAACTAGTTCCCCATGTCTCCCAAGTCTCTAAGCTTTGCAAACCTCAGACCACAACCAATGCAAATACTGCTGCAGAAACAGACAAATCCTGCTTGTCGGAAGGTGTTACAGACGTGACAGTTACTAATACGCCAATTATCTCCTCCAAAGAAGAAAGTATTAAACAGGAAACTAATGTCCTAAAGAATACCACCCATAATGCCATTCCAGATCTCCTTGCTACTGAATCCACTTCACCAGAAACCAACTCCATGCACTCCTCCCATATCAATCGAACAATAAAGAGGAAAGACATCAGAGCCCATATGGGTATTAATACATGCTATGCTCATTGGAACATTCACCTATGACAGGACTGTAAACTTATCCACCAAGGTTGGTGTTGGATTTTCTTGCTGTGGCTTTTCCTCTTCAACTTTTTTCAGCTAAAGGATCGCCTTCTCTTCTTGAGCAGACTGGTGGGGGGGGGGTATTCTGTTACAACTCTGTCGTCCCATCTCCAGGGGGCACTGTAAGGGGACTGTCAGAAGCCTGGGAATCACCTTAAACACTTATCTAGAGTCCCTTGCTGACTCCTGTTTGTTTCTCTTTTCTCCATGGTACACTTGTGTAGTACTACATTTGCTTCCTGGGACTGCAAATCCCACAATGCACAGCCTGGTAGTCAGGAAAGCCTGGATTCTGTTTCCCATTGTTTTCTATGGGAGAAGTCCAGTTGCTCTTTTTCACCGGATCCTCTCCTCCAGGACTTGCAAGTGTCTGAAATTACACACACCTGAAACCTCTCCTGTGCAGCCCAGCTTGGAACTGCTTATAAACAGCCATTTCCTCAAGATCCTTGTCGTGCATTGGAGTTCGGTTCCTTTGTGTTACTGACCCCTTATCGGATGGTGTTCCAGTTTTGTTCCTGTTCTGTTCCAGCTTTATCCTGTTTCCTGTTTCTCTGCCCTGCTCCTGATTGTTCCAGCCAGAGTCTGCTCCCTATCTCTTAGCCTTGTACCTGTTTGTTTCTTCCTAAGCCTGCTCCCTGTTTCTCTGTCCTGTTCCTGCCTAGTTTCAGCCTGAACCTGCTCTCTGTTTCCCAGTCCTGTTTACTGCTTATTCCTACTCCCTGTATTCCAGCCCTGTCCTTGCCTGTTCCATCCAGAGCCTGCTCTCAGTTTCCCAGTCCTATCTCTGTTTGTTCCAGCCAGAAGTTTGTGCCCAGTTTTCAAGTCCTAGTCCTGCCTTTTCTTCAGCCTGAGCCTTTTCCCAGTTCTTGCCTCTGCCTCTTAGTTTGCTCCCTTCTGTTTCCGTTTCTTCTTGGTATTTTGTGTCTGGTAAGTGTTCACCAGTGTATAAGTGTCCTCCTTTGTACTGAGGTTGGCTCCTGGTTCCAGGAGGCAATTCCAGCCCCCATCCTTGTCTAGTGTTATACGTTGTCTTTCGTGCCTAACAGTGACAGTGCGCTATTGCTGTTTTCTCAGCAATCGCTGCTGTGTTTCCAGCTGGACCCACAAGAGCGTGTCTTGTGTATGCAAGTACTATCCTTGTTTGTGCTCTAGGGTTCAGAGACAGAATCACTTCTGCTGCCTCCTTTCTATGGGGCTGGCAGGGTGACTATCTGTAAGAGTAAACTGCACAGAGGCATTGACATTCCCTGTCACTGTGGGAGGTTCTGCGCCTTACTCTGTGTACAACCCCAGCATGTTTGTCCATTAGTAATCTGTTTCCTGTTTGTTCACATAAGAATTGCTATGCTTTTATTTTCCTGTCCCTGTCCATAGGTGTCCTTTCCGTGTATGCCTTTAGCTGCTCTTCTGCCCCAGTACACTACCTCTTTGGGATATTCTGTGACCTCAAGGGGTGACCCAACCAGAGTCCTGATCAGACCCGCCCCAACCATGACTATTATAGGAGATTTATTATGGTTTCAGAACTTCAGTGTTCTTGCTATAAAATAACTATTAGTCTCTGCATTTTGTTTTGAGGTATTTTTGCTTTGACTTTAATTATCAATTGCATCTCCTCAGCTGAGCCCTTATTGCCAAGAGTGTAGACCCATAGGCTTTTACTTGAGATTCTTAAAGCATTCTTTATGCTGATCAAATAGGTGTTGTCAGTGCACATAAAGGGTTGATCTCACCTATTAGTTTATCACCTATGAACGACATTCGTTAATTGTTTTGTAGATTGCCGAAGAAAGTGGCGATAAATTGAGAGGGAACTATTTCACAGAAATGATGCGCTCCAAAGTTGTTTTAGGTCCATCGTCATCAGATCCTTAATCTAACCTGATATCTTTACTTAATCTGAAGAACCATACAATATCACCACTCAATTCCAAAATAAAAATATACTTAATTCTTACATGTTGTCTCAATAGCCTGGTCTAGGTATATGTGCAAGATTCTGACATTGTCTCACCTTTTATGCAAAATCTCTTATCATTCAATTACCTTTGTCCAGTGTATGCAACAGTGGTGTAATTTGACAAATGTCAACAGTCACACTCTGACTAGTAATCTGTTATGTTTTTTTAAACAAGCTTTCTATATAAAAAACAGTAAAGTGGCAGGGTGTAGGTATCTTTGTAGTGCAAAGTTGAATCCCTTACCTGATCAATAATAGTGCCACTTGCAAAAGTAAATGTGTTTGTTTTTTACTCACCTGCCAGGATTGAAAGTGACTGCTATTTGGACATCCTCCATCTGGAAAGGTGTTGGATTTGCAAAAGAGTAAGTCATGCAGTCCGTGTGCAAAAACGTAGACAGCGTTGTAGACAAGAGTCACATACTTAGAGTGTTGCCCTTTGTATCTGGCATCCATCATTTCTTTACTGGTACAGGGCTTGGTCATTCTGTGCACTGCCATCTCTTCTTCTGTTGGCATGTCCCCAGTTGGCCACCAGCACCCAACAGCTTCTTCCCAGAAGGATTTAATAAAAGGGTCACTTGGGTACATGGATGGGTGGATCCTGTTGAGGAAATCTTGAAACCCTGGAAAGTGAGTCATTGCTAGAGCAATTCCGATAGTGCCATTCAGTATTTCCCAATATTCCTTAAAAGTAAACACTGGAGTAGTCAACCATTCTGCACCTGCAATCCAGACTTTCCCAGTAATATCCTGTGTTGATGCCACTTGCAAGAACCGAATAACCTCAGGCAGGGAGGCATAAATGAATATGATCCTAGCTGAAGACTTCTTTAGATTGTTGATGATATGAAGTAGTTGCTCCCGGGTTTGCTGAACGAATATTTTCTCAAAAAAGGCCACACAGATGCCTTCTTGCTCTATCAGTGCAGTTAACTTGTGACTGTCATAGAGTCTAAAGTCATTGGCAGCGCCTACGATTCCGATCCAAGTCCAGTTGAAGAATTTCATCAGATGAGCAAGGTAAACCGGCTGTATTTCATCATTTGAAAGAGTGCGCAGAAAAGAAGGAAACTGGACTTTGTCACTTAGTATTGCAATTCCTGATGCATAGCTGATCTGAAATTAAAATTATTAGATGCAACCAAAGAGTGAGCTTGGGCACAGATAACAAAAAGTCAAAAATATAAATTAAAAGCAAGTTAAGTAGTAATTGAACTCTACAACAAAACATAATTTATAACTAAAAGTCAGCAAACGGTTGTATATCACAATATCGAGTACAAAAATATTGCCCTAGAATATCGACGATCTTTTTAGGGTGGCTACCTGTCATGGAAACAAATTCAGGGCAGGACTGTAAAAATTCAGGACAAAGGGTCAAAATTCAGGGCAACAATTCAGGCCAAAAGATCAATTTTAGGGGCACATCCAAGAAGTGTCCATATCCCACTACTTTATCAGTGCATTTATCTACTATTTCTCATGTTGCACTATTTATTCACTGTCCTCTCTATGACATTGCCTCTAGGCATGCTGTATTGAGATAGCACATTATACCCTTGTTTAATAGTAAATTGGTGCCCTTGAGCACAGTGTTGCTTTTATTGGAGAGAAAGCAACAGCAGCATTTTGTTTTTGTTTCTAAACATTTCAAAAACCCACGATAAACAGTTTGAAAACATTAAGGTAAGTGAATTTCATCTTCTGCTACTTTAGAGAAGTTGAACATAAACATCTGTCTCACCTTACCCTCCACTAGATGTCAAACCTAAAACAAATAATAATGAGGCAAGGTAGATGGTGTGGTTGACGGTTTCACCCCTAATGTCACGTTGTGAAGTATTCACAGCTTGTCTGTAGTCTCACAGCACAAAGAAGGACTGACTGCTTCATCAGAATGTGGATCAGGGACTGTACATTTATCTCTGAAGTGGGAGCCCGGACCACTAAGGAGAATTAAAGAGCACAATGAAGTTGAGATCAGATGGGCGATCCACAGCAACTAATTCAAAGGGAAAAATAAGGAAGAAAAGAACAAGGCAGGACAAGTCATAAAATCAGACAAGATAGGCCCTCCATGAGTATCGGATAATATGGCATACTCGGAGAGTAGTTTCAGCAGAGAGGCCAGAAACAAAAGAAGTGCTGTCAAGTGGTTGAGTAAGCAGCACCCACCCATCCTAGAAAAATCCGTGGTGTAATTGTCCATTGATAGTGCCTGTTAAAGGCAGAGAGGGGCCGTGCCCCACGAAGGTAGGGCCCAGGGCAATTCCCCATTCTGCCCATGTCTTAAAAAAGCTCTGCAATTAAGCCAAGGCAGAACCAGTGGTCTGGCACATGCCTAAGTGCCCCAAAACATGCAGAACCTTCCCAATGTTTGAGATGCAAATAAACACAACAAACAAAATATAAGAACATGATAAAGACTTTAAAAGGTACAAAGGGTTTCTTTAACATATGGAGGTGTTTCAATTTAGTACATTCGATCACTACATTGCATTGACATTTATTTGAAGTGAACGTTTCTAAGTATGAACTTGAAAATTTGTACTAACCCTCCCTCCTGACAAAGCTGTGATTGAACAACGTAACCCAATTATCAGGTGCCCCTTACATCATAGCCACTAAAACATATACAAGTGAAGTTTTTGTACAGGATCCATCTTGAACTGAATTAGTTTAAAGTGTTCTCAAATGTATCTATCATTAAATTAGCTTGTTGAACTAGCTTGATTTTAGTGCAATTAACTGACTAGATTAATTTCTTTTTCTCAATCCCCTTTAGCACCCAAGGACAGTGTATTTGTAAACTTCTGTCAAATGAATAGTACACTGTGTTAGGTAAATACAAATCACAGGTTAATTTGACACAATATCTAAAAAAAGTTACATAGTGAAGGAGAGGGACTGCAGGACACCATATGCTAATATCGCTAGTTTTCTCAGACTTCACCTAGCTAGTCAAAGCAGTGATTGAAGTGCATTAAATACTGTGTTCCTGAATCTAAAAACAATCTAATAAGAACAGGATCAGTACGCATGGAGGCAGAATCAAATGTGTGGCTAAAAAGAACAAAATATATTGTAACTATATTTTTGATTATTTACCATCAGATATGTGCATATAACATAAGGCACACCTTAAGTGAAAAATAAATTCAAGTTACACTAATCAGTGACAAATGCACTATTTTATGTTCCAAAACCTCTGTTGGTTAATGCAAGCACTGCAGACGTCTGTGTGTGCAACCAGAGGCACATCAAATGTAATCCTGTTTGGTGCAGCAGTGAATACCAATGTATATTTTTAGTGTTTGGAGGTCCCTGCTGGTCACAGAAACCACTGCAAATGTGTAAGTCATTCTTTTACACTTGCATTCCACACAGTATAGGATAGGCTGTCCCAAAATGTAGATTTTAGTAACATGGATATTGTACTGAGTGCAAAAAAACTTTCAACTGCCCATAAAAAGCATGCACTCCACAGCTCAGATTTGAAACACCCTTACAATACCTCACATAGGGACAGATGTACAAAGGATTTTCTGGACACAAGCAGCCCAATTTGTAGAATCCTTTGCGACCAGAAAAAATATTTTTGGTACGTAGCAAGCCCATTTGCAATTGGGTAACATATTACTGAATCACAAATTGGGTTTGCAATCCAGTATTGGGAAGGGGCATATTTAGAGCTTCCCTTACTAATACCGAATTGCAGTGGTATGTATGAATGTTTTGCACCTGAAATTTAGGGCCAGATGTAGAAAGAAATGGTTTTGCGACTCGCAAATTGAGAGTCGGAGCGACTCGCAATTTCCGAGTCGCAAAACCATATGCAGAATGGTGTCCCTGACACCATCTGCGAATCGTAAGGGGGTCGCAAAGACCCACCTCATTAATATTAATGAGGTGGGTCGCATTTTGCGACCCCCTTGCAATTCCCTGCACTCACAGGGATGGTGGCCTGCTGGAGACAGCAGACCACCATGTCTGTGACTGCTTTTTTAATAAAGCAGTTTTTTTTGTATTGCAGCCCGTTTTCCTTAAAGGAAAACGAGTTGCAATACCCTCGGGAAAATAAAACCATTTGGCTTCATTTTTTCAGTACTGATGTCATCATCCAGTGATGTAGGCAGACATCACTGGATGATGACATCAGTGATGTCATCAATGGTCATTTGAGATGTCATTAGAGATTTTATCAGTGATGTCACTGACCATGTCAAGAGTGATGCAATATGTGAGGTCATAAGCACTGCGTTATAGGGGGTAAGTTATAGTTAGCTCGGGTAACTACAACTGCTGAATTTGTATGGTTTTCTAGGAGTGAAATGTGAGCCGAACTATAACGTTCATGTAATCTTTGATTTTTTCAGTGAATATATATATGTATATCCGTTTCCGCTTCACACCAACATGCTGTTAATCCTATTTGAAGGGGATGCCTCCACCTGTGAGGGTGGACTCACGCGCAATCTCAATTATTTCCAAAAGGGCGTGGCGGGTACTCACGGGATGAAAATCTTTACTTTTATTTTATCGTTCAAAAACACACAACGCGTTTTTGGCAATCTGTGACAGTGATTGATTTCAGTCCTCCTTAAAAAGCAAGCATTCATAAACATAGAAAACATAATCAATCAATATCAACAAAGGACACATTCTCGTCAAACATGAACCATCAGCTATAAATGGTGGCCATCTTAGTAGTATACATTGACTTATTAAGCAAACTCATTAAACAATATATTCAGTAAATAAATAAACTGTTTGACCACCTCATATTCAATCACACTCTGGATGGGCTATTCCATATTGAGTGTTATACATATATGTGTAGCTGCTAATACTTTCTAGACCACACTGTATGCTACAAACAATGTTAATACAAAATTGACAAATATAGTATATAATTAATTTGTTCCCCAAGCTAGTTAACAGTTCTGTCCTGAATGGGCTATTGTATCTAGTGAATTATACATATGTGTGCAGATACTCTTCATTGTTGGAACATTTAGTACACATTATTCACATAAGTGACTCACTAATTCTTCATCACTATTCAGTCCCCTGAGCACATTGATATGTAGATTGATGATATACTTAGATTCCAGTCATTTTAGAGTTTAAATTCTATTACCGCCCCTTTCCCTTATAGGTACTCAGTTGAGGCAGAAGACTTTCAACAGATCTCTATTGCTATTGTGTTGCACCAGGAGTTCACTTCACGAGGCACTGCGAAGTCTGGCAGCAGAGGTACTTTACAATGTTGGGTGTCACAATACTTTAATGGGAAATGGTCCTGGGAAAAAGAGGCTGCAAGTGGGTACTGGGGGGCTGGTCCTGGTGAACCCAAAGGGGGGCTCAGGTTTTGGGGGTCTTGGCCATGCAGGGACACCATCAGTCCACTCAAACTAAGGCTGGGGGGCTCGTGTGCAGTGGTGCTTTGCCCAGCGGGGTCATACTGTTGAAGATCCTTGTAGTTCTTGGTTCCTGCAGAAAGAGGCTACAGGTGGTGACTGGGTGACCAGTCTGGCCAAAACCAAGGGTGGGCTCAGCTTCTGAGGGTCTCAGGACTCAGTTGGCATGGTCACCTCTCTCGTTCTCAGGCTATGAGGCTCATGTGTAGTGGTGCTTTGAGACGTCGGGTCGTGGTGGTCAGAGACTCGCTCTGTGTCTTGGTGACCTGGTGAAGAGGAGAATCAGGGCAGTGGAGCCACTCTCTGACTAGCCTTGTAGATCCTGATGTCCCTCAATAGTAGGTCTGCTTTCATGCTGTTTGGAGTCTGGATTGGACCACCAACAAGCCTTGGTTGCTGCAAGTGGTCCAGTACCAGAGGTGTAGGTGCAGGGAGACTCCGTGAGGAGTAAGCATCTCAGGACTTCATTGAAGTGGTGGGGCTGACCTCCTGAGCTCCAACCAATCTTCTCCTGGCTTCTTGCTCCCTTGGCATGCCTGATGGCCAACGTAACAGAGTACTGGACTTTGCAATGCAGGTGCAGATGCAGGGGAGCTCCAAGGGAGATCTTTTCCGGTTGTTGAGGTGCTGGGCAGTCCTTCAAGAGTTTGGGGAGGAAATCCAGCTTTGTGAAGTTGGTCCTGTGATTGTAGAAGTGCAAGCAGCCTGCTAGGATTTTTCACTAATCTTTGGTGCAGGTCTTCAGTTCTCGCTCTCTTCGTTCCTTGTTCTTTTTTTCTCAGTTCCCAGTAGTCAAATCTTGACTTCTTTCTTTCTCAGTTCCCAGTATTTGAATCGTGACTTGATCTGTCTTCCTGGTGCCAGGGGGTCTCCTAAATACTCAATTTAGGGGTGTTAAAGGGATGGGTAGTAGTTAATGGGCCACTTACCCTTAGGGGTCACTACACCCCCTAGATGACCACCTCCTGTGGGGAGTGGACATCACCTTGTCCCAGAGTTCCTAATTCCACCACACACAGGATGTTGGAATTCTCTTTTTTGTGTTCACTTCAGACTGCCCACCTTAGGGGTGTGCTCAGCATGTAAGTGTGACATGCCAACTGATTGGCATGTTCCCACCTGTCCTGGTGCCAAATGAGCCTCAGGGCAGAGGGTGGCAGAGGGTGGCATCCTCCGGGGCTGGGAGAAACCAGGCTTGCATATCAAAGGCGGTGTGCTCTTTTGAAACTCCCTGCCTTGACATGCTAATTTACAAGCCTTCCTGCTGGAGGGTGTGTAATCACCTCCTGCCAGAGCAGGCACTGTTTCTGGCCTCTAAGAGCAGGGGCTCTCACATCCAGGGAGGTCAGATACTTATCTGGGGTGGCAGGCTGATTGATACCAGTCAGCCAGCACAATAAAGGACTAGTAGGTTTCAGGGGGGCACCTCTAATGTGCCCTCTGGTTGCATGTCATAATAAATCCAACACTGGCATCTGTGTGGGTTTATTAAGACAAGGTGTTTGATACCAAACACCATTATGTTTTGTGCAACCAAAATGTAACTGGGTCACTTGTGATGACCAGTGTCCAGTACACAGTCTAAGATGGTTGCCCTGTCACTTGCAATATCTAGGGATAGAACTAGACATCACAGGGGCATTTCTACTCTTGCAGACAGGCCCTCACATGTATTATAATGCACCCTGCCTTTTGGTTCTTAAACCCTGCTGTAGGGGTGACTTAAATATAATACATGTAGTGACTTTGGCATGGAACACAGTGAGTGTGCCATGTCGTGTTTTCACTCAGGGCATGCACCCTGACACGCAGTTTGCGATGGCAGGCTTTGTTCAATTTGTGTGTGGGTGTCTTAGGGTGTGGCATCGGATAGGGACCCTCTTTAGTAGCCATGCCCCTGGTACCCGGGGGATCATTTATTTGAGACTCAGAAGGGTGAGAAAGTTCTGTGCCAATTATACAACAATCAGACATACCCTATTGTAAAGGAAAGAACACTGGCACTGAGGTTTGGTTAGCAGACCTCAGGGCAATGTAGAAACAAATGAAGTCCAGCTTCCCATAATATTTCTCAAATTCTAGCATCCCCTTCTCTATCCAATGTTTCAACAAACTGTAGAATCCAGTATACTTTTGATATAAGCAATTATTTGGATGGGTTCATAGCACTCCAGATCATTTAAATGGTGCAATGCATTCTATTCGTAATATTCTTTTGGCAGTTATACTACATTTCCTCCTTCGTTTGATGGTTTAGTTATCACCATTTTCAGACTTAGAAGGGCTTTCCATTCCAGTTCGGTGATATTGTAGTTGTTTTTCCCTTTATCGTTATGTCAGGTTCTCCTGTTCCTGAATGATTATTTAATGAAAAGTACCACCTGAGTCATGTGGAGTTTGTGGGATATAACATACTTTTGGTTTAAAGTGACTGTTTCCACCACTATGTCTTTTTTCACCTGTGCTAGAGAAAAAGATGTGGTCTCCTGTACCTCATGGGAGCTAAAAGGAAGATTGTGTTGAAAATTCTCCAGGGTAAGCAAAGTTTCTAAGTCCTCACCTGATAAAATGTCTGGTGGTTGACTGGGGTCACCCCTATGTTGGTTACTTGATTCTCTCAAAATGTATGGTTTACGCAGTTTGAGTTTTCTTATGAATTAAAATAAAGCAATCCTGGTCTGGGTTGCAAGTACCCTGTTTGTTAAATTATTTCACTGTTAAATCAGTTTCATTTACTTTTTGTTACCTCCACATTTGCTCCTGAGTATCTTCTGTCGCTACCGTTTCTTTGTGCTGCATTGTGTTTTTTCTGTGCTTTCCATGATCAAATTAGTTAAAATGTTTTGTGCCAGGTTTTTGGCATTATTTGGTACTTCTAAAAAACACTTTACTTGCTGGATGTGCTTGAGCACTTGACGTTTCACTGCTCGGCATACTGTTATGCTAGCACACAGTAGTGGCAGGTGTCAGGGAAAAGTAGTGGGGCATCACGAGGGGGCAGTATTAAAACAAAACAAGAACTTACCTGCCGCTCTCTTCTAGGCATAGGCTGAGGCTCCCAGACTCCACTATGGCCAATCCAGACTCTGCTCTTATGCTGGTAATACCCATGAGAACATTGTCAGGATTCGGCGGTGCTGGCTGGTTTTGTGCTTCCACTTTCACAAAAGGGACAAGAACAATATTAGAAAAACCCAACCCTACTTAAATGGGCTGCTATTAGATCTTAAACACAGTATAGTTGTTTGAAAACTGCCCTCACCCACTATTTGTGGCATGCTTCATCATTGGGCATCTGCTAACACATTCCTACATGTACCCACGTCAGAATGGAGCAGTAGGGGCGGGGAACACAAAACAATACACAACAAACCAAAAACAAACAGGGATCTAGACACACAGATATACATTAAAACTATCTCATGTGTGTCCACTCCTCTTGTTTATTAAGGGACCCCATGGATAGGGTTAAACATAGATATCTGGTGGTGATATTTAGGACACAATTACCCGTTCACCCCAGCCTCTGTTCTCTAGTCAACATGTTTCGGCTGTTTCCATTGCCCATAAGGGTCAGTTGTCCTCCATCAGGACCTTTCGATTCCCCGTTCCTCTTTATCCCCTACCTGTCAATAATCAGGACTTCTATCAATATGCATATCCAGGCACACTTGACCCTTGTTCGTATACACACTCTGGATTATCTACAACAAAAAGGGTAGGGAAACAAACATGACACACATACAGTCATTTTTCATGGATGAGAATTCCTCAGATCCATTTCCTCTTTCTCCCATCAGTGATACATATTTAAAGGCCAATGCATACATGCTTCCCCGTGACTCAGTGTTGTCTCCTTCACACGTTAAAAAATATATTGTTGTGAGACATCCCATCACCTGGCAGTGTTTCCAACCAAACCATAAATCTCATCATCATATCTTGCACTTTCCGAGATTTCATTAAATTGCTCTTAAACTGGAGCCCAATGGGAGCACCCCCCTGTAGTGAAACACTAGGTAAAACAAATAGTATGTTCAGATATGAAACTCTCAGTGTAGCAGAGTATGTGAAAATAGCGTTCCTTCACAGTCTGTAATCACGTGTTCTAACGCCTTTTATCAGTAGTTCTATAGTCATTGCACGATCAAATACACACATTTTATTAAGTTCGGCGGTGCTCTTAATCATCCCTCTTTCCTCTCTCCCACTGAAAAGCTCAACCCTTTTGTTCATCACCTCGTCAAGGGACCAGTGCCTTCTCTCATGACATCTCCGGCACTGTGTATGACTCCAAGCATAGCCCTACCTTCATCTGTTATTCCTCTTGTTCAGATCACATCATTCCGTTTACGTGATCCGTGTCATACAACTTGATTCCCATTTCCTTCATACGATGTCCCCATTTGCGGCCATCTTGGACATATAATCCCAAATCGTATTTCTTATTTTGTGCTTCATCGGGGACTGGGAGCCTGTTGTTGTTCTCCACCCAGCAATGCAGCTGGGTTGGAGAGATATGAATGTGTATGTTGGTTTGGCTGTCCTAAGCTATCGGCCAATGCAACATGCACACTGGCAGCAGTGCCCATCACTCCTCCACCTTTCTTCCTATGGCCCCACCCCCAAGATTCTACTCCTAACGGAAAATAAAATGATAATAACATGTTACTGTCATTTTATTTTTCGTTTGCATCTGCTGGCAGGGGGGCAAAGCTCCTCCACCATAACAGAGAAGCCGCTGCTGCTATCACAATGTTTGTCAGCACTTACCCGTGGTGATTAAGATCTCCCCATATGCATCAAATCTGTCTTATGTTGATTCAAACAGCGGCTGGTTAGGTAGTGTTGAAACTAATCTCCATTTCTACTTTCATCAACATGCTGTCAATCCTACTTGAAGAGCGTGCATCTCATCTCATCCCGGCCCCTATATAACGTGGTATAGAAAATTGTTGTCCAGAGATTTTCATTTCTGATTTGTGTTTTTGCATCATTAGAGAAGTAATTTAGCTTAGGTAGACATTGCTTTTCAGGGCCAAATTTTTCTGGACATTTAAAAAAATGGCAGATTTGTTTCATTGATGATGTAATATTTCAGGAACCATGAGACCTATATATTTCATTTTGGTGTCTAAACATAGGTTTTGAGGGTCAAGTAATCCCACGTAGTCTTTGAGAGATAGAAAATAACTCCTCAGCAGAGCAACCCTTCCACCCTTTTCCAAAATGGTGGCTATAATAGAGGAAAAGAGACATATATAAAAATGAAACAAATAATGTATACACCAAACAATATTTACGATCTGAATATGAAAAAAATAATGTTTATCAAGCCCGCTTTAGACACATTTTCATAGTTCACCTTGTTTATTTGTTTCGGCAATTGCTCGCGGTACATTTGCATAATGTTGAACAGTTGAGACGAGCATATCGACAGGGCCATCTTTTTGTAGCACAGGTTTTGCAAGTACATGTATGTCTAAGTTCTGTGGGTAGAGGTTTCAGAAATTTCATAGGTATTAGCACTGCATCAATATCTTCCCAACCAAATTCATACAGATTGTTTTCTACATATGCATGATCCAAAACCTTTACATATCTTCTGATCAAGTAAAAATCTCTTTTAATGTGTCCACATGCAGAATATGACATCGGTGGAAAGTTACTTAGCGGGACTGATCTCTTGAACTCACTGTACCAAAGATTGTCACATGTGTGACAGTCAGAACTTTTTTTTTCCACACACACACAAGGTATTTGTCTACATCTTTAAAGTCACATTCTTCTTTCGTCTCAGCAAATCCTTTTAGAAACTTCACAGCTTTGTTCCAATTTTGCTTAAAGTGTCATCACCCGTGAGAATATGTACCTTGAGGATAACACTGGTCAAGGTTTCTTATACAGATTATGAAGCAGGATTAAATGCCCTTTCTCATCTGTTCCATATAGTTTCCATAACTCTGACAAACCTTGACTTATGAACATTGCAACAGATCTAAGTAGCACAATAATAACATCTGTGTCATTTAACAGTACAATGACTCGATTGGAACGATTTCAAACAGCCCACTCAACATGTGGCACAACATTAAGGTCAGCCTCCTGCAATTACCGGTTAAGTGTCTTGAACAATATGGCCCGTACCTTTTGAATATATCTCTGCAGGCACCAACTCTTCACTGACAATCATTCCATTTGCAATAATTGGAAATTCAGTGTTCACTGAAGCACCAGCAATGTTTTGGCGAGTTAACGTCTCCAAGTTCATCTTGTTTCATGTTGATGACCAGAATTTATCAAGTTCCACAGGTACAGGTGTCAAAGTTTTGATGCAGGCAAAATCAATGTTACACTAGTAGACAGTTGTCTGAATCTCTCTCATTCTTTAACAGATAGTTCAAGATAACTGTCAATATGCAGTTCTTGAAAGGTGCACACTGAATTTGATTTTGTAGAACAGTCTGAACAATCTCTCTGAAGTTTTGCATGGATGAAATCTTGACCATTCACAATTGTGACATATAGTCCATAACAACAGCAGATTTCAATGAGGACAACTTTTTGAACTGAAATTCTTCAGGTGAATGTTTTTTTCGAGTTCTTGTCCAAGTTTGTGCTTCACTGGTTTGGTTTCAGCATCTACATCAAATGATTTGTTTGTTGGAAGAAGATCATGCAACAGAATGTCCTTGATATATTCACCCCTTTCTTTTGCTACATCCATCTCACTATGTGCTTGCGAAAGCTGTTTTTTGTAAACTGTATTGTAGTGGCTGATTGGACAAAACTCTTACATTGGCAATTAAAGCATGAAAGTTTAGCTTTAGTGATTTTGTCAAACAGCTCTTTCTCTTTCAATACAAATCTCTCCTGCTTCAGTGCTGCGTATAGTTTGGATCCATGTTCTAGGACATCTAGTAGTAGTAATGATCTTTATATCATTATCCACATATTGTTTGGTAACAAAGTTGTGTAGTTGCACAGACTCAGGCCCTCATTATGACTGCTGTGGTCCGAGGACCGCCGTGGTGGGGTGGTGGTCTTACTGCTGTGGGCCGGGTCGTGCGGACCACCGTATGAGGAGCAAGGTGGTGTGGCCAACGGCAAACAGCCACATCACCGCCAAACCTGCCAGTGCGGGCGGACCGCAGCATCTGGCGGGAGCCTCCTCCGGGCCGGCGCATGTCTCACACCGCCGGCCATATTACGAGGGTGCTTACTACCAGTGTTTTCGCTGCGGCCACCCCTCCACGAAAACCCTTGTGGTAACGCAACAGGAATAATCATTCCTGTCGCCCCTACATGCACCACCAAACACCCATACAGACACACACACTGCACGCACACACACATGCACACACCTACCCCCCATTACAGTCGACCCACCTACCTGACAGGGCCACACTACAGCCCACATTGAGGAGGTTGTCTGGGAAGGGGGAGATGTTGGCGGTGACAGCCGCCACATACCTGAACGTCACCGCCCATGGGCCCAAGTCTCCCATCGACAGCAATGCGTTGCCATTGGATTGTTCACGGCTTTGCAAACTACCAAAGGTTCACTGCTGTGCAGTGACCGCTGTGCTGAAATGTGGCACGTAATATGGCAGGTGGAGTCTTCACGTTGTGGCGGGGCAGATGGTGGTCTCTTTCACGCCCTCGGTCAACCTGGAGGTGGCTGTAATGTGGCCGTATTTCATTTCCTGTGTGTCCCTCGTAATACGACGGTCAGGAAAGCACCATCACTGGCGGTATTTCGGCGACCGCCTGCGCAGTGGTCTTGCTGAAACACCACCGCGTTCGTAATGAGGGCCTCAGTCATTTCAAAGGGGTTTCTTTGGTGCTGCATGAAAGGAAGAAGGCTGTTAACATGATTATTAAAATGTTCCCCTCTCTTTCACACAAGTTCGTGGTGAGGAACAGTTTCAAAATGGTCCATTAATTTTGAATTTGTCATCTCTCTGAAAAAATTGCAAATAGAAAGGACTTCATGGTAAACTAGGTGCCATTGAGCAACATATTTACTTTTACGTGTCTGACCAACAATTCCCTTGGAGGTTTTCTGTGATCTTGGGATCATTTGTTCCAGTTTCATATCGGGAGCCACAGCACTGAAACTATGGTTTTTCAGCTCTAGCTTCTTCACTCTTTTCACATACCAGGACCTATATCTCAAGTAGTTTATGCAATCGAATCCACAAAACACAGTAATCAGTGACTCCACTGTCTTCATGTGCAGCTCCCAATCACCTTCCCGATCAGCAAATACCAGGTTTTTCACTAGAACTATCATGTGTAAAACATTTCCCCAACACTTGCAAAGTTCTCATTGTTCTTCACATTCTTTGACAAACTCTTCGAACTTGGGGGCAGATTTAAGGACCCCTAGCTCCACCTTAGTGACCCCATCGTGTCATTTTATTGATGCTAAGCCCGCACTAAAGTGGCATTTTTCCCCTGCCATATTTACAAAGTGGCAAAATGCACGCACTTTGTAAACCCCTGCACCACATTATGCCTGCGCCCGGCATAATGTTTGGCAAGGGGGGTGTTCCCCCGTTAGGAGGGCCAAAAAAAATTGCACAAGGAAATCTAAGAGATTTCCTTGCACCATTGTATTCGGCACTTTTAACGCCTGCTCAGAGCAGGCATTACAAGGGGGCATACCATTATTTATAATGGGCCTCTATGTACTCAGCAGGAGTAGCACCAACATTTTGGCGCTACTCCTGCAGAGTACATCAATAGCTTAAAACAAAAATGATGCAATTGCCCTCTACCCTGCACCATGGTGCACCGTATATTTAATCTGCCCCTAGGTTTTCAGGTTCTTGATTTTGAGTGTATTGAACATTGCCTGTCTTTTGAAAGAAGTGCACTTTGTGCCTTGTTCACTTCTGAGGTAAGATAGGCAAAACCTAATTTGTCATTCTTTTTCCAGAAAGCATTCCAAAGCAATGTTTCTATAGCCTCAGATATGACGAGCATACCTTGTAACATACAAACATAATGAGTTCCACTCAGTACTGACTGGACAGTTTTGCTACCAAAGATTTCAGCCTCAATAAGTGCATTGTCTATGCCACATCCACTGAGATAACTTCCTGCACACCACAACCTAACTTTTGTCATGTGGAAAATGCCCATCATTGGATAAAGATCATCAAATTCTACTGGATTGCTCATAAAAATATCAGCTACACTACGGAAAACACCTTCATCAATGTGACCATTATTTCTCTGATCTCACTGAGTGTGAGCCTTTAGCTAGCACTCTTGAGTGGCTTTAGAACTTAAGTTGCTTTTTCAAATACTGTAAACTTAGCTGAAGGCTGGCGGTTATGTTGCTGCTGGGAGCTCACTGTACATTCATATTTTCAAATGTATGTACGCATGCAGTTCAGGTGGGCATACAAATCTGCTGCAAATACATTCACCTCACTGTTTAGATCAGCTACTCGGCTGAAAACTTCATCTTGGAAGAAACTAGCTGCAGATAAAGACATGTTTGCCCTTTCAGGCTCACATACTCTGTACTTTGTTCTTTGGTCAATCCCTTTAGCCCTTGTTCTGGCTAAACCACAGATAACACATTGAAGATCCTGTGCTTTTTAATAAGTTGTTGGAGGTGGACGAGGGGTTGCCACCGATCTTCTAAGTGGATGGGCTTTGGGTTTAGTTGTTGTCGCTTTTTCAGAAGACTCAGATTCTTGTTGTGATTCACTTGTTTCTCCTATTTTTTGACAATTTTTTCTAGCCTTTTTTTCATTGTATGCGACTTGCAGCACTTGTTGTTGCAATGATATTTGATCCTCTTCACCCATCACTTTCAATCTTTTGTGAACTTAGTCTTGCCATATTTCTGCAGCATCTCAAACTCTCTTCTGTCCAGCTGCAGTTGATGTTAGTTTTTTTCAGATTAGTTTGGCATATGACTCATTTATCTTTGTTGAAGGAGTCCTCAGATTTTGTAGTTAGCCCACACTGTCAGGAGGTGAAGATTCTCTGCTATCACCTGCTTCGCTCATTGAATCCACTGAAAACCTGAAACAAAAACAATATTAAAATAAATTACTTATATGATGGCTAAAACACATCATTATAGAATGTTGGAAGGGTTGTTCTGAGGACTAAGAGTACTTGACCCCCCCAAACTCATGTTTTGACATCAAAACAAAATATGTAGCTCTCATGGGGCCAGATGCAGGAAACACTTTGCGAGTCGCAAACGGCAAAATCTGCCGTTTGCGACTCGCAAATGCGTGTTTCCAATGCAGAAATGCATTTTGCGAGTCAGGACCGACTCGCAATATGCATTTCAGAATCGCAAATAGGAAGGGGTGTTCCCTTCCTATTTGCGATTCGTAGTGGTATGCAATACCATTTGCGACCGCATATGCGGTCGCAAATGGTGTCGCAGTTACCATCCACTTGAAGTGGATGGTAACCCACTCGCAAATTGGAAGGGGTCCCCATGGGACCGCTTCCCCTTTGTGAATGGACCCAAAACTATTTTTTCAGGGCAGGTAGTGGTCCAAGGGACCGCTACCTGCCCTGAAAAAATACCGAAACTAAAGGTTTCGGTTTGTTTTTTAAGTGCAGCTCGTTTTCCTTTAAGGACAACGGGCTACACTTAAAAAAAAAAAACTGCTTTATTTAAAAGCAGTCACGAACATGAAGGTCTGCTGACTACAGCAGGCCTCCATGTTTGCGAGTGCCTATAGTCGCAATGGGGCCGCAATTTGCGACCCACCTCATTAATATTAATGAGGTGGGTCTCTGCGACCCCATACCGACTCGCAGACGGTGTCTGAGACACCGTTCTGCATTGCAAATTGCGACTTGCAATTTGCGAGTCGGAAGGACTCGCAAATTGCAAGTCGCAATTTGCAATTTTCCTACATCTGGCCCATGGTTCCTAAAATATTACATCATCACTGCAACACATCCTCCATTTTAAAAAATGTTGCCCAGAAATAAATCGGCCCAGATTAGTAATTTCTACCCACAAACATTCAAAATCATAGAAAGCATAATTGAAATGGAGACAATCTCAGGTGCATTGGTTAAAAAGTCTATAATCGTTCTTACTTTAGACGCTTCAAACTTCTTTCTCCTATCTTATAACAGTTCTACCAGTGTATACTGTTGTACCTTATCTTACAGCCAAACAATTAGCTTATTTAACTGAATGTATTTTTTAATGAGTTTGTTTAATCCTTATGCTGCTAGACTCCATAATCCCCCCTCCCCCCAGTGCTAAGCCTTTTTGACTTTTTGGGATAGTTTCTGCTTAGGCCTTCATAACATTTTTTCCACATAGCTATCCATGTCAAATTTGTGTCCTTTTGGCCTAACTTCCTGGGAATTCTAAAGGTACACAGGTTTTGTGGATCCCCACGGAGGGGACTGAGAAATTAGGTAAGGCATTGCTACATTTTGGTTTTGTGGAAAAAATGGGAAAAAGTGCTGCAGAAAATTGTCTGCTTTTTTCATGCAAATGGCATCAATGAAAAGTTTGTAGTGCTAAAATCACCATCTTCCCAGCTATCAGGAACAGGCAGACTTGATTCAGAAAATCTAATTTTTTTACCACAGTTTTGGCAATTTACTGGGAGAAAGCCAATTTTTCCGATTTTTTGTGCTTTCAACGTCCTTCCAGTTTGTAGTGGAAAGGGGTGTAAAAACCATGGTGTACTACAGAAACCTATGCATTTCTGAAAACTAGACAACATTCTGAATTTAACAAGGGGTCATTTATGTTGATATTTTAAGGTTTCCACAAAGAAACTAAGGGGGTCATTATGACCTTGGTGGGTGGCGATAATGTGGCGGAAGTACCGCCAACAGGCTGGCAGTACTTACCGCCACATTATGACCGTGGCGGACCTGCGACTGTAATACAGCTGATACCACCAGGCTGCCATCAGCCTGCAGCCTGGCGGTCCCGGTGGTTGTAATGCACCAGGGCAGCGCTGCAAGCAGCCCTGCCCTGGGGATTACATGTCCCCATCTGCCAACCTGTCCATGGCAGTAAACAACACGATGGAAAGGCTGGTGGTATGAGGCCTCTAGGGGCCCCTGCAGTGCCCATGCGCTTGGCATGGGCACTGCAGGTGCCCCCATGCACAGCCCCATCGTGCATTCCACTGCCAGAATTACAGGTAGTGGAATGCGCGACGGGAGCTGCTGCACCCGACGCACCTCAACATTGCCGCTGGCTCGATTACGAGCTGGCTTCAATGTTGTGGTGACTTTTTAGCTGGGCCAGCAGGAGGAAACGCTGTTTCCATCCGCTGGCCCAGCGGAAATGTCATAATAGGGCACAAAACATACTGTCAGCACATACTTTTAAAAAGACCGCCTAAGTCGTAATGAGGGCCTAAATGTTGAAATAAAGAAATATCGAAAGTTAGTAGGCAAAAACGGCTTCGGCTCCATATTTTTTTGTAACTTCTCATCACAATGGCCAATTTACTAAAGCAATATAGCATTACATATGCTAGACCCTTCAGGTTGACGTGATATAATGGGTTGGTAATGGGTTTTCATTGTCTACTGGGTATAGAGCAATTCATATGGTAAAATAGAAATAGTGAAAACTGTGAAAAATAGGTATCAATGAAACCTATGTATTTATAAAATTGGCACAGGATATGTAGTTTAGAAGCAGAGGTTATTTGCACACCTCTTGCACACCTCTGAATTTGTGGATTCCCATACTAGCATATGAATGAGAGGTAAATTCTCAAAATGACTTCTTTCTTACACACTGTCTTACATTTGGAAGGTGAAAATGCAGAGAAATACAATTGGCAATAACACTTGTTCTATTATTCTGACTTCCCCTAAAACTCCTGATAAAATTGGTACCTCACTTGTGTGGGGAGGCCTAGTGCCCGCAACAAGAAACAGCTGAAAATGCAACATGGACACATCACATTTTTCCACTGAAAACTGACCCATTTTTGCAATGTGCCTAGCTGTGGATTTTGGGCCCTCCCTGAGCCGGCACCTGGGGAACCCTAGCAAACCTCTATATTTTTTTAAACTAGACACCTAGGGGAATCCAGGATGGGGTGATGTGTGTAGATCCCATGAGGCTGTTTTACCCAGAGTGCCATGCAAACCTCAAACTTTGCCTAAAATCACTCATTTTCCTTAGATTCCTGTGATGGAAACTTCCAGAATCCACAGGAATCCGCAAAATTCCTACCACACAGCATTGCCCAACTTGTGCCGATAAAATTACTGTGCCTCTTGTGTGGCTGGGCCTAGCGTCCATGACAGGAACTGTCCAAACCAAGGACCATGGAAGCTGTTGCCTGGGGACTCCTGTTGACCTTGGTTATATATGTTCTTGTTGCTGGCAATCGGCCCAACCACACAATCATAAAAACTAAATTAGCATCAGGAACTGGGGAAGCTCTTTCCCAGGTCTCCAGGCTAATTTTAGTGAAAGGAAATCCCTCTGCACCAAAGAGATTTCCTGTCTCATGTGTGCAGACGTTTTGGAGCTATCCTCAGCACAAGAGGACTGGTGAGAAAGACGGCTTGGAGCTGTCCTCCGCACCAAATCTGTTAATTAGTCAGTTTATACTTCTGAAAAGGCTGCCATTTGTAGCTGCTGTTTTGTTTTTGACAAGAATGTGCCCTTTGTTGATCTTGATTTCCATTATGGTTAGGTTCTGAATTTACACACACAAAACCATTGAAATTCAGCAGTTATGATTATCTCAAGTACCAGTGACTCGTGCCTTGCTGCAACCCCTGATGCTTGCCCTGTAAGGTCAGTTTGATGCCCCTGTCCATTTCCCTCATGCCATCCTTTATCAGTGTCCATGTCCCTACCCCATTCCTCCTGCCCTCCTTGACTCAATGTACCATACAACATTTTTAACTTGGTAAGAGGGAGATTTTGAAAAAAAAACCTTACATTGAAAAAGAGGAGATTATAGGCAGGAGGCATCTAAAATAAGGCCCTTTTGGGCTTAAAATGTCAGGAGTCCTTTGTCTGAACCTAGTCTGTTGGCATGTACTGTTGTACTGGCATTGACTCTTTTTTCTGCCCTTAATGATCTGTTATATTGCCACAGCCTCTCTTGCCTGTCCTGCACCCCTTTCCTCTGCCCTTGATGGTTCATTGAACTGCCCCTCATGCCTGCCGAGCGTGGTCAACCTGTTGCCTCTGCACCCTTCTCCCTGCCCTCAATTATTGATATCCGTGCCCCAGACTTCTGCCTTCCTACAGTATTCTAATGAACAACTAAACTGCTATTATTCTATATTTATTACAAAAGTATGGCATGCCTGACTGAATGAATGATCTTTATTTGCATGATGATTTAAAACCTTTGCAAAAGCACAATAATAGAAAATACATAAAACGATAACTAAATTAAAATTACACTTCATAGTAAAATGCCGTATCCTTCGTGACATCTACCGTCATGCCGTTACCTAAAATTGTCTTGGACTAGAGTGGACAGTAGGTCGCAAAATTCTGTTGTAGTTATAGAATGCCAAATGGCATTAGGATCATATTAAAAAATTTAACATACCCACATCTTGCGATACATATTAGAAACTCGCTACCTAAAAAGGATTCCCTGCACCTAGAATTGTAGAATCTGGGTATGCTTATTAGAGAGGATTTTTGTAAGAGTCGCGGCAATGTGTATGGAGTGTACAAGCCTGCACAACATAAATAAAACAAAATTGTTTTAAACAAACAAGTAAAGTTCTTACCTAAAAGGAGTGTAGTAAAAATACCAAAGAGTGTGAAATAAGACAAGTTTACAGCACCTTGTGTAAAAATTCACTAAAAGACTTTAAAACGGAGATACAGATACCCTACAATGCATAATCCACCTCCATTTGGCTCCTAAACCCTGTGGCAGTGTACTAATATTCAGATTCTATGTTGGATCTCATATGTAAGTGCCGGTGGAGCGTGCAATTGCCCTCTTTGAAACTATTCAAAGTCAAAATTTGGGGGGGGGGGTGCGTCAGCCACTTAGTTAACAATGTAGATTTATGTGCTGCCTCCCCCTTTTTAGTTTTCGTAAGTTCATGGGCACGTGCTAGCAGTAAGTTTTTCCTCATGATGGTGAAGAATTTCCCAAAACGGGCCAGCTCCATGGGCATCTCTGCAGTGAATATGTATTTAACAGCTTCTTTACATGTCCTTAGACCGTATTTCAGAAAAAGAGGTTTTAAAAGTCGATGTCTCTCTGATGCCAAACCCGGGCAGCAGCATATTAAATGACAAATGGATTCAGTGTGATAATTACATAGAATACATTCCTGAGCGTACCGCCACGTTGATTTCCAACTGTTTCTAAATTCCCAGACCGGTAATGTTAGGAGTGGCATATGTAAAATGCATTGAAAAGTTCGAGCTCCCAAGGCTGCTTTCATCTATGTCTGGGGGTTAGTGAGACTACACGACTCGGCTAAACCCTCTCCCCCCCTGATTTCCCTAATTGTGGCAATGTCCTTTTCTCTTGATATTTGTGTGCCATGATCTTTCAGTATCTTTTTCAGGAGGGCCTTCGATATTAGGGGATCCGATGAGTATGTGGGGCCTAGATAAAAAAGAACGTCGGCGTGCCTGAGATAAATGGCCCGCTGCTGGAAACAGCTTCAAAAATTGCTTTCAGGGAAACCCTCAAACTGTCAATATTGTCCCTGGAGATAGCATGAAATAACTTAATTATGTCCATTTTGCAATTCATGTCCATGCTTGTTATATTAAATTCTAGACGTATCCCTGCATGTCTTATGAATTTAGGGATTTGAAAGATCCTTTTGTATGCTCTCATTTGACCTTTCTCCAGAGTTTTTGTTATCCTGCCTGGGTATGCTAAATGGCCATAGGTAATAGTGGGTAGAAGTTTTGCTTTTATAACTCTCCTAATTGATTCTGATCTAGGTGCTTGGAGCCGGAGATTGAGTTTAGCTAAAGCACAATAGTTCTCTCTGTCTTCGTTCTTAGTGCTGTTGCCTGATGTACTATTTTACCAGCATTTAATAGCCATACTCCAAGGTACTGGTATTTTTCTTCTGTGTCCATTCGTAAGGCACCGAGCTTCCATGCTCTTGGATATTTGTGTGACTGATGTCCGAACACCAAAACCTTGGTTTTCATTGCATTAACCTTCAGAACGTTTTTTTCATTGTAATCATGCAGGATGGCCAAGCCCATTTTCAAGCCCAGTTGAGTCTGGGCAAGCAGGACTAGATCATCCGCATACTGGATTATAGGAAGCACTGCCTTTCCCATTTTCGGGGAACGGTATTTCATCTGAGTAGGTCATTACCAAGGTCAGCCATATAGAGATTAAAAAGGGTTTGAGCAGTGGCCCACCTTCTTTTAGGCCTTTGTTAGTGTATATTCTTTTGGTCACATGTGTGTTCGAAATCTTTACTCTCACCCATGTATCAGAGTAAAATGCCATTATTGCTGCCAGTAAATTCACTGGTATCCCTCAGGAGGCCAACTTCTTCCAGAGTATGTGGCATATTACACCATAAAATGCCGCACTGTAGTCGATGAAACATGCAAAGAGAGGTTGAGCAGCTGGTTTCAAGATTTTCTGTCCTAAATATGCGAGAGCTAGCACATTGTCTAGGGTGGATGAGCATGGCCTAAATCCTGTTTCGTACATTGGTATAATATTATTTTCTGTAATCCAATGTTCCAGTTCCCGAAGCAGGACCCTTGCATAGGCCTTGCCATCCAATAGAGCAATTAACCTATAATTTCCCAGGGTGGTAGAATCACCCGTTTTAAAAATGGGATGAAATAATGAACCTTTCCAGGCTCCAGGAACGTCTGTTTGACGTAGGCAGTTGTTGAAGAGAGTGGTCAAGGGGGCTGCTCAAAAATCTTGGTCATCCTTAAATATACTCCTGGGTAGACAATTTGGACCAGGAGCTCCATTCCACCTAATACTACTTAAGATCATTTTAGTTGATTTGACTGTGTCCATTAATGTAGCATTATCTAGGCCTTCAAGATCAAATTGCCTCCCCATGTTGGCCTTGGTTTCGATGTGTCCTGGATCCACATAAAGGGAGCCCACGTGTTTTCCCAGACACTGGGTGCTATTGCGTTAGTCTTACTTGCTGGCCCATGTTCTAGAGCATTTATGTAATTCCAGAACTCTCTTCTTTTGTTAGGGGGCAGCAAAGCTTGTAGGTGAATCCAGCGTTCTTCAGTCTCCTTCTGCTTCATTGTCCATATCTTTCCCTTAAGATATTTCCTCGCATGTCTCCTGAGAATTTCTACTACCGGGGATTTATTCCTTCTGTATCTTTTTTCTAACTGCCTACACTTTCATTTACTCTGAACGTATTCCCTTGTTGAGTTGGGCAGCCATATCTTTTGTCTGTTTTTAACTATCGGCACTTGTTGAGCTGGGCCGCTTAATGAGGAATGTAAGTTCATTGTCATATGTGCCCAGTGTTTACCAATATTGCTAATCTCTCCTCCTAAGGTTGAGGATCCATAGGCCTTCTTCCAAAGCTCATATTTTCCCTTATCCTTCTCAGTCCATTTGATTCTCTTTGTCAATTGACATAGGTTAGTTGTGATTTGCAGGCCACTAGCGATGTAAGACGGCAGACTTGTTGCTTCCAAAGTTATTTCTATTGCAACAGGGTTGTGATCACTCTCAGGTCTTTGGATCACCTCGTAATTTAGGCATCTGTCCCATAGGGCCGGACTCAGGAAAATGTAATCTAATATAGAGATATTTTTTAATGTTGTAATAGATGGGCCCTGCCTCGTCGTCTTAGCTTGTGATGATCTCAATTGGTGTTCTGTGAGAAAGGTCCCTAGAGCGAATCTCAAAGAATGTCCAGGGAGACTCGCACTCTGCCCAAGTTGTCGAGTATTGAAATCACCCGCGATTAGAAGTTCCTGGCCCGGGTACTCATATACATATTCTTTTAGTATGGACAGGATTGACTTAAGCTTAGTCTGTTTAGTTTCTCGATTAGGATTTGAGTATAGATTTATGATTGCAATTGGCGTTGCTTTTTTAATCAGGGCAAAGCCATATGTGGTTATTATATGAACCTCACTGGTTGATTTCTCCCACAGGACTGATTTTACTGCTCCTTCTAAATTGACATATGTTGCGAGACCACCCATGTGTCTTCCAAACAAGTTTTTTTTTTGTGGGGGTATAAGTGGTTGCGAAACCATCAATAGTTTGTGGTTCCTTCGTCCAGGTTTCCATATACAGGATATCAGCATTTTTTAGGAAGTCCTGGATATTGGGACTAGCAATGAGAGAGGCTAGACCAGCCACATTCCAGCTGATGACCTTAATCTGATGCCTGTCGTCACCTTGATGTAATCAAAACTGTAATATCTAAAGCATTTTCTTTAGAAATTATAAAAATGAGAGGGTCTTAGTCCCATAGAAATTATGATTAGTGCTCTAAAAAACTAAAATGAGGACATATTTTCTGAGTTCTCAAATAGCGACACAGCATCAAAATGAATGTGTCAGTGTGTAATGTAATTGATGCTCATGTAAAGCACTCCAATACCTTAGGGTCAATCTGCACGATATAAAACTGCAAACAAAATAAACTAAAAAAATGAAAATGACACAGCATGGCGCTGCAAGCTAGCTTGCTGCGCTGCGCTGTACCATTAGGAAAGTGCAGGGATGGATCATGTTTACAGCAGTATGACACATCCCTGCACTTGCTTCTGCACCAAAGCAGGCACTTTTAAACCATGGTGCAAGGGTGCTGGTTTTTGTGCAGGAAAGAACACCTGGTGATTTGCTTTTTCTGTGTGCCGCAGAATGAAAGCAGTTCTCCTCATTGCACCATGCTAATGTCACCCGTGGGGTTGCTTTAGATTTTGGCACTGCCTCAGGTTTACGAAAACTCATAAATCTGAGGCAGCGTCAAAATGCAATGGGTGTTGTTGTGGAATGCCCCAGCAACATCCATTGCACGCCCTTCCCACGCAAAGTACTGCGTGTGAAGGGGTCATATTTACAAGTGGCTTAATGCCACCTTGTAAATACGGCGCAGGGCATTGCGCCAACTGAGCGTCACAAAAAGTGACGCTCCTGTGGTGCCAGGGGCTCTTAAATATGCCCCTAAATGTTCTAAGTTTTACCAGTTTGGTTTAATCAAGATGGCTTCAGGTGTGCCACACTTTTGTCATCAATAAGATTGTTAGCACTGTAATACAGCCTTAGAGCCCGCCGTAGTGGGCTATACCGGCCATGAAAGGCCCGCTCCAATGTTAAAAACCTGAGCTGGAGGCGAGGGCGTTTAACAAGGGAGCGGGCCATTAATTGTCAGTATAGCCCAGCTACGAAGGGCTCTAAGGCTATTAGAACATTCTGCCACAAGAGGGCAGAATGTTCTAATAAATAAAACCAAGTCCTCACGGAACCTGAGAGAATTAAAATCTTTTGCTGTGAACAAAGAACACTGGAATATTGATGCTCTGGGCTTTTACCAGCCAGTAAAAGCCAGAGCACTCCATTGTCTCCAATGTAGCACCCAATATTCCAATGTTTTAATTGTTCTTTTGAACACTCTGGGAGGCCTCAGTAGAAGACAAGGGAATCAACTGACAGGCTGCTCCTGTTGGAAGTACATGTTTTACTGATAATGTCAGACTTCATTCTCATATGGTTGAGAAAGACGGTGTGAATTTACAGAAAATATGCTCTCATTTTAGCTTCTGGAGCACCTGCCATCACCTCTATGGGAAAATGATGAGGAAACAGTTTTCTCTCAAACATGATTCATGAAATCCCAGAAGGGTAAAATCAACTTAGAACACACCACAATTACTAAAATCAGTATGGTACCATCAACAACTAATTTATATTGTAACTAAAAAAATTTATCACCCTTCTTACGTTCTCCCTTTTGTGTTATGTTATGTTATCGAGCGCACTAAACCTTAGGGTATCAATGCGCTGGCAGAAACCAACTCAAGGCAGAGGATCACTTATTCATTCAAAGCCATTCAGAGTAAAAAGCCAAGTTTGCAGATGTTTTTTGAAGACTGAAATCATTTCCACATCTGCAATGTCAGGTGGCAGAATATAACATAATCTAGCTGCTCCCACCGAAAAGCCCTTCCTTCCCATCTGGCTTTACGAAATCTAGGGACAGTCTGCAAAGGGGAGATCTAAGAGGTCTTGCAGGTACATACCAATGTAACATGGCATTAAGCTGTTCAGTGTTTTCAAGATAAACAACTTTATGGACCATACAAAAGACTTTGAAAACAATTCTCTTTCTGATAGAAAGCCAGTGAAGAGCCCGCGGACCTTCCCTAACTGAAACCTGCCTCGGAATATTCAGAATGAGCCAAGCAGCAGAATTTTGGATCACCTGCAGCGTGTTAATACCCCTCTTACCCATATTATGATAGAAGGAATTATAGTAATCTAATCAAGAGGTGATGAGAGCAGTAACAACCGTCTGTTGTAGTTCATCAGGGATGAAAGGGAAAATATTCCTCAGTACTGTGATAATATAAAAAGAGGTGTTGGACGTATGACTAGCTTGGGAGATAAACTTCAAAGAATTATGTACTAAGATACTCAGGTTTCTGGTAGAATACACATGGGTGGGAAGAGATCCATACTCCTTGGGGCAGATATCAGACCATATTGAGTTCTAGGCACCAAAAACCAGCACCTCTGTCTTTCCAGCATAGAGTTTGAGAGCATTGGTGCTCATACATTTCTCAATGCTGGACATACAGGCCCTCATTATAACATTGGCAGTAACTGCCGCCTACCACCACAGCGACGGCCGCCAACATACCTTTGCCGTGGCTACCAGCCGCCAACCGCATTATGTCCATAGACAGAATACCGCCAGAAGGCTGCCGGTATTCTGTTGACGGTCATGGCGGCTGATGGCGGTAAGGTGGTGCTGCTGCCAGCAGCAGTGCCACGCCAGCAAAACACCACCTAACGTACTGAATTCTCCAGCCCGGCAGCTGTTACCACCCTGTCGGTCGGAATGGCGGTTTGGCTTGGGCCAAACCGCCAATGTCATAATTTGGTGAAAGGTACCGCCAGCCTGTTGGCAGTAACTTTCACCAATATACAGTCGACCGCCAGGGTCGTAATGACCTCCACAGTGCCTTGAGGACTGGGCGACAGAGGTCACATCACTGGAAATTGTCATAATTATCTGCATGTCATCAGCATAGGATTGAACTTGAAAGCCAAAGGACCGGACCGAGGCTGCCAGAGGCGCCACATAGAGGTTAAAGAGAGTCAGACACAATGCAGAACCCTGGGGGACGCCCCAAGGAAGTCTGAAGGCATCAGCCTGGAAGTCCCCGCAATTAACCACAGGACTCTGTCGGTGAGGAAGGAAAATAGTAGACTGAGAGCCCGGCCACCAACCCCAATCTCCTCCAGCTGTTGAATCATCCGAGCATGCCAAACTGCTAAATGCGGCAGACAAATGAAGTAAGAGTAGAATGGCCACGTCCCCCTGATAACATGGCACCGAGTATCATCAGTTACTGTCACAAGAGCGGTTTCTGTATTCTGATTGGATCTAAAACCATTTTTTGAGGGATCCTAGGAGCCCTGTGTTTCAATAAAATCATCAAGTTTCTGATTTAAAAATGTTTCTAAGACTTTGGCGGGAAAAAGGAGCAAAGAGACAGGGCAATAATTCCTAAAATCGGCCAGATCAAGATTGGGTTTTTTCGGAAGAGGGGGAACAGAGGCTCGTTTCCAAAGTGTAGGAAACATGCTTTTTTGTAGAATACAGGGAGTGCAGAATTATTAGGCAAGTTGTATTTTTGAGGATTAATTTTATTATTGAACAACAACCATGTTCTCAATGAACCCAAAAAACTCATTAATATCAAAGCTGAATATTTTTGGAAGTAGTTTTTAGTTTGTTTTTAGTTTTAGCTATGTTAGGGGGGTATCTGTGTGTGCAGGTGACTATCACTGTGCATAATTATTAGGCAACTTAACAAAAAAAAATATATACCCATTTCAATTATTTATTATTACCAGTGAAACAAATATAACATCTCAACATTCACAAATATACATTTCTGACATTCAAAAACAAAACAAAAACAAATCAGTGACCAATATAGCCACCTTTCTTTGCAAGGACACTCAAAAGCCTGCCATCGATGGATTCTGTCAGTGTTTTGATCTGTTCACCATCAACATTGCGTGCAGCAGCAACCACAGCCTCCCAGACACTGTTCAGAGAGGTGTACTGTTTTCCCTCCTTGTAAATCTCACATTTGATGATGGACCACAGGATCTCAATGGGGTTCAGATCAGGTGAACAAGGAGGCCATGTCATTAGATTTCCTTCTTTTATACCCTTTCTTGCCAGCCACGCTGTGGAGTACTTGGACGCTTGTGATGGAGCATTGTCCTGCATGAAAATCATGTTTTTCTTGAAGGATGCAGACTTCTTCCTGTACCACTGCTTGAAGAAGGTGTATTCCAGGAACTGGCAGTAGGACTGGGAGTTGAGCTTGACTCCATCCTCAACCCGAAAAGGCCCCACAAGCTCATCTTTGATGATACCAGCCCAAACCAGTACTCCACCTCCACCTTGCTGGCGTCTGAGTCGGACTGGAGCTCGCTGCCCTTTACCAATCCAGCCACGGGCCCATCCATCTGGCCCATCAAGACTCACTCTCTTTTCATCAGTCCATAAAACCTTAGAAAAATCAGTCTTGAGATATTTCTTGGCCCAGTCTTGACGTTTCAGCTTGTGTGTCTTGTTCAGTGGTGGTCGTCTTTCAGCCTTTCTTACCTTGGCCATGTCTCTGAGTATTGCACACCTTGTGCTTTTGGGCACTCCAGTGATGTTGCAGCTCTGAAATATGGCCAAACTGGTGGCAAGTGGCATCGTGGCAGCTGCACGCTTGACTTTTCTCAGTTCATGGGGAGTTATTTTGCGCCTTGGTTTTTCCACACGCTTCTTGCGACCCTGTTGACTATTTTGAATGAAACGCTTGATTGTTTGATGATCACGCTTCAGAAGCTTTGCAATTTTAAGAGTGCTGCATCCCTCTGCAAGATATCTCACTATTTTTGACTTTTCTGAGCCTGTCAAGTCCTTCTTTTGACCCATTTTGCCAAAGGAAAGGAAGTTGCCTAATAATTATGCACACCTGATATAGGGTGTTGATGTCATTAGACCACACCCCTTCTCATTACAGAGATGCACATCACCTAATATGCTTAATTGGTAGTAGGCTTTCGAGCCTATACAGCTTGGAGTAAGACAACATGCATAAAGAGGATGATGTGGTCAAAATACTCATTTGCCTAATAATTCTGCACTCCCTGTATACCTAAAGGTGTTTGCAAGAAGTCTGCAATAGGATCAGAGGCCAGATGGAAAATTTTAGCAGCACAAGGATCTATTGGAGACCCAGATTTAATCCTCAAAATTAGCTCCTTGGTCAGTTGGAGAGGAATTATGGGAAATTCCAACATTTTTGCCCAGTGGGGCCCATTATAGTGGGCAAGGAGCCTCAAGCGGATGAAAAGTCAAAAGAAGAGTATAAATCAAGGATCCTATTTTTGAAGAAAAGGGCCATACCATTGCAGAAATCTTGAGAAGTAGGGACCCGATTCTGAGAGGGAGGGGACGCCAGGTCTTTAATGGTTTTAAACAGCCACTTAGCGAATTACTAGCTGTCCTGATTTTATCTGTAAAAAAGGCAGTTTTCAGAGTTTTAATGGCCATATTATTTTGTGACAGCAAGGTCTTATGCTTAACTTTCTCAAGGTGATTTTCCTTAGTATTAATGATAAAGAACCATCTGTGCTCCTGCCTTTGACATTTTAGACGTAACTCCTTCTAACCAAGGTGCAGATGGTTTCATCCTGGACGCTATTTTAGTTCTTAAAGGGGCAATAGAGTAAAGGGTGGAGGAAACCCAGCTGTCAAAACTTTCAGCAGAGTGGCCCAGGGAAGATACTATGGCCCTCATTATGACAATGGTGGTAAATCCCACTTACCACCACGTCGACTACCACTAACATACCGTCACCATGGTGGATATCCGTTCAACATATTATGACACACACACTCACCAATCCATCAGTATTCAGCCACAGACACAAATCTGTAACACCAAAGGTCAGTGATAAACTGGCGGTATCCAAACCCACACCGTTATGCCAACAGAACATTTCCCATCACATTATGACACATAACTCACCACAGCGGACATTCAATGGTGGTAAACCATTGGCAGTACATACTGCTGTGCTCAAAATACACACACTCAAACAAAACAACACCATATTGGACAATTCAAACAACACAAACCTGACACCCATACACACACCACACCCACACACCCGCACCACTATAAAACACACACCCACATTACCCACAACCCTTCATGACTACAAACCATTGGCACGAGACAGACACCAAGACCACAGACAAAACCAGAGCCACACACTACCTACACCTATACACCACCCACATCACACACCCCAACACATCGCCCTAGACACCTTCACCTACACAACTCACACAACACCCATGGCACCACAGAGACACCCACGATTCTCAGAGGAGGAGCTAAGGGTCATGGTGGAGGAAATCATCAGGGTAGAGCCACAGCTATTTGGAGCACAGGTGCAGCAGACATCTATAGCTAGGAAGATGGAGCTATGGCGGAGAATCGTGGCCAGGGTCAATGCCGTGGGACAGCACCCAAGAACTAGGGATGACATCAGGAAGAGGTGGAACGACCTACGGGGGAAGATAGGGTCCATTCCTGCAAGACACTAACTTGCTGTACAGGACCCCCACCTCCTCCCCCACAACTCACAGCATGGAAGGAGCAAGTCTTGGCAATCATGCATCCTGAGGGCCTCCCCGGAGTAGGAGGAGGATTGGACTCTGGTAAGTCAACTCTCTACTACTACTATCACCCAACCTGCATGCCAACACATACCCTCACCCTCACCCTCACACCCCACCATCACATCTCACTCATCCCAATGCCAAGCCCTGCATGCCCTACCAATGCAAGGACATCACACACAGCCCTTCATGGACACCTATCACTAAAACATGCACACTAGAGAGAACCACATACCAACTTACACAAGTGAAAGCTGCTAGGGCAAACCCAACCAAAGAGGGCAAGCCACTGATGAGCAAAATGTCACACAAAGAAACAATAACACATTATTCACATCCCCACAGGTATTCCAGCCAATGTCACCGGAGAGGAGGTGCCAGCAATATCCAGGCCCCCAACTGAAGAGGCCCACAGTGATGACAGCAACTCTGGTCGCCTGGATCTGGACGACCAACCTGGCCCATCAGGGACCTCTGGACAGTCAGTTACCCAAGCCCAGTCACAGGCAACCACAGAGCTTCCCCCATCTGGAAACACAACCACAGCACCCACCCAGCGTACCCACACCTCTTTCCCCAGGACTCGTCAATCAGCAGTGTGTCCACTTCTACAGGGACCCCAGGGCACACCTCAAACCCATGACAATCAGGGACCTGGGGCCTATGGCAGTGGGCACACGGTTCAGGGGACAGAGGAACAGAGCAACAGGGAAACTGGGAGGACTGCTGTGTGCCAGTGGGGGGACATGCCCAGGGAACCAACTCTCCACGAGGCACTTGCAGAGCTCCTGGGAGCATACCAACATTCCCAGGACATGATGGGCCAGATCCTGGACAATGTGCAGGATAACAGGCAGCTGCAGGAGGGACAGTACCAGGGGATCAGGGAGGACTTGCAGGCCATCAACACCACCCTGGTCTCCATAGCAGGGGTGCTGTCAGACATGGCCAATATTATGAGGGAGGCAGTATCACAACAGCGAGCCCCTGCCACTATCCAGACATCTGAACTGCCTTCCACCTCCGCTGCCACTAGTGGACAGGAGGCCCCGCCACAGGACTCACAGACCACCAGCTCCCCTCCCCCTGAGAAAGGGGAACCACCCCGCAAACGTTCCCTGCGATCTGCGATCCAGGCAGAAGCCAGAGACTATTGCCAAGGCCCCCGCCAGGAAATGAGACTCTCCTGATTGTCACCCTGTCCACCTTGAACTGCCATTGCTCCCCTTCCTATGTCCCCATGGACAATGCACCTGTGCTGCAGACTGGAACTATACCCCGGAATTTCCTCCATCATAACCCCATCCCATTGCACTTGCACCTCAAAATCTTAGCACTTCAATAAACACCCTTGAAAAAAATCGAAGTATGGAGTATGTCAAATTTTTAAAGTATGTATGCGTTTAACCATGTACAAACATTGCAAGTCTGCTGTACAGTAAATGAGCACATATGAAAGACCTGTAGTTGGCTGCAGAGATCACACCAGGAGGTATTGTGAGGCACCAACATCTGTAAAATGAATTGCCAAAGGTTACAGTTAGTGGGCATAGTAGTGGGAAATAACAGCATGCCAGTGCCAAGGAATTTCAAAATAATGACAATTAAATGTGAAGTAACACTGTGGTACCTGTGTCTCATTGGAAATATTGTCTGATCACTGCTGTTCTGTTGTCCTTATCCTCTGCCACCTCATCCTCACTTCCCACAGGGTCCACTGCTGCCACACGGGCATCTCCTCCAGCAGAAAAGGTACATGGTGTCTCAGGGCAAGGTTGTGCAACATGCAGCATGCCACTAATATCTGGCAGACCCTCTTGCGTGAGCAGCACATGGATCCAACTGTTAGATGGAGGCAGTGAAACCTGGCCTTCAGGAGGCCAAGGGTTTTTTCTATGACCCTTCTGGTTTTGCCCATGTGCCTCATTATAACGTTCTTCTGTCCTTGTCCTGGCTTTTCTCAGAGAGGTCAGTAGCCATGATAGCTTGGGGTAACCAGAGTCAGCTGCAAATATTGAGGGACATCATTTAGCCACACACTATCCCATATGGCCCACACCATACCCATATACCAACATATACTGGGTGGGGGTCAGGGTTCACCTATTAGCCACACCCTGTGCCTCTGTAGTTCGGACATCATATTTGGGATGCTGCTATTTCGCAGGACAAAGGCATCATTCACCGACCCAGAATACTTAGCCTTGACATGGGAGATGTACTGGTCCGCCAAGGACACCATCTGTACATTCATTGAGTGAAAACTCTTACGATTTCTATACATCTGTTCATTTTGTTGGGGGGGGGGCAAATGCAATATGTGATCCATCAATCGCACCAATTATTTTGGGGATATGTCCCATTGCATAGAAGTCAGCCTTCACTGTGGCCAAATCTTCCACCTGGGGAAATACAATGTAGCTGCACATGTGTTTATTCAGGGCAGACAACACTCTGGTCAGCACAATTGAGAACATTGGCTGTGACTTTCCTGTTCCCAAGCCCACTGTCACTTGGAAAGAACCAGTTGGCAGGAAATGGAGTACTGATAGAACTTGTACAAGAGGGGGGATCCCAGTGGGGTGATGGACAGCAGATATCAGGACAGGCTCCAATTGGGCCACAGCTCTGTGATTGTGGCACTGTCAAGTCTATAGGTGAGGATGATGTACCTGTCCTCTATTGTTGCCACGTCCACCAGAGGTCTGTACACGGGGTATGTCTCCATCTGCTATTCATCCACAGCAGTAGCAATCTAAAGGACAAAAGAGTGAGGAAACTGTCACAAACTGAACAATGAGCAACAACACTACGATGCATGCTGTCAAATTGTAATGGGTCAGTGAGAATTGTCCTGTATGTCCAAATTTAAACAGTGATACAGTAATTATCCAGGGCCTCCCCCCCCCCGAAGTGGCATCCTCCTGTATTTTGTGGAGGGACAGGTGGAAATGAGGTAATTCCGCTGACGTTGTGCGCCGTTGCGGGAGGCGGTCAGGAACCACTGTGCAACTCCTCATTGGTTAACATTGGGCCCAATGGGTTACAGTGGCCAATGGTGATGTACGCCGGTGATGACGGTATGCACCGCCGCAGACATGACCACCATTTTCGGTCATATTCCTCACTTGCTACCTGACCCGCAACAGGAGAGGACCTGCACTGCATGTGCTGCTGTGACGTGTGTCTGGAACCTACCATGGCCCGTGTGACTGGGGAGGGGGCCTCTGCCTTCACTTAGGCAGAGTTGGAGAGACTGCTGGATGGGATCCTACTCCAGTACGGACTGCTGTATGGGCCTCCAGACCAACAGTTGAGTAAACTGTTGGCATAATGCATGCAGTATGAATGCATGGAGTGGTGTGTGAAGGCATTGTGTAAGGGGGGGTGGGTGGATGTCCCCTGGGCAGCGTACAGGTTGTGTGCTGGGCCATGTGTGTGTAAATGGTGATGTGAAGGTGCATGGGGGGCCATAAGTGTAACAGACAGGACTGTCTGACTAATACTATTTTCCTGTCTGTATTCCCTCTGCAGGTCAGAGCCCATCAAAAGAAGGGTATATGGTGTGCCATCACGAAGGACGTGCGGACCCTGGGGGTCTATGGCAGGTAGAGCACCAACTGTCGGAAACAGTGGGAGGACCTGAGATGCTGGGCATGGAAGGCAGCGGAGGCCCAGCTGGGGATGGCCTCCCAATGAGGAAGGGGTGCCTTTCGAACCCTGACCCCCCTGATGGCCCGCATACTGGCAGTGGCCTATCCTGACCTGGATGGGCACTTGAGGGCATCACAACAGCCACAAAGGGTTGAGTACAGTGCCCATCACTACAACTCATGCATGGTAGGGTGGTATCCGGGTGGGGGACGTGTGTCAGTGGGTGCCCCTAGGCCAGGTCTGACATTGCAGCATAGGTCCCCTGTTGGCAAGGGTCAAGAAGGGATAATCCTGCCACCTAGCTCGTAGGCATCCACTACTGGTCAAGGCTGCGTGGGTCCCAGGAGTGCTGGATTTGCTGGTGTGTGCCCCTCTCCATGCCTTTGTGGCTAGCAATATCATTTGTAGTGCAATGCATAGTGCGTAGGCCTGTACCCTGTGTGTGAGTGTGCTGTGTACCCCAACGGTGGTGTTGGTGCAGCCATTGACCAAGTGTATCCTTTGTCTCTCCCACCCCCTTTTTGTTTTGTCACCCTGTCCTTCTGTGCATTAGCATCATCTGGCGGAGGAGCAGAGGCACCGGCGACAGAGGGAGCTGCATCCCACAGGACCCAGGAAGCGGAGTACACTGACGCTGAGGGCACCAGTGGGACGGAGGGCGAGGGGAGCACCACAACAGAGACCGGAATGGACAGTTCAGACACAGATACCTGCCCTGAGTGAGGAGGCTATAGACCTCCTGAGATCCATCTCTGTAGGGTAGTTAACCATTGTGAATGCCATCCAGGGGCTGGCAGCCCAGATGCAACAGACTAATGCATTCCTGGAGGGCATTCACACTGACTTGGCGTCCCAACAGAAATCAATCCAGGGTCTGGCCTCCTCTCTGATGGCAGCCATTGTCCCTGTTTCCACCCTCCCCCTCCAACTTCCTCTTCCCAATCCCATTCCCCTCAACCCCAACCTATCCCAAGCACACAGACAGACAAGCATGCATACAAGACAACACACAAGAGCGGCACAGGCAAACACGAACACCACACATCATCCCACAGACACTCACACAAACACCATCCAGATGCAGACATACCAACATCCACAATTTCCACTGTCTCCCCCTCCTCCTCCTCCTCCACCTCCCTCCCAGTTCCACCTACACTCACACCTGCATGCACTACATCCTCATCCACTACCAGCATCACCACCACACCTAGCAGAACACACACCTCACTGGCAGACACCTCCACAACAGCCATGCAAATGCCCCCTGTGTCCTCTCCCACCATGTCTGTCCCCCCTCCTATAGTACACAAATGCAAGCGCTCAGACACCCAACAGCCATCCACCTCACAACAGCATCCAGCCCATGCACCTGCACCCAAAATCAGCAGACAGACACCTCCAACAACCACTCGCTCTTCCTCCACTCCCAAACCTTCTCCCTCTGCCCACTCCAATGTCCCTAAAAAGCTTTTCTTATCCACCATTGACCTCTTCCCTCCCCCTCTCCCCGTCATGCATGTCTGGATAGGGTGAAGAAGCCTGTACCAGGCAGCCTCAAGAGTAAGGAGCCTGAACCAGCTGCTGCCAGGACAACCAGGGAGCCTGCCCCAGCTGCTGCCAGGAAGACAAAAGGAGCCTGCCCCAGCTGCTGCCAGGAAGACCAAGGAGCCTGCCCCAGCTGCTGCCAGGAACACCAAGGAGCCAGCACCAGCAGGCAGGAAGGGCAAGGGGCCTGGGGCAGGAACTCTGGCAGGGCCCCCACCACCAACCATGGTTGTGCAGCCATCCGAGGCTCCAGGGGATGGGCTGGAGCCTCCCACCACCAGCAGCAGCAGCACCACCACCACCAGTGGGCAGCCATCTGAGGTTGCAGGGGATGGGCTGGAGCCTCCCCCACCAGCGGCTGCAGCAGCAGCACCACCACCAGTGGGCAGCCATCCGAGGCTGCAGGGGATGGGCTGGAGCTTCCCCCCACCAGCGGCTGCAGCAGTACCACTTCCACCACTGAGAAGCAATCACCGCCGGCGGACGGTATGTAGTCATGCCTCCATGGGCTGCTGTGCGGCCTGCCCCCTGCAAATCCAGTGGGTATGACACCCACCTGAGAGACTGTGACCTTGCATGCCCCAGGATCAAGAGCACAGGGCATGATGCCCCCTCCAGAACCAGTGGGTAAGACATCCACCAACCCCAGCCTCTCCAGGATCAAGAGCACAGGGCATGATGCCCCCTCCTGAGCATGTGGGTAAGTCACCCACTCAAGAGACTGTGGCCTTGCACTCCCCAGGACCAAGCACAGGGCATGCTGCCCCCCCTCCCCAGAGCATGTGTGCAAGTCACCCACTTGAGAGACTGTGGACTTGCACTCCCTGGGACCAAGCACAGGGCATGTTGCCCCCTCCAGAGCATGTGGGCAAGTCACTCACTTGAGAGACTGTACCCTTGCACCCCCAGGACCAAGCAGAGGGCATGTTGCCCTCTTCAGAACATGTGGGCAAGTCACTCACTCGAGAGACTGTGGCCTTGCGCTCCCCAAGACCAAGCACAAGGCATGTTGCCCCCTTCAGAGCATGTGTGCAAGTCACCCACTCAAGAGACTCTGGCCTTGCATCCCCAGGACGAAGCACAGGGCATGTTGCCCCCTCCAGAACCAGTGGTCTTGTTCCATCTCTCGGCTGAGGTGCCCCCCCATATCCCGTCCCCCTGAGGTGCCTGCCTATTTACCAACTGATGCCCCTGCAGTGTTCTCTCTGTGTTGATGCAGGTGACAAGTGGGGTCTTGGACTTTAGCCTGTGACCATGTGGCCCATGCAAGCTGAGGACTGGGCAGTGTCCCTTGAACTGTACAATTGTAAATATCTGTAACATTGGCTAAGCTATTTTTGTACTGTGTTGATATTATTACACTCACTTTAGTAAATTCATTTTGTCGTTGCATTATTCAGCCGATTTAGGGGGAATAACTTGTTTTGTTGTGCATCTGATTGTGTGTATGGTGTGTGTATGTCGGGTGTGTGTTGTGCGTGTGTGTTTCACTCTCTTTTTCCTCCCACCTCCCTTGTGTGCTAGGCTGCTGTACTCACCACCGTCGTCTTCGCCGTCGTTGGTGTTTGTGGTGGAGCAGCACGTAGAAGAGCATGGGGAAGACATGCAGCTCGGGCTCCATGGCAGCATGGTTGTTTCCTGTGTCTCCAATGGTGAGTCTTTTCACTTCTGTGCAGTGTTTCCGTCAGGCTTTTGATGTTGTTGGTACCATCCAGGAAAAGGTGGCGGATTGGCATGTCTAATACGGTGGGCAGAACATTGACTTCCGTCTGGCTGTAGGCGGCTACCGCCGTGGTACCTGTTGTTTCCGCGCTGACGGTCGGTGTGGTAAAGTGGCTGTCTATCTGAGATCTATCTGCCATGGCCATAATTTGGTGGTAATTACTGCCAGCCTGTTGGCGGTATTACCGCCACTTTTACACCAACCGTCAGGGTTGTAATGAGGGCTTATATTGTGTTTGGAGGTATGAAGGGCTTGTTTAAAACTAGCAGCAGTAATCTTACTCCCTGATTTACATAAAATCAACTTTATAGGGAGAGTATTAGGTATACGATGTCCCAAGGTAGTGCTAGAGAGAATAATATAATGGTCAGTACAGCTCACGGGGCGGATTTCATTGATGGATAGATCTGGATGATTAGAAAGGACACTGTCCAGGGTGTGTCCTGAGGAGTGAGTAGGCATCCTGACACCCTGAGACAGATCTAAGCTCACCATTAATTCAAGGTGTATAAGAAAATAGAGTTTATTTATCCGAGTGGATCAAGACCAAAATGAAAAAATCCAATTATTGAATCATAAGATATGCAGTTTTCAAATATATTGAAGAAGTGCTTTAGGCAGGGCTAGTTTTAGAGCCTTTATGGTATTTCCTCTGCTTGTAAGTGAAACAGTGTCAAGCTTTGTGCGCAGGACTCAGGGCATCCCAATGTAGTTAAGACGGGGATGAAAGTGTGGCAAAACCCTTCCAGGCAGCTTCCTGTGACATCACGGGGTCAGCTGAAGAACAGCACGTCCCCCCTCTGCTTTTGCAGTACCTTGTGGTGGATACAGCTGCAAGTGCGGCTTAGTTGGCAAAGATGCAGCACTCACTGCTTGGTCCCATCTGGGTTGGTGAGAGTGCGCTTAACTCGCTGTGAGTATCAGGGCAGCTGGGAGAGCATACGCGCTGGATTGGGGTTCCCAGCAGTGTGCATGTCAGGCAGTACTGATGCACAAGTGCTCGGCACTGGGGAAGCATTTCTCTGCCGTCAGCTGGGGCCCTTTGGTGAAAACCGACACATTTTCTTCCGTGGGCATTACGGGTGGAGAGATGATGCCCTGCACTTTCCTCTGGGCCCTCGAGGACAAGTGCCAGGGAGTTCCTTCTTGTACAGCAATGTGATAGGCTTACAAGCAGACACCGCACTTGCTCCTTGATTTTGTCAGCAGAAAACAGGTATGCTCCAGCAACATGGAGCACTGAGATGGAGTTGCGAGGACTTTGATGTACCTGAGACCTCGGGGGAGAATAAGGGCAAGCCAGCAAGCCCTTGGAGTCATTCTGGAGGATAGCTCTTGGGTCCTGCACCTGGGCAGAGGTCATCAGGCAGCAGGGGAGCTGAGTCAGGCAGAGTAGCAGTCCCTTGGAACAGTCAAGACCAGCAGATGGCAGTCCTTCAGCAAGCGCAGCTTTTACTCCAGCATAGATTCTTCCAAGTCCAGAGTGTAATGACTTATTGAGATCAGAGACCCAGTTCTGATCCCAAAAAGTGCCTTTGATGTGACTTCAAAAGGGTTCTCTTCAGTGCGCAGGCCCTCCTTGCAGCTCAGCCCTGGCTCCAGACTGTCAGTGGGAGGTAACCAGCCCCTTGGTGCGTGATCTGGTCACTACAATGTAAGTGGGAGCCCTTCCCAACCTTCTCCCCAGTAAGATCCATCAGTATGCAGATTAATGCAGATGCAGTTGAGTATCCTGGGTACGCCCACTTGTAGCATTCCATCTGCTTCAGGGAATTTATTGTCCTGGAACGTGGCAGGCATCAAGAGTAAACTGTTTGACTCTGAGTGGGGGGCTTATGTTGATTCCTATTCCATCTGCATGTTTCAGGAAACCTGGGCAATGGATTGTGTGTATAGACAAGGTTATTGTTCGTTTACTAAAAAGGCAATTCAATCTCCTAGGAGAAGGGCGATCGGGGGCCTATGTACTTGGGCCAAGCTGTCTGAGATGGGCAGGGTAAAGGAAATTGATGTTGATTCCTGTGATATTTTGGCCATAGCAATATGGCCAAATTCTGGTACTCCTGTGTTATGTATTAATATCTATAACAGACCAGGCCCTTCTAATCAACAATCTGACACTATCCATCTGCTGCATAATTTTCAATCTGAACTTCATTCTAAATATCGTGTTATCATCGCAGGCGACCTTAATGTCCAAATTGAACTTGACTCAGCCTTTGTTGAGTCCACTCAGGCTGAAGATGAAGTGTGGAATGTCCCCCCGTTTCCAATCCAATCTATGCCACTTATTTCCTCTCCTAGGGCGCCACAGATAATAGACCTTGCACTTACATACGGCCTTCGTTTTGGAAATGGTCGATTTCCAAAAGACAACTCTGCTAGGCGCACCTTTTTCAGAGGATACTATAGCAGTTTTCTGGATTACGTTATTTTAGATCTACGAGTCTGGCATCTTATAATTAATGTAGAGGAGGGTCTTCCCCGTACTAGTGACCATGCCCCTTTACAAATTGCATACAATACAGCTCTAGTTTCAGTGCATGATCTGCCTATTGCTTCGGTTGATTCCAATGATTTGTTGGAATTGTCCACTAATAGGTGTGTGGTAAAGAGGCGGGCGGCATTGCAAGATTTGCCTCTAGATCCCCCAAATTTGCAATGTCCCCTGCCCTCGAAATATATAAATCTTAAGCCAGGGGGGGCGCCCTATATGGCGCCAAACTTTTGGCCCACTGCAATTTGGTGAATTTGGCAAGGGCAGAAAATCAGTTTCTAAAAATGCTGCTAAAGGTCCCCTCTAGCACTCCATCTCTGCCCATCCGAATGGACCTAAACCTTTTCTCAATTTCGCAGATTGCTGCTTTAAGGCCTCTGCTGTTTTGGTTTCGGTTATGGACAACAGATGCCCTAATTCCTTTTCGTTGTGGGCTTCTTAATTTGGTGGGCCGTGATTATACTATCAAAATTAAATGGTGTGTTTTTGTTGAACGATCTTTCACCCAGCTCGGCTTAGGGTCCTATTGGCAGGATCCTATTTCCATTCCTAAAAATGCTGCACAGCTGCTAAAGGATGCTTTTTGGCATAATGTCCAGATTGGCCAATTTGCCAGTTCTGTTCCGCTGTCTATGTCTGACAATTTTTTATCTGTCAAATGTCATTATGAATTTGAGCCTTACATGGATGCAGCGTTATCTCCATTTGCTCGTGCCCTTTTTATTAGGTTCAGAATTGGGTCTCTCTCTTTGTGCTCCTTAACGTATAAATGGTCCAGTTCCATCAATAGATCCAAATTCTGCCCGATGGGTTGTAAAAGTGAAGAGTCTGTTTCACATGTTTTTTTCCATTGTCATGCATATCACAAAGAAAGAGCTTTTTGGCTCATCCCGCTTTGTAAACAAATAGGGGTCAGATCTTGTTTTCATGCTGAGGGAATTTTAAAATGTGATTCATCCGTCCAGATAGTTTTATCAGTGGCAAATTTTCTCGAATCAATCTGGCGGTTGAGATTAGCAATTTTAAGGAACAAGACTGGGTAGTTAATTCTTAGTCTTATTTATGTATATTTATTGAATTTGGATGCATGATTTCAGTTTTTACCTTGTAGGATATAGATATTGGTTTACCATATTATTGATTATTTATTGATCTATGGAACCTGTCTTTTGTTCTTATGTCGAGAGAATTGTAAAATGTGATTCATCCGTCCAGATAGTTTTATCAGTGGTAAAATTTCTCGAATTAATCTGGCGGTTGAGATTAGTAATTTTAAGGAACAGGACTGGGGAGCCAATTCTTAGATTTATTTATGTATATTTATTTAATTGAATGCATGATTTTAGCCTCTATCTTGTAGGATATAGATACTGGTCTACTATATTATTAATTATTTACTAATCTATAGAATTGTTTTTTTGTTGAGTGGACTTTTTCATTATTACGAGGTGTTCATCCTGTTGTTCATTTTGCTTGATTTAAAAAAAATTCTTATTCTTTCTTAATTTCTTTATTGCGTTTTTATCTCTAGTGTCCTCTTGCTTTTAAATTATTTGGGGACGTGTATTGTACTTTTATGGTATGTTTTTACTTACCGAAATAAAGTTAAATGATGTGATGATGAGTATCCTGGGTTGTGAGATTATGAACTCTACTCTGAAGGTTGAAGATCATATTTTTGTTTATAGTAGTTTTAAATAGTTACACATTCTTCCTTAACTCGTCTTCACTACAAAGCAACTAACTTATTAATGCGCATGGATACAGTGCTGCCCTCCTCTGGGCTGGTCTATCCGTAAGTGGCTCTTTGAGGACTAGACAGAGTCGTTCTGTGTGAACAGACTGTTAATATAGTTTTAGTCGCAAACATTAAATTTGCATTGATAGGGTTGTTGATGGTTGACGGTCAGCTTCTTCTAAGACAAAGGTCTGTTGGAAGTCCCTTTTATAAGCATTCCTTTCCATATTGAGATGCTATATCTGATGTTGCAGTCTGTCATTTCAGGCTCTTAACGTAGTGAAATATATCTTCCACACAGATTTTCAGGTGTTGGTAGATGATAAACATGTTGATACTTATTTGCTTTACAGCGTGAGCTATCGATAAATAGGCCTTGATTACTATACAGAGTGAGGATACATGTAGTGCTCTCTTTCATGGGTTTCCCTTTGATGCCCTTTGATGTCATGGAATGCAGGATCTTATGCACAGAATAGCATTGCAATTGCAGAAATAGTATTTTTGTTAGATCAACTGTAACTCTTGATAAAGGTTTTTAAAGGATCATTTTGTAGTCTGTGAGGAGAATGGTTTCTTTCTTTGGAGGAGCTGAAATTGGGCGAAGAGTATACAGAGGTGTGTATTTTTGTTTATCCTTATTGGTTCATAGTCATAAGTAGCGGCGCAGTGAAAGGCATGTGAAGGAAAAGTTGTTTTATATAACTTCTAGTTTTTAGCACTAAAAGGACAGAGCATCTTCCAGGCAAATCAACCCAACTTGAGGAGTTTTGGTGGCATAAGGCGGCATGCATTACTTGTGCCTGACCACTTCTCATTTATCTGGCACTGCTTTTTTGTTTCTGTTTAATAACTCTGGGAGTGTATGTGTTTTCCAGCTATCACGCCTGTGTACTTCGCTAACCTTCTTGTTCCTCTTTCTCTCCCACTCTGTCTAGCTGTGCTTGCTTCTTCCATGCCCGCCTTTCCTCCTCTATCTATCCTTTGTCCTAGTTATTCAATTAACAGGCTTTCTGACTCATCAGAAACCTCTTTTACTGCTATGAACTCAAAAATAACCGTTTCTAAACTCTTCCCTACTCCATCAATCCTTTATCCTGTTTATCCGACTAACAGGCTCACATGTCCACCACTCACAATAACAACTTATATTTACGTCTTTTGATCTTCCACTAATACACCTGAGTTATGGAGTAGCGTGCTACTCACTGAAATGGGCTTCAACACCTTGTCAGGGACACTAAGCGTCATATAAATGCAATCACAATTACAATTTTATGTCAAGACCAGAGGCTCACATTATTGCAGTCTCCCTTTATTTGCCACCACTCAGCAGCCTCTTTAAAGAACATAAAACACACAATCTCAAAATTCCAACTTAATAAAAGGCCAGAACTCTCTGACCTCATCCTTCTTTTTTTGCTGCTACTTGAGCAAATAAGTACATTTCTCTAGTCGGGTGCGAATATGAGTGTTTGGGATATGTTTGATGTGAGAATGGATATATGGATTGTTAATGGAGAACAAAGGTTTTGAATAATGGGTTGTTTCTAGTAATTGTTAATAGATTTTTTGTTGAAAGTATTTTTGATAATGGACTTTATGCTGAAAGTATATTTGAATGGGGTTTCTTTCTCATAGAGGTATACTTTGAGAATCTTATCTTGTTGCTTAAATGTTGGAAAATGGGTTATTGGTAAGGGCAGGTAAGTACCTACACTTAGCAATAGGCCACTAACCTCCACTTAGGTCCAGTTAGATCTCAGTAAATTAAAACCAGCTCAACACTTGGTAGCTTGGCAACAAGTGACAAGGCTTAACTTAGGAGACAGAGTGTAAAGCATTCAAATATCACAAAACAGAAATTAAATAAAACACTGGAAACAGTTTAAAAATCCTAAATCAATTTCTAAAATAGGAAATATTTTAGCTTTAAAATGACACAAAAACGAATAAAATCGGATAAGGGGAACAGGAGATATGAATTTTTAAAGAATTATTGCTTTCTAGCGCAAAGAAACAAAAAGCGCCAATCTGGTCATCTGGTCGCACCTCTACCGGGGCAAAGTCAAAGTTTAAGGCCGACCGCGATGGAGCCCCGCTCGGCTACAGGCCACGGGAGGCCTCGGTCAAAAGTTTACCTTAGGACTTAGTTGTTTTTCCGAAGATTTTCCTCAGCGGGATGAACCTGCCAGTCCAATCCGAACTCCTGGAACTCTTCCTTGGATACACGTCGCGGGAGCCCTCAGAAGAGATTTTTACCTTCGGACTTAGTCATTTTTTCGAGGTGAAAATCCTTTGACCAGGGCAAACCTGGATCTTGATCCGACGTCTTTGGAGCCCTCCTTGGATACGCTGGCTGGGAGGTCCCAGTCAACTTCCTACGTTCGGACTTAGGGGATCATTACAACATTGGCGGTAAAAGCCGCTTACCACAGCGCAGAAGACCGCCAACACAACGCTGCGGAATTCCGCCACAGCTATTATGACCCACATTTCGGAATCCGTCAAAATTCAGACACCCACACAAGTCCGCCACACCAAAGGTCAGTGATAAACTGGCGAAAACAAAACCTCCACTGTCACACCAACAGAAATACGCCCACACTATCACGACACACGAATCCACACGGCGGTCTTTCAACCACGGTATTCCATTGGCGGTACACACCGCTGCGCTCATAATACACACACATTTACAAAACACAACCACATTGGACAATTCAAAATACACACACCTGATACACATACACACCACTCCCACACACCCAAGACAATATAAAACACACACCCACATCACCCACAAACCCCCACGACAAAACATTCAGAAAGAAGGCCAGAGAGAGAGCACCAGCAAGAACAGCATCCACAGGCACACAACACCATCACCCACAGAACTTCCATGCACCTCACACAACACACCACTACATATTACCCCACACATCACCACACACTCCACCCCACACATCACACACACCACCCCATGGCACGGCAAAGACACCCCAGGTTCTCGGAGGAGGAGCTCAGGGTCATGGTGGAGGAAATCGTCCGGGTAGAGCCACAGCTATTCGGAGCACAGGTGCAGCACACCTCCATTGCAAGGAAGATGGAGCAATGGCGAAGAATAGTGGACAGGGTCAACGCAGTTGGACAGCACACAAGAAATCGGGAGGACATCAGGAAGTGGTGGAACGACCTACGGGGGAAGGTGCGTTCCGTGGTCTCAAGCCACCACCTGGCGGTTCAGCGGACTGGCGGTGGACCCCCACCTCCTCCCCCACAACTAACAACATGGGAGGAACAGGTCTTGGAGATTCTGCATCCTGAGGGCCTCGCAGGAGTAGGTGGAGGAATGGACTCAGGTAAGACAAATCTTAACTATTACAACCCCCACCCTACCTGCATGCTATCACATACCCTGGCCCTCACCTTCACTCCCAGCACCCCAACTCCTCACATATGTCCCAACATCACAAACCACCCATTCCAACACCAAGCCCTGCATGCAACAACAAAGCATGGACACCCATCACTAAAGCATGCCCACTGCACATACCCATACAACCCCCTAAACCATCCTCACACAAGGTCCCACACAGGAATGCAAACACTGGGGTACATGGTCACCCTCCCATTGCACACCATGACACACACAGATGTAATAACCATCCTTTTATACCCCTGCAGGACCCCTACCCAACGTCACCGGACAGGAGGGTCCACACATGTCCACACCACCAACAGAAGAGGCCCACAGTGATGACAGCAGCTCTGTCCAACTGGATCTAGATGACCAGCCTGGCCCATCTGGGACCTCGGGACAGTCGGTTCCCATCACCCAGTCACAGGCCACTACAGAGCTTCCACCCTCTGGAAACACCAGCACAGCACCCACTCAGCGGGCCCATACCTCCATCCCGAGGACACGTCAATCAGCAGTGTGTCCACCACTACAGGGAACCCAGGATAACCCACCACCCCAACAACAACAACAGGGACCTGGGGGCAGTGGTAGTGGGCACACGGTCCAGGGGACGGAAGCCCAGGAACACAGGGGAACTGGGAGGGCTGCTGTGCGACAGGGGGCGGACAGGCCAAGGGAACCCACTCTCCACAAGGCCCTCTCATTCATCATGGGAGCATACCACCACTCCCAGGAGACGATGGCAACGGTACTGGCCAAGTTTCAGGAGACCCAGTGCCTGCAGGAGGAACAGTATGTGGGCTTCAGAGAGGAACTCAGAACCATCAGCTCCACCCTGGGCACCATCGTAGAGGTGCTGAAGGAAGTACTCAACACCAGGAGGGACACTGTGGCACTACAAGGGGCCCATGACACTAGCCTGGACGATGAACTGCCCACCACCTCCGCTGGCGCTAGTGGACAGGACGCCCTGCCACAGGACCACCACACCAGCACCCCCCCCTGCAGAGGGAGAACCAACCTGCAAATGGTCCCTGAGATCCAGGACAAAGACAGAGCACAATGCCAAGACCCCCACCAAGAAATTAGACCACCCTGATTGTCATCCTACTGTCCCCCTTTGTCACCCTGTCCATACTTAAACTGCCCCAGCTCCACTTCCTATGCCCATATTGGCAATGCACCTGTGAGACTAATAGACTGGACTCTGCCATGGACATTCCTCCGCCATCACCCCTCACCATTTCACTACCCCCTCCAATATTGAACACCTAAATAAACACCCTTAAAGCACAAAACAATCTGGAGTCTGTCTGTGATTTCTAAATAGTGTATTTGCAATTACAGTGACAAAATGCTCTTTCAAGTTTAATGTCAACATACCTATGTCACACAGCTCTAGTCCATGAGGAATCTAAGCAGATGTCACACAGTGGGACCCACATCTGTGAAATCGTAAGGGAAAGTGGGTGAAAACGACAGACAGTAGAGAGGTAGCAGTGTTAAAGTACATGTAGTAGGCAGGTCTGTACTCTTACCTGTGTCTCACTGGAAATATTGCTGGATCACTGAGTCCCTGTTGTGCATGTCTTCTTCCTCTGCTTCCTCGTCTTCACTGTGCACAGGCTCCACAGCTGCAACAACACCGCCCTCTGGACCATCCTCCAGCAGCAAAGGCACCAGTCGTCGCAAAGCCAAGTTAAGAAGCATACAGCAGGCCACGATGATCTGGCACACCTTCTTTGGTGAGTAGAATAGGGAACCACCTGTCATATGGAGGCACCTGAACCTGGCCTTCAGGAGGCCGAATGTCCGCTCGATCACCCTCCTAGTTCACCCATGGGCCTCATTGTAGCGTTCCTCTGCCCTTGACCTGGGATTCCTCACTGGGGTCAGTAGCCATGACAGGTTGGGGTAACCAGAGTCACCCGCAAACGGTGAGGGACAACTGTTAGACACGCACTAACCTGGAGGGATATCCCCAGACCCAGACAACCATTCCCACTGACTTGCTTCCAGGTGCTCACCTAATAGCCACACACGGTGCCTCTGGAGTTGACCCATCACATAAGGGATGCTGCTATTCTGCAGGATGTAGGCGTCATGCACTGAGCCAGGGAACCTGGCATTCATATGGGAGATGTACTGGTCTGCCAAACATACCATCTGTACATTCATAGAATGATAACTCTTCCGGTTTCTGTACACCTGTTCCCTCCTGTGGGGGGGTACCAAAGTCACATGTGTCCCATCAATGGCACCTATGATGTTGGGGATGTGTCCCAGGCCATAGAAATCCCCTTTCACTGTAGGCAAATCCTCCACCTGATGGAAAACGATGTAGCTCCGCATGTGTTTCAGAAGGGAAGACAACACTCTGGACAATACGTTAAAAACATAGGCTGGGACATCCCTGATGCTATGGCCACTTTTGTTTGAAATTACCCACTTGCAAGGAAATGGAGCACTGACAGCACCTGCACTTGAGGGGGGATTCCTTTGGGATGGCGGATTGCTGACATCAGGTCTGGCTCCAACTGGGTACACAGTTCCTGGATTGTGGCATGGTCAAGCCTGTATGTGATAATCAAATGTTGCTCCTCCATTGTCGACAGGTCCACCAACGGTCGGTACACCGGAGGATGCCGCCATCTCCTCACATGTCCCAACGGACGGTGCCTATGAAGGACAACAGCGAGCACAGAGTCAAACAACAAGCATGTTGTATGGGCTATGCCTGTGTGGAGAGGGCTGGATGTAAGAAGGAAGGGGGGTGAGTGCTGCGTGCATGAAAGACGGTGAATGCATGTGCCAGATGGCAAGGGTAGGGATGGGGGCCAATCACTTTGACGGTGCAGTTGGTAATAACTTCTCTTTTTCCCCTGTACATTTCATGTAGGTCAGCGCCCACCAGAAGAAAGATATTTGGCGTGCCATCGCCAAGGAAGTCCGCACCCTGGGGGTCTACCACAGACGGAGCACCCACTGCCAGAAAAGATGGAAGGACATTCGCCGCTGGAGCAAGAAGACGGCGGAGGCTCAGCTGGGGATGGCCTCCCAATGTGGGAGGGGTGCCCGTCGCACCATGACCCCCCTGATGTTCAGGATCCTGGCGGTGGCCTACCCGGAGTTGGATGGGCGCTTGAGGGCATCACAGCAGCCACAAGGGGGTGAGTATACTCTCATTCTGCTGACTTTGTGCGCAGTGGAGGTGTCTGGGTGGGGGAGGTGGGCTGTGGGTTTCCCTAGGCCAGGGCGAGTACCGTAGGCAAGGCCCCTTCGTAAAGCAGGCCATGTGGCACCCCAGCCCACCTCTGTAGAGTGCCAAGTACACCTAGTCATGCCCCTGTGTCATCTATGTGTGCAGATGTCGTCCATAGCCTTGTAGGCCATTTCCCAGAAATTGAACAGTGGAGCCCTAGAGCGTGGCGTAGTGCAGGGGGCTTCTGTGTCTGTCGTTTCCGCCAACGGTAGCGGTAATGCATGCACTCAACATGTCTTTCTTTGGTCTTCCCCCCCCTTTTTGTGGTCTCCCTGTTCTTGTGTGCATTAGCATCATCAGGCGGAGGAGCAGTGGCACCGGAGCACGAGGAAGCTGCATCCCACATGGCCCTGAAGTGCGACACTACGGAGTCTGAATTCACCAGTGGGACGGAGGGCGAGGGAAGCTCCACGGCGGGGACAGGAGCTGACACCAGCGACACGGACTCGTCCTCTGATGGGAGCTCCCCCCTACCAGCACCGCCCTCCCAGCAGCCCCTCAGCCTTTGCCCCGTGCCTCATCACCCAGGAGGGTGGGCATCACCTTCGCCCCAGGCACCTCAGGCCCTGCCCCAGTCACCCCTGCTGCCCTCAGTGAGGAGGCCATTGACCTCCTCAGGTCCCTCACTGTTGGGCAGTCTACCATTTTGAATGCCATCCAGGGTGTAGAGAGGCAGTTGCAACAAACCAATGCATTCCTGGAGGGCATTCATTCTGGTCAGACGGCCCTTCAGCGAGCTTTTCAGACTCTGGCCTCAGCATTGATGGCAGCCATTGTCCCCATCTCTAGCCTCCCCCTCCAACTTCCTCAACCCCGACCCAATCCCCTGTACCTCAGCCTACCCCAAGCACACCTACAGACCAACATGCACACAGCTCAACACCCAAGGGAAGCTCAGGCAAACATAAGCACCACACATCCCACAGGCACTCACGCAAGCATCATACACATGCAGACACACCAACATCCACTTGCTCCACTGTGACCCCCTCCTCCTTGTCTCCCTCCTCCCTCCCAGTCTCGTCTACACTCACACCTGCATGCACTACCTCTACAGCCACTACGTCTCTCTCCAGCACACCCACCACCACACCCCGCTCACGTGCAGTCACCACCCCCACTACCATTCACACGTCCCCTGTGTCCTCTCCCAGTGTGTCTGTGACACCCCCTGCCAAGATATACAAACGCAGGCACACACCCACCCAACAGTCATCCACCTCACGACAGCCTCCAGCGCATGCACCTTCACCCAAAGTCACCAAACGTACATCTCCTACAACCACCACCTCTTCCTCCACTCCCAAACCCCTTCCAGCTACCTGTCCCAGTGTGTCCAAAAAACGTTTCCTATCCAACCTTGACCTCTTTCCCACACCTCCCCCACCCCGTCCGTCGCATCGGTACCGAACTAGCACCTCAACCATAACATCTCCGGGACCAGTGGTGCCTGTAGTCACCGGAATCTAGAGTGCACCGGCCACCAGGGCAGCCAGTGTGGCACAGAGCCACAGCACAGACAGTCCTCAACCTGTGAAACATCAGAAGTTGGCCAGTGCCCGGCGGGAGAGGGGAAAGACTCCAGCCACCAAAGCTGCTCCCAGGGGTCCCGTTGGGAGTGTGGAGTCAGCTGTGACACCTTCCAAGGTGGGGAAGGGCCACAAGAAACCCGGCAAGTCTGGGAAGAGCAGCACAGCGGAGAAGACCGCCATCATCCCCGCTGCCCAGGAGGCCACCGCCAGCACCAGCCCAGCTGCCCAGGAGGCCTCCGCCAGCACCAGCCCAGGTGCCCAGGAGGCCACCACCAGCACCAACCCAGCTGCCAGGAGGCCACCACCAGCACCAGCCCAGCTGGCCAGGAGGCCACGGCCAGCACCAGCCCAGTTGCCCAGGAGGCCACGGCCAGCACCAGCCCAGGTGCCTAGGAGGCCACCGCCAGCACCAGCCCAGCTGCCCAGGAGGCCACCGCCAGCACCAGCCCAGCTGGGCCATGAAGGACCACAAGCACAAGGCCCGCTGGGCCATGAAGGACAGCCAGCCCCGCTGGGCCAAGAAGGACCGCCATCAGCTGAGACCCTGTAATGGAGACCGCCATCTCAAGCACCGCTGAACAGGACACCGCCATCTCAAGCACCGCTGAACAGGGCTCCGCCATCTCAAGCACCGCTGAGCAGGGCACCGCCATCTCACGCAACTGAGTCCGTCACGGGGTGAATGATGCACTATGGGCACCATACCCCCTCTAGAACCAGTGGAGACTCTCATCCACTACCTCTGTCCTTAACAGGATGAAGCACTCTGGGCACCATGCCCCCTCCAGAACCAGTGGAGACTGTCATCCACTTGTGAGACTGTGGCTTTGCACTCCCCAGGATGGAACAGTGGGCAAGCCACCCACTGTAGAGACTTGTGAGACTGTGGCTTTGCACTCCCCAGGATGGAACAGTGGGCAAGCCACCCACTGTAGAGACTTGAGAGATTGTGGCTTTGCACTCCCCAGGATTGAACAGTGGACATGTGGCCCCCTCGTGGATTTGGCGTCGTGCACTCAAGCGGCTGAGGTGCCCTCCCTTTCCCTCCCCCTGAGGTGCCTGTTTTCTTGGTATCTGATGCCCCTGCGGTGTTCTCTCCATCATGGTCGGGGATCTTGTGTGGGCCTTTCTTAGTGCACTACCTGGACTACTATGCTTGGTATATATTTTGTACATGGTGTATATATATATATTTTTCTGCCTCCTTGTTTTTAATATATTACAATGGTTAGACTCATTTTCTATTGTCTTTGCATTCTTCCAGGAGGGGGGTGTAACTGTGATGTATTGATATGCATTTGTGTGTGTTGTAGTGGGTGAGGGTGGGGGTGTTGCGTGTGGCGTGTCCCTGTTTTTTGCCTCCCCTCTCCGCTGTGTCATAGGTGCAGTACTCACCGTGGTCTTCGCCACCGGCGTTCGTGCTCCTGATAGAGGAGCAGGAAGACTATCGCAGGTAGAATTTGGAGTTCCGGGTCCATGGTGTCCTCGTTCCTCGTGGGGTGTGTAGAGGTGAGTGTTTTCCCTTCGAAATTCCTGTTTCCGCCGTGTTTTTATTCGCGGTGAATCCGACCGGAAAAGGTGGCGGATTGGCCTGTCATAATAGTGTGGGCGGTACATTGTCTCCCGCCTGTCTGTTGGCGGTGACCTCCAAGGTGTTTGTTTGTACCGCTGTGGCGGTCGGAGTGTTAAAGTGGCTGTCTTTGTTGGCGGTTTCCGCCACGGTCGTAATTGCAATTCTTTTACCGCCGGCCTGTTGGCGGTCTTACCGCCGCTTTAACACCAACCGCCAGGGTTGTAATGACCACCTTAGTCTCTTTTTTGGGAGATTTTCTTCACCGGGACGAACCTGCAGGTCAGGCTGGGTCGCGGTTGAGGCAAGCCGGCTAGAGTTGCCGCGGCGGATCGGTCCCTCTATGGAGCTTTTTTTCAAAAGTTCTCCAAACTTCTGGATCTTCTTCCAGATGTTCTTTTAGGGTTCTTTTGGGGTCCACAGCTCACCCCAAGGTTCCAGAAGCTCTGAGATGCTCCTTGGGGATGTGGACTACAACTCCCAGATTGCACCTGGCGCAAACTACTTTTTGGCGGGGTGGAAAAATGTGGAAGTTTGTATGCCTGCTATTCGGTCTATCATCAGCCCCTTGTGTTGCACCAGTGGTGGTTTTCTTGAGAGAATGAGGTGTATGCCTTATTATATATCCAGACAACATTCATTTGATGGATCAGGAGAAATTAAGGTTGTTAGATCATAAGAATACAATAGTGTCCTTGTTGGAGGACACAGGATTTGTGCTGAACAGACAGAAGTCGTCTCTGATTGCAAGGCAGGAAACTCAGTTTTTACGTTTTCTGATAAATATAATAGAGGGTCAATTGAAATTACCAGAGATAATGTTGAAACATATAAGAAAAGAAATAAGGAAAATTTGACTTTGGAAAGAATCTATTTAAGAATGTTAGAGGGAGCGGTAGGTTTATTTTATTGTCATCTACAATTCAAGTTATTTTTCCAGGACATTTTAATTACTGTGCTCTTCAGAGATTAAAAACTCAGCATCTGAGGCTGGCTTTGAGATACTCAGAGGAAATTGTACTGTCAGAGGAAGCCAAGAAGGAGTTAGGTTGGTGGTTAAAAAATATGAAATCATGGAATGGGAGAGCTATATTTGGGGCAAATCCAAAGAAGATTGTAGAATCAGATGTGAGTTTGGCTGGATGGGGAGCACACTGAGACATGATTTCTATAGGAGGAACTTGGTCAAAAATGAATGCTTGAAGCTACTAGCAGGTGTTTTTGCTGTAAGGGGTTTTACTAAGGACAGGGCAAAGTGTTTGATTCTTTTGCGGATGGACAATGTCCTGGCTGTAAGATATGTGAACAAGTTAGGAGGTCCGAAACAGAACATAGTAGTGCAGGTGGAACATATACCAGGGATGAGCAATAAGGAGGCAACTTGGTTCTTGAGATATTACAGGATTTGAGCGAATGGACTGTACAATGAGTAATTTTCAGGTGATTAATGGGTCATTGGGGTCCGTTTCAGGTGTGTTTATTGACAAACAGATTGAACACCTAGTTAGAGGTGTTTTTCAGTTGGCATCCAGATCCAGAGTCAGCGGGGATAGGTGCATTCACAGAGGATTGGTGGGGCCTCAAGCCTTATGCATTTCTTCCATTTTAAATGATAACTCTGGTAGCTGTGATGGTACGCAAGTGGAAGGAGACAGTGGTAATAGTAACACCCTTTTGAAAGTCTCTAGTCTGGTATCTGATACTGTTGGAGATGTCAGTGGATTATCCAATTCTGTTACCGATATTTCCAGAAATATTGAAAGGTCCAACAGGAGAATTGCGTAGTCTGGTTTTGGAAGAGCAGTTGAAACTGATGGTGTGGAAAATTTCAGGCAACTATAGGAGATACCAGGCATTTCACAGTGACCATCAAATCCTATTAAGGAGTCATGGGCACCAGGTACTCCGAAAATATATGGATTGGCGTGGAAGAAATGGATTTACTGGTGTGTGGTGGGAGATTTTGACCCCATTTCAGTTGATATATTGTGGAGGTAGGAAATTATTTATCAGAATTGTTTGGTAAAGGATTGTCCCACAGAACAATTAATTTTTCATCATATTGCTGCTGGTCATATCTTAGTTAATCTGTTACAGTAGGTCAAAATGTTCTAGTAAGGAGACTTATGAGGAATATAAGGATTTCCAAACCGCCACTGTCTAGGTATAACTCGACAGTGGGTAGAACTCGGTTTGGGATGTGACCAAGGTGTTGGAATATTTGGACAGTTTGGGAGCAAATGAGTTATTGTCTTGAGAATGTTGTCTCAGAAATTAATAATTCTGAAGGAGTGTTCCTTTACCTGAACAAAAGGACAAAAACAAATTATGGCCCTCATTCCGACCCTGGCGGTTTCAAACCGCCAGGGTGGAGGGCAGAGGAAGCACCGCCAACAGGCTGGCGGTGCTTCCCGGGCCATTCTGACCGCGGCGGTAAAGCCGCGGTCAGAAAAGGGGAACCAGCGGTTTCCCGCCGGTTTTCCCCCTGGCCCAGGGAATCCTCCATGGCGGCACTGCTTGCAGCGCCGCCATGGGGATTCTGACCCCCTTCCCGCCAGCCTGTTCCTGGCGGTGTAGAGGCTGGCGGGAACGGGTGTCGTGGGGCCCCTGGGGGCATGGGCAGTGCAGGGGCCCCCTAACAGGGCCCCACAAAGATTTTCAGTGTCTGCTTTGCCACTGCACCCGTCGCACCCCTGCAAATCCGCCGGCTCCATTCGGAGCCGGCTTCCTCTTTGCAGGGGCTTTCCCGCTGGGCCGGAGGGCGATCTTTTGGAGATCGCCCGCCGGCCCAGCGGGAAAGTTGTAATGACCCCTGCGGTCATTTGACCGCGGTGCGGTCTTTTGGAGGTTTCCGCCCGGCGGGCGGTGCCCGCCGCCTGCCGGGGTCGGAATGACCCCCTATATTTCTATATTTTATCCATAGTTTGATGATCATAAAAATGTGTGTGTCGTACACTCTGTGAAGAAGTATGAGAAAAGGACTTCACAGTTAGGAATGGGGAATGTGAAACAATTGTTGATTTCTTTTAGATATCCACAAAAAGGGGTATATTTTCCTACTCTGGCAAGATGGGTGAAGGAAGTGATGAATAGATCTGGTGTGGATGTTAGCTTATTTGGAGGACATTCAGTGAGCGGTGCATCTGCATCACAAACTTTAATGTTGGGAGGTGCATTGCAAGACATATTTAGGTGATGCAGTTTTTCATACATTTTACTTTAAGCCTTTTGAGAGTGCAGCAAGTTGAGTATTAAAGAAGATTTGAATTTGCAATGTTAGTCTTCAGTCTTGACCTAAAATGTGGATTTTCCCCAGCTTTGATGGTCAGGAAATCTGGATTTTGATAAAGATGGAGGGTTATTCACAAATGGATAGTAAGGGAAAAGTTGTTTGTATTATATTTCTGTAGTTGGGAGATGATGGATGATAGTCGAAAACAAATGGGATTCTGTCTCTTTTGTTTTTTCTTTTGGTATTCCAAATAAGTGCTTCCCTGGGTAACTGCAAAGACTTGTCAGTTTGTTGCAGAATGATATGCAGAGTGTTGGAAAATGGGTTATTGGTAAGGGCAGGTAAGTACCTACACTTAGCAATAGGCCACTAACCTCCTCTTAGGTCCAGTTAGGTCTCAGTAAATTAAACCCAGCTCAACCCTTGGTAGCTTGGCAACGAGCGTCAAGGCTTAACTTAGGAGACAGAGGCCCTCATTCGGACCTTGGCGGGCGGCGGAGGCCGCCCGCCAAAGTCCCGCCGTCAAAATACCGTACCGCGGTCGCAAGACCGCGGCGGGTATTTTGACTTTTCCCCTGGGCTGGCGGGCGGCCGCCGAAAGGCCGCCCGCCAGCCCAGGGGAAAACGACCTTCCCACCATGAAGCCGGCTCGTAATCGAGCCGGCGGAGTGGGAAGGTGCGACGGGTGCTACTGCACCCATCGCGTATTTCACTGTCTGCTATGCAGACAGTGAAATACTAGCGGGGCCCTCTTACGGGGGCCCCTGCAGTGCCCATGCCATTGGCATGGGCACTGCAGGGGCCCCCAGGGGCCCCGCGACACCCCCTACCGCCATCCTGTTCCTGGCGGGCGAACCGCCAGGAACAGGATGGCGGTAGGGGGTGTCAGAATCCCCCATGGCGGCGCAGCGAGCTGCGCCGCCATGGGGGATTCAAATGGGCAACGGAAAACCGGCGGGAGACCGCCGGTTTTCCATTTCTGACCGCGGCCAAAGCGCCGCGGTCAGAATGCCCAAGGGAGCACCGCCGGCCTGTCGGCGGTGCTCCCGCCCCCGTTGGCCCTGGCGGTGCAACACCGCCAGGGTCATAATGAGGGCCAGAGTGTAAAACATTCAAATATCACAAAACAGTAATTTAATAAAACACAGGAAACAGTTTAAAAATCCAAAACCAATTCATAAAAATAGATTATATTTTTATCTTTAAAATGACACCAAAACGAATAAAATCGGATAAGGGGAACCGGAGATATGAATTTGTAAAGAATTATTATTTTTTTAGCGCCTAGAAACAAAAAGCGCCAATCGGGTCATCTGGTTGCACCTCGACCGGGGCAAAGTCAAAGTTTCAGGCCGACCGCGATGGAGCCCTGCTCGGCTACAGGCTGCGGGAGGCCTTGGTTAAAAGTTTACCTTCACACTTAGGGGGTCATTCTGACTCCCGCCGGCGGCGGTAACCGCACGCCCGGCGGGAGCCGCCGAATGACCGCACCGCGGTCAAATGACCGCGGCGGCCATTTTGGCTTTCCCGCTGGGCTGGCGGGCGACCGCCAGAAGGCCCCCCGCCGGCCCAGCGGGAAAGCACCTTCAACGAGGAAGCCGGCTCCGAATGGAGCCGGCGGAGTTGAAGGCGTGCGACGGGTGCAGTGGCACCCGTCGCGATTTTCAGTGTCTGCTTGGCAGACACTGAAAATCAATGTGGCATGGGCACTGCAGGGGCCCCCAGGGGCCCCACGACACCCGTTACCGCCATCCTGTTCCTGGCGGTGAAAGCCACCAGGAACAGGATGGCGGTAAGGGGGTCGGAACCCCCATGGCGGCGCTGATTGCAGCGCCGCCGTGGAGGATTCCCTGGGGCAGCGGGAAACCGGTGGGACACCGCCGGTTTCCCGTTTCTGACCGCGGCTGTACCGCCGCGGTCAGAATGCCCATGGAAGTACCGCCAGCCTGTTGGCGGTGCTTCCGCGGTCGTTGGCCCTGGCGGTCGGTGACCGCCAGGGTCAGAATGACCCCCTTAGTCTCTTTTACGAAGATTTTCTTCAGCAGGACGAACCTGCCAGTCCAATCCGACCTCCTGGAGCCCTTCTCCGGATACGCGATGCTGGAATCCTCGGTGGAGATTTTTACCTTTGGACTTAGTCGTTTTTTCAAGGTGAAAATCCTTCGACCGGGGTAAACCTGGATCTTGATCCGACGTCCATGGAGCCCTGCTCGGATACGCTGGCTGGGAGGTCCCGGTCAACTTTTTACCTTCGGACTTAGTCTCTTTTTCTGAGATTTTCTTTACCGGGACGAACCAGCAAATCAGGCCGGGTCGCGGCTGAGGCAAGCCGGCTAGAGTTGCCACGGCGGGTCGGTCCCTCTATGGAGCTTTTATACAAAAGTTGTCCAAACTTCTCCAAACTTCTGGGGCTTCTCCCAGATGTCCTTTTAAGGTTCTTTTGGGGTCCACAGCTCACCCCAAGGGTCCAGAAGTTCTGAGATGGTCCTTGGGGGGTGCGGACTACAACTCCCAGAATGCACCTGGCGCAAACTCCTTTTTAGCCACTGGACAGTGGTCAGCTGGTCGCTTTCTTCAGGAGTTGGTGCAGGGGACTCTGGTTAGCAATTTTTCACCTGCAGCAAACAGGGAGTCCCTCCTTGAACCAGTTGAAGCCAGGCAAAGTCCTTGTGGTGAAGCCCAAGTGTGCAGCTGGTGCAGTCCTTCTGAGTGCAGGTTCCAGGTGCAGGCCAGGGGTCCAGCAGGGCAGTCCTTCTTCTTCTCTTGTTCTTCCTTGTTGGATGCGGTAGGGAACTGAGGTGTGGGTGCAGGTCTGCCAGTTTTATCCTTGCTCCTGGGTGAAAAGCAGGGGGGTCCTGGTTCTCCAATCAGGTACAGGGTCCTTCCCCCTGTGATGACCACTTCCTGGGAAGTGTGGCAAAAATCAATCCCAGGAGGCAACATTCTCTAAAAATCCATCATGGCTGAATCTGATTTTTGGAGGTTACATTTGGCTGAGCCCACCCACTGGTGTGGCTAAAAATCATAAACACACCCCTTTCCTGCCCTCCCCTAATCTAATCAAGGAGGCACCTAGTTGTCTGGGGTTGCAGGATGTGGGGGTGTTGCTGGTTGCTCCAAATGTCCTTCTCTGCCTTTGAAGACCAGTTTGGCAGCCCTCCCCCTTCCTGCCTCACCATCTGCTGAGGGGAGATTCCTTCCCACAGGCACATTCCTTTGTGTGAAGCCAGGCCACTTCACACCTCATCAAGGCAGCTTGACCAAGCTGCTAGAGGCTGGCCAATCAGAGCACAGCAGCCAAAACAATGCAGGGCTGAAATTGGCAACTTTTCAGGTAAAGTTTAAAACTCTTTACCTGAACAAGTTATATTAAATCCCACAACTGGAAGTTGTGGGATTTATTACAACAATTAATTTGATACCAAATGCTTGGTATGCATCATTTAAGGAGACTTTAAAAATTAAAATAAAGTCTCCACATTCTAGCCTATGAAGGCCATTTACTACAATGAGGGAAAAACAAATTTGGCAGTTTTTACCTCACCAGGGCTTATAAAACTATTTTTATAAAGTCCCTGCTTATAGGTACATGGCGCCCAGCCCTAGGGGCACATAGGGCACACCTTAGGGGTGACTTATATGTAAAAATAAGGTAGTTTAAGAATTTGGAACTACTTTTAATTCCAAAGTCGAATTTGCATATAACTTTAATTTAAAAACAGCCAGCAAGGCAGGCCTGCCTTTAAAATGACACTGGGCACCTCAGCAGTGCACTACCTCTGCTGTGGTCCCTAAACATACATGCCCTACCATATACTAGGGACTTATAGGTAGGTTAACTTAGCCAATCTTAATTAGCCTAATTTGCATATCCATTTTACACAGAGCACAGGCCCTGGGACTGGTTAGCAGTACCCAGGGCACCATCAGAGTCAGGAAAACACCAGCAAAAAGTGGAAAATGGGGGGCAAAAAGTTAGGGGGACTCTGCAATCAGCCCTGTTTTCTCACACAGAGGATAGCTGTGCTTTTTAAATAATGTAACAAGCTCCTGTAGATGGTCTTTACAAGTGTCTTCATTGCTGCAGATGCGTCTTATTCTTAGTGCTTGGCTGTAGATGATGCTGAGTTTAGTGTGGCGTGGGTGATATGAAATCCAGTTTAGATACGAATGAGCATCTGTAGGCTTGTGGTACAGATCAGTTATAATTTTTTGTTCATGAATGGTGAGTAACACATCCAGAAAAGGGAGATGACTTTGATGGTAGGATGGATACTGTTGATAAAAGCTGTAAATTGCTCCAGTGTTCTGCTTCCTGCATTCCATATTATAAATATGTCATCAATGTATCGTAGCCATACCAGTGGTTTGAGGTTAGAACTCGCAAGTATATAGTCCTCCAGTTTGCCCATGAAGATATTTGCATAGGAAGGAGCCACCCGAGTGCCCATGGATGTCTATTGTATCAGCAGATAGTGTTTACCATTGAAGGTAAAATTGTTGGATTTAAGGATAACTCTTGCAAAGTTGGTAAGCACATTTGTTGATGATTTTTTCACAGTTCTTTTATTAGGAGCTTCAGATAATGCAATAAGCCCATCATCATGTGGTATATTGGTGTATAATGATGTAACATCAAATGTAGCCAGAAGAGTGTCATCATCAAATGTGTTAGTTTGGTTTAATTTTTCAATAATCTGAAGAAAGAGACTGGTGTCTGTAACATATGATGGAAGTCCTTGGACAATGGGATGGAGGTGCAGGTTGACAAATAAAGATAGTCTCTCAGTGGCTGTATCATTTCCAGAGATGATGGAGCAGCCAGGATTGTTAATTTTGAGAATTTTGGGAAGCATATAAAATCTCCCAGGTCTTGGTTTGGGGTGAACAAGTATATCTGCTGTTGTGTAATCAATGAGGTTTAAGCTCCTGTACTTTGCAACCATGTTCTTGATTTATTTGTTCAAGTCTTCTGTGGGATCAGTTTCTAAAGGTTTGAAAGTGTTGGTATCCATCAGTTGTCTCATTCCCTTGTCAATATAATCACATACTTTCATGGCAACCACTGCACCACCTTTGTCGGCCAGTTTTGTAATGACATCTGTTCTCTGTTGAAGGTGGTGGACAGCTTTTCTTTACTCTCTGGTAATGTTATCAAAAATCCTTTTAGGTGCTGATTCTTCGATGAGTTTGTTAATGGATAAAATGTATGTATCAAGAACTGGATTTCTACCACATTGAGGAGTCCATAATTTGTGATGGCGGAACTTCTTCAATGGATCTGGAAGGTAGCTTGGCAGATCAACATTAGAATTATTGTTAAAGTATTCTGCAAGTCTGCATCTTCTCTCAAAGGGTTTTAGGACTCTCTTCATGTTGGATGTATTATGTTCCTTAGGCACAGGACAGAAATAGAGGCCTTTGTTCAAGAGGTTTAATTCACCTGGTGATAGCAGTCCTCCAGTTAAGTCAATAAATGTATCTGATGTCTGGAAGGGTTGTAGCTACTGGTGCAATGCAGTCATTTTTGTCTTAGAAATCTTCTGTTTTTTTATGCTGTTTACCAACAGGACATACACTGACAAGTAAATCTCCCAAAACAGAATGATTTATAAAGTGGTGATTTGTGAGAGAAGGTATATGAAATCTTAACATGTCTCTTTTCAGTTTTGCAGATTTAATTATAAAAGCATTCCTTGCTGTGATCTTGTTTACTTCTGTAATTCTCTGCAGTATGTGTGCCACACCAGAGTCACTTTTTGTGTTCTTCAAAAGTGCCAATTCTTTTTATAGCTTGGATTTAAGCATCTTTTGAATGGTTAAGACATACTGATAGTAGGGCAATTGATGAGTTATGTAGTAAAATATTACATGAAGCAAACCATTCACAAGTTATTTAGTTTAAAAGGTGGCTTAGATTTAATCTCGAACCCCATGGGACAGATGTTAAGTTTCTTATAGATTTGTAAATGTGCTATTGTAGATTGTCACTTACTGATTTTCTCCGGATGAACAGTGCATATCTAGGATGTAGATTTGTTCTTGACATGGTGATTGCTTCTGGCTTGAGTATAGGATCCAAGGAGGATACAGATTTGTAATCCCCAAAACAGTACACTAGAAGATGAAAGATCACAAGATAATAACAGCCAGCCAGGGCAAAAATCTGGATCCCAAAGGATGCAATGAGTCACAAAAAAATGTAATATCTAAGAAAGAATTGACTCAAACAGGTGATCTTACTAAAGAACAAAAATATATTTCTACTACAATGTTTCAGCTTCCGCCTTCCTCAGGTAGTACAAGATGGTTTGCTCAGTGGCTGCACAGCTGACAGTGCTGGATTTTCAAAAAGAATCATGAGTGAAGATTCCAATTGCAATGTGGAATCAATGCAGTACTGAGAACTCTTCAGATATGCAGAAATCAAGTGGTATTGTTGGTGATGTTCAGTCCATCTGAATGCAGTGATTTTAAATGGGACATCCAGGAGTTTTCTCTGATGTCCAGCAGTTCTTCCGTTAAAACATGTTCCACAGGAAAAATCTTGAAATCTGATAGTAAATGGTCTACGAGTTAAACTGATTGGCTGCAGGCTGGTCATGTTTCTTGTTAATTATTGCTGATTTGTGGTTCCTGGATAGTGTACAGAGGTTTAAAGTAAGGAATCATGACAGTGGCAAGAAGCAAAAAAGGAGGCAAGGACAAAAAAAACACTGTTGAAGTGGTGCATTTTGTTTGTATGAAGGAATTGTATTTTCTTAGTTTTTGTGAAGTCCTTTTGAAAGAAACAGTCAACAGTGAAAATATATGATGTGGCAAAGTAATAAAGCTTTATGTATAAAACATCAAATTAATTTGTGAAGCTTTCCAGTAAAGAACACACAATTGTAGTTTCTTCAAAAGTGGTTAATTACACTGCTGATAATATAAACACATCTGAGGCATTACAAGCAGTTTGTGTGCTTAAGATACCCATATTTTTTTAAAAGAACACATTTGATCTTCTATGCCATGTGGTTAGGGACAAGGAGTCTGCCAGTAGTAGGTGGTTTTGGAATAGTTTATAGGGCACTGTGAAAGTAGGAATGTAGGTTATCTAGCAGCAGTCTGAGCCTTTGCAGCAGTGCTGGAATCTGTCTGTGTGACACAAAGTGCATGAGTCAGGGAGTCTCCCACTGAGCCATCTACCCACTCCAGCTACTTTCCATCCTGTTCACATTTTATGTTTTGTAAATCAGTCTAGAAAAGTTGAAATAAGCATGATGACTCTTGTCATTGTCAGTGTGCAGCTGTGGCTCGGCTCCAAAGGGACTGCTGTGATCCAGCGCGATGTTTGTCGGACTGTCAGACATGCAGTGGGGAAGTAAAAAAAAAACCTACACTGACATCATGAAATCACAGTTTTAATTGCATGTGATTTATCCTTCGTCTAGGCCTCCTGGAACTGTATCCGAGGCACATGCAGAAGTCTTCAAACATTCATTGTAAACATCACATCTTTGAAGCAGAACATTGGATCGTTGGCACTTGAACTGGCAGTGAAGTTCATTCAATGCCCCATCTATTAAAGTAAAATTCCCTCATTCCTGTTAGAATCAGTTTCCCATTTTACAACCCCTTGCCTACATGTTGAATGGTAGGCTGCCATCAGAGTGTCTCTGAAACACAGTTCAGCCCTCTCCTTCAGACAAGTCATAGAAGGCTTGGAATGCACTTGGGTGGTTGTGTGATGGAACATCGCATTCAAGAACTATGCATGCCTGATCAACGCGGTCGGAATAATGACCTCGTTGTTTCCACACATTCCTTTACCACTCATGCCTTTACAGTGATTTTTCAATGTAAAAGCATGCCTAGTAAAGGCATGTGTGGGAACGGCATGCGTTCCTCCCCACCCGCCCTAAAAACACAAATACCTGACCCCCCCGTCTGCCCTGAAAACACAACTACTCTGACCCCCCACACGCCCTAAAAACACAACTACCCCGTCCACCCACCTTAAAAACACAACCACCCGACCCTGCCCAGGAAGCCAGAACAAAGAATGTCCTTTGGGAGATGAGTGTTACACCCTCTCTCTTTGGCAATAGGTGTTACAGACTTGGGAGGGGTAGCCTCCCCAAGCTACTGGAAATGCTTTGAAGGGAACATTTGGTGCCCTCCTTGCATAATCCAATCTACACTAGTTCAGGGACCCCCAGTACCTGCTCTGGCACGAAACTGGACAAAGGACAGGGTAGTGACCACTCCCCTGTCCGTCACCACCAGGGGTGTGCTCAAAGCTCCATCAGAGGGTCCCTGGGTTTTGCCATATTGGATTCCAAGTTGGCAAGGAGCATCTGAGTGGCCAGTGCCAACAGGTGATGTCGGAGCCCTCTCCTGATAGGTGCTTACCTGTTTAGCTTACCAATCCCCCCTTTCAGGGCTATTTAGGGTCTCTCTCTTGGGTGGTTCTTCATATTCGGATTGCAAGACTCCAGCAGGAATCCTCTGCATCCTTTACTTCACCTTCCTACCGAAGCAACTGCATCTGGTCCCTCCAGGGGCTCTACAAACTGCAACAAAGAAGCATAGACAATTTCTGCAACATTGATTCTTCAGCTCCTGCCAGCAACTGCAACTGTTTCCCAGTCATGCATCCTCAGAGGACAGCCTATCTTCAGCCTGCACCAGAAGAACAAAGGAATCTCCCTTGGAGTGAAGGAGTCACTCCCCTGCATCCGCAGGCACCTCTCTACAACAACAACAGGCGGCGTGGGTCCCATCTCCTGATGAGCTGCGTGGATCCTGCCTCACAGGTTGTAGACTGAAGTGGTTCCGATGGTCCTGACGTCCTACTATCCAACTTTGGTGGAGGTAAGAGCTTGCCTCCCCACGCAAGACAGTACCCCCATGCACTGCATGTTTTGCAGTTGCCAAGGCTTGTTGGCATCCTTCCATGAAGTTCTTCATGCACCATGCAGCTCCAGAATCGAGCACTCTATCCTGTGATGCATAGCTTCCTGAGTGTTTCTCCAGCGGCGTGGGATCCTTCCTTGAAGTACTGCTTGGGCATCCTTTTGCAACTTCTTTGTCCCCGTGCTGTGGGACTCCTGTGCATGCTGCCTGGTCTTCTGAGGGCTCTCTGAGTTGTTGAGAGCCCCTTCTAACTCCACCTCCTGGGTAGAGTCCACCAGGTCCCCCCGGTCCCGGACAGCAGCATTTTCCGCTAACCGCAAGCTTTGTGTGTGCCAACGCTTGTTGGCGGAATCCAGCAACGCAAACCAGGCTGCAAACATCCATCCGGTGTGGGACATCATCTGCACCAACCAGGAAAATTTATCCATCTTCTTGGGTGCAGTATTGACTGTTCTTCTTCACCAGTGGTTCTTCTTTTGCACTTTCCTCAGGGCTTCTTGGACTTGGTCCCCTTCTTCCACAGATCTTCAGGTCCAGGAATCCACTGTTGGTGTCGTGCAGCCTCTTCTGGTTTTTGTATCATCTTCTTTCTTGTGTTCTTGTGTGTTCTAGGAAAGTTACTGTGATTTACTCCTGCTTTCCTAGCCTCTGGGTGGGTTATATTACTTACATTTGGTGTTTTCTAACACTCCCAGCGCCCCTCTACACACTACACTTCCCTAGGTGGGAAACAGACATTCACATTCCACTTTCTTAATATATGATTTGTGTTCCCCCTAGGCCCATTTCTAACTATTGTGATTGTCACTATTCACAATGTTTTCTAACTGCTTTACAGCTATTTCTGCATACTAGTGTATATAATTTGTTTATTACGTACCTCCTGTGGTATTTTTGGCATTTGTGTCACCAAAATAAAGTATCTTTATTTTTGTAACACTGAGTATTTTCTTTCATGTGTGTGAGTACTGTGTAACTACAGTGGCATTGCATGAGCTTTACATATCTCGTAGATACGCCTTGGCTACTCAGCTGCAGCTTCCCCGAGAGAGCCTGGCTTCTAGACATTGCCTACATTTCACTAATAAGGTGTAACTGGACCTGGTATAAGGTGTACCCTCTACAAACCAGGCTAGCCTCCCATAACCCCCACCCACCCTAAAAACACAACTACCCTGACCCCCACCACCCATCCTAAAAACACAACTACCGTGACCCCTCAATCCAGCTCTAAAAACAAAACTACCCCGACCCCCACCTCACCCCTAAAAACAAAATTACCCTGACCACCCCACCTGCCCTAAAACCAAAATTACTCCGACCCTCTGCCCCAGTCCCACTTATCTGACCCCGCACCCACCACAAAAACAAAAATTACCCCGAATCCCCACACCGCCCCTGAAAAAAAAAGTTCAACCCCGACCCCAACCCTTAATACACCCCCACATTTAAAAACTACCCCAACCCTGCGCGACTCCCCACCCTGAGCACTACCCTAAAAAAAATAAAAAATCCCCAACACCCTCCACCCACCCTAAAAACACAACTACCCAGACCCCCAGCACCCGCGCTGAAAACAAAAGTACCCTGACCCACCACCTCTGCCGCCTAAAAATAAATCTACCCGACCCCCCATCCCGCCACTAAAAACAAAACTACCCTGACCCCCCACCCGCCCTAACAATATTACCTGACCCCTGTCCCCCTCCTGCACCACTTACCTGATCCATTAACCCCACTCCTAAAAGCATCTGACCCCCACCTCGCCCATAAAAAGAAAACTATCCCAAACCCCAAAGTCCCTAAAAACAAAATGACCCCAAACTCCCACCCCTAAAATAAAATAGCTCAACCGTCAACCCCACCCCAATTCTTGATACACCCCATCCTTAAAAACTACCCCAACCTTGCCCCAGCCCCACTTACCTGACTGCATCCTCTCCCGATACACTCTACCTTTTTCGCTGCCTCACCCACACATATGCGTTGTTCAGCACATGCATGGTTAAGGTAGAGAAAAAGCCCTGCGTTGTTCCTGTAAGCGTCATTCCGCTTGTGTTGGAAACGTAAGCATTGCTTGGGACGTTTCGCCACTGGGGCTCCGATGCAGTGGGGAAGTGAAAAAAAACAAGCTGAAGCACGAGCAGGATAAAGGGATTCATTTTGTTTTTGGCTACATCTTGCGAGCTGAGGGGCATATTTATACTTTTTGGTGCAAAACTGCACTAACGCAGTTTTGCATCAAAAAGCTTTGCACCAGCGTGCACCATTCTTGAGTGCCAGCCGGGCACCATTTTTATGGAATGGTGCAAGGCGACGGCTAGCATTAAAAAAATGACGTTAGCTGGATGGGGGTAGGGGTGGCGGTATGGGAGAAGGGAGAAAAATGACTCTAACCAGCCTAGTGTCATTTTTTGACACAAAACCATCCATACCACATTACTCCTGTCTTAGAAAAGACAGGAGTCATGCCCACCACCCCAGTGGCCAGCACAGGGGACCAGGGTCCCCTGGGCATGGCTATTGTACCCAGTACCATGTAGGGGGCCCATTTCAGGGCCCCCAATGGCACTTAAAAAAATAATACTTACCTATACTTACCCGGGATGGGGTTCCCCACCCTCAGCTGTCCCTCAGGTGTGAGTGGGGGTGTCCCTGGGGCCTGGGGAGGACACCTGTGGGCTTAGTCCATGGTGTTCCAACATGGAAATAGGCCCACAGGTTCCCTAACACTTGTCCTGACACAGGCGTTAAATAATGGTGCAAAGCAAGATTTGCACCATTATTTGACCCCTCCTCCCCCCATGCGTGATTTTAGCACAGGGATAAATATAGTGCTAAGGCCATAGAGTCATTTTTTGCACTGGAACGCCTACCTTGCATCTCATTGACGCACAGTAGGTTTCCACGTCCAAAAAATGACTTTAACTCCACAACTTTGGCGCTACATGGGTCTAGCGCCAAAGTATAAATATGGAGTTCATTTTGCACAGAATTGGTATTCCAAAAAATGATGCAAATTCAGCACAAAACAAGTATAAATATGCCCCTAAGTTTATTAATTAGTACTGGAGCTGAAATGATGGATTCAGGCTCTGGGCACATACTTCAGTGTACCTGCTAGGAGACGAAAGCCAGACGGTGCCCGGGCTCCCACGTGACCATCAGACAGCCCCCTCTGCGTTTTGTTGATGGAGAGCAACAATTTCACACAGTTAGTCCTATGAAAGCAATCTGTCGAATTTATTATTCCTATGTAATGTAAGCATGTCTTGTGCGCCCTCACTTTGTGACCTCCTTCTGTAATACAGGTAAATGTTGCTTTATTGCTAAGACTGTGCTATCTAAATGACACATTAAAGGTGCTTTTCTAAGGGAGACAATGGTTCACTTAAGAAGCGGGCATCCTACCTTCACCACCAGGGACCACACGCAGGCACACTCAGTGCAGAGAGCCCAGATAACAGCCTAACTTACAGCCTTGCTTATAATGAACCGAAGGTAAGCTGAAAGACTACTCTGCAAATGCTTCACCGAACACGAGCAGGAAACAAAGAAAAAAAAAAGTCCCCTAGAGAAGAGATGAACGGGACAAAGCATAACTATACAGTAGTTGGCCCCTTTTCCCAAAAAAAAACCAAGGCACTAACAGGCATGACTGACCATTAGCAAGAAAGGATTTTTAAATGACACTGAAACTAACAAATGAAATAGCTGGAAACCCACAGAAGAAGTATACCTAAAAGTATACAAGAGGTTGTACGCTTACGCTCAACCTTACAAAAATAATTTGGAAAATCATCCAACTAAGGCAACTCACTATAAAAATATGCTGGTGTAAGTATCTAAACTGAAAAAGAAAAAAAATCACATTTAGTTATACCTCTTCTGATGGGACAGCAGACAGGAAAGTTTATCAGGTGAGCGTTCACCTTCTCCCAACATCAGCATGAGGACAGTGCAGAACACGTACTGCACATAGGGCAAGTCAGCAATTCAGAATTAGATGAGCATATTAATACTGAACAGCATAAACAAATGGGGCAATTAAGACTATGGGGAGACTCATCAGAAGACTTGGAAAAGAAAGGCGGTGACAGCAGCAGACTAAGGGGGTCATTACAACATTGGCGGTAAAAGCCACTTACCGCCGTGCAGAAGACCGCCAACACACCGCCGCGGAATTCCGCCACAGCTATTATGACCCACATCTCGAAATCCGACAAAATTCAGACACCTACACAAGTCCGCCACACCAAAGGTCAGTGATAAACTGGCGAAAACAAATCGTCCACCATCACGCCAACAGAAATACGCCCACACTATCACGACACCCAAATCCACGCGGCAGTCTTTCAAACACGGTATTCCATTGGCGGTACACACCGCCGCGCTCAAAATACACACGCACTTACAACACACCACCACATTGGACAATTCGAAATACACACACCTGATACACATACACACACCACTCCCACACACCCATTGCAATATAAAACACCCACCCAAATCACCCACAAACCCCTATCACCACTATTACAGAGAGAAGGCCAGAGAGAGACACCACCATCCACAAACTAGAAGCCACAGGCACACAACGCCATCACCCACTCAACTTCCACGCACAAAACACCACACACCACTACATATCACCACACTTATCACCACACACACCACCCCACACATCAATTACACCACCCCATGGCACGGCAAAGACACCCCAGGTTTTTGGAGAAGGAGCTCAGGGTCATGGTGGAGGAAATCGTCCGGGTAGAGCCACAGCTATTTTGAACACAGGTGCAGCACACCTCAATTGCAAGGAAGATGGAGCTATGGCGAAGAATAGTCGATAGGGTCAACGCAGTGGGACAACACCCAAGAAATCGGGACGACATCAGGAAGAGGTGGAATGACCTACGGGGGAAGGTGCGTTCCGTGGTCTCAAGACACCACCAGGCGGTTCAGCGGACTGGCGGCGAACCCCCACCTCCTCACCCACAACTAACAACATGGGAGGAGCATGTCTTGGCGATTCTGCATTCTGAGGGCCTCGCAGGAGTCGGTGGATGAATGGAATCCAGTAAGTTAAACCTTTAACTACCATATCCCCCACCCTACCTGCATGCTATCACATACCCCCACCCTCGCCCCCACCCCTATCACTCCAACTCCTCACAAATGTACCAATATCACAAACCACACATCCCAACACCGAGCCCTGCATGCAACAACAACGCATGGACACCCATCACTAAAGCATGCCCACTGCACATACACCCCCCTAAACCATCATCACACAAGCCCCCACACAGGAATGCCAGCACTGGGGTACACGCTCACCCACACATTGCACACCATGACACACACAGATGCATTAATCATGCTTTTCCACCCCTGCAGGACCACTACCCAACGTCACCAGACAGGAGGGTCCAGACATCTCCACAGTGATGACAGCAGCTCTGTCCAACTGGATCTATATGACCAGCCCGGACCATTGTGGGCCTCGGGACAGTTGGTTCCCCTCACACAGGCACAGGCCACCACAGACGTTCCACCCTCCGGTAACACCAGCACAGCACCCACCCAGTGGGCCCATACCTCCGTCCCCAGGACACGTCAATCAGCTGTGTGTCCACCACTACAGGGAACCCAGGATAACCCACCACCCCAACAACAACAGGGACCTGGGGGCAGTGGTAGTGGGCACACGATCCAGGGGACGGAGGCCCAGGAACACAGGGGAACCGGGAGGGCTGCTGTGCGACAGGGAGTGGACAGGCCAAGGGAACCCACTCTCCACGAGGCCCTCTCCTCCATGATGGGAGCATACCACCACTCCCAGGAGACGATGGCAACGGTCCTGGCCAAGTTTCAAGAGAGCCAGCGCATGCAGGAGGAACAGTATTTGGGGTTCAGGGAGGAACTCCACACCATCAGCTCTGCCCTGGGCACCATCGTAGGGGTGCTGAAGGAAATACTCAACACCAGGAGGGACACTGTGGCACTACAAGAGGCCCCTGACACTAGCATGGACGATGAACTGACCAACACCTCCGCCGGCGCTAGTGGACAGGAGGCACCGCCACACCCTGCAGACGGAGAACCACCCGCAAACGGTCCCTGAGATCCAGGAGCAAGACAGAGCACGATGCCAAGACCCCCGCCAAGAAATTAGACCACCCTGATTGTCAACCCACTGTCCCACTTTGTCACCCTGTCCATCTTGAAACTGCCCCAGCTCCACTTCCTATGTCCATATGGGCAATGCACCTATGAGACAAATAGACTGGACTCTGCCATGGACACTCCTCCGCCATCACCCCTCACCATTTAACTTCCCCCTCCAATATTTTGTATGTAAATAAACACACCTAAAGCACCAAAAGATCTGGAGTCTGTCTTTGATTTTGAAATAGTGTATTTGCAATTACAGTGACAACATTTTCAGAAAATAGTAATGTCAACATACCTATGTCACATAGCTCTAGTCCATGGGGAATCTAAGCAGATGACACACATTGGGACCCACACCTGTGAAACCGTAAGGGAAAGTGACAACTCAGTGACCATACACTGGATGAAATCGACAGACAGGATAGAGGTAGAAGTGTAAAAGTACTTGTAGTAGGCAGGAATGTATTCTCACCTGTGTTTCAATGGAAATATTGCTGGATGACTGAGTCCCTGTTGTCAATGTCTTCTTCCCCTGCTTCCTCCTCATCACTGTCCACAGGCTCCACAGCTGCCACAACACCGCCATCTGGACCATCCTCCTGCAGAAAAGGCACCTGTCGTTGCAAAGCCAAGTTATGAAGCATACAGCAGGCCACGAAGATCTGGCACACCTTTTTTGGTGAGTAGAATAGGGATCCACCTGTCATATGGAGGCACCTAAACCTGGCCTTCAGGAGGCCGAAAGTCCGCTCGATCACCCTCGTAGTACGCCCATGGGCCTCATTGTAGTGTTCCTCTGCCCTGTGGTCCTGGGATTCCTCACTGGGGTCAGTAGCCATGACAGGTTGGGGTAACCAGAGTCACCTAATATCCACACACGGTGCCTCTGGAGTTGACCCATCACATAAGGGATGCTGCTATTCCGCATGATGTATGCGTCATGCCCTGAGCTAGGGAACATGGCATTCACATGAGAGATGTACTGGTCGGCCAAACATACCATCTGTACATTCATGGAATGATAACTCTTCCGGTTCCTGTACACCTGTTCACTCCTGTGGGGGGGGGACCAAAGCCACATGTGTCCCATCAATGGCACCTATGATGTTGGGGATATGTCCAAGGGCATAGAAGTCAACTTTCACTGTAGGCAAGTCCTCCACCTGAGGGAAAACGATGTAGCTCCGCATGTGTTTCAGCAGGGCAGACAACACTCTGGACAATACGTTGGAAAACATAGGCTGGGACATCCCTGATGCCAAGGCCACAGTTGTTTGAAAAGACCCACTTGCAAGGAAATGGAGCACTGATAGCACCTGCACTTGATGGGGGATTCCTGTGGGATGGCGGATTGCTGACATCAGGTCTGGCTCCAACTGGGTACACAGTTCCTGGATTGTGGCACGGTCAAACCTGTAGGTGATTATCAGATTTCTTTCCTCCATTGTCGACAGGTCCACTAGCGGTCGGTTCACCTGAGGTTTCCGCCATCTCCCCACATGTCCCAGCGGACGGTGCCTATGAAGGACAACAGCGACCAGAGAGTCAAACAAGTCAGAGGTATGTACCCACAGTCTACATACACAGAACACGATTCATACACAAAATCTGGCCTGTATGTGTGTTCAGAGTAGGCCTAGGTATGTGTGACGCAGTTGGTAATTAGGCCATGTGGGCCCCTGAAATGGCGGCTGCCTGACCTCTGAAGTGGGACAAGGGGATGTGAGGTAACTGCTCTGGCGTTGTACACCGTCGTGGTAGGCGGTCGAAGACCGCCTAGGAATGCTGCATTGGTTAACATTGGACCCTATGGGTCCCAGGAGCCAATGACGATGTACGCCGGCGGTAATGGTACGCACCGCCGCGGACGTGACCGCCATTTTCCAGCTGTTGAATCACTCGATACCTGATCTTCGACAGGAGAGGACCTACACTGCAAGTGCTGCTGTGACCTCGGTCTGGAAGAGACAATGGCTCGTGCGTCTGGGTAAAGGGCCCCTGCCTTCACATCGGAGGAGTTGGAGAAGCTCGTTGACGGGGTCCTCCCCCAGTACACACTACTCTACGGTCCTCCAGACCAACAGGTAAGTGCACAGGGAGCATATTGTAGGGGCTATGCCTGTGTGGAGAGGGCTGGTTGTAAGAAGGAAGGGGGCAGAGTTCTGAGTGCATGAAAGACGGTGGGTGCATGTGCCACATGGCAAGGGTAGGGATGGGGGCCACTCACTTTGATGGCGCAGTTGGTAATGACTTCTCTTCTTCCCCTGTACATTTCATGTAGGTCAGCGCCCACCTGAAGAAGGATATTTGGCGTGCCATCGCCAAGGACGTCCGGACCATGGGGGTCCACCACAGACGGAGCACCCACTGCCAGAAGAGATGGGAGGACATTCGCCGCTGGAGCAAGAAGACGGCGGAGGCTCAGCTGGGGATGGCCTCCCAACGTGGGAGGGGTGCCCGTCGAACCATGACCCCCCTGATGTTCCGGATCCTGGCGGTGGTGTATCCGGAGTTTGATGGGCGCTTGAGGACATCACAGCAGCCACAAGGGGGTGAGTACACTCTCATTCCGCTGATTCAGCGAGCATTGTAGGTGTCTGGGTGGGAGAGGTGGGCTGTGGGTTCCCCTAGGCCAGGGTGAGTTTAGTAGGCAAGGTCCCTTCTTAAGGCAGGCCATGTGGCACCCCACCGACCTGTGTTCAGAGTCAACTACACCTAGTCAGGCTCCTGTGACTTCCATGTGTGCAGCAATCGGGCATAGGCCTTGTACCCCATGTCCCTGTGATTAATGAGGGAACTCAAAGTACACAGTGTAGTGCAGGGGGCTTCTGTCTGTAGTGTCCACCAACGGTAGTGGTATTGCATGCACTGAACATGTCTTTCTTCTGTCTCCCCCCCCTTTTTGTGGTCTCCCTGTTCTTGTGTGCATTAGCATTATCAGGCAGAGGAGCAGTGGCACTGGAGCAGGAGGGAGCTGCATCCCACATGGCCCTGGAGGGCGACACAGCGGAGTCAGAAGCCACCAGTGGGACGGAGGGCGAGGGGAGCTCCACGGCGGAGACAGGAGCTGAGACCAGCGACACGGACTCCTCCTCTGATGGGAGCTCCCTTGCGGTGGCCGGCCCCTCTTTGCCCCCCGCATCTATAGGTACAGCCACCACCACCCCTACCAGCAGCGCCCTCCCAGCAGCCCCTATGCGTGTGCCCCGTGGCCGCTCACCCAGGAGGGTGGGCATCTCCTTCGCCCCAGGCACCTCAGCCCATGCCCCTGTCAGCTCTGCTGCCCTCAGTGAGGAGGCCATTGACCTCCTCAGGTACCTCACTGTTGGCCAGTCTACCATTTTGAATGCCATCCAGGGTGTAGAGAAGCAGTTGCAACAGACAAAGGCATAACTGGAGGGCATTTATTCTGGTCAGGCAGCCCAACAGTGAGCTTTTCAGACTCTGGCCTCAGCACCTGTGGAAGCCATTGTCCCTGTGTCCAGCCTCCCCCCTCCAACTTCCTCCACCCAGACCCAAACCCCTGTACCTCAGCCTATCCCAAGCACACCATCAGACCAGCATGCACACACCTCAACACACAAGGGAAGCTCAGGCAAACATAAGCACCACACATCCCACAGGTACTCACACAAGCATCATACACATGCAGACATACCAAATCCACTGCCTCCACTATGTGCCCCTCCTCCTCATCTCCCTCCTCCCTCCCATTCTCGTCTCCACTCACACCTGCACGCACTACATCTTCAGCTACTACCTCCATCACCAGCACACCCACCACCACACCCCGCTCACTTGCACTCACCACCCCCACTACCATTCACGCATCCCCTGTGTCCTCTCCCAGTGTACACAAACGCAGCCACACACCCACCCAACAGCCATCCACCTCACGACAGCCTCCAGCCCATGCACCTTTACCCAAAGTCAGCAAACGTACACCTCCTACAACCACTACCTCTTCCTCCACTCCCAAACCCCCTCCATCTACCCATCCCAATGTGTCCCAAAAACTTTTCCTGTCCAACCTTGACCTCTTCCCCTCACCTCCCCCACCCCTTTAGTCCCCTAGGGCCCGCCTTTCAGGTCCCAACCCAGCACCTCAGCCACAACATCTGCGGGAACAGTGGTGCCAGTAGTAACCGGCTTCTGGAGTGCGCCAGGTAGCAGGGCAGTCAGTGTGCCAAGGAGCCAGACCACGGACGGTCCCCCACCTCAAAAGCTCAAAAGGTTGGCCACTGCCCGGCGGAAGAGAGGCAAAACATCTACCACCAAAGCCTCTCCCAGGAGTACAGTTGGGAGTGGGAAGACAGCTACGCCACCATCCAAGGTGGGGAAGGGGCACAGAAAAACAGGCAACTCTCCGAAAACCTGCATGGCGGACAAGACCTCCACCAGCACCGCTGAACAGGACACTGCCGCCACAAGCACCGCTGCCAAGGACACCGCCGCCACCAGCACTGCTGCCAATGACACCGCAGCCACAAGCATCGCTGCCAAGGACAACGCCACCGCCGCCACAAGCACCGCTGCCATGGACACCGCCGCCACCAGCACTGCTGCCAAGGACACCGCCACCACAAGCACTGCTGCCAAGGACACCATCGCCACCAGCACCGCTGACCAGGAAACCACCGCCACCAGCACAGCTGAACAGGACACCACCGCCACCAGCACCGCTGAACAGGACACCGCCGCCACCAGCACTGCTGAACAGGACACCACCGCCACAAGCACCGCAGGCCAATGAGCGCCAAAAGCTCCAACGCTACTGAGGCCGCCACGAGCAGGATGAAGCACTATGGGCACAAAGCCCCCTCCAGAACCAGTGGAGAAAGGCATCCACTACCTCAGTCCTTAGCAGGATGAAGCACTCTGGGCACCAAGCCCCCTCAAGAACCAGTGGAGAAAGGCATCCACTACCTCAGTCCTTGGCAGGATGAAGCACTCTGGGCACCAAGCCCCCTCCAGAACCAGTGGAGATTCACATCCACTACCTCAGTCCTTGGCAGGATGAAGCACTCTGGGCACCAAGCCCCCTCCGGAACCAGTGGAGAAAGGCATCCACTACCTCAGTCCTTGGCAGGATGAAGCACTCTGGGCACCAAGCCCCCTCCAGAACCAGTGGAGATTCACATCCACTACCTCAGTCCTTGGCAGGATGAAGCACTCTGGGCACCAAGCCCCCTCCAGAACCAGTGGAGAAAGGCTTCCACTACCTCAGTCCTTGGCAGGATGAAGCACTCTGGGCACCAAGCCCCCTCCAGAACCAGTGGAGACTGTTATCCACTTGTGAGACTGTGGCTTTGCACTCCCCAGGATGCAGCAGTGGGCAAACCACCCACTGTACAGGCTTGTGAGACTGTGGCTTTGCACTCCCCAGGATGCAGCAGTGGGCAAACCACCCATTGTAGACTTGTGAAACTGTGGCTTTGCACTCCCCAGGATACATCAATGGGCATGGAGCCCCCTCGTGGATCTGGCTTCGTGCACTCATCCGGCTGAGTTGCCCCCCTTCCCTGCCCCCTGAGGTGCCTGTTGTATTTCTATCTGATGCCCCTGCAGTGTTCTCTCCATTTTGATTGGGCATTGAGTGTGGGCCTCGCCCATGCATTTTGGGCCCAGTGGTCCAAGGACTTTAATGGTGGAATACCTTGGACTTGTCTTCTTGGTGTATATATTTGTTTATAGTGTAAATATATATATATATTTTTGATTACTGTATTTTAATAGATTACAAACGTTCATCTCCTTTTGTCCTTGCATTCTTCCAGGGGGGGGTTGGGGGTTGTAAATGTAATGTATCCACATGTACTTGTGTGTGTGTTTTAGTGGGTGAGGGTGCGGGTGGGAGTGTTACGTGTTGCGTGTGTGTGTCACTCTTTTTTCCCTTCCGCTTCCCCTGTGACGTAGGTGCAGTACTCACCGTGGTCTTCGCTGCGGTCTTTGATGTTCCTGGTAGAGGAGCAGGAAGACAAAGGCAGGGAGTATCTGGAGCTCAGGTTCCATGGCGTCCTGGTTCCTCGTTGGGTGTGTAGAGGTGAGCGTTTTCCCTTCCAAGTCCTGTTTCCGCCGTGTTTTTGTTCGCGGTGAATCCGCCCTGGAAAGGGTGTGCCTTGGACTGTTGTAATACAGTGGGCGGTACCTTGTCTTCCCCCTGTCTGTTGGTGGTTACCACCGCAGTGTTTGTTTCTACCGCCGTGGCGGTCGGAGTGTTAAAGTGGCTGTCTATGTTGGCGGTTTCCGCCACGGTCGTAATTCCATTTTGTTTTACCGCAGGCCTGTTGGCGGTTTTACCACCTCTTTAACACCGACCGCCAGGGTTATAATGACCACCTGTATCTCCTTTCAGAGGTCTTCGGGTGCGGAGAATCTGCTCTCCTGCTTCTTTTGTCTGTTTTGTTTTTGTTTATCTCAGCATTTTTTAGAACCTTCTTGTGCTTGTTTAGTACCTTCCTTATGGGTGGTACTCTGAATTTGCGGTTAAGTTGATCTGGTCCCCAGACTGTCCCGACCTATACTAGTATAGGTTTCGTAGATAATCTTTGGCAGCTTGTGCTCCTGGTTTTTGTTGAGGAACCTCTCTGAGCTGTTGGCCAATGCCGCTGCTTCCCCTTTAATATTGCTTAAAATAATTGAGGAGACTGTGTCGAAGTTACACATCAGTTTCAATCTCAAGTCCAGGGCCGGGGCTGCCCTGTGTTACTTTTGAATTTGTTTTAACACTTCAGGCAAATTGGCAAGTGTCTGAGTACCATGAGTTGTTAAGTAAATTGTTAAGTAAATTGTAGCAAAGTCTGTACGCTAAGTGGCACAGTACTCCACTGAGGGAACCATTCCAAATGGTAAGCACATAGTGAGAATTCAGTGTTTATCTTTGGGTCCTGTATGGGGAAAGACTGGTTCCAGCTGATTTGTTTTTGGTGCTATCCCGACGTAATCTTTTCCTATTCCGTGGGTACTTTTCCCATTATTGAATGTAATTGCCAATTGATGCATAGCTGGAGTAGCCCTCGCTGGGGCAGTGTTCAAAGTCTGCATTAATAACTGAATTAGTCATCTATATAATGCTACTAGATCATTATAAAGTGTGAGTATGTCTGCTACTTGCATAGCCTGCACACCAGGAAGTGGTGTGTACATGGGAAATGTGGGCCTTGTTGGTCCATCACTGCTTAAAGGACCTAGTCTCATGGGTTGTATTACATTTGGAAGGGCGCCATTGAACTAGATTTTATGTTATTTCTAAGTGTTGATATGCTTGGTACCACTGTAGTACATTCACTATTCTGTAAGTGTGAAATGTGTGTGAGTTGGCATTCAGTTCAGGACAGGTAACCCAAGAGTAAAAAGTTTCTGCTTGGTATGCTTCCATAACGAATGTGACTTTTCAGCCCTCATCTGTTAAGCCGTTGGCTAGAATAAACTGTGTAAGTGCTTGTCTGCAGTAAAGATAAGCGATGTGAATATGAATAATCCTAACATTTTGCAATAAACATGAATACGCTGATTCCTCCCTAAAGCATATTGTCTACCCTAAGGAGGACAAGGAATGACAAACCTAATCTGCACAAATCATGTCCATGAGAAGCACCCCAGCCCCCGTTACCTTGGAACAAGGTCGGCCTCCATTCCCCAAATCAAGCAATGTAGAGATGCAAAGGCTGAGGTCTGCTGCAAAAAGACACGCAGTGTAGACAGAAGATCCTGGATGGAACCCCCATTAATGACCTTAGTCTCACAGGGTGTTTATATAAGGCCCATGTTATTGTTTGTGCAGACATCCTGACGTGAGTATGTACGTAAGTGTAAGGTTGTGTGCGCACACTTGTATCGTCAATACCATAACAAAAATACCTGACTTGTTCATATTCTGTGAAGCAGAGGGACATTATGACAATTCAATACATATAAATAAGTAAGGACCACTGTTCCACAGGGAAACCGCAGGTCAAGAGGGCACTATTAAAAGTAGAAGACAGGGGCCTCATACACCCAATGGGTGTCATGCTTCATCATAGGGCCTGCTCCTCGTCGGGCTGGAGCTGCAATGTCCGGCGGGCCCCTCAAGGGGGCTCTTTGCCAGGGATCTTTTTTGAAAATGTGCCTTGGTTGTACAAAGGTGTAGACTCATACCTACGAGGAGAAGTGAAATGCTGGAGACTGCAAACCTGGAAGTACAATTCAATACGTACAGTACTGATATTGATGCTTCCACAGAATGAGATTATAACATAAAAACATTTCTTATAAAATGCAGGAACTGCAAGTACTGTTAAAATGAGTAAAAGTTGAATAATAAAACAGCATGTTTATCTAGGTAAAAGGGCACATGCCTGCAAGCTGAGGCAAAGGGAAACTCCTGTACCTGAGCAAACTAAAATGGATCCACGACAGCAGTGTTTTTCTAAAACAATTAGGTGTATTCAAAATCACATTGTTTTCATTGCTTTCCTTTAATGCCATTAGTGCCAATAATCTGGCACAGTGGCGTTCTTGACTCCCACTGAAATCCTAGTGTCTAGTGCCAGATGTAGGAAGCATTTTGCATGGTGCAAACTGCGAAAATCGCAGTTTGCGCCATGAAAAATGCTCATCGCGATGCTCATTCACAATTTGGGAGTCGGTACCGACTCCCAAATTGTGAATGCGACTCGGAAATAGGAAGGGGTGTCCCCTTCCTATTTGCGACTCGCATCGCGATACTAAATTGCTTTGTGACCGCGGTCGCAAAGCAATTCGCAGTTACCACCACTGTCACACTGGTGGTAACCCATTCGCAAAATCGAAGGGGTCCTCAGGGGACCTCTTCCTCTTTGTGAATGTTGCCAAAAATGTTTTTTCAGAGCAGGCAGTGGTCCAATGGACCACTGCCTACTCTGAAAAAACGAAACCAAATGGTTTCGTAATTTTTTTTGTATTGCAACTCGTTTTCCTTTAAGGAAAACGGGCTGCAATAAAAAATAAAAAAAACTGCTTTATTTAAAAAGCAGTCACAGACATGGAGGTCTGCTGTCTTCAGCAGACCACCATCCCTGTGAGTGCCGGGACTCGCTACGGGGTCGCAAAATGTGACCCACCTCATTACTATTAATGAGGTGGGTCTTTGCGACCCCATAGTGATTCGCAGACGGTGTCTGAGACACCGTTCTGCATCCGCATTTGCAATTTGGAAATTGTGAGTCGCACCGACTAGCAATTTCCGAATCGCAAATGCGGAAATTGCTACATCTGGCCCTAAGTGAATGACAATGACAGTGACTGCAAGGTGCTAGGTAGCACAATGTGCATAGTTGGTCACTCGGAATATGTATCCTTTCTGGTAGAGGACATATGGCTTTTCTTACGGTCTGTTCACTCTGTACATGTTTAGTCAACATTTGTAAATGTAACATGTAGTGGACACTAAACTAATGTACAATGTTTTTGAATGCATAATCATTGGACTAAGTATATTCTTTCCAATCATTAACCATGCCAAATACAGTACACACCTACAGGAATAACCAGTGCTCACCCATAAAATGGTGAGCAGCATGAATGTTTTGTTTTCTTTTTTTCTAAAGAACAACCCAGGAGTAGGTAGCAAGCAAAGCTGCCTGGAGCCAAGACAGCCAACAAGTCAGGAAATCTGGCATCTGCCTTGCTTCAGCAAGTCTTGCCTTATGTCTTGGGGAGCTGACCTGCGCCTTGGAGAGTAGACAGTGGTCAAAAGACCTGAACATGAGGCAAGAGAGTTGAACTAGGAGAGTTGACAAGGGGACTCAAGGTCACATACAACAGGCCCAATCGAAGTGTTCAGGGGGAAAATAGGTCATCCAGCCACAGTACCCAAATTGGTAGTACCTAGAGCCTGTGGAATTATGTAGCAGTGCAGGTCCACATTATGCAACAGGATTGGCTAAATTATGCAGCAAGACCACTTTGTGACATTTTATGCCACTAAAAGCAATGTATGCAGCAGAATGTGCATCTAAAGAGTTAGGGCCTCATAATGACATCCCCCAAGTGTATTACAATGTTTCCGTCGGACTGACCGATGAGAACATTGTATTGTGCTGCTTCCGCCAGTCAGACGGTGGGAACAGTGCTACAGTATTGGACTCTGTTTGCAAACCAGACAGTTTGAATTCCGGTGGTGCTGGGCAGGGGGGGCCTGCCCCCTGTGGCCCCTGGCACTAGTTTCTCACCAGCCTGGTTGGTCCTCCTGTCAGGGTTGTAATGTGGCAGTCAGACTGCCTGGAGTATGGTGGTCCGACCGTCACTGCAAGTGTGGCAGTCCTCAGACCGCTACACTCGTATTGAGGCCCTTATTATATGGCAACTTTTGTGGCATCATTCTTTGACTATTATTACATGTTCACACTTAAATATTGATAGAAACATATTGCAATAATTTAGACACAAACGCTTACTTTAGGACTGAAATTTTAATTCATAACATACAGTACAAAAGGTTACTCATCAATAATTAATTAATTAATTACTTAATATTTTGTAGGAGCACCATCTGTAGAGCAGGGGTCTGGTGGCATGGGCACTTTCCTGAGATGATTCATGTACTTTAAGTGTTGGGGGTAACAGGATGTCCTTCCACTGGGAAGTGAAAACAGCTTTGGGACATCTTCATATATGAAAGGGTTAACGTCAAAGGCTTCTGAAACACCTCTGCTACTAGGTCAATTCTGTGAGGAAGACATGTGATCTGGATACAGTTTGCAAGTAGACCACAAAGCACTTACGAAAAACATAGCGAAGTACTGCTGTGGACTTCAGTGTTTCAGCTTAGGTGTTATTCACTACCAACCCACAGAATAGTGAAGTTAGGGACATGTCAGTCTTTTACCTTTACAGGAGGCAAACAGATAGGTTCAATGTATCATCAGCTAAAGCCTTATCAGATACCTATACCTTAGCTTCCAAATGACATTACCCCAAGTAACAGACAGAGGTCAGTACTAATCTCCCCAGTCATGGAACCTTCCACTTACCATGGTCAGGTACCTGTAGGCTTGCCACTCACCTATGTCAGTCTTCAGACACATGCACATTGGTCTGCAAAGTTTAAACACACTGACAGCTATGGACGAGTTAGTTCACATAAAACACATACCATTATGATGATAGAGGGTCTGGATCCCACATTCTGACTTGTATTATACAAAAATGGACCCACACATGGTACAATTTGAGCCACCTCCAATATCAAACAGGTAGTTTATTGTGGAAAAGGACACTTCCATCACACTGACCTGACAGTCTGGATGTAGAACTCACACACGACAAATTTCATGCTAAACAGTACCTGGTTTAGTCCATGTCCACTTCTTGTGTCAGTCTACAAATCCCATCTCCCTGTGGCACTGTCTGAGATTGCCAAATGAGGACGAGCCAAACAGCCATTCTGCAAGTCTTTGATTGACAAAGATAAGTTATAGGCCAGAGTGTAACACATACATCACATAGCCAATTCATAAGTACAAATGTGACTTTAATTGTGCATTTTCAAAACAATAGACTATATACATAACAGTTCTGTACACAACTTCAGGTAATAATCTGCATGCCTATCTGACTCATGGGCTTTGGAGCCACTTAAGACCTCACTGATGGTGGGAAAATGAACATTACATGGCATGCATAACCTCAACAATACCCCATGGAATCTCTATTGTAACATCACATCACATACCTTGAGTCAGTTAAAGTACTGATTGATAAGATCTGTCCTGATGTCTTCAGCTTCATCCTCATCATGCTTATCCTCACTTGGCAAATCTGCATTTCCACCCACAGGATCTGCTGGGTCCCCCTCACCTGGTATGAATGGTATCTGATGTCTCAGGGCAAAGTTGTGGAGCATGCAGCAGGCAACAATTATTTGACATACTTTGTAGGGTGAGTAGAGGAGGGCTCCTCCAGACTTGTCTATGCTGTGAATTCTTCCCTTTAGGAGCCCAAATGTCAGCTCCATGGCATGACTTGTCCTTCCGTGGGTCTCATTGAAGCGGACTTCCCCTGGAGTGGTTGGTTACCTCACTGGTGTCAATAACCAAGGGCGGTTTGGGTAGCCAGAGTCCCCTGTAAGTGAGAGTTACAACGATCTGGCTCCCCGTCAACAAAAGGATAACCTTCAAGCTCCTCACCCACGCACACAAGGTGCTCCACAACACCGGTCCAGCATACCTCAACAGACGACTCACCTTCTACACCCCGTCCCGCCAACTCCGCTCAGCCGACTTCGCCCTCGCCACCGTCCCCTGCATCACAAGAGCGACTACCGGAGGCAGATCCTTCTCCCACCTCGCCGCCAAGACCTGGAACACCCTTCCCTTGCCCCACAACAGACTGAAGACCTGCTGACTTTCAGGAAGCAGCTCAAAACCTGGCTATTTGAGCAGTAGCAGCACCCCCCACCTCAGCGCCTTGAGACCCTCACGGGTGGCAGTGCACTCTACAAATACACTGATTGATTGATTGATTGATTGAATCCAATCTTTAATATTGGACATCCACATATATGGTAGCAGAAAAAAGGAATAGACAAATATGACATATATAACTTACCAACCAGCCAGGTCCTCTCTGTGTATTGTTGTGTCATTATTAGTTGGATATTGCTATTCCACATGATGAAGGAATCAAGGACTGATTCAGGATACTTTGCACAAACTTCTGAAATGTAGAGGTCCGCCAAACAGACCACTTGGACGTCTATGGAGTGGAAGTTTTTCCTGCTCCTACATACCTGTTCATTAGTATGTGGGGGAACCAAGGCTACATGGGTGCCATCTATGGCTCAAAGCACATGTGGAATTTGTCCAAAAGCATAGAAATCTGCCTTCACATGGGCCAAATCCTCACATTGGGGAATTCTGATGTAGCTGTCCAGGTATTTTAACAATGCAGACAGTACAGCCTTGAACACCAGACTGAACATGGGCTGAGACAACCCTGCAGTTAGGGCCTCTGTATTCTGAAAGGAACCAGTGGCCAGGAAGTGTAGCACTGACATGACTTTAACAATGTGAGGTATGCTACTGGGATTGCGAATGTCAGGTATCAGATCTGGCTCCAACTGACAACAGCGATCCATGATTGTCTGCCTATCCAGGCAATATTTGGATAACATGTCGCTCCTCCATGGTCTGCAGGTCTGCTAGTGGACCGTACACTGGAGGTTGTCTTGCTCTCCTCATGCCAGAGTAACTGTGGAACAACACCAGAATGAAGGTGAATGAATCAATTGATACATCATAAGTATGATCACACCAACATCACACATATTTCTAAATCATGTCACATGAAACAGTATATGTGGTATTCAGCCTTAATGATTGTATAGACGGATTGAGTCATTTTACTCAAAAAACGGTCTGGTTCTTGCTTTTATCCTTACCAACAGACACCACTATTAAAGGTGTGATTTACACTGGTTATTTGTTAGGTAATTTTAATAGATGACTGGATCCCTGTATTATGCAGAATAAGTTTATCTAAGAACTCCCTCTGGGTTTATTCAACTACAAGGTTCAGTCTGCGCAGGTGGCATTGTCCTACCTGGGTGGGGAGAGGTGGCCAATGATGAAGCATGACACTATTATGTGTGTGAGACCACCCATTCCAGAAGGAAGAACCTCCAACGTAGGTTCTAACTTAACAGTCTTCATGAATTCTCCTAGAGGATACTAACTGGATCACAACAAAAGAGGTTGCAATCAAAAGTTTGTCCTTTTTCTCGTTCCCACCATACCTTTTGTGTTTATGGGATTGTGGTATTCAGCACACAGCTAGACAAAATATAAATGTTTACTGTATTCAGATCCCCCAAACCCTGGCATGTTCTTTAAATGGAGAAACATGTCACTGTCAGTAAGAGTTACATCATCCTAGTTGACATATGACACATATTTGTTGCACCTATACTATGTTCAGGTTGTCATTAGTATGGTGACACCACTGTTTCATGTACATAACCCAAAATACCAAATTTTCTCATCCTCTACTAATGACTTGCACATTGATATTTGTAAACATAAAATCAGTACCTAACACATTATCATAGATACAAGTTTTTAGTAAATGATGCACCTTTCATTACTTTAAAATACATATATGGGCCTTAAAATGGCAGCTGCTCGACCTACTGTACTGGACATCAGGAAGTAACCTAGCTCCGCCGGAGGATGTCGTCATGGCAGTCGGTGGTTACAACCGTGGTGGACATTGTCATTGGAACACATTGCTTGCTTTGGTGGACCTGGGCCAATGGCGACATCTGCAGGCAGTGACTGTGCTGTACATGGCAGACATGGCAGCCATCTTCTGCATAATCCCTCACTTGACTCCTGACACTGATTACAGCAAAACCTCCACAACCTGAGCTGCTGTGTACTGTCTCTGGGAGCAATCATGCCACGTCCTGCAAGTGATAGAGCCCCTGCCTTCTCTCCAGAAGAGCTGGACAAGCTTGTGGAGAAGGTCATACCCCTGTATGAACAGCTATATGGTGCACCAGAGGAGCAGGTGAGTCCAATGCAATATCAATGGGTAAAAGGTAGAGTGTATGATGATGTAGATGAAATGTGCAGGAATGAATGCTTGAGCTATCATGTGTGGACATGTACACATGTGCAAAGAAATATCATTACCCCTGATATATAGTACATATTGTGTGATGTATGTACCCCGAGCCACAAAAAATACATTTCAGCACTAACATTAGTGGTAGGGTGACAAATAGTTGCTGAGTTGTACCCTTTTAAGGACAATCTTGTGGTCTGGTCATATGTTTCTAGCCAACACCTGGTACTGGTTATGCATTTTGCATGGCTGACTCCACTTCACACATGGCCTGACTGCAGATGGTAATTTTATAAAGAGTTTGAAGTATGAGGAAGGGTCTGTTTGGCTACTTGCCTTAACTTACGTTTTTACCCTATCTGTTTTGGGATGATGCATGTGGACATGAATTTCTCTTCTTCTCTGTGTCATCCATGCAGGTCAACGCCCATCAGAAAAAGGGAGTTTGGCATGCCATTGCCAAGAAAGTGCGGATCCTGGGGTTCCACAGCCGGTGGAGCATCCACTGTAGGAAGCAGTTGGAGTACCTGAGATGCTGGGCCCAGAAGACCGCAGAGGCACAGCTGGGGATGTCCTCCGAAGGAGGAAGGGGTGCCAGTTGAACCTTGACCCCCTAATGGCCTGCTATTGGCAGTGGCCTACCTTAAATTGGATGGGCATTCAAGGGCAGCACAGCAGCCACAAGGGGATAAGTACTGACCAAACTCATTTACATCCCTCTGCCAGGTCAGTGTATGAAGTGAAAGAATCTAAGCTGTGACAATGTGGTAAGTGTAAAAGGCAAAAGATCTCTTAGGAACACCTAGATGTACAGTCCTCAACATCGGTACACAGTGTGTACATTGTATTGTGTATAGGGACGTGTTAATCACCTATGTTTTCCCTTCTGTACAAAAGCATGTGATGATGCACATGCGACTGTGTCAGATGTGTATCACTATACTGCTTTATATACCCTGCTGGTTGATCCTTCCCACCTACAGATCCATACTCTAAATATCCTGATGGTAAGTCGCCATGGTCTTTACCCTCTTTCCATTCCAATGCCCCTTGATCTATCTCTATGTGCAACATAGAGTCTGACAAGTTTAAGACAGTCCTAATATTCCTGAGGTTTCAATTCAGTGACAATTTATTGTGAGGCTGTAATCTCAATCTGCCATTTCACATGCCATACTTGCTACACTTACTCATGACTATTAGGTGTCCCCTTTGGTAAGTGGGGTCTATACATTGGCACCTGTAATGTTACATCAAAATGGACAACCTACATTTTGGAAACCATGGTGATATTACTAGACTTCTAGTGCAACCCATATAATTGATGTAAGAGCTCAGAATATTAGTACCATGTACAAGTTGTTAGGATAGTAAGTGACTACCCAGCTGTTTCCTAATCCAATGTGTTATGGGCATGCTAAATAGGCCTAGACATCCTATTAATAGGTACAATCTACACTTGTTTTTGCCAACATCATGTTACATTGTTAGGTTCTGCCGTATATCAACATTGTGATACAACTTAAACATACTTACTTTTGCTATTGCGGATATGTTTTGAAGGCTTTTTTATGGAATCCCATTGTTTGCACTGACTTAATTGTGTTGCAGGTGTGGTAGTTTACAATCACATGTTGGTGGAATGGTATGTGTAGTCAGTCATTTGGCTTGCCTCAAGGTGTATGTCTCTATCATGGTAACCTCAGAAGTGGTTTATGGCATTGGAATTTTCCTATAATGATGTAAGACTACTCATGTCTGAAGTGTGGATAATGATGTTGCCAATTAAATAATGAGCCATTGATGTTGCCACTCATCATGATTAGTTGTACTGTATGTAGCCTTCATGCACATGACAGGTGTCCATTGTATTTAAAGTGTTGATATGCAACCTGTGATTGTCTGTGGGTAAATCCTGTGGGCTAATTAGGGCCCTAAATGTGTACATGCCGTTGTTTTCAAGTGGAGAATGACTAAGATGAGTAGGTCCACAAAATCTGTTTATTTTTTCTCTACACTATTGGCACATTTGTTGGGATATGGGTTTAGACTCTACAATACTCCAAATCTGGATATGCCAAATAGAGTGGTGCATGTGAGCAAATCTAAATTGTGAAGGTCGTAAACACTGTGACATGAAATGTTTTTTGGCTTGTATGTAACATGCTGTCTTGTGTTTAGCATTTGATGTGGTTCAGTTCCTGGGCCATGACATCAAGTCATGTTATGAGTATGTGTAGATTTGGTGTCTGTGTTATGTGGGAATCAATGTTACCACTATTTCCCATTCCCATAGCTTGGTTGTTGTTTTACAATATCGCTGTGGATAGGGACCAAAATTCATGTTGGCAATTCAGCTTGTGGTGGAATGGCTTGTGTGATAGCTGTACTGATAAGATGGTATTGTTGTGAGAGAGGTGGCTTATGTGGTGTGTGACATAGTTGTTATATAGGGGTGTGGATTGTATGTTGTTGTGACATGATGTTGGCACTAACCTGGTTCTATCTGGGGGTATATGACACATAAATGTAATGTTAGTGATGTGTATAGTGTGATGTAAGTCTATGAAAAGAATGTGATGACCCTACCTCTCTCTCTGTTTTCCAGCATCAGTAGGTGAAGGAGACAGGGCACAGCTGAGTGGAGAAGCTGCTGGCCACAGTACCCCAAGTCATGATACCACTGACACTGAGGGACCCAGTGGGGAAAAGGGCGAGGGGAGTGCCACGGGGGATACAGGACCCACAAGAAAATCTTCAGATTCCTCCTCCAGTGGACACTCCCAGGGGGTGGCGGACTCATCTGGGACCATGCCAGCACCATCTCTGTTCGCCACCCCCCTTTCTACCACCGCCCTCCATGTAACTCCCCACCCAGTTGGCCGTGCTTGCTCAGCCAAGAGGGTGGGCTTCTCATTTTCTGCAGGCACCTCTGCCCAGGCCCCTGTTAGCCCTGCTGCCCTCAGTGAGGAGGCTATTGACCGCCAGAGGTCCGTCTCTGTGGTTCAGTTGACCATCGTCAATGGCAACTGAGTAATGCTTTCCTGGAGGGCACTCACGTTGCACTGGCTGTCCTACAGAGATTCTTTTAGGCTCTGGCCTCCACACTGAATGCAGTCAGTCACCCTTTGTCTACCATCCCCCTCCACCTTCTACTTCCTAATCCCAAACCCCTCTTCTCAAACCCAGCCAAAGCACACGAACAGACAGGCATACATCCACCTCAACATCCAAGGGTAGCTCAGACAAACATAAGCACCACAAGACACATCACCGGCATGCACACAAGCAATATACACCTGCACACACATCAACAGTCACAACCTGCTCTGATACCCCCACTTCCTCCAGCATCACAGACAGCACTCCTGACACACCTGCAGACACCACACCAACATTCGGAGATCCAGCCACTACACCTATCCTACCCACAGATAGCACCACAGCAGAACCTCAGACACCCACCCCAGTCACCACACCCGCAGACGCCACAACCTCTGACACGCCTATATGCAGCACATCCATCATACCTGCATTCACCACCCCAACAGACATTCACCCACCCACCACGGCATCCCCAGCACCTCCACTCCCCTCATCTCAAGACACATAAACACCCTCACTTACCCACCCAACAAACACCCACACGCATACCTTCCACAAACATGCACCCAAGACGTCCACACCAACACCTCAGACAACCACTCTGTCCACACCTAAACCATTTTGCTATGACCGTACCTGTGTGTGTAAGAAATCTTTACTTTTGGAATTTGCCCTTTTCCCTACTCCTCTCCCTGTGAGACCCCTAAATGTTACATTTCCCCACCCAAGGCTGTACCTTCCACCTCCAAGGCCTCCCTGATACCCCCTGCATGTACCCATGCCCCTGCCCCACCAAGGAGTCTACCAAAAACCCAACCCTCCCCTAAGCCTAAACCTAAACCACCCACCCAAGCCAAATCCCAAAGGCCCCCCTCCCAAGCCTAATCCTATTCCTCCCCTCATCCACACACCCACATAATCCCTGAGGTGCCTGCCTGCTCCCCTGATGCCCCTACCTGTGGAGGTTACATTGCAGTCAGGAGTCACGTTTGGGGCCCCCATATGTGCATTGTGTGCACAAAAGCTAACACCTATGGACTAGCCTATGGCCTTTCACTTTTACATTGATTATTTGTAAATATAATCTAACCAACCAGTTGTTGGGTTTGAGGTTACATATTTCTCCTGCCTTTCTTTTCCTAGGGTAGAGTTGTTCCTGGCTGACATTGGTTGTGTGTCAGTATTTGAGTGTGTTTGCGGTGCTTGTGCTAGCTGTATTGTTTTGGCAGTATGTGAGGTTGCGTGCAGTGCCTTTGTCCCCCAGTGGTAGGGTGTGTGTTGTGTAATGGGCATGTGTATTTTGGAAACATGTTGCTGTCATGGTATTGAGTGGTGTTTGTGTTGACATGTGTTTGTTGCTGCGTTTTGTGGCTTTGTGTGCTTTGACTGTGTGCATGTGCTTGTTTTGTGCATGGTATGATTGATATGATGTGCTGTGTGTGTGATGTGTATGTCGATTGGTAAGTTGTATGGTTGTGTTTTTGTGTGTGTTCATTCCCTGTTGGTTGTATGGTGTGTTGTATGTGTGATGTGACCCTGGGTTTGTGAGTACATAAATTGACAATATACAACAGTAACAGGTGAGTGTGTGTACTTACGGTTGCTGTTGTCGTCATCAGTGAAGAATCAGAAGTCTTTGGGTGAGCAGGAGCTGCGGGATGATGTCTAGTAGTGGTTCCATGGAGGTCCCAGACGAGTAAAGCTTCCTGAAGGTGAGTGTCTCCTTTTATGCAGCTTGTTTCTGCCTGGGTTTCTGTAGTGGTGTGACCGTGGTGGAAACCTTGGTGGTGTGCAACCTCATAATCAGTCCGGCAGAAACATGGTCTCTGCCACTCTGCAGGTGCCTTCCATTGTCGTGGTGGTCTGACCACAGTGGCGGTGCTAGCGGTGCTTTGGCTGTATTCTGTTGGGAATACCACCATAGTCATAATTTGGTGGTCTTCTCAACCAGCCTGTTGGAGGTTGGACCGCCACAGCCAACATGGCAGTCCTCCGACCGCCAAACTCGTAATGAGGCCCTCAATTAGGTATTATCAGAAAAAGCTAACTCAAGGCAGGTGTAATTCAGAGTAGGAATCTCAGAAACGTGGGCCTCCTAGGTAGCACTAGAAATATGACTGATAATAGGGTTTATAGGACAGTTTAACGTATGCACAAAAGTTACAGTTGCCCAGAAAGTTCTTGAGTCTTTGGTGTTAGCAGCATAAGCTAGCGGGTAATGACTTCAAATCATCATTTTTTAATAGCTGCTTTGTGTGTTCTATGCAAAACAGCTATTTCAGTATGTTTTTTGGATTAGCATCAAAAGCTACATGCAAACGCCTAGCAGTAGTAGAGAAGTCATAATTAAACCATCTAGGTGTCACTTGATTATTCCTAATAGGTTTGGAAAGAGTACTTTTAATAACATTCACAGAGGGCAACAGAGGGCAACAAAGAAGCGCATCACTAAAACATTCCCTCCATACATCAACCAGGCATCCCAGAAACGTACTGCTGTTACATCTAATTATTGAATGGTTACATCTAATTATTGAATGGAAACAATGATTAGGGTTTCAGTCACCATACTATCCTGAGGCCATCTGAGGATGGTGATGGGCTGCTAATATCAGCCGTTATATTTTCTTCCGTTGATATTGGCAATGAGAAAGCCACTGCTGGTGGGTTATGATGGCTCTGATTTGATGCTAATATTGCACTCCTTTCTAGGGAATTAATCAAGCCCCTGGAAATATAATAGATCACTGAAGCACACCCTCTGCCTCTAAATGTTGGTAAAGTATTTGCACTCAGCCCTACCAGATCCAAAATATCAAGGAGAGGGGTTGCGGGGGTGACAGGGAAAGGGGGAATACATTTACTGTTCTGGTGTCTCAGCATCTGCTGGGACACCCGAACAGGCTCCCCAGGCTCAAGCTAGCATGAAAGCAGCATCAAAATTGGTCTGAGCAGCAGTAACTGACAGACACAATCCTGGGGCCTTTGCAGAGAAACCTAAGTGCGCATGTGTGTTTGGACGGCCGAACACATGCACACTTTGTGTACTCTCTCCTCATCCCCCCTCCCATCTCCCGTGGCCCAGCCTCGCCCCTCCCTTCACATGCTGGCTGAGCCAGCATCAGAAAAATATAACAATATTGTTTTATTTTTCTGCTGCTGGCTCTTAGCCAGTGGGGGACTGCTCCTCTGCCATTGTGGAGGAGCCACACCTGCCAGATTCTTAACATTACTCAAGTCAAGAGATTAAATGAAAGCAGGCGGTTCTTAGCCTCTCTGGAGAGTATAACCCACACGAAATTCTGGGGCCACCTCCATTGCCCAGTAACCTGTATTCCTTTGTTAAATGTAAAACATAAATAGGCCAAGTCTTCACTTAAATTAAATTGTACTTAAAAAAGTACACAGTTTCCATTAGTAAATGAAGTACCCTTTAATAGGATCTGTGCATCTTTACTTTTTTTTTCAGAACAGAACAAAAGTCTGACTTCATTGTCATCTGCACAAAGTTGTGGTGTATATTACTGGCATCTTTGTACAAATTTTGTTGTTTGTGTATGCAAAATACTGGCATGTCTCTGCAGTCTGAGAGAGACACTTGTTGAGGATTTATGTGAACTGCGAGTTAAGAGCAGAAGGGCTAATTTCAGTAATATTCATGGATTTAAGGATTTTCCATTGTCTATTTTTTTCTCTCCTGATCTGAACTGCACAACTATATTTAATTTACCCCTATCTAAGAACTTTCCCGTTATGCTCAGCTGTCTTCTGTTTGTGCACACATGCTGAAATGTTACAGAGGAAGAGGCAAATAGAAAAAGGAGCCTTTGACCATATGAGCCATTTTTTATTTGTGCAAACTTTTCCCTCTGTAACTTTGTACAAATAATATAGGGCCCGATTTATATGTTGACGGAGAGGGAACTCTGCCACATAAAGTTCAGTGGCTTGATTTTGATTTGCACCAACCATTGTTTGACTATGCTGCCTCTGCTGTGGTCAGACTTCTCTGACGTAGGAAGGGCTGTCAGAGAATTAGCTTTATGTCTGCCTACCTAATTTAGATGGGTGGACAAATAGCCGCTTTTTAATGCCCTCACCACCAGCAAAACCCTGGTGGTGAAGGCACTGAAAAGTGCTCAATGCCCCCTTACCATGGTAGGAAACTCAAAGAGGAAATCCTGCTTTGGAATTTACGTTCTGAAATTAAAACAAATTGTAAATTTACTGGATGGCTCTGTCATGTTTGATGGAGCTATCCTACAAAGTTACAATACATTGACAGGAACTGCCTTGACTGCGGTTCCCGTCAATGTTTGAAATGTCCATCAGGCCAATGGACATTTCAAAATGTGGCCATCTGCACCTCTTCCAAGGAGACAGGTAAATTACTTTCTCATCCTGGCAGAGAACAAGCCAACCCCCAAATTTTAAATAAGAACCATAGTCAGGTTTTTCCATTTTACCTATTTGCTCTAAAATTTGTTTCTGTAAGCAAAGAGCTGAGAGGCAATAGGAAAAATAATAATTCACTGCTTATTTACAGTAGGCCAAGAGGTGAAACAAAAAGGGCTTCTCAGGAGATTTACAAGGATGGAGTGTAAACATGCCTTGCAGGGGATCAGGGCGGGCATAAACTTGAATGGAAAATAGCCCATCGTGCGGTCTGAAAAGGAGAACATGCTATCCCTGCGGCAAATCCAAATTATACAAAAACAAACACGGCTGCAGAATCGCATGTTTTCAGTTGCCCTGGTAGTACCAAAGGACATCCAGACAGGAGCTGCTCGTGGGGCTTTGTTGATGTGGGGCGGCACGCAGGAGGGGTGGCAAATTAATTTAGAAAAAATCACAAACAAAATCACTTACCTGCTTCTCCGCTGCCGCCTCGCAGCTCCTCTCCTGCACTGCAGGCACAGGCTCCCAGCCTGTCCTGCAGCCAATCCTGTTGCTGCTCAAAGCAGACTGAGAGCATGTGCCTGCTCTCTCCAGCCCAGCAACTGGGTGAGCCTACTGCTCATGTATGTTTAGCTGGCCTGAGACAGCTGGCCAAACATACATGTGCACTGAAGGGGAGTGCTGTGCACTTCCCCTCAGTCTCGTCATCCCTAATGCTCCACCCTTTTCACTACAAAATGATAATAAACCTAGGGCCAGATGTACGAAAGGATTTTACCCATTCTGTGTCTATGGGAAAAAGCTTTCGTACATATGGCCCCTAGTTTATTATCGTTTTGTAGTAAAGGTTTTGCAGCAGCTGCTGCTGGCGGAGGAGCCACACCTGCATCCAGATGCCTTGGTATCTCAGCAGATGCCCCTACCACTGGCCCCTGCAGTATGCAATGCACTCCTGCAATATTTCCAATGCTTCACACAGTTTGCGACACCCCTGCTTCCCTCTCCACTGCGCAATTGCACTTCCATCCATGCAGCACAGTTTAGTAACCTTCTGAACACACAAGTGACCTCCTGAACACACAAGACTTCATCAAGGCAGCAAAACATTGTAGGCCAGCTTCATGAATAGCTCTGCAGCTAATCCAGTCAGAACTATCAATAACTCCTTGGTAAAGGTATCTTCCGAAAAGAACTCTAAATGTTCCTTTCAATTGTATCAATGTGGCCAATATATTTTAACTGCACAGTTTGTCACTTCTTTTTCTCAGGTCGCACCTTTGCTTGAAATCCTTGTCCCTTCCTATTCTTGGAAGAGTTAGCCATCGGACAGAGCTCGCGTCCAGTTGTATTTATGTGCTCACATAGCTAGCTGCATGTGTGTGTGCTTCTTCATGTGTAAGGGTATTAAAGCACCAGTGGCCAAACATCAGTGGGTGTATGCACCTACAGCTATCCCTAAGGTGGTCAACTCCATCTGAGCAGAGTTTGTGATATAAAGACTGTTTGTAAGAGTTTTTTGAGGGTCACAACTGTTTTGTTCATTTATATCTCTTTTTCAGCAGAAATCCATGATACCAGTTTGGGCTGGTTATAGTCTTATTTTCGAGTGTAATTATAGTTTAGAACCGGGAAGACATTTTGCACATTCGTTTATGTTCCCAAAGGCCTTCTTCATCGAGGCTTGATTTGTACAGTAATGAGGAACCTCAAACGGCATATGTGTTTCACGTAATACATCAGGTTAATAGCTGTTTTTTAGTTTTTATTGGTCTCATTCCACCTAATTCTTTGGCATATTATCAGATCCATTGTTGTGTGGTTTAGGTGGCATCAGTACAGAATAGACAGACGGTACAGCACACAAGAACTAGCCATGGCATTGTTGTCATACGCTTTCGCTCGGGTTGAGTCAAACAATGTGCAGTAGGAGCCAGCTACTGTCAGACCGAGTCTCACGAGCCTGACACACCAGTCACTCCAATCCTGCAGGCTGCATTGTTGTTTAAGCGAGAACGCCTGAGAGGGCTTAACTTGTATACATTGCAACCTCTTCATGAATATCTGAAACAAACATCTCCCCACGTCTAAGGCGAGTTAAAATACTCACTTAGAACAGCCGCTATGGTACTTTTTCATAGAGATCTCCTATCGTCTAGGTATTATATTCTGGCAGTCCTTCTATTCAAAACAAAATGGAACTTTTTATATAAGGATAGGCTTATTTCTTATCTGTGTTTTTTCACATTAGAAATCTATGAACGGAGCTGAGGTAGGAGTGGGGAGTAGAAGATAGCGGCAAACAATTGTTCAGCCGTGCTGGAAATTTGTTTCTACAGGATAGAATACATTCTCCTGTAGTCTGCAAGGTGCGTCTATCACACTTATAAATTGCTCAAAGAGCTTTTGAACGAATACATATTTGTTGAGAGGATTTTAATTGTTTTTTTTAAAATAAAAGAACATGCATGATTGCTGACAATAAGGAGACAACAACATGATTTCTCATCCCAAAGTACATAATTAGATGTTTTATAGCAATCTATGTGTACTGGAAGTTTTCAGTCTCCAGCTTATTTTTAATATTATTTCCACTGCTCTAAACTTTTTATCCCATGTATCTGCCTGTCCTTCACATGTTGGACCTCCACCTTCCAAACACTTTTGTGACATCTATGTCATTCTAGCCGCTCATCCTCCCTAGAAACTATTATATCTATAAAACTGTTAATATTGGATTAATCAATGTTGATGCGTACAGCGATACATTCATATACACAAACAAAGTCACATCACCATTGTTAGACTCCTCCATCGTGAACTCTTCTTCAACTCCGGAATGTAGGTATGTGGTGAGGCAGGCTTTGAGACTTTGGCCAGAGGTTAATGACTGACAGTTCACAGGTGGGGTAACACGTGGCCGGCAGCCAAAGGCACAAAAGCTGTCAGGCTTTACTTAGTAGCAATGTTTAAAGTATTTATGCAGCAATTAGACAGTAACAAAGTGAAAGAACAACACAAGAAGAATCCCACAACAATATGGAAAAAAAGTAAATGTTAATAAATTATTTGACACCAAAACTACGAAATTCCAATCAGTAGAACCAGAGTGATGAAATGTTAAAGTTTAAAGTGATAAATAGCGCCAAAAAGATCAAACGTCAACCGCTGACATCGAGTCACGCGAGCCCAGAGCAAAGTTGAAAAATATGGCCTGCTGTGATGTAGCACGGTTCAGCTGCACAAAGTAGATTGGGCCCGCTCTCCGCTTACCTTCTGAATTAGAAGATGTTTGAGAAAAAAATGTCTGAGAAGTTAAAGTTCTGCGGGGTATGGCAGCCGGGAGTGTCCACGGAGGAAGGGTCATCGTCAGAGAGGTGCTAGGTGGAGTCGCAATGAAGATTTCTACGTTCGTACTTATGACCTCCTTTCGAGTTTGGCGGTCATGAGATAGCCAAACTCGCAGTGGTTGTCAGGCTGCCATGGCTTTGGCTGTCCGACTGCCAAATTACAACTTTGGCAGTTGAACCGCCAAAGGACCACTATCCCTACTGGGAACATGGTTCCTGACGGCATGACGGCGATCCGGCTTGCAACCAGCCATGATGGTGCTGAACTCAGTGCCGCCTGGCTGATTACAACCCCTCTTTCCGCCAGCCTTTTCATGGTGGGGAGCCCGCCATGAAAGGACTGGCGGAAAGGAAGTGCTGGGGGTCAAGGGGGCCCCTGCATTGCACACGAGGGGTCCCCCCAACCCAGCAACCTCGGAATATGCACTGTCTGCTTGCACATTCCGAGGGTGCTGGAGTGTTAGGATAATGGCCTCGCCTCACTTTACGGGAGCCGAGGTAATATCCTAACACTGTTCCCACTGGTCAGCCTGGCGGGAACGCATATTAAAATGTTCCCACCGGTCAACCTGCCAGGAACATTGTAATACGCTCGGGGGGAATGTCACCGCCATGGCGGTGAAGTCCTCCCCGTGAGTTTGGCGGTCCCATGATGGGATCACCAAAGTCGTATTGAGGCCCAAAATCTTTTTTATGGAAGTCGAAAATCTCCAGTGGGACACAGCTGCTGGCTGGATGCCCCTTCTGCAAGGAGCTGCTGAACAGAATTTGTTGCTGTGGAAAAAACTCAGTGGTAGCTACTGCAAAGTAAGGCTAACCAGCAATGCACTTTGGGTGGATCGTGGAGTAGGTAGGTCCTGGTCTCTTCTCAGTTCTCAGGGCACTTTTCATCTGTTCCAAGATTTAGATTTGGGCTATTTGGGCACGTTTAGCACCACTTGTAAATGTTCAAGGCTGGGGGGGGGCACTTCGAGAGTCAGGGCACACTCAGGTTGGGGCCATGTGTGGGTTTCAAGATGGTTGAGGCCTTTTCTGTCCCTGTGGCTCTGATCAGGAGGCCAGCCAACTAGCCTTTGGAGTCAATCTTGAAGTCCTGGGATCAAACAGAAAAGCAGGTCTTAAGCAGTCATGCAGTCCTCTAAGAGCACAAGACAGACTTCAGGCAGCAGGGCAGTCCTCTTGGTGCAGCAAGTCAGTCCTCTGAAGAACACAGCAGACCACAGGCAGCAGGGCAGTCCTCGCAGAGTCCCCCGCAGGTCCAGAGGTGAACTGCAGAGTGGGTCCGAGGGTCCTAATTTTATACCTGGTGCTAGCTATGAAGTGGAAAAAATGTCTGGAGTTCCTCCCCTCCCCATCCATCAGAGGTGTCTGAATACCTGTCTCCCTGCCCTGGTCCCAGATATCTGGGGGCACAAAAGTGTAAAGTTATTTGTGTGTGGGCTGATACAGATGCTTCGAAGTGCAGGAGCAGCTGTGCACAGTTCCTTCCAAGATGGTCTATCCTGCCTGCACCCAGTTCCTCTATCGTGTGCCTGTCTGTGAGGAAGACACAAAGGCCAACTGTCAATTACTCCTAGCCATGTGGCCCAGGGAAGAGTCTTCAGGCACCAAAATGGTTAAGACAAGAAAATGGCAGCTTTCTAAAAGTGGCATTTTCAAAACTGTGGCTTCAAATCTAACTTTACTATTTATGAGGACTTTAAATTATATTTCCTTAGACACCAAACATGATATTACTTCTACTCCCAAAGCAGAAATTATCACTTATTACATGTAGTGAGGTAACCCAATGTTATCGTATGGCAGAGATATGCCTCCCAGTGTTGAAAAATGAATTTGAGAGTTTTTTTTACTATCTTGACATGTAAAACTTAAAAGTACATGTCCAACTTTGTAAACGCTGTGCACCTTGCCCTATGGGCTGTTAGGGCCTTCCCTAGGGGATGACATGTATTAAAAAAGGAGTTTTGGGCTTGGAAAAAGGATATTTTTGGCAAGTCAAATTGGCAATTTAAAACCACACACATGCTAACATGTTTTAAGAGGCTACTTCAGTGGGTGGCACAATAACTGCTGCATACCCACTAGTAGCATTTAATTTACCTGTCCTGTGTATATGGTATACCACTTTACTAGGGATGTATAAGTGAATTATTGATACCAATCAGGTGTAAGCCAATTTTACCAGACCTTCGGGTGTGAGCACAAACAATTTAGCATTGGTTAGCTGTGATAATGTGCAAAGAGTCCTAAGGCCAACAAAAATGATTTAAGCAAAACAGGAGGGGAGAAGGCCTAAAGATTGTCTGAAGACCACCCTAGGGCTGGCAGGTCTAGAAGCAGGCGACTCTCACTCCTCCCTGCAGTGAGTAATGCTTACTCAAGAAAGGAGTATTAGGAATCAGACAACCTTGTCAGAGTAGCTCTCATTTGCAGGGAGAGTAGTGTATATAGATAAGGCTCTCCACTTTGGACCCTAGAAAGAGTAGTCACAGAGAGTTGTCAGCATTTTCCAGCCCATAATTATTTATTATGTACTATTCATTGATAAATCTTGTGTATCAGAATGATGATAATTACAATTGTAATCTCAGCAAAATGAGCACTAGTTAAATGTAAAATATGTTTCATCGTACATTACTACATTACTTACTCAAATATTCTTGTCCCTACATTCATCCATCATTCATATTGATGTTCTCAGCCTCATGATTATTATATTGGCTGAATGGTTATTGGATCTGCAGTTGGATATCAGCACTTTGGCATGTTTCCTTACCAATTAGTTCTTGTCTCTCCACTCCCAAATCCTCACATCTATTTATACTTTCTTCTCCAATTATTCTCTCTAGAGGAAGGAGGGGGAATCCTGCACAGTTTCTGATAACATTTCTCTGGTACACTAACAATGTCTATATTGCAGATAAGTCTGACTTGTATGAGGTAGTATTACCCTGTAGCTCTCATCACTGCAGATAGCTCTGCAGATTTAACTCCTTCCCCGCCAAGATGTAGTGGTTACGGCCTGTGGCGCGGCACTGAGGCGCCACAGACGTAACCACTACGTCCTGGTATAGGCCCTAGGGGAAAGCGCTGGCGCTTCCCCCAAGGCCTCACCCCCACCCCCCAGGGCAGGGCTGAAAGGGGAATCACTTTCCCTTACACCCGACTCACCCGGCCCCCACAGTGAAGTCTGATGACGTCAGCACGCGATCGTGTGCTGACCTCATCAGAAGTCACCCCCCATTGCGCTGGAAGTATGCTTCCAGCGCGATGCGGAAGAGATATGCTCAGCATTTCTCTTCCGCTCGGGAGGAGGGGGCCAGCATGGGCATAAAAGGAAAGGAAAGGTTTTCCTTTCCTTTCATGTCTCTGCAAGCATTTCTGATCGCGATCGGGCAGCAGAAATGTCCACTAGACACCAGTAAAAAATGTTGGTGGTACTTACGCATAAGGGGAACAGTCTCTTGGGCAGGGGCCACTACCCAGGCGGCCAAATCATTTGTAGGCCATTTCTGCTCCCCCAGGGACAGAAACCCCCTAGACACCAGGGATAAAAAATAATGTTGTTCATTTTATTTATTTTTATATATGGGGAGTGACCCCTTAGGCAAGGATCGCTCCACGGGGGTGAAATTATTTTTAGGCAAACCACTAGACACCAGGGAATTCTTTTTATATACTTACGCATAAGGGGAGCGGCCCTTATTTACTTATTGTTTACTTTTGTTTTTTTATATAGGCCAATCTGCCCCCAAGTGGGGTAGAAACCACCAGACACCAGGGATTTGTATTTTTTTGCATCAATTTCATGCAAGGGGAGCAACCCTTAGGCAAGTGTTATTTCCCCACTTAGGCCCCAGGGATTGGTCTGTGTATGTGTGTGTTTTGTTTGGGGGTTAGCCCCTTGGCCAAGGGTTGCTCCCCATGGGGACACATTACTAATGGCCATATCTGCCCCCCTTGGGGCCAGATTCGTCTATTTTTGGAAGGCGCACCAGAGACCAGGGAAGATTTTTTTTTTTAAATAAGAGGGTTGGGATATGGCCATACTCCCACCTTAAATAAACAGGGCCAAAGTTGTTCTGCCCACCAGTGAGCAGATGGGGCAATTACCCCCGATCCACACCCCTGGGGGGCAGAAAGTATACTAGATGCCAGGCAATAAAAAAAAAATGTGGTGGTGGCTACCAACCAGTATGGGCAAGGTTATGCCCCCACCCCAACTGAAAGGGGTATTAGTCTTTCAGCTCTCTCCCCACACACTAAAACACCTTATCCCACAGCAAGCAAGAGGATGTTTGATTATTTTGGGTTTTTGTTTTACATTTGGGTCATGAGAGCTTGGCTAACTCTCAAAATTGTCCCACTTGGGATGGTGAGGGCTGCACTTTTTGGACATTGGGACGTTGCCATGTAGAAAAATCCACAAGAACTAGACACATCTGAAAACAAAACATCTGGTTGATTCTAGGGTGGTGTGCTTCACATGCACCCCGCACCATTTTCTTACTCACAATGCCCTGCAAACCTCCAACTTTAATGGAAATCACACATTTTTCCCACATTTTTGTGATGAAACCTTCCAGAATCTGCAGGAATCCACAAAATCCTTACCACCCAGCATTGTCTCATCTCTACCGATAAAAACTTCTGCTGCACTTGTCAGCCTAAAATTTTTTTTTTTCAAACTGCCCTTTTGGACCTGCTTTGGTCCCCCCTCAATTTCAACATGTTTTTGGCTCTTCCCTGTCACAGGCACTTGGCCCACCTACACAAGTGAGGTATCATTGTTACCGGGAGACTGAGGGGAACGTTGGGTGGTAGGAAATTTGTCCCGGTTTGGTGATCCCACACAAAAATGTGGGTAAAAAGTGATTTTTTTAGCTAAATTTGAGGTTTGCTGAAGATTCTGGGTAAGAAAACATTTAGGGATCCACGCAAGTGACATCTCCCTGGACTCCCTCGGGTGTCTATTTTTCAGAAATATCTGGATTTGGTAGGTTTCCCTAGATGGCTGCTAAGCCCAGGCCCAAAAACTCAGGTGCCACCCCCTGCAAAAACAGTCACAGAGAGAGATCGCCACTAGTCACCCCATCTTGGATTCCTCTAGGTGTCTAGTTTTTAAAAATGCACAGGTTTGGTAGTTTTCTCTAGGTGCCGGCTGAGCTAGAGGCCAAAGTCCACAGCTAGGCACTTTGCAAAAAACAGGTCTGTTTTCTTTGGGGAAATGTGATGGGTCCATGTTGTGTTTTGGGACATTTCCTATTGCGGGCGCTAGGCCTACACACACAAGTGAGGTACCATTTTTATCGGGAGACTTTGGAGAACGCTGGGTGGAAGGATATTCAGGGCTCCTCTCAGATTCCAGAACTGTCTGTCACCGAAATGAGAGGAAAAAGTGTTTTTTTGGCCTAGTTTTGAGGTTTTCAAAGGATTCCGGGTAACAGAAACTGGTGAGAGCCCCACAAGTCACCACATCTGGGAATCCCCTAGGTGTCTAGTTTTAAAAAGTGCATAGGTTTGGTAGGTTTTCCTAGGTGCCGGCTGAGCTAGAAGCCAAAATCCACAGCTAGGCACTTTGAAAAAAACAGCTCTGTTTTCTTTGGGAAAATGTGATGTGTCCACTTTGTGTTTTGGGGCATCTCCTGTTGCAGGCGCTAGGCCTACCCACACAAGTGAGGTACCATTTTTATCAGGAAACGTGGGGGAACGCTGGGTGGAAGGAAATTTGTGGCTCCTCTCAGATTCCAGACCTTTCTGTCACCGAAATGAGAGGAAAAAGTGTTTTTTGGCCAGATTTTGAGGTTTGCAAAGGATTCTGGGTAACAGAACCTGGATGAGAGCCCCACAAGTCATCCCATCTTGGATTGTCCTACGAGTCTAGTTTATAAAAATGCGCGGGTTTGGTAGGTTTCCCTAGGTGCTGGCTGAGCTAGAGGCCAAAATCCACAGCTAGGCACTTTGCAAAAAACACGTCAGATTTCAATGTAAAAATGTGATGTGCCCATGTTGCGTTTCCTGTTGCGAGCATTAAGCCTACCCAGGCAAGTGAGGTACCATTTTTATCGGGAGACTTGGGGGAACACAGAATAGCAAAACAAGTGTTATTTCCCCTTGTCTTTCTCTACATTATGTCCTTCCAAATGTAAGACAGTGTGTAAAATAAGACGTCTATTTGAGAAATGCCCTGTAATTCACATGCTGTTATGGGCACCCCTGAATTCAGAGATGTACAGATAACCACTGCTTCTCAATACCTTATCTTGTGCCCATTTTGTAAATGCAAAAGTTTTCTTGATACCTATTTTTCACTCTTTATATTTCAGCAAATGAATTGCTGTATACCTGGTGTAGAATGAAAACCACCTGGAAGGTGCAGCTCATTTATTGGCTCTGGGTACCTAGTATTCTTGATGAACCTGCAAGCCCTATATATCCCCGCAACCAGAAGAGTCCAGCAGACATAACGGTATATTGCTTTAAAAAATCTGACATCTAAGGAAAAAGTTAGAGTAAAACGTGGAGAAAAATGGCTGATTTTTTTCACCTCAATTTCAATATTTTTTATTTCAGCTGTTATTTTCTGTAGGAAACCCTTGTAGGATCTACACAAATTACCCCTTGCTGAATTCAGAATTGTATCTACTTTTCATAAATGTTTAGCTGTCTGAGATCCAGCATTGGTTTCACACCCATTTCTGTCACTGACTGGAAGGAGGCTGAAAGCAGAAAAAATAGTTAAAATGGGGTATGTCCCAATAAAATGCCAAAATTGTGTTGAAAAATTGGGTTTTCTGATTCAAGTCTGCCTGTTCTTGAAAGCTGGGAAGATGTTGATTTTAGCACCGCAAACCCTTTGTTGATGCCATTTTCAGGGTAAATAACCACAAGGCTACTTCTGCTGCCCTTTTTACCCATTTCTTTTTTAAACAAAATTTTAGCTGTATTTTGGCTAATTTCTTGGTCTCCTTCAGCGGAACTCACAAAGTCTGGGTATCTCTAGAATCCCTAGGATGTTGGAAAAAAAGGACGCAAATTTGGCGTGGGTAGCTTTTGTGGACAAAACGTTATGAGGGCCTATGCGCGAACTGCCCCAAACAGTCAAAAAAAGTCTTGCCACTTGAGGGGGAAAAGACCTGGCAGCGAAGGTGTTAAGAGAACACAAAGATTTTAGTTCTCAATTTTCTTAGCGCAGCTGTCAACTTACATCTCTGAAATGTAATATCTGTAAATAATATGGTGATACCACACACACAGTGTTCACATTACCATTCAGAATATTAATTTTGTAGGCCCTGAGTCTTTCTCTCTCTCTCTGTCTCTCTCTCTCTCTCACACACACACACACACAAGTTAATGCTTTCATGTTGACATACAATCAGGTCCGGCTTGTATGTAACACGTACGTACTATGAAAAAAACGCCACATGTCACATGCAGCAAAACTTGCCTCTGAATTATTATTGAGTTGTGATGTTTGGTACTTATGCGTGCTGTGTAGAAAGTTATGTTATTCTTAGGTAAAGCATCACAAACCTTACCTTAACTTAAGTGAGGTGCTTACGTAATACTTGATTTATGGTGTTTTTTCATCCTGGCTAGGCTTGAGATCTGTCTGCAAGCAGGCAGGATGTTTATAGGCAGCCCTGTTCGTGCTTCCAACATAAAACAGTGACAATGATCATAGCTATCTCTCTTATTTTAGCTGAACTTGAGTTCGAGAGCTGCAGATTCAAGGCCAAGGTAACTCCACCAGAAATTGTACAGTGTGCCTTTACTATTTTACTAAATCACAATCTGCACAAGCCTCATTCATATTCGGTGTGTATCAGGTAGAATAGCAGGTGCTGTGTCCATTTGCTGCTACATATTGAATTATATATGTCATTAAGGAATTACTTTCATTGTAAGGTTTCTCCTACAAAAGCAGTAGCTGTCTGTAGGCAAACCTGTTAATTCCAATAAATATCATTTATTTAGAATGGGCTTTGGGTGAGCCCATTGTTCATGATTGGATGATAGGATGATTTTGTTGCCTGTATTAGATGTCTTCTTTTGCTTAATGGCGTTCTCCCCTTTTCTTGTGTTGTCCCAACCAGAGGTATCTCACTCTTGAGGTGTTCCAATTGGATGAGTTCTATTTTTTTACTGCACCCTTGAGGTGACTATTTTTTACATCTCACCTACAGACAGCTGTCAGCTGTCTGTAGTTAAAAGTCTCTTCTAGACCATACCAAAAATTTACAATGGGCTTAGTGCTCACATATTGGTTACGAGTGGTTGGCTTTATTGTCACTCTTATTTCCTTTGTTTTTATTTGATGGCTCTCCTCTACTTGTGTTTTTCCCTCCCATTTATCATATACTCTTTACCATCTTTTTATTAGATAGCTTCTTTTCTTCCACTGCTCAGTTTCAGGGAATTACTTATTTTCTTCTTCTATTAGCACTCCATTGCATGTGTTTTTCAGCTCTCTCCCTCATGCTTTCGGCTTCCTTCTGTGAAACAGATGCACCACACACAAGCTTAATGGTGGTAACTCATTCCCCCCTAAGTTTGTCCATTGCTTCCTTCTGCTTTTCTGCTTAATATTTTTGTTCACCCTCAAGCCTAGTTTCAAATACCGCCTTTTCTCTCATGCCCTCCACCCACTCCCCATTGCTTCCTCTCCTACTTGCTGCTTCGTTGTCCCTCTGTCTATTAATTATTTGTTTAATGTTAATGTTTTTTTAAATGTCTGGTTGCTGCCATTTGTTGTCAGGCGCCTCCGCCTTACAAAATCACTTTCAAGCAAGTTAAGTGTATTTTTTTATTTACAAATCTAAGTGGGGTCTGCCACGTTGACTCCTTAAATAAAAAAATGGAGCCTGTTTCATTTCGTTGGTTCGTACTTGCGTTATAACGCATGAATGAACATATGTCATCATGCATGCACACACTATAAATTGACTCATTGTGACTTCTCTGGTTTTTGTTCTTGTAGATAATGCATCATCAAAGCAAATAACTCCACAAGACGTGACCTATGGTTTTGCCATTTCTTGTTTGATTTTGTAATCAGCGCTCTAAAGAAGTGCATGTGTTTTCTTACTTTTTCCTCTTGTTTTTCCTCTCCTGCTTGCTCTCTTCATTCCTCTGCTCCATGATGTTCCCATTCCTGCTCGCTTTATTGCAGCTTTCCATCAAGCCCCCCTTATTAAATATTAAAAAAGTATTTATGTATTCATTTTCTTATGAGGGCCTCGCATCTACAAAATGCTGGGCGCTCATTGTCTCACCTTCTTTCTCTTTTTGCAAATGTTTCACTTTTTTATATTTTAATTTCCTATTCGATAAATTAAAAATTGCCACCATCTGGCATGAGGTATGCACATAAACAATTCATGATACACGGATCACTATTAGCACCAATCATAAAATGGGTTTTCGCTAATGGAAAATTCTTGGCAAGTCTTTAGGCATTTATTCACATGCCATTGACAAAAAGTACTGGAAAGCTAATAGTTGATCATTTTACAGCTGAGAACAAAAGGGTTTGCCAATGTTTGTTTCACTTTTGCCGCCTGCAAAGGTGTCTCATACAACAAAGTGTGTGAACAATTAAAAAGGTGTCAAGATTGTCTCCAGGTGACAAAATGATTAGTTCTGAGTTCATTAAGTCAGTGGTTTGTTTTGCCAAAACACTGCCACTTTCTGCCTCCCTTCTTTACTTTCTTTAGTGGCAAAACGATTCAGTGGCCTTTTGTTTATGGTTTACTTATGAAATAATCTAAATCACTTAGAACGGCTTGCAACTGGAACTTAAATGTATATTTCTTAAGGTGAGGTATTGGAGGTAGATCCCTGAAACCATTTAATGATCAAGTCTTCTTTTAATCAGTTGTTATCTGGCTTGCAGTCAACAACTACTAAAGATGATCAACATCACAGATTCAATACAACTTCTAATAAGGAAAGTACATCCTGTAAGCCCTTAGTGGCCTCCATTGGATTTCATTACAGCCACAAATAAAGATCATAATAATATGCCAACTTCACAAGTTTTTAGTAGAACTGCCTTACTTCTCTGAAAAAGAATTATCTCCGCCTTCTTACACACTTAGAATGAACTAGGGGGTCATTTATCTGGCTGATGGGAGAGTCATCATATATTACCTTGCATCATTTAGAGGCTGGATGCCCACTGGGTTTCCTTTGGTGGACCAAGTTGCATTTATTACATATCCAAAATAGGTTGCTACAAGCTTTAGTCAATGGTAAAAATACTTATTTATTCCAGACGACCTAAGAGCCACAACTCCTCACAGCAATGCCCGGTTCCAACTGTCATTATAGAATGTTGGGTGGTTTGCATTCTAAAGGGAAAGTACAACAGGAGGAGAATACAGGGAACATGAAAACTACCAACAGGTGCAGAATACACAACTAGGAAAGAAAGGAGTGAAAAGAAATAAAGGTACATGTGATGATTCAACACAGCATATGTTGGTGCCCTGTCAACTCACAATACTCTTGCCTCATTTAGAGGCAGGAGACCCACTGGCTTTCCAGCGGTGGGCCCTCAGCCGGCTGTGTCATGAAAAGCCTCCTCTAGCAGCCCGTGAGCCTCAGGCCTGTTTGCTTACAAGCATCAGAAAGCCTGCCCAATTAAGGGCTGACCTTCCAATGCTTGTTTATCTTGTCCGTTAAGCATGGCATTTGTGAACAGGAATGCAAAGTGATAGCTCCAGCATGCATGAAGAAAACTTGCTGCATGTGAGGGTCACTGATCATTTTTGTTTTGCAGAAATAAACCCTATATTGTGGGTTTCGTTTTGCAAAACAAAAATAATGTGGACTGACCATTAAGACATGTTTTAATGAATAGACTGATAATATATAATTAAGGTTTTGGTGAAAGTAGTTTCTGCACTGTGGTGGAAGCACTGTCAAAAAGATTTTTGGTAGTTTTCACTGACCTTCTGCTGTGCTGGAATTACATTGTTACTTCCTGTTCTTGAAGTGCTGAGATCAAAGTTTGCCAGGAGATGTAGACAGGCATTTTGGACCCAGTCTTTAAAGTCTATTTAATTTCAATATCCAGATCTGACATTAGTCTGCAGTTTACCCCAGTGTATCCAATAGTCAAAAGTTTCCTAAGCCATTTTTATTCATATCTACAAATCTTCAATGCACTACATTAAACTCTTGATGTTGAGATTGTTAAGCTAAGCAGTGGCCAGTGCCCTCATCCCTTACTACAGGCCCTCAAATATAGAGCGTTTGCTCACCTTTATCACAATGTAAAGTTGTTTTTAGAAAATAATTTTTAGCAAAAACAGTACTGAGTCTTCAAACAAAAGCTAATCTTTAAATATTTCATGTACACATCATCTGTGTTCTGGTTGAACACCTTACCCTTTGTCCTCCTTTGCTGTTTGACCCTGATAAACTATTACCTTTGATGCACATGTATAGAGTGCTTCTCTTCAGAACTCTTGAAAGGTTTTTATGCACTTACCTGTGGGTACCTGTAGACCCCCAATAATCTTGCCATTACGATAGAACCTGAATTCAGAACATCCCCAATGATGCCCACTGTTCTGGAGTCCATGTTACATCTGTAGTTTGGAGAGGCCTCCTCCTGCCCGGTTAGGATCTGCAGAGTTGATTGAAGAGCATCATCTTCATTGTAACAGGAATCATAGATGTTGAAACCCAGCGTGATATTTGGGAGCAGGTTAGGATTCTGATTAATTTCTTGTACAGCATAAACCATGGTCAGTAGAAATTGATAGCGAAAGAAGTAAAATCTGCAAAACATTCAGTATCACCATTTGCTTGAGTATGTACAACATAATACCATCTGATATTAGCAGGATGTGTGATGAGATAGGGACAAACATACAGTAGACGTGAGTTTCAAACCTTAATTATATGATGGAGATGATCAGCTTATTTATGAAAATGATTAAGAAGTCAAGTAGAATCTCAAGTCATTATTTTTGAATCAGTCTGCACAACTAATAGAACACGTACCTTCATTCATTTTATTATAACTTTTTTGATCATTCTTTAAATGTTATAAGTGAATTGGCCAAGCCCATCAGACATGCTTCTACCATGAATTAAAGAGAAAGGTAATATCTATGTCTGCTTCTGCTAGACAGATGGCATCCCCTGACTTGATCTTGTAGGATTCATCAGAACAAATCATTCTATAGCTTTACCATATATAACTCCTTTTACATTGCAGTATGTTACATTGTAGTGAAAATGACCGTGACTGAACAAGCAGGAGTGGCTGGTGACCTTTGAAAGTGGTGGGGTGATCAAAGTGCCCCACCATCTCCAAAAAAACAAAAACAAATGTTCCCTCCCTACAAGAGCGCATACTAAAAAAAATCCTCCCTCAAAAGCCCAAAATTAAAACGACCTCTCCCTCCAAAATAAAACAAACACAAACTAAAGTACATGCATTACACATTTTATATTAATTAAATAAAATTAAATCATACTTACCAACGGGCTCAACGTCCTCCTTGCTATTCTTTGGAAGACTGTGGAATGAAGAACCCCCCTAACCAATCCTGATGCTGCTCTCATGCTGTCAACAAGCATGAAAGCAGCACCAGGATTGGATAGAGTGGGTTGGCCTGTCGCACCTTCAGGCCCAAGAGGCCTGTGCTTGGTCTCCAATCAGCTGTCTAAGACAGCTGGGTGGAGAGCTTTAAAGTGCGCATGTCACTTGGGCTGGGGCAAGACAGTTGGCCAAAGTTACATGTGCACTTTGAAGGTCTGGCCACGACTACTCCAGTCCTCCATGCTGCCTGGAAGGCACTCCTTGGTTAAAAATAAAATGGCAATAAAAGCATTTCATTGCCATTTTATTTTTGACACAGCGCGACTCGCAGCGGGCAGGGGGGGTGTCGTCCCCCCCACTAATGAATAAATGGCAATCCAAATTGTGAGGAAGACTCAGTTATTTAGGATTATTGACTTCAACTGTAGTAATCCATGAAAATGTAATTAGTTCATTCAGCAAATCTTGCTAATTACTTCCATTCCAGGAATTATTGTCCTCTACCTTTAGGGCAATTATGATCACACAAGACTCAAAGTTTTGTGCACATTCACAGGTACATGCATGCTTACAGACACATATACACATGCATAGACACATACACTGTTGCTTTGAATATTCTTGCTAGGATTCATCCCCATTTATTGTCTTGCAGATCTACCCATCATGTTCTTAAAATATCGAATAGGTCAGCCTTAAACTTCTATAATTTTCCATCTTCAGCTCCTAAAACACATTGAAATAAAAAAGATGAAAGACATTCAGAACTTAATTTCCTTGCAGTTAAGTGGCTAAATATAATTTCTTTCTCATTCCAGGATTCCAAAGACAAAGGGCCTGATTACGAGGCTGGCAGTCTTCAGACCACCAGACTTGGGTTGACGGTCGAGCCGCCGCACTTCTGGTGGTCCGACCACCAAATTACGACCCTGGCAGTTGGACCACCAGGGGACTACCCCAATACCAGGAACAAGGTTCCTGATGGGTAGGCAGCGGTCAAAGTTGTGCTCATCCACCGCCATGCTGATCATAACTTCACTTTCTGCCAGCCTTTTCATGTTGGGGACCCCGCCATGAAAAGGCAGATGGAAAGCCAGTGCTGGTGGCCACAGAGAGGCCCTGCACTGCCCATGACTAAGCCCCCCTGTCCAGCACCCTCTGTGTGACGCTATTAGCCCTGATGCCAGTGCTGCTACATGGTTTCCACTAGGCTGACTGTCCGAAGCCTCAGATTTCTGAGGTTTCTGCCACTCAGGCCAGTTGAAACCTTGTAATGGGGCCAGGGGAGATTGCAAGCTCTGTCGTGGTCTCCTCTCGACAGGACTGGTGGGCCGACAGTCATCCAGCCATCCACACAGTGAGGCTCTAAGTCTTTGTCACAAACCTAAATTATTTCGTATCAGAGAACATATGCCCTTCCTCATGGAATTTCCAGTCTGTCTATTTAAGCCAAATAAAATTTGCCTGTTGCCTCATGAAATTTAAAATTCATGCTTCTGAGAAGCTACCCAGAGTAAAGATTTTAATTGTAGCTTGTCTGATAGATTCTTCTTTGCATCTACTTTTCTTCCTCCTTAAGTAACATTCTATAAACATGTTGCAATTTAAAACCTTTTCCATTTAACATGAGGAAGGCAAAATCCACTTTTTAAGCAGGCATTTTCAGATGTGAGATTGCAATATAAGGCTTTCTCACTTTTTAGTAAATCTAAAGATATCCTAACAAAAAATAAAAGGTATTTCTCTGTCCATTTAAAACATATGTTTTACATATATGTGTGATATGTGGGAGCAGTATCATGTTAATCAACTTCAGTTTTGCCCATAACCTTAATTGCCAACATCTCCAACTTCCAACTTACTTTCCATTCTTTCTATCAACGAATCCAATAAGCTCTATATCAGAATTGTTGAAAAGGCATCTCTTTTTCTCAACAAGTAACTACTGTGATCCAGATGTACAAAGCTTTTTTCTCTGCGCAAACAGCCCAAGTTGCAGAATCAGGCTATTTATGCACAGAAAAAAACATTTTGGTATGTACAAATGCTATTTTGCGATTCAGGAAAACTACTTCGGTAAAATCGGTTTGCGAGTCACAATTAGGAAGGGGTGGGTCAAGGACTTCTCTTTCTAACTGCACACGGCTCACAGTGGTATGTATGATTGTTTTGTGACTGTGAATGCGGTGCGGTCGTAAAACTATCGCAGTTAACACGAATTTCAAATTGGTGATAACTCATTCATGAACGGGAAGGGGTCCGTGTGGGCCCCCTTAACCTTTGTGAATACATGTGAAAACGTTTTTTAGAAGCAGGCAGTGGTCACATGCACCACTGCTTACTCTTAAGAAATGAAACTGAAATGTTTAATTTTTTGCTTTTTAAATGCATCCCGTTTTCCTCTAAGGAAAACAGGATAGTTAAAATAAAAAAGATTGCTTTATTTAAAAGCAATCACAGACATGGTGGTCTGCTGACCCCAGCAGGCCACCATCCCTGTGATGTTTGCGATTCCCAGTAGGACGCAATTGCTACCTACTTCATCAATATTATTGAGGTAGGTCTATTTGCGGCCCACTGGGAATTGCAAAAGAAACTCAGTGGAGTCCTATACATTTGGAACTGCGATTTCCTAATCGCGATTCACATGGAATCACAATTAGGAAATTGCAATTCCAAAGGTTTGTACATGTGGCTGCCATTTTTTACTATGCTAAACACTGGAACTAAGGGCCAGGTGTACAAAAGGTTTTTGCATTCGCAAATAGTTCGAATCGCTATTTGCGGTTGCCAAAGCCCCTTTCGGAACGTAAGAAAGGTAATTTGGCTGCTCCAATTTGTGATTTCTGTCTTCTGGAAAGTGATATTTTTGCGATTCCAAATAAGGAATCTCAAATAGGGATTTCCAAATTGTGAAAGCAATTTGTATGTCTATACGTTTTTTCTAATTGCGACAGTTGCAAAATGCAGGTTTAGGAAATGCAATTACCACCAATTGTAATTAGGTACTAATCAGCGGCAACATATATAAACAGTCACAGAATGCATCAGACCCTTTCACAATGGCAGCATTGTGTTTTTTGGTGTGGAGGGGAAGACAGGAGAAGATTTTTAGGGCTAGGATAATCCTGTTCAATCAAAGTGAGGCTTATATCCACATCTACAGCCCCCCCACAGACAGAAGCAATGTTATTCCACAGCATGTGCAAGTACTGTGTTGCCTACACCGTTTAGTGTCTGGAAGCTACCAGGGAGTAATAGCAGTAGCAAGAGGATTATCCCAAAGTGCATTGTCACATTTTTGTCATAGATTTCTTGATGGTATGTTGACCAAAATGAATGAGTACATTTATGTTCTTGCATCGCAAAAAGATTTACAGCATGCATAAATATAATGTTATCGTCTGGCTCATTTTCCCAATGTCATAGAGTGTGTTGATGGTACACATATTGCTATCTGTCCACCAGTTGCTAATGAATCCGTGTTTAGAAACTACAAAACTAGCCACTCCCTCTATATATAGGTTGTGTGTGATGCATCCTATATAATACCAGATCTTGTAGCCCTATATCCTCATTATTAACATATGTTCCACCACAGTGCCATATGCAATAGTCCGTCTCAAGGTGATTTTGGAGACAGTTTTCTACTTGGTAACCTCATTTAAAATGATTTACACACAGTTTAGCATGCAAATCAAAAAGCCAAACTAATTTCTGTTTTATAACATTTTAGGGACAGTGCATATACATTTCAGCCTTGGATCTTGGCTCCCTATTTAAATCTAAGTACGGGGAATGAGCAGCAATACAACCATGCTCACAAAACTACACGCTTTGTCATAGTGAGGATTTTTGGAATCCAAAAAGGACACTTCAGGTACCTGCACAAGAGTGGTGGAGGCCTCCAGTAAAGTCCCGAAACATGTTGCAAGATGATAGCTACATGTGAAAGGTTGCAGAATCTTGCTAACAGCCGGGGTCTACGGAATGTGGAGATAGAATTAGATTCTGATCCTGAGGATGAAATACCACTAATACAACACCAGCAGAATGCCTCTCATGCAGCGAAGGGTAGAGCACGTCGTGCTGAGAGCAGTACTAATTATTTTTAAAGTACATCTTGGAATCTTGGAAATGAAAATAATATCACATGTTTAGCGTTGGTTTGAAATCAAAATGTTCCTTTTATTCAGAATGAACATCATGAACAATTTTTTTTCACAATTGTTCGGTGTTTTTTCTTAGGCAAACATGATAAGAATTGAAATGCATATGAACAGACAACAAACAGATTAGTGCTTGCTTCTGCTTGCACTACTTTTCTCTGCACTGCCTGCCTGTGTAGTCTCACTAACATCTGTGCTAGATGTATATCGGAGTGTGTTCCTAAGGTTTGAGACATCAGGTACAGAGAGGCTTCTTAAGCTCGATGCCACTTTACCATCCCCTAACCCTACTTCTGCAGGCCCTGATATGACACTGGTTTGCATGTTTTCTAGGGGAAAAATAACCTGCATGGGCAAAATTACTACAGCAGCGAACTATCTGAGTCTGAATGTTGACAGTGCGTCTTGATAAACTGCTAGTAGTCTGTCCCAGACGGTTTATGGAGTGGCTTAATGTATCTAACCTCACCAGGTGCTGATTATGCCTGTGCCTTTTTTCCGAGTGGTCCTATTGCATTGTGGTAACAGGTCTGTGTATCGAATCAGTGAGTCTCGTAAATTTGTTGTTCATCATCATCTGACCATCCTGAACAGTTTTCTTAAGACTCTCTTGCACATCAAGCAATTGTGACATTGTGCGTTTGATACACGTAAGTTTCCAATGGACATTTTAAATATTTTTTGGTCTGCAGCCACTGCACAGAGAGCATAGGGGTCTCTGTAGCTCTTCTTCTGTTTGTTACTTGCTCTGTCTGTGTGGCAGGTGTGTCTGTGGAATGGTTAATTGCTTAATTTGACAAGGGCATTTATCAATGCCACCTTGCTCTGTGTCACACTCAATCTGTTGTGATACATCTGAGAAAAATATATTGTTGTACTTTAGTATACATTTTTACATGAATATTTAGGAATTGATGTAATTCTAAGTCCAATTCTCTAATTATTGGCTATGTTTAGTGACATTGTTTTTGTGATCAAACTATTTTACATGTGTTTCTTTACTTGTGATAAATGTATGTTTGTTGTTACTACAACTCCTATAGTGCACTGTAAAGTTAAAACAACCATGAGAATGGAGTATTATCTGACATACATTGTTGAACTGTTTTATGATGAAAATCTAATCTAATTTCAACTTCCAACATAGATGGTGGATTGGAGGCATCTATGTTGCACACCCCAACAGCATTCTGCAGCTGAATTTCTGCCTCAAACATAATTTCCATGGGTTCTGGTGGTGGCTGGTGAGATTGTCCTCTGCTAGCTCCACGTGCTCCTGCCAAGTGACTTGCTACCATCTCTTTTGTACGTGATCTTAAGTTGTGCCATCTTTTCTTGATTTCTGGGATGGTATGTTGCGTCACTTCAAGGGAATTGATTTTATCCAAGATGTCATTCCAGGTTTTTTTTTCTGGAACAGTGAATGAGCTCTTCCCAAACAGCTCTGCATCATGGCCAACACACTCCTCAGTGAGGACCTCCAGATCCTCTGAGCTATTAAGTTTGCGCTTTCAGGCTGCAAGGTCTTTGTCTGCCTCTTCCCTGGACAGTTTAGGAATTGGTTGCAGCCAAAGATTGCCACTAGTGTCCACAGGTGTACTCCTGCAACATCACTCACTTCCTCTGTGTTATGGAACACTAGGAGGGCCATGCTGAACACTGCCTCATAGTGATGTCATCATTATGTTCCCAAAAAGCACCTTTTCCTATTTGTGATTTCCTAATACTGATTCACAAATTTTGCAATTCTTTATTAGGAAATAGCAAAACAGCGAATGTGACTCCTACCGATTCGCTATTTGTGGAAGGTTTACTTTCATACATTTCCATTTGTGATTTTCGAATAGCGATTTGGATGGAATCACTATTTGGAAATATCTAAGAGGCATGTGCGTACACCTGGCCCTATGTATCTAAACAGATTGCTTGGTTTTCCCACTACTTACAAGACTCCTCTTCTGATTTTCACTGCACTGCAATCTTCTGACCGACAGTAGAGATCGCTTTACAATACCAACAGGCTCATTTGAGAAGATGAGTGATGAAACAACAAATATATCAAGTCCAGTCCATTCAAGAAGGCCGCTGCTTAGATCCTCCTACTAAAGCTCATGAAGGGTGCAGTTCATACATCCCCCCTCATTTTCTTTTTTGATGCTATAAGGCAGATACCACTGGATGCTGGAAAGGTATTCTTGACTTGACTCTGCAATGTATCTAATTGTTTTCTTTTCATACTGTTTTTTTTACCATAGTGCATAGGTAATTGCATGAACACAGAACAACAACCAAGAAGCACTCCTGGAAACAAAAGTACAAGTACCAAACTAAACAATTAAGTGTTATTACTTATTTAGTTTGGTGGAACAATATGAAGATCATCATCAACAAAGGTTGGCTATTCTCATCAGTGAAAAAACGTTTCTCCAGAAACCTGTTACTTCTAAGAGAGGGTGAAGTTTAAAGGATATTTTGATATATACCATAAGAACAGACATGTTAAAAATCAACAACCAACTCACTAGGTAGGAGCTTTGTTTCACAGTGGGGCCCTTTCCATGTGGCTGATCACCCAGGAGATTGATTTGAGTATTAAATATCATAACAATTACCAATAAGAAACACATTGCAACAGCACAAATGTGATTTACATGCTCTCCTGCTAATGCAAATTCAGATTTATTGGCAATGCAACCAGGAAGATCAAAATCCACACGAGGGAACACCGCAGCAATATTCACTGCCATCCCTCATATATTTGAGTGACCATCACATTTTGGGCAGGGCCACAATGAGAGCGATATGTAATAGGTGATTATAGGGACAATTTCAGAAAAACCTCCAGCAATATGAACAAATTACTTTTAGATAAGGAACAGATATTGATAAACAGATGGAGGCACACAGAGTGAGTCTTGATGAAATCCCTTGGTTTCAGTTCAACTACTGATCTGACCACAAAGGATATAAAGATATAGGATTAATGTGTCTAAAGTTATATAGGGGGTCAGAAGACCGCGGAGGCCATTCTGACTTTGCCGCTGGGCCGGCGGGCGCCCGCCAAGGGAGCACCCGCCGGCCCAGCGGGAAAGGCCCTGCAACACAGAGGCCAGCTCCGAATGGAGCCGGCGGTGTTGCAGGGGTGCGACGGGTGCAGTTGCACCCGTCGCGATTTTCACTGTCTGCTATGCAGACAGTGAAAATCATGCTGGGGCCCTGTTAGGGGGCCCCTGCACTGCCCATGCCAGTGGCATGGGCAGTGCAGGGGCCCCCAGGGGCCCCACGACACCCGTTCCCGCCATCCTGTTCCTGGCAGTCAAAACCGCCAAAAACAGGCTGGCGGGAAGGGGGTCGGAATCCCATGGAGGTTCAGCCCAGCCAGGGGAAATCCGGCAGGAAACCGCCGGATCCCCTTTTCTGACCGCGGCTTTACCGCCGCGGTCAGAATGGGCACTGAAGCACCGCCAGCCTGTTGGCGGTGCTTCCGTTGCCCGCGGCCCTGGCGGTCTTAGACCGCCAGGGTCGGAATGAGGCCCATAGTCTTTATGTAGAAAAACCATCAGAGCTGAGAGTTTTTTCATTAATTGTCTTATTTTCAAATATATTTTGCAAATATACCTTTCCAATACAGATTGTCTCTGTCATAATTTTAGTTCCAGGATTTTTTCACCCCCATTTCCAGTTTTAAGTTCCTTTTGTCCAAATAATCCCCTGCCTTGATTCCCCCCTTGTTTAGGCAAGCAACTACTATTGGAAAATGGTCTGAATGTGTCTGTTTCAGGTCCAACAGTGCTTGCTGACTGCCCTTGCATGATCTGCATATACTTCACACCATGCAACAGATGCTAATGTTGGTTAATCACCGAACCATGACTACGTCATGCCGGTAACTATCTGTTCTGACTGCAATCTGACATCAGACTTGGAACAAACCCTCTCCTGGAGCCATACGTTTACACTGCGGAAGTGGAAGCCTCCCTATTAAGATGCAGTAGATCGACATCTCCTCATTGCATAGTAAGCATTTAAGAATACAAATGCTTGTATATTCATGTAACTTTGGTCTACAATTTAATATTGAACAAGTAATACTGCACTTGGCATCTCCAGATCCCTTTGACAGAATACTTTTGGGTCAATTGGAAGGTGGCTCAACTTTGGAGGCGCTCTTCTATTATCGCAGTTTGGGAATACTGTACTGTATAGTTATAATTCCATGCCTATCAATATTACAGGACCTTAACTAAGGTTCGTTTTTGTAAAATGAAAACTATATGAAATTGGGTAATTTGGGTCTGATTCACAGAGGTAACTTACACTTTTTAAGAACTTTCCAATTTTGAGTAAGTTTAATACTGTCTTGTGTTCACAAACTGCAGTTTTGAAGTCATTTACACTTTTGTTGTATGTACAGCTCTACACCTGACCAACCACTGGTGTTGCTTCACCCTTTCGTAGAAAATAAAGGAAGCAGAGACTTCAAATAAAACCATGTAGGAAACAATATTAAATTAACCCCTTTGGTGCCAGGCCTTTTCCCCCTCAGGTGCCAGGCCTTTTTTTGGCTATTTGGGACAGGGCGCGATCAGGCCCTCATAACTTTTCGTCCACATAAGCTACCCACGCCAAAGGCATTCTAGGGGTACCCAGACTTGGTGGGTTCCCCTGAAGGAGACTAAGAAATTAGCCAAAATACTTTTAAAATTTCGTTTTTTTTAAAAAAAAATGGGAAAAAAGGGCTGCAGAAGAATGCTTGTGTTTTTTTCCCTGAAATGGGAATCAACAAAGGGTTTGCAGTGCTAAAATCACCTGCTCCTCAGCTTTCAGGAACAGGCAGACTTGAATCAGAAAACCCAATTTTTCAACACAATTTTGAACTTTTACTGGGACATACCCCATTTTTACTATTTTTTGTGCTTTCAGCCTCCTTCCAGTCAGTGACAGAAATGGGTGTGAAACCAATGTTGGATCCCAGAAACCTAAACATTTCTGAAAAGTAGACAAAATTCTGAATTCAGCAATGGGTAATTTGTGTAGATCCTAGAAGGGTTTCCTACAGAAAATAACAACTGAAATAAAAAAAATATTGTAATTGAGGTGGAAAAAACAGCAATTTTTCTCTACGTTTTGTTCTGTAACTTTTTCCTGCGATGTCAGATCTTTTAAAGCAATATACTATTATGTCTGCTGGACTCTTCTGGTTATGGTGATATATAGGGCTTGTAGGTTCATCAAGAACCCTAGGTACCCAGAGCCAATAAATGAGCTGCACCTTGCAGTGGGTTTTCATTCTATACCGGGTATACAGAAATTCATTTGCTGAAATATAAAGAGTGAAAAATAGGTATCAAGAAAACTTTTGTATTTCGAAAATGTGCACAAGATAAGGTGTTGAGGAGCAGTGGTTATTTGCACATCTCTGAATTCTGGAGTGCCCATACTAGCATGTGAATTACAGGGCATTTCTCAAATAGATGTCTTTTTTACACACTGTCTTATATTTGGAAGGAACAAATGTAGAGAAAGACAAGGGGCAATAACACCTGTTTTGCTATTCTATGTTCCCCCAAGTCTCCCAATACAAATGGTACCTCACTTATGTGGGTAGGCCTAGCGCCTGCAATAGGAAATGCCCCAAAACACAACGTGGACACATCACATTTTCCCTAAGAAAACAGAGGTGTTTTTTGCAAAGTGCCTACCTGTGGATTTTGGCCTCGAGCTCAGCCGGCACCTAGGGAAACCTACCAAACCTGTGCGTTTTTGAAAACTCGAGACATAGGGGAATCCGAGATGGGGTGACTTGTGGGACTCTCGCCAGGTTCTGTTACCCAGAATCCTTTGCAAACCTCAAAATTTGGCTAAAAAAACACTTTTTCCTCACATTCGTGACAGAAAGTTCTGGAATCTGAGAGGAGCCACAAAGTTCCTTCCACTCAGCATTCCCCCAAGTCTCTCAATAAAAATGATACCTCACTTGTGTGGGTAGGCCTTGTGCTCGCAACAGGAAATGCCCTAAAACACTATCTGGACACATCAAAATTATCAAATACAAAACTACCTGTTTTTGCTGGGGGCACCTGCGTTTTTGGTCCTGGGCTCAGCAGCCATCTAGGGAAACCTACCAAACCCAGACATTTCTGAAAACTAGACACCCGAGGGAGTCAAGGGAGTTGTGACTTGCGTGGATCCCCCAACGTTTTCTTACCCAGAATCCTCAGCAAACCTCAAATTTAGCTAAAAAATCACATTTCGTCCACACTTCTGTGTGGGATCACCGCACCGGGACAAATTTCCTACCACCCAACGTTCCCCTCAGTCTCGGTAAAACTGATACCTCACTTGTGTAGATGGGCCAAGTGTTTGTGACAGGGAAGAGCCAAAAACACGTCAAAATTGAGGGGGAACCAAAGTGGGTCCAAAAGGGCAGTTTGAAAAAAAACATTTTTAGGATGACAAGTGCAGCAGAAATTTTATCGGTATAGATGAGACAATGCTGGGTGGTAGGAATTTTGTGGATTCCTGCAAATTCCGGAAGGTTCCATCACAAAAATGTGGGCAAAATGTGTGCTTTCCAGCAAAGTTGCAGGTTTGCAGGACATTGTGGTTAAGGAAATGGTGCGGGTGCATGTGAAGCATACATCCCTGGAATCAACTAGATGTTTAGTTTTCAGATGTGTCTAGGTCTTGTGGATTTTTCTACATGGCAGCGTCCCAAAGTAAAAAAAAGTGCAGCCCTCACCATTCCAAGTGGGACGATTTTGAGAGTTACCAAGCTCTCATGGCCCAAATGTAAAACAAAAAACAAAAATAATCAAATGCCCTCTTGCTTGCCATGGGATAAGATGTTTTAGTGTGCGGGGAGAGCTGAAAGACTGTTAGCCCCTTCAGTTCGGGTGGGGGCATAACCAGGCCCATACTGGTTGGTAACCACTACCCCACTATTTTCTTTAATTTTTTTTATTCCCTGGCATCAAGTAGAATTTCTGTCCCCCTGGGGTGTGGATCGAGGGTAATTGCCCAATCGGCCCACTGGTGGGCAGAACAACTTTGGCCCCTCTTATTTTGAAAAAAAAATCTTCCCTGGTCTCTGGTGGGCTTTCTGCCCCCCTTGGGGGCAGATGGACCTTCCAAAAATAGGCCAATCTGCCCCCAAGGGGGGCAGTTATGGCCAACAGTAATTTGCCCCCATTGGGAGCGACCCTTGCCCAAGGGGCTGCCCCCCCAAACAAAACACACACACACACCAATCCATGGTGTCTAGAGGTTTGCCCAACAAAAATAGGCCGATCTGCCCCCAAAGGGGGCAGAAATGGCCTAAATACAGTTTGCCCCCCAGGGGAGCGACCCTTGTCTAAGCTGTCGCTCCCCATACATAAAAATATAAAGTAAATAAAAAAATATATATATCGCTGGGGTCTAGAGGTTTCTGCCCCCTCCAGGGGGGGCAGAAAAGGCCTACAAATATTTTGCCCCCCCGGGGAGTGGCCCTTGCCAAAGGGGCCACTCCCCTTATGCGTTAGTATAAAATAAAAAAAAATCCCTGGTGTGTTGTGGTTTCTGCCCCCGGGGGGGGGGGGGCAGAAATGGCCTAAAAATAATTTGCCCCCCGGGAGCGACCCTTGCCTAAAGGGTCACTCCCCAAACATAAAAAAATAAAATAAACCAAAAAACAATTATCCCTGGTATCTAGTGGTTTTCTGCCCACCCTGGGGGCAGAAATGGCCTAAAAATCATTTGCCCCCCTGGTGAGCAGCGCTTGCCCAAGAGGCCGCTCCCCTTATGCGCAAGTACGGAAAAAAAAAATCCTGGTGTCTAGTGGTTTCTGCCCCCTCGGGGGCAGATCGCAAAGCCGATCTGCCCCCAAGGGGGGGCAGAAATGACCTAATAATAATACCCCCCCCTTGGTGTTACAAAAATAAAGGTACTTTATTTTGGTGACACAAATACTAAAAATACCATACACGCTATACTCCCTTAGGAGGTAAGTAATACACAAATTATATACACAAGTATGCAGAAATAGGCATAAAACAGTTACAAAACAGTGCAATTAGTGAAAATCGCAATAGGGAGAAATGGCCCTACAGGGAGCAAAAACAATATACTAAACAAATGGAATGCAAAAGTCCGTCCAGGTAAGTGTAGTGTGTAGATGGGAGCCGGGAGTATTAGGAAAGCCCAAAGGTAAGTACCACAACTCACCCCAGCGACCAGGAAAACAAGAGTAAATTACAGTAATTTTCCCAGAACACACACAGAGAAGTAACGAAGAATAATGCAAAACCCAGAAGAGACTGCAAGACACCAACAGTAGATTCCTGGACAAGAGGACCTGTGGAAGAATGAGACCAAGTCCAAGAAGCACAGCAGAGTCCAGGAAGGGCAGGAGCCACTACCCATCAGGATGAAGGTGCAAGAAGTGAACCACCTGTGAAGAGGCAAAGTCAGCACTGCACCCAAGAAGACGAAGTCGGGTTCCTGGAGGATGCAGGTGATGTCCCACACCGGAAGGAGGATTGCAGTCTGATTTGCATCTTCATGTTTTGCCAGCAAGCCTTGCCACACGCAGCACTCACTGTTAGCAGAAAGTGGAGCTGCTGGGGACCAGGAAGGACCAGGTGCACTCTACCCAGGAAAGGGAGTCAGATGGGGCCCTCAGTAACACAGGAGAGCCAACAGAAGGCCACACCCACAGGAGTCCCACATGATGGGGACAGGAGAGTCACAGAAGAGACCAACGCAGCACTACGTAAAGGGCTCCCACGCTGCTGAAGAACCACTCAAGGAGCTGTGCATCACAGGAAGGGGTGAGGTGGGCTGGGGCTTCAATGTGACTGAAGTTCTTGTAGAAAGGATGCCAGCAAGCCTTGGCATCTGCAAAGGATGCTGTGCACGGGGGTACTGTCCTGCGTAGGTAGGCAAGGGCTTCCCTCCACCCAAGTTGGCTAGCTGGAAGAGAGGTCTGTCAGGACCACTTCAGTCCACCACCCGTGATGCAGGATCCACACAACTCAGCAGGAGAGGAGATCCACACAGCCAGTCATCGTCGCAGTTGGTGCCAGCAGAAGCAGGGAAGTGACTCCTTCACCCCAAGGGCGATTCCTTCTTTCTTCTGATGCAGGCTGAAGACAAGCTGTCTTCAGAGGATGCACGACCATGGAAATGTTGCAGTTGCTGGAAGGAGCCAGAGATACAATGTTGCAGAAGGCTTCTTGCTTCTTTGTTGCTGCTTGTAGGGTCCTGAAGAGTCCAGATGCAGTTTCTTCGGTCAGAAGTTGAAGTGGAGGGTGAAGAGGATTCCTGCTGGAGTCTTGCAATCCGAATCTGAGGAACCACTCAAGAGAGAGACCCTAAATAGGCCTGAAAGGGGGATTAGTCATCGAGCTGGGTGACCACCTATCAGGAGGGGGCTCTGACATCATCTGCTGGCACTAGCCACTCAGATGCTCCCAGAGTTCCGTGTCAACCTTATATTCAAGATGCTAAAATTCAGGGACCCTCTGGAGGAGGTATGAGCACCACCCCTGGGGTGGTGATGGACAGGGGAATGGTCACTCCCCTTTCCTTTGTCCAGTTTTGCACCAGAGCAGGGACTGGGGTCCCTGAACCAATGTAGACTGGTTTATGCAAGGGAGCGCACCAAATGCACCCTTCAAAGCATTGCCAGTAGCTTGTGGAGGCTACCCCTCCCAAGCCTGTAACACCTATTTCCAAAGGGAGAGGGTGTAACACCCCTCTCCCAAAGAAAATCCTTTGTTCTGCCCTCCTGGGTTTGAGATTTTCAAGCAACAGGAGGGCAGACACCTGTCTGGGAGGTGGCAACAGCTTGGGCTGCCTGGAAACCCTCAGAAGGCTGTAAGGCTGTAATGGCAATACTGGGGAATCATACAACCAATGCTTGCAAAAGCATTTTGGTATGATACCAACATGTTTGATACCAAACATGCCTATGTTCGGAGATACCATTATGTAGCTGGACATAGGAAATGCCCTATGTCCAGTACACGCTTAAAATGGCATCCCCGCACTCATGAAGTCTGGGAAAATGGCCCTGGAGTTCATGGGGGCACCTCTGCTAGTGCAGGGGTGCCCTCACACACAGGTACTTTGCACCCTGCCCTTTGGGCTGTAAGGCTTGCCATGGGGTAACATATAAGTGACCTGGTGCAGTGAAATGGTGGCAGTGAAAGGGTGCTTGCACCTTTTCACGCAGGCTGCAATGGCATTCCGGCAGGACCTTTTGGTGGGCTCCCTATGGGTGGCAAAATATATGCTTCAGCCCATAGTGATCCCCTGGAACCACAATGCCCTGGGTACCTAGGTACTATATACTAGTGTGCCAATTGTGGGTGAAATACAATGATAACAGTTACCAACAACTAAATTTAGGGGAGAGAGCATAACTACTGGGGTCCTAGTTAGCAGGATCCCAGTAGACACATTCAAACACACTGACAAACAGGCCAAAAGTAGGGGTAACGAAACTAGAAAGAGGCTACTTTCCTACAATAGGGCACACTCATAAAGTCATAAAGTCATAAAGTCTTTATTATTCACCTACTGGTAATATTATTGTATCATAACATCCCACATAAGTCGCAGTACTCTAACTAAAATAAGGGCCGTTCTCCCACATAAGAAATATCCATCAAGAGCTCCCATGAAGGAAGCCTGTTGGGATCAACTGATCCATTGCTTGCTCATCGAGGACCAAATACGATGATGAAGCACTTCATACAATTGGGCTAAGGATTTGCGTTTTAATATAGGAATTCCTTTTTAATCTGAAGAAAATTATAACAAAACATTGTTGCTTCTCTTCTTATTGGGAATGTTCTACTTTTGGTTATTTCTAATACTACATTGGTAGAATGTATGATGTAACCAGCTGAGAAAGTTCTGTAGTCCCTCCTTGTTGATTTTGTATTGATTGAGGATCTGCAGAATGGAAAGAGGTTACTGGAAAAAAAATTATCTTTTATATTTTTTCATGTTGTTGTTTATTTGGTGTATTCTTGTTTCACAGGAAAGGAAGACGGAAGCGTAGTTCATATATTAAAATGCAGCAGTTTGTTTGATACAAGAAATCTTGACTGGGAAATATAATGTAGGCTTCAATTGATTTTGGATTGATATAAATGGAACAATCCGTAACAGTTGTTAACATTGTGAGTGAATGATTATGCAGCCATTCATTGATTGGTCCCTTAGACTATCAATACAAAGAAGCAATAGATGAGCCTCCTAATCCATTGTTGGTTATAAGTGAAATACTATTGCAAATACCAAGAGGACTACGAGAAAATGTCCCAAATGTTTGTGATACAAAGTAAGCACGAGCAGGATATTCCTAAAGATGTCTCTCTAACAGTGAAGTTGACTCTAAACCTCTGCTTCACTATATTACAGGGAGTTCTGTAAAACATTGATATCTTGCACAAGGTTGTATGTTTGCATGGATTCTCCCGTAGATCTAATAATATTGTTTCCACAATAAAAATGTTGTCCATGTAAAATATTGTGGGTACACAAATGTTCTGATTAAGCACCATTTGCTTAGTCACTTTTGTTCTTTCCTACACTTTCCCTACCTATTCTTTCGAACACTGAGAGTTCAATGAGTTAGAACTATAAGATTTAGTTACATCGCAAAAAATACAGGATGTTACATACGTTTACTGAATATTAAAAAGCCATATTCCTGCACAACTGTTTTTTAAATCATTAAAAAAATTGTCTTTGGGAGTTTCTAATGCCCCTACAATTTAGAGAATCACTTCCAGTTTCCAACTAATTTTATAAAGTAATTTGCATAAAAAAATGCTATTGAGACATCTTTGTTGGAGGTGCAGTGCTGCCCTGGCAGATTACGATCTCTGCCATAGCCAGGCCACCAGGATCATGAATTCTGGCAGTGCTGGCAGTTCCCTGGCGGTCTCACCGCCAGGGTTTTAATGTGGTGGTCTGAAGCGGCAGTCCTGACCTCCACTGCGAGTGTGGTGGTCTTCAGACTGCCACACTTGTGATGAGGCCCATAATCATTGCTACATTTGGCATGTTTGCCCCATAACTCTTTGCATTTTCAGGGATGTCATCATCCACATAACACCGCAAGCACCAGAAATTGCACTTTGTGATTCTTAAAGGAAGGTGTCTCTTCCTGCACAAAAACAATCTCCCCCACAATGCAGGCATCCTTGCATCATGGCTCAAGGGTGGCTGCATTGGCGTTAGGCAGCAAATTTAGCGGTGGCACAGGGAGATACACAGGGATGTGCCGTATTCTTTTAAATACAGCCCATCCCGTGTTTTAAAAGTGACTCAGTGCTGCACTGCCCATTTTAGCGAAGCAGCAGTGCCTCGCCTCTCCTAGTAAATAAGCCCCATAGGTTTATCAGAGGAATCCCGCAAATATAAGGTCCAGAAATATTCTTTAATGTACACTGATGTCTGCAGTTTCGGGTGCCCAGAATGGGCAGGGCATTCATGAAGGCTGGTCATCAGATCCTGAAAAGGGCTTATGACTTAAATGTATGTATTTATTTATTTTGGGGATTTTATAAAGCGCATGGCTGCTGAAAGGCTTCCCAGTGCTACTGCAGAACCAAAGAAGAAGACAACCACCAGGATGCCTTATAAGGGAAAAAGAAAAGTTTTCAGAGATTTCCGAAAGGCAAGTTCAGAGTCTATTGATCGAATTTCGACCTGGAGAGAATTCCATAGTTGAGCCGCCCTAAGAGCAAAGGATCTACCTTTAAACAGAGGTACACTAATCAGGGATGCAGAGGAGGAGCTGAGTAATCATTGGGTAGTATGGGGGAGTTATAACCTGTTTAAGAAAGGCCGCACCTCTATTGTGGAGGGCTCGATGAACCAGGCAGGCTGCTTTAAACTTTATACGCTGTTCTACAGGTAGCCAATAAAGGGAGACCAGACCGGGTTTTACTGCAGTGTAGCTCGGGGTTCCCAGCAGAAGATGGGCAGCAGCGTTCTGTATTACCTGTAGCCTCTTGAAGACATTTTTAGGAGAGCTCATGAATAAGACATTGCCATAATATAGACGTGAAATAATTAAGGCCTGGGCAATAAGCCTTTTGGCTAGGAGCGGAAGGAAAGGGACAATTTTCCTACAGGTCCTCAGTGCACAGAAACAGGAGGAGGCTAGTTTCTTTGCCTGGAATTCCATTGTAAGTTGTTTGTCCTGCCAAAAACCCAAGCTCTTAATATTATCTTTTGATGGAGGAAGAATATTGAGTCCTCCTGACGCAAGTAGAGAGGGCTGGGAGGGTAGAGAGTGTCTCACCATCAACACCTCTGTTTTTCCATCATTTAATTTCAATGTGCTGTCCAGCATCCAACCTGCAATGTCCAACAGACAGGAAGAGAGGGCGGCCGATTCTGAGTTGCTCTTAATGCAGAAGGAAAAGACCAACTGAGTATTACCTGCATAGGAGACAAGAGATAATCCATATGGTTCGACAATCTTTGCCAAAGAGGCCATATGGATATTAAATAGCGTAGGACTTAAAGAAGAACCCTGTGGAACACCACATAATAAGGCGAAAGTATCTGAATAATGTGTCTGATTCTAGACTTGAAATGTCCTATGCGAGAGAAAACATGTCAGCCATTTAAGGCGGTTGTCTTCAAAGCCCATTAGAGCGACTCTGTGTAGCAGAATCTCATGATCTACCGTGTCAAATGCTGCACTAAGATCAAAAAGAATGATAGCTGCATAGCCGCCTCCATCTAGACGGTGTCTAACATCTTCAGTAACAGCTAAGAGGGCCGATTCAGTACTATGGAAAGGTCTGAAGCCCATCTGGGTGTCATGAAGACAGTTTCTGAATTTATGAATTATGAATTATGAATTTAGCTGTTAATGTAGAGGATATTTCAATTAAATATGGTGCTGGTAGCTACTGTTGTGCCATGTCAGCGCCCTGTTTATTATTTTTTTTTTTTGTTGTTTCATGAATGCTGCAAAACTCAATGGCTTCTAGGTACTGCAGTATGGGGTCAGCATGCATTAGCAAAAAAGGTGCATTTAACTGATCCTACATTATTTGGTTTTGGTTACATTGACAATGTTAAGTCAGCATTCCAAATCATACATGTGAACTGGTGGGATTGTGGTTACATGGATTAGGATATTGTCCATATGGTGCTATGGCTGGGTGGTCATGACCACAATGACACAATCCAGCAGGCATTCCCAAGGTGTATTAGCAACCATGCATTGGTGTGATTAATGGGATTAGGACAGGTCTGTCTTAATTTTTCTTCTGAACTGGATCAGTGATTGGGCATTGCAGACTTCTGTGGGCAAATCATTCGAGAGCCTAAGAGCTGCTGACTACGGCTCCTACTTGTGAATTCAGACTCAGGTCAGCATCCTGCAGAACTCCCAAGTTTCAGACTTTGGCTTTTGATAGGAACCCACTCTCCAACAAATGTTGACACTGAGGCCATAGTGTTAATGTGCTAATGTTTTTGAGGAGGTGTGCTGGGCCTAGGACCGGGTTTTCTGTTTTTGAGCCACTTATTTAGAGGCTGTGTTGCCCCCTGCAAGATATCCTCTTCTCCTACACATGCATCTCCTGGGATCCACCCCACTGCCCGTACTCCTCCCATGCATCTTTCCTCTTACCTACAGCACACCAGCCACTGGCTTCCATTTCCTCGAATCTAACGAATATCATTGACCCCCTATGCTGACCACAGCCTCATACCTACTTTACCCACACCCACCTCTGTATTTCAAGAACTTCCAAACATGTCCCTGCACTGGTATGCATACATCTTGACATCCAGACCCACAGATCATCCATCCCCTTTCATTATCTTATTATAACTTGTCTTAGAAATGCACACTTGATGAGTACTCAAGCTGATGCTGGCATCCACTTTCAGCATCTACCCATTATTGTGAACCACTGACAGCCACTTCACCCTCTACATCCATCTATTGGCACTCCAATACTTGCATTTACGCAAAGCAGTCAACACCTAGTTTACACCTCCCTAGTGGCCCAGTCTATCCATGGACACCCTCAAAGCTTTTCACTCCACTCTTAGCATCCTTTCACTTACGCACACAGCTTCTGGTATCTTGCATCTCTTCTTGCAATCACTGGTTTACCTCATGCATCAATCTCTGGCCTGCACCATCTACCATTCACCACATAAGTAATGCTTTTTTGTGTAAATTCTTAAACTTACTTACAATAAAAACCATGTAAAACCTAAATATTCTTTATAATACATTCTGGATATTTCAGCGATAAATAACAATACATAAACTTCCTGGAGGCCATAGATAAAATACTTTAAAAGAGAGTAACTGACAGCTGATTGGACACTGTTTTAACATTCTAGTTGGGATGGTCTATCATATAAGCCAGTTGTAAGCTATTTCCAAGAAATTAGTCTATTCCCCAGTTGAACTGTTGGATTGTAGGTAAAAAAATGCCATTGGTGCCTCTTTTATTGTTCAAGCGAAGACTTCCTAAAAAATAGTAACAAATATTGACAGTCAGGCCGAGGCAGAGATATAGAATATAGAGCCAAGTTGAGCAGTATTCCAAGACCCCTTGAACTGTTTCTGGGGAATATAAAGAAGGTGAAACCTTAGAAATTTTTGCTGATTCACAGCTTCCCGATTTAATCCAATATGATGTTGCCTGGGTAGATAAGATTCCAAGAGAAGCTCTGTAGGTTTTTACTTGATACTTTAACCATATCATTTATGCAAATAGATTCCCACAGTTCTTTCCTGATTACATATTAACAGTTTAGTTTGACATTTTCAATGAAACTTCAATCAATGGTAGATTATGTTCTTTTAACAAGACATCCATCTCACTTCCCAGGAAAGCTAACATGGTCAATGTCTTCTGCACCAGCTCTTCATAAATCATGCCGCTCATTGAGTCTTCAGGTGAGAAAGCACCAAAGTACCAGGGGGCATATTTAAACTTTTTGGTGCAAAACTGCGCCAATGCAGTTTTACACCAAAAAGTTTACCACCAGCTTGCGCCATTCCTGAGCGCCAGCTGGGCACCATATCAATGGAATGGCGCAAGCCGGGGCTGAGCTTGGACTGGCATCAACAAAAATGACACTAGCCGGGTGGGGGCAGCAGAATGGGAATAGGAGGCTGTGCATCAAAAAAGACGTTAGGCTGGTTAGCGGCAACAAAAAATATTGCATGAGTCATGCCCACCACCCCAATGGCCAGCACAGGGGAAAAGCATCCCTGAGCATGGTTATTGTACCCAGTACCATGCAGGGGGCCCCTTGTTCAGGCCCCCAATGGTACTTTCAACAAAATGACAAAAATACTCACCTACACTCACCTTACTTATTTGGGATGGGGTCCCCTATCCTCTGGTGTCCCTCTGGTGAGGGCGGGGGTGTTCCTGGGGCTTGGGGTAGACACCTGTGGACTATTCCATGGCGTTTGACCATGGAAATGGGTCCACAGGTCCCCTAATGTGTTGTCTGACCCAGGCGTTAAATCATGGTGCTAAGCAAGCTTAACGCCATTATTTGGGTCCGCCTCCCACCCGTGCATCATTTTAACATTGGGAGATAAATGTGGCACTATAGGGATAGTGTCATTTTTTGGATGGGAACGCCTACCTTGCATCTCATTGACGCAGGGTGGGTTCACGCATCCAAAAAATTGTGAAAACTCCAATATTGTGTCGCTAGAAGGGTCTAGCGTCAAACTATAAATATGGAGTTAAATTTGTGCCGAATTTGCATTAAAAAAATGATGCAAGTTCGGCGCAAACAGAGTATAAATATACCCCAAGGTTTTTTTAGGTAGATGTGCAAGTTTAGTAGATGGAAGGTTTAACGAGAAGTGTTGTTATTGCATGATGAGTAGAACCACAAAGCTCAATTAGTCACTGTACATTTTGGATAAAAATGGATTCTAATTTATCTACATTCTTGGCATTGAGCACTTGTGAAGAGTAAGACAAAACTGGAACAAATTTATCATTGAAGGCCTCTACATTTGGGTCAGTCGCCCGATGTTTGTAAACCTATGCAAACTTTTTCTGGGCTTTAGTTACTGTATGAGAATTAAACTTTAACTTTTCCAGATGTTGGGCTGCAGCCATCTTTTTGTCTAATGTGAATCCCAGATAATCGTAGGTATCCGCCATTTCAACAGATAGATTGCAGAGTTTCCAGTTAAATTTCCTTATCCGTTTTCCAAAGGAAATAATTTTTGTTTTTTTAGTTTAACGGACAAGCCATCTAGCTGATTAAACTTATCCAGTGCTGCAAGCTGATGCTGAAGGCCTATTGGAGTTAGGGAACATAAAGCCAGATCAATGGCATATGCTAGACGACTAATCAGACAATGGCCTAATTTTGGAGAAAAAAAGTGGATTTGTGAATATAGGAACCTATATCTGAAATATTCAAGGGAAATAGTTAATTCTGTCTTTAATGTTAACCCTTGGAGAAATGTCCGTTCTTCCTATAACATTCTGTCCTATCACACAAAGGGACTCATTACGAGGCTGGTGGTCACAAGACCACCAGCCTTGCAGTGGCAGAGCGTCCACCACATTACAAGTTTGGCGGTGGGACCGCCATCCGACTGCTGTTTCCACCAGGATCATAGATTCCGACGGGGTGATGGCATTCTTGGTTGCAATCAGCCCTGCTGATTACAATCTTGTTCTCTGCCAGTCTTTTCATGGCGGTTTCACCACAATGAAAAGGCTAGTGAAGAACAAGTGCAGGGGGCACAGGGGTCCCCTGCACTGCCCTTGCCCATAACATGGGCAGTGCACGGGCCCCCCTGCACAGCACCCTCAGAATGCGCACTGTTTGCTTTGCAGACAGTGCACGTTCTGAGGGTGCTGGACAGTCCCCTCTGTGCTATAAGATAGCTCTTGACTCCTTTAAGGGAGCTAAGTGCTATCTTGTAGCACTGTTCCTGCTGGTCAGACTGGCAGGAATGCTCTACTTCAAGATTTCTGCCTGTCAGCCAGGTCAGGCCGGCCGAACCCTTGTAAATAGGCAGGGGGGACACTATGGCAGTGGCATCCTCCCACGAGTTTGGCAGTCCCGCGTTGGGATAGCCAAACTAGTAATGAGCCCAAAGCACCCACACATAAAATCCTTTGCCTTTCGAGCCACGTCTCAACCTAGCATCCACCCCAGCATACTATTCTGCCAACCCACAATGCTCCCTACACATGCATTGCTGTTCTTGAATTATTTTGATGACATGAACACATCTGATGAGATCTACAATGCAATAATACAAAATAAAAATAGAAGGTCACTGTTTCTCACATTTCATTTTGTATAGCGTTTATACATTTTCTGCTTGGTTCCCCCTAATGTTTCCCCTATCTGTTTTGATGCATTTAGAACTCTGTGCACTTTACCTCTGCTAAACAAGAATAAAGTGCCTGTTCTCCCTCTTTAAACATAGTTAAATCAACTTAACTCTAATTGACTGCTGCAAAAATGGGTGGGGTAATCTCTGGGAATGTTTTCCTCATTGGTCATGCAGGAACCAGGAGTCATCCCCACCCACAGGCTAGTGCTAACCATAATGTGGCACCCCAAGACACCGTCCTCAGAACACATTGGGCTTTCTGAGGAAAAACAGAATGACCTCTGTATAACTGGGCCGTAGAAATTTTTCAGACTACCAGACCTGCAAAGGAGAGAGAGAATCCGCTAGAGACAATTTGGCAAAAGTGTGACCTCGCTGTTCTCAAGAAAAATGCTTATCCCGCTTGGTGCTTCTCCACAGCGGTAAATCTGTTGCAGTAGGACCTGAACAAAAAGGTATCCGGCCTCGTGGAGCCCTGTTCCAATACAGACTACTGCCTCGCCCCCAACATTTTCTGAGCTTTCCTGGCTAAAATCAACTTTTCAGCAGGACCCTGGTCAACCCCTATCTGATTTTGGTGGGACTGTACTGGATATTGCCTGCTATCATGCCCTGCTGAGAGATTGTGACTTCCATGAAAAGGCTGGAGGAGAACAAGATTGTAATCCGCAGGGGAGCACTCCACCTGCCGTCAACCAGTCAGGGTCACCGATTCCAGCGGAGACGGCGGAATTCTGGTAATCTGACACCCAGGGTCTTAATGTGACGAGCTTTAAGACTGCCAGCCTCGTAATGAGACCCCAAGTGAGAAGGTAAAGTCCTTGACTGGGACGTCCTCCCTAATCCACTGCGGTCAGTCTTGAATTGAGTCTATGTCTTGATCTACCACAACTACAGACTACTATTTTGGTGCTATTTTCACTTTCGTTTTGATACTGTATAAATACTTCACATATTTCCTTAAGCTAAGCATGTCTGCTGCATGCCATAGCTGTCAGAGGGTTGGGCTGTGGTTTGAATGACTAAAATATTGAATAAAAAATATTGTGTGAAATGGATATCATGTCAAAAATATTGACTACCAAAATATCATGCAACACAATATCTAAGTTAAGAATATTGTTTTTAATCTATAATATAGAGTTGTGGTTGTAACAAATATTATTGTTTTTATTAATTCAATATATATTAGTATACACATTATAGTTGTTAGTATTGTTAGTATAATTGTTCTTCATTTTTTTAAATAGTTTGTAATTCTAAATGTGTAATTTATTGTTTTTTAATTTGATTATTAATCAATTGTAGTAGTGGGTTGTTGGGTGTGTAGGGAAACAGGATGGGAAAGTAATTGAATTATAATTTTTCAATTTCATTTTTATTTATATGTTATTTATATTTAACAATCTAATTGATTATTAATTATCTAAGTTGTTTAATTGTTATTATATCTGTGCAAGTTTACTTTTAATTTTAATTTTTTACTGTATGTTCGTAATTTATATTTTAGTAGTCAGTTGTTGGGTTCATAGGGGGAACAAGGTGGAAGGTTATTAAAAAGTAATTAATATAATTTATATGTTAACTGTGATTTCTGCAAATTAAACAGTAATTGATTAATACTTGCTCACATCACTTATTTGTTTGCCATTTTATTTAAATTTAATTGAGGAATTATAATCTATAATTAAATTTTTAAAATGTTGTTAGTAATTTACATTTTAATAGCAGTTTGTTGGGTTATAGCAGAATAAAGTGTAAGCTTAACGATAAACTTGTTTAAATTAACTGTTACTCTTAAATTCTATTGATAATTAATTATGTATTATTTAAATTGTTTTGTTATTCAAATATTTGTTTTATATGATGTATTTATTAATTTATTGTTGCATGATCTGAATAATAATATTTGTAAAATATATTTTTAATTTGAATTGTATTTGAGTAATATTTTCATTTATTTTCACTTTGTTTTTTTGTGTGTATTTTTGGATATTAGGGAGGCGGGTGAATTTAATTTCAATTGTTTATTTTTGAAAGATATTGTGTATTTGTTGTTTTTATTTATTTTGAATGCATATTTATGTATAAAATATCATTTCATAATTTGTTGCTTTTAATTTTTTCTATGTGTTCGAGAAAATCATTTTGAGTTGGAATGGTATATGTAATCCTTAAGAGGTTTGACACTTTCCCTTCTTTTGCATGTAGTAGAACAGGGATACTTAATCAAATCCTTCATAAGTCCAACACTTTCCCCACTGTTACTTAATTTAGAGTGGAAATACTAAATATAACCCTTCTAAAGTCCAACAAATTGTCTACTGCGGGAATAGTAAATTAAACCCCTCTGAACAGCAACAGCTTTCTTGATGTAGATTTACGTGGATTTATATTATTTTTAACATTGTTGTATAATTTTATTTGGGTTCTTTATTTTGTTTTGTTTATGTATATATTACTTTCAGAAAAATGCTTCTTAATTATTTGTTTCAATTACTTTTAGAAAAATGTTTTTTTCTTTTAATATTAATTTTGTAATTGTTATAAGTTGTTACATTGATATTACGTTCATTTAAAGTATGTATATTATTTCTATATTTAGTGTATAGTATTAAATAGCACAGATTTTTTAGTTGTTTACTTTAATATTTAAATCAGGGTACATATTTTTGTTGGATGTCTATATGTTTGCTAGTTTTCACTTTATTTTACTGTTAATATTTAAAATAAAACGTATTGAGAAATTGAATATATATTCTTTTAAATCTATGTACGTGTATATCTAAAACTAAATAAATGGTTAAAACTATTTCAAATTATATTTTTTTAACTAATTCACTTTTTTAAATGTTAGTTGATATTTAGTAAACAAAAATGCTATTCTTACCTGTTTTTATTTTCTATTCTTACAATACACTATGTTGCCATGATAGTTTGGTTGTTCCCATTATAAGTATATGAACACAATAATTTTGTCAACAATATGTTTGACATAGTATTTGTATCACTTAATATTTCTGTCCACAATATTCTGTCAGACACCCAGAAAGTTAGTGGAATTGTTCCTTTGCAGCAGTTTGCAATACTTTTATTTAGTTACACACATTTACAACAGGCAGCAGAGAAAGACTGCCAAGCCAACTGAACCTGCCTATTCCCGAATCACCTGCTTCAGAAAAGAAATAGAGGATTCCAAACATTAGAATATTTTCCAAACCAATAAAAAATGAAACAACTTACTTGTCACACTGGGTTACGTTTGGTTTCTCAGTAAAATTGACCATGGCGTGGGGAACGCTACCATGCACTGAGAAAAGTCCGCCCAGAATAATATCGCCATTCATGCTGTAGGACTGTAAATTGCGGGACGATAATCTGCATCCTCTCTCTCTTGCAGAGCCAGAGAGAGCCATTGTGGCCAACATTAGCAAAGCCAACATATGCCAGTGTCTGTAGGGAATTAATAAACTGAACATCACAATCAGAAACAGGAAGTCCTGCAACCAGTGCATAGGATGATAAATCACATTAATCGATACATCAATTCATAAATTCATGCCGAATTGATTATTCATTGCTGCTCCACGCATACTATATAGAATGGGCTTTGTTGTCAGGTAATCTATTGTAGTGAGTATCTATGGAAAAAACTGTAATTCCCTGTCTCCAAAAGAATATCACAACATTCCAAAATTATAGGCTGTTCCACTGAAGGCAGCCTAAAATATGTGGTTTGGTACGGAGCCCTCAAATTCAATTATTAGTCCGCTAAACTCCAGACAAGGTGGCTTCCGCCATAGTGGCGACCACCCTGCCGGACCTATTAGGAGTTTCCCGGTAGGCTGACGGGCAGAAATTTAGGTTTCTGCCCGTCAGCCTGGCGGGAAACAGGTGGCAGCATTGTATCCAGCTCAAAATTGAGCCACAGCAATGCTGTTGCCAGCAGGGTGTGCCAGCACCCTCGCAATGTTCATGAACATTCGTCTCCATCCAAATGTCATCCATCCTTCTCTCAATTCACTGCCTGTAACTCCGTGCCTTCATCCTCCTCTTCTCTACATCTGTCTCACCATCCATTCATCCATTTCTCCATGCATCCATTGTCTCTCTGTTGTTCTTTCCGAAATCCCGCCATTATCCTCTTCATCTATCCATCTAGCTCTGCCTTCATCCATCCATCCTCTCTCCACCCTTCTTTCCCTTCTTTAAGAGCTTCTTGGAAACCAGAGTTTCTGTTCAAAGTCAAACAAGTCATAAACAGCAGCTTAAATGTGTTGCGCTATACAAAGCTAGCCTTTGATACCCATTACCCTGTTCAAGCTGCTAAAGTTGGGGTGGGAGAGGGATGGGGTTATTGACGCCCCTGCATTTTGGGTAAGTTACGCACATTTTTGGATTCTCTTAAAGTGTATTTTGCTATTCACAGCTACACAGTTTAATCAGGATCAAGTTAACGTGGGTTATTTGATCAGTTGCTTCTTTGGTCCTGTTTTGTCATGGACAACTCCATTTGTAACCAACTTTGATGCTAGTCTGCAGTTTTATGATGTCTTTTTAATAAACTTTTAAGATGTTTGAACAGCTTAATTTGTAATATTCCACTGAAGAAGCATCATGTGGTATTCAGCAGGTAAAGCGGATGTTCTGAGTTCTACGACTCATCTTCACCAATTTGTTTCTAAAACTACCTACGTAAAAAAGCCCCGCTGACTCATGTCGGATTAAGAGAAATGTTAATAAGGAGAAGAGCTAAAAAGACAAACTAGTTTGATCTCAGCATCCTTCTTCTTTTTCAGAACGTATTGATTTTATACTTTTCATTGAACGTCAATTAGAAGTAAGATTTTTTTTCACCATGGAAATAATGTTTATTTACTTAAAACCTGCCACCCACAGTGAATACAGAAATTATACTTAGTGGTGTTATTGAGGCTCATTTACAGGATGGTTTTTATATGGATGTCTGAAATAATTTCTGCTCTTCATCTATTCAAAGTGGTTAGTGTTATCATATTGGATTGATGTTTGTTCACATGACAACATGGACAATATTTTCCTCTTGGGCAAGTGCTACATGGTAAAACGCTAAATATTGTTAGGAACAAATTCAATTAATGAGCAATGAACTGTTGGACCTGACTTTTAAAAAAATATTTCAAATAATGTGATCTGTCTTAGCTTCTCTCAAGGGCTGGTAAGTGGTAAAATAGTCATGAATATTATGTATATGATGCACAAACACTTTAAAAATAAAAAGTTGGATCAATGCAGGAAATTTACACAATCACACATGGCACCCCAACACTTGCCAACTTTCCGTAAGTGTTATAAACAAATTGAAAATGAACCCAGGGCAGCCCTGGACTTGGAGATGAAACTAATGCATTACTTTGACATAGTCTCCTCAATTATATTAAGCAATATTAAAGGGGAAGTAGTGGCATTGGCCATTCGCCAATGGCTCTGAGAGGTTCCTCAACAGAACCAGAAGCACAAGCCGTCAAAGATTATCTTCAAAACCTATACTAGTATAGGTCGGGATACACTGGGGGCCAAACCAACTGAACAGCAAATTCGGAGCACCATCCCTAAGGAAGGTACTAAACATGCATCAGAAGGTTCTAAAAAAATGCTGGGATAAACAAAAACAAAACAAAGACAAAAGAAGCCAGAGAACAGATTCTCCACACCTGGACATTTCTGAATGAAGATATAATCTCCGAAATAGGGAAACTTTAAAAACAGCTGATAGATATCAATATTCTGATATACGTCCCTCTCATTCCTTTCAGGACACACGGATAAACTGAGTAAGAGACTGGGCTGGTCTGAACACTGCACGGACTACACAAAACAGAAAAGGAACTCACAATGCTCCACCAAAACTTATATTAAAAAAGAGGATAAATCTCCCCAACAGAAGCCCCAGTTTAAAAAGAAAAAGGTGGCAACAATTTCCATCAAACATGCCGGCAATCTTGAGAACATTGCTGAAGAACAGGACGTGAGACTGAAGCCACGATTGGTCGCCAGAGTCTTATAGTTCATCTGGATGTGACAGCAACTAACAACTTTCTTGCAGAGACATTGGACAGGCGCGTTTCCCCACCCAACAGGGTTTATGAGTTGAAAATTCTAATTGAATGGGACATAAAATGCACTATTGAAGTCATCTTCTGGGAAGCACTTAACTGTGATATTTTATTGGCAGAAAAAGACTGGCCACCTGAATTTGTCCACAAGCTCCCACATAGGGAAGATGTGATTTTGCCTTCTTTCTCCGTCCTAGTTTCAAACATGGTAAATAACCCTATGCAGCTGACTGGGCTTTAGCGCAGGCTCCAGCACTGTACCGCAATCATGTGGGATGGGATAAAGAATCTCCCAACCATGTAATACCACTTAGCTCCACACCACAGCCTCAACCACAGTATACCGTTAAGCATGAGGCTAAAACTCCAGTGAAATAGACTCTCGCACAACTTGAGTACCAGGGAGTAATTGAACCCTGCGACTCTGCAACAAGTAACCTACTATTCCCCATTGCAAAACCAAACCAGTCATATAGAATAGTCTTAGATTACAGACATTCAAACAGTCACAAAAGCATAAATGTAATACAAAATGCACACAGCACAACACTGATTAACAACATAGTGCGTAAAAATTATAAAACAATGCTGGACATTTCAAATGTTTTTTTGTGCCAAATCTAGCACCTGAAAGTTGGATCTTAGCGCCTTCAGTGTATTTGGCTTGTAGGGGCACTTTTGTTGTTTGCCTCAGGTGCATAGGAACATGGTTGTTTTCAGCCCAAGTAACATCAATATTACATGATATTGACCCCGAGGTGTCATCCTTTGTGGATTATATTTATCTCACAGACGATGACCTCAACATTCATCTTGCTAAGGTTGATCGGATCATTCTGGGATTCGCCGCCCAGGGCTATAAATTCAATTTCAAGAGAACAAAAATTGTCTTTCTCAGTGTTCTGTTCATAGGATATGAGTTATCAGATGAGGCCAAGAGTCTAGCCGCGCACTTTCTAGTAAAATGTGCACAACTTTAACCACCAAATACCACCAAGAAACTACAGTCATTGCTGGGTTTCTTTAACCTTGGCAGAACATACATGCCTGATTATGCACAATGCATAAAACCTCTTTATGACTTAATTTGTCCAGGTTTCTCAAACAGACATTCCACACTTGAACATACACGCATTCTCAGAGACCTTCAGAAGGACATGCTTGAAGCAAAACATTTACACACATGTAACAACAAAACAAACTTGTGTCATCACAATAATCGCTAGTGCCATTGAGTTTACCTATGTCACTTTCAATGAGGGTGACAAGGTACCCATAGCATACTAATCCAATTTGTATTCAAATGCAGAATAACGTTTTGGACCCACAGAAAAGATACTGACAGCTGTACAGATCGCTGTCATAAAAGAAAGACCCCTAGCCCAACGGAAACGCATTATTGTCATTACCCTGGTGCCAGCTTCAGAGTCTGTTTCCAAGGCAAGCGTCCCTAATGCTATAGCATTACATCCACGCCGGATACAATGGGTAACTTCTAACTGCAACTGATGTTGATTACAGTTTGACCCACAATTGCAACCACAAGAATTTCTCCAATATGAGCAGGAGTCCCCCGCGCCTATCAACATACTACAACTTGATCAATACCAAACTATCTTTTACACTGATGGATCAGCATAATCAGCTGTGGGTGCTAAAGATCAGTATTCAGCCTCCTGCACAGCTGTTAGCGGTGCGATGAGGGATAATGTATTTCACCCTCACAATACCTACACGCAATGCAGAACTTAAGGCTGTAATCTTGGCACTGGAACATACGGATCCAGCACTCCCTACACTAATTGTGTGTGATTCGTATTAGTGTCCAGTCCAATAATGATTATCTCAATCATTGGCGCTTGAATGGTTTCAGAGATTCCAAGGGGAACACCATTAAACACAGAATGTTGTGGGGGATGGTAGCTGATCTTAAGGATGCTCATGTAGTTCATACATTGGGCCGCCAACGTGCAGGAGTACACATTGTAGGGAAGGGTCTGGCTGATGAAGCTGCCAAATCCGCAGTAGCTACGGCTTCTGTTGCTGCAGTGACTCGTTCTCATATGAGGTTGGATAACGAGACACTGGCTGCTGTGAAAGATTCGACTGACAGCCAACCTTTGCCAAAATCATACTCTGCAGAAAACGCATATCGTGTTAGTGCTTAGAATGCTGCATTTGCAACCGTTTCAAGGGTAGGAAATCGTGTGATCCCCAACCAAGATCAGAGACCATATCTTACCAAAGCAGCACATGAGGGTGCCTCGTCTGCTCATGCAGGGGTGGCAGCCACCATTTATCTTCTACAGATATGCTTTTGGTGGCCAGGTCTATACAAACAGACCAAGCAATGTGTTGTTTGTTGTGACATTTGCCAACAAAATAAAGGTTCCAAATTAAACGCCCAATGCAGTCATCCCTCCTAGAGTCAAACAGACCACTACAACATGTGTACCTGGACCACTGTGGTCCCTTACAGCCTGATGGTACATACAAATACATCTTAGTTGCTATTGATTCCTGATCTAGATTCCTGTGGGTATAACCACAATGGTCGGCTAACACTGAACTGTTATAAAAGATTTGGAGGTCTTTATCGGTTGCAGCATTCCACTCAGACCAGGACCCTGCATTTGCCTTTAGGGCGTTTAGTGACATCATGAGGACGATGGGTGTTAAACTCCATTATTCTTCCTCATGCCATCCCAAGGGTAATTCAGTTGTGGAGAGGAGGAATCGAGACTTGAAGCAATCCTTAACAATAGGAGTATTAGGTTCAGGTCAGGTTATAGTTGGCTTCATAACTTATATGGGGGCCAAAGAGCATTAAATAATCTGCCCAGAAGGTCCTTGGGCGGTCACATCACTTGTGAGGTGTTGGGATACCTTTGTAGAGGCAGACACACCGTTTGACATGAATGAACGTGTTGCTATTTTACAGAAGCTACAGCAATTCAGTGATGACAATTCTTCCACCTGCATCACCACCTTGGTAATAAGACATTTGCCAACAACATCTATTGGCTGGATTCCTAAAGTTGGGGATTTGGCACGCAAAAAGATTGCTGTGAAGAAGGAATTTGGCTCATCCTACAGAGCACTGGTTCCAGTCCTGGGAATATATGGTACTAGAAAGATCATGCTACAACTGCTACCTTGTTCTAAAGAAAACAGATTTGTCTCCATTGGCAACGTCAAATTGCATCATGTGGCAGATCCTGCACAGTAGGCCACGAGTTCGCTTGGGTAGTACCCACTCCCCTCTCACTATCCAACAGGTCATACCTCAACATGCAGTAAACAATGTTTCTGCAAGCAGCAATAGGTATAACAATGAAACAATTGCCTCCTTGAGCATGGGGAGAGTGGAGAATTAGATTTTGCTGATTCCAGTCACCACTTCCCCAACAAGTCAAGTCTGAGATGTGGAACTCTACAACTCTAGTTCCAGGAAGACAGATGGCACTGTCTACTATGAACCTCCACATCAAATGGATTCATCCACCAACTCTGCACTGGCTCCTGTATTTGCACGGACTGCTTCTGTTTACTTTGTCAACACTGATGACTTTTCTTTTGATTCTTCTGATTCTACAACAGAAACTGTATCAAAGACATGTAAGCTGAACATATGGCTTAAAAATAACTATTTAGTTTAGCCATGGTATTGTCTCTGGATACTGTTGACATTGCTTGCCTTTTTGCTTTGGATTGGTTTTGTCATTGTTTTCTTTCTCTTGATAAATGGGCATTACCTTCCTGAATGCCTGCCATTGAGCCGGCGGATGAAGTTTTAACACCTTATTTATGTTCTGTTAAAGTTCGGAGAGGCTTGTCCCTTGTGAACATTTCAGCAGTTCCTATTCCTGATGGGATTGTTTGGGATAAAGTGCCCTTTGACATATGCGGCCCTAGTGAGGTCATTAAAATTCAATATGAGTTTAAAATATCAATGACTGATGTTATTACACTTGGTGTTGTCGCAGATGACTGGGATTCTATTCTTACAGAGCTAGACTACTACACTGTTTTTGAAAGTGAAGATGTGTACAGGAACACAGCGAATTATGGGGAAATGTTCTGTTACAATCATTGGGGACATTACTTTCTGAACCGAGCCAGTAGACCCAGAGCAGTTTTCAATTATAAGCAGTGGGATGTCTGACTTCATGTGTAGAAAAGTTAGCATATTTTACTGGACATGGCACTAAAAAAACCTGAGACATATTATTTCAAGTTACCACTTTCCAGAATGAGGAAAATATTGATACAAAATTGATTTACTCAGACTCCTTAGTTTCCTGGCTTGCTGTTGAAGGCTACGAGTTTTGGAAGAACAATAATGATGTGAAAAGTGTATGGGGAACAAGAGAGTGGCCGATACATAGTAGGGAAGCTTTGTTTAGAGCATGCTTTATTCCTTTACAAATGATATTTTTAAATGAAACAGTTCAACAAACATCATGCTTGGGGTTAGCAAAGATAAAAGAAATGAACGCACCCATCATCCCTGCATCATCTAAGTTTCACAATTGGTAAACACTTTTAAATGTTACTGAAGATCAACTACTAGACTGGGTTCAGAATGGTACCTTCAATTCCTTACTCTCAAGTCCCTTCGGGTGGTTATTGTGGCTGAAGGACACAAACAGTTGTCAGGCACGTTTTGTTAATTCCTCAGGAGGCTTCAAAGCAAGCAGGCCAGGCCCTTGTTATGTCTCAGGGGACACAATGGTATTGTTACTACATACTTTGTGGGTAAACTGTGCCAACAGTGGTCATGTTCCTCCACCTTAGCAGCTGAGAAGCAACATCTTAATCTCCTTTCTGAGGAAATAGATTTACAAGATTTCTGGTTAGGACCTAGGAAGTTATGTTCAAAACGCTTCCTATATGCAATATATAATGAGATTTGAAAAATATGGAAAAAAGCTTTAGCTGTTGTCGATATTGGCATGAACACTTTGTCAAACAGAATATATACCTTAAAAAATATTGTGCCTTCTGTGATTGACATCATACCGATGGCATGTTTTTTCTTTAACATGGGCAGAGTCAACTGCGCTATATCAGGCAATTATGTTGGACATTGTAAGTTCTGAAAAATGGCCACTTACCTTGGAAATACATTATTAGTAGTGACTTGTTTGATGCTTTTAATCTATCCGGACAGCAGCAGACAATGTCTCAGAAAAAACCTAGCTACACCATGCTTAACATTGAAAAGTTAGAAAAGTTGCCTTTTACTGTGGCAGAAATCCCCTCAGCAGTATGGTTGATACATGAGGTTATAAATTGACTGATTTCCACCTTTCATTTCACTAACTGAAACTGTTTGAAATATTTTGCTATAGGTAGATATGAGTGTCTAGGAGACAGTCACATACACAAAATATGGGAGTTGCCTTTCGATTACAAATGTCTGAACGGCGAAACAGAGGACTTTCTTAGCAGAAGCAAATGTGAGACTACTGTTAGTCATTCTATGATTAGTAAGCAGGTGTCCCTGCACGGCCTTTGCATTGCGGAGGTCGCCAACTTGGAATGCCATCTGGAGTGTACTCCTATCTCTTTGATTTATCCAGTATTTCAGATACTTTCAAATGGAAGTTATTTGATGTGAACGAAGAAAGCTGCTGGGGCATGAAGCCTGGAATTCCTTATGTGATTTTGGTTTCTCAAATTGTAACTCGTTCAGTTAATGTTTTATTCCCCTTCACACAAGGGATAAGAGTAGCAGAATTGTGGCCTTACATTGCTACTTCAAATGTAAATTTTTACAAGCTGAGCAGACTAAAGGTGCTATTGTTCCAAAAACAAGTAACTTTGACATCAGTAAGACAGATGTATGATCACCAGAAAGCGAGGTAATCCGCTGAAATACAGGCCCTTATAATGAGTCTGGTGTTCCTGGGACCGACAGACTCGCTGTGCCGAAGCTGCGGTCTGGCCTCCACATTATGACCGTGGCGGAGCCGCCGCGGTCCGACCGCTGGCAGCGCCATTTTGCTGCTGGTCGACAGCATGGTGGTCCCGGCAGTCTTAATCCACCAGGGCAGCACTGCCCTGGGGATTACGAGTCCCCTCTCCACCGGCTTTTGCATGGCGGTTCCACTGCCAGGCAAAGGCTGGCGGAGACGGGGTGTCGGGCCCACCATGGACAGCCCCGTAAAACTTTTCACTGCCTGAATGACAGGCCGTGAAAAGCCCGACGGGTTCTGTTGCACCCGCCGCACCGCAACATTGCCGCCGGCTCGATTACAAGCCAACGTCAATGTTGTGGCCTGTTTTCCGCTGAGCCAGCAGGAAACCTGTAATAGGGCCAGCGGGCAGAAAACCGGAGTGGCGGTTTTGCGGCCCAAAGAGTTTGGCAGGTGGCCTCTGCCGCCTGCTAAACTCATAATGAGGACCCCAGTCTCTAATTAATACCAATTTCTCCAAGCATTTTGGAGACTTGGTCAGCAGAATTTTCAACGCCTCTAGCACGGAAGGGATTGTGCATTTTGTTTAAGGCTGTCGGTTCTGGGTTTGTCAGTACCACCTTCAGCCACACACTTGCTCTTTTCAAGCATCTTTGGTGGATTCCCCATTACTTTGGGATGATTGGCAGGATTTTGCTGCCATTATTTGCTATGCAATGGCTGCCCTATTTCAGCAAAGCAGAGTGTTGGAAGTACCATCAACCCGGCTGTGTCATGATCGTATGATGCAGTACTTCGGAGCGTCCCTTTCGGAAGAGTTGGAGCATAATTGGTCATTGGCATTCAGACCAATCCTAGCCTGTGTACAGCCAGTTTGCCACTGCATTTAGTGTACCTCTGAATGTGTACCAATAGTGTGCCTTTCCATGCAGCCTGTGCCTCCTGTGAACACGGAGCTGTTAATGTTCTCAATGAGAGTTCATTCACGGATATACCCCTTGAGACTGAGGCTGATTCGCAAGGCAACTTATGAGCCTCTGCTTGTGGATTTCCGGGCTCCAATGACTTCTGGCACGATGCATGTTGCTACCTCCACAGGTCATTCTGCATTTTAGGATCCTGTGCACTGCTGCTCCGTGGATCTCTCTCCTAATCCTTTGGTTTACCTGTCACCTGCCGAAGTGGAATCCTTTTTGGTCTCAATCTCCTTTGATGACATCAGAGACCTCTTGCAAGACCATAATTATTGTTAATTTGATCATTGGCTTTTTTATGAAAAAAAATGTATACAAAGTGTGACACCAATTTGTCTTTCAATTTTGCCTGTCTACCAGCCTGTTTTGCTTGTAACTGTTGACATTTCATCTCTTATGTATGATTTTAAACTTGCTTTTAGAATTTTAGTTTAGAGCATTTTTAGTCTTTGGATTTCGCACACTTGTTTCGTCGATGGGAGATGGTGTTGTGGATCCATTTATAGTTTGCTACAGTAGAGGAGTTTAGCTTAGCCTTGCAGGCCTGTGCCCCTTTTCCTGAGATAAACATGCTCTCTTTTATTATTTATCTTTTATTCATTTTAACAATACTTGCAGTTCCTGCATTTTATAAGAAATGTTTTTATGTTATAATCAGTTGCCATGCCGCGAAAGAGTCATTATCAGTAATGTTTGTATTGAATTGTCATCATGATGTCCCTCTACTTCACAGAAGACGAACATGTCAGGCATTTTTCTTATGGTATTGACGATCCAAGTTTGCACACACAATCTAACGCGTAGGTACATTCCTATGTCAGGATGTCTGCATGAACAATAACATGGGCCTTATATAAACACTCTGTGAGACCAAGGTCACTAGAGGGGGTTCCCCCCAGAAACTTCCATCTACACTGTGCGTCGTTATGCAGAAGACCTCAGCCTTTGCATCTCTACATCACTTGATTTGGGCACTGGAGGCCAAACTTGCTCCAAGGTAAAAGGGATTGCGACGCTTCTCATGGGCATGGTTTGGGCAGATTAGGTTTATCATACCTTGCTCTCTTTGGGGTAGATAATGCACTTTCAGGGAGGAGTTTGTGTATTCATGTTTATTAAAAAATGATTATTCATATTCACATCCCTAACTTTCACAATCCTGATTTTGGGGGTCATTACGATGTAATGGGGAAACCCTCTGTGATCGGCGCTGACGGTCAACAGAATACCGCCAGCGTGCAGAACCCCACCCCCGCCAGCCACATAATATACATCCACCTGGGCCGGCTGGTGGAAACAGTGTTTCTGCCAGCCGGCCCAACTGGAAGCAGGGCCTGAACATTGACCCATTGAAGAAAGGCTTTGTGTCTAACATAAGCGAAACTGTGAGACTTGCAATTTTAGCATTTCCGCAGGGGTGTGGAAGTCAGACACATTATAAAGAGATGGAAGCCAACTGATGCACGCTTCTCATCCAAACTCTATGGCCAGAATGATAGCATGTCGCATGCCAAGGTGGCTTCTCCAAAGGACTTTGCTTTGCTCCCAATTGCTTTTGGCTCTAGATTAACTGCATGGGACGCTGTTATACTGCTGGCGAATGAGGATTGAGCAGACTACATTACCCAGCGGGCTGTGATGCTGAGAGGAGTGCCACAGCTGTCTTCACTTTTGTATCTCTATATAGCGCCTCTGGGTGCTCCTCTGCGAGGGACTTTGTTATACTGCTGGTCACTGATGATTGAGCAGACTGCATCACCCAGTGGGTTGTGACGTGAAGATGAGTCCCACAGCTGTCTTCACTTGTGTAGCGCATCTGGGTGTCCTGCTTTGTGGGAGGTGCCCTGGCAAAGCCCGGGACAAGGGTGGGCCCGTCCACACCCATCAAAGCCAAGAAGAGGCTAAGCTGGGCCCCCTTCTTGGTCTGTCGGACTGAGGGTGAGGTGGAGAAGATATTTTCTGTCTGGATGGCCTATTCTCTTTTACTAGACTGACAGTAGTGTATGGCGGTGACATGTTTGGAAGGATGCCAATTGGATCTTTGGCTATGTTCGCCCGCAGTTGTTAATAGTGGTTGGTAGGAGACCTATCATATCTTCAAATTGCACTTTGCTGTTTACATCTCACCTGTTTGGCTGTTTTTCCTATTTATCTTGTAGTGATCCGACTCAAGGGGTTAACTTGTGGGTTAATTTGTGGGTCTGATATGGGGAAGATTAAGGATCCAATTAACCCAGTCACGACTATGGATGCTTTTTTAAGGGCCGTGGGCATTCTTGACAAAGAAATCAAACCAGCCACTCGTAGGCTTTCTTGTTCTCATTCTCCCGCCCTCTGAGTTGCTGGGTATATCTTCATTTGTACCCACTGATGTGGGTCTGGGACTGATTTCTTCCCCGCCTCCAAAAAGTTGCAGATGGGAGGGTTTTCCATCTGTATCCCCATCTGTGCCCCCAGACCTGGGTGACCCTCGCACTTCTGGCAGTTGGGTGAGAGCAGCTTCCACAGATGTTTCTGAGAGGGGTCCTAGAGCAGTTGGAAAGAGGAAGATACTAGAGCCTAGTGGAAATCCAAGCACACTAGGGCTAATTCAGGCCAGCCATTGAGGGCAGACATTCCAGAGGTTGTGGGGCAAGCTAACATGGAAACAGGGAGACTCCCTTCAGTCTATCATAGTTGCAGCTCTGGACGCTAAGTTGGAGCACTTGAGGGCAATTGAGAGATGGAACTCTCTATACACAATTACTCAACAAAGCACATGAGAGCCCTCACATCCACCTCTGCTCCTGCCTGTCCCTCTAATGCTACCATGCTGCATCCTATTCAGTCTGTTGCAGGGAGAAAAGATGGACAAACACCTTACCCCCTATATCTACAAGGGGGTGGTGTGGATGGTGGGGTTCCTGCATGGCTACAATGCCGTTGGCCGGATACTACACTTAGGGGTGGTATAGACACTTCTAGAAGCCAGATTAAAAGATCCACTTTGCCTAAACCTGTGCCCCTTAACCTACCCCCTGAGGAAATGCCCTATGTTGTCATATTGGCCAATGTCCCTCAGCTTTTGTCTGATACTTCGGAGAATTTCTACCTATTGAGGAATAAAGTTGTACATTGGAAGGGCATGAACATCGCATTGGAGGCTTGTGTTGGAGCCCACATTAACATGAGCCATCAGGTAAGCTGGAGAGAAAATCCGGGATGGTGATTGTGTGGTTATAAATTTTAATATAACCGTGGGAGGGATGATTTTAGAATGTTTTTGGGGCGTGTCTCTTAATGACCCTGTCTCTTCTATCCTGGCTCTCCCATTTTTTTTTTTTAAATAAATTACTGCCTGGCATTCCTGTACATGATCATTGGGAAATTCCGAGATGGCAGGCGCAGGAGAGGGCTATTTTGTCAGCGGTTTCACCAGAGTTGGCTCTTTCAAACAGGTTTGCCCCTTGACTCATTTGGACCCATGTGAATGACTGTTATTGGTTGCTGAACAGAACACTCAAGTGATCAGTGAGGCGTTGGTTTCTTGTCCGCAGCATATTGAGGGAAATAGGGGCTTTAAATGTTGGTTGCCCTCTTGTATCTGGTACATATTGAGAACATAGCCAACAGGGTACTAATTTAAACACATTGTTGAAAGAGCTCAACCTAGTTATCACAATTGATAAAATGTCCCTGACCAGAAGGGACATTACCCCACCTTCACAGAAAGAGCTTGCGAGTCGTTCATAGATTTTATTCTTCTCTCCGCACCTCTCCTGTCACATATTTCTGAGACTTGGATCCCAATGAGCCCTTTCAGTGATCACAATCCAGTATGTGTTTCTTTTTGTTGGTCTCCCCTAAATAAAAGCACCAGGGTTTCTGTTAAAGGGGTTACAAAGGCTTTAATCCAGTGGAGGAGACTAAAGTGGTCCCAGATAATACCTGAGGATTTTTATAAGTCCCTGTACCTTAGCTGTGAAAAGGAGTTTGATACCGGCATGTCCACCATAAGTACTCCTCATGACATTCAGAGGTCCTTTTCGGAGATTTCTAAAGCAGTGTCTAGTCTTCTGGAGGTGCCCATGTCCCAAAAGTGTGATAGGTTTCCTAGATGCTTCGCTTCAGGTTGTTCAAAGGCACTGGGGGAGCTTAAGCATGCTTTAAGTTATTAGCCCAGGGACCCTGCCCTGATCAGGTGTAGGTGATTTGTTTAAAAGGAAACAGGCAAGGTGCAAACGTGATTTAAGAGGCTTGTGCAGATTTAATCCAGGCAAGTACGTTGAACTGTAGCTCAAAATTCTGGAGCATCATTAATGCACCTTTATTTGTCCCGGAGTTGGCAGCATCTTTGGAGGCACACATCACTGAAGATTCATGGGCAGCTCATTTTGAGGGTATTTATAGTTCAGCTTTTTTGGAACCACGGAAGAGGGAATATGAGTTAACAGGGTCTGCCGTTCTGATTTTCTCTTGTGAGGAAGTAAAAAAGGGTATTATGGGCATATTCACTAGCAAGGCTCCAGGCCCCAATGGAATTCCACCTGATGTTTATGTAAATAATATGGGTGTCTGGGTGCCTATTTTGACAGCCCTTAATAATGCAGTGGTGTTGGCAGGCCATTATTGTGCCAATTTTAAAAAAGGGAAACAGATATAGCCCTTTTTGTTACAGGCCCATCTTCCTACTTGATTCAGTTATTAGGGTTGTAGGTTGCATCCTCCTGGAGAGACTCTCAGTGTGGGCTGGGGAAAACGATGTGTTATCAGATGCCCAGCATGGGTTTCGCTCAGGAAGGTCAACCGTAGATCAGTGTTTGAACTTGTATTTGACCTTAGGGAAATACACAGTTACCCGTCCTGGTTCCAGACAATTAGGTTTTATGGACATTTCATCTGTGTTTGATAGGGCGAACCGATCAAAATTGTAGCAGATGGTGTCTTTGGGAGTGGAGCAGGACATTGTTTTGTTCTTGAGAGGCCTTCATAGGGATTCCAATGATTCAGTTCACTTTTCCAAAGACTTACAGTGTTCATGTAGCTTTAGCATTAATGGAGAGGTGCAACAGGTTTGTGTTTTGGCCCCTTTTCTGTTCACCTTCTACATTAATAGGTTAGAGCAGGCCCTGGTTGATGTGAAAACAGATTGCCCACAAATGGGGTCCTGTAGTCTACCAGTTTTATTATATGCGGATGACGCATTCCTCATGGCAAAAACTGCCAGAGGTATGCGGTCCTTGTTGAACTCCATCGTTAAGTTCATGGAAGAGCTGGACTTATCGATTAACGAGAAGAAATCCTTTGTGAAGGTACTCAGCCCTGTTCCACCAAATCAACTAGGTTTAATATAGAGTCCTGTGCTCTTCCCCAGACCAGAGTATTATCCTACTTGGATCTGCTGTTTGACTTAGCATTCAGCTGGCATCCTCTAATTAATAGGAAAAAGTAGGATTTTTTATGTGAAAATGTTACAGTTTAATTCATGGTTTTGTTTCAAGATTGGGCAGTAGACCCATCAGGGCCCTCTTGCAGATTTATAGTGCAAAATGTTTCTCCAAAGTGATCTATGGGAGTGAAATTTGGGGATATGTCAAATAGTGGAAAACAAGTTTTTAAGAAGTTTCTGTACCTTCCACAAAGTACTCGCTCTTTCTCTGTGCATGAGGAATTAGAAGTAGGCTATACTTCAGATCCCCTGGCCTTTTGCCTGCTTGCACTTTGGTTGAATATTTGGTCAAGGCCTGGTATTAAACTATGCAATTAGATTCTGCAAGTGTGTGCGTTTCTCAACCATGCACTTTATATTCCCTAGCTCAAGTATATCACTGTCTCCTTTCAGAATCTAGGTGGGGTGACCTATTTAGCTCACCAATGAGATGTGTAAGATCGATTACATCTGGGTTAAATGACACTTTTTTAGACAAAGAATTATGGACAGAGAAGGGTCTGCACTAGCAAAGCCCTGTGGCCGACAACATATTGGGGGTCATTCTGACCCTGGCGGTAATTACCGCCATGGCGGAGGTCGGCGGTAGCACCGCCAACAGGCTGGCGGTGCACCGCTGGGCATTCTGACCGCGGCGGTTCAGCCGCGGCCAGAAACGGAAAGTCGGCGGTGTCCCGCCGACTTTCCGCTGCCCTTGAGAATCCTCCATGGCGGCGGAGCGCGCTCCGCCGCCATGGGGATTCTGACACCCCCTACCGCCATCCAGTTCCTGGCGGTTCTCCCGCCGGGAACAGGATGGCGGTAGGGGGTGCCGCGGGGCCCCTGGGGGCCCCTGCAGTGCCCATGCCAATGGCATGGGCACTGCAGGGGCCCCCGTAAGAGGGCCCCAAAAAGAATTTCAGTGTCTGCCTAGCAGACACTGAAATTTGCGACGGGTGCAACTGCACCCGTCGCACCTTCCCACACCGCCGGCTCAATTCTGAGCCGGCGTCCTCGTGGGAAGGGTGTTTCCCGCTGGGCTGGCGGGCGGACTTTCGGCGGTCGCCCGCCAGCCCAGTGGGAAAGCCAGAATGACCGCCGCAGTCTTTTGACCGCGGAGCGGTCTTTCGGCGGGAACCGCGTGGCGGGCGGCGACCGCCGTCCGCCGCGGTCAGAATGACCCCCATTATGTTGAAGACAGTGTCAACAACAGAATCGTATCTTCTTTTTGTTAAGAACAGGCATGATCGATTCCTGTTAACCAGGTTTCGATTCGATTTATTACCCTATTGGCTAGCTTATCCCCGGGGTAAGAACAACGGGTATAAATTTACATCCTGCGGCTGCGACACTAAGGGGGTTATTCTAACTTTGGAGGAGTGTTAATCCGTCCCAAAAGTGACGGAAAAGTGACGGATTTACCACCAGCCGTATTACGACTCCATTATATCCTATGGAACTCGCAATACGGCTGGTGGTATATCCGTCACTTTACCGTCACTTTTGGGACGGATTAACACTCCTCCAAAGTTAGAATAACCCCCTTAAGGTCTCTGCAGGATACCGGGCATTTTATCATGTTCTGTAATTTTTATGCGATGTCCTGAAAGGCCTATCTTGTCCCTATTTTGAAAAGAGCAAATTGTTTTCAAGTTAGGCCGGCTCTTATGTATTTACAAATGCTTTTGGCGGATATTATTTTTAGTCTACTTAGTTTCTTGAAAGTCGCTGTAAGGTTGAGGAAAAGTAGTGATTAAGGCTCAGAAGAGTTCTATGACACCTATTATCTGTCTTGATGTACTGTATAACTGTTCTTGCACGTTCAGACTTTAGGCTTGCTGATGTTTAATGTAACATTTTATCTGTATTTATTGTTGATTTTACTGGACATTTTGTTATATTGTACTTACTTCCATGGTTTATATTTTCTAAAACTGAATAAAGCTAATTTGAAGTTGTTAAGTCAATTCACATACCTTTTGTATCTCAAGCAAAACCAGAAAGCTTAAGGCCATTTGACGGAATTGAACTTACTTCAGGGCCAATAGTTTCAATAGATAACACTCACAGAGCATTAAGAGGTCATTAACTTTGACTTGACTGATGCTACAAAATTCAATTTTGGGATTGCCTTGGTTACATACACATAATCCTAGTGTACAGTTGGCAGACCATTCTCCTAAATTTGTATCTGATTTTTTGCCTGAAGAGTGGTTTAAAGAGAGAACAATTGATATTGCAAAAATGGATTTCCCTGAAGTTGCATCAGGAGTTTTAGGATGTTTGTTAATACCAAGGCAACCACTCTTACCCCGGACACGGACTGTGATTGCCACATTGACATAGAACTGGGATCCACCGTCCCTTGTTGCACACCTGTGGGGCTTACCATTGTATTCAGATGAGGCAAAGTAATGATTGTGAAAATGGTGTTTAGAACAAAATTTTGATTGTTTGAATATTTGGTAATGTCCTTTGCACTGTGTAATTCCCAGACAGCTTTTCAGTTCCTTATATTTTCGAGTTTGACGAAAGTTCATTGGCACATGTGCAGTTGCCTATAAAGAAGGCATCTTGATTTATTCTAATGTTTACAAGATAATCATCTTTATTCCAAACTAGAAAGAGGTGTTTTAATGTAACCACAGTAGAATTTTGGAGTTATGTATTCTCACCATCAGGAATAGCAGTGATTCTGAAAAAAAGTCATATTGGAAATCACCCGAAATTGTGAAGAACACTTTGCGATTTACAAACTTCTAGGGCTCCTTTTGGGCTTCTGGTGAAAGGCTTTGATATAGTTTTGGGCTTCTTTATAAGCGAGTTTGTTTAGTCTATCAGACCTGGCAATGCAGGAACAGCTGATAAGCAGTAGTAAATAGGCAGTGCAGAGAGACAGGTTATACTTGGATCACAGAGGGAGGGGCACTTACATAGGATAATTGTACACAGTGCTTTGTGGGACATGCAGGAGCTAAAGTGGATGAGACACACTAATGGGGCTCCTGTGGAACAGGAGAAGTGGAAGCAGGAGATAGATAAGCAAAGCAGTTTGGGAATTCATGAAGGAAGTCCCTAGTCACTGAGCTGCCAATGAAATAAACACACTTTTTCACACTATTCACCCAGCAGAATGAATGTTGCGTTTCAAGCATAGATGTTTATTGGTCCCATGTCCTGATTGGCCCTTTCAGTCACACTGACACTTTAGTAATTCGCCCAATGTATCTTGAGAATTGTAGTTCCCTTTTTAACACGCTAAGCAGTGTTTTAAGTTGGCTGAAGCCTGACTCTACTGAGCCCTGTGAAAGGAAGGAGGAGGTTTAGAACAGGCCTAGGAGTGCTAAAGGGACCGGAAGCATGGGCCAGTGCCTAGAGTAACACGTGGAGGAGGAACAACAAGACAAAGGGTAGCAGGACCAGGGTGAGGAAGATCAGCAGCGCCCAGACAGCAAGAGCCAGGAAGACCAAGGGGACTGAACCTGGGTGGCCACGAGGACCCGGACCAACATGACCAGGCTCAGAACGATCCAAACAAAAGGATCTAGGCCCAAGCACGCCAGAACCAGTGGGTGCAGTGGAAGAAGGACTATGAGGACAAGCATAGGGTCAGGAGGACCGAGATAATCGAAAGACACAAAAACAAGGACTATGAGGGCCAAGCCTGAAAGGACCATGACATGAGAAGCCAGATGGACAAAGGGGACCAGGAGGACCAGGAACATGGGCACCAAAAATTAGATGAACAGGATGAGGGAAATCAGAAGAACCAGGTCAAGGGGGCAAGAGTCAAGAGGAGTAGAAAGGAAAATGAAGGTCTAGAAGAGGCACTCCAAGAAGGACTAGTACAGCCAGGAGAGCCAGAAGGACTAGTATAGCCAGGAGAACCAGAATGAGACAACCAGACGGACAAATGCCTGAAAAAGGGAGACCAAGAGCATTAAGTTGATGGGTACAAAACCAGGAATAGACAAATGACTGAACAATAGCTGAAGGATCATAAGCAGATGCCCACGTGATTTGAACCAGAAGGACAAGAGTTAAGAGGACCAGTGGAAAGAGTACCAGTGGGGCCACATCCAAGGACACCAGGAGTATCAAAGCACAGAGGCATAGGAGGATCAATACCTGGGATACCAGGCCATGGAGGATGAGGAGGAAAAGGGGAGGGACAGGATGACAGTATCAGGTTGACCAAGCAGGGTGGCTAGGAACAGGATGACTGAAACAAAGAGGATCAGGACTAAGAGGCTGAGTTACTGCAAACCAGGATGACAAGAAGCAGAAGTATTTAGAAGAACAGGGCCAGGAGTATCATGACCAGATGGAGAATTCAGATCAGATGCAGGTGGGCTATGGTCATGCAGGTAGGCTAGGGCCATTAGGTCCAAGGGCCAGTGAGAATCAGAATTAGCAGAACCTATGAGGATAAGAGTAAGGGGTAACCTAGGAAACCAGAACCTAGAGTACTAAATGGAGCAGGAGGACCAGGTGCTGGGGTAGAAGGGCCAGGGTGAGAGGATCAGGAGAACTAAAACAACTAGAGCCAGGAAGACCACGAGTTCCAGCAGAACCAAGAAGACCCAGAACCCACCCAAGGGAGGACCAGTGGACACAGTACTAGGTTGACCAAGATGACAAGAGCTATGGCCAGGAAGATCAGGGTGACTCCATCTGGGAGGACAAGGGTGTCTGACCCTGAGCAGAAGGATCAAGGTGGGAAGCATCAGTAGGATCAGGCAAAGAGGATCAGGGTCAAGAGATCTTAGAAGGAGCAAAACAATTAAGGGCTGGGAAGGACCAGATTCAGTTAACCAGTCCCATGTTGATCAGGGCTAATATGTCCAGGTCTAGGAGGAGGATGAGGAAGACCCAAACAACCGATTAAAGGAGGACTTGGAACAGGACCAGGAAGAGGACCAAGACCAGACAGCAAAGAAGGGCCAAGAAGAGACGAAAGAAAGAATAATAGGAGGAAGAGACCTATGCAATTCTAGGACATATGTGCTAGTATATCCCTCTTTCAATGGTTTTTGTTCATGCTTTGTTCATGCTTCTCATTCTGACAACCCCTAGAAACACCCACCTTTTCAGCCCACTTATGGATCTAATGGTATGTATTTGATGAAAAATTAGAGCATGCAAAGTAAATAAAAAGCCAGGACTGTTACTCTCTGAGTCATAGTACTCGCAGTCTGATGCTGGCATAGTGGTGATGATGAAACAGGATTTGTACAGTGCACAGCTACTCCAAACAACAACCTCCTTTAAAAAATTGAGATTAACTGCGTATGGATCAAGAGGGAAATTGTTCCAGGCTGATGGCCACAAATAAGAAAAAGTGCACCCTCCTGCTCTGTTGGATCAAAGGTGCTGAACTGTGGCAGAGGGTCTAAAGGTGAATGGGTGAAAAGGATTGCGGTCTCAGAAAAATTGATAGACAGGGTTTGAGAAACTCACAGTCAGCAAACATGGTTAACACCTAACAATCAGTAAAGTGGAGCTCAGGATTATTATAAGGCTCTGACTAGTAGAAGGGGTTTCAGGGAGGCTACTAATAGATAGGCTCATATAGCTCACAGTAAGACTCTGCGTAACAAAAGTCTCTGCTAGCCAGCTATGTTAGCACTAAAAACCAATGTCAGCAGTGGTAACCTCAGCATGAGATGAGTGGTCTGTGGGGCCCGGCTTGAAGAGCAAACATGGCGGACACAAAATAGCAGAGCTCGTCACACCGTCAACTTATCCTGCTCAAAACAACTTCTTCATGAGGCATTGTGCACTAGCATAAGTGTGCATGGAACACTGACAAGCTGTGTTATCAGGCAATGATGACCGGCAACTGCCTTAGAGTCCCGAAGAGCAAAATGGCACGCTGAACTACAGGCCAGCTGGAAGTGTGCCTGGTCCCGCCTTACGCCCGGGCTGCTGGGTGAAGCCAGATAGCCATTGCCCGTGGTGACGGACGGTAAGCAGGTGCCACCTGCGGGGCTGCGGGAGCACAGGTGACTGGTGGAGGACCGACAAGGTGCTTACGGCATGACCAGTGCGGCCTCCCTGAAACAGGCTGCGAGCAACACCACAGGACCGCGTGGCTGAGAAGGTGGTCCCCACCTGGACAAGGGCCCCCCTTTTTGGTTCGCCGGGTGCGGTGGACTCTCTGGAAGGAGCGACAACGGGGGAGGCCTGGTGCTCCATCATGCACCCCTGGGGGGATTCCCGCACCCCCTACAGTAAGGGGGGTCAAGCTCTCTCTGCTTCGGGACGGACCTGCTTGAGGCCCTCTGCGACACGGGTGCCACCGCTGGATACGGAGCTGTATGCAAAGGACTGCACGATGCTGCTACAAACGGACCCTGAGGGCCGTGCTGACATTGTGAGGCGTGTATTTTATGAACTGGGCTTGTGTACCCCTGTGCCCAGCCCGTGCAACCCAGTTGGAGGTCTACTGTGATCCTTTGCCTTGCTGGAGGCGCAGGGGTGATTAGATGGTGGGCGAGCGCAGAGACGCGGTGCTGGCCCTGGTCATGCTAACACTGGACACAGCGCGCTAAGTGAAGCTATTTGATAAGCGCTGCACACCCTGCGGTGTGGCCTAGTCCGGCACCATCAGAGAGATGGTGCGTGACCTGGCAACGCGGAGATAGCGCCTGAGGTGACTGTGCTGGTGCGAAGTAGAGGTGGAGAACTGCACTACAGTGTGCAGGGTGAGCGCAAGGGACCGCGCTGTCAGGAGTGAGTATGGGTCCCACTGTTTGAAATCATACGCTACTGTACCCAGCCTATGATATACATGAGTGACATCAGTGTGCCCCGTGGACGTCCCAACAGGCAGTGACACTTATGTGGCAAGAAGACAGGAAGACTCTGGGCTGTGTCCCCTCTGCATTGACATCAGTCGTGACAAACCAGCAGCATTCCATACCCTGTTGCATGCTACCTGAACTGTTGTGCACCATAGCACATACTTGTTAGCAGTGTTGAAGTCTATCCTACAGATGCATTGCTGTGCGAACCTGCTCACGCTTTGACTAGAAGACTACTGAGTCATTGGTCACTCTGTATTGTTCCAGAACCCTAAGAAATGATGCAACACCAGCCATGGGCCACCAACGTACCATGGGGCAACCTCCCAATCCCGATCATCTACGCTGCAATCAATTACTGCTGTAATTGATGTGGCACATCTCAATACATTAGAGGACAAAATAGATGCTGTATTATTGGCAATAGATAACACGTGGACCTCGCTGGAGTCCAAAATAGACACAGTCTCCTTGGATTTAAACCTTCTTCATGTAGATCACAGGAAGATAGCGGACAGGGTAACACCAACGGAGCAAACTATTGCAACACTGCCACCTAGAGAGAACAGCCTGAAGCCTCTCTACAAGAATTGGTGGAAAGAGTGCGCATATTGGAACAGCGTGCAGAAGAGGCAGAGGGCAGGCGCCGCAGAAATAATGTTTGGCTGGTGGGACTACCGGAGGGTACTGAGGGACAGGTCCCAGTGCAGTATCTCCAGGACTGGTTGCACACCATTCTCCTCCCCAGGCACGGTCTCCAAATTCTACTCCATTGAACTGGCACATAGGATCCCCACCCAGCAGCCCCCACTGGGCGCCAACCCACGACCGATGGTGATACGCTTTCTTCATTACCGTGACAGAGACATAATGGCTCACTTGCTGCCATACAGGTGGACAATGCCAAAGTGATGTCCTTTCCAGACTATACCATTGCTGTACAGAAACAACGCAATACCTTTCTGCCAGTGAAGCAACGACTGTGAGAGTTGGGACTTTGTTACTCTCTCCTCCTTCCAGCTAAACTCTGTGTAGTGGCTAATAACAACACGCACTTCTTCACCACCCCGAAGAAGCCTGGACCTGGCTTGAAGGCTTTGATGTCTGTACCAGCCGCCCCATACAGGTGGAGAAAATAGGAGAAGGGAGGTCTTGACGCAACCGCCAGGGACAGGGAGGGCTGAGGTCATGAACAGGAAGAGGCCTCTCTGCAGACCCAGACTTGGAATAGAGAATCCAGAAGCAGCGTGACGCCTTACAGCAAGCGGCCACGCTCTCAGACTCGAGATGGTGCTTCAGTCCGGGTGCCCTGGACTCCTTCTCCTCAGATAGGGAGAGCTCCATTGCTACATGGCCCTCTGTGCAAAGCTCACACATCGCAATGCTCATATCGCCCTGTTACAGGAGTCCCACCTGACAAGGTCAGAGGCAGACCCACTTAGAAGAAGATGGCGCGGCCAGATATATTCCACAAATGACTCCTCATATGCACAGGAGTGTTAATATGGGTCCGACCCGGGGTCTTATTCAAGCATGTTGTAGATGCTGATGGCCGATATGTGTTCATTGGAGGAAGATTAGGAGGTCGCCACATTCTTATTTGCAAATATATGCCCCCAGTGTAGACCAGACGCCCTTTCTGCACAAATTCAGAGGAATATTGGCACAGTGGAGCGATGTTCCTTGGTTAATTCGAGGGGATTTTAAATGTGTACTGGATGCACATCTAGACAGAGCCTTTCCACCTCTGACGCACACTACTGAAACTTTGAACACTCACTCTTTGGCGACCTGGCTACTCCACTGGCGACTGACAAACATCTGGCGCCATTATAAAGCTACCACCAGAGTATACTCATTTTATTCGGCCCCTCATGATCTGCATGTCCGTCTAGATAGGCTATTTTGTACGGCCAAACTGACCGCAGTAATAGTGCAGACGGACTATCTGGGGCGCACTCATTCCGACCACAACCCCCAGTACCTCCAACTTGACTGGGGGGTGATTTCCCAACCTCCTGTTTCCACATGGCGACTACAGCCTGCGGCACTGGAGGACTGAGCATTCCGCGGACTGACTGAACAACAGATCACTAACTATTTTGAACTTAACGGAGGTACAGCCTTGTTCCGTTCAGTGGAATGGGATGCACTTAAAGTTGAATTGTGAGGTCATTACCTGGGGCTCCGCTGGGGCATGCGCAAACAGCTGGATAAAGAGGTGTCTGATGTGGAACAGCAGCTATTACACCATGAATCAGAAGTAGCACGGAATCCCAATACTATACCACAGTTCCAGGCCAAGCAAAAAACTCACTCAGAACTTCTTGAACGGTTGAGATGCTTAAATTATGTGGCACACTCAGCTAACACACATGCAAAGTCGGATAGAGCGGGGTCCCTACTTGCCTGGTTAATACGCCAAGTGAATTCCCCAAACCTGATTATGTCCGGGCACTCTGTTACATGCACAGGATGCAATTCATGAGGCATTTCACATACATTACATGTCATTATATAATTCTGCCTCGCACCCTGTGTCAGGTGATACTGACCTTGCTGATTTGCCTCTACCTCAAATCACAGCCGATCAATTTTCGAAACTAAAGGGCCCTATAAGGCGCCCTGAAATACAAGATGCCATCCACTTACTTGCAAATGGCGAAATGCCTGGCCCTGATAGACTGACGGCTGAATTTTATAAAGCATACTCTACTCAGCTTGCACTCCACTTGCTTACTTTATGTGAGGAAGCCCTAAACCTAGCGCGTTTACCCTCTACCCTTCTGGAGGCCACGTTGGTTTCCCTGCTAAAGCTACAAAAAGACCCTACTAATCTACACTTCTATAGACCGTTAGCGCTCTTAAACACGGACTATAAGATATTGGCCAAAATTGTTGCAATGCGTTGTAGGAAGGTAGCCTCTTTCTAGCCTTGTTACCCCCACTGTTGGCCTGTTTGTGAGTATATGTCATGGTGTTTTTACTGCCTCACTGGGATCCTGCTAGCCAGGGCCCAAGTGCTCATAATGGAAACCCTATATTGTCAGTGTGATCGATATGTGTCACTGGGATCCTGCCAGCCAGGACCCCAGTGCTCATAAGTTTGTAGCCTATATGTGTTCCCCTTTGTGGTGCCTAACTGTATCACTGAGGCTCTACTAACCAGAACCTCAGTATTTATGCTCTCTCTGCTTTTAAAATTGTCACTGCAGGCTAGTGACTAATTTTACCAATTCTGATTGGCACACTGGAACACCCTTATAATTCCCTAGTATATGGTACCTAGGTACCCAGGGTATTGGGGTTCCAGGAGATCCCTATGGGCTGCAGCATTTTTTTTGCCACCCATAGGGAGCTCAGACAATTCTTACACAGGACTGCCACTGCAGCCTGAGTGAAATAACGTCCACGTTATTTCACAGCCATTTTACACTGCACTTAAGTAACTTATAAGTCACCTATATGTCTAACCCTCACTTAGTGAAGGTTAGGTGCAAAGTTACTTAGTGTGAGGGCACCCTGGCACTAGCCAAGGTGCCCCCACATTGTTCAGGGCAATTTCCCCAGACTTTGTGAGTGCGGGGACACCATTACACACGTGCACTGCCTATAGGTCAATACCTATATGTAGCGTCACCATGGTAACTCCGAACATGGCCATGTAACATGTCTAGAATCATGGAATTGTCACCCAATACCATTATGGCATTGTGGGGACAATTCCATGCATCCCCGTGTCTCCAGCATAGATCCCGGGTACTGCCAAACTAACTTTCCGGGGTTTTCTCTGCAGCTACCGCTGTTGCCAACCCTCAGATAGGTTTCTGCCCCCCCCGGGGCCTGGGCAGCCCAGTCCCAGGAAGGCAGAACAAAGGATTTCCTCTGAGAGAGGGTGTTACACCCTCTCCGTTTGGAAATAGGTGTGAAGGGCCTGGGAGGAGTAGCCTCTCCTGGCCTCTGGAAATGCTTTGAAGGGCACAGATGGTGCCCTCCTTGCATAAGCGAGTCTACACCGGTTCAGGGATCCCCCCAGCCCTGCTCTGGCGCGAAACTGGACAAAGGAAAGGGGAGTGACCACTCCCCTGGCCAGCACCTCCCAGGGGAGGTGCCCATAGCTCCTCCAGTGTGTCCCAGACCTCTGCTATCTTGGATGCAGAGGTGTAAGAGCACAATGGACAGCTCTGAGTGGCCAGTGCCAGCAGGTGACGTCAGAGACCCCTCCTGATAGGTGCTTACCTTTCTCTGTAGCCAATCCTCCTCTGAGGGCTACTTAGGGTCTCTCCTGTGGGTATCTCACCAGATAATGAATGCAAGAGCTCACCAGAGTTCCTCTGCACTTCCCTCTTCAAATTCTGCTAAGGATCGACCGCTGACTGCTCCAGGACACCTGCAAGACCTCAACAAAGTAGCGAGAAGACAACCAGCAACATTGTAGCGCCTCATCCTGCCAGCTTTCTCGACTGTTTCCTGGTAGGGCATGCTCTGACGGCTGTCTGCCTTCACCCTGCACTGGAAGCCAAGAAGAAATCTCCCGTGGGTCGACGGAATCTTCACCCTGCCAACACAGGCACCAAACTTCTGCATCACTGGTCCTCTGGGTCCCCTCTCATCCTGATGAGCGTGGTCCCTGGAACACAGGAGCTGGATCCAAGTGTCCCCGACAGTCCAGTGGCCCTTCTGTCCAAATTTGGTGGAGGTAAGTCCTTGCATCCCCATGCCAGACAGTAATCCTGTGTAATGCATGAACTGCAGCTGCTAGGGCTTCTGTGCACTCTTGCAAGACTTCCTTCATTCACAGCCTAGCTCAGGTCCCCAGCACTCCGTCCTGCATTGCCTAACTCGCTGAGTTGGATTCCAACTTCGTGGGACTCCCTTTTGTTGTGCTGAGTCGACCGCCGTGCTCAGATCTTCTGAACGCCTGTTCAGGTGCTTCTGCGGGTGCTGCCTGCTTCTGCGTGTGTCTCTCTGTGTTGCTGAGCATCCCCTCTGTCTCCTCCTCCAAGGGGTGACCTCCTGGTCTTTCCTGGGCTCTGGCAGCACCCAAAACCTTCAACCACGACTCTTGCAGCTAGCAAGGATTGTTTGTGGTCTTTCTGCATGGAAACAACTCTGCATCCTCCAGCACACCATCGGACATCTTCTGACCAAAGGTGAAGTTCCTGGTACCTTCCGTTGTTGCAGAATCTTCAGCTTCTTCCACCCTAAGGCAGTCCTTTTGCACCTTCATCCGGGGTTTAGGCGGCGCCTGCCCCCCCGGACACTTGCATGACTCTTGGACTGGTTCCCCTTTCTTTACAGGTCCTCAGGTCCATGATTCCGTCTTCAGTGCTTTGCAGTCAGTAGTTGTTCTTGCAGAATCCCCTATCTCGACTTTACTGTCTTTCTGGGGTAGCAGGGTAACTTTACTCCTACTTTTCAGGCAGGGTCTTGGGGTGGGGTATCTTGGACACCCTTAGTGTTTTCTTACACTCCCAGTGACCCTCTACACACTACACTAGGCCTGGGGTCCATTCGTGGTTCGCATTCCACTTTTGGAGTATATGGTTTGTGTTGCCCCTAGGTCTGCTTTTCCCTATTGCATTCTATTGTGTTCTACAGTGTTTGCACTACTTTTCTAACTGTTTACTTACCTGATTTGGTTTGTGTGTCTATATTTTGTGTATTTTACTTACCTCCTAAGGGAGTATATCCTCTGAGATACTTTTGGCATATTGTCACTAAAATAAAGTACCTTTATTTTTAGTAACTCTGAGTATTGTGTTTTCTTATGATATAGTGCTAAGTGATATAAGTGGTATAGTAGGAGCTTTGCATGTCTCCTAGTTCAGCCTAAGCTGCTCTGCTATAGCTACCTCTATCAGCCTAAGCTGCTAGAACACCTCTAATCTACTAATAAGGGATAACTGGACCTGGCACAAGTTGTACGTACCAAAAGGTACCCACAATAAGCCAGGCCAGCCTCCTACATTGGTGGTGCAGCGGTGGGATAAGTACTTGTAACTACTTTACCACTTTGTCATTGGTACTTTTCATGAGAAAAACATATATCAAATACTTTAAGATACACACATTGAACTAAACAGTTTAACTTTCCTTCTCTAAAACTTTTAACAAAGTTTCTGAAAAGTTCTGAAAACTTTTTAAAGTTTTCAAAAGTTTGAAAAAGCTTTTTTTCTCTGTTCTTTCAAAAGTTCCAAAAACATTTTCTCTCTCTGTCCTAAACCTTTTCTATCATGTCTGCAGTAGAGCTTACTCCCACAGTTGTACAGGCAACATATGAGAGTTTAAACTTTAAAAGATTGAGGGGTCTCTGCATAGAAAGAGGTTTAAGCATTGGCAAGAATCCTACCAAAGACTTTCTCTTTAGCCTTCTCCTAGAAAATGACCAGAACCAGTCTGACCCATCCCAGGAACAGGAGGTAGAAGAGATGGGTACCCAGCCAGACTCAGAGGAGTCCCCTGAGGATGCTGGGGAGGGTTCCTCCAAAGACCTGCCAGCTAGCAGGCCACCTAGTGACACTGGTAGTGGGAGGGGGTCACACATTAGTAGGGCACCTTTCACTCCTAAGGGCCAGGTTACTAGAGTCCAGCCAGTTAGGGACAGGTCCCTCTTTGCCAATTCCCATATTTCTTCTGTGTCTCACAATTCCAAAGCCTGCCGCCCTGAGGATAACTTAATGGAAAGGGAACTCAGAAAGCTGAGGTTGGAAGAGGCCAGGCTGAAGCTTAAACAGCAGCAGCTGGCCTTAGACAGGGAATCTCTGGATGTGGAAAGGGAAAGGCAGATATTAGGGCTAGTTCCCCATGGTGGCAACAGCAGTGTTTTGGATAGCAATCCTGTTGGAGAGCAAGATTCCAGAAACCTGCATAATATAGTCCCCCCCTTACAAGGAGGGGGATGACATTAACAAGTGGTTTTCTGCACTTGAGAGGGCCTGTATGGTACAGTTGGTCCCTCAAAGGCAGTGGACTGCTATCTTGTGGATATCTTTCACTGGAAAGGGTAGGGATAGGCTCCTTACTGTCAGAGAAAGTGATGCTTATAACTACAAGGTTTTGAAGGATGCACTCTTGGATGGATTTGGCTTAACCACTGAACAATACAGGATTAAGTTCAGAGACACCAGAAAAGAGTCCTCTCAAGACTGGACAGACTTTGTAGACTGTTCAGTGAAGGCCTTGGAGGGTTGGTTACATGGCAGCAAGGTGACTGACTATGAAAGCCTGTATAATCTAATCCTGGGAGAGCATATTTTGAACAATTGTGTGTCTGATTTGTTGCACCAGTACTTGGTAGACTCAGATCTTGACCTCTCCCCAAGAATTGGGAAAGAAGGCAGACAAATGGGTCAGAACAAGAGTGAACAGAAAAGTTCATACAGGAGGTGACAAGGATGGCAAGAAGAAAGATGGTGAGAAATCTCAGGATAAGCATGGGGATAAAGGTAAAACTAAAGATCCCTCTTCAAATCCTAAACACTCTTCAGGGGTGGGGATAAATGATCTTCTTTCTCTTCTTCACAACCCACACACATTAAAAAGCCTTGGTGCTATGTGTGTAAAAATAAAGGCCATAGGCCAGGGGATAAGTCCTGCCCAGGTAAACCCCCTGAGCCTACCACCACTAATACATCAAACTGAAGTGCCCCTATCAGTAGTGGTAATAGTGGTGGGACTTCTGGCAACAGTCAAAATAAGGGTGTAGTTGGGTTCACTTTTGGGTCCATCATAGAAACTGGGGTAGTCAGTTCCAAGACAGTTTCTGTCATACCTGGTGGCATTGGCTTTGCCACACTGGCTGCTTGTCCCCTTACAATGGATAAGCACAGGCAGACAGTTTCAATAAATGGTGTTGAGGTTCAGGCCTACAGGGACACAGGTGCCAGTATCACTTTGGTGATTGAAAACCTAGTGTCTCCTGCACAACACATCATTGGACAACAGTACAAGATTATTGATGTCCATAACTCCACTAAGTTCCTGCCCTTAGCTATAATTCAGTTTATGCTGGGTATCACTGAGGAATTGCTTCCTCTCATTTCAGCTGAAATGAAAAAGCAAAGGACAGAAAAAGGCCTGAAAACTCAGGATCCTTCTCCAACAACAGGTGAAAAGGGCATCAAAGTATCCCCTACCCACCCTACCATTCAGGATACCGTTTCTGTGGTGGGAGAAACCTCTCCTGGGGTGGCACCTGTACCAGGGGAACCATCAGGTGGCACAGCTGTACTCCCTGAGGTGGAAGCACCTCTCTGTGGGATAACTAATATTGGTGAGAAAAAGTGCACCATTTTAGTTAACATGGAGCATCCCTCCAACCCTCCCAGAGAAAGTTTAGTGCAGCAACCCTGCACTGCCTCCCAACACTTCGGACAGCAGCCCGCCCTAGTGTGGAGCTCATAGGACAGCATCCCTGCCCTGCTCCAACTCAAGAGAAACAGCAACCCTGTTTTCTCTTAAAGCCATATGGACAACATTTGTGCCCAGCTATGGCTTTATTGAGACAACATCCCTGTCTGGCATTCTCATCACTTGATATAGGTCCAGTGGACAATTCCCACTGCTCTAAACTTAAACATACTAATAGTAACTCTGAGAATATAACGTCACAGTGTTGGCTAGCTAAAAAACTTCAAACAGGGTGGTTTACATCCCTACAGGGAAGTAACCATATAGTGGATGATAAAGGGAGTAACCAATCTATTGCAGAGATACTCTCCAATTATCACCACTTAGACAATAAAGACTCAACTGGCCAAGGTTAGCCTTATTGTCCTTCGTTTGTCGGGGGCGGGTTGTGTAGGAAGGTAGCCTTTTTCTAGCCTTGTTACCCCCACTTTTGGCCTGTTTGTGAGTATTTGTCAGAGTGTTCTTACTGTCTCACTGGGATCCTGCTACCCAGGACCCTAGTGCTCATAGTGGAAACCCTGTGTTGTCAGTGTGTTTGATATGTGTCACTGGGATCCTGCCAGCCATGACCCCAGTGCTCATAAGTTTGTGGCCTATATGTGTTCCCCTTTGTGGTGCCTAACTGTATCACTAAGGCTCTGCTAACCAGAACCTCAGTGTTAATGCTCTCTCTGCTTTTAAAATTGTCACTGCAGGCTAGTGACTAATTTTACCAATTCTGATTGGCACACTGGAACACCCTTATAATTCCCTAGTGTATGGTACCTAGGTACCCAGGGTATTGGGGTTCCAGGAGATCCCTATGGGCTGCAGCATTTCTTTTGCCACCCATAGGGAGCTCAGACAATTCTTACACAGGACTGCCACTGCAGCATGAGTGAAATAACGTCCACGTTATTTCACAGCCATTTTACACTGCACTTAAGTAACTTACAAATCACCTATATATATAACCCTCACTTAGTGAAGGTTAGGTGCAAAGTTACTTAGTGTGAGGGCACCTGGCACTAGCCAAGGTGCCCCCACATTGTTCAGGGCAATTTCCCCAGACTTTGTGAGTGCGGGGACACCATTACACGCGTGCACTACATATAGGTCAATACCTATATATAGCGTCACCATGGTAACTCCGAACATGGCCATGTAACATGTCTAGGATCATGGAATTGTCACCCCAATACCATTCTGGTATTGGGGTGACAATTCCATGCATCCCCGGGTCTCCAGCACAGATCCCGGGTACTGGCAAACTAACTTCCCGGGGTTTTCTCTGCAGCTACTGCTGCTGCCAACCCTCAGACAGGTTCCTGCCCCCCTGGGGCCCGGGCAGCCCAGTCCCAGGAAGGCAGAACAAAAGATTTCCTCTGAGAGAGGGTGTTACACCCTCTCCCTTTGGAAATAGGTGTGAAGGGCCTGGGAGGAGTAGCCTCTCCTGGCCTCTGGAAATGCTTTGAAGGGCACAGATTGTGCCCTCCTTGCATAAGCCAGTCTACACCGGTTCAGGGATCCCCCCAGCCCTGCTCTGGCACGAAACTGGACAAAGGAAAGGGGAGTGACCACTCCCCTGACCAGCACCTCCCAGGGGAGGTGCCCAGAGCTCCTCCAGTGTGTCCCAGATCTCTGCCATCTTGGATGCAGAGGTGTGAGGGCACAATGGACAGCTCTGAGTGGCCAGTGCCAGCAGGTGACGTCAGAGACCCCTCCTGATAGGTGCTTACCTTTCTCTGTAGCCAATCCTCCTCTGAGGGTTATTTAGGGTCTCTCCTGTGGGTATCTCACCAGATAACAAATGCAAGAGCTCACCAGAGTTCCTCTGCACTTCCCTCTTTGACTTCTACCAAGGATCGACCGCAGACTGCTCCAGGACACATGCAAAACCGCAACAAAGTAGCAAGAAGACTACCAGCAACATTGTAGCGTCTCATCCTGCCAGCTTTCTCAACTGTTTTCTGGTGGTGCATGCTTTGAGGGCTGTCTGCCTTCACCCTGCACTGGAAGCCAAGAAGAAATCTCCAGTGGGTCGACGGAATCTTCCCCCTGCCAATGCAGGCACCAAACTTCTGCAGCACCGGTCCTCTGGGTCCCTTCTCATCCTGACGAGCGTGGTCCCTGGAACACAGGAGCTGGATCCAAGTGTCCCTGACAGTCCAGTTGCCCTTCTGTCCAAATTTGGTGGAGGTAAGTCCTTGCCTCCCCACGCCAGACAGTAATCCTGTGCACTGTGTGAACTGCAGCTGCTAGGGCTTCTGTGCACTCTTGCAAGACTTCCTTCATGCACAGTCTAGCCCAGGTCCCCAGCACTCTGTCCTGCATTGCCCAACTCGCTGAGTTGGACTCCGACTTCGTGGGACTCCCTTTTGTAGTGCTGAGTCGACTGTCGTGCTCAGATCTTCCAAATGCCCGTTTGGGTGCTTCTGCACGTGCTGTCTGCTTCTGCGTGGGCTCTCTGAGTTGCTGAGCACCCCCCCTGTCTCCTCCTCCAAGGGGCGACCTCCTGGTCCTTCCTGGGCCCTGGCAGCACCCAAAACCTTCAATTGTGACTCATGCAGCTAGCAAGGTCTGTTTACAGTCTTTCTGCGTGGAAACAACTCTGCATCCTCCAGCGCACCGTGGGTCATCTTCTGACCAAAGGAGAAGTTCCTGGCACCTTCTGTTGTTGCAGAATCTTCAGCTTCTTCTACCCAGAGGCAGCCCTTTTTCACCTTCATCTGGGGTTTAGTGGGCTCCTGCCCCCCCGGGACACTTGCGTGACTCTTGGACTTGGTCCCCTTCCTTTACAGGTCCTCAGGTCCAGGAATCGGTCATCAGTGCTTTGCAGTCAGTAGTTGTTGTTGCAGAATCCCCTATCTTGACTTTACTGTCTTTCTGGGGTAGTAGGGTAACTTTACTCCTACTTTTCAGGGTCTTGGGGTGGGGTATCTTGGACACCCTTAGTGTTTTCTTACACTCCCAGTGACCCTCTACACACTACACTAGGCCTGGGGTCCATTCGTGGTTCGCATTCCACTTTTGGAGTATATGGTTTGTGTTGCCCCTAGGCCTGCTTTTACCTATTGCATTCTATTGTGTTCTACAGTGTTTGCACTACTTTTCTAACTGTTTACTTACCTGATTTGGTTGTGTGTGTATATTTTGTGTATATTACTTACCTCCTAAGGGAGTATATCCTCTGAAATACTTTTGGCATATTGTCACTAAAATAAAGTACCTTTATTTTAGTAGCTCTGAGTATTGTGTTTTCTTTATGATATAGTGCTAAGTGATTTAAGTGGTATAGTAGGAACTTTGCATGTCTCCTAGTTCAGCCTAAGCTGCTCTGGTATAGCTACCTCTATCAGCCTAAGCTGCTAGAACACCTCTAATCTACTAATAAGGGATAACTGGACCTGGCATAAGGTGTACGTACCACAAGGTACCCACTATAGGCCAGGCTAGCCTCCCACATGCGTCTGGCCCCGCTGGTGCCTGTACTGGTACATGAGGATCAGAAAAGTTTTGTACCCAGTCGCACAACATCCCTTAACACACACTGATTTTTCCTTATATTGCGATATACCCCCCGTCGCTGGCCACGAGCGGGTTGCCTCGTAATAGACCTAGAGAAGGCTTTTGACTCATTGGAATGGCCTTTTCTTTTTAAACTCCTTCCAAACTATGGATTAGGCCCTGAGGAAATTCGATTTTTAATACGATCGTATCGACCCGCCATTTTGTGGCCCGCCGCCATTTTATGTTGCCTTCACTCAGGCAGCACAGCGAACGAAGTCCATTCTGCCTTTTCTGCTTATTCTGCAACATGGTGTTCAAAACAGCCTTCTGCCTCTATCTTTACAAGGCTGGTATTAAGGTCTGACCGAGTACACTAATCCCTGTCTGGTTTTCTAATCCTTGTTTCAACTATCTGTAGGCTCACACTATTCTCCGCCGATCTTATCTTATCGTCTGGCCTTCGCTGTCCTTTGCTAGTATTCTCTCATTTCACAACTGTCCTCCAAACGCACACAAACTTATCGCACCACATGCAACTTCGTTGTGGATCGGTTAATGAATTAGTTCAAGGGAGGGGTGACAAACACAGCTGGAGGGGAGGCAACCTTAAGTCACTTGATACTTTGTTTTCCAATTCCTTCTATTGGTGCTGTCTTGTTTTTCCGACATTTCTATTGGCTCTGTTCTATCTTTACATTATTCTTACTGGCTCCTTTCTATGTGTTCTGGGAGTGTATGTAGTTAATAAATGGTTTTTATACGGTATATAAGATTGTGCGCCACAAAGTAAAGTGGCAGTCTCCTGAGAACATACCTTGTGTACTTCTTGGACAACTGTACTAGCTGCAGCTAATAAATCTGATCTTTTACGCCTGACAGAGTGTCCCGTGTCTCTGTTAGTTGAGGCAGGTGAATCCAAGGAGATTTCAGGCGTACCCTGCGCCGCCAGGCCCATAAGGTTCTGGTTCTTCAACTGGCACCCAATGTGGGGCGGCTTCAGCGGTACCGGTTCTGCCTGAAGGTCGTGAGGAACCCCGCAAGAAAATTCTGGAGGAATCGCGAGCCACGTCAAGCGACCCCTGTATGTCGAAGTGGTCCGAAGGTCTTTTTCAGCGCGGTTACTCCTTCCTGACGGCTACTGACGACTGCTGCCCTGACTGCCGCCCTGCCTTGGCCCTTTCTTTGATGATGTATGGTAAAGCGAGACGATAGACGGGCCTCTGTTGGTGTAAGAAGACATCCTTAGTTAAGTATTTGGTGGGTCGCGCCCACAAATTTTGGTCTTTGTTTTGTCCTTAGGTCCTTAGATTTGGCCATTGCAGTGGCCAAAGCCGAGGGGTAAGTGCATTTGTGCTGTGTAAACTGAAAGTTTTACCCCCTTGATGTTTGTGAACAGCCAGTAAAAATCGTGAGATGTCTGGTCTGACTAAGTTTGGAAAACTTTGTTGCTTTGGTTGTAATAGGGACTCCCAGCTTGAGGACTCCTGTCCGATTCCTTCGGTTGGAACTCCCACATATGAGCTCTATTCTAAACATGGTGTTGGTCCTATTGCCTTTAATAAGACATGGACCCGATATACAAAGAAAGATGGTGTTTTAAAATGGCCAGAAAATGGTAGTTTCGAAACTGATGTGCTAGATAATTTAGAAGCAACGTTATTTAAAAGAAAAGCCCGGCCGGCAATGTTTGACTCTTTTCGCCTTTGGCGTAAGGAAGCCAAACAGAGAGAAATTAAACAAGCGAAACGAGATAGGAAAACACAGCGAATGACTATTATACAGGCTGCTCAGCAATTCAAAGATGATGAAATAGATAATGCAATGGAAATTTCAGACAGACAGCATCGAATGGCAATAGATAAATGCTATCCGACGTTGCCTATCTCTTCCCTTGATAAGAGAAAAGATTTTGAGGAAGATTCCTTAATGTCCCACTTATTGAAATTGCCTCCGCCCTATGTACAAGGTGCTAATGCACCCCCGATGTTACAGCCTGTTCAGCCGCCAGTTGTGCTTCCGCCTGCTCCAGCTTTTCCACATTTGCCTCCTCAAGTATTGCCTATGCCAGCTTTGCCTTTAACTCCTTTGCCTTCTGCTCCTTTGGCAATTCCTAATGCTCCTTTAGTTAATTCACCTAATACCTTGTCCCCTATCCTTATGTCAAATTCTCCATCTATGCGTAAGCGATTTGCCGATACTGTCTCTGGTCTCTTATCACCTTTCTTTGAAGCTTTAAACGTGTCTCCAGCTTTTTCTCGAAGACAGTCTCGTAGTCAATTCCCAGACTCCGAAGAGCGAGAAAAATTGGACTCACTTGCTTGTAGATGGATCAAGAAGGGTCCCCAATATAGTACGTCTGATATTATGTCCACCTTTCTGCAATGGAATGCACCTACGCAGAGATATGTTTTTAAAGTTATGTGCGATACTCTCGCTAAAGAATGGGAGGATATGAATTTGGGTTCGGTCCCACAGGATCTGTTAGATGTTCAGGCTGACTTTGACAAAGGACTTATTGTGGGTCCTAAGGTTGAAAACGCTGTCAGAACACTTATTTCTTTCAGATCCCTATTGTTCTCACAGACTTTTCCTGATTCTGATCCTTCAGTTAGGACAGCACTGAAAAACTATCCCATGAGAGAGGTTTCTCCAATATGGAAGGAAGAAGTTGCAGCAGCAGGTGCTAATCCAGCTATTCCTGCGCATTTTCAGCGCATATGGATACATGTCCCCTGGAAAAGGTCTGAAGTTTTAGCACTTAAACAGTCACTACCAGATTCACGCAAAAATCCTGCTGGTTACTATAAAGAGTTGTCGCAAACAGTTGATGCATGTACTATGAATCTAGCAGATATTGACATGTTGATGGGAAATGTAGTTCCACAGACAATATGGGCTAAAATTCGTAGAGAGGATCACGCTCAAGAATTAGGCGGCGATTGGAACGCTATTATTGCCGCAGATAGAGGTCAAGTAGGTGGTGCAAAACCCGACGCTTTGATCTCAGAACTCCCTGGTAGGATTATTACATTAATGAAAACAATGATGCCTGCTTTGAGAGTTAATTGGGATAAGCTAGCAGCATGTAAACAAAAGAAAGATGAAAGTGTTTCCGATTTCTTTACCCGATTCGAGGAGACATTCATTGATCACAGTGGTCAAGATATGGCTACAGAAGGGGGACAGCGATTATTTGTGGATAAGTTCGTATATAACTTGCTTCCTGAACTATCACACAAGCTAAAAGACTCCGAGAGTTCATGGGCAGTTTCTTCTTCCGCCCAGATATTGGCTACTGCACAATATTATGAAAATAGAGACAAAGAAGAAAGGGAAAAACAAGAGAAAAAGACGAAAGAATTAAAAACTAAAGTTCTCTTGCAACAGGCTTATCCTCCTCGTTATGTTCAGCCTCAGTTTCAACAGCCTCCGCAGTTTCAGAGGTTGTATCAAAAGCCTGAACCATTCATTCCAAGACCTTTGCTAGGTCCCAATCAATGTGCTTATTGTAGGGAGGAAGGTCATTTTATGAACAGTTGTCCGGCATTGTTGCAGCGTAATGGAGCAACATCTGCTTCACGAGGTCGTGGTGGTCTTCAGTCAGCAAATAGAGGTAGAGGTCGAGGTGTGTTAACCCAAGAGCAGCGTTCTTTTGTTCCTCCAAATTCCGGAAATTACTTTGACCAGCAAAATGTTAGGTCTACACAGTATTACAGTGAGGATCAGTATATTGAAGGAGGGAATGAAAGTCTTCATTTTGAATAGGACAGCCATGGACAAAGTAAGGGGGTTACGTCAATTCCAGTGGATCAGAATGGACCTTATGTTAATGTCACTACAATGGGTGTTTCAGAGCCATTTCTTTTAGATACTGGTGCCATGAGAAGCTCTATCATTCATTCTAAACTCCCTGGCGCACCTTTGTCTGGCTTAACGTATGTATCTGTAGGATTTTCTGGCGCCCCTGTTCGCAATCCAGTTTCTTGCCCTTTGCCTGTTTCAATAGGCCCTTATGATTTAGAAGCTCCGCTTCTTCTGACGAATGGTTGTGGTGAAAATCTGTTGGGTTTAGATCTATTAAAAAGAATGCATGCTACGATATATTGTTCACCTTCTGGTGTATACCTCACTCTAGGACAGAAAATGACTAGTCCAATGTACTTATCAAAAGATCAATTCCCACCTGAATTGCTTTCTCTTCCCGAAACGCTTTGGGCTACGGGTCCGAATGACGTTGGTTGTCTTGAGATCCCACCTTATGTTGTTACTCTTAAGCCCAATGCTGAAATGCCACGTATTCCGCAATACAGAATCTCTACTGAAGGTGAGAAAGCACTTCTGGAAATTGTCCATGATTTGATTCAGAAGGGTGTGGTTGAGGAAACGAGAGGAAATACATGTAACAGTCCTGTTCTTCCGGTTCTTAAACGCACTGATCCTTCTCAGCCTCCTGTTTATCGTTTTGTAATTGATCTTCGGGAGGTAAACAAGATTGTCGTACCGCAGTTTCCTGTAGTCCCAGATATCACTGCTCTGTTGACGATGATACCTTCTACAGCGACTTGGTTTTCAGTTATTGATTTAAAGAATGCTTTCTTTAGTATTCCCATCGCCGAAGAGAGTAGAGATATTTTTGGTTTTTCCCTCGGAGGCCGAAGCTTCCGGTTTAAACGCGCACCTCAAGGTTATTGTGAAAGTCCCTCTGTTTACAGTCAAGCTCTAAAATGTCATCTTGATGCCTTTTCCTTACCGTCCGGTGCCGCTCTCATTCAGTACATGGATGACTTATTAGTTGCCGCTGATTCAGAGGAGATTTGCAAAAACGTGACCGTTGCACTGTTGCGTCATTTGTTTGATCTGAATCACAAGGTTTCTCCTTCTAAATTACAATATGTCTGTCGCGAGGTGACTTATTTGGGTCATCTCTTGTCAAAGGAGGGACGACGATTGACCCCCGAACGAATTCAGGCAATTGCACAAATGTCAGTGCCATCCACACAAAGAGAGGTACGTGCCTTTTTGGGCATTACTTCTTATTGTAGACAGTGGATTCCGAGTTTCTCTTTATTGGCTAAACCGCTGTTGGCGCTAACTTTAAAAGATACGCCTCAGCCTCTTCCGTGGACTGACGAGTGTCAGAAGAGTTTTACTGATTTGCGTATTGCTTTGTGTTCTGCTCCTGTATTTGGTACTCCTGATTACAGTAAGCCCTTTACGCTCTATGTCCACGAAAGAGAGGGTTGTGCATTGTCAGTCTTAACGCAGCGTTTTGGAGATCAACAGCGACCATGCGCATATTTCTCAGCTACGTTAGATCCAGTAGCTAAAGCATTGCCTAGTTGTCTTAAGGCGACAGCGGCAGCAGCAATTTCTATTCGACAGTCTGCTGGAGTAGTACTAGATAATACTCTCATTGTTATGGTGCCACATGCAGTGGATATTTTACTAAATAGGACAAAAACGCAGCATCTTACGAGTGCTCGGTTGTCCGGATATGAGCTGACGCTTTTGGCTAGTCACATACACATCAAACGATGTAATACCCTGAATCCAGCTACTTTGTTGCCTCTTCCAGAAGAGAGAGATGTCTCTGAACAGCATGATTGTTTTCTCCGTACTGAAGAAGAGACTAAGGGTAGAATTGACCTAAAAGACACGCCATTAGTGAATCCAGATGGAACACTATGGGTAGATGGTTCTTGTTTCAAGCTCCCGAATGGAGATACAGTTTCAGCCTACGCTATTACTACTTTGCATACGATTGTGGAGACAGCACGCATTAGACATAATTCAGCTCAGGCAGCTGAATTGATAGCCTTAACTAGAGCGTGTGTGTTATCCAAAGGAAAAAGAGTAAACGTGTACACTGATAGCCAATACGCTTTTGGTGTAGCGTTTAACTTTGGGCGTTTATGGAAGGAAAGAGGATTCTTTACTTCCCATGGTACTAAGATACAACATGGTCAATTAGTGACTGAACTTCTTGAGTCACTTACAATGCCTACTCAGATAGCGATCGTGAAGTGTAGTGCACACAAAAAGATTGTGGACGATGTTGGTCGAGGAAATGCATTTGCAGATGAGGTAGCGAAAAAGACAGCCAGAGACAACACAAGTCGAATGTATGTTGCAGGTCCCGCAAACTGCGTAAGAGAAAAGGGAATGTGTGAAGATACAGTAGAGAGTGTGAAATCAATTCAAGGAGAGGCTACGGAGAATGAGTTGAGAAAGTGGAAGGAAAGTACAGGAATGTTAGATGAGATGGGATGTTGGGTTGAATTATCAGAACATCAACGTTGGCTGTTACCAGATGCTTATGTACTACCTGTAGTTACTATGGCACATGGTCCAGCTCACCTAAGTGCAAAAGGAATATGTAGACTTCTGGCTCCAGTGTGGCAAAATGAGGGGATCCCAAAGTGTGCAAATAATGTGGTAAAACATTGTATTGTTTGCTTGATGTATAATCCGGGAAAGGGAACCCCAACTCCAACAGGTCATTTTGCTCCTCCAACATATCCATTTGAGGTGTTGCAGATCGATTATATTCACATGGAACGATGCAACAACCTCAAATATGTTCTGGTGGTAGTATGTGCTTTTTCTAGATGGGTAGAAGCCTACCCTCTGAAGGACAATACTGCTTTATCAACTGCCAAAATACTTTTGAAAGAATTCTTCCCTAGGTTTGGTTTGCCGCGCATTGTCTGGAGTGACAATGGGAGCGAATTTGTGGGTCAAGTCATGCAAAAAGTTTGTGCAGGTCTTGGCATAAAACAGAAGTTCCACGCGGCGAATCACCCACAGTCGGCTGGTTTAGTAGAATGCTACAATGGAACCTTGAAGCTTAAAATTGCTAAGGTGCAAGCTAGCACAGGACTTAATTGGCCTGATGCTTTACCATTGGCTCTTCTGTCCACCAGAACAGCAGTACACTCTTGTTTGGGGCTTAGCCCTTACGAAGTAATATTTGGTCGCCCAGCTAATGTATGGGGAGTTCCTCGCCCTAAGAAATACTCAGACTTACCATACCCGATGTTGATTGACTACTTGCATGACCTTACAACTAAATTGCGTGTTCTTCATCAACAGGTTCAGAGTGCTCTACCAGAGGCTTCCACAGACCCAGGTCATTCCATCCGACCAGGTGACTGGGTCTGCACGAAAAATTTCCAACGACAGAGAAATTTGGAACCCAGATGGAGAGAGCCACGCCTGGTTCTTTTGACCACAAGAACAGCAGTTAAAGTCGAAGGAAAGAAAAACTGGGTGCATGCCGTGCACTGCAAGAAAGTGCCTTTGCCCTTGCCTTTCGATCAGTGGGTCCGTAGAGGCATCAGTGACTCTGAAAGTGAGAAAGTTCCGCAATTTGTACCATTCAGTGATGCGCATCTAATTGGAACACTTTCTGAGAAAGAGGACGACGACATCCTTCAAGAAGCAATACCATCGCATCGTCGCTTGAACACGACAAATCCAGGAACATTGTTTCAAAACCAGACTGCCTCTGGACAGGAACGCTATAATTTGAGACCAAGACCAAAGAACTTGTAAATTTCTCTCCTATGTAGTACTCTATCCCGGTTGCAGGGTCACGGTAGGAGTCTTAGTTACGACCTGAGTAAGTGGCAATAGGCCTGCAGGACCTCACAGTGTCATAGGACGGTAGATAATCGTGACTACAGTGATTGAGGAAGATTGCCGTGAGCATCCACTTAGAAAGATGGAGGCTACATTAGATAAAAGAGAAAGTAAAAATGTAAAGAATAATTGTAAAGAAATATATAGTCGTTGTAGTATTGCTCTATGCGTCATTATATTGTTGTGTATTCTTTTGGCATCTGTAAACTGGATCATTATTACTCTGCAGCAAAAAGTTGTCTCTTCTCCTACCTCTACATCTTCATCTACTATCTCTCCGCACCTATTTCACACTCTTCCCCAGCATGAACTCATCAGAAGAACTGAATACTTTAACAATTCCTTCGTCCAGTTGTTACATCAACATCAGTTAGTGATCAATACAACTGACTGTTGGGTGTGTGGACTCATACCACATACGGTAGAAAAAGGAATGCCATATTTAGTTCTTCCATTCTCCTATGAAGGTTCCGCTTGGGCTTATTTTGTCATTTTCAATAATGCATATCAAAGTAAAATTAAACAACCTGTCAGTTCACATAGTGTTGGTTCAGATTTCAGTCATAGTTTATTGATAAAGGAAATGGTAGCTATGGCTAAAATCATGGAAAAAAGTGAAGCTTCCATAGATGAAAGAAAAGCATATACCAATTGGAACATAACTAATTACATTTCCAGCCTCAATGATAAGGTTAAGCAAGGAAAATCTCCTCCGATACGGGTCATACCCCAACAAGGAAATTTCTGTCTGCAAATAAATGGTAGAACTCCAAACACCGGACAAAGAGAAAGTTTATGTTCCCATACATATATTTATTCAGCCCTGAATTCACCGCCGTTAGTACCATCTCAAGGTACATACTTAGTTTGCTACGATAGGGCTTATACATGGTTGCCAGCTGATTTCTCTGGTACTTGTTATATAGCCTTTCTTCTTCCCCCTACATACACCGCTCCTGCGAACCATCATAAAAATAGATATGGCAGAGGGATTGTGGATTCGAAAGACACAGCAGGACAAGAGGGAGGAGATTTCCTCAAAGGATTTCTTCCCTTCTGGGGTCCAATGGCCAACAGCAGAAATATAAGGCAATTGGTTCGTGTCGTAGAAACCACCATAGACATCACTGTAGGAGCTTTAAGTAACATTACAGCTGAACTACAGGCTGATCGTCTTATGACCTTGCAGAACCGTGTTGCCTTAGACTTTGTTCTTGCGGACCGTGGTGGAGTATGCAAATTGATCGGATCAAGTTGCTGTATTTTCATACCTAATGACGCTCCGACAGTATACCAAGCTATCTCTAAGTTACACATAATCTCCGAATCGATTCATCAGGACGAAGGAGATTGGTCCTTTTCAGAGTGGTTTTGGGAATTACTGTCCAAATGGGGTTGGAAGGTATTGACATTCTTTGGAGTAATGTTAGCTTTTATATTCTCTTGTTGTCTTTGTATGCACTGCGGTCCTGCCATCTGCAACCTATGTGCTACTGCATGTATTCCCAAACCCAAGTCACAAAGAGCAGAGAATATCAAAATGATGGTACAGCAACAGCTTGATGACCTCATGGCCATAGACATCGACTCAGATTAACATGAGTTTGTGTATCTTGCCTGAGTTCTGGCAAAAGGAGGGTCTGAGGAAATTCGATTTTTAATACGATCGTATCGACCCGCCATTTTGTGGCCCGCCGCCATTTTATGTTGCCTTCACTCAGGCAGCACAGCGAACGAAGTCCATTCTGCCTTTTCTGCTTATTCTGCAACATGGTGTTCAAAACAGCCTTCTGCCTCTATCTTTACAAGGCTGGTATTAAGGTCTGACTGAGTACACTAATCCCTGTCTGGTTTTCTAATCCTTGTTTCAACTATCTGTAGGCTCACACTATTCTCCGCCGATCTTATCTTATCGTCTGGCCTTCGCTGTCCTTTGCTAGTATTCTCTCATTTCACAACTGTCCTCCAAACGCACACAAACTTATCGCACCACATGCAACTTCGTTGTGGATCGGTTAATGAATTAGTTCAAGGGAGGGGTGACAAACACAGCTGGAGGGGAGGCAACCTTAAGTCACTTGATACTTTGTTTTCCAACACCTTCTATTGGTGCTGTTCTATCTTTACATTATTCTTACTGGCTCCTTTCTATGTGTTCTGGGAGTGTATGTAGTTAATAAATGGTTTTTATACGGTATATAAGATTGTGCGCCACAAAGTAAAGTGGCAGTCTCCTGAGAACATACCTTGTGTACTTCTTGGACAACTGTACTAGCTGCAGCTAATAAATCTGATCTTTTACGCCTGACAGAGTGTCCCGTGTCTCTGTTAGTTGAGGCAGGAGAATCCAAGGAGATTTCAGGCGTACCCTGCGCCGCCAGGCCCATAAGGTTCTGGTTCTTCAGCCCTCGGTTTCTCCAATTAGTGAGGTTATTATACACACTCCCAACATCCCTGACCAAGATTGGACACCATGTGTCGTTGCCGGTTCAGATTGGAAGAGGTACGCAACAGGGATGTCCTTTGTCCCCTTTACTCTTTGCCCTAGCAATGGAGCGTCTAGCGGTCGCACTCCAGAAGGCCGGGTATACCTGGGGAATACCTCAGGGGGATGCGATCCATGGCGTGTCTTTGTATGCAGATGACCTTCTGGTGTACATTAGGGACCTAGCAGACTTTCCCAGGAATATAATACCCCTGCCGCGGCTGCTCTGCGCAAGCAGATTTTGTTCTAGAAGACGCTGCCACTGCCAGTGATGGGCAGGGTATCCCTTGTTAAAATGATAATCCTATACAGGCTGTTAAATTACTTTGTGAATTTGCCACTATATATCCCAGCCTCCTTTTTTCATTCCTTGGAGTGAGACATACGCAACTACATCTGGAATACCTCCTGCTGTAGAGTGGCCCTTTATAAACTCTATCACCTAATGAACCTGGGAGTATCACTGCCAAACCTGGAGCACTACTATCTGACTGCCCAGCTGCAATGGGTGGCTCGCTGGTTCTCATCTCGACACCTATCAGATACTGCTACCGACCTGCCAGCATGGTCACGTTTGTACCAAATCTCCCGCACCAGAGCCTATATTATTGAGCCTAGCACACCACTGCTATCGTAGGTGCTGTTACCTTAATAGGGACATTATTCCTTATGCACCGGCCATACCACTACTAGGGATGCCACTTGTCACATGTGTCACATAAACCAGAGAATTGGTTTCCTGGCACAAAGTGAGGATACACACCATAGGGGACTTCTGTACTGATGGCATGCTCCACACTCACGATACAGTAATGGAGACCACTGATCTACCCCCAGGAACCTTTCTATTATATACCTCCCTTAAACCTACACTGCAGTGTGCCTGGGGGGACCTGACAAGGGAGCCCCAAATAAATTTCATGTTACAATACCTACATGTGTTTGGCGAGGGGAGGCACCTGGTGTGCTGGATAGAGGACTCTTTATGGCTCTTCACGTCCGGTCCACTCACTACTCTCGGCAGGCGATGGGAGGTGGACAAGGGGGGGCTCTTCACTGATAAGGAGTGGGTGACTGTATTAGAAACTCCCATGCACGTCCCACGCAATATGCGATTGCGGCTCATACAATATTGTGTCACACAGAGGGCCTATCTCACTCCTGATAAGGTCCACACATACTTCAGTCACATTGACGCTTCCTGGTCACATTGTCAGAGGGTAAGAGTGTCCCTACTATACATGATGTGGTCGTGCCCAACTCTAAACCGCTACTGGACCACAATTCTGAAACGCTTAGCAAACTGTGTGGGCCGGCCTATACGCAAACATAGGTTCAGTAATTTGTGATGACTGGTAAAGAGGTGAACTCTTCATGGGAAGTAAGATTGGGGTTATGGGAGGCAGTGGAAAGTGAACGTTGACAAAACTGAGCCCTTGAGAGCTGGCAGGCCAATGTGAAAGCAGGGAAACAGGGTGTTGGAGGAAAGTCTGAATGCAAATCAGCAAAGGGGATCACAGACTAACCAAGTGACAGTTGGGTTAGTAAAGAATGTTCCAAAAAGGTAGTTTCAAAGAGCAAATTGAGGACAGGCAATGGGATTCGGAGACCCAGTGTCATTGACTAAGGTGCTGTTAACCATCAAGGGGAATCCAAGAGCCTATAGCACTGGCCTACTGGCTCTAAGTTTGTGGTAGTGGCCTGTCAGATTTTGATGGCACTGAGTGTTGATAGTAGGGCTGTGACATCCAGGAGAGGTGATCTGTGCACTTAGGGACATCATAGGAGGTCATAGTCTCTTAGTGCCAGTGGGAGGGGGAAAAGGCCAGATACAAAAATGGTTTGAGGGCCAGTGGAGGGTGTTCAGGAAAAGGCCATCAGATGTGATTTGAGTGGTCTCAGAAGCGCTAGAGGTATTTTGCCTGAGGCTCATTGAGGTGGTAAAGAAGCTGATGGCTGTCAGAGTTGAGAGCATGTCTGAAGATGGTGGGAGGTTTGAGAGCTGTATGAAGGGTAGAGGGTAGACACAATGGATAGGATGTGCCCTGAAACTTGGCCTGAGATAGAGGTAATCATAGTTTTAGGAGGACGGTCTAAGGTCTACAAGGGGATATTGAAGAAGTAGCAGGAAGTGTTGTGGGTGTCGGAACACTTGGCAAAGAGACTCTGATGGCCTGTGAATTAGGGGGTTTGGATGGGGTTTTGTATGATGAGTAATAGCAGAGATTTGTGATGGAGTTGTGAAAATGGAATAGGTGTGGAAGCAAGTAATTTTATTGGGTGCTCTGGCAAGCCCGTGGCCAGGGTTATTATTTTTGGGAGGCCTGGCAAAAAGACAAATAAAAGGGGCTGTGTTGGAGGTGGTATTTGTTCGGAATTATATTGAAATACATTATTGTAAGACATTAAAGTACATAATATATTTTCAATTGCACATTTTAAAATATTGTAATTGTTCTACCCCAAAGAATATTTAGTTAACTTGTGTAACTGTAAATCACTTTAGGTTGGGAACAATGTTTAAAACAATAAAGAATTTTACAACTGTAATAGAAATTTTCACCCCATAAAATGTCTCTGAAATTTATTGAAAATCTAGGGTTTAAAGTCACTGACACCAGTGGAAATGTCACCTAATGATTGTTTGCAACATGACCATCATGCAATTAGTTGTAAGTCATGTTTGGAAAGCACCACTAGTTAAGACTGGATAAAATTAAAATACAACATGAAGGTTATTTTTGAAAATATGTGGCAAATAAATAATGACTCTTTAGACACATTCCATTTGCACCCACTGCCAGGAAGTAAATGTCTCTTGTATCTTACCTTTGCTAGAAGGAAGGGAACCTAATGGTAAGAGAAGGTAGAGAGTTACTTGTGGATCGGCTGAGACCTATTGCTTTCAGGTAGCTGATGGAATTCCTAAATTAAATGTGATTCAGAAATCTATCATATAACTATAATATTAGTACCATTGCGTCTCCTAAGAGTTACCATACTTTTTTCAAATGTGTTATGTTTTTATTGATAAAAACAGTAACACGCACCATAGTTGAATCCCCATGTGAGGGGTCCTCCAATACACTGACATTTTTCATATAGAAATGATTCAGAGTAAGACAAGGTGGACACTTATCAGCAGCACTGGCATATGTTTTATGAACAGTAGTGGTACATCTCAGTTGGATTTCCAGGCTCAGAGTGAGTCATCTCAGCAGGTCAGAACATCTGAGTGGAAATAATATTCTTTTCATCAACCTTAACAATGCTTCTCATTAGGATTTCTTTAGTGCACATGGACACTACCTACACACTCAACCTGATTTCAAGGCTTCCATTGGATAGTTTCAACATTCTCAGGATTACTGCCATATATTTGCTGGACAGTAAACACAGTTATGAGCAGGAATATTATATATGTTCCATTGACAATATCAGCAATCTTTCTTACCAGCACAGCAGATAGAGCTGATTGAGCTGTTAACTATTATCCATTCTTTAATGTCACTGTTAACCAGTTGTTGACTTTTAGCAAGCACTTTTGATTATAGGGCTGTGCAGCTTCACCTTTCTCTTTGTAAGCATGGACCTACATATTTCAGCATTTTCAGTGTTATGTGTCAGGGCTGTTCAATAAACACACTAATTGGATTGCACTGACTGACACATATCGCATGTGGTCTTTGGATAGCAGAGGGTGGATACAACTATCCACAGATCCACAGGTACTTGTTTCACTGTTAGTCTGCCAGTATCAGTGTCACAACATCACTATCCCCCTCCATGTGACCATCAGTGTCAACTTGTTCTTTTTTGTCAATGTCCCTTTGCCAGTCAAATGTTTGTTCCCTCGACTTTGGACTCCTTTCAGGGGGCTGCATACCTAACTCGTTTATATTTTTAAACTGTATATTTCTTTCAGAACCATTAAACCATTAAAACAGCCTTTCACTTTTCAGTGGTACCGCCTTGCATTCAGCAATTGCAATTTTAATTAGTTTTTCGTCTGGGTCAATTAAATTCTGACCCAAAAGAAAAAAAAATCTTTGCCAGTTTCCCAGGGTCAGTGCTCTTGTGTCTCAGTATCACCATTCCATTTTCACTGTAGCATTCTAAATGACCTATTATGCTTTTGTCCCCATGTCTATGTATCAAGTTTAAGTTTATATAAAATACTCTTTGGTCAAAGGACTTTCAGGCACCAGAAAATGAATACAAAAACATATCATAAAAATAAACCTAGTGGAAAGAGAGTTCAAACCAAGAGTAATGGGGACGGGGTACACAAATAAAATGCATAGGTTAGATGTATGGGTCTAAATGATTGTTGGAAATAAAGCACTGGAGTACAACTACCTTGTGGGACCTATACGTGATCTATTATTTCATAAATGAGTCTGCTGGGAAATGAAAGGACAAATTAAAAGATGGGAGTAGGTTTGGGTAGGAATAATTTACAGGATGAATAGGGAGGAAAGATATTCTGCTCTGTGTTCCAGTCAAAAACAAGGCTAAGATTTGAGCTTTTGCTAGACACTTTTTAGTAATCCTTATTGGTTCAAAAATATTTTTGTGTTCACGAAAAGTTATTGAACTACTCACAGTAAACAATGTGTAGTCTTTTTCATTTATGAAGTTCACCGAGAGTCGGACCAGCCAAGGGCATACCTTGCTGCTGAGGCAATCATACACTTTGTTTCAAAATGCCTCCCAATGAGCCAGTGTATTAATTTTAGGCATATTTACAATGATAGCAAATATCAGATTTGAAATCTCCTTATCTTTATTGGCTACGGTTTGCTTTCTGTAAGTCATACTGCTTTTACAGGTTTACGCATGTGGCGGACTAGAAGTTGAAACAAACAGGGATGTTGCACTATATGCTTTTCTCTGGACTCATCTCCCACTTATTTTTTAATTCACACGCTACATATTGAGGTGTAGACCCGTATAGATTTAAAATCTAGGCATGTGAGTTGAACTATGTTTGAACTTGTAAACAAGCTCTTCTAGTTTTTTCCTTTGCACCTGGGACCATGCTCCTTACAAAGGGAAATGTATTCTCTGCAAAAATGGCTGGTACCTTCTCAGCATAATTTGGCAGAGACACTGATGCTTGCCACCCAGTTGTTTACTGGTTACCAAGCAAAACAGTTGCAGGAGCATAAATGGCTCAGGTTCCTATGTTCTTTTGTTAATTCCATTTCTATGCCTGCCAATGAATGCCTATTTCTTAGTTTGCTTGAATATTGAAGTGGAAAAGCCCTTGACTCTCTGTATGGTAAGATCCTATGGAATATCCATCTAATCCTCATATTCCTTGCCCTGAGAAAACAATGATTCAGCTTCCACCAGCTTAAAATTGCTTGTCACATCTGTGGATTTTCTAGCAGTGTGGCTGTAGTCATCAATGTGAACAGTTTGTGAAAAGCAAATATCCCCAAAGACTCTGTGGGAACTTACATCTGCCCACAGAGTAGCAGTGGTACTGGAATGTCTTGAGACAAGTTAGATAAAAGGTACTCTTGGCTTTCATTATTTGTTAAAAATGTTGTTAGTGTTGGCCTGAAATCCTGCGTTGGTAAATCGGTTGAGGGGCGGACCTGTTCATGATCAACATTTCAGATGTCTTTCTTCTATGTTGTGCTTTGCCTTGCTAAGGTTCCAGTGGGGAAGATTTGGGACTGCCAGTCAGTGAGCCCTCTGAGCGCTCCTTAGACACTAAATTTAAGTGTCTACTGTACATAGAAGTATAGTGCCAATCTGGACCACCATAGAGCAAATATCTGCATGCACATGAATCTCTAATTCTTCCCACACATTTCAAGGGGTGAAATTACTTAGTGAGATCTTAAAATTACTTTAGTACTTGGAGAATATTAAATATAATAAATGAAAAAGACTATTTATTACAGCAGTCTGTCATATGGGACAATTTTAATCCAGGTTTGCTGCAAGGTCACCAACATTTGTCCCATGCTCCAGCTCAAAACTTGTAAGGCATAAGCTGTGTGTCATGGCTCAGTTGGCCCATTGTAATGGTCTCAACTCACCCTTGTAATTCAGCACATCTCATCATTCCAAGCTAAAAGAAGCCATGGCCACTCATTTAAAGAACGGACTCCAGAGACCCTGAGGTGGGCAGATCATGGAATCCCTGGCAAGAGCTGCTGCTTACTTCCAATCCCTTTTTTGCAGGAAAGGCTGCGAAGCTAGGGAAAAGAGGTAGCAAAAAATAGCAGAATGATGTTCACTGTACCAGGTGTAAGTGCACATGCTCTGGATGCATGTGGAGGACCACCTCTATAGCTTTAGGGTTTTTTCACATAGATTCCACTGCGCTATTTTTCCGGGCCTCCTAATGCCGGAACGCCCTCCTTGCATACATTATGCCTGGTGCAGGCATACTGTGGCACAAGGGTTTATAAAGTGGAACAATGCGTGCATTGCGCCACTTTGTAAATATGGCACTGCGTTTTTGCCATTCCAACGTCACATTAGCGTAAAAAAAAAAACGATACTAATGTGACCCAAAGTGGTGCTGGGGACTTTTTAAATCTGGTCCCTAGTGTCTAGTGCTGCTGCCTAGTAGCCAGGGTCCACTGTTAATGACACAATCAATGTCACTGTCACAGGAATGTATAAGTTTGAACATCTATAGGAATTTAATTTTGTCAAGCAATAATAGCACTTGCTTAAAGCATGGAGAGCTGACCAGTCAAATGCATGGAGTTATAATGCATCCATAGCATTTAGCAGAATCAGAAATATCACTAGCTAGCTAGATACATTTTTTATTTTTTTCATAATGTACCACCTTGATCTTTCCCTCTTGTTTAAGGAAATACTTCATAAAAAAGGAAAGTGTTTCCATTATTCAGGACAGGTCTTGCAGTTTATCGTGCATGATGCACGTTGGAATATAAGCTAAGGAGTTTGTTTAAAAAAAAATCAGTGTTAACCACATGGGCCCTGCTGTGTATTTAGGGGGGCCCAGACATTAATAAGGGTTGACCTGGCCCCACCAGGCACCCCTGTAGCTATGGCCCTGTGCTCTGGGTCTGGACTAAACTTTGCAGAGGCACTGAATTGGACTGTTCAATAAAGCAATTTAGCCAATGCTGGGGCAGGATTGTCCTCTGCATGGTATACAGATACGTACCCCTGCTCTCATTGCAAATTGCTTGTAAAACTGGTTTCTGACTTTAATTTATTGGCCTTTTTACCACACTAATTTAGCAAGTATGGAGAGTGTTCTCTTATCTTCTTATATGCAAAGTTCTCTCCCCAACTGCGGAGTCTCCACAGTCGTAAACTTACCATTAAATAATGAAAAAGAATAAACTTATACAAACATGTAAGAGTACCTTTGTGAATCAGCTCACCTATGTTCCTATTCATTAGAGATGTTAGATCTAGTTGCTGCTTGCCACGCTCACAAGGGTGCGGGGTGGGTCGGGGCAGGTGGGAGGGGCAAAAATGTAATTTAAAAAAAACCTGATTCACTGCGTCGCCGCTCCTCTTTCTCCCGTCGCTACAGGCACAGGCTCCCAGCCTGCCCTGCGGCCAATCCTGATGCTGCTCATATGTTTGTGGCATGATTTATGTGGCAGTTATTCATCCTGTGCATGGACTGGGGGTCTGTGCCTGCTCTCTCCAGCCCAGACAAACACACATGCACTCTGAGGGAAGTGAACAGTCCACTTCCCTCACTGCTCCTCACCCACAATGCCCGCCCCTTCACAACAAAAAGATAATAAACATAGTTTATTATCCTTTTGTTGTGAAAGGTTTTTCAGCTTCTGCCGCTGGTTAGATGTCATTCAGGGGTGTCACAAGGCAGATAGAGAGTAGTGGGCCCCAGCTGTGGTGTTTTAATTTGCTTGCCACTGGAATCCTAGGGTGTGTCCTACTATGGATCTGCAAACTAGCCCAGTGCAACCCTTTCTCTTGGTGCACAAGGTAGCTCAAAAGTCAGCAAACAATTAACATACACAACATGTTCAGTGTCCAGGCCAGTTCTTGTCTTTATTGAAAATAAAGTACTTTTAAATCTCACAGCGGTACTTAATACAACACAGTTCAATCCAGTATCCATTACTCCCTTACAGTGCTACACCCGCTCATTTACCCTCATGCTATCTCCCACCTGGATGACCTTTGATAATCGCGCACACCCTGGTAATTAGGGAAGAAGCATGAACCACACAGATTCTGGTGTCCCACGAGTAAAATGTGCAAAAAGTTTGTTTGTATCCTGTGTTCTTAACCTTGGTGATGTAGTTGGTAGGAAATGAGTCTCTGAGTCTTTTGCCCTCAACGAGGGCAGATAGGGCAGCTTAGTCTTCCACCCACAGGCATAGGTTCATGGTAGTTAGAGATAGTGTTCAGAAGCTTCTGGATTGTGGACTGAGGGCCTCATTATGGCCCTGGCAGACTTCAGACCAGGGTCGCAGTGGTGGTCTGACTACCGCCAAAGCGGTGGTCCGACTGCTTTGGTGGTGGACTGACCACCACATTATGACCATGGCGGTTGCACCACAGCCGAACTGCCAGCACCGTCAGTTTCCTTCCATAGGAGAGACTGGCGGTGCTGGTAGTCTGAATCCTCCAGGGCAGCGGTGCAAGCAGCGCCACCCTGGGGATTACAACCCCCCTCTCCACCAGCTTTAACATGGTGGTAGCACTGCCATGTAAAGGCTGGCAGAGACAGGGAGCAGGGGGCCCTATGGCCAGCCCCGTTGCACTTAAACAGCGTGACGGGTGCTGGTGCACCCTACGCACTGCAGCATTGTCGCCGGTGTCAATGTTGTGGGCTTTTTCCTGCTGGGCCAGCAGGCGGAAACAACATTACCCCCCGCCGACTCAGCGGGAAACTCCTAATGGGGGCTGCGGGAAGGCGGCCGCACTGGCAGCAACATGACTGTGGAAGTTTGGCGGATGGCCTTTTCCATCCGCCAAACTCATAATGACACCCTGAGTCTCTTTTCACATGGCTTCCTGGGTTCAGTATAGCATCAATGAACAGCCCTGGTGGTTCTGCACAGTTGTGGGCTCAACTGCTGTGGCCCCTTCTGACAGATAGATGCAGTCATGCTTGTGGTGGGGGTCGCCAATGGCAAGGAGTAGGGGGATGGGCCATGACACAGTTGATATGATCACCAGGGCAGTTGAAGCACTTACCAGGCTGATGCATTCACACAGGCAGTTTGCAGCCCCTACCAGGCCGACATGATCACCAAGGCAGTTACATCACTTACTTGGATGACACAATCACTGTTGCAGTTGCAAACCGAACCAGGCTGCCAAAATCTCAATGGCAGTTGTAGCCTCAACAGGACCAATGCAATTACAAAATCATTTGCAACCCTGTCTGGGCTGTTGCATTCATGTAGGCTTCGTCCTCTGGCAGTCAGCTTTTTTAGGGTGTCACTCCATCCAGGGAAACTCTGGCCTTCTCCTCCTGAGCAGTCTCTTCCTACATGGAAATCCACAGTTGATCCCTCTCTCAGCATACATGTATGCTTCTAAGCACTAGACAGGCACTCAGCTCTAGACAGGTGATGTGGACCCACTGCCTCAACCTTCGGGACCAGTTTGAGGTGGTTCTTTTTTTTAGTGTCCCTCTCAGCCTACACTCCAGACACAGCATGTATGGGGAATGATGCTCCTCACAGCAGGTAGCACTGGTGATGTCTTCAAACTGGAGCACCCCATAACATGGGCACAAAGAAATATGAGGTTTCTGCACATCAGCATTTCTAAAGCAGTAATCAGGGATAGACAAAGGGAAAGCCTGTCCTAGAAATGTCCTTACCTCGCACAACAGAATTTGCAGTCCCACCCCTCACCCGTACCATCAATCAGATACCAGTGCTCAGAAAAAAACTGCTCAGCAGCGCCTTGTTAACAAATATTTTCTTTGAATATCTAATGGTAGCCATGTCTCCATCCTCCTCTCTTCAGTGTCTGGATCTTCAGGCTGCAGCTCAAGGAATGGAGGCAATACACTTCCACTGTTTGGGGAAGCTGTCCTCATCCTCTATCTTGTGCCATTTCAAAGATCATCCAGAATGAATCCTCCAGGCTTCAGTACTAAGACTCACTCACATAGTCCTACCACCACACATGTGCTACACGTACTCTACATAAGCACAGGGGACCTCATTTACAAACAGCCTTTGCCCCTGGTGTGTCCCTTTTTTTAACACACAGGCTGTAGGGCCATATCTACAAAGTCACACAAAGCCAATTTGCATGGTTTTACATCGCCTTGTAGATATGGCCCTCTGTCATGCATTACTCTGTAGGAACAGAGTGTTCCCTGGGTATTGCTGTGGGTGTTCCCATACAACACCCATGGAATCTGATGCATTCCCAGATTTACAAGGGTTTGTAAACCTGGGAATGCATCAGTTGCCTATGCCACCCCAGGGGTGTCGTGAGGGTAGCACAACAGTGAGAAATAACATTATTTCTCCCCATTGTTTACTCTTTCTATGTGTGCTGCATTTTGCAGCACACATAGAAGGAGGAAATCGCATCTCATGATTGTTTTTGTGCAGGAAGGTGGCCCTTCCTGCACAAAAACAATCATCTCCACAATGCAGTGCCTGAGTTGGCGCATTGCAGCAATTTATGCCCCAGCACCAGGGACAAGGACAGGAATGCGCCGTATTTACAAGAGCATTTCTGCCCTTTTGTTTTGACGCAGGGCAGCGCAGCAAAAAGGTTTGCAACGCTGCCCTGTGCCAAAACTTTGTAAATGAGGCCCAGGATGTCAACACAGGACGTTAGTGCAAAGTTTCTGGCATTTACAGAACAGCAGAACTTCACACAAGAATGGACACTAGGTCACATTTCAGTGACACACATAGAAAGGTTTGGTCAACCATTAGTCTCAAAGCATGGTATGTTATCGCCACCTGCTTTAAGTGAATACCCAGGATAGTGATAGTAGTTCTCTGTCCATTATAAGGTCATTGCTGCTTCAGGTCAGAGGTCATGTCCAGGACTTCGCATAGTCATGGACAAGCCTAGCCCTCTACATTCATGATTAGATTAGCAACACACTAGGGTCTGAACAAAACTCAGGATACCAGATACACATGTAGTCAATCACTCAAAGCAGGGGAACACATCTGTATACCATGCAGGGCCATTTTAATACCAACAGGGAATAAATCAGTGTGCATGCCATCCTATCACAGAGTTAAATGAAGCCCATTCTGAACTCTCAAGTTTTCTCTTTCATTTGTGAGCACCTAGTCCAGCCCAGGATTTTTCAGGCATTCAGATAAGTGTATTCTAGAATTTATAATTTAAAACCGGGACTGGAAGTAGGAGATTGCAAAGAATAGACCTAATCCGGATGAGCTTCTCAGTCACAGACCTGGGAACTGCACTCGCACTAAATAGGGGTTAAGCAACTAAACCCACAATGGTGCTTAGAGTCTCACTCTTGACTTTACAGGCAAAATACATCTTATCAGTAGTGAAACAAATGCTGGCTAATTGTTATCGCTGAGCTCCAGTGACAACCACAGTTTTTCTTTGCATTCTGGTCCTTGGAGGTTCCTGTAGCATGTTCAAGAACTTATGTTGCAACAAATTACAAATGGGGAATCTCTGCACCCCCCCCCTCAAAGTCAATGTCCAAGAGATTGATGATTAACAGTAAAATATTCTTTTAAACCTCGCATCGGGTTTGGTGGTTACATGGTAACATTGTTACATGCACATGTCACATTGTACATTATTATCCTTCAGACTTTGTGATTTAACTCAGCGAGTACAAAAGAAACAAGCGTTTGCTTGAGTTAGAGCTATTAGCGCTGTAAATTCCTAACTGGACTTTTTTTGCCACATAAATTGAAAATGAAAAGTAAAACAGTTGACAGAAGCAAGCCGATTCAAAGTGCCACCGCCGCCATGAGCATGACCGCAAGAGTTATTGGCTCCCTGCGTGAATGTCTAGAGAGGATCGTGGCTGGGATGAAAGGCAAACTGAAACCGGAGGAGGGGCCATCCCACGCTGTAACAGAAGGAAGCGCGACATAGTGTGCTGGCCAACAAAAATTTTCACTTAGTGAAATCGCCTTGGGGGGAACTCAGCACACAAAGGAGGGAAATTTCACAAAATGCACCAATACAAATGAAGCATTTATGACAAGCAGACCAAAGAATGAATAGCAAGAGTGGGCATTGTGAAAAGCCCACAGAGAGATTCCAACAGGCTAGAGCGCTTGCACGCTCGACCCTAAAAAAGAGTGAGGGTGTGTTTCCAGTGTAGCTCCTCTAGACTATTACATGAAATATATAAATATTGCAATGCATATGTAATAAGCACCGTAAGTTTCCAGCTGCGATTTCTGATTTTGTGAGAATTTAAAATAATTTCCCAGGAGGCTGTCTGGGAATATATATTACAATATAATGCCCCTTCTCCTCTGAACTTACCTGGTAAGTCTCTGGGAATGGCGTACGCAAAATGTACACTTACGGTTGGGAAAACCTGCAAATCCGGGGGGGTGATTTTGTTGTAATTAAATTCATAGAGCACCTACTACACCTGACGAGGCACTGAAGCAATGCTTGGGGCATGTCCTACAGTTTCTCTTGTGCACCTAATTTGTACTCATCTTTTACTGTGTTATAGGCTCTGTCGGTTGTTGCATCGTGAGGTTTATATTTCTGGGACATTCTTGAATATCTGCACAAAATACTGCTCTAATATCCCCATCTTTCTGTTCTACAACCCCCCACCTCTGCCCCAGACTCCCAGCTTCGCTTGTGTTGGTTACAGAAGCTTCAGTCAGTTGTGAGAGGGGTTTAATTACCTTTAACCCTGTAACTAGGCTGTCCACAACAAAGGAATCGGAAGAGGGCAAGCACTGTTCTGTCAAAGGAGAGGAGGGAGTCTGAGAAGCCAATTGCAAATTTGGGGTGAGAGGCATCCCCTGCGTGTAAAAAATGCTCACAAGCACAAACTGTCATTTGCAAAATCATTTAAAAAGTGGACATCCTTTGTAGGGGAAAAAGTGTTTCTCTACCCAGATCTACACATCTAGCAATCCTGAGCAACCGCCAACCTGCAGCATATGTGCTAATGCTTGCCCGGCATCCAAAATTGAATCAATGGCAGCGGTAGAAAGGCAAATTCAGTTGTTAACTTATGTAACAGTTAAATGTACCCTAGTGCATTGACCATTGTGTGTGCTTGTGACAGGCTATGCAACATTCATAGTTACAAAAAGATACACATGAGTGGAATGGAATGTTCGCCCAGGACTCATTTGTTGAGAAGTCATTCCAGTGAGGCTCATTTGAGTGTATGGGGTGACACAGATCCTGCTCTGTTCAGGTGTGGACAGGGCTGTTAGGGAAAAATCCTTACAGGCCAGGGAATCTGGGAGGTCAGCTGGACAGGGGAAGGGTTAGTTGTCCGGAACACAAATGCTGACATGTCAACACCTCCGGTACCGCCAGCACTTTGCTACTGTTAATGTTTGACAGCTTTCTTTTAAAATGTCTCAGTTATGGATGGACGGCCCTTCACTTGGGGTATTTAGAAACTGCATTTTGTAAGACAGGCCAGATTCTAGTTCGGGGGAAGGAGAGAGGCGGGGAGTTTTACTTAATTATTACTTTAGTGTTCCATTGTTTTGTACAGCTTCATGTGATAGCAGTTTACTGTTTCTTTATATGGAGTGGGAATAGTAAATGTAATCCCTCCTAAATCCAACACATTCCCTACTGTTACTTAGACATGAGTGAGAATAGTAAATCTAATCCCTCCAAAGTCCAAAACATTTTGCTATTTCCTAGACTGGAGTGGGAATAGTAAATCTAACGCCTCAGAAGTTTAAACACTTTCCCTACTGTCATTTAGAGTGGGGTGGGAATAGTAAATCTAACTCCTCCGAAGACCAACACTTTCGCCAGTGTTGGTTACAGTGGAGTGGGAATAGGGGGAATGTTGGGGAACTTGATTTATATTATTATTTATTTGTTTATTTTAAATATTGTTTTTTCATTCATTTTTATATTATTTTTCGTAAATTGTGTTTTTTTGAGGTGTTTAATACTTTACTAGTCAATATACTGATCAAAATAGTTATTATATTTTGTAATAGAACTGTTTGCAATTTATTTTTTTACTGTTTTCGTGTATGTAGTTTCTTTAATTGTTTATATATATTGTGTTATATGTGATATAGTATATTTAATATTTAATTTGGTTATTTAATTAATAAATGGTAAATAACATTCTTATATGTTAATATGAATATTTATGTTAGGCAATACGTTTTGTTGGTTGTACATATGTTTACTATTTTCACTTTTTGGAACTGATAATATTTGAAAGTAAATTTGTAAGAAGTTGTTTAACAAATTGTTCCTTTGTTTATTTGAAATTTGAACCTCGTGGTGAAGTAATAATAAACGACTTCTTTAAACTAAGAAGTGCATTCCAGAGAAGTTTTGTCAGCTCAGTCATAAGATAAGGAAAGCAAAAATTTTGGCGTTAGTCATCCGTCTGGGAGTCGAATTAGAGATTGAAGGTGCACGATTTAAAAGTGTCATTGTTTTTGTTGTTTAGAGAATTAAAGAAGCACAGCAGACCATGTTTTGAAAATGCATGTGAAGTTAAACTGCCTTATGGTGCTGTGAGAAACATGTTTTCTTGTTTATCAGGACTTTGTGAGTCTTGGGATGAGTGGTTAGCTAAAGCAAAAGTGTTTTCATATTTAGAAAATGTGCTTTTTGAAAGAAATGATGTCCCCTTTTGTTCTTGACAGAAGGGTTTGGATACTTTTGTCTACTTACAGAAAAATGCATGAGAGATGTAAGCAGTTAGAACATGAAAATAAGAATTTACATGAGCAAATTAGCCAGAACAAATTGTTGTAAGATAAAACTGAAATGTATAAAGCTGTTGCAGGAGAATCGGGCTTTTCCCATTCCAGTAATGAGGAGGTTAAAAAGGGTGGGGGCCAGTGTGAGCCTCTTGAGCAGAGCGTAGATCTCCGTGGGCAGAGTAGCCCACAGTTTTTGGCAGTAGTTCAAGTGCATTCCTTAAAAGATTACACTGAGCACGAAGTTGAGAATGTTATATTCAGACCGCTTTTGCAAAGTACGATGTGTAAAATTAATTCAGACAAGGCAGAAATACTGTCGCAAAATGTGCAGTTTCTGGGAATTCAATGGAATCCAGAAAATAGACAGATGTTGTCACAGGTAAAGTTTCTTAATGTTTGCACTAAGCAAGAGACACCGAGTTTCATGAGCTTGTTTGATGTTTGGAAACAGTATAGCCCTCATCTGAGTAAAATCTTAACACTTTGGTACAAAGTAACTAGGAAAAAACATGAGTTTAAATGGAGTGAGAAGCAGCTGCGTGCTTTTGATTTACCAAATGAAATAATTCAACAGACTTTAGATTTGTGCGCAGTGCAAGTGGGAAACACTCATTTACATTAAAATCAGGAACAGGGGATGACAAGGGTGCCCCTGAAACTTTGGAATAGAAAACTATCTGACTTTGTGGAGCGCTGTACTCCTTTTGAAAAACAGCTTTTTACTTGTCATTGGGCTCTAGTGTATACTGAGCAAATTACATTAAATGATAATGTAATTCTGAAACCTGAACTGCCAATCATGCAGTGGGTGATGAGTTCACCTAAATCTCACAGTATAGGACAGGCACAGGAGGCTAGTATTGTACACTGGATCTGGTACATACAAAACAGGGCTCGAGTCACTGCAGCCCTCCCTGATCATGTGTCACAAGCCCCTGTACAGGATGAGAAGAGGGTGCAGGGAGTTCCACCGGTAAAAGAGTCACCAGTGAAATTGAGTGCACCCGTTGTATTTGTGTCCCATGAGGATAAAAAGCATGTTTGTTTGACTAATGATTAATTGAAATGCATGAGTACTAAAAGACAATGGAAAGCAGTGTTATACAATCCAGTTACTGAAAAGTTGTTGCCTACCACAGGAGAAGGAAAAAGTAACCAATATGCAGAGTTGTACAATGTGTGTCAGACTTTAAAGCAAGAGCTGCTTGAGATGTGTCATTTTTACACTGGTTCTTGGTTCACTGCCAATGGATTAGCCGTTTGGTTTTCCACATGGCTTGTACATAACTGGTTCAATTCCCTTACAGATGTTAAAGTTAAGTGGGTGCACCAGAAATGTGGCCATCTGGGAGAAAAAACCACTTACAGGTGGGCAGAGATTAGAGAGATGCACATTCCCTTAGATTTGATACAAACTGTGATTTTGCAATATCCTTTTTGTCAGCACACACAATAGAGATCTGTCCCACAAACAGTCAAAGATCAGTTGGGGAGACGAGAGTTACCAGGACAGATATGGCAAATTGATCAGGTTTTAGGGGGAGTGATTGCTGCAGATTACCAAGGAGAAATCAAAATGATGCTGATAACTAGAAGGGAATCTGATTCATTCATACAGAATGGAGACAGAATTGCCCAACTTGTCACAAGTGCAGTGAATGGAGGTTTGGAAGGAGTCTTCCCCAGCCCTTTTGACAGTGCAAGGAAAGGGAAGCTCTGGTGCAGCAGATAAAAACCTCAGTGCTAAGGTGTCGGTTGAATCCACAAATGACCCTCCAGAACCTGCAGAAATTATAGCAAAGGGTCCCAACAATGTTCTGTTGATCATGAAACCAGGAGAGGAAAAATGGGAACATATTCCAGATGACAAATGTTATTTGCAAGAAAAGTCATACTTTTTTCTTTTGCAGATCCTACCACGACTCGCCACTGACCATGAGTGTGTGGGGTCGGGGGAGGGACCGCACCCCCAACCTGAACCTGATTGATTAAAGTACAAACCCCATGGATCCATTTTGCGCAACTGCTGCCTTCAGTTCAAGTTCTCCATAGGATCAATATAAAGTTTGTCAACTTGTTTGATTACATTCTTCCACTGGAACTAAGCAACATTGTCAGTTAACTGTCTGTGTTTTTCGTGTGGAACCCTAACTTTCACTTACATTCCAGAAAACCTTTCAGGTTGACCGTGTACCTTTTCATGAGTAGAACTCATGCAACATCAACTTGCTATTTTAGAGACACTATTATCCCAATCAGAGTATATAAGCTTCAGTCTTTTCATTGTAGATGTATCTGATTTGAAAGGCTATGAGATCAATATGTTAATCCACTTCCATTGCTTTACAGTGATTGCTTTTATCATTCAAATCTGATTTGCTTATAATGTTTTTGTTTGAAATAAGAGGAATGTAAACAAAAGTTGTTGGTCATAGGGTGGAGATGTTATGCCATTAATTGTGTTTGACCAATGACTTTGTGTTTCACCACTGCGCATATTAGTTGTTCAATGTTCACCAGTAGCACATTACATGTTGTATTCAGTTTAGCTGCCTATTGGCCTTAACATGGCACTAGACATTATGGGGGTCATTACGACCTCGGCGGTCCTTTCGCCGTGCTGAAGACCGCCAGTGGTGGCGGTCTTCCACGCCGCGTATTATGACCGCTGGCAGGCCCCCATCCTTTTTTGTATGGAACGCCGCCAGCAGCCATACTGGCGGACGGCGGGAAAGTGGAGGTTGCTTAACCTCCACTGCCACGTCAACAGAACACCGCCCACTGAATCACGTCCTATGATTCGGTGTGGCGGTGTTCTGGTGACGGTGTTCTGGTGGCGGAGCTGCCCCCATGGATCCCGTCCCCTCCCGGAGGATCAACGGACAAGGTAAGTTGATCGTCCATTAGGGAAGGGGGTGGGGGGTGTTGTGTGTTGTGTGCGTGCATCTGGGTGTGCGTGTGAGAGTGTAGAGGGGATGAGTGAGTGAGTGTATGCGCGCGGGGGTGCTGTGTGTATGGGAAATGTGTGCGGGTTGGATGGTGTCTGTATGTGTGCGGGTATGTGTTGTCGGGGTGTATGTGTGCGTGTAGGGGTGTGTATATGTGCATGTTGGGGGTGTGTGCGTGTAGGGGTGTGTATATGTGCATGTTCGGGGTCGGGGTGGGTAGGAGGGTTGTGCCACCTTTGGGTGTGGCAGGGGGGTGGGGGGTGTTGGGGGAGGATTTGTAGGGGTAGCGGGGTGGGGGAGACCCCTATCAGTGCCAGGGAAGGAATTCCCTGGCACTGCTAGTGCCTACTGCCATGGATCTCATGGCGATTCCCAACCACCCGAGATCCATGGCGGTATGCAGAGTCCTGATACCGTGACGACCGCCGGACTGGAGACCGCAATCTCCAGCCCAGGTGTTCTCACCGCTATGGCGGTCAGAATGGTTAAGTGGCGGATGACCATGGCGGTAACCGACGCAGTCATAATCCATTTTTTTTTCCGCAGGCCTGTTGGCGGTCTTACCGCCGCTTTACCACCGACTGCCAGGGATGTAATGACCCCCTATATTCTGTATTCAGTTTAGCTGCCTATTGGCTTTAACGTGGCATTAGACATTACATTTTGTATTCAGTTTAGCTGCCTATTGGCTTTAACGTGGAGTTCGACATTGCAGATGAGCTGTGTTTTTCCACATGATAGACCAAGCTGTGTTTAACGCGATAAGAGAGCGTATATTTTGTGTTTACCTCTCAATCCAGCCTGGGAACGAGCGAAGTTTGGAGACTTGGCCACTCTCCAAACTCTTGTTCGGTTCCCCCACTGAGCCAGCATGTTTAGACTAAGGGGCCTGTTAGCAGGCTTTTTAACGGTGTCCCTGGGCAGCAGCAAGGGGAATTTTCCAGGACTTCAGTCAGGAGCGGACGTCAGCTGCCTGACCTCCCGTTTGGGTAGAAAATCTCTTTCTCGCAGTTGAACAGGAGTCATCAACTTGCAGGCATGAGAAAGATGACAAGCAGTGATAGGCCCTACGGTGATGAATTTTGACTTTTATTCTTTGCTTTGAAGTTATGCTATAATATAATCACATGTATTTGCTGTGTACATTGCAGTTGAGAAGTACACTGATATATTTTGCTTTCATTGCTGTGACTACTTTTAAACGTGTGCTTGCAACCTACTAATCTCGTCTTTCAGGAACCTCATGGTGAAGTAATAATAAATGTCTTCTTTAAACTAAGAAGTGCATTCCAGAGAAGTTTTGTCAGCTCGGTCACAAGATAAGGAAAGCAAAACACATTGTCAATGTTGTATCTGATTGAATCTGGCCCAGGTGATCAGGTTTGAATTTCATAATCTAACGTTGGTGCTATGATTGTAGTTGAATGCCAATATCTGGATGCAGATTAAGACACACACACTTTGAAGACTACTCACAGTAGATTGTATTTTATTCCTTGCTTTACATGGAGCCAGCACACCTTGTTTAAGGCAGGGTTTCTGCTGCTTAATTTGGCATTTCCCAGCCAGGACAGTGCCAAGGCTATCATGATTCTCCTACCCTGCCATCAGGTGCACTATCAGAAAAAGTTTTTTGATCTTGCTTCCATCATGAACACCAGTTTGGAACCTTTGGTATGCTCCAGTTAGCTATCTCAAGCTATCCTTATCCTCTTTGAAACCAAAGCCAATGCAGATTTAATTCTGGTGATGCTTCCCAACAATTATTTCATTGTGGTAATTTTATGCCTTTCCTGAGGCTGAGAGCTGGAGAGGAGATCTTCAGTGAATCCAATTATAATTTGAAAAATGTGCTATCACCTCAAGCATGCCTCTGTACTCCTGCACTGTTCTGAAATGGGATTAATTTCATTTTCCACTCCAGAGTTTACTTTTGACCATTTGTTCCTTGCAAATCTCCATACACTCTATCAGGCAGAGCGCTAATAGAGGGACTTTAACTGTGGTCACCTGCATAGTACTATAGCTAGTTCACACCTGTTTATTCTAATCATTCCAAACCCTGTTTGGGGGTGAGTTGGAAGGGGGGATTTAGGATTAGTTCCTTATCTCAGAATTCATACTATCAACTGGGAGCTCTTGCTTTCTTCACCAGTAGGCTGCACTGGCAAAACGTTCAGTGAGACCTAGAGAAGAATCTTGATTCCTGCTGCTGCTTTTGCCACCCTGTTTCTTGTGGCTGTCTTGTGCAGCATTCTGCCTTATCTGTTTCTGCTGTGCATCACAGTCGTACCTTGGCTCTGCCATTCCTTTTTACTCTGACATCCTGAATTCCTGTCTTTTCCCTGGTGGGCTTCTGATCACATATTGACTGAGCTGGCATTGGTTCTTTTCTTACTTGAGCCACTTTTGTCCATGCAGTGCTCTGTATTACAGTGCTAGTTTCTATGTGCCATGATATTAGTAGCCTGTTGGGTACATCCTTGGGTTCTCTGTTTGTCTTTCCCAGTATTAAAATGGCTTTTCTTCTTCCAGTCCCTATCGGGTACTGCTTGCTCTCGATTGCTGAATTCTTGCTCATGATTTCTATAGCCCTGTTTTTGATTTCATGCCTTGATTTTCTTCCTGACTTCTTGCTATCTCCAGTGCTTGTGTTGTACCTAACTTCAGTCTTATTCTTTCCTGTTGTCTAGTTTTCTGCTCCTTGTCTTTGTCTTTCCTGTCTTTAGGTTATTCCTTTCAGTTTGGTGTTCTGGTCCATTTCAAAATCTGACCGCATTCTGTTGCTGCCTGATCCATTTACAGTGTGACCTCTGGCTTGGCCTCCATTCTGATCAGATAAGGGAAAGACTGCAGTTATTGAACCCAGATCATTCTGCGTTGTAGCTGTCTCAGTGTTGTTGTCAGTCTTGGTCCACCTTTACACAGAGTACACCAGTCTCTATCACAGCAGGTCCAAACTATGACTCTGTCATAAGACAGCTGTTTAAAGAAATCTGCTATCATCAATCCAATGGGTTTTCCCAAGCTGCCAGCATAGTCCTTGTCATACTCCAGTGCATCCTTTACTTTAATTGAAGCTTGTCACCCTGTACTCTTACTTGTCTCCTGCCTCTCTCCTTACAGCCAACCCCTGTCCTCTGTTGTGATGAGACCACATTTTCTTCTTATGAGCAGGCTGGTATTTACCTTCTTCTGTTACCATGCCAAGTAGTGCCTCCTGAATCACGTGCCCCTGCCTTCACTCCATCAGAAAATCTTTAGTTAGTTAGTTTGCAGTGGATCAATTCCATGAGGAAATGGATCCTTCTCAGAACTATAAGATGGCAGTTAGTGTTAGTTCTTACAACTATCAATATCTGATTTCCATGGATTGGCACCTGGTCAAACCTGAGAGCCTGGTAGGTGGTTGGGAGCATGCTGTTGTTCTTCCCATGAGAAAGATGGTATGTACAGACAGGGCTCCTTATGATCAGTATTTCAGAATTCAAGTCATTCAAGCCATTCAGATCTCACCCTGCTATGTATTTGTGCAGGTTGAGAATATTACCACGGTTCTATGCTTGTAGCCAGGCTTATGTGGAGCTGGTAAAAGTCCACTGTTACTTTCTCTCCTCTCTGCCCCTTTTTCATCTCTTTCCCATGCATTCACTGGTTCTCACACTCACTCTTTCTCTAATCAAAGTTCTGTCAATGTTGCCAGTGATATCATTTGATGATCAATCAAGTTTTTCCATCCCTGGGATATCCAATATGGTGTCCGCCATTCGATCATTGACCATGTGTGCACACTTTCCCATCATATAGGTCTCCCAAACTTACATACCCATTCCCTCTTCAGTGTAATATTTATAGTCTTCCATGTCACAACCTGTCTTTCTTTTGTAGTGATGAAACAGATTTTGAGAACTTTAGATTTTCTTCTCTATAAATAAGGAAAGGCTGCCACTTCTGTGTTTTACTGACACTCGACTGTATAATTTTCAATTACTCTCTTAGTAGATCTGTTCTGATATCAGTTGTACATACATCATCACATTAACAATTACAGATTGCTCCCTTTCACTTCCTTAAAATAGAAAGAATGTGTACGAAGCATATCATCAATTTTGCCCCTATGAAACAGATGCCTTTTGAGAAAGTAGTCAGAATGTCAACATTTAATACTGAATTTTTATGTAAGGACTTTTGGTCCAATGAGTAGCTCAGGAGACACTGGGAGTTGGGCCAGTACCCTGGAAGTAGCTCCCTGGAGTGGAGTCCAGCAAAGTACTTCAGAGGATCTACTATAGCCATATTTGAGAAAGCCACTTTGGAAAAAAAAGGACAAGATTTTCTTTGAGCATGTTAACCCTAAATGAAAGTGCATATTTGACAGAAATCCAGGTATTTTGAGAAATCAATATGCTGATGATTAAAAACAAACCAATTGAAAATCCAAAACATATTCAGGCTGCTCTTTGAAAGGTAGTTCATATTAAGTAGTGGAGCTTTACAGCCTTCAGTATTTCCTTTGTGCAAGTGGGCACTTACTGCTTAGGCATGTGGAGATCTTTAATTATTATACAACATTTCTTGAGAGAGCCCTAGGTAACCATTGGCATTGAGTGGTTGTTGTGCTACTACAGTATTGAATTTTGAATATGAAGCATGTAGAGGTAAGTGTAGTTTTATTTACTTCTCCACATCTGTTAGAATAGTAAATCTAAACTTAACTAGATATATTTTGGTGTCACTCAGGTGTTTTAACATGTTTGTGTGACTTCTGCTAGCAGTAATCCTGCAAGGGATGGCTACTACTGTGATTGTCTCTAATGTGGTCACTAGGGCAACAGTTTTCATTATAGAAATGGTTGGATACCCTGTCTTAGAATGTCAAAGCTCATCTCTGTTATCACTTATTTCATCATCATAAAAGCAGGACCTACCTTATGATTCTCTGTAGCCACATGTAGTGGACTGGTCAGTGGGTTTTCGTTCCACGAGATCTTTTCTGTTGCCAATTTATAGCCTCCAACAGACATAATCTTAGATGGCATGCCTCAGACAGTCATTAGCACCATATTATCATTTTTTTCTCTCCGTGTAATTACTGAGTGGATGGAATAATTATTTCATTAACAGACATGGAGAGCTCAGAACATTAACCCATCTCCAGAGAGTCATTTATGGGTGTCAAGTGAGATCCACTTATTGGTCCCTCAGTATTTGTGAGGCACATGATGCAAGCTGCGATAATTAATATAATTTCTTCATAATTATTATCATAGCTTAGCCATAACTGTTCTACAATTAAAGTTGTGGAAGGGATTGGTAAGAATTTGTCAGAGCTGGTAATGGAAATGTATGTCACACTAAGGCACACTGGTAGGGTCAAGGTCACATACAATGATGAAAAAAGTTAGGAGATGTATTTCAGGACTATGGCATACTGGCCATTGCAGCAGATGGATAGCATGGGAGGTGCTTTTCTGAAATAAAGTACACTTGTGGAGCTGTAACACTGTTCATGTAGTGGAACTGTAGAGAAAGCATTTATCAAGGAGCTTGTAGGGGCCACAGGACACACCTAGGACATGGCCCTGCAACTCAGGAGTAAGGTGTATTGGAAAATATTGGAATTTACATATTATTTGTAACCGAGCTGGTGGTGTTGCCTGTGGGCACTGTAGACATTTATGCTTTCATAGCATGCTAAGGGAGTTATTGTTGTCGGAGGTCATGCAATTCAGCAATAGGACTAAGATGCAAATCAGAATGATATTCTGAATATCTAAACATTGATATTGATCAAATGGTTAGGAGGTACCCAGCACCTTACAAATACATTGGTCATAGGCTAAAAGAGAGGAGCACTGGTACTATATATAAATATTTTTTATCTCTAAGTGTACCATGATGCTTGTGAGTTAGCCACATACTTTGTATTAGGGATAAACAACGTTGTTCATGAAGTGCAGAAAACGTGTGAAACATTAGGGCAAGAAACATTGACTGTTTTATACCATCAACATTGACCTGCTGGAAACATATACAATATTTTATGAATGATCTAGTCATTGTTAAGGGTAACAGACAGACCAGGAGTGGCTTTGAAGGGGCGGGTCAGTGGACGGGGGGTGGGGGTTTAAGATGGGGAGAATTAATTTAACAAAAAATGCACTTACATTCACTCGTCATCGCCGTTGCTGTGACCGCCACCACCACGCCGCTCCTCTCCTGCAGGCTGCAAGCACATGCTCCCATCCTGCCCTGTGGCCAATCTGCTCAGAGCAGACTGGGAGCCTCTGCCTGCTCTCTCCAGCATGCAATACGTTGCCTACTGCACATGTGTGTTTGGCCAGCCCGAGACTGCCAGCTAAACAGACATGTGCAATAAGGGGGAGTGCTGTGCACTCCCCCTCAGTGCTCGTCACAGCCCGTGGCCTGCCCCTTTTACTAAAAAACGATTATAAACATAGTTTATTATCGTTTTTTAGCAAAAGGTTTGCAGCTGCTGCTGCTGGAGGGGGGCGACACTCCTCCACCCTAGCAGAAGAGCCGCGCCTGTAACAGACTACATTACATGGATGTACTTTGTATATTATCATTTGGGAACAAAGAATTAATCACTAAAATCATTTTAAAGAGTGTCTAAGAGGACCTATTCACTTCAAGGAACTTCTAAACTGACTCATCTGCATGTGGTTCCTGGTTAAGTGGTGTGTTTGAACAGATTGCTCTAAAAAATAGTTTAGATTTTTTAAATGAAAATACAGTGGTGGCTTTGTTGCAAATGATTACAGGTAGGGTGTTCCATATCCAGAGAATTCTGACTGTGAAGTTGTGTATGTTTGGATCTGGAGATGGGTTTGCTGAAAGGGTTCAGAGATGTAGGGTTATAGTGTTGTGTTTTGTTGTAGTAATTCAGCAGGTGTTATTTGCCAAACAAAAAAGAAAAGGCCTGTACAATGACAGCTTCCACCCAAATGTAGATATGTCCTCTGAACCTGGGAGCTCCTTTTCTGTTAATCCTTTTTTTGTGTTTGCTTAGCATTTGGTCAACTACATTGTCATCCAAATGTTCTGAAACTCCCATTAAAACACCACTAGTACAGAATAAATATGAAAAAACTTAAAAATGTGATAACAGTGAAGGGCCCAGTAGGCTGAATATAAAAGGTGAAGGAAAATGAAAAAATATAAGTTTGGCAATTATCTGTTTTATTTGAATTGATTTAAGTTTTCGTTCACCAACATTGGGAATTTGGTGCCAGGAACAATAAGGCATAAAAACTGAGAGGCAGAAGACCCCAGAAAAGTTGGGCTTTTGTGGCAATTTGTAAGCTGAGTGAGACTGAATACTTTCCATTTGCAAAGAAAGTCTGTGCCATAATTGACAGCTAAACAGATTGAGATCTCTGTCTGGGAACGAAGAACAACAGCTTTGAGGTAGAGCACAAACGTTTTACAGGATTGTAGTGAGAGAAGCACATGGAAAAGGATGATCTTTCTGCATTGTAGAAGGCTCGATGCATAAGGCAGAGTATTTTAAAGAGAGTTCTTTGTTAGAATGGAATTCAGAGAATATGAACTATTGCCTGTTACGTGGTAAAAGTTTTGTAAGTTGCTTACTAAATGAACAGCAAACTTCTAACTTCTCTGATGCAACACTAGCGTGATTTCTGGAAAGCAGCAGCAGAAGATGTTGCAGTAATTGATATTTGCAGAATACAGAATGAAATTACAAACATCTCATAATAATAAACCATCACTGATTCCAGTGATGGATTTATTAATACATGCACCCAGAGGGCACCTCAGAGCTCACTCACTAGTTCTAACCAGTCTTCCACCAACAGATGAGAATTTGACTCAGAAGGGTGAGAGCCTTTTGTCTCTGGAGGTCAGAAACAAAGCCTGATCTGGGAGAGGTGTTTACACACCCCTCCCAATAGGATTACATGCAAATCTGCATTTGAAGGCAAGAAGCTTCAAAGAAGCCCACTGCCTTTGTTATGCAAAACTGGCCTTCCTCAGAGGAGATGCCAACCCCCTTGTCCCAGAGCTCATCTGGCACCTGGAGAGCCGGGAACATTGGCTATGCAGGAGGTGTGTTGCATTTCCAGGATGCACACATCCCTGAGGTGACCAGCCTGAAACAAACACAGCCTCAGGTTTTTTCCCATCTTGGGTGTGGTGGAACTAGGAATTTTGGGGATGCCCACTCCCCAAAGGAAGTAGTCATCTAGGGGGTGTAATGACCCCAAGGGTAAGTAGCCCATTGGCTACTACACATCACTACCCTTGACACCATCAAAAGTGAGTATCTAGGGAACACCCTCATACCAGGACATCAGATCTTTGCTGGGCACAAAAGAAGGACTGGACAAAGAAGCCTGCTGACCTGTGAACCGAGGAGAACAACCAACTTGGTGCCAACCCTGCCAGCCTGCCTGGTGCATGTTACCCTTGAGGAGTAACTGACCTGTCCTGCCGCTGCAGCATCCAAGAAAACGGAAGAGCTTCCAGTGCTTCACACATCACCAAGAAAAACTCCCTTGAAGCAGAGGAGCTTCTTCCTTGCATCTGCAGGCAACCCAAGAAAGAACTTCGAGGACTGGGATGCCTGACATCACCACTGCACTTGAGCCCATAGCCCAAGCTGAAGTGGGCTAACTGTGTCAACATGGTTCCTAGGCCCTTGAGAGACAAACCAACCTTAAATTTGCCCACTGTGGACTTCCCAATGGCGCTTGCAGCCTTTTTCTGCAGGCCCCCTCCAACCGCAAGTATCCCCTGCATTGGAACCTGTTGCCAAAAGACACCACTGCACCTGAGCCCCACAGCTCAGACAGGAGTGGGCCAATGGTGTCCTCATGTGCCAAAGGACCTCAAGGGTGGAACACCCCTCTGGGTTGCCCCCAACTGACTTTCCAAGCCAAGATTGCAGCAACTTTGTGACTGGACCATTTCCTATTGAAGTGAGTGGGACACCCGATGTCATCTGCATCTGGACGCCCTAGAACCCCTCTAGAGGAACTGTTGGTGTGGCCTTAGACCTTGCCCCATACTCACCCTATCTCCAGAAGATTGGTCCTGTAATTTGCTGCTAAGTACCAGTATATGTTTTTCCCCCTTCGGATACCATCACTGCTCCACAAATTGCAGTGTCAACTTTTGAAAACTGTAAAAATTCATAGCTTGAAAAGTACTCACCCAATTCCAATGATCTTGGTATCAAAATGTATTTAAAAGTATGTAATATTTTTATGAATTGATTTCGATCTTTATTGAATGTGTGTGTCACTGCCCATGTGTGTGCAATACATAGTTAGCACTACCAACTGATATGCCTAACTGCTCACCCACCCCACCACAAAATATAGTATTTGGGGTGTCATTTGTGCCTCTGTAATTACTTTGGGGTTTGCTTGGACTTTTTACTCAGTGTACTTCTTTTTGGTCCACTATATAAAGAGCCAGCTTCCAACACTGTGACAGCAAGAGCTAAGATTTCCATAGTTTTTTCTATGGACTCCATGCCCTGAATTTGCTTATCAAATCCATTTTGCTTGCTCCCCTTTTCTCATACAACTCTCTCAAAATAATTTCAAGAGAGATCCTTCAACCATATTTCTGAACTCAGAATAATAATCAACTAAATCACCCTAAATAAAGAAATCATGAGGTAAAATCGGAACCACATGGTTCTCTGTAAAAGAATAAACCTATCCAGACTGGAAAGCGAAAGGAGGTCCAAGAAACCACTCAGATCCCTGACGGCGCTTAGCCATGCAAGAAAAATCTACCAAAAATATTTTTTATTGCAAAAGCCAGTTATCTCCAAACAAGGACTGAAACCTCACTTAATTGTACATAGAACTTTTTCAAAGAGTATACCAAAACTCCAAACCAAAAGTAAATTCCTCAGTCACACACTCCCAAAAATGCAAATACCTAGAGATTCCATAACCCCAGTCAATGATACCTTTACCGAACCAGACCCTTCTCTTTCCACTGCTGAGTCCTGGAAAGTGCCTGCTCAGGGTTTTACACTATTCAAACGGAAGTTTGTCATAGACTTTACCTCATAGTCCCAGGACCTACCTTTGCTCCATTCAAGCAGAAGGCATTTTATTTCATCCAATGGAGTGTGTGGTCTAAGCACTCAATTTAGTTGTTGCCAGCTTATATTCGAATCTGTACCTGATAATGATACAGAATGCTTACCAATGTTTGAACAATAGAGGTCATGCTATGGATTCCAGAAACTAAACAAACTTCGTATAAATATGCCTGTGCAATGTTGAGTATAAGAACTGATGACACTCTCCATCTCACAATAGCAATGCGTGCTGTCTGATTATTTTATGTTCATTGTGCAAGTGAAAATTAGCATTTATGCTGTAATTATATTAGATATGCTGTAAGCATATTAGATAATGTCACATCTGTGGGTTCTCTGGTTGGCAGTTAGTTTGCATTCTGTCCAAGCAGGGACCCTCCCTCTAGTCAGGGCAAAGGAGATACTCACTTAAGATAACCCCTGCTCACCCCCTTGCTAGCTTGGCACAAGCAGTCAGGTTTATCTCAAAGGCAATGTTTAAAGTACCAAAACACACAGTAATACAGTATAAACACTACAAAATGGGCCCCACAACAGTTTAGAAAAATAGCCAATATTTATTTAAACCAAAATTACAAAAATCCAACATACACAAGTAAAGTTATGAATTTTTAAATTAAAAAGAGTCTTACTCCATAGAAAACAATGGATGCGCTGATGTTACACAAAGTACCTGGTTTGTGTCAAACATAAAGGCACACAGGCGAGCGTGCGTCGGAAAAGTCAGTGGTGCGTCAATTCCTTACTTGCAAGTGAGCCTGTGTGTCATTTCTTCTCCGGTCGGGTAGGCAGTGCGTCATTTTTCTCTCCTGCAAGATGCGTCGATTTCTGGATGGCACCCCGGGTCTGGGCAGGTTCATGCCGATTTTGATGCCCAGCGACAATACGTGCAAAATCCATCCACTCGAGGACAAGAATCCATGCTGCATGGGCTTTGCATCGATTTCCGCAGCTGCAAGCGGGTTTTAGGTTGTTTCTCCAGCTGCGATGCAGGTGGTGCGTCGATTTCTCAGCTGTGATGCAGATGGCGCATTGATTTCACAGTTGCGTTGCAGGTGGTGCATCAAACTTTTCCCCGTACGTCTCCTGTGTAGGGCACCACTTGGCAGAGTAGGAGTCTCAGCAGAGAGTCCAAGTGCTGGCAGAGGAAGTCTTTCACGAAGCTCAGACTTCAAAACAAGAGGCAGGCTCAATCCAAGCCCTTGGAGACACTTCTCAAGCAGGAATATACCACAAAGTCCAGTCTTTGTCCTCTTTCAGGCAAAAGCAGCAAATGCAGGCCCACCCAGCAAAGCACAGTCACAGGCAAAGGGACAGTACTCCTTCTCCAGCTCTTCAGCTCTTCTCCTTGGCAGAGGTTCCTCTTGGTTCCAGAAGTAATCTAATAATCTGGAGTTTTGGGTCCACTACTTATACCCCTTTCTGCCTTTGAAGTAAGCAGACTTCAAAGGAAAGTCAAGGGTTTCTTCAGGAGGGGGCGTATCGCAGCGTGTTTTCAGTCTTCGGGGAAGGTGGATGTGTTGATGGAGCAGTTCATTGTCTTGCGTAGCTTGGGGGCGATGGATGTGCTGGCTCTGATGTAGATGTGGTGGGGGCAGGGGTCTGTGAAAGGCCATAGTGAGTGATGGTCATGATGCTTTGTGTTTCCTCAGTGGTGAGAGTGGACCAGCTGTGGATGGTTTGGGTGGGTTATGGGAGGGTGGGTCGGTCGTTGGTTCTACTGCTGGGCTGGTTTTCCGTGAGGAAACTGTTGTAAATGTTCTTGATCTTGCAGTGGAAGAAGGTGGTGAATCTGTCACAGAGGTCTTGCGACTGGGGCATGCTGGTGGCTTCGGAGGGGGGGTTTTGGTGAATTCATTGATAACCATGAATAGTTCCTTTGTGTTGTGCGTGGAAGAGTTGATGCTTTCCTGGAGTGCGGTTTTTTTCGTGTTATTTATGTGTCGGTGGTGGAGGCTCTGAAGGAGGCGAGGTCTTCGCTGGTTTGGCTGTTTCACCATTTATTCTCTAGGCACCTGCAGGTGTGCTTGGATTCTAGGAGTTCGGTGGTGAACCAGCTGGCTTTCTTTGGGATGCGCTTGACCGTTGTTGAACGGAAGGGGCTAGTGCATTGGTGCATTCGGTGATCCAGGGTTTGAGCTTGCGTGCTGCAGTGTTGGCATCACTGGAGGGAGGCAGGGGTGATTTGGCGAGTGTCTTGGTGAGTGGCTCGTTTGTGATTTCATTCCATTTCCTGTGGGAGGACCTGGGGGCGTGGGTGCGGCTACTGGGTGTGGTGATGGTGAAGTGTAGGCAGTGGTGGTCTGTCCAGTCTGGGGTAGAGATGGTCTTAATGGTGATCCGGTTGCTTGAGGTAAAGATGGGTCCAGTGTGTGTCCTGCGGCGTGCATGGTTGCGGTGATCAGTTGTCTGAGGCCCAGGGTGGCGAGGTTTCGAGTAGTGAGGTGGTGTTTTGGTCGCTGTGGTCCTCGAGGTGGAAATTTAGGTCACCGACGAGGAGGTAGTCAGAGGATGCCAGGGTCTGGGTGGGTGGTGATGTCTACAATGGTGTCTATAAATGCTGGGCAGGGACCGGGCAGTCTGTACACCAGGGTACCGCGGATGGAGGAGTTGTGATCAGTGTGGATCAGGAAGTGAAGGTGTTCCATTGTGGTGCAGTGCTCTTCCATGTTGGCCGTGATGCATATTGAGGACTTGTGTATGATGGCAAGTCCTCTGCCCGGACAGGAGGGCCGGTCCTTCCTGAGGATGCTGTAGCCGTCCGGCAAAGCAATGACAATGTCTGGTCCAGAGGTGGGGTTGGTTCAGGTCTCGGTAAGAAAAGCGATGTCTGGTCAGGCAGAGTCGATGAGGTCCCAGAGTTTGGTGGCATGCTTATGGAGGGAGCTTATATTCAGAAGAAGGCAGTTGATGAGGTTGTGGTGGGGGTTGGTGTTTCCGGGTGTGGGGTGTTTCTTCTGATTGTTGTGGCTGAAACTGAAGTTGCAGTTCCGGCAGAAGAAAGGTCCGTGGGTGTCCTTAGGAGATGCGGTGCAGCAGTCACTGAGACGTTTGATGTTGAGGCGGTGGAGGGTCTGGGCATCATAAAGGAGGGTGGCCTAGGGACGGTTCGTCAGTGATCCAGGGTTTCTGGCGCTGGGCGAGGTCCAGGCACAGACAGGCTTGCCTTTGGTGCCATTAAGAAGGGGAGGGAGGTGGGGGCTTCGGTCAGCTGGGAGGCGGGAGGGCGGGAAAGGTGCTTCACGGGGGCGCAGGGGCAGCAATGGCACGGGGGGCCCGAGTGGGAGGAGAAAGGGAAGGAGAAAAGGAATAAAATGGAGAAAGGAGTAAAAAAGAGCAAAAAGAGGAGAGAAAGAGTGAGAGAGCAGAAATACTTACTTGTAAATAGCCACTGGGCTACCAGGGATGAGGCGCAGGCAGGAGCCTGCGGGTGGAGGAGGGCCTCAAACTGAGAAGGGATCAGTTCCATTAGCACAACACCATCATGCTCCATCGCTGCACTGACACTACCACTGTACTATCACCTAAAGGTACCACAGTACCACCCACCATCACCACACTAACAAATCCCACAACAATACCACCCTACAAAGGTACAATCACTGAGAAGCATCACATTAACAACACGTAGACTGCACCCACCACCACTTCACTTCTATCCTTTGCCAATGCATTCCCAAGTCATAGCATCAAATTACATCACCTATCACTAAAATCACACAAAAGACCCCAGACTGTACAACAACCCCATGCTCTAGACATGCTGCATTTGAGGTACAGCAACATAAAACACAATGACAAAACTATAGTAGAATGGACCAGCACCACACAACACAAAATGCAGCAAAAACATAACACAGGAGCAGTAACAGAATGACAAAAGCAGTTCAAATAACACACACAACCCCAAATACAGCACTAAACAGTAACACTACACACAACACAACAGATATCAAAAACCAATGCACATATCATCACAACACGTTAGCAGCACAACAAGTATTCAGCACATACATAACATCAAAACACAATAACACATGACACAATACTATAACAGCACAACAATGTAAGACAACAACACACACATAACCCAAGATCAACAGAACAACATAACACACAAAACACAATGAAAGAAAAACTACACTTCACACCAACATAATACAAGACAACTAAACACAACAGTAGCAACAGGAAGGCAATAGCAACAAAAGGACAAAACAACACAACACTTGGAACGCAACTACAATGATATCACAACACAAAAACACAACAAACCAGACAAAAGAAAACACAGCTAAACAATAACTACAGAACTACATATCAGAATAGAAACACATAATAACACAAAACACACAACCATTTGATAAACAAAAATACTACACAGCAACAAAAAGAACACAACACAATAGACAATAGCAACAAAACAATATATCAGCAAGTCACTTGACACAACATAAAATACTACTACAAAACAAGATGAAAGCAAAAAATAATAATACATGGCAGGCAGAACTGCACAATTATACAACACACAGACAATAAAACAGCCAATACAACAAAGCACAGCACACAACATTATGTTTTGATTTATAATTTTATTGTATTGTGGTTATGTTTTTGATGATATGGGTTGATGTTGTGATTGTGTAACTGTCCTGTTGTATTGTGTTGATGTATTATTGTGGGTTCTCGGGCTTTACCTTGGATTTCTTGAGTAGTTGTAAAAGGTATAATCGATCTGAGCCTCTCTGTTAGAAATAAAATACCATGACTTTGCAACATTCTTTCAGTGTTTAGTAAAGAGGAGCATTGGCAGTATGTGTGCATGTCTTTGATTTAGAAAGTTAATGTTATTGCAGTTTACACTTGGGGTGGGTTTTTGATGGCCTATGTATCATTCTTTGCATGCACATTTTGATGTATGTGCTAATTAAAGAATGTACTGGCACACCCATTAGATGTGTAAATGGACATCTGTGACACAATGGTGACCAACCATAGCATAATCCAGGCACTGGCACAATGATGGTAGTTTGTTTTAATACTGTGGATACCCATGACAGGATGGTACCCACTTCTGGCATAATGCTGGCCCTGGCATTATAGTGGAAATTCTTGGCTTAATAATGGTCCTTTTTTACAGCATGTGGGCATTCGTGGCATGTTCTGGTTAACCATGAATGCAATATTGCCCATAGCATAAAGATTTTAACTACTGGTGGCACCCATGACACTATGGTGCCAACTCCTGTGTAATGTATGCATTGAATTCATACCGGTGTTAATTTTTTATAATACAATAAATTCCCCCTGTTTACATATATTTGATCTTGATGATAAAAATTGTTTTTAAAATACACATCTCTGCACTATTTTCATACCAGGGTTCAATAACATTCGTACTGTCACTCCATCCCAAGTAATGTGCGATTTTCATTTGTATTTGTTGTACATTTAGAACCTCTGAAGCTGCTCGGAATGAATTGCAACAAAATACATTTTCAAATCAGCTGACTGAACTGTGAGGCAATCCCTCTCCTTATCCATCCTTTTAGAGAAAATATTGAGAACTATATTCAAGTCCCAGCAGTTTATGTACTTTTGTGTCAGTGGACTTGACATGCAATCTCCCCAGTGAGTTAACAAACTATGTGGTATCTACATGAGTTTGCTATGAATACCTGTTTGTTATGCTGACATGCAGTACGGCTTCATGGTCTGGTAAGTTTTTCTCTTGATAACCTAGGAATTGTCCATGCAACATCTTTACCAAGCTGACTATCTTGAGAAGGGCTGTGGTCCTGGATCCCTGGATACATTTAACAGCCAATTCCAAAAGGCCAGATTGGCCAGGGTCACTAGAACCCCACAGCATAATTTCAAGACTTTGTTTCCTATCATCTATTGATGAAAATCTTAGGAAGCTAAAAGCAGATGTGGGAATGATGAAGAATCAGGATCTCTGTGTAAAATTCCAACAGACTGGGTAGGCAGATCAGTGAGCACCAATATGGGGTTGTTTTTTTTCAGATTGAAAGAAGAGTATTCAAGACACTCATAGGATGACTGATTTTGAGGCATCCTTGAGGAGAAGATCGGAATTGTTGCCGCTCAGGAGGTGTGTTCTCCTTGGATAGTTGTAATAGTCCAGGAAAAAACAACTGAAAGGGTTGTTCATAGAACTCTATGCAATGTTCATAAAGTGTATTTTCCCCATTGCTCAAAGATGTTTAAGACGACTTGTACAGGAACTTGGTCAACCTGCCTCCCACCTCTGGTGAGCCAAAAGAAATCACTCACAATTGATAAAAAAGAAGACTTGCTCACTAACAGAAACCTGAAAAGGGTAGCATCAAAATATTGCTGAAAATATCCCAGATGGAGGTCCTAGAACCTGTTCTTGGAATTGAAATGGCTGGTCAAGGGACTCTGCCTGAACCAGCTCTGGAACAAATCTTAGAACAATAGACTGAGACTGGATTGAAGGAAAGACTGAGCCACTTTGAGAGATGAAAAAGGTCACACATTTACCCATTATGTTCATAAACGTATCCCCTAATACCACCTCGTGACGTGAGATGGGCCTAATTTTGTGAAGCTATCGAGAAATTTAACATAGAAGTTCACCCAACCTTCTCATTTATGGACAGTTAGTGACATTCTATTTTTAATCCTTCAAATCCTTGTCTAAGGGCAGCCGCAGCCAGCTGTGCTCATACCTGGCAATATGGCTGGAGGGAGCCCACTCTCTGAAGTTAGAATGTTAAAATAAAATGTGGTTAAATACAGGATCACTATTAGCATCCATATCCACAACTTCTAGCAACCTGGAAACAGTATTTGACTTTTCATGTACTGTGTGATACAATTGGACTTTGATTTAGTTTAAACAAAGATGGAGGATAAATATGATGCTTTCACCGCTGAAAACTATTTAAAAAATCTATCCATTGATTTTCTGAGTGAAAAAAAATCAAATACATAGCCCATATTGGCTTGAATATGACATAAGGATGTATACATAGCAATGACCGTCAACATATGTGTAAAAGGGCCTCGTGGTCTGGGTCAGCTCTGCACAGTCGTGCTGCAACCGAAATGCAACCGAAATGGGTCCATTCTTAACAAAACAATAATATGATAACTGGCAGTAAATATCCATATCACCTCACCCCACCCCACCCTCGTTGCACCTCCCCCTCTCCCCACTTTCCTAGGAATATCCCCACTGAATGTTAGCAGCACATGTAATATATAACAAGGGTTCAGATGCAGCAGTTGTAGTGTTGGGCTACAGCCAAGTCTCCAGGTGGACCAAGGTCTATTAGATAGCGATATGGATCCATGATTCCCTTCTGTGCTGAAATGGGATAGCCAGGTGGAGACTGGTCTTGTGCTTGCTGAGAACTATTGCACCCTTAACGGTACAAGAAGAGGATGATGGCAAACCCCTGTTTAGGCACAAATTATGGGTGGGGTGTTCCTACGCTAGGTAAATAGAGTAAATAGAGTAAGGCCCACTTAACTCAGCGCTTAACTCTAATGTTTAGTTACTGCTGAGAATTATTGCTCAAGGAAAAAACTTTTAGGGTAAGTTTAATTTAGTATTTGTATTTGAAATCACCAATTGTATTACTAATTTATTTACATTTATATACTTTAATGTAATTTTGTTTAATTTAGGGTTAGTGTTAGTATTACCGTAATTAGCGTGCTTATATTTAATTGTAAATACATCACTATTTACTGAATAACCAAACTAAATTAAGATTTAGGCCATCATTTTGAGTCTGGCAGTCGTAGGACCGCCAGACTCGCCGTGGCGGTTGGATCACTACCAATGCAGCGGTTCGACAGCCACATTATGACCGTGGTGAAAGCACCACAATCCGACCACCGGCACTTTTTGCCAGCTGACGGCCTGGCGGTCCTAATCCGCCAGGTCAGCGCTGCCCTGGGGATTATGACTTCTGTATCCGCCAGCTTTTGCCTGGTGGTTTCACCGCCATGCAAAGGCTGGCAGAGACGGGGTGCCAGGGGCCCTATGGGGGCTCCTCCACTGCCCATACACTTTGCATTGGCAGTGCAGGGCCCCCATGGGCAGCCCCATCGTGATTTTTAACTACCTGAATTACAGGCAGTGAAAAGTTCGATGGGTGCTGTCGTACCTGACGCACCGCAATATTGCCAATGTCAATGTTGTGGTTAGTTTCTCCCTGAGCCAGCGGGTGGAAACTCTGTTTCTGCCCTTTGGCCCAGGCGGAAACTCATAATAGGGCAAGTGGGCAGAAAAACTGTTGGTTTTCCGACCTAATGAGTTTGGCGGGCCTCCTCCACCGCCCACTAAACTCGGAATGAGGCCCTAAATGTACAGAATAAAATGTATGGTTAGGTTATCTTTAAATTTAGAACACAGTTTATAGTTATTTTCATTTAATTTGGGGGCGATATTAGCATAATATAATATGGTTTGATTTAATGTGACTGTCATTATCGAAATTGAATTGATTGATTACCAAGTTTGGGCTAGCTTTAGGAATGCAATAAGATTAATATTTTTAATGTGGTTCAATAGTTAACATATAAAAATAGTACTCATTTTGTCTAATACAACAATACCTTTACATACATTTCTATTGGGGCTAGGTTGAGTGTCAGAGTAAGAGTAAGGTAACCTATTATTCTAGTAAAAACACAAGTGTGATTTAATTGAGTTCAGGTTTAGGTTAGTGGTTAGTATTGCATAGTATCACATACATTTCTGTTGGGACTAGGTTAAGTACAAGAACAAGGTAACCTGTTATTTTAATTAAAAACACGAGTGTGATTTAATTGAGTTCAGGTTTAGGTTAGTGGTTAGTATTGTTAAACCCTAATGTAATGAAATTAGATTGAAAATACAATTTACGAAAGGGTTCACATTATGGTAGGGTTTAAGGATGAGGATATGGGATGAAGTAAAAATAGAACAACCTAAGGGAGGTGGTGGAATAAAAAATAAAAGTGCATTCCATTATTATGAATTCTGCACACACTCAGCTAGGAAACCATCAGACTGCAGACCACGACCACAAAGAGTAAAACAAAGAATAAAACTAGGCCTGGGCGAAGTGGCAAAAAACACCACCCCGCTATGCAGAGTTCCACTAATGGGCAGACTTCTCTGTTGCACCCGCTCATATGTCATTTGATGGCACACGTGATATGAAGTACGCAGTCGTGTTTGAAACTACGCACAAATGGCACCAAGCGGTCATCTTGTTTTTCACTCTGTTTATGGTGCTGGGACTTCTACTTCAATCTGCCCTCTTTGTAATCCTCTACCCCATACTTCATCTACCCCTATCTTTTATTGGATTAGTGTTTTTTTGTGTCCCATTATTTTTACGTTGTTTTAATTTTTTGTGTTTTTAATGACTTTTTGTATCTTTGTTAATTTTTCCCTTATTTCCTTCCTTTTACTCTTGTTTCTTTTCTCATACCCTACTCACCCAGCATCATGGCAGAGCGCCAGGGCAGCAGCGGCCGCCTGCCTTGTGAGCAGCGCCGCTGTCAAGGGTGCAGCCTCATCCGATCTTCAGCAGGCCTGGGAGCAGTTACCCCCTGTGGGAGAGTGGGCAGTGCACGGCTAGGGTATGCCAGTTGGTCAGGGCTGCCACCCAGGTCCAGCACACCACCCAGCAGCTGACGCACCACTGGGCAGATATTATCAACCGCAAGCAGGACCTGCTCGACCTGCTAGGTATGGAGATCCTGGAGCTTGGTGAGTAGTATATTTTTATTGTGTTTCTGTTCTACAATGCTAGCTTTTTTCCAGAATAGCATGTCACTTTCACTCAGAGGTAAGTTACGTTTAGTTTACGTTAAGATTAGAGCTAGGCATGTGCTTGGTGCTACATCGTTTATTTTTAGACTCGTAGGTAGGCACTCGCTTTGGCTGATTATTTAAGAAGCCATTGTAACGCAGACTCCTCTGTCCTCCTCCTAACTCCTTAGCCTTAGTGAATTAGTGATATCAGTGAGTTAGCGTTCTCTTTGAATTTATGTAGCACATGGATACTCAAAGTACGGCCCGCGGGCCTCATGCGGCCCCTCTGACCTTTACATGCGGCCCTTCGAGCAACAGGAGCACTGGGCAGCTGTTTACTCGACTCCGCACTAACAATAAAAATATGAAATACACGCACAATCATTTATTTCAAGCTCAATTGGTGTTAAAGAAAGGAAGTAACTAGGGACTCCTGCACTTATACTTTAGAAACGCCTTCATTTTTAAAGACATTTTGCAACACAAGTGCAAAACTAAGACAGCCTCTTCAAAATTAAAAAGTGTATTTATTTAGTTAACATGCAGAACCTTTTTGCCTTAGTACAATTTATTTTATCAGTGCATTGAGATGTATCCATTTAAAAGTGATAGTTTTCAAACATAAATTAGGAAACATAAATTTGGAAACATTAATTATTTCCCTTACCCTGAGAACACCACCAATAGTAAATTAAAGCGACAAGTCACTTGGTATGTGCGCTTTATGGGTGGCCTGGGTTCCTATCATACATGAACAACATTACACTTTAATAAATCAAACATAGAAGCAGGTTTTGTGCAGCGCACACCATGAATCATGTATTTCGAGGTCATCTTAAATGTGATAATGCAGAAAAAGGAGGGAAAGTGAGACTAAACTATTGCCTAGGATCACACAATTTGTAAAAGTTGGTAAGCCGGGATTAGTTCCAGGTGTTCTGGTTTCCCATTGTTTATTTCAGCCACTAGATGTATATAGTTTGCTTCTCCTTCGCCAACCTTGCCACCAATCTCCCCAGCCACCCCACCCAACAGCCACTGCCCTGGCATCAGTGCGGCCCCCATGAACGTCACAGACCAAACTTTTTGGCCCCTGGGTAAATGTTTGTGAGTACCCATGATGTAGCACACATAGTCCCAAGCAGTTTCACAGTGATGCGAGTATGCATGCATTGCAAAAAAGGGAGAATGAGTTGGTCCATTAGGGGGCTGGAGAAATTGGAATAGAATGAAAGATCCTTCATTGCAATACATTAGTTCTAAATATAGCTTTTCCATTTTTCTTAAGGAAATTTGGAATAGGGATTTTAGGAGTATAGCCAACTCACAATAGTTGATCATACTAGTATATTACCATAGGCAATATGATTTAAGTACAATGTTATTGCATTTGCCTGTTATATTATAATTTTGTGGAGATTAACGGTACCACTAATGTATTTTTTTTATCTTCGTTCTAATCTTACATCAGCACCCAAGGGAAAGAAGAAGGGCACTGCACTAGCAGGTTCAGCAGGAGCTGGGGAGGCACCGACCACCATCGCAGATGCTGATGGCTCTGCTCATCCCAGTAAGTCCTCATATTTAATAATATTATTTTTTCCCTAACTCTTACCTATCCCCACTTTTATACTACTTTTTAATTTTGCCTTATTTTTTATACAGTCTCCCTTTTTTCAAGTTCCCCTAGCTAAGTTTTGTTTAGTTCCTGTTATCCCTGCATTATCTTTTTTTCTGTCTTTCATTGACCATTTTGTATTCCACCCTTTTGTTGCTCTTCAATGATTCCGAGTCATCGTCAATCATAGGCTATAGCTCTGCCCCTCTATTATGCAAAGCTTGTCTACCTGGCCTTTCTAACATTCCTACTAAATGCCCAGAGTGATATTTTTGACAGACAATACTGCAGTGCTAACCAAACTATAACGATTGTGGTGGCATTTTTTTATTTTTAAAATTAAGAATGGGATCTGGCATCTAAAAACTATATACTTTTTTTATAGCCACACCATCCACCAGTGAAGGAGCTGGCACAAGTTTGACCCCTGCAGGAGCCAATGGAGCAGGGGGAAATGCGGCAGCAGGGATGGGCACTGGTAAGTCACATTGCTTTCTTATTGACAATGACAATGGCTCACTCCTAGCTACAAGCGTGTTTTTGTGATTAGATTCATGAACCCCCTGCATTACAACTACATTGGTGGTTGGGTTACTTATGGCCTCTTCCATCTGCAACTCAGCAAAAGCACACATAGGGGGTGATTCCGAGACTGGCGGACGGCGGAGGCCGCCCGCCAGTCTACCCCCGACAAAATACCGCTCCGCGGTCGCAAGACCGCGGAGGGTATTTTGAGATTTGCCCTGGGCTGGCGGGCGGGCGCCAAAAGGCCGCCCGCCAGCCCAGGGCAAATCTACCTTCCCACGAGGACGCCGGCTCCGAATGGAGCCGGCGTAGTGGGAAGGTGCGACGGGTGCTGTTGCACCCGTCGCGTATTTCAGTGTCTGCTTTGCAGACACTGAAATACTTTGTGGGGCCCTCTTACGGGGGCCCCTGCAGTGCCCATGCCATTGGCATGGGCACTGCAGGGGCCCCCAGGGGCCCCGCGGCACCCCCTACCGCCATCCTGTTCCTGGCGGGAGACCCGCCAGGAACAGGATGGCGGTAGGGGGTGTCAGAATCCCCATGGCTGCGGAGCGCGCTCCGCAGCCATGGAGGATTCTCCCGAGCAGCGGAAAGTCGCCGGGAGACCGCCGCGGTCAGAATGCTCGACGGGGCACCGCCAGCCTGTTGGCGGTGCTCCCGTGGTCACCGACCGCCAGGGTCAGAATGACCCCCATAATGTATGCTAAAAATTATGGCTTGATGGAAATGGGAAAAAAACGGAAGGCTAAAAGAAAGGATGAGTGAAAAGAGTGAAAGGAAAGGATGCATGGGTGGATGAAAAAGGGTGCATAGGTGAGTAATGGTATGGCGTAATTGGATAGATGAGTGAAAGGATGATTGAAGGAAAGGGTGGATATTGTGGGTACTGAATGAATGGATAAAGAATTGCGAATTTGGGTGGAAGACTGGATGAGAGACTGTAAAGCTTAAATCATGGTGGCTAAGGGTGTATATAGTGGAAGAATGAAGGACGATTGAATAATTGCTTGGATGTATAAAGAAGGGAGCTCTTCTTTTGTAGATAGATCTGTGACGCCCCACTATTCTTCTATAGCAAAAGCTTTACCTACCTGCCTAATCCATCTGCCTTACTCTGCAATAGAGTAAGTCAAGTTTCTTTACTGTCTTAACTGCCTAGCGAGTCAATTTGTTGGAAACAATTTGTGATGGTCGGCAAGAGCAAATCGGGCACTTACTAGTCCCACTTTACCTACTGGTGTCGCCCACCAGTGAGTAAAGTGGAACTAGTAAGTGCCTGATTTGATTTCAAGTTTGGCGTAGGGGATGCTGTGTGATGAACATGCCAAATACAATCTATATGGCTCATTCCTTTCCCTGTAGTGCAGTGCATCATTCCTCCCCCGCATCTAATTAAGGCAGACAGGATAAAATATATCCACATTTTATACATGACATGTGTAATGTATCTTATTTATTTATCTGCTTCTTTTGAGTCAGGGTAGAAACTAAACTGAGTGAAAGGCATGTGGGAAAGAGCAGGGCCATTGGAATTAAAGATAGATAATTGTCAGCTACAGTTGCCCGAGCTGCAGACAATAGCAATGTACTTGAAGCACTGGCTAGCATGCCTCCAAGTAATTTGCCACAACATCTTGTACTCCTTAGTGCATAATGCCTTACTCATCATAATGAGAGGTAATTCTTTTTTATTTTTCCACTAAATGTGTAACTAGAAAAGCCTTTAAAAAATAAAAATAATCTTGTCTTATTCTGCCTTAATTCTTATCTACCAGACAGTTAGTGCTTCTTATGTGAGGCATGTGTAGGTAAACAAATAACACTTCTAATCATAAATAATAATCACATCAAATTTAATTGTCCCTAGGGGACCAGCAATGTAGTGCTACTGTGCCACCCACTAGCTATCATTCGAACAAGTGTTTGTTCAGACCATTATTTACAATTTGTCTTTTGTTATTCTTTTTTGTCTCGATGTAGCTACTCCTGTCTAACGACAACCAACAACTAGGCAGGCGATAGCAGCCCATCTGCAGAAGCTGGGGAACATTCGGGCTGAGTACCAGTGCCTGGTGATCCTGGAGGAGTAGGAGGCCGAAACAGCTGCCTCGGACCCAGGACCAAGCAGAACAGCATGTCAGCCCCCAGCCTCCAGGCCAGTACATCGCAGGCACTGCCGACTGCAGTCAGGGCCCCTGACTACACCTGCGGCTGCACACTTTCGCTCCACCAGGGCTTTTCACTGACGCATTCTGCAGCAGATGGACCAGATGGAGAGCCGGTTCGCCAGGATTGAGCACAGCTTTGACCAGCTCCAGACTCCATATAGACAGTGCCCTTTTTAAAAAAAAATGTTTCGGTGGGACACGCTTGTTGTGGGTGTAGAGGGTGGGGTGGGATTTGGGCTGGATTTCAAGTTTGGACTTTTCGTTTGACTTTTTGGGGACAGGGTTATATTTGTTTGGGGAGGGGATGGAACTGTTGTAGGTGAAGAGGGAGGGTTTTACATTTCTAAATAATAAAGGGGATTTTTTTACTTAATTTGTATCTCAAATCTTTATTTTCATTTTTGGGCTTTTAGTTTGAAATGATGTCTTTTAGTGTAGCCTATTCATATTAATCTGCTAAAAAAAGTGTATGCCGTTTACTTAGTCCCTTGCTCTGTTGCACTCTTACTGACTACTAGGGGATGATTGCCCCTGCCTATTTTGCCTACAAAAAAACAGTACATACATACAATGGGGGTCATTTCGACCCTGGCGGTTGACAGAGAAGTGGCGGTTTTACCGCCAACAGGCTGGCGGTAAAAAAATTTGAATTATGACCATGGCGGTTACTGCCATGTTCATCCGCCACTTGTCCAATCAGACCGCCATGGCGGAGACGACCGCTGGGCTGGAGACTTGGGTCTCCAGCCCAGCGGCTGTCACAAGACCGCCAGCGGTATCATGACCGGGCTTACCGCCATGGAGTTCATGGGGTTTGGATGGAACCGCCATGAAATCCATGGCGGTAAGCACTATCAGTGCCAGGGAATTCCTTCCCTGGCACTGAAAGGGGTCTCCGCCACCCCCCAAAGGTGGCAGGACCCCCCTCCCCACCCCTACCCCGACATCACAACACAGACACACACCCGACACGCATGCAGGCACCACCAACACACATTCCCGCACACACACGAACAAACATGCCAACAGACACACACACAGTCATACACGCACACCCTGATTCAGACATACACGCACACATCCATACAGACATACATACAGACAGACACGCACACATTTCCATTCACACTACACCCCCGCATGCATACACGCACTCACACACCCCCTCTACATACTCACACGCACACCCCCATGCACCCACACATCACACAACGCCCCCCCTCCCCTAACGGACGATCAACTTACCTTGTCCGTTGATCTTCCGGGAGGGGACGAGATCCATGAGGGCTGCTCCGCCGCCAGCACCCTCTCAACAGAACACCGCCCCGCCGAATCACAGAACGTGATTCGGTGGGCGGTGTTCTGTTGACGTGGCGGTGGAGGTGGAGCAACCTCCACTTCCCCGCCGCCCGCCAGTATGGCTGCTGGCGGCTCTCTGTCTGGAAAAGGACGGAGGGCTGCCAGCAGTCATAACACGCCGTGCGGAAAACCGCCACCACTGGCTGTCTTCAGCACGGCGGTCCCTCTGCGGTCTTGAGAAAAGACCGCTGAGGACGAAATGATCCCCAATGTCTTCATCAGTAGAAGTTAAATACCAACTAAACAAGTTCACTTTGATACATAGTTCTTCTCCTACCTGAATAGATGAAGCCAGGGAGTCTTCTTCTTACTGCAGGGTTTTCCCAAGATGGCATCTTAAAGGGGTGGTAGGTAGGTAGTAATAGTAGCAGGCTGGCACACTAACCGGGAAGACAGAACTTGACAGAAAGTGCCACTCCCACCTATGCGAACTCCAACTACAGAATTAATCGAAGGGTTATCCATCACTGTCCACTAGATTGAAAGAAAATAGAGAGTTAGTGGGTCATCACCATATCTCATAACTGAAGGAAGACTGAGACCATACTACCACAATGACAGTATTGACACACAGCAAAGAAGACCTGATATGATAATAAAATATAGGAATATCAATTTCTTCTGAGCAATGGTGGGGAGCTTTAGTATAACACTAAGCTTAGGAAATTAGATCATGGAGTCAGAAGTGGGCTGAGACTCATAAGTGTTTGGACCAGGTTAAGCATTTACAGAAAACACATACAAGGCATGAATGAAGATGTTGATGGGGCCAGTGTGGAATATTTTTCAAGTAAGGGAAGGTTGATGGTCATGCAGTGAGTTGCTTTCACCACATCTGCCCCCGCAAGTGTGTGATTCATTTATGGTGTAAAATTAGGTCACACCTCAATAAATCATACAGCCCTGGGGAAGAGGGTTAGGGCCTCAATGAATGGATGGGAAAGGTGACTTGGGGATAGGTGTGAAAAAGGCTAACACTACACAAAAGAAACCACAGCAATATTTGTTAGGGCACTGAGCAGCACACCATCATCAATTTGCTGTGGAAGGAAACAAAGGGATAAGTAAGAAAGTATGACGCAGTTTGGTAAATTCATTGGAAACAGTCCTTCTGCCCCAATGGGCCTCCAGATAGTATATCCTAAGTGGAAAATGATACTACATTGCCAAGTTGGTTGCTGCAGCTCCATTTTTCTTGAAATGTTCATGAGCAGTCAGGACTCAGGAGTGTACTAAGAAGAGTCAAAGGCAGAGCAAGAACATAAGAGGACTTTCACTTTTGAGCTAGCAATGCAGCAACCACATCCTCAGCAGCATTTCCAAATCAACACATCTCTTTCTAGTTCACAGAGCTAAATGAGTACTAGACCTCAGATTCTTCGCCATCATCATGGGTTCTCTTTGAAGTCAAAAACTTTCTCCTTTCTAGCTGTTGAGGTAGTCCCTTCCTGAGTCCTTCCATCTTCCTCCTCCAGATTCAGAGTAACTCTGTCCCAGTCCCAAACTGAGCAAGGTAGACTTGTGAAGTGCAATACTGTTGAAGAACAAATAGAGAAACTGAACTGGAGTATTTTTTTTTTGTGTAGATTTGTGTTTGGAAACTACAGTGGCTGTTTTGTTACGAGGAACCAGAAAAAGGAATAGACCCTGCAAGTAAATTTCACAATTTTTGAATTTTTGAATAGCCATTCACTTTCAGGAAAAAATGACCAACCCCTCAAACATTGCAAATCATCAGAAATAAGTTTACAATTTTATTGAACTCGCTCCCTCTCTGTCAGCCACCACATACATCTGTCATCACTCACGAATGCACAATCTCAATCAGTATATCACCACTCATGGGTGCAATAGTTACTTAGTTACCTCTTCCAATCCAAGCACAATGGTTCAACAAAATACCTCCTTTTTGATGGCATCCACACATTGGAATTAGACATTGGCACTGGCAGTCTTTTAATCAAGGATCTTCTATGGCAGCCCTGCTAGGTGATGTAAAAATAGGATAGGCAATGGAATGTGAGGGAAATAGGCAGAATCTCCAACGTCCTGAAGGGTATGTGGGGGCTTCTTCACTGCACATGGGTCCAACTCCAATCCGGGCTTGTATATGACTATAAAATCAATGGTGGGATAGCATGAATCGGAGAGAAACATAGGGGGTCATTCTGACCCTGGCGACCACCGACCACGGGAGCACCGCCAACAGGCTGGCGGTGCTCCAACGAGCATTCTGACCGCGGCGGTTCAGCCGCGGTCAGAAGCGGAAAGTCAGCGGTCTCCCGCTGACTTTCCGCTGCTCGTTTGAATCCTCCATGGCTGCGGAGCGCGCTCCGCAGCCATGAGGATTCTGACCCCCCCTACCGCCATCCTGTTCATGGCGGGAAAGCCGCCATGAACAGGATGGCGGTAGGGGGGGTCGCGGGGCCCCTGGGGGCCCCTGCCGTGCCCATGCCAATGGCATGGGCACGGCAGGGGCCCCCGTAAGAGGGCCCCGCAAAGTATTTCAGTGTCTGCCTTGCAGACACTGAAATACGCGACGGGTGCCACTGCACCCGTCGCACCTTCCCACTCCGCCGGCTCGATTACGAGCCGGCATCCTCGTGGTAAGGGAGTTTTTCCCTGGGCTGGCGGGCGGTCTTTTGGAGACCGCCCGCCAGCCCAGGGAAAAACTCATAATACCCTCCGCGGTCTTCTGACCGCGGAGCGGTATAATGGGGGCGGAATTCTGGCGGGCGGCCTCCGCCGCCCGCCAGAATCAGAATCACCCCCATAATGTTGCACTAGCATATTTTTTTGCAAACAAAGAAAGAAAAAAAGAATCCAAATGAGAAATAATGAAAAAGTTATGTGGTGGCACTGGCATACTCAATCCAGGAAGTAGAGGTCGTCCTCAAACTCTGGTGGTTCACCCAGACGTTGGTCAGCTAACACACTTGATTCAGACCAGTCATCCACTTCCTCCTCCTCTGGTGTTTTAGGAATGGTGTAATCAGGTGGTATGAAATGCTGGTTCATGGTCAATCTCTCCACGTTTTGAGGAGATAGACTGGTCCTTTTCACTGTAACAACTGCACCAGCTGTACTGAACACACGTTCAGCAGACATCAGAAACTTTATTGCCAGCCTGCTGAGCTCTGGCCATTGGCGCATCTTCACATGTAAATACACCAGTGGGTTTTGATCCACGTACACCTCTTTCAGGTCATCCAGATATTCCTGGAACATCTTCTGAATGGTCATTGGTGCTGCCACCTGCACATCCGCTTTTCCCTTCACCTCTGCACTGGACTTAAGGCCTGCCACTTGAACCCAAGCCAATGCAGATGTTGGGTCAGATTCTTCTGTTGCTGGTTTTCTGGTTGGTCGGGTTGGCGGATGTTAGACAAGACTACCTTCTCTGAAAATTGAAGGCGGCACCCTAGAACTGTTGAGTGGGACTCTAAGATCTAGCCATTCTTTTTCCCGTTCTCCTGCTTCCTCAACAATCCACCTCTTGTATTGTGAAACATCCCCTTCAGAAAAAGGAATGATAGCGGGAAGAATTTTTTTGTAGCATAGATCAAGTAAGCTGGCACAGATGTACTCTTTGTTTGAGATGATATCATTTTGCAGCCTTGCATTACAAGTCAAGTGAAAGCTTAGACTAGTAACCAAGGCACGTGCTTCTGGGTTTTGGTTTACACCACTAAATGCAAATCTTTCAGACACCTTCTCTAGCTGTTTCTGTAGCAGATGCAATGACAGGATAACTTGCCCATTGTACTGTTCTCCTTGCTAACTTCCCGTGTGAAAACCTCAAAAGGGAGCAGCATCTCTGTGAGGCATTTGACTAGGCCCCATTTGTCCGCATTAATGGTCATAGCTCACCCAGTAGCATCAGCTCCTCTTTTAATTACATAGTCATTGATTTGTTTGTACTGCTCAAACAGATGTTGCGCCATTTAATAGGTTGAGTTCCAACATGTTGGCACCTCCTGTATCATAGCTTTAACTGGTACTCTGGTATGACGTTGAATAATCCACAACTGTTTCCAGGCTTTAAAAGAATGGATGAAAATAGTGTAAATGCGTCTGCAGGTGGTCAGTATGTTGCTGACTATATCTTCTTTTTTAAGAAAGACTTGCACAACAAGGTTGATGCATTGTGCCAAACACAAGACCCTGAAATAGCCATTGTCTGCCATGGCGTTCAGTATATTACTGCCATTGTTCATGGGAACAAATCCAGCTCGAAGACCTCTGGGTCACAGTCATTCAGACACCTTGCTAGTAAATTCCTCAGAAATGTTTGCAGCTGTGTGTGACTTCTCTTTGACAAGCATGGCTACTGTTGCATGCTGTCGAATGCTCCTAAAAATTACTTCTGGGTCACCCCCAGAAAAGAGATCCAGTGTGCAGTGATGCGAATGTAATCAGTCATCTGACAACTGGTGCACATGCCTGTCGTCAGGTGGATAGTGTGGACAGCACTTTGCTGCAAAGCTTGTCCAACCAATTGCAGCACATTGTGATGCAGCACTGAAACAGCAACTCTGGCAAAATAACTCCGGCTTGAAACGTTCCATTTAGGACAGAGGGCTGTCACACACTCTAAGGGGAAGACACAAGGAAAGTGGAGCTGCATCTAGTGCAGAGCCATTTTCCTTGTGCCCCCTAGCCACCTCCCACCCCCACCATGTGTGCGCTGTATCTAAGATACGGTACACCATGGCTCAGGGTAGGGGTAATAGCGTAACAAAAATTCTGTTCAGGGTTAGTGCCAACATTTTTGCGCTAACCCTGAACAGTACATAGGGGCCCATTGTAAACAATGGTGTGCCCCCTTTCAATGCCTGCTCTGAGCCAAAAAAATCTCTTAGATTTCTTTGCACCATTTTATTGGCCTCCCTCACGGGGGAGCACCCCTTTGCATACATTATACCTGGCACATTATGCCTGGGTTACAAAGTGATGCAATGTATACATTGCGCCACTTTGTAAATTTGGCGCCGTGATTTTGGCCTCGTTGGGCCACATTAGCCTGAAAACAAAATACGCTAATGTGGTGCATAGAGGAGCTAGGGGCTCTTAAATCTGCCCCTAAGAATCATACTCCTTCCACAAAAGAAAAAGGGAGGAGGTTCAATGCTAACATTTTTGTCAGCTTGCCATTGTACAAACATGCCGTTGGGTGGCTGCAGTCGTATGGCCCCACCTGCCTAAACCTGCCCATAATTGTAGCCTGGATTTTCTTCTTTTGTGGGGCCACTGACACAGGTGACTTTTCAGATGTAGGTGGTGGTAGACTCAATGCACATCACGGTGGTACAGTCACTGTATGCTGTGGTGTCTCCATCTGACTCTGGGTCTTTCTGTGCCATTGTGAGGTCACTGAGTCAGGAGATTCTGGCGCACTGCTGGGGACAAGGCTGCTTTGTTTAAGGTGCTGCCATTTTGAGCCATTTATTTAAGGTGCTGCTACCACCGGATTGCGTGATGTTTTCTCATATGGGTCATCTGGCCTCCATTACTATAATGTGAACAAGGCTTACCTCGATGAGCACTCACGTGGCAAATGGAGCAGGTGGCAAAGTTCTCTTCCTGATTGCTAATCGGAAAAAAGTCTCAAACTGGAGAGGAGTACTTTCCTATTGGGCCAATGCCTGAAAAAGAACTGAATGCAGGTGGTTGTGGATGTGTCGATTACCTCTCTGCAGTGCATACTTGTACTGAGGTAGGGATTGGCACAGGTCTCTGTTGGGCCCTTACAAATATGGTAGCTGGCAATGCTGTCTGTGCCACATTCCTCAGAGCAGGTTGGATAGTAATGTTGGACTCCTCTGTGCCAGCTTATACAATGACTGTGTCATCGTCCCCTTCCATGATTCTAAGGCTTTCTGGAACTTTTCTTTTCTCTTTTTTCTTGCCTCACCTGTAGTCTCCCAGGCTCTGCCAGGGTCCACTCCATGTCCCTATCATCGTCATCAGAAGTGGTGCTTGGAGAAGATGGTCGAGTAGTGGTACCCTTCCTTTACTGGAGGTCTGAAAGCCCTTGATTCTAAAATAGGAGGTTCTTGCTTGACAGAAAGCTCAACCCCCTGTTCTACTCCAACTTCGGGATGATATGGCTGCTGCTGCTGTCCACTTTGCTCTGTTTCCTGAACCGGTTCGTACTACTTTGTGAAAGGGACAAACCCAATTCAACCTCACTGCTCGTTGGGATTGTCATGATTGCAGTGGCTGCCTCACTGATAATCATTGTCTTCTGCTTGGGTTGAGGTGGTACTGTTGATGCGGGAGTGCTCCCAGGTTCCTTCCCGGAGGCTGGTGTGGCATGCAGGCACACATCTCCCAAAAAAGGTTCTGGTTGGCACACCAGTGGTGGAAAGCTGCCTCTTCCCACTGGCCACTTTCTTGGGAGCAACTTTCTTGGGGCCATCCTAACTAGCTCTAGGTTGGCAGTGGCACTAAGATGCACAAGCGAAAGAGTTTGGTGCCTGTGGACCGAAGTAATTGTATGGCCTTCTCTTTGGTAGTCCTGCGGGTGATGTGGGGTCTCTTGTCTTATACACCTAAAAATACCCAAGCAAGAAAAACATGTAGTTAATGAAATGTGGCCGACCATTGTTGCAGCAGGTTGAACATAGTACAGAGATATGCAATCTTAGACCCTCATTATGAACATGGCAGTAAACATCGCACTGCCGGCGGCAACGGTAAAAACCACCAACAGAGGAGTGGTCCGGACCGCCAAATAATGAAGCAACGGAAAGACAGGCATCCTGAAAACCACCTATTGCCAGCAGAGGAGTGCCGACAACGACGGCAGAGCCCACCCACAGACTGACAGAAAGGCCCAACCCGCCCATCAAATAAAGAACCACTAGACCGCCGTAAGTTCTGGGGCGGGAACCACCGGCACGCAAAACCAGGTGGAAACAAACCAAATATAAGGAAACACTCACCGGAGGCTAACACAACACGCCGAAGCAGGCATAGAGAGAGCTGCAGATCATGCCAGCCCCACTCCTTCCTATATACCTCCACCACCGAGACCGCCGACAAAGACGACGTTGGTAAGTACCACAACCTACAAAACAAGGCAGGAAAGGGCACAGTTACATACCCACCCACTCCACCCACCCCCCAACACTCCCCCAACCCTTCACAGCAGCACAAGCCATACACCCCACAGCAAGAGGTACTTACCCGACACAAGGCAAATCCAACCTGTCAAAAGTACATACATATGCCCCACACCCACAAACAATTAAATGAGAGACCAGGGATCCAGAGTGTGCCGCCAAAACACAGGCCACACATAAATGTTTAATTGAGCTCTCTGAGCAACAGATTTGTAAGTAAGGCCAATGGCCAGTCCATAGTGTCATGAGTCCCATGGGCTACAATGGCCCCAACCTGACTCCCACAAGTGCTACGGTACTCCACCTTATAGGGGCAACAATGGGGCATCCAGGCACCTCAGGGAACAGGGGCAGGGGGTGGTGGGGTGGGGATTTACGACAGGGGTGGGCCTTGGATTTGCGTTCAGAAGGTGGAGGGGGTTTGGGTTTGGCCTTGGAAGGTGGGGGAGAGTGCTTGGACTGGGTGAAGCCAGATGGAATTGGCTCAGCACAGGGCTTCTTCATCTCTGGGGAAGGGGCATGGGAATGTGAAGGGCAGACAGGGGTGGGCTGTGAAGTGGAAGGAGTGGAAAGGGAAAGGAGGTGTGCACGTTTAGGGATCAGATGGGGTGGGCCAGTGGGTTGGAATAGGTCAGCACGGGAGAGGAAAAGTTTCTTTGGAGTAATTGGGTTGGACCTGGAGGAGGGCTTGGGAGTGGAGGTAGAGGGTGTGGTCATAAGTGGTGTAGGTGTGCTTGTTGTGGGTGCAGGTGACTGGACAGTATGCTGAGGTGTGGTGGATGTGTGATGGGAGGGTGTTTTAGTGCGTATGTGTGTTTTTGGAGGAGTGGGAGAAGACAGGCTGCCAGTGTGAATGTATGTTATTTGGGTGTTTGCAAGTCTGGTGAGTGAGCTGCATGTGTCAACTAAGGTAGTTGTGTAAGTGCAGGTGTGGTGTCTAGGGTGTATATATGGATGTGTGCTATTGTGGTGACTGTAGGAATAGTGTCAGCACCAGTGAATGAAGGTGCAGTGCCTAGGGGTGTGTATGTAGAGGGTACAGACAGGGAGACGGAAGAGGTGGGCACACTGGTGGAAGTGGATGTTGCTGTGTGTGCATATGTATGTTGGCTGTGTGAATGCTTGTGGTGGGAGGTGTGGTGCTTGTGTTTAGAAGTGTGCTTCTTGTGTGTTGAGGTGTTTGCCTGCATGTCAGAATGTGTGCTTTGGACGGGTGAAGGAAGTGGGGTGCTGGAAGGGGTAGAGGAGGTTGGAGGGGGGACGGAATGACCAGGGACACTGGCTGCCATGTAAGAGGAGGCCAGATCCTGATCAGATCGCTGTAGGCCAGACACAGCACCATGAATGCCATCCAGATAGGCATTGGTCTGCTGCATCTCTGATGCTAGCCCCTGGATGACATTGACCATGGTTTTCTGAACTACAGAGATGGTTCTCAGGAGGTCAATAGCCTTCTCCGGGAGGGCAGCAGGGCTGACTGGAGCAGGGGAAGAGGTGCCTGGGTCGAAGGAGACGCCCACCCTTCTGGGCGAGTGGGCACAGGCAACTCAGTGGGGAGCAAATGGGAGGGCGTTGATGGCATGGGGTGTGGCGGAAGATGATACAGTAGGTCTGGGCCCACTAGGGTCTGCCACCGCTATGGAGCCCCCATCGGAAGAGGTATCAGAGTCACTACCTCCAGTGGTAGTTGCCTCCCCCATGGTACTCTCCTCGCCCTTCAACCCACTGGTCCCCTTGGCGTCGGACGACTCTGCCTCCGAGGATCCGAGGGCCATTGCATTTCCACCCGCCGGTGCCTCAGCTCCCTCGCCAGATGATGCTGAAGTACACTTGTAAATAGCTGAATGGAGTGAACATAGTGGTTCATACATACACCCACCCAGCAGACCCTCCAACAGGCAGCTCCTTCCACTATATCCATGGCTATGCCCCTGACTAGTGCCCAGAACCCTGCTCTACAACCATTCCCTAAACAACTTAAGGACCTGATGTGTAGGAGACCTGACCAAAACACCCCTACTCCCCACGGGGGCCATCATATAGATGGACATCAGTCAGAGTCCCTGCAACTGAGCAACATAAACCCGAATGCACACACAGACAGACAGTACACACAGACTAACAGCACATACACATGCAGCATGTCAGGAACCCTGACCCACCTTGGGTCAGAGGAGCACACATATATGCTGCCAACATCATCCATTACACACAACCATTGCCCACAATCCCCGTACTCACCTGTACCTCTGGCCGTACGCAGAGCTTGGCGTACAGGGGCAGGACCCCGTCCACGAGCCTCTCCAATTCCTCTTGGGTGAAGGCTGGGGCCCTTTCCCCTGCAACATGAGCCACTTCCATGACCAGAGGCAGGACACAGCAGTACACTCAGTGGAGTACCTGCTTGCACGAGATCAGGGAGTGAAGTGAAGTTGGGGTGACGAGTTTGCATACGCACCGCGGCGGTGTGCACCGTCACAGCCGGCGGCGATCATGATACTCTAGGATTCCCCATTGACATCCATGTTAACCAATGAATTTGCGCACAACGGTAAACACCGTTTTATGCCGTTACGTCAACCGCTAGCGGTATGAGGTCACTTCCACAACAACAGTTCTGGATTACAGGGGGAAGACATTTTGGCAATAACTACGCATTTATAAAACTGCCATCTGCACAATGCAGGCCCTAATGTTCGAAAAAAACACACATAGGCATGGGACTATTAACATTACCTCACCTGACAAGCCCTGACCTATAATTGTGGTGAAGTTGATGTTATGTCAAACACATTATGCATTTGTGTTGCTACAATCAAGTCAGCAGTGCTCAATGACTGACAATGTGTGCCCATGTATGTGTGTTCCTCACACGTGTTTCCAACTCCTCCTAGGTACTGACCCTTGTGGCGAGGAAGGGCCCCATCAGTGTACAGACCACTTGTTGATTTATGGACCATGGTGGAATGTCACATCATTATCAATTACCGACTCACCCATGCAACTATTCTTGAACTTTGTGCATTACTGGGTCCTGCACTGACTCTGGCAAATCGTAACCAGCATTCCATCGCTACTGAAGTGCAGGTGCTCTCTGCACTCCATTTCGTGGCCACGGGCTCATTTCAAGTGACAGTGGGCATGGGTACTGGTTTTTCACAGCCAATGTATAGCATTATACTGGCAAGATTCCTGACTGCATTTGTGCAACACCTGCAGTCCTATGTGAGGTTTCCCCAAAGTACTGACCTCCCTGCCATCAAGTTGGACTTCTATGGCTTTGACAACATACCCCATGTGATAGGTGCCATCAATGGCACCCACATACCTATAATCCCCTAAGAGTAAGTGAACAGGTGTATAGAAACTGGAAAAACGTTCACTCCATGAACATTCAATTGGTGTGTACTGCAGACAAGTACATCACACATGTGAATGCCATATTCCCTGGTTCAGTCCATGATTCATTTGTGCTGAGGAACAGTAGTGTGCCACATGAATGGAACAACTACAAGAGGACAGAGGGTGGATCATAGGTAGGTTTTTCTTTCACTAATTGCCACCTAGCAGACAGCCAGGCTGTCTTCCTCTGAGGCTTGTCAATGAAAGTTCTGTTTTGCACCTTTGTGTAGGTGATTCTTGCTATCCCAGGTTGCGTTGGCTCCTGACACCAGTGAGGAATCCTGGAACAGATGCAGAGAGGAATTACAATGAGGCCCATGGATGTACTAGGAGGTTGATAGAGTGCACAATAGGTCTCCTGAAGGCTAAATTTCGTTGTCTACATATCTATGGCGGTTCCCTGGCCTATGGGCCTGAAAAGGTGTGTAGAATAGTGGTGGCCTGCTACATGCTGCACAACGTGGCTGTGAGAAATTCTATCCCCCTCTTGGAGGTGGAGGGTGCTGTAAATCCAGACCAGCTTCCTCAGAGAGGGGACAAGAGTGATGGTGATGATGAGGAAGGGGAAGATGTAAATTCCAAGACCCAACTGATATAACTCTACTTCCAGTAACAATGTGGGACTAAGGCCTGAGATTGGTGTCTGTGCATCATACTGTTAGTGTGCCTTGTCATCTAGGGTGGGGTTGGAATGTACTAATTGCCACTGTGTCCATGTCTGCATAAGACAGAATACAATTTAGTGTTTCTTTTTCTAGACATATTTAGGCACAACAACATGTAAGGCGAGTGGTTAATTTCATGCTACGCAGGTACAAATAAAGTAGTTATCAAGTAGTTGAATCCATACTTCACTTTGTTCACACATTATGACAGGGGACATTGTTACAGGTGTGATATGTGTTTTATTTGGTGCAGAGATTAAATAGTGCAAATTACATTGATGGCAGTGGGTCAATGGTGGTTATCTTAAATGCCAACATGGTGGCAGCTTTGTTGCCAGTATTGGTAGGTCCATCAATGCTAGCATGAGTTCCTAATTATTGTTAGCACTGTTTGGTGGTTGATTGACTGGGATAGTTGGTGGACAGATTTTTGCAGAGTCACTTCGTTAAGGGGGCCTTGTTCTTGCCAGGTGTTCCAGTCACATATCTTGGCCTGAGGGTCAGTTTGGGTGCCTGTTGTTGGGCTGTAGGGGATGAGATGGGAGGTCCCCGGTGTTTCCTCAAAGGGTAGTTCATGTGAAGTTGCTGCTGATGCTCTTATTGTCCAGTCTGTCTCCTATGCTGTAGTGGGGGCTTCCTGTACTGTGTGGGCCTCAGGCTGGGGTGTGACAAGCTGCTGCAGCGCTCCTGCTATGCTGGCCATTGTGGAGTTGTGCAGTTTCCACTGCTCCATAGCCTCTTGGTGGTATGCTTGCTGCATCCTCTGACTCTGCTCCAGGGTGGATACTATCTGGGGCAATCAGTCATGGGTATGGTGGTAGGCCCCCAGGACCTCCAGGATCACGTCATGGGCTGTAGCATCCATCCTGTGGCCTCCCCCCTGGGCTAGTGATGCCCTGCAACTGGGCCTAGCCCCGTGTGCCTGTGTCCCCTCCACAGATCTGGCAGTGCCAGTTAGTAGGGGGTGACTGTGGCCTCTGTACCTGTGTTCCCACCAGTCTGTGACCTGGATACACAGGTGTGTGGACGGTTGCCCTGGGCTGATGTTATTACCTGGGTGGTTGGGATGTCAGTGGTATCCTGGGTGGGGCTGCTATATGGTGACAGTCCATGTCTGTGTGAGGTGCCAGCCGGCTCATCAGTGGCCAGGGTTCCATCCCCAGTGTCCTGTGAGGTGCCTCTGTCTCCCTGGGGGGCACTGCCACTCCTTGTCCTGTCCGTCAGGGTGGCATGGGTTTTAGTGTCTGTTGGGGGAAATGGACATGTCTGTTACATTAGCATGGTCGGATGGGGTACCGCGGCCTGGGCGGGTTTGCGCAGCTTACACACTTTGGGGCCATGCTGGATGCTTTAGTGGGGTTAGCATTGCTTTTAGTTTTGAATGTGGAGGTGCATTGTGGGTGTTACAGGCCATTGTGTTTCCTTGCAGATGTGGGTGGCTGTGCACAGGGGGAGGGATGTGGGCCTGTTAGTGGGTTTGTGAGCATGCAGGGGTAGTAGATTTAGTGATTGTGGCCTGGGTTGGGTAGTGGTCCTGGTGGTTGTTGGAGGGGTGGGGTGGTGCATGCATTACAGGTGTGATGGATATGGGGGAAATGTAGACGACTTACCCGAGTCCATTCCTCCAGTGAGTCCAGTGAGGCCCTCAGGGTGCAGGATGGCCAGTACCTTTTCCTCCCAGTCAGTGTAGTCGGGTGGTGTTGGTGGAGTCTTCCAGGCTGCAATGTGGCGCCTGGATGCCATGGCCCTGATCTTTCCCCGTTTTTCTACCCTAATTTGAGGTTGTTTCTTTGTTCTTATGAAGAGGTGATTTAATTTTTGTAAGTGTTTGGTCCTGTTGAAGCGTCAATGGATCAGGCTGGACCGCTAGACGCGAAAAATGTCGACCTGAACTTAGAGGTCCTATAATATCTGGAGTCCTCTGAGATTTAATTGATTTTTGAAAGCATATGAGCATTATACTCTATGTGTGACTTTCAATTTTTTTGGTTTTAATCTTGGTCTTCATCCTTAATATACTGATTAAATTATGATGTAGATTGTGAGATGAATAACCAATTGTAACTATTTTTTTACCTCTCCTTTGTGTACTGGTGCTTGAATGTAAGCATCTTTGACTGCATAGTAGATCTTACCAGTCACGACCACAGTAGTACGGTCTAGAGCCCCCCTCCCAGGGTGCCCGCCAGGCATTGCAGTGCCGGCCTGGTGAGGAGCATTTCCCGATGATGATGCTAGTCATCCATTGCGACGCTTGAGGGCTCTTGCTCCTGAGATCGTTGGTCCCCTAGGACTACAGTCTATTTAGGAACAGTGTACCTTATATTTATTGACTACAGTTGGGAGATTGTACACTGGACCACATAACCTCCCAGTCCCTCCCCCCCTTTTTTGATTGAGATCCCACATAGTCCACCACCGTACTTCTTATGCCAACCGGGGGTACCAGCGATAATATGGGAGGACTGAGTGCAGCTGTTTAAAAACTATATCATAGCATTGGATGGAAAAAAATTCTCACCAGCTACATAGAAAGCCATATTACTGAATACCCTAGTGTTGGAAAGTGGATTATTGGTAAGGGCTGGTAAGTACCTACACTTAGCAATAGGCCACTAACCCCCACTAGGTCCAGTCAGGTCTCAAAAAATGTATCCCTGCGCAACCCTTGGTAGCTTGGAAACGAGTGACAAGGCTTAATTTAGGAGACAGGTATGTAAAGCATTTAAAAATCACAAAAAAGTAAATAAGTAAAACACAAAACACAATAAAAATTCAACACCAATTTATAAAACTAGATTATATTATTTTCTTCAAAATGACACCAAAATGATTAAAATCAGAAAAGGGGGGGCAGAGATATGACTTTTTAAAGAATTGATGTTTTCTAGTGCATAGAAACTAAGAGCACCACTCTGGTCATCTGGTCGCACTAGATGGAGCAAATTCAAGGTTTAAGGCCAAACGCGCTGGAGCCCTGCTCGTCTACAGCAAGCGAGAGTCCTCAGTCAAAAGTTTACCTAACTTAGGGCCTCATTATGAGTTTGGCAGACTTTGGCAAGACCGCTGCATTGGCGGCCGCCAACAAATCGCAACCAGCGTATTAAGAGTCACACTGTGAAGTCTGCCAAAAAACAGTCAAATTTCCAAAACCACCAGGACACTGGAGGACATAAAAGAGATGTTCCCACCACTAGCACATCCAGCCCGACAAAAATCCACCTATCAAATTACGATCTACAAATCACAACAGTTGGTCTTCCATGGCGGAAAACAATTGGTGGTGCGAACCGCGGGGGTCTCAACTCACTTCTATCAGAACACCACACCACATTGGATAGTTTGAATACCCCACACCTGATACACATCCACATACCAGACACACCTACTCAGTGCACTATATAACGCACCCCAACACAACCCACAATCCTTTGCAATCAAAACGCCACATACAACTACAGACAACCAACATCCCAGAGAGTTCAACATAGCAAGAATAGGCACCCATTTACACTTCACTATGCACACATGTGAGAAAACAGGGCTGATTGCAGAGGCCCCATAACTTTTTGCCCCCATTTTCCTCTTTTTGCTGGTGTTTTCCTGACTTTGATGGTGCCCTGGGTACTGCTAACCAGTCCCAGGGCCTGTGCTCTGTGTAAAATGGATATGCAAATTAGGCTAATTATAATTGGCTAAGTTAACCTACCTATAAGTCCATAGTATATGGTAGGGCATGTAGGTTTAGGGACCACAGCATAGGTGGTGCACACCTAGGTGCACTGCTGAGGTGCCCAGTGTCATTTTAAAAGCAAGCCTGCCTTGCTGGCTGCTTTTAAATTAAAGTTATATGCAAATTCGACTTTGGAATTAAAGGTACTTCCAAAGTCTTAAACTACCTTATTTTTACATATAAGTCACCCCTAAGGTGTGCCCTATGTGCCCCTAGGGCTGGGTGCCATGTAACTATAAGCAGGGACTTTATAAAAATAGATTTATAAGCCCTGGTGAGGTAAAAACAGCCAAATTCGTTTTTCCCTCATTGAAGTAAATGGCCTTCATAGGCTAGAATGGGCAGACTTTATTTTAAATTTTAAAGTCTCCTTAAATGTTACATACCAAGAATTTGGTATCAAATTAATTGTTGTAATAAATCCCACAACTTCCAGTTGTTGGATTTAATATAACTTGTTCAGGTAAAAAGTTTAGACTTTACCTAAAAAGTTGCCAATTTCAGCTCTGCATTGTTTTTGCTGCTGTGCTCTGATTGGCCAGCCTGCAGCAGCTTCTGCCAGGCTGCCTTGATGAGGTGTGAAGTGGCCTGGCTTCACACAAAGGAATGTGCTTGGGGGAGAGAATCTCCCCTCAGCAGATGGTGAGGCAGGAAGGGGGAGGGCTGCCAAACTGGTCTTCAAAGGCAGAGAAGGACATTTGCAGCACCCAGCAACACCCCCACATCCTGCAACCCCAGACAATTAGGTGCCCCCTTGATTAGATTAGGAGAGGGCAGGAGAGGGGTGTGTTTATGATTTTTAGCCACACCAGTGGGTGGGCTCAGCCAGATGTAACCTCCAAAAATCAGATTCATCCATGTTGGATTTTTAGAGACTGTTGCCTTCTGGGATGGATTTTTGCCACACTTCCCAGGAAGTGGTCATCACAGGGGGACGACCCTGTCCCTGATTGGAGAACCAGGGCCCCCCTGCTTTTCACCCAGGAGCAAGGATAAAACTGGCAGACCTGCACCCACGCCTCAGATCCCCACCAAATTTCAAGAAGAAAGAACTTAAGGAGAAGAAGGACTGCCCTGCTGGACCCCTGGCCTGCACCTGGAACCTGCACTCAGAAGGACTGCACCAGCTGCACACTTGGGCTTCACCACAAGAAGGACTTTGCCTGGCTTCAACTGGTTCAAGGAGGGACTCAATGTTTGCTACAGGTGAAAAATTGCTAACCAGAGTCCCCAGCACCAACTCCTGAAGATAGCGACCAGCTGACCACTGTCCAGTGGCCAAAAAGGAGTTTGCGCCAGGTGCATTCTGGGAGTTGAAGTCCGCACCCCCCAAGGACCATCACAGAACTTCTGGATCCCTGGGGTGAGCTGTGGACCCCAAAAGAACCTTAAAAGAACATCTGGGTGAAGCCCCAGAAGTTTGGAGAAGATTTGACAAATTTTGTAAAAAAAGCTCCAGAGAGGGACCGACCCGCCGCGGAAATTCTAGCCGGCTTGCCTCAACCGCGACCCGGCCTGACTTCGTGGTTCGTCCCGGTAAAGAAAAACATCCAAAAAAGAGACTAAGTCCGAAGGTAAAAAGTTGACCGGGACCTCCCAGCCATCGTATCCGAGAAGGGCTCCATGGACGTCGGATCAAGATCCAGGTTTACCCCGGTCGAAGGATTTTCATCTCGAAAAAACGACTAAGTCCGAGGGTAAAAGTCTCCACCGAGGAAACCCACATCGCGTATCCGTACAAGGGCTCCAGGAGGTCGGATTCAACTGGCAGGTTCGTCCCGGTGAAGAAAAACTTCAAAATAAAGACTAAGTCAGAAGGTAACTTTTTAACCGAGGCCTCCCGCGACCTGTAGCCGAGCAGGGCTCCATCGCGGTCGGCCTGAAAGTTTGACTTTGCCCCGGTCGAGGTGCAACCAGATGACCCGATTGGCGCTTTTTGTTTCTAAGCGCTAGAAAAGTAATAATTCTTTAAAAATTCATATCTCCGGTTCCCCTGAACCGATTTTAATAGTTTTTGTGTCATTTTAAAGATAAAAATATAAACTATTTTTATAAATTGGTTTTGGATTTTTAAACTGTTTCCTGTGTTTTATTTAATGACTGTTTTGTGATATTTGAATGCTTTACACTTTGTCTCCTAAATTAAGCCTTGACGCTCGTTGCCAAGCTACCAAGGGTTGAGCTGGGATTAATTTACTGAGACCTAACTGTACCTATGTGGAGGTTAGTGGCTTGTTGCTAGGTGTAGGTACCTACCTGCCCTACCAATAACCCATTTTCCAACATAATTGGAAGCAGCGACGGGATCCTGTACTTGTGTTCAATATCACGTTACAGTTTTAGGTAAAACAAATTAAAAATCCTTTAAATTGTCCTAGTGCAAAAATTGTTTTTAATTTTTAATTTGGATTAATTTCAATTATTGAATTTTTGTAATTTTTCTAAATTCTTGTTTCCAATTTTTGCAAAAAGTTTTTGTTGACACAAAACTAGGGAACCATGGAGCTTGATCTGGCTAGCCTACTCACACTGACAGTAGTTCAGCTTAGGGGGTTGTGTATTGAAAGAAGGTTGCCTGCAACCACTGATCTCAGGAAGCAAATCCTGATCACATCCCTGACAGCATGGGCTGAGGCCCAAGAGGTAGAGTCAGAAGAAGCTCCAGAGGAGGGAGAAAGAAGGGAGGATGCAAGCTCTAACCACTCAGGGGAGGGAAGGCAACTGAGCCCAAGTGAGGATGAGGAAGAACGGTCCTCAGTAAATACAGTCACTAGGGGCAGATCCAAAGCTAGTGGTGGGAAGGGGGTCCTTTCAGGAGGAGAGAACCCATCCATCAGAGAAAGAGAGCTGGAGGCCCAGCTAGCATACATAGCTTTGGAAGCAGAGAAGCTGGCCCTAGAAAAGAAAAAGTGGGCATACAAAGAGAAAAGAGATGGAGGCAGCGACAGAGAAGTTGAGGTGTCCATGGGTGGGGGAGTTTGCCCCAGGTTACCCAAGGGGGTAGTTCCTGCTTATGTAGAGGGGGATGACATAGATAAGTGGCTGGGGGCCTTTGAGAGGGCACTCCAAATGAGAAGGGTTAGGCCTCAATACTGGGGTTCCCTTTTGTGGGAGTTGGTCCCCAACTCAGGGAGGGATAGGCTTCTGACCTTAAGGGGGGAGGAGGCAGATTCATACCCTAGTATGAAGAGGTGCTTAGCCAAGAAGTTTGGTCTGACCCCAGAGCAATATAGAATGAAGTTCAGGGACACCCAGAAGGTCAGTACCCAGTCTTGGGTTGACTTTGTGGACATTTCACTAAAGGCACTAGAGGGCTGGATTATTGGTAACAAAGTAGATACTTATGAGGGGTTATACAATCTGATCATGAGAGAGCACATCTTGACCAATTGTACCCAAGAAAGGTTACGCCAGCATCTAGTGGACTCTAAGCAGACCAACCCTAGAGAGCTAGGGGAGGCAGCTGATGAGTGGTTGAGAACCAGGGTGGTTGTCAAGTCCCAGGGGGGAGACTCCAAGAAGGGGGGGACAGGTCCCCAAAAACCTAAGGAGGGAGGTGGTAAGCCCACCACAGAGACTCCCTCTGTACCCCAGAACCCTAAGAAGGAGGAGAGTAAATCCCACTCCCACTCTGACCAACAGAGACAGTTAGACCCAGGGTTAAAAAAGCTCTTGGACAGTAGGGCTTGCTTTGACTGTCAGCAGACAGGTCACTTCAGAGGAGATGCAGCCTGTCCAAAGAAGGTGGTTAGCACTGGGCTGTCCAGTGTAGCCTTAGAGGAGGATTCCTCAGATGATGAAGTCCTCCTAGCATTGAGCTGGGAGACAGGACCAGATGGTAAGCTGGTGATCCCTGAGGGTGGGAGTAGGCACTTCCACCACATTCAAGTGAATGGGATCCCTACCACTGGCCTGAGAGACATCTGTGCCAGTCACACTATAGTGAGTGACCGGTTAGTGACCCCAGACATGTATGTCCCAGGAAAGACAAAGAAAGTCAGGATAGCCACAGGGGAGGTCACCTTCAAACCTGTAGCCATAGTGCCCCTAGAGAGGGAGGGTATCCTTGACTGGATTAGGGTGGTAGTCAGTGCTGACCTTCCCCTAGATTGTATCCTGGGCAATGACCTCCCAGAGGTGAGTCTGGTCACAGATGGGGTGGTCGCCCAGGGCGCCCCCCCAACCCAAAGTCCTGGGGAGTCAGTCCCTACAGTTAGGAGACAGGGGTCCCCAAGAAAAGGAAAGAAGAAAAGGAAGGGTAGGCCACTCTTAAAGAGAGTTCCAGGGAGCCAAGGGCCTTCTGCCCCAGTAAGGGGGGAGCCCAGAGTTGGCACTGGTGAGGCCTCACCTAACCCCAAGGAAGTCCTGAGTAGTCAGGCAGCTGTCCAGATGCAAGGTGTTGCCCCTGCACTGACAGAAGGGAGAGTGGAAGGAGGGTGTCTGCTACAGGAGGTAGTAGCCCCCCACTCTAGACAGCAAGAGGGGTGCCAGGACCCCAAAGTTGCCCTTAAAGAAGCTCAGCCACCTGTCAGTGGAGAGCTTAAGGTGTGGTTCTGGGTACTGACAGCTGTCAGTAGCCTCTGCTGGGTGCTAGCCTTCCTGGCAGCACTGTACTTGGCCTGGGAGGCACACCCCAGGGCCAATAGCAAAGTAGGCCCCCTGACCCTATTGGTCATGGTGGGGTTGCTCAAGTGTTGGGTGACCTCTTTGGGTAAGCTAGGTGTTGCCCTAGCAAAGTTTGGAGTAGGGGAGGTGGGCACCTCACTACCCAAGTTGGCAGAGAGAAAGGAGGAAGACCCCCCTAGAGGAAAGTTTCAGTTTGAGTTGGGTCCTTTTACTGTTGGGATGGCTTCACTACCCATAGGGAGTGACCCTGACAGGAGGATATAAGGCAGAGTAGGCCCCGCAAAGGGACAGCCAGTTTTCTTCACTGTCTTCCTCGCCTAACAAGCCAGGAAGACTCTCCCAGGGTTGGGCTGAGTGTCCTGGGCGTGTGGGCTGGGGGGGGTGTTGTGTGAGAAAACAGGGCTGATTGCAGAGGCCCCATAACTTTTTGCCCCCATTTTCCTCTTTTTGCTGGTGTTTTCCTGACTTTGATGGTGCCCTGGGTACTGCTAACCAGTCCCAGGGCCTGTGCTCTGTGTAAAATGGATATGCAAATTAGGCTAATTATAATTGGCTAAGTTAACCTACCTATAAGTCCCTAGTATATGGTAGGGCATGTAGGTTTAGGGACCACAGCATAGGTGGTGCACACCTAGGTGCACTGCTGAGGTGCCCAGTGTCATTTTAAAAGCAAGCCTGCCTTGCTGGCTGCTTTTAAATTAAAGTTATATGCAAATTCGACTTTGGAATTAAAGCTACTTCCAAAGTCTTAAACTACCTTATTTTTACATATAAGTCACCCCTAAGGTGTGCCCTATGTGCCCCTAGGGCTGGGTGCCATGTAACTATAAGCAGGGACTTTATAAAAATAGATTTATAAGACCTGGTGAGGTAAAAACAGCCAAATTTGTTTTTCCCTCATTGAAGTAAATGGCCTTCATAGGCTAGAATGGGCAGACTTTATTTTAAATTTTAAAGTCTCCTTAAATGTTACATACCAAGAATTTGGTATCAAATTAATTGTTGTAATAAATCCCACAACTTCCAGTTGTTGGATTTAATATAACTTGTTCAGGTAAAAAGTTTAGACTTTACCTAAAAAGTTGCCAATTTCAGCTCTGCATTGTTTTTGCTGCTGTGCTCTGATTGGCCAGCCTGCAGCAGCTTCTGCCAGGCTGCCTTGATGAGGTGTGAAGTGGCCTGGCTTCACACAAAGGAATGTGCTTGGGGGAGAGAATCTCCCCTCAGCAGATGTCGAGGCAGGAAGGGGGAGGGCTTCCAAACTGGTCTTCAAAGGCAGAGAAGGACATTTGCAGCACCCAGCAACACCCCCACATCCTGCAACCCCAGACAATTAGGTGCCCCCTTGATTAGATTAGGAGAGGGCAGGAGAGGGGTGTGTTTATGATTTTTAGCCACACCAGTGGGTGGGCTCAGCCAGATGTAACCTCCAAAAATCAGATTCATCCATGTTGGATTTTTAGAGACTGTTGCCTTCTGGGATGGATTTTTGCCACACTTCCCAGGAAGTGGTCATCACAGGGGGACGACCCTGTCCCTGATTGGAGAACCAGGGCCCCCCTGCTTTTCACCCAGGAGCAAGGATAAAACTGGCAGACCTGCACCCACGCCTCAGATCCCCACCAAATTTCAAGAAGAAAGAACTTAAGGAGAAGAAGGACTGCCCTGCTGGACCCCTGGCCTGCACCTGGAACCTGCACTCAGAAGGACTGCACCAGCTGCACACTTGGGCTTCACCACAAGAAGGACTTTGCCTGGCTTCAACTGGTTCAAGGAGGGACTCAATGTTTGCTACAGGTGAAAAATTGCTAACCAGAGTCCCCAGCACCAACTCCTGAAGATAGCGACCAGCTGACCACTGTCCAGTGGCCAAAAAGGAGTTTGCGCCAGGTGCATTCTGGGAGTTGAAGTCCGCACCCCCCAAGGACCATCACAGAACTTCTGGATCCCTGGGGTGAGCTGTGGACCCCAAAAGAACCTTAAAAGAACATCTGGGTGAAGCCCCAGAAGTTTGGAGAAGATTTGACAAATTTTGTAAAAAAAGCTCCAGAGAGGGACCGACCCGCCGCGGAAATTCTAGCCGGCTTGCCTCAACCGCGACCCGGCCTGACTTCGTGGTTCGTCCCGGTAAAGAAAAACATCCAAAAAAGAGACTAAGTCCGAAGGTAAAAAGTTGACCGGGACCTCCCAGCCATCGTATCCGAGAAGGGCTCCATGGACGTCGGATCAAGATCCAGGTTTACCCCGGTCGAAGGATTTTCATCTCGAAAAAACGACTAAGTCCGAGGGTAAAAGTCTCCACCGAGGAAACCCACATCGCGTATCCGTACAAGGGCTCCAGGAGGTCGGATTCAACTGGCAGGTTCGTCCCGGTGAAGAAAAACTTCAAAATAAAGACTAAGTCAGAAGGTAACTTTTTAACCGAGGCCTCCCGCGACCTGTAGCCGAGCAGGGCTCCATCGCGGTCGGCCTGAAAGTTTGACTTTGCCCCGGTCGAGGTGCAACCAGATGACCCGATTGGCGCTTTTTGTTTCTAAGCGCTAGAAAAGTAATAATTCTTTAAAAAATCATATCTCCGGTTCCCCTGAACCGATTTTAATAGTTTTTGTGTCATTTTAAAGATAAAAATATAAACTATTTTTATAAATTGGTTTTGGATTTTTAAACTGTTTCCTGTGTTTTATTTAATGACTGTTTTGTGATATTTGAATGCTTTACACTTTGTCTCCTAAATTAAGCCTTGACGCTCGTTGCCAAGCTACCAAGGGTTGAGCTGGGATTAATTTACTGAGACCTAACTGTACCTATGTGGAGGTTAGTGGCTTGTTGCTAGGTGTAGGTACCTACCTGCCCTACCAATAACCCATTTTCCAACATAATTGGAAGCAGCAACGGGATCCTGTACTTGTGTTCAATATCACGTTACAGTTTTAGGTAAAACAAATTAAAAATCCTTTAAATTGTCCTAGTGCAAAAATTGTTTTTAATTTTTAATTTGGATTAATTTCAATTATTGAATTTTTGTAATTTTTCTAAATTCTTGTTTCCAATTTTTGCAAAAAGTTTTTGTTGACACAAAACTAGGGAACCATGGAGCTTGATCTGGCTAGCCTACCCACACTGACAGTAGTTCAGCTTAGGGGGTTGTGTATTGAAAGAGGGTTGCCTGCAACCACTGATCTCAGGAAGCAAATCCTGATCACATCCCTGACAGCATGGGCTGAGGCCCAAGAGGTAGAGTCAGAAGAAGCTCCAGAGGAGGGAGAAAGAAGGGAGGATGCAAGCTCTAACCACTCAGGGGAGGGAAGGCAACTGAGCCCAAGTGAGGATGAGGAAGAACGGTCCTCAGTAAATACAGTCACTAGGGGCAGATCCAAAGCTAGTGGTGGGAAGGGGGTCCTTTCAGGAGGAGAGAACCTATCCATCAGAGAAAGAGAGCTGGAGGCCCAGCTAGCATACATAGCTTTGGAAGCAGAGAAGCTGGCCCTAGAAAAGAAAAAGTGGGCATACAAAGAGAAAAGAGATGGAGGCAGCGACAGAGAAGTTGAGGTGTCCATGGGTGGGGGAGTTTGCCCCAGGTTACCCAAGGGGGTAGTTCCTGCTTATGTAGAGGGGGATGACATAGATAAGTGGCTGGGGGCCTTTGAGAGGGCACTCCAAATGAGAAGGGTTAGGCCTCAATACTGGGGTTCCCTTTTGTGGGAGTTGGTCCCCAACTCAGGGAGGGATAGGCTTCTGACCTTAAGGGGGGAGGAGGCAGATTCATACCCTAGTATGAAGAGGTGCTTAGCCAAGAAGTTTGGTCTGACCCCAGAGCAATATAGAATGAAGTTCAGGGACACCCAGAAGGTCAGTACCCAGTCTTGGGTTGACTTTGTGGACATTTCACTAAAGGCACTAGAGGGCTGGATTATTGGTAACAAAGTAGATACTTATGAGGGGTTATACAATCTGATCATGAGAGAGCACATCTTGACCAATTGTACCCAAGAAAGGTTACGCCAGCATCTAGTGGACTCTAAGCAGACCAACCCTAGAGAGCTAGGGGAGGCAGCTGATGAGTGGTTGAGAACCAGGGTGGTTGTCAAGTCCCAGGGGGGAGACTCCAAGAAGGGGGGGACAGGTCCCCAAAAACCTAAGGAGGGAGGTGGTAAGCCCACCACAGAGACTCCCTCTGTACCCCAGAACCCTAAGAAGGAGGAGAGTAAATCCCACTCCCACTCTGACCAGCAGAGACAGTTAGACCCAGGGTTAAAAAAGCTCTTGGACAGTAGGGCTTGCTTTGACTGTCAGCAGACAGGTCACTTCAGAGGAGATGCAGCCTGTCCAAAGAAGGTGGTTAGCACTGGGCTGTCCAGTGTAGCCTTAGAGGAGGATTCCTCAGATGATGAAGTCCTCCTAGCATTGAGCTGGGAGACAGGACCAGATGGTAAGCTGGTGATCCCTGAGGGTGGGAGTAGGCACTTCCACCACATTCAAGTGAATGGGATCCCTACCACTGGCCTGAGAGACACCTGTGCCAGTCACACTATAGTGAGTGACCGGTTAGTGACCCCAGACATGTATGTCCCAGGAAAGACAAAGAAAGTCAGGATAGCCACAGGGGAGGTCACCTTCAAACCTGTAGCCATAGTGCCCCTAGAGAGGGAGGGTATCCTTGACTGGATTAGGGTGGTAGTCAGTGCTGACCTTCCCCTAGATTGTATCCTGGGCAATGACCTCCCAGAGGTGAGTCTGGTCACAGATGGGGTGGTCGCCCAGGGCGCCCCCCCAACCCAAAGTCCTGGGGAGTCAGTCCCTACAGTTAGGAGACAGGGGTCCCCAAGAAAAGGAAAGAAGAAAAGGAAGGGTAGGCCACTCTTAAAGAGAGTTCCAGGGAGCCAAGGGCCTTCTGCCCCAGTAAGGGGGGAGCCCAGAGTTGGCACTGGTGAGGCCTCACCTAACCCCAAGGAAGTCCTGAGTAGTCAGGCAGCTGTCCAGATGCAAGGTGTTGCCCCTGCACTGACAGAAGGGAGAGTGGAAGGAGGGTGTCTGCTACAGGAGGTAGTAGCCCCCCACTCTAGACAGCAAGAGGGGTGCCAGGACCCCAAAGTTGCCCTTAAAGAAGCTCAGCCACCTGTCAGTGGAGAGCTTAAGGTGTGGTTCTGGGTACTGACAGCTGTCAGTAGCCTCTGCTGGGTGCTAGCCTTCCTGGCAGCACTGTACTTGGCCTGGGAGGCACACCCCAGGGCCAATAGCAAAGTAGGCCCCCTGACCCTATTGGTCATGGTGGGGTTGCTCAAGTGTTGGGTGACCTCATTGGGTAAGCTAGGTGTTGCCCTAGCAAAGTTTGGAGTAGGGGAGGTGGGCACCTCACTACCCAAGTTGGCAGAGAGAAAGGAGGAAGACCCCCCTAGAGGAAAGTTTCAGTTTGAGTTGGGTCCTTTTACTGTTGGGATGGCTTCACTACCCATAGGGAGTGACCCTGACAGGAGGATATAAGGCAGAGTAGGCCCCGCAAAGGGACAGCCAGTTTTCTTCACTGTCTTCCTCGCCTAACAAGCCAGGAAGACTCTCCCAGGGTTGGGCTGAGTGTCCTGGGCGTGTGGGCTGGGGGGGTGTTGTGTGAGAAAACAGGGCTGATTGCAGAGGCCCCATAACTTTTTGCCCCCATTTTCCTCTTTTTGCTGGTGTTTTCCTGACTTTGATGGTGCCCTGGGTACTGCTAACCAGTCCCAGGGCCTGTGCTCTGTGTAAAATGGATATGCAAATTAGGCTAATTATAATTGGCTAAGTTAACCTACCTATAAGTCCCTAGTATATGGTAGGGCATGTAGGTTTAGGGACCACAGCATAGGTGGTGCACACCTAGGTGCACTGCTGAGGTGCCCAGTGTCATTTTAAAAGCAAGCCTGCCTTGCTGGCTGCTTTTAAATTAAAGTTATATGCAAATTCGACTTTGGAATTAAAGCTACTTCCAAAGTCTTAAACTACCTTATTTTTACATATAAGTCACCCCTAAGGTGTGCCCTATGTGCCCCTAGGGCTGGGTGCCATGTAACTATAAGCAGGGACTTTATAAAAATAGATTTATAAGACCTGGTGAGGTAAAAACAGCCAAATTTGTTTTTCCCTCATTGAAGTAAATGGCCTTCATAGGCTAGAATGGGCAGACTTTATTTTAAATTTTAAAGTCTCCTTAAATGTTACATACCAAGAATTTGGTATCAAATTAATTGTTGTAATAAATCCCACAACTTCCAGTTGTTGGATTTAATATAACTTGTTCAGGTAAAAAGTTTAGACTTTACCTAAAAAGTTGCCAATTTCAGCTCTGCATTGTTTTTGCTGCTGTGCTCTGATTGGCCAGCCTGCAGCAGCTTCTGCCAGGCTGCCTTGATGAGGTGTGAAGTGGCCTGGCTTCACACAAAGGAATGTGCTTGGGGGAGAGAATCTCCCCTCAGCAGATGTCGAGGCAGGAAGGGGGAGGGCTTCCAAACTGGTCTTCAAAGGCAGAGAAGGACATTTGCAGCACCCAGCAACACCCCCACATCCTGCAACCCCAGACAATTAGGTGCCCCCTTGATTAGATTAGGAGAGGGCAGGAGAGGGGTGTGTTTATGATTTTTAGCCACACCAGTGGGTGGGCTCAGCCAGATGTAACCTCCAAAAATCTGATTCATCCATGTTGGATTTTTAGAGACTGTTGCCTTCTGGGATGGATTTTTGCCACACTTCCCAGGAAGTGGTCATCACAGGGGGACGACCCTGTCCCTGATTGGAGAACCAGGGCCCCCCTGCTTTTCACCCAGGAGCAAGGATAAAACTGGCAGACCTGCACCCACGCCTCAGATCCCCACCAAATTTCAAGAAGAAAGAACTTAAGGAGAAGAAGGACTGCCCTGCTGGACCCCTGGCCTGCACCTGGAACCTGCACTCAGAAGGACTGCACCAGCTGCACACTTGGGCTTCACCACAAGAAGGACTTTGCCTGGCTTCAACTGGTTCAAGGAGGGACTCCCTGTTTGCTACAGGTGAAAAATTGCTAACCAGAGTCCCCTGCACCAACTCCTGAAGAAAGCGACCAGCTGACCACTGTCCAGTGGCCAAAAAGGAGTTTGCGCCAGGTGCATTCTGGGAGTTGAAGTCCGCACCCCCCAAGGACCATCACAGAACTTCTGGACCCTTGGGGTGAGCTGTGGACCCCAAAAGAACCTTAAAAGAACATCTGGGTGAAGCCCCAGAAGTTTGGAGAAGATTTGACAATTTTTTTTAAAAAAGGTCCAGAGAGGGACCGACCCGCCGCGGAAATTCTAGCCGGCTTGCCTCAACCGCGACCCGGCCTGACTTCGTGGTTCGTCCCGGTAAAGAAAAACATCCAAAAAAGAGACTAAGTCCGAAGGTAAAAAGTTGACCGGGACCTCCCAGCCATCGTATCCGAGAAGGGCTCCATGGACGTCGGATCAAGATCCAGGTTTACCCCGGTCGAAGGATTTTCATCTCGAAAAAACGACTAAGTCCGAGGGTAAAAGTCTCCACCGAGGAAACCCACATCGCGTATCCGTACAAGGGCTCCAGGAGGTCGGATTCAACTGGCAGGTTCGTCCCGTTGAAGAAAAACTTCAAAATAAAGACTAAGTCAGAAGGTAACTTTTTAACCGAGGCCTCCCGCGACCTGTAGCCGAGCAGGGCTCCATCGCGGTCGGCCTGAAAGTTTGACTTTGCCCCGGTCGAGGTGCAACCAGATGACCCGATTGGCTCTTTTTGTTTCTAAGCGCTAGAAAAGTAATAATTCTTTAAAAATTCATATCTCCGGTTCCCCTGAACCGATTTTAATAGTTTTTGTGTCATTTTAAAGATAAAAATATAAACTATTTTTATAAATTGGTTTGGGATTTTTAAACTGTTTCCTGTGTTTTATTTAATTACTGTTTTGTGATATTTGAATGCTTTACACTTTGTCTCCTAAGTTAAGCCTTGACGCTCGTTGCCAAGCTACCAAGGGTTGAGCTGGGATTAATTTACTGAGACCTAACTGTACCTTTGTGGAGGTTAGTGGCTTGTTGCTAGGTGTAGGTACCTACCTGCCCTACCAATAACCCATTTTCCAACATAATTGGAAGCAGCGACGGGATCCTGTACTTGTGTTCAATATCACGTTACAGTTTTAGGTAAAACAAATTAAAAATCCTTTAAATTGTCCTAGTGCAAAAATTGTTTTTAATTTTTAATTTGGATTAATTTCAATTATTGAATTTTTGTAATTTTTCTAAATTCTTGTTTCCAATTTTTGCAAAAAGTTTTTGTTGACACAAAACTAGGGAACCATGGAGCTTGATCTGGCTAGCCTACCCACACTGACAGTAGTCCAGCTTAGGGGGTTGTGTATTGAAAGAGGGTTGCCTGCAATCACTGATCTCAGGAAGCAAATCCTGATCACATCCCTGACAGCATGGGCTGAGGCCCAAGAGGTAGAGTCAGAAGAAGCTCCAGAGGAGGGAGAAAGAAGGGAGGATGCAAGCTCTAACCACTCAGGGGAGGGAAGGCAACTGAGCCCAAGAGAGGATGAGGAAGAACGGTCCTCAGTAAATACAGTCACTAGGGGCAGATCCAAAGCTAGTGGTGGGAAGGGGGTCCTTTCAGGAGGAGAGAACCCATCCATCAGAGAAAGAGAGCTGGAGGCCCAGCTAGCATACATAGCTTTGGAAGCAGAGAAGCTGGCCCTAGAAAAGAAAAAGTGGGCATACAAAGAGAAAAGAGATGGAGGCAGCGACAGAGAAGTTGAGGTGTCCATGGGTGGGGGAGTTTGCCCCAGGTTACCCAAGGGGGTAGTTCCTGCTTATGTAGAGGGGGATGACATAGATAAGTGGCTGGGGGCCTTTGAGAGGGCACTCCAAATGAGAAGGGTTAGGCCTCAATACTGGGGTTCCCTTTTGTGGGAGTTGGTCCCCAACTCAGGGAGGGATAGGCTTCTGACCTTAAGGGGGGAGGAGGCAGATTCATACCCTAGTATGAAGAGGTGCTTAGCCAAGAAGTTTGGTCTGACCCCAGAGCAATATAGAATGAAGTTCAGGGACACCCAGAAGGTCAGTACCCAGTCTTGGGTTGACTTTGTGGACATTTCACTAAAGGCACTAGAGGGCTGGATTATTGGTAACAAAGTAGATACTTATGAGGGGTTATACAATCTGATCATGAGAGAGCACATCTTGACCAATTGTACCCAAGAAAGGTTACGCCAGCATCTAGTGGACTCTAAGCAGACCAACCCTAGAGAGCTAGGGGAGGCAGCTGATGAGTGGTTGAGAACCAGGGTGGTTGTCAAGTCCCAGGGGGGAGACTCCAAGAAGGGGGGGACAGGTCCCCAAAAACCTAAGGAGGGAGGTGGTAAGCCCACCACAGAGACTCCCTCTGTACCCCAGAACCCTAAGAAGGAGGAGAGTAAATCCCACTCCCACTCTGACCAGCAGAGACAGTTAGACCCAGGGTTAAAAAAGCTCTTGGACAGTAGGGCTTGCTTTGACTGTCAGCAGACAGGTCACTTCAGAGGAGATGCAGCCTGTCCAAAGAAGGTGGTTAGCACTGGGCTGTCCAGTGTAGCCATAGAGGAGGATTCCTCAGATGATGAAGTCCTCCTAGCATTGAGCTGGGAGACAGGACCAGATGGTAAGCTGGTGATCCCTGAGGGTGGGAGTAGGCACTTCCACCACATTCAAGTGAATGGGATCCCTACCACTGGCCTGAGAGACACCTGTGCCAGTCACACTATAGTGAGTGACCGGTTAGTGACCCCAGACATGTATGTCCCAGGAAAGACAAAGAAAGTCAGGATAGCCACAGGGGAGGTCACCTTCAAACCTGTAGCCATAGTGCCCCTAGAGAGGGAGGGTATCCTTGACTGGATTAGGGTGGTAGTCAGTGCTGACCTTCCCCTAGATTGTATCCTGGGCAATGACCTCCCAGAGGTGAGTCTGGTCACAGATGGGGTGGTCGCCCAGGGCGCCCCCCCCAACCCAAAGTCCTGGGGAGTCAGTCCCTACAGTTAGGAGACAGGGGTCCCCAAGAAAAGGAAATAAGAAAAGGAAGGGTAGGCCACTCTTAAAGAGAGTTCCAGGGAGCCAAGGGCCTTCTGCCCCAGTAAGGGGGGAGCCCAGAGTTGGCACTGGTGAGGCCTCACCTAACCTCAAGGAAGTCCTGAGTAGTCAGGCAGCTGTCCAGATGCAAGGTGTTGCCCCTGCACTGACAGAAGGGAGAGTGGAAGGAGGGTGTCTGCTACAGGAGGTAGTAGCCCCCCACTCTAGACAGCAAGAGGGGTGCCAGGACCCCAAAGTTGCCCTTAAAGAAGCTCAGCCACCTGTCAGTGGAGAGCTTAAGGTGTGGTTCTGGGTACTGACAGCTGTCAGTAGCCTCTGCTGGGTGCTAGCCTTCCTGGCAGCACTGTACTTGGCCTGGGAGGCACACCCCAGGGCCAATAGCAAAGTAGGCCCCCTGACCCTATTGGTCATGGTGGGGTTGCTCAAGTGTTGGGTGACCTCTTTGGGTAAGCTAGGTGTTGCCCTAGCAAAGTTTGGAGTAGGGGAGGTGGGCACCTCACTACCCAAGTTGGCAGAGAGAAAGGAGGAAGACCCCCCTAGAGGAAAGTTTCAGTTTGAGTTGGGTCCTTTTACTGTTGGGATGGCTTCACTACCCATAGGGAGTGACCCTGACAGAAGGATATAAGGCAGAGTAGGCCCCGCAAAGGGACAGCCAGTTTTCTTAACTGTCTTCCTCGCCTAACAAGCCAGGAAGACTCTCCCAGGGTTGGGCTGAGTGTCCTGGGCGTGTGGGCTGGGGGGGTGTTGTGTGAGAAAACAGGGCTGATTGCAGAGGCCCCATAACTTTTTGCCCCCATTTTCTTCTTTTTGCTGGTGTTTTCCTGACTTTGATGGTGCCCTGGGTACTGCTAACCAGTCCCAGGGCCTGTGCTCTGTGTAAAATGGATATGCAAATTAGGCTAATTATAATTGGCTAAGTTAACCTACCTATAAGTCCCTAGTATATGGTAGGGCATGTAGGTTTAGGGACCACAGCATAGGTGGTGCACACCTAGGTGCACTGCTGAGGTGCCCAGTGTCATTTTAAAAGCAAGCCTGCCTTGCTGGCTGCTTTTAAATTAAAGTTATATGCAAATTCGACTTTGGAATTAAAGGTACTTCCAAAGTCTTAAACTACCTTATTTTTACATATAAGTCACCCCTAAGGTGTGCCCTATGTGCCCCTAGGGCTGGGTGCCATGTAACTATAAGCAGGGACTTTATAAAAATAGATTTATAAGCCCTGGTGAGGTAAAAACAGCCAAATTTGTTTTTCCCTCATTGAAGTAAATGGCCTTCATAGGCTAGAATGGGCAGACTTTATTTTAAATTTTAAAGTCTCCTTAAATGTTACATACCAAGAATTTGGTATCAAATTAATTATTGTAATAAATCCCACAACTTCCAGTTGTTGGATTTAATATAACTTGTTCAGGTAAAAAGTTTAGACTTTACCTAAAAAGTTGCCAATTTCAGCTCTGCATTGTTTTTGCTGCTGTGCTCTGATTGGCCAGCCTGCAGCAGCTTCTGCCAGGCTGCCTTGATGAGGTGTGAAGTGGCCTGGCTTCACACAAAGGAATGTGCTTGGGGGAGAGAATCTCCCCTCAGCAGATGTCGAGGCAGGAAGGGGGAGGGCTTCCAAACTGGTCTTCAAAGGCAGAGAAGGACATTTGCAGCACCCAGCAACACCCCCACATCCTGCAACCCCAGACAATTAGGTGCCCCCTTGATTAGATTAGGAGAGGGCAGGAGAGGGGTGTGTTTATGATTTTTAGCCACACCAGTGGGTGGGCTCAGCCAGATGTAACCTCCAAAAATCTGATTCATCCATGTTGGATTTTTAGAGACTGTTGCCTTCTGGGATGGATTTTTGCCACACTTCCCAGGAAGTGGTCATCACAGGGGGACGACCCTGTCCCTGATTGGAGAACCAGGGCCCCCCTGCTTTTCACCCAGGAGCAAGGATAAAACTGGCAGACCTGCACCCACGCCTCAGATCCCCACCAAATTTCAAGAAGAAAGAACTTAAGGAGAAGAAGGACTGCCCTGCTGGACCCCTGGCCTGCACCTGGAACCTGCACTCAGAAGGACTGCACCAGCTGCACACTTGGGCTTCACCACAAGAAGGACTTTGCCTGGCTTCAACTGGTTCAAGGAGGGACTCCCTGTTTGCTACAGGTGAAAAATTGCTAACCAGAGTCCCCTGCACCAACTCCTGAAGAAAGCGACCAGCTGACCACTGTCCAGTGGCCAAAAAGCAGTTTGCGCCAGGTGCATTCTGGGAGTTGAAGTCCGCACCCCCCAAGGACCATCACAGAACTTCTGGACCCTTGGGGTGAGCTGTGGACCCCAAAAGAACCTTAAAAGAACATCTGGGTGAAGCCCCAGAAGTTTGGAGAAGATTTGACAAATTTTGTAAAAAAAGCTCCAGAGAGGGACCGACCCGCCGCGGAAATTCTAGCCGGCTTGCCTCAACCGCGACCCGGCCTGACTTCGTGGTTCGTCCCGGTAAAGAAAAACATCCAAAAAAGAGACTAAGTCCGAAGGTAAAAAGTTGACCGGGACCTCCCAGCCATCGTATCCGAGAAGGGCTCCATGGACGTCGGATCAAGATCCAGGTTTACCCGGGTCGAAGGATTTTCATCTCGAAAAAACGGCTAAGTCCGAAGGTAAAAGTCTCCACCGAGGAAACCCACATCGCGTATCCGGACAAGGGCTCCAGGAGGTCGGATTCAACTGGCAGGTTCGTCCCGGTGAAGAAAAACTTCAAAATAAAGACTAAGTCAGAAGGTAACTTTTTAACCGAGGCCTCCCGCGACCTGTAGCCGAGCAGGGCTCCATCGCGGTCGGCCTGAAAGTTTGACTTTGCCCCGGTCGAGGTGCAACCAGATGACCCGATTGGCGCTTTTTGTTTCTAAGCGCTAGAAAAGTAATAATTCTTTAAAAATTCATATCTCCGGTTCCCCTGAACCGATTTTAATCGTTTTTGTGTCATTTTAAAGATAAAAATATAAACTATTTTTATAAATTGGATTTGGATTTTTAAACTGTTTCCTGTGTTTTATTTAATTACTGTTTTGTGATATTTGAATGCTTTACACTTTGTCTCCTAAGTTAAGCCTTGACGCTCGTTGCCAAGCTACCAAGGGTTGAGCTGGGATTAATTTACTGAGACCTAACTGTACCTATGTGGAGGTTAGTGGCTTGTTGCTAGGTGTAGGTACCTACCTGCCCTACCAATAACCCATTTTCCAACAACACATCACACATCTGCACAACATACAAAACACACACATTAGTGCCACACACAATCCACAACACCTGTCACCCACTCACATCACAGCACCTACACCACACATTTTTCCTAACTCTGCACCCATTCACTTAGCACACAACCACACCGTCTTCACAACCACTACCATTTACCCACAAAAACACCCACATTTCACTGATGAGGAGTTGAGGGTCATGGTGGATGAAATTGTAAGGGTAGAGCCACACCTGTTCGGTACACAGGTCGAACAAACATCTATTGCCAGGAAAATGGAGTTGTGGCAAAAGATAGTCAATAGGGTCAATTCTGTAGGCAGTTTTCAATGCACAAGGGATGACATCAGGAAGAGGTGGAATGACCTCAGACGGAAGGCCCGTTCCATGGCATCCAGGTACCAGCTAGCGGTACTGAAGACTGGCAGTGGGCCCACACCTCCTCCCCCTACGTTAATATCTTGGGAGGAGAAGGCCTTGAACATCCTGATTCCTGAGGGCCTGACAGGAATACGTGGGGGATTGGAGTCTGATAAGCACCAATAACATTCATGTCACACAATTGTCTTCTCCTGCATGCTCCCTCACCACTATACCCACCCCAAATTACACCACACCCACTACAACTCTCTCCTAATCCCCTCCCTGGCAATCCACATGCCCACTAAACACATCTAGCCCCACAGCCCTTGAAAATGGCACATGAAGCTAATTATAGCACTTCAACTCCCAGCATGTAAAATCCCAACATATTCAACTCCAGTACACTGCACCAAATATTACTTGTCATGCATGTCAGACCAATATTCGATCTAACGCATCTTGATTGTTCTAGTGTGGAAGAGTACATGGGAATGAGAGCAATGCAATGGATCTCTCCTTCTAACATCCCAAACAAAACACAGCGATAGCTGAGGGCCCATAACCACAGATCAAACATCTCAAGCTAGAACTATACTTACCTGGTTTGGAAAGTCAGATGGCTGTGTGGATGCACATGCAGAACATCTAGATACAGGTTAATGTCCATTGTAAATTCATATACTTTGTTCCTACAAGGACACTAATGTGCATTCTACAGCTCCTATTTGTGTCAGCTATCATCCCAGACATTCACAAGGTAACAGAGGTGAATAGGCATGTCAATTTTCAGACAATATCTGATGCCATCAGCTGTACAATCACTAAAAACATAGTTTAACAGCATAAAACATGGTGTATGGAATTGAAGTTACAGAGTTTCATGTTGTACCAAGTTTCATAGTGCATCAGCTGTCAATGTCATTGATGGGGATCATGTCAAGGCACTGTCTGAATCTCACACAACTGCTACAATACTCTCATTGTAACCTGAACTCTGTGTTCCACTCCCTTCACAGGTAACCTTGCCAATGTCAGCATGGAGAGGTACCAGAAACTGCCACTACCCCTTTGGATGAAGATCCCAGTGAGGACAACACCCCTGGATGTCGGGAGAATGATGAGGAACCTGGCCCATCTGGGATACCTGGTCAGTCAGCAACTGTCAGCCTCATCCTGCCCACATCAACTCATCCAATCTCTGTTGCATCTACATCACAGGCAACCATTCACCCCCCAACCTGTGTCCCAAGGACTGTCTCATTCATTGTGTGCCCCACAGTAAAGGTACCTGAGTCTCACCTTGCCAACCCTGACAATGATGGACCTGCCACCACTGGGAGTGGGCACACTGTGCCAGGGGCACAGGCATGTGGGGGCAAGATGTGTGGGAGGCATTCTGTGGGCCAAAGGATGGGGCACACAACTGACCAGGAACTCATCTCCCAAGTATTTAGAGCCTACCAAAGTTCCCAAGGCATGATGGGCCAGGTTATCACCATGTTGGTGGAAATCCAAAAGCTGCAGAGGGACAACCACCAGGAAGTCATGCAGCAGTGACAGGCACAAAATGCCCACTTGGTTTCCATTGCAGGGGTGCTGATAGACTTGAATACCACACTGAGTAGGTCTTGTACCCAACATATGGCCCCTTTCACTAGCAATGATCCATCAGGCCTTTCTACATCTGTAGCTGCTAGTAGAATGGAGGCACTCCCAGGGGAAAAACATGCCTCAGACACCACACTCTCTGTAGATGAAGAACCCCCCGCAAACGTGGACATCCACCCAGACATCCAGCAGGAGAAGATGATAAACCAAGCCCTCTGCCAGGAAGTAAAGCTCTCCTGAACTGTTCCCCTTGTGTGCCACAGACACACCCTGGTGACTGTTTCGTAACCAAACTCCCTTTTTCTATGGTGCAAGGACACTGGACCTGTGTCTCTAAATAGTGTAGCAGCTACCCTGATGATGTCATCAACCATAACTAAAGCTATCACCATTACTTTTGTGTGTGTTCAACGTTTATTGTCACAAATGTTTTTTGTATTTCCACAATAAATCACACTTAAACACAGGTCCTGTGTATGTCTCATTTATCAACCATGTACAATAGTTATGTATGCCAACTTCAGTCTGATCATGTCCCTTTGTATTGTTTACCTATAATTATAGACCTCATAAGTGGACTCCATCAGCAGGAGACTCATCAAAATAGGATTGTAACAGGACAGATAGCAGCTAGGTTGTAAACTACAACTACACACAATCAGTGAAAGATATGCTAACAGCACAAAAAGCATGACTGAGAGTAGCATCAGGATGTCTGCTAAGGTGTAACACAATGCTAAACTACACAATATAGAAGTCAGGGTCATGTCACTCTACCAACAAGGCAGGAGGCCCACAGATTGGTTATTTGCATCACCTGGCAAAGACTTTTCATGTACCCATACCTTAGCTTCCAAATATACATATCCCATGGCACAGACAGAGATCAGTATGGATCTACATATACCTGGAAACTTTCTCTTACATTGGTCACATACCTGTAGGCTTGTCACTCACCTATGTCAGTCCACAGTGACATGCACATTGGTCTGCAAAGTAGGAGCACATTGACAACTAGATTCAAGTAGAATACATACAATTGTTAACATTGTGAAGGAGAGGCCTTGGTCCAACATTTACACATGAGCCAGACACATATTCAGACACAAATGACTGCATTGGACAACCTCATGTACCCTACAGGTGACTTTGATGGGAAAACACTTTTCCAACTAAGTGTCCTGACAGTCTAACAATGTCAGTCAAACTCCTCAGAATCAAGATGCATAGTACCTGGTATCAGCCACGTCCACTTCTCATGTCTGTCTCCAATTCCCATCTGCTTCCGACATTGTCTGTTGTTTGCCAAGCTTGATGAGCCAAACATGATCTAGGCAAATCTGTGTTTGTAAGAGAAGAGGGATAGGACATAGCAGAATACACTCCTCAAATCAGAGAAGTCATGTCCAGAACTTTACATCTGCTATAACAATATATGATACTGCAGACCACCCTGTTCTGTACACAATACGATTTACAGTTTTCATGCACAACTCTCTCATAGGCACTGTAGCTATCTACAACCCCACAGATGATGCAAGAAGGGAGGTGACATGCTACCCATCTACCTTAGGTTCCACCCACAGGTTCTGCTGACTCCCTCTCATCTGGTATAAATGGTATATGTCGTCACATCGCAAGATTGTGGAGCATGCAGCAGGCAACTATTATTTGATATACCTTGTTGGGTGAGTGGAGGAGGGCTCCTCCTGATGTGTCCAAGCACCGAAATCTTGCCTTCAGGAGCCCAAATGTCCGTTCAACGACACGCTTTGTCCTCCTGTGGACCTCATTGTACCGGACTTCCTCTGGAGTGGTTGGATACCTCACTGGTGTCAACAACCATAGATGGTTTGGATAGCCAGAGTCACCTGTGAACAAATTGGTATAACAACGCACACATATATGTGGGACATCAAACATTGTGATGGCAGGAGATATACATTGCAAACACACATTTCAATTGTAACTTACCAACCAGCCAGGCCCTCTCTGTGTGGAGTCGTGTCATCAGCAGTGGGACATTGCTGTTCCGCATGATGAAGGAATCATGGACTGATCCTGGATACTTGGCACTGACTTCTGAAATGTACTGGTCTGCCAGACACACCACCTGAATGTTTATGGAGTGGTAGTTTTTCCTGTTCCTATACACCTGTTCATTGGCACTGGGGGGAACCAAGGCTTCATGGGTGCCATCTATGGCTCCAACCACATTTGTATGCGTCCCATAGCATAAAACTTTGCCTTCACACAGGCCAAATCCGCACGTTGGGGAAACCTGATGTAGCTGTCCAGGTGTTTCAATAATGCACACAGGACACCCCTCAAAACAAGACTGCAGTTAGGGCCACTGTATTCTGAAAGGACCCAGTGGCCAGGAAGTGCAGCACTGACAAGACTTGAATGATGAGAGGTATGCTATAGGGATTGCAAATGGCAGACATCAGATCTGGCTGCAATTGATCACAAAGATCTATGATAGTATGACGATTCAGCCGATATGTATGAATACAATGGTGTGCAGGTCTATTAGTGGACGGTACACTGGTAGTTGTTGTCCTCTCCTCATGGCATGAAAACTATGTGGAAAATGTCAAAATGGTATGTGACATGTAGCATTCAGACATCTTGTAAAGTCAGATACACAACTCACACATCTGCTGTCGAGCTCGGTTACAAACTCAGATATCTGCAGTACAGCAAATAGTTATGAACCCAATGACAACCTCCTTGGTGCACATTCCCCCAATTGACTATTTAACTACACATACAGATTCATCTGTCACTGTACATGGTTGTTAGTCCAACTGATTTGACAAGTCTTACACATATTGTTGCACATTATCAAAGTTTTCAAAGCACATGTGGAACATCCGAGTAGGTGTACATTGCTATCACCACATGTCCTCCAGTAGCACAGCATTTACTGCACTGATGCAAAAAATTGACAGCCAAACCTGAAGGTAGTACTCACAGTTGTACTGCACCATATGGGGAATTGTTAATGACATAGATGGTAAAACTCTTCCATACATGTTATTTGCTTAAAATGGCAGCCTCCTGATCTACTGTACTGGACACATGGAAGTGACCTAAGTCCGCCGGCGGAAGTCGTCATGGAGGTAGGCGGTCACAACTGTGGTGGAAATTGCCATTGGAAGACATTGCTGCCTTTGGAGGGCCTGGGCAAATGGTGATGTCCGCGGGCAATGACGGTCATGTACGTGGCAGAAGTGACCACCTTCTTCTGCAGTATTACTCACTTGACTCATGACACTGCTGACAGCAAGACCTCCACTACCTGAGCTGATGTGTACTGCCTCTGGGAGCTATCATGCCACATCCTGCAGGTGATAGGCACCCTACCTTCACCCCTGAGGAGCTGGAAAAGCTTGTGGAGGAGGTCCTACCTCTGTATGAACAGCTATATGGTGCACCAGAGGAGCAGGTGAGTCCAGTGCAATTCCAATGTGTAATAGGTGTGGTAAATGAGGGTGTATATGAAATGTAAAGTAGTAAAGGTGTTGATGCATACAGATGAAACTTTGTAAAAAAGTGTGAGTGGAGAGGATGGGAATGTTTGCTTACTTGCTGTCACTGATGTGTATTGTCCACTAATATTGGTATGGTGCATGTGGACATGACTGTATCCTCTTGTCTGTGTCATCCCTGCTGGTCAACGCCCATCAGAAGAAGGGAATTTAGAATGTCATCCCCAAGCAAGTACGGACCCTGGGGTTTCACAGCTGGTGGAGCATCCACTGTAGGAAGCAGTGGGAGGACCTGAGACGCTGGACATGGAAGAATGCAGAGACCCATCTGGGGATGTCCTTCCAATGAGGGCGGGTGCCTGTCGTACCTTGTCCCCCCTAATGGCCCGCATTTTGGCGGTGGCCTACCCTAAGGTGGATGGGCATTTGAGGGCAGCACAGCAACCACAAGGGGGTAAGTACTGACAGAACCTATGTACTTGCCTATGATAGTTTAGTGTATGATGTCTAGGTATTGCAGCTGTGACGATGTGGTAAGTGCTACAGGTATGGTGACTACTAAGCTGACCACAGTTGCCAACATACAAACACATATGTGGCCATTGTATTGTGCATGGTAACCTGTGGTTCACCTTTGACTACCAAATAGTATTACTGTATGTGGAGATGCATATGTGAATGTGTCAAATATGTGACTCTACTGAGCCATACATACTTGTAACCTGCTGTTGGTGTTGTGAAATATGTTGTCATTCAATTTGCTTGACTCTAGGTGTATGTGTCATTCATGGGTACATTAGTAAGCTGTTGTGTAGGTGTTAGGTCTGGACTAAGGTAGTAGGAATCACGTCTGGGCAGTTGTCAGTGATGTAGGTGTTCAGATGTTGTCATGTAGAGGTTTCTATTCAGCATGTATGGTGGGATGCAACGAGCCCTTCATGCACATTGTTTGGTGTCCATTGTATTGTTGATGTTACAATGCTCCCTGTGGTTGTCTGTGGATGTATCCTGTGTGCTAGTAGGGCCCTATCGCAGTGCATAGAATTGTTGTCTATGTGACAATGTATCTGACTAGTGGTGCAAAACCTCCTAAAGTGTATTTCCTAGTATTTAGATAGATGTTTCAATGATATGTTATGACATTTTGTGATGCACACTGTATGGAATGCCACATGTAGTGGCTTCAGCTGAGGTGTTTACCTTTATATAAGTTGTGTACAGAATGATCAGTTAGGCATTGGAAAGCAACATGCTGTGTCGTATTTGAAGTGAGATGAGTTTACTTTCATGTAACATGACTACCGGTGATCGACTGTGCAGGTGTGGAGTAGGGGTAGGCATGATATTGTGTTATCAGTCAACTGCATTTTCTTAGACTGATTTGATGATGGACAATGCTGATCCTTATGGGGTTAGATCTGTGAGGTAGCCAATCCATCTTGTGCATGATGCTTTTGAGTTACAGCTGAATTGATGGGATGGTGATATGGTGAAGTTGGGAGTATGCTGTTGTGACATGAAGTAGGCACTGAATGGTTTCTAACTGGGTCTTTATTTGACAAAGATGTTTTGTTACAGTTATGAATGTTGTAATATGTGTGTGTGTGAAGAATGTGATGACCCTCTTGTGCTCGCTCTCCCTCTTTATGTGCATCATCTCCGCAGGCAAAGGAGACGGGCACAGCTGAGTGGGGAGGCTGCCAGCCACGGGACCCGGAGTGCTGAGACTACCGACACCGAGCAATTCAATGGCTCAGAGGGTGAGGGGAGTGACACGGGGAAGACAGGATCCACATCTTCATTTTCGGAATCCTCCTCCAGTGGACACCACCTGGCTGTGGGGGACACACCTGGAAACACCCCAGCACCATCTCTGTCCGCCACCGCCCTTACTACCACCGCCCTCCCTGTAACTCCCCACCCAGTAGGCTGTGCCCACTCACCTAACAGGGTGGGTGTCTCCTTTGCTGCAGGCACCCCTGCCTCAGTGAGGAGGCTATTGACCTACTGAGGTCGATCTCTATGGGTTAGTCAACCATTCTGATTGCTATCCAGGGACTGGCAACTCAAGTCCAACAGAGTAATGTGTTCCTGAAGGGCATTCACTGTGCACTGGCTGGCCTACAGAGATCCTTTCAGGCTCTGGCCTTCACACTGACGGCAGCCAGTCACCAGTGGTGTCCACGATCCCAACCGAGACCCAGCCAAAGCACACAGACAGACAAACATGCATCCACGTCAACATCCAAAGGTAGCTCAGAGAAACACAAGTACCACAAGACACACCACCGGCATGCACACATGCAACATATACCTGCACACACATCACCAGTCACAACCTGCCATGACACCCACTATCCCCAGCATTACAGACACAACACCTGACACACCTGCAGACACCACACCAACATTAACAGATCCAGCCACTACACCTATCTTACTCACAGACAGCACCACAGCAGACCCTCAGACATCTACCCCACACCCACAGTCATCACAACCACTGACATGCCTACATGCAGCTCATCCACCATACCTGCAGCCACCACCCCAACAGACAGTCACCCACCCACCACAGCATCCCCCAGCACCTCCACCTCCCTCAGTCCCATATACATAAACGCCCTCACTCACCCACCCAACAGACAGCCACCACCCACAAGCATTTCTCTCACACACACACACCCACAACAACCACACGGACACATCAGACAACCCATCCCCCACCCTCTACTCCAAAACCCTCTTCTGATGACCGTCCCTGTGTGTCTAAAAATTGTTCCTTTTATGGTTTAACATTTTCCCTACTCCTCTCCCCTTCCCGAGATCCCTAAACGCCCTGTTCCCTCCCCAGGCCTGTCACGTCCACCTCTAAGGCCTCTCATAGCCCCCCTGCAAGTACCTATGCCCCCCAACCAAGAAGTCTGCCCCTGTCACGAGAACCCCACCCTCCCCTAAACCTAGACCCAAACCCCCCTCCCAATCCCAATCCCAAAGGACCCCCTCCCAAGCCTAAGCCCAAACCCTCCCCTTTGCTCCCCCAATCCCTGAGGTGATTGCCTCCCCTCTTGATGCCCCTAGCTTTTGGAGGTTACATGGCAGTCAGGAGTCAAGTTCAGGGCACCAAGTACATGTTGCAGTATTTATTTTTGGGCTGGCCTATGGCCTTGGACATTTCAATATTTGCTTATAAATGTAATAGATCTGTGGAACAACCAGTTGGTGGTTTTAATGTTGCAAATGTGTCCTAGATTTCTTTCATTAGGGCATGTTTGAAAATGGCTGAAATTGTTTGTGTGTAACTATTTATGTGTAAGTGGTGCTTGTGCTACCTGTTTTGTCTGTGCAGCATGTAAGGTTGTGTGCAGTGCATTTGTCTCCCACTGATGGGTGTGTGTTGTGTGATGGCCATGTGTATGTTGGGGTCATGTTGTTGTCATGGTATTGAGTGGTATTTGTGTTGACATGTTTGTTGCAGTTTTGTATGGCTTTGTGTACTTTGACTGTGTGTGTGCATGTTTGGTGAATGGTATGTCAGGTACGTTGTGATGTATGTTTGCTGGGTATGTCGAATGCTGCATTGTATGGTTGTGTGATAGTGTGTGTTCATTCCTCATAGGTGGTACGCTGTGTTGTATGTGTGGTTTGTCAATGGGTAGTGTCTATTGTGGGTGCTTGACAATGCATTGATGTGTTGTGTGTTGTTGTGTGTGACTGTGCTGGAACTGTGTTTCTGGGAGTAGGTGTGTGTTTTTAATGTGTGTTTGTATGTAATGGTTGAAGTGTGTGTACTGTGTATGTGCGTGTGTGTATGTGGCTGTGAGTGTGCATGTCAGGTTACATGTGTGTGTTGCCCTCACCGCATGTTCCCAATTGGTATGTTGAGTGTGCGTACAAACTTTCACAATTTACAACAGTGACAGGTAAGTGTGTGTACTCATTGTTGCTGTCATTGTCTTCTGTGTTAAATCCGGTGTCTCTGTGCGAGCAGGAACAGCGGGAAGAGGTGTAGTTCTGGTTCCATGGCGGCTCCGGATGAGAAGGGCTTCCTGAAGGTGAGTGTCTCCTTTTATACAGTTGGTTTACACCTGGGTTTCCGTGGTGGTGTGACAGCGGCGGTAACCTTGGAGGAGTGCAACCTTGTAATCTGTCCTGCAACAACATGATCTCCGCCAGCCTGCAGGTGTCTACCGTCGTCCGTGGCGCCTAGACTGCACTGGTGGTGCTGGCAGTGCATTGGTTGTATTCTGTTGGGAATACCGCCATGGTCAGAATATGGCGGTCTTCTCCGCCAGCCTGTTGACAGTGCAACCGCCAGCATGGCAGTCCTGGGATCACCAGAGTCATAATGGGGCCCTAAGTGTCTGGAAATGTTTTACACTAACAATCTCAAGGATACACGAGAACCCAAACTTGATAGTATACTCACCAGAATTACTTATTTTACCCAGAAATAGTCACCCCTTTTTTTTATCTTGGTGGGGACACCTTGACACAACTAAAATAATGATTCTTCCCATTATTAATTTTCCCTTCAGATGCTACCAATTAGGATTCCTAGAAATATTTTATCTCCTTGGATAAAATGCTATCTACATTCCTATGGAATGGGAAAAATCGCAAATATCATTTAATAGGCTTAAATTGCCCAAAGTATGGGGTGAAGTTAACTTATCTGACTTCTATATTTATGGCAAGGCCTTTGGTATTAAGGAGATACTTTATCTTTCATCCTGATGTCACAGCACCTACGTTATGGTTTACATTAGAGACTTCCATTGTTTTCCCTTTTTCACATGAACAAATTATTTATATGTCTCAACCTCCAAAGTTTTGGCTGCCTCCACTACTATCACATTCCTGTTCCCTGATAAAACCACTTCTTATCGCCAATATATCTTTAGCTCAGCTATTTCTTCACAGTCCCATTTGGTATAATAAAATGCTTCTTTAAAAAAGGACAGCCTCTTTTGTGGATGAACTGGATTGATAAAGGTCTTATTACTGTACCTAAACTCATAACAAAGGGCTCAACCGTCCCTTTCTGAATTCTTTCCAAATCATATAAACTACCATCCTCATTTGTTATTCAATATTATATATTACGTTTCAGAGACTCATGTCTTTCTCTCCCATCCTTCTACTAGTACAGTTGTCACACAGGCACCTAAGTATTCACCACATAAAACTTCCACAGCCTCTCTTATTTATAAAACACTTATCACGACCATACCAAATGGACCAAAGTATACACAACGAATACAATGGGAGACTGACTTCCAACTCACCTGGCCACTCTCTTTATGGGACAAAATATGAGCAAAAACACATTCTACTGGTAGCGCAGCCAATTTGACACAGATTTTATATTATTTTTACAACAGGATGTTTTATACGCCTGTACATATGTTCAAACTTATTAAGCAAGATAGATGCTGGTGCTGAAATTCACATTCTGGTACTTATGTTCATATGTTCTTTCATTGTTGAATAGTTTATCATTTCTGGAGACAAGTTTAGGATAAGATTATCACCATAACCTGAAACTATGCACAATTCTCTTTTGACAAAGTATTTCTTGGAGGATTACATATACTATGGACTAAGAATGAAATGCTAGGTAAATTTGTGGACTTGTTGCTTGAATTAGGCTTTCAAGTTGTAACGTCTAAAAATGGACGATGTTTGGGACGTGAAGCAAACATACGTTTGCATAATACAAGATTTTGTCATAAAATAACGTTTTTGTATACAGGAAAACCAACATTGTCAAAACTATAGGTGAGGCTTAAATGAGCAACTACATGCAAATTAAAGCATTAACCTATACTTTTTGCATGTATTTGCTCTTTACAGCCAGAGCTATTACCTTTCAAATTTCTTGTTGTACCCTTTGGAAAATGTCTTTGAACTAAGAAACCCTGAACAAGCAAAAGCATTAAAAAGACATATTGGCAAAGCAAACAGACAGGGTCTAGACAGGCATGTGGCACAAAAATAAAAATAAAATAATGAAAATCTGCAGACACCTAAATATTTGGCACCTTAGGTTTTCAATACAAATATTAAATGAATTTATTTACTGATGTGCCTGTTGTACTAGAGAAGTCTAACAGCCCTTTAGGTTGTGCCATGCATTACATTTGTAGATCATTTGTAGTAAAATTACGATGTCATATACGTACATACTGGGACTTTTAGCCAACCCTGTACATTGTTCTGTTGTGTTATTCATATTTTTCTGATAGCATGGGCTAATGGATCAGCCCACTTAAGCCACTAGCTTATTTGACTGTGATTGACAGCATTTTGCTATTGCACAATGTGCACTGCTACACAATAAGTTATCCACTTCAGTCTCAAGGACAACTGTTGCAATATGTCCCTTAACATAAATATTAGTTTTTTTCATTTTGTTTTGAAGTTGCAACTAGGATGTATTCATTTACTTTTTCCATTTCCAAACATTTTTAAATGTTTCTTCCGATCCTGGAGCTGACTTTCAATGCTGGTGCAGGCGGACATCAATGGTGCAAAGAGCTCCTGCTTGCTCACACAGTAGCCTTCCTCTTGTACTTGCAGAAGCAGAATCTCAAGAGCTGTGCACTGTTAGATATGGCATCCTTGGTGTGGAATTCACCCAGACTTTTGCTTTTACTCCCTGATTTTTGCTGAACTTGTTTTTGTTGGCATGAGGACCCTTTTTTGCAGTCTCCCCCAGATTTTTGCCTTGTACTGCTGAACCCTTTTCTGTTGGCATTTGGACTCTGCACTTTATCTTTGCTATCTAGTGGTAAAGTGATTGTCCTCTCTCCCTATAAATGTGATACATTTACCTGCAGCACTCATTGTGCCGCCCACTAACATTTTTTTAAACGTGTCACTGACCTGCCACTGCAGCCTGTAGTGCAATTTTCAACTGCCATTTCAACCTAGCAATGTAAACCTTTTGCTGACCTAAATCTTCCTTTTTTATAACATATGTTATTGGTATTTTAGTTGAAATAATAATAACACAAGGATAGCTAGGCAAAGTAATGGGACTTCAAACAGTCCTATCAGATTGTTCTTGGCCCGCTCACTAGACCTTCCTTTTTAATATACGTAAGTCACTCCTAAAGCATGCCCTAAAGGCTCATAAAGCCGGGTGCAATGTTTGCGCCTGATGTAGCAATTTTGTATATGAATAATTTTGAGATGCGATTCATTTTTGATGAAATGTTACCATATTTTGCACATTAACTCTATGGAAACGTTATATAGATGATGTGTTGATGATTTGGACAGGTACCCAATGTGAATTGTTGGACTTTCACAAATGGTTAAATACGAGATCGAGGGACATACAATTTACTATACAATATAGTGCTTTTGAGATAATTTTTTTGGATCTAACAATTAGAGCACAGGATGATCAGCTATGCACCACCTTGTACAGGAAGGAGAGTGAGAGAAATTCTCTCCTACAATATAGGAGTCATCACCCTCGGAATTTGAGGGATAATTTACCATACAGACAATTCCTTCGTCTTCGAAGGAATTGTTCTAAAAAAGATCATTATTTTAGGGAATCTGAAGAACTAATGAATCATTTACAGATGCGAGTTTACCCTAGGGCAGTGGTTCCCAAACATTTTCGACCCACGGCTCCCTTGATCTATTGGCCACTGGCTGCGGCTCCCCATTATGTTACTTTTTGTTGGCGGGTGGGGGATGTAAGCCTGGCCTAGGGAGTACATCCATTTTTCTCCCTGAAAAGAATTGGGATGACGCCAATGAAGGTATTGTAATTCTATATATAACTGTAAAAAATAAAAATGTAACAGTAGTTTAATTACAGCATGCATAGGGTTTTTTAGTAAGGGGAAAATATTGGTTGACGGTAACCCTAGTAAAATGGGCAGGTCTCATTTTTATGTAGTTATAACATAACTGTTTAAATATTGTGAAATGTAGAATCCCTTTAGTTGTGTTTAACCACCAGAGGGCGCTCAAGGACAAAATTAAAAAAGAGCTGCTACAACTGAGTAGTTTTATTTTGTACGAACTGGCCCAAGGGCTATAAATAGCTCAGTGGTTCCCAAACTGTGTGCGGCGCCCCTGGCTAGTTTTGATGGCGCACCAGCGAGCCGCGGCGCACAGATTGGGAACCACTGCCCTAGGGGGTTGGTGAGGAAGGCTTGTAAAAGGGCTTGGTTTTATCATCATGAGTTTTCACTTGAACTGAAAGCCCGTGTAGACAGTGATAGTAATAGGATGATCTGTGTGACCACCTATTGTACTAGAAGCACGGAAATTAAAAAGATTATTAACCAGCATTGGAATCTAATCTCAGATTGTTTTTCTAAATGACAGAAATTAGTTTTGGTACTTGGAGAGTGTATCCTATGGCATTATGGATATTATAAATATGTGGATTATACATGTACTTTGCTTAATTATGATGTCCAGAATATATTTATTTCTACTGAACTCTCATTTATATTGTAAAAGGATGATATTGGTGTTGCTTATATATCACCTATACAAGGTGGTGATTGACAATGGTAGTAGTATACTTTTCAATGAATATTTTTGCATATGAATAGGTGTCCTTTGAGAATGGTATAGGTATCTGTTGGAATGGACATTATAATTGCATCGTAAAAATGCAGTGAGATGCGGTAGGTAAAATGTAAAGACTTTAGGCATTTGTTGCATTTTTTTATTCCTAAAGCGCGGATGCGCCTGTGGATGAGTTGACAGATTGAAGGCATGCATTTTGATTTTTCTTTGACGGTACGCTGTTAAAAAATGTAAAGATTTCCGCATTGCGGGCGAGTTTGTTTTCTATTAGGCAGGCATGCACTGGGTGACGTACTGGAGAGTGCCGTGAGAGCTTCCGCATTACTCTCTTCTAATTAAACGTGCTGACGCAAACATATGCACGCACAGAGGTGATTTAAACACAAAGATTTACCATGGTTGTTCTTTATACGAAGGACGCGAGGTGGGAAGAACGCAGCCGAATAAAAGGTATGTCGGCGTCCTAGTAGAATGAGATAGGGTATGATGGAGAAACACTATCTAAATAATTAATCTTGACTGAAGGTTCTTTGGTTACAATTAAGTTGATTTGGAGTCAATATTGATGGAGTGAAGTGAGCTCTGTCGCACTCCAATGTAAGGAAAAAGGGATATCACATTGAAGGTTGGAGAAAACAATGATATTAAAAGTTTATTGGATCTTTTAACCCGATAGATAAACTTTGCGTTTTGATTAAGTTGATGTATTTTTGAATAATAGATAAATGGAACTTGTTTGTTTTTGTTTAAGGCTAAGAAATTGAAATAGGATAAAACGTGGGTTTGAAATCTTGAAAAGGTCTTTGAATTTGAGTGATAATGAGGTGATTTTTCTTTGTGTGAGTGAACGTAAGAGTGTTTTTTTGTAGGGTTGCTTTATATATGGTTGTAAGTAGATATGTGATGTGACATTATATGAGTTGGATTAATGGTTTCATTAAGGGCTATTTATGAAGATGGACATTTAATTTAGTGTGGATTAATATGGGTGAGTATGGAGAGGATGTATGATGTGTGTGGCACATTACCAGGAGATGAAATTGATGATATATGGGTTGATTTATTCCTTTGGATGATTATAGGTTCCCCTGTCTATCAGTCCTGAGGAAGACCCGTTTGGAGCCGATATTTGTCCAGAGAGCGTGAGAGCGTGAGAGGGTCGAAACGTTGACGGTGTTGCTCTAGCCTGGATTTGGTTTATTATTTGAAGCAGCCCGAATTGGGGATGCAATTCTACCTGATGAAATAATATTGCGATTTAATGTGGTTGAAGAATTAACCTACGGGCTATTTTATGTTTTTAAAATAATTTTGTCTGGAATTATTTGACGGGAAATCTATTACTTTTTACTCTTTTCTAAAGCACAAGCACTTTATCTTATTTGCACTTGGTTCTATTCTTTTTTTCTTTTGTTGTGATATGATGGGGGACTTTATAAATTATATGTATATGAAAGAAATATATATTTGGTATCTGTAATAAATAATGTGTTTGTAATAAGTGAAAGGTGATGGTGTATGTGTATATATGTTGTGAGGTATCTGAAGGCTGCAGCAAAAAGAAAAGCTCTCATTATTATGCCCATGGCAATTCCCAGGCCAAATCACCCTTCTGAGTGCTCAAGGGTAGCCTTACTCCAGTATGGCTTTCGAAAGTCTCAGAGGATTCTGGCCATTGTTGAGGATCTTTTGAGATTTCAGGTGCTCATCTTGGAGTCAGATGATCACAATGTGCCAAAAGAACCACCAAGATAAAGGCATCCTCTTGAGCCCTAACAAAATCCTCCAAAAGGTGCCAGCTCCAGTTGAAAAAACTTGAATTTGATCATTGAATGCGACAAATTGTTTGACAACTGTTGAACGTTTTAGATGTAAAATAGTCCTTCGTGCCCTGCACTGCAAGCCCTCTATAGGAGATGGAGCAATACAACAAATACCCAGTAGCATGAAGTGAGAGATGCAAATTGACAGTCTCGAACAAATGGCTGAAATGGGCTGAGCCAATCCCACTGTCTCTATATTTGAAATTATAGACATTGTTTGCAACTCCACTGTAATGACCAGAATTTGTTTTTAAAGTATAACATTTGAAAAGGCATTGCTTGTAATCTGAGTCTGTTGTTGTTTTTTCCGTGTATTGACTATTATGTTTCAATTTCCTCCATGTACAGGATAAACACCTGCAAGATTAATATTTTCATCCATGTGGTAAGAATGCAGATTGGTGGACGATAACTAACCTCTTCCACATGAGGCAGAGTAAGAGGTAGCCCGAGTACTGTACACCAGCATGACCTACCTGCAACATGACCTGTGTGCAACTATTCTTTCTATAGTGAAAGATCTGCAGGAAAATCGCATTTGCAGAAGGGGAGGCACAGTGAACAAGCCCGGAAAACTCCTGTGGACATGCCTTTGCACAGTGAAGTACATGATTTTATGTCTGAGACATTTTGGCTGAGTTAGTTATGGGACTCAAGGTAAATTGGTGGTGGATTTTGCATCTGTTGTGGTCATGGTCTCTGAAGTACCAAAATGCCCACCCCAGATCCTTACAGCATTGGATATGTCTCTTTGTCTTCAATCCAACAATAGCCCCTATCAGCCTAATAGTATCAGTAAAAGTGCAATCTATCTGTAGTACTGAGGCAGGTGCTAGGAGATGTTGTTACAGGGATCCCGACAAGGCTTAACGGAAGCCCCTGCAGCAGAGGGGGTGACTCAAACCTTAAAGGTGGTCCCCATTGAATAGCTATGATACATGGGAGAATTAGGGGCCCTTTTCTCATTATTTTTCACTACACCATTGGTTTCCCAGTCAATAATAAATGCTCTTTTCCTAAACTGCCTGACATAACGGGGGAGAGTCCAGCTTGAAACGGGACAACATGAGAATATGCTTTGGTGGTATACCCTGCAGTGACACTTGTGGTACAGCTATAGCATATCTGTTTTGCAAATGATGTACTCCACACATCCCGCCCGCTTTTTACTGGCACTTCTTGGGTGGGATGTTCACACACAAGACTTCGGGAATGTTAAAAAATGTATTACAAGACAGAGGATCTGATAATGCAGTCTTTTTTCTCACTGTTTATTTTCACAGACATTTAAAGTGCCAAATATGTCACAGGAAATGACTAAATCAAAATTCACTCACAGTATAGAAGGACCATTAACTCCACACTCCACCTCTTCTCTTGCTGCTAAAAGTTAAGTTTGTGTGTGCGTGAGACTGCTCTTCTGAGCGTTTATTAGGTTAGAATGAGCTCATTCTACAATTGTTATTGGCTTTCTATGTTGCATGTTTGGAAGTAATGTTAATTGCCCTTTTAGAGCCGTGTTTGTGAAATATTTTAGCAGGTCAGGCCTGCAGGTGGGTAATTGATTTGTTCTTTATGACGCCAAATGTGTTCCGAAGTAGAATGTTTATTCTGCTGGGTTCATGTTTAAACAAGTACAAGAGCGCAAGCGAGTTGCGCGCTTGGAAATTGAATATTTATCATTTCTCCCTGGTTAAGAGAGTTTGTTTAAACTGATAGTCAAGTGAAAAGAAAATTGTTATCTATGTTTAAATAATGCTTTGTTACTGCATTTACTTGTCTAACTTTTGGAAAAGTACCCGTGATTGTGCCAACAAAAGGTCTCCTGTAGCTTGGGTTCATTAACCCACATATAGGGGTTTAGTTCCCTTTAAAAATAAAGCATTTGAAAAGAAGACTGAAAATAATGACATCTCAAGTAGACTGAGCATATATTGAGGACAGTGGAATTAGAAAGAAGAGATTTTTATACCTAATCTGTGTGATTTCTTAGATGATTCAGTGTATAAATCAATTTCCTGAACAGCAATCGCCTCATTTGAAACTGTGGCCCCTGATATAGGTCAATCAGAGACATTTGCGACATCTAGCACCATAGTGGTGCCTGAAGTAAACAATTGGATAAAAATAAACATTTGGTGACTAGAAATGACATGCAGGAGCACGGATGATGTAAGCGGTCCTATTCCGCACAGTGGTTTGGACCTTGAATCCATGTGGTATGGCTCATTGTTGAGTCCAAAGAAGGGTCAAGTGAAGATAATTTCAAATAATAAAGGATGAACACATGGATGACGTGCATTACAACATATATTAGTATAATGATAATATGGATCTAACATCAAAGAAAGCAAAATTAGATAAGTGCAGGAGGTTTTGTTAGATGCAGAAGGCAATGTTTATTAGTCCAGGGGCCCATTCAACACTCAAACTCACCAAAGTGGTTTCCAACGTGTTTTATGGAAGACTATATTAGGGCTTGTACGAGAACACCCAAAGACAGTGAAACTGAGGGCAACACTCTTGAATAAGGCAGCTTGAGCAAAACATAAATATTTTTTTGATTAGAGGGGCATGGATCCCAGAAAAGGGGTGGATAGGGCTGTTTGTCATGTCAGGAAGAAGCAGAGTTCAGGGGCGATGTTAGAACCAGAAGTGGTTTCCAATTAGGGCCAAAGAGTGGTCTGTTCCTTGTGGAAATGCCAATGTAGGTCCTTCTTGAGAGAAAAATTGTTTTTGTTGTTGTTAAGAATAAATCCTGCATTGGGAAATATGGCAGAGTCGGAAGTAGGGCATTCCATGCAGGGTCCCTATTTTGAGACAAATACATCAAGGAAATTGGTAAATGAGTATAGACTTTTCTTCTGAAGATAAGGCATATATGTCATTAATGAAAGTGTTTGGTCAAGGGGGAGGATGATTTGGCTCTTATAGTGGGCAAGCAAGGGGAACCCAAGATCAGAGTTCTTGCCCTGCCACTAGCAAAGGTCAAAGGCAGGTTAGCTCTTTTGGAGGAGGAATGGAGTCTTATATCTCAGAATCCATGGGTGTTGCTGACAATGAGTGAAATTCAAATAAACTTCTGTACTTCCCCCTTAAGGACAGGGTCCCTTTCCAAAGAGGTTTTCTCAAGAGGAGGCAGAGTTGATTTATTTGGAGGTTTAGGATCTCCTTTCCAAAGGGGCAATAGAGAGCTGTAGGCATCCAGACAGTTTTGTGAGTAATATATTCTTAGTGTAGAAAAAGAACATGTAATTCAGACCTGTCATAAATGTAAGAGTTCAACCAGTTTGTATAGTACAGGCACTTCAAAGGAGGCAATAGTTTGTCTGAGAGATATCCTTATCCCAGGGGATTGAGTGATGAGTTTTGATCTAAAAGATACTTTTCTAACCATTCCCATGTTTTGGGAGCACAAAAGGTTTCTCTAATTACTTTTGCAGGGGCAAATGTATCTGCCTTTTGGCCTCTCTTCTGGTCCTTGTTACTTCACCAAGCTGCTCAAGCCAGTTGCAGCTCATCCCAGTTCCAGAGGAATGATGATGGTTTATCTGGTTGATATCATGTTTATGCATCAGGAAAAGCAGCTCTGGTGTTTCAGGTTCAGGAGGTGGTGGGTTTTATTCAGTGCCCGGGATTCATTATAAATGTAGAAAAATCAGATTTAGTACCATCAAAGGATAGATTTTCTCAGTTGTTAGGTGGACTCAGTGGAAGGGATGTTAAAACTCTTGGAGTCAAAGTTAAAAGCCATCAAGAGGGAGCATGTCCATTGATTTCTCTCAGACATCTGAGAAAGTGGTGGGACTGCTTTCATCTTCAATTCAGGTGATGTTCCCGGGGCAACCGTACCTATTTACCCAAATCTGATATTAAAGTCCAATGTCAATCAGTGGTGAAGTGGTGCAAGGTGGGGCACCTTCTGGACTTGAAGACTACGTTCAGAGAGGGAGTCATACACATGCATATACATTGTTTAGAGCTTTTTGCAGGCTACTTTTCCATTCAAAGCCTAGCAAAAGGAAAAACAAAATGTGCACTAATCCTTCACAAGGCAATCTGAAGACATTCAGATACATCCACAAACTAGGGTGAGCCAAGTCATACATTCTTGTGGTTGGGAGTTCCTCAGCAAGGAATCTTCTTATGGACAGAATATCTTCCAGGGAAAGGACATGTGGTAGCAAATTGGCGCATGTGTTGGCTTTATGATCGCAGCGAGTGGAAGCTTGATGGAACGATTTTCATAGCTTTACAAGCGTTCTGGGACCCTTTCACTATGGATCTCTTTGCTTCCAGGCTAATGACACAATTGAGCAAGTTCTTTAGCTGGAGACTGGATCCAGAGGTCATGGCCACAGATATATTTCTTCTGGATTAGTCTAGGGGGATTCACTATGCTTTTCCTGCCTTTATGATGGTTTCCAGATGTCCGTCCTAGATTCACAGGCAGTTAGCAAATGTGGTAGTGATCACACTGTTGTGGAGGAGTCCTTCATGGTATCTGAGATTACTGGAATTGTCAGTAAACTGTCCAGTGTTACTCCCAGTCTTTTCACACCTATAGACAGAATCACATTCTGGTCATGCGTGGCAGGCTGGATCTCATCATATGGAATCATCTGGGCATTTACAGATGTCCCATGAATTTTGAAGGAAGCTTCAGGATATGTCCGAGCCTCTTGGGGCACAGGAACTCTCACTTCATATGAATCAGCATGGGGAGCATAGAGTAGTTGCAAGGAGGTGTAGGGAGGAGAGCAAATGGTGCATGAGCTTTGAGGTACTTGGCATATTTGGCAGCTGCTCAGACATCATATAGAAATATTAATGGCTACAGATCAGCTATTTTCTCAGGACAAGAGAAGGTGGATGATAAGCTGGAGGGTGAACATCCTTCGGTATGTAGACTAATGACGGGAGTGAGTTTATGAATTTGTCTAACCCTAGATATACAACGATATGAGACATGAATGTGGTTTTAAATTTATTTGACTCTTGGGCAGATAACGATAGGTAGTTGTTTAAGTTGTAGTCTGCTGAATTGGTAATGCTACTATGCCTGGTGTCAGAGGTCAGGGTGTTGGACATCTCTGAAATGAGTTTTTCCCCAGATGGCTTACATTTCAAAATTGTAGAATACAAAGAGTTTCTCTACTTATGTGCAGTTCCCAAACGTCCCTTTTCTTGCAAATTGTGTGTGTTGTGAGATGCCCTAAGTAATATGTGGATGTAACTAAAAACTCTTCAGAAGATCTTCAGTTGACAGAAGCTCTGCATAAGCCTTTTACTCCTGTGTCTTCAACTGAATTGAGCTGGTGGGTAAAACTGGGTATGGAGTTGACAGGGGAAAATTAGGGTAATTTTGGAGCATATTCACCTAGAGGAGCAATGACTTCTAACGTCATCTGGGCAGGAGCTAGCTTTGAAGATATCCTTAAAGCTGTGGATTGGTCTTGGGTGGCAACTTTTAATGTAAACCGCTAAAGTATTTATTAGTGACAGTAGTTAATTTGTTTTAAACATGCATAATAAGAGGCTCTGTCTAAAATTGCAGTTTCTCCTAGCCAGTTGTGCAGGATTAGTCCTGACTTCATTAAAGACAAGGAGACAATTATTATGTCACTGCTGTGCATGTTCCCACCCTGAAAATAGTAGTTGATCTATGTTCTGTTCTATTCAGTAGGGGTGGGCAGTAAACTCCGCTCCACCTTCGGAGTTTGCAGAGTTTTGGCACTCCACACTCTACTTGGAGTGTGGGGTTCATCAAAAACTCTGCCAATTGCTGTGTGGTACGGTTTAGCACCCACCCGATGCTTTTAGCATGTTTTCCATGCATAATCGGGCCGCTACTCAAATGCTGAGTTTAGTGTTCTAATTGTTTATTGCATAATGTATATGTTGTTAGCACTATGTGTTCCTTTGGAGTGCCTTTTGGCGAGGTGAGGATTTGGGCGGCAGTTGAGGATCTGGGTGACCGTAATATATGTTACATGGTGTGGCCACATTTTACTTTGGTTGCTTTCTCATCGTAGAAAATGTTTCTGAGAGAAGCAGCTGAACTTGTCTTGCGGTGCCAGTGTCAACTTTGCGAGTCTGTGGGCATGAGCTTCATGGGTCAAAAGTGTTAATGTACGTCTCATTTCCCTTGTGCTGGCTTACTACCTTGGTGCTGATTGGAGGGGAGGGCTGCCTCAAGGGCAGCCTGTCCTTTACAGTGTGAGCTGCCATACAAGAGGCCAAGAAGCCCCACCTATGGCAGTGCAGAACTGATTTCTTGTATTTACTAGGCAATCTCATATAAGCCTTATAAGTTTTTTTTGGGTCACATGGTGCACAAGTTCACCTTCCTCTGTGCCTCGCGACCTCACTGGGGCAGTGAAGGCGGAACGGCTGTTGGACAAAGGACAAAGCGGTAAGGATCCTGGGACTATTGAGGGGATGGTAGGCAGCCTGTGCTCAAGAACATTGATGAAAAAGCTTGTGGCTGACAGAAGGAGACTGACATTTAGTGGCAGCCTGTGGCTGCACCCAGAGGCCACCTGGTCTTATAGTAGCTGTCTCGGGGTAAGCCACAACATTGAGATGTGCCCATTCATTCAGTAATTGGCATGAAAGGGGCCAGGGGCTATCAGCACTTTCCTGGATTCTGTCACTTTCAGAGCTGCTCCCCACAGCTGGATCTCATCTCCCCATCTAGTGCTTGTTTCCCCTTGTGTGTGATTTACATGAGCTCTGCTTAGCCTAGTGCTGCTTCAGACACAAAACCAATCTGCGTATTACTGACATCAAAAATTCAACACGCATTATCTTTTTTTACATCTGTTTTAAATCGCATGTGTATTTATCCGGGTGGGTGGAACTCTGGAGAATCATGCAGAGTTATTATGTAACTCTGCGGAATTCCTTGGAATCAAACTCCGTGAGTTCCACCCACCCCTACTTTTTAGTGCTACACTCAACTGGTCAAAAAGCACTGTGAACCAATAAGGTCTGAATTTGATTTTGAACATTAATACTTGGATATACTAAGGGGCAACTCAGGTAGAGAATGGACAGACACAAAATTGATTTGGTTTTGTTTGGGATTTTTGTTACTCAGTGTAATGCACGGATTGTGCACTTTTTGAAGGCGCATCAAAAAAAAGATGTGGTGCATGGAGTTAATTGTTCTTATGTACTGTGGCCTTAATTGAAGATTGATTGTTTCATTTCCTGTGAAGAAATGCATGGTGGTAAATGGGGTACTTTAAATGGCTTTGAAAATGACCACTGAGAAAAGAGACTGTGTAATAATCACCCCCTTGTCTTTTATAAAATCAGGACTCTCCTTCACAATTGGCTAGGAGAATCTGCAATCCTAAATCCAAGCCGGTCAGGCAACTTAGGTTGCTGAAGAGCCTTTCTTTGTGTGAACACAACTGCATCAGAAGCTGTCTTAATACTTCCTGGAACACAACGTACTCATTTATGTTCCAAACATGCATCAAATCATCAGGAGGAGACAACATAGCAAAACTAGAAGGGGAATGTACTTGCACCAAAGTCTCAGTTTTGCACACCTGTTAGCAATAGATCAGATTATGTGAAAACCATGTTTCATTGTTATAGTGAGATGTCAATATGGCATTCCTAATATACTTTAGGTCCTGGCAAAAAGTTACCATTTTCTAGTTTTAGAGAGACAACAAACTATGGGGGTGATTCTGACCGCGGCGGACGGCGGTCGCCGCCCGCCAAGCGGTTCCCGACGAAAGACCGCTCCGCGGTCAAAAGACCGCGGCGGTCATTCTGGCTTTCCCACTGGGCTGGCGGGCGACCGCCGAAAGTCCGCCCGCCAGCCCAGCGGGAAACACCCTTCCCACGAGGACGCCGGCTCAGAATGGAGCCGGCGGAGTGGGAAGGTGCGACGGGTGCAGTTGCACCTGTCGCGAATTTCAGTGTCTGCAAAGCAGACACTAAAATTCTTCGTGGGGCCCTCTTACGGGGGCCCCTGCAGTGCCCATGCCAGCACTGCAGGGGCCCCCAGGGGCCCCGCGGCACCCCCTACCGCCATCCTGTTCCTAGCGGGAGACCCGCCAGGAACCGGATGGCGGTAGGGGGTGTCAGAATCCCGCGCTCCGCCGCCATGGAGGATTCTCAAGGGCAGCGGGAAGTCGGCGGTACACCGCCGACTTACCGTTTCTGGCCGCGGCTGAACCGCCGCGGTCAGAATGCCCACCTCCGCCATGGCGGTAATTACCGCCAGGGTCAGAATGACCCCCTATGTCTGCACTGCATAAATACAAAAAATAAACAAGATTAATGAAAATATTACTGATATGAGGACCATGTCAGAAGTCTTAGATATCTTGTTGCAGCGGTGCACTAGTGGTGAAGCCTTGAAACAGCCACCCTAATGACACTACACAGGCCATTGACAAAGAAGATCATAGCAAGATCAATGCCCCCTCTTCCCTATCCATCTATTGGCAGCCTGTACTATCAATGACCATCAACATCCACCTTTATACCTTCTCCACACTTAATGGAATATCAGCACTGTCCTCAGTTGGTTTACCTCTTGCCTTGACAACATTGCATTTATTGACATGCAAGTGACACTTGTATTGGCATAACAACCATATATGACATGCTTTGGGGCATGCAGTAGTAAGCACTCCATCAGTGGATGTTTCTTCTCTATAATTAATGGGTGGAATGAATAATGGTGTAATTAATGGGTATGCCGTGCTCAGAATACCAGCGTGTCTCTGAAGACTGAACAATGGATGACAAGTATTCACATTCATTTCCACCAATTTTAGCAAGATAGAATTCCACACTACCACTCCTACAAACTGTCAGATATGTTTGTTGATGCTTTGTAAAGAGTGGAGTACAGGTCTTATTTAAAGTATAATGGTAGAAAGGCAAAAATTATCCTCCTAAGTAGTCACAACCAGAGTTGCCCATCAGGTCCAAGGTCACTAGCCAGGATGTGACCATATTTAAGAGACGGAAAGGATAGCTCATGGCATTGGCAGACCTATAGAGATGGGGAGGCCAAAATGGTAGAAAGGAGAACGAGCACCAAAGAATTAGATTACAATTGTGTATATAAAGTGTTTATACATCAGATATGCTTTGTTTATTTAGAAAATATGGTTGTCATTGAGGGTTAAGATGTGTTTGAAAAACTTTTTGTGAATATTGAGTAAAAGTAGTGAATTCTCATCTTGTGCAGCTTGGTGCGCCCTCTACAGGTGAGTATTAATGGGCATGGATTAAATCATTTAGACCCAGACGGCTTAGGGTAACTCTGGGATTGATTTATCGTAGACATTTAAAGATTGTGCCTACATAAACAAATATTGTGTTAACATTGAGTATCAGATCAAGTACGCATCAGGAGAGTGTCCACTAGTTAGAATGCCACCCTTCTGTCCTTCAAAAATTCTCATCCCTGAGTCCTATTTCTGAGTGTTAACAAACAGATATGATAATATAGACTTTTCTTTAACTTATAAAAGTAGTTATCATAACATTCCAATAGTCAACCAAACACTATTTACTAATTGACAATGCAACTATTGTCTTTGATGCGTTTCATAAATGTTCAATAACGATGATGATCCTCTTAAAATTTGCCCTAGTGACAAAAACACAACTGCATATCTGTCCAGGCTTTCACAAATTCTTTAAACCATTTACCAAAATGAAAATAAATAATTGTATTTAAAATCACACTAAAACAATGGTAGCAAGATCCAGTGAGTCTACTCTTTAGGTCAAAGCCAGCTGCAAAAAGACTTCTCTAGTGGGCATTCTGAAAGTTTGCCTGGGAATGCATTACGGCCGTTGCTTACCTTGGCTTTGTGGTTCGTAATTCACATTTTCTGGTTTTCTATTTGCTGGCTTTATTTGTTTTAAGCTGCCCAGCATGTCTTAATCCCTCCCGTGAAGCAAAGCTTGTTCCCCATCTCTCCTTGTATTCCTCCACAAGTCCTTGATTTCTATAAATAGGCCTTTAAATTTTGTTCTTTTTTTTGTCATATTTGCTGAGTGTTCAGAGACAGAGGTTAAATGTCTATAAATGAACTGTGCAAATCTTTCAGATTATATTAGAATTAGGAAAGCACAAAGGAAATACTTTTTTTGGTAATTTTTAAGTGTGGTGGAAACAAATATTTTAATATGATCCTGGTTTTTTTTGCTTGTGTGCTCTAACGTTTTATCAGTAAAACCATATGTGCTAGTGTAATGGTCATTTCAATTGAAAATGTGTTGTCTGCAATTACAATGCTACCATACCATGCATACTCCACACTACACCACTCCACTTTACAACACTTTACTCCACTATATGCCCCTCCACTGTAAGCCACTCCACTCTACAACACTCTGCTCTACTCAGCGAATCTCTAACAAACCCCCTGGCACTCTATGCTACTTCACCCCAGCTTACTCTACTCCACTCTAAGGCACTCCACTACATAACACTCTATGCCACTTCACTCTATGGCACTCTGCTTCACGCTTTGACACTTTACTCTACTCTACACCGATACACTCCACTCTACACCACTCAATTCCATGGCACTTTACTCCACTCTACGCCACTCCACTCTATGACACTCTACTGCACTTTGCTACACACCACTCAACTCCTATCTATGCCACTCTACACCACTCTATTCCACACCACTCCACTCTGCTCTATGACACTCTACACCACTCCACTCTAGACACTCTACTACTCTCCACTCTACTCCACTCTATGCCCCTATACACCACTCCATCTAGACCACTATAATCCCCTCTATGCTACTCCAATCCATTCTATTCCACTCTACACCACTCCACGCTACAACTCTACGGCACTCCACTCTACAACTCTATACCACTCTGCGCTACTCTACAATACTCCACTCTGTGATGCTCTGCAACACTTTATTCCACTCTGCTTCCATCCAGTTCATGACACTCCAGTCCATAACACTCCAATCCATGACACTCAACTCTAATTTTTCGCCATACTGAACAGCAGCCATGCTGGTTTACAACATAGCTTAAAACTCAATGGAAAAGCCAATAAATCTTGCCTAGGCAAGACGTATTGGCTTTGCTAATGCTTGTTTTCACTCCTCTTGAGTAATCAACCAGCAAACCTACTCATCCAAAACAATACAGAAAACAATTAAGTACAAATCCTTATATTTATCTGTCTAACAGACGTATTGTTATTAATCATATAAAAGGGAGTTTTAGAGTAGTATTTCTCTCTTCCCATATGCTCTTGCCTATTAGGCGCATCATTCCTCCTGAAGTCCTTCCACTGCCACAAAAGAGACATAAACAGAGACTATATAACATTTCAAAACTACAGAGAATCATACACTTTTTGTTACTTTTAATTCACTATCCTATCCTATCACTACAAAACACCAGATCACCAACTTCACCATGCCATTACCAGCCTAGCACTGTGCTACCACCCATCACCACCAACAATGCCAGCCCACACTAACACACTATGAATCCATCATAACCCTACCACTGTCACCTCAACACTGCAGCTACTCTGCCCTCTTGTCCACCCCAGAGCACCAAAAAACAGCCATTCCTCTTCACTAGCATTTTCACTATTACAGAAATATCAGAATACCCCCGGGACTTCTGCATACCACTACTGTGCTACATTCCCCAAACATAAAGCACCTCATGGTAGTACGTCACTACCATCAATCATCACACCCCAGAATATACACTATCACCTCACAGAAAAACAATTCAGTCCATAACACTACTACCACAACACTAAACTACCACTTCTACCAGTGAACCATACTATCAATACCTTATGTAAGTACCACTCTCATCATTATAATACATCCAATAATACCACACTGCCAGGTACCGCTTCCTTCCCCCCATAGCAACACCCATCAAACCCAGAGCAGTACAATTCCTAACCTATTATGTATTTTCCATCCCCATCACAAAACCACTCCAAAGCACCATGAGATCCCCCATCACCACCACACTACTGTGCTCCAGCACCGCACAGTGACACTACCACTGCACTACAGTCTAACTAAACTGTACCTACCACAATGAATATCCCACTGGCAACATTTACCACTACATTTCCAGGTCTCAAATCAGACTATAACCCCACATTGCACTAGCCCACACAGAAGAATGCCGAAGTTGAGCTATAGAAAAAACACAAAATTTCAATACCACAATAGCACAAAACAGCAGCATACAACATAATAATATGCCATCAACAAAACACCCATGACAGCACAACAAAACTACACACAGAGGAGAACACAACATCAGTAGTACAACATTACACAACAAAAACATGACAACGTTTGATACAAGAACAACACACCACTCAAAAAAACAACTCACATAATGACAGAAAACCTGTCCAATATACAACACAACAGACAACACAAAACAATAACAACACAACCAAGTAGCACACAGCTATGCAACCCAACTAAAACAACTTAATAACAGTGTAAAAACAATACAACCTAAGACCCTAAGGAACCAACCAGACAAACACAGCAAAAATTTAAACAAAGGCAGCAAACCATGAAACACGCAACAAAACACAAAACACAACACTATATTAGCTACACAGCACATTGACATAATGCAACACAACTATACACAAAAACAATATCATGGCGCAAACACACAAAACAAGACAGCAATAACACAATGCAGTCAACAATCGCAATAGAAGTATTGTGCAAAAACAGAGCAAACATGGTAAGTGACAATGAGAGCTTGTATGTTTGCCGGGGCATATCATTCTTTCCTGCATATCTGCTGCAGACCAGATAGTCTTGAGTGTAGTATTCCTTTGGGCAACATTTCTACCAACATCGCCACTCCCCAACCTCACTAAGTGAAGGGAACTCATATACCGATTATGGCACAGAACAACTGTGAAGCTTGGTGGAGCAACCTTTTACTAGAAAGGTGTCAGGAATAAAGGTGTGCGCGGTCAAGGTCCTGCTTGAAACTCCGCTGCGCATATTTGCAGTGCTTCATGCGCACCACTTTTCATCCCTTCATGTTCTAAAAGTGGTCATCAGCGTCGCCTGCCCTGTGGTAAAGCACATGTAGCTGCAGGGTGAGGACATTGGTGGACAAGATGCACTTATCAGTGCTATTTTAGGAATGGACTACAATTCCCAGGTTTCTAGAGGCAGCGGCCATCTTGGGGTGTGGCAGGCCCATAAATCCCAGCCACACCCAAGCACATTGCTCACTATTTTGAAAACTTCTATGTGGTCAGACCTCGTGGGGGTTCCTCTGAAGAAGAGCAGATTTCCTGCATGGCAGATTGACAGTAAATTGGAGTATTCTTGTTTCCATGGTGAATTCATAGACGAGTAGGTCGTACTCGTAGCGGTAAGGTCTTGATGAGCCCAATCTTGAAGGGGGTTGTTATTTCCAAAGGTAGAGTGCCCCTTAGCACAACGAGCAAAGCATTTGCAATTCAAAGAGTAAAGCGGCCTTGGTGCGACGATCAAAGCGCTTCAGATCAGAGGAGTAAAGCGCCCCTTAGCACAACAAGCAAAGCGCTTCAGGCCACACTTGTAAAGCGCCCTTGGCACGACAATCAAAGCGCTTCAGTTCACATGAGTAAAACGCCCTTGGCACGGGAATCAAAGCGCTTCAGCCCCCATGAGTAAAGCACCCTTGGCACGGCAATCAAAGCGCTTCAGTCCACATGAGTAAAGTGCTGTTGGCACGGCAATCAAAGCGCTTCAGTCCACATGAGTAAAGCGCCCTTGGCACGGCAATCAAATCGCTTCAGTCCATATCAGTAAAGCGCCCTTGGTACGGCAATCAAAGCGCTTCAGTCCACATGATTAAATCGCCCTTTGCACGGCAATCAAAGCTCTTCAGGCTACATGAGTAAAGCGCCCCTTAGCATAGACAAAGCAAGTAAAAGCGCTCTCTGGCATATTGAACAAAGCGCTTCATGTATAACAAGCAAGGCGCTTCTGCACAACGAACAAAGTGCTTCAAGTTCGATGAGTAAAACTTTCAGGCCCAGGAAGTCAATGTGAAAATGTTTTGGAGATAAGAAAATTATAGTTTCATTGTTTTTTGGGAAGCATAATATGTGAGATGCATATTTAAGTCTTTTAGAATATGTGAAATACATATTGAAGTCTTTGAAAATATGTGAGATAAATATTTCATTCTTTGAGAATTTCTAGGCTGAGATCAAACATTTATGTTTATGAATGTATAATTGGTTACATGATTGATATTCAGAGTATGTCCATAGTCCAAGGCTCTTGCAATCTCTAGGTTTAGAGGTTGCAGTTTGTTCTTGTTCCATGATTCAAAGAAGGGGCTTCGCCCAATTCACAAAGTGTCTCAATCTGATATCACGGAGATACCTTTATTAAAGAGCCTATTGGTGAGTTATACTGTTATGAATGAGTATATGCATATTTGTTCTAACCTTTTCTTTTCAGATCTCTCTCCCTGCAGTTCCCTATCCTAATTTCCCTTCCCCCCGCCTGGCTTCATCATAACTCTGTGCTATAATAGCTTTCTAAGTTGGTGACGCCGGGAGGTGGGCCTTTTGTTCAGCAGCCTGCAGATCCCGAGGCAAAGGCACTGTGACAAAAGGTTAACCTCCAAGCTGCTTTAAAAAAAGAAGGAAATTGAAATAGTGAAATGTGTCCCTTCAAGCCATAGTTAATGGTGACCATTGCAGAATCTGAACATTTTCCTTTCCAGATACAATTACGCAGAGCAAGAAGCACAGGCATATGGCAATATGTGCACACATAACACTGTGAGATACAGGAGAAGCATACCTCATGTGTTGGGGTCCTCAGGCAAGCATAGGATACTGGGCTTCAGCCACTGGGGCTGAAGCCATTTGCTTTTGATGTCCCAGGGTACATTCATCTGGGATCCACATCGTACATCACGTTCTCCCTCCCTCCTCTAGGAGGAGATGCAATGGCTGAGAGTGCTTTCACACTCAGATCTAGTCTTTGGAAGCAGCAGCGAAAGCATCCACCTGAAGTCTGTTTTGAAGGGCAGGCTCTGGCATTGTTACTGATCTCTGGCTGCTTGGAAGCCTGCAACTAGGCTTCGATGAGACAGGTGGTGGGTTATGGGAGCAGAGATCAAGGGGCCACCTCAGGCACTCCTTTGGCCATGGCACCTCTCCGGCTCAGCTCACTCTGCTGAGAAAGCAGCAAGTCTGAAGAAGTGAAGGCATTCATCACTTTGGCACAATCTGCTTCAGCCACAACCTCTGAACTTGCAGCAGCCAAACTTCAGGTCAGTGCCCCTATGCTGGATACTTGGGCGTACTTCAGGTTAATGCCACAGTGCAGAATGCTTAGGCACATCTTCAAGCTAACAGAAGAGACTATGTGGCTGCTCCAGGGTGCAAGCTGCTTAGGCAAGAGAGTCTGTGCTCCTGCTATGTGAGCAATGCTCTGTCTCAAATCTTTCTGGATGGGTGGACCTTCAACTCTGTGGTCAGTTGCTTCTGCTCACCCTGGTTGGTCACACCTCTCGTAGGATTGGCTTCCTTTCTTAGGCAGGTCAGCAACCAGGTACTTCCCGGTCATGGTGCCACCTTGTCCTGCCAGGTCAGACAACAGGTGATGTCTCCTTACTTATAGGTAGCTGACTGCCCACTCCAGCGTTGATGGCATAATTATCTGGAATTACCCCAAAATTCTGAAAGATTAAGCAGAATTACACGGATCTGTCTTGCGCATGTTGCATCGTTAAAATGACACCCATGACAGCGCTCACTCCAAAAACATTGTGAATGGCATGTCGTGTTGCGCAAGTGCGCTACCATTTTTATTTTTTTTAGGCCTGCTCCTACCTGGCCAACCCCTCGTGTTTCTTGCTCCCTAGGCCACTAGGCCACATCCAACCTAATCTGCTTCATGCTGCTCCACCAGTGACACTTTTTCAATATATTGTCATTTTATCATTATTTTCCTACTTCTTAGTGTGTTTCTTTTGCATTTCATTTCCCTATTTAATGTGTTTTTCTACCTGTCCCACCCAACTCCGCCCTTGCTATGGCAGAGGCAGGTAACAACGGTGAGTTAAGCGCCCCCTGTGCCAGACGGCAGCGTAAGGGGGTGACACCTAGCTAACTTTTTTGCAAGGCTGAGATTTTTTATGCGCCCTGCCACACACAGTTTTCTTCTCAATAATTTTACTGCAAATATTACATTGATATTATCAATGATGTTATCAAATACGTCATGAGTGTTTAAATATGTGGGGTAACTATCAGTGTATAGTGTGGGCGTGAGTAATAGTTACCTTAGGGCTCAAGTTATAATTACTTGAGCTAACAATAACTATAAATGCTGAATTTCTATGGTTTTCTGCGAGTACAATGTGAACCTAATTATAGCGCCCCTGTAGCCTTTGCTTTTTAAGTGAATTTCGATGTTTTTTTAATTCTATTTCGTGACTATAATGTTCCTGTAACTTTTGTTTGTTTTTCAGTGAATTTCTATTTTAATCCAGCCACCAACAAGGGCTATGGGCGAAGACATCTTGTTCTTTAAGTCCTTTTTAGGAAACAGAGGCTTTCTATTTCAGCAGCCTGCCACTATTTGCTCATTTCAAAGTCAGTGGTTGATCGAAGTTTGAATTAGTCTTTCTGAACTCTCACCGCTCATCCAACCAGTGCCAAATGATTACTATATCCTCCTTGATTGACTATCTGTGCATGCACACTGCACCACTCTGTTTCAATGTATTATTTACAATATGCTGTGTAAATGAGCTCAGCACCATATATGTTTTTAGCAATCCTTCTACCTGCAACTTCTGTTGTATTAGTCTGAAAAGTAGATTTCATTTTCAAACTCAGGGGGGTTATTCCAGGAGATAATCACTGACCAAACGAGATTTCAGACCAATTGCCTTAGCTATCCTCTCATGTTTCAGCAGCACTATAATGCTTTGGAATGAAGTGTTTGTTCATTTGAATCATCACCAGGTTCTCCACATTTTCACATTTTTAAGCGAGAGACTGGTCCTTCTGACTGTGATAACTGCACCAGTTGAATTGAAAACATGCTTCAAAGAAACCCTGACTACCGGACATGCAAGGTACTTTATTGTAACCCTACTGAGCACTGGCCACTGTGCCTTATTGCACTGCCAATAGATTGATCAGTCTTGATCTAGGTACACCTCTGTTGGGTCATCTAGATAATGTTGGACCATCATCTGAATTGTTATTGGTGCTGTCACTTGCTGTGCCTGCACCTCTGCAGTTGACTTAAGCACTGCTGAATTAATCCAACCTACTGCAGTAGATGACTGTGAAATTGATCCTGTTGTTCCTGTTTTGGAGTAGCTGGCGATAGTGCTGGCTCCTGGTGCAGAGAATGCAAGCCAGTATCACTGCCCTCAGTAGAGATTGAAGACTACACTTTTGAACTTCTGCCCTGGAGTCGAATTTGCTGTTCTTCTAGATCAGTCACTTTATTAATGAGCTAAGTCTTGTAAACAAAAAAATGTGTTTCAGTAAAAGGAATTAAAGTGGCAAGTGATTTTTGTATCGAAGATCCAGTATTTTGGCACAGATGTAATCTTGTGAGGACATGTCTTATTGCAGCCTTTGATTAGTGTGCAAGCGAAGGATTAGGCTATCTATCAAAGACGCTGCTTCCTCATTGACACAGGTGAATGTTTGCTCTACCTTTTTCAACTGTTTCAGGTGCAGATACCACAGTGGGATTACTTGGCTCATGGTACTGTCTTTCCTGCTGGCCTGCTGTGCCAATCTCTAAAGGAAGTACCATTTGCATTAGGCATTCCAGTAGCCCCCATTTGTCTACCTCCATTGTTATGGTTATGGCAGTCACATCCCTTCTCCGTTGAACTACATAATCGTTGATAGATTTGTACTGCTCAAACAGGTGTCCTAGCATGTAGTAGGGTGATTTCCTGTAAAAGGACTTCTACAGTTAGTTTATTAGCACAAGCACGCTTGTGCTAATAAACTATGAATGAGTGACTGAAATTAGTGCATATTCTTTGGCAGGCGACCAGTAAAAGCCTTCACATTTAGAGTAATGCAATGCACTAAACAGAAGACTTTCCAATATCCACTGCCAATCACATATTTTACTATATTATTGTCATTGTCAGTAGTAACAAATTCAAATATGAGAGCGCCAGGCTTAAGCCATTCGTGGACCCTGGCAGATTGTGCTACCCTGTAGGGCCATTCATCCAGAAGCACCCAGCACTGCCATTGCAGTCTGAGTGTTCTGATGTAATCCTAAAAGACAAACTCGACATGGCACATAGCCTGTGTGGCCTGCCCACTATACACTGCATGCACTTTAGGTAAGTCACCCCTCTGGCAGGCCTTCCATCCCTAAGGCAGGGTGCACTATATGGTATGTGTAGGCACAGGTGTATGATCAATATGCCCCTACTGTGTCCTAGCCAAACCTGGGACATAGTAACTGAACAGGGTGACCATTTTAATGCAGGACTGGGACAGAAAGTAGCCCGGCACGAAAAAAAAGTGGCTCCAATTAGTGAATCAGAGAGCTAAAATGTGGCACATATTTGCTATAGCAGGGCAGTTTTGAACATGTAAAGACACACTACATAGTGATTTGCACGTTATGGGAGACTACATGCATTTGTGCTTGCTGCGGGCAATGTTTGTGTTAATATAAGGGAAATTAACAGTAAAAAACGACCAACCAGACCATAAAACAGCCTCATTGATCACCAAAAAACAGGTCCACACAATAGCCAGCCCTTCTAGCAATGCAGATTGTATTGCCCTGGAGGCCAGTGCGACCCTGACTGATGCAGTAGGGTGTTTTAATTCTTATTGCAGGAGCTGAATACAAGAAGTAACTATTTCCTTTGCATTGTTTAATCAAGATAGAAAGTATTCAGAGTTTTGTTACAGTACAAAGATAATAGAATAAACCAAACAATATTTATTTATAGCTTTTTGCATAGAAAATAGGTTCGCTGAACTTCTGTTATAACAGTGATTTAATCAAGCAAAAATATTACTGAAGATTGCACTAAAGAGTTTATTGTCCCACAGTGGTGCAAAGTTGTCTGAAGAACTACTTGCTGCACAGACATATTACTTGTAGTGAAGTCTTATAAAGCAAACCTTGACAAAGCCAATAGGTCTATTTCGAGGGTTTCATTTCAAACTGACCTCTAAATTAAGCCCCTAATCTCTAGAAGAGGTATTGTTTTGACAATACTGTGTTATACTGTATCTGATTTGTCTTCCTCTACCACACCCTGGAGTTAGCATTGTGGTCTTGCTATCACTACTTCTGGCAAATCAAGTGTATTAAGGAAGTAGTTTGAATCTTGAATTGGCATGAAATACAATGTGTGATGCTTTTACGAGCACATTAGGAGTACTTAGAAACAGACTTAGGCCCTCATTATGAGTTTGGCGGTCGGACCGCCAGACCACCATGTTGATGGTCCCAAAAAGACCATCATGTTGGGGGTGTTTCATACCGCTCTATTACGAGTTACATAGGTCAGACCGTTGACCGCCATAAATGGCGCAGCGGCCTAGAAATAGGCAGTCCGACCTCCAGCTCTGACAGCACGGCGAGACAACTGCACATTGGATGAATTTGAAAACAACAAAGCTGCCACACATTGACACAGTGGCTATACCTGCAAAGGGCTCTATAAAACACACCCCTTCACACACCACAATCCTTTGCATTTACACAGCAAGACACAGAAGCCAGAGAGACTTTTTTCAAAAACACTCCATAGATTAGGCACACCTTTTTTTACCACTTCATAGAATACCCTACACACACTTTTGTCCATCCACACCCTTTAATGATTCCCCTGTTTTGTGAGTCACTGTCACCCGTAGTTGTTTTCCACCATGTCATGTTTAAAAAAATCCCTGTATTTCAAAAGATGAATGGTGAAGGAAATCATAGGAGTAGAGCCACAATTGTTTGGAGCACAAGTCCAGCACACTCCTCACAGTAGGATACTCAAAATGCGGGACAAGATAGTCAACGGAGTCACTGTTGTAGGCACCACCCAGCGCACAAGGGAGGACATCAGAAAGATGTGGAATGACCTCATGGGCTAGGTCCATTCCCCGGTCTCTAGGCACCAGCTGCAGGCCAAGAAGGCTGGCGGTGGCCCTCCCAGTGTCCCATTACCTCTCTTTCCATGGGAGGGGAAGGTCTTGGCCATCTTGAATCCTGAGGGCTTGACAGGAATAGCTGGCGGATTGGAGTCTAGTAAGTCACAACATCAAAAATGTCACCGAATTGCCATGTCATGCATGCCCACAGCTCACCTTTTGCCACTTTTTGACCTCTGTATGGCAACTCACAATTGAAGTGAACTCACCTAGGGAGATATCTTTTGTATAGTGTGTGTAGTACAGTACAGGTGGCCGTCTTGCCCCCAGTGCAGACAAAACAGTACTTGACTACAACTCCCAGGAGGCACTGTTTCTGTAATTCCAAACACCAGCCCAATGGTTACTTGCCCTAATACAACAGTTTGGTAATTCTCAAATGAAGTGGACTCACCTGATGAGATAACATTTGTATAGTGTATGTAGTACAGGGACTGACATAACTGCTAAGGCCAGGAGTCTCTGTTACTGTTACTCCACTCACCAGCCCTGTGTTCCCTCCTCCAAATACCATTGTTTGGAAACTCCTATTTGAAGTGTACTCACCTGGGAGGATAATATTTGTATAGTGTGTGTAGTACAGGGACTGACATGACTGCTAAGGCCAGGAGGCCTTGTTTCTGTAACTGCAAACACCAGACCAGGGTTCACTTGTTCAAATCTATCTGTTACTGAACTCTCAAATGACATTTACTTGCCTTGGAGGATAACATTTGTCGAGTGGTGAGAAGTAGAGGAAGTGATCTGAATGTAAAGCCCAATAGGCTCAGTAACTGTAACACCAACCACCAGCACAGTGTAATTTGCCAGAATCCATTTGTTAGTGAACTCCCAAATTAATTTTACTCACCTAAGAGGATAACATATATCAAGTGGTGGGAACAAAGTTAATTGCAAGGAATCTGACACAAACAAAGCAAAATCATCAAGGTGGGGAGGTGTCAAAAGCTATCTTATCAAGCAGCTTTTTGCATAAAATGGCAAAGTGTAAGCTCTCTAGCCATTTCCAAAACACTCAATTCCACATATTCTCACAACTACAGTTCACTATACAGTCACAGTCATTACATCACATGACATACTTACACTCATGAAAAGTAGCTGTTGATGAGATCTTCCCACAGGTGAGCTCCTTCCTCTTCACCACTGTCATCCTCACTTGGCATGTCAGGATTCTCACCCAGTGGCACTTAAGGATCCCCCACCACTGGGATGTATGGGATATTTCTCCACAGGGCAATGTTGTGGAGCATGCAGCATGCCACAGTGATCTGACACACTTTCCAGGGTGAGCAGAGGAGGGCTCCACCAGTCTGATCAAGACAGCAGAATCTGGCCCTCAGGAGCCCAAAAGCCTGCTCCCCGGCCACCGTGCTCTTCAATGGGCCTCATTGAAGCAGGCTTCTCCAGGCATAGTTGGATACCTCACTGCCGTCAACAACCAGGGACGGTTTGAATATGCTGAGTCTCCTGTCAAGGAATGGACATAAGTGCAACAATGAGACACTCACTTTGTGATTGTAGCACCTGACATTGCTCACACACAATCAGGACAGATGCAACTAACCAGACAGGCCCTCTCTGGGTGCAGTTTTGACATCATATGGGGTATGGTGCTGTTCTGCATTATGAAGGTCTCATGAGCTGAACCCAGATAACGGGCATACACATGTAATATGTAGAGATCTCCCAAAGAGACAACTTGCACAGTGATGGAATGGAAGTTCTTTTGATTGTGATAGACTTGTTCAGTGGCCTGCTGTGGCACCAAGCCAACATGTGTGGCGTCAATAGCCCCCACCACATGTGGGTTGCGGGCAAACCATAGAAGTCAGCATTCACATTGGCTAAATTCTCATGTCGGGGGAACCTGATAGAGCTGTCAATGTGGTTCATCAGTGCTGAGAGGTACTCCTTCAACACCAGACTGAACATAGGTTGGGACATACCTGCAGATAGGGCCACTGTATGTTGGAAGGACCCTGTAGCCAGGTAGTGCAATACTAGCATGACTTGTCCAATGGGTGGTATACTGGTTGGATAACTGATAGTTGGCATCAGATCTGGCTCCAACTGATGGCATAAGTCCACTATCTTGTGCCTATTCAGATGGTAACACATTATAATATGTTGCTCTTCCATGGTCTGAAGGTCTGACACTGGACGGTAGACAGGAGGTTGTCACATTCTCCCTCTCCCAGGGTATCTATGTGTGACAAGATATGATTTGTAACATTTGTCACTGTGTCCACAGCAACATATAGTATGCATGTCAATAGTATCATGTGACAAAGCATTTCTGACTGGATAGACATGACACCCACTGCAGAAGCCACTTGACAGCTACACAAGGGTTTCATGTGACCCCCATGGTTTTCAACATGTGTCCATAACATGGATTTTGATGAAAACTCATAGATATGCAACACAACTGCCCCTCAAAATGTGACTGTATTTTTCAACCGCCAAAACGACCGTCGGCAGTGGTGGACGTGGCACCTCTGTAGAATGCCATCTGTGACCTGCAACATACTACAATAGTGGTTGAGTAGAAGAACTTACATGACATGATCAGGATGTTTGTGATGCAACACAACATGTATTGTAGGTGTGATGCAGTTTAAAAAGCCCAATACAGCATGTCAGGCCAGGCGGATGCTTGACCTACTCTCCTGGACATTAGGAACCGCTCGCGACCAACGGCTGAAGTCAATATGGTGGTAGGCGGTTGCATCCGCAATGGACACAGCCATAGGCTAACATTGTTGCCATTGTCCGCTGGCGGTGACGACCACGTATGTGGTGGGCATGACCACAATGTTGTGCAGATTCACTCACTTGACTCCTGACACTGCTGCCAGCAACACCTCCACAACCTAAGCTGCTGTGTGCTGCCTCTGGGAGCAACCATGCCACATCCAGCAGGTGATAGAGCCCCGCCTTCTCTCCAGAGGAGCTGGAGGGGCTAGTTGTTGGGGTTCTACCCCTATATGGGCAGCTCCATGGCTCACCAGAGCAGCAGGTAAACACATGTGCACAATTTTCTCTGTACTTCACCATCCTTTCCCTCCTCACAGGCTACATTGTGCCCCTGTGTACCAGTTAGACTTCTTGTGTGTCTGTTGTTGCAGTCTGTGTGGTATGTATATTGTGCAGGTATTGCTGACCTGTGCTATATGTTGAGTCCAGTCACAATGTGCTGTGTGAGGTGTATGGGATGCTAGATCTTCCTAGTGCCAGATGCACATTACCAGGCAAGGAGATGTTACTACCATCCAATTACATTCTTTTGTTTATGATGGTGTAAATGTTGGCCCACACGTGCAAGACAGCATGAGCTGTGTATGCATTTTGTATGAGTCATTTGAGGATCTTGTAAGCAATGTGTACAGTACCACAGATCTTTAAACCCATATCTCGCCTTGCCAAACTGTTGTCTGGAATCCATGTCCTGATTCACTCTGCCCTTCAAATTGCTACACACACCACATGCCAAATTGCTGATGGCCACATGATGTACTGTCATGCATAGAAGTGATGGAAATGGAGTGTCATGTAGGTTCTGCATACTCAGCCTGCAACTGCAGAGAGCTGGGACTGTCAAATGTTTCTCACAGTATGGGACCTAGTTTATGCTGTGTTAGAGTCACCGTGGATATGCAGTTGTGGCACTGCCCCCCCCTACCTGTACACCAGCAGATCCTGTTATATAGACAATATGATGTTTAGGTTAAAAACTTGCCCACAATGCCTCCGTCCATTGACAAGTTTAGGAATAGGTACTGAGGTAAATCATTGAACTAGTCCATATGAGCATTTTGCATCATAGTCAATGAGTGTTTTTGACTCATGGCCGGTCCCTTACTACCTCAGCTCTGTTGTCACCTTCACACAGGCCATATTTGTCCTGTACAGGCATATTGCAGAAACGACAAACCCACAGTGCAGACAGTGTGTTGATTCCTGGGAGGCCATGATATGAGACTCAGTAGCTTGGACACAGAGCAGAAACTGCACAGTGCATGGCTTTGTATTTTGGATGGCATCTCCGTAGGATGGACACATATGTCCAAAGGTGTGTTCTGTGGTACTGGTAGATACCATAGAACTCACCCCCTGAAGTGGCATAAGTCTGCATTTGGGAGGCCACATGTCCACACATGGACAAGGAAAACACTTTATGTACCCACCATGCCAGCCCCTTGATTGTCACTCAAGTATAATGGTGACGTCTGATTTAGTGAATCAATTTCACAGGGTGTGAAGGTGTTTGTCCATTCAGGCTTAAGGACCCTAGCCTTCAGAAGCCACATTGGTGTGTAGTGTCTCATTGTGGCTCACATCACACAACATGTTGCAGGTGCATGGGCTACCTGATGTCAATCAGCTTGCTTAGTCATTGTAGGCCCTAAGCAGGGTATTGGGTTAGTCTGCAGATGGAAATATACATGTGCGTAGTAATGTCCCTGTACTTATTGGCTTGTGTGTTTCACACTTGGAGTGTTAACAGATTGAAAAGTTCTAGCTTGGTGTTTCTGACGTATGTGACTCAACCATTTGTGTAAAAACTTGTGATTGTAATCTCTTGATTTGTCTTTTGCATTCATGCATGTTAGTACCCATCAGAAGAAGGAGCTATGGAGAGCCAACCATTGGAAGGCCCGGATCCCGGGGTTCCACAGCCGGTGGAGCGCCAACTGTATGAAGAGGTGGGAGGACCTGAGATGCTGGGCCTGGAAGATCACAGAGGTCCAGCTGAGGCTGTCCTCCCAATGTGGATGGGACGCATGTCTGACCATGACCACCCTAGTGGCCTGCATTCTGGTGGGGACCTATCCAGACCTTGATGGGTGTTTGAGGACAGCACAGCAGCCCCGGGGAGTAGTACTTGGCATATTCCTGTCTGTCACATTGCCAAGTTAATGTGTTAGGTTCTGACAGCTCCCCATGATGATTAGGGATGATTCATGTGTAACACAGGAGATGAGTGATTGTTTGTGTAGACTTGTGATGTGGTGCATACTGATGTGCCTTGATGATTGTCCCAGGGACCTAGGACACAACTGTGTACAATCCAGAAATAGTTTTCTCTTCAGGGACAACATATTGCTGATCAATCAAGTACTGTTTGCTGTTGTATTGGGTATAAAGTCTATGCAACAGACCCTTACTCCTCAGTGTTGCAGACCAAACGAAAGGAAGCAATGCATCACTGTCCTCAGCCATGTATCTGGTCAAATGAGTATATTGGCATCTGCCACCCATAGGCTACTTGTCTTCAGTGTGTGGCAGGTGCTGGTGCCTCACTACTGTCTGTAATGTGAAGATGCCCATCACACATGTGACAGAGCACCACCTGGTTTTGGGGTATCATACGTCATCAGCCAGAATAGGTCCCAGGGTGCTTGATTCTGGTCCAGGGAGGACCTGACTGGGCAGTTCGGGCTGGACTGTTCCCCATGGGAAGCAGGGTCAAGACTGATTTGCATACGGCTGGGTCCAAACTGAGGTGGCGTGGCAGGCAAGAAAATTATGGATTGAACCCAGATCTTTGTGACTTGGGTGAATGTTTGCATCTGGAGAGTGATGTCCTTCAAGAGGTCTGCACAATCAGCCTCTGTTGCTTGCAGAGGTCCTCATGGTATGCTGCAAGTATCGGCAATTGTGGCGCTCGTTGTCTGCAGTGCATTGGCCTTATTCAAGATCGCTGGTACCCAGGATCGTTCCTTATCTCTTTTATCTAACCAAGCCAGCAATTTATTGGCCTTGTCCTCTACATTATAGAGGTGACACTGTGTCGCCAGAGTGTGGCTAAATGCCCTGTTTTCCGCAAGTAGTCTGAGATCATGTTGTCTCAGGAGCAGCAGGTGACTGAGTACTGTTTGTTTCTCTGACAGTACCCTGTCCTCCAGAGCTCTCATGTCTTTCTCTATGTTTCACATTCAAGTTTATCTTCCTTTTTTCACCTTCTATCAGGGCCTGTGCTAGCCCTCTTATTGCTGTCTTAAATACCTCCCAGAGCGTGGAGGAAGATGCCACTGTCCCCAGGTTCTCCTGAATGTTGAGCTTGGCATCTTTCCTGAGCAGCCCTTTTAATTCCTTGTCTTGAAGGTACCATGGGTCTATCCTCTGGGGTAGCATTGTGTCCCAGGAGACCCCCCTCAGTTGGTCCCCACTGAAGAGTGATTGGATATGCCTCTAGCTAGATGTGTCGCCGCTCGGAATTTGTCTGCATGTGCGTATTGTATGAATAGATGATCTAGGTGGGAAAAACTCCTGTGCAGGGGTAAGAAGTAGTGTATTGCCTTTGCTGTGGGTTATGATCTTTCCATATGTCCATCATCCCCAGCACTGCTACAAATGATTGCAGCAAGCTTGGGTCTCCTCTTACACCACCCTTGCTCAACCTATCCATCTTAGGTTCCATAACTGCGTTCATGTCTCCTCCCATTATAAGGATCCCTTGCGCCATCTCTAGTAGAAGGTCACTAATGGCTGGTAGTGTGGTGGTATGTAATCTAGGTGGTACGTATGTCGAGTAAATACTTAAACAGAGACCCTCCCATGTGCCCAACAGGACAACAAAGCGGCCCTGAGGGTCATGCCATGTGCATTGGAGGATAAACGGTATTGATCTCCTGATGAGGACACCAGCACCGTGTGCCTCTGTAGTATATCCTGAGTGTGCCAGGAGTGGGTATCCGAAGCGATCGAGACCACTATAGTGATTGCCTTGGAGATGCTATTCCTGAAGTAAGACCAGGTCTGGGGTTAGTCTGCGCAGGTATTGCAATACCAGGGTTTGCTTAATTTTGCTGCCCAGACCATCAACATTCCACAACCATACTTTTAGTATAGATCCTGCCATTTGTGTGTGAGTGCAGTGTAGTGTATATCTATGTATCTGATGTGTATTGTGTCCCTCCTCGTTTCTGATTATGTCCTTTCATTGTCTATGAGGTTGCCAAGGCCATGTATGTTAGGGTGAGTAAAATGAACAATGGAACAGTGCCTAAAACCTTCTATTCCCAACTCCTGCTAGCCCAGGTGCCTTAATAAAAATTATTAACAAGAGTTTATATATTTTGAATAATAAGTTTATGTAAAAAAATATAAGAACATAGAAAAATAATACACGCATTTGAAAATGTGATTACAAAGAATGGCCACCAATGTGATATGTACTAATCAATGCTTAAATAGTCTGAAATGTTGAATATATGTTAGACTAATGTAGTAATATGTTGTATTGAGGGTTACACAATAAGCATTAGCTTTATTAATTGCAGGCCTTAACTTAGCGAGTGTCTTGGCTTACTTGCCAGGCCTCATGTAAAAGCTGTATTTCTTAGCGTTTTATAAAATAGCTGACCGAGAAAGTTAAACTGTGAATTTCTATTGTATTGTTTAAAAGTGCTCATAACGGAAGCTTTTCGTGAGAATCGACTGCTAGGAGGTGATATTCTTGCTAATGCAACATTTTATGTGTAGTGTGTGTGAGTGGCTTTCCCAGGATAATAACAATGAAGATACTGACTCGAGTAGAAGCTGCAACAATATTGTTACCTGACAAGTTGGATGATGAGGACATCGCAAGATGAACCAATCAACAATATGAGAACGGAGCAATATTAGAATTCATTGATTTGGGATATTAGTTTTATTAGACAGAGGGTGAACATATGATTAACTGACCAATAGGGATTTGGGGGATAGTTTTAACATTTTGACTTAAAGACACCGCAAAGAGAGAAGATAGATATTCTGCCCTTGCATTCAGACAGATTCATTGCCCATTTGCTTGCTGACCGAAAGGTCAATATCTCTTGTGCGTCTTGATAAGAGACACGCTTAACTTTAATGCTTAAAAGACTTTGCCCTTTAATTCTAATGCTGAAGCCTGATGTCTTGCTGATCGACTGATGTCCTGAGGACGAAGACTGATTCTGCTTTGCTGATCCACCCTGAGGATAGGTATATCCAGACTGTGATTATTTTGCATATTTGCCTTTTCTTTCTAGGTACCAACTGCACTGTTTTGATAGAGACATAGTTAAATGTTTTTCCAAAGTCGTGTTGCAAAATTGTTTTGCATGAAGCCCAACATGCTGATGCTAATCTGATGTTAGTTAAGGATCCTCACTAATGAATTATGACAACATGGACTAATGCTTGATGAATTTCTCTGCTGAACTTCATGTACTTCATTTAATTTACGCAGTTGACTTTGCTATTGATTTGCACCATAATTTTAGAATGTGTTGTAGTTCACGATAATAAGGCAGCACAAACAGGCTGGCGCCTGTGTTTCTGCCGGACACATTATGAGTTTGCAAACCGCCAATGTGACTATGGCCAGCCAGCCACCACATCTCAGCAGGCAGAAATGGAGAGTATAAAGGGAGAAAGTCACCTGCAGGCAGCCTCACACATCCGGTGCCACCATGGAGCCCATCACACGTCTTGCCACTGCTGCTGATGACCAATGAAGCCCAAAATCCACACTGCCATGGACACAACCAACTGTAAGTACACACCCCTACCTGTGTCATTACACTCAAGAATAGATGGCCATGCCGTCAGCAACAAGATATGGGGATCATGCTATGGGCACCAAGTACACTTGACATTGTGTACACAGTCGGAGGCATTCACATAGAAGGACACATACCCAGCCAATAAACACCCCCTTTGTGCAGGTCACATGCACTGCACTGCTAAACTACACAAAAACACAACGTACTTTGTTGCAGTATCCCCCACGTTTTGCCTGGTCTCTAGAGACGACTTGGACTGGAGTGCACTGGGATCCTGCTAACCAGTGCCAGTCTTCTTTCCCTAAAATTGCAAAGGTAATTGGTAACACCTTTAGCTGCCACTATAAGTCCCTAGTAAATGGTACTTAGGTACCCAGGGCCTAGGTTAATAAGGGTAGGCCCCTGAGGGCATCAGCACTGATTGTGCCACCCTCTGGGGCCCTGCATCCAGATGCACCCAGTACTGGCATAGCACGCTGAGTGTTCTGGCACAATCCTAAAATGCAAATTCGACATAGCACACTGCCTGTGTGCCCTGTCCACTACACACTGCATACCATATAGGTAAGTCACACCTCTGGCAGGCCTTTCAGCCCCAAGGCTGGGTGCACTATATTGTATGTGAAGGCATAGCTGCATGAACAATATGCCCCTCTGTGTCCTTGTCAAACCTAGGACATAGTGAATAAACGGAGAAGCCATTTTAAAGGTATGTGCTTGACAGTGGCCAGTACGCATTTCACAGCTACATCATAGCTACTCTGAACGGTAGGTGTTTGGTATCAAACAACTCAGAATGATAAATCCAAACTCGTACCAGTATTGGATTTATCCCTAAATGTACCCAGGGGTCATCTGAGAGGTGCCCCCTGCAAAACCTAACTACCCTGGCATGGTTACTGACTGGTTCTATCCAGCCTGCCACCCCCTCCCTCAGGAATGCGCACTCCTCTGGTGGTGAGCTTCAAAGGGCTTACCACCTTTGAAACTTGTCCCCAAGGATAGCAGCAGGTGGTCAGCCCCTTTGCAGACCCCCACTTTTGGTGGAAGGAAAGGTGGGAAACAACACAAAGGATAGGAGAAGTGGCCCCACCTGGCATGCACCACCCCTAAAATGTTGCCTGCGAGGTGGACACTCCAGTTCAATTTCCTCCATCTTAGATGGGAGGAAAATAGCCAATCAGGTTTAGGGAAGTGACCCTTCACACAGGAAGTGGTCACTATAGTGAGTGTAGCCACCCAAAGGTAAGTGTCCCATTGGACACTACGAGGTACCCCCTAAAACGCCCTTTGAATTCAGTATTTAGTGGGCATTCCGATACCAAGAAATCAGACTCGAAGGACGCAAAGAAGACCAGCACAAAGAAGATCCAAGGCAAGAGAACTGTGGACCTGCTGCACAAAGAAAAGGTGCCAAACCCTGTCTGCTGCACCCAGGACCCGACAAACGCCGCTAAGGAGCTGCTGGCAAACTAGACTGACCTCAGGAAACCCAGAGGACATCCACGCTTCACCAATCACCCAAGAACTCCCTCCAGAGTGGAGGTACCTCTCTGCAACAACCAAAGAACCAGCAACCCAGTGAGGGTCACTTCTCTGACCAGCCACTAACTACCTAACTGGAAGTTGCAGCTAGACCCGATGACCACAAGGACAAACCCTGCAAGTGTGCCAGGTATGGTGGCAATGCTCCCTCCAGTGGCTGAACCGTACCAATATCCTGGATACTGGTCAGCTGACATTGGACACCAGGTAAACCAGCCCGTCTGGGGCTGATAAAGGACAAGGAGGAAGCCCCAGTTGAGGGACTTCAGGCACACCCTGGACCTCCCACCACAGTGACCCCATTGTCCTGCAAGTGACCCTTAAAGAGACTTACCTCCAGATCCAAAGGGCATCTTTGCGCACAGCTCCTGGATCACCAATTCACTCAGCACCCGGCCGCCCTGTGCCCTGCAACGAAGAACCTACTGTGCGATAAGGGTCCCTCACCCCCTGCAGACTCGACACTCCAATGCAAACCGAAATAACTACCTCTAAACGTACTTGTGCAGTGCTTTTCCAAGTGGTCCCCCGCAGTGGCCCTGCACCAGCTCCAAAGGCTTTTTCCAGCTGCTCCTGCTAGAACCAGGAGCCACCTGAACTTCTCCAGCTGGTACAGTGTGCCCACCAATGACCTCGACCAACTTGCCAAAGGAGAACTTGGTATCTCAACTATACGATTTTATATGTATTTTTAAAGGTGACTTCCCATTGATTCCTATGGTGCATAATTACAAAAAAGAAAGACTATTTTCTTTAAACTTCAAAAATTCATATCTCAAAAAGTACTTACAAAATTTTGATAATTGTGGTCTTAAAATTTATATACAAATCTGAGGTATTTTTATAAATTGGTCTTGAGTTATTTCTTCATATTTGTCAGTTGCATGATTGATACTGTGAATACAACAAATGCTTTGCACTTCTCCAAGACTGGCCTAACTGCTTGACCAAGCTACCATAAAAATGAGAGCATTAGGTGATCTAGTTTTTACCTCTGTAAACCAACGTCTGGTTGCCTGGAACCCCTGCACAGTGTGCTTAGCTTTGCACACTACATAGAGGGTCACCCTCCTACAGACAGTGAAGTGTACACAACATTGTCTCACACAACACCAACAACACAGCAACATAGCATGTAACAGTACAACTGACAACCTCATATTCCTCACATGCTATTGGCTGCTTTCACCTTCAACACACATATTTATGGCTGTGTCATGAAACACAAACACTGCTCTCATTAAACAGCCCTGCAATGGACCCACACATCACCCACATTGCATCACATTGGAAGGACAATGGGATATACAGTAGTTTGAGAGACAAATATACAAACCTCACAATGTAAATAATACCAGCACAATAGTGATGGCAGTGTCAGAAGCACTCAGGGAAGGATGCTGCACTGGGACACATATCACTTAGCACTTGTACTACCCTTAAAACAACATTTGCACAGGAATTGGTCCTTCAGGTAATTCATGGTCAAACACAACTAGAGCCAAATGACATGCCTATTTGCACATTGTGGAAGTGCACGTCAAGAAAGCACACACAACTGCAACTGCATGGGCCAGACATCTAGATGAAGTAGCTGTAAGGTACACACAGCAAAATGGACACATGCTCAGTCAAATGCTAAGGAAGCTAGCACCATTTAACACCCTCATGTCTGCACAAACAAAACTCAAGCCTGCACACATGAGATGAACCTACAATTCATATCAGCGGGACATGTCTAACATCATGCATGCTAACATTGGACAGCAGAAGATGAAATACTTACCATACCAAACAGAACATAATGCAATGACAGCCCAGTTGCATTAACAAACACATATCCATACAGTAAACATCTACCTTTGTCCTGGGTGACACCAGCACTGCCCACAAAGTCAGGTATTCCAAACAACAGCAAATGGATCAGCAATCTAGCTGAAACACACACAACTGTAGGAAGACAATACAAATTAATCAGGAACAACATAAAGGTAGAAAAGGAATTGCAGGACAAATGTGTACCCCCAGAAAACTGTTTGATATTATTATAAAACTAATGCAAATTGTCCAAGGCCATTGGCCAGTCCATTTCATAGTCCTATATAGCACAGTACTGTGCCAACACTTGACTCCTAACTGCCAGGGACTCTTCACAGGAAGGGGCATCAAGTGGGCAGGTAGGCACCTTAGGAATCATCCTTGGGGGATGGGTCTGATTTGGGATGGTCAGATTTGGGAGGGATGGACTCCTTCTTAGGTGGGGTGAGCTCCTTCTTGGTGGTATGGGTACTTGCAGGTGAGGCAGGTGTGACAGGGGAGGACTTGGAGGTGTAAGAATGGGTTGGGATGTGGGTTGGGTCCCCTTGGGACAGGGGTAGAGGGAACAGGGAAAGTATAAACTAAACACTTTCCATCGGAACACAGGGACAGTCATCAGAAGGGGGTGGGGATTTGGAGGTTGAGGGAGTGGTTGTCTACTGTGTCAGTATGGATGTCTTGGGTGTGTGCGTGTGTGATTTATGCTTATGTTTGGGTGGTGTCTGTTGCATGTGTGAGTGTGGACATTTGCATGTCTTGGGGAGCTGAGAAATGGAGGTGCTGAGTGATGTGGGACTGGTGGATGTGTGGGTGCCTGTTGGGGTGGTGTCTGTGGGTATGCTTATAGTGGCGGATTTCTGTGTATCTGTTGAGGTGGTGTCTGCGGGTATGGTGGAAGTGGTGGATGTCTGTGTGTCTGTTGGGATGGTGTTTGCAGATATGTTGGGTGTGGTGGGTGTGTCATTGCCTGTTGCTGTGGTGCCTGTGGGTATGCTTGATGTGGTGTGTGGGCTGGTGGGGGTCGAGGGGGTGTCTGGGGAAGTGGTGACTGATGTGTGTGTGGGTGCATGTTGAGTGCTTACATACCGGTTTGTTTTGTGGTATTTGTGTTTATGTGTGCTGCTTTTGTGTGTTGAGGTGGGTGTGTGTGGATCTGTCTGTGTGCTTGGGATAGGTTGGGGAATAGGGAATTTGGATTGGGTATAAGGAGGTAGAAAGGGGGCAGAGGAAGGCTGATTGGCTGCCATCAGTGAGTAGGCCAGAGCCTGAAAAAGATGTCTGTAGGCCAAACATGGCACTATAAATGCCTTCCCGAAAAGCATCCATTTGCTGAAGTTGGTAGGCCAATCCCTGGATGGCATTCACAAAGGCAGTCTGACCCACATAGATTGTTCCTTGGAAGTAAATATGCTCCCCAGTCAGGGTAGCAGGGGGAACACAGGATGGGGCGGCGGTGTCTGCGGCAAAGGGGATGCACACCCTCTTGCATGAGCGTGCACAGACAACTGGTGGGGATCAACAGGGAGGGTGGCGATAGAACTGCAGGTGGAAGACAAAGATGGTACTGGAGTGGATCTGGCACCACTAAGGAGTGGCCACTGGAGGAAGAGTCCAATGATGAGGATGTAGATCTCGTCTCCTATGTAGCACTCCTCTCACCCTCGAAGCCACTGGGTCCCTCTGTGTTGGTGGTGTCTTGACCTGAGGTCCAGTGGCCTGCCTCCTGTGCCCCCCTGAGCTGTTGCTGCAAATACAAAGAGAAAAAGGATCATCACATGTCCCTGACCCTGATCACACTTGAACAACAGCTGTGTTTAGCAAACATTACCATGATGTCAAGGAGGCCCCCACAAAACTACCACTACACCTAAGGGGCCCCTACATGTACCATACCATATCATATGCATTCATGTCATCTGAACTGTCAACAGTTGCTCATAGGAAAATCAGGAGCTCAGAGAACTACAATTGCATGGCTGAAACTGTGCAATCACAGTAACCATTGAACAAGTAGGAGACCACATCACCTTCAATGCTTTGCCTCATGGAGCATTCATCACTTTCCTGTTGCCATACAATAGTAGGCCAATGCCAAGTTAATTCCACAGATCCCACACAAGGTCATGCAGACATCTATTTGTCACATATACAATAACACAATCATAAGAAATGATGCTCTTAAAGCCTGCCATGTTGCTAACATGCTAACAGCAGTACAGTAACCTGGAGAAGGTGACATGAAAATACCTAAGTCACACTGGAAAAATATCAAGAATGCAGACTTTACCAAGTGAAATTTGTCCCAGTGCAGTCATGGAGAGGTAGTACTAATGTTTCTCAGATATGCTACACGTGGGGGCGTGGCTTGGCACCCTCCAAGATGCCCGCACACTAGCGATTCTCTGAGAGGCTGAACGAACCATCCCTACAATCCGGCCATGAATCCACCAGTGTCTTTGCCTACACATGCATTGGAACAAACATTAAACAGTCATGAACCAGCGCAACCCCGGAGCAGTTCTCCCCGAGGTCCACAGGGCCTGCTGCCTCATGGAGTGGGCCTGTCACGGGGGCAGTGAAAGACTTGTGAGCAGAGAGATAGCATGCTGTTTGACCCGTGACCCAGCACCCAAGCTGCAGGAACCCAGCTGTGGGAGAAAAAGATGTGCAAGTGGAGTATGTGCACTGAGGCCCCCTCCCTCCTCTCGATTTACTGCCTAAGAACATGACAACCATAGCACTCCGAGAAGATCACGCAAACAAAAGACGTGCCTTCAGAGACGGGGCCAAGGCCTAGCACATGGGTGACAAACAAGCTCTGGGCTGGTAGGCGGAAAGCATGAAGCTCCCATCTGAGCAACACCCCATTGCAATAGCAACATACCTAGCCACACTGTGATCCAACAGACCATGATGACCTGCAAGACGGCCAGTGACACTATCCCAAGGCCTTCCCCTAAGCACTCAGAGCAGTGCTGCTGATCTGTGCCCACCATAGGCCCTCAAACGGCAGACACCTGGAACAGAGGAGGCCACGTATCACTGCCCCCACATACATGCTGTTGAGGAAGTGGATCCTTGGTGCGGTAGGGGTAAGGATTTTGGATCACTGGAGCTCCTGATAAAAAGCCAAGGTGTTGCATCATAACCTCCATTTCTGAGCTTGGGATCCAGTGATTCTGAGTAGCAAGAAGTGGTAACACCAGTCCACATCATCTTCACTCAGAGAACTGGCTGGCTGTTGAGGAAATAAGGTACAGAACACACACAAGGCAAGGGCTGAGGCAGCGGTGACCAGAGAAAGGCTCCAAGGGGTGGAGGCTGTTACATGCTCTTACACATGGAAGTAAAGAGCTGATACCTACTGAAGTGAGACTGTGCCAATCTATGCTCTGAGCCCAGGTAGCTACTAAAACACCTAAAGCTCGGCTCCGGGAGCCCATTAGGGGGATCCCAGAGCAAAGCATGGTACAGACGAAAGGACAAACAGCGATTCAAACCAACAAGATGGACAAATACGCCTCCCCTAAGCCAACTTCAACAATCGCAGGGTAGGGCCAAGAAGCATCGGTGGAAGAGGAACCCTCCCAGAGAGCTATCATGGAAGCCATCAATGACCTAAATAGCACCACTGACCAGAATATAGACACAGTGATTTTGGAGGTCAATCTCCTTATAGCAGACTTCCAAAAAATCTCAGAGAAAGTAAAAAAGCCGGATCGCGAAATACATTGTTACAATCCAAGTCCAAGAAAATGGAGGAACAGGTCCAACAGCTCACGTGGCAACAAGCAATCATGGTGACCAAACTGGAAGCCTAAGAAGGGAGGGCTAGCAGGAACAACATCAAAGTGGTTGGGGTACCTGAGGGGGCTGAGGGGCCCAGAGTCAACTTATTCTTGGAAGATTTGATACTCAACTCCCTCCAGCCCTAATGCCTCTCCAAGTTCTTCTCAAATGAATGAGCCCATAGGGTGGCGATACCACCACCAAAACCTGACGCCCCTCTGTGAACAGTAGTAGCTAGGATATTCAACTATTGCGACAGGGATGTTATCCTCCAGGCAGTCCACTCCTACGGTGACTTGATGTTTGAAAATACCCCAATTCACTTTGTTCCAGACTTCACCCTCCAGGTACAGCACGAGTGATGCAGTTTTGAGAAAGTCAAGAAAATACTACGTGCCAAAGAACTGAAATACATGATGCTGTACCCTGCTAAGTTGTGCATGGTAGCAGACCAGAAATTTTCACCACCCCTGAGGACTCATGGGACTAGCTGAAGGAGCGGCGCACTCCTAGTTGCCGGGGGCAGAAAACAGCGGGGAGTACCCCCCACCTCTGATAGGCCAGACAGGGACAACACAGATGGAACAGGAGACAAAACGGACAGAGGAGGAGGCTCAGACTGGCCAGGAGTGACAGACCCATACGGGCTCAAAGTTGACACACAGTAGACTCACAGAGGAGACACCCCGGAAAGACAGTGACGAATCAAGAGGGAGAATCACAGCCTCTATGGAGAGACATTAGACTTGACTCACCACATAGGGGAGCAGACTGATAGAAGCCGTAATAAGATTTCACACCATCACAGTCTAGCAAGTAAGGCAGACAATGCACAAAGATAATAAAGGTATACAGTATAGCGTGACAGTTTGGCCTATTGTGCTAGAGCCAGCCAATCCTACTTAGCATTTTGACATAGTTTGGGTGACAGGGGCTCTGCACATTGAGGTGGTGGGCAGTTCTGAGCCTACGGTGCAGGGTAGCAGGGTGGGGGGAGTGTTAGCGCATCTGACCTTAATAAGTAAACTTACAAGGGGACACAAATAGGTCGATTAACTTTTTGAATCGCAATTAAGATGTTCTTACCATAGATCCAGTACAGAATCAATAATCAATACACAATAATCAATGATCATTAGTAATCAATAACATTAATAATCAATGGAGTCAATGATTATCACGCACCATGGCCTTTCAGTCATGAATAACCACACCTTTAGTAAAAGATTAGAATGTTTATTTCCCTATATTAGCAAGGCTAAGGTCATGTCGATTAATCTCAATATCAAATGAAACACATACAGAAACAGCACTGGTTGTTCAAAACGGCAGAAGAAACGCAATCTAATCAAAGCTTGGCTGCTGCGGACACAACAGCCAACGTGTTGGAAAGCCGCAGCCGCCAAACTCCTATTGAGGCCCTTAGTTAGGAGTGCTTATAAATAGACTTAGTTAAGGTTATGGGTGTTATAAAAAATCCTTGACAGATTACCCAGCATTTCACTGAGGTGGGCAGACACAAACACCTCACCTCAACCTCTTGATGTAGTACAGGGGAAAGTTTCATTCATGGTACTATGGGCCTGATTTAGATATTGGAGGATGACTTACTCTGGCACAATGTTGAAAGATATCCTGTCTGCCAAAAGCTAAATCCCATTAAATCCTAAGGGACTTAGATTTTGGCGGACAGGATATCCGTCGCAGTTGTGCTTGAGTAACCCGTTGGCCAATATCTAAATCAGTCCCAAAGACTTGATACTGGCTTTACCACTTAGCCAGAATATTCTGGTTGTGAACTATGTTTTAAAAGTCTGGGTGGGTTCCACAACACAGTGGTATTTCTTTTCTAAGAGTAGTCTTCAAGTCTCATCATTTCAAACCTCTCACACCCCAGTTGTTGTGTAATGAGAAAGATAGAAACTGTGAGGGCAAAAGATATGGGGATTAATTTACAGTTTGGTGGACAGGGTACTCCGTCGCAAATGTAATAGAGCACCCTGTCCCTCACGTTAACCTCTGCTCCGCGCCTCTCTGCAGAGTTTTTTGGAACTCCACACTCCGTGCAGAGTGGGTAAAACTCTGCAAACTCTGCCAGTGGAGCGGAATTCATCCCCCGCCCCTAATAATTTTTTTGTCTGCCCCTTTCCGCAAGGAAAGATTTTGTGGTGATGGACAGAAGAAAATGCAATGACCCCCAAACCCTGGGAGAAAACTCCCAATTTGTGAGAATCATTTGTTGATTGTTTTTTAGGAACAAACTCCTAATTTGGGAGTTTGATTATGAAATACAAAGAAAGGTTAAAACTGCCCAAGGCTGTCTACCAGATGTTTTGTACCATGCCACGTGGGCTCTCATTATCCTAACAAGGCTGCTAGATTTGGGTAGCAGCATCACCTGAATTGTGGGAAACTCAGTTCAATCCCACACCATGTGACAATTGTCAGCCTAATCCGTTTCCAGCCAACTAGCAGAGCCTCCTCACTGCCCAAAAGGATGATTTGTGGCAACCAGCACATGACAAGATGACTTCTCAGGGAAATCATTGTGGATCAGATCTCATCCTTTTCTCTCAGTTACATTAGTCTCACACATGCAAAGACAACAGAGGCAGGAAATGTCTCAATAAGATTTATTGAATCAGCTGTGTCAGATAAAATGGCATGAAATGCAATGATTAGAATGGTGAAACATAATAGAAGCAAAATGGTGACAAGAAAAGTGAAGCCTAAGGTGTTAGAGCACAGCATGATAAGCCCTAATCTGCCCTTTAGGATTCCCCCCTGGAAAGACACCATCCCCCACACCTCAGTATGACAGTAGCAAGAAGCCTGTTGTCTATAGAGACACCATCCCCATGTAGGCCAGGGAACCATTAGTCTTAGCAAGCAGCTGTAACAAAGTCAATCAGCACGCGGTTGTGAAAACAAACAAGAGGCACTCATTAAATCAACAGTGACATACCAGACAGTACCATGTTATGCCAAAATTATTACAATTGTCCTTTACGATATATCTCAATGCCAAGTCACTTTGTGTGGAGTATCAATATACAAAATTGAGAGGCGAGGCAGTCTCCACTATATTCCACGAATAATTATAATTTAATGGCAATGTCTCCATCCAATGTAATCAGTTCAATCAACAAAAGTTTTTTTGCCATGGGTGATGCTCCATTTCGAACCCACACTCAGATCTCAATATCCAAATCCATTCCAATAAGTTCTTTTTCGAAAGGATTACCAGAAGTGATGATCCAACCTGATTCCACAGCCAACACATGTTTCATCTGGGGGATATCCCAATGACTTTGTCAGGGCTGCAATTGTTTAAAAAGAAATTACATCTGGTAACCAATTTGGGAACAAATATCACATCTCGGAGTAATGTATAGACCCTTGACCAAATCAACAAAGCAAATCAAGAAACGTGGGATGGATAGGAAAGCTTAGAAGTGTTGAATTACAATACAAGTACACACTTCTTTATGTGACCCCGTGAGTATGTCATCCTATTAAAAGCGGTCACTGCAAGTCTCCCAAAACCGGAACCCAAAAGTGTGAAAATGGTTATGTTATGTGAGCTAAAGTGATTTTATTTAGTAAAGAAAGGTGATCCATTGGTAAGAAAGGTGGACCTAGTACTAAGTAAATATGTGCACTTAACATACCAGCTGAAATCCATTAAGGTGAGATTAGAGACAGAGTAACCAAAGTTACCTGTACACGTAGTTTTGGTATGTTACAAAAAACATCAATAGTCATAGATATGGTTCATCTATGAATTAGCCATAATCTATCTCCACTTCACATTAAAATCTCACTCGTAATGTGAGTGAATCTTCTAAAGAAAAAAACATGTACCACTAATGTTATTAATTGCCATGTAGCTCCATCAATGCATAATTCATTAACGCAAAGCAACACAGACCATCAACAAAATTGAGCAACTCGACTAGCGCTGTCACTAATCGGACCCACCTATATAAATATCAGAGATTATACTCCATCCATATCGAGTGCGAGTACACGTCGAAAATTATTCGGGCACTACTTAGTCATTATGTGCCATGTGGTATCATCAATGAGAATTCTTAACACAGTGCTGAAGAAGACCACCATGAAATCTTACATAGCTCGTCAAACGCCGTCAATAATCGGACTCAATTCTATCAATACTGGAGATTGGACTTCATCCACACCGAACACGAACATGCGTCGGGGATGCTTCCACCACTAATGTTATGCCTTGTGGCTCCATCAATGCAAAAGATCTTAACACCAAGCAAAAAAGACCGCCCAATGACTAAAGTAACTTGACTAGTGCCGTCTATGATCTGACCCACCTGTAGCAGTATCGCAGATTAGACTTCATCCATATCAAACGCGAGTACGCGTCGGAATTGCTTTGCACCGGTACCTTTATTCCATTTCCTAAACATAGAAAGTGGACTGGCGGACTCCTTTATATTATGGAAATCCCCACATAGATGGGTCAGACACTGGGTGCCGAAAAAGTAGAAGGACTCATACTTAAACAGTGTGGCCATCTTTCAAGGAGTATCGTATTAAATAAATTGTAACAGAACGCTCATATTATTAATAGTGCGATCACCTCGCGCAGTATTTGTATCAACAATGATCCGAGTATCAATCCTACTTGGACGTACAGAGACCGAAAATGATGTTCTGTGCCTTCATAATGCTGTGATATATTAATAATTACCAGAAAAGATTATATATGTGAAGAAGGTAATCATAGTATATGCAGTCTATTAGTACTTGTCAAAACAGCCAAAGAAGCAAGTTCTAGTACAAAGTATTTGTCTAGATGAACTTATTTAAAATAATTGAAGAGAAAAAAAGGGTGTCCATCCTAAAGAATATAGGGGGTCATTATGACCCTGGCGGAAGGTGGAGAACCGGCGGTAAGACCGCCAACAGGCTGGCGGTCTTACTTTGTGGAATTATGACCATGGCGGTTACCTCCATGGTCATCCGCCGGTTTTCCGTTCCGCCCGCCAGGGCGGAGACGACCAATGGGCTGGAGACCTGGGTCTCCAGCCCGGCGGCCGTCACTAGACCGCAGGCGGAATTTGGACCCGGCTTACCGCCGTGGATTTCCAGCGGTTTGAACCGCCATGAAATCCATGGCGGTAAGCACTATCAGTGCCAGGGAATTCCTTCCCTGGCACTGATAGGGGTCTCCCCCACCCACCTCCCCCACCACGACTCCCTCCCCTACACCCACCATCACCCCCCAAAGGTGGCAGGGCCCCCCTCCCCACCCCGACCCCCAACATCACATCACCCATACCCACACGACACGCACGCAGGCACCACCTACACACTTACACGCACACATGCCGACATACATGCCTACATCCACACACACAGTCAGACACGCACACCCACATTCAAACATACACGCACACATCCATACAGACATACCCACAGACATACACACACTCATTCCCATACACACAACACCCCCGCAAGCATACACGCACTCACACACCCCCTCTACATACACACACGCACACCCCCATGCACCCACACAACACACAACCCCCCCGCCCCCTCCCCTCATGGACGATCAACTTACCTGGTCCGACGATCCTCCCGGAGGGGACGGGAGCCATGGGGGCAGCTCCGCCGACACCACACCGCCAACAGAACACCGCCACGGCGAATCACAGGACGTGATTCGCTGGGCGGTGTTCTGTTGGCGTGGCGGTGGAGGTAGAGCAACCTCCACTTCCCCGCCTCCCGCCAGTATGGCTGTTGGCGGCTCTCCGTCCATAAAAGGACGGAGAGCTGCCAACGGTCATAATAGGCTGAGTGGTGGCGGTCTTCCGCACGGCGGTCCCTCAGCGGTCTTCAAAAAAGACCGCTGAGGTCAAAATTACCCCCATGGAGTATGATGTTCTCATCATGCTTAAAATGTTAGTAGTGACTAAGGGCCAGATGTAGCAAACAAAAAAATAGCGAGTTGCAATTTGCGAGTTTGTGCGACTCGCAAAATGCGAGTCGCAAATCTAAATGCAGGCAAAAAAACAGTGCCGAAATTGCGACTCGCACCCGGACTCGCAACGCAGTGTGCAAGTCCGCCGATTGCGAGGTCGTTTTTTGCGACTTTGCAAAAAACGAACTCGCAATTAGCGAGTGGCTGTCGCAAATTGCGATTAGCTTGTTAATTGCTTACAGGTGCTGCAGAACACTCCAGAAACCACTCCAGAACACTCTGGAAACACTTCCTGGCACATGATGATGACATCACAGCCAGGAAGTTTAATAATACACCTGGGAGGAGGGAGGACCACACCCTTTTATAACTGCTGAACTGCACACAGGAGAAACAGCAGCTGCCATGGAAGGAACACCAAGGAAGAGAAAGCTGAAGTTCTCTGAGAGGGAGCTGGAGGTGCTGACAGAAGAATGCTGTCAGCACTATGACGAATTGTTTGGTAAATCAGCCCTAAATGTGCCTGAAGCCACCAAGAAACAGCTGTGGCAGGACATCCAGGACAAAATAAATTCCCTGGGGGTGAGCCACAGGAGCATTGATGACATCAAAAAAAGGTGGTATGACCTCCGCTCCCGGACCAAGGAGAGGGTGGCTGAAAGGCTCCGGGAGATGAGAGGCACAGGAGGTGGACCATCGTCTGTGCCACCACCCACACCCCTGGAAGAAAGGGTGGAGGAAACCCTGGAGCAGGAGGCAGTCTCCAGATTTGGGGACCTGGACACCTCACAGCCCAGCACATCCACTGGTGAGTACCATGTGACATGCCTGTACCCCTATCAATGCCATACCCCCACCCACCATGTACACAGGGGCATGCTCAACCAAGATAGCTCCATTTCAGGGTAGCAAACGCCAGAATGATGCATTATGGGAAATGTAGTCAAGTAGGCAGTTCATAGTCAAATGTTTATTAGGAAGTGTGCAACAGATAGTAGACACTGACAGTCTGTTCCCCATGTCCCACAGGTCTCCAACAAGACACCACCACTACTCAGATCAGCCAGCCCCATGAGGACACCTCAGGACCCGCCAGCACTCCCACCTGCACGGCCAACAGCATCCCTGCAGTATCCACACCTGCTGCAACTGTATCCCAAGAGGCTGCGCCAGCAACAGGCAGGAGTGAGAGAGTGGAACTCACAGGGCAGCCACCGCTGTGCAGGCGACGTAGGTCCAGGACATCAGGGCTGCAGTCCGGCCAACAACCTCACAGCACCAGTGAGGCACAGCTGCTGCATGGTCAGCGCCTACAAAATAGAATTTTAGGGAGGATTAGTGGTGTGCTGCACCGCTTCGTGCGCAATAACCAGGCCAGCCTGCAGCAACTGAACTCCAGGCTGGACATGATTTGCACGAACACTGGGGACCTTGCCCTAGCCATGAGGGAACTGGCAGGAGGACTACTGGCCCAGGCCGAGGGTGGGCGGCGCAGGGACCGTCAGCTCCTGCACAGACTAGACAGGATGGCCACATCCATCGGCAGGCTCGCCATGAACACCACAGGCCTGTCGAGGGGGACAGTTGGGCTGCAGGAGGAAATGGGTCATTTCGCTGGGGATGTGGCTAGGGGCTTGGGACGTCTCACCCACATCATTGACTTGATGGAGGCACAGCATCTGTCTAGGGGCACAGGGGAAACACCCCAGGACAGTGAGGAGGGCTCGACAGTGAGCAGTGTCTCTGCCACTGACAGTAGGGTGCTCAGGAGTACCAGGCAGAGCACAGCCGAAGCACCAGGGACCAGCCAGGCTGGCAGGAGGGGCCGAAGGTCATAGAGATTACCCTGGTCCTGTAGAAGTGGCACATGACGTCAATGTGCCACATGCCTGGTTTGCATTTTCATGCCCATGGACATTCATTACTTGTATATAGTTCAATTTCTGCACTAATAAAATAGTTATTTTTGTTCCACTTAACGAATGGTGTTTTTGGTCAATAGGTGAGTATGGTTGGATTTGACACGTACCTTCCAAAGTATTGGTTTGCGATGTGTTCCCGTCTCAGTCTGCCTTGATTAGCTATACTCCGATCCCCATGATGGCGATGTGGTTGCTCTTGCTCTTCATCATCAGGATCTGGGTCTGCAGGGGTGAGAGGTAGCCCACGTCGGGTGGCTATGTTGTGGAGGATGGCGCATGCAACCACAATTTTGAATGCTGTAATGGGGGTATACTGGAGGGCACCTCCACTGCGGTGGAGGCATCTGAATCTTGCTTTCAGGAGTCCGAAGGTGCGCTCTATCATGTTCCTGGTCCTCTTATGTGCATTGTTGTATCGCCTCTCACATTCATTCCTGGGTGTTAAAAACGGAGTCATAATCCATGGCCTTAGAGCATATGCACTGTCACCTGTTGGGCACAAAATGTACACTGTTAGGAAGTCCTGATTGTTGTGCACAGTGACCTGTGTGTATGTCTGGAAGGTGTATTTAGCTCTACCTAGAAGGTATCCGTCTCCAAATTCCCCACGTTCCAGGCGTTGATGTATCCCACTATGTCTAAAAATGTATGAGTCATGGGTACTGCCTGGAAACTTAGCTACAATGTCAGTGATGACATAATGGGCGTCACAAACAACCTGAATATTGAGTGAGTGGGTACACTTTCTGTTGCAGAAAATATGTTCCAGGTTTGCAGGGGGGCATATTTGAATGTGTGTCCCATCTACACATCCTATGACATGGGGAAAGTTGGCAATGCGGTAAAAGTCCAGCTTGGTGCTGGTAATTTCTGCCTCATTTCTGGGTAGGTATATGAAGTGAGACATGTGTGTGACTAAGGCATCTAGGAAGGCCCTGAGGAACCTTGACACTGCACTTTGGGATACCCCACCTGCCACAGCAATGACCCCCTGATAGCTCCCTGAGGCCAAGAGGTGCAGTGAGCATAGCACTTGCACATGCGTAGGGATGGCGCAGCAACGGAGAGTCTGGTGTTCTAGCTGTGGTTTCAGTAAATCAATTAATTCTAGTATGGCTGCGCTGCTAAGGCGGTATTTATCGTATATCTCATCCTCAGTTTGCTGGAAAAGAGTCTGCCATATTCTATATATCTTCTCCTGTCTGTGGCCCCTCCTCCTCCTCTGCTGTGCGGCGTGGACTCTCCTCCTCACTGCTATCAGGTATATGTCCGCCATCTTGAGTAACCCAGATGCTTTCTGGGTCTCCTTTTATGCTTTGGTTATGGTTACCACCTGCTCTGAGTTAGTGGTAAATGGGACATGCAAACTGGGCTTTTTGCGACTAGTCGCAATTTGCGAGTTGCAATTGCATAAGCTTTGCGACTCGCAAATTGCGACTTGCTATTTGCGGGTCGTAAAATGGGGTCACAACTGTTGCGACTCGCAAACGGCTCCCATCACTTTTTGCAAGTCGGAAATGGGGTTTTTGAATCCCATTTCCGATTTTGCATTGTCGCAAATAGCGAATCGGCCCATTTGTGACTCGCAATTTTTTGCTACATCTGGCCCTAAGTGAAGTACACAAGTAAAAGGGAGAATGAAAGAGTATTACACCAAACATATCATAACAGAAATATTCAATGGCCAGGATAGTTTATCAGAGCCATAAATATAAACCCGTCATGTCTAACACAACAATATATGGTTATCAAATTTAGATTGGTTCAAATTATAAAATAAATAGCTGTATTAATCAACATGATTGGTATAACTCTTTTCATCCAACAAATTAATAAATCAAAATCACTATTACAATGACATATCAGAACTACACATAGCTATGCAAGTGAGGCTATAAGGCGTAGTATCCACATTGCTTCTTTTCTGTGTAGAGCTAGTTCTCTGTTACCCCCTCTGGGGTCCATGGCTACATGTTCAATACCAAAAAAGTCAAAGATTTTACAGGTACCTTGAGATTCACATGACAGAATATGTGCTGTAAGTGGGTATCTATAATCTTCGTGTGTAAGGGCCCTAGCATGTTCTCCGATTCTCGCTCTAAGCGGACGAATTGTACTGCCTACATAAATCTGGTTGCATTTGCAAGTGACAATGTATACCACAAATGGAGTGCTGCAATTGATGATAGATCTGATCTTGAAAGTCTGACCAGTGTTGTCAGTAAATTCCCTTTTGCCCTGGCAGGCCCACTTGCAAAGTCCACAATGTCCACAACTAAAAAAGACCATCCTATAAGTAGATAACCAATCCTCTCTATAATGCATTGTTGGAAAGCTGGGACTAAGAGTATTCTTAAGGGATCCACCCCTACGGTATGTGATTTCAGGTTTCATAATTATAACATCCCTCAAAATATTGTCCTGTTGTAGGATATGCCAGTGCTTATGAACTATTCGCCGCAACTGCTTTGAAGTTTTGGTGTACTCTGTCACCAGTCTCACTTTATCACAATCATCCCGTGTTGGATGCTTGCTGGGTTTCAGTGTGTCTTCCCTGTGAATATGTCTAATTCTGCGCTGAGCCTTATCAATGATATGCCTTTTGTAACCTCATTGTGCAAATCGTTGACTCATTTCAACAAGGCATGTGTCAAGTTCATCATTTTTGCTACAGTTACGTCTGGCCCTAACCATTTCTCCAAAAGGTATTGAAGTAATTTGATGTTGTGGATGGGCACTTTCAGCGTGTAGGATTGAATTGCACGCAGTAGACTTTCTATATAGTCTGCTGTGTATTCTGTTGTTTTCTGTGAACAATTGTACATCAAGAAATTCTATAACATTAGCACTGTATTTGTAAGTAAATTTCACATTCATATCATTTAAATTGAGGAATTCACAAAATGTGATCAATTCTTCAACGCTGCCCGTCCAAATCATAAGGCAATCTTTGATGTAACCGCCCCATTACAATATATCAGTATGCCATTGGGCGGAATCAGGGCCCCAGACCCACCTCTCTTCATTCCAACCCATAAATAGGTTGGCGTAAGAAGGGGAGAATCTGGAGCCCATCGCCACCCCCTGCTTTTGTCTATACCAGTCCTTTTTGAAGAAGAAGAAATTGTTATTGAGAATCAAATCAATCATTTCCAATATCATCCTCGTATGTTCCCATAAGGTGGCAGATTTCCTGTTAAGAAACAGTTCCACCGCTTTTAAGCCCAAATCATGTCTTATGCAAGTATACAATGAGACATCATCCAGGGTAACTAATAGCATGTTAGTATCCCATTCTATATAACTTAGTATACTCAGGATATGTGTTGTGTTTTTGATATATGAAGGAAGATTATTAACCATTGGTTGAAGAAACACATCCACATATTCTGATATTTTTTCGTGGGTCCAGAGATACCAGAAATAATAGGTCTCCCTGGAGGAAAGGGTAACTCCTTGTGTATTTTCAGTAATGTATATATGCATGGAAACCTTGGACGGTCCACCAAAAGATATTGATAGTCATCTTTATTGAGTAATTGATGCGTGCTCCAGTTTTTACATTTTTTCTGGATGATATTGATCAGACTAGGAATCGGATTATATGTCAGTTTTTCATAACATTGGGCATTATTCAACTGTGAAACAATTTCATTCTCGTAATCACATGTATTCATGATCACCACATTCCCTCCCTTAGCTGCCTGTCTAATCATGATTTGATCATTTAGTTGTGAATCTCTCACAGCTTTCTTTTCCGCATGGTTTAAATTCGAGGTTGTGTGTTGGAATTTCACTTTATCAAGGTCCCTACATACTAGATCAAAAATGTATCCAGATAATTATTACACATGGACTTAGGGACCCAACATTACCTTTTCTTAAGACCACTCCTAATGCTAGTATCATGCTGTGAGAAAACAGGGCTGATTGCAGAGGCCCCCTAACTTTTTGCCCCCATTTTCCACTTTTTGCTGGTGTTTTCCTGACTCTGATGGTGCCCTGGGTACTGCTAACCAGTCCCAGGGTCTGTGCTCTGTGTAAAATGGATATGCAAATTAGTCTAATCATAATTGTCTAAGTTAACCTACCTATAAGTCCCTAGTATATGGTAGGGCATGTAGGTTTAGGGACCACAGCATAGGTGGTGTACCCATAGGTGCACTGCTGAGGTGTCCAGTGTCATTTTAAAGGCAGGCCTGCCTTGCTGGCTGCTTTTAAATTAAAGTTATATGCAAATTCGACTTTGGAATTAAAAGTAGTTCCAAAGTTTTAAACTACCTTATTTTTATATATAAGTCACCCCTAAGGTGTGCCCTATGTGCCCCTTGGGCTGGGTGCCATGTAACTATAAGCAGGGACCTTATAAAAATAGTTTTATAAGCCCTGGTGAGGTAAAAACAGCCAAATTCGTTTTTCCCTCATTGTAGTAAATGGCCTTCATAGGCTAAAAGGGGGAGACTTTATTTTAATTTTTAAAGTCTCCTTAAATGATGCATACCAAGAGTTTGGTATCAAATTAATTGTTGTATTAAATCCCACAACTTCCAGTTGTGGGATTTAATATAACTTGTTCAGGTAAAGAGTTTTAAACTTTACCTAAAAAGTTGCCAATTTCAGCCCTGCATTGTTTTTGCTGCTGTGCTCTGATTGGCCAGCCTGTAGCAGCTTGGGCAAGGTGCCTTGATGAGGTGTGAAGTGGCCTGGCTTCACACAAAGGAATGTGCCTGTGGAAAGGAATCTCCCCTCCGCAGATGGTGAGGCAGGAAGAGGGAGGGCTGCCAAACTGGTCTTCAAAGGCAGAGAAGGACATTTGGAGCAACCAGCAACACCCCCACATCCTGCAACCCCAGACAACTAGGTGCCCCCTTGATTAGATTAGGAGAGGGCAGGAGAGGGGTGTGTTTATCATTTTTATCCACACCAGTGGGTGGCTCAGCCAGATGTAACCTCCAAAAATCAGATTCAGCCATGATGGATTTTTAGAGAATGTTGCCTCCTGGGATTGATTTTTGCCACACTTCCCAGGAAGTGGTCATCACAGGGGGAAGGACCCTGCACCTGATTGGAGACCCAGGAGCAAGGATAAAACTGGCAGACCTGCACCCACACCTCAGTTCCCTACCACATCCAACAAGGAAGAACAACAGAAGAAGAAGGACTCCCCTGCTGGACCTCTGGCCTGCACCTGGAACCTGCACTCAGAAGGACTGCACCAGCTGCACACTTGGGCTTCACCACAAGAAGGACTTTGCCTGGCTTCAACTGGTTCAAGGAGGGACTCCCTGTTTGCTACAGGTGAAAAATTGCTAACTAGCGTCCCCTGCACCAACTCCTTAAGAAAGCGACCAGCTGACCACGGTCCAGTGGCCAAAAAGGAGTTTGTGCCAGGTGCATTCTGGGAGTTGTAGTCCGCACCCCCCAAGGACCATCTTAGAACTTCTGGACCCTTGGGGTGAGCTGTGGACCCCAAATGAACCTTAAAAGGACATCTGGGAGAAGCACCAGAAGTTTGGAGAAGTTTGGACAACTTTTGTAAAAAAGCTCCATAGAGGGACCGACCCGCCGCGGCAATTCTAGCCGGCTTGCCTCAACCGTGACCCGGCTTTTTTTGCTGGTTCGTCCCGATAAAGAAAATCTCAGAAAAAGAGACTAAGTCCGAAGGTAAAAAGTTGACCGGGACCTCCCAGCCAGCGTATCCGAGGAGGGCTCCATGGACGTCGGATCAAGATCCAGGTTTACCCCGGTCGAAGGATTTTCACCTCGAAAAAACGACTAAGTCCGAAGGTAAAAATCTCCACTGAGGATTCCCGCATCCCGTATCCGGAGAAGGGCTGTAGGAGGTCGGATTGGACTGGCAGGTTCGTCCCGCTGAAGAAAATCTTCGAAAAAAAAAGACTAAGCCCCTCATTCCAACCACAGGCGGCGGTCGCCGCCCGCCTGGCTGGAACCGCCATATGGCCGCTCCGCGGTCGAAAGACCGCTGGGGCCATTCTGACTTTCCCGGTGGGCCGGCGGGCGCTAGCCAAAATAGCGCCCGCCGGCCCAGCGGGAAAGAGGCCTGCAACACTGAAGCCGGCTCCGAATGGAGCCGGCGGTGTTGCAGGTGTGCGACGGGTGCAGTTGCACCCGTCGCGCTTTTCACTGTCTGTTAGGCAGACAGTGAAAAGCATACTGGGGCCCTGTTAGGGGGCCCCTGCACTGCCCATGCCAGTGGCATGGGCAGTGCAGGGGCCCCCAGGGGCCCCAGGACACCCGTTCCCGCCAGCCTGTTCCTGGCGGTAAAAACCGCCAGAAACAGGCTGGCGGGAAGGGGGTCAGAATCCCCATGGCGGCGCTGCTTGCAGCGCCGCCATGGAGGATTCGCCCAGCCGGGGGAAATCCGGCGGGAAACCGCCGGACCCGGTTTTGCTTCAGACGTCCGTGGCCCTGGCGGTCTTGGACCGCCAGGGTCAGAATGAGGCCCTAAGTGTGAAGGTAAACTTTTAACCGAGGCCTCCCGCGGCCTGTAGCCGAGTAGGGCTCCTTCGCGGTCGGCCTGAAACTTTGACTTTGCCCCGGTCGAGGTGCAACCAGATGACCCGATTGGCGCTTTTTGTTTCTAGGCGCTAAAAAAATAATAATTCTTTAAAAATTCATATCTCCGGTTCCCCTTATCCGATTTTATTCGTTTTGGTGTCATTATAAAGATAAAAATATAGGGCCTCATTCTGACCCTGGCGGCCGGTGACCGCCGGGGTCACCGGCCACGGGAGCACCGCCGACAGGCTGGCGGTGCTCCGAAGGGCATTCTGACCGCGGCGGTTCAGCCGCGGTCAGAAAGGGTAAACCGGCGGTCACGCGCCGGTTTACCGCTGCCCTTCTGAATCCTCCATGGGGATTCAGACACCCCCTACCGCCATCCAGTTCATGGCGGGAAACCCGCCATGAACAGGATGGCGGTAGGGGGTGCCGCGGGGCCCCCGTAAGAGGGCCCCGCAAAGTATTTCAGTGTCTGCTATGCAGACACTGAAATACGCGACGGGTGCCACTGCACCCGTCGCACCTTCCCACTACGCCGGCTCAATTCTGAGCCGGCGTCCTCGTGGGAAGGTTGATTTGCCCTGGGCTGGCGGGCGGCCTTTTGGCGGCCGCCCACCAGCCCAGGGCAAATCTCAGAATCCCCGCAACGTTCTTTCGACCGCGGTGCGGTGTTCTGACGGGGTTACTTTGGTGGGCGGCCTCCGCCGCCCGCCAAAGTAAGAATGACCCCCATAATCTATTTTTATAAATTGGTTTTGGATTTTTAAACTGTTTCCTGTGTTTTATTTGATTACTGTTTTGTGATATTTGAATGCTTTACACTCTGGGGGTCATTACAACCCTGGTGGATGGTGTTAAAGCGGCGGTAAGACCGCCAACAGGCTGGCGGTCTTTTTTTTTGTATTATGACCATGGCGGATACCGCCATGGTCATCCGCCGCTTCACCGTTCCGCCCGCTAGGGCGGAGACGACCGCTGGGCTGGAGGCCTGGGTCTCCAGTCCGGCGGCCGTCACAATACCGCCGCCGGTATTTCGACCCGGCTTACCGCCGTGGATTTCCAGGGGTAGGAACTGATAGGGGTCTCCCCCAGCCTCACCCCGACTCCCTCCCCTACACCCCCCACCACCCCTGCCACCCCCAAAGGTGGCAGGGCCCCCCTCCCCACCCCAACCCCCAACATCACATAACTCACACACACACGACACGCACGCAGGCACCACCAACACACATACACACACCAACATACATGTCTACATCCACACACTCAGTCAGACACGCACACCCATATACGGACATACACGCACACATCCATACAGACATACATACAGACATACACGCACTCATTCCCAACACACGCAACACACCCGCAGTCATCCACGCACTCACGCCCCTCTCTACATACACAGACGCACACCCCCATGCACCACACAACACGCAACACCCCTCCACCCCCCTCCCCTAACGGATGATCGACTTACCTTGTCCGTCGATCCTCCGGGAGGGGACGGGAGCCATGGGGGCTGCTCCGCCGACACCACACCGCCAACAGAACACCGCCACGCCGAATCACAGGACATGATTCGCTGGGCGGTGTTCTGTTGGCGTGGCGGTGGAGGTGGAGCAACCTCCACTTCCCCGCCAACCGCCAGTATGGCGGTTGGCGGCTCTCCGTCGTACAGAGGACGGATAGCAGCCGACAGTCATAATACGCCGAGCGGCAAACCGCCACTACTGGCGGTCTTCCGCATGGCGGTCCCTCAGCGGTCTTGTTAAAAGACCGCCGAGGTTGTAATGACCGCCTCTGTCTCCTAAGTTAAGCCTTGACGCTCGTTGCCAAGCTACCCTAATGGTTGAGCTGGGTTTAATTTACTGAGACCTAACTGGACCTTAGTGGAGGTTAGTGGCCTATTGCTAAGTGTAGGTACCTACCTGCCCTTACCAATAACCCATTTTCCAACACATGCGTTATATTTAAATCCTCCAGAACCTGTGAGAATATGATTGGAAGCTCCTCATGTTCTGAGATGGATAACAGAGCGTCAGTGTCCTGAACGTCCTTACTTGATAGAGCATTCAAATTTATACCTGGTGCAGGGCTGTCGATCCGTTCTGTATTTGTTGGATTCATTATAAAGTATTTCTTCAATGTCAATCTACGTATGAACTTATACAAGTCTATCATGGACCTGCACACATCTCCAAACTTTGTAGGGCAAAAGTTAGGTCCTTTCTCCAAAAGTAATCTCATTTCATTTGAAAGACTCATGCGGTTGTGGTCATCTGGCTGGAACCGCCTTCTAACCTGCATGGGACAGAGAAGTGTTTTTATAATAAAATAACTGATGTTCTGAGAAAATGTCCTTACGTAAGGATGTGTGTGGTTCAGTGAATGTTAGAGACACAATGTACCACTTGTGCCGGCAACCTTATCACGCTACAGCTTTGAGAAAAGCACAAAGTGATAAGAATATCTTGCTAAGACAAGCAATACTTTACTAGTCTCACAGGGTCCTTTCCTCGGGATCTGCACACTGCTGGACAAAAGGCCCACCTCCCGGCATCATCAATTCAGAAAGCTATTATAGCACAGAGTTATGGTGAAGCCAGTCGGGGGGAAGGGAATTAGGGAAGTAAACAGCAGGGAGAGAGATCTGAAAAGTAAAGGTTAGAACAATATGCATTTACTCATTCATAGAAACGTAAATCATTTATGGGCTCCTGACTAAATGCGTCTCCGAGATAACAGGTGGAGACCTCTTCTGAAATGAGGGCAAAGCCTCTTCCTTGAAACATGGAACAAAAGTGAAACACAACCTCAGAATCAAGAGATGGCAATAACTTTGTACTATGATTATACGCAGAATATCAATCCTGTAACATTTATGTATTCACAACATAAACCTTTGATCATGACTTAGAAAATCTCAAAGACTTAAATATGCCTTTCATATCTTAAGCTATTCAAAGAACAATGAAAACTTTGATTTATTTATCTCCAGAAATACTTTCACATTCATAATAATAAATGGCAAAAGGTTTTAGTCATTGAACCTAAAGCGCCTTACTTAACAACACCAGGAAGCGCTTTTACTCAAGTAATCTGAATCACTTAGATTGTTGTGCCAAGGAACTTTTCCTCCAGTGAATTGAAGCGCTTTACATCTGTGAACTGAAGCGCCTTAATTATCAGGCCAAGAGCGCTTGACATCTAAGAACTGAAGCACCTGGATTATCATGCCAAGAGTGCTTTACATCTAAGAACTGAAGCAGATGAATTATCATGCCAAGAGCGCTTTTACACCTGAGAACTGAAGAGCTTTGAATTACTGTGCCAAAAGAGGGCTTTACATCTGTGAACGGAAACACCTTGAATTACTGTGCACCAAAAGCACGTTACCTCTGTGAACTGAAACACTTGGAATTACTAAGCCAAAAGAGCGTTTTACATCTGTGAACGGAAACACCTTGAATTACTTGTGCACAAAGCGCGTTACCTTTGTGAACTGAAATGCTTTGAATTACTGACCCAAAAGAGCGCTTTACATCTGTGAACAAAAAACACCTTTAATTACTTGTGTACAAAGCACGTTACCTCTGTGAACTGAAACGCTTTGAATTACTGAGCCAAAAGAGCGCTTTACATCTGTGAACAAAAACACCTTGAATTACTTGTGTACAAAGCGCATTAACTCTTTGAAGTATTAACTTCCTCCAAACTTGGATTCTGCAAGGCCTTACTGCTACGAGTACGGCCTACTTGTTTTTGACTGCACCATGGATTTTGGTTAGACGATGCTCTGCCATTCAGAAACTCTGGACTTCTCCAGAGAAACCTCCACGAGGTCTGGCTGCATCGGAGTCTTCAAAATAGTGAGCAACGTGCTTGGGTGTGGCTGGGCATTTATAGCCCTGCCACACCCCAAGATGGCTGCTGCCTCTAAAAACATGGAAATTGTAGTCCCTTCATAGAATAGCACTGGTAAGTGCACCTTGTCCACCAATGCCCTGAACCTGCAGCTCTATGAGTTTTTCCACAGGGCAGACGACGCTGATGGTCACCTTTGGAACAAGAGGGGATGACAAGTGCTGCGTATAAAGCGCTGCAGAGTCACGCAGCGGAATTTCGGGTGAGACCTGGACCGCACCTGGCCTTATTCCTGACAACTTGGCAAAATAACAACTAGATAAAGAAAAGAAAACATCACCACAAATGTGTAAAATCAAGCAGAATAATATATCACTAGGCTAAAGAGGACAAGCAGCAGGCTTAGTTGGTAAAATAACGTGCCTAGAGACATCATCGAAATGGCTATACAACACCCTCCCCTTATCAGTTCGGAAGTGGTAAGGCAGCCTAGTTCCTAAATAAAACAACTGAAATGCAATGCTTTAACCGGTACTGTGCCTTGGACGAGGTGACCTCGTCCAAGGCACCAGTTCCCGTGTGCCTTGGACGAGGTGACCTCGTCCAAGGCACAGGAACTGGGGGGAGCGCTAGCGCTCCCCCACTGTGCTCCCCACCCACCCCCCCAAGGCAGGGATTGAAGGGGAAGCCCTTCCCCTTCCGCCCCCGACCCCCCCCAATCCCCCTGTGACGTCAGCACGCGAGCCCGCGCTGATTTGTCACAGGACCTCCCCCATCGCGCTGGAAGCTCAGCTTCCAGCGCGATCGAAAGAGAAATGCTTTGCATTTCTCTTTCGATCACGTGGGGGAGGCCCGGAGAGGCTTCAAAGGGAAGGAAATGTGTTTCCTTACCGTCTCTCCAAGCGTTTCAAAAGCCGGATTGCCTGCAATCCGGCTTTTGAAACGCCCACTAGACACCAGGGATTTTCTTTTTGTTGAAAGTGGCATAAGGGAGCGACCCCTTGGGCAAGGGTTGCTCCCAATGGGGGGCATTTTTTAGGAAGGCCTTTTCTGCCCCCAGGGGGGGCAGAAACCTCTAGGGCACCAGGGATCATTTTTTTTTTTTTTTTTTTTTTTTTTAGGTGGGGAGCAACCCCTTAGGCAAGGGTCGCTCCCCGGGGGGGCAAATTGTATTTAGACCATTTCTGCCCCCCTTGGGGGCAGATTGGCCGATTTTAGGTCAATCTGCCCCCAAGGGGGCAGAAACCACTAGGCACCAGGGATTTTTTTTGGGCGCCAATGTCACGCAGGGGGAGCGACCCTGTAGGCAAGGGTCACTCCTGGGAGGGGGGTGGGGGGGTGGGTGTTCAAATTTATTTTAGGCCATTTCTGCCCCCAGGGGGGGCAGAAACTTCTAGGCGCCAGGGCAATTTTTTTTTGTGTGTTTTTTTTTGTTTGTTTGTTTGTTTTTATAAGAGATGGGGAGCGACCCATTAGGCAAGGGTCGCTCCCCTGGGGGGCAAATTGTATTTAGACCATTTCTGCCCCCCTTGGGGGCAGATTGGCCGATTTTAGGTCAATCTGCCCCCAAGGGGGCAGATACCACTAGGCACCGGGGATTTGTTTTTGGCCCCAATGTCACGCAGGGGAAGCGATCCCATAGACAAGGGTCGCTCCGGGGGGGGGGGAGGGTGGGTTGGGTTGGGGGTTAAATTTATTTTAGTCCATTTCTGCCCCCCCCGGGGGCAGATCGGCCGATTGTTATTAGGCCGATCTGCCCCCAGGGGGGGCAGAAACCTCTAGGCGCCAGGGCAAATTTTTATTTTTATTTTTTTATTTGTTTGTTTGTTTTTTTAGAGATGGGGAGCGACCCATTAGGCAAGGGTCACTCCCCTGGGGGGAAAATTGTATTTAGACCATTTCTGCCCCCCTTGGGGGCAGATTGGCGGATTTTAGGCCAATCTGCCCCCAAGGGGGCAGAAACCACTAGGCACCGGGGATTTTTTCTTTGGGGGAGTGATCCCATAGGCAAGGGTCGCTCCCGGGATGGGGGTTGGCGGGGGCAAATTTATTTTAGGCCATTTCTGCCCCCCCTTGGGCCGGCTGAGCTAGAGGCCAAAATCCACAGGTAGGCACTTTGCAAAAAACACCTCTGTTTTCTGTGAAAAAATGTGATGTGTCCACGTTGTGTTTTGGGCCATTTCCTTTTGTGGGCGCTAGGCCTACCCACACAAGTGAGGTACCATTTTTATCGAGAGACTTAGGGGAACGCTGGGTGGAAGGAAATTTGTGGCTCCTCTCAGATTCCAGAACTTTCTGTCACCGAAATGAGAGGAAAACATGTTTTTTTGGCCAAATTTTGATGTTTGCAAAGGATTCTGGGTAACAGAACCTGGTCAGAGCCCCACAAGTCACCCCATCTTGGATTACCCTGGGTTTCTAGTTTCCAAAAATGCACTGGTTTGCTAGGTTTCCCCATGTGCCGGCTGCGCTAGAGGCCAAAATCTACAGGTAGGCACTGTTTTCTTTAAAAAAATGTGATCTGTCCACGTTGCGTTTTGGGGCATTTCCTGTTGCGGGCGCTAGGCTTACCCACACAAGTGAGGTATCATTTTGATCGGGAGACTTGGGGGAACGCTGGGTGGAAGGAACTTTGTGGCTTCTCTCTGATTCCAGAACTTTCTGTCACCAAAATGCGAGGAAAATTTGTTTTTTTAGCCAACTTTTGAGGTCTGCAAAGGATTCTGGGTAACAGAACCTGGTCAGAGCTCCACAAGTCACCCCATATTGGATTCCCCTAGGTCTCTAGTTTTAAAAAATGCACAGGTTTGGTAGGTTTCCCTAGGTGCCGGCTGAGCTAGAGGCCAAAATCTACAGGTAGGCACTTTGCAAAAAACACCTCTGTTTTCTTTTAAAAAATGTGATGTGTCCACGTTGCGTTTTGGGGCATTTCCTGTTGCAGGCGCTAGGCCTACCCACACAAGTGAGGTATCATTTTTATCGAGAGACTTGGGGGAACGTTGGGTGGAATGTAATTTGTGGCTCCTCTCTGATTCCAGAACTTTCTGTCACCAAAATGTGAGGAAAATGTGTTTTTTTAGCCAAATGTTGAGGTTTGCAAAGGATTCTGGGTAACAGAACCTGGTCAGAGCCCCACAAGTCACCCCATCTTGGATTCCCCTAGGTCTCTAGTTTTAAAAAATGCACAGGTTTGGTAGGTTTCCCTAGGTGCCCGCTGAGCTTGAGGCCAAAATCTACAGGTAGGCACTTTGCCAAAAACACCTCTGTTTTCTTTAAAAATGTGATGTGTCCACGTTGCGTTTTGGGGCATTTCCTGTCGCAGGCCCTAGGCCTACTCACACAAGTGAGGTATCACTTTTATCGGGGGACTTGGGGGAACGCTGGGTGGAAGGAAATTTGTGGCTCCTCTCTGATTCCAGAACTTTCTGTCACCAAAATGTGAGGAAAATGTGTTTTTTTAGCCACATTTTGAGGTTTGCAAAGGATTCTGGGTAACAGAACCTGGTCAGAGCCCCACAAGTCACCCCATCTTGGATTCCCCTAGGTCTCTAGTTTTCAAAAATGCATAGGTTTGGTAGGTTTCCCTTGGTGCCGGCTGAGCTAGAGGCCAAAATCTACAGGTAGGCACTTTGCAAAAAACACCTCTGTTTTCTTTAAAAAAAATGTGATGTGTCCACGTTGCGTTTTGGGGCATTTCCTGTTGTGGGCGCTAGGCCTACCCACACAAGTGAGGTATAATTTTTATCAGGAGACTTAGGGGAACGCTGGGTGGAAGGAAATTTGTGGCTCCTCTCTGATTCCAGAACTTGCTGTCACCAAAATGTGAGGAAAATGTGTTTTATTAGCCAAATTTTGAGGTTTGCAAAGGATTCTGGGTAACAGATCCTGGTCAGAACCCCACAAGTCACCCCATCTTGGATTCCCCTAGGTCTCTAGTTTTAAAAAATGCACAGGTTTGGTAGGTTTCCCTAGGTGCCGGCTGAGCTAGAGGCCAAAATCTACAGGTAGGCACTTTGCAAAAAACACCTCTGTTTTCTTAAAAAAAAATTAATGTGTCCATGTTGCGTTTTGGGGCATTTCCTGTTGCAGGCGCTAGGCCTACCCACACAAGTGAGGTATCATTTTTATTGGGAGACTTGGGGGAACGTTGGGTGGAATGACATTTGTGGCTCCTCTCTGATTCCAGAACTTTCTGTCACCAAAATGTGAGGAAAATGTGTTTTTTTAGCCAAATGTTGAGGTTTGCAAAGGATTCTGGGTAACAGAACCTGGTCAGAGCCCCATAAGTCACCCCATATTGGATTCCCCTAGGTCTCTAGTTTTAAAAAATGCACGGGTTTGGTAGGTTTCCCTAGGTGCCGGCTGAGCTAGAAGTCAAAATCTACAGGTAGGCACTTTGCAAAAAACACCTCTGTTTTCTTTAAAAAAATGTGATGTGTCCATGTTGCGTTTTGGGGCATTTCCTGTTGCAGGCGCTAGGCCTACCCACAGAAGTGAGGTATCATTTTTATCGGGAGACTTGGGGGAACGTTGGGTGGAATGAAATTTGTGGCTCCTCTCTGATTCCAGAACTTTCTGTCACCAAAATGTGAGGAAAATGTGTTTTTTTAGCCAAATGTTGAGGTTTGCAAAGGATTCTGGGTAACAGAACCTGGTCAGAGCCCCACAAGTCACCCCATCTTGGATTCCCCTAGGTCTCTAGTTTTAAAAAATGCACAGGTTTGGTAGGTTTCCCTAGGTGCCCGCTGAGCTTGAGGCCAAAATCTACAGGTAGGCACTTTGCCAAAAACACCTCTGTTTTCTTTAAAAAAATGTGATGTGTCCACGTTGCGTTTTGGGGCATTTCCTGTCGCAGGTGCTAGGCCTACTCACACAAGTGAGGTATCACTTTTATCGGGAGTCTTGGGGGAACGCTGGGTGGAAGGAAATTTGTGGCTCCTCTCTGATTCCAGAACTTTCTGTCACCAAAATGTGAGGAAAATGTGTTTTTTTAGCCACATTTTGAGGTTTGCAAAGGATTCTGGGTAACAGAACCTGGTCAGAGCCCCACAAGTCACCCCATCTTGGATTCCCCTAGGTCTCTAGTTTTCAGAAATGCATAGGTTTGGTAGGTTTCCCTTGGTGCCGGCTGAGCTAGAGGCCAAAATCTACAGGTAGGCACTTTGCAAAAAACACCTCTGTTTTGTTTAAAAAAATGTGATGTGTCCACGTTGCGTTTTGGGGCATTTCCTGTTGCAGGCGCTAGGCCTACCCACAAAAGTGAGGTATCATTTTTATCGGGAGACTTGGGGGAACGTTGGGTGCAATGAAATCTGTGGCTCCTCTCTGATTCCAGAACTTTCTGTCACCAAAATGTGAGGAAAATGTGTTTTTTTAGCCAAATGTTGAGGTTTGCAAAGGATTCTGGGTAACAGAACCTGGTCAGAGCCCCACAAGTCACCCCATCTTGGATTCCCCTAGGTCTCTAGTTTTAAAAAATGCACAGGTTTGGTAGGTTTCCCTAGGTGCCGGCTGAGCTAGAGGCCAAAATCTACAGGTAGGCACTTTGCAAAAAACACCTCTGTTTTCTTTAAAAAAATGTGATGTGTCCACGTTGCGTTTTGGGGCATTTCCTGTTGTGGGCGCTAGGCCTACCCACACAAGTGAGGTATAATTTTTATCAGGAGACTTAGGGGAACGCTGGGTGGAAGGAAATTTGTGGCTCCTCTCTGATTCCAGAACTTGCTGTCACCAAAATGTGAGGAAAATGTGTTTTTTTTGCCAAATTTTGAGGTTTGCAAAGGATTCTGGGTAACAGATCCTGGTCAGAACCCCACAAGTCACCCCATCTTGGATTCCCCTAGGTCTCTAGTTTTCAAAAATGCACAGGTTTGGTAGGTTTCCCTAGGTGCCGGTTGAGCTAGAGGCCAAAATCTACAGGTAGGCACTTTGCAAAAAACACCTCTGTTTTCTTTAAAAAAATGTGATGTGTCCACGTTGCGTTTTGGGGCATTTCCTGTTGCAGGCGCTAGGCCTACCCACACAAGTGAGGTATCATTTTTATCGGGAGACTTGGGGGAACGTTGGGTGGAATGACATTTGTGGCTCCTCTCTGATTCCAGAACTTTCTGTCACCAAAATGTGAGGAAAATGTGTTTTTTTAGCCAAATGTTGAGGTTTGCAAAGGATTCTGGGAAACAGAACCTGGTCAGAGCCCCACAAGTCACCCCATGTTGGATTCCCCTAGGTCTCTAGTTTTAAAAAATGCACAGGTTTGGTAGGTTTCCCTAGGTGCCGGCTGAGCTAGAGGCCAAAATCTACAGGTAGGCACTTTGCAAAAAACACCTCTGTTTTCTTTAAAAAAATGTGATGTGTCCATGTTGCGTTTTGGGGCATTTCCTGTTGCAGGCGCTAGGCCTACCCACAGAAGTGAGGTATCATTTTTATCGGGAGACTTGGGGGAACGTTGGGTGGAATGAAATTTGTGGCTCCTCTCTGATTCCAGAACTTTCTGTCACCAAAATGTGAGGAAAATGTGTTTTTTTAGCCAAATGTTGAGGTTTGCAAAGGATTCTGGGTAACAGAACCTGGTCAGAGCCCCACAAGTCTCCCCATCTTGGATTCCCCTAGGTCTCTAGTTTAATAAAATGCACAGGTTTGGTAGGTTTCCCTAGGTGCCCGCTGAGCTTGAGGCCAAAATCTACAGGTAGGCACTTTGCCAAAAACACCTCTGTTTTCTTTAAAAAATGTGATGTGTCCACGTTGCGTTTTGGGGCATTTCCTGTCGCAGGTGCTAGGCCTACTCACACAAGTGAGGTATCACTTTTATCGGGAGACTTGGGGGAACGCTGGGTGGAAGGAAATTTGTGGCTCCTCTCTGATTCCAGAACTTTCTGTCACCAAAATGTGAGGAAAATGTGTTTTTTTAGCCACATTTTGAGGTTTCCAAAGGATTCTGGGTAACAGAACCTGGTCAGAGCCCCACAAGTCACCCCATCTTGGATTCCCCTAGGTCTCTAGTTTTCAAAAATGCATAGGTTTGGTAGGTTTCCCTTGGTGCCGGCTGAGCTAGAGGCCAAAATCTACAGGTAGGCACTTTGCAAAAAACACCTCTGTTTTGTTTAAAAAAATGTGATGTGTCCACGTTGCGTTTTGGGGCATTTCCTGTTGCAGGCGCTAGGCCTACCCACAAAAGTGAGGTATAATTGTTATCGGGAGACTTGGAGGAACGTTGGGTGCAATGAAATTTGTGGCTCCTCTCTGATTCCAGAACTTTCTGTCACCAAAATGTGAGGAAAATGTGTTTTTTTAGCCAAATGTTGAGGTTGGCAAAGGATTCTGGGTAACAGAACCTGGTCAGAGCCCCACAAGTCACCCCATCTTGGATTCCCCTAGGTCTCTAGTTTTCAAAAATGCACAGGTTTGGTAGGTTTCCCTAGGTGCCGGCTGAGCTAGAGGCCAAAATCTACAGGTAGGCACTTTGCAAAAAACACCTCTGTTTTCTTTAAAAAAAATTGATGTGTCCACGTTGCGTTTTGGGGCATTTCCTGTTGCAGGCGCTAGGCCTACCCACACAAGTGAGGTATCATTTTTATCGGGAGACTTGGGGGAACGTTGGGTGGAATGAAATTTGTGGCTCCTCTCTGATTCCAGAACTTTCTGTCACCAAAATGTGAGGAAAATGTGTTTTTTTAGCCAAATGTTGAGGTTTGCAAAGGATTCTGGGTAACAGAACCTGGTCAGAGCCCCACAAGTCACCCCATCTTGGATTCCCCTAGGTCTCTAGTTTTCAAAAATGCACGGGTTTGGTAGGTTTCCCTAGGTGCCGGCTGAGCTAGAGGCCAAAATCTACAGGTAGGCACTTTGCAAAAAACACCTCTGTTTTCTTTAAAAAAATGTGATGTGTCCATGTTGCGTTTTGGGGCATTTCCTGTTGCAGGCGCTAGGCCTACCCACAGAAGTGAGGTATCATTTTTATCGGGAGACTTGGGGGAACGTTGGGTGGAATGAAATTTGTGGCTCCTCTCTGATTCCAGAACTTTCTGTCACCAAAATGTGAGGAAAATGTGTTTTTTTAGCCAAATGTTGAGGTTTGCAAAGGATTCTGGGTAACAGAACCTGGTCAGAGCCCCACAAGTCACCCCATCTTGGATTCCCCTAGGTCTCTAGTTTAAAAAAATGCACAGGTTTGGTAGGTTTCCCTAGGTGCCCGCTGAGCTTGAGGCCAAAATCTACAGGTAGGCACTTTGCCAAAAACACCTCTGTTTTCTTTAAAAAAATGTGATGTGTCCACGTTGCGTTTTGGGGCATTTCCTGTCGCAGGTGCTAGGCCTACTCACACAAGTGAGGTATCACTTTTATCGGGAGACTTGGGGGAACGCTGGGTGGAAGGAAATTTGTGGCTCCTCTCTGATTCCAGAACTTTCTGTCACCAAAATGTGAGGAAAATGTGTTTTTTTAGCCACATTTTGAGGTTTGCAAAGGATTCTGGGTAACAGAACCTGGTCAGAGCCCCACAAGTCACCCCATCTTGGATTCCCCTAGGTCTCTAGTTTTCAGAAATGCATAGGTTTGGTAGGTTTCCCTTGGTGCCGGCTGAGCTAGAGGCCAAAATCTACAGGTAGGCACTTTGCAAAAAACACCTCTGTTTTGTTTAAAAAAATGTGATGTGTCCACGTTGCGTTTTGGGGCATTTCCTGTTGCAGGCGCTAGGCCTACCCACAAAAGTGAGGTATCATTTTTATCGGGAGACTTGGGGGAACGTTGGGTGCAATGAAATCTGTGGCTCCTCTCTGATTCCAGAACTTTCTGTCACCAAAATGTGAGGAAAATGTGTTTTTTTAGCCAAATGTTGAGGTTTGCAAAGGATTCTGGGTAACAGAACCTGGTCAGAGCCCCACAAGTCACCCCATCTTGGATTCCCCTAGGTCTCTAGTTTTAAAAAATGCACAGGTTTGGTAGGTTTCCCTAGGTGCCGGCTGAGCTAGAGGCCAAAATCTACAGGTAGGCACTTTGCAAAAAACACCTCTGTTTTCTTTAAAAAAATGTGATGTGTCCACGTTGCGTTTTGGGGCATTTCCTGTTGTGGGCGCTAGGCCTACCCACACAAGTGAGGTATAATTTTTATCAGGAGACTTAGGGGAACGCTGGGTGGAAGGAAATTTGTGGCTCCTCTCTGATTCCAGAACTTGCTGTCACCAAAATGTGAGGAAAATGTGTTTTTTTAGCCAAATTTTGAGGTTTGCAAAGGATTCTGGGTAACAGATCCTGGTCAGAACCCCACAAGTCACCCCATCTTGGATTCCCCTAGGTCTCTAGTTTTCAAAAATGCACAGGTTTGGTAGGTTTCCCTAGGTGCCGGTTGAGCTAGAGGCCAAAATCTACAGGTAGGCACTTTGCAAAAAACACCTCTGTTTTCTTTAAAAAAATGTGATGTGTCCACGTTGCGTTTTGGGGCATTTCCTGTTGCAGGCGCTAGGCCTACCCACACAAGTGAGGTATCATTTTTATCGGGAGACTTGGGGGAACGTTGGGTGGAATGACATTTGTGGCTCCTCTCTGATTCCAGAACTTTCTGTCACCAAAATGTGAGGAAAATGTGTTTTTTTAGCCAAATGTTGAGGTTTGCAAAGGATTCTGGGAAACAGAACCTGGTCAGAGCCCCACAAGTCACCCCATGTTGGATTCCCCTAGGTCTCTAGTTTTAAAAAATGCACAGGTTTGGTAGGTTTCCCTAGGTGCCGGCTGAGCTAGAGGCCAAAATCTACAGGTAGGCACTTTGCAAAAAACACCTCTGTTTTCTTTAAAAAAATGTGATGTGTCCATGTTGCGTTTTGGGGCATTTCCTGTTGCAGGCGCTAGGCCTACCCACAGAAGTGAGGTATCATTTTTATCGGGAGACTTGGGGGAACGTTGGGTGGAATGAAATTTGTGGCTCCTCTCTGATTCCAGAACTTTCTGTCACCAAAATGTGAGGAAAATGTGTTTTTTTAGCCAAATGTTGAGGTTTGCAAAGGATTCTGGGTAACAGAACCTGGTCAGAGCCCCACAAGTCACCCCATCTTGGATTCCCCTAGGTCTCTAGTTTAATAAAATGCACAGGTTTGGTAGGTTTCCCTAGGTGCCCGCTGAGCTTGAGGCCAAAATCTACAGGTAGGCACTTTGCCAAAAACACCTCTGTTTTCTTTAAAAAATGTGATGTGTCCACGTTGCGTTTTGGGGCATTTCCTGTCGCAGGTGCTAGGCCTACTCACACAAGTGAGGTATCACTTTTATCGGGAGACTTGGGGGAACGCTGGGTGGAAGGAAATTTGTGGCTCCTCTCTGATTCCAGAACTTTCTGTCACCAAAATGTGAGGAAAATGTGTTTTTTTAGCCACATTTTGAGTTTTCCAAAGGATTCTGGGTAACAGAACCTGGTCAGAGCCCCACAAGTCACCCCATCTTGGATTCCCCTAGGTCTCTAGTTTTCAAAAATGCATAGGTTTGGTAGGTTTCCCTTGGTGCCGGCTGAGCTAGAGGCCAAAATCTACAGGTAGGCACTTTGCAAAAAACACCTCTGTTTTGTTTAAAAAAATGTGATGTGTCCACGTTGCGTTTTGGGGCATTTCCTGTTGCAGGCGCTAGGCCTACCCACAAAAGTGAGGTATAATTGTTATCGGGAGACTTGGGGGAACGTTGGGTGCAATGAAATTTGTGGCTCCTCTCTGATTCCAGAACTTTCTGTCACCAAAATGTGAGGAAAATGTGTTTTTTTAGCCAAATGTTGAGGTTGGCAAAGGATTCTGGGTAACAGAACCTGGTCAGAGCCCCACAAGTCACCCCATCTTGGATTCCCCTAGGTCTCTAGTTTTCAAAAATGCACAGGTTTGGTAGGTTTCCCTAGGTGCTGAGCTAGAGGCCAAAATCTACAGGTAGGCACTTTGCAAAAAACACCTCTGTTTTCTTTAAAAAAAATTGATGTGTCCACGTTGCGTTTTGGGGCATTTCCTGTTGCAGGCGCTAGGCCTACCCACACAAGTGAGGTATCATTTTTATCGGGAGACTTGGGGGAACGTTGGGTGGAATGACATTTGTGGCTCCTCTCTGATTCCAGAACTTTCTGTCACCAAAATGTGAGGAAAATGTGTTTTTTTAGCCAAATGTTGAGGTTTGCAAAGGATTCTGGGTAACAGAACCTGGTCAGAGCCCCACAAGTCACCCCATATTGGATTCCCCTAGGTCTCTAGTTTTCAAAAATGCACGGGTTTGGTAGGTTTCCCTAGGTGCCGGCTGAGCTAGAGGCCAAAATCTACAGGTAGGCACTTTGCAAAAAACACCTCTGTTTTCTTTAAAAAAATGTGATGTGTCCATGTTGCGTTTTGGGGCATTTCCTGTTGCAGGCGCTAGGCCTACCCACAGAAGTGAGGTATCATTTTTATCGGGAGACTTGGGGGAACGTTGGCTGGAATGAAATTTGTGGCTCCTCTCTGATTCCAGAACTTTCTGTCACCAAAATGTGAGGAAAATGTGTTTTTTTAGCCAAATGTTGAGGTTTGCAAAGGATTCTGGGTAACAGAACCTGGTCAGAGCCCCACAAGTCACCCCATCTTGGATTCCCCTAGGTCTCTAGTTTAATAAAATGCACAGGTTTGGTAGGTTTCCCTAGGTGCCCGCTGAGCTTGAGGCCAAAATCTACAGGTAGGCACTTTGCCAAAAACACCTCTGTTTTCTTTAAAAAATGTGATGTGTCCACGTTGCGTTTTGGGGCATTTCCTGTCGCAGGTGCTAGGCCTACTCACACAAGTGAGGTATCACTTTTATCGGGAGACTTGGGGGAACGCTGGGTGGAAGGAAATTTGTGGCTCCTCTCTGATTCCAGAACTTTCTGTCACCAAAATGTGAGGAAAATGTGTTTTTTTAGCCACATTTTGAGTTTTCCAAAGGATTCTGGGTAACAGAACCTGGTCAGAGCCCCACAAGTCACCCCATCTTGGATTCCCCTAGGTCTCTAGTTTTCAAAAATGCATAGGTTTGGTAGGTTTCCCTTGGTGCCGGCTGAGCTAGAGGCCAAAATCTACAGGTAGGCACTTTGCAAAAAACACCTCTGTTTTGTTTAAAAAAATGTGATGTGTCCACGTTGCGTTTTGGGGCATTTCCTGTTGCAGGCGCTAGGCCTACCCACAAAAGTGAGGTATAATTGTTATCGGGAGACTTGGGGGAACGTTGGGTGCAATGAAATTTGTGGCTCCTCTCTGATTCCAGAACTTTCTGTCACCAAAATGTGAGGAAAATGTGTTTTTTTAGCCAAATGTTGAGGTTGGCAAAGGATTCTGGGTAACAGAACCTGGTCAGAGCCCCACAAGTCACCCCATCTTGGATTCCCCTAGGTCTCTAGTTTTCAAAAATGCACAGGTTTGGTAGGTTTCCCTAGGTGCTGAGCTAGAGGCCAAAATCTACAGGTAGGCACTTTGCAAAAAACACCTCTGTTTTCTTTAAAAAAAATTGATGTGTCCACGTTGCGTTTTGGGGCATTTCCTGTTGCAGGCGCTAGGCCTACCCACACAAGTGAGGTATCATTTTTATCGGGAGACTTGGGGGAACGTTGGGTGGAATGACATTTGTGGCTCCTCTCTGATTCCAGAACTTTCTGTCACCAAAATGTGAGGAAAATGTGTTTTTTTAGCCAAATGTTGAGGTTTGCAAAGGATTCTGGGTAACAGAACCTGGTCAGAGCCCCACAAGTCACCCCATATTGGATTCCCCTAGGTCTCTAGTTTTCAAAAATGCACGGGTTTGGTAGGTTTCCCTAGGTGCCGGCTGAGCTAGAGGCCAAAATCTACAGGTAGGCACTTTGCAAAAAACACCTCTGTTTTCTTTAAAAAAATGTGATGTGTCCATGTTGCGTTTTGGGGCATTTCCTGTTGCAGGCGCTAGGCCTACCCACAGAAGTGAGGTATCATTTTTATCGGGAGACTTGGGGGAACGTTGGCTGGAATGAAATTTGTGGCTCCTCTCTGATTCCAGAACTTTCTGTCACCAAAATGTGAGGAAAATGTGTTTTTTTAGCCAAATGTTGAGGTTTGCAAAGGATTCTGGGTAACAGAACCTGGTCAGAGCCCCACAAGTCACCCCATCTTGGATTCCCCTAGGTCTCTAGTTTAAAAAAATGCACAGGTTTGGTAGGTTTCCCTAGGTGCCCGCTGAGCTTGAGGCCAAAATCTACAGGTAGGCACTTTGCCAAAAACACCTCTGTTTTCTTAAAAAAAATTTGATGTGTCCACGTTGCGTTTTGGGGCATTTCCTGTCGCAGGTGCTAGGCCTACTCACACAAGTGAGGTATCACTTTTATCGGGAGACTTGGGGGAACGCTGGGTGGAAGGAAATTTGTGGCTCCTCTCTGATTCCAGAACTTTCTGTCACCAAAATGTGAGGAAAATGTGTTTTTTTAGCCACATTTTGAGGTTTGCAAAGGATTCTGGGTAACAGAACCTGGTCAGAGCCCCACAAGTCACCCCATCTTGGATTCCCCTAGGTCTCTAGTTTTCAAAAATGCATAGGTTTGGTAGGTTTCCCTTGGTGCCGGCTGAGCTAGAGGCCAAAATCTACAGGTAGGCACTTTGCAAAAAACACCTCTGTTTTGTTTAAAAAAATGTGATGTGTCCACGTTGCGTTTTGTGGCATTTCCTGTTGCAGGCGCTAGGCCTACCCACAAAAGTGAGGTATAATTGTTATCGGGAGACTTGGGGGAACGTTGGGTGCAATGAAATTTGTGGCTCCTCTCTGATTCCAGAACTTTCTGTCACCAAAATGTGAGGAAAATGTGATTTTTTAGCCAAATGTTGAGGTTGGCAAAGGATTCTGGGTAACAGAACCTGGTCAGAGCCCCACAAGCCACCCCATCTTGGATTCCCCTAGGTCTCTAGTTTTAAAAAATGCACAGGTTTGGTAGGTTTCCCTAGGTGCCGGCTGAGCTAGAGGCCAAAATCTACAGGTAGGCACTTTGCAAAAAACACCTCTGTTTTCTTTAAAAAAATTTGATGTGTCCACGTTGCGTTTTGGGGCATTTCCTGTTGTGGGCGCTAGGCCTACCCACACAAGTGAGGTATAAATTTTATCAGGAGACTTAGGGGAAGGCTGGGTGGAAGGAAATTTGTGGCTCCTCTCTGATTCCAGAACTTGCTGTCACCAAAATGTGAGGAAAATGTGTTTTTTTAGCCAAATTTTGAGGTTTGCAAAGGATTCTGGGTAACAGATCCTGGTCAGAACCCCACAAGTCACCCCATCTTGGATTCCCCTAGGTCTCTAGTTTTCAAAAATGCACAGGTTTGGTAGGTTTCCCTAGGTGCCGGTTGAGCTAGAGGCCAAAATCTACAGGTAGGCACTTTGCAAAAAACACCTCTGTTTTCTTTAAAAAAATGTGATGTGTCCACGTTGCGTTTTGGGGCATTTCCTGTTGCAGGCGCTAGGCCACCCACACAAGTGAGGTATCATTTTTATCGGGAGACTTGGGGGAACGTTGGGTGGAATGACATTTGTGGCTCCTCTCTGATTCCAGAACTTTCTGTCACCAAAATGTGAGGAAAATGTGTTTTTTTAGCCAAATGTTGAGGTTTGCAAAGGATTCTGCGTAACAGAACCTGGTCAGAGCCCCACAAGTCACCCCATCTTGGATTCCCCTAGGTCTCTAGTTTTAAAAAATGCACAGGTTTGGTAGGTTTCCCTAGGTGCCGGCTGAGCTAGAGGCCAAAATCTACAGGTAGGCACTTTGCAAAAAACACCTCTGTTTTCTTTAAAAACAATTTGATGTGTCCACGTTGCGTTTTGGGGCATTTCCTGTTGTGGGCGCTAGGCCTACCCACACAAGTGAGGTATAATTTTTATCAGGAGACTTAGGGGAACGCTGGGTGGAAGGAAATTTGTGGCTCCTCTCTGATTCCAGAACTTTCTGTCACCAAAATGTGAGGAAAATGTGTTTTTTTAGCCTAATTTTGAGGTTTGCAAAGGATTCTGGGTAACAGATCCTGGTCAGAACCCCACAAGTCACCCCATCTTGGATTCCCCTAGGTCTCTAGTTTTCAAAAATGCACAGGTTTGGTAGGTTTCCCTAGGTGCCGGCTGAGCTAGAGGCCAACATCTACAGGTAGGCACTTTGCAAAAAACACCTCTGTTTTCTTTAAAAAAATGTGATCTGTCCACGTTGCGTTTTGGGGCATTTCCTGTTGCAGGCGCTAGGCCTACCCACACAAGTGAGGTATCATTTTTATCGGGAGACTTGGGGGAACGTTGGGTGGAATGACATTTGTGGCTCCTCTCTGATTCCAGAACTTTCTGTCACCAAAATGTGAGGAAAATGTGTTTTTTTAGCCAAATGTTGAGGTTTGCAAAGGATTCTGGGTAACAGAACCTGGTCAGAGCCCCACAAGTCACCCCATATTGGATTCCCCTAGGTCTCTAGTTTTCAAAAATGCACGGGTTTGGTAGGTTTCCCTAGGTGCCGGCTGAGCTAGAGGCCAAAATCTACAGGTAGGCACTTTGCAAAAAACACCTCTGTTTTCTTTTAAAAAATGTGATGTGTCCACGTTGCGTTTTGGGGCATTTCCTGTTGCAGGCGCTAGGCCTACCCACAGAAGTGAGGTATCATTTTTATCGGGAGACTTGGGGGAACGTTGGGTGGAATGAAATTTGTGGCTCCTCTCTGATTCCAGAACTTTCTGTCACCAAAATGTGAGGAAAATGTGTTTTTTTAGCCAAATGTTGAGGTTTGCAAAGGATTCGGGGTAACAGAACCTGTTCAGAGCCCCACAAGTCACCCCATCTTGGATTCCCCTAGGTCTCTAGTTTTAAAAAATGCACAGATTTGGTAGGTTTCCCTAGGTGCCCGCTGAGCTTGAGGCCAAAATCTACAGGTAGGCACTTTGCCAAAAACACCTCTGTTTTCTTTAAAAAAATGTGATGTGTCCACGTTGCGTTTTGGGGCATTTCCTGTCGCAGGTGCTAGGCCTACTCACACAAGTGAGGTATCACTTTTATCGGGAGACTTGGGGGAACGCTGGGTGGAAGGAAATTTGTGGCTCCTCTCAGATTCCAGAACTTTCTGTCACCAAAATGTGAGGAAAATGTGTTTTTTTAGCCACATTTTGAGGTTTGCAAAGGATTCTGGGTAACAGAACCTGGTCAGAACCCCACAAGTCACCCCATCTTGGATTCCCCTAGGTCTCTAGTTTTCAAAAATGCATAGGTTTGGTAGGTTTACCTTGGTGCCGGCTGAGCTAGAGGCCAAAATCTACAGGTAGGCACTTTGCAAAAAACACCTCTGTTTTCTTTAAAAACAATTTGATGTGTCCACGTTGCGTTTTGGGGCATTTCCTGTCGTGGGCGCTAGGCCTACCCACGCAAGTGAGGTATAATTTTTATCAGGAGACTTAGGGGAACGCTGTGTGGAAGGAAATTTGTGGCTCCTCTCTGATTCCAGAACTTGCTGTCACCAAAATGTGAGGAAAATTTGTTTTTTTAGCCAAATTTTGAGGTTTGCAAGGATTCTGGGTAACAGAACCTGGTCAGAACCCCACAAGTCACCCCATCTTGGATTCCCCTAGGTCTCTAGTTTTCAAAAATGCACAGGTTTGGTAGGTTTCCCTAGGTGCCGGCTGAGCTAGAGGCCAAAATCTACAGGTAGGCACTTTGCAAAAAACACCTCTGTTTTGTTTAAAAAAATGTGATGTGTCCACGTTGCGTTTTGGGGCATTTCCTGTTGCAGGCGCTAGGCCTACCCACACAAGTGAGGTATCATTTTTATCGGGAGACTTGGGGGAACGTTGGGTGCAATGAAATTTGTGGCTCCTCTCTGATTCCAGAACTTTCTGTCACCAAAATGTGAGGAAAATGTGTTTTTTTAGCCAAATGTTGAGGTTTGCAAAGGATTCTGGGTAACAGAACCTGGTCAGAGCCCCACAAGTCACCCCATCTTGGATTCCCCTAGGTCTCTAGTTTTAACAAATGCACAGGTTTGGTAGGTTTCCCTAGGTGCCGGCTGAGCTAGAGGCCAAAATCTACAGGTAGGCACTTTGCAAAAAACACCTCTGTTTTCTTTAAAAAAATGTGATGTGTCCACGTTGCGTTTTGGGGCATTTCCTGTTGCAGGCGCTAGGCCTACCCACAGAAGTGAGGTATCATTTTTATCGGGAGACTTGGGGGAACGTTGGGTGGAATGACATTTGTGGCTCCTCTCTGATTCCAGAACTTTTTGTCACCAAAATGTGAGGAAAATGTGTTTTTTTAGCCAAATGTTGAGGTTTGCAAAGGATTCGGGGTAACAGAACCTGGTCAGAGCCCCACAAGTCACCCCATCTTGGATTCCCCTAGGTCTCTAGTTTTAAAAAATGCACAGGTTTGGTAGGTTTCCCTAGGTGCCCGCTGAGCTTGAGGCCAAAATCTACAGGTAGGCACTTTGCCAAAAACACCTCTGTTTTCTTTAAAAAAATGTGATGTGTCCACGTTGCGTTTTGGGGCATTTCCTGTCGCAGGTGCTAGGCCTACTCACACAAGTGAGGTATCACTTTTATCGGGAGACTTGGGGGAACGCTGGGTGGAAGGAAATTTGTGGCTCCTCTCTGATTCCAGAACTTTCTGTCACCAAAATGTGAGGAAAATGTGTTTTTTTAGCCACATTTTGAGGTTTGCAAAGGATTCTGGGTAACAGAACCTGGTCAGAGCCCCACAAGTCACCCCATCGTGGATTCCCCTAGGTCTCTAGTTTTCAAAAATGCATAGGTTTGGTAGGTTTCCCTTGGTGCCGGCTGAGCTAGAGGCCAAAATCTACAGGTAGGCACTTTGCAAAAAACACCTCTGTTTTCTTTAAAAACAATTTGATGTGGCCACGTTCTTTTTTGGGGCATTTCCTGTCGTGGGCGCTAGGCCTACCCACACAAGTGAGGTATAATTTTTATCAGGAGACTTAGGGGAACGCTGGGTGGAAGGAAATTTGTGGCTCCTCTCTGATTCCAGAACTTGCTGTCACCAAAATGTGAGGAAAATGTGTTTTTTTAGCCAAATTTTGAGGTTTGCAAGGATTCTGGGTAACAGAACCTGGTCAGAACCCCACAAGTCACCCCATCTTGGATTCCCCTAGGTCTCTAGTTTTCAAAAATGCACAGGTTTGGTAGGTTTCCCTAGGTGCCGGCTGAGCTAGAGGCCAAAATCTACAGGTAGGCACTTTGCAAAAAACACCTCTGTTTTGTTTAAAAAAATGTGATGTGTCCATGTTGCGTTTTGGGGCATTTCCTGTTGCAGGAGCTAGGCCTACCCACACAAGTGAGGTATCATTTTTATCGGGAGACTTGGGGGAACGTTGGGTGCAATGAAATTTGTGGCTCCTCTCTGATTCCAGAACTTTCTGTCACCAAAATGTGAGGAAAATGTGTTTTTTTAGCCAAATGTTGAGGTTTGCAAAGGATTCTGGGTAACAGAACCTGGTCAGAGCCCCACAAGTCACCCCATCTTTGATTCCCCTAGGTCTCTAGTTTTAAAAAATGCACAGGTTTGGTAGGTTTCCCTAGGTGCCGGCTGAGCTAGAGGCCAAAATCTACAGGTAGGCACTTTGCAAAAAACACCTCTGTTTTCTTTAAAAAAATGTGATGTGTCCACGTTGCGTTTTGGGGCATTTCCTGTTGCAGGCGCTAGGCCTACCCACAGAAGTGAGGTATCATTTTTATCGGGAGACTTGGGGGAACGTTGGGTGGAATGACATTTGTGGCTCCTCTCTGATTCCAGAACTTTCTGTCACCAAAATGTGAGGAAAATGTGTTTTTTTAGCCAAATGTTGAGGTTTGCAAAGGATTCTGGGTAACAGAACCTGGTCAGAGCCCCACAAGTCACCCCATCTTGGATTCCCCTAGGTCTCTAGTTTTAAAAAATGCACAGGTTTGGTAGGTTTCCCTAGGTGCCGGCTGAGCTAGAGGCCAAAATCTACAGGTAGGCACTTTGCCAAAAACACCTCTGTTTTCTTTAAAAAAATGTGATGTGTCCACGTTGCGTTTTGGGGCATTTCCTGTCGCAGGTGCTAGGCCTACTCACACAAGTGAGGTATCACTTTTATCGGGAGACTTGGGGGAACGCTGGGTGGAAGGAAATTTGTGGCTCCTCTCTGATTCCAGAACTTTCTGTCACCAAAATGTGAGGAAAATGTGTTTTTTTAGCCAAATGTTGAGGTTTGCAAAGGATTCTGGGTAACAGAACCTGGTCAGAGCCCCACAAGTCACCCCATCTTGGATTCCCCTAGGTCTCTAGTTTTAAAAAATGCACAGGTTTGGTAGGTTTCCCTAGGTGCCGGCTGAGCTAGAGGCCAAAATCTACAGGTAGGCACTTTGCAAAAAACACCTCTGTTTTCTTTAAAAAAATGTGATGTGTCCACGTTGCGTTTTGGGGCATTTCCTGTTGCAGGCGCTAGGCCTACCCACAGAAGTGAGGTATCATTTTTATCGGGAGACTTGGGGGAACGTTGGGTGGAATGACATTTGTGGCTCCTCTCTGATTCCAGAACTTTCTGTCACCAAAATGTGAGGAAAATGTGTTTTTTTAGCCAAATGTTGAGGTTTGCACAGGATTCGGGGTAACAGAACCTGGTCAGAGCCCCACAAGTCACCCCATCTTGGATTCCCCTAGGTCTCTAGTTTTAAAAAATGCACAGCTTTGGTAGGTTTCCCTAGGTGCCCGCTGAGCTTGAGGCCAAAATCTACAGGTAGGCACTTTGCCAAAAACACCTCTGTTTTCTTTAAAAAAATGTGATGTGTCCACGTTGCGTTTTGGGGCATTTCCTGTCGCAGGTGCTAGGCCTACTCACACAAGTGAGGTATCACTTTTATCGGGAGACTTGGGGGAACGCTGGGTGGAAGGAAATTTGTGGCTCCTCTCTGATTCCAGAACTTTCTGTCACCAAAATGTGAGGAAAATGTGTTTTTTTAGCCAAATGTTGAGGTTTGCAAAGGATTCTGGGTAACAGAACCTGGTCAGAGCCCCACAAGTCACCCCATCTTGGATTCCCCTAGGTCTCTAGTTTTCAAAAATGCACAGGTTTGGTAGGTTTCCCTAGGTGCCGGCTGAGCTAGAGGCCAAAATCTACAGGTAGGCACTTTGCAAAAAACACCTCTGTTTTCTTTAAAAAAAATTGATGTGTCCACGTTGCGTTTTGGGGCATTTCCTGTTGCAGGCGCTAGGCCTACCCACAGAAGTGAGGTATCATTTTTATCGGGAGACTTGGGGGAACGTTGGGTGGAATGACATTTGTGGCTCCTCTCTGATTCCAGAACTTTCTGTCACCAAAATGTGAGGAAAATGTGTTTTTTTAGCCAAATGTTGAGGTTTGCAAAGGATTCTGGGTAACAGAACCTGGTCAGAGCCCCACAAGTCACCCCATCTTGGATTCCCCTAGGTCTCTAGTTTAAAAAAATGCACAGGTTTGGTAGGTTTCCCTAGGTGCCCGCTGAGCTTGAGGCCAAAATCTACAGGTAGGCACTTTGCCAAAAACACCTCTGTTTTCTTTAAAAAAATTTGATGTGTCCACGTTGCGTTTTGGGGCATTTCCTGTCGCAGGTGCTAGGCCTACTCACACAAGTGAGGTATCACTTTTATCGGGAGACTTGGGGGAACGCTGGGTGGAAGGAAATTTGTGGCTCCTCTCTGATTCCAGAACTTTCTGTCACCAAAATGTGAGGAAAATGTGTTTTTTTAGCCACATTTTGAGGTTTGCAAAGGATTCTGGGTAACAGAACCTGGTCAGAGCCCCACAAGTCACCCCATCTTGGATTCCCCTAGGTCTCTAGTTTTCAAAAATGCATAGGTTTGGTAGGTTTCCCTTGGTGCCGGCTGAGCTAGAGGCCAAAATCTACAGGTAGGCACTTTGCAAAAAACACCTCTGTTTTGTTTAAAAAAATGTGATGTGTCCACGTTGCGTTTTGGGGCATTTCCTGTTGCAGGCGCTAGGCCTACCCACAAAAGTGAGGTATAATTGTTATCGGGAGACTTGGGGGAACGTTGGGTGCAATGAAATTTGTGGCTCCTCTCTGATTCCAGAACTTTCTGTCACCAAAATGTGAGGAAAATGTGATTTTTTAGCCAAATGTTGAGGTTGGCAAAGGATTCTGGGTAACAGAACCTGGTCAGAGCCCCACAAGCCACCCCATCTTGGATTCCCCTAGGTCTCTAGTTTTAAAAAATGCACAGGTTTGGTAGGTTTCCCTAGGTGCCGGCTGAGCTAGAGGCCAAAATCTACAGGTAGGCACTTTGCAAAAAACACCTCTGTTTTCTTTAAAAAAATGTGATGTGTCCACGTTGCGTTTTGGGGCATTTCCTGTTGTGGGCGCTAGGCCTACCCACACAAGTGAGGTATAAATTTTATCAGGAGACTTAGGGGAAGGCTGGGTGGAAGGAAATTTGTGGCTCCTCTCTGATTCCAGAACTTGCTGTCACCAAAATGTGAGGAAAATGTGTTTTTTTAGCCAAATTTTGAGGTTTGCAAAGGATTCTGGGTAACAGATCCTGGTCAGAACCCCACAAGTCACCCCATCTTGGATTCCCCTAGGTCTCTAGTTTTCAAAAATGCACAGGTTTGGTAGGTTTCCCTAGGTGCCGGTTGAGCTAGAGGCCAAAATCTACAGGTAGGCACTTTGCAAAAAACACCTCTGTTTTCTTTAAAAAAATGTGATGTGTCCACGTTGCGTTTTGGGGCATTTCCTGTTGCAGGCGCTAGGCCACCCACACAAGTGAGGTATCATTTTTATCGGGAGACTTGGGGGAACGTTGGGTGGAATGACATTTGTGGCTCCTCTCTGATTCCAGAACTTTCTGTCACCAAAATGTGAGGAAAATGTGTTTTTTTAGCCAAATGTTGAGGTTTGCAAAGGATTCTGCGTAACAGAACCTGGTCAGAGCCCCACAAGTCACCCCATCTTGGATTCCCCTAGGTCTCTAGTTTTAAAAAATGCACAGGTTTGGTAGGTTTCCCTAGGTGCCGGCTGAGCTAGAGGCCAAAATCTACAGGTAGGCACTTTGCAAAAAACACCTCTGTTTTCTTTAAAAACAATTTGATGTGTCCACGTTGCGTTTTGGGGCATTTCCTGTTGTGGGCGCTAGGCCTACCCACACAAGTGAGGTATAATTTTTATCAGGAGACTTAGGGGAACGCTGGGTGGAAGGAAATTTGTGGCTCCTCTCTGATTCCAGAACTTTCTGTCACCAAAATGTGAGGAAAATGTGTTTTTTTAGCCTAATTTTGAGGTTTGCAAAGGATTCTGGGTAACAGATCCTGGTCAGAACCCCACAAGTCACCCCATCTTGGATTCCCCTAGGTCTCTAGTTTTCAAAAATGCACAGGTTTGGTAGGTTTCCCTAGGTGCCGGCTGAGCTAGAGGCCAACATCTACAGGTAGGCACTTTGCAAAAAACACCTCTGTTTTCTTTAAAAAAATGTGATCTGTCCACGTTGCGTTTTGGTGCATTTCCTGTTGCAGGCGCTAGGCCTACCCACACAAGTGAGGTATCATTTTTATCGGGAGACTTGGGGGAACGTTGGGTGGAATGACATTTGTGGCTCCTCTCTGATTCCAGAACTTTCTGTCACCAAAATGTGAGGAAAATGTGTTTTTTTAGCCAAATGTTGAGGTTTGCAAAGGATTCTGGGTAACAGAACCTGGTCAGAGCCCCACAAGTCACCCCATATTGGATTCCCCTAGGTCTCTAGTTTTCAAAAATGCACGGGTTTGGTAGGTTTCCCTAGGTGCCGGCTGAGCTAGAGGCCAAAATCTACAGGTAGGCACTTTGCAAAAAACACCTCTGTTTTCTTTTAAAAAATGTGATGTGTCCACGTTGCGTTTTGGGGCATTTCCTGTTGCAGGCGCTAGGCCTACCCACAGAAGTGAGGTATCATTTTTATCGGGAGACTTGGGGGAACGTTGGGTGGAATGAAATTTGTGGCTCCTCTCTGATTCCAGAACTTTCTGTCACCAAAATGTGAGGAAAATGTGTTTTTTTAGCCAAATGTTGAGGTTTGCAAAGGATTCGGGGTAACAGAACCTGTTCAGAGCCCCACAAGTCACCCCATCTTGGATTCCCCTAGGTCTCTAGTTTTAAAAAATGCACAGGTTTGGTAGGTTTCCCTAGGTGCCCGCTGAGCTTGAGGCCAAAATCTACAGGTAGGCACTTTGCCAAAAACACCTCTGTTTTCTTTAAAAAAATGTGATGTGTCCACGTTGCGTTTTGGGGCATTTCCTGTCGCAGGTGCTAGGCCTACTCACACAAGTGAGGTATCACTTTTATCGGGAGACTTGGGGGAACGCTGGGTGGAAGGAAATTTGTGGCTCCTCTCTGATTCCAGAACTTTCTGTCACCAAAATGTGAGGAAAATGTGTTTTTTTAGCCACATTTTGAGGTTTGCAAAGGATTCTGGGTAACAGAACCTGGTCAGAACCCCACAAGTCACCCCATCTTGGATTCCCCTAGGTCTCTAGTTTTCAAAAATGCATAGGTTTGGTAGGTTTACCTTGGTGCCGGCTGAGCTAGAGGCCAAAATCTACAGGTAGGCACTTTGCAAAAAACACCTCTGTTTTCTTTAAAAACAATTTGATGTGTCCACGTTGCGTTTTGGGGCATTTCCTGTCGTGGGCGCTAGGCCTACCCACGCAAGTGAGGTATAATTTTTATCAGGAGACTTAGGGGAACGCTGTGTGGAAGGAAATTTGTGGCTCCTCTCTGATTCCAGAACTTGCTGTCACCAAAATGTGAGGAAAATTTGTTTTTTTAGCCAAATTTTGAGGTTTGCAAGGATTCTGGGTAACAGAACCTGGTCAGAACCCCACAAGTCACCCCATCTTGGATTCCCCTAGGTCTCTAGTTTTCAAAAATGCACAGGTTTGGTAGGTTTCCCTAGGTGCCGGCTGAGCTAGAGGCCAAAATCTACAGGTAGGCACTTTGCAAAAAACACCTCTGTTTTGTTTAAAAAAATGTGATGTGTCCACGTTGCGTTTTGGGGCATTTCCTGTTGCAGGCGCTAGGCCTACCCACACAAGTGAGGTATCATTTTTATCGGGAGACTTGGGGGAACGTTGGGTGCAATGAAATTTGTGGCTCCTCTCTGATTCCAGAACTTTCTGTCACCAAAATGTGAGGAAAATGTGTTTTTTTAGCCAAATGTTGAGGTTTGCAAAGGATTCTGGGTAACAGAACCTGGTCAGAGCCCCACAAGTCACCCCATCTTGGATTCCCCTAGGTCTCTAGTTTTAACAAATGCACAGGTTTGGTAGGTTTCCCTAGGTGCCGGCTGAGCTAGAGGCCAAAATCTACAGGTAGGCACTTTGCAAAAAACACCTCTGTTTTCTTTAAAAAAATGTGATGTGTCCACGTTGCGTTTTGGGGCATTTCCTGTTGCAGGCGCTAGGCCTACCCACAGAAGTGAGGTATCATTTTTATCGGGAGACTTGGGGGAACGTTGGGTGGAATGACATTTGTGGCTCCTCTCTGATTCCAGAACTTTTTGTCACCAAAATGTGAGGAAAATGTGTTTTTTTAGCCAAATGTTGAGGTTTGCAAAGGATTCGGGGTAACAGAACCTGGTCAGAGCCCCACAAGTCACCCCATCTTGGATTCCCCTAGGTCTCTAGTTTTAAAAAATGCACAGGTTTGGTAGGTTTCCCTAGGTGCCCGCTGAGCTTGAGGCCAAAATCTACAGGTAGGCACTTTGCCAAAAACACCTCTGTTTTCTTTAAAAAAATGTGATGTGTCCACGTTGCGTTTTGGGGCATTTCCTGTCGCAGGTGCTAGGCCTACTCACACAAGTGAGGTATCACTTTTATCGGGAGACTTGGGGGAACGCTGGGTGGAAGGAAATTTGTGGCTCCTCTCTGATTCCAGAACTTTCTGTCACCAAAATGTGAGGAAAATGTGTTTTTTTAGCCACATTTTGAGGTTTGCAAAGGATTCTGGGTAACAGAACCTGGTCAGAGCCCCACAAGTCACCCCATCGTGGATTCCCCTAGGTCTCTAGTTTTCAAAAATGCATAGGTTTGGTAGGTTTCCCTTGGTGCCGGCTGAGCTAGAGGCCAAAATCTACAGGTAGGCACTTTGCAAAAAACACCTCTTTTTTCTTTAAAAACAATTTGATGTGGCCACGTTCTTTTTTGGGGCATTTCCTGTCGTGGGCGCTAGGCCTACCCACACAAGTGAGGTATAATTTTTATCAGGAGACTTAGGGGAACGCTGGGTGGAAGGAAATTTGTGGCTCCTCTCTGATTCCAGAACTTGCTGTCACCAAAATGTGAGGAAAATGTGTTTTTTTAGCCAAATTTTGAGGTTTGCAAGGATTCTGGGTAACAGAACCTGGTCAGAACCCCACAAGTCACCCCATCTTGGATTCCCCTAGGTCTCTAGTTTTCAAAAATGCACAGGTTTGGTAGGTTTCCCTAGGTGCCGGCTGAGCTAGAGGCCAAAATCTACAGGTAGGCACTTTGCAAAAAACACCTCTGTTTTGTTTAAAAAAATGTGATGTGTCCATGTTGCGTTTTGGGGCATTTCCTGTTGCAGGAGATAGGCCTACCCACACAAGTGAGGTATCATTTTTATCGGGAGACTTGGGGGAACGTTGGGTGCAATGAAATTTGTGGCTCCTCTCTGATTCCAGAACTTTCTGTCACCAAAATGTGAGGAAAATGTGTTTTTTTAGCCAAATGTTGAGGTTTGCAAAGGATTCTGGGTAACAGAACCTGGTCAGAGCCCCACAAGTCACCCCATCTTTGATTCCCCTAGGTCTCTAGTTTTAAAAAATGCACAGGTTTGGTAGGTTTCCCTAGGTGCCGGCTGAGCTAGAGGCCAAAATCTACAGGTAGGCACTTTGCAAAAAACACCTCTGTTTTCTTTAAAAAAATGTGATGTGTCCACGTTGCGTTTTGGGGCATTTCCTGTTGCAGGCGCTAGGCCTACCCACAGAAGTGAGGTATCATTTTTATCGGGAGACTTGGGGGAACGTTGGGTGGAATGACATTTGTGGCTCCTCTCTGATTCCAGAACTTTCTGTCACCAAAATGTGAGGAAAATGTGTTTTTTTAGCCAAATGTTGAGGTTTGCAAAGGATTCTGGGTAACAGAACCTGGTCAGAGCCCCACAAGTCACCCCATCTTGGATTCCCCTAGTTCTCTAGTTTTAAAAAATGCACAGGTTTGGTAGGTTTCCCTAGGTGCCGGCTGAGCTAGAGGCCAAAATCTACAGGTAGGCACTTTGCCAAAAACACCTCTGTTTTCTTTAAAAAAATGTGATGTGTCCACGTTGCGTTTTGGGGCATTTCCTGTCGCAGGTGCTAGGCCTACTCACACAAGTGAGGTATCACTTTTATCGGGAGACTTGGGGGAACGCTGGGTGGAAGGAAATTTGTGGCTCCTCTCTGATTCCAGAACTTTCTGTCACCAAAATGTGAGGAAAATGTGTTTTTTTAGCCAAATGTTGAGGTTTGCAAAGGATTCTGGGTAACAGAACCTGGTCAGAGCCCCACAAGTCACCCCATCTTGGATTCCCCTAGGTCTCTAGTTTTAAAAAATGCACAGGTTTGGTAGGTTTCCCTAGGTGCCGGCTGAGCTAGAGGCCAAAATCTACAGGTAGGCACTTTGCAAAAAACACCTCTGTTTTCTTTAAAAAAATGTGATGTGTCCACGTTGCGTTTTGGGGCATTTCCTGTTGCAGGCGCTAGGCCTACCCACAGAAGTGAGGTATCATTTTTATCGGGAGACTTGGGGGAACGTTGGGTGGAATGACATTTGTGGCTCCTCTCTGATTCCAGAACTTTCTGTCACCAAAATGTGAGGAAATTGTGTTTTTTTAGCCAAATGTTGAGGTTTGCACAGGATTCGGGGTAACAGAACCTGGTCAGAGCCCCACAAGTCACCCCATCTTGGATTCCCCTAGGTCTCTAGTTTTAAAAAATGCACAGCTTTGGTAGGTTTCCCTAGGTGCCCGCTGAGCTTGAGGCCAAAATCTACAGGTAGGCACTTTGCCAAAAACACCTCTGTTTTCTTTAAAAAAATGTGATGTGTCCACGTTGCGTTTTGGGGCATTTCCTGTCGCAGGTGCTAGGCCTACTCACACAAGTGAGGTATCACTTTTATCGGGAGACTTGGGGGAACGCTGGGTGGAAGGAAATTTGTGGCTCCTCTCTGATTCCAGAACTTTCTGTCACCAAAATGTGAGGAAAATGTGTTTTTTTAGCCAAATGTTGAGGTTTGCAAAGGATTCTGGGTAACAGAACCTGGTCAGAGCCCCACAAGTCACCCCATCTTGGATTCCCCTAGGTCTCTAGTTTTAAAAAATGCACAGGTTTGGTAGGTTTCCCTAGGTGCCGGCTGAGCTAGAGGCCAAAATCTACAGGTAGGCACTTTGCAAAAAACACCTCTGTTTTCTTTAAAAAAATGTGATGTGTCCACGTTGCGTTTTGGGGCATTTCCTGTTGCAGGCGCTAGGCCTACCCACAGAAGTGAGGTATCATTTTTATCGGGAGACTTGGGGGAACGTTGGGTGGAATGACATTTGTGGCTCCTCTCTGATTCCAGAACTTTCTGTCACCAAAATGTGAGGAAAATGTGTTTTTTTAGCCAAATGTTGAGGTTTGCAAAGGATTCGGGGTAACAGAACCTGGTCAGAGCCCCACAAGTCACCCCATCTTGGATTCCCCTAGGTCTCTAGTTTAAAAAAATGCACAGGTTTGGTAGGTTTCCCTAGGTGCCCGCTGAGCTTGAGGCCAAAATCTACAGGTAGGCACTTTGCCAAAAACACCTCTGTTTTCTTTAAAAAAATGTGATGTGTCCACGTTGCGTTTTGGGGCATTTCCTGTCGCAGGTGCTAGGCCTACTCACACAAGTGAGGTATCACTTTTATCGGGAGACTTGGGGGAACGCTGGGTGGAAGGAAATTTGTGGCTCCTCTCTGATTCCAGAACTTTCTGTCACCAAAATGTGAGGAAAATGTGTTTTTTTAGCCACATTTTGAGGTTTGCAAAGGATTCTGGGTAACAGAACCTGGTCAGAGCCCCACAAGTCACCCCATCGTGGATTCCCCTAGGTCTCTAGTTTTCAAAAATGCATAGGTTTGGTGGGTTTCCCTTGGTGCCGGCTGAGCTAGAGGCCAAAATCTACAGGTAGGCACTTTGCAAAAAACACCTCTGTTTTCTTTAAAAACAATTTGATGTGTCCACGTTCTTTTTTGGGGCATTTCCTGTCGTGGGCGCTAGGCCTACCCACACAAGTGAGGTATAATTTTTATCAGGAGACTTAGGGGAACGCTGGGTGGAAGGAAATTTGTGGCTCCTCTCTGATTCCAGAACTTGCTGTCACCAAAATGTGAGGAAAATGTGTTTTTTTAGCTAAATTTTGAGGTTTGCAAGGATTCTGGGTAACAGAACCTGGTCAGAACCCCACAAGTCACCCCATCTTGGATTCCCCTAGGTCTCTAGTTTTCAAAAATGCACAAGTTTGGTAGGTTTCCCTAGGTGCCGGCTGAGCTAGAGGCCAAAATCTACAGGTAGGCACTTTGCAAAAAACACCTCTGTTTTGTTTAAAAAAATGTGATGTGTCCATGTTGCGTTTTGGGGCATTTCCTGTTGCAGGCGCTAGGCCTACCCACACAAGTGAGGTATCATTTTTATCGGGAGACTTGGGGGAACGTTGGGTGCAATGAAATTTGTGGCTCCTCTCTGATTCCAGAACTTTCTGTCACCAAAATGTGAGGAAAATGTGTTTTTTTAGCCAAATGTTGAGGTTTGCAAAGGATTCTGGGTAACAGAACCTGGTCAGAGCCCCACAAGTCACCCCATCTTTGATTCCCCTAGGTCTCTAGTTTTAAAAAATGCACAGGTTTGGTAGGTTTCCCTAGGTGCCGGCTGAGCTAGAGGCCAAAATCTACAGGTAGGCACTTTGCAAAAAACACCTCTGTTTTCTTTAAAAAAATGTGATGTGTCCACGTTGCGTTTTGGGGCATTTCCTGTTGCAGGCGCTAGGCCTACCCACAGAAGTGAGGTATCATTTTTATCGGGAGACTTGGGGGAACGTTGGGTGGAATGACATTTGTGGCTCCTCTCTGATTCCAGAACTTTCTGTCACCAAAATGTGAGGAAAATGTGTTTTTTTAGCCAAATGTTGAGGTTTGCAAAGGATTCTGGGTAACAGAACCTGGTCAGAGCCCCACAAGTCACCCCATATTGGATTCCCCTAGGTCTCTAGTTTTCAAAAATGCACGGGTTTGGTAGGTTTCCCTAGGTGCCGGCTGAGCTAGAGGCCAAAATCTACAGGTAGGCACTTTGCAAAAAACACCTCTGTTTTCTTTTAAAAAATGTGATGTGTCCACGTTGCGTTTTGGGGCATTTCCTGTTGCAGGCGCTAGGCCTACCCACAGAAGTGAGGTATCATTTTTATCGGGAGACTTGGGGGAACGTTGGGTGGAATGAAATTTGTGGCTCCTCTCTGATTCCAGAACTTTCTGTCACCAAAATGTGAGGAAAATGTGTTTTTTTAGCCAAATGTTGAGGTTTGCAAAGGATTCGGGGTAACAGAACCTGTTCAGAGCCCCACAAGTCACCCCATCTTGGATTCCCCTAGGTCTCTAGTTTTAAAAAATGCACAGGTTTGGTAGGTTTCCCTAGGTGCCCGCTGAGCTTGAGGCCAAAATCTACAGGTAGGCACTTTGCCAAAAACACCTCTGTTTTCTTTAAAAAAATGTGATGTGTCCACGTTGCGTTTTGGGGCATTTCCTGTCGCAGGTGCTAGGCCTACTCACACAAGTGAGGTATCACTTTTATCGGGAGACTTGGGGGAACGCTGGGTGGAAGGAAATTTGTGGCTCCTCTCTGATTCCAGAACTTTCTGTCACCAAAATGTGAGGAAAATGTGTTTTTTTAGCCACATTTTGAGGTTTGCAAAGGATTCTGGGTAACAGAACCTGGTCAGAACCCCACAAGTCACCCCATCTTGGATTCCCCTAGGTCTCTAGTTTTCAAAAATGCATAGGTTTGGTAGGTTTACCTTGGTGCCGGCTGAGCTAGAGGCCAAAATCTACAGGTAGGCACTTTGCAAAAAACACCTCTGTTTTCTTTAAAAACAATTTGATGTGTCCACGTTGCGTTTTGGGGCATTTCCTGTCGTGGGCGCTAGGCCTACCCACGCAAGTGAGGTATAATTTTTATCAGGAGACTTAGGGGAACGCTGTGTGGAAGGAAATTTGTGGCTCCTCTCTGATTCCAGAACTTGCTGTCACCAAAATGTGAGGAAAATTTGTTTTTTTAGCCAAATTTTGAGGTTTGCAAGGATTCTGGGTAACAGAACCTGGTCAGAACCCCACAAGTCACCCCATCTTGGATTCCCCTAGGTCTCTAGTTTTCAAAAATGCACAGGTTTGGTAGGTTTCCCTAGGTGCCGGCTGAGCTAGAGGCCAAAATCTACAGGTAGGCACTTTGCAAAAAACACCTCTGTTTTGTTTAAAAAAATGTGATGTGTCCACGTTGCGTTTTGGGGCATTTCCTGTTGCAGGCGCTAGGCCTACCCACACAAGTGAGGTATCATTTTTATCGGGAGACTTGGGGGAACGTTGGGTGCAATGAAATTTGTGGCTCCTCTCTGATTCCAGAACTTTCTGTCACCAAAATGTGAGGAAAATGTGTTTTTTTAGCCAAATGTTGAGGTTTGCAAAGGATTCTGGGTAACAGAACCTGGTCAGAGCCCCACAAGTCACCCCATCTTGGATTCCCCTAGGTCTCTAGTTTTAACAAATGCACAGGTTTGGTAGGTTTCCCTAGGTGCCGGCTGAGCTAGAGGCCAAAATCTACAGGTAGGCACTTTGCAAAAAACACCTCTGTTTTCTTTAAAAAAATGTGATGTGTCCACGTTGCGTTTTGGGGCATTTCCTGTTGCAGGCGCTAGGCCTACCCACAGAAGTGAGGTATCATTTTTATCGGGAGACTTGGGGGAACGTTGGGTGGAATGACATTTGTGGCTCCTCTCTGATTCCAGAACTTTTTGTCACCAAAATGTGAGGAAAATGTGTTTTTTTAGCCAAATGTTGAGGTTTGCAAAGGATTCGGGGTAACAGAACCTGGTCAGAGCCCCACAAGTCACCCCATCTTGGATTCCCCTAGGTCTCTAGTTTTAAAAAATGCACAGGTTTGGTAGGTTTCCCTAGGTGCCCGCTGAGCTTGAGGCCAAAATCTACAGGTAGGCACTTTGCCAAAAACACCTCTGTTTTCTTTAAAAAAATGTGATGTGTCCACGTTGCGTTTTGGGGCATTTCCTGTCGCAGGTGCTAGGCCTACTCACACAAGTGAGGTATCACTTTTATCGGGAGACTTGGGGGAACGCTGGGTGGAAGGAAATTTGTGGCTCCTCTCTGATTCCAGAACTTTCTGTCACCAAAATGTGAGGAAAATGTGTTTTTTTAGCCACATTTTGAGGTTTGCAAAGGATTCTGGGTAACAGAACCTGGTCAGAGCCCCACAAGTCACCCCATCGTGGATTCCCCTAGGTCTCTAGTTTTCAAAAATGCATAGGTTTGGTAGGTTTCCCTTGGTGCCGGCTGAGCTAGAGGCCAAAATCTACAGGTAGGCACTTTGCAAAAAACACCTCTTTTTTCTTTAAAAACAATTTGATGTGGCCACGTTCTTTTTTGGGGCATTTCCTGTCGTGGGCGCTAGGCCTACCCACACAAGTGAGGTATAATTTTTATCAGGAGACTTAGGGGAACGCTGGGTGGAAGGAAATTTGTGGCTCCTCTCTGATTCCAGAACTTGCTGTCACCAAAATGTGAGGAAAATGTGTTTTTTTAGCCAAATTTTGAGGTTTGCAAGGATTCTGGGTAACAGAACCTGGTCAGAACCCCACAAGTCACCCCATCTTGGATTCCCCTAGGTCTCTAGTTTTCAAAAATGCACAGGTTTGGTAGGTTTCCCTAGGTGCCGGCTGAGCTAGAGGCCAAAATCTACAGGTAGGCACTTTGCAAAAAACACCTCTGTTTTGTTTAAAAAAATGTGATGTGTCCATGTTGCGTTTTGGGGCATTTCCTGTTGCAGGAGATAGGCCTACCCACACAAGTGAGGTATCATTTTTATCGGGAGACTTGGGGGAACGTTGGGTGCAATGAAATTTGTGGCTCCTCTCTGATTCCAGAACTTTCTGTCACCAAAATGTGAGGAAAATGTGTTTTTTTAGCCAAATGTTGAGGTTTGCAAAGGATTCTGGGTAACAGAACCTGGTCAGAGCCCCACAAGTCACCCCATCTTTGATTCCCCTAGGTCTCTAGTTTTAAAAAATGCACAGGTTTGGTAGGTTTCCCTAGGTGCCGGCTGAGCTAGAGGCCAAAATCTACAGGTAGGCACTTTGCAAAAAACACCTCTGTTTTCTTTAAAAAAATGTGATGTGTCCACGTTGCGTTTTGGGGCATTTCCTGTTGCAGGCGCTAGGCCTACCCACAGAAGTGAGGTATCATTTTTATCGGGAGACTTGGGGGAACGTTGGGTGGAATGACATTTGTGGCTCCTCTCTGATTCCAGAACTTTCTGTCACCAAAATGTGAGGAAAATGTGTTTTTTTAGCCAAATGTTGAGGTTTGCAAAGGATTCTGGGTAACAGAACCTGGTCAGAGCCCCACAAGTCACCCCATCTTGGATTCCCCTAGTTCTCTAGTTTTAAAAAATGCACAGGTTTGGTAGGTTTCCCTAGGTGCCGGCTGAGCTAGAGGCCAAAATCTACAGGTAGGCACTTTGCCAAAAACACCTCTGTTTTCTTTAAAAAAATGTGATGTGTCCACGTTGCGTTTTGGGGCATTTCCTGTCGCAGGTGCTAGGCCTACTCACACAAGTGAGGTATCACTTTTATCGGGAGACTTGGGGGAACGCTGGGTGGAAGGAAATTTGTGGCTCCTCTCTGATTCCAGAACTTTCTGTCACCAAAATGTGAGGAAAATGTGTTTTTTTAGCCAAATGTTGAGGTTTGCAAAGGATTCTGGGTAACAGAACCTGGTCAGAGCCCCACAAGTCACCCCATCTTGGATTCCCCTAGGTCTCTAGTTTTAAAAAATGCACAGGTTTGGTAGGTTTCCCTAGGTGCCGGCTGAGCTAGAGGCCAAAATCTACAGGTAGGCACTTTGCAAAAAACACCTCTGTTTTCTTTAAAAAAATGTGATGTGTCCACGTTGCGTTTTGGGGCATTTCCTGTTGCAGGCGCTAGGCCTACCCACAGAAGTGAGGTATCATTTTTATCGGGAGACTTGGGGGAACGTTGGGTGGAATGACATTTGTGGCTCCTCTCTGATTCCAGAACTTTCTGTCACCAAAATGTGAGGAAATTGTGTTTTTTTAGCCAAATGTTGAGGTTTGCACAGGATTCGGGGTAACAGAACCTGGTCAGAGCCCCACAAGTCACCCCATCTTGGATTCCCCTAGGTCTCTAGTTTTAAAAAATGCACAGCTTTGGTAGGTTTCCCTAGGTGCCCGCTGAGCTTGAGGCCAAAATCTACAGGTAGGCACTTTGCCAAAAACACCTCTGTTTTCTTTAAAAAAATGTGATGTGTCCACGTTGCGTTTTGGGGCATTTCCTGTCGCAGGTGCTAGGCCTACTCACACAAGTGAGGTATCACTTTTATCGGGAGACTTGGGGGAACGCTGGGTGGAAGGAAATTTGTGGCTCCTCTCTGATTCCAGAACTTTCTGTCACCAAAATGTGAGGAAAATGTGTTTTTTTAGCCAAATGTTGAGGTTTGCAAAGGATTCTGGGTAACAGAACCTGGTCAGAGCCCCACAAGTCACCCCATCTTGGATTCCCCTAGGTCTCTAGTTTTAAAAAATGCACAGGTTTGGTAGGTTTCCCTAGGTGCCGGCTGAGCTAGAGGCCAAAATCTACAGGTAGGCACTTTGCAAAAAACACCTCTGTTTTCTTTAAAAAAATGTGATGTGTCCACGTTGCGTTTTGGGGCATTTCCTGTTGCAGGCGCTAGGCCTACCCACAGAAGTGAGGTATCATTTTTATCGGGAGACTTGGGGGAACGTTGGGTGGAATGACATTTGTGGCTCCTCTCTGATTCCAGAACTTTCTGTCACCAAAATGTGAGGAAAATGTGTTTTTTTAGCCAAATGTTGAGGTTTGCAAAGGATTCGGGGTAACAGAACCTGGTCAGAGCCCCACAAGTCACCCCATCTTGGATTCCCCTAGGTCTCTAGTTTAAAAAAATGCACAGGTTTGGTAGGTTTCCCTAGATGCCCGCTGAGCTTGAGGCCAAAATCTACAGGTAGGCACTTTGCCAAAAACACCTCTGTTTTCTTTAAAAAAATGTGATGTGTCCACGTTGCGTTTTGGGGCATTTCCTGTCGCAGGTGCTAGGCCTACTCACACAAGTGAGGTATCACTTTTATCGGGAGACTTGGGGGAACGCTGGGTGGAAGGAAATTTGTGGCTCCTCTCTGATTCCAGAACTTTCTGTCACCAAAATGTGAGGAAAATGTGTTTTTTTAGCCACATTTTGAGGTTTGCAAAGGATTCTGGGTAACAGAACCTGGTCAGAGCCCCACAAGTCACCCCATCGTGGATTCCCCTAGGTCTCTAGTTTTCAAAAATGCATAGGTTTGGTAGGTTTCCCTTGGTGCCGGCTGAGCTAGAGGCCAAAATCTACAGGTAGGCACTTTGCAAAAAACACCTCTGTTTTCTTTAAAAACAATTTGATGTGTCCACGTTCTTTTTTGGGGCATTTCCTGTCGTGGGCGCTAGGCCTACCCACACAAGTGAGGTATAATTTTTATCAGGAGACTTAGGGGAACGCTGGGTGGAAGGAAATTTGTGGCTCCTCTCTGATTCCAGAACTTGCTGTCACCAAAATGTGAGGAAAATGTGTTTTTTTAGCTAAATTTTGAGGTTTGCAAGGATTCTGGGTAACAGAACCTGGTCAGAACCCCACAAGTCACCCCATCTTGGATTCCCCTAGGTCTCTAGTTTTCAAAAATGCACAAGTTTGGTAGGTTTCCCTAGGTGCCGGCTGAGCTAGAGGCCAAAATCTACAGGTAGGCACTTTGCAAAAAACACCTCTGTTTTGTTTAAAAAAATGTGATGTGTCCATGTTGCGTTTTGGGGCATTTCCTGTTGCAGGCGCTAGGCCTACCCACACAAGTGAGGTATCATTTTTATCGGGAGACTTGGGGGAACGTTGGGTGCAATGAAATTTGTGGCTCCTCTCTGATTCCAGAACTTTCTGTCACCAAAATGTGAGGAAAATGTGTTTTTTTAGCCAAATGTTGAGGTTTGCAAAGGATTCTGGGTAACAGAACCTGGTCAGAGCCCCACAAGTCACCCCATCTTTGATTCCCCTAGGTCTCTAGTTTTAAAAAATGCACAGGTTTGGTAGGTTTCCCTAGGTGCCGGCTGAGCTAGAGGCCAAAATCTACAGGTAGGCACTTTGCAAAAAACACCTCTGTTTTCTTTAAAAAAATGTGATGTGTCCACGTTGCGTTTTGGGGCATTTCCTGTTGCAGGCGCTAGGCCTACCCACAGAAGTGAGGTATCATTTTTATCGGGAGACTTGGGGGAACGTTGGGTGGAATGACATTTGTGGCTCCTCTCTGATTCCAGAACTTTCTGTCACCAAAATGTGAGGAAAATGTGTTTTTTTAGCCAAATGTTGAGGTTTGCAAAGGATTCGGGGTAACAGAACCTGGTCAGAGCCCCACAAGTCACCCCATCTTGGATTCCCCTAGGTCTCTAGTTTTAAAAAATGCACAGGTTTGGTAGGTTTCCCTAGGTGCCCGCTGAGCTTGAGGCCAAAATCTACAGGTAGGCACTTTGCCAAAAACACCTCTGTTTTCTTTAAAAAAATGTGATGTGTCCACGTTGCGTTTTGGGGCATTTCCTGTCGCAGGTGCTAGGCCTACTCACACAAGTGAGGTATCACTTTTATCGGGAGACTTGGGGGAACGCTGGGTGGAAGGAAATTTGTGGCTCCTCTCTGATTCCAGAACTTTCTGTCACCAAAATGTGAGGAAAATGTGTTTTTTTAGCCACATTTTGAGGTTTGCAAAGGATTCTGGGTAACAGAACCTGGTCAGAGCCCCACAAGTCACCCCATCGTGGATTCCCCTAGGTCTCTAGTTTTCAAAAATGCATAGGTTTGGTAGGTTTCCCTTGGTGCCGGCTGAGCTAGAGGCCAAAATCTACAGGTAGGCACTTTGCAAAAAACACCTCTGTTTTCTTTAAAAACAATTTGATGTGTCCACGTTCTTTTTTGGGGCATTTCCTGTCGTGGGCGCTAGGCCTACCCACACAAGTGAGGTATAATTTTTATCAGGAGACTTAGGGGAACGCTGGGTGGAAGGAAATTTGTGGCTCCTCTCTGATTCCAGAACTTGCTGTCACCAAAATGTGAGGAAAATGTGTTTTTTTAGCCAAATTTTGAGGTTTGCAAGGATTCTGGGTAACAGAACCTGGTCAGAACCCCACAAGTCACCCCATCTTGGATTCCCCTAGGTCTCTAGTTTTCAAAAATGCACAGGTTTGGTAGGTTTCCCTAGGTGCCGGCTGAGCTAGAGGCCAAAATCTACAGGTAGGCACTTTGCAAAAAACACCTCTGTTTTGTTTAAAAAAATGTGATGTGTCCACGTTGCGTTTTGGGGCATTTCCTGTTGCAGGCGCTAGGCCTACCCACACAAGTGAGGTATCATTTTTATCGGGAGACTTGGGGGAACGTTGGGTGCAATGAAATTTGTGGCTCCTCTCTGATTCCAGAACTTCCTGTCACCAAAATGTGAGGAAAATGTGTTTTTTTAGCCAAATGTTGAGGTTTGCAAAGGATTCTGGGTAACAGAACCTGGTCAGAGCCCCACAAGTCACCCCATCTTGGATTCCCCTAGGTCTCTAGTTTTAAAAAATGCACAGGTTTGGTAGGTTTCCCTAGGTGCCGGCTGAGCTAGAGGACAAAATCTACAGGTAGGCACTTTGCAAAAAACACCTCTGTTTTCTTTAAAAAAATGTGATGTGTCCACGTTGCGTTTTGGGGCATTTCCTGTTGCAGGCGCTAGGCCTACCCACAGAAGTGAGGTATCATTTTTATCGGGAGACTTGGGGGAACGTTGGGTGGAATGACATTTGTGGCTCCTCTCTGATTCCAGAACTTTCTGTCACCAAAATGTGTTTTTTTAGCCAAATGTTGAGGTTTGCAAAGGATTCGGGGTAACAGAACCTGGTCAGAGCCCCACAAGTCACCCCATCTTGGATTCCCCTAGGTCTTTAGTTTTAAAAAATGCACAGGTTTGGTAGGTTTCCCTCGGTGCCCGCTGAGCTTGAGGCCAAAATCTACAGGTAGGCACTTTGCCAAAAACACCTCTGTTTTCTTTAAAAAAATGTGATGTGTCCACGTTGCGTTTTGGCGCATTTCCTGTCGCAGGTGCTAGGCCTACTCACACAAGTGAGGTATCACTTTTATCGGGAGACTTGGGGGAACGCTGGGTGGAAGGAAATTTGTGGCTCCTCTCTGATTCCAGAACTTTCTGTCACCAAAATGTGAGGAAAATGTGTTTTTTTAGCCACATTTTGAGGTTTGCAAAGGATTCTGGGTAACAGAACCTGGTCAGAGCCCCACAAGTCACCCCATCGTGGATTCCCCTAGGTCTCTAGTTTTCAAAAATGCATAGGTTTGGTAGGTTTCCCTTGGTGCCGGCTGAGCTAGAGGCCAAAATCTACAGGTAGGCACTTTGCAAAAAACACCTCTGTTTTCTTTAAAAACAATTTGATGTGTCCACGTTCTTTTTTGGGGCATTTCCTGTCGTGGGCGCTAGGCCTACCCACACAAGTGAGGTATAATTTTTATCAGGAGACTTAGGGGAACGCTGGGTGGAAGGAAATTTGTGGCTCCTCTCTGATTCCAGAACTTGCTGTCACCAAAATGTGAGGAAAATGTGTTTTTTTAGCCAAATGTTGAGGTTTGCAAAGGATTCTGGGTAACAGAACCTGGTCAGAGCCCCACAAGTCACCCCATCTTGGATTCCCCTAGGTCTCTAGTTTAAAAAAATGCACAGGTTTGGTAGGTTTCCCTAGGTGCCCGCTGAGCTTGAGGCCAAAATCTACAGGTAGGCACTTTGCCAAAAACACCTCTGTTTTCTTTAAAAAAATGTGATGTGTCCACGTTGCGTTTTGGGGCATTTCCTGTCGCAGGTGCTAGGCCTACTCACACAAGTGAGGTATCACTTTTATCGGGAGACTTGGGGGAACGCTGGGTGGAAGGAAATTTGTGGCTCCTCTCTGATTCCAGAACTTTCTGTCACCAAAATGTGAGGAAAATGTGTTTTTTTAGCCACATTTTGAGGTTTGCAAAGGATTCTGGGTAACAGAACCTGGTCAGAACCCCACAAGTCACCCCATCTTGGATTCCCCTAGGTCTCTAGTTTTCAAAAATGCATAGGTTTGGTAGGTTTACCTTGGTGCCGGCTGAGCTAGAGGCCAAAATCTACAGGTAGGCACTTTGCAAAAAACACCTCTGTTTTCTTTAAAAACAATTTGATGTGTCCACGTTGCGTTTTGGGGCATTTCCTGTCGTGGGCGCTAGGCCTACCCACGCAAGTGAGGTATAATTTTTATCAGGAGACTTAGGGGAACGCTGTGTGGAAGGAAATTTGTGGCTCCTCTCTGATTCCAGAACTTGCTGTCACCAAAATGTGAGGAAAATTTGTTTTTTTAGCCAAATTTTGAGGTTTGCAAGGATTCTGGGTAACAGAACCTGGTCAGAACCCCACAAGTCACCCCATCTTGGATTCCCCTAGGTCTCTAGTTTTCAAAAATGCACAGGTTTGGTAGGTTTCCCTAGGTGCCGGCTGAGCTAGAGGCCAAAATCTACAGGTAGGCACTTTGCAAAAAACACCTCTGTTTTGTTTAAAAAAATGTGATGTGTCCACGTTGCGTTTTGGGGCATTTCCTGTTGCAGGCGCTAGGCCTACCCACACAAGTGAGGTATCATTTTTATCGGGAGACTTGGGGGAACGTTGGGTGCAATGAAATTTGTGGCTCCTCTCTGATTCCAGAACTTTCTGTCACCAAAATGTGAGGAAAATGTGTTTTTTTAGCCAAATGTTGAGGTTTGCAAAGGATTCTGGGTAACAGAACCTGGTCAGAGCCCCACAAGTCACCCCATCTTGGATTCCCCTAGGTCTCTAGTTTTAAAAAATGCACAGGTTTGGTAGGTTTCCCTAGGTGCCGGCTGAGCTAGAGGCCAAAATCTACAGGTAGGCACTTTGCAAAAAACACCTCTGTTTTCTTTAAAAAAATGTGATGTGTCCACGTTGCGTTTTGGGGCATTTCCTGTTGCAGGCGCTAGGCCTACCCACAGAAGTGAGGTATCATTTTTATCGGGAGACTTGGGGGAACGTTGGGTGGAATGACATTTGTGGCTCCTCTCTGATTCCAGAACTTTCTGTCACCAAAATGTGAGGAAAATGTGTTTTTTTAGCCAAATGTTGAGGTTTGCAAAGGATTCTGGGTAACAGAACCTGGTCAGAGCCCCACAAGTCACCCCATCTTGGATTCCCCTAGTTCTCTAGTTTTAAAAAATGCACAGGTTTGGTAGGTTTCCCTAGGTGCCGGCTGAGCTAGAGGCCAAAATCTACAGGTAGGCACTTTGCCAAAAACACCTCTGTTTTCTTTAAAAAAATGTGATGTGTCCACGTTGCGTTTTGGGGCATTTCCTGTCGCAGGTGCTAGGCCTACTCACACAAGTGAGGTATCACTTTTATCGGGAGACTTGGGGGAACGCTGGGTGGAAGGAAATTTGTGGCTCCTCTCTGATTCCAGAACTTTCTGTCACCAAAATGTGAGGAAAATGTGTTTTTTTAGCCAAATGTTGAGGTTTGCAAAGGATTCTGGGTAACAGAACCTGGTCAGAGCCCCACAAGTCACCCCATCTTGGATTCCCCTAGGTCTCTAGTTTTAAAAAATGCACAGGTTTGGTAGGTTTCCCTAGGTGCCGGCTGAGCTAGAGGCCAAAATCTACAGGTAGGCACTTTGCAAAAAACACCTCTGTTTTCTTTAAAAAAATGTGATGTGTCCACGTTGCGTTTTGGGGCATTTCCTGTTGCAGGCGCTAGGCCTACCCACAGAAGTGAGGTATCATTTTTATCGGGAGACTTGGGGGAACGTTGGGTGGAATGACATTTGTGGCTCCTCTCTGATTCCAGAACTTTCTGTCACCAAAATGTGAGGAAATTGTGTTTTTTTAGCCAAATGTTGAGGTTTGCACAGGATTCGGGGTAACAGAACCTGGTCAGAGCCCCACAAGTCACCCCATCTTGGATTCCCCTAGGTCTCTAGTTTTAAAAAATGCACAGCTTTGGTAGGTTTCCCTAGGTGCCCGCTGAGCTTGAGGCCAAAATCTACAGGTAGGCACTTTGCCAAAAACACCTCTGTTTTCTTTAAAAAAATGTGATGTGTCCACGTTGCGTTTTGGGGCATTTCCTGTCGCAGGTGCTAGGCCTACTCACACAAGTGAGGTATCACTTTTATCGGGAGACTTGGGGGAACGCTGGGTGGAAGGAAATTTGTGGCTCCTCTCTGATTCCAGAACTTTCTGTCACCAAAATGTGAGGAAAATGTGTTTTTTTAGCCAAATGTTGAGGTTTGCAAAGGATTCTGGGTAACAGAACCTGGTCAGAGCCCCACAAGTCACCCCATCTTGGATTCCCCTAGGTCTCTAGTTTTAAAAAATGCACAGGTTTGGTAGGTTTCCCTAGGTGCCGGCTGAGCTAGAGGCCAAAATCTACAGGTAGGCACTTTGCAAAAAACACCTCTGTTTTCTTTAAAAAAATGTGATGTGTCCACGTTGCGTTTTGGGGCATTTCCTGTTGCAGGCGCTAGGCCTACCCACAGAAGTGAGGTATCATTTTTATCGGGAGACTTGGGGGAACGTTGGGTGGAATGACATTTGTGGCTCCTCTCTGATTCCAGAACTTTCTGTCACCAAAATGTGAGGAAAATGTGTTTTTTTAGCCAAATGTTGAGGTTTGCAAAGGATTCGGGGTAACAGAACCTGGTCAGAGCCCCACAAGTCACCCCATCTTGGATTCCCCTAGGTCTCTAGTTTAAAAAAATGCACAGGTTTGGTAGGTTTCCCTAGGTGCCCGCTGAGCTTGAGGCCAAAATCTACAGGTAGGCACTTTGCCAAAAACACCTCTGTTTTCTTTAAAAAAATGTGATGTGTCCACGTTGCGTTTTGGGGCATTTCCTGTCGCAGGTGCTAGGCCTACTCACACAAGTGAGGTATCACTTTTATCGGGAGACTTGGGGGAACGCTGGGTGGAAGGAAATTTGTGGCTCCTCTCTGATTCCAGAACTTTCTGTCACCAAAATGTGAGGAAAATGTGTTTTTTTAGCCACATTTTGAGGTTTGCAAAGGATTCTGGGTAACAGAACCTGGTCAGAGCCCCACAAGTCACCCCATCGTGGATTCCCCTAGGTCTCTAGTTTTCAAAAATGCATAGGTTTGGTAGGTTTCCCTTGGTGCCGGCTGAGCTAGAGGCCAAAATCTACAGGTAGGCACTTTGCAAAAAACACCTCTGTTTTCTTTAAAAACAATTTGATGTGTCCACGTTCTTTTTTGGGGCATTTCCTGTCGTGGGCGCTAGGCCTACCCACACAAGTGAGGTATAATTTTTATCAGGAGACTTAGGGGAACGCTGGGTGGAAGGAAATTTGTGGCTCCTCTCTGATTCCAGAACTTGCTGTCACCAAAATGTGAGGAAAATGTGTTTTTTTAGCTAAATTTTGAGGTTTGCAAGGATTCTGGGTAACAGAACCTGGTCAGAACCCCACAAGTCACCCCATCTTGGATTCCCCTAGGTCTCTAGTTTTCAAAAATGCACAAGTTTGGTAGGTTTCCCTAGGTGCCGGCTGAGCTAGAGGCCAAAATCTACAGGTAGGCACTTTGCAAAAAACACCTCTGTTTTGTTTAAAAAAATGTGATGTGTCCATGTTGCGTTTTGGGGCATTTCCTGTTGCAGGCGCTAGGCCTACCCACACAAGTGAGGTATCATTTTTATCGGGAGACTTGGGGGAACGTTGGGTGCAATGAAATTTGTGGCTCCTCTCTGATTCCAGAACTTTCTGTCACCAAAATGTGAGGAAAATGTGTTTTTTTAGCCAAATGTTGAGGTTTGCAAAGGATTCTGGGTAACAGAACCTGGTCAGAGCCCCACAAGTCACCCCATCTTTGATTCCCCTAGGTCTCTAGTTTTAAAAAATGCACAGGTTTGGTAGGTTTCCCTAGGTGCCGGCTGAGCTAGAGGCCAAAATCTACAGGTAGGCACTTTGCAAAAAACACCTCTGTTTTCTTTAAAAAAATGTGATGTGTCCACGTTGCGTTTTGGGGCATTTCCTGTTGCAGGCGCTAGGCCTACCCACAGAAGTGAGGTATCATTTTTATCGGGAGACTTGGGGGAACGTTGGGTGGAATGACATTTGTGGCTCCTCTCTGATTCCAGAACTTTCTGTCACCAAAATGTGAGGAAAATGTGTTTTTTTAGCCAAATGTTGAGGTTTGCAAAGGATTCGGGGTAACAGAACCTGGTCAGAGCCCCACAAGTCACCCCATCTTGGATTCCCCTAGGTCTCTAGTTTTAAAAAATGCACAGGTTTGGTAGGTTTCCCTAGGTGCCCGCTGAGCTTGAGGCCAAAATCTACAGGTAGGCACTTTGCCAAAAACACCTCTGTTTTCTTTAAAAAAATGTGATGTGTCCACGTTGCGTTTTGGGGCATTTCCTGTCGCAGGTGCTAGGCCTACTCACACAAGTGAGGTATCACTTTTATCGGGAGACTTGGGGGAACGCTGGGTGGAAGGAAATTTGTGGCTCCTCTCTGATTCCAGAACTTTCTGTCACCAAAATGTGAGGAAAATGTGTTTTTTTAGCCACATTTTGAGGTTTGCAAAGGATTCTGGGTAACAGAACCTGGTCAGAGCCCCACAAGTCACCCCATCGTGGATTCCCCTAGGTCTCTAGTTTTCAAAAATGCATAGGTTTGGTAGGTTTCCCTTGGTGCCGGCTGAGCTAGAGGCCAAAATCTACAGGTAGGCACTTTGCAAAAAACACCTCTGTTTTCTTTAAAAACAATTTGATGTGTCCACGTTCTTTTTTGGGGCATTTCCTGTCGTGGGCGCTAGGCCTACCCACACAAGTGAGGTATAATTTTTATCAGGAGACTTAGGGGAACGCTGGGTGGAAGGAAATTTGTGGCTCCTCTCTGATTCCAGAACTTGCTGTCACCAAAATGTGAGGAAAATGTGTTTTTTTAGCCAAATTTTGAGGTTTGCAAGGATTCTGGGTAACAGAACCTGGTCAGAACCCCACAAGTCACCCCATCTTGGATTCCCCTAGGTCTCTAGTTTTCAAAAATGCACAGGTTTGGTAGGTTTCCCTAGGTGCCGGCTGAGCTAGAGGCCAAAATCTACAGGTAGGCACTTTGCAAAAAACACCTCTGTTTTGTTTAAAAAAATGTGATGTGTCCACGTTGCGTTTTGGGGCATTTCCTGTTGCAGGCGCTAGGCCTACCCACACAAGTGAGGTATCATTTTTATCGGGAGACTTGGGGGAACGTTGGGTGCAATGAAATTTGTGGCTCCTCTCTGATTCCAGAACTTCCTGTCACCAAAATGTGAGGAAAATGTGTTTTTTTAGCCAAATGTTGAGGTTTGCAAAGGATTCTGGGTAACAGAACCTGGTCAGAGCCCCACAAGTCACCCCATCTTGGATTCCCCTAGGTCTCTAGTTTTAAAAAATGCACAGGTTTGGTAGGTTTCCCTAGGTGCCGGCTGAGCTAGAGGCCAAAATCTACAGGTAGGCACTTTGCAAAAAACACCTCTGTTTTCTTTAAAAAAATGTGATGTGTCCACGTTGCGTTTTGGGGCATTTCCTGTTGCAGGCGCTAGGCCTACCCACAGAAGTGAGGTATCATTTTTATCGGGAGACTTGGGGGAACGTTGGGTGGAATGACATTTGTGGCTCCTCTCTGATTCCAGAACTTTCTGTCACCAAAATGTGTTTTTTTAGCCAAATGTTGAGGTTTGCAAAGGATTCGGGGTAACAGAACCTGGTCAGAGCCCCACAAGTCACCCCATCTTGGATTCCCCTAGGTCTTTAGTTTTAAAAAATGCACAGGTTTGGTAGGTTTCCCTCGGTGCCCGCTGAGCTTGAGGCCAAAATCTACAGGTAGGCACTTTGCCAAAAACACCTCTGTTTTCTTTAAAAAAATGTGATGTGTCCACGTTGCGTTTTGGCGCATTTCCTGTCGCAGGTGCTAGGCCTACTCACACAAGTGAGGTATCACTTTTATCGGGAGACTTGGGGGAACGCTGGGTGGAAGGAAATTTGTGGCTCCTCTCTGATTCCAGAACTTTCTGTCACCAAAATGTGAGGAAAATGTGTTTTTTTAGCCACATTTTGAGGTTTGCAAAGGATTCTGGGTAACAGAACCTGGTCAGAGCCCCACAAGTCACCCCATCGTGGATTCCCCTAGGTCTCTAGTTTTCAAAAATGCATAGGTTTGGTAGGTTTCCCTTGGTGCCGGCTGAGCTAGAGGCCAAAATCTACAGGTAGGCACTTTGCAAAAAACACCTCTGTTTTCTTTAAAAACAATTTGATGTGTCCACGTTCTTTTTTGGGGCATTTCCTGTCGTGGGCGCTAGGCCTACCCACACAAGTGAGGTATAATTTTTATCAGGAGACTTAGGGGAACGCTGGGTGGAAGGAAATTTGTGGCTCCTCTCTGATTCCAGAACTTGCTGTCACCAAAATGTGAGGAAAATGTGTTTTTTTAGCCAAATGTTGAGGTTTGCAAAGGATTCTGGGTAACAGAACCTGGTCAGAGCCCCACAAGTCACCCCATCTTGGATTCCCCTAGGTCTCTAGTTTAAAAAAATGCACAGGTTTGGTAGGTTTCCCTAGGTGCCCGCTGAGCTTGAGGCCAAAATCTACAGGTAGGCACTTTGCCAAAAACACCTCTGTTTTCTTTAAAAAAATGTGATGTGTCCACGTTGCGTTTTGGGGCATTTCCTGTCGCAGGTGCTAGGCCTACTCACACAAGTGAGGTATCACTTTTATCGGGAGACTTGGGGGAACGCTGGGTGGAAGGAAATTTGTGGCTCCTCTCTGATTCCAGAACTTTCTGTCACCAAAATGTGAGGAAAATGTGTTTTTTTAGCCACATTTTGAGGTTTGCAAAGGATTCTGGGTAACAGAACCTGGTCAGAACCCCACAAGTCACCCCATCTTGGATTCCCCTAGGTCTCTAGTTTTCAAAAATGCATAGGTTTGGTAGGTTTACCTTGGTGCCGGCTGAGCTAGAGGCCAAAATCTACAGGTAGGCACTTTGCAAAAAACACCTCTGTTTTCTTTAAAAACAATTTGATGTGTCCACGTTGCGTTTTGGGGCATTTCCTGTCGTGGGCGCTAGGCCTACCCACGCAAGTGAGGTATAATTTTTATCAGGAGACTTAGGGGAACGCTGTGTGGAAGGAAATTTGTGGCTCCTCTCTGATTCCAGAACTTGCTGTCACCAAAATGTGAGGAAAATTTGTTTTTTTAGCCAAATTTTGAGGTTTGCAAGGATTCTGGGTAACAGAACCTGGTCAGAACCCCACAAGTCACCCCATCTTGGATTCCCCTAGGTCTCTAGTTTTCAAAAATGCACAGGTTTGGTAGGTTTCCCTAGGTGCCGGCTGAGCTAGAGGCCAAAATCTACAGGTAGGCACTTTGCAAAAAACACCTCTGTTTTGTTTAAAAAAATGTGATGTGTCCACGTTGCGTTTTGGGGCATTTCCTGTTGCAGGCGCTAGGCCTACCCACACAAGTGAGGTATCATTTTTATCGGGAGACTTGGGGGAACGTTGGGTGCAATGAAATTTGTGGCTCCTCTCTGATTCCAGAACTTTCTGTCACCAAAATGTGAGGAAAATGTGTTTTTTTAGCCAAATGTTGAGGTTTGCAAAGGATTCTGGGTAACAGAACCTGGTCAGAGCCCCACAAGTCACCCCATCTTGGATTCCCCTAGGTCTCTAGTTTTAAAAAATGCACAGGTTTGGTAGGTTTCCCTAGGTGCCGGCTGAGCTAGAGGCCAAAATCTACAGGTAGGCACTTTGCAAAAAACACCTCTGTTTTCTTTAAAAAAATGTGATGTGTCCACGTTGCATTTTGGGGCATTTCCTGTTGCAGGCGCTAGGCCTACCCACAGAAGTGAGGTATCATTTTTATCGGGAGACTTGGGGGAACGTTGGGTGGAATGACGTTTGTGGCTCCTCTCTGATTCCAGAACTTTCTGTCACCAAAATGTGAGGAAAATGTGTTTTTTTAGCAAAATGTTGAGGTTTGCAAAGGATTCGGGGTAACAGAACCTGGTCAGAGCCCCACAAGTCACCCCATCTTGGATTCCCCTAGGTCTCTAGTTTTAAAAAATGCACAGGTTTGGTAGGTTTCCCTAGGTGCCCGCTGAGCTTGAGGCCAAAATCTACAGGTAGGCACTTTGCCAAAAACACCTCTGTTTTCTTTAAAAAAATGTGATGTGTCCACGTTGCGTTTTGGGGCATTTCCTGTCGCAGGTGCTAGGCCTACTCACACAAGTGAGGTATCACTTTTATCGGGAGACTTGGGGGAACGCTGGGTGGAAGGAAATTTGTGGCTCCTCTCTGATTCCAGAACTTTCTGTCACCAAAATGTGAGGAAAATGTGTTTTTTTAGCCACATTTTGAGGTTTGCAAAGGATTCTGGGTAACAGAACCTGGTCAGAGCCCCACAAGTCACCCCATCGTGGATTCCCCTAGGTCTCTAGTTTTCAAAAATGCATAGGTTTGGTAGGTTTCCCTTGGTGCCGGCTGAGCTAGAGGCCAAAATCTACAGGTAGGCACTTTGCAAAAAACACCTCTGTTTTCTTTAAAAACAATTTGATGTGTCCACGTTCTTTTTTGGGGCATTTCCTGTCGTGGGCGCTAGGCCTACCCACACAAGTGGGGTATAATTTTTATCAGGAGACTTAGGGGAACGCTGGGTGGAAGGAAATTTGTGGCTCCTCTCTGATTCCAGAACTTGCTGTCACCAAAATGTGAGGAAAATGTGTTTTTTTAGCCAAATTTTGAGGTTTGCAAGGATTCTGGGTAACAGAACCTGGTCAGAACCCCACAAGTCACCCCATCTTGGATTCCCCTAGGTCTCTAGTTTTCAAAAATGCACAGGTTTGGTAGGTTTCCCTAGGTGCCGGCTGAGCTAGAGGCCAAAATCTACAGGTAGGCACTTTGCAAAAAACACCTCTGTTTTGTTTAAAAAAAATGTGATGTGTCCATGTTGCGTTTTGGGGCATTTCCTGTTGCAGGCGCTAGGCCTACCCACACAAGTGAGGTATCATTTTTATCGGGAGACTTGGGGGAACGTTGGGTGCAATGAAATTTGTGGCTCCTCTCTGATTCCAGAACTTTCTGTCACCAAAATGTGAGGAAAATGTGTTTTTTTAGCCAAATGTTGAGGTTTGCAAAGGATTCTGGGTAACAGAACCTGGTCAGAGCCCCACAAGTCACCCCATCTTTGATTCCCCTAGGTCTCTAGTTTTAAAAAATGCACAGGTTTGGTAGGTTTCCCTAGGTGCCGGCTGAGCTAGAGGCCAAAATCTACAGGTAGGCACTTTGCAAAAAACACCTCTGTTTTCTTTAAAAAAATGTGATGTGTCCACGTTGCGTTTTGGGGCATTTCCTGTTGCAGGCGCTAGGCCTACCCACAGAAGTGAGGTATCATTTTTATCGGGAGACTTGGGGGAACGTTGGGTGGAATGACATTTGTGGCTCCTCTCTGATTCCAGAACTTTCTGTCACCAAAATGTGAGGAAAATGTGTTTTTTTAGCCAAATGTTGAGGTTTGCAAAGGATTCGGGGTAACAGAACCTGGTCAGAGCCCCACAAGTCACCCCATCTTGGATTCCCCTAGGTCTCTAGTTTTAAAAAATGCACAGGTTTGGTAGGTTTCCCTAGGTGCCCGCTGAGCTTGAGGCCAAAATCTACAGGTAGGCACTTTGCCAAAAACACCTCTGTTTTCTTTAAAAAAATGTGATGTGTCCACGTTGCGTTTTGGGGCATTTCCTGTCGCAGGTGCTAGGCCTACTCACACAAGTGAGGTATCACTTTTATCGGGAGACTTGGGGGAACGCTGGGTGGAAGGAAATTTGTGGCTCCTCTCTGATTCCAGAACTTTCTGTCACCAAAATGTGAGGAAAATGTGTTTTTTAAGCCAAATGTTGAGGTTTGCAAAGGATTCTGGGTAACAGAACCTGGTCAGAGCCCCACAAGTCACCCCATCTTGGATTCCCCTAGGTCTCTAGTTTTAAAAAATGCACAGGTTTGGTAGGTTTCCCTAGGTGCCGGCTGAGCTAGAGGCCAAAATCTACAGGTAGGCACTTTGCAAAAAACACCTCTGTTTTCTTTAAAAAAATGTGATGTGTCCACGTTGCGTTTTGGGGCATTTCCTGTTGCAGGCGCTAGGCCTACCCACAGAAGTGAGGTATCATTTTTATCGGGAGACTTGGGGGAACGTTGGGTGGAATGACATTTGTGGCTCCTCTCTGATTCCAGAACTTTCTGTCACCAAAATGTGAGGAAAATTTGTTTTTTTAGCCAAATGTTGAGGTTTGCAAAGGATTTGGGGTAACAGAACCTGGTCAGAGCCCCACAAGTCACCCCATCTTGGATTCCCCTAGGTCTCTAGTTTTAAAAAATGCACAGGTTTGGTAGGTTTCCCTAGGTGCCCGCTGAGCTTGAGGCCAAAATCTACAGGTAGGCACTTTGCCAAAAACACCTCTGTTTTCTTTAAAAAAATGTGATGTGTCCACGTTGCGTTTTGGGCATTTCCTGTCGCAGGTGCTAGGCCTACTCACACAAGTGAGGTATCACTTTTATCGGGAGACTTGGGGGAACGCTGGGTGGAAGGAAATTTGTGGCTCCTCTCTAATTCCAGAACTTTCTGTCACCAAAATGTGAGGAAAATGTGTTTTTTTAGCCACATTTTGAGGTTTGCAAAGGATTCTGGGTAACAGAACCTGGTCAGAGCCCCACAAGTCACCCCATCGTGGATTCCCCTAGGTCTCTAGTTTTCAAAAATGCATAGGTTTGGTAGGTTTCCCTTGGTGCCGGCTGAGCTAGAGGCCAAAATCTACAGGTAGGCACTTTGCAAAAAACACCTCTGTTTTCTTTAAAAACAATTTGATGTGTCCATGTTCTTTTTTGGGGCATTTCCTGTCGTGGGCGCTAGGCCTACCCACACAAGTGAGGTATAATTTTTATCAGGAGACTTAGGGGAACGCTGGGTGGAAGGAAATTTGTGGCTCCTCTCTGATTCCAGAACTTGCTGTCACCAAAATGTGAGGAAAATGTGTTTTTTTAGCCAAATTTTGAGGTTTGCAAGGATTCTGGGTAACAGAACCTGGTCAGAACCCCACAAGTCACCCCATCTTGGATTCCCCTAGGTCTCTAGTTTTCAAAAATGCACAGGTTTGGTAGGTTTCCCTAGGTGCCGGCTGAGCTAGAGGCCAAAATCTACAGGTAGGCACTTTGCAAAAAACACCTCTGTTTTGTTTAAAAAAATGTGATGTGTCCACGTTGCGTTTTGGGGCATTTCCTGTTGCAGGCGCTAGGCCTACCCACACAAGTGAGGTATCATTTTTATCTGGAGACTTGGGGGAACGTTGGGTGCAATGAAATTTGTGGCTACTCTCTGATTCCAGAACTTCCTGTCACCAAAATGTGTGGAAAATGTGTTTTTTTAGCCAAATGTTGAGGTTTGCAAAGGATTCTGGGTAACAGAACCTGGTCAGAGCCCCACAAGTCACCCCATCTTGGATTCCCCTAGGTCTCTAGTTTTAAAAAATGCACAGGTTTGGTAGGTTTCCCTAGGTGCCGGCTGAGCTAGAGGCCAAAATCTACAGGTAGGCACTTTGCAAAAAACACCTCTGTTTTCTTTAAAAAAATGTGATGTGTCCACGTTGCGTTTTGGGGCATTTCCTGTCGTGGGCGCTAGGCCTACCCACACAAGTGAGGTAGCATTTTTATCAGGAGACTTAAGGGAACGCTGGGTGGAAGGAAATTTGTGGCTCCTCTCTGATTCCAGAACTTGCTGTCACCAAAATGTGAGGAAAATGTGTTTTTTTAGCTAAATGTTGAGGTTTGCAAAGGATTCTGGGTAACAGAACCTGGTCAGAGCCCCACAAGTCACCCCATCTTGGATTCCCCTAGGTCTCTAGTTTTAAAAAATGCACAGGTTTGGTAGGTTTCCCTAGGTGCCCGCTGAGCTTGAGGCCAAAATCTACAGGTAGGCACTTTGCAAAAACACCTCTGTTTTCTTTAAAAAAATGTGATGTGTCCACGTTGCGTTTTGGGGCATTTCCTGTCGCAGGTGCTACGCCTACTCACACAAGTGAGGTATCACTTTTATCGGGAGACTTGGGGGAACGCTGGGTGGAAGGAAATTTGTGGCTCCTCTCTGATTCCAGAACTTTCTGTCACCAAAATGTGAGGAAAATGTGTTTTTTTAGCCAAATGTTGAGGTTTGCAAAGGATTCGCGGTAACAGAACCTGGTCAGAGCCCCACAAGTCACCCCATCTTGGATTCCCCTAGGTCTCTAGTTTTAAAAAATGCACAGGTTTGGTAGGTTTCCCTAGGTGCCCGCTGAGCTTGAGGCCAAAATCTACAGGTAGGCACTTTGCCAAAAACACCTCTGTTTTCTTTAAAAAAATGTGATGTGTCCACGTTGCGTTTTGGGGCATTTCCTGTCGCAGGTGCTAGGCCTACTCACACAAGTGAGGTATCACTTTTATCGGGAGACTTGGGGGAACGCTGGGTGGAAGGAAATTTGTGGCTCCTCTCTGATTCCAGAACTTTCTGTCACCAAAATGTGAGGAAAATTTGTTTTTTTAGCCACATTTTGAGGTTTGCAAAGGATTCTGGGTAACAGAACCTGGTCAGAGCCCCACAAGTCACCCCATCGTGGATTCCCCTAGGTCTCTAGTTTTCAAAAATGCATAGGTTTGGTAGGTTTCCCTTGGTGCCGGCTGAGCTAGAGGCCAAAATCTACAGGTAGGCACTTTGCAAAAAACACCTCTGTTTTCTTTAAAAAAATGTGATGTGTCCACGTTGCGTTTTGGGGCATTTCCTGTCGCAGGTGCTAGGCCTACTCACACAAGTGAGGTATCACTTTTATCGGGAGACTTGGGGGAACGCTGGGTGGAAGGAAATTTGTGGCTCCTCTCCGATTCCAGAACTTTCTGTCACCAAAATGTGAGGAAAATGTGTTTTTTTAGCCACATTTTGAGGTTTGCAAAGGATTCTGGGTAACAGAACCTGGTCAGAGCCCCACAAGTCACCCCATCTTGGATTCCCCTAGGTCTCTAGTTTTAAAAAATGCACAGGTTTGGTAGGTTTCCCTAGGTGCCGGCTGAGCTAGAGGCCAAAATCTACAGGTAGGCACTTTGCAAAAAACACCTCTGTTTTCTTTAAAAAAATGTGATGTGTCCACGTTGCGTTTTGGGGCATTTCCTGTCGTGGGCGCTAGGCCTACCCACACAAGTGAGGTAGCATTTTTATCAGGAGACTTAAGGGAACGCTGGGTGGAAGGAAATTTGTGGCTCCTCTCTGATTCCAGAACTTGCTGTCACCAAAATGTGAGGAAAATGTGTTTTTTTAGCCAAATGTTGAGGTTTGCAAAGGATTCTGGGTAACAGAACCTGGTCAGAGCCCCACAAGTCACCCCATCTTGGATTCCCCTAGGTCTCTAGTTTTAAAAAATGCACAGGTTTGGTAGGTTTCCCTAGGTGCCCGCTGAGCTTGAGGCCAAAATCTACAGGTAGGCACTTTGCAAAAACACCTCTGTTTTCTTTAAAAAAATGTGATGTGTCCACGTTGCGTTTTGGGGCATTTCCTGTCGCAGGTGCTACGCCTACTCACACAAGTGAGGTATCACTTTTATCGGGAGACTTGGGGGAACGCTGGGTGGAAGGAAATTTGTGGCTCCCCTCTGATTCCAGAACTTTCTGTCACCAAAATGTGAGGAAAATGTGTTTTTTTAGCCAAATGTTGAGGTTTGCAAAGGATTCGGGGTAACAGAACCTGGTCAGAGCCCCACAAGTCACCCCATCTTGGATTCCCCTAGGTCTCTAGTTTTAAAAAATGCACAGGTTTGGTAGGTTTCCCTAGGTGCCCGCTGAGCTTGAGGCCAAAATCTACAGGTAGGCACTTTGCCAAAAACACCTCTGTTTTCTTTAAAAAAATGTGATGTGTCCACGTTGCGTTTTGGGGCATTTCCTGTCGCAGGTGCTAGGCCTACTCACACAAGTGAGGTATCACTTTTATCGGGAGACTTGGGGGAACGCTGGGTGGAAGGAAATTTGTGGCTCCTCTCTGATTCCAGAACTTTCTGTCACCAAAATGTGAGGAAAATTTGTTTTTTTAGCCACATTTTGAGGTTTGCAAAGGATTCTGGGTAACAGAACCTGGTCAGAGCCCCACAAGTCACCCCATCGTGGATTCCCCTAGGTCTCTAGTTTTCAAAAATGCATAGGTTTGGTAGGTTTCCCTTGGTGCCGGCTGAGCTAGAGGCCAAAATCTACAGGTAGGCACTTTGCAAAAAACACCTCTGTTTTCTTTAAAAAAATGTGATGTGTCCACGTTGCGTTTTGGGGCATTTCCTGTCGCAGGTGCTAGGCCTACTCACACAAGTGAGGTATCACTTTTATCGGGAGACTTGGGGGAACGCTGGGTGGAAGGAAATTTGTGGCTCCTCTCCGATTCCAGAACTTTCTGTCACCAAAATGTGAGGAAAATGTGTTTTTTTAGCCACATTTTGAGGTTTGCAAAGGATTCTGGGTAACAGAACCTGGTCAGAGCCCCGCAAGTCACCCCATCTTGGAATCCCCTAGGTCTCTAGTTTTCAAAAATGCACAGGTTTGGTAGGTTTCCCTAGGTGCCGGCTGAGCTAGAGGCCAAAATCTACAGGTAGGCACTTTGCAAAAAACACCTCTGTTTTCTTTAAAAAAATGTGATGTGTCCACGTTGCGTTTTGGGGCATTTCCTGTTGCAGGCGCTAGGCCTACCCACACAAGTGAGGTATCATTTTTATCGGGAGACTTGGGGTAACGTTGGGTGGAATTACATTTGTGGCTCCTCTCTGATTCCAGAACTTTCTGTCACCAAAATGTGAGGAAAATGTGTTTTTTTAGCCAAATGTTGAGGTTTGCAAAGGATTCTGGGTAACAGAACCTGGTCAGAGCCCCACAAGTCACCCCATATTGGATTCCCCTAGGTCTCTAGTTTTAAAAAATGCACGGGTTTGGTAGGTTTCCCTAGGTGCCGGCTGAGCTAGAGGCCAAAATCTACAGGTAGGCACTTTGCAAAAAACACCTCTGTTTTCTTTAAAAAAATGTGATGTGTCCACGTTGCGTTTTGGGGCATTTCCTGTTGCAGGCGCTAGGCCTACCCACAGAAGTGAGGTATCATTTTTATCGGGAGACTTGGGGGAACGTTAGGGTGGAATGAAATTTGTGGCTCCTCTCTGATTCCAGAACTTTCTGTCACCAAAATGTGAGGAAAATGTGTTTTTTTAGCCAAATGTTGAGGTTTGCAAAGGATTCTGGGTAACAGAACCTGGTCAGAGCCCCACAAGTCACCCCATCGTGGATTCCCCTAGGTCTCTAGTTTTAAAAAATGCATAGGTTTGGTAGGTTTCCCTTGGTGCCGGCTGAGCTAGAGGCCAAAATCTACAGGTAGGCACTTTGCAAAAAACAACTCTGTTTTCTTTAAAAACAATTTGATGTGTCCACGTTCTTTTTTGGGGCATTTCCTGTCGTGGGCGCTAGGCCTACCCACACAAGTGAGGTATAATTTTTATCAGGAGACTTAGGGGAACGCTGGGTGGAATGAAATTTGTGGCTCCTCTCTGATTCCGGAACTTGCTGTCACCAAAATGTGAGGAAAATGTGTTTTTTTAGCCAAATGTTGAGGTTTGCAAAGGATTCTGGGTAACAGAACCTGGTCAGAGCCCCACAAGTCACCCCATCTTGGATTCTCCTAGGTCTCTAGTTTAAAAAAATGCACAGGTTTGGTAGGTTTCCCTAGGTGCCGGCTGAGCTAGAGGCCAAAATCTACAGGTAGGCACTTTGCAAAAAACAACTCTGTTTTCTTTAAAAAAATGTGATGTGTCCACGTTGTGTTTTGGGGCATTTCCTGTTGCAGGCGCTAGGCCTACCCACACAAGTGAGGTATCATTTTTATCGGGAGACTTGGGGGAACGTTGGGTGGAATGACATTTGTGGCTCCTCTCTGATTCCAGAACTTTCTGTCACCAAAATGTGAGGAAAATGTGTTTTTTTAGCCAAATGTTGAGGTTTGCAAAGGATTCTGGGTAACAGAACCTGGTCAGAGCCCCACAAGTCACCCCATATTGGATTCCTCTAGGTCTCTAGTTTTCAAAAATGCACGGGTTTCGTAGGTTTCCCTAGGTGCCGGCTGAGCTAGAGGCCAAAATCTACAGGTAGGCACTTTGCAAAAAACACCTCTGTTTTCTTTAAAAAAATGTGATGTGTCCACGTTGCGTTTTGGGGCATTTCCTGTTGCAGGCGCTAGGCCTACCCACACAAGTGAGGTATCATTTTTATTGGGAGACTTGGGGGAACGTTGGGTGGAATGAAATTTGTGGCTCCTCTCTGATTCCAGAACTTTCTGTCACCAAAATGTGAGGAAAATGTGTTTTTTTAGCCAAATGTTGAGGTTTGCAAAGGATTCTGGGTAACAGAACCTGGTCAGAGCCCCACAAGTCACCCCATCTTGGATTCCCCTAGGTCTCTAGTTTAAAAAAATGCACAGGTTTGGTAGGTTTCCCTAGGTGCCGGCTGAGCTAGAGGCCAAAATCTACAGGTAGGCACTTTGCCAAAAACACCTCTGTTTTCTTTAAAAAAATGTGATGTGTCCACGTTGCGTTTTGGGGCATTTCTTGTCGCAGGTGCTAGGCCTACTCACACAAGTGAGGTATCACTTTTATCGGGAGACTTGGGGGAACGCTGGGTGGAAGGAAATTTGTGGCTCCTCTCTGATTCCAGAACTTTCTTTCACCAAAATGTGAGGAAAATGTGTTTTTTTAGCCACATTTTGAGGTTTGCAAAGGATTCTGGGTAACAGAACCTGGTCAGAGCCCCACAAGTCACCCCATCTCGGATTCCCCTAGGTCTCTAGTTTTAAAAAATGCATAGGTTTGGTAGGTGTCCCTTGGTGCCGGCTGAGCTAGAGGCCAAAATCTACAGGTAGGCACTTTGCAAAAAACACCTCTGTTTTCTTTAAAAAAAATGTGATGTGTCCACGTTGCGTTTTGGGGCATTTCCTGTCGCAGGTGCTAGGCCTACTCACACAAGTGAGGTATCACTTTTATCGGGAGACTTGGGGGAACGCTGGGTGGAAGGAAATTTGTGGCTCCTCTCTGATTCCAGAACTTTCTGTCACCAAAATGTGAGGAAAATTTGTTTTTTTAGCCACATTTTGAGGTTTGCAAAGGATTCTGGGTAACAGAACCTGGTCAGAACCCCACAAGTCACCCCATCTTGGATTCCCCTAGGTCTCTAGTTTTCAAAAATGCATAGGTTTGGTAGGTTTCCCTTGGTGCCGGCTGAGCTAGAGGCCAAAATCTACAGGTAGGCACTTTGCAAAAAACACCTCTGTTTTGTTTAAAAAAATGTGATGTGTCCACGTTGCGTTTTGGGGCATTTCCTGTTGCAGGCGCTAGGCCTACCCACACAAGTGAGGTATCATTTTTATCGGGAGACTTGGGGGAACGTTGGGTGGAATGAAATTTGTGGCTCCTCTCTGATTCCAGAACTTTCTGTCACCAAAATGTGAGGAAAATGTGTTTTTTTAGCCAAATGTTGAGGTTTGCAAAGGATTCTGGGTAACAGAACCTGGTCAGAGCCCCACAAGTCACCCCATCTTGGATTCCCCTAGGTCTCTAGTTTTAAAAAATGCACAGGTTTGGTAGGTTTCCCTAGGTGCCCGCTGAGCTTGAGGCCAAAATCTACAGGTAGGCACTTTGCCAAAAACACCTCTGTTTTCTTTAAAAAAATGTGATGTGTCCACGTTGCGTTTTGGGGCATTTCCTGTCGCAGGTGCTAGGCCTACTCACACAAGTGAGGTATCACTTTTATCGGGAGACTTGGGGGAACGCTGGGTGGAAGGAAATTTGTGGCTCCTCTCTGATTCCAGAACTTTCTGTCACCAAAATGTGAGGAAAATGTGTTTTTTTAGCCACATTTTGAGGTTTGCAAAGGATTCTGGGTAACAGAACCTGGTCAGAGCCCCACAAGTCACCCCATCGTGGATTCCCCTAGGTCTCTAGTTTTCAAAAATGCATAGGTTTGGTAGTTTTCCCTTGGTGCCGGCTGAGCTAGAGGCCAAAATCTACAGGTAGGCACTTTGCAAAAAACACCTCTGTTTTCTTTAAAAACAATTTGATGTGTCCACGTTCTTTTTTGGGGCATTTCCTGTCGTGGGCGCTAGGCCTACCCACACAAGTGAGGTATAATTTTTATCAGGAGACTTAGGGGAACGCTGGGTGGAAGGAAATTTGTGGCTCCTCTCTGATTCCAGAACTTGCTGTCACCAAAATGTGAGGAAAATGTGTTTTTTTAGCCAAATGTTGAGGTTTGCAAAGGATTCTGGGTAACAGAACCTGGTCAGAGCCCCACACGTCACCCCATCTTGGATTCCCCTAGGTCTCTAGTTTTAAAAAATGCACAGGTTTGGTTGGTTTCCCTAGGTGCCGGCTGAGCTAGAGGCCAAAATCTATTGGTAGGCACTTTGCAAAAAACACCTCTGTTTTCTTTAAAAAAATGTGATGTGTCCACGTTGCGTTTTGGGGCATTTCCTGTTGCAGGCGCTAGGCCTACCCACACAAGTGAGGTATCATTTTTATCGGGAGACTTGGGGGAACGTTGGGTGGAATGACATTTGTGGCTCCTCTCTGATTCCAGAACTTTCTGTCACCAAAATGTGAGGAAAATGTGTTTTTTTAGCCAAATGTTGAGGTTTGCAAATGATTCTGGGTAACAGAACCTGGTCAGAGCCCCACAAGTCACCCCATATTGGATTCCTCTAGGTCTCTAGTTTTAAAAAATGCATGGGTTTCGTAGGTTTCCCTAGGTGCCGGCTGAGCTAGAGGCCAAAATCTACAGGTAGGCACTTTGCAAAAAACACCTCTGTTTTCTTTAAAAAAATGTGATGTGTCCACGTTGCGTTTTGGGGCATTTCCTGTTGCAGGCGCTAGGCCTACCCACACAAGTGAGGTATCATTTTTATCGGGAGACTTGGGGGAACGTTGGGTGGAATGAAATTTGTGGCTCCTCTCTGATTCCAGAACTTTCTGTCACCAAAATGAGAGGAAAATGTGTTTTTTTAGCCAAATGTTGAGGTTTGCAAAGGATTCTGGGTAACAGAACCTGCTCAGAGCCCCACAAGTCACCCCATCTTGGATTCCCCTAGGTCTCTAGTTTTAAAAAATGCACAGGTTTGGTAGGTTTCCCTAGGTGCCCGCTGAGCTTGAGGCCAAAATCTACAGGTAGGCACTTTGCCAAAAACACCTCTGTTTTCTTTAAAAAAATGTGAGGTGTCCACGTTGCGTTTTGGGGCATTTCTTGTCGCAGGTGCTAGGCCTACTCACACAAGTGAGGTATCACTTTTATCGGGAGACTTGGGGGAACACTGGGTGGAAGGAAATTTGTGGCTCCTCTCTGATTCCAGAACTTTCTTTCACCAAAATGTGAGGAAAATGTGTTTTTTTAGCCACATTTTGAGGTTTGCAAAGGATTCTGGGTAACAGAACCTGGTCAGAGCCCCACAAGTCACCCCATCTTGGATTCCCCTAGGTCTCTAGTTTTAATAAATGCATAGGTTTGGTAGGTGTCCCTTGGTGCCGGCTGAGCTAGAGGCCAAAATCTACAGGTAGGCACTTTGCAAAAAACACCTCTGTTTTCTTTAAAAAAAATGTGATGTGTCCACGTTGCGTTTTGGGGCATTTCCTGTCGCAGGTGCTAGGCCTACTCACACAAGTGAGGTATCACTTTTATCGGGAGACTTGGGGGAACGCTGGGTGGAAGGAAATTTGTGGCTCCTCTCTGATTCCAGAACTTTCTGTCACCAAAATGTGAGGAAAATTTGTTTTTTTAGCCACATTTTGAGGTTTGCAAAGGATTCTGGGTAACAGAACCTGGTCAGAGCCCCACAAGTCACCCCATCGTGGATTCCCCTAGGTCTCTAGTTTTCAAAAATGCATAGGTTTGGTAGGTTTCCCTTGGTGCCGGCTGAGCTAGAGGCCAAAATCTACAGGTAGGCACTTTGCAAAAAACACCTCTGTTTTCTTTAAAAACAATTTGATGTGTCCACGTTCTTTTTTGGGGCATTTCCTGTCGTGGGCACTAGGCCTACCCACACAAGTGAGGTATAATTTTTATCAGGAGACTTAGGGGAACGCTGGGTGGAAGGAAATTTGTGGCTCCTCTCTGATTCCAGAACTTGCTGTCACCAAAATGTGAGGAAAATGTGTTTTTTTAGCCAAATGTTGAGGTTTGCAAAGGATTCTGGGTAACAGAACCTGGTCAGAGCCCCACAAGTCACCCCATCTTGGATTCCCCTAGGTCTCTAGTTTTAAAAAATGCACAGGTTTGGTAGGTTTCCCTAGGTGCCGGCTGAGCTAGAGGCCAAAATCTATTGGTAGGCACTTTGCAAAAAACACCTCTGTTTTCTTTAAAAAAATGTGATGTGTCCACGTTGCGTTTTGGGGCATTTCCTGTTGCAGGCGCTAGGCCTACCCACACAAGTGAGGTATCATTTTTATCGGGAGACTTGGGGGAACGTTGGGTGGAATGACATTTGTGGCTCCTCTCTGATTCCAGAACTTTCTGTCACCAAAATGTGAGGAAAATGTGTTTTTTTAGCCAAATGTTGAGGTTTGCAAAGGATTCTGGGTAACAGAACCTGGTCAGAGCCCCACAAGTCACCCCATATTGGATTCCTCTAGGTCTCTAGTTTTAAAAAATGCACGGGTTTCGTAGGTTTCCCTAGGTGCCGGCTGAGCTAGAGGCCAAAATCTACAGGTAGGCACTTTGCAAAAAACACCTCTGTTTTCTTTTAAAAAATGTGATGTGTCCACGTTGCGTTTTGGGGCATTTCCTGTTGCAGGCGCTAGGCCTACCCACACAAGTGAGGTATCATTTTTATCGGGAGACTTGGGGGAACGTTGGGTGGAATGAAATTTGTGGCTCCTCTCTGATTCCAGAACTTTCTGTCACCAAAATGTGAGGAAAATGTGTTTTTTTAGCCAAATGTTGAGGTTTGCAAAGGATTCTGGGTAACAGAACCTGCTCAGAGCCCCACAAGTCACCCCATCTTGGATTCCCCTAGGTCTCTAGTTTTAAAAAATGCACAGGTTTGGTAGGTTTCCCTAGGTGCCCGCTGAGCTTGAGGCCAAAATCTACAGGTAGGCACTTTGCCAAAAACACCTCTGTTTTCTTTAAAAAAATGTGAGGTGTCCACGTTGCATTTTGGGGCATTTCTTGTCGCAGGTGCTAGGCCTACTCACACAAGTGAGGTATCACTTTTATCGGGAGACTTGGGGGAACGCTGGGTGGAAGGAAATTTGTGGCTCCTCTCTGATTCCAGAACTTTCTTTTACCAAAATGTGAGGAAAATGTGTTTTTTTAGCCACATTTTGAGGTTTGCAAAGGATTCTGGGTAACAGAACCTGGTCAGAGCCCCACAAGTCACCCCATCTTGGATTCCCCTAGGTCTCTAGTTTTAAAAAATGCATAGGTTTGGTAGGTGTCCCTTGGTGCCGGCTGAGCTAGAGGCCAAAATCTACAGGTAGGCACTTTGCAAAAAACACCTCTGTTTTCTTTAAAAAAAATGTGATGTGTCCACGTTGCGTTTTGGGGCATTTCCTGTCGCAGGTGCTAGGCCTACTCACACAAGTGAGGTATCACTTTTATCGGGAGACTTGGGGGAACGCTGGGTGGAAGGAAATTTGTGGCTCCTCTCTGATTCCAGAACTTTCTGTCACCAAAATGTGAGGAAAATTTGTTTTTTTAGCCACATTTTGAGGTTTGCAAAGGATTCTGGGTAACAGAACCTGGTCAGAGCCCCACAAGTCACCCCATCTTGGATTCCCCTAGGTCTCTAGTTTTAAAAAATGCATAGGTTTGGTAGGTTTCCCTTGGTGCCGGCTGAGCTAGAGGCCAAAATCTACAGGTAGGCACTTTGCAAAAAACACCTCTGTTTTGTTTAAAAAAATGTGATGTGTCCACGTTGCGTTTTGGGGCATTACCTGTTGCAGGCGCTAGGCCTACCCACACAAGTGAGGTATCATTTTTATCGGGAGACTTGGGGGAACGTTGGGTGGAATGAAATTTGTGGCTCCTCTCTGATTCCAGAACTTTCTGTCACCAAAATGTGAGGAAAATGTGTTTTTTTAGCCAAATGTTGAGGTTTGCAAAGGATTCTGGGTAACAGAACCTGGTCAGAGCCCCACAAGTCACCCCATCTTGGATTCCCCTAGGTCTCTAGTTTTAAAAAATGCACAGGTTTGGTAGGTTTCCCTAGGTGCCGGCTGAGCTAGAGGCCAAAATCTACAGGTAGGCACTTTGCAAAAAACACCTCTGTTTTCTTTAAAAAAATGTGATGTGTCCACGTTGCGTTTTGGGGCATTTCCTGTCGTGGGCGCTAGGCCTACCCACACAAGTGAGGTAGCATTTTTATCAGGAGACTTAAGGGAACGCTGGGTGGAAGGAAATTTGTGGCTCCTCTCTGATTCCAGAACTTGCTGTCACCAAAATGTGAGGAAAATGTGTTTTTTTAGCCAAATGTTGAGGTTTGCAAAGGATTCTGGGTAACAGAACCTGGTCAGAGCCCCACAAGTCACCCCATCTTGGATTCCCCTAGGTCTCTAGTTTTAAAAAATGCACATGTTTGGTAGGTTTCCCTAGGTGCCCGCTGAGCTTGAGGCCAAAATCTACAGGTAGGCACTTTGCAAAAACACCTCTGTTTTCTTTAAAAAAATGTGATGTGTCCACGTTGCGTTTTGGGGCATTTCCTGTCGCAGGTGCTACGCCTACTCACAAAAGTGAGGTATCACTTTTATCGGGAGACTTGGGGGAACGCTGGGTGGAAGGAAATTTGTGGCTCCTCTCTGATTCCAGAACTTTCTGTCACCAAAATGTAAGGAAAATGTGTTTTTTTAGCCAAATGTTGAGGTTTGCAAAGGATTCGGGGTAACAGAACCTGGTCAGAGCCCCACAAGTCACCCCATCTTGGATTCCCCTAGGTCTCTAGTTTTAAAAAATGCACAGGTTTGGTAGGTTTCCCTAGGTGCCCGCTGAGCTTGAGGCCAAAATCTACAGGTAGGCACTTTGCCAAAAACACCTCTGTTTTCTTTAAAAAAATGTGATGTGTCCACGTTGCGTTTTGGGGCATTTCCTGTCGCAGGTGCTAGGCCTACTCACACAAGTGAGGTATCACTTTTATCGGGAGACTTGGGGGAACGCTGGGTGGAAGGAAATTTGTGGCTCCTCTCTGATTCCAGAACTTTCTGTCACCAAAATGTGAGGAAAATTTGTTTTTTTAGCCACATTTTGAGGTTTGCAAAGGATTCTGGGTAACAGAACCTGGTCAGAGCCCCACAAGTCACCCCATCGTGGATTCCCCTAGGTCTCTAGTTTTCAAAAATGCATAGGTTTGGTAGGTTTCCCTTGGTGCCGGCTGAGCTAGAGGCCAAAATCTACAGGTAGGCACTTTGCAAAAAACACCTCTGTTTTCTTTAAAAAAATGTGATGTGTCCACGTTGCGTTTTGGGGCATTTCCTGTCGCAGGTGCTAGGCCTACTCACACAAGTGAGGTATCACTTTTATCGGGAGACTTGGGGGAACGGTGGGTGGAAGGAAATTTGTGGCTCCTCTCCGATTCCAGAACTTTCTGTCACCAAAATGTGAGGAAAATGTGTTTTTTTAGCCACATTTTGAGGTTTGCAAAGGATTCTGGGTAACAGAACCTGGTCAGAGCCCCACAAGTCACCCCATCTTGGATTCCCCTAGGTCTCTAGTTTTAAAAAATGCACAGGTTTGGTAGGTTTCCCTAGGTGCCGGCTGAGCTAGAGGCCAAAATCTACAGGTAGGCACTTTGCAAAAAACACCTCTGTTTTCTTTAAAAAAATGTGATGTGTCCACGTTGCGTTTTGGGGCATTTCCTGTCGTGGGCGCTAGGCCTACCCACACAAGTGAGGTAGCATTTTTATCAGGAGACTTAAGGGAACGCTGGGTGGAAGGAAATTTGTGGCTCCTCTCTGATTCCAGAACTTGCTGTCACCAAAATGTGAGGAAAATGTGTTTTTTTAGCCAAATGTTGAGGTTTGCAAAGGATTCTGGGTAACAGAACCTGGTCAGAGCCCCACAAGTCACCCCATCTTGGATTCCCCTAGGTCTCTAGTTTTAAAAAATGCACAGGTTTGGTAGGTTTCCCTAGGTGCCCGCTGAGCTTGAGGCCAAAATCTACAGGTAGGCACTTTGCAAAAACACCTCTGTTTTCTTTAAAAAAATGTGATGTGTCCACGTTGCGTTTTGGGGCATTTCCTGTCGCAGGTGCTACGCCTACTCACACAAGTGAGGTATCACTTTTATCGGGAGACTTGGGGGAACGCTGGGTGGAAGGAAATTTGTGGCTCCTCTCTGATTCCAGAACTTTCTGTCACCAAAATGTGAGGAAAATGTGTTTTTTTAGCCAAATGTTGAGGTTTGCAAAGGATTCGGGGTAACAGAACCTGGTCAGAGCCCCACAAGTCACCCCATCTTGGATTCCCCTAGGTCTCTAGTTTTAAAAAATGCACAGGTTTGGTAGGTTTCCCTAGGTGCCCGCTGAGCTTGAGGCCAAAATCTACAGGTAGGCACTTTGCCAAAAACACCTCTGTTTTCTTTAAAAAAATGTGATGTGTCCACGTTGCGTTTTGGGGCATTTCCTGTCGCAGGTGCTAGGCCTACTCACACAAGTGAGGTATCACTTTTATCGGGAGACTTGGGGGAACGCTGGGTGGAAGGAAATTTGTGGCTCCTCTCTGATTCCAGAACTTTCTGTCACCAAAATGTGAGGAAAATTTGTTTTTTTAGCCACATTTTGAGGTTTGCAAAGGATTCTGGGTAACAGAACCTGGTCAGAGCCCCACAAGTCACCCCATCGTGGATTCCCCTAGGTCTCTAGTTTTCAAAAATGCATAGGTTTGGTAGGTTTCCCTTGGTGCCGGCTGAGCTAGAGGCCAAAATCTACAGGTAGGCACTTTGCAAAAAACACCTCTGTTTTCTTTAAAAAAATGTGATGTGTCCACGTTGCGTTTTGGGGCATTTCCTGTCGCAGGTGCTAGGCCTACTCACACAAGTGAGGTATCACTTTTATCGGGAGACTTGGGGGAACGCTGGGTGGAAGGAAATTTGTGGCTCCTCTCCGATTCCAGAACTTTCTGTCACCAAAATGTGAGGAAAATGTGTTTTTTTAGCCACATTTTGAGGTTTGCAAAGGATTCTGGGTAACAGAACCTGGTCAGAGCCCCGCAAGTCACCCCATCTTGGAATCCCCTAGGTCTCTAGTTTTCAAAAATGCACAGGTTTGGTAGGTTTCCCTAGGTGCCGGCTGAGCTAGAGGCCAAAATCTACAGGTAGGCACTTTGCAAAAAACACCTCTGTTTTCTTTAAAAAAATGTGATGTGTCCACGTTGCGTTTTGGGGCATTTCCTGTTGCAGGCGCTAGGCCTACCCACACAAGTGAGGTATCATTTTTATCGGGAGACTTGGGGTAACGTTGGGTGGAATTACATTTGTGGCTCCTCTCTGATTCCAGAACTTTCTGTCACCAAAATGTGAGGAAAATGTGTTTTTTTAGCCAAATGTTGAGGTTTGCAAAGGATTCTGGGTAACAGAACCTGGTCAGAGCCCCACAAGTCACCCCATATTGGATTCCCCTAGGTCTCTAGTTTTAAAAAATGCACGGGTTTGGTAGGTTTCCCTAGGTGCCGGCTGAGCTAGAGGCCAAAATCTACAGGTAGGCACTTTGCAAAAAACACCTCTGTTTTCTTTAAAAAAATGTGATGTGTCCACGTTGCGTTTTGGGGCATTTCCTGTTGCAGGCGCTAGGCCTACCCACAGAAGTGAGGTATCATTTTTATCGGGAGACTTGGGGGAACGTTAGGGTGGAATGAAATTTGTGGCTCCTCTCTGATTCCAGAACTTTCTGTCACCAAAATGTGAGGAAAATGTGTTTTTTTAGCCAAATGTTGAGGTTTGCAAAGGATTCTGGGTAACAGAACCTGGTCAGAGCCCCACAAGTCACCCCATCGTGGATTCCCCTAGGTCTCTAGTTTTCAAAAATGCATAGGTTTGGTAGGTTTCCCTTGGTGCCGGCTGAGCTAGAGGCCAAAATCTACAGGTAGGCACTTTGCAAAAAACAACTCTGTTTTCTTTAAAAACAATTTGATGTGTCCACGTTCTTTTTTGGGGCATTTCCTGTCGTGGGCGCTAGGCCTACCCACACAAGTGAGGTATAATTTTTATCAGGAGACTTAGGGGAACGCTGGGTGGAATGAAATTTGTGGCTCCTCTCTGATTCCGGAACTTGCTGTCACCAAAATGTGAGGAAAATGTGTTTTTTTAGCCAAATGTTGAGGTTTGCAAAGGATTCTGGGTAACAGAACCTGGTCAGAGCCCCACAAGTCACCCCATCTTGGATTCCCCTAGGTCTCTAGTTTAAAAAAATGCACAGGTTTGGTAGGTTTCCCTAGGTGCCGGCTGAGCTAGAGGCCAAAATCTACAGGTAGGCACTTTGCAAAAAACAACTCTGTTTTCTTTAAAAAAATGTGATGTGTCCACGTTGTGTTTTGGGGCATTTCCTGTTGCAGGCGCTAGGCCTACCCACACAAGTGAGGTATCATTTTTATCGGGAGACTTGGGGGAACGTTGGGTGGAATGACATTTGTGGCTCCTCTCTGATTCCAGAACTTTCTGTCACCAAAATGTGAGGAAAATGTGTTTTTTTAGCCAAATGTTGAGGTTTGCAAAGGATTCTGGGTAACAGAACCTGGTCAGAGCCCCACAAGTCACCCCATATTGGATTCCTCTAGGTCTCTAGTTTTCAAAAATGCACGGGTTTCGTAGGTTTCCCTAGGTGCCGGCTGAGCTAGAGGCCAAAATCTACAGGTAGGCACTTTGCAAAAAACACCTCTGTTTTCTTTAAAAAAATGTGATGTGTCCACGTTGCGTTTTGGGGCATTTCCTGTTGCAGGCGCTAGGCCTACCCACACAAGTGAGGTATCATTTTTATTGGGAGACTTGGGGGAACGTTGGGTGGAATGAAATTTGTGGCTCCTCTCTGATTCCAGAACTTTCTGTCACCAAAATGTGAGGAAAATGTGTTTTTTTAGCCAAATGTTGAGGTTTGCAAAGGATTCTGGGTAACAGAACCTGGTCAGAGCCCCACAAGTCACCCCATCTTGGATTCCCCTAGGTCTCTAGTTTAAAAAAATGCACAGGTTTGGTAGGTTTCCCTAGGTGCCGGCTGAGCTAGAGGCCAAAATCTACAGGTAGGCACTTTGCCAAAAACACCTCTGTTTTCTTTAAAAAAATGTGATGTGTCCACGTTGCGTTTTGGGGCATTTCTTGTCGCAGGTGCTAGGCCTACTCACACAAGTGAGGTATCACTTTTATCGGGAGACTTGGGGGAACGCTGGGTGGAAGGAAATTTGTGGCTCCTCTCTGATTCCAGAACTTTCTTTCACCAAAATGTGAGGAAAATGTGTTTTTTTAGCCACATTTTGAGGTTTGCAAAGGATTCTGGGTAACAGAACCTGGTCAGAGCCCCACAAGTCACCCCATCTCGGATTCCCCTAGGTCTCTAGTTTTAAAAAATGCATAGGTTTGGTAGGTGTCCCTTGGTGCCGGCTGAGCTAGAGGCCAAAATCTACAGGTAGGCACTTTGCAAAAAACACCTCTGTTTTCTTTAAAAAAAATGTGATGTGTCCACGTTGCGTTTTGGGGCATTTCCTGTCGCAGGTGCTAGGCCTACTCACACAAGTGAGGTATCACTTTTATCGGGAGACTTGGGGGAACGCTGGGTGGAAGGAAATTTGTGGCTCCTCTCTGATTCCAGAACTTTCTGTCACCAAAATGTGAGGAAAATTTGTTTTTTTAGCCACATTTTGAGGTTTGCAAAGGATTCTGGGTAACAGAACCTGGTCAGAACCCCACAAGTCACCCCATCTTGGATTCCCCTAGGTCTCTAGTTTTCAAAAATGCATAGGTTTGGTAGGTTTCCCTTGGTGCCGGCTGAGCTAGAGGCCAAAATCTACAGGTAGGCACTTTGCAAAAAACACCTCTGTTTTGTTTAAAAAAATGTGATGTGTCCACGTTGCGTTTTGGGGCATTTCCTGTTGCAGGCGCTAGGCCTACCCACACAAGTGAGGTATCATTTTTATCGGGAGACTTGGGGGAACGTTGGGTGGAATGAAATTTGTGGCTCCTCTCTGATTCCAGAACTTTCTGTCACCAAAATGTGAGGAAAATGTGTTTTTTTAGCCAAATGTTGAGGTTTGCAAAGGATTCTGGGTAACAGAACCTGGTCAGAGCCCCACAAGTCACCCCATCTTGGATTCCCCTAGGTCTCTAGTTTTAAAAAATGCACAGGTTTGGTAGGTTTCCCTAGGTGCCCGCTGAGCTTGAGGCCAAAATCTACAGGTAGGCACTTTGCCAAAAACACCTCTGTTTTCTTTAAAAAAATGTGATGTGTCCACGTTGCGTTTTGGGGCATTTCCTGTCGCAGGTGCTAGGCCTACTCACACAAGTGAGGTATCACTTTTATCGGGAGACTTGGGGGAACGCTGGGTGGAAGGAAATTTGTGGCTCCTCTCTGATTCCAGAACTTTCTGTCACCAAAATGTGAGGAAAATGTGTTTTTTTAGCCACATTTTGAGGTTTGCAAAGGATTCTGGGTAACAGAACCTGGTCAGAGCCCCACAAGTCACCCCATCGTGGATTCCCCTAGGTCTCTAGTTTTAAAAAATGCATAGGTTTGGTAGTTTTCCCTTGGTGCCGGCTGAGCTAGAGGCCAAAATCTACAGGTAGGCACTTTGCAAAAAACACCTCTGTTTTCTTTAAAAAAATGTGATGTGTCCACGTTGCGTTTTGGGGCATTTCCTGTTGCAGGCGCTAGGCCTACCCACACAAGTGAGGTATCATTTTTATCGGGAGACTTGGGGGAACGTTGGGTGGAATGACATTTGTGGCTCCTCTCTGATTCCAGAACTTTCTGTCACCAAAATGTGAGGAAAATGTGTTTTTTTAGCCAAATGTTGAGGTTTGCAAATGATTCTGGGTAACAGAACCTGGTCAGAGCCCCACAAGTCACCCCATATTGGATTCCTCTAGGTCTCTAGTTTTAAAAAATGCATGGGTTTCGTAGGTTTCCCTAGGTGCCGGCTGAGCTAGAGGCCAAAATCTACAGGTAGGCACTTTGCAAAAAACACCTCTGTTTTCTTTAAAAAAATGTGATGTGTCCACGTTGCGTTTTGGGGCATTTCCTGTTGCAGGCGCTAGGCCTACCCACACAAGTGAGGTATCATTTTTATCGGGAGACTTGGGGGAACGTTGGGTGGAATGAAATTTGTGGCTCCTCTCTGATTCCAGAACTTTCTGTCACCAAAATGAGAGGAAAATGTGTTTTTTTAGCCAAATGTTGAGGTTTGCAAAGGATTCTGGGTAACAGAACCTGCTCAGAGCCCCACAAGTCACCCCATCTTGGATTCCCCTAGGTCTCTAGTTTTAAAAAATGCACAGGTTTGGTAGGTTTCCCTAGGTGCCCGCTGAGCTTGAGGCCAAAATCTACAGGTAGGCACTTTGCCAAAAACACCTCTGTTTTCTTTAAAAAAATGTGAGGTGTCCACGTTGCGTTTTGGGGCATTTCTTGTCGCAGGTGCTAGGCCTACTCACACAAGTGAGGTATCACTTTTATCGGGAGACTTGGGGGAACACTGGGTGGAAGGAAATTTGTGGCTCCTCTCTGATTCCAGAACTTTCTTTCACCAAAATGTGAGGAAAATGTGTTTTTTTAGCCACATTTTGAGGTTTGCAAAGGATTCTGGGTAACAGAACCTGGTCAGAGCCCCACAAGTCACCCCATCTTGGATTCCCCTAGGTCTCTAGTTTTAAAAAATGCATAGGTTTGGTAGGTGTCCCTTGGTGCCGGCTGAGCTAGAGGCCAAAATCTACAGGTAGGCACTTTGCAAAAAACACCTCTGTTTTCTTTAAAAAAAATGTGATGTGTCCACGTTGCGTTTTGGGGCATTTCCTGTCGCAGGTGCTAGGCCTACTCACACAAGTGAGGTATCACTTTTATCGGGAGACTTGGGGGAACGCTGGGTGGAAGGAAATTTGTGGCTCCTCTCTGATTCCAGAACTTTCTGTCACCAAAATGTGAGGAAAATTTGTTTTTTTAGCCACATTTTGAGGTTTGCAAAGGATTCTGGGTAACAGAACCTGGTCAGAGCCCCACAAGTCACCCCATCGTGGATTCCCCTAGGTCTCTAGTTTTCAAAAATGCATAGGTTTGGTAGGTTTCCCTTGGTGCCGGCTGAGCTAGAGGCCAAAATCTACAGGTAGGCACTTTGCAAAAAACACCTCTGTTTTCTTTAAAAACAATTTGATGTGTCCACGTTCTTTTTTGGGGCATTTCCTGTCGTGGGCACTAGGCCTACCCACACAAGTGAGGTATAATTTTTATCAGGAGACTTAGGGGAACGCTGGGTGGAAGGAAATTTGTGGCTCCTCTCTGATTCCAGAACTTGCTGTCACCAAAATGTGAGGAAAATGTGTTTTTTTAGCCAAATGTTGAGGTTTGCAAAGGATTCTGGGTAACAGAACCTGGTCAGAGCCCCACAAGTCACCCCATCTTGGATTCCCCTAGGTCTCTAGTTTTAAAAAATGCACAGGTTTGGTAGGTTTCCCTAGGTGCCGGCTGAGCTAGAGGCCAAAATCTATTGGTAGGCACTTTGCAAAAAACACCTCTGTTTTCTTTAAAAAAATGTGATGTGTCCACGTTGCGTTTTGGGGCATTTCCTGTTGCAGGCGCTAGGCCTACCCACACAAGTGAGGTATCATTTTTATCGGGAGACTTGGGGGAACGTTGGGTGGAATTACATTTGTGGCTCCTCTCTGATTCCAGAACTTTCTGTCACCAAAATGTGAGGAAAATGTGTTTTTTTAGCCAAATGTTGAGGTTTGCAAAGGATTCTGGGTAACAGAACCTGGTCAGAGCCCCACAAGTCACCCCATATTGGATTCCCCTAGGTCTCTAGTTTTAAAAAATGCACGGGTTTGGTAGGTTTCCCTAGGTGCCGGCTGAGCTAGAGGCCAAAATCTACAGGTAGGCACTTTGCAAAAAACACCTCTGTTTTCTTTAAAAAAATGTGATGTGTCCACGTTGCGTTTTGGGGCATTTCCTGTTGCAGGCGCTAGGCCTACCCACAGAAGTGAGGTATCATTTTTATCGGGAGACTTGGGGGAACGTTAGGGTGGAATGAAATTTGTGGCTCCTCTCTGATTCCAGAACTTTCTGTCACCAAAATGTGAGGAAAATGTGTTTTTTTAGCCAAATGTTGTGGTTTGCAAAGGATTCTGGGTAACAGAACCTGGTCAGAGCCCCACAAGTCACCCCATCGTGGATTCCCCTAGGTCTCTAGTTTTCAAAAATGCATAGGTTTGGTAGGTTTCCCTTGGTGCCGGCTGAGCTAGAGGCCAAAATCTACAGGTAGGCACTTTGCAAAAAACAACTCTGTTTTCTTTAAAAACAATTTGATGTGTCCACGTTCTTTTTTGGGGCATTTCCTGTCGTGGGCGCTAGGCCTACCCACACAAGTGAGGTATAATTTTTATCAGGAGACTTAGGGGAACGCTGGGTGGAATGAAATTTGTGGCTCCTCTCTGATTCCGGAACTTGCTGTCACCAAAATGTGAGGAAAATGTGTTTTTTTAGCCAAATGTTGAGGTTTGCAAAGGATTCTGGGTAACAGAACCTGGTCAGAGCCCCACAAGTCACCCCATCTTGGATTCCCCTAGGTCTCTAGTTTAAAAAAATGCACAGGTTTGGTAGGTTTCCCTAGGTGCCGGCTGAGCTAGAGGCCAAAATCTACAGGTAGGCACTTTGCAAAAAACAACTCTGTTTTCTTTAAAAAAATGTGATGTGTCCACGTTGTGTTTTGGGGCATTTCCTGTTGCAGGCGCTAGGCCTACCCACACAAGTGAGGTATCATTTTTATCGGGAGACTTGGGGGAACGTTGGGTGGAATGACATTTGTGGCTCCTCTCTGATTCCAGAACTTTCTGTCACCAAAATGTGAGGAAAATGTGTTTTTTTAGCCAAATGTTGAGGTTTGCAAAGGATTCTGGGTAACAGAACCTGGTCAGAGCCCCACAAGTCACCCCATATTGGATTCCTCTAGGTCTCTAGTTTTCAAAAATGCACGGGTTTCGTAGGTTTCCCTAGGTGCCGGCTGAGCTAGAGGCCAAAATCTACAGGTAGGCACTTTGCAAAAAACACCTCTGTTTTCTTTAAAAAAATGTGATGTGTCCACGTTGCGTTTTGGGGCATTTCCTGTTGCAGGCGCTAGGCCTACCCACACAAGTGAGGTATCATTTTTATTGGGAGACTTGGGGGAACGTTGGGTGGAATGAAATTTGTGGCTCCTCTCTGATTCCAGAACTTTCTGTCACCAAAATGTGAGGAAAATGTGTTTTTTTAGCCAAATGTTGAGGTTTGCAAAGGATTCTGGGTAACAGAACCTGGTCAGAGCCCCACAAGTCACCCCATCTTGGATTCCCCTAGGTCTCTAGTTTAAAAAAATGCACAGGTTTGGTAGGTTTCCCTAGGTGCCGGCTGAGCTACAGGCCAAAATCTACAGGTAGGCACTTTGCCAAAAACACCTCTGTTTTCTTTAAAAAAATGTGATGTGTCCACGTTGCGTTTTGGGGCATTTCTTGTCGCAGGTGCTAGGCCTACTCACACAAGTGAGGTATCACTTTTATCGGGAGACTTGGGGGAACGCTGGGTGGAAGGAAATTTGTGGCTCCTCTCTGATTCCAGAACTTTCTTTCACCAAAATGTGAGGAAAATGTGTTTTTTTAGCCACATTTTGAGGTTTGCAAAGGATTCTGGGTAACAGAACCTGGTCAGAGCCCCACAAGTCACCCCATCTCGGATTCCCCTAGGTCTCTAGTTTTAAAAAATGCATAGGTTTGGTAGGTGTCCCTTGGTGCCGGCTGAGCTAGAGGCCAAAATCTACAGGTAGGCACTTTGCAAAAAACACCTCTGTTTTCTTTAAAAAAAATGTGATGTGTCCACGTTGCGTTTTGGGGCATTTCCTGTCGCAGGTGCTAGGCCTACTCACACAAGTGAGGTATCACTTTTATCGGGAGACTTGGGGGAACGCTGGGTGGAAGGAAATTTGTGGCTCCTCTCTGATTCCAGAACTTTCTGTCACCAAAATGTGAGGAAAATTTGTTTTTTTAGCCACATTTTGAGGTTTGCAAAGGATTCTGGGTAACAGAACCTGGTCAGAACCCCACAAGTCACCCCATCTTGGATTCCCCTAGGTCTCTAGTTTTCAAAAATGCATAGGTTTGGTAGGTTTCCCTTGGTGCCGGCTGAGCTAGAGGCCAAAATCTACAGGTAGGCACTTTGCAAAAAACACCTCTGTTTTGTTTAAAAAAATGTGATGTGTCCACGTTGCGTTTTGGGGCATTTCCTGTTGCAGGCGCTAGGCCTACCCACACAAGTGAGGTATCATTTTTATCGGGAGACTTGGGGGAACGTTGGGTGGAATGAAATTTGTGGCTCCTCTCTGATTCCAGAACTTTCTGTCACCAAAATGTGAGGAAAATGTGTTTTTTTAGCCAAATGTTGAGGTTTGCAAAGGATTCTGGGTAACAGAACCTGGTCAGAGCCCCACAAGTCACCCCATCTTGGATTCCCCTAGGTCTCTAGTTTTAAAAAATGCACAGGTTTGGTAGGTTTCCCTAGGTGCCCGCTGAGCTTGAGGCCAAAATCTACAGGTAGGCACTTTGCCAAAAACACCTCTGTTTTCTTTAAAAAAATGTGATGTGTCCACGTTGCGTTTTGGGGCATTTCCTGTCGCAGGTGCTAGGCCTACTCACACAAGTGAGGTATCACTTTTATCGGGAGACTTGGGGGAACGCTGGGTGGAAGGAAATTTGTGGCTCCTCTCTGATTCCAGAACTTTCTGTCACCAAAATGTGAGGAAAATGTGTTTTTTTAGCCACATTTTGAGGTTTGCAAAGGATTCTGGGTAACAGAACCTGGTCAGAGCCCCACAAGTCACCCCATCGTGGATTCCCCTAGGTCTCTAGTTTTAAAAAATGCATAGGTTTGGTAGTTTTCCCTTGGTGCCGGCTGAGCTAGAGGCCAAAATCTACAGGTAGGCACTTTGCAAAAAACACCTCTGTTTTCTTTAAAAACAATTTGATGTGTCCACGTTCTTTTTTGGGGCATTTCCTGTCGTGGGTGCTAGGCCTACCCACACAAGTGAGGTATAATTTTTATCAGGAGACTTAGGGGAACGCTGGGTGGAAGGAAATTTGTGGCTCCTCTCTGATTCCAGAACTTGCTGTCACCAAAATGTGAGGAAAATGTGTTTTTTTAGCCAAATGTTGAGGTTTGCAAAGGATTCTGGGTAACAGAACCTGGTCAGAGCCCCACACGTCACCCCATCTTGGATTCCCCTAGGTCTCTAGTTTTAAAAAATGCACAGGTTTGGTTGGTTTCCCTAGGTGCCGGCTGAGCTAGAGGCCAAAATCTATTGGTAGGCACTTTGCAAAAAACACCTCTGTTTTCTTTAAAAAAATGTGATGTGTCCACGTTGCGTTTTGGGGCATTTCCTGTTGCAGGCGCTAGGCCTACCCACACAAGTGAGGTATCATTTTTATCGGGAGACTTGGGGGAACGTTGGGTGGAATGACATTTGTGGCTCCTCTCTGATTCCAGAACTTTCTGTCACCAAAATGTGAGGAAAATGTGTTTTTTTAGCCAAATGTTGAGGTTTGCAAATGATTCTGGGTAACAGAACCTGGTCAGAGCCCCACAAGTCACCCCATATTGGATTCCTCTAGGTCTCTAGTTTTAAAAAATGCATGGGTTTCGTAGGTTTCCCTAGGTGCCGGCTGAGCTAGAGGCCAAAATCTACAGGTAGGCACTTTGCAAAAAACACCTCTGTTTTCTTTAAAAAAATGTGATGTGTCCACGTTGCGTTTTGGGGCATTTCCTGTTGCAGGCGCTAGGCCTACCCACACAAGTGAGGTATCATTTTTATCGGGAGACTTGGGGGAACGTTGGGTGGAATGAAATTTGTGGCTCCTCTCTGATTCCAGAACTTTCTGTCACCAAAATGAGAGGAAAATGTGTTTTTTTAGCCAAATGTTGAGGTTTGCAAAGGATTCTGGGTAACAGAACCTGCTCAGAGCCCCACAAGTCACCCCATCTTGGATTCCCCTAGGTCTCTAGTTTTAAAAAATGCACAGGTTTGGTAGGTTTCCCTAGGTGCCCGCTGAGCTTGAGGCCAAAATCTACAGGTAGGCACTTTGCCAAAAACACCTCTGTTTTCTTTAAAAAAATGTGAGGTGTCCACGTTGCGTTTTGGGGCATTTCTTGTCGCAGGTGCTAGGCCTACTCACACAAGTGAGGTATCACTTTTATCGGGAGACTTGGGGGAACACTGGGTGGAAGGAAATTTGTGGCTCCTCTCTGATTCCAGAACTTTCTTTCACCAAAATGTGAGGAAAATGTGTTTTTTTAGCCACATTTTGAGGTTTGCAAAGGATTCTGGGTAACAGAACCTGGTCAGAGCCCCACAAGTCACCCCATCTTGGATTCCCCTAGGTCTCTAGTTTTAAAAAATGCATAGGTTTGGTAGGTGTCCCTTGGTGCCGGCTGAGCTAGAGGCCAAAATCTACAGGTAGGCACTTTGCAAAAAACACCTCTGTTTTCTTTAAAAAAAATGTGATGTGTCCACGTTGCGTTTTGGGGCATTTCCTGTCGCAGGTGCTAGGCCTACTCACACAAGTGAGGTATCACTTTTATCGGGAGACTTGGGGGAACGCTGGGTGGAAGGAAATTTGTGGCTCCTCTCTGATTCCAGAACTTTCTGTCACCAAAATGTGAGGAAAATTTGTTTTTTTAGCCACATTTTGAGGTTTGCAAAGGATTCTGGATAACAGAACCTGGTCAGAGCCCCACAAGTCACCCCATCGTGGATTCCCCTAGGTCTCTAGTTTTCAAAAATGCATAGGTTTGGTAGGTTTCCCTTGGTGCCGGCTGAGCTAGAGGCCAAAATCTACAGGTAGGCACTTTGCAAAAAACACCTCTGTTTTCTTTAAAAACAATTTGATGTGTCCACGTTCTTTTTTGGGGCATTTCCTGTCGTGGGCACTAGGCCTACCCACACAAGTGAGGTATAATTTTTATCAGGAGACTTAGGGGAACGCTGGGTGGAAGGAAATTTGTGGCTCCTCTCTGATTCCAGAACTTGCTGTCACCAAAATGTGAGGAAAATGTGTTTTTTTAGCCAAATGTTGAGGTTTGCAAAGGATTCTGGGTAACAGAACCTGGTCAGAGCCCCACAAGTCACCCCATCTTGGATTCCCCTAGGTCTCTAGTTTTAAAAAATGCACAGGTTTGGTAGGTTTCCCTAGGTGCCGGCTGAGCTAGAGGCCAAAATCTATTGGTAGGCACTTTGCAAAAAACACCTCTGTTTTCTTTAAAAAAATGTGATGTGTCCACGTTGCGTTTTGGGGCATTTCCTGTTGCAGGCGCTAGGCCTACCCACACAAGTGAGGTATCATTTTTATCGGGAGACTTGGGGGAACGTTGGGTGGAATGACATTTGTGGCTCCTCTCTGATTCCAGAACTTTCTGTCACCAAAATGTGAGGAAAATGTGTTTTTTTAGCCAAATGTTGAGGTTTGCAAAGGATTCTGGGTAACAGAACCTGGTCAGAGCCCCACAAGTCCCCCCATATTGGATTCCTCTAGGTCTCTAGTTTTAAAAAATGCACGGGTTTCGTAGGTTTCCCTAGGTGCCGGCTGAGCTAGAGGCCAAAATCTACAGGTAGGCACTTTGCAAAAAACACCTCTGTTTTCTTTTAAAAAATGTGATGTGTCCACGTTGCGTTTTGGGGCATTTCCTGTTGCAGGCGCTAGGCCTACCCACACAAGTGAGGTATCATTTTTATCGGGAGACTTGGGGGAACGTTGGGTGGAATGAAATTTGTGGCTCCTCTCTGATTCCAGAACTTTCTGTCACCAAAATGTGAGGAAAATGTGTTTTTTTAGCCAAATGTTGAGGTTTGCAAAGGATTCTGGGTAACAGAACCTGCTCAGAGCCCCACAAGTCACCCCATCTTGGATTCCCCTAGGTCTCTAGTTTTAAAAAATGCACAGGTTTGGTAGGTTTCCCTAGGTGCCCGCTGAGCTTGAGGCCAAAATCTACAGGTAGGCACTTTGCCAAAAACACCTCTGTTTTCTTTAAAAAAATGTGAGGTGTCCACGTTGCGTTTTGGGGCATTTCTTGTCGCAGGTGCTAGGCCTACTCACACAAGTGAGGTATCACTTTTATCGGGAGACTTGGGGGAACGCTGGGTGGAAGGAAATTTGTGGCTCCTCTCTGATTCCAGAACTTTCTTTTACCAAAATGTGAGGAAAATGTGTTTTTTTAGCCACATTTTGAGGTTTGCAAAGGATTCTGGGTAACAGAACCTGGTCAGAGCCCCACAAGTCACCCCATCTTGGATTCCCCTAGGTCTCTAGTTTTAAAAAATGCATAGGTTTGGTAGGTGTCCCTTGGTGCCGGCTGAGCTAGAGGCCAAAATCTACAGGTAGGCACTTTGCAAAAAACACCTCTGTTTTCTTTAAAAAAAATGTGATGTGTCCACGTTGCGTTTTGGGGCATTTCCTGTCGCAGGTGCTAGGCCTACTCACACAAGTGAGGTATCACTTTTATCGGGAGACTTGGGGGAACGCTGGGTGGAAGGAAATTTGTGGCTCCTCTCTGATTCCAGAACTTTCTGTCACCAAAATGTGAGGAAAATTTGTTTTTTTAGCCACATTTTGAGGTTTGCAAAGGATTCTGGGTAACAGAACCTGGTCAGAGCCCCACAAGTCACCCCATCTTGGATTCCCCTAGGTCTCTAGTTTTAAAAAATGCATAGGTTTGGTAGGTTTCCCTTGGTGCCGGCTGAGCTAGAGGCCAAAATCTACAGGTAGGCACTTTGCAAAAAACACCTCTGTTTTGTTTAAAAAAATGTGATGTGTCCACGTTGCGTTTTGGGGCATTACCTGTTGCAGGCGCTAGGCCTACCCACACAAGTGAGGTATCATTTTTATCGGGAGACTTGGGGGAACGTTGGGTGGAATGAAATTTGTGGCTCCTCTCTGATTCCAGAACTTTCTGTCACCAAAATGTGAGGAAAATGTGTTTTTTTAGCCAAATGTTGAGGTTTGCAAAGGATTCTGGGTAACAGAACCTGGTCAGAGCCCCACAAGTCACCCCATCTTGGATTCCCCTAGGTCTCTAGTTTTAAAAAATGCACAGGTTTGGTAGGTTTCCCTAGGTGCCGGCTGAGCTAGAGGCCAAAATCTACAGGTAGGCACTTTGCAAAAAACACCTCTGTTTTGTTTAAAAAAATGTGATGTGTCCACGTTGCGTTTTGGGGCATTACCTGTTGCAGGCGCTAGGCCTACCCACACAAGTGAGGTATCATTTTTATCGGGAGACTTGGGGGAACGTTGGGTGGAATTACATTTGTGGCTCCTCTCTGATTCCAGAACTTTCTGTCACCAAAATGTGAGGAAAATGTGTTTTTTTAGCCAAATGTTGAGGTTTGCAAAGGATTCTGGGTAACAGAACCTGGTCAGAGCCCCACAAGTCACCCCATATTGGATTCCCCTAGGTCTCTAGTTTTCAAAAATGCACGGGTTTGGTAGGTTTCCCTAGGTGCCGGCTGAGCTAGAGGCCAAAATCTACAGGTAGGCACTTTGCAAAAAACACCTCTGTTTTCTTTAAAAAAATGTGATGTGTCCACGTTGCGTTTTGGGGCATTTCCTGTCGCAGGTGCTAGGCCTACTCACACAAGTGAGGTATCACTTTTATCGGGAGACTTGGGGGAACGCTGGGTGGAAGGAAATTTGTGGCTCCTCTCTGATTCCAGAACTTTCTGTCACCAAAATGTGAGGAAAATGTGTTTTTTTAGCCACATTTTGAGGTTTGCAAAGGATTCAGGGTAACAGAACCTGGTCAGAGCCCCACAAGTCACCCCATCGTGGATTCCCCTAGGTCTCTAGTTTTCAAAAATGCATAGGTTTGGTAGGTTTCCCTTGGTGCCGGCTGAGCTAGAGGCCAAAATCTACAGGTAGGCACTTTGCAAAAAACACCTCTGTTTTCTTTAAAAACAATTTGATGTGTCCACGTTCTTTTTTGGGGCATTTCCTGTCGTGGGCGCTAGGCCTACCCACACAAGTGAGGTATCATTTTTATCAGGAGACTTAGGGGAACGCTGGGTGGAAGGAAATTTGTGGCTCCTCTCTGATTCCAGAACTTTCTGTCACCAAAATGTGAGGAAAATGTGTTTTTTTAGCCAAATGTTGAGGTTTGCAAAGGATTCTGGGTAACAGAACCTGGTCAGAGCCCCACAAGTCACCCCATCTTTGATTCCCCTAGGTCTCTAGTTTTAAAAAATGCACAGGTTTGGTAGGTTTCCCTAGGTGCCGGCTGAGCTAGAGGCCAAAATCTACAGGTAGGCACTTTGCAAAAAACACCTCTGTTTTCTTTAAAAAAATGTGATGTGTCCACGTTGCGTTTTGGGGCATTTCCTGTTGCAGGCGCTAGGCCTACCCACAGAAGTGAGGTATCATTTTTATCGGGAGACTTGGGGGAACGTTGGGTGGAATGACATTTGTGGCTCCTCTCTGATTCCAGAACTTTCTGTCACCAAAATGTGAGGAAAATGTGTTTTTTTAGCCAAATGTTGAGGTTTGCAAAGGATTCGGGGTAACAGAACCTGGTCAGAGCCCCACAAGTCACCCCATCTTGGATTCCCCTAGGTCTCTAGTTTTAAAAAATGCACAGGTTTGGTAGGTTTCCCTAGGTGCCCGCTGAGCTTGAGGCCAAAATCTACAGGTAGGCACTTTGCCAAAAACACCTCTGTTTTCTTAAAAAAAATGTGATGTGTCCACGTTGCGTTTTGGGGCATTTCCTGTCGCAGGTGCTAGGCCTACTCACACAAGTGAGGTATCACTTTTATCGGGAGACTTGGGGGAACGCTGGGTGGAAGGAAATTTGTGGCTCCTCTCTGATTCCAGAACTTTCTGTCACCAAAATGTGAGGAAAATGTGTTTTTTTAGCCAAATGTTGAGGTTTGCAAAGGATTCTGGGTAACAGAACCTGGTCAGAGCCCCACAAGTCACCCCATCTTGGATTCCCCTAGGTCTCTAGTTTTAAAAAATGCACAGGTTTGGTAGGTTTCCCTAGGTGCCCGCTGAGCTTGAAGCCAAAATCTACAGGTAGGCACTTTGCCAAAAACACCTCTGTTTTCTTTAAAAAAATGTGATGTGTCCACGTTGCGTTTTGGGGCATTTCCTGTCGCAGGCGCTAGGCCTACTCACGCAAGTGAGGTATCATTTTTATCGGGAGACTTGGGGAAACACTGGGTGAAAGGAAATTTGTGGCTCCTCTCTGATTCCAGAACTTTCTGTCACCAAAATGTGAGGAAAATGTGTTTTTTTAGCCACATTTTGAGGTTTGCAAAGGATTCTGGGTAACAGAACCTGGTCAGAGCCCCACAAGTCACCCCATCTTGGATTCCCCTAGGTCTCTAGTTTTCAAAAATGCATAGGTTTGGTAGGTTTCCCTTGGTGCCGGCTGAGCTAGAGGCCAAAATCTACAGGTAGGCACTTTGCAAAAAACACCTCTGTTTTCTTTAAAAAAAATGTGATGTGTCCACGTTGCGTTTTGGGGCATTTCCTGTCGTGGGCGCTAGGCCTACCCACACAAGTGAGGTATAATTTTTATCAGGAGACTTGGAGGAACGCTGGGTGGAAGGAAATTTGTGGCTCCTCTCTGATTCCAGAACTTGCTGTCACCAAAATGTGAGGAAAATGTGTTTTTTTAGCCAAATTTTGAGGTTTGCAAAGGATTCTGGGTAACAGAACCTGGTCAGAACCCCACAAGTCACCCCATCTTGGATTCCCCTAGGTCTCTAGTTTTCAAAAATGCACAGGTTTGGTAGGTTTCCCTAGGTGCCGGCTGAGCTAGAGGCCCAAATCTACAGTTAGGCACTTTGCAAAAAACACCTCTGTTTTCTTTAAAAAAATGTGATGTGTCCACGTTGCGTTTTGGGGCATTTCCTGTTGCGGGCGCTAGGCCTACCCACACAAGTGAGGTATCATTTTTATCGGGAGACTTGGGGGAATAAAGATTAGCAAAACAAGTGTTATTGCCTCTTGTCTTTCTCTAAATTTGTTCCTTCCAAATAGAAGAGAGTGTGTAAAAAAGACATCTATTTGAGAAATGCCATGTAATTCACATGCTAGTATGGTCACCCCGGAATTCAGAGATGTGCAAATAACCACTGCTCCTCAACACCTTATCTTGTGCCCATTTTGGAAATACAAAGGTTTTCTTGATAGCTATTTTTCACTCTTTATATTTCAGCAAATGAATTGCTGTATACCCGGTATAGAATGAAAACGCACTGCAGGGTGCAGCTCATTTATTGGCTCTGGGTACCTAGGGTTCTTGATGAACCTACAAGCCCTATATATCCCCGCAACCAGAGGAGTCCAGCAGACGTAACGGTATATTGCTTTTGAAAATCTTACATTGCAGGAAAAAGTTACAGAGTAAAACACAAAGGAAAATTGCTGTTTTTTTCACCTCAATTTCAATATTTTTCTTTTTCAGTTGTTATTTTCTGTAGGAAACCCTTGTAGGATCTACACAAATGACCCCTTGCTGAATTCAGAATTCTGTCTACTTTTCAGAAATGTTTAGGCTTCTGGGATCCAGCATTGGTTTCACACCCATTTCTGTCAGTGACTGGTGGGAGGCTGAAAGCACAAATTTTTTTAAAAATGAGGTATGTCCCAGTAAAATGCCAAATTTGTGTTGAAAAATTGGGTTTTCGGATTCAAGTCTGCCTGTTCCTGAAAGCTGGGAAGCTGGTGATTTTAGGACCGCAAACCCTTTGTTGATGCCATTTTCAGGGAAAAAACCACAAGCCTTCTTCTGCAGCCACTTTTTCCCATTTTTTTTAAAAAAAACAAATTTTTCACTGTATTTTGGCTAATTTCTTGGCCTCCTTCAGGGGAACCCACAAAGTCTGGGTACCTTTAGAATCCCTAGGATGTTGGAAAAAAAGGACGCAAATTTGGCTTGGCTAGGTTATGTGGACAAAAAGTTATGAGGGCCTAAGCACAAACTGCCCCAAATAGCCAAAAAAAGGCCTGGCACAGGAGGGGGAAAAGGCCTGGCAGCGAAGGGGTTAAAACACATATACATAAACGTCAATTGTGACAAGTTAAAATGGACTTGAGCATGTGAAATTCTCGAAGGGTTCAATTTAAAACTTTACCAGTGGTGCCAATAAAACCAAATTTAAAAGTCAATGGGGGATATTCTAACTTTGGAGGAGGTGTTAATCCATCCCAAAAGTGACGGAAAAGTGACGGATTTACCACCAGATGTATTACGAGTCCATTATATCCTATGGAACTCGTAATACGGCTGGTGGTATATCCGTCACTTTACCGTCACTTTTGGGACGGATTAACACTCCTCCAAAGTTAGAATAACCCCCAATGTCATTTTTAAAATCTCCCATTACAGCCATGACAATTGAAGCAAGAAAATGTTTGACTTTGGCAGGTGGTAATGTGACCAAATCGGTGCCAAGGAAAACCAAAGCCTGAGCTCCAGCATCATTCCATGTTGTGCCCACTGTTAAGTCAAGAGCTGCATGATCCACGAAGGGCAACTCATGGACGGCTTCCTGTAGCAAATGCACCCTCAATGAGCATGTCTGGTAATGAGCTCTAAGCAAGAACATCAACAGATCAGCGTCCAATAAAAGTAATCACTGTGTAGACAGACAAACATTCAGTACACATTTGAAAAGGCACCAGAGGCATTGAAACACGATCTGCACACAATCCAAAACTGGTGTAAATGACGGAGACCAGTTGCACTCCAGTTCTTCCAGGAGAGGTCCTTCAAAATATTGCATCATGGGTTCATGACACAGTCGCGCTGGTAGAAGCGCTTTCAGTCCTCCTTGTTGTGATGGGACAGCCATTGCATATAAAAAATAGCAGCAGCAAGATGCCACCTATTACAGCCAAAGTAATTGGAACTCCCCCCAAAATACTCAGAAATAGTAAGTGTATTGCTGAAGGTATTCATGCAGACATAGAGGAAAAGGTGTGAACAAAACCAGAACCAACAGCCTTAAAGAAATGTACAATCCCAGTAGTATTAGATGTATTAAATATTGGTCCCACGAGTTCACCAAAGTGTGTCGGTAAGTTTGTATTTAAAAGGGACTGTATTTCTGCAGATGACCTCACACTTGGAGCACATAGGTCTTGGGTGCAAATGTCAGTGCCACATGTTTTTGAAACAATAAAGCCTTCAGTCTGCTCAGCTTGTCAAAATACACATTTGAAGAAGCAATATGAGGCCAAATATCTGCGACTTTCCTCTGTTGTGTAGGGGGGAAAGAACATTTCTGCAACAGGTGACAATTTAGGAAGCTCAAATGACGAAAGCAATTCCGGCTCGCATTCCACAACAGCTCTCACTGTTAAGAAGCACATTGCTTCAATTAGAGAATGCAGGTCTAATCAAGGGGACGGGAACTCCCTTCAGATAGCAAGCTAAGTTTGCTGCCGAAATATTACACGCCCCGTGCAAGGACATCTGCTTACAAACCATTGAATGGATCACAGAAGTCTTGTATTAACTGCCTCTAAGAAATACCTTTTCATAACATTGAAACATTTGTGCGAAAAGTGAAGCTGCCACACCTCATGGATGTAACTATCTCCTAGCCTTTCATATCTGCCTACTGGAATGTTTCAAGCAGGATGTGAATTACAATGTTGAAATGGGCAGATTATCAACCTTGTTTATTAACCATTCAGCAGATGGTATTTCAGCCACAGTGAACGTCAACTTTTCTAACTTTTCAATGTTTATCATAACATAAGTCGCTTCCTTTTTAGCCATTATTTGTTGTTGTCGTATCAAATTAAATGCAGAATATATGTCCCTCATGGCCACATGTTGCCAGGGAACGTGACCACATTTAAGTGTTTGTAGTGTCCAACCCCAATGCATAATAGACCTTAGCTGGCTCTGTCCATGTTGTAAGAATGTCATTTCACTTTGCACAATGTCTATTGCAGAAGAAACTATTTTGTTTAAAGTATATATAGGGTCGGACAAGGTGTTAATCCCATTATCTACAACAGCTAATGCTTTTTGTAAGTTGTTCTGATCTATTTGCCTTAACTGGGCAGCAGCTTCTTGTTGAGAAAGTTTCCAAGTGTCATTATAAACTGCATATAAGAAGCTATTTTTATGTTGTCTTCTGGAGCCTAACAGGAAATCCTGAAATTCTGTGTTGTTAGACAGGAGACTGAGGTGTTCTTTAAAAGCATTTAGTGAGGAACTTTTTAACCATTGCTGGCCTAATTCATAGCCTTCTGTAACCAACCGGGAAACAAAGGAATCAGAATTCAAATTCAGAATACTGAATTTAGTATCAGTTAGTAAGATATGCTGCATTTCCATTATTGGCAATTAAAAATATTACAACTCAACATTTTTAACATGGTGCCCAGAAAAATATGCAAACTTTTCAGTGTGTGTTTTCGAACTCCCCATTGACAGAGTTGGACAATGTGTAATTAAAAATAGTCTTTGGGGTACTTGCTCTGGTTCCTATTAAGGTATATCAATTATCTAGGAATGTGGCAGATGCAGTACTAACTGTATATGTTAAAGCTGGCACATAGAATATATTAGTCCCGACCACCCCGTGTGACAGACAATGTGTGTGTTTTCAGGCAATCACTGTTTGAACATATTTCTCTGCTGCTTTTTTACAGTGGTGGGAAGAACGTTAATCGAAAATAAACGCTGGTAGTAAGTATGTGATAAGAAAACAGGACTGATCATTTGATTATCTCCATAGTGGAGAGACCACCCTGCTACATAGTTCAGCTGCTTACAAATGCAGAGTAGTGAGAAAGTTATGGACCTTGAAACAAGGAGACCTGCACTGTGGAGTTGGTACTTCTGCTTCACCAAATTGTATGATCATTGACAAATCCTATACTTTCCATGCCTTTGATACATTAATTGCCATTATGTGATAGAGGTGAGTGGGCCACTGAATCCTCGAGCCAAGCTTGAACAAGATACCTGGCTTCGTCCCAGCTCTAGGTTTCCCTGAATCTACAAGCCCAAAACTAGCCAAGCCTAGTCTTGTGTCTACCACTCATGCTCTAACCTAATGCACCAAGAATTAAAGACAAAGCTGTAGCAATTAATGTAAAAATATTTGAGAATGAGATCCCCGCCTAGAGACTGAATTGCACAATGAGAATCCAGAAAACCTGTGAATAGTTCTGACTTTCCCGCTTGATCAAATTGTGTGATCCTTGACAACTAATTCAATTTCACCTTGAATCATTTTTCTTCACTATCACATATGTGAGAACATTGAAATGCATAGCATCAGGACATGGGGCTATACAAAAATTTCTCTCATGCTTTATTTAATAGCCCATAACATTTTTGTCATGTATTAAAACCGAAGCAACATAAATAGTGCGCATGACAACTGACCTGCCTCTTGGCTCACTAATGGCATTGACTTGAAAGATGAGGGGAGCACATGACTGTTTCTAAGTTGGTGTCCAAAACAAATAACATCTATGAAATGCCACTCAATGCAACAATATAATCTGACGAATTAAGGGGAAACATGTTAGAAAAATATACTTTTTTGAGTTTTGAATAAAATAAATCATATTTGTCCATGTTTGTCACATAAAGGGCCTCATTACGACTTTGGTGGTCATTTCGGAAGACTGCCGCAGTGGCGGTCGCCAAAAGACCGACATGTTGGCGGTCATCCGACCACCATATTGAGAGTCACACACTGAAGACCGCCACTAAACAGCCACAAATCTGAAACCACCAGGACACAGATGGACGGGAAAGAGGCGGTCCAGCCTGACAATTTACCACCCACCAAATTACAAACCACAAATCAGCACAGCAGCCCTACTGTGGTGTAAAACCATTGGCGGTGTGAACCGCCGTGTACAAAAACTCACTTCAGGCAGAATACAACACCACACTGGCCAGTTTTAAAACCCCTCACCTGACACACATGCACATAGCAGAAACACCTACTCACTGCACTATATAACACCCCTCACACAACCCACAATCCTTTGCAACTCAAGCGACAACCGCATACACCGAGAGCAGGCAAAAATGGATAGACACCACCGTTACACTTTAGGCACACATACACATCTCACTCACAACACACCATACAACTGCATAAACAACACAATACACACATAACGAATACACACAAACACCACAACTGACCATCACATAGAACTAAACTCCTCCACCGAGCACCCTTGCACACACAATACCCAACACCACCCACAACACAACCACCACCATGTCCCAATAAAAGCACCCATGCTTCACAGACGATGTGTTGAGGGCCATTGTCGATGAAATTGTCAGGGTAGAGCCACAACTGTCTGGAGTACAGGTCCAGCAAACATCCATTGCCAGGAAAATGGAATTATGGCAGAGAAATGTTGACAGGGTCAACTCAGTAGGCAATCATCCATGCACGAGGGAGGATATCAGGAAGAGGTGGAACGATCTACAGGGGAAGGTGTGTTGCATGACATCACACCACCAGATTGCCATACAGAAGACTGGCAGTGGGTCCCCTCTTCCTCCCCCAGAGTTCACATTGTGGGAGGAGAAGGTATAGGCAATCCTGCATCCAGAGGGTCTGACTGGAATATCCAGAGGACTGGACTCTGGTAAGTAACTACCACTCCTCTGGCACACATTCGTCCTATCAAGCATGCTTCCACACCACCCAGACGTTCCCCCAATTTACTCTATCTCCCACTACATCTCCCACCTATCACCTAATAGCCCTCTCCTGCATCCCACACCACCACCCAGCCCCAATGCCCACACAATCCCTGGTAAGTGCATGGTTAGCAGTGCCAATAACAATCACTACGACTCCCACGATGCACTAGCCCATCTACATCATGACCTGCTATGTCATATCTTACATGTATGACTATTGCACTTGGTTAAACCTTCATGTTTCTAAGTAAACAGAATGTGCTGTGTTACACAATTGGTTTTATCAATGCTTGTTTTACCAATGCTTGTTTGCTAATGTGAGCAGGTGTAGACATGTGATTCTAATTGGGTGTGGTGACTCAGCCACATGTGGAAACTCAACTGCTTTCCTGATTGGCTATAAGTAGCAGAGTGAGACATGCCTCCCTGCTTGGCTTTGTTTTGCTTCCTGATCTCAGCATCTGACTTGGCAGTCCAGCCCCTGCTGTCATCCTTGTATTCAGGACTTTTGAGGCAATTCTTTTCTTCTTTCCTGTACCAGCTGACACCAGGCATTCCTCCAGCACTCCGGAAAAGATTGCAGCTAAGTGACTAGTATTCTCCAGGGAATTTGTTCTTTGAGCGCTGCCCTTTCCTAGAACAGCTGGTGTATTTCAGACCTTGTATTTTGGCAGAGTGCTTATCTTGAAGAGACCAATGCATTTCTGAACATTCTACATTATTATTGTAGTTACTTGCCTAAATGTGCTTCAGGAAATTTGCTTGAGCTCAAGTACTACAAAAAGTGACAGTGCAATTTTAAAAGAGCATTTACATGACTTTTCTTTCTCTAATAGCATAACTCTTGGATTTTAAATTGTGTCATTCATGCCTTTGTTTCAGGTTTGAGGAATTTGCTTTTTGAACGGTTTTTCACACACACAGTGAAACCAAACCAAACTGTGCCACCCTAACTGTTTGAACCCAGAGTGGACATTTGTATTTCTTGGATTATGTTTTTTCCTTTTAGTTTAACCCTATGCATGCAGGAAAGTTATGTGTGATATAATTAGTGCCCTTGTTTGTCTTGTGCATGATAAGTGCAACCACAGTTCTAATTGTAGTGTGCAACAGTGAATCTCTGTGAAGCCAGCCCTAGTGTTGCAGTACTTATTGTTATGGTACTCAGTTTGTTTTTTTGGTAATGAAGTGTTAGTAATTGTGCCAACAGTTATTATTATCCAAGAAAAGTGCTGGAGCATCCCGGTGTTCTTCTACCGCTCCCGTGCCCATATCAGAAAGAGAGATTTAGTTTCAAGGAAGTTAAGTGCACTAGCTCTACTATCACTCTGTCAACAACGACCTGCCCCCTGAAGATACAGGGTGCCTGGCTGGACCGGCAAGACGTGGCCGTGTTTTGTCTCTTTCTCTTTCTCTTCCACTCCCCCTTTCCTTTTGGGACACCTTCTGGGGTTTCTGTGTCCACCAGGAAGTGCTGAGAGGTATTCCAGGAGGTCAGGGGGCATTCCATCGCCCCTGCATACATCGTGCTTTTCAGATGAGTGGCCCCGTCACAACATAAAGCCAAGCCACAACATACAGGGCTGCCTGGGCGATGGATTCCTCAATGGGTACTTTCCAAGGTTTAGCACAGGCTTTACCAGCTGATCAGGATGCTCCATCTTTATTAGATTTAACTAGGGCCCTAGCAGGATTACAGAAGGAAGTTCTTTCCATAAAGCAAGAGAACCTGGAGTTGCACACTGAACTATAGCGGTATAAACCACAAGACACCCCCTTGGGAGGAGTCAAACTAAAACAAAGATCTCCAGTACTACAGGCCCCTTGGTTTGACCCATCTAATCATGTTCCTAGACCCGATTCAGGCCCAACGACTTCCCCCACACAACCCATGCAGGCAATGGTCACAACACCACCCCCTGTGCCCATAGCTCCTCCAGAAAGGTTTTTTGGAGATTGTGCCAAGTTCAACATTTTTCTTAACCAGTGCCCGCTACAGTTTTTGTGTCGGGCAGCTGCATTCCCCAAAGATGCTGCAAAGGTAGCTTTTATTATCTCTTATTTGGGAGGCAATGCAGCTAATTGGTCTATTCCGCTGGTGGAGCGCAATGACCCTATACTGTATGATTTCAACCAGTTCAAGGAAGCCTTGCGAGAACTGTTCGCCTAACACCTCTTCGTGTAAGCCAGTGACAATGAGTTGCTGAATTTGTGCCAGGGAAACAAGGATCTATTGTCCTATATCACCTCTTTCAATTGGTAGGTGGCAGAGACTGAGTGGACCGAGGAGAAGAGGACCTCCCTTCTCTATTGTGACCTTCAGGACGATCTCAAGGATGTTCTAGCCCAAATTGTGTAACCTCCTACAGAGTGTTCCGAGTTCATTGACCTGGTGGTACGATTGGATTACTGCTTGAGTGAACGTAAGGGAGAAAAATTCCAGGGTGACACACTCTTAGTGGTGCTCAAAACGGAGAAAAAGGAGTCCACCATTCCCACTCATGATACACCTGAGCGCATGCAAATTGGCAGTGTGCGGAGCCCACTATCTAAGGAGGAGAAAGAACGTAGGAAAAAATTGAAACTGTGTTTATACTGCGGTAAGGCAGGGCATTTTGCTCGGAAATGTCCTCACAAGTCTACTGCTCCAAAGAAAGCCATCAGAGCGGTAACAGGGCCTGAATTCTCTCTTCCTGACCAGGCGGAAACCTAACTGGCTTGATAACTTCTGAAACCAGTTTATCGAGTGCTTCTTTCAATATGGTCTCACATCTTCTGGCTAATACCACCAGTCCAGTACCTCCACATCTAATTCTTATTGTGACGTTAGTGTTGTCCCCTCAGGCTTCTAAGGTCATTCCCATATTACTTGACTCTGGGGTTACCGGAAACTTTTTAGACTTGGGTTTGGCTAAAACCCTAAATATTAAGACTGTCAGAAAAGACCTCCCTGAACCAGTCAGAGTCGTGGATGGCTCTGAATTGTCCTCTGGGCTTATGGTTTATCAAACAACACCCTTTTCCATGCTTTGTGCAAACAACCAAACAAAACAAATTCAGTTTGACCTCATAGATACCCCAGTATTTGGAGCCATTTTGGGGATAACCTGGCTTCAGTTACACTATCCCAAAATTGACTGGGCAGCTAGGACAGTGACATTAGATTCTAAACATAGCTGGCAGTCTTGTTACCAAGACAAACCATTACTAGTGACACACTTGCATTGTGGGTCCACACATAGTACGGCTAATAAGCCGGACAACACACTGGCCATTCCTGCACTGTATAAAGACTTCCATGATGTCTTTAGTGAACAGAAGGCCACCCAGCTGCCGCCACATAGATCATACGATTGTGGTATAGACTTGATTCCAGGGGCAATGCTACCATGTAGTAGGGTGTATGCTCTTTCTGAGCCTGAGAATCGATATCTGCGAGACTACCTGGATGATCTATTGACTAAGGGTTTTAATTCGTCATTCAATGTCACCAGTATCGTCATCTTTGTTCTTCGCGCCCAAGAAGAATCGCGAGCTGCGCTGCTGTATAGATTATCGTGCAGTGAACAAAGTGACCATAAAAAATCGCTATCCACTTCCGTTAATCCTGGTACTTTTAGATCAGGTACGTCAGTCGACCATTTACACTAAACTTGACCTCCGGGGCGCCTACCACTTGATCCGAGTGATGAAGACAGATGAGTGGAAGACGGCGTTCCAAACTAAATTCGGACTCTTCGAGTACACAGTGATGCCTTTCGGGTTGTGTAACGCTCCTGCAGCATTTCAATTTTTCATCAATGAAGTGCTGCGGGAGTTTCTGGATATCTGTGTAGTGGTATACATAGATGACATTTTGATCTATTCGTCTTCCACTGAGGAACTTATAGGGCATGTAAGAGCAGTTTTACAACAGCTTCGTGAGCATCATCTCTTCGCCAAGCTGGAAAAATGTGTTTTTCACGCCACAACTGTAGAATTTCTGGGATAGGTGATAACTCCCGATGGAATTTCCATGGATAGGTCCAGGATACAGGCCATCCTGGATTGGGTAGCCCCAAGATCCATCAAGGAAGTGCAACAGTTTTTGGGCTTCGCAAATTTTTAGCGGAGATTTATACCCCATTTTTTTTACTGTGGTATCTCCCATAACTCGTCTCATATGAAAGGGGGTTAAGTTCCTCTGGGATGCAGAAGCTGAGAAAGCCTTCCAACATCTTAAAAACACATTTACTGAAGCACCCATTCTCCATCATCCTGATCCAGCTCAGCCATTTTTCGTGGCAGCAGACGCTTCCCAAATGACAGTGGGTGGGGTCTTATCCCAACGAGATCCTGAGTCTGGGCATTTCCATTCAGTAGCTTACTTCTCAAAGAAATTGCTACCCGTAGAGCAAAATTACACGGTGGCGGAGCAGGAACTTCTGGCCATCAAGCTTGCCTTCCATGAATGGCGTCACCACCTACTAGGAGCTAGACACACCGTAACTATTTACACAGATCACCGTCATTTACAGTTTTTGAAGCAACCAAGGCCCTGACACCTCGTCAATTATGCTGGCTTCTATTCTTTAACGAGTTTGACGTCGTAATCACCTATAGGCCCGGTACTACACAACAAAAGGCAGACACGTTGTCTAGGATGGGGTTCTCCTCTGATGTTGCGCTAGAACAGGTCAGAAGCATTATACCCCCAGAAAAAATCGTGGCTGTGTGCACTTCTCAAGAGTTCCTTGAGGAAATACGGGTAGCCCAACACAAGGTTCCCTGTTCAACTTATGTGTATGAAAAAGAGGGTTTACTATACCATGCTGATCAGTTGTACGTCCCTACCAAAGAATTATGGTATACAGTGTTACATTGGGGACATGATTCTGTCCTTGCAGGTCACCCGGGTGAGAAAAAGATGTTAGATCTCTGTCAAAGATGCTTTTGGTGCCCCTCACTTGTGCAGGATGTCAGAAGATACCTCCAGATTTGTTCCACCTGTGTTCCGGCTAAAACCCCACATACTCCAGCCACAGGATTGTTACTTCCCATGCCAATTCTGGTGGCCCCATGTCATACCATAATAATGGATTTTATTTCTGACCTCCCAGCTTCCAATGGACACACTGTCATATGGGTGGTTGTAGATTACCTAACTAAAATGGCTAACTTTGTTCCATTAAAATGCCTCCCTACGGCTTCCAAGCTCTCTAATTTGTTTGTCCAGCACATTGTACGGCTTCATGGGTTGCCCACCACAATTGCTTCCGATCGTGGCCCCCAATTTATATCACAGTTTTGGCGTAGCTTCTGTTCCTCTGTTGGTATGGACGTCCGCTTGTCCTCTGCATATCATCTACAAACGGATGGGCAGACAGAACGTGCCAACCAATCGCTGGAGCAAATCCTGAGATGTTACATTGGCACATGATCTACTGAGTGGGATAAGGCTTTACCTCTTCTTGAATTTGTATATAACAACAGTGTCCACATGGCTACAGGAGCATCCCCATTTTACTGTTTGTTTGGTCTGCACCCAAGAATGCTACCTATAACTGGGTCCCAAACATCCACGAGAGTGCCATCAGTACAGAAACACCATAAAGAGTTACAGGAGAATCAAAAACAAGTACAACACCATTTAAAACTCTACCAAGCTCAAGTAGAAAACAAGCAGACAAAAGAAGGAGACCTGCTCCCTCTTGTCAGATAGGAGATGAGGTGTGTCTCTCATCGAAAAATCTCAATCTTGCAGGATCCAGAAAATTAAACCCCCGATTTCTAAGCCCCTTTCCTGTTGCCAAAATCATAAATCCTGTGATAGTAGAACTGACATTGCCAGATGATTTCTAGTTACACCCCGTGTTTCATGTGTCTTTTCTCCGTCTCTAGTCCCCTGATACCCGCAATGCCCCACCACCTCCCCCGGTAAAAGTACACGGGCAATGGGAATTTGAAGTGGCCAAAATTATTGCCTCCAGGCGCATCCGTGGTGTTTTGCACTATTTATTGGCTTGGAAAGGCTATGGGCCTAAGGACATTTCCTGGGAACCCGCTTCCAGAGCTCATACTCCACGTCTTACAAAAAAATTCCATCTCCTGCACCCTTCCAAGCCCCACCCTTTGAGAGGGTCCTTGGTGGGGAGGACTGTCAGGAATCCCCAAGGTGCCTCCTGCGTTATCTGTCATCATCCCCAGGGATTAGGGTTAAATCATATCTCTGTCCTTGGTTAAACCTTCATGTTTCTAAGTAAACATAGGCCCTCATTACAACCCTGGTGGTAAATCCCGCTTACCGCTGTGCCGAAGGCCGCCAACATTCTGTGGCCGTGGTGGAAATCCGCTACAGGTATTACGACCCCCATCTCGTAATCCGCCACAATACAGACACCCACACAAGTCCACCACACCAAAAGTCAGTGATAAACTGGCAATACCAAAATCTACACCATCACGACAACAAGAATACGCCCACACTATCACGACCCACGAATCAACGCGGCAGTCTTTCAACTCCGGTGAACCATTGGCCATACAGACCGCCGCGCTCAAAATACACACACAGTTACAAAACACAACTACATTGGACAATTCGAAATAAACACACCTGATACACATACACACACCACACACCCACACCACTATAAAACACACACCCACATTACCCACAAACCCTTACAATGACATTTTGGTGAAGAAGCATAGAGAGAGAATAGCCAACATTACACCAGAATCCACAAGCAAACCACACCATCACAAATACAACATCCACGCACCTCAAACAACACACACCGACACAACATTTCACACATCACAACAAACATCACCTCACACATCACCCACACCACATCATGGCACCTCAAAGACACCCCACGTTTTCTGAGGAGGAGCTAAGGGTCATGGCGGAGGAAAGCATCCGGGTAGAGCCACAGCTTTTCTGATCAGAGGTGCAGCACACCTCCATTGCTAGGAAGATGGAGCTATGGCGGAGAATCGTCGACAGGGTCAATGCAGTGGGACAGCATTCAAGAACACGGGATGACATCAGGAAGAGGTGGAACGACCTATGGGGAAGGTGAGTTCAGTGGTATCCAGACACCAGATTGCTGTACAGAGGACTGGCGGTGGACCCCCTCCTCCTCCCCCACAACTAACATGGGAGGAGCAAGTCTTGGCAATACTGCATCCTGAGGGATTCGCAGGAGTAGCAGGAGGACTGGACTCTGGTGAGTCAAATCTTAATTACCATATCCCCCCACCCCACCTGCATGCCATCACATACCCCACCACCCCTTCACCCCCATCACTCCAACACCTCACATATGCCCCACTATCACAACCCACCCATCCCAATACCAAGCCCTGCATGCAATGCCAAAGCATGGACACCCATTGCCAAAGCATGTCCAGTACAGACACCCACACAGACCCCAAAACACTAATTACACAATGGCAAACACAACAAGGCAAACACAGGAGTAGAGGGTAACTCACCCAATGCACAAGATGGCACACACAGATACTAAATCAATGCATTTACTCCCCAACAGGACCCAAATCCAACGTCACTGGACAGGAGGTTCCAGACATATCCAGTCCCCCCACAGAAGAGGCCCATAGTGATGACAGCAGCTCTGCACGCCTGGATCAAGATGACCAGCCCGGCCCATCAGGGACCTCTGGACAGTCGGTTCCCCTGCCACAGTCACAAGCCACCACAGACCCTCCCCCCTCAGGAAACACCACCACAGCAACTACCAAGCGGGCCCATGCCACTGTCCTCAGGACACGTCAATCAGCAGTGTGTCCACCACTACAGGGACCCCAGGCAAACCCACCAACCCAAGACAATCAAGGGACCTGGGGTCAGTGACAGTGGGCACACGCTTCAGGGGACAGAGGCACTGGATAACAGGGAAGCTGGGAGGACTGCTGTGCGACAGGGGGAGGACAGGCACAGGGAATCCACTCTCCAACATCATGGGAGCATACCACCATTCCCAGGAGACCATGGGCACGGTACTGACCAAGTTTTAGGAGACCCAGCGGCTGCAGGAGGAACACTACCTGGGGATCAGGGAGGACTTGAAGTCCATCAACACCACCCTGGTCACCATTGCAGGGGTGCTGGCAGACATGGCCAATACCATGAGGGACACAGTGGCACACAAACGGGACCCTGACACTAGCCTGGACGATGAACAGCCGTCCACCTTCGCCGGTGCTAGTGGACAGGAGGCCCAGCCACAGGAACAACAGGCCACCAGCACCCCAGCCCCTGCAGAAGGAGAACCAGCCCACAAACTGTCCCTGAGATCCAGGAACAAGACAGAGAACATTGTCAAGATCCCCGCCAGGAAATAAGACCCTCCTGATTGTCACCCTTCTGTCCCACTATGTCACCCTGTTTACATTAAACTGCCATTGCTCCCCTTCCTATGCCCCCATGGACAATGCACCTGTGAGACCAAGAAACTGAACTCTACCATGGACATTCCTCCACCATCACCCAAGCCCATTGCACCCCCCCTCCACTTATTAGCACAGAAATAAACACCCTTGAATCACAAATCAATCTGGAGTCAGTCTGTACTTTTACAAATGTGTAATAGTAACCTTTCGGAAATCTAGCAATGTCAATGTTTATGTTCACATACCATGGTTACACAGTTGTTGGGCAGCAGTAAACATAGAGGAGGGCACAAAGTGGGACCCAGATCTGTGAAATGGAAAGCCAAAGTGACACCTCAGGATCCATACACAGAGGTAAAAAGGCAGATTTATGCTATGTCCTACAGTAGTATGAGATGTGAGAAGCAGTGCTATCGTCTTACCTGTGTCTCACTGGAAGTACTACATGATGATGTTGTTTCATTTGTCTATATCTTCTTCTTCTGCCTCCACAGCTGCCACAAGACCAGCATCAGGCTCATCCTCCTGCAGAAAAGGCACCTGGTGTCGCAAAGCCAGGGTGTGTGACATACAGCATGCCACGATTACCTGGCACACCTTCTTCGGTGAGTAGTATAGGGAGCCACCTGTCAGATGGAGGCACCGGAATCTGGCCTTCAGGAGGCCGAAGGTGCACTCTTTTATCCTCCTAGTTTGCCCATGTGCCTCATTGTAGCGTTCCTCTACCTTTGTCCTGGTATTCCTCACTGGGGTCTGTATCCATGACAAGTTGGGGTAACTAGAGTCACCTGCAAATATCGATGGACAACTGTTAGACATCCTCCAACCATTAGGGACTCTCCCACCTATTTAAACTGTGTGGGGACCTTGGGCTCACCTATTAGCCACACCCGGTGCCTGTGGAGTTGCCCCATCACATAAGGGATGCTGCTATTCCTCAAAATGTAAGCGTCATGCACAGAGCCAGGATACTTGGCATTGACATGGGAGATGTACTGGTCTGCCAAACACACCATCTGCACATTCATAGAATGGCTTCGTCCCAGCTCTAGATTTCCCTGAATCTACTAGCCCAAAACTAGCCAAGCCTAGTCTTGTGTCTACCACACGTGCTCTAACCTAATGCACCAAGAATTAAAGACAAAGCTGTAGCAATTTAAGTAAAAAAAATGTGAGAGTGAGATCCCCGCCTATAGACTGAATTGCACAATGAGAAAACAGAAAATCGGTGAATAGTTCTGACTTTCCCGCTTGATCAAATTGTGTGATCCTTGACAACAAATTCAATTTCACCTTTACTCCTTTTTCTTCACTTTCACATATGTGAGAACCTTGAAAGGCATAGCATCAGGACATGGCGCTATACAAACATTTCTCTCATGCTTTATTTAATAGCCCATAATATTTTTGTCATGTATTATAACCAAAGCAACATAAATAGTGCGCATGACAACTGACCTGCCTCTTGGCTCACTAATGGCATTGACTTGACAGATGAGGGGAGCACATGACTCTTTCTAAGTTGGTGTCCAAAACAAATCACATCTATGAAATGCCACCCAATGCAGCAATATAATCTGACGAACTAAGGTGAAACATGTTAGAAAAATATACTTTTTTGAGTTTTGAATAAAGTAAATCATATTTGTCCATGTTTGTCACATAAAGGGCCTCATTACGACTTTGGTGGTCATTTCAGAAGACTGTCGCAGTGGCGGTCGCCAAAAGACCGACATGTTGGCGGTCATCCGACCACCGTATTGAGAGTCACACACTGAAGACCGCCACTAAACAGCCACAAATCCGAAACTGCCAGGACACAGATGGACGGGAAAGAGGCGGTCCCAGCACCGCCAGCCTGACAATTTACCACCCACCAGATTACAACCCACAAATCAACACAGCAGTCCTCCTATTGTGGTTTAAAACCATTGGCGGTGTGAACCGCTGTGTACAAAAACTCACTTCAGGCAGAAGACAACACCACATTGGCCGGTTTGAAAACCCCTCACCTGACACACATACACACAGCAGACATGCCTACTCACTGCACTATATAACACCCCCCGCACAACTCACAATCCTTTGCAACTCAAGCGACAACCACATACACCGAGAGCAGGAAAATTGGATAGACACCACCTTTACACTTTAGGCACACATACACATCTCACTCACAACACACCATACAACTGCACAAACAACACAATACGCACATAACAAATACACACAAACACCACAACTGACCATCACATACAACTAAACACCCCCACCAAGCACCCTTGCACACACAACACCCACCGCCACCCACAACACAACCATCACCATGTCCCAACAAAAGCACCCTTGCTTCACAGACGATGAGTTGAGGGCCATTGTCGATGAAATTGTCAGGGTAGAGCCACAACTGTCTGGAGTACAGGTCCAGCAATCATCCATTGCCAGAAAAATTGGAATTATGGCAGAGAAATATTGACAGGGTCAACTCAGTAGGCAATCATCCATGCACGAGGGAGGACATCAGGAAGAGGTGGAACGATCTACAGGGGAAGGTGCGTTCCATGACATACACCACCAGATTGCCGTACAGAAGACTGGCAGTGGGTCCCCACTTCCTCCCCCAGAGTTCACATAGTGGGAGGAGAAGTTATAGGGCATCCTGCATCCAGAGGGTCTGACTGGAATATCCGGAGGACTGGACTCTGGTAAGTAACTACCACTCCTCTGGCACACATTTGTCCTATCCAGCATGCTTCCACACCACCCAGACATTCCCCCAATTTACTCTATCTCCCACTACATCTCCCACCTAATCACCTAATAGCCCTCTCCTGCATCCTACACCACCACCCAGACCCAACGCCCACACAATCCCTGGTAAGTGCACGGTTAGCAGTGCCAATAACAATCACTACGACTCCCACAATGCACTAGCCATCTAGATCATGACCTGCTATGTCCACTTCACAGCACATATCTTGCATGTATGACTATTGCATTTGGTTAAACCTTCATGTTTCTAAATAAACAGAATGTGCTGTTACACAATTGGTTTTTATCAATGCTTGTTTTACCAATGCTTGTTTGCTAATGTGAGCAGGTGTACACATGTGATTCTAATTGGGTGTGGTGACTCATCCACATGTGGAAACTCAACTGCTTTCCTGATTGGCTATAAATAGCAGAGTGAAACATGCCTCCCTGCTTGGCTTTGTTTTGTTTCCTGATCTCAGCATCTGACTTGGCAGTCCAGCCCCTGCTGTCATCCTCGTATTTAGGACTTTTGAGGCAATTCTTTTCTTCGTTCCTGTACCAGCTGACACCAGGCATTCCTCCAGCATTCCGGAAAAGACTGCAGCTAAGTGACTAGTATTCTCCAGGGAATTTGTTCTTTGAGCGCCGCGCTTTCCTAGAACAGCTGGTGTATTTCAGACCTTGTATTTTGGCAGAGTGCTTATCTTGAAGAGACAAATGCATTTCTGAACATTCTATATTATTATTGTACTTACTTGCCTAAATGTGCTTCAGGAAATCTGCTTGAGCTCAAGTACTACAAAAAGTGACAGCGCAATTTTAAAAGAGCATTTACATGACTTTTCTTTCTCTAAAAGCATAACTCTTGGATTTTAAAATGTGTCATTCATGCCTGTGTTTCAGGTTTGAGGAATTTGCTTTTTGAAGGGTTTTTCACACACACAGTGAAACCAAACCAAACTGTGCCACCCTAACTGTTTGAACCCAGAGTGGACATTTGTATATCTTAGATTGTATTTGTTCCTTTGAGTTTAACCCTATGCATGCAGGAAAGTTATGTGTGATACAATTAATGCCCTTGTTTTTCCTTCTTGTGCATGATAAGTGCAACCACAGTTCTAACTGTAGTGTGCAACAGTGAATCTCTGTGAAGCCAGCCCTAGTGTTGCAGGACTTATTGTTATGGTACTCGGTTTGGGTTTTTGGTAATGAAGTGTTAGTAATTGTGCCAACAGTTATTATTATCCAAGAAAAGTGCTGGAGCATCCCGGTGTTCTTCTACCGCTCCCGTGCCCATATCAGAAAGAGAGATTCAGTTTCAAGGACGTTAAGTGCACTAACTCTACTATCACTCTGTCAACAACAACCTGACCCCTGAAGATACAGGGTGCCTGGCCGGACCGGCAAGCCGTGGCAGTGTTTTCTCTCTTTCTCCTCCACTCCCCCTTTCCTTTTGGGACACCTTCCGGGGTTTCTGTGTCCACCAGAAAGTGCTGAGAGGTGTTCAAGGAGGTTGGGCGCATACCATCGCCCCTGCAGACATTGTGCTTTTCAGATGAGTGGCCCCGTCACAACATAAAGCCAAGCCACAACATACAGGGCTGCCTGGGCGATGGATTCCTCAATGGGTACTTTCAAAGGTTAAGCACAGGCTTTACCAGCTGATCAGGATGGTCCATCTTAATTAGATTTAACTAGGGCCCTAGCAGGATTACAGAAGGAAGTTCTTTCCTTAAAGCAAGAGAACCTGGAGTTGCACACTGAACTACAGTGGTATAAACCACAAGACACCCCCTGGCGAGGAGTCAAACTAAAACAAAGATCTCCAGTACTACAGGCCCATCGGTTTGACCCGTCTAATCATGTTCCTAGACCCGATTCAGGCCCAATGACTTCCACCACACAACCCATGCAGGCAATGGTCACAACACCAACCCCTGTGCCCTTAGCTCCTCCTGAAAGGTTTTTCGTAGATAGTGCCCAGTTCAACATTTTTCTTAACCAGTGCCAGCTACAGTTTTTGTGTCGGGCAGCTGCATTCCCCAAAGATGCTGCAAAAGTAGCTTTTATTATCTCTTATTTGGGAGGCAATGCAGCTAATTGGTCTATTCCGCTGGTGGAGCACAATGACCCTATACTGTATGATTTCAACCAGTTCAAGGAAGCCTTGCGGAAACTATTCGCCTAACACCTCTTCGTGCAAGCCAGTGACAATGAGTTGCTGAATTTGTGCCAGGGAAACAAGGATCTATTGTCCTATATCACCTCTTTCAATTGGTTGGTGGCAGAGACTGAGTGGACCGGGGAGAAGAGGACCTCCCTCTTCTATCGTGACCTTAGGGACGATCTCAAGGGTTTTCTAGCCCAAATTGTGGAACCTCCTACGGAGTGTTCTGAGTTCATTGACCTGGTGGTACGATTGGATCACCGCTTGAGAGAATGTAAGGGAGAAAAATTCCAGGGTGACACACGCTTAATGGTGCTCAAAACTGAGAAAAAGGAGTCCACCATTCCCACTCATGATACACCTGAGCCCATGCAAATTGGCAGTGTGTGGAGCCCACTATCTAAGGAGGAGAAAGAACGTAGGAAAAAATTGAAACTGTGTTTATACTGTGGTAAGGCAGGGCATTTTGCTCGGAAATGTTCTCACAAGTCTTCTGCTCCAAAGAAAGCCATCAGAGCGGTAACAGGGCCTGAATTCTCTCTTCCTGACCAGGCGGAAAACTAACTGGCTTGATAACGTCTAAGACCAGTTTATCGAGTGCTTCTTTCAATATGGTCTCACATCTTCTGGCTAATACCACCAGTCCAGTACCTCCACATCTAACTCTTATTGTGACGTTAGTGTTGTCCCCTCCGGTTCCTAAGGTCATTCCCATATTACTTGATTCTGGGGCTACCGGAAACATTTTAGACTTGGGTTTGGCTAAAACCCTAAATATTAAGACTGTCAGAAAAGACGTCCCTGAACCAATCAGAGTCGTGGATGGCTCAGAGTTGTCCTCCGGGTTTATGGTTTATCAAACAACACCCTTGTCCATGCTTTGTGCAAACAACCAAACAGAACAAATTCAGTTTGACCTCATAGATACCCCAGTATTTTGAGCCATTTTGGGGATACCCTGGCTTTAGTTAGACAATCCCAAAATTGACTGGGAAGCAAGGACAGTGACATTAGACTCTAAACATAGCTGGCAGTCCTGTTACCAAGACAAACCATTACTAGTGACACCCTTGCATTGTGGGTCCACACATAGTACAGCTATCAAGCCGGACGACACACTGGCCATTCCTGCACCGTATAAAGACTTCCATGATGTCTTTAGTGAACAGAAGGCCACCCAGCTGCCACTACATAGGTCATACGATTGTGGTATGCACTTGATTGCAAGGGCAATGCTACCATGTAGTAGGGTGTATGCTCTTTCTGAGCCTGAGAATCGATATCTGCAAGACTACCTGGATGATCTATTGACTAAGGGTTTTATTCGTCATTCAGTGTCACCAGTATTGTCGTCTTTGTTCTTCGTGCACAAGAAGAATTGCAAGCTGCGCTGCTGTATAGATTATCGTGCAGTGAACAAAGTGACCATAAAAAATCCCTATCCACTCCCGTTAATCCCGGTACTTTTAGATCAGGTACTTCAGTCGACCATTTACACTAAACTCGACCTCCGGGGTGCCTACCACTTGATCCGAGTGATGAAGACGGATGAGTGGAAGACGGCGTTCCAAATTAAATTCGGACTCTTCGATTACACAGTGATGCCCTTCGGGTTGTGTAACGCTCCTGCAGCGTTTTAATTTTTCATCAATGAAGTGCTGCAGAAGTTTCTGGATATGTGTGTAGTGGTATACATAGACGACATTTTGATCTATTCGTCTTCCACTGAGGAACTTATAGGGCATGTAAGAGCGGTTTTACAATGGTTTCATGAGCATCATCTCTTCGCCAAGCTGGAAAAATGTGTTTTTCACGCTACAACTGTAGAATTCCTGGGATATGTGATCACTCCCAATGGAATTTCCATGGATAGGTCCAAGGTACAGGCCATCCTGGATTGGGTAGCCCCAAGATCCATCAATGAAGTGCAACAGTTTTTGGGCTTCACAAATTTTTATCAGAGATTACTACCCCATTGTGCTGCCGTGGTATCTCCCATAACTCGTCTCCTACGAAAGGGGGTTAAGTTCCTCTGGGATGCAGAAGCTGAGAAAGTCTTCGAACATCTTAAAAACACATTTACTGTGCACCCATTCTCCATCATCCCGACCCGGCTCAGCCATTTTTCGTGGCAGCAGACGCTTCCCAAATGACAGTGGGTAGGGTCTTGTCCCAACGAGATCCTGAGTCTGGGCATTTCCATTCAGTAGCATACTTCTCAAACAAAGAGCAAAATTGCACGGTGGTGGAACGGGAACTTCTGGCTATCAAACTTGCCTTCCAGGAATGGCGTCACCACCTACTAGGAGATAGACACACCGTAACTATTTACACAGATCACCGTAATTTGCTGTTTTTTCAAGCGACCAAGGCCCTGACACCTCGCCAATTTCCTGGGCTTCTATTCTTTAACGAGTTTGACTTCGTAATCACCTATAGGCCCGGTACTACACAACAAAAGGCAGATACGTTGTCTAGGATGGGTTTTTCCTCTGATGTAGCGCTAGAACAGGTCGAAGCATTATACCCCCAGAAAAAATCGTGGCTGTGTGCACTTCCCAAGAGTTCCTTGAGGAAATATGGGTAGCCCAACACAAGGTTCCCTGTTCAACTGACGTGTATGAAAAAGTGGGTTTACTATACCTTGCTGATCAGTTGTACGTCCCTACCAAAGAATTACTGTATATAGTGTTACATTGGGGACATGATTCTATCCTCGCAGGTCACCCGGGTGAGAAAAAGATGTTAGATCTCTGTCAAAGATGCTTTTGGTGCCCCTCACTTGTGCAGAATGTCAGAAGATACCTCCAGATTTGTTCCACCTGTGTTTGGGCTAAAACCCCACATACTCCAGCCACAGGATTGTCACTTCCCATGCCAATTCTGGTGGCCCCATGGCATACCATAAGTATGGATTTTGTTTCTGATCTCCCAGCTTCCCATTGACACACTGTCATATGGGTGGTTGTAGATTACCTAACTAAAATGACTAATTTTGTTCCATTAAAATGCCTCCCTACGGCTTCCAAGCTCTCTGATTTGTTTGTCCAGCACATTGTACGGCTTCATGGGTTGCCCACCACAATTGCTTCCGATCGTGGCCCCCAATTTATATCACAGTTTTGGCGTAGCTTCTGTTCCTCTGTCGGTATGGACATCGGCTTGTTCTCTGCATATCATCCACAAACGGATGGGCAGACGGAACGTGCCAACCAATCGCTGGAGCAAATCCTGAGATGTTACATTGACACATGGTCTACTGAGTGGGATAAGGCTTTACCTCTTGTTGAATTTGTATATAACAACAGTGTCCACATGGCTACAGGAGCATCCCCATTTTACTGTTTGTTTGGTCTGCACCCAAGAATGCTACATATAACTGGGTCCCAAACATCCACAGGAGTCCCATCAGTACAGAAACACCATAAATAGTTACAGGAGATTCAAAAACAAGTACAACACCATTTAAACCTCTACCAAGCTCAAGTAAAAAACAAGCAGATAAAAGAAGGAGACCTGCTCCCTCTTATCAGATAGGAGATCAGGTGTGTCTCTCATAAACAAATCTCAATCTTGCAGAATCCAGAAAATTAAACCCCTGATTTCTAGGCCCCTTTCCTATTGTCAAAATCATCAATCCTGTGGTAGTAGAACTGACATTGCCAGATGATTTCAAGGTACACTCTGTGTTTCATGTGCCTTTACTCCGTCTCTAGTCCCCTGACACCCGCAATGCCCCACCACCTCCCCCGGTAAAAGTACACGGGCAATGGGAATTTGAAGAGGCCACAATTCTTGACTCCAGGCGCATCCGTGGTGTTCTACACTATTTATTGGCTTGGAAAGGCTATGGGCCTAAGGACAATTCCTGGGAACCCGCGTCCACAGTTCATACTCCACGTCTTACTAAAAAATTCCATCTCCTGCACCCTTCCAAGGCCCGCCCTTTGAGAGGGTCCTTGGTGGGGAGGACTGTCAGGAATCCCCCAAGGTGCCTCCTGCGTTATCTGTCAGCATCCCCAGGGATTAGGGTTAAATCATATCTCTGTCCTTGGTTAAACCTTCATGTTTCTAAGTAAACATAGGCCCTCATTGCAGCCCTGGCGGTAAATCCTGCTTAATGCCGTGCTGAAGGCAGCCAACATACCGTGGCTGCAGCGGAAATCTCCTACAGGTATTATGACCAACATCTTGTAATCCGCCACAATACAGACACCCACACAAGTCCTCCACACCAAAGGTCAGTGATAAACTGGCAATACCAAAACCTACACCGTCACGCCAACAAGAATACGGCCACACTATCACGACCCACAAATCAACGCAGCGGTCTTTCAACCACGGTAAACCATTGGCGGTACACACTGCTGTGCTCAAAATAAAAAACACATCTACATTGGACAATTCGAAATACACACACCTGATACACATACACACACCACACCCACACCACTATAAAACACACACCCACATTACCCACAAACCCTTACAACGATATTTTGGTGAAGAAGCACAGAGAGAGAATAGCCAACACTAAACCAGAATCCACAAGCATGCCACACCATCACGCATACAACATCCACGCACCTCAAACAACACACACCAACACAACATTTCACACATCACAACAAACATCACTTCACACATCACCCACACCACATCATGGCACCTCAAAGACACCCCAGGTTTTCTGAGGAGGAGCTAAGGGTCATGGTGGAGGAAATCATCCGGGTAGAGCCACAGCTTTTCTGATCAGAGGTGCAGCACACCTCCATTGCTAGGAAGATGGAGCTATGGCGGAGAATCATCGACAGGGTCAACGCAGTGGGACAGCATCCAAGAACATGGGATGACATCAGGAAGAGGTGGAGCGACCTATGGGGGAAGGTGCGTTCAGTGGTATCCAGACACCAGATTTCTGCACAGAGGACTGGCGTTGGACCCCCACCTCCTCCCCCACAACTAACATGGGAGAAGCAAGTCTTGGCAATACTGCATCCTGAGGGATTCGCAGGAGTAGCAGGAGGACTAGACTCTGGTAAGTCAAATCTAAATTACCATATCCCCCACCCCACCTGCATGCCATCACATACCCCCACTGACCCCCTTGCCCCCATCACTCCAACACCTCACGTATGCCCCACTATCACAACCCACCCATCCCAATACCAAGCCCTGCATGCAACACCAAAGCATGGACACCCATTGCCAAAGCATGTCCAGTACAGACACCCACACAGACCCCAAAACACTAATCACACAATGGCAAACACAACAAGGCAAAGACAGGAGTAGATGGTAACTCACCCAATGCACAAGATGGCACACACAGATACTAAAACTATGCATTTACACCCCAACAGGACCCATATCCAACGTCACCGGACAGGAGGTTCCAGACATATCCAGTCCCCCCACAGAAGAGGCCCACAGTGATGTCAGCAGCTCTGCATGCCTGGATCAAGATGACCTGCCCGGCCCATCAGGGACCTCTGGACAGTCGGTTCCCCTGCCACAGTCACAAGCCACCACAGACCCTCACCCTCAGGAAACATCACCACAGCACCCACCCAGCGGGCCCATGCCACTGTCCTCAGGACACGTCAATCAGCAGTGTGTCCACCACTACAGGGACCCCAGGCAAACCCACCAACCCAAGACAATCAGGGACCTGGGGTCAGTGGTAGTGGGCACACGGTTCAGGGGACAGAGGCACGGGATAAAGGGGAAGCTTGGAGGACTGCTGTGCGACAGGGGGAGGACAGGCCCAGGGAACCCACTCTCCACGAAGCACTCTCCAACATCATGGGAGCATACCACCATTCCCAGGAGACCATGGGCACGGTACTGGCCAAGTTTCAGGAGACCCAGCGGCTGCAGGAGGAACAGTACCTGGTTATCAGGGAGGACTTGAAGTCCATCAACACCACCCTGGTCACCATTGCAGGGGTGCTGGCAGACCTGGCCAACACCATGAGGGACACCGTGGCACACAAACAGGCCCCTGACACTAGCCTAGACGATGAACAGCCCTCCACTTCTGCCGGCGCTAGTGAACAGGAGGCCCGCCACAGAAACAACAGGCCACCAGCACCCCACTCCCTGCAGAAGGAGAACCAGCCCACAAACGGTTCTTGAGATCCAGGAACAAGACAGAGAACATTGTCACAACCCCTGCCAGGAAATAAGACCCTCCTGATTGCCACCCTTCTGCCCAACTTTGTCACCCTGTCCACCTTAAGCTGCCATTGCTCCCCTTCCTATGCCCCCATGGACAATGCACCTGTGTGACCAAGAAACTGAACTCTACCATGGACATTCCTCCACCATCACCCAAGCCCATTGCACACACCCCTCCACTTATTAACACAGAAATAAACACCCTTGAATCACAAATCAATCTGGAGTCAGTCTATACTTTTACAAATGTGTAATAGTAACTTTTCAGAAATCTAGCAATGTCAATGTTCATGTTCACATACCATGGTTACACAGTTGTTGGGCAGCAGTAAACATAGCAGAGGGCACAAAGTGGGACCCAGATCTGTGAAATGGAAAGCCAAAGTGACATGTCAGGGTCCAGACACAGAGGTAAAAAGGCAGATTTATGCTATGTCCTACAGTAGTATGAGATGTGAGAAGGAGTGCCATCGTCTTACCTGTGTCTCACTGGAAGTATTGCATGATGATGTTGTTTCGGTTGTCTATATCTTCTTCTTCTGCCTCCTCTTCTTCAATGTCCACAGGCTCCACAGCTGCCACAAGACCAGCATCAGGCCCATCCTCCTGCAGAAAAGGCACCTGGTGTCGCAAAGCCAGGGTGTGCAACATACAGCATGCCACGATTATCTGACACACCTTCTTCAGTAAGTAGTATAGGGAGCCACCTGTCAGATGGAGGCACCGGAATCTGGCCTTCAGGATGCCGAAGGTGCGCTCTATTGTCCTCCTAGTTCGCCCATGTGCCTCATTGTAGCGTTCCTCTGCCTTTGTCCTGAGATTCCTCACTGGGGTCAGTAGCCATGACAGGTTGGGGTAACCAGAGTTACCTGCAAATATCGAGGGACAACTGTTAGACATCCTCCAACCATTAGGGACTCTCCCATACCCAGACACCTATTTAAACTGTGTGGGGACCTATTAGCCACACCCGGTGCCTCTGGAGTTACCCCATCACATAAGGGATGCTGTTATTCCTCAAAATGTAAGCGTCATGCACAGAGCCAGGATACTTGGCATTGACATGGGAGATGTACTGGTCTGCCAAACACACCATCTGCACATTCATAGAATGGTAGCTTTTCCAGTTTCTGTGCACCTGTTCATTCCTGCGGGGGGGACAAATGCCACATGTGTACCATCAATGGCACCAATGATGTTGGGGATATGTCCCAGGACATAGAAGTCACCTTTCACTGTGGGCAAATCCTCCACCTGAGGGAAAACGATGTAGCTACGCATGTGTTTCAGCAGGGCAGATAACACTTTGGACAACACGTTAGAGAACATTGGCTGTGACATCCCTCATGCCATGGCCACTGTTGTTTGAAACGAATAGCTGACATCAGCTCTGGCTCCAATTGGGCACACAGTTCCTGGATTGTGGCATGATCAAGTCTGCAGGTGATAATGATGTGCCTGTCTTCCATTGTCGACAGGTCCACCAGGGGTCTGTACACCAGAGGATGCCGCCATCTCATCACCTGCCCAGCACACCATGCCCTATGGAGGAGAAGGGTGAGCAGAGGGTCATAAACCACATACACCACATAGGTTTCACAAGGCTGTTGAGCACAATCTCTGTGTGCCTTTGTCTGTCCGTATTCCTGGCCACAATTGCTGTGTCACAGTTAGTTGGCCTGCCATGTGACCCCCTGAAATGGCGGCTGCCTGACCTGTAAGGAGGGACAAGGGGAAATGAGGTAACTACTCTGGCGTTGTTCAGCGTCGCGTTTGGCGGTCGAAGACACCTGCACAATTCAGCATTGGTTATCATTGGGCCCTATGGGTTCCAGGAGCCATTGACGTTGTACGCCGGCTGTGACGGTAACCACCGCCACAGACGTGACCACCATTTTCTAGCAGTTCCCTCACTTGATACCTGACCTTCAACAGGAGAGGACCTACACTGCAAGTGCTGCTGTGACCTGCATCTGGAAGCAACAATGGCCACAGTGTCTGCGGAGGAGTTGGACAAACTGGTGGATGGGGTCCTCCCCAAGTACACGCTACTCTACGGTCCTCCAGACAAACAGGTGAGTACACTGTGTGCATGGTGGATGGCACATGATTGTATGGAGTGTCATGGATGGAAGAGTCTGGGGGGGACAGGCCAGCATGTGAGGATGGTGAGTGTATGTTTCTCTGGGCCAGGGTGGGAGGTTTTGTGGCCAATGTGTGAGAAGAACAGTATGGGGGAGTAACATCCTTTTTTACTTCACTATTCCTGTCGGTCAGCGCCCACCAGAAGAAGGGTATTTGGTGTGCCATTGCCAAGGAAGTGCAGACCCTGGGGGTCTACCATAGACGGAGCACCCACTGCAGTAAAAGATGGGAGGACCTGCGACGCTGGAGCAAGAAGACGGCGGAGGCCCAGCTGGGGATGGCCTCCTAACGTGGAAGGGGTGCCCGTCGCACCATGACCCCCCTGATGTACCGGATCCTGGTGGTGGCATATCCTGAGTTGGATGGGTGCTTGAGGGCATCACAGCAGCCACCAGGGGGTGAGTATAGTCTCATTCAGCTGACTCTGGGTGCTTTATGAGGTGTCTGGCTGGGGGAAGTGGGCTGTGGGTTCCCCTAGGCCAGGGCAGACGCACCAAGGTAGATCCATTGTTTTGCAGGCTCAGTGACACTCCAACCCCAAATGTGGTAGTTGCCCTCTACACCTAGTCAGGCTCCTATGGGTTCTAGCTGTGCATGAAATGGGTCTAGACAGAGTCCCCCATGGTCATGTGCTTTTCCCCTGCACTGTTAGTGCATGCGCTAGTGCATAGGTCTGCTCACTGTGTGTTGTGTCCGCCAGTGGTAGTGGTGTTGCAGGCATTGACCATGTGTCACTTCTGTCTTTCCCCCCCTTTTAGTTTTGTCACCCTGTCCTTGTGTGCATTAGCATCATCTGGCGGAGGAGCATTAGCACCGGAGCAGGAGGGAGCTGCAACCCACATGGCCCTGGAGGGTGAATTTACGGAGTCTGAAGGCACCAGTGGGACAGAGTGCGAGGGGAGCTCCACGAAGGGGACAGGAGCAGACACCAGCGACAGTGACTCCTCCTCTGATGGGAGCTCCCTTGCGGTGGTGGGCACCTCTGTGCCCACCGCAACAACAGGGACAGCCGCCATCCCCCTACCAGCACCGCCCTCCCTGCAGCCCCTCATCGAGTTTCCCGTGCCAGCTCACCCAGGAGGGTGGGCATCTCCTTCGCCCCAAGCACCTCAGGCCCTGCCCCAGTCAGCCCTGCTGCCCTCCGTGAGGAGGCTATTGACCTCCTGAGATCACTCACTGTTGGGCAATCAACCATTTTGAATGCCATCCAGGGTGTTGAGAGGCATTTGCAGCAAACAAATGCATATCTGGAGGGCATTCATTCTGGCGTTGGGTCCCAACAGAGAGCATTTTAGACTCTGGCCTCAGCACTGATGGCAGCCATTGTCCCTGCGTCCAGCCTCCCCCCTCCAACTTCCTCTACCCAGACCCAATCCCCTGTACCTCAGCCTATCCCAAACACACAATCAGACCAGCATGCACACTCATCAACACACAAGAGTGGACATGGCAAACATAAGCACCACACATCCCACTGGCACTCACACAAGCACCATCCCCATGCAGACACACCAACATCCACTACTTCCACTGTGTCCCCCTCCTCCACATCCTCCTCCTCCCTTCCTGTCTCGTCTCCACTCACACCTGCATGCACTACATCTTCATCCATTACCTCCATCACCAGCACGCCCATCACCACACACTGCTCACGTGCAATCACCCCCCACTACCATTCACACCTCCCCTGTGTCCTCTCCCAGTGTGTCTGTGAGCCCTCCTCCCAAAATACACAAACGCAGGCACACACCCACCCAACATCCATCCACCTCACAACAGCCTCTGGCCCATGCACCTTCACCCAAATTCAGCAGACGTACACCTCCTACAACCACTACCTCTTCCTCCACTCCCAAACCCCCACCATCTTCCCATCCCAGTGTGTCTGAGAAACTCTTCCTGGCTAACATTGACCTCTTCCCTACACCTCCTCCCTGTCCTTCCCCTAGGGCCAGGATGTCCAGGTCCCAGCCCAGCACCTCAGCCACAAAATCCTCCAGCACTGTGGTCTCAGCAAGTCCGGTCACATCGCGGGCGGCACCCATCAGGGCTGCAGGTGTGCCACCTGGCGAGGCCCAGGAGCAGCCCATTCCGCCACCTGTCAAGGTGAAGGAGGTGCCCACATGCCGAAGGGAAAAGCCGCACCAACCACCTAGCAAGGGCTCCTCTAAGCCAAAAGGGGACAGTGCCAAGGGACCAGCAGCGACATCCAAGGTGGGGAAGGGACACAAGGTGAAGGGGAAGTCAAGACAGGGCATGGAGCCTCCAGCTGAGGGACCAGAGTCACCCCTTCTGGCAACCAGGACAGCAACCTATACGGCGGTGGACACCGCCACCTGCACCACCACATGCACTGCCTCCTGCACGTCTGCTGCTTCTGCAACAGTGCCCAGCATCATCCCCTGTAGGCAGCCATCTGAGGCTGCAGGAGACGTCCTGCTGTCTCCCTCCACAGGTGCTGACACATTCACCACCTGCAGCATCTCCGCCACAGACACCGCCGCAACCACGCCACCAGCCCTGCGATGTGCTCAGACAGTGCCTCCACAGCTGACATGGCTAACATCCCCAGTGGGCAGCCGTCCGAGGCTGTAGGAGACATCCTGGACCCTGCACAGCGTACATGAGGCACCACACCCAGCACTGTTTGTACCTGCAGCTAGCAGGTAACGTCGCGGCAGGGTGGAGTGTATCTCTGCTTCCATGGAGTATCATGCTACCTGTTCCCAGGCAATCTCGTGGCACACACACCCAGGTGAGGGAATGAGACTTGCCACACTGCATGTGAAGCACTCTGGGCACAAAGCCCCCTCCAGAACCAGTGGAGAAAAGCATCCACTCACACAGTCCATGGCAGGATGAAGCACTCTGGGCACAATGCCCCCTCCAGAACCAGTGGAGAAAATCATCCACAACCCAAATCCTTGGCAGGATGAAGAACTCTGGGCACAATTCCCCCTCCAGAACCAGTGGAGGAGAGCATCCACTCACACAGTCCTTGGCAGGATGAAGCACTCTGGGCACAAAGCGCCCTCCAGTACCAGTGGATAAAGCATCCACATCCCCAATCCTTGGCAGGATGAAGCACTCTGGGCACAAACCCCCTCCAGAACCAGTGGAGAAAAACATCCACAACCCCAATCCTTGGCAGGATGAAGCACTCTGGGCACCATGCCCCCTCCAGAACCAGTGGAGAAAAACATGCACTCACACAGTCCTTGGCAGGATGAAGCACTCTGGGCACAATGCCCCCTTCTTCTACCTATAAGTCACCCTTAAGGTATGCCTGAGGTAACCCATAGGGCAGGGTGCTGTGTACGCAAAAGGCAGGACATGTACCACTGTAGTTTACATGTCTTGGTAGTGTAAAACTCCTAAATTCGTTTTTGCACTGCTGCGAGGCCTACTCCCTTCATAGGCTAACATTGGGGGGGCCCTCATATATTGTTTGAGTGTTAGCTGCTGATCAGAAAGGAGTAGGAAGGTCATATTTAGTATGGCCAGAATGGTAATACAAAATCCTGCTGACTGGTGAAGTTGGATTAAATATGGCTATTTTTGAAATGCCACTTTTAGAAAGTGAGCATTTCTATGCAGTTAAAACCTTCTGTGCCTTACAATCCATGTTTGGCTGGGTTTAGTTGACAGCTCCCTTGTGCATTCACCCAGACACACCCCAAACACAGGATACTCAGCCTCACTTGCATACATCTGCATTTGAATGGGTCTTCCTGGGCTGGGAGGGTGGAGGGCCTGACTCTTGCATGTTAAAGGACAGTAGCCTGCCCTCACACAAAGGACTGCCACACCCCCTACTGCGACCCTGGCAGACAGGATTGAACTGAAAGGGGACCTTATGCACTTTGAAGCCACTCTTTGAAGTCTCCCCACTTCAAAGACACATTTGGGTATTTAAACAGGGCCTCTGCCCCTACCAACTCAGACACTTCCTGGAGAAGAACTTGAACCAGAACCTGCATCCTGCCAAGAAGAACTGCCTGGCTGCCCAAAGGACTCACCTGTCTGCTTGCTGTTGCCCTGCTGCCTTGCTGCTCTTTGGCTGAGGTGAATAAGTGCTCTCCAAGAGCTTGGATAGAGCTTGCTTCCTGTTCCCTGAAGTCTCAGGACCAAAAAGACTTCATCTCTACAAGAAGGACTCCTTGTGCGGTGAAATTCGACGCACAGCCTGCCAGAAACGACGCACAGCCTTCACCGCAGTGAAAAATTCACTGCACGCCAAACCAGAACAATGCAGCGCGATTTTGCATCGAGAAGATCGACGCAGCGCCAGAGTAGCGACTGGAAATTTGACGCACAGCCCACCGGATCGAGGCACAGCCAAGCTGGAATGATGCAGCCCGACTTCCAGAGAGGAATCGATGCAGCACCTGCCGTGCAGGAGAAAATTTGACATAATGCCCACCGAATCGACACAGCTCCTGTAACTCCATCCTGCCAGTGCAGGAAATTCACTCATCGTCCCCGGGGCATCTGAAAATCCTGCAAACCCAAGAGGATCCACGACCAAGCGCCGGAAATCAATGCACAGCCGTCCCTGCGTGAAAACTAAATGACGCATCGCTGTGTGCGGCCCGAGAAATCGACGCAAACCCCTTTGTTTCCACGCATCTCCTCCTGTCTGGTTCTTTGCGGAGATTTTGAACACGAACCAGGTACTTTGTGCTTGAAAGAGACTTTGATTGCTTTTAAAAGACTTAAGACACTTTGGCCCTCATTACAACCCTGGCGGCCGGTGTTAAAGCGGCAGTAAAACCGCCAACAGGCCAGCGGAAAAAAAATTGAATCACGGCCATGGCAGAACCGCCAACATAGACAGCCACTTTAACACTTCGACCGCCACGGCGGTACAAACAAACACCGTGGCGGTAACCGCCAACAGACAGGCGGAAGACAACTTACCGCCCACCGTATTACAACAGGCCAATCCGCCACCTTTTCCGGGGCGGATTCACCGTGAACAAAAACACGGTGAAAACAGGACTTGGAAGGGAAAACGCTCACCTCTACACACCCCACGAGGAACCAGGACGCCATGGAGCCAGAACTCTATATTCTACCTACCTTTGTCTTCCTGCTCCTCTACCAGGAGCACGAACACTGGCGGCGATGACCACGGTGAGTACTGCACCTACGACACAGGGGAGGGGGGAGGGAAAAGAGAGTGACACACACACGCACCACGCAACACCCGGGCCCACAATGCATGGGCGTAGCCCACACAAGATACCCGATAAAAACGGAGATAACACTGCAGGGGCATCAGATAGAAATACAACAGGCACCTCAGGGGGAAGGGGAGGGGGGCACCTCAGCCGGATGAGTGCACAACGCCAGATCCACTAGGGGGCTCCATGCCCACTGCTTTATCCTGGGGAGTGCAAAGCCACAGTCTCTCCAGTCTCTCCAGTGGGTGGTTTGCCCACTGCTTTATCCTGGGGAGTGCAAAGCCACAGTCTCTCAAGTCTCTCCAGTGGGTGGTGCAAAGCCACAGTCTCTCAAGTCTCTCCAGTGGGTGGTGCAAAGCCACAGTCTCTCAGGTCTCTCCAGTGGGTGGTTTGCCCACTGATTTATCCTGGGGAGTGCAAAGCCACAGTCTCTCAAGTCTCTCCAGTGGGTGGGTTGCCAACTGCTGTATCCCTGGGAGTGCAAAGCCACAGTCTCTCAGGTCTCTCCAGTGGGTGGTTTGCCCACTGCTTTATCCTGGGGAGTGCAAAGCCACAGTCTCTCAAGTCTCTCCAGTGGGTGATTTGCCCACTGCTGTATCCTGGGGAGTGCAAAGCCACAGTCTCTCAAGTCTCTCCAGTGGGTGGGTTGCCCACTGCTTTATCCTTGGGAGTGCAAAGCTACAGTCTCTCAAGTCTCTCCAGTGGGTGGGTTGCCCACTGCTGTATCCTGGGTAGTGCAAAGCCACAGTCTCTCAAGTCTCTCCAGTGGGTGGGTTGCCCACTGCTTTATCCTGGGGAGTGCAAAGCCACAGTCTCTCAAGTCTCTCCAGTGGGTGGGTTGCCCACTGCTCTATCCTGGGGAGTGCAAAGCCAATCTCTCAAGTCTCTCCAGTGGGTGGTTTGCCCACTGCTCTATCCTGGGGAGTACAAAGCCACAGTCTCTCAAGTCTCTCCAGTGGGTGGTTTGCCCACTGCTGTGTCCTGGGGAGTGCAAAGCCACAGTCTCTCAAATCTCTCCAGTGGGTGGGATGTCCACTGCTCTATCCTGGGGAGTGCAAAGCCACAGTCTCTGAAGTGGCTACCAGTCTCCACTGGTTCAGGAGGGGGCTTTGTGCCCAGAGTGCTTCATCCTGCCAAGGACAGAGGTAGTGGATGTGATACTCCACTGGTTCTGGAGGGGGCTTTGTGCCCAGAGTGCTTCATCCTGCCAAGGACAGAGGTGGTGGATGTGATATTCCACTAGTTCTGGAGGGTGTTTTGAGCTCAGAGTGCTTCATCCTGCTCGTGGCGGCCTCAGTAGCGGTGGTGCTTGCAGCGCTCATTGGCCTGCGATGCTGGTGGGTGGCTCCGTGAGCGTGCTGGTGGCGGTGGTTTCCTGGGCAGCGGTGCTACTGGTGGCGGTGTCCTGGGCAGCGGTACTGCTGGCGGCGGTGTCCTGGGCAGCGGTGCTGGTGGCGGCGGTGTCCTTGGCAGCGGTGCTGGTGGCGGCGGTGTCCTTTGCAGCAGTGCTGGTGGTGGCGGTGTCCTTGGCAGCGGTGCTCCTGGCGGCGGTGTCCTTGGCAGCGGTGCTCCTGGTGGCGGTGTCCGTGGCAGCGGTGCTGGTGGCAGTCTTGTCCGCAGTGCAGATTGGTGGCGACTTCCCTTTCTTTCTGTGCCCATTCACCACCTTGAATGGTGGCGCAGCTGTCTTCCCACTGCCAATTGTAGTCCTGGGAGAGCCCTTGGTGGCAGGTGTTTTACCCTTTTCCCTCCGGGCAGTGGCCAATTTCTTATGCTTCTGAGGTGGGTGACTGTCCGTGGTCTGGCTCCTTGGCACACTGGCTGCCCTGCTGCTTGGCGCACTCCAAAAGCCGGTTACTGCTGGCACCACTGTTCCTGCTGATGTGGTGGCTGAGGTGCTGGGTTGGGGTCTGGAAAGGTTAGCCCTAGGGGACTGAAGGGGTGGGGGAGGTGAGGGGAAGAGGTCAAGGTTGGACAGGAAATGTTTTGTAGACACACTGGGACGGGTAGATGGACGGGGTGTGGGAGTGGAGGAAGAGGTAGTGGTTGTAGGAGGTGTCCGTTTGCTGACTTTGGGTGAAGGTGAATGGGCTGGAGGCTGTCGTGAGGTGGATGGCTGTTGGGTGGGTGTGTGACTGCGTTTGTGTACCTTGAGAAGTGGGCTCACAGACACCCTGGGAGAGGACACAGGGGATGTGTGAATGGTAGTGGGGGTGGTGAGTGCATGTGAGCAGTGTGTGGTGATGGGTGTGCTGGTGATGGACGTAGTGGATGAAGATGTAGTGCATGCAGGTGTGAGTGGAGACGTGACAGGGAGGGAGAAGGGAGAAGAGGAGGAGGGGGACACAGTGGAGGCAGTGGCTGTTGGTATGTCTGCATGGGTATGATGCTTGTGTGAGTGCCTGTGGGATGTGTGGTGCTTATGTTTTCCAGAGCTTCCCTTGTGTGTTGAGGTGTGTGCATGCTGGTCTGATGGTGTGCTTGGGATAGGCTGAGGTACAGGGGTTTGGGCCTGAGTGGAGGAAGTTGGAGGGGGGAGGCTGGACACAGGGACAATGGCTGCCATCAGTGCTGAGGCCAGAGTCTGAAAAGCTTGCTGTTGGGCTGCCTGACCAGAATGAATGCCCTCCAGGTATGCATTGGTGTGTTGCAACTGCCTCTCTACACCCTGGATGGCATTCAGAATGGTAGACTGCCCAACAGTGAGGGATCTGAGGAGGTCAATGGCCTCCTCACTGAGGGCAGCAGGGCTGACAGGGGCAGGGGCTGAGGTGCCTGTGGCGAAGGAGATGCCCACCCTCCTCCGTGAGCGGCCACGGGGCATACGCTGAGGGGCTGCTGGGAGGGCGGTGCTGGTAAGGGGGATGGCGGCTGTACCTGTAGATGCGGGGAGCACAGAGGGGCCCACCACTGCAAGGGAGCTCCCATCAGAGGAGGCGTCCGTGTCGCTGGCCTCAGCTCCTGTCACAGCCGTGGAGCTCCCCTCGCCATCCGTCCCACTTCTGCCTTCAGAATCCGTTGTCTCGCCCTCCAGTGCCATGTGGGATGCAGCTCCCTCCTGCTCCGGTGCCACAGCTCCTCCGCCTGATGATGCTATTGCACACAAGAACAGGGAGACCAAAAGAAGGGGGGGAGACAGAAGAAAGACATTTTGAGTGCAAGCAATACCGCTCCCGTTGGCGGACACTACAGGCACAGAAGACCTCTGCACTACGTCGTGCACTTAGAATTCCCTAATTAATCACAGGGACATGGGGTAAAAGGCCTATGCCCGATTGCTGCACACATGGAAGTCACACAAGCCTGACTAAGTGTAGTTGGCTCTGAACATTGGTGGGGTGGGGAGCCACATGGCCTGCCTTACAAAGGGACCTTGCCTACTAAACTTGCCCTGGCCTAGGGGAACCCACAGCCCACCTCCCCCACCCAGACACCTCGTAATGTGTGCTGATTCAGCTTAATGAGAGTGTACTCACCCCCTTGTGGCTGCTGTGATGCTCTCAAGCGCCCATCCAACTCCGGATACGCCACCGCCAGGATCCGGAACATCAGGGGGGTCATGGTGCGACGGGCTCCCCTCCCACGTTGGGAGGCCATCCCCAGCTGGGTCTCCGCCGTCTTCTTGCTCCAGCGGCAAATGTCCTCCCATCTTTTCCGGCAGTGGGTGCTCCGTCTGTGGTAGACCCCCAGGGTCCGGACTTCCTTGGCGATGGCACGTCAAATATCCTTCTTCTGGTGGGCGCTGACCTACAGGAATAGTACAGGGGAAAAGGAGAAGATATAACCGTCTGGACCGTCACAGTCATTGGCCCGCGTTCCTACCCTTGCCATGACGCACATGCACTCACTGTCGTTTCATGCACGCCTCATTCTCCCCCCCATCTTCCATCCACACCACTCCACACAGGCATTGCCCATACAACATGCTCACAGTGTACTTACCTGTTTGTCTGGAGGACCGAAGAGTAGCGTGTGCTTGGGGAGGACCCCATCCACTAGTTTCTCCAACTCCTGGTGAAGGCAGGGGCCCTTTCCCTAGACACAGGAGCCGTTGTCTCTTCCAGACTGAGGTCACAGCAGCACTTGCAGTGTAGGTCCTCTCCTGTCGAAGATCTGGTATCAAGTGAGTGGACAGATAGAAAATGGCGGTCACGTCCACAGCGGTGCGTACCGTCACCACCGGCATAAGTCGGCATTGGCTCCTGGGACCCATAGGGTCCAATGTTAACCAATGCAGGACTGCGCCACATTCTTCGACTGCCTACCGCGACTGTGTACTACGCCAGCGCAGTTACCTCATATCCCATTGTACCACATTACAGGTCAGGCAGACTCCATTTCAGGGGGCCACATGGCATTATTTTTAAATGCGTCACACATATCTAGGCCTTGAATACACATTAAGACAGGGACATAGCGGATTGAAAAATGTGTGCAATAAAGTGGCGTTTTTGTACCTCAGTGTTGGCTGACCCTCTGCTCACTGTTCTCCTCCATAGAGCACATCCGCTGGGGCAGGTGAGGAGATGGTGGCATCCTCCGATGTACAGACCGCAGGTGGACCTGTCGACAATGGAAGAGTGACATGTAATTGTCACCTACAGACTGGACCGTGCCATAATCCAGGAACTGTGTACCCAGTTGGAGCCGGACCTGATGTCAGCTATCCGCCATCCCACATATATCCCCCCTCTAGTGCAGGTGCTGTCAGTACTCCGTTTCGTGGCAAGTGGGTCTTTTCAGACGACAGTGGCCATAGCATCAGGGATGTCCCAGCCTATGTTCTCCAACGTGTTGTCCAGAGTGTTGTCTGCCCTGCTGAAACACATGCGCAGCTACATCGTTTTCCCTCAGGTGGAGGATTTGCCTACAGTGAAAGGTGACTTCTATGCCCTGGAAAATATCCCTAACATCATTGGTGCCATTGATGGGACACATGTGGCCTTGGTCCCCCCCGCAGGAGTGAACAGGTGTACAGAAACCGGAAGAGTTACTATTCTATGAATGTGCAGATGGTGTGTTTGGCCGACCAGTACATCTCCCATGTGAATGCCAAATTTCCTGGCTCACTGCATGACGCTTACATTCTGAGGAATAGCAGCATCCCTTATGTGATGGGTCAACTCCATAGGCACTGTGTGTGGCTATTAGGTGAGGACATGGACCCTATACAGTGTGACTAGGTGTCTGGGTCTGGGGTTGTCCCTAGGGGTTAGTGTGTGTCTAACAGTTGTCCCTCGACATTTGCAGGTGACTCTGGCTACCCCAACCTGTCATGGCTACTGACCCCAGTGAGAAATCCCAGGACATGGGCAGAGGAACGCTACAATGAGGCCATGGGCAAACTAGGAGGGTTATAGAGAGGACCTTTGGCGTTCTGAAGGCCAGGTTCAGGTGCCTCCATATGACAGGTGGTTCCCTATTCTACTCACCAAAGAAAGTGTGCCAGATCATTAAGGCCTGCTGTATGCTTCACAACTTGGCTTTGCGACGCCAGGTGCCTTTTCTGCAGGAGGATGGTCCAGATGGAGGTCTTGTGGCAGCTGTGGAGCCTGTGAACAGTGAAGACGAGGAAGCAGAAGAAGAGGATATCAACAACAGAAACACAGTGATTCATCAATACTTCCAGGTAAGAAGACATCGCTGCCTGCTACATCTGATCCACTTGTTCTACCTCTCATCTGTCTGTCACATTCACCCAGTGTATGGACCCTGAGTTGTCACTTTCCCTTTTGATTTTACAGATGTGGGTCCCACTGTGTGACATCTGCTTTGTTTCCTCATGGACTAGAGCTGTGTGACATAGGTATGTTGACAAATACAATGGATATTGCATTTTTCCTCAGTTATTGCAAATACACATTTTCAAAAGCACAGACTGACTCCAGATAGTTTTGTGATTTAAGGATGTTTATTTAAGTGCTAAATAGTGGAGGGGGTTCTAAAATGGTCAGGGGTGATGGTGGAGGAATGTCCATGGCAGAGTCAAGTCTATTACTCTCACAGGTGCATTGTCCAAAGGGGCATGGGAAGTGGAGCTGGGACAGTTGATGGATGGACAGGGTGACAAAGTGGGACAAATGGATGACAATCAGGGTGGTCTCATTTCCTGGCGGGGGTCTTGGCATTGTTCTCTGTCTTTGTCCTGGATCTCAGGGACCGCTTGCGGGGTGGTTCTCCATCTGCAGGGGGTGGGGTGCTGGTGTCGTGGTCCTGTGGCGGTTCCTCCTGTCCACTGGCGCTGGCAGAGGTGGTGGGCAGTTCATCGTGCAGGCTAGTGTCATGGGCCTCCTTGTTGTGCCACAGTGTCCCTCCTGGTGTTCACGATTTCCTTCAGCACCCCTACAATGGTGCCCAGGGTGGTATTTATGGATTGGAGTTCCTCCCTGAACCCCAACTACTGTTTCTCCTGCATCCGCTGGGTCTCCTGAAACTTGGCCAGTACCGTTGGCATCGTCTCCTGGGAATGGTGGTAGGCTCCCATGATGTTGGAGAGGGCCTCGTGGAGACTGGTTTCCCTGGGCCTGTCCTCCCCCGTCGTACAGCAGCCCTCTCAGTTCCCCTGTGTTCCTGGGCCTCTGTCCCCTGGACCGTGTGCCCACTGCCACTGCCCCCAAGTCCCTGCTGTTCTTGGGGTGGTGAGTTAGCCTGGGTTCCCTGTAGTGGTGAACACTGCTGCTTGACGTGTCCTGGGGACAGAGATATGGGCCCGCTGGGTGGGTGCTGTGCTGGTGTTTCCAGAGGGGGGAGGCTCTGTTGTGGCTTGTGCCAGTGTGAGGGGAACCGACTGTCCAGAGGTCCCAGATGGGCCGGGCTGGTCATCTAGATCCAGTTGGACAGGGCTGCTGTCATCACTGTGGGCCTCTTCTGTGGGGGGAGTGGACATGTCTGGAACCTCGTGTCTGGTGACATTGGGTAGGGGTCCTGCAGGGGTGTAAAGGCATAATTATTGCATCTGTGTGTGCCATGGTGTGCAATGGGTGGGTGACTCTGTACCCCAGTCCTTGCATTCTTGTGTAGGACCTTGTGTGATAATTGTTTAGGGGGGTGTGTGGGTATGTGTAGTGGCCATGCATTGGTGATGGGTGTCCATGCTTTGGTGTTTCATGCAGGGCTTGGTGTTGGGATGGGTGGGTTGTGATAGTGGGACATATGTGAGGAGTTGGAGTGATGGGGTTGAGGGCGAGGGTGGGGGTATGTGATAGCATGCAGGTAGGGTGGGGGATGAAGTAGTGAAAGATTTGACTTACCAGAGTCCATTCCTCAAGCTACTCCTGCGAGGCCCTTAGGATGCAGTATAGCCAAGACCTGCTCCTCCCATGTTATTAGTTGTGGGGGAGGAGGTGGGGGTCTGCCGCCAGTCCTCTGAACCGTGATGTGGTGTCTTGAGACCACAGAACGTACCTTCCCCCGTAGGTCGTTCCACCTCTTCCTGATGTCATCCAGTGTTCTTGGGTGCTGTCCCACTGCGTTGACCCTGTCCACGATTCTGCGCCATAGCTCCATCTTCCTAGCTATTATGGTGTGCTTCACCTGTGATCCGAATAGCTGTGGCTCTGCCCGGATGATTTCCTCCACCATGACCCTGAGCTCCTTCTCAGAAAACCTGGGGTGTCTTTGCGGTGCCATGGGGTGGTGTGGGTGATGTGTGAGGTGCTGTGTGTTGTGATGTGTGGGGTGATGTTTAGGGGTGTGTGGTGTGTTGTGCGTGGATATGTATGTGTGATGGTGTTGTGTGCCTCTGTATCGTGGGGTTGTCTTTGCTGTGCTGTCTCTCTGGCCTTTTTCTAAATTTCTGGTCGTAAGTGTTTGTGGGTGATGTGGGTGTGTGTTTTATATTGTATTGAGTGTGTGGGTGTGGTGTGTGTATGTGTATCAGGTGTTTGTATTTGGAATTGTCCAATGTGGTTGTGTTTTGTAAATGTGTGTGTATTTTGAGCGTGGCGGTGTGTACCGCCAATGGAATAATGCGGTTGAAAGACCGCCGCGTGGATTCGTGGGTCATGATAGCGTGGGCGTACTCCTGTTGGCGTGACGGTGTCGGTTTTGTTGTCGCCAGTTTATCACTGACCTTTGGTGTGGAGGACTTGTGTGGGTGTCTGGATTTTGGCAGATTCCAAGCTGTGGGTCGGAATAGCTGTGGCGGAATTCCTCAGCCGCGCTGGTGTGTTGGCGGTTTTCTGCACGGCGGTAAGCGGCATTTACCTCCAATGTTGTAATGACCCCCTTTATATCACTTTCACAGTGACATCTCAACATATACTCATTGCATTTTAATTGTTTGACCTGCATTTATCCGGATAAATATTATATATTTTTCTAAACTGTGTGATGTATTTTTGTGGTGCTATCCTGTGTTGTTGTATGATTTATTGCACACATACTTTACACATTGCCTTCTAAATTAAGCCTGACTGCTCAGTGCCAAGCTGTCAGAGGGTGGCCACAGGATAATTTGGATTGTGTGTGACTTACCCTGACTAGAGTGAGGGTCCTTGCTTGTACGGGGGTAACCTGACTGCCAGCCAAAGACCCCATTTCTAAAATGTACTCACTGTAGGTTGCTAGACTCACATCCCCTATGGACAGACCTGTGTTGAGCTATGTGTCCTGCATTCTCCTGTTCTCATGTTTTTCCACCCACTGATTGTGTTATGTCAGTCAATGCCTCCGCTACCTATGGCTTGAGGCATTCATGCTCATTAGCCTTTGGTAAGTGTTTACAGAATAGAGCTTCACACATGATAGATGGCAGCTACAGTGAATTGTCATGTATTTCCTGTTTTGCCCTACTTCAGTGGCAATCTACACTGGGCTGGACAACTATGTACTGCATACGTGTGTTGTGTTTCACCATGCCTTCTATCCCAATGTAACTCTGTGTCATGGTCTCTTTTGCAGGTTGGATGTGTGAATTTACCGTAGTGTTTGCCCGGAATAGTGACTAACTTACATCGGCCCTGGGACATATCTGTTATACTGTGTGTCCAGCAAAGGATACCTCCCTCTGCTGTTCATTACACTGCCTGTTGGTTTAGGGGGACATACCCACATAACATTTTGCAGACAAAACATGTGTTAATGTGTTAATGTTCAAATAAATACACATATGCTGTTGCTGTGACCAATAGTGTTTATTGGGCAAACAGGGAAATGTGAACAAACAATATATGGTGCATACCGTGACAAACAATTGATAAGTGGGGTCATGGTAGTTGTAATCATCAGAGTAGGTGGCACAGCTGTACGTAGCACAGGTCCAGTGTGCAAGGGCCATGGGAAAAAGTAATAATGTAATTGACCCGTCAACAGGGTGTGTCAGTGGCACACAAGGGAGAGAACTCAGGAGAGGTTCACTTCCTGGCAGTGGGTTTGGTCTTGGCATCTGCTCCAGCTGGATTTCTGGATGGATCCCATGGTTCATCAGCTACAGAGGGGGGGTGCCAGAGGCTTGTGGTTCCCCTGGAAGGGCCTCCATTTAACTAGCTGCAGCAGATGTGGAAGGCTCAGATGTGATATGGCTACTGGAAGAGGTCTGCTGGTGGGTGGTGGAAGCATGCAGGGTGGTGTTGAGGTCCCTGCGTACCCCTGCAATGGAGGCCATGGTGGCATTCTGCGCCTGCTACTGCTGCATGACCTCCTGCTGGTATTACCTCTGCAGCCTTTGGTTTTCCCCCAACATGGTAATGATCTGGCCAATCCTGTCCTGGGATTGTTGGTATGCTCCCAGGACTCGGGAGATGGTTTGCTGGTCAGTTGACTCCCTTGGATGCCTTGTCCTCTGGCCCACAGATTCTCTCCCATGCCCCCTGCCCCCATGTGCCTGTGCCTCTCATACAGTGTGCCCACTCCCAGTGTCACCAGGACCTTCATTGTCTTGGGTGTGATGGGTCTACTCAGGTCCCTGTACTGTGGGGCACACTATTGATTGAACTGTCCTTGGGACACTGGTTTGGGGCTTTAGGGTTGGCTGTGCTGTTGATGCCACAGGTTGGGGGGTAGATGTGGGCAGGGTGAGGCAGCGAGTTGTGGACTGACCAGGTGTCCCAGATGGGCCAGGCAAGTCGTCAATGTCCAGACATCCAGAGGTGTTGTCCTCACTGGGGCCTTCATCCTGAGGAGAGCTGGCTGTCTCTGGTATCCTCTCGATGGTAGCTGTCGTGATGGACCACTCACCTGAAAAGCAGGATGTCTGCAGGGGCGATGGTATGCCCCGACCTCCTGGAACACCTCTCAGCACTTCCTGGTGGACACAGAAACCCCAGCAGGTGTCCCAAAAGGAAAGGGGGAGTGGAAGAGAAAGAGACAAAACACTGCCACATCTTGCCGGTCCAGCCAGGCACCCTGTATCTTTGGGGGGCAGGTCGTTGTTGACAGAGTGATAGTAGAGTTAGTGCACTCAACTTCCTTGAAAATGAATCTCTCTTTCTGATATGGGCACAGGAGCGGTAGAAGAACACCGGGATGCTCCGGCACTTTTCTTGGATAATTACTGTTGGCACAATTACTAACTCTGCATTACCAAAAAACCAAACTGAGTAAATAACAATAAGAACTGCGACACTAGGGTTGGCTTCACAGAGATTCACTGTTGCACACTACAGGTGGAACTGTGGTTGCACTTATGCACAAGAAAGACAAACAAGGGCATTAATTATATCACATATAACTTTCCTGCATGCATAGGGTTAAACTAAAAGGAACAAAAATAATCCAAGAAATACAAATGTCCATTCTGGGTTCAAACAGTTAGGGTGGCAAAGTTTGGTTTGGTTTCACTGTGTGTGTGAAAAACCATTCAAAAAGCAAATTCCTCAAACCTGAAACACAGGCAAGAAAGACACAATTTAAAATCCAAGAGTTATGCTATTAGAGAATGAAAAGTCACGTAAATGCTCTTTTAAAATTGCACTGTCACTTTTTGTAGTAATTGAGCCCAAGCACATTTCCTGAAGCACATTTAGCCAAGTAACTACAATAATAATGTAGAATGCTCAGAAATGCATTTGTCTCTTCAAGATAAGAACTCTGCCAAAATACCAGGACTGAAATACACTAGCTGTTCTAGGAAAGCGCGGCGTTCAAAGAACAAACTCCCTGGAGAATACTAGTCACTTAGCTGCAGTCTTTTCCGGAGTGCTGGAGGAATGCCTGGTGTCAGCTGGTACAGGAACGAAGAAAAGAATTGCCTCAGGGGGAGGATAGAGAGTGACACACAGACACAGACGCAACACCCCCACCCTCACCCACAACAACATACAAACAAACACATGCAGCAACTTGACATTTACACCCCGTCACCCTCTGGAAGAACACAAGGACAAAATGAAATGATTGTAATGAGTGTAATCATCGAAAAATCAGAAAGTCCAAAATTTAAATCATCAGTATATACAAATATGTACAGCAACTACACAGGTCCAGATAGTATTGCAATCATTGTCCGTGGACCAGTGGTCCAGTGGTCCTAAAATGCATGGGCGAAGCCCACACATGATACCTGACTCGAAACGGAGAGAACACTGCTGGGGCATCAGATCGAAAATAAACAGGCACCTCAGGGGGAGGGGGACAGCTCAGACGGATGAACGGACGATGCCACTGCTTCACGAGGGGGCTCCATGCACCACCCTAAGGCTGTCAGGTCTAACATGTGTCCCCCCCAGCTGAAAGTGGGGAGAGCTACCCAACCTCCTGGGAGCTCTCATCGCTAATGCTAAAGTATCTGGAGAGATCATCAGCACTGGCATGGTCAATCCCCAGGCGATGTTTCACTGTAAAGTCCATCCCCTGTAGGGAAATGGACCACCTCAAGAGTTTAGGATTCTCACCCCTCATCTGCATGAGCTATCTGAGGGGCCTGTGGTCTGTCTGAACCCAGAAGCGAGTCCCAAACAGGTATGGTGTCAGCTTCTTCAGTGCACAGACCACAGCAAATGCTTCTCTTTCAATAGCACTCCACCTCTGTTCCCATCGTAATAGTCTTCTGCTAATAACTACTGGTTGGTCTAAGCCTTCCTCATTTAGCTGTGCTAGAACAGCCCCTATGCCATGCTATCAAGCGTCTGTCTGCACAATAAATTTCTGGGAGTAGTCAGGGGCCTTGAGCACGGGGCTGTGCACATGGCTTCCTTCAGGGAGTCAAAGGCTTTCTGACAAGCCTCTGTCCAATTCACCAACCTAGGTTGCTTTTTGGAAGTAAGTTCTGTCAAGGGTGTCACAATGGATACATAGCCCTTGACAAACCTACAGTAGTATCCAGAGAAGCCTAAGAAGGCTTTCACTTCTGTCTGTGTTCTAGGTGGTTGCCAGGCCTTGATAGTTTCAATCTTGGCCTGGAGTGGCTGACCCTTGCCATCACCTACTAGGTGTCCCAAGTACAGCACGGAATCCTGCCCAATCTGGCACTTACTAGCCTTGATGTTCAGGCCTGCCTGTTGCAGAGCCTGAAGCACCCCCTTGAGGTGGAGCAGGTGTTCCTACCAGCTGGAACTATAGGCGGCTATGTCATCTAGGTAGGCTGTGCAGTAGGCATCCTTGCCAGCTAGGACCCCATTAACCAACCGTTGGAAGGTAGCGGGGACATTTTTCAACCCAAAGTGCATCACCTGGAACTGGTAATGACCATCAGGTGTGGAAAATGCATATCTCTCTTTAGCCCCCTCAGTCAAGGCGATCTGCCAGTACCCTGACATGAGATCAAAAGTCCTGAGGAATTTGGCATCGCCTAGCCTGTCTACGAGCTCATCAGCTCGGGTGAGCGTCAGTCCGTTTGACTGAGTTGAGACCCCGGTAGTCCACACAGAACCGGAGTTCTGGCTTGGCACCGGGTGCAGCAGCATTGGGTACCAGCACCACAGGGCTGGTCCAGGGACTGCTGGACTTCTCAATAACCCCTAGGGCCAACATCTTGGAGACCTCCTCCTTGATGCTGGCCTTCACCTTATCTGACAGCCTGTAAATTTTGTTCTTTACAGGGGGACTGTCTCCCGTGTCAATATCATAGACACACAGGTCGGTGAGTGCAGGAGTAAGGGTAAACAGGGAAGAGGACTGCTCCAACAACTTGTAGCAGTCTCCTCTCTGATTTAGAGTCAGGGAGTCAAAGAGATTGACACCCTCCACTGACCCATCAATTTCATTGGCAGAGAGGAGGTTGGGGAGAGGTTCACTCTCGTCCTCCATGCCCTCATCTGTCACAAGGAGCATACTGACCTCAGACCTCTCAAAATGAGGCTTAAGTCGGTTATGATGGAGAACCCTTAAGGGGTGTCTAGGGGCCTTGAGGTCCACTAGGTAAATGTCCTCCACCTTCCGCTCCTTGATCTCAAATGGGCCAGACCAGCAGTCCTGGAGAGCCCTAGGCTCTACTGGCTCCATTACCCAAACCTTGTCTCCAGGTGAGGACTCGACCAGAGTGGCCTTCCAGTCATACCACTCCTTCATCACCTCTTAACTGGCCTCAAGGTTACACTTGGCCTGCTTCCAAAAGTTTTGGGTTTGTTTGCGGAGGGCCAGCATGTATCTGACCACATCCTGGGTAGGTGTCTTGGGAGCTTTCTCCCAGCCCTCTATAACTATGCTTAGCGGTCCCCTGACAGGGTGACCATAGAGAAGCTCAAAAGGGCTGAACCCCACCCCTTTCTGGGGCACCTCCCTATAAGCAAACAGCAGGCATGGCAAGAGGACATCCCACTTATGCCTCATGGCCTCAGGTAGGCCAGTGATCATGCCTTTAAGGGTCTTGTTGAATCTCTCAACAAGCCCATTGGATTGAGGATGATAAGGGATGGGAAACCGGTAGGTCACCCCACACTCATCCCAAATGGACTTCATGTATGCAGACATGAAGTTTGTGTCTCTGTAAGACACAACTTCCTTAGGGAATCCCACACGGGTAAATATTCCCATCAGAGCTCTGGTCACCACCGGTGCAGTTATGGTTCTCAGAGGGATTGCCTCTGGATAGCGGGTGGCATGGTCCACCAAAACCAGGATAAACCTGTTGCCCAAGGCAGTTTTGGGGTCCAAGGGACCAATGATGTCAATGCCCACCCTTTCAAAGGGGGTGCCAACGACGGGGAGTGGGATCAGGGGGGCCTTAAACCTTTTTCCTGTCTTCCCACTAGCCCGGTAAGTGGGGCAGGCCCTGCAGAAATTATCTGAGGCTACCCGCATTCTAGGCCAATGGAAGTGGGTGACAAGCCTGGCAAAGATCTTGTCTTGGCCCAAATGTCCTGCCAGGGGGATGTTGTGAGCCAGACCTAGTAGATATGCCCGGTAACACTGGGGGACCACCAGCACACATGCTGGTCCAATGGCCGGTGCCTTAGGCTCATTGTAAAGGAGATCATTTTCCCCGTAGATGTGGTGATTGCCAGAGGCTTCACCAGCTGGTTGGGTTGTGGCCTGTTTCCTCAGACCCTCAGGGGTGAAGCATTCTTTCTGCGCCTTGCAGAATTCTGCCCTGGTTGGCCCAGCCTCTACTTGCCAGCCAGCAAGTTCAGGTAGGTTGCCCAGGTCAGCAAAGTCCGCTCCGGTTGGCTCAGGGGCATCCTCCTCCTCAGGGACCCCATCCACCACCGTGGGAACATCGGAGGCGGGTTACCCGTGCCTCTTGCCCTTCCTCTTTGCAGCTGTCTGGGCCATTGTTGCAGGCTCCAGACGCCCTTGACTCCCTTCCCGGGCAGCCATGGACCTTGTGGTCATGCAGACCCACTCAGGCAAACCTAACATCTCCAGGTGGGATCTGAGCTCTACCTCCTTCCAGGCAGTATGCTCAAGATCATTGCCTAAAAGACAATCTACAGGCATGGCAGGACTCACAGCTACTTTCAGAGTACCAGAGACCCCCCTACTCAAAGGGAACCAGAGCCACCGGTAGGTGACTCTCACGATTGTCAGCGACTATGACCTAGTGGAATATATTAGGGACTATCTGCTCTGCTGACACCAGCTGACTTTGACAGTAGTCATACTGGCTCATGTGTCACGCAGGGCCTCAACCTTTTGCCCATCAATGGTGACCCACTGCCTATACTTGGAAGTATTGGCAGGCATGTGGGCTTTAGGCACCATCTCCTTATCTCCCAGGGATACTAGGGACACCTATGTCTGCCCCACAAAGCTAACTGGGACTGTCTCCCCCCGAGCGCTACACTAACCAACCCAGGTGTCTGCGCTCCAGTGGTGGGCTGTGCTCTCCTGGAACACTGGCAGTCGTCCTTAGAGTGTCCATGCTGGTAGCACTCTAAGCATTTGGGGATGAACTTCCCTACCTTTTTGTCCAAGTACCCGGGTTTCTTCCAAAACCTAGAAGAGGAATGGTTACCCTCCCCGGAATTGTTTTGGGGGCCTTTTGAGAGTTCCTTATCTTTAAGTTTTTCTCCCTCCTCTTTCTCCTGTTGGTAACCTTTATCACCTTTTTGGGTGCCCCCCAGATGCCTTTTTGGACACTCTGGTGCTAAACCAGAAGTCTGCCTCCTCAGCAAGCTTCCTGGGATCAGTCAGCTTACTATCTACCAAATGCTGGAGCAACTCTGTAAAAGAAATCCTGGCCATATGCTCTCTCAGAATCAAATCATATAACCCTTTGTAATCATTTACTTTGCTGCCCGCACCCTTCCATTCAGTGACTTATTGGAGAAATCAAACCAATCTAGCCAAGTCTGTGTGGAAAGTTTGGTGCTGTCCCTAAACCTCTGATGGTATTTTTCAGGGGTCAGCCCAAACTTGGCCAGTAAAGCAGCTTTCATGGGTGCATAGACATTCTGATCATATGGATCTAGTGTAATGAGTGTGTTCCTCCCCACTGCTGGTACATAAAACCACAAGGCCGCCCCCCATTGCTCCTCGGAGGTCCCATGAGCCCTTAGTGCAACTTCATGGGCAGCCAACCACTTGTCAATGTAATCTCCCACCACATAACTTGGCACCATATTCTTGGGTATACAAACCTTTTTGTCCCCAACAGGTCCTTCATGTATGCTGCCACCATAAGTGCTGGACTCAGACTATCTCGCCTTGATCTCCAGCTCCTTGAGACTCAGTTCATGAGCCAACAAAAGTTTCTTCTCAGCCAAAGCTCTCTCAGCTGCAACCTCAGCTCTCTCAGCTTCAATCTGCTTGGCTGCTCTCTCAGCTTCAGCCTGTTTGGCTTCTCTTTCTGCCCTCCTTTCCACCTGTTGAGATTAATTTTTCAACCTTGCCATTTGCAATTGAAATTCCCTCTCCTCTCTCCTTTCCTCTGTGGTCAGGCCCTGATCAGAGACACCGCTCCCTGGTTTGGCAGGGGGCACAATTGCAGTGGTAACATCATCCCCTAATGGCAACAAATCCTCTGAGGGGCCATCCTCTGGACCATCCACCTCAGTATCCTCCTCTTAATGGGCTTCTTCCCAGGCCCTCAGCGCAATTTGAAATTCCTCCTTTCTGGGGGCACCTTGGGTGGGTACTCCAATATCCCTTATCCCAGCAGAACCCTTTCAGCTGTTTGACAGTATATGTCTCCAACAGGGCTAGGTCAGAATCTCCAGCTTGAGACCCAGCCTGAGACATTTTGAGTATGGATTTTTATTTTTTGCACAAATACAAGTCCTCTCCTCACGCTGATCACCAATGTTAGAAATGAGGTCTTTGGTTGGCAGTCAGGTTACCCCCTGTCCAAACAAGGACCCTCACTCTAGTCAGGGTAAGTCACACACAATCCAAATTATCCTGTGCCAACCTTCTGGTAGCTTGGCACTGAGCAGTCAGGCTTAACTTAGAAGGCAACGTGTAAAGTATTTGTGCAATAAATCATACAACAACACAGTATAACACCACAAAAATACAACACCCAGTGTTTAGAAAAATATATAATATTTATCTGGACAAGTGCAGGTCAAAAGAATTAAAATGCAATAAGTATATGTTGAGATATCACTGTAAAAGTGATAAAAAGTGTCTTAAGTCTTTTAAAAGCAATCAAAGACTCTTTCAAGCTCAAAGTACCTGGTTTGCGTGCAAAATCTCTGCAAAGAACCGCATAGGAGGAGATGCGTGGAAACAAAGGGGTGTGTGTTGATTTCTCGGGACTCACACTGTGATGTGTCATTTAATTTTCACGCAGGGATGGCTGTGCGTTGATTTCTGTCGCTCGGTCATGGATCCTCTTCGGGTTGCGGGATTTTCAGACGTCCCGGGACAATGCGTGGATTTCCTGCGCTGGTAGGATGGAGTCACAGGAGCTGCGTCGATTTGGTAGGCGTTGCGTTGAATTTTCTACCATACGGCAGGTGCTGAGTCGATTCCTCTCTGGAAATTGGGCTGTGTCGTTCCGGCTCGGCTGTGCGTCGATCCGGTGGGCCGTGCATCAAATTTCCGGTTGCTACGATTGCGTTGCGTCGATCTTCTCTATGCGAAGTCGGGCTGCATTGTTCCTGTTCGCCGTGCAGTGAATTTTTCACCGTGATGCAGGCTGTGCGTCGTTTCTGGCAGGCTGTGCGTCGAATTTCACCACACAAGGAGTCCTTCTTGTAGAGATGAAGTCTTTTTGGTCCTGAGACTTCAGGGAACAGGACACAAGCTCTATCCAAGCCCCTTCACCTCAGCCAGAGAGCAGCAAGACAGCAGGGCAACAGCAAGCAGCAGTCCTTCACAGAAAGCTGACAGGTGAGTCCTTTGGGCAGCCAGGCAGTTCTTCTTGGCAGGATGCAGGTTCTGGTTCAAGTTTCTTCTCCAGGGAGTGTATGAGTAGGCAGGGGCAGAGGCCCTGTTTAATACCCAAATGTGCCTTTGAAGTGGGGGAGACTTCAAAAGTGGCTTATGTTGGAAAATGGGTTATTGGTAGGGCAGGTAGGTACCTACACCTAGCAACAAGCCACAAACCTCCACATAAGTACAGTTAGGTCTCAGTAAATTAATCCCAGCTCTACCCTTGGTAGCTTGGCATCGAGCGTCAAGGCTTAACTTAGGAGACAAAGTGTAAAGCATTCAAATATCACAAAACAGTAATTAAATAAAACACAGGAAACAGTTTAAAAATCCAAAACCAATTTATAAAAATAGCTTATATTTTTATCTTTAAAATGACACAAAAACGATTAAAATCGGTTCAGGGGAACCGGAGATATGAATTTTTAAAGTATTATTATTTTCTAGCGCTTAGAAACAAAAAGCGCCAATCGGGTCATCTGGTTGCACCAGGACCGGGGCAAAGTCAAACTTTCAGGCCGACCGCGATGGAGCCCTGCTCGGCTACAAGTCGCGGGAGGCCTCGGTTAAAAAGTTACCTTCTGACTTAGTCTTTATTTTGAAGTTTTTCTTCACCGGGACGAACCTGCCAGTTGAATCCGACCTCCTGGAGCCCTTGTCCGGATACGCGAAGTCGGTTTCCTCGGTGGTGATTTTTACCTTCGGACTTAGTCGTTTTTTCGAGATGAAAATCCTTCGACCAGGGTAAACCTGGATCTTGATCCGACGTCCATGGAGCCCTTCTCGGATACGATGGCTGGGAGGTCCCGGTCAACTTTTTACGTTCGGACTTAGTCTCTTTTTTGGATGTTTTTCTTTACCGGGACGAACCACGAAGTCAGGCCGGGTCGCGGTTGAGGCAAGCCGGCTAGAATTTCCGCGTCGGGTCGGTCACTTTATGGAGCTTTTTTTCAAAAATTCTCCAATCTTTTCCAAACTTCTGGGGCTTCACCCAGATGTTCTTTTAAGGTTCTTTTGGGGTCCACAGCTCACCCCAAGGGTCCAGAAGTTCTGTGATGGTCCTTGGGGGTGCGGACTTCAACTCCCAGAATGCACCTGGCGCAAACTCCTTTTTGGCCACTGGGCAGTGGTCAGCTGGTCGCTTCTTTCAGGAGTTGGTGCAGGGGACTCTGGTTAGCAATTTTTCACCTGTAGCAAACAGGGAGTCCCTCCTTGAACCAGTTGAAGCCAGGCAAAGTCCTTCTTGTGGTGAAGCCCAAGTGTGCAGCTGGTGCAGTCCTTCTGAGTGCAGGGTCCAGGTGCAGGCCAGGGGTCCAGCAGGGCAGTCCTTCTTCTTCTTTAGTTCCTTTCTTGTTGAATTCTGGAGGGGATCTGAGGCGTAGGTGCAGGTCTGCCAGTTTTATCCTTGCTCCTGGGTGAAAAGCAGGGGGGCCCTGGTTCTCCAATCAGGGACAGGGTCGTCCCCCTGTGATGACCACTTCCTGGGAAGTGTGGCAAAAATCCATCCCAGAAGGCAACAGTCTCTAAAAATCCAAAATGGATGAATCTGATTTTTGGAGGAGAGATCTGGCTGAGCCCACCCACTGGTGTGGCTAAAAATCATAAACACACCCCTCTCCTGCCCTCTCCTAATCTAATCAAGGGGGCACCTAGCTGTCTGGGGTTGCAGGATGTGGGGGTGTTGCTGGGTGCTCCAGATGTCCTTCTCTGCCTTTGAAGACCAGTTTGGCAGCCCTCCCCCTTCCTGCCTCACCATCTGCTGAGGGGAGATTCTCTCCCCCAAGCACATTCCTTTGTGTAAAGTCAGGCCACTTCACACCTCATTAAAGTAGCCTGGCAGAAGCTGCTGCAGGCTGGCCAATCAGAGCACAGCAGCAAAAACAATGCAGAGCTGAAATTGGCAACTTTTTAGGTAAAGTCTAAACTTTTTACCTGCACTAGTTATATTAAATCCAACAACTGGAAGTTGTGGGATTTATTATAACAATCAATTTGATACCAAATTCTTGGTATGTAACATTTAAGGAGACTTTAAAATTTAAAATAAAGTCTGCCCATTCTAGCCTATGAAGGCCATTTACTTCAATGAGGGAAAAACGAATTTGGCTGTTTTTACCTCACCAGGGCTTATAAATCTATTTTTATAAAATCCCTGCTTATAGTTACATGGCACCCTGCCCTAGGGGCACATAGGGCACACCTTAGGGGTGACTTATATGTAAAAATAAGGTAGTTTAAGACTTTGGAAGTACCTTTAATTCCAAAGTCGAATTTGCATATAACTTTAATTTAAAAGCAGCCAGCAAGGCAGGCTTGCTTTTAAAATGACACTGGGCACCTCAGCAATGCACCTAGGTGTGCACCACCTATGCTGTGGTCCCTAAACCTACATGCCCTACCATATACTAGGGACTTATAGGTAGGTTAACTTAGCCAATTATAATTAGCCTAATTTGCATATCCATTTTACACAGAGCACAGGCCCTGGGACTGGTTAGCAGTACCCAGGGCACCATCAGAGTCAGGAAAACACCAGCATAAAGTGGAAAATGGGGGCAAAAAGTTAGGGGGCCTCTGCAATCAGCCCCAGTTTCTCACAGCTTAAAAGTGCACAAGGTCCCCTTTCAGTTCAATCCTGTCTGCCAGGGTCCCACACTCACAGCCCAGGAAGACCAATTCAAAATGCAGATGTATACAAGTGAGGCTGAGTATCCTGTGTTTGGGGTGTGTCTGAGTGAATGCACAAGGGAGCTGTCAACTAAACCCATCCAGACGTGGAATGTAAGGCACAGAAGGTTTTAACTGCAGAGAAATGCTCACTTTCTAAAAATGGCATTTCAAAAATAGCAATATTAAATCCAACTTCACCAACAGGATGTTGTATTACCATTCTGGCCATACTAAATATGACCTTCCTACTCCTTTCAGCTCAGCAGCTACCACTCAAACAATATATGAGGGCAGCCCCAATGTTAGCCTATGATGGGAGCAGGTCTCACAGCAGTGTAAAAACGGATTTAGGAGTTTTACACTACCAAGACATGTAAACTACACAGGTACATGTCCTGCCTTTTGACTACACAGCACCCTGCCCTCTGTGGTTACCTAGGGTCTACCTTTGGGGTGACGTATATGTAGGAAAAGGGGAGTTTTAGGCTTGGCAAGTACTTTTAAATGCCAAGTCAAATTGGCAGTGAAACTGCACACACAGGCCTTGCAATGGCAGGCCTGAGACAAGGTTAAGGGGCTATTTAAGTGACAGGCACAATCAGTTCTGCAGGCCCACTAGTAGCATTTAATCTACAGGCCCTGGGCATACATAGTGCACTTTACTAGGGACTTATAATTAGATTAGGGTATGATCCAATGTTACCATGTTTACAGGGAGAGACCATATGCACTTTAGCACTGGTTACCAGTGGTAAAGTGTGCAGAGTCTTAAAATGAGCAAAAACAGTATCCAAAAAGTGGAGGGAGGCAGGCCAAAAATTAGGGGTGACCACCCTAAGGCTGTCAGGTCTAACAGTACACATGTAAGATAAGATACATTCAAGCACTTACCTCTCCCAACACACACATAGGGATAAGAACACATGACAACACCACTGATGATACTAATCAGGAGGACCATTGTCACCAACCAATGTGGATGCACATCACTTGCAAATACACAGTCAGCATACCTGCATGTCACTGGAAGTACTAATTGATGAGCTCAGTCCTAGAGTCAGCTGCACAATCCTCATCTGCCTCTCATCACTTTCTATGTCTGCATCGCCAGCCACTGATCCAGCTGCCTCGTCATCATCAGCTAGCAATGGTATCTGACATCTCAGGGCAAGATTGAGGAACATGCATTAGGCAGCGCAAGCACTACAAGACCGACCACGGGCATGCACACAGACAACACCTTCCTGCAGACACACCAACATCCACTACCTACACAGACTCCCCCACCACCTCATCCTTCACAGACACTACACCTGACACACCTGCAGCCACCACACCATCATTCATGGATCCAGCCACAGCACCTGTCTTACCCACAGTCACCACAATATCAGACCCTGCAGACATCCACCCCAGTCACCACATCTGCACCCACCACAACCACCAATACCCTGACATGCAGCACATCTCCCATACCTGTAGACACAACCCCAACAGACAGTCACCCATCTAGCATGGCATCTCCCTGCATCTCCTCCCCCTCCCACACTCACCCACCCAACAGACACCCAGCACCCACAAGCATTCCAAGCACACACTTGCACCCAACACATCCACACTAACACATCTTACAGCCACTCCCTCTCCCTCCACTCCCAAACCCTTTTACCATGACTGCTCCCGTGTGTCTAAGAAGGTGTTTCTCTCGGAATCATCTTTGTTCCATACTCGTCTCCCTCCCCGTGATACCCCCAAACATTCTTCCTCCCTCCCCAAGTCCAGCCCTTTAACCGCCAAGTCCTCCCCTGCCCCCCTGCTAGTGCCAAGGCCCTTCCCCCTGCCAAGAAGTCTACCCCACCCAAGCCCATGGCCAAGGACCCCCCTCTAAACCCAAGTGCAAGGACCCCCTCCATATGTGTGTATTGGCCGTGGTGTGTGTAGTACGTGTGTGTGTTGTGTGGGTGTGTGTGTGTATGTAGGTGTGCGTGTATTTGCGTACAGGTGTATGGTTACATGTGTGTGTCACCATCACAAGCTGTCCTGGATGTGTCTGTTGTGCATGAGTGTGTAGTTTAGGTTTTCTCTCCTGTATGAGGTGGGTGGGTGTACTCACAGTTGTTGTCTTTGTTGCTGGTTCTGGAGTCGCTGTGCGAGCAGGAGCAGTGGAAGGACTTCCAGTTAAGGTTCCATGGTGGGTCCAGTCAGGTATGTGTTTCAGAAGGTGGGTGTTTCCTTTTATAGAGTTGGTTTCTGCCAGAGGTTTCGTGTGGTACGACCACAGCAGAAACCTTGATGGTGTGCTGCCTCGTAATATGTCTGGCGGGAACATGATCCCAGCAAGCCTGAAGGTGCCTACCGCTGTTCATGGCAGCATGTCCGCACTAGAGGTTCTGGCAGTGGTTTGGCTGTGTTCTTTTGGAAAGATCGCCATAGTCATAATTTGGCGGTCTTCACCGCTGGCCCATTGGCGGTACGACTACCACCACCATCATGGCAGTCCTGAGACAGCCAAACTTGTAATGACCCTCAAAGTCTTCAAACAAGGTGTTACTAAAGATAAGTGGTGCAGGACACCTTCTAAGCTTCTTTTTCTTTACGCTAACATTTAAATAGAACTTTTAACATCTTTCTGAATCTTAGTACTCAGTCAAGGAAACAGAAGCCCAATGCTGCTATTTACCGGGGGCAACATTTAAGGGACAGGCTGCATGTCAACACCAGGCTGTACAATGATTGTCCCTGTTTAACACCAATATTATTGCCTGAGGCAAGTGTATGACAAAGGCAGGGGCAAAAATATAGCGATACATAAATATCATGAGAAAAAGATCTGAAACTAAAATATAATTTTACATACTTTGTGTGTAAATTACAAAAATATTGAGGCAAACAAGTTGTGGTAATCAGGTGTTTATATTATTTTCCTGTCTACATTATATTTATTCAAATGTTGATCTTATAGTTTCAAATAATAATACAATTAAAAAATAAATACAGTTTAAAAAAATAAATAAGATCAAATACAATAATCAAAATAAAAAGATACCTAAACATTTGAAGCATTATTTAAACAATTAATAAAAATAAATTACATCAACATTATCATTAATGATAATAATACAAATGTAAACACACAGAACAAAAACATATAACAATTTTTAAATAAATAAAATATTACAAATTACTTCATTTTATAAATCATGTAAAAAAAAAATTAAAAAGAGAAAAAATCTAAATGTTACTACTCCTCAATAAGCAATACCAGTGGGGTAGGTTAACTATTCCCACTCCAGTATAAGCCACAATAAGGAACGCACTGGACTTTGGCATACATTGAATAAAGTAGTACACTGGCTGCACAGACATTAAGGTAATGGGTTTGATCTATTCAAGGAAATCAACATGGTTAGGAGAGTAGGATAGGTGGGTCTGAGGCCTACAAATTGAAGTGGTGATTGTGTGATGGTGAATTTTAAGAACCCTTTTGATGTCAGAAATGTTTCATACACATCAAATCAGTTTCCCGCACAAACTGGCAATATTAGGACTCTTCCTTTAGGGTATATCTTTCGGGCTGCTGATTGTTTAACACAGAGAAACAAGACCCTACGGCGTAAAGTCAGTGAACCAACACCAATGGTTTATAACTTAGAAACTAGAAACTCGTTCTCCCCACTTGATGTTCTGAGTGAGAATGTTTGACTTTTATATTCTATATCCCCTGTAAAAGCTGGTCACAATCCACACCGTTCTGACTCTCTCTTTGTGAACATCCAAGAATCTCTGGATTGGGGGAATAGTTAATTGCAATTTAAGGCCACTAGAGGCAATTTTATTCAGATGGCCTCCTGGAATCTTGCAGGCATTTCCACCAAACTAGATAGTTCAGACTAGGTTAAACCTGTTAGGCTTCAGGGCATTGTCTTCTGTCAGAAAACCTGAGCAGTTGAACCCATTTTTTTGGATCAGCGCACAAGCGCTACATCCCTGTTGTAATTTCTCATTGGGCTCTTAACCACGCCCATGTCACACCTGTCACTTTCATTGGTTTGTGGGCTTGCCTAATAGAATCCGCTTGCTTTCATTAGTGAAAGACATGCATTCGTCAAACCTTTTCTGGTGTTTAGCCCGCATTGAATGCACCGGCCAACTACTAAAAACATACTAGGCTCCGTTTCAGCACTACTTTATCTTTTTATTTTCCACGCAGTGCGATCACACTGGGATTTACATGGCGTAATTGCGCTATTTTTTTTTTGTTTCAATTTGTGTGGCAAGAAAAGTCCGGTTAGGAGTTTACAATGCTAATAGCTCTAACTCGAGCAAATGTGAGAACCGTTGCATTGCAAATGCTTGTTATTTTAGACAGTTGCAGCTCATTTTAAGATCCCCTTAATGATAATGCCCAGGGAAAGCCAAGGGAGGGTTGTGCATTTTGAAATCAATAGTTAGTCAAATCAGTAAAATCCAGATTACAGCTTTCTTGCCTTATTTTCAGCTGTTGAGTATTCAATTATCTGAGCGGAAAAGTATTTTATTGATTAATGTATTTTATATTAATTTCAACCTCAGAAGTGACCCAATCATAATAAATGAATTAGAACCCAAAATGTACACATTCAACAGCTGCAGTCTGCAGGGGGACAGATGTATATGGAAATGGCACCATGAACTTTAGCTATCATCAATATGGTGAAGCCCTCACTCATCTGCTGATAAAATAAAAAAAAATTGACTTGGGAGTCTGCTCAACATTGGATACGATCATACCCTTCTTTATGGTTGGGGGCTCCTGCTCTAGTTTTGACTATGTATTATTTTCCCAGGAGATTTCTCTCTAGAAGTTTGACTTTAATATTGCTGCAAATTGCTGCAGTGATCGTAATCCACTTTCTGTAAGCTGAATATGTGCTTGGATACAGTTGTAATAGGGCCTCAACAGTGTGATTTTCCTACTCCAAAAATAAAGGCAACATGGCTGAATGGAGAAAACCAGGCCCTAATCACTTACTTCGAGTTATGGTGCAGGCAAGTGGGAGATCTTGTGGGATCTGCTGAGACTTTTACATGTTACTATGTGAATCTTTGAAAAATGTGATGACCAGGGTTAAAGTCTCAAGACATACAAAGCCACGTGGATATTTAATAGTGCTTGTTCAATGGCCCACAGAAAACTACTAGTAGCTTTATGAAACAAACCAATAATTTGTGAGTCAGCTCAGGAATGCTGGAGGGAATATAAGGATTTGATAGCTCAGAGAAAAGTCATATCAGGAACCAAGCTTGGCAGACGCTTATCACTGCAGGTGAATTATGGAATAGTGGAGTTTTTTGGAAAGTTATTAATCAACCTGTTTTCAAGGAGCCCCAGGCCTTGAAAGTGGAGACCTTGATCCCAGCCTAACATGATTGAAACCATTTTAGCAAGCTTTGTTCCCCATACAGGAAGGTAAAAGGGAACAGAAGGAGAGTATGAGGCCCAATAATCTGGATACAGGACTTTTAGTTTTGAAGTAATTTCAGCTAATAAGGACAGCCCCATTAGCATAACTCTGGACCCAGATGGAGTCCTGGTAATTTTGTGAATAAACAACAACACAGACCTTTGGAATATTTTAATAGCAAATATACTAAGAGCTGCTGCTAAGTGCCCACTTCCAGCCAAATGTCTGGAGGCTCCTATTGTACTCATATACTAAAAGGGTGACAGAGGGTTACAGCTGCTATTTGTCAATAATGCTGCACCCTAAAATTAAGATCTTAGGCCTGATCCTTTTGGCTAGACTTGAGATTTGGGCTCATCAGAATGCTATTTTGTCAGATGTCCATGATGGATTCCGCAATGGTTTAAGACTGTAAAACAGTTCCTAAATTAATATATTTTAACTGCAAAATACTACTAAGGCTGAGGGCCCAGCCATACATTTGGCATTTATGGACATGACCAGTACATTCAGCAATTGTCCAAGCTCTGGTATATTTTGACTGCAATAGGGGTGAAGGCTTCCTTGATTTGTTGACTTAAAGATCTACATAAGATGCTTCAGTGAGGGTGCACTTTGGCACAAATAGGGAGTGTACACAATGAATTAAATCCATTGGAGGGGTCCGTCAAGGCTGCATATTAGCACCTTTTCTATTCACACTATTAATGTGCTTGGGGAATATTTTGTTAACCACAGAAAGGACCTACCCCTTGAGGATAACCTCCTGATTCCCATGTTGCTGAATATAAATGGTACAGTTCTGCAAGTCAGAACTGAAAATGGCTTTTCAGTGTCTTTTAAATCATTTTACTCTTTTTATAACTCCTCCCTTACTTGGCAGGGCTTGATTATCATTAGAACACAGCAGTTTGACAGATCCCTTGATGCTCTTTTTAGATTTGTACGAAAACGTTGTCACAAACCTATTAAAGAAATGCTTACGTTATATAAGAGTAAATGTTTGCCATTGCCACATATGAAGCTGGCCTGTGGGGATATGATGAAGTAGACCAGCTACAGAAAGTAGAGAATAAGCTTTTATGGAGAATGCTAGAGGTCCCACAAGGCTGTTCCACTTACATATGTCAAGCCGAGCTAGGACACCTTTTGTTACAGATCAAGTAAAGATCTATCCAATGCTATTGTGGGTTGCTATATGGCAGGGGCTGAGCCTTACGCAACAGATTATAAAAGAATGCCTAAATCTGGAAAAGGCTCTGCATATTTATTGGCTAGCTTTTATAAAAATTGTAATTCACCAGTTGGGGTTAACAGAGGTTTTAGCAACCCAGATCAAGCTATGACAAGTGAGACTATTGTAAAGCAAATGTTCAGAGCAAACCTGGAGGAAGTTAGATTACAGAGAATCAATGAAATCCTCAATTCAGAATCATCTTAATTTACTGACAAGAAGGAGCCTGGAGCCCTATCTTTTGATGGCCAATAATTCCCAGCAGAGATTTTACTTAACGAGTTTCAGACTAAATACAGCACACTTTTTTGTTTGCCTTCCCAATCTGTAGTTCCTTGAACATCCTTTGTCATCTTTTGTAAAATGTATATTTCCCTCTGAAAATGCTAACTTTTTCTGCTATTAAGTGATTGTAAGATAAGGAGAGCCACACAAGCACTAATTGATGACCACAGAAAAAAATGTTTGAGTATAATTAATTTTATTCAAAGTGCGTTGTATTTAATGAAACATTATGGCTTGATAGCATTATTGATGGATTATTTTTAAGTACTTGATAAACTGTTCTTATATAGCTGGGCTAAGGTATGGGATTTAGCTGGTTTTAGCTACTAAATGTTTGTTTGAGATATTGAATGTTTTTATGCACTTTTATGGCTGCTGTTTTAGGCAGAATAAAGATATTTTGAAATCCTACTATAGCCATTCTAATATGAGCAACAATATAAATAGTATTGGACTTTGGAGGGGTAAGATTCCCCTGTGTCCACCCCAATCTGATAACAGAATTAAAAGTGTTGGACTTTGGAGGGGTCCCATTTACTATTCTTACTCCAACATAAGCAAGACTTTGGAAAGTGTTGGAGGGGTCAGATTTATGGTTGTCTCTTCAATCTTACCAACATTTGAGAAAGCGCTTGACTTTAGATGGGTGAGATTTATTATTCCTGCTCCAATTTTAGCAAGAGTATGAAAAGTTTTAACATTGGAGGGGTACGATTTACTATTCCCACTCCATATTAAACTGCGCTAGGAAAAGTATTGGACTATTCCCACCCTGACGTAAGCAACAATAAGAAAAGTGTTTGATTTTGCAGGGGTTAGAACAACTTTTCACACACAAACATAAGCAAATTGAAAGGGAATATTAAACTTTTGAAAGCTCAGATTTAAGTTTCCCTCTCCTAAATTAATGCAAAATAAATTACATGTATATCAAATGAAAATTATATATATTTACATAAACAAAAAATAATATTCTGACATTATTTGCTTTATTATTAAAAACTAAAACCATAAATTGAACATGCAAAAGTCTTTAAATCAATTAATACATTTAAACACTACATTTAAAAAACTTCCCCCCATTTTGCCTTTAAATGGCAACACAAAAACATGTGAAATTAACAACAGAAAATATGCACATATTTTTTACTTTATCTTTTAAAAACTTCACAAACTACATGATTAAAAGTCTAATTAAGAAATTAAAACGTGTAAAAAAGTGTAATCAATTAAAAAAGACATATTTGAAATATTGCCTACCAAATTCCCCTACAAACCCAACAATCCGCCAATGAAATTACGTTGTTAAAACATCTTAAAATCTTTTACTAAATCCAAAAATAAAACACAAGGAAATACTTAAACATACTTAACATTTATAATAAAACATATAACAAAAAACTAACAAAACACAACTGGATAATTAAAAAACAATATTATACAGAGCTATATTTAAAATAAAAGATCTATAAAAACAATATTGTTCCATTCTGTATTCTGTCCCATGATATTCTCAACATCACAATATTTTTGACACAATGTTTTTACACTATATTTCGTTGAGATACCCTTATTTGATTTTAGGCCATGAATGGTAAACTGACAACAGGCATGTGCAGTTTTATTGTAACTTGACTTGTGGATATTTTTTCTGGTTGTTGTTCAGCTTTATAGTCCGCCTTGCCATTTCTAAATCATACTCCAATATGGCTGATTCTGTCTTTATGTGTTTATTACTCTCAGCCTAGACTGTCTTTAAACACTTTCTAGGTTTAAAAAAAAATGTTTTTGCATTTGTTTTTGCCTTATCCAGATTGGCTTAATTAAACTCTGTCAAAGTTTGCTTGATTGCAGGGATGTAACCAAGTAACCAAACTCTTTAATTTAAGTACTATGGACTATAAGGGAAATAAAATAGCTGTGAACATGAATTGTATTTCCTCCAATTGAATCAAATGCCAGCTTTCTATCTCTGCTTCGACCTATCACATTTAGGGGCATATTTATGAGCCCCTAGCGCTACTGGAGCGTCACTTTATGTGACTCTCCAGTGGCGCTAACCTCTGCTCCATATTTACAAGGAGGTGTAATGCCATTTTTTTGTGGCGTTACACCTCCTTGTAAATATGGGCCCCTCTGACGCGGTTATCTGTGTCAGAGGGGCATGCAATGGGTGTTGCTGTGGGCGTGTCACCACAACACCCATTGCATTTTGACGCTTCCTCAGATTCACAAGATTGCGTAAACCTAAGGCAGCGCCAAAATCTAGGGGTGGCATTAGCAAGGCACAACAAGGAGGAATACTTTTATTCCTCCTTGTTTTTTCCTTTTTCTATGCGTGCTGCAGAATGCAGCATGCATAGAAAGAGCAAAATGACAGAAATTAGTGTTTATGTGCGGGAAGGTGTCCCTTCCTGCACATAAACAATCATTTGAAAATTACGCTTTGGCACTTCTGTGTTGCACATTCTGCAGCACACAGAGAAGTGCCAAAGCACCATTAGTGACTGTTTATGTGCACAAAGGGAAACCTTCCCACACATAAACGATCACACCCCTCAACAATGGTGCAAGGATGCCTGCGTTAGCACTGGCAGCTAAATTTAATGCCAGTGCAGGGGACAGCACAGGGGTGCCCTATATTCACTTAAATACAGCACATCCCTGCGTGGTGAAAATGACTGAGCAGGGCGTTGCCAATTTTGGTGCAGCATCACACTCCGTCATTTTCCCATAAATATGGGCCAAACTATGCAGGTCTTTCTCCATGCCTTTCCCTTTAGGCCCAGGGTTGTAATTAAGTATTGGCATCATAATCTCACTATGGTTAATTTTCAGGGACGGTTTTACAAGTCTTTCAAAGTATCTCAGCCAAATCTAATTGGGATTTTTACTTACTCGTAGATGTGTAGAAATGATAAATTACTTTGGCAGTGTAGGGCTTTCTAAAATGCCCAAGATCAAGGTTATGTCAGCTGCATTGCCAATAAACCATTGTAAAAATACACCCTTCGCCAAGTCCATTTTATGACTGGTAACAAACAGATATGTCTACATAAAGGGTTTAATTGATAAACGTATTTATTAAAAAATTCCTATAGTTATCCAAACACCACCTTCTAACTTGATAATGCTCATACACTTTAATGTTTTTGAAGAATGCACAATGACAATCATCTTTAGAATATTTACAATTGAGATAAATCTCAAAACCGTCTATGATTTATTTCTTGCCTAATCACAACAAAAAAACATACCAATGCTTTTAGAATCATGCTTCAATCTATCTGTATTTTTTTTACTAATCTCGGGTAAATCAGAAGCATCTCTATACATCCAAGACAATTCAACTTTACCTGTGTCTGAGAGATGGGAACAGTGTGATCTTAGCACAGTCAAACTTTTGTTTATGTCATTTATAGAAAAAAGTGCACACTTACCACTTTTTTCGTATTTTTGAAAACTGACTCAGAATGGTTCCTAAAAGCTGCGGACTGTGATTTTCTAAGTTGCAAAGGTTGTTACTGCAAATGGCTTTGTACATACGGCTCATATTTCTAATTGAAACGTATTACATGTTGTAAAATGCTGAGCAAATGGACAGATGTTATGACAACCTTGAGTGAAGATATGCCCCCCCATGAAATCATCCATGCCTTCTCTCCTTTAACAAAGCATATGGCTGAAAAATTGCAGTCCCTTGCCACTAATAAAATAAGAGGCCCTCAATGGTTCAATCATGCATGTACCCTATCTCTAAAAAATTTAAATAGAATAATTAATGCATCTCCTAAAGATCAACAAGCAATCAAAATTGCAAGAAAGAGGTATAAGGAAGTACTTGCTATTAGGAAGGCTGAATTAAGTGAGTCTGCCTGGGAGGAACTGATAGAAGCAAGTAAAGATAAAGATACAATTGCATTTTGGCGAGTGGTTAACTCTGCATTGTTGAACGATAAGCATGAAATGACTATGGATTCTGTCATTCCAGCTCAAACCTGGGTGGATTATTTCTCAAAAACTTTTGCAATGGAGAACAATGCCCAACAAATTGATACGAATTGTCTTATGATAATAGGAAATGCTTCGATTAGTGCGGCTTTTAGTAATACTATAAGTTTAGCTGATGTAAAACAGGCTACTCAAGACTGCCCTTCTGAGAAAGCCCCTGGCCCAGACAAAATTCCTGCTGATTTATACAAAGCACTTCCAGATTTTTGGGGCCCATTGCTCACCAACATTTTGAGATCTGTTATGACATGCCCACTAGTAAATACTTGGAGAGAGGCGATTATTGTCCCGATTTTCAAGAAGGGGGATAGGGCAGATCCTTTATCCTTTTGACCAATTTCCCTGTTGGACAGCTCAGTTAAAATTCTAGGTCGAGTGATTTTAAATAAGCTGGAAAACTGGGCAACTGAATCTAACTGTCTTTCAGAAGTGCAATTTGGCTTTCAACCTGGGTTGGGTACTGTAGAACAAACATTTAACCTGACTCTTATAGTTCAAAAATATACGAAAGTCAAGAAGGGGTGTGTACATTTAGCATTTAAGACTTGTCTTGTGCTTTTGATACAGTCAATAGAGAGAAACTGTGGACGGTCATGTTAAATATGGGAGTGGGGAAAGATATAATTGTCCTACTTAGCAGAGTCCATGCTTGTACATCGGCTCGAGTTCGTTACTCTCAGGAGGGCGGTTTAACAGAGAAATTCCCTTCACTAAAGAGGGTTAGACAGGGATGTGTGCTGGCCCACTTTCTTTTTCTTCTTTATATAAATGGGCTAGAAAGATCTCTCTGCGAATTGGGGAAGGATCTGCCAATTAATAATAACTCCCCAATTTCAATACTATTGTATGCGGATAACGCTGTACTCATTTCAAGGACAGCTAATGGCCTTCAGATTTTATTGAATGCTTTTAGTACATTCATGGGAAACCTTGGTCTTAAAATCAATAGATCTAAGTCATTTGTGATGAAGACTGGGCCAAAGCTAGCAAAAACTAAAAAATGTGTTTTGGACGGGGAAGAAATACTTAAGGTCCCACATTTTACGTACCTGGGGGTTCCCATTGATGTAGATTTTAACTGGAAATTTTTAGTAAATATACGCTCAATACAATTCCAGAAAGCCACAGAAGCAGTTTTTAGATTTGTGAAAAAGTTGCAACATAAACCTGTAAAAGAGATGATGATTGTCTTCTCCAGCAAATGTCTCTCTATTGCGACATTTGGAGCTGGGGTTTGGGGATATGCTGAATGCTCGAGCATCCAGATTGCAGAAAATATGTTTTTAAGAAGGCTATTCGCAGCCCCGCAATCAACTTCAGTAACGTTCTGCCATGAAGAAGTGGGCTTGAGATGCATATCCAGCTACATAAAGCTCCAACCCATATTACTATGGCTAAAAATTTGGTCAAAATTGGAAGCTCATTTATGTAGAAGGGTGATGCAGGATTGTCTTTTATTATCACGATCATTGGACATACCTTGGCTCAGATATGTCCACTCCTCTCTTCTTTCCTTAGGACTAGGGGAGTTATTTTTCTGGCCGGACCTCCTGACAACGCGGGATATCAAAATATATTGGCAGAAAATGTATGATTTGCAGCCGATTCTGGCTACAGATAGAATCCAGACGAGGATCCAGACACAGCAATCGCACCCAATGTTATATTTGACTACTACCAGCCTTGAGCGACATAGGTTCTTACTTACCAGGCTACGCCTGAATACATTACACTACTTGGTAGCATTTCCTACCTGTGGAACTTGGTTTAAGAATCTTCCACCGTGCTGCTGCGATGGAAAGACATCCCAAAGTACCTTGCACTTTAGACTCTTTTGCATTTTCTATGAAATCCCGAGAAAAAGGTTTTTACGTCTGTTATTCTTATCTAACAATATTAGAACCACCCACTTGCTTACCTTTATTTACATAACTTGGGAAACGTAGACATAATACAGGCCATGATAAATTTTATATATGCTGCTTTTGGAATACGAAATATGTATCAATAATGTTTTTATTCATTTAATGATCATGAAATTTGTATGTTTGTATTCATTGGATGTCTTTTATAGTCTATTTTGTACCGAATAAAGTAAATTGATGATGATGATGATGGGAAGCCGTTCATGTCAAAATTACAGCTCCCCATATGAATGCATACCCTGCTGCAATATAAATATGTCACACACCAGAATGAATGTAATATGTGTGAAAATAATGATGATACCTGGCAGAGGGACTCTGACTTGACCCCAAAACAAATACGAAACCTGACCGAATGAATATGCTACTTAGTGAATAATATGAATAACACACACTCCGAAATGAATAGGAGATTCACTGAAATATATATCAATCATACTGAAATCAATATGGCCCTCACTCTAAACAATATAGCAATCACTGAAACTAATGTAATATTCATCAAAAAGAATGAGACATTTCTTGAAATGACTCACATATTTTATGGCATACATTGAAATGAACTGACAGATTGAAATTTATAGAAGGGACTGAAATTAATATATTAAATTCTGAAAAGAATAATGCACATTGAAAATAATATAAAATACACTGAAATAACCATTACACATGTTACAATGAATATGAATCGCGTCAAAATGAATAATACCCAGATTGTAATGAATATAAGACATACAGAAATGGATAGAAAATAATTTTAAACAAACATGGATTGTGTGGAAATTAATATAAGACACATTGAATTTGACATGCCTTTACATGAGTATGAGAAAAATGAAATTATCATAACATTTGTCAAAATGAATATGGCATGCATTGAAATTAATATGATACCTATTCAAATAATATGATATATGTTAAAATGGATAGGTTGCATCTTAAAATTAATATACCATATGTTACTATGAATATGACATCCATTGAAATAAATATAACATTGATTTAAAGCACTATAACACATGTTAAAATGAATATGAGATAAGTTGAAATGAAGATGAGCTTCACTGAAATGAATATGACATGTTTTAAAATGAATACGAGTAACATTTAAATGAACATGTCATTTATCAAAGTGAATATGGCTTGCATTGAAAGTAATATGAAACACATTTACATAATTATGATACGTGTTGCAATGGATATGATTCATGTTAAAATTAATATGATTTGTTAATATGAACGAAACATCCTTTGAAAGGAATATGACACTTGCTAAGATTAATACATGAGATGCAGTCAAATGAATATGAGCCCCATTGAAATTAATTCAACATGCCTTAAAATGAATATAACCAATGCTGAAATTGAAATGAAACATGTCAAAATTAATATATTATGCTTTGAAATTAATATGATGCACATCAAAATTAATATTGCATATATTGAAATTAATATGCCATATGTTTAAATGGCTATGACCCATGTTAAAATTATTATGATAAGTGTTAAGGTGAATATGATATCCACTGAAATTAATATGACATTAATTGAAAGAAATATGACACATTAAGATGAATATGAACCACTTTGAAACGTGTGAAAGTGGTTTTTGAGCTATAAATACGTGTGTGTGCGTAAGTGTTTTTTGATTCATGAAGGAAGGGTTCACCACAGGGTGGTGTACTGTGATTTATTTTGACTACGTGCATTTGCGCTTTAGGATAAGAATTAAAAAAGTTTTTAAAAAAAAATTAAGACTAGGTGGGTGGACTCCTGGGCGACGTAATACCGATTTTTATTACAATTGACTGATTTCATCTGCATACATCACACAGTACAAACAACCCCCTGCACTCACTACATATTGATACAAGGGGTGGGAGTAAGCTCACCCCATAGGGCAAGTTGTACTGTGACCATTGTCTATGGTTCTGCCGTCACATGTGGTTGCCTGACTTGTTCACCGCTATTGCATTTTTTGTGTGTCACTGGCCACGGATCTGGTCCAGTTTCCAATATCATACATCCGCACCCTGCCCCAGGGCAGGAAAGCAAGGGTGTGATATTCTTATCTTTCCCTCCTGACTATTCTGTCATCTCTTGATTCGCCCCAAAGGATGCCAGTGTGGACGCCGTCACTAGCACCTTGGGTACTGTCTGTTTTCAAACTTTTGTGAGCTAAGGTGGACATGGCTGGCTAAAATTGTGGCATGAATGCAGACCGGCTTCCTGCTTTCACTAATAACTGATTGTTGTTGGCAGAGAGAGGCTCCGTGCGTGAATGCACCCATTGTTATCCCTTCTGTGTCACGGGGTATGAGCGGTGAAAAGAATACACCGACATCCTACTGTTTTCTGGAGCGATTGTAATTGTCTTCGTGTTATGTAACAAAAGGCTTGGGTAAGACAGTCATGGGGAACCCTCTTAGTAAAGGCAAAATAGAGACACATCAACCAAGGACAGTCCAGCATACCAAATAGCGGCGAAAGAAGGCCTACATGCACTACTGTACTTAGACTTTGACTTTGCAAGGAAACTGACAGTATTGTTTCTGTGGCTTTGCGGACATGTGTTGTGCTTTACAATGCCGCCTACATAACAGTAGCATATGGGATGTCCCGTGAATGTGGGGCTGTCCTGTATGTGGAGGATAATCTAAAAATAAAAAATGCCTGAACTGAAGAATGGTTTCCTCCACATGGTGGAGGGGGGGGCTGACAAGGGCAGGGAAGATTGGAGGACGGAAAAAAATAGAGATAATAGGGGCTTGTCAAGCTCTCTTCCTGTGGCTAGTGCACAGTCACGGGAACAAAACATCGATTTTGCTTGAGGACATTTGGGAAATACACTACAGCCTGAGGGCACCACAACAGGGACCAAACACTCTGAGCTGCCTCTACAACAGCAGGCAGAGAAGGAACGTGAAAGCCGCACCCTGGCATGGCGTTTGATGGATGAGGATGTGAAAAATAAAAGCAAAACGTAAGAGACCTTGTGAAAGAATTAGACAGTTATTCCATAGCCAGGGTAAAGAGGAAGTGGCTAACGCAATTAGAAATCATGAACAGAAGTACGAACAGATATCAAATGAAATGGAAAGGTGTATTGGCATGGGGTGTGAGGGATCACACAATTTACTATGGTATATGTCCACGTATGCACATCACACAATCCATAACATCAAGATGTGGAAGGAGGTGCTCAGCAATACAAACACACAGTTGGAGATCACAAGACACAGTCTCTCGACGTACATAAAAATGTACAGAGTTAAACAGAATAATAGCCATGGGAAGGGCTGCTTTGGAAGGATCTGGATACATTGTTTTGCATTATTGTACCATGAGATTTGTGGGAGGATTGAAAGAAAGCGATACACTGGCCTGAAATATGTGACCACTACTCCAATTACTACACTATCATTTGGCACTAGACTAAGTATGGGAAAGGTTTGCAAGTAGACAAGGGATGGCTGTAACATGCTTACACACTGTAGAAAATGTAAGTTCAATTGTTAAGTTATCACACGTAATAAGACACAAGCTTCTGACTTTATCACTTGTTAGTGGCTTTAGGTTAAGATCCTAAGGGGGGCATTTCACTGTACAGCTGTGGATAGTGTACAACAGTGGTTCCCAACCTATAGTCCGTGGACCCACTGGGGTCCGTGACACATTCCCAGGGGGTCCCCAGGCCTGGCTGGGAGGAAGTCACTTCTCTAGCTGGTGCCTCTACAGAAACATATGTGTGAGTGTTTTTATATTTATTACTTCCTTTCTTCAGCAGGTTTAAAAACACTGCAAAGATCATTGTACAGCGAAAATAAAAGCGTCAAGATAACTCCAGTGATTAATGTACCTGCTGGGGAGGAATGAGAGTTTTGGACAGTGGCAATTTTGACTGAAAGGTAGTGCAGATGGTTAATATGCCGGCTGCAAAGGATATGTATTATGCAAAGAACAGTATTTTATGTGGATGGCACAGTGGGTTACTGCTTTTGACACAAAGATTCTTTAGTTACTGTACAGTTCATAATAGTAATCTAGCACAGTGAGCTATGAACTGCAATTAAGGAGCTGCATGCCAACTGCATAGCACAAATTAGAAAGCTGTTTTATCCCAGTCTTTCATTTTCCTTATGCTGCTCAAAAGAAAAAAAAAAAAAGGGGTGGTTTGCCTGTGTAGAAATACATTCTTATTATTAAAGACAACGCTAACATCTGTGTAGTGTTCTGAATGCTGAGTTTGTGCTTCTCCAGATCAGGCACTCTTAGAAAAATGCCTACCAGTGTGGATGCCATGTGAATCCTACACCTTGTACTCCCCTGTAAAGTGCTCCAACACCTACACTGGTATGAGAGATGCTATAATAAAAATTAATTACATGTGACAAAAAGGATAGGGAGAGAAGAGAGGCACTTATGGTTTACTTCCTTTCCCCACCACATATTTATGTATAAAAGCTTTCTTAGATCTTATGTACCTAAAAATAATAACAGAAATAGCCCTGGAAATAATTAAACAAATTGCCCGAAGGATTCACCTTTCCTAAATGAGACTAAAGATTGAAAAAGTTAGTCGCTGAGATGCAGCACCAACATTCCCAATAAAATGTTTATTTTTTTGCATATTTTTTCTATACAAAAGAATTATTTCATGTTTGAAATTTAAATTGTGCAAATTGCTTCGGGGTACCTAGCTTCCAGTAATGTTTCACTGGTGGTCCCCAGGAGTAAAAAGGTTAGGAACCACAGGTGTACAACAAATAAGAACTTTCTTATGTAGGGATTACATTTAAAAATATTTGACCCATGCAGAGGTTGCCAAAATTCTTACAGTGAACACATTTAGTCTTGAGGGAACAGAAGATTCATTTGCAGCAGTTAACAATATGTTGTCAGGAGTGTGGAATTTTATAAAATGTCTACTTGTCCATGGGACAGTTTGTGTCATCAGTCTACTTGTCCTGTAAAAACACATGCATATTTTCTCCTGCTAAAATGATGTTTACAAATATTGTCTAGGAGTCCGATTTCCTGGTCTGCCTCGTTAAATGCTAGCTCATGCATAAAAGCTGTAAATCTGCATTAATGCAGGAACAGATACCATGGGTGCACTTTGTAATTTTCTTTAAGAATTCTGCCACAAACTAGGTTATCACAGACCTTTTGTTATTTGAATTCTGTCTCTCTGTTTATTGACTGGCTTCAGTGGTAATGACACCATTCTGCTCTTCCATACGAAGCATACTGGCACAAAGTAGTTTTGGCAAAAAGTAGTTTTGTTCATGCCAGGAACTACTGTGGCAATGTGTAACTTTGCTGAAAAGGTTACATTGATTTTTCCGTTATGAATATAAATTTTGGAAATACCACCATGCATCCGCACATTTTACTAAATGATGCTTCAAAGAAATGACACCTAAAATATCATGGTAGTTTAGTACATTGTTTCTTTCCTAGTTACATTGTTTGTGAAGATATTTTGAAAGCAAATTTTGCTTTCGAGCTTCTGTAGATATTTGCATCTGATGAGAGAGCATTCTGGAAGAATTGTGCTGGGCATTTGTTTACGGTAATTCCATACCCCTGCTTGTGTATTTCTTCATAGCTCTATAGAGTACATACTAATAATTTAGTCATGTTCAATGACAGAAGAGATATAGAAATTAACAGAAGAGTTACTATGTGCTGAATTGTAAATAATATAAGGAAATAATAGATATATAAAAATGTGGGTTCTTGTTGGGATGTAGAGTGAGTTAGTTATGTGATAACAAACTTCTACTAAGGTGTATTGATATTTAAAATAAACATATTAGTGCAGTAATAATAATTACACATGACGTGTTAGTGACTGATCAATTTCACTTAATAAGAGGCTAAAAGAAAATAACACAAGTGGATGTTTAAACATCTGCAGTACATGTAGTATGTTGAAGTCATGTGAGTGCAACCAAGGTGTCAAAAGGGCAATGAATGGGTAAACATGCAACACATTTGTCACAAATGTGTTTCATTTTTATTGTATTTTATTTTATGCATTTATCTGCGAGGTCCCTGTATTAAATTGTGGCAGTTAAGATTACCTTCCCCATTTCTGAAAACCACAGACTCTGGGCATGGCTCCAAGGGCAAAGCCACGGATTGTTGCGATATGTCACCATGACGGACAAAGTAGAAGTGTAGAATAAATAAATGTACAGCTGAATGTTACAGTTAATTTGAAAGTTTATAGGATTTTTTTTTATATACACCCTGGACGCAGGATGTATGTATCTACGTATATATATGTGCATATAATTGGCGGCAGGAGGAGTATTTTTCTATCCATGTTTTTTCCTAGGTTTCAGAACATGGACGAGAAAATGTGGTTTCTGTATCCGTCTGTCTATGTTACGTTTTATGTTTTCATAATTAATGGGAGTCTTCCGTGGTACATCTTAATGTGCACAGTGACATGGATTGCCTTCATGTGTTGGTAGATTGCAACTAAATATTCTCCAAACTGGTTTTGGGTATTGAACATACCTATATTAGGATAGAGTTCTTACTACCTTAGGATGTGCTATGTAGTACTGCAATACAGCTATTAGTAATATACTTCTGATGATGAGGATGCCAAATACAAAATAAATAAAATAAATATAATATCTTAAATGAACATCTGCATTTCAGAACATCACAATTGTACGAGAAAGGGGAAGTGACTTCTGATGGCGGTGATGCCTGCAAAGTCCCAACCCTTCCAGCATTGATGCAGATATTCTGTGTGTTGAAATAGAATAATAGGATACAATGCTGTGTTCCAAAAATACTGGCTGTATACCAGTGTAACATGTGTTTTCTCCTGACCTTTGGATCACCATTTGTTTGGTGAAATAGTTTGTGTGAATATTCCACTGTTACTGAGTGTAATTGTTTTTTATTTTTTTAGTGTTGATTTCCGTTTAAGAGTGTACTAGTTACCCCATAAACCAGTCAGATATGTCCCTTTATAAGATTTTGTGCATCTGCTGAGCGGTTCTAGATTGATGCACTACCGCTTGCTTCATTGGTCAAGAGAGGCACCCTTGACAAAGTTGTCAAACTGAGCACCGACTGAGATACTGTTTGACTGGCCTATGAACATGTCTGGTGCTGAGAAGTTATTATCTGATAAGACATTTTGACAGCAGTTTGCATTACCTTCAGCATTAGGTGCTGCAGGCCCTTCCTGGCTGGACAACACTACCGGGACATGATCTCCAACAGGGAGATTGGGCTTGGGTCACCAGAAAAGTAGGAGGGACTGACCTCCTGGATCCACAGCTATTACATGAAGAAGGTACACCACTGGAACACGGACTGCATCCTGGAGACTGGGTGTGAGTAAAGGCCACAACAGACGTCACTGCCTTCAACCACGGTGGAAGGGACCACACCAAGTCCTGTTGACAACAGCCACAGCAGTCAAGTGTGAGGGCATCACATCCTGGATCCATACCTCACACACCAAGAAGGCCGCTGGACCAAAGGACGACCAGCCGCCAACAAAGTTGCCGATGAGAGTAATGCCACCTTCACCACAGCGGTACAACCTTCGTTCAACAAACGCCACCAGCCAACACTGAGGGAACTGCTCGTGCTACACTCCCACAGGAGTCGGAGAGTGTAAGCGGGTTATCTGGTACACCAGAACATTGTTTTTGGACTGCTCGTGCTGCAACCCCACAGGAGTCGGAGGGTGCAAGCGGGTCCTTCAAGACACCAGGATACTCTTTCAGAACTGCTCGTGCTACTCTCCACAGGAGTCGGAGAGTCAAGTGAGCCCACTTAAGTATTAAAGACATCAGGATATAAATGAACAGAATACTAAAAGTCCGCAAGAAAAATTTGCACCGAGAGGTACAGATCCCAGTAGTCCTACGGAAGCGGCCGCTCACTAGGATCGGTGCGGCTTGTAGCCCCATTGGGAGGTGCCTCTTCCAATTAGGAATACAGCAAAAATAGGGCAAAAGGGCCATCCCTTAGGTCAGTGGACTATCGCACCCAACTCTCTTGGAATTGGACATTGAGATTCATCCCTTTATACTCTGCATAACTACAAGTGTCAAATAGAATTTGACGTCGCCCCGAAAATATACCGAAGGAATAGACTACTCATGTGGCACTCCTACAGGAATAAGGAGGTACCAAAGGTTACATACCAATAGAACTGGTTTCAAGTGCAAGCCACATCCGACCACACCCTATAAGGCGACATGGATTTCAGATTACAACATAAGAAAAAGGAGCAGAAGAAGTGGCCCGTGGTGGTCACAGCATTACTCACCCCGGTAGCAGCTATAATAATAACAGCGATCCTGATAGTATATAAAGACGACATACATATCCCATGGCTCGACCAGGAACACTACATCCCCAAAAGTGGCCAAGGTGAAGGAGCAACCGGTGGTGAGAACAACAATAAATCAAAACAACATGAGAAGGTGGAGGATAAAACAAAATGGGTGGAATATACAAAATGGAAAGAAGATGGAGAAGATTATAAGGACAATACATTTGTGCAAATGGTATCAATGTACAAAGAACTAGCAAATGTGTATGATTGTTATATCTGTACCCACCTACCGACCACTAGCCAGGAGAAAAGAAATTACACTCAGATGCCCCTCACAGAATTCGTGACATGTAACATATTAGATAATATGTTAGGTTGAAATTTAAAAGAAATGAGAACAAGGAAAAGGGAAAAGGAGAGAATAAGAGAAAATATAAACAAAGGAGAAATGAGGAGAAAAAGGGATGGCTATGGTTTGGAAGACGAACCTTATGTAGGAGATATGGAAGAAGAATTGGTAGAAAGAGTGTCAAATAAATTGAAGGAAGAAGATAGAAGGAGAAAAAGGAAGTGTAGGAGATTAGAGGACATAAAAAAAGGTAGAAGAAGGAGCTGGGAAAGTGGCAGATGGGACAGACGTTGGAGGAATGCTGAATGGAATAGCAGCATGGTTCAGGGGTTGGGGTACCTGGTTGGTAGAGGTACTAGTGATAGGGATCGTGGCACTGATAACGCTATGTGTGCTCATACCAGTTTGTCCATCCTTCCAGGACATACTCTTGAAAAAAACCTGTGACCAGAAACACACACATTATCGAAGAAAAAGATATAAGGATGAAAACAGGGACAAGAAAGAGGTAGAAATGATAGTAAAAAAAGATGACCCTTAGATTTGTCATTGAGTATCAGCGGGTGGAATGTGGAATCGAATTTTACAGTTCTTAGGTATGCTATGCCTAGTGGCCCCTGTGATACACAATGACAATCTCTGCACAGGCCTATCATTAAGTAAAGAGGCCTACAAATGTAATTTGCTACTGCTAGGAATGCATTATGTTGCAAGGCTGAGTACGTGATGTCAGCCGTAATGGAGAAATAATCATACGTCAATCATACGTCAATGTTTGTGGTTTAATACTATAAAAGATTGTGTATTACTTCCTTTAATTAGGCTGTTCGTGTACAACTAGTACCGAGCATCCTCCATGTACATGTCTTTCTATTCTATCTCTAATAAATTATTTATGTTTACCTAGAAGAGCTAGCTAATGGTTGTTTGTATCCTGGATGGGTGCTGAATAATTAGGCTTCTACAATGACATCTGGTGAAATTAATATGGCCCACATCAAACTAATTATGACATTCATTAACATGATTATGACACTTTTTGAAATTAATATGAAACTATCTGAGATAAATGTAGCGTGCTTTGAAATGAATAAAACCCATATCAAAATGAATACAAGCCATGTTTAAATGAATGTGACCCCTTTTTAAATTGATATTGCTTGCATTGAACCTATTTTGATTTGATTTCAAATTAATATTACATATCAAAATTAACATTACATCTTCCAAAAGATATGCTATGCACTAAAATGAATTAACTAAAATTAATGTACCATATATTTACAGAATATAAAACAAAGAATCAGCCTTTACCACGCATCTATTACATGCATACATTTACAACGCAGGTAAGTATTTCTGCATTTGTCACACAGTACTTTATCATTCAGGTAAGTATTTTTGTAAATAACGTAGGCCTAGATATATGAAGCTCATTTACTGGTTGCAAATGACCCATTGGGCCAATTGCAACCGGTAAAAGGCTTTTTGCCATGCACCATCCCTATTTTGCGAATCAGTAACCTATTACCTACTCGCAAAAAAGGTTTTGCGAGTCACTATTAGGAGGAGGCATGCCAAGGGTGTCCCTTCCTAATGGTGAGTCACATGGAGTAAGAATGTGTTCGGACCGGAAGCGCAGTCAGCAAAACATTTGCAGTTACCACCAACTACAAGTTGGCAGTAAGCTATTCCCAAATGGGAAAGGGTCCCCAAAGGGACCACTTCTCATTTGAGGAGTGCAAACATTTATTAAGAGCAGGCAGTGGTCCCACAGACCATTGCCTGCTCTTAAAAAATGAAAAGAAAACTTTTGAGTTGTTTTTTTTGTAATGCATACTGTTTCCTTTAAGGAAAGGTGCAGCAGCCTTGTTCCTGGCTTATAATTGAGCCAGCGGTAATGCTGCTGCACACAGGGTGCACCAACACCCATGAAATGCACACTTTCTGCACTGCCCCCCTGCTGCCCCCTGCACTTGTTCTCAGCCAGCCTTTTTTTGGTGGTCAGACTACCATGAAAAGGCTGGTGGAGAGCAAAGTTGTAATCAGCCCGACAGCGCTGACTTCAGCGCTGCCCTGTTTGATTACAACCACGACTGCTGTCATCCCGTCGGGATCACTGATCCTTCGTGAGAAGCTAGTCTTTTGGCTGTCCAACCGCCAAACTCTTAATTTTTGGTCAAACCATCAAAGCCGCGGAGGTCCGACTGCACCGCGAGTCTGGCAGACTAGTGACCGCCAGACTCATAATTAGGCCTAAAGTCTTTTGCCATTTTTACAGAAAAGTCTTTAAGCATAGGATTAGCTAGTGCTATCCAAGCTGAGCTAAAAAATAACAAAAGCCTTTTAGTTAAGTAGTGAGAGATGAGGAGTGTTGCGTGAGATATAAGGAGCAAGAGTGTAGTGAAAGATGGGAAGTGAGAGATAAGTGATAAGGAGTGTAAAAACACAAAACCAAACATGAAAGGTGAAAGGCGAGGGAAGAGGAGTGAGGAATGAGGAATAAGGGATGAGAGTTAAAGAGTGAGAAATGATGAGTGAGAGATTAAGAAAGATATGAAAGGTGATTGAGGGACAAGCGGTAATGAGTGAGGAGAGAAGGATGAAGAGTAAGGGAGGAGAAGTATAGGACAAGCAGTGAGCAAAGAAAAGGAAAGAGTGAGGTGTAACAGATGAGAGGTGAGGGATGATAACTGAGGGTTGAGGACTGAGCAGTGAAAAATGTGAAGAGTTAGAGTTAAGGAATATGGCATGAGATTTGAGGACTGAGGCATGAGTGATAAGGTAGGAGGAAGGAAAGAAGAGAAGTGAAGGATGCAATATGAAGAATGAGAAGTGAACAAAGAGAAATGAGGGGTTATGGACAGGAAGCAAGGAATGAAGAGAAATGAGGAAAGAATGAGAACTGAGGGATAGGAGGTGAAGATTGTGGAATGAGAAATCTCAAGTAAGGGATAAACAATAAAGAGTGAACTTGAAAAAATTGTGAAGTGAGATGAGGAATGAGAGATGAAGAGTGATCTATGAGGTGATAGAGTAGAAGAGGGTGGGATTAATCATTAGGGATGAGGAAATAGGATTGATAAATTAGAATTGAGGGCTAGAGAATGAGGGTTAAGGAGGGTGGTTTGATTAAAGAGTGATTAGATACTTCACGTTTGAAGGGTGAAGAATGGGGAATGATGGATGAGGAGTAAGAGATGAGAAATAAGGAATGAGAGATGAAGGTTGATTGGAGAGGCCATAGCAAGGGATTTAGAATGAGGGAACAGTGATGGGTAATGAGTGAGAAATATAAGGTGGAGGTTGAGATCTGTGTCATGAGGAAGGAGGGATGAAGATATCCTAATATGGTCAGGGTTGTAGACATTTTAGTAAACATCATTTGTCCACTTCCATTGTCACTGCTGAAGTGAGGGGGAGTAAGCAGTGATAGATGAGGGATGTTAAGTAAGAAATAAGGGGTGAAGAGTGTAGAATGAGGGAAGCACAGTAAGGAAAGTGGTTGATATAGTGAAGCATTAGGTGAGAGGAATAAGGGATGAGGTTTGAGTGGTGAGGATCAGGAGTAAGGGAGGAGAGAAGACAAGTAAGGGATGTGAGAATGGATGAGACTTGAGGGTTGAGGAGGGAGACAGAAGGAAGGAGCAATTAAAAGTGAGGGATTAGAGATGTCAAATAAGAAATGAAGGATGAGGAATTAGATATCAGGGCTGAGCACTGAGTAGTGAGAGATGATAATGAGGAATGATGATTGATTAAAAAAGGAAGTGAAGCAAGTGAATAGGAGCGAGCTCAATATGGTGCAAGTGAGTGATGAGAACAGAGGCATATGATGTCAGGGAACACCTTGTCCTAAAATGGACAAAAGACATTTTAAGCTATTATCAATGTTCATTTCACTTATTTTTCAAAGGAGGAAGCATGATCAGAGAGGGATGAGGAAGGAAGAATAGGGAGAGATGAGGAATGATGTGTGACAACTGAGTGATGTAGAGTGAGTAGAAAACAGTGGAAGATAAAGGGTTTGACTAAGGGATGAGGGATGTGGAGGGACAACTTGGTTTGTGATGAAACATAAAAAGTAGATTGAGTGATTCAGAATGAGGGATATGAAGTGATTATTAAAAGTCAGAAGTGAGAGATGACTTATGTATGGGGAATAGAGGATAGCTGATGGATGGTGAGGGAAAAGGAGTGAGGGTAGAGGAGGAAGTAGGGCATTTAGGACCTCCTTTATATTTTGTCTGTCTGCTGTTCTCTGCCAGGGCGACGGAGTAAAATACCATGTTTCCTGACGAGGTGCCCGCCACCAAATTTTGAAATTTCGTATGGCCCAATGGACATTTCAAGCATTGACAGGTACCACTGTTCCCTCGTCACAAAAACTTAAACCAGGCCCTAAGCATGATAGAAGAGAAGTAAATAATGAGGAGTGAAGAAGATGGGAAGGGCTGAGGGATGAGAGGAAAGTCAGGAGTGAGCTGTGATGACTAATGGATAAGAAGTGATAAGAGGATGGAGGAGTAAGAGGGTATACATGAGGAGTAAAAGATGTGGAGAGGTGTGTGCCATGTGTGGAGCGGGGATCACATAATCACAGCAAAGATCTGGTTGTATGATATGAAATACTGAAACAAAACAACTAGAACTCTATAATTCCACCATTCCCCAGGCTCTGTGGCCCAGGAACATCTGGGGCCCACTGCAAGAATATCTGCTAACTCATGAAATCAATAGCATAAAAAACGGTTAAAGCTTGGGTCAGACATGCGGAATGGGGGAGGGATGGGCAAATGATAGGAAGGTGAATGCAGACTAGTTCCTGGACAAGAGCACCAACTCTAATGGTATTTAAAGCACCCTTATGGCCCCATTTCACCTGTGATTACTGCCACTGTACTTGTGGAGGTGCAGTCCTGATGTGTGGAAAGGATTTCTGGGACAAGGTTGACACTGCTGGACTGTTGATGTATTATACGAAGTGGCACTGGAATTATGCTGCAGAAGAGGGCCAAATTGTGTGACAGGGTTGACTAAATTGTGTGTCAAGAAAAGGCAAATTATGCTGCATAATGCAGAACATTTTGTGATAGTATTACTGCATTATTTTGTCATTTATTCCCATGTTACCATCTTCCAGGACCACATGAAGCCTCCTGTAACTTCATTGCTAATTGTGTTGCCCCCTCACCATAGACTCCAACAACTACACTTTCCTAGGCAACCTCAACTTCCATCTCGACTACACAATGACATCAAGACTACGAACCTCCTCAACAGCTCGAACAACATCAGACTCATCCAACTCCTCCATGACCCCGCGTACACGACAGGAAACACACTAGACCCCCATCTTCACCTCCAGTGACTGCATCAGGTACAGCCACACCACAGAACTCACCTGGACCAACCACTACATCGCTCACTTCACCATCACCAGCTCATGGACCTACGCCCCAGTCTGTCCAATGCCCCATACAGCAGCTGGGGCAAAGTCTCAAAGGACACATGGATCAACACCCTCAAAAATAAACCACGCCAACTCCTCAAACAACCTAGACCAGAACGTTAGAAACTTCAACAACTGGATCACCAACTGCACCAACAGTGTCGCTTACATCAGCAACAACACCCATAGAAGGTCCACCAAGCAGGCTAGCTGGTACACTTAAGGCCTCAGAACCACTATACCACACTGTAAACAACTGGAAAGGAGATGGCGCACCATCAAAAACATGACTGACAAAACTGCTTTTAGGACAGCCCTCAACCTCTTCCACAGACAGTTGAGAGAATCGAAGAAAAATACATTAGCCTCACGCACTGAATCAAGATCCAATAGCTGCAAAGAACTCTTCAACATCATCAAAGAATTCTTCAACCCCTCAGCCACTACAAAACACTACCCCCTTACAGGAATGCTGTGATAACCTTGCAAACGTCTTCCACAACAAGATCACCAACATCTACAGAAACTTCAAACCCAAGCTCAAGGCCACTGATTTCTTCAAGCAACACAACAACCCTGCTACTACCACAGACATCTGACTAACTGAATAGAGCCAGATTGCCCCTCCAGGGCACCACCTCCTACATGAACTCAGTCCACTAAGAGGCCCCAACCGACCCATGCCCTCACCACATCTTCAACCACATACTTACCACCTTGTTCAACACCTCAATTGCCACAACCACCTTTCCTGAAACATGCAGAAGTCAACGCCCTACTAAAGAAACCATCGGCAGACCCCTCCAAACTCAACAATTATCCGCTGATCTCCCTGCTCCCATTCCCAGCCGAGGTATTAGGAAAAAACATAACTAACAACTCTCCTCACATTTGGAATGGAACATCCTATTCAACTCCTCCCAATCCAGGTCCTCAGCAACCACAGCACAGAGACAGCCTGCATCACAGCTACTGCTGACTTTTGAACACTACTCGACTGAGGAGGGACTACGGCTCTAATCCTCCCAGACCTCTCAGCACCCTTCAATACTCTCTCCCACCACACATTCATCACAAGGCTGCACAACATAGGCATCCAAAGAGCCGCTCTCAGATGACTCACCCCTTTCCTCACCGAAGGAATGCAAAATGTCCACCTTCTCCTTTTCACCTCTGAATGTAAGGAAATTATCTGTGGAGTTCCCCAAGCATACTCGCTCAACCCACCCTCTTTAACACTTATAAGACACCTCTGGCTAGCATCACCAAAATCCAAAGCCTCAACATCATAACCTATGTTGACGACACACTACCCACCCCCTCCTTCTCTGAAAACACCACCAACACCAAGACCAACTTCCACAACTACATTACAGATGTCGCCAACCAGATGAAGGGCATCTGTCTGAAGCTCAACACGGACAAGAGAGAGGTACTGATTTTCAGAAAAAAAAACTCCCCATGGGATGCATCCTGGTGGCCCTCAGAACTCGGACCTACTCCTACCCCCCACTAAATATGCTAGGAACCTAGGCATCGCTCTGGACAACAAGCTAACCATGATGCCTCTGATTAACTTTATCTCTTCCTCCTGCTTCTTCATCTTCCGCATCCCCGTAAGATATTCAAATTGCCACCCAAAATCTCAAGACGCACCAACACCCAGGTCCTCATCTCCAGCTGCCTGGACCACAGCAACACTCTCTATGCAGGGATCGCAGTTCACCTCTGAAGAATACAGATCATACAGAATGCCGCAGCCAGACTCTTCTGGGATCTCCCTAGATTAACCCACTTCACTTCCTCACTCAGAGAATTCCACTGGGTCCCTGTACCAAAAAGATGCCAGTTCAAGCTCCTGGCATATGCATAAAAGGCCCTACACAACTGCAGAGCTGCCTACTTGAACCATCTCCTGAACTTCCGTCAGCCCACCAGACACCTCTGCTCACGTCTGTTTCTCTAACACTCACCCCTAGGATCCAACATAGCTGATGAAGTGGTCACTCCTTCTCCTACTTAGCAGCAAAGTCATGGAATGAGCCACATGTTCATCTCTGGACCTCCCCATCTCTTCCAGAGTTCCGAACGTCAGTGAAGACCTAGCTATTCAGCTAATCAACTGGACCCTGCCAGTGCCTGGATACCCTCACGGCTGACAAATAGCACTCTACATATCTACTAATTGATTGAATGATTGATTGTCTGTGAAAAGATTTTGGCGGTCATTACAACTCTGGCAGACGGTGTTAAAGCGGCGGTAAGACCGCCAAGAGGCCGGCGGTAAAAAAATTGCAATTACGACCGTGGCGGAAACTGCCAACAAAGACAGCCACTTTAACACTCAGACTGCCACGGCGGTACAAACAAACAGCGTGGCGGTCACCGCCAACAGACAGGCGGGAGACAATGTACCGCCCACACTATTATGACAGGCCAATCCGCCACCTTTTCCAGGGCGGATTCACCGTGGATAAAAACACAGCGGAAACAGGAATTTCAAAGGGAAAACGCTCACCTCTACACACCCCACGAGGAACGAGGACACCATGGAACCGGAACTCCAAATTTTACCTGCGATAGTCTTCCTGCTCCTCTACCAGGAGCACGAACGCCGGCGGCGAAGACCGCGGTGAGTACTGCACCTAGGACACAGGGGAGGGGGGGGGGGAAACAGGGACACACACACGCAACACCCACACCCTCACCCACTACAACACACACACTAATACATGTTGATACATTACAGTTACAACCCCCAAGCCCCCCGGAAGAATGCAAAGACAAAAAGACATGATTGTAACAATTGTAATCTATTAAAATCCAGTACTCCAAAATATATATACACTATAAACAAATATATACACCAATAATACAAGTCCAGGTAATGCACCATTTATAGTCCGTGGACCACTGTGCCCAAAATGCATGGGCGAGGCCCACACTCGATACCCGATCAAAACAGAGAGAACACTGCAGGGGCATCAGATAGAAATACAACAGGCACCTCAGGGGGAAGGGAAGGGGGGGCACCTCAGCCGGATGAGTGCACGACGCCAGATCCACGAGGGGGCTCAATGCCCACTGATGTATCCTGGAGAGTGCAAAGCCACAGCCTCTCAAGTCTCTACAGTCGGTGGTTTGCCCACTGTTCAATCCTGAGGATTGCAAAGCCACAGTCTCACAAGTCTCTACAGTGGGTGGTTTGCCCACTGTTCAATCCTGGGGAGTGCAAAGCCACAGTCTCACAAGTCTCTAAAGTGGATGGTTTGCCCACTGTTCAATCCTGGGGAGTGCAAAGCCACAGTCTCACAAGTCTCTTCAGTGGGTGGTTTGCCCACTGTTCAATCCTGGGGAGTGCAAAGCCACAGTCTCTCAAGTCTCTACTGTGGGTGGTCTGCCCACTGTTCAATCCTGGGGAGTGCAAACCCACAGTCTCTCCAGTGGATAACAGTCTCCACTGGTTCTGGAGGGGGACTGGTGCCCAGAGTGCTTCATCCTGTGAAGGACAGAGGTAGTGGATGGATGTCTCCACTGGTTCTGGAGGGGGACTGGTGCCCAGAGTGCCTCATCCTGTGAAGGACAGAGGTAGTGGATGGATGTCTCCACTGGTTCTGGAGGGGGACTAGTGCCCAGAGTGCTTCATCCTGTGAAGGACAGAGGTAGTGGATGGATCTCTCCACTGGTTCTGGAGGGGCACTGGTGGCCAGAGTGCTTCATCCTGTGAAGGACAGAGGTAGTGGATGGATCTCTCCACTGGTTCTGGAGGGGGACTGGTGCCCAGAGTGCATCACTCACCCGTGACGGACCCAGTTGCGTCAGTGCCCCTGCCGCTCATGGACTATCGGTGCTTGAGTTGGCGGTGCCCTGTTCAGCAGTGCTTGTGCTGGCGGTCCTTCATGGCCCAACGGGGCTTGTGGTGGTGGTCCTTCATGGCCCAGCGGTGCTTGTGCTGGTGGTGCCCTGTTCAGCGGTGCTTGAGTTGGCGGTGCCCTGTTCAGCAGTGCTTGTGCTGGCAGTCCTTCATGGCCCAGCTGTGCTTGTGCTGGCAGTGCCCTGTTCAGCGGTGCTTGAGTTGGCGTGCCCTGTTCAGCGGTGCTTGAGTTGGCGGTGCCCAGTTCAGCTGTGCTTGAGTTGGCGGTCCTTCATGGCCCAGCGGGGCTTGTGCCGGCGGTCCTTCATGGCCCAGCGGTGCTTGTGGTGGCGGTGCCCTGTTCAGCGGTGCTTGTGCTGGCGGTCCTTCATGGCCCAGCGGGGCTTGTGCTGGTGGTCCTTCATGGCCCAGCGGTGCTTGTGCTGGCGGTGCCCTGTTCAGCGGTGCTTGAGTTGGCGGTGCCCTGTTCAGCAGTGCTTGTGCTGGCAGTCCTTCATGGCCCAGCTGTGCTTGTGCTGGCGGTGCCCTGTTCAGCGGTGCTTGAGTTGGCGTGCCCTGTTCAGCGGTGCTTGAGTTGGCGGTGCCCTGTTCAGCGGTGCTTGAGTTGGCGGTCCTTCATGGCCCAGCGGAGCTTGTGCTGGTGGTCCTTCATGGCCCAGCGGTGCTTGTGGTGGCGGTGCCCTGTTCAGCGGTGCTTGAGTTGGCGGTGCCCTGTTCAGCGGTGCTTGAGTTGGTGGTGCCCTGTTCAGCGGTGCTTGTGCTGGCGGTCCTTCATGGCCCAGCGGTGCTTTTGCTGGCGGTTCTTCATGGCCCAGCGGTGCTTGTGCTGCCGGTGCCCTGTTCAGCGGTGCTTGAGTTGGCGGTGCCCTGTTCAGCGGTGCTTGTGCTGGCGGTCCTTCATGGCCCAGCGGGGCTTGTGCTGGCGGTCCTTCATGGCCCAGCGGTGGTTGTGCTGGCGGTGCCCTGTTCAGCGGTGCTTGAGCTGGCGGTGTCCTGTTCAGCGGTGCTTGAGTTGCCGGTGCCCTGTTCAGCGGTGCTTGAGTTGACGGTGCCCTGTTCAGCGGTGCTTGAGTTGGCGGTGCCCTGTTCAGCGGTGCTTGTGCTGGGGTCCTTCATGGCCCAGCGGTGCTTGTGCTGGAGGTCCTTCATGGTCCAGCGGTGCTTGTGCTGGCGGTGCCCTGTTCAGCGGTGCTTGAGTTGGCGGTGCCCTGTTCAGCGGGGCTTGTGCTGGTGGTCCTTCATGGCCCAGCAGGGCTTGTGCTGGCGGTCCTTCATGGCCCAGCGGTGCTTGTGCTGGCGGTCCTTCATGGCCCAGCGGTGCTTGTGCTGGCGGTCCTTTATGGCCCAGCGGGGCTTGTGCTGGTGATCCTTCATGGCCCAGCGGGGCTTGTGCTGGCGGTCCTTCATGGCCCAGCAGTGCTTGTGCTGGCGGTCTTTCACGGATCAGCTGGGCTGGGGCTGGCAGTGGCCTCCTGGACAGCTGGGCTGGGGCTGGCGGTGGCCTCCTGGACAGCTGGGCTGGGGCTGGCGGTGGCCTCCTGGGAATCTGGGCTGGGGCTGGCGGTGGCCTCCTGGGCAGCTGGGCTGGGGCTGGCGGTGGCCTCCTGGGCAGCTGGGCTGGGGCTGGCGGTGGCCTCCTGGACAGCGGGGATGATGGCGGTCTTCTCCGCCGTGCAGCTCTTCCCAGACTTGTCCAGTTTCTTGTGGCCCTTCCCCACCTTGGGAGGTGTCACAGCTGACTCCACACTCCCACTGGGACCCCTGGGAGCGGCTTTGGGGGCTGGAGTCTTCCCCCTCTCCCGCCGGGCACTGGCCAACTTCTGATGCTTCACAGGTGGGGGACTGGCTGTGCTGTGGCTCCATGCCACACTGGCTGTCCTGGTGGCCAGTGCACTCCACATACCGGTGACTACAGGCACCACTGGTCCCTGAGATGTTGTGGCTGAGGTGCTACTTCGAGACCTATGAGATGGACGGGGTGGGGGAGGTATGGGAAAAAGGTCAAGGCTGGACATGAAATATTTCTTGGACACACTGGGACGGGTAGCTGGAGGGGGTTTGGGAGTGGAGGAAGAGGTGGTGGTAGTAGGAGGTGTACATTTGGTGACTTTGGGTGCAGGTGCATGCGCTGGAGGCTGTCGTGAGGTGGATGGCTGTTGGGTGGGTGTGTGCCTGCGTTTGTGTATCTTGGGAGGGGGCGTCACAGACACACTGGTAGAGGACACAGGGGACGTGTGAATGGTAGTGAGGGTGGTGACTGCACGTGAGTGGGGTGAGCTGGTGGGTGTGCTGGTGAGGGACGTAGTGGCTGTAGAGGTAGTGCATGCAGGTGTGAGTGTAGACGAGACTGGGAGGGAGGAGGGAGACGACGAGGTGGGGGACACAGTGGAGGCAGTGGATGTTGGTGTGTCTGCATGTGTGTGTTGCTTGAGTGAGTGCATGTGTGATGTGTGGTGCTTATGTTTGCCTGAGCTTCCCTTGTGTGGTGAGGTGTGTGCAGGCTGGTCTGATGGTGTGCCTGGGATAGGCAGAGGTACAGGGGATCGGGTCTGGGTGGAGGAAGTTAGAGGGGGGAGGCTAGAGACGGGGACAATGGCTGCCATCAGTGCTGAGGCCAGAGTTTGAAAAGCTCGGTGAAGGGCCGCCTGACCAGAATGAATGCCCTCCAGGAATGCATTAGTTTGTTGCAACTGCCTTTCTGCACCCTGGATGGCATTCAAAATGGTAGCCTGCCCAACAGTGAGGGACCTGAATAGGTCAATGGCCTCCTCACTGAGGGCTGCAGGGGTGACTGGGGCAGGCCTGAGGTGCCTGGGGCGAAGGTGATGCCCACCCTCCTGGGTGAGCGGGCACAGGGCAAAGGCAGAGGGGCTGCTGGGAGGGCGGTGCTGGTAGGGGGGGTGGCGGCTGTACCTGTAGATGCGGGGGGCACAGATGTTGCCGCCACCACAAGGGAGCTCCAATCAGAGGACGTGTCTGTGTCGCTGGTGTCAGCTCCCCGCCATGAAGCTCCCCTTGTCCTCCGTCCCACTGGTGAATTAGAGTCCATAGTCTCGCCCTCCAGGGCCATGTGGGATGCAGCTCCCTCGTGCTCCGGTGCCACTGCTCCTCCGCCTGATGATGCTAATGCACACAAGAACAGGGAGACCACAAAAAGGGGGGGAACGGCAGAAGAAAGACATGTTGAGTGCATGGATTACCGCTACCTTGGCGGACAAGACAGACACAGAAGCCCCCTGCACTACGCCGCGCTCTTGGGCTCCACTGTTCAATTCCTGGGAAATGGCCTACAAGCCTATGGATGACATCTGCACACACAGATGACACAGGGGCATGAATAGCTGTGCTTGGCAGTCTACAGAGGTGGGCTGGGGTGCCACATGGCCTGCCTTATGGAGGGGCCTTGCCTACGGAACTCGCCCTGGCCTAGGGAAACCCACAGCCCTCCTCCCTCACCCAGACACCTTCACTGCGCGCAAAGTCCGCTGAATGGGAGTTTACTCACCCCCTTGTGTCTGCTGTGATGCCCTCAAGCGCCCATCCAACTCAGGGTAGGCCACCGCCAGGATCCTGAACATCAGGGGGGTCATGGCGCGACAGGCACCCCTCCCACGTTGGGAGGCCATCCCCAGCTGAGCCTCCGCCGTCTTCTTGCTCCAGCGGCGAATGTCCTCCCATCTTTTCTGGCAGTGGGTGCTCTGTCTCTTGTAGACCCCCAGGGTCCGGACGTCCTTGGCGATGGCACGCCAAATAGCCTTCTTCTGGTGGGCGCTGACCTACATGACATGTACAGGGGAAGAAGAGAAGTCATTACCAACTGCACCATCAAAGTGAGTGGCCCACATCCCTGCCCTTGCCATGTGGCACATGCATTCACAGTCCTTCATGCTCGCAGAGCTCTGCCCCCTTCCTTCTTACATCCAGCCCTCTTCACACAGGCATAGGCCATACAACATGCTCCCTGTGTACTTACCTGTTTGTCTGGAGGACCGTAGAGTAGCGTGCCTCTCCAACTCCTCTGATGTGAAGGCAGGGGCCCTTTCCCCAGACGCATGAGCCATTGTCTCTTCCAGACCGAGGTCACAGCAGCACTTGCAGTGTAGGTCCTCTCCTGTCGAAGATCAGGTATCGAGTGATTGAACAGATAGAAAATGGCGTTCACGTCCACGGCGGTGCGTACCGTCACCCCCGGCGTACATCGTCATTGGCTCCTGGGACCCATAGGGTCCAATGTTAACCAATGCAGCATTGCGCTGCGGTCTCCGACCGCCTACCGCGACGGTGTACAACGCCAGCACAGTTACCTCATATCCCATTATCCCACTTTACAGGTCAGGCAGCCGCCATTTCAGGGGCCCACATGGCTTCATTTTCAACTGCGTCACACATACCTAGGTCTAGTCTCAACACACATACAGGCCACCTTTTGTTATGATTGGTGTTCTGTGTAAACTGTGGGTACGTACCTCTGAGTTGTTTGACTCTGTGCTTCCTGTTGTCCTTCATAGGCACCGTCCGCTGGGACATGTGAGGAGATGGCAGCATCCTCCGGTATACCGACCGTTGGTGGACCTGTCGACAATGGAGGAGCGACATTTAATAATCACCTACAGGCTTGACTGTGCCACAATCCAGGAACTGTGTACCCAGTTGGAGCCAGACCTGATGTCAGCAATCCGCCATCCCACAGGGATCTCCCCTCAAGTGCAGGTGCTGTCAGTGCTCCATTTCCTTGCAAGTGGCTCTTTTCAAACAACTGTGGCCATGGCATCAGGGATGTCCGAGCCTATATTTTCCAACGTATTGTCCAGAGTGTTGTCTGCCCTTCTTCATGCGGAGCTACATCGTTTTCCCTCAGGTGGAGGATTTGCCTACAGTGAAAGGTGATTTCTATGCCCAGGGACATATCCCCAACATCATAGGTGCCATTGATGGGACCCATGTGGCTTTGGTCGCCCCCACAGGAGTGAACAGGTGTACAGAAACCGGAAGAGTTATAATTCTATGAATTTACAGATGGTATGTTTGGCAGACCAGTACATCTCCCATGTGAATGCCATGTTCCCTGGCTCAGTGCATGAGGCCTACATCCTGCGGAATAGCAGCATCCCTTATGTGATGGGTCAACTCCAGAGGCACTGTGTGTGGCTATTAGGTGAGCACCTGGAAGCAAGTCATTGGGAATGGTTGTCTGGGGATATCCCTAGAGGTTAGTGTGTGTCTAGCAGTTGCCCCTCACCATTTGCAGGTGACTCTGGTTACCCCAACCTGTCATGGCTACTGACCTTAGTGAGGAATCCCAGGACCAGGGCAGAGGAACGCTACAATGAGGCCCATGGGCGAACTAGGACGGTGATCGAGCGGACCTTCGGCCTCCTGAAGGCCAGGTTCAGGTGCCTCCATATGACAGGTGGATCCCTATTCTACTCACCAAAGAAGGTGTGCCAGATCATCGTGGCCTGCTGTATGCTTCACACCTTGGCTTTGCGACGACAGGTGCCTTTTCTGCAGGAGGATGGTCCAGGTGGCGGTGTTGTGGCAGCTGTGGAGCCTGTGGACAGTGATGAGGAGGAAGCAGAGGAAGAAGACATGCACAACAGGGACTCATTGATCCAGCAATATTTCCAGTGAAACACAGGTAAGAATACAATCCTGCCTACTACATGTACTTTTACACTACAACCTCTCTCCTGTCTGTCATTTTCACCCAGTGTATGGTCACTGAGTTGTCACTTTCCCTTACGGTTTCACAGATGTGGGTCCCACTGTGTGACATCTGCTTAAATTCCTCATGGACTAGAGCTGTGTGACATAGGTATGTTGACATTACTATTTCAAAAACATTTTGTCACTGTAATTGCTAAAACACTATTTTGAAATCACAGACAGACTCCAGATCATTTTGTGCTTTAGGTGTGTTTATTTAAATGCAAAATATTGGAGGGGGTAGTTAAATGGTGAGGGGTGATGGCGGAGGAGTGTCCATGGCAGAGTCCAGTCTATTAGTCTCACAGGTGCATTGGCCATATGGGCATAGGAAGTGGAGCTGGGGCAGTTTAGTTATGGACTGGGTGACAAAGTGGGAGAGTAGGATGACAATCAGGGTGGTCTCATTTCTTGGCGGGGGTCTTGGCATCGTTCTCTGTCTTGTTCCTGGATCTCAAGGACCGTTTGTGGGGTGGTTCTGCGTCTGCAGGGGGTGGGGTGCTGGTGTGGTGGTCCTGTGGGGGGTGTCCTGTCCCGGCGGAGGTGGTGGGCAGTTCATCGTCCATGCTAGTGTCAGGGGCCCCTTGTAGTGCCACAGTGTCCCTCATGGTGTTGAATACTTCCTTCAGCACCCCTACAATGGTGCCCAGGGTGGAGCTGAGGGTTCTGAGTTCCTCCCTGAAGCCCATATAGTGTTCCTCCTGCATGTGCTGGGTCTCCTGAAACTTGGCCAGTACCGTTGCCATCGTCTCCTGGGAGTGGTGGTATGCTCCCATGATGGAGGAGAGGGCCTTGTGGAGAGTGGGTTCCCTTGGCCTGTCCGTCCCCTGCCGCACAGCAGCCCTCCCAGTTCCCCTGTGTTCCTGGGCCTCCGTCCCCTGGACCGTGTGCCCACTGCCACTGCCCACAGGTCCCTGTTGTTGTTGGGGTGGTGGGTTATCCTGGGTTCCCTGTAGTGGTGGACACACAGCTGATTGATGTGTCCTGGGGACGGAGGTATGGGCCCGCTGGCTGGGTGCTGTGCTGGTGTTTCCAGAGGGGGAAGGTCTGTGGTGGCCTGTGCCTGTGTGATTTGAACCGACTGTCCAGAGGTCCCCGATGGTCCAGGCTGGTCATCTAGATCCAGTTGGACAGAGGTGCTGTCATCACTGTGGGCCTCTTCTGTTGGTGGTGTGGACATGTGTGGACCTTCCTGTCCGGTGACGTTGGGTAGGGGTCCTGCAGGGGTATAAAAGGATGTTTGTTAATTCTGTGTGTGTAATGGTGTGCAATGGGTGGGTGACCGTGTACCCCAGTGCTAGCTTTCCTGTGTGGGAACTTGTGTGATGATGGTTTAGGGGGGTGTATGGGTATGTGCAGTGGGCATGCTTTGGTGATGGGTGTCCATGCTTTGGTGTTGCATGCAGGGCTTGGTGTTGGGATGTGTGGTTTGTGATGTTGGGACATTTGTGAAGAGTTGGGGTGCTGGGGGTGAGGGGGAGGATGGGGGTATGTGATAGCATGCAGGTAGGGTGGGGGATGTAATAGTTAAGATTTGACTTACCAGAGTCCATTCCTCCACCTACTCCTGCGAGGCCCTCAGGATGCAGAATCGCCAAGACCTGCTCCTCCCATGTTGTTAGTTGTGGGGGAGGAGGTGGGGGTCCGCCCCAGTCCGCTGAACCGCCAGGTGGTGTCTTGAGACCACGGAACGCACCTTCCCTTGTAGGTCGTTCCACCTTTTCCTGATGTCCTCCCGATTTCTTGGGTGTTGTCCCACTGCGTTGACCCTGTCCACTATTCTTCACCATAGCTCCATCTTCCTTGCAATTGAGGTGTGCTGCACCTGTGCTCCGAATAGCTGTGACTCTACCCGGACGATTTCCTCCACCATGACCATGAGCTCCTCCTCCGAGAACCTGGGGTGACTTTGCCGTGCCATGGGGTGGTGTAGGTGATGTGTGGGGTGGAGTGTGTGGTGATAAGTGTGGTGATATGTAGTGGTGTGTTGTGTGAGGTGCGTGGAAGTTGTGTGGGTGATGGTGTTGTGTGCCTGTGGATGCTGTTGTTCTTGCTGGTGGTGTCTCTCTCTGGCCTTCTTTCTGAATTTTTTGTCATGGGGGTTTATGGGTGATGTCGGTGTGTGTTTTATATTGTAATGGGTGTGTGGGAGTGGTGTGTGTATGTGTCTCAGGTGTGTGTATTTTGAATTGTCCAATGTGGGGATGTTTTGTAAGAGTGTGTGTATTTTGAGAGCGGTGGTGTGTACCGCCAATGAAATACTGCGGATAAAAGACCGCTGCGTGGATTCGTGTGTCGTGATAGTGTGGGCGTATTTCTGTTGGCGTGACGGTGGAGGATTTGTTATCGCCAATTTATCACTGACCTTTTGTGTGGCGGACTTGTGTGGGTGTCTGAATTTTGGCGGATTCATTGATGTGGGTCATAATAGCTGTGGCGGAATTCCGTGGCGGTGTGTTGGCAGTCTTCTGCATGGCGGTAAGCGGCTTTTACCGCCAATGTTGTAATGACCACCTTTGTCTTATTAGTATCAACTAAATGCCAAATGCAGCAATGAGCAAACGAAAGATGCCCAAACAATGCTTTTGAAAGGTCTTCCAGGACGCAGGACAACATTTTGCCATGCTTTCCTAACTTTTGATGCATTTAAGCTAGAAACAACATTTTTTTTTAATTCTTATGCAGATTATGTAGCAAATAGTGGATTATGTGGCAAATGTGGCAAATCCATAATAATGCAGAAATGCAGGAGCTGAAGAACCACATAATTCCCTGATTATGTAGTATGTTGTTCCAGGTGTGTACTGTACTGTAATCTAGTGATGGAAAGTGTGATGAGCTAACATAACATGAAAGCTAATTTTTAACAATTAACATTAGAGAATGATTTCAATATAACAAATCTTGAGATGGATAGAAATAACAGTAAGGTACATAACAATGTACTAAAAAATGAATATATGCATCACTGAAATTGGATATGAATCACATTGACTGAACTGGGTAAGGATATGAATGAAATGGATATGGTGCATTGTGTATATAACACACACTCAAAAGCACATGACACTGGCAGCCAATCACAGTGAGGTTCAATGCAAGTTGCAGAGCCCACTTTGGAAAGTGAACAGGGGGACCTCCAGTGGTTCAGCAAGAGGGGGATTTGTGGGCAGGAGCACATTGATAACGCATGCAGGGGCAGGCCGCAGACAGTCCAGTTATACACGTTTTGCTGCTGTGGGTTTTGGGTGACAAGGCCTCTCTGGTAACAGCAAGCCATCCAAGACTCCCACTCCCAGAAGCTTCCTCTGTATAGACCTTTGAGGTTGGAGCAGGGGTGGTACATACGGAAGTGAGCCCCTGGAGTGCCCCGTCGCAACATGAAAGACTGCATCAAGCCACCGGATGATTGAGTTCAGGTTGAACTCCGGATCATGTACAATCATGTACACTGTACTTTAAAAAAATACATTTTTGTAAAGAGCACATTCTGAGCTCAAAGGCCGTCTTATATGTAGTAGTGAGTGCATTATAAACTCATGAGTTTGGTGGCTCAGTTTTGGGCAGGAGCACGCTGCGAACAGTCTAGTGATACACCCTTCACTGCTTTGGGATTTTGGTCACGGGGCCTCTCCAGTAAACCCACAGCAAGCCCTCCCATGCTCCCGCTCCCAAAAGGTCCCAGGGTCCCTCTGTACAGACTTTTGAGGCTGGAGCGAGGCTGGTATGTACAGACGTGAACACCTGGAGTGCCCCGTTGCAGCAGGTAAGACTACATTGAGCCACTGGATGATTGAGTGCAAGTTGAACTCCGGATCATGTACGCTGTACTTTAAAAAATACATTTTTGTAAACAACACATTCTGATCTCAAGTGTTCAAAGGCGCTCTCGTATATATTAGTGAGTGCATTATAAACACAAGGGTGCCGTAATCCTTTTTTTGTTCGCTGCACATTCTGAGATCACATTGAATGATGGGCTCGTGATTTTTCTCTTGTTTGTACTTCATTTTGCCGTTGTCTGTGTCCCATTTTCCCTTGTTTTGTGCCTCTCTGTGGCAGTTTTCTTCTCATTTCAACCCTTGTTTATGCCTCTCTGTATTTAGTTGTAGCCCTCATTTGGGTCTCTGTGTGTTTTGTTTTTGCCTTTGTCTGTACCCCATTTTCCTTGCTTTCTGAATCTTTTGTGCCCCATTTTGTTACTTGATTCTGGCTTGTTTGTGCTTGTTTGTGCTTCATGTTTGCCCTTATCTGTGCCCACTTTCTGCTTGTTTCTGCCTTTGCTCCCCTTTGTGCTTTTTTTTTGTCCTTGTGTGTGCCATTTTATGCTTGTTTCTGCCTGTTTGAGCGTCTTCATGCTTTGTTTTTGCTCTTGTCTGTGTCTCTTTTCCTGATTGTTTTCCCTTGTTTTGTGACTCTTCTGTGCCCTGTTTTCTGCTCGATTTGCCCTTGTTCGGTGCCTGTCTATGCCCAATTTCTTCTTGATTCAACCCTTGTCTGTGCCTATGTATGCTTCACTTTAGTCCTTGCTTGTGTCTCTGTATGCTTTGCTTAAGCCTTTGTCTGTGCCCCATTTTCTGCTCTTGTTTGTGGCTCTTTCTGCTGTGTTTTTACCCTTGTCTATGTCCCATTTTCAGCTAATTTTCCTCTGGTTTTGTGTGCTTCTCTGTGCCCTGTTTTCTGCTCGTTTTGCCCTTGCCTTTTCCAATTTGCCACCATTTCCTCACCCCTGTGCTCATTACCTTGTTTTCTCTCTCCTTTATCCTGCCCTTTCTCAACACCGTCCCCTGCACTTACCACCCTCCCAGCCCCTACTTGTTACTGCAGCACAGCCATGTAGTAGGTGTGCTGCTTGCATGCCAAGGCAAGCCTATCTGCACCTGGACTGCACCTAGTGTAGGGAACCTGGTCCTCCCTTACCAACCGCTTTCCCCTGCTCTCTCAACCCCTACCTCCACTCGCTGCACTGCTCCAAACACCACAAAGACAGTCTTTACCTGCACCTACCTCAAGTTCTCGTGTACCCATCCACATTCACTGCTCCCATACCAGAACCCCACATGCACACTAACCAACCACCACCAACACAGCACCCCACCCTCTCATGTATGGTCATTCAACCAAACCCTCCAAAACCCTCCTCCTTTCTTCCTGAATCCATCAAGAAGCTGAAAACCTGGCATTTCTGCTCACCATGCTGCCCTCTCCTAGGCATGGCTAGGCGCATTCATCTGCTCAGCACCAGCGATGCCCCCTAAGTGATGGTTCTCATTACACATACAAATAACATAACATATGTGTACGCAAATGTGTAGATTTGTATTGAAGACAGAGCAACATTAAAAGTCTATTAAACAAAATACAAGAGCGTATTGGATAGTGTACATCCTATATTGGAAGGCTCTCTCAAATGTGATAATGAAGAAAAATGTGTCTTGGTGAAATATAGTATTTGCACAGGATCACACAATTTTGTCAAGCAGGGAAGCCAGGATAGCATGTTTTTCACTGAATAACTCCGCCACTAGCTGGGTATCTGTTTTTCTCTTCTCTGTTTTACAGCAAAAGTTTTACATCAAAGATTTGTCATCAAAGTAGCAGGCAGCAAGCAGCCACATGAAAGTTAATCTTGGGCTCTAGGGACCAAATGGTCCCCGAGCTGAGCCAGAGCCATCATCTGGCTTTAGCCTCACTCTCGTTTTCAATGGCTCACCCACCTCTAGTACAAAACCTCTCATGTTTGATTTCATAACCTATAATGTTGCTCCAGCCATAATTAGAATATAGTTCACCTAACTATACACTATACTATATAGGCAAGGTCACAGAAAGTATGCATCAGAATAGCACTAAATTATGCAGCAGGGATGTCTGAGTTATGCAGCGAGAAAAGGGAAATTATGTGGCACAATATGGCACATATTTTGAAACTATTATTTCATTGTTTTGTTATTATTACACATGTAGTACTTTCTGAGCAAAGGTTTCTCCTCCGTAATAGCAGTTTCACAACCAAATACAAAAAAAAGAACCAAAAGATGACCAGTTAAACTTTGCAAAGAGCCTTCCACTTCACATGAATCCACGTTGACACCTTTTAGTAACTTTTCATCCTTTTGAGTTAAAAGCACATTTTTTGTATAAATCTGCAGATTACGCAGAAGATGTTGGATTATGTGGCAAATGTGGCAAATCCATGTATCTGAACAAAAGCGTTAACCGCTGAATTGCATTATTCCAGTGACCCTATATATAGGGTACCCATCACTGACTTACCTCTCAGTTCCCTAATAGCACTGTAATGAGGGCGAGGAGTGATTCTCAGTGTAAGCTAAAAACTCTTATTTTTAATAATTCTATATGATGTACTAAGGTATGAAGATTCGGAATGTTAAAGAAATCCACTTTTTCCAATTTTGAATACCTTATATTCTAATATGTTTGTGGCATAATTTATGTGGCAGTTATTCATCCCGTGCATGGACTCTTCGAGCCAAAATCCACCATTGACTTTGCTCTCCATGATAATTTTTTGGCTCATGAACCTCTATTGGACAGCACGTATATGGAGCTCAAGTATTTCAGGGCACTTCATATATGCTAGTGAGGTCATTAACACATATGACAGCGCTTTGAAATACATGTGTTCAGGATGTGCGCTGTACAAAAAAATATTCACTCACAAAATAGCCCACATGAGTCAATGACATTGGGTACTAGTCTGTCAAATGCATTTCTGTTTACGTCAATAGAGATTGTTTTGCATGTACCCTACACTAGTCTACCCAGTCATGTAAGAATTTTTTTTAAGACCTCTTGGCTAGTCCCAGCCCTGGCTACGCAGCTAGTATCAGTTGCTCCTCAGATTACAGGCACAAAAGCAGGGCTCAGTAAAGTGTGCTGTGGTCAGCCAGTTGCACGAAGGCTCACTCAGGGTTGCTCACAGTTATGCAATAAACAACCAAACTGCAGACATGAGGGCAACACAGACCACACACATATGCAGCCAAATAGTACATTTAACACTGGCTGACTGGACAATAAGAATGTCCCTGCTATGACAAAGTCAACCAGGCTGACAGCTTGTCTGTATCCCTTGGCTTTGAATGGTTCAACTCAACTTCGTCCCACACAAAACCTCAAAAATCCAGTTTGTGCTTGTTTGTGACTGTTTTTTACGTTTGTGGGAAAATATAGCTCATCTTATCAAGAGTCCTCTGCAGTCCCTGTTGTGTGTCCACACTGCACAGCCCTTAGTTTAGTAAGTGCCAGAGCATGAGTGGTTGGTAGTTTGAGTGTGCAAGTGGTAGACGGGCCACACACACACACATATTCTCACCCATCAACATACACACAAACTCACCCATACATTCACAAGCTTTCATACTTATACCCACCATTCATGAGAACATACACACGAACACACCTATTCACAGTACACATGCACAAATAGACATACATTCATACATACAAATAGGCACCCAACAATAAAAATAACTTACTAGGCAGCTGTGAAAAAATAGGGTCGCATGAGGGAGGTCTCATGGTTAGTGGAGGAATGGGACTGTTGCCTCCTTTCATTCATTAACGTTTTTATGGGTCAGCCAAGGAGATGAGACTGCAGTCCTTTACTCATCCCAGAGTGGGATGGGTTCAGTAGGACTGCTGTCCCCACCCCACTCTGTGACAATGCTTCACTGATGGACAGTCAGCCCTGAGAACTTCAGGGTTTTAAACTGAAGGGCCCAGGTCTGAGTCTATATGTGACACACCCCTCATCATAGGGGGAAGAACCGCCAGAGCTTTGCAGGACTGTAGAGGTCACACCTGCAGTGCTATAAAACCTTCTTCTTAGCAAATTTCAGCCCAGGTAGCCAGGCATTTGGCACAGGTACAGCGCATAGCTGCCTAACCTGAACATGAAAAGTGTCAGATGGAATTTTGCTGAGCCTGACACACTCTTCAGATGTTGGAAAAAGGTGATGAGTGGAGCCCTTAAGATCAGACCACACCTGTGCCAGAGGAAGGCACGAGGACTCTAAGGACCTGATTTAGATATCAGTGGAGGTGATACCCTATCACAAATGTGAACGATATCCTGTCCACCATATTACGATCTCCATAGAAGATAATGGAATCATAACACAGCAGACAGGATATCCATTTGTGATGGAGAATTCCCATCCACAATGATCTAAATCAAGCCCTAAGATAGCACAGCATCTCAGTTTCACTCACAGTTTGGCTGAAAAGCACATAATACACCTTCAAAGTGTATTCAGCACCATACATGACACTACAAATGCATCTAGAATTACAACATGGTAAGTCATAATGTTTTGCAGTTTCAACACACTGTATATAGATTTAAGGTAATGGGCTTTTAGGGTTTAAGGGGTAGGCAGGGGTTTTGGGGTACAGGGAAAGGCAGTGATAAGGGTAGTTTTTTATGGTTTTGGGATGGGTAGTGTTAAGGGGTAATATGGGATTCAGGGAAGGTTAGGGTCAAGGGTTAGTAAGGGTTTTAGGTTTCAGGAAGGGCAGTGTTAAGGGGTTCTAAGGCATTTTTCATATAAATTCAGTTATTTCAAGAAACTCATGCCCTAAGGTAACTATAACTCGTGCCTTTCCATGCACAGTTTTCTCATCAATAATTTTCTTTCAAATGTTGCAGTGATAATATCAATGATGCCATAGAAGATGTCATGAATGATGTGGGATAATTAGCAGTGCATGGCGAGGGCTTAAGTTATAGTTACCTTAGGGTTTGAGTTATAGTTACTTGAAATAACTCTAATATTAACTGCTGAATATCTCTGGTTTTCTGTGAATAAATTCAGAAACTAATTATAATATCCCTGTAACCTTTGGCCTTGTGCAGCGGAGGTTGACTGCTGCTAGGCTCTGCGGCCAATCCCTATAGCCACCAAACACCAAGCATGGCTTTCAGCCATGCACAGCAGGGGTTGGCCACAGGGACTGTCCAACCCTATACTGCGCACAGCCTTTTTTAAAAACATTAATAAATGACATAGTTGGAATGATATATTTTACGACATATTGAAAAGAAAAATATAAAGGTCAAGTAAAAATAGTAAGAACACCTTTATGTATATACCTTAAACGTTTGAAGTTGAAAATAAATTAAATTAGGCAAACAACCAGAGACGCACTAAGACTGGAACCCTCAACCTTCACTGTGAGGGTCAGAGACATTAACCACTAGTCGTAGATGACTCTTTAAAGTGTAGCATCCAGACATAACTTTGATATTCAAGCCAAAGATTTTGTTGGTGAACAAGACTTAAATATTACATCACTAACGATGTTTACCATTTAACACTAGTAAATAAACAGACACACTACATAAGATACCAGAACCTTCAACCTACTGAGTGACAGTCCAATAGCTTTACCAGTGGGCCAGAAGGGACTTTTCTTTTGTTTTAAAAAACCTAACTATAAGGTTTGAACCAAACATCTTGCTGGTATGACACTTTGATGTTATTGTACGGAGAAACCATTACAATAGCAATCTTTCTTTCTCTCTCTCTCTCTTCCATCCCATTATGGGATAGAAGAGAGAGAGTGACAGGACAGTGGGGATGCCTTAAGGCCCCTGTTGTCCTAACCGGCTCCATGCGTCCTGCAGGAGCTGGCCTAGCTCCCACAAGCAGGGAGATCCTTGCAAAAGCAGCTCCCTTCTTGTGGGACCAAAGTTTTCATCTGTTCCCCCTGCACGCTTATTGGATGCAGGGAAACAGATGAAAACTCTGCATTCTGTAAGCAGGAGCTCTTTGACAGCTCCCAATTGCAGAAAACTGAGCTTGTTTGCTTTTGTAAGCTCAACATATACATACAATAGAGCTTTGTGAGCCAACAAATTATCATGGAGAGCAAAGTCAAGGGTGGACTCTGGCTCAAAGATTCCATGCACGAGACAAGCCTTCAGAATAACTGACACGTAAATCATGCCACAAACATATTAGATACAGGGTGTTCAAAATGTAAAAAAGTGGATTTCTTTAACACTTTGAAGCTTTTTACCTTAGTATGTCACATAGAAGTATTAAAACATTACACTGAGAATAATTCGGCCCATTGCCCTCATGGCAACACTGTTAGTGAACTCAGAGGTAAGTCAGTTATGGATACCTTGTATACAGGGCCACTGGATTCAGTGGCACCAGCTTTTTTGGGCATACTTATGGATCTGCCACATTTGCCACATAATCCAACATCTACTGCGTAATCTGCAGTTTTTAACAAACAAAATTGTTTTTAGCTCAAATGGATGGAAAGTTACTAAAATGTTGTGATGTGACTAGATTCTAATTATTGCTGGAGCAACATTATAGGTTATGAAATCAAACATGAGTGCTTTTTTGTACTGGAGGTGGCCGAGCCACTGAAAACGCGAGTGAGGCTCAAGCCAGATGATGGCTCTGGCTCAGCTCGAGGTCCTCTCGGTCTCTGGAGCCCAAAATGAGCAGAGCTTTAATGTGCCTGCTTGCTGTCTGTCACTCAGGCTGTCACCTAATGCACCAGGAAATTGAAATAAAAATTTCTGACAAACCGTTCATGTAAAACAGACAAGAGAAAAGCAGATACCTAGCTAGGGGCCAAACTGAAGAGTGCAGAACAATAAATCCCGGCTTCATTTCTTGACGAAATTATGTGATCTGTGCAAATACTATATTTCACATTTGAGAGAGTCTTCAAATATGGGCAATGAGGATGTATGCTTTCCAATAAGCTCTTGCTTATTGTTTAATAGACTGTAATGAAGTGTGGTCTAGTTTTTTTTAAACGGTCTGCTACTGCTATGGTACAAAAGGCACACCACGGCGTCGACGCGACTGTCACACTCCTGGTACGGTTACCTCTGACCACACCTCACAGTCACTGGATTTGGGGGGGCTCCGATTTTTAGTCTATTGACTAGATGTGTATGCTGCTAAAATTGAATAGATGGTTGTTGAACCCTAAGGGCATGTTAATTTACGTTGTATGTCATTTGTCTGAAACTTTTCTTTTCTTTTACAAAGCCTCTGTTCATTATTGGGCGATTTTAAGAGGTAACCTGTTTTGGTCGGATGAGTGGGGAACCTGAATGGCTGTGTTTAAAGCTACTCCGTTGGTTTGCCATTATTTACAGATAAAGCTTACATTTTGAAGCGTGGTCTAGTTTTTATAAATGGTCCGCCACGGTACCAAAAAACACACCGTGGCGCGTACGTGACTACCACACTCCTGGTATGGTTACCTCTGACAACACCTCACTGTCACTTGGTTTGGGGGGCTCTGGAAAGCCTCTGCTCATTTTTGTGAGATTTTAAGAGGGAGCCTAGTTTGGCTGGGTGACTAGGGAAACAGAGTGGCTATGTTTAGAGTCACTTCCTGGTTTTCCATTATTTACAGACGCATGCAGCTGGCGTGCCAAAGGTGTGCCTAAGGCAAGTCTGTCAGCCCCCGTCTGCACCCGTCTGGGGCCAGGGGCCACGGCGCCTGCCCATCTCAGAAAATGCGGCGTACTTATTCAGCCAAGATACTACATCAGTTTAACAAACAAAAGGCAAGCAGAGGTAAAAGGTTTATGCCTATGTCCAATCCTCCCAAAGTGTGCACTTCTTGTAGGCAGATGCTGGAGTACCTGTTCTCACCAGGTAGTAAAAGCAAGCACTTGAAAGGAACTGTCCCCGTAAATTTGAGATGTATCTATTGAATTGGAGATCCCTCCCTAAACATAGTACGGAGATATTCAGCTTATTATGGGAAAGGCATCCTGATGCCCTGTTCCTTATGGGAACATGGCTATCTGATGATTCAACTCTAGACATAGTTGTAGCACATCCCCCAGGCTGCTCAAAAGCCATGCATAACTAGGATTGCTGAAGCGGGGGAGGGGTTGCCATAATATTTAAAAAGGAACTCTTGGCCTCGACTGCTCTCATATCAATACCGGGATGCAAAAGCCTGCTTTTCTCACTCAAATTTGATTCTATGTTTACTTTCTCCAGGGTGGTCTTATATCGTCCTCCAGGAGCTGCCTCACAATTTATGTCAGTTTTGCCTAAGATCATAGCTAAATGTAGTATGCAAAATTGAACTTCACTCTCCTAGAAGAGCTAAACATGCAAACAATGGATGTTCAACTGCGATTGCCCTATGTGAGAAAACAGGGCTGATTGCAGAGGCCCCATAACTTTTTGCCCCCATTTTCCACTTTTTGCTGGTGTTTTCCTGACTCTGATGGTGCCCTGCGTACTGCTAACCAGTCCCAGGGCCTGTGCTCTGTGTAAAATGGATATGCAAATTAGGCTAATTATAATTGGCTAAGTTAACCTACCTATAAGTCCCTAGTATATGGTAGGGCATGTAGGTTTAGGGACCACAGCATAGGTGGTGCACACCTAGGTGCACTGCTGAGGTGCCCAGTGTCATTTTAAAAGCAAGCCTGCCTTGCTGGCTGCTTTTAAATTAAAGTTATATGCAAATTCGACTTTGGAATTAAAAGTACTTCCAAAGTCTTAAACTACCTTATTTTTACATATAAGTCACCCCTAAGGTGTGCCCTATGTGCCCCTAGGGCTGGGTGCCATGTAACTATAAGCAGGGACTTTATAAAAATAGATTTATAAGCCCTGGTGAGGTAAAAACAGCCAAATTCGTTTTTCCCTCATTGAAGTAAATGGCCTTCATAGGCTAGAATGGGCAGACTTTATTTTAAATGTTAAAGTCTCCTTAAATGTTACATACCAAGAATGTGGTATCAAATTAATTGTTGTAATAAATCCCACAACTTCCAGTTGTGGGATTTAATATAACTTGTTCAGGTAAAAAGTTTAGACTTAACCTAAAAAGTTGCCAATTTCAGCTCTGCATTGTTTTTGCTGCTGTGCTCTGATTGGCCAGCCTGCAGCAGCTTCTGCCAGGCTGCCTTGATGAGGTGTGAAGTGGCCTGGCTTCACACAAAGGAATGTGCCTGTGGGAGGGAATCTCCCCTCAGCAGATGGTGAGGCAGGAAGGGGGAGGGCTGCCAAACTGGTCTTCAAAGGCAGAGAAGGACATTTGCAGCACCCAACAACACCCCCACATGCTGCAACCCCAGACAATTAGGTGCCCCCTTGATTAGATTAGGAGAGGGCAGGAGAGGGGTGTGTTTATGATTTTTAGCCACACCAGTGGGTGGGCTCAGCCAGATGTGACCTCCAAAAATCAGATTCATCCATGTTGGATTTTTAGAGACTGTTGCCTTCTGGGATGGATTTTTGCCACACTTCCCAGGAAGTGGTCATCACAGGGGGACGACCCTGTCCCTGATTGGAGACCCAGGGCCCCCCTGCTTTTCACCCAGGAGCAAGGATAAAACTGGCAGACCTGCACCCACACCTCAGATCCCCTCCAGAATTCAACAAGAAAGGAACTAAAGAAGAAGAAGGACTGCCCTGCTGGACCCCTGGCCTGCACCTGGACCCTGCACTCAGAAGGACTGCACCAGCTGCACACTTGGGCTTCACCACAAGAAGGACTTTGCCTGGATTCAACTGGTTCAAGGAGGGACTCCCTGTTTGCTACAGGTGAAAAATTGCTAAACCAGAGTCCCCTGCACCAACTCCTGAAGAAAGCGACCAGCTGACCACTGTCCAGTGGCCAAAAAGGAGTTTGCGCCAGGTGCATTCTGGGAGTTGAAGTCTGCACCCCCCAAGGACCATCACAGAACTTCTGGACCCTTGGGGTGAGCTGGGGACCCCAAAAGAACCTTAAAAGAACATCTGGGTGAAGCCCCAGAAGTTTGGAAAAGATTTGAGAATTTTTGGAAAAAAGCTCCAGAGAGGGACCGACCCGCCACGGAAATTCTAGCCGGCTTGCCTCAACCGCGACCCGGCCTGACTTCGTGGTTCGTCCCGGTAAAGAAAAACATCCAAAAAAGAGACTAAGGCCCTCATTATGACCCTGGCGGTGTTGCACCGCCAGGGCCAACGGGGGCGGGAGCACCGCCGACAGGCCGGCGGTGCTCCCTTGGGCATTCTGACCGCAGCGCTTTGGCCGCGGTCAGAAATGGAAAACCGGCGGTCTCCCGCCGGTTTTCCGTTGCCCATTTGAATCCCCCATGGCGGCGCAGCTCGCTGCGCCACCATGGGGGATTCTGACACCCCCTACCGCCATCCTGTTCCTGGCGGTTTCGCCCGCCAGGAACAGGATGGCGGTAGGGGGTGTCGCGGGGCCCCTGGGGGCCCCTGCAGTGCCCATGCCAATGGCATGGGCACTGCAGGGGCCCCCGTAAGAGGGCCCCGCTAGTATTTCACTGTCTGCATAGCAGACAGTGAAATACGCGACGGGTGCAGTAGCACCCGACGCACCTTCCCACTCCGCCGGCTCGATTACGAGCCGGCTTCATGGTGGGAAGGTCGTTTTCCCCTGGGCTGGCGGGCGGCCTTTCGGCGGCCGCCCGCCAGCCCAGGGGAAAAGTCAAAATACCCGCCGCGGTCTTGCGACCGCGGTACGGTATTTTGACGGCGGGACCTCCGCCGCCCGCCAAGGTCCGAATGAGGGCCTAAGTTCGAGCGTAAAAAGTTGACCGGGACCTCCCAGCCATCGTATCCGAGAAGGGCTCCATGGACGTCGGATCAAGATCCAGGTTTACCCCGGTCGAAGGATTTTCATCTCGAAAAAACGACTAAGTCCGAAGGTAAAAGTCTCCACCGAGGAAACCCACATCGCGTATCCGGACAAGGGTCGGATTCAACTGGCAGGTTCGTCCCGGTGAAGAAAAACTTCAAAATAAAGACTAAGTCAGAAGGTAACTTTTTAACCAAGGCCTCCCGCGACCTGTAGCCGAGCAGGGCTCCATCGTGGTCGGCCTGAAAGTTTGACTTTGCCCCGGTCGAGGTGCAACCAGATGACCCGATTGGCGCTTTTTGTTTCTAAGCGCTAGAAAAAATAATTCTTTAAAAATTCATATCTCCGGTTCCCCTGAACCAATTTTAATCGTTTTTGTGTCATTTTAAAGATAAAAATATAAACTATTTTTATAAATTGGTTTTGGATTTTTAAACTGTTTCCTGTGTTTTATTTAATTACTGTTTTGTGATATTTTAATGCTTTACACTTTGTCTCCTAAGTTAAGCCTTGACGCTCGTTGCCAAGCTACCAAGGGTTGAGCTGGGATTAATTTACTGAGACCTAACTGTACCTATGTGGAGGTTAGTGGCTTGTTGCTAGGTGTAGGTACCTACCTGCCCTACCAATAACCCATTTTCCAACATAATCAAGATCTAGAAGCTCTACTCTTAGGCCAAATTGTAATGACACCTACTCACAGTAGAGATCATATTCTCACCCTTGTTTTCACCAATCTGAGCAATCTTGTCTCCGAAGACTTCCTTCCTGTACTGTGGTCGGATCATCACTTAGTCCACTTCGAAATATCAGGGACACTTGATAAACTGCCTCTTTTACAGAAGCCAAGGTAAATATATATGGTCTCAAATAAACACAAAAGAATGGCAGAATCCACGCCAGCAATAACGGGCAACACCTCAGAGAGATATCGATCCTTTGGAAATTGAATCACTAACTAATTAGATCCCAGAACCCCACTCAAAATTCCTAAGCTTAAAGGTAGAGCATCATAGTACATGCCAGAGTTAACTCTTCTAAAAAGAGAGGCCAGGAAAAAGAAAAGAGAGTGGAGAAAGGCCTGTAGTGACAATAGTAAGAAAAACTATAGAGTAGCCACAAAAATGTACAAACAAGCTATGAGGCAGGCCAGAATCACATATCTGCAAGAGAAAATAGAGACTGCTTCAAACTCATCTAAGGAACTGTTTCAGGTAGTTAACAACCTTATGACTCTCTCTTCTGGCCCTACAGGTCCACCAGCATCGACAGAACAATGCAACATGTTAGCCAGATATTTTATCAATAAAATCAACAAAATCCTGTTCCATCTACTGCCAGCTACTGAGCTCAGTACTAAATATCAAGGATGTCCACATACCGGTCTCACTCTACAAGCCTTCCGTGTGTTGAACAGTGAAAATCTGAAAACCATCCTAGAATCCATCAAATCAGGCTCCCCTCATGACCCAGCTCCTCCTAATATCTTGGCCCATGGTGGTCACGCCATACTCAACACCCTCACAAGCATCTTCAACCATTTGCTTGAGACAGGGCATATTCCCAAGTCCTGTAAACATGCTATTGTAAAACCACCCTTAAATAAACCAGCGGCTGACCCAGATTTGGCGGACAGTTACCGACCTATCTCCCTGCTCCTGGTAGTCAGCAAAGCAGTGGAAAAGCAGGTAAACAAATACCTGTCTAGCTTTTTGGAATTACATAATATTCTCCATCTCATGCAGACATATTTTAGACCAGGTTACAACATGGAAACTGCACTATTGGTTGCCACAGAAGTACTTCGTTCCATCCTGGATCAGGGTGGCTCAGAGGCAATGATCATGCTGGATCTGAGGCAGCTTTTGATACAGTACTGGATCCCGTACTCATTCAGAGTTGGAGGCGGGTATTACTCGATCCACCATTAAATGGCTGAAAGCCTTCCTAACTGACAGGAGTTTTCAAGTTTGCCTCTTCTCTCCATCCTCTGTCGTGTGGTTTCCCACAGAGCTCTTTACTCAGCCCTACACTATTTAAAGTGTACACTCGACCCATGACAGATATCGTCCAATCACATGGGCTTGCGCTAGTGTTATATGGTGATGCCACACAGATCATCCTTGCTCTTTCATCGCACACAAGTCACATTTCTTCCCAACTAAGCTCCTGTCTCAGGGAACTCACAGATTAGATGACCACGAGTAGGTTAAAGCTTAACGGAGACAAAAATGAGGTTTTGATAGTGGGCAACAGTTGCCCTAAATGGCTAGAATGTTCATGGCCAGATTACCTAGGTGATTGCCTGGTGCCAGCTCAAGCAGTAAAAAGCCTAGGTGTCTGGATTTATTCCAAGCTTACAATGGAGACACAGGCTACAAAACTAGCTGGTTTATGCTTCAGGATTTTAAGATCCCTCAGGAAAGTCTTGCAAATGCTACCATTTACCACAAGAAGGATAGTTGTACAGGGTTTAATTACCTCTTGCCTCAACTACGGGAACTCACTCTATCTGGAGAGCCCAATACAAGTAGTACAAAACGCTGCTACAAGTATCTTATGTAAATTACGGAAGCATGAAATAGCTAGACTAGCCTTGCGAGCCTTGCATTGGCTACCTATTCAAAAGAGGATTCCATTTGAGGCCCTCTGCATTGCACACCAGGCCATTCATGGAAAAGGCCCATTGACTTTCAGTCCCTCCTTCTTCCCCATACACCAGGATAGTCACTGCAATCTAGTAATTAGGGACTTTTTTTTATGGTGCCAAAGACCAGAACAGCAAAGTAAGGAGGCCGCTCTCTAGCATTTCTTGTCCCCAGAATCTGGAACACACTTCTGGTAGCCCTTAGAAGTCAGCAATCAGAGGTCTCCATCAGGGAACTGTTAAAAACCCATCTTTTCTAATGTGACTTGAAGTCATCAGTGTGTCATCAAGGACTGCAGGGTGCATAGCTATCAGGACTAGGAGGCCTGTTTGGATATCCATGCGTTATATAAATACAGTTAACCTAACATGTCACTCTGTCTTTAATACAAATCCATTCCACAAAAATGTAGGTACAGATATGCCCTCTTTTGGCATATTTGTTGGGTGACCACACATGAGAGGGTGGGTTGCTGTTTGGGTGGTGGTAGGTTAGTGTTCATGTGGGATTCTGGGTACGGGAGTGGTGAATGTGGATGGGTGCATGAGGGATTGAGGGCTTGAGGGCTTGAGGGAGGTGCAAGTGAAGACTCCCTTTGTGGTGTGTGGAGCAGTGCGGCAAGTGGCGGTAGAGATTGAGAGCATAGAGGAATGGTGTCAGTAAGGGGAGGACCAGGGTCCCCTGCACTCGGTGCAGTCCAGGCAAACTACGGGCTAGAACTCGGCAGATGAGTTACTCAATCACAACAGTGATTGATATTCCATCCGCCGAAATCCAAATCCCGTTATCTTCTATGGGATTTTTCTTTTGATGGATGGGATAAAACGTCACTGTTGTGATGGAGTCACTCATCTGCCGAACTCTAAATCTGACCCTAAGTAGGTAATGGAAGGATGGAAGTGTATTATACTCTTTGATAAATGTAGAATGTTATAATAGAATCTTGTCACCAAGATTCCACTTGCCTTGGCTGATGTTAGAGAAATCACTAGTGTGGCAGTTGGGGCGGCTGGACAGGAATGAGAGATGCTCTTTATGACATTACACTTGTGTAACTAAACCACCACCTGGCTTTTGCTTTTGTTTCTCTTTGGGTGGTGATTACAACATGGGTTGAAATGAGAAGAAAATGGGCACAGAGAGGCACAAAACATGGACAAAATGAGCACAAAATGGGACAGAGAAAAATAACGAAACAAGGGAAAATAAACAGAAAAAAAGACACAGACAAGAGCAAAAAAAGCATGAAGAGGCTGAAACAGGCAGAAACAAGTAGAAAATGGGACACACAAGGACAAAAACGGAGCACAAGCCAGAAACAAGCAAAAAAGGGGGCACAACAGAGTCAGAAAGCAGGAAAAATGGGGTACAGAGAAAGGCAAAAACAAAACACACAGAGGCTCAAACAAGGGCTAAAACGAAGCACATAAAGGCATAAACAAGTGTTGAAATGAGAAGAAAACTGGCACAGAGAGACACAAAACAAGGTGAAACAGGACACAGACAAGTGCAAAATAGAAACAAGAGAAAAATGAGCCCATCATAAAATGTGATCTCAAAATGTGCGCTGTTCAAAAAAGGGTTTAGACACTCATGAGTTTATAATGCACTCACTACTACATATAAGACGGCCTTTGAGCTCAGAATGTGCTCTTTACAAATTTTTTTTTTTTTAAAGTACAGTGTACATGATTGTACATGATCCGGAGTTCAACCTGAACTCAATCATCCGGTGGCTTGATGCAGTCTTTCATGCTGCGACGGGGCACTCCAGGGGCTCACTTCCGTATGTACCACCCCTGCTCCAACCTCAAAGGTCTATACAGAGGAAGTTTCTGGGAGTGGGAGTCTTGGATGGCTTGCTGTTACCAGAGAGGCCTTGTCACCCAAAACCCACAGCAGCAAAACGTGTATAACTGGACTGTCTGCGGCCTGCCCCTGCATGCGTTATCAATGTGCTCCTGCCCACAAATCCCCCTCTTGCTGAACCACTGGAGGCCCCCCTGTTCACTTTCCAAAGTGGTCTCTGCAATTTGCATTGAACTTCACTGTGGCTGGCTGCCAGTGCCATGTGGTTTTCAGTGTGTGTTATACACACAATTCACCATATCCATTTCATTCATATCTTTATACAGTTCAGTCAACATTTTGTGTATATCTCAATTTGATTCATATCCAATTGCAGTAATGCACATATTTAGTTCAAGTAGAGTGTTATTTACCTCACTGTTATTTTTATCCATCTCAAGATTCGTTATATTTAAATAATTCTCTAATGTTCATTTTTTTAAATTAGTTTTTATGGTATAGTAGTTCAACACAAAACAGTAAACAGTACAGTACACACAAGGTACAGCATATCATATAATCAAGACCACTGGTGTTATGTAATCCTGCAGCCGCTGCATTTTTTGCAATTAAGGACTTGCTGCATTTGGCACAGAATCCACTATCAACTACACAATCTGCAGGTTTTAACAAAAACAAATGTTGTTTCTATCTCAAACAGATCAACACTTATGAAAACATGGCAACACATGGCCCTGTGCACTGGAAGTCCCTTTTGAAAACATTCTTTGGTCAGTTGCTTGTTGCTGCATTTGGCATTCAGTTGGTACTAATAGAATGAAATCTTTTCACGGACAATCAATCATTCAAACAATCAATAGATTGGTAGAGTGATACTTGTCACCCATTAGGTTATCCAGGAGCTGGTAGGGTCCAATAGCCAGGTCTTCACAGACTTTTGTAACTCTGTAAGAGATGGGGGGGGGGGTCCGTAGATGAAAGGGTCGCTCGTGCCATAACTTCTCTGTTAAGTAGGAGAAAAAGGGACCTCCGCATCGGCTACATCAGATGGCTGAGGGTTAGAAAAAGGAACACAGCGCAGAGGTGTCCGATGGGCTGATGGAAGTTCAGGTGGTGGTTCAAGTAGGCAGGTCTGCAGTTGTGAACTGGCATCTTTTCTATAAGGGGAGTCAGTGTAGTTTTCTGAGGTAAGGGGTGATGTGGGTTTGTCTATGGAGATCCAGGACAAGTCTGGCTGTGATGTTCTGCTGGTCTGTAGTCGTTGGAGATGAGACACAATCACTGCATAGAGACGGCTGCCATAATCCAGTCTGCTGGAGATGAGGGCCTGGGTGATGGTGTATCTTGAGCTTCGTGGTAGCAATTTGAATAGCTTACCTACCATGCAGAGCATGAAGAAGCAGGAGAGGGAGACGGAGTTAACATGAAGTGTCATGGTTAACTTGTTGTCCGGAATGATGCCTCGGATCCTAGCATGGTTAGTGGGAGTAGGAGTAGGTCTGAGGGCCACCAGAATGTGTCCCAGGGGGAGCTTTTGTATGTGAAAATCAGTACCTTTGTCTTGTCTGTGTTGAACTTCGGGCAGTTGTCCTTCACCCAGTGGGTGACACCTGTCATGTGGATGTGGAAGTTGCTCTTGGTGTTGGTGGTGTCTTGCTAGCGGGAGAGGAAGAGTAGTGTGTCATCAGCATAGAATATGCTGTTGAATCCACGGGTTGGTGCAATGCTGGCCAGAAGTGTCATATAAGTGTTGAAGAGGGTGGGTCTGAGAGAGGATCCTTGGGGTACTTCACAGATGATTTCCATAGGTTTGGAGTAAAAGAGGGGAAGGCAGATATTTTGTGTTCTTCTAGTGAGGAAAGAGGCGAGTCATCTGAGAATGGCTCTTTGGATGCCTATGTTGTGCTGACTTGTGATAAATGTGTGGTGGGAGACCATACTGAAGGCTGCTGAGAGGTCTAGGAGGGTCAGAGTCTCAGACCATCCTTGGTCAAGTAGGGCTTGGATGACACTAGTAGCTGTGATGAGGGCTGTCTCTGTGTTGTTGTTGCTGCAGAATCGAGATTGGGAGGGGTTGAATACAAGGTTCCATTCCAGATGTGAGGAGAGTTGTTGGTTGGTGTTTTTTTCTGATACCTTGGCCAGGAACAGGAGCAGGGCGATCAGTCAGTAGTTGCTGAGTTCTCTGGGGCCAGACAATGTCTTTTTTGGTAGGGTGTTGAGGTCTGTGTGTTTCCTTTCGTCTGGGAAAGTGTACGTGGAAATTGATGTGTTGAACAAGATGATGAGTATGTGGTTGATGATGTGGTGAGGGGATTGGTTGATTGGGCCCCCCGAGTGGACCAGGTTCATGATGGAGGTGGCCCCTATGGGGCGATCTGGTTTCATTCAGTTAGTCAGATATCTATGGTAGTAGTGGGCTGTTGTGTTGCTTGAAGAAGTCAATGGCCTTGAGTTGGAAGTTTCTGTAGATGTTGGCAATCTTGCTGTGGAAAAAGTGTTCAAGGTTGTTGCAGAGTTCCTATGAGTGGGTTATGTTGTTTGTTGTGGCTGAGCAGTTGGAGAATTCTTTGACGATGTTGAAGAGTTCATTGTGTTATTGAGGCTTGATTCGATGCATGAGGCTATGAGGCTGATATGTTTAAATTCAAACTTGTGCTACAGTGCCTGGATTGGTAAAAGGCTTCTGTAATATTTTAGCTCAGTATGGATGGTACCAACTAGTCCTATGCTTAAAGACTTTGCTGTAAAAATGGCAAAAGACTTAGGGAATGATTGATATCTTGGTGGACAAGTTTCTCTATCAGAACGGTGATGGATATCCCATCCTTGAAAATATAATTCCTACAGGATATAATGGGAATTATATTTCGGAGACAGGATGTCCATCACCGTTGTGATGGAGTAACATACCCCTCATGAGCTCAATCAGGCCCTTTGTCACGTTCCAGCTTGGTGTGGATGGAACTGTACAAATCCTATGCTTAAATACTTTGCTAGAAAAATTTATATTTGAGGTAAGCAGATTCTACGTGTCAGTGGTGTTGTAGGGTGCTCCAAAGAAAGGAGCTGCTATCCACCTAAACTTGGGAACTACCCAGAGTTCCCTGGTTCTTTTTTTGCATAATGTATAAGGCACTAATCCTGAAATTATAAGGATATATACATATGTGTGTATGCAAACAAAAACACACACATATATATATATATATATATATATATATATATATACACACACACACACATATATATACGGGTGTGAGACTTTTTATTTTTTAAGGGCGAGTCCACTTTTTCTTATTCCTTACCTCCCTCTACCCATTTCCTAAACCCTAAAATCAGCCTTACCTCCCTTTACCTGTACCCAACCCTAAACTAAAAATGTATTCTTACATCCCTTTACCTCTACCCACTTTTAAACCCTAAAATCATCCTTACGTCCCATTACCTTTACACGCATATAAGAAATTATATTACTTACAACAATACTTACTTGCGCGATAAAGTATGTGAGACAAATGTAGAAATATTTACCTGCATTGTAAATGGATGCATGTAATGGATGCGTGGCAAAGGCTGGTTCCTTGTTTTATATTCTGTCAAATGCGTGGTATATTAATTTTAGTTAATTCATTCCTGTCCATATAATATCCTTCTAGAATATGTAATATTAGTTACAATATGTGATATACATTTTAAAGCAAATTAACGTAAGTTCAGTGCAAGCCATGTCGATTTAAACAGTGATCATACATCATTTAAACATTGCTTATGTTCATTCCGATATGTGCTTTATTAATTTCAAAGCATGCTACATTTATCTCACATAGTTTCATATTCATTTAAAAAGTGTCATATTCATGTTAACCAATGTCATATTAATTTTGATATGGACCATATTAATTTCAATACAAGCCATATTCATTTTAAAGTGATTCATAGTCATCTTAACATGTGTCATATTCCTTTAATTAATGTCATATTCATTTCAATGGATGCCATATTCACCTTAACACCTGTCAGAATATGTTTAACATGGGTCATATCCATTTCAACATATTCATCTTAAAAAGTTTCATTTTAATTTGACATTGCTCATATTCAGTTTAAGGCATGTTGAATTAATTTCAGTGGGGCTCATATTTATTTCACTGCATGCCACATTCACCTTAGCATGTGTCATATTCCTTGCAGTGGATGTCTTATTCATATTAACACATCATATATTTATTTTACCATGAATCACATCCATCACAACACATATCGTAATCATGTCAATGTTTATCAAATTACTTTCTATGCAAGTCGTATTCATTTTGATAAATGTCACTTTCTTTTTAATGTTACTCATATTCATTTTAAAACATGTCAAATTCAATTTCAATGAAGCTTATGTTCATTTCAACTCATGTCATATTCATTTTAACATATGTTGTATTCCTTTCAATCAAAGTTATATTTAGTTCAATGGATGTCATATTCATATTAATTTTAAGATGCAACTTATCCATTTTAACAAATATCATTATCATTTCAATATGTATCATATTAATTTCAATGGATGCCGTATTCAGGTTGACAAATGTCATGAGAATTTTAGCTCTGGTCATACTCATTTGAAAGCATGTCCAATTCAATTCAATGGGGCTTATGTTTGTTTCAACACAAGCTATTTTAATTTTAATTTTTTTAATCATCTCCTATTTATTTCTGTATATCTCATTTTCATTTCATGTGTAATGCTCATTTCAGTGTATGTTATATTATCTGATATGCATTATATTCTTTTTCAGAATATAATATATTCATTTCAGTACCTTATATTCATTTCAATCTGTCTTATTCATTTCAATGTACGTCATTTTCCTCTTGGCATATGTCAGTCATTTAAAAAAAATGTCCCATTCTTTTCGATGATTATTGTATTTGTTTCAGTGATTGCTTTATTGTTTACAGTGAGGTCCGTATTTATTTCAGTATGATTGATATATGTTTCAGTATATCTGTTATTCAATTTGGAGGGTGTGTTATTCATATTATTCACTAAGTAGCATATTCACTCTGCCTGGTTTCGTATTTATTTTGGTTCAAGTCAGATTCACTCTACCAGGTATCATAATTATTTTGACACATATTACATTTATTTTGGCGTGTGTCATATTCATTTTGCAGCGCGCTATGCATTTGAGTAAGTGTTCTATATGGGGAGCTGTAATTTTGACATTAAGGGCTTCCCACAGACTTTCCTAGTTATTAATGACTGTTTTCGATGACATTGCTAGACAGTAAGGCCCAAATTTACGAAGATTTTGTGTCTGTTTTGTGTCACTTTTTTGATGCAAACCTGACACAATCTGTTTTGGTATTTACAAAGCAACACAAATGTCGATATGCATCCACCTCTGCATTATGACACAAACCCATTTTTACAAAGAGTTGTAGACATGGCTTTGCAGCAAAATGGTGCACCTGCCTGAGGCTGGCAAAATGAGGAGATTTTTTTTTTATTTCTCCTTGCTATTTCCCTTTTGCCTTCTACGACACACATAAGAAAAAGTCTCAAAGGATATTTTTTGTGCCCAAATGTACCCCTTCCTGCACAAAAGCTACCCTGAACCTAACGCAGGCATGCTTGCATCATGATGCAAGGGTGCCTGCGTGGGCCCTAGGCAGCCAGAAGTGCACCAGGAAGAGAAAGAACAGAACTTCATAATTTCTTTGAAAATATGATGTAGTTCTGCTTTATTTCAAGCAACACAGTGCAGCAACGTCATTTGATGCGCACATTGCTTGTACTGTTTGTAAATCCAGACCTAGATGTTATATGAGTAACATTAATTTACACTGTGGGCACTGCAAAATTGCTGGTGTTCAATATTTCTCCAGCAATCTTTTGAGGGCAGAAAGAACACTGCTGAAGACAGAATCAATACATTGGAAGCTATTGTACAAACTATAGACATCATTATGAGTACTCTGACTACTGCTAAATAGATAGGAAGACCAGATGGAAAAATCAGATCGAGTAGGTTGTGCCCCCTAGAGAACAGAGAACGGGCCATGTAAATAACTGTGAAAAGATGGCTCTGCAAAATTCCAACTGTGAGAAGGCTGTACTCCTGTTTAAAGGAGCACATTGCTCCTTTGTCCCATTGCTTGGTCCTGATGCTCATCTTCACTTTATAATCAAGTATTTTTTAATATTAGGATAGTGACTGTTTGACGAAAGATGCCAAAGATGCATGGGAGCTGCACATCAAAAATGAGAAATTGAATTTAAAAAACATGGAAACAGCTATATGCCTTGGAAGCTGCTACGAGGACTAAAACAATTAGGCATGCCATGATTTACCCTTTCAATTTAAAATTTGCACTGGATGACAGTTTTCTCTTTTTAAATCATGCCTACCAGACAATGGAAGCTGTCTGGTTGCAAAAGGCCTATTGCCATCTTAACAAGATCTTGCATTGGGCTTAAAGCCTACCCATTGTGTTCAATTGGTTGACTTTATTGTCACTTTCATTTGCTTTCTTATTATTCAAGGCATGCATTGTCTAAGTTGTGTTTGTCCCTCCCATGGAGTTTAGATTCTTTACCTATGTCTTGCTGCTGCTCGATTTTAGGAAATAGTTTTTTTCTTTTTGCTTAAGCACGGCACAAGAGTGGGTGTGTTTTCCAGTTGTCTCCCTCATGTGATTTTGCCCCCTCTCCCATTCTGTGCTTATCTCCCCCTCCCTGACATGTTGCTCTTTCTCGTCTATGTCCTTCTCTCCTCCCTGATGCTGCGGCCTCTCATCTGTTTGCTTCTCTCTTACCACCCTGCTTCAGATGATAATATCTCTTGCCCATTTGCTTCTGTGGTGTTATGTTCACTTGTGCTTCTTTTCTCCTTCCTTGCACCACCCACTTCTATGCTAGCCCACCACCCCAACACTAGTGGTCCTTTTTTTAAAGTTGGTGCTTTCTTATTTGACAATCCAAGTGGCATTCACCATCTTGGATCGGTAAATAGAAATTAAAGCAAATGCCACCCTTGTCAGGCCACTGTCACACATGCAAGTGTCCGTGGGATGCTGCAACCACCATCACTCCTTTTTTTTTACTTTCTATTTTGGCAATACTGCATAGTGTCCTGACTCAATACAGCACTGCCAAAAGCAACTGGCATGGATGATACCTATTGGCTCCTGCTTCTGACATAGGTAGCTTGCTGTTGCCCAAACTCCATCCCCCCCAACTTTACCACTCCCTACTGTTCTCCCTCACCTCCTCGAACCTTACCCTTGTCATAATCCACACAGATTAGGGAGCCACAACTGGTAGATTTCCTTAGTCCAAAAATAACACATGCTTTACCCTTTGTGGAGGAAAGGAGAATGAGCATGCCTCTCGTTCCTCTCTGTAATGAGTTTTGCTCTATTAGCTAGGGAGTGTTAGGAGTCAGACAAAATCTGTCAGAGGATCTTCAATCAGTAGGGGTAGTCTAGGTTAAGCCTTACTCTGGTTCCCAGGAACAGATCACACCCATAGTTGGTATTTTACAATGATTTGTTATTATGCATAATTAATCTGAAACTCATATGTATTAATCAATATGTCCTAATTGAAGTGAGGGCAACCCCTAAAAATAGCCCATACATATTTCACCACACAGTTTAGTGTAAAACATGCCTAATTTACATAAGCATTCTTTAGACTAAATAGTTATCTAACTAAGCTTTGTTGTGCCAGGTCATATCAGTATTGCCTCATACGTTATGCTCTCTCTGCAGGCCGCCCACAGAGATTGTTCTGTGTGTGCCGCCTCCCCCTTATTCCTGCGTGCTTGTGCACCTTCATCTCTTGTGCTTATAGTTTCTCTTGAACCCTGTGTGGTTTGCTTTTCTAGGTATGTTTTTTCAGTAAGGGCAGTCAATTGCAAAGGAGGTATATATATCACGGTGGCTGCCTAAACTTGAAGACAGTATGCTGAGGCAAAGTTCTAAGGTCCTTTGCTTCAACTCTTGCTTGTAGTCTCAAATCTTTAATCCAATATTTCTCCAGCAATCTTTTGAGGGCAGAAAGAACACTGCTGAAGACAGAATCAATACATTGGAAGCTATTGTACAAACTATAGACATCATTATGAGTACTCTGACTCTGCCAGGAGGATGGCACAATGGATGTCAGTGACAGTCCTCCTTCACCATCCTGGGATCTAAGTGACCTTGATCATCCAAATCCTAAACACTGCAAATGTTCTGCTTACCTTCAGCTGAATCATTAAATCATTCACAACTTAAGCCCATATCTTCAGATCTCCATTGAACCTGTACTTAGTAAACTCTTACTCATTCACAACACGTGTCCTAGAATTGTACTAACTAGCAATGGCAGTTACTATTTTGATGTGACTCAGTTAAATAGTATAGCATCACACTACATGGCTGTCATAGTGAAGGCTTCTATACTGGTAGGGCCTTGGCTAACAAAATCCAGCAAAATACTGTATTTTATCAAAGCTGGTAGGGTTTCAGTACTCATTGTTGAGAATCCTGAATCAGATCTTCCATCCGAGCCCTACGAGGAAGAGGGATCCTTCTTCCATGGGAGGTGGAGAGTGACTGCAGGTCCTGCTGCGCCTCTAGCCAGACCCTGCTCCCAACTGTTTGTGGATGGCCAATTTCTGTTGGGCATCAGTGCAGCCAGGCCCTGAGCCCAATCCTCTTCTGGCAGTCACCCCCACTGTGCTGAGCCAGCCTTGCACCATCCATCTGCTGGCACCCAAGCCATCAGCAAACAGCCAACCCTACTAAACATGGCCTTTGCAATGATGCTTGGCCCCAGGGTATGGTCCATGAATAGACCTGTCTATCTTTTCTTTCAGTTGATTATTGAATCTGCGGACCCAACCCACATTTTTTACCTGTATCTGAAGATCTCGGGAAGATCTGCAGGTCAACATGGTTGGGCCTCACTGGGGTTCACTGATCCAGCCCATGAGTCCATGGGTGCCATGACCAAATGTAATGTAAAAAACTGAGTGAGGCTTTTCCTCCTACATCATGCTGGGGTCAGGATAGGCTAACCCTGCCCCTTATGTGCCCTCTCATTTCAATCTTCAGGCTTTGTGCCAAGTCCTAGAGTCCTGAAATGGAGGCTGCAACATTTTCATCTGGTGTTGTTGCCAGCCAATCATATCCTTTTGCATCTCTGGATCATTCAGAAAAGGCTGACAGGAGCAAGCAAACACTTCATCTGCCATTAGAATTTCTTTACTTTTTGAATTTCTGGTTATGTGGATCCTTAGAGGATTCACCAATCCAGATAGCTCTATTGCTTTAATACCTCCATGCTCACACCGCACATCTTTTAAAAAGTATATTCTTAAAAACTACTAAATAGATTTACATAAATAAAGCAAAGGCACTTTCTTGAGTAAAGTTCTCCCTTTGTGGCAAATATTGGCCCTCATTACAACCCTGGAGGTCAAAAACCGCCAGGGCTGTTTCATTGGAAGCATCGCCAACAGGCTGGCGGTGCTTTCCTTGGAATTATGACCGCGGCGGCAAGTGCCGCGGTCGCACCGCCGGGACCGGCGATTTCCCGCCACTTTGGTCCCGGCAGTTGTAATCCCCCAGGGCAGCGCTGCCCAGGGGATTACCAGTCCCCCTTTCACCAGCCTTTTCATGGCGGTATGAACCGCCATGAAAAGGCTGGCGGAAAGGGGAGTCACAGGGCCCCTGGGGGCCCCATGGAGCTTTTCACTGTCTGCATAGCAGACAGTGAAAAGCGCGACGGGTGCAACTGCACCCGTCGCACCGCCGCACCGCCGCACCGCCGCAACACCGCCAGCTACATTTGGAGCCGGCTCCCGTGTTGCGGCCGACATCCCCGCTGGGCCGGCGGAAACTAGGTTTCCGCACGCCGGCCCAGCGGGGATCTCGAAATGCCCACCGCGGAGTGCAGCCGCATTGATGGCTGCACGGCGGATACAACTTGGCGAGCAGCGCTTGCCGCCCGCCGAACTTGTAATGAGGGCCATAGTGTTATTCTGGTCAGCTTTTTTTCCTGTTTTGGAGGGCAAGATTTCCTATGGAAATTAGCACAGTAAACTGCACTTCTGAGACTGCCCATTTGTCTTTGCCTCTACTTGATTGATCAATGCAAAACTTTCCTTGAAGAAGGCAGAGTGAGTGCCAAGTTGTGTAGGTTTGTGGAATAGCACCAAAGTTATTAAGAAAACAAAAAGTGCTTTTCCTATAGAAACTCAGACCTAACTATAACTACAATGGTGCTATTGCCGCCAGTGTAATATATTACACATGGGCAGGCGCCACTGTGTAATATTTTCCCCAGGTTGGACCCCATGCAGTGGGAAGAGGCAGGTGGAGGCCCAGTAGATGCTTATTTCCAGAACTTCACTGAAGGTTTTGAGGCATTTCAGATTTTTGAATAATGTGAAATTTAGGGGTGACCAACTTAAAAATAGTTGAAGTCTGGGGCTGCGAGCATGGCTCTCACATTGTATGCTATTCTGCTCATCTCAGGAATGTGTGTAGTGTATCCACATCCTACATCGCTGCCAAGCCCTGAAATGGCCTGCCCCTCCACCTCTGAAAGGCGCCCTCCCTGGCAGACTTCAGTAAGAAACTCAAGACCTGGCTTTTCGATAGAGACACAGCACTCTCAACGCCCGGATACCCCTAGGGGTGATAGAGCTGTGCTAGGCAAATGTTGATCGATTAATTGATTGATTCGCAAAAACACTTGTAAAAAATCAGTTCTCACCACCACAACTTAGAGGTGGGTAACAGATGTGAGCGCGTCTGGCCTTTTTTGGTCTTTGGTAATTTATTTATAAGGGGACGCATTAGAGGTTCAATGGAACTTTTGACTCCGCTAAGAGTGTTTCACCATGGACACAAATTTAGCTTGTGACATAATCAGCAATAATACAACTTGGTTTAACAAATCAATAATCAGAAACTTTGAGTCAGTACACTTTACGCACCAGGGCCCTGTGACCATGAATAACCACACCTTTGGTCAAGTTAGAAAGTTTATTTCTCTAGATTAACAATGCTAATATCACATAAATGAATCTTAAAACCAAATGATAAACATATATGAATAACACAGGCTGACCAGAGTGGCGGAAAAACCTCAATCTAACCAAAGCATTTAACATTAAACATACAAGAGTTACCGTACAAATTAATAACAACAATATCTGAAAAGTAGAAATGGCACACATGTGCAGTCGGAATATGTAAAATCCATAAAGTAGTTTCTCGCGCCATCATTGGTCAGAACATCGTGTGTTCACAGTAGAACCGATAAACAGTATTTCTTAAATCTACAATATAGTTAGACAGCCTTTCACACATCAAAGATTGGCTCCTCTTCTCCTGTTCTCATCACCAGTTTTGTCAGGTAACTTTTTAGTTGCGATCATAACTCCAGTCAGTGAAGCCATTGTCATGTCATGGAGACTTCAGCTTCTCATGCACCAAAGATACAAATGTATCAGTAGCTAGTACATCGCATTACAGAAGACAGTTCTCACAAGAAAGTTTTAAGACATCAACTAGTTTAACATTGCAATGTTACAAACCTATTTGGTCAGCACTGTGTGAACAATGAACAAGTGTGAATTTCTACTTGAAATAGAAAACATTTACAGACATTTATTCATGCCATGAAGCTTAACATGAAGGCCTTGTCGAGTAGGCCCATAATTTCACAAATACTCTTTGCCTGATAAAATTAAGCAAATACATTTCATTAATATGTTATTATGGTCCACTAATACATTTAATTCTATATGTGCATATTATTTCTAAACAATTAATATTATTTCTTCACTAATGTCGTATACATTCATGACCGCCATCTAGGTGGGCACATTTTCCAAAACACTTCGGGCCTCATTACAACCCTGGCGGTCAAAGACCGCCAGGGCTGTTTTGGCGATTGTACCGCCATGGTTGTCCTGGCGGTTTTCATCTTCCAGGGCAGCGCTGCTTGCACCGCTGCCCAGGGGATTACGAGTCTCCTTCCCGCCAGCCTGTCCATGGCGGTAGAGACCGCCATGGAAAGGCTGGCAGGAAGGGGAGTTGTGGGGCCCCTTGGGGCCCCTGTGCTGCCCATGCACCTGCCATGGGCAGTGCAGGGGCCCCCAGGCACAGCCCCACCCTGCTTTCCACTGTCTGCAACGCAGACGTTAAAAAGCGCGACGGGTGCAGCTGCACCCGTCGCACGGCAGCAACACCGCCGGCTCCATTAGGAGCTGGCTCCCATGTTGCAGCCGACATCCCCGCCGACTCAGCGGGGATGTCATAATGGGTCCGGCGGGAGTGCGGCCGCATTGGCGGATGCTCAGCGGTACAACCTTGGCGGGCTGCCTCCTCCTCCCGCCAAGGTTGTAGTGAGGGCCTTGATTTCTCTTTATTAGCATAATTCATGTCAATTCTTGATTGTGAATCAATACATATTTACTGTTAGTTAATTCAGCTTTCACAATCCCTCCTCTGATGACTAAATGTGTCATCACACCCTACATCATACAACATAAATTTTTGTTAATCTAAAATGTTGTTTCTTCATAACACCTCACATTTTCCCTCTTTCTCCAAATTTCATTAACACATCTGCTTCTTAACTTTTCCAATTTAATTTCCTCCCTCCTCTGTACATTTCTCATCCTTTGCCTTTTAATTACAGTGTGCAATTCGTAAGCTCCCATTAGGCCAGTGATACAAATCATAATAATCAACACTGGTTTCAATATTATCCCACAATATAATTTCCCAGGTTGCCCAGCCAATTCTCCACAGTAGTAAAACCTTTGTCAACCTTCTCCCAAATCCCAGGTTCTTTTAGAACTTTTAAGTCAGAGATGATGTTAGTCAGATTGTTAATAAAGCTTTTAACTCCTCCATTGTTATCAGGAATATACATGCAACAATGTTGCGATTTCAGCATTTTATAGACTCAGCCCTCCTTTTCTAAAAGGATGTCTAGCACAAGGCAGTTCTGAACAGTCATAGATGTACCATAGCCATTTCAGTGTCCATTAAGATCATGGCTCCAGAAAAACTAATCAACATGTTATCCACAATAGTAGATAACTTTCAAATTTTCAAAGAATTTAGAATTATTCCCACTGAGGGAATAATTGCTCCAAACATATCTCCAATTATGCCAGAATAAGATTCTCTCTTTGGTCTAGCAAGGTATAATTCATTCAGTTTAGATGTCTCAGTTGGTTTCTCAAGTTGATAAATCTTTGAGAAAACAATTCCCAAATAACATGTGCCATACCATCCTCTTGGAAGACGGTAATAGGTATTTTGTTCACAGATATAGTAAACCCCTGGAATCTCTGGATCTTGTCTATTTAGCATAAAAGTCCATTTACTCTGAAAAAGAAACATGTCTGCATTTACTCGTTCCCACAACTAAAGTGTTTATTCTGGATAGTGGTTTTTATATACAAAGCTTCCCTACATGCTGCGCATCTAAAGCTAATTTCCCTTGTAGCTTAGTTTCATCAAATGCATGGTCATTTCTGAATGTCCTTTTCACTAACCTTTCATCTATTTTCTCCTTCAATGCCTTTCTCCTGTCATCAGTTTGATCTAGAAAAAAATTTCTGCTGGTGAAAGCAAGCATGTGAGTTTATTCCTGTGCGCGTAGCTGTGTCAAACGTTGATGCAGGTTCAAAGAAACCTCTCACTAATTCTATATTCCTTTCCCTAGCTAAGCTACTCAAGTATTTGATAAAAGGAACAAAGGAAAACACTACATCATGATTTGAGTAAAAATATTGTATGTATTCTTAGTCATATACCAAAAAACCAAAAGTACACAGTTCCATCCAATAGACTAGTACAAATGTATACAGTAAGTGATAGTTTATGAATATGCTCTTATTAGAACAAGAGCCCTCACTCACCAAATGGTGACATGCTTCATCATTGGGCTTTTGCTCCTTGTCAGGCCGGCACTGCAATGCCTGACGGGCCCCTCGTGGGGGCTCTTTGCCAGAGATCTTTTGAGTGTAAAGAATGCCGGTAGCTGAGTGCTAGTATGTGGGATTGGTATATGAGTATGTGAAAATAAAAATGGCTAGAGGTCTGGAAATATCGTATATATACAAACCAGACCCCTGTCATGATTAAAAACAGAGTGTGGGTAAGGATTAGAAGTAATGTCTAGTCCACCCTTAGAAACAAAAAAACTGTCAGTCCCTGAATTGGGGGAATGTGGAGAGTTAGAGTACAGAACTAACTATACTTCTATCATCGGGGTCAACATGTGTCTCGCAAAAAATGTCTGTTAAGATTGGTGCGATTCGTCAGGACCAAAAAACTTACCTAATCCACATGTTATAACCCAATACGGGATTTCTTCGTACTACAAAAACCTACAAAGAGCAAAAAAACAGACTCAAAATACAAATATAACCATGTGCACAGTGAGCTCATTCCGGTGAGAAACCCTAATGTGCAGTGTATCACACGGTGAAATATAAATCAAACGGACTCCTCTCAATTCAGAGGATGAATCCTTACCCTCCTTGTATTAAAGGATGGGCCCCATTTGGATAGCGATAAGCATCAGTGGTCCAAGCTTGTAGAGTCAACTAAGTATAGATATAGATGACATGTCATACATAACAAGTATAAATATCTCAAGGATTATAAATCCATTCAAACTATTCAGGACAGACTTAAATCATGGCTCAAACATGTCCAATAACAGAAAGTCCTAAGTATGAGGACACAGGTAATCACCATAACTATGTGAAATATTGTTAGTCAATTCAAATTGTCAAAATAATCTTCAATCACGAGACAAACATTTCCCAAAAATGTGTATAGTGTAGACAATCGCCAGTCCAATAATGTACACCAATAGTATTAATAATAAGGACACAAGGTCATAGTAGTGTCCAATGTTTAATGACAGCTCCCACCAAGGATCAAGAAGGGGCAAATAAAGTTGTCGCAATAAAGATAGTTACTCTTCTGCTCCTTAAAGAAAGGTAACATAGGACTTACCCCGCTTGTGTGGCCACTGGGTGGATAACCTACCCCTGCTCCGCGTCCCAGAAAAAGTGAGACATAGCCGGAGAGGGGTTTATAAATGGTGGTGGAGCATCAAGCTAGAAAGAGGACTGGAGAAAAGTGGTGGCCATCTTGAAGGAATTCCCTAACAGTAAAAGAGTGGCGGCCATTTTGTAAAGGGGTTAGGAATAGGAAATAGTGGCGGCCATCTTGAAGGAATTCCCTAACAGTAAAAGAGTGGCAGCCATTTTGTAATGGGGTTAGGAATAGGAAATAGTGGCGGCTATGCTGTAGAGATGTTTTTGTAACAAAGAAATGGCAGCAATATTGTAGTGGAATACCAATACAGAGGGGGACCTGTGGTCAAACAAGGGTGGCAACCAATAACTGTACCCCCAAAATGGTAATCCCAAAGGACTGTCTGTAGAAAGATAATAGAAAATAGAAAATATCCCAATCTTACTGAAATGAAAATTGCCATCAAGGGGGCATAAACAGTGTAGGAGGGTGCACTATGCAGCCATTGATGACAGAGGGAGTCATAATAGAATCAGTTGTGGTAACACAATCATAAAATGATGTCGAACCTCAGAAATGGTTGTATATTTGTAGATCCAAGCATAATGGAGGCTGCCATTAAAAAAACTATATATTGATTGTGATATCTCCATAGTGAAAAGATCGAACCCTGTGACTATCGATTAGTAAATTCCAACCAGGGTATATCATCATTTAGACACACAAAAAAGGGAGCACACTGCCTCACACTCCAGCATAAAATAGCCCCAATGCATCATGGTAAATGCAGTCATTTGATTTAAAGATAAAGACATTTTTCAAAAAGTCTTTCACCTATAATAGGTGCAGCAAGTGCCGTATCTCTGGACACGTGTTTCTGGCTTTCGGCCGTCATCAGCAGAGAGAAAATATATCTGAAGGGGTTGCTTGAAATGCCGCCGAACATCTTCACAGGTTTTTGTACCACTCAGTAGGCGAACAGGTGCATCACCAGAGCTCGTCAGCTCGTAGGCTCACGGGAGCCGTCAATTAGACACACAAAAAAGGGAGCACACTGCCTCACACTCCAGCATAAAATAGCCCCAATGCATCATGGTAAATGAAGTCATTTGATTTAAAGATAAAGACATTTTTCAAAAAGTCTTTCACCTTAAGTAGGTGCAGCAAGTGCCGTATATCTGGACACGTGTTTCTGGCTTTCTGCCGTCATCAGCAGAGAGAAAATATATCTGAAGGGGTTGCTTGAAATGCCGCCGAACATCTTCACAGGTTTTTGTACCACTCAGTAGGCGAACAGGTGCATCACCAGAGCTCGTCAGCTTGTAGGCTCACGGGAGCCGTCAATTAGACACACAAAAAAGGGAGCACACTGCCTCACACTCCAGCATAAAATAGCCCCAATGCATCATGGTAAATGCAGTCATTTGATTTAAAGATAAAGACATTTTTCAAAAAGTCTTTCACCTTAAGTAGGTGCAGCAAGTGCGGTATCTCTGGACACATGTTTCTGGCTTTCGGCCGTCATCAGCAGAGAGAAAATATATCTGAAGGGGTTGCTTGAAATGCCGCCGAACATCTTCACAGGTTTTTGTACCACTCAGTAGGCGAACAGGTGCATCACCAGAGCTCGTCAGCTCGTAGGCTCACGGGAGCCGTCAATTAGACACACAAAAAAGGGAGCACACTGCCTCACACTCCAGCATAAAATAGCCCCAATGCATCATGGTAAATGCAGTCATTTGATTTAAAGATAAAGACATTTTTCAAAAAGTCTTTCACCTATAATAGGTGCAGCAAGTGCCGTATCTCTGGACACGTGTTTCTGGCTTTCGGACGTCATCAGCAGAGAGAAAATATATCTGAAGGGGTTGCTTGAAATGCCGCCGAACATCTTCACAGGTTTTTGTACCACTCAGTAGGCGAACAGGTGCATCACCAGAGCTCGTCAGCTCGTAGGCTCACGGGAGCCGTCAATTAGACACACAAAAAGGGAGCACACTGCCTCACACTCCAGCATAAAATAGCCCCAATGCATCATGGTAAATGCAGTCATTTGATTTAAAGATAAAGACATTTTTCAAAAAGTCTTTCATCTGTTCATCATTTAGTCCAGTCCGATGTGTTCCTAACCTAAACACCCAGCGTTGTTCTCTCTCAAAGAGTCTCTTGGTACAGTCTCTAGTGTTTGTAATGCGTTCCAATGCAACCCATCTCAGGTCGTCAGGTGTATGTTGGAATTCAATTAAATGTTTAGCCAATTTTGTTGCGGCTCGTTGACATCGTATAGTGCTCCGATGCTCATTGATACGTGTTTTGACCATTCTAGTGGTCATCCCGTTGTATCGGAAATTGCATGAACAGGTGATCATGTAGATGCAGTTCTTTGTGCGGCAGTTAGTGCGTGTCGCTAATTGCCATGGTGTCCTCTCACCCAAGTCCATATATATATATATAGATCTATATAATATAGCAATCACTTTTGTCAACGCATGTGTGGGTTCCCTGGGAGCTGCGTTTGGCCCCCAGGAAAACAACATATATATATATTTACCACCAGTTCTCTTGCAGTTGCAGCTTGCGTCTTCACAGCAATGCACATACTACAACTGAAGCGTTTCAACTGTAGCTTTTAGGCAGCAATAAAAAAGTCAAGTAAGTCTTGTGATTATGTTTCTGCTACAAAAGGTTCTGACTTTTGTCTAGTGGCAATTTTGATGCCATAAAGTAGTGCAGAAGGTTTATATGCCTACTGCAAAGATCAAATCTGTATTTTATGTAAATAGCTGAGTAGATTAGTAAAGTCAGCCATTATCAGCACTATAATACAAATTAAATGTATGTGTGGGGGGGGCTATGGAGAGATGAAGGCCACTTTTGCTGGGTGGTAGGAATCAGAGGAGGAGGTCATGGGAGTGGGAGCACCAATAATGATTGCTGGGCTGGGTGCTAGAGGCGCTTAAGACTGTGATGATTGGTATGTGACAAGGTCAACTAATACTGTTTGTTTAGTGTCTTGAAAGAACGTGCTGATTGAGGGAAGAAGTGAAGGTAAGGTGAACTCTACTGTTGCACGTATCACACACACACACCCACCAGCAATTTTGTGACTGTCTATGTAGGTTAGTGTTTTAGAGTGACAGTTTAGCCAGTAGCAGAGATGGCATCTCGTTGGATGACTGCGCTCAAGCCCTCACTCAGGTTATAGAGGACAGCTCTGATGTAGGATCAGAGACTGAGACAGCAGATACTGAGACAGCATCTGAGGGATAGGGCAATGGCCCAGACTCTGGGAGTGATTTTTCAGTCGGAGGAGTCCCATTCGACAACTCCTCCTCCATTGATTATGAGGGAGGTGATGAGGACAGTCCTGCTGTCCCTTCGCAAGCACAGTCTGTGCAGCGGGACAATAGTGGGTTAGCCCAACCCAGAGAACAGGTGCATGTGGCAGCAAGCACAAAGCGAGTACTCTCTTGGGAGCTCACCAATTTAGTTCAGCCCCAAATTCCATCGCCCAAATCGTATTGTGGAAACATCAAAATTATCTATCACAAAACTACCTGGTTTTGTAAGGCAGGCACCTGCGTTTTTGGTCCTGTGATCTGCGGCCATATAGGGAGACCTAACAAACCCAGTCCTTTGTGGAAACTAGACATCAGGGGAGTCCAAAGAGGTGTGACTTGTGTGGATTGCCCAAAGTTTTCTTACCCAGAATACCCTACAAAGGTGAAATGTTGAATAAAAACTCAATTTTTTTCTTGCATTTCTGTCACACAAACTACAGGAATATGCTGGGATCCACAAAATTCCTATCACCCAGTGTTTCCCCACCTGTCCTGAAAAAAGACACTAGCCCACTTGAGTGCCTGTACCTAATGCCTGTGTCAGGAATGGATCACCCCAGGGTCAACAGTTGCCCTTATGAAAGGACCAATATTCACCATTGTGTGATCTATTCCTGTTGCGGGCACTAGGCCTACCCACACAAGTGAGGTACTATTTTTATCGGGAGACTTGGGGGAATGTTGGGTAGAAGGAAATTTGTGGCTCCTCTCAGATTCCAGAACTTTCCATCACCGAAATGTGAGGAAAAGGTGTTTTAGTTGTCAAATTGTGAGGTTTGCAAAGGATTCTGGGTGGAAGGAAATTTGTGGCTCCTCTCAGATTCCAGAACTTTCTATCATTGAAATGTGAGGAAAAAAAGTTTTTTTTTACCAAATATTGAGGTTTGCAAAGGATTCTGGATAACAGAACCTGGTGAGGGCACCACAGGTTACCCCATCCTGAGTTCCCCTAGGTGTCTAGTTTAAAAAAATGCACAGGTTTTCCTAGGTACGGGCTGAGCTCGAGACCAAAATCCACAGCTAAGCACTTTCCAAAAACACGTCAATTTTCAATGTAAAAATGTGTTTTGTCCATGTTGTGTTTTGGGGCGTTTCCTGTCACGGGCACTAGGCCTACCCACACAAGTGAGGTACTATTTTTATCGGGAGACTTGGGGGAATGCTGGGTGGAAGGAAATTTGTGGCTCCTCTCAGATTCCAGAACTTTCCATCCTCGAAATGTGAGGAAAAAGTGTTTTATTTGTCAAATTGTGAGGTTTACAAAGGATTCTGGGTAACAGAACCTGGTGAGAGCCTGTTTTCATTGGAAAAATGTGATGTGTCCATGTTGTGTTTTGGGGCATTTCCTGTCCCGGGCACTAGGCTTACCCACACTAGTGAGGTACCATTTTTATCGGGAGACTTGAGGGAATTCTGAGTGGAAGGAAGTTTGCAGCTCCTCTCAGATTCTAGAACTTTGCAGCACCGAAATCTGAGGGAAAAGGTTTTTTGGCCAAATTTTGAGGTTTGCAAAGAATTCTGGGTAACAGAACCTGGTGAGAGCCCCACAAGTCACCCCATCCTGTATTCCCATAGTTGTCTACTTTTCGAAAATGCGCAGGTTTGGTAGGTTTCCCTGGGTGCCGGCTGAGCTAGAGGCCAAAATCCACAGCTAGGCACTTTCCAAAAAACACATCAGATTTCAAGTAAAAATGTGATGTGTCCATGTTGCATTACCTGTCCGAGGGGTAAGGCCTACCCATGCAAGTGAGGTACCATTTGTATCGGTAGACTTCGGGGAATACAGAATAGCAGAACAAGTGTTATTGCCCCTTGTCTTGCTCTACATTTTTTCCTTCCAAAATGTGAGACATTGTGTAAAAAAGACGACTATTTGAGAAATGCACTATAATTCACATGCTAGTATGGGCACCCCGGAAATCAGAGATGTGCAGATAACCACTGCTTATCAACACCTTATCTTGTGCCAATTTTGGAAATACTTAGGTTTCCTTGATACCTGTTTTTCATTCTTTATATTTCACAAAATGAATTGCTGTACACCTGGTATACAATGAAAGCCCATTGCAAGGTGCAGCTCATTTATTGTCTCTGGGTACCTAGGGTTCTTGATGAACCTACAAGCTCTACATATCCCCACAAACAGGAGAGTCCAGCAGACGTAATGATATATTACTTTTGAAAATATGACATCGCAGGAAAAAGTTACAGATTAAACGTGGAGAAAAATTGCTGTTTTTTTACCTCAATTTCGATATACTTGTATTTCAGCTGTTATTTTAAGTAGGAAAACCTTGTAGGATCAACACAAATGACCACTTGTTAAATTCAGAATTGTATCTATTCTTCAGAAATGTTTAGCTGTCCAGGATCCAGTATTGGTTTCACACCCATTTCTGTCATTAACTGTAAGGAGGCTAAAAGCACAAAAAATAGTGAAAATGGAATATGCCCCAGTAAAATGCCAAAATTGTGTTGAAAAATTTGTTTTTCTGATTTAAGTCTGCCTGTTCCTGAAAGCTGGGAAGATGGTGATTTTAGCACTGCAAACTCTTTGTTGATGTCATTTTCAGGGAAAAAAACACATGCTTTCTTCTGCCGCCCTTTTTCCCATTTTTCTGAATAAAACTAAATTTTAGCTGCATTTTGGCTAATTTCTTGGTCTCCTCCAGGGGAACCCAAAAACTCAGGGTACCTTTAGAATCCCTAGGATTTTGCAAAAAAAGGACACAAATTTGGAGTGGATAGCTTATGTGGACAAAATGTTATGAAGGACTAAGCTCGAACTACCACAAATAGCTCAAAAAGGGCTCAACATGGGAGGGGGAGGCCCCACAGCTAAAGGGTTAATGTCTCTTTTCTTTCTCAGTTTTACAGAATCTTTCTCACCGTTTAGTTCATGGACCAACTTCACGTGCCAATGTATTGACCTGGAATTTCACAATCAAAACACACTGACAAAAATTCACTTTGCCAATTACTAGTTGTTGTGTATGCCCATTCAGGTCCTGTATGTCTTTGATTTGCAACTCATTTTCTTTTCAGTCTCTGATCCCCGCTTAATTCTCCATCACTCAAATCTTCTTTTCTTGTGGTGTCTACTTCTTCTTCGATTGTTGACACTGTGATTGATTCTTTCCTCTTAACTTGTGATCATGGCCACATGTCTTCTTTCAGTGTTCCCTTTGTCATTGTCTTTTCAGCACTGGACTTGCAGCTTCTCCTTGCTCTGCAGGATTTTGACTTGACTACCTGAAACTGGTTTTGAAGGAGTCAGGTCTGTTTGACTTTGATCTAGCTCAACTCTTTTCACTGGGTCTGTGGGTTGCTCTGTCTGCACTTTGATATCGTCTGCTTCTGGGAGAGCCCTCCTCTGATTAGACTGTCCTGCTGCCTTAGTTGAGACTTGTTCAACATCACTTTCCTGTAAGTCCTCCGTCTCGTCTCTTACAGGGATATCTGGATTTTCCTCTGACTACTCAAAGTCTGTTTCTTACTCTCCAGTTTCCTTCTCTGCTTCTGGAGTTTGCCTAAATGTTGTTGGTACTCTCAACTACTCTTCTTCATTGTCCAAAGGACGGGGCACTTTTGAGGTGTAACTGGCATGTATCCAGTTCAGAACTTCTGTGCACTTCACAGCAGTAGTAGTAACTAGTACTACTTGGTGGGAACCCTTTCACCGGGGCTCCAAACAAGTCTTACTCACGTATTTTCGGATCACAATCCAGTCTCCAGCTCTGAGGTTGTGACTCTCATCTTGGGATGGCAGCACAGTTGTGGATTCCACCTGATGAAAAAAAGAGCGAACCACGCCAGCCAGACCCTTGCAGTAATCTAACACCATATCATCTGTTATATTCACAAGAGCATTTGCAGAAACCGCTGGCAACCTCATTACTCGACCCATGAGGATTTTATGTGGAGGTGTATTTCTCATGTTCATCAGAACTAACGGTAGTGCATCTGGCTATTTCAAATTTGTGGACGCAGACATCTTGGCAAGTTGTGACTTCACGGTACCATTCATTGTTCTAGGAGTCCTGAGGCTTCAGGTCAATAGCTACAATGCAACTTTTGCTCAATGTTTAAGGCTGAACATAATAACTTAATTACTTCATTATTGAAGTGACTTCCCCTGACTGATTCTAAAGAGACCGGAAAACCAAAATGTGGTATCTGTTCCCTAAGTCAGTGGTTCCCAACCTTTTGACTTCTGTGGACCCCCACTTTATCAATGTTGGAACCCGGGGACCCCCACTGAATCATTATTGAAATCCGGGGACCACCTACTGAGTCATTTCTGAAAGCTGGGGACCTAATTTGATAATGTCATTTAATTTTCTAAACAGTCGCAGACCCCCTGAGGAGGCATCACAGACCACCTTGGGTCCCTAGACCACAAGTTGGGAACCACTGCCCTAAGCAATAATTTTTCTACAGTAAGGCTGTCATTCCTACTTGTGAGGTATGCTTCAATCCAATGACTAGAAATGCAAACAGTCACCAGCACATATTTCAATCCACCACACACAGGCATTTTGCTGAATTGACCTCCCGCTCTTCCAATATAGCTCATGTTAACAACTGTTCTTTTACCCACATTCATCTGTTGGCAGATGATACAACGGTGAGTCTAAATTTTGGATTAAATCATGACTTCTTGAATGCTCGAATCATTGCATCCCTCCGAACATGTGATTGACCATGATAATTTCTAGCCATTTGAGTCAGTAGACAGATGGGCAAGACCACTTATCCCTCCCAGACACCCAATATCATCTTCTCTTTGTACACATTTCATTTTAACCCAAATGTTCCTTTCTTCTTTGTCATCACTTTCCTGGATGTTCTTTAGCTCTTCCCGGGTATCAAAAACAGTCAATGCATAACTTGTGCCAAATTCTTCTTCTGGCAACAGTTCCCATTTATCTTTAAAGGATATACAATTCAATGCACAAAACCATGCAAATTGATCTGCATATCCATTTGTCATGGACACAAAATCTTACGATCTCTGGTGTGCACTGCATTTTACCACAGCAATCTTTTAAGGCATTTGTAAAGCTTGTAACAATTCATGGATTTTTTCACCGTTTCTAACTGGCAAACCAGAAGATGTCATGAAACCTCTCTGTGACCATAGCTGGCCAAAGTCGTGCACTATTCCAAATCCATACTGGCTGTCTGTATAAATGGTAACTTTAAGCTATGCAGAGACATGGCATGCTCGAGTAAGAGCCACCAATTCAGCCACTTGTGCAGAAAATACTTCTCGAAGCCAGGATGCTTCAAGTATACAAGAAATCGTGCACACTGCATGTCCTACTTTTAATGTTCCCATCAACAAAAATAATTTGGTCATTTCAACAGGCTGGCGGTACATACCACCACATTATGAGAATGGCTGGTTGGCTGCAGCCAACCCGCCACTTCACCACTCATACTGCCATGACGGTATCAGCCCCCGGGCCGGAGATGTCAATGATACAGGTCATGATACAGCTGGCGGTGTTCAACTGGCGTGGCGGTGCTGGTGGTAGCAGCGCCAGTTTACCACCATCCGCCAGCATGATCACTGCCGGATTTCCACCCTTCTTGTGGTGGAAGTCCGGCAGTGATCATACTACGGCAGACGGATGGTAGCTGAGGTGACAGTATTTTGGCGGCCGTTTACGGCCAATGTCAAAATGACCAACTTTGTGTCCATTTTCTCCCAAATGATTTAGTGAGGCAATAATATCTAGCCTGCATGCTTCCTTCATTTTTGAAGCGACCTACAAATCATCAATGTATTGAACCAATGTCCATTGGAAAGGTATTTCCAGTGTCTCCAGGTTCTTCTTCAGTATCTGATTATGAGAATGACAGGCTGGCTACAGCCAACCCGCCACTTCTCAACTCATACTGCCATGGCAGTATCAGCCACCGGGCCGGAGATGTCAATCTCCAGGCCGGCGGCTGGCACAGCACCACTGGCGGCCTTATGAGCCTGCGTACCACAATGATTTTCCTGCCGTTAGCAATGCCACAAAAACCATGGTGGTAGGCCCTACCGGTGACAGGGAATTCCTTCCTTGTCACCGGTAGGCAGCTCCCCCACCAACACTCACCTAACACCCCCCACCCTTTCCTCCATCCAAACACCCCCTCCGATCCGCAGACATTCCTCCACCCCCTCCGATCCTCAGACACCCCCACCCCCATACACGCACACACCCACAGACACGCACACAGTACACAACTGACCCCATAGCCAAACATGTACACATCAACCACTCCCCCACTCCCACCAGTCACAGTGCCCCTCACCCCACACCTCCCTCCCCACATACAGACACACAGACACTCACATGCACCACGCATACACCCATTCACTACCAGTGCTATACGCGCATTCATAAACACACACTGCATACACGTATTCATAAATGCATACTTACAGACATACTGACACACATTCTTACACAATCACACTGACATGCAGACATGCATTCACTTCACCATTCTTACAAGCACTCACTCATACATATACAACCACAAAAACAACACAACGCACACAGACAAATTCATATACACAGTCACGCACTCAGACACACATACACCTTGAGGAATTCTGCACCAACAACGCAATCAAGGAATTTAAAACAGAAAAGAAACTGGCTATCCTCATGAGGAGGTACTGAAAAGGATGCTTGAGCTAGGTCCACTACGGTGAACCATTCAGCACCACATGGGATCTGAAATAACATCACTGCTAGATTTGGCACCACTGGACAACATTTAATCACAATATCATTGATTTTCCTAAAATCCTGAACAATCTGAAAATTTCCACCGGGTTTTTGAAATCCCATGATAGGAGAATTACATGGGCTGCTCAGTACTTCTTTTAGGACACCTCGTCTTACAAATTCTGCAATTATAGGTGTCATCCCTTCAATGGCGTCTTTTATCATATAGTATTGGGGAATCTGGGGAAAAACTGCATTTGCCTTGACTGGGACTTTAACTGGTTTAACTCCTCTGATTAGACCAATGTCTTTCCCTGAAAAATCCCATGCTTTCATCTTAACTGTTCCCTGTAAGTCGGAAGGAAGATCTCGTACTGTAGAGACAGGAAAGAAACTGATCAATGGGTACTCTTCATTTACTGAATTATAATACGTTTCCTTAGACTGATCGCCTTCATTATCATTATTTGTCTGAATGACAATCCCCTCATTTGAACAGGTAATTGAACATCTCATTTTGCACAGTAAGTCCCTTCCTAGTAAGGAAACTGGACTAGAGTCACAAACTACAAATTTGTGCAAGCCTTTGAAATTTCCAATTTTAACTGGAACTGTTTCTGTGATAGGGTTCGAAAAATACTGATTTGCAACTTCTACGATTTTCACTGTTTTCCCTGAAAGGGGTTCATTAGGGACTTCTGCAGTTCTTACAGTGGAACTTATAGTTCCTGTATCGACTAAGAATGAGACCTCGTGACCCATTACTTTTCCCTTCACATATGGATCCTTCTGGCCTACTTCTAATGACGCTGCCAACACACATTCTTCTTCATCTGAGCTCTCACTCATCAATTCATCATTTGATTCCTCCTCACTGTGTAATGGGTATTGGGGTATTACTGGTGTTAAACCGTTGACCTGTTCCCTGCTGAGGAAGCATCATCTGCTGCTGTTCCATTGGCGCCTGAGGTGTCTGAATTTGTTGCCTAGGTACCATTTGAACTTGGGTTTGCATTTGCTGTAACTGTGACATCTGCAAATGTGGCATTTGCATCTATTGCATGGGCTGAGGACCTTGCACTTGATTCACATTAATTTGGAAATAAAAATGTTGACCTCTCATCCTTGGTCCCCTCATGCTGAGGAAAGGACTCTTTGCATGCATCTGTGGGGCAACGCCTTCCCGTCCTAGCATTGAACACTCCCGCTTCCAATGTCCGAAGCCACTGCAAGCGTGACAAAGTAAAGTTCTGTTCATTGCCTGCATATCATTCTGAGTAACTGCAGTGCTCAAGTTGACACCTTGGTTCACATTGCCATTTCCAACGCAACCTCTAACTTTTGCCTGATTCTGAAACCACATGTTTCCCTGCTGCTGCTGTGTAAAACTTCCTTGTATTCCTGATTGTGCCGCTTTAATCTGCATCACCATTGCCTTCTCTTACAACTTTCTCTGCTTCAATTCAATCTCATCACTATGGTACTTAGCATATTTCAATACTTCATCAATCAGCTTTGTTTGCCAACAAATCAAATTACTTTTAATCATCTGGCTAATTTCAGGTCTCAATAATTCGATAAATCTGAACACAAAATGAATCATGTCTTTCAGCTCAATTGTTTCTGTACCACTGTAATGTTTAAATGCTTGCAACAATCTCTCAAAGTACGGATGTGTGGACTCTTTTCCTTCCTGAGCTGTCCTGTGTATTCTTTGCCAATCGATATTCTTGGGAGAAATTCTCATTTTCAAAAATTCAATCACATTGTAATAGTGCTTCATTTCATCCTGAGATGGAGCAACTGCAGCTGGATCTCATGGGGGCTCTCTCATTGGCCAATCTACACTTCTTTTGCATTCAACCCACAAATCAGCTGGAACCACTATCCATAATAGGGTATTCAAATCTTCTCAACAGGCATTTGGCAAGCTTCACAAACCTGTCTGTTTGTTGGTACCATTCTACTGGTTCCTCTCTCAATCTCGGGTAGTCACTTGTAAATGACAGAATGTTGCTTCTGCTCCATGGGACATAAACAAAATTTTATCCTGGAATTTCTCTAATTGTTAATATTTTTACTGGATTATCAGACTACTGTACACTAGCAATTTAGTTTGCAGACTCCTTTTTCTTCTTGTCTCGTTTCTTCAACCATCTGCCTTCCTATTTATCTAATGCTCCCCATGTCTGAATGCTCTGGATTAATTCCCTAATGTGAAATTTCATTCCTGATATTCTCATGTTCTCAATATCCTTTGTGTCAAATTCTAACCTGTAACTTCTTCTTAAATGCTTCATTTTCTCAATCTCTATGTCGTATTTCTCTGCCAGGTCTGCTAATCTCTGGTGTACCAGTCCTGCTTTGTTGGTAATTATTTTGCACAAAACGCCCAATTCATCTTCCCTACATGAGTCACTTCTGTTCAAATCAATTGTTCCCTCAATTAATTATTCTACTTCTAATTTAAACCTGGTCAAATTGAATGGACTTCCTCCATTTGAATCTGCTGGTGTGCTTTCCTCCCATTCGGGTTAATTGCTGGGCCGTCAAACGTCATAATGAGATGTTATTATTACTTACATTGGGCACTTGTTGTAACGTTAGACAGGGAGTCTCTGGGGCCATCAACAATGGGTTAGGACCTATGTCTGGTCTCCCCGGAGTATTTGGTGGGATCCTGGAAAACTTCAAGTCAATTAAGGGTCCTCTCGTGTCAAATGTTTCCTGTATTTACATTAAATCTCTCCATTTCTACACTGGAATTCAACATTTTCTGCTCATTGCTCTTATTATTTCCCTGAGCAAACAATGGTATAACGGGACCAATCGTAACAGGCACTGACACAGCATCTGGACTCGGTTGGCTGTTTTGATCTCTAATGTACATTACTCCTGTATTATGTCAATGCAGATGCATTTGTCTTTGACACCGTTATGGGGGTGTATCTCGGGATTGTCTGGGCTTGCATCAGGTATGTTAAATTAGGTGTAGACTCTATTTGAATCAGTGTTGGCTTCTGATAAACCTGTATAGTTTGGGAATCTTGTCCTGTTGGCACTATTATACTTGGCGTGGAATTTACAATAGGGACGTCTGGATAAATCCTAGGTATATCAACCTGCGTTATAGGTGTCTGGATTGTGGAGGCGGTATGGAGAGTATGCCTAACCTGTACTTGTCTTTGTGTAGCTTCAATGGGTACTGAAGCAGTAGGATCGTCACTAGTACTTGGACCTGTCTAATGTGATGCATCTGGTAGGGGACGACTTCTCAATAATTGCAAAATAACCTTGTCATCATCTGAGTCTTCATTATAGGTCAAAGTCTTTCTGGAATCAGTTGGTTTCTGCTACTTTTCCGCAGAAGGATACAAACCCTTCTTCTTGGCACTCTGTTTGGCATGACTCTCGTTCTGATGTGTAATTGTAGGAAACATCTTAATTCCTTATAAAGTCTCAGTTCTCCAAAATGTCTGCTTACTATCCCATCTCGCCTCATGTAAAGTTTCCTCAGCCTTTCTCATTCACTCTCAAATTTCTTTTGCTGTAGCTGTCTGTCTACTAACTCCCTAATGCTTCAAATTGTGCCGGTCTCGGAGGAGGTTTTGAAGCGTACAATACTCTCCTCAAGTTCTCTAAGATTCTCAAATTAAAGGTTCCATGGGCAGGAAATGCTAAGCTCCCTTCCTTTTCTGTATCTTTGCACCATTGCTTTAACCAAAGACTTGGAGTAGCACATTGCTCTTCAGAGACAATATATGCGGTGCGCCATCTGGCGGGTAATTTCTCCTACCCTAACTGGAATGAACGCATCTCCCTTAAGTGCGCTTTTTAATGCTTTGAAAAATTTCATTTTCGAATTTAAGTTACTCTTCTATCAAATCAGCAAGTAATTTTCAATCCCAAAATCCTTTTTGCTTGCCTTTCTCAACCAATAACGCTTCACAGTTGTCCCCCAATCCATTTGCGGCTTTTCTCACCAACCAACCTATCCCAGCGCAGACCTTTTGATGTCACACTCACATATATAGTGGCTGACAAAGCCCTCTGGCTTGTCTTACTCAAATGAAATCCATGCCAAACTAAATGCAAATATCGCAAGCCCTAAGGAAAAATCAATACACCAAACTTGTCTGTTTATTACAGGTAGGAAACACAATTGCTTCAGAAACCTTACTTAATTTTCAACTGCTGCTTTTAGTTCTAACAGATACTCCTTCGTTCTCAGTTTCCCTGACTTGCAAGCAAAATTTGCCTAGCAAGTTTTACCCTTGACTGATCATCAGATCCTCCTGGTGCACTTAGGAATCACCAAATCTCTGTCAAAACTAACACGCCCTTTTAACACACACCCTATGAGTGTCCCGATTGACCTATTAAACAGACAAATGACAACATCAACCAAGTGTCTTCTACATTTGTACAATAACCAATACTCAATATTCCGGAGTCATAGACCACACATGGTCCAGATACCAACAACCACATGGGCAATGTTTTAGCACAAAGCATCACACACATGTGAAGTTCGATGACTTCCCTACATACACCCTTTGGAGTAAGCACACTCACTAAATAACTTCATTGGAGTAGGCAAACTCCCTATTGCTCACAAACATCACAGTTCACCTGCGATTCGCTTAAGCAGTGCAAGTGCAAAACCTATTCCATTCACAAATCACATAGAACATTGAGAACAGCTTCAAACAAGCAATTGCATAACCCCAGGTTTCAGGAAAGTCATCAAATGTTATTTCTACATTAAGGACATGGTGATTTCTTTGAGGAACATAACTTTTTGTTTGTTGCTAGAACTGGGAACTACTTCAGAAGCAATTTTGTCAGCAAGACTGTGAGACCCTGGCACTCTTTTCAAGGAGATGTGACCATTCACTATTACTTAGAACTGAAAACCATGGCAACCCTTTAACTGCTACCAAAAACTGCGGACTTAGAACTAAAAAACCATGGCAGCCTTGTAACTGACCGTTTGTTACTAAAAACTACCAACACTGGAGACCACTAGGACTGAGAAATCACAGCAGCCCCTCAAGGATACATACCCATCAGTTTCTTATCTATAACTGAGAAGTCTTGATGACCTCTTAAGGAGACGTAACCATCTGTTTCCGCTACCAAAAACTGTGAGCGCGTCTTACCTTATTTGGTCTTTGGTAATTTATTCATATGGGGACACGTTAGAGGTTCGATGAACCTTTTGACTTTGCTAAGAGTATTCCACCATAGACCCAAATTTAGCTCGGGACATAACCAGCAACAATACAACTTGGTTTAAAAAATCAATAATCAGAAACTTTGAGTCAGTAGACTTTATGCACCATGGCCCCTGTGACCATGAATAACCACACCTTTTGGTCAAGTTAAAAAGTTTATTTCCTTAGATTAACAATGCTAATATCACATAAATTAATCTTAAAACCAAATGATAAACATGTGAATAACACAGGCTGAGCAAAGCGGTGCAAAAACCTCAATGTAACCAAAGCATTTAACAACAAACATTCAAAAGTTACCGTACATATTAATAACAACAATATCTGAACAGTAGAAATGGCATTCATCTAGATTCAACAGGTGAATAAAATCAGTCCTTTGTTATTAACATTTATTTGAACATGGACACTCTAGTTAACCCTCTAATTTGAATAGCATGTTTGGGCTTTCAGGCAAAAGAAAATTAGACAAAGAAAATTTGGAAAACATCTAGCTATGGCTTTAAAATTATAGCGGTTAGTACCTAAAACGAAAGAACAAAAATCTATAACAAAGACAATTTTATTTTGTTATACCTCTCCTGAATGTGAAGCAAGCAGGGACTTCTTTGTCAGCTGGACATCTGTCTGATCAGCTTTGGCAGGGGAAAGTGAAGGGGATTGGCTCAGCCACGATTGGGCTCTGGTGTTAACTGAACCAACTTGGAAGGGGCTTCAAACTAAAGAATAATCAATAATAGCAATGACTACACAATGAGGCTAGATACTAGGAAAAAGATATCTGGAACTGCGCTACTCCTGGTGTGTGCAGTCGGAATATGTCAAATCCAGAAAGTAGTTTCTCCCACTGTTATTTGTCAGAACTTCGTGTGTTCACAGTAGAACCAATAAACATTAATTCTTAAATCTACAATATAGTTAGACAGTCTTTCACATGTTGAAGACTGTCTCCTCTTCTCCCATTCTCATCACCAGTTTTGTCAGGTAATTTTTTAGTTGCGATCATAACTCTAGTCAGTGAAGCCATTGTCATGTCCTGGGAACTTTAGCTTCTCATGCACCAACGATACAAATGTATCAGTAGCTAGTACATTGCATTACAGCAGACAGTTCTCACAAGAAAGTTTTAAGACATCAACTAGTTTAACATTGCAACGTTATGAACCTATTGGTTCAGCACTGTGTGAATTTCTATTTGAAACAGAAAACATTTACAAACATTGATTCATGCTATGAAGCTTAACTTAAGGCCTTGTCGAGTAGGCGCATAATTTCACAATTACTCTAGCCTACTAATGTTAAGCTTATCATTTCATTAACACGTTTGTATGGTCCACTAATACATTTAATTCTATATGTGCATATTATTTCAGAACAATTCATACTATTTCTTCAATAATCTCGTACACATTTATGGTTGCCACCTAGGTCGGCACATTTTCCAAAACACTTGATTTTTCTATATTAGCATAATTCATAACCATTCTTGGTTATCAATCAATACAGATTTACTATTATAAAATTCAGCTTTTACGCAGATCAGTGATTTGTGACCGGAGTTACTTTCTCAAATGATTGATACATACCTTATTGACTCCCATTTTGGAAGGAACACCCTTAATACTCCCCTTGCGACTTGCAATTCAGTGTGGGTTTCTAAACCAATATTGCTATTCTGAAAACGTTTTCTGTATCTCAAAATGGAGTTAGTCATCATAAAAAGTGATTCCACGGTTATAAACCTTGTAATTCGTGGTTTGCAATCACTAAATCATTTTGTACATTAGAACCTTGGTGCTTTACACCATCAAACTGGCATCAGATGCTATTCTTGCAACCAGTGATGAATCTGATTTGCTGTTTTTACAGTCATCATCTTGTTTTATGAGTGTAGATGCTATGTGCCACATACAGTAGAGTTAGTTTTGTGTGATATAATCCAGTTCAGCATAGTCGAGATGACCCACATAAAAAACATGTTCTTCACATTTACTTGATAATTGATACTTAAGTGGAGTCAACCAATGCCATTGGGAAGGAAGAACAACAGGGAATACATGGAGCCGTTTCTTTACGACAGTGGAGTCTCCTTGCATAAAAAAATAGGACTGTCCTATCTTTTTATGAGCGGAGTCTCCACAGTCGTACAGATGCTATTTGTGAAATACCTTTGTGAATAGCAAACAATTGTAAATCAGGCCCTGTGTGAGACAGCGTGGTTAGCAGCCAGTACAGGAAGGTATTTCACACACACCATAGGTATAGCACCTGCAGAAGAGAGCCAATCAAGGAGGCAGGACCCTTCTGTTAGGGTCTTCTCCCCAAGTATGAGGATTGTCTGAGGCTAATCTGCAGTTGACTATGTGGAGGCTAGAGGATAGACAGAGTCTTTATTCAAATCAATCCAGAGTTCAATACTGCCTCATATATTGGAGCCAAAATGGCCTTCTTTTACACTTGAAAGCTGTTTTTAGTTTTCATTATCATTAATAGCCAATGGGCCTATGAAGCTTGTCTGGTTTTAAACATAAAGGCTTTGTGTCTATAAAAAGTCACCATTCGAGAAGTCAAGTGAAATATGCATTTAAATAAACTAATAAAAGTACATTTATAACTTGTCCTAAGAATTATTGTCGAACATAATAAATATCCCCTGTTAAAAGGGGAGCAATCACCAGAACAGGTTATTTCTTGTGCATTGTGCGGTGAGCTTGTTGCTTCCCCATCAGAGCCTCCTTAGTGTTCATCTCGGGCCTCAGTAAAATAATGTAACATTTGGGGAAAAATATACAGCCCAGCAGGCCACTACTGGAGCACAGGATTGCAAATACCTCTACAGCGACCATATGGCTCCCCTTTGTACTCAAATACACAGGGATGAATGACACCCACACAGCTGCAAATATAAGCATACTGAAGGTGATCAGCTTGGCCTCGTTGAAGTTGTCAGGTAAAGCTCTTGCCAGGAAAGCCACCACCAAGCTACAAGTAGTCAAGGCCCCCATGTATCCCAGCATGCACCAGAATGCAAAGGGAGATCCTTCATTGCACTCAATTACTACCTTTCCCAGTTGTGATTTCTGATTCATTTCTCGAAAGGGGGGACTGACCGTAAGCCATATTATGCATATGACAACCTGTATGCAAGTGCAGATAAACACCAGAATATTCAACAGCCCAGAACTCAGCCACATCCTTGTGCTGCTGTTTGGCTGTGTGGCTTTAAAAGCAATAAGTACTAGGACAGTCTTTCCCAAGATGCAAGAAATGCACAGTACAAAGATGATTCCAAATGTGGTTTGCCGGAGCATACAGCTGATAGTGGTGGGGTAACCTATGAACAGCAAAGAGCACAGGAAGCAGAAGATGAGGGCTGAGAGGAGGAGGTAACTGAGGCTGCGGTTATTGGCTCTGACAATTGGGGTCTCAGCATTTCTAAAGAAAAGTATTAAGGTAGAGAATGCAAGTAGAGCCCCAATTAAAGAGAGTGAGGCAAGGGTGCTGCCGAGTGGGTCTTCATAAGACAGGAAAACCAGAGACTTCTTCTGACATCCATCCTTCTTCTCTGTTGGCCATTCCCCATCAGGACAGCTCATGCAGTTGGTGGAATCTTGTGCAATTCACAACAAGCGAGAAGGAAATCAAACAGTGAAAGATAGATAGAACACAGAAGAATAAAAAGTGGGAGAGGATGAATAACAGGAATACAGGAGAGAAAACAGCATTTTAACAAAAACAATTTTGATATTCTGGAACAGGAAGTAGCAGTCAAGTTATCCCTCTTGATGTGAGTGTTTTCCATATGCACTGAGCTTTAATGTCCCTGCAGCAGTGGTGGAATATTTAGACTTGTTGCATGTTTTTTTGGTTTCTATTTTGAAAATTAAACTTGACTGCTTGTTGCTGTTAGATTTCTTCAGAATATCTCTTGACCTCATCAGTGGTTAATAATAATATATCACTGATGACAAGGATAGGATGAGGCATGTAATAGGAAGTTCTAAGAGGTAACCACACTGAGCAGGCGTCATGTGGGGCAACATTACAGATGTATTTGTAGAGCCCACACGCTAAAGACAGATAACATATGTTTATTGTTACCAACTCAATGGTACTTGTTTTAGTAACTTTTTAAGGATGAAAGGCAGAGTGGACCTATTAGGATTCAAACCTGTGAGTGTTCACACAGAGGTCCCTTATGTGGTTGGATGAAGCCGTGAGCCAGCGGATTCATCAAGAAAGCATCATAACAATGACTCCGGTGAGTATAGACACTGTAGTAACAGAGGCCTGTACTACTATTATCTTACTGTCATATATGGCTCTCACAGAGAGCCTCTATCATTTAATTCAGTTTCTGAATGTCATAATCCACTGCTATGATGTAGCAATAGTTGATAATCAAATTGGTCACCCACTGTTGTGATGTCAGAAAAGCCTTCTAGACCAGGTTAATGAGCCTCTTTGAGAGTCTGTTAATGGAGCGCTTCTTGTCAGCATTAATTGAAAGCAGAAAGCACAGCTGCAGGAGGGGGGAGGAAACCTTGTGGTTCTGAGTGACATCATAGACAACTCGAGCTTCGCTGATGTCTATTTAATCTCACTCAAAACCCCTTGCTGAAAAAACATTCCTCTAATTCACTGTTACCCATCTATAATCCTAAAATTCTATATAATATCATTGTTTATCTAATTGGGTCATTTAATGAAGGCAATCCTCCTCATGAAGTTAAGAAAGATGTTGAATCTGGCCTTTAATATAGAACCTAAAACGTTAGTGTCAGGACTGTCATCAGAAAACAAAACATTATTATAACTATTCTTTAGGAATTGACAATCACAGAAAACACTTTTTGCATTGTAGTGATAACTCGATTTGTCTCTAAACTACCCTCATACCAGTATTTCATTACATTTTTAGAAAAAAACCTAATGCAAATGCAACCAATAAGCAAATCAATGTTAATATAAACAAATTGAAGAATATAATATTTTGGCAGCATTTCAATAAAACTAGCACATTTCTGAATTATGTTGCTATTGTGTTGCTGCTTAGAAGTGTTGCAGTTTGAGACAACAAAGTGCTTAGGCCACATTCAATCTGTGGTGGCCTGTAATTATATCAGGGAGGGGGCCAAACATGCACACATACATACTCACACACCCTGATGCATTCACACACTCACACACCCATTCACAACACTCACTCACTCATGCATGCATCAAACATCAAAAAACAAAACTTACCTTCACTGCAGCTCTCTTTGAGGGAAGTCTTGGAGGTCCCTAGAGGTTGGGAGTACTGCTTTCTCTCAAAGGTCAGCCAATGAGGGAAGACAGAAGTCCCTCATTCATCACAGAGTGAGTTGGGGACAGTAAGAGTGCTGACCCCAGTCTGTGACGAGGTGACCAAAACCCCACTCCATGACAAGGTGTTCCCACTCTGTGATGAGGTGTCACTGATTGGCACTCCGCACTGGGCACTTCAAGACTTAAAAATGAAGCGCCCAGGTTAGAGGCAATCAGTGACCCTCCCCATTGTCACTTGGTGGAGGGTCTCAAGGCAATTTTGCCAGGCTGAGAAGGTCACACCCACAGAGCTGTGAAATCCTCAGCCCGGCAAAATTCATCTCAGGCAGCCAGGTGCCTGCCCATTTTGCACTTGGCTTCCTGAGTTGAACGAGTAGATGTCAGGCTGACCTTTGTTCAACCTGACTAACAATCTCCTTGTCGGGAAAAAAGTTGGTGGTGCGGCCCCTCAGCCCTTATAGACTTGTCGCGGGTGGATTCAGTCATTTGGTGGCTGCTTTTGTACAACCCCTATGCTAGAAATCAATGTACAATGGATGTGTTTTGTAAGTGTGCTGCAGATCAGTGATAAATCCATAACAATAATGCTGGTCAAGAAGGTATCCATTAGTTGTAAGGAGACTTGCCTAGCATCTAACTTATCAGAATTTTGCCTATACTTACACAATTCCACATTAACTAACATTATTATGATCAATTCAATTCTTTCATTAGACATTACAAATATATAAATACATACACACACACAAATATATATATATATATATATATATATATATATATATATATATATATATATATGTATATGTATATTACCTACTGGTAGTAGGTTATAGGTAGGACCTAGTTTCCATAGAAGAAGTCTTTTTTTGACATGCCCATAACTTTGCCACCATTTGACGAATCTTCACTTAATTTTCCAAAAAGTGCCATCTAGGGTCTTGTTGTGTATGGAAAGTTTCAGGGTGATCCATCAAGCGGAGGCCAATAGAAAGGGGGTCAAAAAAAGTGAATTAACCATGTTAATTCTGATAGTCTCTTGAGACACACCTGCAGCCTGAACCGCTGGACCGAATTTTCACCAATTTTGGCATAAAGGTAGGTTTTAGTCCATTAATCATGCTTATCTTAATTTGGTGTAAATCCATTCAGAAGTTTCCGAGGTATTAAAGGGAAAAATAATGAGTATATCTAAGGCTGTAGAGCCAGGAAGATCTTCTTGTGAGATCTGATTGGCTGCCAACACTTCAAACAAGAACTTTGGGCAGCTACTTTCGGTCATGGCTTCACCAGGGCTAAAAAGTATTTGTTTTAAATGTCCTAGAAATCTGCGGCTGGTTCGGTGCATTTTTCAGACAAATTGACAGAAAAGTGATCTCTTGTGCTTTTTGTTCTTACTGCCCCAGGTAGGCTAGATCCTAGGAGCATGTCAAAACTATGAAGGAGGGGGTGCATGGGTCTCCCTCCTAGGGCTTATTAAAGTTTATGGGATACACCACCTCCCGGGGGCCGGCCCATGAAGATAAAAGGATGGGGGCCACACAGCCCCCCTCCTGGAGCCTTTTATGGCCCTGGTAACTGCCACTTTGTGGCCAACTCCCTGTAATCACCATTAGAGTTTTTCTAAGGTTTAAAAAATTATATAGTTAGAAAGATTTATTTTAGGACAAATTGAAAAGAAAATGTAATTGTCCAGTAAAAAACAGACAGATTACCTTTCAGTATATACCTTAAACTTTTGAAGTTGAAAAGAAATTAAATTAGGCAAACATCCAGAGACACACTAAGACTGCAACCATCAACAATCAGTGCGAGGGCCAGAGACCTTAACCACATTCCATAGAGGACTCCTTAGTATATAGGTCCATATTATATTTATACTTCTTTACTACTGCATTTGCGTAATTTTTTTAATGCAAAATCGGTGCAAACTTACAAAATACATTTATATTTTGTAAGTTTGCGCCACTTTTGCGTAAAAAAATGATACAAATGTGACGCTAAAAAAGTATAAATATAGGCCATAGTGTCCAGACATAACTTTGACATTCAAGCAAAAGATTTTGTCGGTAAAAAAGACTTAAATATTACATCACTAAGAATATTTAACATTCAAAATACTAGTAAATAAACAAACACACTGAATGAGATTTGAATTTCCAACCTACTGAGCAACAGTCCAAGAGCCTCACCAGTAGGCCAGAAGAGACTCTCTTCTACTGAACCTCAAAACATAGCTATAACATTTGGAAGCAAAGATCTAGCTTGTGTACCACTTTGACGTCCTTCTAAGGAAAGGCTATTGTAATTGCAATAATATCTCCATGGAATAACTTCAAAGTGGCATGCAAGCAAAATGCTTGCACTGGAGAGATAGCTGACCCCGGGGCTGCGGGGGATCTGCGTGGCCCCTCCTTAATTAACATGAATAACTCTGGGAAGGTGGCGGTCCCCAGGGCTGCTGGGGGTGCATGGCCCCTGCAAACATCATTTATTTAACCCTGGGGAGGTGGTGGTCCCTGGGGCTGTAGGGGGCTGCATAGCCCTCCTGCATACAATGTAAATGAAACCCCAGGGAGGTGGCAGTCCATGGGCAGCGAGAGGGCCACACGCCCCAGCATACACTATGGCCCTCATTACAACATTGGTGGTAAATCCCGCTTACCGCCGTGCAGAAGACCGCCAACACACCGCTGCGGCCGCGGAATCCCGCCACAGCTATTACGACCCACAGCTCAGAATCCGCCAAAATCTAGACACCCACACAAGTCCGCCACACCAAAGGTTAGTGATAAACTGGCGATAACAAAACCTCCACCGTCACGCCAACAGGAATACGCCCACACTATCACGACCCACGAATCCACGCTGCGCTCAAAATACACACACATATACAAAACACAACCACATTGGACAATTCCAAATACACACACCTGATACAAATACACACACCACTCCCACACACCCAATACAATATAAAACACACCCACATTACCCACAAACCCTTACAACAAACAATTTGGAAGAAGCAGAGAGACAGCAAAGCAAAGACCACACCAGCATACAGAGGAACACAACACCATCACTCATACACATCCACGCACAAAACAACACACACCCCTAAACATCACCCCACACATCACAACGCACACCACCTCACACATCATTCACACCACCCCATGGCACAGCAAAGACACCCCAGGTTTTCTGAGGAGGAGCTCAAGGTCATTGTGGAGGAAATCATCTGGGTATAGCCACAGCTATTCGGATCACAGGTGCAGCACACCTCCATAGCTAGGAAGATGGAGCTATTGTGCAGAATTGTGGACAGGGTCAACGCAGTGGGGCAGCACCTAAGAACAAGGGATGACATCAGGAAGAGTGGAACGACCTACGGGGGAAGGTGCGTTCCGTGGTCTCAAGAAACCACATTGCGGTTCAGAGGACTGGCGGCGGACCCTCACCTCCTCCCCCACAACTAACAACATGGGAGGAGCAGGTCTTGGCTATACTGCATCCTGAGGGCCTTGCAGGAGTAGCTGGAGGAATGGAGTCAAATCTTTCACTACTTCATCCCCCACCCTACCTGCATGCTATCACATACCCCCACCCTCACCCCCATCACTCCAACTCCTCACATATGTCCCACTATCACAAACCACACATCCCAACACCAAGCCCTGCATGCAACAACAAAGCATGGACACCCATCACCAATGCATGTCCACTACAGATACCCACACAGACCCCTAAACAATTATCACACAAGGTCCTACACAAGAATGTAAGCACTGGGGTACAGGGTCACCCACCCATTGCACACCATGGCACACACAGATGCAATAATCATGCCTTTACACCCCTGCAGAACCCCTAACCAACGTCACCGGACAGGAGGTTCCAGACATGTCCACTCCCCCACAGAAGAGGGCCACAGTGATGACAGCAGCTCTGTCCAACTGGATCTAGATGACCAGCCCGGCCCATCTGGGACCTCGGGAAAGTCGGTTCCCCTCACACAGTCACAGGCCACCACAGAGCCTCCCCCCCTCAGGAAACACCAGCACAGCACCCACCCAGCAGGCCCATACCTCTGTCCCCAGGACACGTCAAGCAGCAGTGTGTCCACCACTACAGGGAAGCCAGGCTAACCCACCACCCCAAGAACAGCAGGGACCTGGGGGCAGTGGGCACACAGTTCAGGGGACAGAGGCCCAGGAAAACCAGGGATATGGGAGGTCTGCTGTGCGACAGGGGGAGGACAGGCCCAGGGAACCCACTCTCCACGAGGCCCTCTCAAACATCATGGGAGCGTACAATCATTCCCAGGAGACGATGGCAACGGTCCTGGCCAAGTTTCAGGAGACTCAGCGGCTGCAGGAGGAACAGTATTTGGGGTTCAGGGAGGAACTCAAGTCCATCAACACCACCCTGGGCACCATTGTAGGGGTGCTGAAGGACCTCATGAACACCAGGATGGACACTGTGGCACAACGAGGGGCTCCTAACACTAGCCTGGATGATGAACTGCCCACCACCTCTGCCGGTGCTAGTGGACAGGTGGCACCGCCACAGGACCACGACACCAGCACCCCACCCCCTGCAGATGGAGAACCTCCCCGCAAAAGGTCCCGGAGATCCAGGACAAAGACAGAGAACAAAGCCAAGACCCCCGCCAAGAAATGAGACCACCCTGAATGTCATCCTTCTGTCCCACATAGTCACCCTGTCCATCCTTAAACTGCCCTAGCTCCACTTCCTATGTCCCTTTGGACAATGCACCTGTGAGACAAATAACTGGACTCTGCCATGGACATTCCTCCACCATCACCCCAGCCCATTTTTAAAAACCCTCCACTATTTAGCACTTAAATAAACACCCTTGAATCACAAAACAATCTGGAGTCAGTCTGTGCTTTCACAAATGTGTATTTGCAATAACTGAGGGAAATGGCAAAGTCCATTGTATTGTCAACATACCCATGTCACATAGCTCTAGTCCATGAGGTAACATAGCAGAGGTCACATAGTGGGGCTCACATCTGTGAAATCGAAATGGAAAGTGACAAATTAGGGTCCATACACTGGGTGAATGTGACAGACAGATGATAGTTCGAACAATTGTATCAGATGTAGGAGCAAGTGATGTCTTCTTACCTGTGTCTCACTGGAAGTATTGCTGGATCACGGTGTTTCTGTTGTCTATGTCCTCTTCTTCTGCCTCCTCTTGTTCACTGTCCACAGGCTCCACAGCTGCCACAAGACCTACTTTTGGACCATCCTCCTACAGGAAAGGCACCTGTTGTCACAAAGCCAAGTTGTGCAGCATACAGCAGGCCATGATGATCTGGCACACCTTCTTTGGTGAGTTGTATAGGGAACCACCTGTCATATGGAGGCACCTGAGCCTGGCCTTCAGGAGGCCGAAGGTCCTCGCTATTACCCTCCTAGTTCGCCCATGTGCCTCATTGTAACGTTCCTTTGCCCTTGTCCTGGGATTCCTCACTGGGGTCAGTAGCCATGACATGTTGGGGTAGCCAGAGTCACCTGTAAATGTCGAGGGACAACTGTTAGACACACACTAACCCTTAGGGACAACCCCAGACAACTATTCACACTGTATAGGGTCCTTGTCCTCACCTAATAGCCACATACGGTGCCTCTGGAGTTGCCCCATCACATAAGGGATGCTGCTATTCCTCAGAATATAAGCGTCATGCACTGAGCCAGGAAATTTGGCATTCACATGGGAGATGTACTGGTCGGCAAAACACACCATCTGCACACTCATCAAATGGTAGCTCTTCCGGTTTCTGTACACCTGTTCACTCCTGCGGAGGGGTACCAAGGCCACATGTGTCCCATCAATGGCATCTATGATGTTGGGGATATGTCCCAGGGCATAGAAGTCACCTTTCACTGTAGGCAAATCCTCCACCTGAGGGAAAACGATGTAGATGCGCATGTGTTTCAGCAGGGCAGACAATACTCTGGACAACACGTTTGAGAACATAGGCTGGGACATCCCTGATGCTATGGCCACTGTTGTTTGAAAAGACCCACTTGCCAGGAAATGGAGTACTGACAGGACCTGCACTAGAGGGGGGATTCCTATGGGATGGCGGATAGCTGACATCAGGTCTGGCTCCAACTGGGCACACAGTTCCTGGATTGTGGCATGATCAAGTCTGTAGGTGACAATTATAAGTCGCTCTTCCATTGTTGACAGGTCCACAAGCGGTCTGCACACCGGAGGATGCCGCCATCTCATCACCTGCCCCAGCAGACGTGCACTATGGATGAGAACAGTGAGCAGAGAGTTAGCCAACACTGAGGTATCCAAAAATGTCATTTGCACACATTTATTAATCCGCAATGTGCCTGTCACTGTGTGTATGCAAGGCATATGTGTGATGCATTTAAAAATAATGCCATGTGGCTCCCTGAAATAGTGGCTACCTGACCTGTAATGTGGGACAAGGGGATATAAGGTAACTGCGCTGGCATTGTACACCATTGCGGTAGGCGGTCGAAGACCGCGGCACAATCCTGCATTGGTTAACATTGGACCCTATGGGTCCCAGGAGCCAATGACGATGTACGCCAGTGGCACTGCAAGTGCTGCTGTGACCTCAGTCTGGAAGCGACGATATTTCAAGTGTCTGAGGAAAGAGCCCCTGCCTTCACATCGGAGGAGTTGGAGAAACTAGTGGATGGGGTCCTCCCCCAGTACACGCTACTCTACGGTCCTCCAGACAAACAGGTGAGTACACTGTGAGCATGCTGTATGGGCAATGCCTGTTTGGAGTGGTGTGGATGGGAGATGGGGGGATGAGGCGTGCATTATCTGACGGTGAGTGTATGTTCGTCAGGGCAAGGGTGGGAACGTGAGCCAATGACTGTGACGGTCCAGATGATTAATGTTGTACCTTTTCCCCTGTACTATTCCAGAAGGTCAGCGCCCACCAGAAGAAGGATATTTGGCGTGCCATCGCCAAGGACGTCCGGGCCCTGGGGGTCCACCACAGACGGAGCACCCACTGCCGTAAAAGATGGGAGGACATTCGCCGTTGGAGCAAGAAGACAGTAGAGGCCCAGCTGGGGATGGCCTCCCAATGTGGCAGGAGTGCCTGTCTCACCATGACCCCCCTGATGTTCCGGATCCTGGCGGTGGCATATCCGGAGTTGGATGGGCTCTTGAGGGCATCACAGCAGCCACAAGGGGGTGACTACAGTTATGTTATGTTATGTTATAGAGGTTTATATAGCGCCCAACTGCCAACGGCCTCGTAGCGCTTATACAGCCATAACGATGACACACTGCTTAAAAAAAATAATCAAGGGATTTAAGTTTTAAATAGCCAGGTCTTCAATTCTTTCCTGAACAACATCTCTTGAGGGTTAGCTCTCATCTTGAGAGGGAGGTTATTCCAAAGTAGAGCGCCTTGATATACTACCGATCTTCCTCCCCATCTGGCTTTCCTCATGGTTGGAACTATAGCCAGGTTAGCTGAGGAGGATCTAAGAGGCCTGGCTGGAATATAAGCCTGAGCAAGAGTTTTCAACATTCATGTCCTTTATCAAATATAGATCTATGAAAATGGCACAAGGTCTTGAACTGAATCCTTTCTGCTACCGGGAGCCAGTGTAGAGAAGCAATTCCTGGCCGTATTGAGTGATATTTAGGGATGTTTAATAGCAGACGAGCCGCTGCATTTTGTACTCTTTGCAGTCTCTGAATTACATATTTCGGGGAGCCAATAAACAGCGCATTTCCATAGTCAATCCGGACACCAATCAGTGCCTGGACAACCATTCTCCTAGCTAGGAAAGGTAAAATAGTTAAAACCTTCCTCAAGGTCCTTAGCAGAGCAAAAGCAGTTCCTGCTATTCTATTTGCATGTTGGGCCATTGAGAGAAGAGGGTCAAGCCATACCCCTAGGCTTTTAATCAGACCTTTAGGGGGGGGGAGGGTCGATATTCCTCTCAGTATGCTGGAATTTAAAGGGGGAATTTTATTTCCAAAAAACATAACCTCCGTTTTATCATCGTTGAGCTTTAGTTTACTATCAGCCATCCAGGTTGCAACTGCCTTCATACATGGACCTAGAGCTAAGCCCATATCTGGGTGGGAATTAGAAAAGGAAACTATCAACTGCGTATCATCGGCATAAGAAACTAGGTTCAGTCCAAAAGGCTCAACTATGCCTGCTAATGGCCTCATGTAGATGTTGAAAAGTAATGGACTCAAGGCCGAGCCCTGAGGAACACCACAACTACTAAATGTGCTCCTAGAGATAAACTCTCTATCAAGTACCTGAAATGACCTTCCATATAAGAAGGAGCAAATCCAGTCTAACGCGGACCCGGCAATTCCACATCCTTGTACCCTTTCTATAAGGATTTTTAAGTCGACTGTATCAAAGGCCGCACTTAGGTCAAGGAGGATAATCGCGGTTTCCATACCTAAGTCCATCCTCTTCCTTGCCTCTTCTGTTATGGCAATCAGGGCAGTTTCAGTGCCATGTTTAGGTCTAAAACCCATCTGGGTAGGATGTATAAGATTCTTTCCTTCCAGGAATGTGGATAACTGAGAGTGTACATGTTTCTCCGTTAGTTTGGCGATTAGGGGCAGCAATGAGATTGGTCTATAATTACTCAGTATCTTGGGATCCAAGCTGGTTTTCTTCAGGAGTGGCTTGACAATGGCTTGTTTCCAATGATCATGTACTATGCCGTCACTCAGAGAATTATTAATAAGATTCTTTATTATCGGCCCTAATACTGAGATTCCCAAGGATAGAATCTGGGGGGGGCAGGGTCAAGTGGAGAGCCCGATTTTGTTAATCTCAATAGATTGATAACTCTGTCCAAACTGATAGGAGTGAAATTTGTAAAAAGGATTGCCTCCCCAGCCTCTTGGTTTATTCTCTTCTGTCCTATATTAGGGGTATTAGGAAATGCTAGGTAGATATTCTGGATTTTGTCCAGGAAAAAACTAGCCAGATCTTCTACATGTTGTTGGGGGGAGTCCCTACTTTCTACTTCCTCTCTTGGATGGATGAGATCTTTTAGGGCATTAAAGATCTCCTTAGGTGAGTTGGCAGCCGCTTCAATTTTTCCTGCATAATAGATCGCCTGAACTTTTTTAATTTCCAGGTGATAGTCTTGAATCAAATTTTTATAATCCTTTTTCATGGATTCATCTTTATTGCAGCGCCATCTCCTCTCTAGTTTCCTACACTCTCTTTTTTTCTCCAATAGGTCTGCATTGTACCATGGAGCCGACTTCTTACGCCGGGTGCATTTAGACGAGGAGAGAGGTATAATCTCCTCTAGGCTGTCCTCTATCCATTTATTAACAGAATGCGAAAAAACTGTTATATTATTTGTATTTATACTCCCTGGTCTATTTTTCTCCAGGGCGGAGACAAAATCTGAGGATTTTAATCTATGCCATTTCCTTCGGAGAGGGGGTGCTCCCCTATGTGGGATCTTGTAGTGCGTAAGATGTAATTCCATTTCTACAAGAAAATGATCTGACCATACTAGTGGGGAAGATAATAAAAATTTAAGATTTGGATTATTAGAGAAAGCCAGATCAAGTGTATGGCCCTTAGCATGGGTGGGGCCATGAATAAGTTGGTTTAGATCACATGCATTCATCTCTGCTATCAACATCTTAGAAGATGAAATATCTGTATTGTCTATATGGAGGTTAAAATCACCCAGCACTAAAAAATTGGATTTAGTGTGTGTTATTTGTGAAATGTGTTCTGCTAATGACATTATAAAATCTCCCATGGGACCAGGTGGACGGTAGATCAATACACCAGAAAGTGTGTAATGCGGATTTACATTGATCGCGAACGACATGCTTTCGCAGCCTTTGATTAGGGTAGGGGCAGAATTGATCTTACATGTGTCTCTGAGAATGACTGCAATGCTTCCCCCTCTGCTAGGTCTGTCCACTCTACTAATCTTATAGCCTGCGGGGAGGGCCATAACAATATCTCGTGCAGAGCTTTCATCCAGCCATGTTTCTGTTAGAAACAAGGCCAGGGGTTCAATTTGTTCTATTAGGAGATGAATGTCTCTTGCATGAGCTCCTAATGACCGACAATTAATTAGACCTATGGGAAATTTAACATGATTCATCGCTTGTCGATAGTCTGTGGATGCTTTATGTGACCAGGCACTACTGGGGCATCTAAAATTAACCTTATCTGGGTCTAGACTGTTGTAGCATAGGGCGGAGGAATTTTTGTTAAGGAGACGTAGTTCTTCACTCGAATAAGTGATACCTATCTCTCCAGCTGAATCTCGGGCATAATTTCTAGGATCTTGGCTCGTTCTGGCGCGGACGGGCGCAGACGGGCTTGCCTTTGGCGCGCCATTGGCGCGCCCGCTGCGCGCGTCCGCTGCGCGCCGCGCTCATGGTGTGGCTAAAATAGCCCTCCAGCACTAAAAGCTGGAGCTCTAACCCCCCAAAATGGCGGCCGTAAAAACAGAATAAACTTCTACTAAAAAACGAGCGTCTCGCTCCTTAAGAAACACCAGTGCCGAATGCAGTTTCAATTCAATAACAAATTTCAAATTCAAGTTTTAACAGTTTTAAAAAATTCACATCTATATTAGGGTTTAATTAAGCAGTATTTCGCCGTATTATTAAAAGTGGGAGAGGCACAGGGGACCTCTGCCTACCTTCAGCAGCGCGCCGCGCTCATGGTGTGGCTAAAATAGCCCTCCAGCACTAAAAGCTGGAGCGCTAACCCCCCAAAATGGCGGCCGTAAAAACGGAATAAACTTCTACTAAAAAACTAGCGTCTCGCTCCTTAAGAAACACCAGTGCCGAATGCAGTTTCAATTCAATAACAAATTTCAAATTCAAGTTTTAACAGTTTAAAAAAATTCACATCTATATTAGGGTTTAATTAAGCAGTATTTCGCTGTATTATTAAAAGTAGGAGAGGCACAGGGGACCTCTGCCTACCTTCAGTCACATCCATCTGACTCTGCGCGCATTGGAGGTGTCTGGGTGTGGTAGGTGGGCTGTGGGTTTCCCTCGGCTAGGACAAGCCTTGTAGGCAAGGACCCTTTATGAGGCAGGTTCAGTGGCACCCCAACCCCACCAGTAGTAAGAGCCATCTATACCTAGACAGGCTCCTGTGACTTCCATGTGTGCAGCAATCGGGCATAGGCCATGTACCCCATGTCCCTGTGAGGAAATAGGGAACTCTAAGTGCATGGCGTTGTGCAGAGGGCTGCTGTGTCTGTAGTGTCCGCCAACGGTAGTGGTATTGCATGTAGTGAACATGTCTTTCTACTTTCTTTCCCCCCTTTTTGTGGTCTCCCTGTTCTTGTGTGCAATAGCATCATCAAGCGGAGGAGCTGTGCCACCGGAGTAGGAGGGAGCTGCATCCCACATGGCCCTGGAGGGTGACACTACGAAGTCAGAATTCACCAGTGGGACGGAGGGTGAGGGGAGCTCCACGGCTGGGACTGGAGCAGAGACCAGCGACACCGCCGATTCCTCCTGTGATGGGAGCTCCCTTGCGGTGGCGGGCCCCTCTGTGCCCCCGCATCTTTAGGTACAGCCACCACCCCCCCACCAGCACCGCCCTCCCAGCAGCCTCTCAGCTGTGCCCCGTGGCCACTCACCCAGGAGGGTGGGCATCTCCTTCGCCCGAGGCGCCTCAGCCCTTGCCCCAGTCAGCCCTGCTGCCCTCAGTGAGGAGGCCATTGACCTCCTGAGATCCCTCACTGTTGGGCAGTCTACCATTCTGAATGCCATTCAGGGTGTAGAGAGGCAGTTGCAACAGACAAATGCATACCTGGAGGGCATTCATTCTGGCCAGGCAGCCCAACAGCGAGCATTTCTGGCCTCAGCACTGATGGCAGCCATTGTCCCTGTGTCCAACCTCCCCCTCCAACTTCCTCCACCCAGACCCAATCCCCAGTACCTCAGCCTATCCCAAGCACACCATCAGACCACCATGCACACACCTCAACACACAAGGGTAGCTCTGGCAAACATAAGCACCACACATCCCACAGGCACTCCCACAAGCATCATACCCATGCACACATACCAACATCCACTGCCTCCACTGTGTCCCCCTCCTCCACGTCTCCCTCCTCCCTCCCTGTCATGTCTCCACTCACACCTGCATGCACTACATCCTCAGCCACTACCTCCATCACCAGCACGCCCATCACCACACAACGCTCACATGCAATCACCACCCCCACTACCATTCACACATCCCCTGTGTCATCTACCAGTGTGTCTGTGATCCCGCCTCCCAAAGTACACAAACACAGTCACACACCCCCCAACAGCCATCCACCTCACGACAGCCTCCAGCCCATGCACCTTCACCCAAAGTCAGCAAACTAACACCTCCTACAACCACTACCTCTTCCTCCACTCCCAGACCCCCTCCATCTACCTGTCCCAGTGTGTCTAAAAAACTTTTCCTGGCAAACCTTGACCTCTTTCCTTCACCTCCCCCACCCCTTCCGTCCCCTAGGGCCTACCTTTCCAGGTCCCAACCCAGCACCTCAGCCACCACATCACCCGGCACAGTGGTGCCAGCATTAACCGGATTCTAGAGTGTGCCAAGAGGCAGGGCTGCCAGTGTCCCAAGGAGCGAGGCCAAGGACAGTCCCCCACCTCCAAAACAGAAGAAGTTGCCCACATCCCGGAGGGAGAAGGCCAAAACACCTGCCACCAAGGGCTCAGCCAGGACAACAGTTGGGAGTGGCAAGACAGTTGCGCCACCATCTAAGGTGGGGAAGGGCCTGAAAAAGAAAGGCAAGTCAACGTCGCCGCCAACCTGCATGGCGGACAAGACCGCCACTGGCACCGCCACATGCACCGCCGCCACGGGCACCGCCGCCACCATCCAAGATACTGAGCCCTTCACTTGCACCGCAGACACTGTGCCCTTCAGCAGCCCCAAGGTCAGTGAGCCCCCCACCAGCACCGCCGCCAGCACCAAGATCAGTGAGCCCGCCACCAGCACTGACGCTCATGACACCGCCGCCAGCACCAAGGTCAGTGAGCCCCCCACAAGCGCCGCCGCTCATGACAAAGTCACCAATACCAAGGCCAGTGAGCCCCCCACCAGCACCGCTGCCCAATGAGCCCCGCCAGCATCGCCGCTACTGAGCCCTCCGCCAGCACCGCCAGTGGCCAAGCAACATCCTGAGCCAGTGTCACCACCGCAGACATGGCTGCCATCCCCAGTGGTCATTCGCACGAGGCTGGTGGTCAGTTCCAGGGGCCTGGCCAGCTTGCATGTTGCACCACCATCAGTGGAGTGTCACATCCACTACCTCAGTCCTTGGCAGGATGAAGCACTCTGGGCACAAAGCCCCCTCCAGAACCAGTGGAGAAAGGCATCCACTACTTCTGTCTTTGGCAGGATGAAGCACTCTGGGCACAAAGCCCCCTCCAGAACCAATAGAGTATCACATCCACTACCTCTGTCCTTGGCAGGATGAAGTACTGTGGGCACAAAGCCCCCTCCAGAACCAGTGGAGTATCACATCCACTACCTCAGTCCTTGGCAGGATGAAGCACTCTGGGCACAAAGCCCCCTCCAGAACCAGTGGAGAAAGCATCCACTACCTCTGTCCTTGGCAGGATGAAGCACTCTGGGCACAAAGCCCCCTCCAGAATCAGTGGAGTATCACATCCACTGCCTCTGTCCTTGGCAGGATGAAGCACTCTGGGCACAAAGCCCCTTCCAGAACCAGTGGAGTATCGCATCCACTACCTTTGTCCTTGGCAGGGTTAAGCACTCTGGGCACAAAGCCCCCTCCAGAACCAGTGGAGACTGTTATCCACTTGAGAGACTGTGGCTTTGCACTCCCCAGAATAAAGCAGTGGGCCAACCACCCACTGGAGAGACTTGAGAGACTGTGGCTTTGCACTCCCCAGGATAAAGCAGTGGGCAGCCCACCCACTGGAGAGACTTGTGAGACTGTGGCTTTGCACGCCCCAGGATAAAGCAGTGGGCAAACCACCCACTGGAGTGATTTGAGAGACTGTGGCTTTGCACTCCCCAGGATAAAGCAGTGGGCAACCCACCCACTGGAGAGACTTGAGAGACTGTGGCTTTGCACTCCCAGGATAAAGCAGTGGGCAAACCACCCACTGGAGTGACTTGAGAGACTGTGGCTTTGCACTCCCCAGGATAAAGCAGTGGGCAACCCACCCACTGGAGAGAATTGAGAGACTGTGGCTTTGCACTCCCCAGGATACATCAATGGGCATGGAGCCCCCTCGTGGAGCTGGCATCGTGCACTCATCCGGGTGAAGTGCCCCCCTCCCTTCCCCCTGAGGTGCCTGAGTTTTTTTTCGATCTGATGCCCCTGCTGTGTTCTCTCTGTTTCGATCGAGCATCTTGTGTGGGCCTCGCCCATGCATTTTGGGCCCAGTGGTCCACGGACTATATTGGTGCAGTACCCGGACTTGAATTCTTGGTGTACATATTTGTCTATAGTGTATATACATTTCTGATTAATGGATTTTACATGATTACAATCATTCAACTCATTTCTTTTGTCCTTGCGTTCTTCCAGGTGGGATTGGGGTGTAACTGTAATGTTTCAGCACATATTGGTGTGTGTGTTGTTGTGGGTGAGGGTGGGGGTGGGGGTGTTGTGTGTTGCATGTGTGTGTCACTCTCTTCCCCCCGTGTCGTAGGTGCAGTACTCACTGTGGTCGTCGTCGCCGCCGTCGGTCGTGCTCCTGGTAGAGGAGCAGGAAGACAATCGCAGGGAGTATTTGGAGTTCAGGCTCCATGGCGTCCTGGTTCCTCGTGGAATGTGTAGAGGTGAGTGTTTCCCCTTCCAAGTCCTGTTTCTGCTGTGTTTTTGTTTGCGTTGAATCCGCCCCGGAAAAGGTGGCGGATTGGCCCGTCATAATAGTGTGGGCGGTACATTGCCTTCCTCCTGTCTGTTGGGGGTGACCGCCATGCAGTTTGTTTGTACCGCCGTGGCGGTCGGAGTGTTAAAGTGGCTGTCTATGTTGGCGGTTTCTGCCACGGTCATAATTCCATTTTTTTTACCACCGGCCTGTTGGCGGTTTTACTGCTGCTTTACCACCGAACTAGATAGACTGGGCCATCAGTATTATACATCGTACAAGTCCTATACATGACAGTGAAACATGATACAAATAAGGCAGTATTGACCTGTTTAGGGGGCAATTCATTTCACATACACCATTTTAACCATCATCATATATTGGGTCAAATATCATGGCTGTTTATCATCCAATTGTGAGGTCAGTTCAAGTAATATTTTGGCGGTCATTCTGACCGCGGCGGTTGGCGGTCGCCGCCCGCCAAGCGGTTCCCGCCGAAAGACCGCTCCACGGTCAAAAGACCGCGGCGGCCATTCTGGCTTTCCCACTGGGCTGGCGGGCGACCGCCAGAAGACCGCCGGCCGGCCCAGCGGGAAAGCCCCTTCAACAATGAAGCCGGCTCGGAATGGAGCCGGCGGAGTTGCAGGGGTGCGACGGGTGCAGTGGCACCTGTCGCGATTTTCACTGTCTGCACAGCAGGTAGTGAAAATCTTTGTGGGGCCCTGTTAGGGGGCCCCTGCACTGCCCCACGGCACCCGTTCCCGCCATCCTGGTTCTGGCGGTAGACACCGCCGGAAACAGGCTGGCGGGAAGGCGGTCGGAATCCCCATGGCGGTGCTGCAAGCAGCGCCGCCATGGCGGATACCCTGGGCCAGCGGGAAACCGCCGGCTCCCCTTTTCTGACAGCGGCTTTACCGCCGCGGTCAGAATCGCCCAGGAAGCACCGTCAGCCTGTTGGCGGTGCTTCCGCCGCCCTCCGCCATGGCGGTCATGGACCGCCAGGGTCAGAATGACCCCCTTTGTCTTCAACCCGGTACACTAGCCCATCTAGATAATTTACTGTGCACTAATACTTGCTTATTTGTTTGTTATAGTATAAATAGTTAACATATACTATGATTACCCTCCCAAAAACGTTTTGAATTCTTTCGAATCTATTGTGCTAATTTTATTATATATCATGGTACTATGTAAACACAGGATCCTATGTTTGATTGTTGGGTGTTTCTGTAGGTTTGATAGTTGGAACATTATTGATTTATATACTGTGTTAGGCGACTGAGCCATTAGTAACTGGAGTATTCTTTCTAAAGTGCAATACTCTTTTAAGATGGCTGCACTGTTGAGACAGTTCTTTATTATTTCAGCCCTCATTTCTGTCACTTACACGTTACTAGGTCAGGAGGCCATATTGTCCTCTTTTTATGTTTATGTTATCCGATAAAAACATCGGTACACAGCATTTCTGACGCGTACTCGCGTTCGAAAATGATGACTGCTAACTCGACAATACGACTACAGGTGGGTCATACTCTTTAGGTTTATGATAAAGTGTTTTTTGATATTTGACGGGCTATTTTATATTCCTTAAATGAGTCTTTTCAGTGGTGGAGCTACGGAACTTGCATGAATAACAGTGGCAGAAGTGGTCGCCAACATATTTCCGCGTGTGGTGTAGATTCGGTTTAACTTTAAATACCGTTACATTTGTGTTTGAATACTGTTGGCATTAGATCCAGTCTATGCTCGATGGCGCTTATAAATAGCAATATGTTAAGATTCATTAAAGGTAATGGCATTTAATACATAAAGAACTAAATCATGCCAGCACCATTGTCCCATACATACTCGCGTTCAACACATTTGGATTTCTATTTTCTTGTATATATTTAAGTAGATTGTTAAGAATAAAGCCAGCTTTGTTGCTTAAGTTTATTAGTGTACTGTGGTGTGTGGTATACTCAAACTATGATGGAGCTTTATTGGTACATATTGACAGAAGTGATACCTGTCCTTTTCTTTTCAGCAGATATATCCACTTTACTTTACGTCTGAGACTTTAATATGAAGTGGTGATACGTATTGTCTAATCCATAGATGTGTCATTGTTATGACTACTGATGTTCCTTGTTAAAGTAACCTTAACTACGTGAATAGGTAATTTTGGTTACTTTCTCTTTTACTTTATTGCAATAAAACTTTTACTTATATGTTAGGTCTGCCCTTCCTATTGATGGACCGCCTTTTACACTGTATAATATCACTTTTCACAACAGTTTTTCACAATTTTGGTTTCTGGCTGTGGGAGATTCACATTGACTGCCTTATATTAATGGGATAACATAAAGAAGGGTGCAACTTGTCTTGTAAATTCACATCCTTTACTTTTTGTAACCATCCCACGTTTCTGGGTTTGTTATGGTAATTTGAGCAAGGGTCTATACATCTTTTTGAGATGTGTTAAGTCTGTTATGATTGGTTACCAGATATAGGGGGTCATTCTGACCCTGGCGGTCTTGGACCAGAATGACGGAAGCACCGCCAACAGGCTGGCGGTGCTTCAAAGCCCATTCTGACCGCGGCGGTAAAGCTGCGGTCGGAAAACCAGGGCCGTCGGTTTCCCTCTGTTTTTGCAAGCAGCGCTGCCCTGGGGATTCTGACCCCCTTACCGCCAGCCTGTTTCTGGCGGTTTTCACCGCCAGGAAGAGGCTGGCGGTAAGGGGTGTCCTGGGGCCCCTGGGCAGTGCAGGGGTCCCCTAACAGGGCCCCCTGCACAGGGCCCCGGCCAGCTTTTCACTGTCTGCCTAGCAGACAGTGAAAAGCATGACGGGTGCAACTGCACCCGTCGCACGGCCGCAACACCGCCGGCTCCATTCGGAGCTGGCTTCTGTGTTGCAGCCTCATTCCCGCCGGCCCAGCGTGAATGTTGGAATGACGGCAGCGGTCTTTTGGCCGCATGGCGGCCGATTGGCGGTTCCCGCCAAAGTTGGAATGACCGCCATAATTTCTTTTGTCAAAACTGCAGCCCTGACAAAGTCAGTGGGATATCCCCCAGATGAAACACGTATTGGCTGTGGAATCAGATTGGATCAACATCTTTGGTTATCTTTTCGGAAACTAAAAGAACCTATTGGAATGGATTTGGACATTGGCACCTGATTGTGGTGTTCGAAGCGAAATATTACTCCTGGCACCAAACTTTTTGTTCAAACTGATCCCCTTTTTGTTGGATGGAGATATTGGCAGTAAACTTAAATCTTTGTGGAATATAATAGTGACTACCTCGCCTCTTACTTTTTGCATACTGATACTTCACTTATTGGGACTTGGCATTTAGATACATCGTATGTGATAAAATGCGATAAATTTTAGCACAACCTAATACTGTTTTTTGTTGATTTAACGAGTGCCTCTTGTTTGTTTTTCTTTTGTAGCTGTTTGGACTTCCACACAGTTGGGGACTAAGGGTGTGGTCCTCTTAGAGTGCACCGTATTGTTAATTGCTTTGTAATATTATTTGCCTCACCATCTAGAGCGCCATTTCATCCTGGCATCAGACTCATTCTCTTTATTGCCCCAAATTAACTTTGCTACTTTCACTTATGTTGAATATATCAGATATTTCTCTGAAGGCATATTGCAGACTGCTCTGATGTTCTCATAGAATCATAAAATATCTAACTTGTAGAGTTCACCCACTTTGACCACTGTGAGGTGTTGACTGTCGGAATCAGATTGCAGAATCTCAGGAGGCTCCATGATGCAACTAGGGAGTATAGGGCTCTAACAATCCCCTTTCCTTATATATTACGCCCACAATGTGTTGATACATAAGGACAGGTTAAATTAGTTAAATTGGGTGAATGAGGTTCTGGGCTTTAGTGGAAGCTGATCAGTTAAGTAACAAGACTTTGAACCAGGAGTGACTAGCTTGCCCACAGTTATCGGTAGCTGTAGCTTACACATTGCCACTCACCGCCTCACCATGCCCCAGAACAAATAGACCAGTATTATATTAAGGTTAACAACACGCTTTTTTACAAGGTTTGGAATAGCTTTGACAAAACAGTCTCCCACCATGCACATGTTTTTCATAAAAACATTTACTGCAAATATTACATTGTTATTATCAGTGATGTTACAAAAGATGTCATGAGTGCTGTATTTTATTGTGCAAATAGTAGTTAATTTCTAGGGTTTTATATGTTTTCATACGTTTACAATTTGAGCCTAACTATAATGTCCTGTTAACCTTATGGCCCAGATTTATACTTTTCGATGCAAAACTGCATTGAGAAAAGAGAAGGTTTAGGCCTGGCAAGTGGGTACACCTGCCAAGTCGAATTGGTAGTTTGAAAACTGCACACACAGACACTGCAGTGGCAGGTTTGATGCATGATTACAGGGCTACTCGTGTGGGTGGCACAACCAGTGCTGCAGGCTCACTAGTAGCATTTGATTTGCAGGCCCTGGGCACCTCTAGTGCACTGTACTAGGGACTTACCAATAAATCAAATATGCCAATCCTGGAAAGCCAAATACATACACATTTTATGTAGGAACTGTTAGAAATGGCCTGCAGGGTCACCCCCAAACCTTGTGCCTTCCTCCTTCCCTTTTTCTGATCTCATGTTTGCTGGCTTTAGGACTCTGTGAACTTTATCACTGTTAATCAGTGCTAAAGTGCATACGCTCTCTTCTTAAAACATGGTGACATTGGCTCATACCCAGTTGGCTTATTTAATTTTCTTCTAAGTCCCTAGTCAAGTGCACTGCATGTGTCCAGGGCCTGTAAATTAAATGCTACTAGTGGGTTGCAGCACTGGTTGTGCCACCCACATAAGTAGCCCCCTAACCATGTCTCAGGCCTGCCACTGCAGGGCCTGTGTGTGCGGTTTCACTGCCACTTTGACTTGGCAATTAAAAGTAATTGTCAAGCCTTAAACTCACCTTTTTCTACATATAAGTCACCCCTAAGGTAGGCCCTAGGTAGCCCATAGGGCAGAGTGCTATGTAGGTAAAAGGCAGGACATGAACATGTGTGTTCTATATGTCCTAGTAGTGTAAAACTTCTAAATTAGTTTTACACTGTTGTGAGGCATGCTCCTTTCATAGGATTGCATTAGGGCTACCCTCATATACTGTTTGAGTGGTAGATTCTGATCTGAAAGGAGTAACCAGGTCATATTTAGTAAAGCCAGAATGGTAGTAGAAAATCCTGCTTATTGGTGAAGTTGGATTTAATATTGCTCTTTTAGAAATGCCACTTTTAGAAAGTGAGCATTTCTCTACACTTAAATCCTTCTAAAAGAACTGTTTCTCGGCTATACGGGTTCTAAAAAGCCATAATTCAACTGATGTAATTCTTGTAGTATGCAGGTTCTTAGTGGCTGCATGGCACATACATAGTCATTTTTTAAAAGTAAACAAGGATCTATATCACTGTTTTAGATGGGACCTTTTAGATTTCTATGTGCAAACATTGGTTTTATCTTATATTTTATGTTTATACTAACTTATAGATGTTGTACTTAAATGTGATTACCTATTTCATCTACTATTTATTGTTCTTGCTGCTTTCATGGTCAATTGATCGAATAAAGCTGATGATGAAAAAATCCTTCTGTGCCTTACAATCCGCGTCTGACTAGGTTAGTTGACAGCTCCCTTGTGCATTTCAGTCAGACAACCCCAAACACAGGATGCTCAGTCACACTTTCACACATCTGCATACTGAATGGGTCTTCCTGGGCTGGGAGGGTGGAGGGCCTGACACTTACATGTCAAAGGACAGTAGCCTGCCCTCACACAAAGGACTGCCACCCCCCCTACTGGGACACTGGCAGACAGGATGGAACCGAAAGATGACCTTGTGCACTTCTAAGCCACTCTTTGGAGTCTCCCCCTACTTCAAAGGCACATTTGGGTATTCAAGTAGGGTCTCTGACCCTACCAACTCAGACACTTCTGGACAAGACACCACTGGTGAAGAATGCCTGAACCAGAACCTGCAACCTGCCAAGAAGAACTGCCTGGCTGCCCAAAGGACTCACCTGTACTGCTTTTCTGAAAAGGACTGCTGCCTTGCTGTTGTTCTGCTGCCTTGCTGCTCTCTGGCTGTGCCGAGAAGTGTTCTCCAAGGGCTTGGATAGAGCTTGCCTCCTGTTCCCTGCGGTGCCAGGACCAATAAGACTTAATTCCTGCAAAATAATTCATTGTGCGGTGAAAATCGATGCACAGCCTGCAAGAAACGATGCACAGCCTGGATCGTGCTGAGAAACTCATACGCTGAACCTGATTGACACAGCCCGACTTCCTGAAGAGGAAAACGACGTAGCGCCAGCATTGCGACCGGAAATTCGATGCCCAGCCCATTGGATTGACGCAAAGCCGAGACGGAACAACGCAGCCCGACTTCCTGAGGGGAATCAATGCAGCGCCTGCTGTCTGGTAGAAATTTTCACGCAACACCCACCGGATCGACACAGCCCCTGTGACTTCATCCTGCACGCCCAGGATTTCAATACATCGTCCCCGGGGTGTCCTAAAACCCGCAAACCGAAGCGGAACCCAGTCTATTCGCTGGAAATCGACGCAAAGCCTGCCTTGCATGAAAACTCAATGACGCATCATCTGTGTGTGCCGGAAAAATCGACACACACCTCCCCATTTTCCACGCAATTACTCCTCTGCAGTCCCTTATGGAGAATTTGAACGCAAACCAGGTACTTTGTGCTTGCAAGAGACACGTTGCTTTTTAAAGACTAAAGACACTTTATATAATTTTTACAGTGATATCTCACCGTATACTTATTGAATCTTGATCGATTTAACCTGCATCTTATCAGATAAATATTATATATTTTTCTAAACACTGAGTGGTGCATTTTTGTGGTGTTCTACTGTTATTGCATGATTTATTGCGCAAATACTTTACACATTGCCTTCTAAGTTATGCCTGACTGCTCAGTGCCAAGCTACCAGAGGGTGGGCACAGGATAATTTGGATTGTGTGTGACTTACCCTGACTATAGAGAGGGTCTTTGCTTGGACAGGAGGTAACCTGACTGCCAACCAAAGACCCCATTTCTAACAGGAGCTCTTGCACTTTGACACTGGATAGCAGTGGTAGAGTGCCCAGAGTAACGAAAACAGCAAAAACAAAGCCCAGCACATATCAACAACCTGGGAAACAGAGGCAAAAAGTTAGGGGAGACCACACCAAGGAAGCTGCTGGAAAGCTGCCAGGCCATTGGCCCATGGGGCATTCCCCATTGACAACAGTTGCCACTACCACCTGTGCTGTGGGGGTGGTCATATAGACAATCGCAGTCAGGTGATCATAGGACTACAGCACTTGAAATGAGAGATCAGTATGACTACCTGCAGAATCACCATCAAACTAGCTTGAGGCCCTGACCTAAGTTAAACTCCATTTAACTGGCTATGTTGATAAACTCATTTGCTATCAGACACTGTCACATACACAATGATGTACACAGCAGAAATACTATACGCATGCTGGCCATCCCTGGGTCTACCCCTGTGCCAAAATAGCTGCACTGCCACCATGCTGTATCTCATGTATGATAGTGCAAGGATGGCTGCATTGAGGGGGAGATCATAGGTGTGTAGGAAGGCACACCTACCTTCACAGACAGAAGGTGAAATTGAACTCTGCTAGGTCCATGTGTGCTGTGCAATGTAGCACACATACGCATCCATCAACATGAGGAGCTATCAATGGTAACAAGAGCATAGTGTCCTGGCAATGCCATCCCTGGGGTGGTGCAAGGCTTCAGCACCACATGGGTGTATATAAAACATGTAGGAGTGGGATTGGGGCATATTGCCATGTGTGGTGTTGTGGCCTCAGCACTGCAACATCCATTGCAAGGCCTCACCATGCAAATGGATGCATAGGGAGAGTTGACCACAACAAGATGGTGCAAAGCCACAAAAAGGACATACATCACACCTAATAGATATGATGCAGCCAACTGCGCCACCTGTGCTTCCCTTCATGTGACACCCAGGTGGGGCAAAGGGCTGATAGACTGCAAGCATGATGTACAGGAACAATGTTTGGGAACTGAGATGACAGTGAGCCTCCAATAGCAAGCAATGACGTAACATATCAACTGCCACAGCACAAAAAGATTGATTTTACACAATCTCATTGCAGAGGATGATGGCTCTCCAGCGGATCAGCCTGTCCTGAAGTACCCCGATGACCTGGATGACCAGCTGACAACCTTCAGCCAAGAGACCCATCCAAGAAGCTCTTGTATCCCTCCAGACTCCACCTCCAGTCGCAAACAGGAGTAATAATGCAGCAGTCATCCCAGATCTCCCACCCAACACCCCAATAGTACGACCTGCCAGCACCAACACAGCTGAGGACTCTCAGGACCCCAGAACTAGCTTTAAGAGGACAATGGTACGAATCCAGTCAGAGCTGGCCAAGGAGGTATGAGTGGGGATGCAGACTATGGCAGCCAGCCTAGAGGGTATGTGCACTTGCCTCGTTACAGCCGATGAACAGACTGCAGTGAAATGAGGCACACACTCCCCAGAGTCCAGCAGTGTCTGTGGGACATAGCTGCTGCCATGAGGGAGAGGCCACAACAACTGCCCTCCCAAACTGGCAGCAGCATAATTGAGAACAAGCTTGACTCCATGCACCAGAAAGTGGCCTCCTTCAGGGTAGACATGGCTGCCTACCACACGGATGTTGCTGCTATCCTCAAAAATCAGCAGATCCTCCTTGCAGCAGTGATGCTAAATGTAGTTCCACAGATGGCAGCTGCCAGCAATTGGGAGTCCACATCTCCAACCACTGAAGTGTGTGTGGCCCCTGTACCACCCTACCACCACCATCAAGGGCAGAGGAGACACTACACACATCGAAGGATGAAGATGTGGAACAGATCATCTTCACCAGTAAGAGTTCCCAGTAGCACCAGCCCATGCCACATGGCCAGTGTTTTCCTTTGTCCTGTGCTTGAGATCATGCCAGTGTTAGCACAGTTGGATATGTGCACTCTTCACCGACACACTGTTGACCTTTCTGTTATGGACTGTAATTGTCTCTCTCTTTCCAATTGGCAATTCATGTTCCTCTGCACTGAACGACACTTCACCCAAGCATGTCTCATGACATGTCCCTCAACCCTGGACTTGTGTTGTGTCACAATTGTATGGATTTCACAAATGGGGTCATAGACGTGAACAATGTATATATTGCACTACAAAACTTGTAAATAAACACCTCCTACACAAACAGCGTGTCTGTGTGTATTGTGACACATCTATTATGCTTAGGAATTGTGTTGTGTGTAACCATGTCATTAGTCACAGAGGGTCAGTACAAGAGTGCAGGAATATGGGGGCACATATCTATATACAAGATAAACGACAATGCTGGTCACATCTCCTAAAAGAAATACACTGAGTATGTCAATAATGTAGAACACATGTGTGCTTCACTCACTACATATGGCAGGACTGGCTGTGAAACAGTTCCCGGGCAATATCGTCAGCTGGGAGTACCAGTAGAACACATTGGTGTGAACCACAGGTACATAACCTCATCTGTAATTGCCACTGATCAGTTCTGTAGGATAGATTTTTAATGTAGGCTGTTGTCAGATGTGCCACAGTGCTCAGCATTGCTACACAGGACCCTAACACTGCCAGCTGCAGTACCACACCTACCTGTCCAATACAAAGTACACATAGTCACATTGAGTGGTGGGTACACCGGATGGCAGATGCATAGACAAGTAGATTTGTTGTTGCTGTCAATGTGACAGCTCAGTTGTAAACAGGTGATGAACATGTCAAGAGAGGGATTTGGAGGCAGGACGGGATCCCTAGGCCAACACACAATTTTCACTGTGCACTCATGGTAAGACCCAGAGACACAAGCATATGACCCAAAAACTAAAGGAGTACCCGAAAATGTTCATTAATAATGAGAATGAACTAATCAAATCTAGAAATCCTATTCTAACCTATACTAACCTATTAAAACTATACTTAACCAACAACATACCTAACTACCCTATGCTAAACTTACCTAACACATTTAACACCACACTCTAAACAGTGGCCCCGCAATCCCCTTATGTTACGAGACACGTGCAGGACAACATATACTTATACTACACATATACTAACTATATCTAAACAAATATATATATTTTAGTATTTTTTACACACATTTACCCCAACATGACCCCCACCCACCCACAAATTAACATGTTAAAAGTAACCCCCCCAAATCCACTTATCCTATCTAAACTATGCCTACACTAACCTAACACTAACCTCCTAAAACCCACTATAAAACATTAATTAAAATGAGGAGCAAGGGGACAGAACTTGGAGGTGAGAGTTCCGAAGACACTCATAGTTTGGCCTTCTTGAGGGTTTTCTTGATGTATTTCAGTCTCTTAGTATTGGCAGCCACCTCCTTCTCCAAACTGTCCAACTGTTGCAATACTAGTGTGAACTCCCTCTGCAGATCCAGCAGCATTTTAGAATCCATGGCAGCAGGTGGTGTGGGCTGCTGCACCGAGATCGAAGCTGTTGCAGTTGTGGGTGCTGATGTGGTGGCAGCTTTGCCCCCCTGCAATGCTGTGGAGCTGGGTCTCTTCTGTGTGGACACTGCCAGTATGGGGCCCCCTTGTGTGAATGCCCACCATTCCACAGTTGATCTCTCAGCACGATTGCGGCGAGCAGTTGTCTGGAACCCAGATTCCATTGCCAGGATATGGCGGTAGCCGACTGCCCTCTTTTGGAATACACGCAGTTCCTCATTGGTAATGTTGGCAGCTGTTAAATGGAGACAGGCAACCATCAGTGTCAGCATTGTGTGGAGTATGTACAGATAACTGGCTTACACTCTACATCTAATTACACATGCAGTCCAACTCACATTCCAGAAAACACAATGGCCCTGATAAATGTAACAAGAACTCTGCCTTCTTGTCGCTTTCATTGACACCAAAGCCACGCAAAACAAGATTATGAACCAAACACATGGAGATGTGCATTGCTTTTGCTTAATATGTTATAATGCAAAGACAATGTAACCTTCACATAGATCAGGCCCAAACTTCCTCATCATCTGTGTCAATTTCCAAACATACATCACCAGTAACTTGAACATGTTATTGGGAGGATGGGATGCTGTTGGTAACCATAAGGGGTCAGTGCTGATAGGTACACATGCAAGCCTGATCAATGTGACTGTCACCTACACTGTGAGCATCACAAATACCTACACATTTGGTATTCCTCTCCCCCTGTGCCTAAAGGGGGGTGGCCATCCAATCCATCATCTCAACTGTCCTGGTCATCCACCAAGGCATGCCCACTAATACAAAGGGTCATGGACTGGACCATATGTTAGGAGGGCTGACAACTAGGATGCTGGTATCCATTGGTCTAACACATCTACATTCAGGTGTCCAGGTGTAGACACCTATCAATACCTGATCTGCCAATACTATTCCTTACACACCCATTTCCATGCCAGCACATGTTTGGCCTTGACCTGCATGCATGCCAATTACATTCCACATAAGTGTTACATTCATGGAGTGCAAAATACGGAGCTCCATGCTGGGGGACAGTTGCCAGCCCAGTCCTCCATATTCATGACATTACATGGATGCACCCATTTGGGTTCAACATGGTGCATCCCTGTGTTGTGAGAATGATTGTATGCCCCACTGCCAATATTCTCACAGTAGTGCACTTCTTAGTCACATATGGCCCTAAATGTGGCTTGTCATCACCTTGTTTACACGATGATGGCCATTGAGCACCACAAACATCACAAGATGTGACCCTCTGGTGGTGCATGGGTATCCTTTTAATGGGACACAATGTCACCATCCACCCTACTCTGATATCTGATATCTGATCATTTGACAGCTTATCACATCTAGCATTGTATGCAACACACATGACTCACTCACACCAAACCCTGGATTACTACACAGGACACACATTATCACACTTACTGGATACATCTGGGTCATCAAATCCTGCCACTTCGCAGATCATTTAGGGGGCTGGTCTACCCACCAGATATGAATGGAAAACCATGCTTAGTGTCCTATCACAGCCACTACTAGTGGACAACAAATTTCAGTGTGTACTATTTCAGAGGAGCGAGCTAGTTATCCTAGTGTAACACGGTGCCACAAACACACCACTACGAACACACAATGACACAGACACTCAGGTGAGTGAGAGACACACATCTGTACACTTACACTGGGCCAGAGACTTATGTAGTGCTACACCCGAAAACAACCATATGTGGGCAACTTATAGAAGATGGAACTCCACAGCATGAGGGGTAGTTGTGTAACAAATACATGACACTACCCTGGTGCTTTGCAAGACATTTGACTCAGGTACGCCAGATTATCCTGCAAGGCACCCACAGGCACTTTGTGATAGACATGCAGCTCAATTAGAAGCCTGCAATGATCATTTGTTGACTAACCCATGACTGATGTGTCAAAGTTGTCTGATGGTATCAAATGCCCCATTTACATTGCTTTGCTGACATAATGGCAGGGGCAGGGATCATGGGCGTGAAATGATGACAAAGTTGCACTATACATGCATTGCCCAACTTTGTGAACACAATCCAGGGAAATAAGGTAGGCTGGCTGTGCCTTGCCGTATCATACATGACACTATGCCAGGGCACTAGTGTTGCCATGGCCCCTGACATGTGTGATTTTGTGATGGTCGTACATCACTCACCAGACATCTGACCTGCATTGGTATAATGGTAGGATATGTGAACTCCATGTCTAGACTTGTGCAGTTACACTTCGTTCTAGTTGCATGCAACCTGTCCACAAGCATTGCATGCAGCAGATAAACACTTCTGCTACTGTCATACAACAACAGTGCACAGTAAATAGTATGCCAATGGGAGGCTCACCAACAGGTCCACTAATCTCGACACCAAGATTATCAAGCAGATTCTGCTCCCTGGCCACCAGATCTGCCCAGCGGTGCTTCAGCTGGTTCTCATTCCTGGTGCTCATGTAGACCCTCTTCAGGCGGTGGAGCACCTTGGCCCACCGCAGCCACCTGGCCTCGATCTGGTATCCCTGGATTACCCTGCCCCCCATCTCCAGCATCATCGGCAGGTAGTGAACTACTAGCCACACAAAGCCACCCTACTCATCCTCTCCAATCCTGGTCAACCTCCCTCTACCAGACATGTTAATACTGGCAAGGTTGACCCCAAATACGTTAAAAGAAAATATGAATTTAACAGAAACTTAAGCCCAGAAACTAATCCCAACTTTCCAAACGGATTAACTAGCCCAGATAGACACCCCACATTACAAATATACACAAAAGACACACAAAAGGACAACATCTGGGACAAAATTCAGACAATATTTAACAAAACACGACAGGAGGGACAACGCAAGCAAGACACAACCACCAGCTCCAAAACACAACCACACAGTCAAAAAGGCACAGACTGTGAAGAGAAAGTGAAACTACACCCACTGTACCGTGCTGGTAGACAGGATTTCCTATTACATCAGTTCCTGTCCCTGTGTGTCACGTTTTCAGTTATGCATGTATTTTTATGACGCATTTGACCTTTGTGTGGGTATTTTAGATGCATGACGCACGTGCGTCATTTATATCGACGCATAACCGCTGTACCGAGATGAGTGCGAAAGTTGAATTCATGCTAAGGGCCCATGTGTCGTATTCTTTGCACTTGCGGATGTTTTATACAATTTGTGTCATTTTTTTTTTACTCAATTCCTGATTGCGTGTTTTTGTACCATTGTCTCAAGAAGCACCCTGAATCAACATACAAACGACATGGGCTGCGCTGCAGTGTGGCATATTGTGTATGGCCACATGTGGTAGTCCATGCAACAATATGATGAAGGTGTGATTGGTCTGTTAGACGGATGTGTTTGTTACAGCGTCAACAGCATGCAAATAGTTGCACGTCGTGCATATATATGTATGCATGACAACAATGTATCCACATTTGTTTGGCACTGTAGGAAAGACCTTCTTTTTGCCCTGGTCACCCCCACATTTTGGACAGGTACTGGTGGTTACTGACTCTTGGCTGTGCCCTGGGTGCTGCTTACCAGTCCCAGGGCCCGTCCTCTGTGTAAAGTGGATATGCAAATTAGGCTAATTATAATTGGCAAAGTTAACCTACCTATAAGTCCCTAGTATATGGTAGGGCAAGGAGGTTTAGGGACCCCAGCATAGGTAGTGCCCCATAGGTGCACTGCTGAGGTGCCCAGTGTCATTTTAAAGGCAGGCCTGCCTTGCTGGCTGCTTTTAAATTAAAGTTACATGCAAATTCGACTTTGGAATTACACGTAGTTCCAAAGTCTTAAACTACCTTATTTTTACATATAAGTCACACCTAAGGTGTGCCCTATGTGCCACTAGGGCTGGGTGCCATGTAACTATAAGCGGGGACCTTATAAAAATAGTTTTATAATCCCTGGTGAGGTAAAACAGCCAAATTCGTGTTTCCCTCATTGTAGTGAACGGCCTCCATAGGCTAGAATGGGGAGACCATATTTTAATTTTAAAAGTCCCCTTAAGTGACAGATACCAAGAGTTTGGTATCAAATTAATTATTATAATAAATCCCACAACTTCCAGTTGTTGGATTTAATATAACTTGTTCAGGTAAAGAGTTTTAAACTTTAACTGAAAAGTTCCCAACTTCAGCCCTGCAGTGTTTTTGCTGCTGTGCTCTGATTGGCCAGTCTCTGGCAGCCTGGCCAGGCTGCCTTGATGAGGTGTGAAGTGGCCTGACTTCACATAAAGAGATGTGCCTGTGGGAGGAGATCTCCCCTCAGCTGATGGTGAGGCAGGAAGGGGGAGGACTGCCAAACTGGTCTTCAAAGGCAGAGACGGACATTTGGAGCAACCCAGCAACACCACCACATCCTGTAAGACCCAGACAACTAGGTGTCCCCTTGATTAGATTAGGAGAGGGCAGGAGAGGGGGTGTTTAGGACTTTTAGCCACACCAGTGGGTGGGCTCAGCCAGATGTAACCTCCAAAAATCACTTTCAGCCATGATGGATTTTTGAGGAATGTTGCTCCCTGGGAATGATTTTTGCCACACTTCCCAGGAAGTGGTCATCACAGGGGGTAGGGCCCTGCACCTAATTGGAGAACCAGGACCCCCCTGTTTTTCACCCAGGAGCAGGGATAAAACTGGCAGACCTGCACCCACACCTCAGATTCCAACAAGGAAGAACCACAAGAGAAGAAGGACTGCCCTGCTGGACCCCTGGCCTGCACCTGGACCCTGCACCCCGAAGGACTGCACCAGCTGCACACTTGGGCTTCACCACAAGAAGGACTTTACCTGGCTTCAACTGGTTCAAGGAGAGTCTCCCTGTTTGCTACAGGTGAAAAATTGCTAACCAGAGTCCCCTGCACCAACTCCTAAAGAAACCAACCAGCTGACCACTGTCCAGTGGCCAAAAAGGAGTTTGCGCCAGGTGCATTCTGGGAGTTGTAGTCCACACCCCCAAGGATCATCTCAGAGCCTCTGGAACCTTGGGGTGAGCTGTGGACCCCAAAGGAACTTTAAAGGAACATCTGGAAGAAGATCCAGAAGTTTGGAGAACTTTTGAAAAAAAGCTCCATAGAGGGACCGACCCGCCGCGGCAACTCTAGCCGGCTAGCCTCAACCGCGACCCGGCCTGACTTGCAGGTTCGTCCTGGTGAAGAAAATCTCCAAAAAAGAGACTAAGGCGGTCATTACAACATTGGCGGTAAATGCCGCTTACCGCCGTGCAGAAGACGGCCGACACACCGCTGCGGCCGCCGAATTCCACCACAGCTATTACTACCCACAGCTCGGAATCGACCAAAATTTAGACACCCACACAAGTCCGCCACATCAAAAGTCAGTGATAAACTGGCGATAACAAAACCTCCACGGTCACGCAAACAGGAATACGCCCACACTATCATGACCCACGAATCCACGCGGCGGTCTTTCAACCGCGGTATTCCATTGGTGGTACACACCACCACACTCAAAACACAACCACATTTACAAAACACAACCACATTGGACAAGTCGAAGTACACACACCTGATACACATACACACACCACTCCCACACAGTCAATACAATATAAAACGCCCACCCACATCACCCACAAACCCCTGCGACCACATTTGCGACTGAAGGCCAGAGAGAGACACCACAATCTACAAACTAGCATCCACAGGCACTCAACACCATCACTCACATAACATCCACGCACCTTACACAACACACTTCTAAATATCACCCCACACATCACAACACACAGTACCCACACTACCCCATGGCACCGCAAAGACACCCCAGGTTCTCTGAGGAGGAGCTCAGGGTCATGGTGGAGGAAATCAACCCGGGTAGAGCCACAGCTATTTGGATCACAGGTGCAGCACACCTCCATAGATAGGAAGATGGAGCTATGGCGCAGAATCGTGGGTAGGGTCAACGCAGTGGGACAGCACCCAAGAACTAGGGATGACATCAGGAAGAGGTGGAACGACCTACAGGGGAAGGTGCGTTCCATGGTCTCAAGACACCACATCACGGTTCAGAGGACTGGCGGCGTACTCCCACCTCCTCCCCCACAACTAACAACATGGGAGGAGCAAGCCTTGGCTATATTGCATCCTGAGGGCCTCGCAGGAGTAGCTGGAGGAATGGACTCTGGTAAGTCAAATCTTTACTACATCATCCCCCACCCAACCTGCATGCCATCACATACCCCCACCCTCACCCCATCACTCCAACTCCTCACACATGTCCCACTATCACAAACCACACATCCCAAACCCAAGTCCTGCATGCAACACCAAAGCATGGACACCCATCACCAAAGCACAGCCACTGTACATACCCATACATCCCCCTAACCCATCATCACACAAGGTCCTACACAGGAATGCAAGCACTGGGGTACCCGGTCACCCACCCATTGCACACCATGGCACACACAGATGCAATAATCATGCTTTTACACCCCTGCAGGACTCCTACCCAACATCACTGGACAGGAGGGTCCAGATATGTCCACTCCACCCACAGAAGAGGCCCACAGTGATGACAGCAGCTCTGTCCAACTGGATCTAGATAACCAGCCCGGCCCATCTGGGACCTCGGGACAGTCGGTTCCCCTCACAGTGGCACAAGCCACTACAGAGCTTCCCCCCTCTGGAAACACCAGCACAGCTCCCACCCAGCGGGCCCATACCTCTGTCCCCAGGACACGTCAAGCAGCCGTGTGTCCACCACTACAGGGAACCCAGGCTAACTCACCACCCCAACAACAACAGGGACCTGGGGCCAGTGGCAGTTGGCACTCGGTTCAGGGGACAGAGGCCCAGGAACACAGGGGAACTGGGAGGGCTGCTGTGCGACAGGGGGGAGGACAGGCCCAGGGAACCCACTCTCCACGAGGAACTCTCCAACATCATGGGAGCCTACCACTATTCCCAGGAGACGATGGCAACGGTACTGGCCAAGTTTCAGGAGACCCAGCGGCTGCAGGAGGAACAGTATTTGGGCTTCAGGGAGGAACTCAAATCCATCAATTCCACCCTGGGCACCATTGTAGGGGTGCTGAAGGAACTCGTCAACACCAGGAGGGACACTGTGGCACAACAAGGGGCCCCTGACACTAGCCTGGACGATGAACTGCCCACCACCTCCACCGGCGCTAGTGGACAGGAGGCACCGCCACAGGACCACCACACCAGCACCCCACCCCCTGCAGAGGGAGAACCACCCCGCAAACGGTCCCTGAGATCCAGGACAAAGACAGAGAACGATGCCAAGACCCCCGCCAAGAAATGAGACCACCCTGATTGTCATCCTTTTGTCCCACCTTGTCACCCTGTCCATCCTTAAACTGTCCCAGCTCCACTTCCTATGCCCCTTTGGACAATGCACCTGTGAGACTAATAGACTGGACTCTGCCATGGACATTCCTCCACCATCACCCCTCACCATTTTACAACCCCCTCCAATATTGAGCACTTAAATAAACACCCTTAAAGCACAAAACAATCAGGAGTCTGTCTGTGATTTCGAAATAGTGTATTAGCAATTACAGTGGCAAAATGCTCTTACAAATGTAATGTCAACATACGTATGTCACACAGCTCTAGTCCATGAGGAAACAAAGCAGATGTCACACAGTGGGACTCACATCTGTGAAATCGTAAGGGAAAGTGACAACTCAGTGACCATACACTGGGTGAAAATGACAGACAGTAGAGAGGTAGTAGATTTAAATTAGAAGTAGCAGGCAGGTTTGTCTTCTTACCTGTGTCTCACTGGAAGTATTGCAGGATCACAGTGTTCCTGTTGTCGATGTCCTCTTCTTCTGCTTCCTCGTCTTCACTGTCCACAGGGTCCAAAGCTGCCACACGACCTCCATCTGGACCATCCTCCTGCAGAAAAGGCACCTGTCGTCGCAAAGCCAAGTTGTGAAGCAGGTCACGATGATCTGGCATACCTTCTTTGGTGAGTAGAATAGGGAACCACCTGTCATATGGAGGGACAAGAACCTGGCCTTCAGGAGGCCGAGGGTCGCTCTATAATCCTCCTAGTTCACCCATAGGCGTCATTGCAGCATTCCTTTGCTCTTGTCCTGGGATTCCTCACTGGGGTCAGTAGCCATGACAGGTTGGGGTAACCAGAGTCACCTTCAAATGGCGAGGGACAACTGTTAGACACACACTAACTCATAGGGACATCCACAGACCCAGACAAGTATTCCCACTGTATTGGGTCCATGTGCTCACCTAATAGCCACACCCGGTGCCTCTGGAGTTGCCCCATCACATAAGGGATGCTGCTATTCCGCAGGATGTAATCGTCATGCATTGAGCCAGGGAATTTTGCATTAACATGGGAGATATACTGGTCTGCCAAACACACCATCTGCACATTCATGGAATGGTAACTCTTATGGTTTCTGTACACCTGTTCACTCCTGCGGGGGGGACCAAGGCCAAATGTGTCCCATCAATGGCACCTATGATGTTGGGGATATGCCCCAGGGCATAGAAATCACCTTTCACAGTAGGCAAATCCCACACCTGAGGAAAAACGATGTAGTTCTGCATGTGTTTCAACAGGGCAGACAACACTCTGGACAATACATTGGAAAACATAGGCTGGGACATCCCTGATGCTATGGCCACTGTTTGAAAAGACCCACTTGCTAGGAAATGGAGTACTGACAGCACCTGCACTTGAGGGGGGATTCCTGTGGGATGGCGGATAGCTGACATCAGGTCTGGCTCCAACTGGGCACACAGTTCCTGGATTGTGGCACGATCAAGTCTGTAGGTGATGATCACATGTCGCTCCTCCATTGTCGACAGGTCCACCAGCGGTCTATACACCGGAGGATGCCGCCATCTCCTCACATGCCCCAGTGGACGGTGCCTATGGAGGAGAACAGCGACAAGAGAGTCAACCAACACTGAGGTACGTAAACACAGCTTACTCTGAAAATATTAGCAAATCAAAATTTGCCTGTATGAGTGTTTAGGCAAGGCCTAGTTATGTGTGACGCAGTCCAAAATAATGCCATGTGGGCCCATGAAATGGCGGCTGCCTGACCTGTAAAGTGGGATGGAGGATATGAGGTAACTGCGCTGGCGTTGTACACCGTCGCGGTAGGCGATGGAAGACTGCGGTGCACACCTGCATTGGTTAACATTGGACCCTATGGGTCCCAGGAGCCAATGACGATAAACGCCGGCAGTGACGGTACGCACCGCCACGGACGTGACCGCCATTTTTTCTCTGTTCAATCACTTGATACCTGATCTTCAACAGGAGAGGACCTACACTGCAAGTGCTGCTGTGACCTCAGTCTGGAGGAGACAATGGCTTGTGTGTCTGGGGAAAGGGCCCCTGCATTCAGCATGGAGGAGTTGGAGAAACTCGTGGATGGGTCCTCCCCCAGTACACGCTACTCTATGGTCCTCCTGACACACAGGTAAGTACACTGTGAGCATGCTGTATGGGCAATGCCTGTGTGGAGTAGGGTGGAAGAAAGATAGGGGGGTGTCAACACCAGAGCAGTACGCGCTCTATTGGTGACAAAAATGCAAAAACCCAGCACTCTCAAAACAACGTAATTTATGCATTGTGCTGATATGTTGTGGTTTAACCTTTTGCATTGCAGAATTCAATCCTGAAAACTTATTTTTAATATGCTTACAAATACTGTTCCTTTGCAATGTATTGCTGCAGGTTTTCAGAGTGTGTTAGGGTGTGGCCCCTTTCCAGGGCCTTCCAGAGACTTTCCCTGCAACATGCCTGGGCGTGGTTCTGGGCTGGGCCAAGACTCTATAAAAGAGAGCCAGCCCAACTCCCAGTGCTCACTATTCAGAGGTCCCGGTGCAGAGCAGCAGCTTCTTCCTGAGCTCCTGTCCCGGCGGCCTATTTGGATCTTCCAGTCTTCTGTCCTTCATCCTTCATTGGTGATCATTGTTCCAGGCGGTAGGATGGTGTTTGGACTTTTCCGACACCGTTATTGAGAATTTTCATATTCTTGGTTTCATTCTTAAATGAGTAACAGATTACTTGCACGCTACCATTTCTTGACATTTATATGGTACTTTACAAATAGGCAAGACGCGTGATTTGTTTCATAAAGGTTTGACTTTGTTATTCATTGCGTGCCACCATTTCTTGACATTGGCATGGTGGCTTAAGAATCAGCAAGATGCGCAATTCGTTTTATGATGTTTAAACATTGTTGTCCATTGCGCGCTACTATTTCTTGACATTTACATGATGTTTTACGAATTGGCAAGACGCGCAACTCGTTTCATGAAGATTTAACTTTGTTGTTCATTGCGTGCTACCATTTCTTGACATTTACATGGTGGCTTAAGAATCGGCAAAAGAAGCGCGATTCCTTTCATTGTACTTTGATCTTGTTATTTATTGTGAGCTGTTATTTCTTGACATTTACATCATGTTTTACGAATCGTCAAGACGCGCGATTTGATTAATGCTGATTTGACTTTGATATTCATTGCGTGCTACCATTTCTTGGAATTTTACATGGTGACACTAGAATCGGCAAGATGCACAATTCTCTCCTCGAGTTTATTTCATGTTGTTTATTGTATGCTACTATTCTAAGATATTCATTATGTAATATTTGAGTTGACAAGTTATGTGATTTGTTTCCTGAATCCATATTGTGTTATTCATGGTGCACAATCCTTTTATGGTGTTTACTATATATATATATATATATATATATATCTGCAATATGCGCAATTTGTGTTGAAACATTTGAAGAGTACACAGACGGCCAGAGTTTCTAGATGCAATATTGTATGGTCCCCGATCAGGACTATTTTGCTGACAATGTGTGGGGCATATGGGAGGCTGCCACCTGTGATGTCCAGGCACGTGAATCTTGACTTCAGTATACCAAATGTCCTCTCCACGATATTCTGTGTCTTACAATGTCCCTCATTGTATGCACGGTCTGCTGCTGTGCTTGGGTTTTCAAATGGAGTCATAATCCATGGCTGTATGCCATAACCCTGATCTGCTGCAAAAGATAATAGGAGTAAGTTGTAGTTGTGGCTTGCAACAGGTTCATCATGTAGCATGGCAGTTGTAATTTTAAGGTGGTTGTGACTCATATGTGTTTATGGTATGGTGTGAGTTCCTGGCCTTTGGCAAAGTTTTCTTAGCACTGTGTTGTTTGACATGACCAACTTGAGTATTGGCTCAAGGACCTGGAACATATGATTTGGAATCCTAACTGATGGTCACTACCATGCGTTGTGTAGAGCAGCTTTGTATCAGTGTGCTATCACTAGAGGGGGCATGACACATCCTCACAACACAATGGGGTCAGATGTGGTGGCAACATGGTAGCACTACAAAGCCTGGACATCCCAGCCATTTTTACATGTCTCATTACAGATAAAGTACAACACTTAGACTCATTTACATCAGTAAGTGACAATGCTCAAACATCTCCAACATTGGCAGCACTGTGATGCAATATTTTGACTATGCAGGAATACACCATGTGTGGCATGTTACTGGGCAGACCTTTGTTGTCCCCTGCGCCAGTGGCTTATATGCAGCCATGCACTGACACTACCATCCTTGCAGCAGGGTGCTTGGCTAGCTGCCCTGTGGAGGTGGCTGTTTCTGTGCAGCAAGAGACACTTCCCTATACATATGCATTTTTGATAGACAATTGGCTCTTTCTGTGTGTGCAGCAGTATTCCGCATGCATTGGCATTGCAACCTGTGAATGGCACCCCTGGGGTGGTGTTTGATGTTGGCACTGCCTCAGGTTTTTAGGTGACACCTACATCGGAGTTAGAATCATCATGCTATTTAATTTGTGGTGACAGACCTGCAGCAACACCCATTGCACGCCACCTTCACACAAAGTGCAATGTGGGAAGGTGGCCAATTCCCTATGTGGCTTCAAGTCACATAAGAGTGGTCATCCGCAAACTTGTACATACAGTGCAAACCATGACAATGGCACTGGGGGCTCTTATATAAGTCCCTTAGTGTTCCTGAGTGGCAGCTGATGTTTGTGGCAGCCATCAGGTGTCCAAGGATGTGTATCCTATTGTTTCAGGGTGATCAACATGATTCAGCATTTCTACTGTCAACACATGCACTGTGCAGGCTATGGGATGGAGCTCAGCTACTTAGCAAATGTGCCCATTGGCACAGTGCATGTAAGGTCTGTGATGTCCTCTATAGTCCTACAGGGTCCCACTATGGCATCCATGATCTGCACTGTCTAACAGTGACTCTGCCCCATGGTGGGCTATTTATTGTTTATCGTACAGACATGATGGTTTTGTGGGTCAGTAAGTGGTGCATGTGAGGTGGCACTACAGTAGGTGTGATGCCACTTCTCACACATCTGGCACACGGTATGTGATGGGCATTCATTTTGTATTTCTATGTGTTTGACCCAATGCGTCAGGCAGATGTATATGCACAGCACAGGTAAGTCAGGTAGGTGTTGATGAGAAGTAGTTAGTCTTGGCACCAGTTGTCTGGCAATTGATGTTTGTTCTGGCAGTGACTTGCCCAGCATGATTTGAGGGATCAATGCCTATGTGAGACTTCCATAACATTAACATGGTGTATCCAATTGACATTGTTTTGCTATTCTTTGTTTGGTGTACTGTGTGTGAGTTGTACATAGTAGGCAACCTGTGGGCACTTGCAGTGGTTTGTGTAATTCTTCTGTTGGCAAAGGGTACATATATGCACCTGTTCTTCTCGTGGTTTACCTCTCAAGTTGTGGGTGTGTTATGTACGTGTGGGTGGATGTGTTTGTGGTGTGGACTGATTGTGCTGTACTGCAGCATGGTGCATATGTGTTGTTACCTGCACATCTGTGTTACCCTGGCCATGTGTTTTTGGATTGGTGTATGTCATATGTGTCCTACAGGGTTGGTGTGTTGTGTGTATATTGGTAGGACTGTTAGCTTACCCACAAGTAGGTCATTTCCATATTGTCCATCCTGGAAGTGTTCGTCGATCCTGCTGTGCCTGAAAATTAAGGCGTCATGGACACTCCCAGGATACTTGTCTAAAATGTTTGTGAATAGTCCTCGGTGGTCCACTATAGGCTGCACATTCATTGGAATGCGTGTGCTTGCGATTCCAATATAAGTGTTTTGTTGCTGCAGGTGGCAAAAGTCAGACATGGGTGCAGTCAATTGCACCAAGCACATGTGGAAAGCCATGAAATTAGTAGAACCCCTGTTTTATCTCCTGCTGCTTTTTCTGGGTGTTGGGGAAGCTGATGTGGTGGGTATCATGGAAATTATTGCATCTAACACCCTTGGCAGGAACACAGAGAATGATGGCTGTGACACACCAACAACCAGGGCACCAGTTTGAAATGAGACACTTGCCAGCATGTGCAGGACAGCTAGTAGCTTTGTCACAGGTGACATATTGTGTGGGGTCTGCACGCTGGCTGTGGTTTGTGGCTCAATGTGGTGCAGCAGGTGTAGTATGGCTTGCTGGTTGAGTCTGTATGCCCTTATAATGTCTTGTTCCCTGAGGCCAAGGAGGGTTGTCCTGTTTCTGAATATCCTCCCCTGCCTTCTGCATAGCCTTTGTGGGCCGTGTTGTGGTGGTTGCTGTCCTCTGCATCATCTTGCAAGCTGGAGCAGTATCACTTCCATCCTGTCCTGAGGGTTGGTAATGTTGCTTCAGTGTGTTTTCCTTAAGTAATGATGTGTTTACCTAATTTTAATGCCTGGTCTGACCCAGGCATTAACATTTGACACAAATCGGAGTTGACATCATCTTTGGGTCCACCTCCATCCTGTGTGTTTTTTTTGCCCGGGTGGATAGATATGGTGCTGGGGGTTAGAATCATTTTTTGGTATGAACACCTACATTGCATCTCATTGACACAAGGAGGTTTCACGTATCCCAAAAATTATGTTAACTCCAATATTTTGACGCTAGAAGGGTCTAGCGTCAACATATAAATGTGGAGGTAAGTTTGCACTGAATTAGCATCAAATAAGTTGACGCGAATTCAGCGCAAACAGAGTATAAATATGGGCCTTAGTTTTTTAAGTGAATTTCTATGTTTTATTAAATTCTATTTCTTAACTGTTACTTCCTTGTCACCTTTGTTTTTTTTCAGTAAATTTCTATGGGGGTCATTACAACCCTGGCGGATGGCGGAGAACCGGCGGTAAGACCGCCAACAGGCTGGCGGTCTTACCTTGGTGAATTATGACCATGGCGGTTACCGCCATGGTCATCCGCCGGTTCTCCGTCCTGCCCACCAGGGCGGAGACGACCGCCGGGCTGGAGACCTGGGTTTCCAGTCCGGCGGCCGTCAGTATACCTCCGGCGGTATTTGGACCCGGCTTACCGCCGTGGATTTCCAGCGGTTTGAACCGCCATGAAATCCATGGCGGTAAGCACTATCAGTGCCAGGGAATTCCTTCCCTGGCACTGATAGGGGTCTCCCACATCCCGACTCCCTCCCCTACACCCCCCACCACCCCTGCCACCCCCCAAAGGTGGCAGGGCCTCCCTCCCCACCCCGACCCCCAACATAACATTACTCACACACACCCGACATGCATGCAGGCACCACCAACACACATACACGCACACACACCGACATACATGCCTACATCCACACACACAGTCAGACACGCACACCCACATTCAAACATACATGCACACATCCATAAAAGTCATACCTACAGACATACACGCACTCATTCCCAAAACACGCAACACCCCCGCAAGCATACACACACTCACATACACAGACGCACACCCCCATGCACCCACACAGCCCCCCCACCCCCCTCCCCTAACGGACGATCGACTTACCTGTTCCGTCGATCCGCCGGGAGGGGATGGGGAGCCATGGGGGCAGCTCCGCTGACACCACACCGCCAACAGAACACCGCTGCGCAGAATCACAGGACGTGATTAGCTGGGCGGTGTTCTGTTGGCGTGGCGGTGGAGGTGGAGCAACCTCCACTTCCCTGCCGCCCGCCAGTATGGCTGTTGGCGGCTCTCCGTCGGAAAAACAACAGAGGGCAGCCAACGGTCATAATACGCCGAGCGGCAAACCGCCACTACTGGCGGTCTTCCGCACGGCAGTCCCTCGGCGGTCTTGTTAAAAGACCGCCGAGGTTGTAATGACCCCCTATGTTTTTTAACGTACAGTAACGTTTATTACTATGTTAATTAAACCACCGCTGTGCAAAGATTTCGACCGTGCACAGCAGGAGTTGGCTGCAGGGCCTATGGCCAACCCCCTTTTTTTTTAGACACGGCTGAAGCCAAGTCTCAAAATAGCTGCCAGCACGCCCTGGTTAAAGTGTTGGCAGCCAATCAGATCTCTGCATGAGATTGGGAGTATTTGTGAAGCCTTCACGCCTCCAAATATACAAATTTGTTTTTCTTTTAATATTTCAATAACTACTGAACAGATTTACACTGAATAACAAAAAAGCACTCTTTCTAGGCCAAGCCCTATCTTTCTGCCAAATTTGTGCTACAGTCATGTCTAAAATCCCTATGAGAATTTAAATAGGAACTGCACTGTTTTTACTCTCTTTTTCATAGCCCCCGCTTGACGGATCACCCTGAAACTTCACATGCACAATAAAATTATTTGGCACACTTTTTGAGACAATTTTGTGAAGATTCGTCAAATGGTGCCAAAGATACAGGAAAGCCAAAAAACGCTTTTTCAATGGAATCGAGGTCTTAACAATAACGACCTACTTTCGACCACCAGTAGGTATTGTAAACATATGTTTTGTTCTCTCTTAAGTATTTATGTTCCAGCCACCTTTTTACAAGACTAAACTGTGACGACCTTAGTAGATGCTTGAGGTGTGCTAATGTTTGATGTACACTTGATAATAGGAAAGTCTAACAGTGGTACTTCCCTTGTCCACCAGTATGTCCTTACCTTTAGATAAGTGGTAATACCAGTTGCCACAGTTAATCCTACCCAAAAGACAGAAGACGGGATTCATACAGGTACTTGTTATTACTTACCATACATACCTCATAAAAAGGGTGGGGAATACTTGAGGAAAGTCTCTGATGCATTTCCTGGTTCTCTGGTTCTTATTCATACTGGGAGATCGTTGGACTGCCCTCTCGAAAGACACATCTCCTGCTGCACAGTCTATTTGCACAGTGGATATTTTCTCTTGTCTCTTCCCTTCCCCTGTTTCCCATCAGTTGAGATTGACTTTGACCTTGTCGAGTCGCCTCAGTCGTTGGGGATGTTGGGACCTAGCATTGTGGCCTCATCTCGCTCCCACAGAAAATCCAGGTGAGAACCTGACAGATACAAACATGGCCTCATTAAGGATGCCTGGATATTTTGCCTATCTTCCTTAGGTAGCTTGTCAGTAGATATTTGTTGAGCATCTCAGAGATATTTGTCATGTCTCCCTAAAAATACAGTGGGGCTGGCAGCTTTCATTGCTGACGCTGATATTCCGCACATTATTCTGCCAGCAGAGTCCATCCTCTGCTCTTTTTGTCCAGTGGAATGGAAGGAGCTACTGCATGGTTTTTCTTTGCTGTGGCAAAAGAAAGAAAGAGTCCTGATTAGGTGTTTATTATTTTTTTAAAGTTTAGATGGTGCAGACTTTATTATAGTAGGTGTTAGTAATAAGTATTCCAGGGGCCAGAGAAAGAAGAGGTTTGTTGAAGGGTTTTAAAAACAACAGAATTTGATGTGGTAGGAATGGGTACTGCAACATTTAATTTTGCTGTTCCTCTAATCAGAACCTTGTTCATTGTAGCAAGGTCGTCCATGGTTGAGATACCGGCAGGAGGTGAATCTGACAGAGTAGGTGAACAGTCTCTGATAGAAGAACGAGATGTAGTAGGTGTCCTAGATGGGCATAGGCTTTTATGATAAAAAGTTATCTTTTACTGGGTCATCTAGATTGGAAATGAGATGTATATCTCCCTCTGGATAACCTCTTAGATATACCTCTTATTTTTCTGAGTGATCATCGGCTTAGACTTCTGGACCATTGCAGAGTTCTAGGTATGGGACTTGGTGTAAGATGGCTCCTATCTCTTGGTGCTCTTATAGGAGCAGGATTAGATGCTTGAGAAGGATGCAGAAGAGAGGACAAGGACACAGTAAAATATGGTTTTCCTGGTGAAAAACAGGGAGATTTTGAACTCCTCTGTGATTGAGTATGTGAAAGGAGAATTTCAGGTATGACTTCTTGTTAAGGTGAATACGTGCAAAAATAGTCTGTCAGGTGTAACAGACACTTTTATCTTACTTACCTGCGCTGAAATATAGGTCAAAATCATACAAGTCCTCTGTCTTGACATCAAACTTAGTTTTGATGGCATGTGACTAGTTTTTGATGACAAAGGGTAATTTGATAGGGACTGCCCAGCTTTATTCAACATCGAGTAAGGTCTCAATGGAATCTTTGACGGCTTACCTGTAGATGGCATGCAGACGGGTAAGCTACTCGAGTTCAACATCATAGTCCTTGGGGATATTCATGAGTGTCACCTCTTCCCATGGTGGCGCTTCTCTCTGGATCTACCCCTGGAAGAGTCCTGCTGCTTCCCATCTTATTTCCTGTAGTGCACGATGCCTCATCTTTTCTCTGTCCCTTAGTGTTGTTCTGGAGAACTTCTGGCAGTGGCTGCTGCAGGATTCTGGAAGATGGTACTAAGGAAGATAGGCAATACAGATTCTGTGAGGGTCTGATTGGGTAATTTTCTTCCCAAAAGCAGCGCACTTCACAAAAGTCAGTAAAATGTCTAATTATGCTCTATGTCTTAAAAGATATTGGGGGTCATTACAACCCTGGCGGACGATGTTAAAGCGGCGGTAAGACCGCAAACAGGCCGGCGAAAAAAAAAAGGGAATTATGACCGCGGTGGAAACCGCCAACAAAGACAGCCACTTTAACACTCCGACCGCCACGGGGGTACAGACAAGCAGCGCGACGGTCACCGCCAACAGACAGGTGGGAGACAAAGTACCGCCCACAGTATCACAACCTACCAATCCGCCACCTTTTCCGGGGCGGATTCACCGTGGATAAAAACACAGCGGAAACAGGATTTTCAATGGGAAAACGCTCACCTCTACACACTCCACGAGGAACGAGGGCACCATGGAGCCGGAACGCTAAATACTCCCTGCGATAGTCTTCCTGCTTCTGTACGATCATCATCAACGCCGGCGCCGAAGACAACGGTGAGTACTGCACCTATGACATAGGGGAGAGGCAAAAATCAGGGACACCACACGCAACACACCCACCCCCACCCCGACCCTCACCCACTACAACACACACACCAATGCATATCCAAACATAACAGTAACAACCCCAAAACCCCCCGGAAGAATGCAAAGTCAAAAGGAAATGAGTGCAACCATTATAATGTATCAAAATACAATAACCAATTATATATACAAATATATATATACACATTCAACAAAATATACATCACGATTAGTAGTGCAGGTATGCACCATTCAATGTCCGTGGACCACTGGGCCCAAAATGCATTGGCTAGGCCCACACACGATACCTGAGCAAAACGGAGAGAACACTGCTGGGGCATCAGATAGAAATACAACAGGCAACTCAGAGGGAAAAGAATGGGGGGCACCTCAGCCGGATGACTGCACCACGGCAGATCCACGAAGGGACTCCATGCCCATTGATGTATCCTGGGGAGTGCAAAGCCACAGTCTCTCAAGTCTCACAAGTGGGTGGGTTGCCCACTGTTCAATCCTGGGGAGTGCAAAGCCACAGTCTCTCAAGTCTCACAAGTGGGTGGGTTGCCCACTGTACCATCCTGGGGAGTGCAAAACCACAGTCTCTTCAGTGGGTGGGTTGCCCACTGTACCATCCTGGGGAGTGCAAAGCCACAGTCTCTCAAGTCTCACAAGTGGGTGGGTTGCCCACTGTTCAATCCTGGGGAGTGCAAAGCCACAGTCTCTCAAGTCTCACAAGTGGGTGGGTTGCCCACTGTACCATCCTGGGGAGTGCAAAGCCACAGTCTCTCAAGTCTCTACAGTGGGTGGGTTGCCCACTGTACCATCCTGGGGAGTGGAAAACCGCAGTCTTTCAAGTCTCTACAGTGGGTGGGTTGCCCACTGTTCAATCCTGGGGAGTGCAAAGCCACAGTCTCTCAAGTGGATGACAGTCTCCACTGGTTCTGGAGGGGGACTGGTGCCCAGAGTGCTTCATCCTGTAAAGTATTGAGGTAGTGGATGCTGTTCTCCACTGGTTCTGGAGGGGGACTGGTGCCCAGAGTTCTTCATCCTGTTAAGGATTGAGGTAGTGGATGCTGTTCTCCACTGGTTCTGGAGGGGGACTGGTGCCCAGAGTGCTTCATCCCGTTAAGGATTGAGGTAGTGGATGCTGTTCTCCACTGGTTCTGGAGGGAGACTGGTGCCCAGAGTGCTTCATCCTGTTAAGGATTGAGGTAGTGGATGCTGTTCTCCACTGGTTCTGGAGGGGGACTGGTGCCCAGAGTGCTTCATCCCGTTAAGGATTGAGGTAGTGGATGCTGTTCTCTACTGGTTCTGGAGGGGGACTGGTGCCCAGAGTGCATCACTCTCCCAGTGACGGTCCCAGTTCCGTCACTGCCGCTGCCACACATGGGCTAGAGGTGCTTGAGTTGGCGGTGCTTGCCCTGTTCAGCGGTGCTTGCCCTGTTCAGCGGTGCTTGCCATGGCGGTCTTTGCCCTGTTCAGCGGTGCTTGCCCTGTTCAGCGGTGCTTGACTTTGCCGTTTCTGAACTGTTCAGCGGTGCTTGCCATGGCGGTCCCTCATTGCCCAGCGGGGCTGTGGCTGCCGGGGCCCTCCTGGGCACTGACTCTGGCGATGGTCTCCTGACCAGTGACGATGGCACTGCTCTCCTGGGCACTGACTCTGGCGGTGGTCTCCTGACCAGTGACAATGGGACTGCCCTCCTGGTCACTGACTCTGGCGGTGGCCTCCTGGCCAGTGACGATCGGGCTGGTGGTGGCCTCCTGGGCAGCGGGGAGGATGGCGGCCTTCTCCGCCGTGGTGCTCTTCCCAGACTTTGGCGCTTTCTTCTGCCCCTTCCCCACCTTGGGAGGAGTCACAGCTGACTCGACACTCCCCCCGGGGCCCTTGTGAGCGGCTTTGCCAGCTGGAGTCTTCCCCCATCCCGTCAGCCACTGTCCAACTTCTGGTGCTTCACAGGGGGGGACTGGCTGTGCTTTGGCTCCGTGTCACACTGGCTGCCCTGGTGCCCGGTGCACACCACATACCTCTAACAGGCACCACTGGTACCAGAGATTTTTTGGCTGAGGTGCTAGTACGGGACCTATGAATTGGAGGGGGGTGGGAAAGAGGTCAACGTTGCTCAGGAAATGTTTATTAGGAACACTGGTACGGGTAGCTGGAGGGGGTCTGGGAGTGGAGGAAGAGGAGGTGGTGTAGGAGGTGTAACTTTTGATGATTTGGGTGCAGGTGCATGTTCTGGAGGCTGTCGTGATGGTGGATGGATGTTGGGTGTGTGTGTGCCCGCGTTTGTGTACTTTGGGAGGGGGCGTCACAGACACACTGGGAGAGGACACAGGGGATGTGTAAATGGTTGTGGGGGTGGTGAGTGCAGGTGAGCGGGTGTTGTGGTGGGTGTGCTGGTGCGGGTCCTAGTGGATGTAGTGGTAGTGCATGCAGGTGAGAGTGTAGACAACACTGGGAGGGAGGAGGAAGGAGGGAGGAGGGAGACGACGAGGAGGGGGACACAGTGGAGGCAGTGGATGTTGCTGTGTCTGTATGTGGGAGATGCTTGTGTGAGTGCCTGTGGGATGAGTGGTGCCTATGTTTGCCTGAGCTTCCCTTGTGTGTTGAGGTGTGTGCAGGCTGGTCTGATGGTGTGCTTGGGATAGGCAGAGGTACAGGGGATTGGGCCTGGGGGGAGGAAGTTGGAGGGGGGAGGCTAGAGACAGGGACAATTGCTGCCATCAGTGCTGAGGCCAGAGATTGCAGGGTTCGATGATGGGCAGCCTAACCAGAATGAATGCCTTCCAGGAATGCATTAGTGTGTTGCAACTCCCTTTCTACACCCTGGATGGCATTCACAATGGTAGACTGCCCAACAGTGAGGGACCTGAGGAGGTCAATGGCCTCCTCACTGAGGGCAGCAGAGGTGACAGGGGCAGGGGCTGAGGTGCCTGGGGCGAAGGTGATGCCCACCCTCCTGGGTGAGCGGTCACGGGGCGAAGGCTGAGGGGCTGCTGGGAGGGCGTTTCTGGTAGGGGGGGTGGCAGCTGTACCTGTAGAAGTGGGGGGCACAGATTTTGCCACCACCACAAGGGAGCTCCCATCGGAGGACGAGTCCGTGTCGCTGTTTGCTGATCCAGTGACCGCCGTGAAGCTCCCCTCGCCCTCCGTCCCAATGGTGTATTCAGAGTCCGTGGTGTGGCCCTCCATGGCCATGTGGGATGCAACTCCCTCGTGCTCCGGTGCCACTGTACCTCCGCCTGATGATGCTGATGCACAAAAGAACAGGGAGAGCACAAAAAGGGGGGGAGGGAACGACAGAAGAAAGACAGGTTGAGTGCATGGCTTACCGCTACCGTTGGCGGACAATACAGACACAGCAGCCCCCTGCACTACGCCGCGCTGTTGGGCTCTACTGATGCAGTTCCTGGGATATGGCCTACATGGCTATGGTGGACATCAGCACACATAGATGACACCGGGGCATGTATACCTGTACTTGGCACTCTACAGAGGTGGGGTAGAGTGCCACATTGCCTGCATTACGGAGGGGCCTATCCTACGGATCTCGCCCTGGCCTAGGGAAACCCACAGCCCTCCTCCCTCACCCAGACACCTTCACTGCGCGCAAAGTCCGCTGAATGGGAGTTTACTCACCCCCTTGTGTCTGCTGTGATGCCCTCAAGCGCCCATCCAACTCAGGGTAGGCAACCTCCAGGATCCGGAACATCAGGGGGGTCATGGCGCGACAGGCACCCCTCCCACGTTGGGAGGCCATCCCCAGCTGAGCCTCTGCCGTCTTCTTGCTCCAGCGGCGAATGTCCTCCCATCTTTTCTGGCAGTGGGTGCTCCGTCTCTGGTAGACCCCCAGGGTCCGGACGTCCTTGGCGATGGCACGTCAAATAGCCTTCTTCTGGTGGGCGCTGACCTACATGACATGTACAGGGGAAGAAGAGAAGTCATTACCAACTGCACCGTCGAAGTGAGTGGCCCACATCCCTGCCCTTGCCATGTGGCACATGCATTCACAGTCCTTCATGCTCGCAGAGCTCTGCCCCCTTCCTTCTTACAACCAGCCCTCTCCACCCAGCCGTAGCCCATACAACTTGCACCCTATGTACTCGCCTGTTGGTCTGGAGGACCGTAGAGTAGCGTGTACTGGGGGAGGACCCCGTCCACGAGCTTCTCCAACTCCTGTGCAGTGAAGGCAGGGGCCCTTTCCCCAGACGCACGAGCCATTGTCTCTTCCAGACCGAGGTCACAGCAGCACTTGCAGTATAGGTCCTCTCCTGTCGAAGATTAGGTATCGAGTGATTTAACAGATAGAAAATGGCGGTCACGTCCGCGGCAGTGACGTCCGCAGTGGTGCGTATCATCACCGCCGGCGCACTTCGTCATTGGCTCCTGGGACCCATAGGGTCCAATGTTAACCAATGCAGCATTGCGCAGCGGTCTTCGACCGCCTACCGCGATGGTGTACAATGCCAGCGCAGTTATCTCACATCCCATTGTCCCACTTTAGAGGTCAGGCAGCCGCCATTTCAGGGGCCCACATGGCTTCATTTTCAACTGCGTCACACATACCTAGGCCTGGACTCAACACACTTACAGACAACATTTTGGATTATGTTTTGTGTTCTGTGTAGCTGTGGGTACATACCTCTGAGTAGCTTGACTCTGTGGTCGCTGTTGTCCTTCCTAGGCACTGTCAGCTGGGACATGTGAGGAGATGGCGGAATCCTCCGGTGTACCGACCGCTGGTGGACCTGTTGACAATGGAGGAGCGACATTTAATCATCACCTACAGGTTGACCGTGCCACAATCCAGAAACTCTGTCCCCAGTTGGAGCCTGACCTCATGTCAGCAATCCGCCATCCCACAGGAATCCCCCCCTCAAGTGCAGCTGCTGTCAGTGCTCCATTTCCTTGCAAGTGGGTCATTTCAAACAACAGTGGCCATGGCATCAGGGATGTCCCAGCCTATGTTTTCCAACGTGTTGGCCAGAGTGTTGTCTGCCCTGCTGAAACACATGAGGAGCTACATAGTTTTCCCTCCGGTGGAGGATTTGGCTACTGTTAAAGGTGACTTCTATGCCCTAGGACATATCCCCAACATCATAGGTGCCATTGATGGGACCCATGTAGCTCTGGTGCCCCCCACAGGAGTGAACAGGTGTACAGGAACAGGAAGAGTTATCATTCCATGAATGTACAGATGGTATGTTTGGCAGACCAGTACATCTCCCAGGTAAATGCTATGTTCCCTGGCTTTGTGCATGACGCCTACATCCTGCGGAATAGCAGCATCCCTTATGTGATGGGTCAACTCCAGAGGCACCGGGTGTGGCTATTAGGGGACTCTGGTTACCCCAACCTGTCATGGCTACTGACCCCAGTGAGGAATCCCAGGACCAGGGCAGAGGAACGCTACAATGAGGCCCATGGGCGGACTAGGAGGGTGATCGAACACACCTTCGGCCTCCTGAAGGCCAGGTTCAGGTGCCTCCATATGACAGGTGGTTCCCTATTCTACTCACCAAGGAAGGTGTGCCAGATCATCATCGCCTGCTGTATGCTTCACAATCTTGCTTTGCGACGCCAGGTGCCTTTTCTGCAGGAGGATGTTCCAGATGACGGTGTTGTGGCAGCTGTGGAGCCTGTGGACAGTGATAAGGAGGAAGCAGAGGAAGAAGACATTGACAACAGGGACTCAGTCATCCAGCAATATTTCCAGTGACACACAGGTGAGAACACATTCCTGCCTACTACAAGTACTTTCACACTTCTACCTTTACCCTGTCTGTCTATTTCAAGCAGAATTTGGTAACTGAGTTGTACATATCCATTACGGTTTCACAGATGTGGTTACCAACGTGTGTCATTTGCTTGCATCCTTCATGGACTTGTGATGTGTGACATAGGTATGTTGACATTACATTTGAGAACGGATTTTGTCACTGTCATTGCTAATACACATTTTCTAAATCACAGACTGACTCCAGATTGTTTTGTGCTTCAAGGGTGTTTATTGAAGTGCTAATTATTGGAGGGGGTGGTAAAATGGTGATGGGTAATGGTGGAGGAATGTCCATGGCAGAGTTCAGTCTATTAGTCTCACAGGTGCACAGCCCATATGGGCATAGGAAGTGGAGCTGGGGCAGTTCCAATATGGACAGGGTTACAAAGTGGGACAGTGGTTTGACAATCAGGGTGGTCTCATTTCTTGGCGGGGGTCTTGGCATCGTGCTCTGTCCTGTTCCTGGATCTCAGGGACCGCTTGCGGGGTGGTTCTCCAACTGCAGGGGGTGGGGTGCTGGTGTGGTGGTCTTGTGGCGTGCCGTCCTGTCCACTAGCGCCGGCGAAGGTGGTGGGCAGTTAATCGTCCATGCTAGTGTCAGAGGCCCCTTGGAGTGCAACGGTGTCCCTCATGGTGTTCTGTATGTCCATTCAGCACCCCTACGATGGTGCCCAGGGCGGTGCTGATGGTTCTGAGTTCCTCCCTGTACCCCAAATACTGTTCCTCCTGCAGGCGCTGGGTCTCCTGAAACTTGGCCACGACCGTAGCCATTGTCTCCTGGGAGTGGTGGTATGCTCCCATGATGGAGGAGAGGGCCTCGTGGAGAGTGGGTTCCCTGGGCCTGTCCGCCCCCTGTCGCACAGCAGCCCTCCCAGTTCCCCTGTGTTCCTGGGCCTCCGTCCCCTGGACCGTGTGCCCACTACCACTGCCCCCAGGTCCCTGTTGTTGTTGGGGTGGTGGGTTATCCTGGGTTCCCTGTAGTGGTGGACACACAGCTGATTGACGTGTCCTGGGTACGGAGGTATGGGCCCGCTGGGTGGGTGCTGTGCTGGTGTTTCCAGAGGGTGGAAGGTCAGTGTTGGGCTGTGCCTGTGCGAGGGGAACCGAATGTCCCGAGGCCCACGATGGTTCGGGCTGGTCATCTGGTTCCATTTGGCCAGAGCTGCTGTCATCACTGTGGGCCTCTTCTGTGGGTGGGGTAGAGATGCCTGGACCCTCCTGTCTGGTGACGTTGGGTAGTGGTCCTACAGGGGTCTAAAAGCATGATTATTGCATCTGTGTGTGTCATGGTGTGCAATGGGTGGGTGGGTGAGCGTGTACCCCAGTGCTAGCATTCCTGTGTTGGGGCTTGTGTGATGATGGTTGGGGGGGTGTTATGGGTATGTGCAGTGGGCACGCTTTAGTGAGGGGTGACCATGCTTTCTTGTGTCATGCAGGGCTTGGTGTTGGGATGGGTGGTTTGTGTTATTAGTACATTAGTGAGGAGTTGGAGTGATAGGGGAGGGGGTGAGGGTGGGGGTGTGTGATAGCATGCAGGTAGGGTGGGGATATGATAGTTAAGATTTCACTTACCAGTGTCCATTCCTCCACCGACTCCTCCGAGGCCCTCAGGATGCATGATGGTCAAGACCTGCTCCTCCCATGTTGTTAGTTGTGGGGGAGGAGTTGGGGATTCGCCGCCAGTCCGCTGTACCGCAATGTTGTGCCTGGAGACCACGGAACGCACCTTCCCCCGTAGGTCGTTCCACCTCTTCCTGATGTCCTCCCGATTTCTTGGGTGCTGTCCCACTGCGTTGACCCTGTCCACGATTCTTCGCCATAGCTCCATCTTCCTAGCTATGGAGGTGTGCTGCACCTGTGATCCAAATAGCTGTGGCTCTACCCGTACGATTTCCTCCACCATGACCTTGAGCTCCTCCTCGGAGAACCTGGGGTGTCTTTGCCGTGCCATGGGGTGGTGTAGGTGATGTGTGGGGTGGTGTATGTGGTGATGAGTGTGGTGATGTGTAGTGGTGTGGGGTGTTTTGTGTGTGATGTTGGGTGATGGTGTTGTGTGCCTCTGTGTGGTGGGGTTGTCTATGCTGTGCTCTCTCTCTGGCCTTCATCAATAATTTTTGGTCATAGGGGTTTGTGGGTGATGTGGGTGTGTGTTTTATATTGTGTTGGGTGTGTGGGAGTGGTGTGTGTATGTGTATCAGGTGTGGTTATTTCGAATTGTCCAATGTGGCGGTGTTTTGGAGATGTGTGTGTATTTTGAGTGCAGCGGTGTGTACCGCCAATGGAATACTGCGGTTGAAAGACCGCCGCGTGGATTCGTGGGTCGTGATAGCATGGCCGTGTTTCTGTTGGCGTGACGGTGGAGGATTTGTTTTCGACAGTTTATCACTGACCTTTGGTGTGGCGGACTTGTATGGGTGTCTGTATTTCGGCGGATTCCGAGATGTGGGTCATAATAGCTGTGGCGGAATTCCGCGGCCGCTGCGGTGTATTGGCGGTCTTCTGCACGGCGGTAAGCGGCTTTTACCGCCAATGTTGTAATGACCCCCATTAAGTGAAAAGTGAAAGGTGAAAATAGAGGTTTCCAAACTTTTCACCAGAAATAAAGCCAAAAAGGCAGAGCTCAATGCCTCAGGATCCTGTTTTCAAGAGTTGGAAAAATGAACTGATCTAACTGTCACTTGTTGGGCACGATGGTAAAGAGGGAGTACTGTGAGGGTTTGAGGTTGTTAAAAGCACCATGCCAGTTTTTCTATGCTTTGCATTACAGTCTATTTGCTAATATTGCCTTTCCTTTCCTTTTAAAGGTTTTGTGAAAATGTCTATGGTCACTTTTGACTGCCCTCTTTTATAAAAATGAAAGTAAAAAATGAATATCGGTCATTTTTAGCCTTTTTGTAGACTGCAAACATCTGTGATTATGAACATTTGTATAATGGTTGTATATAGTTAGAACTGTGGGACTAATCCATACTTACGGCTATTGATGAAGATCCCCAGGAAAATAACTCACTATTCGATGATCATCAAATGGAGGTTGATGCAGTGGTGGCAGCAGCTGGCATCCCCTAGTCTGGATGTGACCAGGAGAGGGTGGTTGACGTGATGGGATATTGTGGCCTTTTTTGAGAATTTGACCAGACCTGACTGTGTCCTCCACACATGAAAATGAGAGATGTGGGTATGCCAACTGCCTCCAATGTGATACCAAGATGGTGCTAATATAGATCACAGTGGACGTAGCAGCCCTCAAATGATACTTAGAATTCCTGAGGGATTTGTGGTAGCTACTTGACCATATATTGCACTGGAATATTTGCCACTGTCCAGATTGGGTCATGTGCCTCCTGTGAAGACCCAACTCCTTGGGGTGGCCTTTCATTGACTGCCTGAGATGGCAGCAAAATGTACTTGAGTCCTTGAGAGACACTGAGGGCCTGATTCCCAAAGCCCTGTGGAAAGCCATGACACCTAAGGAGCAGAAATGAAAGCTGATTGAAGGGGAGGCTGTCTTCCTAGAAGTTGGGATGGAAAAGCCCTCTGCAAAGTAATGGATGTGCACCCCCGCCCTGGGTGCCCAACTATACTGATGCCTTGATCCCTAATGCTGATTTTTGTTGTCATAGGCAAACACAGATCATGTGTGTGCACAATTATATAAACCAGTCTCAAGGAGCACAGTCTTATTGGACCGGTAGGGTGCTCGATGCGCTACCCTCATTGTGATGAAAGGTTACTGGACTCACAGGGAGTTAGCCAGCATGATCTCTGTGTTGGCAGCATACCGCATACCGATCAATAGGAGTGAACAGGTCTTTTTTTAACCTGTGCCACTAGAGTGAGGCCTACAGACTCACCTATTTAAAAATGTCCGCTGCTGTGCGCTTAACTCACCCTTGGCCTCCATACAATTGTTGTGAAGTACTGCAAAGTGTAGGAGTGGTGGATCTGTGCTGGGTGTGTTGGATAGCTATTTTAGCCATATTTTAGACACGTTATTTTAGCAAACTAAGTATCCATTGTGCACTTTAGCCCAGTCCCATTTTATTCAGCATTGCTTTATTTTTCTAGCAATAGCCACATTTGCAGTGTTGTTTTATTTCTCTCTATCTAATTGTTCTTTCGCCTAGGAAAGCATTACGTTCTCAGTTGGACATTCATTTTACTAGGGCCCTCATTACAACCCTGGCAGATGGTGGTAAAATGGAGAAAAGTACTGCCAACAGGCTGGCATTACTTTTCCCCATATTACGACATTGGCGGTTTGGCTCAAGCCAAACCGCCTATGTACCACTCCGTCCACAACGGCGGTAACTGCTGTCCGGCTGGAGACTTCAGTCTCCAGCCAGGCGGCCGTCACTAGCCCACCTGCAGGATTATGACCCTTGCCTACTGCCATGGTTTTTCGTGGCTTCCTTACCTCCGCGAAAACTATGGCGGTAGGCACTATCATTTACAGGGAATTCCTCCCCTGTCACTGATAGGGGTCTTCCCCGCCCCCTCACCCTCACCAGGTTAGCCCCCCAACCCTCCTACTCCAGACACCCCAACATACAAGCACCTTCACGCACCATCAACCATATGCATATACACGCTCATACCCACATTCATCCATGCATGCATACATCCATTCAGACACACATCCACACACACTTACATACATACATGCACACACGCATTCATACAACACAACATACATGCACTCACAAATCAATATATGCACACTCACATCCATGCACACACATACACACACACACACCCACACACTCACACAACACCCCCTGCCCCTCCCGTCGGAGCACACCATTTACCTGATTTCAGGGGGTCTTCCGTCAGGAGACGGGGTGTTGCTGCCAGCAGCAGCATCTGCCAGCAGAACACCGCCAGGCCATATCATGTGTCACGAGACGGTCTGCGGCGGTCTACTGGCGTGGCCCTGCTGCAGGAAGCAGCACCACCTTACCGCCACGCGCCGCCATGGCCGCAGCCGGAATTCTGCCATCCTTCTGGAGGAATTCCGGTTACGGCCATAATTTGGTGGATGGGTGGTAGCCGCGGCAATGATATTTTGGCAGCCGTCGCCGCGGCGGTAGACGGGTTTTACCGCCAATGTTATAATGAGGGCTTATGTGCTTTCTTCAAGGCTACAGTCAGATAGGTTGCCGGCAATGTGGTATGCTGTGTCTCTAACATTCACAGAGACATACACACACATACGTGGGGACCTTTTCTTAGTATGACAACTGTTTTATTATGAAAACACTCCTTTGTCCCTTACACGTTAGAGGGAGATTCAAGCCAGATGACCACGACTGCATGCTGATTGCCTCGCTACAACTGCTTGCCTTGTCTGCCAAACCCTTGACCTACATGGGGATGGTGTCTTTCTGGACTACAGGCTTCCTTACTCAGGTATGAGGTATGATGCTTTCCCAGGGGGAAATCTGAAGGGTGGATTATGTTTGTTATGCTGTGCTCAAACATAGCATAGGTAGGGGAACTATACAGCATTCATTGTGACAGTATAGTGGGACTGTTTTTGTGTTTTACTCTCCTTGTCACCTTCTTGCCTTTATTGTGTTTTATCATCCTAGTTATTGCAATGCATGCCATTTTATCTAAGATGCAGTTACTTCAATAAATCCTTATTGAACTATATTCTGCCTCTGTTGTCTTTGCCTTTGTTAGACTAATGTGACTGAGAGAAAGGGATGAGCTCTGATTGACCACGATTCCCCTGAGGAGTCTTCCTTGTCATGCGCCCGGTTGCCACAATCATCCCTGCTCTTGAGTGGAGATGAGGTGCTGCTAATTTGCCGGAAAACTCGGATTAGGCCAACAGGCATCACATGGTGTGGAAATGTACTTAGTACCCCACAATCTATGCGATTCTGTGGCCAGAATCCAGTAGCCTCATTAGCATAATGAGAATCTATGCAACAGGTGAATGTGTGCCTGAGAAGGGTAAAATACAGGGATAATGCAATACTGGACAGTGCCTGCACTGGTGAGTGCATGAGCTGGGTGTGTGTGCCTATGAGTGGTACAGTACATGAACGTAGTGCTATGACGTGTGCAATGGGTGTATGTGCGCCTGTGGATGGTACAATACACAGAGGGCTCTTTCCTCCATTTTGGGAGACCAAGGCATGCATGGTGAAACATGCTATGGTGAGGAGAAATAGACACGAAAATGGGGGAGGGATTGCCATGACTTATAAGAAGGCTTATAACTGTAAAATGGAAGCCCTTGATATCCCTGCCTGCGAGGCCTTCCTCTTTTCCCTCACACTGACACCAAAGTTTACTTTGTCCGGAGCTTTGGTTTATAGGCCACCAGGTTATACTTCAGACTGGTGTGCGTCTATCTCTGACCTTATAGCCCCTTTTATTCTTAAACTTGCTAATTTCATCTTGTTGGGAGATCTCAATATCCATCTAGATTATCCTTATTGCAATTTGGGACACAGTCTCATTGAAGATCTAAGTATTCTAAACCTTGCCCAGAAGAATACGACTCCCACTCATGAAGCAGGCCACCTTCTAGATCAGATTTTTGCGAATATGCAGGACTTAGTAGTTGATTCACCTATTCCTCTGACCTGTCTTATGTCCTAGGCGGCCTAATCAGCACACCATGACCAGAACATGGTCTAAATTAGACACTGCCCCACTCTGAACCATCAACTATTTATTACAAAACAGAATCTTGAAGATTTAGCTTGTTCTGGTAAGGGTCTGGTGGATAATTGGATACAGAACACACTGAACAAAGTTTTGCCTACTATTTCCAGAACTATTCCACTGGCCCCTTTGTTTAATGATACACTGCGTGCATGGTGAAAAAACGCTGTAAAGTTCTAGAAGGGATCTGGAGAGTGTCCTACAATTTGACATCTATAGCCTTGTATAAGAAATCTATTAGGCTCTGGGCTTTGTAAGAAGGGACCTGCATTATCCTATTCTGAAAAATCATTAAGGCTCAAAACTGTCAGAAGGCACTTTTTAGTGTAGTTAAAGAGCTCTCTGACTCTAACCAAACATCTGGAAGATTCACCTCTGAAAAGACTCATCTACAGAGAATATTAGGGATGCCTCGGCCAGAAGGGTGCTACAAGATCATCAGCACTCTCTTCTCAGGAATATTCAGAAGCACCATGGGGCAGAGGGTAATCAGGGGAAAAGTGTATGGGAGACCCTGCAGCCAAGGGGTTAAGGCTTCTACTGACCATGCCACTGGGCAATTGTGTTCCAGGCAACACATTTGTCAACACCAGGACAGTGCGCCCGCTATGGGCAACATAATGCAAAATGACAAACTTTATGCAATGTAATAATTCATGCATTGTGTGCTGATATTGCATTTTAACTTTTTGCATTGCAGGTATTTATCTTGAAATGTCTTTAATACTGTTTACAATGTATTGTTCATTTTCAAGCCTTTCCTGCAGCCTGGCTGGGTGTGGCAGGTTGGCTGTGCTTGGGTCTCTTTAAGGACCCCAGCCCAACTCCACGTGCTCACTATTCAGCAGTCCCGGTGCAGAGCAGCAGCATTTTCCAGAGCTCCTGTTCCAGAGGCCTACTTGGACATTTCCTGGCCCTATCCTCATTATCTTGCTGATCTTCAAGCAGGGCGGTAAGTCGGAGTTTGGGATAAACCTCAACTCCATTTTCAAGAAACATTTGAGTTTTTGGCTTTGTGATTTCCCGCATGTGCAATTTACTCTTGGCACTTAACCCTTGCAGTTCGGATCGGCAGAGTGCGCGATCATTTCAAGGCATTTGAATCTTGATGGTTGAATCGGCAACAGTGTGCGCAATTCATTCTTGGCAATTAACCATTGCAGTTCGGATCGGCAGAGTGCGTGATCATTTCAAGGCATTTGAATCTTGATGGTTGAATCGGCAACAGTGAGCGCAATTCATTCTTGGCAATTAACCCTTGCAGTTCGGATCGGCAGAGTGTGCGATCATTTCAAGGTATTTCAATCTTGATGGTTGAATTGGCAACAGTGTGCGCAATTCATTCTTGGCAATTAACTCTTGCAGTTCAGATCGGAAGAGTGCGCGATCATTTCAAGGCATTTGAATCTTGGTGGTTGAATCAGCAACAGTGTGCGCGATTCATTCTTGGCAATTAACCCTTGCAGTTCGGATCGGCAGAATGCGCGATCATTTCAAGGCATTTGAATCTTGATGGTTGAATCAGTAACAGTATGCGCAATTCATTCTTGGCAATGAATCCTTGCAGTTCAGATCGGCAGAGTGCGTGATCATTTCAAGCCATTTGAATCTTGATGGTTGAATCGGCAACAGTGTGCATGATTCATTCTTGGCAATAAACCCTTGCAGTTCAGATCGGCAGAGTGTGCGATAATTTCAAGGCATTTGAATCTTGATGGTTGAATTGGCAACAGTGTGCATGATTCATTCTTGCCAATTAACCCTTGCAGTTCAGATCGGTAGAGCGCGCGATCATTCCAGGTACTTGAGTCTTGATGCGCAGCCTGGCAATAAGGCGCGCAATAATTTCTGGGCAATTGAATCCTGAAACTTAGATCAAACAGAGTGTGATCTTTCTAGACAAAACAAGTTTAGTCAGTTTGCCTATTCTACAGTATAATTCATGAATCCTATAGCAGTTAATCCTTTGGGAACAAATGTACTCATTGACTTGTTGTGATGTAATTGCTATTCTAAGGATTAACTTGAGAAAGTTCAATGTTCAGAGTGTATGATTATAAAAAGTTCATATTATTGAAAAGTTCTTGATCTCTCATGTTATTAGAGCATAAAGAGTTAAAACAAAGTTCATGAAGATTAATGTGAATGACCTTGCTATTGTGTACTTAACTGCTGCCTCCACAGGTCTCCTTCCCCACTGTTCCCAACCTAAACCCCATCCCCTGCTTGGCCATTCTTTAACTCTGTGCTATAACGGCTAGTAGAGTTTGGAGCTGCCAAGTGGTGGACATTTTGGGAACAGGCGCCAACCCTGAGGATCCGGTCTCGCTAACAACATTGGTATCACTGCATTGTGTGCAGAGGAAAACATGTCTATCCATGGAGTCCAAAATAGATGCCAAATTTGCTTGAACTGAGGGTCAGCAAGTGACCCTATTGAGGGAAAATTGTGGCTCCAGCTGTCTGTCTGAAAAGGTATGTACATTGCTCTCAGCAATACCAGATGTGCTTCTGCCCATGAGCATATGTGCATGCTGAAAAAGTCAGATGTGTGTTCCTTGCTTCACCTTGGAGATTCAAGTGGCATCTGGCTTCTTTTAAAATTGAACTTTCTGATAAGACTCTAGCTTCAACGGCTTCAACCACAGAATTCTTTGACCTGCTAGCGATGGCCCTCAGACCTGCCAACTCACGCTGTGCCACCGTGTGGGACACGATATTGGCTCCCCTTACACGGTTTCCTGGTGGGGGGCCAATATCACAAGGTGGCAGGGAAAAAGAGCTGAAAACCACTGTCAACAGCTTTAACTGCAGATGTCCACTGAAGGGTGTGAAAACGCTTCAGGACATCAGCAGCAGCCTCAGCAAGCTATTGGTTTATTTTTTGGGGAGGTGGTTTGGTGCTGGGTTGGGGGCAAAAGTGCTTCTTAGGTTCTTCTTGGTACTAACCACACCCCCTCCAAGGTCACAACCCCCTACTGACACAGTGAGGGTTTTGATGAAGTTGGCAGGTCTGGGTCCTGCTGATGAAGCAGAGTCCTATAAATTACCGAAAGTCACATCTGACAAAAATTGTGACAATAAATCTATATGAGCCAGCATTGGAGAGGGGTCACCACTTTCTTGAATACAGTCATACACCTTCTGGAGGTCCTTCAACAGAGCTTGGGTGACATATGCAGAATATGCATTGGTCCTAATGCCGAAGGAGCTATGTATGACCTTTTTAAAGCAGGTCCTTTTGTGTCCACTGCATATGGCAATGTGGACTTTTCTGATGAGAGAGATGAAGAGGACATCCGTTTTGGGACCTGTGGGAATGTGCTGTCAAAATGTTCTGTACAATATCTCTTATTCAAGAAATGAGCAATGTTCCCTTTATCCACATCTTTACATTCTTCAATTATGATCTCCTTAATGTCATAATGTTTTGCTATATCACTGGCTATGGCACCATTATACTGTGCACTATAACCCTCTTAATCCTTTTTAAATTCCACCACATCCGATATATGGCCTAGCATCACATGCAGAGTCTTGCCTTGGGCATATTTCCCTCTTGGGGAATTGCCTTGATTCTCATCGGACTCCAATCTCTGCCTCTTTGCCTAGGGATCATTGATTGCTGCATCCACAGCTTATTTGATAAGCTGTTGAAGGTCTGAAATAGATATTAGGAGGACATGGTCCTCCTCCAGGTGCTCAGTATTATATAGCTTTTGTAAGCTTTTGTCCCTGGAACCTGTGGAATCCATAATTCATTCAAGAAGAGCCCCCTTCCAATCTTATCCGGAAAACTTTAGTTTGCCTGCTGCTCTGGGTTGCCTTGTGATAGTCTAGTATGTATTCATGCCCGCTAGGTTTTTTATTTCACTGGCCATGTGTGAGTAGCACTCTATTTTCCACCACATTGAAAGCTCAATAGCCTTCAATGACCATGCTACCTCATGAGCAGATTTCCCTGGCACTAAAATCTGCCTCTGTCACTGATACCGATCTTCCCACATAGTTGGAATATAAAAACCTAGCACTTTTGTAATTTTAACATTCAGTTCAACCACTCTAGTAATGTAAGGACTTATGTTCAGCAGATCAATATTTCTAACAAGGTCATCAAAAGACATACTAATTTCTATACATTATTAAATTTCTGATAAACATTAAAGGAACTATTCTTTATCCTTAAAGCATGAAATGATGGGACATTCCTGCAGGCAAGCACCATGCTCCCCTTCACCTAATCTGATTAATAGTTATCTGATCCTACCAGAGGAGAGAAACATTACGGTCCTAAACACCTACAGACCAACACCTTACTGTACAAGATAACAACACATGACCTACAATGCTTTAGACCAGTGTTATGCACGAGTGAAGTGAGATTATGCATGCATGGTTGGATAAATTCTGGTAAATATGGAAAACGTTAGCGCATGTGCAGCAATGTATTCAAAGCATTATGAGAATTTTCTTGTACCAACTGGCGACAGACTGTGCAGAATGAAAACAAGACTTATGACTTACCCACAGGACAGGAGCTGAAAGTCAACATTTTACAGTCCATGTGTGGACAAGAACACATGGCAACTGAATCTTGAAGACTCTTTTGCTGTCTGGATTGGCTGCATAGAGTGACTAAGTCGGTGAACTGGAATGCTGTATACTCCACAATATCGCCATACGAGGAGGTGTTGCGTATGATTACGACGTTGTGGAGAATGCAGCTCAACCAGATATTATGTTGCACACTGATGAGAACCATGCAGTCTTATATACATGTACACAGAAGATAAAAGCTGTTCAATGTAATATACTACAGTCAAACCTAACCTTCTAGGGCTTTACATGCAATAAATATAGAGAACAATATGTAACAGAAATAAATACACTGATACCATGGCCTCAAATTAAACAGTGGAATAATCATAGCAAAACCCATGCACACAAATTCAAGACCTTCCCCTATTTTTGGTTATTAATCAAGCTAACTACCCACATATCAGTCCACACGGAACCCCAAATGCCCTACATACCACACAAACCCATCAACCAGATCCTATCTTGATCAAGAACCCCACATGTTCCATTCACGCCTCTCACCCTATCCCATTCCCAAGAATCCCTCATGAAACACCATCCTCCTCTTACCCATTCCCCTGGTACACCTAGTACGCAGATCATATTACCCCCATTTGAACTCTTCAATTGGTCATTTTTGTAATCTCCACACCAACAACTTTGTACATCACACACAGACCCAGTCCCAAACTCCACCACAAACATCTCATAAACCCAACACCCTAACAGTAGTGTTACATCAACAACATCATTGCCCTGAACAAATGAGCAAGGCATATGTGTCCACCATGTCAAACAGACTATCAGGTACTGTTCTGGTCCACCTTATTCCATATGGCTTGTCACCCTTAAAGTGAACGCCAACTCATGTAGTTGTTCTGTGAGCTCATGTTTTCTGTAGGAAATTGGGTTACTGTTGATTGAGGTGAAACCCTACTCAAGCAACAACCACAATTCCTATCAGAGTGAAACACAAACATACCCCACAGTAACCTGTGTTTAACCCTCTAGTTTGGAACAAAAGCAATCAGGCTTAACACAGAGACAATGTGTTGAGTATCTATGCAGCACTTCAAAAGTAATACGTTATAACACCAGTAAAATCTCACACCAATTTAGAGAAATAGAATTAATTGTAATACATTTTTTGACATGAAAACAACAAAATTTCAACTAGGAGAACAGGAGATATGCAGTTTTAAAACTTTCAGTACAAACTGCACTTAGAACGACAAAGCTCCAACTGTGGTTATCTGGTACAACTGGATTGAGACAAAATCACAAGTTCAGGCCAACTGCGATGGAGCATGGACTGGATCAGGGACTTAGGTAGGCCCGCTGAACGATGTATCTTAAATAACGGTTGCAGAGTGTTGGGAGGTCCCATGCCGAGAATACATCGCACAGCTGCAGTACTGAGGAGTTGCAATGCAAGGTCCTGCAAAAATGCATAGCGCAACTGCAGTTCCGAGGAGCTGCGGGGCTGAAAAGCAAGGTCCTATGCAGGGAATGAATCACCATTAGCAGCAGCTCCACAGAATTGCAGGGCTGCAATGCCAGCTCCTGCGCTCAGGATGTGTTGCATGGCGGAGGATTCCAGAAGCTGCAAGGCTGCGGTGCGAGTTCCTGAGCTGTGGATGTGCTGTGGAGCCGTGGTTCCAAGAAGCTGCAGGGGTCCTGGGTCAGAAATGCGTCACGCAACAGCAGTTCTGATGTAAGGCTGTGAGGTGGTGTGTCACGCTGAGTTGGCTCTGCTATGACCACAGTCAGATTGGTAGACCACCTTCAGGCCCACATCCAATGGCCCAGGACTGGGGTGGCACAATTTGGGGTAAGATTTATAGCAGACACAGTCTTAATGCAGGATTCAAAATGGTTGCGGCCTTTTCTGTCCCTGAGGCTCTGATCAGCTAGCTAGCCCTTGTCATTCTGGTGGTCCAGGGTTCAAGATACAGCTCCAGTCCTCACTTCAGTAGAAGGACAGCTGATCAGCAGGACAGCAGAGTAGCAGGGCATCAGATTACCAGCCCTTCTTGCAACAGAGCAGCACAGCACTCCTCCTTCTTTGACTTCCACAGGTCCAGATGTATACTGAAGAGTTGGGTCAGGGGGTTCAATGTTTATACTTGGTGCCAGCTTTAAAGTGGGAGAAGCTTCTTGAGTCCTCCCCCTATAGAGGTGTCTGGAATTTCCTATCTCCCTGAATTGTGATTTATAATCCCACTTTACCATTGAAGAGGGTTTTACATTACAACTCCTTAAACATCAAACTAGAAATGTATATTTGCTTCCAATTCAAATTTACCACTTATTAAATGTAATATGGTAACCCTGTGTTATCCTGTGGAAGAGGTGGCATATATGTGTTATAGAAAAGGTTTAGGACATGCAAAATGTTTATTTTGCCTTGTTGAAATGGCAGTTTAAAACTGCACACACAGGCTGAGATGGCAGGCCTGAGACATGTTGAAAAGGTTACTTAAGTGGATGGCAGAATGAGTGCTGCAGGTCCACTAGTATGATTTAATTTACAGACCCTAGGTACATGTAGCACCACTTTACTATGGACTATCAATTAAATTAAATGTGTCAATGGTGGAAGCCAATTTTATGATAACTAAAGGAGACCACAGGTACTTTAGCTGATTAGCAGTAGTAAAGTGTGCAGAGTCTTAGAGCCAACAAACATTGGTTCAGAAAACAGGAGGTTGAAGGCAAAAATTTTGAGGATGACCCTGCTGAAAGGGCAAGTCCAACATTATCCTTATTAGTGCTTCTAATCTGAGCTGCAGGTGGGATCTGTCCATGTTGGACTGTTTCTCTTCAAGGTAAGTCAGCTTAGTGAGGGCATTGTGTTACCATATGCTGGTGGAATATGGTAAACAAGGGTGTGCCTCTCTGTGCTAGATGCATTATGAAAGTGATAGTTGCAAGAAATAATGCATCCACTATGTGTGTTGTTCTTCAAAGCAGGTCATGGATTGACAAACAAGGATCTCTCCCTGCAAGAATATTATGGACTAGTTTTGTTTTCTGGGATTAGTGCTATCATGATTACATGATGTGGATAACATGCATAGGTTGAGGACAGAACTCTCAAGAAGTCCAAGCCCTGGTTTTGTTTTTACCTCACCCCACTTGAGCTAATGCTTTGCTTAACTTAAGTGTGAAGCTATGTGTAACAGATTGCTAAATAAAAGATGTTTATTTGATCTTCATAGAAACTGCAGGAAAGGAATATCTTCTCATTATTGCAAGCCTTTGGGTACTGCATGAGCATCCAAGGTTACAATTAGAAGTCGCAGGTGGAGCTTAGGGCTTAAATACTTTATAAAAACGACAGAGTTAGAAATCATAAGCTAATTCAAGAAACCGAGGAGATAGTTCAGGATGCATGTCCATTCAAACCATGTCCTTCTTCTGTACCAAATTTGCAATAGATTTTTTTTGTGTGGAGAAGTCTAAAAATGATTAGAGGTATGGCAAAGGTATACATGGCTAACCACAACATAAGTTATATCAGCATAACAAAACATTATATTGTCATATTACAACAGTGGGAACAGCATAAAGCATGATTCATTGTGACGAACCACCTTCATCCCTTAGCTTCGACAATTAAGGAATACAGAGGTGAGAGCACCCACAAGGTGCCTTGTCCACCCCACCATCCATCAGTTAGTCAGATTGACAGACAAGTGTCTATCATCCCCTGCAAATCACTTTTTAGACAAAGCAGGAGTACAAGACATGAGGGCCTTCAGGGTGCTCTGACTCCTGCTTTAATAACGTATAGGTATTTGCTCAAGTGTGCATAGGACGTATGTCCTTTGCCCCATTCACCACTTAAACAATGTACGGAGGTGTGAGGGCCACCAGGGCACTCAACTGAACTACTCTAGACACCATATGGATTGTGAGCCTGTAGGATCATCTGTCTTTCCGACTGTCCAGCATTTTTACTAGACAAAGAAAAGATCTTGGGAATAGGTGCCCATGGAGAAGAGTCCAGTTCCACAGAGGAAATCATTACTCATAGACTTTAGAAATCTCTGACCTGTGAACCATTAGTCTAAGTTTTTCTTGAGAAGAGGAGCATGTTGAAGCATTTTTCATGCAAAAGAAGGGACTGTGGTTCAGACTTCTCTATACAACGCTCTCAACACCCAAGTGACTGAATATTTAGCAGCTGTGGCACGAACTGGATTTGTGTTAAATACATAACTCAATAAATGGGAGTTCAGTCATTTTTCGAACTGATAACCCTTTCAACCGTTTACTCAGCATGTTTGTGATCCTTTAATTCAACAGAACAGTTATTGAAACACATTGGCTTGGTGGTTCTGAAGCCTAAAAGAGCGTATTTGTACAACTGATCAGACAATTCTGATACTTCTAGATTTTCTCAGAAGAATTTGGAATGTGCTAGAAATCAAATGTGTCAACAGGCTAATAGGCAAATGCATAGTAATTTTAGCAGCCAGTTCACGTAGGTTACAAGATATAGATTTATTGAAGGAGATTACAGGTTATATAAAAATGCCCCACCACGAGGTAGCCCCCTCACTGCTCAACTGACACTCTCTCCAGCTGACACTCTTATAGCTCAAGCACTCATCAACATTCCATTACATCATACACACATTGGCTGAGCAGCAGGGAACTGAGAAACCATGAAGAAGATGCATTATAACAACATCAGGAACTAAGTCATCATGGAGAGGATGCTTTATAACAACATCAGGTCACAACACATCTCTTCCCCGTAGAAAAAAATGAAAATACAACAGGATATAAGATGGAAAATAAAACAATCAATAAATCCTATAAAATTATTCAACCCTATAAATTAGTTAGACAGTCCCAATAACAACACATTCACATACACAAATATGTTACTAGGAGAGTTTATGATAGCCACACATAACATCACATTGAAAGATGGTTCCTCAGCCCACGAAAGAGGAGACAAAGATGGATCACAATACAACATGTATGATTCCTCAACCACTGAAGGTGGAAACAAAGATGGACAAAGCAACATGGAAACCTGCTTATGCTTCACCACTGAGGAAGGACGTAGCAAGCCCAGATTGCAACATAACACAACCCTAATGATCCTAAACCACTGAGGAAGGACTCTTACAAATTTAGGGTGCAACACAACATGACCCTCTCAACCATTGCATTCCTTAACCAGCGAGGATGACCTCTACAAACTAAGGGAGCAACACAACATGACCCTCTCAACCATTGCATTCCTTAACCAGCGAGGATGGACTCTACAAACTTAGGGAGCAACACAACATGACCCTCTCAACAATAACATTCCTTAACCATTGAGGAAGGGCTCTACAAACTTAGGGGCAGATTTAAGAGCCCCAGCGCCACTGGAGCATCACTTTTTGTGACGCTTACCACTGCTCCATATTTACAAAGAAGTGTAACAGCACTTCTGTGGTGTTATGCCTCCTTGTAAATATGGGCCCCTCTCATACAGTTTTCTGCATCAGAGGGGCATGCAGTGGGTGTTGCACTGGGTGTTCCACCTCAACACCCATGGCTTTTGATGCTGCTCCAGATTTATGAGAAATCATAAATCTCTGACAGCAACAAAAACTAACGCCCCCCACGGGTGGCGTTAGCATGGCAAAACAAGGAGGAATGCTTTTATTCCTCCTCGTTGTTTGCCTCTTTCTAGCCTTGTTACCACCACTTTTGGCCTGTTTAAGAGTATATGTCAGGGTGTTTTTACTATCTCACTGGAATCCTGCTACCCAGGACCCAGTGCTCATAGTGGAAACCCTATGTTGTCAGTGTCTTTGATATGTGCCACTGGGATCCTGCTAGCCAGGACCCCAGTGCTCATAGGTTTGTGGCCTGTATGTGTTCCCTGTGTGGTGCCTAACTATATCACTGAGGCTCTGCTAACCAGAACCTCAGTGTTTATGCTCTCTCTGCTTTCTAGAATTGTCACTGCAGGCTAGTGACCAATTTTACCAATTCTCATTGGCACACTGGTACACCCATATAATTCCCTTGTATATGGTACATAGGTACCCAGGGTATTGGGGTTCCAGGAGATCCCTGTGGGCTGCAGCATTTCTTTTGCCACCCATAGGGAGCTCAGACAATTCTTACACAGGACTGCCACTGCAGCCTGAGTGAAATAACGTCCACGTTATTTCACAGCCATTTTTCACTGCACATAAGTAACTTATAAGTAACCTATATGTCTAACCCTCACTTGGTGAAGGTTAGGTGCCAAGTTACTTGGTGTGTGGGCACCCTGGCACTAGCCAAGGTGCCCCCACATTGTTCAGGGCAAATTCCCCAGACTTTGTGAGTGTGGGGACACCATTACACTTGTGCACTGCACATAGGTCACTACCTATATGTAGCGTCACAATGGTAACTCCGAACATGGACATGTGACATGTCTAGGATCATGGAATTGTCCCCCCAGTACCATTCTGGTACTGGGGGGACAATTCCATGCATCCCCAGGTCTCTAGCACAGAACCCGGGTATTGCCAAACTGCCTTTCCGGGGTCTCCACTGCAGCTGCTGCTGCTGCCAACCCCCTCAGACAGGTTTCTGCCCACCTGGGGCCTGGGGAGCCCAGTCCCAGGAAGGCAGAACAAAGGATTTCCTCTGAGAGAGGGTGTTACACCCTCTCCCTTTGGAAATAGGTGTGAAGGGCTGGGGAGCAGTAGCCTCCCCCAGCCTGTGGAAATGCTTTGATGGGCACAGATGGTGCCCATCTCTGCATAAGCCAGTCTACACCAGTTCAGTGATCCCCCAGCCCTGCTCTGGCATGAAACTGGACAACGGAAAGGGGAGTGACCACTCCCCTGACCTCCACCTCCCAGGGGAGGTGCCCAGAGCTCCTCCAGTGTGTCCCAGACCTCTGCTATCTTGGAATCAGAGGTGTTGGGGCACAATGGACAGCTCTGAGTGGCCAGTGCCAGCATGTGACGCCAGAGACCCCTCCTGATAGGTGCTTACCTCTCTTGGTAGACAAACCTCCTTTCTTGGTAGCCAAACCTCCTTTTCTTGCTATTTAGGGTCTCTCCTCTGGGCTATTCCTCAGATAATGAATGCAAGAGCTCACCAGAGTTCTTCTGCACTTCCCTCTTCGACTTCTGCCAAGGATCGACCGCTGACTTCTCCAGGACGCCTGCAAAACCGCAACAAAGTAGCAAGACGACTACCAGCAACATTGTAGCGCCTCATCCTGCCGGATTTCTCGACTGTTTCCTGGTGGTGCATGCTCTGAGGGCTGTCTACCTTCACCCTGCACTGGAAGCCAAAAAGAAATCTCCCGTGGGCATTTTGATTCTTCTACGTGTGCTGCAGAATACAGCACTGTAGGAGGCTGGCCTGGCTTATAGTGGGTACCTTGTGGTACTTACGCCAGGTCCAGTTATCCCTTATTAGTAGATTAGTAGTGTTCTAGCAGCTTAGGCCAATAGAGGTAGCTATAGCAGAGCAGCTTCGGCTGAACTAGGAGACATGCAAAGCTCCTACTATACCACTTATATCATCTGGCACAATATCACAAGAAAACACAATACTCAGAGTTACTAAAAATAAAGGTACTTTATTTTAGTGACAATATGCCAAAGGTATCTCAGAGAATCCCCTCACTTAGGAGGTAAGTAATATACACAAGTTATATGTACACAAACCCAAAACAGGTAAGTAACAGTAAGAAAAGTAGTGCAAACAATGTAGAATCACACTAGGATGCAATAGGTAAATATAGGTCTAGGGAAAACACAAACCATATACTCCAAAAGTGGAATGCGAATCACAAATGGACCCCAGACCTATGGGAGATTGTAGAGGGTCGCTGGGACTGTAAGGAAACAGTAAGGGTGTCCAAAATACCCCACCCCAAGACCCTGAAAAGTAAGAGTAAAGTTACCCTACTACCCCAGAAAGACACAATAGTCGTGATAGGGGATTCTGCAAGAAACACAAGCACCAGCAAAACACTGAAGACGGATTCCTGGACCAAAAGTTGCAATAGTGTCCGGGGGGGGCAGGAGCCCAGGAAACCCCGGATGAAGGTGCAAAAGGGCTGCCTCCGGGTGGAAGAAGCCGAAGATTCTGCAACAACGGAAACTCTGCAACTTTGACAACTCTATAGTGCCATAACCCTTCACAAATCTCCTATAATACCCAGTCAAGCCAAGGAATGTCCTGACCTGTGTCTGGGTATTGGGAACATCCCAAGCCACAATGGTCTGGATCTTGGGTTGGAGAGGTTGCACCAGGCCTCCACCAACCAGGTGGCCGAGGTAGACAACTTTCCCCTTCCCTATCTGGCACTTACTGGCCTTGATAGTAAGGCCTGCCTTTTTGCAGAGCCTCAAGAATCTTCCCCAGGTGGATCGGGTGATCCTCCTAGGTGGAACTATAGACAGCCATGTCACCCAAATAAGCTGCACTAAAAGATTCTGGTCCAGCAAGGACTTGGTTTGCCAACCTCTGGAAGGTGGCAGGTGCATTTTTTAACAGGTGCATTTCATAACAGTGAACTAATAATGCCCACTAGGAGTGGAAAATGCTGACCTCTTTTTTGCTCCTAGGGTCAGGCCGATCTGCCAGTACCCAGATGTTAAATCAAAGGCACCTCAGATATTTGGCTGCCCCTAGCCTATCTATCAGCTCATCAGCTCCTGGGGTTGGTAAAGCATCTGTGTTTGTCGCAGAATTGAGGCCCCTGTGGTCCACACAAAACCTCATTTCCTTTTTCTCTCCTTTAGAGTGAGGTCTGGAGACTAACACAATTGGGCTAGCCCTCGTGCTATCTGAAGATTCAATGACACCTAAATCCAGTATCTTTTTAATGTCTGCCTGGATACTTTCTCTTACATGGTCTGACTGTCTATAAATCTTTTTCTTGACAGGCAAGCAGTCACCAGTGTCCACATCATGGGTACACAAGTGTGTATTTCCAGGAGTCAGAAAGAATAACTCAGCATACTGGTGGAGGACTTGCCTGCAATCAGTTGCTGCTGTTCTGTGAGGGTATCTGATAAGACCACACCATCCACAAAGCCATCGTGTGGGTTGCTGGAGAGGAGATCAGGGAGAGGCTCACTCTTATCCTTCTGCCCCTCATCTGTAAACATGAGCATGGTAACATCAGCTATATCATAGTAGGGTTTTAGGTGGTTGACATATAATTATGTTTGGGTTTTTGCAACTGCCTAGGTCAACTAAAAAAGTGGCCTCCCCTTTTCTTTCTAGTATGGAGTAGGGCCCAGACCATTTGTCCTAGATGGCCCTTGGAGCAACAGGTTCCAAAACCCAAGCTTTCTGCTGTGTTTGGAATTCAACCACATCAGCTTTCTGGTCATACCATAGCTTTTGCAAATCCTGGCTAGCCTGCAGATTTTTGCTGGCTTTCTCCATGTACTCAGCCATTCTGGTACATAGGCCATGCTCATAGTCCACAATGTCTTCCTTGGGCTTTTTGAGAGGCTTCTCCTAGCCTTAACTAACAAGACTTGGTGGTTCCCTAACAGGATGCCCAAACAAAAGTTCAAATGGAGGGAAACCTACTCCCTTTTGTGACACTTCCCTGTAGGCAAACAGCAGGCAATGAAGTAGGACATCCTATCTCCTTCTGAGTGTTTCAGAGAGTCTTCCAATCATGCCTTTAAGGGTCTTTCAACCAGCACATTGGTTTGAGGATGGCATGGAGTGGTGAACTTATAGGTCACCCCCACATTTCTTCCACATGCGTTTTAAGTATGCAGACCTGAAGTCTGAACCTGTGTCTGAGACCACCTTCTTAGGGAACCCTATCTGGGTGAAAATAGCCAGGAGGGCTTTTGCAACTGCAGGTGCAGTAATGGTTCTAAGTGGTATAGCCTCAGGGTATCTAGTGGCATGATATTCTACCACTAGTATGTATCTGTTCCCTGAAGCTGTTTGAGGGTCAACTGTGCCAACAACGCCGACCTCTACTCTTTCAAAGGGTTCTCCTGATCACTGGTAGTAGTGCCAAGCTGCTTTGTTACTGGCTTGGCAGGTAGTGCAGGACTGGCAATCGTCCTTCCCTTTTTGGGACATTCCTGCCCAATAAAAGTGGTTTACTAACCTACTCCAAGTCTTATTTGGGCCCAGATGCCCAGCTATGGGAATGAAATGGGCTAGAGTGAGGAGAAATTCTCTAAATTTCTGGGGCACTACGACCCTCCTGGTTGCACCAGGCTTGAGGTCTCTGAGCTCTTGGTGGTAAGGCCCAAGCTCTGCAAGCTCAGTTACCTCCAAGAAGGTGGTATTCCCTTTCCTGAGAAGAGGGGTCCTGATTTGGGATCTGTTGTGAAGCTGGTTCCCCAGTCTTCCTGCCTTTTCTCTTGGGAGGCTGGTCCACTATTTCAGGGTACAGTTCTCGTTTTTCTTTTTGAATGTTAATTCTCATTACTCCATATACTCTATTTCTCATCCCAATACTTACTGTCATGAAGTTCCACCTCTAGCCAGGCCCACGTCCCCTAGCCAGAACCAATCAAAAAATCTCTAAGCAAAAACCCTCCCACCTTCTTAATCTCCAATCACCTTCCACCAACCTGGTGATAAAAGGGCAAGGAGCCCAGAAAACATCCTGGACATCCCTAAGATTAAAAATCAAGGGGGTCAAGTTGTGATCTGGAGAGGAACGGGGAGAGTGGGATGTAACTATTGGCATGAGAAATAGGGTATTTGGAGTAATGAGAATTACCGGTAAACAATGAAGTCATTACCCCCTCAACCCCATTTTTCGTCCCAATACTTACTGTCATGAGGATATACCAAAGCAAACCCAGAAAAACCTGAATCCCAGCAGAAGAATGCCACAAGACTTTGGCCACTGCAGAAACAAATGTATTGCACACCAGGAAGCATCAGACAGGGGATCAAGTTGTTTACTGAGAAACAGCAACGAATACTCGAGACCTGAAGGCCAAGCAATCATTCACATCCAACTTGTAATGGGGGATAAAGGTAGATAGGGAAGCCCAAGTGGCTGCCTGACAAATGTCCAAAATGGAGACAACTTAATCCTTCACCCAGGAAGCTGCCATGCCCGTCGTGGCCCGCCCCTGGACACCACCTGGCAGATAGACATGTTGTGAATCATATGCTTGGGAAATCAAAGAGGGAATCCAGTGACTCAAATTGGGCATAGAAGCTTTCTTAGATAAGATTCTCTTACACTGACAAAAATCCTTGGTGCGAGACAGATAGGTTGTCACAGCCCATACTGCATCCAATTTGTGGATGGCTTCCTCCTCAGGAGTAGCAGTCTCTGGAATAAAAGAGGTCAAAACTATCTCCTGGTGTTGGTGAAAGGAGGAAATAACTTTGGGTAGAAAGCCAGGCCCCAAACGCAGGATAAGCATGTCAGAAAAAAATCTGCAAATAAGGAGGCCTGATTGACAAAGACCCCAGCTCACCCAACCTCCATAAAGAAATGATGGCTACTAAGAAGAAAACCTTCAAAGAAAGAAACTTCAAATTCACACTGTCCAGGGGCTCAAAAGGAGGAGACTAAAGGGCCCGAAGGACTAAAGGTAAATTCCGTGCAGGAACCACTGAATGAACATGAGGTTTGATTAAAGAAAAATCCTTAAGAAGGCAGGAACCCAGAGGAAGCAGTTCAGGGACACCATAAAGGTGAGCAGATTGCCCTAATTGTAGCCCATTGCTCCCTCAAATAGAAACTGCCACACCCTTCTTGAAGCCCTTCAACAGAAACTGAAAGGCCCAGGATGTGGGACAAGGAGCAGGATCCAAAGACCTATTCTTGTACCACTGAGAAAACAAAGCCCAATGATGAGTATAACCCTTCGGAGTGGAACCCTTCTGAAAGTGCTGATTGAAGGCTGCCACAGATGAGAAAAGAACATGGAACATCAAACAACTCCTTTCAAGAGCCATTCCATCAGACACATCTGTCGGCAAGTGGCCGAGGGAGAACGGGTGTCTGAAGGGGACACAGGTGGAATGGAAGGATCCATTCCAGGGCAGCCCCCATCAGCCACAACAGAGGGAACCAACCCATCCAAGGCCAAAAGGTGGCAACCAGAATGAGACAGGCAGTTACCTTCTGAAATCTGGCCAAAAGTGTGGGAAGAAGAGAGATGGAGGAAAGGCATACAGAAGCATCGGAGACCAGGGTAGCAAGAGAGCATCCACCCCCAACACCTGGGCTATAGAGACCAGGAGAAAAACCTGGGAAGGTGAGAATTCTTGGCAGAGGCAAACAAGTCTACTTGAGGAGTGCTGAAAAGTGGGACAGATGGGAAAAAATGCAGGGACCAGACAGAAGTCAAGGAAAGAATGAAAAACTCTGCTCCGTCTGTCTACCAGCACATTGTCCTTCCTGAGAATATGCATCACAGACAGGGACAGGAAGTGAGATTCTGCTCAACTCCCTATCTGAAACGCGAGAGAGGCCAGAGACAGAGACCCTGTTTCTGACTGTCTGTTGATATAAGACTTAGCACAGTGTTGTCCTATCAAGGGGAGAAACGAGCTCCAATGAACTGCAGATCCTGTGTCGGGGTAAAATGCAACTTCTTTCAACTTGTAAACAGACCGAAGTCCTCTGCGGTCTCCCACACCAGCTTGATCTGAGATTGGAGCACGGACAGTACAGAATGATGGAGGAGCCAGTTGTCCAGATAGGGATGAACCATCACCCCTAGACCATGAAGATAAGCCACCAAGGGGGCCATCACCTTGGTGAACACTACTGTATGGGAGAAGTGGTAAGGCCAAAGGAAGGGACTCTGAACTGCCAACAACACCGTCTACACAAATGCAAAGAAACCACTGATTGGACCGAGCAATGGGAATGCGTAGATATGCATCTCTCAAGTCCAAGGAGGCTAGGTATTCACCTGGGTGAATAAGAGGGATGATGCGGTGCAGAGTGTCAGTTTTGAAAGAGGCATTTTCAGGAAGGGAGTCAGATGCTTGAGATTGAAAATTAGTCTGACCTTCACAGCAAGCTTTGGGAGTAGGAAAACTGGACAGTAAAAACTTTCCCTTGTTGCCCTACTGGAACTGGCACCACAGCATGTTTCCTGATGTGACCCGCAATCTCCTGAGAAAGAACTGGGTGGTCGGACTTGCCTGAGAGAGACTCCATTCAGCCTGTATGGGGAAAATAGTTTTAGAAGTCGAGGGAGTATTCGTATGAGATGATCTGCAACACACAAGTGTCTGACACATGTTCCCCCCAAGCCAGAAGAAAAAAAAGCAAGAGGACCTCCCACTGGGAGGGCAGAATAGTCAGGAGTGCTTCCCTGTCTTGGGCACAGGTGAAGGCTGAGGTTTAGAGAAAGGACGAGTAGGGAAGGAGGAAGACCTCTTAGTCTTGGACTGAAACCAACCCAAGAAACCCCGTTAATGTGTCTCAGGAGGAACCTTCAAAGAAGGTTCAGCACGGTGATGAGAGCGAAAAAGCTGGCCATGATTTTGATCCTTGTTGAGCATTGGCTCCATATCTTCCCCAAAAAGACGGCTGCCAGTGAGGAGCATATGTAACAACCTTGATTTCTGAGCCAAGACCACCTTCCAATCTCGCAGCTATACATGGCGGTGAGCAGAAACTGAAGAAGCCATGGCGGAGGCAGAAGCCTTCAAGACATCATATGAAACATCTTTCAAAAATATACCTAGAGTCTCCATATTAACAAACAGAGATGAACACTCAGCCCCGTTCTGGATTGGCATAATCAAAGACTGGAAGTCCTTAACTAAAGATTAAGAGACATATACTGCATAAATGGTACCCAAAGGGCAAGGTTCAAACCAGAAAATAATTTTTTCAAGGAAGCCTGCACCCGACAATCAACAAATTGTGAAATTGGAACCTCCTCAGACATTATGGATGGAGGAACGGCCGGATGAGAAAGCAGGGCATCAACCTGAATTCAAGATCACCATTAGCTAGAAGATAGAGACGAGTAAAAAATGTAGGCAGAGCCACCTTCTCAGGATCCTTCCATTCACAAAGAAGAAGATCCAACACTTTTTTGTTGACAGCCAAGTAAGCAGGTGGGCGAGAATGAAACTGCTAAAACAGACCTGAGCTGGGACCTGGAACATCATCCTCTATAACGATACACAGATTGTCACCCAGATATCTGAACAAGGCCAAAAGACTTCTGAGGGAATTTGGATCTGGGCAGGGCCTCAGCCACTGGAGAGTCAACGTCCTCATCAGACTCAGGAGAAGGCCGGGAAGAAGAGGAGGGAGAGGACACCACCAAAGAAGAAACTAAGGAGGTAAGAGAAGAAGGAGAATAACATGATCTCCTAGAGTCCTTGGATCTCAAAAAAGCCTCAGAGAGGGAGGACAAGAGAAGCTGGAATTGATCTTCAGAAATTGCCTTTCATGAGATGACCAGGGAGAACATCTTCAGACTTATGCCGTTTTTGCACCTCCTGAACAACACTGGAGCAATGATGACTCTTAGTCATCCTATTCCTCTGTTCCATGGTAAACTGATCATGTAGAAGGAGGCAGGGACCACTAATAAGGACCCAAAGGACCCCAAGTAGGCTAACTAATTCCTGCAAACCAAGTGGAACACACATAGCAGACACCAGGAATGAATTGAAAAATTGTAACTTATTAACTGTGTCATGGTTCCAACTTTCCTACAATATAGTTTAATGTCGTTTAACAGGAACATACACTAAAACCCCAACCTGAAGTGAGCGAGGGAAGAAAAAACAGGGAAGACCCGTTATACACTAATGGGAACAAGCAGGGAGCGAGCAGCAGAAATGGCCCAACACCAGCAAAGATGCAGGATACATGTCCTGACCACTTTATCCCTCTCTAGAAAACGTGAATATGTCTGAAAGGAAACAAGGGGAAGACACAAAGACAGTCTCCCTAATGACAGGCAGCCCTGGAAACCACTGACCTCTCACCACAAGGGGGAGCCAGAACAGTGACTCAGCCAGAAGAGTGAGCGCGTCCTGGAAGTGTTGAACATTGGAACCCCAGTTTCAAAAGGAAAGGAGCACAAGGACTGCAGGCACTGTAAAGCCTACAACCTGCATCCCATGACAGCAGTGTATGGGCTGAAAGCCGAGTACCTGGCCTGTCTGCAGTTGCTACAAGAGTCAAGGGTCATGGAAAAGAGACTAAACTACAACAAGAGGGGCAGGGAGATTAAATGGTCCAGTGTACAGCCTCCCAAGTTATGATACTTACATACAAGAGTACACTGCTCCAGAACAAAGAAACAAGTCCACAAGGCACTCCTAAAGTAGAAGCAAATGCTCTCACTCATCCAATTGGATGTCATGCTTCATCATAGGGCTTGCTCCTCGTCAGACTGGCTCTGCATTATCCATTGAGGGGGCACTTTGCTTGAGATCTTTTATCAAACGTATGTGCTGTGCTATAAGATATGGGGCAGAAATTCCACCTACGTACCTGCAGACAATGGGAGAGCACAAAAAAAGAATAAAATTGGCTCAAAACCCTAACACACAAACAATAATTTATTGTAGAGGAAGGGGTCTTGGTCAAGATTAAAACTTGTATGGGAATGAAAAAGATATAGGTGGTTATTACAACACTGGCGGTAAAAGCCACTTACCGCTGTGCAGCCGCGGCCGTGGAATTTCGCCACAGCGATTATGACCCACAGCTCGGAATCCGCCAAAATCTAGACAGTCACACAAGTCCGCCACACCAAAGGTCAGTGATAAACGTCACGCCAACAGGAATATGCCCACACTATCACAACCCACGAATCCACGCGGCGGTCTTTCAACTGCGGTATTCCATTGGCAGTACACACCGCCGCGCTCAAAATACACATACATTTACAAAACACATCCTCATTGGACAATTCCAAATACACACACCTGATACACATACACACACCACTCCCACATACCCAATACAATATAAAACACACACCCACATTACCCACAAACTCCTATGACAACAATTGCGACAGAAGGCCAGAGAGAGACACCACCATCTACAAACGAGCATCCAAAGGCACTCAACACCATCACCCACATAACATCCACGCACCTCACACAACACACCACTAAATATCACCCCACACATCACAACACACACCACCTCACACATCACCCACACCACTCCATGGCACCGCAAAGACACCCCAGGTCCTCTGAGGAGGAGCTCAGGGTCATGGTGGAGGAAATCATACGGGTAGAGCCACAGCTATTTGGATCACAGGTGCAGCACACCTCTATAGCTAGGAAGATGGAGCTATGGTGAAGAATCGTGGACAGGGTCAACGCAGTGGGACAGCATCCAAGAACTAGGGATGACATCAGGAAGAGGTGGAACGACCTACGGGGGAAGGTGCGTTCCGTGGTCTCAAGGCACCACATCGCGGTACACAGGACTGGCGGTGGACCCCCATCTCCTCCCCCAGAACTAACAACATGGGAGGAGCAGGTCTTGGCTATTCTGCATCCTGAGGTCCTCGCAGGAGTAGCTGGAGGAATGGACTCTGGTAAGACAAATCTTTACTACTTCATCCCCCACCCTACCTGCATGCCATCACATAGCCCCACCCTCACCTCCATCACTCCTACTCCTCACACATGTCCCAATATCACAACCCACCCATCCCAAACCCAAGCCCTGCATGCAACACCAAAGCATGGACACCCATCACCAAAGCATGGCCACTGCATATACCCATACACCCCCCAAACCATCATCACACAAGGTCCCACACAAGAATGCAAGCACTGGGGTACACAGTCACCCACCCATTGCACACCATGGCACACACAGATGCAATAATCATGCCTTTAACCCCCTGCAGGACCCCTACCCAACGTCATCTGACAGGAGGGTCCAGATATGTCCACTCCACCCACAGAAGAGGCCCACAGTGATGACAGCAGCTCTGTCCAACTGGATCTAGATGACCAGCCAGGCCCATCTGGGACCTCAGGACAGTCGGTTCCCCTCACACTGGCACAAGCCACTACAGGGCTTCCCCCCTCTGGAAACACCAGGACAGCACCCACCCAGCGGGCCCATACCCCTGTCCCCAGGACACGTCAATCAGCAGTGTGTCCACCACTACAGGGAACTCAGGATAACCCACCACCCCAACAACAACAGGGTCCTGGGGGCAGTGGCAGTGGGCACACGGTTCCGGGGACAGAGGCACAGGAACACAGGGGAACTGGGAGGGCTGCTGTGCGACAGGGAGATGACAGGCCCAGGGAACCCACTCTCCACAAGGCCCTCTCCAACATCATGGGAGCCTACCACCATTCCCAGGAGACGATGGCAACGGTACTGGCCAAGTTTCAGGAGACCCAGCGGCTGCAGGAGGAACAGTATTTGGGCTTCAGGGAGGAACTCAAATCCATCAATTCCACCCTGGGCACCATTGTAGGGGTGCTGAAGGAACTCGCCAACACCAGGAGGGACACTGTGGCACAACAAGGGGCCCCTGACACTAGCCTGGACGATGAACTCCCCACCACCTCCGCCGGCGCTAGTGGACAGGAGGCACCGCCACAGGACCACCACACCAGCACCCCACCCCCTGCAGAGGGAGAACCACCCTGCAAACGGTCCCTGAGATCCTGGACAAAGATAGAGAACGATGCCAAGACCCCCACCAAGAAGTGAGACAACCCTGATTGTCATCCATTTGTCCCACCTTGTCACCCTGTCCATACTAAACTGCCCCAGCTCCACTTCCTATGCCCCTTTGGACAATGCACCTGTGAGACTAATAGACTGGACTCTGCCATGGACATTCCTCCACCATCACCCCTCACCATTTTACAACCCCCTCCAACATTGAGCACTTAAATAAACACCCTTACAGCACAAAACAATCTGGAGTCTGTGATTTCGAAATAGTGTATTAGCAATTACAGTGGCAAAATGCTCTTTCAAATGTAATGTCAACATACCTATGTCACACAGCTCTAGTCCATGAGGAAACAAAGCAGATGTCACACAGTGGGACCCACATCTGTGAAATCGTAAGGGAAAGTGACAACTCAGTAACCATACACTGGGTGAAAATGACAGACAGTAGAGAGGTAGTAGATTTAAATTAGAAGTATCAGGCAGGTTTGTCTTTTTACCTGTGTCTCACTGGAAGTATTGCAGGATCACAGTGTTCCTGTTGTCGATGTCCTCTTCTTCTGCTTCCTCGTCTTCACTGTCCACAGGCTCCACAGCTGCCACAACACCTTCATCTGGACCATCCTCCTGCAGAAAAGGCACCTGTCGTCGCAAAGCCAAGTTGTGAAGCATACAGCAGGCCACGATGATCTGGCATACCTTCTTTGGTGAGTAGACTAGGGAACCACCTGTCATATGGAGGCACCGGAACCTGGCCTTCAGGAGGCCGAAGGTGCGCTCTATAATCCTCCTAGCTCGCCCATGGGCATCATTGTAGCATTCCTCTGCCCTTGTCCTGAGATTCCTCACTGGGGTCAGTAGCCATGATAGGTTGGGGTAACCAGAGTCACCTGCAAATGGTGAGGGACAACTGTTAGACACACAATAACTCATATGGACTTCCACAGACCCAGACAACTATTCCCACTGATTTGGGTCCATGTGCTCACCTAATAGCCACACCGGGTGCCTCTGGAGTTGCCCCATCACATAAGGGATGCTGCTATTCCGCAGGATGTAAGCGTCATGCACTGAGCCAGGAAAGTTTGCATTAACATGTGAGATGTACTGGTCTGCCAAAAACACCATCTGCACATTCATGGAATGGTAACTCTTCTGGTTTCTGTACACCTTTTCACTCCTGCGGGGGGTACCAAGGCCACATGTGTCCCATCAATGGCACCTATGATGTTGGGGATATGTCCCTGGGCATAGAAATCACCTTTCACTGTAGGCAAATCCTCCACCTGAGGGAAAAGAACGTAGCTCCGCAAGTGTTGCAGCAGGGCAGACAACAATCTGGACAACACGTTGGAAAGCATAGGCTGGGACATCCCTGATGCTATGGCCACTGTTGTTTGAAAAGACCCTGCACTTGAGGGGGGATTCCTATGGGATGGCGGATAGCTGACATCAGGTCTGGCTCCAACTGGGCACACAGTTCCTGGATTGTGGCACGATCAAGCCTGTAGGTGATGATCACATGTCTTTCCTACGTTGTCGACAGGTCCATCAGCGGTCTGTACACCGGACGATGCCGCCATCTCCTTGTCGCGTGGGCTCTCATTATCCTAAATGAGACTACTGGATTTCTAGGTAGCAGGATCGTTCACGGTGTGGGGGACTGAGTCTGACCCACTTGGAAGGACCTCTGTCACCCTAAATCCGGTTTTGCTCCGGCTAACTAGCAGTGCCTCATTTCTCCCAGGGGAAAGAGATGATTGGGCAGCCGAGCGCATGACATTTTTGGAACTTCTCAGGGAAGTCGTGGTCACTCAGATCCAAACCAGCTCTCTCATTTACAATATGATCTCATATACAAATGACAAAGGCAGTTTAAGTTTTATATAATGTTTTAATAAAACGACTGCATTTTAGATATTAAGGCGTGAGCGGCAATAACCAGAACCATACAACACAGTAGGATTGAAATAGTCATCAGGAGAGTGGAATATAAGAATAACGCTATCATGGTGTTAACAATTTCTACTCTCTCTCAGCTAGTTCTATTTCGAGCACAGCATGTTAAGCATCTAACTTGCATTTCAGATTCCCTCGGAAGACATCAACCCTCATACCTGAGCAAAGGCCTGTGATCTGGTTCAGCATCTGCAACGAGGCAGTCAGCGTCTAGTTGTGGTTCCCTGGTCGGAATCTCCCTCTTCCTTGTATTGGGACAAGGAAGTGTTTTTATAACTAACATGTCAGCGTGATCACAAAATGTCCCTACGCAGGAATGCCAAAGACTAAACTCCTACCACGTCTATTGGCAATGTACCAGACTGTATCCTTGACTGAAGCACAGAGTGAACAGGAATGTGTTATTGAGAACTCCAGTGCTGAATTAGGCTAAACAGTGTGATTTAAAAAATAAAACAAGTCCGTAGAACTGGTTATTTGAAAAATAACAGTACGAAGCCAAATAAAAAGCATTTAGATCAAAGTGCACAGAGGCTCTAAGCTACGAGCAAAGGAATAAAATACATCCAGGGCAAAGTGCACAAAGGCCTAAAGCCTGAAGCTAATGCACAAAGGATAGGTAAAACTGACCACACTACACCCTCCCCTTGTCGGTAGCAAGTGGTTCCAATAATATAAAAGTATGCCGCAGATACAAAAAATACATCAAAATATATTTCGACAAGGTCAGAGGACATCAAAGCAGAAGACAAATCCATAAATTTGGAAAGCATGTGACGATAAATCCAAATTCAATATTATGTCAATTTAATAAAAAAAATAAAAACCACTTTTCAGACAGAAGCCATGGAAAGCAGGAGATCCTCCACTTCGACATTCGTCAATATCGGAAAATCCACGCCAAAAAGTATCATGGATCAGGTGTGTTCCAAAGCCCCAGAACCATCCAGGGCGCAGGGCCTATGAATGAGACAATACCATCTTCCTCCAGGAAGGGAATCTCATAAACTGCCTCACAAAGCAAACGCAACCGCAGTGCACAAGTCTGGGAATGAGCCCTAATCGGGAACATCAACAGATCAGTATCGACCACCGGGGGGCGCTACAGTGAGAGACAGAGAGCCAGTGCATGTTCAGACGAGCACCAAAGGCACCGAAACACGGGTTGCACACAATCCAAAACCGCCCGGAATGACAGAGACCAGTCACACTCCAATTGTTCCAGGAGTGTTGCTCCAAAATGCTGCATCATGTGTTCACGACACAGCTGCGCTGACGGGAGCGCTAATGTGGGATCTCATCGCAGAGGGACAGCCATTGCGGAAGAACAGCAGCAACAGCAAAACCCCAGCCAATATAGCCAAAGTAATCAGGAATCCCCCAAAAATGCTTCCGAAAATAGAGTGAATAGCCAAAGGTATTAAACCGAATATGGAAGAGAAAGTGTGAGCAAAACCAACACCAACGGCTTTGAAAAAATGTGCAATTCCAGCAGTGCTGGACGCATTAAATATACGTCCCACAAGCTCACCAAAGTGACTCGGAAAGTTAGTATTCAAAAGGGACTGTATTTCCACCGATGACCTTGCCACCTGAAGTGCGTAGGTCTCGCTAGCAGATGTAAGGGCCACATGCTTTTGAAACAATAGAGCCTTTAGTTGACTCAACTTGTCGAAATTCACCTTGGAAGTAGCAATATGAGGCCAGATGTCTGCTACCTCCTTAATTTGAGTGGGGGAAACAACACATTCCCGCAGCACGTAACGGCCTTGGTGACAAAGACTACGTAAACTATTCCGGGACGCATGCCACAACAGGGTTCACTGTTAAAAAGGAGGTAACTGCTGTTTGAAAGCACCTGGAAAGTGTTTTTAATTACTGGGACTGGAACTCCCTTTAGATAACAAGCTAAGTTAGCAATTGAGGCATTACACGCCCCATGCAAGGACAGCTGTTTACAAACCATGGAATGGCTGACAGAAGTTTCGCATTCGCTACCGCTAAGAAAAACCTCCCTCAAACCATTAATACATCTGTATAGAAAGGGAAGCTCCCACACCTTGTGTATGTAACTGTCTCCCAACCGTTCATATCTACCCACCGGAATGTGCTTTAAACAAGAAGTAAATTGCAGAGTGGAGATAGGCAAATTAATAACCCCATGAATCAACCACTCAGCTGACGGAATCTCAGCAACAGTAAAAGGCAGTTTCTCCAACTTTTCAATATTTAACATAACATATGTCGCTTCCTTCTTAGCCATCAGCTGTTGTTGACGAGTCAAATTAAAGGAAATAAATATCTCCCTGGCACGAATGTGCTGCCATGGAACGCGACCTGCCTTCAAGGTCTGTAGAGTCCAACCCAACTGCATGACGGACCGCGTCTGACTCTGCCCATGATATAAAGAAGACATATCCAATTTAATAATGTCTATAGCAGAGGAAATGATGTTGTCTATTGTGTAAACACGATCTGAAAGGGTATGTATCCCCTTATCCACAACAGACAAAGCCTGTATCAAATTTTCCTGATCAATCTGCCTTATTCGGGCCGCTGCCTCTTGTGAAAGTTTCCAAATTTCATTATATACTTCATATAGAAAACGTTTCTTCCGCAGCATTCTTGGTCCTGACAAAAAAAATTGTAAGTCAGCATCGATAGACAGTAACGTGAGATGTGTCTTAACTGCATCCAGCGTGGATGACTTCAACCATTGCTGACAAAGCTTCCCCACGCTGTATGTAGTAATGATATCAGCATGTTCTGGTGATATGTAGCGAGGGTCTGCCCTACTAGTCCTGAACCCCCCCGAAGAGGTGACAAAACGCTGATGACACCCATTAGTGTCTATGGGCCATAATAACCACCCGCCCGGATGTATCAATGAAGTGTTAAGCGTACCATTCTGGACCCAGTCAGTAAGCTCACTAAACGTGATTTTAATATATTGCTGCCAATTGTTCAATTTGGAAGGGAAAGGTATACCAGGCAAATTCAAATTTCCAATCGTTGCTAAGCCCAAACAACTAGACTGTTGCACAGTGTCATTGAGGAAAATCATTTGGACAGGAATAATACACGCCCTAAATAAAGTGTCCCTGCCCCGCATCTGCCAATTTTTCATTCCCCTGACACTTTTCAAATCAACAGTCTTGGACCAGTAGTCATACCCCTCAACTGAAAGTTTAGATACAAACAAATTTGAATACAGTAATTTAGTATCTGTCAATAACATTTGCTTATTAACATGCAGAGTAACTTTAAAATAGTAAGACTTAGCATTCATTTGATTATGCCCAGAAAAATATGCAAATTTATCATAATATATTTTAGAGCTCCCCTGTGGTGGAGTCGGGCAATGTTCCCATTGCATATATTCAAATATCGACTTAGGGCTACTAGCTTTATGAATAAAGTGGTGTCCATAGTAATTGTAGCAAAACATGTCACCATGATTATCTCTAAATAGGTAAGCATCTTCATCGTCATAGGCAGTATAATATTGCAATTCCGTCAACATAGAATCCACTGTCTTCACATCCCAATAATCAGATACAATTCCTGATATAACGATATCATTCATTGATAACTTGAGTACATACGGTATTTGAATCAACTCAGTAGGACCATATAGATCAAACATCACTCTATCCCACACAATCCCATCCGGAATCGGTACTGCAGAAATGTTCACAAAGGACAAGTCTCTTCGAACCATATGAGACGAAAAATGTGGTTTCAACACCGTCTCCACGTGCTCAATGTCAGATTGTTCAGGAAGAAAATGACCATGTATCACCCAAAAGAAAAGTAACAACAAATCCCAACCACAAAAAAAGTCATTACAGTCATAAAAAGCCACAGATAGTTCCAAGGAAAAACAAAGTACGTGTGTTTAAGCCAAAACAGCAGCTTACGTGGACCCCGGGCTGAAGATAAAGAGGACGAGGAGTCCGACACGACATCGTCAGTGTTGTTGAAGCAGCCAGAGGCAGTTCTCGCAAAAGGTGCAACTGCAAACAAAGAAGCAGATGGTGGCTCTCGCCTTGGCACGCTATAAACCACATTTTCAGTAATATCAGTAGAACGTACAGCAACTTGATCAAAAGATTCCAAATCATTCGACGTCTGTGGAACAATCGCAAGATCAGCTTCCACCCTCCCCAAGCCCGGAGAGGAAATAGCGTGGGTGCAAATCACCTGCAGCGGGACTTCTTCCACAGTAGTGAGAGGGATTACGGAACTACTGGGTGTCCCTCTTGGTCTGCTGTGCAGAATCGGCCACATGTTGCAACTTGACATTATCAATGGAAACAAAGCGATTTCCTTCGGCCCCATGCAGCGGTGGCAAAATAACAGTTCTAGTGCCGCTAGTCCCTAACACAGGGACAGGCACCCGATAAGAAGGACCAAATTCTTTCTTCACTGCGACCTTTTCACGCACAAGATCCCCAACCCTGGGAATCCAACCAGTAGGCGTTACTGGCTCATCCTTAATTCCTGTGGAGGCAGCACTTGCAGAAGAGTTATCTTCACAGAATTGTTGTAAATCCTGCAAAACAGTGACACGATCATTTATTTCAAAGGGCGTATCTGCCGTCTCCACACCAGGACCATCTAGATCAGGAACATACATTCGTGTTCCAAACAGGCACTCATATGAAGTACGACCCCCCAGGGACCTTCTAGGCAAGTTATTAAGTGCTCTCTGTACTCCATACAGGTGGGCTAGCCAACTACGACCCGTACCTATAACTCTGGCCGTTAAGGATTGCTTTAAATCATGATTTAAACGCTCCATGACAGAATTTCCCTCGGGATGAAATGGAGACGAGAACTGGAGCTGGACCCCCAACGAAGCCATGGTGTCCCTGAATGCCTTAGAGGCAAAGGCAGGGCCCTGGTCCGAATGAAAAGCCGCAACTACAAATGCATCGACAAAGATGCGCAAATCTTTAATAACAGTTCGAGCGTCAGCTGAGCGCTGTGGCCAGACCCACACAAATCTGGAGCACGAATCTTCAGCAACCAATATATATTTGTATGCACTGTCTGGCGTCAGCGGACCACAATGATCCAAGTACACACATCGTAAAGGTTTATTTGATATGAGAAGGGGCGTCTGCTGCGGGCGTTTAGCCGTGGAAACTTTAATTTGTTGGCAGACATCACAACAAAGGACATACTGCTTTGTCTTCTTATAGAGACCAGGCCACCAATAACGAGCCTGTAAGAGTGAAATGGTGGCAGCCACGCCTGCATGTGCAGAAGCCGCCCCCTCATGTGCTGCAGTTATTAATCGAGGTCGCTCAATTTTATTGGGCATTTCACGTACACCAATGTCTGGGATTTTAACTACAGCGTTTAGCATACCACCCATACAGTAACTATATTTAGAAGGGAATCCTTTAGGAAATGGCGTGCCATCAGCCGTAGCTTTTATGGCAGCCAAAATCTCTGTGTCTGGTTTGGAACTGGAACAAGTTACTGCGGCGACAGTGGCAACTACCACTGCCGATTTCGCGGCTTCATCAGCCAAAGTATTCCCAGCAACGTGTAGTCCAATGCGCTGGTGTCCAAGTGTATGCACAACATGGACCTTAGGAAGCGTCTCCTTCAGATCCGCAACCTTCCCCCACTGCAATTTGTGTTTAATGGTGTTACCTTTAGAATCTCTGAACCCATTCAACCTCCATTAGTGCAAATATTCATTGAAAGACTGAACACAGTAGTTGGAGTCACAGACCAGCAACGTAGTTATCGCCGGATCCGCGTGTTCCAAGGCTAACAATAGAGCTTTCAGCTCAGCCAACTGTGCTGTACAATCTCCCAAGGTTTGTGTATAGCCGCTCACCACCGCACATGCAGCAGAATACTGTTGTTTAGTCCCATCCGCTGGTTGCGCAGAGCCATCAGTATACATGACCACCTCATATTGGTCAATAGGCAAAGTGCCAGTGGGAACTGGGTACTCCATTTCATATTGAAGAAATTCTTGAGTCTGCAGTTTAGGGTCAAATATGTAATCTACATCAGTGGCTGTTAAAGACGTTGCCCATTGTATCCATCGCGGGTGTAAAGCTTTCGAATTAGGAACACTCGCTTTTGTAACAGCCTCTAGGGCCAGAATCGGGGAAACAACAACAATGCGCTGGCCCTGGGCAAGAGGTCGTTCTTTAATAACAGCCATCTGTACAGCAGTGAGAATTTTTGCAATTTGTGCAAAACGTTGTTCTGCAGCCGAATACAAGTGAGACTTGTATGCTATCGGGAGTGTCTCACCCTCATTAAATGTGACATATGTAAATCCAACGGCACCAGGTATAACCCTGATGACCAGATGTGTTTTATTGTCCCGTGTGTGTAAATGCTTTACTGCTAAGAGATCTGATTGCAAATCTCGAAGAATATGTGTATGCTCAATCGTCCAAAATCTACTCGAAAAATTTGGGCGAATTAACTCGTACAGTATAAGGGTTTTATACGTGTAGCATAATCAGGAATGTAAGTTCTGCCAAAATTCAGAAACCCCAATAATGACTGGAGTTTCCGAACCGTATTAGGAGGTTGCAACTGAGCACATTTCTCCAAAAAGTGTGGCGCGGAGCTCTTGCCCTCATTCGACAACTCATATCCCAGGAAAATGACACTGAGGAAGGCAATTTTTGATTTCTTAAAATTAAATTTGTAGCCAATATCAACAAATCCCACAACAATGCGCGCTACGCACCTTAAATGTTGCAGTAACTCATTGTCCGTCAGATATATATCATCCACATATGATAACGCTTCAGGGTCCAACTCGTGCAGAATTTCTGTTACACAAGCCGAGAATAGTCCTGGGCTATTCTTATACCCCTGAGGCAGACGACAAAACTTTTTCTGAGAGCCAAACGCACTAAAACTCGTATAGTCCCTTCTTTCGGGAGCTATATTTTGGCAGAATAATCCACAATATTATTAATGAGCGCTGCGCTGTGGGAATTTTGTGTATGTCCATTTAAATGTCTGTAATCCACCACTATCCTATAAGAATGGTCCGGTTTAGCAACTGGAAACAAGGGATTATTAATCGGCGAGACACAGGATTCAATTACTCCCTGGTACTCCAATTGTGTAAGTATTTTCCTTACTGATGCCCTTGCCTCAAATTTTATAGGATATTGCGGTTGCGGCTGAGGTTCGCCCTTTATTGGAATTACATGATAAGGTGAATTTCTATCCCACCCCACATTATTTCTATATAGGGCGGGAGCCTGTATTAGGGCCCATGATTTACTATAGGACTCTGCTAGTTCTCCCGGAACAAGTGGTGAGAATGAAGGTGTAATAACCTCCTCCCCAACTGGACAGTCACAAACAAAGTCAGGTGGCCAATCCTGTTCAGCCAGCAGAACGTCATACAATTTGACCACCCGATCCCAAAAGATGGCGTTTATAGTGCGCTCAACGTCCCCTTCTAATTGTAAAGTTACTGTATAGACTCTATCGGGATCAGAGACACGCATATCTGCTGTTTCGACCTGTATGAAGTCATCAGTTGCTTTCACCTCCAGATGCTCTAGAAGACTCCGGCGAACTATTGTGACCTCTGCCGCGCTGTCTAACAGTGCTAACGCCCATGTCTTGTTCTTCAAGAGAACTCTCTTCCTGAGTGGCATGTCTAACTGAGACAGCTGCCACCTTCTTCTTTTTAAATTGCTGTTTTTGTTGGATCGGTTTCTCTTCTTGTTTAACAGAAACCTCCGTTGAGCGTTGTGACTCCTGTCTCGGTTTCACGTACTCTGTTCTCCGCTCTGATCGCCCACCTCTCTCATTTCTCTTATCCGAGGAGTCCTGAAAGGAACGAGATTGGCGTGTATCAGTATATTGATATCTATCAGGCGTCTTCAAATTATCCCTATTCCTAAGATTATACTTATTCTGCGGGGTCTCCGGCTGCGGAGATTGTCCCCTATCTTTCTTAGGTGTCTGTTGTTTTTTCTCCCAGCGCTTTTTAGTACCCTCAGGTTGCTGTTGTTTAGTAGTATCTTTATTATTCTTACCCTGTAACTGGGGTTTCTGCGGTCTAGCCCCAAGGCTATCACGACCGATACTCAAATATGTTTCTGCTATTATTCTCGGCAGTTCCCGCTCCTGATTAAGTTGCGGGACATCTCGAAGACGCATACGCACTGCTAGCGCCACTGCCTCTCCCTTGAGATTACTCAAAATAATAGAAGAAACTGCAGCAAAATTGCCCATCAGCTGAATCCCTAAATCTAAGGCTGGGGCAGCCCCATATTCATCTTGAATTTGTTTTAGCACTTCCGGTAGATTAGCCAATGTTGGTGTACCGTGTGCTGTAGTGTAGAGCGCGGCCAACACCGTGCCCCATGTATTACAATGGTCCACAGTAGGAACCATTCCATACGGCAAACACATCGTCAATATTCTATGTTTATCCTGAGGTCCCGTATGGGGAAATACTGATTCCAGCGTATTAATTTTTTGCGCCAGCCAAAATGGAGTTTCCTCACATTTAGCCGGTACTCTACCCATAACTGAATGTACAGTGGCCGGATTGATACCCGGAACCACTGCCTGTGGGTGTGCTGGAGCAGCACGCGCTGCATTAGTATTCAAAGTCTGCATCACAAATTGAACCAGTCTTCTGTATGTAGTAGCTAAGTCTATATATAAACGACGAACGTCAGCCACCGCCAAGTTAGCAACCGCAGGATACGGTATGTACGTAGCCAATAAAGGCCAGGTAGGACCGTCATTACTCAGTGGACCTAACCTAACTTGTGCTACTGTGTGTGGGAGGGCGCCATCAAGCCAATTATGGTGTTCTTGATAAGATAAAGGTATCTCTAAGTATGCATATGCCCTCTATTGTCCAGGGACATTCGCAATAGTGTATTCATGAAAAGTGTTCGTACCCCCATCAACTGCTGGAAATACGACCCAAGAATAAAAAAGCTCTGTTCTATAGGCTGCATGGGCGTCCACCACAAACGTGACCGGATCCCCCTGGACCGTCAGTCCATGTGCTATCAGATGTCCCGTGAGCGGTTGGCGCATATTAAGCGCTATGTTTATTACTTGAGGATTTGCCATTATAATAACAGCACTGGGTCAGAGAAGGCACACCAATATCGGGGTTTTCCTTTCAGAGTTCAAGCTTGAGCAACCGACCACTAAGGAACTAAGTACCTATCTCGTGGTGGCGGAAATCCTCAGCCCCACGGACGTCTCTGTTAATGGAACCGAGTAGTCAAAATATATATGAGACCGAGAGAGTCAGCCAGACCTGAAAATTAGAGCCAGACCAATCGTTGCCGGCGCCATGTCGCGTGGGCTCTCATTATCCTAAATGAGACTACTGGATTTCTAGGTAGCAGGATCGTTCACGGTGTGGGGGACTGAGTCTGACCCACTTGGAAGGACCTCTGTCACCCTAAATCCAGTTTTGCTCCGGCTAACTAGCAGTGCCTCATTTCTCCCAGGGGAAAGAGATGATTGGGCAGCCGAGCGCATGACATCTTTGGAACTTCTCAGGGAAGTCGTGGTCACTCCGAGCCAAACCAGCTCTCTCATTTACAATATGATCTCATATACAAATGACAAAGGCAGTTTAAGTTTTATATAATGTTTTAATAAAACGACTGCATTTTAGATATTAAGGCGTGAGCCGCAATAACCAGAACCATACAACACAGTAGGATTGAAATAGTCATGAGGAGAGTGAAACATAAGAATAACGCTATCATGGTGTTAACAATTTCTACTCTCTCTCAGCTAGTTCTATTTCGAGCACAGCATGTTAAGCATCTAACTTGCATTTCAGATTCCCTCGGAAGACATCAACCCTCATACCTGAGCAAAGGCCTGTGATCTGGTTCAGCATCTGCAACGAGGCAGTCAGCGTCTAGTTGTGGTTCCCTGGTCGGAATCTCCCTCTTCCTTGTATTGGGACAAGGAAGTGTTTTTATAACTAACATGTCAGCGTGATCACAAAATGTCCCTACACAGGAATGCCAAAGACTAAACTCCTACCACGTCTATCGGCAATGTACCAGACTGTATCCTTGACTGAAGCACAGAGTGAACAGGAATGTGTTATTGAGAACTCCAGTGCTGAAGTAGGCTAAACAGTGTGATATAAAAAATAAAACAAGACCGTAGAACTGGTTATTTGAAAAATAACAGTACGAAGCTGAATAAAAAGCATTTAGAGCAAAGTGCACAGAGGCTCTAAGCTACGAGCAAAGGAATAAAATACATCCAGGGCAAAGTGCACAAAGGCCTAAAGCCTGAAGCTAATGCGCAAAGGATATGTAAAAGTGACCACACTACATGCCCCAGCGGACGGTGCCTATGGAGGAGAACAGCGAGCAGAGAGTCAACCAACTCTGAGGTACGGAAACACAGCTTACTCTGTAAATATTCAGAAATCTAATCTTGCCTGTAATAGTGTTGCGGCAAGGCCTAGGTATGTGTGACGCAGTCAAAAATAAAGCCATGTGGGCCCCTGAAATGGCGGCTGCCTGACCTGTAAGGTGGGACAAGGGGATATGAGGTAACTGCGCTGGCATTGTACACCGTCGCGGTAGGCGGTTGAAGACCGCGGCGCAATTCTGCATTGGTTAACATTAGACCCTATGGGTCCGAGGAGCCAATGACGATATACGCCGGCAGTGACGGTACTCACCACCACGGACGTGACCGCCATTTTCTCTCTGTTAAATCACTCAATACCTGATCTTCGACAGGAGAGGACCTACACTGCAAGTGCTGCTGTGACCTCAGTCTGGAAGAGACAAAGGCTCGTGTGTCTGGGGAAAGGGCCCCTGCCTTCAGCACGGAGGAATTGGAGTAACTCGTGGATGGGGTTCTCCCCCAGTACACGCTACTCTACGGTCCTCCAGACAAACAGATAAGTACACTGTGAGCATGCTGTATGGGCAATGCCTGTGTGGAGTGGAGTGGATGAAAGATGGGGGGGGGGTGAGAATGAGGCGTGCATGAAACGACGGTGAGTGCATGTGCGTCATGGTAAGGGTAGGGATGCGGTCCAATGACTGTGACGGTGCAGTTGGTAATTACTACTCTTCTTCCCCTGGACAATTCCTGTAGGTCAGCGCCCACCAGAAGAAGGACATCTGGCGTGCCATCGCCAAGGAAGTCCGGACCCTGGGGGTCTACCACAGACGGAGCACCCACTGCCGGAAAAGATGGGGGGACATTCGCCGCTGGAGCAAGAAGACGGCGGTAGTCCAGCTGGGGATGGACTCCAAACGTGGGAGGGGTGCCCTTCGCACCATGACCGCCCTGATGTTCAGGATCCTGGCAGTGGCGTACCTGGAGTTGGATGGGCGCTTGAGGGCATCACAGCAGCCACAACGGGGTGAGTACACTCTCATTCTGCTGATTCAGCGCGCATTGTAGGTGTCTGGGTGGGGGAGGTGGGCTGTGGGTTCCCTTAGGCTAGGGCGAGTTTGGTAGTTAAGTTCCCTTCTTCAGGCAGGCCCTGTGGCACCCCACCCCACCTGTGTACAGTGCCAACTACACGTAGTCAGGCTCCTGTGACATCCATGTGTGCAGAAATCGGTCATAGCCTTGTAAGCCATGTCCCAGGGATTGAATAGTGGACCCCAAGTGAGCGGCGTAGTGCAGGGGGCTTCTGTATCTGTCGTGTCCGCCAACGGTAGCGTTATTGCATGCACTCAACATGTCTTTCTTATGTCTCCCCCCCCCCTTTTGTGGTCTTCCTGTTCTTTTGTGCATTAGCATCATCAGGCGGAGGAGCAGTGGCAACGGAGCAGGAGGGAGCTGCATTCCACATGGCCCTGGAGGGCCAGGCTATGGACTCCGAATTCACCGGTGGGACGGAGGGAGAGGGGATCTCCATGGCGGGGACAGGAGCTGACACCAGTGAGACGGACTCCTCCTCTGATGGCCATCTGTGCCCCCCGCATCTACAGGTACAGCCACCACCGCCCCTACCAGCACCGCCCTCCCAGCAGCCCCTCAGCCTTTCCCCCGTGCCCTCTCACCCAGGAGGGTGGGCATCACCTTCACCCCAGGCACCACAGGCTCTGCCCCAGTCACCCCTGCTGCCCTCAGTGAGGAGGCCATTGTCCTCCTCAGGTCCCTCACTGTTGGGCAGTCTACCATTTTGAATGCCATCCAGGGTGTAGAGAGGCAGTTGCAACAAACCAATGCATTCCTGGAGGGCATTCACTCTGGTCAGGCAGCCCTTCAGCGAGCTTTTCAGACTCTGGCCTCAGCACTGATGGCAGCCATTGTCCCTGACTCTAGCCTCCCCCCTCCAACTTCCTCCACCCAGACCCACACCCCTGTACCTCAGCCTATCCCAAGCACACCATCAGACCAGCATGCACACACCTAAACACACAAGCGAAGCTCTGGCAAACATAAGCACCACACATCCCACAGGCACTCACGCAAGCATCACACACATGCAGACACACCAACATCCACTGCCTCCACTGTGTCCCCCTCCTCCTCGTCTCCCTCCTCCCTCCCTGTCTCGTAGCACGGACAGTCCCCCACCTGTCAAGCATCAAAAGTTGGCCAGTGCCCGGGAGGAGAGGGGAAAAAAATCAGCCACCAAAGCCGCTCCGAGGGGTCCAGTTGGGAGTGTGGAGACAGCTGCGACACCATCCAAGGTGGGGAAGGGGTACAGTAAAACTGGCAAGTCTGGGAAGATCAGCAGGGCTGACAAGACCGCCAGCAGCCCCACTGCCACAGGCAGGACCGCCAGCAGCAGCCACACTGCCCAGGAGAAGACCACCAGCAGTCCCGCTGCCACAGACAGGACCGCCAGCAGCAGCCACACTGCCCAGGAGAAGACCACAAGCAGCAGCCTCGCTGCCCAGTAGGCGACCGCCAGCAGCCACACTGCCCAGGAGAAGACCGCCAGCAGCAGCCCGCTGCCCAGGAGGCGACCGCCAGCAGCCCCGCTGCCACAGACAGGACCGCCAGCAGCAGCCACACTGCCCAGCAGAAGACCACCAGCAGCAGCCCTGCTGCCCAGGAGGCGACCGCCAGTAGCCACACTGCCCAGGAGAAGACCGCCAGCAGCAGCCCCGCTGCCCAGGAGTCAACCGCCAGCAGCCCCGCTGCCACAGACAGGACCGCCAGCAGCAGCCACACTGCCCAGGAGAAGACCACCAGCAGCAGCCCCGCTGCCCAGGAGGCGACCGCAAGCAGCCCCGCTGCCACAGACAGGACCACCAGCAGCAGCTACACTGCCCAGGAGGCGACCGCCAGCAGCCCTGCTGCCACAGACAGGACCACCAGCACCAGCCCCGCTGCCACTGACAGGACCGCCAGTAGCAGCCCCGCTGCCCATGAGACGACCGCTAGCAGCCCCGCAGGCCAGGACAAGACCGCCTCCAGCTGAACCGCTGCCAAGGACACCGCCGCCAGCAGCCCCGCAGGCCAGGACAAGACCGCCACAAGCTGAACCGCTGCCAAGGACACCGCCGCCACCAGCACCGCTGCCAAGGACACCGCCGCCACAAGCACTGCTGCCAAGGACACCGCTGCCACCAGCACCGCTGAACAGGACAAGACAGCCACAAGCACAGCTGCTAAGGACACCGCCGCCACCAGCACCGCTGAACAGGACAAGACTGCCACAAGCACTGCTGAACAGGACACCGCTGCCACCAGCACCGCAGGCCAATGAGCGCCAAAAGCTCTGATGCTACTGAGACCGCCACAAGCAGGATGAAGCACTCTGGGCACAAAGCCCCCTCCAGAACCAGTGGAGATTTACATCCACTACCTCTGTCCTTGGCAGGATGAAGCACTCTGGGCACCAAGCGCCCTCCAGAACCAGTGGAGAAGAGCATCCACTACCTCTGCCCTTGGCAGGATGAAGTACCCTGGGCACCAAGCCCTCTCCAGAACTAGTGGAGAAGAGCATCCACTACCTCTGTCCTTGGCAGGATGAAGCACTCTGGGCACCATGCCCCCTCCCGAACCAGTGGAGAATGTTATCCACTTGAGAGACTGTGGCTTTGCACTCCCCAGGACTGAACAGTGGGCAACCCATCCACTGTAGAGACTTGTGAAACTGTGGCTTTGCACTCTCGAGGATTGAACAGTGGGCAAACCACCCACTGTAGAGACTTGTGAGACTGTGGCTTTGCACTCCCCAGGATTGAACAGTGGGCAACCCACCCTCTGTAGAGACTTGTGAGACTGTGGCTTTGCACTCCCCTTTGCACTCCCCAGGATTGAACAGTGGGCAAACCACCCACTGTGTAGACTTGTGAGACTGTGGCTTTGCACTCCCCAGGACTGAACAGTGGGCAAACCACCCACTGTAGAGACTTGTGAAACTGTGGCTTTGCACTCCCCAGGATGCAGCAGTGGGCATGGAGCCCCCTTGTGGATCTGGCATCGTGCACTCAACCGGCTGAGGTGCCCCCCCTTCCCTTCCCCCTGAGTTGCCTGTTTTATTTCCATCTGATGCCCCTGCAGTATTCTCTCCATCTTGTTTGGGTATTGAGTGTGCGCCTCGACCATGCCTTTTGGGCCCAGTGATCCACGGACTATGATGGTGGAATCCCTTATACTTGTGTTCTTGGTGTATATAATTGTATATAGTATAAATGTATATATTTGTAAATAGTTTTGTTGTAGGTAATTGAATATATCACAATTATTCGACTCATTTCCTTTTGTCCTTGCATTCTTCCAATGGGGGTTGGGGGGTGTAACTGTTATGTGTCAATATGTATTAGCATGTGTGTTGTAGTGGGTGAGGGTGGGGGTGGGGGTGTTGCATGTGTGTGTCACTGTTTTTTCCCTCCCCTGTGTCGTAGGTGCAGTACTCACCGTTGTCTTCGCCGCCGGCGTTCGTGCTCCTGGTAGAGGAGCAGGAAGATAAAGGCTGGCAGAATCTGGAGCTCCGGTTCCATGGCATCCTGATTCCTCGTGGGGTGTGTAGAGGTGAGCGTTTTCCCTTCGAAGTCCTGTTTCCGCTGTGTTTTTGTTCGCAGTGAATCCACCCCGCAAAAGGTGGCGGATTGGTGGGTTGTAATAGTGTGGGCGGTACATTGTCCTCCGTCTGTCTGTTGGCCGTTGCCGCCGCGGTGTTTGTTTGTACCGCCGTGGCGGTCGGAGTGCTAAAGTGGCTGTCTATGTTGGCGGTTTCCGCCACGGTCGTAATTCCATTTTTTTTACCGCCGGCCTGTTGGGGGTTTTACCGCCGCTTTAACACCGACCGCCAGGGTTGTAATGACCCCCATAATGCTCGATCACTCTCTCAACACTTATCGAATAATGGTGACCTTCATCCCCTATACTAGGTCAATATGTTTCAAGTCTAAGGGGTCCATATGGATCCAGTGATCCTTCATCAGGACCAACTAACAAAGAAAACAAAACACTTCTCAGTGTTACAAAAAGACCACAATGTGTCTAAAGTGGTAAGTCATAATACTCCAGTCACTTACTCAAAAAAAAACTACACGATCATCTAGTCGTATATAAAGTAAGACCTGTGGAGAAGGAGAAAAACACACAGAATAAAATGCAGCTAATACAAAAAAATCAGTACAATATTGTGTATGTAAAAAAAAGTGACGTGACACTCAGTGTCCAAAGTGCTATCATGCTCAGTAGTAATGTGGGATACTAGGATATGCTTGCTTACCATCCCACATTAAGAACCAGGCTCCATAGGAAGCTGCGTACCATAGGACTGGCGTAATATCTATGATAGTATAGGGAAAATTAATATAAGTCATATAATGGTTCAACAGGTGTATGTACAGCTCAATGAGTGATCCACCAGACACAAGACACACAAGGACCCCGTTTCTCTGTTTTATCCATGGTGTAATAAATTATGATCACTGCATGTAGTCACTCCTTATTAAGATGGTCAGGATACCAAATTATACAGTATCCACTTCAAAGTGGGAAGAGCAAAAATTATGCGAAAGAATACATCTACTCAGTAATACGGGCTCAGGTAATGTACACAACATCTTAAGATTCAAAAGCAAAACAGTGAGTGTGCGTATACACGGATCTAAACAGAGGAAGCAGTACCGTTCTTATGTAAATGGCAGAACTTACTTTAATGTTGCCAGTCCTTCACCCGGAGACGTACCCCGAGGATTCGCTCTTGAAATAATCAGGAGGAACGCGTCAGTCGGGGTAGATAACAGACTCAGGCCATGAATCCAATCAGCGACGAGTTCGCTGATTGGCGGTCTGAGGTAAGGCACTCCCACTAGTGGCAACATCAATAAAGGACTTAGATGGGCACGTCACTAGTGCCAAAAATGAAAAAAGGATTCAGTTTAGCACAGCAGCTCAGCTGTGGGACCCTTTTTGTTCTAGTGATAGCACTGTTCTACATCCCTAAGATGGACAATTTCCAGAGTTTAGGTTTTGACGATGAAGTGGTCTCTGCTATATTGCAGACCCCCTCAATTCTTGAGGGTGATGGATCTGGCCTCTCAGGCAGCCTGAAGGAAGACTGGGATAAGCTGTCTTCCTTAATACAGGACCTTATTAAAACAATATTACATGGAACTACCATGACGGAATACATTCGGGCTAATATTGCCCCTAATGACCTGATTGTGTTTAATGTGCCTAGAATGTTTTTACAAGATATGATTTTTAGAAAAGATTGGGCTCAGATCGCCTGGAAATTTACCAGGACTGGTTGGTCCTCATAATAAACAAATCTAAACGGTTAGCTGATTCCATCCCAATTCAGATTAATTTGAGGAAAAACGCATTAAAAACAACAGATTCATTGTCAGCATTTAAAAATCAATTTGGCCGAAATGAATTTTAAGTTGAATGAAACAAATGAATTCTTGACCCAACAAAAACTTACTAAACTTCAGAAGGACATAAACAAATTTAGTAGAGAAAAGGTTTATCCTTACATCAAAGAAGATTTTGAGGCTGACACCCAATCACGATCCTCAGACAAGTCAGTTTCCTCTTTTAAAAAGTCTCGCACTTACAGCAGTAGCTCCTCCTCTGACGGTTGGAGCACTGATTACAATATGCCCCAACCCTATTAAAATTTACCGTACTTCCAGGTAAACCAACCTGTATCATGGCAACTTCCCTGTCCTTTCTACCATCCTCACCCAATGATGCCTTTTATGACTTTTTTAGGCCGAGGCCGGGACAGAGGAAGAGGCAGGCGCAGAGGACGGGGCAGACACGTACACTGGGCAAGGAAAGAACCCCAGATGGTGACCAGAAGCCGGGGCAAAAAACAGCCAGCGAGAACTTAGCGGTCAATTTATCTACCAGACCACTTTCTATAGATGAGGGTAATGCTTTGAATAAGGGACTTGGTTTTGTGCCAACCTGTCAACATCAGGATAGTGCGCGCTCTACGGGCAACATAATGCAAAATGACAAACCTTATGCAATGTAATAATTCATGTATTATGTGTTGATATTGCATATCAACTTTTTGCATTGCAGGTATTTATCTTGAAATGTCATTAATGCTGTTTGTAATGTATTGTTCATTTTCAAGCCTTTCCTGCAGCCTGGCTGGGTGTGGCATGTGGGCGTGGTTTGGGTCTATTTAAGGGACCCAGCCCAGCTCCACGTGCTCACTATTCAGAGGTCCCAGTGCAGAGCAGCAGCATTTTCCTGAACTCCTGTTCAGGAGGCCTACTTAGACATTTCCTTGCCCTGTCCTCATTATCTTGCTAATCTTCAAGCAGGGGGGTAAGGCAGAGGTCGGGGTAGGCCCTCGACTCCGTTTCTAGAAACATTTGAGTTTTGGCTTTGTGATTTACATTGTGCGTGAATTATTCTTGGCCCTTGCAGTTCGGATCGGCAGAGAGTGCGATCATTTCGAGGCATTTGAATCTTGATGGTTGAATCGGAAACAGTGTGCGCGATTCATTCTTGGCAATTAACCCTTGCAGTTCGGTTCGGCAGAGTGCGCAATCATTTCAAGGCATTTGATTCTTGATGGTTGAATCAGCAACAGTGTGAGCGATTCATTCTTGGCAATTAACCCTTGCAGTTCAGATCGGCAGAGTGCGCGATCATTTCGAGGCATTTGAATCTTGATGGTTGAATCGGCAACAGTGTGCGCGATTCATTCTTGGCAATTAAACCTTGTAGTTCGGATTGGCAAAGTGCGCGATCATTTTGAGGCATTTGAATCTTGATGGTTGAATCGGCAACAGTGTGCACGATTCATTCTTGGCAATTAACCCTTGTAGTTTGGATCCTCAGAGTGTGCGATCATTTCAAAGCATTTGAATCTTGATGGTTGAATCGGCAACAGTGTGTGCGATTTATTCTTGCCAATTAGCCCTTGCAGTTCAGATCAGCAGAGCGTGCGATCATTCCAAGTACTTGAGTCTTGATGCGCAGTCTGGCAATAAGGTGCACAATAATTTCTGGGCAATTGAATCTTGAAACTTAGATCAAACAAAGTGTGATCTTTCTAGACAAAACAAGTTTAGTCAGTTTGCCTATTCTACAGTATCATTCATGAATCCTATAGCAGTTAATTCTTTGGGAACGAATGTACTCATTGACTCTTGTTATGACGTAATTGCTATTCTAAGGATTAACTTGAAAGAGTTCAATGTTCAGAGTATATGATTATAAAAAGGTCACGTTATTGAAAAGTTCTTGATCTCTCATGTTATTAGAGCATAAATAATTAGAACAAAGTGTAACATCCTGATGATTCTGTTCCACGCGCCATGCGAAGGAGGATTCGAGCTGGTAGCGCATGGAACAGAGCACAGGGGGAGAAAAGAACGGAGCGTGGAGGAGGCAGCGGCCGTTATGGAGTCTCCCTCCCGGTATAGCCACAAATAAACCATTTCTTAATTACCCACTGTGATTTGCCCTGGATCATTTCACTGGCGACGAAGGGTTCGGTGTGCGGCTGTGCTGACCGGGAGGAGAGACGTGCTTTATCTTTGTCGACGCAGTGTTCCGGTGAGGCGACGGCTTGGTGATCTTCTGGATCAGCTGTTTGTTTCATTTGCCAGATTCACATGGAAATTAAATTCGCCCTAGCAGAGAGACGGCTACGATCGTCGTGTGGGAGTGTTGCTTAGCAACAATAACAAGTTTCCTTTGAAGTCTTTGTCACCAGCAAATGGTGGTGTGGTGGTTGCCTAGCAACTGTGAGAAGCTTACTCTGGAGTTTTCAAGCCGTGTTAGTTTTTAAGGGGTGGAGCCAGTCTTTAGTTAAGCAACTGGAGGTACTGTTTAATGGATTAATATAGAGAAAAAAAAAAAAAATGGCAAATGTGTGTATATAGTTAACTCCAAAGCTGGAAACAGTTACTGGGATTCCATTGTATTAAAACAAAAAAAAACAAAAAAAAAATAATAATGATGGAAGGTTTTACAGCGCCAAGTTTTTTTCTGAACACACCTGGGGAACCCATCATATCCTGGGAGGACTGGAAAGATGGTTTCGAAGCGTATGTCTTGGCTGTGGGTGGAGATATATTCACGGCATCCAGAAAATTGGCCATGTTGAAACACTGTTTGGGGGCAGAAGGAAGGCGCATTTTGAAACATTTACCATATCCTTATGAGGATGAAGACCAGAATGAGGAGGAATACGAAGTTGCCATGGAACAGTTGAACTCCAATTTTGGAAAGAAGAAAAATGTTGTTGTGGAGCGTTTTAAATTTGTAAAAACAAGCCAATTGCCCGGAGAGTCTGTTGAAAGTTATGTGGCAAGTTTGAGGATTTTGGCTGCGACTTGCAACTATGGTAATTTTCAGGATGAAATGCTAAGAGACCAACTGGTTTTGAAAGTTAATGATAAAAAAACTCAAGAAAAATTGTTAAATACAGAAGATTTGACGTTGCAAAAAGCCATAGACTTCATAAAAAGAATTGAACTAACGAGTGATGGTTTAAAGGAACTAGCTACCACGTCTGGAGCTGTAAATGCGGTCAATGGAAGAGACTATGGGCCTCATTCTGACCCTGGCGGTCGGTGATAAAGCGGCGGCCAAGCCGCCAACAGGCCGGCGGTCTAAAATATGCAATTCTGACCCTGGCGGGAACCGCCAACACAGCCCGCCTACTTAACACTCCGACCGCCACAGCGGTACAAACAAACAGCGCGGCGGTTCCCGCCAACAGCCCGGCGGCAGACAAAGTACCGCCCACCCTATTACGACCCACCAATCTGCCACCTTTTCCGGGGCGGGAGCACCGCCGATAAGAACACGGCGGAAACAGACTACGAACGGGAAAACGCTCACCTCTACGCACTCCACGCGAGATTCCGGCAGTATGGAGCCAGAGTTGCAGGTCATCCCCGGACTCCTATTCCTGCTCATATACCAGGAGCACGCCCGGCGGCGCGGAAGACATCGGTGAGTACGGCACCTACGACACAGGGGAGGGAAAAGATTACCGGCACACACCCACCCACCCACACCCACTACAACACACACATCAATGCATTCCCACAGATCACTGTCACAACCCACAAACCACCCCCCTCCGAAATAATGCAAAGAACAAAAGAAGAGATCATAAACGGGCAGATATATTGAAATATGTACACCAGTAATCCCAATTAATAAATAAACTATGTACAAAATATATACAGCTACTAAATGTAGTCCAACCACTGTCCGTGGATCACAGGGGTCCTGTGCAAAGGGGCAAGGCCCAGTCCCACGACAAGAACTCCACGGAGAGAACACTGCAGGGGCATCAGAAAGAAAATAGGACAGGCACCTCAGGGGGAAGGGAAGGGGGGGCACCTCAGCCACTTGAGTACACGACGCCAGATCCACGAGGGGACTCCATGACCACTGGCCCATCCTGGGGAGAGCAAAGCCACAGTCCAAACAGTCCATACAGTGGGTGGCCTGCCCACTGGGCCATCCTGGGGAGAGCAAAGCCACAGTCCATACTGTCCATACAGTGGGTGGCCTGCCCACTGGGCCATCCTGGGGAGAGCAAAGCCACAGTCCATACAGTGGGTGGCCTGCCCACTGGGCCATCCTGGGGAGAGCAAAGCCACAGTCCATACAGTCCATACAGTGGGTGGCCTGCCCACTGGGCCATCCTGGGGAGAGCAAAGCCACAGTCCATACAGTCCATACAGTGGGTGGCCTGCCCACTGGGCCATCCTGGGGAGAGCAAAGCCACAGTCCATACAGTCCATACAGTGGGTGGCCTGCCCACTGGGCCATCCTGGGGAGAGCAAAGCCACAGTCCATACAGTCCATACAGTGGGTGGCCTGCCCACTGGGCCATCCTGGGGAGAGCAAAGTCACAGTCCATACAGTCCATACAGTGGGTGGCCTGCCCACTGGGCCATCCTGGGGAGAGCAAAGCCACAGTCCATACAGTCCATACAGTGGGTGGCCTGCCCACTGGGCCATCCTGGGGAGAGCAAAGCCATAGTCCATACAGTCCATAACAGACCCCACTGCCACTGGAGGAGGCAAGTTGGCCAGAGGACATCCTGCAGCCCTGCCCGAGATAGATCCTGCCACGTCTGCCAAAGGGCCAGCGGTTCTTGCCCTGAAGGGCCCAGTTCAGCGGTTCTTGAGACGGCGGGGCCCAGTTCAGCGGTTCTTGAGACGGCGGGGCCCAGTTCAGCGCTTCTTGCCTTGAAGGGCCCAGTTCAGCGGTTCTTGAGACGGCGGGGCCCAGTTCAGCGGTTCTTGAGACGGCGGGGCCCAGTTCAGCGCTTCTTGCCTTGAAGGGCCCAGTTCAGCGGTTCTTGAGACGGCGGGGCCCAGTTCAGCGGTTCTTGAGACGGCGGGGCCCAGTTCAGCGGTTCTTGAGACGGCGGGGCCCAGTTCAGCGCTTCTTGCCTTGAAGGGCCCAGTTCAGCGGTTCTTGAGACGGCGGGGCCCAGTTCAGCGGTTCTTGAGACGGCGGGGCCCAGTTCAGCGCTTCTTGCCTTGAAGGGCCCAGTTCAGCGGTTCTTGAGACGGCGGGGCCCAGTTCAGCGGTTCTTGAGACGGCGGGGCCCAGTTCAGCGGTTCTTGAGACGGCGGGGCCCAGTTCAGCGCTTCTTGCCTTGAAGGGCCCAGTTCAGCGGTTCTTGAGACGGCGGGGCCCAGTTCAGCGGTTCTTGAGACGGCGGGGCCCAGTTCAGCGGTTCTTGAGACGGCGGGGCCCAGTTCAGCGGTTCTTGAGACGGCGGGGCCCAGTTCAGCGGTTCTTGAGACGGCGGGGCCCAGTTCAGCGGTTCTTGAGACGGCGGGGCCCAGTTCAGCGGTTCTTGAGACGGCGGGGCCCAGTTCAGCGGTTCTTGAGACGGCGGGGCCCAGTTCAGCGGTTCTTGAGACGGCGGGGCCCAGTTCAGCGGTCCTTGCCTTGAAGGGCCCAGTTCAGCGGTTCTTGAGACGGCGGGGCCCAGTTCAGCGGTCCTTGCCTTGAAGGGCCCAGTTCAGCGGTTCTTGAGACGGCGGACGGTCTATGGCCAACTGCTAATTGCCTGGTGGTGCCCTCCTGGGCAGCGGGGATGGTGCTCCTTCACTGCCCACCTGGGCTGTGGGTGGTGGGGCCCTCCTGGCCAGCTGGGCTGGGTCCTCCCTGGGCAGCGGCTATGGGGGTGGTGGGCTCTCCCGGGGCAGCTGTGCCGGTTCCTCCCGGGGCAGCGGCTATGGGGGTTGTGGGCTCCTCCTGGGCAGCAGGCCTGCTGCCTGACCTCTCCAACTTGCTGCCCTTGCCCTCCTTAGTCGTCGGCCTGTGGCCCTTTCCTCCCTTTGGAGCTGTGGCTGGTGACTGTCTCTGGGTGGTGTCCGGGGGGGATGTAGAAGGCGGGCTCCTGCGGCGCCCCTTCCGCCTTCTGCTCCTCTTCCCAGGGGGTGGGCTGGCTGTCCCCTTGCTGCTGGGCGAAGATCCAGACATGCGGGCTGGCGGGCTCCAATACCCCTGCACCCTTGTCAAGGGGGCTGCAGGGCTGGTGGTGGCTGAGGTGCTCTTCTTACCCCGACGAGAAGGAGGGGGGGCCTCAGGGTCAGGAAAGAAGTTAGTAGTGGCGAGGAAGAGCTTCTTGGGACAATGGAGAGTGGTAGGTACAGTGGGAATGGGAGTGGAGGGAGAGGATGTGGTTGTAGGTGAGTCACGTTTGCTGTCTTTGGGTGCAGGTGCAGGAGGGATAGGCTGTCGTGAGGTGGATGGCTGTTGGGTGGGTGGGTGGCTGCGTTTGTGTGGTGTGGAAGAGGGGGTGACAGACACAGTGGGAGAGGACACAGGGGACGTGTAAATGGCAGTGGGGGTGGTGACTGCACGTGTGCGGACTGGAGTGGAGGGTGTGCTGGTGATGGAAACACTGGCTGATGGTGAGGTGAATGGAGGTGTGAGTGTAGACGTCACAGGGAGGGAGGAGGGAGACGAGGAGGTGGGGGTCACAGAGGTGGTAGTGACTGTTGGCATGTCTGCATCGGAATGTTGCGTGTGTGAATGTCTGCGTGATCTGTGGTGCTTATGTTTGGATGAGCTTCTCTTGGGTGTTGAGGTGTGTGCAGGCTGGTCTGATGGTGTGGGTGGGACAGGCAGAGGAACAGGAGACTGGGAGGAGGGAGTTAGTAGAGGCAGGCAGGAGACAGGGACAATGGCTGCCGTCAGTGCTGAGGCCAGAGCCTGGAACGATCGCTGATGGGCAGCCTGACCCGAATGAATGCCCTCCAGGTACGCATTGCTGCGATGAACCTCCCTCTCCACCCCCTGGATGGCATTCAAAAGGGTAGTCTGCCCAACAATGAGCGTTCGGAGGAGGTCAATGACCTCCTCACTGAGGGCAGCGGGGGTAACAGGGGCAGGGCCTGAGGTGCCTGGGGCGAAAGAGATGCCCGGCTTCCTGGCAGAGCGGGCACGGGGCGAACGCGGAGGGGCTGCTGGGAGGGCGGAGATGGTGCGCTGGGTGGCGGCTGTACCTGTAATGGCGGGGGGCACGGATGGTGCCACCCCCGCAAGGGAGCCCCCTTCCGAGGACGTGTCCGTGTCGCTGCAGGGTCCAGTCGTCCCCGTCGTGGAGCTCCCCTCGCCCTCCGTCTCACTGGTCCAGTCTGACTCTGTGGCATGGCCCTCCTGGGCCATGTGAGATGCAGCTCCCTCCTGCCCCGATGCCACTTCTCCTCCGCCTGATGATGCTGATGCACACAAGCACAGAAAGACAAACAAAAAGGGGGGGGGAGAGAGAAATAAAGGCATATTGAGTACATGGATCTCCGGTACAGTTAGCGGACATGACAGACACAGATGCCCCCTGCACTAAGTTGCGCACTTGGGGTACGCTACGCATTCCGTGGAACATGGCCTACACGCCTAGAGTTGACAACTGCACCCATGGATGACACGGCCCAGGGATGGCTGTACTGACAAACTACTGAGGGTGGTGGCTGGGGACACAGGGGCTTACGGGGGTGCCCAGCCTACAGATATCGCCCTGGCCTAGGGGGACCCCCAGCCCTCCTCCCCCACCCAGACATCTCCACTGCGCGACAACAGAGTAGATAATGCTTGTACTCACCCCCTTGTGTCTGCTGTGCTGCCCTCACGCGCCCATCCAATTCAGGGTAGGCCACCGCCAGGATCCGGAACATCAGGGGGCTCAGTTGACGGCAGGCACCCCGCCTACGTTGGGAGGCCATCCCCAGCAGAGACTCGGCGGTCTTCTTGGTCCCGCGGCGGATGTCCTCCCACCTCTTGCGGCAGTGGGTGCCCCGTCGATGGTGGACCCCCAGGGCCCGGACTTCCTTGGCGATGGCACGCCAAATCCCGATCTTCTCATGGGCGCGGACCTATGTGACACGTAAAGGGAGGGAGAAATACCACGTTCAAGTTTCTCAGCATTTTCCTTTCCAGTGGCCCAACGCCCCCCATCCCCGCCAGGCCCCCCGCCATGCCCAACATGCCCCCCATCCCCGCCATGCCCCCCGCCATGCCCAACATGCCCCCCATCCCCGCCAGGCCCCCCGCCATGCCCCCCGCCATGCCCAACATGCCCCCCATCCCCGCCAGGCCCCCCGCCATGCCCCCCGCCATGCCCAACATGCCCCCCATCCCCGCCAGGCCCCCCGCCAGGCCCCCCGCCAGCCCCAACATGCCCCCCATCCCCGCCAGGCCCCCCGCCATGCCTAACATGCCCCCCATCCCCGCCAGGCCCCCCGCCATGCCCCCCGCCATGCCCAACATGCCCCCCATCCCCGCCAGGCCCCCCGCCATGCCCCCCGCCATGCCCAACATGCCCCCCATCCCCGCCAGGCCCCCCGCCATGCCCCCCGCCATGCCCAACATGCCCCCCATCCCCGCCAGGCCCCCCGCCATGCCCAACATGCCCCCCATCCCCGCCAGGCCCCCCGCCAGGCCCCCCGCCAGCCCCAACATGCCCCCCATCCCCGCCAGGCCCCCAAGCCAGCCAGTGGCCCCAAATCCATATTGAATTAAACTCACTTGTTGGTCTGGAGGACCGTAGAGTAGCGCATACTGGGGGAGGACCCCATCCACAAGTTTCTCCAACTCCTCTCCAGTGAAGGCAGGGGCCCTTTCCCCAGTCGCAGCAGCCATTGTCCCTTCCAGACCGAGGTCACAGCAACACTTGCAGTATAGGTCCTCTCCTGTGAAAGTTCAAGTCGCAAGTGGATAAGTAGATATAAAATGGCGGTCACGTCCGCGGCGGTGCGTACCGCGGCGGTGCGTACCGCCACCGCCGGCGCCCTTCGCCATTGGCTCCTGAAACCCATAGGCTTCAATGTTAACCAATGCGGCTTCGCGCTGCGGTCTTCGCCCGCCGCGGTGTGCCACGCCAGCGCATTGACCTCACATCCCATTGTCACACTTCACAGGTCAGGCAGCCGCCATTTCCAGGGCCCACATGGCTCAATTTCAACTGCGTCACACAGGCCTAGGCCTTGCATAGCCACTCAGACACGCCATTCACTGCATAGAGAATCGTATACTGTGCTAGCTGTGAGTACGTACCTGTGGGTTGCTTGACTGTGTGCTCCATGTTGTCCTTCCTAGGCACCGTCCGCTGGGTTGGGCGAGGAGACGGATGAATCCTCCCGTGTACCGACCGCTGGTGGACCTGTCGACAATGGAAGAACGCCACATTATCCTGACCTACCGTCTTAACCGTGCCACTATCCATGAACTGTGTGCCCAGCTGGAGCCCGACCTGATGTCCCCCATCCGCCAACCCACAGGGATTCCCCCTCTGGTGCAGGTCATGTCAGTACTACATTTCTTGGCAAGTGGGTCATTTCAGACAACCGTGGGAATTGCTTCCGGAATGTCTCAGCCCATGTTTTCGAAGGTGTTATCCAGAGTGTTGTCTGCCCTGATGAAATCCGTGAGGAACTACATCATTTTCCCTGAGGTGGGCGAATTGGCTACAGTGAAGGGTGATTTCTACGCCCTTGGACACATTCCCAACGTAATTGGTGCCATTGATGGGACCCATGTGGCTTTGGTTCCCCCAAGAGACAGGGAGCAGGTGTACAGGAACAGAAAAAATTACCATTCAATGAACATCCAGGTGGTGTGTTTGGCTGACCAGTACATCTCGCATGTAAATGCCAAATTCCCAGGGTCAGTGCATGACGCCTACATCCTCAGGAATAGCAGCATCCCTTACGTGATGGAACAGCTACAGAGACACCGTGTATGGCTAGTGGGGGACTCTGGGTACCCCAACCTGTCGTGGCTACTGACCCCAGTAAGGAATCCCCGGACCAGGGCAGAGGAACGGTACAATGAGGCCCATGGGCGTACTAGGAGGGTGATCGAACGCACCTTTGGCCTCCTAAAGGCCAGGTTTAGGTGCCTGCATATGACCGGTGGATCCCTAATGTACTCACCTAAGAAGGTGTGTCACATCATCGTGGCCTGCTGCATGCTTCACAACCTGGCTTTGCGCCGCCAGGTGCCTTTCCTGCAGGAGGATGGTCGAGACGGTGGTGTTGTGGCAGCGGTGGAACCTGAGGAGAGTGACGAGGAGGAAGACGACGGGGCTGAAACAGACAACAGGGACAGAATCATTGAACAGTACTTCCAATAGGACACAGGTAACATTTCAAAGATAATTTAGTAAATGTTAACTACTCTGCAGCATCTCTGCTGCCTGTCTATTTGCCCCAGTGTATGATGACTGAGTTTTGGCTTTTCCCTCCCTATTTCAGATCTGGGGTCCCCACTACGAGTCCTGTGCTTCGTTTCCCCATGGACTACAGCTTTGTGGCAGCTGTTTGTTGACTTCACCGTGTACAAGGACATATTTGCACTGTCATGTCAATTACAATCTATTGAAATCACAGCCAGACTCCTGATATTTTGGTGCAAAATAGGTGTTTATTGAAGTGCTCAAAATGGAATGGGTGGTTTCAAGTGGGTGGGGGATATGGTGAAGGAATGTCCATGGCAGAGTCCAGAGTAACAGTCACACAGGTGCATTGTCCAGAGGCCTGTGGAGAGATGGAGCATGGGCAGTTCAAGGATGGACAGGGTGACAATGTGGGACAGTGGGATGACATCAGGTGGTATCCTTTGCTGGCGGGGGTCTTGACATCCTACTCTGTCTTCTTGCGAGATCTCAGGGCCCTCTTGCGGGGTGGTTCTTCTCCTGCAGGAGGTGGGGGTCTGGTGGGCTGCTGCTGTGCGGGGGCCTCCTGTCCACTAGCGCCGGCGGAGGTGGATGGCTGTTCTTGGTCCAGGCTAGTGGCAGGGGCCCTTGGGTGTTGTTCAGTGTCCGCCCTGCTGTTTACGAGGTCCTGCAGCAGCCCTACCATGGTAACCAGGGTGGTGTTGATGGCTCTGATGTCCTCCCTGTACCCCCGATAGTGTTCCTCCTGCAGCACCTGGATCTCCTGGAACCGGGCCAGTACCGTCGCCATCGTCTCCTGGGAGCGGTTGTATGCTCCCATGATGGTGGTGAGGACCTCGTGGAGAGTGGGTTCCCTGGGCCTCTCCTCCCCCCCCCCCTGTCGCACAGCTGCCCGCCGAGTTGCCCTGTTTCCCTGGGCCTCTGCCCCCTGGCCGGTGTGCCCACTACCACTGCCCCCAGGTCCCTGTTGTTGTTGTTGGGGTGGTGGGTTATCCTGGGTGCCCTGTAGTGGTAGACACACCGCAGATTGACGCGCCCTGGAGACAGAGGCATGGGCCCGCTGGGTGGGAGCTGTGCTGGTGTTCCCAGAGGGGTTTGGGTCTGTAGTGGCCTGGGCCTGTGTGAGGGGAACCGACTGTCCAGAGGTCCCCGATGGTCCGGGCTGGTCATCGGTGTCCAGGTCGACAGAGCTGCTGTCATCGCTGACGGCCTCTTGGGTGGGGGGTGTGGATAATTCTGGCCCCTCCGCCGCGGTGTGTTGACGGTCGGGTCCTGCAGGGGTATAGAGGTATGGTTATAGTTTCAATGTGTGGCATATGGGTGTATCTGTGGGTTCTCGTGTCCCCAAGTGCTGGCATTCGTGTGTGGGGGCTTTGGTGAGGGTGGCTTGTGGGGGGGATGTGTATATGCATTGGGCATGCTTTGGTGATGGGTGTCCATGCTTAGTGGACGCATGCAGGCCTAGGTTTTGGGATGTGTGGGTTGTGATGGTGAGACATTGGCGGGGAATAGGTGTGCTGGGGGTGGGGGTGAGGATGGTGGTGGGGGTGAGGATGGTGGTGGGGGTGAGGATGGTGGTGGGGGTGAGGGTGGGGGTGAGGATGGGGGTGGGGGTGAGGGTGGGGTTCGAGGATGGGGGTGAGGGTTGGGGTCTGATTTGGCATGCAGGTGGGGGGGAAGCAGTATTGAAGCTTCAACTTACCAGTATCCATTCCTCCGCCTACTCCTGCGAGGCCGTCAGGATGCAGGATGTTCAAGACTTCCTCCTCCCATGATGTGAATTGTGGGGGTTGAGGTGGGGGTCCTCCGCCAGTCTTCTGCACGGCGATGTTGTGCCTGGATACCATGGAACGCACCTTCCCCCGTAGGTCGTTCCATCGCTTCCTGATGTCTTCCTGATTTCTGGGGTGCTGTCCCACTGCGTTCACCCTGTCGACAATCCTCTGCCATAGTTCCGTCCTCCGGGCAATGCTGGTGTATTGTATCTGTGTGCCGAACAGCTGGGGCTCTACCCGAACGATTTCCTCCACCATGACCCTGAGTTCTTCGTCTGTGAAGCGGGGTTGTCTTTGGGGTGCCATGGGGTGGTGTGTATGATGTGTGGGGTGGAGTATGTGTATTTAAGTGAGTTGAGTGTGGTGGTGTGTGTTGTTTTGTGTGTGGATAGTGTGTGGGTGATGGTGTTGAGTGGCTGTGGCTGTTATGTTTTGGATGCTGGTGTCTCGCTCTTGTCTTCTTTACGAATTTTTAAGCGTAGGGGTTTGTGGGTGATGTGGGTGGGTGTTTTATATTGTATTGTGTGTGTGGGAGTGATGTGTGTATGTGTATCAGGTGTGTGGGATTCAAATCGTCCAATGTGGCTGAGTTTTGTTCGTTTGTGTGTATTCTGACCGCGCCGGTGTGTCCCGCCAATGGAATACCGCGTTTGAATGACCGCCGCGTGGATTCGTGGGTCGTAATGGCATGGGCGTATTTCTGTTGGCGTGGCGGCGGAGGTTTGGTCACCTCCACCTTTCCGCCGACCGCTGGTCTGGCGGTCTGTTGTGGCGGTCGGATTTTCGGAGGTTTGCCTTCTGCGGGTCAGAATGACCGTGGCGGGTTTCCGCGACCGCGGCGGGATTATGGAGGATTTCTGACCGGCGGTAGGCGCCTTTTACCGCCGAGGTCAGAATGACCACCTATAAGTTCAAAAAGGAGGATTTAATTGGAACTTTGGCGAAGATGGAGGGGAGAAAAGATACTATTTGTTATAAATGTGGCTTCAAGGGGCACATAGCGTCTGATGTTTGCTGCCCTGCGGCTGGCCAAGTATGCAGGAAATGCAAGTCCAAGGGACATTTCACAAGAGTGTGCAAAGGGAAGCAAATGAGCGCAAGGAGGGGTAGAGGAGCAATCAATTCAGTGGGAAGTGATAGTGAAGATATTGACTCTCAACAATTTATTTTGCAGGTGGTGGATGTTGGGAGTGTGAGTTCCAATGGTCTGCACTGTGTAATTAATATTGATGGGGTAGATGTACTCGTGATGGCTGATTCAGGGGTGAGATATACTTTGATTGGAAAAGAAAATATGTCTAGTTTTCCGGCGCATGATATTAAATCTCCCGATGTGCGTTTGCTAGCATGTGGTAACAAACCTATTGATTTTGTGGGGTATATGTATGCTTTTCTAGAATTTCAAGGGACAGTAATCAAGTCGAAAGTATATTTTGTGGAGGAAGGTACCAATTTATTAGGTTGGCCGCAGCAAAAAGACATCAGCATAATTCTTGATCCTAATCACCCCGATCAAGTATTGGGGTCGAAGTCCAGCGTACACATGGTGCAAAAGGCCAACTTTGTAGAGGAATTTCCCCAGGTGTTTGGTAATAAGTTAGGAAAGTTAAAGGGGTTTATGCATAGAATTGTCTTGAAGTGGGATGCTGTACCTAAGGCGCATAAACCGCGTCCCGTGCCTATTGTGATGAGGGAACAATTACGACGTGAATTATCTAAGTTGTCACAGCAAGGTGTGATAGAAGAGATCGAGGCGTCGGAGTGGTTGGCGCCAGTGGTGATTGCTAAGAAGGCTAATGGTGACATGCGTTTGTGTGTGGATTTGCGTGATCTTAATGCTGCTATATGGGTGGATAGACATCCTCTGCCCAATAATGGTGAAATGTTATCCACAGTGAAGGGGGCAAGTGTATTTTCTACCTTGGATTTATCATCGGCGTGTCACCAGATTGAGTTACATCCTGAGTCACGTGCATTAACCTCTTTCATTACTCCAGAGGGGGCGTACAGATTTAAGCACATGCCTTTTGGTTTGACGTCCGCGTCATCAGTATTTCAACGGGCAATGCATCATTTACTTAAAGATGTCTCAGGTGTTACTTATTTTCAAGATGATATCTTGGTGTTCGGTGGAGACCAGAGTGAACATGATGGTGCCATGAGAAAGGTGTTGAGTGTTTTAAGGGATAGCGGCTGACGATCAAATTGGAGAAGTGCAGGTTAAGTGTGCCTGAAGTGGAATATTTGGATCACTGCATTAACAAAGATGGGATTTCGCCTAAACTTAATTTAGTAGAGGCAATTGAAGGCGCGCCTTCTCCCGCCTGTAAAGATCATTTGAGATTGTTTTTAGGTCTAGCGGAATACTACTCAAAGTTTATTCCCAAGTTCACCAACAAGACGGTAAACATGAGGAAGTTGTTATGCGTGAGGGAGCAATTTGTATGGAGTGAGAGTTGTGAGAGAGAGTTTTGTGTGTTGAAGAAACAAATTGCTTCAGCTCCAGCTCTTAAACCGTTTGACACCAGGGATGAGATCATAATTAATACTGACGCCAGTTCCGTGGGACTGGGAGCCGTATTAATGCAAAGAAGAGCTGGAAAAGAAGTGACAATAGCATATGCTTCTAGACCGTTGAGTTCATCGGAAATTAACTATTCCACCATCGAAAAGAGGCATTGGCATGTTGGCGGGGTGTTGACCATTTCCGCAAGTTTGTGTGGGGTTTGAAATTTGAGATTCGTACTGATCATCGTCCGTTGGTAGAAGTATTTTCGACCAAGGGTGCGGGTAGGACCACACCAAGAATAGCTCGTTGGGTGTCCAGAATGTTGGAGTACAACTATGATTTGGTGTATTTTCCCAGAAAAAAAAATGTGTTGGCTGATTGTCTGTCGAGGCTTCCTGTGAAGTCGGTTCTGGGTGGTAAGGGTGAACCTGAACTTGATGAACTCATAGCCTCTGTGGACGTGGATGTAGGATGTGTGACAGAAGGCAGAATCTCACATGAAGAGTGGGTGACTGAGGTTCAAAAAGATGTCGTGCTACAAGAGGTGATGGGTTATTGTCGACAAGGGTGGCCAAATAGAGGTGGTGCTTCTTGCGATGTGGAGTACTTTCGTCAAGTTGGCGTAGAGTTGTTTATGGTGAATGGAGTGGTGTTCAGGGGTGAGCTGTTGGTGGTTCCTACTGTTTTGCGGGAACAAGTGTTGCAATTGCCTCACGAGGGTCATCTTGGGATGAGCGCAACTAAGAGGCGGGTCAGATCAGAGTATTGGTGGCCAGGGCTAGATAGGTATGTGGAACATCATGTGAGGGAGTGCATGTTGTGTGCATGGAGCAACAAGTCTCAAATGTTTGTTAAAAGTGATCTTGTTGTGTCTGATAAATCGGATGGGCGGTGGAAAAAAATAGCCATTGATATTATGGGTTTGTTTAATATTTTAGGAAGTGTACCTAAATATGCTTTGATGGCTGTGGACTATTTTTCCAGGTGGCCGGTCGTGTATTGTGGAGTTCTTGGTGGATTTATTTGACTCAGAAGGGATCCCTGAGACAATAGTTTCTGACAATGGTGTGCAATTCGTTTCTAATGTCATGAAAGATTTTTTATGCAAATTTGAAATAGAGCACATCAGAGCATCTGTTTATTACCCACAGAGTAATGGTTTGGTGGAGAGGTGGAACAGGACGCTGAAAGAGGGGCTGCAATTAGCGATTTATAATGGTGTAAATTGGCGTAAGGCAGTGAAGGATCTGGTTTGGTCCTACCGTACTACTCCTCATAGTTTGACGGGAAAGTCACCTTTCGAGGTCATGAGAGGTAGAAAACCGAGGGCATTGTTGTCAAAAGGTGTGGGGAGAAAGAAGTTTGAAATGAGTGAAGTACCTGGTGATTACAAAGTTGGTGATTGGGTGCGAGTGGTGAAGGGTGCATGGACAGCCAAAGGGGAATCTAAATTTTCAGAGCCTTTTGAGGTGAGAAAAGTGTACAAGTATACCCTGTTGCTGAGTGATGGCAATGTGTGGAACCGTGGGAAGGTTATAAAGGTTCCTGCACGGTTTAGTCAGGAGAAGTTGTGGAAGGTGGGAAACAGTTTGGGAAACAATGTTGATAAGGGTACTACCAGTACTAGTGAAACCCCATTGAATAAGAGTGAGCATGTAGGTGTGAAGGTGAGAGACAAGTCGATGTTGAGAAGGCCTAAGAGACTTGGGTGGTCATTCCAACCTTGGCGTCGGTGTTAAACCAGCGGCCAAACCGCAAACAGGCTGGCGGGTAAAAAAATGGAATTCCGACCCTGGCGGAAACCGCCAACAGAGACCGCCACATTACCACACCGCTCGCCACGGCGGCACAAAAAAACAGCGCGGCGGTCACCGCCAACAGACAGGCGGGAGTCAATGTACCGCCCACCCTATCACAACACACCAATCCGCCACCTTTTCCGGGGCGGTAGCCCCGCCGATAAAAACATGGCGGAAACAGCCATTTGAAATGGAAAACGCTCACCTCCATACACCCCACGAGTAATCTGGACAGCATGGAACCCGAACTCCACATCCTCCCAGCGATTGTCTTCCTGCTCCTCTACCAGGAGCACGAACGCCGGCGCAGAAGACAACGGTGAGTACTGCACCTACGACACAGGGGAGGGGGAGGAGAAAATATTACGGGGACACACATACGCGACACACCCACCCCCACCCACAACAACACACACATCAATGCACAGTAATACATCACAGTTACCCCCCCCAACCCACCCGGAAGAATGCAAAGACAAAAGGAAATGATTATAAACATTGGAATATATTGTATTACTGGCTGAATTATATATAAATATATATCTACACATCAAAAACACTTCTATACATATATGTACAAGTCCGAGCATTGTAGCAGGCATTGTCCGTGTACCACTGGGCCCAAATCACATGGGCAAAGCCCACACAGGATACCTGACTCCAACGGAGAGAACACTGCAGGGGCATCAGATAGGAAAACTACAGGCACCTCAGGGGGAAGGGAAGGGGGGGCACCTCAGCCAGATGAGTGCACGACGCCAGATCCACGAGGGGCCTCCATGGCCACTGTTCAATCCTGGGGAGTGCAAAGCCACAGTCTCTCAAGTCTCTACAGTGGGTGGGTTGCCCACTGTGCCATCCTGGGGACTGCAAAGCCACAGTCTCTCAAGTCTCTACAGTGGGTGGCTTGCCCACTGTGCCATCCTGGGGAGTGCAAAGCCACAGTCTCAAGTCTCTACAGTGGTTGGTTTGCCCACTCTTCCATCCTGGGGAGTGCAAAGCCACAGTCTCTCAAGTGGATGCATGTCTCCACTGGTTCTGGAGGGGGACTGGTGCCCAGAGTGCTCGTGCAGCCCTGCCCGACACAGATGCGGGCCTGCCCCTGCCGCTAATGGGCCAGCGGTGCTTGAGACGGCGGTGCCCAGTTCAGCGGTGCTTGAGACGGCGGTGCCCAGTTCAGCGGTGCTTGAGATGAAGGGACCAGTTCAGCGGTGCTTGAGACGGCGGTGCCCAGTTCAGCGGTGCTTGAGACGGCGGTGCCCAGTTCAGCGCTGCTTGAGATGAAGGGCCCAGTTCAGCGCTGCTTGAGATGAAGGGCCCAGTTCAGCGCTGCTTGAGATGAAGGGCCCAGTTCAGTGGTGCTTGAGATGAAGGGCCCAATTCAGCGGTGCTTGAGACGGCGGTGACCAGTTCAGCGGTGCTTGAGATGAAGGGCCCAGTTCAGCGGTGCTTGAGACGGCGGTGCCCAGTTCAGCGGTGCTTGAGATGAAGGGCCCAGTTCAGCGGTGCTTGAGACGGCGGTGCCCAGTTCAGCGTTGCTTGAGATGAAGGGCCCAGTTCAGCGTTGCTTGAAACGGCGGTGCCCAGTTCAGCGGTGCTTGAGATGAAGGGCCCAGTTCAGCGGTGCTTGAGACGGCGGTGCCCAGTTCAGCGGTGCTTGAGACGGTGGTGCCCAGTTCAGCGGTGCTTGAGATGAAGGGCCCAGTTCAGCGGTGCTTGAGATGAAGGGCCCAGTTCAGCGGTGCTTGAGATGAAGGGCCCAGTTCAGCGGTGCTTGAGATGAAGGGCCCAGTTCAGCGGTGCTTGAGACGGCGGTGCCCAGTTCAGCAATGCTTGAGACGACGGTGCCCAGTTCAGCGGTGCTTGAGATGAAGGGCCCAGTTCAGCGGTGCTTGAGACGGCGGTGCCCAGTTCAGTGGTGCTTGAGATGAAGGGCCCAGTTCAGCGGTGATTGAGACGGCGGTGCCCAGTTCAGCAGTGCTTGAGATGAAGGGCCCAGTTCAGCGGTGCTTTGTCATGGCGGTTCTGGACTGTTCAGCGGTGCTTTGCCATGGCGGTTCTGGACTGTTCAGCGGTGCTTTGCCATGGCGGTGCTTGCCCAGTTCAGCGGTGCTTGAGACGGCGGTGCCCAGTTCAGCGGTGCTTGGGATGAAGGGCCCAGTTCAGCAGATCAGGCCATGGCGTGCAGGTCATTTGCCACCTGTCCTGTGGCTGGCGGGGCCTTCCTGCCCATCTGTCGGGTGGCTGGCGGGGCCTTCCTGGTCTGCAGTACCGGGCCTGTTGGTGTCCTCCTGCCCACCTGGGATGGGTCTGGCGGGGCCCTCCTGGCCAGCTGGGCTGATGGCGCTCTCCTCGGGCGTGCTGCCTTTCCCAGCCTTCCCTGTTCGCCTGTGGCCCTTCCCCACCTTGGGCGGTGTGCCACCTGTCTCCACACTTCGTGCCGGAGCCATGGTAGGGATTTTAGTGCCTGGTGTTTTCACCCTCTCGCGCCGGCCGCTGACTATCTTCGGGTGTTTCTCCGGGGGTGGGCTGCCCGTGCCTTGGCTCCGTACTGAACTGGCTGCCCTTGAGGGTGGGGGACTCCACAGTTCATGGCAGACTGTCATCACAGGGCCCGGTTTTGTGGTGGCTGAGGTGCTGACTGGAGTCCTATGAGATGGACGGGGTGGGGGTGTTGTAGGAAAGAGGTTAAGTTTGGACAGGAATAGCAATTTAGGACCAGTGGGACGGGTAGGAGTGGAGGAAGAGGTTGTGGTTGTAGGAGTCTTAAGTCTGGTGTCTTTGGGTGCAGGTGCTTGGGCTGGAGGCTGTCGTGAGGTGGATGGCTGTTGGGTGGGTGGCTGCCTGCGTTTGTGTATCTTGGAAGAGGGGGTGACAGACACACTGGGAGAGGACACAGGGGACGTGTAAATGGTAGTGGGGGTGGTGACTGCACGTGTGCGGGGGGTTCTGGTGTGTGTGCTGGTGATGGACGTAGTGGCTGAAGATGTTGTGCATGCAGGTGTGAGTGGAAACGTGACAGGGAGGGAGAAGGGAGACGAGGAGGAGGGGGACACAGTGGAGGCAGTGGGTGTTGGTATGTCTGTATGTGGATGTTGCTTGTGTGAATGCCTGTGTGATGTGTGATGTGTGGTGCTTATGTCTGCCTGAGCTTCCCTTGGGTATTGAGGTGTGTGCAGGCTGGTCTTATGGTGTGTCTGGGATAGGCAGAGGTACAGGTGATGGGGTATGGGTGGAGGAAGTTGGAGGGGGGAGGCTAGAGACAGGGACAATTGCTGCCATCAGTGCTGAGGCCAGAGTGTTGAACGATCGTTGAAGGGCAGCCTGACCGGAATGAATGCCCTCCAGGTATGCATTACTCTGGTGCACCTCTCTTTCGACACCCTGGATGGCATTCAAAATGTTAGACTGCCCAACAGTGAGCGTCCTCAGGAGGACAATGATCTCCTCACTGAGGGCAGCAGGGGTGACTGGGGCGTGGCCTGAGGTGCCTGGGGCGAAGGAGATGCCCACCTTCCTGGGTGAGCGGGCACGGGGCAAACGCTGAGGGGCTGCTGGGAGGGCGGTGCTGTGGCGCTAGGTGGCGGCTGAACCTGTTGTTGCGGGGGGCACGGATGTTGCCGCCACCACAAGGGAGCTCCCTTCAGAGGACGAGTCCGTGTCACTTATGTCTGCCCGAGTCCCCGCTGTGGAGCTCCCCTCGCTGTCCGTCCCACTGGTGTATTCGGAATCCGTTGCATGGCCCTCCAGGGCCTTGTGGGATGCAGCTCCCTCGTGCTCCGATGCCACTTCTCCTCCGCCTGATGATGCTAATGCACACATGAACAGGAAGACCACAAAAAAGGGGGGGGGGAGAAAATAAAGACATGTTGAGTGCATGCATTGGCGACACCGTTGGCAGACAGGACAGACACAGAAGCCCCCTGCACTACGCCGCGCACTTGGGGTCCACTACTCAATACGTGGGACATGGCCTACAAGCCTATGGACGACATCTGCACACATAGATGACACAGGGCCATGAATAGCTGTACTTGGCACCCTACAGAGGTGGGGGGCGGGGGCACAGGGCCATGCCTTACGGAGGGGCCTAGCCTACAGAAATCGCCCTGGCCTAGGGATACCCACAGCCCTCCTCCCCCACCCAGACACCTCCACTGCGTGCAAAGTCACCAGAATGAGAGTGTACTCACCCCCTTGTGTCTGCTGTGATGTCCTCACGCGCCCATCCAAATCGGGGTAGGCCACCGCCAGGATCCGGGACATCAGGGGGGTCAAAGTCCGACTGGCACCCCTCCCACGTTGGGAGGCCATCCCCAGCTGAGCCTCTGCCGTCTTCCTGCTCCAGCGTCGGATGTCCTCCCATCTCTTTCGGCAGTGGGTGCCCCGTCTGTGGTGGACCCCCAGGGCCCGGACGTCCTTGGCGATGGCACGCCAAATGTCGATCTTCTGGTGGGCGCTGACCTATGTGAAATGTACAGGGGGAGAAAAAGAGTCATTACCTTCTGCACCCTCAATGTGAGTGGCCCCCCATCCCTACCCTTGCCATGTGGCACATCCTGTCATCCGTTGTTTGATGCATGCCTCATTCGCTCCCCTCCCCACCATCTTTCATCCACCCGACTCAACACAGCCATTGCCCCCAAAGCATGGTCCCAGTGTACTTACCTGTTGGTCTGGAGGACTGTAGAGTAGCGCATACTGGGGGAGGACCCCATCCACGGGTTTCTCCAATTCCTGAGCAGTGAAGGCAGGGGCCCTTTCCCCAGTCGCATGAGCCATTGTCTCTTCCAGACCGAGGTCACAGCAGCACTTGCAGTGTAGGTCCTCTCCTGTCGAAGATCAGGTATCGAGTGATTAAGCAGATAGAAAATGGCGGTAACGCCCGCGGCGGTGCGTACCGCGACCGCCGGCGCACATCGTCATTGGCTCCTGAGACCCATAGGGTTCAATGTTAACCAATGCTGTTTTGCGCCGCGGTCTTCGACCGCCTACCGCCACGGTGTGCCACGCCAGCGCATTTACCTCACATCCCATTGTCACACTTCACAGGTCAGGCAGCCGCCATTTCAAGGGCCCACATGGCTTACTTTTAACTGCGTCACACATACATAGGCCTTGCATCAACACTCATACAAACCATTCAATGCATTGGGAATCGTGTTATGTGCAAGCTGTGGTTACGTACCTGTGGGTTGATTGACTCTGTGCTCGCTGTTATCCTTTATAGGCACCGTCCGCTGGGACATGCGAGGAGATGGAGGAATCTTCCCGTGTACAGACCGCTGGTAGACCTGTCGACAATGGAGGAAAGACATGTCATACTGACATACAGGCTTGACCGAGCCACTATTCATGAACTGTGTGCCCAGCTGGAGCCAGACCTGATGTCACCCATCCGCCAACCCACAGGGATCCCACCTCTAGTGCAGGTGCTGTCAGTACTCCATTTCTTTGCAAGTGGGTCATTTCAAACAACAGTGGCCATATCATCAGGGATGTCTCAGTCTATGTTTTCCAAGGTGTTGTCCAGAGTGTTGTCTGCCATTCTGAAACATATGCGGAGCTACATTGTTTTCCCTGAGGTGGGGGATTTGCCTACAGTGAAAGGTGATTTCTATGCCCTTGGACATATCCCCAACATCATAGGTGCCATTGATGGGACCCATGTGGCTTTAGTACCCCCCAGCAGGAGTGAACAAGTGTACAGAAACAGAAAGAGTTATCATTCGATGAATGTACAGATGGTGTGTTTGGCAGACCAATACATCTCCCATGTTAATGCCAAGTTCCCTGGCTCAGTGCATGACGCGTACATCATGCGGAATAGCAGCATACCTTACGTGATGGGTCAACTCCAGAGGCACCGTGTGTGGCTAATTGGTGACTCTGGTTACCCCAACCTGTCATGGCTACTGACCCCAGTGAGGAATCCCAGGACAAGGGCAGAGGATCGGTACAATGAGGCCCATGGGAGAACTAGGAGGGTGATCGAGCGGACCTTCGGCCTCCTGAAGGCCAGGTTCAGGTGCCTCCATATGACAGGTGGATCCCTATTCTACTCACCAAAGAAGGTGTGCCAGATCATCGTGGCCTGCTGTATGCTTCACAACCTGGCTTTGCGACGCCAGGTGCCTTTTCTGCAGGAGGATGGTCCAGATGGTGGTGTTGCAGCAGCTGTGGAGCCTGTGGAGAGTGAAGACGAGGAAGCCGAAGAGGATGACATAGACAACAGGAACACAGTAATACAGCAGTATTTTCAATGACACACAGGTAAGATTCCAACCCAGCATATTACATATACTTAACCCCTACTACCTCTCTACTGTCTGTCCTTTTCCCCCAGTGTATGGTAACTGAGTTGTGACTTTCCCTTCCAATTTCAGAGATGTGGGCCCCACTGCGTGACATCTGCTTGGTTTCCCCATGGACTACAGCTGTGTGACAGTGGTATGTTGGCATCACAATGTAAATATGCATTTTGGGACGGTAATGTCTAATACATTAGTACAAAATCACAGCCAGACTCCTGATTGTTTTGTGCAATAACTGTGTTTATTATAGTGCTCTATATTGGTGGGTGATTGCAAATCGGTGAGGGGTGATGGTGGAGGATTGTCCATGGCAGAGTCCAGACTATTAGTATCACAGGTGCATTGTCCGAATGCCTGTGGAAAGTGGAGCATGGGCAGTATAAGAATTCACAGGGTGTCAATGTGGGACAGTGGGATGACATTCAGGGAGGTATCCTTTCCTGGCGGGGGTCTTGGCATCTTACTCTGTCTTCTTCCTGGATCTCAGGGCCCGCTTGCGGGGTGGTTCTCCTTCTGCAGGGGGTGGGGTGCTGGTGGCCTGTTGGTCCTGTGGCGGGGCCTCCTGTCCACTAGCACCGGCAGAGGTGGTAGGCAGTTCTTGGTCCATGCTAGTGTCAGGGGCCCTTTGTCCTGCCACAGTGTCCCACAATGTGGTGACTACCTGATTCAGAGCCCCTACAATGGTGGCCAGGACGGAACTGATGTTTCGTAGTTCCTCCCTGAACCCCAAATACTGTTCCTCCTGCAGAAGCTGGATCTCCTGAAACCTGGCCAGGACCGTCGCCATTGTCTCCTGGGAGTGGTGGTAGGCTCCCATGATGGAGGAGAGGGCCTCATGGAGAGTGGGTTCCCTGGGCCTGTCCCCCCCCTGTCGCACAGCAGCCCTCCCAGTTCCCCTGTTTCCCTGGGCCTCTGTCCCCTGGACCGTGTGCCCACTACCACTGCCCCCAGGTCCCTGTTGTTGTTGGGGTGGTGGGTTAACCTGGGTGCCCTGTAGTGGTGGACACACCGCTGATTGACGTGTCCTGGGGACAGAGGTATGGGCCTGCTGGGTGGGTGCTGTGCTGGTGTTCCCAGAGGGGGGATGGTCTGCTATGGGCTATGGCTGTGTGAGGGGAACCGACTGTCCCGAGGTCCCCGATGGGCCGGGCTGGTCATCTAGATCCAGGTCGACAGAGGTGCTGTCCTCACTGTGGGCCTCTTCTGGGGGTGGAGTGGACATTTGTGGACCCTCCTGCGCGGTGACGTGGCGTTCGGGTCCTGCAGGGGTATAAACGTATGGTTATTGCATTTGTGTGTGCCATAGCGTGTAATGGGTGGGTGCCCTTGTACCCCAGTGCTGGCATTCCCGTGTGGGGGCTTTTGTGACAGTGATTTGGTGGGGGATGGGTATGTGCAGTGGGCATGCTTTGTTGATGGGTGTCCATGCTTTGTGGTCGCATGCAGGGATTGGTGTTGGGATGGGTAGGCTGTGATGGTGAGACATTTGCAAGGAGCAGGATGTGATGGGGGTGAGGGTGAGGGTGGGGGTATGAGTTGGTATGCTGGTGGGGTGGGTGGGATGAAGTAGTGATGATTTGACTTACCAGAGTCCATTCCTCCAGATACTCCTGCGAGGCCCTCGGGATGCAGGATCGCCAAGACTTGCTCCTCCCATGTTGTAAATTCTGGGGGAGGAGGTGGGGGTCCGCCGCCAGTCCGCTGCACCGCAATGTTGTGCCTTGATACCATTGAACGCACCTTCCCCCGTAGGTCGTTCCACTGCTTCCTGATGTCGTCCCTATTTCTTGGGTGCTGTCCCACAGCGTTGACCCTATCGACTATTTTGCTCCATAGCTTCATCTTCCTGGCAATGGTGGTGTGCTGCACCTGTGTCCCGAAGAGCTGTTGCTCTACCCGTACAATTTCCTCCACCATGACCCTGAGTTCATCCTCGGAGAACCTGGGGTGTCTTTGCGGTGCCATGGGGTGGTGTGGATGATGTGTGGGTTGGATTGTGTGGTTATGTGTATTGGTGTGTTGTGTGAAGTGCGTGGAAATATTGCTGGGTGAAAGTAAAATGCACGTCTGGGTGCTCAGTTCTCTTTTTCTCAGTGCGTGGTCCCCATTCTGTAGCAGTGGGGATTTGTGGGTGATGTGGGTGTGTGTTTTATATTGTATTGGGTGTGTGGGAGTGGTGTGTGTATGTGTATCAGGTGTGTGTATTTGTAATTGTCCAATGTGGCTGTGTTTTGTAGGTGTGTGTGTATATTGAGCGCGGCGGTGTGTACCGCCAATGGAATACCGCGGTTGAAAGACCGCTGCGTGGATTCGTGGGTCGTGATAGTGTGGGCGTATTTCTGTTGGCGTGACGGTGGAGGTTTGGTCATCGCCAGTTTCTCGCTGGCCTTTGGTGTGGCGGACTTTTGTGGATGTCTGTATTTTGGCGGTTTGCCTGCTGTGGGTCAGAATGACCGTGGCGGTTTACCGCTGCCGCGGCGGTATGTTGGCGGTCTTCTGACAGCGGTAAGCGTCTTTTACCGCCAAGGTTGGAATGACCCCCTTGATGACTTTGTCACTGCTTAGAGTAAACTTTTTTGGTATCATCAATATGTTATGCTTCATAAGGGAATGCTTCTCATTTATGTTCAATGTATCCCTGCATCACATTTATTAATCACATATCTATTCATATTAGGTGATGTTTATGTATTCTATGATGTTGTTGTTTATTTTATTTATTAATCACATATCTATTCATGTTAACCGCTTAGGTGCGGGCGTCGGCCACTGGCCGACGCCCACACACCCTCCCTGGTGCGGGTCACGACCAGTGGCCGACACCAGGAAGGGTATCAATAAATCCTCGGGTGCGTCGCACCCGAGGATTTATTTATTTTTTTAAAAGCCCCCCCGGGAGACACGGAAGCTTCCGTGTCTCCCCCCGCCCCCCCCCATCAAAGCAGGAAGCAGCCTTGCGGCCGCTTCCTGCTTTGATGGGGAAAACGGCCTTTCTCACGTTCGCGAAGGCCTCGTAAGAAAGGGGAGTGTCTCCCCTTTCTTACGAGGCCTTCCTGAAAGTGTTTCCTGGCCCCCGATCGCAGCTGTGCTGCGATCGGGGGCCAGGAAACACTTTCAGGTTTCCTGGCCCCCCGATCGCAGCACAGCTGCGATCAGGGGGGCCAGGAAACACTTTGAAAAGGCCTCGTAAGAAAGGGAAGACTCTCCCCTTTCTTACAAGGCCTTCTCAAACTGTTTCTGGCCCCCGATCGCAGCTGCGATCGGGGGCCAGGAAACACCACTAGACGCCAGGGATTTCACTTTGGGGGGGGCGGCCCCCTCGGAAAACGGGCCGCCCCCCCCCGGGGGCATAATTAATTAAAAAAAAAGGTAGGTGCCCCCTGGGGGGGGGGGGGGGGCGCGATCGCGCCCCCCCCCCCCCCAGTGGATTGTTTAAAAAAAAAAAAAAAAAATGACAGGGGGTCGCCCGTGGGCAGGGTGACCCCCTGTGGGGACAATTTTTTTTTTAGATGTTGTAGGGTTTCCCTGGGGGCCATTTTGGCCCCCAAGGAAACCATACAACAACTAAAAAAAATAGATCTATATATAGATCTATATTTATATATCTATGTAGATAGATATATCTATGTACATGGATATATCTATAGATATATCCATGTACATAGATATATATATATATATAGAGGTAGCTCTATATATACCAAAGAGATTTATAAAGTGTGCTACTCACCTGTGAGGGTGTCAAGGCGCTTGGGGGGGGAGCGGGGGGAGGGAAAGGGGCTGGGAGGTTCACTGTTCGAAAAGCCAGGTTTTGAGGCCCTTCCTGAAAAGAAGTAGGTTTTGAGTCTTGCGAAGGTGGGTTGTGAGGGCGTTCCAGGTTTTGGGTGCAAGGTAGGAGAAGGATCTGCCCCCGGTGGTGGTGTGTTTGATGCGGGGGACAGAGGCGAGAGAGAGGTCAGCTGAGCGGACGTTTCGTGTGGGGGTGTGGAAGGTGACTCTCGTTGAGGTAGGCAGGGCCTGTGTTGTGGAGTGATTTGTGTGCGAGGATGAGGATCTTGAAGGTGATCCTTTTGTCAATGGGGAGCCAGTGGAGGGATTTGAGGTGTGGAGAGATGTGTTCGTGTCGGCGGAGGTCGAGGATGAGTCGTGCTGCTGAGTTCTAGATGCGTGTAGTTTGCGCTTGAGTTTTAGAGTGGTGCCGGAGTAGAGGGCGTTTCCGTAATCAAGTCTGCTGCTGATGTGTGCGTGAGTGACAGTTTTTCTGGTCTCTGTGGGGATCCATTTGATGGAGTGTGTTGAAGCATGAGGAGGTGAGAGCGTTGATTTGTTGGGTCATCGAGAGGGAGGAGTCTAGGATGATGCTGAGGTTGCGTGCGTGGTTGGCGGAGGTGGGTGCAGGGCCTAGCGTGGTGGGCCACCATGAGGGGTCCCAGGTGTTTTTGTGTGGGCCAAAGAGGATTATTTCGGTTTTGCTTGAGTTGAGTTTCAGGTGATTGGCTGTCATATATATATCACTTTTGTCAATATGTGTGTGGTTTCCCTGGGGGGAAAAGGGTCCGACTTGTCTAGTGGCAGTTTTAGTGCCATAAAGAAGCGCAGAAGGTTTATATGCCTACTGCAAAGAGCAAATCTGTATTTTATGTAAATAGCTGAGTACATTAGCAAAGTCTATGGAGAGATGAAGGGCACTTTTGCTGGGTGGTAATGAGGGAATCCGAGGAGGAGGGAGTGGGAGCACCAATAATGATTGTTGGACTGGGCGCAGGAGGTGCTAAAGACTGTGACGAATGGTATGTGACAAGGTGTTTTTTGAGTGTCTTGAAAGTACGTGCTGATTGAGGGAAGAAGCGCAGGTAAGGTGGCCTCTACTGTTGCACGTATCTCACACACCATCGATTTTGTGACTGTCTACGTAGGCTAGTGTTTTAGAGCAACAGTTTAGCCAATAGCAGAGATGGCATCTTGATGGATGACTGCTGCCTACACTCGGGTTATAGAGGACCGCTCTGACATAGGATCAGAGACTGAGACATCAGATACTGAGACAGCATCTGAGGGATAGGACAATGGCGCAGACTCTGGGAGTGATTTTTCAGTCAGAGGAGTCCCATTCGATAACTCCTCTTCCAGTACATTATGAGGGAGGTGATGAGGACAGTCCTGCTGTCCCTTCGCAAGCTGTTTGTCCAACTGGGTAATAGTGGGTTAGGCCAACCCAGAGAGCAGGTGAATGCGGCGGCAAGCAGAGAGAGAGTGCTCTCTTGGGAGCTCCCCAATTTAGTTCAGCCCCAAATTCCACCACCCAAATCATATTGTGGAGACATCAAAATTATCCATGGCAAAACAAACTGGTTTTGTAAGGCAGGCACCTGTGTTTTTGGTCCTGGATTCGGCAGCCATATAGAGAAACACACTAAACCCAAACATTTCTGGAAACTAGACATTCGGGGGAGTCCACAGAGGTGTGACTTGTGTGGCTTCCCCAAAGTTTTCTTACCCAGAATACCCTGCAAAGCTGAAATGTTGAAAAAAAACTCAATTTTTCTCGCATTTCTGTCACACAAACTACAGGAATATGCTGGGATCCACAATATTCCTACCACCCAGTGACTCCTCACCTGTCCTGATAAAAACACTACCCCACTTGAGTGCCTACACCTAGTGTCTGTGTCAGGAATGGATCACCCCAGGGTCAACAGCTGCCTCACGTAAGGACCAACATTGACCGTTGTGTGATCTATTCCTGTCGCAGGCACCAGGCCTAACCACACAAGTGAGGTATCATTTTTATCGGGAGTCTTGGGGGAACGCTGGGTGGAAGGAAATTTGTGGCTCCTCTCAGATTCCAGAACTTTCTGTCACCGAAATGTGAGGAAAACTTGTTTTTTTAGCCACTTTTTGAGGTTTGCAAAGGATTCTGGGTAACAGAACCTGGTCAGAGCCCCGCGAGTCACCCCATCTTGGATTCCCCTAGGTCTCTAGTTTTAAAAAATGTACAGGTTTGGTAGGTTTCCCTAGGTGCCGGCTGAGCTAGAGGCCAAAATCTACAGGTAGGCACTTTGCAAAAAACAGCTCTGTTTTCTGTGATGTGTCCACGTTGTGTTCTGGGGCATTTCCTGTCGCGGGCGCTAGGCCTACCCACACAAGTGAGGTATCATTTTTATCGGGAGACTTGGGGGGACGCTGGATGGAAGGAAATTTGAGGCTCCTCTCCGATTCCAGAACTTTCTGTCACCGAAATGTGAGGAAAACTTGTTTTTTTAGCCACTTTTTGAGGTTTGCAAAGGATTCTGGGTAACAGAACCTGGTCAGAGCCCCGCGAGTCACCCCATCTTGGATTCCCCTAGGTCTCTAGTTTTCAAAAATGTACAGGTTTGGTAGGTTTCCCTAGGTGCCGGCTGAGCTAGAGGCCAAAATCTACAGGTAGGCACTTTGCAAAAAACAGCTCTGTTTTCTGTGATGTGTCCACGTTGTGTTTTGGGGCATTTCCTGTCGCGGGCGCTAGGCCTACCCACACAAGTGAGGTATCATTTTTATCGGGAGACTTGGGGGGGCGCTGGGTGGATGGAAATTTGAGGCTCCTCTCAGATTCCAGAACTTTCTGTCACCGAAATGTGAGGAAAACTTGTTTTTTTAGCCACTTTTTGAGGTTTGCAAAGGATTCTGGGTAACAGAACCTGGTCAGAGCCCCGCGAGTCACCCCATCTTGGATTCCCCTAGGTCTCTAGTTTTAAAAAATGTACAGGTTTGGTAGGTTTCCCTAGGTGCCGGCTGAGCTAGAGGCCAAAATCTACAGGTAGGCACTTTGCAAAAAACAGCTCTGTTTTCTGTGATGTGTCCACGTTGTGTTCTGGGGCATTTCCTGTCGCGGGCGCTAGGCCTACCCACACAAGTGAGGTATCATTTTTATCGGGAGACTTGGGGGGACGCTGGGTGGAAGGAAATTTGAGGCTCCTCTCCGATTCCAGAACTTTCTGTCACCGAAATGTGAGGAAAACTTGTTTTTTTAGCCACTTTTTGAGGTTTGCAAAGGATTCTGGGTAACAGAACCTGGTCAGAGCCCCGCGAGTCACCCCATCTTGGATTCCCCTAGGTCTCTAGTTTTCAAAAATGTACAGGTTTGGTAGGTTTCCCTAGGTGCCGGCTGAGCTAGAGGCCAAAATCTACAGGTAGGCACTTTGCAAAAAACAGCTCTGTTTTCTGTGATGTGTCCACATTGTGTTTTGGGGCATTTCCTGTTGCGGGCGCTAGGCCTACCCACACAAGTGAGGTATCATTTTTATCAGGAGACTTGGGGGGACGCTGGGTGGAAGGAAATTTGAGGCTCCTCTCAGATTCCAGAACTTTCTGTCACCGAAATGTGAGGAAAACTTGTTTTTTTAGCCACTTTTTGAGGTTTGCAAAGGATTCTGGGTAACAGAACCTGGTCAGAGCCCCGCGAGTCACCCCATCTTGGATTCCCCTAGGTCTCTAGTTTTCAAAAATGTACAGGTTTGGTAGGTTTCCCTATGTGCCGGCTGAGCTAGAGGCCATAATCTACAGGTAGGCACTTTGCAAAAAAACAGCTCTGTATTTTGTGAAAAAATGGGATGTGTCCACGTTGTGTTTTGGGGCATTTCCTGTCGCGGGCGCTAGGCCTACCCACACAAGTGAGGTATCATTTTTATCGGGAGACTTGGGGAACATAGAATAACAAAACAAGTGTTATTGCCCCTTATCTTTCTCTACATTTTTTCCTTCCAAATATAAGAGAGTGTGTAAAAAAGACGTCTATTTGAGAAATGCCCTGCAATTCACATGCTAGTATGGACACCTCGGAATTCAAAGATGTGCAAATAACCACTGCTCCTCAAAACCTTATCTTGATCCCATTTTGGAAATGCAAAGGTTTTCTTGATACCTCTTTTTCACTCCTCATATTTCAGCAAATGAATTGCTGTATACCCAGTATAGAATGAAAACCAACTGCAGGGTGCACCTCATTTATTGGCTCTGGGTACCTAGGGTTCTTGATGAACCTATAAGCTCTTTATATCCCCGCAACCAGAAGAGTCCAGCAGACAAAACGGTATATTGCTTTCAGAAATCTGACATCGCAGGAAAAAGTTACAGAGTAAAACATAAAGAAAAATGGCTGTTGTTTTCAGCTCAATTTCAATATTTTTTTATTTCAGCTGTTATTTTCTGTAGGAAAACCTTGTAGGATCTACACAAATGACCCCTTGCTGAATTCAGAATTTTGTCTAGTTTTCAGAAATGTTTAGCTGTCCGGGATCCACCATTGGTTTCACACCCATTCCTGTCACTAACTGGAAGGAGGTTGAAAGCACCAAAAATAGTAAAAATGGGGTATGTCCCAGTAAAATGCCAAATTTTTGTTGGAAAATGTGGTTTTCTGATTCAAGTCTGCCCGTTCCTGAAAAGTGGGAAGATAGTGATTTCAGCACCAGAAACCCTTTGTTGATGGCATTTTCAGGGAAAAAACCACAAGCCTTCTTCGGCGGCCCTTTTTTCCCATTTTTTTGGAAAAAACTAAATTTTCACTGTATTTTGGCTATTTTCTTGGTCTCCTCCAGGGTAAACCACAAACTCTGGGTACCATTAGAATCCCTAGGATGTTGGAAAAAAAGGACGCAAATTTGGCGTGGTTAGCTTATGTGGACAAAAAGTTATGAAGCCCTAAGCGCGAACTACCCCAAATAGCCAAAAAAGGGCTCAGCACTGGGGGGGAAAAGGCCCAGCAGCTAAGGGGTTAAGTGATGTTGATGTATTTTATGATGTTGTTGTTTATTTTATTTGAGGGAAGGGGGATGTGTAATATCCTGATGATTCTGTTCCACGTGCCATGCGAAGGAGGATTCGAGCTGGTAGCGCGTAGAACAGAACACAGGGGGAGAAAAGAACGGAGCGTGGAGGAGGCAGTGGCCGTTATGGAGTCTCCCTCCCGGTATAGCCACAAATAAACCATTTCTTAATTACCCACTGTGATTTGCCCTGGATCATTTCACAAAATTCATGAATAATAATGTGAATGACCATGCTATTGTGTTCTTAACTCTTGCTTCCACAGGTCTCCTTCCCCGCTGTTCCCAACCTAAACCCCATCCCCCACTTGGCCATTCTTTAACTCTGTGTTATGATAGCTAGTAGAGTTTGGAGCTGCCAAGAGGTGGACATATTGGGAACAGGCGCAGACCCCGAGGATCCGGTCTCACTGACAAAACCCCCAATGAAGACTTTTTTTTTACTTAACTGTTAACTTTCCCTATTTTTTAGGAAAATCCGGTTACAAGTCTTTTTATAAGACAAATTGACTGACCCATTGAAGGAGGATTTTGGACTTAAATATCCATCCTCCTTTATTTCTCCATTTATGCCTTGCAAGGTACTTGCATTTGAAAAAACAGTGATGTCTGATATAAGGAAATTGTGCCCAAAAGAAACTTTTGTAAACATCCCTACTAATGAGATGACTGCTCTCAAAGGTTTAGCCTCTGATGAAACAATCGTTATAAAACCAGCTGATAAGGGCAGGGCCATAGTGGTCATGAAGGCACGTGAGGACAGACAGGAATGCATATGTCTCCTGAGTGATTCCACTTATTATGCTCCCATTACAAGAGATCCAACAGAGAGACTTCAGATCCAGATATGTATTATGATTCAGGAAGCACAAATTAATGATTGGATCTCTCACAGGGAGGCAGAGTTTTTGGATATTTCCCAACCATGTACCCCTTACTTTTTTTGCCTCCTCAAAATACATAAGGGGACGCTTCCACCACCAGGGTGTCCCATCGTCTCAGGTATAGGGTCGGTTTTAGAGCCTCTCTCCACTATTTGTGACCATTTTCTGTAGCCCATTGTCAGGGAATCATCCACATTCCTTTGGGAACTTGGTTTTCTGCCTTTGGAACTTTGCACTTGTTTTTAACTCTTCATCATGTCTCAATCTGGAGATGCATCAGCTAGAGCTGCTTTTGACATAGAGAAATTGGAGAGCTCTACAGTGGCTCAGTTGAAGCAGTTCTGTAAGGATTTTGCCTGTCCCATTAAGAGCTCGTCCAAGAACGAGGAGCTGCAAAAGGTGCTGAGGGCCTGGGTGACAGCCAAAGAAGCTGAGTGGCACACAGAGGAGGATGAGGAGGATGATGAGGAGGAGGAGGTGCAATCCATCCTGCAATCCATCCATAGTGGTATACTGGGTGGGCCTGTTATGTCCAGGGAGAGAGTCTCCAGGGCAGGTAGCAGTGTGTCAACCAAGGGTCTGACTCCTGAAGAGTTACAGGACAGACAGGATGAGAGAGACTACCAATTGCAGTTGAAGAAGCTCAGTCTAGAGATGGAATAGAGAAGGATGGCCATTGAGGAAAGGAAGATACTGTTGGCTCATGAGCTGAGCTTAAAAGAGTTAGATCAGAGGAGCCAGTCTAGTAGAGATGGTGGCCGCAACAGCACAGTGTAGCCTAGAGAGGAGGGTGCACATTCCTAAAGAACTTGTGAAGGATTACAAAAGGGAGGATAACAGATACTTTTGGTTCAAGGGGCATGAGTCTGCTCATTGGGGGCGGGTCTGTGGAAGCACTTTGAGGTAGAGAGGAGGGATAACTGACAGCCTTAGGGGATGCTTAGAATCTCACCTACACTATCATGAAGGATGCCCTACTCACAAGATAGGGCCTCACCCCTGAGCAGTATAAGGGTAAGTTTAGGTCCTATAACATGAAGGACTCTCAAACATGGTTGGAATGTGTTGATTCTTTTTGGACGGTCACTGGATGGTTGGGTGAAGGGCAGTAAGGTAACATCATATGAGGGGCTTTACAATCTGATTGCTTGGGAGCACTTGTTCAGTTTATGTTATCCAGAGCTGCGCCAGCACCTGATTGACAGCAAGCTGACTGATCCCAGGAAGCTTGCGCAGAAAGCGGACCGCTGGGAGAGCACCAGGGTCCAAAGAGGTATGGGGGAGACCATGCCAAGGGTGGGAAGGGTCCCTCTCTGAAGAAAGGGGGGGTAAGGGTAAATGTTGGAGTTCTCTAAAGGGCCCCAAACTGATTCCCAAGGTAAAGATACCCAACCCCTCAGTGAGAAGAAGCCATGGTTCTCCAAAGAGAAGCCTGTGGCAGGGGGACCCCCACGTAAATGTTATACATGTGACCAAGTGGGTCATGTGAGGGGGGCCCCAAATGCCCCAAGAGTACACAGGTACCCACTGGTGCGCAGCCTCAGGGTTTAGATAGTGTAGCACTTGGGGAGCAGTTGGTTCCAGGTGGGTGGGATCCAGCTGAGGTGACCCTTGTCTCACTAGGGGACAGTGAGATGGTCCAGAAAACCCTCGTGCCTGAGAACACTAAGAAGTACAGGCAGTGGGTGACCATCAATGGACAGAGGGTGGAGACTCTGAGAGACACAGGAGCCCATGTGACTACAGTGAGGAGTCAGCTGGTGTCCGAAGAGCAGATTGATCCCTGGGTTCTTCACCAAGTAGTTGTAGTGGACAACTCAGAGCGCCTGTGCAGAGTGGTGCAGGTTCCCTTTGAATGGGGTGGGGAGTCTCAGGTTCCTTGAAGGTAGTTGTGAGTGCAACCATCCCTGTAGATTATTTGCTAGGCAATGACCTGGAGGAATCCCTTTTGAAGGAGGTGGAACACAGGTCTCACTTGGAGATGTTGTGTCTGCCTGGGTGGGTATGCGTATCCACCCGGTCAATGGCAGCCCGTCAGGATGATCAAGAGCCCCTGGAGCCACAGTGACCCAGGGGACTGCCAAGAAGAGGAAGGGCAGGGAGTGCGGGAGACCGGCCCCAGAAGTTCCCACGGTCCAGGAGGAGGCATAGCCTGAGGGTGACACAACAGATCCTACAGGGGAACAGGTGGCTGAACTGGGGGAGGTCCCTGAGCTGTCAGAGTGGCAGCAGGAAGGTGGACCCACCAGGTAGGCATTTTGTGAAGCACAAAAAACTTGCCCTACTCTAGAGGGACTGCGGCAGCAGGCTGCAGCCCCGGTGGTTGGCAAGGAGCCCAGTATGCACCTGATCTATTGGGAGGATGGTCTCCTATATAGTGAGCCTAAGGTTCCTGAGCCTGGGTCAGCTTCTATGCTGGTGGTACCCCAGTGCTTCAGGGCCTTCCTACTAGGGTTTGCTTATGATGTGCCTTTGGCAGGGCATCTGGGGCAGGACAAAACCAATAAGCAGCTTGTCTCCCACTTCTATTGGCCCAAGATGCACAAGCGTTCTGCTGCACACTGTAGGTCTTGCCCAACTTGTCAGGCAAGTGGCAAGAGTGGGGGGAAATGTAAAGCTCCCTTCCAACCTTTACCTGTTGTTAGTACTCCCTTTGAGAGCGTAGGTATTGACATTGTGGGGCATCTGGATCCCAAGACAGCCATGAGCAACAGGTTAATCCCGGTCTTGGTGGACCATGCCACCCGGTACCCAGAAGCCGTTCCTCTGAGGTCAGTCACTTCCCCTGTGGTGGGTCGTGCACTGATGGTGGGGGGATTTGCCCGCATGGGGTTCTCCAAGGAAGTGGTATCTGATAGGGGTACCAACTTCATATCAACATATATGAAGTCTCTGTGGAAGGTGTGGGATAACCTACAAGTTTACCACTCCTTACCACCCTCAAAGTAATGGTCTGGTTAAAAGATTCAACCACACCTTGAAAGGCATGATACAGGCCCTGTGAGAGCCCTTGAGGTGGAAGTGGGACGTCCTCTTGCCATGCCTTCTGTTCTCTGTTTACAGAGAGGTGCCTCAAAAGGGACTTGGGTTTAGTCCCTTTGAGCTGATCTATGGCCACCCTGTGAGAGGACCTTTACGTCTGGTGAAGGAGGCTTTGGAGAAAGCTCCTAGTAAATCCCCCAGGATGTATTAAGTTACATCCTGGCTTTGAGAAACCAGACTGCCTGCTTCAGGGGTCTCGCACAGGAGAATCTAGAAGCAAGTCAGGAGGATATGAAAGGGTGGTATGACCAGAATACCACTCTGGTCGAGTTTCAACCTGGTCAAAAAGTGTGGGTGATGGTGCCCGTGGAGCCTAGGGTGCTCCAGGACAAGTGGACAGGGCCATTTGAGGTGCTGGAGTGCACGAGTGAAGTCACCTACCTGGTGGACTTTCAGTCTCCAAGGAATCCTTTAAGGGTCCTGCATGTCAATCGCCTGAAACCTCACTTTGAGCAGACTGAACTGTCCATGCTCCTTGCAACAGATGATGGGGTGGAGGAGGAGAGTGAGCCTCTTTTCTGACCTCCTGTCTGCAAGAGAAAAATATGGGTCTGTGGAGGGAGTGATCCTCTCCCCCTCCCTGACTGAAGAGCAGCAGAGGGACTGTTGCCAGGTGTTGGGACAGTTTACCTCACTGTTTTGCCTGATCCCAGGGGTCACACACTTGTGCACACATGATATGGACACTGGGGACAGTCCACCCATTAAACAGAAAGTTTACAGGGTTACTGACAGGGTCAGGGCTAACATTAAGAATGAAGTATCCAAAATGGTAACCCTAGGGGTTATTGAGCATTCCAGCAGTCCTTGGGCCAGCCCAGTGGTATTGGTCCCAAAGGCTGGTGCACTTGGTGCCACTCCAGGTTCTGTGTGGACTACCGGGAACTCAATGCGGTCAGCTAGACTGACGCACACCCCATCTCCCGAGCTGATGAGCTCATAGACCGGTTAGGAGCTGCCAAGTACCTCAGCACGTTTGACTTAATGTCTGGGTACTGGCAGATTGCCTTTACTGAGGGGGCCAAGGAGAGGTCAGCATTTGCTACCCCAGATGGACACTTTCAATTTAAAGTGATGCCATTTGTGATGAAAAATGCTCCTGCCACCTTTCAGAGGTTAGTCAACCAGGTGTTGGCTGGGCTGGATGAGTTCAATGCCGCCTACCTGGATGACATTGCTGTTTTCAGTTTCACATGGGAGGAACACCTGCAACACCTCTGGAGAGTGTTAGAGGCCCTGCAAAAGGCAGGCCTCACTATTAAGGCAAGCAAGTGCCAAATAGGGTAGGGTTTTGTGGTGTACTTGGGGCACCAGGTAGGGAGTGGCCCAGTGGCACCTCTAGAGCCAAACATTGCCACCATTCTGGCTTGGGAGCCTCCCAAGACCCAGACTGAAGAAAGGGCCTTTTTAGGCCTCACTGGCTATTACAGGAGGTTTGTATGGTACCATTGTGACCCCCTTGACTGAGTCGACCTCTAAGAAACAACCAAGGAAGGTGATCTGGAAAGAGTCTTGCCAGACCGCTTTTGATGCCCTGAAGGCTGCCATGTGCACAGCACCTGTGCTCAAGGCACCTGACTACTCCAAGGAGTTTGTTGTGCAAACAGATGCCTCAGAGCATGGTATTGGAGCAGTACTCTCACAGCTTAATGAAGAAGGCCTAGATCAACCCTTAGCCTTCATCAGTAGGAGGTTACTTCCCAGGGAACGTAGGTGGAGTGCTAGAGAATGTGAAGCGTTTGCTGTGGTCTGAGTGCTGAAGAAGCTAAGACCCTAATTGTTTGGAACTCACTTCCGGGTTCAGACCGACCACAGGCCCCTCAGATGGTTAATGCAGATGAGGGTTGAGAATCCAAAACTGTTGAGGTGGTCCATTTCCCTTCAGGGGATGAACTTTACGGTGGAACACCACCCCGGTACAGAACACGCCAATGCTGATGATCTGTCCAGATTCTTCTGCCTAAGTGATGAGAACGCCCATGAGGTTGGGTAGTTGCTCCCCACTTTCAGCTGGGAGGGACATGTGTTAGACTTTTCATCCTTGGCGCTGACTCTCTTAACTTTTTGCCTCTGTTCCCCAGGTTGTTAATGTGTGCTGGACTCCGTTTTTGCTGTTTTTGTTACTCTGGGCACTTTACCACTGCTAACCAGTGCTATAGTGCAATTGCTCCTATACAAAATGTGTATGTAATTGGTTCATCCATGATTGGCATATTTAATTTACTAGTAAGTCCCTAGTACAGTGCACTAGAGGTGCCCAGGGCCTGTAAATCAAAGGCTACTAATGGGCCTGCAGCACTGGTTGGGCCACCAACATTAGTAGCTGTGTAAACATGGCTCAGACCTGCCACTGCAGTGCTTGTGTGTGCAGTTTTAAACTGTAAATTTGACTTGGCTAGTGTACCCACTTGCCACTTGCCAGGCCTAAACATTCCCTTTTCTTACATGTAAGACATCCCTAAGGTAGGCCTTAGGTAGCCCCAAGGGCAGGATGCAGGGTATGGTTAAGGTAGGACATATAGGCCCTCATTACAACCCTGATGGTCGGTGATAAAGCGGCGGTAGTACCACTAACAGGCCGGCGGTCAAAAAAATGGAATTAAGACCATGGCGGAACTGCCAACACAGACAGCCACTTTAACACTCCGATCGCCACAGTGGTAGCAACAAACACCGCGGCGGTCACCGCCAACAGACAGGCGGAATACAATGTACTGCCCACACTATTACAAGGCACCAATCCGCCAGCTTTTCCGGGGCGGTACCAACGCCATCAAAAGCACGGCGGAAACAGTCTTTGGAAAGGAAACCACTCACCTCACAACACTCAACGAAGAACCAGGATGCCATGGAGCCCGAACTACAGGTCCTGCCTATGTTGCTGTACCTCTTAATACACAACGAAGTAGAAAGAAGGCGGTGGCGGCGATGACTACAGTGAGTACTACACCTAGCACACAGGGGAGGGGAGGAGGGAAAAGAGAGTGACACACACACGCAAAACGCAACACCCCCACCCCACACACACACACACACACACACACATATCCAATAACATCACAGATACTCCCAGTCACCCCCTGGAACAACCCCGAAATGAGTTTAACTAGTGTAATATTCGAACAATCAGATAGCCCAAGATAACAGTAAATAATCAGTATATGCAAATATTTACAACAAGTCCATACGCTGTCCCATTAAATGTCCATGGACCAGTGGTCCCAAAAAGCATGGGCGAAGCCCACACATGACACCTGCCTCAAAACGGAGAGAACACTGCAGGGGCATCAGGTCGAAAAGAAACCACTCACCTCAGGGGGAAGGGGAGGGGGGGCACCGCAGCCGGATGATGGTACGACGCCACTGCTCCTCAAGGGGGCTCCATACCCACTGCTTGCTCCTGGGGAGTGTGAAGCCACAGTCTCTCAAGTAGTTTCACTGCCCACTGCTTGGTCCTGGGGGAGTGCAAAGCCACAGTCTCTCAAGTCTCTCAAGTGGGTGGTTTACCCACTACTTGGTCCTGGGGACTCCAAAGCCACAGTCTCTGAAGTCTCTCAAGTGGGTTCACTGCCCACTGCTTGGTCCTGGGGAGTGCAAAGCCACAGTCTCTCAAGTCTCTCAAGTGGGTGGGTTGCCCACTGCTTGGTCCTGGGGAGTGCAAAGCCACAATCTCTCAAGTCTCTCAAGTAGGTTCACCGCCCACTGCTTGGTCCTTGGGAGTGCAAAGCCACAGTCTCTCAAGACTCTCAAGTGGATTCACTGCCCACTGCTTGGTCCTGGGGAGTGCAAAGCCACAGTATCTCAAGTCTCTCAAGTGGGTGGGTTGCCCACTGCTTGGTCCTGGGGAGTGCAAAGCCACAGTCTCACAAGTCTCTCAAGCAGGTTCACTGCCCACTGCTTGGTCCTGGGGAGTGAAAAGCCACAGTCTCACAAGTCTCTCAAGCAGGTTCACTGCCCACTGCTTGGTCCTGGGGAGTGAAAAGCCACAGTCTCTCAAGTCTCTCAAGTGGGTTCACTGCCCACTGCTTGGTCCTGGGGAGTGCAAAGCCACAGTCTCTTAAGTCTCTGAAGTGGGTGGGTTGCCCACTGCCTGGTCCTGGGGAGTGCAAAGCCACAGTCTCTCAAGTCTTCCAAGTTGGTTCACTGTCCACTGCTTGGTCCTGGGGAGTGCAAAGCCACAGTCTCTCAAGTCTCTCAAGTGGGTTCACTGCCCACTGCTTGGTCCTGGGGAGTGCAAAGCCACAGTCTCTCAAGTCTATCAAGTGGGTGGTTTGCCCACTGCTTGGTCCTGGGGAGTGCAAATCCAAGTCTCAAGTCTCTCAAGTGGGTTCACTGCCCACTGCTTGGTCCTGGGGAGTGCAAAGCCACAGTCTCTAATGTCTCTCAAGTTGGTTCACTGCCCACTACTTGTTCTTGGGGAGTGCAAAGCCAGAGTCTCTCAAGTCTCTCAAGTGGGTGGTTTGCCCACTGCTTGGTCCTGGGGAGTGCAAAGCCACAGTCAATCAAGTGGGTGGCGTCTTCCACTGGTTCTCGAGGGGGCTTTGGGCCCAGAGTGCTTCATCCTGCCAACGACTGTGTTAGTGGATATTTTTCTCCACTGGTTCTGGAGGGGGCTTTGTGCCCAGAGTGCTTTATCCTCCAAGGACTGTTAGTGGATGTTTTTCTCCACTGGTTCTGGAGGGGGCTTTGTGCCCAGTGATGCTGCTCCTTGGGTGTGGCATGTTGACTTTGTCTCCCCTGTGTGTCACAGCCATGCGATATACCCAGAACAGGTAGCATGATACTCCATGGAGGCAGACCCACATTCCATCCTGCGGCGACTTAGGCTGCCAATTGCTGGTTCGTGCCAGTGCTGAAGGTGGTGTCTCAAGTGGCGGGTCCAGGACGTCACCTGCAGACTCTGACGGCTGCACACTGGGGATGGGGCTGACGTCCGACAGAGTGGCAACGGCTGTGCACGTGGCGGTGCTGATGGTGGTGCAGGCGGCAGTGGCTGTGGCAGAGATGCTGCCAGTGCAGGCTGTGGTGCAAGTGACTGTTGGGGCAGATGGAGACACCCTACCGTCTCCGGCAGCCTCGGATGGCTGATCCTTGGGGAGGATGCTGCAGACTGACGTGGCAGCGGCGGTGCAGGGGGCGGTGCAGGTAGCGGTCGGAGCGGCGGGGGTGACTCGGGTGCATGTGGCTGTCATCCCTGATGATTGGTGGTCACCAGTCCCTCCCCAGGTGACATTGTGCCCAGAGGTGATGTGCCCTTTGGCTTGTGGCCCTTCCCCATCTTGACAGCCGCACCAGGGACCTTGGCACTGACCACTCTGTGTTTGTGTGAGGCCTTGCTGGATGGGTGGTGTGACTGTCTCCTGCTTGAAGCCAGTCACTTTTTGAGCTTTGCAGGTGGTGGAAAAGGGTGGTCCTTCTTTTCCGTTGGTGGCACACTGGCAGCTCTGACGGGTGCCCCCTTTGACTGTACTGGAGTAGCAGGGACCACAGCGGTAGGAGATTTGGTGGCTGAGGTGCTGGGCTGGGATCTAGATATCCTGGACCTAGGAGAAGGACAGGGGGAGGTGTAGGGAAGAGCTCCAGGTTAGCTAGGTAAACTTTGTTGGACACACTGGGGCGGGAAGATGGAGGGGGTTTGGGAGTGGAGGAAGAGGTAGTGGTTGTAGGAGCTGCTGAGTTTGGGTGAAGGTGCATGGGTTGGAGGCTGTTGTGAGGTGGATGGCTGTTGAGTGGGTGTGTGCCTGCGTTTGTGTACTTTGGGAGGAGGGCTCACAGACACACTGGGAGAGGACACCGGGGACGTGTAAATGGTAGTGCGGGTGGTGATTGCACGAGAGCGGTGTGTAGTGGTGAGCATGCTGGTGATGGAGGCAGTGGCTGATGATGTAGTGCATGCAGGTGTGAGTGGAGACGAGACAGGGAGGGAGGTGGAGGACGTGGAGGAGGGGGACACAGTGGAGGCAGTGGATGTTGGTGTGCCTGCATGGGTATGGTGCTTGTGTGAGTGCCTGTGGGATGTGTGGTGCTTATGTTTGCCTGAGCCACTTTTGTGTGTTGATGTGTGTGCATGCTGGTCTGATGGTGTGTTTGGGATAGGCAGAGGCAGAGGGGATTGGGTCTGGGTAGTGGAAGTTGGAGGGGGGAGGCTGGACACAAGGACAATGGCTGCCATCAGTGCTGAGGCCAGAGCCTGAAATGCTCTCTGTTGTGCCGTCAAGCCAGAATGAATGCCCTCCAGGTATGTATTTGTTTGCTGCAAATGCCTCTCAACACCCTGGATGGCATTAAAAATGGTTGACTGCCCAACAGTGATGGATCTCAAGAGGTCAATAGCCTCCTCACTGAGGGCATCAGGGCTGACTGGGTCAGGGCCTGAGGTGCCTGGGGCGAAGGAGATGCCCACCCTCCTGGGTGAGCGGGCACAGGAAACACGCTGAGGGGCTGCTGGGAGGGCGGTGCTGGTGGGGGGGTGGCGCCTGTACCTGCTGTTGTGGTGGGCACAGAGGTGCCCGCCACCGCAAGGGAGCTCCCATCAGAGGAGGAGTCGCTGGTGTCCCCTCCTGTCCCCATCGTGGAGCTCCCCTTGCCCTCCGTCCCACTGGTGCCCTCACAGTCGGCGGATTCACCCTCCTGGGCCATGTGGGATGCAGCTCCCTCCGTCTCCGGTGCCTCTGCTCCTCCGCCAGATGATGCTAATGCACACAAGGACAGGGTGACAAAACAAGAAGGGGGAAAGACAGAGGAGACACATGGTCAATGCCAGTAACACCACTACCGTTGGCGGACACAACACACAGGGAGCAGCCCTTTTCACTAGGCTGTGCACTAGCAGTTAGTAGTAAAATCTCGGGGAACCCACAGCCCACATCCCTCACCCAGACACCTCGTAAAGCGTGCAGAGTCAGCTGAATGAGACTGTACACACCCCCTTGTGGCTGCTGTGATGCCCTCAAGCACCAATTCAACTCCGGATATGCCACCGCCAGGATCCGGAACATCAAGAGGGTCAATGCGACGGGCACCCCTTCCATGTTGGGAGGCCATCCCCAGCTGGGCCTCTGCTGTCTTCTTGCTCCAGCTGCACAGGTCCTCCCATCTCTTGCAGCAGTGGGTGCTCCGTCTATGATAGACCCCCAGGGTCTGCACTTCCCTGGTGATAGCATGCCAAATACCCTTCTTCTGGTGGGCGCTGACCTAGAGGAAAGTTATAGGATGAAAGGAAATTACTCTTCCGTCCGGTTCGTCATACTCATTGCCCACCAGTTCCCACCCATGCCCTGACACACATACACCCACCATCCTCACTTGCAGGCCTCAGCCCCCACCCCCACATGTATCTTCCATCCACACCACTCCATACATTCATGGCCCACGCATCATGCTCACAGTGTACTCACCTGTTTGTCTGGGGGACAGTAGAGCAGCGTGTACTGGGGGAGGACCCCATCCACTAGTCTCTCCAACTCCTCCGAAGTGAAGACAGGGGCCCTTTCCCCAGACACTCAAGCCATTGTCGCTTCCAGACACAGGTCACAGCAGCACTTGCAGTGTAGGTCCTCTCCTGTTGAAGGTCAGGTATCAAGTGAGTGAACAGATAGAAAATAGCGGTCACGTCTGCAGTGGTGCGTACCGTCACTGCCGGCATACATTGTCATTGGCTCCTGGAACCCATAGGGCCCAATGATAACCAATGCTGAATTGCGCGGCGGTCTTCGACCGCCTACTGCAACGCTGCACAACGCCAGCGCAGATACCTCATTTCCCCTTGTCCCTCCTTACAAGTCAGGCAGCCACCATTTTAGGGTAGCACATGGCATGGCACCTGTTAGAAATGGGGTTCCTGGTTGGCTAGGGTATGCACCTCAGCCAGGCAGAACTTACCCACTTTAGTCAGGGCAAGGGAGTTACACGTCCAAGATAACCCCTGCTCACCCCCTTGGTAGCTTGGCACGAGCAGTCAGGCTTAACCCGGAGTGCTAGGTGTAAAGTATTTGTACCAACACACACAGTAACTTAATGAAAAGACTACAAAATGACACCACACAGGTTTAGAAAAATAGGAAATATTTCTCTAAACAAAACAAGACCAAAACGACAAAAATCCAACATACACAAGTCAAGTTAAGAATTTTTAAAGATTAAACTCAAAAAAATAGTGCTTAGAAACAAAAATGCTTCAATGAGATGTTAACACGGTGTCGTGACGGAGTCGTTCCCAACAAGCCGACACCAGCGGCGGCGGACACGGAGTCGTGTAGACCCTCAAGTACAGTACCTTTGGTGAAGAGTGAAAACAAGCCGATGCGTGAAGTCGGGGATCGCGGCGTCTGTGCGAAACGTTGAATCCGCGCACTTCGAGTGGCTTCGGTCACGATGTGGTGCAGCGACTTCCACGGAGTCGCGGACTTCAGCAGGGCTGCAGCAGCGTCGGGCCTGCGAAGAGCGTCGCATTCCAGCGAAGGTCACGGCATCGGTGCAGGGCGGCGTCACCGGATTCAGCAGCGGCGTCACCGGATTCAGCAGCGGTGTCGGTCCGGAGTCGTCAGAAGTCGATTTCCTTGGATTTCCACCAGCTTTCCTTCCAAGGGCCCAGGGACTGGAAAGGGCACCACTTGTCAGAGCAGGAGTCTCTCTCTCCAGAGACTCCAGGTGCTGGCAAAGAGAAGTATTTTCTGTCCCTGAGACTTCAAACAACAGGAGGCAAGCTCTAAATCAAGCCCTTGGAGATTTCGTCACAAGATGAAAGGCACACAAAGTCCAGTCTTTGCCCTCTTACTCTGGCAGAAGCAGCACTGCAGGAAAGCTCCACAAAGCACAGTCACAGGCAGGGCAGCACTTCTTCCTCAGCTATCAGCTCTTCTCCAGGCAGAGGTTCCGCTTGGTCCCAGAAGTGTTCTGAAGTCTGTAGATTTGGGTGCCCTTCTTATACCCATTTTAGTCTTTGAAGTCACCTTTCTTCAAAGGGGACTCACACCTACTTGTGAAATCCTGCCTTGCCCAGGCAAGGCCTCAGACACACACCAGGGGGTTGGAGTCTACATTGTCAGAGGCAGGCACAGTCCTTTCAGATGAGAGTGACCACTCCTCCCCTCCCTCCTAGCAGCGATGGCTAATTAGGAAATGCAGGCTACACCCCAGCTCCCTTTGTGTCACTGTCTAGTGTGAGGTGAAAAACAACCCAACTGTCAAACTGACCCAGACAGGGAATCCACAAACAAGGCAGAGTCACAGAATGGTTTAAGCAAGAAAATGCTCACTTTCTAAAAGTGTCATTTTCAAACACACAATCTCAAAACCAACTTTACTAAAAGATGTATTTTTAAATTGTGAGTTCAGGGACCCCAATCTCCACATGTCCATCTACTCTCTAGGGCAATCTACACTTTAATCACATTTAAAGGTAGCCCCCATATTATCCTATGAGAGAGACAGGCCTTGCAACAGTGAAAAACGAAATTGGCAGTATTTCACTGTCAGGACATATAAACCACATTACTATATGTCCTACCTTATCCATACACTGCACCCTGCCCTTGGGGCTACCTAGGGCCTACCTTAGGGGTGCCTTACATGTGAGAAAAGGGAAGGTTTAGGCCTGGCAAGTGGGTACACTTGCCAAGTCAAATTTACAGTGTAAAAGTACACACAGACATTGCAGTGGCAGGTCTGAGACATGATTACAGGGTTACTTGTGTGGGTGGCACAACCAGTGCTGCAGGCCCACTAGTAACATTTGATTTACAGGCCCTGGCACCTCTAGTGCACCTTACTAGGGACTTACTAGTAAATCAAATATGCCAATCATGGATAAACCAATCAACCATACAATTTACACAGAGAGCATATGCACTTTAGCACTGGTTAGCAGTGGTAAAGTGCTCAGAGTTCAAAAGCCAACAGCAACAGGTCAGAAAAGATAGGAGGCAGGAGGCAAAAAGATTGGGGATGACCCTGCATAAGCAAAAACGTCCAATAGCACCTAACTGCGTCACAGCACATTTGGGCAGAAATACAGACAGACAACGCCACACACAGATTTACTCACATTACAGCAAAAACACTTGTGGTTCATGACCCTCTGCTCACCATTCTCCTCCATAGGGCACATCTGCTGGGGCAGATGATGAGATGGCGGCATCCTCCAGTGTACAGACCCCTGGTGGACCTGTCGACAATGGAAGACAGACACATCATTATCACCTACAGACTTGATTGTCCCACAATCCATGAACTGTGTGCCCAATTGGAGCCTGACCTGTTGTCAGCTATCCGCCATCCCACAGGAATACCCCCTCTAGTGCAGGTCCTGTCAGTGCTCCCTTTCCTGGCAAGTGGCTCCTTTCAGACTACAGTGGCCATGGCATCAGGGATGTCTCAGCCAATGTTCTCCAACGTGTTGACCAGAGTGTTGTCTGCCCTGCTGAAACACATGCACAGCTACATTGTATTCCCCCAGGTGGAGGATTTGTCCACAGTGAAAGCTGACTTCTATGCCCTGGGACATATCCCCAACATAATTGGTGCCATTGATCATACACAGGTGGCATTTGTCCCCCCGCAGAAATGAACAGGTGTACAGAAATTGAAAAAGCTACCATTCTATGGTATGCAGATGGTGTGTTTGGCGGACCAGTACATCTCCCATGTGAATGCCAAGTATCCTGGCTCTGTGCATGGCGCTTACATTTTGAGGAATAGCAGCATCCCTTAAGTGATGGGCCAAATCCAGAGGCACTGTGTGTGGCTAATAGGGGAGCCCAAGGTCCCCACACAGTATGAATAGGTGTCAGGGTATGGGGTAGTCCCTAAAGGTTAGTGTGTGTCTCACAGATTTCCCTCGCCATTTGCAGGTGACTCTGGTTACCCCAGCCTCTCATGGCTACTGACCCCAGTGAGGAATGCCAGGACAAGGGCAGAGGAATGCTACAATGAGGCACATGAGTGAACTAGGCGTATTATTGAGCGGACTTTCGGCTTTCTGAAGGCCAGATTCCGGTGGCTCCATCTAGCAGGTGGCTCCCTATACTACTCACTGAAGAAGGTGTGCCAGATAATCGTGGCATGATGCATGTTGCACAACTTGGCTTTGCGATGCCAGGTGCCTTTTCTGCAGGAGGATGGGGCTGATGATGGTATTGTGGCAGCTGTGGAGCCTGTGGACAGTGAGGAAGAGAAGGCAGAGGAAGAAGATATTGACAACCGAAACAACATCATCATGCAGTACTTCCAGTGAGACACAGGTAAGAGACTGGCACTGCTCATCTCATATCTGACTACTGCAGAACATTGTATAAGTCAGCCTCTAAACCTCTGTGTATGGACCCTGACAGTTCACTTTGGCATTCCATTTCACAGATCTGGGTACCTCATTCTGCCTTCTCCTATGTTTACTGCTGCCCAACAACTGTCATACATTGGTATGTGCATATGAACATTTACATTGATATTTGTCGAAGAAGTTGTAATTATACATTTGTGAAAGTACAGACTGACTCCAGATTGGTTGGTGATTCAAGGGTGTTTATTTATGTGCTAATGTGTATAGGGGTATGTGGAACGGGCTGGGGTGATGGTGGAGGAATATCCAGGATAGAGTCCAGTCTCTTTGAATCACAGGTGCATTGTCCTAGGGGGCATAGGAAGGGGAGCAATGGCAGTTCAAGGTGGACAGGGTGACATAGTGGGACAGAAGGGTGACAATCGGGAGAGTCTTATTTCCTGGCGGGGGTCTTGGCAATGTTCTCTGTCTTCTGCCTGGATCGCCGGGACCGTTTGCGGGGTGGTTCTCCTTCTGCAGGGGGTGGGGTGCTGGTGGCCTGTTGATCCTGTGGCGCGACCTCCTGTCCAATAGCGGCGCGGACGTGGAAGGCTGTTCATCGTTCGGGCTGTGTCAGGGGCCCAGTGGTATGCCAGTGTCTCCCTCATGGTGTTGGCCATGTCTGCCAGCACCCCTGCAATGGAGACCAGGGTGGTGTTAATGGAGTTCAAGTCCTCCCTGATCCCCAGGTACTGTCCCTCCTGCAGCCGCTAGGTCTCCTGAAACTTGGCCAGTACCGTGCCCATGGTCTCCTGGAAATGGTGGTATGCTCCCATGATGTTTGATAGTGCCTCGTGGAGGGTTAGTTCCCTGGGCCTGTCCTCCCACAGTCGCACAGCAGCCTTCCCAGCTTCCCTGTTATCCTGTGCATCTGTCCCCTGAACCGTATGCCCACTGTTCCTGCTCGTCCTGGGTTTGTAGGGTTGCCTGGGTCCCTGTAGTGGTGGACACACTGCTGATTGACGTGACCTGGGGACAGTGGCATGGACCCGCTGGGTGGGTGCTGTGGTGGTGTTTCCTGAGGGGGGAGGTTCTGTGGTGGTTTGGGACTGGGGCAGGGGAACCGACTGTCCAGAAATCTTTGATGGGCCGGGCTGGTCATCTTGATCCAGGCGTGCAGAGCTGCTGTCGTCACTGTGGGTCTCTTCTGTGGGGGGACTGGATATGGCTGGCACCTCCTGTCCGGTGATGTTGTGTAGGGGTCCTGTTGGGGTGTAAATGCATTGTTATTGTATCTGTGTGTGCCATCTTGTTCAATGGTGTGTTTCCCTCTACTACTGTGCTTGCAATATCGCCTTGGCCCTTGTGTGAGTGGTGATTATGTGCCCTGGGTGAGTCTCTCCCTTGGACATGCTTTGGTGATGGTTGTCCATGCATTGTTGTTGCATGCAGGGCTTGGTATTGGGATGGGTGGGTTGTGATAGTGGGGTATATGTGAGATGGTGGAGTGATGGGTGTGAGGGTAGGGGTAGGAGTTAGTGACGCATGCAGGTAGGGTGGGGGATATAGTAGTATAGATTTGCCTTACCAGAGTCCAGTCCTCCTGCTACTCCTGCGAGGCCCTCAGGATGCATGATCACCAAAACTTGATCCTCCCATGTTGTTAGTTGTGGGGGAGGAGCTGGGGGTCCGCCGCCAGACCACTGTACGGCTACCTGGTGTCTGGATTCCACAGAACGTACCTTCCCCCGTAGGTCGTTCCACCTCTTCCTGATGTCATCCCGTGTTCTGGGGTGCTGTCCCACTGCATTGACCCTGTGGACAATTCTCCGCCATAGCTCCATCTTCCTAGCAATGGATGTCTGCTGCACCTGTGATCCGAATAGCTGTGGCTCTACCCAGATGATTTCCTCCTCCATGACCCTGAGCTCCTCCTCAGAACACCTGGGGTGCCTTTGAGGTGTCATGATGTGGTGTGAGTGATGTGTGAGGTGATGGTTGATGTGATGTGTGGGGTGATGTTTTGGGGTGTGTGATGTTTTGTGCGTGGATGGTGTATGAGTGATGGTGTTGTGTGCCTCTGGATGCTGGTGTTGGCTTTTCTCTGTCTCTGCTTCTTCAAACTATTTCATTGTAAGGGGTTGTGGGTAATGTGGGTGTGTGTTTTATAGTGGTGTGAGTGTGTGGGTGTGGTGTGTGTATGTGTGTGAGGTGTGTGTAGTTTGAATTGTCCAATATGGTGTAGTTTTGAAAGTGTGTGGGTATTTTGAGCGTGGTGCTGTGTACCGCCAATGGTTTACCACGGTTGAATGACCGCCGCGTTGATTCGTGGGTCGTGATAGTGTGGGCGTATTCCTGTTGGTGTAACGGTGTGGGTTTTGGTACCGCCAAATTATCACTGACCTTTGGTGTGGCGGACTTGTGTGGGTGTCTGTATTTTGGAGGATTTCTAAGTGTGGGTCATAATACCCATAGCGGATGTCTGCCGCGGACATGGGATGTTGGCGGCCGTCTGCACGGCGATCAGCGGACTTTACTGCCAGGGTTGTAATGAGGGCCATAGTAATGTGTTTTATATGTCCTGACAGTGAAATACAGCTAATTTAGTATTTCACTGTTGCAAGGCCTGTCCCTCTCACAGGTTAACATGGGTGCTACCTTTATATATGATTAAATTGTAGATTCCCTTTGGGAGTGGATAGACGTGGAGTTTGGGGTCTCTGAGCTCACGATTTAAAAATACATCTTTTAGTAAAGTTAATTTTAAGGCTGTTTGTTTGAAAATGCCACTTTTAGAAAGTGAGCATTTTCTTGCTTGAACCATTTCTGTGACTCTGTCTGTTTGTGGATTCTCTGTCTGGGTCAGTTTGACAGTTGGGCTGGTTGCACTTCTCACTAGACAGTGACACAAAGGGAGCTGGGGTGTAGGTTGCATTTCCTGATGGGCCATCTGTGCTAGGAGGGAGGGAGGAGTGGTCACTCACACCTAAAAGGGTTGGGCCTGCCCTCACACAATGCAGTCTCCAACCCCCTGGTGTGTGTCTGGGACCTGGCCTGGGCAAGGCAGGATTTCAAAAACAAGAGAGACTTTCCTTTGAAATAAGCCTACTTCAAAGGGCAAAATGGGTATAATAAGGGCATCCAAAACCACAGACTTTAGAACACTTCTGGAAACCAAGAGGAACCTCTGCCTGGAGAAGAGCTGAAGAGCTGAGGAAGAAAAGCTGCCCAGCCTGTGACTGTGCTTTGTGGCGCTATCCTGCAGTTGCTGCTTCTGCCTGTGCTAGAGGACAAAGACTGGAATTTGTGTGCCTTCCTTCTTGTGAAGAACTCTCTATGGGCTCGAATTAGAGCTTGCCTCCTGCTGTTTGAAGTCTCAGGGACAGCAAGGACTTCTCTCTACCAGCACCTGGAGCCTCTGCTGAGACTCCTACTGTGCCAAGTGGTGCCCATCCAGTTCCTGGGACCCTAAAAGGAGAAGCTGGCAGAACAACAGTGAGCAATCCACGCACTGACTGCGGTGCAGGGAAAAGATCAACGCAACTCTGATCCATGGCTGAAAAATCATCGAGCTATTGGCTTTGTGGATGAAAATCAACGCTCGCCTGCAGCGCGACTGAAAGATCGACGCAAGCAGCTGGAGAAACGACATGCCGCATTGCTGACGGAGGCTGGTGAGATCGCACCCCATGCTGCATGGTTGTCGGATCATCGTGCGGCAAGATTTCCGACGCAAACACTGCTGGGTGTGTAAAAATTATGCAAGGACTGTCCGGACCCGAGAGTGTGGTTCAAATCAACGTATCGCTCTCCTGTGGAGAGAAGAAATGACACACGGCGACTCAACTGAAGGACAAACAACGCACAGTCTCGCTCGTGAGTGATATCGACGCATCACAAGCCCTTTTTGACGCACACTCTCCAGTGAAGGATTATTTTTGACGCACCCAGGTACATTTCCACGCTAACAGTGTTAGCGTTGTGGTTAAAATTACATGGCGACTCTTTTTGGTTTTTAACTGATAACTTGACTTGTGTATTGTGTGTTTTTGTCATTTTGGTCTTGTTTTGTTTAGATAAATATTTTCTATTTTTCTAAACCTTTGTTGTGTCATTTTGTAGTGTTTTCATTGTTACTGTGTGTATTGGTAGAAATACTTAACACTTAGCACTTTGAAGTTAAGCCTACTGCTCGTGCCAAGCTACCAAAGGGGTAAGCAGGGGTTAGCTGAGGGTGATTCTCTTTTACCCTGACTAGAGTGAGGGTCCTTGCTTGGACAGGGGGTAACCTAACTGCCAACCAAAGACCCCATTTCTAACAGGGATGAAGGTCATCGTTGTTCGATAAGTGTTGAGAGAGTGATCGAGCATTATGTCTTTCTCACTCCCATACAAGTTTTAATCTTGACCAAGACCCCTTCCTCTACAATAAATTGTTCTTCATGTGTAGGGTTTTGAGCAACTTTTATTCCTTTTTTTCTGCTCTCCCACTGTCTGCTTGTACGTAGGTGGAATTTCTGCCCCATATCTTATAGCACGACATATGATTTTGATAAAAGATCTCCAGCAACGTGCCCCCTCTATGGGTTGCCTCTCAGACATTGCAGCCCCAGTCTGATGAGGAGCAAGCCCTAGGATGAAGCATGACATCCGATTGGATGTGTGAGGGCATTTGCTTCTAGTTTAGGAGTGCTTTGTGGACTTATGTTTCTTTGTTCTGGAACAGTGTACTCTTGTATATAAGCATGGAAAAGAGCCCCTAGCAGTCATCTGCCTCCACCCCCGTAAAAGGGAGATGGCCGACTCGAGGTAGCTGTCACCGGTAGCAGACGGCACCAAACACACTCAAAGTAAGCGTGCAGTGTCAAAAACAACTCGGGAGAGGGACAGTCGTACCCGTCCAGCCAACCACAAGCGCCATGCCCAAAAATGCAGGAAGAAACACACCGACTCAGGGCACAGAAGTAGGTAAGCCACTGGAAAACATTATCCAGAAACACCCAAGGCTGTATAAAGACACACAAACCCGAGTCAGGAAGGCTCAGCCAACCAAAAACACAGGGAAACAGCCAGAGCCATAACATCCAACCCCAGGCACAGTGCCCAGCATTATACCACATCCAGGGAGGCAAGCAGAAGGGGGAGCCAAGAATATGAACCCCAAGAGGCCCAGCCTCCTGCGTTTTACCTGATTGGAATGGCTCAAAGGACCAACGTGGATCTGAGCAGACAAAGAAAACAGGACATTTACTGAGCTTCTTACCCTTTTATCACCAGGCTGGTGGAAGGTGATCGGAAATTAGAAAGAGGGAGGGTTTTTGCATAGAGCCTTTTTTGATTGGTTCTTGCTAAGGTTTGTGGGCTTGGGTTGAGGAAGAACACCTCATGACAGTAAGCATTGGTACGAGAAATGGGACTGAGAGTTACCTTGACATTTCTAGTGTTGCCTGGCACCTGAACGCACACGGAACTCTGAGGAAGATGTTTTTAACTTGTAAGTTATTGCTAAAGAAAGTGCCTCCTCTCCCCCAATTAAGATCAGCACCCCCCTTCCAGGTCAGCACCAAGTGGAACTGTACCAGTCGCACCTCCCTAAAGCCAGCCCTGTGTGTGCAAAATGTTAGTGGGTAATAACAAAGTGAGACATCTGGTGTAACACCACCGTTTTTAAAACTTTATTTGAAGAGAGCAGCTGGGAAACTGGACTTTGTTTGGAAAACGTCTAAATCCAGTCAGTTTTTAGGGTCGAGCCTGCGCTAGCATGCGCTTGTGCATGCGTATCACTTGCGAGACGCTGTAGTAGTTAGAAAAGGGCTCGGAGCCCCATCTATGTCACGTCAGTGTCTTTCATTGGTTTGTGGGCTTGCCTTTTTAAATCTGCTCGCGTTCATTAGTGGAAGGCATGCATACGTCATGCCTTTTCCAGTGGTTAGCCCTCCTCGAGCGCAGCGATCAAGAACTGAAGACATACGAGGCTCGCTGTTTTCGGTCCAGTTTGTGGACTACCTTTTCTCTTTTTTCTCAACGTGATCTCACTGGGCAGAAGTCGAGCACTTTGCATGACATCGACTCCGTTACATAGTTTATTGCACTTTTGTCGGTTACGTAGATAATTGCAGTTTTGCCGATAGGTTTCACTACAAGTGAACTGTAGCAGCGCAATTGCGCTCTTTTTTTTCCATTTAATGAGGCAAGAAAAGCCCGGTTGGGAGTTTACAACTGCTAATAGCTCGAACTCGGAGAAATGGGAGCCCCGTTGTATTGCAAATGCTTGTTTTTAATGGAAGAACCGATGTTTTAAAAACTATTCGGGAGGCCTTCTCTCAGTGGAGCATTCATAATGGCTTTATGGCTTTGCCCCAGCTTTGATCGCCCAGAAGACAATCTATATACAGCCTCTCTGGAAATATGTTTACAAGGGAGCCCGTAACTTTGCATTGTGTCAGCAGAGACAAAACATCATCATTGCTGAGAAGAGAAAACTCGGAAAGCGGAGGATGCTCCGCACCACTAATATAAGGGGCTATGGTCTCAGACATAGCGGGTGACAAAGAAGCTTGCATGCCTGAAATTTTTTTGTCAAATAAAATCTGCAGTCTGATTGCATTTCTAATTTGAGTGGGCAAGTGGCTCTTGAAAGGGATTATTTTGTATATTAGGTGCTTTCAAAATCTTGTCATAATAAAATGTATCTTTAGATGTTTGTCAATTCGCCTAAAACCTTTCATTTGTGCTACCAGGATTATAATCTTACTGCCAAAGAAGTAGCCAGAAAAACATAACCCCCACTTTGCCCCACATTTGGCATGGTCTTGAGCTGTGAACATGGGAAATGTGCAAGCCCAAATGTACCTAGGGAAGTTCAACGTGGTGGGCTTTCTACAGTATAATTATTGACGAATTTAGCAAAAAGCTGCACTTTTTCCAGGCATTTTTCGAGGAGTGCTCAGAAATCAGAGTCTTCTTACTAATGCTCACTTTCCACAGAGTTTTTTTGTGGGTCCCTTCCTAGAAAGTAGAGAGGCCTATAAATTTAAAATATCCAAATGGCGCATCTAACCAATTTACCCAGATCACACATCTAACCTGCTTTTAGCCACTACTGACTTGGTATTTCAATCTTCCCATGTTATAAATGCAGTAACCAGTGCGTATGAAGTGAATATTCCTTCGATATATCTAACGGAATACCCTGGGTAATAACAATCTTTGAAGAGAAAGTCTTGCACAGCAAAGTTGAACAATCTGCTGGGCATATATTAAAGCTCTTCTGCATTCAACTCAGCTGTAAAATCCGTGTAATTTAGCCTCATCTGTGAAGGGCTACAGAGTTGGTTTGCAGCAGTAAATTTAGTAATGCCAATAATTAGGTTTAACTTTTATCCAAACGAGAGAGAAAACATTACAGAACGAGTGGTGCTCACATCCAATGTCGATGTTGAGTGGCATGAAATGTGGCAGGCGAGAGCGAACTATTGCTGCATTCCCCAAGCAGCCGTAAAAGGTCCCCTGGAGCAGGCCTTTCGGCTTCGGAATGAGCACTTCTGTAAAGCAGTGGTTTTCCAGTCACTGGGAGGTCCTACCCTAACTGGGCTGCCTTCTTTCGATTCTGCCCGTGACCAGTCTAGAGGGTTCAGTAGCAGCTCCCCAAGTCCCGCGTAAGCTGGTGGAGCAGGCGCCTCACAACACCACTGATTGCTGCCAGCTGCCTTCTAAAGTTCTCAAGGTTGATTTCATTGTTATATTTCCAAAGAATACCACCTATTAATGTTAATGATGTTTTTCAAATGTTCTGAAAGAGGCCGGCTGGTCAATAGCTGTCTGAAGTAACTCATACATAGTGGTCAGTGTGAGAAAGTGGATTATTAGCTGAAGTGGATGGTAGTCCTCTTCAAGTAATAATGGCAATATTCCATGCTAGGTCTTGTTAGGTCTCAATAATTTAAACTGGAGTTCAACCCTTGGTAGCTGTAGCACGTAGGCTTAACTTAGGAGAAATGTGTAACACGTTTCTTAAGCCAAAACAGGTAAAAAGTAAGAAACACAACACAATAAAATCCTACTCAAATATATACAAATAGAGAAAATTGTAAGGAACAGTTATACACCAAATCAACAAAAATCTGATGTCTGGAACCACAGAGCTGTTTTTTCTCAGTTTTAGGTGTCTACAGCTCCCAAAAGCTCAAAGAGCCAACCATGGGTATCTTGGCGCACTAGACACGGGTAAAGTTAAAGGTTAAGGCTGACTACATTGGAACACATGTTGCATACAGGGACCAGGTTCGTCCCGATGGAAAGTTTACCTTCTGACCTAGTAATTTTCTGGAGAAAAGTCCTTGTCGAAGAAGGTTGTCAGTGGGTCAGGTGCAGGCTGGATCTGAATAGGTGCTCGTCGACGGCAGCTGGCTGAAGAGCAGGACACCAGTGGAAGCCTCGACTCTGGCTGAAAGTTCGAGACTCTCTACTTTGACTGTGGGAAAATTCCAAGCGGGAAATCGAGGCTCAGGAACTTGCTGTCTTTGACAGGGTGCTGCTCAGCGTTTGCTTTGATGATGTCCTCTATATTCAAAGGTTGAAACTTTTATGGAAGTCAGGATTCTTTCAGCGTGGTAAACTAGCAAGCTGAGCCAGACCAGCAGATCGACATCAGAGGCAGTCAGGTGGTAACATCTAGTTCTTTTGTAGACAAGTTCAGAAAAAGTTTCTACAAGTCCAGTCGTGCCTGTTTGAATGAGGAAAGAGTTCACTTTAAAATCAGCCAAGAACCCAGAACCATTTAAACACCACTTGAGGTTAGATCTTAATCTCCCTGAATCCACCTGCAGGGTCCAGGGGAAATCCAGTTAGAACTTGTCAGCTGGTCTCAAGCGAGATTTGGGCTTCTTGCAGCCTTTTTGTTCCTGCAGCTGAGCTTGAGGCCAGCTAACTAGCCCTCGGAGTCCACTCTTTTGTCCTGGTTGCAAGCGGGGAGTAGGTCCAGTCCTTGGGGTTTCTCACCACAGATTCAACAGCTGGTGCTCTCCTTCTTTTGTCTTTCACAGGTCAAGGGGTCTTCTGAAGAAGGTATTGAGAGTGCTACTTTTACACCCAGTGCCACCCTGTGCTTAGGGAAAACTCCAGGCCACTCCTTAACCAAAGAGGTAAATGCTCCTAGGGATGCCCCTACCCACTTTTGTAGTACTTCCAGTGCGTTTTACTATAAACTAATCCCAGGGTGACCCTCCCTATCTAAAACAAATATGATAGAACCTTTCCTCCCTTTTATGGAACCGCCTGGACCCACCCACACTTGTGGCCAGTATAATGGGCAAACCCTCTGTTGGAAATGTCCCTTTCTGCAGGGTTATCCCCAAACCTTTTGCCTTTCTCCTCTTTTTTTTCTGACACTCTTTCTGTTGGCTTTAGGACTCTAGGCACTTTATGACTGCTAATGACTGCTAAAGTGTATGTGCTCTCTCCCCTAAAACTTGATACAATTGGTTTACCCCTGTACAGCTTATTTAATTTACTTGTAAGTCCCTTTTGAAGTGGTATACCATATACCCAGGGCCTGCAAATGAAATGCTACTTGTGGATCTGCAGTGCAGATTACGTCACCCACAGAACTAGCCTTTCAAATACGTCTCAGGCCTGCAACTGGAGTGCCTGTACGCACAGTTTACTGCCCCACTGACTTGGTAAGTCAAGCCACTTTCCAAGCCCTAAACTCACTTTCGACTACACCTAAGTCACCCCTATGGTAGACCCTAGATAGCCCTATGATCAGGGTGCTGTGTATGTAAAAGGTTGGGCATATGTTCTTATGTGTTACATGTCCTAGTAGTGACAAACAGCCTACTGTTTTTCACTGCTGTGAGTGCTGCTCTTCTCATTGGGAATTCCCTTATATATGTGGTAATTTCAGATCTGTAAGGAGTAGCGTGGGCATCTTTGGTATGTTTGAAATGGTAGTGAGAAATCCTGCTTACTAGTGTAGGTGGATTTTACATTGCTGTTCTGGAAATGTCACTTTTAGAAAGTGGACATTTCTCTGTCCTTCCAACTCTGGTGCTTTGCAGCCTGACTCCAATCCACGTCCAGGGCAGGATGACAGCTCTGCTTTATGCATATTCTCCACAGCCATCCATCACGCTGGGTTAGGTGTGACAGGGTTACATCTGTATTCATCTACATACTGATGGTCTTCCTGGGCTGGGAAAGGGGAGGGAGGCACACTTTACACTTGAATAGGCTGCATCCTGCACTCAAAGGGCTTCTTTACCCCCTACTGATGTCTGAAGCCAGAGTAGGGGAGAAGGGAAATTCTTGGAACTGGTCAGATCTGGCTAGAACCTTCTCCCACCTTCTAGAAGCTGGGCACATGGAGTGCTAATACAGGGGTTCTCGCCCCATGATTTAGAAAACACTTTTGGAACTGGGGCTAAACCTCTGTCAGAGAGATTGCTGGACTGCACAAAGGACTCTTCGGGACTGCTCTTCTGTAGTTCCCCGGCTACATGCTGCTGGGTGGCATAAAGGACTCCCTGGATTGCTTTTCTGATTGCTGCCCTGATGCCAGCATGGTCCTTGACCCGGGTCCTCTAAGGTTCCACTGAGATATTCCTTTGTGGCAAGAGACACCGCCACCCCCTAACTGCCTTAGTGGACTGCCGTGTTGCCTGATGTGTGCTGATTAAGGAGGGCCAACTTTTCATATCTGGGTCGGAGAGCTGGCCTGCCTGTATGTGTCTCTACAGTGTGTCTCAGGGAATTCACCTACACACGCTGTCTGAGTGTCAGACCTGCAAACCCGAATATGCTCCAGAAACCACATCTGGCGTTTAGTAAAGTGTGTCCCTAAGCAAATCACCTGCCCTTGCATGGGCCAATGATTGTTGTTGCTTTTGAGATGTTTTATTTGAGCCAATGCTTGTTTTAGAACTTGTGTAGGAATCTGGGGCATGTGTCAACTTGCTGCCTGAGCTTGTGGCATCCTCATGACTCAGACTGGGTGTGGCCAGGTACAGCAGCCTCATGACTCAGACTGGGTGAGGCCAGGTGACATAGACTGGGTGTGGCCAGGTGCAGCAGGTATTTAAAGCCACACCATTCTTGAGGTTGATTGCTTACTGTCAGAGGTGTTCAGATGCAGAGTGGGATTCTCTGCTCCTCAGCGCTTGTTCCTTGATTGTCTATTTCCCAGCCCAGCGTCATGGATGCCGATCCTAGAAGAGATGAAGAAGTTTAGCATCATAAAAGGTGGTAACGCACTGCACATGCTTGAAAGGCTTCTTTCTGGTTACCTTTGATAGTTGATTGCCAGATGTTCAGATGGGCAGCACACACTAGAAGGGCATGTTATCAGTGTCCTTGGTTGCTGTCTGCCGAATATTAGCGCTCATTGTTGTTAGCTTGCAATGACAGTACAGATTTGAGCGCGTGTTGGACAGTTTTTATTTTAACGATGTACTATGAACATGTTTGTTATAGTTGAGTTTTATGTAGCATTTTTGTGATAACAATCATTACCGGTGACAAAGAACAATGTGAGTCAAAGGTCTGTTATTCCCATGTTTAATTGTCACTTTGATGTAACAGTGATGACACCAATTACATACGAAAGTGAGCTTTAGTATATTAACCCTATGCTTTCAGTGTGGGTAAAACACTGAACTGTATTATTTCCGATACTAAAACACTGTGCTGATTAATCCCTAAATATTTGAGAAATTGAAATACTTAAGAATTGATTTTCATTCTTTGTCACCTGTTATATGTCTGTGATTGTGAGTGTGACTGTGTTTCAGAAAGTCTTATCAAGACCCAACGAGCAAGACGTACACTGAATTTCTGGAACACTTTAGGTAGGTCTTCCAGTGGAGCCACATTGACTTAGGAACAAGGTGGGAGTACATGTAGATAGTATAGAAGGATAAACATTGTATCTGGTTGCAGGTTCCATACTGTTTCTTGAAGATCTCTAGAGACAGGAGAGAACCATCAAAAGCGTGAAAGGGGACCATGACAGGTACACCTAGTTTGTGGGAATTGGTGAAAAGTTTTTTAGGATATCAGTTACATGAAAAGTGTTATTTAACTAAATGTTTAATTCATCATAGGAGATATCTGCTCTTCGTAGACCACCACTAGCCATACTGATCCTGCCAGGTGACGTCCATTTTTCTCTTTCTCTCTCATCCATCGCCGTTCTCCTGCAACGTTCCTGTGCCAATCACGTACAGGTAAGTGGAAGGCATGCAATGTCTAGGTGGAGTTGGCAACAAGCAACTTGGGTCATCATTTTGTGTCCGTGGGACAAACAGTTTAGTGCTTGACAGGGAGATGGGCTCCTCACCCCTTGCTACCGGTAGCAAGTGTGCTGTTTTATGTCTCTACCTCAGAGTTCCTTACTAACACACTCAGCCCCAGGAAGGAGCGCCGGGTAGTGCTCCCAGTGCCCCCGCCAAGGACTGGACCTGCTAGAAGTGCAGGGTGCGCTGATTGAGGAGTGCAAGTGGGATCTTCTACCGGCACAGAAGAAGTATTGTGGGAACGAGCGGCCACAGGGCTTCAAGCCTCAGCCGAGTCACAGCCGCTCACTGTTTGTCACCGCACACTCTGGAAAGGAAGTCAACCTGGGACTCCAATCTAGTGGCTCACCCTAGGGCTGAGGGTAGTGTGGGGCACCCCAGAGGGAGTAATACCATGCCATGCTCCTTGGCAGGCAGGCTGGCCACAGCGAAGGAGTTCACCCTGTGTCTCTCACCCTGTCCCATGTGCATGTGGCAGCTATAGCTATTTTGTCCTGTGCAAAGGTGCCCCTCACCTAAAAGGTGTGCCTGTCCTTTGTTGTGCGGCAACAGGGTCCCTGCCACCATTTGGCCCAGTTCTGATGAGGGCTGTTTATTAAATTGTCACTGCAGTAACCCCAACAGGACTGCCGGTTATTGTCACTCGACTTTGTTAATTTATTATGACCGGACCATTGGTCAGAGGTGATACAGACCAAAATTGCTGCATTACGTGTAATAGACATGCAGGCATCTTTACACCAACACCTGTGGCTCTAAGGACCATAGGAAGATTGAGAGGAGTACTGAGGTACTGTGTATCTGTTGTGCTATAAGCCAAGGGACTGTCTTCACATCTGGCCACTGGATGGGCCAAGTAGTCATAAAGTATGTTGTTTTGACCCGATTAGGGTCAGGGTCATGAGTACGATCAGGATGACGGTCTTTGGATGACAAATACTACCTCTTACGGCGTATGATGCCTGTACTTAGGGGTCATGTCATTTTCTAGTCCATGGTATAGCAGAAACATATTTTTTATACCAACTTGAAGTCATTTGTGTAGATGTGATGATGTCAGGGGATTTAGGTGTTGATCCTGACTAAACTGCTGCATGTCATGACCTGATGTTATGACTAAGGTCATTTTACCTGCCATTGTCAGGATACCCAGTCTATCATGATAACTGCCTAATGTGACCATGGTTATTCATGGAGAATTAGCTGTGCTTCAGGAACGGATGTTATGATGCAGGACTCTACTGCAAAGTTTACACAGCGAAAGGGAAATAGGCAGCTGCCTCACTGGCACACCTGTGCAATAAAACACACATTTTGTCAAAGTAATATATTTGTAATTTTCTTCTGTGGCAAACCTGAAGTAGCAAAAAATAAGGTGAAACTCCAAAAACTACACATTGCTCAAATGTTTTTGTACATGTGGTGCCAAAATCCACTGCTTTGTCGAGCACTGGTAAATCTTATAGTGCTTTGCATGCATCCTCGCGCAGAGCAGGGTAACGCAAGTCATGAGTTCTCTGGTGCACTGCGTTTAGAGCATGTATACATGTTTTTCTTAATATGAGAAGTGCAGACCAGCCTATAAAATTTGGAGCTGTGCAAGGTGCCATTGCATGTGCCATACAGAATTTTCTCAGCCCTCGGGTGTTCTACGCTTCATGTTTTTGTAGGAAGCGCACGTGCACACTCTGATGTCCATTGCGTTTTATTTCTATACCTGCATAGCAGATGCCATCAGTATGCACAGTGCTGTGCAGTGCCTCGTACCTCTGACAGCTTTATGAGTGCTCAGAACACATGATATTTTTATGAAGAGCTGGAATATTTTGTGGTAAGTGCAAATGTTCTCGAAATTGCAGAGTATTGTGAGCAGGACAATACCATGTGCAGCAAGCAAGATACAGATTATCTGATGTTCATAAGACACATTTCCTTTGTATAAAGTGCTCAGAATACAGTCTGTGATGGTATACACACTATGGACAATTGTAGATGCACTGCAGCATGAGATATAGGGTGCTTTATGGACACTCTAAAACACTGCACAGCGGTACTCTTAAGAATATTATTGTGCATAGAATAGAGATGATTCTCGATGGTATGTCTTCCTTGTGCCATGTATCTCTACACCAGAGGTCTTCAAACTGGGGAGCGGACACCAAGAGATCCTACGGGGGATGGCAGACTCTGGCCAAAAGAACCATTATACAGATAACAGGCCTTTGTTTTGAGCAGAAGCATGTTATTGTATTTAAAAAAAGGTAACAGTACTTAACTGCAATGTTAAAATAGGCCTAGACATATTTAAACATTGCCATCTTTATAAAATAATTGTGAAAAATTCTGAGGGGGGCCCCAATGATTTTTATTTTACAACTTGGGGAGCACAGCATTAAAAAGTTTGGAGACCACCGCTCTACACTCTGCGCTGCACAGCATTCTGGGTTAGCAAAGCATGTAACACAGAAAGCTTTAATGTCCCCTGCATGTATAACACATCAGTGCTGTTAGGACTATCAGAGCGAAGACGAGTTCGGTGATTATCAGTAGCTTGTCAGACTTATGCGGCTTACTCTTGCTGCACTGGGGAGGGCGGATTTCATAAAGCATCTAGCCTGCACTCAGTGCTGCACTTCATCAGTCACAACCCCCATCAGTGTGAATAGCAACAGTATCAATGTACTCTATGCTGCCCCCTAATGACACAAACTTAAGTGGTTTACAGAATGACCAAAATGAGTCTGACAGGGTTATTACTGGCCTAAAAAAGAAACAACAAAGATCTTTAATCAAAACATCTACTTGCTGCCAGTCCCCGCCCACACCTAGAGCCCTAGGCATATTTGCAACCTTTTATCACATGACAGGGATGACTATCTCTACTTAACAAGAAACTCTCCCTCAAGCACTGGCAATCTTTAAAATGGGCCACATAATGAAAGCAACTAAAGGAGTGACATGACCATGGAGAGAAGCTGAAATTATATTAACTCCTGCTGTAAGCACTAAACGCTGGGACTTACTATACACAGCTCAATCATCAACAGAAACTAACCAACCTTAAAATCTATTAAAACCTTTTAAATCCTACATTTTAAATGTGTATCTGTAAACATCATCACTTTGTTTAATTTTGCAAATAAACAGAAATTCATTTTTAGTTTGCAAGTTACAAGGCTGATAACAAATATAATGAAGGGTACTATGGTAAACAGTACAGATTATAAATATTGGAAATCAGTTCTTTAAGTTATCATTACTACATTCTACAGGACAGAATATTTACAAAGGCAATGCCACCAGGATAGAAAAAAAAAATAACTGAATTAAATTACTTACACAGACCAGACTCAACAAACATGCCAATTTCTTTTTGTTCAATGTTTCCTTTTCAAGAAGTTGATCCTGGATCATCATGGAGACCGTGATGAGCAGCCAAGAGCATGTACTGCAGGGTTATTAACCACTCCCAAATGAAACCACTGCACACTAACAGAAGCCCAGTGACTCACAGTCTACAATCACCATAGCTGGAAAGATCTACAACAAAACTATTAAAGCAGTACAAGCAGATCAACAAAAAGACAAACAGGTGCACTAACATGGTGGGTCAGACCCCTGTTAGTGAAGGGAAGTTGATGAATTTATTAGACAGTATAGACTCTGGAGGAGAAGAAGTAAAGTTTTGTGACCAAAAAGTAACAGATTCTGATAAAGAAGGTAAAGATGGGACCTTTCAACTTCTACAGAAGACACAACTGAATCCACGAGCACCTAATAACTGTAGTTTTGAGTGATATTTTAGCCTCCAAAATCACAGTTGATTTTTCTAATGCTACATGATTGGAAGCTTTTGATCATGAAAATAAAAGATTGACGTGATTGTTCAGTACAGTAAAACAACTGCTAAAAATCTGTAATGGGGTTTAACTTTTCATCCTATCCATTGGAAGTCCACTCCTGTATGCTTGAGTGATTTATTTTGACTTTTAGTTCATGTGCTAGCATTTTATCCAAACTATTACCCTGTATTGAAAGAGAAACCATAGTACACCTAACTTTGCACTGTCGGTAAGAAAGATGTTGAGTGATTCCATCACATAACCAGCTGTTTTCTTAATGTTTTGAGTAAGATGGATGATCTTTTATAATAAGTCTCTTCTCTAACCTTTTTCCTTAAGGGTATGTAGTCATCTTATGTTGGTCATGGAGACTTAATTTTATCACAATTATGAGATAAATACACAAGTGTCTTTTTGAGCTCTTCAGCATTGTTAAAATCCAAATCTTCAGTAATCTGATCTTGCCCCTCACCTCTGAAGACAAGGGACCTCATTTAGAGTTTGGAAGAGGGTTACCCCGTCAAAAACATGACAGATAGCCCATCTGCCTTATTACAGAAGCCATAAGATATAATGCCCTTGTAATAAGGTGGACTGAATATCTATCACATGTGTGACAGAGTAGCCAGTTTGTCCTTGAACCTTTTTAGTTTGGTCTTCAAATATTGATTTTAGGATTTTATAAGCCTCCCTAGTGGGGTTGTCCTTTATAATGAACTATAAACAGTAAGATGCAGAGCCACCCTTAAGACACCAACTAAAAGTCCCTTTCCATCTTCCTCGTATGTATACAGGAAGGCCATTAAAGTCTCCTGCTGTGAAGTGGGACCATACACAGTCAGAACTGTTAATATATGGCAACCAACAGTACAGCTGCTTATGATGCAAACTCCCTTTCTTTATCTTGTTTCTGGTCATTAGGTTTAGGCATGGTGGCTTGTCCTTGAGAAGGACAGGGTTACTACTATGTTTTGTAGGTACAGTTTGTTCCATAAATTAATGTGTCACGTTTATTCTTTAATTCTCTCTCCTGCATGTCTAACACAGAAGAAGCTTCTTGAATGCTAAGAGTGACAGGGAAACTTGCAGGCAGGAGCGCTTCTGTCCTACCAGGAGTATTGATTGCTTAGTTCCATTTTTAGGATCACGTGCACAAGCGTCCCTGTTGTAATCTCTCTTTGGGCTTTTAACCATGCCCATGTCACACCTGTCACTTTCATCAGTTGGTGGGCTTATCTTTTAGAATCCGCTTGCTTTCATTCGTAAAAGGCATGCGTACATCATGCCTTTTCCGGGGTTTAGCCCACCTACACAGGACCAGTAAACTACTGAAAAAAATACAAGGCTCTGTTTTTTCAGTCTGATTTCTGTACTACTTTATCTTTTTATTTTCCATGTAGCACGATCGTGCTGGGTTTTACATTGCACAATCGTGCTAGTTTTTTTTTCTTTCAATTTATGTGGCAAGAAAAGTCAGGTTAGGAGTTTACAATGCTAATAGCTTTAATTCGAACAAATGCGAGACCCGTTGCATTGCAAATGCTTGTTATTGGATGCATACTGCAACATTACATCTAATCGCAGCTATTATTTAAAATCCATTCCCATGTGCATGTGAAAATCATGTACAAAATGTGCTGCATCTTTTCACAGCACTGCATTCATTGACAGTACTTGATCTCTGCAGAGAGTACTTTACTCGAGGAAGACAAACTACCAAATGTATTTTTTATTGCAATTTGACATTCCTAATTTATTAAATCCCACATTTAAACTCTTATACGCTGGTTTGAAAATTAAGTAGTGTCTCTATAAACAGTCAGAAATGCACATGGATTAAAAGTAGGACTGCTTGTGCATCACATGAATGACCTAATCCAGGTATCTCCAACCAGTCGATCGTGAGCTACCAGTAGCTTGTAGAAATTGTCTGAGTAGACCACAGTGTTGAGTTTATTTTCAAATAACCACAGGGTCACATTTTCCTTTTCAGGCTAAGGGGAGGCTGTGTTGGTTGTAAATTATCATCAACAGGCTGCAGATAGCTAATGAGCAATGCTCAGTGAGGTGTATGACCCTGGGTGGGGCACAGAGGTGAAGAACAGGCACACTGAAGTATTTAACTCTTAAGTAAAAGTCTTTGTCAACTCAATATTAAAGCCTAAGAATAAACTTATGTTTCTGAATGCTCTTAAGTGGGAGAAAATTAAAATTAAAAGTTACCTTTAATGATTATGTTAATTCTTCATGTACATTTTCTCCCATTTGAAACAGTTGCATTTACAATCAGCAGGCCTCTTGTTCCGAGTGGCCAGTAGGCAATGGCATATTTATAACTGAAAAATATATATTTTGTTAAATGAGAGAAATTCAAAGTGCAGCCAAATATTTCTATGAAACATTAGGTTTTAATATTTGGATCCACTTTCAATTGAGCCATTATGTCCTAATGTTTTATGTTGCAGTGTCTACAGTCCACTGGAAGTAAGATTGCTGCTGTTTGTAAATGTGACAGTTGGAAATGGGATAACAATTAAATGGAATCCTTATGAACATAAAGCTAGCTCTTCTGTTTAATTTTCTCCCATTTCAAAATGCTGCCTTTACATCTTGCTCAAAGTGGCTGGTAGACATAGTGCCTAATTTATCAATGAAAAATACAGCCATTATTTTAAGCTGGAGAAATTTAAAGTGCAGAAAAATGTTACATTATGAACATTTTTGCACAACATATTTCTACACTTTAGAATTTTCCCATTTAAAAAACAAAAGTTGCATGTTTGTGTTATATATGTGAGGGTGTCACATATAGCAAAAGGCATATCCTGTGCCACAGGTACATACAACACAAGCACTCAGTCACCCATACACAGGTATCCTATTCATATGCACACATGTTCAAACATCTCCAAAGACCACGCTCTCAATGACATACATGGCAGCTAGGTCATAGAGTATTTTGTTCAAATCATAGTATCTTGCTCTATAGACATTAGGATTAAAGCCAATAAAGTTGGGTGTGGGGTGTCTGGTAACAATGCGCGAGTTGCTTGGCCTTCAGTAGCTCACGCTGATATTCACTGATCAGAAGTAACTCTCACTACAGGAAAAGTTATGAGGTCCCCAACCTAGCATGTGCTGTCTGCTTTAAAAACTAACAACAGTTAACACTTTCTCACTGAAATGTATTAAACAAGTGACACAAGCCAGCTGCAAATTTCTTGCAGCATGAAAAAATTGTCAGTAATGCCTCACCAACAGATATTTCCAACATCACATAGAATGATGCATAATGGCCCCTGTTGCTTGCAGTATGTGGAACAATAGCCATGATCATACAGGACAACATGCTAAGGTGCTCAGTTTCTAATATGCTGTACCTGGCACTGAGTTCAGAAAATACTTCCAGTCTTGAAGAATATTTCAATATTTTCTTTGAGAATGTAACAAAGTTAAATATATATGCACATTTTTCCTGTAATGAAGGAACAATACTTTCCTTCATTCTCAATGTTCTGAATCCATATATTAAAATTCAAGTACATTTTACAACCATTGTTACAAAATGTATTTCGATTTCACAAGTACTAGGTGCTTCATCAGAAGGGGCGAACGGAGATGACTTCCTTATTCTGTATCTAGGAAGCATTTTCTGAGCCCGAAAAAGGGATTGCGCAGAGGAGTATGAGCTTATTTTTTAACAGAGGTGGGCAAGGGAAAACAATTCAAGAGGGAGAACCTCTTTAATATGTGGAAACTTTGACATTATAGTGTATTAAAGTAAACACAATATATTTTTACACAGCTCCTATTCTGAACTCATGTAATTTAAGGTGCTTCAATTTGCAGAAACAAAGTAAAAGAGGGATCGGGATGAAATATTTGCCTAAGATCACACAATTTGATTAAGTTGGTAGGCCGGGATTAATCCCATGTTTTCTGGTTTCACTTAATACAAAATAGCAGCAAAAAGGGTGTTTCTTTGTCTCTATTTTTTGCCACAAACACCAATGCAGCCCTGTCAGATCTGACAGCCTTAGGGTGGTCACCCTCAACTTTTTGCTTGCGTCCCTCCACTTTTTGACACTGTTTTTGCTGGTTTTAGGACTCTGTGCATTTCACCAGAGCTAACCAGTGCTAAAGTGCATATGCTCTCTCCCTTAAAACATGGTGACATTGGCTCATACCCAATTGGCTTATTTAATTTACTTGTAAGTCCCTAGTAAAGTGCAATGCATGTACCCAGGGCCTGTAAATTAAATGCTACTAGTGGACCTGCAGCACTGATTGTGCCACCCACCTAAGTAGCCCCTTAACCATGTCTCAGGCCTGCCAATGCAAGGTCTGTGAGTTTAGTTTCACTGCCACTCCGACTTGGCATTTAAAAGTATTTGCAAGCCTTAAACTCCCCCTTTTCTACATATGAGTCACCCCTAAGGTAGGACCTTGAGCTGAGCCAGGCATCTGGTTTGAGCCTGGATTGAGCTTCCAGTGGATCGTCTACCTCTATTTTTAAACAGATATCCCTCTTTGATTGTATTAAAGTGCTGTGTTCTAGAGTACTGTACTATTGCACCCATATGTAAAAAACAAATATCATGGAAAAAACAGGGGGGTGTAGTTTGAAGATATAGACAAATTACAACATCTCTGCTCAATCAGCAAGGAAGGAAGCCAGTGAATCTGACACCTTTTATATTAATTAAATCTTTCAATGAGGCGTTTTCTTTGAAGACTGGTCCCACATAGCTCGATCTCAAACCCTGACCTTCATGACACCGCATTATGTATACAAACCAAACACAATTATTTTAGGTACACGAAGCAACACCCTAAAGTTGCAAGATAGTTTAAAATTTCCTTTGTAGAGACTGCAATAGTTTGCATGAAAACGTGCAATTTGTATTCCAATAAGAAAGAAACCACAGAAATATGCGTGAGGGGGATGTTTTGAGTAAGAGAATGAAATTACTATATTAGCTTAAAGCAATGCTACAAGGTGACAGTATATAACGCAAGTTATAGTATGATACATTGTTTTACTGGCAAAGTACCACTCTTCTTCTTTATCAGATTTAAGATTTGTTAAGGCACTGCAGCGCAGAACTTCTCATAACCACTCATGGGCACAACATAAGCGCAGAGCACCTTGCAATCACTGGTATCAGAACAAGAGTGACATTTTTTTAGAAATGTGGTTAGACAGGAGAGTGATGACCAAGTGTTGAGCTCAAGGGGAAAATTAGAAGACACCACAATCTTCAAAATGCAATAAATATCATTGTGCTCGATATATTAAATGGTAGAGGCTTGAACATGGCATAGGAGCCCATCATTAATGTTAGAGTTAATGACACAACTGCACTACTTTAATTGTAGAAGAGTATAGAAAGGTGAGGTTTTCATTTTAGTTGCACTAAGATTAGAACATCATTTATAATGAAATCATATCTACTAGTGATAGGATGCTAATTTATACAAAGGGAGGCAGAGGGGGATTACCTAACTTTCAGTCTCACTCTTTTCAAGTCCAATTTACAGTAATGCTCTGGTGGGAGATCAGGCCCTCTCCGTATGAACGTTATTAGCCTGACTGTAGCACGATTTCAAACTACTGGCTCTGCAGCAAGTGGGACATATCTGTAAAAAAAATCTCTCACAAGGGGACACTGTCTAAAGTACACCAACATCCTAGAACTTTCGGTTTTACAGGTAGTGAAGTCCACTCAACCCTTAAAGAGTTCTTTGTTCAGAAGCCTGCAATGCTTATGCTGCAAGAAGCTCCCCACCCCCGCGTAACTACACACTTAAGAGCAGTCACCGAGAAAAGGCAAGTATGGGGGCTCTTTTGGTAACTGCTTCAGGAACTTTCCGATTAAAGTGCAAGGTGAGTGTATCTTCTGATGGTGAGGAATGAGGTAGTAGAAGCGAGAAAGAATAAGCACTTAGGAACCGATCTCAAACTACTAAGCAGCAAGAGAACGCCCGGGCAGCAGCAGTTGGTAACAATATTCTAGAGAAGACAATAGCTGGGTACTGTGTAGACTACGAGGATTTGCCATCAATATTATTAGTAACCCAAGAGTGACAGTAATTTCATAGAAGTATTTTTGAGATGTACGAGTATTCGTAAAAAAGTCACAATTTAAAGTACTAAACATCTCGTTATACATCAAAATCGCTTGATCTCCCTCATTGCAATGGCCTTATTCCTACATTGGTTTACAAAAAGCAAATTCCTAGTTTCCACTAAAAGACAAAAACTTGAAGCTGTTCTGAAAAAAATACATAATGAGCATTTAAACAGTGAAGAAGAATAACCTTGAAAAAAGGATCTCCTGGATTACTACTAAGTCTCATTCATATATGAAGAAACTTGCATTGAAGTCCGGGGCTTCTTGACAGTTCTGGAAAGCCTATAAAATAATCTAATTTTTGCAAAGGAAACAAATAGGAATTATCGAAATGCGCTGGGAGTCGTCAGCCATACTCCTTCCTATTTGAAGGGGTTGTTTCCGAATTACTCCCAGGAGGACAGAGGAGTTGGAAATGGCCACTGAAGCAATATGAATGAAAGTAGTAAACCCTCATGCAGGAGGAGAGCTTAAGCCTTATTTTTTAGCTTAGAAAGATTCATTGTGGGGTCGTGGCCCATCAAAATGTTTATCTCGTCCCGTAAAAGTCAAAGGAAGTTAAAGTTGCACCAGCCTTGGCACATTTCTCCTGAAAGAAACACTGACAATTTGTTCTCATGCAGTTCTGAGGACCAACAAAGCAGAAAGAGAAGCAGTAAATAAAGTGAGTGTTTAGTGTGTGAAGGAGTTCGGTAACCTTGATCGTTTGTTGTTAGGTAGCTTTGAGTGTGCTTTCAAGGGTGGAAGGCTAAAGTCAGGAAAGCATTATTTGCATCACAAATAAATCAGCAATAGGAAACTATTAGAATGAAACATCAGAGCTGGCACTGTGACAGCATTTACAGGCCTCTGTTTCAAGTGAAAGGAAGGGGGAGCAGCTGTGCGACCAGACAGCCTTCCCATGCTGTTTGCGGAAATAAAAGAAACAGGCATTTGCAATGCAATGGGTCACACTGCTCCAGTTAGAGCTATTATTGTTGTAAATTGCCAACTGGAATTTTCTTGCCACATAAATGTGAACGGAAGGGAATTTCACTCTTAGGGCCAAGGACAGTGTTTGTATGTTAGCAGAGTGAAAATTCTTGCAAGCATTTTTGCCTCACATTTCAACAAAGCTCTAATGAAGTTAGCAGAGCAGCCTGAGAAGATTTATGGCCCTAATGAAGGAGATAAGCAATGCCCTGTGTGTGATATCATGAGTGCTGGCAGGGAGGAGCCCTGGAGAGAGAGACTCTCTGTGATGTGATGAAAGGGCATATGGTGTTTGTTTAGTAATGTAAGTTTATTTTAGAAGCCAGGTAAACAGGGACAGCACTGGAATTAAGCCAAAACAAATGTCAGCGACATGGGAGGAACGGAATGCTGCAATAAAACGCAGACAGCTACCAGCCTGAAACATGCACAGTGTAAAGGCCAAAAAGAGGGTGAAAGCTGAAGGAGTAAATGGCGCTCTTTCTCACAAATCTCTCCTAATCAAACCAAATATACGGTGCCTACTTACCGGGGCTTCACCCCCACTAAGCCCCAAACGATAACTTCCTAGAGGTTATCCAATTACAACAATATGTAGTGGAACATGTTTATATCAAATGATAATTGCATTGTATTAATCCAAATCAAAATGAAGTCCATGGTATATCTGTTTCATACTTTAAAAAAATGTTTATTCTAAAAGGATTGATTCCATCTCAAATGTTCAAAAGAAGACCAATGTTCCAAATGAAGTTCACACATCAAATCCTCAAAAGTGATTCCAAATTCCAATGGTTCTTCAAATGAAAATCACATTCCCATTTCTATAATCCTACTAGTTCGTCAATCCCACTTGTTCGTCTGTCAACACGTGTTTCGTCAGATATATCACATTAGGATGCCTTATGCAAAAATCGGCCGGTGTTTCCTGTATAACTTCTTCCCAGTCAACCAATGCCCGATAGCGGTTTCCTGCGAGTACGCTGGATCCCCTACCGAAAGATTGTGATATATCTGAGGAGTTGAGACTTTATTGTGGTCAGGTTAACAGACACATGCTTTGGCCAGCAGATATAAAAAACGAACTCCATTTAGAATTGAGGTCCTGAGGAAGTCTAGGGGTAATCCCTTGACGAAACACGTGTTGACGTACGAACAAGTGGGATTGACGAACGAGTAGGATTATAGAAATAGGAATGTGATTTTCATTTAAGAACCATTGGAATTTGGAATCACTTTTGAGGATTTGATATGTGAACTTCATTTGGAACATTGGTCTTCTTTTGAACATTTGAGATGGAATCAATCCTTTTAGAATAAACATTTTTTCAATGTATGGAACAGATATACCCTGGACTTTATTTTGATTTGAATTAATACTATGCAATTATCATTTGACATAAACGTGTGCCACTACATAATGTTGAAACACGCACAGTGAAATGGGACCACCAAAGAAATGTAACAAAAGATAAAGAAACCAAAGTGGAAAAATACAGTAGTTGGTCACTGCTATGAAACAGAAAAAGGAAGGAGAAAAAGGCAGAACTGGCCACTAGAGAGTAAGAATTTTTAAAGGACACTGCAACCAACAAGTGAAATTGCTTTAACACACAGTATAAGTTACGTAAGTACACACCAGGTTGAACGCTTGCACTCAACCTAAAAAGTAGTGCCAGGAACAAGCCTAATTGCACACAAGTGAAAGACTACAAGTCCTGCAGGCCTGCTCTATGGGAGGGAACAAACAATGAAAAGGAGGAACAAATGGGAAGAAATACACACTCAATTGCAAGTATTTTTTAAGGGCACTAAAACTAATGAATGATAAGCAGTGGGCTCGCTCTAAGCCCACAAAGTGAACATAACAAGTCTCGAAGCTTGACCCAAAAATGGAGGCGTGGGCTATTGGATTTGAATTCTACTGAGTGATATTCATACTCATTTCTTAGATCACACACAATAACTGTACTATAAATATGAGGGTCAAATATTGCTACCTCATACTTTGAAGTAGAAAAATTCAACTGACAGTGACTATGGCCAATCATCCTTTGGTTTTCACATCTCATGCACACAAAGGTTTACTCTCCCATTTTAACTTTGGTCTGTTGCTGAATCACTTTTGACAGAAGGGCAGTTAAGTGGAATAAACTCCTGCCCAAACTGGTTATTCCTGGGACAAGGTTTTCTGCTTAGGGAGGTCGTGTCTGATATTACACAAATGAGACACACTTCAAGTGATTAAATCAAGAGGGAACATTTAATGCAACCTCATTCATCAGGATTTCATATTGCCAACTGCCACCCTTAGAACTCCCACCCATTACATCCCATGCATAGTGAAATGTTCCAACTAGGAACTCCACTGTGTCATCATCCCACCACTGTCATTATCCTACAAGGGGTGTTGGGGAAAAAAGATTGATAAATCAAAATCTTCACTGGCTTCATATGCAGTGCTGAAAAACTACAGTAAAAACACCAGGGGCTGGTCATTTTCTGCTGCACTAGCAGTGTACTCTGCAAAGCCAGATGCCTGTGCATTGTATGGGCCTGAATTGTGGAGGGGTTGAGAACTTTGTATTGCATTATGATTTAAAGATACTCAGATCTGCACAAGGACATAACTAAACTCTATTGGTTTCATTTTGGACCCCATACCCAGGGACCTGTACATTGGGATTCTCTGTGGGACCGCCTGAGAAGGGACAAATCGACTGTTCCCCAGTGGCTCAAGTTTTAAAAATTCAGGTATACCTTTTCTTCTGCCATACTTCAGATAGATTACAAAGCTGACTGTGGGATGGTTAGAAGCATTATCTAGGAATGGACTTTCTCTGCTGTCAATTATCGGGAGAAGAGACGTACCTTAACGTCATTTATCCCCATATGTCAGGAGCGACAAAGAGATATGGGTTAGTGTTATTATTGAGAAATGTTTAAATTTCAATTTGGGTCCACATGGGAAGAGTGAACTTCCCTGTAGTTCCTGTATGGTTGAGCTTGTAGTTTCAAGATTCATGTTTCAAAATTCTTGGGATCCTTTTCCTGTACAAAGAAACTCTGACATTACTCCCTAGTGGTACATTCATGATTTACGACAGATTGATTGTTTGAAGACTAACTTCAACATTATTTTTATAAATGTATACTAATATTGCATTGGGGTAACACTGATGATATTTTAGCTGACACCAGACTATGTGGATGGAGATTTGCTAGGTCTTGCCTCCTACTATTGTCCTTCGCAGAGATCGTAATCCGCCAAGGTAGCAGTGCATGCAGCATTGCCCTGTGGATTACCACCTCGTTCTCCACCAGCCTTTTCATGATGGTTTCACCACCATGAAAAGACTAGCGGAGAACAAGTGCAGGGGCCACAGGGGCCACTGCACTGCCCATGCACTTGACATGGGCAGTACAGGGGTTCTCCTGCTCAGCACCTTTTCAGTGTTCACTGTCTGCCTTGAAGACAGTAAACATTGCGAGGATGCTGGTGCACCCTGGGGACTACAGCATTGCTGCCACCTTGCCGGGGGTATGGTGGACGGGCATTCCCATCTGCCAAAACTCAAAATCGGCCCTACATCCCAGCACAACAGGGATACCTATTCTGGCACTCTTAACCACAGACACCATGCCAGGATGACGCCTCTTTCCTTTATGGAATTCAGAAGTGGTGCTTAAGTGGGTCATAAATCACAAACCAACACCATATTTGGCCCTGTATCTTGCTGGAAACTACAATATTGTTTTCACTCAGACACAGCTTTTTTTGTTCTCACATGAAACGTTGTGAGATGTATATGTATGTAAATGCTCTTTCTATGCCATCCTGACTTTAGCTTTAACACATTATCTGGTTATTGATCTCCTTGACTGTTTTTATTTCTCTGTATTTACCTTATGAATCTTCCCTGTTCTAAAATGTTTTTAACTTTTGAATTTTGTTCTAGTGTTCTTGCTTGCAGATGCTAACTTTCTTATTTAAAGCTTTTGGACAGTTGTTGAGTCATGTGTGACCTATTAAAATGCTACCAACAGAAAATAACAAGTACAATATGTTGTGCCCGCATCTTTATTTTTCAATCTCAATATTTCCACTTTCTCAAATTTGCTAAAATGGGATTGGAATAGGCTGGTGTAGAATATTGGGAGAGAAAAAATGAGTTCAAAGAACTTTCTACATGGATATCTGGGTAGGAAGCCTTCGGTGGAAATCCCCGATGCAGAACTGGAATGGTTAGGTTTACAGCCAAAACAGCAATTCATACAGCATTTCATAACGTTTCTAGCTAAAATATTGATATGTAGTGCATACATACCTATTAAAAACCATACAGCACTTATACAACAATACAGGAGGAAGTCCTAAAATCATGGTTACCTGTCATGTTACTAAACTCCTCTTCAGAACACAAAATACAGTCAAAGCAGCACCGTGGTTCTCCCTGCCTGGGGGCTTTCCTGTATCCTGGTGGGCAGCTCTCACTGCAGATGGAGACGGGAACCTGGAGGATAGATGCAACAAGTAAGGAGATCAATTGAACGGCCCAGTAGATGAAGGCAAATGGACCTAAAGATCTGATTATCTTCAGACAGACACCATTAGCAGAACTGTATGGATCAGTTGCATTTACGGGATAGTGTGTATTTAATAAATGGTAGGCCTGGGTGGAGCTCGCATTGGTGTACTACACAGAACTCTGCAAAGTTGTCAAAAAACTCCATTGCACTATGTGGAATTCCGCCGGTGGGCAGAGTTTCTTGCCATGCACGTTCGCATGACATTTGACGTCACTACCAACATGAAGTACATCCTTGCATTGAAATTCTTGTGCAAACAGCACCACATGGATCGCATGGGTGTGGCCATCTTGTATTTTTTTGCTTGTTATGGGGCCGGGGCCTACTTTTATAACCCTCTATATCTCTCCCATCCCACACTTTTAAAACCTATTTTACCGTAGTTTCTGTTTATTATATTACCTGATCACTTTGTGTTTTTATTTTTTAACTTTTTTCCTAATTGTTTTGTGCTTTTTGTGACTTTTTTTACTTCTTCATTTTTTTGCTTTGCTTTCTTTTTTTCCCTTCCTTATTCCTTATCTCTTCCGCCCCAAGTACCAAGTTCCATGGCAAAGCAGGGGAGTGGCAGTGCCAGACTTTCAACCACCACCGTCAGCCGCCTTCAGGGGCACAGCCCTGCTCCATTTTTTTCTAGGTGGAGGTGGCTGCCTTGGTGCTTTATGTGCAGCGCCACCAACCTCCACCTTGGCAGCAGGCAGCTGGCCCGGGTCTGGGTACATCCTCCAGGAGCGCAAGCAACTCTGCGAGAGGGTGTGCCGGGCTGTGCGCCGTAGCTCTGGGGTCCAGCGCACCCAGCAACAGCTGACTCACCGGTGGGTCGATAGTCCTGGACTGTGAAATTGACCTGCTTGACCTGCTAGGTGTAGAGGTTGCGGAGCTCGGTGAGTAATAATAATTAATGGTTGTGTTCTATGCTGAAAGTTTCTTCCCAAATAGCAAGCATGCTGCTCACAGACAGGTAAGTTAACTTTATGTTACAAATATGGCAATATGCACCCATGAGCAGGGTTTCCATCCAGCGACCAAATATTTTATGGGCACAGATACTCTTGTTTTTTAAGAGAAAAGTGCATGGGAAATGCAGTTGAGACTCTTCTCCCTTTCTAAACAGGAGCCTTAATATACCTTAAAATAGCAAGCACTGTTGCTCTAAAAAAGTGAACCATGAACAATGGGACATTAATATACAAATTCCTAAAAGTATGAAGGGGTTACCTTGACAGAGGATGTCCTGGTGCTTGCATAATGTAAGTTAAAATTTGAAAAAAACATTTGCAGCAGGAAACACTTAATACACTATTCAAGTACCCAGACATACTGCAAGGATGGGCTGGAGCATATTTATTACTGTTTTGTCACCTTTAGGACTGTAGTTACTCTGAAAGTGTAGTTCACAAATAGCACTTTGCTTACTGTTTTGTGGCCAGGTGTTTCTAGTAGCCTGTTTCCACCTAATTCCCTAACTTACTTTTCCCTAAAACCCTCTTGTTGTGGAAGATATTCCCCATTTTCCATAGTTCCCCAGTTCCTATCACATTTGCTACTAAGTAGTGAAGTTACATGTTTGGCAATGTCCCTGTAGAAAAGAGAAGAGAATTGGGGGAGATTTTTCTACTCACATGTGAATTGCAGTTTGTAGTAAGTGAGTGGTACTACTTTATGCACTTTGTAAATCTCGTCCCTATGGTTTGTGACAGAGGGTACCCAACAATAAAACTCCTACCTTTCATTGTAATCTGTAAAACTCTACTTAGCAAAATACCTGTCTACAATCTTTAACACAGTGTAATGAAAATATAGGACTTATGGACTTTAACAAACGCTTTACACAATACTTTAGTCAAGCTTACTGCCTTTATCAAAACTTTTCATATAAATGTTTCAAAACCGCGGATATAAACTTCCCAAAATAACCAGTTAGAGCTATAGCTATAGCTTTTATCATTGACATGTCATCATAACCAACTCAGGCCTACCGAATCCTGCATAAGCTATCTCAGAATGCTACAGTCAGGGGTAAAATGAGAGAATTATACATGTTTACAGAATTATAATTGGCAAAAAAACATTACAATGCTTACTAAAATGGCATAACAAGTAGTCGCAAAGTGCAAATCTTTTACCCTGAAGGTTTGTCAAGGAGGTAAACATCACCAGAACCCTGACTATGAAGGTAGTCTGAGGTTACCTGTAATAAAATACATGCCTACAAGTTTTAACACAGGGTAATGGCAATCCAACCTTAAAAGCCTATTGGCGTCAACGTATGTTTTTCACCAATAAATAAGTCAGTGACCCTGTCTTTGTCCTAACTTTTCATAATAAACAGGTCAAATTATAGCCTTGATCAATGGCTTGTCACTGTAACCAACTCAGACCTGCTGGGTCGAGTATATGCGTTTTGTTCAAAATAATTTATTGTTTTTCAAAGCTAGAAGACAACACAAAAAATTATACAGTAATGGTATACATAGCAGAAATATACAGAAACATTGAAATATAGTTGTGCATTATGAAGGTACCTAAAATGTCTAATTGTTATGTATTTAAGGGAAGAGACATTTTAAATAAGGAGCAAACAAGAGCTTCTTCTAATGCCATAGGCTAGATCTATAAGAAATAACAAATGTAATCAACAGATACCTTACATATATATAGCTATATAATCATCGATCAGACTCCAAAGCACTTAAAACAAAGGAGTATTTTTACTTGTTCCCTTAGAAAGCGAGCTACAGATGTAGTAAATTTAACCCTAAACCACAAAGCACGGACCAACAATGCTTCAGTGGATTTTAAATTTGTCAGGATGGATTTGATGGCTATAGAAATCAGATCAAAACATTTATTGTGAGGATCTCATAATTTGGAGGATAATGCAGTAGATTTACATACAATCATGCTGTATGTGAGACTGTCAGTGATGGGAAGTACTTTAACACTAATATCCCAAACATTTTTCCAAAACATTATTATTACTCAACACTCAAATAAAACATGTTTTGAAGATCCCTCATTTTGTTTACAATGCCAGAAAAGAGGTGAATCAACAAGGTCAGCCTTGCATAATTTACCTGGTGTCCATAAACAATTAAATTAACATTAGTTTGTGATAAAAATACAGGAAACCATCCAGATATATTTGTTAGTCATATTTGCCTTTCAGAGAATGGCAAAAAGATTCCTTAATCATAGATATCGCCAAGGTAAAAAACACAAGCATTTCTCAATGATTTGCAAAATCTGAATGTATGATTACATTTTAATTTTAGATTATACCGTTTGGATAGTTTGTTAGAATCTGAAATATATGAAGAAAATGAAGAATCAAAATCATGTATGATTAGTTTAATAGATCTAATAATGGCAGATGACTTAAGAAGTTTATTAGAGTTGACCATAGATAATAATAATGTAGGTAGAGGAAATGGTGAAACCAAATGTTGCTCCACTAGAAGCCATTTAGGTGACGGAATAGGATCAAAGTAAGTAAACCAATGTTGCCAAAGAAATTTGAAGATAAATCTATCTAGAGATGATTATAGAATGTGAGAGGCAATTGTAATGGGATCATTGCTAAAGTGTGAAAAATAATAGGCGTAAGAACCATTTTGATAGCTTCAACTTTTCCCCATCACAATAAGTACAATGGAGACCAATTACAAATTGTATCTGTAACTTTAGTGAATAAATTGTCACCATTTAATGTAATCAAGTGTTTAAAAGAGTGTGAAAAATGGATTCCCAAATATGTTATTTTCTCTTTTTGCCAAATAATATTGGTATTGTTTAAAACATCAGGTGTACAATGGACATTCAGAGGAAAGAATTTTGTTTTATCAACATTTAAAGTGTAACATGAAAGAAAGAGTATTTGTGTATGAGATTTAGTACCGCAAGTGTAGCTGGGCTGCTAAAAAATAAATAAACATTATCTGCACAAGCAGCCATTTGAAGTGTACTATTTGCAATGTCAGTTCCTCTGATTTCATTGGAATTTTGGATATTAGAAAGTAAAGGGTTGATTGCTAGCAAACAAAAAAGGGGATGATAACAGAAATCCTTGTCAGGTTCCTCTATAAAAAAAAAAAGAGTTGGAGAATTGACAATTAATGAAGAGCCTTGCTGGAGGGGAACAATATAACATCAATACCATTTTAAGAAAATCAGGTACAAAATTAAAAGAGGATAGTGTTGGAAACAGAAATTTCCAGGGAATTTATTGAAAGCACCTAGAGCAAGGAGTCCGAAGGGTGAAGTCATGGTGGAGATATTGTCTATTACATGAAACAAAAGTTGTGTGTTAGTGATAGAAAATCTAATTTTCAAGAAACCCGTTTGATCTGATGATCCGTTTGAAACCCGTATGAGTGATGATAAAATGTTGGATAGTCTAGTGGCATAAATTTGTGCAAACATTTTACATTCTTAATTTATGAAGTAGATAGGCTGATAATTAGAAACTTTAATTTGGTCTTTATCTGGTTTAGGTAATACTCTTATTAAGGGTTCAGTAAAAGAACCTGTAACCATGCCTAAAGTACTAAAATCGGAAAAATAAGTGATATAAATGTGGAGTGAGGATAGACAAGTGTGCTTTATAAAAGTCAGCAGAAATGCCAGCTGGTCCTCTGGAGTTTTGAAGTTTAAGTGAATGAATAGCTGTTAGAATTTCCTCTTTAGATATAGGATTATCTAATTTGGATTTGTCAGATTGGGAAAGTTGTGGAAGATTAGTGGATGTCAAAAAAGTATCCATAACTTGTGTGTCAAGGAGATGCAGTTTGTTATATAATGATTAATACAACTAGAAGAATTAGTCAGCTATTTCAGGAGTAGATAATGCAATTGTGCCATTACCTCTATGGAGAGGATGAGTTTGGGTTCTATCTTTTTTATACAAAGACAGTTGGTTAACCATTACCCAGATCTAATAGAATTGAAATAAAATTTAGCTTTTTGATTTGACATATAACTCTAGCTGTTTTACTTAGGGACTGAATACGAGGCTGGCGGTCATGATACCACCAGTCTTGGGGTGTCGTTTAGACTACTTCACTCCAGGCGGTCCAACCGCCACATTACAACATCGGCGGACAGGACTGCTGAAAGTCCACCGTCTACGCCAGGAGCATGGTTCCCAATGGGCTGACTGTGATTTGATTTGTGGTGCCGACCACAACTCCATTTTCTGCCAGCCTTTCCATGGCGGTCTCACCGCCATGGAAAGGCTGGTGGGAAGCCAGTGCTGGGGGCAATGGCAGTGCAGGCCCCCCGCCCAGCACCCTTGGAATACGCACTGTCTGCTTTTCAGATAGTGCACATTCTGAGGGTGCTGTTGTGCCGAAAGCCAAGAACAATACCGTAGCACAATTCCATCCAGCTGACAAGCAGGAATGTCATAATACAATGTTCCCGCCGGTCAGCCCAGTGGGAGCATCATAATACAACTTTTGGCAGTGGGACCACCCATGTCATAATGAGGCCCTTAGCAATGATTTATGTTCAGATTAAAGGGCTGATTTAGATGTTGTCAGGACTCTAGTTGTCCATCTGCTCTGGAGTTTACAAGCACTCCGTCAAGCTGACAGATTCTCACCCTCCATATTTAGATGTGTGGGGGCTGAACCTCTGTTTGCATTGACAGTGTTTTCCATTACGTCCCCGGCACACCGCCGATGCCGTGGCAGACTCTTCTGCTGGCTAACAGTACTTTGTCACAGTTAGGGTGGTGTGATTGCGCCAAGCATGCTTACATTTCGCAGTTGTGCTGGTGTTGTTCTAGCAGTGGATTCCTGACAGAAGGATTCCGTTGCAGGATGCTTTCAACATTGTAATATACCGCTGGCTATTGAGTGGCTGCTAGCATCACACACCTGATGTGTTTTGGATAATTGTTTTTGCCTGTATACCACACTATAAAACACACTTCGTTTCAGACTATAATCCTTTGCCATACTACTCCATCAGATTATTTTGATGCAAATTTTTCCACACAGAAGTCAGTTTTTTTTGCTCTTTTGTATGATTTTATTCTTTAACGGGTGGGTTCTCTATTTCTTTTAATTTAATTTCCTTGGAATGGCAGGAAGAAGAAATCCCTGTTTTACAGAGGGAGAATTGTCAGTCATGATGGATGAAATCATTAGAGTAGAGCTACAATTGTTTGGAGCACAAGTACAAAATACAGTTTTGTGCGAAAACAGGGCTGATTGCAGAGGCCCCCTAACTTTTTGCCCCCATTTTCCACTTTTTGCTGGTGTTTTCCTGACTCTGATGGTGCCCTGGGTACTGCTAACCAGTCCCAGGGCCCGTGATTTGTGTAAAATCAATATGCAAATTAGGCTAATTATAATTGGCTAAGCCAACATACCTATAAGTCCCTAGTATATGATAGGGCATGTAGGTTTAGGGACCACAGCATAGGTAGTGCACCCATAGGTCCACTGCTGTGGTGGCCAGTGTCATTTTAAAGGCTGGCCTGCCTTGATGGCTGCTTTTAAATTAAAGTTATATGCAAATTCGACTTTGGAATTAAAAGTAGTTCCGAAGTCTTAAACGACCTTATTTGTACATACAAGTCACCCCTAAGGTGTGCCCTATGTGCCCCTAGGGCTGGGTGCCATGTAACTATAAGCAGGGACCTTATAAAATAGTTTTATAAGCCCTGGTGAGGTAAAAACAGCCAAATTTGTTTTCCCTCATTGTAGTGAATGGCCTTCATAGGCTAGAATGGGGAGACTTTATTTTAAGTTTAAAAGTCCCCTTAAAAGACAGATACGCTGAGTTTGGTATCAAATTAATTTTTATAATAAATCCCACAACTTCCAGTTGTTGGATTTAATATAACTTGTTCAGGTAAAGGGTTTGAAACTTTACCTGAAAAGTTGCCAATTTCAGCCCTGCATTGTTTTTGGTGCTGTGCTCTGATTGGCCAGCCTCTGGCAGCCTGGCCAGGCTGCCTTGATGAGGTGTGAAGTGGCCTGGCTTCACACAAAGAGATGTGCCTGTGGGAGGGAATCTCCCCTCAGCAGATGGTGAGGCAGGAAGGGGGAGGGCTGCCAAACTGGTCTTCAAAGGCAGAGAAGGACATTTGGAGCAACCCAGTAACACCCCCACATCCTGCAACCCAGACAACTAGGTGCCCCCTTGATTAGATTAGGAGAGGGCAGGAGAGGGGTGTGTTTACGATTTTTAGCCACACCAGTGGATGGGCTTAGCCAGATGTAACCTCCAAAAATCATTTTCAGCCATGATGAATTTTTTAAGAATGTTGCCTCCTGGGATTGATTTTTGCCACACTTTCCAGGAAGTGGTCATCACAGGGGGAAGGACCCTCCACCTGATTGGAGAATCAGGACCCCCCTGTTTTTCAACCAGGAGCAAGGATAAAACTGGCAGACCTGCACCCACACCTCAGATCCCCATAAGATTCCAACAAGGAAGAACCAAAGAAGAAGTACTGCCATGCTGGACCCCTGGCCTGCACCCAGAACCTGCACTCAGAAGGACTGCACCAGCTGCACACTTGGGCTTCACCACAAGAAGGACTTTGCCTGGCTTCAACTGGTTCAAGAAGGGACTCCCTGTTTGCTATAAGTGAAAAATTGCTAACCAGAGTCCCCTGCACCTACTCCTGAAGAAATCAACCAGCTGACCACTGCCCAGTGGCCAAAAAGGAGTTTGTGCCAGGTGCATTCTGGGAGTTGTAGTCCACACCCCCAAGGATCATCTCAGAGCTTCTGGACCCGTGGAGTGAGCTGTGGACCCCAAAAGAACCTTAAAAGAACATTTGGGAGAAGACCCAGAAGTTTGGAGAAGTTTGGAGAACTTTTGAAAAAAAGCTTCATAGAGGGACCGGCCCGCAGCGGCAACTCTAGCCGGCTTGCCTCAACCTCTACCCGGCCTGATTTGCGGGTTTGTCCCGGTGAAGAAAATCTCCAAAAAAGAGACTAAGGGGGTTATTCTAACTTTGGAGGAGTGTTAATCCGTCCCAAAAGTGACGGTAAAGTGACGGATATACCACCAGCCGTATTACGAGTTCCATAGGATATAATGGAGTCGTAATACGGCTGGTGGTAAATCTGTCACTTTTCTGTCACTTTTGGGACGGATTAACACCTCCTCCAAAGTTAGAATAACCCCCTAAGTCCAAATGTACAAAGTTGACCGGGACCTCCCAGCCAGCGTATCCGAGGAGGGCTCCAAGGACGTCGGATCAAGATCCAGGTTTACCCCGGTCGAAGGATTTTCACCTCGAAAAAAACAACTAAGTCCGAAGGTAAAAATCTCCACCGAGGATTTCCGCGACGTGTATCTGGAGAAGGGTTCCAGGAGGTCGGATTGGACTGGCAGGTTCATCCCGCTGAAGAAAATCTTCAGAAAAAGAACTAAGTGCGAAGGTAAACTTTTGACCGAGGCCTCCCTCTGCCTGTAGCCGAGCCGAGCTCCATCGCGGTCGGCCTTAAACTTTGACTTTGCCCCAGTCGAGATGCAAACAGATGACTCGATTGGCGCTTTTTGTTTCTAGGCGTTAAAAAAACAATAATTCTTTAAAAATTCATATTTCTGGTTCCCCTTATCTGATTTTATTCGTTTTTGTGACATTGTAAAGATAAACATATTATCTATTTTTATAAATTGGTTTGGGATTTTTAAACTGTTTCCTGTGTTTTATTTAATTACTGTTTTGTGATATTTGAATGCTTTACACTCTGTCTCCTAAGTTAAGCCTTGTCACTCGTTGCCAAGCTACCAAGGGTTGAGCTGGGTTTAATTTACTGAGACCTAACTGGACCTAAGTGGAGGTTAGTGGCCTGTTGCTACGTGTAGGTACTTAGCTGCCCTTACAAATAACCCATTTTCCAACAAGTGTTATCACAGAAAATGCAAATCTGGACCAGAATAGTTGACAGAGTGAATGCTGTAGCAAACAACCGTCACACACAGGGGAGAGTGTGTTCCCTGGCCTCCAAGCATCACCTGGAGCCCCAAAGTACTGTTAGTGGTTCTCCCAGCCGCCCTCACAACTATTTCCCTGGGAGGACAAAGACTTGCAGATCCTACATCCTGAAGGCTTGACAGGAATCCATGGTGGATTAGAGACTACTAAACTATACATTTGAATGTCTCACTAATCCTAAATCTCATTTTTGCTATTATTGTAGCTATTGATAATGTGTTTTCCACATTTTACATATAGACCTATATATATATATATATATAATATATATATATATACATATATATATGTGTGAGTGTGTGTGTGTGTGTTTGTTTTGCTTTATTTAGGAAATGTGTAGCATTATTGTTGTTTCTCTTGTCTAACTAATAGTTCAAATGTATTAGCAGTGTGTTTTTCTCCATATTTTACATGTCTCTTCCCTTGTTTGTTTGTGTGTATGAATGTATTTTGTTGAATTAAACATTACTGGTTTCAATATTCATCAATTGTTTACATGATGGTATGGTGCAAGTAAGTGTTTCAACAACTCTGAACACATGGTATGCTTTTACTAGTTAAATTTCACCCACAAATTAGCATGTTTAGTCAAAGTGTAATTGAAATGACTACTACTGCCACGGATGTATTATTTTTGGTTTGTCCAAATAATGTTATCTTACATGTATTCACATAGGTTAAAGTTTAATGTTACTATCACTTATTATATTGTTATATGCTGTGAAATGTGATGTTGTTTAAATATTTATGTTCTCTTCTACTTGATATTTAAATGATTGCATTGTTTCTGTCTGACTAATCAAAATTAATTTGTCTCATTAAATGTTTAATGTATGTTAACATGTATGCTGAATAGAAGATTGTTTTTTTTAAATAAATGTACACATCTTTACCTCCCACCCCAGTTGTTACATCACAGGCTTTGGATACCTGCACTTCCTCTGCCCAAAGGTCTGCTACACCAATTTTGTTTCCCCCAGTCCTGGCTGCTGTTGAGCCAACACCACCACTGTCATTTCAGCCAGGACCAAGTGGAATGGGTCACACTGGGTCAAGGGCACAGGGAAGTGGGTATAGGGTTAGTGGAAGGAAATCTGTGGGCCAGAAAAGTAATGCCACTGTATTTACTGTCACCCAGGTCACCGACAACCACGTTTTGGGAACTATTAATCAGTCTCAAGATATGAAGGGACCAGGGCCTCTCTGAGCTCCGGGAGATGAAGCAGTTGCAGAAGGAGCACAATTACCAGAAGGAACACCTGAACACCAACTGGGGCTCCCTGACTAGGGTGCTACAGGATTGCTACCATATGTGCAGGGCTTTTCCAGCACCATTTTATCTGTCCGTAGTCCCTCAACATCTGGCCAAACAACATCTGCCTCAACCACAGACAGGGAGGCCCTGCCACAAGAGGAAACACCTGCACACATGTGAGTCCCTGCAACTTCAGATCCACCAGTGCTCTTCAGGGGGGGGCGTTCATCTAGACCAACAGGAGAGGTAGGCAAGACCTCCACTACCACCAGTAAGAGATGCAAAACCTACTTTCCTCCAGTGTGTGACTACCATTCATTCCATGTACTATTTTCTGGACCCATTTACCCTTTTGATGCCAGATGTATTTTGGCTCTACAATAATTGTTTCATCCACCATGATTGATCTTATGATTTGTTTGTTTTGTTTACTTGCTTGTTTAATGTATGCACTTTTTTTGTTTAATAAAACCAAAATATCACACAGTCAAAGCTGGGTGTTCTCTTTCTTGGCTTTTTTTTCCCATTTGCATGCTTCAGCATACATTTTGAAAAGGGACTATCAAAAAGATTGTTAATGCATCATTACACATTATGTAGGTAAAGCTTATCCCATTGTTCATAATTCCAAAACAAAGACAAAAACCACACATAAAATTGAAATATTTTATGAAATTGGGATAAAGAAATGTTTTCCATATTTTTCAAATACATTAGTAACTATGCATTATCATAATACTGCAGGCTATGATCACATGTACAGTTCTATACCTTGACACCATGGAAGAACAGGATATGACCTAAAAATTATAATAAATAGGCAAACCATTACTTATTCATGTCATCAGCTGGAGCCAGATCTTCTACCTTACAATAGGAATCATACATCAATAACACCCATAGTCAAAATAATGACAGCACTCCATTTTGCAGGCACAAGGTCATCCCAATACACAATTGCAGTATCTGTTGGCATGTCATAACCAACTTTCAGTGTTGTACTACAAGTGATACTATCTTCAATGATGAGACACATCAACAGATTCATATAGTTTCCTACTAAATGAGACTTTATCCAATGTGAAGGGAGATTTATATGCCTTGGCTCAACTAACACACGTGGTCAGGACTATATAAGCAGCACATATTGCCTTGGTGACAACATAATACAAAAGTCTAATGCAATCTTTAACTCAATTCAATCACTGTACAAAATGTCTTCATACAAGACATGTACATCAGAAATGTGTGTGTGTGTCTTTTGCAGCATCAAACCATGTTCCCTTAGTTCTTCTCAACAGCAGCACACAACTGCAAATGTCCCAAATTTGAAATGTCCATATGAAGGTGACATAGTGAAGGAACCAAAAAAAGATTAACACAAATTAATTTCAATTTTATTTACATTTCAAAATAGATACTTTACAAATGACAAATGTTGAGGACACACTTCCTAAACACAACCAAAGGTGAAAATTGTAACAATGCTTAGTTGTCAATGTGTCAAAACTTACATCAACAAACATCTTTGCCCTGGATGTTCCTTAACTTGCCATTACTAACAAATGTCTAGCTCAGAATTTTAGACTCATCATATGAAAAGTAGCTCTAAATGTTAAGTAATATTATTTCAATATATACTTAATCTTATGTGTAGAAGTTGTCAATTAGATCTCAATGTAAGTCTATTCCTTCCTCATCATCACTATCATCTTCAATTGGCATTTCAGCAACCTGGCAGCTCATCACGCTCTTCTTCATCTACAATGTATGGGATGTTGCATTGCAGGGCTATGTTATGTTACATGCAGCATGGGTGAGTAGAAGAGGGCTCCACTGATCTTATTCAGACATTTAAATCTGGTCTTCAGCAGCCCAAAAGCCCACTACACTGGCTTCTGTGTTCTTCCAAGGGCCACAAAATGAAGTAGTGGCATGATTTTGACTATTGGTGTTATTGCTGTAGGATTCCTATTGTGAGGCAGAATATCTAGCTCCAGCTGATAGCATAAAGATTTTTGATAACATCCCGTTCTCCCATGATGACAAGGTCTAGAAATGTTCTGAAAGCTTAAGGCTGTTGTCTTATCACTCTCCCTGGGCTACTTACTATGTCTGCATTCATAAATCAAAAATGAATTACATATTTGCAAACATTTATTTTTTAATTCTAACACATTTTTTATGTTATTATAAAAATATATTTGTTTTCTCAACATTCAGTGATTCTTTTTAAATATCGTTTCTTGCATTTCTATAAATATTTGAGAGAAATGTGTATACAATACATTTTATATGTATCGTTTTTATTTTTCGTAAAAAATTCTGTCAACAGAAGTATGAACAAAACCACACAACTCTTGCATTTAACCACAGTAACCACTACATAATATTTTTTGATCAAAACAAATTAACAACATTAGTGTTTTGTAGATGAAAACAAACTATACAGCATTTTGAGGGGTGGTTGGGCATCTAAAATTCACAAACATACTATTTTACAATCTAAAATGGTGGATGCCTGAACTCACTGTCAGGAGTTGCAATTGGATGGAAATCGGCGGAAGTTGACGGGGTAATAGGTGTGAAACTCTGTGATGGGCACAGCTATAGGCTAACATGTATTAAAGCAGTGTATGAAAGATAAAGGACGTGAAAGTCTCAGTTGGTGATTGCATACGCCGTGTATACAGAGTTAAAAAAAAGCTCACTTACCTCCTAACACTGTAACCAACAACACCTCCACAACTTTTGCTGCTGTTTATGACCCCTGGGAGCCACAATGCTAGGAAAAGCAGGAAACAGGGCCCCACACTTCTCGCCAGATGAACTAGAGTTGCTGGCTATGGAAGACCTGTCCCTGCCCTGCACAGCCAGCTGTATGACTGTTCTGTGGGAGCCACTAACCTGACTTCTAGGCGTTTCGATGGGGCAATGACAAGTCTCCAATCCCGGTGAGGACTAACGTGACCGTGATGAGGAGTACACTGCCCTCTCGCAAGTGCACAAGGCGAAGTTGGTCTTGGGAAGAGAAAAAGAGAAAATACCAGCTTCTGCTTCATGGACTGCAGAATCAGACTGCTGGACCCTGGACTGCATGTCGTGTTGGGCGTCAGGACTTCTGATTTCTCAAAATACTGGGTTCTTGGTTCTAGGATTCTGGGCTGCAAAAGAATGACTTTCTTAATACATTGAACTTGCATAAACTATTGCGAACCTGTACATTGTTGACACATTGTGCATACGTTTCTATAAGGCTGAACAAGTCTCTTCCGCTTTTTACTATACTTTCAGAGTCTCTGAAGCAATGTCCAAACTCAAAAACAATCAACTTGACTAAAGGGCTTCTGTGTGTTCTGGCGTAATCTCTTGTCAGTAATAGTTTTGATAAACTTGCTCTATTTCCAATCTCCTAATTCTTTCGAAATCTCTTGTTTCAGGAAATACATTTTTCCTTAATGTCTTTTTAGTGGTATCTTGGATTCCCACCCAAACAATAAATCTGGCTAGTTCTTATTGTCATACATTATTTAAAAGACAGCTCTGTTTTGTTTCAATTAAGTGATTAATCTTTCTTTAACTTGACATGAAGTTACTTGCTTGAAAATTTTAGAAGAACCCAAACTGGGTTTTTTAACAGCGCTTATTTTCTCTCTTTTACAGGAAATATGGGATCATTGGCAGAAGATGAAAGAGGAGAGCCGGGACTCTGCGGGAAGCCGACGGAGGGCGAGGATCGCCAGAACTCGACTGGAGGCTGTCCAGAGGATGAGAAATGCTGGAACTTGACTGGAAGCTGGTCGGAGAATGAGGAACACTGGAACTTGACTGGAGGCAGGCTGGAGAACAAGGAACTAGACTTGCACTGGAACGCGACTGGAGGCAGACTGGAGGACAAGGAATTTGACTGGAAACAGGTGAGCCGAACAATTGGTACGAAGTCAAGCAAGGCCCCAGACTCACAAGCAACCTTAAATAACCAAATGTGAACATGTGCCTTTTGGCAGGTCAATGCTTGTTAAGGAAATGAGCAATTATCCTCCTCAATGTGGCACATGTTCAATACAGATCACATTGTGAAGAGCACATCTTTTGGCAGTTACAAATGGAGCAGGTGGAAAGGCAGTTGGTTGCTTGTTAAGGAAATGAGCAATTATCCTTGTGATTCTGTACAAAACAGATCACATTGTGAAGAGCACATGTTTTGGCAGTTACAGTTGGAGCAGGTGGAATAGAATGTGCATAATCAACAAGCATTGGTTATAATAAATGAGACATTTAACAAACATTAGTTATTGCAAACATGATATTCAAGGATTTAATTAATATACCCAAACAAGTCCGAATGTTGCAAACAAGAGCATCTCACTGGAATCGAGCTCTTGATTGTGCTAGTATAACCACAACAATGGCTCACTAGAGGTACAGGTACATAAGTAAAATTAAAATGTGATTCTGAGTAACTTTTTTTTATTTAAACACAGGCTAGAAGGTCCCTTTTAGTGTGTATATATATATATATATATATATATATATATATTTATTTATATATTTCATAATTCCATGTGAAATTTAGTAATTTAGTAGAACTTTCACATAATGTACATTTTGAATATATCTCATATATTTGATCCAAATCAACATTTATATATTTTCTTTATTTTCTTCACATGGCAAAAATATTTTTTTTGCTATTTGGATCATCCCACAAATAACTGAGGGTAAGTTTTTTTTTTAACCTTTTCTTGTTACATAACTATTTTTGTTACAGCAACAAATAATGGCATCAAAATAAGGGTTGACACATGTCTAATGCAAAAAAAGAGTTCTTGAAGGTGTTAGTTTTTTACAAGGTGGATGATGTGTTTTATATATTCATTTGTTGAAAATGATACCGCTATAATTCTGATCACTACCAAACATCTGTTTTGATCAGACACATGCCTGCCAAAAAAATATATACATAAGTGTGTTTCATGTTTAAAGGTACAGTTGTGCCAAACAGGCCATGCTTTCTAATTCTGTCAGGTGTGAAGGCTCTGTCTCAATTATGAAGGATGTTGCCTATTACTTATGACATAGCATAAACTGTACTTATGATATAGTGGATATTCCGAAAGAGACATTTGTGAGCTAATAGTAATGACAAACAATACTAAGAATGTGAGCTAAAATGATTAGAAAGATACGTTAAAAAAGCAAATCCGTCAATTTTACTTTGAATCTGCCTACTTTAGGAAATTACTTTTGTTTTTATTATTTCGTTTGGCTCCAGCAACCCACTTGGGAAAACAGGACATAATGTGCAGGACTACCGTAACCAACATAAACTTTGTACTTACTTCATGAGGTCGACTGGGGCAAGATTGGTACTAAATTAGATTTATCAGGTGCCTGCAATTGAACCAGCTGAAGAGCCATGTTTCCGGTCTTTAAAAGAGGGAAGAAATGTCTGGAATGCCTCCAGCAATGGCTGCACCTACGAAGGTGAAATACTTTATATTTCTCTGCTAATGAAGGGATTTACACAGAAACACGTGTCCAGAGATGATTTTAGAACACAAGGCCAGAAATAATGAAAACATTTTCAGATTTCACTGTGAGTTGCTGGCTTTGCTATTTCCCGATTACTGAACCTGTTGGGAGTGCGCTTTCGCAGAGGACAACTTTGTTTTGTGATTAATTACCGGCCTGTCCAGCCGGGAGAGCAGCACCAGTGCAGATAGGAGCATGTCTGTGTGACTAAAATGGATTGTCACACCTTGAGCGGCAGGTTGGGACACTCACAGCAAATCCAGCAATTTTACTTTGAATCTGCTTACTTTACGAAATGACTTTTGTTTTTATTATTTTGTTTGGCTCCAGCAACCCACTTGGGAAAACACGACATAATGTGCAGGACTACCATAACCAACATGCACTTTGTACTTACTTCAAGAGGCCCACTGGGGCAAGATTGGTACTAAAATAGATTAATCAGGTGCCTGCAATTGAACCAGCTGAAGAGCCATGTATCCAGTCTTTAAAAGAGGGAAGAAATGTCTGGAATGCCACCAGCAATGGCTGCACCTACAAAGGTGAAATACTTTATAAATCTCTGCTGATATAGGGATTTACCCAGAAACACGTGTCCAGAGATGATTTTAGAACACAAGGCCAGAAATAATGAAAACGCTTTCAGATTTCACTGTGAGTTGCTGGCTTTGCTAATTTCCCAATTACTGAACCTGTTGGGAGTGCGCTTTTGCAGAGGACAACTTTGTTTTGTGATTAATTACCGGCCTATCCAGCCGGGAGAGCAGCACCACTGCAGATAGGAGCATGTCTGTGAGACTAAAATGGATTGTCACACCTTGAGCAGGAGGTTGGGACACTCACAGAAAATCCGGCAATTTTACTTTGAATCTGCTTACTTTAGGAAATTACTTTTGTTTTTATTATTTTGTTTGGCTCCAGCAACCCACTTGGGAAAACACAACATAATGTGCAGGACTACCGTAACCAACATACACTTTGTACTTACTTCAAGAGGCCCACTGGGGCAAGATTGGTACTAAAATAGATTAATCAGGTGCCTGCAATTGAACCAGCTGAAGAGCCACGTATCCCGTCTTTAAAAGAGGGAAGAAATGTCTGGAATGCCTCCAGCAATGGCTGCACCTATAAAGGTGAAATACTTTTTATTTCTCTGCTGATGAAGGGATTTACCCAGAAACACGTGTCCAGAGATGATTTTAGAACACAAGGCCAGAAATAATGAAAACGCTTTCAGATTTCACTGTGAATTGCTGGCCTTGTTATTTTCCCGATTACTGAACCTGTTGGGAGTGCGCTTTCACAGAGGACAACTTTGTTTTGTTATTAATTACCGGCCTGTCCAGCCGGGAGAGCAGCACCACTGCAGATAGGACCATGTCAGTGTGACTAAAATGGATTGTCACACCTTGAGCAGCAGGTTGGGACACTCACAGCAAATCCGGCAATTTTACTTTGCATCTGTCTACTTTAGGAAAATACTTTTGTTTTTATTATTTTGTTTGGCTTCAGCAACCCACTTGGGAAAACACAACATAATGTGCAGGACTACCGTAACCAACATACACTTTGTACTTACTTCAAGAGGCCCACTGGGGCAAGATTGGTACTAAAATAGATTAATCATGTGCCTGCAATTGAACCAGCTGAAGAGCCACATATCTGGTCTTTAATAGAGGGAAGAAATGTCTGGAATGCCTCCAGCAATGGCTGCACCTACGAAGGTGAATACTTTATATTTCTCTGCTGATGAAAGGATTTAGCAAGAAACACGTGTCCAGAGATGATTTTAGAACACAAGGCCAGAAATAATGAAAAAGCTTTCAGATTTCACTGTGAGTTGCTGGCTTTGCTATTTTCCCGATTACTGAACCTGTTGGGAGTGCGCTTTCGCAGAGGACAACTTTGTTTTGTGATTAATTACCGGCCTGTCCAGCCAGGAGAGCAGCACCACTGCAGATAGGAGCATGTCAGTGTGATTAAAATGGATTGTCACACCTTGAGCAGCAGGTTGGGACACTCACAGCAAATCCGGCAATTTAACTTTGAATCTACCTACTTTAGGAAATGACTTTTGTTTTCTATTTTTTGTTTGGCTCCAGCAACCCACTTGGGAAAACACGACATAATGTGCAGGACTACCGTAACTAACATGCACTTTGTAGTTACTTCAAGAGGCCCACTGGGGCAAGATTGGTACTAAAATAGATTAATCAGGTGCCTGCAATTGAACCAGCTCAAGAGCCATGTATTAGGTCTTTAAAAGAGGGAAGACATGTCTGGAATGCCTCCAGCAGTCGCTGCACCGACAAAGGTGAATTGCTTTATATTTCTCTGCTGATGAAGGGATTTACCAAGAAACACGTGTCCAGAGATGATTTTAGAACACAAGGCCAGAAATAATGAAAACACTTTCAGATTTCATTGTGAGTTGCTGGCTTTGCTATTTTCCTGATTACTGAACCTGTTGGGAGTGCGCTTTCACAGAGGACAACTTTGTTTTATGATATATATATATATATATATATATATATATATATATTCTTTAAAAGAATTCTTTAAAAAAAATGGGGATCAAGGTGAATTGAAACCGCACCTTCTTCCTTTATTATTTATATGCAATTTATGGCACTTTTCGGTGCACGGGTCGTGAGGGCCAACCCCCCTAGACCTCAAATAGCCATGGGCCCATAACATTGAAAAGGAGAACCAGCACATCGAAGTGTCCATTGATATTCACAAAATTATCACATTTCTTCAAAAATCACATAATTCAATAGAGTTCTCATGAAAACTTTTTGTTCTTTATTTATCCAGAATGACAATATCTAATCCATCATAGCCAACGCGTTTCGTCCTCACGGACTTCTTCAGGGCGATAAAAAATATACAAATACATAAAATATCAATCAATATAATATTCTATATACATCCTCCACGCATATTAAATATAAAATACAGTGAAAAAATTAAAATCATCAATAATCACCATCATAGTAATTTTTAATTTTATTAAAGAAATTAAACTAATGACTTAACTTATAGAAAAATATAAATAGAGGGAAAAAGGCTAAACATTTTTTTACAATTTTAATTTTTTCATTAATTGCAATAATTTCCAACATTGTCAGTTTTTTATTTATTTCCTCATTTCCTTCACTTCCTCCAGAACTACCTATGTCATCTTATTATGTATTTTATTTTATTTTAAACTCTTCATTTTTATATTTTTTTTAGATTTTCTTTTTTTAAAAAAAATATATATCAAATGTTGTAAAAAAAATTGTTTCTTAATATAGTAATTGCATATATGTTACTTCCTACAAAGTGACAAACGTTATCCTCCACATTTAACTTAATTTTGTTATCAATTAGTTTTAATTACAAACAACTCCAAATTTCAAAGATTTATTTTGTATTCTTCTAATTCTCATCTTTCAATCTTTCCAAAAAAAGAAAGATGGTACACGCTATTACAGAAGAAACATCAACCCATACCTCATAATTGCAGTATGTAACACGCTCAAAGGCAGAACGCCATCCGATCTCCTGACAATGAAACCGATTGTGTTCTCACACATTGTTTTTATACTTGCACTAACCATTTTCACCTGAAGCAAACTGAAACACTTCCTTTTGAGATATATAACAGTGGCGGCCATTTTGAAATGGCACTTGGACCACACTTGTATATAAGCTTTGCACTGACGATTTCATATATATTATTATTTGGTCGCCCACTAAAACAAAATAGACTGTGCCTACAATAGCATATGGCAAAAATGCCAATTATTACACCAGAAACACTGATCCATACCTCGCACTTGCAGCATATAATACACTCAACATGCTAATAAAATCTCATTTTTTAGCATGTGATGATGGCAGCAATTTTGAAGAGGCACCTTTTGCCATATGTTTATATGAACTCTACATATACGGGTTAAATATATGTTGTTATTTTATCATCTTATTACAACAAGGTGTGCGTTTTCATACTTGTGCAATCTCTAACATCTGGGTCAAATTAAAAAACCTTAGAAAACCTCATTTTTTAAACCATGTGAAAGTGGCGGCCATTTTGAAATGGCACCTTTTATGTATAATGCACTCGGCATGCCAGTAAAATCTCATTTGAAAACATATACTGGTGGCGGCCATTTTAGAGAGGCACCTTTTACCTTATATTTGTACAGAATCTACATAAGCGAATTTGATGTAAGTTGTTATTTTCATCGTCTACTTAGACAAAATTGACGTTTTAATACTTGTGTGATCGCTTCCACCTTAAACAAGCAAAATGACCTCATTTTAAGACATATAACAATAACAACGTTTTAAACCTCGTTTTCAAATATGTAACAGTGGAGGCCATTTTAGAATCACACTTTTTACTTTCCCCACATTTATATTGATCATGTACAAAGAGTTCTAAAAGATATATTATTGTTTTGTCTTCTACTAAAACAGGATAAAATATACCAGCTATAACATATAACAATAATGCAAATTATTAAAGTGGAAACAGCAGTCTATACCTCACGGTTAATACCTATAACGTGCTCCACTGCCAAAAGCCATCAGGCCACATATCACTAAGACGTAGATTGTATTTTTATACATCATTTTAATACTCATACTAGACACTTCTACCTAACGCAGTTATAGAAAACCTCACTTTAAATCATGTAACAGGGATAGCCATTGAAAAGTGGCACTTTTAACTACACATTTCATTAAGTTCCCAAAAAATTATGAATGCACACACAATGGACAAAGGGACTTTTGGTTTATATTCTTTTTTTGTGATAAGAGTTCACTATTAAAAACAACAAATTCAAACCATTCAGAGGTATTAGACAGTTCCTGGTGAGATCTGGAAATGGTTAAGAGTAATGATGATAATTAATATATGAGCAATAATGGAATTTCAGTAAACCGGAACCAAATTGTTTCTGAAGATGTTCCCTAGATGCAGGAGGGAATGATGAAAATGAAACAAAGTTTAAAAGCCTTGAAGCAGGTGAAATATGTAAATGTTGAAAACTTTTTGGGAAAAGAGTTAATGATCACATATTTACAAAGATACAATAATACTATTGTATATGTCTGCATCTTCAGGAACAGGAAAAGGTGGCATTGGCCAAGAAGGCAGGGAGGCAGCTGGCCACTGTGTTTCGGGCGGTGAATCATCTGGTTGCCATCAGCTCATCATCATCTTCGGAGGCCTCCACAATCGAACAGTCCCTAATGGTGGACCCCATAGGACCGGTACCAACATCATCCCTGTTCACCACCCAGAGACGCATCTCCACTCTACCTCTTGCTCCCCCCCAAGTTGGCCAAACCTGCCCCCCTAAAGGTCTGGGGTCCCCTTTGCCATAAGCATCTCACCACCTTCCCGGTCACCCCTGCTGTGCTGAGTGAGGAGGCTACCGACCTCTTACGGAGCATCTCTGTTGACCAGACTGCAATTGTAAGTGGCATCCAGGCCTTGGTTGCCAAAAGCAACAAATGGTTGCATTTAAGGATGCCATTCACAGTTTAATGTCTGGCATACAGAGATCACTTGCTAGAATAGCTTCCTCACTGACCGCAGCCTTCCAACCAGTCAAACCTTGTGTCCCAACTCCAGTCCCTTCCTCAACCCAAATCCCAACTCCCACCCCAATCCCAAGCACACCAACTTCTATACATGGCACCCACTCCAACAGACGCAAGCAGCACACACACATAAACAAAAACTCACAAATAAACACAAACGACATACACAGACTATTGACACTACACCCACAGGTACCACAACCACCACCCCACCCAGAAGCACCACAACCACCACCACACCCACAACCACTATCACACCCACAGCCACTACTACATCCACAACCACCACCACACCCACAAGCACCAAAACCACCCACACCCACAACCACTAGCACAACCACCAGCACACTGACAACAACGAAAACCACCTCCACGCCCAAAACCACCACTGCATCCACATGCACCACAACCACAACAACCACCTCAACAGCACACTTGTCCAAAAGCAGCACACTCACTCAAAAGCACACATACAAGCAGAACAACACCACCCAAAGCCAAACTGCTCATACTCACCTGAATCATGCATACCTTCAAAAAACACAAATCCAGACATACACAACATGCACTAAACCCACATGCTTTACCCAAACATACAGACACATCACCCACTCCAGCTTCCTCTACCTCCACAATTCAATTCTCTCCAACACCTCCTACCCTTACTCCTTCAGATTATTTTTCTTACCTTGCCTTGAGGTACCTGATATGTGTCCAACAGATGCCCCTTTCTGAGGAGGTTATCCTTTGGCAGTGTGTATAGGAGGCACGTTAAGGGCAACACAAACTCAGCATGTGCAATTCTTGACTCTTTTAAATGAATGAATGAACAAATTAATGAATTATGGGATTTATAGGGCGCACAGCTACTCCATCTGAGTGCCCTGGCGCTAAGTGGCTAGTAAGGGAGAAAAAGATGGGAGAAGATTAGGAGTTGAAAATGCAAGTCTTCAGTTGTTTTTTTGAAAGAGCATTCACTGACAATTTGACTATTTGACGTAATGTGGCCAGCAGTCTATTCCAGGCCTGCAGACCCAGGAGGGAAAAGGACCTGCATCCTGTTTTTGTTCGCTTAACCCTGTGAACCTTTGCAAAATAACCAGAGGAAGACCGAAGGAGAGCAGAATTGAAGCGTTGAGGATAAATACTCTGGGCCCGACTGATGAAGGGCCCTATGCATGAATGTTAAGGTTTTATACTGTATATGATCCTTTTCTTTACAGGTAACCAGTGTAGGTTCTTCAAGTGGGATGTCATCGAAGCGTGACTAGGTAGGCGAAATACCAGGTGGGCTGCTGCACTCGGGATAGTCTAAAGCTTCTGCAGCAGATATTGAGGAAGTCCTGTATAAATGGCATATGCGTAATCCAGCCTAGACACTACCAGAGCAAGTAGAACAGTAGTTCTCACTGGTAGGGACAGAAACTGTAGAAAAGTTTTAACCATGTGCATGAAGCAAAAACAAGTGGCAACAGCCTAGTAATCTGGGCTTGAAATGACAATGTTTTTGCCATACTTAAAGTCCAAGTTCTTTGCAACTTTGACTTGGGCATTGGGTTGAGGATTGCCATCAGGCCAATGAGCTTGTAGGTTCATAGTAAAGTTATGAACAAAGAAGAGGATCTCAGTCTTGTATGGGCTACATTTAATTTTGTTCATAGCCATCCACTGGAAGACTGCCGATAAGCAAGGTTTGACAACTTATTGGTTTAATGTCTCATATTTTCTGAAAGGTAAGAGCAGCTGAGTGTCATCAGCATAGGACATTATCTTGAACTCAAATCAAAGGATTCAGGCAGAATTGCCAAAGGAATTATTTAGATGTTGAACATTGTAGAGCTAAAGGCTGATCCGCGGGGCACTCCCACTGAGACAATACTTTTGCTAGATGAAAACAGAGGCATCCATACCCCTTGGAATCTGTCCTCTAAGAAAGATTTTAGCCAATGTTTTTCTTTTGTTCTCCTTCTTTGTTTTTATGTCAGTAAAAAGTTACATGAAAAAGGTATCTCCTTTCTTAATAAAAACAATTTTACTTGACAATGTTTGTCGATTTTTTTTTTTGCTTTTACAGATCATTGAATTATGAAAATGATAATAATGTAAATGTGATTTTCAATTATGACAGGAAATACAACAGTTTTTTAACCCCTTCTGTGCCGCGGACGTAACGGTTACGTCCCTCGGCACAGTGCTCCTGTGCCGAGGGCATAACCATTACATCCTCGGCACGGAGCCTAGCGCTCCCTCCGTGGGGTTCCCCCTTAGCCCCCCAAGCCGGGGATGGAAGGGGACCTTCCCCTTCCACCGCCAGCCCCCCCACCCCCCTCGTAATGACGTCAGCGCGCGATCGCGCGCTGACCTCATTACCCAGTGCCGGTCGCACTGGAAGCCATTTGCTTCCAGTGCGATCACGGAGAAACTGGTAAGTTTCTCCTCCGGCGGGTGGGGGGTTTGGGCCAAAGAGGCACCGGGGGAAAGGAAAGGCTTTTCCTTTCCCCCGGTATCTCTTGGAGCATTCCTGCTGCCTGATCGCATTGCGATCAGGCAGCAGGAATGCCCACTAAACGCCAGGGATTTTTTAAATTTTTATTTTGTTTGCATTGTTTGTGTGTGGGAGCGGCCCCTTGGACAAGGGTCGCTCCCTTTTGGGGGCATGTTTATGTTGGCCATTTATGCCCCCTTTGGGGGCAGATCAACCTATTATTTTTAGGACGGAATCCACTAGACACCAGGGATTTTTTTTTAAAACTATTTTGTAAATGCTTGTATTTGGGAGCAGCTCCTTGGGCAAGGATCGCTCCCTTTTGGGGGCTTATTTATTGTGGCCATTTCTGCCCCCCTTGGGGGCAGATCAGCCTATTATTTTTAGGCCGATCTGCCCCCAAGGGGGGCAGAATCCACTAGACACCAGGGATTTTCTTTTTTCACTATTTTGAAATTTTTTGGATTTGGGAGTAGCCCCTTGGGCAAGGGTCGCTCCCTTTTGGGGGCATGTTTATTGTGGCCATTTCTGCCCCCCTTGGGGGCAGATTGGTCTATTATTTTAAGGCTTGTCTTCCCCCAAGGGGGGCAGAAACCACTAGAACGCCAGGGATTTTTAAAAATATGTTTATTTATGTGGGGGGGGCGTCCCCTTGGGCAAAGGGCACCCCCCCAAGGGGGGCATTGAACTGTTGGCCATTTCTGCCCCCCTTGGGGGCAGATGAGCCTATATTTTTGTAGGCCCATCTGCCTCCAAGGGAGGCAGAAGCCACTTAGACACCAGGGATAGTGTGTGTGTGTGTGTGTTAGTGGGGGGGGGGGCCCTTGGACAAGAGTCGCCCCCTCTTTGGGGGCACATGTACCAAGGCCATTTCTGCCCCCCTTGGGGACAGATCAGCCTAAACCACTAGAACGCCAGTTTTAAAAAAATATATGTTTATTTATATGGGGGCGTCCCCTTGGGCAAGGGGCACCCCCCCAAGGGGGGCATTGAACTGTTGGCCATTTCTGCCCCCCTTGGGGGCAGATGGGCCTATTTTTTTTAGGCCCATCTGCCCCCAAGGGGGGCAGAAGCCACGTAGGCCCCAGAGATAGTGTGTGTGTGTGTGGTTTGTTTTTTGTTTGGGGGTGGGCCCTTGGGGACACACTACTAAAGGTATTTTCTGCCCTCCTTGGGGCAGCTAGGCCTATTTTTTCGTAGGCCCATCTGCCCCTATGGCAGAATCCACTTAGGCACCAATTTCTAAATGCTTGATGGTGGGATGTTTGTCAACTGACGAAGTATTTGCATTTATGATAATTGTTTTCCTCCTTTTTGTTCTAGTTCAAAGCTTTTGCTTTCTTTGCTGTGGCTCCTTGCGGTGTTGGCGGTGGTTGACCTGCGGTTTGCATAGTTGCATGTTTTAGGTAAGTAAAAACAATTTACTCCAAAGGAGTATTGTTGCCATGCATGAATGACATGTTTGTAGGTGGTGTACTAAATGCAGGTTTGTGTGAAATTGTCCTTAGATTTGTGCACAATGATATTTGCGTTATCTTATTTCTAATTTGCTTTTCTTTCTTTCTTTTTAGTGGGATATCATTGGTGATTGCTGTGTCTGTGCAGAGTAGTTGCTGGTGATTCAAGCTTTTTCAGGCAAGTGAGCGGTATAGTTTTTGAGTTTATAACTCTTACTAATAATGCTACACCTTACTACTCATCTTACACAGTGCTGGTTGTTGGTGGTGCATTTGTCCAGTTAATTTTAGTAGGAAAGATTATGGCTAGCCGCAGGATGACCGCTCAGCAGGTGGTTGGTATACTTTTTGAGTCATTGTCTGATCATGATTATGAGACGGACTCTGCATCTGGGGCAGAGGAGGAAGTGAGGGATTCTGGCAGTGAAGTTTCTGCCAGAGAGGAATCTTCTGATGAGGAAGCCACACTCAGTGCAGATGAAGGGCCTGTTTCAGAGGAGGACACTGATGTGCCATTAGCGCAGCAACCTGGGTCTGAAAGGTTTCCCGTTAGAAGACCTGAACTCTGGGTTGCCCCAACCATGGAGCAGCCAGAGTTGCCTGCCTTTACTGGTCTCCCGGGGTGTACAGTCAATACTGAGAACTTTTTGCCTGTCAATTTCTTTGAGTTATTTGTGGATGATGTGTTTTTGGAAGAGATTGTTGAGCAGACTAATTTATATGCAGAGCAGTATTTGAGGGACAACGCTGCTAGACTTAGGCCGCACTCTAGAGCTGCCCCGTGGATTCCCACAAATTTGGAGGAGATGAAAAGGTTTTTAGGTTTGACTCTTTTGATGGGATTGATAAGGAAGCCGTCACTGGCTTCTTATTGGTCTACTAGTCCCTTGATGGCAAAAGCTATATATCCTGCAACAATGAGTCGTAATCGGTATTTGCTTCTTCTTAGGATGCTGCATTTTATTGACAATGCATTAGCCTTGCCACGAGATCACCCTGATTCTGACCGTCTTATTAAGATTAGGCCTGTCCTTGATCATTTTGTAGATCGGTTTTCAGAGGTCTATGTTCCAGGCAAAGAAATAGCCAGAGTTCCTAGAGAAGCAGTGGTGGAGGATGTGGCTAGATTGAAAGATCACCACTTTGCTGAGCACATTCCTTCTACAGCCAAAAAAGACTTTCCAGCTAAGAAATGTAGAGTGTGTTTTCGAAGAGGTATCCGGAGGGAGACTCGAATGTACTGCCCAGATTGTCCTTCAAAGCCTGGGCTGTGTGTGGGTGGTTCTTTTAAGAATTACCACACCCAGAAGAATTACTGGGAACAACCATGAGTGTAAACTCATGTCTGTTTTGTATTTTCATGTGTTCAGTTTCATGATTAGCATTTCTGTCATGTACTTAGTTAGAGCTTTTGTGTTTGTAGTTTTGTAATTATTTCTAATTAGTTAGGGGTTTCTTTGTTAAAAAAAAAAAAAAAGTGATGCCATTGTGTGTGGAGTGGGGCTTGTCTGAGGGTGTACATAGTGTACATATTGACTGGCTGTTGGCTACTGCAACACACTGCCAGCCAAACACCAGTCCACACACTCCCATCAACTGGTGTGATTGTTGTATCAGGCATGTGGGCGTATGTAAGTGATGGACCCTTGAGTGGTGCTGTCTGTCGATGTGAGTGTTGTAATGTGCTGGGCCCGTGGCTGGCGGTGTGTATGGTCTTGTGCGTGTCATGTATGAAAGGTGTGTGAATGGACTGTAAAGCGGTTGGTGCCTTGTCGCGGCTTTACAGCTCACGAGCTGTGAGTCATTGGTTCAGTTTTTTGCCTTTCAGTTATTAACAGTGCATTTCGATTTTGTGAAATCTCTTGTTAATAAAATTTGATCCACTGAACCATCACTCACCCTCGTGCCAAATCCAACCAGTATGTGTGGAAAAAATGTCAAAACCTGCTCCGCTGTAATCAGGCATCGCAGCACACCTGTGACACGTTTGGTGCCTCGGGTGGGACCCCGATGATGAAGCACGCCACCACCTTGGTTGGTGGGTGAGGGGTCTTTTTCACATAACCTAAGTGCGTTTCTTTTCACAATTGTAGTGTTTGGCACATCACAGACGTATGTGGACACACCAAAATGATATATTACAAAACTACCTGTGTTTGGGGGGGAGGGGCAACAATGTTTTTGGTCCTGAGTGCGGCCTTCATCTAGGGAAACCTACCAAACCCAGACATTTTTTAAAACTAGACACCCCAAGGAGTCCAGGGAGGATTTTCTTACCCAGACTCCTCTGCAAACCTCAAAATTTGCTTAAAAAAGCATATATTCCTTACTTTCGTTTGTACGATCACCACTCCAGCACAAAATTCCTACTCCCCAGCGTTCCCCTCAGTCTCCCAAGTAAAATGACACCTCACTTGTGTGGGTCACCAAAGGAGAGACAGCCTAAAGATGTATAAAAGAAGAATATGTCCTTATCAACTCGCTGTGCTATCCCCTCTATCTCTACAGGTTTTGGGCCTTATTCTGTTGCAGGCACCTGGCCCACCCTCACAAGTGAGATATAATTTTTACTGGGAGACTTGGGGGAACGCTGGGTGGAAGGAAATTTGTGGCTCCTCTCAGATTCCAGAACTTGCTGTCACCGAAATGTGAGGAAAATTTGTTTTTTAGCCAAATTTTGAGGTTTGCAAAGGATTCTGGGTAACATAACCTGGTCAGAGCCCCACAAGTCACCCCATCTTGGATTCCCCTAGGTCTCTAGTTTTCAAAAATGCACAGGTTTGACCGGTTTCCCTAGGTGCCGGCTGAGCTAGAGGCCAAAATCTACAGGTAGGCACTTTGCAAAAAAACCTCTGTTTTCTGTGAAAAAATGGGATGTGTCCACGTTGTGTTTTGGGGCATTTCCTGTCGTGGGCGCTAGGCCTACCCACACAAGTGAGGTATAATTTTTATCGGGAGACTTGGGGGAACGCTGTGTGGAAGGAAATTTGTGGCTCCTCTCAGATTCCAGAGCTTTCTGTCACCGAAATGTGAGGAAAATGTGTTTTTTTAGCCACATTTTGAGGTTTGCAAAGGATTCTGGGTAACACAACCTGTTCAGAGCCCCACAAGTCACCCCATCTTGGATTCCCCTAGGTATTTAGTTTTCAAAAATGAACAGGTTTGGTAGGTTTCCCTAGGTGCCGCCTGAGCTACAGGCCAAAATCTACAGGTAGGCACTTTGCAAAAAACACCTCTGTTTTCTGTCAAAAAATGAGATGTGTCCACGTTGTGCTTTGGGGCATTTCCTGTCGCGGGCGCTAGGCCTACCCACACAAGTGAGGTATAATTTTTATCGGAAGACTTGGGGGAACGCTGGGTGGAAGGAAATTTGTGGCTCCTCTCAGATTACAGAACTTTCTGTCACCGAAATGTGAGGAAAATGTTTTTTTAGCCACATTTTGAGGTTTGCAAAGGATTCTACGTAACAGAACCTGGTCAGAGCCCCACAAGTCACCCCCATCTTGGATTCCCCTAGGTCTCTAGTGTTAAAAAATGCCCAGGTTTGGTAGGTTTCCATAGGTGCCGGCTGAGCTAGAGGCCAAAATCTACAGGTAGGCACCTTGCAAAAAACACCTCTGTTTTCTGTCAAAAAATGGGATGTGTCCACGTTGTGTTTTGGGGCATTTCCTGTCGTGGGCGCTAGGCCTACCGACACAAGTGAGGTATCATTTTTATCGGGAGACTTGGGGGAACGCTGGATGGAAGGACATTTGTGGCTCCTCTCAGATTCCAGAACTTTCTGTCACTGAAATGTGAGGAAAATGTGTTTTTTTAGCCAAATTTTGAGGTTTGCAAAGGATTCTGGGTAACAGAACCTGGTCAGAGCCCCACAAGTCACCCCATCTTGGATTCCCCTCGGTCTCTAGTTTAAAAAAATGCCCAGGTTAGGTAGATTTCCATAGGTGCCGGCTGAGCTAGAGGCCAAAATCTACAGGTAGGCACTTTGCAAAAAACACCTCTGTTTTCTGTCAAAAAATGGGATGTGTCCACGTTGTGTTTTGGGGCATTTCCTGTCATGGGCGCTAGGCCTACCCACACAAGTGAGGTATCATTTTTATCGGGAGACTTGGGGGAACGCTGTGTGGAAGGAAATTTGTGGCTCCTCTCAGATTCCAGAGCTTTCTGTCACCGAAATGTGAGGAAAATGTGTTTTTTTAGCCACATTTTGAGGTTTCCAAAGGATTCTGGGTAACAGAACCTGTTCAGAGCCCCACAAGTCACCCCATCTTGGATTCCCCTAGGTCTTTAGTTTTCAAAAATGCAGAGGTTTGGTAGCTTTCCCTAGGTGCCGGCTGAGCTAGAGGCCAAAATCCACAGGTAGGCACTCTGCAAAAAACACCTCTGTTTTCTGTCAAAAAATGGGATGTGTCCATGTTGTGCTTTGGGGCAATTCCTGTCGCGGACGCTAGGCCTACCCACACAAGTGAGGTATCATTTTTATCGGAAGACTTGGGGGAACGCTGGGTGGGAGGAAATTTGTGGCTCCTCTCAGATTACAGAACTTTCTGTCACCGAAATGTGAGGAAAATGTGTTTTTTTAGCCAAATTTTGAGGTTTGCAATGGATTCTGCGTAACAGAACCTGGTAAGAGCCCCAAAAGTCACCCCCATCTTGGATTCCCCTAGGTCTCTAGTTTTAAAAAATGCCCAGGGTTGGTAGGTTTCCATAGGTGCCGGCTGAGCTAGAGGCCAAAATCTACAGGTAGGCACCTTGCAAAAAACACCTCTGTTTTCTGTCAAAAAATGGGATGTGTCCACGTTGTGTTTTGGGGCATTTCCTGTCGTGGGCGCTAGGCCTACCCACACAAGTGAGGTATCATTTTTATCGGGAGACTTGGGGGAACGCTGGCTGGAAGGAAATTTGGGGACCCTCTCAGATTCCAGAACTTTCTGTCACTAAAATGTGAGGAAAATGTGTTTTCTTAGCCAAATTTTGAGGTTTGCAAAGGATTCTGGGTAACAGAACCTGGTCAGAGCCCCACAAGTCACCCCATCTTGGATTCCCCTCGGTCTCTAGTCTTCAAAAATGCCCAGGTTTGGTAGGTTTCCATAGGTGCCGGCTGAGCTAGAGGCCAAAATCTACAGGTAGGCACCTTGCAAAAAACACCTCTGTTTTCTGTCAAAAAATGAGATGTGTCCACGTTGTGTTTTGGGGCATTTCCTGTCGTGGGCGCTAGGCCTACCCACACAAGTGAGGTATCATTTTTATCGGGAGACTTGGGGGAACGCTGGGTGGAAGGAAATTTGTGGCTCCTCTCAGATTCTAGATCTTTCTATCACCGAAATGTGAGGAAAATGTGCTTTTATAGCCACATTTTGAGGTTTGCAAAGGATTCTGCGTAACAGAACCTGGTCAGAGCCCCACACGTCACCCCATCTTGGATTCCCCTATGTCTTTAGTTTTCAAAAATGCACAGGTTTGGTAGCTTTCCCTAGGTGCCGGCTGAGCTAGAGGCCAAAATCTACAGGTAGGCACTCTGCAAAAAACACCTCTGTTTTTTGTCAAAAAATGGGATGTGTCCATGTTGTGCTTTGGGGCATTTCCTGTCGCGGATGCTAGGCCTACCCACACAAGTGAGGTATAATTTTTATCGGAAGACTTGGGGGAACGCTGGGTGGAAGGAAATTTGTGGCTCCTCTCAGATTACAGAACTTTCTGTCACCGAAATGTGAGGAAAATGTTTTTTTTAGCCACATTTTGAGGTTTGCAAAGGATTCTACATAACAGAACCTAGTCAGAGCCCCACAAGTCACCCCCATCTTGGATTCCCCTAGGTCTCTAGTGTTAAAAAATGCCCAGGTTTGGTAGGTTTCCATAGGTGCCGGCTGAGCTAGAGGCCAAAATCTACAGGTAGGCACCTTGCAAAAAACACCTCTGTTTTCTGTCAAAAAAATTGGATGTGTCCACGTTGTGTTTTGGGACATTTCCTGTCGTGGGCGCTAGGCCTACCGACACAAGTGAGGTATCATTTTTATCGGGAGACTTGGGGGAACGCTGGATGGAAGGACATTTGTGGCTCCTCTCAGATTCCTGAACTTTCTGTCACTGAAATGTGAGGAAAATGTGTTTTTTTAGCCAAGTTTTGAGGTTTGCAAAGGATTCTGGGTAACAGAACCTGCTCAGAGCCCCACAAGTCACCCCATCTTGGATTCCCCAAGGTCTTTAGTTTTCAAAAATGCACAGGTTTGGTAGCTTTCCATAGGTGCCGGCTGAGCTAGAGGCCAAAATCTACAGGTAGGCACCTTGCAAAAAACACCTCTGTTTTACTGTCAAAAAATGGGATGTGTCCATGTTGTGCTTTGGGGCATTTCCTGTCGCGGACGCTAGGCCTACCCACACAAGTGAGGTATAATTTTTATCGGGAGACTTGGGGGAACGCTGTGTCGAAGGAAATTTGTGGCTCCTCTCAGATTCCAGAGCTTTCTGTCACCGAAATGTGAGGAAAATTTGTTTTTTTAGCCACATTTTGAGGTTTGCAAAGGATCCTGGGTAACAGAACCTGTTCAGAGCCCCACAAGTCACCCCATCTTGGATTCCCCTAGGTCTTTAGTTTTCAAAAATGCACAGGTTTGGTAGCTTTCCCTAGGTGCCGGCTGAGCTAGAGGCCAAAATCTACAGGTAGGCACCTTGCAAAAAACACCTCTGTTTTCTGTCAAAAAATGGGATGTGTCCATGTTGTGCTTTGGGGCATTTCCTGTCGCGGACGCTAGGCCTACCCACACAAGTGAGGTATCATTTTTATCGGAAGACTTGGGGGAACGGTTGGGTGGAAGGAAATTTGTGGCTCCTCTCAGATTACAGAACTTTCTGTCATCGAAATGTGAGGAAAATGTGTTTTTTTTAGCCAAATTTTGAGGTTTGCAAAGGATTCTACGTAACAGAACCTGGTCAGAGCCCCACAAGTCACCCCATCTTGGATTCCCCTACGTCTCTAGTTTTAAAAAATAAACAGGTTTGGTAGTTTTCCCTAGGTGCCGGCTGAGCTAGAGGCCAAAATCTACAGGTAGGCACTTTGCAAAAAACACCTCTGTTTTTTGTCAAAAAATTAGATGTGTCCATGTTGTGCTTTGGGGCATTTCCTGTCGCGGGTGCTAGGCCTACCCACACAAGTGAGGTATAATTTTTATCGGGAGACTTGGGGGAACGCTGTGTGGAAGGAAATTTGTGGCTCCTCTCAGATTCCAGAGCTTTCTGTCACCGAAATGTGAGGAAAATGTGTTTTTTTAGCCACATTTTGAGGTTTGCAAAGGATTCTGGGTAACACAACCTGTTCAGAGCCCCACAAGTCACCCCATCTTGGATTCCCCTAGGTCTTTAGTTTTAAAAAATGCACAGGTTTGGTAGCTTTCCCTAGGTGCCGGCTGAGCTAGAGGCCAAAATCTACAGGTAGGCACTCTGCAAAAAACACCTCTGTTTTCTGTCAAAAAATGGGATGTGTCCATGTTGTGCTTTGGGGCATTTCCTGTCGCGGACGCTAGGCCTACCCACACAAGTGAGGTATCATTTTTATCGGAAGACTTGGGGGAACGCTGGGTGGAAGGAAATATGTGGCTCCTCTCAGATTACAGAACTTTCTGTCACCGAAATGTGAAGAAAATGTTTTTTTTAGCCACATTTTGAGGTTTGCAAAGGATTCTGCGTAACAGAACCTGGTCAGAGCCCCACAAGTCACCCCATCTTGGATTGCATTAGGTCTCTAGTTTTAAAAAATGCCCAGGTTTGGTAGGTTTCCATAGGTGCCGGCTGAGCTAGAGGGCAAAATCTACAGGTAGGCACCTTGCAAAAAACACCTCTGTTTTCTGTCAAAAAATGGGATGTGTCCACGTTGTGTTTTGGGGCATTTCCTGTCGTGGGCGCTAGGCCTACCCACACAAGTGAGGTATCATTTTTATCGGGAGACTTGGGGGAACGCAGGATGGAAGGACATTTGTGGCTCCTCTCAGATTCCAGAACTTTCTGTCACTGAAATGTGAGGAAAATGTGTTTTTTTAGCCAGGTTTGCAAAGGATTCTGGGTAACAGAACCTGGTCAGAGCCCCACAAGTCACCCCATCTTGGATTCCCCTCGGTCTCTAGTTTAAAAAAATGCCCAGGTTAGGTAGGTTTCCATAGGTGCCGGCTGAGCTATAGGCCAAAATCTACAGGTAGGCACCTTGCAAAAAACACCTCTGTTTTCTGTCAAAAAATGGGATGTGTCCACGTTGTGTTTTGGGGCATTTCCTGTCATGGGCGCTAGGCCTACCCACACAAGTGAGGTATAATTTTTATCGGGAGACTTGGAGGAACGCTGTGTGGAAGGAAATTTGTGGCTCCTCTCAGATTCCAGAGCTTTCTGTCACCGAAATGTGAGGAAAATGTTTTTTTTAGCCACATTTTGAGGTTTGCAAAGGATTCTACGTAACAGAACCTGGTCAGAGCCCCACAAGTCACCCCCATCTTGGATTCCCCTAGGTCTTTAGTTTTAAAAAATGCACAGGTTTGGTAGCTGTCCCTAGGTGCCGGCTGAGCTAGAGGCCAAAATCCACAGGTAGGCACTCTGCAAAAAACACCTCTGTTTTTTGTCAAAAAATGGAATGTGTCCATGTTGTGTTTTGGGGCATTTCCTGTCATGGGCGCTAGGCCTACCCACACAAGTGAGGTATAATTTTTATCTGGAGACTTGGGGGAACGCTGTGTGGAAGGAAATTTGTGGCTCCTCTCAGATTCCAGAGCTTTCTGTCACCGAAATGTGAGGAAAATGTGTTTTTTAGCCACATTTTGAGGTTTGCAAAGGATTCTGGGTAACAGAACCTGTTCAGAGCCCCACAAGTCACCCCATCTTGGATTCCCCTAGGTCTTTAGTTTTCAAAAATGCACAGGTTTGGTAGCTGCCCCTAGGTGCCGGCTGAGCTAGAGGCCAAAATCCACAGGTAGGCACTCTGCAAAAAACACCTCTGTTTTCTGTCAAAAAATGGGATGTGTCCATGTTGTGCTTTGGGGCATTTCCTGTCGCGGACGCTAGGCCTACCCACACAAGTGAGGTATCATTTTTATCGGAAGACGTGGGGGAACGCTGGGTGGAAGGAAATATGTGGCTCCTCTCAGATTACAGAACTTTCTGTCACCGAAATGTGAAGAAAATGTTTTTTTTAGCCACATTTTGAGGTTTGCAAAGGATTCTGCGTAACAGAACCTGGTCAGAGCCCCACAAGTCACCCCATCTTGGATTGCATTAGGTCTCTAGTTTTAAAAAATGCCCAGGTTTGGTAGGTTTCCATAGGTGCCGGCTGAGCTAGAGGGCAAAATCTACAGGTAGGCACCTTGCAAAAAACACCTCTGTTTTCTGTCAAAAAATGGGATGTGTCCACGTTGTGTTTTGGGGCATTTCCTGTCGTGGGCGCTAGGCCTACCCACACAAGTGAGGTATCATTTTTATCGGGAGACTTGGGGGAACGCAGGATGGAAGGACATTTGTGGCTCCTCTCAGATTCCAGAACTTTCTGTCACTGAAATGTGAGGAAAATGTGTTTTTTTAGCCAGGTTTGCAAAGGATTCTGGGTAACAGAACCTGGTCAGAGCCCCACAAGTCACCCCATCTTGGATTCCCCTCGGTCTCTAGTTTTAAAAAATGCCCAGGTTAGGTAGGTTTCCATAGGTGCCGGCTGAGCTATAGGCCAAAATCTACAGGTAGGCACCTTGCAAAAAACACCTCTGTTTTCTGTCAAAAAATGGGATGTGTCCACGTTGTGTTTTGGGGCATTTCCTGTCATGGGCGCTAGGCCTACCCACACAAGTGAGGTATAATTTTTATCGGGAGACTTGGAGGAACGCTGTGTGGAAGGAAATTTGTGGCTCCTCTCAGATTCCAGAGCTTTCTGTCACCGAAATGTGAGGAAAATGTTTTTTTTAGCCACATTTTGAGGTTTGCAAAGGATTCTACGTAACAGAACCTGGTCAGAGCCCCACAAGTCACCCCCATCTTGGATTCCCCTAGGTCTTTAGTTTTAAAAAATGCACAGGTTTGGTAGCTGTCCCTAGGTGCCGGCTGAGCTAGAGGCCAAAATCCACAGGTAGGCACTCTGCAAAAAACACCTCTGTTTTTTGTCAAAAAATGGGATGTGTCCATGTTGTGTTTTGGGGCATTTCCTGTCATGGGCGCTAGGCCTACCCACACAAGTGAGGTATAATTTTTATCTGGAGACTTGGGGGAACGCTGTGTGGAAGGAAATTTGTGGCTCCTCTCAGATTCCAGAGCTTTCTGTCACCGAAATGTGAGGAAAATGTGTTTTTTTAGCCACATTTTGAGGTTTGCGAAGGATTCTGGGTAACAGAACCTGTTCAGAGCCCCACAAGTCACCCCATCTTGGATTCCCCTAGGTCTTTAGTTTTCAAAAATGCAGAGGTTTGGTAGCTTTCCCTAGGTGCCGGCTGAGCTAGAGGCCAAAATCCACAGGTAGGCACTCTGCAAAAAACACCTCTGTTTTCTGTCAAAAAATGGGATGTGTCCATGTTTGCTTTGGGGCATTTCCTGTCGCGGACGCTAGGCCTACCCACACAAGTGAGGTATCATTTTAACGTAAGACTTGGGGGAACGCTGGGTGGAAGGAAATTTGTGGCTCCTCTCAGATTACAGAACTTTCTGTCACCGAAATGTGAAGAAAATGTTTTTTTTAGCCAAATTTAAGGTTTGCAAAGGATTCTGCGTAACAGAACCTGGTCAGAGCCCCACAAGTCACCCCCATCTTGGATTCCCCTAGGTCTCTAGTTTTAAAAAATGCCCAGGGTTGGTAGGTTTCCATAGGTGCCGGCTGAGCTAGAGGCCAAAATCTACAGGTAGGCACCTTGCAAAAAACACCTCTGTTTTCTGTCAAAAAATGGGATGTGTCCACGTTGTGTTTTGGGGCATTTCCTGTCGTGGGCGCTAGGCCTACCCACACAAGTGAGGTATCATTTTTATCGGGAGACTTGGGGGAACGCAGGATGGAAGGACATTTGTGGCTCCTCTCAGATTCCAGAACTTTCTGTCACTGAAATGTGAGGAAAATGTGTTTTTTTAGCCAGGTTTGCAAAGGATTCTGGGTAACAGAACCTGGTCAGAGCCCCACAAGTCACCCCATCTTGGATTCCCCTCGGTCTCTAGTTTTAAAAAATGCCCAGGTTAGGTAGGTTTCCATAGGTGCCGGCTGAGCTAGAGGCCAAAATCTACAGGTAGGCACCTTGCAAAAAACACCTCTGTTTTCTGTCAAAAAATGGGATGTGTCCACGTTGTGTTTTGGGGCATTTCCTGTCATGGGCGCTAGGCCTACCCACACAAGTGAGGTATAATTTTTATCGGGAGACTTGGAGGAACGCTGTGTGGAAGGAAATTTGTGGCTCCTCTCAGATTCCAGAGCTTTCTGTCACCGAAATGTGAGGAAAATGTTTTTTTTAGCCACATTTTGAAGTTTGCAAAGGATTCTACGTAACAGAACCTGGTCAGAGCCCCACAAGTCACACCCATCTTGGATTCCCCTAGGTCTTTAGTTTTAAAAAATGCACAGGTTTGGTAGCTGTCCCTAGGTGCCGGCTGAGCTAGAGGCCAAAATCCACAGGTAGGCACTCTGCAAAAAACACCTCTGTTTTTTGTCAAAAAATGGGATGTGTCCATGTTGAGTTTTGGGGCATTTCCTGTCATGGGCGCTAGGCCTACCCACACAAGTGAGGTATAATTTTTATCTGGAGACTTGGGGGAACGCTGTGTGGAAGGAAATTTGTGGCTCCTCTCAGATTCCAGAGCTTTCTGTCACCGAAATGTGAGGAAAATGTGTTTTTTAGCCACATTTTGAGGTTTGCAAAGGATTCTGGGTAACAGAACCTGTTCAGAGCCCCACAAGTCACCCCATCTTGGATTCCCCTAGGTCTTTAGTTTTCAAAAATGCACAGGTTTGGTAGCTGCCCCTAGGTGCCGGCTGAGCTAGAGGCCAAAATCCACAGGTAGGCACTCTGCAAAAAACACCTCTGTTTTCTGTCAAAAAATGGGATGTGTCCATGTTGTGCTTTGGGACATTTCCTGTCGCGGACGCTAGGCCTACCCACACAAGTGAGGTATAATTTTTATCGGGAGACTTGGGGGAACGCTGTGTGGAAGGAAATTTGTGGCTCCTCTCAGATTCCAGAGCTTTCTGTCACCGAAATGTGAGGAAAATTTGTTTTTTTAGCCACATTTTGAGGTTTGCAAAGGATTCTGGGTAACAGAACCTGTTCAGAGCCCCACAAGTCACCCCATCTTGGATTCCCCTAGGTCTTTAGTTTTCAAAAATGCAGAGGTTTGGTAGCTTTCCCTAGGTGCCGGCTGAGCTAGAGGCCAAAATCCACAGGTAGGCACTCTGCAAAAAACACCTCTGTTTTCTGTCAAAAAATGGGATGTGTCCATGTTTGCTTTGGGGCATTTCCTGTCGCGGACGCTAGGCCTACCCACACAAGTGAGGTATCATTTTAACGTAAGACTTGGGGGAACGCTGGGTGGAAGGAAATTTGTGGCTCCTCTCAGATTACAGAACTTTCTGTCACCGAAATGTGAGGAAAATGTGTTTTTTTAGCCAAATTTTGAGGTTTGCAAAGGATTCTGCGTAACAGAACCTGGTCAGAGCCCCACAAGTCACCCCCATCTTGGATTCCCCTAGGTCTCTAGTTTTAAAAAATGCCCAGGGTTGGTAGGTTTCCATAGGTGCCGGCTGAGCTAGAGGCCAAAATCTACAGGTAGGCACCTTGCAAAAAACACCTCTGTTTTCTGTCAAAAAATGGGATGTGTCCACGTTGTCTTTTGGGGCTTTTCCTGTCGTGGGCGCTAGGCCTACCCACACAAGTGAGGTATCATTTTTATCGGGAGACTTGGGGGAACACTGGGTGGATGGAAATTTGTGGCTCCTCTCAGATTCCAGATCTTTCTGTCACCGAAATGTGAGGAAAATGTGCTTTTTTAGCCTCATTTTGAGGTTTGCAAAGGATTCAGGGTAACAGAACCTGTTCAGAGCCCCACAAGTCACCCCATCTTGGATTCCCCTAGGTCTTTAGTTTTCAGAAATGCACAGGTTTATTAGCTTTCCCTAGGTGCCGGCTGAGCTGGAGGCCAAAATCTACAGTTAGGCACTTTGCAAAAATCACCTCTGTTTTCTGTCAAAAAATGGGATGTGTCCACGTTGTGCTTTGGGGCATTTCCTGTTGCGGGCTCTAGGCCTACCCACACAAGTGAGGTATAATTTTTATCGGGAGACTTGGGGGAACGCTGTGTGGAAGGAAATTTGTGGCTCCTCTCAGATTCCAGAGCTTTCTGTCACCGAAATGTGAGGAAAATGTGTTTTTTTAGCCACATTTTGAGGTTTCCAAAGGATTCTGGGTAACAGAACCTGTTCAGAGCCCCACAAGTCACCCCATCTTGGATTCCCCTAGGTCTTTAGTTTTCAAAAATGCAGAGGTTTGGTAGCTTTCCCTAGGTGCCGGCTGAGCTAGAGGCCAAAATCCACAGGTAGGCACTCTGCAAAAAACACCTCTGTTTTCTGTCAAAAAATGGGATGTGTCCATGTTGTGCTTTGGGGCAATTCCTGTCGCGGACGCTAGGCCTACCCACACAAGTGAGGTATCATTTTTATCGGAAGACTTGGGGGAACGCTGGGTGGGAGGAAATTTGTGGCTCCTCTCAGATTACAGAACTTTCTGTCACCGAAATGTGAGGAAAATGTGTTTTTTTAGCCAAATTTTGAGGTTTGCAATGGATTCTGCGTAACAGAACCTGGTAAGAGCCCCAAAAGTCACCCCCATCTTGGATTCCCCTAGGTCTCTAGTTTTAAAAAATGCCCAGGGTTGGTAGGTTTCCATAGGTGCCGGCTGAGCTAGAGGCCAAAATCTACAGGTAGGCACCTTGCAAAAAACACCTCTGTTTTCTGTCAAAAAATGGGATGTGTCCACGTTGTGTTTTGGGGCATTTCCTGTCGTGGGCGCTAGGCCTACCCACACAAGTGAGGTATCATTTTTATCGGGAGACTTGGGGGAACGCTGGCTGGAAGGAAATTTGGGGACCCTCTCAGATTCCAGAACTTTCTGTCACTAAAATGTGAGGAAAATGTGTTTTCTTAGCCAAATTTTGAGGTTTGCAAAGGATTCTGGGTAACAGAACCTGGTCAGAGCCCCACAAGTCACCCCATCTTGGATTCCCCTCGGTCTCTAGTCTTCAAAAATGCCCAGGTTTGGTAGGTTTCCATAGGTGCCGGCTGAGCTAGAGGCCAAAATCTACAGGTAGGCACCTTGCAAAAAACACCTCTGTTTTCTGTCAAAAAATGAGATGTGTCCACGTTGTGTTTTGGGGCATTTCCTGTCGTGGGCGCTAGGCCTACCCACACAAGTGAGGTATCATTTTTATCGGGAGACTTGGGGGAACGCTGGGTGGAAGGAAATTTGTGGCTCCTCTCAGATTCTAGATCTTTCTATCACCGAAATGTGAGGAAAATGTGCTTTTATAGCCACATTTTGAGGTTTGCAAAGGATTCTGCGTAACAGAACCTGGTCAGAGCCCCACACGTCACCCCATCTTGGATTCCCCTACGTCTTTAGTTTTCAAAAATGCACAGGTTTGGTAGCTTTCCCTAGGTGCCGGCTGAGCTAGAGGCCAAAATCTACAGGTAGGCACTCTGCAAAAAACACCTCTGTTTTTTGTCAAAAAATGGGATGTGTCCATGTTGTGCTTTGGGGCATTTCCTGTCGCGGATGCTAGGCCTACCCACACAAGTGAGGTATAATTTTTATCGGAAGACTTGGGGGAACGCTGGGTGGAAGGAAATTTGTGGCTCCTCTCAGATTACAGAACTTTCTGTCACCGAAATGTGAGGAAAATGTTTTTTTTAGCCACATTTTGAGGTTTGCAAAGGATTCTACATAACAGAACCTAGTCAGAGCCCCACAAGTCACCCCCATCTTGGATTCCCCTAGGTCTCTAGTGTTAAAAAATGCCCAGGTTTGGTAGGTTTCCATAGGTGCCGGCTGAGCTAGAGGCCAAAATCTACAGGTAGGCACCTTGCAAAAAACACCTCTGTTTTCTGTCAAAAAAATTGGATGTGTCCACGTTGTGTTTTGGGACATTTCCTGTCGTGGGCGCTAGGCCTACCGACACAAGTGAGGTATCATTTTTATCGGGAGACTTGGGGGAACGCTGGATGGAAGGACATTTGTGGCTCCTCTCAGATTCCTGAACTTTCTGTCACTGAAATGTGAGGAAAATGTGTTTTTTTAGCCAAGTTTTGAGGTTTGCAAAGGATTCTGGGTAACAGAACCTGCTCAGAGCCCCACAAGTCACCCCATCTTGGATTCCCCAAGGTCTTTAGTTTTCAAAAATGCACAGGTTTGGTAGCTTTCCATAGGTGCCGGCTGAGCTAGAGGCCAAAATCTACAGGTAGGCACCTTGCAAAAAACACCTCTGTTTTACTGTCAAAAAATGGGATGTGTCCATGTTGTGCTTTGGGGCATTTCCTGTCGCGGACGCTAGGCCTACCCACACAAGTGAGGTATAATTTTTATCGGGAGACTTGGGGGAACGCTGTGTCGAAGGAAATTTGTGGCTCCTCTCAGATTCCAGAGCTTTCTGTCACCGAAATGTGAGGAAAATTTGTTTTTTTAGCCACATTTTGAGGTTTGCAAAGGATCCTGGGTAACAGAACCTGTTCAGAGCCCCACAAGTCACCCCATCTTGGATTCCCCTAGGTCTTTAGTTTTCAAAAATGCACAGGTTTGGTAGCTTTCCCTAGGTGCCGGCTGAGCTAGAGGCCAAAATCTACAGGTAGGCACCTTGCAAAAAACACCTCTGTTTTCTGTCAAAAAATGGGATGTGTCCATGTTGTGCTTTGGGGCATTTCCTGTCGCGGACGCTAGGCCTACCCACACAAGTGAGGTATCATTTTTATCGGAAGACTTGGGGGAACGGTTGGGTGGAAGGAAATTTGTGGCTCCTCTCAGATTACAGAACTTTCTGTCATCGAAATGTGAGGAAAATGTGTTTTTTTTAGCCAAATTTTGAGGTTTGCAAAGGATTCTACGTAACAGAACCTGGTCAGAGCCCCACAAGTCACCCCATCTTGGATTCCCCTACGTCTCTAGTTTTAAAAAATAAACAGGTTTGGTAGTTTTCCCTAGGTGCCGGCTGAGCTAGAGGCCAAAATCTACAGGTAGGCACTTTGCAAAAAACACCTCTGTTTTTTGTCAAAAAATTAGATGTGTCCATGTTGTGCTTTGGGGCATTTCCTGTCGCGGGTGCTAGGCCTACCCACACAAGTGAGGTATAATTTTTATCGGGAGACTTGGGGGAACGCTGTGTGGAAGGAAATTTGTGGCTCCTCTCAGATTCCAGAGCTTTCTGTCACCGAAATGTGAGGAAAATGTGTTTTTTTAGCCACATTTTGAGGTTTGCAAAGGATTCTGGGTAACACAACCTGTTCAGAGCCCCACAAGTCACCCCATCTTGGATTCCCCTAGGTCTTTAGTTTTAAAAAATGCACAGGTTTGGTAGCTTTCCCTAGGTGCCGGCTGAGCTAGAGGCCAAAATCTACAGGTAGGCACTCTGCAAAAAACACCTCTGTTTTCTGTCAAAAAATGGGATGTGTCCATGTTGTGCTTTGGGGCATTTCCTGTCGCGGACGCTAGGCCTACCCACACAAGTGAGGTATCATTTTTATCGGAAGACTTGGGGGAACGCTGGGTGGAAGGAAATATGTGGCTCCTCTCAGATTACAGAACTTTCTGTCACCGAAATGTGAAGAAAATGTTTTTTTTAGCCACATTTTGAGGTTTGCAAAGGATTCTGCGTAACAGAACCTGGTCAGAGCCCCACAAGTCACCCCATCTTGGATTGCATTAGGTCTCTAGTTTTAAAAAATGCCCAGGTTTGGTAGGTTTCCATAGGTGCCGGCTGAGCTAGAGGGCAAAATCTACAGGTAGGCACCTTGCAAAAAACACCTCTGTTTTCTGTCAAAAAATGGGATGTGTCCACGTTGTGTTTTGGGGCATTTCCTGTCGTGGGCGCTAGGCCTACCCACACAAGTGAGGTATCATTTTTATCGGGAGACTTGGGGGAACGCAGGATGGAAGGACATTTGTGGCTCCTCTCAGATTCCAGAACTTTCTGTCACTGAAATGTGAGGAAAATGTGTTTTTTTAGCCAGGTTTGCAAAGGATTCTGGGTAACAGAACCTGGTCAGAGCCCCACAAGTCACCCCATCTTGGATTCCCCTCGGTCTCTAGTTTAAAAAAATGCCCAGGTTAGGTAGGTTTCCATAGGTGCCGGCTGAGCTATAGGCCAAAATCTACAGGTAGGCACCTTGCAAAAAACACCTCTGTTTTCTGTCAAAAAATGGGATGTGTCCACGTTGTGTTTTGGGGCATTTCCTGTCATGGGCGCTAGGCCTACCCACACAAGTGAGGTATAATTTTTATCGGGAGACTTGGAGGAACGCTGTGTGGAAGGAAATTTGTGGCTCCTCTCAGATTCCAGAGCTTTCTGTCACCGAAATGTGAGGAAAATGTTTTTTTTAGCCACATTTTGAGGTTTGCAAAGGATTCTACGTAACAGAACCTGGTCAGAGCCCCACAAGTCACCCCCATCTTGGATTCCCCTAGGTCTTTAGTTTTAAAAAATGCACAGGTTTGGTAGCTGTCCCTAGGTGCCGGCTGAGCTAGAGGCCAAAATCCACAGGTAGGCACTCTGCAAAAAACACCTCTGTTTTTTGTCAAAAAATGGAATGTGTCCATGTTGTGTTTTGGGGCATTTCCTGTCATGGGCGCTAGGCCTACCCACACAAGTGAGGTATAATTTTTATCTGGAGACTTGGGGGAACGCTGTGTGGAAGGAAATTTGTGGCTCCTCTCAGATTCCAGAGCTTTCTGTCACCGAAATGTGAGGAAAATGTGTTTTTTAGCCACATTTTGAGGTTTGCAAAGGATTCTGGGTAACAGAACCTGTTCAGAGCCCCACAAGTCACCCCATCTTGGATTCCCCTAGGTCTTTAGTTTTCAAAAATGCACAGGTTTGGTAGCTGCCCCTAGGTGCCGGCTGAGCTAGAGGCCAAAATCCACAGGTAGGCACTCTGCAAAAAACACCTCTGTTTTCTGTCAAAAAATGGGATGTGTCCATGTTGTGCTTTGGGGCATTTCCTGTCGCGGACGCTAGGCCTACCCACACAAGTGAGGTATCATTTTTATCGGAAGACGTGGGGGAACGCTGGGTGGAAGGAAATATGTGGCTCCTCTCAGATTACAGAACTTTCTGTCACCGAAATGTGAAGAAAATGTTTTTTTTAGCCACATTTTGAGGTTTGCAAAGGATTCTGCGTAACAGAACCTGGTCAGAGCCCCACAAGTCACCCCATCTTGGATTGCATTAGGTCTCTAGTTTTAAAAAATGCCCAGGTTTGGTAGGTTTCCATAGGTGCCGGCTGAGCTAGAGGGCAAAATCTACAGGTAGGCACCTTGCAAAAAACACCTCTGTTTTCTGTCAAAAAATGGGATGTGTCCACGTTGTGTTTTGGGGCATTTCCTGTCGTGGGCGCTAGGCCTACCCACACAAGTGAGGTATCATTTTTATCGGGAGACTTGGGGGAACGCAGGATGGAAGGACATTTGTGGCTCCTCTCAGATTCCAGAACTTTCTGTCACTGAAATGTGAGGAAAATGTGTTTTTTTAGCCAGGTTTGCAAAGGATTCTGGGTAACAGAACCTGGTCAGAGCCCCACAAGTCACCCCATCTTGGATTCCCCTCGGTCTCTAGTTTTAAAAAATGCCCAGGTTAGGTAGGTTTCCATAGGTGCCGGCTGAGCTATAGGCCAAAATCTACAGGTAGGCACCTTGCAAAAAACACCTCTGTTTTCTGTCAAAAAATGGGATGTGTCCACGTTGTGTTTTGGGGCATTTCCTGTCATGGGCGCTAGGCCTACCCACACAAGTGAGGTATAATTTTTATCGGGAGACTTGGAGGAACGCTGTGTGGAAGGAAATTTGTGGCTCCTCTCAGATTCCAGAGCTTTCTGTCACCGAAATGTGAGGAAAATGTTTTTTTTAGCCACATTTTGAGGTTTGCAAAGGATTCTACGTAACAGAACCTGGTCAGAGCCCCACAAGTCACCCCCATCTTGGATTCCCCTAGGTCTTTAGTTTTAAAAAATGCACAGGTTTGGTAGCTGTCCCTAGGTGCCGGCTGAGCTAGAGGCCAAAATCCACAGGTAGGCACTCTGCAAAAAACACCTCTGTTTTTTGTCAAAAAATGGGATGTGTCCATGTTGTGTTTTGGGGCATTTCCTGTCATGGGCGCTAGGCCTACCCACACAAGTGAGGTATAATTTTTATCTGGAGACTTGGGGGAACGCTGTGTGGAAGGAAATTTGTGGCTCCTCTCAGATTCCAGAGCTTTCTGTCACCGAAATGTGAGGAAAATGTGTTTTTTTAGCCACATTTTGAGGTTTGCGAAGGATTCTGGGTAACAGAACCTGTTCAGAGCCCCACAAGTCACCCCATCTTGGATTCCCCTAGGTCTTTAGTTTTCAAAAATGCAGAGGTTTGGTAGCTTTCCCTAGGTGCCGGCTGAGCTAGAGGCCAAAATCCACAGGTAGGCACTCTGCAAAAAACACCTCTGTTTTCTGTCAAAAAATGGGATGTGTCCATGTTTGCTTTGGGGCATTTCCTGTCGCGGACGCTAGGCCTACCCACACAAGTGAGGTATCATTTTAACGTAAGACTTGGGGGAACGCTGGGTGGAAGGAAATTTGTGGCTCCTCTCAGATTACAGAACTTTCTGTCACCGAAATGTGAAGAAAATGTTTTTTTTAGCCAAATTTAAGGTTTGCAAAGGATTCTGCGTAACAGAACCTGGTCAGAGCCCCACAAGTCACCCCCATCTTGGATTCCCCTAGGTCTCTAGTTTTAAAAAATGCCCAGGGTTGGTAGGTTTCCATAGGTGCCGGCTGAGCTAGAGGCCAAAATCTACAGGTAGGCACCTTGCAAAAAACACCTCTGTTTTCTGTCAAAAAATGGGATGTGTCCACGTTGTGTTTTGGGGCATTTCCTGTCGTGGGCGCTAGGCCTACCCACACAAGTGAGGTATCATTTTTATCGGGAGACTTGGGGGAACGCAGGATGGAAGGACATTTGTGGCTCCTCTCAGATTCCAGAACTTTCTGTCACTGAAATGTGAGGAAAATGTGTTTTTTTAGCCAGGTTTGCAAAGGATTCTGGGTAACAGAACCTGGTCAGAGCCCCACAAGTCACCCCATCTTGGATTCCCCTCGGTCTCTAGTTTTAAAAAATGCCCAGGTTAGGTAGGTTTCCATAGGTGCCGGCTGAGCTAGAGGCCAAAATCTACAGGTAGGCACCTTGCAAAAAACACCTCTGTTTTCTGTCAAAAAATGGGATGTGTCCACGTTGTGTTTTGGGGCATTTCCTGTCATGGGCGCTAGGCCTACCCACACAAGTGAGGTATAATTTTTATCGGGAGACTTGGAGGAACGCTGTGTGGAAGGAAATTTGTGGCTCCTCTCAGATTCCAGAGCTTTCTGTCACCGAAATGTGAGGAAAATGTTTTTTTTAGCCACATTTTGAGGTTTGCAAAGGATTCTACGTAACAGAACCTGGTCAGAGCCCCACAAGTCACACCCATCTTGGATTCCCCTAGGTCTTTAGTTTTAAAAAATGCACAGGTTTGGTAGCTGTCCCTAGGTGCCGGCTGAGCTAGAGGCCAAAATCCACAGGTAGGCACTCTGCAAAAAACACCTCTGTTTTTTGTCAAAAAATGGGATGTGTCCATGTTGAGTTTTGGGGCATTTCCTGTCATGGGCGCTAGGCCTACCCACACAAGTGAGGTATAATTTTTATCTGGAGACTTGGGGGAACGCTGTGTGGAAGGAAATTTGTGGCTCCTCTCAGATTCCAGAGCTTTCTGTCACCGAAATGTGAGGAAAATGTGTTTTTTAGCCACATTTTGAGGTTTGCAAAGGATTCTGGGTAACAGAACCTGTTCAGAGCCCCACAAGTCACCCCATCTTGGATTCCCCTAGGTCTTTAGTTTTCAAAAATGCACAGGTTTGGTAGCTGCCCCTAGGTGCCGGCTGAGCTAGAGGCCAAAATCCACAGGTAGGCACTCTGCAAAAAACACCTCTGTTTTCTGTCAAAAAATGGGATGTGTCCATGTTGTGCTTTGGGACATTTCCTGTCGCGGACGCTAGGCCTACCCACACAAGTGAGGTATAATTTTTATCGGGAGACTTGGGGGAACGCTGTGTGGAAGGAAATTTGTGGCTCCTCTCAGATTCCAGAGCTTTCTGTCACCGAAATGTGAGGAAAATTTGTTTTTTTAGCCACATTTTGAGGTTTGCAAAGGATTCTGGGTAACAGAACCTGTTCAGAGCCCCACAAGTCACCCCATCTTGGATTCCCCTAGGTCTTTAGTTTTCAAAAATGCAGAGGTTTGGTAGCTTTCCCTAGGTGCCGGCTGAGCTAGAGGCCAAAATCCACAGGTAGGCACTCTGCAAAAAACACCTCTGTTTTCTGTCAAAAAATGGGATGTGTCCATGTTTGCTTTGGGGCATTTCCTGTCGCGGACGCTAGGCCTACCCACACAAGTGAGGTATCATTTTAACGTAAGACTTGGGGGAACGCTGGGTGGAAGGAAATTTGTGGCTCCTCTCAGATTACAGAACTTTCTGTCACCGAAATGTGAGGAAAATGTGTTTTTTTAGCCAAATTTTGAGGTTTGCAAAGGATTCTGCGTAACAGAACCTGGTCAGAGCCCCACAAGTCACCCCCATCTTGGATTCCCCTAGGTCTCTAGTTTTAAAAAATGCCCAGGGTTGGTAGGTTTCCATAGGTGCCGGCTGAGCTAGAGGCCAAAATCTACAGGTAGGCACCTTGCAAAAAACACCTCTGTTTTCTGTCAAAAAATGGGATGTGTCCACGTTGTCTTTTGGGGCTTTTCCTGTCGTGGGCGCTAGGCCTACCCACACAAGTGAGGTATCATTTTTATCGGGAGACTTGGGGGAACACTGGGTGGATGGAAATTTGTGGCTCCTCTCAGATTCCAGATCTTTCTGTCACCGAAATGTGAGGAAAATGTGCTTTTTTAGCCTCATTTTGAGGTTTGCAAAGGATTCAGGGTAACAGAACCTGTTCAGAGCCCCACAAGTCACCCCATCTTGGATTCCCCTAGGTCTTTAGTTTTCAGAAATGCACAGGTTTATTAGCTTTCCCTAGGTGCCGGCTGAGCTGGAGGCCAAAATCTACAGTTAGGCACTTTGCAAAAATCACCTCTGTTTTCTGTCAAAAAATGGGATGTGTCCACGTTGTGCTTTGGGGCATTTCCTGTTGCGGGCTCTAGGCCTACCCACACAAGTGAGGTATAATTTTTATCGGGAGACTTGGGGGAACGCTGTGTGGAAGGAAATTTGTGGCTCCTCTCAGATTCCAGAGCTTTCTGTCACCGAAATGTGAGGAAAATGTGTTTTTTTAGCCACATTTTTAGGTTTGCAAAGGATTCTGGGTAACAGAACCTGGTCAGAGCCCCACAAGTCACCCCATCTTGGATTCCCCTAGACTCCATTTTTCAAAAATGCACAAGTTTGGTAGGGTTCCCTAGGTGCCGGCTGAGCTAGAGGCCAAAATCTACAGGTAGGCACTTTGCAAAAAAACACCTACCCACACAAGTGAGGTACCATTTTTATCGGGTGACTTGGGGGAACATAGAATAGCAAAACAAGTGTTATTGCCCTTTGTCTTTCTCTACATTTTTTCCTTCCAAAGATAAGAGAGTGTGTAAAAAAGATGTCTATTTGAGAAATGCCCTGTAATTCACATGCTAGTATGGGCACCTCGGAATTCAGGGATGTGCAAATCCCCACTGCTCCTCAACACCTTATCTTGTGCTCATTTCGGAAATACAAAGGTTTTCTTGATAGCTATTTTTTACTCTTTATATTTCAGCAAATGAATTGCTGTATACCCGGTATAGAATGAAAACCCACTGCAGGGTTCAGCTCATTTATTGGCTCTGGGTACCTAGAGTTCTTGATGAACCTACAAGTCCTATATATCCCCGCAACCAGAAGAGTCCAGCAGACGTAACAGTATATTGCTTTAAAAATCTGACATTGCAGGAAAAAGTTACAGAGTAAAATGTAGAGAAAAATTGCAGTTTTTTTCACCTCAATTTCAATATAATTTGTTTTCAGTTGTTATTTTCTGTAGGAAACCCTTGTAGGATCTAAACAAATGACCCCTTGCTGAATTCAGAATTTTGTCTACTTTTCAGAAATGTTTTGGTGTCTGGGATCCAGCATTGGTTTCTCACCCATTTTGGTCACTGACTGGAGGAGGCTGAAAGCACAAAAAATCATAAAAATGGGGTATGTCCCAGTTAAATGCCAAAATTGGGTTGAAAAATTCGGTTTTCCGATTCAAGTCTGCCTGTTCCTGAAAGCTGGGAAGATGGTGATCTTGCCACCACAAACCCTTTGTTGGTGCCATTTTCAGGGAAAAAAACACAAGCTGCCTTCTGCAGCCCTTTTTTCTTATTTTCTTTTAAAAAAACAAGATTTTCACTGTATTTTGGCTAATTTCTTGGTCTCCTTCAGGGGAACCCACAAAGCCTGGGTACCTCTAGAATTCCTAGGACGTTGGAAAAAAAGCACGCAAATTTGGCGTGGGTAGCTTATGTGAACAAAAAGTTATGAGGGCCTAAGCGCGAACTGCCCCAAATAGCCAAAAAAAGGCTTGGCACAGAAGGTAGAAAAGGCCTGGCAGCGAAGGGGTTAATACAGATGTGTTTGTTTACATTTCGTAAATGACATTACACACATATGCATGCCACATTTGTCACACATTGCTTGTAAATGAAATTTAAAAGTTTCATGAGCCCAGAGCTAATGTAAACAGACAATTGAAAAGGTAACAAGAAAAAAAAATAGCTTACCTTCAATTCCGGCGGTGACAGCTTTGATTTGCTTCGTGGTCAAGTAGCAACAGCAAAGGGAAGACTTGGCCGATTGGGTTCACGATGGAAACAGAAGTGCAAAAGGGAAAAAAGGTAAGTTTTCACCTTATATATCTTTGAAACCTCTGACTCGTGTGGAGGTTTCCCCGCCACAGTTATGTCAGCAGGAAGGCATATCATAAATGGCCCGGTGGACAAACTGACTGTACTGCCTCTGACAGCTGCTTTTGCCTATGCCGCTGTCGATTCAGGTGTAAAATTCTGGCAGAGATGCCAGGACGCTGACGGACTATCATCCTTAGGCCTGCCAACATCTAAACTCAGTGGGTAGAATGCCAAGTAGGCAAACAAATTTTCTGATGGAAAAATGACAGTGGAACCAAATCCTCAAAATCTAAATCAGGACCTATGTTTTTGTGATGTAGTGTTGAAGTAATATTCAGAGGAAACAAATAACCTTTCCAAACCAATAGTTTTACATTGAATGCCTTATTTTTGTGAGCCATTATAGAAGGTGTTCCCCCTCGTATATATGTTTAAGAGCATCCCATTTTATCTTAGGAGAAGTTAGACCATCAGGGTTGAGAGAAAATCATCTTGAATAGCAGCCAGTGTTGTGTCTTTATTAGTATCCTAAGGAACTGTGTCTACATTCATGCACCAATGAGAATGAGTAACAGAGGAGTTATAGACTTGCAGATATAGTAAAATCATTGCATGATTGGAAATGTCAATATTTCTGATTAAGGTTTTTTTGGTAATATATTTTACAAAATCTCTGGATGCTAATAAATAATCTATACCTGAGTGAGAATTGTAAGGTGTGTTGAAAAAAAGTATAGTTGGAAAATGCACTCTCCAAATGTCAGTAGGTTCTGTGTGTGTTTTAAGTGAGTAAAATGCTTTTGGAGGAGTACATTTAGTGAAGGAAAGTTTATCTAAAAGTAGACCACTTACCAAATTAATATGTCCACCAACAATGAAAGGAACTTTTCCAAGTTGGAACATTTCAGATGTAATGTGATTCCAAAATGTAGGGTCATCAACTGTTGGTCCATATATATTATTCTAATGTAACACAGTATTCCCAAGTTTAATTTTAACAGGTATGAATCTTCCCTCTGTATCCGAGTGCCTGTTTAAAAGTTGTAATTGAAGCTTCTTAGAAAATAAAATTGCCATTCCATTTTTCATACCCATTGCTTTGGAAGAAAGTATCTGACCCCACCATTTTTTTGCATATAGGCTAAGATTTTGTCAGCAATATGTGTTTCTTGCAATAAACCAATATCCCTTTTATGCATAAATAAGTAATCCAGAACTTTCAAACCTTTAACAGGATGTCGTAATCCCTTGAGATTTAGACAAGCAATTTTAATTTTATGAGTACTGTCCATGGGTCAAGGTATGAGAATAAGAAATACAATAAGGGGACTCTATTAAAAGAGATAGGGAAGAAGCAGTGGAGACCCATGAAGTAGCTCAGGGATAAAGAGTAACACAAGAAAGTAACACATATAGAAATACACATAGAAAGACAACAGAAAACATATTAGGAGTGAGACACACATGCATTGAGCACACCAAAGTGAGAAAACATCCATAGTAAAAATAATGTCGTAATGATAGGGCTAATGAATAAATAATAACCAAAGACCCCAGGATGATCAAAGCACTGTCAGTTTGATGTGTTCAGGCGTATCCACTGAGAGTGATTGATGTATGATGAATGGTTGGTGAATGCTCAACAATCTTCTGGAAAATAAAATGATTTAGAGATGTCATCTTTCCAGATGTGCATGGTGGAAAATCCAAAGCGTCCATATTTGAATTCAGAATCTCTAAGTCGTGGTCTTAAAGCTGTAAAGTCTTTATGGATGGCAACTTTCTCTTTAGCAAAATCTTAATTGATAAAGATTCTATTGCTATGAGCCAAAAGAGAGGTAATTTCTTGTGCAGCTTTACGTATCTGGACAACATGATGGTGACAAAGAACCTTAAATATCACTTGTCTTGGTTTAGTATTGTATAATGAAATGGAATATGATGTGCTTTGTCAATCTCAAATGTTTCTGGAAATTTTGAGATTAAGAGATTATGCAGTAGGTTCTCAAGATAGCGCCTGTAATCTTTACTCTGACACCTTATAATTCCTCCAATGTAGTAGTAAGTGAAGGCTCAAAAGAGTCAACAATTTTAGATTTAATAGGTGCTTGTTCACTTTATGAGCAGAAAAAATGTACCTTCCATGTTCATAGATAACCACAAAAGTATATATAGCAATAAGAGAAAATGGAAATATGAGTAAATAATCCAAACCAATGTAGAGCTGGTGGAAAATCCCAGGTGCAGCAGCTAAAACTAACTGTGGGAGCATACAATGCCAAAGTCGTGCCCTCTCCTGATGAGACTCCACCTCCCTGACAGATGCTCTGGGGAAAAAGCAGAGATGATCCTCAGTGAAAGGTCCTGGCATGTTTTAGGTCTTACAGGCAGAGGACACAGCTGCAAACTGGAGACCAAGAAGGTAAGGAGGGTGAGGGGTCAATAAATGCCCAAAAAACTGGCAACAAAAGTTCATCGTTAAACGGGCATGTCAAAGGTTACCGGAGGGGGCGACATCTTAATTTGTGCGCTTGCGAATCTAGACCACAAGCCTTTCGAAATGCAAAAGGTGTAATATGATCACTATTTTTCAGTAGAAGCACACTACTACTGTGCAATCAAAATCTGTTCAGCAATCCCCTTCTCCTAGTAGGGCTTTTTAAAGCTATTTTTCTGCAGATCACATAAAGGCCTGTGACATTTCACTGTCAAGTCTGAACTGAAAAATCACCTTATTGACCCACAATCCACATCAGGGTAATCACGGTGACAAACCTGATGATGTTGCTCCTAAGCATTTGTTAAGAAACTAAAACTTTGTTACACACTCTCATCATTTTATACTAACTCTTTATGAATTTGGATTACTTAATTTAGCAGCCGGCTAAATTGAACCAACTCTGGTTTGCTAAGTTTAGCATGAAATGTATAGGGGTCAGGATCACAAGGTACTATGATTGTTTGTAGGAGGCTAATTCTACTCTACTGCATGAAAACATAAATCATGTTTTTATTGTGTAAGGATCCCAGCAGAACCTTCCCTTATTAAATAGGTTTGCTTTGACAAAAACATACATTACCATTTCTGACCCATGACTGTATTTTTTACGCATTCCACTTTTCTGTTATTGGTGTAAAAATGAATCCTGTCTCTAAAATTAGCTTCTCAGTTTCGTGAAATTCACTTTTTTGTGTTCAAATATCAATTTTCATCATTAGTAAATAAAATCCATTTGTCCACAAATGGCATGTTGGCTTTCTCTGAAACACATTCTGTTTAGGGTCTCAAAGGCCAACTTTTTATATTTAGTAAAAAGTAATCCTTTTGGGGGTCAATCTGACCCTGGCGGTTGGTGGTAATGTGGCAATGGTATCACCAACAGGCTGGCTGTACATACCACCACACTATGACATTGGCGGGTTGGCTGAAGCCAACCCGCCAATGTACCACTCCGACCAACATGGCATTGCGAACGCCCCAAAAACCATGGCGGTAGGCCCTATGAGTGACAGGGAATTCCTTCCCTGTCACTGATAGGAGGCCCCCACCCCCCAACAACTCTCCTGACGCCCCCTCCATCCACGCTCCCACCTTCCAATCCCTCACCACCCCTACACACACGCAGACACGCACCATGCATACACACACAGTCACACAGGCATACACGCATACATACATGCATGCATCCATTCATTTATGCACACATACGCACCACATTCACTCAGACACGCATTCACATATCCATACTTACACTCATTCTTACACATGCATACATGCACACAAACAACACTACATATACATTTCGATTCACACACTCACACACTCTTGCACATCCCCCACACACACACAACACCCCCCACCCCCTCCCCTGTCAGAAACCCCACTTACCTGGATCCAGGGGGTCTTCAAGCAGGGGACAAGGCGCTGCTTCCACCAGCAGCGCCCACCAGCAGAACACCGCCAGGCCGTATTATTTTTCATAATACGGCTGGCGCGGTCTACTGGCGTGGCGCTGCTGGTTGTAGCAGCGCCACCTTGACACCGTTCACGAGCATCACCACAGCTGGATTTCCGCCCTTCTTGTGGCAGAAATCCGGGTGTGATCATTATTCAGTGGACGGCTGTTAGCCGCGGCAATGGTCTTTTGGCACCCGTCACCACTGCGGTAGGCGGTACTTATTTCCAATGTCATAATGATGCCCTTTGTTCCCAAACAGTAGCATTACATATTTTGTGAAACACACTATAGCCCACAAACAATAGATTATGGTTTCTTAAAACATGCAGTTACCACCAAATATCAGGATGCCGCATCCTGAAAACAATTTTCCCTTTCACTAAAAGTCCAATTTTATTATTTAAAAAAAAAAAATATTCCTGTATAAGCCTCTCAGCCCATGTAGGATGTCATAAACAGACATACACAGAGAGACAAAGGCACACATATACTGGTCAATAGTAAACTATGACCCCCCACCACTTACCTGGCCACAATCGGGTGATGCTTATGCTCATTGTAGAGGTTCAAGTTATGAATGGGAGGCGTATGCCTACATGATGTAGTTATCACAGCCTTGTGTGGCCAAGAGCAAGTTCAATGTCATCATCATGGCTCAGGGGGTGATGGGAAGTCTCTGAGGCTTCAAATAAACCCTTGATACAACAGCAGGGAAAGAATGAACTAAATGACAGATTGCATCAAGTCCAGCCACTGTACATGTCTTCCCCAAATATTTTCTGAATGCTTTCAAGCGGGTGACAATGACTCATACACTCTCCCAATGCCCAGAGCAAAGACATTCAGTGGCACCAATGTTGGCAATTTATGCCAAGTTGAATCCTGGCCTGTTTCCAAACATTGTAAAACAAACTATTTCTAGATTATATTGCCCTTCACAACTGTTTCCCTCACCACTAATTTAGCTTAGCCCTCTATTATTAACATAAACTTTGGGAACATGAGAATACAAGCATTGTCACTGCCAATAGGTCTGACAATAAAAGAATGTTGTATGGTAACGTGAAGCATTAACATTTAATAGCATGGAAATGGATACGGATGGATATGTATTTGCGCGGAATTAAAGGACTGTAGAATAAGATTGATTTTGGTTAAAAGGACCGAGTGACAATTACACTGTCAAGCCAGATCTACAAATCCATTTAGGTTAAAAACTGGCCTTTTCCCATCTGTGCTTCTGCCAGAGAAAAAAAAAATTATCTACTTATTTAAGACAGTTTAATTGAATTAGTGTCATGTGTGTGGCCCTGGAAGTTCAAGCTCAGGCAGCTGGATAAATAAAATGATTGCAGCTGAGTGGGGGCAAACACTTTTTTTGTGAAATTGCCCAATCAAAACAAGTACTACTAGCTCTCAACATGTGGGTGGGGTCAAAGCCCCTCTCTAGTGATTCTCAGCTAATTTTCTGGCAACAGTTGTGCTGTTATGCCAGATCATTAAAAACTGAAAAAAAATGGATATGGTTACCTGATGAGCTCATTCGGGACTAATCCCTGTTTAAGTGTACATTACGTAAAATACTATGCTGTTACTTTGCCCTTCATTGATACACATCTAAAAAGGAGCAGGCTGACTCATAAGATCTGCTGAAGTATTGCATTACATAAAGCACAAATATTACAACTACTGCAAACGGTGCAGTATTTTAATGCAAACTTATTTTTTTTAATTTCAATGATAATATTGCATTCATTTGACCATCTGAAAAACTGTAAAAGCAAACACTAGCTTCGCTGTGAATTAATAAACAAAAGTGGCTTTGAAGTGTGTGACCATGTGAGGCAGCTTCCTGGATACCAGTACATGTCTGAAGAGGTCACGAAGAAAAGGAGGAACAATATTCCTCCAATAGGTTATGCTTTGCATGATGTTCAAACTATCTCCAAGCGCCACAGGATTGATGAAGTAAGCACAGCTCTCCATAATGTTAGTTATACATACACCTAAAGAGCACATCACAAGAAAAGGAAAAAATGCATTCCTATAACAGACATACATTCAGAGCCACAAAGGAGAGACAGAATCACAGCCAGCAAGCAAGGTAAGCAAAATTCACCCTTCAATATGTAATTTCAAATATCAACTGTGCTAACTTCAGGAGGGCATCAGGACACAGGGATTAGAGTGTTCCATGTGAAAGTCCCTTTAAAAGACAAGACTTTTTAGGTTTTTCTTGAATTTCATATGCAATGTAGTAGTGGTAAGAGAGGGGAAAAAGAGCGATGCCCTTTAGTAGCGATTCCAGAGAGCAATTGAGCAATGGACTCTATTTAATGTAGAGATTTCCAGAAGGTCAGAATCGGTGCTTCATAAACACAACAAAATACCAGTGTCTATAGTACTGTTAGAATATGAGAGATGCAGAATCACCTCAGGAGTGTGGGGAATTTCCTTTTTTATGTGGCATGCTTCATCATACGGTTCTTCCTCACACCACTGGGAAATGTTTTCTGTGATATGGGCTACAACTCACACTCAATTTGGAGGAGCTCTTTGGCTGTTTTAGGGCTCTAAGCGACTGTCTAGTATGGGTGAATAACGCAGAGTGCTGGACTCACAAACACACACTAGCACTATGACACTAAGGTGTGTGCTTGGTGGTTGGAGGCTAAAATCAGTGCCGGTGCTAGGTGTTAGGGAGAGGGGACTAGAGAGAGCCATATCCTTATGAATATCACACTCTCCTGTTCTCTCCCTGTCACGCAATGCAGCACAGAATTTTCTGCTGCTGCTCTGCATTCTGTGACACCTATCAAAATCTGGGCCCTAATATCTGGCATGCTCAAAATATGACTCATGAGTGTGTAGGTGAGACCCGCAAAAGAATAAAGGACTTTATCATTAATAAGATTATAGTTTCTATTAAGGTCACTGTAAGGATTATGTTATCTTTCTTCACTAGAAATCATAAGCTCATTTCAACAAAACACAAATATATTTGCAGAAGCACACTCCAAAACATTTACCAGGAGTCTTTGTAAAAATAAACAAGTATCTCAAGGGACCGAAAATTAACCAGCCTCTTACTGAGGCTTTCTCCAAAAGTCCAAACAACCAACATTTTCTTGATTTTTACATCGTGGTTTAATATTCATCTGTTTCATAAACACACTCAGTATACCTCTACTACCGACCAGGTTCTATATGAGATGACTGGTCACATTTCCAAGAAATCAAGCTTACACTTGCCAATCTGCCATAATACCAATATGCATTGCACTACAATATCATACTATCTACACGGTGGGTGAGGCATATTCGGGTGTTGACCTGAAACAATAGCCCAATAACTTCCCAGTTTGGCCCAATTGTTGCCCCGTGCCACTAAAAAATCAAAACTTTTAACTAGGATATGTTTTATTCCCATTTCAGGACTGAGGCAAAAATCATGCTAATTCAAAGATTAGATTCAACTAGCAAAGGCATTTCCACCAATCATTACATTAAAAGGTCTTGAAAGTTGACTCTATCGACCAGTCGACTGACCTCATATGTTCTTCTCTACACCTCAACAAGGAAGCCTTTTAAGACATAACCCTACCTACTGGGGAAGACTACAAACCTTTCTAGGCTTAGGCCACCCTCCGGAATCACTCAACTCATTCATTGGGACAAAGTAGGAAACAAACTCAAGGTAAAGGTTCTCCTCCAGCTTTCAAAGCTGCCCTGTGTCAGAGTTCCTTTGCCATATTGTAGTAGGCTTTGAGAAACCTCACCAGACACAGTTTTGGACTGTCAGAAAAACTCGAATAAAATACTTATTAAGACTAAACGCAGTCCTCCTGGTAATGATAACATTCGTCTGTCCGGGGTAAACACTTGCCAGACAAGTCAAACGATTGAACGTTCGACACCTTCCTGAAGGAAATTAAATAAAAAACACAACTTAGCTGACAACTGCCTCCTGAAAAAGATATTTGTTAGGAGTTCATGTAAGATGTAAACATAACAATGCATTTGCAGCCCAGAACTGGACATATTTCTAGGTGGCGAGGAGAACATAAGAGGCACGAGGATCCTGTCAACTAATGCATGACCAACATGGTTGAATGACAAAATATTAAGAACCGGAAATAGTGATACATTTTTTATTCCGGGCAAAATATTACCTACAAAAACATTGTATTGTCATTATATCGTCTGCATGCATATCGTATGTCACAATATTTTAAAATGATCTTTTTGTGTGTGTGTATATATATAAAAATATATATATAAATATCTATAAACTCACTGAAAAAAACAAATGTTACAGGGACGTTGTGGTTAGTTTCTGAATTTACTGTCACAAACCCATAGAAATTCAGCAGTTATATTTAGAGTTATTTCAATTAACTGTAACTCGTGCCCTAAGGTAACTATAACTTGCGCCCCCACGATGCACAATTTTGACAGCTAATGTTTCATTGATATTTTTAATGATGTTATAAAAGTTGTCAGGAGAACTGTGATATCTTGGGTAAGTAGGAGTGCGTGGCGAGGGCTGGAGTTGTAATTACCTTAGGGCACGAGTTATAGTTATTTGAGTTTTCCTCCCCACAAGAGCTTGCATAGCGGAGCAAAAGTCTACCACCCAGCGGGAGCATTTTCAAAAGCTACCGCCAGGTGGGAGCAGACAAGTTTTCCTGCCTGCACTCTTGCAGTCAGCGAAACTGTGTCCCGGAGACGTGCAGCCTGGGACACAGGAGTCCCAGACACTCCCAGCCTCACAGGTTGGGCTATTAGGTGCCTTTATAGGCTGGGAGGGGAAAAGGGCGGGGGTCGACCCTCTCCTTTTTAATTTTTAATCAGCCTTGTCCCTAGCTCCTGAGTGAGGCTCAGGGAGGAGGGCTGTGTGTCTACATGGTGTAGGCTGTTACCCATGTAGGCAAGCACTTCAGTGCCCCACATATGGGTGGTAAGCATTCTATACACTTTACAATACAGTACATTAAATTTAAAGTTAAGGGGAAACAAGTAGAGAAAAGTAAGAATAAAATGTGAATAAAAATGTAGATAATATAACCTCAGTGAGTCCTCCACTCCACCGGACAGCGCTGAAATCAAATGTGAATTCTTTATCCCCAGACAGTCCATACACAGCCGGAAATTTGCCAACAGGCACATAGCTGGCAGTCCCATTGGGAAAAGCCTGCCAATTAAGAAGCTCAGCCAGGTGAGGATAGTCCCCATTGGAATCGAAGAAGAACTCCAAGCCGGACGTGTTGTTGAAACGCACATTTTTCACATAATGAAGCAGCTAGAGGCAAGATTGAGTAAAGAATGGTGTGTATTAGAGCCAAGGACATTGATACATATATGCTAAAGAGTATTGTATGCTCAAAAGGTACGTTTTTATATGTACAAGCAGTTGGAAGTGGCAGTGTGGTAGAGAAAGTCCTGCACTCTAAAGCTGTCACTTGCGATGCTAAACAACATGCACATTTAATGCCCTGACTGGTTCTTCATCTTTGCTTTGTCAAAGGCCATGGCTTAACTCAGTAGCCAAGAAACTGAAAGCATCATAGCAGGCAAAAATCTCTGTATGTAATATTCTCAAACTTGTGATATAGTAAGGAAACTGAAAGCCCGCACTCACAAATTAATTAAAATCGTCTTCATCAAACCCTGCTTTTTGTACTATAATAGAGAACTTCATTTCAGAAGCTCCCACAGGGGCACCTCTCTTTCACACCATCCAGCCAATCATACATGCAGGTTATCTAGGAATATATTCAAATTGATGCTTTCAATCAGGACATGACAATTTATGTTTTTACACTATGTTTACATATTCACCCATAATGTCTTTTGGTTATAGGAAGGTATAGCAACAAAATCAATTCCCAGATCCTTAGTGGCTTGTGTTTCCTACAAAGCAGCAACAAGCATGCAAAAATAAATTCCTTTAAATTAGAAGGAGTAGTGTTGCATAAGGCATGTGCCCACACAGCAAATGATCTGTCACCCATAGTGGCATTTGTATGGTGGGGAATTTTCAGAAGTCTGATTTGAGATGAAAAGAAGCCTCAATGGATTTCACCATACAAAATATTTTATCAAGAATTTAGTAGTCACCCCAAAAGTCACCTGCCTACTAAATACAGGATCTTGAAATTAATTCTAAAATTATGGGTTGCAAGTGATGCTTCTTGAGAATAGGATAGTAGAGTTAAAAGAATTTCATGTTAGCAGGGTGAATTAAGAATACAACTTAAAACATTACAGATTTATTGGCAGCAACATTTTTGAAGGCATACCAGAAAACAGTGATAGAGGAAATTGTGCATACGGAGTAAGGAAATTAGTTCCGAATTGAGGTTTTTTGAACAGTGAAGTGGCAGCAGCCAATACAGACTATACTCAAGATGCAGTGAGATATTATTTGTTTTTTTAACAGATATAGTTAGATCAGATTCATTTTTTTAACAGAAAGTCTTTGGCATTTGGTTACAGACAACCATATAATAAGAAGATTACAAGTAGCTGAAGAAAATCCAAATTTCTGATGGATACAACTACCTGTGGATTCCTCACCTCATGAATACTCCCATGGCGCCAGCATTCGACGGAAATCTTCTTACTAGTCTCTGCACGTCGACGAGGACGTCACTGTCGCCCACGCGACGCCGTCTGACGTCATACAGGCAATAAGAGGTCCTCGACGACGTGCGGACGTCAGTTCCCTTTTTTCCGTGCATTCGAAACGGTTATCTTCGAGGGAGCAACTGTTACTCTTGCGGTTACAGTGTATATCTTGCTGCGTAGTCTTTCGCTGTGGAAATAATGTCGCAGAGAAAGTCTGGATTTAAGCCTTGTCGTGAGTGTGGAGGCAAGATGTCGGTGACGGATCCTCATTCCGATTGCCTTTGGTGTTTGAGCTCCGACCACGACGTCTCGACTTGTGATTCATGTCAGCACATGAATCCAAAGGCTCTTAAAGAACGTGAGGCGAAGCTGTTTATGGCCAAGTCAAAGGAGAAGCATCACAAGAAGTCTTCTCCAAGACATCGGCGTCATCGAGACTCCCGGCGCCGTAGAGAATCTCGGCGTCATTCAAGGGAGGCTCGTTCCAGGTCTCCGGATCGGCGCCGAAGAACATGGGAGGTCAGCCCCACGGTTACGCCGCATCCTTCGACGCCGTTGCCTTCTCCGGCGTCTCCAACTTCACCTGGACAGGCGTCGGTGATTGAGGTATTGGAGCCTCAAGTGTTTTCTCCGGCGCAGACGCCGAGGCCGGCGTCGGGGTCGCCTCCGAGACAGGCACCCCAGTATCCGGCTTTTCCCACCCCTGGAGCCGATAGTTCCGCATTCTTGAATGCGATGTATGCCATCTTCCAACAGATGGCTCCAGGGGGTGCTCCGGCTGGGCCTTTGGCCTTTTCTTTGGGTGATCCTGCGCCTCTTCGGCCGGCACCCTTTATGCCCTTTCTCCCGTTTGGGAACGTGGGCTCGGCGCCAGTGTCGGCGCCGGTGGCCGCTCCGGTGGCTTCGGAAGGATTGGCCCCAGGGATTTCCATCCCGTCGACGTCGAGATTTCGGCCTGTGACTCCGGTGGGTCCATCCGTTTCAACTGCTCTTCAGTCGGCGCCGAAGTTACCTGTGGCGCCGGATGCGGCGTCGGTGGGTTCGGAAGATCGGCGCCGATCTCCGACTTCGGCGGAGGCATTGTCGACTCCGCGGATTGAGCAACGACTGCATTCAAGGAGACGTGCTCTCCGGGTACTAGAAGAGCAGGAGTACCAACGAGCCCTAGAGGAAGGAGAGCTAGAGGACTCGGGTGATGGGCTGCGTGGACTGGAGTCGGCCAGTGGGCTGAACACTTCCCCTGAGTGGGACCTTTCGTCCCCGGGGGAATATACTGAGGAGGCTGCTTCCTTTCATGCAGTGGTACGGAAGGCAGCTAGTTTTTTGGACCTGCCTTTGCCGGTGGTGGAGGCGAAACAAAACCTTTTGACAGAGGTGTTACATCCGGCCTCAGCCGCGGCGGAGCCTTTGTTACCTTTTAATGACGCTCTGCTGGATCCGGTTTTAGAGGTGTGGAAGAGGCCGGCATCTTCCCCAGCAGTTCACAGAGCCGCGGCCAGGAGGTATCGGGCGGCTCCAACTGACCCTGGTTTTCTGTCCAGGCACCCTACGCCGGAGAGCTTGGTGGTGCAGGCCTCCTGTTCGTCCAAGTCAGCGCCTGGTTCTTTTCCGACGGTGCCTGGGGACAGAGATTCAAAGAAGCTAGAGGCGCAGTCGAAGAAGATTTTTTCGTCCTGCAGTCTGGCGTTAAAAGCCACCAATGCAACCTGTATCCTGGGGAGGTATATTCATGCTCTGATGGATGACATCGCCTCTTCGTTTACAGAGCTTCCCCAGGGTCTTTTGGATCTTGTCTCAAATGCCCAGGCTGCTGCGACCCAAATTATCCAGACGGGACTGGATACCACCGACTCGGTAGCCAGAGCAATGGGCACAACTGTGGTGGCAAGGAGACAGGCCTGGCTCCGTAACTCGGGCTTTTCGGCTGATGTACAGTCCACATTGTTGGATCTCCCGTTTGATGGGGACAAACTGTTTGGGGCTAAGGCTGATTCGGCCTTGGAACGTTTTAAGGAAAGCAGGGCCACGGCTAAGTCGTTAGGGCTCCAAGCTCCTTCTTCCACGGCCTCTTCCAGATTTTTCAGGAGGTTTCGTGGATTTGGGCGTGGCTCTTCCTCCTCTTCCTTTCGGGGAAGATATCAGCAACCTGCCTCTTCCCATCCCTATAGATCTTTTAGGGGGAGAGGTAGGGTCCGCACCAGAGGAGCCTCTCAGCAGCACTCTGCCTCTTCCTCATCCTCTGGCGGGGTGCAGCAGGGGAAGCAGCCTTAGGCTTCCACCATTTCCAACTCACGCCTCTCCTGTAGGGGGAAGATTACAGCACTTTCTCACCAAATGGGAGACTGTTACGTCGGACAATTGGGTTCTCAGTGTTGTGGGAAAAGGCTACACCCTTCCTTTTCTGGAGTTTCCGCCCCTCATCCCGCCCGCCCTTCGTATTGTTCACAAGAACACCTCCTGTTGCTAGAACAGGAGGTAGAAGTCCTCCTTTTAAAGGGCGCGGTGGAGTTGGTCCCGGAGCAGGAAAGGGGTCAAGGAGTTTACTCAAGGTATTTCCTGATTCCCAAGAAGGATGGTCGTTTGAGACCAATTCTGGACCTGAGGATCTTGAATTGGTTCCTCAAGCAGGAAAAGTTCAAGATGCTGACCCTAGCACAGGTGCTTTTGGCGTTGAACATGGAAGACTGGATGCTGTCTGTCGACTTGCAGGATGCTTACTTTCATATCCCGATACTCAAGTCACACAGGAAGTATCTCCGGTTTGTGGTGGGATCGCAACACTATCAGTTTGCGGTCCTTCCGTTTGGTCTTACTTCAGCACCTCGAGTCTTCACGAAGGTGATGTCGGTGGTTGCGGCAGAGCTCAGAAGGAAGGGGATAGCAGTATTCCCTTACTTGGACGACTGGTTGATCAAAGCCAAGTCCCCGGAGCTTGTGTTGCGTCATCTGCAGTCAACAACCCAGTTGTTGTTCGACCTGGGTTTTTCGGTGAACGAGCCCAAATCTCACCTAGAGCCCTCTCAGCGCCTCCTGTTCATAGGGGCAGTACTGGATACAACATTGGGTCGGGCCTTTCCTCCGCCTCAGCGGATTCAAGATATTCAGGATTTGGTTCCAATGTTTCGAAATGGAGCGGTAGTTCCAGTCCTCAAGGTCCTTCGTCTGCTCGGTCTTTTTGCCTCCTGCATTCTGTTGGTCACGCATGCTCGCTGGCACATGAGGGCTCTTCAGTGGTGCCTCCGAAGGCAGTGGTCTCAACACAGAGGGGATCTAGAGGGTACTGTCAAGATCTCCAGAGATGCTGCTGTGGATTTGAAGTGGTGGATTGTAAGCAACAATCTTTCGCAAGGAAAGCCGTTCCAGCAGTCGCCACCAGTGGCCACAGTCATAACGGATGCTTCCACTCTAGGGTGGGGAGCTCATCTGGGGGATCTGGAGATCAAAGGTCTTTGGTCTCCAGAGGAACAGATTTTTCACATCAATCTGTTAGAATTACGGGCTGTACGTCTGGCTCTCAAGGCCTTCCTCCCTTCCCTTCGTGGTCAGTCGGTACAGGTCCTAACGGACAATACTACCACGATGTGGTACATAAACAAGCAGGGAGGAGTGGGGTCGTACCTTCTCTGCAGAGAAGCTCTTCGACTATGGTCCTGGGCAAAGGACCATCGGATTTGCTTGATAGCAAACCATCTGGCCGGAGTTTTGAACGTGCGTGCGGACAGTCTCAGTCGCCACTTCTCGGCAGACCACGAGTGGCGTCTCCATCCAGATCAAGTCCGTTTAATCTTCCAGAGGTGGGGGTTTCCTCGGGTAGATCTGTTCGCCACTCGAGAGAACGCGCATTGTCCGTTGTTCTGCAGCCTTCAGTATCCGATGCAGGAAGCGTTGGGGGACGCGTTTCAAATGACCTGGTGCGGCCAGTTGCTTTACGCGTTTCCTCCCATACCCTTGATTCCTCGAGTATTGAGGAAGATTCGCCAAGACCGGGCTCTAGTAATCTTAATAGCTCCGGATTGGCCAAGGAGGGTGTGGTACTCCGACCTTCTCCAACTCTCAATGTGCCCGCCGCTCCGTCTCCCTTTCAGGGCAGACCTCCTCTCGCAGTCGCAGGGGCAGGTTCTACACCCCAACCTCCAGAGTCTGCACCTACATGCCTGGAGATTGAACGGGGCAACCTGAGTTCCTTCTCTCTCCCGCCTGAGGTAGTGGATGTTATATTAGCGGCCAGGCGACACTCCACTAAATCTATCTACGCTAATAGGTGGTCTAAATTTGTTGCTTGGTGTGGAGAGAGGCAGATTGATCCTTTGCATGCTCATCTATCGGACGTTTTGTCTTTTGCTCTATCTCTGGCGCAGAAAGGTTGTGCAGTGGCTACCATTAAAGGTTATTTATCGGCCTTGTCAGCCTTCTTATGTCTTCCAGACCAACCATCTTTATTTAAATCCCCTATTGTTATCAGATTCTTGAAAGGTCTTCTAAATCAATATCCTCCAAAGCCATTCGTTATGCCGCAATGGGATTTGTCCTTAGTCCTGACTTTCCTTATGGGGTCCCCTTTTGAACCTATGCATTCTTGCCCCTTGAGGTATTTGGTTTTAAAAACAGTCTTCCTGATAGCTATAACATCAGCAAGGAGAGTGAGTGAGTTGCAGGCCTTATCAGTAAAACCCCCTTATACAACTTTTTATGGGGATAAGGTGGTGTTGAGGACCAAGGCTGCTTTCCTCCCGAAGGTTGTTTCACCCTTCCATTTGGCTCAGGCAATTACTTTGTCCACGTTCTATCCTCCGCCTCATCCTTCCAAAGAGGAAGAAAGACTGCACCGTCTGGACCCAAAGAGAGCGTTGAGCTTCTTTATCGATAGAACAAAGGATTTCAGGCTGGAGGATCAGCTGTTTATTGGATACGTGGGCAAGAGGAGAGGAAAGGCAGTCCACAAGAGAACACTATCCAGGTGGGTTGTTCTTTGCATTAAAATATGTTACTCTTTGGCAAAGAAGGATCCTCCTGAGGGCATTAGAGCTCATTCCACCAGAGCTAAGTCGGCCACTTCGGCCTTGGCCAGAGGTGTTCCTGTGGTCGACATCTGCAAGGCCGCAACTTGGTCGTCCCTTCACACTTTTGCAAAACATTACTGTTTGGATTCTGAGGTTAGAAGGGACGGCCATTTTGCACGGTCAGTGCTGCAGGATTTCTTGGTTTGACCATTTAGGCACCCACCGCCGGGCGTGGTACTGCTTTGGGACTCTATTCATGAGGTGAGGAATCCACAGGTAGTTGTATCCATCAGAAGAACGAGTTACTTACCTTCGGTAACGACTTTTCTGGTGGATACATTAGCTACCTGTGGATTCCTCACGGTCCCACCCGCCTCCCCGTTGCCTTTCTGGTCTTACCAAGTAATCCTTGAGTGCGCTCCTCTTGGTCTTTGAGGGTGCAATAGATGTATATTTATATATATATATGCATATATGTATATATCTTTATGTATATACTTGGTGTGTGTATATATTTTAAAAGAGAGAGTTTTATATATATATATATATGTACATAAAAAGATTTACAGTTATTCATACAATGTGGTGTATTTTTACAATATAATGGATGTTGCCTTGCTCTTTCATTGCATTGCCTGGTTGTTCTCATGCACGTAAAAAATGATTGGTACTGACGTCCGCACGTCGTCGAGGACCTCTTATTGCCTGTATGACGTCAGACGGCGTCGCGTGGGCGACAGTGACGTCCTCGTCGACGTGCAGAGACTAGTAAGAAGATTTCCGTCGAATGCTGGCGCCATGGGAGTATTCATGAGGTGAGGAATCCACAGGTAGCTAATGTATCCACCAGAAAAGTCGTTACCGAAGGTAAGTAACTCGTTCGACCGCCCCCTACCTCGAAAAAATCCATTAAGTTCCAATATAAAATAGTGACAATAGGAGAAGCATGTCAGCTGGATGAATGTCAAAATCGCCCCAAAGAGTAAGTACAGTAGATATGGCCCTCTCTTGAATTATACATCTTGGGCAACTTCAGAAAAGTTGCAAAGTCCACAATCTTGACTGGCAAAGTGACAATTTCTCCAGTTTCATGATATAATGCAGCAAAGAAAACCCCTTAGCCAATACAATTGTACGATCGGTGCGCATTAGGGCTTAAGTCAAATTCTCCATTGTTATGAACTACCACAAATTCTGAAACCAATGGGCAATGTCAGAGCTGTTGTGTACATGGGAGAAGAAGGAATAGTACCTTTCGCCAGTTGTAGGTACTGCCACTTCCACCAGACTATGGTCTTATATAGGCAGCACCAGGGAGTTGGACATCGCCCCCATATATGTCATACCTTTCCTCTTCTGTCCACTGTGGGGTACCATGTCAAACTGAAGTTTCCCCCAACTACTAATTCCCCTTCAATATCTTTCAGCAGGGCTTGCAAAGTTTCCTTAAATAATACCCACTGTCTTGCATTTGGAAGTACAAGTTGAAAAAGGTGTGAGACCTGTCCCGAGGGGTAAGCTGAATTTTGCTTCACCGAGCGCTGATAGATCATTTACACAGAATTTCCAGTTCTGCTGAAGCCAAAAGTTGCATTGAATAGGTCTTGTAGTATATCCTAACATGATCTTACCTTAGCCAGGTGGATTTCCTAAATAAACCTCCTGCCCAAACCTAGTAAACTTAGCAGAGTCAAACCAAACATAATCAGGCTATTCTATTACAGGTCCTGACTGACAAAACAGAGTTGGTGGTGGTGTTGCTGAAGAACATCTCCTAAACCAATATTTATAAATGTTTCTGCTCCCACTTCCTAATAACCTCAAACCGGTATATCGGTGTTCCCCTTCAAATACCTTAACCTTTTAGGTGCGCCGACGCCCATACTCCCTCCCTGGTTCGGGTCACGACCAGTGGCCGACACCAGGGAGGGGGTTAAAAATGTATTTTTTTTTTTCCCGTAGGAGACGCGGAAGAACTTCTGCGCCTCCATCCCGCCCCCCTCCCGCCCCTTTGTGACGTCAGCGCACCGGAGAAGAAGAGAAGCAGGTAAGCGTCCTCTTGTTCTCCGGTGGGGAAAAAAAGGCCAAAATGGCCTCCCCAGATGCCAGGGAGGCATCGATGGAAAGGGGAGGCTCTCCCCTTTCCAGCGATGCCTCCCTGGCACCGTTTCCTGGCCATGGATCGCAGCGCGGCTGTGATCCATGGCCAGGAAATGCCCCTAGGCACCAGGGATCTTCTTTGGGGGGGTCGGCCCCCTTGTAAAAGGGCCACCCCCCGGGGCAATATTAAATTATTTCAACTGTTTTGGGGGGCGATCGCACCCCCCACATTAAAAAAAAAAAACAAATAACAAAAAAATGGGAAAACAAAATGGCGGGGTCGGCCCTCGGAACACGGGCCGACCCCTGGGGCTAAAAAAAAAAAGTGTAGTTTTCCCTGGGGGGGGGGGGGGGGGGGCGATCGCCCCCCCCCCCAGGGAAGGTCGAGGTCAGGTCGAGCATTGCAGCGCCCATGCGCTGCTTTTCTGACTTGGTGTGGATCTGGGCTTCTAACAACGCCCATCACTACCACTTGTTTGTGGGCTTGCCCTTCAAAAATCCTTTGATTACATTGTAAAATGGTTTACCTTTGTCCCTCCTTGGGGAGGTTTTGTTACCGCCTTGGCCATCACCCCTGGTACATGGCTAATTGCACTTTTGCTGTTACGTTTAACTGCGAGCGAAGTTCTTTTCCTTTTGTGTATCTCTTCACCTGATGCTCATGGTGGCCGTGGCGCTGTGAATCGGCTCTCTTATGTGAAAGTGTTTAACTTTCAATTATCAATTTATGTGGCAAGAAAAGTTGGGTTAGGAGTTTATAACGCTAATAGCTCTAACTCGAGCAGATGCGAGACCCATTACATTGTAAATGCTTGTTTTTCTTTTGTGTGTTGTTTTATGATGGTGAACAATTTCACCGCACTCCACAAGACCCGTGATCAAGACTCGTTGGTGAGTCAAAACACGTTGGTGGTTATTGACTGCAATAAAATACACGTTTATTTGTACCTCGTGGAGTGCGGTGAAATTTTTCGGCATTACATAATTTCGAGATTGGTCTTCTCTGTCACTGGGCACCGGCAGTGGAGTGCGCCGCCCAGCAACCCTTCAACCACTTTGTTTCTAAACATATATATATATATATATATATATATATATATATATATATGGAACACAAATTGGTTAAAAGATTGTTGGGCAGCGCACTCCACTGCCGGTGCTCAGTGATGGAGGAGAGCAACCTCGAAAATATTTTGTGAACAAGAATCTCACCGCACTCCACGAGGTTCAAATTGACATGTTTTATTGCAAGTATAAAAAATGAAAGAAAAGAGGGACTCGCTTACTGTGATCAAGACTCCTTGACAGTCGAAATGCGTACGTGGCTGTTGCTTGCAATAAAAGTTGCCAATTTGAACCTTGTGGAGTACGGTGAGATTCTTGTTCACAAAATATATATATATATGCATGCATGCATGTCTTTTCTGTAGTGGCAGTTGCCATAAAGTAGCGCAGATGGTTTATTGTCCTGCTGCAAAGGAGATACACTTATATGTATTTAGCTGAGTGGATTAGTAAAGGCAAGCGTTACCTGCGCTTTAAAACAAATGTTATGCCAGGGGGACTATGAAGATATGAGTGGTACTTTTGCTGGGTAGTACTGAGGGAATTAGAAGAGGATGTAATGGGAGGCAGAGCACCAAAAATGACTGTTGCACATGGTGTGTGGTAAGGTGAAGTAATACATTCCTTTTTTGTTTTTTTCAGTGTTTTCAAAGAATCTGCAGAATTGGAGAAGAAGCGAAGGTAAGGTGACGACATTTCCTATTGTACACAACAAACATACCCACAAGCAATTTTGTGACTATCTGCCTTCTACGTAGGCTAGTAATTTAGAGGGACAGTTTAGCCAGTTGCAGAGATGGCGTCTCGTTGGATGACTGCTGATCAAGCCCTAACTCGGGTTCTGGAGGACAGTTCTGATGTAGGCTCAGAGACTGAGACAGCAGACACTGAGACAGCATCTGAGGGAGAGGACAATGGGGCAGATTCTGGGAGTGATTTTTCAGTCGACGGACTCCCATCCGACGACACCTCTTCCAGTGAGTCTGAAGGAGACAATGACGACATCCATGCTGTCCCTTCGCAAGCACATTCTGGGCAGCGGGACCACATTGGGTTAGCCGAACCCAGAGAGCACGTGCTTGCTGCCGCAAGCACAGAGAGAGTGCTCTCTTGGCAGCCCCCCTGTTTGGTTCAGCCCCAAATTCCACCGTTTACTGGTGACGCTGGATGTAAAGTCGATACAGCTAACTTTTTGCCAGTCGACTACATCTATCTATTTTTTGATGTTGACTTCCTTCAGAAAGTTGTGCAGCAAACACATTTGCGTGCAGACCAAATTCTGAGGGAGTGCGGAGGCATTCTAGGGCCCCATTCTAGGGCACGCCAGTGGAATCCCACTTCGCTGGCAGAGTTGAAGATATTTTTGGGCCTTACGCTCAAAATGGGATTAGTGCAGAAACCCACCTTGCAGTCCTACTGGACGACTCGCACGGTTTGGGTAACTCCCATCTTCGCACCATACATGAGCAGAGATCGTTTTTTGCTACTGCAGCGCATGCTGCATTTCAATGACAATTCTGCTGCATTGCCCCGGGACCATCCAGATCATGACAGGTTGTTCAAAATTTGGCCTGTCGTGGAACATTTGTCTGCCAGGTTTCCAGAGATCTATCCTCCTGGAAAGAATATAGCAGTCGATGAGTCCTTGATCCTGTACAAAGGACGGCTGCTTTTCAGACAGTACATTGCGAGCAAAAGAGCTCGCTATGGCATAAAGCTGTACATGCTGTGTGACAGCTCTTCTGGCTATGTGTACAGCTTGAGAGTGTGTACAGGGAAGGATTCTACCCTAAACCCTGTAGGTTGCCTTCCCGCGTTAGGGGTCACAGGTAAGATTGTATGGGAACTTGTCCAGCCATTTCTTCACAAAGGTTATAACCTTTATGTGGACAATTTCTATACAGGAGTAGAGCTGTTCAGTGAGCTCTACAAAGCTGGCACTGTGGCCTGCGGTACAGTTCGTTGTAACCGCAAAGGATTCCCGCAGGAGCTTGTTTGCAAGAAGCTTCAGAAATCCCAGAGTACTGCATTGCGTTCTAACGAACTGATCGCAGTCAAGTTCCTAGATAGGCGTGATGTATACGTGCTCACTACAATTCATGATGAGAGCACTTCTCCCATCACAGTTTGGGGTCAGATGGCCGAAGTACACAAGCCCATCTGTATACTTGATTACAATAAGTACATGGGCGGAGTGGACAAGAACAACCAGGTTCTTCAACCATACAATGCGTGTTGTAAAACTCGCACTTGGTACAAGAAACTGTTTACCCACCTGATTCAGATGGCAACATATAATGCGTATGTTGTTTACCGTCAGACAACCACAGGAAGACTCATGACTTTCCTTGACTTCCAGTTGTCTGTAATTGAAAGCCTCACTGCTGTTACAGAAGAAGCAGCAGCCTCCACCTCATATGTTCTGGAGGATGTGGCAAGGCTGCAGGAGCGACACTTTGCTGATCGCATTCCTAAAACACCCAAAAAGGATCGTCCATGTCGTCGCTGTAAAGTGTGCTCGAAGCATGGAAAGCGGCAGGAGAGTCGGTATTACTGTCCCCAGTGTCCATCACAACCAGGCCTCTGTATCCCTACTTGCTTTACGTTCTATCATACTAAAGCAAAGTTCTGGGAAATTGACTGAGGTTGAGCTGCCATTGGGTAATCCTTTCAGTGGCAGTGCATGGATACCGAATGTCCATGGGCCACTGCTTCGTTAGGCAAGGAGCCACAGAATTTTACTTCATCATGGACTTCCTTTTGGACTGCTTGACAGCTAAATCCACTGTCAGAGCGTGGTCGGTGTTCTGTTCAATTAACATGCATTATATTCACCCTACTGCATATACTAGTGGACAGAACATATGCCACATTGCCACGGAGTACCCTTTCTTCACCAGCATGTCTACCTTACTTTCAACGGTAGATATGTTCTCTCACTTCGAGGAATCACTTTGTATGGCATACTTGGAAACCCCCAACTTGCTTCCACAAACTAGTATAGGTTCACTTGGCAATTATACAGGATTACCCAGGACTCTGATGAGAACAGAGACATGAATGGGTAAGGAAAGCTTATGGTAGGAGTGCCTTCACAGGGTTTTTGCACAGGTAGAAGGCAGATAGTAAAGGTAGTACAGATGTACATCATCTACACCTATGGATTCAAACCCATTGGTGCCATCCCAGCACTGAAGGAGAATGACTTGTATAGGTCCGTGTTTGACCTGCTTTTCATGTTCATCCTCCATCAGAACTTAGTAGATGTTCAGTTTGCTGTATAAGTGCATTATAGTCAAATCACTGCACATAATGTTGGCTGGGACATATGCTATGTTCTCATGGACTCCCCTATGTACCAAACACTACCCTTTTTCATAGCCTATGACCTTCTCTTTAGGGAACATCATGAGAAATCCCCAGCATGTCTCCCTTAGTTTCAAAGGTAGATATGCTCTCTCAGTTCGAGGAATAGCTTTGTACGGCATACTCGAACACCCCCAACTTGCATCCACAAACTGGAAGGAGTTGGATTTAGCACAGAGAGTGCATTAAAGGCGCATGAAAAACATGTCTTCCTGAGCCTCAGGTGGCTGTCACAGGAGTCATTAGTAAAGGTTTGTTACGCATGCATTTGGTAATGTTAAGAAAGAAGGAGGCAGTTAGCCTATGACCTTCTCTTTAGGTAACATCATGAGAAATCCCCAGCATGTCTCCCTTAGTTTCAAAGGTAGATATGCTCACTCAGTTCGAGGAATCGCTTTGTACGGCATACTTGGACACCCCCAACTTGCATCCACAAACTGTAAGGAGTTGGATTTAGCACAGAGATTGCGTTAAAGGCGCATGAAAAACATGTCTTCCTGAGCCTCAGGTGGCTGTCACAGGAGTCATTAGTAAAGGTTTGTTACGCATGCATTTGGTAATGTTAAGGAAGAAGGAGGCAGTTACTTGACAGGTGGTAAAATGTAGTCAAACTTATTCCGTTCTGTGGCGTGTGAATGTGATGGGCCCTTGTCTGGCAGCGGTAAGTTAATGTGAGTGCAGTGATTGGTTGGATTGGGCCCGTGGCTGGCGATATGAAAGAGTTGTTTGTTGTGCGTGAATGGCATGTGAATGGACCATAAAGAGGTTGGTGCCTGGACGCAGCTTTATGGCCCAACTTCAGAAGGCTTGGTTTCAATATTCAGATACTTTGATAAGTAATCATGCTTTGAAACCATCATTTCTGGAGGTGTTAAAACCAACCAGTGTGAGTGGTGGGTTAACTTTAACAAACTAGTACCAGGGGAGTCCAAGGGTGCATGACTTGCGTGGCTCTCACCAGTTTTCCTTCACCCAGAATCCCCTTGAAATCACAAAATGTGCTTAAAAAACACATTTTCCTTGCATTCCAATGAGCAGAAGTCCAGGGATCTGCAGGGATCTTCAAAATTCCTACCACCCAGTGTTTCCTCACTTGTCCTGATAAAAACACAACCCCGCTTGTGTGCCTGCTCCTAGTGCCTGCTTCAGGAATGAATCACTCCAGGGTTAACAGTAGCCCTCATGCAAGGACTACCATTGACCCTTGTGTGATCCATTTCTGTCGCGGGCGCTAGGCCTACCCAAACAAGTGAGGTAACATTTTTATCGGGAGACTTGGGGGAATGCTGGGTGGAAGGAAATTTGTGGCTCCTCTCAGATTCCAGAACTTTCTGTCACCGAAATGTGAGGAAAACATGTTTTTTTAGCCGCTTTTTGAGGTTTGCAAAGGATTCTGGGTAACAGAACCTGTTCAGAGCCCCACAAGTCACCCCCTCTTGGATTCCCCTAGGTCTCTAGTTTTAAAAAATGCACAGTTTTGGTAGGTTTCCCTAGGTGCCGGCTGAGCTAGAGGCCAAAATGTACAGGCAGGCACTTTGCAAAAAACAGCTCTGTTTTCTGTCAAAAAATGTGATGTGTCCACATTGTGTCGCCGGTGCTAGGTCTACCTACACAAGTGAGGTATCATTTTTATCCAGAGACTTAGGGGAACGCTGGGTGGAAGGAAATTTGTGGCTCCTCTCAGATTCCAGAATTTCTGTCACCGAAATGTGAGAAAAACGTGTTTTTTTAGCCACTTTTTGTGGTTTGCAAAGGATTCTGGGTAACAGAACCTGGTCAGAGCCCCACAAGTCACCCCATCTTGGATTCCCCTAGGTCTCTAGTTTTGAAAAATGCACTGGTTTGGTAGGTTTCCCTAGGTGCCGGCTGAGCTAGAGGCCAAAATCTACAGGCAGGCACTTTACAAAAAACAGCTCTGTGTCTGTCAAAAAATGGGATGTGTCCACGTTGTGTTTTGGGGCATTTCCTGTCGCGGGCGCTAGGCCTACCCACGCAAGTGAGGTATCATTTTTATCCGGAGACTTGAGGGAAAGCTGGGTGGAAGGAAATTTGTGGCTCCTCTCAGATTCCAGAACTTTCTGTCACCGAAATGTGAGGAAAACATGTTTTTTTTGCCACTTTTTGAGGTTTGCAAAGGATTCTGGGTAACAGAACCTGGTCAGAGCCCCACAAGTCACCCCATCTTGGATTCCCCTAGGTCTCTAGTTTTCAAAAATTCACAGGTTTGGTAGGTTTCCGTAGGTGCCGGCTGAGCTAGAGGCCAAAATCTACAGGTAGACACTTTGCAAAAAACAGCTGTGTTTTCTGTCAAAAACTGGGATGTGTCCACGTTGTGTTTTGGGGCATTTCCTGTCGCGGGCGCTAGGCCTAACCACACAAGTGAGGTATCATTTTTATTGGGAGACCTGGGGGAACATAGAATAGCAAAACAAGTGTTATTGCCCCTTATCTTTCTCTGCATTTTTTCCTTCCAAATATAAGAGAGTGTGTAAAAAAGACGTCTATTTGAGAAATGCCCTGCAATTCACATGCTAGTATGGGCACCCCGGAATTCAGAGATGTGCAAATAACCACTGCTCCTCAAAACCTTATCTTGAGCCCATTTTGGAAATGCAGAGGTTTTCTTGATACCTATTTTTCACTCTTCATATTTCAGCAAATGAATTGCTGTATACCCAGTATAGAATGAAAACCAACTGCAGGGTGCAGCTCATTTATTGGCTCTGGGTTCCTGGGGTTCTTGATGAACCTACAAGCCCTATATATCCCCGCAACCAGAAGAGTCCAGCAGATATAACGGTATATTGCTTTCAAAAATCTGACATCGCACGAAAAAGTTACAGAGTAAAACATAAAGAAAAATGGCTGTTGTTTTCAGCTCAATTTCAATATTTTTTTATTTCAGCTGTTATTTTCTGTAGGAAAACCTTGTAGGATCTACACAAATGACCCCTTGCTGAATTCAGAATTTTATCTAGTTTTAAGAAATGTTTAGCTTTCCGGGATCCAGAATTGGTTTCACACCCATTCCTGTCACTAACTGGAAGGAGGCTGAAAGCACCAAAAATAGTAAAAATTAGGTATGTCCCAGTAAAATGCCAAATTTGTGTTGAAAAATGTGGTTTTCTGATTCAAGTCTGCCCGTTCCTGAAAGGTGGGAACATGGTGATTTTAGCACCAGAAACCCTTTGGTGATGCCTTTTTCAGGGAAAAAAACACAAACCTTCTTCGGCAGCCTTTTTTCCCATTTTTTGGAAAAAACGAAATTTTCACTGTATTTCGACTAATTTCTTGGTCTCCTCCAGGGGAAACCACAAACTCTGGGTACCATTAGAATCCCTAGGATGTTGGAAAAAAAGGACGCAAATGTGGTGTGGATAGCTTATGTGGACAAAAAGTTATGAAGGCCTAAGCGCAAACTACCCCAAATAGCCAAAAAAGGGCTCAGCACTGGGGGGGGGGGAACGGCCCAGCAGCTGAGGGGTTAAGCTCAAACTCCCTTCCTAATCCACCAAGGAACAATCACATGTTTATGGATGAACTAATTAAACTAACAAACAAATAGCAACCAAGGAATGCATCTATCTCAGTGACTAACATACACTGGAACAACCTTATTAATACAAATGCTAAAACTTTTCCTTCACCCTCACTGACAATGACTTCATTCAGTTTTGCAGAAAGCTGATGTAGCAGATGTTCCTATCATCACTAATTGGTCAGACCTCTATTTGATTTTTCCACATAATAAGCAATACCCGTGTTCCAGATATATAACGTAAGACACTTTACACCTAGACCATGGACCACAGAAACATCCCAGAGGTTTCTTCAGCGAGAGAGCCATCTACCTCATCACTGCAAAGACCCACACAACCTCACATTCCTCTCACTCCTGAAAATTACACTGACCTTACACATTTTTTCAATAACAAGCAAGCTGTAGTATTGCAATTCTTTATATTTATGGTCCTCAGAGTCTATTGTCAAGTAACTTTACCATATTCAAACTGGTGCTGCCAGATTAGCAGCACAACGTCCACAACTTTCCTTTGCATCTGGCTTCCATAGAGGTAACGGTAGCACTCTATAAATTTCTTAACATAAGAAAATTCTTGAAATCAGAACTGATGCTCCTGGCTTTCCCCTTGAAAAAACACCCTTTGCGGCCACTGACACCCTCAAAGTACCATAAAATTAGAGCTGACAGACTACCTTCATCCCAGTGGACCTAAAAAAACGTCATCCGTAAAATCCTCTCCCTGCCACTTAGAGACATCAATCATTGCTCCCTGCTGTGGACCTATTACCAGAAGATGAAAACTGTGTCTGCTGTTAGAGGAGGGATACAAAATCTGATTAACTACTCAAATGGTTCCTCCGTCTCACTGATTGTTGGGGAAACTTTTGAGATCCAGGGCAGGAGTCACTAACAGCTAGTCTCTCATAGGTCATGGAAGACAATCTAAAAGTCTGCAACAATTTGCTGGAGAAAAGCTATCTGTCTACTATTTAAAGGAGACTACCTGGAATACTGAGAGATTGGATGAGATGGCAACACTACTGAACAAAGTGTTCCCAGGAAGAGATCCTCATCTGGGGTGTCCTTACAGGGGGGAACTACTGAGAAAAGTGAAATGACTTGAGAGACACCACAGGAGCTGACCTGGGTGCTGGAGTGGATGTCTTTGCATCCCCATGTTTGAACCTGGTATGCTGTGTCAACGATTCCGAGTATGATTGCTGCTTGCAGTCAAACTTGACTTAAGAGCTGGCTGGGGTTCCTGCATCCCCTCAACTGTGCCTGGTGCACTGCATACAAGATTGTAAACAGAACTGCTACCCCTGGTCACCCCAACCTAGAGCGACATCACAGCTTCTGATCCAAGTGCTGAAGTGGCTTCCCCCGTGAACCTGACATGCTGCACTGACAAAGAGAACCATGACTTCTTCCTGTGGAGATCGTTGTTTTAGTTCAACTGAGAATACTACCCAATCTATCCTTTGATTTGCCTAGACACCCAAACGTCTCACAAGTAACCAGTAAGTAGGCTCTCATCACTATAATGTTGGGAAATATTTTTGTGGCCTGGATTGCAGCCACCACTGCTTAACACCCATAGCATCTGTGGCTCCACCAGCAGTGCTGAGAGAGAAGGTGGGCCACATGCACGCAGTGAGGACCTTGTGGCAGATTCCAACTGCACTGGAGAAGGTAAAAGTCAACTACACACTATCTCAGGGACAAATGAGCTTACAGACTGTGGCTCTAATTACGAGTTAGGTGGGCGGTGCAGGCCACCCTCCAAACATTTGGGCCGGAAAACCGCCACTCCAGTTTTCCACCCGCTGGCCCTATTATGAGGTTCCCACTGGCTCAGCGGGAAACAGGCCTCAACATTGACGCCGGCTCCCAATCGAGCCACTGGCAATGTTATGGTACGTCGGGTGTGACAACACCCGTTTCGCTTTTCAGGGCAGCGAAAATCAAGACTGGCTGTCCATGGGGACCACCATGGGGTCCCTGACACCCCGTTTTCGCCAGCCTTTGCATGGCGGTCGGACCACCATGCAAAGGCTGGTGGAAATGCGGGTCATAATCTGGAGGGCAGCGCTGCTTACAGAACTGCTCTAGCAGATTCATGCAGGGCGTCGGACCGTGGCGGCCAGAGCCATAATGTGGTGGTCGTGCCACCCCTGTTGTCGGTAGTCCAATCGTCACTGCGAGTCTTGTAGAATCGCATTTTACAGTTCTTAGGTATGCTAGGCCTGGTGGCCCCTGTGATACTCAATGACAATCTCTGCACAGGCCTATCATTAAGTAAAGAGGCCTACAAATGTAATTCGCTACTGCTAGGAACGCATTATGTTGCAAGGCTTGCTCTCTGAACAGCCACCATGAAATATCATCATCATTGCATGCTAACTGAAGCAATATCCCTTCTGGATAGTACCAGTCTGAGTGCGTGATGTTCTCAAGTTCTCTCACAAGATGGACCATGTGATAATAGGCACGTAGGCCACCTTGTGTAAAATCCTTGTCTATGCTTTACATTACTATATATGGTGTGATAGGAAGAACCACCTTCCCCATAATGTAGAAATAATCATACGTCAATGCCTAAGAGCCAATAGAACGTCAAATTATGTTTGTGGTTTAATGCTATAAAAGATCGTGTATTACTTCCTTTAATCAGGCTGTTCGTGTACAACTAGTACCGAGCATCCTCCATGTACAAGTCTTTCTATTCTATCTCTAATAAATTGTTTATGTTTACCTAGAAGAGCTGGCTAACGGTCGTTTGTATCCTGGATGGGTGCTGAATAATTAGGCTTCTACTGTCTGACGGTCCATGGACCACCAGACGCGTAATGAGGCCCTGTGTGTCTAATTTCCAACTGCTGAGAACCAGATACCTGAATGACCTGCAGGGCACAGGCACAGTAGCTTAGTCACACTGAGACCCTGCACTGGTAATATGCCTTCATCAATCACTTTTGCATTATGTTTACAATCTCAATAGAACCTGTGTTTCCCTGCATAATTTATTTTGTGTTTTTCTAAGTAAGGTGAAATAAAAGTAATTTTCCTTTTTCATAAAGCTAAAGCACTGGGCTGAATAGTTGTCATTGAATTCTATTGTGTGTCTGTGGAGGTCTGAGTCTCTAATCTGTACTGCCTTCCCGAGAAGCCTAGCTACCCTGAGAATCAAATGTTGAAAGAATGCTGAAACTCCTACAAATCTGCGCTTGTAAGATATCACACTCAGATCAAAAAGGCCAGGAAAGCAGCCCTTGCACAAGGCTAGAGACCATCTGCAATAACTGCAGAGAGCTCTTCAACATTGTAAAAGAATTCTCCAACCCCTCAGCAACCACCAACACCATCATCCCATCACAATATCTCTGCAACAACCTCTCCAACTTCTTTCACAATGAAATTCTCGTGATATGCAGCAACTTTAACCCCTAACACAACACATCAACCAACTGCCCACCTCCTCCAAGTTTGACCACCATCCAACAAACGGAGCCCCCTCATCCTAGAATACACTGCCGAAATCAGGAAAACAATTCACTTAGGGGCCACCACTTCCCCATGCCCCCACCACATATCTACCTACGAGGAACCCTGATCAAGTCCAACCTCATCACCATAATGAAATCCTCCATCCATTGCTGAACCTTCCAGACAATCTCATGTTCCTGCCATTCCCATCCAATGTCATGGAGAAAGCAATCAACAGGCAACTCCCAAACCATCTAAAAAAGCAACATCTCCTAGACATCACTTGGTCAGGTTTCCACAGCAACCACAGCATGGACACCTCCTTCATTGCAGCAAGTGACGACATCCAGGCCATCATGGACATATTGGCATACAAGGAATCTCTCTGAGATGGCTTGCCTCTTTTCTCTCGGACAGAATCCAAAATATCAGACTCCCGCTGTATACCTCCGATCCTAAGAATCTCATCTGCGAAATCACTCAAGGTTCATCATTGAGCCCTACCCTTGCAAATGCCTACATGGCACCACTCACACATGTCATAAGATCCTGTGGAATCAACATTGTCTCCTACGTAGATGGCACTCAACTCATCCTCTCCCTCACAGACATCAACCACACCACAAGGACCAACCTCACAACTTGCATGTCAATCGTGGCAAACTAGATGAAACAGAACTGCCTAAAACTGAACACTGACAAAATGGAAGTTCTGATTTTCGGGAACAAGACCTTCTGTACCCCCTAATCCTCCACCATCCAACTAGACAAGTGCGCTCAGCCACACTCTGCCTCAAAATGATATCATAAATTTGCAGAAGTAAAACAGGAGGACGCTTTTTTCCTACATCATTGCCAAAACCTAGAACAACCTTACCCATCACATCAGGACATCCCCTTCACTGTACCAGTTCGGCATGAAACTGAAGACCTGGCTGTTAAACTAGGAGCTCCGTGGTCTTCACATCTGCTCTCGTGCCTAGATACCCCCTTAGGTGATAAAAGTGCTATACAAATTCTCATAACATAACATGTACTTGACGCTTAGTGTTCAGTAACCAGAGTATGTCTGGCCCCTGGGCATCAGTAGTTAAAGGCTTTAAATGCCTTTATTGTGGCCTAGTAACCCCTGCTGATGACACCTAACTATACCTGGTATTCTATTAAAACCTAATTTAGAATTATGTTCAGATTAAGGTCTGATTTCGGTTTCCTCGATAATGGCTTGCTAATGTCACATTTAAGCTATAACTCCAAATCAACATCATCAAACATCATCTAGAACACATTTTTACACAGACAGTCCATAGGAAGCTAATCAAATCCACTGAAAACTAAATTCACACTTATTTCTCTTAAGTCCACCAAAGGTTTTCATGAAAAACCTGATGACATTTTACATAGTACCAGCATGTGTCTCAAGGACAATGCAACTGCAAAACCACTGGTCATCATCTCTGACAAAAAAACTACATCTGTGATAACTCATAAAAACCCTTTAGCAAAAGACGTGACTCCGACTGAAAACATCAGAAAGCTCAACCATTTCCCTGAATGTTTGATTTCAAAATAGCTCAAAATAGCTGTTCCAGCCCTTCTGTTACCTAGAATCAGTTCAGTAATTTACTTACAACAAATTCAAAAAGAAGGTACATAGATAGTAATAATACAATTCTTAAAAAAATATAAATATTTAAAATGTCCGTCAGAGTAAAAGTGTTAGTCAGTAACAGTTATTTAAGGGCACAACAGATGTCCCTAAAAGGGACAGAAGGTAGAACAACTTTAATCACCTCAATCTCTTATGTAATAAGAGCGAGGGGGCTAAAGATTTTATAGAATATCCAGGACTCAAAATAAAATAATTTTCAAATACACCCAACAATCTTTGGCTGACGCAGAAACCAGATAGTGTTAAACCAGCTAAAACATTGCCAGCTACAACGCTGGTCATATACACATTAAATGGCAATTTCACATTAATATTAGTAGCCACCCAAACCGCTTAGTTAGTAACAAATAAGAAAAGGCAATAGCATACTAGTACAATAAAACACATAAACACAGAAGTGTAGCAGCTATAACTGTGAGCAGGCAAGCCATGAGATAAGGTGCATATTAAAGGACCTGATAGAGATCAAATTTTCCTAATAGTTTGATGTCATGACAGTTAGCACTTGGCAACTGACAAACCTTCATTTAAAAGCCTAACAGAGAAATTAACATGGAAATGTAAAATGTGCATGTTTGAATAATGGTGGACAATGTGGCCTCCACTCGTATTTGACATCACGTTTTAACATGAAGATGTTGTGCACATATATTTGAGTGAAATACTGATAAAAATTAACTTTGAAAGTATTATTTTAAGAAAAACAGTAGAAATGAAGCATATTATGCATACTGAATGAACATGAATTAATCATACTTCGTTCCAGTTCAAAGAGATTTATGAACATGAGTTACATGTGTGCAGAAAAATACATGCATTTAATTTGTGTGCTGATATGGCATGAATATTGTTGGCAATTAAATAATTTGCTTTACTTATTTGATTCAAATCTGTAAGGTGTGCAATAGGTTTTATGTGTATTAATTGTTTAATGTGCATTTAGGCTTTCTTAGCTAGACTAGGCCTGAAGATTCATTTTTGCAGCTGTAAAGGAAAATTACTTGTTTATTCTGTTCCCTCTGACCTGAATTAATTTCCTAGGTTGCTGAAGTGATGGTGAATTTTCTATTGTATTAAGGAATTAATTTCCTAGGTTGCTGACGTGATGGTGAATTTTCTATTGTATTAAAGACTGAGAACGGTTCAATGTTAACTGAGTAACAATATTTGTTCTAGCTGTCGAACAAGACAGGAAGTCATATTAATTTTCATGTGAGAATTGTCCAACGCATCCTGTGTACCGTGAAAAAGGATCCTGAAGTAATAATCAACTAGAAAATGTAATATTTTGGCAGAACTGTATGAATTAATTGAACTGACCAAATGCGTTTTCTCTGAGAAAATTTTAAATAGCTTGAAACTTTATGGTGTCAGCGGCTACCATTGGATGCTGGATGTTGTGCGTAAGGTGAGCTCACTTTGAGGACCAATCAGAAACCCTTGGCTACTTCTAATTAGTGAGAGACTTTCTAAACTTCTCGTGAGTCAGTCTACTCCTGCTTTGAGTCTGCCCCTGTCTCCCAAAGCCTGAGAGTTGTTCTTGGGTGTTCATGCTGTCACCTTCTATCAGTCCTTATGTTATGAGTTTCCTTTTAGTACTTTCTTATGCTGTTCAGTAATAGTATGCCCAAACAAATCTGAACTGCTGAATTGTCCTATGTGCCACCTGTGTTCTACACTGCCCAGATCCTGCTGTATACTGATGTCACGCGAAGGGGAATGCTCTACTTGAAGAAACTTTCGTTCAGGAGAGGTGTAACTAAATGTGTTTTTTTGTTTCTCTTTTAGCTTAGATAATTACACCAGCATATTTTTATAGAGAGTTACCCTAGTTAGATGCTTTTCCCAAATTATTTTCCTTTAGTTTTGCCCGCATGTGTTAGCCCATTCCCACACATCCAAGTCCAAATTCGTGTTAGAGATAAGGATGGCCCAGTCATGATAAATTGATTGTCAAATTGAATTTTATGAATTACTTATGTTGCCATCATCTGCTTTGAAATCTGAAATTAATGTGCATATTGTGTTTTTTCTAATTTATGTTATTCTTTTGGAGTGTCCAATAGTATTGATATTTAGGTGCTTATTACGAGTTTGGCGGTCACTGGACCGCCACGGTGGAGGAGGTGGTCGCACCGCCAGGCCCGGCGGAGTAGACCGCCATATTATGACCAAGGTAGTGATCCCACCGCAACCCAGTCCCCAGATCCACCATACCGCCAGTGCGTTCGGACTGCTGCTTACGGCGGTAGCCATCTCCAGGCCGGCGGGGACCAATTCACTGCCCACCATAGTACGAGTCAGCAGACTGCTAGGATTTCCGGGGTGGTCTGACCACCACAAAAAGCCTGGGGGAAACTGCCAGTATAAAAGAAGACACTCCCCTCCAGGTATCCAGACGCGTCTGTGGCCGCCATGGAACCCGAACTGGAAGTCTTCCCACTGCTGTATCTCTCCATACACCTCCAGGACCAGAGACGATGATGAAAACGACAACCGTAAGTATCCCCACCTAGCACACACTGGAGGAAGGGCAGTAATACACACCCACACTCAACACACACACCCGGCACGGACAGCGACGGCCACACACACACACAAACAACCGTATCAAGACATACATCTACAAGCACACACACACAAGCACTAACTACACAAAAACATACACTAAAAACAGACACCATGGCCAAAAGACACATGCCACTCACACAGCACACCGCACACCACTGCCATTGTCAAACACATCCATACACAACATCACACAACGACAACAACAATACAAACACACAAGCGCATTATCAGAAAGGCACAAACAACTCCACCCGACAACACACACTGGAAGCAATACGCAGCAACAACAAACAACCATATAAATAGTACAGGCATCCAACAAGACCTCAGATGGCACGCCGTGTCCAACTAACATACAAGGGATATCACAGATGCATCTTGTTGAAAAATGGGTTATTGGTAAGGGCAGGTAAGTACCTACACGTAGCAATAGGCCATTAGCCTCCACTTAGGTCCAGCTAGGTTTCAGTAAATTAAACCCAGCTCAACCCTTGGTAGCTTGGCAACGAGCAACAAGGCTTAACTTAGGAGATAGAGTGTAAAGCATTCAAATATCACAAAATAGTAATTAAATAAAACACAGGAAACAGTTTAAAAATCCATAATCAATTTATAAAAATAGATTATATTTTTATCTTTGAAATGACACAAAAACGAATAACATCGGATAAGGGGAACCGGAGATATGAATTTTGAAAGAATTATTGTTTTCTAGCACCTAGAAACAAAAAGCGCCAATCTGGTCATCTGGTCGCACCTTGACCGGGGCAAAGTCAAACTTTAAGGCCGACCGCGATGGAGCCCGGCTCAGCTACAGCCCGCAGGAGGCCTCGGTCAAAAGTTTACCTTTTCTGAAGATTTTCCTCAGCGGGACGAACCTGCCAGGCCAATCTGACCTCCTGGAACTCTTCTCCGGATACACGTCGCGGGGCCCTCAGTGGAGATTTTTACCTTCGGACTTAGTCGTTTTTTCAAGGTGAAAATCCTTCGGCCGGGGCAAACCTGGATCTTGATCCGACATCCTTGGAGCCCTCCTCGGATACGCTGGCTGGGAGGTCCCAGTCAACTTTCTACGTTCGGACTTAGTCTCTTTTTTGGAGATTTTCTTCACTGGGAAGAACCGGCAAGCCAGGCCGGGTCGCGGTTGAGGCAAGCCAGCTAGAATTGCCGCGTCGGGTAGGTCTATCTATGGAGCTTTTTTTCAAAAGTTCTCCAAACTTCTCCAAACTTCTGGATCTTCTTCCAGATGTTCCTTTAAGGTTTTGTGGGGTCCACAGCTCACCCCAAGGTTCCAGAAACTCTGAGATGATCCTTGGGGGTGTGGACTACAACTCCCTGAATGCACCTTGTGCAAACTCCTTTTTGGCCACTGGACAGTGGTCAGCTGGTTGGTTTCTTCAGGAGTTGGTGCAGGGGACTCTGGTTAGCAATTTTTCACCTGTAGCAAATAGGGAGTCCCTCCTTGAACCAGTTGAAGCACAGGCAAAGTCTTTCTTGTGGTGAAGCCCAAGTGTGCAGCTGGTGCAGTCCTTCAGACTGCAGGGTCCAGGTGCAGGCCAGGGGTCCAGCAGGGCACTCCTTCTTCTTCTGTACTTCTTCCTGGTAGGGTCTGGTAGGGAACTGATGTGTGGGTGCAGGTCTGCCAGTTTTATTCTTGCTCCTGGGTAAAAAACAGGGGGGTCCTGGTTCTCCAATCAGGTGCAGAGTCCTTCCCCCTGTGATGACCACTTCCTGGGAAGTGTGGCAAAAATCAGTCCCAGGAGGCAACATTCCTAAAAAATCCATCATGGCTGAAAGGGATTTTTGTAGGTTACATCTGGCTTAGACCACCCACTGGTGTGGCTAAAAATCCTAAACACACCCCCTCCTGCCCTCTCCTAATCTAATCAAGGGGGCACCTAACTGTCTGGGTTTGCAGGATGTGGGGGTGTTGCTGGGTTGCTCCAAATGTCCCTTCTCTGCCTTTGAAGACCAGTTTGGCAGCCCTCCCCCTTCCAGCCTCAGCATCTGCTGAGGGGAGATCTCCTCCCATAGGCACATCTCTTTATGTGAAGCCAGGCCACTTCACACCTCATCAAGGCAGCCTGGCCAAGCTGCCAGAGGCTGGCCAATCAGAGCACAGCAGCAAACACACTGCAGGGCTGAAGTTGGCAACTTTTTAGGTAAAGTTTTATACTCTTTACCTGAACAAGTTATATTAAATCCAACAACTGGAAGTTGTGGGATTTATTATAACAATTAATTTGATACCAAACTCTTGGTATCTATTACTTAAGAGGACTTTTAAAATTAAAATAAAGTCTCCCCATTCTAGCCTAAGGAGGCCATTCACTACAATGAGGGAAACACTAATGTGGCTGTTTTTACCTCACATGGGCTTATACAACATTTTTATACGGTCCCTGCTTATAGTTACATGGCACCCAGCCCTAGGGGCTCATAGGGCACACCTTAGGGGTGACTTATATGTAAAAATAAGGTAGATTAAGACTTTGGAACTACTTTTAATTCCATCAGAGTCAGGAAAACACCAGCAAAAAGCGGAAAATGGGAGAAAAAAGTTAGGGGGCCTCTGCAATCAGCCCTGTTCTCTCACACATCTCTTTACACACACCACTATCATTCATCAGCCCAGCGCATGCAGCAATGCAGATACATCCCAAACACATACAACGGAAACATCAAAGTATATAGATATAACACAACCATGCTGAAGGAAATCCAGGACAATTTCTCAAGCTTGACATCTACATCTATGTGGGCAGATGTATTGAATAAATAAAATAAAGTAAAAACTATGTACAAGGTAGGCCTACTGGCCAGTCCAGCAAATGTCTTAATTGCCCCAGGCACATTGGGCACAGTCACATGCCCCCAACTTGACTCCTGACTGCAAATTGGCCTCCACATGGCAGGGGCATCAATGGGACAGGTAGGCACCTCAGGGGTGAGTGAGGTGGTGGTGGGGTCTTGGGCTTGGAAGGGGATTACTTGGGTTAAGGTTTGGGTGGGGGTTTAGCTTTAGATTTTGATTGTGGGGAGGAGGTTTGGATTTTGGGGTAGGAGTAGGGACCTTAGGCTTTGGAGGGGGTGGTTTCTTTGCAGGGGGAGAGGCATGGGCACTACTAGGGGGACAATGGGAGGACTGGGAGGTGGAAGGTCTGGTTTGAGGCAGGGAGACATGGCGCTTAGGGGCATCACAGGGTGGGACAGGAGAAGGAAACAGGTCAAGACTGGCAAGGAAAACTTTCTTAGGTACACAGGGTGGTCATGGGTAAAAGGTTTAGGAATGGAGGTAGAGGGAGTGGTTGTAGGTGGTGCTGGTGTGCTCGATGTGGATGCAGGTGTGTGCAATGTGTGCTTGTGTGTGGTGGGTGTATGTTGGGTGGGTGAGTGAGGGCGTTTATGTTTTTTGGGAGGAGGGAGAAGAGATGCAGGGAGATGGAGTGCAAGACGTGTGAGTGTATGTTGGGGTGGTGGCTGCAAGTAAAGTGGATGTGCTGTATGTGGTCGTGAAGGTTGTCGTGGTGAGTGTGGATGTGGTGTGTGGGGTCGATGTCTGTGGGTCTGCTATTGTGGTGTCTGTGGGTATGACAGGACTGGTGGCAGGATCAGGGAGTGTTGATGTAGTGATAGCAGGTGTGAGTGGTGATGTGCCTGTGATGGAGGAGGTGGTGGGGGAGATAGTGTAGGGAGTGGCTGTTGCTGTGTCTGCATGTGTGTGTTGACTGGCATGCATGCCTGTGGTGTGTCCTGTGGTGGCTGTGTTTGTCTCTGCGTACCTTGTCTGCTGTAGTGAGTGAATGCTGGTCTGTATGTGTGCTCTGGATGGGTGAGGGGAGAGGGGTGTTGGATTGGGCACAGGTACCTGTAGGGGAGACAGAAGATGAAGGGACACTGGCTGTCATCAAATAGGAGGCCAGAGTCTGAAACAATCTCTGCAGGCCAGCCAAGGCATTGTGAATGCCTTCCAGGTAGGCATTACTTTGTTGCATCTGGGATGCCAGTCCCTGGATGGCATTCACAATGGTTGAATGCCTCACAGAGATCGACCTCAGGAGGTCAATAGCCTCCTCATTGAGGGCAGCCGGGCTGACTGGGGCGGGGCAGAGGTGCCTGCAGCAAAGGAGATGCCTGACCTCCTAGGTGAGCGTGCACTGGCAACTGGGTGGGGAGTTATGGGGAGGGTGGTGCTGGTAAGGGGGGGACAAGGATGGTACTGGGATGAACCCAGATGGGACCACCACTGCCAGGGAGCTTCCATCGGAGCAGGAATTCGAAGATGATGTACTGGTTTCCCCGAGGTGCTTCCCTCGCCCTCCGTCCCACTGATCCCTTCGGCATCAGTGGACTCTGCCTCCTGTGTCCCATGGGCTGCTGCTTCCCCACACGCTGGTGCCCCATTTCCTTCGCCTGATGACACTGATGCACACAAGGATAGAAGAGGACAGGGAGAGAGGGTGGGAGAGAAAGAAAGGGAGGAAAGAGTCAATACCTACACATCTAGTACACATACCAAGTACTCTACTCCTCCACTGGCGTGGCAAGGAATGGCTATGATACATTGTCCCCAAATATTTGTCATGGAGACATAACCTAATATTCAAGCAGTTACCTCCTAATTCCAACAAAATGACTAGTTTGGACATGCTGCAGTCTGTCATCAATCGTTCTACAATGGCAGAAACTACCAACTACCCACATATACTTACCAATCTGACACTTTTGAAACATTGTTTGGATAAGTACATTTCACACAAAATATAGGACAGGTTGGTAAAGGACTCATGATGTACAGAACTCCATTTACAATGCAATTATTTCACAGTAGAAGTTCCCTACTCACAGGACATGTAACCCAATATCCGGCCTAATTAGATGACATTGGCTATCTAAAGTAGACTCAGGGATAGGGAATTAAGGTTTGAAAATCACTCAACATAGGAGTGTGTCTAAGCGTAACTGGATAAGGAGGTATAGCACCAACATATTACTGCTTGCATGGTGTTTGAAAGCAAACTTACACCACTTCTAAACAGTGGAAGCAATAGCCAGGACTATGATCTTATCTAATGTACACACGGAATCTAACTGACACAATAGAAGCCCATACAAACTGATATTAAACAGTCTGTACTCACCCCCTTCTGGAAGCTGTGCTGCCCTCCAGCGCCCATCTATCTCTGGGTAGGCCACCGCCAGTACGCGGGCCATTAGGGGGTCAGGGTCCAACGGGCACCCCTCCATCGTTGGAAAGACATCCTTAGCTGGGCCTCCGCTGTCTTCCGAGCCCAGTGTCTCAGGTCCTCCCACCACTTTCTGCAGTGGGTGCTCCGTCAACTATGGAGCCCCAGGGGGGGCACTTGCTTGGCGATGGCTCTTCATAACCCCTTCTTCTGATGGGCACTGACCTGCATGGGAGAAACAGAAAAAAAGAGATATTAATGTACAGTTACAGTTCACCTACAGTAGTGCCCTACACACAGAATGCACAGCACATGCTTATACAGAGTCCACAGTATGCCATTATCATTCATACAACACAAACCTAGCAGTCAATCATGGCATGTCAATATTCACAAACCTTCGCCATCAAACACCACCCTAGCTGATAAGTATTCCACATTGTACTGACCTGTTTATCTGGAGCCCCCATGCAACTGTCCATACAGGGGTAGGACCCCTTCCACCAGTTTCTCAAGTTCCTCCAGGGTGAAGGCTGGGGCCCTATCTCCTGCAGGATGTGCCACTGTGGCTTCCAGATACAGGTCACAGCAGCTTACGCAGTGGAGGTCTTGCTTGCTCGAGTGTCAGGAGTCAAGTGAGCTGGGCTATAGAAAATGGCGGTCCCGGCTGCCGCAGTCATGACCGTCATCTCCGGCGGTGATCATCATTGGCCCCAGTTTCCCATATACATCAATGTTAACCAAAGAGGAGTTGCACTGCAGTTCCGACCGCCTCCCACCATGACGAGTAACGCAGGCGGAATGAGGTCACTTTCATCTGTCCTCTGCATGCAGGACAGGCAGCTGCCATTTTACATATTTTTAAGATATCTATGGTATCCTAGTGCATCATATCTTGATGTTAATCACAAGTTGCTTGATGTACGATGTCAACTCATGTGAACTCACTAGTGAAGTGATGTATTATCTTTTCATTGTGTGGACGTTTGATAACTGTATCCGACTTAGGGATGAGTTTACTATGTCTAACTTCCATCTCTGTACAGTCCCTTTGTGACAAGTATAGCAATGGAACTGACAGCCAGGATGGCACAGTTGTGTAGTTTGTGAATAACTGTTTCCCTGTGTCAGGTTTCATATACCTTACATGACTTGTCCTGTTTTCCACTTCTATGGTGTACTTTAGTAACAACAGTGTAACAGATGTCCTGAAATTTGTCCTGTCCTATGTCTAGATACCATCCAATGGGGAGATTGAGAAATGGGCCGTTCTACCAGCCCCTAATCGACCTTGCTACCATGGAAGACAGACGAATTATACAGACCTATCGTCTGAACTGTCAGACCATCAGAGAACTGTATACCGAGTTGGAGCCGGATCTTCTGCCAGCCATATGTAATCCCAGTACAGGTGTTATCTGTCCTGCATTACCTCACCTCATGATCTTTTAAGGTGACAGTGGGAATGGCTGCAGGAATGTCACAGTCAATGTTCAGTTTAGTGTTATGGGATGCACTGGATGCCTTACTCAAGCACTTGACCAGCTACATCTGGTTCCCACAACGTGCTGATCTGTACACTGTGAAGTCTGCCATTTATGACTTTTCACAAGTTCCACATGTAATACAGGCCATTGATGGCACCCATATGAGTGCACTACATCCGTCCGTCTGTGTTATGCCTTTTGATGGGATGCTGACTTACCATCAGGGGAGGTGTAACTGCTATACCGTTAAAGCCATGTGGTACTTGCTGTTGGCATGGCATGACTTCAGCTCAGGGTTCCCCATGTTGCATGGTTTCAAGACTACAATTTGGATGGCAATAGTCTGGCCTAATCCTATCACATAACAGTCCAGCTACCCATCCACCCCGTTCCTAAAGCTGATGTCTGGTACCTACCTGTTTTAGACATTGCAAGATAGCTTTTCTGTTGGTGGAATGGTTCTTTGACTCTGCATGTATGTGACCTACAGACCTACCTTGTAGATATGTGGTGATCCCCCCACTGCAACATGATTCCTGTGGATTGCATTATGTCCTGTATGTGTATTGGATGGGCAACATGGGAGGCATCATTGAAGCTTTACCTTATCTTGATCTATCTTCAGGTCAGATGTGTGGCTCCACTCTGCTTTCTGGCATGACTGTTGTCACCCTTGGCATAGGATTACAGTACAGGAAGGGTGTCATCACACAGCTGCTGGACATTCCTGCCACATCTGTCCATTTGTCAGACTTATTGACACCTACATGTGCATTTCAATTTATATCTTTCACATTAAATGGTACTGATGACAATGATGAAGCGTAAGCCATTACTGTGCTGAAATGTGTTTTTTGTGATTCAAAGTGCATTTGCTGAGGAGTGGGGTCATGGGGTTTGAAATCATCAGAGTAGGTGGCCCAGTTGTTGGTTTCACAGGTCCAGTCTCCAATGGCCAAGTGGAAATTGAGTTTTAGCAGTGGACAGTCGACTGGGTGTATCAGTGGCACATAAGGGAGAATGTTCAGATGAGAGATCACTTCCTGGCAGTGTTTTTGGTCTTGGCCTTAGGTCCTGCAGCATGCCTGGATGGCAACCTTGTTTGCATGGGGGATCCTAAGCTGCAGGGGCAGGTGTGCTACTAGCCTGTGGGTTCTCTGGCTGGGCCTCTATTGCAGTAGATGTGGCAGATGTAGTTTGCACAGGTGTTGATTGGCTACCAGTAGGATCCTGCTGGTGGCTTGAGGACACAAGCAGGATGCTGGTAAGTCCAATGAGCACCCCACAAATGGAGGCCATGGTGGCATTGTGTGCCTGCCACTGCTGCATGGCCTCCTGGTGGTATTCCCTCTGCAACCTATGGTTCTCCTGCAAGGTTGTCAGTATTTGACACATCCTGTCCTGGGATTGCTGGTATGCTCCCTGGACTCTGGAGATGGCCTCCTGGCCAGTCAAATCCCGTTGGTGCCTCATCCCTTGACCCAGAGTTGCCCTCCCACTACCCCTTGCCCCCAGTGCCCCTAGCAAAGAATGTCCATTCTCAGGGACACCAGGACCTTCATCTTCTTGGATGTTAGGGGTCGACTCAGGTCCCTGTACTGTGGTGCCACTGTCTCTGGCATCCACTGCTGGGTGGCAGTAGTAGGGATACCTGTGGATAGAGAGAAAGTGCGCTACATTGTTGAAATATACTTGTTGTTCACATGGTTGTTTGCAATGACAGCTGCTTGTCCACCAGCAATGTTTAAGGGCTGATGGATAGTGCTGTTGTATGCTCGTAGTACAGAACCTGGCGGCGGGAGTCAAAGACCGCCAGTGTTGGCGGAAACACGACCGCCGTATTAGGAGTCAGAAACTGAAGACCACCCAAAAACAGCCATAACAGAAAACCCTCCATGCTTATCAAAGGCACTGCAGTGGCACACATAATACCAAGTGTAAATGGTTAGCTGGTTTGTGGATTGCAGAACTCGGATTAAGAAACATTTTCCTTTATTTGATTTCTGTTTTGACAAGACCTATCAAGGTGAGAGGACATTTCTGTTACACCAAAGGACAATATTTTTAATGAGGCATCATGCAGGACACTGGGGTTCACAATGCCTAATTCTAATTGTAGACATGCGCATGGAGCCGACCTCCTCAAATTAAAACTTTGTTTCAAAACTAGAGGCCAAATTAGAAAAAGCTAACATTGCATTCAGCTAACCATATTAATGAAGAAACTGCCTTGTCTTGAAAGATATTTAGTTGCTTTGTCACTTTGAGCATAAATATTATAGAATTGTTTCAGGTAACCAGTAGCTGTCGAAGCATTACTTATTTTTGCATACTTACTTGCTTTCCAAAAAAGATTTGAGTAAAAGTAAGCCCCAGATATTGATAATCTACTTCACTCCAACTAAAATCAAGCAACAGTGGTTCTAGCTTTAGGGTGCTATTCCCTGAACTCACACAGGTAGAGTCTTTTACCTCTACTGTACTGGAAACAGAAATGAGGACCAAGTAAAAATATCTGCTAGTGCTGGACAATAGGCAACAATCAAGAGTGCATGAGAAGAGGAATGTGCATGTGAAAAGGCACTTAGGGCTGAAGCTGAAAGCTGTAATATGCAGGAAAAGGGCCAGCAAAGGCCTTATGAACCATGCAAAGTGTCTTAAACAAGATCTGGTTATTCACTGATAAGCTGTGGAGGAAGACTAACTAGATTTAACAGATGCACACTGGTATAAATTTAGCAAAATACCTGGCCACAGTAGTTTTGAACAATTGTAGACTACATATCAGCTATTTAGGTAAGCCAAGCAAGGCTGCATTCCTTTAATATAAGCAGAATGAGATATTGGCTTGGATCACCAACCATCTCCCTTCAGCTCAGAGGTAAGGGCAATTTTTTTTTCTCTCTTCAAAAAGGAGTAGATTGACATAAGGTAAGTTGAGCATTGATAGTAAAACCAACATTTTTGCTTATAGTAGCAGGCCTTAGGTTGGCGAAGAGTAAAAACAAAGGTCTAGGGATAATTTTTTTGAACGAGCACATTGGTTTTATCTGCATTCACCCTCAGAAGTTACTGATCTTCAAATGTACAGCTCATGCAACATATTCCCAAAATTTAAGATGAAGGTCAGAGTCACTACCACATTGATGTATCAAGAATTGAGTGTCAACAGTATGGTTTAACCCCTTCGCTGCCAGGCCTTTTCCCCCTTAGGTGCCAAGCCTTTTTTTGGCTATTTGGGGCAGTTCATGCTTAGGCCCTCATAACATTTTGTCCACATAAGCTACCCACGCCAAATTTGCGTCCTTTTTTTCCCAACATCCTAGGGATTCTAGAGATACCCTGACTTTGTGGGTTCCCCTGAAGGAGACCAAGAAATTAACCAAAATACAGCGAAAATGTCCTTTTTAAAAAAAAAAAAGGGAAAAAGGGCTGCAGAACAAGGCTTGTGTTTTTTTCCCTGAAAGTGGCATCAACAAAGGGTTTGCAGTGCTAAAATTACCATTTTCCCAACTTTCAGGAAAAGACACACTTGAATCAGAAAACACAATTTTTCAACACAATTTTGGCATTTTACTGGGACATACCCCATTTTTACTATTTTTTGTGCTTTCAGCCTCCTTCCAGTTAGTGACAGAAATAGGTGTGAAACCAATGCCGGATCCCAGAAGGCTAAACATTTCTGAAAAGTAGACAAAATACTGAATTCAGCTAGGCGTAATTTGTGTAAATCCTACAAGCGTTTCCTACAGAAAATAACAGCTGAAATAAAAAAAAATATGAAAATGAGGTGAAAAAAATAGCCATTTTTCTCCACGTTTTACTCTGTAACTTTTTCCTGCGATGTCAGATTTTTGAAAGCAATATACTGTTACGTCTGCTGGACTCTTCTGGCTGTGGGGATATATAGGGCTTGTAGGTTCGTCAAGAACCCTAGGTACTCAGAGACAATAAATGAGCTGCACCTTGCAACAGGTTTTCATACTATACCGGGTATACAGCAATTCTTTTTATGAAATATAAAAAGTAAAAAATAGGTATCAAGAAAACCTTTGTATTTCCAAAATGGGCACAAGATAAGGTGATGAGAAGCAGTGGCTGGTTGCACATCTCTGAATTCCGGGGTGCCCATAGTAGCATGTGAATTACAGGGCATTTCTCAAATAGATGACTTTTTTACACACTGTCTTACATTTGGAAGGAAACAATGTAGAGAAAGACAAGGGGCAACAACACTTGTTTTGCTATTCTGTGTTCCCCCAAGTCTTCCTATAAAAACAGTACCTCATTTGCATGTGTAGGCCTAATACTCTCGATAGGAAACACAACATGGACACATCACATTTTTACATTGAAATCTGACATGTTTTTGCAAAGTGCCTAGCTGTGGATTTTGGCCTCTAGCTCAGCCGGCACCTAGGGAAACCTAGCAAACCTGTGCATTTTTTAAAACTAGACACCTAGGGAAATCCAAGATGGGGTGACTTGTGGGGCTCTGACCAGGCTCTGTTACCCAGAATCTTTTGCAAACCTCAAAATGTGACGGTTTCTGAGATTCGTTTGTGGCGGGGGAGGCCAAGGACGAGGCATGCGGCTGTGTTCTGGATTCTCTGGAGTTTGCGTTTGAGTTTGAGTGTGGTGCCGGCGTAGAGGGCGTTACCGTAGTCTAGTCTGCTGCTGATGAGTGCATGGGTGACTGTCTTCCTGGTCTCTGGGGAATCCATTTGAAGGATTTTTTTAGAGTGCAGAGTGTGTGGAAGCAGGAGGAGGTTAGAGCATTGATTTGCTCATAGCAGCGTCCCAAAGTCCAAAAAGTGCAGCCCTTACCATTCCAAGTGGGACTATTTTGAGAGTTACCAAGCTCTCATGGCCCAAATGTAAAACCAAAACCAAAAATAATAAAATGTCCTCTTGCTTGCCATGGGATAAGATGTTTTAGTGTGCAGGGGGAGAGCTGAAAGACTGTTACCTCCTTCAGTTGGGGTGGGGCATAACCAGGCCCATACTGGTTGGCAGCCACACCCCACATTTTTTTTATTTTTTATTCCATGGCATCTAGTAGACTTTCTGCCCCCGGGGTGTGGATCGGGGGTATTTGCCCCATCTGCCCACTGGTGGGCAGAACAACTTTGGCCCCATTTCTTTGGGGTGGGGGTATGGCCGTACCGCCACCCTCTTATTTTGAAAAAAGACTCTTCCCTGGTCTCCGGTGGGCTTTCCAAAAATAGGTGGATGCCAACAGTAATGTGCCCCCATGGGTAGTGACCCTTGTCCAAGGGGCTGCCCCCCCAAAGAAAACACACCAATTCACTGGTGTCTAGTGGTTTCTGCCCCCAAAGGGGGCAGAAATGGCCTAAATACAATTTGCCCCCCAGGAGAGTGACCCTTGCCTAAGGGGTCGCTCCCATACGTAAAAACATAAAGTATATAAAAAAAAATATATATATATCCATGGTGTCTAGAGGTTTCTGCCACCCCTGGAGGCAGATCGGCCTAATTATATTAGGCGGATCTGCCTCGGGGGCAGAAAAGGCCTAAAAATATTTTGCCCCCCATGGGGAGCCGCCCTTGCCCAAGGGGCCAGTCCCCTTATGCGTAAGTATTAAAAAATAAATCCCTGGTGTCTAGATCAGCCTAATTATATTTGGGGATGGACTGGGAAGCCTGAGAGGTGCCGCCACGGACATAACCATCACCGTGGCGTACAAAGGGTTAAAAACCTAAAGCCCAAAGAACAAATTAAAGCAAATAAATGAGTTGAAGAAACCATAAAGAATTCTACAAATTGCACACAAATTCTTAGTAAATCAAAGTCCAGTGTTTTTAATTTTATGAAGAAGTACTTTTAATTCTAAACAGAAAATTCGAATGTACACAATGAAAATGAGACCTAGCTAGGACCATCAGCTATAGAGATTTCTGTGAAACTTTTGTGTCAACAGAGTGTAAAGCCCCTCACTGTGATTCCTATTGTAGTTGTCATAGAGACCTCAGTGTGAAGCCTCTTCCTGGTGCATTAATTAAATAATTGACAATGTAAAATATGACTGTCAAGATATTAAAACAAAGCTGTGCAAGGCTGGGTTGTGGAGGTGTTGTGGGCTAGAAATTCAGAACTGAACAACACACAAAATATAACACAGTAAATCAAAGCCCAACCAATACATTTTCTTCAAAAAGGAGTACTTTATTGCACTTTCGACGCAATACGATACTCAAAATGGTAAATATTAACAAGGTTTCATGTGGAATTACAAATTTGAAACCATCCTTTGGGGCATCAGAGATTAATCATCTACCCTAAAGAAATATCACAGGGCTCATCCAACACTTGCAAATATAGACTGCTCCTGTCATTTGTGAGGTACCATCTGGCAATTTGTGTACCAGTAGGCTTTAATCCCAAAAAACAGCAATGCTCCTACATAGCCTACTGGACAAAATTATGCTTTTCACAATCACATATGTTAAGCCATTTTTAATAAGAGGGTTACTGTCTTTATCACCACATTCTAAATCAATAGGCAAGCCTGTTGGCATTAATTTGAAAATAAACAAGCATGACCTAGTGGTTCCTGCCTAGAGAAACTATCAATCATTTTAGGAAGGCTCAAAGTATACATTGCTATGAATCCCCATCCTATTGTATTTGTGAGATAGATAAACAAGTAAAGTCCCTTCCTATGAAGTTTGTCCTGGGATTCACAATGTAGAGCTTTTTCCTCCTGTATTTGCTAAAGTTCAACACATAAAACCACTTTTTGTCAAATTAGTCAGATAAATTAAAAACCCATCCTATTAAAGTTGACAAATTTCACATTGTAAAACCCCCTGCAGTTGTATCAGCATAGACAACCCCCTTTTTATGGTATGTGTCAATAGGTTCACAATGTAAAAGCTCTTCCAATTGTATTTGTCATAGAGTTCACAAAATAAAAACCCTCCATTGATGTCTGGCATGGAGTTCACAAGATATGTCTCTTCTTATTGTATTTATCAAAGTGTTCACAATGGAAAATACCTTCCAATTGTATTGGAAAAATCTGGTTCTGGACGTCCCATAGCATTTGATAGTTACAGCACACCAACAGTAGCAGTAATTGTTTTATCCTTTAGTGTCTTAGCACTTCCATACCCCGGTACTTCAACCTGAGGATGGAGAACCTCTTTTAGCACTTGAATTACTGGGTAATGAAGCAAAGCATTCAGAGGTTGTCTCCTGGCAGTGATGTCAGCCAAAAAATTAAAACTCAACAACACACAAAAGTAACAATAACTCATAGACCATTAACTTTAAAAAAAAAATGGAAAAGTGCTGTATTGAATGCACAACTGAATACGGCACATAATTGAAAATATGTAGGAATTCAAGTAGAATTGCAAATTGGAACCCCTCCTAAGGAAGCCAGTCATAATTACATAAATGCAGCTTATGCACCTCAAAGCAATATCACACAAGGCAAATAACTCAGTACATCTACATTGTTCCTGTTATCTGGTGGAAATGTGTGCACATACAGGCTCTAACCATGGAAGCTAGTAACCCTTCTACATAAGCCCGTTTGCAACACAAACAGCGTTCACAGTCTGCAAGGTTAGGCCTACAAGCTTTGTCAAGCCATTCACAATGTATAATGAGAGGCTACCTTGTCCCCACATCTGAACATCAATAATTAACCCTATTGGCTTTAACATGAGCATAGATATAACCATTTTGTCTCTGCCTAGGGACCTATCAAACATTTTAGGCAGACCCAAAGTACACATTGACATGAACATAAGCACTCTCTTACCAACCATTTACTGTGGCCAGACCTAATACAGGAACTCTGTACTAACCCCTTTCCTACTGCACTTATCAGAGAGTTTGCAATTTAAAAACCCATTCCTATTATATTTCTTAAATAGTTCAAACTGTAAAGCCCTTCCTATTGTGTTTGTCATGCTGTTCACAATGTAAAAACCTTCCAGTTGTCTTTTAGACAGGGTTCATAATGTAAAATTCCTTCCTATTACAGTTGTCTGAGTTCACAATCTGCAACTCCTTTTTCCTGCATTTGTCAGAGTGTTTACATTGTAAAACCATACTCATGGTGTTTGGCTAAGAGTTTTTAATGTAAATCAATACATATTGGGGGTCATTCTGACCCCGGCGGTCATGGACCGCCAGGGCCAGGGTTGGCGGGAGCACCGCCAACAGGCTGGCGGTGCCCCGTAGGGCATTCTGACCGCGGCGGTTTGGCCGCGGTCAGATGCGGAAAACCGGCGGTCTCCCGCTGCCCAAATGAATCCTCCATGGCGGCGCAGCTCGCTGCGCCGCCATGGAGGATTCTGACACCCCAGGTTCGCCCGCCAGGAACAGGATGGCGGTATGGGGTGTCGTGGGGCCACTGGGGGCCCCTGCAGTGCCCATGCCAATGGCATGGGCACTGCAGGGGCCCCCGTAAGAGGGCCCGACTTTGTATTTCAGTGTCTGCTTTGCAGACACTGAAATACGCGACGGGTGCCACTGCACCCGTCGCACCTTCCCACTCCGCCGGCTCAATTCTGAGCCGGCGTCCTCGTGGGAAGGGTGTTTTGCACTGGGCTGGCGGGCGGCCTTTTGGCGGTCGCCCGCCAGCCCAGTGCAAAACCCAAAATACCCTCAGCGGTCTTTCGACCGCGGAGCGGTATTTTGGAGGGGAGGCCGCCCGCCAGGGTGAGAATCACCCCCATTGTATTTTTCAGTGAGTTCACAACATAAAGCCCTTTCATGTAGTGTTTGTCAAGTGTTGGATGGTGGTTTATTAGTAAGAATTGGTAAGTACCAACCACAAGTAATAAGGTCACAATCACCGTATAAGTTCCCGTCAAGGTCTCACTAAATTAACCCCTTGCTCAACCCCTGGTATCTGGCAACAAGCAGGCAGCTTAAGTTAGAAAGCAGGTGTGTAAGGCACTTAAAAACACCAATACATTAAATAAGTAAGACACAACACACAATAACAATCCAAAACCAATTTAATGAAATAGGAAATATTTTTATCTTAGAATGACACCAAAACAACAAAAGATTAAATGTAAAAATGTGCTTCCTAGTCCCTAAAAACCAATAGCACCAACCGATGACGTCTGGTTGCACTTAACTGTGACCAAGTCACAATTTGAGGCTAACCGCGATGGAGCCCAACTCGGATACAGTGAGCAGGAGGCCTTGGTCAAAGTTTTACCTTCAGACTTTTTCTCTCATCGTCCGGCGAGGCTCTTCGTCAGGCCTGAATTTGATGTGACATCACTGGTTAGGCTCAGAGGGGGCTCCAGGTCAACTCCTGGAATTCTCATTGACTGGAAAAGCCCCAGAGCTTCAGTGGGATTAACCTGAAATTAGATGTCGGCGGCTTGACTCTCGTCGACGTGTCGGTCACCTTATAGAGCTTATCTTCAAAGTTGCTCCAAACTTCTGGATCTCCTTTCAGAAGTCCTCATTTGGGTCCCCAATGATCTACTACACCAATGCAAGGGTCTAGACGCTCTGAGATGTTCCTTGAGATATTGGGACTATGTTTCCCAGAAATATCCTCAGAAGTCCAGTTGAAGGTGATCAGCTGAGCTCCTCTTGGTGAGGATGATGCAAGTGAAGGTTTTTTTACTTGCTGCTTTCAGGGAGTTCACTACTGGACTTCTGAAAGCCAGGCAAAGTCTTGTAGCTCTTCAGTGTGAAGCAGGTGCAGTCATGCAGAGTGCAGTCCTTTGGGGTGCAGATCACGGTTCCAGAAGGGCAGTCCTTCTTGTCCTTGAAGTTTCAGGCAGTGATCTGAGTTGCTGGGCAACTCTGCCATATTTATTCAGTGTTCCTAGCCTGGTGAGCAAGGGGGCACCTCTGACCATTAGGTGCAGGGTGCTACTCCTGGGTGACCACTTCCTGCCAAGTGTAGCAAAAATCAATCCCAGGAAACACCATTCTTCCTAAATCCGAGATGGAGATTCTTGCTCCTGTTCTCCTGGAGGTTAATATCTGGCTAAGCTGTCCCACTGGTCTGGCTAATTTCCCTAACACTCCACCTCTAGCCCCTCTGCCAATCTAATCACTGGGGCTCCTATCTGGCTGGGGTGGAAAGAAGTGGGTGTGAGCCCGTGTCTTGTGCTAAGTGTCATTCCCCTTTTGAATATCAGTTTGGCTACCCAGTCCCCTTTCTGCCTTTTGCTCTGCAGCTTGCAGATCTCCACCCATCAGATGCCCCATTGCCTCAATGCAGGCCCATTCACACCTTATTAAGGCAGCTTGGCTCAGCCTGACAGAGTCTGGCCAATCAGAGAAGAGCGGCTGGAAGGCTGGATCTTGGCTAAACAGAAAAGCAAGTTCTAAAACTTTTTTTTCCGTGCTAGTTATAATAAATGTGGCAAGTTGTTGGATTTATTCTATAATTTGAAGCCCAAGAATGACATGTGTTGCTCATTCCTAGCAATAGTTATACTTTAATAAAGTATTCCCATGTTAGCCTATGGAGCTAATGCACAACAATGGGGAAAAACAAAATTGGCAGTAGTTTCTTTTCTATTGTCCCTGCTTATAGTTACAAGGCACCCTTCCCCTGGGGCACCTAGGGGAGACCCTAGGGGTGACCTATATGTACAAAATGAGGTTTATGACTTCAGAAGTACATTTAATTTTAAATTCGAATATGCATATAAATGTAATGTAAAAGCAGCCCGCAAGGCAGGGCTGGCTTCTAAATTGACAGCAGACACCACAGCAGTACACACTTAAGTGCATTAAGTCTGCTGGGCCATATACTAGGGATATACAGGTAGGGTTTTCATGCCAATTATAATTCTGCCTAATTTACATATACCTTTTAATCAGAGCACAGGCCCTGTGTCTGGTTAGCAGAGCCCAGGGCACCCTCTGAGTCAGAAGGCCAGCTTCAAATGGTCTAAAATGGGGGCAGAAAGTGGGCCACACTGGAAAAAGTCCTAGTTTCTGACAGCAAGCAATTCAATGTAAAAACCCTTCCTATTGCATTTCTCTGAGAGTTCATACTATGAAACCCGTCCTTATTGCTCTGGTCACAGGGTTATGCTTAAAGTTGTTTTGACCTAGCACATGTGTTACCAATATCATTTATAAGTAACGGAATTACTGCTTATTTGGACTGTTGGGACTGAAAAGTCATCTGTGCACTAGAGATATGTACCTCTACATGGAGTGCCTAAGTTTACTGTTGTCTTGATCCATAATGCTGATTTTCTTGTCATAGATGAACACAGATCATGCATGTGAGCCATGACATAGGACTGTCTCATGCATTGTGGTCTTGTTGTACAGGGAGGGATGCCCACAGTGCTATCCTCATAGTGGTGGTAGGCTACTACCTTCCTTCATAAGGTATTAGGCAGCATGAGCACGGAGGTGACAGCACACCATGTAGTGATCAGTGGTAGTGAGCACAATTTTACCGCGTCACTGGAATTAGGCCTACGGGCTCACTCACCTTTTTAAAAGTTCCACTGCTGTGTGCTTAAGTCACCCTTGGCATACGTCAGGTAGATGTGTAGTTCTGTGTACTGCAGGAGTAGTGAATGTGCGGATGTATGTGTGCCTGGGAAAAGTACAGTACAGGGATAGAGCAGTACTGTGCAGTGCATCTGTGGATTCTCCATGTACTGGGTGTATGTATGCCTGAGAGGAAAACATCACATGAGACATGTAGTGCTGTGCAGTGCGTGCACAATGAAAGCATGTGCTGAGTGTATGTGTGCTTGTGTGAAGTACAATACATGAAGGGTGAAATTTTGTGCAGCGAACCCATGGTGATTGTGTGTACTGGCAGTGTGTGTTTGTTTGTGAATAGCATTTCTTGGTTAAATATAGCAGAGCTTCAGTGCTCAACAGAGCGCGCAGACTGAGTGTGTGTGCATGTGTACATTTAAGGGTGCAATGCATGTAGGTCACAGTGCTGGAATGGTATATTACATGGAGGACCCTGGGTTCCATTTTGGAAAGCCCAGGCCTGCCTGGTGAAGACACGACGAGGAGAGGAATCCCCCAGACAGATTTGAATATTTCTGCATTCCTGAGAGCTGGGAGGGGCACACACTAGAGGAAAAAAGGAAGAGACTCCCTTTACACTTCAAAAGACTGCTTTTTGATAGATGGATAGATCACAAGGAAGGGGCCTGGTCATATCTCAGGAAAGGAGATGGGTCTGACAAGGGAATCATAAAGAGTAGAAGTGAGGGTCTGAGGATTAACCTTTTGACGCACATATCACTGTGGCAGACACCCAGGTGTGAACTCTGATTACTCCCATGAATTGTGTGTGTGTGACAACCAGCTTCAATGTTCTGTCTGCTGTAATATACCTCTTTCATGAGGAAAGAAATGAAGAAGTCTTGACTTCAAAATAAAGAAAACCCTAACATAAAACTACAACAACCCAGACAGAAATTACATTTTGGTGTCTGGAAATGCATTATAAGAAGGAGCGGTTGAGACCCTGAATTTTATCATCTGCCAACCAGCCAGATGGGTTGTGTGAGTAGGGACATCTCTGCAAGTCTTCTGCCTGTGACCAGGACTGCCATACTAAAAAGTGGGTTGTGGTTCAATAAAGTTTGGAAGCACTGGGCTAAAGTGTTTTTTTCTTTGCCAGATGTTGCAGAGTGAAATTCAATCATCAATTTTAGATTTGTTGATGGCAAGGTTTTTCAATGTACACTATAGGTTATGATCGAAATAGCCAAACATCTGAGATTAGTCAACAAAACGGTAATAGAGGCAGGCTTCTTATTTTATCAAGGCGGAGCAGGAGCAGGGAGAATCTGGAAAGCTAATGCAAATTAACCTCCACAAACTTCGGACAAAGTTACTTTCCTTGTATCTTTAAAAAAATCTGACTTCAACATTGAGTTGGGCTTTTAATAAATATCAAAAATGTTTGTTTATCTAGCTGGTGCCATTCCCGAGATATACTATCATCATGTGTATCTATACTCTTGTCTCTACATAGAATAGCTGGGCTTGCAACAGTGAAAATACCTTTTTTGGTTCTTGTCTTTGTAGGAACATGGCAATATTAATTTTCTACATGCCTCTCATTCAGAAAACCACCGCCGGAAGACAATCCTTCACCTACATCGCAGCAAAGAGCTGGAACAACCTGCTTTATACCTCACACAAAGGCCATCGCTCACCATCTTCAGGAAGAACCTCAAGACCTGGCTCTTTGGATGAGGTTCCACCCATCCCCACCTGCCACCCCCAGCTCCTTGAGACCCTCACGGGTGAGTAGCCACGCTTTACAAAAACTGATTGATTGACATGCCCTAAGTTTAAGTACAATTCACCCCACATTGAGGGCTACAGGTTTTAACCTGCCAAAAAGAGTTATTTCAACAGATCACACAGCAGGTTCAACCCTGCGGCAGTCAGGTTCTAAGGGTAGGCCTAAAGGCCTGCTCTCTTTGTCACACTAGTGCTTTGCACAATAGGTGCTGACATCAACATGTGATAGTTATGCCCTGGGTATCTCCCAACACCATATATTATACCAACATTGAAAAACCTAAATGCACCAATCAGGGATTAGCCAAGTTGTCCATGTTTAGGGGTCAGAGCACATACACTGGACACTAACCAACAGTGCCCCAGTGTGCAGATTCTAAAAACCAGCAATGAAATCGGGTCCAGCAAAAGGCAAAAGTTCTGGGCTGACCATGCAGGAAAGGGGATTTCCTACAAAGTGCAATTGGGGACTGCCCTGACACCAATGACTACAGCTTGAATGAGGGACCTGACACTTTTGGCACAATATTACCCTCCACCTCTTGTCCCAGCATACATGGGACACTCTCCAAAAATCTCTATCACAGAGGGAGAACACCACCCTCCTGTAATTTTCTACATATCCAGGGGCTAGTGATGGTTACTATGGGGGCTTTTATTGTTATTCAAAGATACTACATTCTATTGAATTTAAAGAGTATTTCCTGAAAATGTTAAACTGTTTTCACATCTTTTCACATCTGAATTCACACTGTTTTACCTGCTGCTTATTTTCTGAGCAATTTGTTTCCCAGAATGGTAGAAACAATCCGCATTACTTTTATACACTGTTAGTATGTGTTTGTGGTAAATGCGATGGCAGTTATGCCTTGAATCTATCACTGTTGTCTAGCAATTGGAACGAAATATATATGCACTGAAATTTAGCAGGCGCATTTCCCGAAGGTTCTAGACAATACCCTTAGAGAGTTAAATTTTGTGTGCCTGAAAAAAGTTAGTGTTGAAGTAAATGCATTACTTTTGAAAGAAGAAATTTAAACCCAAAAGTACAAGCATAAGCAACAAATTCATCAAGTTAATACTAGTATTTTTAAAATCATCAGCTATGTTCCTCCAGCGATAGGTGAGGCATTCTGTTGTGTGTCTAATGACAGGAACTCCCCAGCGTAGATGGGGGAAAATCCTATTTCTATTTGGAAGACAAAGTCATCTTGCTAGCTATTAAAACAGCGCCCTCATTGAGCTGGGTCTCATGAATAATGGGACAGGTTTTGCAAAAGCAAAATCTCACATTGAAGGGATTTGGGAAGTCTTGCAACTTTTATCCAACCCAGCAATTGTGTCTTTGATAATAAAAAAATGGAAGCTATCCAAGCCATGAAAAGAACAGAGGAGTGCAGCCGGGAGAGAGGACTGCCGATGGCAGCAATCAGCAATTACAGCACTCACAGCCAGCTGGTCTCTTGTACTCGTGGCCGGTGGCTCAGCAGTTTAGCGTCCTGACCCTGACTGGCCCAGCCTAGCCTGGCACAAAGCGCAGAGCCAGGGTCCGGAGCCCAGAGTCACCAGGGCTTCAGGCAGGTAGTCACACAGCACAGGAGTGGCAGGGGCCGCATGAGCCATGCCCATGCCACGAGGACCTCAGAAAGGTGCGTGGCATAGGAGCCGCATGGCAAAAGACCAGTAAGAGCGGTTGAAGCAGCATATCCCTGCATATTCCCCTCTGCCCTTTCACCTCCCTCCCTCCTCCCATCTCAACAGCAGTAATAGCGCTTGGAGCTTAATCTATATCTTGCGACCCCGGGGCTTAGTTTAACAGGCAAGTGACGCAGCAGAGGGGCACAGGGTTAGAGGATTGGCCATTACGCTCAAGAGTGGCACATGAGCTTCTCAGAAGCTTCACAGAGCCTCTGGGGGGGCTCCCTAAACTATTTTTGCTCCCTCTGGGCAAAGGAGCACCAACAGCACCAGTAGCAGTACCACGCTACAGGCAGCAGTGTGATCAGCGCAACCTGGGTGTTCCTAGGGACGGTCTGTGCCTGTAGTGCTAGGAGCAGGACGGCCGGTGTGGCCAGTACAAAGCCAGGGAGCGGAGGTCGGAGGCTGGGTGTGTCCAGGGCCGTTGTAGGTGAAGGTCCTACGTGGAGTACCAGGTGGGTTTGACAAGCGCAGCAACTGTGGACAACCAATGCAGAGTGTGAGCCCTAGAGTTACACGGAGGTGGCCCAGGTAGGACTGGTTGCCGCTTGTGGAACTCCTGGCGAGACCCGCTGGAAAACCACTTAAGGCCCTCAGAACATCCCTCCTCTACTGTGTCACCATTATCATCAGCACCCTTTTATTTATCCGTACTGGCAGAATCCATTGCATAGTTTGGCACCCATCATCTTTCACACGCAGCCTGCAACCGTGAACAAGCGCACAGCTCTCGGCTTCAGGCCATACGCGGCAACATCTGGCATCACCAGGCACAGTATCAGATACCACACACAGCACACAGTAGGTATGGAAAGAGGGAAGCTAAAAGCAGTGGGACACATTGGCCATAGTCTTCCTAGGTGTCAACTCCCCCATGGACCTTATGGCCACAGATTCTGCAGGCAATCTGTAAGCCCGGTGGGAAGGAAAAGGCTAACAAAAAGAACCAGGCAAAGCTCCCCAGTGAATTTATCTGTAGCATGCCTCGATGACTCGATTAACGAAGAAAAACACCTTACAGTGCAGCTGGAAAACGATACCAAAGTTGCACCTGCAAAAAAAAGGGGTACAAAATAACAGACTTTTTAGAGACCCGACACTAAAGCTCACAGTAAGAAAAGGCTGCCTCCAGAGGGGCAATATTCAAACAAGCCTTCGCTGGGGGAAGTATCCCCACCGGCCACAAAATAGTAAACCATAAGAGCTGCAAATCCCTGCAGAGCAATCAGACCCGAGGTACAAACAAAAATCACCTCTCACACCAGATAGAAGGAAGGCGAAAAACAATAATGTTGACCTTTTGGAGTCTATTTTTTCCCTGAACTTTAGTAATTGGGAGGATCTACCCTTAAGCAATGCCCAAGGAATCACTCAGGGCAGCCAGACCCCGTCACTTCTCAGGATCAGCCTTTAAACAGAGCCTTATTTGCTGATGACATCAGCATCATGCAGGATAAGAAAATTTCAGCTGCTCTTCTCGGACATTGCAAAAGGGACGGGGAGGATACCATAACCAGTTTAAGACCTTTTCAGGAACGTATGCAAAATCCTGTCAGAAATGGAGGACCAGATAGCATGTGGGGAGGACTCTTATCAACGCTAGTCGTCATGTCAGAGGAAATAAAACATCAGGCTGACAAACAAGATATTCAAGTGGATCTACTTAACATCATGACCAAACATATTGTGGGCATTGACTCGAAGTTACAATCCCCTAACGACCTGAGTCAGAAAGCCTAAAAGTATAAGTATATGCAAGTTTTATGCAATTGTGCCACATCAGGTGAAAAGCCCCAGGCCATCTCCTCCAATCTCAACGAGTTAGGGCCCAAGCCTTGAAACCGAGGGAAAGTTTTTCGGGTTCTAGAACTGGAAGAAATAGCTCCCCTGAATGTCGATTCAAACTGTGACACAGAGAGCAAGGAAACTCCCCCATGGGGGCTTCTGGCATCAACATCACAACTGAAAAGAGAGTATCCAGAGCCCGGAATCACATTAGATCCTTTGCAGCCAGGCAATATTATTATAGGGGAAAAACCCAAGAGTACAAATACGATCTCAGAGACGGGTGAACCATGTGGTCCCAAGCCACCAAAAAGGGAAAAGAAGAAGCAAAGAAAGGCATCAAAAAAGAAAGAAACGTCCAGTAGAAAAATATATGGCAATATATCGCACAACACAAATATTTGGCCTAAGAGTACAAATGCAATCTCAGAGACGGGTGAACCATGTATCCCCAAGCCACCAAAAACAAAAAGGGAAAAGAAGAAGCAAAGAAAGGCATTGAAAAAAGAAAAAAACGTCCAGCAGAAAAATATATGGCAATATATCGCACAACACAAATATTCGGCCTCTCCAAAAATCAGTGAAGAAATTGAGAAGTTTCTAGATCCACTGGGAGTCAAGCAGGAGTCTACATTAGAGGAAAGGTCCTTTCCCACCTCGACCAGTCAAAGTCCAAAGTCTTCAAAGTCGAATCTGAACCCTGGTAGGTGGGGAAAAAAGAAATGAGGAACAGAGAACCTTTCCAGACAGACCGTTGAGGGGAAAATCAAAGAGGCTAATTTGGCAAGTAAGTCAGGAAACACAAAATCAGCCCAGGTGGAAAAGGCACTAGTGTGCGTTTCAGTGAGTAACGAATTCTGCAATTTAATAGGCAACAACATTTTTCACAACAAGGAGTCTGGGGGTTTGACCTCTGACCTGTACCAAAGAGGGAAGGAGAGAAGCGCACCTAGTACCAATCTGTGGTCAAATCAATCATTTCAACAAGGGCAGGAAGTAGGTCATAAGGATTTCCAACAGAGCCAAGGAAGGGAAAAGAAAACAGAGGATTTTTCGGTAGCCAAGGGAGGTTTAGATATCCTCAAAAGAGAATATATTCTAAAAATTGATAGGGGGAATAAGAAAACTTTCCCATGTGTCACCTGCAGATCTACTTTCAGTAGAATACAAACCTCACCCGTGTGGAGTGAGACACCATAGCTACATCGGCCATATCAGGCTTAGTTCATCAACTATTCATTCATTCTGACATCTTTGACTCCTGGGACATTGAGTTACAAAAGGTAGACTACCCTCGCTACCCAGGACCACTGTGGGCTGTCACGACCATATAAAATTAGTGCCAGGAGGGTCAATAGGAGCTGACACAAATCTGGTGGAAGTTGAAAATCTAAAGGTTGTGAAGCATCAAAACGAGTCTGACCTAGGTCCAGTGAATTGGAATTATAAAGAGTGCCAGCCCCCAAGATCATACAAACGTCAATGATTGGGCAGGACAATAGACAACAATCGCTCCTGACAATTTCAAAAAGCTCGAGGACCGGAACTCAGAGAGGAATTCTGTTAACATCTGTTCATGGAACATTCATGGAATAGAGTCATTATTGCAGGAATATGATATAATCCTGCTTTAAAAAACCTGGAGCTCATGGCCAATATCAGTGGCCAGTTACGTAGAGCTGCAAATTTCAGTGAAGAGAGCCTCTAAATATGGCCATTTAAAGGGGGGCATGGCAACTTTGGTATCCATGGCATTTAAAGGGAACAAAGACATAGTCGATACCAGGCTAAACTGGATCCTGGTAACCAAGTTCACACCCATTGGGAACAGCAGCAGTCAAAAAGACATAATGCTCATAACTGTTTCAATTCATCCACAAAAAGCATGCAAAGGGGCACAGTGGAAACATTGGGCGAATTAATGAAGGCCGTACAAAGACAGTACAGCGAGGCCATATTTATAGTTTCTGTCGATTTCAATCTTAACTTGGCGAACATCGGAGTGGGAAACGCAAAGAACCGGGCTGCAAGTAAATACAGGAAGTATCTGGAAAACTTAGCCCTAACGGTGTTAAACAGGAACAGCAAGGAGGACAATGCAGCCTCTATAATGTTTGAGAGTGACAGAACTTGTTCAATCATCGATTACACATTGATAAACAACTCTGCAAGGCCACTGGTGCGTAACTTCCAAATCAAGTGCAGAGCTGAGAGTGACCATTTTCCTCAAACAATGGAATTAGCATGCAGATCTGAGCAGCTGCAAACCTCGAGTGGCTTAATCGCACCCTCATTCATGTTTAATCTTAAAATAATATAATGGCGTCAGCAAGGGATAATGGCCATGATGGACGAGGTGTATTGTAGGTAAGAGTCTCTGGAGGTGAGAAAAAGCCTAGTGGGGACCTAAGAAAAGGACCTTGCTCTCAAAAGTGACTGGAATAAGGAATGGGGTAGGTTAATTCTCTTCTTACTATCAAGATTCCCAGTTAAGACAAAGCCAAAAATCCAGGTTGATGTTTTTAATAAAAAGAGGGGACGAGAATGACAGGCCTGGTTCAACAGGGCCCTGCACATCCAGAAAAAAACAAATAGTTCAACAGACTTGAAAACTGGCAAAAGCAGACATCTGGGGGGAAGAGTTGGATAAACAAACCCTTTGGGCCTTGAAAAACAATTATCACAAAGTATCAAAAGAGAAAATTACTTCACACCACTCTTTAACACCATCACCCATACCCAACAGATCCCAGGATCCTGCAGAGGCAGCATAGTGCACACAATCTACAAGAGTGGGAATCTAGCTCTGCCGTCAAATTATAGGCTTATTGCCTTAATTGATGTGGAGGCAAAATTGTATGCATTCTGTTTATTACAGCACCTCCAAACGTAGGCGGATGAAAATAACCTAATCCTGAGATTTCAAACAGGGCGTAGGGCAGGCATGGGAATCTCAACTAACTTAATACAACTCTCCCTCATTGTACAAAATGCTATTTACAGGAAAACAAGCCTCTATGTCTGCTTTGGAGACCTCACGTCTGCCTTCGATCAGGTTCCCAGGGGAAGTCTATGGTCCAAGCTGGCCAAATGGGGAATTCACAAAAAACCTATTGAGGGCAATCATGGGATTTATCTACCAACACCTGGGTCCAGATAAAAATAGGAGATGGCACCAGATTAACAAAAAATATACCCACAAAGGCAGGTTTAAAGCAAGAGCCCGTTTTGGCCCCAAGCCTGCTTAATTTATATTTGGCTGATTTAGCCAGTGTGCTTGCACAGGTGAACAGCCATCCCCCGCTTCTAGGATCAGGGAAAGTTCGGTGCCTACAATATGCTGATGACATCTTGCTGTTGAGTCAGACACCAATGGGCCTGTAACAGAGTGTGACAGCCCTGAAAAGCTTTCTGGATCAGCAAGGTCTAGAAATAAACATGTCCAAAACAAAATTGATGTGTCTAGTTGGTGTTACACATAAACCCGTTGCTTGATTCTGGGAGGAAATAAGTGAATGTGGTGCAGTCATACAAATGCCTAGGAGTTTATCTGGAACCTCGACTGATGTGGATGCATCAGTTCCTTGCATTCCAGGCAAAAGTCCACTCACTAAAGTTTAGCTTTAAACTGCTTAAGAAGAAATTGGATTGCTCCAATTTGTCCCACCTTCTCAAAGTCATATCAGCTCAGTTGCTTCCCGCCTTTTCTTATGGCACTGAAGTCTTGCGGGCTGATAGATCTTTTCATTAAGTAAAAGCCAAATCGAAGTCTTTAAGGCTGTCTTTAACATTCCGAAAAGCAAATCCACGACCCAGTTTAGGCTGGAGTTTGGCCTAAAAAATCAGGTTTTTCAGTGTAAGGGAGCGTTTCTTAAAGTTTCTTGGAGGCTATGGACCACAGAGAACACTTCTATAAACAACTCCTGCTGGCAAGAAGTTAAGGCTCAACAATTTAGTAATAGAAAAAAAACTACTTAAATCAGGTATCCAAGTCCTGGTCATGGAAAACATCTGGAAATCCAGTTTGGGGAAGGCTGCTTTCAGCAAATCTGTAAACTTTTCCGTCAGTACTTTATCACTCATAACTGACAAGGACTCCTTGGCTCAAAGGTGGCATTCCTGGGCTGTTCTGGGGTCTTACTTGGCATTGTTTCCTCCAGGATATCTATCAGAACATGTTTCTGCTCATATAAAACACCAGTTCGTGCTATTCCATATGGGATTCGTCTACACCAAAGATGCATGCCCCCTTTGGAAAAAACAGTTTCCTGATCAAAATTGCTGATTATGTGGTTATAACTGAGAAACCCTATGGCACGTTTTCTGCACCAGTCCGACCCTGGGCGAAGAAAGAAGAAAGTTGTTTAAACATAATTTTTTACTTCAAAATGTTCGCTCCTGCAGACAGGCAGCAACTAGTTGGCTAAATGGCAAGTCGATTCCATACTGTTGACGGGGGGGGGGGGGTAGGGGGGGGGGGGGGGTTATTTACAGCTGTTTTATAAGAAGCTGGCTAGGGCTGAGTCCAGGTAATTGACTAGGCAGAAGCAACCAGGAAGTAGCGGGTCTCAGTAGGATACAGATTTTAGTACTATCTCTTTGTATCCCGAGACTAACAGGCCTTCCCATTTGCCACGTTTGATGCAGCAAAGGATTTTAAGTATCTATGTTTTCTATCTTCTGGTGCCTTTATTTTTATGCTATGTGTATCCACATCCAGGCCCCAAATACTCAGACATAAACATATCTTAATTGTGGTTTCAACTACCTCAGCCACTCTAGAGATGCAACATGATAATCAAGTCTGCTAAAATACGTTTGCAGTAAAACGTCTGTTCTGTTTTAAATTAAAGTTATTGAGTTTTGAGCACATTTTCATGGAAAGCCGATGACTATGTGCCTGATTTATTCTTGATTTTCAAAGACTAGTCTCGCAGAAGGAAAATAAGTAAAGAGGCATCAGGCCACTTTTTTCTAATTGTTTAACTTGAACAGTTCAACAATGACTAAATAATGCTGTAGTAAAGTTAGAAAGGAACTTCGAGCAAGGTGACACACATGAGACAGGCCATGCAGAATGAATTCTACTTTGGCTGAAGGTTAAAGAGAAATTTTCCGCCCTCGCTTGCTAAACTTATAGCCCAGCTGTTGTACAAGATGGATACAGCTGACTTTGCTATTATATTGAATATGAAGCCTTGATATTCAAACAGGTATACATATGTCACCAATCTCTGAAACCCAAATCAGGATTTCCTTTTGATCGTAAGTGTAGCTCAGTAAGTAAAAATGAGAGTGGCATTATTATAAAGTTACACAGTTGATATGTTAGAATATGTGCCCCGTCCATACTTTTGGTAAAGGTTGCAACTACCATTTAGCTTGTTTTTATTGTTGTTACATTTCATGTTACTTCTACTAGAATGGGAGGATAGGATTTGGGTTTGAAAATACTTTTTTAACATTTATACAAATGTTCTTGAGTATGCCTTTCCTTAATGAAAGAGGTTTTGGAATCCACTATCACTGTGATGTCTCTTTGATCATCACCTGAAACACACATCTTCCTCAACTTTTGTTCAGTGGAGTGGGGTGGTTGTAGTCCAGCTGGTTTTCTGTCTCAGGTTGGCACCTTGACTTCAGCTTTAGTGTGATGGGGTCTAACAACCTGAAGTTTGGGCCGTGTTCTGGAAAGAAGATCCAGAAAATATATCACAAGTGGGCTTATTGGCGATCTTCAGGATTGTTGTCCTCTCTCACCACAGTATTATCAACCTCTGGGATCCTAGCACATTTTTCCTGACCTTTGTACCCCTTGAATCTTGTTTATATTTTGAAAGTAGCCAGTGCCAGTCAGAATAGTTGCCAACAATTACTAGTAACAGCAGTTATATTTATTTGCCAAACAGATACTGGTAAAAAAATCACAAAGGATATTTAGGGTAGGGGTTTAAGACTGGAGATTTCCAGGACATTAATTGTGCAGCCGCTTAGGTGGTTTTAATCTCTGTGTATTGTGTGCTTTTGCTTGCACGCGCTCGCTTTCCTTACCATCATGATACGAAGTATATACCATGCATGCTGGTAGTTATACCTTTCAAGGCAGTTAACACCCACTATCAGCAACTGTTAATTCAACGGTTTGATGAAAATGACAGTGTACAATACAAAGATGGTCCCACCCTTTGTGAAACAAATCGTAGATCATTTGAACAACAATTGTTCTCCATATATGTAACATTGTAGTCAAGGGATAAATAAAAGACAAAAGTCATACACTTTGTCAGAAGCTGCTGCACTTTATTCTTGCTGTGTAAAAGAGTAGACTGGCAGGGTGCGCTTACCTTACAGTGCAAAGTGTAATCCCTCACCTGAACAAGAAAGGCGCTATTTGCGCTCTTGATATATTTGATATTCTATCTACTCACCTGCCAGGATTGAAAGTGACTTATATTTGGACATCCTCTATCTGAAAAGAGGTAGGATTTGCAAAAGAGTAAATCATGCAATCCATGGGCAAAAGCGTAGACAGCATTGTGGACAAGTGTTACATATTTGAAGCTTTTTTGTTTGTATTGGGCTGCCATCATCTCTTTACTGGTACAGAGTGGAGTCGTCCTATTCACTGTTCCCTCCTCTTCTGCTGGGGTGTCTCCAGTTGGCCACCGACACCCAACAGCTTCTTCCCAAAAAGATTTAATAAAAATGTCATCTGGATACATGGATGGGTGGATACTGTTGAGGAAATTTTGGAACCCTGGAAATGGCGTCATTGTGAGAGCAATTCCGATGATGCCATTTAGGTTTCCCCAGAATTCCTTAACGTCAAACACTGGGGTAGGTAACCACTGGGCACCTGCAATCAAGACTTTCCCGTTAATATCCACAGTAGATGCCACCTGAAAGAACCGAAAAGCTTCTAGTATGGATACATAGATGAAGATAACCTTAGCAGTGGACTTCTTCATATAACTGATGGTACGAAGGATCTGGTCATCGGTTTGCTGAACAGATATTTTCTTAAAAAAGGCCACACAGATGCCTTCTCGCTCTATATACTCAATTATCTTGTGGCTGTCGTAGAGTCTTAGATCAGTATCAGCACCTAAGATTCCAACCCAAGTCCAGTTAAAGAATTTCATTAGTTGAGCAAGATAAACTGGCTGTATTTCATCATTTGAAAAAGTGCGCAGATAGGAGGGAAACTGGCGTTTGTCACTTAGAATTGCAATTCCTGATCCATAGCTGATCTGAAAAAGAATATTCGAAATAAGCTGCAGGTGAGCATGGATACAGTGGAGAAAAAGATGCAAACATCAATAGGGTTAAATAAATAGATTAAGTGGCTCATTTGTGTGGAGGCTACCAGGTAGCTGCAGAAGCATATACCCCCAGTAGCAGTGTGGCACTCACCCCTACTTGTGTCAAGATAAGGGTCTCACATTTAGCCATAAGGACGCGAGCACTTTCTATGAAAATGCATTTTGTCTGTTTAAAGCCAAACCTGCCACATGGAAACAGCATATATATACGTTGAAGATACGTGGGGCAAGTGTCAACCTTTAGCTGCTCTGCATGTAATATCTTTCCAAGTAGGGCTGAAGGCTCCTATTGTTACTGCCTGTTCCTCTTGTTCAGATCTAAGCCAAAGTTTTTGGAAGAACACTTGTGAGTGATGTCACAGACTACGTGCAACAAAGACTCCCTGGTCTGCCGTATCAAATGGAGTGAACAGAGGGCCAACAGTGCTACCCCCCTCTCTTTATTTTCTTTCACCAGAACAACTGTGAAGTATATGAATATGGAACGACTCCTGTGTTTAGGAGGGAAACCAGATTGGCTCTACGTAAATGCGAAGAGTAAAGCCGAAAGGTGAAAGGCAGGTGTATAGTGATCTGTTAGCATTGCATCCTTTTGTGTTACTATACAGGATCTTCCAAGGCAAGGCTTCTCAGGTGGATTGGGATTGGCAGCTCTCCTAACAGCCGTGTTGTGATACATGGACACGCTGCGCGGCTCGTGCTCCAACTCACTGTGTCATACTGGGGGCTGCTGTCCAAACTCCCAGTGTCTGGAAGCAGGAGGCAAACAAAATGCAAATAAAATGCAGAAAGTGCTTCTAGGAATGTAGCCAAGACCACCTCAGGTATTTTTTAAGAATGTTAGTGACCTGGACAGTAGTACTATTGCACAAATGATTTCTCTTTGGTTTTGTTAGGGACCCCTACCTAATTATATTATGGAAGTGCCTTCTACCCATGTCATTCATCATATAAAGGAATTGGTAGGCTCCTCATAGTTTGCAAAATTTTGATTAGTCTGAGTCTACAGTGTTGGTCTGAGATAAATTCTGAAGTAGAGTTTCCCGATACTTATAGATTTATAAATCTGCCACCGTGCATCAATGGTTAAATCTAGGCCTGAGCAAAATTTCAATTACACAAGCATAATTTGCTTAATTTTAGGAATTGTGTGTTACGGTTGCTATGCAAAATTCCCAAAATTATGTCATTATGCCACTTCGCAAAACATGTAATTCACAGTAAAAGTTAGTGCTGCTTTTGTGTAAATGCATGCTTGTGCCAAAAATTGACTCAAGGACACGTTTAGAGTGAAATGACAGATTTGCATTTCACTTAATTTGTTCAAAATGTTGCAGAAATTTTCAGCAATTAATCAAAAGCAAACTACACAAATTTCACACACCCCTTTGTTAGATTAAGGTATAAAGATATGTTAAAAGCACTTTTGGTCAGAGTTAAAGGAGGGATGGATTGGATATTTTTCAAACCTGGTAAATTTCTTAAGTCAAGTAAATATTTATTTAATGCTGTACCCTCTAGAACATAATAAAGCCAAGAATGTAAAATCTAATAAACACTCTACATCTCATAAGTGTACCTATCACCCACGTCAGAAACTCATATTTTATTTACACATTCTTTTTACACGCTAATAAATAGTGACATAATTCTACTGCTGCATCCGCATATCTCATTTTGACTAATAAAAGTTTTGTATCATTACATGTTAAAACAACATGGCCCTGATTTATACTTTTTCATGCAAAACTGCGCTAACGCAGTTTTGCGTGAAAAAGTATACCACCGGCTAGTGCCAATCCAAGAAGCCGGCCGGGCGCCATATTTATGGGATGATGATAGCCGGCGGTAAGGCCCGGCTAGCGTCCTGAAAAAGGACGCTAGCCGGGTAGGGGAGGCCTAGGGTGAACAGGAGGTTGTGCGTCAAAGGATGATGCTAGTCTATTTAGAGGCATAAAAATATCTCTGACCAGACTAGCGTCATCCTTTGACGCACAACCACCATGGACATGACTCCTGCCTTAGTAAAGACAGGAGTCATGCCCACCACCCCAATGGCCATTGGGCCCAGTGCCATGTAGGGGGGCCCAAGTAAGACCCCAATGGCATTTTAAGAAATAAAATAAAATACTCACCTGTACTTACCTTACTTACCTGGGATGGGGTCACCCATACTCTGGCGTCCCTCTGCTGTGGGTGGGGGTGTCCTTGGAACTAGGGAAGGGCACCTGTGGGCCCATTCCATGGTCTCTGACCATGTAAATAGGCCCACAGGTCCCCTAACGCCTGCCTTGACCCAGGAGTTAAACAATGGTGTTAAGCAAGCTTAGCGCTAGTATTTAAGGGCCCCTTCTCCCCGTGCGTGATTTTAGCTGGGGCATAAATATGGCGCTAAGGCCATATCGTCATTTTTTGCTTGGGAACTCCTACCTTTCATCTCACTGATGCAAGGTAATTTCCCACAAGCAAAAAATGACTTTAAATCCAAAGTATAAATATGGAGTAAGGTTTGCGCCGAATTTGCTTAAAAAAATGGCGCAATTTTGGCACAAACAGGGATAAAGATCTGGGCCCATGTTTCATAAAAATATGTTTTAATTAACAACATTTAAAAAAAAAAATAACGATTCAATAAAACATGATTACAAGTGCAAATGTATTGAAGATGACACCAACAATAATATTCAGAAAGTTGTAACCTCCTGGCACTTGTTCCTGGATAGAACGGATTAAATACGTACTCTGAACTTAAATATTGTTGGACCTGGTTTTTTGACAGGGACATCCCCAAACTTTTTGCCTCCTTCCTCCTATTTTTTCTGACCTGTTGTTGTTGGCTTTTGACCTCTGAGCACTTTACCACTGCTAACCAGTGCTAAAGTGCATATGCTCTCTGTGTAAATTGTACTACTGATTGGTTTATCCATGATTGACTATTTAATTTACTTGTAAGTCCCTGGTAGAGTGCACTACATGTGCCTAGGGCAGGTAGATTAAATGCTACTAGTGGGCCTGCAGCATTGGTTGTGCCACCCACCTCAGTAGCCCCTTAACCTTGTCTCAGGCCTGCCATTGCAAGGCCTGTGTGTGCAGTTTCACTGCCACTTCGACTTGGCATTTAAAGGTATTTGCCAAGCCTAGAACTCCCCTCTTTCTATACATAAGTCACCCCTAATGTGTGCCCTAGGTAACCCCTAGAGCAGGGTGCGGTGTGGGTAAAAGGCAGGACATGTACTTGTGTGGTTATATGTCCTGGTAGTGTAAAACTCCTAAATTCGTTTTTACACTACTGTGAGGCCTGCTCCCTTCATAGGCTAACATTGGGGCTGCTCTCATACATTGTTGAAGTGGCAGCTGCTGATCTGAAAGGAGCAGGAAGGTCATATTTAGTATGGCCAGAATGGTAATATAAAATCCTGCTGACTGGTGAAGTCGGATTTAATATTACTATTCTAGAAATGCCACTTTTAGAAAGTGAGCATTTCTTTGCACTAAAATCTTGTTGTGCCCTTCAATCCACGTCTGGCTAGGTTTAGTTGACAGCTCCTTGTGGATTCACTCAGACACACCCCAAACACAGGGTACTCAGCCTCACTTGCATACATCTGCATTTTGAATGGGTCTTCCTGGGCTGGGAGGGTGGAGGGCCTGCCCTCACACAAAGGACTGCCACACCCCCTACTGGGACTCTGGCAGACAGAATTGAGCTGAAAGGGGGCTTGGTGCATTTCTTAGAGACTCTTTGAAGTCACCCCCACTTCAAAGGCACAACTTTGGATAAAACAGGGCCTCTGCCCTACCTCATCAGACACTTGCTGGAGAAGAAACCTGAACCAGAAACTACATCCTGCCAAGAAGAACTGCCTGGCTGCTCAAAGGACTCACCTGTCTGCTTTCTACAAAGGACTGCTGCCTTGCTGTTGCCCTGCTGCCTTGCTGAACTCTTGTCTGGCTGTGAAAGTGCTCTCCAAGGGCTTGGATAGAGCTTGCCTCCTGTTCCTTGAAGTCTCAGGGCCAAAAAGACTTCTCTCTTTTACTTGGACGCTCCGTGCGCCGAAAATTTCGACGCACAGCTTGTTTCGCGGCGAGAAAAACGCCGCACTCCAACGCTGATCGACGCAACGCTCTGGGGACGATCGAAGATCCGACGCACGGCCTCGCAAGGACAACGCCGCCTGACCTCTAGAGGAGAAATCGACGCGACGCCTGCCGTGAGATCGTAATTTCAACGCGCAGCCCCACAGATCGAAGTCTAGAGGAGAAATCGACGCAACGCCTGCCGTGAGATCGTAATTTCGACGCGCAGCCCCGCAGACCGACGCGCAGCCGGAGAACAAGCAGGAAAATCCATGCACAGACCCGGGACATCTGGTAATCCCCGCGATCCACAGAAAGAGACTGTCCACGCGCCGGAAAACGACGCCGACTTCCCCGCGTGGAAAATAACGACGCAAGTCCGTGTGTGCTGGGGAGAAATTGACGCACACACCCTTTTTCCACGCACCTCTTCTCTTGTGGCCCTCTGAGGAGATTTTTCCACTCCCAACCAGGTACCTATGCTTGAAAGAGACTTTGTTTATATTCTAAAGACTTAAGACACTTTCTATCACTTTTCAGTGATATCTTTACAAATTCGTATTGCAACTTTGATCATTTTGACCTGAAGATACCCAGATAAATATTATATATTTTTCTAAATACTGTGTGGTGTATTTTTGTGGTGTTATGCTATGGTGTTGTATGATTTATTGCACAAATGCTTTACACATTGCCTTCTAAGTTAAGCCTGACTGCTCGTGCCAAGCTACTGGAGGGTGAGCACAGGCTGATTTTGGATTGTGTGTGACTTACCCTGACTAGAGTGAGGGTTCTTGCTTGGACAGAGGGCAACCTGATGCCAACCAAAAAACCCATTTCTAACAAATATGAACTCTGTTAATGACTTATTAGGAAGCTTAGTCATGTAAAATACCAGAACTACTGCACCTAGAACACTGAGGGTAACAGACACTGTCTTTATTTATTTATAATATATAATCAGTTTTTCTCTTGATTGGCACTTCCAATGCTAGTTGCATAATTTTCAATTTTGAAATTCAGACAAGACTAAAAGATATGAAATTGTCAGTCATACATATCTGTTCCTTATTGTCATAACTTTAGTACTCATCATTTTAGCCCCCTCTGTATTATTCAGTTTGTTCCATTACAAAACCAAGATCTTATTACAATTTGACTTAGAAAGCAACTGGTGATATCTAATGAATCGTAATGCAACCAGAAACCACCATAACATGGCTTGTAATTTTTCACAAATGACTTGAACCACTGAGCATGGTGAAAGTCCCAAAGATGTTTCCAAGCACTTCTTTATGAATTACACCACAAACTCTTTGATCTAATATTAATAGTTAAACAGCATATAAGGCTTGCAAAGGAATTTTCCTATTATATGCCTTATATAGTGCATCAAAAGACAACACCTCCTGCATCTCAATATAACTGATTTAGACCATTTAACCATACCATCATTGTATGCTTCATAAATTTATTCTTTCTCCCAATCAGCAATGAAGAGCCAAGTAAACAGACCAAAAATAGGGGCAGTGGTTTCTACCGAAGTCTAATGTTTCCGCTTTATCTGTGCTTAGTATGAGATGTTTTTTATTACAGTATGAAAAGAGTGCAGACAATTTCCTCTGTATTCCTAAAGATGTTACATCGAAAATACCCTAACTTTCTCCATGTAGCATGCAAAGAATATGTTCTTTCCCAGTTTTTGGAAAAGGACACTGAGGCAGCTGAACCTAAAGGGAGATCTGCCAGTTGGAGTGCCAAAAGGGAGACCTGTCTGATGTAGGCCATTATTAACTTAGATTTTTTTTGTGTCATAGAACCATTGGGATCTATTTCTACGTAGGCCCATGTGCTTGAGTATAGGGAACGTAATATATTTAGCTGACCTATAGCTGTATTCATTGATTTTAATTTTTGCCATACTATTTCCCCATTGACTAGGTAAAACGCCGCTTGGAAGTCAACAAGAGAATCAAGTATCTTATTTCATCATTCTATCGATCACAGGGCAAAGCAATGCCCATACCTAAAATCTAATTGGTCCTACAGTATTAGCTCTTTTTTGAATATCCAGTCATTTAGGTACTTTAGAATGACCTTCAACTACACTTTAGCCCAGATATTAATTGAGCTAATTAATCTATACTTTTTTGGATGGGAGTGATCATCTTTTTTAAAGATGGACTTTGTTATTGCTCCTTCCACAAGCCTGTCAATACACTCAAATGTGAAATACAGTGACACATTTAGAGATTTGTGGAATCCACCAGTCTTGATTCACCTTTATTATAGTTTTTGAAGGTTATCAGTTCCTGCGCTGTGGTTTGATGTAACTGGGAGACTATTATAGAGATTGGTGGTTGAGTACAAAGTTCCACCAATACTTCTCCTGGAATATATGCATCTTGATTTGATAAGTGGCCCTTGGCACCATATAATTCTTCCAAAAATGTAACCCATTTGCTTCTGATATTACATCCGGCATGTAAGGGATTGAGTCATTCATCCTATACCTTACATAATTCCAAAATGTTTCTGAATCTTGCAAATGTATTGCCTCTAACACTTGGGCCCACCGAATATTACCATTCTTGGTATTTCTTACATGAACACTTTTAGTAGATTTCCCGTTCGATCTCCCCTCAGCTCCTTTGCCTCATTTAGGGGGTAGCAGAGTGTTAGACTTTTCATCCTTGGCATGGTATCCCTTAACTTTTTGCCTCTGTTCCCCAGGTTGTTGATGTGTGCTGGACTCTGATTTTGCTGTTTTTGTTACTCTGGGCCCTTTACCACTGCTAACCAGTGCTAAAGTGCAGGTGCTCCTTTACAAAATGTGTATGTGATTGGTTTATCCATGATTGGCATATTTGATTTACTAGTAAGTCCCTAGTAAAGTGCACTAGAGGTGCCAGGGCCTGTAAATCAAATGCTACTAGTGGGCCTGCAGCACTGGTTGTGCCACCCACATAAGTAGCTCTGTAATCATGACTCAGACCTGCCATTGCAGTGTCTGTGTGTGCAGTTTTACCTGTAAATTCGACTTGGCAAGTGTACCCACTTGCCAGGCATAAACCTTCCCTTTTCTTACATGTCAGACACCCCTAAGGTAGGCCCTAGGTAGCCCCAAGGGCAGGGTGCAGGGTATGGTTAAGGTAGGACATATAGGTGGTCATTCCAACCTCAGCGGTATAAGGCACTTACCGCCGTGCAGAAGACCGCCATAACACCGCCGCAGCCGCGGTAAACCGCCACGGTCATTCTGACCCACAACAGGCAAACCGCCAAAATACAGACATCCACAAAAGTCCGCCACATCAAAGGGCAGCGAGAAACTGGCGATGACCAAACCTCCACCGTCACGCCAACAGAAATACGCCCACACTATCACGACACACGAATCCACGCGGCGGTCTTTCAACCGCGGTATTCCATTGGCGGTACACACCGCCGCGCTCAAAATACACACACTCTTAAAAAACACAGCCACATTGGACAATTCGAAATACACACACCTGATACACATACACACACCACTCCCACACACCCAATACAATATAAAACACACACCCACATCACACACAAACCCCTACTCCTAGAGATTCGTGAACACGCACAGAGATAAGAGACCCGAGCACACAGACGCGCAATTCACTGTCACCCAGCTATACTACCACGCACGTCAAAATACACACCAATACACATCACCACACTTAGCACCACACAATCCACCCCACACATCACCCAAACCACCCCATGGCACCGCAAAGACACCCCAGGTTTTCTGACGCTGAACTCAGGGTCATGGTGGAGGAAATTGTACGGGTAGCGCCACAGCTCTTCGGGACACAGGTGCAGCACACCACCATTGCCAGGAAGATGGAGCTATGGAGCAGAATAGTGGACAGGGTCAACGCTGTGGGACAGCACCCAAGAAATCGGGACGACATCAGGAAGCGGTGGAACGACCTACGGGGGAAGGTGCGTTCCATGGTATCCAGGCACAACATCGCGGTGCAGCGGACTGGCGGCGGACCCCCACCTCTTCCCCCAGAATTTACAACATGGGAGGAGCAGGTCTTGGCGATCCTGCATCCTGAGGGCCTCGCAGGAGTAGGCGGAGGAATGGACTCTGGTAAGTCATATCTTAATTACTACATCCCCCCAACCCCACCAGCATGCCAACTCATATCCCCACCCTCACCCCCACCCCCATCACACCTACTCCTTGCAAATGTCTCACCCTCACAACCCACCCATCCCAACACCAAGCCCTGCATGCGACCACTAAGCATGGACACCCATCACCTAAGCATGCCCACTGCACATACCCATCCCCCCCCCAAACCACCCTCACAAAAGCCCCCACACAGGAATGCAAGCACAGGGGTACACGGGCACCCACCCATTGCACGCTATTGCACACACAGAAGCAATAATCATACTATTATACCCCTGCAGGACCCAAACGCCACATCACCGCGCAGGAGGGTCCACAAATGTCCACTCCACCCCCAGAAGAGGCCCACAGTGATGACAGCACCTCTGTCTCCCTGGATCTAGATGACCAGCCCGGCCCATCGGGGACCTCTGGACAGTCGGTTCCCCTCAGACAGCCACAGGCCACAGCAGACCTTCCCCCCTCTGGGAACACCAGCACAGCACCCACCCAGCGGGCCCATACCTCTGTACCCAGGACACGTCAATCAGCGGTGTGTCCACCACTACAGGGCACCCAGGTTAACCCACCACCCCAACAACAACAGGGACCTGGGGGCAGTGGTAGTGGGCACACGGTCCAGGGGACAGAGGCACAGGGAAACAGGGGAACTGGGAGGGCTGCTGTGCGACAGTGGGGGGACAGGCCCAGGGAACCCACCCTCCACGAGGCCCTCTCCTCCATCATGGGAGCATACCACCACTCCCAGGAGACGATGGTGACGGTACTGGCCAGGTTCCAGGAGATCCAGGTACTGCAGGAGGAACAGTTTACGGGGTTCAGGGAAGAACTGAGAAACATCAGTACCGCCATGGGCACCATCGTAGTGGCTCTGAATGAGCTAGTCACCACATTGCGGGACACTGTTGCACCACAAAGGGCCCCTGACACTAGCATGGACCAAGAACTGCCTACCACCTCCGCCGGCGCTAGTGGACAGGAGGCCCCGACACAAGACCAACAGGCCACCAGAACCCCACCCCCTGCAGAAGGTGAACCACCCCGCAAGCGGGCCCTGAGATCCAGGAAGAAGACAGAGTAAGATGCCAAGACCCCCGCCAGCAAAGGATACCTCCCTGATTGTCATCCAACTGTCCCACATTGACACCCTGTCCATTCTTACACTGCCCCTGCTCCACTTTCCACAGGCATCTGGACAATGCACCTGTGATACTGATAGTCTGGACTCTGACATGGACAATCCTCCACCATCACACCTCAACGATTTGCAACCACCCACCAATTTAGAGCACTGTAATAAACACACTTATTGCATAAAATAATCTGGAGTCTGGCTGTGATTATGTACAAATGTATTAGACATTACTGTGCCAAATGGCATATTCACATTGTGATGCCAGCATACCAATGTCACACAGCTGTAGTCCATGGGGAAATAAAGCAGATGTCACGCAGTGGGGCCCACATCTCTGAAATTGGAAGGGAAAGTCACAACTCAGTTACCATACACTGGGGGAAAAGGACAGACAATAGAGAGGTAGTAGGGGTTAAGTATATGTAATATGCCGGTGTGGATTCTTACCTGTGTGTCATTGAAAATACTGCTGTATTACAGTGTTCCTGTTCTCTATGTCGTCCTCTTCGCCTTCCTCGTCTTCACTCTCCACAGGCTCCACAGATGCTACAACACCACCATCTGGACCATCCTCCTGCAGAAAAGGCACCTGGCGTCGCAAAGCCAGGTTGTGAAGCATACAGCAGGCCACGATGATCTGGCACACCTTCTTTGGTGAGTACATTAGGGATCCACCAGTCATATGGAGGCATCTAAACCTGGCCTTCAGGAGGCCGAAGGTCCACTCGATCACCCTCCTAGTTCTCCCATGGGCCTCATTGTAGCGTTCCTCTGCCCTTGTCCTGGGATTCCTCACTGGGGTCAGTAGCCATGACAGGTTGGGGTAACCAGAGTCTCCTAATAGCCACACACGGTGCCTCTGGAGTTGACCCATCACGTAAGGGATGCTGCTATTCCGCAGGATGTACGCATCATGCACTGACCCAGGGAACTTGGCATTAACATGGGAGATGTACTGGTCAGCCAAACACACCATCTGGACATTCATGGAATGATAACTCTTTCTGTTCCTGTACACCTGTTCACTCCTGCTGGGGGGGACCAAAGCAACATGTGTCCCATCAATGGCACCAATGATGTTGGGGACATGTCCAAGGGCATAGAAATCAGCCTTCACTGTAGCCAAATCCCCCACCTCAGGGAAGACGATGTAGCTCCGCATGTGTTTCAGCAGGGCAGACAACACTCTGGACAACACCTTGGAAAACATGGGCTGGGACATCCCTGATGATATGGCCACTGTTGTTTGAAATGACCCACTTGCAAGGAAATGGAGTACTGACAGAACCTGCACTAGAGGGGGGATCCCGGTGGGTTGGCGGATTGGTGACATCAGGTCTGGCTCCAACTGGGTACACAGTTCCTGTATAGTGGCTCGGTCAAGCCTGTATGTCAGTATGACATGTCTTTCCTCCATTGTCGACAGGTCCACCAGCGGTCTGTACACGGGAAGATTTCTCCATCTCCTCGCATGTCTCAGTGGAAGGTGCCTATGAAGGACAACAGCGAGCACAGAGTCAATCAACCCACAGGTACGTAACCACAGCTTGCACATAACACGATTCCCAAAGCTGTATTGGTTAACATTGAACCCTATGGGTCTCAGGAGCCAATGACGATGTGCGCTGGCGGTCGCGGTACGCACTGCTGCGGTACGCACCGCCGCGGGCGTGACCGCCATTTTCTATCAGCTTAATCACTCGATACCTGATCTTCCACAGGAGAGGACCTACACTGCAAGTGCTGCTGTGACCACGGTCTGGAAGAGACAATGGCTCATGCGACTGGGGAAAGGGCCCCTGCCTTCACTGCTCAGGAGTTGGAGAAACTCGTGGATGGGGTCCTCCCCCAGTATGCGCTACTCTACGGTCCTCCAGACCAACAGGTAAGTACACTGGGACTATGCTTTGTGGGCAATGCCTGTGTTGAGTCGGGTGGATGAAAGATGGTTGGGAGGGGAGCGATTGAGGCATGCATCAAATGACAGATGAGAGCATGTGCCACATGGCAAGGGTGGGGATGGGGGGGCCACTCATATCGAGCATGCAGAAGGTGATGATTATTCTTCTCTCTCTGTACATGTCACATAGGTCAGCGCCCACCAGAAAATCGGTATTTGGCGTGCCATCTCCAAGGACGTCCGGACCCTGGGGGTCCACCAGAGACGGGGCACCCACTGCAGGAAGAGATGGGAGGACATCCGACGCTGGAGCAGGAAGACGGCGGAGGCTCAGCTGGGGATGGCCTCCCAACGTGGGAGGGGTGCCAGTCGTACTTTGACCCCCCTGATGTCCCGGATCCTGGCGGTGGCCTACCCCGAGTTGGATGGGCGCGTGAGGACATCACAGCAGACACAAGGGGGTGAGTACACTCAAATCCTGGTTACTTTGCGTGCAGTGGAGGTGTCTGGGTGGGGGAGGAGGGCTGTGGGTATCCCTAGGCCAGTGCGATATCTGTAGGCTAGGCCCCTCCGTAAGGCATGGCCCTGTGCCCCCGCCCCCCACCTCTGTAGGGTGCCAAGTACAGCTATTCATTGCCCTGTGTCATGTATGTGAGCAGAGGTCACCCATAGGCTTGTAGGCCATGTCCCACGGATTGCGTAGTCGACCCCAAGTGTGCGGCGTAGTGCAGGGGGCTTCTGTGTCTGTCCTGTCCGCCAACGGTGTCGCCAATGCATGCACTCAGCATTTCTTTCTTTTTCCCCACCCCCCTTTTTTGTTGTCTTCCTGTTCATTTGTGCATTAGCATCATCAGGCGTAGGAGAAGTGGCATCGGAGCACGAGGGAGCTGCATCTCACATGGCCATGGCGGGCCATGCAACTGAATCGGATTTCACCAGTGAGACGGAGGGCGAGGGGAGCTCCACAGCGGGGACTCGTGCGGATGTCAGTGACAGCGACTCGTCCTCTGAAGGGAGCTCCCTTGTGGTGGCGGCAACATCCGTGCCCCCCGCTACAACAGGTACAGCCGCCACCCAGCGCACCAGCACCGCCCTCCCAGCAGCCCCTCAGCGTTTGCCTCGTGCCCGCTCACCCAGGAAAGTGGGCATCTCCTTCGCCCCAGGCACCTCAGGCCCTGCCCCAGTCACCCCTGCTGCCCTCAGTGAGGAGGTCATTGACCTCTTGCGGACGCTCATTGTTGGGCAGTCTACCCTTTTGAATGCCATCCAGGGTGTAGAAAGGGATGTGCACCAGAGTAATGTATACCTGGAGGGCCTTCATTCGGGTCAGGCTGCCCATCAGCGATCGTTCAACACTCTGGCCTCATCACTGATGGCAGCAATTGTCCCTGTCTCTAGCCTCCCCCCTCCAACTTCCTCCACCCAGACCCAATCCCCTGTACCTCTGCCTATCCCAGACACACCATCAGACCAGCCTGCACACACCTCAACACCCAAGGGAAGCTCATCCAGACATAAGCATCACACAAGCATTCACACAAGCAACATCCACATGCAGACATACCAACACCCACTGCCTCCACTGTGTCCCCCTCCTCCTCGTCTCCCTCCTCCCTCCCTGTCACGTCTACACTCACACCTGCATGCACAACATCTTCAGCCACTACGTCCATCACCAGCACACCCACCAGAACCCCCCGCACACGTGCAGTCACCACCCCCACTACAATTCACACGTCCCCTGTGTCCTCTCCCAGTGTGTCTGTCACACCCTCTTCCAAGCTACACAAACGCAGGCAGCCACCCACCCAACAGCCATCCACCTCACGACAGCCTCCAGCACAAGCACCTGCACCCAAAGACACAAGACTTCAAACTCCTACAACCACAACCTCCTCCTCCACTCCCATACCTACTGCACCTACCCGTCCCTCTCTTCCTAAACTTATTTTCCTTTTCAAACTTGACCTCTTCCCAACAACTCCCCCACCCCGTCCATCTAAAAAGACTCCAGTCAGCACCTCAGCCACCACAACAGCGGGCCCTCTGAAGACAGTCTGCCATGGACTGTGGAGTCCACCACCCTCAAGGGCAGGCAGCTCAGTAGGGAGCCAAGGCACGGGCAGCCCACCGCCGCAAAAACATGCCAAAATTGTCAGTGCCCGGCGCGAGAGGCCTAAAACACCTGGGACAAAAATCCCTACCATGGCTCCGGTAGGGAGTGTGGTGCCACCTGGCACACCGCCAAAGGTGGGGAAGGGCCACAGGCGACCAGGGAAGGCTGGGAAGGGCAGCACGCCCGACAAGACCGCCAGCAGCCCAGCTGAGCAGGAGGGCCCCGCATGCCCCATCCCAGGTGGGCAGGAGGACACCAACAGGCCTGGGACTGCAGCCCAGGAGGGCCCCACCAGGCCGATCCCAGGTGGGCAGGAAGGCGCAGCCAGCCACAGGTCAGGTGGCGAATGACCTCCACGCCATGGGCTGATCCGCTGAACTGGGCACTCATCCGAAGCACCGCTCCGCTGGGCACCGCCGTCTCAAGCACCGCTCCGCTGGGCACCGCCGTCTCAAGCACCGCTCCGCTGGGCCCTTCATCTCACGCACTGCTCCGCTGGGCACCGCCGTCTCAAGAACTGCTGAACTGGGCCCTTCATCTCAAGCACCGCTCCGCTGGGCACCGCCGTCTCAAGCACCGCTGAACTGGGCCCTTCATCTCAAGCACTGCTCCGCTGGGCACCGCCGTCTCAAGAACCGCTGAACTGGGCCCTTCATCTCAAGTACTGCTCCGCTGGGCACCGCCGTTTTAAGCACCGCTGAACTGGGCCCTTCATCTCAAGCACCGCTCCGCTGGGCCCTTCATGTCAAGCACTGCTCCGCTGGGCACCGCCGTCTCAAGAACCGCTGACTGGGCCCTTCATCTCAAGCACTGCTCCGCTGGGCACCGCCGTCTCAAGAACCGCTGAACTGGGCCCTTGATCTCAAGCACCGCTCCGCTGGGCCCTTCATCCCAAGCACTGCTCCGCTGGGCACCGCCGTCTCAAGAACCGCTGAACTGGGCCCTTCATTTCAAGCACCGCTCCGCTGGGCACCGCCGTCTCAAGCACCGCTGAACTGGGCCCTTCATCTCAAGCACTGCTCCGCTGGGCACTGCCGTCTCGAGAACCGCTGAACTGGGCCCTTCATCTCAAGCACTGCTCCGCTGGGTACCGCCGTCTCAAGAACCGCTGAACTGGGCCCTTCATCTCAAGCACCGCTCCGCTGGGCCCTTCATCTCAAGCACCGCTCCGCTGGGCACCGCCGTCTCAAGAACCGCTGAACTGGGCCCTTCATCTCAAGCACCGCTAAGCTGGGCACCACCTTCTCAAGAACCGCTGAACTGGGCCCTTCATCTCAAGCACCGCTCTGATGGGCCCTTCATCTCAAGCACCGCTCCGTGGGCACCGCCGTCTCAAGCACCGCTCCGCTGGGCACCGCCGTCTCAAGAACCGCTGAACTGGGCCCTTCATCTCAAGCACCGCTCCACTGGGCACCGCCGTCTCAAGCACCGCTGAACTGGGCCCTTCATCTCAAGCACCGCTCCGCTGGGCACCGCCGTCTCAAGAACCGCTGAACTGGGCCCTTCATCTCAAGCACTGCTCCGCTGGGCACCGCTGTCTCAAGAACCGCTGAACTGGGCCCTTCATCTCAAGCACTGCTCCGCTGGGCACCGCCGTCTCAAGCATCGCTGAACTGGGCCCTTCATCTCAAGCACCGCTCCGCTGGGCCCTTCATCTCAAGCACCGCTCCGCTGGGCACCGCCGTCTCAAGAACCGCTGAACTGGGCCCTTCATCTCAAGCACCGCTCCGCTGGGCACAGCCGTCTCAAGAACCGCTGAACTGGGCCCTTCATCTCAAGCACCGCTCCGCTGGGCCCTTCATCTCAAGCACCGCTCCTCTGGGCACCGCTGTCTCAAGCACCGCTCCGCTGGGCCCTTCATCTCAAGCACCGCTCCGCTGGGCCCTTCATCTCAAGCACCGCTCCGCTGGGCACCGCCGTCTCAAGAACCGCTGAACTGGGCCCTTCATCTCAAGCACCGCTCCGCTGTGCACCGCCGTCTCAAGCACCGCTGAACTGGGCCCTTCATCTCAAACACTGCTCCGCTGGGCACCGCCGTCTCAAGAACTGCTGAACTGGGCCCTTCATCTCAAGCACTGCTCCGCTGGGCACCGCCATCTCAAGAACCGCTGAACTGGGCCCTTCATCTCAAGCACCGCTCCGCTGGGCACCGCCCGTCTCAAGCACCGCTCCGCTGGGCCCTTCATCTCAAGCAACGCTCCGCTGGGCACCGCCGTCTCAAGAACCGCTGAACTGGGCCCTTCATCTCAAGCACCGCTCCGCTGGGCACCGCCGTCTCAAGCACCGCTGAACTGGACCCTTCATCTCAAGCACTGCTCCGCTGGGCACCGCCGTCTCAAGAACTGCTGATCTGGGCCCTTCATCTCAAGCACTGCTCCGCTGGGCACCGCCGTCTCAAGAACCGCTGAACTGGGCCCTTCATCTCAAGCACCGCTCCGCTGGGCACCGCCCGTCTCAAGCACCGCTCCGCTGGGCCCTTCATCTCAAGCACCGCTCCGCTGGGCACCGCCGTCTCAAGCACCGCTGAACTGGGCCCTTCATCTCAAGCACCGCTGGCCCATTGGCGGAAGGGGCAGGCCCGCATCTGTGTCGGGCAGGGCTGCACGAAGCACTCTGGGCACTAGTCCCCCTCCAGTACCAGTGGAGACTGATATTGACTTGAGAGACTGTGGCTTTGCACTCCCCAGGATGGCACAGTGGGCAACCCACCCACTGTAGAGACTTGAGAGACTGTGGCTTTGCACTCCCCAGGATGGCACAGTGGGCAACCCACCCACTGTAGAGACTTGAGAGACTGTGGCTTTGCACTCCCTAGGATGGCACAGTGGCCATGGAGGCCCCTCGTGGATCTGGCGTCGTGGACTCATCTGGCTGAGGTGCCCCCCCTTCCCTTCCCCTTGAGGTGCCTGTAGTTTTGCTATCTGATGCCCCTGCAGTGTTCTCTCAGTTGGAGTCAGGTATCCTGTGTGGGCTTTGGCAATGTGATTTTGGCCCAGTGGCCCACGAACAATGGCTGATACACATATCGGACTGGACAATTTATGTATATAAAGTCATAGATGTGTGATATATTTTATACTCAGTCATACAATATATTTCTAAGTTTATAATCATTTACTTTTGTCTTTGCATTCTTCCGGGGGTTTTGGGGGGGTAACTGTGATGTGTTGCTATGCATTGATGTGTGTGTTGCAGTGGGTGAGGGTGAGGGTGGGTGTGTCGCATATGTGTGTCCCCGAAACTTTTTGCCTCCCCCCCACCCCTGTGTCGTAGGTGCAGTACTCACCGTTGTCTTCTGCGTCGGCGTTCGTGCTCCTGGTAGAGGAGCAGGAAGACAATAGCTGGGAGGATGTGGAGTTCGGGTTCCATGCTGTCCAGATTCCTCGTGGGGTGTATGGAGGTGAGCGTTTTCCGTTTGAAATGTCTGTTTCCGCTGTGTTTTTATCGGCTGGGCTACCGCCCCGGAAAAGGTGGCGGATTGGTCGGTTGTGATAGGGTGGGCGGTACATTGTCTCCCGCCTGTCTGTTGGCGGTGACCGCTGCACTGTTTGTTTGTCCCGCCGTGGCGGGCGGTGTGTTAAAGTGGCGGTCTCTGTTGGCGGTTTCCGCCAGGGTCGGAATTGCATTTTTTTTACCGCCAGCCTGTTGGCGGTTTTGCCGCCGCTTTAACACCGACCGCCAGGGTTGGAATGACCCCCATAGTAATGTGTTTTATATGTCCTGACAGTGAAATATTGCTAAAGTTGTTTTTTGCTGTTGCAAGGCTTGTCCCTCTCATAGGTTAACATGGGGGCTACCTTTAAATCTAATTAAAGTGTAGATTCCCTTTGGGAGCGGATGGACATGTGGAGTTCGGGGTCTCTGAGCTCACAATTTAAAAATACATCTTTTAGTAAAGTTGATTTTAAGATTGTGCGTTTGAAAATGCCACTTTTAGAACGTGAGCATTTTCTTGCTTATACCATTTCTGTTTGTGGATTCCCTGTCTGGGTCAGTTTGACAGTTGGGCTGCGTTGCACCTCACACTAGACAGTGACACAAAGAGAGCTGGGGTGTAGCCTGCATATCCTGATGAGCCATCTGTGCTAGGAGGGAGGGAAGGAGTGGTCACTCGCACTCGCTGTGCCTGCCCTCATACAATGCAGTCTCCAACCCCCTGGTGAGTGAGGCCTGGCCTGGGCAAGGCAGGATTTCACATTCCAAAGAGACTTTACTTTGAAGGAGGCCTACTTCAAAGGAGAAACTGGGTAAAAGAAGGGCACCCAAAACCACAGACACAGAAGAACACTTCTGGAAACAAGAGGAACCTCTGCCTGGAGAAGAGCTGAAGAGCTGAGGAGAAATGCTGCCCTGCCTGACTGTGCTTTGTGGAGCTATCCTGCAGTTGCTGCTTCTGGCAGAGTAAAAGGGGAAAGACTGGACTTTGTGTGCCTTCCATCTTGTGAAGAAATCTCCAAGGGCTTGATTTAGAGCTTGCCTCCTGTTGTTTAAAGTCTCAGGGACAGCAAAGACTTCTCTCTGCCAGCACCTGGAGTCTCTGGAGAAACTCCTGCTCTGATAAGTGGTGCCCTATCCAGTCCCTGGGCCCTTGAAAGGAAAGCTGGTGGAAATCCAAGGAAATCGACTTCGGACGACTTCGGACTGCTGAATCCGGTGACGCCGCCTGCACCCGACGGCGTGACCTTCGCTGGAACGCGATGGTCTTCGCAGGCCCGATGCCACTTCAGCCCCGCTGAAGTCCGCGACTCCGTGGAAGTTGCCGCACCACTTCGTGACCAACGCTGCTCGAAGTGCGCGGATTCAACGTTTCGCACCAACGCCGCGATCCCCGACTTCGTGCATTGACTTGTTTTCACGCTTTACCAAAGGTACTGTACTTGGGGGTCTACACGACTCCGTGTCCGGCGCCGCTGGTGTCGGCTTGTTGGGAACGACTCTGTCACGACGCCATGTTAACACCTCATCGAAGCATTTTTGTTTCTAAGTGCTATTTTTGAGCTTGATCTTTAAAAATTCATAACTTGACTTGTGTATGTCAGATTCCTGTCGTTTTGGTCTTGTTTTGTTTAGATAAATATTTCCTATTTTTCTAAACCTGTGTTGTGTCATTTTGTAGTGTTTTCATTGAATTACTATGTGTGTTGATACAAATACTTTACACCTAGCACTCTGAAGTTAAGCCTACTGCTCTGCCAAGCTACCAAGGGGGTAAGCAGGGGTTAGCTGAGGGTGATTCTCTTTTACCCTGACTAGAGTGAGGGTCCTTGCTTGAACAGGGGGTAACCTGACTGTCAACCAAAGACCCCATTTCTAACACAGAGTTATTGCCAGCTCAACTCTCGACTCTGCCACTGCATGAACAGGCTCATTGTCTCAGGTGACAAGTAACACTGTTGGGCCAAAACTACCTTTTTAAACTCTTGTTGAAGTCGACCACCACTTCATTTTTTAAAAACTATTTTATGAGTCTAAGATCTGTACGCTAGTAGTTGTTCCATTGTGTAAATTAAACTATTTTGATTCTTCTACATACTTTGCAGGTTTGTTATTGTTCGTATGAGTATTGGTTGTATTTTAATTATAAGAATGATCCTTTTGAGGTAAGAGTAGACCTGAGGTTAACAAGCTCCTGCAATACTGCAGGCTGTGATTACATAACCCAAATCTAACTGTACATATTCAAGGAGGGGGTTCTCTTAAGCTCAGGGAACAAACCGTGTTCGGGTGTTCCATACGTCCCTAACAATCGAAGTATTAAGTAAAACACCTACTTAACTGTCATTTAGTTATACTTCTTATGATATACTATTTATTGGTATTTGTGGAGCACTCAAATGCAGGGCTTTGTGGCATTGTCATGACATATAACAGCAATGACAAAAAGAGTTTAATGGGTGACAGACGGGAAGAATATCTATTAAAGAATTAAGGGACAGATGTCAGATTTTCGACCTACTGGTCGCAAAAACTGCTGCATTTTTCTTTGCAACCAGCAAAGAATTTTACAAACTAGCCTACCGCACAATAGTTAACTTCATAGTGTTCAGAGTCTGAGTGGAGTCGTAATACTGCATGAAAATTAATGAGGTAGATCTCAAATATTATCGCACTCTCTTTGGTGGCCATCACAAGGATGGCTGTCTGCTAGGATCAGCAAACCAAAATGCCTGTGACTGCCTTTTAATAAAGTACACTTTATTTTAAATGCAGTCCATTTTCCTTAAAGGAAACTGTGCTGCGTTGAAAACAAAAGTTTACTTTTTTGCCATAAATCTTTTTTAAGTTTATTGCTACATACAATAATAAAGAAAGCAATAAGCATAAAAAAAGGGTGACATATTTCATTCACAATTTACAATAACACTCTTTGCAGCTACTGGACACCGACCGGACTAAAATAAGTTGACTTTTTAAAAAACGTTTGTTGAAGAGTTGGGCATGGTCTCCTGGACCACTGACTTTTTATCATTCACAAAGAGGGAGTTGTCCCAAGGGGCAAATGGCTTAGCACGCCAACTCACAGATAGAGGGGGTCATTCTGACCCCGTCGGCGGTAGCACCGCCAACAGGCTGGCGGTGCTCCGCCGGGCATTCTGACCGCGGCGGTACAGCCGCGGCCAGAAGCGGAAAGCCGGTGGTGTACCGCCGACTTTCCGCTGCCCATGGGAATCCTCCATGGCGGCGCAGCTTGCTGCGCCGCCATGGGGATTCCGACCCCCTCACCGCCATCCTGTTCCTGGCGGTTCCGCCCGCCAGGAACAGGATGGCGGTGAGGGGTGTCGTGGGGCCCCCGTAAGAGGGCCCCACTTTGTATTTCAGTGTCTGCTTTGCAGACACTGAAATACGCGACGGGTGCCACTGCACCCGTCGCACATCCTCCACTCCGCCGGCTCCATTCGGAGCCGGCATCCTCATGGAGGGGTGTTTCCCACTGGGCTGGCGGGCGGCCTTTTGGCGGTCGCCCGCCAGCCCAGTGGGAAACCCAGAATACCCGCGGTGGTCTTTTGACCGCGCAGCGGTATTCTGGCGGTTCCCTCCAGGCGGGCAGCTCCCGCGGCCCGCCGGGGTCAGAATGACCCCCAGAATCTTTTCATGGCTTTGCAACCTCAGATATGTTACATCAATTTGGTATTTGGAACGGGTACCTAAACATGCCCCTTCCAAATGATGAGTTTGTATGGGGTTGCAATCCTAAAATGGGATTAGTAAATTAATTAAAAAAGAAGTGAGTGCAAACTCCAGATCAGAGTGGTTGAAAACATGAAAATGCTTGGTAAATTAGATATATATGGCTCAAGTGTTTAGTCGTTTCATGAAGTTAGGATGATTTTTTCAGCTTGCAGATTATAAGGTAAGGAGTTCTACAGATTTGAGGTGGCTTTTGAGAATGGCCTGCCTTCATAAGAGATGTTTTTTGTTTTGAGAACTGCCAGCAAGAGAGTGTTATAGGAACACTGTAATGCAACAGACTGTTTGCTATTAAATCCCTTACCAACAATAGCTGGTACTTTCAAGATGATAGTAGAATGGATGGGCAGTCAGTGGGGGACCACGGGACAACAGAGATGTAGACCCTTCTGGGGGTGCCGGGGACATCCCAGGCTGCTATAGTTTGGACAAATTAAAGATGGCAAACACGTCTTTCCAGAGTTACCAGATAAATTGTTTAAATTATCCGATCCTTATTGAATTAGAACATTCCCAGCAGGAATTTACAGGCTTCTGTCAAGATATGGTAGAATTCTTTTCAGCATGTTCAATTGGACAAAGCAGCTATTAGAAGCTCTTCTAACCTGGGGATCCAGGATCAGTTCAAAAACAAAAAAAATACCAAGGTGGTGCACAACTTTAGCAGGTGCTGTTTGAAGACCCACTGTATATACCAAAAACAGTGTTGCCAAAAATGGATGCAGGAGAAGAGGTCAGATATTTGTCTTTGTCACATTAAAAAGGTGGAAGTTAGTGGACATCCACCAGTGACTGTGGATAGGGAGTTTGCATATTGTCTAGTCGCTGGACAAATGATCTAGTATGCTCTGTATACATCTACAAGCCTCCCTCTGCTTGATGGAGAAGAGATGCTAGGGCTTGCATATACAGACTGAATGAGAAAGGGGAAAGAATAGATCTGTGTTTGACACCACAGCTCAAAATTCTATCTTTGTATGAAAAGGGAGATAGTAGTACAACCTACGTTCTACTATACAAAAATGATTTGATTTATTTTAGGACCATACCAGGTATAACAGGTACATATAGATGTCAAGAAGAATGTCAGGATAGATCTATAAGAATCAGTCAACATGCTGTCTGATATCAGGAAGAACCAAGATAATCATTAGCTCAGTGCTTTGCCCTGACTGATCACCTGCCTTAAAGGTGTCTAAAAGGCAATTGATTCTGTAAATTTGTGGAACTGGTCACATGCCACCTTTTCCAACAGCTTACCCAAGATGGTCAGTATGAAGATAAGACAAAAATAATTCAGATCATGAGGAATTAAGGTAGCTTTATTCAGAAGTGGATTCACTAATGCAGACTTTCAAGCTTCTTCATGAACTTGCTTGGCTATGGATCATCTGCATCACCTGTTGTTGGTAGGGCTGTACTCAGGTCCAAAGTTTGCAGTATCTTCCTTTGTGTTCACTCCTTTCATCCTCCCTTTTTAGGGTAGTGGTCCCTCATTTTAGGCTAACATCTTTAAGGGGCATGGCATTTTCTGTTCTTGCTCAAGTTGTGGATCTGGTCGTCCCTATCCATCTGCTGCATCAGAAACCATACCTACTTTCATAACGTCTGAAGACTTACCTTCACCACTAGCCGTACTCTGCCCCTTTTCACTAGAGTGACGATGTTCCAGGATGAACACATTCATTTACCCGTCTCTGGAGTTGCTGGGGTGATTAAATTTCAGAAATTACATGGAGGAGTTACTTTGCAAAATTAGGGACCTGTTACATACGATGGCTGAAATAAGCAGTTTTTATTGCCATACAATTGATGCTTATACAATAAGGTGCAGCTTGTATATTCATATCCAAGATCAGTACTATAGTTTCTTCCCATATATTTTCTACTACATACTGCTAACTTAAGATGTTCCAGCTCTGCAGAGAATGTATTATTCCTTTTGGTTTTTGGTAGGAAAAGGCCTCTTTTATCATGATCACCACCATTTGTAAGGACTGATGTTGCTGTTGTATTTTTTACTTTGTGAACTGGGACTCTGCCAACAGGGTCCCCGTGCAGTATTAAATGTCACTAATGGGCAGCAGAACAAAATGTGCTGCCACTAAAGTGCCAATGCAAAGCATGACTACAGACCTGCTGCCAGCAGCTTGGCTGGGAAGTTTTAAACTGCAAATGAGGCCTGTCAAAATAACCCTTTTTAACAGGGGTAACCCCTCATTTTGAATGCCAATATGTCACCCCTAGTTAGGATTTAGTGCCTAATAAGGCAAGGTACATGGTATAGGACATATACAATTTAAATTTAAAACATGTCCTCACAGTGACAAGGCTTTAAAAGCTATGTTCACGGTAGCAGCGTTAGTTGTTGCATAGGAAAGAATTGGGAGTTAATATTAAAATTATATTATATCCACCTTGAAACCAAATAAAAATGTCATTCTTGAACTTTTCAAAATAACTATAAAAGATTAAATTAATTGGCAAAGTCTGACTTGCACTAAATGTATTATGAGAGGTACTTTTAAAAAGTCACCTCTTGTCTGCTTTAAGCCTCAAGGAGCCAATTAGCATGAGCTTCTAACTGTCATCTAGAGGCTGAATAGCTCCTCCCAGAGCTGAGACAAAGTCACTGGGAGTCTGGAGGTGTACTGTTCCTCTAAAAGGATGGCCATCTGAGCAGTGCCCAGGGACTTACTTCTCTTAACAAAATGCCTACCCTGTTACAGGGAGATATATCTACCATCTGTGCCTGCCTCTTCTTTTGGCCTTCTAACCAGACAGCTACAAATCCCAGAGGGAAAGGAATTGGTGTCAGGACCAGATATGGGTGGCCTCAAAGAAGGGGTTGCTCATTCCCCTGGCCACACCTCTAAGGTTCTGTTATCTTGATTTTATATCTAGAAGGGCCCATGGGATCAGCAGGGTACACAAGAACTGTCGCAAAAGTGGGTTGGTTACCCCTCTGATTTTTTCCCCTAATTAGTTACTGAGGGGCCAGGAGTCATCCCCACCAGCAAGCTAGTGCCAGGCAAAAATATAGCCAGGGCCACTGGAATTATGCACAGGAGAGAATATCAAATTGTGCAGTAAGGTTGAGTAAATTCTGTGCCTAGAAAATGCAAATTATGAGGCATAATGTGAAACATTTTATAATAGTATTACTTCATTATTTTGTCATGGGTAACACTATCTGGGCATTGGTTGCACCTCCTTGGTATACCCGCTTAACATCCAAATATAGCAATTAGCAACAGAAACATGACCAGTCCAGCTTTGCAAAGCGCCTTTCACTGCATGGCAAAACATGTAGTTGCATTTTTAGTAACTTTTGAACTGTTTGTGTGAGAAACAATTTTTTTATTAAAATCTGCAGATTATGGGGGTCATTCTGACCTTGGCGGTAAAAGGCCTATACCGCCGGTCAGAACTCCGCCATACTACCGCCGCGGCCGCGGTAAACCGCCACGGTCATTCTGACCACCAACTGTGAATCCGCCAAAAACCCGACATCCAAGGAAGGCCGCCTCATCAGCGGGCCGCGGAAAACTGGAGATGACCAAACCTCCACCGCCACGCCAACACAAACACGCCCATGCCATTCTGACCCACGAATCCACGCGGCGGTCTTTCAACCGCGGTATTCCATTGGCGGTACACACCGCCGCGCTCAAAATACACACACAGCTCCAAAACACTGCCACATTGGACAATTTGAAATACACACACCTGACACACATACCAACAACACTCCCACACATCCATACAACTATAAAACACACACCCACATCACCCACAAACCCCTACGACCGAAGATCAGAGACGAAGGAGAGAGAGACACATCACAGAATAGAGAGCTACATCACACAGAGGCACACTACACCATCACACACACCACATAGAAGCACAAAGCACCACACACCAACACACTCATCACCATATACACCACCCCACACCTCATCCACACCACCCCATGGCACCCCAAAGGCCCCCCACGCTTTTCGGACCAAGAACTCCGGGTCATGGTTGAGGAAATCATAAGAGTTGAACCCCAGCTCTTCGGCTCACAGGTGCAGCACACCACTATAGCCAGGAAGGCGGAGCTATGGCAGCGGATCGTGGACAGGGTCAACGCGGTGGGACAGCATCCCAGAAATCGAGACGACATCCGCAAACGCTGGAACGACTTAAGGGGAAAGGTGCGCTCGATGGTCTCGCGACACAACATCGCAGTGCAGAAGACTGGCGGGGGACCCCCACCCACTCCACCCGAATTCACAGCATGGGAGCAAGAGGTACTAAACATCCTGCATCCTGATGGCCTCGCTGGAGTACACGGAGGAATGGACTCTGGTAAGTACAATCTCAACTACTTCCCCCCCCCAGCATGCTAACCCCCACCACCACCCTCACCCCCAACCCCCTATCACACATCCTCCCTGAGAATGTCTCTCCAGCACAACCCACCCAACACCAACCCCTGCATGCCACCACAAACTATGGACACCCATCACCTAAGCATGACCACTGCACATACCCCCCCCAAAACACCCCCACAACACCTCCCCCAAGGGAATGACAGCACTGGGGGACAAGGGCACCCATAAATGGCACGCAATAGCACACACAGAAACAATAACCATACTCTCTTACCCCATGCAGGACCCGAACGCCAACACACCGGCCAGGAGGGTCCAGAAATGTCCATCCCCCTCCCCGGAAGAGGCCCCCAGTGATGACAGCAGCTCTGTCGACCTGGAACCTGATGACCAGCCCGGACCATCGGGGACCTCTGGACAGTCAGTTCCCCACACACAGGCCACAGCAGACCCAACACCCTCTGGGACCAACAGCACAGCTCCCACCCAGCGGGCCCATGCCTCTGTCTCTAGGACAGGTCAATCAGCGGTGCGTCTGCCACTACAGGGCACCCAGGCTAACCCACCACCCCAACAACAACAGGGACCTGGGGGCAGTGGTAGTGGGCACACCGTCCAGGGGACAGAGGCCGGGGGAAACAGGGCAACTGGGAGGGCTGCTGTGTGACAGGGGGGGGGGAGAGGCCCAGGGAACCCACTCTCCAAGAGGCCCTCACCACCATCATGGCAGCCTACCACCACTCCCAAGAGACGATGGCGACGGTACTGGCCAGGTTCCAGGAGATCCAGGCACAGCAGGAGGAACGCTACATGGGGTTCACCAGTCAACTCACCAACATCTCTACCGCTATGGGGAGCATAGTCCAGGCCCTCAACCGGATAGAAGACACGTTGCGGGACCATGTGGCACCACACAGGGCCCCTGTCACTAGCCCGGACCAGGAACAGCCTACCACCTCCGCCGGCGCTAGTGGACAGGAGGCCCCACCACAACGACAGGCCACCAGAACCCCACCTCCTGCTGAAGAACAACCACCCCGCAAGAGGAGCCTGAGATCAAAAAAATCGACAGAGTAGGATGTCAAGACCCCCGCCAGCATGAGATACCCCCTGAAGTCATCCCACTGTCCCACATTGCCACCCTGTCCAACCTTGAACGGCCCCTGCTCCATCCTTCCACAGGCATATGGACAATGCACCTGTGAGACTGAGAACTGGACTCTGCCATGGCCATTACTCCACCCCCACCCATCACCGTGTTTATATCATGTACCGTTATCTAGCACAAAAAATAAATCACTCAATGCACTGAAATCAAACAGGAGTCAGGCTGTATTATTTACAAATGTATAACACATTACCGATCAATTATGTTCTGTTAACTTTGTGCTGAACACATACCGAGATCAATAAGCATCAGTCCATGGGCTAACCAAGCAGAAGTCATGCAGTGGGTCATACAGCACTGAAAAGGGAAGGGAAAATCAAACATCAGTTTAAAAGAACTGGGGGGTCATAGACAAAGTTGAGAAGCAGGAGGCTTTCAGGAAAAGTAAAATGGCGTGGGTGATTCTTACCTGTGTGCTACTGAAAATACTGTTGGATAACTCTGTCCCTGTTGTCTGTGTCGTCCTCTGAGTCTTCCTCCTCTTCACTCTCCGCAGGCTCCACAGCTGCTTCAACACCACCATCTGGACCATCCTCCTGCAGGAAAGGCACCTGACGTCGCAATGCCAGATTGTGAAGCATACAGCAGGCCACGATGATCTGGCACACCTTCTTTGGTGAGTACATCAGGGATCCCCCTGTCATATGCAGGCACCTAAACCTGGCCTTCAGGAGGCCAAAGGTCCTTTCTATGATCCTCCTAGTTCGACCATGGGCCTCATTGTACCGTTCCTCAGCCCTGGTCCGGGGATTCCTCACTGGGGTCAATAGCCAAGGCAGGTTGGGGTAACCAGAGTCACCTATTAGCCACACACGTTGTCTCTGTAGCTGTTCCATCACATAAGGGATGCTGCTATTACGCATCACATACGCGTCATGCACTGACCCAGGGAACATGGCATTCACATGGGAGATGTACTGGTCAGCCAAACAGACCACCTGGACGTTCATAGAATGGTAACTTTTCCTGTTTCTGTACACCTGCTCATCGTCTTTTGGGGGTACTAAGGCTACATGGGCCCCATCAATGGCACCAATGATGTTGGGAATATGTCCAAGGGCATAAAAATCACCCTTCACAGTGGCCAAATCAACCTCCTCAGGGAATATAATGTAACTCCGCATGTGTTTCGTCAGGGCAGACAACACTCTAGACAAAACTTTTGAAAACATAGGCTGAGACATTCCAGATGACATGGCCACTGTTGTCTGGAATGAGCCACTTGCAAGAAAATGGAGGACTGACAGAACCTGCACCAGAGGGGGAATTCCTGTGGGTTGGCGGATGGGGGACATCAGGGCTGGCTCCAGCTGGGCACACAGTTCATGGATAGTGGCACGGTCAAGTCGGTATCGTAGTATGATGTGGCGTTCTTCCATTGTCGACAGGTCCACCAGCGGTCGGTACACGCGAGGATTCATCCTTCTCCTCGCAAGTCCCAGCGGACGGTGCCTAGGAATGACAACATGGAGCACAGAGTCAAGCTAAGCACTGGTACGTTCACCACAGCTTGCATAGCACATAGTTATCTATGTTTTGAAAGGCGTGTATGTGTGGCAATGCAAGGCCTAGGCCTGTGTGTCGCAGTAGAAATTATGCCATGTGGGCCCTTGAAATGGCGGCTGCCTGACCTGTGAAGTGGGACAATGGGATGTGAGGTCAATGCGCTGGCGGAGCACACCGTGGCGGTAGGCGGTCGAGGACCGCTACACGGAGCCGCATTGGTTAACATTGAAGCCTATGGGTTTCAGGAGCCAATGACGAGGTGCTCCGGCGGTAGCGGTACGCACCGCCGCGGTACGCACCGCCGCGGGCGTGACCACCATTTTCTATCTGCCTAATCACTCGAGACCTGATCATCCACAGGAGAGGACCTATACTGCAAGTGCTGCTGTGACCTCGGTCTGGAAGTGACAATGGCTGCTGCGACTGGGGAAAGGGCCCCTGCCTTCATGTCTGAAGAGTTGGAGAAGCTCGTGGATGGGGTCCTCCCCCAGTATGCGTTACTCTACGGTCCTCCAGACCAACAGGTAAGTACACCAGGTGCACATGGAATGGGCGATGCCTGTGTGGAGTGGGGTGGATGTAAGTTGGTGGGGTGGGGGGCGAATGAGGAGTGCAACACACGACAGATGAGAGCATGTGCCATATGGCAAGGTTGGGGAGGGGGGGCCAATCACATCTAACATACAGTAAGTTGATGAATGTTTCCTTCCCACCCTGTACATGTCACATAGGTCAGCGCCCATCAGAAAGTCGAGATTTGGCGTGCCATCGGCAAGGAAGTCCGGGCCCTGGGGGTCCACGTCAGACGGGGCACCCACTGCCGCAAGAGGTGGGAGGACATCCGCCGCGGAACCAGGAAGACCGCCGAGTCACTGCTGGGGATGGCCTCCCAACCTAGGAGGGGCGCCAGTCATACCCTGACCCCCCTGATGTCCCGGATCCTGGCGGTGGCCTACCCTGATTTGGATGGGCGCTTGAGAGCATCACAGCAGACACAAGGGGGTGAGTATCAGCACATTCTGCTATCTTTCTGCGCAGTGGAGGCGTCTGGGTGGGGGAGGAGGGTTGTGGGTGACATTAGGCCAGGGCGCTTTCTGTAGTGTAGTCCTCTCCCTTAGGCATGGCCCTGTGCTCCCGGCCCCCACCTCTGTAGGGTGACAAGTACAGCTATTGATGGTCCAGCCTCACACATGTGCGCGTTTGTCGTCTCTTGACCTGTTGTCTTAGTCAGAAGTACTGAGTAGTGTACCCCGAATGCGCGGCTTAGTGCATGAGGCTCCTGTGTCTGTCCTCTCCGCCAACGGTGTTGACATTGCATGCACTCAACCTGGTCTTCTTTTTTCTCCCCCCACCCTTCTTCTTCATCTTCTTGTGCATGTGTGCATTAGCATCATCAGGCGGAGGAGATTTGGCATCGGAGCATGAGGGAGCTGCAAGTCACAAGGCCCCGGTGGGCCCAGGAACAGACACCGAGGGCACCAGTGATCCGGAGGGCGAGGGGAGCACCACAACGGGGACCGGTGGTGAGAGCAGCGACACAGACACGTCCTCGGATGGGTGCTCCCTAGCGGTGGCGGCAACATCCGGGCCCCCCGCCTCTACAGGTACAGCCGCCACCCAGCGCACCAGCCCCGCCCTCCCTGCAGCCCCTCAGCCTACGCTCCGTGCCCGCTCGCCCAGGAAGGCGGGCGTCTCCTTCGCCCCAGGCACCTCAGCCCCTGTCACCCCTGCTGCGCTCAGTGCGGAGCTCATTGACCTTGTGAGGACTCTTATTGTTGGGCAGACTACCCTTTTGAATGCCATCCAGGGGGTAGAAAGGGAGGTGCATCAGAGCAATGCCTACCTGGAGGGCATTCATTCGGGTCAGGCTGCCCATCAACGATCGTTCACTGCTCTGGCCTCAGCACTGACGGCAGCCATTGTCCCTGTTTCCAGCCTCCCTCTTCTGACTGCCTCCAGCCTGTCTCTGTCTCCTGTTCCTCAGCCTATCCCATCCACACCATCTGACCAGCCTGCACACACCTCAACACCCAAGGGCAGCTCATCCAGACACAAGCACCACAGATCCCACAAACACTCACCCAAGCAACACCCAGATGCAGACATTCCAACAGTCACTGCCACCCCTGTGTCCCCCTCCTCCTCGTCTCCCTCCTCCCTCCCTGTGACGTCTACACTCACACCTGCATGCACACCAACATCAGCCAGTGCTTCCATCACCACCACACCCTCCTGTACAGTCCGCACTCGTGCAGTCACCACCCCCACTGCCATTTACACGTCCCCTGTGTCCTCTCCCACTGTGTCTGTCACCCCCTCTTCCAAGACACACAAACGCAGGCAGCCACCCACCCAACAGACATCCACCTCACGACAGCCTACAGCACCAGCACCTTCACCCAATGACAGCACACCTGACTCTCCTACAACCACATCCTCTTCCTCCACTCCCATCACCACTTCTCCTACCCTTTACCTTGGCCCTAAAAAACTTTTCCTGGCTAATCTTGACCTCTTTCCCTCCGATAGTCTACCCCCTCCATCTGCAAAGAGTCCCAAGAGCACCACAGCCACCACCAGCCCAGCTTCGGGTGTCACTGTTGTGCATGGGTTCTGGAGTCCACCCTTTGCCAGCAGTGACACCTCAATCAGCAGCAAGGACACATCCAGCCCCCCCCGGCAAGAGGACCAGGAAACACAACGGCCGCCGTGCGAGGACTGACACGGCTGCCCCCAAGGAGCAAAGTTCGCCCACTTCACCAGCCACATCATCTAGGGGAGGCAAGGGCCCGAGAGCCCCATCTAAGGAGCGTAAGGGCAGCAGGGCGGAGAAGTCAGGCAGCAGGAGCGCGGAGCAGGTGGGCCCCACATGCCACATCCCAGCTGGAAAGGAGGACACCAAAGGGCCCAGGACTCCGTCCCCGAAGGGTCCAGAAGCATCACGGTCGGAGGGCGACTGAGCAGGGAGTCCAGGCCAGGTCTGGCTCCCTTGACCTGCTGGATGTGCACCGCTGAACGGGGCCCGCCGTGCAGAAGAGCACCGCTGAACAGGGCCCGCCGTGCAGAAGAGCACCGCTGAACAGGGCCCGCCGTGCAGAAGAGCACCGCTGAACAGGGCCCGCCGTGCAGAAGAGCACCGCTGAACAGGGCCCGCCGTGCAGAAGAGGACCGCTCCGCTGGGCCCGCCGTGCAGAAGAGCACCGCTGAACAGGGCCGCCGTGCAGAAGAGCACCGCTGAACAGGGCCCGCCGTGCAGAAGAGCACCGCTGAACAGGGCCCGCCGTGCAGAAGAGCACCGCTGAACAGGGCCCGCCGTGCAGAAGAGCACCGCTGAACAGGGCCCGCCGTGCAGAAGAGGACCGCTCCGCTGGGCCCCGCCGTGAAGATAGGCACCGCTGAACAGGGCCCGCCGTGAAGATAGGCACCGCTGAACAGGGCCCGCCGTGCAGAAGAGCACCGCTGAACAGGGCCCGCCGTGCAGAAGAGGACCGCTCCGCTGGGCCCCGCCGTGAAGATAGGCACCGCTGAACAGGGCCCGCCGTGAAGATAGGCACCGCTGAACAGGGCCCGCCGTGCAGAAGAGCACCGCTGAACAGGGCCCGCCGTGCAGAAGAGGACCGCTCCGCTGGGCCCCGCCGTGAAGATAGGCACCGCTGAACAGGGCCCGCCATGCAGAAGAGGACCGCTCCGCTGGGCCCTTCATCTCAAGCACCGCTCCGCTGGGTCACGCCGACACAAGAACCGCTGAACTGGGCCCTTCATCTCAAGCACCGCTCCACTGGGCCCTTCCTCTCAAGCACCGCTCCGCTGGGCCCCGCCGTCTCAAGCACCGCTCCGCTGGGCTCTTCATCTCAAGCACCGCTCCGCTGGGCCCTTCATCTCAAGCACCGCTCCGCTGGGCCCTTCCTGTCAAGCACCGCTCCGCTGGGCCCTTCCTGTCAAGCACCCCTCCGCTGGGCCCCGCCGTCTCAAGCACCCCTCCGCTGGGCCCTTCATCTCAAACACCGCTCCGCTGGGCCCCGCCGTCTCAAGCACCACTCCGCTGGGCCCCGCCGTCTCAAGCACCGCTCCGCTGGGCCCTTCATCTCGAACACCGCTCCGCTGGGCCCTTCCTGTCAAGCACCGCTCCGCTGGGCCCTTCATCTCAAGCACCGCTCCGCTGGGCCCCGCCGTCTCAAGCACCGCTCCGCTGGGCCCCGCCGTCTCAAGCACCGCTCTGCTGGGCCCTTCATCTCAAGCACCGCTCCGCTGGGCCCTTCATCTCAAGCACCGCTCCGCTGGGCCCTTCCTGTCAAGCACCGCTCCGCTGGGCCCCGCCGTCTCAAGCACCGCTCCGCTGGGCCCTTCATCTCAAGCACCGCTCCGCTGGGCCCTTCATCTCAAGCACCGCTCCGCTGGGCCCCGCCGTCTCAAGCACCGCTCCGTTGGGCCCCGCCGTCTCAAGCACCGCTCTGCTGGGCCCTTCATCTCAAGCACCGCTCTGCTGGGCCCTTCATCTCAAGCACCGCTCCGCTGGGCCCTTCATCTCAAGCACCGCTCCGCTGGGCCCTTCCTGTCAAGCACCGCTCCGCTGGGCCCTTCCTGTCAAGCACCGCTCCGCTGGGCCCCGCCGTCTCAAGCACCGCTCCGCTGGGCCCTTCATCTCAAGCACCGCTCCGCTGGGCCCCGCCGTCTCAAGCACCGCTCCGCTGGGCCCCGCCGTCTCAAGCACTGCTCCGCTGGGCCCTTCATCTCAAGCACCGCTCCGCTGGGCCCTTCATCTCAAGCACCGCTCCGCTGGGCCCCGCCGTCTCAAGCACCGCTCCGCTGGGCCCTTCCTGTCAAGCACTGTTTATGGTTCACTGTGCCCACCATGCCTCCTCCTTGAGCAGTGGAGACTGTCATCCACCAGATGGACTGTGGCTTTGCACTCCCCAGGATGGTACAGTGGGCAACCCACCCACTGTAGAGACTTGAGAGACTGTGGCTTTGCACTCCCCAGGATGGTGAAGTGGGCAACCCACCCACTGTAGAGACTTGTGAGACTGTGGCTTTGCACTCTCCAGGATGGTACAGTGGGCAACCCACCCACTGTAGAGACTTGAGAGACTGTGGCTTTGCACTCCCCAGGATGGTACAGTGGGCAACCCACCCACTGTAGAGACTTGAGAGACTGTGGCTTTGCACTCCCCAGGATGGTACAGTGGGCAACCCACCCACTGTAGAGACTTGAGAGACTGGCTTTGCACTCCCCAGGATGGTAAAGTGGGCAACCCACCCACTGTAGAGACTTGAGAGACTGTGGCTTTGCACTCCCCAGGATACATCAATGGGCATGGTGGCCCCTTCGTGGATCTGGCGTCGTGGACTCATGTGGCTGTGGTGCCTCCCCCTTCCCTTCCCCCTGAGGTGCCTGTAGTTTTTTCATCAAATGCCCCTGCAGTGTTCTCTCCAAAGGACTCAGGTCTCCTGTGTGGGCTTTGCCCTTGTGTCGCTACACTGTAGCCCACGGACTGTTCCATTTAACTTTGATGTACAGGACTAATTGCCTCGGTTCTCCATGGCAGTGTATATAGTATCATTTTGTTATGGATATTTTGCATAGTTGACCGCTCCATATCAGAGTCTATTTTTTATATAAAATTTTCGTCCCAATTTAATTCTGTCTTTGCATTTTTAAGGGGGGTTTGGGTGGTGTCACTGTGCATTGTTGCTCTGCATTAGTGTGTACATAGTTTGGAGGGGTGGGGGTCGCATATGTCTGTGCCGTAAGCTTCACTCCTCCCCCCTCCCGTGTGTCGTAGGTGCAGTACTCACCGTTGTCGTCTGCGCCGGCGTTCGTACTCGTGGTAGATGAGAAGGTAGACGAGAGCAGGTAGGATGTTTAATTCGGGTTCCATGCGGTCCTCCTTCCTCGTGGAGTGTGTTTTGGTGCGCGTTTTCCCGTTCGTAGTCTGTTTCCGCCGTGTTTTTATCGGCGGGCTCCAGCCCCGGAAAAGGTGGCGGATTGGTGAGTTGTGATACTGTGGGCGGTACATTGTCTGCCGCCTGCCTGTTGGCGGTGACCGCCACGCTGTTTGTCTGCACCGCCGCGGCGGTCGGAGTGTTAATGTGGCGGGCTGTGTTGGCGGTTCCCGCCAGGGTCAGAATTCCATTTTTTCGACCGCCGGCCTGTTGGCGGGTTGGCCGCCGCTTTATCACCGACCGTCAGGGTTAGAATCACCCCCTATGTTGTAGAGGGTGGATTATGTGGCAAATGCAAGAAATGTATAATTATGCATAAATTGCTGCAGCCGCACAAACACATACGCCCAGTAGCCCTCCATATAGCACCCCTGAGCACCCTTTTAAAAAAACAATCAAACCTGTGCCAGCCAGAAGAAGGACTGTACATGATGTTGAGAACTGTGAGGAGAAGTCTAAGGGCTGAGTATGCCCCCATGCCCAGGACAATTTGGTGGACTGCAAGGGTGAGTTGGCTGACCTCCAAATAAGTCACAGGGGCACAAGCTACAAGAAGTACATTTTTCAGCAAGTACCGAGTTGGAGGCTTCAATTGGAGTGAGTCCTGACCTTCAAGTTCTGCTCCTGAGGTTCCATGACCCTTGGCTAGTGTCAGAGTCTACCTCTCCTGCCTAAACCTACAAACCTGAGACTTAGAAACTTTTTGCTAACTTTCTGCCTGGAGAATCAGGACCAACCTGCCAGCCAATCCATCAAGGGCACATCGCCGGTGGCCTAACTTCATCACAGCTCCTGATACGCTCTTCTTTGGAGGAGTAAATCTGTTTCAGCCAGTCTGATGCAGACCAGCATCCAGCCAGCATCAGATAACATTGAACGTTCTTCAGCTGCCTTGCCTTGCTGGGAAAATTTTATTTCTGAAAAAGAGTCTAAAGTCGAAGGTAGAAATCTTCACTGGGCTCGACACTAAGCAACATTTGATCAATGTCCATGACTTTCTGGGTACAAACTCTGGACTTTTCAGGATCAACAAGCCCATTTTTGGATTAAGTCTGCAGCCTTGCCCCTCTGAGAGCTCGAAGTTGTTGAAAATGTTAAAAGTATGAAGGTAACTTTTACACCTCTGTTCCTGACCAGCCCTCCATCACGTCGGCCCTGAACCTTCCCATTGAACCAGTGTAGCATCACCAGTTGCCTGTGATTGGTGATTTACGCTTTTTGGAGCCTTTTTTACTTAAACCTTTAAAAACTCATATCTCAGGTTCCCCTTCTTGGATTTTTGTTGTTTTGGAGTCATATTGCTCATTGAAGTATTCTCTATTGTAATTTCAGTGCGTTTTTATTGTGCTTTAGTTTCGACTTTGTATCTGTTTTAATACTTCAAAATGCTTTACAGATTTTCTTAAATCTGCTCTGTAGCTACAAGGAAATGAACTCCGGTCTAAATTGCAGAAACCTTCACTGGACTTAGAGAAATAGTACTATTGCTTGAGATGAGCTAGCATCCACTTCAGCTAATCATAATCCATTTTTGCACAGTTCTCCAGTTCAGAATTGCTTTCTGGTTCTGGAATGAAGAGTCTCATTGAAAGCTTTTAATAGAAAACCAGTGACCAAATGAAGCTGTGCATCTGGATTATCTCTAGCGATGATACTTGGGCAATGGTGAGTGTCTCATCATATCGCCACTTCAATATAAATGTTTTTCCAGTAACAAGATAGAGGACGAATAAGAAATTCGGACTGCTGAAGCTTGCCAGGGACCTTGTTGTGAAAAAGGAGCTCCGCAATGAGCAGTCTCTGCAAATGGGACTTTTTTTTATCTACTGTAGCCAAGCCACTGAACTGGTTCCCATGGGGAACAGGGCCAAGACTGATTTGCATATGGCTGGGTCTAAACTGGGAAGGCATGGTGAGCAAAAGAACGATAGATTAAACCTGTATCTGTGACTGGAGGTGAGTGTTTTAAAAGTTTCAACACTCCGGCCATCACCCTTTTGAGTTGCTAAAGGTGCCTAAGTGGGGAGGGTATGCCCAGATGTGGGTCCCGTGCTCACTGTGCCACTGGATTTAAGTTAGCCTGGCTGATAAAGGGTGATAACCTGAAACGGGTCCCAAGATGCTTGTTTCTGGGCCAGGGAGGTTCTGGCCTGGCAGTTCCGTCTTGACTGTTCCCATGGGGAACAGGATCAAGACTGATTTGCATATGGCTGGGTCCAAACTGGGGTGGCATGGTAACCAAAAAGAACAATGGATTAAACCCAGATCTGTGAGTCTTTGAAAAGTTTCATCCTTTTGAATTGCATTTTCTCAAAACAAGCTCTATGTACAAAGAACATTTATGTCAGGGACTTCACCTTCCAAAATCATTTCAGGCTTAACCTTAAGCAACTATCTTGTTACCCCATTAAAGGGAACATTATTGATTTGTCATAACTAATGAAAATGCATGCACCATTTCACAGCCATTTACACCGCACCAGGCCACTTATAAGCCACCTATATGTCAGGCCTTCCAACCCTGAAGGCAGGGTGCAAAGTACCTGTGTGTGAGGGCACCCCTGCACTAGCAGAGGTGCATCGTCCAGGACCATTTTCCCGGATGCCATTTTACACATGCACTGGACATAGTTCAATACCTATGTCCAGCTTCACAATGCTAACCCCAAATATGGTTATGTAAGGTGTCCAACAACTGAGAATTGTGCCTCAATGCTGATTTCAGTATTGGTTGCACAATCCCATTCACTCAGGGAGCTCCACAGTGGACCCCCAGTACTACCATACCAGCCTTCTGAGGTTTTCCAGTCAGCCCCAGCTGCAGCCATCTCACAGTCATGTTTCTGCTTTCCTGTTGCTTGAGCAGCTCAAGCTCAGGAAGGCAGCACAATGGATATCCTTTGGGCAAAGGGTGTTACACCCTCTCCCTTTGAAAATAGGTGTTACAGGCATGGGAGGGGTATCCTCCCAGAGCTTTGGAAAATGCTTTGACGAGCACAGATGGTGCCCTCCTTGCATAATCCAGTCTACACCGATTCAGGGACTCCCAGTCCATGCTCTGGTGCAAAAATGGACAAAGGAAAGGGGAGTGACCACTCCCCTGTCCTTCCCCACTCCAAGGGTGGTGCCCAGAGCTCCTCCAGAGTGTCCCTGGGTTTTGCCATCTTGAATTCTAAGGTGGTGGGGCACTCTGGGAGCATCTGATTGGCCAGTGCCAGCAGGTGACGTCAGAGCCCTCCACTGATAGGTGCTTACCTAGTTTGGGTGACCAATCCCCCTTTCAGGGCTGTTTAGGGTCTCTCCTCTGGGTGTTTCTTCAGATTCGGATAGCAAGTTTCCAGCAGGAATCCTCTGCATCCTTTACTTCAACTTTACTTCAACTTCTACCAACGGAACTGCAGCTGAACTCTCCAGAAACTCTAAAAACTGCAACAAAGAAGCAAAGATGAGTTCTGCAAAATTGTAATGTCAGCTCCTGCCAGCAACTGCAACAGTTTCCAGATTGTGCATCCTCTGAGGACTGCCTGTCTTCAACCTGCACCAGAAGAACCAAAGGAAGCTCCCATTGAGTGACAGAGTCACTTCCCTTCTTCAGCAGGCACCTCTCTGCAGCAATGACAGGTGGTGTGGGTCCCCTCTCCAGACAACCGGGGTTGATCCAGCAAAACTAAAGTGATCCCGACAGTCCCAAGGTCCAGCTGTCCAACTATTGCCTCCCCATGCAAGACAGTAGCCCCGTGGAGAGCGTGACTTGCAGTTGCCTAGGATTGTGTGCAACCTTCCAAGAAGTTCTTCATGCACAGCACAGCTTAGGCCCCCAGCACTCCATCCTGCGACACACAGCTTCCTGAGTCGTTCTCCTGCAGTGTGGGTTCCCTTTGTGTCAATCTGCATGGACCTCTATTTACACCTTCTTTTTCCCCATGCTGTGGGACTTCTGTGCACTCTGCCTGGTCTTCTGATGGCTCTCTGAATTGCGGAGATCCCCCTATCTCCCTCTTCTGGGTAGAGGCCACCAGGTCCCTCCTGGTCCCAGGTAGCACCATCTTCCGCTAACCGTGAGTTTTGCATGTGCCAAGGCTTGTTGGCAAAATGCAACAATGCAAACCAGACTGCAATCATCCATCCAGCGTGGGACATCTTCTGCACCATCCAGGAACCCTCATCTCTCTTCTTGGGTGCATAACTGACTTTGTATTCTCACCGGTGGTTCTTCTTTTGCACCTTCATCCGGGTTAGCAGGGGCTCCTGTTCTCCTTGTACTCTTCAGTGCTTCTTGGACTTGGTCCACTTCTTCCACAGGTCTTCAGGTCCAGCAATCCATCAATGGTGCCCTTCAGTCTCTTCTGGTTCTTGCATAATCTTCCATCACAACTTCTTGTGTGTTTCAGGAAACTTACTGTGATTTACTCCTATTTACCTGGGCTCTGGGGTGGGCTCTATTACTTACCTTTGGTGTTTTCTTACACTCCCAATGCCCCTATACACACTACACTTGCTGGGTGGGAAATCGACTTTCGCATTTCACTATTTTAGTATATGGTTTGTGTTCCCCCTAGACCTATTGCAATCTATTGTGATTTTCACTATTTGCACTGTTTTCTACCTGTTTTTGGATTCTAGTGTATATACTGTGCATATTACTTACCTCCTAAGGGAGTATAGTCTCTAAGGTATTTTGGGCATTTGTGTCACCAAAATAAAATACCTTTATTTTTGTAACACTGAGTATTTTCTTTCATGCATTCGAGTACTGTGTGACTACAGTGGTATTGCAAGAGCTTTGCATGTCTCCTAGTTCAGAATTGGCTGCTCTGCTACAGCTACCTCTAGATAGCCTGACTCCTAGACACTGATTACATTTCACTAATAAGGGATAACTAGACCTGGTATAAGGTGTAAGTACCTTTGGTACCCATTACAAACCAGGCCAGCCTCCTGCAATGTTGTGGGTAGTTTACTGCTGGGCCAGCGGGTGAAATGCTGTTTCTGCCTGCCAAACTTGTAATGAGGCCCTAGGTGTTGGTCGTTGGCGCTTTGATATTTTAGGTGCTAGCTTGCACTAAAACTTAAAAAATTCATATAATGGTTTTACTGATCCGATTTGTTTTGGTGTTAAATAATTTATTAAATGTAACTCTATTTTTCTATATTTGAGCTGGATTATTCTTGTGTTGTGTTTTCCCTTTATTAAGTGCTCCATAAATATTTTACACATTGCCTCTACGTTAAGCCTGACTGCTTGTGTTCCGAGCTAACAGAAGATTATCACAGGTTAATTTAGTGACTTTTTGTGGTTCACCCTGACAGGGATTGTAGCTGTTGCTTGAGAAGGGCTCAAACCCCTCTCAACCAACAATTCAATTCCTCACAATTCTGTGCTCTTATATCAGAACAATCTGGTTTCAAGATATTGGTGAGACATGGTGAAGGAAGGAAGGGTAGAGAAGAGGAAAGAACAAATTGAGGGAGGCACTGTGAATGAGGGCACATTAAAAACTTACCTAAAGTTTATTGGCAATGGGAGAAGGTTTTTCAGCTGAATTATTTTCATATAGGCTTTAAAAGTGTTCAGAGTTGGGGCTCTTTTACACGAAGGAGATAAATTGTTCTATAATTCTATACACCCCTAGTCATTTCCTTCTCCATTTGGTTATAGAGAGATTAGTGTTTTTGTTGTAGTGTAGGTTTCTCCACGATTTGGTTTGTGTAAATAACTCCAAAAGGTATTTGGGAGTTTTTATGGTGACTTGCTTTCCAGTTGATACAGAGGGTATTTTAATGTAATTGGTTTGATGGGCATTAAACTTAGTTCAGAGCAACAGGCAGATGTGTTCATTTTCTTTAGACCAAAATTACTCTTCTAGCTCTAGTTTAGACAATTTGTGGTTTATAGTCCTTCATAGGTTTTTTCGATATATATGTTGTTGCTGTACAGCACCAGATAATCTAATAGAGGGGCACAGACCTTGAGTAACCAGGTTTCTATCAGAAAAGCATTTTAGGATCATGTTGAGCAAATCAATCTGATATTTGAAAGGGGTGCTGGGCACAGGCATACCTTCTGTGGGACCACTGCCTGCTCACAAGAAATATTTTTACATCTGTCTCAAAGGAGAAGACGGTCCCTTGGGGATCCCTTCCCATTTACAAATGGGTTACCACCTCCTTCAAGGAGTCGTTAAAATTAGATTTTTTTGCTGCCACATTTCAGTCCCAAAACAATCACACATACCAGTGTGATTACGTTTTAGGAAGGGATGCCCTAAACATGCCCCTTCCTACTACAGAATCGTAAACCCTATTTGCAATTCAGAAATAGGTCACTGAATCTAAAACAGGGCCTCTGTACATAAGAAAATGCTTTCTAGCTGTCACAAATGGCCCAATTCAGTGAATCAGACCATTTGTGAGTGCATAAACGTTTTCTACATCTGGCCCCAGATCATCTATTAGAGGGGCATAGTCCTTGAGTAGCTAGATTTATATCAGAAAAAGCATTTCAAGATTATATTGAGCAAATCAATCTGATATTTGAAAGCAGTGCTTTTGCATGAGCATAACTTTACAAAGTATAGCTCATATCTGGTTGTCTGTTTAGCTTCAAAGAGCCTGATTACATGTCAGGCAGAGCAGTATTTCTGAGGGTGATTCAGGTATGCCTGATTACACAACTGGCCTGGTGTTCTGAGATGCAGGCACACCAGAACAAATTTAAACTGTTGATAATTCTAGCCTGTAAAACAGCATGAAGCTTTGGCTGCAGCAACAGGCAAGCTTTGTTTCCCGCCCCATCCCAAACTGTTTACTCCGGAAAGTGGAAGCATACAATGTTCCCCTCTGCCAGAACTAATGTTTCCCTTCCCTCCTAGCACAGGCCAGGTGGTTATTATGTTAATTAAACCCCTTTAGAAAAGGGAATAGCATGTGGAATACTGCATAGTTTCTCCCTTTGCTGAAATGGTTGTATCATACTTGCACATTACTGGAGTGATGTTTCCACACAAGACGAGAAAGTACAGTTTGCATCCTACCAGTACTGTACAACTCATAATCAGAGCTACAGTGGTGAAAGAAAAAAAGTTTTTCAAAAAATGACAGGGCAATGCAAAACCACCCTAAGAGCCATAATGGTATGCTCTTGAAATACCACATCTGAAGGGAAGAGAGACAGTAAAGATTAAGGGGTATAAATCTTTCTAGACTGCTCATCTACAATAGTGCCAGCATCTGGAGAAGCTTATCTGGCATTGCTCACCATTATGCAATCCTGATTCAACTATCGACTATTTATATGGTACATGTCTCTGAGTGCAGTGGACCACATATAAACCAAGATGTCAGTCGCAGCCAATATGGCGTGCATGACAAGAGAACACACATACACAAACCACAGCAACACACAATCAACAGTAAGAAACAGAGGGGCATGGCCGAGGCACTCATGGAGTCAGTGGCTCGATATCATGGCTCCGGCACCCAAGGCCTGAGCGTACTGTGATCCTGGGAGCACCCGACTTGAAACCAGTCAGGTTGCAAGTCCAAATGGCTGGGCAACTTTTGGCGTGGGGACGCTGCAAGGTCATCAAGTTCTTTGGTGGCTGAAGAGAAAGCCAGCAAGAAGCAACAGCACCCAATTTGGTGGCACAGTTGTAAAGTATATCGAGGCCACAAAGGCAAGGGGCTGGCCCTGGGAAGAATAGTCTTCATCCTACTGTGAGGCTGTGGTGAGACCTGCTCCCAGTGAGGGTAAAGTTGAGAGGGCAAGGACAGCCTCTAACTTGATACGGCAGAGGAAAGGTGGGACGCAGTGCCACCCAAGCACTGGTGGAGGTGCAGTGATGACACTGGAGGTCTGGAGATGCCAGGAGTCTGGAGGTGAACTGGGGGAGTTGTAGAGACAGAGTAGAGGGTTATTACTTGGTTGTAGTGTGTGGGGACCAGACGATGCCGTGAGACTGACTACAGTGCATATGTGTTCTATTTAATTTATTTATCAGAGCGACAGACATACAGTGAATTGGGGTGGTATTTAGTTTAAAGGCCACAGCACAAGGTAGGGATGGGGTTAGTCATGACAATGTTCAATTGTTTGCAATGATGTAGGGGTTCCTGACTTGTATGAGGGGCCTTCTTGACCATGGCAGGTTGCAGGAACACAGAGAGGGGGTATTGTTGCATAAGTAAGGCAGGTAATACCCATAAACTGTTGAGTTGGAACGAGAATGGCCTTGGGAACAAGGTCAAAAGAGGACTGGTGGCCAAGGCCCTGGGTAGGAATGCCGCAAACATTGAGTTTCTACAAGTAAAGCATATGAAGGCAACCATGGGACAGTGTTGGCACGGAGGAAATACACAGTACTTAGCCAAGGAGGCTGTTCTTCCAGTGTGAGGGGCATGGGAGGGGGTGGCATTTTTGCACTAAAAATGGTTGGCCTTTCATGTACACAAGACTTGAGTGGATACCTTGGGATGTTGTTCAGCAGTATTGGGTGACTGGCAGGAAGAGCGGTTTGCCCTTGTTAAAGTCTGTGTACCACTGATGCTCCAAGGGGACCATTGCCATATTTTGGCAGACTGCTCACAGAGCTGCCAAATGCTACTATTATAGTGGGAAGCGATTTTAATATGGTGCTGAATGTTCACCTAGACAGGGCCCAAAGTAGACGGACTCATTAGGTGAGTGTTGGGAAACTACAACTTCCTCCAGGCTGTGGGTGTGGGTGTGGGTAATGTCTGGAGGATGCTCCATGAGGCCTGTAGGTGCTATTCCTTCTACTCTGGTGCACACATCACACACTCCCACATGGACTTTTTCTCCATCCAGGTAGGGACCCTCTACAGATATGTGGAGGCTGACTACAAGGCAAGAGGAATTTCAGCTCAGCCCTGGCTTAGTGTGACGCTAGACTCGCCTCATAGTCGGGGGCAGGGCGAGTTGAGGATAGCGACATGGAGACTCACTAATGAGAAAGAGGTGGACAATCTGCAGATGGCCACAACCCACTATGTTAAAGAAAACTTTAAGGGAAGGTTAAGGCCAAAATTAGGGGGCGTGATTATCTCTGTGGAAGTGGGGGACAAGCATAGTAGGGGTAGCATTGCCGAGAAGTGGAACAGGTCCTGTTGAGTTTGGTGGAAGAAAATGCATGGCACCCCTCGGCTGCCACAAGGGCCCGTCTTCTTGGTAATATGAGGAATACCGCTAGTAACATATGAGATTAAACTGAATTGTATTGCACATGCGAAGAGTCTATATGAAGCAGGGGACAAGGCGGTAAAGATGTTAGCATGCCTCTGCAAGAGAGACAAAGGTAGACACTATATAAAATAGATTCTGGGCCTTTATGGTGGTTTAATGTTGGGCGCCCAGGCTACTGCAGAGGCGATGGTGGTATATTTGAGGGACTTCTATGGGAGTCAGGCACGCATGATCATTGATGACCTGCACAGATTTGTTCAGGGCTACCCCTGTTGACAGCTGGGGCATCAAAGGTCTCTTGAACTTGAAGGGGATTTAACTCTTAAGGAGGTGCAGCAGGAGCTGACCTAGTGGCAATCGGGGAAATCGCCATGCTCCAGTGGGCTGCTAGAAGAAATTCTTTAAGGCATTAGTGGGTATGGTGACTGCACCTCCACAGATGTATTTGGAGGTGTCTCAACAGGACGAGATCCCTTGGGATATTAATCTGGCGACTGTAGTATTTATCTCGAAGCCTGGGAAACCGCTGGATTGGTGGGATCCGTACTGATAATGTTGCTTAACTCAGATGTTAAGGTGCTTTCCAAAACACTGATGAATCGGGTGCAGGAGTGATCCTGGACTTGGTCAGGATCACCAGAATGGCTTTATGTCCCATAGACCGACAAGGCTTAATCTCTGCCTCATACATAACAATATTGTTGCGACTGGGGAGTGGAGCTCCTACTGGCCGTAGTGTCGTAGGCTTTTGACTCAGTGGAGTGGCCAATCCTTTTTGTAGTTATAAAGAAAATTAGCTTTAGGCCCACATCTTTGCACTGGGTTGGACTCCTTTATGAGATGACCAAGGCTGGAGTTAAAATGAATTGACTTTTTTCCCAGGAGTTTATTATAGACCTGGGTACCAGACAGGGTGGCCCCCTGTCACAGATGTTGCTTGCCCTGGTGACAGAGGCACAAGTCGACTGGTTTAGAGTGGAAGTGCAAGTTTGGGGTTGGCGATGGGGGGACACGTGAGAGGAGAGGATCTCTCTATTTGCTGATAATGTCCTTTTATACTTGGCAGAGCCGGAGCCATCCTTGGCCCAGTTAGGGGACATCTTTAGGATATACAGTAAGTATTCAGAGCTGGGTATTAATTGGGAAAAGTCCCTCATCCTTCCCCTGGGGACATATGAGGTCAGGGGTGCTTTCCCCATGCCGCTAAGGTGGTGTGGTATCTTTTCTAGTACTTTGGTCTGTGAATATCAATGGATGGGTGACTTGTTATGAGAATATGGCTCCACTACTGTGTAGATTGAAGGTGGATGTCACCCGCTGGGGGAGCTCCTGCTCTCATTGATGGGTAGAGCGGTGGTCTTAATGCAGAAGGCGTTTTTTTGTAAAATCAATGGTTGTGTGAGGACCTTGGTGTGGAAGACCGGATCACCAAGTGTGTCAGTCCACATCCTCTTGCGATCCACTTATGATGGCAGAATAGCCCTGCCAGACATCTTTAAATGTTATGAGGCTGCTCAGGTCAGTATGTGAATGAGTGGGTGTATGTGATATTGGAGGATCAGGCCTAACCACGTGATTGTGGACCGTTAGATGCCAAGGGTTATTTCCTTGTCCTTTCTGGTGGCAAAATTAGCCCAGGTTCACTGGTAGCGACAAAAAACATGTTTGCAGTTTGGAATACCCTTCAAAAAGAAATGGGATGGTGAAAGAGATTGATGCCCAAAACCCCACTGTGGCTGGGCACAAGTTTGGGGGGAGTTTCAGCCTTACAGGGATTTAGAAAATGGGATCTCATTGGAGTCTCCTTGCTACAGGATGTGTGGGAGGCAAATAGTATGGTACTGTTTGCTCATCTTAGAAAGGAATGCGACATGGCACCCACGCAACATCAATGGCTGCATGCCCTGCAGGAGAGAATAGCTCCAGAGGATGACACAATGGAAGAGTCTCCCCTTGAGAGACAACCCCTGGACAGCCATAGGAAATTCAAAGCAATCTCCCTTACCTATAAAACATTCCTGAACAACACACAGGAGGAGTTAATGTGCTTAGGGGAAAACAGGAAGACAGGTGTGGGGGAGTTGGAGGATGATGAGTGACAGGAAGCATTGCAGTTTCCTAGGAAAGTGGCCATAAAGGCAAGATTTAGTTAACGTTCTTCATAGAATATATTACACTAGGACACTCTTGCATAGGATTGGCAGAGAAGCTACTGATGCATGCCCATAGGCTTGCGGTCAGAGGGGGTCCTGTGGGAGAGAGCCCCAGGATCTGCACATCTTGGGAGAGGGTGAAAACTCAGTTGGAGATTGCTACTGGGGTGCCCATTGCAAGCTAGATCCTGTTGATGTGATTGGGGGGGGTGGGGAACCTCTGATCTTACCTCCCATCAGAGGATATTGGGGAACCTGGATTTCAATCAGCAAAAAGGGAGATTGCATGAAGATGGGGGAGCACAATTAGCCCCCAATACAAGAGAGGGCGATGGATGTTGTACATCGGATAAATTTGTATTTAAAGGTCGGGCTTCTCAAGAACATTCAAGAGAGTGTGGGGGGATGATATATGGGAGAATACAGAAAGGGGGCCATGAGGTTTAGTGGTGGACCTCAGGTGGGCTACAAGCACAAATGTCATTCCCTGTGAAAGACATCTGCAGTGTCCATAGGAATATATTGAGCAAAAACATTTCATAATCAGTGATGAAATGTTGACACCAATAAATCTATACAATTCTTGAGTATAAGAGAAATGTCAGATTCCCAAAGATAGCTAGTTGTTTGTGGGAGTTAGACATTTTTGAGCTGAACTGCATACCCCCCACCCATGAGTTCTGAGATGCCTCCAGCTCTTCAAGAGATTAATCTACTTGTGCAAAGGTCACCAAGGCACTAGAAAGATTAGCCCATATCAGTGAATTGTTCTCTACTTTCTCATCTGTGCGCACTTTCCTCATTCATCTTTCCTCATCTTTCCTCAGCCAGTGCCCACTCCTCCACATCCCTGAGTCACACCTGCAGCTATGGACCAAGGTCTGCCAGCTACCTGATCGTTATATGCCTTTTTGCTAACAGAAACTCCAATGATATTAAATGCTTACAAATACTTTTATTCTTGGTGGAGAGGACAGGTCCCAGGAAACAATGCTCCAGTCAGATATCGAATACCTCCCTCAATGTATCCGTGACCTCCCAAACTATTTGTAGGATACCCGCAGCTTCAGTTTTGCACCGTGGACATGTGTCAGGTCTAGGTGGGTAAGTGTACTGTAGTCTAGCGGGAGTAAGAAAGGTATGATGTAGCACATGAACTAGTACTAGCTTGAATCTGGCATTACTGGAGACCTTAATCCCTTCGGCATATGTGTATCTCCATTTCTTGTCCTACAAAATTCCTGCATGTCCTCCTCCTATCTCAATCTCGCTTTTAGGCGCAAAGCAGTTCTTTCATGTTTCAATGCAAATAAAGATGGGAAACCACCCCCCTTGCAGCTCCCTCTTCTAACATAACTGCAATTTCTTGCATCACAGCTCAGACCAATGGAAAATTTGTCAATATGTGACTCAGGCGGTCATTCTGACCTTGGCGGACGGCGGAGGCCGTCCGCCAAGGTACCGCCATCAGAACACCGCACCGCGGTCGAAAGACCGCGGCGGTGATTCTGACATTTGCCCTGGGCTGGCGGGCGGCCGCCAAAAGGCCGCCCGCCAGCCCAGGGCAAATCAACCTTCCCACTAGGATGCCGGCTCAGAATTGAGCCGGAGGAGTGGGAAGGTGCGACGGGTGCAGTTGCACCCGTCGCGTATTTCAGTGTCTGCTGGGCAGACACTGAAATACTTTTTGGGGCCCTCTTACGGGGGCCCCTGCCGTGCCCATGCCATTGGCCCGTGCCCATGCCAGGGGCCCCGTGGCACCCCCTACCGCCATCCTGTTCATGGCGGGAGAGCCGCCATGAACAGGATGGCGGTAGGGGGTGTCTGGATCCCCATGGCGGCGGAGCGCGCTCCGCCGCCATGGAGGATTCAGACGGGCAGCGGAAAGTCGGCAGTAGCCCGCCGGCTTTCCGCTTCTGGCCGCGGCTGTACCGCCGCGGTCAGAATGCCCGGCGGAGCACCGCCAGCCTGTTGGCGGTGCTACCGCCGACCTCCGCCCTGGCGGTAATTACCGCCAGGGTGAGAATGAGGCCCTGAGTGTCTTGGTTATCTTGGTAAAATGCAGAAAATGAGCTGTATCTCCTTAAATGCAATACAGCTGTACTCCTGGTATAGATCTCCTAGGGTAGCGCAACCCCCACCTGTCCACCCGACATATCATGACTAATGCTTACCCACCAAACCAGTAATTTCCTTGACAAAGGTGGTTTGCTTGGTACCTGATCTAGTATGTAGGGGCAGCGGTGTGCCTGATGTGTGCCAGACATCAAACACACTGGCAAATTGTTCACCCCCTCCACTCCCACCAGGAGTCTACTTTACATTAATTGTCTTTCAATGAGCAATATTTTACTGCAAGTTGGAGCTGCTTTGCCATCTCTGGGAGTCTCAGCCCCCCTCATCCTTGTTTAATTTGAGGACCTTTAGCCCTACCCTGCTCCTCTAGACTGCCCATACCAATTATATCACCAAGCTATCTTGTTTTTTTAAATTTGATACTTGGTATTATACACAAAGAGTTCTGCAAGGTGTAAAGAAAACACGGAAGGAAAACCATTTTGGTAACTGCAATCCTTTCTACCAAAGACAAGGGCACAGTGTTCCATTAAGTGGACAGAGGCTTGGAGCCCGTCCATCACCATGTTCATGCTATAGGCGAATTGATTCTGAAACATGTGTGCCACCTACATGTCTAAATAGCGGAACCCATCAGTTTCCCATTGTAGCCCCACCTGAGGGAGCCTTTCTGTTAGAGTACCCTCCAGCTGCATCAATAAGAACAGCAGTGATTTACCCTGACTGATAGAGTCCTGATGCTTCCCCCAATGTTTAAAGTTCGGCCAGTGATATTGGAATCAAAGTTTAAGGCTGTTGCATATAGAAGAGAGTGCCATCTGTATATAGGGACACAACCTGAGTAGTATTCCTCACTAGGATACCCCAGTCCCTTAGGACCCCATGCAAGTGTACTGGTAATAGCCCAATAGACAGAGCAAATGAAAGAGGGAATGGGGGGGCATCTCTGTCTAATACCCCTGTCTCTACCCCAGCTGTACGACATGTAACCCCTGGAGCAATCCCACGCTCTAGGATTTGAATACAATAATAAAATTACATTTAGGGAAATTAAAACCAAATCACATTTTCCAGATGACAGCCATCCTGTACACCCAGTCTAGTGTGTCAAAAGCCTTTTTGATATCCATGGCCACCAATGCTCCTTTTTTATTGGATTTCTGAACTGTATGCCAGACGGGGCCACTCACCTGAAAAGCAGGATGTCTGCAGGGGCAATGGTATGCCCCCCAACCTCCTGGAACACCTCTCGGCACTTCCTGGTGGACACTGAAACTCCCACAGGTGTCCCAAAAGGAAAGGGGGGGTGGAAGAGAAAGAGACAAAACACTGCCACGTCTCGCTGGTCCAGTCAGGCACCCTGTATCTTCGGGGGCAGGTCGTTGTTGACAAAGTGATAGTAGAGTTAGTGCACTCAACTTCCTTGAAACTGAATCTCTCTTTCTGATATGAGCACAGGAGCAGTAGAAGAACACCAGGATGCTCCAGCACTTTTCTTGGATAATAATAACTGGTGGCACAATTACTAACACTGCATTACCAAAAACCCAAACTGAGTACCATAACAATAAGTACCTCAACACTAGGGCTGGTTTCACAGAGATTCACTGTTGCACACTACAATTAGAACTATGGTTGCACTTATCATGCACAAGAAAGACAAACAAGGGCATTAATTATATCACTTATAACTTTCCTGCATGCATAGGGTTAAACTAAAAGGAACAAAAACAATCCAAGAAATACAAATATCCACTCTCGGTTTAAACAGTTAGGGTGGCACAGTTTGACTTGTTTTCACTGTGTGTGTGAAAAACCCTTCACAAGCAAATTCCTTAAACCTGAAACACAGGCATGAATGACACAATTTAAATCCAAGAGCTATGCTATTAGAGAAAGAAAAGTCATGTAAATGCTCTTTTAAAATTGCACTGTCACTTTTTGAAGTACTTGAGCTCAAGCAGATTTCCTGAAGCACATTAGGCAAGTAACTACAATAATAATGTAGAATGTTCAGAAATGCATTTGTCTCTTCAAGATGAGCACTCTGCCAAAATTTGAGGTCTGATATACATCAGCTGTTCTAGGAAAGCACGGCGCTCAAAGAACAAACTCCCTGGAGAATACTAGTCACTTAGCTGCAGTCTTTTCCGGAGACCTGGAGGAATGCCTGGTGTCAGCTGGTACAGGAACGAAGAAAAGAATTGCCTCAAAATTCCTGAATACGAGGATGACAGCAGGGGCTGGACTGCCAAATCAGATGCTGAGATCAGGAAGCAAAACAAAGCCAAGCAGGGAGGCATTCTTCACTCTGCTATTTATAGCCAATCAGGAAAGCAGTTGAGTTTCCCCATGTGGATGAGTCACCACACCCAATTAGAAGCACATGTCTACACCACACCCAATTAGAAGGAGGCACATTGGGGATTCCTGACAGTGCCTACGATGGGATAGTGGTCTAATATTTACAGAGTGTCCCTGGTAAGTATAAATCAACACTGATCTTCATGAACCAGTGTTCCAAACACCAGCTTGAGCCTATTTACAATAATTTTGAATAGCACCTTCACATCTACACTCATCATGGACAATGGATGATAAGCTCCTGGCAGCAACGAATTCCTATCCGGTTTGTGCAAAATAATTATGACAGCCTCCAGCATCAACTGCAATAGTTAACTGATGTCTGTAGCCTCCAGGAGTACCTCGAGTAAGCAAATTAAGAGCAGTGAGGCATAGGAATGATAAAATTCTGGTGGTAAACTATCCACCTCTGGTGCCTCATTATGCAGTAACTAACTTATTGACAAGCATTTGCAATGCAATAAGTCTCACATTTTCTTGAGTTAGAGCTATTGGCATTGTAAATTCAGAACTGGACTTTTTTCCCACATAAATTGGTCAACCCTTTCTCATATTTTCATCTTTTCCTACCATGTTTTGGTGGTCACTGGGGGCTACTGACATCAGAAATCACAAGTCCTTGAGGGGAGACAAGAAGATGAATGCACTACCTCGCGCTGTTTAAAGGTCTGAACTGAAATTGGAAAAAAAGGCTGGAAAAGTATTTTATTTTTATTTTAACAGAATGAAAAGTCTTGCAAGCATTTGTGCCTCACATTGCAATGAGCAGAGCAGCCTGAGAAAATATATGCCCTGAATAAAGGTGATAAGCAAGGCCTTGTGTGTAATGTTGTACTGCCAAGGAGGGGCCCTGGAGAGAGTGGCAAGGCTAAGCGGGTTTCACATCATTGCTTCTAGGTTTAGCTCCATTCTACCAGAAAGACTGTATTGTGGCTTTCGGGAGCAATGAGCTAAACAACTGGGAGTTTATTTTAGGAGCCAGAGATAAACAAGGACAGCACTGGAATAAAGCCAAAACAAATGGCAGTGACATGGGAGGAACGGAATGCTGCAATGAAACGCAGGCATCTACCGGCCTAAAACACCCACAGTGAAAGGGAAGTACCGAAGAAATAATAAAAATAGTCCATCACACCAACAGATAAAGAACACAAAATGGAATAATACCGTAGTTGATCACTGCTCTGAAACAGAAAAAGGAGGGAGAAAAAGGCACAACCGACCACTAGTGAGCAAGAATTTCTAAAGGACACTGCAACCAATAAATTGAATTGCTTTAAAACATAAGAAGTATGCTAAAAGTATACACAAGGTAGAATGCTTACGCTTGACCTAAAAAAGGAGCAATATATAATTTCCACATTTCATAGCTAAACAGACAGATAAATGTAGATCAAAGCTTAATTTGGAATCAGTGTTTAGGTGAAATATTGGAGTGTAGCTGGGTATAAATAGCCTCCAGCTGTAAGGCATATTATTTTTGATGCTCCTATTTTTACAGAAATATTTTTTTTAAATCAAACATGAGGGACATGGGAGTAAAACATTTCAAGCAATTTATTTTCTTAGAAAATAAATTTCTTGCTATGCAGTTTTCTTTTCCAAAGTCTGTGACATTCAGTTTTTCAACACAATGTAGCTATACATTCTTCATTCAGTGTCCATGTTCTATTAATATTTGGAGGTGGAGGATTTTCAGTTCTGATATCAGAGTTAATACTTGCATCAAGATTTTTAACAGTTTTTTAAATTATCTCCAAATAAAATGATTTCAGTTTCAGGGTTAGTCAAATTAATGCAATAGTCTGTGTTGAGAAACCTCTACTGTGGTGAAGTGGACCAACCATTTCCTGCATCCCTTTTTCATAGGTAAACCAATTCAATGCGTTTTTTATTTTTGTTTTACTGTTAATTAATCTGCAGAATTTACAGCTGCTGGTCAGCTGGTAACTAACTGAATATTTCCTATTTTGTCACTTTGGAAGAAATTCGCTGATATCTCTTAATACTCAGCTGTCTCTTATTCAATCAGTTGCCACATGCTTTCTCTGCACCACATATTGTCCTTTTTAGGTTTTGCCTGCACAGCTCTTGTGCTGTGCTTCTGTAATCTATTGTATTTAATATAGATATTAAAAGGGGCTTACATCCTGCCTTACTTTTTATTCAATTGTGTCCTTGCCATTTAGTTTTCCTCTGTTTCTATTGGTTGTAGCATGCCATTTCCTGTTGCTCTTCTGGGTTCTTCTAATCAGTGTCCCATGGCCAAAGTACTCCTTTTCATCATCCGTTTCAAACTTGTTATTTTAATTACAAGCAAGCACTCCATTTGGGCTCCCGCCCTCATCCCACTCTTTGCTCTGTGACATTTCCTTCTTTCCCAGGATGGTTCCTCTAATTGTGAAAATATATATATTTTTTAATTGCTTTGAAGCACTCAATCTGAATGCATCTGCCGGCATCTTCTCTACTCCCTGGCCTGTTAACCCATTAACCCTCCTGCTTTTAACCCATCACTTCCTCCTCCCTGCTCTCTCAATGAAGCGCTCATAAAAGCACATATGCCGGTTTAAGATGGTTGTGAAAGGGAACAAGAGAAGCAAACACCAGTCCTCATTCAATCCCTTAACTATGCCATTTTCAGGCAGAGAAGTGCTTTGTAATTAGAATTCTACTGTCGGGGAAGATGAGATTTCTCACTTGAAAAAGGGCTCACCACTTAATTGAGGCAGAATGGGACACAAGAAAGTCACTGCTGTGTTATCTTTACAAGCTTGAGAAGACTACCACCTCCACCCCCCCATCAGTTCTCCTTCCACTGGGTGCCTACTCCCACGAACCTGCAGGCTGCAGTCATATGGGGAGGCGAAGCATCTGTATTTCTGCACTTCACCCCGTGGCACTTTGGTCACAGCTTCGGCAGATTACTGGGAGAGAATGGGTTCAGGACACCTTCTTACAGGCCCATGCTTTAGAAAGGCAGGTAAGGCTGGGGCTGGATTAGTCACATGTCTTCCAACGCCATTGCTTCAGAAGCATTTGCAGGGCTTGAGAAATAGTTGGCCATTGTGTGAAGTCACAATAGAGAGGGCTGCAGTGAAGGATTAGGGAGAGACATAATTATCTTATTTTCTTACGAGCCAGAGGGATTGGACAAACTGCACTCATGCATGCCAAATTTCCTGGCTTCAAAGAGATTCACTGTTGCACACTACAATTAGAACTCTGCTGGGTATCCTGCTTCAATGTCTCTTCCAGCAAACTTAAGTTTGCCGTATTGTACAAAGCTTTCACTTCCAGACTTTCAATTAGTACATAGAGAGTTGTTGGATTTTGTTTGCTTCAGTTAACCAAATAGGCCAACACCTAACAATCATTGTGAAAAAAAGGGAAAGCCAAAAGAGGGCAAGGATGAATGCTATGCACAGTGCAGAGAGCACTGTCTTGTTACTTTCAGGCAATCATTCGATAGAGGCCAAGATTAGATTTGCCTCAAGACTGGGTATTTCATTACCCAGTAATGTGATTGCTTCTGTAGGACACTCAGGTGGAATGGGGGTTGACACACTGCTCCTTTCTCCGCCTCAAATTAGTATTTTCTCTGTAGAGGGGTTACAGATCAAAGTCCTAGTGATGAGATTTAAAGTAATTTGAACTTTGTCATAAACATGCATTGATGGCAGAATTGTGATTGTGAGGTGTGCAGGAACACTGCACCTCGGGGTTCCTTTATCATTCACATTTTGTAAAGCAAAATCTTGTGAAACTCCTGAAGGACAGAAATCCTGAAATGGAGTAACATCCATGAATACCTATTCTCACTGTTATTCTCCAAACCTCAGGGGGAAGTTTGTAGTGCTCCAGCATTACCACAACCTGAAATTATGGTACACTATGCTATTTATCCTGGCTGCGGTATTACTGCCATACTTGTAATTAGGGTCTAAGTGGACAAGGAGCCTGTGTCATCCTAGCACCAATGTTGCTTCCATATGTCCTTCAAGAATATAGCAGTCCATCCTCTTGCCATCCATCCATCTAGTAGTTCTTTTCTCTGTGTTGTTTATGACTGTGTTTTATCTTTGTGTGCATGGGTCCCTGTCTGTGTATGGTGCATGTATTTCTGTCCAGCTATATGTAAGGGTGTCCATATTTCTGTCGGCCGATGTGTATTATTGCTTGTATGAAAGTCGATGTCAAATGGAGGAGTTTTCTACGAGAAGCAGTCAAGTATTGAATGCCCGTAGACACTTGACTCCTTTGTCCACCCCCATATGACTTCATACATAGGACTGCACATTGACCCTGCATCTGACCAGCACTAATTATTCATACATTTACTCAAGATTTCATTCATTTTTAATTCTGTTTTCTGTCTGACCATCTAATTGCATCTGCAGTTTTGTTATCTGTGTGTGTGTGTGTGCGCATACCCACACAGTTCTGTGTATATGGTGATTCTAGATGTAAGTTGTCTATATGCCTGTCTGTTCTTTGGGCTATGTACATGAATAGATGTCTGTTGGTCCGACTACAAAGCTACCTTCAAATTCACTTGTCTAGGTGCATGAGTAATTGTCATTCGGTTTGAATGCATGTGTGCCTGTATTTCTTCTGAGCTATGTGCACTAATATCTGTTAAATGTTACTCTGAATGCATGGGTACCTTCATGTGTGTTTGGAGGTGTACAGGAGCGATTATGTCTTTTAGTACATGCATAAGTTCCTATGCATATTGGTCAGTGGACAGGGGCCCCTGTTCGTTTATAAACTTTGGTATCTGTGTGTCTATCTGCTCTTGTGTAGCTGTCTATATTTGTGCCTTAGTAGTTTTGTGTCCAGTTTCTTTGTCCGTAAGGGCCTGTTTGTTTGTTCTGAGAGTACGGATGCCTTTACATCTATTGGTATTTGTGCATAAATGCCTGAATGTCTGGTAGTCCGCATGCATGAGTGCTTGAAGTGCTGCATTGTTATGTAATCTATAAGTGTGTGTTTGCATGGGTGTCTTTGTGTAGGCACGTTACAAAAACCACACCAGTTAGGTTTGTCAATGCTTGAGTATTTTGCCAAATCTTTCTTTCTCACTTTGCACCCATGTTTTCATTTTGCTCATGGCCGCTGCTCTCAAAAGATGACTATTATTTTGTTCTAAACATTGCAAAGCATCATTGTTTCTTTCTTATGTGTAATTTTTTTAATTACACTTAAACACATAGGCCCTCATTACAACCCTGGCGGTCGGTGTTAAAGCGGCGGTAATACCGCCAACAGGCCGGCGGTAAAAAAAAGGGAATCACGACCATGGCGGAAACCGCCAACAGATACAGCCACTTTAACACTCCGATCGCCACGGCGGTAGAAACAAACACCGCATCGGTAACCGCCAACAGACATGCGGAAGACAATGTACCGCCCACTGTATTACAAGGCACCAATCCGCCAGGTTTTCCGGGGCGGTTCCAACGCCATCAAAAGCACAGCGGAAACAGTACTTAGAAGGGAAACCACTCACCTCTTGACACCCAACGAGGAACCAGGACACCATGGAGCCTGAGTTACAGATGCTACCAATGTTGGGTTACCTCTTCTTCTACCAGGAACATCAAAGACGGCGGCGATGACCACGGTGAGTACTGCACCTAGCACATAGGGGAGGGGGGAGGAAAAAGAGAGTGACACACACACGCAACACGCAACCCCCCACCCCCACCGTCACCCACAACACCATACACACAAATACATGCATCAGAATTACAAATACACCTCGTAACCCTCTGGAAGAACACAAAGACAAAATGAAATGATTGTAACAAGTGTAATCATTGAAAATCCAGATAGGGAAACAGGTCTGTAACAGATCATTATATACAAATATGTACAGGAACTACATAAGTTCGGATAGTGTTCCATTCATTGTCCGTAGACCAGTGGTCCCAAAATGCATGGGAAAAGCCCACACATGATACCTGTCTCAAAACGGAGAGAACACTGCAGGGGCATCAGGTCGGAAAAAACAGGCACCTCACGGGGAAGGGGAGGGGGGGCACCTCAACCGCATGATGGGACGACCCCACTGCTCTATGAGGGGGCTCCATGCCCACTGTTTGCTCTTGGGGAGTGCAAAGCCACAGTCTCACAAGTCTCTCAGGTGGGTGGGTTGCCCACTGTTTGCTCCTGGTGAGTGCCAAGCCACAGTCTCACAAGTCTCTCAAGTGGGCGGTTTGCCCACTGATTGGTCCTGGGGAGTGCAAGGCCACAGTCTCTCCAATGGATGTATCTCTCCACTGGTTCTGGAGGGGGCTTTGTGCCCAGAGTGCTTCATCCTGCGAAGGACTGGGGTAGTGGATGCTGCCCTCCACTGGTTCTGGAGGGGCCTTTATACCCGGAGTGCTTCATCCTGCCAAGGAATGGGGTAGTGGATGTATCTCTCCACTGGTTCTGGAGGGGGCTTTGTGCCCAGAGGGCTTCATCCTGCCAAGGACTGTGTTAGTGGATGCTTTTCTCCACTGGTTCTGGAGGGGGCTTTGTGCCCAGAGTGCTTCATCCTGCCAAGGACTGGGTGAGTGGATGTATCTCTCCACTGGTTCTGGTGGGGGCTTGGTGCCCAGAGTGCTGCACATGGTGTGTGGCAGTTCCCATTCCCGCACCTGGGTGTCAGAGCCACAAGATGTCCTGGGAGCAGGTAGCATGATACTCCATGGAGGCAGAGACACACTCCACCCTGCGGTGACATAGCCTGCCAACTGCTGGTACTGCCAGTGCTGGTTGTGGTGCCTCATGTACCTTGTGCAGGGTCCAGGACGTCTCCTGCAGCCTCGGACGACTGCCCACTGGGGATGATGTTCATGTCAGCTGTGGTGGCACTGACTGAGCATATCGCGGGCAGGTGGCAGTGGTTGCGGCGGTGTCAGGGGTGGAGATGCTGGCGGTGGGGCATGTGTCAGCACCTGCGGAGGGAGACACTAGGACGTCTCCTGCAGCCTCGAACGGCTGCCCACTGGGGATGATGCTGGGGACTGTAGCAGAGGCAGCAGACATGCAGGTGGCGGTGGAGGTGGCGGTGCAGGTGGGCATGCAGGTGGCGGTGCAGGTGGCGGTACAGGTGGCGGTGCAGGTGGCGGTACAGGTGGCGGTGGTTGCGGCGGTGGTCACCGCCGTACAGGTTGCTGTTCTATCTTTCAGAAGGGGTGTCACCAGTCCCTCACCCGGAGGCTCCGTGCCCTGAGCTGACTTCCCTTTAGCCTTGTGTCCCTTCCCCACCTTGGAAGTCGCTGCTGGGACCTTGGCACTGTCCTCTTTTTTCTTGGAGGAGGCCTTGCTGGGTGGTTGGTGCAGCTTTTCCCTATGGCATGTTGTCCCCTTCTTCACCTTGGCAGGTGGCAGAATAGGGTGATCCTTGGCCTCACTAGGATCACCCTGGCAGCCCTGATGGGTGCGGCCCGCGATGTTACTGGACTTGCAGGGACCACAGTGCTCGAGGATTTCGTGGCTGAGGTGCTGGGATGGGATCTGGACATCCTGGCCCTAGGGGAAGGACAGGGGGGAGGTGTAGGGAAGAGGTCATTTTTAGCCAGGAAAGGTTTTTTAGACACACTGGGACGGGAAGTGGAAGAAGAGGTAGTGGTTGTAGGAGGTGTACATCTGCCGAGTTTGGGTGAGGGTGCATGGGCTGGAGACTGTTGTGAGGTGGATGGCTGTTGAGTCGGTGTGTGCCGGCGTTTGTGTACTTTGGGAGGAGGACTCACAGACACACTGGGAGAGGACACAGGGGACGTGTGCATGGTAATGGGGGTGGGGGTGGTGATTGCACGTCAGCGGTGTGTGGTGATGGGCATGCTGGTGATGGAGATAGTGGCTGAGGATGTAGTGCATGCAGGTGTGAGTGGAGACGAGACTGGGAGGGAGGAGGAGGACATGGAGGAGGGGGACACAGTGGAGGCAGTGGATGTTGGTGTGTCTTCATGGGGATGGTGCTTGTGTCAGTGCCTGTGGGATGTGTGGTGCTTATGTTTGCCATGTCCACTCATGTGTGTTGATGAGTGTGCATGCTGGTCTGATGGTGTGCTTGGGATAGGCTGAGGTAGAGGGGATTGGGTCTGGGTAGTGGAAGTTGGAGGGGGGAGGCTGGACACAGGGACAATGGCTGCCATCAGTGCTGAGGCCAGAGCCTAAAATGCTCTCTGTTGGACTGCCACACCAGAATGAATGCCCTCCAGGTATGCATTTGTTTGCTGCAAATGCCTCTCGACACCCTGGATGGCATTCAAAATGGTTGATTGCCCAACAGTGAGGGATCTCAGGAGGTCAATAGCCTCCTCACTGAGGGCAGCAGGGCTGATTGGGTCAGGGCCTGAGGTGCCTGGGGCGAAGGAGATGCCCACCCTCCTGGGTGAGTGGGCACGGGAAACTTGATGAGGGGCTTCTGGGAGGGCGGTGCTGGTAAGGGGGGGTGGCGGCTGTACCTGTTGATGCAGTGGGCACAGAGGTGCCCACCACCGCAAGGGAGCTCCCAAGAGGAGGAGTCGCTGTCACTGGTGTCTCCTCCTGTTCCTGTTGTGGAGCTCCCCTCGCCCTCCGTCCCACTGGTGCCTTCAGACTCCGTACATTCACCCTCCTGGGCCATGTGGGTTACAGCTCCCTCCTGCTCCGGTGCCAATGCTCCTCTGCCAGATGATGCTAATGCACACAAGGGCGGGGTGACAAAACAAAAAGGGGAGGAAAGACAGAATAGACACATGGTCAATGCCTGCAACAACACCACCGTTGGCAGACACAACACACAGGGAGCAGCCCTATGCACTACGCCATGCACTAACAGTTCATGGGAAAATCACATGCCCATGGGGGACTGTGCCTAGACCCATTTGATGCACACCTGGAACCCACAGGAGCCTGACTAGGTGTAGAGGGCCACTACCACTTTTGGGGTTGGATTGGTACTGAGCCTGCCTAACAATGGATCTACACTCGCACGTTTGCCCTGGCCTATGGCAACCCACAGCCCACTTCCCACACCCAGAAACCTCATAAAGCGAGCAGAGTCAGCTGCATGAGACTGTACTCACCCCCTTGTGGCTGCTGTGATGCCCTCAAGCGCCCATCCAACTCCAGATATGCCAGCACCATGATCGGTACATCAGGAGGGTCATGGTGCGACGTGCACCCTTCCACGTTGGGAGGCCATCCCCAGCTGGGCCTCCACCGTCTTCTTGGTACAGTTGCGCAGATCCTCTCACCTTTTGCGGCAGTGGGTGCTCCGTCTATGGTAGACCCCCAGGGTCCACACTTCCTTGGCGATGGCACGCCAAATACCTTTATTTTTGGTGGGCGCTGAACTAGAGGAAAAGTAAAGTAAGAGGGGATTTTACTCCCCCATCCGGTTCATCTTACTCCTTGGCCTCAACCTCCCACCCTGGCCCACAAACACATACACTGACCATCCTCACATGCTGGCCTCTGCCCACCCCCTACCTGTATCTTCCATCTACGCCACTCCATACATTCATGTCCCATCCATCATGCTCACAGTGTACTCGCCTGTTTGTCTGGTGGACTGTAGAGTAGCGTGTACTGGGGAGGACCCCAGCCACCAGGTTGTCCAACTCCTCCGCAGTGAAGGCAGGGGCCCTTTCCCCAGACACTGTAGCCATTGTCGCTTCCAGACTCAGGTCAAAGCAGCATTTGCAGTGTAGGTCCTCTCCTGTTGAAGGTCAGGTATCAAGTGAGTGAACAGATAGAAAATGGCGGTCACGTCCACGGCGGTGCGTACTGTCACCACCGGCGTACATCGTCATTGGCTCCTGGAACCCATAGGGCCCAATGATAACCAATGCTGAATTGCACTGCAATCTTCGTCCACCTACCTCGACACTGCACAACTCCAGCACAGTTACCTCATTTCACCTTGTCCCTCCTTACAGGTCAGGCAGCCACCATTTCACGGGGCCACATGGCAGGGCAACTAACTGCATCACAGCACTTTTGGACAGGAATACGGACATACAGAGCAAAACACAGATTACATCACATTTGTTCTAAACACCCTTGTGAAACCTATGTGGTGTATGACCCTCTGCTCACCCTTTTCCTCCATAGGGCATGTCAGCTAGGGCAGATGATGAGATGGCGTCATCCTCCGGTATACAGACCCCTGGTGGACCTGTAGACACTGGAAGACAGACACATCACTATCACCTACAGACTTGATTGTGCCACAATCCATGAACTGTGTGCCCAGTTGGAGCCAGACCTGATGTCAGCTATCCGCCATCTCACAGGAATTCCCCCTCTAGTGCAGGTCCTGTCAGTACTCCATTTCCTGGCCAGTGGGTCCTTTCAAGCAACAGTGGCCATGGCATCAGGGATGTCACAGCCAATGTTCTCTAACGTGTTGTCCAGAGTGTTGTCTGCCCTGCTGAAATACATGTGCAGCTACATCGGTTTCCCCCAGGTGGAGGATTTGCCCACAGTGAAAGGTGTCATTGGTGCAATTGATGGTACACATGTGGCATTTGTCCCACCGCAGGAATGAACAGGTGTACAGAAACTGCAAAAGCTACCATTCGATGAATGTGCAGATGGTGTGTTTGGCAGACCAGAACATCTCCCTAACTCAGTGCATGACGCTTACATTTTGAGGAATAGCAGCATCCCTTATGTGACGAGGCAACTCCAGAGGCACCGTATGTGGCTAATAGGTGAGCCCAAGGTCCCAACACTGTTTACATAGGTGTCTGGGTATGGGAGATTCCCTAATGTTTGAAGGATGTCTAACAGTTGTCCCTCGATATTTGCAGGTGACTCTGGTTACCCCAACCTGTCATGGCTACTGACCCCAGTGAGGAATCCCAGGACAAGGGCAGAGGAACACTACAATGAGGCACATGGGTGAACTAGGAGGATAATTGAGCGTACTTTCGGCCTCCTGAAGGCCAGGTTCCGGTGCCACCATCTGACAGGTGGCTCCCTATACTACTCACCGAAGAAGGTGTGCCCGATAATCGTGGCATGCTGTATGTTGCACAACCTGGCTTTGTGACGCCAGGTGCCTCTGCTGCAGGAGGATGGGCATGATGTTGGTCTTGTGGCAGCTGTGGATCCTGTGGACAGTGAAGAAGAGGAGGCAGAAGAAGAAGATATAGACAACCGAGACATCATCATGCAATAATTCCAGGGAGACACAGGTAAGAGACTGGCACTGCTCCTCTCATCATCATACACAGCTTTATTCGGTTATATTCAACCATCAAAGCAATAATGTCATAAAAAATACAGAGATAAAATCAATTTCATAAAGGGAGGACACAACTATCATGCTATCAGAAATAACTTAGGAGGAGAATAAAAGCATAAATACTTAAAATCATAAACATACTTCGCCGCAACTTGTATTTAACCACCTGAAAGCCTATTTCTCTTAACAGTCTCATTAACAGCTGGTGAACAATCACAGTAATCTTAAAAGACATATATTATTCAGAAATAAATAATTAAATCTATACAACTTAGAACTAGTCATTATAGCTTTTTAGATAACGTGTGCGTATGTACCATGCGGCCGCAAGGAACTTGCTGACCGCACAGAACAGGGTAGTGGAGGTATCCCTCATCATAATCCTTAGGGCATCTTTGCAATGTCTCATGCCCATATTCCTACAAATTGGGCGTAACCACTTCCGCCGTGCAGTCCTATATGCGGGGCATATAAACATAAAGGCCCTCATTACAACATTGGCGGGCGGCAACCGCCACCTGCCAAGTTGTAACCGCCGTGCGGCCGCCAATGCGGCCGCACTCCCACGGTGGCCATTACGAGATCCCCGCTGGGCCGGCGGGGATGTCGACTGCAACACAGGAGCCGGCTCCAAATGGAGCCGGCGGTGTTGGGGCGGTGTGACGGGTGCAGTTGCACCCGTCGCGCTTTTCACTGTCTGCTCTGCAGACAGTGAAAAGCTCCATGGGGCCGTGGCAGGGGGCCCGCGACTCTCCTTTCTGCCATCCTTTTCATGGCGGTTCCTACCGCCATGAAAAGGCTGGCGGGAGGGGGACTCGTAATCCCCTGGGCAGCGCTGCAAGCAGAGCTGCCCTGGTGGATTACAACCGCTGGGACCAACGTGGCGGTAAACTGCCGGTCCCAGCGGTGCAACCGTGGCGGTGCGACCGTGGCGGTGCGACCGTGGTGCTTCCGCCGCAGTCGTAATACCATGGTGTGAGAAAACAGGGCTGATTGCAGAGGCCCCATAACTTTTTGCCCCCATTTTCCTCTTTTTGCTGGTGTTATCCTGACTTTGATGGTGCCCTGGGTACTGCTAACCAGTCCCAGGGCCTGTGCTCTGTGTAAAATGGATATGCAAATTAGGCTAATTATAATTGGCTAAGTTAACCTACCTATAAGTCCCTAGTATATGGTAGGGCATGTAGGTTTAGGGACCACAGCATAGGTGGTGCACACCTAGGTGCACTGCTGAGGTGCCCAGTGTCATTTTAAAGGCAGGCCTGCTTTGCTGGCTGCTTTCAAATTAAAGTTATATGCAAATTCGACTTTGGAATTAAAGGTACTTCCAAAGTCTTAAACTACCTTATTTTTACATATAAGTCACCCCTAAGGTGTGCCCTATGTGCCCCTAGGGCTGGGTGCCATGTAACTATAAGCAGGGACTTTATAAAAATAGATTTATAAGCCCTGGTGAGGTAAAAACAGCCAAATTCGTTTTTCCCTCATTGAAGTAAATGGCCTTCATAGGCTAGAATGGGCAGACTTTATTTTAAATTTTAAAGTCTCCTTAAATGTTACATACCAAGAATTTGGTATCAAATTGATTGTTGTAATAAATCCCACAACTTCCAGTTGTTGGATTTAATATAACTTGTCCAGGTAAAAAGTTTAGACTTTACCTAAAAGGTTGCCAATTTCAGCTCTGCATTGTTTTTGCTGCTGTGCTCTGATTGGCCAGCCTGCAGCAGCTTCTGCCAGGCTGCCTTGATTAGGTGTGAAGTGGCCTGGCTTCACACAAAGGAATGTGCTTGGGGGAGAGAATCTCCCCTCAGCAGATGGTGAGGCAGGAAGGGGGAGGGCGGCCAAACTGGTCTTCAAAGGCAGAGAAGGACATTTGGAGCACCCAGCAACACCCCCACATCCTGCAACCCCAGACAATTAGGTGCCCCCTTGATTAGATTAGGAGAGGGCAGGAGAGGGGTGTGTTTATGATTTTTAGCCACACCAGTGGGTGGGCTCAGCCAGATGTAACCTCCAAAAATCTGATTCAGCCATGTTGGATTTTTAGAGACTGTTGCCTTTTGGGATGGATTTTTGCCACACTTCCCAGGAAGTGGTCATCACAGGGGGACGACCCTGTCCCTGATTGGAGAACCAGGGCCCCCCTGCTTTTCACCCAGGAGCAAGGATAAAACTGGCAGACCTGCACCCACACCTCAGATCCCCTCCAGAATTCAACAAGAAAGGAACTAAAGAAGAAGAAGGACTGCCCTGCTGGACCCCTGGCCTGCACCTGGACCCTGCACTCAGAAGGACTGCACCAGCTGCACACTTGGGCTTCACCACAAGAAGGACTTTGCCTGGCTTCAACTGGTTCAAGGAGGGACTCCCTGTTTGCTACAGGTGAAAAATTGCTAAACCAGAGTCCCCTGCACCAACTCCTGAAGAAAGCGACCAGCTGACCACTGTCCAGTGGCCAAAAAGGAGTTTGCGCCAGGTGCATTCTGGGAGTTGAAGTCCGCACCCCCCAAGGACCATCACAGAACTTCTGGACCCTTGGGGTGAGCTGTGGACCCCAAAAGAACCTTAAAAGAACATCTGGGTGAAGCCCCAGAAGTTTGGAAAAGATTTGAGAATTTTTGGAAAAAAGCTCCAGAGAGGGACCGACCCGCCGCGGAAATTCTAGCCGGCTTGCCTCAACCGCGACCCGGCCTGACTTCGTGGTTCGTCCCGGTAAAGAAAAACATCCAAAAAAGAGACTAAGTCCGAACGTAAAAAGTTGACCGGGACCTCCCAGCCATCGTATCCGAGAAGGGCTCCATGGACGTCGGATCAAGATCCAGGTTTACCCCGGTCGAAGGATTTTCATCTCGAAAAAACGACTAAGTCCGAAGGTAAAAGTCTCCACCGAGGAAACCCACATCGCGTATCCGGACAAGGGCTCCAGGAGGTCGGATTCAACTGGCAGGTTCGTCCCGGTGAAGAAAAACTTCAAAATAAAGACTAAGTCAGAAGGTAACTTTTTAACCGAGGCCTCCCGCGACCTGTAGCCGAGCAGGGCTCCATCGCGGTCGGCCTGAAAGTTTGACTTTGCCCCGGTCGAGGTGCAACCAGATGACCCGATTGGCGCTTTTTGTTTCTTAGCGCTAGAAAAGTAATAATTCTTTAAAAATTCATATCTCCGGTTCCCCTGAACCGATTTTAATCGTTTTTGTGTCATTTTAAAGATAAAAATATAAACTATTTTTATAAATTGGTTTTGGATTTTTAAACTGTTTCCTGTGTTTTATTTAATTACTGTTTTGTGATATTTGAATGCTTTACACTTTGTCTCCTAAGTTAAGCCTTGACGCTCGTTGCCAAGCTACCAAGGGTTGAGCTGGGATTAATTTACTGAGACCTAACTGTACCTATGTGGAGGTTAGTGGCTTGTTGCTAGGTGTAGGTACCTACCTGCCCTACCAATAACCCATTTTCCAACATAATTGGAAGCAGCGACGGGATCCTGTACTTGTGTTCAATATCACGTTACAGTTTTAGGTAAAACAATTAAAAAATCCTTTAAATTGTCCTAGTGCAAAAATTGTTTTTAATTTTTAATTTGGATTAATTTCAATTATTGAATTTTTGTAATTTTTCTAAATTCTTGTTTCCAATTTTTGCAAAAAGTTTTTGTTGACACAAAACTAGGGAACCATGGAGCTTGATCTGGCTAGCCTACCCACACTGACAGTAGTCCAGCTTAGGGGGTTGTGTATTGAAAGAGGGTTGCCTGCAACCACTGATCTCAGGAAGCAAATCCTGATCACATCCCTGACAGCATGGGCTGAGGCCCAAGAGGTAGAGTCAGAAGAAGCTCCAGAGGAGGGAGAAAGAAGGGAGGATGCTAGCTCTAACCACTCAGGGGAGGGAAGGCATCTGAGCCTAAGTGAGGATGAGGAAGAACGGTCCTCACTAAATACAGTCACTAGGGGCAGATCCAAAGCTAGTGGTGGGAAGGGGGTCCTTTCAGGAGGAGAGAACCCATCCATCAGAGAAAGAGAGCTGGAGGCCCAGCTAGCATACATAGCTTTGGAAGCAGAGAAGCTGGCCCTAGAAAAGAAAAAGTGGGCATACAAAGAGAAAAGAGATGGAAGCAGCGATAAAGAAGCTGAGGTGTCCATGGGTGGGGGAGTTTGCCCCAGGTTACCCAAGGGGGTAGTTCCTGTTTATGTAGAGGGGGATGACATAGATAAGTGGCTGGGGGCCTTTGAGAGGGCACTCCAAATGAGAAGGGTTAGGCCTCAATACTGGGGTTCCCTTTTGTGGGAGTTGGTCCCCAACTCAGGGAGGGATAGGCTTCTGACCTTAAGGGGGGAGGAGGCAGATTCATACCCTAGTATGAAGAGGTGCTTAGCCAAGAAGTTTGGTCTGACCCCAGAGCAATATAGAATGAAGTTCAGGGACACCCAGAAGGTCAGTACCCAGTCTTGGGTTGACTTTGTGGACATTTCACTAAAGGCACTAGAGGGCTGGATTATTGGTAACAAAGTAGATACTTATGCGGGGTTATACAATCTGATCATGAGAGAGCACATCTTGACCAATTGTACCCAAGAAAGGTTACGCCAGCATCTAGTGGACTCTAAGCAGACCAACCCTAGAGAGCTAGGGGAGGCAGCTGATGAGTGGTTGAGAACCAGGGTGGTTGTCAAGTCCCAGGGGGGAGACTCCAAGAAGGGGGGGACAGGTCCCCAAAAACCTAAGGAGGGAGGTGGTAAGCCCACCACAGAGACTCCCTCTGTACCCCAGAACCCTAAGAAGGAGGAGAGTAAATCCCACTCTGACCAGCAGAGACAGTTAGACCCAGGGTTAAAAAAGCTCTTGGACAGTAGGGCTTGCTTTGACTGTCAGCAGACAGGTCACTTCAGAGGAGATGCAGCCTGTCCAAAGAAGGTGGTTAGCACTGGGCTGTCCAGTGTAGCCATGGAGGAGGACTCCTCAGATGATGAAGTTCTCCTAGCATTGTGCTGTGAGACAGGACCAGATGGTAAGCTGGTGATCCCTGAGGGTGGGAGTAGGCACTTCCACCACATTCAAGTGAATGGGATCCCTACCACTGGCCTGAGAGACACCTGTGCCAGTCACACTATAGTGAGTGACCGGTTAGTGACCCCAGACATGTATGTCCCAGGAAAGACAAAGAAAGTCAGGATAGCCACAGGGGAGGTCACCTCCAAACCTGTAGCCATAGTGCCCCTAGAGAGGGAGGGTATCCTTGACTGGATTAGGGTGGTAGTCAGTGCTGACCTTCCCCTAGATTGTATCCTGGGCAATTACCTCCCAGAGGTGAGTCTGGTCACAGATGGGGTGGTCGCCCAGGGCGCCCCCCCAACCCAAAGTCCTGGGGAGTCAGTCCCTACAATTAGGAGACAGGGGTCCCCAAGAAAAGGAAAGAAGAAAAGGAAGGGTAGGCCACTCTTAAAGAGAGTTCCAGGGAGCCAAAGGCCTTCTGCCCCAGTAGGGGGGGACCCAGAGTTGGCACTGGTGAGGCCTCCCCTGACCCTAAGGAAGTCCTGAGTAGTCAGGCAGCTGTCCAGATGCAGGGTGTTGCCCCTGCACTGACAGAAGGGAGAGTGGAAGGAGGGTGTCTGCCACAGGACGTGGTAGCCCCCCACTCTAGACAGCAAGAGGGGTGCCAGGACCTCAAAGATGCCCCTAAAGCAGCTCAGCCACCTGTCAGTGGAGAGCTTAGGGTGTGGTTCTGGGTACTGACAGCTGTCAGTAGCCTCTGCTGGGTGCTAGCCTTCCTGGCAGCACTGTACTTGGCCTGGGAGGCAGACCCCAGGGCCAATAGCAAAGTAGGCCCCCTGACCCTATTGGTCATGGTGGGGTTGCTCAAGTGTTGGGTGACCTCTTTGGGTAAGCTAGGTGTTGCTCTAGCAAAGTTTGGAGTAGGGGAGGTGGGCACCTCACTACCCAAGTTGGCAGAGAGAAAGGAGAAAGACCCCCCTAGAGGAAAGTTTCAGTTTGTGTTGGGTCCTTTTACTGTTGGGATGGCTTCACTACCCATAGGGAGTGACCCTGACAGGAGGAGATAAGGCAGAGTAGGCCCTGCAAAGGGACAGCCAGTTTTCTTCACTGTCTTCCTCGCCTAACAAGCCAGGAAGACTCTCCCAGGGTTGGGCTGAGTCTCCTGGGCGTGTGGGCTGGGGGGGGGGGTTGTGTGAGAAAACAGGGCTGATTGCAGAGGCCCCATAACTTTTTGCCCCCATTTTCCTCTTTTTGCTGGTGTTTTCCTGACTTTGATGGTGCCCTGGGTACTGCTAACCAGTCCCAGGGCCTGTGCTCTGTGTAAAATGGATATGCAAATTAGGCTAATTATAATTGGCTAAGTTAACCTACCTATAAGTCCCTAGTATATGGTAGGGCATGTAGGTTTAGGGACCACAGCATAGGTGGTGCACACCTAGGTGCACTGCTGAGGTGCTCAGTGTCATTTTAAAGGCAGGCCTGCTTTGCTGGCTGCTTTTAAATTAAAGTTATATGCAAATTCGACTTTGGAATTAAAGGTACTTCCAAAGTCTTAAACTACCTTATTTTTACATATAAGTCACCCCTAAGGTGTGCCCTATGTGCCCCTAGGGCTGGGTGCCATGTAACTATAAGCAGGGACTTTATAAAAATAGATTTATAAGCCCTGGTGAGGTAAAAACAGCCAAATTCGTTTTTCCCTCATTGAAGTAAATGGCCTTCATAGGCTAGAATGGGCAGACTTTATTTTAAATTTTAAAGTCTCCTTAAATGTTACATACCAAGAATTTGGTATCAAATTGATTGTTGTAATAAATCCCACAACTTCCAGTTGTCGGATTTAATATAACTTGTCCAGGTAAAAAGTTTAGACTTTACCTAAAAAGTTGCCAATTTCAGCTCTGCATTGTTTTTGCTGCTGTGCTCTGATTGGCCAGCCTGCAGCAGCTTCTGCCAGGCTGCCTTGATTAGGTGTGAAGTGGCCTGGCTTCACACAAAGGAATGTGCTTGGGGGAGAGAATCTCCCCTCAGCAGATGGTGAGGCAGGAAGGGGGAGGGCGGCCAAACTGGTCTTCAAAGGCAGAGAAGGACATTTGGAGCACCCAGCAACACCCCCACATCCTGCAACCCCAGACAATTAGGTGCCCCCTTGATTAGATTAGGAGAGGGCAGGAGAGGGGTGTGTTTATGATTTTTAGCCACACCAGTGGGTGGGCTCAGCCAGATGTAACCTCCAAAAATCAGATTCAGCCATGTTGGATTTTTAGAGACTGTTGCCTTTTGGGATGGATTTTTGCCACACTTCCCAGGAAGTGGTCATCACAGGGGGACGACCCTGTCCCTGATTGGAGAACCAGGGCCCCCCTGCTTTTCACCCAGGAGCAAGGATAAAACTGGCAGACCTGCACCCACACCTCAGATCCCCTCCAGAATTCAACAAGAAAGGAACTAAAGAAGAAGAAGGACTGCCCTGCTGGACCCCTGGCCTGCACCTGGACCCTGCACTCAGAAGGACTGCACCAGCTGCACACTTGGGCTTCACCACAAGAAGGACTTTGCCTGGCTTCAACTGGTTCAAGGAGGGACTCCCTGTTTGCTACAGGTGAAAAATTGCTAAACCATAGTCCCCTGCACCAACTCCTGAAGAAAGCGACCAGCTGACCACTGTCCAGTGGCCAAAAAGGAGTTTGCGCCAGGTGCATTCTGGGAGTTGAAGTCCGCACCCCCCAAGGACCATCACAGAACTTCTGGACCCTTGGGGTGAGCTGTGGACCCCCAAAGAACCTTAAAAGAACATCTGGGTGAAGCCCCAGAAGTTTGGAAAAGATTTGAGAATTTTTGGAAAAAAGCTCCAGAGAGGGACCGACCCGCCGCGGAAATTCTAGCCGGCTTGCCTCAACCGCGACCCGGCCTGACTTCGTGGTTCGTCCCGGTAAAGAAAAACATCCAAAAAAGAGACTAAGTCCGAACGTAAAAAGTTGACCGGGACCTCCCAGCCATCGTATCCGAGAAGGGCTCCATGGACGTCGGATCAAGATCCAGGTTTACCCCGGTCGAAGGATTTTCATCTCGAAAAAACGACTAAGTCCGAAGGTAAAAGTCTCCACCGAGGAAACCCACATCGCGTATCCGGACAAGGGCTCCAGGAGGTCGGATTCAACTGGCAGGTTCGTCCCGGTGAAGAAAAACTTCAAAATAAAGACTAAGTCAGAAGGTAACTTTTTAACCGAGGCCTCCCGCGACCTGTAGCCGAGCAGGGCTCCATCGCGGTCGGCCTGAAAGTTTGACTTTGCCCCGGTCGAGGTGCAACCAGATGACCCGATTGGCGCTTTTTGTTTCTAAGCACTAGAAAAGTAATAATTCTTTAAAAATTCATATCTCCGGTTCCCCTGAACCGATTTTAATCGTTTTTGTGTCATTTTAAAGATAAAAATATAAACTATTTTTATGAATTGGTTTTGGAGTTTTAAACTGTTTCCTGTGTTTTATTTAATTACTGTTTTGTGATATTTGAATGCTTTACACTTTGTCTCCTAAGTTAAGCCTTGACGCTCGTTGCCAAGCTACCAAGGGTTGAGCTGGGATTAATTTACTGAGACCTAACTGTACCTATGTGGAGGTTAGTGGCTTGTTGCTAGGTGTAGGTACCTACCTGCCCTACCAATAACCCATTTTCCAACACATGGATTGCACCGCCAGCCTGTTGACGGTGCATCCGTCGAAACAGCCCTGGCGGTCTTTGACTGCCAGGGTTGTAATGAGGGCCCAAATGTACTACGGATTCTGGAGTGCAATTACAGCTGGGATATAAATCAGTTATTGTAGTAGAACTCCACGTGCTGTTAAAAGATTTAAGTGATAAGCATCCATACCTAAACTGAATATATAAACTTTGCTTAGCGGGTCAGAAATTGAATCCATAAATGGATCAAGATGAGGATACCACTTGAGATCAAGAAATTGGGATGTCAGTCTGCCATGTGACATATGTATCAGGTAGTATTCCCTGACATAAGTCCAATAAACTGTTTTCAAGTGTTTCTTGTGGTCCCTTCTTAAATTGCAAGGTTGACTCCAAAAGTTTTTAAGACCCAAAATATTTGAGATATGCTTAAGCCAAGGAATAGAAAGTGCATTGGGTCTATCTAGAATATCTTGGAGGGACTCCTTATATACAATTAGTTCAGGAGTAGTAATAGAATAATGATAAGTTTTGGGGATGTAATTCCTGCCTTGGTTCTCATTTGGGGAGCCATTTCTAAGTTCCCTGGGCATTATACTTGACACACCTCTGTTGCTACTTTTAACATCCCTACATAAGGGTCATCAGTTAGTCAGTCCAAGTCAGATGACGAGGGGAAATAATTTTCTACCAGAAGTGGTAGATGGTTCTCAGGTGAAACTTCGACTGCACCTGCATGGTCATTAAACGGACAGCAACATCTGCTTATCTTTTCTCCAGGTGGATATATGAAAACATTAATACCAGTTTTCCTGCCAGCTCTTAAGGAGCCAATTCGGGTATTGAAAGATATAAGATTGTTCACCATGGTACTATCAGTAAAAAGGATAGAGATGTAGTCAAATTCCGACTCCGGTTGAATATATCTACGCACCTCTTGAACATCGGACCGAATAACAGAGAGACAATTCCTCTGTGAGCGTCTCCAGTATATAACTTTGTTGGTGAGAGAATCATTTGACTCTCTATGACCAGAAGGCAGCCTGGGGACCCCTGTCAAAAATAAATGGGGACCTGCTCTTCTCCAACCAGGTCTCCCCTTCATATCATGTGACTTTATTAATCTCGGTTGGCCAGAGGGTGAAACGCTAGGGTAACTAGCAGCTGCATGCACATCCGAAGCTCCCCCGGGGACCTTGTTAGAAGCTGTTTGACGAACACTACCTAGATCCCGCAGCTCGGGGATATGTGCATGTTTATTTGTGTTTAATTTGGATGCTCATCTGTTAGTTACCAGTAAAGTCGGGCACATCGGCCTGTCATTCGCTGCTTTGCTTCCAAATAAGGCCCTAGACCCTTTACGTGGAGAGGAGGTGGTCACTTTGCCGCCAGTATTAGGTGTAACAGTCATGCTTGGTCCCGCAATCAGTTTGGAATTATGGACAGCCTCATTAAATGGTTTACAATTACATGTGGCTCTCTGTTCAGTGAGTCCCGAAATCTTATTCAAAAGTGTTACCAGCAAGAGCTTTAGGTCATCCAGCTTGTGAGAAATGATTGCCAATTTGGAAGCTTCATTGCTTTCCAACTTCCTACCCTGGTTCCCCTCCTCAAATTAATCTAAAACTGGAGTTTGAGGACGTTCTGGGCTTTCATTAGAGGAAGACAAGACCGAGAATCTATTGGAACAAGGAATATTAATGGGCCTTATGCTTTGGAAGTAAAAGGTCCTCAACTAGAATATTTTCAACGGATTCCACATGCAGAGGAGATCCCTTCGGTGGTGATGAGATTACGTCATAAGTTTTTTGGGGGGAATGAAGATCCACCTTTACGTCCAATCTGGGCCTCTGTGCTTTTTTTCCGAAAAGATCAGGGATCTTCTTGGGTAGGGGGATAGCAGGGCTAGGAAGGGCAGAAATGGAGGGACTCCTCAATATTGCCTCGACCTCCTCAGACAGTGAGTTAATGGTTTTAAATTGGTCCCAGAATGGGGCACTGGAGTGTCATCAGCCTTCCGCTTCCCCATATCACGTGTGCAGTGACCCAGTTAGGGAAAGGGTAAGAAAAAATAAAAATAAAAAAGGACAGTAAATAAATATCAAGGACCAGCCTTTAGAACTCCTTACCTGGGCGCTTGCAATCCAACCCAAGAGTGCTGGCCCTGCCCAGTCTCCTACAGGCGATGACGGGCGAGACGGGCCCGTCTTGGCCCGGTCTTTGCCCGGGCACGCGCCCAGGCGCGTCCCGCGCCACGGTGATTCCGGCCCTGGATAAGGGCCTCAGCGGAAGGAGTACTGGGGGCTGTAGCTCTCTGACCCTCTGTTCCTGCTGCAAGGCGCGTCCCGTGCTGCGGTGATGCCGGCCCTGGATAAGGGCCTCAGAGGAAGGAGTGCTGGGGGCTGTAGCCCTTTGCCCCTCTGTTTCTGTTGCAAGGCGCCTTCCGCGCCGCGGTGATGCCAGCCCTGGATAAGGGCCTCAGAGGAAGGAGTGCTGGGGGCTTTAGTCCTCTGCCCATCTGTTCCTGCAGCAAGGCATGTCCCGCGCCGCGGTGATACCGGCCCTGGATAAGGGCCTAGGAGGAAGGAGTGCTGGGGCTGTAGTCCTCTGCCCCACTGTTCCTGCTGCAAGGCACGGTTTCTCATATCATACTACTGTAGGACATTGCATGATTCTGCCTTTTTACCTCTGTGTATGGACCCTGACAGTTCACTTTGGCTTTCCATTTTAGAGATCTGGGTACCACTTTCTGCCTTCTGCTATGTTTACTGCTGCCCAACAACTGTCTAACATTGGTATGTGGAAATAAACATTGACATTGCTATTTTTCAGATAGGTTGCAATTACACATTTTGAAAGTACAGACTGACTCCAGATTGATTTGTGATTCAAGGGTGTTTATTTCTGTGCTAATAAGTCGAGGGGACTATCCAATGGGCTGGGGTGATGATAGAGGAATGTCCATGGTGGAGTCCAGTCTATTGGTATCACAGGTGCATTGTCCAAGGGGGCATAGGAAGTGGAATAATGGCAGTTCAAGGTGGACAGGGTAACATAATGGGACAGAAGAGTGACAATCAGGAGAGTCTTATTTCCTGGCAGGGGTCTTGGCAATGTTCTCTGTCTTGTTCCTGGATCTCAGGGACCGTTTGCGGGCTGGTTCTCCTTCTGCAGGGGGTGGGGTGCTGGTGGCCTGTTGGTCTTGTGGCGGGACCTCCTATCCACTAGCGCTGGCGGAGGTGGAGGGCTGTTCATCATTCAGGCTAGTGTCAGGGGCCCGTTGGTGTGCCACTGTGTCTCTCTTGGTGTTGGCCATGTCTGCAAGCACCCCTGCAATGATGACCAAGGTTTTGTTAATGGACTTCAAGTCCTCCCTGATCCCCAGGTAGTGTTCCTCCTGCAGCATTGGGTCTCCTGAAACTTGGCCAGTACCGTGCCCATGGTCTCCTGGGTATGGTGGTATGCTCCCATGATGTTGGAGAGTGCCTCGTGGAGAGTGGGTTCCCTGAGCCTGTTCTCCCCCTGTCACACAGCAGTCCTCCCAGCTTCCCTGTTTTCCAGTGCCTCTGTCCCCTGAACCGTGTGCCCACTGCCACTGACCCCAGGTCTCTGATTGTCTTGGGTTAGTGGGTTTGCCTGGGGTCCCTGTAGTGGTGGATACACTGCTGATTGACGTGTCCTGGGAACGGAGGGATGGGCCCGCTGGGAGGGTGCTGTGGTGGTGTTTCCTGAGGGGTTCAGTGGTGGTTTGTGAAAGTGGCAGGGGAACCGACTGTCCCAAGGTCCCAGATGGGCTGGGCTGGTCATCTTGATCCAGGCGTGCAGAGCTGCTGTCGTCACTGTGGGCCTCTTCTGTGGGGGGACTGGATATGTCTGACACCTCCTGTCCGGTGACATTGGGTAGGGGTCCTGTTGGGCGGTAAGTTATTGTATCGGTGTGTGCCATCTTGTCCAATGTGTGAGTTACCCTCTACTCCTGTGCTTGGCTTATTGTCTTTGGCCTTGTATGATTGGTAATTTTGGGGGTAATTTTGGGGCCTGGGTGAGTATCTCTACTGGACATGCTTTGGTGATGGGGGTCCATGCATTGGTGTAACATGCAGGCCTTGGTTTTGGGATGTGTGGATTGTGATAGTGGGGTATCTGTGGGGTGTTGGGGTGATGGGTGTGAGGGTTGGGCTAGGAGTTTATGATAGCATGCAGGTAGGGTGGGGGGGATAAAGTAGTAAAGATATGACTTACCAGAGTCCACTCCTCCTGCTACTCCTGCGAGGCCCTCGGAATGCATGATCGCCAAGACTTGCTCCTCCCATGTTGTTAGTTGTGGGGGAGGAGGTAGGGGTCCACCGCTAGTCCTCTGTACTGCTACCTGGTGTCTGGATACCACGGAACGCACCTTCCCCCGTAGGTTGTTCCACCTCTTCCTGATGTCATCCCGTGTTCTTGGATGCTGTCCCACTGTGTTGACCCTGTCGACAATTCTCCGCCATAGCTCCATCTTCCTTGCAATGGATGGCTGCTGCACCTGTGATCCAAATAGCTGTGGCTCTACCTGGATGATTTCCTCCACCATGACCCTGAGCTCCTCCTCAGAAAACCTGGGGTGTCTTTGAGGTGCAATTATGTGGTGTGGGTGATGTGTGAGGTGGTGTTTGTTGTGCTGTGTGGTGTTGGTGTGTATTGCATGAGGTGTGTGGATGTTGTATAAGTGATGGTGTTGTTTGCCTGTGGATGCTGGGGTTGTGTTTGCTATTCTCTCTCTCTCTCTCTCTCTCTCTCTCTCTCTCTCTCTCTCTCTCTCTCTGTTTCTTCCAAGAAAATCATTGTAAGGGGTTGTGGCTAATGTGGGTGTGGTGTGTGTATATGTATTAGGTGTGTGTATTTTGAATTGTCCAATGTAGTTGTGTTTTGTAAGTGTGTGTATTTTGAGCTCGGCAGTGTGTACCACCAATGGATTACCGTAGTTGAATGACCGCCGCGTTGATTCGTGGGTCGTGATAGTGTGGGCGTACTTCTGTTGGTGTGACGGTGTACGTTTTGCTATCGCCAGTTTATCACTGACCTTTGGTGTGGCGGACTTTTGTGGGTGTCTGTATTGTGGAGGATTATGAGATGTGGTTCGTAATACCTGTAGTGGATTTCTGTCACGGCCACGGTATCTCGACGGCCGTCAGCACGGCGGTAAGTGGGATTTACCACCAGGGTTGTAATGAGGGGCATAATAGTGCAGTACACCCCAATCCACTCCACTCCAGTCTGCTCCACTTCACCCCACACCAATCCTCCCCAATCCAATTCCGCCCACCTCAATCCACCCAAATCCAATCAAATCAATTTAGTCCACCCCACTCTAGCCCACTCCAATCTAATCCACCCAACTCCACCCCAATCGACCACAATCCAAACTAATCAGCCACACTACAATCCAAACAACTCTCCCCAATGCGCTCCAGTCCACCACACGCCAATTCTCCCAACCTATCCCACTCCAATCCAAAACTGTCTGCCCCACTCCAATCCCAAAAAACTACCCCGCTCCAATACAGCAATCCAAAACAATCCACCCCACTCCAATCCAATCCAAACCATTCACCCCACACAACTCCAATATACTACACTGCATTCTTCCCAACCTACCACACTCCAGTCTATCCCCTTTAATCCAAAACAATCTACCCCTTCAATCCAAAACAATAAAATCAATCTTCCTCACTCCAATTCAGCAATCCAAAATAATCTGCCCAACCCAATCCAAACCAATCTGCCCCCTCCAATCTAGTACAGTCAGCCTCACTCCAAACTGCCCCATTCCAATCCAAAGCAATATGCCCCATTTCAATCTGCCCCACTCCAATCTAAAACAATATGCCTCACTCCAGTCTGGTCCACTCCAACCTGCCATACTCAAAACAATCTGCCCCACTCCAATCTGCTCCAATATGTCCCACTCCAGTCCAAAACAATCTGCCCCACATCTATCTAAAACAATCAGCCCCACTCCAATCAGCCCCAGTCCAATCCAAAACAATCAGCCCCCTCCAATCCAAAATAATCTGCCCAACTCCAATCCAACTCACCCTAATCCAATCCACTCTACCTCACCCCAATACACCCCAATCACCCCACTCTGCCACACACCACTCTCCCGCCCCACTCCGCTCCACCCCACTCCAGCCCACTACAATCTAAAGCAATCTGCCACACTCCAATCCAATGCAAACTGTCCCATTCCAATGCAAAGCAATCTGCCCCTCTCTAATCCACATCAATCTGCCCCAACTCCAATCTGACCCATTCCAATCCAAAACAATCTGCCCCACTCCAATCCAAGCAATCTGCCTTACTCTATTCAAAAACAGTTTGTCCCACTTCAGTCCAAAACAATCTGGCCCACTCAAATCCAAAATAACCCACCGTACTGCAATATGCCCCACTACAAACTAAAACAATCTGTCCCACTCCAATCCAAAACTATCTTCCCCACTCCAATCCAGTCCCCCTCACTCCAATCTAATCCACCCCACTTCATCCCAGTTCACCCAACTCTATCCTAATTCACCCCCACTGCAATCTAAACCAAACTAATCCACCCCAATCCAATCTGACCCACGCCAATCCAATCTTCCCCACTCCAATTCACCACAATCCAACCCACTGCACTCCAATCCAACCCACCCCATCGGTAACCACTACATCCCACTCCAAACTACCATATTCCAATCCAACCCATTCCAGTCTCATCCAACCCATTCCAATCCAACCCACCCCACTCCAATCCAGCCAACCCCAATCCAAACCACCCCTATCCAATCTAACCCAATCCACCCACTTCAATCCACCGCCTCACCCCAGTTGTCCAATCCTCTCCACCTTTACCCACGCCACTCCAATCCAATTCACTCAACACCAGCTTAATCCACGCCACTCCAAACCAATCCACCCCATTCCACACCAATGCAATCCACCGCACTCCACACCAATCCAATCTACCCCACTCCAATTCAATTCATCCCACTCCAATCTAATTCATCCAGCTCCAATCCAATCCACCCCACTCCAGTGCAATCCAATCCATTCCACTCAAGTCCAATTTAATCCACCCCACTCCACTCCACTCCAATCCACCCCACCCCACTCCACCCCAATCCAATCCATCCCACCCTCCCCAACCTAATGCACCCCACTCCACCCCAATCCAATCCACCCACCCTCCCCAATCTAATGCATCCCACTCAATCCAATTCATCTCACTCCATTCATCACCACTCTATTCCTCTCCACCCCACTCCAATTCACTCCGCCCAATCCATCTCTCCCCACTACAGTCCAATCCAATCCAAACCATCCCAATCCAGTCAACCTCACTCCAATCCAATCCACCCGACTTCAATCCTATCCACACCACTCCAATCAAATCTACCCTACTCCAATCCACCCCACCCTATTTCAATCCACCCAACCCCAATCCACTCCACCCCACTCCACTCCAATCCACCTCACCCCACTCTACTCCAATCCACCACACTTTGCACCAGTCCACCCACCCTACACCAATCAACCTTCAATCCACCTTTCTCTTCTTCAACCAACCCCACTCTACTTCAATACACCCCACTCTACTCCATTCCACCCTACTCCACTTCCTTCTACTCCAATTCACCCCAATCTACCCTAATCTAACCCAATCCAATCCACATCACCTCAGTTCAGTCCACCCCACTCCAATCCAATCCCCTCCACTTCAGTCTATCCCAGCCCAAATCAATTCACCATAACCCACCCCACTCCAGTCCAATACAGTCACCTTAATCACCCACTCCTGTCCAATCCAATCGACTCCAAACCACCTTAATCCAACTCACCAGAATCCAACCCACCCTACCCACACCAATCAAGTTGACCCCAACCCACACCAACCCAATCCATCCCACACCAATCCACCCCACTTAATCCAATCCACCCTAATCATTCCAATCCACCCCACTCTAATCCCCCGCTCCAATCAATCCCACTCCTGTCCAGTCCAGTCCACCCCACTCCAGTCCAATCCACCACAGTCCACCCTACAGAGATCCAGTCCACTCCAATCCACCCCACACCAAAAAATCCATTCCACTCCAATCCACCATACCCCACTCCAATCCACCCCACCCTCCCCATCCAATCCAGTTCACCCCAATGCAATCCAGTTGACCTCAGTCCAGTTCACTCCACTCAGTCCAGTCCACCCCATTCCACCCCACTCAGTTCCACTCCACTCCACCCCATTCCAGTACAATCCACCCCATTCCAGTCAAATTGCACCTCACATCATCTCACTCCAATCCACCCACCTCAGTGTACCTCCCTCTACTCCAATCCACCCCAATCTACCCCAATCCAACCCACATCACCTCAGTTCAGTCTGCCCTGCTCCAATCCAATCCAATCCCCTCGACTTCAGTCTATCCTAGCCCAAATCAATTCACCTTAACCCACCCACTCCAGTCCAATACAGTCACCTTAATCCACCCCACTCCTGTCCAAACCACTCCACTCCAAACCACCTTAACCCAACCCACCCCAATCCAACCCACCCAACCCACACAAATTCAGTTGACCCCAACCCACACCAACCCAATCCATCCCACACCAATCCACCCCACTCAATCCAATCCACCATAATCATTCCAATCCACCCTTCTAATCCCTCACTCCAATCCATCCCACTCCAGTCCACTCCAGTCCAATCCAGCCCAATCCACCACAATCCACCTTACAGAGATTCAGTCCACTCCAATCCAATCCATCCCACTCCAAAAAAATCCATTCCACTCCAATCCACCATACCTCACTCCAATGCAACCCACCCTACGCACCCAATCCAGTCCACCCCAATGCAATCCAGTTCACCTCAATCCAGTCCACCCCACTTGGTCCAGTCCACCCCATTCCACCCCACTCAGTTCCACTCCACCCCATTCCAGTCCAATCCACTCCCACTCCAGTCTAATTGGACCTCACATCATCTCACTCCAATCCACCCGCCTCAGTGTACTTGCCTCTACTCCAATCCACCCCAATCTACCCCAATCCACATCACCTCAGTTCAGTCCGCCCCACTCAATCCAATCCAATCCCCTCCACTTCATTCTATTCCAGCCCAAATCAATTCACCTTAACCCACCCCACTCCAGTCCAAAACTGTCACCTTAATCCACACCACTCCAGTCCAATCCACTCCAAACCACCTTAACCCAACCGACCCCAATCAAACCCACCAAACCCACGCAAATCAAGTTGACCCCAACCAACATCAACCCAATCCATCCCACACCAAGCCACCCCACTCAATCCAATCTGCCATAATCATTCCAATCCATCCCCTCTAATCTCCCCACTCCAATTCATCCCACTCCAGTCCACTCCAGTCCAATCCAATTCAGTCCAATCCACCACAATCCCGCTTACAGAGATCCATTCCACTCCAATCCAATCCATCCCACTCCAAAAAATCCATTCCACTCCAATCCACCATACCCCACTCCAATCCACCCCACCCTACCCACCAAATCCAGTCCACCCCAATGCAATCCAGTTCACCTCAATCCAGTCCACCCCACTCAGTCCAGTCCACCCCATTCCACCCACTCAGTTCCACTCCATCCCATTCCAGTCCAATCCACTCCCACTCCAGTCTAATTGCACCTCACATCACCTCACTCCAATCCACCCCTCAGTAAATACACCCACCCCAATACACCCACCTCAATCCAATCAAACCTACCCCACCCCAATCAATCCACTCCACTCCAATCTATTTCAGTCCACCCCACCCCACTCCAATTCAATCCAGTCAACCTGACTCCAATCCACCCCACTTCACTTCAGCCCTCCTCAACCCCACTCCACTCCACCTACTCCACTCTAGTCCAATCCACCCTGCTTTAGTCCAGTCCACCCACTCTACCCAATCCAATCCACCTCACTCAGTCCATCCCCTCAACTTCAGTCCAATCTACTCCAGAATCCACTCCAGTCCAATCCACCCCACTCCTCTCCAATTCATCCCACTCCAATCAAATGAATCCAATCCACCCCATTCCATTCTATTCAACAATATTCCAATTCACCTCACTCAAAATCACCCCAATCCAATCTACCTCACCCTAGTCCTATCACTTCAGTCCAATCCACCCACCCCATCCCATCTCATCATCCCACTCTAATCCACCATATCTCAATCCACCTCACCCCATTTCAATCCACCCACTCCAATCCATTTCACCCTACTACAGTCCACCATACTCTACTCCAATCCACCCCACAACCTCAATCCATACCAACCCACTTCACCCTATTCCACCCACGAAACTCAGTGTCACAACACTCTGTGCCACTGAACCATTGAACTCTACTCTTCTCCACTCAACTGTACGGCACTCTACTTCCCCATCTCCACTTTACAACTCTCTACTCCCCCACTCCACTCTACAGTACTCCACACGACTAACATTTGGTCATGCTGAACAGCATAAACACTAATGTACAAAATGACAAAAAGACATTGCCAAAGCCAATAGCTCTGGTATAGATGAGACCTATTGTCTTTGCTAGTTTTTGTTTAGGTGAGTCACCATCAAAAAATCCTGACTAAAATTTTGATGTTTAAAAAAAAAAACATAAAAATGGTCAATAACATTTTCAAAATTCTTACAAGCATGGATCATCTCATCTACTCTCAATTGGATCTCATTTATATGAAAATATTTTTAAAGTTACTTTGTAGAACTATTTTCCCTCTCGCTGAAAATGAAATCATCACAGTTCTAGCCATACACTTACACAGCCTTGGGGGTCATTTTAAGTCTGGGGGGCCGGCTGAAGTGCTACTGGTGTAACGGTCAAGTTGCAGCCAAATTACCTAGGTCACCTAATTTAACGTTGGCCTCAATCCTTGTGGGCATTTTTTACCTCAAAATGGCTCTTGGGTGTATGCCACAGCTGATTCGTTGTCACTTTTATGATTCTAGAACTTAGAATCCCAAAGCGTAGGTCTGTTGTCAAGAATTAAATAGTTGACGCCACCCACACACTGTAAGTTGACTACCTATACCTGTGCGTCTACTTGTGTAGGAATGTTGTGTCTGGGACTGCCATAGTTTACATGATGGTCCTGGACAGTAGGAATGTTGGACTAAATTGAGGCAGACTAAACTGGATGCCCAAGTTGACAGCATTTCTAGTACCATTGACTGTTCTGAAAGAGTAATTATGGAGGATTCCGATTTATCTGTTTTCAGAATTCAGCAGGGTTAGGGTACATAAGAGGATGGCAAATGGGACAATGTCCCATTACTTCCCTTCTGTAAATGAGGTCCCCAGTTGTTTCCCGAAAATTCTAAAATCAAAGCTGGCAGCAGATAGGTTCTCCACTGTTCTCCACTGCAAGGCTTAAAATACCCTTCATTTCACTATCAGAAGTAAAGCTAACCATTGCTAAAAGATCAGCTGTGAGGTACTCATTCTAGGGCCAAATTTACGTATTGATTGATTGTACTAGACGTCCTAAAAAGCTTGTAGGCAGAACTTTTAAATATTAACAAATCTGATTCAAGTGGCGTCTGGATTTTAATATTAAAGACAACACAGGAACTGCTTGTTTTACACATTCTTAAAATGCTACCAGAGACTATCATGTTTGATAATTTCTTTACCTATAGTAATACCAGAAACTACCGTTAGTCTCCAGACTTCCCCCATTGCGTCCAAAATCTTATCTGCTGAGTCACTTTTAATTACTGTTCGCACATTTTGCTCAGTCTACATTTTCACATTTCCTCTCTTTGACACAATAATAGAAGCCAATGACGAATGGTGTTGGGGATCACAAGGAGACCAAGATGAAACATTGATTTTTTTTCCAGGAGAAAACATTTTTCATTGATATGACCTGTTCTTTTAAGAAAAGCTAACTTTTAAGTGTTGCGCAAAAGTTAATTTTAAGGGGCATATTTATACTCTGTTTGCGCCGGAATTGCGTTTTTTTTTTTGACGCAATTCCGACACAAAACTAACTCCATATTTATACTTTGGCGTTAGACCCGTCTAGCGCCAAAGATCTTGGAGTTTGCGTCATTTTTTAGCGTGGACACCTACCTTGCGTTAATGATATGCAAGGTAGTCGTTCCCGTCTAAAAAATGACTCCGAGGCATGTGCGCCGTATTTACACTCCCGGGCAAAAATGATGCCCGGGATTGGGCGGGTCAAAAAAAATGAGGTCCAGCCGTTTTAGCGTCATTTTTTAACGCCTGGTCAGGACAGGCGTTAAGGGACCTGTGGGCTCGGAAGGAGCCCAGAGGCGCCCTCCCATGCCCCAGGGACACCCCCTGCCACCTTTGCCCACCCCAGGAGGACACCCAAGGATGGAGGGACCCATCCCAGGGAACTTAAGGTAAGTTCAGGTAAGTATTATTTTTTTTTTTTGTGGCATAGGGGGGCCTGATTTGTGCCCCCCTACATGCCACTATGCCCAATGGCCATGCCCAGGGGACATAAGTCCCCTGGGCATGGCCATTGGGCAAGGGGGCATGACTCCTGTCTTTGCTAAGACAGGAGTCATTTCAATGGGGGTTGGGAGTCTAAAAAAATGGCGCTAATCGGGTTGAGGCGAAAATTTTGCCTCAGCCTGACTTGCCCCATTTTTTGGCGCCCAAGCTCCATTTTCCCCTACGCCAGCGCTGTCTGGTGTAAGTCATTTTTTTTTATGCACATGAGGCAGCTCCGCCGGCTAACGTCATTCCATAAATAAGGCGCCCGCATGGCGCTTTGGAATGGCGTTAGCCGGTGTTAAATTTTTTGATGCACAATTGCGTTGGCGCAGTGGTGCGCCAAAAAGTATAAATACGGCCCTAAGTGTCTTTGCTAAAATCGAATGCCTTAGAGATTTTCTGGCCCCCGAAGTATTGGACCTTTGATGTAGATGTACTGATTATCGTACTGTAGGAAAGAGAATTTCTGCACTCACCTGTGGGTACCTGTAGATCCCCAGTAATCTCGCCATCATAATCGATGCTGTGTTCAACATGTCCCCAATGATGCCTGCTGTCCTAGAGCCCATGTCACATCGATAGTTAGGAGAGGCGTCCTCCTGTCCGGATAGGATCTGCAGTGTTGCTCGAAGAGCATCATCTTCATTGTAACAGGAATCATAGATGTTGAAACCCAACGTGATATTTGGCAGCAGGTGAGGATTCTGATTAACTTCTTGTACAGCATAAACCATGGCCAGGAGACGGTGATAACGATCCATGTGAAAGCTGGAAAACATTCAGCATTGTCAATCACTTGCGTATACCTAACTAAAAGACATAAATGCCCTAAAGGACCTCATTTGAGGTTCAGACAAACATAAATTATTCATTGGTTTCAGATTTTACTTATTGTGGTGGCTTTCTAGCCATGTGAAAGCAGGTCAATCTAGCTCCATGTGCTTAAAAGATGCATTTAATAATCACTAGACCTATCAAGTCAAACTACCAAGCCTAGTAGACATTTTACATATTTGACAATGCCTTGGTTTCACACATTAGGTGTGTTTTTGCTTCCTCTGTGCTTTGTGAAAAGTTGCCTGATTTGGTGAAAACAAAAAAATTAAACATTTCCATTGTTCCTGTTATTATGAAACATTTTCTGCACATTTCTCATAGAAGTGTATGAAAAGACTGACATGTCAGACATTTATGAATTATAGCTGTGACTGTCTTTACAAGACCGAAGCCAGCAACCCCTACTCAGACCACGCAGTACATACATGCAGCAATACATTTAAAAGTGCTGCACCGTTATTCTCCCCCTACAATGCACTAAATCACATTGTAGTGTTAATGCACCTAATTGAGCAAGGAAAAATCAGGAGGTACCCTCAATCTCTGCAGTGATTAATGTTTTGGAAGTAAGTAATCCTCAAAAGACTCAAGGGGACATTCATATCCTGCTGAGCCAGCCGTAAGAGAGTCCTGCTGGGTCAGTGGGTGTTTTCTCAGCAAAACGGCTCCCATCTCCATGGTGCAAGTGGCTTTGATGAAAAAGAGTAACAACAACCTACCATGCAATGATGGTGTGGCCAACCTGGCCACAGTTTTAAAAGATTTCTCTAGCAGCATGGTGGATATTGCAGCATTTTTAGGTTCGAGTCTGTGAGTGCATGCTAAGCGCACACGTTTCGCATGTGAGACACTGTTGTGTTCAGTAAAGGGCTTGGAGCTCGCCTGTCGCTCACCATTTGTTGGTGTGCATGCCATTCTTCTTTACAGCCTCTTAACGCGTCAAGGCATGTCTGGCATCGTTTCTGTTCCTGTGTGTGGAGCAGAGATCAAACACTAATTGATTTCAACTTAATTAATGCCTGCCTACTGCTCCCCACATCATCGAGGTACTATTTTGTTCTAACTTCTGGTGCCCCGCAAACAAGGCTTGTGACTGGCAAAAACATGCCCAGCAGAACAAAAACAATTGCAAAGTTTTATTTTTTAAAGGTAGCTTTATTTTATTTTGTTAAGTGGTCTTTCCTCAGTTTCCAGTCATGTTTTTTTTGTTTGTTTTGTCTCGTGGGCGCTGTTGTCAAAATATGACAATTAACTTGTTTGAAATATGCAAGACCTATTGCATTGCACATGCTTGTTCCTGTTTGGTGCCGGCATAATGTACATGTCATTCAGGATAGAAGGTTGGTAGAGATGTCAGAAAGACAATCCTAAATAGAGCAAGCCATACAATGCCATGTCCCATCAAAGGGGATTCCCTAATGTCAGAGCCGGTGGCAGTCCCACTCTACTGAAGTAGGCACGGGTGAGTTGTGCAGATGTTAGCTGACAATTCTAGAAGGTGTCCCTAACTGCCCACCTGCAAATTAGCCCTTTAGGGGGTATTTTTTTAGTTTGGTGGGCCAACCACTCTACGGATGGTGACCACCAGATACCACCTCAGCAAACATATCCTCTGCCAGCTCCCCAAACAGAAATTTGTCCATTTATTTAAAATACATTCTACCCATCAACTCCATGACATGATCCAACTTTGGGCAGTAAAGAAGAGAGGGGGCGTACCACATCTGTAGAACATACAGAGATGCACAAAGTACAATATGCAGTTTGTTACCACTGTTCTGTTTGTGGAAGGAGTCAAAACGTCTGTGAGACAAAGCCTCAAATGTGATGTGATGCCTCTCTCTGCATTGATAATAAGTGGTACATTACACTCTGAGCAGCCGCACATATGGGTTATGCCATTACACGTTTCATGTGAATTTATAAACACAAAAAAGAGATTTAACCTAAATCAGGATACAAGGGGTCAATTTGTTCAATTTGTTAATATTACATTGCTGAAGCATCCTGACTTAGCAAATATGTTTCTCTCTGTAAAATAATTGAAACATGGACGTAAACAGTTTCAAATGTGATATTCAATGTATTGTGGTAGTAACATGGAATGTGTCTTTTGCACTGTCGAAATAAATGTTTTGTACATGTGTTCATTAGTACAGTTGCTTTAAACAACATGTGATATTAGGCCACAGTTATTTGCGCTGGTATGGGATAAATATATAGCTTACCAAGGCACAGTCACACCTCTGTTGTTAGGATTGACATCTCACTTCATAGGAAATCATATTTTTACATCCTTTGATAAAGGTGCCCTACCCCCTTGACCAAGGTGCACTAAGCTTGGAGAAGTTAAGATCAAGAGGCCATCTAAGAGCGTGTTCAATATAGGGCACACTGGTCAAACAGTTCCAAAGGTTTAAAGGGAGAGTTGGAATTCCATAACAAGTGACGTGGTGTGAATATAATGGGATTTTCCAGCCTCTTCTTGCCCCAGTGTGTGGGAGGAAATGTCTCCACCCCCTCACCTTTTTCAAGGGTGAGTGAGGGAATGACTTACTCCCCCTTATGCTTCCCAAGCATGGGGGGATATCCACTTAACCTCACCTCTCTACTTGACAAGGACGAGGGGGGGAATAACAACCTCTCATTCCCAAGTTCAAGGGAGGTCGTTTTGAACTAAAAAAAAAAAATCCTACAGGTCCACTATTAGCTGTTCTGCTCCACAGTAGGTTACACAATTTTGTAGGCTACTGAGGTTCAGGAGGTATTGCTTTTGAAGTAAAAAAGCTTTCATGTCCTGTTTTAGCCTCAATATGCTTTAATGTGTCATTGTTAAAGCTTTTTCATAAATGTGCAATTTTGGGTCACAAATTATTTTTGAGTACTAATGATTTCTATATTGAATATAGTCATAATCAATGAATTAACAATGTCACACTCGAAACAATTTTATTTAAAAGTTTAGAACTGTGGGGTATATTTACAATGCCCTAGTGCTACCTTGCGCCACACTACCGTCATTATTATTTACGTTAATGTGATTGTGGTCCAACGAGGCCTAAATCCCTGCACCGTATTTACAGAGAGGCACAATGCATGCATTGTGCCACTCTGTAACCCTTTGCGCTACATTATCCCTGCACCAGGAATAATGTATGCCCCTTTGCCCCGTTAGGGGAGCTGGAAAAATGGCGTAAGGAAATCTATGAGATTCCATTGCACCATTTTTACAGCACTTTTAACCCCTGCTCAAGAGCAGGCATTAAAAGAGGGCTTCCATTCTTTAGAATGGGACCCTATCTACTCTGCAGAAGTATCGCCAATATTTTGGCGCTACTCATGCAGAGTACATCAATAGTGTCATGAGAAATTACGATATTGACCCCTACATTGTGCCATGGTGCGCCGTATTTTAAATACGGCGCACACGTGTTGGCTGTAGGGGAGTTCTAAGGGGTGCAGAGAAAGTGGAGCTGCACTCTGTGCAGATCCACTTTACATAAATCTTCCCATGTGTTTATTAACATAGTTAAATTATGCCACATTTCATTTCTGCAGAGACACCATTTTATTAAAATGGATGCTATTTTGGTGTTCTGTTCATCTTGATCCTGCGCATTAGCTCTACCATTCAATGTCCCCCTGCCCGTCTTCTATCCACACTGTGTTCGCTGAGCGCAGAACTATATGATGCAATTGGTAGTTTCCTTAGAAAGCACATATTGTGAATGAAACTTTCTCTGTGCAGCTAATGTAACATTCTAGAGGACACTTCAGCGGAAAGTTCCAGGGTAGACTTGCTAGCACACTAGTGTATAAGTCACTGTTTGAAAATATTTCACATTGTGTAAGGGTGGGTGGAATTTTTAATTGGCGTAATTGGAGTTAGTAATCCTGCATTACTCACATAGCGCAGAATTACTAATTAATTCTGCCCTTCCGCTGGCAGAATAAAATACAAATGAATACAAAGTGGGGGCACTCAGTTGCCGATCTCAAAGGCTAAGCTTCGGAGATGGGGAGAAGTGCAGCTAAGGTAAGTCATCATTGGATAAAAGTCTACTCACAAGCTTTGAGCCACCTTCTATGGATCTTATGGAAATTCCGGGTGTCTTGGGTCAGCTAACGACACCACACTAGGGTGACAGGCAATTAACAAGGAAGGAGACAAGCATATACTCCACCTACACTTGGAGGGATGGACGTGCAGCAGCTAAATTCTGTGTCAGAGGCATGTGCGTTTCCCCAGGCACTGTAGCCAATAAACAAACGGTAATGATTTCCCTGAACTATCCCACGATATGAGCTCTCCAGTCCTTTAGCCAATAAAGAATCTGACTGGAGGTCCAGCAGCCAATTCCATTGCAAGTGCCTCTCAACCTATCCAAGCTCAGCACCCTTGCCTACTGCTAATAGAATATGTTTTCCACCTGTCTGATTAGTTGTGAGCACCTGGGTGCCTCAAGCAGTAAGGTAGTGTTCTGTGTCTGGCACTGTCGGCCTATGTACATTTGAGCAGCTAGTTTACCTCTCTGTCCATCAAGTGACACAGCAGCTCGTGTCAGTTACCTTTCAAAGGTTCGTGATCTTCACTCCTCTCTGACCCCCACCCTTTTTAACACAGTCATGGGGAAGGTGCAGCACTTTGATATCAGCCTGCATGACAATCATGTCATCTACAGGCCCAGCAAGCCACTCAGTGGCACATTTTCCCTGTGGCTGGAAGTGCCGCTCCAGTACAGCAGTGAGCACAATGACGGCAACATGGCTTTGGGGCCAGGGGGAGGTCAGCATTGGTGCAAGGCGAGTGGGACAGTCAAGGCGGGGTGTAGCACTGTGGAGAAGCGGGTGATCATAGACAGGAATAGAGTCTTGTGGGTCTCCTGCAACAGTACTGACTCTTCCCGTACTTTGCCCTGTATGTTCCCTACTGTGCTCCCTAGCAGAACTCCACGGAATCCCACAGAGTTTTCATAGAGTTCTGCAGAATTCCGCAGAGTGAAACTTCATGACTTCCACCCACCCCTAATATTGTGCTGTAAGTCTCTGGAGTGCGCTGTTGCTGTGGTACCTAATGGATGAATTCCTCTGCCTTAGAAATGGGTTAGTGTTATAATTATTGTGACGAACATCATTCTGGTTTGCTCAATATGTGTTATCACTAGTCATGTTCAATTTGCAGTTTTTGCTTATTACCTTTCCATAAAATGTGTATAAGAACCCCTTGGGGGTGGGCCACAGACATTTCCTGTTGTTCTAGAGACACTGTCCATTTATCTATTAGAGATCCTGTCTTTAGGACATTTTGTTGCTTAATGGTACTTAGAAAAATTATTAACTTTTCATTGATCTAGAATTCAGTTATTGAGTGGTCCCAGTCTCTATTTATATTGCTCTGCTAATTTGTTGGGCCTAATATTGAGGTGGGTGGTGACACTTATCACAAGGTCAAGGATGCAGGAACTGAGCTTCCAGAGGTAAATTTTGGGGTGACCATAATATTGAGTTGCAGTAAAATATTGGGGTTTGGCTGCCACAGTATCTCATTTTCATTAGGAGCCACAAGCTTAATGATGTCACCATTTGCTTGTTTCAAGAGAAGAACCAAAATAAAGACTCCTTTTTGACTAAGCGAAATATGTAACTGATCAATACACTAGTAAGCTTATCCAAATCTGAATTCAAGCAGTGGCTGAAGGAAGCCGAGCAAAATAACCCAATGCCTGAAGGAGGCAGCCCCAAGAAACATTTGTTGTACACAAGTGATATTTTTCTTCACTAGACTCAAAATATGTCTAATACTTGCCAAACTCCAGCTGACCTTTTGTAGCCTAGTTTGTAGCATTGTATAGCATCTCTTGTTAAAATGCTTATCTCTTTTCAACTAAATAAATAAAAATACAAACAGGCTTGGCCATCAGCCAATGAAGTGATTAGTGTAATCCTTAAGATCTACTTTTGCCAGTCCATTCTTGCCTGATCTATTAATTATTCTAGCTCCCTTACAGCTTTTTCAGGCATCACTAGGCAGGGTAAAACACTGACCTACACTGTTGGAAAACATCTGCACCTCAAGTTGCATTGAGACCCAAGAACGACTGAAAACAATTTGGGAGATCTTGGAGGGAATCTGATTTGTAGGTGGTAATGGATGACAATGAAGGCATTGCTACAGCAATATAAGGCCTAGAGGTGACAATGCAGTCATAGCCATTGGTCACCCCTACAATGGCAGGCAGCTACATATGAAAGGGACTAATGACTGAGAGGATAATGTAATAATATGAGTTAATGTTAATCGAGACACAGCTCCTTTCAAGTGTGGCTACTGCATTGATGGGTATCCCTGTACAAGAAGGGTGATACTCAAGACAACATGGTGTGAGCAGAGGGGGGGGGGGGGGGGATGTCTGAGCACGTTGTACTAGTTGGAATTTCCACTCTTTTTTTAATGTATCTTGAGCTGACGTTAATGCTTCATGTTCTTTTTGGTTGAGATGTTTGACCATTTTGTAGGGTGAATGACAAATAGAAATTTGTTGTGGGTGTTTTTATTTGGATCTGGGGATTGTAGAGTGTTTCCTTCATGCCTCTGTGGTGGTTGGTCTTGTAACTCCAGATGATGTTTAAGGTTCAGAAATGGGAAGTTGAAAGTTAGATCAACAGCCCTAAATATTATGGCTTAATAGTAGCAAATATTCACTTCCCTATATATATTTACCTTGATGACATAGTTGAAGTACAGTTTCGGAACTCTATATTGTTGCAGGTTGATCTTCTACCAACTAATATTTGGTGATATACAACCGTTTGCAAGTGTGGGCTCTACAGGATGCCACTATTGGAAACATGTGGTGAGAGACCCTGGTACATTACCTGAGGAAGACTGGGTGCACCATTTGGAATACGTGTATTAAATGGGGGCAGTTTAAATTTGTAGTTTAGGGGCTTTGCATAAAAGTATCAGAGTGGTCTGATGTGTTCTCTAGACTGACCTGATCAGTTTACAGGATAATTGGATGATCCTAAAATTAGGCGTGCTTGTCACTACGAGGAACAAACTGCTCCTGTCTTAAATACAATTCTTTCAATGCTTGGAATCAGTGGGAAGAAGATAATTATATTATTGCATAACAAAAATATTGCATCCACTACGGCGACCAAACATCTAGATCACAAAGTGAGTATAGCCTAGGTAGATGAGGAGTTACGAATGGTAAATGTACACTTACCCTGACTGTGAAGAGGTAGGTGATATAGTATTTCTGTACTTCGATAGTAACAATCATGATACAGTGTCATATCCTAAGAGCAGGGGCGAGGATAGGCTTCTACTGCCTTGCTTGACAGGGATCAACTCATTCACTCAGTATTTGGTGGAGCAGACAGGACAGAAGTAGTAACACAATAAATTCTGGCAGAGATTAACATATCTTTGTCGATTGTTACTCATACCTGCATGCCTAAAACTGGGGTTCACCTAGAGAATTACTTGTCGCGTGCTGACTTCTTAGACTTACTCCTGCACAGAGTTGCAGAAAGCCACGATTTCCTCATCAGACATCAAGTAGACAATCAAGTTGATGACTGTAGGAAAAACACTGTTTTTTTTATCAACTTCCTGCAGATTTTACATCACCTTTAAGGGTTTACACAGCTCCAAACATGTGGACCTATATAGCTTTTCCCAAGCAGAAAGAAGACTACTCCTGATAATTAGACAAGTCCCACAGCTCCTTTACTATAAGGTCCTTGAGAAGGATGTATTGGCCAAAATAATGTAAATGGTGATGTCTTTAGCAAACCAGACCAGAACAGTTTTTTGGCAGTCCAGATAACCTCCCCAAATTTGCACAGTTGTTACATCTTTGGTGAGTATGCTCTCTGAGGATCAGTTGTCATTAATAGTCTTTATAGACTTGAAATAGGCATTTGATTCAATACATTTGGGCTACTTATATGGTATGCTGAGGGCAATAAGCTGACCTGAAATTATCAGCTGGATCACCAAACTTTATAATGAGCCAGTGGCAAAGGTTGACTCAGAGAGCAGGTGATATTGTCTCAATTGCCAGTTAAGAGAGGCACCAGGTACAGTTGCCCCATCACCACTGTATTTTGCATTGCCAATGGAGGGCCGTGCCCATCATTGGCTTTCACCTGTCTCACCTCCATCCCCATTCAACAATTGGAGCTGAAAACAGCTGCCATAAATGGGGCCTTGGAGGTGGTGTTGACACAGACATCCACCCTGTGGGTTCGTCAGGCAGGTTAGCAGATCAAGACTCATGCAGCATCTGTGATTGGTCATATTGGAATTGGGGGAGAGGTTTGTTGACATGCACTTTTATCCCTCAGGAGACAGTTCTAGTCACAATAAGGTGCACTGTAGTCCTGTAAGTTAGGGAGAGAATAGAAAGGAGTAGTTAGAATTGTGATGGGCCTTTATAAAGTATACTACGTCAACTAAGACTGCAGGTACTATGTCGGAGAAACATGTCTTAGTGCATGAAGCCTTAAAAAGGCTCATACAGGCAAGTAGGGTAGATTTACTTTGTCCCAGGGTCCTTTCTGAAGTCTGGGCGGGGCTCATGCATCTGCGTAGGGAAACAGCAGGGGGTGTTGTTGGGGGAGGTTTAGACTGCTCACCACCAAGCAAGAATACAATAAAGGTAACATTGGTGAAGCCTAGAGGGAGGGCACCGAGTCTGTCTTTTAAGGTTGAAGCGCTGCTTAAAAGCAAGAATTTACCTGGGGAGGAAAAAATGAAAGAACTGTCTCCTCAAAGGCGTACCTGCAGTATAACACAGCTGCAGCAGAAGCGGCGCCTGCCAGACATGCCTTGTGTGAGGGTCTGTCTAGAACTGTTTCTGCAATTTATTTTTGTCTCACACACCCCACTCTTTTATGAAGATGGTGGACAAAAGTGTGGGTATTGAAATGGAGGACAAAGGAATGGGAACGTAGGTGTATTTGGGTGAACAACAAAAAGAGAAAAGCAAGGTTGATTCACAAGAAAACAATAACTCTAGTCAAAATAAGCAAAGTTCAAAGGTGAAAGATGAGGAGGTAGAAACAACAGTTGAGGAGGGGTCATCCAATTCAGAAAGTTTTAAGTGCTTGTCCTATATAGTTTTGGCTATGCCCTTAGGTGCACACTTATCATCAAAGATGAAAGATAAAATATAGAAATGTAAATTTGTAAACATGTATACATTTTTACATGAGGAAACACAGGAAAATGAAGGTTCTAAAGAAGAGTCTTGGGAGTTAGCAAAGCGTCCCAGGGAACCCACAAACATTGACACATGGATGTCAGCATTTGTTAAATACGCAAGCGTTTATTGTGAGATATTCCAGATAGCTCATTATCCATATTTAAATACATGGATATTATTCGGAAAGCGAACATGGATTTTCAGGGTTAAGCCTGGCTTTACCATGATGAGGAATTCAGGGCCAGGTTAAGTTTAAGAATGGATAAACCTTGGGGGAGGTAGATAATGAGTTGTGGATTTAATGGATGTACCCATCATGCCCCCCTCCGACCTTATATACAGCTGGTGACTTAGGAGTTCACTACCATCCCTTTCTTAACAGACCCACTACTGGAGGGTGGGCTCATGGAACAAGCAATTCACACACAATTCAGGAGCTTGCTGGAGCTTTAACAGGGGTTATTGCCCCAGAAACCAATGCAAATACAAGCATGAGTGTGCTAAATGTGGCGGAAAACATGCAGTACTTAAGTGCTTCTGGGAGCAGACAAATAACAGGTTCATGGAACTAGGTAGAGGGGGAGGAGGTTACAACTAGCCCTGCCAAAAGGGCTTTTACCCCCATTAACATAGAAGTCTTGGGTTTATGGTTAGAATTCTACCCAAACAGACAAGAGGCGTTAACTTTGGAATGGAGTTTAAGGACAGGTTTCAGGCTGGGTTATCAAGGTCTTAGGCTGAGAATATTTGCAGATAATTTGAATTCAGCCGAGGAAAAATAGCAGGCCCTTTTAACTACTGGCCATTGCAAGATCCCATGATTTCCCCTCTGGGTATTGCCCCTAAAGAAGCCCCCAGGAAATACAGAATGATTCACCATTTGTCCTGGCCCGAAGGTTCTTCTGTGAATGATTTTACTTCTAGGTAAGATGCATTGGTGCATTTGCTTTTGTTGACGTGACAATGCAATTGATCAAACAATGTGGGCCCAGTGTTGAATTATCCAAGTGTAACATAAAATCTGCTTTTCAGATCCTTCCGGCAAACCCACTTGATTTCTCACTTCTGAGGATACAATTTGATGGTCAAATCTATGGATAAGGTTTTGCCAATGGGTTGTGCAGTTTTTTGCAGGTTGTTCAAATGTTTTAGTACTTTCTTGCAATAGTGCTTCACAGCCAAAACTAATTTTGAACAACTAATTCACTACCTAGTAGATTTCTTGTTTGTGGGACATGAAAAATCTGATCAGTGCAGTTGGGCCCTTCAGCTATTTAAAGAATTGTCAAATGAACTTAGGGTACCTTTAGCACTAGAAAAAACAGAAGGTTCCCACACAAAACTGCTATTTTTGGGGATGTAACTGGATACAGTTAGAATGGAAGCTAGACTACCTCAGAACAAAATTCAAGAGACACTTCTGTTGTTGGATGAGGTAATAGCAGAACCAAAATTTCAGTTGAGACAAAGTCAGAAGATGTCAAGTGGTACGCGCAGCTAGATCTTTATGTAGGAGGCTTGGTTTTGCCATGTCTGGAGCCAAACTGGCCCATCACAGGATCATGATATCATCTTCAGTAAGTGCAGAGGTATGGAGAATATTTCTCAAAGGTTTTTTGGACATAACCATGTGGTCAGCTGATGAGGAATATCACTGGCAAATAGAAATATTTTCAGAAGTAGCTGGTGTGGACAGCTTTGGACTTTTTTTAGAAGGGAAATGGTTCTCAGAACAATGGTCAGCACACTGGATCCAAGAGGGCAGGAGTACTGCATTTTTAGAAAGTGTCCCTCTTTTGTTTCATTAGCATTGTGGGATAAGAATCTCACACAAAAGACAGTGACTTTCCACATAGACAATACCACTGTAGTGTCATTACTGAATGGTCAAAAAGCAAAATTATTAAAGCTTCTCCAATGATTCATGCTAGGCTGTCTGATGTTTAATACTGTATTCAGAGCAAGACACTTACCAGGAAAATCTTACTTAATCCCTGATTCCCTCTCCTGTTCACAGTGGCAGAGATTCCGTGGTTTGGTGCCCAGAGTAGCTCTGGGGAAAACAGAGGTACCAACAGAAATATGAGAATTGGGAAATTGAGAATTTTCATCTTGATTGAAAACTCGCTGTCTCAGAGTACGATACAGACTTTGGAGGAATTTCAAAACAGGGGGGCAGTGAGACGTGGTCAAAATATTTAGGAATTGGAGCAGACAAACAAGATGTTACTAATTTCATCATGATCAATATTAACAGGGGGTATCTCTGACCACCATTGCTGAAAAACTAGCAGGGATAATTTATTTATGGAAAATTCTTCCAGGGTTACCAACTATCTGCAGCTGAAATGGGGTGTATTTTGCAAGAGTGGAAAGAAAGGAAGATAAGCCCCAGAAAAAGAGAACTTATAACCTTTTAGGAGTTAATCGAACTGTTGTGAATTGTACATGAGCTCTGATGGACAGACTTTGATTCACAACTACTGCAACTTTATATGTTGTGGATATTTTTGGTTCATTTTGTATATCGGAGCTATTAGGTAGAGGCACAGGAGGAGGGTTCAGGGTAGAAACTTTTGAGGAACGAGTTGATCATTTATGTCTGCACATTAAAAAATCCAAAAAGGACAGATTGGGCAAAGAGGCAAGTATTCACCTATAAAAGATATCAAATAACATTTGCCTGGTTGCCGCTTGAATAAGCTTAAAAGAATTCAGTGGTGCCACTTCAGAATCTATTTTTGCCCTTTTGGATGAGAAAAAGCTAATGTCACATCAGGTCCTGGCAATAATGAGGAAATGCTTGGTTCACATAGGGAGAACCTGAGAGGTTTTGGAACCCTTTCATTTAGGATTGGTGCAGCATCAGAAGTGCACAGACTAGGTTTCTAACGTGAAGATGTTATGAAGTTGGGTAGATGGTCATCAGCATGTTGCAAATGTTACATTAGGGATATTGAGATGCAATATTAAATCATAGATGGGAGTGCCTTTTCTTTTCCATTACAGGTTTTATATCAAGCAAGGTTTGGCTCTTTTCACTGAGTAGATTAATGGACATTCTTTTGTAAAATGGGCAGCCAAACAAGCAGCAACTCAACCTTTCAGGGAAACTTGACTTTTGTTCCACAGAATTGATGAAGGATTGGTGGGGAAGAGAAGGAATGAAATGGGCAATTTTTACCATGGATATTCTCTTTGTTGGTTGGGAGGCCATGTCTAGATGTTTTGCTGATTCACCTTCGGGAAAATGATTGGCTGGAACTATCCGGCTTGGGGCTTTAAAAGAACTGAAAAAAGATCTGAAATTGATTGGTAAAATGTAGTCTGAGGCATATATTTTTTGGAGAGATTTGGTACCAGGGAGGGTTTGGAGGGGAGCTAAACATACACTGCAGCTTAAAGAGTCAGAAGAAAAGTAAATTGCAAGCAAAACACCTATAGGGTGATAAAGCACAGTGATATAAAAAGGGAGGACTTTATGTTCTGCAGGCAAGATGGGGTACATTTCTCGTTTATGTGGAATGAACTGCATTTCTTGCCACTGAGTGAAGCTTTGGTGGCTAAATTGTTAGTCCCTCATTGGTGCTAACATTTGTCCATCTGTTAGGCTGGTCAGGCAACAGCTTAACATGTTAAAGAACTAGTTACAGACTGTTAGGGCGACATCATTAGGCAGTTTTTGCTAACACAGCCAGTGGCAGCTGCTTCACTTTAATATAGGTGGGGTGTCAATGCCTCACTCAAATGTGGCACAGCAAGTAGGCCTCAAAAGGTCAGTAGGGATGTCCAGAGAATATTCTATAAATGACGCATTTCAGGGCACTATTTTCACTTAATTGGCTACAAATCCAGAGGTTCTAAAGGGACATTAATAAAATATTACAATAATTTTGAGGTGCCATGCAAATCTTACCCTCCCAAGCAGTGTTAAAGTTCACATTCCCAAGGGAACGTCTTATAAATGTTGGTGGAACTGTGAAAATTCCAACCTAATTTCTTGGAAACTGGGTGAAAGAATATGCATTTTAGATTCAGTTTAAAAATTTCCTTTTGCAATGATATTGGGGCTATCAATTTTCATTTTTCAAAATGTTTATGGCATTGTTTTCTCCTCATTGTTCCGTCATGCATCTTCCAAGCAGTTCATCACTTATCTGTTACAACAGAAACTATAATTGGGAAAGATACGGTGGTAAAACGGAACGCAATACATATCTCACAATATAGGTTACAGACAGCAGTGCTCCACAAACGCCACACACCTTTATAAGAATTATGCTGCTAAATTACATAAATTCAACCAATTTCACAAAAGCATCTGCGGATTCTTTCCCGTCTATTTTATATCATCATCAAACAAGAGGGATCTTCTAGGATATAGATTTTCACCACAATTGCGCGAAGGATAGTCAGAATTATTTCATGTCTGGCCTCATTAAGTAAGTTTAAGACAGGGCCGACATAAAATGAGTAGCAATGAAAGTTTAAAGGAATATTTATGTTAATTTGATTGGTGGTCGCTGAACATAGTTGAACGCCATAAAGACATACTTTATGATATTTCACTAAATACTGCATAAGGATACATAGGGATTGTTAGACTTGGCATCATTGGCGTGGTCTCCCCTAAATTGTTGCCTCTACTTCCCAGGTTAATTCTGTGTGCTGGACTCTGTTTTTACTGTTTTTTTTATACTCTGGGCACTTTACCACTGCTGACCAGTGCTAAAGTGCAAGTGCTTCCTATGTGAAATTGTATGTGCAATGGCTTTTCCATGATTGGCATAGTAGTAAGTCCCTAGTAAAGTGCACTAGAGGTGCCCAGGGCCTGTAAATTAAATACTATTAGTGGGTCTGCAGCACTTGTTGTGCTACCCACATGAGTAGCCTTGTGAACATGGCTCAGACCTGCCACTGCGGTGTCTGTGTGTGCAATTTTAGGCTGCCAATTCGACTTGGCAAGTGTACCCACTTGCCAGGCCCACACCTTCTCTTTTTATACATGTAAGGCACCCCTAAGGTAGGCCCTAGGTAGCCCCATTATCAGGGTGCAGTGTATATTAAAAGCAGGACATGTACTGATGTGTTTCACATGTCCTAACAGTGAAGTACTGGCAAATTCAGTTTTCACTGTGCAAGGCCTATCTCTCTCACAGGTTAACATGGGGGCTTTCTTTAAATATTATTAAAGTGCAGATTTCCTTTGAGAACAGATAACAATGTGGAGTTTGGGGTTTCTGAACTCACAATTTAAAAAATCATCTTTTAGTAAAGTTGTTTTTTAAATTGTTAGTTTGAAAATGCCACTTTTAGAAAGTAGGCATTTTCTTGCTTAAACCATTCTGTGACTCTGCCTGTTTGTGGATTCCCTGTCTGGGTCAGTTTGACAGTTGGGCTGTTTGTGCATCTCCTCTAGAAGGTGACACAAAGGGTGCTGGGGTATAGCCTGCATATCCTGATGAGCCATCTGTGCTAGAGTGGAGGGAGAAGTGGTCACTCACACCTGAATGGGCAGTGCCTGCCCTCACACAATCCAGTCTCTAACCCCCTGGTGTGTGTCTGGGGCTTGGCCTGGGCAAGGCAGGATCTTGTGAACAATAGAGACTTTTCTTTGAAGTTGGGCAACTTCAAAGGCAGAAAGGGGTATAAGTATTGGACCCAAAATCCCAGACTTTATATCACTTCTGGAATCAAGAGAAACCTCTGCCAGGGAGAAGAGCTGAAGAGCTGAGGAGAAGTGCTGCCCATGCCTGTGACTGTGCTTTGTTGGGCTATCCTGCAGTTGTTGCTTCTGTCTGTGAAAGGGGACAAAGACTGGACTTTGTTGTGCATTCCTGCTTGAAGAAGAATCTCCAAGGGCTTGGAGTAGAGCTTGCCTCCTGTTTTGAAGCCTCAGGGACAGCAAAGGCTTCACCATCCAGTTTTGAGTTCCCATGCTGTGGACTTTAGCTTGCCAGAGGGTGCTATTCCAGTTCCTGGGCCCCTGAAAGTGAATTTCTGGTGAAATCATGTGAAACGCCGCCGGCCGCCGCCATGTGACTTCGCTAATGCAACTTCGCATGGAACCCACGATGCCGCCTGCACATGAAGCTGTGGACCTCGCAGAAGCGTAATGACCCCAACGACTCTGCAGGCCTCACCGCAGCCTCTGAAGCCAACCGACTTTGCTGAGATCAGAGTGTCGTAGCTCTGACGTTCATGACATCCAACTTCGTTGCGGCACCTGTGACCCCGTGACATGAGTGCGACCCCGTGAGGTCACCTGCAGCATCATGACTTCGCTGGACTTCGTCTCTGCTGCAACCAAGGGACTGACACTTCGCAACTGACGCCGCCTCACCCTCACCGCTCTGCAGTAAGGACACTGCTGCGTGACACCTCTGCTCCTCTGCCCCGCAGCACCGGAACCGATGCCACATCAGATCCAGAGATGCCTCACTCCCCAACTCCGTGCAACGGCCTGTTTTTTACTTGTTTTACAAAGGTATTGTACCTGGGGGTCCGTACGACTCCGTAAACAGCGCCAGTGGCGTCGTATTGTAGGAAACAACTCTGTCACGACGACGCTTAACATCAAATTGCAGCATTTGTGCCTTTAGGCACTATTTTCGTATTTTTAAGTGCTAAGATCTTATTTTTAAATGTGTATTGGGCTTTTTTTAAATAATATTTGTTCTCGTTTATTTAAATAAAATAATTACTATTTTGATGGTACAAAAACTTAACACATTGTCTCTGAGTTAAGCCTGCCTGCTCGTGCGGAGCTATAAAGGGGGTGACTGGGGTTAACTGAGTGTGATTCTCCTTTACCCTGACTAGAGTGAGGGTACTTGCTTTGACAGGGGGCAACCTGACTGCCAACCAAAGACCCCAATTCTAACAGGCTTCATATCCAGATACATAATAATATTGCCCAGGAATAGCTTTTGGCTGCACTCAGTACTTTACCATAGTAATATGGCATTCTCAAAGTACAAAGTCAGGTAAAGTATCAGCCTAAACACTTAAGACACAGGACCTGAAATTAATTTGAAGAGATCTGGGCTGCATTAGTCACCAATTCCAAACATTATCAGCACAGTGTTGTACCTCACACTTGCAGTTGAAAGTTCAAGAAAACTTGGGCTTTGGCCTCTGCCCATTTCAGTAAATTGCCAGGTAGCAGCACATGCAGTACTTTTTCAGTGCAGACAGCTCAAATCAAATCAAATCATTAGCATTTATAAAGCGCGCTACTCACCCGTGCGGGTCTCAAGGCGCTAGGGACAAAGGGGGTGGTTATCGCTGCTCGAACAGCCAGGTCTTTAGGAGTCTCCGGAAAGCGGAGTGGTCCTGGGTGGTCCTGAGGCTGGTGGGGAGGGAGTTCCAGGTCTTGGCCGCCAGGAAGGAGAAAGATCTCCCACCCGCCGTGGAGCGTCGGATGCGAGGGACGGCGGCGAGTGCGAGGCCAGAGGAGCGGAGGGGGCGGGTGGGGACGTAGAAGTTGAGCCGTCTGTTGAGGTATTCCGGTCCCTTGTCGTGGAGGGCTTTGTGTGCGTGGGTGAGAAGTCGGAAGGTGATCCTTTTGCTGACTGGGAGCCAATGCAGGTGTCTCAGGTGTGCGGAGATGTGGCTGTTGCGGGGTACGTCGAGGATGAGGCGGGCTGAGGCGTTTTGAATGCGTTGCAGGCGATTTTGGAGTTTGGCGGTGGTCCCAGCGTAGAGGGTGTTGTCGTAGTCCAGGCGGCTCGTGACGAGGGCGTGGGTCACGGTTTTTCTGGTGTCGGCGGGGATCCAGCGGAAGATCTTGTGGAGCATGCGGAGGGTGAGGAAGCAGGCGGAGGACACGGCGTTGACTTGCTTGGTCATGGTGAGAAGGGGGTCCAAGATGAAGCCGAGGTTGCGGGCGTGGTCTGCGGGGGTTGGTGCGGTGCCGAGGGCCGTGGGACACCAGGAGTCGTCCCAGGCGGACGGGGTGTTGCCGAGGATGAGGACTTCAGTTTTTTCAGAGTTCAGCTTTAGGCGGCTGAGCCTCATCCAATCTGCGACGTCCTTCATACCCTCTTGTAGGTTGGTCTTGGCGCTGGCGGGGTCCTTGGTGAGGGAGAGTATAAGTTGGGTGTCGTCGGCGTAGGAGGTGATGATGATGTCGTGCTTGCGTACGATGTTAGCGAGGGGGCCCATGTAGACATTGAAGAGTGTCGGGCTGAGTGATGAGCCTTGAGGTACGCCGCAGATGATCTCAGTGGGTTCTGAGCGAAACGGAGGGAGGTAGACTCTTTGGGAGCGGTTTACGAGGAAGGAGGCGATCCAGTCCAGGGCCTGGTCCTGGATCCCGGTGGAGCGGAGGCGGGTGATTAGGGTGCGGTGACAGACGGTGTCAAAGGCAGCCGAGAGGTCGAGAAGAATGAGGGCGACTGTTTCACCGTTGTCGTCTGTGACTGAGATGAAGTCGGTTTCTGTGCTGTGGTTGGTTCGGAATCCGGTCTGTGAGGGGTCGAGCAGGTTGTTGTCTTCCAGGAAGGTGGTCAGCTGTTTGTTGACGGTCTTCTCTATTACTTTGGCTGGGAAAGGCAGAAGGGAGATGGGGCGGAAGTTTTTCAGGTCGCTCGGGTCAGCCGTAGGTTTCTTTAGTAGGGCGTTGACTTCGGCGTGTTTCCAGCATTCGGGGAAGGTAGCAGAAGAAAAAGAAGAGTTGATGACGGTCTGGAGGTGCGGGGCGATGATGTTGTTGGCTTTGTTAAAGATGAAGTGCGGGCAGGGGTCCGAAGGGGCGCCAGAGTGGATAGAGTTCATGATGGATTTGGTTTCTTCCGTGCTGATGTGGGTCCAGTTGTTGAGGGTGATGGTCGGGGATGTGGGTTCGGTGGTGTTAGGTTGGGTCTGGTGTCCGAAGCTGTCGTGGAGGTCGCTGATCTTGCGATGGAAGAAAGTGGCGAGGGATTCGCATAGATCCTGTGAGGGCGTGACACTGCTTGAGTCATATAAAGCCACTTCCCTGTCCCTGGGAGGCTCTCCGAATAACTTCAACACTAGTCGCAAGGACCCATGTGAAAATTCAACTGTGGATAAGGTGTGCATTATTCTCTACATAAACTAAGGAAATGGGTTGATCCTGTACAGAGGCACATATCAACCTTATTTCAATGTTTCAGTGCCAATGCTAAATGCATTGACGGAAAACTGAAAAACTAAGAGCCCTGAAGCAAACACCACTCGTGAACAGAGCTAGACAATTTGGCAACATTCTGTGCCAGCAAGGATGTTCCAGAGAGGGAGGCTTGTTATAGCCATTTTTACACAAACGTGAAGCTCTGAATCATGTTGTGTCTAACGGTGTTCTCTCTGATTGTCTCATATCAGAAAATGCCTTTATGCAAAAAGTAGAACTAAGGCTTCTTCTCTTCCTGCATGCTCCCGCTCCAGTATTGTCTCAGTTACTGAAAGGGCAGAGAGGTTTGCACTCGCAGGCCAATAGCTCATTGCGTTTAGAGCTGATTAAAGCAAACACTTCAGAGGGGCGTGGCCGAGACGCCCGCAAGATGGCAGCTCTCCGTTGAAGCCCTACATCATCACGTAGACATTTTAGCTTCGTTTGGCAGCATTTTGGCACTATGGACAGAGATAATAGAGGCACAGAGATGGGAACATGAGGGCAACAGGTATATTACTGCTGGAATAATTTTGGAGCGTGTTTTGTAGTGTTATTTTGCCTTTTTTGGCCCCTCCTCAGCTTTGGAGGCCGCCATTTTAATTTTTTTAATTTTTGTTTTTTTGGAAGAGAAAAAAGAAGAGAAAAACAAATCCATACTTTAATGTTGTAGGATGCAGGTACTCTATGAAGCTCATTTTTTCTTCTTTAAAATTGAATTACTCTTATACAGCCACTTTCCTCTACAATTGGGATATGGTCAGAATCTATAGCCTCAGGAGCTATTTGTGTCATTAATAATTTTGCCGGTCAAGAGATTTTATGTATTGCGCATTTTTCAGACTGGAGTGCTGCATTTAACATAATTTTTACACTATCTATCTGCTCTGCGTTTGTTCTCTGCATATCTATTTTCTATGGAGCCTCCCTCCTCTTCTTCTTCAACGGTTGCAGCGATTTCTGGAACCATGTCCTTGTCACGGAAGGACTATAATAACACCTCTAAATGACAAAAGAAGGATCCTTGCTCTCCGACAAAATCTCCTTTGCCTCTGACCCTGGAAGACCTTATGGATGCAATAAAACTCTTGAAGCCCTTTGTGATGGAAACTAAAGCTACCCTTCAAAGGATTAAAGAAAAGTGGTCAAGTCTGCAATCCAGGGTCTCAGAGGCTGAGCGAAGGATCAGTATTATGCAGGATGAGGTTACTAAGATTGATGCCATGTCTAAAGAAATTTCGCTCCTGAAGCAGCAAACTGAGGACTTGGAAAATCGTAACAGGCGTAACAATCTTAGAATTTTTTGGCATTCCTGAGGAGGCGGAAAGCAATGACATAATCTCTTTCCTGAAACCTAATATTCCAAAACTAATTGGGCTCAAAGATGGTACTGCTCTTAATATACAACGCGCACATCATGTGGGGCCCAGATCTTCTGGTGCCTCATCACCTGATCGTCCGAGAGGCATAATTGTTCTTTTTTTGGAGTATACTAAGTTACTCATGGTTTTGGAAGCAGCCAAGCAAAGGAAACAGATGCTGTGGTCTGGTCATAAGATTTTCTTCTCACAGGATGTGGCACGTGCTACGGCTGCTTGTCGCAAAGAGTTTCTTGCACTGCATCCAGGGTTGAGATCACTAAACGCTCATAATGGACTGGTTCATCCTTGCTTCTTTAAAGTAACATACAAAGATCATACTTTTTCATTTGCCTCTCCTGCTGATCTGAAAATGTTTATTAGCCAATGCAAGGGTGAAGAAATGGAATGTGGCAAATCTTGATTACTCATTGTTGGTTCTTAAGAAGTTCTTTGCTAATATATTGTCCTACGTTACTGATCACTTTTATTTATTTTTTATTTATTATTTTTATTCTTTCTACAGATACCTCATGCTTTACTTGTTTCCCTAAATCTGATATGTGTCCCTTTCCTGTGTCATGTTCCAGACCGATTGTCTTCATTTGTTCTCAGTTGTCAGTAAGTGTTTTGTATAAGTCATTATTGTTCATATTTATGCCACATTATTTATTTCTTCTGATATTAATGTCTTCATGGCCTTCTGTCTCCTCTCGTGTGTAGTTCTGGTTATGGCCCATCTTAGCTTTTTCCGTGCTTCCCCACTCTCCCACTTTATTGTTTTTACTTTGTCTTACTATGGCTCAAGCCATTAGCCTCCTTGCCATCTACTCTGTTTTTATCACCTTTTGCTCTCTTTTTCTTCTTTCTTTTCTCTTTTCTTCCTTCCTTCTTTCTTATTTGACTGAGATTTGGTTGTTCATTCTACATACCTTTTGGTATCATAGGATCCAGTGGTTTCTAACTTACTGTTATATAAATTATTTTATGTTGATAATGTTGCTACAGATATGTCTTTTTGTTGTTCTGCAAAATGGTTAAAGTCACACGTGTTGTTTCTTGGAATGTGAAAGGTTTATGCAATCCCATTAAGAAGCAGAGAGTCCTTTCACATTTTTCCAAGTTAAATTGCAAGGTTGCCATGTTGAAGAAACCCATACCTCTGATGAGGATATTAATTCTTTGAGGCGGCAGTGGGTGGGTCATATTTTTTGTTCTCCGGTGATCCATAATAAAAATGGGGTTCCTATTTTATTTCATGAATCACTTTCCATACAGATAGAGAGAGAGGAGAGAGATGATGAGGGGAGGTGGCTTCTTCTTCACCTCACTATCAATAATGTCCCATACTTCTTACTCAACATTTATGGCCCGACAGGTATTGATCTAAAATGTTGGGAAAATATTTCACGGGTTGTACGCTCCTGTCTGAATGATAATCTTATATTGGGCGGAGATTGTAATCAATTTATGGACCCCTTTACGGACAGGCACTCACTTTCCAGATATATCCCTAATAAAATGCAAAAAACATTCAAGAATGCCATTCATTCCAGAGGCTTGAAAGATGCTTGGAGGATTTACAATCCAGATAGTTTAGAATTCATCTTTCATTCTTCCATGCACAATTCAAAATCTAGAATAGATTTTATTTTTTTGACACCTCACTTGCTTACTGGTCTAGTGCACACTGAAATAGGTGCTATACTAATATCAGACCATACACCTATGTTTATAGATATTGACATAACAACTGAATCTTGTAGGTCAAGAAGATGGCGCTTTAATAACTATTTGCTGAAGGATCAGGTCTTTGTAGATAAATTTGAAGTATTTATTAAGGAATAATTTGATCTCAATCTGACGCCTACCTTGCAATTCCATATTGTCTGGGACGCTTTTTAAGCCTCGGCCAAAGGCTCCATTATTGACTATGTGGCTACAAAGAAGAAAAAGTTTCATACAGAGTTGGCTCTTCTCTTATCATCTATTAAAACTCTGGAGCATAAATACTTTACATCAAATGATAATTATACTCTTAAACTCCTTATTCAATCCAAACTGGATTTTAATAAGAAGTCCACTGAACGAACAAGCCTCAGACACGCTTTTAAAAATTAATTCTAAATTTTAAGGTGGGCGTAATAAAGCTGGAAAGATGCTTGCAAATTATCTTAAAGTTAACTCCCAAAAATCCAAGATCTCACATATCATAGACAACAAAGGGAATAATCATTTTAGAAATTAGGATATTTTGCTATGTTTTTCTGATTTTTATTAAAATCTCTATACGCCTGAATCATCCCCCTCTGAGGCAGATCTTGAATCCTTTTTTTCTCCCATCTCGACCAAATCAGTCTCCAGACCTTTCTTCCCTAGATAAATAAATATCTGTGCAGGATATTAAGACCGCTTTAGCAAAATTACCAAAAGATAAAGCTCCGGGCCCGGATGGCATTACAGCTGAATTTTACCTTCGTTTTTCACACGTTCTTCTTCCACATTTGCATTCTCTTTATTATCAATTTATTTAGAATGATAGGGCTCAAGGTACTTTTTCTCAAGCAATAAGGACATTTCTCTGTGTGCTAATTATCAGCAAATTTCTCTCATTAATTTAGACTCTCATAATATTAGCTCTTCAGGTAAATCCGATTATTCCGGATTTAATTGGTTTTGAACAACCTGGCTTTGTTAAAGACTGATATATTACTGATAATTCCAGAGCCTTAATAATATTTTAGATCTTGCTTCTACAAGTACTATTCCAATGGCTGCCATTACTTTGGATGCAGAGAAAGCTTTTGATCGTATTAATTGGGTTTTTATATTGCAAGCCATGAAATGGCATGGTTTTGGACCTGTAATTTTAAAATATATTAATATATTATATTCTTCCCCATCCACATCTATCTTTTTAAATGAAGTTCAATCTTCTTATTTTTCCCTTTATCGAGGTACTAGGCAAGGGTGTCCATTATCCCCTTTGCTATTCATTTTATCTTTGGAACCTTTCTTATATTCCTTGAAGCAATCTAATTTGTTTACCGAGTTTGTGCATAAAGATTTGCAAATCAAATTTACTGCTTATGCTGATGATGTTATCTTGTATGTTTCTAATCAGCAGACATCGGTACCTGTATTTATTGAACTACAGAACTCGTACTCTGGCCTCTCAGGTTACAAATTAAACTTAAATAAATCCGAAGTTCTGCCTTTGAGTAAATTTTGTTTAAAACACATGTTTGAAGAAACTGATTTTAAATCGACCCCCACACATATAAAATGGCTAGGGATTAAGTACACCCCTTCAGTTCCGGCTACTATTCAGCTTAATTTGGCAGATCTTTTTTTTAAAATTCATAGCATGTCGGATCAGTGGACTCCTCTACATTATCCTGGTGGGGTAGTTTGGAATCTATCAAAATGATGATGCTCCCAGTGATCAATTTTTATCTGTCTATGTTACCGGTCAAAATATCTTTGACATTTTTTAAATTGCTTAATAGCATTTTGATAAACTTTCTATGGAATGGACCCAAAGCACGCATAGCTCTTTCCTCACTGCGCAAACCTAAGGATGTAGGTGGAGTTAATTTTCCAAATCTTCGTCAATATCATTCCTCCTTTATATTGAAACAAGTTTTACCTTATATTTATTCTCCTCAAGACATTTCTCCATCGTTTTGGTATAAATTGGAGGAGGCAATTATTTTTCCTTTCCCATTTCAATTAATGTCATATTTTTCGTACTCTCCTAGAGGGTTCTCATCTCCTTGTCTTAAGCAATCCATCTCAATTGTTTATCCACTCTTTACTAAACCATTATCATCCTTACAAACATTCCTGGACACCTCTGTTTGGCATAATAGAAATATCAAGTTATTTAATCGTACTCTCTTTTGGAGAGAGTGGGTAATTAAAGATATTTTACAAGTCAAACAATTGTTTGAGCATATGCTACCTCTCTCTTTCTTTGAATTCCAAATTAAATTTCATTTATCAGCCACCCACATGCCAAAATATCAAAGGTTAATAACCCTTCTGGCACAACAACTAAGGGCCACATGTACATAGGTTCAGATTTGCGACCCGCAAAAATGAGAGGAAAACGAGATGCATGACAAAAACAAAAATTGAAAGATTTTCGTTTCATTTTTACAGAGCACCACTGCCTACGGACCACTGCCTGCTTTGAAAAAATGTTTACAGTGACATTCGCAATGGGGAAGGGGTCCCCTGGGGACCCCTTCCCTTTTGCGAATGGGTTAGCACCAATTTGAAATGGGTGCGAGCTGCGATTGGTTTGCGACTTCGTTCGCGGTCACAAAACAATCCTACATTGCACTGCGAGTCGCAATTAGGAAGGGAACACCCCTTCTTAATTGCGACTCGCAAACCTGTTTTGCGGTTCGGTAACCTATTCGGTAACCAGGTTACCAAATCGCAAAACTGGGTTTGTGCGTCGCAATGTGCTACATACATGTTGCCCTAAATAGCTTATTGCTAGATCCAACCCCCGCTTCAACTTTAGTTCCTATGCAGCTTTCTCCCTCCACCTCTACGAAAGGCTCTCACGTATATAAATACTTACATTATCACTTCCCAAGCCGTGTTAAAAATAAAATAGAGCTTACTTGGGAATTGGACCTCAATTGCTCTCTCTCTGTTCAAACATGGAATTGCATTTGGTCCAAAATCCATCATACATCCTGTAATGGTAGTACTACACAGACCATTTATTATTTTTATCATAGACTTTTTTTAACTCCTCTCTCTCTCTCTAAGTATATACCAAGCATTCTGGAATTTTGTTGGATCTGCTCTGATACACCAGGCACCTACCTACAAACTTTCTTCCAATGCCCAGCTATTGCTTCTTTTGGGCGTTAAATTTGGAATAAAATGACACAGATATGCAATGTTAATTTACCTTTTGACATTGTCAATATCTTTTTGGGAAGTTCCTCTCCTATTTGGATTGGGGCACGTAAAGTGGGCCGTTTTGTGGATTTGCTCATTGCTCTAGCATTACAAGTTATCACGTCAAACTGGAAGGATGCTACTAAGATCACTTTTAATGGATGGTGGAATTTGCTTTGTCATCATCACAGATTAGACAGAGCATCTGCTATCTCTACAAAACAACTTTTTCAAAAAGACTCATTTTGGTCACCTCTTATGACTTATTTATGTCTCCCACCATCTCAATTTCGTAACAACACTTTCGTATTCCAGCCACCATGAAATTATAGTTTCAATACATGTTTAAGATACTATTTAATGACTGTTGTTATTGTTTGATTTTTTATGATAATTACCAAGACCTGCATGCAACACCAAAGCATGGACACCCATCACCAAAGCATGTCCATTACAGATACCCACAATGCCCCCAAACCAAATATCACACAAGGACCAAGCCAAGAATGCAAGCACTGGAGTACAGGGTCACTCACCCATTGCACACAATGGCACACACAGATGCAATAATCATGCCTTTACACCCCTGCAGGACCCCTACCCAACGTCACTGGGCAGGAGGTACCAGACATATCCAGTTCCCCACAGAAGAGACCCACAGTGATGACAGCAGCTCTGCACACCTGGATCAAGATGACCAGCCCGGCCCATCAGGGACCTCGGGACAGTCGGTTCCCCTGACACTGGCACAAGCCTCCCCCCTCAGGAAACACCACCACAGCACCTACCCAGCGGGCCCATGCCTCTGTCACCAGGACACATCAATCAGCAGTGTGTCCACCACTACAGGGATCCCCGGCAAGCCCACCAACCCAAGAAAATCAGGGACCTGGGGGCAGTGGGCACACAGTTCAGGGGACATAGGCACAGGATAACAGGGTAGCTGGGAGGACTGCTGTGCGACAGGGGGAGGACAGGCCCAGGGAACCCACTCTCCACGAGACACTCTCCAACATCATGGGAGCTTACCATCATTCCCAGGAGACGATGGCAACGGTACTGGCCAAGTTTCAGGAGACCCAGCAGCTGCAGGAGGAACACTATCTGGGGATCAGGGAGGAACTGAAGTCCATTAACAACACCCTGCTCACCATTGCAGGGGTGCTGCAAGACCTTGTCGCCACCAGGAGGGACACTGTGGCACAACAAGGGTCCCCTGACACTAGCCCCCGCACACAAGGCACTACACAACACCGGACCCACCTACCTGAACACCAGACTCAACTTCTACGCCCCCACACGTCAACTCCGCTCTGCCAACCTCGCCCTCGCCATCGTCCCCTGAATCCAGCGCAAGACCTCTGGTGGCAGATCCTTCTCCTTCCTAGCCGCCAAGACCTGGAACTCTCACCCCACCTCACTACGCCAGACCCAGGACCTCCTCACCTTCAGGAGACTCCTCAAGACATGGCTCTTCGAATGCTAGCAGCCCCCCCCCCCCCCTCCCCAGCGCCTCGAAACCCTGTCGGGTACATAGCGCGCTTTATAAATTCACTGATTGATTGATTGATTGATAGCCCTCCACCTCCACCGGCGCTAGTGGACAGGAGGCACCGCCACAGGAACACGACACCAGCACCCCACCTCCTGCAAATGGAGAACCACCCTGCAAACGGTCCCTGAGATCCAGGAACAAGACAGAGAACATTGTCAAGACCCCCACCAGGAAATGAGACCCCACTGAATGTCACCTTTCTGTCCCACTATGTCACCCTGTCCATCCTTCAATTGCCATTGCTCCACTTCCTATGCCCCTTTGGACAATGCACCTGTGAATCAAATAGACTGGACTCTGCCATGGACATTTTTCCACCATCCCCCCTGCCCATTTTACAACCCCTCCACTTATTTGCACAGAAATAAACACACTTCAATCACAAAACAATCTGGAGTCAGTCTGTGCTTTCACAAACGTGCAATGGAATATAGCAATGTCAATATACTTGTGCACATACCGATGTAACACAGCTGTAGGCCTGGAGGAAATATAGCAGAGGGCACAAAGTGGGACTCACATCTGTGAAATGGAAAGGCAAAGTGGCAAGTCAGGGTCCATACACTGAGTGTAAAAGACAGACTTATGCTAGCTCCAATACTAGTATGAGATATGGGAGGCAGTGACACCTTCTTACCTGTGTCTCACTGGAAGTATTGCATAATTATGTTATTTCTGTTGTCGATATCCTCTTCTTCTGCCTCCTCTTCTTCACTTTCCACAGGCTCCACAGCTGCCACAATACCACCATCTGGCCCATCCTCCTGCAGAAAAGGCACCTGCCGTTGCAAAGCCAGGTTGTGCAGCATACAGCAGGCCATGATGATCTGGCACACCTTCTTTGGTGAGTAGTAGAGAGAACCACCTGTCATATGGAGGCACCGGAATCTGGCCTTCAGGAGGCCGAAGGTTCGTTCAATCACCCTCCTAGTTTGCCCATGTGCCCCATTGTAGCGTTCCTCTGCCCTTGTCCTTGGATTCCTCACTGGGGTCAGTAGCCATGACAGGTTGGGGTAGCCAGAGTCACCTGTAAATGTCGAGGGACAACTGTTAGACACACACCAACCCTTAGGGACAACCCCATCCCCAGACACCTATTGACACTGTATAGGGTCCTTGTCCTCACCTATAATCCACACACAGTCCCTCTGGAGTTGCCCCATCACATAAGGGATGCTGCTATTTTTCAAAATGTAAGCGTCATTCACTGAGCCAGGAAACTTGGCATTCACATGGGACATGTACTGGTCTGCCAAACACACCATCTGCACATTCATAGAATGGTAGCTCTTCTGATTTCTGTACACCTGTTCACTCCTGCGTGGGGGTACCAATGCCACATGTGTCCCATCAATGGCACCAATGATGTTGGGGATATGTCTCAGGGCATAGAAGTCACCTTTCACTGTGGGCAAATCCTCCACCCGAGGGAACACGATGTAGCTGCGCATGTGTTTCAGCAGGGCAGACAACACTCTGGACAACATGTTAGAGCACATTGGCTGGGACATCCCTGATGCTTTGGCCACTGTTGTTTGAAAGGAACCACATGCCAGGAAATGGAGTACTGACAGGACCTGCACTAGAGGGGGTATCCCTGGGGGATGGCGGATAGCTGACATCAGCTCTGGCTCCAACTGGGCACACATTTCATGGATTGTTGCACAATCAAGTCTGTAGGTGACTATGATGTGTCTCCCTTCCATTGTCGACAGGTCCACCAGCGGTCTATACACCGGAGGATGCCGCTATCTCATCACCTGCCCCAGCAGACATGCCCTATGGAGGAGAACAGCGAGCAGAAAGTCAGCCAACACTGAGGAATCACAAAATGTAATTTGCACACATTAATTAATCCGCAATGTGCCTGTAACTGTGTGTATTCAAGGCCTACATTGGTGTGACACAGTTATTATTAATGCCATGTGGCCCCCTGAAATGGCGGCTGCCTGACCTGGTCGAAGACCGCGGTGCTACTCAGCATTGATTAACATTGGACCCTATGGGTCTGAGGAGCCAATGACGATGTATGCCGGCGGTAACGGTAGGCACCGCCGCGGACGTGACTGACATTTTCTGTCTGTTCACTCACTTGATACCTGACCTTCAACAGGAGAGGACCTGCACTGCAAGTGCTGCTGTGACCTGTGTCTGGAAGCGACGATCGCTCATGTGTCTGGGGAAAGGGCCCCTTCCTTCACTTCGGAGGAGTTGGAGAAATTAGGGGATGGGGTCCTCCCCCAGTACACACAACTGTGCGGTCCTCCGGACAAACAGGTGAGTACACTGTGAGCATGCTGCATGGGCAATGCCTGTTTGGAGTGGTGTGGGTGGAAGATACATGGGGGGACTGAGGCCTGCATGTGCTGACGGTGAGTGCATGTGCATCAGGGCAAGGGTGGGAACGGGGGCCAATGAGTATGACAGCCCGGCCGGGTAAAGAATTTTCTTTCCCCTGTACCATTCCTCTAGGTCAGCGCCCACCAGAATAAGGGTATTTGGCGTGCCATCGCCAAGGACGTCCGGACCCTGGGGGTCCACCACAGACGGAGCACCCACTGCCGTAAAAGATGGGAGGACCTGCGCCGCTGGAGCAAGAAGACGGCGGAGGCCCAGCTGGGGATGGCTTCCCAACGTGGGAGGGGTGTCCGTCGCACCATGACCCCCATGATGTTTCGGATCCTGGCGGTGGCGTATCCAGAGTTGGATGGGCGCTTGAGGGCATCACTGCAGCCACAAGGGGGTGAGTACACTCTCATTCAGCTGATTCTGCATGCATTACAAGGTGTCTGGGTGGGGGAGGTGGGCAGTGGGTTCCCCTAGGCCAGGGCGAAGTATGTAGGCAAGGTCCCTCGTGAGGCAGGCTATGTGGCACCCCAACTCCACTAGTGGTTAGTGCCATATACAGCTAGTCAGTCTCCTGTGACTTCCAGGTGTGCAGCAATTGGGCTTAGGCCTTTTACCCCATGGGCATGTGATTAATCTAGGAACTATAAGTGCATGGTGTAGTGCAGAGGGCTGCTGTGTCTGTTGTGTCCGCCAACGGTAGTGGTGTTTCATGCACTGAACATATCTTTCTCCTGTCTCCCCCCCCCCTTTTTGTGGCCTCCCTGTTCTTGTGGGCAATAGCATCATCAGGCAGAGGAGCACTGGCACTGGAGCAGGAGGGAGCTGTATCACACTTGGCCCTGGGGGGAGAAACAACAGAGTCTGAAGCCACCAGTGGGACGGAGGGCGAGCGGAGCTCCACGACGGGGACAGGAGCAGAGACCAGCGACAGCGCCTCCTCCTCCGATGGGAGCTCCCTTGCGGTGGCGGGCCCCTCTGTGCCCACTGCATCAACAGGTACAGCGCCACCCCCTTACCAGCACCACTCTCCCAGCAGCCCTTCAGCGTGTGTCCCGTGCCCACTCACCCAGGAGGGTGGGCATCTCCTTCGTCCCAGGCACCCCAGGCCCTGCCCCAGTCAGCCCTGCTGCCCTCACTGAGGAGGCTATTGACCTTCTGAGATCCCTCACTGTTGGGTAGTCTACCATTCTGAATGCCATCCAGGGTGTTGAGAGGCATATGCAACAAACAAATGTATACCTGGAGAGCATTCATTCTGGCCAGGCAGCCCAACAGAGAGCATTTCAGGCTCTGGCCTCTGCACTGATGGCAGCCATTGTCCCTGTGTCCAGCCTCCCCCCTCCAACCTCCTCCACCCAGTCCCAATCCCCAGTACCTCAGCCTATCCCAAGCACACCATCAGACCAGCATGCACACACATCAACACACAAGAGTGTCTCAGGCAAACATAAGCACCACACATCCCACAGGCACTCCCACAAGCATCATACCCATGCACACATACCAACATCCACTTCCTCCACTGTGTCCCCCTCCTCATCTCCTTCCTCCCTCCCAGTCTCGTCTCCACTCACACCTGCATGCACTACATCCTCAGCCACTACCTCCATCACCAGCACGCCCATCACCACACACTGCTCACGTGCACTCACCACCCCCACTACCATTCACACATCCCCAGTGTCCTCTCCTAGTGTGTAAGTGAGACCTTCTCCCAAAGTACACAAACGCAGGCACACACCCACCCAACAGCCATCCACCTCACAACAGCCTCCAGCCCATGCATCTTCACCCAAATTCAGCAGACGTACATCTCCTACAACCACTACCTCTTCCTCCACTCCCAAACCCCCTCCATCTACCCATCCCAGTGTGTCTAAAAACGTTTCCTGGCTAACATTGACCTCTTCCCTACACCTCCCCCCCATCCTTCCCCTAGGGCCAGGCTGTCCAGGTCCCAGCCCAGCACCTCAGCCACCACATCCCCATGCACAGTGGTGCCAGCAACTGCGGGGTCATGGAGTACGCCAACCATCAGGGCTGCCAGTGTGCTACGGAGTGAGGGCAAGGACATTCCGCCACCTGCCAAGGTTAAAAAGGTGCCCACATCCCGGAGGGAGAAGGAGAAAACACCTGCCACCAAGGGGTCAGCGAAAACGAACGGGGATAGTGGCAAGACAACTGCGCCACCATCAAAGGTGGGGAAGGGCCAAAAACAGAAGGGCAGGTCAGGAGAGGGCATGGTGGCACAGACTGAGGGACCAGTGTCACACCTTCTGTCCACGTCCACGCCAACCTGTACGGCGCAGAACACCGCCACCTGCACCGCCACCTGCACCACCACCAGCACCGCTACCTGCACCACCTCTGGCACGTCTACAGCCGCTGCGACAGTCCCCAGCCTCTCCCCTGGTGGGCAGCCGTCTGAGGCTGCAGGAAACATCCTGCTTTCTCACTCAGCTGGTGCTGACACATGCTCCGCCGCCACAGACCCCGCCGCCAGCCCCGCTGCCACAGACCCCGCCGCCAGCACCGCCACCACCGCCACCACAGACCCAGTCGCAAGCACCGCCACAACTGACACCGCCACAAGCACCGCCACGACTGACACCGCCGCAAGCACCGCCAGAAGCCCCGCGACATCCTCAGTTAGTGGCACCACCGCAGACATGGCTACCATCCCCAGTGGTCAGTCGTCGAGGCTGGTGGTGAGTTCAAGGACCCTTGGCAGCTTCCATGAAGCATCACTGTCATCACAGTTGTCACCTGCATATGGAATGCGAAGCCGCAGAAGTGTGGGGTATGTCTCTGCTCTATGGCGTATCTTGCGAACTTTACCTCGGCAATCTCGTGGCACACACACCCAGGAGATTGTATTGTTCCTGCCACACTGCACGTGGAGCACTCTGGGCACCAGGCCCCCTCCAGAACCAGTGGAGAATGTCATCCCCTACCTCAGTCCTTGGCAGGATGAAGCACTGTGGGCACAAAGCCCCCTCCAGAACCAGTGGAGAATGTCATCCACTACCTCAGTTCTTGGTAGGATGAAGCACTCTGGGCCCAAAGCCCCCTCCAGAACCAGTGGAGAGGTACATCCACTACCTCAGTCCTTGGCAGGATGAAGCACTCTGGGCACAAAGCCCCCTCCAGAACCAGTGGAGACTGTTATCCACTTGAGGGACTGTGGGTTTGCACTCCCCAGGATAGAGCAGTGGGCAAACCACCCACTGGAAAGACTTGAGAGAATGTGGCTTTGCACTCCCCAGGATAGAGCAGTGGGCAAACCACCCACTGGAAAGACTTGAGAGATTGTGGCTTTGCACTCCCCAGGATAGAGCAGTGGGCAAACCACCCACTGGAAAGACTTGAGAGAATGTGGCTTTGCACTCCCCAGGATAGAGCAGTGGGCAAACCACCCACTGGAAAGACTTGAGAGATTGTGGCTTTGCACTCCCCAGGATACGGCAGCGGGCAAACCACCCACTGGAAAGACTTGAGAGACTGTGGCTTTGCACTCCCCAGGACCAAATTGTGGGCATGGAGCCCCCTCGTGGAGCAGTGGCATTGTGCGTTCATCAGGCTGAGGTGCCCCCCTCGCCCTGAGGTGCCTGTATATTTTCCATCTGATGCCCCTCCAGTGTTCTCTCCATTTGGAGTCAGGTATCATGTGTGGGCATCCCCCATGCATTTTGGGCCCAGTGGTCCGTGGACAATGATTGGTGCACTATCCGGACTTGTGTATTTGGTGTACCTAATTGTATATACTGGATTTAGAATTTTGATAATGAGATTTCACATGATTACATTCGTTCAAATCAATTCCTTTTGTCCTTGCGTTCTTCCAGGGGGTGGGGGGTGTATATGTAATGTTGCAGCATGTATTTGTGTGTATGGTATTGTGGGTGGGGGTGGGGGTGTTGCGTGTTGCGTGTGTGTGTCACTCTCTTTTCCCTCCCCCTCCCCTGTGTTGTAGGTGCAGTGCTCACCGTGGTCGTCGCCGCCATCGTTGGAGCTCCTGATAGAGGAGCGTGAAGACCTTCATCAGCAGTATCTGCAATTTGGGCTCCATGGCGTCCTCGTTCCTCGTGGGGTGTGGAAAGGTGAGTGTTTTCCCTTCTGTGCACTGTTTCCGCCGTGTTTTTGTTTGCGTTGATTCCGCCCCGGAAAAGGTGGCTGATAGGCCTGTTGTGATAGGGTGGGAGGTACATTGTCTTCCGCCTGTCTGTTGGCGGTGTCCGCCGCGCTGTTTGTTTGTACCGCCGTGGCGGTCGTAGTGTTAAAGTGGCTGTGTATGTTGGCAGTTTCCGCCACGGTCGTAATCAAATTTTTTTTTCCGCCGGACTGTTTGCGGTGTTACCGCCGCTTTAACACCGACCGCCAGGGTTGTAATGAGGGCCTACATCTTTTTTCTTCTTTTTCTCTTTGCTGTATCTATCTTATATCCTCTCTTTTCTTTTCTGAAACAAAAAAACATAAATTGCGAGTCTAGAAGTGGTTCATTCTTTTCTTTTAGCTCAGAATTCAGTATTTATAGCCAGTATTATATTCATGCTTTATTCTTAAACTCTGTACATATTACATTTTTGTGTGTTGCTTTTTTGGAATAAGTCTGATCAATTTTTGTTTCTTCTGTAAGTTATTGTTCTTTTTTGCTCATAATTTCATAAAATAAAGCATTCAGAAATTTAGAAAAAAACACTTCATGCAGCTAGCAATTATCTCTCTCAGTATGGGCTCCAGTTTGTTTTTAAAAAGTCATAGTTCCAGTGATTTTTCAAGTGAATTGGTTTCTTTATAGAATTAGTGAATTCTGGATGCTTGGTAAGCTTTTATAAGTTAAGCATAGCAGCGCGACGTGCTGGTATGTATCTGGGCTTTTGACCACGCCCACAGAAGTCAAAATGTAAAGAACCTCTATATTAAAGAGTTGCTTGATGTGTGAATGGGTAAATGAACAGTAATGATATTGCAGACCTATATGCTGTATCACTGATAAACCCATTACTTTGTAATATTTTAGTTTAGAAACAAAATAAACAGTACACAAGAGACCAACAGATCCAAAGTATGCGTCCATTAATATTTCATCTGCACAACAAACCAAAGGTTTCCATGAAGGATGACTTTAAACATCAGAATAATTTTGAAATATGGAAAGATGAAATACATTACTTGCCACATTGCTCTGTGTTTGGTTTCTCAGTATAGTTGATCACAGCGTGGCCAGAGACACCATGCACTGGGAAAATTCCTCCTAGAAGAATATCGCCATTCTTTCTATAGGATTTCAAACCGTGATATGATAATTTGCACCCTCCATCTGATGTGGTGCTAGAGGCAGCCAGGGTAGCCAGCACCACCAGGGCCTGTATGCGCCAGTCTCTGTAAGCAATACATGGAATGAACCTTTAAGAATTTAAGGCATGCAAACCTACTGATAATTCACAGAAGTGTATGAAAACATAAGTCACATTTTGCCCTAATCAATAGAGTGGTTTAAGTACTGATGCACCCTGTACACTCCAGATAAGTGGCTTTGTTTCCTGTTTCGTGTGGTGAGTATGCCGAGATAAATAAGCTCCACCTTCTAGCTTACAAAAAATACTGCACGACACTTGTTCTTCCCAAACATTTCAGAACCACGACCTACTTTCTAGAGCAACAAACTTTCTCAACTCGTCCATCTTTAATAGACATGAGGCAGGCGATTTTTTAAATGTAGCTAAAGCATCGTGTGACAGCACTTTTATTTACAAAGAACACATTTTCTAATGAAATTACTACAGTTTTACTGATAAAATGATACTGATGACAAATGATAATGTGTGGAAATCGGGTTTCAGTGAATATTTTTCAATTGTGCATCACCAAGTAAAGGCCCTCATTCTGACCTTGGCGGGCGGCGGAGGCCGCCCGCCAAAGTCCCGCCGTCAGGTTACCGTTCCGCGGTCGAAAGACCGCGGCAGTAATTCTGACTTTCCCGCTGGGCTGGCGGGCGGTCGCCTTCAGATCGCCAGCCAGCCCAGCGGGAAAGAGGCTTCCACGATGAAGCCGGCTCGGAATCGAGCCGGCGGAGTGGAAGCTGTGCGACGGGTGCAGTTGCACCCGTCGCGTATTTCACTGTCTGCGCAGCAGACAGTGAAATACATGTAGGGGCCCTCTTACGGGGGCCCCTGCAATGCCCATGCCAGTGGCATGGGCACTGCAGGGGCCCCCAGGGGCCCCGCGACCCCCCCTACCGCCATCCGGATCTCGGCGGTCCGACCGCCGGGATCTGGATGGCGGTAGGGGGGGTCGGAATCCCCGCGGCGGTGCAGCAAGCTGCGCCGCCGCGGAGGATTCAATGGGGCGGCGGTACACTGGCGGGACCCCGCCAGTGGTGCCGGTCCGACCGCGGCTTTACCGCCGCGGTCGGAATCCCCATTGGAGCACCGCCGGCCTGTCGGCGGTGCTCCCGCGGTCCTCCGCCCTGGTGGTCAAAGACCGCCAGGGTCAGAATGACCACCAAAGTGTCTTGCTTTGGTTGATCGTATTAAAATCGTTACTTTCATCATACTTCAGAATTACTAACAATGTGCTTTATTTGTGCTTTCCTAAGTGCTCCTTGTGGTCAGTTTATTAACAGGTATTTACATGTTGTTGTGTGTTACAAAAAATGACATCCTACAACCTTTATCTACTGCTTGACTTCCATGACCCACCAAAAATCAGCTTGCGAACCACGGTTTGGGAAACACTGCACTATATAATAGTTCTAATGTAGTGTACCAATAGCAGCCTGTAACTCGTTTTAAGTTGTGAACACCCACGTTCTAGGGGTGGGACACTCTGAATTGAGGGTCTGTATAATTTCAAGGATATCCCATTGAGATACTTGCAAATTTAGAAATGTTACTGATGTGTGAATCCTGAATTGTGAATTGAAATTCTTAATATTCATTGCTTTTTCTTAACTCCTCTTAAAGAAGCATGCACTGGGTCTGTGCTTTGCAAGTATTCACATAGACTAAGCAATTCCTACGGGCTCTGTGGATTTTCATATTCCATTGCTTTCCTTCTTAAAGACAAATGTAATTTGATCATCTTTTAGTATAATGTTTGCAATGGAAGGGGACTCATCCAGTACAAAATAACATGCTTAGACTACTTTTGAAACTTTCCCCACATTGTTAGTGTGGTGCACAGTGCAGCACACAGACAATTTTGGGAAAAGAAAGGAAAAATAAAAACACATTTCTCAAACTTAACACATGCCTAGAGGTGGTGTTATTTTTAGTGCAAAGGTCATAGTACATAGGGATTTGTGTTAGAAACTATAGATGGAAGCATGGTAGCACAAAACCCTATCTGAGTTACTTTAAGGCTATTGAAAAGAAAATACTTAATCAATATGTCTTGCTAGTTTGCATTGCGTTGCAGAAGTGCAAAGTGTTGATAAATCTGCTCCTTAATGTTCTACGATGGCTGAAGTCTCCACATCCAAGCTGTATAGAAATGTGATTCTTAAACCCAAGCTGGTACCTAGATTGTGGAGACCACCAGAGCTGGTACAGTGGAGTGCTCTGACAGAGATTAGCAGACAGTATGTTGATGTAGACTATCTTGTTGATTTTGGGAGAGTATTATGAATGAGTTCTCAATAAGGGAGAGACTAGGACTATGACACTGAAATGTGATTAATATTTTAACATTGGCACTTGTGGACCAAGGAGAGTAAGTTGACCGCATTAGGACACTGGGTGTCAAATGAAGGAATTAAAAGGAAAATTGATGAAGGTGATGTTATAGACCAATCAGCCAGCAAGTAAAGAGGAATCGAGATATTGTAGGGCTCAAGAATAACATGCAGCCAAATTTTGCTTTTGAGAATGCCTATCCAAAGAACTGTTTGGACTTGATAACTAGATTATTTTTTGTAATGATAAATTATTTGTCTAAATTAAATGTTTTTTAGGGCACAGGGAAAGGGTATCATTAATCTCATTACCAACAGTGATAATCATTTGTGTTCAGAGGCAATAAAAAATCTCATATAGATGTCAAGCATCAGCAGATAGTGCTGTAAAACCTCATGGCAAATTAATTGGTGGATTGGCAAAATTAAAGTGCATAATTTACTGTTGTCATGAAGGAGCAAGTTATGTTGAAGACTGAATAGTGCTTACTGATTATGGAGCAACAGGGTGTCCCCAATTCACTACGATGTTTTAACCTAAATTTGTCTAGTCTGGCTCGGATGTGTTAGATGTGATTCATGTGTCTATGAGGTATGTACAAGATGCAGATTTAGGGCCTCATTATGAGGCTTACGGTCACAAGAACACCAGTCTTGCAGTGACGTTCAGACTGCCGTGGCAGTCCGACCACCACATTATGAGTTTGGCAGGCGGACCTGCCTAAAGACCGCCGTCCCGCAATGATTGAAAATCCTGACATGCTGACAACAGTCCTGGTTGTAATCAGCCAGGGCGGTGCTGAACTCAGCATGAAAAGGCTGGCAGAGAGCAAGTGCAAGGGGCCGCAGTGGGACCCTGCACTCCCTATGCCATGGTGTGAGCAGTGCAGGGGTCCCCCTGCCCAGCACCATCGGAATGCACACTGTCTGCTCTGCAGACTGTGTGCATTCCAAGGGTGCTGGTCGTCCCCCTCTTTGCTATGAGATAGCACGCAGCTTCTTTAAGGGAGCCGAGTGCTATCTCATAGCACTGTTCCCACTGGTCAGACCGTTGGAAATTATCTATTTCAAGGTTTCCGCCGGTCAGTCAGGTCAGACCGGCGAAAACCTTGTAATAGGGCAGGGGATGCGTTGGGACTGCCTCATTTGTAATTAGCCCTTTTATGTTAAATAAAGAGAGGAAGAGTAAACAGTATACTTAGACAAAGCACAGAGGCTGATGCGTGATATTGTGTAGTATTATTGGGTAGGAATCTATGTCACAGGGACCCACAAACATAATTAAACAGTATATGAAGCGTGTCATTGTGGAAGGTATTGTGTAGCAGAGTGATACTAGCGTGGTGAAGATTAGGCTTTAGTGCTGGTATCGCATACGTTTGCTGCTGGGATATGTGGGGCTGTGTGTGTATGGAGAAAGTAGATTTACAATTGTTGACTGTAAAGAAGACAGATGTTGTCTTTGTCTCATAGGAGATCTATAAACTCTGTGTTTAGAAGCTTGGGTCTACAATACTACTCCTATTTACTGGAGGATCCTTTGTGTTCAGTGTTCTTGTGCACCTGTGTGGTGTCCTAGCTAATAAAATCCAACATTCTTATGACAGCTGTTGCTTTTTCATTAAATGTGGTCTTTCAAATCACAATTTTGCCTTGAATGCCAAATCAGAATTTCAGATTACAAATTTCACCAATACAATTCATAAATTACTAAGGGCCTGATTTAGCGTTTGGCGGATTGGTTACTCCGTCACAAACGTGACAGATATCATGTCCGCCATATTACGTTCTACATAGGCTATTATGGGATCACAATACTGCAGACGAGATATCCGTCACGTTTGTGATGGAGTAACCCCCTCCTCCAAACTCTAAATCAGGAGCTAAATCTCATCCTACATACATTCTTGTCTATCCATTTTTGTTCCATACTTCAAACCCAACACACTGACAGGTGTATTACATCAAAAGCATCTTTGCTCTGAACAAGTGAATGAGTGAACAAGGCATATATGTCCACCATGTCATAAAATTACTGTTCTGGTCTACTATCTGCCATATTGCTTGTCACCCCTAAAGTGAACTCCATTTCACGTAGTTGATCTGTGAGCTCAGGGTATATGTAGGAAATTGGGTCATTGGTTGAGAGAGGTGAACCCCTACTCAAGCAGAAACTACCATTCCAGTCAGGGTGAAATATAAACAAACCAACCAGTTTCCTGTGCTTAGCTCTCTGGTAGCTTGGTACAAAAACAGTTAGACTTATCTTAGAAGCAATGTGTAAAGTATTTGTGCAGCACTCAAACAGTAATAAAGTGGAAACAGCACACAAGAAAATTCCCAAACCAATTTAGAAAAATAAAGTAACATTTTAAAAATAAAATGACACCAAAGCAACAAACGTTCAATCAGTAGAACCAGAGTTATTAGCAATGTTCCCTGTAAGGCACGCGCACGAGCGCGCGCGCACCTTTCCTTCCCCCATCGCGCAGGCCCCTTTGGCAAGCGTGCACGTTGTTCCACCATTCCTGTACTTTGTGGTAGTTTATATGCGTTATCACTTTCTAAGCCTAAATAAGCCTTTTAGAGCGATATATGTGCTCCCCTAAGGCAGATAATGCTCATATTTGAATCTGGATTGAAGTCAATGAAAACACTGTTTAAAGGCCGCCGGGAGTGTTTTAAACATCATATGCCGTACTTTAGCATACAAGCGAGCAAGCGATATTTATGTTGAAAATTAATGGTTAATGAGCTAGGAAATGCTTTAGAACAGTAGGAAATGTGCTGTTATCAACTTTTCCATCATTGTCATACTTCATAGTTGTTTATATGCATTATCACTTTCTCAGCTCAAGTAAGCCTTTTAGAGCGATAGTCGTGCTCTCCTATTGCAGAAAATGCTCATATTTGAATCTGAATTGAAGTCAATGAAAACACTGTTTAAAGGCCGCGGGGAGTGTTTTAAACATCATTTGGCGTACTTTAGCATACAAGCGAGCAAGTGATATTTATGTTGAAAATGAATGGTTAATGAGCTAGGAAATGCTTCAGAACCGTAGAAAATGTGCTGTTATCAACTTTTCCATCATTGTCGTACTTCATAGTTGTTTATATGCATTATCTCTTTCTCAGCTCAAATAAGCCTTTTAGAGCGATAGTCGTGCTCTCCTATTGCAGAAAATGCTCATATTTGAATCTGGATTGAAGTCAATGAAAAGAGCGTCTAAAGGCCGCGGGCAATTGCACCTTTCCTTCCCCGTCGCGCAGGCCCCTTTGGCAAGCGCGCACGTTGCAACGTTCTTGCAACGTCGCTCCCTGCATCATGCACAGATAATGTGACAAGACAACAACAAGACGTAAAGCCACCTTCATTGCTCATTTACCGTCTGAATGGACAGAACACTTTTTTTTGTCCGCTTGCCAGAACGAGCCAGTAGGCCTAAAAATGGCTCACCCTTATAAATCCGATTAGTCATAGCGAGTGGCTGAACAGATAACTTGAGGCCTCTACTTCAAGTTCCGATCTGTAACATCAACAGAGCACAAAACAGTGTTCGGGGGAATTGTAACTCTGAGTGCATGCAATGCGGAGGCTATCACTACAGCTGTAAAAGAGTTCTACACTGCCAATAAGCTGGACCTTATGAAAATGGTCATGTTTACATCAGATGGTGCATCAGTGATGCTGGGAAAGAACAATGGTGTTGCTACCCGCCTCAAACAATCCATTCCTCATCTAGTTGAGCAGCACTGTGTTGCGCACAGAGAAGATTTGGGAGTTGATGATGCCTGGAAAAAAGTGCTGATGATCAGGGAAATGGAAACATTACTGAGGACTGTCTACACTGTGTTCTCCTGCTCACCTTTAAGAAAGTCCAAGCTGGACGAAATTGCTTTGGTCACTGAATGTGAAGCGGTCTCCTTTCGGCCACTCAATGAGGTGCGGTGGCTTTGAAGGCATTTTGCTGTTGGTGCACTCTTGCGTAATTATGAGGTTGCTCTCAAATACTTTGATCATGAAAGAGTTGAGGAGAATGACCCAATTGCTAAATATTGCTACAAAAAACTATCGGATTCAAACTACCATATTTCCTTTGCAGCACTAAATGACATTCTGGGTGAACTTGCATCTTTGTGCAAGTTGTTTCAGAAAAGCTCTTTGACCACCGTTGAAGCTGTACAGTATGCAAGAGCAAAAATTACCCCAAAAAAGGAACAGTACTTGGGCGACACTGTCTTTTGGGGCGACACAGTAAGAGATCTGATGGCTTTGTGCAGAGAGGACCGAGAGTATGATAGTGAGCCGATGTTATCTTTCATTAAACTTCTTTGTGAGCACATGGAAAGAAGGTTCCCAGAAGATGAATTCAAGGAATGGACAAGCTTTGATTTCCATACAGTAACAACACAATCACAGTTTGATTTTGGGACTGAGAATGTACAAAGACTTGTTGAGAAGTATAAGAAGGTCTTGGTCCTGGGTGATTGTGACACCCCTGGTGATGTTGGTCGGCAGTACAGAGATTATAAATATGTGGTGGCAGCGCATATAAAAAACGGATTGTTTAGGACCTTTCAAGACATGGTGAATTTCACTCTGCGGAATGCTGCACAGTATAGTGTTGTATCTCAGCTTGTTGATATCTGTGCAACTTTCCAGGCTTCAAGTGCAGACTGCGAACGAGGATTCAGCCTCATGAACTCAATCAAGTCCAAATTAAGAAACAGACTAGAGGAGAGTCACCTAGATATGCTGATGAGGACAAAGGCTTACCTCTCAAATGGGAAAGTTGATTTAGACCGAGTTTATCAGCACTGGAAAAATGGCAAGGACCGGCGAGAAAAACAAACATGTCACACATCTAACGTTGGCACCTGACTTGTCTAAACTCTGATGCGGCTTCTCCTACAGTCCGTGTGTGGGTGGGGTAGGAACATTTCTCAGCCTGTATCTTGGCAGGGGCATCATGGCATTCATCAGCAGTGTGTTCATCAAACTGTAAATGTTAACCAATTGTACAACTGGCTGTATTTGATGTGCGGGGTCCTCTGCAGCACTCTGAGAGTATTCATTAAAGTTTCATAATGGTTCAACCTCCTGATTTCTGTTTTCTCTAACTGGGCTGTAGGTGGCACTTAACAGGTCATGTCCTTGGGGTGTGCAACCAGGTCACAAAACTGCCTTGATGCCCTATTGCATGGAGCAATGATATCCCTTTTTTGCTTTAGTGGTATGGAGAGACTAATGCCAAAGATCTTGGCTAGTTATGCGCTGCGCGCGTGAATGGTCAATTTCTTGGCGCACGTATCCTTGGCTGCAGCGCACAGAGACCGCACACTGCCGCACACAGTGGAAAAAAATTAGAGGGAACACTGGTTATGAGTTTTTAATGTTTGAGTTAAAATGCCACAAATAAGCACAAAGGGCAATTGTTATTCGGTCACGCAACACCGGGGAAGAGTCACATGTTCGGGCCAACCGCAATGGGGCATGGGTCTGATATAGGGACCAAGTTAGTCCCGCTGAAGGTGGATGCTGTAGGGACAAGGAACAGGTCTTGGTGATCATTTCTGTAGCAAGACAAGCCAGTAGTCTCTGGAGCTTCGCATTGGTTGTTTGTTGCAGAAAATCATTGTTGTCAAGAAGTGCAGGTCTCCTGTTGCCGGTCATTGTGGACAGTTGCTGTTTGGGCAAACAGCAGGTGCTGCTGGAGGTTTGTATTGTGGTCTTTGTGAGCAGTCGATTCTTTCCATGAAGAGGTAATTTTACTGTTGGGAGGAGCCCAAAACATCTGTATCTGCATCTTTTCTTTAGGACGAATTCTTCATGATGCCAGCAAATGGTCTAGGACCTGGGATAACCTCTTGGGGATCAGGACTCACTTCAGCAGAGGCCATTGAGCCACTTTGTAATATGGACTGGTTAGTGCCGTCTTAGCGTAAAAATAAAAAAATACTCTAAGGCGGTGCTAGGGGCTAGTAAATATAACCCTAAGTATCTACTTTTGCCCAGCATCATAAGTAAGTGTAAGACAGCATGTTGTGTGGCTTCTTCTGGTCCCCAGACATATAAATGTGTGGATTAGTGCCCTGTCATCAGAAACTGCCCAAGTGGCAGATGGCAGGTCGTGTTCCAGAATAAAATGCTTTAGGCACTCGACTTCCCCATTGACATGGCAGTCCCTCACCATAATGACACACATTTCTGTCCTCTGCGCCACCTTTTAGGATGTAAAGAAGGATTGGTTGGACTCTCCACAGAGTAAGCCAACCAGTGTTGATGATGGGTAATACAATGGGCTTTCCAAAGTAATTTTCACATACCACCTCCAGCACATCATAGCTCTCGATAATATCCTGAGCTTCATGTGTGGTCTCGTCAGTTTTTCTAGTAAAAGAGATATTAGACAATCTTGGTTGGGTAACCCTCCCATGTTACCCACCTTCTTGACAACCCTCACCATCTAACCATCAAGGTTTCCACTACAATTGCACCGCCAATGAGTATATTTCAAGGTTCAGGACTCCCAGTTTTGATAGTATTCTTAAGAGTGTTAAGGGGACTCTCTGTCTGCCCGTGTCCCCTATCAATGCTTTACAAAATGTGTCAAGTCTCAGAAACCACCCTTTCAATATTGAGATTGGAAAAGTGACAAATAAGTAAATTAATCTAGGGAGTACAACCATTTTTCATAGGGCGATATGAGCCGTAATGGGTAACTGAAGTGAGCAGCAAAAAGTAACCGAACCCTCAGGCCCCGGAGCCTTACCTCCAAGTTCCCATCCCGAAGATCAAAATGGTAATGGTAAATGACATCCCCCAAGTGTCCAGCTGTGACTCCTCCAGTGAAGGACATACCAGGAACAGTGTTCTCTTCGACGTGTTTGATTGTTGACCAGAGACCTTTCCGAAGTTGTTAAAAAATTGCACTGTTGCAGCCAGGCCCAGCTCCCCCTTACTAATATAGAAGAGTAAATCGTCTGTGTATAAAGAGATAACAAGGACGTCGTCCCAAAGAGGGACACCCTATCTCTGCCATCCCTTCTAGCCACTGCAGACAGGGCTTTGATTGCCATGGCAAACAGGAGTGGGAAACAGGATAACCCTGTCTCATACCCTCTAAAATAGAATATTAGGGTGAAGCATAGTGGCCTGTTTTAACATGTGCCACTGGTTTAGGGTACAATATTTCAATCCAATGTTGCCATTTAGGTCCCAGTCCTATTCAGAACATGGTACCTTTGAGAAAGCTCCAACATATCATTTTGAATACTTTTTCCAGATCCACAGAGGACACTAGAGCTTGAGGGTTGGATGTTCCTTCTGATTCATTCAGTACCCTATACAGCCTTTTTAAATTATGGAACGTGTTATGTCTTGGTATAAACCCATTGTGATCACTATGAATCAGAGTCGGCAAATAGGGATATAGACTATTTGCCACAACTTTACTGAGTGTTTTAAGCCCAGATTCAGCATGGGCACTGGTCTGTGTGAGGCCCAATACTTTAAGTTTACATAGTTTGGGCAAAGGTATCATTAAGGCTTCTCTGGAGGATTCCAGGAGCTTTCCTTTTTCTAGGGCTACATCATAGACCTCAGTCAGTTGGGGAATTAGCCATTCTGAGTAAGTTTGATAGAATTTGGCCAGCAGTCCATCAAGCCCTGGTTCTTTTTGTCTAGACAGTCCTTGACTAGCTCTCCTGTGCTCATTTACGATAATAGGGCGTCTGAGTGCCTCTCTCTACTCATGAGTGAATGTGATAAAAGATGCCCTGACCAGTAATTCTAGAATCTAGTCCAGAGGTGCTTCTACATGTGGGCCATAGGTGTTTGTAGTAGTTGTAGAAAGTGTCATAAATGTATCCCTGTTTGTGTACCAGAGAATTCACAGTGGAATGGCTATACGGTATTGGAGTGGCTCCCCACTCTTGCAGAATAATCAGGGCCAGCAGCCTACCTGGCTCCCCTTCTCCTTCATGTACCCTATAAAGGTATTCAATAATTGCAGCAGCCATCCTCTATAACTATTTATGTGTTTCTATTTTTTTACTGTTGTCTAAACGTCACCTTTGGTGCAGGGTTTGAGATTACTTCTGATTCAAGGGCATGAACCATTTGTCTAGTGACAGCAGCTTCTTATCTAATGCTTTCCAGATCCGAATTGTTTTATCCATACAGTGACTCCTTACTACTGCCTTAAGTGTCTCCCACTCAACGAGAGCATTGGAGGCATTCCTATATTGTGTTTAAAAAGTCAGAGAGCACTTCATAGGAGAGTCTCTTAATGAGTGGCCAGTCAGCGGTTTGGGCTGCAGAGTCCAAGTGGGCACTGAGGTGTCTGTCTGCCCCTTTATATCACCACCAAGAAAGGGTTATGGCCAGATAACATTCACCCAAGGTATTCTATTCCCCTTATTGAACAACATAATTGGGTGGTCTTATCAAGGCGAACATGGGTGACGTAAAAACCTGTGTAATATGAATAGTCCCTGTTTCTGCTGTGATGCAGCCCCTACTTGTCAACTAGCTCCCAGTTGTTTAACCAAGCAGAGAAATGCTCAGCCACCCTAATAGATTGCAACCCATGTACTGGAAGTGTGTGGAGTAGTACAGTTCCACATCACAGACATAGTCGGGAGGTGTTTCTACAGGTGCGCTGTATAGGTGTTTTTAGTAGTTGCAGAAAGTGTCATTAATTTATCCCTGCTTGTGTACTAGTGAATTCACAGTGGAATGATATAGGGTATTGGAGAGTCTCCCCGCTCTTGCAGAGTAAGCAGGGCTAGTAGAGATGAACATTTCGTAACTTGTCGCTGCTCTTGCGTGAAGATGTTGAAGACTGGTCCTAATTCAGGAATATATGCTTCCTAATAGATCTCCTCCCCATGCAATATGCCTGCCATCAGAACCATCATCTGTATCAATCCTAGAGTGTGAGGGTACAAAGGTACCCGTGGCCTAACCTAGATTAATGCTCCTCTTGCATATGCAGAGTATGTTGTTGCAAACGACTAGCCCCTGCATTGTTGTTGTGATGGACTTCTTCTAGGGCAGTCAGATGCATTTCTTGGAGGCACACAATGTGCACCTCTACCGTCTGATGTAAGCAAGTAGTTTATGTGTCGTTACCATAGAGCCTAAACATCTCACATTCCGAGTAAGAAGATAACTGCTAAGTTTTCAAATTCTTAAGTTTTCAAATCACTGGCCATAATATTTCAGGACAGGTGGGTCCCACCACCTCTATCATCAATGTCTCTTTTAAACCCAAGTATGTGCCACCCAAAATCAGACTTGGCATGGGAAAACCACATGTGTAAACTTCTTTACCTAACTTTGAATCCCCACGATAAAGAAGCAACAGCTTCCGACCCAAACAAGGCAAATGTGAACATTCTCATTTAGCAGATGTACCTAATATATTTGGGTTCATATCAAGTAGTACCAATTTTCTGGCCTCAGGCCCATCCATCCCTCCTACTTCATTGGCAGTCTAGCGACCACGTATTTCCAGCCAGTTAAGAGGGACTATTGGCATCCACATCTTCGTGGTAACCAGGGGTGAGGATGTTTTGGGACAAGGTGTCTGGTTGGCATACCCTACGTGAGGGTAAATGCTGAATAGTACATTCGGTCCTGCAGGTCCAGCTTCGCCCATCAGAAGTCATCTGCAATTCAAGGTGTAATCCATAGAGGAAGTGTTAATCAGAGTGTAGAGAGCCGCTCTAAGTCAGACTCGTAGGACTGTTGATCAGATACCATGATGCTCTTTGCTTTAGTCAGCACGTCTCTTGTTTTCAATTTCCTGAGCTGCTAATACAGCAGCTGATTTATTGGCCTCCAGCTGGTGTCTTGATGGATGTTGTATCCTAGTCAAGGGTAATTTATTTTTCTGTGAGGTTGAACATGAGTGTGACCATGGCGCACACGCATCAGACTCGTTTTGGGAAGTTCCGAGCCAATCCCAGGCTTTCACTTGGTCAGCCAGGAATGAGGAAGTGCAATTCTACATCACCTTCAATTTAGCAGGAAATGTTAGGCATATTCTCCTCCCTGTGTGCTTTTTATCACGAACAGGAAGGAGCATCAGAACTGTACAGGAACAGCAATACCAAGGCATTTTTTAACTTTAAACAAATGGCCCTTTCCCCCTAGCAGTCCGGAGGAGTACATCACGGGTACCAGTGTTGAAATTTCCCAAGCTACCTTCTGTGGTCATTCAGTATCGCCATGCGTGGACCTCCCTATAACTCTAGAGGGGCTCACATCACAGTAGGATGGGCCTCCCATCATTATTTTAGAAGGACCCATGGAATAATAGAAGGACCTAATCAAGAAGTCCGTGCCTCCAGTCTCATGCACTGTAGGCCACACCCCCGTGCTTTGTTCTTTGGGGTTCATTGCAGATATGAAGAGTAAAAGAAGAGCACACCAAAAAGCAGTTAGTCGTTTTTTGCCCAAAGACAATAGGACCAGTTTCATGGAAATCAGACAAGAAATGCTGTGTTGAAACATGACATAGAATGAAAAAAATGAAGAGCAGCTACTCATTTTCTTATTACAATAGAAACTAGTCCCGACCTTTGTTACCCACATCCTTTCTATAGCTCCCTTCTCTAAGAGAGCATGAACTTCTTTCATAGAATAGAAAAGTGCTCTCATGAAGCTGTTATGGTGTGGATAGTAGATGACGAGTTAGGAGGGATTGACAGGAGGGGAAGGGCATAACCATATTTGACAATTTGAAGCACCTATCTGTCTGATACTCTGCCACCTGTGAAGGTAACACCTTATCCTGCCTCCAATAGGTGACAGTGTGCCCCTGAGGGCAAACTAAAGGATTCTGCAACAGTGCTACTGGTGCGGGAGGCAGGAGATTTGGTAATCTGTAGCCCCTCATGGGGAAATCCTGTTGATCCAAAAGAGTTGATCTTGTTGGCAGAACTGCTGTATGGGTGTTGCAAGGTCTAATAAAGATAATACACTGTTCCAGCTAGAAAAGGAGAGGATACTCAAGAAGGGTCCTAATCTTTAGGAGCAAAAAACCTCACACACCCAAAAGGGTGTCATGCTTCATCATCGGAGTTGCTCCTCGTCAGACTGGCGCTGCAATGCCTGACAATATGTATCCAATCACTTACACTAGTATAGGGACGTGGACCCGGGTAGGTTGCTCGCATTCAGGAGCACTGATAACTAAATAGTTTTGCACTTGACTATTGGTCCATGTTGTCCCATGTAGTGCGCTCCTTAACAGGGACAGGCGACAGTTAGGAATAATAGTTCCTTCCTATACTAGTGTAAGTGATTGGACACGTTTGTACTGACAATTTTAGGTTGTAACTATCCACGTTGTTTATGAATAGGAGATACATATAGTTAACTGGTCCTGAAGATGCGTCACCTGACCCATATGGGCCACTAGCGACGCAAAACATGTTGACCCTGACGAGGGATGGCTTGGAAGTTCCCCACCCTCGGTTCTTTTTCGTTAGAGAGTGATTGACCATTACCTCAGTTTCACTCCTGTGACTATTTTTTTATCTTGGCCTCTGATCCTCGTTTAGACTAATAAATAGATTAGTCACTTCAGGTTTAGAGAGTCAATCTTAAACCTCCTTCTCTTGATCTCCTTCCTTCACACTCTTATGTAGGGTCGTGGTGTAGTGTGGTCGGGTATATGTATCCTTTGCGCGTTTGCTTCAGGCGTTAGGCCTTTGTGCACTTTGCCCTGGGTGTATTTTATTCCTTTGCTTGCAGCGTTGAGCCTTTGTGCACTTTGCTCTAGATGCATTTTATTCAGCTTCGTACTGTTATTTTTTAAATAGCCAGTTCAACGGTCTTGTTTTATTTTTGATATCACACTGTTTAGCCTACTTCAGCGCTGGAGTTCTCAATAACACATTCTTGCTCACTCTGGGCTCCAGTCAAGGATACAGTCTGGTACATTGCCAATAGACGTGGTAGGAGTTTAGTCTTTGGATACATTCTTGCATAGGGACATTTTGTGATCACACTGACATGTTAGTTATAAAAACACTTCCTTGTCCTAATACACGCAAGAGGGAGATTCCGACCAGGGAACCACAACTAGACGCTGACTGCCTCGTTGCAGACACTGAACCAGATCAGAGGCCTTTGCTCAGGTATGAGGGTTGATGGCTTCAAGGGTAATCTGAAAGGCAAGCTAATAGCTGAACATGCTGTGCTCGAAATATAACCTATTGAGAGAGAATAGAATCTATTAACACCATGATAGCGTTGTTTTTATGTTTCACTCTCATAGTGACTATTTCAATCCTACTGTGTTGTATGGTTCTGGTTATTGCGGCTCACGCCTTACTATCTAAAATGCAGTCGTTTTATTAAAAACAATCTATAAAACTTAAACTGCCTTTGTCATTTGTATATGAGATCATACTGTAAATGAGAGAGCTGGTTTGGACCTGAGTGACCACGACTTCCCTGAGAAGTTCCCAAGATGTCATGCGCTCGGCTGCCCAATCATCCCTTCCCCATGGTGAGAGATGAGGCACTGCTAGTTAGCTGGAGCAAAACTGGATTTAGAGTGACAGAGGTAATTCCAAGTGGGTCAGACTCAGTTCCCCACACCAGGAACGACTCTGCTACTTAGAAATCCAGTAGTCTCATTTAGGATAATGAGAGCCCACGCGACATGGCGCCGCCAACGATTGGTCTGGCTCTGATTTTCGGGTCCGGCTGACTCTCTCGGTCTCATATATATTTTGACTCCTCGGTTCCGTTAACGGAGACGTCCGTGGCACTGAGGATTTCCGCCACCATAATATAGGTACATCCTATTATTTTGTGGTCGGTTGTTCAAGCTTGAACTCTGAAAGGAAAACCCCGATATTGGTGTCCCTTCTCTGACCCAGTGCTGTTTTCGTAATGGCGAATCCCCAAGTAGTGAACATCGCACTTAATATGCGACACCCGCTCACAGGACATTTGATAGCACATGGTCTGACGAACCAGGGGGGTCCGGTCATGTTTGTGGTGGACGCCCATGCAGCCTATAGAACAGAGCTTTTTTATTCCTGGGTCGTATTTCCAGCAGTTGATGGAGATACAAACACTTTTCATGACTACACTTTTGCGAATGTCCCTGGACAGTACAGGGCATATGCATAATTAGATATACCTTTATCTTATCAAGAACACCATAATTGGCTTGATGGCGCCCTCCCACACACAGTAACACAAGTTAGGTTAGGTCCACTGAGTAATGATGGTCCTACCTGGCCTTTATTGGCTACATATACACCTTATCCTGCGGTTGCTAACTTGGCGGTGGCTGAAGTTTGTTGTTTATATATAGACTTAACGGCTACGTATAGACAATTAGTTCAGTTTGTGATGCAGACACTAAATACAAACGCAGCGCGTGCTGCTCCGGCGCAGCCACATGCAGTGGTTCCGGGTATCAATCCGGCCACTGTACACTCAGTTATGGGTAAAGTACCGGCAAAACGCGAGGAAACTCCATTTTGGCTGGCGCAAAAAATGAATACGCTGGAAGCAGTATTTCCCCATACGGGACCTCAGGATAAACATAGAATATTGGCGATGTGTTTGCCGTTTGGTCTGGTTCCTCCTGTGGACCATTGCAATACTTGGGGCACGGTGTTTGCCGCGCTCTACACTACAGCGCATGGTACACCAACATTAGCTAATTTACCGGAAGTGCTGAAACAAATTCAAGATGAATATTGGGCTGCCCCAGCCTTAGATTTAGAAATGCAACTGATGGGTAATTTTGCTGCAGTTTCTTCTATTATATTGAGCAATCTCAAAGGGGAGGCAGTGGCACTAGCGGTGCGTATGCGTCTTCGTATGCGTCTTCGAGACGTCCCGCAACCTAATCAAGAGCGGGAGCTGCCGAGAATAATTGCAGAAACATATTCGAGTATCGGTCGTGATAGCCTAGGGGCTCGACCACAAAAACCACAGTTGCAGGGTAAGAATAGTAAGGATTCTACTAAAGTACAGCAACCTCAGGGTACTAAAAAGCGCTGGGAGAAAAAACAACAAACACCTAAAAAAGAATGGGGAGAATCTCCGCGACCGGAGACCCCACAGACTAGGTATAATCTCAGAAATAGGGATAATTTGAAAACGCCTGATAGATATCAATATTCTGATACACGCCAATCTCGTTCCTTTCAGGACTCATCGGAAAAGAGAAATGAGAGAGGTGGGTGGTCAGAGCGGAGAACAGAGTACGTGAAACCGAGACAGGAATCACAACGCTCATCGGAGGTTTCTATCAAGAAAGAAGAGAAACCGTCCCAACAAAAACAGCAATTTAAAAAGAAGAAGGTGGCGGCAGTCTCAGTTAGACATGCCACACAAGAAGAGAGTTCGCTTGGAGAACAAGACATGGGCGTTAGCACTGTTAGACAGCGCGGCAGAGGTCACAATAGTTCGCCGGAATCTTCTAGAGCATCTGGAGGTGAAAGCCACTGATGACTTCATACAAGTCGAAACAGCGGATATGCGTGTCTCTGATCCCGATAGAGTTAATTCGGTAACTTTGCAATTAGAAGGGGACATTGAGCGCACTATAAACGCCATCTTTTGGGATTGTGTAGTCAAATTATATGACATTCTGCTGGCTGAACAGGATTGGCCCCCAGACTTTGTTCGCGACTGTCCAGTTGGGGAGGAGGTTATTACACCTTCGTTCTCACCACTTGTTCCGTGAGAACTCGCAAAGTTCTATAGTATCAAATGTGCTCTGGCACAAGCACCCGCCTTATATAGAAATCATGTGGGGTGGGATAGGGATTCACCTTATCATGTAATTCCGATAAAGGGCCAACCTCAGCCACAACCGCAATATCTTCGGTACGGAAAATACTTACACAATTGGAGTACCAGGGAGTTATTTCATCCTGTGTCTCGCCGATGAATAATCCCTTATTTCCTGTAGCTAAACCGGACCATTCTTATAGGATAGTGGTGGATTACAGACATTTAAATGGACATACACGCACATATGCAATACAAAATTCACACAGCGCAGCGCTCATGAATAATATTGTGCGTAAGAAATACAAAACGAATTTAGATATCTCTAATGGATTCTTCTGCCAAAATATAATGTCCGAAAGTAGGGATTTTACAAGCTTTAGTGTGTTTGGCTCTCAGAAATTTTTTTGTCGTTTGCCTCAGGGGTATAAGAATAGCCCAGGACTGTTCTCGGCTCGTGTGACTGAAATTTTGCACGAATTGGACCCTGAGGCTTTGTCATATGTTGATGATATATATCTGACAGATGACGAGTTGCTACAACATTTAAGACGGGTAGCCCGCATTGTTGTAGGATTTGCCGAAATCGGCTACAAATTCAATTAAAAAAAATCAAAAATTGCATTCCTCAGTGTCATTTTCCTGGGATATGAGCTGTCGAATGAGGGCAAAAGCTTAGCGCCACACTTTTTGGAAAAATGTGCACAGTTGCAACCTCCTAATACGATTCGAAAACTCCAGTCGTTATTGGGATTTCTAAATTTTGGCAGAACTTACATTCCTGATTATGCTACACGTATAAAACCATTATACAAATTGATTCGCCCAAATTTTTCGAGTAGATTTTGGACGATTGAGCATACACATATTCTTCAAGATTTACAGACTGATCTCTTGGCAGTAAAGCATTTACACACACGGGACAATAAGACACATCTGGTCATCAGGGTTATAGCTGGGGCCGTTGGGTTTACATATGTCACCTTCAATGAGGGTGAGACAGTCCCGATAGCATACAAGTCCCACTTGTATTCTGCTGCAGAACAACGCTTTGCATAGACTGAGAAAATTCTCACTGCTGTACAGATGGGTGTGATTAAAGAACGACCTTTTGCCCAAGGCCAACGAATCATTGTTGTTTCCCTGATTCCAGCCTTAGAGGCTGTTACAAAAGCGAGTGTTCCTAATTCGAAAGCTTTACACCTGCGATGGATACAATGGGCAACGTCTTTGACAGCCACTTATGTAGATTACATATTTGACCCTAAACTGCAGACTCAGGAATTTCTTCAATATGAAATGGAGTATCCAGTTCCCACTGGCCCATTGCCTACTGATCAATATCAGGTGGTCATGTACACCCATGGCTCTGCGCAACCAGCGGTTGGGACTAAACAACAGTATTCTGCTGCATGTGCGGTGGTGAGCGGACACATGGAGGGGGAGAAGTTCTGCCCCCAACATACTTATACGCAAACATTGGGAGACTGTACAGCACAGTTGGCTGAGCTAAAAGCTCTGTTGTTAGCCTTGGAACATGCGGACCCAGCAGTATTCACTTTGCTGGTTTGTGATTCCTATTACTGTGCTCAGTCTTTTAATGAATATTTACATTACTGGAGGTTGAATGGGTTCAGAGATTCCAAGGGTAACACCATAAAACACAAATTACTGTGGGGGAAGGTTGCGGATCTGAACGAAATGCTTCCTAAAGTCCATGTTGTACATACACTTGGACACCAGCGCGTTGGAATACACGTTGCTGGGAATACTTTGGCTGATGAAGCCGCGAAGTCGGCAGTGGCTGTTGCCACTGTGGCCGCAGTAACTCGTTCGAGTTCCAAACCAGACACAGAGGTTTTGGCTGCCATTAAGGCTACGGCTGATGGCACGCCATATCCTAAAGGATTCCCTTCTAAATATGATTACTGCATGGGTGGTATGCTAAACGCTGTAGTTAAAATACCAGGCGTTGGTGTATGTGAGATGCCCAATAAAATTGAGCGACCTCGATTAATTACTGCAGCACATGAGGGGGCGGCATCTGCACATGCGGGCGTGACTGCCACAATTTCACTCTTACAGGCTAGTTATTGGTGGCCTGGTCTCTATAAAGAGGCAAAGCAGTATGTCCTTTGTTGTGATATCTGTCAACAAATTAAAGTTTCCACGGCTAGACGCCCGCAGCAGATGCCCCTTCTGATTTCGAATAAACCATTACAGTGTGTGTACTTGGATCATTGTGGTCCGCTGATGCCAGATAGTGCATACAAATATATATTGGTAGCTGTAGATTCGTGCTCTAGATTTGTGTGGGTCTGGCCACAGCGCTCGGCTGAGGCTCGAACTGTTATTAAAGATTTGCGTATCTTTGTCGATACATATGCAGTTGCGGCTTTTCATTCGGACCAGGGCCCTGCTTTTGCCTCTAAGGCATTCAAGGAAACCATGGCTTCATTGGGGGTCCAGCTCCAGTTCTCGTCTCCATTTCATCCCGAGGGAAATTCTGTTGTGGAGCATTTAAATCGTGATTTAAAGCAATCCTTAACGGCCAGAGTTATAGGTACGGGTCGTAGCTGGCTAGCCCACCTGTATGGCGTACAGAGAGCACTGAATAACTTGCCTGGAAGGTCCCCTGGGGGTCGTACTTCATATGAGTGCCTGTTTGGAACATGAATGTTTGTTCCAGATCTAGATGGTCCTGGTGTGGAGGCAGTGGAAACGCCCTTTGACATAAATGATTGTGTCACTGTTTTGCAGGATTTACAACAATTTCGTGAAGATAACTCTTCTGCCAGTGCTGCCTCCACAGGAATTAAGGATGAACCAGTAACGCCTACTGGTTGGATTCCCAGAGTTGGAGATCTTGTGCGTGAAAAGGTCGCAGTGAAGAAAGAATTTGGCCTTTCGTATCGAGCGCCAGTGCCAGTACTGGGGATCCACGGCACAAGAACTGTGATTTTGCCGCCGTTGCAAGGGGCCAAAGGTAATCGCTTTGTTTCCATCTACAATGTCAAGTTACAACATGTGGCCGATTCTGCACAGCAGACCAAGAGGAACGCCCAGTAGTTCCCGTATCCCTCTCACTACTGGGGAAGATGTTCCGCTGCAGGTGATTTGCACCGACACTGTTTCCTCTCCGAGCTTGGGGAGGGTGGACAATGATCTTGCGATTGTTCCACTGACAGCGAATAATTTGGATTCTTTTGATCAAGTTGCTGTGCCTACTGATGTTACTGAAAGTGTTGTCTACAGCGTCCCACGGCGAGAGACACAATCTGCTCCTTTGTTTACGGTTGCACCTTTTGCGAGAACTGCGTCCGGCTGCTTTAATAACAATGATGATACCATGTCGGACTCTTCGTCCTCTTCAACACCAGCCCTGGGTCCACGTAAGCTGTTGTATTGGCTCAAACATACCTATTTTGTGTCTCCTTGGAACTATCTGTGGCTTTTCATGACTGTGATGGCTTTTTTCCTGTGGCTGGGGTTTGTTGTTACCTTTTTTCTGGTGATACCTGGTCATTTTCTTCCTGAACGATCTGATATTGAGCAGGTGGAGAAGGTGTTGAAACCATATTTTTCATCACACATGGTTCGAAGAGACTTGTCCTTTGTGAACATTTCTGCTGTACCGATTCCAGATGGGATTGTGTGGGATAGAGTAATGTTTGATATATATGGTCCCACTGAAATAATTCAAATACCGTATGTTCTCAAATTATCAATGAATGATATCGTTATACCAGGCATTGTATCTGATGATTGGGATGTGAAGACAGTTGATTCGATGTTGACAGAATTGCTGTATTATACTGTCTATGAAAATGAAGATGCTTACCAGTTTAGAGATAATTATGGTGACATGTTTTGTTACAATTATTATGGACACCATTTTATTCATAAAGCCAGTAGTCCTAAATAAATTTTTGAGTATATGCAATGGGAACATTGCCCGATTCCTCCACAGGGGAGTTCTAAAACTTATTCTGACAAATTTGCATATTTTTCTGGGCATCATCAACACAATGCTAAGTCATATTATTTTAGAGTAACTCCGCATGTTAATAAGCAGATGTTATTGACTGATACTAAATTACTGTATTCAAATTTGTTTGTATCCAAGCTGTCGGTTGAAGGGTATGAATATTGGTCCAAAACAATTGATTTGAAAAGTGCTTGGGGAACCAAAAATTGGCAAATGCGGGATAGGGACACATTGTTTAGGGCATGTATTATTCCTGTCCAGATAATTTTTTTAAATGACACTGTACAACAGACTAGCTGTTTAGGTTTAGCGACGATTAAGGAGTTAAATATGCCTGGCATACCTGTCCCTTCCAAATTGAAAGATTGGCAACATTATATTAATGCCACGTTTAGTGAGCTTACAGACTGGGTCCAGAATGGTACGCTTAATACTTCATTGACACGTTCAGGCGGGTGGTTATTGTGGCCTATAGACACTAATGGGTGTCATAAACGTTTTGTCACCTCTTCAGGGGGTTTCAGGACTAGTAGGGCAGACCCTCGCTACATATCACCAGAACATGCTGATATCATTACTACATATAGCGTGGGGAAACTTTGTCAACAATGGTTAAAGTCCTCCACGCTATATGCGGTTAAGACACATCTCACTTTACTGTCTAATTATACTGACTTGCAAGATTTTTTTCAGGTCCAAGAGTACCCCGGAAGAAAAGTTTTTTGTATGAAGTGTGCAATGAGATATGGAAACTTTCACAACAGGAGGCAGCGGCCCGGTTGAGGCAGATAGATCAGGAAAATGTGAAAAAAGCATTGTCTGTTGTGGATAATGGAATGCATACCCTGTCCGACTGTGTATATACGATTGATAATATTGTTTCCTGTGCTATAGACATTATTAGATCAGATATGTCTTCTTTATATCATGGGCAGAGTCAAACTCGGTCCATTATGAAGCTGGGTTGGACTCTACAGACATTGAAGGCGGGTCGCGTTCCGTAGCAGCACATCAGAGCAAGGGAGATATTTTTTTCCTTTAATTTGACACGTCAGCAGCAGCTGATGGCTAAAAAGGAGGCGACATATGTCATGTTGAATATTGAAAAGTTGGAGAAGTTGCCTTTTACTGTGGCTGAGATTCCGTCGGCTGAATGGTCAATACACGGGGTTATCAATCTGCCTATTTCTACTCTGCAATTCACTTCTTGTTTAAAGCATAGTCCGTTGGGCAGATATGAGAAATTGGGAGACAGTTACATACCTGAGGTGTGGGAGCTTCCCTTTTTATACAGATGTCTTAATGGAATGAGGGAGGTTTTTCTTAGCGGTAGCGAATGTGAAACTTCTGTCAGCCATTCGATGGTTTGTAAGCAGCTGTCCTTGCATGGGGCGTGTAATGCCTCGGTTGCGAATTTAGCTTGCTATCTAAAGGGAGTTCCAGTCCCCGTGATTAAAAACACGTTCCAGGTGCTTTCAAACGGCAGCTACGTCCTTCTTAACAGTGAAGCCTGTTGTGGCATGCATGCCGGAATAGTTTACGTAATCGTTGTCACCAAGGCCGTTACGTGCTGCGGGAATGTGTTGTTTCCCCCCACTCAATTTAGGGAGGTAGCAGACATCTGGCCTCACATTGCTACTTCCAAGGTGAATTTTGACAAGTTCAGTCGACTAAAGGCTTTAGTGTTTCAAAAGCATGTGGCCCTTACATCTGCACGCGAGACCTACGCACTTCAGGTGGCGAGGTCATCGGCAGAAATACAGGGGGTTATTCTAACTTTGGAGGAGGTGTTAATCCGTCCCAAAAGTGACGGAAAAGTGACGGATTTACCACCAGCCGTATTACGAGTCCATTATATCCTATGGAACTCGTAATACGGCTGGTGGTATATCCGTCACTTTACCGTCACTTTTGGGACGGATTAACACTCCTCCAAAGTTAGAATAACCCCCACAGTCCCTTTTAAATACTAACTTTCCGAGCCACTTTGGTGAACTTGTGGGACGTATATTTAATGCGTCCAGCACTGCTGGAATTGCACATTTTTTCAAAGCCGCTGGTGTTGGGTTTGCTCATGTCTTCTCTTCCATATTCGGTTTGATACCTTCGGCTATTCATTCTATTTTCGGAAGCATCTTTGGGGAATTTCCGATCACTTTGGCTTTGTTGGCTGGTGTTTTGCTGTTGCTGTTGTTCTACCGCAATGGCTGTCCCGCCGCGACAAGATCCAGTATGGGCGCTCCCATCAGCGCAGCTGTGTCGTGAGCGCATGATGCAGCATTTTGGAGCAACACTCCTGGAACATTTGGAGTGTGACTGGTCTCTGTCATTCCGTCCAGTTCTGGATTGTGTGCAACCCGTGTTTCGGTGCCTCTGGTGCTCGTTTGAACATGCAATGACTCTCTGTCTCTCGCTGCAGCGCTCCCCAGTGGTTGATGCTAATCTGTTGATGTTCCCAATTAGGGCTCATTCCCAGACATGTGCACTGCGGTTACGTTTGCTTCGTGAGGCAGTTTACGAGATTCCCTTCCTGGAGGAAGATGGTGTTGTCTTGTTCATAGGCCCTACACGGGGTGCCGCCTTGGCTGGTCCTAGGGCTTTGGTCACACCTGCTCCATGATTCTATTTGCCGTGGATTTTCCGGTGTTGACGTCTGCCAAAGTGGAGGATATCCTGCTTTCCGTGGCTTCCCTTTGAAATTGGGTTTTCTTCTAAATTGACATTATTTTGATTCGGCTTTACCGTCACATGCTTAAAATTTGAATACGGTTCTGTGCTTTGCTGTCCTCTGGACTTGTCGAAATATATATTGTGTGTATTTTTATATCTGGGGCATATTATTACTGTTTGATTAGAACCACTTACTACTGACAAGGGGAGGGTGTAGTGTGGTCGGGTATATGTATCCTTTGCGCGTTTGCTTCAGGTGTTAGGCCTTTGTGCACTTTGCCCTGGGTGTATTTTATTCCTTTGCTTGCAGCATTGAGCCTTTGTGCACTTTGCTCTAGATGCATTTTATTCAGCTTCGTACTGTTATTTTTTAAATAGCCAGTTCTACGGTCTTGTTTTATTTTTGATATCACACTGTTTAGCCTACTTCAGCGCTGGGGTTCTCAATAACACATTCTTGCTCACTCTGGGCTCCAGTCAAGGATACAGTCTGGTACATTGCCGATAGACGTGGTAGGAGTTTAGTCTTTGGGTACATTCTTGCGTAGGGACATTTTGTGATCACACTGACATGTTAGTTATAAAAACACTTCCTTGTCCCAATACAAGCAAGAGGGAGATTCCGACCAGGGAACCACAACTAGACGCTGACTGCCTCGTTGCAGACGCTGAACCAGATCACAGGTCTTTGCTCAGGTTTGAGGGTTGATGGCTTCCAGGGGAATCTGAAAGGCAAGCTAATAGCTTAACATGCTGTGCTTGAAATATAACCTATTGAGAGAGAATAGAATCTATTAACACCATGATAGCGTTGTTTTTATGTTTCACTCTCATAGTGACTATTTCAATCCTACTGTGTTGTATGGTTCTGGTTATTGCAGCTCACGCCTTACTATCTAAAATGCAGTCGTTTTATTAAAAACAATCTATAAAACTTAAACTGCCTTTGTCATTTGTATATGAGATCATACTGTAAATGAGAGAGCTGGTTTGGACCTGAGTGACCACGACTTCCCTGAGAAGTTCCCAAGATGTCATGTGCTCGGCTGTCCAATCATCCCTTCCCCATGGGAGAGATGAGGCACTGCTAGTTAGCCGGATCAAAACCGGATTTAGAGTGACAGAGGTAATTCCAAGTGGGTCAGACTCAGTCCCCTACACCAGGAACGACTCTGCTACTTAGAAACCCAGTAGTCTCATTTAGGATAATGAGAGCCCACGCGACAGTGGCATCATCATTGATTAAGATCTCCGGCAAAGAGCCCCCCCATTCGGGGTGGTGCCCGTCAGACATTGCAGCTTCAGACTGACGAGGAGCAACTCCGATGATGAAGCATGACACCCTTTTGGGTGTGTGAGGTTTTTTGCTCCTAAAGATTAGGACCCTTCTTGAGTATCCTCTCCTTTTCTAGCTGGAACAGTGTATTATCTTTATTAGCATATTTATTGGGAGGCCATACACTGGACCATAAACCCTCCCCATCCCTCTGTTTATTGATCCACTGTTGCAAGGTCTAGACAGCTCACTTTTGTCCGGCATTCTTTGAAGTGCTCTAATACCAAGACTAACTTGTCTCTAAAGAAACAGGCACCATCAAATGGCATATTCATGAGAGACTGTTGGACAGTATAGAGAAGCCTGCCAATCTTATCCATGAAGCACCACATTGGTACCAACTGCCATAATCAGACAGTCAGTAGTGTGTGCATCACACACTTCACAACGTTTAGGCAATCTGAAATTATTTGTTGGAGATTGGTACAAAGGTCACCTGGCACTGCTGGCAAGATAGCGCTCATAAAGTCCTGCAATGGGGATGAGTAAAACCCCTGGAGGTGACCAGAATTTATGGACCTGAGGGCAATGCTGGGAGGGGAAAACATCTGTTTCGAGAATGTCTCCTTAAGTTTGGGCTCTCGGACTGGCAGGGTGTTCGGAAACACCTTTGGGTTTAGCTGACTGTTGAAGCCTGAACCACAAGGGTATTTAGGGTTGGTACTGCAGAAGGAAAGGTGGGTTCCCCCAGAGCTGGTTTATGTCATCAGGCTATTTGTCTGGTGATAAGAGGGCAAAATCCTATATTTGCCAAAGTCCCCAAGAGGGTGTTTCTGAGGGCCTCATTTATGTGAAAGGACTGGTTCTGTACAGATATGCCATGGCTATAAAACTTCAGTAAGTACATGTTTTTCCTTCACTGAGAGAAGGTCCACTACCCTACTGATCACCACCGCAAATGAGTCAGACTCCTCCATAGAGGGGATCATTTTAGAATTGAGTACAGTGTTAGGTTAGGTATCAAGACCTCTTAGAGGTCCTGAAAAAGGTTTTCTTTATTACATATTTGCGACATATCATTGCAATTGAAAATTTGAGAATTAGTGGAAGAATGTCAGAGTCAGAATGGGGATGCACAAGACGTGAAGGTGGGTGCAACAATCTAGGTCATAGAGGATTCACTTCCATAGTTCTTTCCTACTATAGGCTCTCTCTCAGTGTTGATGTCATTGTTGGTGTCACTGGCAGAATCGATGCACAGGAGCCAGGGTGATTTTGAGAGTTGTATATGGAGTCAGAGTTGGGAGTTAGCCCCAGAGTCATGATGGGTGACCCAGAGCAGGGTTGACAGGCACAGTTGGTGTCTAGGACAGATCCACTAGCAGGTAGCCTACTGGATGCCTCTTTGGATTCATGGATCCACAAGGTGCAACAGAAGGCTCCCAAAGAGTACAAAAAGTATGCAAATAGCCTTCTTGAAAACTTGAATCTGCTATAGAGTCGCCAATGGACCTGGTAATTTGGACTGGCTGGGGACAAACGAAGGCATTGGTTTCCATTGTGGCTGACAGAGTCTGAGATCTGGAGGTGCTCTGAGGAGATCTATACGACTTCTGATGAGAAGACAGGGAGCCAAGTTCAGACTCTTGTTTCTTTTTCTTCAGTGACTTACCTGAGGAGCTGGAGTGCGAGGACTACTACTTTCGGAAATATCGTCCAGACTAAGAAGGTGCCCAAATCCTTGACTTCAACTGGGAGCAAGCCTTCCGAGCCCTCCTATGGTGCTTGGCAACATAGAGTTTCGCCTCACAGTCCCAGCCGTTAGATTTCTCTAAGGCGTATTTGTCGCATGACTTTGAGTCATGTTAAGAGCTGTTCTAGTCTGACGCCGGTGGGTGTTCACAAGGTGAGGATTCTGCGGTTAGAACTAACCATTAGAAACATAGTTCACAAGGTGCTTCAAAAGGTTCACAAAGATTCAAAAGGTTCACAAACCAGCATCATGTTACAAAAGTCATCATCCTCAAGCTGTCAACCTGTGGACATTGGGGAAATACCTTCAATGCAACTTTTTGAACTCATGAACCCTAACCCACAAAGAATGGATGAGCTTCCAGCCAAGAACCATCTGGCCCCAGAAATTCGATCTGCCACCAGAAACATTGACAAATCTGTGTGTGATCAGCTTATCACTAGTTCCACAAGTGAACCAAGTCACAAGAATCGTGTTCTACACCCTACACATTCTGTGACAATCTTCCCTCATTTAGGTTTCTCTTATAATCCACAGCCTACTCTTGCCTTTAACATGTTGCTAGTATACTACACAATTAAACACTGCCTAGAGGTCTTTCTCGTCCTATGTCAGGGGTAGTAGGCGCTACATAAACACAATTTATTCCCTTCAAATGAGAATTATTCTTGCTTTCAGCCCTCATAAAATGTGGGTTCCGTTGTGAGGAAAGACTTCAAATGATCTTTGCCCTCTTCCTCACCCCACAACCCCATCTTGGGGAGCTTTGTTGCATGCTAGTGCACACACAGGCTAATCATCTTACATCATAACTTTAATACTGTAGCAAGAACCACTTTTAACCACAGAGAAGCAGCACCCTATTGCTGCTATTACTGATCTTCACGTGCCTGACTAGGACAGCATAGCCATAAAAATGACAGATGCTGTCAGGGATGCACTAGCAAGACATGCTGTTGGCATACAGCTGTGGCACTGGTTTGGGAGGTCCTGGGGTGAAGTTGGAGGTGTTAAGGTCTCAGCCATGAACAGTAGCTAAGGTAGGAGTAACAAGGTCAAGACAAGGAATACATTTTCAATCATGTTAACATCTGTGAAATGCTATGGGTGGAGCTGAAATTGTACAGTCACCTCCAGCAAGCAGTGGATGGAGAGGACTGGCCCAAATAAGCAAATGGCTGAAGTGAGCGAGCCCCAAGGCCACTCTTTCGGTATGTATGTATAACAAGAGGTCTTAGCTTATACCAGATCTAAAAAGGCACAAGGAGAACTGCTAACCTTCTTTAAAAGAATACAGCATATGACTACAAACTACATCAGAAAGATCCTGAAATATCTGAGTTTCTTTTATCCCCAACCAGAAAACACACAAAGCATCATGTCAGTCAGAACTAGGTCTGACTCAGAAGGAAATTGATTAGTTTGGTGTTTTCATCAGAGCATTTTAGGATGCACGTGAAAAAATATTGCTTTATTTAAAACAATCACAGACATGGTGGTCTGCTGACCCAAAGGGCGACTATGCCTGCAACTCTAGCCAATCATATTGAGTGGCAATTTGCAACCTTCCGCATGGATAGATCCATTACGAATTGGTATTTTGTGAACCAAAGTTCTAGTACATAGGTCAGTTCATAAAGTACCAAAGCATTCAGGAGATGTTGGTGCACAAATTGTGACCTCTTCTACTGTCTACTACTCACTGCATTCTAAATAAGAAATAACAAACTGTAATTCGCTATATATTTCACAATTTTCGTATTTGGAATATTAGTACATGAGAACCTATGTTCTCTTTCTTATCCTAAAGGCAAATTATTTTGCAATGAGGCGAAGTCTGGTGTAAAAGCAACATTGAATGTTAACTTTCCTAAAAACATTTCAAATTATCTTGAGACTCTTCAGTGAAAACACGTACCCAACACACTACAACAAAGAGAAAGGTGTTTCACGAATGCTTGGGCTGGAAAACAAACTGTAGGAAGTCTATAGGCAGGACAATGCCTTTCAAGACCTCAGACAGCATAACCCCTACCAGGTAAAAGTCATAATTTCTCAGAAATGTGGGCACTCCCTATCACCTCAGTGTATAAGAACGATATAATGTAGGAAAAACAAGATGATTTTAGCCCCATGAAGTAATAACAGGTGTAAAATATCACAACTCTGCCAACAAAATAACACGGAGTACCAGGTGTGTTTTTGCTAAATGGAACGTCATGAAGAATAATGTGAGCGAACAGTATTTGTACTAATGTCTTCAAGTTATTATCCGTTACATACTGCTTTGCATGGGCATTTAGCTGGTGGTTTCTGCCTGTGCAAAAACAGTAGTAAGTTTAATTTACGTTCAGATCTTAACGAGAGAAAGTACTAAAACTGATACAAATGCGATTTACACTCTTGTTAGCACTTATTCATGGGTCTCAAGTCTGAGGGTGTTAAGGCAACCACCATAGAGTGGGCCAGGTAACACTCTAACGTCTGGCAAACGTCATGACTTAGTAGTTTAGAGAAGCAGATGCAATCTAGTGTGGGAAGATAAAAAGGCCCCGAAAAAAGAGGAGTCTACAAAGATGGGCTGATGTAGGGAGTTACTTTTGCTTAAGGGAGATCACTTGAGTTTTTTGCAAAACAAATACAAACTTTTAACTTAGTTCTATTTTACTTAAGAGAATCATCCATTAATATTCAGAAATGTCTGGAAAACATTAATGACTAATGCTTGCTGATAATCTTCAAGGAAACTTCCCGCACTTATTATGAGTGGCTGCCTCATACCGTTTTGGCTGAAAAGGTCTGCCACAAAAAGGGGCTTATTTACAAGCCCCTTGTGCCGCCGCTGCGTCAATTTTTCCCATATAAAAAGTGACGCACCGGCGGGGCAAGGGCATTGTAAATAAGCCCCAAAGTTTCCTACCAATCAATACATTTTGAGAACTTTCGACTTTAATATACTTTCCATAAACAAAGGATATTAAACAGCGCGTATTAGAACAATTCGGATATCAGTAGTAGCATATGATAACCTTACCAAATTATTAACTCACTTCCATTCACTCTTCCAAAACAAAAGTTCTCAAATAATGTATTTTCACTCACCTGTTCTCTACCCTTGTACTTCCTCTTACTCATTTTGGAATCTGTTTACGGAACATTTGTCAGGGTTTGCCTAGAATATGCCTACATGATGAAACTGATGCAACAGGATTACATTATTTAATAATGACATTTTGTACAGACTCACCACGTGTCCCGAGATGCTAAATGCTTCTAAGATATCACTTATTTCCTACCTTATGATCGTTGGTAGCCACATGCCCTGGTTCGTCCACTGATCTTGCCTGCATTACATCCAGTGAACTGCCATTTTATATTCTCCAGTAGCCATAACCTTTGATAGCATGACTCAGACAGTTGTTAGCACCATATCATTAGATTTTCCTACTCTGTAATTAATGTGTGGAAGAAATAGTATTTTAATTAATAGGAATGGAGAGCTCAGAAACCTAGTTTATCTCCAGAGAGTCAGGCAGGGGTCACAAGTGAGAGCCAAAAGATGGTTCCTTCCTACTCGTGTTTTAGCACACCCTGACACGACACACGCCATTATAAGTATCATTTTGCACGTAATGAAGTAGAAGGGTTCCGAGTGTAACTAGTGATTTATGAAAGTTGTGAACGCGAGTAAACAAAAGTTATCGCTGCTGGCGTTGGGAGATTAGGTCAGGATTAAGGTACATTGCTGGGGATATGTTTACAGTTAACAGACGCCATAAGTGCTGCTCTATAGACGTTCTAGTGATGTAACAGTAGCGAGAGTCACGCGCCAGGATTAAATAAGACTGGTCAAGCTGTTTGTAGAGGCCACAGGCTCTAACCAGGGAGTGACGTACGAACTCATGCAGAAGGTCTACTGAACCAAGTATGCAGGCGGGGAGAGTTATGGATGCTGCCTCCGGGCTATGTAGACATTCATTTCCTTCACAGCGCTCCCAGGGAGGTTGGCTTGTTACTTGCAAAGGTCCTGAAATTAATTACTGAGAGTATGTTGCCCAGCAGTGGCCACTGGATAGTTACAGTTAGGACTACGATTCCATAGGAAATGGATGTTTTGGTTTGCTAATGACTTAAGCGCCATCTGACTAATCTTAATCAAATTGTAAAAAAAGTCTACTCCATCTGTTTGAAATGGGGTCTTTGGTTGACAGTCAGATTACCCCCCTGTCGAAGCCAGGACCCTCACTCTAGTCAGGGTAAGTCACACACAATCCAAATTATCCTGTGCTCACCCTCTGGTAGCTTGGCACTGAGCAGTCAGGCTTAACTTAGAAGGCAATGTGTAAAGTATTTGTGCAATAAATCATACAATAACACAATATAGCACCCCAAAAATACACCACACAGTGTTTCTAAAAATATATGATATTTATCTGGATATTTGCTGGTCAAAACGATCAAAGATGCAATAAGTAAATGTACAGATATCACTGAAAAGTGATGTAAAGTGTCTTAAGTCTCTTTAAAGCACACAAAGGGCCTCATTACGACCCTGGCAGCTGGCGGTAACACCGCCAACAGGCTGGCGGTGTTCCACCAGCTATTATGACCATGGCGCAATAGCCATGGCCATACTGCCGGCCCCTCCACCATACCGCCAGGCAGCGGTGCAAGCACTGCTGCCCTGGGGATTATGAGTCCCCAACCTCCAGCCTGGCCACGGCGGTAAACACCGCCATGGAAAGGCTGGCGGTGAGGGGGACTTGGGGTGCCCCTGGGCGCCGCTGCACTGCCCATGCTCTTGGCATGGGCAGTGCAGGGGCCCCCAGGCAGAGCCCCGTTACGCATTTCACTGCCCGATTTTGGGGCAGGGAAATGTGCGATGGGTGCTACTGCACCCGCTGCACATCAGCATTGCCGCCGGCTTTATTACGAACCAGCAGCAATGTTGATGTGACTTTTCAGCTAGGCCAGCGGACGGTAACACTGTTACCGTCTGCTGGCTCAGCGGAAAAGTCATAATAGGGAGCCAGGAATACCACCGCCACTGGCGGTATTCTGGCTCTCGCAGCCTCGGCGGTCTTTTTAAAAGACCGCCAAGGTTGTAATGAGGGCCAAAGTCTCTTTCGAGCACAAAGTACCTGGTTTGAGTGAAAAAATCTCTGCAAAGGGCCGCAGGGGAGGAGAAGCGTGGAAACACAGGGGGTGTGCGTCGATTTCTCTGGGCGCACACGGTGATGCATCGTTTAGTTTCCAGGCAGGGACGGCTGTGCGTCGATTTCCGGCGCTCGGTCCTGGATTCTCTTTGGGTTGTGGGGTTTTCAGACGCCCCGGGGTCTGTGCATGAAATCCTGGGCTTGTGGAGCGAAGTCACAAGCGCTGCGTCGTTCTGGTGGGCGTTGCGTGGAAGTTTCTTCCTCACGGCAGGCGCTGCATCGATTTCCCCTCTGGAAGTCGGGCTGTGTCGTCCCAGGTCAGCTGTGCGTTGATCCGGTGGCTCGTGCGTCAAAGTTCCGGTTGCAATGCAGGCGCCGCGTTGATCTTCTACTTGCTAAGTCGCGCTGGGTCGTTCCGGTTCGGCATGCCGTGAATTTCTCACCGCAGGGCAGGCTGTGCGTAGTTTTTTAGCAAGCTGTGCATCAAAGTGTCACCGCACAAGGAGTCCAGTTGCAAGAGAGAAGTCTTTTTGGACCTGAGACTTCAGGGAACAGGAGGCAAGCTCTATCCAAGCCCTTGGAGAGCACTTCTTCACCAGAGAGCAGCAGGGCAGCAGGCCAACAGCAAGGCAGCAGTCCTTCACAGAAAGCAGTCAGGTGAGTCCTTTAGGCATCCAGGCACTTCTTCCTAGCAGGATGCAGGTTCTGGTTCCAATTTTCTTCTCTAGCAAGTGTCTGAGTTGGAAGGGGCAGAGGCCCTTTTTAAATACCCAAATGTGCCTTTGAAGTGGGGGAGACTTCAAAGAGTGGCTTAGAAGTGCACCAGGTCCCCTTTCAGTTCAATCCTGTCTGCCAGGGTCCCAGTAGGGTGTGTGGCAGTCCTTTGTGTAAGAGCAGGCCCTCCACCCTCCCAGCGAAGGAAAACCCATTCAAAATGCAGACGTATGCAAGTGAGGCTGAGTATCCTGTGTTTGGGGTGTGTCTGAGTGATTGCACAAGGAGCTGTCAACTAAACCCAGCCAGGCGTGGATTGTAAGGCACAGGAAGATTTAAGTGCAAAGAAATGCTCACTTTCTAAAAGTGACATTTCTAAAATAGTTATATTAAATCCAATTTCACCAGTCAGCAGGATTTTAAATCACCATTCCGGCCATACTAAATATGACCTTCCTACTCCTTTCAGATCAGCAGCTACCACTCAAACAATGTATGAGGGTAGCCCACATGTTAGCCTATGAAGGGAGCAGGCCTCACAGCAGTGTAAAACCGGATTTAGGAGTTTTACACTACCAGGACATGTAAACTACATAGGTACATGTCCTGCCTTTTGCCTACACAGCACCCTGCCCTATGGGTTACCTAGGGCATACCTTAGGGGTGTCATATATGTAGAAAAAGGGGAGTTTTAGTCTTGGCAAGTACTTTTAAATGCCAAGTCGAATTTCAGTGAAACTGCACACAGAGGCCTTGCAATGGCAGGCCTGAGACAAGGTTAAGGGGTTACTTAAGTGGGTGGCACAACCAGTGCTGCATGCCCACTAGTAGCATTTAATCTACAGGCCCTGGGCACATATAGTGCACTCTACTAGGGACTTAATAGTACATTAAATAGTCCAATTGGTTATGATCCAATGTTACCATGTTTAAAGTGAGAGAGCACATGCACTTTAGCACTGGTTAGCAGTGGTAACGTGTGCAAAGTCTAAAAACCAGCAAAAACAGTATCCAGAAAGTGGAGGGAGGCAGTCAAAGTTAGGGGTAACCACCCTAAGGCTGTCAGATCTAACACCACCTCAACTCCATCCTGGACATTTTTGAGTGATCCTACAAGTAGGGACTGAGAAAAGGGAGGAGTTGGCAGGGCGGTCCCAAAGTGCATTTTCTCCAAACAGTTTTCCATTGGAAAATTGAACAGCAATTCAGAAACAAACAGCTGAACGGAATTACACCAACTGTAGCAGAAAGCTAGATCTATACAGAGAATTTTTTTTCTGATTTGATATAAATCTGTTGTACAGTTTTTGAAAAATTAAAGTTCAAACTTTATGTATATTTACTGCCACTGAGGATCAGCAAGGATTTGCGGTCTCACAAGCTCAATCTACGTGATCTCATTAGCTGGCTACAAACTGAAGAAAAAGTTGTTTTAGGACTTGGGGACTCGTTACTTGTGACCTAGGAAATGAAAAAATAATTATGAGGGGCAGAGTGCCCTGACCCTCTGGGCTTTCTGGAGGGGTAGGTCGTGGGGTCCCAGTGGGCTCCCCTGAGGCTGAAATTAAAGTAATTTTTTTCCCCCTACTGGGTGAACTGCAGATCCACTGCAACACCCAGCATGGCCCTAGTGCAAATGTGCAGCAGCATTGCGGATTCAAGGCATCATGGAAAAAAGGGTGGAACAAGCCATTGTTCAACCATGGGGGTTGGCCACAGCCAGGCCCCACCCCCAACTGTATGCACAGCCTATATATGTCTCTGTGTGTGTCTATAGTTAGGAAATAGAATTAAAAAAAAAAACTTAGAAAGTCACTAAAAACAATGGTTAGAGGGACACTGTAGTTGGGATCAAATTTTACACTCACAAAACCATAGAAATTCAACAGGTAGAGTTATACTTATCTCAAAACTATGTCTCACACCCTAAGGTAATTATTACATGCACCCCCGCTATGCACATTTTCCTCAACAGTAATTGTATTGCAAATGTTGCAGTTATATTATAAATGATTTCATAGAAGATGCATAGTTTTCTCATCACAAATTATCACCCTAACTACCATTATTACCATCACTATCACAACCATTACCACCATTATTATGATTAACGCCATTACCACCAACTTTATGACCATTACCACTACCACCCTTACAAGTACTGTTACTATAATAGTCTCCTTTATAACTACGCCCCTTACCACATCCACTACTAGCTCGTCCCCATCACCTTGACTATCATTAAAACCACAACTATCACAACCACGATTACCATCATCACAAAGAGTATAATCATCAGGACCATCATTACACCTAGGACCATTATCACCACTGTCAAAGCTGCCACTGCTGCTACTACTACATCACTAATATTACTACCATCACCACCACTATCATTCCCACCACTATAGCTATCTCTATTCCAATTCTACCATTGTTACTACTATCACAGCTAACAGCAGAAGCACCAAAACCACTACTGTTACCACTCTCACTGCTACTAATACTACCAAAGCCCTCACTACCACTACAATGCCAAGGATTTTGCTACTTCTGAACTGAACCTAGTCAACTAAATTACCATGCAAGCAGTAAAGCACATTAGGATTTAAAATGAGAATGAGACAGATAAGAAACCGAACCGTGAAGGTTTATTAAAGGTTTGAATCATTGCAGAAGGCAGAAAGCAAATGGTTAGAAGCCAGTTAATTAGTCATTTAAATCAGGAAATAGCATGATGCCCTGAATAGAATGCAGGAAGTGTTTAAGCAGAACCAAATACAATTCAGCTCTCAGAAATAAAGCCAAGTTACAAATCAGAGGTCAGACCAACATAATGTCACTTCCTAAGTATCAGAGGGTGAGCCCAACACTCTTAGGAAAGATATTGTTCACAACACAATTTATATATTTAGTGCAGTTCTGCAAAATTCACACTGATTGAGCAAATCAAGTTCAAGAAAGAACTATACAGTTTCTGAAAATACATTATTCAGCAGAAATACAGTGATTCACATATTGTAGGTCCAATTCCTGCTGCCCTTCAGATGCCTAAGTTGTTGATACAAATGTTGCTGCTTAATATACAGTGACAAGTTCTCATGACAATCACACTGTGGTCCCAATAGGTGACACATTAGGAAACTTCTCTCTCAGTGGATCATTTTGCCATTGGACTCCATAGAAAATAAATCCCATTCTGTACATGGAAAAGTGACATAACACTGTAAGTATTATGTACAAAGTTACTTATATATGAATTGTCTGTGTGCAGGGTGAGACAGACAAAGGATGAGCACATACTGAAAAGATGGCTGCAAGTAGCATCATTAGCAACACGAAAAGATGATGGGCAGAGTGCTGAAACTTTTCAATCATTCACCTCAAGTCAAAGACATGGGTTTAATCCATCGTTCTTTTGCTCACCATGCCAGCCCAGTTAGGACTCAGCCTTTTGCAAATCAGTCTTGACCCTGTTCCCCATGGGAAAAGTCCAGCCCATACTGCCAGGACAGGTCCTCCCTGGACCGGAAACAATCATCCTGGGACCGCTTTCAGGGTATCACCCTTCATCAGCCAGGCTACCTTGAATCCAGTGGCAAAGTGAGCACGAGACCCATGTCTGGGCATACCCTTCCTGCTTAGGGCAACTTTAGCAATACAAAAAGATGATGGACGGAATGCTGAAACTTTTGAAACACTCACCCGCAGTCACAGATCTGGGTTTAATCCATTGTTCTTTTGCTCACCATACCACCCGAGTTTGGACCCAGCCCTATGCAAATCAGTCTTGACCCTGTTCCCATGGGAATAGTCCAGCCCAAACTGCCAGGACAGGTCCTCCCTGGACCGGAAACAATCATCCTGGGACCGCTTTCAGGGTATCACCCTTCATTAGCCAGGCTACCTTGAATCCAGTGGCAAAGTGAGCACGAGACCCTTGTCTGGGCATACCCTTCCTGCTTAGGGCAACTTTAGCAATACAAAAGGATGATGGACGGAGTGCTGAAACTTTTGAAACACTCACCCCCAGTCACAGATCTGGGTTTAATCCATTGTTCTTTTGCTCAACATACCACCACAGTTTGGACCCAGCCCTATGCAAATCAGTCTTGACCCTGTTCCCCAGGGGAACAGTCCAGCCCGAACTGCCAGGCCAGGTCCTTCATGTACAACCAACATTTTGAAATCAAGTCCTATGTTAGAAGATGTTATAATAAATGCAATCAGCTTCTGTTCTTCTATTTATTGTATTTGTTATACCATTGTGCATAAAAACTTGTGCCAACTCTTTATGCCAGTAGACTAGGTGGCTGGTGGAGAAGCCTGACTGTGTCCTAATGTTGCGTAAACTGATTCTCTAGGTCAGGTCTACATGTTTTTTTTCCTACACACGAGGGACACAAGTGAACTTAGATCAATGCAACAGTGTCACTGGTGTAGATGATTTTTCATAGTTAACAGTTTGTATTAGTACAAACACTATGCTCGACATTGTTGGTGGCGCAATAGCAACAGTTGCAGCAACATTTTCAGATCTAGGAAACCCACTGGAAGTTGTTGTAAATGTAGATTCAAGATGATTTCAGCTTGACGTGTTGTCTATTTTGCAAAAGGCCAGCATCCAACTCACTAAGTTCAGAAAGCCAAGTATGTCTCATATAATGTGCTGGAGTCTTTTTGCATCTTTGTTCAGCTGGAAAGCTGTTTCTGCTGCAGAAGTCAAAGGGACTTCTTTTTATAATACTTTTGTGATTAATTTGATAATTTAGTCAAAATGCATGCATCCCATATTAATACAAGCCAAGGGACATTTTTGATTACATGTTGGGGCAGTGGGTGTAAGGTCCTTCCACAGCACTGTTGTATTTTAGAAACCGTTATCAGATATAGTTGGCCTGGTTTCAAGCTGCAGCAAGTAACATTAGTTAGTATTAAATGGAAGCCACTGTTCAATAGTTCATGGTGTGTAGGTATGAACATAGTCGGAGTGGCTTATAAAACTCAACTTAACCCTGGCATCAAAGGGCTAAAAGTTGCATGCAATTAAATGTTATGCCATAGAAGGGAGTGTCCTAACCGGTTGCTACTGCTGGATTTACTAATAAATACTAAGGGACTGATAATGAGTTTGGCAGAGGGGATTACTCTGTCACAAACATGACAGAAATCCCCTCTGCCGTATTACAAGTTCCATTTATTACTATGAAACCTGTAAAACAGCAGATGTGATGGAGTAATCCCCTCCGCCAAACTCATAATCAGGCCCAGAGTCATCTTCATTCAATCACATATAAGAAAATGGAACAGATGTGAGTTGTGCATTGTTTCATGCAAGCCTAATAATTTGTATTTCTGACAGCCATAACATTGAAGTAATGCTGTATATACGCCAGGTGATACATGGATGGTCACTGACTGAAAATGGTGGTTCTTCCACTTGCTCAATATTCAGCAGAATATATATGGACTCTTTTTTAACAATTATTTTCCGTGTTAGGGTCAAATTATATGGCTCAAAAATTATTTAAAATTTACCAAAGCCTGATCTGAGTGTTTGTAAAGCCCAGTTTAGTAGTATAATAGCTCTTAAAACGCCTGGCCATGATGTAACAGATCTAAGTGAACTTTCATGAGATTTATTGCAGAGGACAGGATGTGATTTAATTAGTATACTCTCTTAGAGAGTGTGTGCATGCCATAGTTGACTTAAAAATTGCTTGCAGGTTTTCCCGATCTATTTACCTTTTTCTTTCTGCAGCTTCTTTTTCTGAGTGTTTGTTACATTCATTATAAATGGCATATATTCCTGATGCTATAAATGATTTATTTCTAGTGGGATGTGGTCCCAGGAGGAAGTCAGAAAAATCCATGTTTTTTTCATTGAGGGTAAGTGTTCTTTTACAGCCGGTAGACAGAAATATGCTAACCAGCATTGGTAGAGTTTGCTCACACTGTATGTGGTAACTACTACAGGTTTTTGCATGCTATATCGTAGATCAGGTTGAACTAGGAGTGATGGGAAGAAAACAATGGGTGCAGGTATCAGAATCATAAGGCCATAAGGGTAAACCTTCAGGAAGGACCTGAGTGGAATTATATGTTCCATTTTGGATCATTTTGTTTATCTTAGAGTCAGAAACATTCATTTTGGCTTGCCAATTATTAAACAGAGTCAAATTAACTTTTGGTATAGAAGTATTTTTAAAGTCTTTCATAGTACCAAACACCAGACAGGAAGTCTGCTAGATGGTTTTGTTCAGGAAGATAATTTATTTAGGTATAATGCATGCCCACAATAAGGCCTATTGCCTTGAACTGGCCAATAGTTTGTTCCCTAATACTTTTCCCTTCAATATTTTGTTTCCAACACGAATAGCCATGGATAGCCAGGTTCGGAATGAATTAATTTGAATAAATCAGCTTGTTGGTTGTGATCAAATTCTTTTGAAACCACTTTGGATTTTGTGAAAAATAGAAAGCAGAGGGACGGGCCCTGTCGTCACAGTGTAAGTAAGGACATTTTTTTTAAAGAAATTTGGGTGACTATTAGGAGGTGGATCTTCACAATGTGCCCATTGTGTGTAATTGTATATTTCATGTCATTAGCATGCTCAACTAACCTGTTGTATTCCACTCACGGGCTGGTGAATTGAGGACAAACTCCCAGTAGAGACATGGTATCCCTGTAAGCCTTTGGAGGTGAACTCAGGACTGTTAGCTGAGTGAAATGAATATACTCCCTCCATACATTTGATGGAGTCATGACATTGTGTTTCTCCGTGGTTCCCTTTTGCACTAGGGTGTATGTATTTATGGTTCACTTTGTTTGAGATGTTAAAACACAGTCAGTTGAGCCAAATTATGAGAAAGAACATTGTTTTGTTTTCTAAGGAGTCACCAAGTGCTATGAGTATATGGCATGATGACTCACCCCTAGGTACACAGAGAACAGCAAGTGGAAGAAAACATGTCTCATCCTTGATTAATCACAGCAAGCGGAAGAAAACATGACTCATCTTTAATTAATCACGACCAAGTGTTATGTACATATTGCAAAAACATGATGATTCATCCCTATGGACAGGAGCAATTAAGCCACTGCACAAGGAAAACAACAAATGGTAACTCACACCCCTAACAAGACTATTTAAGCCACAGGTTTCATTGTGCTCTGCTTGGCCTCGTCTCTGTTCCTTACCTGAATCTCCAGCCTCCCGTAGCCGTAACAAACTCTTCCCCCTTCAACCGGCGTCCCTTTTCAACATCGGTTCACTGGGCAACGTGTCTCCTGGCAACCATCCTACTCGCAGCCTCAGCTGTAAGCATCCTATGTGCAGGAAAAAGGAAAAGGGGACAGCTCAGTTGTAATAAATACATTAACTCACATTGTGTGAGGTTTGTTGAACAACTACCCAAAACAAACATGGTTTGGCTTATTTGGTCCTTTTTAAGAAAAACGATTGACTGCATAACGGACAAAAATCTTTTGGTGAGGTTCTTGCAAGAAAGACTGAGCAGTAGCAGAAACCCAGAGCACTTCAATTTACTGTTTTGTGTTGTTTATAAATAATTGATTCTTGAACAGTTCCTGATTTTACATGTTTCAAAAAATAATTGACCACTGTTGCAAACCAAGGTGGTCATTACAACCCTGGCGGATGGTTTTAAAGCGGCGGTAAGACTGCCAACAGGCCGGCGGTAAAAAATTAGCAAACACGACCGTGGCGGAAACCGCCAACAAAGACAGCCACTTTAACACTCCGACCGCCACGGAGGTACAAACAAACAACGCGGCAGTCACCGCCAACAGACAGGCGGGAGACAATGTACCGCCCACACTGTTATGACAGGCCAATGCGCCACCTTTTCCGGGGCGGATTCACCGCGGAGAAAAACACGGCGGAAACAGGAATTTCGAAGGGAAAACGCTCACCTCTACACACCCTATGAGGAACGAGGACACCATGGACCCGGAACTCCAAATTCTACCTGCGATAGTCTTCCTGCTCCTCTACCAGGAGCACGAACGCCAGCGACGAAGACCACAGTGAGTACTGCACCTACGACACAGGGGAGAGGGAGGCAAAAAACAGGGACACACACACGCAACACCCCCACCCCCACCCTCACCCACTACATCACACACACTAATACATGTTGATACATTACAGTTACACCCCCCAAGCCCTTCCGGAACAATGCAAAGACAAAAGCAAATTATTGTAACCATTGTAATCTATTGAAATCCAGTACTCCAAAATATATATACACTATAAACAAATATATACACCAATAATACAAGTCCAGGTATTGCACCATTTAAAGTCCGTGGACCACTGGGCCCAAAATGCATGGGCGAGGCCCCACTGGATACCCGATCAAAACAGAGAGAACACTGCAGGGGCATCAGATAGAAATACAACAGGCACCTCAGGGGGAAGGGAAGGGGGGCACCTCAGCCGGATGAGTGCACGACGCCAGATCCACGAGGGAGCTCAATGCCCACTGTTTAATCCTGGGGAGTGCAAAGCCACAGTCTCTCAAGTCTCTCCAGTGGGTGGTTTGCCCACTGTTCAATCCTGGGGAGTGCAAAGCCACAGTCTCTCAAGTCTCTACAGTGGGTGGGTTTCCCACTGTTCAATCCTGGGGAGTGCAAAGCCACAGTCTCTCAAGTCTCTACAGTGGGTGGTTTGCCCACTGTTCAATCCTGGGGAGTGCAAAGCCACAGTCTCTCAAGTCTCTACAGTGGGTGGTTTGCCCACTGTTCAATCCTGGGGAGTGCAAAGCCACAGTCTCTCAAGTCTCTACAGCGGGTGGTTTGCCCACCGTTCAATCCTGGGGAGTGCAAAGTCACAGTCTCTCAAGTGGATAACAGTCTCTGCTGGTTCTGGAGGGGCACTGGTGCCCAGAGTGCTTCATCCTGTGTAGGACAGAGGTAGTGAATGGATCTCTCCACTGGTTCTGGAGGGGGACTGGTGCACAGAATGCTTCATCCTGTGTAGGACAGAGGTGGTGGATTGATGTCTCCACTGGTTCTGGAGGGGGACTGGTGCCCAGAGTGCTTCATCCTGTGAAGGACAGAGGTAGTGGATGGATCTCTCCACTGGTTCTGGAGGGGGACTGGTGCCCAGAGTGCTTCATCCTGTGAAGGACAGAGGTAGTGGATGGATCTCTCCACTGGTTCTGGAGGGGGACTTGTGCCCAGAGTGCATCACTCACCCCGTGACGGACCCAGTTGTGTCAGTGCCCCTGCCACTCATGAGCTAGCGGTGCTTGAGTTGGCGGTGCCCTGTTCAGCGGTGCTTGAGTTGGCGGTGCCCGGCCCATCGGTGCTTGATTTGGCGGTGCCCTGTTCAGCGGTGCTTGATTTGGTGGTGCCCTGTTCAGCAGTGCTTGAGTTGGTGGTGCCCTGTTCAACGGTGCTTGAGTTGGCGGTGCCCTGTTCAGCAGTGCTTGATTTGGCGGTGCCCTGTTCAGCAGAGCTTGATTTGGCGGTGCCCTGTTCAGCGGTGCTTGATTTGGCGGTGCCCTGTTCAGCAGTGCTTGATTTGACGGTGCCCTGTTCAGCGGTGCTTGATTTGGCGGTGCCCTGTTCAGCAGTGCTTGAGTTGGCGGTGCCCTGTTCAGCGGTGCTTGAGTTGGCGGTCCTTCATGGCCCAGCGGGGCTAGTGCTGGCGGTCCTTCATGGCCCAGCGGGGCTTGTGCTGGCTGTGGCCTCCTGGGCAGCTGGGTTTGGGCTGGCGGTGGCCTCCTGGGCAGCTGGGCTGGGGCTGGCGGGGCCCTCCTAGGCAGCTGGGCTGGGGCTGGCGGTGGCCTCCTGGGCAGCGGGGATGATGGCGGTCTTCTCCGCCGTGCTGCTCTTCCCAGACTTACCGATTTTCTTGTGGCCCTTCCCCACCTTGGGAGGTGTAACAGCTGACTCCACACTCCCACCGGGACCCCTGGGAGCGGCTTTGGTGGCTGGAGTCTTCCCCCTCTCCCGCCGGCCACTGGCCAACTTCTGATGCTTCACAGGGGGGGACTGGCTGTGCAGTGGCTCCGTGCCACACTGGCTGTCCTGGTGGCTGGTGCACTCCACATACCTGTGACTATAGGCACCGCTGGTCCCGGAGATGTTGTGGCTGAGGTGCTACTTCGGGACCTATGAGATGGACGGGGTGGGGGAGGTGTGGGGAAAAGGTCAAGGCTGGACAGGAAAATTCTTTTGGAGACACTGGGACGGGTAGCTGGAGGGGGTTTGGGAGTGGAGGAAGAGGTGGTGGTAGTAGGAGGTGTACGTTTGATGACCTTGGGTGCAGGTGCATGCGCTGGAGGCTGTTGTGAGGTGGATGGCTGTTGGGTGGGTGTGTGCCTGCGTTTGTGTATCTTCGGAGGGGGCGTCACAGACACACTGGGAGAGGACACAGGGGGCGTGTGAATGGCAGTGGGGGTGGTGACTGCACGTGAGCGGGGTTTGCTGGTGGGTGTGCTGGTGAGGGACGTAGTGGCTGTAGAGGTAGTGCATGCAGGTGTGTGCGTAAACGAGACTAGGAGGGAGGAGGGAGACGATGAGGAAGGGGACACAGTGGAGGCACTGGATGTTGGTGGATCTGCATGTGTGTGTTGCTTGCGTGAGTGCCTGTGGGATGTGTGGTGCTTATGTTTGCCTGAGCTTCCCTTGTGTGGTGAGGTGTGTGCAGGCTGGTCTGCTGGTGTGCTTGGGATAGGCAGATGTACAGGGGATTGGGTCTGGGTGGAGGAAGTTGGAGGGGGGAGGCTAGAGACGGGGACAATGGCTGCCATCAGTGCTGAGGCCAGAGTTTGAAAAGCTCAGTGAAGGGCCGCCTGACCAGAATGAATGCCCTCCAGGAATGCATTAGTTTGTTGCAACTGCCTTTCTACACCCTGGATGGCATTCAAAATGGTAGACTGCACAACAGTGAGTGAACTGAGGAGGTCAATGGCCTCCTCACTGAGGGCAGCAGGGGTGACTGGGGCAGGGCCTGAGGTGCCTGGGGCGAAGGTGATGTCCACCCTCCTGGGTGAGCGGGCACGGGGCGAAGGCTGAGGGGCTGCTGGGAGGGCGGTGCTGGTAGGGGGGGTGGCGGCTGTACCTGTAGATGCAGGGGCACAGATGTTGCCGCCACCACAATGGAGCTCCCATCAGAGGACGAGTCCGTGTCGCTGGTCTCAGCTCCTGTCCCCACCGTGGAGCTCCCCTCGCCCTCTGTCCCACTGGTGAATTCAGAGTCCGTAGTCTCGCCCTCAAGGGCCATGTGAGGTGCAGCTCCCTCCTGCTCCGGTGCCACTGCTCCTCCACCTGATGATGCTAATGCACACAAGTACAGGAAGACCACAAAAGGGGTGGGGGAGACAGAAGAAAGACATGTTGAGTGCATGGATTACCGCTCCCGTTGGCGGACAAGACAGACACAGAAGCCCCCTGCACTACGCCGCGCTCTTGGGCTCCACAGTGCAATTCCTGGGAAATGGCCTACAAGGCTATGGACGACATCTGCACACATAGATGACACAGGGGCATGAATAGCTGTACTTGGCACTCTACAGAGGTGAGGTGGGGGGCCACAGGGCCATACCTTACAGAGGGGCCTAGCCTACGAAACTCGCCCTGGCCTAGGGAAACCCACAGCCCTCCTCCCCCACCCAGGCAACTCCACTGCGTGCAAAGTCAGCTGAATGAGAGTGTACTCACCCCCTTGTGTCTGCTGTGATGCCCTCAAGCGCCCATCCAACTCCGGGTAGGCCACCGCCAGGATCCTGAACATCAGGGGGGTCATGGTTCGACAGGCACCCCTCCCACGTTGGGAGGCCATCCCCAGCTAAGCCTCCGCCATCTTCTTGCTCCAGCGGCGAATGTCCTCCCATCTTTTCCGGCAGTGGGTGCTCCGTCTGTGGTAGACCCCCAGGGTCCGGACGTCCTTGGCGATGGCACGCCAAATATCTTTCTTCTGGTGGGCGCTGACCTAAATGAAATGTACAGGGGAAGAAGAGAAGTCATTACCAACTGCACCGTCAAAGTGAGTGGCCCCCATCCCTACCCTTGCCATGTGGCACATGCACTCCCCGTCTTTCATGCACGCAGCACTCTGCCCCCTTCCTTCTTACATCCAGCCCTCTCCACACAGGCATAGCCCATACAACATGCTCCCTGTGTACTTACCTGTTTGTCTGGAGGACCGTAGAGTAGTGTGTACTGGGGGAGGACCCCATCAACGAGCTTCTCCAACTCCTCCGATGTGAAGGCAGGGGCCCTTTCCCCAGACGCACGAGCCATTGTCTCTTCCAGACTGAGGTCACAGCAGCACTTGCAGTGTAGGTCCTCTCCTGTCGAAGATCAGGTATCGAGTGATTGAAGTGATAGAAAATGGCGGTCACGTCCGCCGCGGTCACTTCCGCGGCGGTGCGTACCATCACCGAGGGCGTACATCGTCATTGGCTCCTGGGACCCATAGGGTCCAATGTTAACCAATGCAGCATTGCGCTGAGGTCTCCGACCGCCTACCGCGACGGTGTACAACGCCAGCGCAGTTAACTCACATTTCATTGTCCCACTTTAGAGGTCAGGCAGCCGCCATTTCAGGGGCCCACATAGCCTCATTTTCAACTGCGTCATACATACCTAGGCCTAGTCTCAACACACATACAGGCCACCTATTGTGTATGATTGGTGTTCTGTGTAAACTGTGGGTACGTACCTCTGAGTTGTTTGACTCTGTGGTCGCTGTTGTCCTACATAGACACCGTCCGCTGGGACATGTGAGGAGTGGACCTGTCGACAATGGAGGAGCGACATTTGATAATCACCTACAGGTTTGACCGTGCCACAATCCAGGAACTGTGTACCCAGTTGGAGCCAGACCTGATGTCAGCAATCCGCCATCCCACAGAAATCCCCCCTCAAGTGCAGGTGCTGTCAGTGCTCAATTTCCTTGCAAGTGGGTCTTTTCAAACAACTGTGGCCATGGCATCAGGAATGTCCCAGCCTATGTTTTCCAACGTATTGTCCACAGTGTTGTCTGCCCTTCTGAAACACATGCGGACCTACATCGTTTTCCCTCAGATGGAGGATTTGCCTACAGTGAAAGGTGATTTCTATGCCTGGGACATATCCCCAACATCATAGGTGCCATTGATGGGACCCATGTGGCTTTGGTCCCCCCCCACAGGAGTGAACAGGTGTACAGAAACCGGAAGAGTTATCATTCTATGAATGTACAGATGGTATGTTTGGCAGACCAGTACATCTCCCATGTGAATGCTATATTCCCTGGCTCAGTGCATGACGCCTACATCCTGTGGAATAGCAGCATCCCTTATGTGATGGGTCAACTCCAGAGGCACCGTGTGTGGCTACTAGGTGAGCCCCTGGAAGCAAGACAGTGGGAATGGTTGTCTGGGGTTATCCCTAGAGGTTAGTGTGTGTCTAACAGATGTCCCTAGCCATTTGCAGGTGACTCTGGGTACCCCAACCTGTCATGGCTACTCACCCCAGTGAGGAAGCCCAGGACCAGGGCAGAGGAACGCTACAATGAGGCCCATGGGCGAACTAGGAGGGTAATCGAGCGGACCTTCGGCCTCCTGAAGGCCAGGTTCAGGTGCCTGCATATGCCAGGTGGATCCCTATTCTGCTCACCAAAAAAGGTGTGCCAGATCATCATGGCCTGCTGTATGCTTCACAACTTGGCTTTGTGACGACAGGTGCCTTTTCTGCAGGAGGATGGTCCAGATGGTGGTGTTGTGGCAGCTGTGGAGCCTGTGGACAGTGATGAGGATGAAGCACAGGAAGAAGACATGCAGAACAGGGACTCAGTGATCCAGCAATATTTCCAGTGAAACACAGGTGAGAGTACATTCCTACCTACTACATGTACTTTTACACTACTACCTCTATCCTGTGTGTCGTTTTCACCCAGTGTATGGTCACTGAGTTGTCACTTTCCCTTACGGTTTCACAGATGTGGGTCCCACTGTGTGTCATCTGCTTAAATTCCTCATGGACTAGAGCTGTGTGACATAGGTATGTTGACATTACTATTTCAAGAACATTTTGTCACTGTAATTGCAAATACACTATTTTGAAATCACAGACAGACTCCAGATCATTTTGTGCTTTAGGTATGTTTATTTAAATGCAAAATATTGGAGGGGGAAGTTAAATGGTGAGGGGTGATGGTGGAGGAGTGTCCATGGCAGAGTCCAGTCTATTAGTCTCACAGGTGCATTGCCCATATGGGCATAGGAAGTGGAGCTGGGGCAGTTTAATTATGGACAGGGTGACAAAGTGGGACAGTAGGATGACAATCAGGGTGGTCTCATTTCTTGGCGGGGGTCTTGGCATCGTTCTCTGTCTTGTTCCTGGATCTCAGGGACCGTTTGCGAGGTGGTTCTCCCTCTGCAGGGGGTGGGGTGCTGGTGTGGTGGTCCTGTGGCGGGGCGTCCTGTCCACTAGCACCAGCGGAGGTGGTGGGCAGTTCATCGTCTATGCTAGTGTCAGGGGCCCCTTGGAGTGCCACAGTGTCCCTCCTGGTGTTGAGTACTTCCTTCAGCACCCCTACGATGGTGCCCAGGGTGGAGCTGATGGTTCTGAGTTCCTTCCTGAAGCCCATATACTGTTCCTCCTGCATGCGCTGGGTCTCCTGAAACTTGGCCAGTACCGTTGCATTCGTCTCCTGGGAGTGGTGGTATGCTCCCATAATGGAGGAGAGGGCTTCGTGGAGAGTGGGTTCCCTTGGCCTGTCCGTCCCCTGTCGCACGGCAGCCCTCCCAGTTCCCCTGTGTTCCTGGGCCTCCATCCCCTGGACTGTGTGCCCACTGCCCCCAGGTCCCTGTTGTTGTTGGGGTGGGGGGTTATCCTGGGTTCCCTGTAGTGGTGGCCACACAGCTGATTGACGTGTCCTGGGGACGGAGGTATGGGCCCGCTGGGTGGGTGCTGTGCTGGTGTTACCAGAGGGGGGAAGGTCTGTGGTGGCCTGTGCCTGTGTGAGGGGAACCGACTGTCCAGAGGTCCCTGATGGTCCGGGCTGTTCATCTAGATCCAGTTGGACAGAGGTGCTGTCATCACTGTGGGCCTCTTCTGTGGGTGGAGTGGACATGTCTGGACCCTCCTGTCTGGTGACGTTGGGTAGGGGTCCTGCAGGGGTGGAAAGGCATGATTATTGCATCTGTGTGTGGCATGGTGTGCAATGGGAGGGTGACCGTGTACCCCAGTGCTGGCATTCCTGTGTGGGACCTTGTGTGATGATGGCTTAGGGGGGTGTATGGCTATGTGCAGTGTGCATGCTTTGGTGATGGGTGTCTATGCTTTTTGTTGCATGCAGGGCTTGGTGTGGGGATGGGTGGTTTGTGATATTGGTACATTTGTGAGGAGTTGGTGTGATAGGGGTGAGGGCGAGGGTGGGGGTATGTGATAGCATGCAGGTAGGGTGGGGTATGTAATAGTTAAGATTTGACTTACCAGAGTCCATTCCTCCAGCTACTCCTGCGAGGCCCTCAGGATGCAGAATCGCCAATCCCTGCTCCTCCCATGTTGTTAGTTGTGGGTGAGGAGGTGGGGGTTCGCCGCCAGTCCGCTGAACCACCAGGTGGTGTCTTGAAACCACGGAATGCACCTTCCCCCGTAGGTCGTTCCACCTTTTCCTGATGTCCTCCCGATTTCTTGGGTGCTGTCCCACTGCGTTGACCCTGTCCACTATTCTTCGCCATAGCTCCATCTTCCTTGCAATTGATGTGTGCTGCACCTGTGATCCAAATAGCTGTGGCTCTACCCAGACGATTTCCTACACCATGACCCTGAGCTCCTCCTCCGAGAACCTGGGGTGTCTTTGCCGTGCCATGGGGTGGTGTAGGTGATATGTGGGGTGGAGTGTGTGGTGATAAGTGTGGTGATATGTAGTGGTGTTTTGTGTGAGGTGCGTGGAAATTGTGTGGGTGATGGTGTTATGTGCCTGTGGATGCTGTTGTACTTGCTGGTGGTGTCTCTCTCTAGCCTTCTTTCTGAATTGTTTGTTGTGGGGGTTTGTGGGTGATGTGGGTGTGTGTTTTATATTGTATTGGGTGTGTGGGAGTGATGTGTGTATGTGTCTCAGGTGTGTGTATTTTGAATCATCCAATGTGGGGATGTTTTGTAAATGTGTGTGTATTTTGAGTGCAGCGGTGTGTACCGCCAATGGAATACCGCGGTTGAAAGTCCGCCACGTGGATTCGTGTGTCGTGATAGTGTGGGCGTATTTCTGTTGGCGTGACGGTGGAGGTTTTGTTATCGCCAGTTTATCACTGACCTTTGGTGTGGCGGACTTGTGTGGGTGTCTGAATTTTGGCGGGTTCCGAGATGTGGGTCATAATAGCTGTGGCGGAATTTCGCAGCCGCAGCGGTGTGTTGGCGGTCTTCTGGAGGGCAGTAAGCGGTTTTCCACCAATGTTGTAATGAGGGCCCAAGACTTTCTTGGCTACTGTGAACAAATAGTAACATAGGTTTGGTGAAAGTCTAAAGTGTATTGTCTTTGAGAACTTTGTTCTCTTTAGGTGCTGTACTGGACAAAAGTCATTATATGCGAAGAAAGCCCCTGTTGAGAGTTTAGTTACTCTAACCTGTATGTCCTTTGACATGTTATGTTTTGTAGCATAAATTCAAACCTGTATGCAGAAGAGCCTACGCTAGTAAACTAATTGATCCCCTTTTTACAGACCTGTTCCTATGCTGGAGTCCTGCTAACCAAGGGGACCTGATGCCCGTTACAACACATTCTGTTCACCCGTTCCTGCCTCAATAAGAAGGAGTGCTGAGACCAGAGTGGTTTGTTTGTTCTCTCTTTTCTCCTCCAATCCCCCCTTCCTCTTGGGGCCTCACACGGTGCACCACTTAGCTAAAAGAATCACTGCAACTGCAGCCAGGCCCTAGAGGGAGCTGGGGCCATATCACCCCATTGGAACAAACTTGGGAATTCAGGTGAGTGGCTCGTGACAGAAGGCCAAGCCTCAAAAATGTATGTTCCGTTTGGGTGATATGGAAGACCACATAGACACATGAGATCGGGCCCAGGCCCTAGCGGCAGAAGAACCTACGACAGGGGACCTGGGGAGATTATTACTGAACCTGCAATTATAGTGCAGAAGCTCAGAGACAAGTTGCACTATGAGTTAGTATGTTACAACCCAAGGAGCAACCCATGGAAAACCCAGTGGGGAAACATACCCAACACTGCATGGTATGAATCTGTTGTTCACTCTATGTGCTGTATGGGACAAAAGTCATTATATGCAATGACAGCAACTGTTGAGATTGTAGGTACTCTAACCTGTTGGTTTTGTGGCATAAAATCAAAGCTGTATTCAGAAGAGCCTACACACTAGTAAACTAATTGTGTCTCTTTTTACAGACATGTTTCTATGCTGGAGTCCTTCTAACCAAGGGGACTTGTTGCCTGTTAAAACACATCCCATCCACCAGTCCCTGCCTCCATAAGAAGGGGTGCTGAGACCCGAGTGTTTAGTTTTTTCTCTCTTTTCTTCTCCAAACCCCCCTTCCCTTTGGGGCCTTACCAGGTGAAGTGCTTAGCTAAAAGAATCACTGAATCCACAGCTAAGCCCTAGAGGGAGTTAGGGCTATACTCACCCCATCCGAGCAACCTGGGGATTCAGGCAAGTGACTTGTGACAAAAGACCATGAATAATTCTTAAACAGATTCTTTAAAATACTGTTCCCTATAAGTTATTTTTAAAGTGAGTGATGTTTGTGAGTCTATTACAGACATTTTGCAGCAAAATGTTGTGTTTATGTTTCTTGCAACATTTACAAAAAAAGTTTCTTTTAGCTCAAAACAGGAGCTCATTTACAAGAAAAGGGAGAGTGTCATATCACAGAGATTATTTGCAGTGATGTTGGTGAGCTGCTGCTGGGTCACTACATTGAAAACTTGTCACTGTCCCTGAATATTAGATGTAACTGTCAGTGACCTGGCCAAAGAGGATTTGGAAGAGATGAACGTGGATCATAAATTCAAAGCATTTCCAAAAAGAGGCCCCCAAATTACATTTGGCCTTTGCCCATAAATCCTTAGGATATCATTCGCTACCAGTGGTGTTGCTCTAGCATTGCTGTCACTGTATTGACCCCAGTATGGACAGATGCCCATCCCTCATGAGCTTCCATGATTCCATGATTAACTCTAATCTAGAGGGCTTGATAGCAATTACTCTGTCTCCTTCTCCTAGTAGTGTGACTACAGGAATATCATCTGAAATAAGGATATAGAAATATTTAAGAGGAAATCCTGCAAGAAGCATTCTGCCTTGTTTTGTGGTATGTATGGCTGCTAAAATATCTGTGTTGATCTTCGTTTGAGATCTGGTTAAAGCTGCTACTCAGTCTGAATTGCAGCTCTGGCAGCTAAGTCAGCTGCACAGTTCCCTTTAGCATAAAATGGCCCAAAGTGTACCACACAAGGACCACTGGAATCTTATCTTGCAAGACAACTATCCTTCCCCAAAGGTGTTTATCTTTAATAGCTTTTCCGTTTGAATCCTTGAATCCATTCAAGTACTTATGTTGTAAATCAACATTGTACCCATAAGTACAAGAAGTGCACAGAGAGAGATAAATCCGCCACTAAGTGTGGGAACTGATAGATTAGCCTTTTGTAATTCAAGTAACAGGGTGTGAAGTTCTACATGCTACACAGGACTGTCACCTAAGATCTTAGTGAGGGTATGCTGTGGCAAAATGTATCATCTTTCCTACACCTTGCACTGCTGCACAGGCTGTGGACTACTTAAATGTCATTCCTACCGCTGGCTGAACAGAGCTATTGTTATAGAATATGTTCTGATAAGACTCAATGGGTAAGACTTTTGGAGTCAGAGTGACATTGTTCCTAGAGAAAATCATGTGCATAAATCATACTGAAATTTTACATCCCCTGCACTCAAAGAAGAGGTCCACTGCACCCACCCCCTTCGGAATGCTGGCTTTAGTGGCTGCCTCTAGTGCCATTATCTAGAAAAACTACAGCCCTTAGCTTTACCTGTACCAAGGGGTGCACCTTCAAAATAGCCATTTGCACAGCTGCTAGAAAGTTTTCAATGGAAGCAAAAGGCTCTTCAGCTGGGGAGTACAAGTGATACTTGTATGCAATAGAAACAGTCTGTCCCTCATTGTAGATCACATAGGAATAACTGGAGTGACTTGTTAGAACTCAAAGAATTAGGTTGGTCTTACTGTCCATAGTTTGTAAATATTTTGTCTTGATCATGTCTGCTTGACCAGCATGCAAGATATCATTGTACCTGTTTGTCCACTGTTTTGCTGACACCGTGGGAGAAGTCAAGTCATACAAGGGCTTCACTCACTCAACATAGTGAAGCAAATAAGTTTGTCTAAAGTTAAGCATTCCCAGGATGAACTGCAACATTTTCAGTGTGTTAGGAGGCTGCAAGATAGCGCACATCTGAAGGAAAGCAGAAGCCAGACCCTTCCCCTCATTGGATAACTCATATCCAAGGGAGGACACCATAAGGTGAGCAATCTTCAATTTTTTTCAAGTTAATTCTGTAACCATGTGATGTCGATAGCCTTACAACGTTGTCCACACTAGTCAGATGTACATTTAAATCAACATCAGTAAGGTAAGACCATCAATTTATGACACACCCCGGGATCTGGTTGCAAGCTCTCCATAATGTGGACTGAGAATAAGCCAGGACTGTTGCTATAGCCCAGAGGCAAACATTGAAATGAGAACTGCACCATGTCAAAACTAAAGACAGTTAGATTTGCATTTTCAGGTGCTATATTCTTACTAAAAAACCTGTTGGAAATTCTCTAGGGTAGTTTTGTGTTTTTCCACATCAGGTTCACACCAGGCTATGCACATTTTTACCACATACATTCTTGTATGTGCATTGAAATCCCTATAGTCTAAAACTATCCTATAGAATCCATCTGGGTGGGAGATGGGAAAAAGAGGCATGTTAATTGGTGGCTACTCTGCCCTGATTTTGCAACTGTTCTAATATTACTTTAATACCATGCTTTGCTTCTGGTTTTAAAAGGTATTGAGCTAGTACTTGAGGTTCACTGCATAAGGGAGTCACTTGTCGAACAGAATGTTTATCCCACCCTGCTTAGTTCCTGTATAAAGCTGGAGTCTCTCTTGCAGCACAGCCCATTCGCTTGTGCAAATGTTCCTGGTGCCTTCAGGAACTATGGAAGAAAAAGCTACTCGCATTACTTTATCCACCTGTGGCACTCCCCTAATAAGAACAGGAGACCAGGCTTCCCCAGCTAGTATGATGCCCTAACCTTCTGATAAATGTGCCCAGAAGACAGCTTTAATAGTTGTGGTATTTCATCTGTTCTAAATCATAAACCCTATCAGGGGTATTTAATTGTTTATCAGGTCATCAGTTGGATTCACCACCAGAAACCGCTGGAGTGTCTGATTTACTCGGATCGTTCTTGCCCAATGCCTATTTTGCACTATTATCTGTAGTTGGATCGGCATATTTCTTAGAAGGTCATGCTACTTTCTTCTTCTTAGTGGGACTCTCAGAGCCCAAACCTTCCTCTTTCGTCTTCAAGCTGACTTCGGCCTCCCGCTCAGTTTCACCTTTTCTGCTTTACTTATCCTTTATTCAGTACTCAGATTCTTTCCTCCTCCCTACTTGTTACTGTCCATTTTTAAAATGTTCTCATGGTCTCTTTAACAGAACCCTTAATGTCACTTTTATGTTTTAAATGTGGCTTAACAACTCGCAAATCTAAGGTATCATGGCCCACAGTGGTGTAAATTGCTGCAATTGTTTTGGTAATTCACTATGTGGAAGTGGATCTCATTCCAGTCCCTGGGGTATGGCCAGAACCAAAGCTTCTCCCTTAATGTTGCTCAGGATGATCAAGGAAACTTAGAGAAGTTCCCCTTTAATTTCATTCTTCAGTCCAGGGCTGGTGCAGCTCCACGCTGATTCTGAACTTGTTTCAGTACCTCAGGGAGAACTGCCAATGAAGGTGTGCCATGTGTGGTGGTGTAATTTTACATTCTTTTTCGGGTGGCACCATCCCCCGTGGGAGACACAATTAGTATACTATGTTTTGGGTGTTGTGAATGGATACACCACTAACTGGTTGGTCTTGTGAGCAACCCACAAAGGAATCTCTTCACACTTCATGGGTGCTTTATCCATGATAGGACTAATAGACTGTGGAATAATTGGTTGTACTGGAGCTGCTGGTCCAACTACAAAAGCAAGTCTAGAGTTTATGGTATGTAGTACAAACTTTACAAGTGCCCTGTATAATGCAACTATGTAATTTAAAACCCCTATCACCTTAGTGAGGGCCAAGGTGTCAAGGTAAAGAACAGGCATATATCCAGCCAAGACTGGCCAAGTAGCCCCTAAAGTGCTCCGTGGTCCCAGGCGAACATTCCTGTGCATAATTGACAACTGACCAGCAAACCAAATGTGGTGTTCCTGGTAAGTTAAAGGGATTTCCAATTCTTGGTATGCCCTATTGTTTGCAGGTGGTGAGAAGGCCTTTTAAAACTGAATCTGTCCCAGCAGCGTCCACCTATGAGTAGGATGTCTCAAAGACATACCCTTCATGAGCAGCTATTAGAAAAGTAACTGCCGAAACCCCACAGCATCAAGGACACCTCAAAGCTTGAGATGCTTAGTAACTCTGTTCCTGTAATTGGCTCCTATAACAATAGGGGCTGCCATATATGAACAGATTCAAATGGAACAAAATCAAAGCACTAGAAAACCAGAATGGGAAATATCCTTTTAAGAGTCAAGCTTGACGAACCTACTGCAATAGGTGCTCCCTTATTCCCTGTAGGAGGTAACCATGGTTACCATAGACATCTCCATAATGATGTAAAAAATGGTTCAGGTTTGTGTATATATAAAAAAAAAACTACTTAATGGATCCTAAAACATCCAGGTCCAACGTTGGGTTCCAGGTTTACATTATCTGAGTTTCTGCCTCAGCTTGCCAAAGTTGCTTTACCACACATGAGTGACGCAAATAAACTTATTTCAATGCAACAACGCCTGAATGTGAGAGATTACTAACAGTCCCTAAAAAGGGATTCAAGGACACTGTGGTGTTTAGAAACAAACCATTTTCGTTCTCTTCAATGCCACACATACAACCTGCTCTGATGAAAAGGTACCTTAACCAAAAAAAGTGTGTTTGTTTCAACAAGTACACCCTGTTGCTCAGCACATCTAAAATACCCACACAGAATACGATTTAAACAGACCCGCATATAGATGTTGGCATATAGTCAAGCTCAAGGAAGCATATTAATTGATGTGTAGTCTTTCCTGAAATAATCACAGATGTTCTTTTATGTTTTCACAGTGCAAATCACGTTTTAGTAAAAATGCTGTTTCTAAACAGCTGCAATTACAAATCAAACTTCAGAGCTGCATACTTAATAAAAATAGAAAAGTATCAACTAGAGTCCCAGGTAGTATACACAGCCAAAATATTGGACATACTGGAGGACAGGAACAACAATATACACACACCAGCGATAGAGGAACAAAAATAGCAAACAAGTATTTGCAAAAACCAATTGGTCTAGCTGTAGTTGTGCAAGCACAGACGTGGTATTTGTGCCATTTCTCTGTGCAACCTGTCTCTTTCTGTGCTTTTTATGCCTGACAGCTACTTTATTATCTCACAAGTTTACAGTTAGATTGGCCACCTTGCTCAGAGAAATATGCTGCTATATATTTGTGTTTTGAAATTATGGTAAGCCAAGAACTAGAATTTTAAAAAGCATTTATGTAAAATCCTCTTCATCCTTCTCAACCATGGCAGTTTGGCCTCTGCTCAAATACACATGTTTATGAATAGTTTAGACTTTTCTAAAATATTTTAAATACATCTAAAGTAGTAATTTCTTATTTCATTTGCTGCTTTATGGTTTTGCATTAAAAGGTTAAACAGGGGCTCAGCTTCATGGGGGTGTTTGGGATGTGTCACCCCACAAATAAAAACATTCTTGGTTTGGTAGTTCGGTCTGGGGGTAATGAGTCAGATTTGCTAAGTCTATGGCAGTTTTTCTTGGTGTGGTCCTTCTGGTCCTCTTGGTATGGTGCCTTTTCAGGTAAAAGAGGAGAGAGAGTGACAGACCTGGGGCTTGTATTTCAAAATGTGAAACCAGACAACCAGAAATCAATACTGGGTTCCCTGCTTGTCCAAACTGTGTGATCTTAGGCACACATTTTCCTTTCAAACAGCATCCTTTTTCTTTTAAGCACTTGATTTCAGGGTGTGTGCTATACAAGCACATATTGGACCTTATTACAATCCTGGTGGTCGGTGTTAAAGCGGCAGTAATACCGCAAACCGTCCGGCGAAAAACAAAAATGGGATTACGACCGTGGCGGAAACAGCCAACATAGACAGCCACTTTAACACTCCGACTGCCATGGCGGTAGAAACAAACAGCACGGCGGACACCGCCAACAGACAGGCGGAAGACAATGTACCGCCCACCCTATCACAAGATGCCTATCCGCCACCTTTTCCAAGGCGGAACCAAGGCGAACAAAAACACGGCGGAAACACTTACCTCTCCACACCACATGAGGAACCAGGACGGCATGGTGCCCGAATTGCAGATACTGCAGATGATGGTCTTCCTTCTCTTCTATCAGGAGCACCAACGACGGCGGCGACGACCACAGTGAGTACTGCACCTACAACACAGGGGAGGGGGAGGGAAAAGAGAGTGACACACACACACGCAACACGCAACACCCCCACCCCCACCCTCAGCACCATACACACAAATACATGCAGCAACAGTACACATACACCCTCTGGAAGAACGCAAGGACAAAAGGAATTGATTTGAACAAATGTAATCATGTGAAATCTCATTATCAAAGTTCAAAATCCAGTAAATGCAATTATGTACACCAACTACACAAGTCCGGATAGTGCACCAATCATTGTCTGTGGACCACTGGCCCAAAATGCATGGGCGAAGCCCACACATGACACCTGACTGCAAACGGAGAGAACACTGCAGGGGCATCAACTCGAAATGAAACAGGGACCTCAGCGGGAGAGGGAGGGGGGACACCTCAGCCAGATAAACGCACTACGCCACTGCTGCATGAGGGGGCTCCATGCCTATTGCTGTATCCTGGGGAGTGCAAAGCCACAGTCTCTCAAGTCTCTCCATTGGGTGGTTTGCCCACTGCTTTATCCTGGGGAATGCAAAGCCACAGTCTCTCAAGTCTCTCCAGTGGGAAGTTTGCCCACTGCTTTATCCTGGGGAGTGCAAAGCCACAGTCTCTCAAGTGGGTGGGTTGCCCACTGCTTTATCCTGGGGAGTGCAAAGCCACAGTCTCTCAAGTGGGTGGTTTGTCCACTGCCTTATCCTGGGGAGTGCAAAGCCACAGTCTCTCAAGTGGATACCTTTCTCCACTGGTTCTGGAGGGGGCTTTGTGCCCAGAGTGCTTCATCCTGCCAAGGACTGAGGTAGTGGATGCCTTTCTCCACTGGTTCTGGAGGGGGCTTGGTGCCCAGAGTGCTTCATCCTGCCAAGGACTGAGGTAGTGGATGTATGTCTCCACTGGTTCTGGAGGGGGCTTGGTGCCCAGAGTGCTTCATCCTGCCAAGGACTGAGGTAGTGGATGTCTCTCTTCTCTGGTTCTGGAGGGGGCTTGGTACCCAGAGTGCTTCATCCTGCCAAGGAATGAGGTAGTGGATGCCTTTCTCCACTGGTTTCTTGAGGGGGCTTGGTGCCCAGAGTGCTTCATCCTGCCAAAGACTGAGGTAGTGGATGTATCTCTCCACTGGTTCTGGAGGGGGCTTGGTGCCCGGAGTGCTTCATCCTGCCAAGGACTGAGGTAGTGGATGTATCGCTCCACTGGTTCTGGAGGGAGGATGGGGCCCAGATTGCTCCATCCTGCCAAGGACTGAGGTAGTGGATGTATCTCTTCACTGGTTCTGGAGGGGGCTTGGTGCCCAGAGTGCTTCATCCTGCCAAGGACTGAGGTAGTGGATGCCTTTCTCCGCTGGTTCTGGAGGGGGCTTGGTGCCCAGAGTGCTTCATCCTGCCAAGGACTGAGGTAGTGGATGTATCTCTCCACTGGTTCTGGAGGGGGGTTGGTGCCCAGAGTGCTTCATCCTGCCAAGGACTGAGATAGTGGATGTATCTCTCCACTGGTTCTGGAGAGGGCTTGGTGCCCAGAGTGCTCCACGTGCAGTGTGTCCGGTACAATTCCCTCACCTGGGTGTGTGTGCCACGAGATTGCCGAGGTACAGGTAGCATGATACGCCATGAAGGCTGCGACATACCCCACACTGCTGCAGCTTCGCATTCCATCTGCAGGTGACAACTGTGATGACAGTAATGCTTCATGGAAGTTGCCCAGGTTCTTGGAACTCGCCACCAGCCTCGGACGACTGACCACTGGGGATGGTAGGCATGTCTGCGGTGGTGACACTGTCCGAGGATGTCGCGGGGCAGCTGGCGGTGCTTGCGGCGGTGTCAGTCGTGGCGTGCTTGTGGCGTTGTTAGTTGTGGCGGTGCTGGCTGCGGGGTCCGTCGTGGCGGTGCTGGCTGCGGGGTCTGTGGCGGCAGTGCTGGCTGGCTAGGGGGATCTGTGGTGGCAGTGCTGGCAGCGGGGTCTGTGGCAGCAGTGCTGGCGGCGGGGTCTGTGGCAGCCGGGCATGTGTCAGCACCTGCTGAGGGAGAAAGCTGGATGTCTCCTGCAGCCTCGGACGGCTGCCCACTGGGGAAGAGGCTGGGGACTGTTGCAGCGGCTGTAGACGTGGTTGTGCAGGTGGCGGTGCAGGTGACGGTGCAGGTGGCGGTGTTCGCCGCCGTACAGGTTGGCGTGGACGTGGACAGAAGGTGTGACACTGGTCCCTCAGTCTGTGCCACCATGCCCTCTCCTGACCTGCCATTCAGTTTTTGGCCCTTCCCCACCTTTGATTGTGGCGCAGTCGTCTTGCCACTATCCTCTTTCGTTTTCGCTGACCCCTTGGTGGCAGGTGTTTTCGGCTTCTCCCTCTGGGATGTTGGCACCTTTTTAACCTTGGCAGGTGGTGGAATGTCCTTGCCCTCACTCCGTGGCACACTGGCAGCCCTGATGGTTGGCGCACTCCATGACCCGAGTTGCTGGCACCACTGTGCCTGGGAATGTGGTGGCTGAGGTGCTGGGCTGGGACCTGGAAAGCCTGGCCCTAGGGAAAGGTCGGAGGGGGAGGTGTCGGGAAGAGGTCAATGTTAGCCAGGAAAAGTTTATTAGACACACTGGGACGGGTAGATGGAGGGGGTTTGGGAGTGGAGGAAGAGGTAGTGGTTGTAGGAGGTGTACGTCTGCTGAATTTGGGTGAAGGTGCATGGGCTGGAGGCTGTTGTGAGGTGGATGGCTGTTGGGTGGGTGTGTGCCTGCGTTTGTGTACTTTGGGAGGAGGGCTCACTGACACACTAGGAGAGGACACTGGGGATGTGGGAATGGTAGTGGGGGTGGTGAGTGCACGTGAGCAGTGTGTGGTGATGTGCGTGCTGGTGATGGAGGTAGTGGCTGAGGATGTAGTGCATGCAGGTGTGAGTGGAGACGAGACTGGGAGGGAGGAGGGAATCGTGAAGGAGGGGGACACAGTGGGGGAAGTAAATGTTGGTATATGTGCATGGGTATGATGCTTGTGTGAGTGCCTGTGGGATGTGTGGTGCTTATGTTTGTCTGAGCCACTCTTGTGTGTTGATGTGTGTGCATGCTGGTCTGATGGTGTGCTTGGGATAGGCTGAGGTACAGGGGATTGGGTCTGGGTGGAGGAGGTTGGAAGGGGGAGGCTGGACACAGGGACAATGGCTGCCATCAGTGCTGAGGCCAGAGCCTGAAATGCGCTCTGTTGGGCTGCATGGCCAGAAGGAATGCCCTCCAGGTATGCATTTGTTTGTTGCAAATGCCTCTCAACACTCTGGATGGCTCAGAATGGTAGACTGCCCAACAGTGAGGGATCTCAGGAGGTCAATAGCCTCCTCACTGAGGGCAGCAGGGCTTACTGGGGCAGGGCCTGAGGTGCCTGGGGCAAAGGAGATGCCCAGCCTCCTGGGTGAGCGGGCACGGGACACACGCTGAGCTGAGGGGCTGCTGGGAGGGCGGTGCTGGTGGGGGGGGGCGGCTGTACCTGTTGATGCGGTGGGCACAGAGGGGCCCGCCACCACTAGGGAGCTCCCATCAGAGGAGAAGTCGGTGTCCCTGGTCTCTGCTCCTGTTCCCGCCGTGGAGCTCCCCTCGCCCTCTGTCCCACTGGTGGCTTCAGACTCAGTTGCTTCACTCTCCAACTGGGATGCAGCTCCCTCCTGCTCCGGTGCCAAAGCTCCTCCGCCTGATGATGCTATTGCACACAAGAACAGGGAGGACTCTCTGCTCGCTGTTCTCCTCCATAGGGCACGTCTGCTGGGGCAGGTGATGAGATGGTGGCATCCTCCGGTATACAGACCGCTGGTGGACCTGTTGACAATGAAAGAGAGACACATAATAGTCACATAAAGACCTGATCATGGTTCTCCATCTGCAGGGGGTGGGGTGCTGGTGTCGTGTTCCTGTGGTGGAGCCTCCTGTCCACTAGCGCCGGCGGAGGTGGAGGGCTGTTCATAGTCCAGGCTAGTGTCAGGGGCCCCTTGTTCTGCCACTGTGTCCCTCCTGGTGTTGACAAGGTCTGCCAGCAGCCCTGCAATGGTGACCAGGGTGTTGTTAAGGGACTTCATGTCCTCCCTGATCCCAAGGTAGTGTTCCTCCTGCAGCCGCTGGGTCTCCTGAAACTTGGCCAATACCGTTGCCATTGTCTCCTGGGAATGATGGTAAGGTCCCATGATGTTGGAGAGTGCCTCGTGGAGAGTGGGTTCCCTGGGACTGTCCTCCCTCTGTTGCACAGCAGTCCTCCCAGCTTCCCTGTTTTCCTGTGCCTCTGTCCCCTGAACCTTGTGCCCACTGCCACTGCCCCCAGGTCCTTGATCGTCATGTGTTAGTGGGGTTGCCTGGATTCTCTGTAGTGGTAGACACATTGCTGATTGATGTGTCCTGGGGACAGAGGGATGGGCCCGCTGGGTGGGTGCTGTGCTGGTGTTTCCTGCAGAGGAGGTTCAGTGGTGCTTTGGGACTGTGTCAGGGGAACCGACTGTCCCGAGGTCCCTGATGGGCCGGGCTGGTCATCTTGATCCAGTTGTGCAGAGCTGCTGTCATCACTGTGGGTCTCTTCTGTGGGGGGACTGGCTATGCCTGGCACCTCCTGTCCAGAGACGTTGGGTAGGGGTCCTGTAGGGTTGTAAAAGCATGATTATTGCATCTGTGTGTGCCATCGTGTGCAATGGGTGAGTGGCCCTGTACTCCAGTGCTTGCATTCTTGGCTTGGTCCTTGTGTGATAGTTGGTTTGGGGTCTGTGTGGGTATCTGTAGTGGACATGCTTTGGTGATGGGTATCCATGCTTTGGTGTTGCATTCAGGGCTTGGTATTGGGATGGCTGGGTTGTGATAGTGGGGCATATGTGAAGTGTTGGAGTGATGGGGTAAGGGTGAGGGTGTGGGTATGTGATGGCATGCAAGTGGGGTGGGGGACATGGTAATAAAGATTTGCCTTACCAGAGTTCAGTCCTCCTGCTACTCCTGCGAGGCCCTCAGGATGCAGTATTGCCAAGACTTGCTCCTCCCATGTTGTTAGTTGTGGGGGGTCCACAACCAGTCCTCTGTACAGCAATCTGGTGTCTGGAGACCACGGAACGCACCTTCCCCCATAGGTCGTTCCACCTCTTCCTGATGTCATCCTGTGTTCTCGGATGCTTTCCCACTGCGTTCACCCTGTCGACAATTCTAATGTGGGTGGGTGTTTTATAGTGTTGTGAGTGTGTAGGTGTGGTGTGTGTATGTGTATCAGGTGTGTGTATTTCGAATTGTCCAATGTGGTTGTGTTTTGTAAATGTGTGTGTATTTTGAGCGTGGCGGTGTTTACCGCCAATGGATTACCGCGGTTGAAAGACCACTGCGTTGATTTGTGGGTTGTGATAGTGTGGGCGTATTCCTGTTGGTGTGACGGTGGAGGTTTTGTTATCACCAGTTTATCACTGACCTTTGTTGTGGCGGACTTGTGTGGGTGTCTGTATTATGGCGGATTCCGAGCTGTGGGTCGTAATAACTGTAGCCGAATTCCACGGCCGCAGCGGTATGCTGGCGGTCTTCTGCATGGCGGTAAGCGGCATTTACCGCCAGGGACGTAATGAGGGCCATTATGTTTGATTAAATAGACTATAATGTTGTTCCATATAAAATCAGAATATAGGCTTTGTTTAAGGTTTAAATGATGTCTACTGACTTGCCTCTTAGCTCTCTAACATTACTGTCATGCGGGGCAAGTCATTAATGCTTCTAAGCTCATATTAAAAAAAAAAACACTTTTAATAAATGGCGACTATAAAGTGATATAATCAAAAATTATATAGCATTCATGAACATGGAGGTGAGGATTATACATTCATTTATTTGCTTCATGTAAAAATCATAGAGAATAAGGTATAGACACTCAGTGACTAGAGTACCTAAAATTCATTAAGACAGTGGTTCCCAAACTGTGCGCCACGGCTCCCTGTGCGCCGTCAAAACTTGCCAGGGGCGCCGCACACAGTCTGGAAACCACTCGGAGGTGCTTTGAATCGGTAGCTTTTCATCGTGGTATTGGAAACAAAACACCCTGCATTCATTATTGTGACCAGCGGAGGGCGCCAAAGTACCATTAATAATATCCCTATGACAAAAAACAAAAATAGTTTCCAATAAATGGTTTTCAGCAACCTGAAGGAGAGAATAAAGAAGACAAACTGTAAATACGTTCCCCCACCCGCCCAAAAAAATTAACACAATGGGGAGCCGTGGCCAACACGGCCAATAGGTCAAAGGAGCCGGGGATCGGAAAAGTTTGGGAACCACTGCAGTAAGAGAAAGCTACAAGTCCTAGCATCAACCAGAGAACCACCAATCGCAGTCAATAAATTCTTGTAAACAGTTGGCAGGCCACATAAACCACCTCGTCTTGCTGCAAGACGATGCTAGTTTACTTTTAATCTGTGACTGAAAGAGAAAACGATTAAGTAAATTTTGTAGAACAAGAAAAGTATCATAAGCGGGTGAGTCAAAAAAATATAAAGTTTCAAGATATGAAAGATAACCATACGGGTGAGGTAATCCTCGACTCTGTGTCCCTAATAAAATTATTTTTCGCAAATGCTAAAACAATTTTTTTTCTACGTCTGGACTGGAGGCTTCGGATTATGCAGGTTTAAAGTTTATTAACAATTAGTGAAAAATGATTATTTACTAGTTAAAAATATAACTCCTTGAACATAGAGTCTGGTGACCAGTCTGCCTTGCATATTATGTCTTCCAAATACACTACTGCATTGAATGGTTTAGAAGCCACAGCACCTCTGAAAGATTGTGCACCAAAAATGGAAGTATCAATACCTGCATCAGATAAGATCCACCTAATCCAACGAAACAGTGTCGGACAAGACAAGGGTCAGCGAGGAAGAATTAGGGAAATGAGAAGTTGTCCTGATGGGGAGGATCAGAGAGGGGAGGTAACTGTCTTGTAATGTTGAAGAAAATGGTATAGATACAGTTTTTAATCTCCGGGAAGAGCAGGAAAAGAAACAAACCTAGATCTGCAGAGATAGCCGAAATGGATGTTTATAGTTCTGTATGAAAGACCCTCAACAGCTAAACATGTCAGAAAGTGGGAGCCTAAGTTAGATGCTCCAGGATTTGTGCTACTGTGTTGTTTTTTTGATGGAAAAACAACCCCCTACTCACTTGGGGGGTGGGGTACAAGGCATCTAAAGTACACGCTGACCTTTGCCTGCTCCAGGTGCTGCAAAGTCTTATGTATGGAAAATGCTAATAAAGACAAGTTTAAAAACAAATGCCAGGAAGCTTGATGAGTAAAATGCTAGGTGTAATTCCTGGGCCATTTTCAGGATCCAAGCATCATGCGTGATTAGACACCAGCCATGAAGGAAATGTTGAATTCAACCCCCCAATTCAAGATGGGAAGGTTCCAGATCTTGTTCCATGCACCAGCAAGACCATCTGCTCCAAGCTGACTCATATCTTATGTGAGTTGCATCAGACCAGGCCTAATCAGTGAGGTTGAGAGTGTGTTCCAAAAGTCTTGGCATTTGCCAGTGTCTTCAGAAAGTTTACAGGCTACTAAAGCAAGAAGATGGTGGTTGACCAAAGGATGAAGAAGACCTAGCTGGTCTCCAGGGAGATCCATGACATGTGGGAGAATTATTGGGAAGTCGCGAGACGGTTCCAGAAGGAGGGGAAACCAGCACTGCAACTCCCATAGTGGAGGTATCAGAGTCAATTCTGTCATTTGTTTCCAGACTGTGAGGTTCACTTTGAAAATCATGGAGAAGGGTGTGAGGGCATCATTCAGACCCTTCCAGTTCTGAAAAAAAGCGACCGTAGCTACCACCAGTGAGAATGGTCTCCAGCTGAAGAACAATGCTAACTGGAAAGTCAGATGAGATGCAAAGAGGTCCATATGACATGGACCCCACCAAAGCTCTATCCTTGAAAATGATGATGAGTTCACTTTCCCTTCACTTGTGTGCTTGAGGAAACAAAAATTCCAATCTGTCACCGAATTCTGTTTGCCCGGGAGGTACATTGCAACCACTGACAGGTTGTGGGAAAAACAATAATGCCGAAATCCTTGGCAATCGCTGCTAAGATTTGAGACTTCATTCCCTCTAACTGACTGACAAATTGTACTGCTGAGATGTTGTCCATCTTCAACAGAATACAACAGCTAGTCTGATGAGGGGAGAAAAAACAAAAATGCAAAAGAGCCTGCTAAAATCTCTAGCCAGTTGATGTGCAGTAGGAATTTGTCTTTGGAACATCTGCCCCCTTAGAACGGTCCTATATCAAGCACCCCAGCTGAGGTGTCTTGCATCTGATTCAATTGCCATGTCCCAAACAAGACCAAATAGGGCCTTCACGTTCCATGCATCCATGTAATTGAGCCACTAGCGGAGTTCTTAGTGAACATCTGCAGTCAGTTTGGCTTGGCTGGAAAAAGACAGCCCCAACTATAAGCAGTGAATTTGTATATGTTGAGGGGCCCAGTAGTGGAGAGGACCCCAAAATATGCCCTCGATGGAGGAGGCAAGAAGACTGACCAGTCTAGAAAGCCAGTGAAGAGTGATGAATTACTTCTTCAAGACCTTGAAAATCTCTTTCTTGATGATTCAATTTTGTGAAGAGAATGAGCTACAGTGGCAGTGGTTGAGTCCATTGCAAAGACTATGAAGATCATTTGGTGGAAAGTAGTTACATTTGATTTGAGATAGTTGATCACAAACACAAAAGCCTCTAAGATCTAGATGTTGTCTCAAGAGATGGGTATCTGATACCATGAGTAAGATGCCACACAGGTAAATATTGAGGTGAAGGCCTCTGGCTTGTAGGTATTCCGTCACTGGCTTGAGCAGCTTGGTGAAACACCTAGGTGCTGAAGAAAGACGGAAGGTTAATGCCAAGAATTTGTATGGAGTGTGTCACCATTGAAAATGTAGGAGGTGATGATGAGGAGGAAATATATGGACTGTATGATAAGCATCTTTCAGATCTAGTCTTACTATAACGTTGCCTTCTCTTAAAAGGCCTTATAACAAGTGCACACCCTCCATCTTGAAATGCATATAAAGTATTCAGGCATTAAACTCAAGATTGATCATGAGGTGAGAGCCTCCGCCCTTTTTGTCCACTAGGAGCACATTGTGTTGAAAACCTTTTGGATGTGGCCAACAAGTGGCTATGGCTCTCTTCTCAAGAAGATCAGAGACTTCTTGAGCTCTGAGTAATAAGTTCTCTGAAAGAAAACAGATCCTCCTGAAAGTCGATGTCTGAATAGGTATTGGGTAAAATTCTAGGTGTTATACTTGGACCATTTGCTGGATCTAAGTGTCACATGATTTGATGCCAGACATTAGGCAAATGTTGAATACTAACCCATAATTTGAGATGGGAAGGATGAGAAGAACTCACCTTCAAAGGAAAGATTGGTGGGGGTATTCCAAAAGGAACCTTGTTGAAATCAGTTTCTTTATCCTCAGGAAAGAGATGGAAAGAACGGGGATCATTTTGGGTTATCATTCCAACTGAAACATTGACAGTATTGCCTCAGTAGGAGGGGCCATGGGAGACAAAGCGGCTGGTGGACTGGCCCCTGCCTCTACCAGCTCTGGTGAAAAGAAGGGGTTGAAAGAGGGGCCTAGGCTTTGTCTCAAGAAGTAAAAGTATTTACAAATCTGGTCACATCTTTTACTAAAGGGTCACCAAAACAAAAAGGCGATGAGCTAATGGACCCACTTAACTGGTCACTATGTTTCAGAGTTTAGGGTCCAAACAGAGTAGAATGGACCTGCGATGTTTGGAAGGTAGTGCATAGTTGACATTACCTAGCAAACAGATATCCCTGTTGACCCAATCCCACCAAAATGTCGGGATCAATAGTGGAATTTTGATCTTTTGTAGCAAAGGCCAAGTGCAAAATGTTTGCCAAGGGGGCAGAGAGTCCTATAATGTGTCTTGGCAAGCTTTCAAAGACCAGTCAATGACTTTCTTGGGGTCCTTGATGAATTTTTCTAAAACTGTCAGCTTAGGATCAATATCAGAGGCCCATACCGCCTTTGCTGGTGGGGAAGGCTGAAGGCATTCTGCTCTGAGCTTATTACACACTTCTTTGGGAAAGGGCTTGCACAAATGATTTTGGGGTTATCAGTGGTCTTTTAGGGATGGAGTTCACTCAACGGAATGGGTATGAATTATCTCATCAGGATCAAAAGTACCTCTGAAAAAGCCTGAGTTGGAGCTAGATTGACCCGCAGCTTGGTGATCACCTTGCCTCATTCTTTTAGCCAGGGCCAGGCATTGTTGTCTTCCTAGGGACTGGATTTTACATCCGCTTTTTCTATACCAGGCAAGGAAGCTATGCTTTCTGAAATATCTTCTTCCTCCCCTTCATCTGGTTTGTGAACCAATGTATCCAAATATGGCTGTTTAAAATTTTTCAAGGCGTGAAATTTAGCCTGGGTTGACTTGATCTTAGGTTTATTGTGAGAGGCTCCCCAAGGGCCTGGTGTGGGGTATTCAGGAAATGCTATGAAAAAGACCTTTAGATTTTGGGCCATAGGCCCCAGGGAAGCTGTAATCCTACTACGCACATAGATGTCCATTACCTTTTCTAAGGTGACACGATCATGGCCCCATATAAAATTTACGGCACTCTCATTGTCTGGGTCAACTGGAATATTGGGCTTGTCAGATTATGACATAGTGAGCAGTCCACCAGGCAGCATCAATTTAAGTCCTATAATGTGACACCCTACAATTCACAGGGTAGTGCTGGACACTACTATAGAACACACTGTATTTATAAAGATGTATTTATAAAGCAGAGGAGGCCCCCAGGCCAAGCACAGCAAGTGATTAATTTTGTCTATAAATATACAAAACATAAATCCACACAGACTCTTACCTGTATGAACTATGCACCTATATAAATACAGTGCTGCTACAAGATGGATATAGAGAAGGGATTCTCACCCCTGCAGAGGTTTGGTGTGAGAACACATATTATTACAACTCTGACAGGAGAAAGGGAATCTTGCCTCATTTGTTATTGAAGCCCTGCATAGGCATCAGCTGGGTCAACAGAGGGTTAAGTAAATGTGTAGTGTGAGAAAAGCTCAAAGCTCTGGGTTGGGTAGGAGCAGGCCGAGCTCTGGGAAAGGTTTGGGTGGGGGAAGGCTGAGGACAGGCCCAGGACCCAAGTCTGATGGAGGTGCTTTGAGGGAAGAGACCAGTGTTTATCCAAGAACTTGGATAAAGGCTTCAAGGGACATTGACGTAGGGACAGCAAAAAATGTAAGGCGAAGCTCTCAGGAGATAACCGCGTCACCTCCATGAAGGCAATGTAGACTATCACAAACTGGATTCCATTAATCTATGCCTGATCGTTTAGGATCCAAATTTGAACAACTAAGCTATGCCATTTTTGAGGCTTTGGTGAGTTACAGGACTCCCCGGGGCCCAGCAGCCTGACAATGGTTTAATTCCGCTTGTACAGCTGCCCATAAAGTTCTAAAAAAAGCCCTTAAATCTACTCCCTTCTCCCATGATTTAGTTAGATCGGCAAGTGGAGAATATAAGGCAGTTCTGGCAGAGAGGAAAACTGAAATTAGTACCCGGAGCCTGGGAAGAGCTTTTGGCAGCTACTGAATTGAAGGACATAACACAATTCTGGAGGGTGGTAAATCACCCTTACTTTATGGAACAAGGCAACAAAGAGAATGACTGACTGATACCAGAAGTGGTCTGGGTGAATCAATTCATGAGGGTTTTTCAGTCTGGAAGCAATCTCCAATTCGAGGGGGATGAAAGTAGCAATCCCAGACCCGTAGGACCTAATCCGAATACAATTGATTTATCCTTTGGGTTACATGAGGTTATCACAGCAATTAATCGATTGAGGCCAGGGAAAGCACCCGGTCCAGATGGGGTCCCTGTTCATCTTTTTAAGTCTATGCCAGATTTCTGGGGCCCTCTAGTTACAACTGTGTTAAAAAAGTAATATTCCCCCCTCATGGAAATCGACCATAATTATCCCTATCTTCGAAAAGGGTAACTGGCAAGAACCAACTTTTTATAGGCCAATTTCTCTCATAGATTCTACTGCTAAGATATTGGGGAGCGTGATTCTGGCACGGTTGGAGGAATGGGTAGTAGTGGCAAACACCCTTTCCCCAATCCAATATGGTTTTAGACCTGGTCTAGGTACAGTTGATCAAGCATTAAATCTGCACCTTATCCTTAGCAAATATGTGATTGCCAGGAAAGAATCTATTCATATGGCTTTCATTGATCTATCAAGTGCTTTTGACCTGGTGAACAGAGGGACGCTCTGGCAAATCATGGAATCCTTGGGGGTTGAGTGGAACCTGTTGGAGCTAATTAAACATTTATACACTGATTTTATGGTCTCAGTGCAGTATGGCTTGCACGGTGAAAAGTCTTCCCCCTTTCCATCCATGTGAGGAGTCAGACAGGGCTGTATTTTAGCACCATTTTTATTTTTGTTATATATCAATAGACTTTATGTTTTTTTAGTTAAAAACTGAAAGGATTTTCCTAAGATGGGAGTGAAACAACTCCCAGTCCTTCTGTATGCTGTTGATGCAGTTTTAATTGCCCGTACAGCCAATGGTCTCCAAAGCCTGTAGATCTTTTTCTAATTTTTATGCAAGATTTAGATTTGTAAGTTAATTTTACGAAGATGTATGTTGTGAACTGTGTCCCCCGAAATGCAAGATCAAAACAATTCACCATGGGAGGAAACATTATAAACAAAGTTAAAGATTTTTGCTACTTAGGTTTGCATGTAAGTTCTTCCATGTCATGTAATTCCCACCTTACTATTAAGACTCAACAAATGGTGAGAAATCTGGAAGCGGTATTTCGCTTTGCTCGCAAATCAGGTCACAGACCAGTTCATCAGATTGTTATGCTTTATAATTCAAAATGTGTATCAGCAGCTACTTATGGGGCAGGCCTGTGGGGCAGACTAAAGTAGAATCTCTCCAACGTGCTGAGAATAAATTTGTGCACAGTTTATTGCTGGTACCCAAGAATGTAGCAAACATCACCTGCCATGATGAACTGGGATTACGGTAAATTGAGGATTTGATTGGTGTCGCCCCACTTTTGTTGTGGCTGAAATCCTGGTCAAATCCTGCAGCTAGTTTGGTACAAGATTGTTTGACCAATTACTTACTACTGGCCAATTCTCACAGAATCCCGTGTTCACTCATCCAGAGTCCTTGCCTACTAATGCAAATGAATTGGTTAAAATACGATATACAAAGTACATCTTGAAGCTTAGACTCCAGGGGGCCCTGAATCTAAAAACGTTTGAACCTTATGCCCAGATTTCATCCACGATCTCAATGGAACCCTATTTAACCTGGTTCCCGAGTTCATCATCATACTCTCTCCTTGCCTTATTTAGACTAAATCTGATACATTTCAGAGTGGCCTTCCCAAAGCAATGAACCTGGCAAAAAGTGCTCCCGAATTGTCCCTGTGATACTTCTTCTAGGCAAAGCACGTGTCACTTTTTCCTATTTTGCTCACTTTATTCTGCTCCCAGACATATCTTCATATTGCCTCTTTTACGCAAATTACATATTATTTTACATAAGGAAGCATTGATCAGTGTTCAAAAATTGTCATCATTACAATTTTGTTGTTCTGTTTTAAATTGTATCAGATCTACTATTGCTATTAGGAAACAATACGAACTGGTGGAAGCAGTAGTATACTAAATCGAATTGGATCAGTACGAGATTATAATTGATTTTGTGACATTTGTCATATGTAACTTTTTGTATCTTTTACTTGTGGACTATTTATGGTGGTTTTATATACTATACTGGTTTGCTACTGTTTTTTAGGTATTATTATGGAAGTATGGATATAAGTAACCTTAATTAACCTCGCTCTTTGGATACGTGATTTTTTTTTTACTATTATTGCTTCATATTACTCGCACTGCGTTTTAACAATTTTTAATATTATTTGTAATGTATCTGTACTTTTATGGCACTTTGCAAATAAAGAAATTTGACTGACTGACTGACTATCACATAATGGCAGCAGCCCAGGAAAAGTGTCTGAGGGGCTAGGAGGACTGTACCAACTGGGACAAATAAGTTGGGAAGAAATGTGGCCGACTAGCAGGTCCGCACAGTCAAGAACAGAGGACGGTATGAGGCTGATCCAATCCTACAGTTAACAAAATTATAATCGGCAATAGAAATTCACGGTATATTTTTCAAGAAAATAGGGAGAAGGTTCTTAACATGGCTGCTGAGCAGCAAAGAAGAGAGGAGATTTATGTGACATGCTAACTGTTTATAAGGACATCTTGACTGTGGTTGGTGGTTCTTTGTTTGATACTGGGACTTGTTGTTTTCTCTTAATGAATTTTGGGTATCGTAGTCATTGACTGTCTATATCATGTTCTCTATGGTTGTTACATAACTACTATTTAAATAAAATAATGAAGGGAATGCATGATCAGAAACCTCCATCGTGACATAGAATTTGATCTCCTAGGGTGAAATATTTTTGCATCTTAAATAAATACACTTTTTGTTTAGCTTTGAAGAGATTGCATCCTATTTTCACACTGTTGTTTGCACAATATGCATGGCAAACTTTTGTATGGCTTTGCTCATGCACGTGCTCTTAGAGCCAAGCTGGACCCTTGGCTCCACTCTGGGGACTTTCCCTTTCGATTTGCTGGTGTGCCCACCTCTATTTTCAACTACAGCTTAGTACATAAGGCTGTCATTCACTTGATAAATGATTTGTAAAAAGGTGTGGACTTGAAACAATGAGTCCTGCATACATGCTCCAATTTGATAAGGACATGAAGGTTTCTCATAGCAGAGAAGAAGAAGAGTGTATAAAGTAAAAGTGCATTTAAAATAAGTCATCCCAGGGCAGGGCCTCCAGGCTATTGTACGGAACAGTACTTATGAGACCAGGGAGAAGTATCTGGCCCAGGTGGGATGGGAAGGGGCATTGGTTTCCGGGGGTGGGGGGGGTTGCAGTGTGATACTCTTCAAATGCATTTCTGACTTGGTAGTTGGGTCAGGGGGACTTGAGTCAGGTCTGCTTTGTCTGTGTCAGTTTTTCTTGTCATTCTCAATTCACTAAGACATTTTAACTCATTCCTTTTTTCAAGCTGAATCTTAAATATATATATTGACCAGTTTACCAAATAAAGTAGTAAATCTGCATCTATAGAAGAATTCTTTGAATGATGCAAACTTACTACTGTTTTGGAATCCACAAACATTGCAGTAGTAGGCTTGGGAAGCTGCAACAGTCTCATGTTTTCAAGTATACTACTGACAATCAGAGGCACCAAAGGTAAGGAGATGAATGCTTTCAAATGCTCTAATAGGTGACAAAGCCTCTGGGTAGCATTCCAATCCACCGTTTTTCGCTCACTGTGTCACTGCAGAGGCCCACCTAATGCAAATCAGTACTGACCCTGCCCCTCATGGGAGCAGTCCATTCCGAACCTTAGTCATCTTACCCATCCACCCTGCAGCCCACCACTTTTTTAGATTGGAAATTTGAGATTCATACCATGCACCCCCAAAGCTCACTCTCTTTGCTAGTAAAATACTGGTCAAGTGTCAACCCTATTTGCCATGCTTCATGGTATCAGCAAACAAGCTTAGCAAATAGAAATCAAAACTGCACATTTTGAAAGACTGAGCACAATAGGAGAAGTCAATTCATGGAAAGTGCGTTTGGGAGTTACATAAATATTAAAGAGCTCAGCCCCCTCCTTGCTCCACTTAACAGAGAATTTGCTACTGAAATTGATTGATGAGATTTCCTTCCCTACTACATTATATGCATGTATATATGTTTTTTGAATAGTGCAAAGCGAGCCAAAAATATAGTGAAGTGCTGTACAAGATCAAAAGCAAAGACAGAGTGGAGTGTTATCTTAGATCTAAGAGTGCAGGTGGACTATAACAGTTGTGGTGTGATGTCCTTTAAAGGGGTGTGTCATCAGCTCTTTCCTAATTCCGAGAAAGGCATCCCTGATGGATAAAGGGATGTTGTCCCAGATCATAGATGCATAAATAAAGCAAGCCTGTTTTTTTCTGTTTTGCTCTTTTAGGGCCAGATGTAGGTAGCCTTTTGCACGCCGCAAACTGCGAAAAACGCAGTTTGCGACGTGCAAAAGGCCAAACGCGATGCACAACCTCAAAATGCGAGTCGGTACCGACTCGCAATTTGAGGCTGCGACTAGCAAATAGGAAGGGGTGTTCCCTTCCTATTTGCGACCGCATCGACATGCTGAGTTGCTTTGTGACCGCGAATGCGGTCGCAAACCAACTCGCAGTTACCATCCACTTGAAGTGGGTGGTAACTCATTCGCAAAAGGGAAGGGGTCCCAAGGGGACCCCTTCCCCTTTGTGAATGTCGAAAAAATGTTTTTTCAGAGCAGGCAGTGGTCCCATGGACCACTACCTACTCTGAAAAAAACTAAACCAAATGGTTTCGGAAGTTTTTCGTTTTGCAGCTTGTTTTCCTTTAAGGAAAACGGGCTGCAAAAAGAAAAAAAAACTGCTTTATTAAAAAAGCAGTCACAGATATGGAGGTCTGCTGTCTCCAGCAGGCCACCATCCCTGTGAGTGCATGGACTCGCTATGGGGTCGCAAACTGCGACCCACCTCATTATTATTCATGAGGTGGTTCTTTGCGACCCCATAGCGAGTCGCAGAAGGTGTCTGAGACACCTTTCTGCATTTGGTTTTGCGAGTTGCAATTTGCGAGTCGATATGACTCGCAAATTGCAAGTCGCAAAATTATACCTAGCTACATCTGGCCCTTAGACTCCATTTTGATAGTGTGCTGGCTGCATTTAAGTGAGGTTAGATGAGGGAGTAGTGTCTGCCATTGACAGTGTGAATATCAGCCAGACTCTAAATAAGGTGGGCGGGCCTTCACTTTGGTGGAGAGGGTACTTTGGTGGGAAGGCTACAATACAACTGCACAGGATACAGTTTTGGAATGGGGCACAGAATAATACACATGTTATCCATTGTCTGGAGGTGACGCATTGGGTTCCCACCCAGAATGATATTTTTGGGGCTAATGGAGAATATCGAAGGTGTGAGCAGACGTTGGTGTGGGTGAATAAAGTTTTTGCTAAAACAGAGAATGGCAAATATAAGAGAGTTTTGTAGCCTTGATGGAGCCATTTTCAATTATATACCAATTGAGGACTTGAATTCAGTTGGCTGCTATTTGTTCATGATCATGGAAAGTATGTATACATATGTGAGATGGTAGTCAAATGAAATTCTTCTTCCATTTGCAGCAGGCACATGCTCTTCCTTTCGTGCTCTGAACCACTGTTGAGCTGCACAATGGACATGAATGCGCTTGGCCATTACTAAGGAGCTCTTGATTCAGGCTTTGTATCACTACCCATGCACCTTAATCAGCTGATTACTACCTTTAGCAGAGCTCACCACACTTGGGGTGCAGCGCAAGACCCCTTACCAGCCTCTCTGCCAACACACTAGCTGCGCTCAGCGACTGTACGACGAAACGACGACTTCAAAAACAACTACTGCCTTAACAACGAGGTCAGAACACCGACCTCGTTGCTACTACTAATGATTTTACCACGAATGCCTTAACAACGATATTTCGTTGTAAAGGCATTCCTGATAAAATCATTAGCAATAGGCACCATTCACTCTACATCCCTCACCCCACCCCCCCAACCCCACCCCAAAACCTAAAACCCCCTGACCCCCACCCACTCCCCAAAACCAAAAACGCCCCACCCCCACAACCCCACCCCAAAACCTAAAACCCCCCACCCACTCCCCAAAACCAAATACGCCCCACCCCCCCAACCCCACCGTAAAACCTAAAACCCCCTGACCCCCCACCCACTCCCCAAAACCAAAAACGCCCCACCCCCCCAACCCCACCCTAAAACCTAAAACCCCCGGACCCCCCACCCACTCCCCAAAACCAAAAACGCCCCACCCCCCAACCCCACCCCAAAACCTAAAACCCCGTGACCCCCCCAACCCCTCCCCAAAACCTAAACCCACCACTTACCTTCGCCAACTCACTTCTTTGTACCTTAACCACGCATGTTCGTTGTTCAGAACATACGTAGTTAAGGCACAAAAAACCAGAGTCGTGGTTAAAAAAAGCGTTGCGCTTTCGTTAACCACGACTTTCGGAAAAAAAAAGTCGTAAAAACGGATGTTCCCTGCGCTCAGCTGTTGGCATGCTTTCTAGGCTCTAGGAAACATTCTGAATCCTTACTGATTTCACCACTGGCACCCATAATAGGCAAGGATTTAAATATAGTCCTGAATGCAGCCCAAAACATTTACTAACAATGCACAGCATTGTCAGGTGAAGGACACACCTGGGTAAACGATTTGGAGTTTGATTCGGATGCATGACTCACTCTTTAACAATTGATTACTTCCACTATTCCACAGCACTTCATACATACACCAGCTTTGACCTAGTTTTACCGGATAAGAGAAAAAAACATGCTTTATAAAAGACTAATCAATTTCCCCAGATTGTCTCCAATCATGGCCTTGTAAAAATTACACTACAGTGGGAGAGCGGGCCATTACTGGTGCTGTTGGTGTCTGATTGACTCACTACTAGGATACCCAGGAGTTTTGGCCGAAAGTCTGAGAGAAATTAACTGAACACTTAACCCTTAAAGATATTGTGGAAATAGAGGCATTAGATGTTTGGAATGCCGTTAAGGCAAGTATTAGGGGAACCCTTATCCAGAAGGCTGCAAGTATGTGCAAATTAGTCAGAGTGAACCTAGCCACGAACTGAAAGAGGCAGAAAGCCACCACAAAAGGACACCTTCTAATAAAATCTGAAGGAGAGTGGCAGCTATACAAGGTCAGCTATGCACCTTAGAATTATTTAAAGCAAATTGCATCTTCAGTAGACTAGGGTTCCCTTACATGAAAGGTGGGAAAACAAACAAAGTACCCCATGAGCTTACTAGGCCCCTAGGCACACTGGGAGGTACTGCAAAAATCCTGCACACTACATATACTACCAGTTCTTACACATTGTCTGGGCCCATACAGCAACCCAAAGCAGGTAAGGACCTGACACTTTGCTCATCCTATCAGTATATTTCACTAGTTAACTTGGACCACAACATTTTTGCTGCAGTCATAGCCACCTTGCTGAATAAACAGTTGCCCGACCTCATCCACCTTGACCAAGGAGGCTTTAGTTTCAATCATTTTTTATTGTTTCCATATACAACAATAAGGCAGGCATACCAAACTGAATGTGGAACAAAGGCTTTACACCTCATAGATATTGCCAGGTAGAAGGGAAGTGAGGCAGTCCTCTTGTAGCTTGACACTGAAAAACCTTTTTTTCAAGGTGGACTGGAGAATGTGTTCAATGTGCTGAAGCAATTAAGCCCGGCCACTAGGTTCCTTGGTTGAATCTTGGCCTTAAACTGAAGTCGCTGAGCCAGGGTCAAAGTCATAGGCAAGGGCACTCACCAGAGTTGTCCTCTTTCTTTCCTTTTGTAGAACTCCTCCAACATAAAATTAGAGGACGTCCCCGAATTAGGGCCATCTCCTTCTGTTAGGATATATTCAAGCTGTCTACATTTGTGGATGATAAATGTCTGTAATAGACTCACAAACATCACTCACTTTAAAAATAACTTATAGGGAATAGTATTTTAAAGAATCTGTTTAAGAATTATTCATGGTCTTTTGTCACAAGTCACTTGCCTGAATCCCCAGGTTGCTCGGATGGGGTGAGTATAGCCCTAACTCCCTCTAGGGCTTGACTGTGGATTCAGTGATTCTTTTAGCTAAGCACTTCACCTGGTAAGGCCCCAAAGGGAAGGGGGGTTTGGAGACGAAAAGAGAGAAAAAACTAAACACTCGGGTCTCAGCACCCCTTCTTATGGAGGCAGGGACTGGTGGATGGGATGTGTTTTAACAGGCAACAGGTCCCCTTGGTTAGAAGGACTCCAGCATAGAAACATGTCTGTAAAAAGAGACACAATTAGTTTACTAGTGTGTAGGCTCTTCTGAATACAGCTTTGATTTTATGCCACAAAACCAACAGGTTAGAGTAGTGGTTCCCAATCTGTGCGCCGTGGCACCCAGGTGCGCCATCTAAACTAGCCAGGGGCGCCATGCACCAAGCACAGAGTTTGGGTAGGAAACGAGGAATAGCTATAAATATCTGCTGTCACTACTTGCCCTGGCCTCCTGCTAACTGCAGTGTTAATGGATGACACTGAAACATAAAACCATCTCTCAACTCAGAGTTATTTAACAGGTCCTGACCCTGAGCTAAACAGTTCAGAAGTGTTGCTCCAGTGAATTTTTGAAATTCCTTCTTTCAATTTAACAAAACCTTTTGTGCAGTATAATTAAAATATACATGCTAATTCTTATAACCTCGACCTAGGTAAGGAGACAAGGAAGACTGCTTATAAAGGTCATTAAGGGTGAACATTAATTTAATACACAAGCTCCAAAATAAAATAAATGGTAAAGAAATATTCAGTAAAGCACTGTAAAGGGCATTTCTTCTGCTCAGCAAATAATGCATACTCAGGCCTTCATGGAAGACCTGCTGTCACAGACAACTAATTCTGTCCCTTCAAGGATAGGTCACAAACACTTCACTCGGAATAAGCCACCCTAAGACAAACACTTTTGAAAAATGTGTGCATTGCAGATGCATTGTCTGTATGTAGGTACCTTTATTGTCTTGTGCACTTTGTTTTTCTGGACAGCAGGGCCCTACAGATAGGCAGTTTATTACACAGCTAACATTTGTCTATAAGACAAAGATCATAAGATACTCAACCTAGTGACTGCAGTCAGACCTCGGCTGGATGCCTTGCTAATGCACCACAGCCCACCTTCTACTGCACTCTTCTTCCATACAAGGTATGTTACAGAGACAGGTAGAGCTGTTAACTATTGTACAGATAGACATTGTACCTTAGTGAGCCAGTGAAACAGCAATAACGTGCTTATAAATGCCAGGTAGTGCATGTCAGCAGTGTCTGATCGCCTTAAAACGTGTAAATATTACCTATTTCAGCTGCGTACATGTGATATTTAACCAACTGAAGCAAGCTGCAATAGTGCTTAATTAAAGTCCCTTACTTCAATGTAATCTGTGCATGAAACGGAAGGCACATCCAGCTTTACTAGCACAGATTCTTTGTTAGAAGTAAATGAAAGGATTTGTTCTCTTATCATCTTTATCTCATTCTGTCATTCTTACTTTCATCACTTTACTAGCAACAAAGCTTCTGCTTACTCCAAATAATATTCCTTCTTACTCTTGCAGCTATTCGCTGTCTGTTACTCTGCTAAATATTCCTACTCTTAACTCTACTTCCTTCTTCTTACTCTGAATACTCCTATTCTTACTCCTACTGAGTCCCTCCAACCTGCAGCAGCGGTTCCTGCTCTAACCTGCATTTCAGCAAAGAGAGAGATGGGTGCCTCAACTGCTGCAGTTTTGCATGTTTGAGAAATGCAATGATGAGCGCAGGGTTTGGATAGCCATCTTAAAGGGTGCTCAGAGGTTCGCGCTGCCCTTCTTTCCCTTTAAGGAAAACAGTGACCTGCCTGCTGCTGGAGGAAGGTTGGCTTCCTCAGCATCAGGTTCATGTCTGAGGGGATATCACCTTCTTAGTGTACTGGCACTGAGATGGTTTGAATAGGAAGTTACTCCCATTGCATTTCAGTTATAGCTCAACTATATATGGCTTTCGGATGCCATCTGCAACAGACTTTTCTATTGAAGGTCCTTCTGCGAATGTAGCCAACACTGCCCTTTTCAGATTGCTGATGTTAATGCCAGAATTCCCAAGAAAATAAATGTTTAAATTGGCTGCTTAGTGGTTGTGTCATATTTGTTGCTAAGGATTGTCAGAAATATGTATTCTATTTAGTTCTGTGACATGCAGAATATGATGCAAGCTGCTGCCACTGAAGAAGATGCTTTCATGGCAGGAACGTGTGGTTTAAGGCTTCAAGGCCTGGAGTAAAAAGGAGAGGTGGTAAAGTGAGTATTTGTTGCTCATAAAGTGCTTTATTACAGCATCAGTTCAGTGACAAAGTAGATCACAACTACGATTATAATACCTTCACAGAAAATGGAAGTACCCCCGATGCCAGGCTTACATCCTCCCACCTGCCAAAAAAAGTAACGTAACGGTGAGCCACGGCCAACTGCCAATAGGTCAAGGGAGCCGCGGGTCGAAAAAGTTTGGGAACCACTGGGTTAGAGTACCTAAAATCTCAACAGTTGCTGTCATTGCATATAATGACTTTTGTCCCATACAGCACATAGAGTGAACAACAGATTCATACCATGCAGTGTTGGGTATGTTTCCCCACTGGGTTTTCCATGGGTTGCTCCTTGGGTTGTAACATACTAACTCATAGTGCAACTTGTCTCTGAGCTTCTGCACTATAATTGCAGGTTCAGTAATAATCTCCCCAGGTCCCCTGTCGTAGGTTCTTCTGCCGCTAGGGCCTGGGCCAGATCTCATGTGTCTATGTGGTCTTCCATATCACCCAAACGGAACATACATTTTTGAGGCTTGGCCTTCTGTCACGAGCCACTCACCTGAATTCCCAAGTTTGTTCCAATTGGGGGATATGGCCCCAGCTCCCTCTAGGGCCTGGCCGCAGTTGCAGTGATTCTTTTAGCTAAGTGGTGCACCGTGTGAGGCCCCAAGAGGAAGGGGGGATTGGAGGAGAAAAGAGAGAACAAACAAACCACTCTGGTCTCAGCACTCCTTCTTATTGAGGCAGGAACGGGTGAACAGAATGTGTTGTAACGGGCATCAGGTCCCTTTGGTTAGCAGGACTCCAGCATAGGAACAGGTCTGTAAAAAGGGGATCAATTAGTTTACTAGCGTAGGCTCTTCTGCATACAGGTTTGAATTTATGCTACAAAACATAACATGTCAAAGGACATACAGGTTAGAGTAACTAAAATCTCAACAGGGGCTTTCTTCGCATATAATGACTTTTGTCCAGTACAGCACATAGAGAGAACAAAGTTCTCAAAGACAATACACTTTAGACTTTCACCAAACCTATGTTACTATTTCTTCACAGTAGTCAAGAAAGTCTTGGGCCCTCATTACAACATTGGTGGGAAAAGCCGCTTACTGCCCTCCAGAAGACCGCCAACACACCGCTGCGGCTGCGGAATTCCGCCACAGCTATTATGACCCACATCTCGGAACCCGCCAAAATTCAGACACTCACACAAGTCCGCCACACCAAAGGTCAGTGATAAACTGGCGATAACAAAACCTCCACCGTCACGCCAACAGAAATACGCCCACACTATCACAACACACGAACCCACGCGGCAGACTTTCAACCGCGGTATTCCATTGGCGGTACACACCGCTGCGCTCATAATACACACACATTTACAAAACACAACCACCTTGGACAATTTGAAATACACACACCTGATACACATACACACACCACTCCCACACACCGAATACAATGTAAAACACACACCCACATGACCCACAAACCCGTACGACAAAAATTTAGAACGAAGCATGAGGAGAGACACCACCATCAACAAACTAGCATCCATAGGCACACAACACCATCACTCACACAACATCCATGCACCTCATACAACACACACAAACACATCTCCTCACACATCATAACACACACCACCCACACCACCCCATGGCACTGCAAAGACACCCAAGGTTCTCTGAGGAGGAGCTCAGGGTCATGGTCGACGAAATCATAAGGGTAGAGCCACAGCTATTCGGATCACAGGTGCAGCACACCTCCATTGCTAGGAAGATGGAGCTATGGCGCAGAATCGTCGACAGGGTCAACGCAGTGGGACAGCATCCAAGAACACAGGATGACATCAGGAAGAGGTGGAACGACCTACGGGGGAAGGTGCGTTCCGTGGTCTCAAGACACCAGATTGCAGTTCAGAGGACTGGAGGCGGACCCCCACCTCCTCCCCTACAACTAACAAAATGCGAGGAGCAGGTCTTGGCTATCCTGCATCCTGAGGGCCTCGCAGGAGTAGCTGGAGGAATGGACTCTGGCAAGTCAAATCTTAACTATTACATCCCCCACCCTACCTGCATGCTATCACATACCCCCACCCTCACCCTCACCCCATCACTCCAACACCTCACATATTTCCCACTATCACAAACCACACATCCCAACACCAAGCCCTGCATGCAACACCAAAGCATGGACACCCATCACCAAAGCATGTCCACTACACATGCCCACACAGATCCCCAAACCAAATATCACCCAAGGTCCTAGACAAGAATGTAAGCACTGGGGTACTGGGTCACCCACACATTGCACACAATGGCACACACAGATGCAATAATCATGCCTTTACACCCCTGCAGGACCCCTACCCAACGTCACCGGACAGGAGGTTCCAGACGTGTCCACCCCCCCACAGAAGAGGCCCACAGTGATGACAGCAGCTCTGTCCAACTGGATCTAGATGACCAGCCCGACCCATCTGGGACCTCGGGACAGTCGGTTCCCCACACACTGGCACATGCCACCACAGAGCCTTCCCCCTTAGGAAACACCAGCACAGCACCCACCCAGCGGGCCCATACCTCTGTCCCCAGGACACGTCACGCAGCAGTGTGTCCATCACTACAGGGAACCCAGGCAAACCCACAAACCCAAGAACATCAGGGACCTGGGGGCAGTGGCAGTGGGCACATGGTTCAGGGGACAGAGGAACAGGAAAACAAGGGAAGTGGGAGGACTGCTGTGCGACAGGGGGAGGACAGGCCCAGGGAACCCACTCTCAACGAGGTCCTCTCCAACATCAAGGGAGCTTACCATCATTCCCAGGAGACAATGGCAATGGTACTGGCCAAGTTTCAGGAGACCCAGCGGCTGCAGGAGGAACAGTATTGGGGATCAGGGAGGCCTTGAAGTCCATTAACACCACTGTGGTCACCATTGTAGGGGTGCTAAAGGACCTTGTGAACACCAGGAGGGACACTGTGGCACAACAAGGGGCCCCTGACTCTAGCCTCGATGATGAACTGCCCACCACCTCCGCTAGTGGACAAGAGGCATCACCACAAGACCACGACACCAGCACCCCACCTCCTGCAGATGGAGAACCACCCCGCAAACGGTCCCTGAGATCCAGGACAAAGACAGAGAACAATGCCAAGACCCCTGCCAAGAAATGAGACCACCCTGAATGTCATCCTTCTGTCCCACTTTGTCACCCTGTCCATCCTTAAACTGCCCTAGCTTCACTTCCTATGCCCCTTTGGACAATGCACCTGAGAGACAAATAACTGGACTCTGCCATGTACATTCCTCCACCATCAACCCTGATCATTTTACAACCCCCTCAAGTAATTTGCACTGAAATAAACACCCTTGAATCACAAAACAATCTGGAGTCAGTCTGTGCTTTCACAACTGTGTATTTGCAATAACTGAGGAAAATAGCAATGTCCATTGTATTGTCAACATACCTATGTCACACAGCTCTCATCCATGAGGTAACATAGCAGAGGTCCCACAGTGGGACCCAAATCTGTGAAATGGAAAGGCAAAGTGACAGGTCAGGGTCCATACACTGGGTGAAAGTGACAGACATATGATAGGTCTAACAATTGCATGAGATGTAGGAGGCAGTGATGTCTTCTTACCTGTGTCTCACTGGACATATTGCTGGATCACGTTGTTTCTGTTGTCTATATCCTCTTCTTCTGCCTCCTCTTCTTCACTGTCCACAGGCTCCACAGGTGCCACAAGTCCTCCTTCTGGACCATCCTCCTGCAGAAAAGGCACCTGTCGTCGCAAAGCCAAGTTGTGCAGCACAGAGCAGGCCACGATGATCTGGTACACCTTCTTTGGTGAGTAGTACAGAGAACCACCTGTCATATAGAGGCACCGGAACCTGGCCTTCAGGAGGCCGAAGGTTCTTTCTATAATCCTCCTAGTTCACCCATGTGCCTCATGGTAGTGTTCCTCTGCCCTTGTCCTGGGATTTCTCACTGGGGTCAGTAGCCATGACAGGTTGGGGTATACAGAGTCACCTGCAAATGTCAAGGGACAACTGTTAAACACACACTACCCCAGACCCAGACAACTATTCACACTATATAGGGTCCTTCTCCTCACCTATTAGCCACACACGGTGCCACTGGAGTTGCCCCATCACATAAGGGATGCTGCTATTCCTCAGAATGTAAGCGTCATGCACTGAGCCACGAAACTTGGTGTTCACATGGGAGATGTACTAGTGGCACAATCAAGTCTGTAGGTGACTATTACATGTCTCTCTTCCATTGTCGACAGGTCCACCAGCGGTCTGTACACCGGAGGATGCCGCCATCTCCTCACCTGCCCCAGTATACGTGCCCTATGGACAAGGACAGCGAGCACAGAGTCAACCAACACTGAGGTATTACTACATGTCATTAGCAAACATTTGTAATTCCGCAATGTGCCTGTCTCTGTGTGTAAGCAAGGCCTAGATATGTGTGACACATTTAAAAATAATGCCATGTGGCCCCCTGAAATGGCAGCTGCCTGACCTGTAATGTGGGACGAGGGGATATGAGGTAACTAACTGCGCGGGCGTTGTACACCGTCGCGGTAGGCGGTGTTGCATTGGTTAACATTGGGTCCTATGGGTCCCTCGAGCCAATGATGATGTGCGCCGGCGGTGACGGTACGCACTGCCGCGGACGTGACCGCCATTTTCTGTCTGTTCACTCACTTGATAGCTGACCTTCGACAGGAGAGGACCTGCACTGCAAGTGCTGCTGTGACCTGTGTCTGGAAGCGGCGATGGCTCATGTGTCTGGGGAAAGGGCCCCTGCCTTCACTTCGGAGGAGTTGGAGAAGTTAATGGATGAGGTCCTCCCCCAGTACACGCTACTCTACGGTCCTCCAGACAAACAGGTTAGTACACTGTGAGCATGCTGTATGGGCAATGCCTGTTTGGAGTGATGTGGATGGAAGATACAGGGGGGGGACTGAGGCCTGCATGAGCGGACGGTGAGTGTGTGTGCGTCAGGGCAAGGGTGGGAATGTGGGACAATGACTGTGGCGGTCCGGACGGTTAAGGTTTTTCATTTTCCCCTGGTCTATTCCTCTAGGTCAGCGCCCGCCAGAAGAAGGATATTTGGCGTGCCATCGCCAAGGACGTCTGGACCCTGGGGGTCCACGACAGAGGGAGCACCCACTGCCGTAAAAGATGGGAGGACATGCGCCGCTGGAGCAAGAAGATGGCGGAGGCCCAGCTGGGGATGGCCTCCCAACGTGGGAGGGGTGCCCGTCGCGCCATGACCCCCCTGATGTTCTGGATCCTGGCGGTGGCGTATCCGGAGTTGGATGGGTGCTTGAGGGCATCACAGCAGCCACAAGGAGGTGAGTACCGTCACATCCATCCGACTCTGCACTCATTAGGAGGTATCTGGCTGGGGGAGGTGGGCAGTGGGTTACCCTAGGCCAGGGCGAGCTTTGTAGGCAAGGACCCTTTGTGAGGCAGGCTATGTGGCACCCCAACCCCACCAGTGGCAAGAGCCATCTACACCTAGTCAGGCTCCTGTGACTTCCATGTGTGCAGCAATCGGACATAGGCCTTGTACCTCATGTCCCTGTGATTAATTAACTACTGACACCGCCGCCAGCACCACAGACACTGAGCCCTTCACCAGCACCGCAGACACTGTGCCCTTCACCAGCACCGCAGTCAGAGAGCCCACCACCGCCGCTACTGACACCACCACCAGCACCGCAGTCAGTGAGCCCGCAACATCCTGAGCCAGTGGCACCCCCACAGACATGGTTGCCATCCCCAGTGTTCAGTCGTACAAGGCTGGTGGTCAGTTCCAGGAGCCTGGGCAGCTTGCATGTTGCACCACCGTCAGTGGAGTGTCACATCCACTACCTCAGTCCTTGGCAGGATGAAACACTCTGGGCACAAAGCCCCCTCCAGAACCAGTGGAGTATCACACCCACTACCTCAGTCCTTGGCAGGATGAAGTACTCTGGGCACAAAGCCCCCTCCAGAACCAGTGGAGAGATACATCCCCTACCTCAGTCCTTGGCAGGATGAAGCACTCTGGGCACAAAGCCCCCTCCAGAACCAGTGGAGTATCACATCCACTACCTCAGTCCTTGGCAGGATAAAGCACTCTGGGCACAAAGCCCCCTCCAGAACCAGTGTAGTATTACATCCACTACCTCAGTCCTTGGCAGGATGAAGCACTCTGGGCAGAAAGCCCCCTCCAGAACCAGTGGAGATTGATATCCACTACCTCAGTCCTTGGCAGGATGAAGCACTCTGGGCAGAAAGCCCCCTCCAGAACCAGTGTAGTATCACATCCACTACCTCAGCCCTTGGCAGGATGAAACACTCTGGGCACACAGCCCCCTCCAGAACCAGTGGAGATTGACATCCACTACCTCAGTCCTTGGCAGGATGAAGCCCCCTCCAGAACCAGTGGAGAGTGACATCCACTACCTCAGTCCTTGGCAGGATGAAGTTCTCTGGGCACAAAGCCCACTCCAGAACCAGTGGAGTATCACATCCACTACCTCAGTCCTTGGCAGGATGAAGCACTCTGGACACAAAGCCCCCTCCAGAACCAGTGGAGATTGACATCCACTACCTCAGTCCTTGGCAGGATGAAGCACTCTGGGCACCAATCCCCCTCCAGAACCAGAACTAGTGAAGACTGTTATCCACTTGAGCGACTGTGGCTTTGCACTCCTCAGGATAAAGCAGTGGGCAACCCACCCACTGGAGAGACTTGAGAGACTGTGGCTTTGCACTCCCCAGAATAAAGCAGTGGGCAAACCACCCACTTGAGAGACTGTGGCTTTGCACTCCCAAGGATAAAGCAGTGGGCAAACCACCCAGTGGAGAGACTTGAGAGACTGTGGCTTTGCACTCCCCAGGATAAAGCAGTGGGCAACCCACCCACTGGAGAGACTTGATAAAGCAGTGGGCAAACCACCCACTGGAGAGACTTGAGAGACTGTGGCTTTGCACTCCCCAGGATACATCAATGGGCATGGAGCCCCCTTGTGGAGCTGGCATCGTGCACTCATCCGGCTGAGGTGCCCCCCTTCCGTTCCCCCTAAGGTGCCTGCTTCATTTCGATCTGATGCTCCAGCAGTGTTCTCTCTGTTTCAAGTCTGGTATCGAGTGTGGGCCTCACCCATGCATTTTGGGCCCAGTGGTCCATGGACTATGAATGGTGCACTACCCAGACTTGAATAGTTGGTGTACATCATTGTTTATACTCTATTTAAAGTTTTGACTAATGGATTTTTATTGATTACAATTGTTACAATAATTTCCTTTTGTCATTGCGTTCTTCCAGGAGGGGTTGGGGGGTGTAAATGTAATGTTGCAGCATGTATTTGTGTGTATGTTGTTGTGGGTGAGGGTGGGGGTGTTGCGTTTTGCGTGTGTGTGTCACTCTCTTTTCCCTCCCCACTCCCCTGTGTTGTAGGTACAGTACTCACAGTGGTCATCACCGCCGTCTTTCGTGCTCCTGGTAGAGGAGGAGGAATACTATCGCAGGGAGTATTTAGAGTTCTGGCTCGATGGCGTCCTGGTTCCTCGTGGGTTGTGTAGAGGTGAGTGTTTCCCCTTCCAAGTCCTGTTTGCGTCATGTTTTTGTTTGTGTTGAATCCGCCCCGGAAAAGGTGGCGGATTGGCCTGTCATAATAGTGTGGGCGGTACATTGTCTTCCGCCTGTCTGTTGGCAGTGACCGCCGCTGTGTTTGTTTCTACCGCCGTGGCGGGCGGAGTGTTAAAGTAGCTGTCTATCTTGGCGGTTTCCGCCATGATTGTGATTCCATTTTTTTTACCGCCGGCCTGTTGGCGGTCTTACCGCCGCTTTAACACCGAGCGCCATGGTTGTAATGAGGGCTTAAATCTGATGGCTTGATGCTAGTCGGAGGGGGCACCCTTGCTGCAAATCTGAAACATGAAACACCATTCCACTGGTCACGGAACAGCCTCAAATACCTAGGCATCCAGCTGGTGCCTATCCCACTGTCTTGCTATCTTGCACCAGATTCCTATGCGACCTCCTAAGAATCCCCAATTTGTCCTCTTTCTATGTGCACTGTGATTGTTTTTGTGCAGGAAGGTACCCCTTCCTGCACTAAAACAATCATCCCTGCAACACAGGCATCCTGCACCATGGTGCAAGGGTGCCGGCATTGGCGCTAGGCAGCAACTTGTGCACCAGTGCAGGGGGAGAACAGAAATGCACTGTAGATTGTAGATGCAGTGCATTTCTGCCCTTTCCCTGTGGAGCAGTGTGGCGCAGCAAGGCACTTGCTGTGCTGCCTTGCGCTAGCGGCCTCGTAAATGAGGCTCATCATTTTAAAAACATGTGCCCAGAGTATTTATCTTACTTTCATTAAACTGCTGCTGCCGTCGGGTGCTACCATTCCTAAAGTCCAACATGCCTTTTGGTATTCATTGGTGGTGTCCTTACCCTTCCTACAGCAACACAGAGGAAGCAAAATATGAAAATTAACCCACAATTTGGTATTATGGCCCTGGGATGTTCATGGGTGGCTTCCCTCTTACCGAAGGTGGGAAGCTGTGACCATTTTTCTCTTTTTCTGTTTTGTTTTTGGGCAACCTGGTCCTACCTGGGTCTCCCACAGCTTTTATATTCATTGAAGCCTCCCACACTGCCTATGGCTCCGTGGGTGACTAACATTATCCAATAACAGTATTGGAGTGATTCTGTTTCCCACATCCTGACGGGTGATTTGCTACTGTTCTACGCCAACCCCTCTCCTCCTGGTTACAGGACCAGGGAGGTGGACCAGAGGGAAGATTAGTGTGCTGTGGTGCTTAGTTTGGCTTTCTTTGTCATAGAACGAGGAAGCCCCCAGGACACTCACAGGTGCATCAAGCCCTGAGGGATAGGGTACCCCCGGAGCCAAAGTTTGGCTCAGGGAGTATGTCCCTTGCAGTCTCCTTGTGAAAATGTAATTCTTGATTCTGTGCTGATTGCTGGGCTTGGCCTTCCCTGGGAGAATTTTAAGAATCTTGCTACGAAGTGCCTCATGGTTTGTTCTCTATACAGTCCACCATGGGGATCAGGCTGTACCTCAGGCTCTGTAGGCCAATCCTTACAAGGAAGATGCCATGTTGTGCCTGATGGCATTCTCTAGCTAGCAAGTTTTTTTTTTAGTTTGACAGCTGGGATTTCTGGATCCCTGCACCAGACCTGCCCTCTGTCTGGGCTCCTGATACTCTCTCTCTCCTGCTTTGGAGGTGTCTTCCACAGCCAGCCACCAGAACACTCTCCTAGCCATACTTCTAATGCCCCACAGTCTCTTGGCTTCTTAAAGAGCACCTATGTGACAGCAGTGGAGTCAAGGTACAGTCCACAAAAGTCGCAGGGGAACCATCCAGGGTCCACAGCAGGTTAATTTGTCCACTATTCCTCATGGGGCATAAGGAGAAGAGAGCCTATGCCATGGAGTGACCCATTCTAGTTCTGGACCTCTGCGCTGAGTCTGTGCAGTTCTTCAGGATATGGTCCCAAGTATGTCATTGCTTGACATCTTTGCAAACACAGATTGGGTCATATCACAGAAAGTGAGCACAAGGGGCCATATCATTATGCCGTTTTCGATGGTGCACCTTCTCTGAATGTGCCTGTCTGCTTGTTTTTGATGTACTGAGTGCATACATTAACTCAAGATGTCTCTAAGTGTATCCATGTATCCATGTTTTGCTGACAGCGGATCCTGAAAAGACAGGGCAATTAATTGCTTAATTTTGTTTCCAAACTTTGTTGTCAAAGTAATATACTTTAATTCAGAGATATTTTGAGATAAAAATGCATGCTCTCAAGATACCAAAACAGACACGCACAGACCTGTTCTCCATTGTGCAGCACAGAAAATGGCATTATGGTACAACCCACCAAGTTCTAATTTAAGACGCAATTCCACTGCAGTATTTGCTGACTATTCTCTCAAATAGTTTACAAGCTGAAGCTGCGTTATTTTTCCACCTTAAACTGTGGTAAATGGTTACTTGTCACAGGAACTTCAAAGGCATCTGTTGCATTAGGCTGGAATATCTAGTTGCATTTGCTGGTATGTGTATAGTAAACAAAAGACCATTAACATACACAGAGCAAAATACGAAGACAAATAAAACATAACATGGCACAACAAAAGAGTCACATTGAAGTAATGTAACCCAAAAACAAAGCTGATTAAACACAACAGAACACATCACCACCACAATATACTGCCACGCAACAAATATGTACAAACATTCTTGTCACACATTACCACCTTAAGAAACTGGCTTTCATAATACAATCATAAAAGATGTTTGCACTAAGCAGTACCTTAACATAACCACTCCTATTAATTTATTCAGGAGTTAACGAGCAGACTTCCTTTGAAGCCAAAGAAACTTTCAAATTTTCAGCACAATGGGGCTAATTTTCGTTGTGCTCACAATGATTATGATATTGTTAATTTACAGTGTTCTGAATTCTGATTCAATTTATATTCAGGATGCATTGATCAATGAGTTAACTTTTTCCAGATACATGCTTGTTTTGTTTGGAGAGGTGTGGACTGACCCACGAATATGGCAGCTGCGCTGTGGAGGAGATCTGTGTCCCTGAGCACACTTCTCCATAGCTTTATGGAGAAGCTGGGGAATTTCACTACCTCTGAGGTCCAGAGTCATGTCTGAAAACAGGGGCCCTGCGGGAGACCAGTGGCTCCCTTGGAGATCCAACAATTGGGCCTGCTACACCATGTGGCCTGTTGCTGACTGCCGCTGCAGCCGCTGGACCAGGCAATGAAGTGGTGCTGCCTGGTGAGGGCTCCCACTGGGCCCTGCAACATGTTAGGTGGATGCCTTCCCAGCCCTTGGGATTTTGCCTATCATTTGCCCATGCTCTGACTTGCAAATCTACAGCTTTGCCTACCTGGGAGGGCCACACTTTCATACTCGAAACAAGTGGGTCTTGTTGCACCCCCCTTTTGTATGTGAAGGCCCCCAAGTGGCACTATACTTCGGCGAATACCCAATTATCAGACACTGGGAGTGACGCCTGAGATCCTAGCTGTGGAGGGAGCCGCTATGCTGCTTTTGGCCTGTACTGGGACCCTTTAAAATGCAGCTCCATACTGCTGTTTTGAACCCTGTGGTTTTTCTCAGCCTGGGGAGCTGGTGCTGGGAGCCTGCAATCACCTCTAGGAGTGAGGCACTACTGCTCCCTTCGACCCACTAGACTGCTACACCTTTGTCCCTACGCAGAATTGACTGGAGGGTCTGCTGAGTATCCATTGTCCAGACTTGCATTTCTGGGGCTCTCCCGAGGCTGAAAGGGACTGCGAAAGAGACTGCTCCTCCTAGCATGGCTTCCTTCCTCTGCCTCATGTCTGGCTACATGCATTGGAGATACTACAACTGGTCTGATACGAGGCACCCAAGGCAGCTTTTGTTCTAAAAATTGGTACTTGTTGTAGCCCACACCAACTGTAAGCCTGCTTGTGCCCCCATATTGGCCTTCCCACCAGGGGCTAACATTGGGCAAGGTAAGCCATTGCCTTTTCCTCTGGTATCTTCAAAGAGACTCCGATTCTGCCCTGGTACTGTTCTGCCTTTGCTGGATAGGTAGATCTAAAGATAAATGCCGTTCTCTGATAGTCAATTTCTCAGCCACCCCAAATTAATTGGTGGGGCATGGCCCCTCCCAGGGTGGACCGATGGCTTCAGATAACGGCCCCTTCATGGACACAGCCTTCCAAACAAGTTCAGACTCATCAGCAGATGGGCTTGACAGGATGCCAGCAGCTATTGCTGACTCCTGCACAGTGATTGAGGCTAACTTTGACTCCCTCTCTGCTGACTTCGCCATTTTATGTGACAAGCAGTGTAGTCTGAAAAGTTAGCTCAAAGTTCACAGTGCTTACTGATATCCAACTGCGTACACAGGCTCTTTCTAAGCAGATGCATCAGGTTCTGGAATGGCTGTGCTTTGACAAAGGCAGACTTCAGGATGCTGAGGGATGATCCTGCTACAATATCATCTGTATAAAAGGGCTGCCCGAAGATGTCAAGGGAACCGACTCCACAGCGTTCTTGGAGAATTGACTGATGGTGGACATTGCCCCCAACTTGCTCTTTCTACATTTTGTGATAAATTGGTCTCATAGAGCCCCTGTGTGCTGTCCCTGCCCCAGACTGCAGTTGAGACCCGTTGTGGCCTAGATCCTGAACTACAGGGATCACAATGTCTTTCTTGAAGTAGCTCAAAAGAAGAGAGTGATGATAAGAGAGAATGCCTAAGTGATGTTCTTCGCGGATTACACTCTGGCTATTCAGCGCGAATGGGCATCCTTTACTTACATCAACAAGAAATTCCAAGACTTGGGTCCTAAATACATTCTTCCATACTCGGTGAGGCACTGGATCTCTGATGGCTAATGGTCACATTTCTTCACACAACTGGAGGAGGTGTGAGATTGGATAGAACCTTTGATGGTGGACCTGGCAGTGAGAGGTGAGAGGCAGTGGCCATGATGGCCTCCCTCCAGGATCTTTTGACAACACAGCAAATAGTGTCTTTCAACACTAATGCTTCCAAAAATGCAATACAAATAGAGGAACCTAGCAATGCCAGCGTTCTCAATCCACCAGGGCAGCACGATCACGACCCGCTGGCGGAAAGGGGGCATCTGGGGCCCCACTGGGGGACCTGCACTGCCCCTGCACTTGGCCTGGGCAGTGCAGGGGTCCCCATGGACATCCCCATCGCACCTGACACACCGCAACATTGCCATCGGCTCTATTACAAGCCGGTGCCAATGTTGTGATGTGTTTCCTGCTGGGCTGGCAGGCAGAAATGCTGTTTCCGCCCGCCAGCCCACCAGAAAATTTGTAGTAGGTACCGTGAAGGACGGACGCATATGTGGCCATCCCAAAGCAGGACTTTGGGGTGCAGGCTCCGCCGCCCGCCAAAATCATAATGAGGGCCTTGGTCTGCTGCAGTGACCTGAACTGTCAATGAACGTCTGCTGTTCAGCACTTTTTCCTTACCCTTTCAAACTGTCACCACTTTACGCTGCTCACGCATAACATGGATTATGTTTTGCTACTATATCTTCTGACATCGTCTCCTACACAGACGACACCCAGCTGATCCTTTCACTCACCCAGGACCCCACCACTGCTAAGATCAATCTCCACAACGGACTGCATGCCGTCGCCAACTGGATGGAGATGAGCCACCTCAAACTGAACTCGGACAAGACTGAGATCCTCATCCTCAGCTCTAACCGCTCTGCATGGGACGATTCCTGGTGGCCAGCCACCCTAGGAACCGCACCAACTCCCACCACCCATGCACGCAACCTTGGTTTCATCCTAGACTCATCGCTCACCATGACCCAGCAAGTCAACACCGTCTCATCTTCCTGTTTCAACACTCTCCCCATGCTTCGCAAGACCTTCAGATGGATCCCCATCGAAACTAGAAGAATGGTCACCCACGCCCTCGTCAGCAGCAGACTGGACTACGGCAACGCACTCTACGTGGGAACAATGGCTAAGCTCCAGAGGAAACTGCAACGTATTCAGAATGCCTCTGCACACCTCATCCTCAACATCCCACGCCACGAACACATCTCAGCCCACCTCAGAAACCTACACTGGCTCCCCGTCAACAGGAGGATCACCTTCAAACTCCTCATCTACGCCCACAAAGCTCTCCACAATGCAGGCCCTGCCTACCCCAATGCGCGACTCAGCTTCCACGCGCCCACCCGCCAGCTCCGCTCCACCAACCTCGCCCTCGCCACCGTTCCCCGCATCCATCGTACCACAGCCGGCGGCAGATCCTTTTCACACCTCGCCGCCAAAACCTGGAACCCCCTCCCCATCGACCTACGACTGACCCAGGACCTCCTGACCATCAGGAAACGCCTCAAGACCCAGTTGTTCGAGCAGTAGCAACCCTCCACCCCCCCCAGCGCCTTGAGACCCTAACGGGTGAGTAGCGCACTTAACAAGTGATTGATTGATTGATTGATTGACAGCTCCTGACAGCTCCTGCAGTTGACCTTGTTCCTGTACAGGGCTGGGCTGTACTCTCTCTGCAATAGCCACACACCTACTACTGTTTCTGAACCATTTTAGCTTGGGGAACAGCATAGTTACTCCTATGTTGCAATCTTTTTCCTTTCTGGTTGGGGAGGTTGGGGTTTTTCTTTTTCTTGGAAGGATGTGTTGGGAACTATTGTATAGTTACTCGCTACCCGCTACTACAGCTACCCCAGCATGCCACACTGCCCTTTCTGCTCTCTGTGGTGTTCAAGATTAGCAGTCCTTGTTCACATGAACCTAATTGAATGTCCTCTCCCTTTCTACACTACTACTCTCATTGTTGCCACATATAATTTTATTTCCTGGAATGTCAGGGGTGTGAACTCACTGCAAAACACTAGAAGATACATTTAGCACTGATTCGATGGCAAGTTCAATTTGTCTTTTTGCAAGAGATGCACCTAACAACTGACAAGGTCTCTCAACTACAAATGAAATGGCAGAGCCAGATCTATGGCACAGGCTTCTCAGCCTGTACCTGGGCCTTCCTTTCCAGATGGATGAGGTGATCACAGACACTGATATCTGGTTTGTTGTATAGAGATTTCTGGATGGACGACCTCTACATCTAGGAGTGATGGATGCTCCGCAGAACTGGATTTTTGGGGCCATCTTTCTGTACTACTCACAAATGGGTCAGATGCCCCTGGATCCTGGGAGGTGACTTTAATTGTATCCTGGATATTGATCTTGACAGATCCACCCCTCCACTACTACACTCCCCTGTAAAGCTCAACTTGACACATCTTCGGCAGTAGCTAGCACAATAGGATCTAAAATGCACTTGCATATCCTCCGAACCAGCTGCAAATTTTCTTTCTGCTCTACCGTTCTGGCCTCGACTGCTTTGTTTTTTCACCTTTTCACACCCAGACACCTATCCCAGGACCCTATATTAACATAACCCCATAAAGTTGTTGATTACCTAGGGTAGCTTACCTTCTCTGGTCCCACCTGGAGATTGCTGGTCTCAATGCTGGAAGATGGACCCTTTGTCAAAATGGTCGTTGATCATATCACTACATTTTTTCAAGATAACAAAGGGACCGCCTCTTTCACCATGATAGAATGTGAAATCTTCAAGGTAGTCACAAGGAGTTTGTGCATCAAAACCAGGGTGGGCATTCAGCTGACCTTTTTAAGGGAACTAGCAACCCTGGAGACTTCCCTACATGAGCTGGAACACACTGTTTTATCTATTGCTGACATTGTGCTGCCATACAAGTTGTCTAGATACTCTCCAGTGTCATGACTTTGCTGCATGCCGAGCTAAAATTCACAGTAAAGGAGATAAACCCAATAAGTTATTGGGGCAAATGGTTAACCCTTGCCAGTGGTATATCCACCAGGCATTGGGGGGGTTGAGGGGTGACACAGCTTGTAGTCAAGCAGCCATTAACAACGCTTTCTATGAACACTATAGCTCTTTATATCATGCCCCAGTCGTCACACCAGCTGTCCTTCTGTCCATATTTGTAGCTCAGACTCACCTCTGTAGCCTTCCTACAGAGGCTAGACTCTTATTAGATGCACCTATTAATTTGCAGTAGATAAAATCTGTACTAAAAGACATTCCACAAGGTAAAATTCTTAGTACCACTGGTCTACCTGCTTAATCCTACACTCAGCTTGCACAGTCTCTGGTACCCAGGTTGGAACCCTTATATACAGCAATATTCACCTACCATCTTCCACCTAACCTCAATGAAGATATTATAGCCACGAAGGTGAAACCACACATAGATCGCTCTGACATGGCCTCTTGTTGCCCTCTGTGAGTCTAAACACTGATCATAAAGAACTTGCCAAGATTCTGCCCTGTAGATTATTGCCTGAACTTCCTGATTTAATCCATCTGGATCAGCCTGATTTTATCTTAGGGCACAACAACTTGCTTAACCCTTGTATATGTTGGCATGTTAAGGAAGAATCAGCAAATGCCTATACACCAGCTATATGTATTTGTTTGTACCTAGAAAGTCCCTTCAATGGGACTACATGTACAAAGTGCTGTGGCTGTTTGTTTGGACTAGGCCCGCATTGGTGTAAATGAGTTCAACTTTATTCCAGCCTTTCTGCCCAAGCAAAAACTGGGAAATGTATCTCTGCTGCATGGCCTGTGGGCATGGACACCCATCAAGGCTGCCCTCTTTCCCCACTGCTATTTACTATGGAAATTGAACCATCAGTGGCTCTGTTATGGCTCCTTGATGCACAATGCAGTATACCGGTTCGAGATTCAGTCCACACTGTATCTATGTAGAAAACATCTTGTTGTATGCCTGAGATGCAAAAACTGACCTGTCATCTCTTGCATGCTTTTTGATGATTTTGCAGTGATCTTTGGGCTTAAAGTTTACTAGAGAAAAATAGTGCTTCTTTCTTCTGCAGGCGTCCTATGAATTGGAAAACCAGAAAGGGAGAACATTGCCTCACACTCCAGCATGCAGTCAGCCCCAATGTATCCTGGTAAATGCAGTCAAAGCTAGTTTTTTATCCATAAAGTAAACTATAGTTTTTCACCTTAGTAGGTGCAGCAAGTGCTGTAAATCTCTGGACACGTATTACTGGGTTCAGCCCTTCATTAGCAGAGAGCAGCTTTGTCTCTGGGGTTGCTGCAAATGTCCTCTCAGGTTTATGTACCACTCACTGGCACGTGGGTGTTCAACTAGAGCTCGTCAGCTCTTTGGCTCAAGGGAGCCTTCTTAAACAGGAAAACCAGAAAAGGGAGCACCCTGCATCACACTCCAGCATGCAGTCAGCCCCAATGCATCCTGGTAAATGTAGTCAAAGCTCATTTTTTATCCATAAAGTAAACTGTAGTTTTTCACCTTAGTAGGTGCAGCAAGTGCTGTAAATCTCTGGACACGTTTCTTTGTCCAGCCCTTCATCAGCAGAGAGCAGCTTTGTCTCTGGGGTTGCTGGAAAGGCTGCCAAAAGTCTTCTCAGGTTTATGTATCAATCACTGGCATGCATGTGCTCAACCAGAGCTCATCAGCTCAATCCCTCAAGAGGGCCTTCTTAAACAGGAAAACCAGAAAGGGAGCACCCTGCCACACACTCTAGCATGCAGTCAGCCCCAATGCATCCTGGTAAATGCAGTCAAAGCTTGTGTTTTATCTATAAAGTAAACTAGTTTTTCACCTTAGTAGGAGAAGCAAGTGCTGTAAATCTCTGGACACATGTTTCTGGGTTCAGCCCCTCATCAGCAGAGAACAGCTTTGTCTTTGGGGTTGCTGGAAATGCTGCTAAAAGTCCTCTCAGGTTTATGTACCAATCACTGGCATGCAGGTGCTCAACCAGAGCTCGTCAGCTCAATCCCTCAAGGGAGCCTTCTTAAACAGGAAAACCAGAAAGGGAGCACCCTGCCACACACTCCAGCATGCAGTCAGCCCCAATGCATCCTGGTAAATGCAGTCAAAGCTCGTGTTTTATCCATATAGTAAACTGTAGTTTTTCACCTTAGTAGGTGAAGCAAGTGCTGTAAATCTCTGGACACGTGTTTCTGGGTTCAGCCCTTCATCAGCAGAAAGCAGCTTTGTCTTTGGGGTTGCTGGAAATGCTGCCAAAAGTCCTCTCAGGTTTATGTACCAATCACTGGCATGCAGGTGCTCAACCAGAACTCGTCAGCTCGTTAGCTAAAGGGAGCCTTCTTAAACAGGAAAACCAGAATGGGAGTACCCTGCCTCACACTCCAGCATGCAGTCAGCCCCCATGCATCCTGGTAAATGCAGTCAAAGCTCGTTTTTTATCCATAAAGTAAGCTGTAGTTTTTCACCTTAGTAGGTGCAGAAAGTGCTGTAAATCTCTGGGAACGTGTTTCTGGGTTCAGCCCTTCATCAGGACACGTGGGGAAGACACCCACTTGAGAGACTATGGCCTATCACTCCCCAGGACCAAGCACAGGGCATGCTGCCCCCTCCAGAACCAGTGGGGAAGACACCCACCTGAGCGACTGTGGCCTATCACTCCCCAGGATCAAGCACATGGCATGTTGCCCCCTCCAGAACCAGTGGGGAAGACACCCACCTGAGAGACTGTGGCCTATCACTCCCCAGGAGCAAGCACAGGGCATGTTGCCTCCTCCAGAACCAGTGGGGAAGACATCCACTTGAGAGACTGTGGCCCATTACTCCCCAGGACCAAGCACAGGGCAGGTTGCCCCCTCCAGAAGCAGTGGGGAAGACACCCACCTGAGAGACTGTGGCCTATCACTCACCAAGACACCCACCTAAGCGACTGTGGCCTATCACTCCCCAGAACCAAGCACAGGGCATGTTGCCCCCTCCAGAACCAGTGGGGAAGACACCCACCTGAGCGACTGTGGCCTATCACTCCCCAGGACCAAGCACAAGTCATGTTGCCCCCTCCAGAACCAGTGGTCTTCTGCTTCCGGCTGAGGTGCCCCCCCTTCCCCTGAGGTGCTGCCTATTTGCCAACTGATGCCCCTGCAGTATTCTCTTCGTATTGATGCAGGTGACAAGTGGGGCCTTGGACTTTGCCCTGTGGCCATGCGGCCCACGTGATCTGAGGACTGGGCAGTGTCCCTTTTTCTGTACATTTGTAAAAATCTATAGCATTCGATAAATTATTATTTCTATTTTGTTGATCTTATTACAATCACTTTGGTACATTCCTGTTGTCCTTGCATTATTCAGCTGATTTAGGGGGATTAACTTATTTTCTTGTGCAGCTGGTTGTGTTTATGGTGTGTGTGTGTGTGGGGTGTGTATGGTGCGTGTATGTTTCACTGTTGTTTTCCTCCCCCCCCTTGTGTGAAAGGTGGCTGTACTCACCGTCGTCGTCTTCCCCGGCATTGGTGTTCGTGGTGGAGCAGAACGTAGAATATCATCAGAAAAACTTGCATTTCTGGTTCCATGGTGGTGTGGTTCTTCCCTGTATCTCCAATGGTGAGTCCTTTCACTTCTGTGCAGTGTTTCCGCCAGGATTTTGATGTCATTGGTACCGCCCTGGAAAAGGTGGCGGATTGTCTTGTCATAATATGGTGGGCGAAACTTTGACTTCCGCCTGCTGTAGGCGGCTACCTCTGTAGTGCCTGTTGTTTCCGCCCTGGCGGTCGGTGTGGTACATTGCCTGACTTTCGGAGATCTTTCCGCCATGGTCTGTCAGGAATATGGCCAGGCGTGGTCCAGGTCTCGCCCGAAACTCTGTTGCGCGACTCTGCGGCGGTTCATGCGCACCACTTGTCATCCCCTCTCGTTCCAAAGGTCACCATCAGCGTCATCTGCCCTGTGGCAAAGCTCATAGAGCTGCAGGTTCAGGTCATTGATGGACAAGATGCAATTATCAGTGCTATTCTATGAAGGGACTGCAATTCCCATGTTTTTAGAGGCAGCAGCCATCTTGGGGTGTGGAAGGCTATAAAGCCCAGCCACACCCAAGCACGTTGCTCACTATTTGACTTCGATGCAGCTAGCCCTCGTGGGGGTTTCTCTGGAGAAGAGCAGAGTTCCTGAATGGCAGAGTGTCGACCAACCAAAAGTATCCTTGCTTCCATGGTGCATTAAAAAATGAGTAGGTCGTACTCGTAGCAGTAAGGCCTTGCTGAATCCAAGATTGGAGGAAGCCAGTACTTCCAAAAGGTAAAGCGCCCCTTAGCATAACGAGCAAAGCGTTTCCAGTTTCTAGAGTACAGCGGCCTGGGCGCAACGATCAAAGGCATTTCAGAGAACAGATGTAAAGCGCTCTTTTGCACAGCAATTCAAAGCTGTAGGAAAGTCCTCCTTTTTTGCCTGATCACCCCCACACTTTTTGGATAGGTACTGGTGGTTACTGACTCTTGGCTGTGCCCTGGGTACTGCTTACCAGTCCCAGGGCCAGTGCTCTGTGTAAAATGGATATGCAAATGAGGCTAATTATAATTGGCTAAGTTAACCTACCTATAAGTCCCTAGTATATGGTAGGGCATGTAGGTTTAGGGACCACAGCATAGGTGGTCCACACCTAGGTGCACTGCTGAGGTGCCCAGTGTCATTTTAAAAGCAAGCCTGCCTTGCTGGCTGCTTTTAAATTAAAGTTATATGCAATTCGACTTTGGAATTAAAGGTACTTCCAAAGTCTTAAACTACCTTATTTTTACATATAAGTCACCCCTAAGGTGTGCCCTATGTGCCCCTAGGGCTGGGTGCCATGTAACTATAAGCAGGGACTTTATAAAAATAGATTTATAAGCCCTGGTGAGGTGAAAACAGCCAAATTCGTTTTTCCCTCATTGAAGTAAATGGCCTTCATAGGCTAGAATGGGCAGACTTTATTTTAAATTTTAAAGTCTCCTTAAATGTTACATACCAAGAATTTGGTATCAACTTAATTGTTGTAATAAATCCCACAACTTCCAGTTGTTGGATTTAATATAACTTGTTCAGGTAAAAAGTTTAGACTTTACCTAAAAAGTTGCCAATTTCAGCTCTGCATTGTTTTTGCTGCTGTGCTCTGATTGGCCAGCCTGCAGCAGCTTCTGCCAGGCTGCCTTGATGAGGTGTGAAGTGGCCTGGCTTCACACAAAGGAATGTGCTTGGGGGAGAGAATCTCCCCTCAGCAGATGGTGAGGCAGGAAGGGGGAGGGCTGCCAAACTGGTCTTCAAAGGCAGAGAAGGACATCTGGAGCACCCAGCAACACCCCCACATCCTGCAACCCCAGACAACTAGGTGCCCCCTTGATTAGATTAGGAGAGGGCAGGAGAGGGGTGTGTTTATGATTTTTAGCCACACCAGTGGGTGGGCTCAGCCAGATGTAACCTCCAAAAATCAGATTCAGCCATGTTGGATTTTTAGAGACTGTTGCCTTTTGGGATGGATTTTCACCACACTTCCCAGGAAGTGGTCATCACAGGGGGACGACCCTGTACCTGATTGGAGGACCAGGACCCCCCTGCTTTTCACCCAGGAGCAAGGATAAAACTGGCAGACCTGCCCCCACACCTCAGATCCCCGCCAACTTTCAAGAAGAAGGAACTTAAGGAGAAGGAGGACTGCCCTGCTGGACCCCTGGCCTGCACCTGGACCCTGCACTCAGAAGGACTGCACCAGCTGCACACTTGGGCTTCACCACAAGAAGGACTTTGCCTGGCTTCAACTGGTTCAAGGAGGGACTCCCTGTTTGCTACAGGTGAAAAATTGCTATCCAGAGTCCCCTGCACCAACTCCTAAAAAAGAGACCAGTTGACCACTGCCCAGTGGCCAAAAAGGAGTTTGCGCCAGGTGCATTCTGGGAGTTGAAGTCTGCACCCCCCAAGGACCATCACAGAACTTCTGGACCCTTGGGGTGAGCTGTGGACCCCAAAAGAACCTTAAAAGAACATCTGGGTGAAGCCCCAGAAGTTTGGAGAAGATTTGAAAATTTTTGTAAAAAAGCTCCAGAGAGGGACCGACCCGCCGCGGAAATTCTAGCCGGCTTGCCTCAGCCGCGACCCGGCCTGACTTCGTGGTTCGTCCCGGTAAAGAAAAACATCCGAAAAAGAGACTAAGTCCGAAGGTAAAAAGTTGACCGGGACCTCCCAGCCATCGTATCCGAGAAGGGCTCCACGGACGTCGGATCAAGATCCAGGTTTAACCCGGTCGAAGGATTTTCATCTCGAAAAAACGACTAAGTCCGAAGGTAGAAATCACCACCGAGGAAACCCACATCGCGTATCCGGACAAGGGCTCCAGGAGGTCGGATTCAACTGGCAGGTTCGTCCCGGTGAAGAAAAACTTCAAAATAAAGACTAAGTCAGAAGGTAACTTTTTAACCGAGGCCTCCCGCGACTTGTAGCCGAGCAGGGCTCCATCGCGGTCGGCCTGAAACTTTGACTTTGCCCCGGTCCTGGTGCAACCAGATGACCCGATTGGTGCTTTTTGTTTCTAAGCGCTAGAAAAATAATAATACTTTAAAAATTCATATCTCCGGTTCCCCTGAACCAATTAATTTGTAATTTTTTTTTTTTTTTTTTTTTATTAATTTGGATTAATTTCAATTATTGAATTTTTGAAATTTTTCTAAATTCTTGTTTCCAATTTTTGCAAAAAGTTTTTGTTGACACAAAACTAGGGAACCATGGAGCTTGATCTGGCTAGCCTACCCACACTGACAGTAGTCCAGCTTAGGGGGTTGTGTATTGAGAGAGGGTTGCCTGCAACCACTGATCTCAGGAAGCAAATCCTGATTAAATCCCTGACAGCATGGGCTGAGGTCCAAGAGCTAGGCACAGAGGAAGCTCCAGAGGAGGAAGAAAAAGGGGAGGATGCTAACTCCAACCTCTCAGGGGAGGGAAGGCATCTGAGCCCAAGTGAGGATGAGGAAGAAAGGTCCTCAGTAGATACAGTCACTAGGGGCAGACCCAAAGCTAGTGGTAGGAAGGGGGTCCTTTCAGGAGGAGAGAACCCATCCATTAGAGAAAGAGAGCTGGAGGCCCAGCTAGCATACATAGCTTTGGAAGCAGATAAACTGGCCCTAGAAAAGAAAAAGTGGGCAAGCAAAGAGAAAAGAGATGGTGGCAGCGAGAAAGAAACTGAGGTGTCCCTGGGTGGGGGTTTTTCCCCCAGATTACCCAAAGGGGTGGTTCCTGCCTATGTAGAGGGGGATGACATAGATAAGTGGCTGGGGGCCTTTGAGAGGGCCCTCCAGATGAGGAAAGTCAAGCCTCAGTACTGGGGTTCACTTCTTTGGGAGTTGGTTCCCAACTCTGGGAGGGATAGGCTCCTAACCATGAGTGGGGAGGATGCAGACTCATACCCCAGTATGAAGAGTTGCTTGACTAAAAAGTTTGGTCTGACCCCAGAGCAGTATAGGCTCAAGTTTAGGGACACCCAAAAGACAAGCACCCAGTCCTGGGTGGACTTTGTGGACATTTCAGTAAAGGCACTGGAGGGCTGGATACAGGGCAACAGGGTAAGTACCTTTGAGGGGCTGTACAATTTGATTATGAGGGAGCACCTTCTAACTAATTGTGTCCAAGAGAGGCTCCGCCAGTATCTAGTAGACTCTAGGTTGACCAACCCCAGAGAGCTGGGGGAGGCAGCAGATGACTGGTTAAGAAGTAGGGTTAACCAGAAACCCCCATGGGGTGATCAGAAAAAGGGAGGACATGGTTCTACTCAGGGGAAGAACCAGGGGAAAGATGATAAAAAGCCCAAAGAGTCCTCACAAGAGTCCCCAAAAACTTCTCAGGGAGGGGGAGCCCCGAGCCAATTCACTTTTAAAGGGAAAGGGTATCAGGGAAAGAATTATGATCCTGCTAAAGCAGGAAGGTTTCAGGAGCTTGCTAAGGCCGGCAAGTGTTTTGATTGTCATCAACCTGGTCATAAAAGAGGAGATGCTATCTGCTCCAAGAAGCCCCCCACTGGTGGGCAATCCCAGGGGATTGCTAGTGTAGGGTTGGGGGTGGAAGTTGGCCCAGGGGTGGAATCAGAGTACACTGAGGTCACCTTAGTATCCGTGGGTGGGGTGGACATTGCAACTATGGCCACCTTACCTCCCATCATGGAGAGGTATAGGCAGAGGCCTAAAGTAAATGGACTGAAGTGGAAGCTCTGAGAGATACAGGAGCCAGTGTGACAATGGTCACAGAAAAGCTGGTTTCTCCAGAGCAGGTCTTACCTGGTGTCTTCCACCAGGTGACTTATGCAGATAGCAGAACCAAACTCCATCCCATGGCTATGGGGAGTCTGGAATGGGGAGGTGTGACTGGCCCTAAAAAGGTAGCTGTAGCTCCTGCCCTCCCAGTAGAGTGTCTGCTGGGAAATGATCTTGAAGCATCTGAATGGTCAGAAGTGGAGAGAAGGGTCCATGCACAGATGCTGGACCTCCCTGAATGGGTGTGTGCTGTGACCAGGTCACAGGCAGCACAACAGGGAAATGCTGGACACTTGGACCCTTGAACAATGGGCCAAGCCTCCAAGAAAAAGAGAAAGGGCACTGGGTCTGGCTTGCCAGCCCCAACAAGTACAGAGGGTCAGGAAGAATCCAACCCTGAGGGGGAGGATCTGAACTCTGAGGGAGGGACACTTTCCCTGCAAACTATGCCTGATTTGGCAGAACTGCAAGGGGCAGGTGGGCCCACCAGAGAAGGTTTGTGCCAGGGACAAAAAGAGTGTCCCACTCTTGAGGGCCTGAGGCAGACTGCTACCAGGCAAGAACAAGGGGATACCAGTGGGACCCACAAGGTTTACTGGGAGGATGGAGTTCTCTACACTGAGGCAAGGGCCCTCAAACCAGGGGCTACTAGGAGAGTAGTGGTCCCCCAGAAGTATAGAGAATTCCTCCTTACCTTAAGCCATGATATCCCCTTAGCTGGTCATTTGGGACAGACCAAGACCTGGAACAGGCTGGTCAACCATTTTTATTGGCCCCAAATGTCAGAAAAAGTCAGGGAGTTTTGCAGCTCCTGTGTCACCTGCCAAGCCAGTGGCAAGACAGGAGGCAAGCCAAAGGCTCCCTTGATACCACTGCCAGTGGTTGGGACTCCCTTTGAGCGGGTGGGGATTGACATTGTTGGTCCCCTAGACCCACCAACTGCTTCAGGTAACAGGTACATTGTGGTGGTAGTGGACCATGCCACCAGGTACCCTGAGGCAATACCCCTCCGGACAGTCACTGCTCCCACAGTGGCTAGGGCCCTACTTGGTGTGTTCACCAGAGTGGGATTCCCAAAGGAGGTGGTCTCAGATAGGGGCACAAACTTTATGTCCGCCTATCTGAAAGCCATGTGGGATGAGTGTGGTGTTACTTATAAGTTCACCACCCCCTACCACCCAAAGACCAATGGTCTGGTGGAAAGATTTAATAAGACCCTGAAGGGCATGATCATGGGTTTGTCTGACAAACTCAGGAGGAGATGGGATGTCCTCCTCTCTTGCCTGCTGTTTGCCTACAGAGAGGTGCAACAGAAGGGGGTTGGATTCAGCCCCTTTGAGTTACTGTTTGGGCACCCTGTAAGAGGCCCATTGTGCTTGGTGAGAGAGTCCTGGGAAAAGCCTCTCAAAGAATCCAAGGAGAATGTGCTAGATTATGTGCTAGGCCTGCGGTCACGCATGGCTGAGTATATGAAGAAGGCAAGCAGAAACCTGGAAGCCAGCCAGCAGCTCATGAAGCTCTGGCATGATCAAAAGGCTACCATGCCTGAGTATCACCCAGGACAGCTGGTGTGGGTTTTGGAGCCTATGGCTCCTAGGGCACTTCAGGCCAAATGGACTGGGCCCTATCCAATTCTGGAAAAAAAAGGTGAGGTCACCTACTTGGTGGACCTTGGCACCCCCAGGAATCCTCACAGGATCCTGCATGTAAACAGGATGAAACCCCACCAGGACAGGGCAGACATGACCATGCTAATGGTCACTGATGAAGGGAAGGAGGAGGAGGGTGAACCTCTGCCAGACCTCCTGTCCTCAAAGGCAAAAGATGGGTCAGTGGAGGGAGTGGTACTCTCTCCCAAATTGACAGATCAGCAACAAAAAGACTGTAAGCAAGTTTTGGGACAGTTTGCTAGTCTGTTCTCCCTGACCCCAGGACTCACCAATTGGTGTGTCCATGATGTGGACACTGGTGACAGCTTGCCTGTCAAGAACAAGCTGTACAGGCTGTCTGACCAGGTCAAGGCCAACATCAAAGCTGAAGTGGCTAAGATGTTGGACCTCAAGGTAATTGAGCCCTCTGATAGTCCTTGGTCCAGTCCAGTGGTACTGGTGCCCAAAGCTAATCCCCAAGGTGGGAAGAAAGAATTGAGATTCTGTGTGGACTACAGAGGTCTAAACGCAGTCACTAGGACTGATGCTCACCCCATACCTAGAGCTGATGAGCTCATTGACAGGTTGGGGGCTGCCAAATTCCTGAGCACATTTGATCTGACCTCAGGATATTGGCAGATTGCCTTAAGTCCAAGAGCTAAGGAGAGGTCAGCATTTTCCACACCAGAGGGCCACTTTCAGTTCAAGGTGATGCCCTTTGGCATGAAAAATGCTCCTGCCACCTTCCAACGGTTGGTGAACAGAGTCCTATCTGGGTTGGAATCTTTCAGTGCAGCTTATCTGGATGATATAGCTATATTTAGTTCCACCTGGAGGGACCACCTGGTCCACCTGAAGGAAGTGCTTCAGGCCCTGCTTCAAGCAGGCCTGACTATCAAGGCAAGCAAGTGCCAGATAGGGCAAAGCTCTGTTGTGTACCTGGGCCACCTTGTTGGTGGAGGCCATGTACAATCTCTCCAGCCCAAGATCCAGACTATTCTGGATTGGGAGGCTCCAAAAACCCAGACTCAGGTCAGGGCCTTTCTTGGCCTGACTGGGTACTACAGGAGGTTTGTTCAGAATTTTGGGACCATAGTGGCCCCTCTGACTGAGCTTACCTCCAAGAAACAGCCCAAGAAGGTCATTTGGACCCCAGAGTGTCAGAAAGCTTTTGACACCCTAAAACAGGCTATGTGTTCAGCACCAGTGTTACTGGCCCCTGGCTATAGCAAGGAGTTTGTAGTGCAAACAGATGCTTCAGAGGAAGGGATTGGGGCAGTGTTAGCACAAGTTAATGAAGAGGGCCATGATCACCCAGTTGCCTTCATCAGCAGGCGACTACTCCCCAGAGAGAAAAAATGGAGTGCCATTGAGAGGGAGGCCTTTGCTGTGGTCTGGTCCCTGAAGAAGTTGAGGCCTTACTTGTTTGGCACTCACTTCCGTGTACAAACTGACCACAGACCTCTCAGGTGGTTGATGCAGATGAGGGGGGAGAACCCAAAACTGTTAAGGTGGTCCATTTCCCTACAGGGGATGGACTTCACAGTGGAGCACAGACCTGGGACTGCTCATGCCAATGCAGATGGCCTTTCCAGGTTTTTCCACTTAGCTGATGAGGACTACCAGGGTGTAGGTTAGTACCCATCACCTTTCATCTGGGGGGGGGGGCAGTGTAGGAAAGTCCTCCTTTTTTGCCTGATCACCCCCACACTTTTTGGATAGGTACTGGTGGTTACTGACTCTTGGCTGTGCCCTGGGTACTGCTTACCAGTCCCAGGGCCAGTGCTCTGTGTAAAATGGATATGCAAATGAGGCTAATTATAATTGGCTAAGTTAACCTACCTATAAGTCCCTAGTATATGGTAGGGCATGTAGGTTTAGGGACCACAGCATAGGTGGTGCACACCTAGGTGCACTGCTGAGGTGCCCAGTGTCATTTTAAAAGCAAGCCTGCCTTGCTGGCTGCTTTTAAATTAAAGTTATATGCAAATTCGACTTTGGAATTAAAGGTACTTCCAAAGTCTTAAACTACCTTATTTTTACATATAAGTCACCCCTAAGGTGTGCCCTATGTGCCCCTAGGGCTGGGTGCCATGTAACTATAAGCAGGGACTTTATAAAAATAGATTTATAAGCCCTGGTGAGGTAAAAACAGCCAAATTCGTTTTTCCCTCATTGAAGTAAATGGCCTTCATAGGCTAGAATGGGCAGACTTTATTTTAAATTTTAAAGTCTCCTTAAATGTTACATACCAAGAATTTGGTATCAAATTAATTGTTGTAATAAATCCCACAACTTCCAGTTGTTGGATTTAATATAACTTGTTCAGGTAAAAAGTTTAGACTTTACCTAAAAAGTTGCCAATTTCAGCTCTGCATTGTTTTTGCTGCTGTGCTCTGATTGGCCAGCCTGCAGCAGCTTCTGCCAGGCTGCCTTGATGAGGTGTGAAGTGGCCTGGCTTCACACAAATGAATGTGCTTGGGGGAGAGAATCTCCCCTCAGCAGATGGTGAGGCAGGAAGGGGGAGGGCTGCCAAACTGGTCTTCAAAGGCAGAGAAGGACATCTGGAGCACCCAGCAACACCCCCACATCCTGCAACCCCAGACAACTAGGTGCCCCCTTGATTAGATTAGGAGAGGGCAGGAGAGGGGTGTGTTTATGATTTTTAGCCACACCAGTGGGTGGGCTCAGCCAGATGTAACCTCCAAAAATCCATGTTGGATTTTTAGAGACTGTTGCCTTTTGGGATGGATTTTCGCCACACTTCCCAGGAAGTGGTCATCACAGGGGGACGACCCTGTACCTGATTGGAGGACCAGGACCCCCCTGCTTTTCACCCAGGAGCAAGGATAAAACTGGCAGACCTGCCCCCACATCTCAGATCCCCGCCAACTTTCAAGAAGAAGGAACTTAAGGAGAAGAAGGACTGCCCTGCTGGACCCCTGGCCTGCACCTGGACCCTGCACTCAGAAGGACTGCACCAGCTGCACACTTGGGCTTCACCACAAGAAGGACTTTGCCTGGCTTCAACTGGTTCAAGGAGGGACTCCCTGTTTGCTACAGGTGAAAAATTGCTATCCAGAGTCCCCTGCACCAACTCCTAAAAAAGAGACCAGTTGACCACTGCCCAGTGGCCAAAAATGAGTTTGCGCCAGGTGCATTCTGGGAGTTGAAGTCCGCACCCCCCAAGGACCATCACAGAACTTCTGGACCCTTGGGGTGAGCTGTGGACCCCAAAAGAACCTTAAAAGAACATCTGGGTGAAGCCCCAGAAGTTTGGAGAAGATTTGAAAAATTTTGTAAAAAAGCTCCAGAGAGGGACCGACCCGCCGCGGAAATTCTAGCCGGCTTGCCTCAGCCGCGACCCGGCCTGACTTCGTGGTTCGTCCCGGTAAAGAAAAACATCCGAAAAAGAGACTAAGTCCGAAGGTAAAAAGTTGACCGGGACCTCCCAGCCATCGTATCCGAGAAGGGCTCCACGGACGTCGGATCAAGATCCAGGTTTACCCCTGTCGAAGGATTTTCATCTCGAAAAAACGACTAAGTCCGAAGGTAGAAATCACCACCGAGGAAACCCACATCGCGTATCCGGACAAGGGCTCCAGGAGGTCGGATTCAACTGGCAGGTTCATCCCGGTGAAGAAAAACTTCAAAATAAAGACTAAGTCAGAAGGTAACTTTTTAACCGAGGCCTCCCGCGACTTGTAGCCGAGCAGGGCTCCATCGCGGTCGGCCTGAAACTTTGACTTTGCCCCGGTCCTGGTGCAACTAGATGACCCGATTGGTGCTTTTTGTTTCTAAGCGCTAGAAAAATAATAATACTTTAAAAATTCATATCTCCGGTTCCCCTGAACCAATTTTATTTGTTTTTGTGTCATTTTAAAGATAAAAATATAAACTATTTTTATAAATTGGTTTTGGATTTTTAAACTGTTTCCTGTGTTTTATTTAATTACTGTTTTGTGATATTTGAATGCTTTACACACTGTCTCCTAAGTTAAGCCTTGACGCTCGTTGCCAAGCTACCAAGGGTTGAGCTAGGATTAATTTACTGAGACCTAACTGTACCTAGGTGGAGGTTAGTGGCTTGTTGCTAGGTGTAGGTACCTACCTGCCCTTACCAATAACCCATTTTCCAACATTTTTGGTGGCAGCGGTGGGATCCTGTACTTGTGTTCAGTATCACGTTACAGTTTTAAGTAAAACAAATTAAAAATCCTTTAAATTGTCTTAGTGCAAAAAAAAAATTTGTTTTAATTTTTAATTTTTTTTTTTTTATTAATTTGGATTAATTTCAATTATTGAATTTTTGTAATTTTTCTAAATTCTTGTTTCCAATTTTTGCAAAAAGTTTTTGTTGACACAAAACTAGGGAACCATGGAGCTTGATCTGGCTAGCCTACCCACACTGACAGTAGTCCAGCTTAGGGGGTTGTGTATTGAGAGAGGGTTGCCTGCAACCACTGATCTCAGGAAGCAAATCCTGATTAAATCCCTGACAGCATGGCTGAGGCCCAAGAGCTAGGCACAGAGGAAGCTCCAGAGGAGGAAGAAAAAGGGGAGGATGCTAACTCCAACATCTCAGGGGAGGGAAGGCATCTGAGCCCAAGTGAGGATGAGGAAGAACGGTCCTCAGTAGATACAGTCACTAGGGGCAGACCCAAAGCTAGTGGTAGGAAGGGGGTCCTTTCAGGAGGAGAGAACCCATCCATCAGAGAAAGAGAGCTGGAGGCCCAGCTAGCATACATAGCTTTGGAAGCAGATAAACTGGCCCTAGAAAAGAAAAAGTGGGCAAGCAAAGAGAAAAGAGATGGTGGCAGCGAGAAAGAAACTGAGGTGTCCCTGGGTGGTTTTTTTTCCCCCAGATTACCCAAAGGGTTGGTTCCTGCCTATGTAGAGGGGGATGACATAGATAAGTGGCTGGGGGCCTTTGAGAGGGCCCTCCAGATGAGGAAAGTCAAGCCTCAGTACTGGGGTTCACTTCTTTGGGAGTTGGTTCCCAACTCTGGGAGGGATAGGCTCCTAACCATGAGTGGGGAGGATGCAGACTCATACCCCAGTATGAAGAGTTGCTTGACTAAAAAGTTTCGTCTGACCCCAGATGTAGGAGGCTGGACTGGCTTGTAGTGAGTACCAAGGGGTACTTGCACCTTGCACCAGGCCCAGTTATCCCTTATTAGTGTATAGGGTGTCTAGCAGCTTAGGCTGATAGATAATGGTAGCTTAGCAGAGCAGCTTAGGCTGAACTAGGAGACGTGTGAAGCTACTACAGTACCACTTAGTGTCATATGCACAATATCATACGAAAACACAATACACAGTTATACTAAAAATAAAGGTACTTTATTTTTATGACAATATGCCAAAGTATCTTAGAGTGTACCCTCAGTGAGAGGATAGGAAATATACACAAGATATATATACACAATAGCAAAAATATGCAGTATAGTCTTAGAAAACAGTGCAAACAATGTATAGTTACAATAGGATGCAATGGGGAAACATAGGGATAGGGGCAACACAAACCATATACTCCAAAAGTGGAATGCGAACCACGAATGGACCCCAAACCTATGTGACCTTGTAGAGGGTCGCTGGGACTATTAGAAAATAGTGAGAGTTAGAAAAATAACCCTCCCCAAGACCCTGAAAAGTGAGTGCAAAGTGCACTAAAGTTCCCCTAAGGACAAAGAAGTCATGTTAGAGGAATAATGCAGGAAAGACACAAACCAGCAATGCAACAACTGTGGATTTCCAATCTAGGGTACCTGTGGAACAAGGGGACCAAGTCCAAAAGTCACAAGCAAGTCGGAGATGGGCAGATGCCCAGGAAATGCCAGCTGCGGGTGCAAAGAAGCTTCTACTGGACAGAAGAAGCTGAGGTTTCTGCAAGAACGAAAAGGGCTAGAGACTTCCCCTTTAGTGGACAAATCTCTCTCGCCTTGGAGAATCGTGCAGAAGTGTTTTCCCGCCGAAAGGACGCCAACAAGCCTTGCTAGGCGCAAATCGTGCATTTGGCGTTTTTGGACGCTGCTGGGGCCCAGGAGGGACCAGGAGGTCGCAAATTGGACCTGAAGAGAGAGGGGACGTCGAGCAAGACAAAGAACCCTCACTGAAGCAGGTAGCGCCCAGAGAAGTGCCAGAAACAGGCACTACGAGTATGCGTGAAATGGTGCTCGCCGAAGTTGCACAAAGGAGTCCCACGTCGCCGGAGACCAACTTAGAAAGTCGTGCAATGCAGGTTAGAGTGCCGTGGACCCAGGCTTGGCTGTGCACAAAGGATTTCCGCCGGAAGTGCACAGGGGCCGGAGTAGCTGCAAAGTCGCGGTTCCCAGCAATGCAGCCCAGCGAGGTGAGGCAAGGACTTACCTCGACCAAACTTGGGCTGAAGAGTCACTGGACTGTGGGGGTCACTTGGACAGAGTCACTGGATTCGAGGGACCTCGCTCGTCGTGCTGAGAGGAGACCCAAGGGACCGGTGATGCAGCTTTTTGGTGCCTGCGGTTGCAGGGGGAAGATTCCGTCGACCCACGGGAGATTTCTTCGGAGCTTCTGGTGCAGAGAGGAGGCAGGCTACCCCCACAGCATGCACAAGCAGGAAAACAGTCGAGAAGGCGGCAGGATCAGCGTTACAGAGTTGCAGTAGTCGTCTTTGCTACTATGTTGCAGGTTTGCAGGCTTCCAGCGCGGTCAGCAGTCGTTTCCTTATCTGAAGGTGAAGAGAGAGATGCAGAGGAACTCGGATGAGCTCTTGCATTCGTTATCTAAAGTTTCCCCAGAGACAGAGACCCTAAATAGCCAGAAAAGAGGGTTTGGCTACCTAGGAGAGAGGATAGGCTACTAACACCTGAAGGAGCCTATCAGCAGGAGTCTCTGACGTCACCTGGTGGCACTGGCCACTCAGAGCAGTCCAGTGTGCCAGCAGCACCTCTGTTTCCAAGATGGCAGAGGTCTGGAGCACACTGGAGGAGCTCTGGACACCTCCCAGGGGAGGTGCAGGTCAGGGGAGTGGTCACTCCCCTTTCCTTTGTCCAGTTTCGCGCCAGAGCAGGGGCTAAGGGGTCCCTGAACCGGTGTAGACTGGCTTATGCAGAATTGGGCACATCTGTGCCCAAGAAAGCATTTCCAGAGGCTGGGGGAGGCTACTCCTCCCCTGCCTTCACACCATTTTCCAAAGGGAGAGGGTGTCACACCCTCTCTCAGAGGAAGTTCTTTGTTCTGCCATCCTGGGCCAGGCCTGGCTGGACCCCAGGAGGGCAGATGCCTGTCTGAGGGGTTGGCAGCAGCAGCTGCAGTGAAACCCCAGGAAGGGCAGTTTGGCAGTACCAGGGTCTGTGCTACAGACCACTGGGATCATGGGATTGTGCCAACTATGCCAGGATGGCATAGAGGGGGCAATTCCATGATCATAGACATGTTACATGGCCATATTCGGAGTTACCATTGTGAAGCTACATATAGGTAGTGACCTATATGTAGTGCACGCGTGTAATGGTGTCCCCGCACTCACAAAGTTCAGGGAATTGGCTCTGAACAATGTGGGGGCACCTTGGCTAGTGCCAGGGTGCCCTCACACTAAGTAACTTTGCACCTAACCTTTACCAGGTAAAGGTTAGACATATAGGTGACTTATAAGTTACTTAAGTGCAGTGTAAAATGGCTGTGAAATAACGTGGACGTTATTTCACTCAGGCTGCAGTGGCAGGCCTGTGTAAGAATTGTCAGAGCTCCCTATGGGTGGCAAAAGAAATGCTGCAGCCCATAGGGATCTCCTGGAACCCCAATACCCTGGGTACCCCAGTACCATATACTAGGGAATTATAAGGGTGTTCCAGTAAGCCAATGTAAATTGGTAAAATTGGTCACTAGCCTGTCAGTGACAATTTGAAATAAATGAGAGAGCATAACCACTGAGGTTCTGGTTAGCAGAGCCTCAGTGAGACAGTTAGGCACCACACAGGGAACATATACATGCACACCTGTGAGCACTGGGGCCCTGTGTGACAGGGTCCCAGTGACACATACATATAGGCCACAAACCTATGAGCACTGGGGCCCTGACCAGCAGGATCCCAGTGACACATAACAAACATACTGAAAACATAGTGTTTTCACTATGAGCACTGAGGCCTGGCTATCAGGATCCCAGTGAGACAGTGAAAACAGTGACAAACACCCTGACATACACTCACAAACAGGCCAAAAGTGGGGGTAACAAGGCTAGAAAGAGGCTACCTTCTCACACAACCCCCCCCCAAACGAAGGACAATAAGGCTAACCTTGGCCAGTTGAGACTTTATTGTCTAAGTGGTGATAAGTAGAGAGTAGCTCTGCAATAGACTGGTTACTTCCTTTATCATCCACTATATGGTTACTTCCCTGTGGGGATGTAAACCACCCTGTTTGAAGTTTTTTAGCTAAGCAACAATGTGAAGATGTATTTTCAGAGTTTCTATCAGTAAGTTTTAGTTTAGAGCAGTGGGAATTGTCCACTGAACCTATTTGTAGTGATGGAAATGCCAGACAGGGATGCTGTCTCAGAAAAGCCATAGCTGGGCAAAAACTTTGTCCATCTGGCTGGAAGAGAGAACAGGGATGCTGTTTCTCTTGAGTTGGAGCAGGGCAGGGATGCTGTCCTATGAGCTCCACACTAGGGCAGGGATGCTGTCCTAAGTGTTGTGAGGTAGTGCAGGGTTTCTGCACTAAAGTTTCTCTGGGAGGGTTGGAGGGATGCTCCATGTTAACTAAAATGGTGCTGTTTTTCTCACCAATGTTAGTTATCCCACAGAGAGGTACTTCCACCTCAGGGAGTCCAGCTTTGCCAGCTGATGATTCCCTTGGAACAGGTGCCACCCCAGGAGAGGTTTCTCCCACCACAGGACTAGTATCCTGAATGGTAGGGTGGTTAGGGGATTCTGTGATACCCTTTTTACCTGTTGATGGAGAGGGATCCTGAGTTTTCAGGCCTTCTCTCCTTTGCTTTTTCATTTCACTTGAAATGAGAGGGAACAATTCCTCAGGGATGCCCAGCATGGCTGCATGGGCATAAAACTCTACATCAGCCCAACCTGAGGCCTCTAGGTCAATACCTAAGAGACAGTCTACAGGTAAGCTAGGTGATACCACCACCTGCTTAGGGCCAGTAACTCCACCCCAACTAAACTGAATTATAGCTAAGGGAAGAAACTTAGTGGAGTTATGGACATCAATAATCTTATACTGTTTTCCAATGATGTGTTGATCAGGGTGCACTAGGTTTTCAGTCACCAAAGTGAAACTGGCACCTGTGTCCCTGTAGGCCAAGGCCTCAACACCATTTATTGAAACTGTCTGCCTGTACTTATCCATTGTAAGGGGACAAGCAGCCAGTGTGGCAAGGCCAATGCCACTAGGTGTGACAGAAACTGTCTTGGGACTGATTACATCAGTTTCCACTATGGACCCATAAGTGAACCCAACTCCACCCTTTGCTTGACTGTTGCCAGCAGTCCCACCACTAGTACCACTACTGCTAGGGGCACTAGAGCTTGATGTATTAGTGGTGGTAGGCTCAGGGGGTTTACCTGGACAGGACTTATCCCCTGGCCTATGGCCTCTATTTTTACACAAAAAGCACCAAGGCTTTTTAATGTGTGCAGGTTGGGAAGAAGAGGAAGAATTTGTTTTATCCCCACCCTCTGAAGAGTGTTTAAGATTTGAAGTGGGATCTTTGGTTTTACCCTTATCCCCATGCTTATCTTGAGATTTTTCACCATCATTCTTCTTATTGCCATCTTTGTCACCCCCTGTATGAACTTTTCTGTTCACCCTTGTTCTGACCCATTTGTCTGCCTTCTTTCCCAATTCTTGGGGAGAGGTCAGATCAGAGTCTACCAGGTACTGGTGCAACAAATCAGACACACAATTATTAAGTATATGCTCTCTCAGGATTGTGTTATACAGGCTTTCATAATCAGTAACTTTACTGCCATGTAACCACCCCTCCAAGGCCTTCACTGAATGGTCAATGAAATCAACCCAGTCTTGTGAAGACTCCTTTTTGGTCTCTCTGAACTTTATCCTGTACTGTTCAGTGGTTAAGCCATAACCATCCAGGAGTGCATTCTTAAGAACTTGTAAATTATTAGCATCATTTTCTTTCACAGTAAGGAGCCTATCCCTACCTTTTCCACTAAATGATAGCCATAGGATAGCAGCCCACTGCCTTTGAGGGACATCCTGTACAACACAGGCCCTCTCAAGTGCAGCAAACCACTTGTTAATGTCACCCCCCTCCCTATAAGGGGGAACTATCTTGTGCAGATTCCTGGAATCATGCTCTTTTGCAGGATGACTATGGGGAATACTGCTGCTGCCACCATGGGTATCTAAACCCAACTTCTGTCTTTCCTTCTCTAATTCAAAAGACTGTCTATCCAAATCCAGCTGTTGCTTTTTAAGCTTCAGTCTGGTTTGTTCCACCCTCAACTTATTGAGTTCCCTCTCTAACATTCTGTCATCAGGGTTGGTGGAAGGGACATTTCTAGAAACAGAGCTATGATGGGAATGAACAGAAGGAGACCTGTCCCTTACAGAAGCCACCCTAACAGCTTGGTTTACAGAAACATTACTACCAGTATGGTGAGAATAAATGCTTTTGCTATGATGTGAGACAACACTATTTATTTGGTGTGGCTCATCATCATTACCATCTATGCTAGATTGTCTAGTAATGGGCAGGCTAGGAAGTTTCTTTCCTGAATCTTTTCCTGGGGGAGTCCCTGAATCAGATTGGGAACTATTAGGTACTTTTTCAACAGATGGGGCACCTATGGCCTTATCCTGTTCTCTAAGCATGTTAAGTAACAGTTCCAAGGAAGGATTCTTCCCTACACTCAAACCTCTCTCTATACAGAGACTCCTTGCTCTTTTCCAGCTAAGGTTGTCATATGCAAGTTTGGACAGATCAACACTTTGGCCTGTGCCAGACATTTTTTAGAGAGAGTTAAAGTGATAGAAAAAGAGAAAAAAGTTTTCAGAACTTTTGGGAAAGACAGAAAAAAACTTTTTAAACTTTTAAGAACTTTTTGAAAGTTTAGGAGTACTTTTCAGCACTTAGAAAAGAGTGAAAAGAGGAAATGCAAAACTTTTTGGCTATGTGTATATACACTGACCTTGTTTTGTATATTTTTCTCTTATGAAAAGTACAATGACAAGAGTGGTAAGTAGTCTCAAGCACTTATCCCACCACTGCACAACCAATGTAGGAGGCTGGACTGGCTTGTAGTGAGTACCAAGGGGTACTTGCACCTTGCACCAGGCCCAGTTATCCCTTATTAGTGTATAGGGTGTCTAGCAGCTTAGGCTGATAGATAATGGTAGCTTAGCAGAGCAGCTTAGGCTGAACTAGGAGACGTGTGAAGCTACTACAGTACCACTTAGGGTCATATGCACAATATCATAAGAAAACACAATACACAGTAATACAAAAATAAAGGTACTTTATTTTTATGACAATATGCCAAAGTATCTTAGAGTGTACCCTCAGTGAGAGGATAGGAAATATACACAAGATATATATACACAATAGCAAAAATATGCAGTATAGTCTTAGAAAACAGTGCAAACAATGTATAGTTACAATAGGATCAATGGGGAAACATAGGGATAGGGGCAACACAAACCATATACTCCAAAAGTGGAATGCGAACCACGAATGGACCCCAAACCTATGTGACCTTGTAGAGGGTCGCTGGGACTATTAGAAAATAGTGAGAGTTAGAAAAATAACCCTCCCCAAGACCCTGAAAAGTGAGTGCAAAGTGCACTAAAGTTCCCCTAAGGACAAAGAAGTCGTGTTAGAGGAATAATGCAGGAAAGACACAAACCAGCAATGCAACAACTGTGGATTTCCAATCTAGGGTACCTGTGGAACAAGGGGACCAAGTCCAAAAGTCACAAGCAAGTCGGAGATGGGCAGATGCCCAGGAAATGCCAGCTGCGGGTGCAAAGAAGCTTCTACTGGACAGAAGAAGCTGAGGTTTCTGCAAGAACGAAAAGGGCTAGAGACTTCCCCTTTAGTGGACAAATCTCTCTCGCCTTGGAGAATCGTGCAGAAGTGTTTTCCCGCCGAAAGGACGCCAACAAGCCTTGCTAGGCGCAAATCGTGCATTTGGCGTTTTTGGACGCTGCTGGGGCCCAGGAGGTACCAGGAGGTCGCAAATTGGACCTGAAGAGAGAGGGGACGTCGAGCAAGACAAAGAACCCTCACTGAAGCAGGTAGCGCCCAGAGAAGTGCCAGAAACAGGCACTACGAGTATGCGTGAAACGGTGCTCGCCGAAGTTACACAAAGGAGTCCCACGTCGCCGGAGACCAACTTAGAAAGTCGTGCAATGCAGGTTAGAGTGCCGTGGACCCAGGCTTGGCTGTGCACAAAGGATTTCCGCCGGAAGTGCACAGGGGCCGGAGTAGCTGCAAAGTCGCGGTTCCCAGCAATGCAGCCCAGCGAGGTGAGGCAAGGACTTACCTCCACCAAACTTGGGCTGAAGAGTCACTGGACTGTGGGGGTCACTTGGACAGAGTCGCTGGATTCGAGGGACCTCGCTCGTCGTGCTGAGAGGAGACCCAAGGGACCGGTGATGCAGCTTTTTGGTGCCTGCGGTTGCAGGGGGAAGATTCCGTCGACCCACGGGAGATTTCTTCGGAGCTTCTGGTGCAGAGAGGAGGCAGGCTACCCCCACAGCATGCACAAGCAGGAAAACAGTCGAGAAGGCGGCAGGATCAGCGTTACAGAGTTGCAGTAGTCGTCTTTGCTACTATGTTGCAGGTTTGCAGGCTTCCAGTGCGGTCAGCAGTCGTTTCCTTATCAGAAGGTGAAGAGAGAGATGCAGAGGAACTCGGATGAGCTCTTGCATTCGTTATCTAAAGTTTCCCCAGAGACAGAGACCCTAAATAGCCAGAAAAGAGGGTTTGGCTACCTAGGAGAGAGGATAGGCTACTAACACCTGAAGGAGCCTATCAGCAGGAGTCTCTGACGTCACCTGGTGGCACTGGCCACTCAGAGCAGTCCAGTGTGCCAGCAGCACCTCTGTTTCCAAGATGGCAGAGGTCTGGAGCACACTGGAGGAGCTCTGGACACCTCCCAGGGGAGGTGCAGGTCAGGGGAGTGGTCACTCCCCTTTCCTTTGTCCAGTTTCGCGCCAGAGCAGGGGCTAAGGGGTCCCTGAACCGGTGTAGACTGGCTTATGCAGAATTGGGCACATCTGTGCCCAAGAAAGCATTTCCAGAGGCTGGGGGAGGCTACTCCTCCCCTGCCTTCACACCATTTTCCAAAGGGAGAGGGTGTCACACCCTCTCTCAGAGGAAGTTCTTTGTTCTGCCATCCTGGGCCAGGCCTGGCTGGACCCCAGGAGGGCAGATGCCTGTCTGAGGGGTTGGCAGCAGCAGCTGCAGTGAAACCCCAGGAAGGGCAGTTTGGCAGTACCAGGGTCTGTGCTACAGACCACTGGGATCATGGGATTGTGCCAACTATGCCAGGATGGCATAGAGGGGGCAATTCCATGATCATAGACATGTTACATGGCCATATTCGGAGTTACCATTGTGAAGCTACATATAGGTAGTGACCTATATGTAGTGCACGCGTGTAATGGTGTCCCCGCACTCACAAAGTTCAGGGAATTGGCTCTGAACAATGTGGGGGCACCTTGGCTAGTGCCAGGGTGCCCTCACACTAAGTAACTTTGCACCTAACCTTTACCAGGTAAAGGTTAGACATATAGGTGACTTATAAGTTACTTAAGTGCAGTGTAAAATGGCTGTGAAATAACGTGGACGTTATTTCACTCAGGCTGCAGTGGCAGGCCTGTGTAAGAATTGTCAGAGCTCCCTATGGGTGGCAAAAGAAATGCTGCAGCCCATAGGGATCTCCTGGAACCCCAATACCCTGGGTACCCCAGTACCATATACTAGGGAATTATAAGGGTGTTCCAGTAAGCCAATGTAAATTGGTAAAATTGGTCACTAGCCTGTCAGTGACAATTTGAAATAAATGAGAGAGCATAACCACTGAGGTTCTGGTTAGCAGAGCCTCAGTGAGACAGTTAGGCACCACACAGGGAACATATACATGCACACCTGTGAGCACTGGGGCCCTGTGTGACAGGGTCCCAGTGACACATACATATAGGCCACAAACCTATGAGCACTGGGGCCCTGACCAGCAGGATCCCAGTGACACATAACAAACATACTGAAAACATAGTGTTTTCACTATGAGCACTGAGGCCTGGCTATCAGGATCCCAGTGAGACAGTGAAAACAGTGACAAACACCCTGACATACACTCACAAACAGGCCAAAAGTGGGGGTAACAAGGCTAGAAAGAGGCTACCTTCTCACACAACCCCCCCCCAAACGAAGGACAATAAGGCTAACCTTGGCCAGTTGAGACTTTATTGTCTAAGTGGTGATAAGTAGAGAGTAGCTCTGCAATAGACTGGTTACTTCCTTTATCATCCACTATATGGTTACTTCCCTGTGGGGATGTAAACCACCCTGTTTGAAGTTTTTTAGCTAAGCAACAATGTGAAGATGTATTTTCAGAGTTTCTATCAGTAAGTTTTAGTTTAGAGCAGTGGGAATTGTCCACTGAACCTATTTGTAGTGATGGAAATGCCAGACAGGGATGCTGTCTCAGAAAAGCCATAGCTGGGCAAAAACTTTGTCCATCTGGCTGGAAGAGAGAACAGGGATGCTGTTTCTCTTGAGTTGGAGCAGGGCAGGGATGCTGTCCTATGAGCTCCACACTAGGGCAGGGATGCTGTCCTAAGTGTTGTGAGGTAGTGCAGGGTTTCTGCACTAAAGTTTCTCTGGGAGGGTTGGAGGGATGCTCCATGTTAACTAAAATGGTGCTGTTTTTCTCACCAATGTTAGTTATCCCACAGAGAGGTACTTCCACCTCAGGGAGTCCAGCTTTGCCAGCTGATGATTCCCTTGGAACAGGTGCCACCCCAGGAGAGGTTTCTCCCACCACAGGACTAGTATCCTGAATGGTAGGGTGGTTAGGGGATTCTGTGATACCCTTTTTACCTGTTGATGGAGAGGGATCCTGAGTTTTCAGGCCTTCTCTCCTTTGCTTTTTCATTTCACTTGAAATGAGAGGGAACAATTCCTCAGGGATGCCCAGCATGGCTGCATGGGCATAAAACTCTACATCAGCCCAACCTGAGGCCTCTAGGTCAATACCTAAGAGACAGTCTACAGGTAAGCTAGGTGATACCACCACCTGCTTAGGGCCAGTAACTCCACCCCAACTAAACTGAATTATAGCTAAGGGAAGAAACTTAGTGGAGTTATGGACATCAATAATCTTATACTGTTTTCCAATGATGTGTTGATCAGGGTGCACTAGGTTTTCAGTCACCAAAGTGAAACTGGCACCTGTGTCCCTGTAGGCCAAGGCCTCAACACCATTTATTGAAACTGTCTGCCTGTACTTATCCATTGTAAGGGGACAAGCAGCCAGTGTGGCAAGGCCAATGCCACTAGGTGTGACAGAAACTGTCTTGGGACTGATTACATCAGTTTCCACTATGGACCCATAAGTGAACCCAACTCCACCCTTTGCTTGACTGTTGCCAGCAGTCCCACCACTAGTACCACTACTGCTAGGGGCACTAGAGCTTGATGTATTAGTGGTGGTAGGCTCAGGGGGTTTACCTGGACAGGACTTATCCCCTGGCCTATGGCCTCTATTTTTACACAAAAAGCACCAAGGCTTTTTAATGTGTGCAGGTTGGGAAGAAGAGGAAGAATTTGTTTTATCCCCACCCTCTGAAGAGTGTTTAAGATTTGAAGTGGGATCTTTGGTTTTACCCTTATCCCCATGCTTATCTTGAGATTTTTCACCATCATTCTTCTTATTGCCATCTTTGTCACCCCCTGTATGAACTTTTCTGTTCACCCTTGTTCTGACCCATTTGTCTGCCTTCTTTCCCAATTCTTGGGGAGAGGTCAGATCAGAGTCTACCAGGTACTGGTGCAACAAATCAGACACACAATTATTAAGTATATGCTCTCTCAGGATTGTGTTATACAGGCTTTCATAATCAGTAACTTTACTGCCATGTAACCACCCCTCCAAGGCCTTCACTGAATGGTCAATGAAATCAACCCAGTCTTGTGAAGACTCCTTTTTGGTCTCTCTGAACTTTATCCTGTACTGTTCAGTGGTTAAGCCATAACCATCCAGGAGTGCATTCTTAAGAACTTGTAAATTATTAGCATCATTTTCTTTCACAGTAAGGAGCCTATCCCTACCTTTTCCACTAAATGATAGCCATAGGATAGCAGCCCACTGCCTTTGAGGGACATCCTGTACAACACAGGCCCTCTCAAGTGCAGCAAACCACTTGTTAATGTCACCCCCCTCCCTATAAGGGGGAACTATCTTGTGCAGATTCCTGGAATCATGCTCTTTTGCAGGATGACTATGGGGAATACTGCTGCTGCCACCATGGGTATCTAAACCCAACTTCTGTCTTTCCTTCTCTAATTCAAAAGACTGTCTATCCAAATCCAGCTGTTGCTTTTTAAGCTTCAGTCTGGTTTGTTCCACCCTCAACTTATTGAGTTCCCTCTCTAACATTCTGTCATCAGGGTTGGTGGAAGGGACATTTCTAGAAACAGAGCTATGATGGGAATGAACAGAAGGAGACCTGTCCCTTACAGAAGCCACCCTAACAGCTTGGTTTACAGAAACATTACTACCAGTATGGTGAGAATAAATGCTTTTGCTATGATGTGAGACAACACTATTTATTTGGTGTGGCTCATCATCATTACCATCTATGCTAGATTGTCTAGTAATGGGCAGGCTAGGAAGTTTCTTTCCTGAATCTTTTCCTGGGGGAGTCCCTGAATCAGATTGGGAACTATTAGGTACTTTTTCAACAGATGGGGCACCTATGGCCTTATCCTGTTCTCTAAGCATGTTAAGTAACAGTTCCAAGGAAGGATTCTTCCCTACACTCAAACCTCTCTCTATACAGAGACTCCTTGCTCTTTTCCAGCTAAGGTTGTCATATGCAAGTTTGGACAGATCAACACTTTGGCCTGTGCCAGACATTTTTTAGAGAGAGTTAAAGTGATAGAAAAAGAGAAAAAAGTTTTCAGAACTTTTGGGAAAGACAGAAAAAAACTTTTTAAACTTTTAAGAACTTTTTGAAAGTTTAGGAGTACTTTTCAGCACTTAGAAAAGAGTGAAAAGAGGAAATGCAAAACTTTTTGGCTATGTGTATATACACTGACCTTGTTTTGTATATTTTTCTCTTATGAAAAGTACAATGACAAGAGTGGTAAGTAGTCTCAAGCACTTATCCCACCACTGCACAACCAATGTAGGAGGCTGGACTGGCTTGTAGTGAGTACCAAGGGGTACTTGCACCTTGCACCAGGCCCAGTTATCCCTTATTAGTGTATAGGGTGTCTAGCAGCTTAGGCTGATAGATAATGGTAGCTTAGCAGAGCAGCTTAGGCTGAACTAGGAGACGTGTGAAGCTACTACAGTACCACTTAGGGTCATATGCACAATATCATAAGAAAACACAATACACAGTAATACAAAAATAAAGGTACTTTATTTTTATGACAATATGCCAAAGTATCTTAGAGTGTACCCTCAGTGAGAGGATAGGAAATATACACAAGATATATATACACAATAGCAAAAATATGCAGTATAGTCTTAGAAAACAGTGCAAACAATGTATAGTTACAATAGGATCAATGGGGAAACATAGGGATAGGGGCAACACAAACCATATACTCCAAAAGTGGAATGCGAACCACGAATGGACCCCAAACCTATGTGACCTTGTAGAGGGTCGCTGGGACTATTAGAAAATAGTGAGAGTTAGAAAAATAACCCTCCCCAAGACCCTGAAAAGTGAGTGCAAAGTGCACTAAAGTTCCCCTAAGGACAAAGAAGTCGTGTTAGAGGAATAATGCAGGAAAGACACAAACCAGCAATGCAACAACTGTGGATTTCCAATCTAGGGTACCTGTGGAACAAGGGGACCAAGTCCAAAAGTCACAAGCAAGTCGGAGATGGGCAGATGCCCAGGAAATGCCAGCTGCGGGTGCAAAGAAGCTTCTACTGGACAGAAGAAGCTGAGGTTTCTGCAAGAACAAAAAGGGCTAGAGACTTCCCCTTTAGTGGACAAATCTCTCTCGCCTTGGAAAATCGTGCAGAAGTGTTTTCCCGCCGAAAGGACGCCAACAAGCCTTGCTAGGCGCAAATCGTGCATTTGGCGTTTTTGGACGCTGCTGGGGCCCAGGAGGTACCAGGAGGTCGCAAATTGGACCTGAAGAGAGAGGGGACGTCGAGCAAGACAAAGAACCCTCACTGAAGCAGGTAGCGCCCAGAGAAGTGCCAGAAACAGGCACTACGAGTATGCGTGAAACGGTGCTCGCCGAAGTTACACAAAGGAGTCCCACGTCGCCGGAGACCAACTTAGAAAGTCGTGCAATGCAGGTTAGAGTGCCGTGGACCCAGGCTTGGCTGTGCACAAAGGATTTCCGCCGGAAGTGCACAGGGGCCGGAGTAGCTGCAAAGTCGCGGTTCCCAGCAATGCAGCCCAGCGAGGTGAGGCAAGGACTTACCTCCACCAAACTTGGGCTGAAGAGTCACTGGACTGTGGGGGTCACTTGGACAGAGTCGCTGGATTCGAGGGACCTCGCTCGTCGTGCTGAGAGGAGACCCAAGGGACCGGTGATGCAGCTTTTTGGTGCCTGCGGTTGCAGGGGGAAGATTCCGTCGACCCACGGGAGATTTCTTCGGAGCTTCTGGTGCAGAGAGGAGGCAGGCTACCCCCACAGCATGCACAAGCAGGAAAACAGTCGAGAAGGCGGCAGGATCAGCGTTACAGAGTTGCAGTAGTCGTCTTTGCTACTATGTTGCAGGTTTGCAGGCTTCCAGTGCGGTCAGCAGTCGTTTCCTTATCAGAAGGTGAAGAGAGAGATGCAGAGGAACTCGGATGAGCTCTTGCATTCGTTATCTAAAGTTTCCCCAGAGACAGAGACCCTAAATAGCCAGAAAAGAGGGTTTGGCTACCTAGGAGAGAGGATAGGCTACTAACACCTGAAGGAGCCTATCAGCAGGAGTCTCTGACGTCACCTGGTGGCACTGGCCACTCAGAGCAGTCCAGTGTGCCAGCAGCACCTCTGTTTCCAAGATGGCAGAGGTCTGGAGCACACTGGAGGAGCTCTGGACACCTCCCAGGGGAGGTGCAGGTCAGGGGAGTGGTCACTCCCCTTTCCTTTGTCCAGTTTCGCGCCAGAGCAGGGGCTAAGGGGTCCCTGAACCGGTGTAGACTGGCTTATGCAGAATTGGGCACATCTGTGCCCAAGAAAGCATTTCCAGAGGCTGGGGGAGGCTACTCCTCCCCTGCCTTCACACCATTTTCCAAAGGGAGAGGGTGTCACACCCTCTCTCAGAGGAAGTTCTTTGTTCTGCCATCCTGGGCCAGGCCTGGCTGGACCCCAGGAGGGCAGATGCCTGTCTGAGGGGTTGGCAGCAGCAGCTGCAGTGAAACCCCAGGAAGGGCAGTTTGGCAGTACCAGGGTCTGTGCTACAGACCACTGGGATCATGGGATTGTGCCAACTATGCCAGGATGGCATAGAGGGGGCAATTCCATGATCATAGACATGTTACATGGCCATATTCGGAGTTACCATTGTGAAGCTACATATAGGTAGTGACCTATATGTAGTGCACGCGTGTAATGGTGTCCCCGCACTCACAAAGTTCAGGGAATTGGCTCTGAACAATGTGGGGGCACCTTGGCTAGTGCCAGGGTGCCCTCACACTAAGTAACTTTGCACCTAACCTTTACCAGGTAAAGGTTAGACATATAGGTGACTTATAAGTTACTTAAGTGCAGTGTAAAATGGCTGTGAAATAACGTGGACGTTATTTCACTCAGGCTGCAGTGGCAGGCCTGTGTAAGAATTGTCAGAGCTCCCTATGGGTGGCAAAAGAAATGCTGCAGCCCATAGGGATCTCCTGGAACCCCAATACCCTGGGTACCCCAGTACCATATACTAGGGAATTATAAGGGTGTTCCAGTAAGCCAATGTAAATTGGTAAAATTGGTCACTAGCCTGTCAGTGACAATTTGAAATAAATGAGAGAGCATAACCACTGAGGTTCTGGTTAGCAGAGCCTCAGTGAGACAGTTAGGCACCACACAGGGAACATATACATGCACACCTGTGAGCACTGGGGCCCTGTGTGACAGGGTCCCAGTGACACATACATATAGGCCACAAACCTATGAGCACTGGGGCCCTGACCAGCAGGATCCCAGTGACACATAACAAACATACTGAAAACATAGTGTTTTCACTATGAGCACTGAGGCCTGGCTATCAGGATCCCAGTGAGACAGTGAAAACAGTGACAAACACCCTGACATACACTCACAAACAGGCCAAAAGTGGGGGTAACAAGGCTAGAAAGAGGCTACCTTCTCACACAACCCCCCCCCAAACGAAGGACAATAAGGCTAACCTTGGCCAGTTGAGACTTTATTGTCTAAGTGGTGATAAGTAGAGAGTAGCTCTGCAATAGACTGGTTACTTCCTTTATCATCCACTATATGGTTACTTCCCTGTGGGGATGTAAACCACCCTGTTTGAAGTTTTTTAGCTAAGCAACAATGTGAAGATGTATTTTCAGAGTTTCTATCAGTAAGTTTTAGTTTAGAGCAGTGGGAATTGTCCACTGAACCTATTTGTAGTGATGGAAATGCCAGACAGGGATGCTGTCTCAGAAAAGCCATAGCTGGGCAAAAACTTTGTCCATCTGGCTGGAAGAGAGAACAGGGATGCTGTTTCTCTTGAGTTGGAGCAGGGCAGGGATGCTGTCCTATGAGCTCCACACTAGGGCAGGGATGCTGTCCTAAGTGTTGTGAGGTAGTGCAGGGTTTCTGCACTAAAGTTTCTCTGGGAGGGTTGGAGGGATGCTCCATGTTAACTAAAATGGTGCTGTTTTTCTCACCAATGTTAGTTATCCCACAGAGAGGTACTTCCACCTCAGGGAGTCCAGCTTTGCCAGCTGATGATTCCCTTGGAACAGGTGCCACCCCAGGAGAGGTTTCTCCCACCACAGGACTAGTATCCTGAATGGTAGGGTGGTTAGGGGATTCTGTGATACCCTTTTTACCTGTTGATGGAGAGGGATCCTGAGTTTTCAGGCCTTCTCTCCTTTGCTTTTTCATTTCACTTGAAATGAGAGGGAACAATTCCTCAGGGATGCCCAGCATGGCTGCATGGGCATAAAACTCTACATCAGCCCAACCTGAGGCCTCTAGGTCAATACCTAAGAGACAGTCTACAGGTAAGCTAGGTGATACCACCACCTGCTTAGGGCCAGTAACTCCACCCCAACTAAACTGAATTATAGCTAAGGGAAGAAACTTAGTGGAGTTATGGACATCAATAATCTTATACTGTTTTCCAATGATGTGTTGATCAGGGTGCACTAGGTTTTCAGTCACCAAAGTGAAACTGGCACCTGTGTCCCTGTAGGCCAAGGCCTCAACACCATTTATTGAAACTGTCTGCCTGTACTTATCCATTGTAAGGGGACAAGCAGCCAGTGTGGCAAGGCCAATGCCACTAGGTGTGACAGAAACTGTCTTGGGACTGATTACATCAGTTTCCACTATGGACCCATAAGTGAACCCAACTCCACCCTTTGCTTGACTGTTGCCAGCAGTCCCACCACTAGTACCACTACTGCTAGGGGCACTAGAGCTTGATGTATTAGTGGTGGTAGGCTCAGGGGGTTTACCTGGACAGGACTTATCCCCTGGCCTATGGCCTCTATTTTTACACAAAAAGCACCAAGGCTTTTTAATGTGTGCAGGTTGGGAAGAAGAGGAAGAATTTGTTTTATCCCCACCCTCTGAAGAGTGTTTAAGATTTGAAGTGGGATCTTTGGTTTTACCCTTATCCCCATGCTTATCTTGAGATTTTTCACCATCATTCTTCTTATTGCCATCTTTGTCACCCCCTGTATGAACTTTTCTGTTCACCCTTGTTCTGACCCATTTGTCTGCCTTCTTTCCCAATTCTTGGGGAGAGGTCAGATCAGAGTCTACCAGGTACTGGTGCAACAAATCAGACACACAATTATTAAGTATATGCTCTCTCAGGATTGTGTTATACAGGCTTTCATAATCAGTAACTTTACTGCCATGTAACCACCCCTCCAAGGCCTTCACTGAATGGTCAATGAAATCAACCCAGTCTTGTGAAGACTCCTTTTTGGTCTCTCTGAACTTTATCCTGTACTGTTCAGTGGTTAAGCCATAACCATCCAGGAGTGCATTCTTAAGAACTTGTAAATTATTAGCATCATTTTCTTTCACAGTAAGGAGCCTATCCCTACCTTTTCCACTAAATGATAGCCATAGGATAGCAGCCCACTGCCTTTGAGGGACATCCTGTACAACACAGGCCCTCTCAAGTGCAGCAAACCACTTGTTAATGTCACCCCCCTCCCTATAAGGGGGAACTATCTTGTGCAGATTCCTGGAATCATGCTCTTTTGCAGGATGACTATGGGGAATACTGCTGCTGCCACCATGGGTATCTAAACCCAACTTCTGTCTTTCCTTCTCTAATTCAAAAGACTGTCTATCCAAATCCAGCTGTTGCTTTTTAAGCTTCAGTCTGGTTTGTTCCACCCTCAACTTATTGAGTTCCCTCTCTAACATTCTGTCATCAGGGTTGGTGGAAGGGACATTTCTAGAAACAGAGCTATGATGGGAATGAACAGAAGGAGACCTGTCCCTTACAGAAGCCACCCTAACAGCTTGGTTTACAGAAACATTACTACCAGTATGGTGAGAATAAATGCTTTTGCTATGATGTGAGACAACACTATTTATTTGGTGTGGCTCATCATCATTACCATCTGTAAAGAAATGGCTCCCTGTTGCAGTTACCCCCCACTTTTTGCCTGATACTGATGCTGACTTGACTGAGAAGTGTGCTGGGACCCTGCTAACCAGGCCCCAGCACCAGTGTTCCTTCACCTAAAATGTACCATTGTATCCACAATTGGCACACCCTGGCATTCAGATAAGTCCCTTGTAACTGGTACTTCTAGTACCAAGGGCCCTGATGCCAAGAAAGGTCTCTAAGGGCTGCAGCATGTCTTATGCCACCCTAGAGACCCCTCACTCAGCACAGACACACTGCTTACAAGCCTGTGTGTGCTGGTGAGAACAAAATGAGTAAGTCGACATGGCACTCCCCTCAGGGTGCCATGCCAGCCTCTCACTGCCTATGCAGTATAGGTAAGACACCCCTCTCGCAGGCCTTACAGCCCTAAGGCAGGGTGCACTATACCATAGGTGAGGGTACCAGTGCATGAGCACTGTGCCCCTACAGTGTCTAAGCAAAACCTTAGACATTGTAAGTGCAGGGTAGCCATAAGAGTATATGGTCTGGGAGTCTGTTTTACACGAACTCCACAGCACCATAATGGCTACACTGAAAACTGGGAAGTTTGGTATCAAACTTCTCAGCACAATAAATGCACACTGATGCCAGTGTACATTTTATTGCAAAATACACCCCAGAGGGCACCTTAGAGGTGCCCCCTGAAACTTAACCAACTAGCTGTGTAGGCTGACTGGTTCCAGCAGCCTGCCACACTAGAGACATGTTGCTGGCCCCATGGGGAGAGTGCCTTTGTCACTCTGAGGCCAGTAACAAAGCCTGCACTGGGTGGAGATGCTAACACCTCCCCCAGGCAGGAGCTGTGACACCTGGCGGTGAGCCTCAAAGGCTCACCCCTTTGTCACAGCCCAGCAGGGCACTCCAGCTTAGTGGAGTTGCCCGCCCCCTCCGGCCACGGCCCCCACTTTTGGCGGCAAGGCTGGAGGGAACAAAGAAAGCAACAAGGAGGAGTCACTGGCCAGTCAGGACAGCCCCTAAGGTGTCCTGAGCTGAAGTGACTCTAACTTTTAGAAATCCTCCATCTTGCAGATGGAGGATTCCCCCAATAGGGTTAGGATTGTGACCCCCTCCCCTTGGGAGGAGGCACAAAGAGGGTGTACCCACCCTCAGGGCTAGTAGCCATTGGCTACTAACCCCCCAGACCTAAACACGCCCTTAAATTTAGTATTTAAGGGCTACCCTGAACCCTAGAAAATTAGATTCCTGCAACTACAAGAAGAAGGACTGCCTAGCTGAAAACCCCTGCAGAGGAAGACCAGAAGACGACAACTGCCTTGGCTCCAGAAACTCACCGGCCTGTCTCCTGCCTTCCAAAGATCCTGCTCCAGCGACGCCTTCCAAAGGGACCAGCGACCTCGACATCCTCTGAGGACTGCCCCTGCTTCGAAAAGACAAGAAACTCCCGAGGACAGCGGACCTGCTCCAAGAAAAGCTGCAACTTTGTTTCCAGCAGCTTTAAAGAACCCTGCAAGCTCCCCGCAAGAAGCGTGAGACTTGCAACACTGCACCCGGCGACCCCGACTCGGCTGGTGGCGATCCAACACCTCAGGAGGGACCCCAGGACTACTCTGATACTGTGAGTACCAAAACCTGTCCCCCCTGAGCCCCCACAGCGCCGCCTGCAGAGGGAATCCCGAGGCTTCCCCTGACCGCGACTCTTTGAACCTAAAGTCCCGACGCCTGGGAGAGACCCTGCACCCGCAGCCCCCAGGACCTGAAGGACCGGACTTTCACTGGAGAAGTGACCCCCAGGAGTCCCTCTCCCTTGCCCAAGTGGAGGTTTCCCCGAGGAATCCCCCCCTTGCCTGCCTGCAGCGCTGAAGAGATCCCGAGATCTCTCATAGACTAACATTGCGAACCCGACGCTTGTTTCTACACTGCACCCGGCCGCCCCCGCGCCGCTGAGGGTGAAATTTCTGTGTGGACCTGTGTCCCCCCCGGTGCCCTACAAAACCCCCCTGGTCTGCCCTCCGAAGACGCGGGTACTTACCTGCAAGCAGACCGGAACCGGGGCACCCCCTTCTCTCCATTCTAGCCTATGTGTTTTGGGCACCACTTTGAACTCTGCACCTGACCGGCCCTGAGCTGCTGGTGTGGTGACTTTGGGGTTGCTCTGAACCCCCAACGGTGGGCTACCTTGGACCAAGAACTGAACCCTGTAAGTGTCCTACTTACCTGGTAAAACTAACAAAAACTTACCTCCCCCAGGAACTGTGAAAATTGCACTAAGTGTCCACTTTTAAAACAGCTATTTGTCAATAACTTGAAAAGTATACATGCAATTTTGATGATTTGAAGTTCCTAAAGTACTTACCTGCAATACCTTTCGAATGAGATATTCCATGTAGAATTTGAACCTGTGGTTCTTAAAATAAACTAAGAAAATATATTTTTCTATATAAAAACCTATTGGCTGGATTTGTCTCTGAGTGTGTGTACCTCATTTATTGTCTTGTGTATGTGCAACAAATGCTTAACACTACTCCTTGGATAAGCCTACTGCTCGACCACACTACCACAAAATAGAGCATTAGTATTATCTATTTTTACCACTATTTTACCTCTAAGGGGAACCCTTGGACTCTGTGCATGCTATTCCTTACTTTGAAATAGCACATACAGAGCCAACTTCCTACACCATCTATGCTAGATTGTCTAGTAATGGGCAGGCTAGGAAGTTTCTTTCCTGAATCTTTTCCTGGGGGAGTCCCTGAATCAGATTGGGAACTATTAGGTACTTTTTCAACAGATGGGGCACCTATGGCCTTATCCTGTTCTCTAAGCATGTTAAGTAACAGTTCCAAGGAAGGATTCTTCCCTACACTCAAACCTCTCTCTATACAGAGACTCCTTGCTCTTTTCCAGCTAAGGTTGTCATATGCAAGTTTGGACAGATCAACACTTTGGCCTGTGCCAGACATTTTTTAGAGAGAGTTAAAGTGATAGAAAAAGAGAAAAAAGTTTTCAGAACTTTTGGGAAAGACAGAAAAAAACTTTTTAAACTTTTAAGAACTTTTTGAAAGTTTAGGAGTACTTTTCAGCACTTAGAAAAGAGTGAAAAGAGGAAATGCAAAACTTTTTGGCTATGTGTATATACACTGACCTTGTTTTGTATATTTTTCTCTTATGAAAAGTACAATGACAAGAGTGGTAAGTAGTCTCAAGCACTTATCCCACCACTGCACAACCAATGTAGGAGGCTGGACTGGCTTGTAGTGAGTACCAAGGGGTACTTGCACCTTGCACCAGGCCCAGTTATCCCTTATTAGTGTATAGGGTGTCTAGCAGCTTAGGCTGATAGATAATGGTAGCTTAGCAGAGCAGCTTAGGCTGAACTAGGAGACGTGTGAAGCTACTACAGTACCACTTAGGGTCATATGCACAATATCATAAGAAAACACAATACACAGTAATACAAAAATAAAGGTACTTTATTTTTATGACAATATGCCAAAGTATCTTAGAGTGTACCCTCAGTGAGAGGATAGGAAATATACACAAGATATATATACACAATAGCAAAAATATGCAGTATAGTCTTAGAAAACAGTGCAAACAATGTATAGTTACAATAGGATCAATGGGGAAACATAGGGATAGGGGCAACACAAACCATATACTCCAAAAGTGGAATGCGAACCACGAATGGACCCCAAACCTATGTGACCTTGTAGAGGGTCGCTGGGACTATTAGAAAATAGTGAGAGTTAGAAAAATAACCCTCCCCAAGACCCTGAAAAGTGAGTGCAAAGTGCACTAAAGTTCCCCTAAGGACAAAGAAGTCGTGTTAGAGGAATAATGCAGGAAAGACACAAACCAGCAATGCAACAACTGTGGATTTCCAATCTAGGGTACCTGTGGAACAAGGGGACCAAGTCCAAAAGTCACAAGCAAGTCGGAGATGGGCAGATGCCCAGGAAATGCCAGCTGCGGGTGCAAAGAAGCTTCTACTGGACAGAAGAAGCTGAGGTTTCTGCAAGAACGAAAAGGGCTAGAGACTTCCCCTTTAGTGGACAAATCTCTCTCGCCTTGGAGAATCGTGCAGAAGTGTTTTCCCGCCGAAAGGACGCCAACAAGTCTTGCTAGGCGCAAATCGTGCATTTGGCGTTTTTGGACGCTGCTGGGGCCCAGGAGGTACCAGGAGGTCGCAAATTGGACCTGAAGAGAGAGGGGACGTCGAGCAAGACAAAGAACCCTCACTGAAGCAGGTAGCGCCCAGAGAAGTGCCAGAAACAGGCACTACGAGTATGCGTGAAACGGTGCTCGCCGAAGTTGCACAAAGGAGTCCCACGTCGCCGGAGACCAACTTAGAAAGTCGTGCAATGCAGGTTAGAGTGCCGTGGACCCAGGCTTGGCTGTGCACAAAGGATTTCCGCCGGAAGTGCACAGGGGCCGGAGTAGCTGCAAAGTCGCGGTTCCCAGCAATGCAGCCCAGCGAGGTGAGGCAAGGACTTACCTCCACCAAACTTGGGCTGAAGAGTCACTGGACTGTGGGGGTCACTTGGACAGAGTCGCTGGATTCGAGGGACCTCGCTCGTCGTGCTGAGAGGAGACCCAAGGGACCGGTGATGCAGCTTTTTGGTGCCTGCGGTTGCAGGGGGAAGATTCCGTCGACCCACGGGAGATTTCTTCGGAGCTTCTGGTGCAGAGAGGAGGCAGGCTACCCCCACAGCATGCACAAGCAGGAAAACAGTCGAGAAGGCGGCAGGATCAGCGTTACAGAGTTGCAGTAGTCGTCTTTGCTACTATGTTGCAGGTTTGCAGGCTTCCAGTGCGGTCAGCAGTCGTTTCCTTATCAGAAGGTGAAGAGAGAGATGCAGAGGAACTCGGATGAGCTCTTGCATTCGTTATCTAAAGTTTCCCCAGAGACAGAGACCCTAAATAGCCAGAAAAGAGGGTTTGGCTACCTAGGAGAGAGGATAGGCTACTAACACCTGAAGGAGCCTATCAGCAGGAGTCTCTGACGTCACCTGGTGGCACTGGCCACTCAGAGCAGTCCAGTGTGCCAGCAGCACCTCTGTTTCCAAGATGGCAGAGGTCTGGAGCACACTGGAGGAGCTCTGGACACCTCCCAGGGGAGGTGCAGGTCAGGGGAGTGGTCACTCCCCTTTCCTTTGTCCAGTTTCGCGCCAGAGCAGGGGCTAAGGGGTCCCTGAACCGGTGTAGACTGGCTTATGCAGAATTGGGCACATCTGTGCCCAAGAAAGCATTTCCAGAGGCTGGGGGAGGCTACTCCTCCCCTGCCTTCACACCATTTTCCAAAGGGAGAGGGTGTCACACCCTCTCTCAGAGGAAGTTCTTTGTTCTGCCATCCTGGGCCAGGCCTGGCTGGACCCCAGGAGGGCAGATGCCTGTCTGAGGGGTTGGCAGCAGCAGCTGCAGTGAAACCCCAGGAAGGGCAGTTTGGCAGTACCAGGGTCTGTGCTACAGACCACTGGGATCATGGGATTGTGCCAACTATGCCAGGATGGCATAGAGGGGGCAATTCCATGATCATAGACATGTTACATGGCCATATTCGGAGTTACCATTGTGAAGCTACATATAGGTAGTGACCTATATGTAGTGCACGCGTGTAATGGTGTCCCCGCACTCACAAAGTTCAGGGAATTGGCTCTGAACAATGTGGGGGCACCTTGGCTAGTGCCAGGGTGCCCTCACACTAAGTAACTTTGCACCTAACCTTTACCAGGTAAAGGTTAGACATATAGGTGACTTATAAGTTACTTAAGTGCAGTGTAAAATGGCTGTGAAATAACGTGGACGTTATTTCACTCAGGCTGCAGTGGCAGGCCTGTGTAAGAATTGTCAGAGCTCCCTATGGGTGGCAAAAGAAATGCTGCAGCCCATAGGGATCTCCTGGAACCCCAATACCCTGGGTACCCCAGTACCATATACTAGGGAATTATAAGGGTGTTCCAGTAAGCCAATGTAAATTGGTAAAATTGGTCACTAGCCTGTCAGTGACAATTTGAAATAAATGAGAGAGCATAACCACTGAGGTTCTGGTTAGCAGAGCCTCAGTGAGACAGTTAGGCACCACACAGGGAACATATACATGCACACCTGTGAGCACTGGGGCCCTGTGTGACAGGGTCCCAGTGACACATACATATAGGCCACAAACCTATGAGCACTGGGGCCCTGACCAGCAGGATCCCAGTGACACATAACAAACATACTGAAAACATAGTGTTTTCACTATGAGCACTGAGGCCTGGCTATCAGGATCCCAGTGAGACAGTGAAAACAGTGACAAACACCCTGACATACACTCACAAACAGGCCAAAAGTGGGGGTAACAAGGCTAGAAAGAGGCTACCTTCTCACACAACCCCCCCCCAAACGAAGGACAATAAGGCTAACCTTGGCCAGTTGAGACTTTATTGTCTAAGTGGTGATAAGTAGAGAGTAGCTCTGCAATAGACTGGTTACTTCCTTTATCATCCACTATATGGTTACTTCCCTGTGGGGATGTAAACCACCCTGTTTGAAGTTTTTTAGCTAAGCAACAATGTGAAGATGTATTTTCAGAGTTTCTATCAGTAAGTTTTAGTTTAGAGCAGTGGGAATTGTCCACTGAACCTATTTGTAGTGATGGAAATGCCAGACAGGGATGCTGTCTCAGAAAAGCCATAGCTGGGCAAAAACTTTGTCCATCTGGCTGGAAGAGAGAACAGGGATGCTGTTTCTCTTGAGTTGGAGCAGGGCAGGGATGCTGTCCTATGAGCTCCACACTAGGGCAGGGATGCTGTCCTAAGTGTTGTGAGGTAGTGCAGGGTTTCTGCACTAAAGTTTCTCTGGGAGGGTTGGAGGGATGCTCCATGTTAACTAAAATGGTGCTGTTTTTCTCACCAATGTTAGTTATCCCACAGAGAGGTACTTCCACCTCAGGGAGTCCAGCTTTGCCAGCTGATGATTCCCTTGGAACAGGTGCCACCCCAGGAGAGGTTTCTCCCACCACAGGACTAGTATCCTGAATGGTAGGGTGGTTAGGGGATTCTGTGATACCCTTTTTACCTGTTGATGGAGAGGGATCCTGAGTTTTCAGGCCTTCTCTCCTTTGCTTTTTCATTTCACTTGAAATGAGAGGGAACAATTCCTCAGGGATGCCCAGCATGGCTGCATGGGCATAAAACTCTACATCAGCCCAACCTGAGGCCTCTAGGTCAATACCTAAGAGACAGTCTACAGGTAAGCTAGGTGATACCACCACCTGCTTAGGGCCAGTAACTCCACCCCAACTAAACTGAATTATAGCTAAGGGAAGAAACTTAGTGGAGTTATGGACATCAATAATCTTATACTGTTGTCCAATGATGTGTTGATCAGGGTGCACTAGGTTTTCAGTCACCAAAGTGAAACTGGCACCTGTGTCCCTGTAGGCCAAGGCCTCAACACCATTTATTGAAACTGTCTGCCTGTACTTATCCATTGTAAGGGGACAAGCAGCCAGTGTGGCAAGGCCAATGCCACTAGGTGTGACAGAAACTGTCTTGGGACTGATTACATCAGTTTCCACTATGGACCCATAAGTGAACCCAACTCCACTCTTTGCTTGACTGTTGCCAGCAGTCCCACCACTAGTACCACTACTGCTAGGGGCACTAGAGCTTGATGTATTAGTGGTGGTAGGCTCAGGGGGTATACCTGGACAGGACTTATCCCCTGGCCTATGGCCTCTATTTTTACACAAAAAGCACCAAGGCTTTTTAATGTGTGCAGGTTGGGAAGAAGAGGAAGAATTTGTTTTATCCCCACCCTCTGAAGAGTGTTTAAGATTTGAAGTGGGATCTTTGGTTTTACCCTTATCCCCATGCTTATCTTGAGATTTTTCACCATCATTCTTCTTATTGCCATCTTTGTCACCCCCTGTATGAACTTTTCTGTTCACCCTTGTTCTGACCCATTTGTCTGCCTTCTTTCCCAATTCTTGGGGAGAGGTCAGATCAGAGTCTACCAGGTACTGGTGCAACAAATCAGACACACAATTATTAAGTATATGCTCTCTCAGGATTGTGTTATACAGGCTTTCATAATCAGTAACTTTACTGCCATGTAACCACCCCTCCAAGGCCTTCACTGAATGGTCAATGAAATCAACCCAGTCTTGTGAAGACTCCTTTTTGGTCTCTCTGAACTTTATCCTGTACTGTTCAGTGGTTAAGCCATAACCATCCAGGAGTGCATTCTTAAGAACTTGTAAATTATTAGCATCATTTTCTTTCACAGTAAGGAGCCTATCCCTACCTTTTCCACTAAATGATAGCCATAGGATAGCAGCCCACTGCCTTTGAGGGACATCCTGTACAACACAGGCCCTCTCAAGTGCAGCAAACCACTTGTTAATGTCACCCCCCTCCTTATAAGGGGGAACTATCTTGTGCAGATTCCTGGAATCATGCTCTTTTGCAGGATGACTATGGGGAATACTGCTGCTGCCACCATGGGTATCTAAACCCAACTTCTGTCTTTCCTTCTCTAATTCAAAAGACTGTCTATCCAAATCCAGCTGTTGCTTTTTAAGCTTCAGTCTGGTTTGTTCCACCCTCAACTTATTGAGTTCCCTCTCTAACATTCTGTCATCAGGGTTGGTGGAAGGGACATTTCTAGAAACAGAGCTATGATGGGAATGAACAGAAGGAGACCTGTCCCTTACAGAAGCCACCCTAACAGCTTGGTTTACAGAAACATTACTACCAGTATGGTGAGAATAAATGCTTTTGCTATGATGTGAGACAACACTATTTATTTGGTGTGGCTCATCATCATTACCATCTATGCTAGATTGTCTAGTAATGGGCAGGCTAGGAAGTTTCTTTCCTGAATCTTTTCCTGGGGGAGTCCCTGAATCAGATTGGGAACTATTAGGTACTTTTTCAACAGATGGGGCACCTATGGCCTTATCCTGTTCTCTAAGCATGTTAAGTAACAGTTCCAAGGAAGGATTCTTCCCTACACTCAAACCTCTCTCTATACAGAGACTCCTTGCTCTTTTCCAGCTAAGGTTGTCATATGCAAGTTTGGACAGATCAACACTTTGGCCTGTGCCAGACATTTTTTAGAGAGAGTTAAAGTGATAGAAAAAGAGAAAAAAGTTTTCAGAACTTTTGGGAAAGACAGAAAAAAACTTTTTAAACTTTTAAGAACTTTTTGAAAGTTTAGGAGTACTTTTCAGCACTTAGAAAAGAGTGAAAAGAGGAAATGCAAAACTTTTTGGCTATGTGTATATACACTGACCTTGTTTTGTATATTTTTCTCTTATGAAAAGTACAATGACAAGAGTGGTAAGTAGTCTCAAGCACTTATCCCACCACTGCACAACCAATGTAGGAGGCTGGACTGGCTTGTAGTGAGTACCAAGGGGTACTTGCACCTTGCACCAGGCCCAGTTATCCCTTATTAGTGTATAGGGTGTCTAGCAGCTTAGGCTGATAGATAATGGTAGCTTAGCAGAGCAGCTTAGGCTGAACTAGGAGACGTGTGAAGCTACTACAGTACCACTTAGGGTCATATGCACAATATCATAAGAAAACACAATACACAGTTATACTAAAAATAAAGGTACTTTATTTTTATGACAATATGCCAAAGTATCTTAGAGTGTACCCTCAGTGAGAGGATAGGAAATATACACAAGATATATATACACAATAGCAAAAATATGCAGTATAGTCTTAGAAAACAGTGCAAACAATGTATAGTTACAATAGGATGCAATGGGGAAACATAGGGATAGGGGGCAACACAAACCATATACTCCAAAAGTGGAATGCGAACCACGAATGGACCCCAAACCTATGTGACCTTGCAGAGGGTCGCTGGGACTATTAGAAAATAGTGAGAGTTAGAAAAATAACCCTCCCCAAGACCCTGAAAAGTGAGTGCAAAGTGCACTAAAGTTCCCCTAAGGACAAAGAAGTCGTGTTAGAGGAATAATGCAGGAAAGACACAAACCAGCAATGCAACAACTGTGGATTTCCAATCTAGGGTACCTGTGGAACAAGGGGACCAAGTCCAAAAGTTACAAGCAAGTCGGAGATGGGCAGATGCCCAGGAAATGCCAGCTGCGGGTGCAAAGAAGCTTCTACTGGACAGGAGAAGCTGAGGTTTCTGCAGGAACGAAAAGGGCTAGAGACTTCCCCTTTAGTGGACCGATCCCTCTCACCTAGGAGAGTCGTGCAGAAGTGTTTTCCCGCCGAAAGGACACCAAAAAGCCTTGCTAGGCGCAAATCGTGCGTTTGGCGTTTTTGGACACTGCTGGGGCCCAGGAGGGACCAGGAGATCGCAAATTGGACCTGAAGAGAGAGGGGACGTCGAGTAAGACAAAGAGCCCTCACTGAAGCAGGTAGCACCCGGAGAAGTGCCAGAAACAGGCACTACGAGGATGCGTGAAACGGTGCTCGCCGAAGTTGCACAAAGGAGTCCCACGTCGCCGGAGACCAACTTAGAAAGTCGTGCAATGCAGGTTAGAGTGCCGTGGACCCAGGCTTGGCTGTGCACAAAGGATTTCCGCCGGAAGTGCACAGGGGCCGGAGTAGCTGCAAAGTCGCGGTTCCCAGCAATGCAGCCCAGCGAGGTGAGGCAAGGACTTACCTCCACCAAACTTGGGCTGAAGAGTCACTGGACTGTGGGGGTCACTTGGACAGAGTCGCTGGATTCGAGGGACCTCGCTCGTCGTGCTGAGAGGAGACCCAAGGGACCGGTGATGCAGCTTTTTGGTGCCTGCGGTTGCAGGGGGAAGATTCCGTCGACCCACGGGAGATTTCTTCGGAGCTTCTGGTGCAGAGAGGAGGCAGGCTACCCCCACAGCATGCACAAGCAGGAAAACAGTCGAGAAGGCGGCAGGATCAGCGTTACAGAGTTGCAGTAGTCGTCTTTGCTACTATGTTGCAGGTTTGCAGGCTTCCAGCGCGGTCAGCAGTTGTTTCCTTATCAGAAGGTGAAGAGAGAGATGCAGAGGAACTCGGATGAGCTCTTGCATTCGTTATCTAAAGTTTCCCCAGAGACAGAGACCCTAAATAGCCAGAAAAGAGGGTTTGGCTACCTAGGAGAGAGGATAGGCTACTAACACCTGAAGGAGCCTATCAGCAGGAATCTCTGACGTCACCTGGTGGCACTGGCCACTCAGAGCAGTCCAGTGTGCCAGCAGCACCTCTGTTTCCAAGATGGCAGAGGTCTGGAGCACACTGGAGGAGCTCTGGACACCTCCCAGGGGAGGTGCAGGTCAGGGGAGTGGTCACTCCCCTTTCCTTTGTCCAGTTTCGCGCCAGAGCAGGGGCTAAGGGGTCCCTGAACCGGTGTAGACTGGCTTATGCAGAATTGGGCACATCTGTGCCCAAGAAAGCATTTCCAGAGGCTGGGGGAGGCTACTCCTCCCCTGCCTTCACACCATTTTCCAAAGGGAGAGGGTGTCACACCCTCTCTCAGAGGAAGTTCTTTGTTCTGCCATCCTGGGCCAGGCCTGGCTGGACCCCAGGAGGGCAGATGCCTGTCTGAGGGGTTGGCAGCAGCAGCTGCAGTGAAACCCCAGGAAGGGCAGTTTGGCAGTACCAGGGTCTGTGCTACAGACCACTGGGATCATGGGATTGTGCCAACTATGCCAGGATGGCATAGAGGGGGCAATTCCATGATCATAGACATGTTACATGGCCATATTCGGAGTTACCATTGTGAAGCTACATATAGGTAGTGACCTATATGTAGTGCACGCGTGTAATGGTGTCCCCGCACTCACAAAGTTCAGGGAATTGGCTCTGAGCAATGTGGGGGCACCTTGGCTAGTGCCAGGGTGCCCTCACACTAAGTAACTTTGCACCTAACCTTTACCAGGTAAAGGTTAGACATATAGGTGACTTATAAGTTACTTAAGTGCAGTGTAAAATGGCTGTGAAATAACGTGGACGTTATTTCACTCAGGCTGCAGTGGCAGGCCTGTGTAAGAATTGTCAGAGCTCCCTATGGGTGGCAAAAGAAATGCTGCAGCCCATAGGGATCTCCTGGAACCCCAATACCCTGGGTACCTCAGTACCATATACTAGGGAATTATAAGGGTGTTCCAGTAAGCCAATGTAAATTGGTAAAATTGGTCACTAGCCTGTCAGTGACAATTTGAAATAAATGAGAGAGCATAACCACTGAGGTTCTGGTTAGCAGAGCCTCAGTGAGACAGTTAGGCACCACACAGGGAACATATACATGCACACCTATGAGCACTGGGGCCCTGTGTGACAGGGTCCCAGTGACACACACATATAGGCCACAAACCTATGAGCACTGGGGCCCTGACCAGCAGGATCCCAGTGACACATAACAAACATACTGAAAACATAGTGTTTTCACTATGAGCACTGAGGCCTGGCTATCAGGATCCCAGTGAGACAGTGAAAACAGTGACAAACACCCTGACATACACTCACAAACAGGCCAAAAGTGGGGGTAACAAGGCTAGAAAGAGGCTACCTTCTCACACCAGAGCAGTATAGGCTCAAGTTTAGGGACACCCAAAAGACAAGCACCCAGTCCTGGGTGGACTTTGTGGACATTTCAGTAAAGGCACTGGAGGGCTGGATACAGGGCAACAGGGTAAGTACCTTTGAGGGGCTGTACAATTTGATTATGAGGGAGCACCTTCTAACTAATTGTGTCCAAGAGAGGCTCCGCCAGTATCTAGTAGACTCTAGGTTGACCAACCCCAGAGAGCTGGGGGAGGCAGCAGATGACTGGTTAAGAACTAGGGTTAACCAGAAACCCCCAGGGGGTGATCAGAAAAAGGGAGGACATGGTTCTACTCAGGGGAAGAACCAGGGGAAAGATGATAAAAAGCCCAAAGAGTCCTCACAAGAGTCCCCAAAAACTTCTCAGGGAGGGGGAGCCCCGAGCCAATTCACTTTTAAAGGGAAAGGGTATCAGGGAAAGAATTATGATCCTGCTAAAGCAGGAAGGTTTCAGGAGCTTGCTAAGGCCGGCAAGTGTTTTGATTGTCATCAACCTGGACATAAAAGAGGAGATGCTATCTGCTCCAAGAAGCCCCCCACTGGTGGGCAATCCCAGGGGATTGCTAGTGTAGGGTTGGGGGTGGAAGTTGGCCCAGGGGTGGAATCAGGGTACACTGAGGTCACCTTAGTATCCGTGGGTGGGGTGGACATTGCAACTATGGCCACCTTACCTCCCATCATGGAGAGGTATAGGCAGAGGCCTAAAGTCAATGGGACTGAAGTGGAAGCTCTGAGAGATACAGGAGCCAGTGTGACAATGGTCACAGAAAAGCTGGTTTCTCCAGAGCAGGTCTTACCTGATGTCTTCCACCAGGTGACTTATGCAGATAGCAGAACCAAACTCCATCCCATGGCTATGGTGAGTCTGGAATGGGGAGGTGTGACTGGCCCTAAAAAGGTAGCTGTAGCTCCTGCCCTCCCAGTAGAGTGTCTGCTGGGAAATGATCTTGAAGCATCTGAATGGTCAGAAGTGGAGAGAATGGTCCATGCACAGATGCTGGACCTCCCTGAATGGGTGTGTGCTGTGACCAGGTCACAGGCAGCACAACAGGGAAATGCTGGACACTTGGACCCTGGAACAATGGGCCAAGCCTCCAAGAAAAAGAGAAAGGGCACTGGGTCTGGCTTGCCAGCCCCATCAAGTACAGAGGGTCAGGAAGAATCCAACCCTGAGGGGGAGGATCTGAACTCTGAGGGAGGGACACTTTCCCTGCAAACTATGCCTGATTTGGCAGAACTGCAAGGGGCAGGTGGGCCCACCAGAGAAGGTTTGTGCCAGGGACAAAAAGAGTGTCCCACTCTTGAGGGCCTGAGGCAGACTGCTACCAGGCAAGAACAAGGGGATACCAGTGGGACCCACAAGGTTTACTGGGAGGATGGAGTTCTCTACACTGAGGTAAGGGCCCTCAAACCAGGGGCTACTATGAGAGTAGTGGTCCCCCAGAAGTATAGAGAATTCCTCCTTACCTTAAGCCATGATATCCCCTTAGCTGGTCATTTGGGACAGACCAAGACCTGGAACAGGCTGGTCAACCATTTTTATTGGCCCCAAATGTCAGAAAAAGTCAGGGAGTTTTGCAGCTCCTGTGTCACCTGCCAAGCCAGTGGCAAGACAGGAGGCAAGCCAAAGGCTCCCTTGATACCACTGCCAGTGGTTGGGACTCCCTTTGAGCGGGTGGGGATTGACATTGTTGGTCCCCTAGACCCACCAACTGCTTCAGGTAACAGGTACATTGTGGTGGTAGTGGACCATGCCACCAGGTACCCTGAGGCAATACCCCTCCGGACAGTCACTGCTCCCACAGTGGCTAGGGCCCTACTTGGTGTGTTCACCAGAGTGGGATTCCCAAAGGAGGTGGTCTCAGATAGGGGCACAAACTTTATGTCCGCCTATCTGAAAGCCATGTGGGATGAGTGTGGTGTTACTTATAAGTTCACCACCCCCTACCACCCAAAGACCAATGGTCTGGTGGAAAGATTTAATAAGACCCTGAAGGGCATGATCATGGGTTTGTCTGACAAACTCAGGAGGAGGTGGGATGTCCTCCTCCCTTGCCTGCTGTTTGCCTACAGAGAGGTGCCACAGAAGGGGGTTGGATTCAGCCCCTTTGAGTTACTGTTTGGGCACCCTGTAAGAGGCCCATTGTGCTTGGTGAGAGAGTCTTGGGAAAAGCCTCTCAAAGAATCCAAGGAGAATGTGCTAGATTATGTGCTAGGCCTGCGGTCACGCATGGCTGAGTATATGAAGAAGGCAAGCAGAAACCTGGAAGCCAGCCAGCAGCTCATGAAGCTCTGGCATGATCAAAAGGCTACCATGCCTGAGTATCACCCAGGACAGCTGGTGTGGGTTTTGGAGCCTATGGCTCCTAGGGCACTTCAGGCCAAATGGACTGGGCCCTATCCAATTCTGGAGAAAAAAGGTGAGGTCACCTACTTGGTGGACCTTGGCACCCCCAGGAATCCTCACAGGATCCTGCATGTAAACAGGATGAAACTCCACCAGGACAGGGCAGACATGACATGCTAATGGTCACTGATGAAGGGAAGGAGGAGGAGGGTGAACCTCTGCCAGACCTCCTGTCCTCAAAGGCAAAAGATGGGTCAGTGGAGGGAGTGGTACTCTCTCCCAAATTGACAGATCAGCAACAAAAAGACTGTAAGCAAGTTTTGGGACAGTTTGCTAGTCTGTTCTCCCTGACCCCAGGACTCACCAATTGGTGTGTCCATGATGTGGACACTGGTGACAGCTTGCCTGTCAAGAACAAGCTGTACAGGCTGTCTGACCAGGTCAAGGCCAACATCAAAGCTGAAGTGGCTAAGATGTTGGACCTCAAGGTAATTGAGCCCTCTGATAGTCCTTGGTCCAGTCCAGTGGTACTGGTGCCCAAAGCTAATCCCCAAGGTGGGAAGAAAGAATTGAGATTCTGTGTGGACTACAGAGGTCTAAACGCAGTCACTAGGACTGATGCTCACCCCATACCTAGAGCTGATGAGCTCATTGACAGGTTGGGGGCTGCCAAATTCCTGAGCACATTTGATCTGACCTCAGGATATTGGCAGATTGCCTTAAGTCCAAGAGCTAAGGAGAGGTCAGCATTTTCCACACCAGAGGGCCACTTTCAGTTCAAGGTGATGCCCTTTGGCATGAAAAATGCTCCTGCCACCTTCCAACGGTTGGTGAACAGAGTCCTATCTGGGTTGGAATCTTTCAGTGCAGCTTATCTGGATGATATAGCTGTATTTAGTTCCACCTGGAGGGACCACCTGGTCCACCTGAAGGAAGTGCTTCAGGCCCTGCTTCAAGCAGGCCTGACTATCAAGGCAAGCAAGTGCCAGATAGGGCAAAGCTCTGTTGTGTACCTGGGCCACCTTGTTGGTGGAGGCCATGTACAATCTCTGCAGCCCAAGATCCAGACTATTCTGGATTGGGAGGCTCCAAAAACCCAGACTCAGGTCAGGGCCTTTCTTGGCCTGACTGGGTACTACAGGAGGTTTGTTCAGAATTTTGGGACCATAGTGGCCCCTCTGACTGAGCTTACCTCCAAGAAACAGCCCAAGAAGGTCATTTGGACCCCAGAGTGTCAGAAAGCTTTTGACACCCTAAAACAGGCTATGTGTTCAGCACCAGTGTTACTGGCCCCTGACTATAGCAAGGAGTTTGTAGTGCAAACAGATGCTTCAGAGGAAGGGATTGGGGCAGTGTTAGCACAAGTTAATGAAGAGGGCCATGATCACCCAGTTGCCTTCATCAGCAGGCGACTACTCCCCAGAGAGAAAAAATGGAGTGCCATTGAGAGGGAGGCCTTTGCTGTGGTCTGGTCCCTGAAGAAGTTGAGGCCTTACTTGTTTGGCACTCACTTCCGTGTACAAACTGACCACAGACCTCTCAGGTGGTTGATGCAGATGAGGGGGGAGAACCCAAAACTGTTAAGGTGGTCCATTTCCCTACAGAGGATGGACTTCACAGTGGAGCACAGACCTGGGACTGCTCATGCCAATGCAGATGGCCTTTCCAGGTTTTTCCACTTAGCTGATGAGGACTACCAGGGTGTAGGTTAGTACCCATCACCTTTCATCTGGGGGGGGGGCAGTGTAGGAAAGTCCTCCTTTTTTGCCTGATCACCCCCACACTTTTTGGATAGGTACTGGTGGTTACTGACTCTTGGCTGTGCCCTGGGTACTGCTTACCAGTCTCAGGGCCAGTGCTCTGTGTAAAATGGATATGCAAATGAAGCTAATTATAATTGGCTAAGTTAACCTACCTATAAGTCCCTAGTATATGGTAGGGCATGTAGGTTTAGGGACCACAGCATAGGTGGTGCACACCTAGGTGCACTGCTGAGGTGCCCAGTGTCATTTTAAAAGCAAGCCTGCCTTGCTGGCTTCTTTTAAATTAAAGTTATATGCAAATTCGACTTTGGAATTAAAGGTACTTCCAAAGTCTTAAACTACCTTATTTTTACATATAAGTCACCCCTAAGGTGTGCCCTATGTGCCCCTAGGGCTGGGTGCCATGTAACTATAAGCAGGGACTTTATAAAAATAGATTTATAAGCCCTGGTGAGGTAAAAACAGCCAAATTAGTTTTTCCCTCATTGAAGTAAATGGCCTTCATAGGCTAGAATGGGCAGACTTTATTTAAAATTTTAAAGTCTCCTTAAATGTTACATACCAAGAATTTGGTATCAAATTAATTGTTGTAATAAATCCCACAACTTCCAGTTGTGGGATTTAATATAACTTGTTCAGGTAAAAAGTTTAGACTTTACCTAAAAAGTTGCCAATTTCAGCTCTTCATTGTTTTTGCTGCCGTGCTCTGATTTGCCAGCCTGCAGCAGCTTCTGCCAGGCTGCCTTGATGAGGTGTGAAGTGGCCTGGCTTCACACAAATGAATGTGCTTGGGGGAGAGAATCTCCCCTCAGCAGATGGTGAGGCAGGAAGGGGGAGGGCTGCCAAACTGATCTTCAAAGGCAGAGAAGGACATCTGGAGCACCCAGCAACACCCCCACATCCTGCAACCCCAGACAACTAGGTGCCCCCTTGATTAGATTAGGAGAGAGCAGGAGAGGGGTGTGTTTATGATTTTTAGCCACACCAGTGGGTGGGCTCAGCCAGATGTAACCTCCAAAAATCAGATTCAGCCATGTTGGATTTTTAGAGACTGTTGCCTTTTGGGATGGATTTTCGCCACACTTCCCAGGAAGTGGTCATCACAGGGGGACGACCCTGTACCTGATTGGAGGACCAGGACCCCCCTGCTTTTCACCCAGGAGCAAGGATAAAACTGGCAGACCTGCCCCCACACCTCAGATCCCCGCCAACTTTTAAGAAGAAGGAACTTAAGGAGAAGAAGGACTGCCCTGCTGGACCCCTGGCCTGCACCTGGACCCTGCACTCAGAAGGACTGCACCAGCTGCACACTTGGGCTTCACCACAAGAAGGACTTTGCCTGGCTTCAACTGGTTCAAGGAGGGACTCCCTGTTTGCTACAGGTGAAAAATTGCTATCCAGAGTCCCCTGCACCAACTCCTAAAAAAGAGACCAGTTGACCACTGCCCAGTGGCCAAAAAGGAGTTTGCGCCAGGTGCATTCTGGGAGTTGAAGTCCGCACCCCCCAAGGACCATCACAGAACTTCTGGACCCTTGGGGTGAGCTGTGGACCCCAAAAGAACCTTAAAAGAACATCTGGGTGAAGCCCCAGAAGTTTGGAGAAGATTTGAAAAATTTTGTAAAAAAGCTCCAGAGAGGGACCGACCCGCCGCGGAAATTCTAGCCGGCTTGCCTCAACCGCGACCCGGCCTGACTTCGTGGTTCGTCCCGGTAAAGAAAAACATCCGAAAAAGAGACTAAGTCCGAAGGTAAAAAGTTGACCGGGACCTCCCAGCCATCGTATCCGAGAAGGGCTCCACGGACGTCGGATCAAGATCCAGGTTTACGCCGGTCGAAGGATTTTCATCTCGAAAAAACAACTAAGTCCGAAGGTAGAAATCACCACCGAGGAAACCCACATCGCGTATCCGGACAAGGGCTCCAGGAGGTCGGATTCAACTGGCAGGTTCGTCCCGGTGAAGAAAAACTTCAAAATAAAGACTAAGTCAGAAGGTAACTTTTTAACCGAGGCCTCCCGCGACTTGTAGCCGAGCAGGGCTCCATCGCGGTCGGCCTGAAACTTTGACTTTGCCCCGGTCCTGGTGCAACCAGATGACCCGATTGGTGCTTTTTGTTTCTAAGCGCTAGAAAAATAATAATACTTTAAAAATTCATATCTCCGGTTCCCCTGAACCAATTTTATTCGTTTTTGTGTCATTTTAAAGATAAAAATATTAACTATGTTTATAAATTGGTTTTGGATTTTTAAACTGTTTCCAGTGTTTTATTTAATTACTGTTTTGTGATATTTGAATGCTTTACACACTGTCTCCTAAGTTAAGCCTTGACGCTTGTTGCCAATCTAACAAGGGTTGAGCTGGGATTAATTTACTGAGACCTAACTGTACCTAGGTGGAGGTTAGTGACTTGTTGCTAGTTGTAGGTACCTACCTGCCCTTACCAATAACCCATTTTCCAACAAAAGCGTTTCAGTTCACAGATGTAAAGCGCTTTTCTGCACAGCAATTCAAAGCATTTCGTTCATAGATGTAAAGCGCTCTTGGCACGACAATTCAGGCGCTTCAGTTCATATATGTAAGGCGCTCTTGGCACGGCAATTCAAGCACTTCAGTTCACGGATGCAAAGCACTCTCGGCACAGCAATTAAAGCGCTTCAGTTCACAGAGGTAAATCGCTCTTGGCACGACAATTCAGGTGCTACAGTTCATAGATGTAAAGTGCTCTTGGCCCGGCAATGCGAGCGCTTCAGTTCACAGATGTAAAGCGCTCTTGGCGCGACAATTCAGGCGCTTCAGTTCACAGATGTAAAGGGCTCTTGGCACAAAAATTCAAGGATGGTCATTACAACATTGGTGGTAAAAGCCGCCAACACACTGCAGCGGAAATCCGCCACAGCTATTATGACCCACAGCACGGAATCTGCCAAAATTCAGACACCCACACAAGCCTGCCACACCAAATGTCAGTGATAAACTGGCGAAAACAAATCCTCCACCGCCACGCCAACAAAAGCCACGCTGGGCCATGAAGGTCCGCCAGCAGCTGAGTCCCTGCAATGGAGACCGCCGCCTCAAGCACCGCTGAACCGTGCACCGCTGTCTCAAGCACCGCTGAACAGGGCACTGCCGTCTCAAGCACCGCTGAACAGGGCACCGCCGTCTCAAGCACCGCTGAACAGGGCACCGCCGCCTCAAGCACCGCTGGCCCATGTGCGCCAAGGGCACTGACGCTACTGCATCTGTCACGGGGTGAATGAGGCACTCTGGGCACCATGCCTCCTCCAGAACCAGTGGAGAATCACATCCACTACCTCTATCCTTGCGAGGATAAAGCAGTCTGGGCACAAGGCCCCCTCCAGATCCAGTGGAGAGATACATCCACTACCTCTGTCCTTGGCTGGATAAAGCACTCTGGGCACAAGGCCCCCTCCAGAACCAGTGGAGAAATACATCCACTACCTCTGTCCTTAGCAGGATGAAGCACTCTGGGCACCATGCCCCCTCCAGAACCATTGGAGACTTTTATCCACTTGAGAGACTGTGGCTTTGCACTCTCCAGGATGGAACAGTGGCCAAACCACCCACTGTAGAGACTTGAGAGACTGTGGCATTGCACTCCCCAGGATGGAACAGTGGGCAAGCCACCCACTGTATAGACTTGAGAGACTGTGGCTTTGCACTCCCCAGGATTGAACAGTGGGCAAGCCACCCACTGTAGAGACTTGAGAGACTGTGGCTTTGCACTCCCCAGGATGGAACAGTGGGCAAGCCACCCACTGTAGAGACTTGAAAGACTGTGGCTTTGTACTCCCCAGGATGGAACAGTGGGCAAACCACCCACTGTAGAGACTTGAGAGACTGTGGCTTTGCACTCCCCAGGATTGAACAGTGGGCAAACCACCCACTTTAGAGACTTGAGAGACTGTGGCTTTGCACTCGCCAGGATGGAACAGTCGGCATGTCGCCCCCTTGTGGATTTGGTGTGGTGCACTCAAGCGGCTGAGGTGCCTCCCCTTTCCCTCCCCCTGAGGTGCATGTTTAGTTGCTCTCCGATGCCCCTGCAGTGTTCTCTCTGTCATGGTCGGGGATTTTGTGTGGGCCTTGCCCAAACCGTGTGGTCCTAGTGTTCCACGGACTTAATTGGAGCACTACCTGGACTACTATGCTTGGTGTATATTTTGTAAATGGTGTATATATATATTTCTGCCTACTTGATTTTAATATATTACAATGGTTACACTCATTTTCTATTGTCTTTGCATTCTTCTGAGGGGTGTGGGGGGTGTAACTGTGATGTATTAATATGCATTAGTGTGTGTGTTGTAGTGGGTGGGGGAGGGGGTGTTGCGTGTTGCGTGTGTGTGTCCCTGTTTTTTGCCTCCCCCCTCCCCTGTGTCGTAGGTGCAGTACTCACCGTGGTCTTCGCCGCCGGCGTTCGTGCTCTTGGTAGAGGAGCAGGAAGACTATCGCAGGTAGAATTTGGAGTTCCGGCTCCATGGTGTCCTCGTTCCTCGTGGGGTGTGTAGAGGTGAGCGTTTTCCCTTCGGAATTCCTGTTTCTGCCGTGTTTTTATCCGCGGTGAATCCGCCCCGGAAAAGGTGGCGGATTGGCCTGTCATAATAGTGTGGGTGGTACATTGTCTCCCGCCTGTCTGTTGGCGGTGACCGCCGCGCTGTTTGATTGTACCGCCGTGGCGGTCTGAGTGTTAAAATGGCTGTCTTTGTTGGCGGTTTACGACACAGTCGTAATTGCAAATTTTTTGCCGCCGGCCTGTTGGCGGTCTTACCACCGCTTTAACACCATCCGCCAGGGTTGTAAGGACCACCCAAGTGTTTCAGTTCACAGATGTAAAGCGCTTGGGGCATAGCAATTCAAGCGCTTCAGTCCTCAGTCCTCAGTCCTCTTGGCACGACAATCAAAGCACTTCAATTCACAGGAGTAAAAGGTTCTTGGCACAACAATCTATGTGATTCAGGCTACTTGAGTAAAGCGCTTCCTGGTATTATAAAGTAAAGCACTTAAAGTTCAATGAGTAAAACGTTTTGGCATTTATTGTTGTGAATGTGAAAGTATTTCTGGAGATAAGCAAATCATAGTTTTCATTGTTCTTTGAAAAGCTTAAGATGTGAAAAGCATATTTAATTCTTTGAGATTTTCTAAGTCATGATCAAAGGTTTATGTTGTGAAGGCATAGGTGTTACAGGATTCATATTCTGAGTATAATCATAGTCCAAAGTTCTTGCCATCTCTTGTATCTGAGGTCGTAGTTTACCCTTGTTCCATGTTTTAAAGACGGGGCTTTGCCCTCATTTCTAAAGGGGTCTCCATCTGATATCTCGGAGAAGCATTTAGTCAAGAGTCTATTGATGAGTTACATTTCTATGAATGAGTAAATTTATATTTGTTCTAACCTTTAACCTCTCTTCCTGCTGTTCCCTACCCTAATTACCTTCCCCCCGACTGGCTTCATCATAACTCAGTGCTATAATAGCTTTCTAAGTTGGTGATGCTGGAAGGTGGGCATTTTGTTCAGTGACGTGCAGATCCTGAGGAAAGGACACTGTGACAGAATAGTGAGCCCACCAGTTTTATACTTTCCTCTTGGTCTGTACTGGAGCTGCGCAAAATGGCCACCCTAGATACCCTTATGTAAGTAATTACTCAGATGCAAAGGGATTTGACGGACGCAAAAAGTGTTACAGCTGATTTAGTGAATAAAGTAACTCAGTTACAGAGTAAGGTGGATGGTTCTGAACCTGAGTCTCATCCTACGTCTCCCACATCTACTAACATAGCTGTGAATGTGGCGACACAGATTCCTTTAGCTGCACCAGAGAGGTTTTCTGGGGACCCTAATAAGGTTCAAATTTTTCTGGCACAGGTGGAACTACATTTTACGTATCGGCCTAGTGCCTTTCCGAACGCACAATCTAGAATTGCATTCCTTATATCATATCTGAATGGTGATGCAGCTACTTGGGCAGTGTCATTAGTCTGATTAGACAGTCCTGTCTTATATAACTGGCGTCGTATTGTAGAAGAATTAGTAAAGGTTTTTGACAGACGCGCAATCACTATGTCTGCAGACAAAGAGGTACTAGAATTACGTCAAGGAAATAAAGACCTGATAACGTATTTGTCACACTTCAACCAGTTAGTGGTGGAAACCGCTTAGCCTGAGGAAAAAAGGTCAGCAGTATTTTATAAAGGGCTAAAAGACGAACTAAAAGATGTATTGGCCCAAGTTGAACCACAACCAGAAACTTATACTGATTTAATTAATCTAACTCTACGGATAGATCACAGACTTTCTGAAAGAAAAGGAGTAAGGGAAAAATGGGAAAAAACAAACTGGCGAATGGAAATATTTAGACACTTTCGATTGTCTTCAGATTCTATGATTGAACCGATGGATATTGGAACTGTTCGTCTACCACTGACCAAAGAGGAGAAAGACATGCGACGAAAAAATGGCCAGCGTCTGTATTGTGGGGAAAAAGGCTCATTTTGTAAAAGAATGCCAAAAGAAACCCAAAGGTAAAATTGATTCAACAGTTGTGACAAAGAAAAAGATAGCGGTTGCTTTGGAAAATTCACAGGAAAACTAAAGTGCCCAAGAAAAAAAGAAGGGGACCTCTTGGGCAAATTGACAATCCCTTCAGTGTGCTCTTGCACAAATCGTTATGTCAAACATTTTCGAATCTTAGTACAAATGACTGTGCGGGAAAAAAGACATAATGTTCAAGTTCTAATTGATTCAGGGGCAAAAGGAGTTTTTGTGGACCAACAAACTGCACTAGACCTGCATATACCCAGTGTCAAGAAAAAGGTTCCAGAAGTTGTGTATGCAGTTGATGGAAGTGAGTTGGCAGGAGGCCCCGTTACTAAACAAACCTCATGAATACAAATGATTTGCAAAGATGATGAGAATCAGAACCACTGTGAGATAATTTGCTTTGATATAATTCAAGCACCTCAATATGGTTTTATCTTAGGAATGCCGTGATTAATGTTACATAATCCATGCATAGACTGGCGCAACCAGGTTTTGCGTTTGTCTTCTTCTTCTTGTGCAAAGAAATGTTTTCAATCAAGACAAAACAAAGAAGGAAATCTTCAGCACTCCATAGCTACTGCAGTTGAGAATGAAATTTATTTACCATCACAGTGTTCAGAATATACCAATGTTTTCAGTAAAAAGAAAGCGAACTCATTACCACTTCACAGGCGGTGCGATTGTCAGATCGACCTTGTACCTGGCGCTAATATACCAAATTGTAGAATCTATGCACTATCAAAGAAAGAAAATCAACTCCTAAGAGAATACCTTGATCAATGTTTAGCCAACAAGCTAATTTGGCCTTCACGATCTCCAGCGGCTTCTCCACTGTTTTCCGTATCTAAAGCAAATGGCGAGTTGATGCCTTGTATTGACTTTAGAGTGATAAATAAGATCACAGTTAAAAATAAATATCCACTACCTCTCATACCAGTCTTGTTAGACCAGGTAAAATCCGCCGTCATTTATACTAAACTTGACTTACGAGGTGCTTATCAGCTAGTTTGAATTTGAGAGGGCGATGATTGGAAAACGGCTTTTAAGACTCATTATGGCCTCTTTGAGTATTTAGTAATGCCGTTTGGTCTGTGTAATGCCCCAGCAGCCTTTCAATATTTCCTAAACGATGTTCTGAGAGAATATCTAGACATCTTTGTCATCGTTTATATTGATGATATTTTGATTTATTCAAACTCTGAAGTTATACATGAAGAACATAATTTGTTTTGTAAGCTAAGTAAATGCGAATTCCATACCAAAGAAGTTGAATTTCTAGGAGTCATTCTAACACCTGACGGCATGCAGATGACTGAAAGAAAAATTCAAGCTGTATCCAAATGGCCCACACTAAAATCAGTACGTGATATTCAATGTTTTTTGGGGTTTTGCGAATTGTTATTGACGCTTCATCCATCACTTCTCTCAAAAGGTGGCACCAAATTCCTAAGAAAAAAGGCTGTGTTCAATTGGTCCCAAGAAACAGAGAGGGCATTTAAAGATTTAAAAAAGGCTTTTACTACCGTTACCATTCTAGCTCAACCTATTGTGGAAGAACCATTCATCGTGGAAGCTGATGCATCTGATGTTGCCGTTTGGGCCATCCTGTCTCAACGTCATCGAGAGACTGGTCAATTGCCCCCCATAGCATATGCGTCAAGAAAATTTAATGAAGCAGATCAGAATTACACCATAGCAGAAAAATTATTACTATCAATTCGTAATGCTTTTAAAGAATGGAGACATTATCTGTTGGGCGGAAACACACCATAACTGTATATTCGGATCATAGAAATTTACAATTTATGAGTTCTGCCAGACTACTAACTCCTAGACAACTAAGATGGATGCTATTCTTTGCAGAATTTGATTTCAGTGACTTTTAGACCAGGAATAGATAATCGGAAGACCGATGCATGATCTAGACAAGATTCTTCAATCACACCTACTAAACAAAAGCCCATGCCTATTATAATGCTTTCAAAAGTGTCGTGTTTAGTAGCTGCCGAGAACTTTTTCGATCTCATTCGTAATCATTTTCACATCACTAAGTGGCAAGAGTGGTCACAATAAGACACCAAGAGGTCGATTCAACAAGGTTTACCTCTAATCTCGAGAATTCCTGCCTACTGAGGAGTTCAGAGAAACAGCTTTTTATTTGTTACACAAGCATCCTCTGGCAGGTCACCCAGGTCCTCAAAAAACAATACAACTCATGAAAAGGTATTTTTAGTGGCCTTCATTTGTTCACGATCTTAAGCAAAAGCTACAATCATGTGAAGTATGTGCAAGATGCAAAAGCGAACATAGCAAGCCCAAAGGTCTACTAATACCTTTACCCGTTCCCAGTCATCCATGTGAACATATCTCTATGGATTGTATTACTGGTCTTCCTCAAATAAAACAATTTACAACCATTCTAGTGGTAGTAGACAGTCTTACCAAGTATGCTGATTTCATTGCCTGTAAAGGTCTCCCAACTTCTGACACCTTAGCGACTATCATCTTAAGAAATATAGTTCGTCTTCACGGACTTCCAAGAGTTATCCTCTCTGATAGAGGAACACAATTTTCTGCGCGTTTTTGGCAACAATGGTGCAAGGCTCTACAAATTGATTCGACTTTCTCTACTAGTTATCATCCACAAAAGATGGTCAAACAGAGAGACTAAACCAAACTCTGAAACAATATTTACGATGTTATGCAACAAAGTCTCCTACAACCTGGCTGGATCTTTTGTGGCTTGCAGAACTGGCTTAAAATAACACTCACCACTCTTCAATAAACTCAACTCCTTTCTATGGTTTATATGGGCGTCATCTGCACATTTTGCCAGTTACGTTACCTGCATCTACTCAAACCACCCCAGCAGTCATGGACATGCTAACACACATGAAAAAGATACATGCACAATTAAAACAAATCTTCATCAAGCAAAGAAAAAATATAAAATGCAATATGACAAAAAACACCAGCCTGGTCCTCAGTATACAATCAAAGATAGAGTTTGGTTATCCACAAAAAACTTTGTATTAAAAAATAAAAATATGTTTCATCCAAAATTCATAGGGCCCTATGAAGTAATACGACAAGTAAACCTAGTAACATACAAGCTAAAATTACCATTGTCTGTGAAAATTCCTCCGGTGTTTCACACTTCGCTTCTTAAACCTGCTTCGCCCTCAAGCGTCACACAACCTGGTCCTCTATTAGTCCAAGGTCATTGGGAGTATGAGGTGTGATCTATTCTAGACTCTAAATATAGAGGATCATCCCTTTGGTACTTGGTGTCCTGGAAAGGATACAGACCGGGAAATGACTCTTGGGAACCTGCAAGACATGTCCATGCACCACGTTTGGTGCGACGATTTCACCTCCTCCATCCTGATAAACCAGTCCTTGGACCGCGTTTGGGAGAGGGGTGCAATGTCAGGAATAAGGCCAGACGAGGTCCAGGTCTCGCCCGAAACTCCACTGCGCGACTCTGCGGAGCTTTATGCGCACCACTTGCCATCCCCTCTTGTTCCAAAGGTGACCATCAGCATTGTCTGCCCTGTGGCAAAGCTCATAGAGTTGCAGGTTCAGGACATTGGTGGACAAGATGCAATTATCAGTGCTATTCTATAAAGGGACTACAATTCCCATGTTTTTAGAGGGAGCAGCCATCTTGGGGTGTGGCAGGCCTATAAAGACCAGCCACACCCAAGCACTTTGCTCACTATTTTGAAGACTTCGATGCAGCCAGACCTCGTGGGGGTTTCTCTGGAGAAGAGCAGAGTTCCTAAATGGCAGAGTGTCGTCCAACCAAAGTATCCTTGCTTCCATGGTGCATTAAAAAATGAGTAGGTCGTACTCGTAGCGGGATGGCCTTGCTGAATCCAAGTTTGGAGGAAGCCATTCCTTTAACCCCTTCGCTGCCAGGCCTTTTCCCCCTCCTGTGCCGGGCCTTTTTTTGTCTATTTGGGGCAGTTCGCGCTTAGGCCCTCATAACTTTTTGTCCACATAAGCTAACCAAGCCAAATTTGCGTCCTTTTTTTCCAACATCCTAGGGATTCTAGAGGTACCCAGACTTTGTGGGTTCCCTTGAAGGAGGCCAAGAAATTGGCCAAAATACAGTGAAAATTTCGTTTTTTTCAAAAAAATTGGAAAAAGTGGCTGCAGAAGAAGGCTTGTGGTTTTTCCCCTGAAAATGGCATCAACAAAGTGTTTGCGGAGCTTAACTCAGCAGCTTCCCAGCTTTCAAGAACAGGCAGACTTGAATCAGAAAACCCAATTTTTTAACACAATTTTGGCATTTTACTGGGGCATACCCCATTTGTGCAATTTTTTGTGCTTTCAGCCTCCTTCCAGTCAGTGACAGGAATGGTCATGAAACCAATGCTGGATCCCAGAAACCTAAACATTTCTGAAAAGTAGACAAAATTCTGAATTCAGCAAGGGGTCATTTGTGTAGATCCTACAAGGGTTTCCTACAGAAAATAACAGCTGAAAAAGAAAAATATTGAAATTGAGGTGAAAAAACCATCAATTTTTTTCTACGTTTTACTCTGTAACTTTTCCCTGCAATGTCAGATTATCGAAAGCAATATACCGTTACGTCTGCTGGACTCCTCTGGTTGCGGGGATATATAGGGCTTGTAGGTTCATCCAGAACCCGAGGAACCCAGAGCCAATAAATGAGCTGCACCCTGCAGTGCGTTTTCATTCTATACCGGGTATACAGCAATTCATTTGCTGAAATATAAGGAGTAAAAAATTGCTATCAAGAAAACCTTTGCATTTCCAAAAAGGGCACAAGATAAGGTGTTGAGGAGCAGTGGTTATTTGCACATCTCTGAATTCCGGGGTGACCATAGTAGCACGTGAATTACAGGGAATTTCTCAAATAGATGTCTTTTTCACACACACTCCTATATTTGGAAGGAAAAAATGTAGAGAAAGACAAGGGGCAATAGTACTTGTTTTGCTAATTTATGTTCCCCCAAGTCTCCCGATAAAAATGATACCTCACTTGTGTGGGTAGGCCTAGCGCCCGCGACAGGATATACCCCAAAACACAACGTGGACATATCACAGAAAACAGAGCTGTTTTTAGCAAAGTGACTACCTGTAGATTTTGGCCTCTAGCTCAGCCGCCACCTAGGGAAACCTACCAAACCTGTGCATTTCTGAAAACTAGAGACCTAGGGGAATCCAAGGAGGGGTGACTTGCGGGGCTCGGACCAGGTTCTGTTACCCAGAATCCTTTGCAAACCTCAAAATTTCGCTAAAAAAACACATGTTCCTCACATTTCTGTGGCAGAAAGTTCTGGAATCTGAGAGGAGCCACAAATTTCCTTCCACCCAGCGTTCCCCCACGTCTCCCGATAAAAATGATACCTCACTTGTGTGGGTAGGCCTAGCGCCCGCGACAGGATATGCCCCAAAACACAACGTGGACATATCACAGAAAACAGAGCTGTTTTTAGCAAAGTGACTACCTGTAGATTTTGGCCTCTAGCTCAGCCGGCACCTAGGGAAACCTACCAAACCTGTGCATTTCTGAAAACTAGAGACCTAGGGGAATCCAAGGAGGGGTGACTTGTGGGGCTCGGACCAGGTTCTGTTACCCAGAATCCTTTGCAAACCTCAAAATTTGGCTAAAAAAACACATGTTCCTCACATTTCTGTGGCAGAAAGTTCTGGAATCTGAGAGGAGCCACAAATTTCCTTCCACCCAGCGTTCCCCCATGTCTCCCGATAAAAATGATACCTCACTTTTGTGGGTAGGCCTAGCGCCCGCGACAGGATATGCCCCAAAACACAACGTGGACATATCACAGAAAACAGAGCTGTTTTTAGCAAAGTGACTACCTGTAGATTTTGGCCTCTAGCTCAGCCGCCACCTAGGGAAACCTACCAAACCTGTGCATTTCTGAAAACTAGAGACCTAGGGGAATCCAAGGAGGGGTGACTTGCGGGGCTCGGACCAGGTTCTGTTACCCAGAATCCTTTGCAAATCTCAAAATTTGGCTAAAAAAACACATGTTCCTCACATTTCTGTGGCAGAAAGTTCTGGAATCTGAGAGGAGCCACAAATTTCCTTCCACCCTGCGTTCCCCCACGTCTCCCGATAAAAATGATACCTCACTTGTGTGGGTAGGCCTAGCGCCCGCGACAGGATATGCCCCAAAACACAACGTGGACATATCACAGAAAACAGAGCTGTTTTTAGCAAAGTGACTACCTGTAGATTTTGGCCTCTGGCTCAGCCGCCACCTAGGGAAACCTACCAAACCTGTGCATTTCTGAAAACTAGAGACCTAGGGGAATCCAAGGAGGGGTGACTTGCGGGGCTCGGACCAGGTTCTGTTACCCAGAATCCTTTGCAAACCTCAAAATTTGGCTAAAAAAACACATGTTCCTCACATTTCTGTGGCAGAAAGTTCTGGAATCTGAGAGGAGCCACATATTTCCTTCTACCCAGCGTTCCCCCATGTCTCCCGATAAAAATGATACCTCACTTGTGTGGGTAGGCCTAGCGCCCGCGACAGGATATGCCCCAAAACACAACGTGGACATATCACAGAAAACAGAGCTGTTTTTAGCAAAGTGACTACCTGTAGATTTTGGCCTCTAGCTCAGCCGCCACCTAGGGAAACCTACCAAACCTGTGCATTTCTGAAAACTAGAGACCTAGGGGAATCCAAGGAGGGGTGACTTGCGGGGCTCGGACCAGGTTCTGTTACCCAGAATCCTTTGCAAATCTCAAAATTTGGCTAAAAAAACACATGTTCCTCACATTTCTGTGGCAGAAAGTTCTGGAATCTGAGAGGAGCCACAAATTTCCTTCCACCCAGCGTTCCCCCACGTCTCCCAATAAAAATGATACCTCACTTGTGTGGGTAGGCCTAGCGCCCGCGACAGGATATGCCCCAAAACACAACGTGGACATATCACAGAAAACAGAGCTGTTTTTAGCAAAGTGACTACCTGTAGATTTTGGCCTCTAGCTCAGCCGGCACCTAGGGAAACCTACCAAACCTGTACATTTCTGAAAACTAGAGACCTAGGGGAATCCAAGGAGGGGTGACTTGTGTGGCTCGGACCAGGTTCTGTTACCCAGAATCCTTTGCAAACCTCAAAATTTGGCTAAAAAAACACATGTTCCTCACATTTCTGTGGCAGAAAGTTCTGGAATCTGAGAGGAGCCACAAATTTCCTTCCACCCAGCGTTCCCCCACGTCTCCCGATAAAAATGATACCTCACTTGTGTGGGTAGGCCTAGCGCCCGCGACAGGATATGCCCCAAAACACAACGTGGACATATCACAGAAAACAGAGCTGTTTTTAGCAAAGTGACTACCTGTAGATTTTGGCCTCTGGCTCAGCCGCCACCTAGGGAAACCTACCAAACCTGTGCATTTTTGAAAACTAGAGACCTAGGGGAATCCAAGGAGGGGTGACTTGCGGGGCTCGGACCAGGTTCTGTTACCCAGAATCCTTTGCAAATCTCAAAATTTGGCTAAAAAAACACATGTTCCTCACATTTCTGTGGCAGAAAGTTCTGGAATCTGAGAGGAGCCACAAATTTCCTTCCACCCAGCGTTCCCCCACGTCTCCCAATAAAAATGATACCTCACTTGTGTGGGTAGGCCTAGCGCCCGCGACAGGATATGCCCCAAAACACAACGTGGACACATCACAGAAAACAGAGCTGTTTTTAGCAAAGTGACTACCTGGAGATTTTGGCCTCTAGCTCAGCCGGCACCTAGGGAAACCTACCAAACCTGTACATTTCTGAAAACTAGAGACCTAGGGGAATCCAAGGAGGGGTGACTTGCGGGGCTCGGACCACGTTCTGTTACCCAGAATCCTTTGCAAACCTCAAAATTTGGCTAAAAAAACACATGTTCCTCACATTTCTGTGGCAGAAAGTTCTGGAATCTGAGAGGAGCCACAAATTTCCTTCCACCCAGCGTTCCCCCACGTCTCCCGATAAAAATGATACCTCACTTGTGTGGGTAGGCCTAGCGCCCGCGACAGGATATGCCCCAAAACACAACGTGGACATATCACAGAAAACAGAGCTGTTTTTAGCAAAGTGACTACCTGTAGATTTTGGCCTCTGGCTCAGCCGCCACCTAGGGAAACCTACCAAACCTGTGCATTTCTGAAAACTAGAGACCTAGGGGAATCCAAGGAGGGGTGACTTGCGGGGCTCGGACCAGGTTCTGTTACCCAGAATCCTTTGCAAACCTCAAAATTTGTCTAAAAAAACACATGTTCCTCACATTTCTGTGGCAGAAAGTTCTGGAATCTGAGAGGAGCCACAAATGTCCTTCCACCCAGCGTTCCCCCATGTCTCCCGATAAAAATGATACCTCACTTGTGTGGGTAGGCCTAGCGCCCGCGACAGGATATGCCCCAAAACACAACGTGGACATATCACAGAAAACAGAGCTGTTTTTAGCAAAGTGACTACCTGTAGATTTTGGCCTCTAGCTCAGCCGCCACCTAGGGAAACCTACCAAACCTGTGCATTTCTGAAAACTAGAGACCTAGGGGAATCCAAGGAGGGGTGACTTGCGGGGCTCGGACCAGGTTCTGTTACCCAGAATCCTTTGCAAATCTCAAAATTTGGCTAAAAAAACACATGCTCCTCACATTTCTGTGGCAGAAAGTTCTGGAATCTGAGAGGAGCCACAAATTTCCTTCCACCCAGCGTTCCCCCACGTCTCCCGATAAAAATGATACCTCACTTGTGTGGGTAGGCCTAGCGCCCGCGACAGGATATGCCCCAAAACACAACGTGGACATATCACAGAAAACAGAGCTGTTTTTAGCAAAGTGACTACCTGTAGATTTTGGCCTCTAGCTCAGCCGGCACCTAGGGAAACCTACCAAACCTGTACATTTCTGAAAACTAGAGACCTAGGGGAATCCAAGGAGGGGTGACTTGTGTGGCTCGGACCAGGTTCTGTTACCCAGAATCCTTTGCAAACCTCAAAATTTGGCTAAAAAAACACATGTTCCTCACATTTCTGTGGCAGAAAGTTCTGGAATCTGAGAGGAGCCACAAATTTCCTTCCACCCAGCGTTCCCCCACGTCTCCCGATAAAAATGATACCTCACTTGTGTGGGTAGGCCTAGCGCCCGCGACAGGATATGCCCCAAAACACAACGTGGACATATCACAGAAAACAGAGCTGTTTTTAGCAAAGTGACTACCTGTAGATTTTGGCCTCTAGCTCAGCCGGCACCTAGGGAAACCTACCAAACCTGTACATTTCTGAAAACTAGAGACCTAGGGGAATCCAAGGAGGGGTGACTTGTGTGGCTCGGACCAGGTTCTGTTACCCAGAATCCTTTGCAAACCTCAAAATTTGGCTAAAAAAACACATGTTCCTCACATTTCTGTGGCAGAAAGTTCTGGAATCTGAGAGGAGCCACAAATTTCCATCCACCCAGCGTTCCCCCACGTCTCCCGATAAAAATGATACCTCACTTGTGTGGGTAGGCCTAGCGCCCGCGACAGGATATGCCCCAAAACACAACGTGGACACATCACAGAAAACAGAGCTGTTTTTAGCAAAGTGACTACCTGGAGATTTTGGCCTCTAGCTCAGCCGCCACCTAGGGAAACCTACCAAACCTGTGCATTTCTGAAAACTAGAGACCTAGGGGAATCCAAGGAGGGGTGACTTGCGGGGCTCGGACCAGGTTCTGTTACCCAGAATCCTTTGCAAACCTCAAAATTTGGCTAAAAAAACACATGTTCCTCACATTTCTGTGGCAGAAAGTTCTGGAATCTGAGAGGAGCCACAAATTTCCTTCCACCCAGCGTTCCCCCATGTCTCCCGATAAAAATGATACCTCACTTGTGTGGGTAGGCCTAGCGCCCGCGACAGGATATGCCCCAAAACACAACGTGGACATATCACAGAAAACAGAGCTGTTTTTAGCAAAGTGACTACCTGTAGATTTTGGCCTCTAGCTCAGCCGGCACCTAGGGAAACCTACAAAACCTGTACATTTCTGAAAACTAGAGACCTAGGGGAATCCAAGGAGGGGTGACTTGTGTGGCTCGGACCAGGTTCTGTTACCCAGAATCCTTTGCAAACCTCAAAATTTAGCTAAAAAAACACATGTTCCTCACATTTCTGTGGCAGAAATTTCTGGAATCTGAGAGGAGCCACAAATTTCCTTCCACCCAGCGTTCCCCCACGTCTCCCGATAAAAATGATACCTCACTTGTGTGGGTAGGCCTAGCGCCCGCGACAGGATATGCCCCAAAACACAACGTGGACATATCACAGAAAACAGAGCTGTTTTTAGCAAACTGACTACCTGTAGATTTTGGCCTCTGGCTCAGCCGCCACCTAGGGAAACCTACCAAACCTGTGCATTTCTGAAAACTAGAGACCTAGGGGAATCCAAGGAGGGGTGACTTGCGGGGCTCGGACCAGGTTCTGTTACCCAGAATCCTTTGCAAACCTCAAAATTTGTCTAAAAAAACACATGTTCCTCACATTTCTGTGGCAGAAAGTTCTGGAATCTGAGAGGAGCCACAAATTTCCTTCCACCCAGCGTTCCCCCATGTCTCCCGATAAAAATGATACCTCACTTGTGTGGGTAGGCCTAGCGCCCGCGACAGGATATGCCCCAAAACACAACGTGGACATATCACAGAAAACAGAGCTGTTTTTAGCAAAGTGACTACCTGTAGATTTTGGCCTCTAGCTCAGCCGCCACCTAGGGAAACCTACCAAACCTGTGCATTTCTGAAAACTAGAGACCTAGGGGAATCCAAGGAGGGGTGACTTGCGGGGCTCGGACCAGGTTCTGTTACCCAGAATCCTTTGCAAATCTCAAAATTTGGCTAAAAAAACACATGTTCCTCACATTTCTGTGGCAGAAAGTTCTGGAATCTGAGAGGAGCCACAAATTTCCTTCCACCCAGCGTTCCCCCACGTCTCCCGATAAAAATGATACCTCACTTGTGTGGGTAGGCCTAGCGCCCGCGACAGGATATGCCCCAAAACACAACGTGGACATATCACAGAAAACAGAGCTGTTTTTAGCAAAGTGACTACCTGTAGATTTTGGCCTCTAGCTCAGCCGGCACCTAGGGAAACGTACCAAACCTGTACATTACTGAAAACTAGAGACCTAGGGGAATCCAAGGAGGGGTGACTTGTGTGGCTCGGACCAGGTTCTGTTACCCAGAATCCTTTGCAAACCTCAAAATTTGGCTAAAAAAACACATGTTCCTCACATTTCTGTGGCAGAAAGTTCTGGAATCTGAGAGGAGCCACAAATTTCCTTCCACCCAGCATTCCCCCACGTCTCCCGATAAAAATGATACCTCACTTGTGTGGGTAGGCCTAGCGCCCGCGACAGGATATGCCCCAAAACACAACGTGGACATATCACAGAAAACAGAGCTGTTTTTAGCAAAGTGACTACCTGTAGATTTTGGCCTCTAGCTCAGCCGGCACCTAGGGAAACTTACCAAACCTGTACATTTCTGAAAACTAGAGACCTAGGGGAATCCAAGGAGGGGTGACTTGTGTGGCTCGGACCAGGTTCTGTTACCCAGAATCCTTTGCAAACCTCAAAATTTGGCTAAAAAAACACATGTTCCTCACATTTCTGTGGCAGAAAGTTCTGGAATCTGAGAGGAGCCACAAATTTCCATCCACCCAGCGTTCCCCCACGTCTCCCGATAAAAATGATACCTCACTTGTGTGGGTAGGCCTAGCGCCCGCGACAGGATATGCCCCAAAACACAACGTGGACACATCACAGAAAACAGAGCTGTTTTTAGCAAAGTGACTACCTGGAGATTTTGGCCTCTAGCTCAGCCGCCACCTAGGGAAACCTACCAAACCTGTGCATTTCTGAAAACTAGAGACCTAGGGGAATCCAAGGAGGGGTGACTTGCGGGGCTCGGACCAGGTTCTGTTACCCAGAATCCTTTGCAAACCTCAAAATTTGGCTAAAAAAACACATGTTCCTCACATTTCTGTGGCAGAAAGTTCTGGAATCTGAGAGGAGCCACAAATTTCCTTCCACCCAGCGTTCCCCCATGTCTCCCGATAAAAATGATACCTCACTTGTGTGGGTAGGCCTAGCGCCCGCGACAGGATATGCCCCAAAACACAACGTGGACATATCACAGAAAACAGAGCTGTTTTTAGCAAAGTGACTACCTGTAGATTTTGGCCTCTAGCTCAGCCGCCACCTAGGGAAACCTACCAAACCTGTGCATTTCTGAAAACTAGAGACCTAGGGGAATCCAAGGAGGGGTGACTTGCGGGGCTCGGACCAGGTTCTGTTACCCAGAATCCTTTGCAAATCTCAAAATTTGGCTAAAAAAACACATGTTCCTCACATTTCTGTGGCAGAAAGTTCTGGAATCTGAGAGGAGCCACAAATTTCCTTCCACCCAGCGTTCCCCCACGTCTCCCGATAAAAATGATACCTCACTTGTGTGGGTAGGCCTAGCGCCCGCGACAGGATATGCCCCAAAACACAACGTGGACATATCACAGAAAACAGAGCTGTTTTTAGCAAAGTGACTACCTGTAGATTTTGGCCTCTAGCTCAGCCGGCACCTAGGGAAACCTACCAAACCTGTACATTACTGAAAACTAGAGACCTAGGGGAATCCAAGGAGGGGTGACTTGTGTGGCTCGGACCAGGTTCTGTTACCCAGAATCCTTTGCAAACCTCAAAATTTGGCTAAAAAAACACATGTTCCTCACATTTCTGTGGCAGAAAGTTCTGGAATCTGAGAGGAGCCACAAATTTCCTTCCACCCAGCGTTCCCCCACGTCTCCCGATAAAAATGATACCTCACTTGTGTGGGTAGGCCTAGCGCCCGCGACAGGATATGCCCCAAAACACAACGTGGACATATCACAGAAAACAGAGCTGTTTTTAGCAAAGTGACTACCTGTAGATTTTGGCCTCTAGCTCAGCCGGCACCTAGGGAAACCTACCAAACCTGTACATTTCTGAAAACTAGAGTCCTAGGGGAATCCAAGGAGGGGTGACTTGTGTGGCTCGGACCAGGTTCTGTTACCCAGAATCCTTTGCAAACCTCAAAATTTGGCTAAAAAAACACATGTTCCTCACATTTCTGTGGCAGAAAGTTCTGGAATCTGAGAGGAGCCACAAATTTCCATCCACCCAGCGTTCCCCCACGTCTCCCGATAAAAATGATACCTCACTTGTGTGGGTAGGCCTAGCGCCCGCGACAGGATATGCCCCAAAACACAACGTGGACACATCACAGAAAACAGAGCTGTTTTTAGCAAAGTGACTACCTGGAGATTTTGGCCTCTAGCTCAGCCGCCACCTAGGGAAACCTACCAAACCTGTGCATTTCTGAAAACTAGAGACCTAGGGGAATCCAAGGAGGGGTGACTTGCGGGGCTCGGACCAGGTTCTGTTACCCAGAATCCTTTGCAAACCTCAAAATTTGGCTAAAAAAACACATGTTCCTCACATTTCTGTGGCAGAAAGTTCTGGAATCTGAGAGGAGCCACAAATTTCCTTCCACCCAGCGTTCCCCCATGTCTCCCGATAAAAATGATACCTCACTTGTGTGGGTAGGCCTAGCGCCCGCGACAGGATATGCCCCAAAACACAACGTGGACATATCACAGAAAACAGAGCTGTTTTTAGCAAAGTGACTACCTGTAGATTTTGGCCTCTAGCTCAGCCGCCACCTAGGGAAACCTACCAAACCTGTGCATTTCTGAAAACTAGAGACCTAGGGGAATCCAAGGAGGGGTGACTTGCGGGGCTCGGACCAGGTTCTGTTACCCAGAATCCTTTGCAAATCTCAAAATTTGGCTAAAAAAACACATGTTCCTCACATTTCTGTGGCAGAAAGTTCTGGAATCTGAGAGGAGCCACAAATTTCCTTCCACCCAGCGTTCCCCCACGTCTCCCGATAAAAATGATACCTCACTTGTGTGGGTAGGCCTAGCGCCCGCGACAGGATATGCCCCAAAACACAACGTGGACATATCACAGAAAACAGAGCTGTTTTTAGCAAAGTGACTACCTGTAGATTTTGGCCTCTAGCTCAGCCGGCACCTAGGGAGACCTACCAAACCTGTACATTTCTGAAAACTAGAGACCTAGGGGAATCCAAGGAGGGGTGACTTGTGTGGCTCGGACCAGGTTCTGTTACCCAGAATCCTTTGCAAACCTCAAAATTTGGCTAAAAAAACACATGTTCCTCACATTTCTGTGGCAGAAAGTTCTGGAATCTGAGAGGAGCCACAAATTTCCTTCCACCCAGCGTTCCCCCACGTCTCCCGATAAAAATGATACCTCACTTGTGTGGGTAGGCCTAGCGCCCGCGACAGGATATGCCCCAAAACACAACGTGGACATATCACAGAAAACAGAGCTGTTTTTAGCAAAGTGACTACCTGTAGATTTTGGCCTCTAGCTCAGCCGGCACCTAGGGAAACCTACCAAACCTGTACATTTCTGAAAACTAGAGACCTAGGGGAATCCAAGGAGGGGTGACTTGTGTGGCTCGGACCAGGTTCTGTTACCCAGAATCCTTTGCAAACCTCAAAATTTGGCTAAAAAAACACATGTTCCTCACATTTCTGAAAGTTCTGGAATCTGAGAGGAGCCACAAATTTCCTTCCACCCAGCGTTCCCCCACGTCTCCCGATAAAAATGATACCTCACTTGTGTGGGTAGGCCTAGCGCCCGCGACAGGATATGCCCCAAAAAACAACGTGGACATATCACAGAAAACAGAGCTGTTTTTAGCAAAGTGACTACCTGTAGATTTTGGCCTCTAGCTCAGCCGGCACCTAGGGAAACCTACCAAACCTGTACATTTCTGAAAACTAGAGACCTAGGGGAATCCAAGGAGGGGTGACTTGTGTGGCTCGGACCAGGTTCTGTTACCCAGAATCCTTTGCAAACCTCAAAATTTGGCTAAAAAAACACATGTTCCTCACATTTCTGTGGCAGAAAGTTCTGGAATCTGAGAGGAGCCACAAATTTCCTTCCACCCAGCGTTCCCCCACGTCTCCCGATAAAAATGATACCTCACTTGTGTGGGTAGGCCTAGCGCCCGCGACAGGATATGCCCCAAAACACAACGTGGACACATCACAGAAAACAGAGCTGTTTTTAGCAAAGTGACTACCTGGAGATTTTGGCCTCTAGCTCAGCCGGCACCTAGGGAAACCTACCAAACCTGTACATTTCTGAAAACTAGAGACCTAGGGGAATCCAAGGAGGGGTGACTTGCGGGGCTCGGACCACGTTCTGTTACCCAGAATCCTTTGCAAACCTCAAAATTTGGCTAAAAAAACACATGTTCCTCACATTTCTGTGGCAGAAAGTTCTGGAATCTGAGAGGAGCCACAAATTTCCTTCCACCCAGCGTTCCCCCACGTCTCCCGATAAAAATGATACCTCACTTGTGTGGGTAGGCCTAGCGCCCGCGACAGGATATGCCCCAAAACACAACGTGGACATATCACAGAAAACAGAGCTGTTTTTAGCAAAGTGACTACCTGTAGATTTTGGCCTCTGGCTCAGCCGCCACCTAGGGAAACCTACCAAACCTGTGCATTTCTGAAAACTAGAGACCTAGGGGAATCCAAGGAGGGGTGACTTGCGGGGCTCGGACCAGGTTCTGTTACCCAGAATCCTTTGCAAACCTCAAAATTTGGCTAAAAAAACACATGTTCCTCACATTTCTGTGGCAGAAAGTTCTGGAATCTGAGAGGAGCCACAAATTTCCTTCCACCCAGCGTTCCCCCATGTCTCCCGATAAAAATGATACCTCACTTGTGTGGGTAGGCCTAGCGCCCGCGACAGGATATGCCCCAAAACACAACGTGGACATATCACAGAAAACAGAGCTGTTTTTAGCAAAGTGACTACCTGTAGATTTTGGCCTCTAGCTCAGCCGCCACCTAGGGAAACCTACCAAACCTGTGCATTTCTGAAAACTAGAGACCTAGGGGAATCCAAGGAGGGGTGACTTGCGGGGCTCGGACCAGGTTCTGTTACCCAGAATCCTTTGCAAATCTCAAAATTTGGCTAAAAAAACACATGTTCCTCACATTTCTGTGGCAGAAAGTTCTGGAATCTGAGAGGAGCCACAAATTTCCTTCCACCCAGCGTTCCCCCACGTCTCCCGATAAAAATGATACCTCACTTGTGTGGGTAGGCCTAGCGCCCGCGACAGGATATGCCCCAAAACACAACGTGGACATATCACAGAAAACAGAGCTGTTTTTAGCAAAGTGACTACCTGTAGATTTTGGCCTCTAGCTCAGCCGGCACCTAGGGAAACCTACCAAACCTGTACATTTCTGAAAACTAGAGACCTAGGGGAATCCAAGGAGGGGTGACTTGTGTGGCTCGGACCAGGTTCTGTTACCCAGAATCCTTTGCAAACCTCAAAATTTGGCTAAAAAAACACATGTTCCTCACATTTCTGTGGCAGAAAGTTCTGGAATCTGAGAGGAGCCACAAATTTCCTTCCACCCAGCGTTCCCCCACGTCTCCCGATAAAAATGATACCTCACTTGTGTGGGTAGGCCTAGCGCCCGCGACAGGATATGCCCCAAAACACAACGTGGACACATCACAGAAAACAGAGCTGTTTTTAGCAAAGTGACTACCTGGAGATTTTGGCCTCTAGCTCAGCCGCCACCTAGGGAAACCTACCAAACCTGTACATTTCTGAAAACTAGAGACCTAGGGGAATCTAAGGAGGGGTGACTTGTGTGGCTCGGACCAGGTTCTGTTACCCAGAATCCTTTGCAAACCTCAAAATTTGGCTAAAAAAACACATGTCCCTCACATTTCTGTGGCAGAAAGTTCTGGAATCTGAGAGGAGCTACAAATTTCCTTCCACCCAGCGTTCCCCCAAGTCTCCCGATAAAAATGATACCTCACTTGCGTGGGTAGGCCTAGCGCCCGCGACAGGAAACACCCCAAAGCGCAACGTGGACACATCACAGAAAACAGAGCTGTTTTTAGCAAAGTGACTACCTGGAGATTTTGGCCTCTAGCTCAGCCGCCACCTAGGGAAACCTACCAAACCTGTACATTTCTGAAAACTAGAGACCTAGGGGAATCTAAGGAGGGGTGACTTGTGTGGCTCGGACCAGGTTCTGTTACCCAGAATCCTTTGCAAACCTCAAAATTTGGCTAAAAAAACACATGTTCCTCACATTTCTGTGGCAGAAAGTTCTGGAATCTGAGAGGAGCCACAAATTTCCTTCCACCCAGCGTTCCCCCACGTCTCCCGATAAAAATGATACCTCACTTGTGTGGGTAGGCCTAGCGCCCGCGACAGGATATGCCCCAAAACACAACGTGGACATATCACAGAAAACAGAGCTGTTTTTAGCAAAGTGACTACCTGTAGATTTTGGCCTCTAGCTCAGCCGGCACCTAGGGAAACCTACCAAACCTGTACATTTCTGAAAACTAGAGACCTAGGGGAATCCAAGGAGGGGTGACTTGTGTGGCTCGGACCAGGTTCTGTTACCCAGAATCCTTTGCAAACCTCAAAATTTGGCTAAAAAAACACATGTTCCTCACATTTCTGTGGCAGAAAGTTCTGGAATCTGAGAGGAGCCACAAATTTCCTTCCACCCAGCGTTCCCCCACGTCTCCCGATAAAAATGATACCTCACTTGTGTGGGTAGGCCTAGCGCCCGCGACAGGATATGCCCCAAAACACAACGTGGACATATCACAGAAAACAGAGCTGTTTTTAGCAAAGTGACTACCTGTAGATTTTGGCCTCTAGCTCAGCCGGCACCTAGGGAAACCTACCAAACCTGTACATTTCTGAAAACTAGAGACCTAGGGGAATCCAAGGAGGGGTGACTTGTGTGGCTCGGACCAGGTTCTGTTACCCAGAATCCTTTGCAAACCTCAAAATTTGGCTAAAAAAACACATGTTCCTCACATTTCTGTGGCAGAAAGTTCTGGAATCTGAGAGGAGCCACAAATTTCCTTCCACCCAGCGTTCCCCCACGTCTCCCGATAAAAATGATACCTCACTTGTGTGGGTAGGCCTAGCGCCCGCGACAGGATATGCCCCAAAACACAACGTGGACATATCACAGAAAACAGAGCTGTTTTTAGCAAAGTGACTACCTGTAGATTTTGGCCTCTAGCTCAGCCGGCACCTAGGGAAACCTACCAAACCTGTACATTTCTGAAAACTAGAGACCTAGGGGAATCCAAGGAGGGGTGACTTGTGTGGCTCGGACCAGGTTCTGTTACCCAGAATCCTTTGCAAACCTCACAATTTGGCTAAAAAAACACATGTTCCTCACATTTCTGTGGCAGAAAGTTCTGGAATCTGAGAGGAGCCACAAATTTCCATCCACCCAGCGTTCCCCCACGTCTCCCGATAAAAATGATACCTCACTTGTGTGGGTAGGCCTAGCGCCCGCGACAGGATATGCCCCAAAACACAACGTGGACACATCACAGAAAACAGAGCTGTTTTTAGCAAAGTGACTACCTGTAGATTTTGGCCTCTGGCTCAGCCGCCACCTAGGGAAACCTACCAAACCTGTGCATTTCTGAAAACTAGAGACCTAGGGGAATCCAAGGAGGGGTGACTTGCGGGGCTCGGACCAGGTTCTGTTACCCAGAATCCTTTGCAAACCTCAAAATTTGTCTAAAAAAACACATGTTCCTCACATTTCTGTGGCAGAAAGTTCTGGAATCTGAGAGGAGCCACAAATTTCCTTCCACCCAGCGTTCCCCCATGTCTCCCGATAAAAATGATACCTCACTTGTGTGGGTAGGCCTAGCGCCCGCGACAGGATATGCCCCAAAACACAACGTGGACATATCACAGAAAACAGAGCTGTTTTTAGCAAAGTGACTACCTGTAGATTTTGGCCTCTAGCTCAGCCGCCACCTAGGGAAACCTACCAAACCTGTGCATTTCTGAAAACTAGAGACCTAGGGGAATCCAAGGAGGGGTGACTTGCGGGGCTCGGACCAGGTTCTGTTACCCAGAATCCTTTGCAAACCTCAAAATTTGGCTAAAAAAACACATGTTCCTCACATTTCTGTGGCAGAAAGTTCTGGAATCTGAGAGGAGCCACAAATTTCCTTCCACCCAGCGTTCCCCCACGTCTCCCGATAAAAATGATACCTCACTTGTGTGGGTAGGCCTAGCGCCCGCGACAGGATATGCCCCAAAACACAACGTGGACATATCACAGAAAACAGAGCTGTTTTTAGCAAAGTGACTACCTGTAGATTTTGGCCTCTAGCTCAGCCGGCACCTAGGGAAACCTACCAAACCTGTACATTTCTGAAAACTAGAGACCTAGGGGAATCCAAGGAGGGGTGACTTGTGTGGCTCGGACCAGGTTCTGTTACCCAGAATCCTTTGCAAACCTCAAAATTTGGCTAAAAAAACACATGTTCCTCACATTTCTGTGGCAGAAAGTTCTGGAATCTGAGAGGAGCCACAAATTTCCATCCACCCAGCGTTCCCCCACGTCTCCCGATAAAAATGATACCTCACTTGTGTGGGTAGGCCTAGCGCCCGCGACAGGATATGCCCCAAAACACAACGTGGACACATCACAGAAAACAGAGCTGTTTTTAGCAAAGTGACTACCTGGAGATTTTGGCCTCTAGCTCAGCCGCCACCTAGGGAAACCTACCAAACCTGTGCATTTCTGAAAACTAGAGACCTAGGGGAATCCAAGGAGGGGTGACTTGCGGGGCTCGGACCAGGTTCTGTTACCCAGAATCCTTTGCAAACCTCAAAATTTGGCTAAAAAAACACATGTTCCTCACATTTCTGTGGCAGAAAGTTCTGGAATCTGAGAGGAGCCACAAATTTCCTTCCACCCAGCGTTCCCCCATGTCTCCCGATAAAAATGATACCTCACTTGTGTGGGTAGGCCTAGCGCCCGCGACAGGATATGCCCCAAAACACAACGTGGACATATCACAGAAAACAGAGCTGTTTTTAGCAAAGTGACTACCTGTAGATTTTGGCCTCTAGCTCAGCCGGCACCTAGGGAAACCTACAAAACCTGTACATTTCTGAAAACTAGAGACCTAGGGGAATCCAAGGAGGGGTGACTTGTGTGGCTCGGACCAGGTTCTGTTACCCAGAATCCTTTGCAAACCTCAAAATTTAGCTAAAAAAACACATGTTCCTCACATTTCTGTGGCAGAAATTTCTGGAATCTGAGAGGAGCCACAAATTTCCTTCCACCCAGCGTTCCCCCACGTCTCCCGATAAAAATGATACCTCACTTGTGTGGGTAGGCCTAGCGCCCGCGACAGGATATGCCCCAAAACACAACGTGGACATATCACAGAAAACAGAGCTGTTTTTAGCAAACTGACTACCTGTAGATTTTGGCCTCTGGCTCAGCCGCCACCTAGGGAAACCTACCAAACCTGTGCATTTCTGAAAACTAGAGACCTAGGGGAATCCAAGGAGGGGTGACTTGCGGGGCTCGGACCAGGTTCTGTTACCCAGAATCCTTTGCAAACCTCAAAATTTGTCTAAAAAAACACATGTTCCTCACATTTCTGTGGCAGAAAGTTCTGGAATCTGAGAGGAGCCACAAATTTCCTTCCACCCAGCGTTCCCCCATGTCTCCCGATAAAAATGATACCTCACTTGTGTGGGTAGGCCTAGCGCCCGCGACAGGATATGCCCCAAAACACAACGTGGACATATCACAGAAAACAGAGCTGTTTTTAGCAAAGTGACTACCTGTAGATTTTGGCCTCTAGCTCAGCCGCCACCTAGGGAAACCTACCAAACCTGTGCATTTCTGAAAACTAGAGACCTAGGGGAATCCAAGGAGGGGTGACTTGCGGGGCTCGGACCAGGTTCTGTTACCCAGAATCCTTTGCAAATCTCAAAATTTGGCTAAAAAAACACATGTTCCTCACATTTCTGTGGCAGAAAGTTCTGGAATCTGAGAGGAGCCACAAATTTCCTTCCACCCAGCGTTCCCCCACGTCTCCCGATAAAAATGATACCTCACTTGTGTGGGTAGGCCTAGCGCCCGCGACAGGATATGCCCCAAAACACAACGTGGACATATCACAGAAAACAGAGCTGTTTTTAGCAAAGTGACTACCTGTAGATTTTGGCCTCTAGCTCAGCCGGCACCTAGGGAAACCTACCAAACCTGTACATTACTGAAAACTAGAGACCTAGGGGAATCCAAGGAGGGGTGACTTGTGTGGCTCGGACCAGGTTCTGTTACCCAGAATCCTTTGCAAACCTCAAAATTTGGCTAAAAAAACACATGTTCCTCACATTTCTGTGGCAGAAAGTTCTGGAATCTGAGAGGAGCCACAAATTTCCTTCCACCCAGCATTCCCCCACGTCTCCCGATAAAAATGATACCTCACTTGTGTGGGTAGGCCTAGCGCCCGCGACAGGATATGCCCCAAAACACAACGTGGACATATCACAGAAAACAGAGCTGTTTTTAGCAAAGTGACTACCTGTAGATTTTGGCCTCTAGCTCAGCCGGCACCTAGGGAAACCTACCAAACCTGTACATTTCTGAAAACTAGAGACCTAGGGGAATCCAAGGAGGGGTGACTTGTGTGGCTCGGACCAGGTTCTGTTACCCAGAATCCTTTGCAAACCTCAAAATTTGGCTAAAAAAACACATGTTCCTCACATTTCTGTGGCAGAAAGTTCTGGAATCTGAGAGGAGCCACAAATTTCCATCCACCCAGCGTTCCCCCACGTCTCCCGATAAAAATGATACCTCACTTGTGTGGGTAGGCCTAGCGCCCGCGACAGGATATGCCCCAAAACACAACGTGGACACATCACAGAAAACAGAGCTGTTTTTAGCAAAGTGACTACCTGGAGATTTTGGCCTCTAGCTCAGCCGCCACCTAGGGAAACCTACCAAACCTGTGCATTTCTGAAAACTAGAGACCTAGGGGAATCCAAGGAGGGGTGACTTGCGGGGCTCGGACCAGGTTCTGTTACCCAGAATCCTTTGCAAACCTCAAAATTTGGCTAAAAAAACACATGTTCCTCACATTTCTGTGGCAGAAAGTTCTGGAATCTGAGAGGAGCCACAAATTTCCTTCCACCCAGCGTTCCCCCATGTCTCCCGATAAAAATGATACCTCACTTGTGTGGGTAGGCCTAGCGCCCGCGACAGGATATGCCCCAAAACACAACGTGGACATATCACAGAAAACAGAGCTGTTTTTAGCAAAGTGACTACCTGTAGATTTTGGCCTCTAGCTCAGCCGCCACCTAGGGAAACCTACCAAACCTGTGCATTTCTGAAAACTAGAGACCTAGGGGAATCCAAGGAGGGGTGACTTGCGGGGCTCGGACCAGGTTCTGTTACCCAGAATCCTTTGCAAATCTCAAAATTTGGCTAAAAAAACACATGTTCCTCACATTTCTGTGGCAGAAAGTTCTGGAATCTGAGAGGAGCCACAAATTTCCTTCCACCCAGCGTTCCCCCACGTCTCCCGATAAAAATTATACCTCACTTGTGTGGGTAGGCCTAGCGCCCGCGACAGGATATGCCCCAAAACACAACGTGGACATATCACAGAAAACAGAGCTGTTTTTAGCAAAGTGACTACCTGTAGATTTTGGCCTCTAGCTCAGCCGGCACCTAGGGAAACCTACCAAACCTGTACATTACTGAAAACTAGAGACCTAGGGGAATCCAAGGAGGGGTGACTTGTGTGGCTCGGACCAGGTTCTGTTACCCAGAATCCTTTGCAAACCTCAAAATTTGGCTAAAAAAACACATGTTCCTTACATTTCTGTGGCAGAAAGTTCTGGAATCTGAGAGGAGCCACAAATTTCCTTCCACCCAGCGTTCCCCCACGTCTCCCGATAAAAATGATACCTCACTTGTGTGGGTAGGCCTAGCGCCCGCGACAGGATATGCCCCAAAACACAACGTGGACATATCACAGAAAACAGAGCTGTTTTTAGCAAAGTGACTACCTGTAGATTTTGGCCTCTAGCTCAGCCGGCACCTAGGGAAACCTACCAAACCTGTACATTTCTGAAAACTAGAGACCTAGGGGAATCCAAGGAGGGGTGACTTGTGTGGCTCGGACCAGGTTCTGTTACCCAGAATCCTTTGCAAACCTCAAAATTTGGCTAAAAAAACACATGTTCCTCACATTTCTGTGGCAGAAAGTTCTGGAATCTGAGAGGAGCCACAAATTTCCATCCACCCAGCGTTCCCCCACGTCTCCCGATAAAAATGATACCTCACTTGTGTGGGTAGGCCTAGCGCCCGCGACAGGATATGCCCCAAAACACAACGTGGACACATCACAGAAAACAGAGCTGTTTTTAGCAAAGTGACTACCTGGAGATTTTGGCCTCTAGCTCAGCCGCCACCTAGGGAAACCTACCAAACCTGTGCATTTCTGAAAACTAGAGACCTAGGGGAATCCAAGGAGGGGTGACTTGCGGGGCTCGGACCAGGTTCTGTTACCCAGAATCCTTTGCAAACCTCAAAATTTGGCTAAAAAAACACATGTTCCTCACATTTCTGTGGCAGAAAGTTCTGGAATCTGAGAGGAGCCACAAATTTCCTTCCACCCAGCGTTCCCCCATGTCTCCCGATAAAAATGATACCTCACTTGTGTGGGTAGGCCTAGCGCCCGCGACAGGATATGCCCCAAAACACAACGTGGACATATCACAGAAAACAGAGCTGTTTTTAGCAAAGTGACTACCTGTAGATTTTGGCCTCTAGCTCAGCCGCCACCTAGGGAAACCTACCAAACCTGTGCATTTCTGAAAACTAGAGACCTAGGGGAATCCAAGGAGGGGTGACTTGCGGGGCTCGGACCAGGTTCTGTTACCCAGAATCCTTTGCAAATCTCAAAATTTGGCTAAAAAAACACATGTTCCTCACATTTCTGTGGCAGAAAGTTCTGGAATCTGAGAGGAGCCACAAATTTCCTTCCACCCAGCGTTCCCCCACGTCTCCCGATAAAAATGATACCTCACTTGTGTGGGTAGGCCTAGCGCCCGCGACAGGATATGCCCCAAAACACAACGTGGACATATCACAGAAAACAGAGCTGTTTTTAGCAAAGTGACTACCTGTAGATTTTGGCCTCTAGCTCAGCCGGCACCTAGGGAGACCTACCAAACCTGTACATTTCTGAAAACTAGAGACCTAGGGGAATCCAAGGAGGGGTGACTTGTGTGGCTCGGACCAGGTTCTGTTACCCAGAATCCTTTGCAAACCTCAAAATTTGGCTAAAAAAACACATGTTCCTCACATTTCTGTGGCAGAAAGTTCTGGAATCTGAGAGGAGCCACAAATTTCCTTCCACCCAGCGTTCCCCCACGTCTCCCGATAAAAATGATACCTCACTTGTGTGGGTAGGCCTAGCGCCCGCGACAGGATATGCCCCAAAACACAACGTGGACATATCACAGAAAACAGAGCTGTTTTTAGCAAAGTGACTACCTGTAGATTTTGGCCTCTAGCTCAGCCGGCACCTAGGGAAACCTACCAAACCTGTACATTTCTGAAAACTAGAGACCTAGGGGAATCCAAGGAGGGGTGACTTGTGTGGCTCGGACCAGGTTCTGTTACCCAGAATCCTTTGCAAACCTCAAAATTTGGCTAAAAAAACACATGTTCCTCACATTTCTGAAAGTTCTGGAATCTGAGAGGAGCCACAAATTTCCTTCCACCCAGCGTTCCCCCACGTCTCCCGATAAAAATGATACCTCACTTGTGTGGGTAGGCCTAGCGCCCGCGACAGGATATGCCCCAAAAAACAACGTGGACATATCACAGAAAACAGAGCTGTTTTTAGCAAAGTGACTACCTGTAGATTTTGGCCTCTAGCTCAGCCGGCACCTAGGGAAACCTACCAAACCTGTACATTTCTGAAAACTAGAGACCTAGGGGAATCCAAGGAGGGGTGACTTGTGTGGCTCGGACCAGGTTCTGTTACCCAGAATCCTTTGCAAACCTCAAAATTTGGCTAAAAAAACACATGTTCCTCACATTTCTGTGGCAGAAAGTTCTGGAATCTGAGAGGAGCCACAAATTTCCTTCCACCCAGCGTTCCCCCACGTCTCCCGATAAAAATGATACCTCACTTGTGTGGGTAGGCCTAGCGCCCGCGACAGGATATGCCCCAAAACACAACGTGGACACATCACAGAAAACAGAGCTGTTTTTAGCAAAGTGACTACCTGGAGATTTTGGCCTCTAGCTCAGCCGGCACCTAGGGAAACCTACCAAACCTGTACATTTCTGAAAACTAGAGACCTAGGGGAATCCAAGGAGGGGTGACTTGCGGGGCTCGGACCACGTTCTGTTACCCAGAATCCTTTGCAAACCTCAAAATTTGGCTAAAAAAACACATGTTCCTCACATTTCTGTGGCAGAAAGTTCTGGAATCTGAGAGGAGCCACAAATTTCCTTCCACCCAGCGTTCCCCCACGTCTCCCGATAAAAATGATACCTCACTTGTGTGGGTAGGCCTAGCGCCCGCGACAGGATATGCCCCAAAACACAACGTGGACATATCACAGAAAACAGAGCTGTTTTTAGCAAAGTGACTACCTGTAGATTTTGGCCTCTGGCTCAGCCGCCACCTAGGGAAACCTACCAAACCTGTGCATTTCTGAAAACTAGAGACCTAGGGGAATCCAAGGAGGGGTGACTTGCGGGGCTCGGACCAGGTTCTGTTACCCAGAATCCTTTGCAAACCTCAAAATTTGGCTAAAAAAACACATGTTCCTCACATTTCTGTGGCAGAAAGTTCTGGAATCTGAGAGGAGCCACAAATTTCCTTCCACCCAGCGTTCCCCCACGTCTCCCGATAAAAATGATACCTCACTTGTGTGGGTAGGCCTAGCGCCCGCGACAGGATATGCCCCAAAACACAACGTGGACATATCACAGAAAACAGAGCTGTTTTTAGCAAAGTGACTACCTGTAGATTTTGGCCTCTAGCTCAGCCGGCACCTAGGGAAACCTACCAAACCTGTACATTTCTGAAAACTAGAGACCTAGGGGAATCCAAGGAGGGGTGACTTGTGTGGCTCGGACCAGGTTCTGTTACCCAGAATCCTTTGCAAACCTCAAAATTTGGCTAAAAAAACACATGTTCCTCACATTTCTGTGGCAGAAAGTTCTGGAATCTGAGAGGAGCCACAAATTTCCTTCCACCCAGCGTTCCCCCACGTCTCCCGATAAAAATGATACCTCACTTGTGTGGGTAGGCCTAGCGCCCGCGACAGGATATGCCCCAAAACACAACGTGGACACATCACAGAAAACAGAGCTGTTTTTAGCAAAGTGACTACCTGGAGATTTTGGCCTCTAGCTCAGCCGCCACCTAGGGAAACCTACCAAACCTGTACATTTCTGAAAACTAGAGACCTAGGGGAATCTAAGGAGGGGTGACTTGTGTGGCTCGGACCAGGTTCTGTTACCCAGAATCCTTTGCAAACCTCAAAATTTGGCTAAAAAAACACATGTCCCTCACATTTCTGTGGCAGAAAGTTCTGGAATCTGAGAGGAGCTACAAATTTCCTTCCACCCAGCGTTCCCCCAAGTCTCCCGATAAAAATGATACCTCACTTGCGTGGGTAGGCCTAGCGCCCGCGACAGGAAACACCCCAAAGCGCAACGTGGACACATCACAGAAAACAGAGCTGTTTTTAGCAAAGTGACTACCTGGAGATTTTGGCCTCTAGCTCAGCCGCCACCTAGGGAAACCTACCAAACCTGTACATTTCTGAAAACTAGAGACCTAGGGGAATCTAAGGAGGGGTGACTTGTGTGGCTCGGACCAGGTTCTGTTACCCAGAATCCTTTGCAAACCTCAAAATTTGGCTAAAAAAACACATGTTCCTCACATTTCTGTGGCAGAAAGTTCTGGAATCTGAGAGGAGCCACAAATTTCCTTCCACCCAGCGTTCCCCCACGTCTCCCGATAAAAATGATACCTCACTTGTGTGGGTAGGCCTAGCGCCCGCGACAGGATATGCCCCAAAACACAACGTGGACATATCACAGAAAACAGAGCTGTTTTTAGCAAAGTGACTACCTGTAGATTTTGGCCTCTAGCTCAGCCGGCACCTAGGGAAACCTACCAAACCTGTACATTTCTGAAAACTAGAGACCTAGGGGAATCCAAGGAGGGGTGACTTGTGTGGCTCGGACCAGGTTCTGTTACCCAGAATCCTTTGCAAACCTCAAAATTTGGCTAAAAAAACACATGTTCCTCACATTTCTGTGGCAGAAAGTTCTGGAATCTGAGAGGAGCCACAAATTTCCTTCCACCCAGCGTTCCCCCACGTCTCCCGATAAAAATGATACCTCACTTGTGTGGGTAGGCCTAGCGCCCGCGACAGGATATGCCCCAAAACACAACGTGGACATATCACAGAAAACAGAGCTGTTTTTAGCAAAGTGACTACCTGTAGATTTTGGCCTCTAGCTCAGCCGGCACCTAGGGAAACCTACCAAACCTGTACATTTCTGAAAACTAGAGACCTAGGGGAATCCAAGGAGGGGTGACTTGTGTGGCTCGGACCAGGTTCTGTTACCCAGAATCCTTTGCAAACCTCAAAATTTGGCTAAAAAAACACATGTTCCTCACATTTCTGTGGCAGAAAGTTCTGGAATCTGAGAGGAGCCACAAATTTCCTTCCACCCAGCGTTCCCCCACGTCTCCCGATAAAAATGATACCTCACTTGTGTGGGTAGGCCTAGCGCCCGCGACAGGATATGCCCCAAAACACAACGTGGACATATCACAGAAAACAGAGCTGTTTTTAGCAAAGTGACTACCTGTAGATTTTGGCCTCTAGCTCAGCCGGCACCTAGGGAAACCTACCAAACCTGTACATTTCTGAAAACTAGAGACCTAGGGGAATCCAAGGAGGGGTGACTTGTGTGGCTCGGACCAGGTTCTGTTACCCAGAATCCTTTGCAAACCTCACAATTTGGCTAAAAAAACACATGTTCCTCACATTTCTGTGGCAGAAAGTTCTGGAATCTGAGAGGAGCCACAAATTTCCATCCACCCAGCGTTCCCCCACGTCTCCCGATAAAAATGATACCTCACTTGTGTGGGTAGGCCTAGCGCCCGCGACAGGATATGCCCCAAAACACAACGTGGACACATCACAGAAAACAGAGCTGTTTTTAGCAAAGTGACTACCTGGAGATTTTGGCCTCTAGCTCAGCCGCCACCTAGGGAAACCTACCAAACCTGTGCATTTCTGAAAACTAGAGACCTAGGGGAATCCAAGGAGGGGTGACTTGCGGGGCTCGGACCAGGTTCTGTTAGCCAGAATCCTTTGCAAACCTCAAAATTTGGCTAAAAAAACACATGTTCCTCACATTTCTGTGGCAGAAAGTTCTGGAATCTGAGAGGAGCCACAAATTTCCTTCCACCCAGCGTTCCCCCATGTCTCCCGATAAAAATGATACCTCACTTGTGTGGGTAGGCCTAGCGCCCGCGACAGGATATGCCCCAAAACACAACGTGGACATATGACAGAAAACAGAGCTGTTTTTAGCAAAGTGACTACCTGTAGATTTTGGCCTCTAGCTCAGCCGCCACCTAGGGAAACCTACCAAACCTGTGCATTTCTGAAAACTAGAGACCTAGGGGAATCCAAGGAGGGGTGACTTGCGGGGCTCGGACCAGGTTCTGTTACCCAGAATCCTTTGCAAATCTCAAAATTTGGCTAAAAAAACACATGTTCCTCACATTTCTGTGGCAGAAAGTTCTGGAATCTGAGAGGAGCCACAAATTTCCTTCCACCCAGCGTTCCCCCACGTCTCCCGATAAAAATGATACCTCACTTGTGTGGGTAGGCCTAGCGCCCGCGACAGGATATGCCCCAAAACACAACGTGGACATATCACAGAAAACAGAGCTGTTTTTAGCAAAGTGACTACCTGTAGATTTTGGCCTCTAGCTCAGCCGGCACCTAGGGAGACCTACCAAACCTGTACATTTCTGAAAACTAGAGACCTAGGGGAATCCAAGGAGGGGTGACTTGTGTGGCTCGGACCAGGTTCTGTTACCCAGAATCCTTTGCAAACCTCAAAATTTGGCTAAAAAAACACATGTTCCTCACATTTCTGTGGCAGAAAGTTCTGGAATCTGAGAGGAGCCACAAATTTCCTTCCACCCAGCGTTCCCCCACGTCTCCCGATAAAAATGATACCTCACTTGTGTGGGTAGGCCTAGCGCCCGCGACAGGATATGCCCTAAAACACAACGTGGACATATCACAGAAAACAGAGCTGTTTTTAGCAAAGTGACTACCTGTAGATTTTGGCCTCTAGCTCAGCCGGCACCTAGGGAAACCTACCAAACCTGTACATTTCTGAAAACTAGAGACCTAGGGGAATCCAAGGAGGGGTGACTTGTGTGGCTCGGACCAGGTTCTGTTACCCAGAATCCTTTGCAAACCTCAAAATTTGGCTAAAAAAACACATGTTCCTCACATTTCTGAAAGTTCTGGAATCTGAGAGGAGCCACAAATTTCCTTCCACCCAGCGTTCCCCCACGTCTCCCGATAAAAATGATACCTCACTTGTGTGGGTAGGCCTAGCGCCCGCGACAGGATATGCCCCAAAAAACAACGTGGACATATCACAGAAAACAGAGCTGTTTTTAGCAAAGTGACTACCTGTAGATTTTGGCCTCTAGCTCAGCCGGCACCTAGGGAAACCTACCAAACCTGTACATTTCTGAAAACTAGAGACCTAGGGGAATCCAAGGAGGGGTGACTTGTGTGGCTCGGACCAGGTTCTGTTACCCAGAATCCTTTGCAAACCTCAAAATTTGGCTAAAAAAACACATGTTCCTCACATTTCTGTGGCAGAAAGTTCTGGAATCTGAGAGGAGCCACAAATTTCCTTCCACCCAGCGTTCCCCCACGTCTCCCGATAAAAATGATACCTCACTTGTGTGGGTAGGCCTAGCGCCCGCGACAGGATATGCCCCAAAACACAACGTGGACACATCACAGAAAACAGAGCTGTTTTTAGCAAAGTGACTACCTGGAGATTTTGGCCTCTAGCTCAGCCGGCACCTAGGGAAACCTACCAAACCTGTACATTTCTGAAAACTAGAGACCTAGGGGAATCCAAGGAGGGGTGACTTGCGGGGCTCGGACCACGTTCTGTTACCCAGAATCCTTTGCAAACCTCAAAATTTGGCTAAAAAAACACATGTTCCTCACATTTCTGTGGCAGAAAGTTCTGGAATCTGAGAGGAGCCACAAATTTCCTTCCACCCAGCGTTCCCCCACGTCTCCCGATAAAAATGATACCTCACTTGTGTGGGTAGGCCTAGCGCCCGCGACAGGATATGCCCCAAAACACAACGTGGACATATCACAGAAAACAGAGCTGTTTTTAGCAAAGTGACTACCTGTAGATTTTGGCCTCTGGCTCAGCCGCCACCTAGGGAAACCTACCAAACCTGTGCATTTCTGAAAACTAGAGACCTAGGGGAATCCAAGGAGGGGTGACTTGCGGGGCTCGGACCAGGTTCTGTTACCCAGAATCCTTTGCAAACCTCAAAATTTGGCTAAAAAAACACATGTTCCTCACATTTCTGTGGCAGAAAGTTCTGGAATCTGAGAGGAGCCACAAATTTCCTTCCACCCAGCGTTCCCCCATGTCTCCCGATAAAAATGATACCTCACTTGTGTGGGTAGGCCTAGCGCCCGCGACAGGATATGCCCCAAAACACAACGTGGACATATCACAGAAAACAGAGCTGTTTTTAGCAAAGTGACTACCTGTAGATTTTGGCCTCTAGCTCAGCCGCCACCTAGGGAAACCTACAAAACCTGTGCATTTCTGAAAACTAGAGACCTAGGGGAATCCAAGGAGGGGTGACTTGCGGGGCTCGGACCAGGTTCTGTTACCCAGAATCCTTTGCAAATCTCAAAATTTGGCTAAAAAAACACATGTTCCTCACATTTCTGTGGCAGAAAGTTCTGGAATCTGAGAGGAGCCACAAATTTCCTTCCACCCAGCGTTCCCCCACGTCTCCCGATAAAAATGATACCTCACTTGTGTGGGTAGGCCTAGCGCCCGCGACAGGATATGCCCCAAAACACAACGTGGACATATCACAGAAAACAGAGCTGTTTTTAGCAAAGTGACTACCTGTAGATTTTGGCCTCTAGCTCAGCCGGCACCTAGGGAAACCTACCAAACCTGTACATTTCTGAAAACTAGAGACCTAGGGGAATCCAAGGAGGGGTGACTTGTGTGGCTCGGACCAGGTTCTGTTACCCAGAATCCTTTGCAAACCTCAAAATTTGGCTAAAAAAACACATGTTCCTCACATTTCTGTGGCAGAAAGTTCTGGAATCTGAGAGGAGCCACAAATTTCCTTCCACCCAGCGTTCCCCCACGTCTCCCGATAAAAATGATACCTCACTTGTGTGGGTAGGCCTAGCGCCCGCGACAGGATATGCCCCAAAACACAACGTGGACATATCACAGAAAACAGAGCTGTTTTTAGCAAAGTGACTACCTGTAGATTTTGGCCTCTAGCTCAGCCGGCACCTAGGGAAACCTACCAAACCTGTACATTTCTCAAAACTAGAGACCTAGGGGAATCCAAGGAGGGGTGACTTGTGTGGCTCGGACCAGGTTCTGTTACCCAGAATCCTTTGCAAACCTCAAAATTTGGCTAAAAAAACACATGTTCCTCACATTTCTGTGGCAGAAAGTTCTGGAATCTGAGAGGAGCCACAAATTTCCTTCCACCCAGCGTTCCCCCACGTCTCCCGATAAAAATGATACCTCACTTGTGTGGGTAGGCCTAGCGCCCGCGACAGGATATGCCCCAAAACACAACGTGGACACATCACAGAAAACAGAGCTGTTTTTAGCAAAGTGACTACCTGGAGATTTTGGCCTCTAGCTCAGCCGCCACCTAGGGAAACCTACCAAACCTGTACATTTCTGAAAACTAGAGACCTAGGGGAATCTAAGGAGGGGTGACTTGTGTGGCTCGGACCAGGTTCTGTTACCCAGAATCCTTTGCAAACCTCAAAATTTGGCTAAAAAAACACATGTCCCTCACATTTCTGTGGCAGAAAGTTCTGGAATCTGAGAGTAGCTACAAATTTCCTTCCACCCAGCGTTCCCCCAAGTCTCCCGATAAAAATGATACCTCACTTGCGTGGGTAGGCCTAGCGCCCGCGACAGGAAACACCCCAAAGCGCAACGTGGACACATCACAGAAAACAGAGCTGTTTTTAGCAAAGTGACTACCTGGAGATTTTGGCCTCTAGCTCAGCCGCCACCTAGGGAAACCTACCAAACCTGTACATTTCTGAAAACTAGAGACCTAGGGGAATCTAAGGAGGGGTGACTTGTGTGGCTCGGACCAGGTTCTGTTACCCAGAATCCTTTGCAAACCTCAAAATTTGGCTAAAAAAACACATGTTCCTCACATTTCTGTGGCAGAAAGTTCTGGAATCTGAGAGGAGCCACAAATTTCCTTCCACCCAGCGTTCCCCCACGTCTCCCGATAAAAATGATACCTCACTTGTGTGGGTAGGCCTAGCGCCCGCGACAGGATATGCCCCAAAACACAACGTGGACATATCACAGAAAACAGAGCTGTTTTTAGCAAAGTGACTACCTGTAGATTTTGGCCTCTAGCTCAGCCGGCACCTAGGGAAACCTACCAAACCTGTACATTTCTGAAAACTAGAGACCTAGGGGAATCCAAGGAGGGGTGACTTGTGTGGCTCGGACCAGGTTCTGTTACCCAGAATCCTTTGCAAACCTCAAAATTTGGCTAAAAAAACACATGTTCCTCACATTTCTGTGGCAGAAAGTTCTGGAATCTGAGAGGAGCCACAAATTTCCTTCCACCCAGCGTTCCCCCACGTCTCCCGATAAAAATGATACCTCACTTGTGTGGGTAGGCCTAGCGCCCGCGACAGGATATGCCCCAAAACACAACGTGGACATATCACAGAAAACAGAGCTGTTTTTAGCAAAGTGACTACCTGTAGATTTTGGCCTCTAGCTCAGCCGGCACCTAGGGAAACCTACCAAACCTGTACATTTCTGAAAACTAGAGACCTAGGGGAATCCAAGGAGGGGTGACTTGTGTGGCTCGGACCAGGTTCTGTTACCCAGAATCCTTTGCAAACCTCAAAATTTGGCTAAAAAAACACATGTTCCTCACATTTCTGTGGCAGAAAGTTCTGGAATCTGAGAGGAGCCACAAATTTCCTTCCACCCAGCGTTCCCCCACGTCTCCCGATAAAAATGATACCTCACTTGTGTGGGTAGGCCTAGCGCCCGCGACAGGATATGCCCCAAAACACAACGTGGACACATCACAGAAAACAGAGCTGTTTTTAGCAAAGTGACTACCTGGAGATTTTGGCCTCTAGCTCAGCCGCCACCTAGGGAAACCTACCAAACCTGTACATTTCTGAAAACTAGAGACCTAGGGGAATCTAAGGAGGGGTGACTTGTGTGGCTCGGACCAGGTTCTGTTACCCAGAAACCTTTGCAAACCTCAAAATTTGGCTAAAAAAACACATGTCCCTCACATTTCTGTGGCAGAAAGTTCTGGAATCTGAGAGGAGCTACAAATTTCCTTCCACCCAGCGTTCCCCTAAGTCTCCCGATAAAAATGATACCTCACTTGCGTGGGTAGGCCTAGCGCCCGCGACAGGAAACACCCCAAAGCGCAACGTGGACACATCCTAAATTTTGGAAAAAAACAGAGGTGTTTTTTGCAAAGTGCCTACCTGTAGATTTTGGCCTCTAGCTCAGCCGGCACCTAGGGAAACCTACCAAACCTGTGCATTTCTGAAAACTAGAGACCTAGGGGAATCCAAGGAGGGGTGACTTGCGGGGCTCGGACCAGGTTCTGTTACCCAGAATCCTTTGCAAACCTCAAAATTTGGCTAAAAATACACATGTTACTCATATTTCTGTGGCAGAAAGGTCTGGAATCTGAGAGGAGCCACAAATTTCCTTCTACCCAGCGTTCCCCCAAGTCTCCCGATAAAAATGATACCTCACTTGTGTGGGTAGGACTAGCGCCCACGAAAGGAAAGGGCCCAAAACACAACGTGGACACATCACATTTTTTTATAAAAAGCAGTGCCTACCTGTGGATTTTGGCCTGTAGCTCAGCCGACACCTGAGGAAACCTAGCAAACCAGTGCATTTTTGAAAACTAGAAACCCAGGGGAATCCAAGATGGGGTGACTTGCGGGGCTCTGACCAGGTTATGTTACCCAGAATCCTTTGCAAACATCAAAATTTGGCCCAAAAAACACTTTTTCCTCTCATTTCGGTGACAGAAAGTTCTGGAATCTGAGAGGAGCCACAAATTTCCTTCCACCCAGCGTTCCCCTAAGTCTCTCGATAAAAATGGTACATCACTTCTGTGGGTAGGCCTAGCGCCCACAAAAGGAAATGGCCCAAAACACAACGTGGACACAACATATTTTTTCACAGAAAACAGAGGTGTTTTTTGCAAGGTGCCTACCTGTGGTGTTTGGCCTGTAGCTCAGCCGGCCCCAGGGGGGGGGGGCAGAAATGCCCTAAAATAAATTTGCCCCCCCAACCCAACCCTCCCCCGCCGGGAGCGACCCTTGCCTACGGGGTCGCTCCCCCTGCGTGACATTGGCACCAAAAAACAAATCCCCGGTGCCTAGTGGTTTCTGCCCCCTTGGGGGCAGGTTGACCTAAACTCAGCCAATCTGCCCCCAAGGGGGGCAGAAATGGCCTAAATACAATTTGTCCCCCAGGGGAGCGACTTTTGCCTGAAGGGTCGCTCCCCATCTCTAAAAAAAAAAAAAAAAGAAAAAAACAAAGAAAAAAAAGAAAAATTCCCCTGGCGCCTAGAGGTTTCTGCCCCCCCCCCCCCCCGGGGGCAGTTCGGCCTAATAATAGGCCGATCTGTCCCCCGGGGGGGGCAGAAATGGCCTAAAATAAATTTGCCCCCCCAACCCCCACCACCCCCCCGGGAGCGACCCTTGCCTACGGGGTCGCTCCCCCTGCGTGACATTGGCGCCAAAAAACAAATCCCCGGTGCCTAGTGGTTTCTGCCCCCTTGGGGGCAGATTGACCTAAAATTTGCCAATCTGCCCCCAGGGGGGCAGAAATGGTCTAAATACAATTTGCCCCCCCAGGGGAGCGACCCTTGCCTGATGGGTCGCTCCCCATCTCTAAAAAAAGAAACAACAAAAAAAAAAAAACACAAAAAAAAAATTGCCCTGGTGCCTAGAGTGTTCTGCCCCCCCCCCCCCAGGGGCAGTTCGGCCTAATAATAGGCCGATCTGTCCCCCGGGGGGGCAGAAATGGCCTAAAATAAATTTGCCCCCCAACCCCCATCCCCCCCCGGGAGCGACCCTTGCCTACGGGGTCACTCCCCCTGCGTGACATTGGCGCCAAAAAACAAATCCCCGGTGCCTAGTGGTTTCTGCCCCCTTGGGGGCAGATTGACCTAAAATTGGCCAATCTGCCCCCAGGGGGGCAGAAATGGTCTAAATACAATTTGCCCCCCCAGGGGAGCGACCCTTGCCTGATGGGTCGCTCCCCATCTCTAAAAAAAGAAACAACAAAAAAAAAACCACACAAAAAAAAAATTGCCCTGGTGCCTAGAGTGTTCTGCCCCCCCCCCCGGGGGCAGTTCGGCCTAATAATAGGCCGATCTGTCCCCCGGGGGGGCAGAAATGGCCTAAAATAAATTTGCCCCCCCAACCCCCACACCCCCCCCCGGGAGCGACCCTTGCCTACGGGGTCGCTCCCCCTGCGTGACATTGGCGTCAAAAAACAAATCCCCGGTGCCTAGTGGTTTCTGCCCCCTAGGGGGCAGATTGACCTAAAATTGGCCAATCTGCTCCCAGGGGGGCAGAAATGGTCTAAATACAATTTGCCCCCCCAGGGGAGCGACCCTTGCCTGATGGGTCGCTCCCCATCTCTAAAAAAAGAAACAACAAAAAAAAAAAACACAAAAAAAAAATTGCCCTGGCGCCTAGAGTGTTCTGCCCCCCCCCCGGGGGCAGTTCGGCCTAAAAATAGGCCGATCTGTCCCCCGGGGGGGCAGAAATGGCCTAAAATAAATTTGCCCCCCCAACCGGCACCCCCCCCCCCCCGGGAGCGACCCTTGCCTACGGGGTCGCTCCCCCTGCGTGACATTGGCGCCAAAAAACAAATCCCCGGTGCCTAGTGGTTTCTGCCCCCAGGGGGGCAGAAATGGTCTAAATACAATTTGCCCCCCAGGGGAGCGACCCTTGCCTGATGGGTCGCTCCCCATCTCTAAAAAAAAAAAAGAAAAAAAAAAAAACACACAAAAAAAAAATTTGCCCTGGCGCCTAGAGGTTTCTTCCCCCCCTGGGGGCAGATCGGCCTAATAATAGGCCGATCTGCCCCCAGGGGGGGCAGAAAAGGCCTTCCCAAAAAATTGCCCCCCCTGGGAGCGACCCTTGCCAAAGGGGTCGCTTTGTTGCGTGACATTCGCGCGCAAAAACAAACTCCCTGGTGTCTAATGGTTTCTGCCCCCCTTGGGGGCAGATTGGCCTTATCAAAATAGGCCAATCTGCCCCCAAGGGGGGCAGAAATGGCCTAAATATATATTGCCCCGTAGGGGAGCGACCCTTGCCTAAGGGATCGCTCCCCACCTAAAAAAAAAGAATTCATCACAAAAAAAAAAAAAAAAAAAATGGTCCCTGGTGCCTAGAGGTTTCTGCCCCCCCTGGGGGCAGATCGGCCTAATAATAGGCCAATCTGCCCCCAGGGGAGGCAGAAAAGGCCTTCCTAAAAAAATGCCCCCCTGGGAGCGACCCTTGCCCAAGGGGTCGCTCCCTTTTGCCAATTTCAAGAAAAAAAAAAAAATCCCTGGTGTCTAGTGGGGTTTCAAAAGCCGGATTGCAAGCAATCCAGCTTTTGAAACCTGTGAGAGACTTCAAAGGGAAGGAAATACATTTCCTTCCCTTTGAAGCCTCTCGGGGCCTCCCCCATGGGATTGAAAAAGAAATGCAAAAGCATTTCTTTTTCAATCGCGCTGGAAGCTCTGCTTCCAGCGCGATGGGGGAGACCCTGTGACTAATCAGCGCGCGCTCGCGCGCTGACGTCACAGGGGGGGTTGGGGGGGTCGGGGGTGGGAGGGGAAGGGCTTCCCCTTCCATCCCTGACTTGGGGGGGTGGGGGTGAACCCCACAGAGGGAGCGAGAGCGCTCCCTCTGGGCTGTGTGCCGAGGACGTAGTGGTTACGTCCTCGGCACAGCAGCACTGTGCCGCAGGATGTAACCACTACGTCCGCGGCACAGAAGGGGTTAAAAGGTAAAGCGCCCCTTAGCATAACGAGGAAAGTGTTTCCAGTTTCTAGAGTACAGCTGCCTTGGCGCAACGATCAAAGGCATTTCAGAGCACAGATGTAAAGCGCTCTTTTGCACAGCAATTCAAAGCATTTCAGTTCACAGATGTAAAGTGCTTTTGTGCACAGCAATTCAAAGCGTTTCCGTTCACAGATGTAAAGCGCTCTTTTGCACAACAATTCAAAGCGTTTTGTTCACAGATGTAAACCGCTCTTGGCACGACAATTCAGGCGCTTCCGTTCATAGATGTAAAGCGCTCTTGGCACGGCAATACAAGCACTTCAGTTCACAGATGCAAAGTGCACTTGGCACAGCAATTAAAGCGCTTCAGTTCACAGAGGTAAAGCGCTTTTAGAACAACAATTCAGGCACTTCAGTTCATAGATGTAAAGCACTCTTGGCACGGCAATTCGAGCGCTTCAGTTCACAGATGTAAAGCGATCTTGGCACGACAATTCAGGTGCTTCAGTTCACAGATGTAAAGCGCTCTTGGCATAGCAATTCAAGAGCTTCAGTCCTCAGGTTTAAAAGGTTCTTGGTACAACAATCTAAGTGATTCAGGCTACTTGAGTAAAAGCGCTTCCTGGTATTATTAAGTGAAGCGCTTCAAGTTTAATGAGTAAAAGTTTTTGGCATTTATTGTTGTGAATGTGAAAGCATTTCTGGAGATAAGAAAATCATAGTTTTCATTGTTCTTTGAAAAGCTTAAGATGTGAAAAGCATATTTAATTATTTGAGATTTTCTAAGTCATGATCAAACGTTTATGTTGTGAAGGCATAGATGTTACAGGATTGATATTCTGAGTATAATCGTAGTCCAAAGTTCTTGCCATCTTTTGATTATGAGGTCGTAGTTTACCCTTGTTCCATGTCTCAAAGATGGGGCTTTGCCCTCATTTCTAAAGGGGTCTCCATCTGATATCTCAGAGACGCATTTAGTCAAGAGTCTATTGATGAGTTACATTTCTATGAATGAGTAAATGCATATTTGTTCTAACCTTTACTTTTCAGATCTCTCTCCCTGCTGTTCCCTACCCTAATTCCCTTCCCCCCGACTGGCTTCCTCATAACTCTGTGCTATAATAGCTTTCTGAGTTGGTGACGCTGGAAGGTGGGCCTTTTGTTAAGCGACCTGCAGATCTCAAGGAAAGGGCACTGTGACATTGTGAGAAAGTAGCCTCTTTCCTTGTTACCCCCACTTTTGGCCTGTTTGTGAGTGTATGTCAGGGTGTTTTCACTGTCTCACTGCGATCCTGCTAGCCAGGGCCCAGTGCTCATAGTGAAAACCCTATGTTTTCAGTATGTTTGTTATGTGTCACTGGGACCCTGCTAGTCAGGACCCCAGTGCTCATAAGGTTGTGGCCTATATGTATGTGTTCCCTGTGTGGTGCCTAACTGTCTCACTGAGGCTCTGCTAACCAGAAGCTCAGTGGTTATGCTCTCTCTGTACAAATTGTCACTAACAGGCTAGTGACCAATTTTACCAATTTACATTGGCTTACTGGAACACCCTTATAATTCCCTAGTATATGGTACTGAGGTACCCAGGGTATTGGGGTTCCAGGAGATCCCTATGGGCTGCAGCATTTCTTTTGCCACCCATAGGGAGCTCTGACAATTCTTACACAGGCCTGCCACTGCGGCCTGAGTGAAATAACGTCCACGTTATTTCACAGCCATTTTACACTGCACTTAAGTAACTTATAAGTCACCTATATGTCTAACCTTTACCTAGTAAAGGTTAGGTGCAAAGTTACTTAGTGTGAGGGCACCCTGGCACTAGCCAAGGTGCCCCCACATTGTTCAGGGCCAATTCCCCGGACTTTGTGAGTGCGGGGACACCATTACACGCGTGCACTACATATAGGTCACTACCTATATGTAGCTTCACAATGGTAACTCCGAATATGGCCATGTAACATGTCTATGATCATGGAATTGCCCCCTCTATACCATCCTGGCATAGTTGGCACAATCCCATGATCCCAGTGGCCTGTAGCACAGACCCTGGTACTGCCAAACTGCCTTTCCCGGGGTTTCACTGCAGCTGCTGCTGCTGCCAACCCCTCAGACAGGCATCTGCCCTCCTGGGGTCCAGCCAGGCCTGGCCCAGGATGGCAGAACAAAGAACTTCCTCTGAGAGAGGGTGTTACACCCTCTCCCTTTGGAAAATGGTGTGAAGGCAGGGGAGGAGTAGCCTCCCCCAGCCTCTGGAAATGCTTTCATGGGCACTTTTGGTGCCCATTTCTGCATAAGCCAGTCTACACCGGTTCAGGGACCCCTTAGCCCTGCTCTGGCGCGAAACTGGACAAAGGAAAGGGGAGTGACCACTCCCCTGACCTGTACTTCCCCTGGGAGGTGCCCAGAGCTCCTCCAGTGTGCTCCAGACCTCTGCCATCTTGGAAACAGAGGTGCTGCTGGCACACTGGACTGCTCTGAGTGGCCAGTGCCACCAGGTGACGTCAGAGACTCCTCCTGATAGGCTCCTTCAGGTGTTGCTAGCCTATCCTCTCTCCTAGGTAGCCAAACCCTCTTTTCTGGCTATTTAGGGTCTCTGTCTCTTGGGATTCCTTAGATAACGAATGCAAGAGCTCATCCGAGTTCCTCTGCATCTCTCTCTTCACCTTCTGCCAAGGAATCGACTGCTGACCGCGCTGGAAGCCTGCAAAACTGTAACATAGTAGCAAAGACGACTACTGCAACTCTGTAACGCTGATCCTGCCGCCTTCTCGACTGTTTTCCTGGTGGTGCATGCTGTGGGGGTAGTCTGCCTCCTCTCTGCACTAGAAGCTCCGAAGAAATCTCCCGTGGGTCGACGGAATCTTCCCCCTGCAACCGCAGGCACCAAAAAGCTGCAATACCGGTCCCTTGGGTCTCCTCTCAGCACGACGAGCGAGGTCCCTCGAATCCAGCAACTCTGTCCAAGTGACTCCCACAGTCCAGTGACTCTTCAGTCCAAGTTTGGTGGAGGTAAGTCCTTGCCTCCCCACGCCAGACTGCATTGCTGGGAACCATGACTTTTGCAGCTACTCCGGCCTCCGTGCACTTCCGGCAGAAATACTTTGTGCACAGTCCAGCCTGGGTCCACGGCACTCCAACCTGCATTGCACGACCTCCTAAGTTGTTCTCCGGCGACGTGGGACTCCTTTGTGTAACTTTGGGTGAGCACCATTTCATGCATCCTCGTAGTGCCTGTTTCTGGCACTTCTCCGGGTGCTACCTGCTGCTAAGAGGGCTCCTTGTCTTGCTCGATGTCCCCTCTACCTCCTGGTGCAATTTGCGACATCCTGGTCCTTCCTGGGCCACAGCAGCACCCAAAAACGCTATCCGCACGATTTGCAGCTAGCAAGGCTTGTTGGCGTTCTTTCGGCAGGAAAACACTTCTGCACACCTCTCCAAGGCGTGACGGATCCATCCTCCAAAGGAGGATCTAGCCCTTGTCGTTCCTGCAGAAACCTAAGCTTCTACAGTCCAGTAGCAGCTTCTTTGCACCCGCAGCTGGCATTTCCTGGGCATCTGCCCATCTCCGACTTGCTTGTGACTTTTGGACTTGGTCCTCTTGTTCCACAGGTACCCTCGACTGGAAATCCATCGTTGTTGCATTGCTGGTTTGTGTCTTTCCTGCAGAATTCCCCTATCACGACTTCTATGTCCTTTGGGGAACTTTAGTGCACTTTGCACTCACTTTTCAGGGTCTTGGGGTGGGCTATTTTTCTAACCCTTACTATTTTCTAATAGTCCCAGCGACCCTCTACAAGGTCACATAGGTTTGGGGTCCATTCGTGGTTCGCATTCCACTTTTGGAGTATATGGTTTGTGTTGCCCCTATCCATATGTGCCCCCATTGCATCCTATTGTAACTATACATTGTTTGCACTGTTTTCTAAGACTATTACTGCATATTTTGGTATTGTGTATATATATCTTGTGTATATTTCCTAACCTCTCACTGAGGGTACACTCTGAGATACTTTGGCATATTGTCATAAAAATAAAGTACCTTTATTTTTAGTATAACTGTGTATTGTGTTTTCTTATGATATTGTGCCTATGACGCTAAGTGGTACTGTAGGAGCTTCACTCGTCTCCTAGTTCAGCCTAAGCTGCTCTGCTAAGCTACCATTATCTATCAGCCTATGCTGCTAGACACCCTATACACTAATAAGGGATAACTGGGCCTGGTGCAAGGTGCAAGTACCCCTTGGTACTCACTACAAGCCAGTCCAGCCTCCTACATTGGTTGTGCAGCGGTGGGATAAGTACTTTGAGACTACTTACCACTCTTGTCATTTGTACTTTTCATAAGAGAAAAATATACAAAACAAGCTCAGTGTATATACACATAACCAAAAAGTTTTGCATTTCCTCTTTTCACTCTTTTCTAAGTGCTGAAAAGTACTTCTAACTTTTTAAAAAGTTCTAAAAAGTTTTTAAAGTTTTTTTTCTCTGTCTTTCTAAAAAACTCTGACAAACTTTTTATCCTTTTTCTATCACTTTAACTCTTTCTAAAAATGTCTGGCCAAAATGTTGATCTGTCCAAACTTGCATATGACCACCTTAGCTGGAAAGGAGCAAGGAGTCTCTGTGTAGAAAGAGGTTTGAGTGTAGGGAAGAATCCTTCCTTGGAATTATTGCTTAACATGCTTAGAGAACAAGATAAGGCTAAAAGTGCCCCATCTGTAGAAAAGGCAGCTAACGGTTCCCAATCTGATCCAGGGACTCCCCCAGGAAAAGATTCAGGAAAGAAACTTCCAAGCCTGCCCATTACTAGACAGTCTAGCATAGTTGGTACTGATGTTGAGTCAGACCATACAGATAGTGTTGTCTCACATCATAGCAAGAGCATTCATTCTCATCACAGTAGAAATTATGTTTCTGTTAGCCAAGCTGTTTGGGTGCCCTCTGTAAGGGACAGGTCTCCTTCTGTCCATTCTCATCATACTTCTGTTTCAAGACATGTCCCTCCCACCCACCCTGATGACAGATTGTTAGAAAGGGAGCTCAATAGATTGAGAGTGGAACAAATCAGACTGAAGCTCAAGAAGCAACAGCTGGATTTAGAGAGACAGACTTTAGAAGTAGAGAAGGAGAGACAGAAACTGGGTTTAGAAACCCATGGTGGCAGCAGCAGTATTCCCCATAATCATCCTGCAAAAGAGCATGATTCCAGGAATCTGCATAAGATAGTTCCCCCTTATAAGGAGGGGGATGACATTAACAAGTGGTTTGCTGCACTTGAGAGGGCCTGTGCTGTACAGGATGTCCCTCAAAGGCAGTGGGCTGCTATCCTATGGCTATCATTTAGTGGAAAAGGTAGGGATAGGCTCCTTACTGTGAAAGAAAATGAAGCTAATGATTACAAAGTTCTTAAGAATGCACTCCTGGATGGTTATGGCTTAACCACTGAACAATACAGGATAAAGTTCAGAGAGACCAAAAAGGAGTCTTCACAAGACTGGGTTGATTTCATTGACCATTCAGTGAAGGCCTTGGAGGGGTGGTTACATGGCAGTAAAGTTACTGATTATGACAGCCTGTATAACTTGATCCTGAGAGAGCATATTCTTAATAATTGTGTGTCTGATTTGTTGCACCAGTACTTGGTGGACTCTGATCTGACCTCTCCCCAAGAATTGGGAAAGAAGGCAGACAAATGGGTCAGAACAAGGGTGAACAGAAAAGTTCATACAGGGGGTGACAAAGAGAACAATAAGAAGAAAGATGGTGAAAAATCTCAAGATAAGCATGGGGATAAGGGTAAAACCAAAGATCCCACTTCAAATCTTAAACACTCTTCAGGAGGTGGGGATAAAACAAATTCTTCCTCTTCTTCTCAACCTACACAATTTAAAAAGCCTTGGTGCTTTGTGTGTAAAAACAGAGGCCATAGGCCAGGGGATAAGTCCTGTCCAGGTAAACCCCCTGAGCCTACCACCACTAATACATCAAGCTCTAGTGCCCCTAGCAGTAGTGGTACTAGTGGTGGGACTGCTGGCAACAGTCAAGTTAAGGGTGTAGTTGGGTTCACTTATGGGTCCATAGTAGAAACTGGGGTAGTCAGTCCCAAGACAGTTTCTGTCACACCTAGTGGCATTGGACTTGCCACACTGGCTGCTTGTCCCCTTACAATGGATAAGTACAGGCAGACAGTTTCAATAAATGGTGTTGAGGCCTTGGCCTACAGGGACACAGGTGCCAGTATCACTTTGGTGACTGAAAACCTAGTGCCTCCTAACAACACATCATTGGACAACAGTATAAGATTATTGATGTCCATAACTCCACTAAGTTTCTTCCCTTAGCTATAATTCAGTTTAGTTGGGGTGGAGTTACTGGCCCTAAGCAGGTGGTGGTATCACCTAGCTTACCTGTAGACTGTCTCTTAGGTAATGACCTAGAGGCCTCAGGTTGGGCTGATGTAGAGTTTTATGCCCATGCAGCCATGCTGGGCATCCCAGAGGAATTGTTCCCTCTCATTTCTACTGAAATGAAAAAGCAAAGGAGAGAAGGCCTGAAAACTCAGGATCCCTCTCCATCAACAGGTAAAAAGGGTATCACAGTATCCCCTAACCACCCTGCCATTCAGGATACCATTCCTGTGGTGGGAGAAACCTCTCCTGGGGTGGCACCTGTTCCAAGGGAATCATCAGCTGGCAAAGCTGTACTCCCTGAGGTAGAAGTACCTCTCTGTGGGATAACTAACATTGGTGACAAAAAGAGCACCATTTTAGTTAACATGGAGCATCCCTCCAACCCTCCCAGAGAAACTTTAGTGCAGAAACTCTGCACTGCCTCACAACACTTAGGACAGCATCCCTGCCCTAGTGTGGAGCTCATAGGACAGCATCCCTGCCCTGCTCCAACCCAAGAGAAACAGCATCCCTGTTCTCTCTTCCAGCCATATGGACAAAGTTTTTGCCCAGCTATGGCTTTTCTGAGACAGCATCCCTGTCTGGCATGTCCATCACTACAAATAGGTTCAGTGGACAATTCCCACTGCTCTAAACTAAAACTTACTGATAGAAACTCTGAAAATACATCTTCACATTGTTGCTTAGCTAAAAATCTTCAAACATGTTGGTTTACATCCCCACAGGGAAGTAACCATATAGTGGATGATAAAGGGAGTAACCAGTCTATTGCAGAGCTACTCTCTACTTATAACCACTTAGACAATAAAGTCTCAACTGGCCAAGGTTAGCCTTATTGTCCTTCGTTGGGGGGTGGGGGGGTTGTGTGAGAAAGTAGCCTCTTTCTAGCCTTGTTACCCCCACTTTTGGCCTGTTTGTGAGTGTATTTCAGGGTGTTTTCACTGTCTCACTGGGATCCTGCTAGCCAGGGCCCAGTGCTCATAGTGAAAACCCTATGTTTTCAGTATGTTTGTTATGTGTCACTGGGACCCTGCTAGTCAGGACCCCAGTGCTCATAAGGTTGTGGCCTATATGTATGTGTTCCCTGTGTGGTGCCTAACTGTCTCACTGAGGCTCTGCTAACCAGAAGCTCAGTGGTTATGCTCTCTCTGTACAAATTGTCACTAACAGGCTAGTGACCAATTTTACCAATTTACATTGGCTTACTGGAACACCCTTATAATTCCCTAGTATATGGTACTGAGGTACCCAGGGTATTGGGGTTCCAGGAGATCCCTATGGGCTGCAGCATTTCTTTTGCCGCCCATAGGGAGCTCTGACAATTCTTACACAGGCCTGCCACTGCAGCCTGAGTGAAATAACGCGCACGTTATTTCACAGCCATTTTACACTGCACTTAAGTAACTTATAAGTCACTTATATGTCTAACCTTTACCTAGTAAAGGTTAGGTGCAAAGTTACTTAGTGTGAGGGCACCCTGGCACTAGCCAAGGTGCCCCCACATTGTTCAGGGCCAATTCCCCGGACTTTGTGAGTGCGGGGACACCATTACACGCGTGCACTACATATAGGTCACTACCTATATGTAGCTTCACAATGGTAACTCCGAATATGGCCATGTAACATGTCTATGATCATGGAATTGCCCCCTCTATACCATCCTGGCATAGTTGGCACAATCCCATGATCCCAGTGGCCTGTAGCACAGACCCTGGTACTGCCAAACTGCCTTTCCCGGGGTTTCACTGCAGCTGCTGCTGCTGCCAACCCCTCAGACAGGCATTTGCCCTCCTGGGGTCCAGCCAGGCCTGGCCCAGGATGGCAGAACAAAGAACTTCCTCTGAGAGAGGGTGTTACACCCTCTCCCTTTGGAAAATGGTGTGAAGGCAGGGGAGGAGTAGCCTCCCCCAGCCTCTGGAAATGCTTTCATGGGCACTTTTGGTGCCCATTTCTGCATAAGCCAGTCTACACCGGTTCAGGGACCCCTTAGCCCTGCTCTGGCGCGAAACTGGACAAAGGAAAGGGGAGTGACCACTCCCCTGACCTGTACCTCCCCTGGGAGGTGCCCAGAGCTCCTCCAGTGTGCTCCAGACCTCTGCCATCTTGGAAACAGATGTGCTGCTGGCACACTGGACTGCTCTGAGTGGCCAGTGCCACCAGGTGACGTCAGAGACTCCTCCTGATAGGCTCCTTCAGGTGTTGCTAGCCTATCCTCTCTCCTAGGTAGCCAAACCCTCTTTTCTGGCTATTTAGGGTCTCTGTCTCTTGGGATTCCTTAGATAACGAATGCAAGAGCTCATCCGAGTTCCTCTGCATCTCTCTCTTCACCTTCTGCCAAGGAATCGACTGCTGACCGCGCTGGAAGCCTGCAAAACTGTAACATAGTAGCAAAGACGACTACTGCAACTCTGTAACGCTGATCCTGCCGCCTTCTCGACTGTTTTCCTGGTGGTGCATGCTGTGGGGGTAGTCTGCCTCCTCTCTGCACTAGAAGCTCCGAAGAAATCTCCCGTGGGTCGACGGAATCTTCCCCCTGCAACCGCAGGCACCAAAAAGCTGCATTACCGGTCCCTTGGGTCTCCTCTCAGCACGACGAGCGAGGTCCCTCGAATCCAGCAACTCTGTCCAAGTGACTCCCACAGTCCAGTGACTCTTCAGTCCAAGTTTGGTGGAGGTAAGTCCTTGCCTCCCCACGCCAGACTGCATTGCTGGGAACCGTGACTTTTGCAGCTACTCCGGCCTCCGTGCACTTCCGGCAGAAATCCTTTGTGCACAGTCCAGCCTGTGTCCACGGCACTCCAACCTGCATTGCACGACCTCCTAAGTTGTTCTCCGGCGACGTGGGACTCCTTTGTGTAACTTTGGGTGAGCACTATTTCACACATCCTCGTAGTGCCTGTTTCTGGCACTTCTCCGGGTGCTACCTGCTGCTAAGAGGGCTCCTTGTCTTGCTCGATGTCCCCTCTACCTCCTGGCGCAATTTGCGACATCCTGGTCCTTCCTGGGCCACAGCAGCACCCAAAAACGCTAACTGCACGATTTGCAGCTAGCAAGGCTTGTTGGCGTTTTTTCGGCGGGAAAACACTTCTGCACAACTCTCCAAGGCGTGGCGGATCTGTCCTCCAAAGGGAAAGTCTCTAGCCCTTGTCGTTCCTGCAGAAACCTAAGCTTCTACAGTCCAGTAGCAGCTTCTTTGCACCCGCAGCTGGCATTTCCTGGGCATCTGCCCATCTCCGACTTGCTTGTGACTTTTGGACTTGGTCCCCTTGTTCCACAGGTACCCTCGACTGGAAATCCATCGTTGTTGCATTGCTGGTTTGTGTCTTTCCTGCAGAATTCCCCTATCACGACTTCTATGTCCTTTGGGGAACTTTAGTGCACTTTGCACTCACTTTTCAGGGTCTTGGGGTGGGCTATTTTTCTAACCCTTACTATTTTCTAATAGTCCCAGCGACCCTCTACAAGGTCACATAGGTTTGGGGTCCATTCGTGGTTCGCATTCCACTTTTGGAGTATATGGTTTGTGTTGCCCCTATCCATATGTGCCCCCATTGCATCCTATTGTAACTATACATTGTTTGCACTGTTTTCTAAGACTATTACTGCATATTTTGGTATTGTGTATATATATCTTGTGTATATTTCCTAACCTCTCACTGAGGGTACACTCTGAGATACTTTGGCATATTGTCATAAAAATAAAGTACCTTTATTTTTAGTATAACTGTGTATTGTGTTTTCTTATGATATTGTGCCTATGACACTAAGTGGTACTGTAGGAGCTTCACTCGTCTCCTAGTTCAGCCTAAGCTGCTCTGCTAAGCTACCATTATCTATCAGCCTATGCTGCTAGACACCCTATACACTAATAAGGGATAACTGGGCCTGGTGCAAGGTGCAAGTACCCCTTGGTACTCACTACAAGCCAGTCCAGCCTCCTACATTGGTTGTGCAGCGGTGGGATAAGTACTTTGAGACTACTTACCACTCTTGTCATTTGTACTTTTCATAAGAGAAAAATATACAAAACAAGTTCAGTGTATATACACATAACCAAAAAGTTTTGCATTTCCTCTTTTCACTCTTTTCTAAGTGCTGAAAAGTACTTCTAACTTTTTAAAAAGTTATAAAAAGTTTTAAAAGTTTTTTTTCTCTGTCTTTCTAAAAAACTCTGACAAACTTTTTATCCTTTTTCTATCACTTTAACTCTTTCTAAAAATGTCTGGCACAGGCCAAAATGTTGATCTGTCCAAACTTGCATATGACCACCTTAGCTGGAAAGGAGCAAGGAGTCTCTGTGTAGAAAGAGGTTTGAGTGTAGGGAAGAATCCTTCCTTGGAATTATTGCTTAACATGCTTAGAGAACAAGATAAGGCTAAAAGTGCCCCATCTTTAGAAAAGGCAGCTAACGGTTCCCAATCTGATCCAGGGACTCCCCCAGGAAAAGATTCAGGAAAGAAACTTCCAAGCCTGCCCATTACTAGACAGTCTAGCATAGTTGGTACTGATGTTGAGTCACACCATACAGATAGTGTTGTCTCACATCATAGCAAGAGCATTCATTCTCATCACAGTAGAAATGATGTTTCTGTTAGCCAAGCTGTTAGGGTGCCCTCTGTAAGGGACAGGTCTCCTCCTTCTGTCCATTCTCATCATACCTCTGTTTCAAGACATGTCCCTCCCACCCACCCTGATGACAGATTGTTAGAAAGGGAGCTCAATAGATTGAGAGTGGAACAAACCAGACTGAAGCTCAAGAAGCAACAGCTGGATTTAGAGAGACAGACTTTAGAAGTAGAGAAGGAGAGACAGAAACTGGGTTTAGAAACCCATGGTGGCAGCAGCAGTATTCCCCATAGTCATCCTGCAAAAGAGCATGATTCCAGGATTCTGCATAAGATAGTTCCCCCTTATAAGGAGGGGGATGACATTAACAAGTGGTTTGCTGCACTTGAGAGGGCCTGTGCTGTACAGGATGTCCCTCAAAGGCAGTGGGCTGCTATCCTATGGCTATCATTTAGTGGAAAAGGTAGGGATAGGCTCCTTACTGTGAAAGAAAATGAAGCTAATGATTACAAAGTTCTTAAGAATGCACTCCTGGATGGTTATGGCTTAACTACTGAACAATACAGGATAAAGTTCAGAGAGACCACAAAGGAGTCTTCACAAGACTGGGTTGATTTCATTGACCATTCAGTGAAGGCCTTGGAGGGGTGGTTACATGGCAGTAAAGTTACTGATTATGACAGCCTGTATAACTTGATCCTGAGAGAGCATATTCTTAATAATTGTGTGTCTGATTTGTTGCACCAGTACTTGGTGGACTCTGATCTGACCTCTCCCCAAGAATTGGGAAAGAAAGCAGACAAATGGGTCAGAACAAGGGTGAACAGAAAAGTTCATACAGGGGGTGACAAAGAGAACAATAAGAAGAAAGATGGTAAAAAATCTCAAGATAAGCATGGGGATAAGGGTAAAACCAAAGATCCCACTTCAAATCTTAAACACTCTTCAGGAGGTGGGGATAAAACAAATTCTTCCTCTTCTTCTCAACCTACACAATTTAAAAAGCCTTGGTGCTTTGTGTGTAAAAACAGAGGCCATAGGCCAGGGGATAAGTCCTGTCCAGGTAAACCCCCTGAGCCTACCACCACTAATACATCAAGCTCTAGTGCCCCTAGCAGTAGTGGTACTAGTGGTGGGACTGCTGGCAACAGTCAAGTTAAGGGTGTAGTTGGGTTCACTTATGGGTCCATAGTAGAAACTGGGGTAGTCAGTCCCAAGACAGTTTCTGTCACACCTAGTGGCATTGGCCTTGCCACACTGGCTGCTTGTCCCCTTACAATGGATAAGTACAGGCAGACAGTTTCAATAAATGGTGTTGAGGCCTTGGCCTACAGGGACACAGGTGCCAGTATCACTTTGGTGACTGAAAACCTAGTGCCTCCTGAACAACACATCATTGGACAACAGTATCAGATTATTGATGTCCATAACTCCACTAAGTTTCTTCCCTTAGCTATAATTCAGTTTAGTTGGGGTGGAGTTACTGGCCCTAAGCAGGTGGTGGTATCACCTAGCTTACCTGTAGACTGTCTCTTAGGTAATGACCTAGAGGCCTCAGGTTGGGCTGATGTAGAGTTTTATGCCCATGCAGCCATGCTGGGCATCCCAGAGGAATTGTTCCCTCTCATTTCTACTGAAATGAAAAAGCAAAGGAGAGAAGGCCTGAAAACTCAGGATCCCTCTCCATCAACAGGTAAAAAGGGTATCACAGTATCCCCTAACCACCCTGCCATTCAGGATACCATTCCTGTGGTGGGAGAAACCTCTCCTGGGGTGGCGCCTGTTCCAAGGGAATCATCAGCTGGCAAAGCTGTACTCCCTGAGGTAGAAGTACCTCTCTGTGGGATAACTAACATTGGTGACAAAAAGAGCACCATTTTAGTTAACATGGAGCATCCCTCCAACCCTCCCAGAGAAACTTTAGTGCAGAAACTCTGCACTGCCTCACAACACTTAGGACAGCATCCCTGCCCTAGTGTGGAGCTCATAGGACAGCATCCCTGCCCTGCTCCAACCCAAGAGAAACAGCATCCCTGTTCTCTCTTCCAGCCATATGGACAAAGTTTTTGCCCAGCTATGGCTTTTCTGAGACAGCATCCCTGTCTGGCATTTCCATCACTACAAATAGGTTCAGTGGACAATCCCCACTGCTCTAAACTAAAACTTACTGATAGAAACTCTGAAAATACATCTTCACATTGTTGCTTAGCTAAAAAACTTCAAACAGGGTGGTTTACATCCCCACAGGGAAGTAACCATATAGTGGATGATAAAGGGAGTAACCAGTCTATTGCAGAGCTACTCTCTACTTATCACCACTTAGACAATAAAGTCTCAACTGGCCAAGGTTAGCCTTATTGTCCTTCGTTTGGGGGGGGGGGGGTTGTGTGAGAAAGTAGCCTCTTTCTAGCCTTGTTACCCCCACTTTTGGCCTGTTTGTGAGTGTATGTCAGGGTGTTTTCACTGTCTCACTGGGATCCTGCTAGCCAGGGCCCAGTGCTCATAGTGAAAACCCTATGTTTTCAGTATGTTTGTTATGTGTCACTGGGACCCTGCTAGTCAGGACCCCAGTGCTCATAAGGTTGTGGCCTATATGTATGTGTTCCCTGTGTGGTGCCTAACTGTCTCACTGAGGCTCTGCTAACCAGAAGCTCAGTGGTTATGCTCTCTCTGTACAAATTGTCACTAACAGGCTAGTGACCAATTTTACCAATTTACATTGGCTTACTGGAACACCCTTATAATTCCCTAGCATATGGTACTGAGGTACCCAGGGTATTGGGGTTCCAGGAGATCCCTATGGGCTGCAGCATTTCTTTTGCCGCCCATAGGGAGTTCTGACAATTCTTACACAGGCCTGCCACTGCAGCATGAGTGAAATAACGCACACGTTATTTCACAGCCGTTTTACACTGCACTTAAGTAACTTATAAGTCACCTATATGTCTAACCTTTACCTAGTAAAGGTTAGGTGCAAAGTTACTTAGCGTGAGGGCACCCTGGCACTAGCCAAGGTGCCCCCACATTGTTCAGGGCCAATTCCCCGGACTTTGTGAGTGCGGGGACACCATTACACGCGTGCACTACATATAGGTCACTACCTATATGTAGCTTCACAATGGTAACTCCGAATATGGCCATGTAACATGTCTATGATCATGGAATTGCCCCCTCTATACCATCCTGGCATAGTTGGCACAATCCCATGATCCCAGTGGCCTGTAGCACAGACCCTGGTACTGCCAAACTGCCTTTCCCGGGGTTTCACTGCAGCTGCTGCTGCTGCCAACCCCTCAGACAGGCATCTGCCCTCCTGGGGTCCAGCCAGGCCTGGCCCAGGATGGCAGAACAAAGAACTTCCTCTGAGAGAGGGTGTTACACCCTCTCCCTTTGGAAAATGGTGTGAAGGCAGGGGAGGAGTAGCCTCCCCCAGCCTCTGGAAATGCTTTCATGGGCACTTTTGGTGCCCATTTCTGCATAAGCCAGTCTACACCGGTTCAGGGACCCCTTAGCCCTGCTCTGGCGCGAAACTGGACAAAGGAAAGGGGAGTGACCACTCCCCTGACCTGTACCTCCCCTGGGTGGTGCCCAGAGCTCCTCCAGTGTGCTCCAGACCTCTGCCATCTTGGAAACAGAGGTGCTGCTGGCACACTGGACTGCTCTGAGTGGCCAGTTCCACCAGGTGACGTCAGAGACTCCTCCTGATAGGCTCCTTCAGGTGTTGCTAGCCTATCCTCTCTCCTAGGTAGCCAAACCCTCTTTTCTGGCTATTTAGGGTCTCTGTCTCTTGGGATTCCTTAGATAACGAATGCAAGAGCTCATCCGAGTTCCTCTGCATCTCTCTCTTCACCTTCTGCCAAGGAATCGACTGCTGACCGCGCTGGAAGCCTGCAAAACTGTAACATAGTAGCAAAGACGACTACTGCAACTCTGTAACGCTGATCCTGCCGCCTTCTCGACTGTTTTCCTGGTGGTGCATGCTGTGGGGGTAGTCTGCCTCCTCTCTGCACTAGAAGCTCCGAAGAAATCTCCCGTGGGTCGACGGAATCTTCCCCCAGCAACCGCAGGCACCAAAAAGCTGCATTACTGGTCCCTTGGGTCTCCTCTCAGCACGACGAGCGAGGTCCCTCGAATCCAGCAACTCTGTCCAAGTGACTCCCACAGTCCAGTGACTCTTCAGTCCAAGTTTGGTGGAGGTAAGTCCTTGCCTCCCCACGCCAGACTGCATTGCTGGGAACCGTGACTTTTGCAGCTACTCCGGCCTCCGTGCACTTCCGGTGGAAATCCTTTGTGCACAGTCCAGCCTGGGTCCACGGCACTCCAACCTGCATTGCACGACCTCCTAAGTTGTTCTCCGGCGACGTGGGACTCCTTTGTGTAACTTTGGGTGAGCACCATTTCAGGCATCCTCGTAGTGCCTGTTTCTGGCACTTCTCCGGGTGCTACCTGCTGCTAAGAGGGCTCCTTGTCTTGCTCGACGTTCCCTCTACCTCCTGGCGCAGTGTGCGACATCCTGGTCCTTCCTGGGCCACAGCAGCACCCAAAAACGCTAACCGCACGATTTGCAGCTAGCAAGGCTTGTTGGCGTTCTTTCGGCGGGAAAATACTTCTGCACAACTCTCCAAGGCGTGAGGGATCCGTCCTCCAAAGGGAAAGTCTCTAGCCCTTGTCGTTCCTGCAGAAACCTAAGCTTCTACAGTCCAGTAGCAGCTTCTTTGCACCCGCAGCTGGCATTTCCTGGGCATCTGCCCATCTCCGACTTGCTTGTGACTTTTGGACTTGGTCCCCTTGTTCCACAGGTACCCTCGACTGGAAATCCATCGTTGTTGCATTGCTGGTTTGTGTCTTTCCTGCAGAATTCCCCTATCACGACTTCTATGTCCTTTGGGGAACTTTAGTGCACTTTGCACTCACTTTTCAGGGTCTTGGGGTGGGCTATTTTTCTAACCCTTACTATTTTCTAATAGTCCCAGCGACCCTCTACAAGGTCACATAGGTTTGGGGTCCATTCGTGGTTCGCATTCCACTTTTGGAGTATATGGTTTGTGTTGCCCCTATCCATATGTGCCCCCATTGCATCCTATTGTAACTATACATTGTTTGCACTGTTTTCTAAGACTATTACTGCATATTTTGGTATTGTGTATATATATCTTGTGTATATTTCCTAACCTCTCACTGAGGGTACACTCTGAGATACTTTGGCATATTGTCATAAAAATAAAGTACCTTTATTTTTAGTATAACTGTGTATTGTGTTTTCTTATGATATTGTGCCTATGACACTAAGTGGTACTGTAGGAGCTTCACTCGTCTCCTAGTTCAGCCTAAGCTGCTCTGCTAAGCTACCATTATCTATCAGCCTATGCTGCTAGACACCCTATACACTAATAAGGGATAACTGGGCCTGGTGCAAGGTACAAGTACCCCTTGGTACTCACTACAAGCCAGTCCAGCCTCCTACATTGGTTGTGCAGCGGTGGGATAAGTACTTTGAGACTACTTACCACTCTTGTCATTTGTACTTTTCATAAGAGAAAAATATACAAAACAAGTTCAGTGTATATACACATAACCAAAAAGTTTTGCATTTCCTCTTTTCACTCTTTTCTAAGTGCTGAAAAGTACTTCTAACTTTTTAAAAAGTTCTAAAAAGTTTTAAAAGTTTTTTTTCTCTGTCTTTCTAAAAAACTCTGACAAACTTTTTATCCTTTTTCTATCACTTTAACTCTTTCTAAAAATGTCTGGCACAGGCCAACATTTTGATCTGTCCAAACTTGCATATGACCACCTTAGCTGGAAAGGAGCAAGGAGTCTCTGTGTAGAAAGAGGTTTGAGTGTAGGGAAGAATCCTTCCTTGGAATTATTGCTTAACATGCTTAGAGAACAAGATAAGGCTAAAAGTGCCCCATCTGTAGAAAAGGCAGCTAATGGTTCCCAATCTGATTCAGGGACTCCCACAGGAAAAGATTCAGGAAAGAAACTTCCAAGCCTGCCCATTACTAGACAGTCTAGCATAGTTGGTACTGATGTTGAGTCACACCATACAGATAGTGTTGTCTCACATCATAGCAAGAGCATTCATTCTCATCACAGTAGAAATGATGTTTCTGTTAGCCAAGCTGTTAGGGTGCCCTCTGTAAGGGACAGGTCTCCTTCTATCCATTCTCATCATACTTCTGTTTCAAGACATGTCCCACCCACCCACCCTGATGACAGATTGTTAGAAAGGGAGCTCAATAGATTGAGAGTGGAACAAACCAGACTGAAGCTCAAGAAGCAACAGCTGGATTTAGAGAGACAGACTTTAGAAGTAGAGAAGGAGAGACAGAAACTGGGTTTAGAAACCCATGGTGGCAGCAGCAGTATTCCCCATAGTCATCCTGCAAAAGAGCATGATTCCAGGAATCTGCATAAGATAGTTCCCCCTTATAAGGAGGGGGATGACATTAACAAGTGGTTTGCTGCACTTGAGAGGGCCTGTGCTGTACAGGATGTCCCTCAAAGGCAGTGGGCTGCTATCCTATGGCTATCATTTAGTGGAAAAGGTAGGGATAGGCTCCTTACTGTGAAAGAAAATGAAGCTAATGATTACAAAGTTCTTAAGAATGCACTCCTGGATGGTTATGGCTTAACCACTGAACAATACAGGATAAAGTTCAGAGAGACCACAAAGGAGTCTTCACAAGACTGGGTTGATTTCATTGACCATTCAGTGAAGGCCTTGGAGGGGTGGTTACATGGCAGTAAAGTTACTGATTATGACAGCCTGTATAACTTGATCCTGAGAGAGCATATTCTTAATAATTGTGTGTCTGATTTGTTGCACCAGTACTTGGTGGACTCTAATCTGACCTCTCCCCAAGAATTGGGAAAGAAGGCAGACAAATGGGTCAGAACAAGGGTGAACAGAAAAGTTCATACAGGGGGTGACAAAGAGAACAATAAGAAGAAAGATGGTGAAAAATCTCAAGATAAGCATGGGGATAAGGGTAAAACCAAAGATCCCACTTCAAATCTTAAACACTCTTCAGGAGGTGGGGATAAAACAAATTCTTCCTCTTCTTCTCAACCTACACAATTTAAAAAGCCTTGGTGCTTTGTGTGTAAAAACAGAGGCCATAGGCCAGGGGATAAGTCCTGTCCAGGTAAACCCCCTGAGCCTACCACCACTAATACATCAAGCTCTAGTGCCCCTAGCAATAGTGGTACTAGTGGTGGGACTGCTGGCAACAGTCAAGTTAAGGGTGTAGTTGGGTTCACTTATGGGTCCATAGTAGAAACTAGGGTAGTCAGTCCCAAGACAGTTTCTGTCACACCTAGTGGCATTGGCCTTGCCACACTGGCTGCTTGTCCCCTTACAATGGATAAGTACAGGCAGACAGTTTCAATAAATGGTGTTGAGGCCTTGGCCTACAGGGACACAGGTGCCAGTATCACTTTGGTGACTGAAAACATAGTGCCTCCTGAACAACACATCATTGGACAACAGTATAAGATTTTTGATGTCCATAACTCCACTAAGTTTCTTCCCTTAGCTATAATTCAGTTTAGTTGGGGTGGAGTTACTGGCCCTAAGCAGGTGGTGGTATCACCTAGCTTACCTGTAGACTGTCTCTTAGGTAATGACCTAGAGGCCTCAGGTTGGGCTGATGTAGAGTTTTATGCCCATGCAGCCATGCTGGGCATCCCAGAGGAATTGTTCCCTCTCATTTCTACTGAAATGAAAAAGCAAAGGAGAGAAGGCCTGAAAACTCAGGATCCCTCTCCATCAACAGGTAAAAAGGGTATCACAGTATCCCCTAACCACCCTGCCATTCAGGATACCATTCCTGTGGTGGGAGAAACCTCTCCTGGGGTGACACCTGTTCCAAGGGAATCATCAGCTGGCAAAGCTGTACTCTCTGAGGTAGAAGTACCTTTCTGTGGGATAACTAACATTGGTGACAAAAAGAGCACCATTTTAGTTAACATGGAGCATCCCTCCAACCCTCCCAGAGAAACTTTAGTGCAGAAACTCTGCACTGCCTCACAACACTTAGGACAGCATCCCTGCCCTAGTGTGGAGCTCATAGGATAGCATCCCTGCCCTGCTCCAACCCAAGAGAAACAGCATCCCTGTTCTCTCTTCCAGCCATATGGACAAAGTTTTTGCCCAGCTATGGCTTTTCTGAGACAGCATCCCTGTCTGGCATTTCCATCACTACAAATAGGTTCAGTGGACAATTCCCACTGCTCTAAACTAAAACTTACTGATAGAAACTCTGAAAATACATCTTCACATTGTTGCTTAGCTAAAAAACTTCAAACAGGGTGGTTTACATCCCCACAGGGAAGTAACCATATAGTGGATGATAAAGGGAGTAACCAGTCTATTGCAGAGCTACTCTCTACTTATCACCACTTAGACAATAAAGTCTCAACTGGCCAAGGTTAGCCTTATTGTCCTTCGTTTGGGGGGGGGGGGTTGTGTGAGAAAGTAGCCTCTTTCTAGCCTTGTTACCCCCACTTTTGGCCTGTTTGTGAGTGTATGTCAGGGTGTTTTCACTGTCTCACTGGGATCCTGCTAGCCAGGGCCCAGTGCTCATAGTGAAAACCCTATGTTTTCAGTATGTTTGTTATGTGTCACTGGGACCCTGCTAGTCAGGACCCCAGTGCTCATAAGGTTGTGGCCTATATGTATGTGTTCCCTGTGTGGTGCCTAACTGTCTCACTGAGGCTCTGCTAACCAGAAGCTCAGTGGTTATGCTCTCTCTGTACAAATTGTCACTAACAGGCTAGTGACCAATTTTACCAATTTACATTGGCTTACTGGAACACCCTTATAATTCCCTAGTACATGGTACTGAGGTACCCAGGGTATTGGGGTTCCAGGAGATCCCTATGGGCTGCAGCATTTCTTTTGCCGCCAATAGGGAGCTCTGACAATTCTTACACAGGCCTGCCACTGCAGCCTGAGTGAAATAACGCACACGTTATTTCACAGCCATTTTACACTGCACTTAAGTAACTTATAAGTCACCTATATGTCTAACCTTTACCTAGTAAAGGTTAGGTGCAAAGTTACTTAGTGTGAGGGCACCCTGGCACTAGCCAAGGTGCCCCCACATTGTTCAGGGCCATTTCCCCGGACTTTGTGAGTGCAGGGACACCATTACACGCGTGCACTACATATAGGTCACTACCTATATGTAGCTTCACAATGGTAACTCCGAATATGGCCATGTAACATGTCTATGATCATGGAATTGCCCCCTCTATACCATCCTGGCATAGTTGGCACAATCCCATGATCCCAGTGGCCTGTAGCACAGACCCTGGTACTGCCAAACTGCCTTTCACAGGGTTTCACTGCAGCTGCTGCTGCTGCCAACCCCTCAGACAGGCATCTGCCCTCCTGGGGTCCAGCCAGGCCTGGCCCAGGATGGCAGAACAAAGAACTTCCTCTGAGAGAGGGTGTTACACCCTCTCCCTTTGGAAAATGGTGTGAAGGCAGGGGAAGAGTAGCCTCCCCCAGCCTCTGGAAATGCTTTCATGGGCACTTTTGGTGCCCATTTCTGCATAAGCCAGTCTACACCGGTTCAGGGACCCCTTAGCCCTGCTCTGGCGCGAAACTGGACAAAGGAAAGGGGAGTGACCACTCCCCTGACCTGTACCTCCCCTGGGAGGTGCCCAGAGCTCCTCCAGTGTGCTCCAGACCTCTGCCATCTTGGAAACAGAGGTGCTGCTGGCACACTGGACTGCTCTGAGTGGCCAGTGCCACCAGGTGACGTCAGAGACTCCTCCTGATAGGCTCCTTCAGGTGTTGCTAGCCTATCCTCTCTCCTAGGTAGCCAAACCCTCTTTTCTGGCAATTTAGGGTCTCTGTCTCTTGGGATTCCTTAGATAACGAATGCAAGAGCTCATCCGAGTTCCTCTGCATCTCTCTCTTCACCTTCTGCCAAGGAATCAACTGCTGACCGCGCTGGAAGCCTGCAAAACTGCAACATAGTAGCAAAGACGACTACTGCAACTCTGTAACGCTGATCCTGCCGCCTTCTCGACTGTTTTCCTGGTGGTGCATGCTGTGGGGGTAGTCTGCCTCCTCTCTGCACTAGAAGCTCCGAAGAAATCTCCCGTGGGTCGACGGAATCTTCCCCCTGCAACCGCAGGCACCAAAAAGCTGCATTACCGGTCCCTTGGGTCTCCTCTCAGCACGACGAGCAAGGTCCCTCGAATCCAGCAACTCTGTCCAAGTGACTCCCACAGTCCAGTGACTCTTCAGTCCAAGTTTGGTGGAGGTAAGTCCTTGCCTCCCCACGCCAGACTGCATTGCTGGGAACCGCGACTTTTGCAGCTACTCCGGCCTCCGTGCACTTCCGGCGGAAATCCTTTATGCACAGTCCAGCCTGGGTCCACGGCACTCCAACCTGCATTGCACGACCTCCTAAGTTGTTCTCCGGCGACGTGGGACTCCTTTGTGTAACTTTGGGTGAGCACCGTTTCACGCATCCTTGTAGTGCCTTAATCTGGCTTTTCCCTGGGTGCTACCTGCTGCTAAGAGGGCTCTTTGTCTTGCTCGACGTCCCCTCTACCTCCTGGCGCAATTTGCGACATCCTGGTCCTTCCTGGGCCACAGCAGCACCCAAAAACGCTAACCGCACGATTTGCAGCTAGCAAGGCTTGTTGGCGTTCTTTCTGCAGGAAAACACTTCTGCACAACTCTCCAAGGTGTGAGGGATCCGTCCTCCAAAGGGAAAGTCTCTAGCCCTTGTCGTTCCTGCAGAAACCTAAGCTTCTACAGTCCAGTAGCAGCTTCTTTGCACCCGCAGCTGGCATTTCCTGGGCATCTGCCCATCTCCGACTTGCTTGTGACTTTTGGACTTGGTCCCCTTGTTCCACAGGTACCCTCGACTGGAAATCCATCGTTGTTGCATTGCTGGTTTGTGTCTTTCCTGCAGAATTCCCCTATCACGACTTCTATGTCCTTTGGGGAACTTTAGTGCACTTTGCACTCACTTTTCAGGGTCTTGGGGTGGGCTATTTTTCTAACCCTTACTATTTTCTAATAGTCCCAGCGACCCTCTACAAGGTCACATAGGTTTAGGGTCCATTCGTGGTTCGCATTCCACTTTTGGAGTATATGGTTTGTGTTGCCCCTATCCATATGTGCCCCCATTGCATCCTATTGTAACTATACATTGTTTGCACTGTTTTCTAAGACTATTACTGCATATTTTGGTATTGTGTATATATATCTTGTGTATATTTCCTAACCTCTCACTGAGGGTACACTCTGAGATACTTTGGCATATTGTCATAAAAATAAAGTACCTTTATTTTTAGAATAACTGTGTATTGTGTTTTCTTATGATATTGTGCATATGACACTAAGTGGTACTGTAGGAGCTTCACTCGTCTCCTAGTTCAGCCTAAGCTGCTCTGCTAAGCTACCATTATCTATCAGCCTATGCTGCTAGACACCCTATACACTAATAAGGGATAACTGGGCCTGGTGCAAGGTGCAAGTACCCCTTGGTACTCACTACAAGCCAGTCCAGCCTCCTACAGACATGGTCATAATTTGGCCGTAGTTACCGCCGGCCTGTTGGCGGTATTACCGCCAATTTATCACAGACCGCCAGGGTTGAAATGACGGCCTATGTATGCTTTTGTAATCATCACATCCTTGAGTGGGTGAGCTGTGTGTGCAAGTCATTTCTCCTTTAGGAAGAGGACATGAGGCTTTTACTCAGTAATCATGTCTGCAGTGGAGTGTCCATTAGAGACCAGCCTTTATGTCCAGTATACTTTTATTTGATTACAAAGGTTTGAAAGTGGGTTACTCTTCAATCTGTTTAGTGAGAGAGGCTATCTGAGATCTATTAGGAATATGGCCTGTATTTTAATGTTTTTTGTTTGTAAAACGGTATTCCTAACAGAAGAATTGTTTTCTTTAGTTGACAAGCTGTTGTGAGTTAGGTTCTTGAATTTGGATGATGAAGTAGGAAGAATCAGCTTGGAGTGAATCTATAGCAAGAGTTCAATTCAAGGAGGTGGTACTCATAAGATCAATAGTTGAGGAGAGGTTTCATCAGAAATTATCAAGTTGTTTTCTTACAACCTACACCTACATTCTGATTTTGTTGGTTGAAAGCGTTTATAACAGAGTTACTTTGCCTACCAGACCTCCAGTAGCACCCATGTGCTCTATGGTTAGTTTGCAAAGATTGCGTTTAGAGTATTAGCAATATAAATGGTATTTTGTAGTTTGAGAACTGTTTTAGAGATCCATCATAGTCACTCATTTAAAAAATATTTCATCTGAGGTCCTTCATTATGATTGGGTGCCTGGATTTATTTGCTTGTTTAGGTGGTGTATTAGCAAAGAGAATTCGAGGGAGCTGTCCCAGCTCAGTCAGGCATACATTGTTGTTGGCAGTGTATTTACCTTGGAGAATTAAGGATCTCTATGTATTTATAGCCTGTTGTGATGTAATGTAGATGCAGTATTTCTATGCTACCTCACTACAGTACGTTTGTGCTTTATTAACCATTGTGATGCAAGCATCACAGGAGGTGCAATAGGTGCAATGTAGCATTTCATTCAACTAGGTGTAGTAACCATTCATAGTATAATGAAAATTTAGGTTTGGAGAAATACCTGCCCATACCCTTTTCTGGGTGCAGCATCAGAGAAGTTGTAACTGTTGAACTGAATTAGTGTCTGTACAGTCAGAGCAAAAGGACCACAGAGCCCTCTTGGGTCAGAACATGGCCAAACAGGCTCAATGACAAGCAGAATCGGCTGGTATCAGGGAAAAGTGGTGGGGCAGTGCAGAGGGACAATAACAAAAATAAAAGAACTTACCAGCCGTTGGCCGCCAGCCGCTGGCCACCTGGCTGCTCTCTTGCTCCTCTGCTAGTGCACAGACTGAGGCTCTCAGACTCCCCTTTGGCCAATGCAGATGCTGCTCTCACGCTGGGAATGCTATCACCCAGCATGAGAGAAGTGGTGAAAGTAGCCTGAGTGGGTTGATTTTGTGGTCCCACAGGGGCTGGGAGGCTGTTCCTGCTGTTCTCCACCCGGCAACGCAGCTCAGGTTGGAGACATATCAGTGAGCATGTCTGTTTGGACGTCCTAAGGCAGCCGGCCAACCCAACATGCGCACTTGCAGCAATGCTCACCACTCCCCCTTTGTGCTTGCTGCAGTTCTGACGTGAGGATGGCCCAGCCCCTATGATTCAGTTCCCAGAAGAAAACTAAATTGATAATAAAACAGTTTTCTTATCATTTTATTTTTCCTGCTTGCATTTGTTGGCAAGGGGCAACACTCCTCTGCCAACAATAGAGGAGCTGCTGCTATGATGCCCTAAGTCAGGTAACATTTGAGGAAGCACCAGTAGGTGAGGAGGACGGGACTTCTTTCCTGGTAAACTTGAGGAAGCACCAGAGTGGCTTTCGGAGATGGGGCTTACTGCGTTGGATGGCTTCAGATTTTTTCTTAGGCATGCCATTAAAATTGCCTACACTTGTGATTTTGCCCGACCTTCTTCAGGTTAGAGCAAGAGTCGTGTACGCTGTACGTTCACAAAGATTTTAAAATAAAATTAAAAACAATGTTTCATTGTAATTATTCTACATATAGTTTTTAAGTAACACTATTTCTGTAGTTAGCAATTTCGTTGCGTTTATGATGAGTTACAGTTTCAAATTTGTTAGTTCTCTTTATGTATCGAAAGTATTTTTAGTTTATGCTTTGGATGAGGTATTAGAGCACATTAGTTTGGGATAAAGGAGCAACTTCCAAGTTTATAAACACTATAAACCTACACTGACCTTTTCTAACCTGATGTTAATTTCAGCTCGCACTCCACTAAATGTCCATTGCCAACTATGAAAATACTCTAATTGTTTTTTTATTTCTTTTTTTATTCAGAGAAGAGCAAATCACTATGAACAATTTATCTTAGAGAAAAAAAGAAAGAAAAAAAACATTCTGTTAGCATTCCTGCCACCAGCCCATGCGTTTCATATTAGCAACAGAGCACCCTTAAACGTTTTACCTGGAGTGCCCCTGTTCGGCATCCTGCCAATTTAAATTCATTATCATAATCACAGGTGATACAATCCCTCCACGATCAGAGAGACATGCATATGAATAAATAATCTAGTACAGCATTCAGCTGGTTACAGGACATCAGAATTGCTATCCCCACCTATAGTTGATATTTAACCACGGACCTTATCCCTCTGATGCCAGCCAATCCCTAAGTCCAAGTCTCGCTTCCATCCCTTTTGACATCGGCAACCAGATCCGCCCGCCCCCTCCCCGATGCTATGAGCAGGCGTGCTACCGTCATGGATACATAAATAAAATAAATCTTCCCCATATCACCTAAAGGCCAAATAACATCAACGATGAAGTGATCTCAACCTTGTCTTTAAGCGCCTCCTGAAGAAAGTCTTCAATATCTATTTTCAAGGCTTGCAGTTCATCACATTCACAAAACATATGGGCCATGTCTGTGGGAGCCTGCGCGCAGCGGGGCCATTTATCATCGGCTCTTTCGCCCCAGCTGAACAACTTAGCAGGAGTGTAATAGAGGTTGAATATGGTTGTATAGTTTTTTCCCAAGAAAAAAATGTAATTGTGATGAAATAACCACTTATTATAGATACACATTCAGTAAGAGGAAAAAATTAGAACAATGGCAAAAACTCCTCAGCATGGAGGGTAGATCCATGCTTACCTACTTCATGTGATTACCAGTTACCATCCAACTAAACCTCTCAAGTATAGAAAACTAAAAGTGTTGATTATAATATATTTTCCTGCGTTACTACTCATACAAATCCATTTAGCTTATGCATTCCAGTTAGTAGATGCACCTGGCTCATCTTTGTACCCCAAATGCTATTCTTATAACCTTAATCTTGTGTTTACATTTTGTTATCTAGTCCAAATGTAGACAGTAGCTAGGGGTCCATGAAACTTCCCTGATTTTAAACAGAAAGGCTTTGGATTTATAAAAAATCAGCATGGAAAATGTAACTTGACATATGGGTTTAATTAGACATGTAATTTTACAAATTGTCTTGACAATCAATATTGAAGATACGAAATGCCATAGATGTAAAGGGGAGACATTGATAGAAAAAGTTACTTCTTGTTCATTGTCCGGTGTGCTTCCTGTTTCCCCATCAGGTTCTCCTTAGTGTTCATCTCAGGCTTCAGCAATATGATGTAACATTTGGAGAAAAATATACAGCCCAGCAGGCCACTACTGGAGCACAGGATTGCAAATACCTCTACAGTGACCATATGGCTCCCCTTTGTACTCAAATACACATGGATGAATGACACCCACACAGCTGCAAATATGAGCATACTGAATGTGATCAGCTTGGCCTCGTTGAAGTTGTCATGTAAAGCTCTCGCCAGGAAAGCCACCACCAAGCTGCAAGTAGTTAAGGCCCCCATGTATCCCAGCATGCACAAGAATGCAAAGGGAGATCCTTCATTGCACTCAATTACTACCTTCCCCAGTCGTGATTTCTGATTCATTTCTTGGAAGGGGGGACTGACTGTGAGCCAAATCACACATATAACAACCTGTATGCAAGTGCAGATAAACACCATTGTATTCAACAGTCCAGAACTCTGCCACATTTTAGTGCTGCTGCTTGGCTTTGTGGCTTTAAAAGCAATGAGCACCAATACAGTCTTTCCCAAGATGCACAGCACAAAGATGATTCCAATTGTGGTTTGCTGGAGCAAACAGCTGACAGAGGTGGGGTAACATATGAACAGCAGAGAGCACAGGAAGCAGAAGATGAGGGCTGATAGGAGGAGGTATCTGAGGCTGCAGTTATCGGCTCTAACAATTGGGGTCTCTGAGTTCTTCAAGAAAAGCATTAAGATGGCGACTGCAACGAGAGCTCCAAATAAGGAGAGTGAGGCAAGACTGCTGCCAGGGGCGTCGTCATAGGACAGAAACTCCAGCGACTTAATGCGACATCCATCCTTATTCTCAATTGGCCATTCTCCATCTGGACACTTTGTGCAGTGTGATGAGTCTTTTGCAATACATATTTATCAATGAGAAGATAATCAACAGGTGGAAAATAAACAGAAAATAAAATAATGGAAAGAAAGAATGAAAGAGAAAAAAATGTGATAGAAAATAGAAGAGGCACAGAAGGACAAAAAGAAATAAGCACATTCATTATTTATTTTACTTGCTGAAGCAGGTGTTTTAATAAAAATATTAATGAGTATTCATGTATCCTGAGTAATGGATATGCGTAGAAAATGTAATGATATAGAGAAAAATAATGCATACATTTGAAAATGTGTCCACGTGAGTGGTCACCAATGTTCATGAAGTATACTTATTGTTGGCTTATTAATATAAAATATGGAGCTTATGTTTGATTAATGTACTAATACATCATATTAAGGGTTATGCATTATGTGTTAGCTTTATTAATTGTAGGCCTTAACTTAGAGGAGGTCCTGGCCTAGTTACACGGCCTCATGTTAAGCTGTATTTCTAAACCGATTATTAAATTGTCTGCTTAGGGAATTAAACTGTGAATTTCCACTGTGCTGTTCAAATGTGCTCGTAGCTAAAAGTCTTTCTCATGAGAACCAATTGGTAGAAGATGCTGTTCTTGGTTAATGTAACAAAATTAATATAATGTGTGTAAGATTGACTTTCTCAGGAGTAGAACAATAGAGACACTTACTGGAGTATAAGCTGCAACAATATTGTTACCTAACGAGCCGGATGATGAGAACGGGACAATAAGAGCCAATCAGCAACATGTGAACCGAGTACTAGTAGAAGTATAGATTTGATGTTTTAGTTTTATTAAACAAAGTGTGAACATGCGATCCCTTGACCAGTAGGGACTTGGGAAGTCGTTTTAGGAAATCAAACTTAGAAGGACTGCACCAAGAGGAGATGCGCCATTCTCCCCATTCTTCTCAAGGGTTTGCCTTTGTTCTGAATTGCTTAAAGACTTTGGGGGTCATTCTGACCTCGGCGGTAAAAGCCGCATACCGCCGGTCAGAAGGCCGCCACAATACCGCCGCGGCCGCGGTCAGCCGCCACGGACATTCTGACCCACAACTGCAAAACCTCCGAAAATCCGCCCTCCACTGCAGTCCGCCACATCAGCGGCCAGCGGTAAACTGGAGAAGACCAAACCTCCACCGCCACGGCAACAGAAATACGCCCATCCCATTATGACCCGCAAATCGACGCGGCGGTCAATCAACCGCGGTATTCCATTGGCGGTACACACCGCCGCGGTCAAAATACACACACCTTTACAAACCCCTACCACATTGGACAATTTGAAAGGCACACACCTGAAACACATACACACACCACTCCCACACATCCAATACCATATAAAACACACACCCACATCACCCACAAACCCCTACCAACAAAAACCAGAGACGAAGGAGAGAGAGAGACACATCAGAGAATAGAGAGCCAGACACACAGAGGCACACCGCAACATCACACACACCACATAGAAGCACAAAGCACCACACACCAACACACACATCATCACATACACCACCCCACATCTCATACACACCACCCCATGGCACCACAAAGGCACCCACGCTTTTCGGACCAAGAACTCCGGGTCATGGTGGAGGAGATCATAAGAGTGGAACCCCAGCTCTTCGGCTCACAGGTCCAGCACACCACCATAGCAAGGAAGGCGGAGCTCTGGCAGCGGATCGTGGACAGGGTCAACGCGGTGGGACAGCATCCCAGAAATCGAGAGGACATCCGCAAACGATGGAACGACCTACGGGGGAAGGTGCGCTCGATGGTCTCGCGACACAACATCGCAGTGCAGAAGACTGACGGGGGACCCCCACCCACTCCACCCGAATTCACAACATGGGAGCAAGAGGTACTCAACATCCTGCATCCTGATGGCCTCGCTGGAGTACACGGAGGAATGGACTCTGGTAAGTACAAGGCCAACCACTTCACCCCCACCCCCAGCATGCTAACCCCCACCCTCACCCCCAACCCCCCAGCACACATCCTCCCTGAGAATGTCTCCCCAGCACAACCCACCCAACACCAACCCCTGCATGCCACCCCCAAACTATGGACACCCATCACCTAAGCATGACCACTGCACATACCCATCACCCCCCCCCCCCCAAAAAACACCCTCACAACACCTCCCCCAAGGGAATGCCAGCACTGGGGGATAAGGGCACCCATAAAACGCAAGCTAATGCACACACAGAAACAATAACCATACCCTCTTACCCCATGCAGGACCCGAACGACAACACACCGGTCAGGAGGGACCCGAAATGTCCATCCCACCCCCGGAACAGGCCCCTAGTGATGACAGCAGCTCTGTCGACCTGGAACCTGACGACCAGCCCGGACCATCGGGGACCTCTGGGCAGTCGGTTCCCCTCACCCAGACACAGGCCACTGCAGACCCAACCCCCTCTGGGAACAACAGCACAGCTCCCACCAATCGGGCCCATGCCTCTGTCTCTAGGACAGGTCAAGCAGCGGTGTGTCTACCACTACAGGGCCCCCAGGGTAACCCACCAACCCAACAACAACAGGGACCTGGGGGCAGTGGGAGTGGGCACACCGTCCAGGGGACAGAGGCCCAGGGAAACAGGGCAACTCGGAGGGCTGCTGTGCGACAGGGGGGGGAGGAGAGGCCCAGGGAACCCACTCTCCAAGAGGCCCTCACCACCATCATGGCTGCCTACCACCACTCACAAGAGATGATGGCGACGGTGCTGGCCAGGTTCCAGGAGATCCAGGCACAGCAGGAGCAACGCTACATGGGGTTCAGCGACCAACTCAGCAACATCTCAACTGCTATGGGGAGCATAGTCCAGGCCCTGAACCGCATAGAGGACACGTTTCGGGACCATGTGGCATCACACAGGGCCCCTGTCACTAGCCAGGAACAGGAACAGCCTACCACCGCCGCCGGCGCTAGTGGACAGGAGGCCCCACCACAACGACAGGCCACCAGAACCCCACCTCCTGCTGAACAACAACCGCCCCGCAAAAGGAGCCTGAGATAAAAAAAAACGACAGAGTAGGATGTCAAGTCCCCCGCCAGCATCACATACCCCCTGAAGTCCTCCCACTGTCCCACATTGCCACCCTGTCAAACCTTGAACTGCCCCTGCTCCATCCTGCCACAGGCATATGGACAATGCACCTGTGAGACTGAGAACTGGACTCCGCCATGGACATTACTCCACCCCCACCCATCACTGTTTCACAATCATGTACCAATATCTATGCACTAATAATAAATCACACATTGCACTGAAATCAATCAGGACTCAGCCTGTCTTATTTTCAAATGTATGACACTTTACATATCAATTACGTATTGTTAACATTGTGAATTACACATACCGAGGTAACTTAGCATTAGTCCATGGGCCAACCAAGCCGAGGTCACGCAGTGGCTCATACAGCACAGAAAAGGGAAGGGAAAATCAAACATCATGTTCATAGGTCTGGGGGGAAACCGACAAAGTTGAGATGCAGGAGGCTTTCAGGAAATGTAAAATGGCATGGGTGATTATTACCTGTGTGCTACTGGAAATACTGTTCTATTACTCTGTCCCTGTTGTCTGTGTCTTCCTCCTCTTCACTCTCCGCAGGCTCCACAGCTGCTTCAACACCACCATCTGCACCATCCTCCTGCAGGAAAGGAACCTGACGTCGCAATGCCAGATTGTGAAGCATACAGCAGGCCACGATGATGTGGCACACCTTCTTTGGTGAGTACATCAGGATCCCCCAGTCATATGCAGGCACCTAAACCTGGCCTTCAGGAGGCCAAAGGTCCTTTCGATGATCCTCCTAGTTCGCCCATGGGCCTCATTGTACCGTTCCTCTGCCCTGGCCTGGGGATTCCTTACTGGGGTCAGTAGCCAAGGCAGGTTGGGGTAACCAGAGTCACCTATTAGCCACACACGTTGTCTCTGTAGCTGCTCCATCACATAGGGGATGCTGCTATTTCGCATCACATACACGTCATGCACTGACCCTGGGAACTTGGCATTAACATGGGAGATGTACTGGTCAGCCAAACAGACCACCTGGATATTCATCGAATGATAACTTTTTCTGTTTCGGTACACCTGCTCATCGTCTTTTGGGGGTACCAAAGCCACATGGGTCCCATCAATGGCACCAATGATGTTGGGGATATGTCCAAGGGCATAGAAATCACCCTTCACTGTAGGCAAGTCACCCTCCTCTGGGAAAATGATGTAGCTCCGCATGAGTTTCATCAGGGCAGACAACACTCTGCTCAAAATCTTTGAAAACATAGGCTGAGACATTCCAGATGACATGGCCACTGTGGTCTGGAATGACCCACTTGCCAAAAAATGGAGGACTGACAAAACCTGCACCAGAGGGGGAATCCCTGTGGGTTGGCGGATGGGGGACATCAGGGCTGGCTCCAGCTGGGCACACAGTTCATGGATAGTGGCACGGTCAAGTCTGTATCGAAGTATTATATGGCGTTCTTCCATTGTCGACAGGTCCACCAGCGGTCGGTACACGCGAGGATTCCTCCTTCTCATCGCAAGTCCCAGCGGACGGTGCCTAGGAAGGACAACATGGAGCACAGAGTCAGCCAAACCACAGGTACGTACAGACAGCTTGCACAGTTAAAGAATGGCAATGGGTTGAAAGGCGTGTATGTGTGGCAATGCAAGGCCTAGGCCTGTGTGTTGCAGTCAAAATTAAGCCATGTAGGCCCTTGAAATGGCGGCTGCCTGACCTGTGAAGTGGGACAATGGGATGTGAGGTCAATGCGCTGGCGGGGCACACCGTGGCGGTAGGCGGTCTAAGACCGCGGCGCAAAGCCGCATTGGTTAACATTGAAGCCTATGGGTTTCAGGAGCCAATGACGATGTGCGCCGGCGGTCGCGGTACGCACCGCCGCGGTACGCACCGCCGCGGGCGTGACCGCCATTTTCTATCTGCTTAATCACTCGAGACCTGATCATCCACAGGAGAGGACCTATACTGCAAGTGCTGCTGTGACCTCGGTCTGGAAGATACAATGGCTGCTGCGACTGGGGAAAGGGCCCCTGCCTTCACGTCTGAAGAGTTGGAGAAGCTCGTGGATGGGGTCCTCCCCCAGTATGCGCTACTCTACGGTCCTCCAGACCAACAAGTGAGTACACCGGGTGCACATGGAATGGGCTATGCCTGTGTGGATTGGGGTGGATGTAAGTTGGTGGGGTGGGGGGCGAATGAGGAGTGCAACGCCCGACAGATGAGAGCATGTGCCATATGGCAAAGTTGGTGGGGGGGGCCAATCACATCTAACATGCAGGTCATTGATGATTTTCTCCTTTCCACCCTGTACATGTCAAATAGGTCAGCGCCCATCAGAAGATCGAGATTTGGCGTGCCATCGCCAAGGAAGTCCGGAACTTGGGGGTCCACAACAGACGGGGCACCCACTGCCGCAAGAGGTGGGAGGACATCCGCCGCGGAACAAGGAAGACCGCAGAAACACTGCTGGGGATGGCCTCCCAACCTAGGAGGGGTGCCAGTCGCACCATGACCCCCCTGATGTCCCGGATCCTGGCGGTGGCCTACCCAGAATTGGATGGGCGCTTTAAGACATCACAGCAGACACAAGGAGGTGAGTATCAGCACATTCTCCTATCTTTCTGCGCAGTGGAGGCGTCTGGGTGGGGGAGGAGGGCTGTGGGTGACATTAGGCCAGGGCGCTTTCTGTAGTGTAGTCCTCTCCCTTAGGCATGGCCCTGTGCCCCCGGCCCCCACCTCTGTAGGGTGACAAGTACAGCCATTGAAGGTCCAGCATCTCCCATGTGCGCGTTTGACGTCTCTTGGCCTGTTGTCCTAGTCAGTAGTACTGAGTAGTGTACCCCGAATGCGCGGCTTAGTGCATTAGGCTCCTGTGTCTGTCCTCTCCGCCAACGGTGTTGACATTGCATGCACTCAACCTGGTCTTCTTTTTTCTCCCCCCACCCTTTCTCTTCATCTTCTTGTGCATGTGTGCATTAGCATCATCAGGCGGAGGAGATTTGGCATCGGAGCACGAGGGAGCTGCAGGACACAAGGCCCCGGTGGGCCCAGGAACAGACACCGAGGGCACCAGTGATCCGGAGGGCGAGGGGAGCACCACGACGGGGACCGCTGGTGAGAGCAGCGACAGCGACACGTCCTCAGATGGGAGCTCCCTAGCGGTGGCGGCAACATCCGTGCCCCCCGCCTCTACAGGTACAGCCGCCACCCAGCGCACCAGCCCCGCCCTCCCAGCAGCCCCTCAGTCTTCGCTCCGTGCCCGTTCGCCCAGGAAGGCGCGCGTCTCCTTCGCCCCAGGCACCTCAGCCCCTGCCCCTGTTGCCCCTGCTGCCCTCAGTGCGGAGCTCATTGACCTGGTAAGGACGCTCATTGTTGGGCAGACGACCCTTTTGAATGCCATCCAGGGTGTGCAAAGGGAGGTGCAACAGAGCAATGCGTACCTGGAGGACATTCATTCGGGTCAGGCTGCCCATCAACGAGCGTTCACTGCTCTGGCCTCAGCACTGACGGCAGCCATTGTCCCTGTTTCCAGCCTCCCTCTTCTTACTGCCTCCAGCCTTTCTCTGTCTCCTGTTCCTCAGCCTATCCCATCCACACCATCAGACCAGCCTGCACACACCTCAACACCCAAGAGCAGCTCATCCAAACACAAGCACCACAGATCCCACAAACACTCACCCAAGCAACACCCAGATGCAGACATGCCAACAGCCACTGCCACCCCTGTGTCCCCCTCCTCCTCGTCTCCCTCCTCCCTCCCTGTGACGTCTACACTCACACCTGCATGCACCCCAACATCAGCCAGTGCTTCCATCACCACCTCACCCTCCAGTACAGTCCACACTCGTGCAGTCACCACCCCCACTGCCATTTACACGTCCCCTGTGTCCTCTCCCACTGTGTCTGTCACCCCCTCTTCCAAGACACACAAACGCAGGCAGCCACCCACCCAACAGCCAACCACCTCACGACAGCCTACAGCACCAGCACCTTCACCCAATGACAGCACACCTGACTCTCCTACAACAACCTCCTCTACCTCCACTTCCATCTCCACTTCTCCTACCCTTTACCTTGGCCCTAAAAAACTTTTCATGGCTAACCTTGACCTCTTTACCCCCGATGAGCTCCCCCCTCCATCTTCAAAGAGTCCCAAGAGCACCGCAGCCACCACCAGCCCAGCTTCGGGTGTCACTGTTGTGCATGGGTTCTGGAGCCCACCCTTTGCCAGCAGTGACACATCGATCAGCAGCAAGGACACGCCCAGCCCCCCCCCCGGCAAGTGGACCCGCAAAAACAAGGGCCGCCGTGCGAGGACCGACAGGGCTGCCCCCAAGGAGCAATGTGCGGCCACTTCACCACCCACACCATTTAGGGGAGGCAAGGGCCCGAGAGCCCCATCAAAGGAGCGGAAGGGCAGCAGGAGCGCGGAGAAGGTGGACCCTACATGTCACATCCCAGCTGGGAAGGAGGACACTAAGGAGGCCAGGAGTCCGTCCCCGAAGGGTCCAGAAACGTCACGGTCCGAGGGCGACTGAGCAGGGAGTCCAGGCCAGGTCTGGCTCCCTTGACCTGCTGGATGAGCACCGCTGAACAGGGCCCGCGGGGCAGAAGAGCACTGCTGAACAGGGCCCGCCGTGGAGAAGAGCACCGCTGAACAGGGCCCGCCGTGAAGATAGGCACCGCTGAACAGGGCCCGCGGTGCAGAAGAGCACCGCTGAACAGGGCCCGCCGTGAGGAAAGGCACCGCTGAACAGGGCCCGGCGTGGAGAAGAGCACCGCTGAACAGGGCCCGCGGTGCAGAAGAGCACCGCTGAACAGGGCCCGCCGTGAGGAAAGGCACCGCTGAACAGGGCCCGCCGTGAAGATAGGCACCACTGAACAGGGCCCGCCGTGAAGATAGGCACCGCTGAACAGGGCCCGCAGTGCAGAAGAGCACCGCTGAACAGGGCCCGCCGTGAAGATAGGCACCGCTGAACAGGGCCCGCCGTGGAGAAGAGCACCGCTGAACAGGGCCCGCGGTGCAGAAGAGCACCGCTGAACAGGGCCCGCCGTGAGGATAGGCACCGCTGAACAGGGACCCGCCGTGGAGAAGGGCACCGTTGAACAGGGCCCGCGGTGCAGAAGAGCATCGCTGAACAGGGCCCCGCCGTGAGGATAGGCACCGCTGAAGAGGGCCCCGCCGTCTCAAGCACCGCTCCGCTGGGCCCCGCTGTCTCTCCACCTCTCCGCTGGGCCCTTCCTGTCAAGCACCGCTCCGCTGGGCCCTTCCTCTCAAGCACCGCTCCGCTGGGCCCTTCCTGTCAAGCACCGCTCCGCTGGGCCCCGCCGTCTCAAGCACCACGGACACGATGAATTCGTAGGATGTGCAGGACTTGTTACTTCAGTTATACACTGATGTGTATGTCATTTGTTTTCTTGTGAATATCTTTCATGGTTGTACGATAATTTTCAGGAGCTTTTTGGTACATAAATATTTATTCCAAATTTGATTATGTCCTAGCATTTTTCTGGGGTGTTTGGGTGGTGTCACTGTGACTTGTTGCTCTGCATTGGTGTGTACATAGTTGGGGGGGGGGGTCGCATATGTGTGTGCCCGTAACCTTTCGTCCTCTCCCCTCCCGTGTGTCGTAGGTGCAGTACTCACCGTTGTCGTCTGCGCCGGACTTCGTACTCGTGGTAGATGAGAAGGTAGACGAGAGCAGGTAGGATGTTTAATTCGGGTTCCATGCTGTCCTCCTTCCTCCTGGAGTGCGTAGTGGTGAGCGTTTTCCCGTCCGTAGTCTGTTTCCGCCGTGTTTTTATCGGCGGTGCTCCCGCCCCGGAAAAGGAGGCAGATTGGTGAGTTGTGATAGTGTGGGCGGTACATTGTCTGCCGCCTGGCTGTTGGCGGTGACCGCCGCGCTGTTTGTTTGTACCGCCGTGGCGGTCGGAGTGTTAAAGTGGCTGTCTGTGTTGGCGGTTCCCGCCAGGGTCAGAATTCCATATTTTTTACCGCCAGCCTGTTGTCGGGTTGGCCGCCGCTTTAACACCGACCGCCAGGGTTAGAATCACCCCCTTTGCGTTTTCTGAACTTTGATGCTGAATCCCGATGCCTTGCTGACCTAACTGATGCCCTGATGACGAAGACTATCTTAGCTTGCTGATCCACTTGAGAAGAGGTATATTACTACTGATGTGTTTCTTAAGACTGTTTGCTTTTCTTTCTACGTACCAACTGCACTATTTTGATAGAGTTATAATTAGATGTTTTCCAAATTTGGTTTGACTAAATTATTTTGCATGAAGCCCAACATGCTAATCTGGCGTTACATAAGGATTACTCACTAATGAAGTTCACTACATGGGGGAATGTTTGATATCTTATCTTTGCTGAATTTAAATGTATGTGAAATTGTTTGCACAATTGTTCTTGTTATTAATTTGCACTGTAACTGTAGAATGTGTAGTAGCTCGATCTTGGAATAGATTGTGCTTCTTTCGCCGCTTTGGACAGCCTATAGTGTTTCTGTATGTTTTTCATTTGATATTGAGATTATCTTTCGTGACATTAGCATTGTTAATATAGGCAAATAACATATTTTTACTTTTACTAAAGGTCTGGTTATTCATGACTGAAAAGTAAGGCTGTGTGACAATTACTGACTCCAATTATTTACTAGTGCTAATTGATTATCATTGATTGTTGAAGTTATTGATTAATTATTGATTACTGATCTGCATGTACTGGAATTATGGTGGGAACACCTTAAATGCGAGTCAAAAGGTTTATTGACCTATTCGCGTCCCCTTGTAGGTTTACCTATTAATGTCAGATGCGCTAACAGAGATGGTAACAGAGATTGATGGTTCGTCTCCTTAAGAGCCCATCATAGATTTCCAGTACAGGATCGTCTCCTTAAGAGCCCATCATAGATGTCCGGTACAGGTTTGTCTCCTTAAGAACCCATCATAGATGTCCGGTACAGGTTCCTCTCCTTAGGAGCTCACCATAGATGTTCAATATAGGTGGTATTAACAGAGATAGTAGAAAGATTGATGGTTTGTCTCCTTAAGAGGTTCACAGAGATAGAAACAGCCCAATGATCTGTCTCCTCAATAAGCTATCATGAGTGTTCACAGAGCTAGTAGCAGGAAAACATAAAAATTAACGGAGATGGTAGTTGTGCTTGCACAGCTTATGCAAGTCACAGATGAATTGTGATGTTTGTGAGAGATTAGGGAGTTTACGTACTTCAAATGAAGTTGTAGAAGGAGTGTGCGTACTCCGCAGTGTCAGAATGGGGAAGTCATGGAATTTCACATGTGTGTGGCGCTTTGTGCTAAACTATTGGCCATGTGGTTGTTGATGTACGGATCCTGTGTGGTCTAAGACTCTGGAGTATATTTAAAAGTGTATGAAACACTTGGTTTTATGTTGTAATTTGTCTGGTTTAGTAGGTAAATCGGGCGTGGTTGACAAGTCAGAGTGTGAGTCAAAGTGAGTGAAAGAGAATTTCGACTGAGATTTGGTGAGTCCTCTGTGCACCACGACAGACCCACTGATAGTTGAGAGTAAAATTTGCAGGTCAAATTATGCTTGCGATTCAGGGAAATTGAGAAAGAAGAGTAGCTGTAAGTGCGGGAAGAGCTGTCAGTGAAAAATCTGCAAAGTTTCTAAAGCACTTGTTTCTAAGCGATTGTGTTACCTTTCCTGTAGTAAAACAGTAGATTTGGTTTTTGATTTTGGGCTTAGCGCTCGCAATTTTTGCATTCGTTTTGTGTGAATCGACGTTTGGGAGGACAAGCCGCAAGACTTTGTCAGCCGCAGTACGTGTGAGTGGACCTGTGCTGGGATAGGTCGGTTAGTAAGAAGGGTCACGCACGGATTGGCAGCCATCCGCGAGGTGCAAATGATTGAGAAAGTGGGTGAAGAGAATTCTGGGATTAAAAGTCATTTCCTGATTTGATTTTAAATAACATAAAAGTCAAAAAGATGAAATTTATCAAGGCTTTGAAGAGTGCTTTAGGGGGAGATACGTGTATTACAATGAGTATAGGCGAGGCTACACCACCAGAAGGTACACCAGCTTACATTGTAATGGACGATAAGGGTGTTGCGCCATGTCTTTGGTTAAAGCAATGGTGCAAAGTGACAACGAAAGATGGGAGTTTAGCATTTCCTGCTAACCAAACATTCATTTTGAGGGCTTTAGAGAATTTGAGGAGGGTACTGTATGATGTAAAACCCCTTCCGAGACCAGCACAATTTGAGGCATTAGCGATCTGGGAGCTGGTAGCCAGACAGCAACAGCAACAGAAATTCGAGAGGAGAATGAGAGGGGCAGAAAATACACTGACAGAGGCTAGGTGGGACAGTGTTCTGAGAATTTGGAGAAATTAGACTTTGCACAGAATAAAGTTGTTTCCAGCAATTATGCAGGGCAATGAAAAGGAAGGAAGGAAAGCTACTAGAAAAACTAACAGAAGCCCGTCCAAAAGTAGGGAAGCTAGAAAGTCTTCAACAGTGAAGGAAGAATCAGATGATGATGAATGCAGTTTACAGTTATTGAGAAATTGTCCACCACTATATGCAGCCTATGAGAGCGATCTGAGCACCAGTGCTGATCCTTCAGCTCCGACACAGGTTAACCCCTTCTGTGCCGCGGACGTAATGGTTACGTCCTGCGGCACAGTGCTGCTGTGCCCAGGACGTAACCATAACGTCCTGGGCACACAGCCCAGAGGGCGCTCCCTCTGTAGGGTTCCCCCCCACCCCCCCAAGTCAGGGATGGAAGGGGAAGCCCTTTCCCTTCCACCCCCGACCCTCCCCGTGACGTCAGCGCGCGAGCGCGTGCTGATTGTCACAGAGCCTCCCCTGATCGGAAGAGAATTGCTTTGCATTTCTCTTCCGATCACGTGGGGGAGGCCGAGAGAGGCTTCAAAGGGAAGGAAATGTATTTCCTTCCCTTTGAAGTCTCTCTCTGCGTTTTGGCAGCCAGATTGAAAGCAACCCGGCTGTCAAAACGGCCACTAGACACCAGGGATGTCTTTTTAAAAAAGGAAATTGGCATAAGGGAGCGACCCCTTGGGCAAGGGTCGCTCCCGGGGGTGGGGAGGTATTTTTTTTTTAAGGCCTTTTCTGCCCCCCCTGGGGGCAGAAACCTCTAGGCATCAGGGATATTTTTTTTTTGTTTAGTTTTTTGTTTTAGGTGTTGGGAGCGACCCCTTAGGCAAGGGTCGCTCCCATAGGGGGCAAATTATATTTAGGCCATTTCTGCCCCCCTTGGGGGCAGATTGGCCTATTTTTATGAGTCCAATCTGCCCCCAAGGGGGGCAGAAAACTCTAGACACCAGGAAGTATTTTTTTTGTTCGTGAATTTCACGTAAGTGGAGCGACCCCTTAGGCAAGGGTCGTTCCCCTGGGGGGCAAATTTATTTTAGGCCATTTCTGCCCCCCATGGGGGCAGATCAGCTTATTTTAATTAGGCCGATCTGCCCCCAAGGGGGTCAGAAACCACTAGGCACCGGGGATTTTTTGTTGTTATTGTTGTTTTACAGATGGGGAGCGACCCCTTAGGCAAGGGTCGCTCCCCTGGAGAGGCAAATTGTATTTAGGCCATTTCTGCCCGCTTAGGGGGCAGATCGGCCGATTTTAGGTTAATCTGCCCCCAAGGCGGGGCAGAAACCACTAGGCACCAGGGATCTTTTCTTTTGTGCCGTCAGGCAAGGGGAGCGACCCCATAGGCAAGGGTCGCTCCCTGGGGAGGTGTGGGGGGGCACATATATTTTAGGCCATTTCTGCCCCCCTGGGGGCAGATCGGCCTATTGTTATTATGCCGATCTGCCCCCGGGGGGCAGAAACCTCTAGGCGCCAGGGCTAAAAAAAAATGTGTGTTTTTTTTTTTAGAGATGGGGAGCAACCCCTTAGGCAAGGGTCGCTCCCCTGGAGGAGCAAATTGTATTTAGGCCATTTCTGCCCGCTTTGGGGGCAGATCGGCCGATTTTAGGTCAATCTGCCCCCAAGGGGGGGCAGAAACCACTAGGCACCAGGGATTTTTTTTTTTGCGCCGTCACACAAGGGGAGCGACCTTGTAGGCAAGGGTCGCTCCCCGGGAGGGGGAGGGGGGCACATTTATTTTAGGCTATTTCTGCCCCCCCTGGGGCCGGCTGAGCTAGAGGCCAAAATCCACAGGTAGGCACTTTGCAAAAAACATCTCTGTTTTCTGTGAAAAAATGTGATGTGTCCACGTTGTGTTTTGATCCATTTCCTTTCGTGGGCGCTAGGCCTACCCACACAAGTGAGGTACCATTGTTATCGGGAGACTTGGGGGAACGCTGGGTGGAAGGAAATTTGTGGCTCCTCTCAGATTCCAGAACTTTCTATTGGTATTAGGCCGATCTGCCCCTGGGGGGGGGAAGAAACCTCTAGGCCCCAGGGCAAATTTGTTTTTTTTGGTTTTTTTTTGTTTGTTTGTTTTTTTAGAGATGGGGAGCGACCCCTTAGGCAAGGGTCGCTCCCCTGGAGGGGCATATTGTATTTAGGCCATTTCTGCCCGCTTTGGGGGCAGATCAGCCGATTTTAGGTCAATCTGCCCCCAAGGGGGCAGAAACCAGTAGGCACCATGGATCTTTTTTTTTCCGCCGCCACGCAAGGGGAGCGACCCCTTAGGCAAGGGTCGCTCTCCAGGGGGTGTGGGGGGAGCAAATTTATTTTAGGCCATTTCTGCCCCCACTGGGGGCAGATCGGCCTATTGGTATTAGACCGATCTGCCCCCGGGGGGTCAGAAACCTCTAGGCGCCAGGGCTAAATTTTTTTGTGTTTTTTGTTTGTTTGTTTGTATTTTTAGAGATGGGGAGCGACCCCTTAGGCAAGGGTGGGCAAATTTATTTTAGGCCATTTCTGCCCCCCCTGGGGCCGGCTGAGCTAGAGGCCAAAATCCACAGGTAGGCACTTTGCAAAAAACATCTCTGTTTTCTGTGAAAAAATGTGATGTGTCCACGTTGTGTTTTGATCCATTTCCTTTCGTGGGCGCTAGGCCTACCCACACAAGTGAGGTACCATTGTTATCGGGAGACTTGGGGGAACGCTGGGTGGAAGGAAATTTGTGGCTCCTCTCAGATTCCAGAACTTTCTGTCACCGAAATGTGAGGAAAATGTGTTTTTTAGCCAAATTTTGAGGTTTGCAATGGATTCTGGGTAACAGAACCTGGTCAGAGCCCCACAAGTCACCCCATCATGGATTCCCCTAGGTCTCTAGTTTTTAAAAATGCACAGGTTTGGTAGGTTTCCGTAGGTGCCGGCTGAACTAGGGGCCAAAATCTACAGGTAGGCACTTTGCAAAAAACACCTCTGTTTTCTGTCAAAAAATGAAATGTGTCCACGTTGTGTTTTGATGCATTTCCTGTCGCCGGCGCTAGGCCTACCCACACAAGTGAGGTATCATTTTTATCGGGAGACTTGGGGGAACGCTGGGTGGAAGGAAATTTGTGGCTCCTCTCAGATTCCAGAACTTTCTGTCACTGAAGTATGAGGAAAATGTGGTTTTTTTGCCAAATTTCGAGGTTTGCAAAGGATTCTGGGTAACAGAACCTGGTCTGAGCCCCCACAAGTCACCCCATCTTGGATTCCCCTAGGTCTCTAGTTTAAAAAAATGCACAGGTTTGGTAGGTTTCCGTAGGTGCCGGCTGAGCTAGGGGCCAAAATGTACAGGTAGTCACTTTGCAAAAAACACCTCTGTTTTCTGTAAAAAAAAAATGGGATGTGTCTATGTTGTGTTTTGGTCCATTTCCTTTTGTGGGCGCTAGGCCTACCCACACAAGTGAGGTACCATTTTTATCGGGAGACTTGGGGGAACACTGGGTGGAAGGAAATTTGTGGCTCCTCTCAGAGTCCAGAACTTTCTGTCACTGAAATGTGAGGAAAATGTGTTTTTTTAGCCAAATTTTGAGGTTTGCACAGGATTCTGGGTAACAGAGCCTGGTCAGAGCCCCACAAGTCACCCCATCTTGGATTCCCCTAGGTCTCTAGTTTTCAAAAATGTGCTGGTTTGGTTGGTTTCCCTAGGTGCCGGCTGAGCTAGGGGCCAAAATCTAAAGGTAGGCACTTTGCAAAAAACACCTCTGTTTTCTGTAAACAAATTGGATGTGTCCACGTTGTATTTTAGGCCATTTCCTTTCGTTGGCCCTAGGCCTACCCACACAAGTGAGGTACCATTTTTATCGGGAGACTTGGGGGAACGCTGGGTGGAAGGAAATTTGTGGCTCCTCTCAGATTCCAGAACTTTCTGTCACCCAAATGTGAGGAAAATGTGTTTTTATAGCCAAATTTTGAGGTTTGCAAAGGATTCTGGGTAACAGAACCTGGTCAGAGCCCCACAAGTCACCCCATCATGGATTCCCCTAGGTCTCTAGTTTTCAAAAATGCACAGGTTTGGTAGGTTTCCCTAGGTGCCGGCTGAGCTAGGGGCCAAAATGTACAGGTAGTCACTTTGCAAAAGACACCTCTGTTTTCTGTAAAAAAAAATGGGATGTGTCTATGTTGTGTTTTGGTCCATTTCCTTTTGTGGGCGCTAGGCCTACCCACACAAGTGAGGTACCATTTTTATCGGGAGACTTGGGGGAACGCTGGGTGGAAGGAAATTTGTGGCTCCTCTCAGATTCCAGAACTTTCTGTCACTGAAATGTGAGGAAAATGTGTTTTTTTAGCCAAATTTTGAGGTTTGCAAAGGATTCTGGGTAACAGAGCCTGGTCAGAGCCCCACAAGTCACCCCATCTTGGATTCCCCTAGGTCTCTAGTTTTCATAAATGTGCTGGTTTGGTTGGTTTCCCTAGGTGCCGGCTGAGCTAGGGGCCAAAATCTAAAGGTAGGCACTTTGCAAAAAACACCTCTGTTTTCTGTAAAAAAATGGGATGTGTCCACGTTGTATTTTAGGCCATTTCCTTTCGTTGGCCCTAGGCCTACCCACACAAGTGAGGTACCATTTTTATCGGGAGACTTGGGGGAACGCTGGGTGGAAGGAAATTTGTGGCTCCTCTCAGATTCCAGAACTTTCTGTCACCCAAATGTGAGGAAAATGTGTTTTTATAGCCAAATTTTGAGGTTTGCAAAGGATTCTGGGTAACAGAACCTGGTCAGAGCCCCACAAGTCACCCCATCTTGGATTCCCCTAGGTCTCTAGTTTTTAAAAATGCACAGGTGTGGTAGGTTTCCCCAGGTGCCGACTGAGCTAGAGGCCAAAATCCATAGGTGGGCACTTTACAAAAAAAAAATCTGTTTTCTGTCAAAAAATGGGATGTGTCCATGTTGTGTTTTGGGGCATTTCCTGTTGCGGACGCTAGGCCTACCCACACAAGTGAGGTATCATTTTTACCGGGAGACTTGGGGGATCATAGAATAGCAAAACAAGTGTTATTGCCCCTTGTCTTTCTCTACATTTTTTCCTTCCAAATATAAGAGAGTGTGTAAAAAAGACGTCTTTTTGAGAAATGCCCTGTAATTCACATGCTAGTATGGGCACCCCGGAATTCAGAGATGTGCAAATAACCACTGCTCCTCAACACCTTATCTTGAGCCCATTTTGGAAATATAAAGGTTTTCTTGATAGCTATTTTTTACTCTTTATATTTCAGCAAATGAATTGCTGTATACCCGGTATAGAATGAAAACCCAAGGCAGGGTGCAGGTCATTTATTGGCTCTGGGTACCTAGAGTTCTTGATGAACCTACAAGCCCTATACATCCCAACAACCAGAAGAGTCCAGCAGACGTAACGGTATATTGCTTTAACAAATCTGACATTGCAGGAAAAAGTTACAGAGTAAACCGTAGAGAAAAATTGCAGATTTTTTCACCTCAATTTCAATATTTTATTTTTCAGTTGTTATTTTCTGTAGGAAACCCTTGTAGGATCTACACAAATTACCCCTTGCTGAATTCAGAATTTTGTCTACTTTTCAGAAATATTTTGGTGTCTGGGATCCAGCATTGGTTTCATGCCCATTTCTGTCACTGACTGGAAGGAGGCTGAAAGTACAAAAAATCGTAAAAATGGGGTATGTCCCAGTAAAATGGCAAAATTGTGTTGAAAAATTGGGTTTTCTGATTCAATTCTGCCTGTTTGTGAAAGCTGGGAAGCTGGTGATTTTAGTGCCACAAACCCTTTGTTGATGCCATTTTCAGGGAAAAAACTACGAGCCTTCTTCTGCAGCCCCTTTTTCCCATTTTTAAAAAAACAACAACATTTTCACTGTATTTTGGCTAATTTCTTGGTCTCCTTCAGGGGAACCTACAAAGTCTGGGTACCTCTAGAATCCCTAGGATGTTGGAAAAAGAGGACGCAAATTTGGCGTGGGTAGCTTATGTGAACAAAACGTTATGAGGGCCTAAGCGCAAACTGCCCCAAATAGCCAAAAAAAGGCTCGGCACAGGAGGGGGAAAAGGCCTGGCAGCGAAGGGGTTAAGAGTCATTTGATTTGCTGGCAAGCAAAGCCGATTGATGAGGTGTTGCAGTAGTAAAAGTACTGTAGCGATGAGATTGGGTTGAAGCAGAATAAACTGAAAGAGAAGGCGATGGTGATTCAGATTAAAGCTGCTCAGACAGGCATGAAAGGGAATTTTCCACAGCAGCTGATACATCATCAGCAGGGAAACATGGTGTTTCAGCCCCAGATGAGAGGTAGAGGTCACCTAGTTAATGTGAATCGCGGACCAGACTTGGGTACTGTAGAAGTTCAGAATGATGTTCAGGGAATGAAGAAATTGTTGCCTTGTCATGCTTGCAGTGCCATCGGACATTGGAAACAGGAGTGTCCGATGTTGGTGCAGGAAGGTGTTGTTCTGCAAACTAATTATATCAATTCATTCCAGAACATGAGAGGACCGAAAATGAGAGGTCTTAATAAAAATTTTCAACTAATGCAGCAGGTGTAAATGTCATGTGTACAAATGACACAGTTGCAGCCAATGCAGCAGCAGGTTCCTATGGTACCTAGACAGCAAATTCAAATACCTCAAGCCCCACTGGAACAGCAGCAAATGATGCTTTTGCAACAGGTCACAGGTCAGAAGCTTAACCAAAGTAATAACACAGTACACAGTGAGACTTGAATAAACAATGATTGGATGAGCGAAATTTCAGATGGGGAGCCATGTGTGCTTGCAACCTCCTTAGAAGTAGACTAGAGAGGTCCCTATGTTAAGGGAAAAGTCATGGGTGACAGAGTATCATTTTTGGTTGACACAGGAGCTACACGCTCTACAGTAAGATCAGTTGAAGTTCCGAATTTGCCACTTTCAGGCAAAACGGTTCAGATTGTAGGAGTAGCAAATCAATATTTGACTAACCCGATCACAGAACCAGTTCAGGTTAAAATTGGCAACTTACAGGGATTGCACAGATTTGTAGTCTGTGATTCAAGTCCAGTATTCCTACTGGGAAGAGACTTGCTGTGTAAAACAAGGTGCTTGATTACTTGTTCAAATGATGGAATCGAGATTCAGACGAATAGCGATGATGAAGATGACTAAGCCACAGAGACAGAGTGTGAGACAATAAATGAGGAATACCCTCTGATTGACTTTTCCCAGTGTTCACAGTGAAGGAGCTTCATCCTGACTTACAGGGAACAGTTAAAGAGAAGGTGTGGGATCTGACAGGAAAAGAGATAGGTCTGATAAAGGGAGTTGAGCCAGTTAAAGTTACTGTAAAGCCTAATGCTACTTTTCCTCAAATTCCCCAGTACCACATGCCATAAGATGTTTTTATGAAGATCATTTAAATAATTGCAGACCTTGTGAAACAATGGGTTTTGAAGGAAGTATCGGGCAGCCCATGTAATTCACCGATAATGGGTTTGAAAAAGCCCTGTGGGAAAGTTCAAATTGTCCAGGATTTGAGAAAAGTAAATGACATTGTGGTGAAATGTTGCCCCGTGGTGGCAAATCCAGCAGTGATAATGGTTCAGATTCCATGTGATGCTGAGTGGTTCACTTTCATTGACTTGTCGCAAGCCTTCTTTTATGTGCCTCTTCATGAGGACAGCCAATTTCTCTTTTGTTTCAAATTTTTAGACCTAGTTTACTTTGGGTGTTGAATTCCTCAAGAGTTTTCAGAATCACCTTCCATATTCAATCAGATCTTGAAAAATAATTTGGAGTCTTTGGAATTGCCTTTCCAATCGATCTTGGTACAGTACATTGATGACTTGCTGATTGCATCCAAAACTAGGGACGAGTGCAAGTATGACACGATGACTCTGCTGAACCATTTGGGAAAGAACGATCATAAAGGGTCCCCACTTAAATTGCAGTACTGTCAGAAAGAAGTGAAATACTTGGGTCACCAGATTGAAAAGAAATCAAGGAGGATGTCCAGAGAAAGGGTCACGACAATATTGCAGATGAATCCCCCAACCATCCAGAGAGATGTCAGGATTTTCTTAGGGATGGTAGGCTACTGCGGCCAATGGATTCCCAATGTTTTGGTAATTTCCAAGCCTTTGCAGAAGCTGACACACATGGAGGTCACTGATCCCATAGTGTTAGACCAGGCTTGCATGAAAGCATTTACTGAACTGAGAGAGAGTCTGTGCAAAGCTCCGGCTTTGGGTATGCCTGACTACACTAAATCTTTCACATTGCTTTGCCATGAGCATGATGCGTGTTCTTTGTCTGTCTTGACGCAGGTCCCTGGAGGTTCAACTGCCCAGTAGCATATTTTTCAGCTACTTTGGACCCAGTCACAGCAGCCCTACCAGGTTGTTTGCGTGCAGTTGTAGCGGTTGGACAGAGCCTCGCACAATGTGAAGGCATTGTGATGGGACACCCCTTAACTATCATGGTCCCTCACTCCATTGAAATCCTACTTACAAAAACAAAGATCCAATACCTAACAGGTGCAAGTTTGACCAGATATGAGACAAATATTCTAGGGTCACCAAATGTGTAATTGAAAAGATGTACAGTGCTGAACCCGGCAACCTTACTCCAAATGAAAATGTTGAAATTGAAAAATTGGAGGACATTGAGCATGATTAGCTTGAAGTAAATGACTTGTGCACAAAACCGAGACCTGATTTTAGAGACACCCAATTGGAGGCGAATGACCAAATTATCTTTGTCGATGGTTCCTGTCTAAGAGACAATACAGGGACACTAAGAGCAGGGTATGCTGTGTGCACAATTACTGGTATCCTGGAAGCGTCTTGGCTTCAGGGAGTGTATTCTGCACAAGTAGCGGAATTGGTAGCCCTTTCTAGAGCATGCAATGTTTCTGCTCAGCTGAAAGTTACAATCTAAACAGATAGCTAGTATGGATTTGGGATAGTCCATGACTTTAGCCAGCTGTGGTCACAGAGAGGTTTCATGACCTCTTCTAGTTCACCAGTGAGAAATGGTGAGAGAATTAAAGAACTGTTGCATGCTATCCAAATGCCTGAAAATATTGCTGTGTTAAAATGCAGTGCACATCTGAAATCACAATACTTTATGGCAATGGGAAAAGGATATGCAGATCAAGTCGCAAGGTTTTGCGCATTGAACTATATATAGTTTAAGGATAAGTAGGAATTGTTACCTGAAGAAGATGAAGCATGTCCAAGTTTTGCATTGAAAGTAATTGAAACATTAAAAGAATTGAAAACATTGCAGAATAATGTTGACGGGGAGGAAAAGCGTTCATGGAGCAAAATGAAATCTGTGCAGTGACAAGATGATCTGTGGATATCAGAGGATGGTCAATTGGTGCTAATAGTCTGCTGACTCAAATGCTAGTTAATATCGCCATCAAGCATATGTTGGGAGGGATGTCATGGTTCGTCTGTTTAAACACAATTGGTTCAACCCAAGGTTTAGACAGGTTGCTGAAGCAGTATGCCATCGCTGCATCAATTGCCAACAAATGAACGTGGGAAAAGGGACAGTGGTAAATTTGAGTCACATTGGAAGAGCAGGAGGTCCATTCTGCAGAATGCAAATTGATTTTATTGAGATGCCCATGTGTGGAGGTTTGAGATATGTGTTGGTGCTTGTATGCATCTTTAGTCATTGGATTGAAGCATACCCCACGCGAAGAAATGGCAGTCTCACAGTAGTGAAACTACTGCTTAGGGAACTGTTCCACGTTTTGGGTTTCCGATCTCTTTAGAATCAGACAGGGGAAGTCACTTCAACAATGAAGTAATAGAATCACTGTGAGCAGCATTGAACATTGAGCAGAAGTTGCATTGTAGTTACTGCCCTGAAGCTTCAGGACTAGTGGAACAAATGAATGGTACCTTGAAGTCAAGAGCTGCAAAGATGTGTGTGTCCATGATTCTGAATTGGCCTGATGCACTGCCTTTAGTTCTGTTGACAAGGAGAAACACACCCGACAGGAAGACAGGATTGTCACTGCACGAAATCCTTATGGGCCGAGCCCTGAGGTTGCCAGCGGTGCCTGAAAAAGCACTTGTCAACTTTACAGATGGTATGGTGTTGGACTACTGTAAAGGTCTGTCTGATGTGGTTTGCTCTTTCTCTCAGCAGGTGGAAGCCACCACACTGCCACCGATGCATGACCCAGGGCACAACCTGAGAGCTGGTGACTGGGTTGTGGTCTGGAAACACGTGAGGAAAACGTGCATGGAGCCTCGTTGGAAGTGTCTGTTCCAGGTAGTTCTGACGACTATCACAGCTGTGAGGTGCACCAGAGTTCCGAACTGGATCCATGCCAGCCACATGAAGAAAGTGGCATGTTCTTTGGACAATGAAGAAGAGTTGTTGAGAGTACTAACAATCACAAAATAAGTCTCAGAACCGGAAGGAGAAGAAAGAGGAACTGAGAACAGATCTGAACACATTGAGGATGGTTCAGTCACTCCTGTGAGAGACAAAGGAGAAGATTTTCAGGAGGGTGACAGTGAGCCAATCTCATTTGAGGCAGCAGGAGGGCCTAGTCAGAGGAGGGCTTTCCCAGAAGCAGACGATTTTGAGAGACAATTAGAGCAGTTGCCAGACCCCGAGGGGGAAGTAATCGAGGCGGATTAAAGCCTATGTGATCTGACTCCTCCAGAACCAGTTGCAGGTCCATAAAGAGAAAACACCACAGAGCAAGAAGAAGTTACAAGTTCAACACTGAAAAGAGCATTAACCAAAGGTCCACTGAAAGGAGATAAGTGGCCGGAATCACAAGCAAAGATAAAGGAAGCAGTTGTTGAGACAACAATTTAGGAAGAAGTAGATACAACAAGGAGAGAAGATCTAAGTGAAGGAGAATTGAATGGAGATAGAAAGTTGAAAAGGAAAAGAATAGCAAGTCGAAGGTACACAGGTCCTGAATGGGCATATGCAACTACAAGTGAATGGAAAAAATAATCTTGGTCTTTTTGTTTTGATCGAGACATTCCAGGTCAATATTATGGCACTTGAAGGAAGCTGTTGACACAAACTGTTAGAAAATTTGAAAAAAGTGAAAAAGAAAGGGAAACTGTAGAATGTAACTGGAAGAGACCTTGAAAATCTGGTTTGACCTTTTTGATAACCTGATTTGACAAGCTGCTAAACCACTTTTTGACAGAGGATCCTGGAAGTGAGACTGGGAGCTGTAAATAACTGCTGAAAAGACGATTGAAGATTTTTGATTTTGATTTTTACTGCATTTTCTAAATTTCTCTTCTACTTTCTGATTCTTTACAGATCATGAGTAACATTAGCCAGCAGGGTAGGAAGAATGAGTGCTGTAAATACATGAGCATTGGTTTGGCAATTGTGTGTGGGATTCTGTTTGTGATATTGTGGCGTGGGCTCTCATTATTCTAAATGAGACTACTGGATTTATAGGTAGCAGGGTTGTTCCTGGTGTGGGGGACTAAGTCTTACCCACTTGGAAGGACCTCTGTCACCTCAAATCCGGTTTTGCTCCGGCTAACTAGCAGTGCCTCATCTGTCCCAAGGGGGAGAGATGATTGGGCAGCCGAGCGCATGACATCTTTGGAACTTCTCAGGGAAGTCGTGGTCACTCAGATCCAAACCAGCTCTCTCATTTACAGTATGATCTCATATACAAATGACAAAGGCAGTTTGAGTTTTATATATATTGCTTTTAATAAAACGACTGCATTTTAGATAATAAGGCATGAGCCGCATTAACCAGAACCATACAACACAGTAGGATTGAAATAGTCACGATGAGAGTGAAACATAAAAACAACGCTATCATGGTGTTAATGGATTCTATTCTCTCTCTCTCTCAGTTAGTTATATTTCGAGCACAGCATGTTAAGCTACTAACTTGCCTTCCAGATTCCCCGGGAAGCCATCAACCCTCATACCTGAGCAAAGGCCTGTGATCTGGTTCAGCATCTGCAACAAGGCAGTCAGCGTCTAGTTGTGGTTCCCTGGTCGGAATCTCCCTCTTGCGTGTATTAGGACAAGGAAGTGTATTTATAACTAACATGTCAGTTTGATCACAAAATGTCCCTACGCAAGAATGTATATCTGCAATCCAAAGACTAAACTCCTACCACGTCTATCGGCAATGTACCAGACTGTATCCTTGACTAAAGCACATAGTGAGCAAGAATGTGTTATTGAAACTCCAGTGCTGAAGTAGGCTAAAAAGCTGAATAAAATGCATTTAGAGCAAAGTGCACAGAGGCTCTATGCTGCGAGCAAAGGAATAAAATACATCCAGGGCAATGTGCACAAAGGCCTAACGCCTGAAGCTAACGCGCAAAGGATACATAAAATTGACCACACTACAATATTGATTGTGGGTCTGACTGTTCTTGACAAGGGGAAAGCCAACCATACTTCAGCTTTAGAGACAACTACTTCATTAACGGCAATAGAGAAGTTTAGGCTAGATTAGAAATATCTGCACAAGGGTACTAATGCACAAGGGGAACTTTCTTCTAATGCCTTCTATCGCTTATCGAGTGAGTATTTTGAGATGATGGATGCAAAGAATTGTCATGTGTGTACGCAATTTCCTTCATCAGTCGAAGAATGAGTTACCTATCATAGTTTGCCTCTAACTTATGGAATAGGTTGTAGTCTGGTACAGATGAGATTCTATAACCAGGAGTACATTCAGTATTTCTACTACAACCATGATGTGGTGTTTTCGTTTGTCCCCATATTTAGGTACCTGAGTAAAGTAGCTAAGGATAATGACATAGTATTAGCTAGAGGTTTCTTTGAGCCCACAGTAACCTTTAGCACAGCTTATGCTCACAGAAATAACCTAACATGCTTGTTCACACCTTTAGAGAAGAGCTTCTTAGGTCACACAGATGACAGGAGAAAGGCATTGAAAGAGAAATTAGAAAAAGGCCTAGAGAAGAGGACTTACGCAAATAATTATGCTTTTAGTGCAATAAAAATTCAAGGGAAATTAGCTCTAGATGCGCAACACGTAGGGAAGCTTTGTGTGTATAGGCCTAAATCTCGCACTGACGCTTTATTTATGGGAACGAGTGAATGTAGACGTGTTTTTGTTTCCAAGTAAATGGACATTTATGTTGAATGGACAAGATTCAGCGATTCCTGGGATATATTACATCTGTGGTTCTAATGCTTATTACCGTCTTCCGAGAGGATGGTATGTTACTTGTTATTTGGGGTAGTTTTCTCAAAGATTTATCAACTTGACAACTTAAAGAAATTTCTGAAAGTGACTGAATTACATCACATTAGAGAAAGGAGAGAGTCTCCTTCTGGTATTGTGGGAGATATATGTGGAGCAATAATTGCTTCAGAGGGAGTTACTCTGAATTCGATAAAGATTCAAAAGTTGTCTACTATTGTGGATAACACGCTGACAAAGTTTTCAGGAGCCATACTCCTGATGGATACTGAATTAGCTGCTGAAAGTGCTATGACTCTTCAGAACTGCCTTCCATTAGACATTCTTTTAGCAAAGGATGGCGGAGTTTGCAAAATGCTTAATTCTAGGCATTGATGTTTGTTCATTCCTGACAATAGTAAAGAAATTAGAAGCTTGTTTACTAATCTGACTAATGACAGAGGTGATTTGAGAGAATTGAAGGAACCAGATGTTTGGGACAAAGTTGGCAAGGGACTTGCTTCAGTGGGAAATCAGCTCTGCAGCATTGGGAAAGGGATATTATTGAAAATAATACAGGGAATATTGATTATTGTGGTTTGTTTAATTAGAATTTGAGGAATATGTAAATTGTGTAAAATTATCAAATTGAAGAAGACAACGAATAGTAAGAGGAGGGAAGAAAAGAAAATAGAAAAATTGTTTAGGGAAAATTCGAAAAGGGAACAAAGATTTGAACGGATTGAAATGACTGAATTTTAGCAGAATCAAAATTTGTGAAAGGAGGTTTAGTGTGATGACACATTTAGTCCATTTAGTCATCAGAAGAGGGCTTGCTAACACTGAAGATTCTGATGAAATTATTAACGAATATGCATTATTTTACGCAGGAAATGTATTAACTTAGAGAAAAATAATGCACTAATTTGAAGTGTGACCACGTGAGTGGCCGTCAATGTTCACAAAGTGTACTTATTAATGGCTTATTAACATGAAATGTGGAGCTTTTGCTTGATTAATGAAGTAATATGCTATATTGAGGGTTATGCATTATGTATTGGCTTTATTAGTTATAGGCCTTAACTTAGCGGAGGTTTTGGCCTAGTTGCCCGGCCTCATGTCAAGCTGCATTTCCTTGGAGTTTAGTAAAATTTCTGCTTAGAGAATTAAATTGTGATTTTCCTCTGTGCTGACCTGATGTGCTTGTAGCTAAAAGTCTTTCTCATGAGAACTGCTTGCTAGAAGGTGCTGTACTAGCAAATGCTAAATTTTTAATGTAATGTGTGTAAGACTGACTTTCCCAGGAGAGTACAGTAAAGACACTGACTAGAGTATAAGCTGCAACAATATTGTTACCTGACGAGCCGGATGATGAGAACAGTATGGAAGGATCTAATCATCGACATGTGAACTGTGTATTAGTAAAATTTGTAGACTTGAAGTTCTAGTTTTATTGGACAACTTGTGAGCATGCAATCCTTTGGCTAATAGGAACTTGGGAAGTAGTTGAAGGGACTCTCACTCAGCTGGACTGCACTGAGAGAAGGCAACACATTTGCCCATTTCCTATCTCGCCGAAAGGCCAATCTTTTTCTTGAGCGTCTTGAGAAGAGACATGCTTAACTTTAATGCTTAAAATACATTACCTTTTTCGGAACTTTGATGCTAAATCCTGATGCCTTGCTGACCAGACTGATGTCCTGAAGACAAAGACTTTCACAGTTTGCTGATCCAAATTGAGGATAGGTATATTGACTATGATGTTCTTTGCTATGTCTCCTTGCTTTTGTTTCTAGGTACCAATCGCTATTTTGATAGAGCCATAGTTAAATGTTTTTCCAAATTTATGTTGACTAAATTGTTTTGCATGAAGCCCAACAAGCTATTCTAATCTGGTGTGTGTTAGTCAGGGAACTCACTAACGAAATTCAGTATATGTTATGTTATGTTAATTGAACTTATAAAGCGCCTGACTACCCGAAGGCCTCGCAGCACTAAAGGACAAAACAAGAGCTATAAGGAGGGGACAATTAGGTCTAAAAAAGCCAGGTTTTGATTGCCTTTCGGAAATTAAGTTCATGGCTAGTTAGTCGGTTACTGAGGGGAAGGGAGTTCCACAGTTTGGCCCCCAGGTATGCCATCGTAGCACCTCCCCATCTGGCTTTTTATATTTTGGGTAGTATAGCCAATGCTGTTGATGCAGACCTGAGGTCTCTGGCGGGCTTATAAAAAGTGGCCAGGGTTTTTAACAAATGAGGTCCCCTAATATATAATGATGTGTGGATGATGCATAGGGTTTTGAATTTCATACGCTGTTCCACTGGAAGCCAGTGGAGAGAGGACAGGGCTGGTTTTGCCGAGGTATGCCTTGGGATGTCTAGTGGAAGGCGTGCCGTGACATTCTGGACCACCTGTAATTTCCTTGTCACATATTTGGGGAGCCAAGAAACAGACTATTGCCATAGTCCAGTCGCAACATGATAATTGCCTGAACAATGAGCCTTTTCGCAGGAGGAGGGAGTATTGCAAATGCCATTCTTAAGAGTTTTAGGGTCATATTTATACTTTGTTTGCGCCGAATTTGCGGCAAACTTTTCTACGCAAATACGGTGCAAACCTAACACCATATCTATACTTTGACGCCCGACCCCACGAATGTCAAAATTCAGCAGTGTGCGTCATTTTCTGGATGCGTGAAACCGCCTTGCGTTCATGACATGCAAGGTAGGTGTTCCCGTCCAAAAAATGACTTTAAGGCATGTACGCCTTATTTATACTCCCACATCATTTTGACGCACAGGAGGGGACGGGCCTTAAAAAATGGCACACAGCCTGATTTGCGCTGTTTTTTAACACCTGGGTGAGGGCAGGCGTTCAGGGACCTGTGGGCTCATTTCTATGGTCTCTGACCATGGAAGCAGTCCACAGGTGCCCTTCCCTGCCCCCAGGGACACCCCCTGCCACCCTCGCCCACCCCTGGAGGACACCCAAGGATGGGGGGACCCATCCCAGGTAAGTACAGATAAGGAGAGGTAAGTAATTTTATTTTATGTTTTTAAGTGGCATAGCGGGGCCTAACTTGGGCCCCCCTGCATGCCACTGTGCCCAATGGCCATGCCCATGGAACTTCTGTCCCCTGGGCATGGTCATTGGGCAGGAGGGCATGACTCCTGTCTTTCCTAAGACAGGAGTCATTTCAATGGGGGTTGTGCGTCAAAAAATGGCACAGGTCCAGTTAGAGCCATGATTTTTTACACTAACCTGACTTGCTCCATTTTTTGACGCACAACCCCCATTCTTCCCTATGCCTGCGTTGCCTGGTTAGAGTCATTTCTTTTACTCTAACCAGGCCGCAGTGCCGGCTAATGTCAATCCATAAATAAGGCCCTGCCTGGCACGCTGGAATGGTGTTAGCCGGCGGTAAATTTTCTTACGCAAACCAGCACCGGTGCTGGTTTGCGTCAAAAAGTATAAATATGGGCCTTAGTGATCCAAAGCACGGGGCAGAGATTTTCTTGGTGTGATGTTCCAATGTAAGATGGGGATCTAACCAGATTCCTAAACTTTTAATATGCGTCTTGGGGAGGCAAATCCCCCAAAGGGAAAGGAGGTAGGGAATTATTACCTGGATCTGGGTGGTGGCCTAAAACCTTTATTTCTGTTTTGTCCCCGTTTAGTTGGAGCATACTACTTGTCATCCATCCTGATATTGCCTGTAAACATGAGGACAATGAGGATCCTTATGACCCTCCATTCATGGAAAATGAGACCACTAACTGGGTATCATCTGCATAGGAGACCAGTGAAAGTCCAAAGGATTTCACCAGCTCCGCCAGGGGGGCCATATGTATATTAAATAGCATAGGGCTAAGCGAAGAGCCCTGTGGCACCCCACAGCTCCAATTGAACCTATCGGAAAAGTAAGATCGGTCCAGAACCTGGAATGTTCTGTCCTCAAGAAACAAGGTAAGCCAACTGAGTGCTAAGCCCTTGATTCCAATCTCCTTCATCCTTTGGGCAAGCAGATGATGATCTACTGTGTCGAAAGCAGCACTCAAGTCAAGAAGTATAACAGCTGTTATGTGGCCCTGATCCATCTGCTTTCTTGCTCCTTCCATGACAGCTATTAGTGCTGATTCGGTACTGTGGAAGGGCCTGAAACCCATCTGAGTGGGATGGAGGATATTATTATAATTATCTTCCAAGAACATGGATAGTTGGGAGTCGATGTATTTATCCAATATTTTAGACATTGCAGGAAGAGATATGGGCCTAAAGTTTTTAAGCTCCGTGGCATCCAGGTTAGATTTCTTCAACAGAGGCTTAACTATGCCATGTTTCTAATGTCCAGGGACTATGCCTCTGGCAAGATAGGAGTTCAGCAGCTCAGTCTGAGCAGGGACAATAACCAGAGCCCCAATAGCTAGTATGGAAGGTGTATGGAGTAACCTGTGATGTCTTTTCTTTGCTGAATCTAAATGTATGTAATATCATTGCGCAGTTGTTCTTGCTGTTAATTTGCACTGTAACTTTAGAATGTGTAGTAGCTCAAGCTTTGATTAGATTGCACATTTTTTGCCACTTTGGTCAGCCAGTGTTGTTTCTGTATGTTTATCATTTGATTTTGAGATTGTCTTATGTTATATTAGCATTGTTAATATAGGGAAATAAATATTCTAACTTTTTACATAAAGGTGTGGTTATTCATGACTACAAGGTCATGGTGAGTGACAGTTACTGACTCCAATTGGTTATTAATACTATTGATAGTCATTGATTATTGATGATTAATTACTGATTATTGACTTGCATGTATGGGATATAAGGTGGGAACATCTTAAGCGCAATCAAAAGGTTCATCAGCCTATTTGCGTCTCCTTGTAAGTTTACTTATTAAGGTCAGACGCGCTAACAAGTATTTTTCAGTGATTGTTGACTGGAAAGTGAATTTAGGGGCATATTTACATGCCCCTAGCACCACTGGAGTGTCATTTTTTGTTACACTGCAATGGCGCTGTGCACTATGCCATACTTACAAGGCCGCGCTAAGCCACATTTTGTGGCTTAACACTGCCTTGTAAATATGGGCCCTTCCAATGCAGTTTTCTGTGGCCGAGGGGTGGGCAATAGGTGTTGCTCTGGACGTTCCACCGCAACACCCATAGCTTTAGACACTGTCCCAGATTTACAAGGAATTGTAAATCTGAGGCACCGCCAAAAACTAACACCACCCCAGGGGTGGCGTTAGCATGGCACAGCGAGGAGAAATACTTTTATTTCTCCTCACATTTGCTTTTTCCATGTGTGCTGCATTCTGCAGCACACATGGAAAGCGTAAAATTACATGAATGATTGTTTATGTGCAGAAAGGCATCCCTTCCTGCACATAAAAAATGATTCCCTTACATGCAGACACCCTTGCACTATAATGGCATTGGCAGCTAAATTAAGTTTCCGCAATAGGGGAAACGCAGGAGTGCACCGTATTTTTGTAAATACGACGCATCCCTCTGTTTCAGAACTGACGCAGTGTGACACTTCCAATGCGCCAGCTCTTTGTAGATCTGGCCCTTAGTTTCTGAGAGAAAAATTTCTTAAGCTTTTCCTTGGGTACTATTCACAGTATCTGCAGTGGAAGTATACCCTGAACTATTACTTTTCACATTGTGTTTACAGTCATACAAACAATCCTGGGACTGCTGCTTCTAGTGCCTCGTTGTTGCACTGCATGTCCAGAAGGATGATGTATTTGAACAATTTTGTTGTGTTGACCCGCCTCGCAGATGTTTAACAATACAGATTTTCAATTCAGTATCTTTAACAACCCACAGTTTAACAACGGGAAAGTGGTTGGCACACTGCTATGTCGCTGTCCCTTTGATTCAGTTGACATGGTTTTGTACCTGGCATCTTACAAGAGGAGAGACTCAATTGCTTAATTAACAACACAATTTTCATCTCAGTATCTTTAACTGCTGCTGGAGTAGTGGACTTGGTATCAGAACCCTCACAAGTTAATATGAACAAATCTGAAACATTGGTATTTAGACAACTTTTGCATAAAAGGACCGAATTCAGTGGTGTTAGTAAGTATTGCTATTTGGGGACCGATCTAGATAGGACACTATCAAGTAGTTAGGCCACAACATTTGCAAAAACGTGGATGAATTTGTGGCTACTGTTGTCCAAGCTCCAGAGCTCCAAATCAAGGACGCACTGGAATCGTTTTTAGGATCCTGCGCAAGCACTCTGACCTGTTGTAAATTCTCTCTGGGCTTTTAACCATGCTCTTGCTATTCATTCTTTGTTGTGCTTGTTTTAAATGCTACATTTTTATTGGTGCATTTTGTGAAATGTCCCTCCTTTTGTGGTGAGCTCCCTCCCAAGTGATTTCCCTAAGTGAACATTTTTGTTGGCCATCACACTACGTCACTCTTCCTCCTGTTACAGCATGTGATAGTCCCTCCTCCGGTTTTGGTTTGTCTTTCATCCCAGCCACAATCCTTTCTCGCATGAGAACCAATAATTCTCACGCTCACACTCATGGCGGCCAGGGCGCTTTGAATTGACTCGCTCATGTCAACTGTTTTACTTTTCATTTTCCTTTTATGTGGCAAGAATAGTCCAGTTATGAATTTACAATGTTAATAGCTCTAACCCGAACAAGTGTGAGACCCATTGCATTGCAAATGCTTGTTATACAAGAGATGGATCACTGTTTAGTGTGTGAGCAACTATGCTAGCCAAAATGGTAGCGCATAGTTGAGGTACTCTTTCTTGCTCAACAATTTCCAGATAATAATTCTCTAGGAATCTGGCATTGGGCAATTTCTACATCTTCAGTTTCAAATTAACTAATTTGCTGTGACATCTTCTGGCAAAAAGAATGCAGACCGCTAGTAGCCTGTAGAGTCAAGCTACTCCCAGTGGCAGTCAACGAGACCTACATGAACTCACATGTTCCCAAAACGTGCATACCATTTAATGATTATTAGTTGACTTACTTTATTATAGTCACTTCTTACATCTCACATGACACAGATTAGGTCATAATAGTGTAACAATATTTCATGCCAGGAAAGAAGCATGTGCAATCTTTATTCTAGATCGGAAGGAATAAACTGCTTATTGTGGGGTAAAGGAGGCCAGCATTCGATACTGTGGAAAGTCAGGACATTAGGTTATATTCTGCACTTCCAAAGCCTCAGACAAATTGAACATAATAGTTGGCTGTAAGGTCATGCTCACCATCAGCAAGGCTCAGTGTGTTATTCCTGGGGTGTCTTTGTACTGCGCCTTTGCTTAAAGCCAGATTAGAGAGGGGAAGCAAATTGGTGTTTCTTGAAAAGGCCCAGTATTTTTCCAGCTAGTTCCTTTATAATAATCTGGCTAATACGGGCAGGTAGTGATGAAAATATAGTTACTGAATGTATTTGCTTCTAGGTTGACTTGCCACATTTACCCCAGTAGAAAGAGAATTTCCCTAATAATATTGCATATTAATACATTCATTGGAAGGGATACCTTTGGTATTAGACAACCTAATCCTTAACCATTGGCTGAAATAGAGGGTCTGGGTTTAGGTTCAGAAACAAATTCCAGAAAGACGAAATTAAGACCAGAGTCGTACCTCTGTTGAGGAAATTTAAATCCAAGCAGGAAGGAGAGCTCCATAGGAGTTACTGATGAAGACACTGCAAAAAGCTTGCACTGCCTGAAAGGGATATCTATTGCGATGGGCGCTATGCCTAGTATTAGCAGGACCACAGGCAAAGCAGATGTTCAGATAGGTACTCTGAAGGCCAAAGGAGATCGATCACACTCCTACAGGAATAAGTATTCTTTTTTTATTTTATTACTTTTAACATTTTTCACCTATCACATCAACATTAAGTAGTCCCCATGTACCTTGCTGTCAAGCCATGGTAGTCTGCAGAGTGACATTACCATCCACTGCACTTCTGCATGTAGTCACATTGAGTAATCACATTGTGTATGTGGGGTATGAAGTAAATGACCAATATAGATCACCTTTGTTTAGCTGCTTAGAATAGTTGATAATCCGTGCTGGAATGCCCCGCCTATATTCCAACAGCGCTACCAATGCGATTCTCTTGTGGTCAGTTCTGTAACTGAAGCTATCGCTCCAACTACTGACTCCGAGTATATCTTCATGTACCGTACAAAATGTTTGTAATCACCTGAGGAGGCCCTAATCTGTTGCATTTGAAATTACCTTTAGGGTCCATACTAGTTAAGCTTGATGGAGTAATTGGTACGAACGGTGCAGATTTCTAAACTGCATTAACATGTGTCTGTGATTTGGGATACGCTTTTGTTTTAGAGAAAACATGAGACAAGTGACGGTTCTGACAGCTAGACCACCAATTCAATAGTAGAAGGGAAAAGAAGAGTTCAGATCAAAAAAGCCCACTCTAAAAAGGAAAATGCAGTGGACTGGTAACTAAAAGATTTCTCCTGTCAGACAGGCCTAAACCAACCGCACTGCTAGACAACACAGCTGAAATGACCATATTCTACCAAAGTCTCTAGAACCTTTTGGTCACCAGTCAGACCAGTAAATACATTGAGGTTGAGATTCCAGAGGGTCACGTAAATGCATCTGTTCTGATATTTATTAGTCCTGTTCAAATAGGAGACAAAAAACACCAAGAAAACAAAATGGTCTTCTTAATTTTTCAAAGGGTTTATATGTAGTATAAGCTGAGGATGACTGTCTTCTGTAAGACACAGTTGAAGCACCCAAAGGCGCATATGTATTTGAAGCATTCTTTCTAGAAGCGCCTAAAAAATGTGCTAGTGTGTGAGCTCTAGAATAAGCTGTAAAAATCAGAGGTTAGGTAAAGAAGCAGCCCCCACATATTCTTCCCTTAAGAGATGGACCACAGGTTTAAGTCTAGTATCTGTCCAAGCCAGAAGCAGGATATAACATTATTACAAACTCATCTCCATTGCCTTTGAGAAGAAGGATTGTTCAGTGAACTCTCCAATGTTTCTGGTAGTTAACCTGATCAAACATGTGGTGTGGACGGCATCACAGTGACCGATCTATACACCAGCATTTCCATTAGTTGCCTTAACTACTGCATAGGGTAGGTACTTCACAGCAGGACAGGTGAGGGGGTGGTCAGAAGCCAGGATTCAAACACTGGATGATTGCTATGTGGGCGGGAAATATAGGGAGTGTGACTGCTTGAAAGTTGAAGACAACGACCTGTAAAACAACTCACTCCTGATATATACTTTCCTTTGGAAGCAACTGTAGGTTCATATCATGGTTATGTAAGTCCCACCAATCCATGTCTGGCAATACATTGACAGCTTTGAAGCCCTGCTGAAAGCATGGGTGGGAAGATCCCTGAGAGTCAAAGGCTGGGAACTGATCCTGGCTCACTAACCTAAAACCTCTAGGAGCACCAACTTTAAATAATTGCAATGTATCTACATCCATGCTACTTACCTTACACCCTCACAGGTTAAACATAATTGGAAGAACAGGCAATAAAAGATGTCCTGGATGTAAAACAATAGATGCAGATTTTACTCACATGACGTGGAGCTGCACAAAGCTGCGGACTTTCTGGCAGCAGGTAAGTGTTTAATTAGAGAGAGTTCTATGCAGGGCAGACCTTGTTGGGTCCGTGTACTCGTCCACACGCAACGAGAATGAATTCCAAATTTCTGGGTTTACGTTTTTTATGACCAGGTAAGCCATAGCAATGTATTGGAGGTCACCTGAAGACCTCCCGATGTCGATGGAAGGAGGAAGTCAAGAAATGGGCACTGGTAGAGAGCGTTGCCTTGCGCAATGAAAAGCGCTATGGATTACATAAATACCTCATAGCTGACGTCCAAGCGGAGCCCTTGGATTCTTTTGAAGAGACCACTACTCAGAATGGGTTGGTGCCCACACTGAGGGAAATAGACGACTTACAATGCACCAATGTATAACTATTGGGAAACTCACATTTGTGCCGCTAGTCGTACATGAGTGCAAGTTTGTGTTGATTATTGGACCTACTCTGAAGACTGAACTGTAAAAGACTCGGCTGCGGCAGCTATTGTTTCTTTAAAAAAAACGAATAACACATGTATCGGGACACACATACAGTGACACTCATAGCTGGTGTAAAAGGTCATTTATTTAGGACAGGATTTAACATAACATCAATAACTTTGAACTGTATAACTCCCTTTTGCCCAACCTTAACTTTTGAGCTACCCTATGCCCTTCACTCTCTCTTCCAATGGCTCCCCTCAAATCTCCTCCCCTAGGCACGCCCCTATTCCTTTCATGCCCTCCTTGTTTGTAACATCCCACCCCCCCATTCTGATCCTTCACTTAGTTTTTCCCCTTGAAAAGGGGGACAAGCCCGCACCTGGCTCTCCTCCCTCCCCCATTTCCTTCTAAAACCTTGAAAACATCACCTGCCCTAACTGACGTCAAAACCTTCTTCTCAACCCATCTTCTGAACGCCCTCTAACTGTCACCATTCCTACCTCCTTTCTTATCTGCCGGGCGGGTGGGTGGTCAGCTCAACCTTCCTAAATAGGTCGGCCCGGAAAAGAGGCTGACCCCACCCTTCCACCCCCTTATAACCACCCTTCTAATCCCACCCCCACTTACCTTAGGACCAATCCGGCCCGCCCACTCCACTTCCTGTCCTCCCGAACAGACCCTCGGAGAGACTAGAACGAGTCTCTCTCTCCGCGGGCCCCCACATTATTACTAGATTATATACATCTTAACACCCATACTATATATAATACCATGAAAGATGCCACGCAAATTGTCTCGAGATAAATCTTGTGTTCCAAAATATAAAGCATTACTAGTGGTTTCTTTAGCCAAGTATAATGTAAGATTTACAGCACTTTCCGTTCAGAGGTTCACAGTTCGCATACACCTACGCTGCAGGAGTATAATTACTAACCGGGGGCATTTGCTTCAAGAACTTCAGAAAGACCAAAGAGCAAGGTACTCCTGCATAGGTGCAGGAAAGCAAACTGGACTCAAAGAAAAAGTTTGCAGGCTGGGATATATAAATTATTTTAGGACTGGGTTAGAGATCATCATCAATCGCTAATTACATTGTATTACACTGGGACCTGCCTTTGAAGAGAACTGAAGTATTGCTTTAATGAAGTATTAAACGTACAGATGACTTGTTTGAATGTTTTTTAATAAAAATACAGCATTACTCATGGAACCCCGGCAAGAATTTCCCTTCTCTCTACCTCTGCGACGCCCCTCCATTCTCAATGACATCCTCTCATTCTGAAGCGAGGCATAGAATACAACATATCCCCTTTCCCAAACATTTGAAACATATGATAATTTAATAAAATATGAATGAATTAACTAATATTTATAGAGTGCGGCAGCTGACCTGAACAGTCGACCCAGTTCTACATAATAAGTTAAATTATCTGTCAAGTACTCATGATGTTCTAGAAGAACAAGCTAAGAGAAAATCACAGGGAAAAAAAAGAAATAAAATATTAATCCATCACGCCCTTCAAAACTACGATACACAGGTTCACATTAGGAGCACCAGTTAGTTGGAAACAGTGCTCTACAATTCATACTAACCACACATGAACACCAAACCTTGTAGGTCTCTCCTTGACTTGCACAATAGCTCTCTTCTTTACACTTGTTGTCTCTGCCAGATTTAAACCCTCAAATTAGCTTTTCTAGCTGACTACATTTTGTAACATTCCTTGAATTCCACTTGCCCACTCACATATCAACTTTGAAGAGAATTCAGCTTCTCAGTGATCGCACTCTTGTCAAGCCCTTTCCAATCCACTCTCTTAATCCAAGCAGGCATGAAAGTTGTTCAGGTTACCCTTCACTTAGACAAGAAGAATGGAATATCCCCTGTGAACGAATTGTGTGTGGTTCTATAACCCTCCAATAGATTTCTGACTTCAAATTTCCACTCTGGACCTTTGCACATGGCTAAATGAGCACTCTCAATAAGAACACAGTTGAAACTTTCACTTTGGCCATTAATGACATTGTTAAATTACTTATGCCTTCCTTGTTAAGGAATAATTGACTACTCTTCTCTATAAATGACGGTCCATTGTCTGAAATCATACTTTCTTAAAAACCTTCACTGCTAAAAATCTCTTTGCAAAAAACATTCACCTTTACTGCCTTAGTCTATTTCACAAATGCCACTTCAAGCCATTTGAAAAAGTAATCCACAAATACCACAGCACATTTGACTTCCATACCTGATCGCCCATAAGGACCACATATGTTGATTGATACCTTTTCCCTATCAAGCTCTTTTAAGAAACCCGACTGACACAATGAGCCCTTCCATGGCCACGGATGATCTGTCACTGCTTGTGCAAACAACACAATCCCTAAAAAAACTTTTGATCTCCAGTTACATCCAGGGCCACTAGAAGACCGTATGGGCCCCTTTTTTCATGGTGGTCATTCCACTATGTCCTTTATGCAGTAAATACAAAAGCCTAAGGTGAAATTAGGTAGGACCTACCAATCTCTGACCACACTGACTTGAAATCACTTAATTCTGACACATCAGTTACATTAGGATTTTTTATTTGGGGCAAAAATTCCACCAACAATTGTAAGGCAATTTTTTTCTGCTAATGCTTGTTTCCACTCCTTGTTGCAAAAGGCACCCCCCAAAAATTGCTCAGTTTCAGCAACAAGCCAACCATCTTCCTCATTACAGGTGCCAACATTCAATTGCAGTTGAGATAAACAGCCTGCATTCGCACTTTTGTCCTAGTGCATACTTGACAGTGTCATCGATATAGCCACTTGGCTATAGATGGCATGGCTTTCCCTGCTCCTTTCATTGTGAATGTGTCCACCAATTGTTTGTAGTCTGTGCCTATTTCCCCAAACACAAGTTCTGAAGTGCTGTACATCCCACCAGCATGCTAACGCTTATTACCCAATCATTGAATATGTGCTCTCTGCTCCTTTCAGTGTACGCAATGGAAGTGCTACTAGCCTCTTACATCCTGCACTCACTTGCATCAAAATGGCCCTCAACCCATATGTACCTGCATCTGCCCCTACAATGCTTTTGTCCCAAGAATCAAATGTCTTAAGGATTTCTACTTTGACAAAACTCTCCTCTACTGCTTCAAACGTCCTTTGACATTCATCCGTCCACAAACAACGTATCCTTTTTTAATCAAAGACCTACAAACCTAAACACAATCTGTGAAATAGTTAATAAACAGCATAATATTCTGAGAGCCCAAGAAAATAATGCAATTGCTCTCTGTTTGCAGGGATGGCGCCATCTCAATAGCATCAAGCATTTTTCAATTTCGGTTTCATTCTCCTACACGATAATGTGTGTCGTAAATACTCTATCTTGCTCACTCAGAATAAGCATTAACAATGCTTATTGTCAAACCTGAACACTCCAGTATAGGTCTTCATCATGCTCCTTGAACCATATATCAACCTGAAACATTAAGACACATGGTATACCCCTCAATATCTTTTGCTTCACATGCTGAAACACAGCTGACGATGATGCAAACTCCTAAGGCCTAAGCATGAATTGAACATTTCAGTCTGGTGTTAAAAATGGTGTCAGCTGTTTTCATTCTGAATGCAGAATCTTTGGATATGCATTAAAAAGATCAAGTGACAAAATTTGTATGGCTCCAATTAAACTCATTAGCATCTTATTAATATGAGGGGAGGGTGGCAATCAAACCAAATGCTCTCATTCAGTTGGTAAGATCAATGCACATTTGTAACTTTCCATTAGCTTTATTTTGCCATGCTGAAGGACTAAGCCACTGAGACAATTCTGTTGTCTAACTTTGCTTGTACACACGTTGTCTAGTTCCTCTTTCAACTGACCAGGCAGTGTAAAAGGAACTATTCTCAGATTTTGCTCCTTTAGGCAACACCTCTCTTGAACACACGGCTACGTTCAAATTTCTTGAAACATCCTAGTTTTTCTTTAAATAGCTTGGAGTATTTTCTCTTCCACCTCCGCACTTCATCTTTTTATGTGAGCAGCAGTTGATTAGGATGGTTATGGTCAAGTATCATTCCCAGTGCACACTGTTCTCTCCAACCAAACAGGCTTTTGCCCTTCTGCATCACATACACCTTTCCACCCATTCTTCTCCCTTTATTTGTCAGCTCTGCGAACAAATGTCCCATCATGTGTAATGTGCCTCCAAATACATGTATAAAAATGTAAAACCCAATATGAAACATGTAAAGCATTTCAGAAATGTGGCAACATGTTAAAAATGAATTAATTATAAAATAAACTTTAGCATAAATGTATGTAATTCATTAATATATACTGAAAAATATATGCGTATGTTAAAATGACGTTGCAAATATGTATTTAAAACATTTTAAGAAATGTAAAAAAACTGTTAAACAATTTCAAATAAAAGATGAACTTGCCTAATATACAATACTATCTAATACAATTTGCATTTTTTGCAAAAAAGTTATTTACTTAACTTTATAGACATGTTTGGCTTTCAGATGAAATATAGATAATTTAAAATGGCAAAATACACAATTAATAAACTTTGAAAACATATATAAGATAAAAGACTGTCTGACGTCTTTTTTTTTATAAAACATTGTAATTAGTAATATTATTGTTGACAAACATACAGCAAATATTTACTATGGTTTTAATCACCAACAATACCAATAAAACAATACAAAGTATTTCTAATGCACACAAATACAAGTAAAATAAAATATTTCAGAATAAAATTATAAAATTAAATATTCACACTCCAACATAAATCATTTTTAAGAGTGTTAGACACTAAAGGGTTATATTAACAGGTGACATTTACTTTTCCCACTCTAATGTATACCAGTTTGGGCAAGGCGTTGAACACTAAAGGGGTAACATTTATAATTCTCACTGCATTCCAATTTTATTGGAGGAAGGTGATGGACACTAAAAGGGTGACATTTACAGTTCCCAGTCCAATCAATACCAATTTGGCAAGGTGACGCTGGAGCTACAGAAACAGTGCTTCAGTTATACACTCTGGCTAGTTAATCGTAGACCACTCTAAAACGCCAAGTCTTCAGAAGTTTCCTAAATTTAAAATAACAGGAAGCAGACCTGATGTCAGAAGGGAGGGTATTACAGATACAGAGGGCAAGTATAGAAAAACTGGAAACATTAAGACTAAAAGATTTAAGAAGCTCTAGCACCACATTAGCGTCATTTTTTTATGCTAATGTGGCGTTAGGCTTCAAAAATCACCACACCAGATTTACAAAGTGGTGCAATGCATGCAATATATCTTTATTAAATTAACATTAAAATGTATTTTAAATATTAATAAAACAAAATACATTAAAACATTCAAAATTATGAATTCTGCATATCTTTCAGACCATTCGTAGTAGAGGCAGACCGCAAGGGGGCCGGCGGCCTGGATATAGATGGTCCAACCTCCAGCGCCATCAGCACTGTGGTCAACCACCGAATTTATTACAATCACACAGTCACTTTGGCGGTCCCTTCATGGCAGTCAGGATCACAGCGGTTCACGTTCAGCAATGTAACAGACAAGTGCACATTGGATGAATTAAAAAACAACACAGCTGACAACAGTGGCACAGTGGGCCCACCTGCAAATAACACTATAAAAAACACCCCTTCACAGACCACAATCTTTTGCATTTCCACTTCAAAACACATGAGCCAAAGCACCTTTATTTCTGTCAAATACATAGATTAGGTATCTCTTTTTTTCACCATCCCATAGAACACCCTGCACACCCTTGTCCATTCACACCCTATTGCATTTCCCCTGTTAAGTAAGTCCATGTAACCCGTATTTTCTTTCTGGAAGGCATATCATGACTCACTGACTTTTTTCCCACCATGTCACGTTCGACAATTGCCAGTTTTTCAAAAGATGAGTTGAGTCATGGTTGATGAAATCATAAGATTAGAGCCATGTTAGAAATGGGGTCTTTGGTTACCCCCTGTTCAAGAAAGGACCCTCACTCTAGTCAGGGTCAAAGAGAATCACCCTCAGCTAACCCCTGTTTTCCCCCTTGGTAGCTTGGCAGAGCAGTAGGCTTAACTTCAGAGTGCTAGGTGTAAAGTATTTGTACCAACACACACAGTAATTTAATATAAACACTACAAAATGACACAACACCAGTTAAAAACAATAGAGAATATTTATCTAAACAAAACAATACCAAAACGACAAAAATCCACAATACACAAGTCAAGTTATTAATTAAAAAGCAAAAAGAGTCTTTATGTAGTTTAAAACACACACTAAAATGTATCTTGGGTGTGTCAGAAATAACCCCGCACTGGGGAGTGTGCATCAAATAGTGCTTGCGATGCATTGATTTCACTCAAGAGCAAGACCTTGCGTTGTTTCTCCTTTCGTCGGGTCAGGACGCATTGTTTCTTATCTCGACAGGAGATTGATGCGTAGATCCGTTCAGCACTCTCAGGTCTGGGCAGGTCTTGTGTTGTTTTGATGCACCCAGCGGTACTTGCCTCGGAAATCCAGCCGCACGATGATCTGAAAACCACGCAGCGTGGGTTGCGATCTCCCAGACTCCGTCGGCGATGCTGTGTGTCGTTTCTCCAGCTCCGTGCATCGATTCTTCGGTTGCATTTCCGGCAAGTGTAGATTTTCAGCCACGGAGCCGGAGGCGCATCATTTCTTCAGCTGCAGATCGGAGTTGCGTCGATCTTTTTCATGCACAGCGCTCTGTGCGTGGATTTCCTCCTCTTAGGCTGCCAGTTTCTCCTTTTAGGGTCCCAGGAACAGGATGGGCACCACAGGGCAAAGTAGGAGTCTCTCCAGAGACGCCAGGTGCTGACAGAGAGAAGTCTTTGCTGTCTCTGAGACTTCAAACAACAGGAAGCAAGCTCTAAATCAAGCCCTTAGAGATCTTCACAAGATGGAAGGCACACAAAGTCCATTCTTTGCCCTCTTACCTTGGCAGAAGCAGCAACTGCAGTATAGCTCCACAAAGCACAGTCACAGGCAGGGCAGCTCTTCTTCCTCAGATCTTCAGCTCTTCTCCAGGCAGAGGTTCCTCTTGGTTTCCAGAAGTGTTCTAAAGTCTGTGGTTTTGGGTCCCCTTCTTATACCCAATTTCTCCTTTGAAGTATGACTACTTCAAAGTAAAGTCTCTTGTGAATGTGAAATCCTGCCTTGCCCAGGCCAGGCCCCAGACACTCACCAGGGGGTTGGAGACTGCATTGTGTGAGGACAGGCACAGCCCTTTCAGGTGTAAGTGACCACTCCTCCCCTCCCTCCTAGCACAGATGGCTCATCGGGATATGCAGGCTACACCCCAGCTCCCTTGTGTCACTGTCTAGTGTGAGGTGCAACCAGCCCAACTGTCAAACTGACCCAGACAGGGAATCCACAAACAGGCAGAGTCACAGAAATGGTATAAGCAAGAAAATGTTCACTTTCTAAAAGTGGCATTTTCAAACACACAATTTTAAAATCAACTTTACTAAAAGATGTATTTTTAAATCGTGAGCTCAGAGACCCCAAACTCCACATGCCCATCCGCTCCCAAAGGGAATCTACACTTTAATCAGATTTAAAGGTAGCTCTCAGGTTAACCTATAAGAGGGACAGGCCTTGCAACAGTGAAAAACGAATTTAGCAATATTTCACTGTCAGGACATATAAAACACATTACTATGGGGGTCATTCCAACCCTGGCGGTCGGTGTTAAAGCGGTGGCAAAACCGCCAACAGGCTGGCGGTAAAAAAAATGCAATTCCGACCCTGGCACACATTACTATATGTCCTACCTTAACCATACACTGCACCCTGCCCTTGGGGCGACCTAGTAAGAATGTAAGAAAAGGGAAGGTTTAGGCCTGGCAAGTGGGTACACTTGCCTAGTCGAAGTTACAGTAAAAAACTGCACACACAGACACTGCAGTGGCAGGTCTGAGACATGATTACAGAGCTACGTATGTGGGCCCATTAGTAGCATTTGATTTACAGGCCATGGCACCTCTAGTGCACCTTACTAGGGACTTACTAGTGAATAAAATATGCCAATCATGGATTGGCCAATTACATACACATTTTGTAAAGGAGCACTTGCACTTTAGCACTGGTTAGCCGTGGTAAAGTGCCCAGAGTAACAAAAACAGCAAAATCAGAGTCCAGCACACAACAACAACCTGGGGAACAGAAGCAAAATGTTAAGGGAGACCACGCCAAGGATGAAAAATCTAACAAGCCACAATTGTTTGGAGAACAAGTCCAGCTCACTCCTCTCAGTCTTAAAATGGAAAGGATCGTTGACAGAGTGAATGCTGTAGGTACCACCCTGTGCACAAAGGAGGACATTAGGAAGAGGAGGAATGACCTCAGGGGCAAGGTCAGTTCCCTGGTCTCCAGGCAGCTGCAGGTTGGATTACTGTTAGCTGGCATCAGATCTGGCTCCAACTGACGCATACGTCCAATATTGTTTGCCTATTCAGATGGTGTAACTGTATGATGTGGTATTTATCCATGCTCTGAAGGTCTCGCAGTGGGTAGTAGACGGGAGGTTGTCACATCCTCCCTCTCCCAGGGTATCTATGTGTTGCAAGACATGATTTGTAACATTAGTCAGTAGGGCCCCAGCAACATATATGCCAACAATAAAACGTGACAAAGCATTTCTGGCCGGAGAGACAAGACCCACAGTACACATCCCAGCTGGCAAGTACACAAGGGTCACTTGTGATGCCCATGGTTGTCCACACGTGTCCACAACATGGATTCGGGCAATACCCAACTATCTGCTACACAATTGCCCCTCGAAGTGTGACTGCATTTTCCAACCACCAAAAACTACAGTCGGCGGTGGTGGCCCATGCGGCAACGTCATATGCCATCTGAGCCCTGCAACACCCTACAGTGGTGGTTGCGTAGTAGGGCCTACATAACAAGACAGGATGAGGATGTTTGTGATGATCCTACACATATATTGTTTGTGTAACGCAGTTTACACAGCCATATACAATATTTTCAACTGCCAAAATGGGGATTATCTGACCTACTCCACTGGACATTATGAACCGCTCACGACCGCCAACGTAAGTCGTCTGGTGGTAGGTGGTTCCAAACATGGTGGACACAGCCATAGGGTAATGTTGTTGCCTGGGGCAGTCACAGCACAATGTCTGTGTCCGTCAACGGTGAAGACCGCCTACCTGCTGTACGTGACTGCCTTGTTTTGTAAATTCACTCACTTGACTCATGGCACTGCTGCCAGCAACACCTCCACTACTTGAGCTGCTGTGTGCCACCTCTGGGAGCAATCATGCAACATTCAGCAGGTGATAGGGCCCCTGCCTTCTCTCCAGAGGAGCTGGAGAGGCTTGTAAATGAGGTCTTTCCCCTGTATTGACAGCTATATGGCTCACCAGAGGAGCAGGTCAGTACATCATGTACACAGTTGACTCTTCAACATCATCCTTTCCCTCCTCACAGGCTACAATGGGGCCCTTTGTGCTAGTTGGACCTCTTTTGTGCCTGTTGTTGCAGTGTGTGGCATCAATGGGATGTATATGGTGCAGGTATTGGTGACCAGTACTATATGCTGTGTTCATTAACATTGTGTTGTGTGATGTGTTTTGAGGTCCTAGATCCTCCTAGTGTTGGATGCACATAACTAAGCAAGGACATTTTACTGCCATCCATTGACATTTCTTTCTTTATGATGGTTGTAAATGTTAGACAAAGTATGTGCATGACTGCATGAGCTGTGTATGCAGCTTGTCTGAGTCGTTTGAGGATCTTGTAAGCAATGTTTATAGTGCCACATATCTTCCAACCCACATCTGGCCTTGCACAACTGTTGTCTGGAAGGCATATCATGACTCACTCTGTCCTTCAGGTATCCACACAAGCCACATTGCTGAGGGCCACATGATGTACTATCATGTAGGTTATGTATGCTCAGCCTGCGGAGACTAGATCCTGGCAAATGTATCTCCCAGGATGATACTTAGGGCCAGATGTATGAAAATGCAATTTTTGCATTTCTGAAATAGCGACTTCATAGAAATCACTATTTCAGAAATGCAAAATGCTATGCACAAATATACTGATTTCCCTATAGCAATTGCTACAAAGTCAAAATCACTATTAAGAAATTGGTATTAAGAAAGCCCATTGCATTTGAGTCAATGGTCTGGTTTTGCATTTCCTAAATAGCGATATCCTATTAAGAAATCGCTATTTAGGAAATGCAAAACCAGGGATTGCAATGGGAAAAAGGCCCCACTTGATGCACCCCAAAAATAGGGGTGCATCTGTAGAGCACACATATGCCTAAGGGGAACGTGTGTGCTCTATTGCAATAAAACAAAGCGTCATGGGGTGCTTTTTTAAATTGCACTTGGTTACCAATGACTTCAAGTTGGTGATAGTTGCATCTCTAAAATGCGCAAATCACATTTTGGAAATGTATGGTACATCAGAATAGGAAATGCAAATAGAAAATCCGTATTTGCATTTCCTATTCTGGGAATCCCAAATTGCAGTTTCTACAGGGTAGAAATCACAATTTGCGATTCCTTAAAGGGCTTTGTATATGAGAAAAGCTCCATTTGCATTTCTTAATGACCCAAAATACCAATTCGAACTGTTAAGGAAATGAAACAACCTTCGTACATCTGGCCCATAGTCCAAGCTGTAGGAGAGTCACTGTGGCTATGCAACTTTGGCACTGTGCCCACTCCCTGTATACCAGTAGATCCTGTCATGTGGCCATTATGAAGCTTTAGTGATAAAACTTGCTCTAAATGCCTCAGTCCATTGACTAGATTAGGAATGGGTACTGAGGTACATCCCTGAACTAGTCCAAATGTGCATTTGTCATCATTGCCAATGTGTGTCTTTGACTCATGATAGGTCCCTTACTACCACAATTTTGTTGTCACCTTCACATAGGTCATAATTGTTATGTACAGGCTTATTACACAAATGACAGATCCATAGTGCAGACAGTGTATAGATACCTGGGAGGCCATGACATGTGTGACACAGTGGATTAATAATGGTTTGTGTTGATATTTAATGTGGTGCATTCTGAATGTGCCTTCCCTATTGGCCCAGGGACAACTGTGTACACTCCACAAACAATTTGCTCTCCAGGGACAACACGTGAGTGTGTACATTGATCAATCAGGTAGTGTTTGTTGTGGGTGTAAATTCTACACTACACACCACTACTCCTCAGTGTTGCAAACCAGAGTAAAATAAGTGATGGATCACTGTCCTCAGCCATTAGTCTGGTCAAGTGAGTAAATTGCCATATGCCCCCCAGAAGCAGCTTGTCTTCAGTGTGTAGCGAGTGCTGGTGCCTCACTAATGTCTGTAATGTGAAGATAGCCATCATGCATGTAACAGAGCATACATTGTTCTTTGGGACAGCTACAGATCATTACTTTCCCTTGGTTAGTTGGGAATGTCTTTTGCCATGATTTATGTGTCATCACTGTTGCCCACATTGCTTGTGCCTACATGTTAGCATGTGTCCCTTTCTCTTTTGACAAAATGTGTACTCTGCTCTTTCATGCATGGTCCACCTGTGCTCATGGGATAATTTCCATATTCCCTCACATCTATGTGCATGTCAACCTATGTTTAAAATAGGTCATTTGAAATGGAGCTACATTTCATGTGGTGCCACACACTGGAGTGTGTCACTATTGATTGTTGGCTGACCCATACCCTCACTCATCATAGCATGTCATTTGGCACAACTGTACTAGCAATGAGGAACATGACAGGTAGGACCATCGTTTTTAGACACAAAGGCCCTCATTACAACCTCGGCGGACTTCCAAAAAAGACCGCCGAGGCTGCAGGAGCCAGAATACCGCCAGTGCCGGCGTTATTCCTGGCTCCCTATTATGACTTTTCTGCTGGGCCAGTGGAAAAGTCACATCAACATTGCTGCCGGCTCGTAATAGAGCTGGTGGCAATGCTGATGTGCAGCGGGTGCAGTAGCACCCGTCGCACATTTCACTGCCCAAAATTTGGGCAGTGCAATGCGTGAGGGGGCTATTCCTGGGAGCCCCTGCACTGCCCATGGCAAATGCATGGGCAGTGCAGGGGCCCCCAGGGGCACCCCAAGCCCCCCTTACCACCAGCCTTTCCATGGCGGTGTTTACCGCCGTGGCCAGGCTGGCGGTCGGGGACTCATTATGACTGCCAGGCAAAAGCCTGCTGGTATAGTGGAGGGGCCGGCGGTATGGCCATGGCTATTGGGCCACAGTCATAATAGCTGGCGGAACACCGCCAGCCTGTTGGCGGTGTTATTGCCAGCTTTCCGCTGGCTGCCAGGGTCGTAATGAGGCCCAATGTGGATTGATGTGGCATCATTTGAAAAAGTGCACTGCACATGTGTAATGGGTAAGGTTTGTTACCTGACTATTGGCATGCATCATGGAGTGACTTTTAGTTATTTTGGAATCATATGTGGTTGGGTACAACCATTCATCTACAGACATCTAGGTTTGCTGGATCAAAATCGAGACAGTAATGTAGCTTCCCATTGGCAAAACATGTTGAGGGCCACATACCAGTACTTGCAAATCTCTGGGCCTCTCCAACATAAAAAGTACTAATGCCTCTACTGATGCAATCAGAGTTTGTCAATGTAAGGGGTGCTAGACATCAGTGGTGATTTTCCTGGGCCTTATCTCCCTGTCATTTGGCACATGCTGTCTACAGTGTACATTTCCATGCCAAATCTGTAGCATATCTGAGCAACATTAGTACTACCTCCAGGACGTTCATTAGGACAAATTTCACATGGAGAAGTGTGCATTGATGATATGTTTACAGTATAACATGATTATTTCCATGTCACCTTCTCCAGGCTACTGAACTGCCGTCAGCAGAATGGCAGGTTTTAGGAGCAGCATTCCTTATTGTTGCATTATTGTGTATGTTACAAATATATATCTGCATGACCTTGTGTGGGAAATGTGGGAATGAAGTTGGCATTGGCCTACTATTGTATGACAACAGGTAACTGAGGTATGCTTAACGAGGCAAAGCATTGAAGGTGACATGATCTCCTACTTGTTCAATGGTTACTGTGATTGCACAACTTCAGCAATGCAATTGTAGCCCGTCTGAGATCCTGAGATTATCCTGTGGGCATCTGTTAACAGTTCAGAGGTCATGCATGCATATGCTATGGGACATGTAGCAGGTACTTTGATGTAATTTGTTGCTGGGGCCTACTTGACATCATGGTGATATTTGCTAATCACAGCTGTTATTCAAGTGTGATCAGGAACAGGTATTTGCAGCATCATCCCAGGCAAGTTAAGGAGACAGGGCACAACCAATTGGGGAATCATCTGACCACGATACCTCCAGTCATGAGACCACTAACACAGAGGGACCCATTGGCTGGGAGGGTGAGGGGAGTGCCACTACGGAGACAGGATCAACATCGTCATCTTCGGATTTGACCTCCTGTGGCCACTCCCTAGTAGTGGTGGACCCCTCAAAACCTACTCCTGCACTATCCTTGTCCACCATCCCTAGTTCTATTGCCACCCTCCCTGTTTCTCCCCACCCAGTTGGACATGCCTGCTTACCCAAGAGGGTGGGCATCTCCTTTGCTACAAGCACCTCTGCCCCAGCCCCTGTTACCCCTGGTGCCCTGAGTGAGGAGGCTATTGACCTCCTGAGGAGCATCTCTGTTGGTCAGATTGTTGGTCAGCCATTGTGAATGCCATCCAGGGGTTGGCCAGCCAACTTCAGTAGACCAATGCTTTCCTGGAAGGTATTCATAGTGCCATGCCTGGTCTACAGGGATTTTCTCAGACCCTGCCCTCCTCACTGATGGCAGCCAGTCACCCCTCACATACCTCCCCCCACCTCCCTCTTCCCGATCCAAATCCCCCATTCCCCTACCTGTCCCAAGCACACCAACACATTTGTATGCACACCACAAGACACACGGGCACGCAAGCACTCAACATACACCCACAAATATGACATCAGCCACCACTTCACGAGACACCACCCCAACTGACTGACACACCACATCAGGCATATCCACACACACCACCGCAACAGACAGTGACACATCCACCACACCCACTATAACCGCAGACACCAGTACAACACCAATAGACACTTCCACCACATTCAGCATACCTGCAGACACCACCCTAACAGACACACATACATCCACCTCATTCAGCCTACCCACAGACACCACCCGAGAAGACACACAAACATCTGCAACATCCAGCATACCCTCAGACACTCTCCCAACAGACACACACATCCACCACTCCATCACCCAGCACCTCTACCTACCAGCCCTCTAAGACACGCAAATGCCCAAACTCACACATGTAACAGAAACCACCCAAACATATGCATACCTCACACATTCACACACCAAAGACATCTACACCCACACAGTAAACGACCACTCCCACAAACTCCAAATCCCCAACCCCTCCTGCAGACCATCCTCGTGTTCTAAAGGAGAGTTTCCTTTTTGACCTTGCCCCTGTTCCCCCCACCCTCTATTCCAAACCTGAGGACTCCACCCACATCCCAATCCATCCCTTCTACATAAAAGTCCTCCCCTGTCACACCTGCACCCCCCAGCACCCATGCCTCTTCCCCCAGAAAATGCCCACCCCCAAAAGAAAAAGACCCCTCCCAAACCCAAACCCACCCATTCCAAATCTGACCCCACCTCACCCAAGAAAGATCCCTGAGGTGCCTGCCTATCCACTTGATGCACCTTCCTGTGGCAGTGATTTGAGTCAAGTGTGGGCACAGCACTGGGCAGAGAATTACAAATGGACTGGCCAATGGCCTTTGATTCTCATTACATTGGCTTGAATAAACCCAAGTTGTTGTTTTGTTGGATACACATTTGTCCTGTCATTACTTTTCCACCTTTTTGTTATTCCTGAGTAATCTGTGTCGTATGCCTACAGTTTTGCATGTTTCAGCCTGATTGCTGATCCATTTGCTGTTGTTAGCAATATCTGACTTTGTGGGCAGTGCTGGTGTAAACGAAGACAAGGGTAGATGTTCCTTGTATGGATGTTTGTTTGTTAATGCAATTGGGTGGCCATTTCATTGTGTTCTGTTTGGTATGGTAAGTATTTCATCTTATGTTGTCCAATGTCAGCATGTATGGTGTTAGACTTGTACCCCTGATATGGACTGGACATTCATCTCATGTGTGGAAGTTTGAGTTTGTTTGTCCACACATGGAGGGTGTTCAATTGTGCATTTGATTGTGCTTTTGACCATTTTGATGTGTGTACCTTGCAGCTACTCCATCTAGATGTATGGCCAATGGTGTTGCAGTTGTATTTGCTTTCTTGACTTGCACTTGCAGATTGTTTGTCCCTGAGATGTAAATGCAAATGTTGTTTTTTGGGGGTGTTCAAAGTTTAATGCATGCCAGGGCAACATCCTTTCCTAAGTGCTCCTGATGCCGCCATCCCTATTGTGGAAGTATTGTTTGAATAGTGAGCTTTGTATATTTGCCTCTCAAACCATTGTGCATTCCATTGACCTTCCATTGTGTTGACACATCCATACAATCCATACATATGTGTGCTCAATCTGAGGACAGTCCATGGCATGTGTGCAATATGAGGATGTCAGTTGTATTGGTCGATGTGACGTTGCTGTGTTGTTGCTGTTGTGTGACACACTGTTGTGTACACTTAGCTGTCCCTGTACCTGAGATGGTTAGTCAGAGGTGTGTTTTTCTGTAGTGTTGAAGTGCGGTGTCAGTGACCTGCCCAAAGAGGCATTTAATGGCTGAGAATGTGTCATTCATAGTGAATGACACTAACTGTGGACATAATGACACATGTACATGGTACCCCTACCGTGACCCCCATATCATGTGGATGACGGTGCAATGATCTGTTGTTGAGCCTAATGACACAGGTAGGTGTGTGCACTTACCGTCAGTTGCCTCTCCGGGGGCATGAAATCTGGGCACTTTCGATAAACACAAGCAGGACGTGAGTGATGGGCTCAATGGAGGCACAGGACGTGTAACACTGCCTGCAGGTGAGTTGTTTGCTTTATGCCCTCCATTTCCACCCGCTAGGACATGGTGGTTGGACCACCACAGTCACATTAGCATGTGCAAAATCATAATGCGTCCTGTGGAAACACTGACTCTGCCGGCCTGCTTGTCCTGCTTCATCACCGCAGTGGTCTGCACAGCCTGGTGGAGCCAGCGGGACCGTAGCGATCTTTGCTCTCTGGGACTGCCAACATCTTAATACAATGGTCTGACCGCCAAGATGATGGCAGTCGGTCATGGCCGTGCAGGGACCACCAAATTCGTAATCAGGCCCTATATTTTTACCATCTATATTCCTGTTGATTATATTTTGATGTCCCAATATTGTTGACAAAATAATTTTGTATGACAATTTATTTTTCTCCAATATTCTGTCCAAATACCTCCAGCCTGAGTCTTTTATTGTCTGTAGCCTGTACCCAGACACATGACTGGGTGTATCTCACAATTGAGCATTGTATATTCCTCCATATATAATAGGAAGCTTAGATGTACATGGATGGGCCATCACAGGCCGGATTGGAGGGAGGAGCTGGCACCTGAATAGGCTGTTTCCTGCTCCCACACAAAGGGCTGCATAGCCCCTTTAGTTTGTCTGGAGCAAGGACAGGGAAAGCCGGATTCCTGGGGGCATCAAAGGGAAATCTTTAGAAACTTCTCCCTCATTTCAAAAGCACAACTGGGTATAAATACTGGACCTCATACATCACCACTTCAGTACACTTCTGAACCTGTGGAAACTGTACCAGGAAAAAGGAGTGCTGTTGGAGGGCTGCCACTCTGCTGGACTGCTGCCATGCTGGACTGCTGATTTGTGGTACAGACCTGCTACCTGCTGCCCTTTTGCCTGGGTGAGAAAGACTGGACCTACATCTCTTGAACCCATAACTCTAGAGGGACTCCAAGGGATAGTTGGCTGCCCCCCCTGACTTGAGCCTCAGGGACAGAAGGCTCCAGCAGTCTTTTCTCTGCATCTGGACTCTGCCATCTGTGAGCCTACCCTGCCAAGTGGTGCCGCCCCAGTCCTGGACCCCTGGAAGTGGGCCTGAGGTGCTCTGCCAGCTTCTGTGGATCCAGCAGAACCGCTGCATCTTCTCTGCTGGGCAGCACAACCCCAAGCTGAACCAACAAATTGCTGCTGTTACATGGATCAGAATCGCCGCAAAGACCTGCAACACATTACAGCTCGTTGCCGCATCAGAACTGCCCCTGTGCGACCACCCTCAGCGCAGGATCTTGCATCCCCGATGATGGCAGCATTATTGATGATGTTGAACTCCACATCGCAGCCTTACAGCTCCTCCGAACTGACAAATCACCCCGACTGTACAACACATCATCGATTGTAGACTTCGCATTGCAAGCCGTCACCGATGGGATCTTTGATGATGATGCAGCAGGACCTCACACTGCAGCCTTGTTGCATCTCAGAGCCAACGCATCGTTTCAGCAGAAAAATACATATTTGATGCAGATCCTCACAATGTTCCTCAAATCAGGATTTAAGGTACTCTGCTCAGAAGGCTTAACTGGCTCTCTGTAGCCGGCCCACACTCCATTGTGGTCAGTCTGAACTTGTGATTTTTTCTAGGTCTGGTGCAACCAAATATCCATGGTTGGTAATGTATGCCTTTTGGTGCTATTTTCACTCAAATCTTTAAAACTGAATATTTCTGGTTCTACTCATTTTTGTCGCTTTGGTCTCATTTTATTTAGGAAAAAAACTCTACTTCTTTAAATCTGTTGTGGGCTCCTTTTTTGGTGTGTTGTCCCTATGTTACTGTTTGAGGTGTTGCACAAATACTTTACATTTTACCTCTGAGTAAAGCCTCACTGCTCTACGCCAAGCTACCTGAGGGTTGAGCACAGGTTCATTTAGGATGTGCCAGTGCTTAATTTGTAAATAAAAACGTGCCAGTGCCCATAGCACTCCTCTGAAACACGGCTACAATTAAATGTGTGCACACGGAATGCTGAGGCAGCAGAATCCTAAAGCCATCTTGGGCCTCTTTAATCCATTTGCATCCACTCTCTGCCCCTTCAGTGCACGCTTGCAGCTTCCTCCTTTCTCCCTTTGTGAAGCTTTTCCATTTTTCCCTTCCTCCATCTTTCCATATGAGTCTTTTGCTCGCAGTAAATGCTTGAGGCAGAAAAATAAGTGCCAGCCCTAAAAAATAAGTGCGGTGCTCCACACTGGAAACCATTAAGCACTGGGGTTTGCTTATGAATTCACCCTGTGAAGAATTGTGATTGCTGCTTGAGAAGAGGTTCACTCTCCTCAACGAGAAACCTGATTTCATCCAATATAATCTTCATGACCTGATTCTGGAAAAAAATGATGATCTTGTATGCATTAGAGATCATGGTTAAAAGAGGACTGTGTTATAATTGTCAGTGATCTGATCCCATCTGATATCAATAGATAATTACCTAGAATAATATGCATGGGGGTAGGCTTGGCAGTTATTGTCAGGGCAATCAGTGATGTGTGTAGGGGACGAAAGACATTCACCTGGATCTAGAGATGTTAGAGTGAGATTAACGGATGGGTCTAAAGAACAATGGCATGTTTTTTTATGTTACAGACTGCATATATGCTGCCCAAACATTTCTTTAGAGTGTGTTATTGCCCACGTGAGCATTATATCATCATATATGATAGAGAGCATCTGGTTGGGGGACCTAAATGCATATTTTGATGTAAGCTATGATCCTAATCAAATAATGTCTATGTAAGCTTTAGTAGCATTTAAATTCAATATAGGAGAAAGAACTCTAACCCATAGAGTAGATCATATGTTTAAAATAATGTCTAGTGACAACAAAAGGCTAAAAATCCAATGAGGCCTTTGCAGTGCCTTGGACTAACCATATGATTATACCTTTTGAGTAGGCTTCAGAAGAATTGAGGTGCAGCAAATAGAAAAAGGTAAATATAATTTCTATCTTCAAATGCCTAAATTTGGATATTAGGGAAATTGATTTCAGAATACAGTCAATATCCAACTTCCATGGATCCATGAGGCATGTTAATCTCCTAGCTGGATGCTATGGAAAACAATTAACAAAGGCTATTAACGATATAAGGCCAGATGTATGAAGCTTTTTACAGTTTGCAAATGGTCCAAATCACAGAATCGCTCAACTACTGTCATTCCTGACCTAAAACTAACTTGACATTGGGCTGGGACATAGTAAATCTGCAGCTGATCCTATAATGTGGTAACCCAGATGTACATAATTTCAGCATTGGATGATAATTCCCAAGTAACATGTGGCCTTCATTATTGAATTCCACTTTTATTGTTATAGTTAACTATGATCATGAGACTTGAACCTTATGAAACAGGGTCAGATAATGTTTACAAGAAAATCAGTCTGGACCCCTTTTTCAGTTATCCTTAGCCAAAAAGCAAATCCTTATTCCTAAAAAATTTGCTTTTCATACAATATCCTACAAGCAGCAGATGATCTACTCCCACCTTCTGCTTGACAGCTTTATGGAACTTCTTCAGGGCTGAACCAGCCTCTTCAGGAATCCCCTTTCGAGACAGAATGCCTTCAATGCAAGACTTCCACATTCCAAGTCCTTATTATGATGCTATATACCCTTTCAACGGAGGGAGGCCCGTTGTAATCATGCATGGGTATCTTAACTGCATTTTCCCACTATATTTTGTGTCTATAACTAGAGAGCTTTCTCATGGAGGTGCCATTTTTCAATAAAAATGCACCATATTCTTCTGAATTCTGACCGGGTTACCCATGAAAACACCATCATTACTTCTCCTGTCTAAATGTGCATGAGGACCATGGGTGTGAATACAGGTAATAATGATGGCAGGAGTAGGATGAAATCAAATCAAATCTAAATCAAATCATTAACATTTATAAAGCGCGCTACTCACCCGTGCAGGTCTCAAGGCGCTATGCGGGTCTCAAGGTGCTAGAAAGGATTAGGATTGAAGGAGTAGGCTAGGGCATGTGAATATGAGTGAAATTGATGGTAGAAATTAGGTAGGAGTGGAGATTAGAATATAAGTAGAAAGAAGTAGTGATATACATGAGGTGTAGAGAAGAGGTTAGGGAGAAAGTAAGTTTAAGAGTAGGCAAAGCATGTAGCTCCATTGTAGTACATGGATGTTTCATCACTGAAGCACTTTTTAAGTGGACTATTGTATAAAATCAGGTTACCAGTTGAGAGGGGTGACACAATGGTGAGGCACAAACAAACCCCAACTTTACCTGTGCTAAACCCTCTGGTAGCTTGACATAGAGCAGTCAGGCTTGACTTAAATGCAATGCGTGAAGAATTTATGCAATACTTCAAATAGTAATAAAATGAAAACACAACACAAAAAACCTTACTATAATTTGGACAAAAACAAGAAAACGTTAGTAAATAAATCAGGACCAAAATGACAAAAATTCAATGAGTAGAACTGAAGATATGTAATTTTAGAGGTTTAAGTGAAAATAGCGGCAAAAAGCCAAAAGTGCCACTAGCAGGTATGTGTTCATGCGAGACTGAGAGAAAATCACAAGTTCAGTCAGCCTGAGATGGAGCACTGGTCTGATACAGGGACAAGGTTAGCCCAGCTGAAATGTTACCTTCTCACAGTTCAGTGCAAACAGTACCAATTGTAGTGGAGGGGACTGCAAAATGTAGAGGAGAGTCTTGGTTGGTTGTCGATGTAGTGTGAAGAGAAAGCTTGGCACTGCAGATGTCTTTTTCTGAATCACGAAGATCCTGTTGTTGTCACAAGCAGGTGGGCCACAACTTCTTGTACAGCATAAACCATGGTCAGTAGAAATTGATAGCGAAAGAAGTAAAATCTTCAAAACATTCAGTAGCACCATTTGCTTTAGTATGTATAACATAATGCCATCTGATATTAGCAGGATGTGTGATGAGATAGGGCAAACATACAGTAGACGTGAGTTTCAAACCTTAATTATATGATGGAGATGCTCAGCTTATTTATGAAAATGATTAAGAAGTCAAGTAGAATCTCAAGTCATTATTTTGTCTGCACAACTAATAGAACACGTACCTTCATTCATTTTATTATAACTTTTTTGATCATTCTTAAAATGTTATAAGTGAATTGGCTAAACCCATCAGACATGCTTCTACCATGAATTAAAGAGAAAGGTAAGATCTATGTCTGCTTTTGCTAGACAGATGGCATCCCCTGACTTGATCTTGTAGGATTCATCAGAACAATTCATTCTATAGCTTTACCATATATAACTCCTTTTACATTTCAGTATGTTACATTGTAGTGATAATGACTGTGACTGAACAAGCAGGAGTGGCTGGTGACCTTTCAAAGTGGTGGGGCGATCAAAGTGCCCCACCACCTCCAAAAAAACAAAAACAAATGTTCCCTCCCAAAAAGTCCTCCCTCAAAAGCCCAAAATTAAAACAACCTCTCCCTCCAAAATAAAACAAACACAAACTAAAGTACATGCATTACACATTTTATATTAATTAAATCAAATTAAATCATACTTACAAATGGGCTCGGCGTCCTCCTTGCTATTCTTTTGAAGACTGTGGAATGAAGAACCCCCCTAACCAATCCTGACGCTGCACTCATGCTGTCAACAAGCATGAGAGCAGCACCAGGATTGGATGGAGTGGGTTGGCCTGTCGCACCTTCAGGCCCTAGAGGCCTGTGCTTTGTCTTTGTCTATGACAGCTGGGTGGAGAGCTTTAAAGTGCACATGTCGCTTGGGCTGGGGCAAGACAGTTGGCCAAAGTTACATGTGCACTTTGAAGGTCTGGCCACGACTACTCCAGTCGTCCATGCTGTCAATCAGCACCAGAGGGCACGCCTTCCTGGCTCAGCTGGAGGCTGGTGGCTGCGGTGCTCCTTGGTTAAAAATAAAATGGCAATAAAATAATTTCATTGCCTTTTTATTTTTAACACAGCGCGACTCACAGCGGGCAGGGAGGGTGTCACCCCCTTGCCCCCAATGAATAAATGGCCAGTGTGAGCAATTACAATTGTGAGGAAGACTCCGTTACTTAGGATTACTGACTTCAACTGTAGTAATCCATGAAAATGTAATTAGCTCATTCAGCAAATCTTGCTAATTACTTACATTCCTGGAATTATTGCCCTCTACCTTTAGGGCAAATATGATCACACAAGACTCAAAGTTTTGTGCACATTCACGGGTACATGCATGCTTACAGACACATATACACATGCATAGACACATACACTGTTGCTTTGAATATTCTTGCTAGGATTCATCCACATTTATTGTCTTGCAGATCTACCCATCATGTTCTTAAAAATATCGAATAGGTCAGCCTTAAACTTCTATAACTTTCCATCTTCAGCTCCTAAAACACATTGATATAAAGAAGATGAAAGACATTCAGAAGTTAATTTCCTTGCAGTTAAGTGGCTAAATATAATTTCTTTCTCATTCCAGAATTCCAAAGACAAAGGGCCTGATTACGAGGCTGGCAGTCTTCAGACCACCAGACTTGGGGTGACAGTTGAGCTGCCGCGCTTCTGGCGGTCCGACCACCAAATTACGATCCTGGCAGTTGGACCACCAGGAGACTACCGCCAATACCAGGAACAAGGTTCCCGATGGGTAGGCAGCGGTCAAAGTTGTGCTTATTCACCACCATGCTGATCACAACTTCACTTTCTGCTAGCCTTTTCATGGTGGGGACCCCGCCATGAAGAGGCAGATGGAAAGCCAGTGCTGGTGGCCCAGCACCCTCTGTGTGACACCATTAGCCCTGATGCCAATGCTGCAACACGGTTTCCACTAGGCTGACCTTTGGAAGCCTCAGATTTCTGAGGTTTCTGCCACTCAGGCCAGTTGAAACCTTGTAATGGGGCCAGGGGAGATTGCAAGCTCTGCGGTGGTCTCCTCTCAACAGGACTGGTGGGCCGACGGTCGTCCAGCCACCCACGCAGTGAGGCTCTCAGTCTTTGTTGCTAACCTAAATTCTTTTGTATCAGAGAACCTATGCCCTTCCTCAAGGAATTTCCAGTCTGTCTATTTAAGGCATATAAAATTTGCCTGTTGCCTCATGAAATTTAAAATTCATGCTCCTGAGAAGCTACCCAGAGTAAAGATTTTGATTGGAGCTTGTCTGATAGATTCTTCTTTGCGTTTACCTGTGTTGGAATCTTCTTTTCTTTCTCCTTTAGTAACATTCTATAAACATGTTGCAATTTAAAACCTTTTCAATTTAACATGAGGAAGGCAAAATCCACTTTTTAAGCAGGCATTTTCAGATGTGAGATTGCAATATAAGGCTTTCTCACTTTTCAGTAAATCTAAAAATATCCTAACAAAAAATAAAAGGTATTTCTCTGTCCATTTAAAACATATGTTTTACGTATATGTGTGATTTGTGGGAGCAGTATCATGTTAATCAACTTCAGTTTTGCCCATAACCTCAATTTCAAACATCTCCAACTTCCAACTTACTTTCCATTCTTTCTATCAACGAATCCAATAAGCTCTATATCAGAATTGTTGAAAAGGCATCCCTTTTTCTCAACAAGTAACTACTGTGATACAGATGTACAAAGCTTTTTTCTCTGCGCAAACAGCGCAAGTTGCAGAATCAGGCTATTTATGCACAGAAAAAAGCATTTTGGTATGTACAAATGCTATTTTGCCATTCAGGAAAACTACTTCGGTAAAATAGGTTTGCGGGTCACAATTAGGAAGGGGTGGGTCTAGGACTTCTCTTTCTAACTGCACACAGCTCACAGTGGTATGTATGACTGTTTTGTGACTGTGAATGCGGTTGTAAAACTATCGCAGTTAACACGAATTTCAAATTGGTGGTAACTCATTCGTGAACGGGGAGGGGTCCCTGTGGGCCCCCTTAACCTTTGTGAATACATGTGAAAACGTTTTTTAGAAGCAGGCAGTGGCCACATGCACCACTGCTTACTCTTTAAAAATGAAACTGAAATGTTCAATTTTTTGCTTTTTAAATGCATCCGTTTTCCTATAAGGAAAACGGGATAGTTAAAATAAAAAAGATTGCTTTATTCAAAAGCAATCACAGACATGGTGGTCTGCTGACCCCAGCATTCCACCATCCCTGTGATGTTTGCGATTCTCAGTAGGACGCAAATTGCTACCTACTTCATCAATATTATTGAGGTAGGTCTATTTGCGGCCCACTGGGAATTGCTAAAGAAACTCAGTGGAGTCCTATACATTTGGAATTGCGATTTCCTAATTGGGATTCACATGGAATCACAATTAGGAAATTGCAATTCCAAAGGTTTGTACATGTGTACAAAAGGTTTTTGCATTTGCAAATAGTTCGAATCGCTATTTGCGGTTGCAAAAGCCCCTTTCGGAATGTAAGAAAGGTAATTTGGCTGCTCCAATTTGTGATTTCTATCTTCTGGAAAGTGCTATTTTTGCGAATCCAAATAAGGAATCTCAAATAGGGATTTCCAAATTGTGAAAGCAATTTGTATGTCTATAAGTTCTTTCTAATTGCGACAGTTGCAAAATGCAGGTTTAGGAAATGCAATTACCACCAATTGTAATTAGGTACTAATCAGCGGCAACCTATATAAACAGTCACAGAATGCATCAGACCCTTTCACAATGGCAGCATTGTATGTTTTGGTGTAGAGGGGAAGACAGGAGAAGATTTTTAGGGCTAGGATAATCCTGTTCAATCGAAGTGAGGCTTATATCCACACCTACAGCCCCCCACAGACAGAAGCAATGTTATTCCACAGCATGTGCAGGTACTGGGTTGCCTACACCGTTTAGTGTCTGGAAGCCACCAGGGAGTAATAGCAGTAGCAAGAGGATTGTCCCAAAGTGCGTTGTCACATTTTTGCCATAGATTTCTTGATGGTATGTTGACCAAAATGAATGAATATATATATGTTCCTGCATCGCAAAAGGATTTACAGCATGCATAAATATAATGTTATCATCTGGCTCATTTTCCCAATGTCATAGAGGGTGTTGATGGTACACATATTGCTATCTTTCCACCAGTTGCTAATGAATCCGTGTTTAGAAACTACAAAACTAGCCACTCCCTCTAGATATAGGTTGTGTGTGATGCATCCTATATAATACCAGATCTTGTAGCCCAATTTCCTTATTATTAACATATGTTCCGCCACAGTGCCATATGCAATAGTCCGTCTGAAGGTGATTTTGGAGACAGTTTTCTGCTTGGTAACCCCGTTTAAAATTATTTACACACAGTTTAGCATGCAAATCGAAAAGCCATACTAATTTCTGTTTCATAACATTTTAGGGACAGTGCATATACATTTCAGCCTTGGATCTTGGCTCCTTATTTAAATACAAGTACAGGGAATGAGCAGCAATACAACCATGCTCACAAAACTACACGCTTTGTCATAGTGAGATTTTTTGGTATCCAAAAAGGACACTTCAGGTACCTGCACAAGAGTGGTGGAGGCCTCCAGTAAAGTCCCGAAACATGTTGCAAGATGATAGCTACATGTGAAAGGTTGCAGAATCTTGCTAACAGCCGGGGTCTACGGAATGTGGAGATAGAATTAGATTCTGATCCTGAGGATGAAATACCACTAATACAACACCAGCAGAATGCCTCTCATGCAGCGAAGGGTAGAGCACGTCGTGCTGAGAGCAGTACTAATTATTTTTAAAGTACATCTTGGAATCTTGGAAATGAAAATAATATCACATGTTTAACGTTGGTTTGAAATCAAAATGTTCCTTTTATTCAGAATGAACATCATGAACATTTTTTTTTCACAATTGTTCGGTGTTTTTTCTTGGGCAAACATGATAAGAATTGAAATGCATATGAACAGACAACAAACAGATTAGTGCTTGCTTCTGCTTGCACTACTTTTCTCTGCACTGCCTGCCTGTGTAGTCTCACTAACATCTGTGCTAGATGTATATCGGAGTGTGTTCCTAAGGTTTGAGACATCAGGTACAGAGAGGCTTCTTAAGCTCGATGCCACTTTACCATCCCCTAACCCTACTTCTGCAGGCCCTGATATGACACTGGTTTGCATGTTTTCTAGGGGAAAAATAACCTGCATGGGCAAAATTACTACAGCAGCGACCTATCTGAGTCTGAATGTTGACAGTGCGTCTTGATAAACTGCTAGTAGTCTGTCCCAGACGGTTTATGGAGTGGCTTAATGTATCTAACCTCACCATGTGCTGATGATGCCTGTGCCTTTTTTCCGAGTGGTCCTACTGCATTGTGGTAACAGGTCTGTGTATCGAATCAGTGAGTCTTGTAAATTTGTTGTTCATCATCATCTGACCATCCTGAACAGTTTTCCTAAGAGTCTCTTGCACATCAAGCAATTGTGACATTGTGCGTTTGATACACGTAAGTTTCCAATTGACATTTTAAATATTTTTTGGTCTGCAGCCACTGCACAGAGAGCATAGGGGTCTCTAATCCTGTAGCTCTTCTTCTGTTTGTTACTTGCTCTGCCTGTGTGGCAGGTGTGTCTGTGGAATGCTTAATTTCACAAGGACATTCATCAATGCCATCTTGCTCTGTGTCACACTCTATCTGTTGTGATACATCTGAGAAAAATATATTGTTGTACTTTAGTGTACTTTTTTACATGAGTATTTAAGAATTTGTGTAACTCTAAGTCCACTTCACTAATTATTGGCTATGTTTAGTGACATTGTTTTTGTGCTCAAACTATTTTACATGTTTTTCTTTACATGTGATAAATGTATGTTTGTTATTACTACAACTCCTATAATGCACTGTAAAGTTAAAACAACCATGAGAATGGAGTCTTATCTGACATACATTGTTGAACTGTCTGTGTTTATCATAGCATTATAATCTAATCTCAACTTCCAACATAGATGGTGAATTGGAGGTATCTATGTCGGAAACCATTACAGCATTCTGCAGCTAAATTTCTGCCTCAAACATGATTTCCATGGGTTCTGGTGGTGCTGCTGAGATGGTCTCCTGCCTGCTCCACATGCCCCTGCCAAGTGACTTGCTACCATCTCTTTTGTACGTGATTGTTAGAAATGGGGTCTTTGGTTGACAGTCAGGTTACCCCTGTTCAAGCAAGGACCCTCACTCTAGTCAGGGTAAAAGAGAATCATCCTCAGCTAACCCCTGCTTACCCCCTTGGTAGCTTGGCAGAGCAGTAGGCTTAACTTCAGAGTGCTAGGTGTAAAGTATTTGTACCAACACACACAGTAACTTAATGAAAACACTACAAAATGACACAACACCAGTTTAGACAAACAGGAAATATTTATCTAAACAAAACAAGACCAAAACTACAAAAATCAGACATACACAAGTCAAGTTATGAAGTTATATGCTTAGAAACAAAAACGCTTCGATGAGATGTTAACACGGCGTCGCGACGGAGTCGTTCCCAACAAGCCGACACCAGCGGCGCCGGACACGGAGTCGTGTGGACCCCCAAGTACAGTACCTTTGGTGAAGAGTGAAAACAAGCCGATGCGCAAAGTCGGGGATCGCGGCGTCTGTGCGAAACGTTGAATCCACGCACTTCGAGCGGCGTTGGTCACGACGTGGTGCGGTGACTTCTACGGAGTCGCGGACTTCAGCGGGGCTGCAGCGGCGTCGGGCCTGCGAAGAGCATCGCGTTCCAGCGAGGGTCATGGCGTCGGGTGCAGGCGGCGTTACCGGATTCAGCAGCGGCGTCGGTCCGGAGTCGTCCGAAGTCGGTTTCCTTGGATTTCCACCAGCTTTCCTTTCAAGGTCCCAGGGACTGGATAGGGCACCACTTGTCAGAGCAGGAGTCTCTCCAGAGACTCCAGGTGCTGGCAGAGAGAAGTCTTTGCTGTCCCTGAGACTTCAAACAACAGGAGGCAAGCTCTAAATCAAGCCCTTGGAGATTTCTTCACAAGATGGAAGGCACACAAAGTCCAGTCTTTGCCCTCTTACTCTGGCAGAAGCAGCACTGCAGGAAAGCTCCACAAAGCACAGTCACAGGCAGGGCAGCACTTCTTCCTCAGCTATCAGCTCTTCTCCAGGTAAAGGTTCCTCTTGGTTCCAGAAGTGTTTCTAAAGTCTGTAGATTTGGGTGCCCTTCTTATACCCATTTTAGTCTTTGAAGTCACCTTTCTTCAAAGGGGACTCACACCTACTTGTGAAATCCTGCCTTGCACAAGCAAGGCCTCAGACACACACCAGGGGGTTGGAGCCGGCATTGTCAGAGGCAGGCACAGTCCTTTCAGATGAGAGTGACCACTCCACCCCTCCCTCCTAGCAGAGATGGCTAATCAGGAAATGCAGGTTACACCCCAGCCCCCTTTGTGTCACTGTCTAGTGCGAGGTGAAAAACAACCCAACTGTCAAACTGACCCAGACAGGGAATCCACAAACAAGGCAGAGTCACTGAATGGTTTAAGCAAGAAAATGCTCACTTTCTAAAAGTGGCATTTTCAAACGCAAAATCTTAAAATCAACTTTACTAAAAGATGTATTTTTAAATTGTGAGTTCAGGGACCCCAAACTCCACATGTCCATCTACTCTCCAGGGGAATCTACACTTTAATCATATTTAAAGGTAGCCCCCATGTTATCCTATGAGAGAGACAGGCCTTGCAACAGTGAAAAACGAAGTTGGCAGTATTTCACTGTCAGGACATATAAACCACATTACTATATGTCCTACCTTATCCATACACTGCACCCTGCCCTTGGGGCTATCTAGGGCCTACCTTAGGGGTCCCTTACATGTAAGAAAAGGGAAGGTTTAGGCCTGGCAAGTGGGTACACTTGCCAAGTCGAATTTACAGTGTAAAAATACACACACAGACACTGCAGTGGCAGGTCTGGGACATGATTACAGAGCTACTTATGTGGGTGGCACAACCAGTGCTGCAGACCCACTAGTAGCATTTGATTTACAGGCCCTGGCACCTCTAGTGCACCTTACTAGGGTCTTACTAGTAAATCAAATATGCCAATCATGGATAAACCAATTACATACAATTTACACGGAGAGCATATGCACTTTAGCACTGGTTAGCAGTGGTAAAGTGCTCAGAGTTGAAAAGCCAACAGCAACAGGTCAGAAAAAAATAGGAGGCAGGAGGCAAAAAGACTGGGGATGACCCTGCATAAGCAAAAGTCCAACATGATCTTAAGTTGTGCCATCTTTTCTTGATTTCTGGGATGGTACGTTGCGTTACTCCAAGGGAATTGATTTTATCCAAGATGTCATTCCAGTTTTTTTTTTTCTGGAACAGTGACTTAGCTCTTCCCAAACAGCTCCGCATCATGGCCAACACACCCCTCAGTGAGGACCTTCATCTCCTCTGCGCTATTAATTTTACGCTTTCAGGCTGCAAGGTCTTTGTCTGCCTCTTCCCTGGACATTTTAGGAATTGGTTGCAGCCAAAGATTGCCACAAGTGTCCACAGGTGTACTCCTGCAACAGCACTCACTTCCTCTGTGTTATAGAACACTAGGAGGGTCATGCTGAACACTGCTTCATAGTGATGTCATCATTCTGTTCCCAAAAAGCAATTTTTCCTATTTATGATTTCCTAATACTGATTCACAATTTTTGCAATTCTTTATTAGGAAATAGCAAAATAGCGAATGTGACTCCTACTGATTCGCTATTTCTGGAAGGTTTACTTTCATACATTTCCATTTGTGATTTTTAAATAGCGATTTGGATGGAATCACTATTTGGAAATATCTAAGAGACATGTGCGTACACCTGGCCCTATGTATCTAAACAGAATGATTGGTGTTCCCACTACTTACAAGACTCCTCTTCTGATTTTCACTGCACTGCAATCTTCTGACCGACAATAGGGATCGCTTTACAATACCAACAGGCTCATTTGAGAAGATGAGTGATGAAACAACAAATATATTAAGTACAGTCCATTCAAGAAGGCCGCTGCTTAGATCCTCCTACTAAAGCTCATGAAGGGTGCAGTTCATACATCCCCCCTCATTTTCTTTTTTGATGCTATAAGGCAGATACCACTGGATGCTGGAAAGGTATTCTTGACTTGACTCTGCAATGTATCTAATTGTTTTCTTTTCATACTGGTTTTGTTACCATAATGTGGTGCATAGGTAATTGCATGAACACAGAACAACAACCACGAAGCACTCCTGGAAACAAAAGTACAAGTACCAAACTAAACAATTAAGTGTTATTACTTATTTAGTTTGGTAGAACAATATGAAGATCATCATCAACAAACGTTGACTATTCTCATCAGTGAAAAAACGTTTCTCCAGAAACCTATGTTTCTTCTAAGAGAGGGTGAAGTTTAAAGGATATTTTGATATATACCATAAGAACAGACATGTTAAAAATCAACAACCAACTCACTAGGTAGGAGCTTTGTCTCACAGTGGGGCCCTTTCCATGTGGCTGATCACCCAGGAGATTGATTTGAGTCTTAAATATCATAACAATTACCAATAAGAAACACATTGCAACAGCACAAATGTGATTTACATGCTCTCCTGCTAATGCAAATTCAGATTTATTGGCAATGCAACCAGGAAGATCAAAATCCACACGAGGGAACACCGCAGCAATATTCACTGCCATCCCTCACGTTTTGGGCAGGGTCACAATGAGAGCGATATGTAATGGGTGATTTTAGGGACAATTTCAGAAAAACCTCCAGCAATATGAACAAATTACTTTTAGATAAGGAACAGATATGGATAAACAGATGGAGACACACAGAGTGAGTCTTGATGAAATCCCTGGGTTTCAGTTCAACTACTGATCTGACCATGAAGGATATAAAGATATAGGATTAATGTGTCAAAACTTATATAGTCTTTATGTAGAAAAACCATCACAGGTGAGAGTTTTTTCATTAATTATGGTCTTATTTTCAAATATATTTTGCAAATATACCTTTCCAATACACACTGTCTCTGTCATAATTTTAGATCCAGGATTTTGTCACCCCCATTTCCAGTTTTAAGTTCCTTTTGTCCATATAATCACCTGCCTTGATTCCCCCCTTGTTTAGGCAAGCAACTACTATTGGAAAATGGCCTGAATGTGTCTGTTTCAGGTCCAACAGTGCTTGCTGACTGCCCTTGCATGATCTGCATATACTTCACACCATGCAACAGATGCTAATGTTGGTTAATCACCGAACCATGACTACGTCATGCCGGTAACTATGTGTTCTGACTGCAATCTGACATCAGACTTGGAACAAACCCTCTCCTGGAGCCATACGTTTACACTGCGGAAGTGGAAGCCTCCCTATTAAGGTGCAGTAGATCGACATCTCCTCATTGCATAGTAAGTATTTAAGAATACAAATGCTTGTATATTCATGTAACTTTGGTCTACAATTTAATATTGAACAAGTAATACTGCACTTGGCATCTCCAGATCCCTTTGACAGAATACTTTTGGGTCAATTGGAAGGTGGCTCAACTTTGGAGGCGTTCTTTTATTATCGCAGTTTGGGAATACTGTACTGTATTGTTATAATTCCATGCCTTTCAATATTACAGGACCTTTACTAATGCTCGTTTTTGTAAAATGAAATTGGGTAATTTGGGTCTGATTCACAGAGGTAACTTACACATTTTAAGAACTTTACAATTTTGAGTAAGTTTACTAGTGTCTTGTGTTCACAAACTGCATTTTTTAAGTCATTTACACTTTTGCTGTATGTATAGCTCTACACCTGGCCAATCACTGGTGTTGCTTCACCCTTCCGTAGAAAATAAAGGAAACAGAGACTTCAAATAAAACCACGTAGGAAGCAATATTAAATTAACTCCTTCGGTGGCAGGCCTTTTCCCCCTTAGGTGCCAGGCTTTTTTTTGGCTATTTGGGGCAGGGCGCGATTAGGCCCTCATAACTTTTGTCCACATAGGCTACCCACGCCAAATTTACATCCTTTTTTTCCAACATCCTAGCTATTCTAGAGGTACCCAGACTTGGTGGGTTCCCCTGAAGGAGACCAAGAAATTAACCAAAAAAAAGATGGTAAAAAAGGGCTGCAGAAGGCCAGTGTTTTTTTCCCTGAAATGGGCATCAACAAAGGGTTTGCAGTGCTAAAATCACCTGCTCCTCAGCTTTCAGGAACAGGCAGACTTGAATCAGAAAACCCAATTTTTCAACACAATTTTGGCATTTTACTGGGACATACCCCATTTTTGCTATTTTTTGTGCTTTCAGCCTCCTTCCAGTCAGTGACAGAAATGGGTGTGAAACCAATGCTGGATCGAAGAAACCTAAACATTTCTGAAAAGTAGACAAAATTTTGAATTCAGCAGTGGGTACATTCTGTAGATCCTACAAGGGTTTCCTACAGAAAATACCAACTGAAATAAAAACAATATTGAAATTGAGGTGAAAAAAACAGCCATTTTTCTCTACGTTTTATTCTGTAACTTTTTCCTGCGATGCCAGATTGTTGAAAGCAATAAACCGTTATGTCTGCTGGACTCTTCTGGTTGCGGGGATATATAGGGCTTGTAGGTTCATCAAGAACTCTAGGTACCCAGAGCCAATAAATGAGCTGCACCTTCCAATTGGTTTTTATTCTATACCGGGTATACAGCAATTAATTTGCTGAAATATAAAGAGTAAAAAATAGGTATCAAGAAAACCTTTGCATTTCCAAAATGGGCACAAGATAAGGTGTTGAGGAGCAGTGGTTATTTGCACATCTCTGAATTTGGGGGTGCCCATACTAGCATGTGAATTACAGGGCATTTCCCAAATAGACGTCTTTTTTACACACTGTCTTATACTTGGAAGGAAAAAATGTAGAGAAAGACAAGGGGCAATAACACCTGTTTTACTATTCTATGCTCCCCGAAGTCTCCCAATAAAAATGGTACCTCACTTGTGTGGGTAGGCCTAGCGACAGGAAATGCCCCTAAACACAACGTGGACACATCACATTTTTCCAAAGAATGCAGAGGTGTTTTTTGCAAAGTGCCTACCTGTGGATTTTGGCCTCTAGCTCAGCTGGCACCTAGGGAAACTTACCAAACCTGTGCATTTTCGAAAACTAGAGACCTAGGGGAACCAAGAAGGGGTGACTTGTGGGGCTCACGCCACGTTCTGTTACCCAGAATCCTTTGAAAACCTCAAAATTTGGCTAAAAAAACACTTTTTCCTCACATTTCGGTGACAGAAAGTTCTGGAATCTGAGAAGAGCCACAAATTTCCTTCCACCCAGCGTTCCCCCAAGTCTCCCAATAAAAATGGTACCTCACTTGTGTGGGTAGGCCTAGTGCCCACGACAGGAAGCGTCCCAAAACACAAAGTGGACACATCACATTTTCTCAAAGAAAACAGAGGTGTTTTTTGCAAAGTGCCTACCTGTGGATTTTGGCCTCTAGCTCAGCCGGCACCTAGGGAAACCTACCAAACCTGTGCATTTTTTAAAACTAGAGACCTAGGGGAATCTACGATGGGGTGACTTGTGGGGTTCTCACCAGGTTTTGTTACCCAGAATACTTTGCAAACCTCAACATTTGGCTAAAAAATAATTTTTTCCTCACATACGTGACTGAAAGTTCTGGAATCTGAGAGGAGCCACAAAGTTCCTTCCACCCAGCATTCCCCCAAGTCTCCCGATAAAAATTATACCTCACTTGTGTGGGTAGGCCTGGTGCTCGCAACAGGAAATGCCCCAAAACACTATCTGGCCTCATCAAAATGATCAAATACAAAACTACCTGTTTTTGCGAGGGGGGGCATCTGCGTTTTTGGTCCTGGGCTCAGCAGCCATCTAGGGAAACCTACCAAACCAAGACATTTCTGAAAACTAGACACCCGTGGGAGTCAAGGGAGGTGTGACTTGCATGGATCCCCCAATGTTTTCTTACCCAGAATCTTCAGCAAACCTCAAATTTAGCTAAAAAATCACATTTCGCCCTCATTTCTGTGTGGGATCACCACACCTGGACACATTTCCTACCAGCCAATGTTCCCCTCAGTCTCCCGGTAAAAACGATACCTCACTTGTGTAAGATGGGCCAAGTGTTTGTGACAGGGAAGAGCCAAAAACACGTCAAAATAGAGGGAGAACCAAAGTGGGTCCAAAAGGGCAGTTTGAAAAAAAACATTTTTAGGCTGACAAGTGCAGCAGAACTTTTATCGGTATAGATGAGACAACGCTGGGTGGTAGGAATTTTGTGGATTCCTGCAGATTCCGGAAGGTTCCATCACAAAAATGTGGGAAAAATGTGTGCTTTCCAGCAAAGTTGCAGGTTTGCAGGGCATTGTGGGTAAGGAAATGGTGCGGGGTGCATTTGAGAGTTACCAAGCTCTCATGGCCCAAATGTAAAACAAAAACCAAAAATAATCAAATGTCCTCTTGCTTGCCATGGGATAAGATGTTTTAGTGGGTGAGGAGAGCTGAAAGACTGTTAGCCCCTTCAGTTCGGGTGGGGGCATAACCAGGCCCATACTGGTTGGTAACCACTACCCCACTATTTCCTTTTTTTATTTTTTATTCCCTGGCATCTAGTAGACTTTCTGTCCCCCCGGGGTTTGGATCGGGGCTAATTGCCCAATCTGCTCACTGGTGGACAGAACAACTTTGGCCCCATTAATTCGGGTTGGGGGTATGGCCATACCCCCACCCTCTTATTTTGGAAAAAAACCTTCCTTGGTCTCTGGTGGGCTTTCTGATCCCCTTGGGGGCAGATGGACCTTCCAAAAATAGGCCAATCTGCCCCCAAGGGGGGCAGTTATGGCCAACAGTAATGTGCCCCCGTTGAGAGCCACCCTTGCACAGGGGGCTGCCCCCCAAACAAAACACACACACACCAATACATGGTGTCTAGAGGTTTCTGCCCCCTTTGGGGGCAGATTGGTCTAACAAAAATAGCCAACCCTTATCTAAGGGGTCGCTCCCCATACATAAAAACATAAAGTAAATTTAAAAAATATATATATCCCTGGGGTATAGAGGTTTCTGCCCCCCCCCCGGGGACAGATCCGCCTAATTATATTAGGCCGATCAGCCTCCAGTGGGGACAGAAAAGGCCTAAAATATTTTGCTCCCTGGAGAGCGGCCCTTGCCAAATGGGCCGCTCCCCTTATGCGTTAGTATAAAAAAATAAATCCCTGATGTCTTGTGGTTTCTGCCCCCAGGGGGGCAAAAATGACCTAAAAATAAATTGACCCCCCAGGAGTGACCCTTGCTTAAAGGGTCGCTCCCCACACATAAAAAAATAAACCAAAAAACTATTATCCCTAGTGTCTAGTGGCAGAAATGGCCTAAAAATCATTTGCCCCCCTGGGGAGTGGCCCTTGCCCAAGAAGCTGCTCCCCTTATGCGCAAGTACGGGAAAAAAAAATCCCTGGTGTCTAGGGGGCAGATCGCAAGGCCGATCTTCCCCCGGGGGGGCAGAAATGGACTAATAATAATTTCCCTCCCCCCCCTCCCCCCGGGAGTGACCCTTGCCTAAGGGGTCGCTCCGCAAACATAAAAAAAAAATAATCATCCCTGGTGTCTAGTGGATTTCTGCCCTCCCCCGGGGGGCAGAAGTGGTCTAGAAATAATTTCTTATTTGAAATACCCAAAAAAAAAAAAAATCCCCGATGTCTAGTGGGCATTTCTGCTGCATCGCGATCAGGCAGCAGAAATGCTCAGAGAGAAAGGCCTTTCCTCTCCTTTCATGCCTTTCTGCCCCCTCCACATGATTGGAGGAGAAATGCTTTTGCATTTCTCCTTCGATCGGCACTGGAAGATGAGCTTACAGTGCCGGGGGGAAGGCCTCATGCGCTGACGTCATCAGACACCTCAGGGGGGCAAAGGGGAGGCGGGGTGGAAGGGGAAGTGATTCCCCTTCCATCTCTGCCTCAGGGAGGGGGATGCTCGGCCATCTGGGGGAGCGCTGGCGCTCCCACCGGTGGCCCATAGCCGGATGAGCTGGTCTCGTCCCCAGGGCGAAACCAGCTCTTCCGGGGCACGCTAGGGGTTACATAATTAAAAATAATTACAAATATAAATGGTAAAGTATATAAGAATAGTACATACTTATCATTTAATTATAAAGTATTTTATTAACCTATGTTCAATTTAAAAAATAATGTATCAACACACTTTCCTAAAAAATTATTCCATACATTTTATTAATTCGATACATCACTTTTAAAAATTATTAATACACAGAATTTATTTTTTCTTTGGATGGGAATTTATTTTTTCATGTTCACTTCGTAAAAATAATTTTAATTTAATATATTTCCATTAACTAAAGGTTTAATACACGATTGCTGTTAGAGTGCTGAGGCATTATATTTTGTCCTACATTTAAAATAAATACAAACAATGAATTTCCATTAACATTTAACATAAAACATTTTTCATGTTTATTTCCAAGTTAAATAAACTTTTTTATTTTCCCCAATACTTTGCCATGCAGAGATCTCTGCCCGATTATATTTATTTATATGTTTAAATATTGAAAATAATGTAATTTGATTTACATTTTTTCATGTGGTGTATTATTTTGAGTCTCTTTTTTCATTATTTTTATAGAGGGTGTTGCAGTACCAGTGGTTGACCATCTGTAGTGCTCAACTGTTTTTTTCCAGAAGTAACTTGCAGTCAGAGTTTGTCAAAAATTAACTTTACTCAAAAGTGTAAACTTACTCAAAAGCAGAAGTTAGCTTTGTGAATTAGGATCATGGTCTGTATCCTTTAAACATCCCTTTGCATGGTTTGACATAGAGGTTTACCATAGCACCCTCTTCTATGAGACCCTATTAGACAGCGTTTAGGGTACGATTTTGTACACTGGTGCTACAAATATACATTAGTGTTCGCTATCAGACACAATTGCAGTATAACAACATTATTTGCAGTAAGCACATTTACTTCTGTTCTTTTTTTAAAAGGTGTTTGTTTATTGATGAATTACATGAAAAGTTCACCACAAAAAATGGTTCAGGAGTAATTGATAATTTCTACACTCCATTTTGATTTTGAGGGCATAGCCACTTCTATACATTGGTAGGATAGTGTCAGTGGTCCTGATGAATGCTGCTACCCGTTACAGGACACATAGGGCCTGATTATGAGTTCGGTGTATGGGAAGACCCATCTGCCGAACTTCCGACGGGGAGGTTGCTGCTATAATGGCTACCTCCCCACCGCGCCCATTATGACTTTCTGGCTGGCAGCAGCGTTGTCACTGGCTCGTAATTGAGACAGCTGCAATTTTGCCACCCGCAGGGTCCACCAGCACCCTCTCAAGCCTCACTGTATGCATAGCAGACAGTGAGCATTGTAAGGGTGCTGGGCAGAGGGTCCCCTGCACTGCCCATGCCACTGTATGCTTTTGTATGTTTTTATCCATTACATAGGTGTAGGAGGCTGGCCTGGTGTTTGGTAAGTACCTATCGTACCTACTCCTTATACCAGTTCCAGGTTTCCCTTATTAGTGTAGTGCAGTCAATGTCTAAAAGCCAGGCTCTCTAGAGGTAGCTGTGGATGAGCAGCCAAGGCTTATTAAGGAGACATGCAAAGCTCATGCAATTCCACTGTAGTCACACTAGGTACTTACACACATGAAAGAAAACACCTGGTGTTACAAAAATAAAGGTACTTTATTTTGGTGATGCAAATACCAAAAATACCATACAGGCTATATTCCCTTAGGAGGTAAGTAGTACACAAATTATATACAGTAGTATGCAGAAATAGGCATATAAACAGTTAGAAAACAGTGCAATTAGTGAAAATCACAATAGGGAGAAATGGCCCTACGGGAAGCAAAAACCATATACTAAACAAATGGAATGCAAAGGTCGGTCCCCCACCCAGGTAAGTGTAGTGTATAGAGGGGAGCCGGGAGTACTAGGAAAGCCCAAAGGTAAGTAGCACAACTTACCCCAACGGCCACAAAAACAGAAGTAAATTACAGTAAGTTTCCCAGAACACACACAGAGAAGTAAAGAAAAATAATGCAAAACCCAGAACAGACTGCAAGACACCAAAAGTGGATTCCTGGACAAGAGGACCTGTGGAAGAAGGAGACCAAGTCCAAGAAGCACAGCAGAGTCCAGGAAGGGCAGAAGCCACTACCCACCAGGATGAAGGTGCAAGAAGTGAACCACCGGTGAAGAAGAAGAGTCAGCACTGCACCCAAGAAGACGAAGTTGGGTTCCTGGAGGATGCAGGTGATGTCCCACGCCAGAAGGAGGATTGCAGTCTGATTTGCGTCTTCATGTTCTGCCAGCAAGCCTCGGCACACGCAAAACTCACTGTTAGCAGAAAGTGGAGCTGCTGAGGACCAGGAAGGACCAGGTGCACTCTACCCAGGAGAGGGAGTCAGATGGGGCCCTCAGTAACACAGAGAGCCCACAGAAGGCCACACCCACAGGAGTCCAACATGATGGGGACAGGAGAGTCACATAAGAGACCCATGCAACACTACGTAAAGGGCTCCCACTCTGCTGAAGAACCACTCAAGGAGCTGTGCGTCACAGCAAGGAGTGAGGTGAGCTGGGGCTTCAATGTGCCTGATGATCTTGTGGAATCGATGCCAACAAGCCTTGGCAGCTGCAAAGGAGGCTGTGAACGGGGGTATTGCCCTGCGTAGGCCGGCAAGGGCTTCCCTAAGCTGGCTAGCTGGAAGAGAGGCCTGTCAGGACCACTTCAGTCTACCGCCCGTGATGCAGGATCCACACAACTCAGCAGGAGGGGGGATCCACACAGCCAGTCATCATCACAGTTGGTGCCAGCAGAAGCAGGGGAGCGACTCTTCACCCCAAGGGAGATTCCTTCTTTCTTCTGATGCAGGCTGAAGACAGACGGTCCTCAGAGGATGCACGACCATGGAAATGTTGCAGTTGCTGGAAGGAGCCAGAGATACAATGTTGCAGAAGGCTTCTTGCTTCTTTGTTGCTGCTTGTCCAGAGTCCAGATGCAGTTTCTTCGGTCAGAAGTCGAAGTGGAGGGTGAAGAGGATTCCTGCTAGAGTCTTGCAATCTGAATCTGAGGAACCACTCAAGAGAGAGACCCTATATAGCCATGAAAGGGGATTGGTCATCTAGTTGGGTGACCACCTATCAGGAGGGGGCTCTCATGTCATCTGCTGGCACTGGCCACTCAGATGCTCCCAGAGTTCCGTGTCAACCTTAAATCCAAGATGCTAACACCCAGGGACCCTCTGGAGGAGGTATGAGCACCACCCTTGGGGTGGTGATGGACAGGGGAATGGTCACTCCCCTTTCCTTTGTCCAGTTTCGCACCAGAGCAGGGACTGGGTGTCCCTGAACCAATGTGAACTGGTTTATGCAAGGGAGCGCACCAAATGCAGCCTTCAAAGCATTGCCAATGGCTTGTGGAGGCTACCCCTCCCAAACCTGTAACACCTATTTCCAAAGGGAGAGGGTGTAATACCCCTCTCCCAAGGAAAATCCTTTGTTCTGCCCTCCTGGGTTTGAGATTTCCAAGCAACAGGAGGGCAGAAACCTGTCTGGGAGGTGGGAACAGCTTTGGATGCCTGGAAACCCTCAGAAGGCTGTAATGGCAATACTGGGGAATCATACAACCAATGCTTGCAAAAGCATTATGGTATGATACCACCATGTTTGATACCAAACATGCCTATGTTTGGAGATACCATTATGTAGCTGGACATAGGTAATGACCTATGTCCAGTACACGCGTAAAATGGCATCCCCGCACTCATCAAGTCTTTGAAAATGGCCCTGGAGTTCATGGGGGCACCTCTGCTAGTGCAGGGGTGCCCTCACACGCAGGTACTTTGAACCCTACCCTTTGGGCTGGAAGGCTTACCATGGGGTGACTTATAAGTGACCTGGTGCAGTGAAATAGTGGCAGTGAAAGGGTGCTTGCACCTTTTCACGCAGGCTGCAATAGCAGTCCGGCAGGACCTTTTGGTGGGCTCCCTATGGGTGGTAAAATATATGCTGCAGCCCAAAGTGATCCCCTGGAACCACAATGCCCTGGGTACCTAGGTACTATATACTAGTGTGCCAGTTGTGGGTGAAATACAATGATAACCGTTACCAACAACTAAATTTAGGGGAGAGAGCATAACTACTGGGGTCCTAGTTAGCAGGATCCCAGTAGACACATTCAAACACACTGACAGAGAGGCCAAAAGTAGGGGTAACGAACTTAGAAAGAGGCTACTTTCCTACAATAGGGCACACTCATAAAGTCATAAAGGCTTCATTATTCACCTACTGGTAATATTATTGTATCATAACATCCTACATAAGTAGCAGTACTCTAACTAAAATAAGGGGCGTTCTCCCACATAAAAAATATCCATCAAGAACTTCCATGAAGGAAGCCTGTTGGGATCAACTGATCCATTGCCACCTCATCGAGGACCAAATACGATGATGAAGCACTTCATACAATTGGGCTAAGGATTTGCGTTTTAAAATAGGAAATCCTTTTTAATCTGAAGAAAATTATAACAAAACATTGATGCTTCTCTTCTTATTGGGAATGTTCTACTTTTGATTATTTCTAATCAGGGGCGGCTGGTGTTCAAGGGCGAAGGGGCTGCGCCCCTAGCCTTTTCTGGCCTCTCGAGTGAAGCATATATTTAATTACATGATGAAAGTAAAACATTTTCTGCACAACATTTTCTGAGTGAAAGTTGTGCACTTTGAAAAGCCCCACTGCGCCTGCGCCAGTATGTGGCTGAAAGCTGACCAGTAGGGCTGACAGCCCTTACGTTTTCTCAGAACGCAGTGACGTCTTTGGCTTATGTCCTCCTCCACCAGAAGCCCTGATAGTAAACAGCCTGGAGCGTTTTTTGTTCAGCCCGGGTTTCTGAAAACTTCATGTCACTCTGATATTATTATCTACCCTTTCCTATTCACTCAAATGGTGGGGTGTGATCAGAAGGGTCTACGTACCAGAGGACACATTATATTAAAAGAATGTGGTATTGCGCAAATAAAATCCCCTTTTCCTGCATTGCAAGCAGTCTGTAGCAGAGAAATGGAATATATACCATAAATAACTCCATCCAGGGCTCCCTGGGAGACAGGAGTGTGACCTGAAGACCTCAAGTCATAAATATGCCAAAGACAACCCTGCACACAAGTAAGTTGGAGCTCTATCTTTTTTACAGACAATAAGAAAAAAATCTGCTCTCTCAGCTCTCCTCTCCTTTCACTGCCTCTGTAGGTGATTTCGTCTCTCAAAGGAAGTAATGGTTCCAGTAATTTATCATGGCTAGTTATGCTCATTTGATTTCTTCTGCAGACTAATGACGTGATATGTCATATTAAAAATGTAATCCGCAGCTCAAATAGACGTGTACCTTTTATCACTGAAACTTCTTCATCCCAGCCATCTAACATTCACTGACGTGGAGCCCACGCTTTCCCCCATTCCTCATGCAGTAGAAGTGGATGCAAGCATGAGTAACTTGGTGTCTTGTCACGGGTAATGGTAAGTGTTATAATGCTAATCTTATGTTATCTTTATGGTACTGAGACACCTTGCCACACTAACCTCCCCCACTGTGATGCCCCAGGCCCTGGCTGCAAATTGCTGGCTCCTTTAGAAGTGGAGGTGCTGCATTTGTTCCCTCTTGAAATTGATCCAAAAGACAAGCATGGTTCTTGTTCCCTTGCAAAATTGATCCAAATATTGGATTCAAGCACAAAGGGAGAAATATGTGCTTATAGTAAAGGCATTTATCTGCTGTACGGCCTTAAAACTTTCTCTATCATCATGCCCTTAGCATTAATGCCAAAAACATGAATTGATATGCAAACAATGAATATTAAAAAGTGATTTAGTTACTCTTTTTTCACATGGTTCAATTAATGTTGCTTTCACCAAGAGAGTTAGCTGTTTCATCATGATCTGTTTGTCTTGCCTAGTGCACACTTTGATTCGTGCCAGGTGTTTATGAGGGGCTTTCATTGAGAGTGCTGGTGCTGAGGCTGAAGGTAAAGCAAAGTGCCTGTCAGTGTGTTGGCGTCTTCACAAAGCACACAGAACAATGGTCAAGTTTTCCAGTTACATTTGACATTTAGGGCCAGATGTATCATGAAGGCCTTTTGCGATTCGGAAATAGCGATTTTTAAGAAATCGCTATTTCCGACTGGCAAAATGGCATGGATCACATTTGCGAATCGGTAATAGCGATTTCTTTAAAAAATCGCAAATGCTATTACCGAATCGCAAATTGCAATACCGGCCCCATTCGCACCTATGGGTCTGTTGGCCCATATCTGTGAATTTTTTGCATTTCCAAAATTTCAATTTCTTAACCAGAAATCGCAATTTTGGAAATGCAAAACCCCAGGGTGCTGGGGGCCTTAAGCCCCCTCTGCTGCACCCCAAAATTATTTTTGGGGACATGTAAGGTGCACACATGCCAAAAGGGCATGTGTGCTTTATATATACATTTTAAAAATGCATTTTTAAATTTTGCACATGGTTGCCACCAGGTTCAACCTGGTGGTAAATAGCGATTCCTAAATGCCCAAATTGCATTTAGGAATGGCTTCATACATGGGCTAAGAAATTGCAAATAAGGTTTCCTTATTTGCGATTTCTTATTTAGAGAGTCGCAATTTGCAACTCTCTAAACAGGGTCGCAATTTTAAGGAATCGCTGTTTTAGCGATTCCTTAAAATTGCTTTCAGAATGTCTTTTTTACATTCTGAACTGGCTTTTTGCATTCGCAAACGGGCATTCGCACTGTTTGTGAATGCAAAAAACCTTGATACATCTGGCCTTTAGTGTAAATGTGTGTGAAGAGGATACACAGAGGTAATAATATTTAGAAGGCAAAAGCAAAAGGAAATAAAGTGCTTATATGGGAATGAATGCAATCTATGTTTGGGGTGGTAAAATGAGGGAGATGCAGGGAGTGCATTCAGGGGAGAGTGAAAAAAGGATGCTGAAGAGGAGAGAGGAGGTTGAAAATTTGCAGATGGATGAGATGTGAAGAGAAATAGGGCAAGCATATCTAACATTAAAGAACAAACAACTGAAGGCCCTACTCCTTCCACAGGCCTCAACAATATTTCAGAATTGAAACATTTCAATGTTAATTATTTATAACTAATCATTGTTGTTACTCATTTGTCTTCCACAGCTAACAACCATTGACAAAGCCAACTGTACTGACAGGCTTTACGTGATGTCAATTGTTGTGTTATATTTCTGGATGCAATAACATATCATTTTGCATTTTCCCTTTTAGAGAGCCCCCACTTTTTTCATCCCACTTAAAGACCTTTCTGCACATATTTCTGTATGACTGGTTACAACCAGCAGTTGTGTGTGCTTCCTGATGCCTGGTTAGAACATATTCTTCCAAAGTTGATGCCGTATGGAGTGCAAGACAGTGGGTAAACACACACTTTAAAGGGCCTGAAGTTGTTGCAGTGTACAATTCGCACAATAAAGTAAAGGGTGAACATATTAATGCAGTAAGATATGTGTTTAATATTTCAAGACTATACATTCCCACTGCTTTATAAACCTTGCTTTCTCACTAAATTTATTTCCTTTCAAATGGACCAATTGTCAATCTTTTTTCTATTTTTTCTTGGGTGGAGGACCCACCCTGGACCCCACGTTTGTCCACTGAGCTTGCTCGCTACATAAAAGTCGTACCCAGACTATTACGCCCCACCACTTTCAAATGTCACCAGCTGCCACTGTTTCTAATACTACATTGGTAGGATGTATTATATAACCAGCTGAGAAAGTTCCTTAGTCCCTCCTTGTTGATATTGTCTTGATTGAGGATTTACAGAATGAGAAGAGGTACTGGAAGCAGTTTTCTCTTTTGTATTTTTTCGTGTTGTTGTTTATTTGGTGTTTTCCTGTTTCACAGGAAAGGAAGACAGAATGCAGCAGTTTATTTGATACAAGAAATCTTGATTGAGAAATATAATGTGGGCTTAAATTGATTTTGGATTGCTATAATTGGAACAATCCGTAACAGTTGTTGTGAGTGAGTGATTATGCAGCCATTCATAGATTGGTCCCTTAGACTATCAATACAAAGAAGCAATAGATGAGCCTCCTAAACCATTGTTGGTTATAAGTGAAATAGTATTGCAAATACCAACAGGACTAGGAGAGAATGTCCCAAATGTTTGTGATACAAAGTAGGCACGAGCAGGACATTCCTAAAGATGTCTCTCTAACAGTGAAGTTGAATCTAAAGCTCTGCTTCACTATATTACAGGGAATTCTGTAAAACATTGATATCTTGCACAAGGTTGTATGTTTGCATGGACTCTCCCGTAGATCTAATATTCTTGTTTCCACAATAAAAATGTTGTTCATGTAAAATATTGTGGGTACACAAATGTTCTGATTAAGCACCATTTGTATAGTCACTTTTGTTCTTTCCTACACTTTCCCTACCTATTCTTTCAAACACTGAGAGTTCAATGAGTTAGAACTCTAAAAGTTAGTTACATCGCAAAAAATACATGATGTTACATACTTTTACTTAATATTAAAAAGCCATATCCCTGCACAACTGTTCTTTTAAATCATTTAAAAAAAATGTCTTTGTGAGTTTCTAATGCCCCTACAATTTAGAGAATCACTTCCAGTATCAAACTAATTTCATAAAGTAATTTGCATAAAAAAATGCTATTGAAACATCTTTGTTGGAGGTGCAGCGCAGCCCAGGCAGATTACGATCCCTGCCATCGCCAGGCCTCCAGGATCATGAATCCTGGCAGTGCTGGCAGTTCCCTGGTCTGACCGCCAGGGTTTTAATGTGGAGGTCGGAAGCAGCAATCCTGCCCTCCACTGCGAGTTTGGCGGTCTTCAGACCGCCACACTCATGATGAGGCCCATAATCATTGCTACATTTGACATGTTTGCCCTATAACTCTTGTATTTTCAGGGATGTCATCATCCACATAACACTGCAAGCACCAGAAACGGCATTTTGTGATTCTTGCAGGAAGGTGTCTCTTCCTGCACAAAAACAATCTCCCCCACAATGCAGGCATCCTAGCATCATGGCTCAAGGGTGGCTGCATTGGCGCTCGGCAGCAAATTTAGCGGTGGCACAGGGAGAAACAGAGGGATGTGCCGTATTCTTTTAAATACAGCCCATCCCTGTGTTTTAGAAGTGACGAAGTGCTGCACTGCCCATTTTAGCTAAGCGCAGCGCTGCGCCTCTCCTAGTAAATAAGCCCCATAGGTTTATCAGAGGAATCCCCCAAATATAAGGTCCAGAAATATTCTTTAATGTACACTGACGTCTGCAGTTTTGTGTGCCCAAAATGGGCAGGGCATTCATGAAGGCTGGTCATCAGGTCCTGAAAAGGGCTTATGACTTAAATGTATTTATTTATTTATTTTTGGGATTTTATAAAGCGCATGGCTTCTGAAAGGCTTCCCAGAGCTATTGCAGAACCAAAGAAGAAGACAACGACCAGGAGGCCTTATAAGGGAAAAAGAAATGCTTTCAGAGATTTCCGAAAGGCAAGTTCAGAGTCTATTGATCGAACTTCGACTGAGAGAGAATTCCACAGTTGAGCCGCCCTAAGAGCAAAGTATCTACCTCCCCATCTCGATCTTTTAAACAGAGGTACACTAATCAGGGATGCAGAGGAGGATCTGAGCAATCGTTGGGTAGTATAGGGAGTTATAATCTGTTTATGAAAGGCCAGACCTCTATTGTGGAGGGCTTGATGAACCAGGCAGGCTGCTTTAAACTTTATACGCTGTTCTACGGATAGCCAATAAAGGGAGGTCAGACCGGGTTTTACCGAAGTGTAGCTCGGGGTTCCCAGCAGAAGATGGGCAGCGGCGTTCTGTATTACCTGTAGCCTCCTCAAGACATATTTAGGAGAGCTCATAAACAAGACATTGCCATAATCTAGACATGAAAGAATTAAGGCCTGGGCAATAAGCCTTTTGGCTAGGAGCAGAAGGAAAGGGAAAATTTTCCTACAGGTCCTCAGTGCACAGAAACAGGAAGAGGCTAGTTTTGTTGCCTGGCATTCCATTGTAAGTTTTTTGTCCAGCCAAAAACCCAAGCTCTTAATATTATCTTTTGATGAAGGAAGAATATTGAGTCCTCCTGACGCAAGTAGTGAGGGCTGGGAGGATAGAGAGTATCCCACCATCAACACCTCTGTTTTTCCATCATTTAATTTCAGTTTGTTGTCCAGCATCCAACCCGCAATGTCCAACAGACAGGAAGAGAGGGTGGCCGATTCTGAGTTGCTCTTAATGCAGAAGGAAAAGGCCAACTGAGTATTGCCTGCATAGGAGACAAGAGATAATCCATATGGTTCGACAATCTTTGCCAAAGAGGCCATATAGATATTAAATAGCGTAGGACTTAAAGAAGAACCCTGTGGAACACCACATAGTAAGGCGAAAGTATCTGAGTAATGTGTCTGATTCAAGACTTGAAATGTCCTATGCGAGAGAAAACATGGTAGCCATTTAAGGCATTTGTCCTCAAAGCCCATTTGAGCGACTCTGCGTAGCCGAATCTCATGAGCTACTGTGTCAAACGCTGCACTAAGATCAAGAAGAATGATAGCTGCATAGCCGCCTCTATCTAGATGGTGTCTAACATCTTCAGTAACAGCTAAGAGGGCAGATTCAGCACTGTGGTAAGGTCTGAAGCCCATCTGGGTGTCATGAAGACAGTTTATGAATTTATGAATTATGAATTATGAATTTAGCTGCTAATGTAGAGGACATTTCAATTAAATATGGTGCTGGTAGTTACTGTTGTGCCATGTCAGTGCCCTGTTTATGTTTTTTTATTTTTGTATCATGAATGCTGCAGAACTCAATGGCTTCTAGGTGCTACAGTATGGGATCAGCATGCATTAGCAAAAAAGGTGCAGTTAGCTGATCCTACATTATTCGGTTTTGGTTACATTGACAATGTTAAGTCAGCATTCCAAATCATACATGTGAACTGGTGGGATTGTGGTTACATGGATTAGGATAGTGTCCATATGGTTCTATGGCTAGGTGGTCATGACCACAATGACACAATCCAGCAGGCATTCCCAAGGTGTATTAGCAACCATGCATTGGTATGATTAATGGGATTAGGACAGGTCTGTCTTAATTTTTCTTCTGAACTGGATCAGTGATTGGGCATTGCAGACTTCTGTGGGTAAATCATTTGAGAACCTAAGAGCTGCTGACTATGGCTCCTACTTGTGAATTCAGGCTCAGGTCAGCATCCTGCAGAACTCCCAAGTTTCAGACTTTGGCTTTTGATAGAAACCCACTCTCCAACGAATGTTGACACTGAAGCCATAGTGTCAATGTGCTAATGTTTATGAGGACGTATGCTGGGCCTAGGACCGGGTTTTCTGTTTTTGAGCCACTTATTTAGAGGCTGTGTTGCCCCCTGCAAGACATCCTCTTCTCCCACACATGGATCTCCTGGTATCCCCCCCACAGCCTGTACTCTGCCCATGCATCTTTCCCCTTACCTACAGCACACCAGCCACTGGCTTCTATTTCCTCGAATCTAATGAATTTCATTGACCCCCAATGCTGACCACAGCCTTATACCTACTTTACCCACATCCACCTCTGTCTTTCAACAACTTCCAAACATGTCCCTGCACTGGTACGCACAAATCTTGACATCCAGACCCACAGATCATCCATCCCCTTTCATTATCTTATTATAACTTGCCTTAGAAATGCACACTTGATGAGTACTCAAGCAGATGCTGGCATCCACTTTCAGCATCTACCCCATTATTGTGCACCACTGACATCCACTTCACCCTCTGCATCAATCTATTGGCACTCCAGTACTTGCATTTACCCAAAGCAGTCAACACCTAGTTTACACCTCCCTAGTGGCCCAGTCTATCCATGGACACCCTCAAAGCTTTTCACTCCACTCTTAGCATCCTTTCACTTATGCACCCAGCTTCTGGTACCTAGCATCTCTTCTTGAAATCACTGGTTTACCTCATGCATTAATCTCTGGCCTGCACCATCTACCATTCACCACATAAGTAATGTTTTTTTGTGTAAATTCTTAAACTTACTTACAATAACAACCAAGTAAAGCCTAAATATTCTTTATAATACAATCTGGATATTTCAGTGATAAATAACAATACATAAACTTCCTGGAGGCTATAGATAAAATACTTTAAAAGAGAGTAGCTGACAGCTGATAGGACACTGTTTTAACATTCTAGTTGGGATGGTCTATCATGTAAGCCAATTGTAAGCTATTTCCAAGAAATGTGTCTATTTCCCAGTTGAGCTGTTGGATTGTAGGTTAAAAAATGCCATTGTTGCCTCTTTTATTGTTCAAGCGAAGACTTCCTAAAAAATAGTAACAAACATTGACAGTCAGGTGAGATATAGAATATACTCCAAAGTTTCATCAAATTCATTACAGAGCCTAAACAAAGATCCCTTTAACTGTTTCTGGGGAATATAAAGAAAAATTTGCTTATTCACAGCCTCCCGATTTAATCCAATATGATATTGCCTGGGTAGAGAAGCTCTGTAGGTTTTTACTTGATACTTTAACCATATCATTTATGCAAATAGATTCCCACAGTTCTTTCCTGATTACAAATTAACAGTTTAGTTTGACATTTTCAATGAAACTTCAATCAATGGTAGATTATGTCCTTTTAAAAAGACAAGCTAACAAGGTCAATGTCTTCTGCACCAGCTCTTCATAAATCATGCCGCACATTGAGTCTTCAGTTGAGGAAGCACGAAAAGTACCAGGGGGCATATTTAAACTTTTTGGTGCAAAACTGCGCCAATGCAGTTTTACACCAAAACGTTTACCACCAGCTTGCGCCATTCCTGAGCGCCAGCCAGGCACCATATCAATGGAATGGCGCAAGCCGGGGCTGAGCTTGGGCTGGCATCAACAAAAATTACACGAGCCGGGTGGGGGCGGCGGAATGGGAATAGAAGGTTGTGCATCAAAAAATGACGTTAGGCTGGTTAGCGGCAACAAAAAAAATCACATGAGTCATGCCCACCACCCCAATGGCCAGCACAGGGGACCAGCATCCCCTGGGCATGGTTATTGTACCCAGTACCATGCAGGGGGCCCCTTGTTCGGGCCCCCAAAGGCACTTTAAACAAAATGACAAAAATACTCGCCTACACTTACCTTACTTATTTGGGATGGGATCCCCCATCCTCTGTTGTCCCTCTGGTTTGGGCAGGGGTGTTCCCTGGGGCTTGGGGTAGACACCTGTGGACCATTCCATCCGGTTGACCATGGAAATGGGTCCACAGGTCCCCCAATGCGTTGTCTGACCAAGGCGTTAAATCGTGGTGCTAAGCAAGCTTAACGCCGTTATTTGGGTCCACCTCCCGCCCGTGCATTATTTTAGCATGCGGGATAAATATGGCCCTATGGGGATAGTGTCATTTTTTGGATGGGAACGCCTACCTTGCATCTCATTGACGCAGGGTGGGTTCACGCATCCAAAAAATGGTGCAAACTCCAATATTGTGACGCTAAAAGGGTCTAGCGTCAAACTATAAATATGGAGTTAAATTTGTGCTGAATATGCATAAAACAAATGATGCAAGTTCTGTGTAAACAGAGTATAAATATACCCCAAGGTTTTTTTAGATAGATGTGCAAGTTTAGTAGATGGAAGGTTTAATGAGAAGTGTTGTTATGGCATGATGAGTAGAACCACAAAGCTCAATTAGTCACTGTACATTTTGGATAAAAATGGATTCTAATTTATCTACATTCTTGGCATTGAGCACTTGTGAAGAGTAAGATAAAACTGGAACAAATTTAGCATCGGAGGCCTCCACATTTGGGTCAGTCGCCCGACGTTTGTAAACCTATGCAAACTTTTTCTGGGCTTTAGTTACTGTATGAGAATGAAACTTTAACTTTTCCAGATGCTGGGCTGCAGCCATCTTTCTGTCTAATGTATATCCCAGATAATCGTAGGTATCCGCCATTTCAAAAGATAGATTGCAGAGTTTCCAGTTAAATTTCCTTATCCGTTTTCCAAAGGAAAGAATTTTAGTTTTTTTAGTTTAACGGATAAGCCAGATCATTGGCATATGCTAAACGACTAATCAGACAATGGCCTAATTTTGGAGAAAAAAAGTGGATTTGTGAATATAGGAACCTATATCTGAAATATACAATGGAAAAAGGAGTTAATTTTGTCTTTAATGTTAACCCTTGGAGAAATGTCCGTTCTTCCTATAACATTCTGTCCTATCACACAAAGGGAATCATTACGAGGCTGGTGGTCACAAGACCACCAGCCTTGCAGTGGCAGTCCATCCACCACATTACAAGTTTGGCGGTGGGACCGCCATCCGACTGCTATTTCCGCCAGGATCATAGATTCCGATGGGGTGATGGCATTCTTGGTTGCAATCAGCCCTGCTGATTACAATCTTGTTCTCTGCCAACCTTTTCATGGCGGTTTCACCACAATGAAAAGGCTAGTGAAGAACAAATACAGGGGGCACAGGGGTCCCCTGCACTGCCCTTGCCCATGACATGGGCAGTGCAGGCCCCCCCTCCTGCACAGCACCCTCAGAATGTGCACTGTTCGCTTTGCAGACAGTGCGCGTTCTGAGGGTGCCAAACGGTCCCCTCTGTGCTATAACATAGCCCTCGACTCCTTTAAGGGAGCCGAGTGCTATCTCGTAGCACTGTTCCTGCTGGTCAAATTGGCAGGAATGCTCTATTTCAAGATTTCTGCCTGTCAGCCAGGTCAGGCCGTCCGAAACCTTGTAAATGGGCAGGGGGGACACTATGGCAGTGGCGTCCTCCCACGAATATGGCAGTCCCGCATTGGGATAGCCAAACTAGTAATGAGCCCAAAGCACCCACACATAAAATCCTTTGCCTTTCGATCCACGTCTCAAGCCTAGCATCAACCCCAGCATACCATTCTGCCAACCCACAATGCTCCCTACACATGCATTGCTGTTCTGGAATTATTTTGATGGCATGAACACAGCCGATGAGATCTACAATGCAATAATACAAAAATAAAAATAGAAGGTCACTGTTTCTCACATTTCATTTTGTATAGCATTAATACATTTTCTGCTTGGTTCCCCCTAATGTTTGCCCTATCTGTTTTGATGGATTTAGAACTGTATGCACTTTACCTCTGCTAAACAAGAGTAAAGTGCCTGTTCTCCCTCTTTAAACATAGCTAAATCAACTTAACTCTAATTGACTGCAGCAAAAAATGGGTGGGGTAATCTCTGGGAATGTTTTCCCCATTGGTCATGCAGGAATCAGGAGTCATCCCCACCCACAGGCTAATGCTATCCATAATGTGGCACCCCAAGACACAGTCCTCAGAACACTTTGGGCTTTCTGGACCTTTGGAAGGCCCGAAGACGAATATACCCTGCTTTCTATGACCTAACAAGTGTCCTGATAATGTTTTCATTAAGTACGGGAGCCTTAACTGAAGACCTGAGGAAAAACAGAATGACCTTTGTATAACTGTGACTTAGAAAATTTTCAGACTACCAGACCTGCAAAGGGGAGAGAGAATCCGCTAGAGACAATTCGGCAAAAGTGTGACCTCGCTGGGTTTAAGAAACAGGCGTATCCCGCTTGGTGCTTCTCAACAGCGGTAAATCTGTTGCAGTAGGACCTGAACAAGAAGGTATCCGGCCTCATGGAGCCCTGTTCCAATACAGACTACTGCCTTGCCCCCAACATTTTCAGAGCTTTCCTGGCTAAATTCAACTTTTCAGCAGGACCCTGGTCAACCCTTATATGATTTTGGTGGGACTGTACTGGATATTGCCTACTATCATGCCCCGCTGAGAGATTGTGACTTCCATGAAAAGGCTGGCGGAGAACGAGATTGTAATCCGCAGGGGAGCACTCCACCCGCCGTCAACCAGTCGGGGTCACCGATCCCAGTGGAGGCGGCGGAACCCTGAGAATCTGACACCCAGGGTCTTAATGTGACGGTCTTAAGACTGCCTGCCTCGTAATGAGACCCAGAGTGAGAAGGTAAAGTCCTTGACTGGGACATCCTCCCTAATCCACTGCGGTCAGTCTCGAAGTGAGCCTATATCTTGATCTACCACGACTACAGACTATTATTTTGGTGCTATTTTAACTTTTATTTTGATACTGTATAAATACTTTGCAGGTTTCCTTCAGCTAAGCCTGTCTGCTGCATGCCATAGCTGTCAGAGGGTTGGGCTGAGGTTTGAACAACTAAAATATTGAATTAAAAATATTGTGTGAAATGAATATCATGTCAAAAATATTGACTACCAAAATATCATGAAACACAATATCTAAATTAAGAATATTGTTTTTAATCTATAATATAGAGTTTTGGTTGTAACAAATATTGTTTTTATTAATTCAATATATATTAGTATACAAATTATAATTGTTGGTATTGTTAGTATGATTGTTATTCATTTTTTTAAAATAGTTTGTAATTCTAAATGTGTAATTTATTGTTTTTTAATTTGATTATTAATCAAATGTAGTAGTGGGTTGTTGGGTGTGTAGGGAAACAGGATGGGAAGGTAAATAAATTATAATTTTTCAATTTCATTTTTATTTATATATTATTCATATTTAACAATCTGATTGATTATTAATTACTTTTATTTTAATTTTTAAGTGTATGCTCGTAATTTATATTTAGTAGTGAGTTGTTGGGTTTATAGGGGGAACAAGGTGGGAAGGTTATTAAAAAGTAATCAACATAATTTATATGTTAACTATGATTTCTGCAAATTAAACAATAATTGATTTATACTTGCTCACATCACTTATTTGTTTGGCATTTTATTTAAGTTTAATTGAGAAATTATAATCTATAATTACATTTTTAAAATATTGTTAGTAATTTACAATTTAATATGGGTTTGTTGGGTTATAGCAGAATAAAGTGTAAGCTTAACGATATACTTGTTTAAATTAATTGTTATTCTTAAATTCTATTGATAATTATTTATGCATTATTTTAATTGTTCTGTTATTCAAATATGTGTTTTATATGATGTATCTATTAATTTATTGTTGCATGATCTGAATAACAATACTTATAAAATGTATTTTTAATTTGTTTGATTTGTATTTGAGTAATATTTTCATAGAATTTCACCTTGGTTTTTTTTGTGTATTTTTGGATATTAGGGAGGCGAGTGAATTTAATTTCAATTGTTTATTTTTTTAAGATATTGTGTATTTGCTGTTTTTATTTATTTTGAATGCATATTTATGTATAAAATATCATTTCATAATTAGCTGCTTTTAATTTTTTCTATGTGTTCTAGAAAATATTTTTGAGTTGGAATGGTATATGTAATCCTTAAGAGGTTTGACACTTTCCCTTCTTTTGGATGTAGTAGAACAGGAATACTTAATCTAATCCTTCATAAGTCCAACACTTTCTCTACTGTTACAAAGACTGGAGTAGGAATAGTAAATATAACACTCTTCCCCCGAAATCCAATACTGCCCCTACTGTTACTTAACTTAGAGTGGAAATACTAAATATAACCCTTCTAAAGTCCAACAAATTCTCTACTGCGGGAATAGTAAATTAAACCCCTCTGAACAGCAACAGATTTCTTGATGTAGATTTACGTGGATTTATATTATTTTTAACATTGTTGTATAATTTTATTTGTGTTCTTTATTTTGTTTTGTTAATGAATATATTACTATCAGAAAAATGCTTCTTAATTATTTGTTTTAATTACGTTTAGAATTTTTTTTTCTTTTAATATTAATTTTGTAATTTTTATAAGTTGTTACATTGATATTACATTCATTTAAAGTATGTATTTTATTTCTATATTTAGGGTACAGTATTAAATAGCACAGTTTTTTAGTTGTTTATTTTAATATTTAATTCAGGGTACATATTTTTGTTGGATGTCTGTATATTTGCTAATTTTCACTTTATTTTACTGTTAATATTTAAAATAAAACGTATTGAGAAATTGAATATATATTCTTTTAAATCTATGTACGTGTATATCTAAAACTAAATAAATGGTTAAAACTATTTAAAATTATATTTTTTTAACTAATTCACTTTTTTAAATGTTAGTCGATATTTCTATTCTTGCAATACACTATTTTGCCATGATAGTTTGGTTGTTCCCATTATAAGTATATGAACACAATAATTTTGTCAACAATATTTATGACATAGTATTTGTATCACTCAATATTTCTGTCCACGATATTATGTCAGACACCCAGAAAGTTAGTGGTATTGTTCCTTTGCACCAGTTTGCAATACTTTTATTTAGTTACACAAATTTACAACAACAGGCAGCAGAGAAAGACTGCCAAGCCAACTGAACCTGCCTATTCCCAAATCACCTGCTTAAGAAAAGAAAGAGAGGATTCCAAACATTAGAATATTTTCTAAACCATAAAAAATGAAACAACTTACTTGTCACACTGGGTTACGTTTGGTTTCTCAGTAAAATTGACCATGGCGTGGGGAACGCTACCATGCACTGAGAAAAGTCCGCCCAGAATAATGTCGCCATTCATGCTGTAGGACTGTAAATTGTGGGACGATAATCTGCATCCTCTCTCTCTTGCAGAGCCACAGAGAGGCATTGTGGCCAACACTAGCAGAGCTAACATATGCCAGTGTCTGTAGGGGATTAATCAAATGAACATCAGAATCAGAAACAGGAAGTCCTGCAACCAGTGCATAGGATGATAAATCACATTGATCCATAAATGAATTCTTAAATTCATGCCCGATGGATTATTCATTGCTGCTCCACGCATACTATATAGAATGGGGCTTTGTTGTCAGGTAATCTATTGTAGTGAGTACCTAACTGTAATTCCCTGACTCCAAAAGAATATCACAACATTCCAAAATTATAGGCTGTTCCACTGAAGGCAGCCTAAAATATGTGGTTTGATAAGGAGCCCTCAAATTCAATTATTAGTTTGCTAAACTCTCGACAAGGTGGCTGCCGCCGTAGTGGTGACCGCCCTGCCGGACCTATTAGGAGTTTCCCGGTAGGCTGACGGGCAGAAATTGAGGTTTCTGGCCGTCAGCCTGGCGGGAAACAGGTGGCAGCATTGTATCCGGCTCAGAATTGAGCCGCAGCCATGCTGTTGCCAGCAGGGTGCGCCAGCACCCTCGCAATGTTCATGAACCTTCGTCTCCATCCAAACGTCGTTCATCTTTCTCTCAATTCACCGTCTGTAACTCCATGCCTTCATCCTCCTCTTCTCTACATCTGTCTCTGCATCCATTCATCCATCTCTCTATGCGTCCATTGTCTCTCTGTTGTTCTCTTCCAAATCCCGCCATTATCCTCTTCATCTACCCATCTAGCTCTGCCTTCATCCATCCATCCTCTCTCCAGTCTTCTTTCCCTTCTTTAAGAGCTTCTTTGAAACCAGAGTTTCTGTTCAAAGTCAAGCAAGTCATAAACAGCAGCTTAAATATGTTGCGCTACACAAAGCTAACCTTTGATACCCATTACCCTGTTCAAGCTGCTAAAGTTGGGGTGGGTGGGGGATGGGGTCATTGACGCCCCTGCATTTTGGGGAAGTTATACACATTTTTGGATTCTCTTAAAGTGTGTTTTGCTATTCACAGCTGCACAGTTTAATCAGGATCAAGTTAACGTGGGTTATTTGATCTGTTGCTTCTTTGGTCCTGTTTTGTCATGGACAACTCCATTAGTAACCAACTTTGATGCTAGTCTGCAGTTTTATGATGTCTTTTTAATAAACCTTTAAGATGTTTGAACAGCTTAATTTGTAATATTCCGCTGAAGAAGCATTATGTGGTATTCAGCAGGAAAAGCGGATGTTCTGAGTTCTACGACTCATTTTTACCAACTTGTTTCTAAAACTACCTATGTAAAAAAGCCCAGCTGACTCAAGTTGGATTAAGAGAAATGTTAATAAGGAGAAGAGCTAAAAAGACAAACTAGTTTGATCTCAGCATCCTTCTTCTTTTTCAGAATGTATTGATTTTACACTTTTCATTAAACGTCAATTAGAAGTAAGATTTTCTTTCACCATGAAAATAATGTTTATTTACTTAAAACCTGCCACCCACAGTGAATACAGAAATTATACTTAGAGGTGTTATTGAGGATCATTTACAGGATGGTTTTTATATGGATGTCTAAAATAACTTCTGCTATACATCTATTCAAAGTGGTTACTGTTATCATATGGGATTGATGTTTGTTCACATGAGAACATGGACAATATTTTCTTCTTGGGCAAGTGCTACATGGTAAAACGATAAATATTGTTACGAACAAATTCAATTAATGAGCAATGAACTGTTGGACCCGACTTTTTAAAAAATATTTCAAATAATGTGATCTTTCTTAGCTTCTCTCAAGGGCTGGTAAGTGGTAAAATAGTATAGTTCTGCATTCATTTGTACTTGAAAGCCTCAAAGAAATCTGGTTGAACCTGAATTTACAAATCAAAAATACTAAAAAAAATTAACCCATGAATATTATGTATATGATGCACATAGCACTTTAAAAATAAAAAGTTGGATCAATGCAGGAAATTTACACAATCACACATGGTACCCCAACACTTGCCAACTTTCCGGAAGTGTTAAAACAAATTGAAAATGAACACAGGGCATCCCTGGACTTGGAGATGCAACTAATGCATTACTTTAACATAGTCTCCTCAATTATTTTAAGCAATATTAAAGCTGAAGCAGTGGCATTGGCCATTCGCCAATGGCTCTGAGAGGTTCCTCAACAGAACCAGAAGCACAAGCTGTCAAACATTATCTTCAAAACCTGTGCTAGTATATGTAGGGATACACTGGGGGCCAAACCAACTAAACAGCAAATTCGGAGTACCATCCCTAAGGAAGGTACTAAACATGCACAAGAAGTTTCTAAAAAAATGCTGGGATAAACAAAAGACAAAAGAAGCCAGAGAACAGATTCTCCACACCTGGACATTTCTGAATGAAGATATAGGGGGTCATTACAACATTGGCGGTAAAAGGCGCTTACCGCCATGCAGAAGACCGCCAATACACCGCCGCCGCGGCGGCATTCCGCCACAGCTATTAAGACCCACATCTTGGAATCTGCCGAAATTCTACTATATAGAATGGGGCTTTGTTGTCAGGTAATCTATTGTAGTGAGCACCTAACTGTAATTCCCTGACTCCAAAAGAATATCACAACATTCCAAAATTATAGGCTGTTCCACTGAAGGCAGCCTAAAATATGTGGTTTGATAAGGAGCCCTCAAATTCAATTATTAGTTTGCTAAACTCCCGACAAGGTGGCTGCCGCCGTAGTGGTGACCGCCCTGCCGGACCTATTAGGAGTTTCCCGGTAGGCTGACGGGCAGAAATTGAGGTTTCTGGCCGTCAGCCTGGCGGGAAACAGGTGGCAGCATTGTATCCGGCTCAGAATTGAGCCGCAGCCATGCTGTTGCCAGCAGGGTGCGCCAGCACCCTCGCAATGTTCATGAACCTTCGTCTCCATCCAAACGTCGTTCATCTTTCTCTCAATTCACCGTCTGTAACTCCATGCCTTCATCCTCCTCTTCTCTACATCTGTTTCTGCATCCATTCATCCATCTCTCTATGCGTCCATTGTCTCTCTGTTGTTCTCTTCCAAATCCCGCCATTATCCTCTTCATCTACCCATCTAGCTCTGCCTTCATCCATCCATCCTCTCTCCAGTCTTCTTTCCCTTCTTTAAGAGCTTCTTTGAAACCAGAGTTTCTGTTCAAAGTCAAGCAAGTCATAAACAGCAGCTTAAATGTGTTGCGCTACACAAAGCTAACCTTTGATACCCATTACCCTGTTCAAGCTGCTAAAGTTGGGGTGGGTGGGGGATGGGGTCATTGACGCCCCTGCATTTTGGGGAAGTTACACACATTTTTGGATTCTCTTAAAGTGTGTTTTGCTATTCACAGCTGCACAGTTTAATCAGGATCAAGTTAACGTGGGTTATTTGATCTGTTGCTTCTTTGGTCCTGTTTTGTCATGGACAACTCCATTAGTAACCAACTTTGATGCTAGTCTGCAGTTTTATGATGTCTTTTTAATAAACCTTTAAGATGTTTGAACAGCTTAATTTGTAATATTCTGCTGAAGAAGCATTATGTGGTATTCAGCAGGAAATGCGGATGTTCTGAGTTCTACGACTCATTTTTACCAACTTGTTTCTAAAACTACCTATGTAAAAAAGCCCAGCTGACTCAAGTTGGATTAAGAGAAATGTTAATAAGGAGAAGAGCTAAAAAGACAAATTAGTTTGATCTCAGCATCCTTCTTCTTTTTCAGAATGTATTGATTTTAAACTTTTCATTAAACGTCAATTAGAAGTAAGATTTTCTTTCACCATGAAAATAATGTTTATTTACTTAAAACCTGCCACCCACAGTGAATACAGAAATTATACTTAGAGGTGTTATTGAGGATCATTTACAGGATGGTTTTTATATGGATGTCTAAAATAACTTCTGCTATACATCTATTCAAAGTGGTTACTGTTATCATATGGGATTGATGTTTGTTCACATGAGAACATGGACAATATTTTCTTCTTGGGCAAGTGCTACATGGTAAAACGATAAATATTGTTTCAAACAAATTCAATTAATGAGCAATGAACTGTTGGACCCGACTTTTTAAAAAATATTTCAAATAATGTGATCTTTCTTAGCTTCTCTCAAGGGCTGGTAAGTGGTAAAATAGTATAGTTCTGCATTCATTTGTACTTGAAAGCCTCACAGAAACCTGGTTGAACCTGAATTTACAAATCAAAAATAAAAAAAAAAATTAACCCATGAATATTATGTATATGATGCACAAGCACTTTAAAAATAAAAAGTTGGATCAATGCAGGAAATTTACACAATCACACATGGTACCCCAACACTTGCCAACTTTCCGGAAGTGTTAAAACAAATTGAAAATGAACACAGGGCATCCCTGGACTTGGAGATGCAACTAATGCATTACTTTGACATAGTCTCCTCAATTATTTTAAGCAATATTAAAGCGGAAGCAGTGGCATTGGCCATTCGCCAATGGCTCTGGGAGGTTCCTCAACAGAACCAGAAGCACAAGCCGTCAAACATTATCTTCAAAACCTGTACTAGTATATGTAGGGATACACTGGGGGCCAAACCAACTAAACAGCAAATTCGGAGTACCATCCCTAAGGAAGGTACTAAACATGCACAAGAAGTTTCTAAAAAAATGCTGGGATAAACAAAAGACAAAAGAAGCCAGAGAACAGATTCTCCACACCTGGACATTTCTGAATGAAGATATAGGGGGTCATTACAACATTGGCGGTAAAAGGCACTTACCGCCATGCAGAAGACCCCCAATACACCTCCGCGGCAGCGGCATTCCGCCACGGCTATTAAGACCCACATCTTGGAATCTGCCGAAATTCAGACACCCACACAACACCGCCACATCAAAGGTCAGTGATAAACTGGCGGAAACAAATCCTTCACCTCCACGCCAACAGAAACACGCCCATGCTATTACGACCCACGAATCCACACGGCGGTCTTTCAAATGCGGTATTCTATTGGCGGTACACACCGCCGCGCTCAAAATACACACACATCTACAAAACACCGCCACATTGGACAATTACAAATACACACACCTGATACACATACAAACAACACTCCCACACACCCAATACAATATAAAACACACACCCACATCACCCACAAACCCCTACGACCAAAAATTAGACACGAAGGCGACAGAGAGAGAGCAAAGAATAGACAACCCCACTACACAGAGGCACACAACACCATCACCCACACAACATCCACGCACAAAACACCACACACCACTACACTCACCACAACCATCACCACATACACCACCTCACACATCACACACACCACCCCATGTCACGCCAAAGACACCCCCGCTTCTCCGAGGAGGAGCTCAGGGTCATGGTGGAGGAAATCGTCCGGGTAGAGCCACAGCTATTTGGCTCACAGGTACAGCACACATCAATAGCCAGGAAGATGGAGTTATGGCGCAGAATAGTGGACAGGGTCAACGCTTCGGACAGCACCCAAGAAATAGGGAGGACATCAGGAAGAGGTGGAATGACCTATGGGGGAAGGTGCGTTCAACGGTCTCCAGGCACAACATCGCGGTACAGCGGACTGGCGGCGGACCCCCACCTCCTCCCCCACAACTAACAACATGGGAGGAGCAAGTCTTGACCATCTTGGATCCTGAGGGCCTCGCAGGAGTCGTTGGAGGATGGGACACTGGTAAGTCAATTCTGAACTATCATATCCCCCACCCTACCTGCATGCTATCACACCCCCCTCCCTCACCCCCTCCCCTATCACTACAACTCCTCACTAATGTACCCATGACACAAACCACCCATCCCAACATGACACAACTAAGCATGGACACCCCTCACTAAAGCATGCCCACTGCACATACCCAGTACACCCCTCCAACCATCACCACACAAACCCACACACCGGAATGCTTGCCCTGGGGTACACAAACACCCACCCATTGCACACCATTACACACACACATGCAATAATCATGCTCTTATGCCCCTGCAGGAACCCGAAGGACCGTCACCAGACCAGAGGGTCCAGACAACACCACTCCACCCCCAGAAGAGGCCCACAGTGACGAGAGCAGCTCTGCCCTACTGGATCCTGATGACCAGCCTGGACCATCGTGGGCCTCTGGACAGTCGGTTCCCCTTGCACAGGCACAGCCCAACACCGACCTTCCACCCTCTGGTAACACCAGCACAGCACCCACCCAGCGGGCCCAAACCTCCCTACCCAGGACAGGTCAATCAGCGGTGTGTCCACCACTACAGGGCACCCAGGGTAACCCACCACCCCAACAACAACAGGGACCTGGGGGCAGTGGTAGTGGGCACACGGTCCAGGGGACGGAGGCACAGGAACACAGGGGAACTGGGAGGGCTGCTGTGCGACAGGGGGCGGACAGGCCAAGGGAACCCACTCTCCACGAGGCCCTATCCTCCATCATGGGAGAATACCACCACTCCCAGGAGACGATGGCGATGGCGATGGTCCTGGACAAGTTGCAGGAGACCCTGCGCCTGCAGGACGAACTTTATTTGGGGTTCAGGGAGGAGCTCAGGACCATCAGCTCCGCCCTGGGCACCATCATAGGGGTGCTGAAGGACATACAGATGACCTTGAGGGACACCGTGGCACTCCAAGGGGCCCCTGACACTAGCCAGGACGATGAAATGACCCCCACCTCCGCCGGCGCTAGTGGACAGGACGCCCCGCCACATGACCAACACACCAGCACCCCACCCCCTGCAGACAGACAACCACCACGCAAGTGGTCCCTGAGATCCAGAAACAGGACAGAGCAAGATGGCAAGACCCCCGCCAGGAAATGAGACCACCCTGATTGTCCCCCCACCGTCCCACTTTGTTACCCTGTCCATACTTTAACTGGCCCAGCTCCACTTCCAATGCCCAGATGGGCAGTGCACCTGTGAGATTAATAGACTGGAGTCTGCCATGGACATTCCTCCACCATCCCCAATCCTCATTTTACAACCCCCTCCCATTTCTGAGCACTTCAATAAACACCCTTGAAACACAAAACAATCTGAAGTCAGTCTGTGATTTAGTAAAAATGTATTATCAATGACAGTGTCATAATGGGTGTACCATTCTAAAGCTAACATACCTATGTCACATATCACAAGCCCTTGAAGGATGCAAGCAGTTGACACGTAGGTAACCACACCTGTGAAACCGTAATGGAAGGGTACAACTCAGTTACCAAATGTTGACTCAAATCGAAAAACAGGATAGAGGTAGACGTGTGAAAGTTAATGTAATGCTAAAAATGAAAATGTTCTCACCTGTGTCTCATTGGAAATATTGCTGTATGACTGACACCCTGTTGTCGTTGTCTTCTTCATCAGCTTCATCCTCATCACTGTCCACAGGCTCCACAGGCTCCACAGCTGCTACAACACCGGCATCTGGATCATCCTCCCGCAGAAAAGGCACCTGGCGTCGCAAAGCCAAATTATGGAGCATGGAGCAGGCGATGATGATGTCGCACACCTTCTTCGGTGAGTAGAATAGGGATCCACCTGTCATATGGAGGCACCTGAACCTGGCCTTCAGGAGGCCGAAGGTGCGTTCGATCACCCTCCTAGTCCGCCCATGGGCCTCATTGTACCGTTCCTCTGCCCTGGTCCTGGGATTCCTCACTGGGGTCAATAGCCACGAAAGGTTGGGGTAACCAGAGTCCCCCAATAGCCATACACAGTGCCTCTGGAGTTGACCCATCATATCAGGGATGCTGCTATTCCGCAGGATGTAGGCGTCATGCACTGAGCCAGGGAACATAGCATTTACCTGGGAGATGTACTGGTCTGCCAAACAGACCATCTGGACATTCATGGAATGATAACTCTTCCTGTTCCTGTACACCTGTTCACTCCTGTGGGGGGGGACCAGAGCTACATGGGTACCATCAATAGCACCTATGACGTTGGGGATATGTCCAAGGGCATAGAAGTCACCTTTCACTGTAGGCAAATCCTCCACCTCAGGGAAAATGATGTATCTCCTTACGTGTTTCAGCAGGGCAGACAACACTCTGGACAACACGTTGGAAAACATAGGCTGGGACATCCCTGATGCCATGGCCACAGTTGTCTGAAACGACCCACTTGCAAGGAAATGGAGCACTGACAGCACCTGCACGTCAGGGGGGATTCTAGTCGGATGGCGTATTGGTGACATCAGGTCTGGCTCCAACTGGGTACATAGTTCCTGGGCTGTGGCACGGTCAAACCGGTAGGTTACGATGACATGTCGCTCTTCCATTGTCAACAGGTCCACCAGCGGTCGGTACACCGGAGGATTCCGTGAATCTTCTCATATGTCCCAGCAGACGGTGCCTACGAAGGACAACAGCAAAGAACAAGTCATTATTCATCCAGGTATGTACCCACAGTCACACACAAGACTACACCACTCACAAAACCCTTCCTGTATGTGTGTTGAGTGTAGGCCTAGCTATGTGTGACCCAGTAGGAAATGAAGCCAAGTGGGCCCCGGAAATGGCGGCTGCCTGACCTCTAAAGTGGGACAATGGGATTGTGGGGTAACAGCGCTGGCGTCACACACCGTTGCGGTATGCAGTCGTAGACCGCGGCGCAATGCTGCATTGGTTAACATTGGACCCTATCGGTCCCAGGAGCCAATGAACAGGTGAGCTGGCGGTGATGATGCGCACCGCCGCCGACGTCACCGCCATTTTCTATCTGTTCAATCACTAGATACCTGACCTTCAACAGGAGAGGACCTACACTGCAAGTGCTGCTGTGACCTCGGTCTGGAAGCGACGATGGCTGCTGCGTCTGGGGAAAGGGCCCCTGCCTTCACTGCACAGGAGTTGGAGAAACTGGTAGACAAAGTCCTCCCCTGGTACACTCTACTCTACGGTCCTCCAGACCAACAGGTTAGTACACAGGGAGCACGTTGGATGGGCTAGGCCTGGGTGGAGAGGGCTGGTTGGAAGAGGGAAGGGGGCAGAGTCCATAGAACATTAATGCATGGGAATGAATGGGCCACATGGCCAGAGTAGGGAGGGGGCCACTCACAACGACGGTGCAGTTGGTAATGACAGTTCCTCTTCCCTTGTGCATGTCATGTAGGTCAGCGCCCACCAGAAAAGGGACATTTGGCGTGCCATCGCCAAGGAGGTCCGGACCCTGGTGGCCTACTCGGAGTTGGATGGGCGCTTAAGGGCACCACAGCAGACACAAGGGGGTGAGTACAACCTCATTCTGCTGACTTTGTGTGCAGTGGAGGTGTCTGGGTGGGGGAGTTGGGCTGTGGGTGTCCCTAGGCCAGGGCGAGTTAGGTAGGCAAGGCCCCTCCGTAATGTAGGCCATGTGGCACTCTACCCCACCTCAGCAGAGTGCCAAGTCGAGGTACAGTTGTCCCTGTGGCATACATGTGCGCAGATGTCCACCATTGCCATGTAGGCCATTTCCCAGTAATTGAATGTGCAGAGGGCAGGAGCATGGCGTAATGCAGGGGGCTGCTGCGTCTGTCTTGTCTGCCAACGGTAGCGGTAATCCATGCACTAAAACTCTCTTTCTTCTGTCTCCCCCCCTTTTTCTGCTCTCCCTGTCCTTTTGTACATGAGCATCAACAGGCGGAGGTACAGTGGCACGGAGCATGAGGGAGCTGCATCCCACATGGCCATGGAGGGCCACACCACGGACTCTGAATGCACCAGTGGGACGGAGGGCGAGGGGAGCTTCACGTCGGCCACCGGATCACCAAGCAGCGACACGGACTCGTTCGACGATGTGAGCTCCCTTGTGGTGGCGGCACCATCTGTGCCCCCCACCTCTACAGGTACAGCCGCCACCTCCCCTACCAGCACCGCCCTCCCAGCAGCCCTTCAGCGTTCGCCCCGTGCCCGCTCACCCAGGAGGGTGGGCATCACCTTCGCCCCAGGCACCTCAGGCCCTGCCCCAGTCACCCCTGCTGCCCTCAGTGAGGAGGCCATTGACCTCCTCAGGTCACTCACTGTCGGGCAGTCTACCATTGTGAATGCCATCCAGGGTGTAGAACGAGAGTTGCAACACGGTAATGCATTCCTGGAGGGCATTCCTTCTGGTCAGGCTGTCCTTCAGCGAACCCTGCAATCTTTGGCCTCAGCACTGATGGCAGCAATTGTCCCTGTGTCTAGCCTCCCCCCTCCAACTTCCTCCACCCAGACCCAATCTCCTGTACCCCAGCCCATCCCAAGCACACCTACAGACCAGCATGCACACAAGGCAACACACACAAGTAGCTCAAGCAAACATAGGCACCACACACACCACAAGCACTCACGCAAGCCTCAGCCACATACAGACACAACAACATCCACTGTCTCCACTGTGTCCCCCTCCTCCTCTTCTCCCTCCTCCCTCCCAGTGTCGTCTACACACACACCTGCATGCACCACATCTCCAGGCACCATGAATAGCACAAGGACACCCAGCACCCCAAACCGCTCACCTGCACTCACCACCTCCACTGCCATTTACACGTCCCCTGTGTCCTCTCCCAGTGTGTCTGTGACGCCCCCTCCCAAAGTACACAAACGCCGCCAATCACTCACCCAACATCCATCCACCTCACGACAGCCTCCAGTACCTGCACCTGCACCCAAAACACCTACAGTTACACCCCCGACAACCACCTCCTCTTCCTCCACTCCCAGACCCCCTCCAGCTACCCATCCCAGTGTTCGTCAGAAACTGTCCCTCTGTAAAGTTGACCTTTTTGCCCCCCCCCTCCAATTCATCAGTCCCGTCGTAGCGCCTCAGCCAAAAAGCCTCCAATACCAGTGGTGCCTGTTCAAGGTTTTTGGAGTGCACCGGCCACCAGGGCAGGCAGTAGGACCCGGAGCCAAGGCACTGGCAGCCCACCCCCTGTAAAGGCTAAAAAATTGGAGAGTGGACGACGGGACCGTGTTAAGACTCCTGGTGGGAAAACAACTGACATGGGTTCCAAGGGGATTGGAGAGTCAGCTGTGACTCCACCAAAGGTGGGGAAGGGGCAGAGGAAGTCTGCCCAGCCTGTTGTGAGTGTCACGGCGGAGAAGTGCGCCATCATTTCCGGCGGTCGAGACACAACCGCCAGCACCGTCGTTACTGGTCCAGAGACCACCGCCAGAGTCACAGCCCAGGAGGGCCCCACTATCGTCACTGGTCAGGAGACCACCGCCAGAGTCACAGCCCAGGAGGGCCCGAGTATCGTCACTGGTCAGGAGACCACCGCCAGAGTCACAGCCCAGGAGGGCCCCACTATCGTCACTGGTCCGGAGACCACCGCCAGAGTCACAGCCCAGGAGGGCCCCACTATCGTCACTGGTCAGGAGACCACCGCCAGAGTCACAGCCCAGGAGGGCCCCACTATCGTCACTGGTCAGAAGACCACCGCCAGAGTCACAGCCCAGGAGGGCCCGAGTATCGTCACTTGTCAGGAGACCACTGCCAGAGTCACAGTCCAGGCGGGCCCCACTATCGTCACTGGTCCGGAGACCACCGCCAGAGTCACAGCCCAGGAGGGCCCCACTATCGTCACTGGTCAGGAGACCACCGCCAGAGTCACAGCCCAGGAGGGCCCCACTATCGTCACTGGTCAGGAGACCACCGCCAGAGTCACAGCCCAGGAGGGCCCAAGTATTGTCACTGGTCCGGAGACCTCCGCCGGAGTCAGTGCCCTGGAGGGCCCCAGCTGCCACAGCCCCGCTGGGCAATGATGAAACGTCATGCCACACACCAATGTCCAGTATATAGAACGTCATGCCACACACCAATGTCCAGTGTATAGAACGTCATGCCACACACCAATGTCCTTATCAGAACCGCCATGTCAAAGCACCGCTGAACAGGGCAAAGACCGCCATGTCAAAGCACCGCTGAACAGTCCTGAACCGCCATGTCAAAGCACAGCTGAACAGTCCTGAACCGCCATGTCAAAGCACCGCTGAACAGGGCAAAGACCGCCATGGCAAAGCACCGCTGAACAGGGCAAAGACCGCCATGGCAAAGCACCGCTGAACAGGGCAAAGACCGCCATGTCAAAGCACCGCTGAACAGGGCAAAGACCGCCATGGCAAAGCACCGCTGAACAGGGCAAAGACCGCCATGGCAAAGCACCGCTGAACAGGGCAAAGACCGCCATGGCAAAGCATTGCTGAACAGTCCTGAACCGCCATGGCAAAGCACCGCTGAATAGGGCAAAGACCGCCATGGCAAAGCACCGCTCAACAGTCCTGAAGCGCCATGGCAAAGCACCGCTGAACAGGGCAAAGACCGCCATGTCAAAGCACCGCTGAACAGTCCTGAAGCGCCATGTCAAAGCACCGCAGAACTGGGCAATGCACCGGGTAGGAATGAATGGCCCGCCACATCAGGCTTCCTTATCCCATGTTCAGCTGGGACAGTGACAGGACACGACCTTTCACGGGGAGACTCATCCAGTCTGGGCACCAGTCCCCCCCAGTACCAGTAGAGACCTGCATCAACTTGAGAGACTGTGGCTTTGCACTCCCCAGGATGGCACAGTGGGCAAACCACCCACTTGTGAGACTTGAGAGACTGTGGCATTGCACTTCCCAGGATGGCACAGTGGGCAACCCACCCAGTGTATAGACTTGAGAGACTGTGGCTTTGCACTCCCCAGGATGGCACAGTGGGCAACCCACCCCCTGTATAGACTTGAGAGACTGTGGCTTTGCACTCCCCAGGATGGCACAGTGGGCAACCCACCCAGTGTAGAGACTTGAGAGACTGTGGCTCTGCACTCCCCAAGATGGAACAGTGGGCAACCCACCCACTGTATAGACATGAGAGACTGTGGCTTTGCACTTCCCAGGATGGCACAGTGGGCAACCCACCCAGTGTAGAGACTTGAGAGACTGTGGCTTTGCACTCCCCAGGATGCCACAGTGGGCAACCCACCCACTGTATAGACTTGAGAGACTGTGGCTTTGCACTCCCCAGGAGGGCATAACTGGGCATGGAGCCCCGTCGTGGATCTGGCTTTGCAGTCATCCGACTGAGGTGCCCCCCCTTCCCTTCCCCCTGAGGTGCCTGTAGTATTTCAATCTGATGCCCCGGCAGTGTTCTCTCCGATTGTGGTCAGGTATCATTTGTGGGCCTTGCCCATGTATTTTTGGACTGATGGTGCACGGACATTGTTATGTACATAAATGCACTACTTCTCATATTGTATATAATTATGACTGATTTTCAAATATATATCTGTATATTTTTGTATGACATGTATATTGGCACATTACATTGTTTGACTGATTGTCGCTTTGTGTATTCATTCTTCCGGGGGGATTGTGGGTTGTTACTGTGATTTTTGTGAATGCATTGGTGTTTATGTTGTTATATGCGAGGGTGGGGGTGTTTGGTGGGTGTCCCCCTAACTTTTGCCTCCCTCCTCCCCCATGTCGTAGGTGCAGTACTCACCGTTGTCTGCGGCGCCTATGTAGCTGTTGGTCGTAGAAGAGCAGAAACACAAGGGCAGGGAGTATTTGGAGCCCCGGCTCCATGGATTCCTCGTTCCTCGTGGGATATGTTCAGGTGAGCATTTTCCCATAGCAAAAGCTGTTTCCGCCGTGTTTTTATCCACGGTGAATCCGCCCCGGAAAAGGTGGCGGATTGGCGGGTTGTAATACTGTGGGCAGTACATTGTCTTTCGCCTGTCTGTTGGCGGTGACCGCCGCGCTGCTTGTCTGTACCGCCGTGGCGGGCGGTGTGTTAAAGTGGCTGTCTTTGTTGGCGGTTTCCGCCAGGGTCATAATTCCCTTTTTTTGTCCGCCGGCCTGTTTGCGGTATTTCCGCTGCTTTAACACCATCCGCCAGGGTTGTAATGACCCCCATAATCTCCGAAATAGGGAAACTTTAAAAACAGCTGATACATATCAATATTCTGATATACTTCCCTCTCATTCCTTTCAGGACACACCGGATAAACTGAGTAACAGAGTAGGCTGGTCTGAACACTGCACGGACTACACAAAACAGAAAAGGAACTCACAATGGTCCACTGAAACTTATATTAAAAAAGAGGATAAATCTCCCCAACAGCAGCCCCAGTTTAAAAAGGAAAAGGTGGCAACAATTTCCATCAAACATGCCAGAAATCTTGAGAACATTGCTGAAGAACAGGACTTGAGACGGAAGTCATGTTTGGTCGCCAGGGTCTTATAGTTCATCTGGATGTGACAGCAACTAACAACTTTATTGCGGAGACATTGGACAGTCGCGTTTCCCCACCCGATAGGGTTTATGAGTTGAAAATTCTAATTGAAGGGGACATAAAATGCACTATTGAAGTCATCTTCTGGGAAGCACTCAACTGTGATATTTTATTGGCAGAAAAATACTGGCCACCTGAATTTGTCCGCAAGCTCCCACATAGGGAAGATGTGATTTTGCCTTCTTTCTCTGTCTTAGTTTCAAACATGGTAAATAGCCCTATGCAGCTGACTGGGCTTTAGCGCAGGCTCCAGCGCTGTACCGCAATCACGTCGGATGGGATAAAGAATCTCCCAACCGTGTAATACCACTTAGCTCCACACCACAGCCTCAACCACAGTATACCGTTAAGCATGAGGCTAAAGCTCCAGTGAGATAGACTCTAGCACAACTCGAATACAAGGGAGTAATCGAACCCTGCGTCTCTGCAACAAATAACCTACTATTCCCCACTGCAAAACAAAACCAGTCATATAGAATAGTCTTATATTACAGACATTTAAACAGTCACAAAAGCATATATGCAATACAAAATGCACACAGCACAGCACTGATTAACAACATAGGCCCTCATTCCAACCCTGGCGGTCGGTGTTAAAGCGGCGGTCCAACCGCCAACAGGCTGGCGGTAAAAGAAATGCAATTCCGACCCTGGCGGAAACCGCCAACAGACACCGCCACTTTAACACACCGACCGCCACGGCGGGACAAACAAACAGCGCGGTGGTCACCGCCAACAGACAGGCGGGAGACAATGTACCGCCCACCCTATCACAACCCATCAATCCGCCACCTTTTCCGGGGCGGTAGCCCCGCCGATAAAAACACGGCGGAAACAGACATTTCAAACGGGAAACGCTCACCTCCATACACCCCACGAGGAATCTGGACAACATGGAACCCGAACTACACATCCTACCAGCCATTGTCTTCCTGCTCCTCTACCAGGAGCACGAACGCCGGCGCAGAAGACAACGGTGAGTACTGCACCTACGACACAGGGGAGGCAAAAAATTACGGGGACACACATATGCAACACACCCACCCTCACCCTCAACCACTACAACACACACATCAATGCATAGCAACACATCACAGTTACACCCCCAAACCCCCCGGAAGAATGCAAAGGCAAAAGGAAATGATTATAAATATAGAATTATATTGTAAGACTGAGTATAAAATATATCACACATCTATAACTTTATATACATAAATTGTCCAATCCGATATGTCCATCAGCCATTGTTCGTGGGCCACTGGGCCAAAACACATGGGCAAAGCTCACACAGGATACCTGCCTCCAACGGAGAGAACACTGCAGGGGCATCAGATAGGAAAACTACAGGCACCTCAGGGGGAAGGGAAGGGGGGGCACCTCAGCCAGATGAGTCCACGACGCCAGATCCACGAGGGGCCTCCATGGCCACTGTGCCATCCTGGGGAGTGCAAAGCCACACTCTCACAAGTCTCTACAGTGGGTGGGGTGCCCACTGTGCCATCCTTGGGAGTGCAAAGCCACAGTCTCACAAGTCTCTACAGTGGGTGGGTTGCCCACTGTGCCATCCTGGGGAGTGCAAAGCCACAGTCTCACAAGTCTCTACAGTGGGTGGGGTGCCCACTGTGCCATCCTGGGGAGTGCAAAGCCACAGTCTCTCAAGTGGATAACAGTCTCCACTGGTACGGGAGGGGGACTAGTGCCCAGAGTGCTTCGTGCAGCCCTGCCCGACACAGATGAGGGCCTGCCCCTTCCGCCAATGCGCCAGCGGTGCTTGAGATGAAGGGCCCAGTGGAGCGGTGCTTGAGATGAAGGGCCCAGTTCAGCGGTTCCTGAGGTGGCAGTGCCCAGCGGAGCGGTGCTTGAGATGAAGGGCCCAGTGCAGCGGTGCTTGAGATGAAGGGCCCAGTGGAGCGGTGCTTGAGATGAAGGGCCCAGTTCAGCGTTTCTTGAGACGGCGGTGCCCAGCGGAGCGGTGCTTGAGATGAAGGGCCCAGCGGAGCGGTTCTTGAGACGGCGGTGCCCAGCGGAGCGGTGCTTGAGATGAAGGGCCCAGTGCAGCGGTGCTTGAGATGAAGGGCTCAGTGCAGCGGTGCTTGAGATGAAGGGCCCAGCGGAGCGGTGCTTGAGATGAAGGGCCCAGTTCAGCGGTTCTTGAGACGGCGGTGCCCAGCGGAGCAGTGCTTGAGATGAAGGGCCCAGTGCAGCGGTGCTTGAGATGAAGGGCCCAGCGGAGCGGGGCTTGAGATGAAGGGCCCAGTGGAGCGGTGCTTGAGATGAAGGGCCCAGTTCAGCGGTTCTTGAGATGGCGGTGCCCAGCGGAGCAGTGCTTGAGATGAAGGGCCCAGTACAGCGGTGCTTGAGATGAAGGGCCCAGTGCAGCGGTGCTTGAGATGAAGGGCCCAGCGGAGCGGTGCTTGAGATGAATGGCCCAGCGGAGCGGGGCTTGAGATGAAGGGCCCAGTTCAGCGGTGCTTGAGATGAATGGCCCAGCGGAGCGGTGCTTGAGATGAAGGGCCCAGTTCAGCGGTGCTTGAGATAAATGGCCCAGCGGAGCGGTGCTTGAGATGAAGGGCCAGTTCAGCGGTGCTTGAGATGAATGGCCCAGCGGAGCGGTGCTTGAGATGAAGGGCCCAGTTCAGCGGTGCTTGAGATGAAGGGCCCAGCGGAGCGGTGCTTGAGATGAAGGGCCCAGTTCAGCGGTGCTTGAGATGAATGGCCCAGCGGAGCGGTGCTTGAGATGAAGGGCCCAGTTCAGCGGTTCTTGAGACGGCGGTGCCCAGCGGAGCGGTGCTTGAGATGAAGGGCCCAGTGCAGCGGTTCTTGAGACGGCGGTGCCCAGCGGAGCGGTGCTTGAGATGAAGGGCCCAGTGCAGCGGTGCTTGAAACGGCGGTGCCCAGCGGAGCGGGGCTTGAGATGAAGGGCATAGTTCAGCGGTGCTTGAGATGAATGGCCCAGCGGAGCGGTGCTTGAGATGAAGGGCCCAGTTCAGCGGTGCTTGAGATGAATGGCCCAGCGGAGCGGTGCTTGAGATGAAGGGCCCAGTGCAGATGTGCTTGAGACGCGGTGCCCAGCGGAGCGGGGCTTGAGATGAAGGGCCCAGTTCAGCGGTGCTTGAGGTGAATGGCCCAGTTCAGCGGTGCTTGAGATGAATGGCCCAGCGGAGCGGTGCTTGAGATGAAGGGCCCAGTTCAGCGGTGCTTGAGATGAATGGCCCAGTGGAGCGGTGCTTGAGATGAAGGGCCCAGCGGAGCGGGGCTTGAGATGAAGGGCCCAGTGGAGCGGTGCTTGAGATGAAGGGCCCAGTTCAGCGGTTCTTGAGACGGCGGTGCCCAGCAGAGCGGTGCTTGAGATGAAGGGCCCAGTGCAGCGGTTCTTGAGACGGCAGTGCCCAGCGGAGCGGTGCTTGAGATGAAGGGCCCAGTGCAGCGGTGCTTGTCCTGTTCAGTGGTGCTTGCCTTGGCGGTCGGTACTTGCCTTGGTGGTCCTTGCCCTGTTCAGCGGTCCTTGCCCTGTTCAGCGGTTCTTGACTTGGCGGTCCTTGCCCTGTTCAGCGGCCCTTGCCCTGTTCAGCGGTGCTTGCCTTGGCAGTCCTTGCCATGTTCAGCGGTCCTTGCCCTATTCAGCGGTGCTTGCCCTGTTCAGCGGTGCTTGCCCTGTTCAGCGGTGCTTGCCTTGGCGGTCCTTGCCCTGTTCAGTTGTGCTTGCCTTGGCAGTCCTTGCCATGTTCAGCGGTCCTTGCCCTGTTCAGCGGTGCTTGCCCTGTTCAGCGGTGCTTGCCTTGCCGGTCCTTGCCATGTTCAGCGGTGCTTGAGTTGGCGGTCCTTCATTGCCCAGCTGGGCTGTGGCTGGCGGTCCTTCATTGCCCAGCTGGGCTGTGGCTGGTGGGGCCCTCCTGGGCAGCTGGGCTGTGGCTGGCGGGGCCCTCTTGGGCTGCAGTACCGGGCCTGTGTGTGTCCTCCTGCACACCTGGGATGGGGCTGGTGGGGCCCTCCTGGGCAGCTGGCCTGCTGCCGGACTTGTTGGGCGTGCTGCCCTTCCCACTCTTCCCTGCACGCTTGTGGCCCTTTCCCACCTTTGGCGGTGTGCCAGGTGGCACCTCACTTCCTGACGGAGCCAATGTAGGGATTTTGGTCCCTGGGGTCTTTGGTCGCTCGCGCCGGGCACTGGCAATCTTAGGATGCTTTTTCCGGTGGTGGGCTGGCCGTGCCTTGGCTCCTAGCTGAACTGGATGCCCTTGAGGGTGGGGGACTCCACAGTCCATGGACAACAGTCTTCACTGGTCCCGGTTTTGTGGTGGCTGAGGTGCTGATTGGAGTCTTATGAGATGGAGGGGGTGGGGGAATTGTAGGAAAGAGGTCAAGTTTGGAAAGGAAAAGCAATTTGGAAAGAGAGGGACGGGTAGGTGTACTGGGTATGGGAGTGGAGGAAGAGGATGTGGTTGTAGGAGTGTGAAGTGTGGTGTCTTTGGGTGCAGGTGCTTGGGCTGGAGGCTGTCGTGAGGTGGATGGCTGTTGGGTGGGTGGCTGCCTGCGTTTGTGTAGTTTGGAGGAGGGGGTGACAGACACACTTGGAGAGGACACAGGGGACGTTTAAATGGTAGTGGGGCGTGACTGCACGTGTGGGTGTGCTGGTGATGGACGTAGTGGCTAAGATGTTGTGCATGCAAGTGTGAGTGGAGACGTCACAGGGAGGGAGGAGGGAGACGAGGAGGAGGGGGACACAGTGGAGGCAGTGGCTGTTGGTATGTCTGCATGTGGATGTTGCTTGTGTGAATGCTTGTGTGATGTGTGGTGCTTATGTCTGGATGAGCTTACCTTGGGTGTTGAGGTGTGTGCAGGCTGGTCTGTAGGTGTGTCTGGGATGGGCAGAGGTACAGGGGATTGGGTCTGGGTGGAGGAAATTGGAGGGGGGAGGCTAGAGACAGGGACAATTGCTGCTGTCAGTGCTGAGGCCAGAGCGTTGAACGATCGCTGATGGGCAGCCTGACCCGAATGAATGCCCTCCAGGTATGCATTACTCTGGTGCACTTCTCTTTGTACACCCTGGATGGCATTCAAAAGGGTAGACTGCCCAACAATGATGGTCCTTAGGAGGTCAATGACCTCCTCACTGAGGGCAGCAGGGGTGACAGGGGCAGGGCCTGAGGTGCCTGGGGCGAAGGAGATGCCCACCTTCCTGGGTGAGCGGGCACGGGGCAAATGCTGAGGGGCTGCTGGGAGGGCGGTGCTGGTGCGCTGGGTGGCGGCTGTACCTGTTGTTGCGGGGGGCACGGATGTTGCCGCCACCACAAGGGAGCTCCCTTCAGAGGACGAGTCGCTGTCACTGACATCAGCACGATTCCCTGCTGTGGAGCTCCCCTCGCCCTCCGTCTCACTGGTCAAATCCGAGTCAGTTGCATGGCCCGCCATGGCCATGTGAGATGCAGCTCCCTCGTGCTCTGATGCCACTTCTCCTCCGCCTGATGATGCTAATGCACACATGAACAGGAAGACCACAAAAAAGGGGGGGAGGAGAAATAAAGACATGTTGAGTGCATGGCATACCGCTACCGTTGGCGGACAAGACAGACACAGAAGCCCCCTGCACTACGCCGCACACTTGGGGTCCACTACGCAATCCGTGGGACATGGCCTGCAAGCCTATGGACGACAACTGCACACATAGATGACACAGGGCCATGGATACCTGTACTTGGCACCCTACAGAGGTGGGGGGCGGGGGCACAGGGCCATGCCTTACGGAGGGGCCTAGCCTACAGAAATCGCCCTGGCCTAGGGATACCCACAGCCCTCCTCCCCCACCCAGACACCTCCACTGCGCGCAAAGTCAGCAGAATGAGAATGTACTCACCCCCTTGTGTCTTCTGTGATGTCCTCACGCGCCCATCCAAATCGGGGTAGGCCACCGCCAGGATCCGGGACATCAGGGGGGTCAATTGACGACTGGCACCCCTCCTACGTTGGGAGGCCATCCCCAGCAGAGCCTCCGCCGTCTTCCTGCTCCCGCGTCGGATGTCCTCCCACCTCTTCCGGCAGTGGGTGCCCCGTCTGTTGTGGACCCCCAGGGTCCGGACGTCCTTGGCGATGGCACGCCAAATCGCGACTTTCTGGTGGGCGCTGACCTATGTGACATGTACAGGGAGAGAAAAATTGTCATCACCTTCTGCATGCTCGATGTGAGTTGCCCCCCATCCCCACCCTTGCCATGTGGCACATGCTCTCATCTGTCGTTTGATGCATGCCTCAATCGCTCCCCTCCCCACCATCTTTCATCCACCCCACTCAACCCAGGCATTGCCCACTAAGCATGGTCCCAGTGTACTTACCTGTTGGTCTGGAGGACCGTAGAGTAGCGCATACTGGGGGAGGACCCCATCCACAAGTTTCTCCAACTCCTCCGCAGTGAAGGCAGGGGCCCTTTCCCCAGTCGCATGAGCCATTGTCTCTTCCAGACCGTGGTCACAGCAGCACTTGCAGTGTAGGTCCTCTCCTGTCGAAGATCAGGTATCGAGTTATTAAGCAGATTGAAAATGGCGGTCACGGCCGCGGCGGTGCGTACCGCGGCGGTGCGTACCGCGACCGCCGGCGCACATCGTCATTGGCTCCTGAAACCCATAGGGTTCAATGTTAACCAATGCGGCTTAGCGCCGCGGTCTTCGACCGCCTACCGCCGCGGTGTGCCACGCCAGCGCATTGACCTCACATCCCACTGTCGCACTTCACAGGTCAGGCAGCCGCCATTTCAAGGGCCCACATGGCCTAATTACCAACTGCGTCACACATACCTAGGCCATGCACCAACACTCATACAAGCCATTCAATGCATTGGGAATCGTGCTATGTGCAAGCTGTGGTTACGTACCTGTGGGTTGCTTGACTCTGTGCTCGCTGTTGTCCTTCATAGACACCGTCCGCTGGGACATGCGAGGAGATGGAGGAATCTTCCCGTGTACAGACCGCTGGTGGACCTGTCGACAATGGAGGAACGACATGTCATACTGACATACAGGCTTGACCGAGCCACTATTCATGAACTGTGTGCCCAGCTGGAGCCAGACCTGATGTCACCCATCCGCCAACCCACAGGGATCCCCCCTCTAGTGCAGGTGCTGTCAGTACTCCATTTCTTAGCAAGTGGGTCATTTCAAACAACAGTGGCCATATCATCAGGGATGACCCAGCCTATGTTTTCCAAGGTGTTGTCCAGAGTGTTGTATGCCCTGCTGAAACACATGCGGAGCTACATCGTTTTCCCTGAGGTGGGGGATTTGCCTACAGTGAAGGCTGATTTCTATGGCCTTGGACATATCCCCAACATCATAGGTGCCATTGATGGGACACATGCTGCTTTGGTCCCCCCCAGCAGGAGTGAACAGGTGTACAGGAACAGGAAGAGTTATCATTCCATGAATGTACAGATGGGGTGTTTGGCTGACCAGTACATCTCCCATGTTAATGCCAAGTTCCCTGGGTCAGTGCATGACGCGTACATCCTGCGGAATAGCAGCATCCCGTATGTGATGGGTCAACTCCAGAGGCACCGGGTGTGGCTATTAGGGGACTCTGGTTACCCCAACCTGTCCTGGCTACTGACCCCAGTGAGGAATCCCAGGACCAGGGCAGAGGAACGGTACAATGAGCCCCAAGGGCGGACTAGGAGGGTGATAGAGAGAACCTTTGGCCTCCTGAAGGCCAGGTTCAGGTACCTCCATATGACAGGTGGATCCCTAATGTACTCACCAAAGAAAGTGTGCCAGATCATCGTGGCCTGCTGTATGCTTCACAACCTGGCTTTGCGCCGCCAGGTGCCTTTTCTGCAGGAGGATGGTCCAGATGGTGGTGTTGTAGCAGCTGTGGAGCCTGTGGAGAGTGAAGAGGAGGAAGCCGAAGAGGACGACATAGAGAACAGGGACACAGTAATACAGCAGTATTTTCAGTGACACACAGGTAAGAGTAGACACCGGCATATTACTTTTACTTAATGACTCCTACCTCTCTACTCTCTGACTTTTCCCCCCAGTGTATGGTAACTGTGTTGTGACTTTCCCTTCCGTTTTCAGAGCTGTGGGCCCCACTGCTTGACATCTGCTTTGTTTCCCCATGGACTACAGCTGTGTGACAGCAGTTTGTTACCATCACAATGTGAAAGAACATTTTGGCACTGTCATGTCTAATACAATTGTCTAAATCACAGCCAGACTCTAGATTGTTTTGTGCAATAAGTTTTTTTATTCAAGTGCTCTAAATTGGATGAGTGGTTGCAAATGGGTGAGGGGTGATGGTGGAGGATTGTCCATGGCACAGTCCAGACTATCAGTTTCACAGGTGCATTGTCCAAATGCCTGTGGGAAGTGGAGCAGGGGCAGTTTAAGGTTGGACAGGGTGACAATGTGGGACAGTGGGTTGACAATCAGGGCGGTATCCTTTGCTGGCGGGGGTCTTGACATCTTACTCTGTCTTCGTCCTGGATCTCAGGGCCCGCTTGCGGGGTGGTTCTCCTTCTGCAGGGGGTGGGGTTATGGTGGCCTGTTGGTCTTGTGTCGGGGCCTCCTGTCCACTAGGTGGAGGTGGTAGGCAGTTCTTGGTGCATGCTAGTGTCAGGGGCCCTTTGAGGTGCCACAGTGTTCCGCAATGTCGTGACTACCTCATTCAGGACCACTACGATGGTACCCATGGCGGAACTGATGTTTCTTAGTTCCTCCCTGAACCCCATATACTGTTGCTCCTGCAGAAGCTGGATCTCCTGAAACCTAGCCAGGACCGTCGCCATCGTCTCCTGGGAGCGGTGGTATGCTCCCATGATGGAGGAGAGGGCCTTGTGGAGAGTGGGTTGCCTGGGCCTGTCCCCCCCTGTCGCACAGCAGCCCTCCCAGTTCCCCTGTTTCCCTGGGCCTCTGTCCCCTGGACCGTGTGCCCACTACCACTGCCCCCAGGTCCCTGTTGTTGTTGGGGTGGTGTGTTAGCCTGGATTCCCTGTAGTGGTGGACACACCGCTGATTGACGTGTCCTGGGGACAGAGGTATGGGCCCGCTGGGTGGGTGCTGTGCTGGTGTTCCCAGAGAGGGGAAGGTCTACTGTGGCCTGTGGCTGTGTGAGGGGAACCGACTGTCCCGAGGTCCCCGATGGACCGGGCTGGTCATCTAGATCCAGGGAGACAGAGCTGCTGTCCTCACTGTGGGCCTCTTCTGGGGGTGGAGGGGACATTTGTGGACCCTCCTGCGCGGTGACGTGGCGTTCGGGTCCTGCAGGGGTATAACAGCATGGTTATTGCTTCTGTGTGTGTCATAGCGTGCAATGGGTGGGTGCCCAAGTACCCCAGTGCTGGCATTCCTTTGTGGGGGCTGTTGTGACGGTGTTTGGGGGGGGTTTGTATGTGTATGTGCAGTGGGCATGCTTAGGTGATGGGTGTCCATGCTTTGTGGATGCATGCAGGGCTAGGTGTTGGGATGGGTGGGTTGTGATGGTGAGACAGTTGCAAGGAGTAGGATGTGATGGGGGTGAGGGTGAGGGTGGGGGTATGAGTTGGCATGCAGGTGGGGTGGGGGGAAGAAGTAGTTAAGATTTGCCTTACCAGAGTCCATTCCTCCGCCTACTCCTGCGAGGCCCTCAGGATGCAGGATGTTCAAGACTTGCTCCTCCCATGTTGTAAATTCTGGGAGAGGAGGTGGGGGTCCGCCGCCAGTCTTCTGCACCGCGATGTTGTGCCTGGATACCATGGAACGCACCTTCCCCCGTAGGTCGTTCCACCGCTTCCTGATGTCGTCCCTATTTCTTGGGTGCTGTCCCACAGTGTTGACCCTGTCCACTATTCTGCTCCATAGCTCCATCTTCCTGGCTATGGTGGTGTGCTGCACCTGTGCCCCGAACAGCTGTGGCTCCACTCGTACTATTTCCTCCACCATGACCTTGAGTTCATCATCAGAGAACCTGGGGTGTCTTTGCGGTGCCATGGGGTAGTGTGGGTGATGTGTAGGGTGGATTGTGCGGTGCTAAGTGTGGTGATGTGTATTGTTGTGTTGTGTGAAGTGCGTGCAAATATTGCTGGGTGACAGTGAATTGGGCGTCTGGGTGCTCGGATGTCTTTTCTCGGTGCGTGTTCACGAATCTCTAGGAGTGGAGGTTTGTGGGTGATGTGGGTGTGTGTTTTATATTTAATTGGGTGTGTGGGAGTGGTGTGTGTATGTGTCTCAGGTGTGTGTATTTTGAATTGTCCAATGTGGTTGTGTTTTGTAAGTGTGTGTGTATTTTGAGCGCGGCGGTGTGTACCGCCAATGGAATACCGCTGTTGAAAGACCGCCGCGTGGATTTGTGTGTCGTGATAGTGTGGGCGTATTTCTGTTGGCGTGACGGTGGAGGTTTGGTCATCGCCAGTTTCCCGCTGCCCTTTGGTGTGGCGGACTTTTGTGGATGTCTGTATTTTGGCGGTTTGCCTGTTGTGGGTCAGAATGACCGTGGCGGTTTACCGCGGCGGTGTTATGGAGGTCTTCTGAACGGCGGTAAGCGCCTTTTACCGCCGAGGTTGGAATGACCCCTTCAGTGCGTAAAAATTATAAAACAACGTTGGACATTTTGAATGTTTTTTGTGTGCCAAATCTAGCACCTGAAAGTTGGATCTTAGCGCCTTCAGTGCATTTGGCTTGTAGGGACATTTTTGTTGTTTGCCTCAGGTGTAGAGGAACAGCCCATGGTTGTTTTCAGCCCAAGTAACATCAATATTACATGATATTAACCCTGAGGTGTCATCCTTTGTGGATTATATTTATCTCACAGACGATGACCTCAACATTCATCTTGCTAAGGTTGATCGGATCATTCTAGGATTCGCCACCCAGGGCTATAAATTCAATTTCAAGAAAACAAAAATTGTCTTTCTTAGTGTTCTGTTCCTAGGATATGAGTTATCAGATGAGGCCAAGAGTCTAGCCCCGCACTTTCTAGTAAAATGTGCACAACTTTAGTCACCAAATACCACCAAGAAACTACAGTCAATGCTGTGTTTCTTTAACCTTGGCAGAACATACATACCTGATTATGCACAATGCATAAAACCTCTGGTTTCTCAAACAGACATTCGACACTTGAACATACATGCATTCTCAGAGACCTTCAGCAGGACATGCTTGAAGCAAAACAATTACACACACGTAACAACAAATCAAACTTTTGTCATTACAATAATCGCTAGTGCCATCAAGTTTACCTATGTCACTTTCAATGAGAGTGACAAGGTACCCATAGCATACTAATCCAATTTGTATTCAAATGCAGAACAGCGTTTTGCACCCACAGAAAAGACACTGACAGCTGTACAGATCGCTGTCATAAAAGAAAGGCCCCTGGCCCAAGGAAAACACAATATTGTCATTACCCCGGTGCCAGCTTCAGAGGCTGTTTCCAAGGCAAGCGTCCCTAATGCTATAGCATTACATCCATGCTGGATACAATGGGCAACTTCTCTAACTGCAACTGATGTTGATTACAGTTTGACCCACAATTGCAAACACAAGAATTTCTCCAATATGAGCAGGAGTCCCCTGCGCCTATCAACATAGTACAACTTGATCAATACCAAACTATCTTTTACACTGATGGATTAGCATAATCAGCTATGGGTGCTAAACATCAGTATTCAGCCTCCTGCACAGCTGTTAGCAGTGCGATGAGGGATGATGTATTTCACCCTCACAATACCTACACGCAATGCAGAACTTAAGGCTGTAATCTTGGCACTGGAACATACGGATCCAGCACTCACTACACTAATTGCGTGTGATTTGTATTAGTGTGTCCAGTCCAACAATGATTAACTCAATCATTGGCGCTTAAATGGGTTCAGAGTTTCCAAGGGAAACACCATTAAACACAGAATGATGTGGGGGATGGTAGCTGATCTTAAGGATGCTCATGTAGTGCATACATTGGGCCGCCAACGTGTAGGAGTACACATTGTAGGGAAGACTCTGGCTGGTGAAGTTGCCAAATCCGCAGTAGCTACGGCTTCTGTTGCTGCAGTGACTCGTTCTCACATGAGGTTGGATAACGAGACACTGGCTACCGTGAAAGATTCGGCTGACGGCCAACCTTTGCCAAAATCATACTCTGCAAAATACACATATTGTGTTAGTGCTTAGAATACTGCATTTGCCACCATTTAAGGGGTAGGAGATTGTGTGATCCCCAACCAAGATCAGAGACCATATCTTACCAAAACAGGACATGAGGGTGTCTCGTCTGCTTATGAAGGGGTGGCAGCTACCATTTCTCTTCTACAGAAATGCTTTTGGTGGCCAGTTCTATATGTGTTGTTTGGTGTGACATTTGCCAACAAATTAAAGGATCCAAAATAAGCACCCACTGCAGTCATGCCTCTTAGAGTCAAACAGACCACTACAACATTTGTACCTGGGCCACTGTGGTCCCTTACAGCCTGATGGTGCATACAAATACATCTTAGTCGCTATTGATTCCTGATCTATATTCCTGTGGGTATGACTACAATGGTCGGCTCTCAACTGTTATTAAAGATTTTGAGGTCTTTATTGGTTGCAGCATTCCACTCAGAACAGGACCCTGCATTTGCCTTTAGGGCATTTAGTGACATCATGAGGACGATGGGTGTTAAACTCCATTATTCTTCCCCATGCCATCCCGAGGATAATTCAGTTGTGGAGAGGAGGAATCGAGACTTAAAGCAATCCTTAACAGTAGGAGTATTTAGGTTCAGGTCATAGTTGGCTTCATAACTTATATGGGGATTGCCAAAGAGCATTAAATATTCTGCCCAGAAGGTCCTTGGGTGGTCACATCACTTATGAGGTGTTGTTTGGGATACCTTTGTATGTCCCAGATCTTGATAGACCTGGACTGGTACAGGCAGACACACCGTTTGACATGAATGAACGTGTTGCTATTTTACAGAAGCTACAGCAATTCAGTGAGGACAATTCATCCACCTGTATCACCACCTTGGTAATAAGACATTTGCCATCAACATCTACTGGCTGGATTCCTAAAGTTGGAGATTTGGCATGCAAAAAGATTGCTGTGAAGAGGGAATTTGGCTCATCCTACAGAGCACCGGTTCCAGTCCTGGGAATACATGGTACTAGAAAGATCATGCTACAACCGCTACCTTGTTCTAAAGAAAACAGATTTGTCTCCATTGGCAACATCAAATTGCACCGTATGGCAGATCCTGCACAGTAAGCCACGAGTTCCCTTGGGTAGTACCCACTCCCCTCTCACTATCCAACAGGTCATACCTCAACATGCAGTAAACAACGTTTCTGCAAGCAGCAATTGGTATAACAATGAAACAATTGCCTCTTCGAGCACCACTTCCCCAACAAGTCAAGTCTGAGACGTGGAACTCTACAACTCTAGTTCCAGGAAGAAAGATGACATTGTCTACTATGAACCTCCACATCAAATGGATTCATCCACCAACTCTGCACTGGCTCCTGTATTTGCACAGACTGCTTCTGGTTACTTTGTCAACATTGATGACTTTTCTTCTGATTCTTCTGATTCTACAACAAAAACTGTATCAAAGACATGTAAGCTGTACATATGGCTTAAAAATAACTATTTAATTTATCCATGGTATTGTCTCGGGATACTGTTGACATTGCTTGCCTTTTTGCTTTGGATTGGTTTTGTCATTGTTTTCTTTCTCTTGATAAATGGGCATTACCTTCCTGAATGCCTGCCATTGAACCGGTGGATGAAGTTTCAACACCTTATTTATGTTCTGTTAAAGATCGGAGAGGCTTGTCCCTTGTGAACATTTCAGCAGTTCCTATTCCTGATGGGATTGTTTGGGAGAAAGTGCCCTTTGACATACGCGGCCCTAGTGAGGTCATTAAAATTCAATATGAGTTTAAAATATCAATGACTGATGTTATTACACTTGGTGTTGTCTCCGATGACTGGGATTCTATTCTTACAGAGCTAGACTACTACACTGTTTTAGAAAGTGAAGATATGTACAGGAACACAGCGAATTATGGGGAAATGTTCTGTTACAATCATTGGGGACATTACTTTCTGCACCGAGCAAGTAGACCCAGAGCAGTTTTCAATTATAAGCAGTGGGATGTCTGACTTCACTTGTGGGAAGTTCCAAAACATATGTAGAAAACTTTGCATATTTTACTGGGCATGCCACTAAAAAAACCTGAGACATATTATTTCAAGTTACTACTTTCCATAATGAGGAAAATGTTGATACCCAATACAGAATTGATTTACTCAGACTCCTTAGTTTCCCGGCTTGCTGTTGAAGGCTACGAGTTTTGGAAGAACAATAATGATGTGAAAAGTGTATGGGGTACAAGAGATTGGCCGATACATAGTAGGGAAGCTTTGTTTAGAGCATGCTTTATTCCTTTAAAATGATATTTTTAAATGAAACAGTTCAACAAAGATCATGCTTGGGGTTAGCAAAGATAAAAGAAATGAACGCACCCATCATCCCTGCACCTTCTAAGTTTCACAATTGGCAAACACTTTTAAATGTTACTGAAGATCAACTACTAGACTGGGTTAAGAATGGTACCTTCAATTCCTCACTTTCAAGTCCCGGCAGGTGGTTATTGTGGCCGAAGGACACAAAAAGTTGCCAGGCACATCTTGTTAATTCCTCAGGAGGTTTCAAAGCAAGCTGGCCAGGCCCTTTTTATGTCTCGGGGGAACACAAGGGTACTGTTACTACATACTTTGTGGGTAAACTGTGCTAACAGTGGTTATGTTCCTCCACCTTAGCAGCTGAGAAGCTACATCTTAATCTCCTTTCTGAGGAAATAGATTTACAAGATTTCTTGTTAGGACCTAGGAAATCATGTTCAAAACGCTTCCTATATGCAATATACAATGAGATTTGGAAACTTTCCCAAATGGAAGCTGCTGCACGTTTGAGGCAGATAGATAGGGAAAATACAGAAAAAAGTTTTAGCTGTTGTCAATATTGGCATGAACAGTTTGTCAAAAGAATATATACCTTAAAAATATTGTGCCTTCTGTGATTGACATCATACTGATAACATGTTTTTTCTTTAACATGGGCAGAGTCAACTGCGCTATATCATGCAATTAGGTTGGACATTGTAAGTTCTGAAAAATAGTCACTTACCTTGGAAATACATTAATAGTAGTGACTTGTTTGCTGTTTTTAATCTATCCGGACAGCAGCAGGCAATGTCTAAGAAAAAAGCTAGTTACACCATGCTTAACATTGAAAAGTTAGAAAAGTTGCCTTTTACTGTGGCAGAAATTCCCTCAGCAGTATGGTTGATACATGGGGTTATAAATTTACTGATTTCCACCTTTCGTTTCACTAACTGTTTGAAACTGTTTGAAACATTTTGCTATAGGTATATATGAGCGTCTAGGAGACAGTCACATACACAAAATATGGGAGTTGCCTTTCGATTACAATGTCTGAACGGCGAAACAGAGGCCTTTCTTAGCAGAAGCAAATGTGAGACTACTGTTAGTCATTCTATGATTAGTAAGCAGGTGTCCCTGAACGGCCATTGCATTGCGGAGGTCGCCAACTTGGCATGCCATCTGGAGTGTACTCCTATCTCTTTGATTTATCCAGTATTCCAGATACTTTCAAATGGAAGTTATTTGATCTGAACGAAGAAAGCTGCTGGGGCATGAAGCCTGGAATTCCTTATGTGATTTTGGTTTCTCAAATTGTAACTCGTTCAGTTAATGTTTTATTCCCCTTCACACAAGAGATAAGAGTAGCGGAATTGTGGCCTCACATTGCTACTTCAAATGTAAATTTTGGCAAGCTGAGCAGACTAAAGGCGCTATTGTTCCAAAAACAAGTAACTTTGACATCAGTAAGACAGATGTATGATCACCAGAAAGCGAGGTAATCTGCTGAGATACAGGCCCTTATAATGAGTCTGGTGTTCCTGGGACTGACAGAGTCGCTGTGCCAAAGCAGCGGTCTGGCCTCCACATTATGACCGTGGCGGAGCCGCCGCGGTCCGACCGCTGGCAGCGCCATTTTGTTGCCGGTCGACAGCCTGGTGGTCCCGGCAGTCTTAATCCACCAGGGCAGCGCTGCTCTGGGGATTATGAGTCCCCTCTCCACCGGCTTTTGCCTGGTGGTTCCACTGCCAGGCAAAAGCTGGCGGAGGCGGGGTGCCGGGGCCCCCCATGGACAGCCCCGGAAAACTTTTCACTGCCTGAATGACAGGCAGTGAAAAGTCCAACAGGTTCTGTTGCACCTGCCGCATGGCAACATTGCCACCGGCTCGATTACGAGCCAGCGTCAATGTTGTTGTAGCCGGTTTTTCGCTGAGCCAGCAGGAAACTTGTAATAGGGCCAGTGTGCGGAAAACCGGAGTGGCGGTTTTGCGGCCCAAAGAGTTTGGCAGGTGGCCTCTGCCACCTGCTAAACTCATAATGAGGGCCCCAGTCTCTAATTAATACCAATTTCTCCAAGCATTTTGGAGAATTGGCCAGCAGAATTTTCAACGCCTCTAGCACGGAAGGGATTGTGCACTTTTTTAAGGCTGTCGGTTCTGGGTTTGTCAGTACATTCCAGACCGTTTTTGAAGTCATACCTTCAGCCATACACTTGCTCTTTTTGAGCGTCTTTGGCAGATTCCTCATTACTTTGGGGTTGATTTGCAGGATTTTGCTTCCATTATTTGCTATGCAGTGGCTGCCCTATTTCAGCAAAGCAGAGTGTTGGAAGTACCATCAACCCAGCTGTGTCCTGATCGTATGATGCAGTACTTCAGAGCGTCCCTTTCAGAAGTGCTGAAGCATGATTGGTCATTGGCATTCAGACCAATCCTAGCCTGTGTGCAGCCAGTTTGCCACTGCATTTAGTGTACCTCTGAATGTGTACCAATAGTGTGACTTCCCATGCAGCCTGTGCCTCCTGTGAACAAGGAGCTGTTAATGTTCTCAATGAGGGTTCATTCATGGACATACCCCTTGAGACTGAGGCTGATTCGCGAGGCAACTTATGAGCCTCTGCTTGTGGATTTCCTGGCTCCAATGACATCTGGCACGATGCATGTTGCTACCTCTACAGGTCATTCTGCATTTTAGGATGCTGTGCACTGCTGCTCTGTGGATCTCTCTTCTAATCCTTTGGTTTACCTGTCACCTGCTGAAGTGGAATCCTTTTTGGTCTCAATCTCCTTTGACGACATCAGAGTTAATTTGATCATTGGCTTTTTTATGAAAAAAATATATATACAAAGTGTGACACCAAATTGTCTTTCAATTTTGCCTGTCTACCAGCCTGTTTTGCTTGTAACTGTTGACATTTCATCTCTTTTGTATGATTTTAAACTTGCTTTTAGAATTTTAGTTCAGAGCATTTTTAGTCTTTCGATTTCGCACCCTTGTTTCGTCGATAGGAGATGGTGTTGTGGATCAATGTTTAGTTTGCTACGGTAGAGGAGTTAACTTAGCCTTGGCTTGCAGGCCTGTGACCTTTTTCCTTAGATAAACATTATCTGTTTTAATATTTATCTTTTATTCATTTTAACAATACTTGCAGTTCCTGCATTTTATAAGAAATGTTTTTATGTTATAATCAGTTGCCATTCCGTGAAAGAGTAATTATCAGTAATGTTTGTATTGAATTGTCATCATGATGTCCCTCTACTTCACAGAATACAAACATGTCAGGCATTGTTGTTATGGTATTGACGATCCAAGTTTGCACACACAATCTAACGCTTAGGTGCATTCCTACGTCAGGATGTCTGCATGAACAATAACATGGACCTTATATAAACACTCTGTGAGACCATGGTCATTAGAGGGGGTCCCACCAAGAATCTTCCATCTACGCTGTGCGTCGTTATGCAGAACACCTCAGCCTTTGCGTCTCTACATCGCTTGAGTTGGGCACTGGAGAACAACCTTCCTTCAAAGTAACAGGGGTTGGAGGCGCTTCTCATGGACATGGTTTGGGCAGATTAGGTTTATCATACCTTGCTCTCTTTGGGGTAGATATTGCACTTTCAGGGAGGAGTTTGTGTATTCATGTTTATTGAAAAATGTTAGGATTATTCATATTCACATCCCTAATTTTCACAATTCTGATTTTGGGGTCATTCTGATGTCAGTGGGGAAACTTGCAGTGATCGGCGCTGACGGTCAACAGAAGACCACCAGCGTGCAGAACCCCCCGCCAGCCACATAATATACATCCACCTGAGCCGACTGGCGGAAACAGTGTTTCCGCCAGCCGGCCCAACTGGAAACAGGGCCTGAACATTGACGCCGGCTCCAAATGGAGCATGGGGTCCCCTGCACTGCCCATGTCATGGGGCACGAGTCACTCATTCCACCAGCCTTTCCCTGGCGGTTGTGGAATCCGACTCATTATCCAGCAGGCAGGGCTGCCCAGCAGATCAGAAACACCACCATCGCCAGTCTACTTGGTGGTAGGAGCCTGGTGGTGGCGGCATTTTAAACGTGGCGGTTCAGCCAGGTTCATTATATGGACCACCATGCCATTGGCAGCGATTACCGCCACCGCCGGCATGGAGGTCCAGACCGTCATGCTCTTTATGAGGGCCTTTGTCACTTGTCATTATCCTAATCATTGCAGCTCATTTTTTTTTTACAGTAGATTGCAGTCTTTTCAATAAATATATTGAAAACTTTCCTGCATCTTCTTCTTTGCCTCTGTGTGTGTGGGTGTGTGAGAGAGAGAGAAATCACCTTTGCTCTTCTTGTGTTGGGAGAGGTGCTGCTAAAGAGCTTGGAGGGTTGGACCGACAATTGCCAACTGTTGTGGGAGTGACCCAGTCCCCTACAATCAGAGGTGCTGCTTCCCCTAATCCAGCAATTTTGTAGAGATACAAGGATCCTTACGACAGAAGAAGTCCAATGGAGTAGAATGTCTTTAGAGTAGACTAGCATCAGGAGGAACTATGGTCCCAATTACAACATTGGCAGTCCGAGGACCACCAATGCTGCGTGGCAGTTGGACCACCACATTACAAGGTTCGCCAACCTTCCACCGTCCCCGCCAGAATCTTTGATCCTGACAGGCTGACGGCAGGTGCAGGTTGTAATCATCCAGGGCGGCGCTGAACGCAGCACCGCCCTGCTGATTACAACCTTGTTTCCACAAACCTTTTCATGGCGGTTTCACCACCATGAAAAGGCTGGCATAGAACAGGAGCAGGGGCCGCAGGGAGACCCCTGCACTGGCCATGCTCAATTATGAGCCAGCAACAACTCTGCCACCACTTTCTGCTGGGCTGACCCATCGGTCAGCCCAGCAGGCAAGTCTTAATGGGGGAGGTGGAAGGGTCGCCAGCATGGCGGCAACCACCCTGTCGGGAGTTTGATGGACTGGTGTTCTTGTCCGCCAAACTAGTAATAGGCCCCTAAATGCTGATGTAATATTATGACTTTTTGGACAGGCTACCTTCAGATGGATTAAATGCTGTATGAGCTTGGATAAATGCCTCAGTTTTCAGAAACGTATAAGGAAGTAACATGGAAAGAAATAATTGCAGAGGTTTCTGTATCTGCAGTACATTTGCCATACATGCAAAGCAGATTGACCTCACATTTCTTTGCACTCAAACGGCAAGAGTTTAAATATGTAACATACAAATATTGTTTTCAGTGTTCAATGTTTTTTTGGTCATTTACCTTTATATATGATTTTGTTTTTCGAATGAATACAGGTGTGTGGGCATTGTGCAGTATAAGTATATAAGTAATCATTTAGATTAAAAAATCTATACTCAGTGACAATTTATTGTTTCATTGCATCGTATACTATTACATGTTAATCTTTCCCCATAGTTATCCGGTTTATATGTTTTCAAGGTTTTAGCCCAGGTATTGCAGGGTTATGTAGGCAAACACTTTATGCTTGGTTACTTATAGTCTAGTACCAGCAATTTCTTTAATCAGAGTTTGGACATTACATTGTGGCAAAGAGCTTTCGACCACATGATTTTAAGCTTCAGATTTGCCTCATCCTAAAGGAATTACAAGTCTCTCCCTCCTCATCCCCCCTCAGCATAATCTAGGTACTAAAACGCATGTTTATAAGCACTGTACTTTAATTTTTTTAATTCCGAGTTGGATTTTGGTTATCATTTCTGGTACCGGAGTGAAGTCTTAACAGCACAGAAAAGTGGATTATCTCTCATTAAAAACATGCCAGCATATTTAGGAGTGGTGTCCGCTGTGCTTGCACCACGCAGTTGGGGATGAAGATAAAAATCTAACTGGGAGTTTGAATTACTATGAATTTTGTTTCAAGAATCTAGACAAACGTTTTTGCCTCAGGTGTCCACAGTACTTGAAAGATATCATTTTGACATGTGTGTCCGGAAAGTAGATGAATCTGTAGAATAATATGTAGCAGGTTTATAGAAACTTACTTAGCTTCTAGTTGCAATTTTGGCGATAGTACTGATGTGAGAATCAGAGATCAGTTCACTTTAAAATGGCCCATTGAAGAAAGGCTTTGTGTCTAACAACAGTGAAACTGTGAGACTTGCGATTTTAGCATTTCCGCAGGGATGTGGAAGTCAAACACATTATAAAGAGATGGAAGCCAACTGATGCACGCTTCTCATCCGAACTCTATGGCCAGAATGATGGCATGTCGCATGCCAAGGTGGCTTCTCCAAAGGACTTTGCTTTGCTCCCAATTGCTTTTGGCTCTGGATTGAGGATTTGAGATTTGGAACTTGTTTTCGTATTCAGGAGACATTTGGACCTTTTTCTTTTACGCTACAACCATTGGATAATGTTTCACATTATATGACCTTGTCTACTGTCCTGTGATACTTGACGTTGAAATATGTTTGCTCCTATGACACTTTCCTTGAATAGGGTGTTAGGAATTTTCCTCTGAAACAGTGGTTCATGTGAGATTCAGTGTAGGTGCAATTAATATTCAGAGTGAAATGTAATTGGGCAGAGCTATTTTCAGTTACGGTTGACGATTAAGAAGTAATGCCCATGTTTTAGAAAATTAGCCACAAAGTGCAGCAGTATTACTTTGCATAAAATAGTGTTCTTGTTATTTATTCTTGCATCTCTCTCCCAGGTAGGACAGACCTGCATGAACCAGACCATTCCCGCAACCTCAGAGGAATCGAGTCTCTGTGTTTTGTCTCTCTTTCTCAATTAAATTCCCCTTCCATTTTAGTGATCAGTGCGTGTGTTATTTTCTCCTTTAGCTACCATGTGGTAGTGCAGCAAATGGGAGGGTAGACACATTTCAGCCATTGGACCAATTTCAACTAGTTGGGACTTCCAGATTGGTGAATTCACATTTTAAGAAACCTGACGGTAAGACAAGCCCAAAAATAAATGTGTGACCAGTGAGATGGATTCTAATAAAATTACAGGTATGTACGTATGATTATGCAGTTAAAGGAAGATAATCAAGCCTTGCATAGAGGTTTAAATAAACTGCAGGCATGTTCATCTCCTTTGGCACCAAAAATGTCCAATCTGTAAGGTGTTTCAAATCTGTTGTCTGCCAGTAGCCCAACAACCCTCAACAGTAGTTTAGCTCACTACTTTTCAGTAAAATAGAAAAACTACTGAACAAATGTCTCAGTCAGAAGGGATCCTGTGTGTACAACCAGGCAGTAACTCACTAACGCAATAGTTACCCCATTTGGTATTCTGTTGCCATCCAGAGCAAATGTTATGGTAATAAAAATAAATGTGACACTTTTCTAGCTCAAACTCGGCTCTATTTTTTTGGGTGAGCTACTAGTTTTCCAGACTAAATTAATATTGGTGGGGCGGCAGCTTTTTGGTCTGTTCCTTTCATCAACATGAAAGGACCCTCTTCTATACAAATCTGAAAATTGCAAGAGCAACTTTAAAAAACTCTTTTGAAAACACACTTTTGATCAATTGCAGAATCAGATTATCTTGAGTGCAAGTGGGTTTGAAAGATATACCAACTCAAACAGTAAGATTTGGGCTCTTCAGAGATGCTCGATCTGATAACTAAGTTAGATCATTGTGCGGTAGAGAGAAAATATGAACTAAATAAGAAAGTGACAAGAATTATTTTTGTTAAGGAGAGAAAATAAAAAATAGTGCTGAACTTAAAATCCAATGAATCACACCCAATGCAAATAGGAGGATTTGTTCGCCCTTTGTCAAAAAAGAAAGGGATCCTAGAAAGGATCAGAAGATGTGCTTAAATTATGAGGACAAAACTAAAAAAATAAGTTCAGAAATGAAGTTGAGAATCATCAGGGAAACTGAAGCGCTCAGAAGTGACAGACCCTGTCAGACCTCCCATATTTGTTAAATTTCGGTATAGATTCTAGTCTGCACTTTTAATACATTTCTCTGTAACTGCGTTACACAGTACTAAGAAGTGGAAAATAGTTGCCTTGATTGATTCTAGGGGCAACTGAAAATTTGATGAGCCTTAATTTGTTAAGGGGATGTTGTTATACGGCTAGTGACTGAGTATTGGGCAGACTACATCACCCAGCGGGCTGTGTGGCAGAGAGGCGGCCCTTTGAGACCCAAATCTGTCTTCACTTGTGTAGTGCCATATAGCGCGTCTGGGTGCCCCACTGCCTGGGACATTGTTATACTGCTGGTGACTGAGGATTGAGCAGACTACATTACCCAGTGGGCTGTGACGCTGAGAGGAGTGCCACAGTTGTCTTCACTTTTGTATCACTATATAGCACCTCTGGGTGCCCCTCTGCGAGGGACGTTGTTATACTGCTGGTGACTGATGATTGAGCGGACTGCATCACCCAGTGGGTTGTGACGTGAAGAGGAGTACCACAGCTGTCTTCACTTTTGTAGCACTATATAGTGCGTCTGGGTGCGCCTCTGCGCGGGACTTTGTTATACTGCAGGTGACCGATGATTGAGTGGACTACATCACCCAGATGGCTGCATGGTGGAGAGCTGGCCCTTTGAGACCCACAGCTGTCTTTACTTGTGTAGCGCTTCTGGGTGTCCTGCTTTGTGGGTGGTGCCCTGGCAAAGCCCGGGACAAGGGTGGGCCAGTCCGCACCCATCAAATCCCAGAAGAGGCTAAGCTGGGCCCCCCTCTTGGTCTGTCGGACTGACGGTGAGGTGGAGAAGATATTTTCTGTCCGGATGGCCTATTCTCTTTTACTAGACTGACAGTAGTGTATGGCGGTGACATGTTTGGAAGGATGCCAATTGGATCTTTGGCAATGTTCGCCCGCAGTTGTTACTAGTGGCTGGTAGGAGACCTATCATATCTTCAAATTGCACTTTGCGGTTTGTATCTCACCTGTTTGGCTGTTTTTCCTATTTATCTTGTAGTGATCCGACTCAATGGGTAACCTTGTGGGTTAATTTGTGGGTCTGATATGTGGAAGAGTAAGGATCCAATTAACCCAGTCACGACTATGGATGCCTTTTTTAAGAGGGCCGTGGGCATTCTTGACAAAGAAATCAAACCAGCCACTCGTAGGCTTTCTTGTTCTCATTCTCCCACCCTCTGAGTTGCTGGGTATATCTTCATTTGTACCCACTGATGTGGGTCTGGGACTGATTTCTTCCCCGCCTCCAAAAAGTTGCAAATGGGAGGGTTTTCCATCTGTATCCCCATCTGTGCCCCGGACCTGGGTGACACTCGCGCTACTGGCAGTCAGGAGAGAGCAGCTGCCACAGAAGTCTCAGAGAGGGGTCCTAGAGCAGTTGGAAAGAGGAAGATACCAGAGCCTAGTGGAAATCCAAGCGCACTAGGGCTAATTCGGGCCAGCTATTGAGGGCAGACATTCCAGAGGTTGTGGGGCAAACTAACATGGAAACCTGGAGACTCTCTTCAGTCTATCATTGTTGCAGCTCTGGACGCTAAGTTGGAGCACTTGAGGGCAATTGAGAGATGGAACTCTCCCAACGGTAGGTCGCTCCCCCTGCCGCTGCAGCTCCTCCAGGTTCCTGAGTTCCTGAGACCCACCCCACAGTAAGTACCCCCCACCTCCCAGCCCCTCGTCCTGCCCCGCGCTACTCACCCTCTCTCCTGCTCCTGCTTCTTTTCCTCTTTTCTTCTTCTCTGTTCTTCCTCCTCTCTCCTCGTCTGTATTCTTCTTCTGTACTCCTCTTCTCCCCGTCTTCTCTCCTCTTCTTCCTCATCTTCTGATGTGGTCTTCTGCACTCTGTTTCTTCGTTTTTTGTATCTTCCTCCGTGTTCTTCTGTGTTCTTCTGTGTTCCTCTGTCTTCTTCTGTCTTCCTCTGTGTTCTTCTGTCTTCCTCGATGTTCTTCTGTCTTCCTCTGTGTTCTTCTGTATTCTTCTCTGTTCTTCTGTCTTCCTCTGTGTTCTTCTGTCTTCCTCTGTGTTCTTCTGTCTTCCTCGGTGTTCTTCTTTCTTCCTCTGTGTTCTTCTGTCTTCCTCTGTGTTCTTCTGTATTCTTCTCTGTTCTTCTGTCTTCCTCGGTGTTCTTCTGTATTCCTCTCTGTTCTTCTGTGTTCTTCTGTGTTTCTTCTGTTCTTCCGGTCTTCTGCTCTTCCGGTCTTCAGTCCTTCCGGTCTTCTGCTCTTCTGTTCTTCTTTTCTTCTGTTCTTCTTTTCTTCTGTTCTTCTGTTCTTCTTGTCTTCTTGTCTTCGGCTCTTCTGCCTCCTCCGTCCTCTTCTCCCCGCGCCTGCCCTCCTGCTCCTGCCTCATCCCCCTCCCCCACTCGCTTCCCCCCCCTCTATCTCCCCTATCTAACCCGTTCACTTTCTACCTCCCTCACTCCTCCTATCTACCTATCTCTCCATCTCTCTATCCCACTATCCAACTCCCTCACTCTCCACCTCCTCCTATCTTCCTATCTCTCTATCTTTTTCCCTATCTATCGATTTCTCTATCTACCTTTTCTCTCTACCTATTTCTCTATCTCCCCCCCCTCCCGCCACCCCCTCTATTACCTATCTTCCTATCCCCTCACTCTACCTCTCACCCTCACCCACCTCTACAACCCCCCCTCCCCTATCTTCACAACCCTACACCTATCTTTCTCCCTAATCTCCTAAACCTCCTAACACTCTCCCCCCTCCACCCTTAAACCCCCCTCCCCCAGCTCTTCTCACTCTACCTGTCCCCCCCCTCCCTCGCGCTTTCCCGCCGCGACCTCCTGCACGCCCCCGCCCCCCAGCTCCCATTCGCCCCCAGCTGACCCCTCCCCCCCCTCCTACCTCATATGGCGGCCGCTGCGCGACAGTGGTAGCGACCCTTGACCCAAGGGTAGGTCGCTCCCCCTGCCGCTGCAGCTCCTCCAGGTTCCTGAGTTCCTGAGACCCACCCCACAGTAAGTACCCCCCACCTCCCAGCCCCTCGTCCTGCCCAGCGCTACTCACCCTCTCTCCTGCTTCTGCTTCTTTTCCTCTTTTCTTCTTCTCTGTTCTTCCTCCTCTCTCCTCGTCTGTATTCTTCTTCTGTACTCCTCTTCTCCCCGTCTTCTCTCCTCTTCTCTTCTTCCTCATCTTCTGCTGTTGTCTTCTGCACTCTGTTTCTTCGTTTTTTGTATCTTCCTCCGTGTTCTTCTGTGTTCTTCTGTGTTCTTCTGTGTTCTTCTGTGTTCTTCTGTGTTCCTCTGTCTTCTTCTGTCTTCCTCTGTGTTCTTCTGTCTGCCTCGGTGTTCTTCTGTCTTCCTCTGTGTTCTTCTGTATTCTTCTCTGTTCTTCTGTCTTCCTCTGTGTTCTTCTGTCTTCCTCTCTGTTCTTCTGTCTTCCTCAGTGTTCTTCTTTCTTCCTCTGTGTTCTTCTGTCTTCCTCTGTGTTCTTCTGTATTCTTCTCTGTTCTTCTGTCTTCCTCGGTGTTCTTCTGTATTCATCTCTGTTCTTCTGTGTTCTTCTGTGTTTCTTCTGTTCTTCCGGTCTTCTGCTCTTCCGGTCTTCAGTCCTTCCGGTCTTCTGCTCTTCTGTTCTTCTTTTCTTCTGTTCTTCTTTTCTTCTGTTCTTCTGTTCTTCTTGTCTTCTTGTCTTCTGCCTTCGGCTCTTCTGCCTCCTCCGTCCTCTTCTCCCCGCGCCTGCCCTCCTGCTCCTGCCTCATCCACCTCCCCCACTCGCATCCCCCCCCTCTATCTCCCCTATCTAACCCGTTCACTTTCTACCTCCCTCACTCCTCCTATCTACCTATCTCTCCATCTCTCTATCCCACTATCCAACTCCCTCACTCTCCACCTCCTCCTATCTTCCTATCTCTCTATCTTTTTCCCTATCTATCGATTTCTCTATCTACCTTTTCTCTCTACCTATTTCTCTATCTCTCCCCCCCTCCCCTCTATTACCTATCTTCCTATCCCCTCACTCTACCTCTCACCCTCACCCACCTCTACAACCCCCCCTCCCCTATCTTCACAACCCTACACCTATCTTTCTCCCTAATCTCCTAAACCTCCTAACACTCTCCCCCCTCCACCCTTAAATCCCCCTCCCCCAGCTCTTCTCACTCTACCCGTCCCCCCCTCCCTCGCGCTTTCCCACCGCGACCTCCTGCACGCCCCCGCCCCCCAGCTCCCATTCGCCCCCAGTTGACCCCTCCCCCCCCTCCTACCTCATATGGCAAGCCCGTCTGCGCCCGTCCGCGCCTGGCCCGCGCCCAGCGCCACGACCCCTGGTCCCCAGCTCTCCCAAGCCCCGATGATCCGCTACGACCCCACCACCCTCCATGCCCTCAACCCAGGACGCTCCAACACCTGCTTCCAAGCTCACCCCAAACGCACCCATGGACCCTTCGCCTGCAACTCCTGCAAACGCATCTTCCACCACGTAACAACTACGACCACAAGCCCACGCGCCATCAACCACCTCAAGTGCATCCTAGTCAACGCTCGCTCCGTTCACAAACACGCCGTTGAACTCTGGGACCTCCTAGACTCCACAGCACCGGACGTCGCCTTCATCACGGAGACCTGGATGAACGCCTCCTCTTCTCCAGACATCGCCACCGCCATCCCCGAAGGCTACAAGATCTCCAGGAAATACCGCACCAACCAAGTAGGAGGAGGTATCGCCATCGTCTTCAAAGACTCCATCAGCGTCACCACCTCCACTGAAGACTCCCCTCTCGCCGCTGAACACCTGCATTTTCAGATTCGCACCGACCCGAGGACCACCCTCAGAGGATCCCTCGTCTACCGTCCTCCCGGACCTCGCGCCCCTTTCAGCGACGCCATCGCCGACTGCATCTCCCCGCACGCCCTCGCCTCACCGGACTACATCCTCCTAGGCGACCTCAACTTCCATCTGGAACAAAACAACGACCCCAACACCACCACCCTGCTCGACAACCTCGCCAACCTCGGCCTCAAACAACTGGTGAACACTGCCACCCACATCGCCGGACACACACTCGACCCTATCTTCTCCGCCAGCAAACACGTCTTCTTCAGCCACGCCTCCGCCCTTCATTGGACCGACCACAGCTGCGTCCACTTCACATTCCGACGCGAGACCTGCCACCTCCGCACTCAACCCATCCCTCGCCGACAGTGGAACAAGATCCCTGAAGAGCAACTCTTCTCCGCACTCGCCGCCAACCAACCCACCCTCACCACCGACCCCAACGACGCAGCACTCAACCTCACAAACTGGATCTCCAACTGCGCAGACAACCTTGCTCCCCTCAAACGCTCGCAGCGACAGAACAACACCAAGAAACCCCTCTGGTTCTCTGACACCCTCAAAGAATCAAAGAAAACTTGTCGCGCACTTGAGAAAGCCTGGCGCAAGGACCGCACCGCTGACAACATGACCGCCCTCAAGAACGCTACCCGCGAACACCACCACCTGATCCACGCTGCCAAAAGGAATTTTTTCACCGACAGACTGGACAAAAACAGCCACAACAGCAGAGAACTCTTCAGCATCGTCAAGGACTTCTCCAACCCCAGCGCCAACGCCAACGCCGTCACGCCCTCACAGGATCTATGCGAATCCCTCGCCACTTTCTTCCATCGCAAGATCAGCGACCTCGACGACAGCTTCGGACACCAGACCCAACCAAACACCACAGAACCCACATCCCCGACCATCACCCTCAACAACTGGACCCACATCAGCACGGAAGAAACCAAATCCATCATGAACTCTATCCACTCCGGCGCCCCTTCGGACCCCTGCCCGCACTTCATCTTTAACAAAGCCGACGACATCATCGCCCCGCACCTCCAGACCGTCATCAACTCTTCTTTTTCTTCTGCTACCTTCCCCGAATGCTGGAAACACGCCGAAGTCAACGCCCTACTAAAGAAACCTACGGCTGACCCGAGCGACCTGAAAAACTTCCGCCCCATCTCCCTTCTGCCTTTCCCAGCCAAAGTAATAGAGAAGACCGTCAACAAACAGCTGACCACCTTCCTGAAAGACAACAACCTGCTCGACCCCTCACAGACCGGATTCCGAACCAACCACAGCACTGAAACCGCCCTCATCTCAGTCACAGACGACATCAGAACCCTGATGGACAACGGTGAAACAGTCGCCCTCATTCTTCTCGACCTCTCGGCTGCCTTTGACACCGTCTGTCACCGCACCCTAATCACCCGCCTCTGCTCCACCGGGATCCAAGACCAGGCCCTGGACTGGATCGCCTCCTTCCTCGCAAACCGCTCCCAAAGAGTCTACCTCCCTCCGTTTCACTCAGAACCCACTGAGATCATCTGCGGCGTACCTCAAGGCTCATCACTCAGCCCGACACTCTTCAATGTCTACATGAGCCCCCTCGCCAACATCGTACGCAAGCACGACATCATCATCACCTCCTACGCCGACGACACCCAACTTATACTCTCCCTCACCAAGGACCCCGCCAGCGCCAAGACCAACCTACAAGAGGGTATGAAGGACGTCGCAGATTGGATGAAACTCAGCCGCCTAAAGCTGAACTCTGAAAAAACGGAAGTCCTCATCCTCGGCAACACCCCGTCCGCCTGGGACGACTCCTGGTGGCCCACGGCCCTCGGCACCGCACCGACCCCCGCAGACCACGCCCGCAACCTCAGCTTCATCTTGGACCCTCTTCTCACCATGACCAAGCAAGTCAACGCCATGTCCTCCGCCTGCTTCCTCACCCTCCGCATGCTCCGCAAGATCTTCCGCTGGATCCCCGCCGACACCAGAAAAACCGTAACCCACGCCCTCGTCACAAGCCGCCTGGACTACGGCAACACCCTCTACGCCGGGACCACAGCCAAACTCCAAAATCGTCTACAACGCATTCAAAACGCCTCGGCCCGCCTCATCCTCGACGCACCCCGCAGCAGCCACATCTCCGCACACCTGAGACACCTGCATTGGCTCCCAGTCAGCAAAAGGATCACCTTCCGACTTCTCACCCACGCACACAAAGCCCTCCACGACAAGGGACCGGAATACTTCAACAGACGCCTCAACTTCTACGTCCCCACCCGCCCCCTCCGCTCCTCTGGCCTCGCACTCGCCGCCGTCCCTCGCATCCGACGCTCCACGACGGGTGGGAGATCTTTCTCCTTCCTGGCGGCCAAGACCTGGAACTCCCTCCCCACCAGCCTCAGGACCACCCAGGACCACTCCGCTTTCCGGAGACTCCTAAAGACCTGGCTGTTCGAGCAGCGATAACCACCTCCTTTGTCCCTAGCGCCTTGAGACCCGCACGGGTGAGTAGCGCGCTTTATAAATGCTAATGATTTTGATTTTGATTTTTGATTTTGATCTATACACAATTGCTCAACACAGCACATGAGAGCCCTCACATCCACCTCTGCTCCTGCCTGTCCCTCTAATGCTACCATGCTGCATCCTATTCAGTCTGTTGCAGGGAGAAAAGATGGACAAACACCTTACCCCCTATATCTACAAGGGGGTGGTGTGGATGGTGGGGTTCCTGCATGGCTACAATGCCATTGGCAGGATACTACACTTACGGGTGGCATAGACACTTCTAGAAGCCAGATTAAAAGATCCCCTTTGCCTAAACCTTTTCCTCTTAACCTACCCCCTGAAGAAATGCCCTATGTTGGCATATTTGCCAATGTCCCTCAGCTTCTGTCTGATACTTCGGAGAATTTCTACCTATTGAGGAATAAAGTTGTACATTGGAAGGGCATGAACATCGCATTGGAGGCTTGTGTTGGAGCCCACATTAACATGATCCATCAGGTAAGCTGGAGAGAAAATCGTGGATGGTGATTGTGTGGTTATAAATTTTTATATAACCGTGGGTTGGATGATTTTAGAATGTTTTTGGGGTGCGTCTCTTAATGGCCCTGTCTCTTCTATCCTGGCTCTCCCATTGTTTTTTCTTAAATAAATTACTGCCTGGCATTCCTGTACACGATCATTGGCAAATTCCGAGATGGCAGGTGCAGGCGAGGGCCATTTTGTCAGCGGTTTCACCAGAGTTGGCTCTTTCAAACAGGTTTGTCCCCTTGACTCATTTGGACACATGTGAATGACTGTTATTGGTTGCTGAACAGAACACTCAAGTGATCAGTGAGGCGTTGGTTTCTCGTCTGCAGCATATTGAGGGAAATAGGGGCTTTAAATGTTGGTTGCCCTCTTGTGTCTGGTACATACTGAGAACATAGCCAACAGGGTACTAATTTAAACATATTGTTGGAAGAGCTCAACCTAGTTATCACAATGGATAAAATGTCCCTGACCAGAAGGGACACTACCCCACCTTCACAGAAAGAGGTAGCAGGTCGCTCATAGATTTTATTCTTGTCTCCGCACCTCTCCTGTCTCATATTTCTGAGACTTGGATCCCAATGAGCCCTTTCAGTGATCACAATCCAGTATGTGTTTCTTTTTGTTGGTCTCCCCTAAATAAAAGCACCAGGGTTTCTGTTAAAGGGGTTACAAAGGCTTCAAGCCAGGGGAGGACACTAAAGTGGTCCCAGATAATACCTGAGGATTTTTATAAGTCTTTGTACCTTAGCTGTGAAAAGGAGTTTGATACCAGCATGCCCACCATAAGTAGTCCTCGTGACATTCAGAGGCCTTTTCGGAGATTTCTAAAGCAGTGTCTAGGCTTCTGGAGGTGCCCATGTCCCAAAAGTGTAATAGGTTTCCTAGATGGTTCGCTTCAGGTTGTTCAAAGGAGCTGGGGGAGCTTAAGCATGCTTTAAGTTATTATCCCAGGGACCCTGCCCTGATCAGGAGGTGTAAGTGATTTGTTTAAAAGGAGTCAGGCAAGGTGCAAACGTGATTTAAGAGGCTTGTGCAGATTTAATCCAGGCAAGTACGTTGAACTGTAGCTCAAAATTCTGGGGCATCATTAATGCACCTTTATTTGTCCCGGAGTTGGCAGCATCTTTGGAGGCACTCATCACTGAAGATTCATGGGTAGCTAATTTTGAGGATATTTATAGTTTAGCTTTTTTGGAACCACGGAACAGGGAATATGAGTTGACAGGGTCTACTGTGCTGATTTTCTCTTGTGAGGGAGTAAAAAAGGGCATTATGGGTGTCTCCACTAGCAAGGCTCCAGGCCCCAATGGAATTCCACCTGATGTTTATGTAAATAATATGGGTGTCTGGGTGCCTATTTTGACAGCCCTTATTAATGCAGTGGTGATGGCAGGCCATTATTGTGTCAATTTTAAAAAAGGGAAACAGAGATAGCCCTTTTTGTTACAGGACCATCTTCCTACTTGATTCAGTTATTAGGGTTGTAGGTTGCATCCTCCTGGAGAGACCTTCATTGTGGGCTGGGGAAAACGATGTGTTATCAGATGCCCAGTATGGGTTTCGTTCAGGAAGGTCCACCGTAGATCAGTGTTTGAACTTGTATTTGACCTTAGGGAAATACACAGTTACCCATCCTGGTTCCAGACACTTAGGTTTTATGGACCTTTCATCTGTGTTTGATAGGGCGAACTGATCAAAATTGTGGCAGATAATGTCTTTGGGAGTGGAGCCGGACATTGTTTTGTTCTTGAGAGGCCTTCATAGGGATTCCAATGATTTAGTTCACTTTTCCAAAGACTTACAGTGTTCATGTAGCTTTAGCATTAATGGAGAGGTGCAACAGGATTGTGTTTTGGCCCCTTTTCTGTTCACCTTCTACATTAATAGCTGAGAGCAGGCCCTGGTTGATGTGAAAACAGATTGCCCACAAATGGGGTCCTGTAGTCTACCAGTTTTATTATATACAGATGACGCAGTCCTCATGGCTAAAACTGCCAGAGGTATGCAGTCCTTGTTGAACTCCATCGCTAAGTTCATGGAAGAGCTGGACTTATCAATTAACGAGAAGAAATCCTTTGTGAAGGTAGTCAGCCCTGTTTCACCAAATCAACTAGGTTTAATATAGAGTCCTGTGCTCTTCCCCAGACCAGAGTATTTTCCTACTTGGGTCTGCTGTTTGACTCAGCATTAAGCTGGCATCCTCTAATTAATAGGAAAAAGTAGGATTTTTTATGTGCAAATGCTACAGTTTAATACGTGGTTTTGCTTCAAGATTGGGCAGTAGACCCATCAGGGCCCTCTTGTAGATTTATAGTGCAAAATGTTTCTCCAAAGTGATCTATGGGAGTGAAATTTGGGGATATGTCAAATAGTGGAAAACAAGTTTCTAAGGAGGCTTCTGTGCCTTCCACAAAGTACTCGCTCTTTCTCTGTGCATGAGGAATTAGAAGTAGGCTATATTTCAGATCCCCTGGCCTTTTGCCCGCTTGCACTTTGGTTGAATATTTGGTCAAGGCCTGGTATTAAACTATGCAATTAGATTCTGCAAGTGTGTGCGTTCCTCGACCATGCACTTTATATTCCCTAGCTCAGGTATACCACTGTCTCCTTTCAGAATCTAGGTGGGGTGACCTATTTAGCTCACCAATCAGATGTGTAAGATCGATTACATCTGGGTTAAATTACACTTTTTTAGACAAAGAATTATGGACAGAGAAGGGCCTGCACTAGCAAAGCCCTGTGGCCGACAACATATTATGTTGAAGACAGTGTCAACAACAGAATCGTATCTTCTTTTTGTTAAGAACATGCATGATCGATTCCTGTTAACCAGGTTTCGATTCGATGTATTACTCTATTTGCTAGCTTATCCCCAGGTAAGAACAGCGGGTATAAATGTACATCCTGCGGCTGCGACACTAGGTCTCTGCAGGATACCTGGCATTTTATCATGTTCTGTAATTTTTATGTGATGTCCTGAAAGCCTTTTCTTGTCCCTATTTTGAAAAGAGCAAATTGTTTTCAGGTTAGGCCGGCTCTTATGTATTTACAAATGCTTTTGGAGGATATTATTTTTAGTTTACTTAGTTTCTTGAAAGTCGCTCTAAGGTTGAGGAAAAGTAGTGATTAAGGCTCAGAAGAGTTCTATGACACCTATTATCTGTCTTGATGTACTGTATAACTGTTCTTGCACGTTCAGACTTTAGGCTTGCTGATGTTTTATGTAACATTTTATCTGTATTTATTGTTGATTTTACTGGACATTTTGTTATATTGTACTTACTATGGTTTATATCTTCTAAAACTGAATAAAGGTAATGTGAACTTGTTAAGTCAATTCACATGCCTTTAGTATCTCAAGCAAAACCAGAAAGCTTAAGGCCATTTGACGGAATTGAACTTACTTCAGGGCCAATAGTTTCAATAGATAACACTCACAGAACATTAAGAGGCCATTAACTTTGACTTGATTGATGCTACAAAATTCAATTTTGGGATTGCCTTGGTTACATACACATAATCCTAGTGTACAGTTGGCAGACCATTCTCCTAAATTTGTATCTGATTTTTTGCCTGAAGAGTGGTTTAAAGAGAGAACAATTGCTATTGCAAACATGTATTTCCCTGAAGTTGCATCAGGAGTTTCAGGATGTTTGTTAATGCCAAGGCAACCACTCTTACCCCGGACACGGACTGTGATTGCCACATTCACATAGAGCTGGGATCCACTGTCCCTTGTTGCACACCTGTGCTCCTATTGAGAAGGGGAATAAAGGAGAATAAACATTTAAAAAACTCTTTAGAGGAATTATTGGAGCTTGGTTTCATGCATCACCCATAGTCACCTTTGCTTTCATCTCTTTTTTTGTCCCAAAGAAGTGTACCAAATCTCTGCCAAAAATTGTTACCCCCCCAACCATTAATCTCAGAACTATTAGATCAAGTTCTTAATGCAATAGTCCATACTGAGTTAGACCTTGTGGGGCTTACCATTGTATTCTGATGAGGCAAAGTGATGACTGGGAAAATTATGTTTAGAATTTTTTTTTGATTGTTTGAATATTTGGTAATGTCCTTTGCACTGTGTAATTCCCAGACAGCTTTTCAGTTCCTTATATTTTCGAGTTTGACGAAAGTTCATTGGCACATGTGCAGTTGCCTATAAAGAAGGCATCTTGATTTATTCTAATGTTTACAAGAAAATCATCTTTATTCCAAACTAGAAAGAGGTGTTTTAATGTAACCACAGTAGGATTTATGAGTTCTGTCTTCTCACCATCAGGAATAGCAGTGATTCTGAAAAAAAGTCAGATTGGAAATCACCCAGCATAGTGAAGAACACTTTGCGATTTACAAACATCTAGAAGCGATTCATTGATGTTTACCCAATAACTATGGGGATTGATGTTTAGATTGATGAGACTGAGAATGCTTTTCACTTTTGCATCTATTCCACATCATCCAGACACTAGTATCCTTTTTTAGTAGAAGAAGGTGCATTTCAGGTAGCAATGCGACAAGCATTGTCCAAAGGGTTCTTGTAACCTTTTTCTCAAAGAAGTTATCCCCTTCTGAGTGGAACTATTTAATAGCAGATTAAGAAATGTTGGCCATTAAAGGAGCTTTTGAGGAATGGAAGCATTATCCAGTGGGGATGTAGCAAACAGTTACAATCCTAATAGATCATTGAAACTTGCAGTTTTTTTAATTCAGCACAAGTCCTGTCTGCTCGACATATGAGGTGGTCCTTGCCATATAGTTCCTACATGTGAATAAAGTAAGGGAAGCTGATACATTATCCCGTTACAGCTGTACCATCTACGATGCTCTTTCTGTTCCACCTTTGACATTTCCACTTGAGAACACCTTGGGATATGTCTCAGGTAGTTTTCATGAAGATTTGCAAGAAGCTTCTCAAACTGTAGATGATGATTGGCTGATGTCTCAAGGAGGGCAGCTTAGCAGTGATATGTTGGTAGTTGATACCAAGTGAAGAGTTACAACAAAGAATGTTGTTTTAGTGGCATTCATCTCCAAAAGCGGGTCATCCTGGTATTAGTCGAGGGAGTGGCTACTATTTCAAATAGTACATAATCTCTGCTTATTACCCAGTGGCAGGCAAAATCTATTTTGGAAAAATAAACTTTATGGTAATATAATTTTAAAATGGGAAATGAAGGAACTAAACTTCTTTTTGAGGAGCTTCAAGATATAGCACATGTTTGGAGTTGCAGTCTGGGAATATGTGGCTGTCTGCAAAGAATAATGAGCATGTTTTTAACATGTTACATAATTTTTTTTTCTTTACTTAAAAGGGTACATTATTTTTTAATATTCATGATCCTCCTAATGGTGATTTTATGAGGGCTGGGCTCCTTTTGGGATTCTGGTGAAAGGCTTTGATATAGTTCTGGGCTTCTTTATAAGCGGGTTTGTTTAGTCTATCAGACCTGGCAATGCAGGAACAGCTGATAAGCAGTAGTAAATAGGCAGTGCAGAGAGACAGGCTATGCCTGGGTCACAGAGGGAGGGGCTCTTATATAGGATAATTGGACACAGTGGTTTGTGGGACATGCAGGAGCTAAAGTGGATGAGACACACTAATGGGGCTTCTGTGGAACAGGAGAAGTGGAAGCAGGAGATAGATAAGCAAAGCAGTTTGGGAATTCATGAAGGAAGTTCCTAGTCACTGAGCTGCCAATGAAATAAACAGACTTTTTCACACTATTCACCCAGCAGAATGAATGTTGGGTTTCAAGCATAGATGTTTATTGGTCCCATGTCCTGATTGGTCTTTTCAGTCACACTGACACTTTAGTAATTCGCCCAATGTATCTTGGGAATTGTAGTTCCCTTTTTAACATGCTAAGCAGTGTTTTCAGGGGGCTGAAGCCTGTCTCTACTGAGCCCCGTGAAAGGAAGGAGGAGGTTTCAAATAGGCCTAGGAGTGCTAAAGGGATCGGAAGCATGGGCCAGTGCCAGTGTGACCCCTGACCTGTTTTCGGCCGAAGATCGCTCCCCCGTGCCGGGAGCACCACCTAGCTGCACCGTGTCCCCTGACCCCCACCCATGCTGCCGACCGCGCCGCTGGTGCACCATAGGCAAGCCCGTTGGCGCCCGCCCGTGCCTGGACCGTGCCCAGCACCAGTCCCCTTGGCCCGTAGGCTCCACTACTCCTCACATACTCTCCACTCCCTCAACCCAGGACCACGTCCCGCCTGCACCCACAACAGCCCCTCACACACACATGACCCCTTCACCTGCTACGCCTGCCAAATTCTCCTGCCCCACCTCTCAACCCCAACACCCACACGCCCCACACCAAACCCAGCCCCCCAACACCAAACACAACAACCACAACACAACTAACTACCACACAGCCACCGCACACACCAACCGGCCCCACCACATAAAACCCCACAACCTGAACTCACCCCACGCCAACACCACCAAGACCCACAGCGACACCACGAGCACCCACACCAATACCATAACACAACACAACAACAACACCCCCAACAATCATCTCAACTGCCTGATCCTAAACACCCGCTTCCTATACATACATGCCATAGAACTCTGGGACCTCATCACAACACACTCAACTGACATTGTCTTCCTCACGGAAACCTGGACGAACCACTCGTCCAGCCCGACTTAGCCATAGCCACCCCGATGGGATACAAACTCCAACGCAAAGACCGCCTCAACAAGCCAGGAGGTGGCATCGCCATCCTGCACAAAGACACCATTAAGGTCACCACCAACACACACAACACCCTCAACAATGCAGAACACATGCACTTCCTTATCCACATAAACAACAACACTACCCTCAGAGGCACACTTGTATACAGACCCCCAGGACCATGCCCCCCCTTCTGTGACACCATCGCTGACACCATCAGCCCGCACGCCCTCACCTCCACAGATTACATCCTCCTCGGCGATTTCAACTTTCACCTTGAGAACCCCCACGACCACAACTCCTCCTCCCTCTTAGACAACCTCACCAACCTCGGACTCAAGCAACTGGTCACAGCACCCACCCACTCAGCAGGACACACACTTGACGCAATCTTCTCTTCAAGCCAACACATAACCTACACCCACACCACCGAACTCCACTGGACTGACCACCACTACGTCCATTTCTCCTTCGCCAAACACCCCACACACCACCACTGACCCACCACCCCCTACCGCATGTGGGACAAGATCCCCACAGATTGCCTGAACTCCCAACTAGCACAGAACCCCCCCCCTAACACCAACGACCCCAACACTATGACACATAACCTCACAAAATGGATCACCACCTGCGCAGATTCACTCGCCCCCCCTCAGAAAAAACATTACCACCCGCAACATCAAGAACGCCCCATGGTTCACTGCCGAACTCCAAGACTCGAAGCGCAAGTGCCGCAAAGCAGCGAAAGCCTGGCGACAAGAACCCTCCACTACAAATTTCTCCACCCTCAAAACCTCCACTTGCAACCACCACCAACTCATACGCACCACCAAAAGAGCACACTACAAGGATCGCATAGACAACAACTCCCAAAACAGCAAAGCACTCTTTACCATCATCAAAGAGCACTCCAAACCCAAAGACAGCAACGTAGATCCCACACACACAGACCCTCTGCAACGCCCTCTCTAAACACTTCCACCGCAAAATCCTAGACATACACAACAGTTTCACACCACACACACCTGCCACGCACACCCCCCACCCGACCAACACTGACACCCCTCATACCCCCCCAGTCTACTTACAACCTGGGCCCATACCACTGAGTAAGAAACGGAAAAAACAATGAATTCCATCCACTCGGGATCATCCTCCGACCCCTGCCCCCACCGGATCTACAACAAGGCCAGCCCAACCATTGCCTCCATACTTCGAGACATAATCAACAGCTCATTCAACACCGCGACCTTCCCGGACCACTGGAAGCACGCAGAAGTCACTGCACTGCTAAAAAAAAACAAAGCTGACCCAGATGACCTCTCCAACTACCGCCCCATCTCTCTCCTCCCCTTCTCCGCCAAGGTCACTGAAAAACTAGTGAACACCCGCCTATCCCACTTCCTCGAGGAAAACCACACACTCAACCCCTCCCAATCTGGGTTCCGCAAAAACCATAGCAGAGAAACCGCCCTCATCGCATGCACTGAGGCCATCAGAACCAAAGTCGACAGGGGCGAGACCGTCGCACTCATTCTCCTGGACCTCTCCACAGCCTTTGACACTGTCTGCCACCAAACACTCCGTACATGCCACCACAGCTATGAGTCCCCCAAGGATCATCCCTCAGCCCCACACTTTTCAACATCTACATGATCCCATTAGCCAACATCCTCCAAACACACGGCATCACCATCCTCTTCTACGCAGACGACACGCAACTCATCTTCTCCCTCTCCCGCAACCCTACTACCACCAAAAGCAACCTCCACACTGCACTCCTCGACACCGCCTCCTGGATGACAGTTAACCACCTCAAGCTCAACTCCAACAAAACCGAGATCATCATTTTCGGCCCCCACAAATCCATATGGGACACCTCCTGGTGGTCATCCGTCCTAGGCCCCACACCTACCACAGCACCCCACGCATGCAACCTTGGCATCATCCTCAACCCCTCCCTCTCTATGACCCAGCAAATCAACGTCATAACCTCCTCCTGTTTCAACACACTGTGCATGCTGAAAAAAACCTTTAAATGGATTCCCACAGAGACCAGAAAAACCATCACTCACGCACTAATCGGTAGCAGGCTAGACTACGGCAACGCCCTATACGTCGGCACCACACTCAAACTCAAACGCAAACTCCAGAGAATCCAGAACACAGCTGCACGCCTCATCATGGACCTCCCCTGCCATGAACACATCTCACCACACCTCAAATCCCTTCACTGGCTCCCCATAGACAAAAGGATGACCTTCAAAATCCTCGTCCACGCACACAAATCCCTCCACAACACCGGCCCATCCTACCTCAACGATAGAATAAACTTCCACACTGCCACCTCTGATCAACCAACCTCGCACTCGCCATAGTCCCACGCATCCAACACACCACCACAGGGGGCAGATCCTTCTCCTAATCCTATCTCAAAGCACTAAATTATTTTCTGTTCAATAGTAATTAATGTCCATAAATCACATGTTGTTAGACATTAATATTCTTTATTCTTCCTTGAAATTCTTGTGTCCAAATTGTTCACAACATTGTCCCAGTCAACACGTGTTTCGTCTAGGGAGTACCCCTTGACTTCATCAGGACTTTCTCATTTTAAAGTAGACCCTCTCAAATGTATAACTGTATAATTAACTGGCGGTCAATCTTCCTCTCATTATGTATATTAAATTTCAGTTGCTCCTGTTGTAAATGTAGCGTATCCTGTTGTCCGTAACTGTTCGCGCCGCGTGTGTTTCGGCGTACTCTATTATCCTTCAATAGACGAAACACGTGTTGACTGGGACAATGTTGTGAACAATTTGGACACAAGAATTTCAAGGAAGAATAAAGAATATTAATGTCGAACTTATAGAACAACGTGATTTATGGACATTAATAACTATTGAACAGAAAATAATTTAGTGCATTGAGATAGGATTATGGTGAAGTGCTGCTCATTTGTAGTATTGTAATACCAATTAAGTTATTTGTCTGGGTTGCAGGGGCGTTTCCTAGAGAGTAGGCACCACTTGTTAGGCAAATATTGAGTTTGAACAGTGAAGAGCGCCAATTACCCAACATAAAATTACCCCCCAAAAAGGTTTAGGCAGATCCTTTTCCTATCTCGCCCCTAAGGCCTGGAACTCACTCCCCATCAACCTCCGCAAGACCTCCTGCACTTCAGAAAAAACCTAAAGAAATGGCTATTCGAACAGTGATCGTCCCACCCCTCCACCACCCCACCCAGCGCCTTGAGACCCTCACAGGTGAGTAGTGCGCTATACAAATTTCTTTGATTGATTGATTGAGAGTAACAAGTGGAGGAGGAACAACAAGACAAAGGGTAGCAGGACCAGGGTGAGGAAGATCAGCAGCGCCCAGACAGCAAGAGCTACGAAGACCAAGAGGAGTGAACCTGGTTGGCCAAGAGGACCCGGACCAACATGACCAGGCTCAGAAGGATCCAAACAAAAGCATCTAGGCCCAAGCACACCAGAACCAGTGGGTGCAGTGGTAGAAGGACAATGAGGACAAGCATAGGGTCAGGAGGACCGAGATAATCGAAAAACACAAAAACAAGGACTATGAGGGTCAAGCCTGAAAGGACCATGACATGAGAAGCCAGATGGACCAAGGGGACCAGGAGGACCAGGAACAAGGGTACCAAAAATTAGATGAACATGATGAAGGAAATCAGAAGAACCAGGTCAAGAGGGCAAGAGTCAAGAGGAGTAGAAAGGAAAATGAAGGTCTAGAAGAGGCACTTCAAGAAGGACTAGTATAGCCAGGAGAACCAGAAGGACTAGTATAGCCAGGAGAACCAGAATGAGAAAACTAGGCAGAAAAATGCCTGAAAAAGGGCGACCAAGAGCATTAAGTCCATTGGTACAAAACCAGGACTAGAAAAATGACTGTGAGGACCAGGACCAGGCAAACCTGAGTGAGGAAGACTAGGAGAACAATAGCATAAGGATCATAAGCAGATGCCCACGTGATTTGAGCCAGAAGGACAAGAGTTAGGAGGACCAGCGGGAAGGGTACCAGTGGGGCCACAGCCAAGGACACCAGGAAGATCAAAGCACAGAGGCATAGGAGGATCAATACCTGGCATACCAGGCCATGGAGGATGAGGAGGAAAAGGGGAGGGACAGAATGACAGTATCAGGTTGACCAAGTAGGGTGGCTAGGAACAGGATGACTGAATCAAAGAGGATCAGGACTAAGAGGCTGAGTTACTGTAAACCAGGATGACAAGAAGCAGGAGTATTTAGAAGAACACGGGCAGGAGTATCATGACCAGATGGAGAAGTCAGATCAGATGCAGGTGGGCTCATACAGATCACAGTAAGACTCTGAGATACAAAAGTCTCTGCTTGCCAGCTATGTTAGCTCTAAAAACCAAGGTTAGCAATGGTAACCTCAGCATGAGATGAGTGGTCTGTGGGGCCTGGCTTGAGGAGCAAACATGGCGGACACAAAATAGCAGAGCTCGTCACACCCTCAACTTATCCTGCTCAAAACAACTTCTTCATGAGGCATAGCGCACTACCATAAGTGTGCATGGAACACTGACAAGCTGTGTTATCAGGCGATGACGACGGGCAACTGCCTCAGAGTCCCGAAGAGCAAAATGGCACGCTGAACTACAGGCCGGCTGGAAGTGTGCCTGGTCCCGCCTTACGCCCAGGCTACTGGGTGAAGCCAGATAGCCATTGCCCGTGGTGACGGACGGTAAGTGGGTGCCACTTGCGGGGCTGCGGGAGCACGGGTAACTGGTGGAGGACCGACAAGGTGCTGACGGCATGACCTGTGCGACCTCCCTGAAACAGGCTGCGAGCAACACCACAGGCCTGCGCGGGGCTGAGAGGTGGCCCCCGCCTGGACAAGTGCCCCCCTTTTTGGTTCACCAGGTGCGGTGGACTCTCTGGAAAGAGCGGCAACGGGCGAGGCCTGGTGCCCCATCATGCACCCCTGGCGGGATTCTCGCACCCCGTACAGTAAGGGGGGTCAAGCCCTCTCTTCTGCAGGATGGACGTGCTGGAGGCCCTCTGCGACACGGGTGCCACCGCTGGATACGGAGCTGTTTGCAAAGGACTGCGCAACGCTGCTACAAACGGACCCTGAGGGCCGTGCTGACATTGTGAGGTGTGTATTTTATGAACTGGACTTGTGTACCCCTGTGCCCAGTCCGTGCGATCCAGTTGGAGGTCTACTGTGATCCTTTGCCTTGCTGTAGGCGCAGGGGTGATTGCACGGTGGCTGAGCACAGAGACGGAGCGCTGGCCCCGGTCGTGCTGACACTGGACACAGCGCGCTAAGTGAAGCTATTTGATAAGCGTTGCACACCCTGCGGTGTGGCCTAGTCCGGCACCATCAGAGAGACGGTACGTGACCTGGCAACGCGGAGACAGCACCTGAGGTGACTGTGCTGGTGCGAAGTAGAGGTGGGGAACTGCACTACAGTGTGCAGGGTGAGCGCAAGGCACCGTGCTGTCAGGATTGAGTATGGGTCCCACTGTTTGAAATCGTACACTACTGTGCCCAGCCTATGATATATATGAGTGACATCAGTGTGCCCCCTGGACTTCCCAACAGGCGGTGAGACTTATGTGTCAAGAAGACAGGAAGACTCTGGGCTGTGTCCCCTCTGCATTGACATTAGCCCTGACAAACCAGCTGCATTCCATACCCTGTTGCATGCTATCTGAACTGCTGTGCACCATAGCACATACTTGTTAGCAGTGTTGAAGTCTATCCTACAGATGCATTGCTGTGCGGACCTGCTCAGGCTTTGACTAGAAGACTACCAAGTTATTGGTCGCTCTGTATTGTTCCAGAACCCTAAGCAATGATGCAACACCAGCCATGGGCCACCAACGTACCATGGGGCAACCGACCACCTCCCAATCCTGAGCATCTACGCCGCAATCAATTACTGCTGTAATTGATGTGGCTCACCTCAATACATTAGAGGACAAAATAGATGCTGTATTATTGGCAATACTATAACACATGGACCTCGCTGGAGTCCACATTGGACACAATCGCCTTGGATTTAAACCTTCTTCATGTGGATCACAGGAAGTTAGAAGACAGGGTAACACCAATGGAGCAAACTATTGCGATACTGCCACCTAGAGCGAACAGCCTGGAGCCCCTCTATAAGAATTGGTGGAAAGAGTGTGCATATTGGAACAGCTTGCAGAAGACACAGAGGGCAGGCTCTGCAGAAATAATGTTTGGCTGGTGGGACTACGGAGGGTACTGAGGGACAGGACCCAGTGCAGTATCTCCAGGACTGGTTTCACACCATTCTCCTCCCCAGGCACTTTCTCCCAATTCTACTCCATTGAACGGGCACATAGGGTCCCCACCCGGCAGCCCCCACTGGGCGCCAACCCACGACCGATGGTGATACGCTTTCTCCATTACTGTGACAGAGACATAGTGGCTCACTTGCTTCCAAACAAGTGGACAATGCCAAAGTGATGTTCTTTCCAGACTATTACATTGCTGTACAGAAACAACGCAATACCTTTCTGGAAGTGAAGCAACGACTGTGAGAGTTGGGAGTTGGTTACTATCTCCTCTTTCCAGCTAAACTCCGTGTAGTGGCTAATAACACCACGCACTTCTTCACCACCCCGAAGGAGCCTGGACCTGGCTTGAAGGCTTTGATGTCCATACCAGCCGTCCCATGCAGGCGGAGAAAATAGGAGAAGGGAGTTCTTGACGCAACCGCCAGGGATAGGGAGGGCTGAGGTCACGAACAGGAAGAGGCTTCTCTGCAGTCCCAGACTTGGAACAGAGAATCCAGAAGCAGCGCGATGCCTTACAGCAAGCGGCCACGCTCTCAGACTCGAGATGGTGCTTCAGTCTGGACGCCCTGGACTCCTTCTCCTCAGATAGGGAGAGCTCCATTGCTACATGGCCCTCTGTGCAAAGCTCACACATCGCTCCAGACATAGGGCCTGATTCTAACTTTGGAGGACGGTGTTAAACCGTCCCAAAAGTGGCGGATATACCACCTACCGTATTACGAGTCCATTATATCCTATGGAACTCGTAATACGGTAGGTGGTATATCCGCCACTTTTGGGACGGTTTAACACTGTCCTCCAAAGTTAGAATCAGGCCCATAATCCTTCAGATGTCAGACACTATTATCTGATGCAGTCTACCTCCATATAATTGCAGCCACTGTCTATGCATAGGAATGTACAAACGACCATGTTTCCAGTAAGGTGGTGTGATATGTGGCCCTAATCTCAGCGCCTACCGCTGACCTGTGTCCACCTACCCCTGCTGTAAGGCCAGCTTTTTCTCTGTCTTTGTTAACGCTGTCTGGTTTGGGTGGCCACGTGTTTTAGTGTGCTGCTCTTTTGGTATTTGCTATGTTGTTGTTACAGTATATTGTTCACTACCACCTTCCACATAACCCACCCCCGCTGGGCAGCCCATGACATTAATTACCACTCATCGACATGCTCCTCCGAATGCACTGTCGGCATTACAAGTTAGACGTATGCTACGCGCAGCACCTACATCCACTAAATATTTTCCACATGGCTCACATTAATGTTTAGACATGGAATCTTCACGGCATGCACACCTCAGTGCGCAGGTACTACTATCTGAAACACGCAATGCTCATATCGCCCTGTTACAGGAGTCCCACCTGACAAGGTCAGAGACAGACCCACTTAGAAGAAGATGGCATGGCCAGATATATTCCACAAATGACTCCTCATATGCACAGGAGTGTTAATATGGGTCCGGCCCGGGGTCTTATTCAAGCATGTTGTAGATGCTGATGGCCGATATGTGTTCATTAAAGGAAGATTAAGAGGTTGCCACATTCTTATTTGCAACAAATATGCCCCCAGTGTAGACCAGACGCCCTTTCTCCACACATTCAGGGGAATATTGGCACAGTGGAGCGACGTTCCTTGGTTAATTTTAGGGGATTTTAATTGTGTACTGGATGCACATCTAGACAGAGCCTTTCCACCTCTGACGCACACTACTGAAACTTTGAACACTCACTCTTTGGCGACCTGGCTACTCCACTGGAGACTGACAAACATCTGGCGCCATTATAAAGCTACCACCAGAGTATACACATTTTATTCGGCCCCTCATGGTCAGCATGGTCTACCATTCTGGTATTGGGGTGACTATTCCATGCATCCCAGGGTCTCCAGCATAGAGCCCGGGTCTGCCAAACTAACTTCCCGGGGTTTTCTCTGCAGCTACCGCTGCTGCCAACCCTCAGACAGATTTCTGTCCCCCTGGGGCCTGGGCAGCCCAGTCCCAGGAAGGCAGAACAAAGGATTTCATCTGAGAGAGGGTGTTACACCCTCTCCCTTTGGAAATAGGTGTGAAGGGCCTGCAAGGAGTGGCCTCTCCTGGCCTCTGGAAATGCTTTGAAGGGCACAGATGGTGCCCTCCTTGCATAAGCCAGTCTACACCAGTTAAGGGATCCCCCTAGCCCTGCTCTGGCACGAAACTGGACAAAGGAAAGGGGAGTGACCACTGCCCTGACCAGCACCTCCCAGGGGAGGTGCCCAGAGCTCCTCCATTGTGTCACAGACCTCTGCCATCTTGGATGGTGTGAGGGCACAATGGACAGCTCTGAGTGGCCAGTGCCAGCAGGTGACGCCAGAGACCCCTCCTGATAGGTGCTTACCTTTCTCTGTAGCCACTCCTCCTCTGAGGGCTATTTAGGGTCTATCCTGTGGGTATCTCACCAGATAATGAATGCAAGAGCTCACCAGAGTTCCTCTGCACTTCCCTCTTCAACTTCTGCCAAGGATCGACAGCTGACTGCTCCAGGAAACCTGCAAAACTGCAACAAAGTAGCAAGAAGACTACCAGCAACATTGTAGCGCCCCATCCTGATGGCTTTCTCGACTGTTTCCTGGTGGTGCATGCTCTGAGGGCTGTCTGCCTTCACCCTGCACTGGAAGCCAAGAAGAAATCTCCAGTGGGTCGACTGAATCTTCCCCCTGCCAACGCAGGCACCAAACTTCTGCATCACCGGTCCTCTGGGTCCCCTCTCATCCTGACGAGCGTGGTCCCTGGAACACAGGAGCTGGATTCAAGTTTCCCCGACAGTCCAGTGGCCCTTCTGTCCAAATTTGTTTCAGGTAAGTCCTTGCCTCCCCACACCAGACAGTAATCCTGTGTACTGCGTGAACTGCAGCTGCTATGGCTTTTGTGCACTCTTGCAGGACTTCCTTCATGTACAGCCTAGCCCAGGTCCCCAGCACTCCGTCCTGCATTGCCCAACTAGCTGAATTGGACTCTGACTTCGTGGGACTCCCTTTTGTTGTACTGATTTGACCGTCATGCTCAGATCTTCTGAACACCTGTTCAATCGCGACTCTTGCAGGTAGCAAGGCTTGTTTGCAGTCTTTCTGCATGAAAACAACTCTGCATCCTCCAGCACACCATGGGACATCTTCTGACCAAAGGAGAAGTTCCTGGCACCTTCCGTTGTTGCAGAAACTTCAGCTTCTTCCACCTGGAGGCAGCCCTTTTGCACCTTCATCCAGGGTTTAGTGGGCTCCTGCTCCCCCTGGACACTTGCGTGACTCTCTGACTTGGTCCCTTTCCTTTACAGGTCCTCAGGTCCAGGAATCCCTTTTCAGTACTTTGCAGTCAGTTGTTGTTCTTGCAGAATCCCCTCTCTCGACTTTAATGTCTTTCTGGGGTAGTAGGGTAACTTTACTCCTACCTTTCAGGCAGGGTCTTGGGGTGGGGTATTTTGGACACCCTTAGTGTTTTCTTACAATCCCAGCGTCCTCTACACACTACACTAGGCCTGGGGTCCATTCGTGGTTCGCATTCCACTTTTGGAGTATATGGTTTGTGTTGCCCCTAGGTCTGCTTTTCCCTATTGCATTCTATTGTGTTCTACAGTGTTTGCACTACTTTTCTAGCTGTTTACTTACCTGATTTGGTTTGTATGTGTATATTTTGTGTATATTACTTACCTCCTAAGGGAGTATATCCTCTGAGATACTTTTGGCATATTGTCACTAAAATAAAGTACTTTTATTTTTAGTAACTCTGAGTATTGTGTTTTCTTATGCTATAGTGCTAAGTGATATAAGCGGTATAGTAGGAGCTTTGCATTTCTCCTAGTTCAACCTAAGCTGCTCTGCTATAGCTACCTCTATCAGCCTAAGCTGCTAGAACACCTCTAATCTTCTAATGAGGGATAACTGGACCTGGCACAAGGTGTAAGTACCACAAGGTACCCACTATAAGCCAGGCCAGCCTCCTACACGCGTCTGGCCCCGCTGGTGCCTGTACTGGTACATGAGGATCAGAACGGTTTTGTACCCAGTCGCACAACATCCCTTAACACACGTTGATTTTTCCTTATATTGCAATATGCCCCCCATCGCTGGCCGCGAGCGGGGTTGCCTTGTAATAGACCTAGAGAAGGCTTTTGACTCATTGGAATGGCCTTTTCTTTTTAAACTCTTACCAAAATATGGATTAGGCCCTCGGTTTCTCCAATTAGTGAGGTTATTATACACACTCCCAACAGCCCTGACCAAGATTGGACACCATGTGTCATTGCCGGTTCAGATTGGAAGAGGTACGCGACAGGGATGTCCTTTGTCCCCCTTACTCTTTACCATAGCAATGGAGCCTCCAGTGGTCGCACTCCAGAAGGCAGGGTATACCTGGGGAATACCTCAGGGGGATGCGATCCATGCCGTGTCTTTCTATGCAGATGACCTTCTGGTGTACATTAGGGACCTAGCAGACTTTCCCAGGAATATAATACCCCTGCCGCGGCTGCTCTGCGCAAGCAGATATCGTTCTAGAAGACGCTGCCACTGCCAGTGATGGGCAGAGTATCCCTTGTTAAAATGATAATCCTTCCCCGGCTGTTATATTACTTTGTGAGTTTGCCACTATATATTCCAGCATCCTTTTTTCGTTCCCTGGAGTGAGACATACGCAACTACATCTGGAATACCTCCTGCTGTAGAGTGGCCCTTTATAAACTCTATTGCCTAATGAACCTGGGAGTACCACTACCAAACCTGGAGCACTACTATCTGACTGCCCAACTGCAATGGGTGGCTCACTGGTTCTCATCTCGACACCTATCAGATATTGCTACCGACCTGCCAGCATGGTCACGTTTGTACCAAATCTCCCGCACCAGAGCCTATATTATTGAGCCTAGCACACCGCTGCTATCGTAGGTGCTGTTACCTTACTAGGGACATTATTCCTTATGCACCGGCCATACCACTACTAGGGACGCCAAGTGTCACATGTGTCACATAAACCACAGAATTGGTTTCCTGGCACGAAGTGGGGATACACACCTTAGGGTACTTCTATACCGATGACATGCTCCACACTCACGATACAGTAATGGAGACCACTGATCTACCCCCAGGAACCTTTCTATTATATAACTCCCTTAAACATACACTGCAGTGTGCATGGGGGGACCTGACAAGGAGCCCCAAATAAATCTCATGTTACAATACCTACATGTGTTTGGCGAGGGGAGGCATCTGGTGCGCTGGACAGAGGACTCTTTATGGCTCCTCACGTCCGGTCCACTCACAACTCTCTGCAGGCAATGGGAGGTGGACAGGGGGGGGCTCTTCACTGATAAGGAGTGGGTGACTGTATTAGAAACTCCCATGCATGTCCCACGCAATATGCGATTGCGGCTCATACAATATTGTGTCACACAGAGGGCCTATCTCACTCCTGATAAGGTTAACAGATACTTCAGTCACATTGATGCTTCCTGGCCACATTGTCAGAGGGTAAGAGTGTCCCTACTGCACATGATGTGTTCGTGCCCAACTGTAAACCGCTACTGCACCACAATTCTGAACCGCTTAGCGAACTGTGTGGGCCGGCCTATATGCAGACATAGGTTCAGTAATTTGTGATGACTGGCAAAGAGGTGAACTCTTCACGGGAAGTAAGATTGGGGTTATGGGAGGCAGTGAAAAGTGAACTTTGACAAAACTGAGCCCTTGAGAGCTGGCAGGCCAATGTGAAAGCAGGGAAACAGGGTGTGGGAGGAAAGTCTGAATGCAAATCAGCAAAGGGGATCACAGACTAACCAAGTGAGAGTTGGGTTAGTAAAGAATGTTCCAAAAGGATAGTTTCAAAGAGCAAATTGAGGACAGGCAATGGGATTCAGCGACCCAGTGTCATTGACTAAGGTGCTGTTAACCATCAAGGGGAATCCAAGAGCCTATAGCAATGACCTACTGGCTCTGAGTTTGTGGTAGTGGCCAGTCAGATTTTGATGGCAAGTGTTGATAGTAGGGTTGTGACATCCAGGAGAGGTGATCTGTGCACTGAGGGCCATCACAGGAGGCCATAGTCTTTTAGTGCCAGTGGGAGGGGGAAAATGCCAGATACAAAAATAGTTTGAAGGCCATTGGAGGGTGTTAAGGAAAAGGCCATCAGATGTGATTTGAGTGGTATCAGAAGCACCAGAGGTATTTTGCTTGAGGCTCATTGAGGTGGTAAAGAAGCTGATGGCTGTCAGAGTTGAGAGCATGTCTGAAGATGGTGGGAGGTTTGAGAGCTGTATGAAGGGTAGAGGGTAGACAGAATGGATAGGATGTGCCCTGGAACTTGGCCTGAGATAGAGGTAATCATAGTTTTAGGAGGACGGTCTAAGGTCTAGAAGGGGATATTGAAAAAGTAGCAGGAAGTGTTGTGGGTGTCGGAACACTTGGCAAAGAGACTCTGATGGCCTGTGAATAAGGGGGTTTGGATGGGATTTTGTACGAGGAGTAGTAGCAGAGATTTGTGATGTAGTTGTGAAAATGGAATAGGTGTGGAAGCAAGTAATTTTATTGGGTGTTCTGGCAAGCTGGTAGCCAGGGTTATTATTTTTGGGGGGCCTGGCCCCCAGAAAAGACAAATAAAAGGGGCTGTGTTGGAGGTGGTATTTGTTTGGAATTATATTCAAATACTTTATTGTAAGACATTAAAGTACATAATATATTTTCAGTTGCACATTTAAAAATATTGTAATTGTTCTACCCCAAAGAGTATTTAGTTAACTTGTGTAACTGTGTTTTAAATCGTGTTAGGTTGGGAACAATGTTTAAAACAATGAAGAATTTTACAACTGTAATAGAAATTTTCACCCCATAGAATGCCTCTGAAATTTATTGAAAATCTAGGGTTCAAAGTCACTGACACCAGTGGAAATGTCACCTAATGATTGTTTGCAACATGACCATCATGCAATGAGTTGTACGTCATGTTTGGAAAGCACCACTAGTTAAGACTGGATAAAATTAAAATACAACATGAAGGTGATTTTTGAAAATGTATAGCAAATAAATAATGACTCTTTAGACACATTCCATTTGCACCCACTGCCAGGAAATAAATGACTCTTGTATCTTACCATTGCTAGAAGGAAGGGAACATAATGGTAAGAGAAGGTAGAGAGTTACTTGTGGATGGGCTGAGACCTATTGCTTTCAGGTAGCTGATGGAATTCCTAAATTAAATATGATTCAGAAACCTATCATATAACTATAATATTAGTACCATTGCATCTACTAAGAGTTACCATACCTTTTTTCCAATGTGTTATTTTTTTATTGATAAAAACAGTAACACGCAACATAGTTGAATCCCTATGTGAGGGGTCCTCCAATACACTGACATTTTTCATATAGAAATGATTCAGAGTAAGACAAGGTGGACACTTATCAGCAGCGCTGGCTTATGTTTTATGAACAGTAGTGATACATCTCAGTTGGATTTCCAGGCTCAGAGTGAGTCATCTCAGCAGGTCAGAACATCTGAGTGGAAATAGTATTCTTTTCATCAACCTTAACAATGCTTCTCATTAGGATTTCTTTAGTGCACATGGACACTAGCTACACACTCAACCTGGTTTCAAGTCTTCCATTGGACAGTTTCAACATTCCCAGGATTACTGCCATATATTTGCTGGACAGTAAACACAGTTATGAGCAGGAATATTATATATGTTCCATTGACAATACCATCAATATTTCTTAGCAGCACAGCAGATAGAGTTGATAGAGCTGTTAACTATTATCCATTCTTTAATGTCACTGTTAGCCAGTTGCTGACTTTTAGCAAGCACTTTTGATTCTAGGACTGTACAGCTTCACCTTACTCTTTGTAAGCATAGACCTATATATTTCAGCATTTTCAGTGCTATGTGTCAGGGCTGTTCAATAAACACACTAATTAGATTGTACTGACTGACACCCGTGGCATGTGGTCTTTGGATAGTAGAGGGTGGATACAGCTATCCACAGATCCACAGGTACTTGTTTCACTGTTAGTCTGCCAGTATTAGTGTCACCACATCACTATCCCTCTCCATGTGACCATCAGTGTCAACTTGTTCTTTTTTGTCAATGTCCCTTTGCCAGTCAAATGTTTGTTCCCTTGACTTTGGACTCCTTTCAGGGGGCTGCATACCTAACTCGTTTACATTTTTAAACTGTATATTTCTTTCAGAACCATTAAACCATTAAAACAGCCTTTCACTTTTCAGTGGCACCGTCTTGCATTCAGCAATTGCAATTTTAATTAGTTTTTCATCTGGGTCAATTAAATTCTGACCCAAAAGAAAAAACTATTTGCCAGTTTCCCAGGATCAGTGCTCTTGTGTCTCAGTATCACTATCCCATTTTCACTGTAGCATTCTAAATGACCTATTATGCTTTTGTCCCCATGCCATTGTATCAAGTTTAAGTTTATATAAAACACTCTCTGGTCAAAGGACTTTCAGGCACCAGAAAATGAATCCAAAAACGTATCATAAAAATAAACCTAGTGGAAAGAGAGTTCAAACCAAGAGTAATGGGGACAGGGTACACAAATAAAATGCATAGGTAAGATGTATGGGTCTAAATGATTATTGGAAATAAAGCACTGGAGTACAATTACCTTGTGAGACCTATACGTGATCTATTATTTCATAAATGAGTCTGCTGGGAAATGAAAGGACAAATTAAAAGATGGGAGTAGGTTTGGGTAGGAATAACTTACAGGATGAATAGGGAGGAAAGATATTCTGCTCTGTGTTCCAGTCAAAAACAAGGCTAAGATTTGAGCTTTTGCTAGACACTTTTTAGTAATCCTTATTGGTTAAAAGATATTGTTTGTGTTTACAAAAAGTTATTGAACTACTCACAGTAAACAATGTGTAGTCTTTTTCATTTCTGAAGTTCACCGAGAGTCGGACCAGCCAAGGGCATACCTTGCTGCTGAGGCAATCATACACTTTGTTTCAAAATGCCTCCCAATGAACCATTGTATTAATTTTAGGCATATTTACAATGATAGCAAATATCAGATTTGAAATCTCCTTATCTTTATTGGCTACGGTTTGCTTTCTGTAAGTCATTCTGCTTTTACAGGTTTACGCATGTGGCAGACTAGAAGTTGAAACAAACAGGGATGTTGCACTATATGCTTTTCTCTGGACTCATCTCCCACTTCTTTTTTAATTCACACGCTACAGATTGAGGTGCAGACCCGTATGGATTTAAAATATAGGCATGTGAGTTGAACTATGTTTGAACTTGGAAACAAGCTCTTTGAAGTTCTTGTTACATTTTTTTAGCATTTTATTCATTTGGCATAACATTTGTGGACAACGTTGGATGAATTACCTCAATGGGGTTGTCCCCTCCCTCTGCAATCTGGAGTCAGGTAGACAGATTGCATCACTTGGAAATAGGTTATTGTGTGAGAATCTCTTTCTCAGCTTCTTTTGCACTCTGTCAGTTTCCCTCTTCTGATGTTCAATCAAGGCTGCAAGGCCCTCTTATGTAGGACTCAGTAGATATATGGTAAGAGCTGCCCTTCTAGTTTTTTCCTTTGCACCGGGGACCATGCTCCTTACAAAGGGAAATGTATTCTCTGCAAAAATGGCTGTTACCTTCTCAGCATAATTTGGCAGAGACACTGATGCTTGCCACCCAGTTGTTTACTGGTTACCAAGCAAAACAGTTGCAGGGGCATAAATGGCTCAGGTTCCTATGTTCTTTTGTTAATTCCATTTCCATTCCTGCCAACAAATGCATATATGCTTAGTTTGTTTGAATATTGAAGTGAAAAAGCCCTTGACTCTCTGCATGGTAAGATCATATAGAATATCCATCTAGTCCTCATATTCCTTGCCCTGAGAAAACAATGGTCCAGCTTCCACCAGCTTAAAACTGCTTGTCTCATCTGTGGATTTTCTAGCAGTATGGCTGTAGTCATCAATGTGAACAGTTTGTGAAAAGCAAATATCCCCAAAGGCTCTGTGGGAACTTACATCTGCCCACAGAGTACCAGTGGTACTGGACTGTCTAGAGACAAGTTAGATAAAAGGTACTCTTGGCTTTCATTATTTGTTACAAATGTTGTTAGTGTTGGCCTGAAATCCTGTGTTGGTAAATCGGTTGAGGGGCTGACCTGTTCATGATCAACATTTCAGATGTCTTTCTTCTATGTTGTGCTTTACCCTGCTAAGGATCCAGTGGGGAAGATTTGGGACTGCCAGTCACAGAGCCCTCTGAGCGCTCCTTAGACACTAAATTTAAGTACTGCAGTGTGTGGTACATATACGTATAGTGGCAATCTGGACCACCATAGAGCAAATATCTGCGTGCACATGAATCTCTAATTCTTCCCACACATTTCAAGGGGTGAAATTACTTAGTGAAATCTTAAAATTACTTTAGTATTTGGAGAATATTAAATATAATAAATGAAAAAAACTATTTAGTACAGCAGTCTGTCATATGGGACAATTTTAATCCAGGTTTGCTGCAAGGTCACCAACATTTGTCCCATGCTCAAGCTCAAAACTTGTAAGGCATAAGCTGTGTGTCATGGCTCAGTTAGCCCATTGTAATGGTCTCAACTCACCCTTGTAATTCAGCACATCTCAGCATTCCAAGCTAAAAGAAGCCATGGCCACTCATTTAAAGAACGGACTCCAGAGACCCTGAGGTGGGCAGATCATGGAATCCCTGGCAAGAGCTGCTGCTTACTTCCAATCCCTTTTTTTCATGAAAGGCTGCAAAGTTAGGGAAAAGAGGTAGGAAAAAAGAGCAGAATGATGTTCACTGTACCAGGTGTAAGTGTACATGCTCTGGATGCATGTGGAGGAACACCTCTATAGCTTTAGGGCTTTTTCACATAGATTCCACTGCACTATTTTTCTGGGCCTCCTAATGCCGGACTGCCCCCCTTGCATACATTATGCCTGGTGCAGGCATAATGTGGCACAAGGGTTTATAAAGTGGAACAATGCGTGCATTGCACCACTTTGTAAATATGGCACTGCGTTTTTGCCAATCCAACATCACATTAGCGTAAAATAATGATACTAATGTGACCCAGAGTGGTGCTGGGGACATTTTAAATCTGGTCCCTAGTGCCTAGTGTTGCTGCCTAGTAGCCAGGGTCCACTGTTAATGACACAGTCAATGTCACTGTCACGGGAATGTATAAGTTTGAACATCTATAGGAATTTATTTTGTTCAAACAATAATAGCACTTGCTTAAAGCATGGAGAGCTGACCAGTCAAATGCATGGAGTTATAATACATTAATAGCATTTAGCAGAATCAGAAATATCACTAGCTAAGTTCAGCTTACAGTACAGTAAAAGGAGTGTTATTAAAAATGTTTATTTTTTTCATAATGTACCACCTTGATCTTTCCCTCTTGTTTAAGGAAATATTGCATAAAAAAGGAAAGTGGTGTTGTTTCCATTATTTAGGACAGGTCTTGCAGTTTATCGTGCATGATGCACGTTGGAATATAAGCTAAGGAGTTTTTTTTTTTTAAAAATCAGTGTTATCCACATGGGCCCTGCTGTGCATTGAGGGGGGCCAGACATTAATAAAGGTTGACCTGGCCCTACCATGCACCCCTGTAGCTACGGCCCTGTGCTCTGGACTAAACTTTGCAGAGGCACTGAATTGGACTGTTCAATAAAGCAATTTAGCCAATGCTGGGACAGGATTGTCCTCTGCATGGTATACAGATGTGTACCCCTGCTCTCATTGCAAATTGCTTGTAAAACTGGTTTCTGACTTTAATTTATTGGCCTTTTTACCATACTAATTTAGCAAGTATGGAGAGTGTTCTCTTATCTTTTTATATGGAAAGTTCTCTACCCAACTGCGGAGTCTCCACAGTCGTAAACTTACAATTAAATAATGGAAAAGAATAAACTTATACAAACATGTAAGAGTACCTTTGTGAATCAGCTCACCTATGTTCCTATTCATTAGAGATGTTAGATCCAGTTGCCGCTCGCCACGCTCACAAGGGTGGGGGGTGAGACGGACAGGTGGGAGAGGCTAAAATGTAATTTAAAAAAAACAGATTCACTGCGTCGCCGCTCCTCTTTCTCCCGTCGCTACAGGCACAGGCTCCCAGCCTGCCCTGCGGCCAATCCTGATACTGCTCTGAGCGTCAGGATTGGCTGGGAGCGCCCAGCCAGGGCGCTCCCAGGCAGATTGGGCACCTGTGCCTGCTCTCTCCAGCCCGGACAAACACACATGCACTCTGAGGGGAGTGCACAGTGCACCTCCCTCACTGCTCCTCACCCCCAATGTCCTGCCCCTTCACAACAAAAGGATAATAAACATAGTTTATTATCCTTTTGTTGTGAACGTTTTTGCAGCTTCTGCCGCTGGTTAGATCTCATTCAGGGGTGTCACAAGGCAGATAGAGAGTAGTGGGCCCCAGCTGTGGTGTTTTAATTTGCTTGCCACTGGAATCCTAGGGTGTGTCCTACTATGGATCTGCAAACTAGCCCAGTACAACCCTGGGTGCACAAGGTAGCTCAAAAGTCAGCAAACAATTAACATACACAATATGTTCAGAGTCCAGGCCAGTTCTTGTCTTTCTAGAAAATAAAGTACTTTTAAATCTCACAGCGGTACTTAACACAACAAAGTTCAATCTAGTATCCATTACTCCCTTACAGTGTTACACCCGCTCATTTACCCTCATGCTATCTCCCACCTGGATGACCTTTGATAATCGTGCACACCCTAGTAATTAGGCAAAAAGCATGAACCACACAGATTCTGGTGACCCACGAGTCAAATGTGCAAGAAGTTTGTTTGTATCCTGTGTTTTTAACCTTGGTGATGTAGTTGGTAGGAAATTAGTCTCTAAGGGGGTCATTCCGACCCCGGCGGGCACCGCCCGCCGGACGGAAACCGCCCAAACACCGCCCCGCGGTCAAATGACCGCGGGGAGCATTCTGACTTTCCCGCTGGTGAAAGCCATTCTGACTTTCACCCTGGGTCTATGACCGCCAGGGTCGTAATGAGACCCTAAGTCTCTTGTACTCAATGAGGGCAGATAGGGCAGCTTAGTCTTCCCCCTACAGGCATAGGTTCATGGTAGTAAGAGGTAGTGTTCAGAAGCTTCTGGATTGTGGACTGAGGGCCTCATTATGGCCCTGGCGGACCTCAGACCACCAGGGTCACGCTGGTGGTCTGACTACCGCCAAAGCTGTGGTCCGACCACTTTGGTGGTGGTCTGACCACCACATTATGATCATGGCGGTTGCACCACAGCCGAACTGCCAGAAACCCCAGCACTGTCAGTTTCCTTCCATAGGAGGGACTGGCGGTGCTGGCAATCTGAATGCTCCAGGGCAGCGGTGCAAGCAGCACCGCCCTGGGGATTACAACCCCCCTCTCTGCCAGCTTTTACATGGTGGTAGCACTGCCATGTAAAGGCTGGCAGAGACAGGGAGCCCTCTGGCCAGCCCCGTTGCGCTTAAACAGCGTGATGGGTGCTGGTGCACCCTACGCACTGCAGCATTGCCGCCAGCGTCAATGTTGTGGGATTTTTCCCCCTGGGCCAGCAGGTGGAAACAACATTTCCCCCCCCCCCGACCCAGTGGGAAACTCCTAATGGGGGCTGCGGGAAGGCGGCCGCACTGGCGGCAACCTGACTGAGGGAGTTTGGCAGATGGCCTTTTCCATCAGCCAAACTCATAATGACACCCTGAGTCTCTTTTCACATGGCTACCTGGGTTCAGTATAGCATCAATGAACAGCTCTGGTGGTTCTGCACAGTTGTGGGCTCAACTGCTGTGGCCCCTTCTGACAGATGGATGCAGTCATGCTTGGGGTGGGGGGTCACCAATGGCCAAGAGTAGGGGGATGGGCCATGACACAGCTGATATGATCACCAGGGCAGTTAAAGCACTTACCAGGCTGATGCATTCACAAAGGCAATTTGCAACCCCTAACAGGCCGACATGATCACCAAGGAAGTTACATCACTTACTTGGATGACACAATCACTGTTGCAGTTCCAAACCGAACCAGGCTGCCAAAATCTCCATGGCAGTTGTAGCCTCAACAGGGCCAATGCAATTACAAAAGGATTTGCAACCCTGTCTGGGCTGTTGCATTCATGTAGGCTTCGCCCTCCGGCAGTCTGCTTTTTTAGGGTGTCGCTCCATCCAGGGAAACTCTGACCTTCTCCTCCTGAGCAGTCACTTCCTACATGGAAATGCACAGTTGTTCCCTCTCTCAGCATACATGTATGCTTCTAAGCACTAGACAGGCACTCAGCTCTAGACAGGTGATGTGTACCCACTGCCTCAACCTTCGGAACCAGTTTGAGGTGGTTCTTTTTTTAGTGTCCCTCTCAGCCTGCACTCCAGACACAGCATGTATGGGGAATGATGCTCCTCACAGCAGGTAGCACTGGTGATGTCTTCAAACTGGAGCACCTCACAACATGGGCACAAAGAAATGTGAGGTTTCTGCACATCAGCATCTCTAAAGCAGTAATCAGGGATAGACAAAGGGAAAGCCTGTCCTTACCTCCCACAACAGAATTTGCAGCCCCAAACCTCACCTGTACCATCAATCAGATAGCAGTGCTCAGAAACAAACTGCTCAGCAGCACCTTGTTAACAAATATTTTCTTTGAATATCTAATGGTAGCCATGTCTCCATCCTCCTATCTTCAGTGTCTGGATCTTCAGGCTGCATCTCAAGGAATTGAGACAATACACTTCCACTGTTTGGGGAAGCTGTCCTCATCCTCCATCTTGTGCCATTCCAAAGAATATCCAGAATGAATCCTCCAGGCTTCAGTACTAAGACTCCCTCACTCACACAGTCCTACCACCACACATGTGCTACACGTACTCTACATAAGCACAGGGGACCTCATTTACAAACAGCCTTTGCCCCTGGTGTGTCCCTTTTTTTAACACACAGGCTGCAGGGCCATATCTACAAAGTCATGCAAAGCCAATTTGCATGGTTTTACATCGCCTTGTAGATATGGCCCTCTGTCATGCATTACTCTGCAGGAACAGGGTGTTCCCTGGGTATTGCTGTGGGTGTTCCCATGCAACACCCATGGAATCTGATGCATTCCCAGATTTACAAGGGTTTGTAAACCTGGGAATGCATCAGTTGCCTATGCCACCCCAGGGGTGTCGTGAGGGTAGCACAACGGTGAGAAATAACATTATTTCTCCCCATTGTTTACTCTTTCTATGTGTGCTGCATTTTGCAGCACACATAGAAGGAGGAACTCGCATCTCATGATTGTTTTTATGCAGGACTGTGACCCTTCCTGCACAAAAACAATCATCTCCACAATGTAGTGCCTGAGTTGGCGCATGGCAGCAATTTGTGCCCCAGCACCAGGGACAAGGACAGGAATGCGCCGTATTTACAAGCGCATTCCTGCCCTTTTGTTTTGACGCAGGGCAGCGCAGCAAAAAGGTTTGCAATGCTGCCCTGTGCCAAAACTTTGCAAATGAGGCCCAGGATGTCAACACAGGACGTCAGTGCAAAGTTTCTGGCATTTACAGAACAGCAGCTTCACACAAGAATGGGCAGTAGGTCACATTTCAGTGACACACATAGAAAGGTTTGGTCAACCATTAGACTCAAAGCATGGTATGTTATCGCCACCGCTTTAAGTGAATACCCAGGACAGTGATAGTAGTTCTCTGTCCATTATAAGGTAATTGTTGCTTCAGGTCAGAGGACAGGTCCAGGACTTCGCATAGTCATGGACAAGCCTAGCCCTCTCCATTCATGATTAGATTAGCAACACACTAGGGTCTGAACAAAATTCAGGATACCAGATACACATGCAGTCAATCACTCAAGGCAGGGGAACACATATGTATACCATGCATGGGACATTTTAATACCAACAGGGAATAAATCAGTGTGCATGCCATCCTATCAGTTAAATGTTAAGAGTTAAATGAAGCCCATTCTGAACTCTCAAGTTTTCTCTTTCATTTGTGAGCACCTCGTCCAGCCCAGGATTTTTCAGGCATTCAGATAAGTGTATTCTAGAATTTATAATTGAAAACCGGGACTGGAAGTAGGAGATTGCAAAGAATAGACCTAACCCAGATGAGCTTCTCAGTCACAGACCTGGGAACTGCACTCGCACTAAATAGAGGTTAAGCAACTAAACCCACAATGGTGCTTAGAGTCTCACTCTTGACTTTACAGGCAAAATACATCCTGTCAGTAGTGAAACAAATACTGGCTAATTGTTATCTCTGAGCTCCAGTGACAACCACAATTTGTCTTTGCATTCTGGTCCTTGGAGGTTCCTGTAGCATGTTCAAGACCTTATGTTGCAACAAATTACAAATGAGGAATCTCTGCACCCCCCCACAAAGTCAATGTCCAAGAAATTGATGTTAAACAGTAAAATATTATTTTAAACCTTGCATCGGGTTTGGTGTTTACATGGTAACATTGTTACATGCACCTCACATTGTACATTATTATCCGTCAGACTTTGTAATTTAACTCAGCGAGTTAAAAGCGCAGAGAAAAGAAACAAGCGTTGTCTTGAGTCAGAGCTATTAGCGCTGTAAATTCCTAACTGGACTTTTTTTGCCACATAAATTGAAAATGAAAAGTAAAACAGTTGACAGAAGCAAGCCAATTCAAAGTGCCACCGCCGCCATGAGCATGACCGCAAGAGTTATTGGCTCCCTGCGTGAATGTCTAGAGAGGATCGCAGCTGGGATGAAAGGCAAACCGAAACCGGAGGAGGGGTCATCACACGCTGTAACAGAAGGAAGCGCGAAATAGTGTGCTGGCCAACATAAATGTTCACTTAGTGAAATCGCCTGGCAGGGAACTCAGCACACAAATGTTGGACATTTCACAAAATGCACCAATTAAAATGAAGCATTTATGACAAGCAGACCAAAGAATGAATAGCAAGAGTGGGAATTGTGAAAAGCCCACAGAGAGAGTCCAACAGACTAGAGCGCTTGCACGTTCGACCCTAAAAAAGAGTGAGGGTGTGTTTCCAGGGTAGCTCCTCTAGACTATTACATGAAATATATAAATATTACAATGCATATGTAATAAGCATCGTAAGTTTCCACCTGCAATTTCTGATTTTGTGAGAATTTAAAATAATTTCCCAGGAGGCTGTCTGGGAATATATATTACAATATAATGCCCCTTCTCCTCTGAACTTACCTGGTAAGTCTCTGGGAATGGCGTACGCAAAATGTACACTTACGGTTGGCAAAACCTGCAAATCCGGGGGGGCAATTTTTACAAGTTTGTGTATTATATTGTTGTAATTCAATTCATAGAGCACCTACTACACCTGACGAGGCACTGAAGCAATGCTTGGGGCATGTACTACAGTTTCTCTTGTGCACCTAATTTGTACTCATCTGTTACTGTGTTATCTGCTCTGTCGGTTGTTGCATCATGAGGTTTATATTTCTGGGACATTCTTGAATATCTGCACAAAATACTGCTCTAATATCCCCATCTTTCTGTTCTACAACCCACCACCTATGCCTCCGCCCGTCCCAGACTCCCAGCTTCACTTGTGTTGGTTACAGAAGCTTCAGTCAGTTGTGAGAGGGGTTTAATTACCTTTCACCCTGTAACTAGGCTGTCCACAACAAAGGAATCGGAAGAGGGAGAGCACTGTTCTGTCAAAGGAGAGGATGGAGTCTGAGAAGCCGATTGCAAATTTGGGGTAAGAGGCATCCCCTGCGCGTAAAAAATGCTCACAAGCACAAACTGTCATTTGCAAAATCATTTAAAAAGTGGACATCCTTTGTAGGGGAAAAAGTGTTTCTCTACCCAGATCTACACCTCTATCAATCCTGAGCAACCGCCAACCCGCAGCACATGTGATAACGCTTGCCAGGCATCCAAAATTGAATCAATGGCAGCGGTAGAAAGGCAAATTCAGTTGTTAACTTATGTAACAATTAAATGTACCCTAGTGCATTGACCATTGTGTGTGCTTGTGACAGGCTATGCAACATTCGTAGTTACAAAAATATACACATGAGTGGAATGGAATGGACGCCCAGGACTCATTTGTTGAGAAGCCATTCCAGAGAGGCTCATTTAAGTGTATGGGGTGACAGAGATCCAGCTCTGTTCAGGTGTGGATAGGGCTGGTAGGGACAATTCCTTACAGGCCAGGGAATCTGGGAGATCAGATATACAGGGGAAGGGTTAGTCGTCCGGAACACAAATGCTGACATGTCAACACCTCTGGTACTGCTAGCACTTTGCTACTGTTAATGTTTGACAGCTTTCTTTTAGAATGTCTCAGTTATGGATGGACGGCACATCACTTGGGGTATTTAGAAATTGCATTTTGTAAGACAGGCCGATTCTAGTTCGGGGGAAGGAGAGAGGCGGGGAGTTTTACTTAATTATTACTTTAGTGCTCCATTGTTTTGTACATCTTCATGTGATAGCAGTCTACTGTTTCTTTATCTGGAGTGGGAATAGTAAATGTGATCCCTCCTAAATCCAACACATTCCCTACTGTTACTTAGACATGAGTGAAAATAGTAAATCTAATCCCTCCAAAGTCCAAAACATTTTGCTATTTCCTAGACTGGAGTGGTAATAGTAAATCTAACGCCTCGGAAGTTTAAACACTTTCCCTACTGTCACTTAGAGTGAGGTGGGAATAGTAAATCTAACCCTTCCGAAGACCAACACTTTCGCTAGTGTTGGTTACAGTGGAGTGGGAATAAGGGAAATGTTGGGGAACTTGATTTATATTATTATTTCTTTGTTTTTTTTAAATATTGTTTTTTCATTCATTTTTATATTATTTATAGTAAATTGTGTCTTTTTGAGGTGGTTTAATACTTTACTAGTCAATATACTGATCAAAATAGTTATTACATTTTGTAATAGAACTGTTTGCAATTTAATTTTTTACTGTTTATGTGTATGTAGTTTCTTTAATTGTTTATATATATTGTGTTATATGTGATATAGTATATTTCATATTTAATTTGGTTATTTAATTAATAAATGGTAAATAACATTCTTATATGTTAATGTAAATATTTACGTTAGGCAATACGTTTTGTTGGTTGTACATATGTTTACTATTTTCATTTTTTGAAACTGATAATATTTTAAAGTAAATTTGGAAATGCATTAAAGAAGTTGTTGAACAAATTGTTTTTTGTTTTTTTGAAATTGTATTGGAGTTTGGAATAGACATTTTTGATATATATATATATATATATATATATATATATATACATACATACATACACACCCACACACATATATATGAAAAATAATATTTTTACCTGTTTGTGGATGATATTTCCTTCCATAATATTTTGGAGTCGATATCTCTGTCATTTCCATTATATGTGTAGAAACACAATGTTGTGGTAGATTATATTTTTGGCACAATCATTTTGTCAATGATATTTTTTACCACAATATTGTGTCAGAAAACCATTTTCATATCTTGCCAAAATCCATTAGCATAAAAAAACTAACTCAACTGCCATTGTGTTATGCCATTAATTGTGTTTGACCAATGACTTTGTGTTTCACCACTGCGCATATTAGTTGTTCAATGTTCACCAGTAGCACATTACATGTTGTATTCAGTTTAGCTGCCTATTGGCTTTAACATGGCATTACACATTATATTCTGTATTCAGTTTAGCTGCCTATTGGCTTTAACGTGGCATTAGACATTACATTTTGTATTCAGTTTAGCTGCCTATTGGCTTTAACGTGGAGTTCGACATTGCAGTTGAGACATGTAGATGAGCTGTGTTTTTCCACATGATAGACCAAGCTGTGTTTAACGTGATAAGAGAGCGTATATTTTGTGTTTACCTCTCAATCCAGCCTGGGAACGAGTGAAGTTTGGAGACTTGGCCACTCTCCAAACTCTTGTTCGGTTCCCCACTGAGCCAGCATGTTTAGACTAAGGGGCCTGTTAGCAGGCTTTTTAACGGTGTCCTTGGTCAGCAGTAAGGGGAATTTTCCAGGACTTGAGTCAGGAGAAGACGTCAGCTGTCTGACCTCCCGTTTGGGTGGAAAATCTCTTTCTCGCAGTTGAACAGGAGTCATCAACTTGCAGGTATGAGAAAGATGACAAGCAGTGATAGGCCCTACTGTGATTAATTTTGACTTTTATTCTTTGCTTTGAAGTCATGCTATAATATAATCACACGTATTTGCTGTGTACATTGCAATTGAGAAGTACTTTGATATATTTTGCTTTCATTGCTGTGACTACTTTTAAACGTGTGCTTCCAACCTACTAATCTTGCCTTTCAGGAACCTCGTGGTGAAGTAATAATAAATGTCTTCTTTAAACTAAGAAGTGCATTCCAGAGAAGTTTTGTCAGCTCGGTCATAAGATAAGAAAAGCAAAACATTTTGGCGTCGAATTAGAGATTGGAGGTGCACAATTTAAACGTGTAATTGTTTTTGTTGTTTAGAGAATTAAAGAAGCACAGCAGACCATGTTTGAAAATGCATGTGAAGTTAAACTGCCTTATGGTACTATGAGAAACATGTTTTCTTGTTTATCAGGACTTTGTGAGTCTTGGGATGAGCGCTTAGATAAAGCAAAAGTGTTTTCATATTTAGAAAATGTGCTTTTTGAAAGAAATGATGTCCCTTTTGTTCTTGACAGAAGGGTTTGGATACTTTTGTCTGCTTACGGAAAAATGCATGAGAGATGTAAGCAGTTAGAACATGAAAATAAGAATTTACGTGAGCAAATTAGCCAGAACAAATTATTGCAAGATAAAACTGAACTTTATAAAGCTGTTGCAGGAGAATCTGGCTTTTCCCATTCCAGTAATGAGGAGGTTAAAAAAGTTGGGGGCCAGGGTGAGCCTCTTGAGCAGAGCGTAGATCTCCGTGGGCAGAGCAGCCCACAGTTGTTGGCAGTAGTTCAAGTGCATTCCTTAAAAGATTACACTGAGCACGAAGTTGAAAATGTTATATTCAGACCGCTTTTGCAAAGTACGATGTGTAAAATTAATTCAGACAAGGCAGAAGTACTGTCACAAAATGTGCAGTTTCTGGGAATTCAGTGGAACCAGAAAATAGACAGATGTTGTCACTGGTAAAACAAAAGATTTTAGAGTTTCTTACTGTTTGCACTAAGCAAGAGACACCAAGTTTCATGAGCTTGTTTTATGTTTGGAAACAGTATAGCCCTCATCTGAGTAAAATCTTAACACTTTGGTACAAAGTAACTAGGAAAAAACATGAGTTTAAATGGAGTGAGAAGCAGCTGCGTGCTTTTGATTTGGCAAATGAAATAATTCAACAGACTTTAGATTTGTGCGCAGTGCAAGTGGGAAACACTGATTTACATGTAAATCAGGAACAGGCGATGACAAGGGTGCCCCTGGAACTTTGGATTAGAAAACTATCTGACTTTGTGGGGCGCTGTACTCCTTTTGAAAAACAGCTTTTGACTTGTTATTGGGCTCTAGTGTATACTGAGCAAATGACATTAAATGATAATGTAATTCTGAAACCTGAACTGCCAATCATGCAGTGGGTGATGAGTTCACCTAAGTCTCACAGTATAGGACAGGCACAGGAGGCTAGTATCATACACTGGATCTGGTACATACAAAACAGGGCTCGAGTCACTGCAGCCCTACATGAACATGTGTCACAAGCCCCTGTACAGGATGAGGAGAGGGTGCAGGGAGTACCACAGGTAAAAGAGTCACCAGTGAACTTGAGTGCACCTTTTAAATTTCTGTCCCCTGAGGATAAAAATTGTGTTTGTTTGACTAATGATTCATTGAAATGCATGAGTATTAAAAGACAATGGAAAGCAGTGTTATACAATCCAGTTACTGAAAAGTTGTTGCCTACCACAGGAGAAGGAAAAAGTACAATGTGTGTCAGACTTTAAAGCAAGAGCTGCTTGAGATATGTCATTTTTACACTGATTCTTGGTTCACTGCCAATGTATTAGCCGTTTGGTTTTCCACATGGCTTGTACATAACTGGTTCAATTCCCTTGCAGATGTTAAAGCCAACATTTAAGAGACAGAAGTGTCAACCCAGAATTCTGACTTGGGATGGATAAGTGGGTACAGAAATGTGAACATCTGGGAGAAAAGGCCACTTACAGGTGGGCAGAGATTAGAGAGATGCACATTCCCTTAGCTTTGATACAAACTGTGATTTTGCAATGTCCTATTTGTCAGCACACACAACAGAGATCCGTCCCACAAACAGTCAAAGATAGTTGGGGAGAGGAAAGTTACCAGGACAGATATGGCAAATTTGATAAGGTTTTAGGGGGAGTGATTGCTGCAGATTACCAAGGAGAAATCAAAATGGTGCTGATAACTAGAAGAGAATCCGATTCATTCATATAGATTGGAGACAGAATTGCCCAACTTGACATAAGTGCAGTGAATGGAGGTTTGGTAAGGAAGGAGTCTGCCCCAGCCCTTTTGACAGTGCAATGAAAGGGAAGCTGTGGTGCAGCAGATAAAAACCTCAGTGCTAAGGTGTGGGTTGAATCCACAAATGACCCTCCAGAACCTGCCAAAATTATAGCAAAGGGTCCCAACAATGTTCTGTTGATCATGAAACCAGGACAGGAAAAATGGGAACATATTCCAGATGACAAATGTTGTTTGCATGAAAAGTCAAACTTTTTTCTTATGCAGATCCTACCACAACTCGCCACTGACCATGAGTGTGCTCTGTGGTCTCCCTTCGGGTGTTTGCGTGTGGGGTCGGGGGAGTGACCGCACCCCCAACCTGAACCTGATTGATTAAAGTACAAACCCCATGGATCCATTTTGCGCAACTAGTGCCTTTAATTCAAGTTCTACATGGGATCAATATAAAGTTTGTCAACTTGTTTGATTACATTCTTCCACTGGAACTAAGCAACATTGTCAGTTAACTGTCTGTGTTGTTTCTTTTGGAACCCTGACTTTCACTTACATTCCAGCAAACCTTTCAGGGGGACAGGGTACCTTTACATGAGTAGAACTCATGCCACATCAACTTGCTATTTTAGAGACACTATTATCCCAATCAGAGTATATAAGCTTCAGTCTTTTCATTGTAGATGTATCTGATTTGAAAGGTTATGAGATCAATATGTTAATCCACTTCCATTGCTTTACAGTGATTATTATATCATTCAAATCTGATTTGCTTATACTGTTTTTGTTTTTGTTTGAAATAAGAGGAATGTAAACAAAAGTCATTGGTCATAGGGTGGAGATGTTGTGCCATTAATTGTGTTTGACCAATGACTTTGTGTTTCACCACTGCGCATATTAGTTGTTCAATGTTCACCAGAAGCACATTACATGTTGTATTCAGTTTAGCTGCCTATTGGCTTTAACATGGCATTAGACATTATGGTGGTCATTACAACCCTGGCGGTTGGTGGTAAAGCGGCGGTAAGACCGCCAACAGGCCATCAAAAAAAAAAATGGAATTACAACCGTGGTGAAAACCGCCAACAAAGACAGCCACTTTAACACTCCAACCTCCACGGCGGTACAAACAATCAGCTTGACGGTCACTGCCAACAGACAGGCGGAGGACAATGTACCGCCCACAGTATCACAACCTACCAATCCGCCACCTTTTCCGGGGCGGATTCACACTGACAAAAACACAGCGGAAACAGGACTCCGAAGGGAAAACGCTCACCTCTGCATACCCCACGAGGAATCCGGATGCCATGGAACCCGCACTCTACATCCTGCCAGGCCTTATCTTCTTGCTCCTCTACCCGGAGCACGAACGCCGGTGGTGAAGACCACAGTGAGTACTGCACCAACGACACAGGAGGGGGGGAGGGAAAAAACAGGGACACACACGCAACACGCAACACCCCCACCCCCACACTCACCCACGACAACACACACACTAATACAGCATGATACATTACAGTTACACCCCCCCAATCCCCCCCCGGAAGAATGCAACGACAAAAGGAAATGAGTGTAACCATTGTAATATATTAAAACTCAGTATGCAAAAATATATATATACACTATAAATAAATATATACACCAAGAATAGTAGTCCATTTAGTGCTCCATTGAAGTCCGTGGAACACTGGGCCCACACGGTATGGGCAAGGCCCACACTCAATCCCCGAAATGACAGAGAGAACACTGCAGGGGCATCAGAGAGCAAGAAAACAGGCACCTAAGGGGAAGGGAAATGGGGGGCACCTCAGCCGGTTGAGTGCACAACGCCAAATCCACGAGGGGGCCACATGCCCACTGTTCAATCCTAGGGAGTGCAAAGCCACAGTCTCTCAAGTCTCTACAGTGGGTGGTTTGCCCACTGTTCCGTCCTGGGGAGTGCAAAGCCACAGTCTCTCAAGTCTCTACAGTGGGTGGTTTGCCTACTGTTCCATCCTGGGGAGTGCAAAGCCACAGTCTCTCAAGTCTCTACAGTGGGTGGTTTACCAACTGTTCCATCCTGGGGAGTCCAAAGCCACAGTCACTCAAGTCTCTACAGTGGGTGCTTTGCCCACTGTTCCATCCTGGGGAGTGCAAAGCCACAGTCTCTCAAGTCTCTCCAGTGGGTGGTTTGCCCCCTGCTTTATCCTAGGGAGTGAAAAGTCACAGTCTCTCAAGTGGATAACAGTCGCCACTGGTTCTGGAGGGGGCTTTCTGCCCAGAGTGCTTCATCCTGCCAAGGACTGAGGTAGTGGATGTGAATCTCCACTGGTTCTGGAGGGGGCCTTGTGCCCAGAGTGCTTCATCCTGCCAAGGACAGAGGTAGTGGATGTCTTTCTCCACTGGTTCTGGAGGGGGCTTTGTGCCCAGAGTGCTTCATCCTGCCAAGGACAGAGGTAGTGGATGTCAATCTCCACTGGTTCTGGAGGGGGCCTTGTGCCCAGAGTGCTTCATCCTGCCAAGGACAGAGGTAGTGGATGTCTTTCTCCACTGGTTCTGGTGCGGGCTTTGTGCCCAGAGTGCTTCATCCTGCCAAGGACAGAGGTAGTGGATGTGAATCTCCACTGGTTCTGGAGGGGGCCTTGTGCCCAGAGTGCTTCATCCTGCTCGTGACAGACTCAGTAGCGTCAGTGCCCTTGTGGCGGCGATGCCCTGATCAGCGGTGCTTGTTGCGGCGGTGCCCTGTTCAGCGGTGCTTGTGGCGGCGGTGCCCTGTTCAGTGGTGCATGTTGCGGCAGTGCCCTGTTCAGTGGTGCTTGTGGCGGCAGTGCCCTGTTCAGCGGTGCATGTGGTGGCGGTGCCCTGTTCAGCGGTGCTTGTGGCGGCGGTGCCCTGTTCAGCGGTGCTTGTGGCGGCGGTGCCCTGTTCAGCAGTGCTTGTTGCAGCGGTGCCCTGTTCAACAGTGCCCTGTTCAGTGGTGTTTGTGGTAGCGGTGCCTGTTGCGGAGGTGTCCTGTTCAGCGGTGCTTGTAGCGGCGGTGCCCTGTTCAGCGGTGCCTGTGGTGGCGGTGCCCTGTTCAGCGGTGCTTGTGGCGGCGGTGACCTGTTCAGCGGTGCCTGTGGCGGCAGTGCCCTGTTCAGCGGTGCTTGTTGTGGTGGTGCCCTGTTCAGCGGTGCTTGTGGCGGCGGTGCCCTGTTCAGCGGTGCTTGTGGCAGAGAGGTCCTATGCATTGACTCAGCTGTTGGAGGTCCTGTCTGGCCCAGCGGGGCTGGTGCTGGCGGTCATGTCTGGCTCAGCGGGGCTGCTGCTGGCGGTCCTGTCAGGCCCAGCGGGGCTGGTGCTGGCGGTCCTGTCAGGCCCAGCGGGGCTGGTGCTGGCAGTCCTGTCTGGCCCAGCGGGGCTGGTGCTGGCGGTCCTGTCTGGCCCAGCGTTGGTGCTGGCGGTCCTGTCTGGCCCAGCGGGACTGGTGCTGGCGGTCCGGTCTGGCCCAGCAGGGCTGGTGCTGGCGGTCCTGTCCTGGGCAGCAGGACTGGTGCTGGCGGTGGCCTCCTGGGCAGCGGGGATGATGGCGGTGGCCTCCTGGGCAGCGGGGATGATGGCGGTGGCCTCCTGGGCAGCAGGGCTGGTGCTGGCGGTGGCCTCCTGGGCAGCGGGGATGATGGCGGTGGCCTCCTGGACAGCGGGGATGATGGCGGTGGCCTCCTGGGCAGCGGGGATGGTACTGGCGGTGGCCTCCTGGGCAGCTGGGCGGGTGGCGGTGGCCTCGTAGGCAGCAGGGAGGATGGCGGTCTTCTCCGCTGTGCTGCTCTTCCCAGACTTGCTGACTTTCTTGTGGCCCTTCCCCACCTTGGAAGGTGTCGCAGCTGACTCCACACTCCCACCTGTACCCCTGGGAGCGGCTTTGGTGGCTGGATTCTTCCCCCTCTCCCGCCGGGCACTGGCCAACTTTTGATGCTTGACAGGTGGGGGACTGTCCGTGCTGTGGCTCCGTGCCACACTGGCTGCCCTGGTGGCTGGTGCATTCCAGATTCCGGTGACTACAGGCACCACTGGTCCCGGAGATGTTGTGGCTGAGGTGCTAGGTTGGGACCTGGAAAGTCGGACCCTAGGAGACGGACGGGGTGGGGGAGGTGAGGGAAAGAGGTCAAGGTTGCACAGGAAAAGTTTCTTGGGAACACTGGGACGGGTAGCTGGAGGGGGTTTCGGAGTGGAGGAAGAGGTTGTGGTTGTAGGAGGTGTTCGTTTGGTGACTTTGGGTGAAGGTGCATGCGCTGGAGGCTGTCGTGAGGTGGATGGCTGTTGGGTGGGTGTGTACCTGCGTTTGTGTATCTTGGGAGGTGGCGTCACAGACACACTGGGAGAGGACACAGGGGACGTGTGAATGGCAGTGGGGTTGGTGACTGCACGTGAGCGGGGTGTGGTGGTGTGTGTGCTGGTGATGGAAGTAGTGGCTGTAGATGTGGTGCATGCAGGTGTGAGTGGAGACGAGACTGGGAGGGAGGAGGTAGACGAGGAGGAGGGGGACACATTGAAGGCAGTGGATGTTGGTGTGTCTGCATGTGTGTGATGCTTGCATGAGTGCCTGTGGGATGTGTGGTGCTTATGTTTGCCTGAGCTTCCCTTGTGTGTTGACGTGTGTGCATGCTAGTCTGAAGGTGTGCTTGGGATAGGCTGAGGTAGAGGGGATTGGGTCTGGGTGGATGAAGTTGGAGGGGGGAGGCTAGAGACAGGGACAATGGCTGCCATCAGTGCTGAGGCAAGAGTCTGAAAAGCTTGCTGAAGGGCAGCCTATCCAGAATGAATGCCCTCCAGAATGCATTTGTTTGTTGCAACTGCCTCTCTACACCCTGGATGGCATTCAAAATGGTAGACTGCCCAACAGTGAGGGACCTGAGGCGGTCAATGGCCTCCTCACTGAGGGCAGCAGGGGTGACTGGGGCAGGGCCTGAGGTGCCTGGGGCGAAGATGATGCCCACCCTCTTGGGTGAGCAGGCACGGGGCAAAGGCTGAGGGGCTGCTGGGAGGGCGGTGCTGGTGGGGGGGTGGCGGCTGTACTTGTAGATGCAGGGGGCACAGATGTTGCCGCCACCACAAGGGAGCTCCCATCAGAGGACGAGTCTGTGTCACTGGTGTCAGCTCCTGTGCCTGCCGTGGAGCTCCCCTCGCCCTCCGTCCCACTGGTGAACTCCGAGTCCGTTGTCTCGCCCTCCATGGCCATGTGGGATGCAGCTCCCTCCTGCTCCGATGCCACTGCTCCTCCACATGACGATGCTAATGCACACAAGAACAGGGAGACCACAAAAAGGGGGGGGGGGCGACAGAAGAAAGACATGTTGAGTGCATGCATTACCGCTACAGTTGGCGGACACGACAGACACAGAAGCCCCCTGCACTACTCCGCGCACTTGGGCTCCACTGTTCAATCCCTGGGACAAGGCCTACAAGGCTATGGCCGACATCTGCACACATGGATGACACAGGAGCCTGACTTGGTGTACTTGGCACTGTACACATGTGGGGTGGGGTGCCACAGGGTCTGCCAGAACAAGGGGACCTAACTAGCATACTCGCCCTGGCCTAGGGAAACCCACAGCCCACCTCCCCCCACCCAGACACCTCCACTGCGCGCAAAATCAGTAGAATGAGAGTGTACTCACCCCCTTGTGGCTGCTGTGATGCCCTCAAGTGCCCATCCAACTCCGGGTACGCCACCACCAGGATCCTGAACATCAGGAGGGTCATGGTGCGAAGGGGCACCCCTACCACGTTGGGAGGCCATCCCCAGCTGGGCCTCCGCCGTCTTCTTGCTCCAGCGGCGAATGTCCTCCCATCTTATCTGGCAGTGGGTGCTCCGTCTGTGGTGGACTCCCAGGGTCCAGACTTCCTTGGCGATGGCACGACAAATATCCTTTTTCTGGTGGGCGCTGACCTACAGGAATTGTAAAGGGGGGAAAGAAAAGTTATTACCAACTGCACTGTCACAGTCATCGGCCCCCATCCCTACCCTTGTGGCACATGCACTCACTGTTGTTTCATGCACGCCTCAATCTCCCCCCCATCTTTCATCCACCACACTCCACACAGGCATAGCCCATACAGCATGCTCCCAGTGTACTTACCTGTTTGCCTGGAGGACCGTAGAGTGGCGTGTACTGGGGGAGGACCCCATCCACGAGTTTCTCCAACTCCTCCGATGTGAAGGCAGGGGCCCTGTCCCCAGACGTACGAGCCATTGTCTCTTCCAGACCAAGGTCACAGCAGCACTTGCAGTGTAGGTCCCCGCCTGTCGAAGATCAGGTATCGAGTGATTGAACAGATAGAAAATGGCAGTCACCTCCGCGGCGGTGCGTACCGTCACCGCCGGCGTACATCCTCATTGGCTCCTGGGACCCATAGGGTCCAATGTTAACCAATGCAGAATTGCGCCGCGGTCTTCGACTGCCTACCGCGACAGTGTACAACGCCAGCGCAGTTACCTCACATCCCATTGTCCCACTTTACAGGTCAGGCAGCCGCCATTTCAGGGGCCCACATGGCTTAATTTTTAACTGCGTCACACATACCTAGGCCTTGCCTCAACACTCACACAGGGCAAATTTCGGATTTTGATTTGTGTTCTGTGTAAGCTGTGGGAACGTACCTCTGAGTTGGTTGACTCTGTGCTCGCTTTTGTCTTTCATAGGCACCGTCCGCTGGGACATGTGAGGAGATGGCGGCATCCTCCGGTGTACAGACCACTGGTGGACCAGTCGACAATGGAGGAAAGACATGTGATCATCACCTACAGGCTTGATCGTGCCACAATCCTGGAACTGTGTGCGCCCAGACTTGATGTCAGCTATCCGCCATCCCACAGGAATCCCCCCTCAAGTGCAGGTGCTGTCAGTACTCCATTTCCTTGCAAGTGGGTCATTTCAAACAACAGTGGCCATAGCATCAGTGATGTCCCAGCCTATGTTTTCCAACGTGTTGTCCAGAGTGTTGTCTGCCCTGCTGAAACACATGCGGAGCTACATCGTTTTCCCTCAGGTGGAGGATTTGCCTACAGTGAAAGGTGACTTCTATGCCCTGGGACATATCCCCAACATCGTAGGTGCCATTGATGGGACACATGTGGCATTGGTACCCCCCCGCAGGAGTGAACAGGTGTACAGAAACCGGAAGAGTTATCATTCCATGATTGTGCAGATGGTGAGTTTGGCAGACCAGTACATCTCCCATGTGAATGCCAAATTCCCTGGCTAAGTGCATGACGCTTAAATCCTGCGGAATAGCAGCATCCCCTATGTGATGGGTCAACTCCAGAGGCACCGTGTGTGGCTATTAGGTGAGCACCTGGAAGCAAGTCAGTGGGAATGGTTGTCAGGGTCTGGGGATATCCCTACAGGTTAGTGTGTGTCTAACAGTTGTCCCTCGCCATTTGCAGGTGACTCTGGTTACCCCAACCTGTCATGGCTACTGACCCCAGTAAGGAATCCCAGGACAAGGGCAGAGAAACACTACAATGAGGCCCATGGGTGAACTCAGCAGATTATAGAGCGGACCTTCGGGCTCCTGAAGGCCAGGTTCAGGTGCCTCCATATGACAGGTGGATCCCTATTCTACTCACCAAAGAAGGTGTGCCAGACCATCGTGGCCTGATGTATGCTTCACAACTTAGCTTTGCGATGACAGGTGCCTTTTCAGCAGGAGGATGGTCCAGATGGCGGTGTTGTTGCAGCTGTGGAGCCTGTGGACAGTGAAGACGAGGGAGCAGAAGAAGAGGACATCGACAACAGGAACTCGGTGATCCTGTAATATTTCCAGTGAGACACAGGTAAGAATACAAACCTGCCTACTACATTGTCTTTAACACTACTACCTCTCTACTGTCTGTCATTTTCACCCAGTGTATGGTCACTGAGTTGTCACTTTCCCTTACGATTTCACAGATGTGGGTCCCACTGTGTGACATCTGCTGTGTTTCTTCATGAACTAGAGCTGTGTGACATAGGTATGTTGACATTACATTTGAAAGAACATTTTAACACTGTAATTGCTAATACACTATTTTGAAATCACAGACTGACTCCAGATTGTTTTGTGCTTCAAGGGTGTTTATTTAAGTTCTCAATATTGGAGGGGGTTGTAAAATGGTGAGGGGTGATGGTGGAGTATTGTCCATGGCAGAGTCTAGTCTATTAGTCTCACAGGTGCATTGCCCACATGGGCATAGGAAGTGGAGCTGAGGCAGTTTGAGGATGGACACGGTGACAAAGTGGGACAGAAGGTTGACATTCCGGGTGGTCTCATTTCTTGGCGGGTGTCTTGCATCATTCTCTGTCTTTGTCCTGGATCTCAGGGACCATTTGGCGGTGGTTCTCCCTCTGCAGGGGGTGGGGTGCTGGTGTGGTGGTCTTGTGATGGGGCGTCCTGTCCACTAGCGTGGGCGGAGGTGGTGGGCAGTTCATCGTCCAGGCTAGTGTCAGGGGCCCCTTGTTGTGCCACAGTGTCCCTCCTGGTGTTGAGTACTTCCTTTAGCACCCCTACGATGGTGCCCAGGGTGGAATTGATGGATCTGAGTTCCTCCCTGAAGCCCAAATACTGTTCCTCCTGCAGCTGCTGGCTCTCCTGAAACTTGGCCAGTACCGTTGCCATCGTCTCCAAGGAATGATGGTACGCTCCCATGATGTTGGAAAGGACCTCTTGGAGAGTGGGTTCCCTTGGCCTGTCCTCCCCCTGTCGCACAGCAGCCCTCCCTGTTCCCCTGTGTTGCTGGGCCTCCGTCCCCTGGACCGTGTGCCCACTGCCCCCAGGTCCCTGTTGTTGGGGTGGTGGGTTAGCTTGGGTTCCCTGTAGTGGTGGACACACTGCTGATTGACGTGTCCTGGGGACAGAGGTATGGGCCCGCTGGGTGGGTGCTGTGCTGGTGTTTCCAGAGGGAGGAAGCTCGGTGGTGGCCTGTGCCAGTGTGAGGGGAACCGACTGTCCCGAGGTCCCAGATGGGCCAGGCTGGTCATCTAAATCCAGTTGGACAGAGCTGCTGTCATCACTGTGGGTCTCTTCTGTTGGTGGTGTGGACATGTGTGGACCCTCCTGTCCGGTGACGTTGGGTAGGGGTCCTGCAGGGGTATAAAAGGATGTTTATTACATCTGTGTGTGCTATGGTGTGCAATAGGTGGGTGACCGTGTACCCCAGTGCTTGCATTCCTGTGTGGGACCTTGTGTGATGGTGGTTTAGGAGGGTGTATGTGTATGTGCAGTGGCCATGCATTGGTGATGGGTGTCCATGCTTTGTTGTTGCATGCAGGGCTTGGTGTTGGGATGTGTGGTTTGTGATATTGGGACATTTGTGAGGAGTTGGAGTGATGGGGTGAGGGTGAGTGTAGGGGTATGTGATAGCATGCAAGTAGGGTGGGGGATGTAATAGTTAAAATTTGACTTACCAGAGTCCATTCCTCCATCTACTCCTGCGAGGCCCTCAGGATGCACAATTGCCAAGACTTGCTCCTCCCATGTTGTTAGTTGTGGGAGAGGAGGTGGTGGTCCGCCGCCAGTCCGATGAACCGCAAGGTGGTGTCTTGAGACCACGGAACGCACCTTCCCCTGTAGGTCGTTCCACCTCTTCCTGATGTCACCCCTAATTCTTGGGTGCTGTCCCACTGCATTGACCCTGTCCACTATTTTTAGTCATAGGTCCATCTTCCTAGCTATGGAGGTGTGCTGCACCTCTGATCCATATAGCTGTGGCTCTACCCGGATGATTTCCTCCACCATGACCCTGAGCTCCTCCTCAGAGAACCTGGGGTGTCTTTGCCATGCCATGGGGTGGTGTGGGTGATGTGTGGGGTTGTGTGGGGTTGTGTGTGTAGTGATAAGTGGGGTGATATGTAGTGGTGCGTTGTGTGAGGTGCGTGGAAGTTCTGTGGGTGATGGTATTGTGTGTCTGTGGATGCTTGGTAGTTGTTTGAGGTGTCTCTCTCTGGCCTACTCTCGGTAATTTTTGTCGTAGGGGTTTGTGGGTGATGTGGGTGTGTGTTTTATATTGTATTGGGTGTGTGGGAGTGGTGTGTATATGTGTATCAGGTGTGTCTATTTCAAAATGTCCAATGTGGCTGTCTTTTGTAAGAGTGTGTGTATTTTGAGCGCGGAGGTGTGTACCGCCAATGGAATACCACGGTTGAAAGGCCGCCGCGTGGATTCGTGGGTCATGATAGTGTGGGCGTATTTATGTTGGCGTGACAGTGGAGGTTTTGTTTTCGCCAGTTTATCACTGACCTTTGGTGTGGCGGACTTCTGTGGGTGTCTGAATTTTGGCGGATTCCGAGCTGTGGGTCATAATAGCTGTGGCAGATTTCCACGTCCGCGGCAGTGTGTTGGCGGTCTTCTGCACGGCGGTAAGCGGCTTTTACCGCCAATGTTGTAATGACCGCCTATATTCTGTATTCAGTTTAGCTGCCTATTGGCTTTAACGTGGCAGTAGACATTACATTTTGTATTCAGTTTAGCTGCCTATTGGCTTTAACGTGGAGTTCGACATTGCAGTTGAGACATTGCAGATGAGCTGTGTTTTTCCACATGATAGACCAAGCTGTGTTTAACGTGATAAGAGAGCGTATATTTTGTGTTCACCTCTCAATCCAGCCTGGGAACGACCGAAGTGTGGAGACTTAGCCACTCTCTAAACTCTTGTTCGGTTCCCCCACTGAGCCAGCATGTTTAGACTAAGGGGCCTGTTAGCAGGCTTTCTAACGGTGTCCCTGGGCAGCAGCAAGGGGAATTTTCCAGGAGCGGACGTCAGCTGCCTGACTTCCCGTTTAGGTGGAAAATCTCTTTCTCGCAGTTGAACAGGAGTCATTAACTTGCAGGCATGAGAAAGATGACAAGCAGTGATAGGCCCTACGGTGGTGAATTTTGACTTTTATTCTTTGCTTTGAAGTTATGCTATAATATAATCACACATATTTGCTGTGTACATTGCAATTGAGAAGTACTTTGATATATTTTGCTTTCATTGGTGTGACTACTTTTAAACGTGTGCTTCCAACCTACTAATCTCGTCTATCAGGAACCTCGTAGTGAAGTAATAATAAATGTCTTCTTTAAACTAAGAAGTGCATTCCAGAGAAGTTTTGTCAGCTCGGTCATCAGATAAGGAAGGCAAAACACATTGTCAATGTTGTATCTGATTGAATCCGGCCCAGGTGATCAGGTTTGAATTTCATAATCTAACGTTGGTGCTATGAATGTAGTTGAATGCCAATATCTGGATGCAGATTAAGACACACACACTTTGAAGACTACTCACAGTAGATTGTATTTTATTCCTTGCTTTACATGATGCCAGCACACCTTGTTTAAGGCTGGATTTCTGCTGCTTGATTTGGCATTTCCCAACCAGGACAGTGCCAAGGCTATCATGATTCTCCCACCCTGCCATCAGGTGGAAATACCTGAAAAAGATTTTTGATCTTGCTTCCATCATGGACACGAGTTTGGAACCTTTGGTATGCTCCAATTAGCTATAACAAGCTATCCTTATCCTCTTTGAAACCAAAGCCAATGCATATTTCATTCTGGTGATGCTTCCCAACAATTATTTCATTGTGGTAATTTTATGCCTTTCCTGAGGCTGAGAGCTGGAGTGGAGATCTTCTGTGAATCCAATTATAATTTGAAAAATGTGCCATCACCTCAAGCATGCCTCTGTACTCCTGCACTGTTCTGAAATGGGATTAATTTCATTTTCCACTCCAGAGTTTACTTTTGACTATTTGTTCCTTGCAAATCTCCATACACTCTATGAGGCAGAGAGCTAATAGAGGGACTTTAACTGTGGTCACCTGCATAGTACTATAGCTAGCTCACACCTGTTTATTCTAATAATTCCCAACCCTGTTTGGAGGCGAGTTGGAAGGAGGGATTTAGGATTAGTTCCTTATCTCAGAATTCATACTATACTATCAACTGGGAGCTCTTGCTTTCTTCACCAGTAGGCTGCACTGCCAAAACGTTCAGTGAGACCTAGAGAAGAATCTTGATTCCTGCTGCTGCTTTTGCCACCCTGTTTCTTGTGGCTGTCTTGTGCAGCATTCTGCCTTATCTGTTTCTGCTGTGCATCACAGTCGTACCTTGGCTCTGCCATTCCTTTTTACTCTGACATCCTTAATTTCTGTCTTTTCCCTGGTGGGCTTCTGATCACATATTGACTGAGATGGCATTGGTTCTTTTCTTACTTGATCCACTTTTGTCCATGCAATGCTCTGTATTACAGTGCTAGTTTCTATGTGCCATGATATTAGTAGCTCGTACATCTGTGGGTTCTATGTTTGTCTTTCCCAGTATTAAATTTGATTTTCTTCTTCCAGTCCCTATCGGGTACTGCTTGCTCTTGATTGCTGAATTCTTGCGCATGACTTCTATAGCCCTGTTTTTGATTTCATGCCTTGATTTTCTTCCTGACGTCTTGCTATCTCCAGTGCTAGTGTTGTACCTAACTTCAGTCTTATTCTTTCCTGTTGTTTTTCTGCTCCTTGTCTTTGTCTATCCTGTCTTTTGGTTATTCCTTCCAGTCTGATTTTCTGGTCCATTTCAAAATCAGACCGCATTCTGTTGCTGCCTGGTCCATTTACAGTGTGACCTCTGGCTTGGCCTCCATTCTGATCAGATAAGGGAAAGACTGCAGTTATTGAACCGGGATCATTCTGCGTTGTAGCTGTCTCAGTGTTGTTGTCAGTCTTGGTCCACCTTTACACAGAGTACACCAGTCTCTATCACAGCAGGTCCAAACCTTGACTCAGCCATAAGGCAGCTGTTAAAAGAAATCTGCTATCATCAATTCAATGGGTTTTCCTAAGCTACCAGCATAGCCCTTGTCATACTCTAGTGCAACCTTTACTTTAATTGCAGCTTGTCACCCTGTACTCCTACTTGCCTCCTGCCTCTCTCCTTACAGCCAACCCCTGTCCTCTGTTGTGATGAGACCACATGTTCTTCTTATGAGCAGGCTGGTATTTACCTTCTTCTGTTACCATGCCAAGTAGTGCCTCCTGAATCATGTACCCCTACTTTCAATCCATCAGAAAAGCTTTAGTTAGTTAGTTAGCAGTGGATCAATTCCATGAGGAAATGGATCCTTCTCAGAACTATAAGGTGGCAGTTAGTGTTCTTAAAACTATCAATATTTGATTTCCATGGATTGGCACCTGGTCAAACCTGAGAGCCTGGTAGGTGGTTGGGAGCATGCTGTTGCTCTTCCCATGAGAAAAATGGCATGTACAGACAGGGCTACCTATGATCAGTATTTTGGAATTCAAGTCACTCAAGCCATTCAGACCTCACCCTGGTATGTATTTGTGCAGGTTCAGAATGTTACCACGGTTCTATGCTGGTAGCCAGGCTTATGTGGAGCTTGTAAAAGTCCACTGTTACTTTCTCTCCTCTGTGCCCCTTTTTCATCTCTTTCCCAGTCATTCACTGGTTCTCACACTCACTCTTTCTCTAATCAAAGTTCTGTCAATGTTGCCAGTGATGTCATTTGATGATCAGTCAAGTTTTTCCATCATTGGGATATCCAATAGGGTGTCCGCCATTCGATCATTGAACATGTGTGCACACTTTCCCATCATATAGGTCTCCCAAACTTACATACTCATTCCCTCTTCAGTGTAATATTGATAGTCTTCCATGTCACAACCTGTCTTACTTTTGTAGTGATGAAACAGATTTTGAGAACTTTAAATTTTCTTCTCTATAAATAAGGAAAGGCTGCCACTTCTGTGTTTTACTGACACTCTGCTGTATAATTTTCAATTACTCTCTTAGTAGATCTGTTCTGATATCAGTTGTACATACATCATCACATTAACAATTACAGATTGCTCCCTTTCACTTCCTTAAAATAGAAAGAATGTGTACGAAGCATATCATCCATTTTGCCTCTATGAAACAGATGCCCTTTGAGAAAGTAGTCAGAATGTCAACATTTAATACTGAATTTTTATATAAGGACTTTCGGTCCAATGAGTAGCTCAGGAGATACTGGGAGTTGGGCCAGTACCCTGGAAGTAGCTCCCTGGAGTGGAGCCTAGCAAAGTACTTCAGAGGATCTACTATAGCCATATTTGAGAAAGTCACTTTGAAAGAAAAGGACAAGATTTTCTTTGAGCGTGTTAACCCTAAATGAAAGTGTACATTTGACAGAAATCCAGGTATTTTGAGGAATCAATATGCTGATGATTAAAAACAAACCAATTGAAAATCCAAAACATATTCAGGCTGCTCTTTGAAAGGTAGTTCATATTAAGTTGTGGAGCTTTACAGCCTTCAGTATTTCCTTTGTGCAAGTGGGCACTTACTGCTTAGGCATGTGGAGACCTTTAATTATTATATAACATTTCTTGAGAGAGCTGTTAGTAACCATGGGCGTTGAGTGATTGTTGTGCTACTACAGTATTGAATTTTTAATATGAAGCATGTAGAGGTAAGTGTAGTTTTATTTACTTCTCCACATCTGTTAGAATAGTAAATCTAAACTTAACTAGATATATTTTGGTGTCACTCAGGTGTTTTAACATGTTTGTGTGACTTCTACTAGCAGTGATCCTGCAAGGGATGGCTACTAGTGTGATTGTCTCTAATGTGGTCACTAGGGCAACAGTTATTATAGAAATGGTTGGATACCCTGTCTTAGGATATCAAAGTTGATCTCTGTTATCACTTATTTCATCATCATAAAAGCAGGGCCTACCCTATGATTCTCTGTAGCCACATGTAGTGGACTGGTCAGTGGGTTTTTCGTTCCAGGAGATCTGTTATGTTGCCAATTTATAGCCTCCAACAGACATAATCTTAGATGGCATGCCTCAGACAGGCATTAGCACCATATTATCCGTTTTTTCTCTCCGTGTAATTACTGAGTGGATGGAATAATTATTTCATTAACAGACATGGAGAGCTCAGAACATTAACCCATCTCCAGGTAGTCATTTATGGGTGTCAAGTGAGATCCACTTATTGGTCCCTCAGTATTTGCGAGGCACATGATGCAAGCTGCGATAATTAATATCATTTATTCATAATTATTATCATAGCTTAGTCATAACTGTTCTACAACCAAAGTTGTGGAAGGGATTGGTAAGAATTTGTCAGAACTGGTAATGGAAATGTATGTCACACTAAGGCACACTGGTCATGATGAACACTTTTAGGAGATGCATTTCAGGACTATGGCATACTGGCCATTGCAGCAGATGGATAGCATGGGAGGTGCTTTTCTGAAATAAAGTACACTTGTGGAGCTGTAACACTGTTCATGCAGTGGAACAGTAGAGAAAGCATTTATCAAGGAGCTTGTAGGGGCCACAGGACACACCTAGGACATGGCCCTGCAACTCAGGAATAAGGTGTATAGGAAAATATTGGAATTTACATATTATTTGTAACCGAGCTGGTGGTGTTGCCTGTGGGCACTGTAGACATTTATGCTTTCATAGCATGCTAAGGGAGTTATTGTTGTCGGAGGTCATGCAATTCAGCAATGGGACTAAGATGCAAATCAGAATGATATTCTGAATATCTAAACATTGATAATGATAAAATGGTTAGGAGGCACCCAGCACCTTACAAATACATTGGTCATAGGCTAAAAGAGAGGAGCACTGGTACTATATATAATTATTTTTTATCTCTACGTGTACCATGATTCTTGTGAGTTAGCCACATACTTTGTATTAGGGGATAAACAATCCTGTCAATTTCTTTGAGTTATTCATGGATGATGCGTTTTTGGAAGAGATTGTTGAGCAGACTAATTTGTATGCAGGCAGCATTTGAGGGACAACGCTGCTAGGCTTAGGCCACACTCTAGAGCTGCACAGTGGATTCCCACAAATCTGGAGGAGATGAAAAAGTTTTTGGGTTTGACTTTTTTGATGGGGTTGATAAGGAAGCCGTCACTGGCTTCTTATTGGTCTACTAGTCCCTTGATGGCAACAGCTATATTTCCTGCGACCATGAGTCGTAATCGGTATTTGCTTCTACTTAGGATGCTGCATTTTGTTGACAATGCATTAGCCTTGCCACGAGATCACCCTGATTCTGACCGTCTTTTTAAGATTAGGCCTGTCCTTGATCATTTTGTAGATCGGTTTTCAAAGGTCTATGTTCCAGGCAAAGAGATTAGTGTGGACGAGTCTTTGGTCCTCTTCAAGGGTCGTTTGGTTTTTAGGCAGTACATTCCTAGCAAAAGGGCAAGATATAGAATTAAATTGTATATGCTGTCTGAAAGTAGTGCAGGATATGTGTATAGTTTCTGTGTCTACACTGGTAGGGATTCCAATATTGACCCCCATGGTTGTCCTCCCACTTTTGGAGTTACTGAGAAAATTGTGTGGGATCTTGGTAGACGAGTGTTCAACAAAGGTCACCAGTTGTATGTAGATAACTTCTACACTGGAGTGCAGTTGTTCAAGGAATTGTTTAAAGTGGACACTGTTGCTTGTGGCACAATTCGTTGTAACCGGAAAGGCTATCCAAGGGAGCTTGTTTGTAAAAAACTTGAGAGGGGACAGTGCTGTGCCTTGAGGAATGATGAGCTGCTAGCTTTGAAATTTTCAGACAAGAGGGATGTCTACATGCTAAGTACCATCCATGATGAGAGTACTTCCTCCGTGACTGTTTGGGGCCAGGTTGCTGAAGTGCGCAAACCTGTGTGCATTTTAGATTATAATAAGCACATGGGAGGTGTAGATAGAGTTGATCAGAGGTTGGAACCTTATACTGCTATTCGTAAGTCTTACGTTTGGAATAAGAAGTTAGCAATTCACCTCTTCCACTTAGCAACCTTTAATGCTTTTATTGTGTTTAAAGATAGGTCTCCAGAGTCAAGGATGACATTTGTGAAATTTCAGGAGTCGGTGATGGAGAGCCTTATTGTGGTGGAACAGGCCAGAGTTCCTAGAGAAGCAGTGGTGGAGAATGTGGCTAGATTGAAAGATCGCCACTTTGCTGAGCACATTCCTCCCACACCCAAAAAAGACTTTCCAGCTAAGAAATGTAGAGTGTGTTCTCGAAGAGGTATCCGGAGAGAGACTTGAATGTACTGCCCAGATTGTCTTTCAAAGCCTGGGCTGTGTGTGGGTGGTTGTTTTAAGAATTACCACACCCAGAAGAATTACTGGGAACAACCATGAGTGTAAACTCATGTCTGTTTTGTATTTTCATGTGTTCAGTTTCATGGTTAGCATTTCTGTCATGTACTTAGTTAGAGCTTTTGTGTTTGTAGTTTTGTAATTATTTCTACTTAGTTAGGAGTTCCTTTGTTTAAAAAAAAAAAAAAAATGATGCCATTGTGTGTGGAGTGGGGCTTGGCTGAGGGTGTACATAGTGTACATATTGACTTGCTGTTGGCTACTGCAACACACTGCCAGCCAAACACCAGTCCACACACTCCCATCATCTGGTGTGATTGTTGTATCAGGCATGTGGGCGTATGTAAGTGATAGGCCCTTGAGTGGCGCTGTCTGTTGATGTGAGTGTTGTAATGTGCTGGGCCCGTGGCTGGCGGTGTGAATGGTCTTGTGCGTGTCATGTATGAAAGGTGTGTGAATGGACTGTAAAGCGGTTGGTGCCTTGTCGCGGCTTTACAGCTCACGAGCTGTGAGTCATTGGTTCAGTTTTTTGCCTTTCAGTTATTAACAGAGCATTTCATTTTTGTGAAATCTATTGTTAATAAAATTTGATCCACTGAACCATCACTCACCCTCGTGCCAAATCCAACCAGTATGTGTGGTAAAAATGACAAAACCTGCTCCGCTGTAATCAGGCGTTGCAGCACACCTGTGACATGCTAGATGCCTCAGGTGGGACCCCGATGATGAAGCATGCCACCGACTTGGTTGGTGGGTGAGGGGTCTTTTTCACATAACCTAAGAGCGTTTCTTTTCACAATTTTAGTGTTTGGCACATCACAGACGTATGTGGACACATCAAAATGATATATTTCAAAACTGCCTGTGTTTGGGGGGAAGGGGGCACCTATGTTTTTGGTCCTGTGTGCGGCCTTCATCTAGGGAAACCTACCAAACCCAGACCTTTTTTTAAACTAGACACCCAAAGGAGTCCAGGGAGGTGTGGCTTGCGTGGATCCCCCAACAGTTTCTTACCCAAACTCCTCTGCAAACCTCAAAATTTGCTTAAAAAAGCATATTTTCCTGACTTTCGCTTGTACGATCACCACTCCAGCACAAAATTCCTACTCCCCAGCGTTCCCCTCAGTCTCCCAAGTAAAATGACACCTCACTTATGTGTGTCCCCAAGGCAGAGTCAGCCTAAAGATGTATAAAAGAAGAATATGTCCTTATAAACTCACTGTGCTATCCCCTCTATCTCTACAAGTTTGGGGCCTTATTCTGTTGCAGGCACCTGGCCCACCCACACAAGTGAGGTATCATTTTTACCGGGAGACTTTGGGGAACGCTGGGTGGAAGGAAATTTGTGGCTCCTCTCAGATTCCAGAACTTTCTGTCACCGAAATGACAGGAAAAAAGTGTTTTTTTGGCCACATTTTGAGGTTTGCAAAGCATTCTGGGTAACAGAACCTGGTCAGAGCCCCACAAGTCACCCCATCTTGGATTCCCCTAGGTGTCTAGTTTTCAAAATTGTGCAGGTTTGCTAGGTTTCCCCAGGTGCCGGCTGCGCTAGAGGCCAAAATCCACAACTAGGCACTTAGTAAAAAACAGCTCTGTTTTCTTTCTGAAAATTTGATGTGTCCACGTCATGTTTTGGGGCATATCCTGTTGCAGGCGCTAGGCCTACCCACACAAGTGAGGTACCATTTTTATCGGGAGACTTGGGGGAACACAGAATAGCAAAACAAGTGTTATTGTCCCTTGTCTTTCTCTACATTGTTCCTTCCAAATGTAAGACCGTGTGTAAAAAAAGACGTCTATTTGAGAAATGCCCTGTAATTCACATGCTAGTATGGGGACCCTAGGATTCAGAGATGTGCAAATAACCACTGCTTCTCAACACCTTATCTTGTGGCCATTTTGGAAATACAAAGGTTTTCTTGATACCTATTTTTCACTTTTTATATTTCAGCAAATGAATTGCTGTATACCCGCTATAGAATGAAAACCCATTGCAAGGTGAAGCTCATTTATTGGCTCTGGGTACCTAAGGTTCTTGATGAACCCACAAGCCCTATATATCCCTGCAACCAGAAGAGTCCAGCTGACGTAACGGTATATTGCTTTAAAAAATCTGACATCGCAGGAAAAAGTTACAGAGTAAAACATAGAGAAAAATTGCTGTTTTTTTACCCCAATTTCAATTTTTTTTTTATTTCAGCTGTTATTTTCTGGACGAAACCCTTGCAGGATCTACACAAATGACCCCTTGCTTAATTCAGAATTTTGTCTACTTTTCAGAAATGTTTAGCTTTCTGGGATCCAGCATTGGTTTTACACCCATTTCTGTCACTAACTGGAAGGAGGCTGAAAGCGCAAAAAATAGTAAAAATGGGGTATGTCCCAGTAAAATGCCGAAATTGTGTTGAAAATGGGGGTTTCTGATTCAAGTCTGCCTGTTCCTGAAAGCTGGGAAGATGGTGGTTTTAGCACCGCAAACCCTTTGTTGATGCCATTTTCAGGGTTTTCAGGGGAAAACCCACAAGCCTTCTTCTGCAGCCCTTTGTACCACTAGAATCCCTAGGATATTGGAAAAAAAGGACGAAAATTTGGGGTGGGTAGCTTATGTGGAGAAAAAGTTATGAGGGCCTAAGCACGAACTGCCCCAAATAGCCAAAAAAAGGCTCGGCACAGGAGGGGGAAAAGGCCTGGCAGCGAAGGGGTTAATAAACCCTCACTGATTCCAGTGATGGATTTATTAATACATGCACCCAGAGGGCACCTCAGAGGTGCCTACTGAATACCAACCAAAGGCTGGTGAGCTCACTCACTAGTTCTAACCAGTCTTCCACCAACAGATGAGAATCTGACTCACAAGGGTGAGAGCCTTTTGTCTCTGGAGGTCAGAAACAAAGCCTGATCTGGGAGAGGTGTTTACACACCCCTCCCAATAGGATTACCTGCAAATCTGCATTTGAAGGCAGGAAGCTTCAAAGAAGTCCACTGCCTTTGGTATGCAAAACTGGCTTTCCTCAGAGGAGATGCCAACCCCCTTGTCCCAGAGCTCATCTGGCACCTGGAGAGGCGGGAACATTAGCTATGCAGGAGGTGTGTTGCATTTCCAGGCTGCACACATCCCTGAGGTGACCAGCCTGAAATGAACACAGCCTCAGGTTTTTTCCCATCTTATGTGTGGCGGATCTAGGAATTTTGGGGATGCCCACTCCCCAAACGAAGTAGTCCTCTAGGGGGTGTAATGACCCCATGGGTCAGTAGCCTATTGGCTACTACACATTACTACACTTGACACCATCTAAATTGAGTATTAGGGGAACACCCTGATACCAGGACTTCAGATCTTTGCTGGGCCCAAAAGAAAGACTGGACAAAGAAGCCTGCTGACCTGTGAAACGAGGAGCACAACCAACTTGGTGCCAATCCTGCCAGCCTGCCTGGTGCATGTTACCCTTGAGGAGCAACTGACCTGTCCTGCCACTGCAGCATCCAAGAAAACGGAAGAGCTGCCAGTGCTTCACACATCAACAAGAAAAACTCCCTTGAAGCAGAGGAGCTGCTTCCTTGCATCTGCAGGCAACCCAAGAAAGAACTTCGAGGACTGTGATGCCTGACATCACCACTGCACGTGAGCCCATAGCCCAAGCTGAAGTGGGCTAACTGTGTTAACATAGCTCCTAGGCCCTTGAGAGACAAAGCCAACCTTGAATTTGCCCAATGTGGACTTCCCAATGGCGCTTGCAGCCTTTTTCTGCAGACCTCCTCCAACCGCAAGTATCCCCTGCATTGGAACCTGATGACAAAAGACACCACTGCACCTGAGCACCACAGCTCGGAGAGGAGTGGGCCAATGGTGTCCTCATGTGCCAAAGGGCCTCAAGGGTGGAGCACCCCTCTGGGTTGCCCCCAACTGACTTTCAAGACCAAGATTGCATCAACTTTGTGACTGGACCATTTCCTATTGAAGTGAATGGGACACCCGATGTCATCTGCATCTGGACGCCCCAGAGACCCTTGAGAGGAACTGTTGGTGTGGCCTTAGACCTTGCCCCATACTCACCCTATCTCCAGAAGATTGGTCCTATAAGTTGCTGCTAAGTACCAGTATATGTGTTTCCCCCCCTAGGATACTATCACTGCTCCACAAATTGCTGTGTCAACTTTTGAAAACTGTAAAAACTCATAGCTTGAAAAGTACTCACCCAGTTCCAATGATCTCGGTATCAAAATGTATTTAAAAGTACGTAATATTTTTATAAATTGATTTTGATCTTTATTGAATGTGTGTGTCACTGCCTATGTGTATGCAATACATAGTTAGCACTACCCTGTGATCTGCCTAACTGCTCACCCAGCCCACCACAAAATATAGTATTTGGGACGTCATTTGTGCCTATGTAATTACTTTGGGGTTTGCTTGGACTTTTTACTCAGTGTACTTCTTTTTGGTCCACTATATAAAGAGACAGCTTACAACACTGTGATAGCAAGAGCTAAGATTTCCATAGTTTTTTTTAGGGACTCCATGCCCTGAATTTGCTTATCAAATCAATTTTGCTTGCTTCCCTTTTCTCATACAACTCTCTCAAAATCATTTCAAAGAGATCCTTCAACCATATTTCTGAACTCAGAATAATAATTAACTAAATCACCCCAAATAAAGAAATCATGAGGTAAAATCGGAACCACGTGGTTCTCTGTAAAAGAATAAACCTATCCAGACTGGAAAGCAAAAGGAGGTCCAAGAAACCACTCAGATCCCTGACGCCACTTAGCCATGCAAGAAAAATATACCAAAAATATTTTTTCATTGCAAAAGCCAGTTATCTCCAAACAAGGACTGAAACCTCACTTAATTGTCCATAGAACATTTTCAAAGAGTTTACCTAAACTCCAAACCAAAAGTAGATTCCTCAGTCACACACTCGAAAGAAAAACATCACAAATTCCATGATATCTTCCTCCCAAAAATGTAAATACCTAGAGATTCCATAAACCCAGTCAATGATACCATTACCGAAGCAGACCCTTCTCTTTCCACTGCTGAGCCCTGGAAAGTGCCTGCTCAGGGTTTTACACTATTCAAATGGAAGTTTGTCATAGACTTTACCTCGTAGTCCCAGGACCTACCTTTGCTCCATTCAAGCAGAAGGCATTTTTTTTTTCATCCAATGGAGTGTGTGGTCTATGCACTCAAGTTTGTTGTTGTCAGCTTATATTCGAATCTGTACCTGATAATGATGCAGAATGCTTACCAGTGTTTGAACAATAGAGGTCATGCTATGGATTCCAGAAATTAAACAAACTTCGTATAAATATGCCTGTGCAATATTGAGTATAGGAACTGATGACACTCTCCATCTCACAATGGCATTGCGTGCTGTCTGAATATTTTATGTTCATTTTGCAAGTGAAAATTTACATTTATGCTGTAATTATATTAGATATGCTGTAAGCATATTAAATAATGTCACATCTGTGGGGTCTCTGGTTGGCAGTTAGTTTGCATTCTTTCCAAGCAGGGACCCTCCATCTAGTCAGGGCAAAGAAGATACTCACTTAAGATAACCCCTGCTCACCCCCTTGCTAGCTTGGCACAAGCAGTCAGGTTTATCTCAAAGGCAATGCTTTAAGTATTTGTACCAAAACACAGAGTAATACAGTGTAAACACTACAAAATGGGCCCCACACCAGTTTAGAAAAATAGCCAATATTTATTTAAACCAAAATTACAAAAATCCAACATACACAAGTAAAGTTGTGAATTTTTAAATTAAAAAGAGTCTTACTCCATAGAAAACAATGGATGTGCTGATGTTACACAAAGTACCTGGTTTGTGCCAAAACATAAAGCCACACAGGCGAGCGTGCGTTAGGAAAGTCAGTGGTGAGTCAATTCCTTACTTGCACGTGAGGCCGTGTGTCGTTTCTTCTCCGGTCGGGTAGGCAGTGCGTCATTTTTCTATCCTGCAAGATGCGTCGATTTCTGGATGGGCACCACTGGTCTGGGCAGGTTCACGCCGGTTTTAATGCCCAGCGACAATACGTGCAAAATCCATCCACACGAGGACGAGAATCCACGCTGTGTGGACTTTGCATCGATTTCAGCAGCTGCAAGCGGGTTTTAGGTTGTTTCTCCAGCCACAATGCAGGTGGTGCGTCGATTTCTCAGCTGTGATGCAGGTGGCGCATTGATTTCACAGTTGCGTTGTAGGTGGTGCATTCAACTTTTCCCTGTACGTCTCCTGTGCGTGGATTTCCACCACCTTCACCTTTCAAGGGCCCTGGGACTGGGTAGGGCATCACTTGGCAGAGGAGGAGTCTCAGCAGAGAGTCCAAGTGCTTGCAGAGGAAGTCTTTCACGACGCTCAGACTTCAAAACAGGAGGCAGACTCAATCCAAGCCCTTGGAGACACTTCTCAAGCAGGAATATGCCACAAAGTCCAGTCTTTGTCCTCTTTCAGGCAAAAACAGCAACTGCAGGCCTACCCAGCAAAGAACAGTCATGGGCAAAGGGGCAGTACTCCTTCTCTAGCTCTTCAGCTCTTCTACTTGGCAGAGGTTCCTCTTGGTTCCAGAAGTAATCTAATAATCTGGAGTTTTGGGTCCACTACTTATACCCCTTTCTGCCTTTGAAGTAAGCAGACTTCAAAGGAAAGTCAAGGGTTTCTTCAGGATGGGGCGTATCTCAGCGTGTTTTCAGACTTCGGGGAAGGTGGCTGTGCTGATGGAGCAGTTAATTGTCTTGCGAAGCTTGGGGGCGATGGATGTGCTGGCTCTGATGTAGATGTGGTGGGGCAGGGGTCTGTGAGAGGCCAGAGTGAGTGATGTTCATGATGCTTTGAGTTTCCTCAGTGGTGAGAGTGGACCAGCTGTGGATGGTTTGGGCAGGTTCTGGGAGGGTGGGTCGGTCATTGGTTCTACTACAGGGCTGGTTTTCCGGAAGGAAACTGTTGTAAATGTTCTTGATCTTGCAGTGGAAGAAGGTGGCAAATCTGTTGCAGAGGTCTTGCGACGGGGGCATGTTGGTGGCTTCGGAGGGGGGGTTTTGGTGAATTAATTGATGACCATGAAGAGTTCCTTTGTGATGTTCGTGGAGGAGTTGATGCTTTCCCGGCCTGCGTTTTTTTTCATGTTATTTATGTGTCTGTGGTGGAGGCTTTGAAGAGGCGAGGTCTTCGCTGGTTTGGCTGTTTCGCCATTTCTTCTCTAGGCGCCTGCAGGTTCGCTTGGATTCTCGGAGTTCAGTGTTAAAACCAGCTGGCTTTCTTTGGGATGCGATTGACCAATGTTGAATGGAGGGGGGCTAGTGCGTGGGCGCATTTGGTGATCCAGGGTTTGAGGTTGTGTGCTGCAGTATTGGCATCACTGGAGGGAGCCAGGGGTGGTTTGGTGAGTGTCTTGGTGAGTTGCTCGTTGGTGATTTCATTCCATTTCCTGTGGGAGGACCTGGGGGCGTGGGTGCGGCTATTGGGTGTGGTGATGGTGAAACGTAGGCAGTGGTGGTCTTTCCAGTCCAGGGTGGAGATGGTCTTAATTGTGATCCGGTTGCTTGAGGTAAAGATGGGGTCCAGTGTGTGTCCTGCGGTGTGCGTGGGTGCGGTGATCAGTTGTCTGGGGCCAAGGCTGGTGAGGTTTCGAGTAGGGAGGTGGTGTTTTGGTCATTGTGGTCCTCGAGGTGGAAATTCAGGCCACCGATGAGGAGGTAGTCAGAGGATGTGAGGGTCTGGGGGGGTGGTGATGTCTACAATGGCGTCAATAAATGCTGGGCAGGGACCGGGCAGTCTATGCACCAGGGTACCACGGATGGAGTTGTGATCGGTGTGGATCAGGAAGTGAAGGTGTTCCATTGTGGTGCAGTGCTTCTCCATGTTAGCCGTGATGCGTATTGAGGACTTGTGTATGATGGCAAGTCCTCCGCCCGGACAGTGGGGCCGGTCCTTCCTGAGGATGCTGTAGCCGTCTGGCAAAGCAATGACAATGTCTGGTCCAGAGGTGGGGTTGGTTCAGGTCTCGGTAAGAAAAGCGATGTCTGGTCAGGCAGAGTTGATCAGGTCCCAGAGTTCGGTGGCATGCTTATGGAGGGAGCTTATATTCAGAAGAAGGCAGTTGATGAGGTTGTGGTGGGGGTTGGTGTTTCTGGGTGTGAGGTGTTTCTTCTGATTGTTCTGGCTGAAACTGAAGTTGCAGTTCCGGAGGGAGAAAGGTCCGTGGGTGTCCTTAGGAGATGAGGTACAGCAGTTGCTGAGATGTTTGATGTTGAGGCGGTGGAGGGTCTAGGCGTCATAATGGAGGGTGGCCTAGGGATGGCTCGTCGGTGATCCAGGGCTTCTGGCGCTGGGCGAGGTCCAGGCACAGACGGGCTTGCCTTTGGTGCCATTAAGAAGGGGAGGGAGGCAGGAGCTTCGGTCAGCTTGGAGGCAGGAGAGCGGGAAGGCGCTTCACAGGGGGGCCCGAGTGGGAGGAGAAAGGGAAGGAGAAAAGGAATAAAAAGGAGAAAGGAATAAAAAGGAGTAAAAAGAGGAGAGAAAGAGTGAGAGAGCAGAAATACTTACTTGTAAATGGCCACTGGGCTACCAGGGATGAGGCGCAGGCAGGAGCCTGTGGGTGGAGGAGGGCCTCCAACTGAGAAGGGATCAGTTTGATTACGACAACACCATCATGCTCCATCGCTGCACTAACACTACCACTGTACTATCACCTTAAGGTACCACAGTGCCACCCACCATCGCCACACTAACAAATCCTACAACAATACCACCCTACAAAGGCACAATCACTGAGAAGCATCACATTATTAACTCGTAAACTGCACCCACCACCACTGCACTTCTATCCTTTGCCAATGCATTCCCAAGTCATAGCATCAAATTACATCACCCATCACTAAAACACGCAACAGACCCCAGACTGTACAACAACCCCACACTGTACACATGCTGCATTTGAGGTACAGCAACACAAAACACAATGACAAAACTATAGTAGAATGGACCAGCACCACAAAACACAAAATGTAGCAAAAACACAGGAGCAGTAACAGAATGACAAAAGCAGTTCAAATAACACACACAACCCCAAATACAGCACTATACAGTAACACTACACACAACACAACAGATATAAAAAACCAATGCACATATCATCACAACACGTTAGCAGCACAACAAGTATTCAGCACACACATAACATCAAAACACAATAACACATGACACAATACTTTAACAGCACAACAATGTAAGACAACAACACACACATAACCACAAGATTAACAAAATAACATAACACACAAAACACAATGAAAGAGAAACCACACTTCACACCAACATAACACAAGACAACTAAACACAACAGTAGCAACAGGAAGGCAATAGCAACAAAAGGCCAAAAACAACACAACACTTGGAATGCAACTACAATGATATCACAACACAAAAACACAACAAACCAGACAAAAGACATTGCAGCTAAACAATAACTACAGAACGACATATCAGAATAGAAAAACATAACACAAAACACACAACCACTTGATCAACAAAAATACTACATAGCAACAAAAAGAACACAACACAATAGACAATAGCAACAAAACAATATATCAGCAAATCACTTGACACAACATTAAATACTACTACAAAACAAGATGAAAGCAAAAAAAAAAAATACAAGGCAGGCAGAACTGCACAATTATACAACACACAGACAATAAAACAGCCAATACAACACAGCACAGTACACAACATTGGTGGTCATTCCAACCCTGGCGGTCCATGACCGCCGGGTTGGAGGACCGCGGGAGCACCGCCGACAGGCCGGCGGTGCTCCAATGGGCATTCCGACCGCGGCGGTAAAGCCGCGGTCGGACCGGCAACGCTGGCGGTCTCCCGCCAGTGTACCGCCGCCCATTGGAATCCTCCAAGGTGGCGCAGCTAGCTGCGCCGCCGAGGGGATTCCGACCCCCCCTACCGCCATCCAGTTCCCGGCGGTCCGCCTGCCGGGAACTGGATGGCGGTAGGGGGGGTCGCGGGGCCCCTGGGGGCCCCTGCAGTGCCCATGCCACTGGCATGGGCACTGCAGGGGCCCCCGTAAGAGGGCTCCTAAATGTATTTCACTGTCTGCTGCGCAGACAGTGAAATACGCGACGGGTGCAACTGCACCCGTCGCACAGCTTCCACTCCGCCGGCTCGATTCCGAGCCGGCTTCATCGTGGAAGCCTCTTTCCCGCTGGGCTGGCGGGCGGCCTGAAGGCGGCCGCCCGCCAGCCCAGCGGGAATGTCAGAATTACCGCTGCGGTCTTTCGACCGCGGAACGGTAACCTGACGGCGGGACTTTGGCGGGCGGCCTCCGCCGCCCGCCAAGGTCAGAATGAGGGCCATTATGTTTTGATGGTGTGCTTCATATTGTATTGCGGTTATGTTTTTGATGATAGGTGTTGATGTTGTGATTGTGTAACTGTCCTGTTGCATTGTGTTGATGTATTATTGTGGGTTCTCGGGCTTCACCTTGGATTTCTTGAGTAGTTGTAAAAGGTATAATAGATCTGAGCCTCTCTGTTAGAAAAAAATACCATGACTTTGCAACCTTCTTTCAGTGTTTAGTAAAGAGGAGCATTGGTAATGTATGTATGCATGCCTTTGACTTAGAAAGTTGATATTATTGCAGTTTACACTTGGGGTGGGTTTTTGATGGCCTACGTATCATTCTTTGCATGCACATTTTTATGTGTGTGCTAATTAAGAATGTACTGGCACACCCATTAGATGTGTAAATGGACATCTGTGACACAATGGTGGCTAACCATAGCATAATTCAGGCACTGTCACAATGATGGTAGTTTGTTTTAATACTGTGGATACCCATGTCAGGATGGTACCCAATCTGGCATAATGCTGGCCCTGGCATTATAGTGGAAATTCTTGGCTTAATAATGGTCCTTTTTTACAGCATGTGGGCATTCGTGGCATGTTCCTGTTAACCATGAATGCAATATTGGCCATAGCATAAAGATGTTAACTACTGGTGGCACCCATGAAACTATGGTGCCAACTCCTGTGTAATGTATGCATTGAATTCATACTGGTGTTTATTTTTTATAATGCAATAAATTCCCCCTGGTTACTTATGTTTGATCTTGATGATAAAAACTGTTTTTAAAATACACATCTCTGCACTATTTTCATACCAGGGTTCAATAACATTCGTACTGTCACTCCATCCCAAGTAATGTGCGATTTTCATTTGTATTTGTTGTACATTTAGAACCTCTGAAGCTGCTCAGAATGAATTGCAACAAAAGAACATTTTCAAATCAGCTGACTGAACTGTGAGGCAATCCCTCTCCTTATCCATCCTTTTAGAGAAAATATTGAGAACTATATTCAAGTCCCAGCAGTTTATGTACTTTTGTGTCAGTGGACTTGACATGCAATCTCCCCAGTGAGTTAACAAACTATGTGGTATCTACATGAGTTTACCATGAATACCTGTCTGTTATGCTGACATGCAGTACTGCTTCATGGTCTGGTAAGTTTTTCTCTTGATAACCTAGGAATTGTTCATGCAACATCTTTACCAAGCTGACTATCTTGAGAGTGGCTGTGGTCCTGGATCCGTGGATACATTTAGCAGCCAATTCCAAAAGGCCAGATTGTTCAGGTTCACTAGAAACCCACTGGCATAATTTCAAGACTTTGGGGGTCATTCTGACCCCGGCGGTCAGAGACCGCGGGGGCCAGAGTCGGCGGGAGCACCGCCGACAGGCCGGCGGTGCCCCACAGGGCATTCTGACCGCGGTCAGATGCGGAAAACCGGCGGTCTCCCGGCGGTTTTCCGCTGCCCTGGTGAATCCTCCATGGCGGCGGAGCGCGCTCCGCCGCCATGGGGATTCTGACACCCCCTACCGCCATCCCGCCAGGAACAGGATGGCGGTAGGGGGTGCCGCGGAGCCCCTGGGGGCCACTGCACCCGTCGCACCTTCCCACTCCGCCGGCTCAATTCTGAGCCGGCGTCCTCGTGGGAAGGATGATTTGCCCTGGGCTGGCGGGCGGCCTTTTGGCGGTCGCCCGCCAGCCCAGGGCAAATCCCAAAATACCCTCAGCGGCCTTTCGACCGCGGAGCGGTATTTTGGTGGGGGAAGTCTGGCGGGCGGCCTCCGCTGCCCGCCAGACTCAGAATCACCCCCTTTGTTTCCTATCATCTTTTGATGAAAATCTTTGGAAGCTAAAAGCAGATGTGGGAATGATGAAAGATCAGGATCTCTGTGTAAAATTCCAACAGACTGGGTAGGCAGACCTGTGAGCGCCAGTATGGGGTTGTTTTTTTCAGACTGAAAGAAGAGTATTCAAGACACTCATACGATGACTGATTTTGAGGCATCCTTGAGGAGAAGATTGGAATTTTTGCCGCGCAGGAGGTGTGTTCTCCTTGGATAGTTGTAATAGTCCAGGAAAAAACAACTGAAAGGGTTGTTCATAGAACTCTATGCCATGTTCATAGAGTGTATTTTCCCCATTGCTCAAAGATGTTTAAGACGACTTGTACAGGAACTTGGTCAACCTGCCTCCCACCTCTGGTGAGCCAAAAGAAATCACTCACAATTGATGAAAAAGAAGACCTGCTCACTAACAGAAACCTGAAAAGGGTAGCATCAAAATATTGCTGAAAATATCCCAGATGGAGGTCCTAGAACCTGTTCTGGGAATTGAAATGGCTGGTCAAGGGACTCTGCATTAAGCAGCTCTGGAACAAATTATAGAACAATAGACTGAGACTGGATTGAAGGAAAGACTGAGCCACTTTAAGAGATATAAAAGGTCACACATTTACCCATTATGTTCATAAACGTATCCCCTAATACCACCTTGTGACGTGAGATGGGCCTAATTTTGTGACGCTATCGAGAAATTTAACATAGAAGTTCACACAACCTTCTCATTTAATGGCAGTTAGTGACATTCTATTTTTAATCCTTGAAATCCTTGTCTAAGGGCAACTGCAGCCAGCTGTGCTCATACCTGGCAATATGGCTGGAGGGAGCCCACTCTCTGAAGTTAGAATGTTAACCCCTTCTGTGCCGAGAACGTAGTGGTTACGTCCTTCGGCACAGTGCTGCTGTGCCGAGGACGTAACCACTACGTCCTCGGCACACAGCCCAGAGGGAGCGCTCTCGCTCCCTCTGTGTACTTCACCCCACCCCCCAAAGTCAGGGAATGGAAGGGTAAGACCTTCCCCTTCCGACCCCCCGAGCCCCTCATAATGACATCAGCGCGCAATCATGCGCTGACTTCATTATGGGGCTCTCGCTGCACAGGAAGCCATTTGCTTCCTGTGCGGCGTTCGGAGAAGAGGTGAGTTCATCTTCCCGGTGGGTGGGGGGTTTGGGCCAAAGAGGCACCGGGGAAAAGGAAAGGGTTTTCCTTTCCCCCGGTGTCTCTTTGAGCATTCCTGCTGCCCGATCGCATTGTGATCGGGCAGCAGGAATGCCCACTAGACACCAGGGATTTTTTTGTTTTTCATTTCTGTAATTAATTTGTTTTGCGGGGAGTGGCCCCTTGGGCAAGGGTCGCTACCCTTGTGGGGGCAATTATTGACGGCCATTTCTGCCCCCCTTGGGGGCAGACTGGCCTACTTTTTAGGCAGATCTGCCCCCAAGGGGGGCAGAAAACACTAGATTACCAGGGATTTTTATATATTTGTTTATTTATGTGTGGGGGGGGTGCCCCCTTGGGCAAGGGGCGGGCCCCCCAAGGGGGCATAGAACTGTCCATCTGCCCCCAAGGGGGGCAGAAGCCACTTAGGCACTAGGGATTGTTGTGGGGGTCATTCTGACCCTGGCGGTCGGCGGTGAAGCGGCGGTAAGACCGCCAACAGGCTGGCGGTCTTTTTTCATGTATTCTGACCATGGCGGTTACCGCCATGGTCAGCCGCCGCTTCACCGTTCCGACCGCCACAGCGGTAACGACCGCCGGGCTGGAGACCTGGGTCTCCAGCCCGGCGGTCGTCACATACCGCCGGCGGTATTCCAACCCGCCTGACCCCGGCTTACCGCCATGGATTTCATGCGGTTGGGGACCGCCATGCAATCCATGGCGGTAAGCACTATCAGTGCCAGGGAATCCCTTCCCTGGCACTGATAGGGGTCTCCCCCACCCCCAACCCCCACCCCAACTCCCTCCCCTACCCCCCCACCACTCCTGCCACCCCCAAAAGGTTGCAGGACCCCCGTCCCCCACCCCGATCCCCAACATATACACACACATACACACATACAGGCACGCATTCACGCACATACACACACCCCCCCGCATTCATGCACGCATTCATGCACATACACACACCCCCGCATTCATGCACGCATTCATGCACATACACACACACCCCCGCATTCATGCACGCATTCACACGCCCCCTCAATATACACACACGCACACCCCCATGCAGGCACACAACTCACAACACCCCCCCAGGCCCCTTCCCTAGCGGACGATCACCTTACCTGTTCCTGGTGATCCTCTGGGAGGGAACGGGCAGCTCCGCCGACACCGACACCGACACGCCAACAGAACACCGCCACAGCGAATCACAGGTCGTGATTCGCTGGGCGGTGTTCTGTTGGCGTGGCGGTGGAGGTGGAGCTACCTCCACTTCCCCGCCTGCCGCCAGTATGGCTGTTGGCGGCTCTTCGTCCGGAAACGGGCGGAGCGCAACCAACAGTCAGAATGGCCCATGCGGAAGACCGCCAGCACTGGCGGTCTTCCATACGGCGGTCCCTCGGCGGTCTATTGAAAAGACCGCCAAGGTCAGAATGACCCCCTGTGTGTGTAGTGGATGGGGGGGCGGCCCCTTGGGCAAGGGTCACTCCCCTTTGGGAGGCATGTCTTTTAGGGCCATTTCTGACCCCCCTTGGGGGCAGATCAGCCTATTATTTTTAGGCTGATCTGCCCCAAGGGGTGCAGAAACCACTAGAACGCCAGGTATTTTTTTTTATTTGTTTATTTTTGTGGGGGGGCGTCCCCTTGGTCACGGGGCGCCCCCCAAGGGGGGCATTGACCTGTTGGCCATTTCTGCACCCCCTGGGGGCAGATGGGCCTATTTTTGTAGGCCAACCTGCCCCCAAGGGGGGCAGAAGCCACTTAGACACCAGGGATAGTGTGTGTGTGTGTGTGTGTGTGTGTTAGTGGATGGGGGGGCCTTGGGCAAGGGTTGCCCCCCACTTTGGGGGCACATGTACCCAGGCCATTTCTGCACCCCTTGGAGACAGATCAGCCTATTATTTTTAGGCTGATCTGCACCCAAGGGGGGCAGAAGCCACTTAGGCACCAGGGATAGTGTTGTGTGTGTTTTTTTTTTTTTTTTGTTTGAGGGCTGTCCCCTTTGGCAAGGGTCGCTCTCCATGGGGACACACTACTAAAGGTATTTTCTGGCTTCCTTGGGGCAGACAGGCCTATTTTTTTAGGAGGCCCATCTGCCCCTATGGCAGAATCCACTTAGGCACCAATTTCTAAATGTTTGTTGGTGGGGTGTTTGTCAACTGATGAAGTCTTTGCATTTGTGATAAAAAATGTTTTCCTCCTTTTTGTTCTAGTTCAAAGCTTTTGCTTTATTTGCTGTGGCTCCTTGCGGTTTTGGCGGTGGTTGACCTGCAGTTTGCACAGTTGCATGTTTTAGGTAAGTAAAAACAATTTCCTCCAAAGGAGTATTGTTGCCATGCATGAATGACATGTTTGTAGGGGGTGTACTAAATGCAGGATTGTGTGTGAAATTGTCCTTAGGTTTGTGCACAATGATATTTGTTTTGTCTTATTTCTAATTTGCCTTTCTTTCTTTCTTTCTTTCTAGTGGGATATCATTGGTGATTGCTGTGTAGTTGCTGGTGAATCAAGCTTTTTCAGGCAAGTGAGCGGTATAGTTTTTGAGTTTATAACTCTTACTAACAAAGCTACACTTTGTTACTTGTCTTACACAGTGCTAGTTGTTGGTGGTGAATTTGTCCAGTTAATTTTAGCAGGAGAGATCATGGCTAGCTGCAGGATGACCGCTCAGCAGGTGGTTGGTAAGCTTTTTGAGTCACAGTCTGATCATGACTATGAGACGGACTCTGCATCTGAGGCAGAGGAAGAAGTCAGAGATTCTGGCAGTGATGTTTCTGTTGGAGGGGAATCTTCTGATGATGAAGCCACACTCAGTGCAGATGAAGGGCCTGTTTTAGAGGAGGACATTGATGTGCCAATAGTGCATCAACCTGGGGCTGAAAGGTTTCCCGTTATAAGACCTGATGTCTGGGTTGCCCCAAACATGGAGCAGCCAGAGTTGCCTGCCTTTACTGGTCTCCCGGGGTGTAACGCCAATACAGAGAACTTTTTGCCTATCAATTTCTTTGAGTTATTCATGGATATGTTTTTGGAAGAGATTGTTGAGCAGACTAATTTGTATGCGGAGCAGCATTTGAGGGACAACGCTGCTAGACTTAGGCCACACTCTAGAGCTGCCCAATGATTCTCACAAATTTGGAGGAGATAAAAAAGTTTTTGGGTTTGACTTTTTTGATGGGGTTGATAAGGAAGCCGTCACTGGCTTCTTATTGGTCTACTAGTCCCTTGATGGCAACAGCTATATTTCCTGCGACCATGAGTCGTAATCGGTATTTGCTTCTTCTTAGGATGCTGCATTTTGTTGACAATGCATTAGCCTTGCCACAAGATCAACCAGATTCTGACCGTCTTTTTAAGATTAGGCCTGTCCTTGATCATTTTGTAGATCGTTTTTCGGAGGTCTATGTTCCAGGCAAAGAGATAAGTGTGGACGAGTCTTTGGTCCTCTTATAGGGTCGTTTGGTTTTTAGGCAGTACATTCCTAGCAAAAGGGCACGATATGGAATTAAATTGTATATGCTGTCTGAAAGTAGGACAGGATATGTGTATAGTTTCCGTGTGTACACTGGTAGGGATTCCAATATTGACCCCCCTAGTTGTCCTCCCACTTTTGGAGTTACTGAGAAAATTGTGTGGGATCTTGGTAGACGACTGTTCAACAAAGGTCACCATTTGTATGTAGATAACTTCTACACTGGTGTGCAGTTGTTCAAGGAATTGTTTAGAGTGGACACTGTTGCTTGTGACACAATCCGTTCTAACTGGAAAGGCTATCCAAGGGAGCTTGTCTGTAAAAAACTTGAGAGGGGACAGTGCTGTGCCTTGCGGAACAAGGAGCTGCTAGCTTTGAAATTTTCAGACAAGAGGGATGTCTACATGCTAAGTACCATCCATGATGAGAGTACTTCCCCCGTGACTGTTTGGGGCCAGGTTGCTGAAGTGCACAAACCTGTGTGCATTTTAGATTATAATAAGCACATGGGAGGTGTAGATAGAGTTGACCAGAGGTTGGAACCTTATTCTGCTATTCGTAAGTCTTATGTTTGGTATAAGAAGTTAGCACTTCACCTTTTCCACTTAGCAACCTTCAATGCTTTTATTGTGTTTAGGGATAGGTCTCCAGAGTCAAAGATGACATTTGTGAAATTTCAGGAGTCAGTTATAGAGAGCCTTATTGTGGTGGAACAGGCCAGAGTTCCTAGAGAAGCAGTGGTGGAGGATGTGGCTAGATTGAAAGATCGCCGCTTTGCTGAGCACATTCCTCCCACACCCAAAAAAGACTTTCCAGCTAAGAAATGTAGAGTGTGTTTTCGAAGAGGTATCCGGAGGAAGACTCGAATGTACTGCCCAGATTGTCCTTCTGAAACCTCTGACCTGTTTCAGGTCCTGAGCTCACCCCCCACGACCGCAGCACCAACCTGCTGCCTCCTGCCTCTGTCCCCCGACCACGCTGCTGTTTGCGTGTTCGAGGCCCTCCTCCACCCGCAGGCATCCTCCTGCGCCTCATCCCTGGGGTCTAGTGGGCTCTGACTAGCTTCACTTGACCCGTGTGCCGCTTTCCGCCGTCCTGTAAGTTGTTTTTCTCATTTTTCTGCGCCTCGCCTCCGGCGCTTCTGCCCCCGTTGTGCCCCTCTGATTGCTGTTTCCCCGATCGTGTACTGTGCCATTACTGTATTTCATACTGTGTGTTTTCATATTGTGACTGCCTTTAATTTCGCTCGATTTTTTGTGCCTTTTGCCCCTTGTGCGCTCCCCCTGCTCTCCGATCCCTGCCGCTGCCTCCCTGCGGCCCCGCCCCCCTCGCGCCCCCATTCGCCGCTCCCTCCCGCCTCCCAGCTGCTCCTCCCTCCCCCCTCCCTTCTTAATGGCTGGCGCTGCGCGTCGCGAGTGAGCGACCTCTGACCTGTTTCAGGTCCTGAGCTCGCCCCCCACGACCGCAGCACAAACCTGCTGCCTCCTGCCTCTGTCCCCCGACCACGCTGCTGTTTGCGTGTTCGAGGCCCTCCTCCACCCGCAGGCATCCTCCTGCGCCTCATCCCTGGGGTCTAGTGGGCTCTGACTAGCTTCACTTGACCCGTGTGCCGCTTTCCGCCGTCCTGTAAGTTGTTTTTCTCATTTTTCTGCGCCTCGCCTCCGGCGCTTCTGCCCCCGTTGTACCCCTCTGATTGCTGTTTCCCCGATCGTGTACTGTGCCATTACTGTATTTCATACTGTGTGTTTTCATATTGTGACTGCCTTTAATTTCGCTCGATTTTTTGTGCCTTTTGCCCCTTGTGCGCTCCCCCTGCTCTCCGATCCCTGCCGCTGCCTCCCTGCGGCCCCGCCCCCCTCGCGCCCCCATTCGCCGCTCCCTCCCGCCTCCCAGCTGCTCCTCCCTCCCCCCTCCCTTCTTAATGGCTGGCGCTGCGCGTCGCGAGTGAGCGACCTCTGACCTGTTTCAGGTCCTGAGCTCGCCCCCCACGACCGCAGCACAAACCTGCTGCCTCCTGCCTCTGTCCCCCGACCACGCTGCTGTTTGCGTGTTCGAGGCCCTCCTCCACCCGCAGGCATCCTCCTGCGCCTCATCCCTGGGGTCTAGTGGGCTCTGACTAGGTTCACTTGACCCGTGTGCCGCTTTCCGCCGTCCTGTAAGTTGTTTTTCTCATTTTTCTGCGCCTCGCCTCCGGCGCTTCTGCCCCCGTTGTGCCCCTCTGATTGCTGTTTTCCCGATCGTGTACTGTGCCATTACTGTATTTCATACTGTGTGTTTTCATATTGTGACTGCCTTTAATTTCGCTCGATTTTTTGTGCCTTTTGCCCCTTGTGCGCTCCCCCTGCTCTCCCATCCCTGCCACTGCCTCCCTGCGGCCCCGCCCCCCTCGCGCCCCCATTCGCCGCTCCCTCCCGCCTCCCAGCTGCTCCTCCCTCCCCCCTCCCTTCTTAATGGCTGGCGCTGCGCGTCGCGAGTAAGCAACCTCTGACCTGTTTCAGGTCCTGAGCTCGCCCCCCACGACCGCAGCACCAACCTGCTGCCTCCTGCCTCTGTCCCCCAACCACGCTGCTGTTTGCGTGTTCGAGGCCCTCCTCCACCCGCAGGCATCCTCCTGCGCCTCATCCCTGGGGTCTAGTGGGCTCTGACTAGCTTCACTTGACCCGTGTGTCGCTTTCTGCTGTCCTGTAAGTTGTTTTTCTCATTTTTCTGCGCCTCGCCTCTGGCGCTTCTGCCCCCGTTGTGCCCCTCTGATTGCTGTTTCCCCGATCGTGTACTGTGCCATTACTGTATTTCATACTGTGTGTTTTCATATTGTGACTGCCTTTAATTTCGCTCGATTTTTTGTGCCTTTTGCCCCTTGTGCGCTCCCCCTGCTCTCCGATCCCTGCTGCTGCCTCCCTGCGGCCCCGCCCCCCTCGCGCCCCCATTCGCCGCTCCCTCCCGCCTCCCGCCTCCCAGCTGCTCCTCCCTCCCCCCTCCCTTCTTAATGGCTGGCGCTGCGCGTCGCGAGTGAGCGACCTCTGACCTGTTTCAGGTCCTGAGCTCGCCCCCCACGACCGCAGCACCAACCTGCTGCCTCCTGCCTCTGTCCCCCGACCACGCTGCTGTTTGCGTGTTCGAGGCCCTCCTCCACCCGCAGGCATCCTCCTGCGCCTCATCCCTGGGGTCTAGTGGGCTCTGACTAGCTTCACTTGACCTGTGTGTCGCTTTCCGCCGTCCTGTAAGTTGTTTTTCTCATTTTTCTGCGCCTCGCCTCCGGCGCTTCTGCCCCCGTTGTGCCCCTCTGATTGCTGTTTCCCCGATCGTGTACTGTGCCATTACTGTATTTCATACTGTGTGTTTTCATATTGTGACTGCCTTTAATTTTGCTCGATTTTTTGTGCCTTTTGCCCCTTGTGCGCTCCCCCTGCTCTCCGATCCCTGCTGCTGCCTCCCTGCGGCCCGCCCCCCTCGCGCCCCCATTCGCCACTCCCTCCCGCCTCCCAGCTGCTCCTCCCTCCCCCCTCCCTTCTTAATGGCTGGCGCTGCGCGTCGCGAGTGAGCGACCTCTGACCTGTTTCAGGTCCTGAGCTCGCCCCCCACGACCGCAGCACCAACCTGCTGCCTCCTGCCTCTGTCCCCCGACCACGCTGCTGTTTGCGTGTTCGAGGCCCTCCTCCACCCGCAGGCATCCTCCTGCGCCTCATCCCTGGGGTCTAGTGGGCTCTGACTAGCTTCACTTGACCCGTGTGCCGCTTTCCGCCGTCCTGCAAGTTGTTTTTCTCATTTTTCTGCGCCTCGCCTCCGGCGCTTCTGCCCCCGTTGTGCCCCTCTGATTGCTGTTTCCCCGATCGTGTACTGTGCCATTACTGTATTTCATACTGTGTGTTTTCATATTGTGACTGCCTTTAATTTCGCTCGATTTTTTGTGCCTTTTGCCCCTTGTGCACTCCCTCTGCTCTCCGATCCCTGCTGCTGCCTCCCTGCGGGCCGCCCCCCCTCGCGCCCCCATTCGCCGCTCCCTCCCGCCTCCCGCCTCCCAGCTGCTCCTCCCTCCCCCCTCCCCCCTCCCCCCTCCCTTCTTAATGGCTGGCGCTGCGCGTCCGCGCCGCTGGCGCGCCGGAGGCGCGCCAGAGGCAAGCCCGTCTGCGCCCGTCTGCGCCTGGACCGCGCCCAGCGCCACCCCTCCTGGTCCTCGCGCCCCCCGCATCCCCTGCGTCCGCTACTCAACCAACGAACTCCGCGCACTCAACCCCGGCCCCTCCGCAGAGTGCTTCCTTGCAACCCCGAAGCACACAAAAGGACCTTTCTCCTGCCGCACCTGCAACTTCTCCTGCGACAGAACGGCGAAGCCAACAACAAGAACTTCCAACACCAACCACCTGAACTGCATCCTCATCAACACACGCTCCGCACGAAAACACGCCATCGAACTCTGGGACTTACTCAACACCACCGCCCCTGACATGGCCTTCCTGACCGAAACCTGGTGGAACGACTCCTCGGCCCCGGACATCGCAATCGCCATACCGGAGGGATACAAAATCACCAGAAGAGAACGAACCAACGGAATCGGCGGCGGAATAGCCATCGCCCACAAATCCACCCTCAAAATCCACACCAACACGGATGACACCCTCAAGACAGCCGAACACCTCCACTTCCAGATCCACACGGACCCCAACACGACCCTCAGAGGAACCCTCATATACCGCCCTCCAGGACCAAGAGCCCCCTTCAGCGACACCGTCGCCGACCTCGCGAGCACCCACGCCCTCGCTTCCCCAGACTACATCCTCCTGGGAGATCTAAACTACCATCTGGAAAATAACAACGACGTCAACACCGCATCACTGACCTCCAACCTCCTCAATCTCGGACTCCGTCAACTGGTCAACACTCCCACCCACATCGCCGGACACACTCTTGACCCCCTCTTCACCTCAAGCAACCACATCTCTTTTAGCCACACCTCCGAACTCCACTGGACCGACCATCACTGCGTCCACTTTTCCTATACGAAAATCACGGAACACCACCGCATCCCTATACCTCCTCACCGCCGTTGGAGAAAAATCACCCAACACCAACTAACCAGCACCCTCGTCAAAAACCCACCACCCGACTCAACCGACCCGAGCACTGCCGCCATCAACCTCCATCAATGGATCCTCGACTGCGCCAACACCTTAGCCCCACTCAAGAAACCCACCGCCAACCAAGGAAAGAAAAAACCAGCCTGGTTCACAGACGAACTGACCGCCTCCAAAAGCCTCTGCCAGAAGCTCAAGAAGTGGATCTTAGAGCGCACACCCGACAACCTCGCCTCCCTCAAAGACGCCAACCGTGAACACCACCAACGGATCCGAGTCGCCAAGCGCGCCCACTTCACTGAACGCATCAACAACAACGCCCACGACTGCAAAGAACTCTTCGGCATCGTGAAGGAACTCTCAAACCCCAACGCCAACTCCAACGACATCCCGCCCTCCCAGAAACTCTGCGACGACCTCTCCACCTTCTTCCACCAGAAAATCACAACCATCCACGACAGCTTCAACGCCACTCCGCCGCCAGACCCCACCCCTGACATCTCCACAGACGCCTGCCGCCTCACCGCCTGGACCCACGTGGACGACACCGAAACAATAACAACCATGAACACCATCCACTCAGGCTCTCCCACGGACCCATGCCCACATCACGTGTTCAACAAAGCCAACGCCATCATCGCCCCCAAACTCCGCAAGATCATCAACCTCTCCTTCGACTCCGCCACCTTCCCAGACAGCTGGAAACACGCAGAAATCCAACCCCTCCTCAAGAAACCCAAGGCTGACCCCAACGACCTCAAAAACTTCCGACCGATCTCTCTCCTCCCTTTTCCAGCAAAAGTCATCGAGAAGATCGTCAACACACAGCTCGCCCACTTCCTCGAAGACAACTCCATCCTAGACCCCTCTCAATCCGGTTTCAGACGAAACCACAGCACCGAGACTGCACTCCTCGCCGCCACAGATGACATCAGAACTCAAATGGACAACCGCGAAACCTCGGCCCTCATCCTCCTCGACCTATCAGCCGCTTTTGACACAGTCTGCCACCGCACCCTACTGACCCGCCTCATGAAGCCGGCATCCAAGATAAAGCCCTCAACTGGATCTCATCCTTCCTCTCCGACAGAACCCAGAGAGTCCGACTCTCCCCTTTCCGCTCCAAAGCCACCAACCTCATCTGCGGCGTCCCCCAAGGCTCCTCCCTCAGCCCTACGTTGTTCAACGTCTACATGGCCCCCCTCGCTAAACTGGCCCGCCAACATCACCTCAGCATCATCTCCTACGCCGACGACACCCAGCTCGTCCTCTCCCTGACCAAAGACCCACTCACCGCCAAAACCAACCTCCACGAGGGACTAAAAGCCATTGCCGAGTGGATGAACGACAGCCGCCTGAAGCTCAACTCCGACAAGACGGAAGTCCTCATCCTCGGGCGCACCCCTTCGGCCTGGAACGACTCCTGGTGGCCCACCGACTTCGGACCCCCACCCACCCCAGCCAGCCACGCAAGAAACCTCGGCTTCATCCTGGACTCCGCCCTCACCATGTCCAAACAGGTCAGCGCCGTCTCCTCTTCCTGCTTCAACACCCTTCGGATGCTCCGCAGAATTTTCAAGTGGATCCCAACAGGAACCAGAAAGATGGTGACCCAAGCCCTCGTCAGTAGCAGACTTGACTACGGCAACGCACTCTACACAGGCATCCCAACAAAAGACATCAAACGACTCCAGCGTATCCAAAATGCATCCGCCCGCCTGATCCTCGACATACCCCGCCGATGTCACATCTCCCCTCACCTGAAGGACCTCCACTGGCTCCCCGTGGACAAGAGGATCACCTTTAAACTCCTCACCCACGCTCACAAGGCTCTACACAACACCGGACCTACCTACCTCAACTCCAGACTCAACTTTTACGCCCCCACTCGTCAACTCCGCTCTGCCAATCTCGCCCTCGCCATCGTCCCCAGGATCCAGCGCAAGACCTCCGGCGGCAGATCCTTCTCCTTCCTCGCCGCCAAGACCTGGAACTCTCTCCCCACCTCACTACGCCAGACCCAGGACCTCCTCACCTTCAGGAGACTCCTCAAGACCTGGCTCTTCGACCGCTAACAGCTCACCCCCCCCCCCCAGCGCCTCGAAACCCTGACGGGTACATAGTGCGCTTTACAAATGAAATGATTGATTGATTGATTGATTCAAAGCCTGGGCTGTGTGTCGGTGGTTCTTTTAAGAATTACCACACCCAGAAGAATTTCTGGGAACAACCATGAGTGTAAACTCATGTCTGTTTTGTATTTTCATGTGTTCAGTTTCATGGTTAGCATTTCTGTCATGTTCTTAGTTAGAGCTTTTGTGTTTGTAGTTTTGTAATTCTTTCTACTTAGTTAGGGGTTCCTCTGTTTAAAAAAAAAATAAAAAATGATGCCATTTTGTGTGGAGTGGGGCTTGGCTGAGAGTGTACATATTGACTTGCTGTTGGCTACTGCAACACACTGCCAGCCAAACACCAGTCCACACACTCCCATCACCTGGTGTGATTGTTGTATCAGGCATGTGGGCGTATGTAAGTGATGAGCCCTTGAGTGGCGCTGTCTGTCGATGTGAGTGTTGTAATGTGCTGGGCCCGTGGCTGGCGGTGTGAATGGTCTTGTGTGTGTCATGTATGAAAGTTGTGTGAATGGACTGTAAAGCGGTTGGTGCCTTGTCGCGGCTTTTCAGCACACGAGCTGTGAGTCATTGGTTCAGTTTTTTGCCTTTCAGTTATTAACAGTGCATTTCATTTTTGTGAAAGCTCTTGTTAATAAAATTTGATCCACTGAACCATCACTCACCCTCGTGCCAAATCCAACCAGTATGTGTGGTATAAATGACAAAACCTGCTCTGCTGTAATCAGGCGTCGCAGCACACCTGTGACACGCTAGGTGCCTCAGGTGGGACCCCGATGATGAAGCATGCCACCAACTTGGTTGGTGGGTGAGGGGTCTTTTTCACATAACCTAAGTGCGTTTCTTTTCAAAATGTTTGTGTTTGGCACATCACGGACGTATGTGGACACATCAAAACGATATATTACAAAACTACCTGTGTTTGGGGGGGAGAGGGCACCTATGTTTTTGGTCCTGTGTGCGGCCTTCATCTAGGGAAACCTACCAAACCCAGACATTGTTTACAACTAGACACCCCAAGAAGTCCAGGGTGGTGTGGCTTGCGTGGATCCCTCAACATTCTCTTACCCAGACTCCTCTGTAAACCTCAAAATTTGCTTAAAAAAGCAAAGTTTCCTGACTTTTCTTCGTAGGATCACCACTCCAGCACAAAATTCCTACTCCCCAGTGTTCCCCTCAGTCTCCCAAGTAAAATGACACCTCACTTATGTGGGTCTCCAAAGCAGAGTCAGTCTAAAGATGTATAAAAGAATATGTCCTTATAAACTCGCTGTGCTATCCCCTCTATCTCTACAAGTTTTGGGCCTTATTCTGTTGCAGGCACCTGGCCCACCCACACAAGTGAGGTATCATTTTTATCGGGAGACTTGGGGGAACGCTGGGTGGAAGGAAATTTGTGGCTCCTCTCAGATTCCAGAACTTTCTGCCACAGAAATGTGTGGAAAATGCGTTTTTTTAGCCAAAATTTGAGGTTTGCAAAGGATTCTGGGTAACAGAACCTGGTTAGAGCCCCGCAAGTCACCCCATCTTGGATTCCCCTAGGTCTCTAGTTTTAAAAAATGCACAGGTTTGGTAGGTTTCCCTAGGTGCCGGCTGAGCTAGAGGCCAAAATCTACAGGTAGGCACTGTTTTCAATGAAAAAATTGTAATGTGTCCACGTTGTGGTTTGGGGCGGGTCCTGTCGCGGCCGCTAGGCCTACCCACACAAGTGAGGTATCATTTTTATCGGGAGACTTGGGGGAACGCTGGGTAGAAGGAAATTATTGGCTCCTCTCAGATTCCAGAACTTTCTGCCACAGAAATGTGGGGAACATGTGTTTTTTTAGCCAAATTTTGAGGTTTGCAAAGGATTCTGGGTAACAGAACCTGGTCCGAGCCACACAAGTCACCCCATCTTGGATTTCCCTACGTCTCTAGTTTTCAGAAATGTACAGGTTTGGTAGGTTTCCCTAGGTGGCGGCTGAGCTAGAGGCCAAAATCTACAGGTAGGCACTTAGCAAAAAAACACCTCTGTTTTCTTTAAAAAAATTGGATGTGTCCACGTTGCGCTTTGGGGCGTTTCCTGTCGCGGACGCTAGGCTTACCCACACAAGTGAGGTATCATTTTTATCGGGAGACTTGGGGGAACGCTGGGTGGAAGGATATTTGTAGCTCCTCTCAGATTCCAGAACTTTCTGCCACAGAAATGTGAGGAACATGTGTTTTTTTTAGCCACATTTTGAGGTTTGCAAAGGATTCTGGGTAACAGAACCTGGTCCGAGCCACACATGTCACCCCATATTGGATTCCCCTAGGTCTCTAGTTTTCAGAAATGCACAGATTTGGTAGGTTTCCATAGGTGCCGGCTGAGCTAGAGGCCAAAATCGACAGGTAGGCACTTTGCAAAAAACACCTCTGTTTTCTTTAAAAAAATTGGATGTGTCCACGTTGCCCTTTAGGGCGTTTCCTGTTGCAGGCGCTAGGCCTACCCAAACAAGTGAGGTATCATTTTTATCGGGAGACTTGGGGGAACGCTGGGTGGAAGGAAATTTGTGGCTCCTTCAGATTCCAGAACTTTCTGCCACAGAAATGTGAGGAACATGTGGTTTTTTTAGCCAAATTTTGAGGTTTGCAAAGGATTCTGGGTAACAGAACCTGGTCCGAGCCACACAAGTCACCCCATATTGGATTTCCCTAGGTCTCTAGTTTTCAGAAATGCACAGGTTTGGTAGGTTTCCCTAGGTGCCGGCTGAGCTACAGGCCAAAATCTGCAGGTAGGCACTTTGCAAAAAACACCTCTGTTTTCTTTAAAAAATTTGGATGTGTCCACGTTGCGCTTTGGGGCGTTTCCTGTCGCGGGCGCTAGGCCTACCCACACAAGTGAGGTATCATTTTTATCGGGAGACGTGGGGGAACGCTGGGAGGAAGGAAATTTATGGCTCCTCTCAGATTCCAGAACTTTCTGCCACAGAAATGTGGGGAACATGTGTTTTTTTAGCTAAATTTTGTGGTCTGCAAAGGATTCTGGGTAACAGAACCTGGTCCGAGCCACACAAGTCACCCCATCTTGGATTCCCATAGGTCTCTAGTTTTCAGAAATGCACAGGTTTGGTAGGTTTCCCTAGGTGGCGGCTGAGCTAGAGGCCAAAATCTACAGGTAGGCACTTTGCAAAAAACACCTCTGTTTTCTTTAAAAAAATTGGATGTGTCCACGTTGCGCTTTGGGGCGTTACCTGTCGCGGGCGCTAGGCCTACCCACACAAGTGAGGTATCGTTTTTATCGGGAGACTTGGGGGAACGCTGGGTGGAAGGAGATTTGTGGCTCCTCTCAGATTCCAGAACTTTCTGCCACAGAAATGTGGGGAACATGTGTTTTTTTAGCCAAATTTTGAGGTTTGCAAAGGATTCTGGGTAACCGAACCTGGTCCGAGCCACACAAGTCACCCCATCTTGGATTCCCCTACGTCTCTAGTTTTCAGAAATGTACAGGTTTGGTAGGTTTCCCTAGGTGGCGGCTGAGCTAGAGGCCAAAATCTACAGGTAGGCACTTAGCAAAAAAACACCTCTGTTTTCTTTCAAAAAATTGGATGTGTCCACGTTGCGCTTTGGGGCGTTTCCTGTCGCGGACGCTAGGCTTACCCACACAAGTGAGGTATCATTTTTATCGGGAGACTTGGGGGAACGCTGGGTGGAAGGATATTTGTGGCTCCTCTCAGATTCCAGAACTTTCTACCACAGAAATGTGAGGAACATGTGTTTTTTTTAGCCACATTTTGAGGTTTGCAAAGGATTCTGGGTAACAGAACCTGGTCCGAGCCACACAAGTCACCCCATATTGGATTTCCCTAGGTCTCTAGTTTTCAGAAATGCACAGGTTTGGTAGGTTTCCCTAGGTGCCGGCTGAGCTACAGGCCAAAATCTGCAGGTAGGCACTTTGCAAAAAACACCTCTGTTTTCTTTCAAAAATTTGGATGTGTCCACGTTGCGCTTTGGGGCGTTTCCTGTCGCGGGCGCTAGGCCTACCCACACAAGTGAGGTATCATTTTTATCGGGAGACGTGGGGGAACGCTGGGTGGAAGGAAATTTATGGCTCCTCTCAGATTCCAGAACTTTCTGCCACAGAAATGTGGGGAACATGTGTTTTTTTAGCCAAATTTTGTGGTCTGCAAAGGATTCTGGGTAACAGAACCTGGTCCGAGCCACACAAGTCACCCCATCTTGGATTCCCATAGGTCTCTAGTTTTCAGAAATGCACAGGTTTGGTAGGTTTCCCTAGGTGGCGGCTGAGCTAGAGGCCAAAATCTACAGGTAGGCACTTTGCAAAAAACACCTCTGTTTTCTTTAAAAAAATTGGATGTGTCCACGTTGCGCTTTGGGGCGTTTCCTGTCGCGGGCGCTAGGCCTACCCACACAAGTGAGGTATCGTTTTTATCGGGAGACTTGGGGGAACGCTGGGTGGAAGGAGATTTGTGGCTCCTCTCAGATTCCAGAACTTTCTGCCACAGAAATGTGGGGAACATCTGTTTTTTTAGCCAAATTTTGAGGTTTGCAAAGGATTCTGAGTAACAGAACCTGGTCCGAGCCACACAAGTCACCCCATCTTGGATTCCCCTAGGTCTCTAGTTTTCAGAAATGCACAGGTTTGGTAGGTTTCCCTAGGTGGCGGCTGAGCTACAGGCCAAAATCTACAGGTAGGCACTTAGCAAAAAACACCTCTGTTTTCTTTCAAAAAATTGGACGTGTCCATGTTGCGCTTTGGGGCGTTTCCTGTCGCGGGCGCTAGGCCTACCTACACAAGTGAGGTATCATTTTTATCGGGAGACTTGGGGGAACGCTGGGTGGAAGGAAATTTGTGGCTTCTCTCAGATTCCAGAACTTTCTGCCACAGAAATGTGAGGAACATGTGGTTTTTTTAGCCAAATTTTGAGGTTTGCAAAGGATTCTGGGTAACAGAACCTGGTCCGAGCCACACAAGTCACCCCATCTTGGATTCCCATAGGTCTCTAGTTTTCAGAAATGCACAGGTTTGGTAGGTTTCCCTAGGTGGCGGCTGAGCTAGAGGCCAAAATCTACAGGTAGGCACTTTGCAAAAAACACCTCTGTTTTCTTTAAAAAAATTGGATGTGTCCACGTTGCGCTTTGGGGCATTTCCTGACGCGGGCGCTAGGCCTACCCACACAAGTGAGGTATCATTTTTATCGGGAGACTTGGGGGAACGCTGGGTGGAAGGAGATTTGTGGCTCCTCTCAGATTCCAGAACTTTCTGCCACAGAAATGTGGGGAACATCTGTTTTTTTAGCCAAATTTTGAGGTTTGCAAAGGATTCTGGGTGACAGAACCTGGTCCGAGCCACACAAGTCACCCCATCTTGGATTCCCCTAGGTCTCTAGTTTTCAGAAATGCACAGGTTTGGTAGGTTTCCCTAGGTGGCGGCTGAGCTACAGGCCAAAATCTACAGGTAGGCACTTAGCAAAAAACACCTCTGTTTTCTTTCAAAAAATTGGACGTGTCCATGTTGCGCTTTGGGGCGTTTCCTGTCACGGGCGCTAGGCCTACCTACACAAGTGAGGTATCATTTTTATCGGGAGACTTGGGGGAACGCTGGGTGGAAGGAAATTTGTGGCTTCTCTCAGATTCCAGAACTTTCTGCCACAGAAATGTGAGGAACATGTATTTTTTTTAGCCAAATTTTGAGGTTTGCAAAGGATTCTGGGTAACAGTACCTGGTCGGAGCCACACAAGTCACCCCATCTTGGATTCCCCTAGGTCTCTAGTTTACAGAAATGCACAGGTTTGGTAGGTTTCCCTAGGTGCCGGCTGAGCTAGAGGCCAAAATCTACAGGTAGGCACTGTTCTCAATGAAAAAATTGTGATGTGTCCACGTTGTGGTTTGGGGCGGGTTCTGTCGCGGCCGCTAGGCCTACCCACACAAGTGAGGTATAATTTTTATCGGGAGACTTGGGGGAACGCTGGGTAGAAGGAAATTATTGGCTCCTCTCAGATTCCAGAACTTTCTGCCACAGAAATGTGGGAAACATGTGTTTTTTTAGCCAAATTTTGAGGTTTGCAAAGGATTCTGGGTAACAGAACCTGGTCCGAGCCACACAAGTCACCCCATCTTGGATTCCCCTACGTCTCTAGTTTTCAGAAATGTACAGGTTTGGTAGGTTTCCCTAGGTGGCGGCTGAGCTAGAGGCCAAAATCTACAGGTAGGCACTTAGCAAAAAAACACCTCTGTTTTCTTTCAAAAAATTGGATGTGTCCACGTTGCGCTTTGGGGCGTTTCCTGTCGCGGGCGCTAGGCCTACCCACACAAGTGAGGTATCATTTTTATCGGGAGACGTGGGGGAACGCTGGGTGGAAGGAAATTTGTGGCTCCTCTCAGATTCCAGAACTTTCTGTCACAGAAATGTGAGGAACATGTGTTTTTTTAGCAACATTTTGAGGTTTGCAAAGGATTCTGGGTAACAGTACCTGGTCGGAGCCACACAAGTCACCCCATCTTGGATTCCCCTAGGTCTCTAGTTTACAGAAATGCACAGGTTTGGTAGGTTTCCCTAGGTGCCGGCTGAGCTACAGGCCAAAATCTGCAGGTAGGCACTTTGCAAAAAACACCTCTGTTTTCTTTCAAAAATTTGGATGTGTCCACGTTGCGCTTTGGGGCGTTTCCTGTTGCGGGCGCTAGGCCTACCCAAACAAGTGAGGTATCATTTTTATCGGGAGACTTAGGGGAACGCTGGGTGGAAGGAAATTTGTGGCTCCTTCAGATTCCAGAACTTTCTGCCAGAGAAATGTGAGGAACATGTGGTTTTTTTAGCCAAATTTTGAGGTTTGCAAAGGATTCTGGGTAACAGAACCTGGTCCGAGCCACACAAGTCACCACATATTGGATTTCCCTAGGTCTCTAGTTTTCAGAAATGCACAGGTTTGGTAGGTTTCCCTAGGTGCCGGCTGAGCTACAGGCCAAAATCTGCAGGTAGGCACTTTGCAAAAAACACCTCTGTTTTCTTTCAAAAATTTGGATGTGTCCACGTTGCGCTTTGGGGCGTTTCCTGTCGCGGGCGCTAGGCCTACACACACAAGTGAGGTATCATTTTTATCGGGAGACGTGGGGGAACGCTGGGTGGAAGGAGATTTGTGGCTCCTCTCAGATTCCAGAACTTTCTGCCACAGAAATGTGGGGAACATGTGTTTTTTTATCCAAATTTTGAGGTCTGCAAAGGATTCTGGGTAACAGAACCTGGTCCGAGCCACACAAGTCACCCCATCTAGGATTCCCATAGGTCTCTAGTTTTCAGAAATGCACAGGTTTGGTAGGTTTCCCTAGGTGGCGGCTGAGCTAGAGGCCAAAATCTACAGGTAGGCACTTTGCAAAAAACACCTCTGTTTTCTTTAAAAAAATTGGATGTGTCCACGTTGCGCTTTGGGGCGTTTCATGTCGCGGGCGCTAGGCCTACCCACACAAGTGAGGTATCATTTTTATCGGGAGACTTGGGGGAACGCTGGGTGGAAGGAGATTTGTGGCTCCTCTCAGATTCCAGAACTTTCTGCCACAGAAATGTGGGGAACATCTGTTTTTTTAGCCAAATTTTGAGGTTTGCAAAGGATTCTGGGTAACAGAACCTGGTCCGAGCCACACAAGTCACCCCATCTTGGATTCCCCTAGGTCTCTAGTTTTCAGAAATGCACAGGTTTGGTAGGTTTCCCTAGGTGGCGGCTGAGCTACAGGCCAAAATCTACAGGTAGGCACTTAGCAAAAAACACCTCTGTTTTCTTTAAAAAAATTGGATGTGTCCACGTTGCGCTTTGGGGCGTTTCCTGTCGCGGGCGCTAGGCCTACCCACACAAGTGAGGTATCGTTTTTATCGGGAGACTTGGGGGAACGCTGGGTGGAAGGAGATTTGTGGCTCCTCTCAGATTCCAGAACTTTCTGCCACAGAAATGTGGGGAACATCTGTTTTTTTAGCCAAATTTTGAGGTTTGCAAAGGATTCTGAGTAACAGAACCTGGTCCGAGCCACACAAGTCACCCCATCTTGGATTCCCCTAGGTCTCTAGTTTTCAGAAATGCACAGGTTTGGTAGGTTTCCCTAGGTGGCGGCTGAGCTACAGGCCAAAATCTACAGGTAGGCACTTAGCAAAAAACACCTCTGTTTTCTTTCAAAAAATTGGACGTGTCCATGTTGCGCTTTGGGGCGTTTCCTGTCGCGGGCGCTAGGCCTACCTACACAAGTGAGGTATCATTTTTATCGGGAGACTTGGGGGAACGCTGGGTGGAAGGAAATTTGTGGCTTCTCTCAGATTCCAGAACTTTCTGCCACAGAAATGTGAGGAACATGTGGTTTTTTTAGCCAAATTTTGAGGTTTGCAAAGGATTCTGGGTAACAGAACCTGGTCCGAGCCACACAAGTCACCCCATCTTGGATTCCCATAGGTCTCTAGTTTTCAGAAATGCACAGGTTTGGTAGGTTTCCCTAGGTGGCGGCTGAGCTAGAGGCCAAAATCTACAGGTAGGCACTTTGCAAAAAACACCTCTGTTTTCTTTAAAAAAATTGGATGTGTCCACGTTGCGCTTTGGGGCATTTCCTGACGCGGGCGCTAGGCCTACCCACACAAGTGAGGTATCATTTTTATCGGGAGACTTGGGGGAACGCTGGGTGGAAGGAGATTTGTGGCTCCTCTCAGATTCCAGAACTTTCTGCCACAGAAATGTGGGGAACATCTGTTTTTTTAGCCAAATTTTGAGGTTTGCAAAGGATTCTGGGTGACAGAACCTGGTCCGAGCCACACAAGTCACCCCATCTTGGATTCCCCTAGGTCTCTAGTTTTCAGAAATGCACAGGTTTGGTAGGTTTCCCTAGGTGGCGGCTGAGCTACAGGCCAAAATCTACAGGTAGGCACTTAGCAAAAAACACCTCTGTTTTCTTTCAAAAAATTGGACGTGTCCATGTTGCGCTTTGGGGCGTTTCCTGTCACGGGCGCTAGGCCTACCTACACAAGTGAGGTATCATTTTTATCGGGAGACTTGGGGGAACGCTGGGTGGAAGGAAATTTGTGGCTTCTCTCAGATTCCAGAACTTTCTGCCACAGAAATGTGAGGAACATGTATTTTTTTTAGCCAAATTTTGAGGTTTGCAAAGGATTCTGGGTAACAGTACCTGGTCAGAGCCACACAAGTCACCCCATCTTGGATTCCCCTAGGTCTCTAGTTTACAGAAATGCACAGGTTTGGTAGGTTTCCCTAGGTGCCGGCTGAGCTAGAGGCCAAAATCTACAGGTAGGCACTGTTCTCAATGAAAAAATTGTGATGTGTCCACGTTGTGGTTTGGGGCGGGTTCTGTCGCGGCCGCTAGGCCTACCCACACAAGTGAGGTATAATTTTTATCGGGAGACTTGGGGGAACGCTGGGTAGAAGGAAATTATTGGCTCCTCTCAGATTCCAGAACTTTCTGCCACAGAAATGTGGGAAACATGTGTTTTTTTAGCCAAATTTTGAGGTTTGCAAAGGATTCTGGGTAACAGAACCTGGTCCGAGCCACACAAGTCACCCCATCTTGGATTCCCCTACGTCTCTAGTTTTCAGAAATGTACAGGTTTGGTAGGTTTCCCTAGGTGGCGGCTGAGCTAGAGGCCAAAATCTACAGGTAGGCACTTAGCAAAAAAACACCTCTGTTTTCTTTCAAAAAATTGGATGTGTCCACGTTGCGCTTTGGGGCGTTTCCTGTCGCGGGCGCTAGGCCTACCCACACAAGTGAGGTATCATTTTTATCGGGAGACGTGGGGGAACGCTGGGTGGAAGGAAATTTGTGGCTCCTCTCAGATTCCAGAACTTTCTGTCACAGAAATGTGAGGAACATGTGTTTTTTTAGCAACATTTTGAGGTTTGCAAAGGATTCTGGGTAACAGTACCTGGTCGGAGCCACACAAGTCACCCCATCTTGGATTCCCCTAGGTCTCTAGTTTACAGAAATGCACAGGTTTGGTAGGTTTCCCTAGGTGCCGGCTGAGCTACAGGCCAAAATCTGCAGGTAGGCACTTTGCAAAAAACACCTCTGTTTTCTTTCAAAAATTTGGATGTGTCCACGTTGCGCTTTGGGGCGTTTCCTGTTGCGGGCGCTAGGCCTACCCAAACAAGTGAGGTATCATTTTTATCGGGAGACTTAGGGGAACGCTGGGTGGAAGGAAATTTGTGGCTCCTTCAGATTCCAGAACTTTCTGCCAGAGAAATGTGAGGAACATGTGGTTTTTTTAGCCAAATTTTGAGGTTTGCAAAGGATTCTGGGTAACAGAACCTGGTCCGAGCCACACAAGTCACCACATATTGGATTTCCCTAGGTCTCTAGTTTTCAGAAATGCACAGGTTTGGTAGGTTTCCCTAGGTGCCGGCTGAGCTACAGGCCAAAATCTGCAGGTAGGCACTTTGCAAAAAACACCTCTGTTTTCTTTCAAAAATTTGGATGTGTCCACGTTGCGCTTTGGGGCGTTTCCTGTCGCGGGCGCTAGGCCTACACACACAAGTGAGGTATCATTTTTATCGGGAGACGTGGGGGAACGCTGGGTGGAAGGAAATTTATGGCTCCTCTCAGATTCCAGAACTTTCTGCCACAGAAATGTGGGGAACATGTGTTTTTTTATCCAAATTTTGAGGTCTGCAAAGGATTCTGGGTAACAGAACCTGGTCCGAGCCACACAAGTCACCCCATCTAGGATTCCCATAGGTCTCTAGTTTTCAGAAATGCACAGGTTTGGTAGGTTTCCCTAGGTGGCGGCTGAGCTAGAGGCCAAAATCTACAGGTAGGCACTTTGCAAAAAACACCTCTGTTTTCTTTAAAAAAATTGGATGTGTCCACGTTGCGCTTTGGGGCGTTTCATGTCGCGGGCGCTAGGCCTACCCACACAAGTGAGGTATCATTTTTATCGGGAGACTTGGGGGAACGCTGGGTGGAAGGAGATTTGTGGCTCCTCTCAGATTCCAGAACTTTCTGCCACAGAAATGTGGGGAACATCTGTTTTTTTAGCCAAATTTTGAGGTTTGCAAAGGATTCTGGGTAACAGAACCTGGTCCGAGCCACACAAGTCACCCCATCTTGGATTCCCCTAGGTCTCTAGTTTTCAGAAATGCACAGGTTTGGTAGGTTTCCCTAGGTGGCGGCTGAGCTACAGGCCAAAATCTACAGGTAGGCACTTAGCAAAAAACACCTCTGTTTTCTTTAAAAAAATTGGACGTGTCCATGTTGCGCTTTGGGGAGTTTCCTGTCGCGGGCGCTAGGCCTACCTACACAAGTGAGGTATCATTTTTATCGGGAGACTTGGGGGAACGCTGGGTGGAAGGAAATTTGTGGCTTCTCTCAGATTCCAGAACTTTCTGCCACAGAAATGTGAGGAACATGTGTTTTTTTAGCCAAATTTTGAGGTTTGCAAAGGATTCTGGGTAACAGTACCTGGTCGGAGCCACACAAGTCACCCCATCTTGGATTCCCCTAGGTCTCTAGTTTACAGAAATGCACAGGTTTGGTAGGTTTCCCTAGGTGCCGGCTGAGCTAGAGGCCAAAATCTACACGTAGGAACTTTGCAAAAAACACCTCTTTTCTTTCAAAAATTTGGATGTGTCCACGTTGCACTTTTGGGCGTTTCCTGTCGCGGGCGCTAGGCCGAACCACACAAGTGAGGTATCATTTTTATCGGGAGACTTGGGGGAACACTGGGTGGAAGGATGTTTGTGGCTCCTCTCAGATTCCAGAACTTTCTGCCACAGAAATGTGAGGAACATGTGTTTTTTTTAGCCAAATTTTGAGGTTTGCAAAGGATTCTGGGTAACAGAACCTGGTCCGAGCCACACAAGTCACCCCATCTTGGATTCCCCTAGGTCTCTAGTTTTCAGAAATGCACAGGTTTGGTAGGTTTCCATAGGTACCGGCTGAGCTAGAGGCCAAAATCTACAGGTAGGCACTTTGCAAAAAACACCTCTGTTTTCTTTAAAAAAATTGGATGTGTCCACGTTGCGCTTTGGGGCGTTTCCTGTCGCGGGCGCTAGGCCTACCCACACAAGTGAGGTATCATTTTTATCGGGAGACTTGGGGGAACGCTGGGTGGAAGGAAATTTGTGGCTCCTTCAGATTCCAGAACTTTCTGCCACAGAAATGTGAGGAACATGTGGTTTTTTAGCCAAATTTTGAGGTTTGCAAAGGATTCTGGGTAACAGAACCTGGTCCGAGCCACACAAGTCACCCCATATTGGATTTCCCTAGGTCTCTAGTTTTCAGAAATGCACAGGTTTGGTAGGTTTCCCTAGGTGCCGGCTGAGCTACAGGCCAAAATCTACAGGTAGGCACTTTGCAAAAAACACCTCTGTTTTCTTTCAAAAATTTGGATGTGTCCACGTTGCGCTTTGGGGCGTTTCCTGTCGCGGGCGCTAGGCCTACCCACACAAGTGAGGTATCATTTTTATCGGGAGACGTGGGGGAACGCTGGGTGGAAGGAAATTTGTGGCTCCTCTCAGATTCCAGAACTTTCTGCCACAGAAATGTGGGGAACATGTGTTTTTTTAGCAAAATTTTGAGGTTTGCAAAGGATTCTGGGTAACAGAACGTGGTCCGAGCCACACAAGTCACCCCATCTTGGATTCCCATAGGTCTCTAGTTTTCAGAAATGCACAGGTTTGGTAGGTTTCCCTAGGTGGCGGCTGAGCTAGAGGCTAAAATCTACAGGTAGGCACTTTGCAAAAAACACCTCTGTTTTCTTTAAAAAAATTGGATGTGTCCACGTTGCGCTTTGGGGCATTTCCTGTCGCGGGCGCTAGGCCTACCCACACAAGTGAGGTATCATTTTTATCGGGAGACTTGGGGGAACGCTGGGTGGAAGGAGATTTGTGGCTCCTCTCAGATTCCAGAACTTTCTGCCACAGAAATGTGGGGAACATCTGTTTTTTTAGCCAAATTTTGAGGTTTGCAAAGGATTCTGGGTAACAGAACCCTGGTCCGAGCCACACAAGTCACCCCATCTTGGATTCCCCTAGGTCTTTAGTTTTCAGAAATGCACAGGTTTGGTAGGTTTCCCTAGGTGGCGGCTGAGCTACAGGCCAAAATTTACAGGTAGGCACTTAGCAAAAAACACCTGTTTTCTTTAAAAAAATTGGATGTGTCCACGTTGCGCTTTGGGGCGTTTCCTGTCGGGGGCGCTAGGCCTACCCACACAAGTGAGGTATCATTTTTATCGGGAGACGTGGGGGAACGCTGGGTGGAAGGAAATTTGTGGCTCCTCTCAGATTCCAGAACTTTCTGTCACAGAAATGTGAGGAACATGTGTTTTTTTAGCAACATTTTGAGGTTTGCAAAGGATTCTGGGTAACAGTACCTGGTCGGAGCCACACAAGTCACCCCATCTTGGATTCCCCTAGTTCTCTAGTTTACAGAAATGCACAGGTTTGGTAGGTTTCCCTAGGTGCAGGCTGAGCTAGAGGCCAAAATCTACACGTAGGAACTTTGCAAAAAACACCTCTTTTCTTTAAAAAATGTGGATGTGTCCACGTTGCGCTTTTGGGCGTTTGCTGTCGCGGGCGCTAGGCCTAACCACACAAGTGAGGTATCATTTTTATCGGGAGACGTGGGGGAACGCTGGGTGGAAGGAAATTTGTGGCTCCTCTCAGATTCCAGAACTTTCTGCCACAGAAATGTGAGGAACATGTGTTTTTTTAGCCTAATTTTGAGGTTTGCAAAGGATTCTGGGTAACAGTACCTGGTCCGAGCCACACAAGTCACCCCATCTTGGATTCCCCTAGGTCTCTAGTTTACAGAAATGCACAGGTTTGGTAGGTTTCCCTAGGTGCCGGCTGAGCTACATGCCAAAATCTACACGTAGGAACTTTGCAAAAAACACCACTTTTCTTTCAAAAATTTGGATGTGTCCACGTTGCGTTTTTGGGCGTTTCCTGTCGCGGGCGCTAGGCCTAACCACACAATTGAGGTATCATTTTTATCGGGAGACGTGGGGAACGCTGGGTAGAAGGAAATTTGTGGCTCCTCTCAGATTCCAGAACTTTCTGCCACAGAAATGTGAGCAACATGTGTTTTTTTAGCCAAATTTTGAGGTCTGCAAAGGATTCTGGGTAACAGAACCTGGTCCGAGCCACACAAGTCACCCCATCTTGAATTCCCATAGGTCTCTAGTTTTCAGAAATGCACAGGTTTGGTAGGTTTCCCTAGGTGGCGGCTGAGCTAGAGGCCAAAATCTACAGGTAGGCACTTTGCAAAAAACACCTCTGTTTTCTTTCAAAAAATTGGATGTGTCCACGTTGCGCTTTGGGGCGTTTCCTGTCGCGGGCGCTAGGCCTACCCACACAAGTGAGGTATCATTTTTATCGGGAGACTTGGGGGAACGCTGGGTGGAAGGAGATTTGTGGCTCCTCTCAGATTCCAGAACTTTCTGCTACAGAAATGTGGGGAACATGTGTTTTTTTAGCCAAATTTTGAGGTTTGCAAAGGATTCTGGGTAACAGAACCTGGTCCGAGCCACACAAGTCACCCCATCTTGGATTCCCCTAGGTCTCTAGTTTTCAGAAATGCACAGGTTAGGTAGGTTTCCCTAGGTGCCGGCTGAGCTAGAGGCCAAAATCTACAGGTAGGCACTTTGCTAAAAACAGCTCTGTTTTCTGTGATGTGTCCACGTTGTGTTTTGGGGCATATCCTGTCGCGGGCGCTAGGCCCACCCACACAAGTGAGGTATCATTTTTATCGGGAGACTTGGGGGAACATAGAATAGCAAAACAAGTGTTATTGCCCCTTGTTTTTCTCTACATTTCTCCCTTCCAAATGTAAGACAGTGTGTAAAAAAGACTTCTATTTGAGAAATGCCCTTTGATTCACATGCTAGTATGGGCACCCCGGAATTCAAAGATGTGCAAATAACCACTGCTTCTCAACACCTTATCTTGTGCCCATTTTGGAAATACAAAGGTTTTCTTGATAGCTATTTTTTACTCTTTATATTTCAGCAAATGAATTGATGTACACCCGGCATAGAATGAAAACTCACTGCAGGGTGCAGGTCATTTATTGGCTCTGGGTACCTAGAGTTCTTGATGAACCTACAAGCCCTATATATCCCCGCAACCAGAGGAGTCCAGCAGACGTAACAGTATATTGCTTTCGAAAATCTGTCATTGCAGGAATAAGTTACAGAGTAAAACGTAGAGAAAAATTGATGTTTTTTTCACCTCACTTTCAATATTTTTCTTTTTCAGTTGTTATTTTCTGTAGGAAACCCTTGTAGGATCTACACAAATTACCCCTTGCTGAATTCAGAATATTGTCTACTTTTCAGAAATGTTGCGGTTTCTGGGATCCAGCGTTAGTTTCATGCCCATTTTTGTCACTGACTGGAAGGAGGCTGAAAGCACAAAAAATCTTAAAAATGGGGTATGTCCCAGTAAAATGCCAAAATTGCATTGAAAAATTGGGTTTTCTGATTCAAGTCTGCCTGTTCCTGAAAGCTGGGAAGCTGGTGATTTTAGCACCGCAAACCCTTTGTTGATGCCCTTTTCAGGGAAAAAACCACAAGCCTTCTTCTGCAGCCCCTTTTTCCCATTTTTTTGAAAAAAAAGAAATTTTCACTGTATTTTGGCTAATTTCTTGGCCTCCTTCTGGGGAACCCACAAAGTCTGGGTACCTCTAGAATCCCTAGGATGTTGGAAAAAAAGGACGCAAATTTGGCGTGGGTAGCTTATGTGAACAAAAGGTTATTAGGGCCTAAGCGCAAACTGCTCCAAATAGCCAAAAAAAGGCTCGGCACAGGAGGGGGAAAAGGCCTGGCAGCGAAGGGGTTAAAATAAAATGTGGTTAAATACAGGATCACTATTAGCATCCATATCCACAACTTCTAGCAACCTGGAAACAGTATTTGACTTTTCATGTACTGTGTGATACAATTGGACTTTGATTTATTTTAAATAAAGATGGAGGATAAATATGATGCTTTCACTGCTGAGAACTATTTTAAAAATCTGTCCATTAATTTTCTGAGTGAAAACAATTCAAATACATAGCCCATATTGGCTTGAATATGAAATAAGGATGTATACATAGCAATGACCGTCAACATATGTATAAAAGGGCGTCGTGGTCTGGGTCAGCTCCGCATAGTCGTGCTGCAACCGAAACGCAACCGAAATGGGTCCATTATTAACAAAACAATGATATGATAACTGGCAGTAAATATCCATATCAAATCACGCCACCCTCGTTGCACCTCTCCCTCTCCCCACTTTCCTAGGAATATCCTCACTGAATGTTAGGAGCACGTGTAATATATAACAAGGGTTCAGATGCAGCAGTTGTAGTATTGGGCTACAGCCAAGTCTCCAGGTGGACCAAGGTCTATCAGATAGCGATATGGGTCCAGGGTTCCCTTCTGTGCTGAAATGGGATAGCCAGGTGTAGACTGGTCTTATGCTTGCTGAGAACTATTGCACCCTTAACGGTACAAGCAGAGGATGATGGCAAACCCCTGTTTAGGTACAAATTGTGTGTGGGGTTTTCCTATGATAGATAAATAGAGTAAGGCCCACTTAACTCAGCGCTTAACTCTGTTGTTTAGTTACTGCTGTGAATTACTGCTCAAGGAAAAAACTTTTAGGGTAAGTTTAATTTAGCATTTGTATTTGAAATCACCAATTGTATTACTAATTTATTTACATTATTATACTGTAAAGTAATTTTGTTTAATTTAGGGTTAGTGTTAGTATTACCGTAATTAGCTTGCTTATATTTAATTGTAAATACATCACTACTTACTGTTATTAAAATAACCAAACTAAATTAAAATTGAGGCCATCATTTTGAGTCTGCCAGTCTTAGGACCGCCAGACTCGCCGTGGCAGTTCGATCGCTGCCAATCCGGTGGTTCAACAGTCACATTATGACGTGGTGAAAGCACCACAGTCCGACCACCGGCACCTTCACTTTTTTGCCAGCTGACAGCCTGGTGGTCCTAATCCGCCAGGTCATCGCTGCCCTGGGGATTATGACTTCTGTGTCCACCAGTTTTTGCCTGGTGGTTTCCCTGCCATGCAAAGGCTGGCAGAGATGGGGTGCCGGTGGCCCTATGAGGGCCCCTGCACTGCCCAGACACTTGGCATGGGCAGTGCAGGGGCCCCCATGGGCAGCCCCATCACGCTTTTCACTGCCTGAATTACAGGCAGTGAAAAGTTCGATGGGTGCTGTCGTGCCTGACGCACCACAATATTGCCAATGTCAATGTTGTGGTTAGTTTCCCCCTGGGCCAGCGGGTGGAAACTCTGTTTCTGCCCGTTGGCCCAGGTGGAAACTCAAAATAGGGCTAGTGGCCAGAAAAACTGTTGGTTTTCCGACCTAATGAGTTTGGCGGGCCTCCTCCACCGCCCACTAAACTCGGAATGAGGCCCTAAATGTATAGAATAAAATGTATGATTAGGTTAGCTTTAAATTTAGAACACAGTTTATAGTTATTTTCATTTAATTTGGGGAGATATTAGCATAATATAATATGGTTTAATTTAATGTGACTGACATTATCGAAATTGAATTGATTGATTACCAAGTTAGGGCTAGCTTTAGGAATGCAATAAGATTAATATTTTTGATGTGGTTCAATAGTTAACATATAAAAATAGTACTCATTTTGTCTAATACAACAATATCTTTACATACATTTCTGTTGGGGCTAGTTTGAGTGTCAGATTAAGGTAACCTATTATTTTAATTAAAAACACAGGTGTGATTTAATTGAGTTCAGGTTTAGGTTTAGGTTAGTGGTTAGTATTGCATAGTATCACATACATTTCTGTTGGGACTAGGTTAAGTACAAGAACAAGGTAACCTGTTATTTTAATTAAAAACACAAGTGTGATTTAATTGAGTTCAGGTTTAGGTTAGTGGTTAGTATTGTTAAACCCTAATGTAATGAAATTAGATTGAAAATATAATTTACGAAAGGGTTCACATTATGGTAGGGTTTAAGGATGAGGATATGGGATGAAGTAAAAATAGAACAACCTAAAGGAAGTGGTGGAATCAAAAATAAAAGTGCATTCCATTATTATGGGGGTGATTCTAACCCTGGCGGTCGGTGATAAAGCGGCGGCCAACCCGCCAACAGGCCGGCGATCCAAAAAATGGAATTCTGACCCTGGCGGGAACCGCCAACACAGCCCGCCACTTTAACACTCCGACCGCCACGGCGGGACAAACAAACAGTGCGGCGGTCACCGCCAACAGACAGGCGGCAGACAATGTACCGCCCACACTATCACAACTCACCAATCCGCCACCTTTTCCGGGGCGGGAGCACCGCCGATAAAAACACGGCGGAAACAGACTACGAACGGGAAAACGCTCACCTCTACGCACTCCACGAGGAAGGAGGACAGCATGGAACCCGAATTAAACATACTACCTGCTCTCGTCTACCTGCTCATCTACCACGAGTACGAACGGCGGCCGCAGACGACAACGGTGAGTACCGCACCTACGACACAGGGGAAGGGGGAGGAGAAAAGGTTACGGCACACACATATGCGACCCCCACCCCCCCAAACTATGTACACACCAATGCAGAGCAACAGGTCACAGTGACACCACCCAAACCCCCGCTGAAAAATGCAAAGACATTATTAAATTGTGAATCAAAATTTATGTAAAAATAGCCTCTGATAAGTCATGGTCAAATAGCAATAAAAATTTAAATAATTCAATTCAATATTTAGTGCAATCGATAAACCGAGGCAATTAGTCCTGCACATTTAACGAAATTCCAAGTGTCCGTGGGCCAAAGTGTATCAACTCAAGGGCAAAGCCCACACAGGAGACCTGAGTAGTTGGAGAGAACACTGCAGGGGCATCTGATGACAAAACTACAGGCACCTCAGGGGGAAGGGAAGGGGGGGGCACCACAGCCACATGAGTCCACGACGCCAGATCCACAAAGGGGCCACCATGCCCACTGTGCCATCCTGGGGAGTGCAAAGCCACAGTCTCTCAAGTCTCTACAGTGGGTGGGTTGCCCACTGTGCCATCCTAGGGAGTGCAAAGCCACAGTCCATCAGGTGGATAACAGTCACCACTGGTCAAGGAGGAGGCATGGTGGGCACAGTGAACCGTGAACAGTAGCTCGACACAGATCCGGCACTGTCATTGTGCCAGTGGTGCTTGAGACGGCGGGGCCCAGCGGAGCGGTGCTTGACAGGAAGGGCCCAGCAGAGCGGTGCTTGAGACGGCGGGGCCCAGCGGAGCGGTGCTTGACAGGAAGGGCCCAGCGGAGCGGTGCTTGACAGGAAGGGCCCAGCGGAGCGGTGCTTGAGACGGCGGGGCCCAGCGGAGCGGTGCTTGACAGGAAGGGCCCAGCGGAGCGGTGCTTGAGACGGCGGGGCCCAGCGGAGCGGTGCTTGAGACGGCGGGGCCCAGTGGAGCGGTGCTTGACAGGAAGGGCCCAGCGGAGCGGTGCTTGACAGGAAGGGCCCAGCGGAGCGGTGCTTGACAGGAAGGGCCCAGCGGAGCGGTGCTTGAGACGGTGGGGCCCAGCGGAGCGGTGCTTGAGACGGCTGGGCCCAGCGGAGCGGTGCTTGACAGGAAGGGCCCAGCGGAGCGGTGCTTGACAGGAAGGGCCCAGCGGAGCGGTGCTTGAGACGGCGGGGCCCAGCGGAGCAGTGCTTGACAGGAAGGGCCCAGCGGAGCGGTGTTTGAGACGGCGGGGCCCAGTGGAGCGGTGCTTGACAGGAAGGGCCCAGCGGAGCGGTGCTTGAGACGGCGGGGCCCAGCGGAGCGGTGCATGACTGGAAGGGCCCAGCGGAGCGGTGCTTGAGACGGCGGGCCCAGCGGAGCGGTGCTTGACAGGAAGGGCCCAGCGGAGCGGTGCTTGAGACGGCGGGGCCCAGCGGAGCGGTGCTTGAGACGACGGGGCCCAGCGGAGCGGTGCTTGACAGGAAGGGCCCAGCGGAGCGGTGCTTGACAGGAAGGGCCCAGCGGAGCGGTGCTTGACAGGAAGGGCCCAGCGGAGCGGTGCTTGAGACGGCGGGGCCCTGTTCAGCGGTGCTCTTCTGCACGGCGGGGCCCTGTTCAGCGGTGCTCTTCTGCACGGCGGGGCCCTGTTCAGCGGTGCTCTTCTGCATGGCGGGGCCCTGTTCAGCGGTGCTCTTTTGCACGGCGGGGCCCTGTTCAGCGGTGCTTGTCCAGTAATTCACGGGAGCCAGACCTGGCCTGGACTCCCTGCTCAGTCGCCCTCCGACCGTGCAATTGCTGGACCCTTCGGTGACTGAGTCCTGGGCCCTTTGGTGTCCTCCCTTGCAGCCGGGATGGGGCTTGTGGGTCCCTCCTGCTCCGCGCTCCTGCTGGCTGACTTCTCCGCCCTGCTGCCCTTTCGCTCCTTAGAAGAGGCTCTCTGGCCCTTGCCTCCCCTGGATGTTGTGGCAGGTGAAGTGGCCGAACTTTGGTCCTTGGGGGCAGCTGTGGCACTCCTCTCACGGCGGCCCTTGAGTTTCCGGGTCCTCTTGCCTGGGGGGGGGGGCTGGCTGTCCCCTTGCTGCTGATGGAAGTGGCACTGCTGCCAAAGGGTGTGCTCCAGAACCCATGCACCACAGTGACACTCGAAGCTGGGCTGGGGGTGGCTGAGGTGCTCTTGGGACTCTTAGCAGATGGAGGGGGTGGGTCAGGGGAGGGAAAGAGGTCAAGATTAGAGAGGTAAAAAATTTTAGGACCAAGGTAAAGGGTGGGAGTAGTGGTGATGGGAGTGGAGGAAGAGGATGTGGTTGTAGGAGAGTCAGGTGTGCTGTCTTTGGGTGCAGGTGATTGTGACGTAGGCTGTCGTGAGGTGGATGGCTGTTGGGTGGGTGGCTGCCTGCGTTTGTGTGTCTTGGAAGAGGGGGTGACAGACACAGTGGGAGAGGACACAGGGGACGTGTAAATGGCAGTGGGGGTGGTGACTGCACGTGTGCGTACTGGACTGGAGGGTGTGCTGGTGATGGAAGCACTGGCTGATGGTGGTGTGCATGCAGGTGTGAGTGTAGACGTCACAGGGAGGGAGGAGGGAGACGAGGAGGAGGGGGACACAGAGGTGGTAGTGACTGTTGGCATGTCTGCATCTGGGTGTTGCTTGGGTGAGTGTTTGTGGGATCTGTGGTGCTTGTGTCTGGATGAGCTGCCCTTGGGTGTTGAGGTGTGTGCAGGCTGGTCTGATGGTGTGGATGGGATAGGCAGAGGAGCAGGAGACAGAGACAGGGTGGAGGCAGTTAGAAGAGGGAGGCTGGAAACAGGGACAATGGCTGCCGTCAGTGCTGAGGCCAGAGCATTGAACGATCGTTGATGGGCAGCCTGACCCGAATGAATGCCCTCCAGGTAGGCATTGCTCCGATGCACCTCCCTTTCTACCCCTGGATGGCATTCAAAAGGGTAGTCTGCCCAACAATGATGGTCTGAAGGAGGTCAATGACCTCCTCACTGAGGGCAGCAGGGGTGACAGGGGCAGGGGCTGAGGTGCCTGGGGCGAAGGAGATGCCCGCCTTCTTGGGCGAGCGGGCACAGAGCGTAGGCTGAGGGGCTGCTGGGAGGGCGGGGCTGGTGCGCTGGGTGGCGGCTGTACCTGTAGAGGCAGGGGGCCCGGATGTGGCCGCCACCGCTAGGGAGCTCCCATCCGAGGACGTGTCGGTGTCGCTGGTGTCACCACTGGTCCCGGTTGTGGTGCTCCCCTCGCCCTCCGTATCACTGGTGCCCTCGGTGTCTGTACCACGGCCCACCGGGGCCTTGTGGCTTGCAGCTCCCTCGTGCTCCGATGCCAAATCTCCTCCGCCTGATGATGCTAATGCACAAGCAGATTAAGAAAAAGGGGGGGGTAGAAATAATAAAACAGGTTGAGTGCATGCAATGTCAACACCGTTGACGGAGAGGACAGACACAGGAGCCTCATGCACTACGCTGCGCAATCGGGGTATACTACTCAGTACTTGTGACCAGGCCTACAGGTCTATGCACAACAAATACACACCTGGATGATGCAGGACCATGGATAGCTGTACTTGGCACCCTACAGAGGTGGGGGCGGGGGCACAGGGCCATGCCTAAAGGTAAGGACTACACTACAGGAAACGCCCTGGCCTAATGTCACCCACAACCCTCCTCCCCCACCCAGACGCCCCCACTGCGCATAAAGATAGCAGAATGTGCTGATACTCACCCCCTTGTGTCTGCTGTGATGTCCTCAAGCGCCCATCCAAATCAGGGTAGGCCACCGCCAGGATCCGGGACATCAGGGGGGTCAGGGTACGACTGGCACCCCTCCTAGGTTGGGAGGCCATCCCCAGCAGTGACTCGGCGGTCTTCCTGGTCCCGCGGCGGATGTCCTCCCACCTCTTGCGGCAGTGGGTGCCCCGTCTGATGTGGACCCCCAGGGCCCGGACTTCCTTGGCGATGGCACGCCAAATGTCGACTTTCTGATGGGCGCTGACCTATTTGACATGTACAGGGTGGGAAAGGAAAATTCATCATTTATCTGCATGTTAGATGCGATTGCCCCCCGCTCCCCAACTTTGCCATGTGGCACATGCTCTCATCTGTCGTGCGTTGCACTCCTCATTCGCTCCCCTCCCCACCATCTTACATCCACCCCACTCAACACAGGCATGGCCCAATCAATGTGCACCCAGTGTACTTACCTGTTGGTCTGGAGGACCGTAGAGTAACGCATACTGGGGGAGGACCCCATCCACAAGTTTCTCCAACTCTTCAGACGTGAAGGCAGGGGCCCTTTCCCCAGTCGCAGCAGCCATTGTCACTTCCAGACCGAGGTCACAGCAGCACTTGCAGTATAGGTCCTCTCCTGTGGATGATCAGGTCTCGAGTGATTAAGCAGATAGAAAATGGCGGTCACGCCCGCGGCGGGGCGTACCGCGGCGGTGCGTACCGCGACCGCCGGCGCACCTCGTCATTGGCTCCTGAAACCCATAGGCTTCAATGTTAACCAATGCGGCTTCGTATAGCGGTCTTCGACCGCCTACCGCCACGGTGTGCCACGCCAGCGCATTGACCTCACATTCCATTGTCCCACTTCACAGGTCAGGCAGCCGCCATTTCAAGGGCCCACATGGCCTAATCTGTACTGCGTCACACAGGCCTAGGCCTTGCATTGACACACATACACGCCTTTCAAAACATAGATAATCGTGTGCTATGCAAGCTGTGGTGAACGTACCTGTGATTTGCTTGACTCTGTGCTCCATGTTGTCCTTCCTAGGCACCGTCCGCTGGGACTTGCGAGGAGAAGGATGAATCCTTGCGTGTACCGACCGCTGGTGGACCTGTCGACAATGGAAGAACGCCATATCATACTACGATACCGACTTGACCGAGCCACTATACATGAACTGTGTGCCCAGCTGGAGCCAGCCCTGATGTCCCCCATCCGCCAACCCACAGGAATTCCCCCTCTTGTGCAGGTTCTGTCAGTCCTCCATTTTTTGGCAAGTGGCTCATTCCAGACAACAGTGGCCATGTCATCTGGAATGTCTCAGCCTATGTTTTCTAAGGTTTTTTTCAGAGTGTTGTCTGCCCTGATGAAACACATGCGGAGCTACATTGTTTTCCCTGAGGAGGTTGATTTGGCCACTGTGAAGGGTGATTTCTATGCCCTTGGACATATCCCCAACATCATTGGTGCCATTGATGGGACCCATGTGGCTTTAGTACCCCCAAAAGACGATGAGCAGGTGTACAGAAACAGGAAAAGTTACCATTCTATGAATATCCAGGTGGTCTGTTTGGCTGACCAGTACATCTCCCATGTAAATGCCAAGTTCCCTGGGTCAGTGCATGACCCGTATGTTATGCGTAATAGCAGCATCCCTTATGTGATGGAACAGCTACAGAGACAACATGTGTGGCTAATAGGTGACTCTGGTTACCCCAACCTGCCTTGGCTATTGACCCCAGTGAGGAATCCCCGGACCAGGGCAGAGGAACGGTACAATGAGGCCCATGGGCGAACTAGGAGGATCATAGAAAGAACCTTTGGCCTCCTGAAGGCCAGGTTTAGGTGCCTGCATATGACAGGTGGATCCCTGATGTACTCACCAAAGAAGGTGTGCCAGATCATCGTGGCCTGCTGCATGCTTCACAACCTGGCTTTGCGACGCCAGGTGCCTTTCCTGCAGGAGGATGGTCCAGATGGTGGTGTTGTGGCAGCTGTGGAGCCTGTGGAGAGTGAAGAGGAGGAAGACGACGGGGACGACACAGACAACAGGGACACAGTTATCCAACAGTATTTTCAGTAGCACACAGGTAAGAATCAACCACGCCATTTAACATTTGCTGAAAGCCTCCTGCATCTTTACTTTGTGTATTTCCCCCCAGTTCTTTTAAAATGATGTTTGATTTTCCCTTCCCTTTTCAGTGCTGTATGACCCACTGCGTGACTTCAGCTTGGTTAGCCCATGGACTAATGCTTATTGACATCGGTATGTTGTCATCACAAAATTACCTGAACATTTTAGATCAATAATGTGTTATACATTTGTAATTAATACAGGCTGACTCCTGAATGATTTCAGTGCAATGAATGATTTATTTTAGTGCTAGATATTGGTACATGATATTAAAACGGTGATGGGTGAGGGTGGAGTTATGTCCATGGCAGAGTCCAGTTCTCAGTCGTACAGGTGCATTGTCCATATGCCTGTGGAAGGATGGAGCAGGGGCAGTTCAAGGTTGGACAGGGTGACAATGTGGGACAGTGGGATGACATCAGGGGGTATATTATGCTGGCAGGGGTCTTGGCATCCTACTCTGTCTTCCTTTGGGATCTCAGGCTCCTCTTGCGGGGTGGTTGTTCTTCAGCAGGAGGTGGGGTTCTGGTGGCCTGTCGTTGTGGTGGGGCCTCCTGTCCACTAGCGCCGGCGGAGATGGAAGGCTGTTCCTGGTCCTGGCTAGTGACAGGGGCCCTTTGTGGTGCCACATGGTCCCGCAATGTGGTTTCTATACGGTTGAGGGCCTGGACTATGTACCCATAGCGGTACCGATGTTCCTGAGTTCATTGCTGAACCCCATGTACCGTTCCTCCTGCTGTGCCTGGATCTCGGTGAACCTGGCCAGTACCGTCGCCATCGTCTCCTGGGAGTGATGGTATGCTCCCATGATGGTGGTGAGGGCCTCTTGGAGAGTCGGTTCCCTGGGCCTGTCCTCCCGCCCCTGTCGCACAGCAGCCCTCCCAGTTGCCCTGTTTCCCCGGGCCTCTGTCCCCTGGACGGTGTGCCCACTACCACTGCCCCCAGGTCCCTGTTGTTGTTGGGGTGTTGGGTCAGCCTGGGTGCCCTGCAGTGGCAGACACACCGCTGATTGACGCGTCCTGGAGACAGAGGCATGGGCCCGCTGGGTGGGAGCTGTGCTGGTGTTCCCAGAGGGGGTTGGGTCTGCTGTGGCCTGTGTCTGTGTGTGGGGAACCGACTGTCCAGAGGTCCCCGATGGTCCGGGCTGGTCATCACGTTCTAGGTCGACAGAGCTGCTGTCCTCACTGGGGGCCTGTTATGGGGGTGGGATGGACATATCTGGACCCTCCGTGGCGGTGTGTTGGCGTTCGGGCCCTGCAGGGGTGAAAGAGTATGGTTATTGTTTTTGTGTGTGCCATGGCATGCCTTTTGAGTGCCCTTGTCCCCCAGTGCTGGCATTCCCTTGTGGGAGGTGTTGTGAGGGTGGGGGGGGGTGTATGGGTATGTGCAATGGTCATGCTTTGGTGATGGCTGTCTATGGGTTGTGTTGGCATTCAGGGGTTGGTGTTGTTTAGGGTGGGTTGTGCTGGTGAGACATTGGCAGGGAGGATGTGTGCTGGGGGGTTGAGATTGGGGGTGAGGGTGGGGGTGGGGGTTGGCATGCTGGTGGTTGGGGGGGGGATGAAGTAGTTGAGATTCGACTTACCAGAGTCCATTCCTCCGTGTACTCCAGCGAGGCCATCAGGATGCAGGATGTTTACTACCTCTTGCTCCCATGCTGTGAATTGGTGTGGTGTGGGTGGGGGTCCGCCGCCAGTCTTCTGCACAGCGATGTTGTGTCGCGACACCATCAAGCGCACCTTCCCCCGTAGGTCGTTCCATTGCTTTCGGATATCTTCCCGATTTCTGGGATGCTGTCCCACAGCGTTGACCCTGTCTACGATCCTTTGCCATAGCTCAGCCTTCCTTGCTATAGTGGTGTGCTGCACCTGTGTGCCGAAGAGCTGGGGCTCTACCCTTATAATTTCCTCCACCATGACCCTGAGTTCTTGGTCCGAGAACCTGGGGTGTCTTTGGGGTGCATTGGGGTGGTGTGGATGAGGTGTGGGGTGGTGTTTGTGGTGATGTGCGTGGTGATGTGTGGTGATGTGTGCGTAGATGTGGTGTGTGTGAGGATGTTGTGTTCCTGTGTGTGTTGTGCTTTGCGTTCCCTGTGCTCTCTCTCAGTGTATTGCGCCTTCTCTCAGATATTTGTGGTTGTAGGGGTTTGTGGGTGAAGTGGGTGTGTGTTTTATAGTTAATTGGGTGTGTGGGAGTGGTGTGTGTATGTGTATCAGGTGTGTGGATTTCGAATTGTCCAATGTGGCAGTGTTTTGGAGCTGTGTGTGTATTTTGAGCGCGGCGGTGTGTACCGCCAATGGAATACCGCGGTTGAAAGACCGCCGCGTGGATTCGTGGGTCAGAATGGCATGGGCGTGATTGTGTTGGTGTGGCGGTGGAGGTTTGGTCATCCCCAGTTTATCGCTGCCCGCTGATGAGGCGGAGTTCCGTGGATGTCCGGTTTTTGGCGGTTGCACAGTTGGTGGTCAGAATGACCGTGGCGGTTTACCGCGGCCGCGGCGGTAGAATGGCGGACTTCTGGCCGGCGGTAAGGGCCTTTTACCGCCGAGGTCAGAATGACCCCCTATGAATTCTTGCCATAAAATAACAATTCTGTACACAAGACATTCTCACCATCTCCTATGGTTCTCGGCACCCACTCAGCTAGGAAACCATCAGACTGCAGACCAAGACCACAAAGAGTAAAACAAAGAATAAAAGTAGGCCTGGGCGAAGTGGCAAAAAACACCACCGCGCTATGCGGAGTTCCACTAACGGGCAGACTTCTCTGTTGCACCCATTCACATGTCATTTGATGTCACACGTGATATGAAGTACGCGGTCGTGTTTGAAATCACGCACAAATGGCACCAAGCGGTCATCTTGTTTTTCACTCTGTTTATGGTGCTGGGACTTCTACTTTAATCTGCTCTCAATCTTTGTAATCCTCTACCCCATACTTCATCTACCCCTATTTTTTATTGGATTAGTGTTTTTTTTTGTGTCCCATTATTTTTACATTGTTTTAATTGTTTTTGTTTTTAATGACTTTTTGTATTTTTGTTTATTTTTCCCTTATTAACTTCCTTTTCCTCTTGTTTCTTTTCTCACACCCTACTCACCAAGCATCATGGCAGAGCACCGGGGCAGCAGCAGCCGCCTGCCTTGTGAGCAGCGCCGCTGTCAATGGTGCAGCCTCGTCCGATCTTCAGCAGGAAGAAGGAGGCAGCACTTGCTTGTTAGGTACAGAGCCACCTCCCCTCCATCCTGGCAGCAGGTGGCAGGCCTGGGAGCAGTCACCCCCTGTGGGAGAGTCAACAGTGCAGGGCTAGGGTATGCCAGTTGGTCAGGGCTGCCACCCAGGTCCAGCACACCACCCAGCAGCTGACGCACCACTGGGCAGATATTATCAACCGCAAGCAGGACCTGCTCCACCTGCTAGGTATGGAGATCCCGGAGCTTGGTGAGTAGTATATTTTTATTGTGTTTGTGTTCTACAATGCTAGCTTTTTTTCCAGAATAGCATGTCACTTTCACTCAGAGGTAAGTTACGTTTAGTTTACGTTAAGATTAGAGCTAGGCATGTGCTTGGTGCTACATCATTTATTTTTAGACTCGTATGTAGGCACTCGCTTTGGCTGATTATTTAAGAAGCCATTGCAACTCAGACTCTTCTGTCCTCCTCCTAACTCCTTAGCCTTAGTGAATTAGTGATATCAGTGAGTTATTGTTCTCTGTGACTTTATGTAGCACATATAGTCCCAAGCAGTTTCACAGTGATGCAAGTATGAATGCATTGCAAAAAAAGGGAGAATGAGTTGGTCCATTAGGGGGCTGGAGAAATTGGAATAGAATGAAAGATCCTTCATTGCAATGCATTAGTTCTAAATATAGCTTTTCTATTTTTCTTAAGGAAATTTGGAATGGAATAGGGATTTTAGGAGTATAGCCAACTCAACAATAATTGATCATTCTAGTATAGTACCATAGGCAATATGATTTAAGTACAATGTTATTGCATTTGCTTGTTATATTATAATTTTGTGGAGATTAACGGTACCACTAATGTATTTTTTTCTTCGTTCTAATCTTACATCAGCACCCAAGGGAAAGAAGAAGGGCACTGCACTGGCAGGTTTAACAGGAGCTGGGGAGGCACCGACCACCATCGCAGATGCTGATGGCTCTGCTCATCCCAGTAAGTCCTAATATTTAATAATATTATTTTTTCCCTAACTCTTACCTGTCCCCACTTTTATACTACTTTTTAATTTTTCCTTATTTTTTATACAGTCTCCCTTTTTTCAAGCTCCCCTAGCCAAGTTTTGTTTAGTTCCTGTTATCCCTGCATTATCTTTTTTTCTGTCTTTCATTGACCATTTTGTATTCCACCCTTTTGTTGCTCTTCAATGATTCCGAGTCATTGTCAATCATAGGCTATAGCTCTGGCCCTCTATTACGCAAAGCTTGTCTACCTGGCTTTTCTAACATTCCTACTAAATGCCCAGAGTTATATTTTTGACAGACGATACTGCAGTGCTAACCAAACTGTAACGATTGTGGTTGCATTTTTTTATTTAAAAAAATAAGGATGGGATCTGGCGTCTAAAAACTATATACTTTTTTTTATAGCCACATCATCCACCAGTGGAGGAGCTGGCACAAGTTCGATCGCTGCAGGAGCCAATGGAACAGGGGGAAATGCGGCAGCAGGGATGGGCACTGGTAAGTCACATTGCTTTCTTATTGACAATGACAATGACTCACTCCTAGCTACAAGCGTGTTTTTGTGATTAGATTCATGAACCCCCTGCATTAGAACTACATTGGTGGTTGGGTTACTTATGGCCTCTTCCATCTGCAACTCAGCAAAAGCACACATAATGTATGCTAAAAATTATGGCTTGATAGAAATGGGAAAAAAATGGAAGGCGAAAAGAAAGGATGAGTGAAAAGAGTGAAAGGAAAGGATGCATGGGTGGATGAAAAAGGGTGCATAGGTGAGTATTGGTATGGCGTAAATGGATGGATGAGTGAAAGGACGATTGAAGGAAAGGGTGTATTTTGTGGGTACTGAATGAATGGATAAAGAATTGCAAATTTGGGTGGAAGACTGGATGAGAGACTGTAAAGCTTAAATCATGGTGGCTAAGGGTGTATATTGTGGAAGAATGAAGGACAATTGAATAATTGCTTGGATGTATAAAGAAGGGAGCACTTCTTTTGTAGATAGATCTGTGACGCCCCTCTATTCTTCTATAGCAAAAACTTTACCTACCTGCCTTATCCATCTGCCTTACTCTGCAATAGAGTAAGTCAAGTTTCTTTACTGTCTTAACTGCCTAGCGAGTCAATTTGTTGGAAACAATTTGTGATGGTCGGCAAGAGCAAATTGGGCACTTACTAGTCCCACTTTACTCACTGGTCTCGCCCACCAGTGAGTAAAGTGGAACTAGTAAGTGCCCGATTTGATTTCAAGTTTGGCGTAGGGGATACTGTGTGATGAACATGCCAAATATAATCTATATGGCTCATTCCTTTCCCTGTAGTGCAGTGCATCATTCCTCCCCCCATCTAATTACGGCAGACAGGATAAAATATATCCACATTTTATACATGACATATGTGATGTATCTTATTTATTCATCTGCTTCTTTTGAGTCAGGGTAGAAACTAAACTGAGTGAAAGGGATGTGGGAAAGAGCAGGGCCATTGGAATTAAAGATAGATAATTGTCAGCTACAGTGGTCCGAGCTGCAGACAATAGCAATGTACTTGAAGCACTTGCTAGCATGCCTCCAAAAAATTTGCCACAACATCTTGTACTCCAAAGTGCATAATACCTTACTCATCATAATGAAAGGTAATTCTTTTTTATTTTTCCACTAAATGTGTAACGAGAAAAGCCTTTAAGAAATAAAAATAATCTTGTCTTATTCTGCCTTAATTCTTATCTACCAGACAGTTAGTGCTTCTTCTGTGAGGCATGTGTAGGTAAACAAATAACTCTCCTAATCATAAATAGTAATCACATCAAATTCAATTGTCCCTAGAGGACCAGCAATGTAGTGCTACTGTGCCACCCACTAGCTATCATTTGAACAAGTGTTTGTTCAGACCTTTATTTACAATTTGTCTTTTGTTATTCTTTTTTTTCTCGATGTAGCTACTCCTGTCTAACGACCACCACCAACTAGGCAGGAGATAGCAGCCCGTCTGAGGAAGCTGGGGAACATTCGGGCCAAGTACCAGTGCCTGGTGATCCTGGAGGAGTAGGAGGCTGAAACAGCTGCCTCGGACCCAGGACCAAGCAGAACAGCATGTCAGCCCCAGCCTCCAGGCCAGTACATCGCAAGCACTGCCGACTGCAGTCATGGTCCCTGACTGCACCTGCTGCTGCACACTTCCACTCCACCAGGGCTTTTCACCGACGCATTCAGCAGCAGCTGGACTAGATGGAGAGCGGGCTCGCCAGAATCGAGCAGAGCTTTGACCAGCTCCGGACACATATAGGCAGTGCCCTTTTTAAAAAAAAATTGTTTTGGTGGGACAGGCTTGTTGTAGGTGTAGAGGGTGGGGAGGGATTTGGGCTGGATTTCAAGTTTGGACTTTTCACTGGACTTTTTGGGGACAGGGTTATATTTGTTTGGGGAGAGGGATGGAACTGTTGTAGGTGAAGAGGGAGGGTTTTACATTTCTAAATAATAAAGGGGATTTTTTTTACTTAATTTGTATCTCAAATCTTTATTTTGGTTTTTGGGCTTTTAGTTTGCAATTATGTCTTTTAGTGTAGCATGTTAATATTAATCTGCTAAAAAAAGTGTATGCCATTTACTTAGACCCTTGCTCTGTTGCACTCTGCAACTATTATTGACTACTAGGGGATGATTGCCCCTGCCTATTTTGCTTACAAAAAAACTGTACATACAGACAATGTCTTCTTCAGTAGAAGTTAAATACTAACTAAACAAGTTCAATTCGATCCATAGTTCTTTTCCTACCTGAATAGATGAAGCCAGTGAGTCTTCTTCTTACTGCAGGGTTTTCCCAAGATGGCATCTTAAAGGGGTGGTAGGTAGGTAGTAGTAGTAGCAGGCTGGCCCGCTATCCGGGAAGACAGAACTTGACAGAAAGTGCCACTCCCACCTATGCGAACTCCAGCTACAGAATTAATCAAAGGGTTATCCATCACTGTCAACTCGATTGAAAGAAAATAGAGAGTTAGTGGGTCATCACCATATCTCATAACTGAAGGAAGACTGAGACCATACTGCCACAATGACAGTATTGACACACAGCAAAGAAGACCTGATATGATAATAAAATATAGGAATATCAATTTCTTCTGAGCAATGGTGGGGAGCTTTAGTATAAAACTAAACTTAGGAAATGAGATCATGGAGTCAGAAGTGGGCTGAGACTCATGAGTGTTTGGACCAGGGTAAGCATTTACAGAACACACATACAAGACATGAATGAAGATGTTGATGGGGCCTGTGTGGAATATTGCTCAAGTAAGGGAAGGTAGACAGTCATGCAGTGAGTTGCTTTCACCACATCTGCCCCCGCAAGTGTGTGATTCATTTATGGTGTAAAATTATGTCACACCTCAATAAATCATACATCCCTGGGGAAGAGGGTTAGGGCCTCAATGAAAGGATGGGAAAGGGGACTTGGGGATAGATGTGACAAAGGCTAACACTACACATAAGAAACTACGGCAATATTTGTTGGGGCACTGAGCAGCACACCATCATCAATTTGTTTTGGAAGGAAACAAAGGGATAAGTAAGAAAGTATGACGCAGTTCGGTAAATTCATTGGAAACAGTCCTTCTGCCCCAGATGGCCTCCAGATAGTATATCCTAAGTGGAAAATGATACTGCATTGCCAAGTTGGGTAATGCAGTTCAATTTTTCTTGAAATGTTCATGAGCAGTCAGGACTCAGGAGTGTATCAAGAAGAGTGAAAGGCAGAGCAAGAACATAAGAGGACTTTCTCTTTTGAGCTAGCAATGCAGCAACCATATAAATCAACACATCTCTTTCTAGTTCACAGAGCTGAGTGAGTACTAGACCTCAGATTCTTCGCCTTCATCATGGGTTCTCTTTGAAGTCAAAAACTTTCTCCTTTCTAGCTGTTGAGGTATTCCCTTCCTGAGTCCTTCCATCTTGCTCCTCCAGATTCAGAGTAACTCCGTCCCAGTCCCAAACTGAGCAAGGTAGACTTGCAAAGTGCACTACTGTTGAAGAAAAAATAGAGAAACTAAACTGGAGTATTTTTTTGTGTAGATTTGTGTTTGGAAACTACAGTGGCTGGTTTGTTACGAGGAACCAGAAAAAGGAATAGACCCTGCAAGTAAATTTCACTACTTTTGAATGAGCATTCACTTTGAGGAAAAAATGACCAACATTGCAAATCATCAGAAACAAGTTTACAATTTTGTTGAACTCGCTCCCTCTCTGTCAGCCACCACGTACATCTGCCATCACTCCCAAATGCACAATCTCAATCAGTATATCACCACTCATGGGTGCAATAGTTACTAAGGGCCAGATGTAGCAAGCCGTTTGCATGTCGCAAACTGCAAAAATCGCAGTTTGCGGCATGCAAACGGCCTCACGCAATGCTCATTCCCAAATTGCGAGTCGGTACCGACTCGCAATTTGGGAATGCGACTCGCAAATAGGAAGGGGTGTTCCCTTCCTATTTGCGACTCGCATCGCAATTCAGAGTTGCTTTGTGACCGCTGCCTACTCTGAAAAAACCAAAACCAAATGGTTTCGGTATTTTTTTCATTTTGCAACTCATTTTCCTTCAAGGAAAACGGGCTGCAAAATAAAAAAAAACTGCTTTATTTAAAAAGCAGTCACAGACATGGAGGTCTGCTGACTACAGCAGGCCACCATCCCTGTGAGCGCAGGGACTCGCTATGGGGTCGCAAAATGTGACCCACCTCATGAATATTGATGAGGTGGGTCTTTGCGACCCCATAGCGAGTGGCAGAAGGTGTCAGAGACACCATTCTGCATCCGTTTTTGCGACTTGCAATTGCGAGTCGCTCAGACTCGCAATTTGCAAGTCGCAAAAATGGATTTTGCTACATCTGGCCCTTATTTACCTCTTCCAACCCAAGCACGATGGTTCAACAAAAGACCTCCTTTTTGATGGCATCTACACATTGGAATTAGACATTGGCACTGGCAGTCTTTTAATCAATGATCTTCTATGGCAGCCCTGCTAGGTGATGTAAAAATGGGATAGGCAATGGCATGTGAGGGAACTAGGCAGAATCTCCAAAGTCCTGAAGGGTATGTGGGGGCTTCTTCAATGCACATAGGTCCAACTCCAATCTGGGCTTGTATATGACTATAAAATCAATGGTGGGATAGCATGAATCGGAGACAAACATAATGTTGCACTAGCATATTTTTTTGCAAAGAAAGAAAGAAAAAAGAATCCAAATGAGAAATAATGAAAAAGTTATGTGGTGGCACTGGCATACTCAATCCGGGAAGTAGAGGTCGTCCTCAAACTCTGGTGGTTCACCCAGAAGTTGGTCAGCTAACACACTTGATTCAGACCAGTCATCCTCTTCCTCCTCCTGTGGTGTTTTAGGAATGGTCTAATCAGGTGGTATGAAATGCTGGTTCATGGTCAATCTCTCCACGTTTTGAGGAGATAGACTGGTCCTTTTCACTGTAACAACTGCACCAGCTGCACTGAACACACGTTCAGCAGACATGCTGGCTGCAGGACAAGTCAGAAACTTTATTGCCAGCCTGCTGAGCTCTGGCCATTGGCGCATCTTCACATACTAATATATCAACTTGGTTTTGATCCACGTACACCTCTTTCAGGTCATCCAGATATTCCTGGAACATCCTCTGAATGGTCATTGGTGCTGCCACCTGCACATCCGCTTTTCCCTTCGCCTCTGCACTGGACTTAAGACCTGCCACTTGAACCCAAGCCAGTGCAGATGTTGGGTCAGATTCTTCTGTTGCTGTTGTTGCTGGTTTTCCGGTTGGTCGGGTTGGTGGATGTGAGACAAGACTGCCTTCTCTGGAAATTGAAGGCGGCACCCTAGAACTGTTGAGTGGGACTTCAAGTTCCAGCCATTCTTTTTCCCGTTCTCCTGCTTGCTCAACAATCCAGCTCTTGTATTGTGAAACATCCCCTTCAAAAAAAGGAATGATAGCAAGAAGATTTTTTTTGTAGCATAGATCAAGTAAGCTGGCACAGAGGTACTCTTTGTTTGAGATGATATCATTTTGCAGCCTTGCATTACAAGTCAAGTGATAGCTTATGCTAGGAACCAAGGCATGTGCTTCGTGGTTTTGGTTTGCACCACTAAATGCAAATCTTTCTCTCTTCTTCTGTAGCTAATGCAATAACAGGATAACTTGGCCATTGTACTGTTCTCCTTGCTAACTTCCTGTGTGAAAACCTCAAAAGGGAGCAGAATCTCTGAGAGGCATTTAACTAGGCCCCATTTGTCCGCATCAATGATCATAGCTCACCCAGTTGCATCAGCTCCTCTTTTAATTACATAGTGGTTGATTTGTTTTACTGCTCAAACAGATGTTCTGCCATTTAATAGGTTGAATTCCAGCATGTTGGCACCTCTTGTATCATAGCTTTAACTGGTACTCTGGAATGACGTTGAATAATCCACAACTGTTTCCAGGCTTTAAAAGAATGGATGGATGTATGGATGAATGGATGTGTAAATACCTCTGCAGGTGGTCAGTATGTTGCTGACTATGTCTTCTTTTTTAAGAAAGTCTTGCACAACAAGGTTGATGTAGTGTGCCAAACACAAGACCCTGAAACAGCCACCGTCTGCCATGGCGTTCAGTATATTACTGCCATTGTTCATGGGAACAAATCTAGCTCGAAGACCTCTGGGTTGCAGTCATTCAAACACCTTGCTATTAAATTCCTCAGAAATGTTTGCAGCTGTTTGTGACTTCTCTATAACAAGCATGGCTACTGTTGCTTGCTGCCGAATCCTCCTAAAAATTAATTCTGGGTCACCCCCAGAAAAGAGATCCAGTGTGCAGTGATGCGCATATAATCAGTTGTCTGACAACTGGTGCACATGCCTGTCGGCAGATGGATAGTGTGGACAGCACTTTGCTGCAAAGTTTGTCCAACCAATTGCAGCACATTGTATGCAGCACTGAAACAGCAACTCTGGCAAAATAGGTCCGGCTTGAAACGTTCCATTTAGGACAGAGGGCTGTCACAGACTCTAAGGGGCAGACACAAGGAAAGTGGAGCTGCACCTAGTGCAGAGCCACTTTCCTCATGCCCCCTAGCACCCTCCCACCCCCACCCATGTGTGCGCTGTATCTAAGATACAGTTCACCATGGCTCAGGGTAGGGGCAATAGCGTAACAAAAACTCTGTTCAGGGTTAGTGCCAAAAATGTTTGCGCTAACCCTGAACAGTACATAGCGGTCCATTGTAAACAATGGTGTGCCCCCTTTCAATGCCTGCTCTGAGCCAAAAAAATCTCTTAGATTTCTTTGCACCATTGTTTTGGCCACCCTAACGGGGCAGCACCCCTGTGTATACATTATACCTGGCGCATTATGCCTGGGTTACAAAGTGGTGCAATGTATGCATTGCGCCACTTTGTAAATTTGGTGTCGTGATTTTGGCCTCATTGGGCCACATTAGCGTGAAAACAAATGATGCTAATGTGGCATATGGAGGAGCTAGGGGCTCTTAAATCTGCCCCTAAGAATCATACTCCTTCCACAAAAGAAAAAGGCAGGAGGTTCAATGCTAAAATTTTTGTCAGCTTGCCATTGTACAAACGTGCCGTTGGGTGGCTGCAGTCGTATGGCCCCGTCTGCCTAAACCTGCCAATAATTGTAGCCTGGATTTTCTTCTTTTGTGGGGCCACTGACACAGGTGACTTGTCAGATGTAGGTGGTGGTAGACTCAATGCACGTCACGGTGGTACAGTCACTGTATGCTGTGGTGTTACCATCTGACTCTGGGTCTTTCTGTGCCATTGTGAGGTCACTGAGTCAGGAGATTCTGGCGCACTACTGGGGACAAGGCTGCTTTGTTTAAGGTGCTGCCATGTTGAGCCGTTTTTTTAAGGTGCTGCTCCCACCAGATTGCGTGATGTTTTCTCATATGGGCCATCTGGCCTCCATTACTATAATGTGAACAAGGCTTACCTCGATGAGCACTCACGTGGCAAATGGAGCAGATGGCAATGTTCTCTTCATGCTTGCTAATCGGAAAAAAGTCTCAAACTGGAGAGGAGTACTTTCCTATTGGGCCAATGCCTGAAAAAGAACTGAATGCAGGTGGTTGTGGGTGTGTCGATTACCTCTCTGCAGTGCATACTTGTACTGAGATAGGGATTGGCGCAAGTCTCTGCTGGGGCCTTACAAATATGGTAGCTGGCAGTGCTGTCTGTGCCACATTCCTCGGAGGAGGTTGGATAGTAATGTTGGACTCCTCTATGCCAGCTTCTACAATGACTGTGTCATCGTCCCCTTCCATGATTCTAAGGCTTTCTGGAACTTTTCTTTTCTCTTTTTTCTTGCCTCGCCTGTAGTCTCCCAGGCTCTGCCAGGGTCCACTCCATGTCCCTATCATCGTCATCAGAAATGGTGCTTGGAGAATATGGTCGAGTAGTGGTACCCTTCCTTTTGCTGGAGGTCTGAAAGCCCTTGATTCTAAAATTGGAGGTTCTTGCTTGACAGAAAGCTCGACCACCTGTTCTACTCCAACTCCGGGATGATCTGGCTGCTGTCCACTTTGCTTTGTTTCCTGAACCGGTTTGTACTACTTTGTGAAAGGGACAAACCCAATTCAACATCACCGCTCGTTGGGATTGTCATGATTGCAGTGGCTGCCTCACTGATAATCATTGTCTTCTGCTTGGGTTGAGGTGGTACTGTTGATGCAGGAGTGCTCCCAGGTTCCTTCCCGGAGGCTGGTGTGGCATGCAGGCACACATCTCCCAAAAAAGGTTGTGGTTGGCACACCAGTGGTGGAAAGCTGCTTCTTCCCACTGGACACTTTCTTGGGAGCAACTTTCTTTGGGCCATCTTAACTAGCTCTAGGTTGGCAGTGGCACTAAGATGCACAAGCGAAAGAGTTTGGTGCTTGTGGACTGAAGTAACTGTATGGCCTTCTCTTTGGTAGTCCTGCGGGTGATGTGGGGTCTCTTGTCTTATACACCTAAAAAATACCAAGCAAGAAAAACATGTAGTTAATGAAATGTGGCAGACCATTGTTGCAGTAGGTTGAACATAGTACAGAGATATGCAATCTTAGGCCCTCATTATGAACATGGCGGTAAACACCACACCGGTGGCGGCGGTAAAAACCGCCAACAGAGGAGCAGTCCGGACCACCAAATAATGAAGCAACGGAAAGACAGGCATCCTGAAAACTGCTATTGCCAGCAGAGGAGTGCCGACAATGAGGCAGAGCCCGCCCACAGACCGACGGAAAGGCCCAACCCGCCCATCAAATAATGAACATTAGACCGCCGTCAGTTCTGGGGCGGGAACCACCGCCACGCAAAACCAGGTGGAAACAAACCAAATATAAGGAAAGACTCACCGGAGGCTATCACAACACGCCAAAGCAGACATAGATAGAGAGCTGCAGATCATGCCAGCCCTGCTCCTTGCTATATACCTCCATGACCGAGACCACCGACGAAGACGACGTTGGTAAGTACCGCAACCTACAAAACAAGGCAGGCACTCCACCCACCCCACAACGCTCCCCCAACCCTTCACAGCAGCACAAGCCATACACCCCACAGCAAGAGGTACTTACCCGACACAAGGCAAATACAACCTGTCAAAAGTACATACATATGCCCCACACCCACAAACAAGGAAATGAGAGACCAGGGATCCAGAGTGTGCCGCCAAAACACAGGCCACACATAAACTTTTAATTGAGCTCTCTGAGCAACGGATTTGTAAGTAGGGCCAATGGCCAGTCCATAGAGTCATGAGTCTCATGAGCTACAATGGCCCCAACCCGACTCCCACAAGTGCTGTGGTACTCCACCTTATAGGGGCAACAATGGGGCATCCAGGCACCTCAGGGAACAGGGGCAGGGGGTGGTGGGGTAGGGATTTACGACAGGTGTGGGCCTTGGATTTGCGTTCAGAAGGTGTAGGGGGTTTGGGTTTGGCCTTGGAAGGTGGGGGAGAGTGCTTGGACCGGGTGAAGCCCGATGGAATTGGCTCAGCATGGGGCTTCTTCATCTCTGGGGAAGGGGCATGGGAATGTGAAGGGTGGACAGAGGTGGGCTGTGAAATGGAATGAGTGGAAAGGGCAAGGAGGTGTGCATGTTTAGGGATGAGATGGGGTGGGCCAGTGGGTTGGAATAGATCAGCACAGGAGAGGAAAAGTTTCTTTGGAGCAATTGGGTTGGACCTGGAGGAGGGTGTGGGACTGGAGGTAGAGGGTGTGGTCATAAGTGGTGTAGGTGTGCGTGTTGTGGGTGCAGGTGACTGGACAGTATGCTGAGGTGTGGTGGATGTGTGATGGGTGGGTGTTTTGGTGCGTTTGTGTGTTTTTGGAGGGGGGGTGGCCACAGTGGGAGAAGACAGGCTGCCAGTGTGAATGTATGTTGTTTGGGTGTTTGCAAGTCTGGTGAGTGTGCTGCATGTGTGAACTAAGGTAGTTGCGGTGAGTGCAGGTGTGGTGTCTAGGGTGCATATATGGATGTGTGCTATTGTGGTGACTGCAGGAATAGTGTCAGCAACAGTGAATGAAGGTGCAGTGCCTGGGGGTGTGTATGTAGAGGGTACAGACAGGGAGGCAGAAGAGGTGGGCTCACTGGTAGAAGTGGATGTTGCTGTGTGCGCATATGTATGTTGGCTGTGTGAATGCTTGTGGTGGGAGGTGTGGTGCTTGTGTTTAGAAGTGTGCTTCTTGTGTGTTGAGGTGTGTGCCTACATGTCAGAATGTGCGCTTTGGATGGGTGAAGGAAGTGGGGTGCTGGAAGTGGTAGAGGAGGTTGGAGGGGGGACGGAATGACCAGGGACACTGGCTGCCGTGTAAGAGGAGGCCAGAGCCTGAACAGATCGCTGTAGGCCAGACACGGCACCGTGAATGCCATTCAGATAGGCATTGGTCTGCTGCATCTCTGATGCTAGCCCCTGGATGACATTGACCATGGTTTTCTGCCCTACAGAGACGGTTCACAGGAGGTCAATAGCCTCCTCCGGGAGGGCAGCAGGGCTGACTGGGGTAGGGAAAGAGGTTCCTGGGGAGAAGGAGACGCCCACCCTTCTGGGTGAGCGGGCACGGGCAACTCAATGAGGAGCAAATAGGAGGGCGTTGATGGCATGGGGTGTGGCGGAAGATGATACAGTAGGTGTGGGCCCACTGGGGTCCGCCACCGCTAGGGAGCCAACATCGGAAGAGGTATCGGAGTCACTACCTTCAGTGGCAATTGCCTTATCCCATGTTACTCTCCTCACCCTTCAACCCACTGGTCCCCTTGGCGTCGGACGACTCTGCCTCTGAGGATCCGAGGGCCATTGCATTTCCACTCGCCGGTGCCTCAGCTCCCTCGCCCGATGATGCTGAAGTACACCTGTAAATAGCTGAATAGAGTGAACATAGTGGTTCATACATACACCCACCCAGCAGACCCTCCAACAGGCAGCACCTTCCACTATACCCATGGCTATGCCCCTGACTAGTGCCCAGAACCCTGCTCTACAGCCATTCCCTAAACAACTTAAGGACCCGATGTGTAGGAGACCTGACCAAAACACCCCTACTCCCCACGGGGGCCATCATGTAGATGGACATCAGTCAGAGTCCCTGCAACTGAGCAGCATAAACCTGAATGCACACACAGACGGACAGTACAAACAGACTAACAGCACATACACACGCAGCATGTCAGGAACCCTGGCCCATCCTGGGTCAGAGGAGCACACATATATGCTGCCAACATCATCCTTTACACACAACAATGGCCCACAATCCCCCTACTCACCTGTACCTCTGGCCGTCCACAGAGCTTGGCGTACAGGGGCAGGACCCCATCCACGAGCCTCTCCAATTCCTCTTGGGTGAAGGCTGGGGCCCTTTCCTTTGCAACATGAGCCACTTCCATGACCAGAGGCAGGACACAGCAGTACACTCAGTGGAGTACCTGCTTGCACGAGATCAGGGAGTCAAGTGAAGTCGGGGTGACGAGTTCACGTACTCACCGCAGCGGATGTGCACCGTCACCACCGGCGGCGGTCATGATACTCTAGGATTCCCCATTGACATCCATGTTAACCAATGAATTTGCGCACAGCAGTAAACACCACCTTACACCGTTAAGCCAACCACTAGTGGTATGAGGTCACTTCCACAACAACAGTTCTGGATTACAGGTGGCAGACATTTTGGCAATAACTACGTATTTATAAAACTGCCATCTGCACAATGCAGGCCCTTATGTTCCCAAAACACACATAGACATGTGGCTATTAACATTACCTCACCTGACAAGCCCTGACCTATAATTGTGGTAAAGTTGATGTTATGTCAAACACATTATGCATTTGTTTTGCTACAATCAAGTCAGCAGTGCTCAATGACTGACAATGTGTGCCCATGTATGTGTGTTTCTCACACATGTTTCCAACTCCTCCTAGGTACGGACCATTGTGGCGAGGAAGGGCCCCATCGGTGTACAGAACACTTGTGGATTTATGGACCATGGTGGAACGTCAAATATTTATCAATTACCGACTCACCCATGCAACTATTCTTGAACTTTGGGCATTACTGGATCCTGCACTGACTATGGCAAATCGTAACCAGCATGCCATCTGTACTGAAGTGCAGGTACTCTCTGCACTCCATTTCCTGGCCACGGGCTCATCTCAAGTGACAGCGGGCATGGGTGCTGGTTTTTCACAGCCAATGTTTAGCATTATACTGGCAAGATTCCTGACTGCATTTGTGCAACACCTGCAGTCCTATGCGAGGTTTCCCCAAAGTGCTGACCTCCCTGCCATCAAGTTGGACTTCTATGGTTTTGACAACATACCTCATGTGATAGGTGCCATCAATGGCACCCACATACCTATAATCCCCCTAAGAGTAAGTGAACAGGTGTACAGAAACTGGAAAAACCTTCACTCTATGAACATTCAATTGGTGTGTACTACTGACAAGTACATCACACATGTGAATGCCATATTCCCTGGTTCAGTCCATGATTCATTTGTGCTGAGGAACAGTAGTGTGCCACACAAATGGAACAACTACAAGGGGACAGAGGGTGGATCATAGGTAGGTGTTTCTTTCACTAATTGCCATCTAGCAGACAGCCAGGCTGTCTGCCTCTGAGGCTTGTCACTGAAAGTTCTGTTTTGCACCTTTTTGTAGGTGATTCCGGCTATCCCAGCTTGCGTTGGCTCCTGACACCAGTGAGGAATCCTGGAACAGATGCAGAGAGGAATCACAATGAGGCCCATGGACGTACTAGGAGGTTGATAGAGCGCACAATAGGTCTCCTGAAGGCTAGATTTCGTTGTCTACATATCTCTGGCGGATACCTGGCCTATGGGTCTGAAAAGGTGTGTAGAATAGTGGTGGCCTGCTGCATGCTGCACACCGTGGCTGTGAGAAATTCTATCCCCCTCTTGGAGGTGGAGGGTGCTGTATATCCAGACCAGCTTCCTCAGAGAGGGGATGAGAGTGATGGTGATGATGAGGAAGGGCAAGATGTAAATTCCAGGACTCAACTTATATAACTCTACTTCCAGTAACTATGTGGGACTAAGGGCTGAGATTGGTGTCTGTGCATCATACTGTCAGTGTTCCTTGTCATCTAGGGTAGGGTTGAAATGTACTAATTGCCACTGTGTCCATGTCTGCATAGGACAGAATACAATTTAGTGTTTCTTTTTCTAGACATATTTAGGCACAACAACATGTAAGGCGAGTGGTTAATTTCATGCTACGTCCTGGGCTGCAGCATCCATCCTGTGGCCTCCCCCCTAGGCCAGTGATGCCCTCCAACTGGGCCTAGCCCTCTGTGCCTGTGTCCCCTCCACAGGTCTGGCAGTGGCACTTGTACTGGGGCCATCGTCTTCCTCCAAGTTGGTAGGGGGTGACTGTGGCCTCTGTACCTGTGTTCCCACCAGTCTGTGATCTTGATACACAGGTGTGTGGACGGTTGCCCTGGGCTGATGTTATTACCTGGGTGGTTGGGGTGTCAGTGGTATCCTCAGTGGGGCTGCTGGATGGTGACAGTCCAGTACTGTGTGAGGGGCCAGCCTGCTCATCAGTGGCCAGGGTTCTATCCTCAGTTTCCTGTGAGGTGCCTCTGTCTCCCTGGGGGGCACTGCCACTCCTTGTCCTGTCCGTCAGGGTGGTATGGGTTTTGGTGCCTGTTGGGGGAAATGGACATGTCTGTTACATTAGCATGGTCGGATGGGGTACCGCGGCCTGGGCGGGTTTGTGCAGCTTGCACACTTTGGGGCCATGATGGATGCTTTAGTGGGGTTAGCATTGCTTTTAGCGTTTAATGTGGAGGTACATTGTGGGTGTTATAGGCCATTGTGTTTCCTTGCAGGTGTGGGTGGTTGTGCACAGGGGGAGGGATGTGGGCCTGTTAGTGGGTTTGTGAGCATGCAGGGGTAGTGGATTCAGTGATTGTGGCCTGGGTAGGGTAGTGGTCCTGGTGGGTGTTGGAGGGGTGGGGTGGTGCATGCATTACAGGTGTGATGGATATGGGGGAAATGTAGATGACTTACCCGAGTCCATTTCTCCAGTGAGTCCAGTGAGGCCCTCAGGGTGCAGTCAGTGTAGTTGGGTGGTGTTGGTGGAGGTCCTCCCCCAGTTCGGACTGCATTGTGGCGCCTGGATGCCATGGCCCTGACCTTCCCCCGCAGGTTGTTCCATCTCTTGTGGATGTCATCCCTGGTGCGTGGATGGTGTCCCACTGCATTGACCCTATTGACAATGGTCTGCCATAGCTCCATCTTCCTGGCGATGGGTGTGTGATGCACCTGACCCCCGAATAGTTGTGGCTCTACCTTCAGGATCTCATCCACCATGGTCCTTAGCTCCCTTTCTGTGAAGCGTGGGTGTTTGGGGGGTGCTATGGTGAGTGTGGTGAATGGTGTCTTGGGTGGAATCTCGGTGAGGGTGCTCTTCTGTGGTTGGGTGTAAATCTGGTGGATTGTGGCGTTCGGTGTCTGCTTCTGATGATCTTTGTCTTCATTGGCCTACTTTCGTTGCAAAGGATTGTGGAGTGTGTCGGTGAGTGTTTTATGGTGTTGCCGATGTGTGTCAGGTGTGTGGGTTTCTAACTTATCCAATGTGTGCACTTCTTACTGTTGGGTCCACTTGCCGCCTGTGGCGGTCTGCACCGCCAATGGTTGTTTCTTCCACTGACCTCCAAGGTGACTTGTGCGTCATTATTTGGAGGGCGGGATGTGGGTGTGCTCGGCGGGGTGGGAGGTCCAGCATTTCCACCGACAGGGTCCTGGCGGAGACTGGTGGACTGGTGATTTTTGTCGGAATCAGATTTTTGGTTCATTATATGGCAGGTTTCTGTTCACCGCTAATGGCAGTCTTCTGTTCACCGTCGCCACATTGGTATGCAGTGTTTACCGCCGTGTTCATAATGATGCCTTAGTGTGGTTGGTTGCTTATGTAATATACCTACTATTTATTGTAAAGGCCAACCACACCACCACACCAATAAAAGATGATATTTCAAAACAGACAGCACAACAGGCAGATCTAGCTCTTTGCTTTATTTACATCTGGAATAGTCAGAGACACATCTAAAAATTAAAATACATTTTTTTAAAAAAGTTTAAAAAAAGATAAAAATAAAGCTAAAATATAAAAATAAAAATAAAAAAGTAAATAAAAATAAAATAACAAATGGCATAAAAATTAAATTAAAAATAAAATAGTAAAAAACAAAAATAGAAACTTAAAAAACAAATGATCACTAATTAACGATGTTTGTATGTAAGCCTATGTCAGCTCAATGACACACTGGCTGCAGAGTGTACACACAAAATGGCTGCCAGCCAGCGGCATGGTCAATAACAACAGCAAGGGTCAAGGAGGAAGCATGGAGAACAAAGAACACGTGCAAGCCTATAGCAAGGGACACTGGCTGGATAGACAAAATGGCTGCCAGCCAACCTCATGGTCAAACAACAACAACAAGGAGCAAGGAGCAAGCATGGAGAACAAAGAACTCATGCAAGCCTATGGCAAGGGACACTGGCTGCATGTACAAAATGGCTGCCAGCCGGCCAAATGGTCAAACAGCAACAACAAGGGGGACGCATGGAGAACAAAGAACACATGCAAGCCTATGGCAAGGGATATTGGCTGGATGGACAAAATGTCTGCCAGCCAGCCACATGGTCAAACAACAACAAGGAGGAAGCAGTTCATGTGTATCACTCACACTGTGGCCATTGTACAGTAGTAAGTGGAATACATTATAGTGATCCGCACACCCGTTATGTCCCAAACACTTCTTCAAACTGACAAATCTTTTGGATATTATTTTAAAGGATACTACATGAGAATACATATTTGAAGTAGGGAATTATTTATAGAGGTAATCAGTGTGACATCACACATAGTCCACCACCGTACTTCTTATGCCAACCGGGGATACCAGCGATAATATGGGAGGACTGGGTGGAGCTGTTTAAAAACTATATCATAGCATTGGATGGACAAACTTTCTCACCAGCTACAAAGAAAGCCATATTACTGAATACCCTGGTGTTGAAAAGTGGATTATTGGTAAGGGCTGGTAAGTTCCTACACTTAGCAATAGGCCACTAACCCCCACTAGGTCAAGTCAGGTCTCAAAAAATGTATCCCTGCTCAAACCTTGGTAGCTTGGCAACGAGTGAAAAAGGCTTAATTTAGAAGACGGGTATGTGAAGCATTTAAAAATCACAAAAAAGTGAATAAGCAAAACACAATAAAAATCCAACACCAATTTATAAAACTAGATTATATTATTACCTTCAAAATGACACCAAAATGATTACAATCAGAAAAGGGGGGCCACAGATATGAATTTGTTTAAAGAATTAATGTTTTCTAGTGCATAGAAACTAAGAGCACCACTCTGGTGATCTGGTCGCACTAGACGGGGCAAATTCAAGGTTTAAGGCCAAACGCGCTGGAACCCTGCTCGTCTACAGCAAGCGAGAGTACTCAGTCAAAAGTTTACCTTCAGACTTAGGGCCTCATTACGAGTTTGGCAGACTTTGGCAAGACCGCTGCATTGGTGGCCGCCAACAGATCACCCTGTTGACGGCAATCCGACTAGCGTATTAAGAGTCACACTGTGAAGTCTGCCAAAAAACAGTCAAATTTTAAAAAAAAACAGGACACTGGAGGACATAAAAGAGATGTTCCCACCACTAGCACAGCCAGCCAGACAAAAATCCACCCATCAAATTACAATCTACAAATCACAACAGTTGGTCTTCCATGGCGGAAAACTATTGGTGGTGCGAACCGTGGTGGTCTCAACTCACTTCTGTCAGAACACCACACCACATTGGATAGTTTGAATACCCCACACCTGATACACATCCACACACCAGACACACCTACTCAGTGCACTATTTAATGCAACCCAACACAACCCACAATCCTTTGCAATCAAAATGCCACACCCAACTACAGACAACCAACATCCCAGAGAGTTCAACATAGCAAGACTAGGCACCCATTTACATTTCACTATGCACACATCACACATCTGCACAACATACAAAACACACACATTAGTGCCACACACAATCCACAACACCTGTCACACACTCACATCACAGCACCTACACCACACATTTTTCCTAACTCTACACCCATTTACCTAGCACACAACCACACCGTCTTCACAACCACTACCATGTACCCACAAAAACACCCACGTTTCACTGATGAGGAGTTGATGGTCATGGTGGATAACATTGTAAGGGTAGAGCCACACCTGTTCGGTGCACAGGTCGATCAAACATCTATTGCCAGGAAAATTGAGTTGTGGCAAAAGATAGTCAACAGGGTCAATTCTGTAGGCAGTTTTGAATGCACAAGGGATGACATCAGGAAGAGGTGGAATGACCTCAGACGGAAGGTCCGTTCCACGGCATCCAGGCACCAGCTAGCGGTACTGAAGACTGGCGGTGGGCCCACACCTCCTCCCCCTACGTTAACATCTTGGGAGGAGAAGGCCTTGAACATCCTGCTTCCTGAGGGCCTGACAGGAATACCTGGGGGATTGGAGTCTGATAAGCACCAATAACATTCATGTCACACAATTGACTTCTCCTGCATGCTCCCTCACCACTATACCCACCCCAAATTACACCACACCCACTACAACTCTCTCCTAATCCCCTCCCTGGCAAGCCACATGTCCACTAAACACATCTAGCCCCACAGCCCTTGAAAATGGCACACAAAGCTAATTATAGCACTACAACTCCCAGCATGTAAAATCCCAACATATTCAACCCCAGTACACTGCACCAAATATTACTTCTCATGCATGTCAAACCAATATTCGATCTAACCCATCTTGATTGTTCTAGTGTGGAACAGTACATGGTAATGAGAGCAATGCAATGGATCTCTCGTTCTAACATCCCAAACAAAACACAGCAATAGTTGAGGGCCCATGACCACAGATCAAACATCTCAAGCTAGAACTATACTTACCTGGTTTGGAAAGTCAGATGGCTGTGTGGATGCAAATGCAGTACATCTAGATACAGGTTAACGTCCATTGTAAGTTCATATACTTTGTTCCTACAAGGACACCAACGTGCATTCTACAGCTCCTATTTGTGTCAGCTATCATCCCAGACATTCCCTAGGTCACAGAGGTGAATGGCCATGTCAATTATCAGACAATATCAGATGCCATCAGCTGTACAATCACTGAAAACATAGTTTAACAGCATAAAAAATGATGTATGGAATTGAAGTTACAGAGTTTCAAGTTGTACCACGTTTCATAGTGCATCAGCTGTCAATGCCATTGCTGGGGGTCATGTCAAGGCTCCGTCTGCATCTCACACAACTGCTACAATACTCTCATTGTAACCTGAACTCTGTGTTCCACTCCCTTCACAGGTAACCTTGCCATTGTCAGCATGGGGAGGTACCAGAGACTGCCACTACCCCTTTGGATGAAGGCCCCAGTGAGGACAACACCCCTGGATGTCGGGAGAATGATGAGGAACCTGGCCCATCTGGGATACCTGGTCAGTCAGCAACTGTCAGCCTCACCCTGCCCACATCAACTCCTCCAAGCTCTGTTGCATCCACATCACAGGCAACCATTCACCCCCCAACCTGTGTCCCAAGGACTGTCTCATTCATTGTGTGCCCCACAGTAAAGGTACCTGAGTCTCACCTTGCCAACCCTGACAATGATGGACCTGCCACCACTGGGAGTGGGCACACTGTGCCAGGGGCACAGGTATGTGGGGCAGGCTGTGTGGGAGGCATTCTGTGGGCCAAAGGATGGGGTCTCAAAGGCACACTACTGACCAGGAACCCATCTCCCAAGTCTTTACAGCCTACCAAAGTTCCCAAGGCATGATGGGCCAGGTTATCACCATGTTGGTGGAAATCCAAAAACTGCAGAGGGGCAACCACCAGGAAGTCATGCAGCAATGACAGGTACAAAATGCCCACTTGGTTTACATTGCAGGGGTGCTGATAGACTTGAATACCACACTGAGTAGGTCTTATACCCAACATATGGCCCCTTCCACTAGCAATGATCCATCAGGTCTTTCTACATCTGTGGCTGCTAGTAGAATGGAGGCCCTCCCAGGGGAAGAACATGCCTCAGACACCACACCCTCTGTAGATGAAGAACCCCACCAAACGTGGACATCCACCCAGACATCCAGCAGGAGCAGATGCCAAGACCAAACCCACTGCCAGGAAGTAAAGCTCTCCTGAACTGTTACCCTTGTGTGCCACAGATACACCCTGGTGACTTTCATAACCAAACTCCCTTTTTCTATGGTGCAAGGACACTGCACCTGTGTCTCTAAATAGTGTAGAAGCTACCCTGATGATGTCATCCACCATGACTAAAGCCATCACCATTACTTTTGTGTGTGTTCAACGTTTATTGTCACAAATGTTTTTTGTATTTCCACAATAAATAACATTTAAACACAGGTCCTGTGTATGTCTCATTTATCAACCATGTACAATAGTTATGCATGCCAACTTCAGTTTGATCATGTCCCTCTGTATTGTATACCTATAATTATGGATCTCATACGTGGACTCCATCAGCAGGAGACTCATCACAATGTGATTGTAACAGGACAGATAGCAACTAGGTTGTAAACTACAGCTACACACAATCAGTGAAAGATATGCTAACAGCACAAAGAACATGACTGAGAGTAGCATCAGGATGTCTGCTAAGGTGTAACACAATGCTAAACTACACAATATAGAAGTCAGGGTCATGTTACTCTACCAACAAGGCAGGAGGCACACAGATTGGTTCTTTGTATCACCTGGCAAAGACTTTTCATGTACCCATACCTTAGCTTCCAAATATACATATCCCATGGCACAGACAGAGATCAGTATGGATCTACATATACCTGGAAACTTTCACTTACATCGGTCACATACCTGCAGGCTTTTCACTCACCTATGTCAGTCCACAGTGCCATGCACATTGGTCTGCAAAGCAGGAGCACATTGACAACTAGATTAAAGGTAGAATACATACAATTGTTAACATTGTGCAGGGAGAGGCCATGATCCAACATTTACACATGAGCCAGACACATATTCAGACACAAATTACTGCATTGGACAACCTCATGTACCCAACAGGTGACTTTGATGGGAAAACACTTTTCCACCCAAGTGTCCTGACAGTCTAACAATGTCAGTCAAACGCCACATAATCAAGACGCATAGTACCTGGTAGCAGCCATGTCCACTTCTCATGTCTGTCTCCAATTCCCATCTGCTTCTGACACTGTCTATTGTTTGCCAAGCTTGATGAGCCAAACACGATCTAGGCAAATCTGTGTTTTTAAGAGAAGAGGGATGGGACATAGCAGAATACACTCCTCAAATCAGAGAAGTCATGTCCAGAACTTTACATCTGCTATAACAATATATGATACTGCAGACCACCCTGTTCTGTACACAATATGATTTACAGTTTGCATGCACAACTCACTCATAGGCACTGTAGCTGTCTACAACCCCACAGATGATGCAAGAAAGGAGGTGACATGCTACCCATCTACTTTAGGTTCCACCCACAAGTTCTGCTGACTCCCTCTCATCTGGTTTAAATGGTATATGTCATCACATTGCAAGATTGTGGAGCATGCTGCAGGCAACTATTATTTGATATACCTTGCTGGGTGAGTGGAGGAGGGCTCCTCCTGATGTGTCCAAGCACCTAAATCTTGCCTTCAGGAGCCCAAACGTCTGCTCAATGACACGCTTTGTCCTTCTGTGGACCTCATTGTACCGGACTTCCCCTGGAGTGGTTGGGTACCTCACTGGTGTCAACAACCATGGATGGTTCGGATAGCCAGAGTCACCTGTGAACAAACTGGTAGAACAACACACACATATATGTGGGACATCAAACATTGTGATGGCAGGAGACATACATTGCAAACACACATTTCAATTGTAACTTACCAACCTGCCAGGCCCTCTCTGTATGGAGTCCTGTCATCAGCAGCGGGACATTGCTGTTCCGCATGATGAAGGAATCATGGACTGATCCTGGATACTTGGCAATGAATTCTGAAATGTACTGGTCTGCCAGACACACCACCTGAATGTTTATGGAGTGGTAGTTTTTCCTGTTCCTATATACTTGTTCAAGGCTACATGGGTGCCATCTATGGCTCCAACCACATTTGTAATGCGTCCCATAGCATAAAACTCTGCATTCACACAGGCCAAATCCGCACGTTGGGGAAACCTGATGTAGCTGTCCAGGTGTTTCAATAATGCACACAGGACACCCCTCAAGACAAGACTGCAGTTAGGGCCACTGTATTCTGAAAGGACCCAGTGGCCAGGAAGTGCAGCACTGACAAGACTTGAACGATGAGAGGTATGCTATAGGGATTGCAAATGGCAGGCATCAGATCTGGCTGCAATTGATCACAAAGATCTATGATAGTATGACGATTCAGCCGATATGTATGAATACAATGGTGTGCAGGTCTATTAGTGGACGGTACACTGGTAGTTGTTGTCCTCTCCTCATGGCATGAAAACTATGTGGAAAATGTCAAAATTGTATGTGACATGTAGCATTCAGACATCTTGTAAAGTCAGATACACAACTCACACATCTGCTGTCGAGCTCGGTTACAAACTCAGATATCTGCAGTACAGCAAATAGTTATGAACCCAATGAGAACCTCCTTGGTGCACATTCCCCCAATTAACTATTTAACTACACATACAGATTAATCTGTTACGGTACATGGTTGTCAGTCCAACCGATTTGACATGTCTTACACATATTGTTGCACATTATCAAAGTTTTCAAAGCACATGTGGAACATCTGAGTAGTTGTACATTGCTATCACCACATGTCCTCCAGTAGCACAGCATTTACTGCACTGATGCACAAATTGACAACCAAACATGAAGGTAGTACTCACAGTTGTACTACACGATATGGGGAATTGTTAATGACATAGATGGTAAAACTCTTCCATACATGTAATGTGCTTAAAATGGCAGGCTCCTGATCTTCTGTACTGGACACATGGAAGTGACCTAAGTGCGCCAGCGGAAGTTGTCATGGAGGTAGGCAGTCACAACTGAGGTGGACACTGCCATTGGAAGACATTGCTGCCTTTGGAGGACCTGGGCAAATGGTGATGTCCGCGGGCGGTGACGATCATGTACGTGGCGGACGTGACCACCATCTTCTGCAGTATTACTCACTTGACTCCTGACACTGCTGACAGCAAGACCTCCACTACCTGAGCTGATGTGTACTGCCTCTGGGAGCTATCATGCCACATCCTGCAGGTGATAGGCACCCAGCCTTCACCCCTGAAGAGCTGGAAAAGCTTGTGGAGGAGGTCCTACCTCTGTATGAACAGCTATATGGTGCAGCAGAGGAGCAGGTGAGTCCAGTGCAATTCCAATGTGTTATAGGTGTGGTAAATGAGGGTGTATATGAAATGTAAAGTAGTAAAGGTGTTGATGCATACAGATGAAACTTTGTAAATAAGTGTGAGTGGAGAGGATGGGAATGTTTGCTTACTTGCTGTCACTGATGTGTATTGTCCACTACTATTGGTATGGTGCATGTGGACATGACTTTTTCCTTTAGTCTGTGTCATCCCTGCTGGTCAACGCCCATCACAAGAAGGGAGTGTAGAATGTCATCCCCAAGCAAGGACGGACCCTGGGGGTTTACAGCTGGTGGAGCACCCACTGTAGGAAGCAGTGGGAGGACCTGAGACGCTGGACATGGAAGAACGCAGAGACCCATCTGGGGATGTTCTTCCAATGAGGGCGGGTGCCTGTTGTACCTTGTCCCCACTAATGGCCCGCATTTTGGCGGTTGCCTACCATAAGGTGGATGGGCATTTGAGGGCAGCACAGCAGCCACAAGGGGGTAAGTACTGACAGAACCCATGTACTTGCCTATGATAGTTTAGTGTATGATGTCTAGGTATTGCAGCTGTGACGATGTGGTAAGTGCTACAGGTATGGTGAATACTAAGCAGATCACAGTTGCCAACATACAAACACATATGTGGCCATTGTATTGTGCATGGTAACCTGTTGTTCACCTTTGACTACCAAATAGTATTACTGTATGTGGAGATGATAAGTCCATTAACCCAAATGGTACGTTGTATAGCTCTTTGGTCTCTGGCCACTCCTATTCCACTGGATCTGCTTTATATGCAACATTGGGTCTGACAGATGAGTAACAGGGCCAAGTAATCCTGTGTCCTGAAATAGTTGAACACTTCATGTTAGGCTGCCATCCCAATCAGGCTTTTGGTAAGGCCAAGTTACTACACTCCCTATGAGGTTTGAGGAGGTGTCCCCATTGTCATGTCAGATTCATAAATTGGGAAATGTGAAGTTTGATAAGGGTGGAATCCTACAATCCCACAGTCCTACAATGTGAATATCACATATTGACAATAAAACATTGACATTTCATGATATTACATTGACATGTGTACAAATACCTTTCCTCCTAATGTATTTAGTGTAGAGGAGGTAAGTGGCTAGGCTGCTGATCCCTTTGCCCATGTATATTGCTTATGCTACATAGGGCAATACCATAACTATATGAGTTCAACATATGCTATTTGCTGCCTACGTCATGTGTCAATTGATGCTCCATCCCTGATTTGATGTTGAAGCCTCTATTTTCCCACACTTACCTTAGCAAATCTGAAGCTATTTAGACAGCGTTGGGTATGGCTCTGCTCATTTCTGCCTGACTAAATGGTGTAGCAGGTGTCACATTTCACATACACCTGTTGGTGTTGTGGAACATGTTGTAATTCAATTTGCTTGACTCTAGGTGCATGTGTCATTCATGGGTACATTAGTAAGCCGTTGTGTAAGTGTTAGGTCTGGACTAAGGTAGTAGGAATCACATCTGGACAGTTGTTAGTGATGTAGGTGTTCAGATGTTGTCATGTAGAGGTTTCTATTCAGCATGTATGTGGGATGCAATGAGCCCTTCATGCACATTGTTTGGTGTCCATTGTATTGTTGATGTTACTATGCTCCCTGTGGTTGTGTGTGGATGTATCCTGTGTGCTAACAGGGCCCTATCAAAGTGCATAGAATTGTTGTCTATGTGACAATGTATCAGACTAGTGGGTGCAAAAACTCCTAAAGTATATTTCCTAGTATTTAGATAGATGTTTCAATTATATGTTATGTCATCTTGTGATGCACACTGTATGGAATGCCACATGTAGTGGCTTCAGCTGAGGTGTTTGCCTTTGTGTAAGTTGTGTACAGAATGATCAGTTAGGCATGTGATTGGAAAGCAACATGCTGTGTCATATTTGAAGTGAGATGAGTTTACTTTCATGGAACATGACTACTGGTGATGGACTGTGCAGGTGTGGAGTAGGGGTAGGCATGATATTGTACTATCAGTCAACTGCATTTCCTTAGACTGGTTTGGTGATGGACAATGCTGATCCTTATGGGGATAGATTTTTGAGGTAGCCAATCCATCTTGTGCATGATGCTTTTGAGTTACATCTGAATTGATGGGATGGTGATATAGTGAAGTTGGGAGTATGCTGTTGTGACATGAAGTAGGCACTGAATGGTTTCTAACTGGGTCTTTATTTGACAAAGATGTTTTGTTACAGTTGTGAATGTTGTAATATATGTGTGTGTGAAGAATTTGATGACCCTTTTGCGCTCTCTCTTCCTCTTTATATGCATCATCTCTGCAGGCAAAGGAGACGGGCACAGCTGAGTGGGGAAGCTGCTGGCCACGGGACCCGGAGTGCTGAGACTACCGACACCGAGCAATTCAATGGCCCAGAGGGTGAGGGGAGTGCCACGGGGAAAACAGGATCCACGTCTTCATTATCGGAATCCTCCTCCAGTGGACACCACCTGGTGGTGGGGGACCCACCTGGAAACACCCCAGCACCACCTCTGTCGGCCACCGCCCTTACTACCACCGCCCTCCCTGTAACTCCCCACCCAGTAGGCTGTGCCCACTCACCTAACAGGGTGGGTGTCTCCTTTGCTGCAGGCACCCCTGCCCATGTCAGCCCTGCTGCCCTCAGTGAGGAGGCTATTGACCTCCTGAGGTCAATCTCTATGGGTCAGTCAACTATTCTGATTGCTATCCAGGGACTGGCAACTCAAGTCTAACAGAGTAATGTGTTCCTGGAGGGCATTCACTGTCCACTGGCTGGCCTACAGAGATCCTTTCAGGCTCTGGCCTTCACACTGACGGCAGCCAGTCACCCTTTGTCTTCCATCCTTCCCCCACCTTCCTCTTCCCGATCCCAACTGAGACCCAGCCAAAGCACACAGACAGACAAGCATGCATCCCCAGCATTACAGACACAACACCTGACACACCTGCAGACACCACACCAACATTCACAGATCCAGCCACTACACCTATCTTACCCACAGACAGCACCACAGCAGACCCTCAGACATCTACCCCAGACACCACACCCACAGTCATCACAACCACTGACATGCCTACATACAGCACATCCACCATACCTGCAGCCACCACCCCAACAGACAGTCACCCACCCACCACGGCATCCACCAGCACCTCCACCCCCCCTCAGACCCATACAAATAAACGCCCTCACTCACTCACCTAGCAGACAGCCACCACCCACAAGCATTTCTCTCTCACACACACACCCACAACAACCACACGGACACATCAGACAACCCCTCCCTCAACCTCTACTCCAAAACCCTCTTCTGATGACCGTCCCTGATGTCTAAAAAGTGTTCCTTTTATGGTTTAACATTTTCCCTACTCCTCTCCCCCCTGAGATCCCTAAACGCTCTGTTCCCTCCCCAGGCCTGTCACGTCCACCTCTAAGGCCTCTCATAGCCCCCCTGCAAGTACCTATGCCCCCCCTACCAAGAAGTCTGCCCCTGCAAAGAAAACCCCACCCTCCCCTAAGCCTAGACCCAAACCCCCCTCCCAATCCCAATCCCAAAGGACCCCCTACCAAGCCTAAGCCCAAACCCTCCCCTCTGCTTCCCCAATCCCTGAGGTGCCTGCCTCCCCTCTTGATGCCCCCACCTTTTGGAGTTTACGTGGCAGTCAGGAGTCAAGTTCAGGGCACCAAGTACATGTTGCAGTATTTAGTTTTGGACTGGCCTATGGCCTTGGACATTTCAATATTTGCTCAAAAATGTAATAGATATGTGGAACAACCAGTCGTTGGTTTTGATGTTGCAAATGTGTCCTAGATTTCTTTCATTAGGGCATGTTTGAAAATGGCTGAAATTCTTTGTGTGTAACTTTTTGTGTGTAAGTGGTGCTTGTGCTACCTGTTTTGTCTGTGCAGCATGTAAGGTTGTGTGCAGTGCATTTGTCTCCCACTGATGGGTGTGTGTTGTGTGATGGCCATGTGTATGTTGGGGTCATGCTGTTGTCATGGTATTGAGTGGTATTTGTGTTGACATGTTTGTTGCAGTATTGTATGGCTTTGTGTGCTTTGACTGTGCATGTGCATGTTTGGTGAATGGTATGTCAGGTACGTTGTGATGTATGTTTGCTGGGTATGTCGAATGCTGCATTGTATGGTTGTGTGTAGTGTGTGTTCATTCCCTGTAGGTGGTACGTTGTGTTTTATGTGTGGTTTGTCAATGGGTAGTGTCTATTGTGGGTGCTTGACAATGCATTGATGTGTTGTGTGTTGTTGTGTGTGACTGTGCTGGAACTGTGTTTCTGGGAGTAGGTGTGTGTTTTTAATGTGTGTTTGTATGTAATGGTTGTAGTGTGTGCACTGTGTATGTGCGTGTGTGTATGTGGCTGTGAGTGTGCGTGTCAGGTTACATGTGTGTGTCGCCCTCACCTCATGTTCCTGATTGGTATGTTGTGTGTGCGTACGAACTTTCACAATTTACAACAGTGACAGGGAAGTGTGTGTACTCATTGATGCTGTCATTGTCTTCTGTGTTAAATCCGGTGTCTCTGGGCGAGCAGGAACAGCGGGAAGATGTGTAGTTCTGGTTCCATGGCGGCTCCGGACGAGAATGGCTTCCTGAAGGTGAGTGTCTCCTTTTATACAGTTGGTTTTCACCTGGGTTTCCGTGGTGGTGTGGCAGCGGCGGTAACCTTGGAGGAGTGCAACCTTGTAATCTGTCCAGCAGAAACATGATCTCCGCCAGCCTGCAGGTGTCTACCGTCGTCTGTGGCGCCTAGACTGCGCTGGTGGTGCTGGCAGTGCACTGGTTGTATTCTGTTGGGAATACGGCCATGGTCAGAATATGGCGGTCTTCTCCGCCAGCCTGTTGATAGTGCAACCGCCAACATGGCAGTCCTGGGACCGCCAGAGTCATATTGGGGCCCTAAGTGTCTGGAAATTTTTTACACTAACAATCTCAAGGATACAACCAATCCCAAACTTGATAGTATACTCACCAGAATTACTTATTTTACCCAGAAATGGTCACCCCTATTTTTATCTTGGTGGGGATGCCTTGACACAACTAAAATAATGATTCTTCCTATTATTCATTTTCCCTTCAGATGCTACCAATTAGGATTCCTAGAAATATTTTATCTCCTTGGATAAAATTCTATCTACATTCTTATGGAATGGGAAAAAATCTCAAAGATCATTTAATAGGCTTAAATTGCCCAAAGTATGGGTGAAGTTAACTTATTTGACTTCTATATTTATGACAAGGCCTTTGGTGTTAAGCAGATACTTTATCTTTCATCCTGATGTCACAGCACCTACGTTATGGTTTACATTAGAAACTTCCATTGTTTTCCCTTTTTCACATGAACAAATTATTTAAATGTCTCAACCTCCAAAGTTTTGGCTGCCTCCACTTATATCACATTCCTGTTCCCTGATAAAACCACTTCTTATCGCCAATGTTTCTTTAGCTCAGCTATTTCTTCACAGTCCCATTTGGTATAATAAAATGCTTCTTTAAAAAAGGACAGCCTCTTTTGTGGACGAAATGGATTGATAAAGGCCTTATTACTGTACCTGAACCCATAACAAAAGGCTCAATCGTCCCTTTCTCAATTCTTTCCAAATCATATAAACTACCATCCTCATTCGTTATTTAATATTATATATTACATGTCCTTCTTTCAGAGGTTCTTATCTTTCTCTCCTGTCCTTCTACTAGTACAGTTGTCACAGAGGCACCTAAGTATTCACCACATAAAACTTCCACAGCCTCTCTTATTTATAAAACACTTATCACAACCATACCAAATAGACCAAAATATACACAAGGAATACAATGGGAGACTGGCTTCCAACTCACCTGGCCACTCTCTTTATGGGAATAAATATGAGCAAAAACACATTCTACTGGTAGCGCAGCCAATTTGACACAGATTTTCTATTATTTTTACAATGGGATGTTTTATACACCTGTACATATGTTCAAACTTATTAAGCAAGATAGGTGCTGGCGCTGAAATTCACATTCTGGTAATTAGGTTCATATGTTTTTTCATTGTTGAATAGTTTATCATTTCTGGAGACAGGTTTAGGATAAGATTATCACCATAACCTGAATCTATGCACAATTCTCTTTTGACAAAGTATTTCTTGGAGGATTACATATACCATGGACTAAGAATGAAATGCTAGGTAAATTTGTAGACTTGTTGCTTGAATTAGGCTTTCAAGTTGTAACGTCTAACTTGAAAACCACAGAAAATCTTAATATTCTGCAATGGTGGAATTTAGGGGCTTACTTAAGAGCCCCTAGCGCCATTCTAATGCCACATTGGCATCAATGTTTTGACACTAATGTGGCGTTAGAAGGCCGAAAATGCTGCATCATATTTACAAAGTGGTGCAATGAATGAATTGCCCCACTTTGTAACTTTTTGCACTACATTATGCCTGCGCCAGATATAATGTATGCAAGGGGATGTTCCCCTGTTAGGGGGGGGCCAAAAACATGGAGCAAAGAAATCTAAGAGATTTCTTTCTGTCACTTTTTTCAGCACTTTTAACGCCTGTTCAGAGCAGGCATTAAAAGAAGGCTTCCATTGGTTACAATGTGCCTCTGGGTGCTTTGCATGATTAGCGTCAACATGCAAAAATGAGAAAACATTACTTTAATTACACAGAAAATGTGATTTAATTCAGTTCAGGTTTAGGGTAAAGGTAAGTATTGGGTGAAATGTATTTAAATTAAATTAAAAATGTGGTAAAGTTTAGGGTTAGCGATATGAGATGAAGTAAAAATGGACGATGTTTGGGACGTGAAGCAAACATACGTTTGCATAATACAAGATTTTGTCATAAAATGACGTTTTTATACACAGGAAAACCAAGCATTGTCAAAACTATAGGTGAGGCTTAAATGAGCAACTACGTGCAAATTAAAGTATTAACCTATACTTTTTGCATGTATTTGCTCTTTACAGCCAGAGCTATTATCTTTCAAATTTCTTGTTGTACCCTTTGGAAAATGTCTTTGAACTAAGAAACCCTGAACAAGCAAAAGCATTAAAAAGAGATATTGGAAAAGCGAACAGACAAGGTCTAGACAAGCATGTGGCTCAAAAATAAAAAGAAAATAATGAAAATCTGCAGACACCTAAATATGGCCACCACAGGTTTTCAATACAAATATTAAATTAATTTATTTACTGATGTGCCTGTTTTACTAGAGAAGTCTAACAACCCTTTAGGTTGTGCCATGCATTACATTTTTAGATCATTTGTAGTAAAAGTACGATGTCATATACTTACATACTGGGACTTTTATCCAACCCTGTACATTGTTCTGTTGTTGTGTTATTCATATTTTGTCTGATAGCATACAGCATGGGCTAATGGATCAGCCCACTTCAGCCACTAGCTTATTTGACTGTGATTGACAGCATTTTGCTATTGCACAATGTGCACTGCTACACAATAAGTTGTCCACTTCAGTCTCTAGGACAACTGCTGCAATATGTCCCTTAACATAAAAAAAATATGTTTTCATTTTGTTTTGAAGTTGCAACTAGGATGTATTAATTTACTTTTTCCATTTCCAAATGCTTTTAAATGTTTCTTCCGATCCTGGAGCTGACTTTCAATGCTGGTGCAGGCAGACATCAATGGCGCAAAGAGCTCCTGCTTGCTCACACAGTAGCCTTCCTCTTGTACTTGCAGAAGCAGAATCTCAAGAGCTGTGCACTGTTAGATATGGCATCCTTGGTGTGGAATTCACCCAGACTTTTGCTTTTACTCCCTGATTTTTGCTGAACTTGTTTTTGTTGGCATTAGGACCCTTTTTTACAGTCTCCCCCAAATTTTTGCCTTGTACTGCTGAACCCTTTTCTGTTGGCATTTGGACTCTGCACTTTATCTTTGCTAACCAGTGGTAAAGTGATTGTCCTCTCTCCCTAAACACTTGATACATGTGTCTTACACCTAATTGACACATTTAATTTGCTTGTAAATCCCTAGTAAATGGCACTACTTGTACTCAGGGCTTGTAAATAAACACAACTAGTGGGCCTGCAGCACTCATTGTGCCACCCACTAACATTTTTTTAAACGTGTCACTGACCTGCCACTGCAGCCTGTAGTGCAGTTTTAAACTGCCATTTCGACCTAGCAACGTAAACCTTTTGCTGACCTAAATCTTCCCTTTATATAACATATTTTATTGGTATTTTAGTTGAAATAATAATAACACAAGGATAGCTAGGCGAAGTAATGGGACTTCAAACAGTCCTATCAGATTGTTCTTGGCCCGCTCACTAGACCTTCCTTTTTAATATACGTAAGTCACTCCTAAAGCATGCCCTAAAGGCTCATAGGGCAGGGTGCATTGTTTGCACCTGATGTAGCAATTCTGTATCTGAATAATTTTGAGATGTGATTCATTTTTGATTAGTTACCATATTTTGCACATATAACTCTATGGAAACGTTATATAGATGATGTGTTGATGATTTGGACAGGTACCCAATGTGAATTGTTGGACTTTCACAAATGGTTAAATACGAGATCGGAGGACATACAATCTACTATACAATATAGTGCTTTTGAGATTAATTTTTTGGATCTAACAATTAGAGCACAGAATGATCAGCTATGCACCACCTTGTACATGAAGGAGAGTGAGAGAAATTCTCTCTTACAATATACGAGTCATCACCCTCGGAATTTGAGGGATAATTTACCATACAGACAATTCCTTCATCTTCGTAGGAATTGTTCTAAAAAAGATCATTATTTTATGGAATCTGAAGAACTAATGAATCGTTTACAGATGCAAGTTTACCCTAGGGGGTTGGTGAGGAAGGCTCGTAAAAGGGCTTGGTTTTATCATTGTGAGTTTTTACTTGAACTGAAAGCCCGTGTAGACAGGATGATCTGTGTGACCACCTATTGTACTAGAAGCACGGAAATTAAAAAGATTATTAACCAGCATTGGAATCTAATCTCAGATTGTTTTCCTGAATGACAGAAATGAGTTTTGGTACTCGGAGAGTGTATCCTATGGCATTATGGATATTATAAATATGTGGATTATACATGTAATTTGCTTAATTGTGATGTCCAGAATATATTTCTATCGACTGAACCCTCATTTAGGATGATATTGGTGTCGCTTATATATCACCTATACAAGGTGTTGATTGACAATGGTAATAGTATACTTTTCAATTAATATTTTTGCATATGAATAGGTGTCCTTTGAGAATGGTATAGGTATCTGTTGGAATGGATATTATAATTTTATGACAAGACCGGAGGCTCTATTATGCGTTCTTTTCTTACTTTAATTTCAATAGCAGCAGTCAAGAAACTACAACTCCCAAGAGGATTAGCTGTTGGCTAACCAATGGGAGTAAAACAGGAACTAGAAGTGAACCAATCGGAAGAGGACATAAACCATAGAGAGTACCCTTGACTGCAAGCAACCCTCTTTTCTTGCTGCTCGCAGTCAAGATAGTACTCTCCTTTGTCCTCCTACGCATTTACTGTTTCATTAGATGTTTTATTACAGGTTATTTATCTTTTGGCGTCGCTTTAACTGTTATTTAATTTGCCTCTAATATTATTACTGCTGTTGCCACTCCGCGGCTTTTATTATTCTTCCCTCCCCCCCCTCCACTTTGTTCAGCCACCGTTTACAGCTCACGCTCTTCCGAGCGTTCTATTGCGCACTTTGTTTTTCCCCGCTCGTTATCGCGCGCTGTATGTTTATGCGCGTCTGACGGGGAATCGCTTACCGGCCTTCGGGACTGCCGCATTTCCCTTTTTCAAACGGCCTGACAGCTTTACACATCCACACGGAGGACAGCGCTCGCGTTGCTGCCTCCTCCTACGCCTCCTCGTCCCGAACTGTCTCCTGGACTCCGCCTCGGGGAGGAGCTCTTCTACTGTTCTGGGAGCGTGTTGCTCCAGTTAACCCTTAATACTCCACAATCGAACTTTCTGCTTACAGCACATTCCCAGTGCTTATTTCTTCTGGTTTGTGGTCTCTCCTTAATATATATTTTGTTACTATGGAACTGGGGAGTTCTCCCTCAAGGTCTGCCTCTGAAGAGGAGGACGAATCCTTCAGACAAGATTTAAATAAATTTATCCAGTCCTCAGTGAAACATGCTATGAAAGCATCAATGGACAAAATGTCAAAAAATATTGAGAATTCAGTTATGTCCATGGTGTCCAAGTCTATGGCCCATTCTGCGGGGGAAAGCAGAAAACGGAAATTATTTTCTTCTAAGACACGTAAAGGCGCTCAGGCAGAAAGTGAGCTTGCCTCACACCAGACCGAGGACTTGGTTCCTCCCAGGCCTCCTTCTAAGGAGGGGAATTTCACCAAAAATATGGCATCTCAATCAAAATGTAAATCAAAATCAAAACATATAAATGCGCCAAAAAAGATTGTAATTTCAAAAATATTGGACACGGATGATGAGGACATGGACGATTTATCTCAATCCGACAATCCTGACGATACGTTTTCCCCATCCTCTCCTTCTCCCAAACGTATCAAACTGGCGTCAGGTGGCCCCTCTACCAGTGTGGTCGATTCTGAGGGTGTTCCCATGTTCGACCCATCCCTAATCCATCATCCTAATTCAACAGAGTGGCTTCCTCTGGAGCACGTAGGTGATTATATTGCTTCCCGCTTACATCTTCCTTTAGACAAACAGACGAGATCCAAATTAAAATCGGAATGTCCCAGACCGTTGTTGGACTCCAATATTACAGTAACGCCAACCATTGATGACTCGCTAATCACTTTCTTTACCAAATTTGGTAAGGATCCCCGCAAGGGAGTTGACAAAGCCTGGACCACGTGTCAGGACAAACTCCTGGACGTGGTAGGTCCTCTGGCAAGGATTTTTGATATAGCTGAATCAGCCAGATTAGATGAATCGCCTATTGATCCCTTAGATCTTTCCCTTTGGACCCAGAGAGCCTTTTGCCTATTGGGCAACGCAAACTCTGCTATTATCCACGAGAGACGCAAGGGCCTTCTGCTCAGAATGGACCCTAAATTGGCTAATTTGGCCACTCGGGACCCTGGCATCCACAAACTCTTTGGCGACAATTTTATCAAAGACCTTAGCCGATTTGTCTCAACCTTTTCTTCTTTGGACAAGGCCCAACAAAACCTGAAGAAAGTATTCAACCAACGTGTTTTTTCCAGGGCCGGTAGAGGTAGGAGCCGCTTTACCGGCCGCACATACAGAAATCAAGGCTCAAGAGGGTATTCCAACTCCTTCAATGCCTATTCCCAGGAATTCAAACCCCACTTCTATCCACAAAGATCAAGGGGTTTCCGCAACCGTGGTCAGCGTTTCTCCAGACCGCCCAATAATCAAGGTAAGCCAACTTTCTGGCCCTCCCATGGGAGGTCGCCTTCGTTTCTTTCTACAAAAATGGAAGTCAATCTCAACAGACCCTTGGGTCCTTTCCACTGTTCAGGGATATCATATCGAACTTCTTTCTGTTCCCCACCAATACTGTCTTCCTCCTCTTCCAAAGTTTTCTCTCAAAATGTCCTCTCTAATTTCATTAGAGGTTTAATCCCTTTTAGAAACAAATGCCATCCATCTTTGCACTCCAGACCCTTCCAGATTCATCAGCTCTATCTTCCTTGTCCACAAAAAGAACAAAAAGCTGAGACCGGTAATCAACCTGAAATCTTTCAACCAATTTGTCATCTATCGCCATTTCAAGATGGAAACCATCATCCATCTCAGGGATATTTTGCTCCAATTAGATTGGCTAGTCAGACTAGACTTACAGGACGCATACCTGACCGTTCCCATTCATAAGTCTCACAGAAAGTTTTTACAATTTCATTGGGATTCAAAAACGTATCATTTTTCCTCCCTTCCTTTCGGCTTATCCTCCGCACCCTGGTGCTTCACAAAACTGTTGAAACCAGTAGTCACCTACCTTCGATCCTTAGGCATCAGACTAATTATCTATCTCGACGACATTCTGATCATGCACCAGAACAAAACCTCCTTGCTGACTCATCTACACATCACATCCTCTCTCCTCTCAGATCTTGGCTTCCTGATAAATCACGAAAAGTCTGCTCTTTTGCCCTCTCAACAAATAGAATTTCTAGGTTTCCAAATAGATTCCGTTTCGGCAGCTTTATTTCTTCCCCGTTCCAAGGTTTCCGCAATCAAAAAAGAACTAATCCAAACTCTTCAAAAAGACACTATGGGGGTCATTCTGACCCTGGCGGTCTTTGACCGCCAGGGCGGAGGACCGCGGGAGCACCGCCGACAGGCCGGCGGTGCTCCAATGGGGATTCCGACCGCGGCGGTAAAGCCGCGGTCGGACCGGCACCACTGGCGGGGTCCCGCCAGTGTACCGCGGCCCCATTGAATCCTCCGCGGCGGCGCAGCTTGCTGCACCGCCGCGGGGATTCCGACCCCCCCTACCGCCATCCAGATCCCGGCGGTCGGACCGCCGAGATCCGGATGGCGGTAGGGGGGGTCGAGGGGCCCCTGGGGGCCCCTGCAGTGCCCATGCCACTGGCATGGGCATTGCAGGGGCCCCCGTAAGAGGGCCCCTACATGTATTTCACTGTCTGCTGCGCAGACAGTGAAATACGCGACGGGTGCAACTGCACCCGTCGCACAGCTTCCACTCCGCCGGCTCGATTCCGAGCCGGCTTCATCGTGGAAGCCTCTTTCCCGCTGGGCTGGCGGGCGGTCTGAAGGCGACCGCCCGCCAGCCCAGCGGGAAAGTCAGAATTACCGCCGCGGTCTTTCGACCGCGGAACGGTAATCTGACGGCGGGACTTTGGCGGGCGGCCTCCGCCGCCCGCCAAGGTCAGAATGAGGGCCTATCTCTCTCAGAACGCTTGCAAGGGTGGTCGGCCTTCTCTCCTCCTCTATCCAGGCCATCTTCCCAGGACCCCTTCACTACCACGCCCTCCAGCGACTCAAGATCCTTCATCTTCGTCGGGGGTTAGCTTTTTCCGACCTCGTCTCCTTGGACCAGGAATCCCTAATGGAAATCCAATGGTGGATATCCCATTTAGAGGCTTGGAACGGCAGATCCATCTTCCCCTCTGTGCCCGATCTTGTGTTAGAATCAGATGCAAGTCTCATGGGCTGGGGCGCCCGCTGTGGTTCGATATCGACTGGCGGTACATGGTCCGCAGAGGAGTCCAGATTGCACATAAATTGTTTAGAGCTTCTTGCAGGCTCCTTTGCGATCAGAAGCTTCACAAAAAACAGAGCGCGATGCTCCATTCTGCTTCGTATGGACAATATTTCAGCGGTGCGTTACATCAACCACTTAGGAGGCACCAGATCCAGACCTCTGGCCCTGCTGGCCAAGAGTCTCTGGGACTTTTGCCTATCCCACAAATTCTCCCTCATAGCCGAATATCTACCAGGATCATTGAACTCCAATGCAGACTGGTATTCACGCCACCTCTCGGACTCCAGCGATTGGAAATTACACCAGTCAGTCTTTTGTCAGATAGAAAGGAAGTGGGGTACGTTTCAATAGACCTTTTTGCGTCCAGGCTCAACACTCAGCTTCCCAATTTCTTCAGCCGGCGTCCGGATCCGCTAGCCCTAGCAACAGACGCTTTCCTACAAGATTGGTCCAGATCCCTCAATTACGCCTTCCCTCCCTTTATCCTAATCAACAGGGTCCTAAACCAAGTCAGACGTCAGAAGGCGTCTCTCGTCCTATTGACTCCCTTCTGGTAATCTCAAGTTTGGTTTCCACTCCTCCCCTAGCTACAGACGCTTTCCTACAAGATTGGTCCAGATCCCTCAATTACGCCTTCCCTCCCTTTATCCTAATCAACAGGGTCCTAAACCAAGTCAGACGTCAGAAGGCGTCTCTCGTCCTATTGACTCCCTTCTGGCAATCTCAAGTTTGGTTTCCACCCCTCCTCGAGCTAGCAGTGGATTTCCCTATCTTACTCCCGACCTTTCCATCCCTCATTCTGGATCCTCTTGGTCGCCCCCACAATCTGATTCTCGACCAATCTTTAACCCTCTCAGCCTGGCTCATTTCCGGTCTTCCCAACAGCCCTTCGCTATTTCGTCAGAAGCTTCAGAACTCATTAATAACGCTTGGGCACCCGGCACAAGGCGAGCCTACAAATCAGCTTGGGCTCTTTGGTCAAGCTGGTGTCTGGGAAAATGTTCCAATCCCTTTTCAGCAGATCAAAATGTAATTATTAATTTCCTAGCCGCCCAGGCGGGCTTAGGTAAGTCATATCGCACAATAAACCTTTACAGATCTGCTATATCCATGAATCACTCAAACGTTGATGGCAATCCTATTTTGTCCCATCCCTTGATTTGCCATCTCCTGAAAGGCGTCAAGATTTCCAGACCCCCTGCCGCCAAATATTCACATATCTGGGATGTTTCTCTTGTTCTGAATCTATTCCTTTCCTGGCCAGATAATTTATGTCTTTCCCTCAAAATGCTTTCTGCCAAGTTTACTATGTTACTATGCTTAATTTCTATTAAAAGGACTTCGGACGTTAAGTCCTTAGATGTCTCTGCACGGCAGTTCTTGCCTTCAGGTGTTTTATTCCACATTTCCAAACGCACCAAAACTAACTTACATTCCGTTTTCTACCCTTTCTTTCCTGACAGGCCAAAACTATGTGTGGGTCTTTGTTTAAAAGAATATGAAAAGAGAACTGTTAACCTGAGAACGTCCTCTTCCAATCAATTGTTGATCTCGTTTCGCAAACCCCACAAGCCAGTGACTTCAGCAACTTTGGCCCGCTGGATTAAATGGATTATGTCCCTAGCGGGAATAGATACTTCTGTTTTTGGAGCACATTCTTCCAGGGGGGCCATGGCCTCTAAGGCTTTTGCCCTTGGGTCCAGTTTAGAGGACATTCTCAGGTCGGCAGATTGGTCAAACGATAATGTTTTTAAAACCTTTTATTGTAAACCTGTTAGAACTGCTTCTTCTTTAGTTATTGACAAGCTTTGAACGCGCATAATAGAGCCTCCGGTCTTGTCATAAAATGTAGATTTTCCTAGTAATTTATGACGGAAAGTCTTAGGCGGTCATTCTGACCGTGGCGGTCGCCGCCCGCCAAGCGGTTCCCGCCGAAAGACCGCACCGCGGTCAAAAGACCGCAGCGGTCATTCCGGCTTTCCCGCTGGGCCGGCGGGCGACCGCCAGAAGTCCGCCGGCCGGCTCAGCGGGACAGCCCCGTCAACAATGAAGCCGGCTCGGAATGGAGCCGGCGGAGTTGAAGGGGTGCGACGGGTGCAGTGGCACCCGTCGCGATTTTCACTGTCTGCTAAGCAGACAGTGAAAATCTTTGCCAGTGGCATGGGCACTGCAGGGGCCCCCAGGGGCCCCACGGCACCCGTTCCCGCCATCCTGGTTCCGGCGGTGGACACCGCCAGAAACAGGCTGGCGGTAAGGGGGTCGGAATCCCCATGGCGGTGCTGCAAGCAGCGCCGCCATGGCGGGTTCCCTGGGCCAGCGGGAAACCGGCGGGAAACCGCCGGCTCCCCTTTTCCGACCGTGGCTTTACCGCCGCGGTCAGAATCGCCCAGGAAGCACCGCCAGCCTGTTGGCGGTGCTTCCGCCGCACTCCGCCATGGCGGTCATGGACTGCCAAGGTCAGAATGACCCCCTTAATTTTATTAAAGACACAGAGGCGAATATTATCCCACCTCAGTACTTTTATTAATATGTACTTTCTCTTTCCCTCCCAGCGACTCCAGCACTGCCTCCAGCTTCCGGATAACGCAGTTGGCTCAATCAGTTCCTTCTTCAAGAAGAGTCCTTTGGAAGCGTCATCGGAACCCGTTCCAGATCACCTTTCGCAGCCATCGCCCTCTCGGCTCTTCGCTGTTGTTCAAGAATTGTGTGCCATTTCTTTGTCTTTGGCAATTGTTGGACTTATTTACCCTTTGTTTTATGACTCTATTTGACTGGCTCGTTCAAGAAAAGAGGGCTGCTTGCAGTCAAGGGTACTCTCTATGGTTTATGTCCTCTTCCGATTGGTTCACTTCTAGTTCCTGTTTTACTCCCATTGGTTAGCCAACAGCTAATCCTCTTGGGAGTTGTAGTTTCTTGACTGCTGCTATTGAAATTAAAGTAAGAAAAGAATGCATAATATTCGCCTCCGTGTCTTTAATAAAATTAAGACTTTGCGTTATAAATTACTAGGAAAATCTACATTGCATCGCAAAAATGCAGTGAGATGCGGTAGACAAAATGTAAAGACTTTAGGCATTTGTTGCATTTTTTTATTCCTAAGGCGCGGATGCGCCTGTGGATGAGTTGACATATTGAAGGCATGCACTTTGATTTTTCTCCGAAGGTACGCTGTTAAAAAATGTAAAGATTTCCACATTCCGGGCGAGTTTGTTTTCTACTAGGCATGCATGCACTGGGTGACGTACTGGAGAGTGCCGTGAGAGCTTCCGCATTACTCTCTTCTAATTAAACGTGCTGACGCAAACACATGCGCGCACAGAGGTGATTTAAACACAGAGATTTACCATGGTTGTTCTTTATGCGAAGGACGCGAGGTGGGAAGAACGCAGCCGAGTAAAAGGTATGTCGGCGTCCTAGTAGAATGAGCTATGGTATGATGGAGAAGCACTATCTAAATAATTAATCTTGACTGAAGGTTCTTTGGTTACAATTAAGTTGATTAGGAGTCAATATTGATGGAGTGAAGTGAGCTCTGTCGCACTCCAATGTAAGGTAGAAGAGATATCACATTGAAGGTTGGAGAAAACAATGATGTTAAAAGTTTATTGGATCTTTTAACCCTATAGATAAACTTTGGGTTTTGATTAAGGTGATGTATTTTTGAATAATAGATAAATGGGACTTGTTTGTTTTTGTTTAAGGCTATGAAATTGAAATAGGAGAAAACATGGGTTTGAAGTCTTGAAAAGGTCTTTGAATTTGAGTGATAATTAGGTGATTTTTCTTTGTGTGAGTTAAGGTAAGAGTGTTTTTTGTAGGGTTGCTTTATATATGGTTGTAAGTAGATATGTGATATGATATTATATGAGTTGGATTAATGGTTTCATTAAGGGCTATTTATGAAGATGGATTAATATGGGTGAGTATGGAGAGGATGTATGTGTGTGACACATTACCAGGAGATGAAACTGATCATATATAGGTTGATTCATTCATTTTGATGATTATAGGTTCCCCTATTGTTGGAGTGTAGTCATTATAATTAAAAAATGTACATGAAATGTTTGAATATTAATGAGTAATGATGCTGCACAGAAAATGTATTAATGTATTTTTAACCTACGCGTGTGAAATGTGCCCACGGGAAGTGGCAATCAATGTATACGATGATTAACGAAATTGACTAATAATGAATTATTGATATACTAATGTGTGGTTTGTATTAGCGTTATGAGTTATATGTTAAGTGTTGGAAAATGGGTTATTGGTAAGGGCAGGTAGGTACCTACACTTAGCAATAGGCCACTAACCTCCACTAAGGGCCAGTTAGGTCTCAGTAAATTAAACCCAGCTCAACCCTTGGTAGCTTGGCAAAGAGCGTCAAGGCTTAACTTAGGAGACAGAGTGTAAAGCATTAAACTATCACAAAACAGTAACTAAATAAAACACAGGAAACAGTTTAAAAATCCAAAACCAATTTATAAAATTAGATTATATTTTATCTTTAAATTGACACCAAAACCAATAAAATCGGATAAGGGGAACCGGAGATATGAATTTTTAAAGAATTATTATTTTTTAGCACCTAGAAACAAAAAGCGCCAATCGGGTCATCTGGTTGCACCTCAACCGGGGCAAAGTCAAAGTTTAAGGCCGACCGCGATGGAGCCCTGCTCGGCTACAGGCTGCGGGAGGCCTCGGTTAAAAGTTTACCTTCACACTTAGGGGGTTATTCTAACTTTGGAGGAGGTGTTAATCCGTCCCAAAAGTGACGGAAAAGTGACGGATTTACCACCAGCCGTATTACGAGTCCATTATATCCTATGGAACTCGTAATATGGCTAGTGGTATATCCGTCACTTTACCGTCACTTTTGGGACGGATTAACACTCCTCCAAAGTTAGAATAACCCCCTTAGTCTTTTTTTTCGAAGATTTTCTTCAGCGGGACGAACCTGCCAGTCCAATCCAACCTCCTGGAGCCCTTCTCCGGATACGCGATGCTGGAATCCTCGGTGGAGATTTTTACCTTCGGACTTAGTCATTTTTTCGAGGTGAAAATCCTTCGACCGGAGTAAACCTGGATCTTGATCCGACGTCCATGGAGCCCTCCTCGGATATGCTGGCTGGGAGGTCCCGGTCAACTTTTTACCTTCGGACTTAGTCTCTTTTTCTGAGATTTTCTTCACTGAGACGACCCAGCAAATCAGGCCGGGTCATGGATGAGGCAAGCCTGCTAGAGTTGCTGCGGTGGGTCGGTCCCTCTATGGAGCTTTTTTACAAAAGTTGTCCAAACTTCTCCAAACTTCTGGGGCTTCTCCCAGAGGTCCTTTTAAGGTTCTTTTGGGGTCCACAGCTCACCCCAAGGGTCCAGAAGTTCTGAGATGGTCCTTGGGGGGGTGCAGACTACAACTCCCAGAATGCACCTGGCGCAAACTCCTTTTTGGCCACTGGACAGTGGTCAGCTGGTCGCTTTCTTCAGGAGTTGGTGCAGGGGACTCTGGATAGCAATTTTTCACCTGTAGCAAACAGGGAGTCCCTCTTTGAACCAGTTGAAGCCAGGCAAAGTCCTTCTTGTGATGAAGCCCAAGTGTGCAGCTGGTGCAGTCCTTCTGAGTGCAGGTTCCAGGTGCAGGCCAGGGGTCCAGCAGGGCAGTCCTTCTTCTCCTTTGGTTCTTCCTTGTTGGAATCTGATGGGGATCTGAGGTGTGGGCGCAGGTCTGCCAGTTTTATCCTTGCTCCTGGGTGAAAAGCATGGGGGTCCTGGTTCTCCAATCAGGTGCAGGGTCCTTCCCCCTGTGATGACCACTTCCTGGGAAGTGTGGCAAAAATCAATTCCAGGAGGCAACATTCTCAAAAAATCCATCATGGCTGAATCTGATTTTTGGAGGTTACATCTGGCTGAGCCCACCCACTGGTGTGGCTAAAAATCATAAACACACCCCTCTCCTGCCCTCTCCTAATCTAATCAAGGGGGCACCTAGTTGTCTGGGGTTGCAGGATGTGGGGGTGTTGCTGGTTGCTCCAAATGTCCTTCTCTGCCTTTGAAGACCAGTTTGGCAGCCCTCCCCCTTCCTGCCTCACCATCTGCTGAGGGGAGATTCCCTCCCACAGGCACATTCCTTTGTGTGAAGCCAGGCCACTTCACACCTCATCAAGGCAGCTTGGCCAAGCTACTAGAGGCTGGCCAATCAGAGCACAGCAGCAAAAACAATGCAGGGCTGAAATGGACAACTTTTTAGGAAAAGTTTAAAACTCTTTACCTGAACAAGTTATATTAAATCCAACAACTGGAAGTTGTGGGATTTATTACAACAATTAATTTGATACCAAATTCTTGGTATACATCATTTAAGGAGACTTTAAAAATTAAAATAAAGTCTCCCCATTCTAGCCTATGAAGGACATTTACTACAATGAGGGAAAAACGAATTTGGCTGTTTTTACCTCACCAGGGCTTATAAAGCTATTTTTATAAAGTCCCTGCTTATAGTTACATGGCACCCAGCCCTAGGGGCACATAGGGCACATCTTAGGGGTGACTTATTTGTAAAAATAAGGTAGTTTGAGACTTTGGAACTACTTTTAATTCCAAAGTCGAATTTGCATATAACTTTAATTTAAAAGCAGCCAGCAAGGCAGGCCTGCCTTTAAAATGACACTGGGCACCTCAGCAGTGCACCTATGGGTGCACTACCTATGCTGTCGTCCCTAAACCTACATGCCCTACCATATACTAGGGACTTATAGGTAGGTTAACTTAGCCAACTATAATTAGCCTAATTTGCATATCCATTTTACACAGAGCACTGGCCCTGGGACTGGTAAGCATACCCAGGGCACAGCCAAGAGTCAGTAACCACCAGAACCTGTCCAAAAAGTGTGGGGGTGACCAGGGCAAAAAGGAGGACTTTCCTACACTGCCCCCCCCAGATGAAAGGTGATGGGTACTAACCTACACCCTGGTAGTCCTCATCAGCTAAGTGGAAAAACCTGGAAAGGCCATCTGCATTGGCATGGGCAGTCCCAGGTCTGTACTCCACTGTGAAGTCCATCCCCGGTAGGGAAATGGACCACCTTAAGACACAGTTTTGGGTTCTCCCCCCTCATCTGCATCAACCATCTGAGAGGTCTGTGGTCAGTTTGTACACGGAAGTGAGTGCCAAACAAGTAAGGCCTCAACTTCTTCAGGGACCAGACCACAGCAAAGGCCTCCCTCTCAATGGCACTCCATCTTTTCTCTCTGGGGAGTAGCCGCCTGCTGATGAAGACAACTGGTTGATCTTGGCCCTCTTCATTAACTTGTGCTAACACTGCCCCAATCCCTTCCTCTGAAGAATCTGTTTGCACTATAAACTCCTTGCTATGGTCAGGGGCCAGTAACACTGGTGCTGAACACATAGCCTGTTTTAGGGTGTCAAAAGCTTTCTGACACTCTGGGGTCCAAATTACCTTCTTGGGCTGTTTCTTGGAGGTAAGCTCAGTCAGAGGGGCCACTATGGTCCCATAATTATGAACAAACCTCCGGTAGTACCCAGTCAGGCCAAGAAAGGCCCTGACCTGAGTCTGGGTTTTAGGAGCCTCCTAATCCAGGATAGTCTGGATCTTGGGCTGGAGAGGTTGTACATGGCCTCCACCAACAAGGTGGCCCAGGTACACAACTGAGCTTTGCCCTATCTGGCACTTGCTTGCCTTGATAGTCAGGCCTGCTTGAAGCAGGGCCTGAAGCACTTCCTTCAGGTGGACCAGGTGGTCCTCCCAGGTGGAACTAAATACAGCTATATCATCCAGATAAGCTGCACTGAAAGATTCCAACCCAGACAGGACTCTATTCACCAACCGTTGGAAGGTGGCAGGAGCATTTTGTAGGCCAAAGGGCATCACCTTGAACTGAAAGTGGCCCTCTGGTGTGGAAAATGCTGACCTCTCCTTAGCTCCTGGACTTAAGGCAATCTGCCAGTATCCTGAGGTCAGATCAAACGTGCTCAGGAATGTGGCAGCCCCCAACCTATCAATGAGCTCATCAGCTCTAGGTATGGTGTGAGCATCAGTCCTAGTGACTGCGTTTAGACCTCTGTAGTCCACACAAAATCTCAATTCTTTCTTCCCACCTTGGGGATTAGGTTTGGGCACCAGTACCACTGGACTGGACCAAGGGCTGTCAGAGGGCTCAATTACCTTGAGCTCCAACATCTTAGCCACTTCAGCTTTGATGTTGGCCTTGACCTGGTCAGACAGCCTGTACAGCTTGTTCTTGACAGGCAAGCTGTCACCAGTGTCAACGTCATGGACACACCAATTGGCGAGTCCACGTGTCAGGGAGAACAGTCTAGCAAACTGTTCCAAAACTTGTTTGCAGTCTTTTTGTTGCTGGTCTGTCAACTTGGGAGAGAGAACCACTCCCTCCACTGACCCATCTTGTGCATTTGAGGACAGGAGGTCTGGCAGTGGTTCACTCTCCTCCTCCTTCCCTTCATCAGTGACCATCAGCATGGTCATGTCTGCCCTGTCCTGGTGGGGTTTCAGCCTGTTAACATGCAGGATCCTATGAGGATTCCTGGGGGTGCCAAGGTCCACCAAGTAGGTGACCTCACCCTTTTTCTCCAGAATTGGATAGGGCCCAGTCCATTTGGCCTGAAGTGCTCTAGGAGCCATGGGCTCTAAAACCCACACCAGCTGTCCTGGATGATACTCAGGCATGGTAGCCTTCTGATCATGCCAGAGCTTCATGAGCTCCTGGCTGGCCTCCAGGTTTCTGCTTGCCTTCTTCATGTACTCAGCCATGCGTGACCGCAGGCCCAGCACATAATCTAGCACTTTCTCCTTGGACTCTCTGAGAGGCTTTTCCCAAGACTCTCTCATCAAGCACAATGGGCCTCTTACAGGGTGCCCAAACAGTAACTCAAAGGGGCTGAATCCAACCTCCTTCTGTGGCACCTCTCTGTAGGCAAACAGCAGGCATGGGAGGAGAACATCCCATCTCCTCCTGAGTTTGTCAGACAAATCCATGATCATGCCCTTCAGGGTCTTATTAAATCTTTCCACTAGACCATTGGTCTGTGGATGATAGGGGGTGGTGAACTTATAAGTAACACCACACTCATCCCACATGGCTGTCAGATAGGCTGACATAAAGTATGTGCCCCTATCTGAGACCACCTCCTTGGGGAACCCCACTCTGGTGAACACACCAAGTAGGGCCCTAGCCACTGTGGGAGCAGTGACTGTCCGGAGGGGTATTGCCTCAGGGTACCTGGTGGCATGTCCACAACCACCAAAATGTACCTGTTATCTGAGGCAGTTGGTGGGTCTAGGGGACCAACAATGTCAATCCCCACCCGCTCAAAGGGAGTCCCAACCACTGGCAGTGGTATCAAGGGAGCCTTTGGCTTGCCCCCTGTCTTGCCACTGGCTTGGCAGGTGACACAGGAGCTGCAAAACTCCTTGACTTTTTCTGACATTTGGGGACAATAAAAATGGTTGACCAGCCTGTTCCAGGTCTTGGTCTGTCCCAAATGTCCAGCTAGGGGGATATCATGGCTTAAGGTAAGGAGGAATTCTCTATACTTCTTAGGGACCACTACTCTCCTGGTGGCCCCTGGTTTGAGGGCCCTTGCCTCAGTGTAGAGAACTCCATCCTCCTAGTAAACCTTGTGGGTCCCACTGGTATCCCCTTGTTCTTGCCTGGCAGCAGTCTGCCTCAGGCCCTCAAGAGTGGGACACTCTCTTTGTCCCTGGCACAACTCTTCTCTGGTGGGCCCACCTGCCCCTTGCAGTTCTGCCAAGTCAGGCAGAGCTTGCAGGGGAAGTGTCCCTCCCTCAGAGGTCAGATTCTCCCCCTCAGGGTTGGATTCCTCCTGACCCTCAGTACTTGTAGGGGCTGGCAAGCCAGACCCAGTGCCCTTTCTCTTCTTCTTGGAGGCTTGGCCCATTGTTCCAGGGTCCAAGTGTACAGCACTTCTCTGTTGTGCTGCCTGTGACCTGGCCACAGCACACACCCATTCAGGGAGGTCCAGCATCTGTGCATGGACCCTTCTCTCCACCTCTGACCATTCAGATGCTTCAAGATCATTTCCCAGCAGACACTCTACTGGGAGGGCAGGAGCTACAGCTACCTTCTTAGGGCCAGTCACACCTCCCCATTCCAGACTCACCATGGCCATGGGATGGAGTTTGGTTCTGCTATCTGCATAAGTCACTTGGTGGAAGACACCAGGTAAGACCTGTTCTGGAGAAACCAGCTTCTCTGTGACCATTGTCACACTGGCTCCTGTATCTCTCAGAGCTTCCACCTCAGTCCCATTGACTTTAGGCCTCTGCCTATACCTCTCCATGCTGGGAGGTAAGGTGGCCATAGTTGCAATGTCCACTCCACCCACGGATACTAAGGTGACCTCTGTGTACCCTGATCCCAGCCCTGGGCCAACTTCCACCCCCAACCCTACACTAGCAATTCCCTGGGATTGCCCACCAGTGGGGGGCTTCTTGGAGCAGATAGCATCTCCTCTTTTGTGTCCAGGTTGATGACACTCAAAACACTTGCCGGCCTTAGCAAGCTCCTGAAACTTTCCTGCTTTAGCAGGATCATAATTCTTTCCCTGATACCCTTTCCCCTTAGAAGTGGAATGGCTCGGGGCTCCCCCACCCTGAGAAGGTTTTGGGGACTCTTGTGAGGACTCCTTGGGCTTTTTATCATCTTTCCCTTGGTTCTTCCCCTGAGAAGAACCATGTCCTCCCTTTTTCTGATCACCCCCTGGGGGTTTCTGGTTAACCCTAGTTCTTAACCAGTCATCTGCTGCCTCCCCCAGCTCTCTGGGGTTGGTCAACTTAGAGTCAACTAGATACTGGCAGAGCTTCTCTTGGACACAATTGGTTAGAAGGTGCTCCCTCATAATCAAATTGTACAGCCCCTCAAAGGTACTTACCTTGTTGCCCTGTATCCAGCCCTCCAGTGCTTTTACTGAAATGTCCACAAAGTCCACCCAGGACTGGGTGCTTGTCTTTTGGGTGTCCCTAAACTTGAGCCTATACTGCTCTGGGGTAAGACCAAACCTTTTAGTCAAGCATCTCTTCATACTGGGGTATGAGTCTGCCTCCTCCCCCTCAAGGTTAGGAGCCTATCCCTCCCAGAGTTGGGAACCAACTCCCAAATAAGTGAACCCCAGTACTGAGGCTTGACTCTCCTCATCTGGAGGGCCCTCTCAAATGCCCCTAGCCACTTATCTATATCATTCCCCTCTACATAGGCAGGAACCACCCCTTTGGGTAATCTGGGGTAAACCCCCCACCCAGGGACACCTCAGCTTCTTTGTCGCTGCCACCATCTCTTTTCTCTCTCCTTGCCCACTTTTTCTTTTCTAGGGCCAGCTTCTCTGCCTCCAAAGCTATGAATGCTAGCTGGGCCTCCAGCTCTCTTTCCCTGAGGGACAGGTTCTCTCCTCCTGAAGGGACCCCATTCCCCCAACTAGCTTTGGGTCTGCCCCTAGTGACTGTATGTAATGAGGACCGGTCTTCCTCATCCTCACTTAGGCTCAGATGCCCTCCCTCCCCTGAGTGGTTGGAGCTAGCATCCTCAGCCCATGCTGTCAGGGATTTGATCAGGACATGCTTTCTGAGGTCAGTGATTGCAGGCAACCCTCTTTCAGTACACAACCCCCTAAGCTGGACTACTGTCAGTGTGGGTAGGCTAGCCAGATCAAGGTCCATGGTTCCCTAGTTTTGTGTCAACAAAAACGTTTTGCAAAAATTGGAAACAAGAATTTAGAAAAATTACAAAAAATCAATAATTGAAATTAATCCAAAAGAAAAATTAAAAAAAATATTTTTGCACTAGGACAATTTAAAGGATTTTTTATTTGCTTTACTTAAAACTGTAACGTGATACTGAACACATGTACAGGATCCCACCACTGCTCACCAAAAATGTTGGAAAATGGGTTATTGGTAAGGGCAGGTAGGTACCTACACTTAGCAATAGGCCACTAACCTCCACTAAGGTCCAGTTAGGTCTCAGTTAATTAAACCCAGCTCAACCCTTGGTAGCTTGGCAACGAGCGTCAAGACTTAACTTAGGAGACAGAGTGTAAAGCATTCAAATATCACAAAACAGTAATTAAATAAAACACAGGAAACAGTTTAAAAATCCGAAACCAATGTATAACAATAGATTATATTTTTAGCTTTAAAATGACACCAAAACACCCCTTACCACCAGCCTCTTCCTGGCGGTAGGGGTGTCATAATCCCCAGGGCAGCGCTGCCCTGGCGGATTATCATCGCCGGGGCTAAAACGGCGGGAAACCACCGGCCCCGGCGGTGCGACCGCGGTGCTACCGCCTCGGTCATAATAAGGGCCTCCGTACCGCCAGCCTGTTGGCGGTACGGACGCTACATTACCCCTGGCGGTCGGAGGGTCGTAATGACCCCCTTAGTCTTTTTTTTCGAAGATTTTCTTCAGTGGGACGAACCTGCCAGTCCAATCCGACCTCCTGGAGCCCTTCTCCGGATACGCGATGCTAGAATCCTCGGTGGAGATTTTTACCTTCGTACTTAGTCGTTTTTTCGAGGTGAAAATCCTTTGACCGGGGTAAACCTGGATCTTGATCCGACGTCCATGGAGCCCTCCTCGGATACGCTGGCTGGGAAGTCCCGGTCAACTTTTTACCTTCGGACTTAGTCTCTTTTTCTGAGATTTTCTTCACCGGGAAGAACCATTAAATCAGGCCGGGTCGCGGTTGAGGCAAGCCGGCTAGAGTTGCCGCCGCGGGTCGGTCCCTCTATGGAGATTTTTTACAAAAGTTGTCCAAACTTCTCCAAACTTTTGGGGCTTCTCCCAGATGTCCTTTTAAGGTTCTTTTGGGGTCCACAGCTCACCCCAAGGGTCCAGAAGTTCTGAGATGGTCCTTGGGGGGTGCGGACTACAACTCCCAGAATGCACCTGGCGCAAACTCCTTTTTGGCCACTGGACAGTGGTCAGCTGGTCGCTTTCTTCAGGAGTTGGTGCAGGGGACTCTGGATAGCAATTTTTCACCTGTAGCAAACAGGGAGTCCCTCCTTGAACCAGTTGAAGCCAGGCAAAGTCTTTCTTGTGGTGAAGCCCAAGTGTGCAGCTGGTTCTGAGTGCAGGTTCCAGGTGCAGGCCAGGGGTCCAGCAGGGCAGTCCTTCTTCTCCTTTGGTTCTTCCTTGTTGGTAACTGATGGGGATCTGAGGTGTGGGTGCAGGTCTGCCAGTTTTATCCTTGCTCCTGGGTGAAAAGCATGGGGGTCCTGGTTCTCCAATCAGGTGCAGGGTACTTCCCCCTGTGATGACCACTTCCTGGGAAGTGTGGCAAAAATCAATTCCAGGAGGCAACATTCTCTAAAAATCCATCATGGCTGAATCTGATTTTTGGAGGTTACATCTGGCTGAGCCCACCCACTGGTGTGGCTAAAAATCATAAACACACCCCTCTCCTGCCCTATCCTAATCTAATCAAGGGGGCACCTAGTTGTCTGGGGTTGCAGGATGTGGGGGTGTTGCTGGTTGCTCCAAATGTCCTTCTCTGCCTTTGAAGACCAGTTTGGCAGCCCTCCCCCTTCCTGCCTCACCATCTGCTGAGGGGAGATTCCCTCACACAGGCACATTCCTTTGTGTGAAGCCAGGCCCCTTCACACCTCATCAAGGCAGCTTGGCCAAGCTACTAGAGGCTGGCCAATCAGAGCACAGCAGCAAAAACAATGCAGGGCTGAAATGGACAACTTTTCAGGTAAAGTTTAAAACTCTTTACCTGAACAGGTTATATTAAATCCCACAACTGGAAGTTGTGGGATTTATTACAACAATTAATTTGATACCAAATTCTTGGTATGCATAATTTAAGGAGACTTTAAAAATTTAAATAAAGTCTCCCCATTCTAGCCTATGAAGGCCATTTATTACAATGAGGGAAAAACGAATTTGGCTGTTTTTACCTCACCAGGGCTTATAAAGTCCCTGCTTATAGTTACATGGCACCCAGCCCTAGGGGCACATAGGGCACATCTTAGGGGTAAAATAAGGTAGGTTGAGACTTTGGAACTACTTTTAATTCCAAAGTCGAATTTGCATATAACTTTAATTTAAAAGCAGCCAGCAAGGCAGGCCTGCCTTTAAAATGACACTGGGCACCTCAGAAGTGCACCTATGGGTGCACTACCTATGCTGTGGTCCCTAAACCTACATGCCCTACCATATACTAGGGACTTATAGGTAGGTTATCTTAGCCAGTTATAATTAGCCTAATTTGCATATCCATTTTACACAGAGCACTGGCCCTGGGACTGTTAAGCAGTACCCAGGGCACAGCCAAGAGTCAGTAGCCACCAGAACCTGTCCAAAAAGTGTGGGGGTGACCAGGGCAAAAAGGAGGACTTTCCTACATTAAGATTTTGCTAAAATGAATTACTAGGCCTTAGTTAGTATGAGTCGGGCCTAGCTGCCGGTCTCATATTAAATGTGTTTTTCTAACATGCAATGTGCTGACTTACTGAAGGACATGTAGTCGTACTTTTCCAGAAGCTAGTAGATGTGTGTAACTGTAGTAAATTTGTTCTCATGAGACTCGCCTTGCTCAAGGAGACATTCTTGCTGAATGCAACAGTGTAAACTTGCAACTTACAAGGTCGCCTGAACTGGTAAAGACAATGGGACTACTGACTGAGCCTGCGAGAATAAAAGTTTGTACCTGACATTCTACCCGTTGGGGACGTCAATTACAGGAGCCAATGAAATACGTGAGAACTGGACAAAAGTGAAAATCCTAGTGAGGTGACAAACCAATTATTGGTTGGAGATAATGATGCACCAAAATGTGCCAAATTGGAAATTATGAGACTGTACAACAAGATTAATGTAACACCGTGTCACAAGGAGAAATCAGCCATTACCGGGCTTCTGCCCATGCCCTCACCTGTTGTTCGCGAGACGTTTTGTCTTTTACTATTCAAACCATCCGTACCCTTGCCTGATTCATACTTTTCCTCCTTATGAGGGAAGTGTTCCTCATTGCCTGCCTTGCTGAACTTTGCTGAGTTTCCTGGCTGATGGCGAATCAACTGATGTCCTGAGGACGAAGACTGACTCTGTATGCTGACCCACAATGGAGGGTAACTATATGATGATGACATTGTAATTGTCTGTTTGCCTTTTCTCTCTAGGTACCAACTGCTTGATAGAGACCATAGACAGATGTTTTCTAAATTTGTGTTGCTAAATTGTTTTGCATGAAGCTCAACATTCTGATGCTAATTAGAGGTCAGTTAAGGGGTTCACTGAACGCACGCAAATAGACAAATGACTGAATCTACGCTTTGTTGAATAATGCGCTAATGATACTCTGCTAAAGTAAATCCATGTCGACGTCGTGCTTTGTTCTAATGTTTATGATCTTTGCTTTGATGAAATCTTATTTGAGTTGCCACATTGTGACATTGCTGATGTGTTTTCTGGTATTGAGACTAATAAACTTGCTGGTAGAATGTAACTAATAGGGAATAAATATCATAAATCTGACTAAAACTCTGTGTGATTATTCATGGCTGAAAGGTCATGGTGTGTTCCGATTCTTATTAATGCCATTATCTAAATTGATTGATTTGCTATTGTGATTATTGATGAGGTTATTGATCTATTGATTGGCATGCTGATTTTATCTCGTCTTAAGGTGTCTCCAATCAGGGTCAAAAGATTCATTGGCCTAAAACGAGTCCCAGACTAGGTAAATTACCTAGAGCGGAACGCGTTATCAGTTCCGGTAGTTGAGGACGGTTCAGGCCCTTTGGGGCCATAAGACGATGGACCATTGTTTTGTAAGTGTCTTCAAAATAATGCAAATTGAAGAGATGATGTGCCCCTAAGTCTGAAATGACTTTCCCGGAATCTCGGAGCTTACCAAAGTGAGTTGGGTATGTTCTCGGTGTTCTAGTGATAGGTATGTGTGACGTAGAATTTGCGCTTGCTCAGCTTATGCATATGGCAGGTGAATTGTGAAGGTTTGTGAGAATTTAGGCGAGGTAATGTTTTAGTAGGAGTGGGCGTACTCCGCAGTATGAGAGTAGGGAAGTTGGCGAACTTCATGTGAATTGTCCACATGGTTGTTGGTGATGTGTGGACCCGGCGTGGTCTAAGACTCCGGAGTATATTGATAAGTGAATGAGACACTTGGTTTATGTTGTAATTTGCGCGGTTTAATAGGTCAATCGGGCGATGTTGAAGAGTCGAGTTTGAGTCAAAGTGTGTGAGTTAAACCTTCGATGGAGATTTGGTAAGTTCTAAAGTGCACTAGGATGACCCATTGACAAGTCGAGAGTGAAATTTGCGGGTCAAATTTTGCTTGCGAGTGCAGGATCTGAGAAGGAGAGAGTAGCGGCCGAGGCTTCAAGTGAAATCTCTGTAAAGTTCTGAAGCGTTTGTGTTACCCTTCCTATAGTAAACAGGCAAATTTGAGTTTTGTTGTTAAGGTGCTTGCAATATATTGCATTAGTTTTGGGTGGATCTAGAGTGAGGAAGACAAGCCGCAAGACTTTGTCAGCCGCAGTGTGTGTCATTGTGACATCATTGGAGGCGCGCTGGAATAGGTCAGTCAGTGAGAAGGGTCGCGCACAGATTGGCAGCCGTCCGTGAGAGGCAATTGGTTGGGAAGGTAGGCAAAGAGTGTTCTGGGAACTAAAGTCACTTCCTGATTAGATTCTAAACAAAATAAAAAAAGCAAAAACAAAGTTTTTCAAGGCTTTAAAGAGTGCTTTGAGGGGAGATGTGTACATTACAGCGAGTGTGGGGGAGCCTACACCACCAGAGGATACTCCGGCTTATGCCGTAATGGAGGAGAAGGGGGTCGCGCCATGTCTTTGGCTAAAGCAATAGTGCAAATTAACAGAGAAAGATGGGTGTTTGGCGTTTCCAGAGAATGGAACCTTTAACATAGGGGTTCTAGAGAAATTGTGGAAAGCGTTAAATGAGCAAAAGCCGCCTCCGAGACCAGCTCAGTTTGAGGCGTTAGTGATTTGGGAATTAATGGCCATACGACAGAGGCAACAGAAATTTGAAAGGAGAATGAGGAAAGCAGAAAAGACTCTAGCAGAGGCTAGATGGGATAGTGAGACCAGGATGTGGAGAAGGGAAATAATAGACGGAGTTAGGATGTTTCCGGCAACAACTCAGGAGGCCGAAACACATGGAAGAAAGGCCACTTGTAAAACAGATAAGGGCTCTAGTAAGCAACCGGAGACTCAAAAGTCTTGGGTAGATGCAGATGATTCCGGTAATGATGAGTTTCTCAATCAGTTGTTACATGATCGACCTCCACCATATGCCATAAATGACAATAGAGCGAGTACTAGTGCAGGTCCTGTAAGTTCGACACAGAATCAGGGGACCACGTATACAGCACAGGCAAATAATGTTACCACATCAGCTCTGATACAGAATGGTGCTAGTATATCCACTGCACCCGAGACGCAGATACAGTTGCAGCCATCACCAGTTCAGAGGCTTTCCCCTGATGTCTCAGTATTAGAGACGACTACAAAATGATGGTGCCGCCTGCATACACGGGATCAAAGTTAGTGCAGTTTGAGCCAACTCCACATTTGCTACCCCAGCCGCAGCAACAGGTGGTTCCGAATTATACTTTGGTCACAGGACTGCAATCAGTTACAGCACCTACAATGAATCAAGCTATGGGAGTCAATGCTCCACCGGGATTGGGAAACAGACAGGCACCAACTGCTATATCTTTGCCAATTACCGTTGCTCCACCGGTACCGCTGTATGCGCAGGCAAAGCCTAGTGTGTGTCACCAAGGAGTAATGACTCAAGAGGTGATAAGAGGAGGGTTCACAGAAAGCTCCCAAGGGATGACAACGGGAGAACAGACAGCGGAAAGGTCTAGATCCTTGTTGGACTTCAGCCCAATTGGTGCTCCTTTAGAAACAATGAGACAAGCAGGCTTGGACCTACTGACTCCACAGGTACTGAGTGCAACTACGTCACAAACTCTGATAGTGCCGGCTGGAAATATCGTGTTGCAAGGTTTGACTGTGCAACAGTTGAGCGAATGGTTAGACAAGCTTAACACTCCACAGACTACTCCTGCAACAGCAGAGCGGTCAGAAAGAGAGCAGAGAGGAGTACCTGAATTTTGTGAGGTTGGGGGTGGAAGCAGCTGAGCTAGTTGAAGGGAGCATGGGTGTGAACAGATTAGCGTCATACACTGAAGCAGAGTTGAGATATTTGTGCCCTAACATAACCAAAGAAGTGAGTAAGGGGCACCAGAGGTTGGAAAATTTGGCAGACAAATATGGCATAGACTTAGACAATACTAACCATCTGAAGAGGAGTTATAGGTTAGACTTCAAACCTAAAGATTTTGATCACATGAGGTCTACTGGGATGAAGGCACACCTTAAAGAGATACTACAGAGTGCACAGGTTTGGGGAGCGTTAGAGAAATGGGAAGGCAGATGGGCAAAGAAGAGAGATAAGAGGAAAAGTGACTGCCTGGAACAGCATTAGGCGAAAGCTGTGCCTGACACGGGAACCATAAAGATGTTACAGATGAGAGAAACAGCTGGAGGGGTTCTAGTCCATATACCGTGGTCTAGAGGTGACATTTTGTCATTCACAAATGACTACCCCAGGTTGAGGGAAAAGCCAATAGAATGGTATCAGCAAACGGACAGGTTTGTGAAGCTTGCAAAATGTCTTTGGGAAGACCTGAATACACTGTTTGAGATTATAGTTCCAGCCGATTTGTGGCTTTAGTGCAAGAGGAGTGTGGATTGGCCGACAGCGGAACCGCCAAGGGACAGGGCTACAGGAGCACCGTCTCCTGAGGTGATGAAGTACTACTATAAGGTGATTGAGTTCTTGAAGAAGAAGGTGTCACCAAAAGTTACTGATTGGCAGAAAATTGATCGAACGGCACAAGAAGGCAAAGAGTCGATACATGCGTACGATGAGAGGTTGTTAAAGGCGTTTAAACACTACAGTGGCACAGAGGTCATAGAACAGAAAGACATGAATCACCTTGTGTTCAGGTTTGTTGAAGGTCTGAGGCCAGAGATTAGTCAGATGACTAAGAATCATTTGATCTGTTGGCAAGCGAAGCCGATTGATGAGGTGTTGCAGTATATGAAATACTGTAGTGATGAGATTGAGTTGAAGCAGAGAAAGCTGAAAGAGAAGGTGATGGTGATGCAAATCAAAGCAGCTCAAGCAGGGATGCAGGGGAATGGAGTACAGCAGATGGTGCAGCAACCGCAAGGAAACATAATGTTTCAGCCACAAATGAGAGGCAGAGGTCTGGGAGGTTTTGTGAACCGTGGCCCAGATTTGAATACTGTTGTGGTTCAAAATGACGTGCAACGGATGAAAAAGATGTCACCATGACATGGGTGCGGGGGTGTGGGACACTGGAAGCGGGAGTGTCCGATGATGGTGCAAGATGGCATTGTTCAACAAAGCAATGATGTCGGTGTGTTTCAAAATGTGAGGGGTCCAAGAATGAGGGGTCCAAATCCGAACTTCCAGAATAACATGGTTCAGATGCAGGGTCTCCAGCCCATGCAGCAAATGCAAATGCCACGTGTACAACCAGTGCAGGTGCAGCAAGTACAACAGCAGATTCCTATGGTACCTAGACAGCAAATGCAATTGCCTTTAGCTCGGATGGGACAGCAACAGGTGATACTTCCTCAACAGGTCATAGGTCAAACAATGAGTCAAAATAATGCAGTACAACAGTTCCCATTGCGTGGTGAGAATGGAATAAACAATGAATGGTTGGGTGACTGTTCGGATATTGAGGAGTGCAGGCTTGCAGCGTCCAGAGAAGTAGATCAGGGAGGACCTTATGTGCAGGGGAAGGTGATGGGTCATAAGGTTTCATTTCTGGTTGACACAGGAGCTACGCACTCTACAGTCAGAAGTGCAGAGGTTCCGAGATTGCCGCTTTCAGGGCGTACTATAAAGGTGGTAGGAGTAGCAAATCATCTCCTGACTAATCCGATTACAGATCCGGTCCAGGTCGAAATTGGTACCTTCCAGGGATTACACAGGTTTGTAGTCTGTGATTCGAGTCCCGTGTCCCTACTGGGAAGAGACTTTCTGTGTAAGATGAGGTGTTCAATCACCTGTTCCAATGAAGGAATTGAGGTACAGACCAACAGTGATGATGAAGGGGATGATGGTCAGATCTCATAACCAGAGACGGAGACCACAGATGAGGTGTACCCTTTGATAATCTTTTTCCCTATGTTCACAGTGACCGATTTGCCAACCGAATTACAGGGAACAGTCACAGAGAAAGTGTGGGATTTGACAGGAAAGGAAGTGAAACTGATAAAAGGAGTAGAACCAGTCAAAGTAGATGTGAAGCCAATTGCCGTGTTTCCCCAGGTACCACAGTACCACATGGCACAAGATGTCCTTATACAGGTGACGCAGATAATTGCGGACTTTGTGAATCAAGGGGTCCTAAAGGAAGTGATGAGCAGCCTATGTAATTCGCCAATAATGGAATTGAGAAAGCCTTGTGGGAAAGTTCGAATTGTCCAAGATCTGAGAAAAATTAATGAGATAGTGGTAAAATGTTGCCCAATAGTGCCAAATCCATCCGTGATCATGTTCCAGGTCCCATGTGAAGCAGAGTGGTTCACAGTTGTGGACTTGTCTCAAGCGTTCTTCTCTGTACCTCTTCACGAAGATCGCCAATTTCTCTTCAGTTTCAAATTCTTGGACAAGGTTTACAGTTGGTGTTGAATTCCTCAAGGGTTTTAAGAATCGCCTTCCATCTTCAATCAGATATTGAAGAAGGATTTGGAATCATTGGAACTGCCTTTTAATTCGACTCTAGTACAGTGCATTGATGATTTGTTGATTGCGTCCAAAACAAAAGATGACTGCAGGTATGATACTATTGCCTTACTGAATCACTTAGGAAAGAACGGAAATAAAGTGTCCCCAAAGAAGCTGCAGTACTGCCAGAAAGAAGTGAAGTACCTAGGCCATCTGAGTGAGAAGGGGTCAAGGAGAATATCCAAAGAGAGAGTAACAGCGATATTGAAGATGAGTCCCCTGACATCCAAGAAAGACGTTAGGATGTTTCTGGGAATGGTGGGCTACTGTCGCCAGTGGATTCCCAACTTCTCAATTATCTCTAAGCCTTTGGTGAGGTTGACCGTCAAGGAGATTAAGGATGGCCCGGACACCCTAACTATGTCCGAGAAAGAGATGAGGGCATTTATTGAACTGAGTGAATGTATGTGCAGGGCTCCAGCTTTAGGTCTGCCTGACTACACAAAGCCTTTTGTCCTGTTTTGTCATGAACGTGATGCTTGTTCTTTGTCTGTCCTGACACAGGTCCATGGAGGAGCAAACCGCCCAGTAGCATATTTTTCAGCTACTTTGGGCCCAGTTGCAGCGGCCTTACCGGGTTGTCTGCGTGCAGTTGCAGCAGTTGGTCAAAGCCTTACTCAATGTGAAGGTATAGTGATGGGACATCCCTTAACAGTAATGGTCCCACACTCAGTCGAAATACTACTCACCCGAACAAAGACGCAGCATATGACAAATGCTCGTCTGACCAAATATGAAATGATTATATTGGGGTCACCTAATGTGTCATTAAAACGTTGTACTGTGTTAAACCCGGCAACTTTGCTTCCTAATGAAAATACAGATGTTGATGATGCTGAGGAAGTAGAACATGATTGTCTTGAGGTAACAGAACTGTGCACCAAACCGAGACCTGACATTAAAGATACTCAATTGGAAGAAAATGATTACATTATCTTTGTTGATGGTTCATGCCTGAGAGACTCAGTAGGAGTACTGAGAGACGGATATGATATGTACAATCACTGGTATCCTGGAAGCATCTTGGCTCGAAAGAGTGTACTCTGCTCAAGTGGCTGAATTGGTTGCTCTTGCTAGGGCATGCCATGCCGATGACAAATTGAAAGTCACTATCTATACTGACAGCAGATGCGGATTTGGAATTGTCCATAATTTTGGCCAGCTATGGTCACAGAGGGGTTTCATGACCTCTTCTGGTTCTCCAGTGAAAAATGGGGAAAGAATTAAGGAGTTGTTGCACGCGATTCAGTTACCTCTTGAAATTGCCGTGGTGAAATGCAGCGCTCATGTGAAATCACAAGACTTTGTGTCAATGGGGAACGGATATGCAGATGAAGTTCCAAGGTTTTGTGCATTGAATTGTATATCCTTCAAAGATCAGTGGGAATTGTTACCTGAAACTGAAAATGAGACATGCACAGGCTATGCATTGAGGGTGGTTAACACGATGGAAGAGTTAAAATTGTTGCAGGAACATGCCAGAAGAGAAGAGAAACGTTCTTGGCTTAAAATGCAATGTGTACAAAGACCAGATGATTTGTGGGTTGCAGATGAGGGGAAAATGGTTTTGCCAAACAGTCTCTTGTCACAGTTTGCAAGGTTTTATCATGGTCAAGCACATATTGGGAGAGACGCCATGATCAGGTTGTTCAAAATCGATTGGTTCAATCCGAAATTCAGACAAGCTGCAGAAGTAATCTGTCACAGGTGCATCATCTGTCAGGAGATAATTACGGGGAAAGGGACCGTGGTGAATTTGAGCCACATTGGGAGAGCAGGAGGTCCATTTAGCACAATGCAACTGGATTTTATTGAGATGCCTGTGTGTGGAGGTCTGAGGTACTTGTTGGTGATTGTGTGTATCTTTAGTCATTGGATTGAAGCTTACCCTACACGTAGGATTGACAGTCTCACAGTAGCGAAGTTGCTGCTTAGGGAATTGATACCACGTTTCGGGTTCCCGATCTCTTTAGAATCAGATAGAGGAAGTCACTTCAACAATGAGGTGCTTAAGCTCTTGTGTGCAGCATTGAACATTAAACAGAAGTTGCATTGTAGCTACCGTCCTGAAGCCTCAGGATTGGTGGAACAGATGAATGGTACCTTGAAGTCGAGAATGGCAAAAATGTGTGCAGCTACCAATTTGAAATGGCCAGATGCATTTCTCTTAGTGCTAATGTCAATGAGAAATACACCTAACAAGAAAACAGGACTGTCTCCTCATGAAATTCTCATGGGCCGAGCTATGAGATTGCCCGCAGTGCCTGCAAATGTTCTTGTGAATATCACGGATGATGTGGTGTTGGACTACTGCAAGGGTCTGGCTGACGTGGTCCGCTCTTTCTCTCACCAGGTGGAGGCAACCACACTGCCACCGATAAATGATCCAGGTCACAATCTGAAAGCCGGTGATTGGGTTGTTGTCAAGAAACACGTGAGGAAGTCGTGTTTGGAGCCACGTTGGAAGGGGCCATATCAAGTGATACTGACAACTACTACTGCTGTGCAATGTGCGGGAATTCCAAACTGGATCCATGCCAGTCACACAAAGAAGGTGACGTGTCCAACTGATGAGGAAATTGAGTTGTCGAAAATAACAGCTACAGAAAAGGAAGTCTCAGGGACGGAGAGTAATCAAAGGGGAACTGAGACTGGAGGAGAGCCTGTTGAGGACAGCTTGGTCACTCAACCAGCAAACGAGATCCAGAAGGGTGATGGTGAGCCTATCTCAACTGAGGCACCAGGAGGACCAACACAAAGAGAGGTTCTCCCAGAAGCAGACGGATACTGGTTTGAAGTTGACCCCCTGACATACCCAGAGAGCGAAGGAGTTGAGGCAACAGACAGTCAAAGTGCTCAGACTCCTCCTGAGCCACTTGCAGATTCAGCAAGAGAAAACACCATAGCACAAGAGGAGGGCTTTGATCAGCAGTCTGAAAAGCCTAACAGTAAAAGAACACTGAGAGGAGATAAGTGGCCAGAATCGCAAGCTGAAAAAGGGAAAGTGGTCATCAATGAAACAATAGAGGAAGAGGTCGATACCACAAGGAAAGAAGATCTGAGTGAAGGAGAATTGCAGGGTGATCGCAAGTTGAAAAGAAAGAGAATAGCAAACAGAAGATATGCAGGTCTTGAATGGGCTTATGCAACGTCAGCCGAGTGGCAACAAGAGTTCTTGGCTTTCTGTTTTGATTGTGAAGTTCCAGGTCAATATTATGGTACCTGAAGTTGGCTACAAATTAAAGAGACTGTGTTAAGTTGAAATTGAATAAAGGGAAACCTGAGAAAAGAGACTGATAAATTACCGGATGTGACACTGTTAACCTGAATTGACTTTTGAAAATCGATTGTGACAAGCTGCTAACTGGATTGACAAAAAGACCCTGGGAGGAAGCTGTAAATACTTGCTGAAGAAATACTTTTTGCTTAGCTCTATTTTGAAAAAAAAAAGTTATTAACCATCCTCATATTAGTTGTTTACACTTATAGTACTTTACCTTCTGATTCTTTACAGATCATGCCTAGGTCAGGAGATGACGTTGAGGGGAATAAGCGTTGTAAATATTTGGGTGTTGCTTTGGGTGTTTTGTTCTAATGTTTATGATCTTTGCTTTGATGAAATCTTATTCGAGTTGCCACATTGTGACATTACTGATGTGTTTTCTGGTATTGAGACTAATAAACTTGCTAGTAGAATGTAACTAATGGGGAATACATATCATAAATCTGACTAAAACTCTGTGTGATTATTCATGGCTGAAAGGTCATGGTGTGTTCCGATTCTTATTAATACCATTATCTGAATTGATTGATTTGCTAATGTGATTATTGATGAGGTTATCGATCTATTGATTGACATGCTGATTAGTTATCTCGTCTTAAGGTATCTCCAATCAGGGTCAAAAGATTCATTGGCCTAAAATGAGTCCCAGACTAAGTAAATTACTTAGGGCGGGACGCGTGATCACTGTCTATCAGTCCTGAGGAAGACCCGTTTGGAGCCGATATTTGACCCGAGAGCGTGAGAGGGTCGAAACATCGACGGTGTTGCTCTAGCCTGGATGTAATGTGGTTGAAGGATTAACCAACGGGCTATTTTATGTTTTTAAGAGAATTTTGTCTGGAATTATTTGACAGGAAATCTATTACTTTTTACTCTTTTCTAAAGCACGAGCACTTTATTTTATTTGCACTTGGTTCTATTCTATTTTTCTTTTGTTGTGATATGATGGGGGACTTTATAAATTATATGTATATGAAAGTAATATATATTTGGTATCTGTAATAAATAATGTGCTTGTAATAAGTGAAAGGTGATGGTGTATGTGCATATATGTTGTGTTGTATCTGAAGGCTGCAGCAAAAAGGACAGCTCTCATTATTATGCCCATGGCAATTCCCAGGCCAAATCACCCTTCTGAGTGGCCTTACTCCAGTATGGCTTCCCAAAGTCTAAGAGAATTCTGGCCATTGTTGATGATCTTTTGAAATGTCAGGTGCTCATCTTGGAGTCAGATGATCACAATGTGCCAAAAGAACCACCAAGAAAAAGGCATCCTCTTGAGCCCTAACAAAATCCTCCGAAATGTTCCAGCTACAGTTGAAAAAAAAAGAGTGCTTTCTGTATAAAATGCATGTGTTAGTTAAATAATTGAATTTGATAACTGAATGCGACAAATTGTATGACAACTGTTGAACATTTTAGATGAAAAATAGTCCTTCATGCCCTGCCCTGCAAGCCTTCTATAGGAGATGGAGTAATACAACAAACACCCAGTAGCATGAAGTGAGAGATGCAAATTGACAGTCTCAAACAAATGGCTGAAATGGGCTGAGCCAATCCCACTGTCACTGTATTTGAAATTATAGACATTGTTTGCAACTCCACTGTCAAGACAGACTAACAAAATTCAAGTTTGAAAAATGATTTTAATGACCAGAATTAATTTTTTATAGTATAACATTTAAAAAGGCATTGCTTGTAATCTGGGTCTGTTGTTGTTTTTTCCGTGTATTGACTATTATGTTTTCATTTCCTCCATGTACAGGAGAAACACCTGCGAGATTAATATTTCCATCCATGTGGTAAGAATGCAGTTTGGTGGACGATAACTAACCTCTTCCACTTGAGGCAGAGTAAGAGGTATCCCGAGTACTGTACAACAGCAGGACCTACCTACAACATGACCTGTGTGCAACTATTCTTTCTATAGTGAAAGATCTGCAGGAAAATCGCATTCGGAGATGGGGAGGCACAGTGAACAAGCCCGGAAAAGTCCTGTGGACATGCCTTTGCACAGTGAAGTACATGATTTTATGTCTGAGACATTTTGGCTCAGTTGGGACTCAGGGTAAATTGTTGGTGGATTTTGCATCTTTTGTGGGCATGGTCTCTGAAGTACCAAAATGCTCACCCCAGATCCTTACAACATTGGATATATCTTTTTGTCTTCAACCCAACAACAGCCCTTATCAGCCTTATAGTATCAGTAAAAGTGCAATCTATCTGTAGTACTGAGGCAGGTGCTGGGAGATATTTTTGCAGGCTTAATGCATGCCCCAGCAGCAGAGGGGGCGACTCTATCCTTAAAGGTGGTCCCCATTGAATAGCAATGATATTTGGGAGAATTAGGGGGCCCTCTTCCCATTATTTTTCATTACACCATCGGTTTCCCAGTCAATAATAAATGCTGTTTTCCTAAACTGCCTGACATAACGGGGGAGAGTTTAGCTGGAAATGGGGCAACATGAGAATATTCTTTGGTGGTATACCCTGCAGTGACACCTCTGGTACAGGTATAGCATATCTGTTTTGCAAATTATGTACTCCACACAGCCCGCCCCGCTCTCTACTGGCACTCCCTGGGTGGGCTGTTCACAAACAAGACTTCGGGAATGTTAAAAATGTTATTACAAGACAGAGGATCTGATAATGCAGTCTTTTTTCTCAATGTTTATTTTCACAGACATTTAAAGTGCCAAATATGTCACAGGAAATGATAAAATCAAAATGAATTCAAGGCCACAGTATAGAAGGACCATAAACTCCACACTCCACCTTTTCTCTTGCTGCTAAAAGTTAAGTTTGTGTGTGCGTGAGACTGTTCTTCTGAGCGTTTATTAGGGTAGAATGAGCTCATCCTACAATTGTTATTGGCTTTCTATGTTGCATGTTTGGAAGTAATGTTAATTGCCCTTTCAGAGCCGTGTTTGTGAAATATTTGAGCAAGTCAGGCCTGCAGGTGGGTAATTGATTTGTTCTTTATGACGCCAAACGTGTTCCCAAATAGAATGTTTATTCTGCTGTGTTCATGTTTAAACAAGTACAAGAGCGTAAGCGAGTTGCGCGCTTGGAAATTGAATATTTATCTTTTCTCCCTGGTTAAGAGAGTTTATTTAAACTGATATTCAAGTGAAAAGAAAATTGTTATCTATGTTTAAATAATGCTTTGTTGCTGCATGTACTTGTCTAACTTTGGAAAAGTACCCGTGATTGTGCCAATCCTAACGCATCCCAATCTATATAATTTATTCACTCTGGGACGCGTTTTAGGCCAATGAATCTTTTGACCCTGATTGAAGACACCTTAAGACGAGATAACTGATCAACATGTCAATCAATAAGTCAATAACGTCATCAACAAGACTCGGAAACCACCATGACCTTTCAGTCATGAATAACCACACCAATTTAGTACGATTTTATGATGTTTATTCCCTATTGATTACAATTCTACTAGTAAGTTTATTAGTCTCAAAACCATGAAACACATCAGCATTGTCATAATATGGCAATTCGAATAAGATTTCATCAAAGCAAAGATCACGAACATTAGAACATAACACGACGTCAACATGGGTTAACCTTAGCAGAGTATCATTAGCACGTTATTCAACAAAGCATTGATTCAGTCATTTGTCTATTTGCGTCTGTTTAGTGAACCCCTTAACTAACCTCGAATTAGCATTAGCATGTTGGGCTTCATGCAAAACAATTTAGCAACACAAATTTAGAAAAATATCTAACTATGGTCTCTGTCAAAAGGAGCAGTTGGTACCTAGAAAGGAAAGGCAAACAGACAATTACAATTTCATCATCATATAGTTACCCTCCCTGATGGGTCAGCTTACAGAGTCAATCTTCGTCCTCAGAACATCAGTTGATTTGCCATCAGCCAGGAAACACAGCAATACGGGTTAAGTAGGGACACTTCCCTCATAAGGAGGAGAAGTATAAAACGGTCAAGGTAAGGGTGAGGATGGTTCAAAGAATCAAACAGCAGTCTTTAGGCAGAGTGACAAAGTCTCTGGGTAATATCAAGAATTTGCAATCGCATCTCCTAATGGCTCCTCGTGTCAAAGGTTTTTATCCCTTTTCTGTTGTACAGTCCCTTAATTTCTAATTGGGCAGATTTGGCACCCCACTATCTCCATCCAATAATTCTCCAGTCGTGCCATCAAAATTGTCACCTCATAACAGTTCTCACATAGTTTATTGGTCCTTGTGATTGACGTCTCCAGCTGGTAGAATGTCCGGTATGATTTCATACTCTCGTGGTCCTCTCGCATCCCCAGTCAGTGGTTCCATTGCATATACCGGTCTAGGCGAACTTGTGCCTGTAACGAGTCTACAATGTTAAATTCAGCAAGAATGTTTCCTTGAGCAAGTCGAATCTCATGAGAACGGATCTACTACGGTTACACTCATCTTCTAGCTTTTGGAAAAGTACGAGTACATGTCCTTCAGCAAGTCAGCACACAGCACGTTAGAAAAACACATTTAATATGAAACCGGGCAGCTAGGCCTCAACTCATGCTAACTGCGGACTAGTGAATTTATTAGCAAAACCTTAACATATAACTTTTAATATTAGTGTAAAATCATTTATTAACGCATCATTATTCATTATTAGTCAATTTCATTAATCATCGTATACATTGCCGGCCACTCCCTGTGGGCACATTTCAAGCGTACGTTTAGCAAAAATACATTAATGCATTTTCTATGCGACATTCTTATGCATTAGTTCAGAAACATTTCATGTTTAAGTTTGAGTATAAGAGCTACGCTCCCTCACCAACAAAAGGTCTCCTGTAGCTTGGGTTCATTAAGGGGGTTTAGTTCCCTTTAAAAATAAAGCATTTGAAAAGAAGACTGAAAATAATGACATCTCAAGGAGACTGAACATATAATGAGGACAGTGGAATTAGAAAGAAGAGATTTTTAAACCTAATCTGTGTCATTTCTTAGATGATTCAGTGTATAAATCAATTTCCTGAGCAGCAATCACCTCATTTGAAACTGTGGCCCCTGATATAGCTCAATCAGAGACATTTGCTATATCTAGCACCATAGTGGTGCCTGGAAGTAAACAATTGGATAAAAATAAACATTTGGTGACTAGAAATGACATGCAGGAGCACGGGTGATGTAAGCGGTCCTGTTCCGCACAATGGTTTGGATCTTAATTCCATGTGGTATGGCTCATTGTTGAGTCCAAAGAGGAGTCAAATGAAGATAGTTTCAAATAATAAAGGATGAACATATGGATGACATGCATTACAACATATATTAGTATAATGATAATATGGATCTAACATTAAAGAAAGCAAAATTGGATAAGTGCAGGAGGTTTTGTTAGATGCAGAAGGCAATGTTTTATTATTCCAGGGTCCCATTCAACACCCAAAGTGGTTTCCAACGTGTTTTATGGAAGACTATATTAGGGCTTGTACGAGAACACCCATAGACAGTGCAAATGAGGGCAAAACTCTAGAATAAGGCAGCTTGATCAAAACATAAATATTTCTTTGATTAGAGGGGCATGGATCCCAGAAAAGGGGTGGATGGGGCTGTTTGTCATGTCAGGAAGAAGCAAAGAGTTCAGGGGCGATGTTAGACCCAGAAGTGGTTTCCAATTAGGACCAAAGAGTGGTCTGTTCCTTGTGGAAATGCCAATGTAGGTCCTTCCTTTGAGAGAAAGATTGTTTTGTTGTTAAGAATAAATCCTGCATTGGGAAATATGACAGAGTCGGAAGTAGGGCATTCCATGCAGGGTCCCTATTTTGAGACAAATATATAAAGGAAATTGGTAAATGAGTATAGACTTTTTCTTCTGCAGATAAGGCACATATGTCATTAATGAAAGTGTTTGGTCAAGAGGGGAGGATGAATTGGCTCTTATAGTGGGCAAGCAAGGGGAACCCAAGATCAGAGTTCTTGCCCTGCCACTAGCAAAGGTCAAAGGCAGGTTAGCTCTTTTGGTGGAGGAATGGAGTCTTATATCTCAGAATCCATGGGTGTTGCTGACAATGAGTGAAATTCAAATAAACTTCTGTACTTCCCCCTTAAGGACAGGGTCCCTTTCCAAAGAGGTTTTCTCAAGAGGAGGCAGAGTTGATTTATTTGGAGGTTTAGGATCTCCTTTCCAAAGGGGCAATAGAAAGCTGTAGGCATCCAGACAGTTTTGTGAGTAATATATTCTTAGTGTAGAAAAAGAACATCTAATTCAGACCTGTCATAAATGTAAGAGTTCAACCAGTTTGTATAGTACAGGCACTTCAAAGGAGGCAATAGTTTGTCTGAGAGATATCCTTATCCCAGGGGATTGGGTGATGAATTTTGATCTAAAAGATACTTTTCTAACCATTCCCATGTTTTGGGAGCACAAAAGGTTTCTCTCATTCCTTTGGCAGGGGCAAATGTATTGGCGTCTCTTCTGGTCCTTGTTACTTCACCAAGCTGCTCAAGCCAGTGGCAGCTCATCCCAGTTCCAGAGGAATGATGATGGTTTATCTGGTTGATATCATGTTTATGCATCAGGAAAAGCAGCTCTGGTGTTTCAGGTTCAGGAGGTGGTGGGTTTTATTCAGTGCCTGGGATTCATTATAAATGTAGAAAAATCTGATTTAGTACCATCAATAAGGATAGATTTTCTCAGTTGTTAGGTGGACTCAGTGGAAGGGATGTTAAAACTCTTGGAGTCAAAGTTAAAAGCCATCAAGAGGGAGCATGTCCATTGATTTCTCTCAGACATCTGAGAAAGTGGTGGGACTGCTTTCATCATCAATTCAGGTGATATTCCCGGGTCAACTCCATTACAGGGCATTGCAAAAATTAAAAATCAGACATTTACACAGAGGTCTAAGTTATTTGCAGTTGATTCCTCTAGATGGAGAGATCAAAGAGGAAATAGGATGGAGGTTAGGACTGGACTTTGGGTACCATCGTCCCTATGTACCCAAATCTGCTATTAAAGTCCAATGTCAATCAGTGGTGAAGTGGTGCAAGGCGGGGCACCTTCTGGACTCGAAGACTACGTTCAGAGAGGGAGTCATACACATGCATATACATTGGTTAGAGCTTTTTGCAGGCTACTTTTAAATTCAAAGCCTAGCAAAAGGAAACACAAAATGTGCACTACTCCTTCACGAGGCAATCTGAAGGCATTCAGATACATCAACAAACTAGGGTGTGCCAAGTCAAACATTCTTGTGGTTGGGAGTTGCTCAGCAAGGAATTTTCTTATGGACAGAATATCTTCCAGGGAAATGACGTGTGGTAGCAAATTGGCACATGTGTTGGCTTTATGATAGCAGCGAGTGGAAGTTTGATGGAACGATTTTCATAGCTTTACAAGAGATCTGGGATCCTTTCACTATGGATCTCTTTGCTTCCAGGCTAATGACACAATTGAGCAAGTTCTTTAGCTGGAGACTGGATCCGAAGGTCATGGCCACAGATATATTTCTTCTGGATTAGTCTGGGGGGATTCACTATGCTTTTCCTGCCTTTATGATGGTTTCCAGATGTCCGTCCTAGATTCACAGGCACTTAGCAAATGTGGTAGTGATCACACTGCTGTGGAGGAGTCATTCATGGTATCTGAGATTACTGGAATTGTCAGTAAACTGTCCAGTGTTACTCCCAGTCTTTTCACAGATTATGAAGAACACCTATAGACAGAATCACATTCTGGTCATGCGTGGCAGGCTGGATCTCATCATATGGAATCATCTGGGCATTTACAGATGTTCCATGAATTTTGAAGGAAGCTTCATGATATGTCAGAGCCTCTTGGGGCACAGGAACTCTCACTTCATATAAGTCAGCATGGGGAGCATAGAGTAGTTGCAAGGAGGTGTGGGGAGGAGAGCAAATGGTGCATGAGCTTTGAGGTACTTGGCATGTTTGGCAGCTGCTCAGACATCATATAGAAATATTAATGGCTACAGATCAGCTATTTTCTCAGGACAATAGAAGGTGGATGATAAGCTGGAGGATGAACATCCTTTGGTATGGAGATTAATGAAGGAAGTGAGGTTATGAATTTGTCTAACCATAGATATACAACGATATGGGACATGAATGTGGTTTTGAATTTATTTGTTGTTTAAGTTGTAGTCTGCTGAATTGGTAGTGCTACTGTGCCTGTTGTCAGAGGTCAGGGTGTTGGACATCTCTGAAATTAGTTTTTCCCCAGATGGCTTACATTTCAATATTGTAGAATACAAAGAGTTTCTCTGCTTATGTGCAGTTCCAAAATATCCCTTTTCTTTCAAATTTTGTGTGTTGTGAGATGCCCTAAGTAATACATGGATGTAACTAAAAACTAAAGAACAGAAACTCTTCAGTTATTAGAAGCTCTGCGTAAGCCTTTTACTCCTGTGTCTTCAACTGAATTGAGCTGGTGGGTAAAACTGGGTATGGAGTTAACAGGCGAAAATAAGGGTAATTTTGGAGCATATTCATTTAGGGGAGCAATGACTTCTAACGTCATCTGGGCAGGAGCTAGCTTTGAAGAAACTGTGGATTGGTCTAGGGTGGCAAATTTTAATGTAAACCGCTAAAGTATTTATTAGATGACAGTAGTTAATTTGCTTTAAACATGCATAATAAGAGTTTCTCCTAGCCAGTTGTGAAGGATTAGTTCTGACTTCATTAAAGGCAAGGAGACAATTATTATGTCACTGCTGTACATGTTCCCACCCTGAAAATAGTAGTTGATCTATATTCTGTTCTTTTCAGAAGGGGTGGGCAGTAAACTCCGTTCCACCTTCGGAGTTTGCAGAGTTTTGACACCCCACACTCTACTTGGACTGTGGAGTTCATCAAAAACTCTGCAAATTGCTGTGTGGCATGGTTTAGCACCCACCCAATGCTTTTAGCATATTTTTTCATGCATAATCGGGCCGCTACTCAAATGCTGAGTTTAGTGTTCTAATTGTTTATTGCATAATGTAAATGTTGTTAGCACTGTGTGTTCCTTTGGAGTGCATTTTGGCGAGATGAGGATTTGGGCGGCAGTTGAGGATCTGGGTGACTGTAATATATGTATATGTAGTATAGGCCGCATTGTACTTTGGTTGCTTTCTCATTGTAGAAAATGTTTCTGAGAGAAGCAGTTGAACTTGTCTTGCGGTGCCAGTGTCAACTTTGCGAGTCTGTGGGCATAAGCTTCATGGGTTAAAAGTGTTAATGTATGTATCATTTCCCTTGTGCTGGCTTACTGCCTTGGCGCTGATTGGAGCGGAGGGCTGCCTCAAGTGCAGCCTGTCCTTTACAGTGTGAGCTGCCAGACAAGAGGCCAAGAAGCCCCACCTATGGCAGTGCAGAACTGATTTCTTGTATTTACTAGGCAATCTCATATAAGCCTTATAAGTTTTTTTTGGGTCACATGGTGCACAAGTTCACCTTCCTCTGTGCCTCGCGACCTCACTGGGGCCGTGAAGGCAGAACGGCTGTTGGACAAAGGATAAAGCGGTAAGGATCCTGGGACTATTGAGCGGATTGGAAGGCATCCTGTGCTCAAGAACATTGATGAAAAAGCTTGTGGCTGACAGAAGGAGACTGACATTTATTGGCAGCCTGTGGCTGCACCCGGAGGCCACCTGGTCTTATAGTAGCTGCCTCCGGAGCATCCACAACATTGACATGTGCCCATTCATTCAGTAATTGGCATGAAAGGGGCCAGGGGCTATCAGCACTTCCCTGGATTCTGTCACTTTCAGAGCTGCTTCCAACAACTGGATCTCATCTCCCCATCTAGTGCTTGTTTCCCCTTGTGTGTGATTCACATGAGCTCTGTTTCGCCTAGCGCCGCTTCAGACACAAAACCAATCTGCGTATTACTGCCATCAAAAATTCAACACGCATTATCTTTTTTTACATCTGTGTTAAATCGCATGTGTATCTATCCTGGTGGGTAGAACTCTGGAGAATCATGCAGAGTTATTATGTAACTCTGCGGAATTCCTTGGAATCAAACTCCGTGAGTTCCACCCACCCCTACTTTGTAGTGCCACACTCAACTGGTCAAAAAGCACTATGAACCAATAAGGACTGAATTTGATTTTGAACGTTACTACTTGGATATACAAAGGGGCAACTCAGGTAGAGAATGGACAGACAGAAAATTGATTTGGTTTTGTTTGGGATTTTTGTTACTCAGTGTAATGCACGGATTGCGCACTTTTTGAAGGCGCATCAAAAACAAATGTGGTGCATGGAGTTAATTGTTCTTATGTACTGTGGCCCTAATTGAAGATTTATTGTTTCATATCCTGTGAAGAAATTAATGGTGGTAAATGGGGTACTTTAAATGGCTGTGAAAATGACCACTGAGAAAAGAGACTGTGTAATAATCACCCCCTTGTCTTTTATAAATTCAGGACTCTCCTTTACAATTGGCTAGGAGAATCTGCAATCCTAAATAAAAGCCGGTCAGACAAGTTAGGATGCTGAAGAGCCTTTCTTTGTATGAACACAACTGCATCAGAAGCTGTCTTAATTCTTCTTGGAACACAATGTACTCATTTATGTTCCAAACATTATGCATCAAATCATCAGGAGGAGACAATATAGCAAAACTAGAAGGGGAATGTACTTGCACCAAAGTCTCAGTTTTGCAAACCTGTTAGCAATAGATCAGATTATGTGAAAACCATGTTTCATTGTTATAGTGAGATGTCAATATGCCATTCCTAATATACTTTAGGTCCTGGAAAAAAGTAACCATTTTCTAGTTGTAGAGAGACGACAAATTATGTCTGCACTGCATAAATACAAAAAATAAATAAACAAGATTAATGAAAATATTACTGATATGAGGACCATGTCAGAAGTCTTAGATATCTTGTTGCAGCGGGGCACCAGTGGTGAAGCCCTGAAACAGCCACCCTAATGACAGTACACAGGCCATTGACAAAGAAGATCATAGCAAGATCAATGCCCCCTCTTCCCTATCCATCTATTGACAGCCTGTACTATCAATGACCATCAACATCCACCTTTCTACCTTCTCCACACTTAATGGAATATCAGCACTGTCCTCAGTTGGTTTACCTCTTGCCTTGACAACATTGCATGTATTGACATGCATGTGACACTTGTATTTGCATAACAACCATATATGATATGCTTTGGGGCATGCAGTAGTAAGCACTCTATCATTGGATACTTCTTCTCTGTAATTATTGGGCGGAATAAATAATGGTGTAATTAATAAGTATGCCATGCTCAGAATAGCAGCTCGTCTCTGAAGACTGAACAATGGATGACAAGTATTCATATTAATTTCCACCAATGTTCGCAAGATAGAATTCCACACTACCACTCCTACAAACTGTCAGATATGTTTGTTGATACTTCGTAAAGAGTGGAGTACAGGTCTTATTTAAAGTATAATGGTAGAAAGGCAAAAATTATCCTACTAAGTAGTCACATCCAGAGTTGCCCATCAGGTCCAAGGTCACTAGCCGGGATGTGATCATATTTAAGAGACGGAAAGGATAGCTCATGGCATTGGCAGACCTATAGAGATGGAGAGGCCAAAATGGTAGAAAGGAGAACGAGCACAAAATAACTAGATTCCAACTGTGTATATAAAGTGTTTATACAGCAGATATGCTTTGTTCATTTAGAAAATATGGTTGTCATTGAGGGTTAGGATGTGTTTGAAAACTTTTTGTGAATATTGAGTAAAAGTACTGAATTCCCGTCTTGTGCAGCTTGGTGCACCCTCTATAGGTGAGTATTAATGGGCATGGATTAAATCATTTAGACCCAGACCAGCCTAGGGTAACTCTGGGATTGATTTATCATAGACATTTAAAGATTGTGCCTACATAAACAAATATTGTGTTAACATTGCGTATCAGATCAAGTACGCATCAGGAGAGTGTCCACTAGTTAGAATGCCACCCTTCTGTCCTTCAAAAATTCTATTCCTATTTCTGAGTGTTAACAAACAGATATGATAATATAGACTTTTCTTTAACTTATAAAAGTAGTTATCATAATATTCCAATAGTCAACCAAACACTATTTACTAATTGACAATGCAACTATTCTCTTTAATGCTTTTCATGAATGTTCAATAACAATGATGATCCTCTTAAAATTTGCCCTAGTGACAAAAACACAACTGCATATCTGTCCAGGTTTTCACAAATTCTTTAAAGCAGTTACCAAAATGAAAATAAATAATTGTATTTAAAATTACACTAAAACAATGGTAGGAAGATCCAGTGAGTCTACTCTTTAGATCAAAGCCTGTTGCAAAAAGACTTCTAGTGGGCATTCTCAAAGTTTGCCTGGGAATGCATTACGCTCGTTGCTTACCTTTGCTTTGTGGTTTGTAATTCACATTTTCTGGTTTTCTATTTGCTGGCTTTATTTGTTTAAAGCTGTCCAGCATGTCTTCATCCCTCCTGTGAAGCAAATATTGTTCACCATCTCTCCTTGTATTCCTCAACAAGTCCTTGATTTCTGTAAATAGGCCTTTAAATGTTTTTCTTTTTTTTGTCATATTTGCTGAGTGTTCAGAGACAGAGGTTAAATGTTTATAAATTAACTGTGCAAATCTTTCAGTTTATATTAGAATTAGGAAAGCACAAAAAGGTCATTTTTAAGTGTGGTGGAAACAAATATTTTAATATGATCCTGTTTTTTTTGCTTGTGTGCTGTAAAGTGTTATCAGTAAAACCATATGTGCTAGTGTAATGGTCATTTCAATTGAAAATGTGTCGTCTGTAATTACAGTGCTACCATCCATGCATACTCCACACTACACCACTCCACTTTACAACACTCTACTCCACTATATTCCCCTCCACTGTATGCCACTCCACTCTACAACACTCTGCTCTACTCAGCGACTCTCTACCAAACCCCCTGGCACTCTATGCTACTTCACCCCAGCTTACTCTACTCCACTCTAAGGCACTCTACTACATAACACTCTATGCCACTTCACTCTATGGCACTCTGCTTCACACTTTGACACTTTACTCTACTCTACACCGATCCACTCTACTCTACACCACTCGACTCCATGGCACTTTACTCCACTATACGCCACTTCACTCTATGACACTCTACTGTACTCTACTACACACCACTCAACTCCTATCTATGCCACTCTACACCACTCTATTCTACACCACTCCACTCTCCTCTATGACACTCAACACCACTCCACTCTAGACTCTCTACTACACTCCACTCTACTACACTCTATACCCTTATACACCACTCCACTCTAGACCACTATAATCCACTCTATGCTACTCCAATCCATTTTATTCTACTCTTCATCACTCCACGCTACAACTCTACGGCACTCCACTCTAACTCTATACCACTCTGCACTGCACTACAAAACTCCACTCTGTGATGCTATACAACACTTTATTCCACTCTACTTCCATCCAGTTCATGACACTCCAGTCCATGACACTCCAATCCATGACACTCCACTCTAAAGTTTCGCCATACTGAACAGCAGCCACGCTGGTTTACAACATAGCTTAAAACTCAATGGAAAAGCCAATAACTCTTGCCTAGGCAAGACCTGTTGGCTTTGCTAATGCTTGTTTTCACTCATCTTGAGTAATCAACCAGCAAGCATACTCATCCACAACAATACAGAAAACAATTGAGTACAAATGCTCATATTTATCTGTCTAACAGACGTATTGTTGTTAATCATATAAAAGGGAGTTTTAGAGTAGTATTTCTCTCTCCCCATATGCTCTTGCCTATTAGGCGCATCATTCCTCCTGAAGTCCTTCCACTGCCACAAAAGAGACATAAACAGAGACTATATAACATTTCAAAACTACAGAGAATCATACACTTTTTGTTACTTTTAATTCACTATCCTATCCTATCACTACACAACACAAGATCACCAACTTCACCTTGCCATTACCAACCTAGCACTGTGCTACCACCCAACACCACCAACAATGCCAGCCCACACTAACACACTAGGAATTACTCATAACCCTACCAGTGTCACCTCAATACTGCAGCTACTCTGCCCTCTTGTCCACCCCAGAGCACCAAAAAACAGCCATTTCTCTTCACTAGCATTTTCACTATTACAGAAATATCATAATACCCCCGGGACTGCTGCATGCCACTACTGTGCTACATTCCCCAAACATAATGCACCTCATGGTAGTACGTCACTACCATCAATCATCACACCCCAGAACATACACTATCACGTCACAATAAAACAATTCTGTCCATAACACTACTACCACAACACTAAACTACCACTTCTACCACTGAACCATACTATCAATACCTTATGTAAGTACCACTCTCATCATTATAATACATCCCATGATACCACACCGCCAGGTACTGCTTCCTTCCCCCCATAGCAACACACATCAAACCCAGAGCAGTACAATTCCTAACCTGTTATGTATTTTCCATCCCCACCACAAAACCACTTCAAAGCACCATGAGATCACCCGTCACCACCACACTACCGTGCTTCAGCACCGGACAGTGACACTACCACTGCACTACAGTCTAACTAAACTGTACCTACCACAATTAATATCCCACTGGCAACATGTACCACTACATTTCCAGGTCTCAAATCAGACTATAACCCCACATTGCACTAACCCACACAGAAGAAAGCCAAAGTTGAGATATGGAAACAACACAAAATTTCAATACCACAATAGCACAAATCAACAGCATACAACATAATAATAAGCCATCAACAAAACACACACAACAGCACAACAAAACTACACAAAGAGGAGAACACAACATCAGTAGGACAACATTACACAACAAAAACATGATAACGTTTGATACAAGAACAACACACCACTCAAAAAAACAACTCACATAATGACAGAAAACCTGTCCAATATACAACACAACAGACAACACAAAACAATAACAACACAACCAAGTAGTACAAAGCTATGCAACCCAACTAAAACAACTTAATAACAGTGCAAAAACAATGCAACCTAAGACCCCGAGGAACCAAACAGACAAACACAGCAAAAATGTAAACAAAGCGCAGCAAACCATGACACACGCAACAAAACACAAAACACAACACTATATTAGCTACACAGCACATTGACATAATGCAACACAACTACACACAAAAACAATATCATAGTGCAAACACACAAAACAAGACAGCAATAACACAATACAGTCAATAATCGCAATAGAAGTATTGTGCAAAAACAGCAAACATGGTAAGTGACAATAAGAGCTTGTATGTTTGCTGGGGCATATCATTCTTTCCTGCATTTCTGCTGCAGACCAGATGGTCTTGAGTGTAGTATTCCTTTGGGCAACATTTCTACCAACATCGCCACTCCCCCACCTCACTAAGTGAAGGGAACTCATATACTGATTATGGCATAGAACAACTGTGAAGCTGGTGGAGCAACCTTTTACTATAAAGGTGTCAGGAATAAAGCTGTGGGCGGTCCGGGTCCTGCCCGAAACTCCGCTGCCCATATTTGCGGCACTTCATGCTCACCACTTGTCATCCACTTGTGTTCTAAAAGTGGTCAGCAGCGTTGCCTGCCCTGTGGTAAAGCTCATGTAGCTGCAGGGTCAGGACATTGGTGGACAATATGCACTTATCAGTGCTATTTTAGGAATGGACTACAATTCCCAGGTTTCAAGAGGCAGCGGCCATCTTGGGGTGTGGCAGGCCTATAAAGCCCAGCCACACCCAAGCACATTGCTCACTATTTTGAAAACTTCAATGCAGTCAGACCTTGTGGGGGTTCCTCTGAAGAAGAGCAGATTTCCTGCATGGCAGATTGACAGTAAATCGGAGTATCCTTGTTTCCATGGTGAATTCAGATATGAGTAGGTCATACTCGTAGCGGTAAGGTCTTGATGAGCCCAATCTTGAAGGGGGTTGTTATTTCCAAAGGTAAAGCGCCCCTTAGCACAACAAGCAAAGCGTTTGCAATTCAAAGAGTAAAGCGGCTTTGGCGCGACGATCAAAGCGCTTCGGATCACATGAGTAAAGCGCCCCTTAGCACAACGAGCAAATCGCTTCAGGCCACACTTGTAAAGCGCCCTTGGCACGACAATCAAATCGCTTCAGTTCACATGAGTAAAGCGCCCTTGGCACGGGAATCAAAGCGCTTCAGTCCCCATGAGTACAGCGTCCTTGGCACGGCAATCAAAACGCTTCAGTCTACATGAGTAAAGCGCCCTTGGCACGGCAATCAAAGCGCTTCAGTCCACATGAGTAAAGCGCCCTTGGCACGGGAATCAAAGCGCTTCAGTCCACATGAGTAAAGCGCCCTTGGCACGACAATCAAAGCGCATCAGTCCACATGAGTAAAGCTCCCTTGGCACGGCAATCAAAGCGCTTCAGTCCACATGATTAAAGCGCCCTTAGCACGGCAATCAAATCGCTTTAGTCCACATGAGTAAAGCGCCCTTGGCACGGCAATCAAAGCGCTTCAGTCCACATGAGTAAAGCGCCCTTGGCACAGCAATCAAAGCTCTTCAGGCCACATGAGTAAAGCGCCCCTTAGCATAACGAGCATAGCGCTTCAGACAAAGCAAGTAAAAGTGCTCTCTGGCATATTGAACAAAGCGCTTCATGTATGACAAGCAAGGTGCTTCTGCCCAACGAACAAAGGGCCAGATGTAGGAAAGAAGCAAATTGCGACTTGCAATTTGCAAGTCCGAGCGACTCGCAAATTTCAAGTCGCAATTTGCTATGCAGAAAGGTGTCTCAGACACCTTCTGCGACTCGCAATGGGGTCGCAAAGACCCACCTCATTAATATTAATGAGGTGGGTCGCAGTTTGCGACCCCATTGCGAGTTTGGGCACTCACGGGGATGGTGGCCTGCTGGAGACAGCAGACCACCATGTCCGTGACTGCTTTTTAATAAAGCTGTTTCTTTTTTTCCATCTGCAGCCCGTTTTCCTTAAAGGAAAATGAGCTGCACTTGGAAAAAAATACCGAAACCTTTAGTTTCGTTTTTTTTCAGAGCAGGCAGTGGTCCATTGGACCACTGCCTGCTCTGAAAAATTATTTTTTGTTTCCATTCACAAAGGGGAAGGGGTCCCATGGGGACCCCATCCCGTTTGTGACTGGGTTACCATCCACTTCAAGTGGATGGTAACTGCGATTTCATTTGTGAGCACTTTCGCGGTCGCAAATGAAATTGCATATCGTTGCGAGTCGCGAATAGTAAGGGAACACCCCTTCCTATTTGCGAGTCGGAAACGCATTTTGCGAGTCGGATCCGACTCGCAAAATGCGTTTCTACATCGCGGAGAGGCTTTTGCGCTTCGCAAATGGCGTCGCAAAACTCTTCCTACATCTGGCCCAAAGTGCTTCAAGTTCGATGAGTCAAACTTTCAGGTCCAGGTAGTCAATGTGAAAATGTTTCGGAGATAAGCAAATTATAGTTTCATTGTTTTTTGGGAAGCATAATATGTGAAATACACAGTTAAGTCTTTGAGAATATGTGAAATACATATTTAAGTCTTTGAGAATATGTTAGATACATATTTAAGTCTTTGAGAATTTCTAGTCTGAGATAAAACTTTTATGTTTATGCATGTATAATTGGTTACATGATTGATATTCAGAGTATGTCCATAGTCCAAGGCTCTTGCAATGTCTAGGTTCAGAGGTTGCACTTTGTTCTTGTTCCATGATTCAGAGAAGGGCCTTCGCCCAATTCACAAAGGGTCTCAATCTGATATCACGGAGACGCCTTTATTAAAGAGTCTATTGGTGAGTTATACTGTTATGAATGAGTATATGCATATTTGTCCTAACCTTTTCTTTTCAGATCTCTCTCCCTGCAGTTCCCTACCCTAATTTCCCTTCCCCCCGCCTGGCTTCATCATCAGTTTGTGCTATAATAGCTTTCTGAGTTGGTGACGCCGGGAGGTGGGTCTTTTGTTCAGCAGCGTGCAGATCCAGAGGAAAGGGCACTGTGACAAAAGGTTAACCTCCAAGCTGCTTTAAAAAAAAAATGAAATTGAAATAGTGAAATGTGTCCCTTCAAGCCATAGTTAATGGTGACCATTGCAGAACCTGAACATTTCCCTTTCCAGATACAATTACACAGAGCAAGAAGCAAAGGCATATGGCAATATGTGCACACTGTGATATACAGGAGAAGCATACCTCATGTTTTTGGGTCCACAGGTAAGCATAGGCTACTGAGCTTCAGCCACTGGGGCTGAAGCCATTTGCTTTTGATGTCCCAGGGTACATTCATCTGGGATCCACTTCATACATCACGTTCTCCCTCCCTCCTCTAGGAGGAGATGCAATGGCTGATAGTGCTTTCGCACTCAGATCTAGTCTTTGGAAGCAACAGTGAAAGCATCCACCTGAAGTCTGTTTTGAAGGGCAGGCTCTGGCATCTTTAATGATCTCTGGCTGCTTGGAAGCCTGCTTCTAGGCTTCGATGAGACAGGTGGTGAGTTGCGGGAGCAGAGATCATGGGACCACCTCAGGCACTCCTTTGGCCTTGGCACCTCTCCGGCTCAGCTCACTCTGATGAGAAAGCAGCAAGTCTGCAGAAGTGAAGGCATTCATCACTGTGGCCCAATCTGCTTCAGCCACAACCTCTGAACTTGCAGCAGCCAAACTTCAGGTTAGTGCCCCTGTGCTGGGCACTTGGGCTTACTTCAGGTTAATGCCACAGTGCAGAATGCTTAGGCACATCTTCAAGATAACAGAGGAGCCGTATGATCAGGCACACTATGTGGCTGCTCCAGGGTGCAAGCTGCTTAGGCAAGAGAGTCTGTGCTCCTGCTATGTGAGCAATGCTCTGTCTCAAATCTTTCTGGATGGGTGGACCTTCAGCTCTGTGGTCAGTTGCTTCTGCTCACCCTGGTTGGTCACACCTCCCGTAGGGCTGGCTTCCTTTCTCCTCAGGCAGGTCAGCAACCAGGCACTTCCCGGTCATGGTGCCACCTTGTCCTGCCAGGCCAGACAACAGGTGATATCTCCTTAATTATAGGTAGCTGACTGCCCACTCCAGCGTTGATGGCATAATTATCTGGAATTACCCAGAAATTCTGAAAGATTACGCAGAATTACATGGGATCTGTCTTGCGCATATTGCATCGTAAAAATGACACTGCTCACTCCAAAAACATTGTGAATGTCATGTCTTGTTGCGCAAGTGCGCTACCATTTTCTTTTCTGAGGCCTGCTCCTACCTGGCCAACCCCTCGTGTTTCTTGCTCCCTAGGCCACTAGGCCACATCCAACCTAATCTGCTTCATGCTGCTCCACCAGTCACACTTTTTCAATATATTTTCACTTTTTCATTATTTCCCTACTTCTTAGTGTGTTTCTTTTACCTTTCATTTCCCTATTTAATGTGTTTTTCTACCTGTCCCACCCAACTCCGCCCTTGCTATGGCAGAGGCAAGTAACAACGGTAAGTTAAGCACCCCCTGTGCCAGACGGCAGCATAAGGGGGGACGCCTAGCTAAATTGTTTGCAAGGCTGAGATTTTTTATGCACCCTGCCATACACATTTTACTTCTCAATAATTTTACTGCAAAAATTACATTGATATTATCAATGATGTTATCAAATATGTCATGAGTGTTTAAATATGTGGGGTAACTATAAGTGTATAGTGTGGGCGCGAGTAATAGTTACCTTAGGGCTCAAGTTATAGTTACTTGAGCTAACCATAACTATAAATGCTGAATTACCATGGTTTTGTGCGAGTACAATGTGAAACTAACTATAGTGCCCCTGTAACCTTTGTTTTTTAAGTGAATTTCTATGTTTTTTTCATTCTATTTCATGACTATAACGTTCCTGTAACTTTTGTTTGCTTTTCAGTGAATTTCTATTTTAATCCAGCCACCAACAAGGGCTATGCGCAGAGACATCTTGGGCCAGATGTAGGAAAAAAGCAATTTGCGACTTGCAAATTGCGAGTCCCTGCGACTCGCAATTTGCAAGTCGCAAATTGCTATGCAGTACGGTGTCTCAGACACCGACTGCAAATCGCAATGGGGTCGCAATGACCCACCTCATGAATATTCATGAGGTGGGTCGCAAATTGCAGCCCCATTGCGAGTATAGGCACTCGCCAACATAGAGGCCTGCTGACGTCAGCAGACCTCCATGTTAGCGACCTGCTTTTAAATAAAGCAGTTTTTTTTTTTTGAAGCGTAGCCCGTTTTCCCTAAGGGAAAACGAGCTGCACTTCAAAAAAAAACCGAAACCTTTAGTTTCGGTTTTTTTTTCAGGGCAGGGAGTCGTCCCTTGGACCACTCCCTGCCCTGAAAAAATATTTTGGGCTCCAGTCACAAACTGGAAGGGGTCCCATGGGGACCCCTTCCAATTTGCGATTGGGTTACCATCCACTTGAAGTGGATGGTAACTGCGATGCCATTTGCGACCGCATATGCGGTCGCAAATGGTATTGCATCCCAATGCAACTCGCAAATAGGAAGGGAACACCCCTTCCTATTTGCGAGTCTGAAATGCATTTTGCGAGTCGGTAACGACTCGCAAAATGCATTTCTGCATTGGGATACGCGTTTTGCGACTCGCAAACGGCAAATTTTGCCGTTTGCGAGTCGCAAAACGTTTGCTACATCTGGCCCCTTGTTCTTTAAGTTCCTTTTAGGAAACAGAGGCTTTCTATTTCAGCAGCCTGCCACTATTTGCTCATTTCAAAGTCAGTGGTTGACCAAAGTTTGAATTAGTCTTTCTCAACTCTCACCGCTCATCCAACCAGTGCCAAATAATTACTGTATCCTCCTTGATTGACTATCTGTGCATGCACACTGCACCACTCTGTTTCAATGTATTATTTCCAATATGCTGTGTAAATGAGCTCAGCACCATATATGTTTTTAGCAATCCTTCTACCTGCAACGTCTGTTGTATTAGTCTGAAAAGTAGATTTCATTTTCAAACTCAGGGGGGTTATTCCAGGAGATAATCACTGACCAAAGGAGATTTCAGACCAATTGCCTTAGCTATCCTCTCATGTTTCAGCAGCACTATAATCCTTTGGAATGAAGTGTTTGTTCATTTGAATCATCACCAGGTTCTCCAAATATTCACATTTTTAAGCGAGAGACTGGTCCTTCTGACTGCACCAGCTGAAATGAATACATCCTCCAAAGAAACACTGGCTACCGGACATGCAAGGTACTTTATTGTAACCCTACTGAGCACTGGCCACTGTGCCCTATTGCACTGCCAATAGATTGATGAGTCTTGATCTAGGTACATCTCTGTTGGGTCATCTAGATAATGTTGGACCATCGTCTGAATTGTCATTGGTGCTGTCACTTGCTGTGCCTGCACCTCTGCACTTGACTTAAGCACTGCTGAATTAATCCAACCTATTGCAGAAGATGACTGTGAAATTGATCCTGTTGTTCCTGTGTGTTTTGGAGTAGCTGGCGATAGTGCTGGCTCCTGTTGCAGAGAATGCAAGCCAATATCACTGACCTCTGTAGAGATTGAAGACTACACTTTAGAACTTCTGCCCTGGAGTCAAATTTGCTTTTCTTCTAGATCAGTCACTTTATTAATGAGCTAAGTCTTGTAAACAAAAACATGTGTTTCAGTAAAAGGAATTAAAGTGGCAAGTGATTTTTGTATCGAAGATCCAGTATTGTGGCACGGATGTAATCTTGTGAGGACATGACTTATTGCAGCCTTTGATTAGTGTGCATGCGAAGGATTAGGCTATCTATCAAAGACGCTGCTTCCTCATTGACACAGGTGAATGTTTGCTCTACCTTTTTCAACTCTTTCAGGTGCAGATACCACAGTGGGATTACTTGGCTCATGGTACTGTCTTTCCTGCTGGCCTGCTGTGCCAATCTCTAAAGGAAGTACCATTTGCATTAGGCATTCCAGTAGCCCCCATTTGTCCACCTCCATTGTAATGGTTATGGCAGTCACATCCCTTCTCCTTTGAACTACATAATCGTTGACAGATTTGTACTTCTCAAACAGGTGTTCAAGCATGTAGTAGGGTGATTTCCTGTAAAAGGACTTCTACAGTTAGTTTATTAGCACAAGCACGCTGAAGGATACAAAACTACTTCGGGGCTTTGAATGAGTGACTGAAATTAGTGCATATTCTTTGGCAGGTGACCAGTATGTTGTTGATTACCTATTCATTTAAAAAAAAAAAAACTTCACATTTAGAGTAATGCAATGCACTAAACAGAGGACTCTACAATATCCACTGTCAATCACATATTTTACTATATTATTGTAATTGTCAGTAGCAACAAATCCAAATATGAAAGCTCAAGCCATTCATGGACCCTGGCATTAAAATCTTCCAAGATGTTATAGCTGTATATAGTTTTTTTCATGGCAAACATCACAACTGTTGTATGCTGGAGAATGCCCTTAAAAGCATCATTCACCGTGGGATCAGCAGCTAGCTTTTGCCAAACTGCCTGAAAAGAATCCATGTGTGCAGTGATGAACATGTAATATGTTGCTTCACAACTGGTCCGCATGTCTGTCGTGGGGTGGGAGGACTGAACAGCACTTTGCTTCATAGTGTTGCCAACCAATTTCAGCACTTCATGATGCAGTGCTGGCACATCCAACTCTGGCAAAATAGTTCCAGCTTCTATTTTGGCCAGGCAGAGAGGCACCACAAATTATAGGAAGCCCTCTCCTCCGGCAAATTAAAAAGGAAGGAGGTTAAGTGCTAGCATTCTAACTAGCTTCTCATTGAATAAACTGCCTTTTTCGTGGTTCCAGTGGTATGGCAACTCCTTGGTAAGCATATCTTTAGTTGAAGGCTGTTTTTCCTGTGGTACTACTGCCACACGCGATCTACAGGTACCAGCAGCAGCTAGGGTGTATGCTTGCGTTTGGTTGGGGGTTGCTGCATCCTGCTGAGCATTGTGCCATGCACAGGTTGCTGTGGCTGAGGATTGTATACTATGGGGAAGGCTTACAGGCCTTCTTTGTGTGATGATGCTGCTGTTGGCAACCTTTTCTTCCTCCTCCTGATTTCCTTCTTTTACTACTTCAGCTGCTAGTTCTTGCTTACCACCAGCAGCTATGGTTTTAAGGTGCTCTTCGCATATTATTGTGTGTTGTTTTTTCAAATGGGATAGTTGGCCTCCCATACTGTAGTGCCCACTTGCTTACCATGACAAATTTTCTTCTGGCAAACAGAGACTACTGAAATGTTATCTTCATGCTGGCTAATTGTAAAGAAGCCCCAAAGTGGGGAGGAAAGCTATCCTATTGTGGCAAAACATGAAGAACTGGATGTAAACCTAGGTGGTTGTGTTTTTGTGTGCCTTTCTGTAGGGAATATTGTGACTATGGTAGGGGTGATGTTCGTGGCTGCGGCAGGTTTCTTGGGTCTTGGAAATATGGGAGCCGGTGGTGTTGAGCAGGTTGTATAGAGGTGATGTGTACCTCCTCTGTGCTACTCTCCATACTGATGATCACTGACTCACCTTCTTCACTGGCAAGGCTTTCTGGAAGCTACTTTTTCAAGTTTTATGAAAGATTTAGGGGGTCATTCTGACCCTGGCGGTAAAATCCGCCAGGGCCAACGACCCGCGGGAGCACCGCCAACAGGCTGGCGGTGCTCCCTTGGGCATTCTGACCGCGGCGGTACAGCCGCGGTCAGAAACGGAAAACCGGCGGTGTACCGCCGGTTCTCCGCTGCCCTGGGGAATCCTCCATGGCGGCGCAGCTTGCTGCGCCGCCATGGGGATTCCGACCCCCATACCGCCATCCTGTTCCTGGCGGTTTTGGCCGCCAGGCAGAGGATGGCGGTATGGGGTGTCGTGGGGCCCTTGGGGGCCCCTGCAGTGCCCATGCCAATGGCATGGGCACTGCAGGGGCCCCCGTAACAGGGCCCCACCAAGATTTTCAGTGTCTGCCATGCAGACACTGAAAATCGCGACGGTGATACTGCACCCGTCGCACCCCTCCCACTCCGCCGGCTCCATACGGAGCCGGCATCCTCATGGAAGGGTGTTTCCCGCTGGGCTGGCGGGCGGCCTTCTGGCGGTCGCCTGCCAGCCCAGCGGGAAACCCAGAATAACCGCGGCGGTCTTTTGACCGCGCAGCGGAATTTTGGCGGTCCCAGCCAGGCCGGCGGCTTGAATGACCCCCTTAGATCTTAAAGTGAGATTGTCAGTATACAAAATCACATTCATTATTACAAACTTAAAAAGGAGCTAAAAAATAAAATATTTAGCAACACAATAATTCATTTACTGGACAATATATCAACTCCATTGCAGTTTCTGTCAATGCAATATTAAACAAAAAAAAAAAAGGTGTTAGAAATCCCTGTTGATGGATTTTAAGGGCAGGTGAATATTCCATGTTCAGTAGTCTGTACATCAGTACGGCATATGTGAGAAAAGACCTCTTCTGTCATGGTCAGCCCCCCACGTTTTGCCTGGTTTATGATATAGCCTCAAAGTTGTTAGTGCCCAAGGTCCCTGCTAGCCACGTTCCCTAGTCAGATCTCCTTCCCTAAAACTGTTATGATACATTAGCACCACTGGCAGCACATTTAGCTGCCACCTTAAATCCTTGGTAAATGCTACTTAGGTACCCAGGGCATGGGGTGCTAACGGTAGGCACCTGAGGGCAGCAGCACAGATTGTGCTACCCTCTAGGGCCATTTATCCAGAAGCACCCAGCACTGCCATTGCAGTCTGAGTGTTCTGATGCAATCCTAAAAGACAAACTCGAAATGGCACACAGCCTGTGTGGCCTGGCCTCTATACACTGCATGCACTTTAGGTAAGTCACCCCTCTGGCAGGCCTTCCATCCCTAAGGCAGGGTGCTCTATATGGTATGTGTAGGCATAGGTGTATGATCAATATGCACCTACTGTGTCCTAGCCAAACCTGGGACATAGTAACTGAACAGGGTGAACATTTTAATGCAGGACTGGGACAGAAAGTAGCCCGGCACGAAAAAAAAGTGGTTCCAAATAGTGAATCAGAGAGCTAAAATGTGGCACATATTTGCATAGCAGGGCACTTTTGAACATGTAAAGACACACTATATAGTGGTTTGCACGTCATGGGAGACTACATGCATTTGTGCTTGCTGCGGCCAATGTTTGTGTTAATATAAGGGAAATTAAAAGTAAAAAACGACCAACCAGACCATAAAACAGGCTCATTGATCACCAAAAAACTGGTCCACACACTAGCTTGCCCTTCTAGCACTGCAGATTGTATTGCCCTGGAGGCCAGTGCGACCCTGACTGATGCAGTAGGGTGTTTTAATTCTTATTGCAGGAGATGAATACGAGAAGTAACTATTTCCTTTGCATTGTTTAATCAAGATAGAAAGTATTCAGAGTTTTGTTACAGTACAAAGATAATAGAATAAACCAAACAATATTTATTTATAGCTTTTTGCATAGAAAATAGGTTTGCTGAACTTCTATTATAAGTGATTTAATCAAGCAAAAATATTACTAGATATAAGATTGCACTAAAGAGTTTATTGTCCCACAGTGGTGCAAAGTTGTCTGAAGAATTCCTTGCTGCACAGACATATTACTTGTAGTGAAGTCTTATAAAGCAAACCTTGACAAAGCCAATAGGTCTATTCCGAGGGTTTCATTTCAAACTGCCCTCTAAATTAAGCCCCTAATCTCTAGAAGAGGTATTGTTTTGACAATACTGTGTTATACTGTATCTGAGTTGTCTTCCTCTACCACACCCTGGAGTTAGCATTGTGGTCTTACTATCAGTACTTCTGGTAAATCAAGTGTATTAAGGAAGTAGTTTGAATCTTGAATTGGAACAAAATACAATGTCTGATGCTTTTACGAGCACATTTGGAGTACTTAGAAACAGACTTAGGTGCCTCATTATGAGTTTGGAGGTTGGACCACCAGACCACCATGTTGATGGTCCCAAAAAGAACGTCATGTTGGCGGTGTTTCATACAGCTCTATTACAAGTTACATAGGTCAGACCGTTGACCGCCATAAACGGCGCAGAGGCCTTGAAATAGGCAGTCCAACCTCCAACTCTGACAGCACCGCGAGACAACTGCACAATGGATGAATTTGAAAACAACAAAGCTGACACACATTGACACAGTGGCCATACCTGCAAAGGGCTCGATAAAACACACCCCTTCACACACCACAATCCTTTGCATTTAAACAGCAAGACACAGAATCCAGAGAGACTTTTTTCAAAAACACTCCATAGATTAGGCACACCTTTTTTTACCACCTCATAGAACACCCTACACACACTTTTGTCCATCCACACCCTTTAATACTTCCCCTGTTTTGTGAGTCACTGTCACCCGTAGTTGTTTTCCACCAAGTCATGTTTAAAAAAATCCCTGTATTTCAGAAGATGAATGTTGAATGAAATCATAGGGGTAGAGCCACAATTGTTTGGAGCACAAGTCCAGCACACTCCACACAGTAGGACACTCAAAATGCGGGACAAGATAGACAACGGAGTCAATGTTGTAGGCACCACCCAGTGCACAAGGGAGGACATCAGGAAAATGTGGAATGACCTCATGGGCAAGGTCCATTCCCTGGTCTCCAGGCACCAGCTGCAGGCCAAGAAGGCTGACGTTGGCCCTCCCAGTGTCCAATTACCTCTCTTTCCATGGGAGGAGAAGGTCTTTGCCATCTTGAATCCTGAGGGCTTGACAGGAATATCTGGGGGAGTGGAGTCTGGTAAGTCACAACATCAAAAATGTCACCAAATCGCCATGTCATGCATGCCCACAGCTCACCTTTTGCCACTTTTTGACCTCTGCATGGCCACTCACAATTGAAGTGAACTCACCTAGGGAGATAACTTTTGTATAGTGTGTGTAGTACAGCACAGGTGGCCGTCTTGCCCCCAGTGCAGACAAAACAGTACCTGACTACAACTCCCAGGAGGCACTGTTTCTGTAATTCCAAACACCAGCCCAGTGGTCACTTTCCCAAATACAACAGTTTGGTAATTCTCAAAAGAAGTGGACTCACCTCAGGAGATAACATTTGTATAGTGTATGTAGTACAGGGACTGACATAACTGCTAAGGCCAGGAGTCTCTGTTACTGTTACTCCACTCATCAGCCCTGTGTTCCATTCTCCAAATACCATTGTTTGGAAACTCTCATTTGAAGTGTACTCACCTGGGGGGATAGCATTTGTATAGTGTGTGTAGTACAGGGACTGACATGACTGCTAAGGCCAGGAGGCCTTGTTTCTGTAACTGCAAACACCAGACCAGGGTTCACTTGTCCAAATCTATCTGTTACTGAACTCTCAAATGACATTTACTTGCCTTGGAGGACAACATTTGTCGAGTGGTGAGAAGTAGAGGAAGTGATCTGAATGCAAAGCCCAATAGGCTCAGTAAGTGTAACACCAACCACCAGCAGAGTGTAATGTGCCAGAATCCATTTGTTAGTAAACTCCCAAATTAATTTTACTCACCTAGGAGGATAACATATATCAAGTGGTGGGAACACAGTTCATTGCAAGGAATCTGACACAAACAAAGCAACATCATCAAGGTGGGGATGTGTCAAAAGCTATCTTATCAAGCAGCTTTTTGTGTAATATAGCAAAGTGTAAGCTCCCTAGCCGTTTCCAAAACACTCAACTCCACACATTCTCACAACTACAGTTCACTATACAGTCACAGTCATTACATCACATGACATACTTACACTCATGAAAAGTAGCTGTTGATGATATCTTCCCACAGGTCAGCTCCTTCCTCTTCACCACTGTCATCCTCACTTGGCATGTCAGGATTTTCACCCAGTGGCACTTAAGGGTCCCTCTCCACTGGGATGTATGGGGCATTCCTCCGCAGGGCAATGTTGTGGAGCATGCAGCATGCCACAGTGATCTGACACACTTTTTAGGGTGAGAGGAGGAGGGCTCCACCAGTCTGGTCAAGACAGCAGAATCTGGCCTTCAGGAGCCCAAAAGCCTGCTCCCTAGCCACGTGTTCTTTAATGGGCCTCATTGAAGCGGGCTTCTCCTGGCATAGTTGGATACCTCACTGGCGTCAACAAATTGAAAATGCTGAGTCTCCTGTCAAGGAATGGACATAAGTGCAACAATGAGTCACTCACTTTGTGATTGTAGCACCTGACATTGCTCACACACAATCAGGACAGATGTAACTTACTAACCAGCCAGGTCCTCTCTGGGTGCAGTTGTGACATCATATGGGGTATTGTGCTGTTCTGCATTATGAATGAATCATGAGCTGAACCTGGATAACGGGCATACACATGTGATATGTAGCGATCTCCCAAAGAGACAACTTGCACAGTGATGGAATGGAAGTTCTTTTGATTGTGATAGACTTGTTCAGTGGCCTGCTATGGCACCAAGCCAACATGTGTGGCGTCAATAGCCCCCACCACATGTGGGTTGCGGACAAACCATAGAAGTCAGCCTTCACATTGGCTAAATACTCATGTCAGGGGAACCTGATAGAGCTGTCAATGTGGTTCATCATTGCTGAGAGGTACTCCTTCAACACCAGACTGAACATAGGTTGGGACATACCAGCAGATAGGGCCACTGTTTGTTGGAAGGACCCTGTGGCCAGGTATTACAATACTAGAATGACTTGTCCAATAGGTGGAATACTGGTTGGATAACTGATAGCTGGCATCAGATCTGGCTCCAACTGATGGCATAAGTCCACTATCTTGTGCCTATTCAGATGGTAATACATTATAATATGTTGCTCTTCCATGGTCTGTAGGTCTGACACTGGACGGGAGACAGGAGGGTGTCGCATTCTCCCTCTCCTAGGGTATCTATGTGTGACAAGACATGATTTGTAACATTTGTCACTGTGTCCACAACAACATATATTATGCATGTCAATAGTGTCATGTGACAAAGCATTTCTGACTCGATAGACATGACACCCCCTGCAGAACCCACTTGACAGCCACACAAGGGTCACATGTGACCCCCATGGTTTTCAACATGTGTCCATAACATGGATTTTGACAAAACTCACAGATATGCAACACAACTGCCCCTCAAAATGTGACTGTATTTTTCAACCGGCAAAACAACCGTCGGCAGTGGTGGACCTGGCACCTCTGTAAAATGCCATCTGTGACCTGTAACATACTACAATGGTGGTTGAGTATATGGACTTACATGACATGATCAGGATGTTTGTGATGTAACACAACATGTATTGTATGTGTGATGCAGTTTAAAAAGCCCAACACAGCATTTCAGGCCAGGCGGATGCTTGACCTACTCCCCTGGACATTAGGAACCGCTCGCGACCACCAGCCGCAGTCAATATGGCAGTAGGCGGTTGCATCCGTGATGGACACAGCCATAGGCTAACATTGTTGCAATTGTCCGCTGGCGGTGACGACCTCGTATGTGGTGGGTGTGACCACCATGTTGTTCAGATTCAATCACTTGACTCCTGACACTGCTGCCAGCAACACCTCCACAACCTAAGCTGCTGTGTGCTGCCTCTGGGAGCAACCATGCCACATCCAGCAGGTGATAGAGACCCTGCCTTCTCTCCAGAGGAGCTGGAGGGGCTAGAGCAGCAGGTAAACACTGCATGTGCACAATTTTCTCTGTACTTCACCATCCTTTCCCTCTTCACAGGCTACATTGTGTCCCTGTGTGCCAGTTAGACTCCTTTTGTGTCTGTTGTTGCAGTCTGTGTGCATCAATGGTATGTATATTGTGCAGGTATTGCTGACCTGTGCTATATGTTGAGTCCAGTCATAATGTGCTGTGTGAGGTGTATTTGACAGAGAGGACTGCCAGCACAAGCCCCGCTGGGACAGAGAGGACGCCAGCAGCTGAGTCACTGCAAAGGAGCCCGCCGCCTCAAGCACCGCTGAACAGGGCACCGCCGCCTCAAGCACCGCTGAACAGGGCACTGCCGCTCCAAGCACCGCTGAACAGGGCACCGCCGCTCCAAGCACCGCTGAACAGGGCACCGCCGCCACAAGCACCGCTGGCCCATGAGCGCCAAGGGCACTGACACTACTGAGTAAGTCGCGAGCAGGATGAAGCACTCTAGGCACAAGGCCCCCTCCAGAACCAGTGGAGAGATACATCCACTACCTCTGTCCTTAGCAGGATGAAGCACTCTGGGCACAAGGCCCCCTCCAGAACCAGTGGAGAGATACATCCACTACCTCTGTCCTTAGCAGGATGAAGCACCCTGGGCACAAGGCCCCCTCCAGAACCAGTGGAGAAATACATCCACTACCTCTGTCCTTAGCAGGATGAAGCACTCTGGGCACAAGGCCCCCCTCCAGAACCAGTGGAGAAAGGCATCCACTTGAGAGACTGTGGCTTTGCACTCCCCATGATGGAACAGTGGGCAACCCACCCACTGTAGAGACTTGAGAGACTGTGGCTTTGCACTCCCCAGGATGGAACAGTGGGCAACCCACCCACTGTAGAGACTTGAGAGACTGTGGCTTTGCACTCCCCAGGATTGAACAGTGGGCATGTGGCCCCCTCGTGAATTTGGCGTTGTGCACTCAACCGGCTGAGGTGCCCTCCCTTTCCCTCCCCCTGAGGTGCCTGTTTTCTTGCTCTCTGATGCCCCTGCAGTGTTCTCTCCGTCATGGTCGGGGATCTTGTGTGGGCCTCGCCCATACCGTGTGGGCCCAGTGTTCCACGGACTTCATTGGAGCACTACCTTGACTACTAAGCTTGGTGTATATTGTGTATATGGTGTATATATATATTTTTTTTCGTACTTGATTTTAATATATTACAATGGTTACACTCATTTCCTTTAGTCTTTGCATTCTTCCAGGGGGGTTGGGGGGCGTAACTATAATGTATAAATATGTATTAGTGTGTGTGTTGTAGTGGGTGAGGGTGGGGGTGGGGGTGTTGCGTGTGTGTGTCCCTGTTTTTTCCCTCCCCTGTGTCGTAGGTGCAGTACTCACTGTTGTCTTCGCCGCCAGAGTTCATGCTCCTGGTAGAGGAGCAAGAAGATGAGGGCTGGAAAAATGTGCAGCTCTGGTTCCATGGCGTCCGGATTCCTCGTGGTGTGTGTAGAGGTGAGCGTTTTCCCTTCGAAGTCCTGTTTCCGCCGTGTTTTTGTCTGCAGTGAATCCGCCCCGGAAAAGGTGGCGGATTGGTAGGTTGTGATACTGTGGGCGGTACTTTGACTTCCGCCTGTCTGTTGGCGGTGACCGCCAAGCTGTTTGTCTGTACTGCCGTGGCGGTCGGAGTGTTACAGTGGCTGTCTTTGTTAGCGGTTTCCGCCACGGTCGTAATTCCAATTTTTTTACCGCTGCTTTAACACCGTCCGCCAGGGTTGTAATGACCACCATAGTTAAATGTTTTTCCAAAGTCGTGTTGCAAAATTGGTTTGCATGAAGCCCAACATGCTGATGCTAATCTAATGTTAGTTAAGGATCCTCATTAATGAATTATGACAACATGGACTAATGCTTGATGAATTTCTCTGCTGAACTTCATGTACTTCATTTAATTGACGCAGTTGACTTTGCTATTGCTTTGCACCATAATTTTAGAATGTGTTGTAGTTCAAGCTTTGATTAGATTGCATTTCTTCTGCCGTTTTGAACAACCAGTGCTGTTTCTGTATGTGTTTCATTTGATATTGAGATTAATCTACATGACCTTAGCCTTGTTAATATAGGGAAATAAACATTCTAAACTTTTACTAAAGGTGTGGTTATTCATGACTGAAAGGTCATGGTGCATGATAATCACTGACTCCATTGATTATTAATGTCATTGATTACTAATGATCATTGATTATTGTGTATTGATTATTGATTATTTACTGGATCTATGGTAAGAACATCTTAATTGCGGGTCAAAAAGTTAATCAACCTATTCGCGTCCCCTTGTAAGTTTACTTATTAAGTTCAGATGCACTAACACTCCCCCCACCCTGCTATCCTGCACCGTAGGCTCAGAACTGCCCACCACCCCAATGTGCAGAGCCCCTGTCACTTAAACTATGTCAAAATGCTAAGTAAGATTGGCTGCCTCTAGCACAATAGGCCAAACTGGCACGCTGTACTGTATACCTTTTTTAGATTTATGCAGTGTCTGCCTTACTTGCTAGTCTGCTACTCGGAATCACCGGATCCCAAGCTCAGAAATGGAGGTTATGATGCAACACCTTGGCTTTTTATCAGGAGCCTCCAGTGATGCAAAATTCTTACCCCTACCTCACCAAGGATCCACTTCATCAACAGCATGTATGTGGGGCAGTGATACGTAGTCTCTTCTGTCCCAGGTGTCTGCCGTTTGCGGCCTATGGTGGGCACAGATCAGCAGCACTGCTCCGAGTGCTTAGAGGAGGGCCTTGGGGTATTGTCACTGGCCGTTGTGCATGTCATCATGGTCTGTTGGATCACAGTGTGGCTAGGTATGTGGCTATTGCAATGGGGTCTTGCTCAGATGGGAGCTTCATGCTTTCCGCCTAGCAGCCCAGAGCTTGTTTGTCACCCATGTGATAGGCCTTGGCCCCGTCTCTGAAGGCACGTCTTTTGTTTGCGTGATCTTCTCGGAGTGCCATGGTGGTCATGTTGTTAGGCAGTAAATCGAGAGGAGGGAGGGGGCCTCAGTGAACATACTCCACTTGCGCGTCTGTTTCTCCCACAACTGGGTTCCTGCAACTTGGGTGCTGGGTCAGGGGTCCAACAGCATGCTATCTCTCTGGTCACAAGTCTTTCACTGCCCCCGTGACAGGCCCACTCCATGAGGCAGCAGGCCCTGTGGACCTCGGGGAGAGCTGCTCCGGGGTTGCGCTGGTTCATGACTGTTTAATGTTTGTTCCAATGCATGTGTAGGCAAAGACACTGGTGGATTCATGGCCGGATTGTAGGGATGGTTCGTTCAGCCTCTCAGAGAATCGCTAGTGTGCGGGCATCTTGGAGGGTGCCAAGCCCCGCCCCCACATGTAGCATATCTGAGAAACATTAGTACTACCTCTCCATGATTGTACTGAGACAAATTTCACTTGGTTTGCTGCATTCTTGATATTTTTCCAGTGTGACTTGGGTATTTTCATGTCACCTTTTCCAGGTTACTGTACTGCTGTTAGCATGTTAGCAACATGGCAGGCTTTAAGAGCATAATTTCCTATGATTGTGTTGTTGCATATGCGACAAATAGGTGTCTGCGTGACCTTGTGTGGGATCTGTGGAATGAACTTGGCATTGGCCTACTATTGTATTGCAACAGGAAAGTGATGAATGCTCCATGAGGTAAAGCATTGAAGGTGATGTAGTCTCCTACTTGTTCAATGGTTACTGTGATTGCACAGTTTCAGCCATGCAATTGTAGTTCTCTGAGCTCCTGATTTTCTTATGGGCAATTGTTGACAGTTCAGATGACATGAATGCATATGGTATGGTACATGTAGGGGCCCCTTAGGTGTAGTGTAGTTTTTTGGGGGCCTCCTTGACATCATGGTAATGTTTACTAAACAAAGCTGTTGTTCAGGTGTGATCAGGGACATGTGATGATCCTATGTCTCTTTGTATTTGCAGCAACAGCTCAGGGGGGTGAAGGAGACAGCCCACTGGACCTCAGGTCAAGACACCACCAACACAGAGGGACCCAGTGGCTTGGAGGGTGAGAGGAGTGCTACAGAGGAGACGAGATCTACATCCTTATCATTGGACTCTTCCTCCAGTGGCCACTCCTTAGTGGTGCCAGATCCACTCCAGTACCATCTTTGTCTTCCACCTGCAGTTCTATCGCCACCCTCCCTGTTGCTCCCCACCCAGTTGGCTGTGCACGCTCATGCAGGAGGGTGTGCATCTCCTTTGCCGCAGACACCTCCGCCCCACCCCGTGGTCCCCCTGCTACCCTGAGTGGGGAGCATATTTACTTCCAAGGAACAATCTAATATTACGACTGTCAGAAAAGATGTCCCTGAACCAGTCAGAGTCGTCAATGGCTCAGAATTGTCCTCCGGGCTTATGGTTTATCAAACAACACCCTTGTCCATGCTTTGTGCAAACAACCAAACAGAACAAATTCAGTTTGACCTCATAGATACCCCAGTATTTGGAGCCATTTTGGGGATACCCTGTCTTCAGTTCCACAATCCCAAAATTGACTGGGCAGCAAGGACAGTGACATTAGACTCTAAACATAGCTGGCAGTCCTGTTACCAAGACAAACCATTACTAGTGACACCCTTGCATTGTGGGCCCACACATAGTACGGCTATCAAGCCAGATGACACACTGGCCATTCCTGCACCGTATAAAGACTTCTATGATGTCTTTAAAAAACAGAAGGCCATCCAGCTGCTGCCACATAGGTCATACGATTATGGTATAGACTTGATTCCAAGGGCAATGCTACCATGTAGTAGGGTGTATGCTCTTTCTGAGCCTGAGAATCGATACCTGCGAGACTACCTGGATAATCTATTGACTAAGGGTTTTATTTGTCATTCAATGTCACCAGTATCGTCATCTTTGTTCTTCGTGCCCAAGAAGAATCGCGAGCTGCGCGTCTGTATAGATTATCATGCAGTGAACAAAGTGACCATAAAAAATCGCTATCCACTTCTGTTACTCCCGGTACTTTTAGATCAGGTATGTCAGTCGGCCATTTACACTAAACCCGACCTCCCGGGCGCTTACCACTTGATCCGAGTGATGAAGACGGATGAGTGGAAGACGGCATTCCGAACTAAATTCAGACTCTTGGAGTACACAGTGATGCCCTTCGGGTTGTGTAATGCTCCTGCAGCGTTTCAATTTTTCATCAATGAAGTGCTGCAGGAGTTTCTGGATATCTGTATAGTGGTATACATAGACGACATTTTGATCTATTCGTCTTCCACTGAGGAACTTATAGGGCATGTAAGAGCGGTTTTACAACAGCTTCGTGAGCATCATCTCTTCGCCAAGCTGGAAAAATGTGTTTTTCATGCTACAACTGTAGAATTTCTGGGATATGTGATCACTCCTGATGGAATTTCCATGGATAGGTCCAAGGTACAGGCCATCCTGGATTGGGTAGCCCCAAGATCCATCAAGGAAGGGCAACAGATTTTGGGCTTCGCAAATTTTTATCGGAGATTTATACCCCACTTTTCGACCGTGGTATCTCCCATAACTCGTCGCATACGAAAGGGGGTTAAGTTCCACTGGGATGCAGAAGCTGAGAAAGCCTTCCAACATCTTAAAAACACATTTACTGAAGCACCCATTCTCCATCATCCCGACCCAGCTCAGCCATTTTTCGTGGCAGTAGACGCTTCCCAAATGACAGTGGGTGGGGTCTTGTCCCAACAAGATCCTGAGTCTGGGCAATTCCATTCAGTAGCTTACTTCTCAAAGGAATTGCTACCCGCAGAGCAAAATTACACAGTGGCGGAGCAGGAACTTCTGGCCATCAAGCTTGCCATCCAGGAATGGCGCCACCACCTACTAGGAGCTAGAAACACCGTAACTATTTACACAGATCATCGTAATTTATTGTTTTTTCAAGCGACCAAGACCCTGACACCTTCTCAATTACGCTGACTTCTATTCTTTAACGAGTTTGAGTTCGTAATCACCTATAGGCCCGGTACTACACAACAAAAGGCAGCCACGTTGTCTAGGATAGGTTTCTCCTCTGATGTTGCACAAGAACATGCTAGAAGTATTATACCCCCAGAAAAAATCGGGGCTGTGTGCACTTCCCAAGAGTTCGTTGAGGAAATACGGGTATCCCAACACAAGGTTCCCTGTTCAATTGATGTGTATGAAAAATAGGGTTTACTATACCATGCTGATCAGTTGTACGTCCCTACCAAAGAATTACGGTATGCAGTGTTACATTGGGGACATGATTCTGTCCTAGCAGTTCACGCGGGTGAGAAAAAGATGTTAGATCTCTGTCAAAGATGCTTTTGGTGGCCCTCACTTGTGCTGGATGTCAGAAGATACCTCCAGATCTGTTACACCTGTGTTCGGGCTAAAACCCCACATACTCCAGCCACAGGATTGTTACTTCCCATGCCAATTCTGGTGGCCCCATGGCATACCATAAGTATGGATTTTATTTCTGATATCCCAGCTTCCAATGGACACACTGTCATTTGGGTGGTTGTAGATTACCCCACTTAAAATGGCTAATGTTGTTCCATTAAAATGCCTCCCTACGGCTTCCAAGATCTCTGATTTGTCTATCCAGCACATTGTACAGCTTCATGGGTTGCCCACCACAATTGCTTCCGATCGTGGCCCCCAATTTATATCACGGTTTTGGCGTAGCACCTGTTCCTCTGTCGGTATGGACGTCCGCTTGTCCTCTGCATATCATCCACAAACGGATGGGCAGACGGAACGTGCCAACCCATCGCTGGAGCAAATCCTGAGATGTTACATTGACACATGGTCTACTGGGATAAGGCTTTACCTCGTGTTGAATTTGTATATAACAACAGTGTCCACATGGCTACAGGAGCATCCTCATTTTACTGTTTTTTTGGTCTGCACCCAACAATGCTATCTATAACTGGGTCCCAAACATCCACAAGAGTCCCATCAGTACAGAAACACCATAAAGAGTTACAGGAGATTCAAAAACAAGCACAACACCATTTAAAACTCTACCAAGCTCAAGTAAAAAACAAGCAGACATAAGAAGGAGACCTGGTCCCTCTTATCAGATAGGAGATCAGGTGTGTCTCTCATCAAAAAATCTCAATCTTGCAGGATCCAGAAAATTAAACCCCCGATTTCTAGGCCACTTTCCTATTGCCAAAATCATCAATCCTGTGGTAGTAGAACTGACATTGCCAGATGATTTCAAGGTACACCCTTTGTTTCATGTGTCTTTACTCTGTCTCTAGTCCCCTGATACCCACAATGCCCCACCACCTCCCCCGGTAAAAGTACACGGGCAATGGGAATTTGAAGTGACCAAAATTCTTGACTCCAGGTGCATCCGTGGTTTTTCTACACTATTTATTGGCTTGGAAAGGCTATGGGCCTAAGGACAATTCCTGGGAACCCGCGTCCACAGTTCATACTCCACGTCTTACTAAAAAATTCTATCTCCCGCACCCTTCAAAGCCCCGCCCTTTGAGAGGGTCCTTGGTGGGGGGGACTGTCAGGAATTCCCAAGGTGCCTCCTGTGTTATATGTCAGCGTCCCCAGGGATTCGGGTTAAATCATATCTCTGTCCTTGGTTAAACCTTCATGTTTCTAAGTAAACATAGGCCCTCATTACAACCCTGGCAGTAAATCCCGCTTACCGCCATGCTGAAGGCCGCCAACATACCGTGGCAGAAATCCCCTACAGGTATTACGACCCACATCTCGTAATCTACCACAATACAGACACCCACACAAGTCCGCCACACCAAAGGTCAGTGATAAACTGGCAATACCAAAACCTACACCGTCACGCCAACAAGAATAAGCCCACACTATCACGACCCACGAATCAATGCAGCGGTCTTTCAACCGCGGTAAACCATTGGCGGTACACTCCGCCGCGCTCAAAATACACACACATTTACAAAACCCAACTACATTGGACAATTCAAAATACATACACCTGATACACATACACACACCACACCCACACACCCACACCACTATAAAACACCCACCCACATTACCCACAAACCCTTACAACGACATTTTGGTGAAGAAGCACAGCGAGAGAATAGCCAACACTACACCAGAATCCACAAGCACACCACACCATCACTCATACAACTTCCACGCACCACAAACAACACACACCTACACAACATTTCACACATCACAACAAACATCACCTCACATATCACTCACACCACATCATGGCACCTCAAAGACACCCCAGGTTTTCTGAGGAGGAGCTAAGGGTCATGGTAGAGGAAATCATCCGGGTAGAGCCACAGCTTTTCTGATCACAGGTGCAGCACACCTCCATTGCTAGGAAGATGGAGCTATGGCGGAGAATCGTCAACAGGGTCAACGCAGTGGGACAGCATCCAAGAACACGGGTTGACATCAGGAAGAGGTGGAACGACCTACGGGGGAAGGTGCGTTCCGTGGTATCCAGACACCAGATTGCTGTACAGAGGACTGGCGGTGGACCCCCACCTCCTCCCCCACAACTAACAACATGGGAGGAGCAAGTCTTGGCAATACTGCATCCTAAGGGATTCGCAGGAGTAGAAGGAGGACTGGACTCTTGTAAGTCAAATCTTAATTACCATATCCCTCCACCCCACCGCATGCCATCGCATACTCCTACTCACCCCCTCACCCCATCACTCCAACACCTCACATATGCCCCACTATCACAACCCACCCATCCCAATACCAAGCCCTGCATGCAACACCAAACCATGGACACCCATTGCCAAAGCATGTCCAGTACAGACACCCACACAGACCCCAAAACACTAATCACACAATGGCAAACACAACAAGGCAAGCACAGGAGTAGAGGGTAACTCACCCAATGCACAAGATGGCACACACAGATACTAAAACTATGCATTTACACCCCAACAGGACCCATATCCAACGTCACCTGACAGGAGGTTCCAGACATATCCAGTCCCCCCACAGAAGAGGCCCATAGTGATGACAGCAGCTCTGCACACCTGGATCAAGATGAACAGCCCGGCCCATTAGGGACCTCTGGACAGTCGGTTCCCCTGCCACAATCACAAGCCACCACAGACCCTCACCTCTCAGGAAACACCACCACAGCAACCACCAAGCGGGCACATGCCACTGTCCCCAGGACACGTCAATCAGCAGTGTGTCCACCACTACAGGGACCCCAGGCAAACCCACCAACCCAAGACAATCAGGGACCTGGGGTCAGTGGCAGTGGGCACACGGTTCAGGGGACGGAGGCACAGGATAACAGGGAAGCTGGGAGGACTGCTGTGTGACAGGGGGAAGAACAGGCCCAGGGAACCCACTCTCCAACATCATGGGAGCATACCACCATGCCCAGGAGACCATGGGCACGGTACTGGCCAAGTTTCAGGATACCCAGCGGCTGCAGGAGGAATACTACCTGGGGATCAGGGAGGACTTGAAGTCCATCAACACCACCCTGGTCACCATTGCAGGGGTGCTGGCAGACTTAGCCAACACCATGAGGGACACAGTGGCACACAAACGGGCCCCTGACACTAGCCTGGATGATGAACAGCCTTCCACCTTCGATGGCGCTAGTGGACAGGGGGACCCGCCACAGGAACAACAGGCCACACAGCACCCCACCCCCTGCAGAAGGAGAACCAGCCCGCAAACGGTTCCTGAGATCCAGGAACAAGACAGAGAACATTGTCAAGACCCCCGCCAGGAAATAAGACCCTCCTGATTGTCACCCTTCTGTCCCACTTTGTCACCCTGTCCACCTTAAACTGCCATTGCTTCCCTTCCTATGCCCCCATGGACAATGCACCAGTGAGACCAAGAAACTGAACTCTACCATGGACATTCCTCCACCATCGCCCAAGCCCATTGCACACCCCTCTCCACTTATTAGCACAGAAATAAACACCCTTGAATCACAAATCAATCTGGAGTCAGTCTGTACTTTTACAAATGTGTAAGAGTAACCTTTTGGAAACCTAGCAATGTCAATGTTCATGTTCACATACCATGGTTACACAGTTGTTGGGCAGCAGTAAACATAGCAGAGGGCACAAAGTGGGACCCAGATCTGTGAAATGGAAAGCCAAACTGACATGTCAGGGTCCATACACAGAGGTAAAAAGGCAGATTCATGCTATGTCCTACGGTATTATGAGATGTGAGAAGCAGTGCCATCGTCTTACCTGTGTCTCACTGGAAGTATTGCATTATGATGTTGTTTCGGTTGTCTATATCTTCTTCTTCTGCCTCCTCTTCTTCACTGTCCACAGGCTCCACAGCTGCCACAAGACCAGCATCAGGCCCATCCTCCTGCAGAAAAGGCACCTGGCGTCGCAAAGCCAGGATGTGCAACATATAGCATGCCACGAATATCTGGCACACCTTCTTCGATGAGTAGTATAGGGAGCCACCTGTCAGATGGAGGCACCGGAATCTGGCCTTCAGGAGGCCGAAGGTGCACTCTATTATCCTGCTAGTTCGCCCATGTGCCTCATTGTAGCATTCCTCTGCCTTTGTCCTGGGATTCCTCACTGGGGTCAGTAGCCATGACAGGTTGGGGTAACCAGAGTCACCTGCAAATATCGAGGGACAACTGTTAGACATCCTCCAACCATTAGGGACTCTCCCATACCCAGACACATACTTATACTGTGTGGGGACCTTGGGCTCACCTATTACCCACACCAGGTGCCTCTGGAGTTGCCCCATCACATAAGGGATGCTGTTATTCCTCAAAATGTAAGCTTCATGCACAGAGCCAGGATAGTTGGCATTGACATGGGAGATGTACTGGTTTGTCAAACACACCATCTGCACATTCATAGAATGGTAGCTTTTCCAGTTTCTGTACACCTGCTCATTCCTGCGGGGGGGAAAAATGCCACATGTGTACCATCAATGGCACCAATGATGTTGGGGATATGCCCCAGGGCATAGAAGTCAGCTTTCACTGTGGGCAAATCCTCCACCTGAGGGAAAACGATGTAGCTGCGCATGTGTTCCAGCAGGGCAGATAACACTTTGGAAAACACGTTAGAGAACATTGGCTGTGACAACCCTGATGCCATGGCCACTGTTGTTTGAAAGGACCCACTTGCCAGGAAATGGAGCACTGACAGGACCTGCACTAGAGGGGGAATTCCTGTGGGATAGCGAATAGCTGACATCAGGTCTGGCTCCAATTGGGCACCCAGTTCCTGGATTGTGGCACGATCAAGTCTGTAGGTGATAATGATGTGTCTGTCTTCCATTGTTGACAGGTCCACCAGGGGTCTGTACACCGGAGGATGCCGCCATCTCATCACCTGCCCCAGCGGACATGCCCTATGGAGGAGAAGGGTGAGCAGAGGGTCATACACCACATAGGTTTCACAAGGCTGTTGAGCACAATCGTGAAATAATCTCTGTGTGCCTTTGTCTGTACATATTCCTGGCCAAAATTGCTGTGACACAGTTAGTTGGCCTGCCATGTGGCCCCCTGAAATGGCGGCTGCCTGACCTGTAAGGAGGGACAAGGGGAAATGAGGTAACTACGCTGGCTTTGTGCAGCGTTGCGGTAGGTGGTCGAAGACCGCTGCACAATTCAGCATTGGTTATCATTGGGCCCTATAGGTTCCAGGAGCCAATGATGTTGTGCGCCAGTGGTGACGGTAACCACTTCTGCGGACGTGACTGCCATTTTCTATCAGTTCCCTCACTTGATACCTGACCTTCAACAGGAGAGGACCTACACTGCAAGTGCTGCTGTGACCTGCGTCTGGAAGCGACAATGGCTACAGTGTCTGGGGAAAGGGCCCCTGCCTTTGTCGCGTAGGCTCTCATTATCCTAATGTGACTACTGGATTTTTGGGTGGCAGGATCGTTCACAATGTGGGGGACTAAGTCTAACCCACGGCGAAGGACCCTTGTCACCCCAAATCCGGGTGGAGCTCCGGCTAACTAGCAGTGCCTCATCTCTCCCAAAGGGAAGAGACAATTGGGCAACCGAGTGCATGACATCTTAGTGCTTCCCAGGGAAGTCGTGGTCACTCAGATCCCAACCAGTTCTCTCATACACAGTGTGTTCTCATATATAATTGACAAAGGCAGTTTGAGTTTTAAAGATCAGTTTAATAAAATGACTGCATTTCAGATAACAAGGCGTGAGCCACAATAACCAGAACCATACAGCACAGTAAGATTGAAATAGTAACGAGGAGAGTGAAACATAAGAATAACACTATCATAATGCTACTATAGTGCGTTCTCTCTTCTAAGTTCTATTTTGAGCACAGCATGTTAAGCTCTAAGTCTGCCTTTCAGGTTCCCCCGGGAGGACATCAACCCTCATACCTGAGCAAAGGCCTGTGATCTGGATCAGCATGTGCAACAGGGCAGTCAGCATCTAGTTGTGGTTCCCTGGTCGGAATCTCCCTCTTACGTGTACCTGGACTAGGAAGTGTTTTTATAACTAACATGCCGGTGTCTAAGAAACGTCCCTACGTAAGAATGTGTACTTCCTACGAACCCTAAAGACTAAACTTCTACCACGTCTGTCGGCAATGTACCAGACTTTATCCTTGACTGAAGCACAGAGCGAGCAAGAATGTATTGTTTGAGAACTCCGGTGCTGAAGTAAGCTAAACAGTGTGATAGAAGAAAATAAAACAGGACCGTGAAACTGGTTATTGAAAAATAACAGTGCAAGGCTGAATAAAATGCATCTAGGGCAAAGTGCACAGAGGCCTAATGCTTTAAGCAAACGCCCAAAAGCTACATTAAAAATGGCTACACTACACCTTCACTGCGGAGGAGTTGGACGAACTGGTGGATGGGGTCCTCCCCAAGTACACACTGCTCTATGGTCCTCCAGACAAACAGGTGAGTACACTGTGTGCATGGTGGATGGCACATAATTGTATGGAGTGTCGTGGATGGAAGAGACGGGGGGGACAGGCCAGCATGTGAGGATGGTGAGTGTATGTTTTTCTGGGCCAGAGTGGGAGGTTTTGTGGCCAATGTGTGAGAAGAACAGTACGGGGGAGTAACATCCTTTTTTACTTCACTATTCCTCTAGGTCAGCGCCCACAAGAAGAAGGGTATTTGGCGTGCCATCGCCAAGGAAGTGCAGACCTTGGGGGTCTACCATAGACGGAACGCCCACTGCCGTAAAAGATGGGAGGACCTGTGCCGCTGAAGAAAGAAGACGGCGGAGGCCCAGCTGGGGATGGCCTCTCAACGTGGAAGTTTGATGGGCGCTTGAGGGCATCACAGCAGCCACAAGGGGGTGAGTACAGTCTCATTCAGCTGACTCTGGGTGCTTTATGAGGTGTCTGTCTGGGGGAAGTGGGCAGTGGGTTCCCCTAGGCCAGGGCAGGGGCGCCAAGGTAGATCCATTGTTTTGCAGGCTCAGTGCCACTCCAACCCCAAAGGTGGTAGTTGCCCTCTACACCTAGTCAGCCTCCTATGTGTTCCAGCTGTGCATGAAATGGGTCTAGACAGAGTCCCCCCTGGGCATGTGCTTTTCCCCTGCACTGTTAGTGCATGCGCTAGTGCCTAGGGCTGCTCACTGTGTGTTGTGTCCACCAGTGGTAGTGGTGTTACAGGCATTGACCATGTGTCTCTTCTGTCTTCCCCCCCTTTTTGTTTTGTCACCCTGTCCTTGTGTGCATTAGCATCATCTGGCGAAGGAGCATTTGCACTGGAGCAGGAGGGAGCTGCAACCCACATGGCCCTGGAGGGTGAATCTATGGAGACTGAAGGCACCAGTGGGACGAAGGGCGAGGGGAGATCCACGACAGGGACATGAGCAGACACCAGCAACAGCGATTCCTCCTCTGATGGGAGCACCCTTGCAGTGGTGGGCACCTCTGTACCCACCACAACAACAGGTACAGCCACCACCCCCCTACCAGCACCGCCCTCCCAGCAGCCCCTCATCGAGTTTCCCGTGCCCGTTCACCCGGGAGGGTGGGCATTTCCTTCGCCCCAGGCACCTCAGGCCCTGCCCCAGTCAGCCCTGCTGCCCTCAGTGAGGAGGCTATTGACCTCCTGAGATCACTCACTGTTGGGAAATCAACCATTTTGAATGCCATCCAGGGTGTTGAGAGGCATTTGCAGCAAACAAATGCATACCTGGAGGGCATTCATTCTGGTGTGGCGGCCCAACAGAGAGCATTTCAGGCTCTGGCCTCAGCACTGATGGCAGCCGTTGTCCCTGTGTCCAGCCTCCCCCCTCCAACTTCCTCTACACAGACCCAATCCCCTGTACCGCAGCCTATCCCAAGAACACCATCAGACCAGCATGCACACGCATCAACACACAAGAGTGAACATGGCAAATATCAGCATCACACATCCCACCGGCACTCACACAAGCACTATCCCCATGCAGATACACCAACATCCACTGCCTCCACTGTGTCCCCCTCCTCCACGTCCTACTCCTCCCTCCCTGTCTCGTCTCCACTCACACCTGCATGCACTACATCTTCATCCATTACCTCCATCACCAGCACGCCCATCACCACACACCGCTCACGTGCAATCACCACCCCCACTACCATTCACACATCCCATGTGTCCTCTTCCAGTGTGTCTGTGAGCCCTCCTCCCAAACTACACAAACGCAGTCACACACCCACCCAACAGCCATCCACCTCACAACAGCCTCCAGCCCATGCACCTTCACCCAAAGTCAGCAAACAAACACCTCCTACAACCACTACCTCTTCCTCCACTCCCAAACCCCCTCCATCTACCCATCCCAGTGTGTCTAAAAAACGTTTCCTATCAAACCTTGACCTCTTCCCTTCACCTCCCCCATCCCTTCTGTCCCCTAGGGCCTGCCTTTCCAGGTCTCAACCCAGCACTTCAGCCACCACATCACCGTGAACAGTGGTGCCAGCAGTAACCGGCTTCTGGAGTGCGCCAAGCAGCAGGGCAGTGTCCCAAGGAGCCAGGCCAAAGACATTCCACCACCTCCAAAACAAAAGAAGTTGCCCGCAGCCGGGAGGGAGAAGGCCAAAACACCTGCCACCAAGGGCTCAGCCAGGACAACAGTTGGGGGTGGCAAGACAGCTGCGCCCCCATCCAAGGTGGGGAAGGGCCTGAGAAAGAAAGGGAAGTCACCGCCAACCTGCATGGCTGACAAGACGGCCACAGACACCACCGCCACAGGCGCCGCCACTCAGGACACCATCGCCAGCAGCACGCTCAGTGAGCCCCCCAGCAGCACCGCCGCCCAGGACACCGTCGCCAGCAGCACGCTCATTGAGCCCCCCCACCAGCACCAGCACCCAGGACACCACCGCCAGCAGAATGCTCAGTGAGCCCCCCACCAGCACTGCTGCCCAATGAGCGCCGCAGGCACCGCCGCAGCTGCGGCTGCCACCAGCACCGCCAGCGGCTGCCCCACATCCTGTGCCAGTGGCACCACCGCAGACATTGCTGCCATCCCCAGTGGTCAGTCGTAAGAGGCTGGTGGTCAGTTCCAGGGGCCCGGACAGCTTCCATGTTGACCCACCATCAGTGGAGTGTCAGATCCACTACCTCAGTCCTTGGCAGGTTGAAGCACTCTGGGCAAAAAGCCCCCTCCAGAACCAGTGGATAATGACATCCACTACCTCTGTTGCCAGGATGAAGCACTCTGGGCACAAATCCCCCTCCAGACCCAGTAGAGAATGACATCAACTACCTCTGTCCTTGGTAGGATAAAGCACTCTGGGCACAAAGCCCCCTCCAGAACTAGTGGAGAATGACATCCACTACCTCAGTCCTTGGCAGGATGAAGCACTCTGGGCACAAATCCCCCTCCAGAACCAGTGGAGACTGTTATCCACTTGAGAGACTGTGGCTTTGCACTCCCCAGGATAAAGCAGTGGGCAAACCACCCACTGGAGAGACTTGAGAGACTGTGGCTTTGCACTCCCCAGGATAAAGCAGTGGGAAAACCACCCACTGGAGAGACTTGAGAGACTGTGGCTTTGCACTCCCCAGGATAAAGCAGTGGTCAAACCACCCACTGGAGAGACTTGAGAGACTGTGGCTTTGCACTCCCCAGGATACATCAATGGGCATGGAGCCCTCTCGTGGAGCTGGTGTTGTGAACTAATTTCCGTTCCCCCTGTGGTGCTTGTTTTATTTTGATCTGATGCCCCTGCAGTGTTCTCTCCGTTTGTATCGGGTATTGAGTGTGGGCCTCGCCCATGCATTTTGGGCCCAGTGGTCCACGGACTATGTAGGTGCAGAACATGGACTTGTATTCTTGGTGTACATATTTTTTAATAGTGTATATATATGTTTGACTAATGGATTTTTCCTGATTACAATCGTTCACCTCATTTCCTTTTGTCCTTGCCTTCTTCCAGAGGGTTTGGGGGGTGTAAATGTAATGTTTCAGCATGTATTGGTGTGTGTGTTGTGATGTGTGAGGGTGGAGGTGGGGGTGTTGTATGTTTCGTGTGTGTATCACTCTCTTTTCTCTCTCCCTCCTCTGTGTCTTAGGTGCAGTACTCACCGTGGTCGTCGCCGCCGTCGTTCGTGCTCCTGGTAGAGGAGCAGGAAGACAATCGCAGTTAGAATTTGGAGTTCGGCTCCATGGCGTCCTGGTTCCTCGTGGAGTGTGTAGAGGTGAGAGTTTTCCCTTCGAAGTCCAGTTTCCGACGTGTTTTTGTTCGTGTTGAATCCGCCTCGGAAAAGGTGGCGGATTGGCCTCTCAAAATGGTGTGGGCGGTACATTGTCTTCCGCCTGTCTGTTGGCGGTGACCGCCATGCTGTTTCTTTGTACCGCTGTGCCGGTCAGAGTGTAAAAAGTGGCTGTCTATGTTGGCGGTTTCCACCGCGGTCATAATTCCATTTATTTTACCGCCAGCCTGTTGGCGGTCTTACCGCCGCTTTAGCACCCACCGCCAGGGTTGTAATGAGGGCCTTTATATCACTTTCACAGTGATATCTCAACATATACGTATTGCATTTTAATCGTTTTGACCTGCATTTATCCAGATAAATATTATATATTTTTCTAAACTCTGTGTGGTGTATTTTTGTGGTGCTATACTGTGTTGTTGTATGATTTATTGCACACATACTTTACACATTGCCTTAAATTAAGCCTGACTGCTCGGTGCTAAGCTGTCAGAGGGTGGGCACAGGATAATTTGGATTGTATGTGACTTACCCTGACTAGAGTGAGGGTCCTTGCTTGTACGGGGTAACCTGCCTGTCAGCCAAAGACCCCATTTCTAAAATGTACTCACTGTAGGTTACTAGATTCACATCCCCTATGGACAGACCTGTGTTGAGCTATATGTCCTGCATTCTTCCGTTCTCATGTTTTTCCACCCACTGTTTGTGTTATGTCAGTCAATGCCTCCGCTACCTATGGCTTGAGGCATTCATGCTCATTAGCCGTTGATAAGTGTTTACAGAATAGAGTTTCACACATGACAGATGGCAGCTACAGTGAATTGTCATGTATTTCCTGTTTTGCCCTACTTCAGTGGCAATCTACACTGGGCTGGACAACTATGTACTGCATACGTGTGTTGTGTTTCACCATGCCTTCTATCCCAATGTAACTCTGTGTCATGGTCTCTTTTGCAGGTTGGATGAGTGAATTTACTGTAGTGTTTGCCCCGAATAGTGACTAAATTACATCTGCCCTGGGACATATCTGTTGTACTGTGTGTCCAGTAGAGGATGCCGCCATCTGCTGTTCATTACACTGCCTATTGGTTTAGGGGGGCATACCCACATAACATTTTGCAGACAAAACATTTGTTAATGTTCAAATAAATACACATATGCTGTGATCAATAGTGTTTATTGGGCATACAGGGAAATGTGAACAAACAATATATGGTGCATACCGTGACAAACAATTGATAAGTGGGATCATGGTAGTTGTAATCATCAGAGTAGGTGGCACAGCTGTACTTAGCACAGGTCCAGTGTCCAAGGGCCATGGGAAAAAGTAATAATGTAATTGAACCGTCAACAGGGTGTCTCAGTGGCACACAAGGGAGAGAACGCAGGAGAGGTTCACTTCCTGGCAGTGGGTTTGGTCTTGGCATCTGCTCCAGCTGGATTTCTGGATGGATCCCATGGTTCTTCAGCTACAGAGGGAGGGGTGCCAGAGGCTTGTGGTTCCCCTGGAAGGGCCTCCATTTAACTAGCTGCAGCAGATGTGGAAGGCTCAGATGTGATGTGGCTAGTGGAAGAGGTCTGCTGGTGGGTGGTGGAAGCATGCAGGGTGGTGTTAATGTCCCTGCGCAACCCTGCAATGGAGGCCATGGTGGCATTCTGGGCCTGCTACTGCTGCATGACCTCCTGCTGGTATTACCTCTGCAGCCTTTGGTTTTCCCACAACATGATAATGATCTGGCCAATCCTGTCCTGGGATTGTTGGTATGCTCCCAGGACTCGGGAGATGGTTTGCTGGTCAGTTGACTCCCTTGGATGCCTTGTCCTCTGGCCTATAGATTCTCTCCCATGCCCCCTGCCCCCATGTGCCTGTGCCTCTGGCACAGTGTGCCCACTCCCAGTGTCACCAGGACCTTCATTGTCTTGGGTGTGAGGGGTTGACTCAGGTCCCTGAACTGTGGGGCACACTATTGATTGAACTGTCCTTGGGACACTGGTTTGGGGCTTTAGGGTTGGCTGTGCTGTTGATGCCACAGGGTGGTGGGTAGATGTGGACAGGGTGAGGCAGGGAGTGGTGGACTGACCAGGTGTCCCAGATGGGCCACGCAAGTCATCAATGTCCAGACATCCAGAGGCGTTGTCCTCACGGGGGCCTTCATCCTGAGGAGAGCTGGCTGTCTCCGGTATCCTCTTGATGGTGGCTGTCGTGATGGGCCACTCACCTGAAAAGCAGGATGTCTGCAGGGGCGATGGTATGCCCCCGACCTCCTGGAACACTCTCAGCACTTCCTGGTGGACACAGAAACCCCGGCAGGTGTCCCAAAAGGAAAGAGGGAGTGGAAGAGAAAGAGACAAAACCCTGCCATATCTTGCCAGTCCAGCCAGGCACCCTGTATCTTCGGGGGGCACGTTGTTGTTGACAGGGTGATAGTAGAGTTAGTGCACTCAACTTCCTTGAAACTGAATCTCTCTTTCTGATATGGCCACGGGAGCGATAGAAGAACATCGGGATGCTCCAGCAGTTTTCTTGGATAATAATAACTGTTGGCACAATTACTAATTCTGTATTACCAAAAACCCAAACTGAGTACATAACAATAAGTACTGCGACACTAGGGTTGGCTTCACAGAGATTCACTGTTGCACACTACAGGTAGAACTGTGGTTGCACTTATGCACAAGAAAAACAAACAAGGGCATTAATTATATCACTTGTAACTTTCCTGCATGCATAGGGTTAAACTAAAAGGAACAAAAACAATCCAAGAAATACAAATGTCCACTCTGGGTTGAAACAGTTAGGATGGCACAGTTTGGTTTGGTTTCACTGTGTGTGTGTGAAAAACCCTTCAAAAAGCAAATTCCTCAAACCTGAAACACAGGCATGAATTACACAATTTAAAATGCAAGAGTTATGCTATTAGAGAATGAAAAGTCACGTAAATGCTCTTTTAAAATTGCACTGTGACTTTTTGTAGTAATTGAGCTCAAGCAGATTTCCTGAAGCACATTTAGGCAAGCAACTACAATAATAATGTAGAATGCTCAGAAATGCATTTGTCTCTTCAAGATAAGCACTCTGCCAAAATACAAGGTCTGAAATACACCAGCTGTTCTAGGAAAGCGCGGCGCTCAAAGAACAAACTCCCTGGAGAATACTAGTCACTTAGCTGCAGTCTTTTCCGGAGTGCTGGAGGAATGCCTGGTGTCAGCTGGTACAGGAACGAAGAAAAGAATTGCCTCAAAAGTCCTGAATACGAGGATGACAGTAGGGGCTGCCAAGTCAGATGCTGAGATCAGGAAGCAAAACAAGGCCAAGTCGGGAGGCATGTTTCACTCTGCTATTTATAGCCAATCAGGAAAGCAGTTGAGTTTCCACATGAGTCACCACACCCAATTAGAAGCACATGTCTACACCTGCTCACATTAGCAAACAAGCATTGGTAAAACAAGCATTGATTAAAAATAATTGTGTAACACAGCACATTATGGCCCTCATTATGACCCTGGCGGTTGGTGTTAAAACAGCGGTAATACAGCCAACAGGCCGGCGGTTAAAAAAATGGAATCATGACCATGGCAGAAACCGCCAACATAGACAGCCACTTTAACACTCCGACCACCAACAGCCAGGTCGAACACAATGTACTGCCCACTGTATTACAAGGCACCCATCCGCCAGCTTTTCCGGGGCGGTACAACGCCATCGAAAGCATGGCGAAAGCAGGACTTGGAACGGAAACCACTCACCTCTCGACACCCAACGAGGAACCACGACGCCATGGTATCCGAGTTACAGGTCCTGCCCATGTTGGTTTACCTCCTCTTCTACCAGGAGCAGCAAAGAAGCCTGCGACGACCACGATGAGTACTGCACCTAGCACACAGGGGAGGGGGGAGGAAAGAGAGTGACACACAGACACATGCAACACCCCCACCCTCACCCACAACAACATACACACAAACACATGCAGCAACTTGACATTTACACCCCGTCACCCTCTGGAAGAACCCAAGGACAAAATGAAATGATTGTAATGAGTGTAATCATCGAAAAATCAGATAGTCCAAAATTTAAATCATCAGTATACACAAATATGTACAGCAACTACACAAGTCCATATAGTATTGCAATCACTGTCCTTGGACCAGTGGTCCAGTGGTCCCAAAATGCATGGGCGAAGCCCACACATGATACCTGACTCGGAACGGAGAGAACACTGCTTGGGCATCAGATCGAAAATAAACAGGCACCTCAGGGGGAGGGGGATGGGGCCACCTCAGCCGGATGAACAGACGATGCCACTGCTCCACGAGGGGGCTCCATGCACCACCCTAAGGCTGTCAGGTCTAACATGCCCCCCCCAGCTGAAAGTGGGGAGGGCTACCCAACCTCCTGGGAGCTCTCATCGCTAAGGCAGAAGTATCTGGAGAGATCATCAGCATTGGCGTGGTCAATCCCCAGGTGATGTTCTACCGTCGAATCCATCCCCTGTAGGGAAATGTACCACCTCAAGAGTTTAGGATTCTCACCCCTCATCTGCATGATCCATCTGAGGGGCCTGTGGTCTGTATGAACCCAGAAGCAAGTCCCAAACAGGTATGGTATCAGCTTCTTCAGTGCACAGAGCACAGCAAATGCTTCTCTTTCAATAGCACTCCACCTCTGTTTTCATGGTAATAGTCTTCTGCTAATAAAGACTACTGGTTGGTCTAAGCATTCCTCATTTAGCTGTGCTAGAACAGCCCCTATGCCATTCTCTGAAGCGTCTGTCTGCACAATAAATTCCTGGGAGTAGTCAGGAGCCTTGAGCACGGGGGCCTTGCACATGGCTTCCTTCAGGGAGTCAAAAGCTTTCTGACAAGCCTCTGTCCAATTCACCAACCTAGGTTGCTTTTTGGAAGTAAGTTCTGTCAAGGGTGTCACAATGGATACATAGCCCTTGACAAACCCACGGTAGTATCCAGTGAGGCCTAAGAAGGCTCTCACTTCTGTCTGTGTTCTAGGTGGTTGCCAGGCCTTGATAGTTTCAATCTTGGCCTGGAGTGGCTGACCCTTGCCATCACCTACTAGGTGTCCCAAGTACACCATGGAATCCTGTCCAATCTGGCACTTACTAGCCTTGATGTTCAGGCCTGCCTGTTGCAGAGCCTGAAGCACCTCCTTGAGGTGGAGCAGGTGTTCCTCCCAGCTGGAACTATAGACGGCTATGTCATCTAGGTAGGCTGTGCAGTAGGCATCCTTGCCAGCTAGGACCCCATTAACCAACCGTTTGAAGGTAGAGGGGGCATTTTTCCACCCAAAGGGCATCACTTGGAACTGGTAATGACCATTAGGTGTGGAAAATTCAGATCTCTCTTTAGCCCCCTCAGTCAAGGCGATCTGCCAGTACCCTGACGTGAGATCAAAAGTCCTGAGGAATTTGGCAGCGCCTAGCCTGTCTACGAGCTCATCAGCTCGGGTGAGCGTCAGTCCGTGTGACTGAGTTGAGACCCCGGTAGTCCACACAGAACCGGAGTTCTGGCTTGGCACCGGGTGCAGCAGCCTTGGGTACCAGCACCACAGGGCTGGTCCAGGGACTGCTGGACTTCTCAATAACCCCTAGGACCAACATCTTGGAGACCTTCTCCTTGATGCTGGCCTTCACCTTATCTGACAACCTGTCAATTTTGTTTTTTACAGGGGGACTGTCTCCCGTGTCAATATCATGGACACACAGGAGTAAGGGAAAACAGGGAAGAGGACTGCTCCAACAACTCGTAGCAGTCTCCTCTCTGATTTAGAGTCAGGGAGTCAGAGAGATTGACACCCTCCACTGACTCATCACCTTCTTTGGCAGAGAGGAGGTTGGGAAGAGGTTCACTCTCGTCCTCCATGCCCTCATCTGTCACAAGGAGCATACTGACCTCAGACCTCTCAAAATGAGACTTAAGTCGGTTATGATGGAAAACCCTTAAGGGGTGTCTAGGGGTCTTGAGGTCCACTAGGTAAGTGGCCTCCCCCTTCCGCTCCTTGATCTCAAATAGGCCAGACCAGCGGTCCTGGAGAGCCCTAGGCTCTACTGGCTCCATTACCCAAACCTTGTCTCCAGGTGAGGACTGCTTCCAAAAGTTTTGGGTTTGGTTGCGGAGGGCCAGCATGTAGCTGACCACATCCTGGGTAGGTGTCTTGGGAGCTTTCTCCCTGCCCTCTAAAACTATGCTTAGCGGTCCACTGACAGGGTGGCCATAGAGAAGCTCAAAGGGGCTGAACCCCACCCCTTTCTGGGGCACCTCTCTATAAGCAAACAGCAGGCATGGCAAGAGGACGTCCCACTTCTGCCTCATGGCCTCAGGTAGGCCAGTGATCATGCCTTTAAGGGTCTTGTTGAATCTCTCAACAAGCCCCTTGGATTGAGGATGTTAAGGGATGGGAAACTAGTAGGTCTCCCCACACTCATCCCAAATGGACTTCATGTATGCAGATATGAAGTTTGTGCCTCTATAAGACACAACTTCCTTAGGAAATCCCACACGGGTAAATATTCCCATCAGAGCTCTGGTCACCACTGGTGCAGTTATGGTTCTCAGAGGGATTGCCTCTGGATAGCGGGTGGCCTGGTCCACCAAAACCAGGATAAACCTGTTACCCAAGGCAGTTTTGGGGCCCAAGGGCCCAATGATGTCAATGCCCACCCTTTCAAAGGGGGTGCCAACGACAGGGAGTTGGATCAGGGGGTCCTTAAGCCTTTTCCCTGTCTTCCCACTAGCCTGGCAAGTGGGGCAGGCTCTGCAGAAATTATCTAAGGCTACCCGCATTCTAGGCCAATGGAAGTGGTTGACAAGCCTGGCAAAGGTCTTGTCTTGGCCCAAATGTCCTGCCAGGGGGATGTCGTAAGCCAGACCCAGTAGGAATGCCCGGTAACACTGGGGGACCACCAGCACACGTGCTGCTCCAATGGCCGGAGCCTTAGGCTCACTGTAAAGGAGATCATTTTCCCAGTAGATGTGGTGATCGCCAGAGGCTTCACCGGCTGGTTGAGTTGTGGCCTGTTGCCTCAGACACTCAGGGGTGAAGCATTCTTTCTGCGCCTTGCAGAATTCTGCCCTGGTTGGCCCAGCCTCTACTTGCCAGCCAGCAAGTTCAGGTAGATTGCCCAGGTCAGCAAAGTCCGCTCCGGTTGGCTCAGGGGCCTCCTCCTCATCAGGGACCCTGTCCACCACCGTGGGAACATCGGAGGTGGGTTTCCCACACCGCTTGCCCTTCCTCTTTGCAGCTGTCTGGGCCATTGGTCCAGGTTCCAGACACCCTTGACTCCCTTCCCGGGCAGCCATGGACCTTGTGGTCATGCAGACCCACTCAGGCAAACCTAACATCTCCAGGTGGGATCTGAGCTCTACCTCCTTACAGGCAGTATGCTCAAGATCATTGCCCAACAGACCATCTACAGGCATGGCAGGACTCACAGCTACTTTCAGAGTACCAGAGACCCCCCTACTCAAAGGGAACCAGAGCCACTGGTATATGACTCTCACAAGTGGCAGCGACTATGACCTGGTGGAACGTATTAGGGACTATCTGCTCTGCTGACACCAGCTGACTCTTGACAGTAGTCATACTGGCTCCTGTGTCACGCAGGGCCTCAACCTTTTGCCCATCAATGGTGACCCACTGCCTATACTTGGAAGTATTGGCAGGCATGAGGGCTTTAGGCACCATCTCCTTATCTCCCAGGGATACTAGGGACACCTCTGTCTGTGCCACAAAGCTAACTAGGACTGTCTCCTCCCCGAGCGCTACACTAACCAACCCAGGTGTCTGCCCTCCAGTGTTGGGCTGTGCTCTCTTGGAACCCTGGGAGTCGCCCTTAGAGTGTCCATGCTGGTAGCACTCTAAGAATTTGGGGATGAACTTCCCTACCTTCTTGTCGAAGTACCCAGGTTTCTTCCAAAACTTAGAAGAGGAATGGTTACCCTTCCCCCTCCCGGAATTGTTTTGGGGGCCTTTTGAGAGTTTCTTATCTTTAAGTTTTTCTCCCGCCTCTTTCTCCTGTTGGGAACCTTGACCACCTTTTTGGGTGTCCTCCCAGATGCCTTTTTGGACACTCTGGTGCTAACACAGAATTCTGCCTCCTCAGCAAGCTTCCTGGGATCAGTCAGCTTACTATCTACCAAATGCTGGAGCAACTCTGTAAAAGAAATACTGAGCATATGCTCTCTCAGAATCAAATCATATAACCCTTTGTAATCATTTACTTTGCAGCCCCACACCCTTCCATTCACTGACTTATTGGAGAAATCAAACCAATCTAGCCAAGTCTGTGTGGAAAGTTTGGTGCTGTCCCTAAACCTCTGATGGTATTTTTCAGGGGTCGGCCCAAACTTGGCCAGTAAAGCGGCTTTCATGGGTGCATAGACATTCTGATCATATGGATCTACTGTAAGGAGTGTGTCCCTCCCCACTGCTGGTACATAAAACCACAAGGCCACCCCCCATTGCTACTCAGAGGTCCCATGAGCCCTTAGTGCAACTTCATAGGCAGCCAACCACTTGTCAATGTCATCTCCCACCACATAACTTGGCACCACATTCTTGGGTATAGGAACCTTTTTCTCCCCAACAGGTCCTGCATGTATGCTGCCACCATCATTGCTGGACTCATACTGTCTCGCCTTGATCTCCAGCTCCTTGAGACTTAGTTCATGAGCCAACAAAAGTTTCTTCTCAGCCAAGGCTCTCTCAGCTGCAACCTCAGCTCTCTCAGCTTCAATCTGCTTGGCTGCTCTCTCAGCTTCAGCCTGTTTGGCTTCTCTTTCTGCCCTCCTTTCCTCCTGTTGAGATTCATTTTTCAACCTGTCCATTTGCAATTGAAATTCCCTCTGCTCTCTCCTTTCTTCTGTGGTCAGGCCCTCATCAGAGACACTCTCCCTGGTTTGGCAGGGGGCACAATTGCAGTGGTAACATCATCCCCTAATGGCAAAAAATCTTCTGAGGGGCCATCCTCTGGACCATCCACCTCAGTATCCTCCTCTTAATGGGCTTCTTCCCAGGCCCTCAGCGCCATTTGAAATTCCTCCTTTCTGGAGGCACCTTGGGTGGTTACTCCCATATCCCTGCAGAACCCTTTCAGCTGTTTGACAGTATATGTCTCCAACAGTGCTAGGTCTAAATCTCCAGCTTGAGACCCAGCCTCAGACATTTTGAGTGAGGATTTCTGTTAGAAAATTGTCAGGAAAAACAAAATTGTAGAAAAAGATTAAAAAAACAAGTTGATCTTCAACTGTGGGTAGGTAGTGAATACTTAGCTACTGTATGTCACTGCACAAATACAAGTCCTATCCTCACGCTGTTCACCAATGTTAGAAATGAGGTCAGGTTACCCCCTGTCCAAGCAAGGACCCTCACTCTAGTCTATCCTGTGCCAACCTTCTGGTAGCTTGGCACTGAGCAGTCAGGATTAACTTAGAAGGCAACGTGTAAAGTATTTGTGCAATAAATCATACAACAACACAGTATAACACCACAAAAATACAACACCCAGTGTTTAGAAAAATATATAATACTTATCTGGATAAATGTAGGTCGAAACAATTAAAATGCAATAAGTATATGTTGAGATATCACTGTAAAAGTGATATAAAGTGTCTTAAGTCTTTTAAAAGCAATCAAAGACTCTTTCAAGCACAAAGTACCTGGTTTGCGTGCCAAATCTCCGCAAAGAACCGCAGAGGAGGAGATGCGTGGAAACAAAGGAGTGTGTGTTGATTTCTCGGGCCGCACACGGTGATGTGTCATTTAGTTTTCGCGCAGGGATGGATGTGCGTTGATTTCCGTCGCTTGGTCATGGATGCTCTTCGGGTTCCGGGATTTTCGGATGCCCCGTGGACAATGCGTGGATTTCCTGCGCTGGTCGGATGGAGTCACAGGAGCTGCGTCGATTCAGTGGGCCTAGTGTTTAATTTTCTACCACACAGCAGGTGTTGCATCGATTCCTCTCTGGAAAGTGGGCTGTGTCGTTCTGGCTCGGCTGTGCATCGATCCGGTAGGCCGTGCATCAAATTTCCGGTCGCTACGATGGTGCTGCGTCGATCTTCTCGATGCGAAGTCGGGCTGCATTGTTCCGGTTCGGCGTGCAGTGAATATTTCACCAAAATGCAGGCTGTGCATCGTTTCTGGCAGGCTGTGCGTTGAATTTCATCACACAAGGAGTCCTTCTTGTAGAGATGACATCTTTTTGGTCCTGAGACTTCAGGAAACAGGACACAAGCTCTATCCAAGCCCTTGGACACCCCTTCTTCACCTCAGCTAGAGGGCAGCAAGACAGCAGGGCAACAGCAAGCAGCAGTCCTTCACAGAAAGCAGACAGGTGAGTCCTTTGGGCAGCCAGGCAGCTCTTCTTGGCAGGATGCAGGTTCTGGTTCAAGTTTCATCTCCAGGGAGTGTCTGAGTTGGTAGGGGCAGAGGCCCTGTTTAAATACCCAAATGTGCCTTTGAAGTGGGGGAGACTTCAAAAGTGACTTAAAAGTGCACAAGGTCCCCTTTCAGTTCAATCCTGTCTGCCAAGGTACCAGTAGGGGGTGTGGCAGTTCTTTGTGTGAGGGCAGGCTACTGTCCTTTGACACGCAAGTGTCTGGCCCTCCAACCTCACAGCTCAGGAAGACCAATTCAAAATGCAGATGTATGCAAGTGAGGCTGAGTATCCTGTGTTTGGGGTGTGTCTGAGTGAATGCACAAGGAAGCTGTCAACTACACCCATCCAGACGTGGATTGTAAGGCACAGAAGGTTTTAAGTGCAGAAAAAATGCTCACTTTCTGAAAATGGCATTTAAAAAATAGCAATATTAAATCCAACTTCACCAGACAGCAGGATGTTATATTACCATTCTGGCCATACTAAATATGACCTTCCTACTCCTTTCAGTTCAGCAGCTACCACTCAAACAAAATATGAGGGCAGCCCCAATGTTAGCCTATGATGGGAGCAGGTCTCACAGCAGTGTAAAAACTGATTTAGGAGTTTTACACTACCAAGACATGTAAACTACACAGGTACATGTCTTGCCTTTTGACTATACAGCACCCTGCCCTTTGGGTTACCTAGGGCCTACCTTAGGGGTAACTTATATGTAGGAAAAGGGGAGTTTTAGGCATGGCAAGTACTTTTAAATGCCAAGTCGAATTGGCAGTGAAACTGCACACACAGGCCTTGCAATGGCAGGCCTGAGGCAAGGTTAAGGGGCTATTTAAGTGACTGGCACAATAGTGCTGTAGGCCCACTAGTAGCATTTAATCTACAGGCCCTGGGCATACATAGTGCACTTTACTAGGGACTTATAAGTAGACTAGGGTATGATTCAATGTTACCATGTATAAGGGGAAAGGCTATATGCACTTTAGCACTGGTTAGCAGTGGTAAAGTGCGCAGAGTCTTAAAACGAGCAAAAATAGTATGTAAAAAGTGGAGGGAGGCAGGCAAAAAATTATGGGTGACCACCCTAAGGATGTCAGGTCTAACAGTACACATGTAAGATAAGATACATTCAAGCACTTACCTCTCCCAACATAGACATAGGGATAAGAACACATGACAACACCACTGATGATACTAATCAGGAGGACCATTGTCACCAATCAATATGGATGCACATCACTTGCAAATACACAGTCAGCATACCTGCATGTCACTGGAAGTACTAATTGATGAGCTCAGTCCTAGAGTCAGCTGCACCATCCTCATCTGCTTCTCATCACTTTCTATGTCTGCATCGCCAGCCACTAGTCCAGCTGCCTCGTCATCATCAGCTAGCAATTGTATCTGACATCTCAGGGCAAGATTGAGGAGCATGCATTAGGCAACTATGGTCTGAAATACCTTTTGGGGAGCGTAGAGGTGAGCCTCACCCTGCCATGGGTCTCATTGAAATAGAGTTCGCCTTCGGTGGCAAGGTACCTCACTGGTGTCAACAGCCAGGGAAGGTTAGGATAGCCAGAGTCACCTGTATGCATAAAGGTAGGACTTGTTACAATACAGCTACAGCCACAGGGAAGAATGTGATGAAAGGTGCCATAACACAGACACACATCCAAATGTATACATACAAATGAGGCAAGCCCTCTATGTGTGTAGTTGTGCCATCATGTGTGGGACATTGCTGTTCCTCAGAATGTAGGAGTCATGCACAGATCCTGGAAACTTGGCTGTCACCTGTACGATGTACTGGTCTGCCAGACACACCACCTGAACATTGACCGAGTGGTAGTTCTTCCTGTTCCCATACACCTGTTCATTGGCACTGGGAAGGACCAAGGCTATGTGGGTGCCATCTATAGCCCCTATCACATGAGGAATGTGTCCCATATCATAGAAGTCTGCCTTCACATAGGCCAAATCTCCACGCTGGGGGAACCTGATGCAGCTGCCCAGGTGTTCAATAAAGCACACACTGCATCCTTCAACAGAAGACTGAACATGGGCTGTGGCATCCCTGCTGTCACGCCCACTGTATTCTGAAAGGACCCAGTGGCAAGAAAGTGTAGCACTGAAAGGACTTGAACTGCAGGAGGGATGGCATGGGGATTGCGTATGGCAGGCAATAGATCGGGCTCCAACTGAGCACATAGGTCCATGATGGTCTGACGATTCAGACAATAGGTCTCGATGATATGCCTGTCCTCCATAGTTGCAAGATCAACTAGTGACCAGTACACTGGTGCATTTCTCAATCTCCTCATGGTAGGGTATCTAGGATAGAGAGCAGAAAATGTTTACGTGATAAGTACTTCACACATGTAAGCAGAACATGTCATCATCGCACACGCTATAGACATGCGTCGCACTGCTGACACATACCATTATGTGCAAATTGAGGTGTCACTGTTACATGCATGTCACATGTATTAGCTAAACTATGATGGCACAACATAGGCCTACTCCACAGTGTGGACATAAATGTGTATAACACACCTATATAGGGACTGTAAGGCATAATAGGTACACAAAATGGCAGCCACCTAGCATGCTGCACAGGACAGTTGGAAGTGACCTAAGTCTGCTGACGGTCGCAACCGCCACGCAACTTCTAATTGGTTAACATTGCTGCCTTTGGGGGATTGGGGCCAATGGCAATCACAGCCAGCGGTGACGGTCCTGTACGTGGTGGCCGTGACCGCCATTTTCTGCAGCCTTGCTCACTTGACTCCAGTCACCCTTGCGAGCTGCTGTATCCTGTCACTGGGAGCCATCATGCCACGTCCTGCAGGTGATAGGGCCCTAGGTTTCACCCCAAAAGAGCTGGTGAAGCTCAGGGACAGGGTCTAAATCCTGTATGGACGGCTGTAAGGGGCATCAGAAGAACAGTTGAGCCCAATGGCATAGTCATGTGTGATAGGGGTGTGTGTGATGGTGTAAGGGATATAGGTACGGGGGAAGGAGTACGTGCATGCAGGGGGCATGGAGTTGAGGCGTGTGAACCTCAAGGATGGGCATGTGTGGGTACTTGGTGAGTCAGATGTGTATTTTCCACTGCTGTTGGTATGGGGCACGTGTACCTGACTTTCTCCTTCTGTCTGTGTCATACATGCAGGTGAACGCCCATCGGAAGAAAGGGATCTGGTGTGCCATCACCAAGCAAGTGAAGACATTGAGGGTCCACAGACGGGGGAGCACCCACTGCAGAAAACAGTGTAGGACCTGAGACGCTGGGCCAAGAAGACCGCGGAGGCCCAGCTAGGGATGTCCTCCCAATGAGGAAGGGGTGCCTGTCAAACCCTGACCCCACTAAAGGCCCACATTTTGGGGGTGTCCTACCCTGAGCTGGATAAGCATTTGAGGGCAGCACAGCAGCCACATGGGGGTGAGTACTGACTGTATCCTGGCACTTGGCTGGGCTTAATGCGGATTATGGCCCCCATTATGACAATGGTGGTAAACACTGCCTACTGCCGCGGCAACGGCTGCCAAAAGACAGTCACCACAGCTACCATCCATCCACCATAATATCACCCCAGCCCAAAAAGGGCAGAAATCCGGCTGTGGCCATACTGGCGGATGGTGGTAAGGTGGCTGTGGTGGTGATAATATGGCCTGGCGGTGTTCTGCTGGCGGGCGCTGCTGGCAGTAGCAGCACCCCATCCCCTGCCGGAAGACCCCCTGGATACAGGTAAGTCGGGTTTCTGACAGGGGAAAGGTGGAGGGTGTTGTGTGTGTGTGTGTGTGTGGGTGTGTGCATGCATGTGTGAGTGCTGCATGAATGTAGGTGTGTTTCTAGTATGTTTGCATGTGTGTATGAAGGTGTGTGAGTGCGTGTATGAAGGTGCGTGGGTGCGTGTATGAATGGAAATGTGAATGCGTGTCTGCATGTAAGTTTGGATATGTGTGCGGATATGTGCGTGAATGAATGAATGCATGCATGCATGCATGTATGCATGTATGTCTGTGTCGATGAGTGTGTGTCTGCGTGTGTGTGTGTGTATGGGCGGAGGGTGGAAGGGAGGGGGAGCTTTGATGGGGGTGGGGTGTGTCTGGGGAGTGTTTTGGGGGAGGGGGCCTCATATCAGTGACAGGGAAGGAATTCCATGGTTTTCGTGCCATTCAGCGGTGGCACAATAGCGGCCGCTGGGCTGGAGATTTTTATCTCCAGCCCAGCGCCTGCTACCGCCATGGCGGTCAGAGTGTAACATTGGCAGGTTGCCTTCAGCCAACCCACAATGTCATAATGCGTTGGTAAGTACTGCCAGCCTGTTGGCGGTACTACCACCACAGTATCTCTGACCGCCAGGGTCACAATGACCCCCTATGTGCCTCACTGCAGGCAAAGTGACATTGTTATAATTACATCTTGTGTATCGTCTATTGGAAATGGGTTTTATGCACCCTGGCTGAGTATATATAGTAGATGTGTTGGCATGCTTTACTGTCTGTGGATGTACATTTCCCATTTCTAGACCTCTCCATGTCTGGAATGTGGAGATGGCCAAATGACATAGCCACATGTGTGAGACCATCCTGCCTATGCAATGCATATGAGTATTAGTATCATCCTAAGCACTGAGTATGACCCATCCATCTGCATTTATGGCTGTGAGGTGTCAGCCCACTCCCATCTGTTTAGCATACCTGTATATGCTACTGTGTGACTCTAGTTTGATCACAGGGACTGGATTATTGATTTGATAGCTATATTGCCATATATAGGTAATCTGCCTACTGTAGGGTATGTGAAGTTTGGCAAACAGGGATACTGATACAAGTACAATTGATGATGTCTGTTGCAGACATCATGCATTCCTAGTTGCCATTGTCGGGCTGTTACTGTTAATCCAATGGATGATACTAGAGGTGGTAAGTGTCTTGATAGGTCTCTTATATGGCACCATGGTATGTGTATGAGATGTATGACAATGGCCTTGCAATTGATATGCTACATTGCAGAGTTACTGCCTACATCATGTCCTAATGGCAAGTGTTAGGGTTTGTACACAGCAAAGAGCATGTCCCCTCTCACTGCACTAGTGGGTTCTGTAATAGCTCCCTTTTAAACTTACTATTGAAAGCCTTTCTTGTTATCTCACCTTCCCCCCCCCCTAGGCTTCTGTGTATGTTGTTTAATGTGCTGTTTTGTTTACACATTGGGCCTTGCTTTTACCAAGGCTTCTTTAAAATACTCCTCCCTAGGCCATGTGTTAATCCAACTCATTTGTATAATAACTGAAACTCTGCACACCTTTCAAGAACATGTGCAGCATGTGAGGACCACACCCAGCTCTTCAAACCACACCCAGCTCTGCACACCTTCTAAGAACATGTGCAGCATGTGAGGACCACACCCAGCCCTTCAAACCACACCCAGCCCTGTCTATAAAAGGCATCCCCCGAGCCTCACCCAGTGCTTGTGCTCGTCTACCTCCCGCTTACCTGAGAACAGATCCCTCGGCGCTGGCACTCCTGCTCTTTACAGACTTTCATTGACTTCAATGGGCGCAGCTTCTGGCTCTTCCTTCTTCCGGTTTCCGGTTCCTCCTTGCTTCAGCCTCTCTCCTATGAGTAACCTGCAAAAGAGAAAGAAGACAAGGTTAGACTGATCAGTATCTCTTGCCAGCAACAAGTAAGTGCAAAACCTTTTATTACCTGAAAGAACTTTGACAACAATTTCTGGATTCGTGTACAGAACTTTGTGAAGCAAACATTGTTTTTTCTCATGGAACTTTTAAGAATCGAACCGTGGAAACCATTAACAGCAAGGCAAACAGTATATCAAGGACTTGCACAAATTACATGCTGTATTTTGATGTAAAAGTACAGTATTTGTTTTATAAAAGATTCTGGAAATATGGGAAAAGTGAGTCTGCTATTGGGAATTTAGGCTTTAGTTATATTATGATGAATGTTTGATATTGGTAATTCTGATAACGGTATTTGTTTAATGTTTTAGAAGCTTTACAGTAATAGAAAACATATCCCAGAGCAGTAACACATTCCAAACCTGGAAACTAGAGACCAGGATCCAAGAGGTACTTTTAGAAGAGAATTTCTAATAAATAAAGGGATAGTCAGGAACCCATTTAGGAATAGGTTGCACTTATCTGTTCTTTGTTTATGTTTCATTAGGCACCAGTTTCTACAGAAGTCAGAAAGGGCCGCAGATTTGTGCAGCACTTCAACAGTGGAAACGCAAGAACGGTGTTGTCTCTCTTTTTTATTTTATCCACTTCCCCCCTTCCCTTGAGCTTCTGTTCTTAGTGCACTGTTTTAAAAACTAGTGTGCTGGAACAAGCAGTTTCAGGGTGGGGTCGGATTGTCTTCAACCTCCATCAGAACTGAACAAGAACTCAGGTGAGCTGGGCTTTGACAGCAAGTTGGGGGCACATCTGATGGGCTGGGACTTTTTTGCTTGCTGTGGACAAGTTGAAGTGGCAGATTAGGAGAAGTTGGGCTACTGCATGTCACATGCCATGTAGATGTGAATCTAATGTTGCATTTAGCCTCCCCTGGCTTTCTCATGTAGTTGTGGGATGTGCAAGTGGTGTACACGCAGTGGTATTGGTCCATGTGTGCCTAATGCATCATGACATTTACCGTCTGAGATGTGTGCTGGCTGGGCTCTGTCACAGGTATTGTCATGTCTGGAATGATGTTTGAGGGTGGAGTTGTCACGTTGCGCAGTCTGACAGGTGTGACTCTATATTTTGTGGCATTTTAAGTGGACCATGATGTAATATGTATTTTTCTGAAGTACATCTATTGTGACACTGCACTCATTGATTAAGTATCAATGTGCCAATTCAGTGTTAATTTCCATTTTGTCATCACTGTACATAGTGTTTGGTCTGGCATGTAATGTAACAGGCAGGTGCTGTGTGGTTTGTGAGTGGAGTTGTCTTCAATGTAATGGATATGTTACAGAGGGCATGGTCTGTTCATGTGTTGTAACTGTAGTGCCCAGAAGTGTTTTGCTCAGTCAGCTGGACATCCAATGGGTGATAGGGGCATGGAGAGGTACGATATGTATTCAGGCATACAATTGATACTGCATCCAGGGCATGCTATGCCAGCAGAAATGGGCTTGCTAGTCATCATGTGGATGACTCCAGTTGTGCTGTCCTAATTAGATATTGATGTAGGTATGAGGGTTGCAATATAGGTGTGGGTTGTAGTGACATGTGGTGACATGATGTGGGTAATATATATTGGCACCTGCTATGGCCCAGCCTTGATAAGTATTGTCACAGATGTCCTTGTTGACCAGTGTGTATGTGAGCTATATGTTAACCCTTTTTCACCCTATGTTTCTCTCTCCCTCCCTCCCTCTCTCTCTATTTGTGTGCATCAGCATCGTCAGGTGGAGGAGAAGGGGCACAGGCGAGTGTGGAAAAAGCAGTCCTCGGAACCCAGAAAGCTGCAACCAGTGAGAGCAAGGGACCTAGTGGGACGGAGGGAGAGGGGAGTGCCACGAGAAAGACCTGATCTACCACATCTTCTTCGGAATACTCCTCTAGTGGACACTCCCTGACGGTGGCGGACCCATCTGGGACCACCCCAGCACCATCTTTGTCCTCCACCCCCCCTTGCTAGCACCGCCCTCCCTGTAGTTACCCACCCAGTTGCCCGTGCCCACTCACCCAGGAGGGTAGAGATCCCTTTTGCCCTAGGCACCTCTGCCCCTGCCCAGTCAGCCCTTCTGCCCTCAGTGAGGAGGCTATTGACCTCCTGAGGTCCATCTCTGTGGGTCAGTCCACCATCGTGAATGCCATCCAGGGTCTGGCAGCTCAAGTCCAACAGAGCAATGCATTCCTGGAGGCCATTCACAGTGCCCTGGCTGGCCTCCAAAGATCCTTTCAGGCTCTGGCCTCACTGACAGCAGCCAGTCTCCCTTTTCCTACTGTCCCCCCTCCACCTACCTCTTCCAAATTCCAAACCTCTCCCCCCAAACCCAGCCAAAGCACACATACACACATGCATGCATCCACCTCAACAGACAAGGGTACCACTGACAAGCGCAAGCACTACAAGACCGACCATGGCCATGCACACAGACAACACCTACCTGCAGACACACCAACATCCACTACCTACACAGACTCCCCCACCACCTCATCCTTCACAGACACTACACCTGACACACCTGCAGCCACCACACCATCATTCATGGATCCAGCCACAGCACCTGTCTTACCCACAGTCACCACAATATCAGACCCTGCAGACATCCACCCCAGTCACCACATCTGCACCCCCCACAACCACCAATACCCTGACATGCAGCACATCTACCATACCTGTAGACACCACCCCAACAGACAGTCACCCATCTAGCATGGCAACTCCCTGCATCTCCTCCCCCCTCCCACACTCACCCACCCAACAGACACCCAGCACCCACAAGCATTCCAAGCACACACTTGCACCCAAAACATCCACACCAACACATCTTACAACCACTCCCTTTCCCTCTCCCTCCACTCCCAAACCCTTTTACCATGACTGCTCTTGTGTGTCTAAGAAGGTGTTTATCTCGGAATCATCTTTGTTCCCTACTCGTCTCCCTCCCCGTGATACCCCCAAACATTCTTCCTCCCTCCCCAAGTCCAGCCCTTTCACCGCCAAGTCTTCCCCTGGTAGTGCCAAGGCCCTTCCCCCTGCAAAGAAGTCTACCCCACCCAAGCCCATGGCCAAGGACCCCCTTCGCAACCCATATGTGTGTATTGGCCGTGGTGTGTGTAGTACATGTGTGTGTTGTGTGGGTGGGTGGGTGTGTGTGTGTATGTAGGTGTGCCTGTATGTGCGTACAGGTGTATGGTTACATGTGTGTGTTGCCATCACAAGCTGTTGTGCATGTGTCTGTTGTGCATGCATGTGTAGTTTAGGTTTTCTCTCCTGTGTGAGGTGGGTGGGTGTACTCACAGTTGTTGTCTTTGGCGCTGGTTCTGGAGTCGCTGTGCGAGCAGGAGCAGTGGGAGGACTTCCAGTTCAGGTTCCATGGTGGCTCCAGTCAGGTATGTGTTCCAGAAGGTGGGTGTTTCCTTTTATAGAGTTGGTTTCTGCCAGAGTTTTCGTGGTGGTACGACCACAGCAGAAACCTTGATGGTGTGCTGTCTTGTAATATGTCTGGCGGGAACATGATCCCAGCAAGCCTGAAGGTGCCTACCGCTGTTCATGGCAACATGTCCGCACTAGAGGTTCTGGCAGTAGTTTGGCTGTGTTCTTTAGGAAAGACCGCCATGGTCATAATTTGGCAGTCTTCACCGCTGGCGCAATGGCGGTACGACTACCGCCACCATCATGGCAGTCCTGAGACAGCCAAACTTGTAATGACCCTCAAAGTCTTGAAACAAGAAGGTGTTACTAAAGATAAGTGGTGCAGGACACCTTCTAAGCTTCTTTCTCTTTACGCTAACATTTAAATAGACCTTTTAACATCTTTCTGAATGTTAGTACTCAGTCAAGGAAACAGAAGCCCAATGCTGCTATTTACCAGGGGGCAACATTTAAGGGACAGGCTGCAAACCTGGCTGTACAATGATTGTCAAGGCAGGGACAAAAATATAGCGATACATAAATATAATGAGAAAAAGATAAGAAACTAAAATATAATTTTTACATACTTTATATGTTAATTACAAAAATATTGAGGCACACAAGTTGTGGTAATCAGGTGTTTATATTATTTTCCTGTATATATTATATTTATTCAAATGTAGATCTTATAGTTTCAAATATTAATACAATTAAAAAATAAATACAGTTAAAAAAATAAATAACATCAAATACAATCATCAAAATAAAAAGATACCTACAAATTTGAAGCATTATTTAAACTATTAATAACAATAAATTACATCAACATTATCATTAATGATAATAATACAAATGCAAACACACACAACAAAAAAATATAAATGTTACTACTCCTCAATAAGCAATAACAGTTGGTTAGATTAACTATTCCCACTCCAGTATAAGCAACAATAAGGAACGCACTGGACTTTTGCATACATTGAATAAAGTAGTACACTGGCTGCACAGACATTAGGGTAATGGGTTTGATCTATTCAAGGTAATTAAAATGGTTAGGAGAGTAGCATAGGTGGATCTTAGGCCTACAAATTGAAGGGATGATTGTGTGATGGTGAATTTTAAGAACCCTTTTGATGTCAGAAATCTTTCATACACATCAAATCAGGTTCCCACACAAATTGGCAATATTAGTACTCTTCTTTTGGGGTATATCTTTCGGGCTGCTGATTGTTTAACACAGAGAAACAAGACCCTAGGGCGTAAAGTCAGTGAACCAACACCAATGGTTTATAACTTAGAATCTAGAAACTCGTTCTCCCCACTTGATGTTCTGAGTGAGAATGTTTGACTTTTATATTCAATATCCCCTGTAAAAGCTGGTCAAAATCCACACGATTCTGACTCTCTCTTTGTGAACATCCAAGAATCTCTGGATTCGGGGAATAGTTCATTGCAATTTAAGGCCACTAGAGGCAATTTTATTCTGATGGCCTCCTGGAATCTTGCAGGCATTTCCACCAAACTAGATAGTTCAGACTGGGTGAAACCTGTTAGGCTCCAGGACATTGTCTTCTGTCAGAAAACCTGAGCAGTTGAACCAATTTTTTTGGATCGGCGCACAAGCACTACATCCCTGTTGTAATTTCTCATTGGGCTTTTAACCACGCCCATGTCACACCTGTCACTTTCATTGGTTTGTGGGCTTGCCTTTTAGAATCCGCTTGCTTTCATTAGTGAAAGGCATGCATTCGTCATGCCTTTTCTGGTGTTTAGCCCACCTTGAATGCACCGGCCAACTACTAAAAACCTACTAGGCTCCATGTTTTCAGCCTCGTTTCAGCACTACTTTATCTTTTTATTTTCCATGCAGTGCGATCACGCTGGGTTTTACATAGCGCAATTGCGCTAGTTTTTTTTTCTTTCAATTTATGTGGCAAGAAATGGCCGGTTAGGAGTTTACAATGCTAATAGCTCTAACTCGAGCAAATGTGAGACGCGTTGCATTGCAAATGCTTGTTATTTTAGACAGTTGCAGCTCATTTTAAGCTCCCCTTAATGATAATGCCCAGGGAAAGCCAAGGGAGGGTTGTGCATTTTGATATCAATAGTTAGTCAAATCAGTAAAAACCAGATTACAGCTTTCTCGCCTTATTTTCAGCTGTTGAGTATTCAATTATCAGAGCGGAAAAGTATTTTATTGATTAATGTATTTTATATTAATTTCAATCTCAGAAGTGACACAGTCATAATAAATGAATTAGAACCCAAAAAGAATACATTTATTTCGAGCAGGCCATTTGTGGTTCTTGTGTACACATTCAACAGCTGCAGTCTGCAGGGGGACAGATGTATATGGAAATGGCACCATGAACTTTAGCTATCATCAATATGGTGAAGCCCTCACTCATCTACTGATAAAATAAAATAAAAAACTGACTTGGGAGTCTGCTCAACATTGGATACGATCATACCCTTCTTTATGGCTGGCGGCTCCTGCACTAGTTTTGACTATCTATTATTTTCTCAGGAGATTTCTCTCTGGAAGTTTGACTTTAATATTGCTGCAAATTGCTGCAGTGATCGTAATCCACTTTCTGTAAGCTGAATATGTGCTTGGATACAGTTGTATTAGGGCCTCAACAGTGTGATTTTCCTACTCCAAAAATAAGGCAACATGGCTTAATGGAGAAAATCAGGCCCTAATCACTTACTTCAAGTTATGGTGCAGGCAAGTGGGAGATCTTGTGGGATCTGCTGAGATAGCGCAAGAACTTCTGAGATAGTTGACTTTTACATGTTACTATGTGAATCTTTGAAAAATGTGATGACCAGGGATAAAGTCTCAAGAGATACAAAGCCACGTGGATATTTAATAGTGCTTGTTCAATGGCCCACAGAAAACTACTAGTAGCTTTATGAAACAAACCAATAATTTGTGAGTAAGTTCAGGAATGCTGGAGGGAATGTAAGGATTTTATAGCTCAGAGGAAAGTGATATCAGTAACCAAGCTTGGCAGACGCTTATCACTGCAGGTGAATTATGGAATAGTGGAATTTTTGGAAAATTATTGATCAACCTGTTTTCAAGGAGCCCCAGGCCTTGAAAGTGGAGACCTTGATCCCAGCCTAAAATGATTGAAACCATTTTAGCAAGCTTTATTCCCCATACAGGAAGGTAAAAGGGAACAGAAGGAGATTGTGAGGCCCAAACATCTGGATACAGGACTTTTAGTTTTGAAGGAATTTCAGCTAATAAGGACAGCCCCAGTAGCATGACTCTGGGCCCAGATGGAGTCCTGGTAATTTTGTGAATAAACAACAACACAGATCTTTGGAATATTTTAATAGCAAATATACTAAGGGCTGCTGCTAAGTGCCCACTTCCAGCCAAATGTCTGGCGGCTCCTATTGTACTCATATACTAAAAGGGTGACAGAGGGTTACAGAAATAACCCCGGCTGCTATTTGTCAATAATGCTGCACCCTAAAATTAAGATCTTAGGCATGATCCTTTTGGCTAGACTTGAGATTTGGGCTCATCAGAATGCTATTTTGTCAGATGTCCATGATGGATTCCGCAATGGTTTAAGACTGTAAAACAGTATCTAAATTAATATATTTTAACTGCAAAATACTACTAAGGATGTGGGCACAGCCATACCTTTGGCATTTATGGACATGACCAGTGCATTCAGCAACTGTCCAAGCTCTGGTATATTTTGACTGCAATAGGGGTGAAGGCTTCCTTGATTTGTTGACTTAAAGATCTGCATAAAGATGATTCAGTGAGGGTGCACTTTGGCACAAATAGGGAGTGTACACAGTGAATTAAATCCATTGGAGGGGTCCATCAAGGCTGCATATTAGCACCTTTTCTATTCACACTATTAATGGGCTTGGGGAATATTTTGTTAACCACAGAAAGGACCTACCCCTTGAGGATAACCTCCTGATTCCCATGTTGCTGAATATGAATGGTACAGTTCTGCTAGTCAGAACTGAAAATGGCTTTTCATGGTCTTTTAAATCATTTTACTCTTTTTTATAACTCCTCACTTACTTGGCAGGGCTTGATTAACATTAGAACACAGCAGTTTGACAGATCCCTTGATACTCTTTTCAGATTAGCACAAAAACGTGGTCACAAACCTTTTAAAGAAATGCTTACCTTATATAAGAGTAAATGTTTCCCATTGCCACATATGAAGCTGGCCTGTGGGGATATGATGAAGTAGATCAGCTGCAAAAAGTAGAGAATAAGCTTTTATGGAGAATGCTAGAGGTCCCACAAGGCTGTTCTACTTACATATGTCAAGCTGAGATAGGACCACCTTTTGTTACGGACCAAGTAATCTCCAATGCTATTGTGGGTTTCTATATGGCAGGGCCAGGGGCTGAGCCTTACACAACAGATTATAAAAGAATGCCTAAATCTGGAAAAGGTTCTGCATATTTATTGGCTAGCTTTTATAAAAATTGTAATTCATCAGTTGGGGTTGACAGAGGTTTTAGCACCCAGATCAAGCTATGACAAGTGAGACCATTGTAAATCAAATGTTCAGAGCAAACCTGGAGGAAGTTAGATTACATAGAATGAAAGAAATCCTCAATTCAGTATCATCTTAATTTACTGACAAGGAGGAGCCTGGAGCCCTATCTTTTGATGGCCACTAATTCCCAGCAGAGATTTTACTTAATGAGTTTCAGACACTTTTTGGTTGCATTCCCAATCTGTAGTTCCTTTAATGTCCTTTGTCATCTTTTGTAAAATGTATATTTCCCACTGAAAATGCTAACTTTTTATGCTATTAAGTGATTGTAAGATAAGGAGAGCCACACAAGCACTAATTGATGACCACAGAAAAAAATGTTTGAGTATAATTAATTTTATTCAAAGTGCGTTGTATTTAATGAAACATTATGGCTTGATGGCATTATTGATGGATGCTTTTTAAGTACTTGATAAAGTGTTCTTATATAGCTGGGCTAAGGTGTTGGATTTAGCTGGTTTTAGCTACTAAATGTTTGTTTGAGATATTGAATGTTTCTGTGCACTTTTATGGCTGCTGTTGTTAGCAGAACAAAGATATTTTGAAATCCTACTATAGCCATTCTAATATGAGCAACAATATAAATAGTATTGGACTTTGGAGGGGTAAGATTCCCTTGGGTCCACCCCAATCTGATAAAAGAATTAAAAGTGTTGGACTTTGGAGGGGTCCCATTTACTATTCTTACTCCAACATAAGCAAGACTTTGGAAAGTGTTGAAGGGGTCAGATTTATGGTTGTCTCTTCAATCTTACCAACATTTGAGAAAGAGCTTGACTTTAGATGGGTGAGATTTATTATTCCTGCTCCAATTTTAGCAAGAATATGAAAGGTTTTAACATTGGAGGGGTACGATTTATTATTCCCACTCCATATTAAACAACACTAGGAAAAGTATTGGACTATTCCCACCCTGACATAAGCAACAATAAGAAAAGTGTTTGATTTTGCAGGGGTTAGAACAACTTTTCACACCCAAACATAAGCAAACGAAAAGGGAATATTAAACTTTTGAAAGCTCAGATTTAAGTTTCCCTCTCCTAAATTAATACAAAATAAATTACATGTATATCAAATGAACAAAATATATGTTTCCATAAACAAAAAAGAATATTCTAACATTATTTGCTTTATTCTTAAAAACTAAAACCATAAATTGAACATGCAAAAGTCTTTAAATCAATTAATACATTTAAACACTACATTTAAAATACTTCCCACCCCATCTTGCCTTTCAATGGCAACACAAAAACAAGTAAAATTAACAACAGAAAATATGCACATATTTTTAACTTTATCTTTTAAAAACTTCACAAACATGATTAAAAGTCTAATTAATAAATTAAAACGTGTAAAAAAAAGTGTAATCAATTAAAAAAAGACATATTTGAAATATTCCCTACCAAATTTCCCTACAAACCCAACAATCCGCCAATGAAACTACGTTGTTAAAACACCTTAAGATCTTTTACTAAATCCAAAAACTAAAACACAAGGAAATACTTAAACATACTTAACATGTATAATAAAACATATAACAAAAAAACTAACAAAACGCAACTGGATAATTAAAAACAATATCATACAGAGCTATATTTAATATAAAAGATCTATAAAAAAACAATATTGTTTCCTTCTGTAGTCTGTCCCATATTCTCAACATTACAATATTCTTGTCACAATGTTTTACACTATATTTTGATGGGATACCCTTATTTGTTTTTAGGCCATGAATGGTTAACTGACACCAGGCATGTGCAGTTTTATTGTAGCTTGACTTGTGGATATTTTTTCTGGTTGTTGTTCAGCTTTATAGTCTGCGTTGCCATTTCTAAATCATACTCCAATATGGCTGATTCTGTCTTTATGTGTTTATTACTCTCAGCCTAGACTGTCTTTAAACACTTTCTAGGGTTTTTTAAAAATGTTTTTGCATTGGTTTTTGCCTTATCCAGATTGGCTTGATTAAACTCTGTCAAAGTTTGCTTGATTGCAGGGATGTAACCAAGTAACCAAACTCTTTAATTTAATTACTATGGACTATAAGAGAAATACAATAGCTGTAAACATGAATTGTATTTCTTCCTATTGAATCAAATGCCAGCTTTCTATCTCTGCTTCGACCTATCACATTTAGGGGCATATTTATGAGCCCCTAGCGCTACTGGAGCGTCACTTTATGTGACTCTCCAGTGGCGCTAACCTCTGCTCCATATTTACAAGGAGGTGTAATGCCATTTTTTGTGGCGTTACACCTCCTTGTAAATATAGGCCCCTCTGACGCGGTTACCTGTGTCAGAGGGGCGTGCAATGGGTGTTGCTGTGGGCGTGTCACCACAACACCCATTGCATTTTGCCGCTTCCTCAGATTCACAAGATTTCGTAAACCTAAGGCAGCGCCAAAATCTAGGGGTGGTGTTAGCAAGGCACATCAAGGAGGAATACTTTTATTCCTCCTCGTTTTTTGCTTTTTGTATGCGTGCTGCAGAATGCAGCACGCATAGAAAGAACAAATGCCAGAAATGAGTGTTTATGTGCGGGAAGGTGTCCCTTCCTGCACATAAACAATCATTTGAAAACTATGCTTTGGCACTTCTGTGTTGCACATTCTGCAGCACACAGAGAAGTGCCAAAGCACCATCAGTGACTGCTTATGTGCATAAAGGGATACCTTCCCACACATAAATGATCACACCCCTCAACAATGGTGCAAGGATGCCTGGGTTAGCACTGGCAGCTAAATTTAATGCCACTGGAGGGGACAGCACAGGGGTGCCCTATATTCACTTAAATACACCACATCCCTGTGTGGTGAAAATGACTGAGCAGGGCACTGCCCATTTTGGTTCAGCATCACACTGTCATTTTCCCATAAATATGGGCCTTAATATGCAGTATTTCTCCACGCCTTTCCCTTTAGGCCCAAGGTTGTAATAAAGTATTGGCATCATAGTCTCACTATAGTTAATTTTCAGGGACGGTATTACAAGGCTTTTAAAGTATCTCAGCCAAATATAATTGGGATTTCTACTTACTCGTAGATGTGTAGAAATGATAAATTACTTTGGCAGTGTGGGGCTTTCTAAAATGCCCAAGATCAAGGTTATGTCAGCTGCATTGCCAAGAATCCATTGTAAAAATACACCCTTTTCCAGGTCCATTTTATGACTGGTAACAAACAGATATGTCAACATAAAGGGTTTATTTGATAAACGTATTTATTAAAAATTCCTATAGTTACCCAAACACCATCTTCTAACTTGAAAATGCACATACACTTTAATGTTTTTGAAGAATGCACAATGACAATCATCTTTAAAATATTTACAAATGAGATATATCTCAAAAGCGTCTATGATTTATTTCTTGCCTAATCACAACAACAAAAACATACCAATGCTTAGAATCATGCAAATGAACCACAGAGAGCTTCAATCTATCTGTATTTTTTACTAATCTCGGGTAAATCAGAAGCATCTCTATACATCCAAGACAATTCAACTTTACCTGTTTCTGAGAGATGGGAACAGCGTGATCTTAGCACAGTCAAACATTTGTTTATGTCATTTTTAGAAAAAAGTGCACACTTACCACTTTTCTCGTATTTTTGAAAACTGACTCAGAATGGTTCCTAAAAGCTGCAGACTGTGATTTTCTAAGTTGCAAAGGTTGTTACTGCAAATGGCCTTCTACATAAGGCTCATATTTCTAATTGAAACGTATTACATGTTGCAAAATGGAATTACACAAAATAACAAAACAGGTTTCACCTTGTCCTTTGGTATCTATTTATCATTATTCTAATTTTATTATATGAACAAATATTTACAGAAATAGGTGCAACATTAATACTAAAGTCAAACTGTATGAAAAACACGAATTTCTGCACATTTTAAATAGTCTCCAGTCTAATCCTAGGCTCTAGGTTTTTGAAAAGGAAGGTGTAGATCCAGTTCACTGTGATAAGAAACTGATACCCTAAAGGCCAAAAATAAATGGAGGGCCTGATTTAGATCTTGGCAGAGGGGAATACTCCATCACAAACATGAAGGATAACCCATCTGCCGTATTACGATCTCCGTATTACGATCCCATTTTATCCTATGGAGATCGTAATACGGCAGACGAGATATCCGCCACAAAAGTATTTCATCCACCGAGATCTAAATCAGGCCCCTAGTCAAGATTTAAAACTAATAATTTGTCACATAGCCCTAGATATAAAATAAATGTAAACATAACAATAAATATCACCCATATATGCTTGTCTACATAATTAATCGGACAAAATGCATACTTTTCACAGTACAGCCATCCATTTCTAGTTTTGTTCAGTTTCTTTGCTTCTTTTAGCAAAGTAATAGACTTTTATGGGAAGCCATTCATGTCAAAATTACAGCTCCCTATATGAATGCATACCCTGCTGCAATATGAATATGGCAAACACCAGAATGAATGTAATATGTGTGAAAATAATTATGATACCTGGCAGAGTGAATCTGACTTGACCCCCAAACAAATACGAAACCTGGCCGAATGAATATGCTACTTAGTGAATAATATGAATAACACACACTCCGAATTGAATAGGAGACTCACTGAAATATATATCAATCATACTGAAATCAATCTGGCCCTCGCTCTAAACAATATAGCAATCACTGAAACAAATGTAATATTCATCAAAAAGAATTAGGCATTTCTTGAAACGGCCCACATATTTTATGGCATAGATTGAAATGAATTGACAGATTGAAATTTATAGAAGGGACTGAAATTAATATATTAAATCCTGAAAAGAATAATGCTCCCTGAAAATAATATAAAATACACTGAAATAACCATTACACATGTTACAATTAATATGAATCCCGTCAAAATGAATAATACCCGGATTGTAATGAATATAAGATATACAGAAATTAATAGAAAATAATTTAAAACAAACATGGATTGTGCGGAAATTAATATAAGACACATTGAATTTGACATGCCTTTACATGAGTATGAGAAAAATGAAATGATCATAACATTTGTCAAACTGAATATGGCATGCATTGAAATTAATATGATACCTATTCAAATAATATGATATATGTTAAAATGGATAGGTTGCATTTGAAAATTAATATACCATATGTAACTATGAATATGACATTGATTGAAATAAATATAACATTGATTTAAAGGACTATAACACATGTTAAAATGAATATGAGATGAGTTGAAATGAAGATGAGCCTCACTGAAATGAATATGACATGTTTTAAAATGAATACGAGTAACATTTAAATGAACATGTCATTTATCAAAGTGAATATGGCTTGCGTTGAAAGTAATATGAAACACACTTACATAATTATGATACGTGTTGCAATGGATATGATTCATGTTAAAATTAATATGATGTGTTAATATGAATGAAACATCCTTTGATAGGAATATGGCACTTGCTTAGATTAAAACATGAGATGCAGTCAAATGAATATGAGCCCCATTGAAATTAATTCAACATGCCTTAAAATGAATACAACCAATGCTGATATTGAAATGAAACATGTCAAAATGAATATATTATGCTTTGAAATTAATATGATGCACATCAAAATTAATATTGCATATATTGAAATGAATATGCCATATGTTTAAATGGCTATGACCCATGTTAAAATTATTATGAAAAGTGTTAAGGTGAATATGATATCCACTGAAATTAATATGAAATTAATTGAAAGGAATATGACACATTAAGATGAATATGAACCACTTTGAAACGTGTATGACATCTGGTGAAAAAAATATGGCCCACATCAAACTAATTATGACATTCATTAACATGATTATGACACTTTTTGAAATTAATATGAAACTATCTGAGATAAATGTAGCATGCTTTGAAATGAATAAAACACATATCAAAATGAATACAAGCCATGTTTAAATGAATGTGACCCCTGTTTAAATTCATATTGCTTGCATTGAACTTATTTTGATTTGCTTTAAAATTAATATTACATATCAAAATTAATATTACATATTCCGAAAGATATGCTATGGACTAAAATGAATTAACTAAAATTAATATACCACATATTTACAGAATATAAAACAAGGAATCAGCCTTTACCACTCATCTATTACATGCATACATTTACAACGCAGGTAAGTATTTCTGCATTTGTCACACAGTACTTTAGCATTCAGGTAAGTATTTTTGTAAATAACGTAGGCCCAGATGTATGAAGCTCATTTACTGGTTGCAAATGACCCATTGGGCCATTTGCGACCAGTAAAAGGCTTTTTGCCATGCACCATCCCTATTTTGTGAATCAGTAACCTATTACCTTCTCGCAAAAAAGGTTTTGCGAGTCACTATTAGGAGGATGCATGCCAAGGGCATCCCTTCCTAATGGTGAGTCACAGGGAGGTGTAAGAATGTGTTGGGACCGGAAGCACTGTCGGAAAAACATTTGCAGTTACCACCAACTACAAGTTGTCAGTAAGCTATTCCCAAATGGAAAGAGGTCCCCAAGGAACCACTTCTCATTTGCGGATGGGAGTGCAAACATTTTTTAAGAGCAGGCAGTGGTCCCACAGACCATTGCCTGCTCTTAAAAATGACAAGAAAACTTTTGAGTTGTTTTTTTGTAATGCATCCTGTTTCCTTTTACAAAAGGTGCTGCAGCATTGTTCCTGGCTCATAATTGAGCCAGCGGTAATGCGGCTGCACACAGGGTGCACCAGCACCCATGAAATGCCCACTTTCTGCACTGCCCCCCTGCTGCGCCCTGCACTTGTTCTCAGCCAGCCTTTTTTTGTGGTCAGACCGCCATGAAAAGGCTGGTGGAGAGCAAAGTTGTAATCAGCCCGACGGTGCTGACTTCAGCGCTGCCCTGTTTGTTTACAACCATGACTGCTGTCATCCAGTCGGGATCACTGATCCTTTGTGAAAAGCTAGTCTTTTGGCTGTCCAACCGCCAAACTATTAATTTGTTGGTCAAACCATCAAAGCTGCGGAGGTCGGACCGCACCGCGAGTCTGGCGGACTAGTGACCGCCATACTCATAATTAGGCCCAAAGTCTTTTGCCATTTTTACAGAAAAGTCTTTAAGCATATGATTAGCTAGTGCCATCCAAGCTGAGCTAAAAAATAGCAAAAGCCTTTTAGTTAAGTAGTGAGAGAGGAGGAGTGCTGCGTGAGATATAAAGAGCAAGAGAGTAGTGAAAGATGGAAAGTGAGGGATGAGTGATAAGGAGTGTAAAAACACAAAACCAAAGATGAAAGGAGAAAGGAGAGGGAAGAGGAGTGAGGAATGAGGAGTAAGGGATGAGAGTTAAAGAGTGAGAAATGGTGAGTGAGAGATTAAGAAAGATATGATAGCTGTTTGAGGGACACGCGGTAATGAGTGAGGAGAGAAGGAGGAAGAGTAAGGGAGGAGAAGTATAGGACAAGCAGTGAGCAAAGAAAGGTAGAGTGATGTGTAACAGATAAGAGGTGAGGGATGATGACTGAGGGTTGAGGATTGAGCAGTGAAAAATGTGAAGAGTGAGAGTTAAGAAATATGGCATGAGATCTAAGGACTAAGGCATGAGTGATAAGGAGAGAGGAAGGAAAGAAGAGAAGTGAAGGATGAAGAATGAGAAGTGAACAAAATGAAATGAGGGGTTATGACAGGAAGCAAGGAATGAAGACAAATGAGGAAAGAATGAGAACTGAGGGATAGAAGATGAAGATTGTGGAATGAGAAATCTCAAGTAAGAGATAAACAATAAAGAGTGAAAATGAAAATATTGTGAAGTGAGATGAGGAATGAGAGATGAAGAGTGATCTATGAGATGTTAGAGTAGAAGAGGGTGGGATTAATGATTAGGGATGAGGAACTAGGATTGATAAATAAGAATCGAGGGCTAGAGAATGAGGGTTAAGGAGGGTAGTTTGATGAAAGAGTGATTAGATACGGCACATTTGAAGGGTGAAGAATGGGGAAAATGGATGAGGAGTAAGAGATGAGAAATAAGGAATGAGAGATAAAGGTTGATTGGAGAGGCCAAAGCGAGGGATTTAGAATGAGGGAACAGTGATGGGTAATGAGTGAGAAATATAAGGTGAAGGTTGAGATCTGTGTCATGAGGAAGGAGGGATGAAGATATCCTAATATGGTCAGGGTTGTGGACATTTTAGTAAACATAATTTGTCCACTTCCATTGTCACTGTTGAAGTGAGGGGGAGTGATCAGTGATAGATGAGGGATGTTAAGTAAGAGATAAGGGGTGAAGAGTTTAGAATGAGGGAAGCACAGTAAGGAAAGTGGTTTATATAGTGAAGCATTAGGTGAGAGGAATAAGGGATGAGGTTTGAGTGGTGAGGATCAGGAGTGAGGGAGGAGAGAAGACAAGTAAGGGATGTGAGAAAGGATGAGACTTGAGGGTTGAGGAGTGAGACAGAAGGAAGTAGCAATGAAAAGTGAGGGATTAGAGGTGTCAAATAAGAAATGAAGGATGAGGAGTTAGATACCAGGGCTGAGCACTGAGTAGTGAGAGATGATAATGAGGAATGATGATTGATTAAAAAAGGAAGAGAAGCAAGTGAAGAGGAGCAAGCTCAATATGGTGCAAGTGAGTAATGAGAACAGAGGCATATGATGTCAGGGAACACCTTGTCCTAAAATGGACAAAAGACATTTTAAGCTATTATCAATGTCCATTTCACTTATTTTTCAAAGCAGGAAGCATGATTATAGAGGGATGAGGAAGAAAGAATAGGGAGAGATGAGGAATGAGGTGTGACAACTGAGTGATGTAGAGTGAGTAGAAAACAGTGGAAGATAAAGGGTTCGACTAAGGGATGAGGGATGTGGAGGGACAACTTGGGGGTTTGTGATGAAACATAAAAAGTAGATTGAGTGATTCAGAATGAGGGATGTGAAGTGATTATTAAAAATCAGAAGTGAGAGATGACTTATGTATGGGGAATAGAGGATAGCTGATGGATGGTGAGGGAAAAGGAGTGAGGGTAGAGGAGGAAGTAGGGCATTTAGGACCTCCTTTATATTTTGTCTGTCTGCTGGTCTCTGCCAGGGTGACGGAGTAAAATACCATGTTTCCTGACGAGGTGCCCTCCACCAAATTTTGAAATTTCCTTTGGCCCAACGGACATTTCAAGCATTGACAGGTACTACTGGTCCCTCCTCACAAAAACTTAAACCAGGTCCTAAGATAGGAAGGGCTGAGGGATGAGAGGAAAGTCAGGAGTGAGCTGTGATGACTAATGGATAAGAAGTGATAAAAGGGTTGAAGGGTAAGAGGGTATACATGAGGAGTAAAAGGTGTGGAGAGGTGTGTGTCATGTGTGGAGCGGGGATCACATATTCACAGCGAAGATCTGGTTGTATGATATGAACTACTGAAACAAAACAACTAGAACTCTATAATTCCACCATTCCCCAGGCTCTGTGGCACAGGAACATCTGGGGCCCACTGCAAGAATATCTGCTAACTCATGAAATCAACAGCATAAAAACCGGTTAAAGCTTAGGTCAGACATGCGGAATAGGGGAGGGATGGGCAAATGATAGGAAGGTGTATGCAGACTAGTTCCTGGACAAGAGCTCCAACTCTAATGGTATTTAAAGCACCCTTATGACCCCATTGTATCTGTGATTACTGCCACTGTACTTTTGGAGGTGCAGTCCTGATGTGTGGAAAGGATTTCTGGGACAAGGTTGACACTGCTGGACTGTCGATGTATTACACGCAGAGCCACTGGAATTATGCTGCAGAGAAGGGCCAAATTGTGTGACAGGGTTGACTAAATTGTGTGTCAGGAAAAGGCAAATTATGCTGCATAATGCAGCACATTTTGTGATAGTATTACTGCATTATTTTGTCATTTATTCCCATGTTACCATCTTCCAGGACCACATCAAGCCTTGTGTAACTTCATTGCTAATTTCATTGCCCCCCCTCACCATAGACTCCAACAACTACACTTTCCTAGGCAACCTCAACTTCCGTCTCGACTACACAATGACATCAAGACTACGAACCTCCTCAACAGCACGAACAACATCAGACTCATCCAACTCCTCCATGACCCCACGTACACGACAGGCCACACACTAGACCCCCATCTTCACCTCCAACGACTGCATCAGGTACAGCCACACCACAGAACTCACTTGGACCAACCACTACATCGCTCACTTTAGCATCACCTGCTCATGGACCTCCTCCCCAGTCTGTCCAATGCCCCACACAGCAGCTGGGGCAAAGTCTCAATGGACACATGGATCAACACGCTCAAAAACAACCACGCCAACTCCTCAAACAACCTAGACCAGAACGTTAGAAACTTCAACAATTGGATCACCAACTGCACCAACAATGTCGCTCACATCAGCAACAACATCCACAGAAGGTCCACCAAGCAGGCTAGCTGGTACACTTAAGACCTCAGAACCACTATACCACACTGTAAACAACTGGAAAGGAGATGGCGCACCATCAAAAACATGACTGACAAAACTGCTTTTAGGACAGCCCTCAACCTCTACCACAGACAGTTGAGAGAATCGAAGAAAAATACATTTGCCTCACGCACTGAATCAAGCTCCAATAGCTGCAGAGAACTCTTCAACATCATCAAAGAATTCTTCAACCCCTCAGCCACTACAAACAACACTACCCCCTTACAGGAATGCTGTGATAACCTTGCAAACGTCTTCCACAACAAGATCACCAACATCTACAGAAACTTCAAACCCAAGCTCAAGGCCACTGATTTCTTCAAGCAACATAACAACCCTGCTACTACCACAGACATCTGACTAAATGAATGGAGCCAGATTGGCCCTCCAGGGCACCACATCAATCAAGAACTCAGTCCACTAAGGGGCCCCAACCGACCCATGCCCTCACCACATCTTCAACCACATACTTACCACCTTGTTCAACACATCAATTGCCACGACTCCCTTTCCTGAGGACTAGAAACATGCAAAAGTCAACGCCTTACTAAAGAAACCATCGGCAGACCCCTCCAAATTCAACAACTATCCGCTGATCTCCCTGCTCCCATTCCCAGCCGAGGTATTAGGAAAAAACATAACTAACAACCCTCCTCACATTTAGAATGGAACCTCCTATTCAACTCCTCCCAATACAGGTCCTCAGCAACCACAGCACAGAGACAGCCTGCATCACAGCTACTACTGACTTTTGAACATTACTCGACTGAGGAGGAACTACGGCTCTAATCCTCCCAGACCTCTCAGCACCCTTCAAAACTCTTTCCCACCATGCATTCATCCCAAGACTGCACAACATAGGCTTCCAAAGAGCCGCTGTCAGATGACTAACCTCTTTCCTCACGGAAGGAATGCAAAATGTCTACCTTCTCCTTTTCACCTCTGAATGTAAGGAAATCATCTGTGGAGTTCCCCAAGCATACTCGCTCAACCCACCCTCTTTAACACTTATAAGACACCTCTGACTAGCATCACCAAAATCCACAGCCTCAACACCATAACCTATGTTGACAACACACTACCCACCCCATCCTTCTCTGAAAACACCACCAACACCAAGACCAACTTCCACAACTACATTACAGACGTCGCCAACCAGATGAAGGGCATCTGTCTGAAGCTCAACACGGACAAGAGAGAGGTACTGATTTTCAGAAACAAAAGCTCCCCATGGGATGCATCCTGGTGGACCTCAGAACTCGGACCTACTCCTACCCCCCACTAAATATGCTAGGAACCTAGGCATCGCTCTGGACAACAAGTTAACCATGATGCCTCTGGTTAACTTTATCTCTTCCTCCTGCCTCTTCATCTTCCGCATCCCACATAAGATATTCAAATTGCTACCCAAAATCTCAAGACGCACCATCACCCAGGCCCTCATCTCCGGCTGCCTGGACCACAGCAACGCTCTCTATGCAGGGATCTCAGCTCACCTCCGAAGAATACAGATCATACAGAATGCTGCAGCCAGACTCTTCCGGGATCTCCCTAGATGAACCCACTTCACTTCCTCCCTCAGAGAATTCCACTGGGTCCCTGTACCAAAAAGATGCCAATTTAAGCTCCTGGCATATGCATAAAAGGCCCTACACAACTGTAGAGCTGCCTACTTGAACCACCTCCTGAACGTCCATCAGCCTACCAGAAACCTCTGCTCATGTCTGTTTCTCTAACGCTCACCCCTAGGATCCAAAATAGCAGATGAAGTAGTCCCTCCTTCTCCTACTTAGCAGCGAAGTCATGGAATGAGCTACACTTTCATCTCTGGACCTCCCCATCTCTTCCAGAGTTCTGAAAGTCAGTGAAGACCTAGCTATTCAGCTAATCAACTGGACCCTGCCAGTGCCTGGATACCCTCACGGCTGACAAATAGCACTCTACATATCTACTAATCGATTGAATGATTGATTGTCTGTGGAAAGATTTTGTCTTATTATACCAACTGAATGCCAAATGCAGCAACGAGCAAACAAAAGATGTCCAAACAATGCTTTTGAAAGGTCTTGCAGGGTGCAGGACAACATTTTGCCATGCTTTAATAAATTTTGATGCATTTGAGCTAGAAACAACATTTGTTTTTGTTCTTATGCAGATTATGTAGCAGATAGTGGATTATGTGGCAAATGTGGCAAATCCATAACTATGCAGAAATGCAGGAGCTGAAGAATCACATAATTCCCTGATTATATAATATGTTGTTCCGGGTGTGTACTGTACTGTGATCTAGTGATGGAAAGTATGATGAGCTAACATAACATGAAAGCTCATTTTTAAAAATGAACATTAGAGAATGATTTCAATATAACAAATCTTGAGATGGATAGAAATAACAGTAAGGTAAATAACAATGTACTCAAAATGAATTTATGCATCACTGAAATTGGATATGAATCACATTGACTGAACTGGATAAGGATATGAATGAAATGGATATGGTGCATTGTGTATATAACACACACTGAAAAGCACATGACACTGGCAGCCAATCACAGTGAGGTTCAATGCAAGTTGCAGAGCCCACTTTGGAAAGTGAAAAGGGGGGCCTTCAGTGGCTCAGTTTTGGGCAGGAGCATGCTGCAGACAGTCCAGTGATACACCCTTCACTGCTGTGGGGTTTGGGTCACAGGGCCTCTCCAGTAAACCCACAGCAAGCCCTCCCATGCTCCCGCTCCCAAAAGCTCCTGGGCTCCCTCTGTACAGACTTTTGAGGCTGGAGTGAGGCTGGAATGTACAGACGTGAGCCCCTGGAGTGCCCCGTTGCAGCAGGTAAGACTACATTGAGCCACTGGATGATTGAGTGCAAGTTGAACTCCGTATCATGTACGCTGTGCTTTAAAAAATACATTTTTGTAAACAGCACATTCTGAGCTCAAGTGTTCAAAGGCGCTCTCGTATATATTAGTGAGTTCATTATAAACACAAGGGTGCCGTAATCCTTTTTTTGTACGCTGCACATTCTGAGATCACATTGAATGATGGGCTCATCATTTTTCTCTTGTTTGTGCTTCATTTTGCCCTTGTCTGTGTCCCATTTTCCCTTGTTTTGTGCCTCTCTGTGCCAGTTTTCTTCTCATTTCAACCCTTGTTTATGCCTCTCTGTATTTAGTTGTAGCCCTCATTTGGGTCTCTGTGTGTTTTGTTTTTGCCTTTTTCTGTACCCCATTTTCCTTGCTTTCTGAATCTTTTGTTCCCCATTTTGTTGCTTGTTTCTGGCTTCTCTGTGCTTGCTTGTGCTTCATGTTTGTCCTTTTCTGTGCCTACTTTCTGCTTGTTTCTGCCTTTGCTCCCCTTTGTGCTTTGTTTTTGTCCTTGTGTGTGCCATTTTATGCTTGTTTCTGCCTGGTTGAGCCTCTTCATGCTTTGCTTTTGCCCTTGTCTGTGTCTCTTTTCCTGCTTGTTTTCCCTTGTTTTGTGGCTCTTTTGTGCCCTGTTGTCTGCTCGTTTTGCCCTTGTTTTGTGCCTTTCTATGCCCATTTTCTTCTTGATTCAACCCTTGTCTGTGCCTATGTAAGCTTCCTTTTAGTCCGTGCTTGTGTCTCTGTATGCTTTGCTTTGTCTTTTGTCTGTGCCCCATTTTCTGCTCTTGATTGTGGCTCTTTCTGCTGTGTTTTTACCCTTGTCTATGTCCCATTTTCAGCTAATTTTCCTCTGGTTTTGTGTGCCTCTCTATGTCCTATTTTCTGCTCGTTTTGCCCTTGCCTTTTCCAATTTGCCACCATTTCCTCACCCCAGGGCTCATTACCTTGTTTTCTCTCTCCTTCATCCTGCCCCTCCTCAACACCGCCCCCTGCACTTACCACCCTCCCAGCCCCTACTTGTTACTGCAGCACAGCCATGTAGCGGGTGTGCTGCTAGCATGCTTAGGCAAGCCTATCTGCACCTGGACTGCACCCAGTGTAGGGAGCCCTGGTCCTCCCTTATCAACCGCATTCCCCTGCTCTCTCAACCCCTACCTCCACTCGCTGTACTGCTCCAAACACCACAAAGACAGTCTTCACTTGCACCTTCCTCAAGTTCTCATGCACCCATCCACATTCACTGCTCCCATACCAGAACCCCACATGCACACTAACCAACCACCACCAACACAGCACCCCACCCTCTCATGTATGGTCATTTAACCAAACCCTCCAAAACCCTCCTCCTTTCTTCCTGAATCCATCAAGAAGCTGAAAATCTGGCATTTCTGCTCACCATGCTGCCCTCTCTTAGGCATGGCTAGGAACACTCATCTGCTCAGCACCAAGAATGCCTCCTAAGTGATGGTCCTCATTACACATACAAATAACATAACATATGTGTACCCAAACTTTTGTTGTGTAGATTTGTATTGAAGACAGAGCAACATTACAGTCTATTAAACAAAAAACAAGAGCGTGTTGGATAGTGTACATCCTATATTGGAAGGCTCTCTCAAATGTGATAATGAAGAAAAATGTGTCTTGGTGAAATATAGTATTTGCACAAGATCACACAATTTTGTCAAGCAGGGAAGCCAGGATAGCATGTTTTTCACTGAATAACTCCGCCACTAGCTGGGTATCTGTTTTCTTCTTGTCTGTTTTACAACAAACGTTTTACATCAAAGATTTGTCATCAAAGTTTTGTCTTAATTTCTTGGTGCAGTAGGTGATAGCGCGAGTAGGAGGCAGCAAGCAGCCACATGAAAGTTCATCTTGGGCTCTAGGGACCAAATGGACCCCGAGCTGAGCCAGAGCCATCATCTGGCTTGAGCCTCACTCTTGTTTTCAATGGCTCACCCACCTCTAGTACAAAACCTCTCATGTTTGATTTCATAACTTATAATGTTGCTCCAGCCATAATTAGAATATAGTTCACCTAACTATTTACTATACTATATAGGCAAGGTTACAGAAAGTATGCGTCAGAATAGCACTAAATTATGCAGCAGGGATGTCTAAGTTATGCAGCGAGAAAAGGCAAATTATGTGGCATGATATGGCACATATTTTGAAACTATTATTTCATTGTTTTGTAATTATTACACATGTAATACTTTCTGAGCAAAGGTTTCCCCTCCGTTATAGCAGTTTCACAACCAAATACAAAAAAAGGAACCAAAAGATGACCAGCTAAACTTTCAAAGAGCCTTCCACTTCATGTGAATCCACGTTGACACCTTTTAGTATTTTTTCATCCTTTTGAGTTAAAAACATTTTTTTTTGTTAAAATCTGCAGATTACACAGAAGATGTTGGATTATGTGGCAAATGTGGCAAATCCATATATATGCAAAAAAAGCTTTGACCGCTGAATTGCATTATTCCAGTGACCCTACATATAGGGTACCCATAACTGACTTACCTCTCAGTTCTCTAATAGCATTGTAATAAGGGTGAGGAATGATTCTCAGTGTAAGTTAAAAACTCCTATTTTTAATAATTCTATGTGATGTACTAAGGTATGAAGATTCAGAATGTTAAAGAAATCCACTTTTTCCAATTTTGAATACCTTATATTCTAATATGTTTGCGGCATAATTTATGTGGCAGTTATTCATCCCGTGCATGGACTTTTCGAGCCAAAATCCACCATTGACTTTGCTCTCCATGATAATTTATTGGCTCATGAACCTCCATTGGACAGCACGTATGTGGAGCTTAAGTATTTCAGGGCACTTCATATCTGCTAGTGAGGTCATTAACACATATGACAGCACTTTGAAATACATGTGTTCAGGATGTGCGCTGTACAAAAAAATATTCACTAACAAAATAGCCCACATGAGTCAATGACATTGGATATTAGCCTGTCAAATGTATTTCTGTATAAGTCAATTGAGATTGTTTTGCATGTACCAACACTAGTCTACCCAGTCATGTAAGAAAATTTTTCAAGAGCTCTTGGCTAGTCCCAGTCCTGGCTACAACCGCGGGACTGCATCTGTGCAGCTAATATCAGTTGCTCCTCAGGATACAGGCACAAAAGCAGGGCTCAGTAAAGTGTGCTGTGGTCAGCCAGTTGCACGAAGGCTTACTCAGGGATGCTCACAGTTATGCAATAAACAACCAAACTGCAGACATGAGGGCAACACAGAACACACACATATGCAGCCAAATAGTACATTTAACACTGGCTGACTGGACAATGAGAATGTCCCTGCTATGACAAAGTCAACCAGGCTGACAGCTTGTTTGTATCCCTTGGCTTTGAATGGTTCAACTTAACTTCGTCCCACACAAAACCTCAAAAATCCATCAGTTTGTGCTTGTTTGTCACAGTTTTTTTACATTTGTGGGAAAATATAGCTCATCTTATCAAGAGTCCTGTGCAGTCCCTGTTGTGTGTCGACAGAGCACAGCCCTTAGTTTAGTAAGTGCCAGAGCATGAGTGGTTGGTAATTTGAGTGTGCGAGGGGCAAACGGGCCACACACACACACATATTCTCTCTCATCAACATACACACAAACTCACCCATACATTCACAAGCTCTCATACTTATACCCACCATTCATGAGAACATACAGACGCACACACCTATTCACAGTACGCATGCACACATAGACATACATTCATACATACAAATAGGCACCCAACATCAAAAATAACTTACCAGGCAGCTGTGAAAAAATAGGGTCGCATGAGGGAGGTCTCGTGGTTAGTGGAGGACTGGGACTGCAGCCTCCTTTCATTCATTAACGTTATTATGGGTCAGCCAAGGAGATGAGACTGCAGTCCTTTACTCATCCTAGAGTGGGATGGGGGCAGTAGGACTGCTATCCCCACCCCACTCTGTGACAGTGCTTCACCGATGGACATTCAGCCCTGAAAACTTCAGGGTTTTAAAGTGAAGGGCCCAGGTCCGAGTCTATATGTGACACACCCCTCATCATAGGGGGAAGAACCACCAGTGCTTTGCCGGACTGAAGAGGTCACACCCGCAGTGCTCTGAAACCTTCTTCTTAGCAAATTTCAGCCCAGGTAGCCAGGCATTTGGAACAGGTACAGCGCATAGCTGCCTAACCTGAACATGAAAAGTGTCAGATGGGATTTTGCTGAGCCTGACACACTCTTCAGATGTTGGAATAAGGTGATGGGTAGAGCCCCTAAGATCAGACCACTCCTGTGCCAGAGGAAGGCACGAGGACACTAAGGACCTGATTTAGATCTCAGTAGAGGTGATACCCTGATACAAATGTGAACGATATCCTGTCCACCATATTACGATCTCCATAGAAGATAATTGAATCATAACACAGCAGACAGGATATCCATTTGTGATGGAGAATTCCCATCCACAAGGATCTAAATCAGGCCCTAAGATAGCACAGCATCTCAGTTTCACTCACAGTTTGGCTGAAAAGCACATAACACACCTTCAAAGTGTATTCAACACCACACATGACACTACAAATGCATCTAGAATTACAACATGGTAGGGTATAATGTTTTGCAGTCACAACACACTGTATATAGGTTTAAGGTAATGGGCTTTTAGAGTGTAAGGGGTAGTCAGGGTTTTTGGGGTACAGGGAAAGGCAGTGATAAGGGTAGTTTTTTATGGTTTAGGGATGGGTAGTGTTAAAGGGTAATATGGGATTCAGGGAAGGTTAGGGTCAAGGGTTAGTAAGGGTTTTAGGTTTCAGGAAGGGCAGTGTTAAGGGGTTCTAATGCATTTTTCATAGAAATTCAGTTATTTCAAGTAACTCATGCCCTAAGGTAACTATAACTCGTGCCTTTCCATGCAGAGTTTTCTCATCAATAATTTTCTTACAAATGTTGCAGTGAAAATATCAATGATGCCATAGAAGATGTCATGAACGATGTGGGATAATTAGCAGCGCATGGCGAGGGCTTAAGTTATAGTTACCTTATGCTTTGAGTTATAGTTACTTGAAATAACTCTAATAATAACTGCTGAATATCTATGGTTTTGTATGAATAAATTCAGAAACTAATTATAATATCCCTGTAATCTTTGGCCTTGCGCAGCAGAGGATGACTGCAGCTAGGTTCTGCTGCCAATCCCTATAGCCACCAAACACCAAGCATGGCTTTCAGCCATGCACAGCAGGGGTTGGCCACAGGGACTGGCCAACCCTATACTGCACACAGCCTTTTTGTTAAACTTTAATAAATGACATAGTTGGAATGATATATTTTAGGATATATTGAAAAGAAAAATGTAAAGGTCAAGTAAAAATAGTAAGAACACCTTTATGTATATACCTTAAACATTTGAAGTTGAAAAGAAATTAAATTAGGCAAACAACCAGAAACACACTAAGACTGGAACCCTCAACCTTCACTGTGAGGGTCAGAGACATTAACCACTAGTCCATAGCTGACTATCATGCATGAGACAAGCCTTCAGAATAACTGACACGTAGATCATGCCACGACCATATTAGATACAAGGTTTTCAAAATGTAAAAAAGTGGATTTCTTTAACACTTTGAAGCTTTTTACCTTAGTAAGTCACATAGAAGTATTAAAAACTTACACTGAGAATAATTCAGACCATTCAGAACTCAGAGGTACGTCAGTTATGGATACCTTCTATACAGGGCCACTGGAATACTGTGATTCAGTGGCCCCAGATTTTTTGGGCATACTTATGGATCTGCCACATTTGCCACATAATCCAACATCTACTGCGTAATCTGCAGATTTTAACAAAAGAATGTGTTTTTAGCTCAAAAGGATGAGAAGTTACTAAAATGTTGTGATGTGACTAGATTCTAATTATAGCTGGAGCAACATTATAGGTTATGAAATCAAACATGAGAGCTTTTTTGTACTGGAGGTGGCCGAGCCACTTAAAACGCGAGTGAGGCTCAAGCCAGATGATGGCTCTGGCTCAGCTCGAGGTCCTCTCGGTCTCTGGAGCCCAAAATGAGCCCAAAATGAGCACAGCTTTCATGTGCCTGCTTGCTGCCTGTCAATCAGGCTGTCACCTAATGAACCAAGAAATTGAAATAAAAATTGCTGACAAACCTTTCATGTAAAACAGACAAGAGAAAAGCAGATACCTAGCTAGTGGCCAAACTGAAGAGTGCAAAAAAAGAAATCCCGGCTTCCCTTCTTGACAAAATTATGTGATCAGTGCAAATACTATATTTCACATTTGAGAGAGTCTTCAAATATGGGGGATGAGGATGTATGCTTTCCAATAATCTCTTATTTATTGTTTAATAGACTGTAATGAAGTGTGGTCTAGTTTTTTTTAAACGGTCTGCTATGATACAAAAGGCACACCACGGCACGGACGCGACTGTCACATTCCTGGTACGGTTACCTCTGACCACACCTCACAGTCACTGGATTTGGGGGGCTCCGATTTGTAGTCTATTGACTAGATTTGTATGCTACTAAAATTGAATAGATGGTTGTTGAACCCTAAGGGAATGTTAATTTACGTTGTATGTCATTTGTCTGAAACTTTTCTTTTCTTTTACAAAGCCTCTGTTCATTATTGGGCCATTTTAAGAGGGAACCTGTTTTGGCCGGATGACTGGGGAACTTGCGTGGCTGTGTTTAAAGCTACTCTGTTGGTTTGCCATTATTTACAGATAAAGCTTACATTTTGAAGTGTGGTCTAGTTTTTATAAATGGTCTGCCACGGTACAAAAAAACACACAATGGTGCGGACGTAACTACCACAGTCCTGGTATGGTTACCTCTGACAACACCTCACTGTCATTTGGTTTGGGGGGCTCTGGAAAGCCTCGCTTCATTTTTGGGAGATTTTAAGAGGGAGCCTGTTTTGGCTTGGTGACTAGGGAAACATAGTGGCTATATTTAGAGTCACTTCCTGGTTTTCCATTATTTACAGACGCATGCAGCTGGCGTGCCAAAGGTGTGCCTAAGGCAAGCCTGTCAGCCCCCGTCTGCACCCGTCTGGGGCCAGGGGCCATGGCCCCTGCCCATTTCAGAAAATGTGGCGTACTTATTCAGCCAAGATGCTACATCAGTTTAACAAACAAAAGGCAAGCAGATGTAAAAGGTTTATGCCTATGTCCAATCCTCCCAAAGTGTGCACTTCATGTAGGCAAATGCTGGAGTACCTGTACTCACCAGGTAGTAAAAGCAAGCACTTGAAAGGAACTGTCCCCGTAAATTTGAAATGTATCTATTGAATTGGAGATCCCTCCCTAAACATAGTACGGAGATATTCAGCTTATTAGAGGAAAGGCATCCTGATGCCCTGTTCCTTATGGGAACATGGCTATCTGATGATTCAACTCTAGACATAGTTGTAGCACATCCCCCAGGCTACTCAAAAGCCATGCATAACTAGGATTGCTGAAGCGGGGGAGGGGTTGCCATAATATTTAAAAAGGAACTCTTGGCCTTGACTGCTTTCATATCAATACCAGGATGCAAAAGCCTGCTTTTCTCACTCAAATTTGATCCTATGTTTACTTTCTCCAGGGTGGTCTTATATCGTCCTCCAGGAGCTGCCTCACAATTTATGTCAGTTTTGCCTAAGATCATAGCTAAATGTAGTATGCAAAATTGAACTTCACTCTCCTAGAAGAGCTAAACATGCACTTCAAAAACAATGGATGTCCAACTGCGATTGCCCTAATTCAAGATCTAGAAGCTCTACTCTTAGGCCAAATTGTAAAGACACCTACTCACAGTAGAGATCATATTATCACCCTTGTCTTCACCAATCTGAGACATCTTGTCTCAGAAGACTTCCTTCCTGTACTGTGGTTGGATTTTCACTTAGTCCACTTCCATTTCGAAATATCAGGGACACTTGATAAACTGCCTCTTCCACAGAAGCCTAGATAAATATATATGGGTCTCAAATAAACACACATGAATGGAAGGTTGCTCTGGCAGAATCCAAGCCAGCCGTAACGGGCAACACCTCAGAGAGATATTGATCTTTTAGAAATTGAATCACTAACTAATTAGATCCCAGAAACCCACTCAAAATTCCTAAGCCCTACCAGCTTAAAGGTAGAACATCATAGTACATGCCAGAGTTAACTTTTATAAAAAGAGAGGCCAGGAGGAAAAAGAAAAGAGGGTGGAGGAAGGCCTGTAGTGACAATAGTAAGAAAAACTATAGAGTAGCCACAGAAATTTACAAACAAGCTATGAGGCAGGCCAGAATCACATATCTGCAAAAGAAAATAGAGACTGCTTCAAACTCATCTAAGGAACAGTTTCAGGTAGTTAACAACCTTATGACTCTCTCTTCTGGCCCTACAGGTCCACCAGCATCGACAGAACAATGCAACATGTTAGCCAGATATTTTATCAATAAAATCAACAAAATCCTGTTCCATCTACTGCCAGCTACTGAGCTCAGTACTAAATATCAAGGATGTCCACATACCGGTCTCACTCTACAAGCCTTCCTTGTGTTGAACAGTGAAACTCTGAAAACCATCCTAGAATCCATCAAATCAGGCTCCCCTCATGACCCAGCTCCTCCTAATATCTTGGCCCATGGTGGTTACGCTATACTAGACACCCTCACAAGCATCTTCAACCATTTGCTTGAAACAGGGCATATTCCCAACTCCTGTAAACATGCTATGGTGAAACCACCCTTAAATAAACCAGCGGCTAACCCAGATTTGGTGGACAGTTACCGACCTATCTCCCTGCTCCTGGTAGTCAGCAAAGCAGTGGAAAAGCATGTAAACAAACATCTGTCTAGCTTTTTGGAATTACATAATTTTCTCCATCTCATGCAGACAGATTTTAGACCAGGTTACAACATGGAAACGGCACTATTAGTTGCCACAGAAGTACTTCGTGCCATCCTGGATCAGGGTGGCTCAGATGCAATGATCATGCTGGATCTGAGGAAGCTTTTTATACAGTATTGGATCCCGTACTCATTCAGAGTTGGAGGCTGGTATTACTCGATCCACCATTAAATGGCTGAAAGCCTTCCTAACTGACAGGAGTTTTCAAGTTTGCCTCTTCTCTCCATCCTCTGTCGTGTGGTTTCCCACAGAGCTCTTTACTTAGCCCTACACTATTTAATGTGTACACTCGACCCATGACAGATATCGTCCAATCACAGAGGCTTGCGCTAGTGTTGTATGCTGATGCCACACATATCACCCTGGCTCTTTCATCGCACACAAGTCACATTTCTTCCCAACTAAGCTCCTGTCTCAGGGAAGTCACAGATTAGATGACCATGAGTAGGTTAAAGCTTAACGGAGACAAAACTGAGGTTTTGATGGTGGGCAACAGTTGCCCTAAATGGCTAGAACGTTCATTGCCAGATTACCTAGGTGATTGCCTGGTGCCAGCTCAAGCAGTAAAAAGCCTAAGTGTCTGGATTTATTCCAAGATTACAATGGAGACACAGGCTACAAAACTAGCTGGTGTATGCTTCAGGATTTTAAGATCCCTCAGGAAAGTCTTGCAAATGCTACCATTTCCCACAAGAAGGATAGTTGTACAGGGTTTAATTACCTCTTGCCTCAACTACGGTAACTCACTCTATCTGGAGAGCCCAATACAAGTAGTACAAAACGCTGCTACAAGTATCTTATATAAATTACGGAAGCATGAAATAGCTAGACCGGCCTTGCAAGCCTTGCATTGGCTACCTATTCAAAAGAGGATTCCATTTGAGGCCCTCTGCATTGCACACCAAGCCATTCATGGAAAAGGCCCATTGACTTTCAGTCCCTCCTTCTTCCCCATACACCAGGATAGTCACTTCAATCTAGTAATTAGGGACTTTGTTTTGATGGTGCCAAAGACCAGAACAGCAAAGTAAGGAGGCTGCTCTCTAGCATTTCTTGTCCACAGAATCTGGAACACACTTCTGGTAGCCCTTAGAAGTCAGCAATCAGAGGTCTCCTTCAGGAAACTGTTAAAAACCCATCTTTTCTAATGTGACTTGAAGTCATCCGTGTGTCATCAAGGACTGCAGGGGCCATAGCTATCAGCACTAGGAGGCCTGTTTGTATATCCATGCATTATATAAATACAGTTAACATAACATGTCACTCTGTCTTCAATACAAATCCATTCCACAAAAATGTAGGTACAGATATACTATGTGTAAAGCAAACTGTCACTCAGGAGGGCATCATGGCACTAAGCAGATCAGTGTGCCTACCCATGCCTAGGATATCTCAGGATGGTGAGTAGAAAAGATTATTGCTGGATTCAGGAAGAGAGGAGGAGTCTCTTGGCATATTTGGTTGAGTGACCACACATGAGAGGGTGGGTTGCTGTTTGGGTGGTGGTAGGTAAGTGTTCATGTGGGATTCTGGGTACGGGAGTGGTGAATGTGGATGGGTGCATGAGGGATTGAGGGCTTGAGGGAGGTGCAAGTGAAGACTCCCTTTGTGGTGTGTGGAGCAGTGCGGCAAGTGGCAGTAGAGATTGAGAGCATAGAGGAATGTTGTCAGTAAGGGGAAGAAAAGGGTCCCCTGCACTCGGTGCAGTCCAGGCAAGCTACGGGCCTGAACTCGGCAGATGAGTTACTCAATCACAACAGTGATTGATATTCCATCTGCCGAAATCCAAATCCCATTATCTTCTATGGGATCTAGGTTTCGGTGGATGGGATAAAACGTCACTGTTGTGATGGAGTAACTTATCTGCCAAACTCTAAATCTGACCCTAAGTAGGTAACGTAAGGGTTGAAGTGTGTTATACTCTTTGATTAATGTAGAATGTTATAATAGAATCTTGTCACCAAGATTCCACTTGCCTTGGCTGATGTTAGAGAAATCACTAGTGTGGCAAATGGGGCGGCTGTACAAGAATGAGAGATGGCTCTTTATGACATTACACTTGTGTAAATAAACAACCACCTGGCTGTTGCTTTTGTTTCTCTTTGAGTGGTGATTACAACATGGGTTGAAATGAGAAGAAAATGGGCACAGAGAGGCACAAAACACAAACAAAATGAGCAGAAAATGGGGCAGAGAAAAATAACGAAACAAGGGAAAATAAACAGAAAAAAAACACAGACAAGAGCAAAAAAAGCATGATGAGGCTGAAACAGGCAGAAACAAGCAGAAAATGGGACACACAAAGACAAAAACGAAGCACAATCCAGAAACAAGCAAAAAAAAAGGGGGCACAACAGAGTCAGAAAGCAGGGAAAATGGGGTACAGAGAAAGGCAAAAACAAAACACACAGATGCTCAAACAAGGGCTAAAACGAAGCACAGAAAGGCATAAACAAGTGTTGAAATGAGAAGAAAACTGGTGCAGAGAGACACAAAACAAGGTGAAACAGGACACAGACAAGTGCAAAAAAGAAACAATAGAAAAATGAGTCCATCATAAAATGTGATCTCAAAATGTGCACTGTTCAAAAAAGGGTTTAGACACTCATGTGTTTATAATGCACTCACTACTACATATAAGACGGCCTTTGAGCTCAGAATGTGCTCTTTACAAAAATGTATTTTTTTAAAGTACAGTGTACATGAGTGGACATGATCCGGAGTTCAACCTGAACTCAATCATCTGGTGGCTTGATACAGTCTTACATGCTGCGACGGGGCACTCCAGGGGCTCACTTCCGTATGTACCACCTCTGCTCCAACCTCAAAGGTCTATTCAGAGGAAGCTTCTGGGAGTGGGAGTCTTGGATGGCTTGCTGTTACCAGAGAGGCCTTGTCACCCAAAACCCACAGCAGCAAAACGTGTATAACTGGACTGTCTGCGGCCTGCCCCTACATGCGTTATCAATGTGCTCCTGCCCACAAATCCCCCTCTTGCTGAACCACTGGAGGCCCCCCTGTTCACTTTCCAAAGTGGTCTCTGCAATTTGCATTGAACTTCACTGTGATTGGCCGCCAGTGCCATGTGGTTTTCAGTGTGTGTTATACATACAATTCACCATATCCATTTAATTCATAACGTTATACAGTTCAGTCAACATTTTGTGTATATCTCAATTTGATTCATATCCAATTGCAGTAATGCACATATTTAGTTCAAGTACAGTGTTATTTACCTCACTGTTATTTTTATCCATCTCAAGATTTATTATATTTAAATAATTCTCTAATGTTCATTTTTTTAAATTAACTTTTATGTTATAGTAGTTCAACACAAAACAGTTAACAGTACAGTACACACAAGTTACAGCATATCATATAATCAAGACCACTGGCATTATGTAATCCTGAGCCACAGCATTATTTGCAATTAAGGACTTGCTGCATTTGGCACAGAATCCACTATCAGCTACACAATCTGCAGGTTTTAACAAAAACAAATGTTATTTTATATCTCAAACAGATTAAAACTTATGAAAACATGGCAACACATGGCCCTGTGCACTGGAAGGCCCTTTTGAAAACATTCTTTGGTCATTTGCTTGTTGCTGCATTTGGCATTCAGTGGGTACTAATAGAATGAAATCTTTTCACGGACAATCAATCATTCAAACAATCAATAGATTGGTAGAGTGATACTTATCACCCATTAGGGTATCCAGGAGCTGGCAGGGTCCAATAGCCAGGTCTTCACAGACTTTCTTAACTCTGTAAGAGATGGGGGGGATCCATGGATAAAAGGGTAGCTTGTGCCATAACTTCTCTGTTAAGGCAGAGAAAGAGCGTCCTCCGCATCGGCTACATCAGATGGCTGAGGGTTAGAAAAAGGAACACAGCGCAGAGGTGTCCGATGGGCTGATGGAAATTCAAGTGGTGGTTCAAGTAGGCAGGTCTGCAGTTGTGTAGGGCCTTGTATGCATGGATCAGGAAATTGAACTGGCATCTTCTCTATAAGGGAAGTCAGTGGAGTTTTCTGAGGTAAAGGGGGATGTGGGTTTGTCTATGGAGATCAAGGGCAAGTCTGGCTGTGATGTTCTGCTGGTCTGTAGTCGTTGGAGATGAGACACAATCAGTGCATAGAGAGGGCTGCCGTAATCCAGTCTGCTGGAGATGAGGGCCTGGGTGATGGTATGTCTTGAGCTTCGTGGTAGCAATTTGAACAGCTTATCTAGCATGCAGAGGATGAAGAAGCAGGAGAGGGAGACGGAGTTAACGTGAAGCGTCATGGTTAACTTGTTGTCCGGAATGATGCCTCAGATCCTAGCATGGTTAGTGGTAGTAGGAGTAGGTCTGAGTTCTGAGGGCCACCAGAATGTGTCCCAGGGGGAGCTTTTGTTTCTGAAAATCAGTACCTTTGTCTTGTCTGTGTTGAACTTCGGGCAGTTGTCCTTCACCCAGTGGGTGACATCTGTCATGTGGTTGTGGAAGTTGCTCTTGGTGTTGGTGGTGTCTGGCTAGCGGGAGAGGAAGAGTAGTGTGTCATCAGCATAGGATATGCTGTTGAATCCACAGGTTGTTGCAATGCTGGCCAGAAGTGTCATATAAGTGTTGAAGAGGGTGGGTCTGAGAGAGGATCCATGGGGTACTTCACAGATGATTTCCATAGGTTTGGAGTAAAAGAGGGAAAGGCAGATATTTTCGGTTCTTCTAGTGAGGAAAGAGGCAAGTCATCTGAGAGTTGGCTCCTTGGATGCCTATGTTGTGCTGACTTGTGATAAATGTGTGGTGGGAGACCATATTGAAGGCTGCTGAGAGGTCTAGGAGGGTCAGAGTCTCAGCCCCTCCTTGGTCAAGTAGGGCTTGGATGACACTAGTAGCTGTGATGAGGGCTGTCTCTGTGTTGTTGTTCCTGCAGAATCCAGATTGGGAGGGGTTGAATACAAGGTTCCATTCCAGATGTGAGGAGAGTTGTTGGTTGGTGTTTTTTTCTGATACCTTTGCCAGGAACAGGAGCAGGGAGATCAGTCAGTAGTTTCTGAGTTTGCTGGGGTCAGACATTGCCTTTTTTGGTAGAGTGTTGAGGTCTGTGTGTTTCTTTTCGTCTGGGAAAGTGTAAGTGGAATATGATGTGTTGAACAAGATGATGAGTATATGGTTGACGATGTGGTGAGGGCATTGGTTGATTGGGCCCCCTGAGTGGCCCAAGTTCATGATGGAGGCGGCCCCCTATGGGGCGATCTGGTTTCATTCAGTTAGTCAGATATCTATGGTAGTAGTGGGCTGTTGTGTTGCTTGAAGAAGTCAATGGCCTTGGGTTGGAAGTTTCTGTAGATGTTGGAAATCTTGCTGTGGAAAAAGTGTGCAAGGTTGTTGCAGAGTTCCTGTGAGTGGGTTATGTTGTTTGTTGTGGCTGAGCGGTTGAGAATTCTTTGACGATGTTGAAGAGTTCATTGCTGTTATTGGGGATTGATTTGATTCATGAGGCTATGAGGCTGATATGCTTTAATTCAAACTTGTGCTACAGTGCCTGGAGTGGTAAAAGGCTTCTGTAATATGTAAGCTCAGTATGGATGGTACCAACTAGTCCTATACTTAAAGACTTTGCTGTAAAAATGGCAAAAGACTTAGGGAATGATTGAGATCTTGGTGGACGAGTTACTCTATCAGAACGGTGACGGATATCCCATCCTTGAAAATGTAATTCCTACAGGATATAATGGGAATTATATTTCGAAGATGGGATGTCCATCACCGTTGTGATGGAGTAACATACTCATCATGAGCTCAATCAGGCCCTTTGTCACATTCCAGCTTGGTGTGAATGGAACTGTACAAATCCTATGCTTAAATACTTTGCTAGAAAAATTGATATTTGAGGTAAGCAGATTCTATGTATTGTAGGGTGCTCCAAAGAAAGGAGCTTCTATCCACCTAAACTTGGGAAATACCCTAAAGTTCCCTGCTCTTTTTTTTGCATAATGTATAAGGCACTAATCCTGAAATGATAAAGATATATACAGATGTGCATATGCAAACACAAACATAGATATATATATATATGTATCTATATATATATACACACACACACACATATATACAGGTGTGAGATTTTTTCTTTTTTAAGGGGGAGTCCACTTTTTCTTATTCCTTACCTCCCTCTACCCATTTCCTAAACCCTAAAATCAGCCTTACCTCCCTTTACCTGTACCCAACCCTAAACTAAAAATGTATTCTTACATCCCTTTACCTCTACCCACCTTCAAACCCTAAAATCATCCTTACGTCCTATTACCTCTACACGCATATAAGAAATTATATTACTTACAACAATACTTACTTGCGTGATAATGTACTGTGAGAAAAATGTAGAAATATTTACCTGCGTTGTAAATGGATGCATGTTATGGATGCGTGGTAAAGGCTGGTTCCTTGTTTTATATTCTGTCAAATGTATGGTATATTAATTTTAGTTAATTCATTTCTGTCCATATAATATCCTTCTAGAATATGTGATATTAGTTACAATATGTGATATACATTTTAAAGCAAATCAACATAAGTTCAGTGCAAGCCATGTTGATTTAAACAGTGGTCATATTAATTTAAACATTGCTTATGTTCATTCCGATATGTGCTTTATTAATTTCAAAGCATGCTACATTTATCTCACATAGTTTCATATTCATTTAAGAAGTGTCATATTCATGTTAACTAATGTCATATTAATTTTGATATGGACCATGTTAATTTCAAAACAAGCCATATTTATTTTAAAGTGGTTCATAGTCATCTTAACATGTGTCATATTCCTTTAATTAATGTAATATTTATTTCAATGGATGCCATATTCACCTTAACACCTGTCAAAATATGTTTAACATGGGTCATATCCATTTCAACATAGGTCATATTTATTTCAATATGTGCAATATTAATTTTGATGTGATCTTATCAATTTCAAAGCATAACATTTTAATCTTGAAAAGTTTCATTTTAATTTTACATTGCTCATATTCAGTTTAAGGCATGTTGAATTAATTTCAGTGGGGCTCATTCATTTCACTGCATGCCATGTTCACCTTAGCATGTGTCATATTCCTTTCATTGGATGTCTCATTCATATTGACACATCATATTCATTTTACCATGAATCACATCCATCACAACACATATCTTAATCATGTCAATGTGTATCATATTACTTTCAATGCAAGTCGTATTCATTTTGATAAATGTCACGTTCTTTTTAATGTTACTCATATTCATTTTAAAACATGTCAAATTCAATTTCAATCAATCAATCAATTTGTAAAGCACGCTACGTACCCGTGAGGGTTTTAAGGTGTGGGGGAGGAGGGTGCTTCGACTGCTCGAAGAGCCATGTCTTGAGGAGTTTTCAGAAGGAAAGAAGGTCCTGGGTCTGTCGTAGATCCGACGGGAGGGTGTTCCAGGTCTTGGCGGCGAGGTACGAGAATGATCTGCCACCGGAAGATTCACGCCAGATGCGGGGGATGGAGGCAAGGGCGAGGTTTGCGGAGCGGAGATGCCGGGTGGGGGTGTAGAAGCTGAGTCTGTTGTTCAGGTATGTTGGTCCGGTGTTGTGGAGTGCCTTGTGTGTGTGGGTGAGGAACTTGAAGGTGATCCTCTTGTTGACGGGGGGCCAGTGATGGTTTCTTAGGTGGGGGGTAATGTGGCAGTGGCGAGAGTTGTTGAGGATGAGTCGGGCAGAGGCGTTTTGGATGCGTTGGAGGCGTTGTAGGAGTTTGGATGGGATACCGGTGTAGAGGGCGTTGCCGTAGTCGAGTCTGCTGCTGACGAGGGCCTGGGTTACTGTTTTTCTTGTTTCTGTTGGGATCCATTTGTAAACTCTGCGAAGCATGTGGAGGGTGTTGTAGCAGGAGGAGGAGATGGCGCTGACCTGCTTTGACATGGAGAGTGAGGAGTCGAGGGTGAAGCCGAGGTTTCGTGCGCTGTTGGTGGATGTCGTGGGGGACCCAGCGTGGTCGGCCACCATGAGTTGTCCCAGGCGGAGGGGGTGAACCAAGGACTCTGTTTTGTCCGAGTTCAGTTTTAGCCGGTTGTCTCTCATCCAGTCGGCGATGGTTTTTAGTCCCTCGTGGAGGTTGGTTTTGGCGGTGTGCGGGTCCTTGGTGAGGGAGAGGATGAGTTGGGTGTCGTCGGCGTAGGAGATTATGTTGAGGTTGTGCTGACGGGCCACTTGTGCGAGGGGGGCCATGTAGATGTTGAACAGCGTCGGGCTGAGCCCTGGGGGTACGCCGCAGATGATGTTGAAGGCTTTGGATTGGTACGGGGGAGGCAGACTCTTTTGGTTCTGCCGGCGAGGAAGGATGCGGTCCATTCGAGGGCCTGGTCCTGGATTCCTGCTGCGTGGAGGCGGGATTCTAGGGTGTGGTGACAGACGGTGTCAAAGGCAGCTGATAGGCCTACGAGGATGAGGGCTGATGTTTCTCCATTGTCGAGGTGGCTTCTGATGTCGTCTGTGGTGGCGAGGAAGGCGGTTTCGGTGCTGTGGTTGCATCTGAAGCCGGACTGGGAAGGGTCGAGGATGTTGTTGTCTTCGAGGCACCGAGTGAGCTGAGTGTTGATGATTTTCTCGATGACCTTTGCCGGGAAAGGGAGCAGAGAGATGGGCCGGATGTTTTTCCTGTCCTTGGGGTCAGCCTTTGGTTTCTATAGAAGGGCGTTGATTTTGGCGTGTTTCCAGCTTTCCGGGAATCTTGCAGTTTCAAAGGAGATGTTGATGGCTTTCCGTAGGTGTGGTGCGATGGCTGTGTCTGCTTTGTTAAAGATGTGGTGTGCGCAGGGGTCTGATGGTGATCCAAAGTGGATGGAGTTCATGGTCTTGCGGGTTTTGTCGATGCTGATGCTGGTCCAGGAGGTCAGTCAGCTGGAGCGGGTGGAGTTCATGGTGGGTGGGGTAGGAGTGTACAGAGTGTGAGGGGAGTTGAAGCTGTCTTGGATGTCTGTGATTTTTCGGTGGAAGGCGGTTGCTAGGGCGTCGCATAGTTCTTGGGAGGGGGTGATGTCGTTGACGGTGGCGGTTGGGATGGAGAGTTCTTTTACGATGCTGAAAAGTTCTTTGCAGTCGTGGGCGTTGTTTTCTAGGCAGTTTTTGAAGGAGGATCTTTTTGCTAGCCTGATGAGTTGGTGGTGTTTGCGTGTGGCATCCTTGAGGGCCAGGTGGTTGTCTGGAGTGCGTTTGAGTAGCCATATTTGCTTGAGTTTTCGGCAGTGGCGTTTGCAGGCTTGGAGGTCGTCGGTGAACCAGGTGGCTTTTTTGATGATGGGGTTGTTGGAGGGTTTTCTGAGTGGAGCAAGGTGGTCGGCGCAGTCGTTGATCCATATCTTGAGGTTGTGTGCGGCAATGTCAGGGTCGGTGGGGTTGACGGGCGGTTTCTGGGCTAAGGCGTTGGTTAGTTGAAGTTCGTTGACTTTGCCCCATCCTCAGCGGGGTGGTTGTTCGGTGAGGTGGTATTCTGTCTGTTTCTTGAAGGTGAAGTGGATGCAGTGGTGGTCGGTCCAGTAGAGTTCGGTGGTATGGTTGAAGGTGAAGTGGTTGCCTGTGGAGAAGATGGGGTCAAGGGTGTGACCGGCTGTGTGGGTGGGTGTGTTGACGAGCTGTGTGAAGCCGAGGTTGCTGAGGTTTTCGGTCAGGGTGGTGGAGTTGGTGTCATTGTTGTTTTCGAGGTGAAGCAGCCGTTGTGGCAGGATAAGGGTCCGTGCGTGCTCTTTGGAGAGGCCTGGAAGCAGGTGGTGTCTCGGCTGGTGTTGAGTGCGCGGAGGGTGTCGGCGTTATAGCGAATGGTGAAGGGGTGGCTGTTGCCGGGGCCAGGGGTTCTGGCACTGGGCGCAGTCCTGGCGCGGATGGGCACAGACGGGCTTGCCTTTGGCCTTTGGAGGTGGCACGGATGGCGGGGAGCGACCTGCCTGCAGAAGCAGGGTCAAAGGTTGCTCCCTGCTACCGTGCCGCGGCTGCCATAAGAGGAGGGGAGGGTGGGAGTGGCAGCTGGGAGGCGGGAGGGCCTGACGAATGAGAGGGCTTGGGGTGGGGCCGCAGGGGACGCAGCGGCGGGAAAAACCAGGCAAAGGAAACAGAGAGAAGGAGGGGGGAGGTGGGAGGGGCCGCAGGGTACGCAGCGGTGGGAAAAACCAGGCAAAGGAAATGGAGAGAAGGAGGGGGCTAACGGGAGGGGCCACAGGGGACACAGCAGCGGGAAAAACCAGGCAAAGGAAATGGTGAGAAGGAGGGGGGAGGCGGGAGGGGCCGCAGGGGACGCAGCAGCGGGAAAAACCAGGCAAAGGAAACAGTGAGAAGGAGGGGGGAGGTGGGAGGGGCCGCAGGGGACACATCGGCGGGGAAAGCAGGAGAGAAAAAACTGAATTGAGGTGACGCGGATGGCGGAGCAGGGAGCGACCTGCCTGCAGAAGCAATGTTCAGTGAAGCTTATGTTCATTTCAACTCATGTCATATTCATTTTAACATGTGTTATATTCCTTTCAATCAATGTTATATTATTTCAATGGATGTCATATTCATATTAATTTTAAGATGCAACTTATCCATTTTAGCAAATATAATTATCATTTCAATATGTATCATATTAATTTCAATGGATGCCGTATTCAGGTTGACAAATGTCATGAGAATTTTAGCTCTGGTCATACTCATTTGAAAGCATGTCCAATTCAATTCAATGGGGCTTATGTTTGTTTCAACACAAGCCATTTTAATTTTAATTTTTTTAATCATCTCCTATTTATTTCTGTATATCTCATTTTCATTTCATGTGTAATGCTCATTTCAGTGTATGTTATATTATCTGATATGCATTATATTCTTTTTCAGAATATAATATATTCATTTCAGTACCTTATATTAATTTCAATCTGTCATATTCATTTCAATGTACGTCATTTTCCTCTTGGCATATGTCAGTCATTTAAATAAAATGTCCCATTCTTTTTGATGATTATTGAATTAGTTTCAGTGATTGCTTTATTGTTTACAGTGAGGTCCGTATTTATTTCAGTATGATTGATATATGTTTCAGTATATCTGTTATTCAATTTGGAGTGTGTGTTATTCATATCATTCACTAAGTAGCATATTCACTCTGCCTGGTTTCGTATTTATTTTGGTTCAAGTCAGATTAACTCTGCCAGGTATCAGATTTATTTTGACACACATTACATTTATTTTGGCGTGTGTCATAATCATTTTGCTATGCATTTGAGTAAGTGCTCTATATGGGGAGCTTTAATTTTGACATTAAGGGCTTCCCATAGACTTTCCTAGTTGTTAATGACTGTTTTCGATGACATTGCTAGACAGTAAGGACCAGATTTACAAAGATTTTGTGTCCGTTTTGTGTCACTTTTTTGATACAAACCTGACACAATCTGTTTTGGTATTTACAAAGCAACACAAATGTCGATATGCATCCACCTCTGGATTATGACACAGACCCATTTTTACAAAGAGTTGTAGACATGGCTTTGCAGCAAAATGGTGCACCTTCCTGAGGGTGGCACAATGAGGAGAATTTTTTTTTATTTCCCTTTGCTATTTCCCTTTTGCCTTCTACAACACACATAAGAAAAAGTCTCAAAGGATATTTTTTGTGCCGGAATGTACACCTTCCTGCACAAAAGCTACCCTGATCCTAATGCATGCATGCTTGCATCATGATGCAAGGGTGTCTGCGTTGGCCCTAGGCAGCCAGAAGTGCACCAGGAAGACAAAGAGCAGAACTGCACAATTAAATATGTGGTAGTTCTGCCCTCTTTCAAGCAACACAGTGCAGCAACTTCATTTGATATGCGCTTTGCGTGTACACTTGTAAATCCAGACCTAGATGTTATATGAGTAACACTAATTTACAATGTGGGCACTGCAAAATTACTGGTGTTCAATATTTCTCCAGCAATCTTTTGAGGGCAGAATGAACACTGCTGAAGACAGAATCAATACATTGGAAGCTATTGTACCTACTATAGACATCATTATGAGTACTCTGACTACTGCTAAACAGATAGGAAGACCAGATGGAAAAAGCAGATTGAATAGGTTGTGAATATTCAGTCCCCTAGAGAACAGAGAGCGGGCCATGTAAATATCTGTGAAAAGATGACTATGCAAAATGCCAACTGTGAGAAGGCTGTACTCCTGTTTAAAGGAGCACATTGCTCCTTTGTCCCATTGCTTGGTCCTGATGCTCATCTTCACTTTATAATCAAGTATTTTTTAATATTAGGATAGTGACTGTTTGATGAAAGGTGCCAAAGATGCATATTAAAACAAATGAGAAATTGAATTTAAAAAACATGGAAACAGCTATATGCCTTGGAAGCTGCTACAAGGACTAAAACGATTAGGCATGCCATGCTTTACCCTTTCAATTTCAAATTTGCACTGGACGACAGTTTTCTCTTTTTAGATCATGCCTACCAGACAATGGAAGCTGTCTGGTTGCAAAAGGCCTATTGCCATCTTAACAAGATCTTGCATTGGGCTTAAAGCCTACCCATTGTGTTCCATTAGTTGACTTTATTGTCACTTTAATTTGCTTTCTTATTATTCAAGGCACGCCTTGTCTAAGTTGTGTTTGTCCCTCCCATGGAGTTTAGATTCTTTACCTGTGTCTTGCTGCTGCTTGATTTTAGGAAATAGTTTTTTTCTTTTTGCTAAAGCACTCCACAAGAGTGGACGTCTTTTCCAGTTGTCTCCCTCGTGTGATTTTGCCCCCTCTCCCATTCTGTGCTTATCTCCCCCTCCCTGACATGTTGCTGTCTCTCGTCTATGTCCTTCTCTCCTCCCTGATGCTGCTGCCTCTCATCTGTTGGCTTCTCTCTTACCACCCTGCTTCAGATGATAATATCTCTTGCCCATGTACTTCTGTAGTATTCTGTTCACTTGTGCTTCTTTTCTTCTTCCTTGCACCACCCACTTCTCTGCTAGCCTACCACCCCAACACTAGTGGTCCTTTTTTTTAAAGTTGGTGCTTTCTTATTTGACAATCCAAGTGGCATCCACCATTTTGGATCGGTAAATAGAAATTAAAGCAAATGCCACCCATGTCAGGCCACTGTCACACATGCAAGTGCCCGTGGGATGCTGCAACCACCATCACTCCTTTTTTTTACTTTCTATTTTGGCAATACTGCACAGTGTCCTGCCTCAATACAGCACTGCCCAAAGCAACTGGCATGGATGATACCTATCAGCTCCTGCTTCTGACACAGGTAGCTTGCTGTTGCCCAAACTCCATCCCCCCAACTTTACCACTCCCTACTGTTCTCCCTCACCTCCTCGAACCTTACCCTTGTCATAATCCACACAGATTAGGGAGGCATAACTGGTAGATTTCCTTAGTCCAAAAATAACACATGCTTTACCCTTTGTGGAGGGAAGGAGAATGAGCATGTCTCTCATTCCTCTCTGTAATGAATTTTGCTCTATTAGCTAGGGAGTGTTAGGAGTCAGACACAATCTGTCAGAGGATCTTTAATCAGAAGGGGTAGTCTAGGTTAAGCCTTACTCTGGTTCCCAGGAACAGGTAACACTCCCATAGTTGGTATTTTACAATGATTAGTTATTATGCATAATTAATCTGAAATTCATATGTATCAATCAATATGTCCTAATTGAAGTGAGGGCAAACCTTACAAATAGCCCATACAAATTTCACCACACAGTTTAGTGTAAAACATGCCTAATTTACATAAGCATTCTGTAGACTAAATAGTTATCTAACTAAGCTTTGTTGTGCCAGGTCATGTCAGTATTACCTCATACGTTATGCTCTCTCTGCAGGCCGCCCACAGAGATTGTTCTGTGTGTGCCACCCCTCCCTTATTCTAGGGTGCTTGTGTACCTTCATCTCTTGAACACTGCGTGGTTTGCTTTTCTAGGTATGTTTTTTCAGTAAGGGCAGTCAATTGCAAAGGAGGTATATATCATGCTGGCTGCCTAAACTTGAAGACAGTATGCTGAGGCAAAATTTTAAGGTCCTTTGCTCCAACTCTTGCTTATAGTCTCAAATCTTTAATCCAAGAGGATGGCACAATGGGTGTCAGTGACAGTCCTCCTTCACCATCCTGGAATCTAATTGACCTTGATCATCCAAATCCTAAACACTGCAAATGTTCTGCTTACCTTCAGCTGAATCATTAAATCATTCACACCTTAAGCCCATATCTTCAGATCTCCATTGAATCTGTACTTAGTAAACTCTAACTCATTCACAACACGTGTCTTAGAATTGCACTGTAAAAACTGTAAACTTTGCACTTGTATAGCTAACTATTTACCTGTTAGGGTCTCAAGGCGCTGTACGCATACCATTGTGGAACCCCTCCCGGCTTTTCCCTGTGAGGCACCCACTCCTGGATAGCCCCACGGTGAAGCCAGGCATCCAAGCACTGTGAGGGCCATTGCAGAGATTAAGCAAGCTATTGCCCAGAGTTACAGAGTGGGACCCATTAATTAGATTAGGCACCAAGGAAAGAATTAGCTGGTCCAAGGGAATTGAGCCCAAGACCCGCCGAGGCAAGAATTGAACCCTAGTCCCGGGCCAGATCTCTGAATCAGGTTTAAAAAGTATAGCATCACACTACATGGCTGTCATAGTGGAGGCTTCTATACTGGTGGAGCCTTGGATAACAAAATTCAGCCAAATACCTTATTTTATCAAAGCTGGTAGGGTTTCAATACTAATTGTTGAGAATCCTGCATCAGATCTTCCATCCGAGCCCTACGAGGAAGATGGATCCTTCTTCCATGGGAGGCGGAGATTGACTGCAGGTCCTTCTGCGCCTCTAACCAGACCCTGCTCCCAACCGTTTATGGATGGGCAATTTCTGTTGGGCATCAGTGCAGCCAGGCCCTGAGCCCAATCCTCTTCTGGCAGTCACCCCCACTGAGCATGGCCAGCCTTGCACCAACCATCTGCTGGCACCCAAGCCATCGGCAAACAGCCAACCCTACTAAACATGGCCTTTGCAATGATGCTTGGCCCCAGGTTCTGGTCCATGAATAGACCTGTCTATCTTTTCTTTAAGTTGATTATTGAATCTGCGGATCCAACCCACATTTTTTAACTGTATCTGAAGATCTCGGCAAGATCTGCAGGTCAACATGGTTGGGCCTCACTGGGGTTCACTGATCCAGCCCATGAGTCCATGGGTGCCATGACCAAATGTAATGTACAAAAACTGAGTGATTCTTTTCCTCCTACATCATGCTGAGGTCAGGATAGGCTAACCCTGCCCCTATTGTGCCCTCTCATTTCAATCTTCAGGCTTTGTGCCAAGTCCTAGAGCCCTGAAATGGAGGCTGCAACATTTTCATCTGGTGTTGTTGCCAGCCAATCATATCCTTTTGGATCTCTGGATCATTCACAGGGCCACAGATATGAAAAGGCTGACAGGAGCAAGCAAACACTTCATCTGCCATTAGAATTTCTTTACTTTTTGAATTTCTGGTTTTGTGGATCCTTAGAGGATTCACCAGTCCAGATAGCTCTATTGCTTTAATACCTTCATGCCCACATCGCACATCTTTTAAAAAGTAAACTCTTAAAAACCACTAAATAGATTTACACTAAATAAAGCAAAGGCACTTTCTTGAGTAAAGTTCTCCCTTTGTGCCAAATATTGGCCCTCATTACAACCCTGTTTCGTCGGAAGCACCGCCAACAGGGTGGCGGTGCTTTCCTTGGAATTACGGGACCGGCGGTTTCCCACCACTTTGGTCCTGGCAGTTTCCCGCCACTTTGGTCCCGGCGGTTGTAATCCCCCAGGGCAGCACTGCTTGCAGCGCTGCCCAGGGGATTACGAGTCCCCCTCCCGCCAGCCTTTTCATGGCGGTATGAACCGCCATGAAAAGGCTGGCGGAAAGGGAGTCATGGGGCCCCTGGGGCCCCCTGCACTGCCCATGCCTCTGCCCCCTGCCTCTGCCAGCTTTTCACTGTCTGCAACTGCACCCGTCGCACCGCTGCAACACCGCCGGCTCCATTTGGAGCCGGCTCCTGTGTTGTGGCCGACATCCCTGCTTTGCCGGCGGGCTTAAACTTGGTTTCCGCCTGCCGGCCCAGCGGGGATCTCGAAATGGCCACCGCGGGCGTGTGGCCGCATTGGCGGCTGCTTGGCAGATACAACTTGGCAGGCAGCGCTTGCCGTCCGCCAAAGGTGTAATGAGGGCCATAGTGTTATTCTGGTCAGCTTTTTTTCCTGTTTTGGAGGGCAAGATTTCCTATGGAAATTAGCACAGTAAAGTGCACTTCTGAGACTGCCCATTTGTTTTTGCCTCTACTTGATGGATCAACGCAAAACTTTCCTTGAAGAAGGCAGAGTGAAAGCCAAGTTTTGTGCAGGTTTGTGGAATAGCAGCAAAGTTATTAAGAAAACAAAAAGTGCTTTTCCTGCCACCTATGTTATATATTACACAATGGCAGGCGCCACTGTGTAATATTTTCCCCAGGTTGGACCCCATGCAGTGGGTAGAGGCAGGTGGAGGCCCTGTGGATGCTTGTTTACAGAACTTCATTAAAGGTTTTGAGGCATTTCAGATTTTTTGAATAATGTGGAATTTAGGGGTGACCAACTTAAAAATGTTTAAGCCTGGGGCTGCAAGCATGGCTCTCACATTGTATGCCATTCTGCTCATCTCAGGAATGTGTGTAGTGTATCCACATCCTACATCGCTGCCAAGCCCTGGAATGGCCTGCACCTCCACCTCTGAAAGGCACCCTCCCTGGCAGACTTCAGAAAGAAACTCAAGACCTGGCTTTTCAATAGAGACATGGCACTCTCAGCGCCCGATACCCCTTGGGGTGATAGAGCTGTGCTATACAAATGTTGATCGATTAATTGACTGATTCGCAAAAACACTGCTAAGGAATCAGTTCTCACTACCACAACTAAGAGGTGGGTAACAGATGTGAGCGCGTCTGGCCTTTTTTGGTCTTTGGTAATTTATTTATAATGGGACGCATTAGAGGTTCAATGGAACTTTTGACTCCGCTAAGAGTTTTCCACCATGGACACAAATTTAGCTTGTGACATAATCAGCAATAATACAACTTGGTTTAACAAATCAATAATGAGAAACTTTGAGTCAGTACACTTTACGCAACATGGCCCCTGTGACCATAAATAACCACACCTTTGGTCAAGTTAGAAAGTTTATTTCCCTAGATTAACAATGATAATATCACATAAATGAATCTTAAAACCAAATGATAAACATATATGAATAACACAGGCTGACCAAAGTGGCGGAAAAACCTCAATCTAACCAAAGCATTTAACATTAATCATACAAGAGTTACCGTACAAATTAATAACAACAATATCTGAACAATAGAAATCGACACATGTGCAGTCGGAATATGTCAAATCCATAAAGTAGTTTCTCGCGCCATCATTGGTCAGAACATCGTGTGTTCACAGTAGAACCGATAAACATGAATTCTTAAATCTACAATATAGTTAGACAGCCTTTCACACATCGAAGATTGGCTCCTTTTCTCCTGTTCCCATCACCAGTTTTGTCAGGTAACTTTTTAGTAACAATCATAACTCCAGTCAGTGAAGCCATTGTCATGTCCTGGAGACTTCAGCTTCTCACGCACCAAAGATACAAAAGTATCCGTAGCTAGTACATCGCATTACAGCAGACAGTTCTCACAAGAAAGTTTTAGGACATCAACTAGTTTAACATTGCACAGCACTGTGTGAACAAAGAACAAGTGTGAATTTCTACTTGAAACAGAAAACATTTACAGACATTTATTCATGCCATGAAGCTTAACATGAAGGGCTTGTCGAGTAGGCCCATAATTTCACAAATACTCTATGCCTAATAAAATTAAGCAAATACATGTCATTAATACGTTATTATGGTCCACTAATACATTTAATTCTATATGTGCATATTATTTCTAAACAATTAATAATATTTCTTATCTAATGTCGTATACATTCATGACTGCCATCTAGGTGGGCACATTATCCAAAACACTTGGGGCCTCATTACAACCCTGGCAGTCAAAGACCGCCAGGGCTGTTTTGGCGATTGTACCGCCAACAGGCTGGCGGTACAACCCGGCGGTTTTAATCCTCCAGGGCAGCGCTGCTTGCAGTGCTGCCCAGGGGATTACGAGTCCCCTTCCCGCCAGCCTGTCCATGGCGGTCTACCGCCATGGAAAGGCTGGTGGGAAGGGGAGTCTCAGGCCCCTGCACTGCCCATGCACATGGCATGGGCAGTGCAGGGGCCCCCAGGCACAGCCCCACCCTGCTTTTCACTGTCTGCACAGCCCATAACACCTGACATTTTCCCTCTTTCTCCAATTTTCATTAACATATCTGCTTCTTAACTTTTCCAATTTAATTTCCTCCCTCCTCTGTTCATTTCTCATCCTTGGTCTATTAATTACAGTGTGCAATTTGTAAGCTCCCGTTAGGCCAATGAAACAAATCATAATAATCAACACTGGTTTCAATATTATCCCTACAATATCATTTCCCAGGTTGCCCAGCCAATTCTCCACAGTAGTAAAACCTTTGCCAACCTTCTCCCAAATCCCAGGTTCTTTTAGAACTTTTAAGTCAGAGATGATGTTAGTCAGATTGTTAATAAAGCTTTTAACTCCTCCACTGTTATCAGGAATGTACATGCAACAATGTTGCGATTTCAGCATTTTACAGACTCCGCCCATCTTTTCTAAAAGGATCTCTAGCACAAGGCAGTTCTGAACGGTCATAGAATGTACCGCAACCATTTCAGTGTCCATTAAGATCATGGCTCCAGAAAAACTAGTCAACATGTTATCTACAGTAGTAGATAACGTTTGAATTTTCAAAGAATTTAGAATAACTCCCACTGAGGGAATAATTGTTCCAAATATATCTCCAATTATGCCAGAATAAGATTCTCTCTTTGGTCTAGCAAGGTATAATTCATTCATTTTAGGTGTCTCAGTTGGTTTCTCAAGTTGATAAATCTTTGAGAAAACAATTCCCAAATAACAGTAGATTAGTAAAGTCAGCCATTACCTGCACTATAATACAAATGAAATGTATGTGTGGGGGGGCTATGGAGAGATGAAGGCCACTTTTGCTGGGTGGTAGGAATCAGAGGAGGAGGTCATGGGAGTGGGAGCACCAATAATGATTGCTGGGCTGGGTGCTAGAGGCGCTAAAGACTGTGATGATTGGTATGTGACAAGGTGAAGTAATAGTGAGACTTTTATTTAGTGTCTTGAAAGAACGTGTTGATTGAGGGAAGAAGTGAAGGTAAGGTGAACTCTACTGTTGCACGTATCACACACACACACCCACCAGCAATTCTGTGACTGTCTACGTAGGCTAGTGTTTTAGAGTGACAGTTTAGCCAGTAGCAGAGATGGCATCTCGTTGGATGACTGCTGCTCAAGCCCTCACTCAGATTATAGAGGACAGCTCTGACGTAGGATCAGAGACTGAGACAGCTGATACTGAGACAGCATCTGAGGGATAGGAAAGTGGCGCAGACTCTGGGAGTGATTTTTCAGTCGGAGGAGTCCCATTCGATAACTCCTCCACTATTGATTATGAGGGAGGTGATGAGGACAGTCCTGCTATCCCTTCGCAAGCACAGTCTGTGCAGCGGGACAATAGCGGGTTAGCCCAACCCAGAGAACAGGTGCATGTGGTGGCAAGCACAAAGAGAGTGCTCTCTTTGGAGCTCCCCAATTTAGTTCAGCCCCAATTCCACCGCCCAAACCGTATTGTGGGGACATCAAAATTATCTATCACAAAACTACCTGGTTTTGTAAGGCAGGCACCTGCATTTTTGTTCCTGGGCTCTGCGGCCATGTAGGGAAACCTAACAAACCCAGATCTTTGTCGAACTAAGGCCTACCCACGCAAGTGAGGTACCATTTGTATTTGGAGACTTTGGGGAATACAGAATAGCAGAACAAGTGTTATTGCCCCTTGTCTTGCTCTACATTGTTTCCTTCCAAAATGTAGGAGAGTGTGTTAAAAAGACGCCTATTTGAGAAATGCCCTGTAATTCACATGCTAGTATGGGCACCCCGGAAATCAGAGATGTGCAGATAACCACTGCTTCTCAACACCTTATCTTGTGCCCATTTTGGAAATACAAAGGTTTCCTTGATACCTGTTTTTCACTCTTTATATTTCACAAAATGAATTGCTGTACACCTGGTATACAATGAAAGCCCATTGCAAGGTGCAGCTCCTTTATTGGCTCGGAGTACCTAGGGTTTTTGATGAACCTACAAGCTCTACATATCCCCACAACCAGAAGAGTCCAGCAGATGTAATGATATATTACTTTTGAAAATATGACATCGCAGGAAAAAGTTACAGATTAAACGTGGAGAAAAATGGCTGTTTTTTTCAACTCAATTTCGATATTCTTTTATTTCAGCTGTTATTTTCAGTAGGAAAACCTTGTAGGATCTACACAAATGACCACTTGTTAAATTCAGAATGTTATCTAAGTTTCAGAAATGTTTAGCTGTCCAGAATCCAGCATTGGTTTCACACCCATTTCTGTCACTAACTGGAAGGAGGCTAAAAGCAAAAAAAATAGTGAAAATGGGATATGTCCCAGTAAAATGCCAAAATTGAGTTGAAAAATGTGTTTTTCTGATTTAAGTCTGCCTCTTCCTGAAAGCTGGGAAGATGGTGATTTTAGTACTGCAAACTCTTTGTTGATGTCATTTTCAGGGAAAACAACACATGCTTTCTTCTGCAGCCCGTTTTCCCATTTTTCTGAAAAAAACAAAATTTTAGCTGCATTTGGCTAATTTCTTAGGGGGTTATTACAACTTTGGAGGAGGTGTTAATCCGTCCCAAATGTGACGGATATACCACCAGCCGTATTACGAGTTCCATAGGATATAATGGACTCGTAATACGGCTGGTGGTATATCCGTCACTTTACCGTCACTTTTGAGACGGATTAACACCTCCTCCAAAGTTGTAATAACCCCTTAGTCTCCTCAACGGGAACCCAAAAACTCTGGGTACCTTTAGAATGCCTAGGATTTTGGAAAAAAAGGACGCAAATTTGGGGTGGATAGCTTATGTGGACAAAATGTTATAAAGGCCTAAGCACGAACTACCACAAATAGCTAAAAAAGGGCTCAACATGGGAGGGGGAGGCCCCACAGCTAACGGGTTAATGTCTTTTTTCTTTCTCAGTTTTACAGAATCTTTCTCATAGTTTAGTTCGTGGACCAACTTCACGTGCCAATGTATTGACCTGGAATTTCACGATCAAAACACAATGCCAAAAAATCACTTTGCTAATTACAAATTTTTGTGTATGCCCATTCAGGTCCTGAATATCTTTGATTTGCAACTCGTTTTCTTTTCAGTCTCTGATTCCCGCTTAGTTCTCCATCACTCAAATCTTCTTTTCTTGTGGTGTCTACTTCTTCGATTGTTGACACAGTGATTGATTCTTTCCTCTTAACTTGTGATCATGGCCACATGTCTTCTTCCAGTGTTTCCTTTGTCATTTGTCTTTTCAGCACTGGACTTGCAGCTTCTCCTTGCTCTGCAGGATTTTGACTTGAAGTACCTGCAACTGGTTTTGGAGGAGTCAGGTCAGTTTGACTTTGATCTAGCTCAACTCTTTTCACTGGGTCTGTGGGTTGTTCTGTTTGCACTTTGAGATCGTCTGCTTCTGTGAGAGCCCTCCTCTGATTAGACTGTTTTGCTGACTTAGTTGAGACTTGTTCAACACCACTTTTCTGTAAGTCCTCCAGCTCGTCTCTTACAGGGATATCTGGATTTTACTCTGACTGCTCAAAGTCTGTTTCTTACTCTCCAGTTTCCTTGTCTGCTTCTGGAGTTTGCCTGAATGTTGTTGGTACTCTCAACTACTCTTCTTCATTGTCCAAATGACAGGGCACTTTTCAGGTGTAACTGGCATGTATCCAGTTCAGAACTTCTGTGCACTTCACAGCAGTAGTAGTAACTAGTACTACTTGGTGGGAACCCTTCCACCGGGGCTCCAAACAAGTCTTGCTCACGTATTTTCGGATCATGACCCAGTCTCCAGCTCTCAGGTTGTGACTCTCATCTTGGGATGGCAGCACAGTTGTGGCTTCCACCTCATGAGAAAAAAAGCGAACCACACCAGCCAGACCCTTGCAGTAATCCAACACCCTATCATCTGTTAAATTCACAGGAGCATTTGCAGAAACCGCTGGCAACCTCATTGCTCGACCCATGAGAATTTTATACGAAGGTGTATTTCTCATGCTCATCAGAACTAACAGTAGTGCATCTGGCCATTTCAAATTTGTGGACGCATAGATCTTTGCAAGTCATGACTTCACGGTACCATACGTTGTTTTACGAGTCCTGAGGCTTCAGGACAATAGCTACAATGAAACTTTTGCTCAATGTTTAAGGCTGAACATAATAACATAATTACTTCATTATTGAAGTGACTTCCCCTAACTGATTCTAAAGAGACCGGAAAACCAAAATGTGGCATCTGTTCCCTAAGTCAGTGGTTCCCAACCTTTTGACTTCTGTGGACCCCCACTTTATCAATGCTGGAACCCGGGGAACCACACTGAATCATTATTGAAATCCGGGGACCACCTACTGAGTCATTTCTGAAAGCTGGGGACCTAATCTGATAATGTCATTTAATTTTCTAAGCTGTAGCGGACCCCCTGAGGAGGCATCGCGGACCACCTTGGGTCCCTAGACCACAGGTTGGGAACCACTGCTCTAAGCAATAATTTTTCTACAGTAAGGCTGTCATTCCTACTTGTGGGGTATGCTTCAATCCAATGACTAGAAATGCAAACAGTCACCAGCACATATTTCAATCCTCCACACACAGGCATTCTGCTGAATGGACCTCCTGCTCTTCCAATGTAACTCTTGTTAACAACTGTTCTTTTACCCACATTCATCTGTTGACAGATGATTCAACAGTGGCAAACTGCTTCGGCAACAAGTCTAAATTTTGGATTAAATCATGACTTCTTGAATGTTCGAATCATTGCATCCCTCCGAACATGTGCTTGACCATGATATTTCTAGCCATTTGAGTCAGTAGACAGTTGGGCAAGACCACTTGTCCCTCCCCAGACACCCAATATCATCTTCTCTTTGTATACATTTCATTTTACCCAAATGTTCCTTTCTGCTTTGTCATCACTTTCCTGGAGGTTCTTTAACTCTTCCTGGGTATCAGAAACAGTCAATGCATAACTTTTACCAAATTCTTCTTCTGGCAACAGTTCCATTTATCTTTGAAGGATATACAATTCAAGGCACAAAACCATGCAAACTGATCTGCATATCCATTTGCCACTGACACAAAATCTTACGATCTCTGGTGTGCACTGCATTTCACCACAACAATCTTTTAAGGCATTTGTAAAGCTTGTAACAGTTCATGGATTTTTTCACCGTTTCTAACTGGCAAACCAGAAGATGTCATGAAACCTCTCTGTGACCATAGCTGGCCAAAGTTGTGCACTATTCCAAATCCATACTGGCTGTCTGTATAAATGGTAACTTTAAGCTGTGCAGAGACATGGCATGCTCTAGTAAGAGCCACCAATTCTGCCACTTGTGCAGAAAATACTCCTCGAAGCCAGAATGCTTTGAGTATACCAGAAATCGTGCACACTGCATATCCTGCTTTTAATGTTCCCATGGTATTTCTTAAACAGGAACCATCAACAAAAATAATTTGGTCATTTTAACAGGCTGGCGGTACATACCACCACTTTATGAGAATGGCTGGTTGGCTGCAGCCAACCCGCCACTTCACCACTCATACTGCCATGACTGTATCAGCCCCCGGGCCGGAGATGTCAATGATACAGGTCATGATACAGCTGGCGGTGTTCAACTGGCGTGGCGTGGCAGTGCTGGTGGTAGCAGCGCCAGGTTACCACCGTCTTCCAGCATGATCACTGCCGGATTTCCATCCTTCTTGTGGTGGAAGTCCGGCAGTGATCATACTACGGCAGATGGATGGTAGCTGAGGTGACAGTTTTTTGGCAACCGTCACAGCGGCAGTAGGCGGTTTTTACCGCCAATGTCAGAGGTTTTCTCCATGCTTCCTTCATTTTTGAAGCGACCTACAAATCATCAATGCACTGAACCAATGTCAATTGGAAAGGCATTTCCAGTGTCTCCAGGTTCTTCTTCAGCATCTGATTAAAAATGGATGGGAATTCTGAAAAACCTTGAGGAATTCTGCACCAACAACGCAATCAAGGAATTTCAAACAGAAAAGAAACTGGCTATCCTCATGAGGAGGTACCGAAAAGGATGCTTGAGCTAGGTCCGCTACAGTGAACCATTCAGCACCACATGGGATCTGAAATAATATCACTGCTAGATTTGGCACCACTGGACAACATTTAGGGGGTGATTCTAAGTCTGGCGGGCGGTGGAGGCCGCCCGCCAGACTTCCCCCACCAAAATACCGCTCCGCGGTCGAAAGACCGCTGAGGGTATTTTGGGATTTGCCCTGGGCTGGCGGGCGACCGCCAAAAGGCCGCCCGCCAGCCCAGGGCAAATCAACCTTCCCACGATGACGCCGGCTCAGAATTGAGCCGGCGTAGTGGGAAGGTGCGACGGGTGCAGTGGCACCCGTCGCGTATTTCAGTGTCTGCAAAGCAGACACTGAAATACAAAGTGGGGCCCTCTTACGGGGGCCCCTGCAGGGCCCATGCCAATGGCATGGGCACTGCAGGGGCCCCCAGGGGCCCCGCGGCACCCCCTACCGCCATCCTGTTCCTGGCGGGAGACCCGCCAGGAACAGGATGGCGGTAGGGGGTGTCAGGGGATTCACCGGGGCAGCGGAAAACCGGCGGGAGACCACCGGTTTTCCTTGTCTGACCGCGGCCGAACCGCTGGGGTCAGAATGCCCTGCGGGGCACCGCCGGTCTGTCGGCGGTGCTCCCGCCGACCCTGGCCCCGGCGGTCTCTGACCGCCGGGGTCAGAATGACCCCCTTAATCACAATATCATTGATTTTCCTAAAATCCTGAACAACCTGAAATTTTCCATCGGGTTTTTGCAATCCCATGATAGGAGAATTACATGGGCTGCTCAGTACTTCTTTTAGGACACCTTGTCTTACAAATTCTGCAATTATAGGTGTCATCCCTTCAATTGTGTCTTGTATTATATATTATTGGGGAATCTGGGGAAAAACTGCATTTGTCTTGACTGGGACTTTAACTGGCTTAACTCCTCTGATTAGACCAATGTCTTTCCTTGAAAAATCCCATGCTTTCATCTTAACTGTTCCCTGTGAGTCGGAAGGAAGATCTCGTAGTGTAGAGACAGGAAAGAAACTGATCAATGGGTACTCTTCATTTACTGAATTATAATAAGTTTCCTCAGACTGATCGCCTTCATTATCACTATTTGTCTGAATGACAATCCCCTCATTTGAACAGATAATAGAACATCTCATTTTGCACAGTAAGTCCCTTCCTAGTAAAGAAACTGGACTAGAGTCACAAACTACAAATTTGTGCAAGCCTTTGAAATTTTAACTGGAACTGGTTCTGTGATGGAGTTCAACAAATACTGATTTGCAACTTCTACGATTTGCACTGTGATCCCTGAAAGAGGTACATTAGGGACTTTTGCAGTTCTTACAGTGGAACATGTAGTTCCCGTATCGACTAAGAATGAGACGTTGTGACCCATTACTTTTCCCTTCACATATGGACCCTTCTGGTCTACTTCTAATGATGCTGCCAACACGCATTTTTCTTCATCTGAGCTCTCACTCATCAATTCATCATTTGATTCCTCCTCACTGTGTAATGGGTATTGGGGTTATTACTGGTGTTAAACCGTTGACCTGAGCCCTGCTGAGGAAGCATCATCTGCTGCTGTTCCATTGGCGTCTGAGGTGTCTGAATTTGTTGCCTGGTACCTGAACTTGGGGTTGCATTTGCTGTAACTGTGACATCTGCAAATGTGGCATTTGCATCTGTAGCATGGGCTGAGGACCTTGCACTTGATTCACATTAATTTGGAAATTAAAATTTTGACCTCTCATCCTTGGTCCTCTCATGCTGGGGAAAGGACTCTTTGCATGCATCTGTGGGGCAACCCCTTCCAGTCCTAGCATTGAACACTCCCGCTTCCAATGTCCGAAGCCACTGCAAGCGTGACAAGGTAAAGTTATTTTCATTGCCTGCATATCATTCTGAGTAACTGCAGTGCTCAAGTTGACACCATGGTTCACATTCCCATTTCCAACGCAACCTCTACCTTTTGCCTGATTCTGAAACCACCTGTTTCCCTGCTGCTGCTGTGTAAAACTTACTTGTATTCCTGATTGTGCCGCTTTAATCTGCATCACCATTGCCTTCTCTTCCAACTTTCTCTGCTTCAATTTAATCTCATCACTATGGTACTTGGCATATTTCAATGCTTCATCAATCAGCTTTGTTTGCCAACAAATCAAATTACTTTTAATCATCTGGCTAATTTCAGGTCTCAATTATTCGATAAATCTGAACACAAAATGAATCATGTCTTTCAGCTCAATTGTTTCTGAACCACTGTAATGTTTAAATGCTTGCAACAATCTCTCAAAGTATGGATGTGTGGACTCTTTTCTTTCCTGAGCTGTCCTCTGTATTTTCTGCCAATCAATATTCTTGGGAGAAATTCCCATTTTCAAAAATTCAATCACATTGTAATAGTACTTCATTACATCCTGAGATGGAGCAACTGTAGCTGGATCTCATGGGGGCTCTCTCATTGGCCAATCTACACTTCTTTTGCATTCAACCCACAAATCAGCTGGAACCACTATTCATAATAGGGTATTCAAATCTTCCCAACAGGCATTTGGCAAGCTTCACAAACCTGTCTGTTTGTTTGTACCATTCTACTGGCTCCTCTCTCAATCTCGGCTCATCACTTGTAAATGACAGAATGTGGCTTCTGCTGAATGGGACATGTACAACATTTTATCCTGGAATTTCTCTCATTGGTAATATTTTTACTGGATTATCAGTCTACTGTACACTAGCAATTTAATTTGCTGACTCCTTTTTGTTCTTGTCTCGTTTCTTCAACCATCTGCCTTCCTAGTTGTCTAATGCTCCCCATGTCTGGATGCTCTGGATTAATTCCCTAATGTGAAATTTTCATTCCTGATATTCTCATGTTCTCAATATCCTTTGTGTCAAATTCTAACCTGAAACTTCTTCTTAAATGCTTCTTTTCTCAATCTCTATGTCGCATTTCTCTGCCAGGTCTGCTAATCTCTGGTGTACCAGTCCTGTTTGTTGGGAATTATTTTGCACAAGAAGCCCAATTCATCTTCCATATGTGAATCACTTCTGTTCAATTCAATTGTTCCCTCAATTAATTCTTCTACTTCTAATTTAAACCTGGTCAAATTTAATGGACTTCCTCCACTTGAATCTCCTGGTGTGCTTTCCAGCCATTCGGCTGTCAAACCTCGTACTGAGATATTATTATTACTTACATTGGGCACTTGTAACGTTTGACAGGGAGTCTCTGGGGCCATCAACAATTGGTTAGGACCTATGTCTGGTCTCCCCAGATTATTTGGTGGGATTCTGGAATAACTCAAGTCAATTAAGGGTTCTCTCATGTCAAATGTTTGCTTCATCGGAGACATGATTCCTGTATTTACATGAAATCTCTCCATTTCTACACTGGAATTCAACATTTTCTGCTCATTGCTCTTATTATTTCCCTGAGCAAACAATGGTATAACGGGACCAATAGTAACAGGCACTGACACAGCACCTGGACTCGGTTGGCTGTTTTGATCTCTAATGTATATTACTCCTGTATTATGTAAATGCAGATGCATTTGTCTTTGACATCGTTATGGGGCTGTATCTCAGGATTGTCTGGGCTTGCATCAGGGATGTTAAATTAGGTGTAGACCCTATTTGAATCAGTGTTGGCTTCTGATAAACCTGTATAGTTTGGTAATCTTGTCCTGTTGGCACTATTAAATTTGGCATGGAATTTACAATAGGGGCGTCTGGATAAATCCTAGGTATATCAACCTGTGATATAGGTGTCTGAATTGTGGAGGTGGTACGGATAGTCTGGCTAACCTGTACATGTCTTTGTGTAGCTTCAGTGGGTACTGAAGCGGTAGGATTGGCACTAGTACTTGGACCTGTCTAATGTGCTGCATCTGGTAGGGGACGACTTCTCAATAATTGCAAAATAACCTTTTCATCATCTGAGTCTTCATTATTGGTCAAAGTCTTTCTGGAATCTGTTGATTTCTGCTCCTTTTCCTCAGAAGGATACGAACCCTTCTTCTTAGCACTCTGTTTGGCATTACTCTTGTTCTCATGTGTAATTGTAGGAAACATCTTAATTCCTTATAAAGTCTCAGTTCTCCAAAATGTCTGCTTACTATCCCATCTCGCCTCAGGTAAAGTTTCCTCAGCTTTTCTCATTCACTCTCAAATTTCTGTTGCTGTAACTGTCTGTCTACTAACTCCCAAATAGCTAATGCTTCAAATTGTTCCAGTCTCGGAGGAGGTTTTGAATCGTACAATACTCTCCTCAAGTTCTCTAAGATTCTCAAACTAAAGGTTGCATGGGCAGGAAATGCTAAGCTCCCTTCCTTTTCTGTATCTTTGCACCATTGCTTTAACCAAAGATATGGAGTAGCACCTTGCTCTTCAGAGACGATGTATGCGGGTGCGCCTTCTGGCGGGTAATTTCTCCTACCCTAACAGGAATGAACGCATCTCCCTTAAGTGCGCTTTTTAATGCTTTGAAAAACTTCATTTTCAAATTTAAGTTACTCTTCTATCAAATCAGTAAGTAAATTTCAATCCCAAAATCCTTTTCACTTGCCTTTCTCAACCAATAATGCTTCACAGTTGTCCACCAATCCATTTGTGGCTTTTCACACCAACCAACCTATCCCAGCGCAGACCTTCTGATGTCACACTCACATATATAGTGGCTGACAAAGCCCTCTGGTTTGTCTTCCTCAAATCAAATCCATGCCAAACTAAATGCAAATATTGCAAGCCCTAAAGAAAAATCAATACACCAAACTTGTCTGTTTACTACAGGTTGGAAACACAATTGCTTCGGAAACCTTACTTAATTTTCAACGTTGGCTTTTAGATCTAACAGATACTCCTTCGTTCTCAGTTTCCCTGACTTGCAAGCAAAATTCGACTAGCAAATTTTACCCTTGACTGATCATCAGATCCTCCTGGTGCACTTAGGAATCACCAAAACTCTGTCAAAACTAACACGCCCTTTTAACACACACTCTATGAGTGTCCCGATTGACCTATTAAACAGACAAATGAGGACATCAACCAAGTGTCTTCAACACTTGTACAATAACCAATACTCAATACGCCGGAGTCATAGACCACACATGGTCCAGATACCAACAACCATATGGGCAATGTTTTAGCACTAAGCATCACACACATATGAAGTTCAACGACTTCCCTACATACACCCTTTGGAGTAAGCATACTCACTAAATAACTTCTTTGGAGTACGCAAACTCCCACAGTTCACCTGCGATTCGCTTAAGCAGTGCAAGTGCAAAAACTATTCCACTCACAAATCACACTAGGAACACTGAGAACAGCTTCAAACAAGCAATTGCATAACCCAAGGTTTCAGGAAAGACATCAAATGTTATTTCTACATTAAAGACATGGTGATTTCTTTGAGGGACATAACTTTTTGTTTCTGTTACTAGAACTGGGAACTACTTGAGAAGCAATTTTGTCAGCAAGACTGTAAGACCCTGGCACTCTTTTCAAGGAGATGTGACCATTCACTTTATTACTTAGAACTGAAAACCATGGCAACCCTTTAACTGCTACCAAAAACTGCCTACTTAGAACTGAAAAACCATGGCAGCCTCATAACTGACCGTATGTTACTAAACACTACTAACACTGGAGACCACTAGGACTGAGAAACCACAGCAGCCCCTCAAGGAGACATACTCATCAGTTTCTTATCTATAACTGAGAAGTCTTGATGACCTCTCAAGGAGACATAACCATCTGTTTCCGCTACCAAAAACTGTGAGCGCGTCTTACCTTATTTGGCCTTTGGTAATTTATTCATATGGGGACACGTTATAGGTTCGATGGACCTTTTGACTCTGCTAAGAGTATTCCACCATAGACACAAATTTAGCTCGGGACATAACCAGCAACAATACAACTTGGTATAAAAAATCAATAATCAGAAACTTTGAGTCAGTAGACTTTACGCACCATGGCCCCTGTGACCATGAATAACCACACCTTTTTGTCAAGTTAAAAAGTTTATTTCCTTAGATTAACAATGCTAATACATATATTAATCTTAAAACCAAATGATAAACATGTGAATACCACAGGCTGACCAAAGCGGTGCAAGAACCTCAATCTAACCAAAGCATTGAACAATAAACATTCAACAGATACCGTACATATTAATAACAACAATATCTGAACAGTAGAAATGGCATTCATCTAGATTCAACTGGTGAATAAAATCAATCCTTTGTTAATAACATTTATTTGAACATGGACACTCTAACTAACCCTCTAATTCGAATAGCATGTTTGGGATTTCAGGCAAAAGAAAATTAGACAAAAAAAAATTGAAAACATCTAACTATGGTTTTAGAATTATAGAGGTTAGTTCCTAAAACGAAAGAACAAAAATCTATAACAAAGACAATTTAATTTTGTTATACCTCTCCTGAATCGATCAGCAAGCAGGGACCTCTTCATCAGTTGGTCATCCATCTGATCAGCTTTGGCAGGGGAAAGTGAGGGGGATTGGCTCAGCCACGATTGGGTTTTAAGTTAACTGAACCAACTTGGAAGGGGCTTCAAACTAAAGAACAATCAATAATAGCAATGACTACACAATGAAGCTAGATACTAGGAAAAAGATATCTGGAACTTCCCTACTCCTGGTGTGTGCAGTCGGAATATGTCAAATCCATAAAATAGTTTCTCCCACTGTTATTTGTCAGAACTTTGTGTGTTCACAGTAGAACCAATAAACATTAATTCTTAAATCTACGATATAGTTAGACAGTCTTTCACATGTCGAAGACTGTCTCCTCTTCTCCCTTTCTCATCACCAGTTTTGTCAGGTAATTTTTTAGTTTCGATCATAAGTCCAGTCAGTGAAGCCATTGTCATGTCCTGGGAACTTTAGCTTCTAATGCCCCAAAGATACAAATGTATCAGTAGCTCCTACATCACATTACAGCAGACAGTTATCACAAGAAAGTTTTAAGACATCAACTAGTTTAACATTGCAATGTTATGAACCTATTTGGTCAGCACTGTGTGAACAAAGAACAAGTGTGAATTTCTATTTGAAACAAAAAACATTTACAAACATTTATTCATGCTATGAAGCTTAACATGAGGCCTTGTCCAGTGGGCCCATAATTTCACAATTACTCTAGCCTAATAAAATTAAGCTTATCATTTCATTAACACGTTTGTATGGTCCACTAATACATTTAATTCTATATGTGTATATTATTTCAGAACAATTCACATTATTTCTTCAATAATCTCGTACACATTCATGGTTGCCACCTAGGTGGGCACATTTTCCAAAACACTTTATTTCTCTATATTAGCATAATTCATGTCAATTCTTGGTTATCAGTCAATACAGATTTACTATTATAAAATTCAGCTTTCACGCAGATCAGTGATTTGTGACCAGAGTTACTTTCTCTAATGATTGATACATACCTTATTGACTCCCATTTTGGAAGAAACACCCTTAACACTCCCCTTGCGACTTGCCATTCAGTGTGGGTTTCTAAACCAATATTGCTATTCTGAAAGTGATTTCAAGGTTATAAACCTTGTAATTCGAGGTTTGCAATCACTAAATCATTTTGTACATTAGAACCCTGGTGCTTTGCACCATCAAAATGGCATCATATGCTATTCTTGCAACCAGTAAGAATCTAATTTGCTGTTTTTACAGTCATCATCTTGTTTTATGAGTGTAGATGCTATATGCCACATACAGTAGAGTTAGTTTTGTGTGATATAATCCAGATCAGCATAGTCGAGATGACCCTCGTAAAGAACATGTTCTTCACAGTTACTTGATAATTGATACTTGAGTGGAGTCAACCATTGCCATTGGGAAGTTAGAGCAACAGGGAATACATGGAGTAGTTTCTTTACGACTGTGGAGTCTCCCTGCATAAAAAAATAGGACTGTCCTATCTTTTTATGAGTGGAGTCTCCACAGTCGTACAGATGCTATTGGTAAAATACCTTTGTGAATAGCAAACAATTGTGAATCAGGCCCTGTGTGAGACAGCGTGGTTAGCAGCCAGTACAGGAAGGTATCTCACACACACCATAGGCATAGCACCAGCAGAAGAGAGCCAATCAAGGAGGCAGGACCCTTCTGTTAGGGTCTTCTCCCCAGGTATGAGGATTGTCTGAGGCTAATCTGCAGCTGGCTATGTGGAGGCTAAAGGATAGACACAGAGTCTTTATTCAAATCAATCCAGAGTTCAATACTGCCTCATATATTGAAGCCAAAACATCCTTCTTTTACACTTGAAAGCTGTTTTTAGTTTTCATTATCATTAATAGCCAATGGGCCTATGAAGCTTGTCTGGTTTTAAACATAAAGGCTTTGTGTCTATAAAAAGTCACCATTCAAGAAGTCAAGTGAAATATGTATTTAAATAAACTAATAAAAGTAAATGTATAACTTGTCCTAAGAATTATTGTCGAACATAATAAATATCCCCTGTTAAAAGGGGAGCAATCACCAGAACAGGTTATTTCTTGTGCATTGTGCGGTGAGCTTGTTGCTTCCCCATCAAAGCCTCCTTAGTGTTCATCTCAGGCCTCAGTAAAATAATGTAACATTTGGGGAAAAATATACAGCCCAGCAGGCCACTACTGGAGCACAGGATTGCAAATACCTCTACAGCGACCATATGGCTCCCCTTTGTACTCAAATACACAGGGATGAATGACACCCACACAGCTGCAAATATGAGCATACTGAAGGTGATCATCTTGGCCTCGTTGAAGTTGTCAGGTAAAGCTCTCGCCAGGAAAGCCACCACCAAGCTACAAGTAGTCAAGGCCCCCATGTATCCCAGCATGCACCAGAATGCAAAGGGAGATCCTTCATTGCACTCAATTACTACCTTCCCCAGTTGTGATTTCTGATTCATTTCTTGGAAGGGGGGACTGACCGTAAGCCATATTATGCATATGACAACCTGTATGCAAGTGCAGATAAACACCAGAATATTCAATAGCCCAGAACTCAGCCACATCCTTGTGCTGCTGTTTGGCTGTGTGGCTTTAAAAGCAATAAGTACTAGGATAGTCTTTCCCAAGATGCAGGAAATGCACAGTACAAAGATGATTCCAAATGTGGTTTGCCGGAGCATACAGCTGATAGTGGTGGGGTAACCTATGAACAGCAAAGAGCACAGGAAGCAGAAGATGAGGGCTGAGAGGAGGAGGTAACTGAGGCTGCGGTTATTGGCTCTGACAATTGGGGTCTCTGCATTTCTAAAGAAAAGTATTAAGGTAGAGAATGCAAGTAGAGCCCCAATTAAAGAGAGCGAGGCAAGAGTGCTGCCGAGTGGGTCTTCATAAGACAGGAACACCAGAGACTTCTTCTGACATCCATCCTTCTTCTCTGTTGGCCATTCTCCATCAGGACAGTTCATGCAGTTGGTGGAATCTTGTGCAATTCACAACAAGCGAGAAGGAAATCAAACAGTGAAAGATAGATAGAACACAGAAGGATAAAAAGTGAGAGAGGATGAATAACAGTAATACAGGAGAGAAAACAGCATTTTAACAAAAACAATTTCGATATTCTGGAACAGGAAGTAGCAGTGTAGTATCCCTCTTGATGTGAGTGTTTTCCTTATGCACTGGGCTTTGATGCCCCTGCAGCAGTGGTGGAATATTTATACTTGTTGCATGTTTTTTTGGTTTCTATTTTGAAAATTAAACTTGACTGCTTTTTGCTGTTAGATTTCTTCAGTATAGCTCTTGACCCCATCAGTGGTTGGACCCCTAATATCTCACTGATGACAAGGATAGGATGAGGCATGCAATAGGAATTTCTAAGAGGTAACCACACTGAGCAGGCGTCATGTGGGGCAACATTACAGATGTATTTGTAGAGCCCACGCGCTAAAGACAGATAACATATGTTTATTTTTACCAACTCAATGGTACTTGTTTTAGCAACTTTGAAAGGATGAAAGGCAGAGTGGACCCATTAGGATTCAAACCTGTGAGTGTTCACACAGAGGTCCCTTATGTGGTTGGATGAAGCCATTGAGCCAGCAGAGTCATCAAGAAAGCATCATAACAATGACTCCGGTGAGTATAGACACTCTAGTAACAGAGGCCTGTACTACTATTATCTTACTGTTATATTTGGCTCTCACAGAGAGCCTCTATCATTTAATTCAGTTTCTGAATGTCATAATCCACTGCTATAATGTAGCAATAGTTGATAATCAAATTGGTCACCCACTGTTGTGATGTCAGAAAAGCCTTCTAGACCAGGTTAATGAGCCTATTTGAGAGTCTGTTAATGGAGCGCTTCTTGTCAGCATTGATTGAAAGCAGAAAGCACAGCTGCAGGAGGGGGGAGGAAACCTTGTGGTTCTGAGTGACATCATAGACAACTCAAGCTTCGCTGATGTCTATTTAATGTCACTCAAAATCCCTTGCTGAAAAATCATCCCTGTAATTCACTGTTACCCATTTATAATCCTAAAGCTCTATATAATATCATTGTTTATCTAATTGGGTCATTTAATGAAGGCAATCCTCCTCATGAAGTTAAGAAAGATGTTGAATCTGGCCTTTAATACAGAACCTAAAACGTTAGTGCCAGGACTGTCATCAGAAAACAAAACATTATTACAACTATTCTTTAGGAATTGACAATCACAGAAAACACTTTTTGCATTGTAGTGATAACTCAATTTGTCTCTAAACTACCCTCATACCAGTATTTCATTACATTTTTAGAAAAAGACCTAATGCAAATGCAACCAATAAGCAAATCAATGTTAATATAAACAAATTGAAGAACATAGGCCCTCATTACAACCCTGGCGGTCAAAGACCGCAAGTTTTGTTGTGGAGTGTGTACCGGCAACAGGCTGGCGGTACAAACTTGGGCATTACAACCGTGGCCACTTTTGTCCCAGCGGTTTCCCGCCACTTTTGTCCCGGTGGTTTCCTGCCACTTTTGTCCCGGTGGTTGTAATCCCCCAGGGCAGGGCTGTTTGCAGCGCTGCCCAGGGGATTACGAGTCCCCCTCCCGCCAGCCTTTTCATGGCGGTATGAACCGCCATGAAAAGGCTGGCGGAAAGGGGAGTTGCGGGGCTCCTGGGGGCCCCTGCCACGGCCCCATGGAGCTTTTCACTGTCTGCACAGCAGACAGTGAAAAGCACGGCAGGTGCAACTGCACCCGTCGCACAGCCACAACACCGCCGGCCCCATTTGGAGCCAGCTCCTGTGTTGTGGCCGAGATCCCCGCTGGGCCGGCGGGCAGAAACCAGGTTTCCACCCGCCGGCCCAGCGGGGATCTCAAAATAGACCCCGCAGGAGGGCGGCTGCATTGGTGGCTTCCCGGTGGTTTCAACTTGGCGGGTGGCGGTTGCCACCCGCCAAAGTTGAAATGAAGGCCATAATCTTTTGGCAACATTTCAATAAAACTAGCACATCTCTAAATTATGTTGCTATTGTGTTGCTGCTTAGAAGTGTTGCAGTTTGAGACAACAAAGTGCTTAGGCCACATTCAATCTGTAACAGCCTGTAATTATATCGGGGAGGGGGGCAAACATGCACACATACATACTCACACACCCCAATGCATTCACACACTCACACAAACACACCCATTCACAACACTCACTCACTCAAATACACATCCCTCCATACATTCATACATACACACATGCAGTGCATCAAACATCAAAAAACAAAACTTACCTTCACTGCAGCTCTCTTTGAGGAAAGTCTTGGAGGTCCCTAGAGGTTGGGAGTACTGCTTTCTCTCAAAGGCCAGCCAATGAGGGAAGACAGAAGTCCCTCATTCATCACAGAGTGAGTTGGGGTCAGTAAGAGTGCTGACTCCACTCTGTGACGAGGTGACCAAAACCCCACTCCATGACGAGGTGACCCCACTCTGTTATGAGGTGTCACTGATTGGCACTCCACACTGGGCACTTCTGGACTTCAAAATGAAGCACCCAGGTCAGAGGCAATCAGTTACCCTCCCCATTGTCACTTGGGGGAGGGCTTCAAGGCAATTTTGCCAGGCTGAGAAGGTCACACCCACAGAGCTGTGAAATCCTCAGCCCGGCAAAATTCATCTCAGGCAGCCAGGAGCCTGCCCATTTTGCACTTGGCTTCCTGATTTGAACAAGTAGATGTCAGGCTGACCTTTGTTCAGCCTGACAAACACTCTCCTTGTCTAGAAAAAAGTTGAAGGTGCGGCCCCTCAGCCCTTATAGACTTGTCGCGGGTGCATTCAGTCATTTGGTGGCTGCTTTTGTACAACCCCTATGCTAGAGATCAATGTACAATGGATGTATTTTGTAAGTGTGCTGCAGATCAGTGATAAATCCAAAAACAATAATACTGGTCAAGAAGGTAGCCATTAGTTGCAAGGAGACTTGCCTATCTTCTAACTTATCAGAGTTTTGCCTATACTTGGACAATTCCACATTAGCCTACATTATTATGATCAATTCAATTCTTACATAAGACATTACAAATATATAAACACATACACACACACACATATATATATATGCATATGTATATTACCTACTGGTGGTAGCTTATAGGAAGGACCTAGTTTCCACAGAGAAAGTCTTTTTTTGACATGCCTATAACTTTGGCACCATTTGACGAATCTTCACTAAATTTTCCAAAAAGTGCCCTCTAGGGTCTTGTTGTGTATGGAAAGTTTCAGGGTGACCCATCAAGTGGAGGACAATAGAAAGGGGGTAAAAAAAAGTGAATTAACCATGTTAATTCTGATAGTCTCTTGAGACACACCTGCAGCCTGAACCGCTGGACTGAATTTTCACCAATTTTGGCAAAAAGGTAGGTTTTAGTCCGTTAATCATGCTTTTCTTAATTTGGTGTAAATCCATTCAGAGGATTCTGAGGTATTAAAGGGAAAAATAATGAGTATATCTAAGGCTGCAGAGCTAGGAAGGTCTCCTTGTGAGATCTGATTGGCTGCCAACACTTCAAACAAGAACTTTGGGCAGCTACTTTGGGACATGGCTTTACCAGGGCTAAAAAGTATTTTTTTTAAATGTCCTAGAAATCTGCAGCTGGTTAGGTGCATTTTTCAGACAAATTGACAGAAAAGTGATCTCTTGCACATTTTGTTCTTACTGCCCCGGGTAGGCTAGATCCTAGGAGCATGTCAAAGCTATAAATGAGGGGGTGCATGGATCTCCCTCCTAGGGCTTATGAAAGTTTCAGGGAAACACCACCTCCCCGGGGCCGGTCCATGAAGATAAAAGGATGGGGCCACACAGCCCCCCTCCTGGAGCCTCTTATGGCCCTGGTAACCGCCACTTTGCGGCCAACTCCCTGTAATCACCAAGAGAGTTTTTCTAAGGTTAAAAAAATTATATAGTTAGAAAGATTTATTTTAGGACAAATTAAAAGAAAATGTAATTGTCAAGTAAAAAACTGAGAGATTACCTTTCAGTATATGCCTTTAACGTTTGAAGTTGAAAAGAAATTAAATTAGGCAAACATACAGAGACACACTAAGACTGGAACCCTCAACAATCAGTGTGAAGGCCAGAGACCTTAACCACATTCCATAGAGGACTCCTCAGTATATAGGCCCATATTATATTTATACTTCTTTAGCGCTGCATTTGCGTCATTTTTTGACGCAAAATCGGCGCAAACTTACAAACATACATTTATATTTTGTGCGTTTGTGCTGCCTTCGCGTAAAAAAATGACACAAGTGCGGTGCTAAAAAAGTATGAATATAGGCCATAGTGTCCAGACATAACTTTGACATTATGGCAAAAGATTTTGTTGGTAAAAAATACTTAAATATTACATCACTAAGAATATTTAACATTCAAAATACTAGTAAATAAACAAACACACTGAATGAGATTTGAATTTCCAACCTACTGAGCAACAGTCCAAGAGCCTCACCAGTAGGCCAGAAGAGACTCTCTTCTACTGAGCCTCAAAACATAGCTATAACATTTGGTTATCTTGCTTGTGTACCGCTTTGACGTCCTTCTATGGAAAGGCTATTGTAATTGCAATATTATCTCCATGGAATAACTTCAAAGTGGCATGCAAGCAAAATGCTTGCACTGGAGAGATGGCTGTCCCCAGGGCTGCAGGGGATCTGCGTGGCCCATCCTTAATTAACATGTATAACTCTGGGAAGGTGGCGGTCCCCAGGGCTGCTGGGGGAGCATGGCCCCTACAAACATAATTTATTTAACCCTGGGGAGGTGGCGGCCCCTGGGGCTCCAGGGGGCTGCATAGCCCCCCTGCATACAATGTAAATGAAACCCCAGGGAGGTGGCAGTCCACGGGCTGCGAGAGGGCCACACGCCCCAGCATACACTATGGCCCTCATTACAACATTGGCGGTAAATCCCGCTTACCGCCGTGCAGAAGAGTGCCAACCCACCGCTGCGGCCGCGGAATCCCGCCACAGCTATTATGACCCACAGCTCAGAATCTGCCAAAATCCAGACACCCACACAAGTCTGCCACACCAAAGGTCAGTGATAAACTGGCGGTAACAAAACCTCCACCGTCACACTAACAGGAATACGCCCACACTATCAGGACCCACGAATCCACGCAGTATTCCATTGGCGGTACACACCGTTGCGCTCAAAATACACACACATATACAAAACACAACCACATTGGACAATTCCAAATACACACACCTGATACACATACACACACCACTCCCACACACCCAATACAATATAAAACACACCCACATTACCCACAAATCCTTACAACGAACAATTTGGAAGAAGCAGAGAGACAGCAAAGCAAAGACCACACCAGCATACAGAGGCACACAACACCATCACTCATACACATCCACGCACAAAACAACGCACACCCCTAAACATCACCCCACACATCACAACACACACCACCTCACACATCACTCACACCACCTCATGGCACCGCAAAGACACTCCAGGTTTTCTGAGGAGGAGCTCAGGGTCATGGTGGAGGAAATCATCCGGGTAGAGCCACAGCTATTCGGATCACATGTGCAGCACACCTCCATAGCTAGGAAGATGGAGCTATGGCGCAGAATCATGGACAGGGTCAATGCAGTGGGACAGCACCCAAGAACACGGGATGACATCAGGAAGAGGTGGAACGACCTATGGGGAAGGTGCGTTCCGTGGTCTCAAGACACTACACTGCCCCAGCGGACGTGCTCTATGGATGAGAACAGCAAGCAGAGAGTCAGCCAACACTGAGGTATCACAAAATGTCATTTGCACACATTTATTAATCCGCAATGTGCCTGTCACTGTGTGTATGCAAGGTCTAGATATGTGTGATGCATTTAAAAATATTGCCATGTGGCCCCCTGAAATGGCGGCTGCCTGACCTGTGATGTGGGACAAGGGGATATTAGGTAACTGCACTGGCGTTGTACACAGTCGCGGTAGGCGGTCGAAGACCGCTGCGCAATCCTGCATTGGTTAACATTGGACCCTATGGGTCCCAGGAGCCAATGACGATGTACGCCGGCGGTGACGGTACGCACACCGCCGTGGACGTCACCGACATTTTCTCTCTGTTCACTCACTTGATACCTGATCTTCAACAGGAGAGGACCTACACTGCAAGTGCTGCTGTGACCTCAGTCTGGAAGCGACGATGGCTCATGTGTCTGGGGAAAGGGCCCCTGCCTTTACATCGGAGAAGTTGGGGAAACTAGTGGATGGATTCCTCCCCAAGTACATGCTACTCTACGGTCCTCCAGACAAACAGGTGAGTACACTGTGAGCATGCTGTATGGGCAATGCCTGTTTGGAGTGGTGTGGAAGGGAGATGGGGGGGAGGGGATGAGGCGTACATGATCCGACGGTGAGTGTAGGTGCGTCACGGCAAAGGTGGGAACGTGGGCCAATGACTGTGACGGTCTGGACGATTAATGTTGTACCTTTTCCCCTGTACTATTCCTGTAGGTCAGCGCCCACCAGAAGAAGGATATTTGGCGTGCCATCACCAAGGACGTCCAGGCCCTGGGGGTCCACCACAGACGGAGCACCCACTGCTGTAAAAGATGGGAGGACATTCGCTGCTGGAGCAAGAAGACGGCGGAGGCCCAGCTGGGGATGGTCACCCAACGTAGGAGGGGGGCCCGTTGCACCATGACCCCCCTGATGTTCCGGATTCTGGCGGTGGCGTATCCGGAGTTGGATGGGCACTTGAGGGCATCACAGTAGCCACAAGGGGGTGAGTACAGTCACATCCACCTGACTCTGCGCGCATTGGAGGTGTCTGGGTGAGGTAGGTGGGCTGTGGGTTCCCCTAGGCTAGGGTGAGCCTTGTAGGCAAGGACCCTTTGTGAGGCAGGCTAAGTGGCACCCCAACCCCGCCAGTAGTAAGAGCCATCTACACCTCAGGCTCCTGTGACTTCCATGTGTGCAGCAATCAGGCATAGGCCATGTACCCCATGTCCCTGTGAGGAATTAGGGAACTCTAACTGCACGGCGTTGTGCAGAGGGCTGCTGTGTCTGTAATGTCCGCCAACTGTAGCGGTATTGCATGTACTGAACATGTCTTCCTACTTTTTCCCCCCCCCTTTTTGTGGACTCCCTGTTCTTGTGTGCATTAGCATCATCAGGCGGAGGAGCTGTGCCACCGGAGCAGGAGGGAGCTGCACCCCACATGGCCCTGGAGGGTGACACTACGGAGTCAGAATTCACCAGTGGGATGGAGGGCAAGGGGAGCTCCACAGCGGTGACTGGAGCAGAGACCAGCAACACCGACTCCTCCTCTGATGGGAGCTCCCTTGTGGTGAAGGGCCCCTCTGTGCCCGACGCATCTACAGGTACAGCCGCCACCCCCCCACCAGCACCGCCCTCCCAGCAGCCCCACAGAGTGTGCCCCGTGGCCGCTCACCCAGGAGGGTGGGCATCTCCTTCGCCCCAGGCACCTCAGCCCCTGTCCCAGTCAGCCCTGCTGCCCTCAGTGAGGAGGCCATTGACCTCCTGCGATCCCTCACTGTTGGGCAGTCTACCATTCTGAATGCCATCCAGGGTGTAGAGAGGCTGTTACAACAGACAAATGCATACCTGGAGGGCATTCATTCTGGCCAGGCAGCCCAACAGCGAGCATTTTAGACTCTGGTCTCAGCACTGATGGCAGCCATTGTCCCTGTGTCCAACCTCCCCCCTCCAACTTCCTCAACCCAAGCCCAAATCCCAGTACCTCAGCCTTTCCCAAGCACACCATCAGACCAGCATGCACACACCTCAACACACAAGGGTAGTAAAGTAAGGTGGATTTAGATGAAAGCAGGTCCATACAAGTGTAATTATCTTCTATAATTTATTCCAAGTAATCTTCATAAGTTAACAGGAACTCCAAACTCATCCTAGGCATTCAGCACTTCCAACTGTCCAGCTCAGAATGCTCATCTCAGCTGAGGAAGAATCTAAATGCCACAGGTAGAGATGGAAGATACCATACACTACAAACTTACACTACATGGTACAAACACAAACATAGGATGTAAAATACCACCCAATACTAATACAACACTATCCAATACTACATACAATATTACCCAACACTAAATACAAGACTACACCATCCCCCTCTCCACAAACTATAAACCAACAATTCTATTCAAATTCCAGATACGTCCATCATCAAGTTTGACAGCCCCTTTAAACACTTTGACAACCTCATGTATCAAACTAAATTGTGATGTGCCAGACCTGGGCCTTTCTGGCAATTTAACTTTAACTCTATCACCTGCACACACAGTACACTTTTTCACCAATTTGCGAACATCATAGCCTTCTTTTCTTCTACGTTGGAGATAACTATCTTTCTCTTTTGCATTCTTTTTGATGATTTCCTCATCCAAACTAAAAGAAAGATCTTTTTTAAGCCACGGAGGTCTGATTTTGGTATGTGGTACACGCTTTATAAACAACACAAAAGGAGTCTGGTCCGTGCTGGAATGTGGAGTAAACTTATACTCTTCAACCTTGGCTTCCACCAAATTCTCCCAATGAACCCCATTAACTTTTGCAAATTGTATAGTTTCTTTCAATGTTCTGTTGAAGTGTTCTACCATACCATTAGTTTCCGGATGATAAAGCATTTTTTGTGCACAATTCCCCTGGAGGAAAGAAAGTCACACATATATTTCGAGGTGAATTGAACTCCGTTGTCAGTCAAAATAGTTCCAGGATTTCCCTCCCTGCTGAAAATTTTGGAAAGAAAGTTTACAACCACCTTAGAAGTTATTTCTGAGACAATCAACACTTCAGGCCACTGAGACAGCATATCCATAAGCACAATTACATACTTAGAACATGACCCTGAAGAAATGGGTCCCATAATGTCAATAGAAACTTCTTTGGGAAATTCTTTAAGTATCATGGGTTGAGACCTAACTTTGAGTGTCTTATCCGCCAAGCGGCACTCAATACATTCTCTAACTCTCCTTTCCAACGCAATGTCCATACCAGGCCACCAATACGTGGCTCTCATTCTTTCTTTAGTTTTGCTTATACCTTGATAACCAGAATGTGAAAGATCAAGAAGACGTTCACGCAGGGAAGACGGAGGTATGAGCTTGTTACCTCTCAACAACAAACCCTCATGTAACCACAACTCATCCAACACTTTCTTGAAAGGTGAAATAGAAACATATTTGTCATTCCGCAACTCCCCTGACCCCAGCAAGCTTATCACTTTAGTAAGATCTTGGTCCTTACCCAACTCTTCTCGCCACTCACGTTCTGAAACACACCCATCAGCAATGGCACAAACGTTTACTTCCTCATCAGTCCACCATGATGTACAATTGAAATCATAAGATACATCATTAGAAGTAAACCTAGACAAACAGTCTGTAGTTTTGTTATCACACCCAGGAACATATTTCACAGTAAACTGATAATCTTGGAGCCCTACTACCCACTTGCAGATGCAGGAGGATACGTTCTCCAGACCTTTCTTTCCAAAGATCTCTTGCAGTGGTTTATGATCGGACAGTACCTCAAAACAAATGCCCCAAAGAAATTGTCTGAATTTCTTAATTGCCCAATCGATTGCTAATGCCTCTTTCTCGATTGTGAAATAATTGAATTCTGCACCACGTAGAGTGTGTGATGCAAAAGCAATAGTAATTTGAGTGCCATCCCTTAGTTGTTTCAACACACATCCTAAACCTTTGTCAGAAGCATCTGTTACAATATAGCACGGTAGACCAGGTTGGAAACTGCTAAGGGATTGCGCAGAAGCTAGAGCCTTCTTAAGATCTTGGAATTCCAGCTCGCAATTTTCAGACCAGTTAAACTCAATACCTTTTTTGAGCAGCGATCTAATGGAGCTTGACCTTTTAGCAAAATCGGGAATGTACCTGGCATAGAATTCTGCCATACCCAAGAATACCTGAACATCTTTCTTGCATACTGGTGTGGATAATTCTATAATAGTGCCTATCAAATCATTTTTCGGCTTAACTCCAGTACTTGAAATAACATGTCCTAAATACGTTATCTCCGAAATTTACACTTTTCCTTCTTCAACGTTATGCCTTTAGATCTGAAAATTAAAAGTACATCTCTCAATTTCCTAATATGTTCTTCTTGGGTATTTGTGAAGATTATCACATCATCTTGGAAACAACAAACACCATCCAACCCCCTACAATGTCTTGCACTAATCTTTGAAACACCGCAGCTGCTGAACATAATCCAAATGGCATTCAGTTGAATTTAAAGACGCCAAAGGGAGTGATAAATGAAGTGAGAAGTTTAGAGTCTTCAGTCAATTGTACCTGATGATACGCCGAAGTAAGGTCGAGTGTAGAAAAGAACTTTGCATCTCCTAAAGAGCTGATCATTTTGTTGATATTTGGCAGGGGAAATCTATATTCAACAACATATTTGTTCAGGTAACGAAGGTCAACGCAAAGTCTAACGTCACCAGAACATTTAGTTGCCACAACACTGGGAGCAATCCATTGTGCTGCATCCACCTCTTGAATAATTCCACTATCTTTGAGTCTTCGAAGTTCCTGCTTTAATTTCTCTTTTAAACTCATAGGAACGTTCTTCAACTTACAAGCCATAGGTTGAGCATCCTTTTTCAAAACGATCTGATGTTTGTAGTCTTTGACATACCCCACGTTGGAATTGAATACATCAGGGAATTCACTCCACAAATGACGTTCTAGGTCAGAAACCACTTGCACAAGAACTTGCAGTACAGCATTGGGGTCAAAATGATTCCCAATTCCTTTTGATGGGGCCAACTCAAAATGGTATCACCAACGACTGGAACATAAATCTTTCCACAAATGTCATACCCTTTGAAATTTATGCTTGCATTGAAGTATCCTTTCAAGTCTATAGGTTTGCCACCCTAGGAATAAGGCAATACATCCGGTGACTGTAGGTCAACTTTTCCTTCTATGTCTCATAATCTTTGACTGATACAAGAGACAGTTACACACCTGAGTCCATCATCATAATGATAGAAGTCCCATTTATCGTGACCAGATCTTTTGGATACTCACAATGGATGGTTGAAATACAGTTAACATCATTAACAATTTGTAGAATAAACATCTGGTCTTCGTTGTCGTTGATCACTTCATTAATTCTTATATTACTTTTGTTTGTAGATCTACAGCATTTGGCAAAGTGACCCTTCTTGTTACACTTATTGCACACAACATGAATAGCTGGACACTCTTTAAAGTTCGCTAAATGCGAAGGTGAACCACATCTGAAACACATTGTTTTAGTTTTGTTCTTGACGATTATAGGGGTCTTAGGTTTTGAATCAACTTTGTGTACCGTCGCAGAAGCTTTAGATTTCTTTAAAGTCTCTATGCAGGATTCAGAATGTTCAATTTGTTTTGCAACTTTCAATACTTCATCCAGTGACGGATCACTCTTGGACCATAGAGCTTCTCTAATTTTATCACTTTTGCACTCTAGCATAAATTGGTCCCAAATGCGTTCTTCTATGTTTGCTCCAAAATTTCAGAGTGCAGCAAGTTTACGAAGGTTAGTGATATGATCTTCTATAGATTCTTCATCCATCTGTTTGCACTTTCCAAAATAAAATCTTTGCAAAAGAATCGATATTTTAAGCAAGAAATGTCTGTCAAAACGAAGTGGGGTTTCCTCAAAGTAATTCAAAGGAGCATCTCCAACAGCTCCATCTAAATTTGACACAGCGGGTAAAGTCTCTAGAATGTCTTGTCCTTCAGCTCCTAAACAATGTTGAAGAACAGAAGTTTTTCTTTCAATAGATAAATTGCTTCCACAAACATTTAAGTAAGTTAAAAAAACTTTTTCCATTTTGGCCAAGGGATTGTAGGTTCACCAGGAGCAGACAAAAAGAAAGAAGGAGGAGAGATGTTCTGCATCCTAACGTTTCCAATAATATATGAAGAAAATGTTAGAAGAAATACAAAAACAAATGATAAAGAAAAGAAAGATACCGAAAAATAGTATAGGGGAGATGCTGGAATGAAAGGAATGAGAAGAGAGAGGAAAAGTTAATAAATAATAGAAAAGAATACTGTCTAATAACAGATTTTGCAGGGATAAAATGTAAGCGTTAAAGTTTTTAAGACTGAAACAAAAAAACACAATGTAAATGCAGGTAGAGGGCACGGATGACGGGAGTATAAAAACTGAAACAAAGAAGCAACAGAAGCAGAAACAATAATTTGCGAAGGCGGTAGAATTGGTAAACAGTAAGCACGTGCAGGTGGGAATATGGAGTATAGCGTGTACGTTTATTAATGTGAGACAGAAAAGGAAACGGAACGGGCACAGGAACGCGTTGTTCCCAGTTTCCGAGATACAGCTGTGTAAACAGGACGCGCGCAGGAGCGCGTCGTTCCTGGTAGCCTGGAAACAGGTCAGGTGCAGGAACACGTCGTTCCTGATTTCCGAGGCTGTCAAGATAGGCGGGTCATGTAAACAGGACGCGCGCAGGAGAGCGTTGTTCCTGGTTGCTTGGATACCGCATGTGCGGCAGGCCAAGCAACGGGACAGTGCACGCGAGGCACTTCGTTGAAGATAAATGAAGCTCGCGCTGTATTCCCGATAAAAGGGAATTAATAAATAAAAGGAAAAAAAACAGGAAACGAGTAAAAGGCGATTAAAGGTAATAAAAACAGAGACGAATAGTGGTACGTTACATGTTACAAACAAAGGGAAGTAAAAAAAAAAAGAAAAAGGAATAATCGGCCAGAACAAAGAGGAAGGAAAGACAAGGTAGTAAAGACATACAGTACCTTGGGGAAGAGAAAACAAGATGAAAGGTGAAAAAACAATCCCAAAGGCCAAGAGAAGACTGGAGTTCCTTAGCCAGTGCAGCACATCATGGATTTCGCATCCCAGTCTTGTCGCCAAAGTGAAGTAAGGTGGATTTAGATGAAAGCAGGTCCACGCAAGTGTAATTATCTTCTATAATTTATTCCAAGTAATCTTCATAAGTTAACAGGAACTCCAACCTCATCCTAGGCATCCAGCACTTCCAACTGTCCAGCTCAGAATGCTCATCTCAGCTGAGGAAGAATCTAAATGCCACAGGTAGAGATGGAAGATACCATACATTACAAACTTGCACTACATGGTACAAACACAAACATAGGATGTAAAATACCACCCAATACTAATACAACACTACCCAATACTACATACAATATTACCCAACACTAAATACAATACTACAGGTAGCTCTGGCAAACATAAGCACCACACATCCCACAGGCACTCACACAAGCATCATACCCATGCACACATACCAACATCCACTGCCTCCACTGTGTCCCCCTTCTCCACGTCTCCCTCCTCCCTCCTCCCTCCCTGTCACGTCTCCACTCACACCTGCATGCACTACATCCTCAGCCACTACCTCCATCACCAGCATGCCCATCACCACACACTGCTCAAGTGCAGTCACCACCCCCACTACCATTCACACATCCCCTGTGTCCTCTACCAGTGTGTCTCTGAGCCCACCTCCCAAAGTACACAAACGAAGTCACACAACCACCCAACAGTCATCCACCTCACGACAGCCTCCAGCCCATGCACCTTCACCCAAATTCAGCAAATGAACACCTCCTACAACCACTACCTCTTCACCCACTCCCAAACCCACTCCATCTACCCGTCCCAGTGTGTCTAAAAAACTTTTCCTGTCAAACCTTGACCTCTTCCCTTCGCCTCCCCCTCCCCTTCCATCGCCTAGGGCCCACCTTTTCCAGGTCCCAACCCAGCACCTCAGCCACCACATCACCGTGCACAGTGGTGCCAGCAGTAACCGGATTCTGGACTGCGCCAAGCAGCAGGGCTGCCAGTGTCCCAAGGAGCGAGGCCAAGGACATTCCCCTACCTCCAAAACAGAAGAAGTTGCCCACATCCCGGAGGGAGAAGGCCAAAACAACTGCCACCAAGGGCTCAGCCAGGACAACTGTTGGGAGTGGCAAGACAGCTGTGCCACCATCCAAGGTGGGGAAGGGCATGAAAAATAAAGACAAGTCAGCGTCGCCACCAACCTGCACGGCGGACAAGACCGGCACCGCCACATGCACTGCTGCCAGAGGCACCGCCGCCAGCACCTAAGGCACTGAGCCCTTCACCTGCACCACAGACACTGTGCCCTTCAGCAGCACCAAGGTCAGTGAGCCCCCCACCAGCACTGCCGCTCATGACACCGCCGCCAGGACCAAGGTCAGTGAGCCCGCCACAAGCACTGCTTCTCATGACACCGCCAGCACCAAGGTCAGTGAGCCCCCCACCAGCACCGCCGCTCAGGACACCGCCGCCAGCACCAAGGTCAATGAGCCCCCCACCAGCACCGCCGCTCATGACACAGTCGCCAGCACTGAGGTCAGTGAGTCCCCCACCAGCACCGCTGCCCAATGAGCGCCACAAGCATCGCCGCTACTGAGCCCGCCGCCAGCACCGCCAGCGGCCACACCACATGCTGAGCCAGTGGCACCACAGAAGACATGGCTGCCATCCCCAGTGGTCATTCGTACGAGGCTGGTGGTCAGTTCCAGGGGCCTGGCCAGCTTGCATGTTGCACCACCATCAGTGGAGTGTGACATCCACTACCTCAGTCCTTGGCAGGATGAAGCACTCTGGGCACAAAGCCCCCTCCAGAAACAGTGGAGAAAGGCATCCACTACCTCAGTCCTTGGCATTATGAAGCACTCTGGGCACAAAGCCCCCTCCAGAACCAGTGGAGTATCACATCCACTACCTCTGTCCTTGGCAGGATGAAGCACTCTGGGCACAAAGCCCCCTCCAGAACCAGTGGAGAGAGGCATCCACTACCTCAGTCCTTGGCAGTATGAAGCACTCTGGGCACGAAGCCCCCTCCAGAACCAGTGGAGTATCACATCCACTACCTCAGTCCTTGGCAGGATGAAGCACTCTGGGCACACAGCCCCCTCCAGAACCAGTGGAGAAAGGCACCCACTACCTCAGTCCTTGGCAGGATGAAGCACTCTGGGCACAAAGCCCCCTCCAGGACCAGTGGAGAAAGGCATCCACTACCTCAGTCCTTGGCAGGATGAAGCACTCTGAGCACAAAGCCCCCTCCAGAACCAGTGGAGTATCACATCCACTACCTCTGTCCTTGGCAGGATGAAGCACTCTGGGCACAAAGCCCCCTCCAGAACCAGTGGAGTATCACATCCACTACCTCAGCCCTTGGCAGGATGAAGCACTCTGGGCACAAAGCCCCCTCCAGAACCAGTGGAGAAAGGCATCCACTACCTCTGTCCTTGGCAGGATGAAGCACCCTGGGCACAAAGCCCCCTCCAGAACCAGTGGAGAAAGGCATCCACTACCTCAGTCCTTGACAGTATGAAGCACTCTTGGCACAAAGCCCCCTCCAGAACCAGTGGAGTATCACATCTACTACCTCAGTCCTTGGCAGGATGAAGCACTCTGGGCACAAAGCCCCCTCCAGAACCAGTGGAGAAAGGCACCCACTACCTCAGTCCTTGGCAGGATGAAGCACTCTGGGCACAAAGCTCCCTTCAGAACCAGTGGAGTATCACATCCACTACCTCAGTCCTTGGCAGGATAAAGAACTCTGAGCACAAAGCCCCCTCCAGAAACAGTGGAGAAAGGCATCCACTACCTCAGTCCTTGGCAGGATGAAGCACTCTGGGCACAAAGCCCCCTCCAGAACCAGTGGAGTATCACACCCACTACCTCTGTTCTTGGCAGGATGAAGCACTCTGGGCACAAAGCCCCCTCCAGAAGCAGTGGAGACTATTATCCACTTGACAGACTGTGGCTTTGCACTCCCAGGATAAAGCAGTGGGCAAACCACCCACTGGAGAGACTTGGGAGACTGTGGCTTTGCACTCCCCAGTATAAAGCAGTGGGCAAACCACCCACTGGAAAGACTTGAGAGACTGTGGCTTTGCACTCCCCATGATAAAGCAGTGGGCAACCCACCCACTGGAGAGACTTGAGAGACTGTGGCTTTGCACTCCCCAGGATAAAGCAGTGGGCAAACCACCCACTGGAGAGACTTGAGAGACTGTGGCTTTGCACTCCCCAGGATACATCAATGGGCATGGAGCCCCCTCGTGGAGCTGGTGTCGTGCACTCATCTGGCTGAGGTGCCCCCCTTCCCTTCCCCCTGAGGTGCCTGTGTTTTTTCGATCTGATGCCCCTGCAGTGTTCTCTCCGTTTCGATCGGGTATCTTGTGTGGGCCTCGCCCATGCATTTTGGGCCCAGTGGTCTACAGACTATATTGGTGCAGAACCTGGACTTGAATTCTTGGTGTACATATTTGCTTATAGTGTTTATAAATTTTTGATTAATGGATTTGACATGATTACAATCGTTCAACTCATTTCCTTTTGTCCTTGCGTTCTTCCAGGGGGGATGGAGGGTGTAAATGTAATGTTTCAGCATATATTGGTGTGTGTGTTGTTGTGGGTGAGGGTGGGGGTGTTGCGTGTGTGTGTCACTCTTTTCCCTCCCCTGTGTCATAGGTGCAGTACTCACTGTGGTCGCCGCCGCCATCGGTCGTGCTCCTGGTAGAGGAGCAAGAAGACAATCGCAGGGAGTATTTGGAGTTCAGGCTCCATGGCATCCTGGTTCCTCGTGGAATGTGTAGAGGTGAGTGTTTCCCCTTCCAAGTCCTGTTTCTGCTGTGTTTTTGTTCGCGTTGAATCCGCCCTGGAAAAGGTGGCGGATTGGCCTGTCATAATAGTGTGGGAGGTACATTGCCTTCCACCTGTCTGTTGGCGGTGACCGCCATGCTGTTTGTTTGTACCGCCGTGGCGGTCGGAATGTTAAAGTGGCTGTCTATGTTGGCGGTTTCCACCACGGTCATAATTCTATTTTTTTTACCACCGGCCTGTTGGCGGTTTTACCACCGCTTTACCACCGACCGCCAGGGTTGTAATGAGGGCCTATGTCTTTAGCCGGGGGAAGGTGGGGTTTCTGGGGCTGCAGTGGGGCCACACACCTCCCTGCATTTGTAATTGATTTAGGCCTGGAGAGGTAGGAGTCCCTGCGGCTGCTGGGGGAGGGGTGGAGGCATGCGCACCTGCATACAACTAAATTGAAGGTGGCCGTCTCTGTGGCATGGGTGGGCTCGGGCTTTCCTGCATCATAAAATCGTTAAGCCCCATGGAAGTGGTGGTCCCTGGGGCATAAAAATGCCCTGGGAGGGAGGCCCCATGCACCTCCTTCTTTATTTTTACATGGCCCCGGGATCTGGCTCACCCGGGGGCTTTGTTTTTTTATCCGTGAATTCATCACAAATTTGTGGCAAAAATGTTTTCAAAAATATTTTTTGCCCTGGGGATCACTCTGGGACCCCAGCATCAGAGCTACAGAGTCAGGATGTCCTTACCCTGGCCTCTGCTCTGTTTTTTAAATCTTTTTTTCTTGGACTCGGCTGAAGCCGAGTCCCAAAATGGCTGCCAACTCTTCCTGGTTGAAATGTTGGCAGCCAATTAGAGCTCTGCAGATCTCTACACAAGATTGATATTATTTGCAAATCCTTCATGCCTCTAGATATCTATATTTCTTTTTCTTTTAATATCTGTAAAAACTACTAAAAGGATTTACACCGAACAACAAACAGGCTTAATAATGCACCAAAAGCTACCTTTCTACCAAATTTGGCGTAAATCCGTCCAGCAGTTCGGGCCGTAGTCATGTTCAAAATCCCTGTGGGAATTATAATAGGAAACACTTTTTTGACCCCCTTTTTTCTTCCCATGTTCATATATATATATATATATATATATATATATATATATATATATATATTTAAATGAACTAGATATACTGGGCCATCAGTATTATACATCGTACAAGTCCTATACATGACAGTGAAACATGATACAAATAAGGCAGTATTGACCTGTTTAGGGGGCAATTCATTTCACATATATGATTTTAACCATCATCATATATTGGTTCAAATATCATGGCTGTTTATCATCCAATCGTGAGGTCAGTTCAAGTAATATTTTGTCCAAGCTTGGAGTTTCCTGGCCACCACTAGTTCTCCTACTCAGTTGGGCATGAGAAACATTTGCAGCTGTTGCCCAATTGAATAAATCTGATCTCTAGGCCACTATTCTAGGTGTGCTCAGGGTTTGCCAGTTCATTGTGATTTGCTGTTTTTCTAACAACAATGTGGTGTAATAAGCCCAAAATACAAATTTTCTGAGTACATAAATTCCTAATCAATGCAAACACGCCTCTGGTCGCACAATCTCAGAAGGTAACAAGGTGCGGGCACAACTTCACCTTGTGAAGGAATGGTTCCTGGTCAGTATTGCATCTAATCCAAGTGTGTGATGCCATTGAGTATGTTATGTGTTGCTTTTTACATGTTACGTAAGTCTGATGCAAATAATTAACTAGACAGAAGAATAGTGAATCTGGTATTTTTTTAGATCCTGGCAGCATGTGCCAATGTGTGATCATTCCTGTTTTGATAACTGTACATCATACTCCCAGAGAGTTATCATGATACCTAGAATAGAGTTAACAGAGTTTCTGAGAATTCCGCATAAAAGCCTTATCAGCTTTCTGGGGCTTCCCATGGTGAGCAGCCAGCACAAAAAATCGTCAGCATCAGATTAATTCTCTTTATTGCCCCAAATTAATTTTGCTACTTTCACTTATGTTGAATATATCAGATATTTCTCTGAAGGCATATTGCAGACCGCTCTGATGTTATCATAGAATCATAAAATATCTAACTTGTAGAGTTCACCCACTTTGACCACTGTGAGGTGTTGACTGTGGGAATCAGATTGCAGAATCTCTTGAGGCTCCATGATGCAACTAGGGAGTATAGGGCTCTAACAATCCCCTTTCCTTATATATTACGCCCACAATGTGTTCATACATAAGGACAGGTTAAATTAGTTAAATTGTGTGAATGAGGTTCCGGGCTTTAGTGGAAGCTGATCAGTTAAGTAACAAGACTTTGAACCAGGAGTGACTAGCTTGCCCACAGTTAATGGTAGCTGTAGCTTATACATTGCCACTCACCGCCTCACCATGCCCCAGAACAAATAGACCAGTATTATATTAATGTTTTGAACTCACTTTTACAAGGTTTGGAATAGCTTTGACAAAGCAGTCTCCCACCATGCACAGTTTTTTCATAAAACAATTTACTGCAAATATTACTTTGTTATTAACAGTGATGTTACAAAAGATGTCATGAGTGCTGTATTTTATCGTGGAAATAGCAGTTAATTTCTAGGGTTTTATACATTTTTATACGTTTAAAAATTGAGCCTAACTATAATGTCCTGGTAAACTTATGGCCCAGATTTATACTTTTTGACGCAAAACTGCATTAAGAAAAGAGAAGGTTTAGGCCTGGCAAGAGGGTACACTTGCCAAGTCGAATTGGTAGTTTAAAAACTGCACACACAGACACTGCAGTGGCAGGTTTGAGGCATGATTACAGGGCTACTCATGTGGGTGGCACAACCAGTGCTGCAGGCTCACTAGTAGCATTTGATTTACAGGCCCTGGGCACCTCTAGTGCAGTGTACTAGGGACTTACCAATAAATCAAATATGCCAATCCTGGAAAGCCAAATACATACACATGTTACATAGGAGCTGTTAGAAATGGCCTATCTGCAGGGTCACCCCAAACCTTTTGCCTTCCTCCTTCCCTTTTTCTGATCTCATGTTTGCTGGCTTTAGGACTCTGTGCGCTTTACCACTGCTAATCAGTGCTAAAGTGCATATGCTCTCTCTTTAAAACATGGTGACATTGGCTCGTACCCAATTGGCTTATTTAATTTACTAGTAAGTCACTAGTCAAGTGCACTGCATGTGCCCAGGGCCTGTAAATTAAATGCTACTAGTGGGCTGCAGCACTGGTTGTGGCACCCACATAAGTAGCCCCCTAACCATGTCTCAGGCCTGCCACTGCAAGGCCTGTGTGTGCAGTTTCACAGCCACTTCAACTTGGCAATTAAAAGTAATCGCCAAGCCTTAAACTCACCTTTTTCTACATATAAGACACCCCTAAGGTAGGCCCTAGGTAGCCCATAGGGCAGAGTGCTATGTAGGTAAAAGGCAGGACATGAACATGTGTGTTCTATATGTCCTAGTATTGTAAAACTCCTAAATTAGTTTTACACTGCTGTGAGGCCTGCTCCTTTCATAGGATAGCATTAGGGCTACCCTCATATACTGTTTGAGTAGTAGATTCTGATCTGAAAGGAGTAACCAGGTCATATTTAGTAAAGCCAGAATGGTAATAGAAAATCCTGCTTATTGGTGAAGTTGGATTTAATATTGCTGTTCTAGAAATGCCACTTTTAGAAAGTGAGAATTTCCCTACACTTAAATCCTTCAGTGCCTTACAATCCGCGTCTGACTAGGTTAGTTGACAGCTTCCTTGTGCATTTCAATCAGACAACCCCAAACACAGGATGCTCAGTCACACTTTCACACATCTGCATACTGAATGGGTCTTCCTGGGCTGGGAGGGTGGAGGGCCCAACACTTACATGTCAAAGGACAATAGCCTGCCCTTACACAAAGGACTGCCACACCCCCTACTGGGACACTGGCAGACAGGATGGAACTAAAAGGTGACCTTGTGCACTTCTAAGCCACTCTTTGAAGTCTCCCCCACTTCAAAGGCACATATGGGTATTCAAGTAGGGTCTCTGACCCTACCAACTCAGACACTTCTGGACAAGAAACCACTGCTGAAGAATCCCTGAACCAGGACCTGCAACCTGCCATGAAGGACTGCCTGGCTGCCCAAAGACTCACCTGGACTGCTTTTCTGAAAAGGACTGCTGCCTTGCTGTTGCCCTGCTGCCTTGCTGCTCTCTGGCTGTGCGGAGAAGTGTTCTTCAAGGGCTTGGATAGAGCTTGCCTCCTGTTCCCTGCAGTCTCAAGACCAATAAGACTTCATTCCTGCAAAAGAACTCCTTGTGTGGTGAAAATCGATGCAGAGCCTGCAAGAAACGATGCACAGCCTGGATCGTGCTGAGAAACTCATCAAACGCTGAACCTGATTGACACAGCCCGACTTCCTGAAGAGAAAAATGTTGCAGCGCCAGCGTTGCGACCGGAAATTCGATGCCCAGCCCATTGGATTGACGCAAAGCCGAGCCGGAACAATGCAGCCCGACTTCCTGAGGGGTATTGATGCAGTGCCTGCCGTCTGGCAGACATTTTCACGCAACGCCCACCGGATCGACACAGCCCCTGTGACTTCATCCTGCACGCCCAGGATTTTAATGCATCGTCCCCGGGGCATCCGAAAACCCGCAACCCGAAGCAGAACCCAGTCTACTTGCTGGAAATCGAAGCAAAGCCTGCCCTGCATGAAAGCTCAACGACGCATCATCTGTGTGTGCCAGAAAAACTGACACACACCTCCCTGTTTTCCATGCAATTACTCCTCTGCGGTCCCTTGCGGAGAATTTGAACGCAAACCAGGTACTTTGTGCTTGCAAGAGACACATTGCTTTTTAAAGACTAAAGACACTTTATATCATTTTTACAGTTATATCTCAACGTATACTTATTGAATCTTGATCGATTTGACCTGCATCTTATCAGATAAATATTATATATTTTTCTAAACACTTTGTGGTGTATTTTTGTGGTGTTCTACTTTTATTGCATGATTTATTGCACAAATACTTTACACATTGCCTTCTAAGTTATGCCTGACTGCTCAGTGCCAAGCTACCAGAGGGTGGGCACAGGATAATTTGGATTGTGTGTGACTTACCCTGACTATAGAGAAGGTCTTTGCTTCAATAGGAGGTAACCTGACTGCCAACCAAAGACCCCATTTCTAACAGGAGCACTTGCACTTTAACACTGTATAGCAGTGGTAAAGTGCCCAGAGTAACGAAAACAGCAAAAACAGAGTCCAGCACACATCAACAACCTGGGAAACAGAGGCAAAAAGTTAGGGGAGACCACGCCAAGGAAGCTGCTGGAAAGCTGCCAGGCCATTGGCCCATGGGGCATTCCCCATTGACAACAGTTGCCAGTAACACCTGTGCTGTGGGGGTGGTCATATAGACAATGGTAGTCAGGTGATCATAGGACTGCCGCACTTGAAATGAGGGACCAGTATGACTACCTTCAGAATCACCATCAAACTAGCTTGAGGCCCTGACCTAAGTTCCACTCCAGTTAACTGGCTATGTCAAAAAACTCATTTACTATCAGGCACTGTCACATACACAATGATGTACACAGCAGAAATACTATACGCATTCTGGCCATCCCTGGGTCTACCCCTGTGCCTGTGTCAAAATAGCTGCACTGCCACCATGCTGTATCTCATGTATGAAAGTGGAAGGGAGGCTGCATTGGGGGGGACATCATAGGTGTGTAGGAAGGCACACCTACCTTCACAGACAGAAGGTGAAATTGAACTCTGCTAGGTCCATGTGTGCTGTGCAATGTAGCACACATACACATCCATCAACATGAGGAGCTATCAATGGTAACAAGAGCATAGTGTCCTGGCAATGCCATCCCTGGGGTGGTGCAAGGCTTCAGCACCGCATGGGTGTATATAAAACATGTAGGAGTGGGACTGGGCAATATAGCCATGTGTGGTGTTGTGGCCTGAGCACTGCAACATCCATTGCAAGGCCTCACCATGCAAATGGATGCATAGGGAGAGTTGACAACAACAAGATGGTGTAAAGCCACAAAAAGGACATACATCACACCTAATAAATATGACGCAGCCAATTACGCCACCTGAGCTTCCCTTCATGTGACACCCAGGTGGGGCAAAGGGCTGATAGACTGCAAGCATGATGTACAGGAACAATGTTTGGGAACTGAGATGACCATGAGCCTCCAATAGCAAGCCATGATGTGACATATCAACTGCCACAGCACAAAAAGATTGATTTTACACAATCTCATTTCAGAGGATGATGGCTCTCCAGCGGATAAGCCTGTCCTGGAGTACCCCGATGACCTGGATGACCAGCTGACAACCATCAGCCAAGAGACCCTCCAAGAAGTTCTTGTATCCCTCCAGACACCACCTCCAGTCCCAAAGAGGAGTAATAATGTAGCAGTCATCCCAGATCTCACACCCAACACCCCAATAGTACAACCTGCCAGCACTGACTCAGCTGAGGACTCTGAGGACCCCAGGACCAGCTTTAAGACGACAGTGGTACGAGTCCAGCGGGAGCTGCCAAGGAGGTATGGGTGGGGATGCAGACTATGGCAGCCAGCCTAGAGGGTATGTGCACTTGCCTCGTTACAGCCAATGAACAGACTGCAGCCAAATGAGGCACACACTCCCCAGAGTCCAGCAGTGTCTGAGGTACATAGCTGCTTCCATGAGGGAGAGGCCACAACAACTGCCCTCCCAAAGTGGCATCAGCGTAATTGAGAACAAGCTGGACTCCATGCACCGGTAAGTGGCCTCCTTCAGGGTAGACATGGCTGCCTACCACAGGGATTTTGCTGCTATCCTCAAAAATCAGCAGCTCCTCCTTGCAGCAGTGATGCTATATGTAGTTCCACAGATGGCAGCTGCCAGGAATTGGGGGTCCACATCTCCAACCACTGAAGTGTGTGTGGCCCCTGTACCTCCCTACAACCACCATCAAGGGCAGAGGAGAGACCACACACATTGAAGGATGAAACAGATCATCTTCGCTAGTAAGAGTTCCCAGTAGCACCAGCCCATGCCTCTTGGCCAGTGTTTTCCTTTGTCCTGTGCTTGAGATCATGCCTGTGTTAGCACAGTTGGATGTGTGCATTCTTCACAGACACACTGTTGACCTTTCTGCTATGGACTGTAATTGTCTCTCACTTTCCAATTGGCAATTCATGTTCCTCTGCACTGAACGACACTTCACCCAAGCATGTCTCATGACATGTCCCTCAACCCTGAACTTGTGTTGTGTCACAATTGCATGGATTTCACAAATGGGGTCATAGACCTGAACAATGTATATATTGCACTGCAAAATTTGTACATAAACACCTCCTACACAAACAGCGTGGCTGTGTGTATTGTGACACATCTATTAGGCTTAGGAATTGTGTTGTGTGTAACCATGTCAATAGTCACAGAGGGTCATTACAGGAGTGCAGGAATATGGGGGCACATATCTATGTACAACATAAACAACAATGCTGGTCACATCCTCTAAAAGAAATACACTGAGTATGTCAATAATGGAGAACACATGTATGCTTCACTCACTACATATGGCAGGACTGGCTGTGAAACAGTTCCCGGGCAATATCGTCAGCTGGGAGTACCAGTAAAACACATTGGTACATAACCTCATCTGTAATTGCCACTGATCAGTTCTGCAGGATAGATTTTTAATGTAGGCTGTTATCAGATGTGCCACAGTGCTCAACATTGCTACACAGGACCCTAACACTGCCAGCTGCATTACCAAACCTGCTTGTCCAATACAAAGTACACATAGTCACATTGAATGGTGGGTACACCGGATGGCAGATGCATAGATGTGTTGTTGCTGTCAATGTGACAGCTCAGTTGTAACCAGGTGATGAACATGTCAAGAGAGGGATTTGGAAGCAGGACGGGATCCCTAGGCCAACACACAATTTTTACTGTGCACTCATGGGAAGACCCTGAGACACAATCATATGACCCCAAAACTAAAGGAGTACCCAAAAATGTTCATTAATAATGAGAGTGAACTAATAAAATCTAGAAAACCTATTCTAACCTATACTAACCTATTCTAACTATACTTAACAAACAACATACCTAACTACCCTATACTAAACTTACCTAACACATTTAACACCACACTCTAAACAGTGGCCCCGCAATCCCCTTATGTTACGAGACAAGTGCAGGGCAACATATACTTATACTACACATATACTAACTATATCTAAACAAATATATATATTTGTATTTTTTACACACATATTTACCCCAACATGAACCCCACCCATCCACAAATTAACATGTAAAAAGTAACCCCCTCAAATCCACTTATCCTATCTAAACTATGCCTACACTAAACTAACACTAACCTCCGAAAACCCACTATAAAACATGAATTAAAATGAGGAGCGAGGGGACAGAACTTGGAAGTGAGAGTTCCGAAGACACTCATAGTTTGGCCTTCTTGAGGGTTTTCTTGATGTATTTCAGTCTCTTAGTATTGGCAGCCACCTCCTTCTCCAAACTGTCGAACTGTTGCAATACTAGTGTGAAGCCCCTCTATAGATCCAGCAGCATTTTAGGGTCAATGGCAGCAGGTGGTGTGGGCTGCTGCATCAAAGTCGAAGCTGTTGCAGTTGTGGGTGCTGACGTGGTGGCAGCTTTGCCCCCCTGCACTGCTGTCGAGTTGGGTCTCTTCTGTGTGGACACTGCCAGTATGGGGTCCCCTTGTGTGAATGCCCATCAGCACGATTGCGGCGAGCCGTTGTCTGTAACCCAGATTCCATTGCAAGGATATGGCGGTAGCCGACTGCCCTCTTTTGGAATGCACGCAGTTCCTCATTGGTCATGTTGGCAGCTGTTAAATGGAGACAGGCAACCATCAGTGTCAGCATTGTGTGGAGTATGTACAGATAACTGGCTTACACTCTACATCTACATCTAATTACACATGCACTCCAACTCACATTCCAGAAAACACAATGGCCCTAATAAATGTAACAACAACTCTGCCTACTTGTCGCTTTCATTGACACCAAAGCGACGCAAAACAAGATTATGAACCAAACACATGGAGATGTGCATTGCTTTTGCTTTATATGTTATAATGCAAAGGCAATGTAAACTTCACATAGATCAGGCCCAAACTTCCTCATCATCTGTGTCAATTTCCAAACATACATCACCAGTAACTTGAACATGTTATTGGGAGGATGGGATGCTGTTGGTAACCATAAGGGGTCAGTGCTAATAGGTAAATATGCAAGCCTGATCAATATGACTGTCACCTACACTGTGAGCATCACACATACCTACAAATTTGGTAATCGTCTCCCTCTGTGCCTATAGGGGGGTGGCCATGCAATCCATCATCTCAACTGTCCTGGTCATCCACCAAGGCATGCCAACTAATACAAGGGGTCATGGAGTGGACCATATGTTAGGAGGGCTGACAACTAGGATGCTGTTATCCATTGGTCTAACACGTCTACATTCAGGTGTCCAGGTGAAGACACCCCTCAATACCTGATCTGCCAATACTATTCTTTACACACCCATTTCCATGCCAGCACATGTTTGGCCTTAACCTGCATGCAAGCCAATTACATTCCACATAAGTGTTACATTCATGGAGTGCAGAATACAGAGCTCCATGCTGGGGGACAGTTGCCAGCCCAGTCCTCCATATTCATGACATTACAAGGATGCACCAATTTGCTTTCAACGTGGTGCATCCCTGTGTTGTGAGAATGATTGTATGCCCCACTGCCAATATTCTCACAGTGTTGCACTTCTTAGTCACATATGGCCCTAAATGTGGCTTGTAATCACCTTGTTTACACGATGATGGCCATTGAGCACCACAAACATCACAAGATGTAACCCTCTGGTGGTGCATGGGCATCCTTTAAATGGGACACAAAGTCACCATCCACCCTACTCTGATATCTGACATTTGACCGCGTATCACATCTAGCAAGGTATGCAACACACATGACTCACTCACACCAAACACAGGAGTACTACACAGGACACACATTATAACACTTACTGGATACATCTAGGTCATCAAATCGTGCCACTTCGCCAATCATGTAGGGGGCTGGTCCACCTGCAAGATATGAATGGAAAACCATGCCTAGTGTCCTATCACAGTCACTACTAGTGGTCAACAAATTTCAGTGTGTACTATTTCAGAGGAGTGAGCTAGTTATCCTAGTGTAACACGGTGCAACAAACACACCACTACGAACGCACAATGACACAGACACTCAGGTGAGTGAGAGACACACATGTGTACACTTACACTGGGCCAGAGACTTATGTAATGCTACACCCAAAAACAACCATATGTGGGTAACCTATAGAAGATGGAACTCCACGGTATGAGGGGGAGTTGTGTAACAAATACATGACATTACCCTGGTGCTTTGCAAGACATTTGACTCAGGTACGCCAGATTATCCTGCAAGGCACCCACAGGCACTTTGTGATAGACATGCAGCTCAATTAGAAGCCTGCAATGATCATGCGTTGACTAATCCATGACTGATGTGGCAAAGTTTTCTGATGGTATCAAATGCCCCATTTACATTGCTTTGCTGACATAATGGCAGGGGCAGGGATCATGGGCATGAAATGATGACAAAGTTGCACTATACATGCAATACCAGACTTTGTTAACACAATCCAGTGGAATAAGGTAGGCTGGCGGTGCCTTGGCGTATCATACATGACACTATGCCAGGGCACAAGTGTTGCCATGGCCCCTGAAATGTGTGACTTTGTGATGGTTGTACATCACTCACCAGATATCTGACCTGCATTGGTATAATGGTAGGACATGTGAACTCCATGTCTAGACTCGCGCAGTTACACCTCGTTCTAGTTGCATGCAACCTGTCCACAAGCATTGCATGCAGCACATAAACACTTCTGCTACTGTCATACAACAACGGTGCACAGTAAATAGTATGCCAATGCTCACCAACAGGTCCACTAATCTTGACACCACGATGATCAAGCAGATCCTGCTCCCTGGCCACCAGATCTGCCCAGCGGTGCTTCAGCTGGTGCTCATTCCTGGTGCTCATGTAGACCCTCTTCAGGTGGTGGAGCACCTTGGCCCACCGCAGCCACCTGGCCTCGATCTGGTATCCCTGGATGACCCTGCCCCCATCTCCAGCATCATCGGCAGGTAGTGAACTACCAGCCACACAAAGCCCCCCTACTCATCCTCTCCAATCCTGGTCAACTTCCCTCTACCAGACATGTTAATACTGGCAAGGTTGACCCCAAATACGTTAAAAGAAAATATGAATTTAACAGAAACTTAAGCTCAGAAACTAATCCCAACTATCCCAATGGATTACCTAGCCAAGAGAGACACCCCACAGTACAAATACAAATATACACAAAAGACACACAAAAGGACAACATCTGGGACAAAATGCAGACAATATTTAACAAAACACGACAGAAGGGACAACACAAGCAAGACACAACCACCAGCTCCAAAACACAACCACACAGTCAAAAAGGCACAGACTGTGAAGAGAAAGTGAAACTACACCCACTGTACCGTGCTGGTAGACAGGATTTCCTATTACGTCACTTCCTGTCCCTGTGTGTCACGTTTTCAGTTATGCATGTATTTTTATGACGCATTTGACCTTTGTGTGGGTATTTTAAATGCATGACGCACGTGCATCATTTATATCGACGCATAACCGCTATACTGAAATGAGTGGGAAAGTTGAATTAATGCTAAGGGCCCATGTGTCGTATTCTTTGTATTTGCGGATGTTTTATACCATTTGCGTCATTTTTTTTTACTCAATTCCTGATTGCGTGTTTTTGTACCATTGTCCCAAGAAGCACCATGAATCAACATACAAACGACATGGGCTGTACTGCAGCGTGGCATATTGTGTATGGCCACATGTGGTAGTCCATGCAACAATATGAGGATGTGTTTGTTACAGCGTCAACATCATACAAATAGTTGCACGTGGTGCATATATATATGTATGTATGACAACAGTGTATCCACATTTGTTTGGCAGTATAGGAAAGTCCTCCTTTTTGCCCTGGTCACCCCCACACTTTTTGGACAGGTACTGGTGGTTACTGACTCTTGGCTGTGCCCTGGGTACTGCTTACCAGTCCCAGGGCCAGTGCTCTGTTTAAAGTGGATATGCAAATTAGGCTAATTATAATTGGCAAAGTTAACCTACCTATAAGTCCCTAGTATATGGTATGGCATGGAGATTTAGGGACCCCAGCATAGGTAGTGCCCCCATAGGTGCACTGCTGAGGTGCCCAGTGTCATTTTAAAGGCAGGCCTGCCTTGCTGGCTGCTTTTAAATTAAAGTTACATGCAAATTCGACTTTGGAATTAAAAGTAGTCCCAAAGTCTTAAACTACCTTATTTTTTACATATATGTCACCCCTAAGGTGTGCCCTATATGCCCCTAGGGCTGGGTGCCATGTAACTATAAGCAGGGACCTTTTAAAAATAGTTTTATAAGCCCTGGTGAGGTAAAACAGCCAAATTCGTTTTTCCCTCATTGTAGTGAATGGCATCTATAGGCTAGAATGGGGAGACTTTATTTTAATTTTAAAAGTCCCCTTAAGTGACAGATACCAGGAGTTTGGTATCAAATTAATTGTTAAAATAAATCCTACAACTTCTAGTTCTTGGATTTAATATAACTTGTTCAGGTAAAGAGTTTTAAACTTTACCTGAAAAGTTGCCAACTTCAGCCCTGCAGTGTTTTTGCTGTTGTGCTCTGATTGGCCAGCCTCTGTCAGCCAGGCCAGGCTGCATTGATGAGGTTTGAAGTGGCCTGGCTTCACACATAGAGATGTGCCTGTGGGAGGAGATCTCCCCTCAGCAGATGGTGAGGCAGGAAGGGGGAGGGCTGCCAAACTGGTCTTCAAAGGCAGAAACGGACATTTGGAGCAACCCAGAAACACCCCCACATCCTGCAAACCCAGATAACTAGGTGCCCCCTTGATTAGATTAGGAGAGGGCAGGAGAGGGGGGTGTTTAGGATTTTTAGCCACACCAGTGTGTGGGCTCAGCCAGATGTAACCTCCAAAAATCACTTTCAGCCATGATGGATTTTTGAGGAATGTTGCTCCCTGGGATTGATTTTTGCCACACTTCTCAGGAAGTGGTCATCACAGGGGGAAGGACCCTGCACCTGATTGGAGAACTAGGACCCCCCTGTTTTTCACCCAGGAGCAGGGAAAAAACTGACAGACCTGCACCCACACCTCAGATCTCCATCAGATTCCAACAAGGAAGAACCACAGGAGAAGAAGGACTGCCCGCTGGACCCCTGGCCTGCACCTGGACCCTGCAACCTGAAGGACTGCACCAGCTGCACACTTGGGCTTCACCACAAGAAGGACTTTGCCTGGCTTCAACTGGTTCAAGGAGGGACTCCCTGTTTGCTACAGGTGTAAAATTGCTAACCAGAGTCCCCTGCACCAACTCCTGAAGAAACCAACCAGCTGACCACTGTCCAGTGGCCAAAAAGGAGTTTGCGCCAGGTGCATTCTGGGAGTTGTAGTACACACCCCCTAACAATCATCTCAGAGCCTCTGGAACCTTGGGGTGAGCTGTGGACCCCAAAAGAACCTTAAACGAACATCTGGAAGAAGATCCAGAAGTTTGGAGAACTTTTGAAAAAAAGCTCCATAGAGGGACCGACCCTCCGCGGCAACTCTAGCCGGCTTGCCTCAACCGCGACCCGGCCTGACTTGCAGGTTCGTCCCGGTGAAGAAAATCTCCAAAAAAGAGACTAAGGGGGTCATTCTGACCCTGGCGGTAAAATCCGCCAGGGCCAATGACCGCGGGAGCACCGCCAACAGGCTGGGTACAGCCGCGGTCAGAAACGGAAAACCGGCGGTGTACCATGGGGATTCCGACCGCCATCCTGTTCCTGGCGGTTTTGGCCGCCAGGAACAGGATGGCGGTAAGGGGTGTCGTGGGCCCCTAAATCTCCATGCCCGTAACAGGGCCCCACAAAGATTTTCAGTGTCTGCCATGCAGACACTGAAAATCGCCACGGGTGCACCCCTTCCACTCCGCCGGCTCCATTCGGAGCCGGCATCCTCATGGAAGGGTGTTTCCCGCTGGGCTGGCGGGCGGCCTTCTGGCGGTCGCCCGCCAGCCCAGCGGGAAACCCAGAATACCCGCGGCGGTCTTTTGACCACGCAGCGGTATTCTGGCGGTTCCAGCCGGCCGGGGTCAGAATGACCCCCTAAGTCCGAACGTAGAAAGGTGACCGGGACCTCCCAGCCAGCGTATCCGAGGAGGGCTCCAAGGACGTCGGATCAAGATCCAGGTTTGCCCCGGTGGAAGGATTTTCACCTCGAAAAAAACGACTAAGTCCGAAGGTAAAAATCTCCAATGAGGGCTCCTGCGACGCGTAAAAAAAATGGGATCATGACCGTGGCGGTTACCGCCATGGTCATCAGCCACTTCTCCATTCCGACCGCCAGGGCGGTGACGACCGCTGGGCTGGAGATTTCGGTCTCCAGCCCGGCGGCCGTCACAAGACCGCCAACGGTATCAGGACCCTGCATACCGCCATGGACTTCGTGGGGTTTCGTTCCCTGGCACTGATAGGGGTCCCCCCACCCCCCTTCCCCACCCCGAGTCCTCCCCCCACACCCCCTGCCATCCCCCAAAGGTGGCAGGACCACCCTCCCCACCCCCAACATGCATATACACGTACCCCTACACGCACACACCCCCAACATGCACATGCATGCACCCCTACACGCACACATACACCACCACAACACATACCTGCACACATACAAACAGACATGCACACCTACCCGCACACATTTCCATACACACACCACACCCCCTGCATGCATATACGCACTCACACACACCCTCTATATACTCACACGCACACCCCCATGCATGCACACAACACCCTTCCACCCCCTCCCCTAACGGATGATCAATTTACCTTGTCTGTTGATCCTCCGGGAGGGGACGGGATCCATGGTGGCTGCTCTGCCGCCAGCACCCTGTCACCAGAACAACGCCACGCCCAATCACGGGACGTGATTCGGTGGGCAGTGTTCTGTTGACGGGCGGTGGAGGTGGAGCAGCCTCCACTTTCCCACCGACCGCCAGTATGGCTGCTGGCGGCTCTCCGTCCAAAAAAAGACGGAGGGCTGCCAGCAGTCATAATACGCTGCGCGGAAAACCGTCTGCACTGGCGGTCTTCAGCATGGTGCTACCTCGGCAATGAGGCCCTAATTCTTTAAAAATTCATATCTCCGGTTCCCTTTCTCCGATTTTATTCATTTTTGTGAAATTTAAAAGATAAAAATATAATCTATTTTTTATAAATTGGTTTTGGATTTTTAAACTGTTTCCTGTGTTTTATTTAATTACTGTTTTGCGGTATTTGAATGCTTTACACTCTGGCCCTCATTACAACCCTGGCGGTTGGCGGAGAAGTGGCCGTCTTACCGCCAACAGGCTGGCGGTAAAAAAATGTGAATTATGGCCATGGCAGTTACCGCCATGGTCATCCGCCACTTCTCCGAACTGACTGCCATGGCGGAGACGACCGCTGGACTGGAGACTTGGGTCTCGAGCCCGGCGGCCATCACAAGACCGCCAGTGGTATCATGACCCGGCTGACCGCCATGGATTTCATGGGGATGGGCACCGCCATGAAATCCATGGCGGTAAGCACTATCAGTGCCAGGGAATCCCTTCCCTGGCACTGATAGGGGTCTCCCCCACCCCCCACCCCCACCCCTGAGTCCTTCCCTGACAGCCCCTACCCCCCAAAGGTCACAGGACCCCCTCTCTTCCTCACCCCAACCCCCGATATCACTATACAGACACACACCCGACATGCATGGAGACACCACCAACACACATACCCGCACACACACACGAACAAACAGACACACACAGTCATACACACACACACACATTCAGACATACACGCACACATCCATACAGACATACATACAGGCAGACAAACACACATTTCCAAACACACTACACCCCCGCATGCATACACGCACTCACACACCCCCTCTTCATACTCACACGCACACCCCCATGCATGCACACAACACATAACACTCAACACACAACACTCCCGCCCCCCTCCCCTAAAGGACGATCAACTTACCTGGTCCGTTGATCCTCCGGGAGGGGACGGGATCCATGGGGGCTGCTCCGCCGCCAGCACCCCGTCAACAGAACACCACTACGGCGAATCACGTAATGTGATTCGGTGGGCGGTGTTCTGTTGACGGGGCAGTGGAGGTGGAGCAACCTCCACTTCCCCGCCGACCGCCAGTATGGCTGCTGGCAGCTCTCCGTCCGGAAAAGGACGGAGGGCTACCAGCAGTCATAATTCGCCGAGCGGAAAACCGACAGTACTGGCAGTCTTCAGCACGGCGGTCCCCCGGCGGTCTTGTGAAAAGACCACTGAGGTTGAAATGACCCCCTCTTTCTCCTAAGTTAAGCCTTGTCGCTCGTTGCCAAGCTACCAAGGGTAGAGCAGGGTTTAATTTACTGAGACCTAACTGGACCTAAGTGGAGGTTAATGGCCTATTGCTAAGTGTAGGTACTTACCTGCCCTTACCAATAACCCATTTACCAACAGGCAAATGCAAACATTCTGGTTTGTGATTGTGTATTGTGTTTTCATATAAAGCATGATATTTAAAACTACATACACAGCTCAGGCATTGTTGATGATGGCTGAACCAATGCTACCTAGGAAATGTTACCCGACAACTGTGTCCGTATGTAGATTTGGAGTTTATGGAGATGTGTGTGTGGTCTACATATATGTATGACATGTATACATCTTTGGTACATACTGTGTATGACACACTCTGTCTACATTCCATCCAGATTATGGGGGTCATTCCGACTCCCGCCGGCGGCGGTAACCGCACGCCCGGCGGGAGCCGCCGAATGACCGCACCGCGGTCAAATGACCGCGGCGGCCATTCTGGCTTTCCCGCTGGGCTGGCAGGCGACCGCCAGAAGGCCGCCCGCCGGCCCAGCGGGAAAGCGCCTTCAACGAGGAAGCCGGCTCCGAATGGAGCCGGCGGAGTTGAAGGCGTGCGACGGGTGCAGTGGCACCCGTCGCGATTTTCAGTGTCTGCTTGGCAGACACTGAAAATCAATGTGGGGCCCTGTTAGGGGGCCCCTGCAGTGCCCATGCCATTGGCATGGGCACTGCAGGGGCCCCCAGGGGCCCCACAACACCCGTTACCGCCATCCTGTTCCTGGCGGTGAAAACCGCCAGGAACAGGATGGCGGTAAGGGGGTCGGAATCCCCATGGCGGCGCTGCAAGCAGCGCCGCCGTGGAGGATTCCCTAGGGCAGCGGGAAACCGGCGGGACACCGCCGGTTTCCCGTTTCTGACCGCGGCGGTACAGAATGCCCATGGAAGCACCGCCAGCCTGTTGGCGGTGCTTCCGCGGTCGTTGGCCCTGGCGGTCGGTGACCGCCAGGGTCAGAATGACCCCCTATGTTTTGACCACATAAGTTTGATTAAATTCATTGCATTTGCCAATGGTTGTTGGTTTTGTGTGGTGGACCTGCAGCCCTAGCTGCATATGTTCTCATCCATACTGAAGTGCATTCCATACACCTGTTCGTGCAATATGTGAGGTCATGTGTACCCTGTGTCAGGATTGGGCCTCATGGCAGTGGCAGTACAGATTACCATTGATGTACTGTACAGGTCCAAGTTCTTCCATTGCTTGTTCTACCTGGGCTAATCATGATGACCATTGTTACCAATTATGTCCCCGTTGCCACACCTGTTCCATGGAGCTATTGCAACTCTCACACTGAGTTCTGACAGTGTTCTGTTCCAGAATGACTAACTTTCTCATTTTGGACAACCACTACCTCATGTGTGGGACCCTTGCATACCTCCTATTTGGAAATGATGTAGTTGTGTGTGATGAGCTATTTATGAACAAGTTGGCAACATGGTTGTACAAGATATGTTGTGGTCCATAGTTTAGTTGTCACATACCTGTGATGGGGCTATTAGTGATGTATGTGATGGTAGCAGTATAATCTTACACATCATATATGATGTTGCAACAATACTTGACAGATTTGTATTTGTAACATGCTCCCTGAGGCTAGACTCCCAATCCTATGGTGAATGTAATGGAGACTGAAGAGACCAACACTGGATTGGTTGTATAAGTGAAGTGTTTATTTAGAAATTTGACAAGGTGATTTAAGTGGTTTTTAAGTGAAAAAGTTCTCAACTATGTGCTGTCTGCGACATATCCCAGCAGCTGTGTTGTGCTGTTCCCCCTCCATTTCTACACCACCATCCTCCTCCTCCTCCTCAGGCAGGTCATCAATCTGGTCATACATGGGGACGTTCATCCGCACACATATGTTGTGCAGGATAGCATGTCAGGATTATTTTGCAGACAATGTGTGGGGCATATAGGAGGCTGCCTCCTGTGATGTCCAGGCACCTGAATCTTGACTTCAGTATACCAAATGTCCTCTCCACGATATTCTGTGCCTTACAATGTCCCTCATTGTATGCACTCTCTGCTGCTGTGCTTGGGTTTTCAAATGGAGTCATAATCTGATCCGCTGCAAAAGATAATAGGAGTAAGTTGTAGTTGTGCCTTTCAACAGGTTCGTCATGTAGCATGGCAGTTTTAATTTTAAGGTGGTTGTGACTCATATGTGTTTATGGTATGGTGTGAGTTCCTGGCCTTTGGCAAAGTTTTCTTAGCACTGTTTTGTTTGACATGACCAACTTGAGTAGCGCTGCGGTCGCACAGCCCTGGGGATTATGACCCCCCTACCGCCAGCCTGTTTCTGGCGGTTTGCACCACCAGGAAGAGGCTGGTGGTAAGGGGTGTCCTGGGGTGCCCTGCATAGCAGACAGTGAAAAGCGCGACGGGTACTACTGCACCCGTCGCACGGCCGCAACACTGCCGGCTCCATTAGGAGCCGGCTCCTATGTTCCGGCCTCATCCCCGCTGGGCCGGCGGGCGTAAACTTGGTTTGCGCCCGCCGGCCCAGCGGGGATGTCGTAATGGGGTCCGCGGGAGTGCTGCCGCATTGGCGGCCGCACGGCGGTTACTGCTTGGCGGGCGGCGGTAGCCGCCCGCCAAGCTTGTAATGACCCCCTTAGACCCACTTACATCAGTAAGTGACAATGCACAACACATCTCCAACATTGGCAGCACTGTGCTGGAATATTTTGACTATGCAGGAATACAAAATATGTGGCATGTTACTGGGCAGACCTTTGTTGTCCCCTGCGCCAGTGGCTTATATGTAGCCATTCACCGACACTACCAACCTTGCAGCAGGGTGCTTGGCCAGCTGCCCTGTGGAGGTGGCTGTTTCTGTGCAGCAAGGGATACCTCCCTATACATATGCATTTTTGATAGACAATTGGCTCTTTCTGTGTGTGCAGCAGTATTCCGCATGTATTAGCACTGCAACCTGCAAATGGCACCCCGGGGTGGTGTTTGATGTTGGCACTGCCTCAGGTTTTTAGGTGACACCTACATCGGAGTCAGCATCATCATGCTATTTAATTTGTGGTGTCAGACCTGCAGCAACACCCAGTGCACGCCCCTTCCACGCAAAGTGCCATGTGGGAAGGTGGCCGATTCCCTATGTGGCTTCAAGTCACATAAGAGTGGTCATCCGCAAACTTGTACATACAGTGCAAACCATTACAATAGGACTGGGGGATCTTACATAAGTCCCTTAGTGTTCCTGAGTGGCAGCTGATGTTTGTGTCAGCCATCAGGTGTTCAAGGATGTGTATCCTATTGTTTAAGGGTGATCTCACATGATTCAGCATTTCTAATGTCAACACATGCACTGTGAGGATATGGGATGGAGCTCAGCTACTTAGCAAATGTGTCCCTTGGCACAGTACATGTAAGGTCTGTGATGTCCTCTATAGTCCTACAGGGCCCCACTATGGCATCCAGGATCTGCACTGTCTAACAGTGACTCTGACCCATGGTGGGCCATTTATTGTTTATGGTACAGACATAATGGTGTTGTGGGTCAGTACACATGTGAGGTGGCACTACAGTAGGTGTGGTGCCACTTCTCACACCTCTGGCACACGGTATGTGATGGGCATTAATTCTGTATTTCTATGTGTTTGACCCAATGCGTCAGGCAGATGTATATGCACAGCACAGATGGGTCAGGTAGGTGTTGATGAGAAGTAGTTGGTCTTGGCACCAGTTGTCTGGCATTTGATGTTTGTTCTGGCAGTGACTTGCACAGCATGATTTGAGGGATCTATGCCTATGCATAGGACTTGGTGTAAGATGGCTCCTATCTCTTGGTGCTCTTATAGGAGCAGAATTGGATGCTTGAGAAGGATGCAGAAGAGAGGACAAGGGCACAGTAAAAGCTGGTTTTCCTGGTGAAAAACAGGGAGATTTTGAACCCCTATGTGATTGAGTATGTGAAAGGAGAATTTCAGGTATCACTTCTTGTTAAGGTGAATACGTGCAAAAATAGTCTGTTAGGTGTAACAGACACTTTTATCTTACTTAGCTGCGCTGAAATATAGGTCAAAATCATACAAAACCTCTGTCTTGACATCAAACTTAGTTTTGATGGAATGTGACTAGTTTTTGATGACAAAGGGTTTTTTGATGGGGACCACCCAGCTTTATTCAACATCGAGTAAGGTCTCAATGGCATCTTTGACGGCTTACCTGTAGATGGCATGCAGACGGGTAAGTTACTCAATTTCGACATCATAATCCTTGGGGATATTCATGAGTGTCACCTCTTGCTATAGTGGCGCTTCTCTCTGGATCTACCCCTGGAGGAGTCCTGCTGCTTCCCATCTTATTTCTTGTGGTGCACAATGCCTTATCTTTTCTCTGGCCCTTAGTGTTGTTCTGGAGAACTTCTAGCAGTGGCTGCTGCAGGAATCTGGAAGATGGCACTAAGGAAGATAGGCAATAAAGATTATGTGAGGGTCTGATTGGGTAATTTTCTTCCCAAAAGCAGCGCACTTCACAAAAGTCAGTAAAATGTCTAATTATGCTCTATGTCTTAAAAGACATTAAGTAAAAAGTGAAAGGTGAAAATAGAGGTTTCCAACATTTTTCACCACCAATAAAGCCAAAAAGGCAGAGATCATGCCCCAGGATCCTGTTTTCAAGAGTTGGAAAAATTAACTGATCTAACTGTCACTTGTCGGGTACGATGGTATAGAGGGAGCACTGTGAGGGTGTGAGGTTGTAAAAGCACCATGCCAGTTTTTCTATGCTTTGCATTACAGTCTATTTGCTAATATTGCCCTTCATTTCCTTTCCTTTTAAAGGTTCTGTGAAAATGTCTATGGTCACTTTTTGTATTTAGTGACTCATTTTCTTTGACTGTCCTCTTTTATAAAATGAAAGAAAAAACTGAAAATTGGTCATTTTTAGCCTTTTTGTAGACTGCAAACATCTGTGATTATGAACATTTGTATAAAGATTATATATTGATAGAACTGTGGGACTATTCCATACTTACGGCTATTGTTGAGGATCCCCAGGAAGAGAACTCACTGTTCTGTCGTCTCTTGATGATCTTCAAATGGAGGTTGATGCAGTGGTGGAAGCTGCTGGCATCCCCTAGTCTGGATGTGACCAGGAGAGGGTGGTTGACGTGATGGGATATTGTGGCCTTTTTTGAGAATTTTACCAGTCCTGACTGTGTCCTCCACACATGAAAATGAGAGATGTGGGTAGGCCAACTGCCTCCAATGTGATACCAAGATGGTGCTGGACGTAGCAGCCCTGAAATGATACTTAGAATTCCTGAGGGATTTGTGGTAGCTACTTGACCATATATTGCACTGGAATAGTTGGCACTGTCCAGATTGGGTCATGTGCCTCCTGTGAAGAACCAACTCCTTGGGGTGGTCTTCCGCTGACTGCCTGAGATGGCAGCATAAGGTACTTGAGTCCTTGAGAGACACTGAGAGCCTGATTCCCAAATCCCTGTGGAAAGCCATGACACCTAAGGAGCAAAAATGAAAGCTGATTGAAGGGGAGGCTATCTTCCTAGATGTTGGGATGGAAAAGTCCTCTGCAAAGTAATGGATGTGAACCCCTGCCCTGAGGGCCCAACTATACTGATGCCTTGATACCTAATGCTGATTTGTGTTGTCATAGGCAAACACAGATCATGTGTGTGCACAATGACATAAACCATTCTCAAGGAGCACAGTCTTATTGGACCGGTAAGGTGCTTGATGCGCTACCCTCATTGTGATGAAAGGTTACTGGACTCACAAGGAGTTAACCAGCATGAGCTCCGTGTTGGCAGCATACCGCATACCGATTAATAGGAGTGAACAGGTCTTTTTTAACCTGTGCCACTAGATTGAGGCCTACAGACTCACCTATTTTTTAATTTCCGCTGCTGTGCGCTTAACTCACCCTTGGCCTACATACAATTGTTGTGAAGTACTGCACAGTGTAGTAGTGGTGTATCTATGCTGGGTGTGTTGGATAGCTATTTTAGCCATATTTTAGACATGTTATTTTAGCAAACTAAGTAGCCATTGTGCACTTTAGCCCGGTCTCATTTTATTCGGCATTTCTTTATTTTTATAGGCACATTTGCAGCGTTGTTTTATTTCTCTCTATCTAATTGCTCTTTCGCCTAAGAAAGCAATACGTTCTTAGTAGGACATTCCCCTACTCCAGACACCCCAACATACATGCACCTTCACGCACCATCAAACACATGCATATACACACTCATACCCACATTCATCCATGCATGCATACATCCATTCACACACACATCCACACATACTTACATACATAAATGCACACACGCATTCACACAACACAACACACACGCACTCACAAATCAATACATGCACACTCGCATCCACGCACGCACACACAAGCATACACACACACCCCCACGCACTTACACAACACCCCCCACCACTGTCGGAGCACACCATTTACCTGATTTTAGGGGGTCCTCCATCAGGAGACGGGGCGTTGCTGCCAGCAGCAGCATCTGCCAGCAGAACACCGCCAGGCCGTATCATGTGTCATGATAATGTCTGCAGCGGTCTACTGGCGTGGCGCTGCTGCGGGCAGCAGCACCACCTTACCGCCATCCGCCGCCATGGCCGCAGCCAGAATTCTGCCATCCTTCTGGAGGAATTCCGGCTACGCCCATAATTTGGCAGACGGATGGTAGCCACGGCAATGGTATTTTGGCAGCCGTCACCCCGGCGGTAGATGGTTTTTACCGCCAATGTTATAATGAGGGCCTATGTGCTTTCTTCAAGGCTACAGTCAGATAGGTTGCCAGCAATGTGGTATGCTGTGTCTCTAACATTCACAGAGACACACACACATACGTGGGGACCTTTTCTTAGTATGTCAACTGTTTTATTATGAAAACACTCCTTTGTTTCTTACACGTTAGAGGGAGATTCAAGCCAGATGACCACGACTGCATGCTGATTGCCTCGCTACAATTGCTTGCCTAGACTGCCGAACCCTTGACCTACATGGGGATGGTGTCTTTCTGGACTACAGGCTTCCTTACTCAGGTATGAGGTATGATGCTTTCCAAGGGGGAAATCTGAAGGGTGGATTAGGTTTATTATGCTGTGCTCAAACATAGCAAAGGTAGGGGAACTATACAGCATTCATAGTGACAGTATAGTGGGATTGTTTTTGTGTTTTACTCTCCTTGTGACCTTCTTGCCTTTATTGTGTTTTATCATCCTAGTTATTGCAATACATGCCATTTTATCTAAGATGCAGTTACTTCAATAAATCCTTATTGAACTTTATTCTGCCTCTGTTGTCTTTGCCTTTGTTAGACTAATGTGACTGAGAGAAAGGGATGAGATCTGATTGACCACGATTCCCCTGAGGAGTCTTCCTTGTCATGCGCCCGGTTGCCACAATCATCCCTGCTCTTGGGTGGAGATTAGGTGCTGCTAGTTAGCCAGAAAACTCGGATTAGGTCGACAGGCATCACATGGTGTGGAAATGTGCTTAGAACCCCACAATCTATGCGATTCTGCGGCCAGAATCCAGTAGCCTCATTAGCATAATGAGAATCTACGCAACAGGTGAATGTGTGCCTAACAAGGGTAAAATACAGGGATAATGCAGTACTGGACAGTGCCTGCACTGGTGAGTGCATGTGTGAGTGGTACAGTGCATGAAGGTAGTGCTATGACGTGTGCAATGGGTGTATGTGCACCTGTGGATGGTTGGATGGTACAATACACAGAGGGCTCTTTGCTCCATTTTGGGAGACCAATGCATGCATGGTGAAACATGCTATGGAGAGGAGAGATAGACAAAGAAATGGGGGGAGGGATTGCCGTGACTTATAAGAAGGCTTATAGCTGAAAAATGGAAGCCCTTGATATCCTTGCCTGCGAGGCCTTCCTCTTTTCCCTCACACTCACACCAAAGTTTACTTTGTACAGGGCTTTGGTTTATAGGTCACCAGGTTATACTTCAGACTGGTGTGCTTCTATCTCTGACCTGATAGCCCCTTCTATTCTTAAACTTGCTAATTTAATGTTGTTGGGAGATCTCAATATCCATCTAGATTATCCGAACTGCAATTTGGGACACAGTCTCATTGAGGATCTAAGTATTCTAAACCTTGCCCAGAAGAATACGACTCCCACTCATGAAGCAGGCCACCTTCTAGATCCGATTTTTGCGAATATGCAGGAGTTGATTCACCTATTCCTCTGACCTGTCTTATGTCCTAGGCGGCCTAATCAGCACACCATGACCAGAACATGGTCTAAATTAGACACTGCCCACTCTGAACCATCAACTATTTATTACAAAACAGAATCTTAAAGATTTAGCTTTTTTGGTAAGGGTCTGGTGGATAATTGGATACAGAACACACTGAACAAAGTTTTGCCTACTATTTCCAGACTTTCACCCAAAACTATTCCACTGGCCCCTTTGTTTAATGATACACTGCGTGCATGGTGAAAAAACGCTGTGAAGTTCTAGAAGGGATCTGGAGAGTGTCCTACAATGTGACATCTATAGCCTTGTATAAGAAATCTATCAGGCTCTATCATGGGCTTTGTAAGAAGGGACCTGCATTATCCTATTCTGAAAAAATCATTAGGGCTCAAAACTGTCAGAAGGCACTTTTTAGTGTAGTTAAAGAGCTCTCTGACTCTATCCAAATGTCTGGAAGATTCACCTCTTAAAAGACTAATCTACAGAGAATATTAGGGATGCCTCGGCCAGAAGGGTGCAACAAGATCATCAACACTCTCTTCTCAGGAATCTTCAGAAGCACCCTGGGGCAGAGATTAATCAGGGGAAAAGTGTATTGGAGCCCCTGTGGCCAAGGGGTTGAAAAGGCTTCTACTGACCATGCCACTGGGAAATTGTGTTTCAGGCAACACATTTGTCAACACCAGAACAGTGCGCGCTCTACGGGCAACATAATTCAAAATGACAAACCTTATGCAATGTAATAATTCATGCATTGTGTGTTGATATTGCATATTAACTTTTTACATTGCAGGTATTTATCTTGAAATGACTGTTTGCAATGTATTGTTCATTTTCAAGCCTTTCCTGCATCCTGGCTGGGTGTGGCTGGGTGTGGCAGGTGGGCTGGGCTTGGGTCTATGGTGGTCATTCTGACCTCGGCGGTAAAAGGCGCCTACCGCCGGTCAGAAATCCTCCATAATTCCGCTGCGGTCGCGGTAACCCGCCACGGTCATTCTGACCCGCAGCAGCCAAACCTCCGAAAATCCGACAGCCACAACAGACCGCCAGACCAGTGGTCGGCGGAAAAGTGGAGGTGACCAAACCTCCACCGTCACGCCAACAGAAATACGCCCATGCCATTACGACCCACGAATCCACGCGGCGGTCATTCAAACGCGGTTTTCCATTGGCGGTACACACCGCCGCGGTCAGAATACACACAAACGAACAAAACTCAGCCACATTGGCCGATTTGAATTCCACACACCTGATACACATACACACACCACTCCCACACACACAATACAATATAAAACACACACCCACATCACCCACAAACCCCTACGACAAAAAATTCCGAAAGAAGCACCGAGAGACACATCATCGAACACAGAATACCATCACACAGAGGCACACTACACCATCACCCACACAATATCCACACACAAAACAACACACACCACCACACTCAACACACTTAACTACACATACTCCACCCCACACATCATACACACCACTCCATGGCACCCCAAAGACAGCCCGCTTCTCAGACGAAGAACTCAGGGTCATGGTGGAGGAAATCGTTCGGGTAGAGCCCCAGCTCTTCGGCACACAGGTCCAATACACCAGCATTGCCCGGAGGACGGAGCTATGGCAGAGGATTGTCGACAGGGTCAACGCTGTGGGACAGCACCCCAGAAATCGGGAAGACATCAGGAAGCGATGGAACGACCTACGGGGGAAGGTGCGTTCCATGGTATCCCGGCACAACATCGCCGTGCAGAAGACTGGCGGAGGACCCCCACCTCAACCCCCACAATTTACAACATGGGAGGAGGAAGTCTTGAACATCCTGCATCCTGACGGCCTCGCAGGAGTCGGCGGAGGAATGGACACTGGTAAGTTGAAGCTTCACTACTGCTTCCCCCCCACCTGCATGCCAAATCATACCCCAACCCTCACCCCCATCCTCGAACCCCACCCTCACCCCCACCCCCATCCTCACCCCCACCCTCACCCTCACCCCCACCACCATCCTCACCCCCACCACCATCCTCACCCCCACCCCCAGCACACCTATTCCCTGCCAATGTCTCACCATCACAACCCACACATCCCAAAACCTAGGCCTGCATGCGTCCACTAAGCATGGACACCCATCACCAAAGCATGCCCAATGCATATACACATCCCCCCCACAAGCCACCCTCACCAAAGCCCCCACACACGAATGCCAGCACTTGGGGACACGGGAACCCACAGATACACCCATATGCCACACATTGAAACTATAACCATACTTCTATACCCCTGCAGGACCCGACCGCCAACACCCCGCCACGGAGGGCCCAGAATTCTCCACACCCCCCACCCAAGAGGCCGTCAGCGATGACAGCAGCTCTGTCGACCTGGACACCGATGACCAGCCCGGACCATCGGGGACCTCTGGACAGTCGGTTCCCCTCAGACAGCCACAGGCCACCACAGACCCAAACCCCTCTGGGAACACCAGCACAGCTCCCACCCAGCGGGCCCATGCCTCTGTCTCCAGGGCGCGTCAATCTGCGGTGTGTCTACCACTACAGGGCACCCAGGATAACCCACCACCCCAACAACAACAGGGACCTGGGGGCAGTGGTAGTGGGCACACCGGCCAGGGGGCAGAGGCCCAGGGAAACAGGGCAACTCGGAGGGCAGCTGTGCGACAGGGGGGGGACGGGCCCAGGGAACCCACTCTCCATGAGGCCCTCACCACCATCATGGGAGCATACAACCGCTCCCAGGAGACGATGGCGACGGTACTGGCCCGGTTCCAGGAGATCCAGGTACTGCAGGAGGAACACTATCGGGGGTACAGGGAGGACATCAGAGCCCTCACCTCCACCCTGGTTACCATGGTCGGGCTGCTGCAGGACCTCATCAACACCAGGACGGACACTCAACACCAACAAAGGGCCCCTGCCACTAGCCTGGACCAAGAACAGCCAACCACCTCCGCCGGCGCTAGTGGTCAGGAGGCCCCCGCACAACAGCAGCCCACCAGACCCCCACCTCCTGCAGGAGAAGAACCACCCCGCAAGAGGGCCCTGAGATCTCGCAAGAAGACAGAGTAGGATGTCAAGACCCCCGCCAGCAAAGGATACCACCTGATGTCATCCCACTGTCCCACATTGTCACCCTGTCCATCCTTGAACTGCCCATGCTCCATCTCTCCACAGGCCTCTGGACAATGCACCTGTGTGACTGTTACTCTGGACTCTGCCATGGACATTCCTTCACCATAGCCCCCACCCACTTGAAACCACCCATCCCATTTTGAGCACTTAAATAAACACCCATTTAGCACAAAACTATCTGGAGTCTGGCTGTGATTTCAAAATATTGTAATTGACATGACATTGCAAATATGTCCTTGTACATAGTGAAGTCAACAAACAGCTGCCACAAAGCTGTAGTCCATGGGGAAACGAAGCACAGGACTCGTAGTGGGGACCCCAGATCTGAAATAGGGAGGGAAAAGCCACAACTCAGTCATCATACACTGGGGCAAATAGACAGGCAGCAGAGATGCAGGAGAGTAGTTCACATTCACTAAATTATGTTTGAATTGTTACCTGTGTCCTATTGGAAGTACTGTTCAATGATTCTGTCCCTGTTGTCTGTTTCAGCCCCGTCGTCTTCCTCCTCGTCACTCTCCACAGGTTCCACAGCTGCCACTACACCACCGTCTCGACCATCCTCCTGCAGGAAAGGCACCTGGCGGCGCAAAGCCAGGTTGTGAAGCATGCAGCAGGCCACGATGATGTGACACACCTTCTTAGGTGAGTACATTAGGGATCCACCTGTCATATGCAGGCACCTAAACCTGGCCTTTAGGAGGCCAAAGGTGCGTTCGATCACCCTCCTAGTACGCCCATGGGCCTCATTGTACAGTTCCTCTGCCCTGGTCCGGGGATTCCTTACTGGGGTCAGTAGCCACGACAGGTTGGGGTACCCAGAGTCCCCCAATAGCCATACACGGTGTCTCTCTAGCTGTTCCATCACGTAAGGGATGCTGCTATTCCTCAGGATGAAGGCGTCATGCACTGACCCAGGGAACTTGGCATTTACATGCGAGATGTACTGGTCAGCCAAACACACCACCTGGATGTTCATGGAATGGTAACTCTTTCTGTTCCTGTACACCTGCTCCCTGTCTCTTGGGGGAACCAAAGCCACATGGGTCCCATCAATGGCACCAATGACGTTGGGAATATGTCCAAGGGCGTAGAAATCACCCTTCACTGTAGCCAATTCGCCCACCTCAGGGAAAATGATGTAGCTCCTCACGTATTTCATCAGGGCAGACAACACTCTGGATAACACCTTCGAAAACATGGGCTGAGACATCCCAGAAGCAATTCCCACTGTTGTCTGAAATGACCCACTTGCCAGGAAATGGAGTACTGACAGGACCTGCACCAGAGGGGGAATCCCTGTGGGTTGGCGGATGGGGGACATCAGGTCGGGCTCCAGCTGGGCACACAGTTCATGTATAGTGGCACGGTCAAGCCGGTAGGTCAGGATAATGTGGCGTTCTTCCATTGTCGACAGGTCCACCAGCGGTCGGTACACGCGAGGATTCATCCGTCTCCTCGCCAAACCCAGCGGACGGTGCCTAGGAAGGACAACATGGAGCACAGAGTCAAGCAACCCACAGGTACGTACTCACAGCTTGCACAGTAAACGATTCTCTATGCAGTGAATGGCGTGTCTGAGTGGCTATGCAAGGCCTAGGCCTGTGTGACGCAGTTGAAATTGAGCCATGTGGACCCTCGAAATGGCGGCTGCCTGACCTGTGAAGTGTGACAATGGGATGTGAGGTCAATGCGCTGGCGTGGCACACCGCGGCGGTCGGCGGGCGAAGACCGCGGCGCGAAGCCGCATTGGTTAACATTGAAGCCTATGGGTTTCAGGAGCCAATGGCGAAGGGCGCCGGCGGTGGCGGTACGCACCACCGCGGTACGCACCGCCGCGGACGTGACCGCCATTTCCTATCTACTTATCCACTTGCGACTTGAACTTTCACAGGAGAGGACCTATACTGCAAGTGTTGCTGTGACCTCGGTCTGGAAGGGACAATGGCTGCTGCGACTGGGGAAAGGGCCCCTGCCTTCACTGGAGAGGAGTTGGAGAAACTTGTGGATGGGGTCCTCCCCCAGTATGCGCTACTCTACGGTCCTCCAGACCAACAAGTGAGTTTAATTCAATATGGATTTGGGGCCACTGGCTGGCTTGGGGGCCTGGCGGGGGGCCTGGCGGGGATGGGGGGCATGTTGGGCCTGGCGGGGGGCCTGGCGGGGATGGGGGGCATGTTGGGCCTGGCGGAGGGCCTGGCGGGGGCCCTGGCGGGGATGGGGGGCATGTTGGGCCTGGCGGGGGGCCTGGCGGGGATGGGGGGCATGTTGGGCCTGGCGGGGGGCCTGGCGGGGATGGGGGGCATGTTGGGCCTGGCGGGGGGCCTGGCGGGGGGCCTGGCGGGGATGGGGGGCATGTTGGGCCTGGCGGGGGGCCTGGCGGGGATGGGGGGTGTTGGGCCACTGGCAACGATAATGCAGACAAACTTGAACGTGGTATTTCTCCCTCCCTGTACGTGTCACATAGGTCCGCGCCCATGAGAAGATCGGGATTTGGGGGTCCACCATCGACGGGGCACCCACTGCCGCAAGAGGTGGGAGGACATCCGCCGCGGGACCAAGAAGACCGCCGAGTCTCTGCTGGGGATGGCCTCCCAACGTAGGCGGGGTGCCTGCTGTCAACTGACCCCCCTGATGTTCCGGATCCTGGCGGTGGCCTACCCTGATTTGGATGGGCGCGTGAGGGCAGCACAGCAGACACAAGGGGGTGAGTACAAGCATCATCTACTCTGTTGTCGCGCAGTGGAGGTGTCTGGGTGGGGGAGGAGGGCTGTGGGTCCCCCTGGGCCAGGGCGATATCTGTAGGCTGGGCACCCCCGTAAGCCCCTGTGTCCCCAGCCACCACCCTCAGTAGTGTGTCAGTACAGCCATCCCTGGGCCGTGTCTTCCATGTGTGCAGTTGTCAACTCTAGGCGTGTAGGGCATGTTCCACGGAATGCGTAGCGGACCCCAAGTGCGCAACTTAGTGCAGGGGGCATCTGTGTCTGTCATGTCCGCTAACTGTACCGGTGATCCATGTACTCAAAATCTCTTTATTTCTCTCTCCCCCCCCCCTTTTTGTTTGTCCTTCTGTGCTTGTGTGCATCAGCATCATCAGGCGGAGGAGAAGTGGCATCGGGGCAGGAGGGAGCTGCATCTCACATGGCCCAGGAGGGCCATGCCACAGAGTCTGACTGGACCAGTGAGACGGAGGGCGAGGGGAGCTCCACGACGGGGACGACTGGACCCTGCAGCGACACGGACACGTCCTCGGAAGGGAGCTCCCTTGCGGGGGTGGCACCATCCGTGCCCCCCGCCATTACAGGTACAGCCGCCACCCAGCGCACCATCTCCGCCCTCCCAGCAGCCCCTCAGCGTTCGCCCCGTGCCCGCTCTGCCAGGAAGCCGGGCATCTCCTTCGCCCCAGGCACCTCAGGCCCTGCCCCTGTTACCCCCGCTGCCCTCAGTGAGGAGTTCATTGACCTCCTCCGAACGCTCATTGTTGGGCAGACTACCCTTTTGAATGCCATCCAGGGGGTGGAGAGGAGGTTCATCGCAGCAATGCGTACCTGGAGGGCATTCATTCGGGTCAGGCTGCCCATCAGCGATCGTTCCAGGCTCTGGCCTCAGCACTGACGGCAGCCATTGTCCCTGTCTCCTGCCTCCCTTTACTAACTCCCTCCTCCCAGTCTCCTGTTCCTCTGCCTGTCCCACCCACACCATCAGACCAGCCTGCACACACCTCAACACCCAAGAGCAGCTCATCCAAACATAAGCACCACAGATCACGCAGACATTCACACAAGCAACATTCCGATGCAGACATGCCAACAGTCACTACCACCTCTGTGACCCCCACCTCCTCGTCTCCCTCCTCCCTCCCTGTGACGTCTACACTCACACCTTCATTCACCTCACCATCAGCCAGTGTTTCCATCACCAGCATACCCTCCACTCCAGTCCGCACACGTGCAGTCACCACCCCCACTGCCACTTACACGTCCCCTGTGTCCTCTCCCACTGTGTCTGTCACCCCCTCTTCCACACCACACAAACGCAGCCACCCACCCACCCAACAGCCATCCACCTCACGACAGCCTCCCGCTCCTGCACCTGCACCCAAAGACAGCAAACTTGTCTCGCCTACAACCACATCCTCTCCCTCCACTCCCATACCCACTGTACCTACCACTCTCCATTGTCCCAAGAAAATCTATCTCTCTACTGCTACCTTCTTTCCTGACCCTGAGCCCCCCCCTCCTTCTCGTCGGGGTAAAAAGAGCACCTCAGCCACCACCAGCCCTGCAGCCCCCTTGACAAGGGTGCAGGGGTATTGGAGCCCACCAGCCCGCAGGTCTGGATCTTCGCCCAGCAGCAAGGGGACAGCCAGCCCACCCCCTGGGAAGAAGAGCAGAAGGTGGAAGGGCCGCCACCGGAGCCCGGATTCGATATCCCCCCAGGACACTAGCCAGCCACCGTCAACAGCCACAACTCCAAAGGGAGGAAAGGGCCACAGACTCCCGACTAAGGAGGGCAAGGGCAGCAAGGCGGAGAAGTCAGGCAGCAGGCCTGCTGCCCATGGAGGACCCGTCACAGCTGCCCAGGAGGAGCCCGCAACCCCCATAGCCGCTGCCCCGGGAGGAACCGGCACAGCTGCCCCGGGAGAGCCCACCACCCCCATAGCCGCTGCCCAGGGAGGACCCAGCCCAGCTGGCCAGGAGGGCCCCACCACCCACTGCCCAGGTGGGCATTGAAGGAGCACCATCCCCGCTGCCCAGGAGGGCACCACCAGACAATGAGCAGTTGGCCATAGAATGGCCGCCGTCTCCAGCACCGCTCCGCTGGGGCCCGCCGTCTCAAGAACCGCTGAACTGGGCCCTTCAAGGCAAGAACCGCTGAACAGGGCCCCGCCGTCTCCAGCACCGCTCCGCTGGGGCCCGCCGTCTCAAGAACCGCTGAACTGGGCCCTTCAAGGCAAGAACCGCTGAACTGGGCCCTTCAAGGCAAGAACCGCTGAACTGGGCCCCGCCGTCTCCAGCACCGCTCCGCTGGGGCCCACCGTCTCAAGAACCGCTGAACTGGGCCCTTCAAGGCAAGAACCGCTGAACAGGGCCCCGCCGTCTCCAGCACCGCTCCGCTGGGGCCCGCCGTCTCAAGAACCGCTGAACTGGGCCCTTCAAGGCAAGAACCGCTGAACTGGGCCCTTCAAGGCAAGAACCGCTGAACTGGGCCCCGCCGTCTCCAGCACCACTCCGCTGGGGCCCGCCGTCTCAAGAACCGCTGAACTGGGCCCTTCAAGGCAAGAACCGCTGAACTGGGCCCTTCAAGGCAAGAACCGCTGAACTGGGCCCCGCCGTCTCCAGCACCGCTCCGCTGGGGCCCGCCGTCTCAAGAACCGCTGAACTGGGCCCTTCAAGGCAAGAACCGCTGAACAGGGCCCCGCCGTCTCCAGCACCGCTCCGCTGGGGCCCGCCGTCTCAAGAACCGCTGAACTGGGCCCTTCAAGGCAAGAACCGCTGAACTGGGCCCTTCAAGTCAAGAACCGCTGAACTGGGCCCCGCCGTCTCCAGCACCGCTCCGCTGGGGCCCGCCGTCTCAAGAACCGCTGAACTGGGCCCTTCAAGGCAAGAACCGCTGAACTGGGCCCTTCAAGGCAAGAACCGCTGAACAGGGCCCCGCCGTCTCCAGCACCGCTCCGCTGGGGCCCGCCGTCTCAAGAACCGCTGAACTGGGCCCTTCAAGGCAAGAACCGCTGAACAGGGCCCCGCCGTCTCCAGCACCGCTCCGCTGGGGCCCGCCGTCTCAAGAACCGCTGAACTGGGCCCTTCAAGGCAAGAACCGCTGAACTGGGCCCTTCAAGTCAAGAACCGCTGAACTGGGCCCCGCCGTCTCCAGCACCGCTCCGCTGGGGCCCGCCGTCTCAAGAACCGCTGAACTGGGCCCTTCAAGGCAAGAACCGCTGAACTGGGCCCTTCAAGGCAAGAACCGCTGAACTGGGCCCCGCCGTCTCCAGCACCGCTCCGCTGGGGCCCACCGTCTCAAGAACCGCTGAACTGGGCCCTTCAAGGCAAGAACCGCTGAACTGGGCCCTTCAAGGCAAGAACCGCTGAACTGGGCCCCGCCGTCTCCAGCACCGCTCCGCTGGGGCCCGCCGTCTCAAGAACCGCTGAACTGGGCCCTTCAAGGCAAGAACCGCTGAACTGGGCCCTTCAAGGCAGGAACCGCTGGCCCTTTGGCAGACATGGCAGGGCAGGATCTGTCTCGGGCAGGGCTGCAGGATGTCCTCTGGCCAACATGCCTCCTCCAGTGGCAGTGGAGTCTGTTATGGACTGCTTGGACTGTGGCTTTGCTCTCCCCAGGATGGCCCAGTGGGCAGGCCACCCACTGTATGGACTGTGGCTTTGCTCTCCCCAGGATGGCCCAGTGGGCAGGCCACCCACTGTATGGACTGTTTGGACTGTGGCTTTGCTCTCCCCAGGATGGCCCAGTGGGCAGGCCACCCACTGTATGGACTGCATGGACTGTGGCTTTGCTCTCCCCAGGAAGGGCCAGTGGTCATGGAGTCCCCTCGTGGATCTGGCGTCGTGTACTCAAGTGGCTGAGGTGCCACCCCTTCCCTTCCCCCTGAGGTGCCTGTCCTTTTTTCTTTCTGATGCCCCTGCAGTGTTCTCTCCGTGGAGTTCTTGTCGTGGGACTGGGCCTTGCCCCTTTGCTCAGGACCCCTGTGGTCCACGGACAGTGGTTGGACTACATTTAGTGGCTGTATATATTTTGTACATAGTTTATTTATTTATTTGGATTACTGCTGTCCATTTTTCAATATATCTGCCCGTTTGAGATCTCTTCTTTTGGTCTTTGCATTATTTCGGAAGGGGGGGGTTTGTAGGTTGTGACAGTGATCTGTGGGAATGCATTGATGTGTGTGTTGTAGTGGGTGTGGGTGGGTGGGTGTGTGCCGGTAATCTTTGCCCTCCCCTGTGTCGTAGGTGCAGTACTCACCGATGTCTTCCGCGCCGCCGGGCGTGCTCCTGGTACAGGAGCAGGTATAGGAGTGCGGGGATGACCTGCAACTCGGGTTCCATACTGCCGGAATCTCGCGTGCTGTATGTGGAGGTGAGCGTTTTCCCGTTCGTAGTCTGTTTCCGCCGTGTTTTTATCGGCGGTGCTCCCGTCCCGGAAAAGGTGGCGGATTGGTGGGTCGTGATAGGGTGGGCGGTACATTGTCTGCCGCCTGGCTGTTGGCGGGGACCGCCGCGCTGTTTGTTTGTTCCGCCGTGGCGGGCGGAGTGTTAATGCGGCGGGCTGTGTTGGCGGTTCCCGCCAGGGTCAGAATTGCATATTTTGGCCGCCGCTTTATCACCGACCGCCAGGGTCAGAATGAGGGCCTATTTAAGGAAACCAGCCCAACTCCACGTGCTCACTATTCAGAGGTCCCGGTGCAGAGCAGCAGCATTTTCCAGAGCTCCTGTTCCAGAAGCCTACTTGGACATTTCCTGGCCCTGTCCTCATTATCTTGCTGATCTTCAAGCAGGGCAGTAAGGCGGAGTTCGGATAACCCTCGACTCCGTTTTCTAGAAACATTTTAGTTTTTGGCTTTGTGATTTACTGCGTGTGTGATTTACTATTGGCACTTAACCCTTGCAGTTCAGATCAGCAGAGTGTGCCATAATTTCAAGGCATTTGAACCTTGATGGTTGAATCAGCCACAGTGTGCGCAATTCATTCTTGGCAATTAACCATTGCAGTTCGGATCGGCAGAGTGCGCGATCATTTCAAGGCATTTGAATCTTGATGGTTGAATCGGCAACAGTGTGCGCAATTCATTCTTGGCAATTAACCCTTGCAGTTTGGATCGGCAGAGTGCGCAATCATTTCAAGGCATGTGAATCATGATGGTTGAATCAGCAGCAGTGTGCACGATTCATTCTTGGCAATTAACCCTTGCAGTTCAGATCGACAGAGCGCGCGATCATTCCAGGTACTAGAGTCTTGATGCGCAGCCTGGCAATAAGGTGCGCAATAATTTCTGGGCAATTGAATCTTGAAACTTAGATCAAACAGAGTGTGATCTTTCTAGACAAAACAAGTTTAGTCAGTTTGCCTATTCCACAGTATAATTCATGAATCCTATAGCAGTTAATTCTTTGGGAACAAATGTTCTCATTGACTCTTGTTGTGATGTAATTGCTATTCTAAGGATTAACTTGAGAAAGTTCAATGTTCAGTGTATATGATGATAAAAAGGTCACGTTATTGAAAAGTTCTTTATCTCTGATGTTATTAGAGCATAAACAGTTAAAAGAAAGTTCATGAAGATTAATGTGAATGACCTTGCTATTGTGTTCTTAACTCTTGCCTCCACAGGTCTCCTTCCCCGCTGTTCCCAACCTAAACCCCATCCCCTGCTTGGCCATTCTTTAACTCTGTGCTATAATGGCTAGTAGAGTTTGGAGCTGCCAAGAGGTGGACATCTGGGAACAGGCGCAAACCCTGAGGATCCGGTCTCGCTGACAACCTTGGTGTCACTGCATTGTGTGCAGAGGTAAACATGTCTATCCATGGAGTCCAAAATAGATGCCAAATCTGCTTGAACTGAGGGTCGGCAAGTGACACTAATGATGGAAAATTGTGGCTCCAGCTGTCTGTCTGAAAAGGTATGTACATTGCCCTCAGCAATACCAGATGTGCTTCTGCCCATGAGCATATGTGCATGCTGATAAAGTCAGATGTGTGTTCCTTGCTTCACCTTGGAGATTCAAGTAGCATCTGGCTTCTTTTAAAATGGAACTTTCTGATCAGACTCTAGCTTCAACGGCTTCAACCACAGAATTCTTTGACCTGCTACTGATGGTCCTCAGATCTGCCAACTCACGCGGTGCCACTGTGTGGGACACGATTTTGGCTCCCCTTACACGGTTTCCTGGTGGGGAGCCAATATCACAAGGTAGCAGGGAAAAAGAGCTGAAAACCACTGTCAACAGCTTTAACTGCAGATGCATATTGAAGGGTGTGAAAACGCCTCAGGACATCAGCAGCAGCATCAGCAAGCTTTTGGTTTATTTTTTGGGGAGGTGGTTTGGAGCTAGGGTGTCGAAAGTCACATCTGACAAAAATTGTGACAATAAGTCCATATGAGCCAGCGTTGGAGAGGGGTCACCACTTTCCTGAATACAGTCATACACTTTCTGGAGGTCCTTCAACAGAGCTTGGGTGACATATGCAGAATATGCATTGGTCCTAATGCCGAAGTTAAGAGCTATGTATGACCTTTTTAAAGCAGGTCCTTTTGTGTCCACTGCATCTGGCAATGTGGACTTTTCTGATGAGAGAGATGAAGAGGACATCATAGATAAGCTCACAATCAGTTTTGGGACCTGTGGGAATTTGTTGTCAAACTGTTCTGTAAGATATCTCTTATTCAAGAAATGAGGAATGTTCCCTTTATCCACATCTTTGCATTCTTCAATTCTGATCTCCTTAATGTCATAATGTTTTGCTATATCACTGGCTATGGCACCATTATACTGTGCACTATAACCCTCTTAATGCTCTTTAACTCCACCACATCCGATATATGGATTAGCATCACTTGCAGAGTCTTGCCTTGGGCATATTTCCCTCTTGGGGAACTGCCTTGATTCTCATCAGGCTCCAATCTCTGCCTCTTTGCCTAGGGATCATTGATTGCTGCATCCACAGCTTATTTGATAAGCTGCTGAAGGTCTGAAATAGATATTAGGAGGACATGCTCCTCCTCCAGGTGCTCAGTATTATATAGCTTTTGTAAGCTTTTGTCCCTAGAACCTGTGGAATCCATAATTCATTCAAGAAGAGCACCCTTCCAACCTTATCAGGAAAACTTTAGTTTGCTTGCTGCTCTTGGTTGCCTTGTGATAGTCTGGTATGTATTCAAGCCCGCTAACTTTTTTATTTCACTGGCCATGTGTGAGTAGCACTCTATTTTCCATCACATTGAAAGCTCATTAGCCTCCAATGACCATGCTACCTCATGAGCAGTTTTTCCTGGCACTAAAATCTGCCTCTGTCACTGATACCGATCTTCCCACATAGTTGGAATATAAAAAACCTAGCACTTTTGTAATTTTAACATTAAGTTCAACCACTCTAGTAATGTAAGGACTTATGTTCAGCAGATCAATATTTCTAATAAGGTCATCAAAAGACATACTAATTTCTACACATTTTAAATTTCTGATAAACATTAAAGGAACTATTCTTTATCCTTTAAGCATGAAATGATGGGACATTCCTGCAGGCAAGCACCATGCTCCCCTTCACCTAATCTGATTAATAGTTATCGGATCCTACCAGAGGAGAGGAACATTACGGTCCTAAACACCTACAGACCAACACCTTATTGTACAAGATAACAACACCTGACCTACAATGCTTTAGGCAAGTGTTACGCATGAGTAAAGTGATGAGATTGTGCATGCATGGTTGGATAAATTCTGGTAAATATGGAAAACGTTAGCGAATGTGCAGCAATGTATTCAAAGCATTATGAGAATATTCTTGTATCAACTGGCGACAGTCTGTGCAGAATGAAAAAAAGACTTATGACTTACCCACAGGACAGGAGCTGAAAGTCAACACTTTACAGTCCATGTGTGGACAAGAACACATGACAGCTGAATCTTGAAGACTCTTTTGCTGTCTGGATTGGCTGCATAGCGTGACTAAGTCGGTGGACTGGAATGCTGTATACTCCACAATATCGCCATACGAGGAGGTGTTGCGTATGATTACGACGTTGTGGAGAATGCAGCTCAACCAGATATTATGTTGCACACTGATGAGAACCATGCAGTCTTATATACATGTACACAGAAGATAAAAGCATGTTCAATGTAATATACTACAGTCAAACCCAACCTTCTAGGGCTTAGCATGCAATAAATATAGAGAACAATATGTAACAGAAATAAATACACTGATACCATGGCCTCAAAGTAAACAGTGGAATAATCATAGCAAAACCCATGCACACAAATTCAAGACCTTTCCCTATTTTTGGTTATTAATCAAGCTAACTACCCACATATCAGTCCACACGGAGCCCCAAATGCCCTACATACCACACAAACCCATCAACCAGATCCTATCTTGATCAAGAACCCCACATGTTCCATTCACACCTCTCACCCTATCCCATTCCCAAGAATCCCTCATGAAGCACCATCTTCCCCTTACCCATTCCCCTTGTACACCTAGTACGCAGATCATATTACCCCCATTGGAACTCTTCAATAGAACTTTGTACATCACACACCGACCCAGCCCCAAACTCCACCACAAACATCTCATAAACCCAACACCCTGACAGTAGTGTTACATCAACAACATCATTGCCCTGAACAAATGAGCAAGGCATATGTGTCCACCATGTCATACATACTATCAGGTACTGTTCTGGTCCACCTTCTTCCATATGGCTTGTCACCCTTAAAGTGAACTCCAACTCACGTAGTGTTTTTTTTTTTTTAAATATTTTATTGGTTTTATATTTCCAATATACGTTACAAACTATACAATTGTCAGCAACAGGATCCCCTAAGAAATTTATCAGTGTAAAAAACATATAACAACCCCAAACCCCACACATTAGACACGTCTCAGAACATTACTTATCCTTCAGTAACATTACTTGCTGCAATGGCTGGAAACTTTAGCCTGTGTTAAGTATCAGAGGGGGTGCGCATGCGTGACCAGTGTGGACCCTTTACTGCTGATCCTGTACCGCGTGTCGCCTGGTAGTGGCCCAGCATGGGCTTGGTAGCAGTGGATGGTGACGGAGGTTAAGTGTTTACCCTATGTGTTATAGATATTCTTGCGCTGGTGAACTAGTGAGCTGACTGTGCGGGAGGAGGGGGGTCAAGCCCGTTCTATAATGGTGAGCCGCATTCCGAGTTGTGCTTCCGCAGTGGGGTGCGCAGGAGGATTTGGGCTGTGCTTGTTCAATCTGTGTATTCCCCAGTTCATGGGGGCTTATCATCGTTTTTGGCCTCAAGTTTGGTTACCAATGTTTCCCAGGCGTCGCACACTGTGTGTTGTTGCCCCTCTCTCGCCAGCTTCTTTAGTACCTGGTATTCCGTGCGGGCCCAGCGTAGTGTTAGGGTGTACCAAGAGTTTCGATAGGGTGCTTATGGCGCTTTCCAGTGCATTGCTATCAATCTTTTATACATTAAACAGGCTAGGTCTGCAGATTTGTGTAGGTGTCTTTGTTTTTTAGGTCTTGACCTCAGCCCCAGTAGGCAGGACTTGGGGTCTACTATCAATACAAGCCCCGTTAGTTCGGAAATCCCCTGTACCAGCTGTGCGGCTGCGTAGTAGCGTTCGAAGTTGGGGGCTCCCAGGCCACCCACGTCCACTGGTCGTTGCAGCGTGGTTAGGGCCACACGCGGTCTGCCACCGCCCCAGATGAGTTGCAGCAGCGCTGTATTTAAATTACCAAAGAAGCTTTTGGGAATAATTATCGGTAAGGCCGCGAAGTAGTATAGCAGCCTAGGCAAAATCAGCATGTTCACGATCGCCACCTTTCCTGGTGGCAAAAGCGGTAGCTTGTTCCAAAACTGCAGCAAGCCTTTGATGGAGGCCAGCGCCCTCCCAAGGTTCCCGTCTCTGAGATCTTCTGTGTTATGGTATATGTTTATCCTGAGGTATTTAAACGTTTCAAAGCACCATTTCAGACGCCCCAGCGGAGGAGCCCCCTGTCTTTCTGGTGACCACTTTAATAGCGGGAACGCACATGACTTTTCCCAGTTTACCACTAGACCTGACATGTCTCCGAACTCAGCCAGCAAAGATATTACTGAGGGGACAACCTCGTGGCCTTTCCGGATATATATTAAGGCATCATCTGCATATAGCGAGATTGTGTGATGGAACCCGTTCCTGACTATTCCCCAGCTGCATGAAGCGTACTCTCGCCGCTAATGGTTCCATTGCTATAGCAAACAATAGCGGGGATAGGGGGCAGCCCTGCCTCGTGCCTCTAGTGATCAAGAAACTGTCGGAAATCACCCCGCCCGTCTTCACCTTGGCTTGTGGGCTGGAATGCAGTGTCCGAACCCAGCGTATGTAATTGGGGCCTAATTCCATGCGGCGCATTGTGGCCAGGAGGAAGTCCCACTCTAGCGTGTCAAACGCCTTTTCGATATCCAGCGAGAGCACCATCTCTTCGTATGCATCTGGGGGAGTGTCTCCCATTATGCTCAGTAATCTACGGATATTCAAGAAGGTATTGCGCCTTGGTATAAAGCCATTTTGGTCGTCGTGTATTAGGGTGTGTATGATGGGGGCTAGTCTGTTTGCCAATATTTTGCCTAGTATTTTGCAATCTAAGTTTAGGAGCGATAGTGGTCTGTAGGATTTGACATCTGTGGGGTCTCGGCCCTGTTTGGGAAGCACCACTATCATGGCTTCTCTCTGGGATGTGGGTAGGCATTCATTGGTCCACGCTTCTTCGAACACCTTCAGCAGGTGAGGCTTTAGGCAGGATGAGTAGGCAGTGTAATACTCCAGCGGGAGGCCATCTGTGCCAGGTGCTTTATTCCTGGGCATCTGCGCTAGGGCTAATTCTATTTTTCCCATTGTCATGGGAGCTTCGATTATTTCCCTGTCAGTTTGTGATAGCTGCGGCAAGAGAGAGCCAGCGAGGAAGGACTCGAGTTGCGGGGAAGTACATGAGGTGCGTTTGGTATATAAGTTTGAGTAATATTCTCTAAACGTTCCGTTTATCTCAGCTTGTGTAGTGGCCATAAAGTTTGCGTCGACGCGTATGGCCCCTATTGGGGATTGCTGTCTATCCTCACGTAGAAGCCACGCCAGCATTCTGCTCGATCTATCCCCTTCTGTTTGCAGACGCATTAGATGATATTTATAATCGTGACAGCAGAGTTTGCCGTCAGCATCATTGTATTTTGAGCGCCTTTCTTTTAGGACTGTGTGGGGGGTTTCCCCTAGCGCTACTGCTAATTCTGCCGCTCTAAGCTCCTTTTCTAACTTGCCGATTTCCGCCTGTAAGGTGCGTCTTACTCACGTCTCTTGTAAGATGGCAATGTATACTCCTAGTCGCCTAAGGCGTGCGTGTACTCTGGTCCGTTTACTCGGCACTCCCAGGCCCCTCACATTCCATGTTACTATGACATACTGTTTTTTGTTATTTCTCCCGTGAGGCGCCATAAGGGTTTCTGGGATGAATCTCTGTGCTTGGGTTCTGGACCTTGAGCTTGGCCCACCTGGTCACTGCCCCCTCTGACGGAGCTGTTTGTTAAAGGGGGTGTGTGCAGCGGTTTTCCTTGTGTTTTGAATGATTCCGGCGCGTGCATTTTCACTAAACTACTAACCCTACCCACCCCAAATGGATCCCCAACCCTTCTAACAACTTGTGTGCAACTACTAAACCCGTGAGTGTGTGAAAAAAGCTGTATTCAATTGGATTTCCGTGGTGGAGTGATCATATCTACCAGATGTAGCTCTTTTACGGGGCTCACATCTTTCCGCAGACTTAGGGGGTCATTCCGACCCCGGCGGGCAAGGACCGCCGGGGCCGGGGTCGGCGGGAGCACCGCCAACAGGCTGGTGGTGCCCCGCAGGGCATTCTGACCGCGGCGGTTTGGCCGCGGTCAGAACAGGAAAACCGGCGGTCTCCCTCCGGTTTTCCGCTGCCCTCATGAATCCAGCTGCGCCGCCATGGGGATTCCAACACCCCATACCGCCATCCTGTTCCTGGCGGTTCGCCCGCCAGGAACAGGATGGCGGTATGGGGTGTCATGGGGCCCCTGGGGGCCCCTGCAGTGCCCATGTCAATGGCATGGGCACTGCAGGGGCCCCCGTAAGAGGGCCCCCCAAAGAATTTCAGTGTCTGCTTAGCAGACACTGAAATTCGCGACGGGTGCAACTGCACCCGTCGCACCTTCCCACTCCGCCGGCTCCATTCGGAGCCAGCTTCCTCGTGGGAAGGGGGTTTCCCGCTGGGCTGGCGGGCGGCCTTCTGGCGGTCGCCCGCCAGCCCAGCGGCAAAGCCAGAATGGCCTCCGCGGTCTTTCGACCGTGGAGCGGCCATATGGCGGTTCAGAATGAGGCCCTTAGTCTGCTGATACCGTTGGGCGCCCCCGGGAAGTGAGACTGCTCCGCGCTTCGCCCCCACGCTCCCCGCACCATCCCCCCAGGCCCACTGCATCGGTTAGCTATACATTTATACCAAAGATACTCGTTGCTGAAGGCGCATACATCCCGGCCTCCGCCGCCGCTCCTGGGCCCCCAGTGGCTTCAGAGTTCAGCCAGTGTTAGTGCTAACGGGCCGTCAGAGCAGTTTTGTGCAGTTAAAGTTCGTCCGCGGATCTGGGAGTGACCCTCGGCCCACCTAGATCTCCTGTTATTGTAGATGCGGAGCTGGCCGTGTCAGAGTCCGTACCCATCTCAGGGGGCTTCCTGGCAGTCGCGAAGTTGCTTTGCGTGAGCAAGGGAGTCTCTTTCAGTACTCTTGCTCTTTCTTCTGCTACTTGTTGGTCGTTGGGTTGGCCCCTGGCGCGCCTCCTGGACCGCTTTCTTGAGGTAGAGATTTGCCATTCCTCATCTCCTTCCGCTTCTTCCCGGGGGCGAGCGAGGCCCTTGGCGTGCAGCCATGTCCAAGCGTCCTCAGGAGTGGTGAATATGTGAGTGCGGTCCTCCGCTACCACTCTTAGTTTAGCAGGGAACAGCAAGGCGTACTTTATGTTGCGCTCACGCAGGCGCTGTTTAATTTTAACATAGGAGTTGCGTTGACTCTGCACCTCCTGCGTGAAGTCCGGATATGCGTTGATGGTCGAGTCCTCGTACTTATATGGGCCTTTGTTGCAGAACTGTTGTAGTGTTGCGTCTCGGTCCCTGTAGTTTAGGAACCTAGCGATCAGTAGTCTAGGCAATTGGCCTGCCCGGGATTCTGTACGCCCGTTCCACAGAGAAAAACTTAGATGGAGCTCCGTTTAACACCTCTTTGATAAGCCATTGTTCCAGGGATATTTCCGAGTCTGGTTGCTGCATACTTTCTGGAAACCCCAGGATGCGCACGTTGTTGCGACGCGCCCTGCTCTCCATCTCCTCCGATCTCCTCCAGAGCACTTTCAGTTCCGCGTTTATGTGCTGTATCTGTTTTTGATTGTCTTGAGCTACCGGGGTTAAGTCGGAGAGACCTCCTTCAGCAGTTTTCACTCTTTCCGCTAAATTACGGTGGTCCACACGTAAGAGATTCAGGTCTTGAGAGACTGCATCTATTCTGTTTTCCAAGGAGGATTTAGTGTCCATGATCGCCTGTAGTACTTTCTCAAACTGTGCAGAATGCGACATGAGAGTATTTTCCAATGACTGTAGGGACAGGTTTGTCTGCTGGTCATTGGGTGTTGTTCCAGGAGTGTTGCGGTCAAGGTTCTTGGATGATTTGGCCCTGCCAGCCATTGTGGCTGTCTGGAAATTACCTTGTGAGATATCGTTGCGCTCGGATTGGCGCTATCCTCTCGGCGGGCTAGCCTTTTGCCTGTTGTCCTTGGTTTGACATGTAGTTTTAACACTCCGGGTGTGACGTTAGCTAATAGAGCTCAGAAGGAGCTTATTCTTAGCTTTTGAATGTCCAGGTCGTACGGCTGTATGCTCGCGGGGCGGTGCGGTTGCCGCCAGCTCACCCGTCAATCTCGGCGTTGGGTCGCCCCAGGGCTATGTGTTGCACCCCTTGCAGGGATGAGTCTCATATGTATTGAATTAGGATACCGGTTCAGCCAAGGGTAGCGACGGAGTCAGGGAGCAGCAGCGCCCCCAGAGAGGAGGGGGGGCACAGCAGGAGGCAGATAAGGGGAGCACAAAAGGGCGAGTCAATGGAGGGGAGCGAGTGTCTGGTCCCCAGGTGGGCTCCGCGTCCACCCCTGCAGCCGCTGGCAGAGATCCGAGGGAGCAAGGAGCAGCCAGTTTCCTCCTTCACGCAGCTAATCAATGGGACCCAGGTGTGGCCCCCCCACTCCCAGTCCAGGCCCGCCGCCGGCTCGGAGTGGCCCTTCAGGGCGAGGTTATTGGGGTCCCTGTGCAGATCTCCGGTTGAGGGCCACCTCCCGTGCTCAGCTGCCGTGCGCCGCCATTTTGGAGCCGCAGGGCAGCAGAGGAAGAAGTAAAGGGGGGGGAGAGTACTTTGTGGCTCCCCCCGCGTGGGCCAAGCCTCCCCGGCAGGCCTCCCCCTCACCTCTATGTCCCGTGGTAGCTGCTTCAGCACGTTTTCTGTTCCCACCTTGGGCCGAGAGCCGCGGTGCGTCCCGCTTGCGGGCCGGCGAGTCTGTCCGGCCCGGCAAAGGGGCTCGTTCTTCCTCCGCCACGGCTCTATTCAGTGCGGCGGTATGGCCCAGTCCTGGGCCCTCGTCTTCACCCCCGCGGGTGCTTTTTGGCGTTGCGGGAGTGCCGATCGCCGCTCCCGAGTTCTGGCCCCAGCTGGGTGGGCCCTGGCTGGCGCCCCCGGCTCCCCGGCCCCCAGAGCTATGCAACAAGCCAGGCGGGCGCGGGCGCCGCCGGGCAGAGGCGCGCTAAGGTCTGCCGGCACAGCACCCTCCCCCAGTGGCCACGGCTGGGACAGGGTCCGCGTCCCGCGACTCCCGGCCTCGCGGGCGGTCTCCGGCGGCACAACCTCAGTCCGGCCAGCTTACAGCACACGCGTGGTGCTCCGTCCGCCCCGGGCAGACCACCACTCCCGGTATGTCAGTGGGTTCTGGGGGGCGCCCTACTGGATATTTTTGGCAGGCCCTGGACGGAGCGCTCGTTTCAGGCGTCCATCCCGGCCGCCATTTTGGCTCCTCCCTCCAACTCACGTAGTTGTTCTTTGAGCTCATGTTTTCTGTAGGAAATTGGGTTACTGTTGATTGAGGTGAAACCCTACTCAAGCAACAACAACAATTCCTTTCAGAGTGAAACACAAACAAACCCCACAGTAACCTGTGCTTAACCCTCTAGTTTGGAACAAAAGTAGTCAGGCTTAACACAGAGACAATGGGCCTGATTCTAACTTTGGAGGACGGTGTTAAACCGTCCCAAAAGTGGCGGATATACCACCTACCGTATTACGAGTTCCATAGGATATAATGGACTCGTAATACGGTAGGTGGTATATCCGCCACTTTTGGGACGGTTTAACACCGTCCTCCAAAGTTAGAATCAGGCCCAATGTGTTGAGTATCTATGCAGCACTTCAAAAAGTAATAAGTTATAACACCAGTAAAATCTCACACCAATTTAGAGACATAGAATACATTGTAATAAATTATTTGATAAGAAAACAACAAAATTTCAACTAGGAGAACAGGAGATATGCAGTTTTAAAAGTTTCAGTACAAACTGCACTTAGAACGACAAAGCTCCAACTGTGGTTATCTGGTACAACTGGATTGAGACAAAGGGCCAGATGTATCAAAAAACGAAATTGCATTTCTTAAATATCGAATTTTAAGAAATCGCTATTTAAGAAATGCAAAATGGTATCTATGAATTTTGCGATTCGGTAATAGCGATTTCTTAAAATTCGCAAATGCTATTACCGAATCGCAAATAGAGAATCCGACCCCATTTGCACCTATGGGCCTGTTGCGAATGTTTTTGCATTTCCTAAATTGAGAATTCCAGTTAGGAATTCGCAATTTAGGAAATGCAAATCCCATGGTGCTTGGGGCTTAAGGCCCCCTCTGCTGCACCCCAAAAATATTTTTTACGGACATGTGAAGCACACTACATGTCAATTTTAAAAATGCATTTAAAATGCATTTTTAAAATTTGCACATGGTTACCACCAAACTTTTGTTGGTGGTAATTGCATTTCCTAAATGCCCAATTCGCATTTAGGAAATGCTTGATACATGTGCTTAAGAAATCGCAAATAAGGATTCCTTATTTGCGATTTCCTATTTAGAGAATCGCAATTTGCGATTCTCTAAATGGGGTCGCAATTTTAAGGAATCGCTATTTTAGCGATTCCTTCAAATTGCACTGCAAATGCCTTTCATACATTCTGAAAGGCATTTTTGCATTCGCAAACGGCGGAATTTTGCAATTCGCACCGTTTGCAAAAAAAAAATCGCTTCATACATCTGGCCCAAAATCACAAGTTCAGGCCAACTGCGATGGAGCATGGACTGGATCAGGGACTTAGGTAGGCCCGCTGAACAACGTATCTTAAATAACGGTTGCAGAGTGTTGAGAGGTCCCATGCCGAGGATACATCGCACAGCTGCGGTACTGAGGAGTTGCGATGCAAGGTCCTGCAAAAATGCATAGCGCATCTGCAGTTCCGAGGAGCTGCAGGGCTGCAAAGCAAGGTCCTGTGCAGGGGATGAATCACCAGCAGCAGCAGCTCAAGAGAGTTGCAGGGCTGCAATGCCAGCTCCTGCGCTCAGGATGTGTTGCATGGCAGAGGATTCCAGAAGCTTCAAGGCTGCGGGGCGAGTTCCTGAGCTGTGGATGTGCTGTGCAGCCGTGGTTCCAAGGAGCTGCAGGGGTCCTGAGTCAGGAATGCGTCACGCAACACCGGTTCTGATGTAAGACTGTGAGGTGGTGTGTCACGCTGAGTTGGCTATGCTATGACCACAGTCAGATTGGTAAACCACCTTCAGGCCCACATTCAATGGCCCAGGACTGGGGTGGCACAATTTGGGGGTAAGATTTATAGCAGGCACAGTCTTGATGCAGGACTCAAAACGGTTGCAGCCTTTTCTGTCCCTGAGGCTCTGAACAGCTAGCTAGCCCTTGTCATTCTGGTGGTCCAGGGTTCAAGATACAGGTCCAGTCCTCACTCCAATAGAAGGACAGCTGTTCAGCAGAACAGCAGAGTAGCAGGGCATCAGATTACCAGTCCTTCTTGCAACAGAGCAGCACAGCACTCCTCCTTCTGAGACTTCTACAGGTCCAGATGTATACTGAAGAGTTGGGTCAGGGGGTTCAATGTTTATACTTGGTGCCATCTTTAAAGTGGGAGAAGCTTCTTGAGTCCTCCCCCTATAGAGGTGTCTGGAAATTCCTACCTCCCTGCCCTGGCCCTAGCCTGCCTGGGGGCACAATAGAGTAGTGTGAAACCCTTTGTGAGTGTGCCAATGGCAGAGTGTTTGTGATGGGTAAGTGATCTATGTGACAGCTCCTCCCCCCATCAAGCCAGAGTTGGCCCATCCTGCCAACACCTATTTCCCCTTTATCTCACTGCCTGGGAGAAATACAAAAAGACCAACTGCTATCTACATCTATTCCTTTGACCCAGGATTCAAGCCTCCAGGCTCCAAATCAGTTAGGAAAAGAAAATGCTAACTTTCTAAAAGTGGCATTTTTGAATTGTGACTTATAATCCCACTTCACCATTGAAGAGGGTTTTACTTTACAACTCCTTAGACATCAAACTAGAAATTTATATTTGCTTCCAATTCAAAGTTACCACTTATTAAATGTAATAAGGTAACCCTGTGTTATCCTGTGGGAGAGGCGGCATATATGTGTTATAAAAAAGGTTTAGGACAGGCAAAACGTTTATTTTGCCTTGTTGAAATGGCAGTTTAAAACTGCACACACAGGCTGCAATGGCAGGCCTGAGACATGTTGAAAAGGTTACTTACGTCGATGGCAGAATGAGTGCTGCAGGTCCACTAGTACGATTTAATTTACCGACCCTAGGTACATGTAGCACCACTTTACTATGGACTATCAATTAAATTAAATGTGTCAATGGTGGAAGCCAATTTTATGATAACTAAAGCAGACCACAAGTACTTTAGCTGGTTAGCAGTGGTAAAGTGTGCAGAGTCTTAGAGCCAACAAACATTGGTTCAGAAAACAGGAGGTTGAAGGCAAAATGTTTGAGGATTACCCTGCTGAAAGGGCAAGTCCAACATTATCCTTATTAGTGCGTCTAATCTGAGCTGCAGGTGGGATCTGTCCATGTTGGACTGTTTCTCTTCAAGGTAAGGCAGCTTAGTGAGGGCATTGTGTTACCATATGCTGGTGGAATATGGCAAACAAGTGTCTGCCTCTCTGTGCTAGATGCATTATTAAAGTGATAGTTGCAAGAAATAATGCATCCACTATGTGTGTTGTTCTTCAAAGCAGGTCATGGATTGACAACCAAGGATCTCTCCCTGCAAGAATATTATGGACTAGTTTTGTTTTCTGGGATTAGTGCTATCATGATTACATTATGTGGATAACATGCATAGGTTGAGGACAAAACTCTCAAGAAGTCAAAGCCCTGGTTTTGTTTTTACTTCAGCCCACTTGAGCTAATGCTTTACTTAACTTAAGTGTGAAGCTATGTGTAACAGATTGCTAAATAAAAGATGTTTATTTGATCTTCATAGAAACAGCAGGAAAGGAATATCTTCTCAATATTGCAAGCCTTTGGGTACTGCATGAGCATCCAAGGATACAATTAGAAGTTGCAAGTGGGGCTTAGGGCTTAAATACTTTATAAAAACGACAGAGTTAGAAATCATAAGCTAATTCAAGAAGCCGAGGGGATAGTTCAGGATGCATGTCCATTCAAACCATGTCCTTCTTCTGTACCAAATTTGCAATAGATTTTTTTTGTGTGGAGAAGTCTAAAAATGATTAGAGGTATGGCAAAGGTATACATGGCTAACCACAACATAAGTTATATCAGCATAACAAAACATTATATTGTCATATTACAACAGTGGGAACAGCATAAAGCATGATTCATTGTGACGAACTACCTTCATCCCTTAGCTTCGACAATTAAGGAATACAGAGGTGAGAGCACCCACAAGGTGCCTTGTCCACTCCACCATCCATCAGTTCGTCAGATTGACAGACAAGTGTCTATCATCCCCTGCAAATCACTTTTTAGACAAAGCTGGAGTACAAGAGATGAGGGCCTTCATGGTGCTCCGACTCCTGCTTTAACAACGTATAGGTATTTGCTCAAGTGTGCATAGGACGTATGTCCTTTCCCCCATTCACCACTTAAACAATGTATGGAGGTGTGAGGGCCACCAGGGCACTCAACTGAACTACTCTAGACACCAAATGGATTGTGAGCCTGTAGGATCATCTGTCTTTCCGACTGTCCAGCATTTTTACTAGACAAAGAAAAGGTCCTGGGAATAGGTGCCCATGGAGAAGAATCCTGTTCCACAGAGGAAATCATTTCTCATAGACTTTAGAAATCTCTAACCTGTGAACCATTAGTCTAAGTTTTTCTGGAGAAGAGGGGCATGTTGAAGCATTTTTCTTGCAAAAGAAGGGACTGTGGTTCAGACTTCTCTATATAATGCTCTCTACACCCAAGTGACTGAATATTTAGTGGCTGTGGCACAAACTGGATTTGTGTTCAATACATAACTCAATAAATGGGAGTTAAGTCATTTTTCGAACTGATACACCTTTCAACTGTTTACTCAGCATGTTTGTGATCTTATAAGTCAACAGAACAGCTATTGAAACACATTGGCTTGGTGGTTCTGAAGCCTAAAAGAGCGTATTTGTACATCTGATCAGACAATTCTGATACTTCTAGATTTTTAGAAGAATTTGGAATGTGCTAGTAATCAAATGTGTCAACAGGCTAATAGGCAAATGCATAGTAATTTTAGCAGCCAGTTCACGTAGGTTACAAGATATAGATTTATTGAAGGAGATTACAGGTTATATATTAATGCCCCACCACGAGGTAGCCCCCTCACTGCTCAACTGACACTCTCTCCAACTGACACTCTTATAGCTCGAGCACTCATCAACATTCCATTACATCATACACACATTGGCTGAGCAGCAGGGAACTGAGAAACCATGAAGAAGATGCATAATAACAACATCAGGAACTAAGTCATCATTGAGAGGATGCTTTATAACAACATCAGGTCACAACACATCTCTTCCCCATAGACAAAAATGAAAATACAACAGGATATAAGATGGAAAATAAAACAATAAATAAATCCTATAAAATTATTCAACCCTAAAAATTATTTAGAAAGTCCCAATAACAACACATTCACATGCACAAATATGTTACTAGGAGAGGTTATGATAGCCACACATAACATCACATTGAAAGATGGTTCCTCAGCTCCCGAAAGAGGAGACAAAGATGGATCACAATACAACATGTATGATTCCTCAACCGCTGAAGGTGGAAACAAAGATGGACAAAACAACATGGAAACCTGCTTATCCTTCACCACTGAGGGTGGACGTAGCAAGCCCAGATTGCAAAATAACACAACACTAGCAATCCTAAACCACCGAGGAAGGACTCTTACAAATTTAGGGTGTAACACAACATGACCCACTCAACCATTACATTCCTTAACCAGTGAGGATGGACTCTACAAACTTAGGGTGCAACACAACATGACCCTCTCAACAATAACATTCCTTAACCATTGAGGAAGGACTCTACAAATTTAGCTGGAGATTTAAGAGCCCCAGCACAACTGGAGCATCACTTTTCGTGACGCTTACCACTGCTCCATATTTACAAAGAAGTTTAACTGCACTTTTGTGGTGTTACGCCTCCTTGTAAATATGGGCCTCTCTCATACAGTTTTCTGCATCAGAGGGGCATGCAGTGGGTGTTGCACTGGGTGTTCCACCTCAACACTCATGGCTTTTGATGCTGCCCCAGATTTGCGAGAAATCATAAATCTCTGACAGCGACAAAAACTAACACCACCCCAGGGGTGGCGTTAGCAGGGCAAAACAAGGAGGAATACTTTTATTCCTCCTCGTTTTTTGCTTTTTCTATGTGTGCTGCACATAGAAAAATCAAAACGCCATGGATGATTGTTTATGTGCAGGAAGGCATTCCTTCTTGCACATAAACAATCATTTCAAAATGACGCTTTGGTACTTCTATGTGTGTTGCATTTTGCATCACACATAGAAGTGGCAAATCACCACTATAGATTGTTTATGTGCAGGAAGGAACACCTGCCTGCACATTAACAATCTATCCCCTCAATGCAGACACCCTTGTACTATGCTGCAAGGATGCCAGCATTGGCACAGGCAGTTTAATTCAGCGCCGGTGCAGGTGGAAACACAGGGATACGCCGTATTCCTGTAAATATAGCGAGTCACTGCATTTCAAAAGTGGAGCAGCGATGCACTGCTATTTTTGGTGCTGCACCACTCTGCACCACTATGGCATGAATCAGGGCTTTAGTCTCCATCACAACATGACCAGATGCATCTCAGCCATCCATCTCAAACATGCCAATCATCAACCCCTGAAGACGGACTCTTACAAACTTAGGGCCGTATTTATACTTTTTGGCGCACAACTGCGCCAACGCAGTTGTGCGTCAAAAAATTTAACGCCGGCTAACGCCATTCCAAAGCGCCATGCGGGTGCCTTATTTATGGAATGACGTTAGCCGGCGGAGCTGCCTGGTGTGCGTAAAAAAAAATGACTTACACCAGGCAGCGCCGGCGTAGGGGAAAATGGAGCTTAGGCGTCAAAAAATGGGGCAAGTCAGGCTGAGGCAAAATTTTCGCCTCAACCCGATTTGCGCCATTTATTTTGACTCCCAACCCCCATTGAAATGACTCCTGTCTTAGCAAAGACAGGAGTCATGCCCCCTTGCCCAATGGCCATGCCCAGGGGACTTATGTCCCCTGGGCATGGTCATTGGGCATAGTGGCATGTAGGGGGGCACAAATCAGGCCCCCCTATGCCACCCAAAAAAAATATATATACTTACCTGAACTTACCTTAAGTTCCCTGGGATGGGTCCCTCCATCCTTGGGCGTCCTCCTGGGGTGGGCAAGGGTGGCAGGGGGTGTCCCTGGGGGCATGGGTGGGCACCTCTGGGCTCCTTCCGAGCCCACAGGTCCCTTAACGCCTGCCCTGACCAGGCGTTAAAAAATGACGCTAAAGCGGCTGGACGTCATTTTTTTTGACCCGCCCACTCCCGGGCGTCATTTTTGCCCGGGAGTGTAAATACGGCGCACATGCCTCGGAGTCATTTTTTAGAAGGGAACGCCTACCTTGCATATGATTAACGCAAGGAAGGTGTCCACGCTAAAAAATGACGCAAACTCCAAGATCTTTGGCACTAGACGGGTCTAACGCCAAAGTATAAATATGGAGTTAGTTTTGCGTCGGATTTGCGTAAAAAAAACGACGTAAATCCGGCGCAAACAGAGTATAAATATGCCCCTTAGGGTGCAACACACCATAACCCCACAGACCAGATGCATCTCAACCATGCATTTCAACTTAAGGGTGCAACACACATGACCCTTACAACAACTCCTCAACCCTTGAAGGAGGAACATCTTAAATTATATATTGAAACAACCTAACCCTATACTGTATACACTGACTGGACCAGGGGTATTGTAGGAGGCTGGCCTGGCTTATAGTGGTTACCTCGTGGTACTTAGACCTTGTGCCAGGTCCAGTTATCTCTTATTAGTAGATTAGTAATGTTTTAGCAGCTTAGGCCAATAGAGGTAGCTATAGCAGAGCAGCTTAGGCTGAACTAGGAGACATGTAAAGCTCCTTCTATACCACTTATAACATATAGCACTATATCATAAGAAACACAATACTCAGAATACTAAAAATGAAGGTACTTCATTTTAGTGACAATATGCCAAAAGTATCTCAGAGGATATACTCCCTTAGGAGGTAAGTGAAATACACAAAATATACACACAAACCAAAATCAGGTAAGTAAACAGTTAGAAAAGAAGTGCAAACACTGTAGAATACAATAGGATGTAATAGGACACATTAGGCCTAGGGGCAACACAAGCCATATACTCCAAAAGTGGAATGCGAACCACAAATGGACCCCAGGCCTCGTGTGGTGTGTAGAGGGTCGCTGGGAGTGTAAGAAAACACTAAGGGTGTCCAAGATACCCCATCCCAAGACCCTGAAAAGTAGGTGTAAAGTTACCCTACTGCCCCAGAAAGGCAGTAAAGTCGAGATAGGGGATTCTGCAAAGACAACAACTGACTGCAAAGCACTAAAGACATATACCTGGACCTGAGGACCTGCAAAGGAAGGGGACCAAGTCCAAGAGTCACGCAAGTGTCCAGGGGGGGCAGGAACCCACTAAACCCCGGATGAAGGTGCAAAAGGGCTGCCTCTGGGTGGAAGAAGCCGCAGATTCTGCAACAACGGAAAGTGCCAGGAACTTCTCCTTTGGTCAGAAGATGTCCCAAGGCATGCTGGTGGATGCAGAGTTGTTTCCACGCAGAAAGACTGCAAACAAGCCTTGCTAGCTGCAAGAGTTGCAGTTGAAGATAATGGGTGCTGCCCAGGACCAGGAGGTCACCTTTTGGAGGAGGAGACAGAGGGGGCGGTCAGCAACAGAGAGAGCCCATGCAGAAGCAGGCAGCACCGCAGAAGCACTTGAATAGGCGGTCATCTCAACACAACAAAAGAGGGTCCAACGAAGCCGGTGGTCAACTCAGCGAATTGAGCAATGCAGTATGGAGTGCTGGGGACCTAGGCTGTGCTGTGCATGAAGGAATCCTTGCAAAAGTACACAGAAACCTTAGCAGCTGGATATCACGCAGTACAGAGGATTACTGTCTGGGGTGGGGAGACAAGGACTTACCTCCACCAAATTTGGACAGAAGGACTACTGGACTGTCGGGGTCACTTGGATCCAGCTCCTGTGTTCCAGGGACCACGTTCGTGAAGATGAGAGGGGACCAGAGGACCATTGATGCAGAAGTTTGGTGCCTGCATTAGCAGGGGGAAGATTCTGTCGACCCACAGGAGATTTCTTCTTGGCTTCCAGTGCAGGGTGAAGGCAGACAGCCCTCAGAGCATGCACCACCAGGAAACAATCGAGAAAGCTGGCAGGAGTAGTTGCTACAATGTTGCGGGTAGTCGTCTTGCTACTTTGTTGCAGTTTTGTAGGTGTCCTGGAGCAGTCAGCGGTCGATCCTTGGCAGAAGTCGAAGAGGGAGATGCAGAGGAACTCTGGTGAGCTCTTGTATTCGTTATCTGACGAGAAACCCACAGGACAGACTCTAATTAGCCCTCAGAGGAGGATTGGCTACCTAACCAGGTAAGAGCCTACCAGGAGGGGTCTCTGACGTCACCTGCTGGCACTGGCCACTCAGAGGTCTCCATTGTGCCCTCACACATCTGCATTCAGGATGGCAGAGGTCTGGGACACACTGAAGGAGCTCTGGGCACCATCCCTGGGGTGGTGATGGACAGGGGAGTGGTCACTCCCCTTTCCTTTGTCCAGTTTCGCGCCAGAGCAGGGGCTGGGGGATCCCTGAACCGGTGTATACTGGCTTATGCAAGGAGGGCACCATCTGTGCCCTTCAAAGCATTTCCAGAGGCTGGGGGAGGCTACTCCTCCCCAGCCCTTAACACCTATTTCCAAAGGGAGAGGATGTAACACCCTCTCTCAGATGAAATCCTTTGTTCTGCCTTCCTGGGACTGGGCTGCCCAGACCCCAGGAGGGCAAAAATCTGTCTGAGGGTTGGCAGCAGCGGTAGCTGCAGAGAAAAACCCAGAGAGCTAGTTTGACAGTACCAGGGGTCCATGCTGGAGTCCCGGGGATGCATGGGATTGGCACCCCAATACCAGATTTGGCTTGGGGGTACAATTCCATGATCTTAGGCATGTTACATGGCCATGTTTGGAGTTACCATTGTGAAGCTACATATAGGTATTGACCTATATGTAGTGCACGCGTGTAATGGTGTCCCTGCACTCACAAAGTCCGGGGAAATTGCCCTGAACAATGTGGGGGCACCTTGGCTAGTTACTTAAGTGCAGTGTAAAATGGCTGTGAAATAACGTGGACGTTATTTCACTCAGGCTGCAGTGGCAGTCCTGTGTAAGAATTGTCTGAGCTCCCTATGGGTGGCAAAAGAAATGCAGCAGCTCAAAGGGATGTCCTGGAACCCCAATACCCTGGGTACCTAGGTACCATATACTAGGGAATTATAAGGGTGTTCAAGTGTGCCAATTAGAATTGGTGAAAATGGTCACTAGCCTGCAGTGACAATTTTAAAGCAGAGAGTGCATAAACACTGAGGTTCTGGTTAGCAGAGCATCTGTGTTACAGTTAGGCACCACACAGCGAACACATATAGGCCACAAACTATGAGCACTGGGGTCCTGGCTAGCAGGATCCCAGTGACAAAGGCAAAAACAAACTGACACACAAGTAAAAATGGGGGTAACATGCCAGGCAAGATGGTACTTTCCAACAGGTATGGACTCAAAACACTCAATCATAACCACTACTCTTCACCAAAACTTCTGCACCATCCTACAGGAGCAGAAACGCAAAATCTGAAATCTTGCATACCACAAATAAGAAAACAAGAATACTTTGTCCCTATCACTCCACGCACACAGAAATATTCTAGCAACAGACATTTAGTATATCATTTCACAAAATGTGTTCAGTATGACATGACACCATTCAGTATAGCAATAAGTATAATACACTCGACAGCATATATAAAGAAATCAGCATTAAAATAATTCTCTGGAAGGTCAAGTCCTCCACCCCGGTGAACGACTTCTCAACCATACACATCGCCAGCACAAAGTCCACTATTCTGTTGAGTGGCATCTCACTCGAACATAAATGCAGTACACTGAATGTAACTGCAATACTACACAGCACTGGCATGCAACTCGTGTAGACATCCATTCTCTTTCCTGAATTTCCATTTGGTGAACCAGCTGAACTGCTACTATTCCTATAACAACTGCCTCTGGCGAATGAGGTTACAGCACATTGCCACAGGTTCTTCCGCAACTCCTCACCCTGTCATAGTTCTAGTCAGGCAGTGCTCGTGCCGTGCAGCTTGTCAGGGATCTCAGTGAAAGAAGACTGCTAAGCTACTGCTGGCGAAGATCTGGGAAACAATTATATATGGTCACGTGTTTCCTTGCACGACTGTAAAGGCTTTCTCCGCATGCCAGGATGCAATCCTGGTTCACTGAGATAATACGGCAGCAACCAGTAAATTCTTGGTCGCTGCCTTTCAAACAGCGCTTCAGTTCACCGAGTCGCCACTGTTCAATTGGTGACTGAAGCTCGAGTAGGTAATTTGTGAATGTTTTTGTATCAGATGACCATTGAAAGGCTGGTACGTATGACTCATAACTACCAGCACGTTCGGAACACGGCACGCATTTACGTGTGCACGCCTTCGCCAAGGCTCGATATGTGCCTCTGACACCGCCATGCGTCTGACACACAGCGCCAGCATGCTCCTCTTGATAACGGGGCAATTCAAAAGCAAACAGGAACTTAGAAAACAATGAGAGGATAGAGTATAGCATTAATTTACAGCAAAATGTTTTAATGTACATGCTCATCAGCTCCTGTTTGCTGCATAGGGAGAAGTCAACTTTGTAGCTGAACAAGCCAACATGCAGATAAATGAACACTGCCTACTAAAAACACTAATCAGGCTCTTGAGCAGAGCACAAAACCAGCCCCAGTCAAAGTAGTGACCAATGTCCTACAACTCTTTCAGTGCCATTTAAAACTGGGGGAAATTATATTCTGTCTAATCATTTGAAGAATGATATGCCATCAATAGTGCTCTTGAGGTTCAAATTATACTTCTGACTGGCCCAAAAAAAATCAACCTCTTTCATCCTCTGCTCACACCCTTAAGTGTACCACAGATATCTATGCTCGCTTCTGTACATTTAAACTTTACAAAGACCAACTGTGAAACTTCCTGGAGTTGCAAACATCAGATCACCAGTAGGCAGATGTTATGCAAATATCTCTAAGCACACAAAGCACTGAATCAGCTACACACTTCAAAAATTATTAGCCATCATCAAGACTGGATAAAATAAAAGAAACTGAAGTTAAATCCACAAAGGCGGAGCTCCTCCCAGTCTCCTAAAACCAAAAAAGGCAGTAGCATCTAAATAGTATGCAAATATTTACAAGGCTGTCCTAACTCCCGATACTGTACAAAATCCCAAGTTCCTCTGGATCACTCTCAACAGATAATTGAAAATGGAAGCACACATGAAGCTTATAACAAAATCAGCTTACTTAGATCAGTCAAAGCCGTCATCTTACAACTAGAATACAGGAATTTGCATCACCTCAGGGCTCTCAAATACCTCTCAAGCAAACTAACAATATCTTGTGGAAAATAAATCATATCTAAATGTATATGTAAGGAAATGCCTCCTTGGCATGGTTACCCCCTGACTTTTTGCCTTTGCTGATGCTATGTTTTGAATTGAAAGTGTGCTGAGGCCTGCTAACCAGGCCCCAGCACCAGTGTTCTTTCCCTAACCTGTACTTTTGATTCCACAATTGGCACACCCTGGCATCCAGGTAAGTCCCTTGTAAGTGGAACCCCTGGTACCAAGGGCACTGATGCCAAGGAAGGTCTCTAAGGGCTGCAGCATGTCTTATGCCACCCTGGAGACCCCTCACTCAGCACAGACACACTGCTTGCCAGCTTGTGTGTGCTGGTGAGAACAAAACGAGTAAGTCGACATGGCACTCCCCTCAGGGTGCCATGCCAGCCTCTCACTGCCTATGCAGGTATAGACAAGTCACCCCTCTAGTAGGCCTTACAGCCCTAAGGCAGGGTGCACTATACCATAGGTGAGGGCACCAGTGCATGAGCACTGTGCCCCTACAGTGTCTAAGGAATACCTTAGACATTGTAAGTGCAGGGTAGCCAAAGGAGTATATGGTCTGGGAGTCTGTTTTACACGAACTCCACAGCACCATAATGGCTACACTGAAAACTGGGAAGTTTGGTATCAAACTTCTTAGCACAATAAATGCACACTGATGCCAGTGTACATTTTATTGTAAAATACACCACAGAGGGCACCTTAGAGGTGCCCCCTGAAACCTTAACCGACTATCTGTGTAGGCTGACTGGTTCCAGCAGCCTGCCACAACCGAGACATGTTGCTGGCCCCATGGGGAGAGTGCCTTTGTCACTCTGAGGCCAGTAACAAAGCCTGCACTGGGTGGAGATGCTAACACCTCCCCCAGGCAGGAGCTGTAACACCTGGCGGTGAGCCTCAAAGGCTCACGCCTTTGTCACAGCACCGCAGGACACTCCAGCTAGTGGAGTTGCCCGCCCCCTCCGGCCACGGCCCCCACTTTTGGCGGCAAGACCGGAGGAAACAAAGAAAACAACAAGGAGGAGTCACTGGCCAGTCAGGACAGCCCCTAAGGTGTCCTGAGCTGAAGTGACTCTAACTTTTAGAAATACTCCATCTTGCAGATGGAGGATTCCCCCAATAGGATTAGGGATGTGACCCCCTCCCCTTGGGAGGAGGCACAAAGAGGGTGTACCCACCCTCAGGGCTAGTAGCCATTGGCTACTAACCCCCCAGACCTAAACACACCCTTAAATTTAGTATTTAATGGCTTCCCTGAACCTAAGAATTTAGATTCCTGAAACTACAAGAAGAAGAGGACTGCTGAGCTGAAAAACCCCTGCAGAGGAAGAACAGAAGACACCAACTGCTTTGGCCCCAGACTCACCGGCCTGTCTCCTGCCTTCCAAAGAAACCTGCTCCAGCGACGCTTTCCAAGGGACCAGCGACCTCTGAATCCTCTGAGGACTGCCCGACTTCGAGAAAGACAAGAAACTCCCGAGGACAGCGGCCCTGCTCCAAAAAACTGCAACTTTGTTTCAAGTAGCAGATTTAAAGACCCCTGCAACTCCCCGCAAGAAGCGTGAGACTTGCAACACTGCACCCGGCGACCCCGACTCGACTGGTGGAGAACCAACACCTCAGGGAGGACCCTCCGGCGACTCTACGACTGTGAGTAACCAAAGTTGTCCCCCCTGAGCCCCCACAGCGACGCCTGCAGAGGGAATCCCCAGGCTCCCCCTGACCGCGACTGTCTGAACTCCATTTCCCGATGGCTGGAAAAGACCCTGCACCCGCAGCCCCCAGCACCTGAAGGATCGGAACTTCTGTGCAGGAGTGACCCCCAGGAGGCCCTCTCCCTTGCCCAGGTGGTGGCTACCCCGAGGAGCCCCCCCCTTGCCTGCCTGCAACGCTGAAGAGATCCCTTGATCTCTCATTGAAAACCATTGTAAACCCGACGCGTGTTTGCACACTGCACCCGGACGCCCCCGCGCTGCTGAGGGTGTACTTTCTGTGCTGACTTGTGTCCCCCCCGGTGCCCTACAAAACCCCCCTGGTCTGCCCTCCGAAGACGCGGGTACTTACCTGCTGGCAGACTGGAACCGGGGCACCCCCTTCTCTCCATTGAAGCCTATGTGTTTTGGGCACCTCTTTGACCTTTGCACCTGACCGGCCCTGAGCTGCTGGTGGGATAACTTTGGGGTTGCTCTGAACCCCCAACGGTGGGCTACCTTGGACCCAAAACTGAAACCTGTAAGTGACTTACTTACCTGTTAAAACTAACATTACTTTACCTCCCCCAGGAATTGTGAAAATTGCAGTGTCCACTTTTAAAACAGCTTATTGTGTTTAATGTAAAAAGTATACATGCTAATGAAATGATTCAAAGTTCCTAAAGTACTTACCTGCAATACCTTTCAAATGAGATATTACATGTAGAATTTGAACCTGTGGTTCTTAAAATAAACTAAGAAAATATATTTTTCTCTAACAACACCTATTGGCTGGATTTGTCTCTGAGTGTGTGTTCCTCATTTATTGCCTGTGTGTATGTACAACAAATGCTTAACACTACTCCTTTGATAAGCCTACTGCTCGACCACACTACCACAAAATAGAGCATTAGTATTATCTCTTGTTGCCACTATCTTACCTCTAAGGGGAACCTTTGGACTCTGTGCATACTATTCCTTACTTTGAAATAGTGCATACAGAGCCAACTTCCTACATTGGTGGATCAGCGGTGGGGTACAAGACTTTGCATTTGCTGGACTACTCAGCCAATACCTGATCACACGACAAATTCCAAAAATTGTAATTAGAAATTCATTTTTGCAATTTGAACTATTTTTCTAAATTCTTAAAAGTCCTGCTAGGGCCTTGTGTTAGTCCCTGTTTAGCATTTCTTTTAGAGTTTAAAAGTTTGGTAAAAGTTTGAATTAGATTCTAGAACTAGTTTTAGTTCCTTAAAAAGTATTCCAACTTTTAGAAGCATAATGTCTAGCACAGATGTGAATGTGGTGGAACTCGACACCACACCTTACCTCCATCTCCAGATGAGAGAGCTAAGGTCACTCTGTAAAATAAAGAAAATAGCAATGGGCTCCAGACCTTCCAAACTACAGCTCCAGGAGCTGTTGGCAGAGTTTGAAAGAGCCAACCCCTCTGTGGATGGCAACACAGAGGATGAGGATAGTGACTTGGAGGAAGATTCCCCCCTACCAGTCCTATCTAGGGAGGACAGGGCCTCTCAAGCCCTGACTCCACAAATAATAGTCAGAGATGCTGGTTCCCTCACAGGAGGGACCAACCTCTCTGAAATCACTGAGGATAACTCCAGTGAAGAGGACATCCAGTTAGCCAGGATGGCCAAAAGATTGGCTTTGGAAAGGCAGATCCTAGCTATAGAAAGGGAAAGACAAGAGATGGGCCTAGGACCCATCAATGGTGGCAGCAACATAAATAGGGTCAGAGATTCTCCTGACATGTTGAAAATCCCTAAAGGGATTGTAACTAAATATGAAGATGGTGATGACATCACCAAATGGTTCACAGATTTTGAGAGGGCTTGTGTAACCAGAAAAGTGAACAAATCTCACTGGGGTGCTCTTCTTTGGGAAATGTTCACAGGAAAGTGTAGGGATAGACTCTTCACACTCTCTGGAAAAGATGCAGAATCTTATGACCTCATGAAGGGTACCCTGATTGAGGGCTTTGGATTCTCCACTGAGGAGTATAGGATTAGATTCAGGGGGGCTCAAAAATCCTCGAGCCAGACCTGGGTTGACTTTGTAGACTACTCAGTAAAAACACTAGATGGTTGGATTCAAGGCAGTGGTGTAAGTAATTATGATGGGCTGTACAATTTATTTGTGAAAGAACACCTGTTAAGTAATTGTTTCAATGATAAACTGCATCAGCATCTGGTGGACCTAGGACCAATTTCTCCCCAAGAATTGGGAAAGAAGGCGGACCATTGGGTCAAGACTAGGGTGTCCAAAACTTCCACAGGGGGTGACCAAAAGAAAGGGGTCACAAAACCTCCCCAGGGGAAAGGTGGTGAGACAGCCAAAAACAAAAATAGTAAAGAGTCTTCTACAGGCCCCCAAAAACCTGCACAGGAGGGTGGGCCCAGAGCCTCTTCACAAAACAATTCTGGGTACAAGGGTAAAAACTTTGATCCCAAAAAGGCCTGGTGTCGTAGCTGTAGTCAGTCTGGACACCAAACTGGAGACAAGGCCTGTCCCAAGAAAGATACCACTTCTAACTCCCATCCAGCTAAAACTGGAATGGCCAGTCTCCAAGTGGGATCAACAGTGTGCCCAGAGCAAATCAGGTGTCACACTGAAGCTACATTAGTCTCTGAGGGTGGGGTGGATTTAGCCACACTGGCTGCCTGGCCCCCTAACATGCAAAAATACAGGCAGCAGCTCTTAATTAATGGGACAAGTGTAGAGGGCCTGAGGGATACAGGTGCCAGTGTCACTATGGTGACAGAGAAACTGGTTTTCCCTGGCCAATACCTGGCTGGACAAACTTATCCAGTCACCAACGCTGACAATCAGACTAAAGTACATCCCATGGCAATGGTAACTTTAGAGTGGGGAGGGGTCAATGGCCTGAAACAGGTGGTGGTCTCCTCAAATATCCCAGTAGACTGTTTGCTTGGAAATGACCTGGAGTCCTCAGCATGAGCTGAGGTAGAACTGAAAACCCATGCAGCCATGCTGGGTATCCCTGAACTGGTGTGTGTCAAGACAAGGGCACAGTGCAAGGCACAGGGTGAAAAAGTAGAACTGGAGTCTGGAAGAAAGGCCCAGCCTACCAAGAGAAAAGGAAAGTCAGCTGGGAAACCAGCTGCAACACAACAAGAAAAAGAGAACCTCTCTTCTCAGGAAGAAGTTCTGCCCTCTGAGGGAACTGAGCCTATGGAGCTGAAACCTTATCAGGTTGAGCTCTTAGGCCCAGGGGGACCCTCAAGGGAAGAGTTGTGTAAGGGACAAGAAACCTGTCCCTCTCTTGAAGGCCTTAGGCAGCAAGCGGCTGAAGAGTCCAAAGGCAAGAAAAATGGAACACATAGGGTCTATTGGGAAGATGGACTCCTGTACACTGAGGCAAGAGATCCCAAACCTGGTGCCACTAGGAGAGTGGTAGTGCCTCAGGGTTTCAGAGAGTTTATTTTGACCTTAGCCCATGATATTCCCCTTGCTGGGCATTTGGGACAAACCAAGACGTGGGAGAGGTTAGTCAACCACTTCTACTGGCCCAATATGTCCCAGAAGGTTAAGGAGTTTTGCCTCTCCTGCCCCACCTGTCAAGCCAGTGGTAAGACAGGTGGGCATCCAAAGGCCCCCCTCATTCCACTTCCAGTGGTGGGGGTCCCCTTTGAAAGAGTGGGTGTGGACATAGTTGGTCCATTAGAACCTCCCACAGCCTCAGGAAATATGTACATCCTAGTAGTAGTGGATCATGCTACTAGGTATCCTGAAGCTATCCCCCTTAGGTCGACTACTGCCCCTGCAGTAGCCAAGGCCCTCATTGGTATCTTTACCAGAGTGGGCTTCCCTAAGGAGGTGGTGTCTGACAGAGGTACCAACTTCATGTCAGCATACCTAAAACACATGTGGAATGAGTGTGGAGTGACTTATAAATTCACTACACCATATCATCCACAAACTAATGGCCTTGTTGAGAGATTCAACAAGACATTAAAGGGCATGATCATGGGGCTCCCAGAAAAACTCAAAAGGAGATGGGATGTCCTCCTGCCATGTCTGCTTTTCGCTTACAGAGAGGTGCCTCAGAAGGGAGTAGGATTCTCACCCTTTGAACTTCTGTTTGGCCACCCTGTAAGGGGACCACTTGCTCTTGTTAAAGAAGGCTGGGAGAGACCTCTTCATGAGCCTAAACAAGACATAGTGGACTATGTACTTGGCCTTCGCTCAAGGATGGCAGGGTACATGGAAAAGGCAAGTAAAAACCTTGAGGCCAACCAACAACTCCAGAAGTTGTGGTATGACCAAAAGGCTGCACTGGTTGAATTTCAACCAGGGCAGAAAGTCTGGGTTCTGGAGCCTGTGGCTCCCAGGGCACTTCAGGACAAATGGAGTGGCCCTTACCCAGTACTAGAGAGGAAGAGTCAGGTCACCTACCTGGTGGACCTGGGCACAAGCAGGAGCCCCAAGAGGGTGATCCATGTGAACCGCCTTAAGCTCTTCCATGACCGGGCTGATGTAAATCTGTTGATGGTAACAGATGAGGACCAGGAAGCTGAGAGTGAGCCTCTCCCTGATCTCCTCTCATCAGACCCTAAAGATGGCTCAGTGGATGGAGTGATCTATTCAGAAACCCTCTCTAGCCAACAGCAGTCTGACTGTAGGAAGGTCCTACAGCAGTTTGCTGAACTCTTTTCCCTAACCCCTGGTCAGACACACCTGTGTACCCATGATGTGGACACAGGGGACAGCATGCCTGTCAAAAACAAAATATTCAGACAGTCTGACCAAGTTAAGGAAAGCATCAAGGTGGAAGTCCACAAGATGCTGGAATTGGGAGTAATTGAGTACTCTGACAGCCCCTGGGCTAGCCCAGTGGTCTTAGTCCCCAAACCTCACACCAAAGAAGGAAAGAGAGAGATGAGGTTTTGTGTGGACTGCAGAGGCCTTAATTCTGTCACCAAGACAGATGCCCATCCCATTCCTAGAGCTGATGAGCTGATAGACAAATTAGGAGCTGCCAAATTCTTAAGTACCTTTGACTTAACAGCTGGGTACTGGCAAATCAAAATGGCCCCTGGAGCAAAAGAAAAGACAGCATTCTCCACACCTGATGGGTATTATCAGTTCACTGTTATGCCCTTTGGTTTAAAGAATGCCCCTGCCACCTTCCAAAGGTTGGTGAATCAAGTCCTTGCTGGGTTGGAATCCTTTAGTGCAGCTTATCTTGATGATATTGCTGTCTTCAGCTCCACCTGGCAGGATCACCTGGTCCACCTGAAGAAGGTTTTGAAGGCTCTGCAATCTGCAGGCCTCTCTATCAAGGCATCCAAATGCCAGATAGGGCAGGGAACTGTGGTTTACTTGGGACACCTTGTAGGTGGAGGACAAGTTCAGCCACTCCAGCCTAAGATCCAGACTATTCTGGACTGGGCAGCTCCAAAAACCCAGACTCAAGTCAGGGCATTCCTTGGCTTGACTGGGTACTATAGGAGGTTTGTGAAGGGATATGGATCCATTGTGACAGCCCTCACAGAACTCACCTCCAAGAAAATGCCCAAGAAGGTAAACTGGACTGTAGAATGCCAACAGGCCTTTGACACCCTGAAGCAAGCTATGTGCACAGCACCAGTTCTAAAGGCTCCAGATTACTCCAAGCAATTCATTGTGCAAACAGATGCCTCTGAACATGGGATAGGGGCAGTTTTGTCCCAAACAAATGATGATGGCCTTGACCAGCCTGTTGCTTTCATTAGCAGGAGGTTACTCCCCAGGGAGCAGCGTTGGAGTGCCATTGAGAGGGAGGCCTTTGCTGTGGTTTGGTCCCTGAAGAAGTTGAGACCATACCTTTTTGGTACTCACTTCCTAGTTCAAACTGACCACAGACCTCTCAGATGGCTGATGCAAATGAAAGGTGAAAATCCAAAACTGTTGAGGTGGTCCATCTCCCTACAGGGAATGGACTTTATAGTGGAACACATACCTGGGACTGCCCATGCCAATGCAGATGGCCTTTCCAGGTTCTTCCACATAGAAAATGAAGACTCTCTTGGGAAAGGTTAGTCTCATCCTCTTTCGTTTGGGGGGGGTTGTGTAAGGAAATGCCTCCTTGGCATGGTTACCCCCTGACTTTTTGCCTTTGCTGATGCTATGTTTTGAATTGAAAGTGTGCTGAGACCTGCTAACCAGGCCCCAGCACCAGTGTTCTTTCCCTAACCTGTACTTTTGATTCCACAATTGGCACACCCTGGCATCCAGGTAAGTCCCTTGTAAGTGGTACCCCTGGTACCAAGGGCCCTGATGCCAAGGAAGGTCTCTAAGGGCTGCAGCATGTCTTATGCCACCCTGGAGACCCCTCACTCAGCACAGACACACTGCTTGCCAGCTTGTGTGTGCTGGTGAGAACAAAACGAGTAAGTCGACATGGCACTCCCCTCAGGGTGCCATGCCAGCCTCTCACTGCCTATGCAGGTATAGACAAGTCACCCCTCTAGTAGGCCTTACAGCCCTAAGGCAGGGTGAACTATACCATAGGTGAGGGCACCAGTGCATGAGCACTGTGCCCCTACAGTGTCTAAGCAATACCTTAGACATTGTAAGTGCAGGGTAGCCATAAGAGTATATGGTCTGGGAGTCTGTTTTACACGAACTCCACAGCACCATAATGGCTACACTGAAAACTGGGAAGTTTGGTATCAAACTTCTCAGCACAATAAATGCACACTGATGCCAGTGTACATTTTATTGTAAAATACACCACAGAGGGCACCTTAGAGGTGCCCCCTGAAACCTTAACCGACTATCTGTGTAGGCTGACTGGTTCCAGCAGCCTGCCACAACCGAGACATGTTGCTGGCCCCATGGGGAGAGTGCCTTTGTCACTCTGAGGCCAGTAACAAAGCCTGCACTGGGTGGAGATGCTAACACCTCCCCCAGGCAGGAGCTGTAACACATGGCGGTGAGCCTCAAAGGCTCACCCCTTTGTCACAGCACCGCAGGACACTCCAGCTAGTGGAGTTGCCCGCCCCCTCCGGCCACGGCCCCCACTTTTGGCGGCAAGACCGGAGGAAACAAAGAAAACAACAAGGAGGAGTCACTGGCCAGTCAGGACAGCCCCTAAGGTGTCCTGAGCTGAAGTGACTCTAACTTTTAGAAATCCTCCATCTTGCAGATGGAGGATTCCCCCAATAGGATTAGGGATGTGACCCCCTCCCCTTGGGAGGAGGCACAAAGAGGGTGTACCCACCCTCAGGGCTAGTAGCCATTGGCTACTAACCCCCCAGACCTAAACACGCCCTTAAATTTAGTATTTAAGGGCTTCCCTGAACCTAAGAATTTAGATTCCTGAAACTACAAGAAGAAGAGGACTGCTGAGCTGAAAACCCCCTGCAGAGGAAGAACAGAAGACACCAACTGCTTTGGCCCCAGACTCACCGGCCTGTCTCCTGCCTTCCAAAGAAACCTGCTCCAGCGACGCTTTCCAAGGGACTAGCGACCTCTGAATCCTCTGAGGACTGCCCGACTTCGAGAAAGACAAGAAACTCCCGAGGACAGCGGCCCTGCTCCAAAAGAACTGCAACTTTGTTTCAAGTAGCAGATTTAAAGACCCCTGCAACTCCCCGCAAGAAGCGTGAGACTTGCAACACTGCACCCGGCGACCCCGACTCGACTGGTGGAGAACCAACACCTCAGGGAGGACCCTCCGGCGACTCTACGACTGTGAGTAACCAAAGTTGTCCCCCCTGAGCCCCCACAGCGACGCCTGCAGAGGGAATCCCCAGGCTCCCCCTGACCGCGACTGTCTGAACTCCATTTCCCGATGGCTGGAAAAGACCCTGCACCCGCAGCCCCCAGCACCTGAAGGATCGGAACTTCTGTGCAGGAGTGACCCCCAGGAGGCCCTCTCCCTTGCCCAGGTGGTGGCTACCCCGAGGAGCCCCCCCCTTGCCTGCCTGCAACGCTGAAGAGATCCCTTGATCTCTCATTGAAAACCATTGTAAACCCGACGCGTGTTTGCACACTGCACCCGGCCGCCCCCGCGCTGCTGAGGGTGTACTTTCAGTGCTGACTTGTGTCCCCCCCGGTGCCCTACAAAACCCCCCTGGTCTGCCCTCCGAAGACGCGGGTACTTACCTGCTGGCAGACTGGAACCGGGGCACCCCCTTCTCTCCATTGAAGCCTATGTGTTTTGGGCACCTCTTTGACCTTTGCACCTGACCGGCCCTGAGCTGCTGGTGGGATAACTTTGGGGTTGCTCTGAACCCCCAACGGTGGGCTACCTTGGACCCAAAACTGAAACCTGTAAGTGACTTACTTACCTGTTAAAACTAACATTACTTTACCTCCCCCAGGAACTGTGAAAATTGCACTGTGTCCACTTTTAAAACAGCTTATTGTGTTTTATGTAAAAAGTATACATGCTAATGAAATGATTCAAAGTTCCTAAAGTACTTACCTGCAATACCTTTCAAATGAGATATTACATGTAGAATGTGAACCTGTGGTTCTTAAAATAAACTAAGAAAATATATTTTTCTATAACAAAACCTATTGGCTGGATTTGTCTCTGAGTGTGTGTTCCTCATTTATTGCCTGTGTGTATGTACAACAAATGCTTAACACTACTCCTTTGATAAGCCTACTGCTCGACCACACTACCACAAAATAGAGCATTAGTATTATCTCTTTTTGCCACTATCTTACCTCTAAGGGGAACCCTTGGACTCTGTGCATACTATTCCTTACTTTGAAATAGTGCATACAGAGCCAACTTCCTACATATACATTTGCCATGAACTACCCTGTTTAAAGAAAAGCTCTACTCTAGCCCGTCTGTTCTTTGGTACTGTCCCAAAGAAGTGGATTTCCCACAGAAATCAGAAAGCCAAATCCTACCCAATCATCCAACAAAAACAATACATCTTTTCAAGCAGCTTCATTAATATTTATTTCTGTATTTCATGATCTGTCCTTACAGTTCTTCCTCCTGACCCCTACCGCTCAACTCTGCCACCACTGATACACTCTACAGGTCATCTTCACTCCCAAATTGTTCTTCTACCACACCAGTTTAGCTTACCTCTGCTACTTTTCAGCATTTACTGCCTCCACATCACAATTGTAATCAATCGTCTCCCTCTCCTTCCTTATGCACTAACATGCCAATTCATTACATGTATCACCATTTCCCAACCTGCAATAGGCTTGCTTGTTAACCTATACACTCTACTCAGACTATACTCCAATGTCTGTGCGTGATCTGCCAACCTTAGGGTGGTCTTTCCCCCAATTTGTTTGCCTACTTCCTCCACTTTTCTGACCTCTTGTTTACTGGCTTTAGGACTCTGTGCCCTTTACTACTGCTAAAGAGTGCTAACGTGCTTGTGCTTTCCCCCTAAACATGGTAACATTTGCTTCTCCCCAATTGGCATATTTAGTATTTTCATATAAGTCCCTAGTAAAGTGCCCTACATGTTCCCAATTCCTGTAAATTAAATGCTACCTGTGGGCCTGCAGCAATGGTTGTGCCACCCACTTAAGTAGCCCTTTAACCATGTCTCAGGCCTGCCATTGCAGAGCCTGTGTGTGCAGCTCTACACTGTCAGGTTGACCTGACACAATAGCCTTTTTGCCAGGCCCAAACCTTTCCTTTTTATATATATAACTCACTCCAAGGTAGGTCCTGGACAGCCTAGAGGGCAAGGTGCAATGTTTTTAAAAGGCAGGACGTGTACTTTTAAGTTTGACATGTCCTGGTAGTAAACAACTGCCAAAGTAGTTTCTCAATACAGCAAGGTCTTTCTCTTCCAAAGGATAACATTGGGATTACCTTACAGTAGGAGGCTGGCTCGCTATGTAGGGTGCAAAGCTAGGCACACTGTGCAGGGAGTCCTGGCAACCATACGTTGGTTCACAGGGGTAAAAACTAGACCACCTAATGTTCTAATTTTTATGTTAGCTTGGTCGGGCAGTTGGGCCAATCCTGGGGAAGTACAAAGAATTTGTTATACTGACAGTATCAATCTTGCAACTCACACACTCAAAGGAATAACTTGTGACCAATTTATAAAAACACTTCAGATGTTTATATAAAGTTTAAGACCAAGATCATCGATCACTTTTCAAGATATGAATTTTTGAAGTTTAATAAAATTAGTCTTTTTGTGCCTAATTGCACACCATAGGAAACAAAGGAGGATCACCTTTAGAATGCATATAAAATCATACAGTTGGTTTACCAAGTTCTTCTTTTGCATGTTGGTCGAGGTCATTGGTGGGCACACTGTGCCAGCTGTAGAAGTTTGCGCAGCTCCTGGTTCCAGCAGGAGCAGCGGGAGAAGGTCTCTGGAGCTGGTGCAGTGCCACTGCGAGGGGCCACATGGAAAAGCACTGCACAGGTACGTTTAACAACGAATCCTGTAGTCCCTTTGGAGTGTTGAGGTCACAAGGAGTGGGGGACCCTTAGAGCACATTCCTTTCTTCGGTGCAGGGCAAAGGCAGCCGGGTGCAGATCAAATCGGTGTGGCCAGGAGCTGTGCGCAAGGATGCCCTCAGGTGCAGGAGGTAAGTTGGTTCAAGGGCCGTTTACAGGACAACAGGGGCACTCTGGTGGGAGGTCCAGGTAGCTTCTGAAGTCCCTTGACTGGGATTTCCTCCTGGTCCTTTTGCAGCCCCGGGTGGGCTCTTTTTCTTGGTGTCTGACGTAGGCTGATAAATATCCAGGATATTGACACGGATTGGCCACTGGCGGGTGCAGAGCCACCAACCTTGGTACACTGATAGGGTTTGTCCTCGTAGTTGTCAGGGTGTAGTTTTGCCCAGTTTTAGCATCCGGTTAGGGAGTTAGCAGCTGGTCAGTGAAGTGACCCTTACTGGCTTGCTGGCTGCTTGAAGTTTGGAGTGGTACCTCCTCTCTGAAGGGAGTTCTCTGGTGAGTAGCCTGGAGGTCCTCTGGGGTTTTTGTAGAGTTGTCCAGATGTCCAGCAGCTCCTGCAGTGGTGATTGTCGTGTCCTTGGTGCAGCAGGCAGGGTTTTGGCTCCTTTTCATTCGACGCAGGAGGTCCACAGTTCTCATGCTACGGGTCTCATTGTTGCTGGCCTTCTTTTGTCCATCAAAACTGATCTCCTGGTCTAGGGATGCCCACTAAATACTGTAGTTAGTGAGCGTTTTAGGGGAAGCCTGATAGTGACCAATGGGTCATCTACCCTTGGGTGGCTACACCCACTAAGTGGGTCCAGCTCTCGTTTTTCTTTTTGAACGTTAATTCTCATTACTCCAAATACCCTATTTCTCATCCCAATACTTACTGTCATGGGATTTTCTCCCTTCATCTGTTGTAGCCATCTGAGAGGCTTGTAGTCAGTCTGAACTATGAAGTGAGAGCCAAACAGGTATGGCCTCAGCTTCTTCATGGCCCACACCACAGCAAGGGCGTCCCTCTGTATGGCACTCCAACTTTGTTCCTTTGGGACTAGTTTCTTGCTTATAAAAGTAACTGTCTGGTCATGTCCATCATCATTTTTCTGGGAAATGATCACTCCTATCCCCATTTCAGAAGCATTTGTTTGGACTAGTCTGGTGCTTGTAGGACTGGAGCAGTCCACATAGCATTCTTCAGAGTGTCAAACGCCCTTTCACAACTCACTGTCCAGTTAACCTTTTTTGCCATTTTCTTGGAGGTTAGTTCTGTGAGAGGGACAACTTTAGTGCCATAACCCTTCACAAATCTCCTATAATACCCAGTCAAGCCAAGGAATGTCCTGACCTGTGTGTGGGTATTGGGAACATCCCAAGCCAGAATGGTCTGGATCTTGGGTTGGAGAGGTTGCACCAGGCCTCCACCAACCAGGTGGCTGAGGTAGACAACTTTCCCCTGCCCTATCTGGCACTTACTGGCCTTGATAGTAAGGCCTGCCTTTTGCAGAGCCTCAAGAACCTTCCCCAGGTGGATCAGGTGATCCTCCTAGGTGGAACTATAGACAGCCATGTCATCCAAATAAGCTGCACTAAAAGATTCCGGTCCAGCAAGGACTTGGTTCGCCAACCTCTGGAAGGTGGCAGGTGTATTTTTTAACAGGTGCATTTCATAACAGTGAACTAATAATGCCCACTAGGAGTGGAAAATGCTGACCTATTTTTTGCTCCTGGGGTCAGGCCGATCTGCCAGTACCCAGATGTTAAATCAAAGGTACCTCAGATATGTGGCTGCCCCTAGCCTATCTATGAGCTCATCAGCTCTTGGGGTTGGGAAAGCATCTGTGTTTGTTGCAGAATTGAGGCCCCTGTGGTCCACACAAAACCTCATTACCCTTTTCTCTCCTTTAGAGTGAGATCTGGTGACTAACACAACTGGGCTAGCCCAGGGGCTATCCGAAGATTCAATGACACCTAAATCCAGTATCTTTTTAATGTCTGCCTGGATACTCTCTCTTACATGGTCTGACTGTCTATAAATCTTGTTCTTGACAGGAAAGCAGTCACCAGTGTCCACATCATGGGTACACAAGTGTGTATTTCCAGGAGTCAGAGAGAATAACTCCTCATACTTGTGGAGGACTTGCCTGCAATCAGTTTGCTTCTGTTCTGTGAGGGTGTCTGATAAGACCACACCATCTACAAAGCCATTGTGTGGGTTGCTGGAGAGGAGATCAGGGAGAGGCTCACTCTTATCCTTCTGCCCCTCTGTAAACATGAGCATGGTAACATCAGCTATATCATAGTAGGGTTTTAGGTGGTTGACGTATAATTATTTTTGGAACTGCCTAGGTCAACTAAAAAAGTGGCCTCCCCTTTTCTTTCTAGTATGGAGTAGGGCCCAGACCATTTGTCCTAGATGGCCCTTGGAGCAACAGGTTCCAAAAGCCAAGCTTTCTGCTGTGTTTTGAATTCAACCATAGCAGCTTTCTGGTCATACCATAGATTTTGCAAATCCTGGCTAGCCTGCAGATTTTTGCTGGCTTTCTCCATTTACTCAGCCATTCTGGTACATAGGCCAGACACATAGTCCACAATGTCTTCCTTGGGCTTTTTGAGAGGCTTCTCCTAACCTTAACTAACAAGACTTGGTGGTTGCCTAACAGGATGCCCAAACAAAAGTTCAAATGGAGGGAAACCTACTCCCTTTTGTGGCACTTCCCTGTAGGCAAACAGCAGGCAGGGAAGTAGGACAACCCATCTCCTTCTGGGTGTTTCAGAGAGTCTTCCAATCATACCTTTAAGGGTCTTTCAACCAGCCCATTGGTTTGAGGATGGCATGGAGTGGTGAACTTATAGGTCACCCCCACATTTCTTCCACATGCGTTTTAAGTATGCAGACCTGAAGTCGGAACCTCTGTCTGATACCACCTTCTTAGGGAACCCTATCTGGGTGAAAATACCCAGGAGGGCTTTTGCAACTGCAGGTGCAGTAATGGTTCTAAGTGGTATAGCCTTAGGGTATCTAGTGGCATGGTACTCTACTACTAGTATGTATCTGTTCCCTGAAGCTGTTTGAGGGTCAACGGTGCCAACAATGCCAACTCTTTCAAGGGGGTCTCCTGACCACTGGTAGTGGTGCCAAGCTGCTTTGTTACTGGCTTGGCAGGTAGTGCAGGACTGGCAGTCATCGTTCCCTTTTTGGGACATTCCTGGCCAATAAAAGTGGTTTACTAACCTACTCCAAGTCTTATTTGGGCCCATATGCCCAGCTATGGGAATGTCATGGGCTAGAGTGAGGAGAAATTCTCTAAACTTCTGGGGCACTACCACCCTCCTGGTTGCACCAGGCTTGAGGTCTCTGGCCTCAGTGTACAGGAGCCCCCCTCCCAATAAACCCTGTGTGTACCACTGACATTCCATAACTCTTCCTGTGCAGCTTGCTGCCTCAGGCCTTCAAGAGTGGGACAGGTCCTCTGCCTCTGTCACAGATCTTCCCTGGAGGGTCCCCCTGGGCCCAAGAGCTCTGGGTGGTAAGGCCCAAGCTGTGCAAGCTCAGTTACCTCCAAGAAGGTGGTATTCCCTTTCCTGAGAAGAGGGGTCCTGATTTGGGATCTGTTGTGAAGCTGGTTCTCCAGACTTCCTGCCTTTTCTCTTGGGAGGCTGGTCCACTATTTCAGGATCCAGCTCTCGTTTTTCTTTTTGAACGTTAATTCTCATTACTCTAAATACCCTATTTCTCATCCCAATACTTACTGTCATCAGGTTCCACCTCTAGCCAGGCCCACGTCCCCTAGCCAGAACCAATCAAAAAACCTCTAAGCAAAAACCCTCCCACCTTCCTAATCTCCAATCACCTTCCACCAAGCTGGTGATAGAAGGGCAAGGAGCCCAGAAAACGTCCTAGACATCCCCAAGCTTAAAAATCAAGGGGATCGAGTTGTGATCTGGAGAGGAACAGGGAGAGTGGGATGTAACTATTGGCATGAGAAATAGGGTAATTGGAGTAATGAGAATTACCGGTAAGTAATGAATTCATTACCTCTTCAACCCCATTTCTCGTCCCAATACTTACTGTCATGAGGATATACCAAAGCAAACCCAGAAAAACCTGAATCCCAGCAGAAGAATGCCACAAGACTTTGGCCACTGCAGAAACAAATGTATTGCACACCAGGAAGCATCAGACAGGAGATCAAGTTGTTTACTGAGAAACAACAACCAATACTCAAGACCTGAATGCGAAGCAATCATTCACATCCAACCTGTAATGGGGGATAAAGGTAGATAGAGAAGCCCAAGTGGCTGCCTGACAAATGGCCAAAATGGAGACAACTTAAGCCTTCACCCAGGAAGCTGCCATGCCCGTCGTGGCCCGCCCCTGGACACTACCAGGCAGATAGGCATGTTGTGAATCATACGCTAGGGAAATCAAAGAGTGAATCCAGTGACTCAAATTGGGCATTGAAGCTTTCAGGCCATGACGAAAGACACCAAAGTTCACAAAGATTCTCTTACACTGACAAAAATCCTTGGTGTGACACAGATAGGTTGTCACAGCCCATAATGCATCCAATTTGTGGATGGCTTCCTCCTCAGGAGTAGCAGTCTCTGGAATAAAAGAGGTCAAAACTATCTCCTGGTGTTGGTGAAAGGAGGAAATAACTTTGGGTAGAAAGCCAGGCCCCAAACACAGGACAAGCCTGTCAGAAACAAATCTGCAAATAAGGAGGCCTGATTGACAAAGACCCCAGCTCACCCAACCTCCATAAAGAAATGATGGCCACTAAGAAGAAAACCTTCAAAGAAAGAAACTTCAAATTCACACTGTCCAGGGGCTCAAAAGGAGGAGACTGAAGGGCCCGAAGGACTAAAGGTAAATTCCGGGCAGGAACCACTGAATGAACATGAGGTTTGATTAGAGAAAAATCCTTAAGAAGACAGGAACCCAGAGGAAGCAGTTCAGGGAAAGCAGTTCAGGGACACCAAAAGGTGAGCAGATTGCCCTAATTGCAGCCCATTGCTCCCTCAAGTAGAAACTGCCCATTGCTTCTTGAAGCCCTTCAACAGAAACTGAAAGGCCCAGGATGCGGGACAAGTAGCAGGATCCAAAGACCTATTCTTGTACCACTGAGAAAACAAAGCCCAATGATGAGTATAAGCCTTCGGAGTGGAACCCTTCTGAAAGTGCTGATTGAAGGCTGCCACCGATGAGAAAAGAACATGGAAAATCAAAAACCTCCTTTCAAGAGCCATTCCATCAGACACATCCGTCGACAAGTGGCAGAGGGAGAACGGGTGTCCGAAGGGGACACAGGTGGAATGGAAGGATCCATTCCGGGGCAGCCCCCATCAGCCACAACAGAGAGAACCATCCCATCCAAGGCCAAAAGGGGGCAACCAGAATGAGACAGGCAGTTACCTTCTGAAATCTGGCCAAAAGTTTGTGAAGAAGAGAGATGGAGGAAAGGCATACAGAAGCATCGGAGACCAGGGTAGCAAGAGAGCATCCACCCCCAACACCCGGGCTCCAGAGACCTGGAGAAAAACCTGGGAAGGTGAGAATTCTAGGCAGAGGCAAACAAGTCTACTTGAGGAGTGCCGAAAAGGTGGGACAGATGGGAAAAAATGAGGGACCAGACAGAAGTCAAGGAAAGAATGAAAAACTCTGCTGAGTCTCTCTGCCAGCACACTGTCCTTCCTGCGAATATGCATCATAGAAAGGGAGAGGAAGTGAGATTCTGCTCAACTCCCTATCTGAAACACGAGAGAGGCCAGAGACAGAGACCCTACTGTCTGTTGATATAAAACTTGGCACAGTTTTGTCCTATCAAGGGGAAAAATGCAGTAGGTCCAGAGAAATCCTCAGTTCTGTCCAATTTGAAGAAAGCTTTCTCTCCTGAGGAGACCACTGTCCCTGAACTGAGAGCATGTCCAACGTAGCTGCCCCGCATCAGACTACTGGCATCATTAGTAAGAACCCTGGGAGGGGGCAGGGCAAGAGGGAAGCCTCATGCCAAATTGGTGGGGTCAAGCCACTACTGCAGCAAGTGCCAGATGTGTAGGGAGAAGGGTACCAGAAAGTTCAGCGTGGTGTCCAATAAGAGAGCAGGTGGCATACCAGAGAACCCAAGTGCAGCAGAGAAAAAGGAATAACAAAGACGCAGGACGCCTGAAAGAGAAAGAAAAAACAATTCAAGAAGCCAATCCAGAAAGCAGTGCGAGCCAAACAGAAGTAGCATCAACACCTACATACCATGTGACCATGAAGACGCAACCAGTCTCGAGTGGTCGTCACATCCTTCTTGCCCAGAGCCAGGAGGAGATCACGCAACATCTGTGCCCAGGCTGGAGGAAGACTGATCAGGCCCACTGCCACCTGGAAACGAGCCCCAGTGAACTGCAGATCCTGTGTCGGGGTAAGATGCAACTTCTCTCAGTTTGTAAGCAGACCGAAGTCCTCTGGGGTCTCCCACACCAGCTTGATCTGAGATTGGAGCACGGACAGTACAGAATAATGGAGGAGCCAGTTGTCCAGATAGGGATGAACCATCACCCCTAGACCATGAAGATAAGCCACCAAGGGGGCAATCACCTTGGTAAACACTCTGGGAGAAGTGGCAAGGCCAAAGGAAAAGACTCTGAATTGCCAACGGACACCGTCTACACAAATGCAAAGAAACCACTGATTGGACCGAGCAATGGGAATGCGTAGATATGCATCTCTCAAGTCCAAGGAGGTTAGGCATTCACCTGGGTGAATAAGAGGCATGATGCTGTGCAGAGTGTCAGTTTTGAAAGAGGCATTTTCAGGAAGGGAGTCATATGCTTGAGATTGAAAATGAGTCTGACCTTCACAGCAAGCTTTGGGAGCAGAAAAACCGGACAGTAAAAACCTTTCCCTTGTTGCCATACTGGAACTGGCACCACAGCATGTTTCCTGACGAGAGCGGCAATCTCCTGAGACAGAAATGGGCGGTCGGAATTGCCTGAGAGAGACTCCATTCACCCTGTATGGGGAAAATAGTTTTAGAAGATGAGAGAGTATTCGTCTGAGATGATCTGCAACACACAAGTGTCTGACACATGTTCCCACCAAGCCAGAAGAAAAAAAATTAAGATGACCTCCCACCGGGAGGGCAGGATAGTCAGGAGTGCTTCCCTGTCTTGGGCACAGGTGAAGGCTGAGGTTTAGAGAAAGGACGAGTAGGGAAGGAGGAAGACCTCTTAGTCTTGGACTGAAACCAACCCAAGAAACCCTGTGAATGTGTCTCAGGAGGAACCTTCAAAGAAGGTTCAGCACGGTGATGAGAGCAAAAAAGCTGGGCATGATTTTGATCCTTGTTGAGCATTGGGTCCATATCTTCCCCAAGAAGACGGCTGCCAGTGAAGAGCATATGTAACAACCTTGATTTCTGAGCCAAGTCCACCTTCCAATCTCACAGCTATACATGGCGGCAAGCAGAAACTGAAGAAGCCATGGCGGAGGCCGAAGCCTTCAAGACATCATATGAAACATCTTTCAAAAATATACCTTGAGTCTCCACATTAACAAACAGAGGTGAACACTCAACCCCATTCTGGATTGGCATAATCAAAGTCCTTAACTAAAGATTGAGAGACATACACTGCATAAATGGCACCCCAAAGGCCAGGTTCAAACCAGAAAATATTTTTTTCAAGGAAGCCTGCACCCGTCAATCAACAAATTGTGAAATTGGAACCTCCTCAGACATTATGGATGGAGGAACGGCCAGATGAGAAAGCAGGACATCAACCTTCACTGAGGAGGGGAATTCAAGATCACCATTAGCTAGAAGATAAAGACGAGTCAAAAATTTAGACAGAGCCACCTTCTCAGGATCCTTCCATTCACAAAGAAGAAGATCCAACACTTTTTTGTTGACAGCCAAGTAAGCAGGTGGGCGAGAATGAAACTGCTAAAACAGACCTGAGCTGGGACCTGGAACATCATCCTCTATAACGATACACAGATTGTCACCCAGATATCTGAACAAGGCCAAAAGATCGGACTTCTGAGGGAATTTGGATCTGGGCAGGGCCTCAGCCACTGGAGAGTCAACGTCCTCATCATACTCAGGAGAAGGCCGGGAAGAAGAGGAGGGAGAGGACACCACCAAAGAAAAAACTGAGGAGGTAAGAGAAGAAGGAGAATGACATGATCTCCTAGAGTCCTTGGATCTCAAAAAAGCCTCAAAGAGGGAAGACAAGAGAAGCAAGAATTGATCTTCAGAAATTGCCTTTTATGAGATGACCAGGGAGAACACCCTCATACTTATGCCGTTTTTGCCCCTCCTGAACAACACTGGAGCAATGATGACTCTTAGCCATCTTCTTCCTATGCTCCATGGTAAACTGATCATGGAGAAGGAGGCAGGGACCACTTATAAGGACCCAAATGACACAAAGTAGGCTAACTAATGCCTGCAAACCAAGTGGAACACACATAGCAGACACCAGCAAAGAATTGCAAAGTTGTAACTTATTAACTGTGTCATGGTTCCAACTTTCCTACAATATAGTTTAATGTATTTTTTTAACAGGAACATACAATAAAACCCCAACCTGAAGTGAGGGAGGGAAGAAAAAACAGGGAAGACCCATTATACACTAATGGGAATGAGCTGGGAGCTAGCGTCAGAAATGGCCCAACACCTGCAAAGATGCAGGATACATGTCCTGACCACTTTACCCCTCTCTAGAAAACGTGAGTATGCCTGAAAGAAAACGAGGGGAAGACACAAAGACAGTCTCCTTAATGACAGGCAGTCCTGGAAACCACTGACCTCTCACCACAAGGGGGAGCCAGAACAGTGGCTCAGCCCAAAGACTGAGCGAGTCCTGGAAGTGCTGCTCATTGGAACCCCAGTTTCAACAGGAAAGGAGCACGAGGAATGCAGGCACTGTAAAGCCTACAAACTGCATCCCATGACAGCAGTGTATGGGCTGAAAGCCGAGTACCTGGCCTGTCTGCCGTGGCTACAAGAGTCAAGGGTCATGGAAAAGAGACTAAACTACAACGAGAGGGACAGGGAGATTTATAGTCCAGTGTACAGCCTCCCAAGTTATGATACTTATATACAAGAGTACACTGTTCCAGAACAAAGAAACACGTCCACAAGGCACTCCTAAAGTAGAAGCAAATGCTCTCACACATCCAATTGGATGTCATGCTTCATCATAGGGCTTGCTCCTCATCAGACTGGCGCTGCATTGTCCATTGAGGGGGCACGTTGCTCAAGATCTTTTATCAAAATTATGTGCTGTGCTTTAAGATATGGGGCAGAAATTCCACCTACGTACAAGCAGACAATGGGAGAGCAGAAAAAAGTAATAAAACTGGCTCAAAACCCTAACACACAAACAACAATTTATTGTAGAGGAAGGGGTCTTGGTCAAGATTAAAACTTGTATGGGAATGAAAAAGATATAATGCTCGATCACTCTCTCAACACTTATCGAATATGGGTGACCTTGATCCCCTATACTAGGTCAACATGTTTCACGTCTAAGGGGTCCATATGGATCCAGTGACGCTTCATCAGGACCAACTAACAAATAAAACAAAGCACTTCCCAGTGTTACAAAAAGACCACAATGTGTCTAAAGTGGTAAGTCATATTACTCCAGTCACTTACTCAAAAAAAACCTACACGATAATCTAGTCGTATATGAAGTAAGACCTGTGGAGAAGGAGAAAAACACACAGAATAAAATGCAGCTAATACAAAAAAATCAGTACAATATTGTGTATGTAAAAAAAGTGACGTGGCAATCAGTGTCCAAAGTGCTATCATGCTCAGTAGTAATGTGGGATACTAGGATATGCTTGCTTACCATCCCACATTAAGAACCAGGCGCCATAGGAAGCTGCGTACCATAGGATTGGCGTAGTATCTATGATAGCATAGGGAAAATTAATATAAGTCATATAATGGTTGAACAGGTGTATGTACAGATTAATGAGTGATCCACCACACACAAGACACACAAGGACCCCATTTCTCTGTTTTATCCGTGGTGTAATAAATTATGATCACTGCATGTAGTCACTCCTTATTAAGATGGTCAGGAGACCAAATTATACAGTATTCACTTCAAGGTGGGAAGAGCAAAAATGATGCAAAAGAATATATCTACTCAGTAATACGGTCTCACAACATCTTGAGGTTCAAAAATAAAACAGTGAGTGTGCGTATACATGGATCTAAACAGAGGAAACTGTGCCGTTCTTATGAAAATGGCAGAACTTACTTTAATGTTGCCAGTCCTTCACCCGGAGACCTACCCTGAGGATTCGCTTCTGAAATAATCAGGAGGAACGCGTCAGTCGGGGTAGACAACAGACTCAGGCCATGAATCCAATCAGCGGCGAGTTCGCTGATTGGCGGTCTGAGGTAAGGCACTCCCACTAGTGCCAAAATCAAAAAATGACTTGGGCACGTCACTAGTGGCAAAAACAAAAAAAAAGGATTCAGTTTAGCACAGCGGCTCAGCTGTGGGACCCTTTTTGTTCTAGTGATAGCATTGTTCTACATCCCTAAGATGGACAATTTCCAGAGTTTAAGTTTTGACGATGACGTGGTCTCTGCTATATTGCAGACTCCCTCAATTCCTGAGGGTGATGGATCTGGCCCCTCAGGCAGCCTGAAGGAAGACTGGGATTAGCTGTCTTCCTTAATACAGGACCTTATTAAAACAATATTACATGGAACTACCATGACAGAATACCTTAGGGCTAATATTGACCCTAATGACCTGATTGTGTCTAATGTGCCTAGAATTTTTTTACAAGATTGATTTTTAGAAAAGATTGGGCTCAGATCACCTGGAAATGTACCAGGACTGGTTGGTCCTCATAATTAACAAATCTAAACGGTTAGCTGATTCCATCACAATTCAGATGAATTTGACGGAAAACGCATTAAAAACAACAGATTCATTGTCAGCATTTAAAGATCAGTTGGCCAAAATTAATTGTGAGTTCAATGAAACAAATGAATTCTTGACCCAACAAAAACTTACTAAACTTCAGAAGGACATAAACAAATTTAGTATAGAAAAGGTTTATCCTTACATCAAAGAAGATTTTGAGGCTGACACCCAATCACGATCCTCAGACGAGTCAGTTTCCTCTTTTAAGAAGTCTCGCACTTACAGCAGTAGCTCCTCCTCTGACGGTTCGAGCACTGATTACAATATGCCCCAACCCTATTATAATTTACCGCACTTCCCAGTAAACCAACCTGTATTATGGCAACCTCCCTATCCTTTCTACCATCCTCATCCATAATGCCTTTTATGCCTTTTTTAGGCTGAGGCCGGGGCAGAGGAAGATGCAGGTGCAGAGGATGGGGCAGACACGTACACTGGGTCCAAAAGAGGTATTGGGAAGACCATGCCAAGGGTGGGCAGGGTCCCTCTCTGAAGAATGGGGGGGATAAGGGTAAACGGGAGAGTTCTCTAAAGGGCCCCAAACTGATTCCCAAGGTAAAGATTCCCAACCCCTCAGTGAGAAGAAGCCATGGTTCTCCAAAGAGAAGCCAGTGGCAGGGGGACCCCCACGTAAATGTTATGCATGTGACCAAGTGGGTCATGTGAGAGGGGGGGCAAATGCCCCAAGAGTACGCCGGCACCCACTGGTGAGCAGCCCCAGGGATTGGCTAGTGTAGCACTTGGGGAGCAGTTGGTTCCAGGTGGGTGGGATCCAGCTGAGGTGACCCTTGTCTCACTAGGGGACAGTGAGATGGTCCAGAAAGCCCTCGTGCCTGAGAACACTAAGAAGTAAAGGCAGTGGGTGACCATCAATGGACAGAGGGTGGAGGCTCTGAGAGACACAGGAGCCAGTGTGACTACAGTGAGGAGTCAGCTGGTGTCCGAAGAGCAGATTGATCCCCGGGTTCTTCACCAAGTAGTTGTAGTGGACAACTCAGAGCGCCTTTGCAGAGTGGTGCAGGTTCCCTTTGAATGGGGTGGGGGATCTCAGGTTCCTTGAAGGTAGTTGTGAGTCCAACCATGCCTGTAGATTGTTTGCTAGGCAATGACCTGGAGGAATCCCCTTTGAAGGAGGTGGAACACAGGTCTCACTTGGAGATGTTGGGTCTACCTGGGTGGGTATGCGTATCCTCCCGGGCAATGGCAACCTGTCAGGGTGAGCAAGAGCTCCTGGAGCCACAGTGGCCCATGGGTTCGCCAAGAAGAGGAAGGGCAGGGGGTGCAGGAGACTGGCCCCAGAAGTTCCCACGGTCCAGGAGGAGGCGTAGCCTGAGGGTGACGCACCGGAGCCTACAGGGGAACAGGTGGCTGAACTGGGGGAGGTCCCTGAGCTGTCGAAGTGGCAGCAGGAAGGGGGACCCACCAGGTAGGCATTTTGTGAAGAGCAGAAAACTTGCCCTACTCTAGAGGGACTGCGGCAGCAGGCTGCAGCCCCGGTGGCTGGCAAGGAGCCCAGTACCCACCTGATCTATTGGGAAGATGGCCTCCTGTATAGTGAGCCTAAGGTTCCTGAGCCTGGGTCAGCTTGTATGCTGGTGGTACCCCAGTGCTTCAGGGCCTTCGTACTAGGGTTTGCTCATGATGTGCCTTTGGCAGGACATCTGGGGCAGGACAAGACCTATAAGCAGCTTGTCTCCCACTTCTATTGGCCCCAGATGCACGAGCATTCTGCTGCACACTGTAGGTCTTGTCCAACTTGTCAGGCAAGTGGCAATAGTGGGGGGAAATGTAAAGCTCCCCTCCAACCTTTACCTGTTGTTAGTACTCCCTTTGAGAGGATAGGTATTGACATTGTGGGGCATCTGGATCCCAAGACAGCCATGAGCAACAGGTCCATCCTGGTCTTGGTGGACCATGCCACCCGGTACCCAGAAGCCGTTCCTCTAAGGTCAGTCACTTCCCCTGTGGTGGGTCGTGCACTGATAGGGGGGGGGTTTGCCTGCATAGGGTTCCCCAAGGAAGTGGTATCTGATAGGGGTACCAACTTCATCTCAACATATATGAAGTCTCTGTGGAAGGTGTGGGATAACCTACAAGTTTTCCACACCTTACCACCCCCAAAGTAATGGTCTGGTTAAAAGATTCAACCGCACCTTGAAAGGCATGATCCAGGGCCTGTGAGAGCCTGTAAGGCGGAAGTGGGACCTCCTCTTGCCATGCCTTCTGTTCTCTGTTCACAGGGAGGAGCCTCAAAAGGGACTTGGGTTTAGTCCCTTTGAGCTGATCTATGGCCACCCTGTGAGAGGACCTTTAAGTCTGGTGAAGGAGGCTTTGGAGAAAGCTCCTAGTAAACCCCCCAGGATGTATTTAGTTACATGCTGGCTTTGAGAAACAGACTGCCTGCTTCAGGGGTCTCGCACAGGAGAACCTAGAAGCAAGTCAGGAGGATATGAAACAGTGGTATGACCAGAATACCACACTGCTCGAGTTTCAACCTGGTCAAAAAGTGTGGGTGATGGTGCCAGTGGAGCCTAGGGTGCTCCAGGACAAGTGGACTGGGCCATTTAAGGTGCTGGAGTGCACGAGTGAAGTCACCTACCTGGTGGACTTTCAGTCTCCAAGGAACCCTTTAAGGGTCCTGCATGTCAACCGCCTCAAACCGCACTTTGAGCAGACTGAACTGTCCATGCTCCTTGCAACAGATGATGGGGTGGAGGAGGAGAGTGAGCCTCTTCCTGACCTCCTGTCTGCAAGAGAAAAAGATGGGTCTGTGGAGGGAGTGATCCTCTCCCCCTTCCTGACTGAAGAGCAGCAGAGGGACTGTCGCCAGGTGTTGGGACAGTTCACCTCACTGTTTTGCCTGATCCCAGGGGTCACACAGTTGTGCACACATGATATGGACACTGGGGACAGTCCACCCATTAAACAGAAAGTTTACAGGGTTACTGACAGGGTCAGGGCTAACATTAAGCATGAAGTATCCAAAATGTTAACCCTAGGGGCTATTGAGCATTCCAGCAGTCCTTGGGCGAGCCCAGTGGTATTGGTCCCAAAGGCTGATGCACTTGGTGCCACTCCAGAACTCTGTGTAGACTACCGGGGACTCAATGCGATCAGCAAGACTGACGCACACCCCGTCCCCTAGCTGATGAGCTCATAGACCGGTTAGGAGCTGCCAAGTACCTCAGCACGTTTGACTTAATGTCTGGGTACTGCCAGATTGCCTTTACTGAGGGAGCCAAGGAGAGGTCAGCATTTGCGACCCCAGATGGACACTTTCAATTAAAAGTGATGCCATTTGCGATGAAAAATGCTCCTGCCACCTTACAGAGGTTAGTCAACCAGGTGTTGGCTGGGCTGGATGACTTCAATGCCGCCTACCTGGAGGACATTGCTGTTTTCACTTTCACATGGGAGGAACCCCTGCAACACCTCTGGAGAGTGTTAGAGGCCCTGCAAAAGGCAGACCTCACTATTAAGGCAAGCAAGTGCCAAATAGGGCGGGTTCTGTGGCATACTTGGGACACCAGGTAGGGAGTAGCCCAGTGGCACCTCTACAGCCAAACCTCGCCACCATTCTGGCTTGGGAGCCTCCCAAGACCCAGACTGAAGAAAGGGACTTTTTAGGCCTCACTGGCTATTACAGGAGGTTTTACAGAGGTATGGTACCATTGTGACTCCCTTGACTGAGTTGACCTCTAAGAAACAACCAAGGAAGGTGATCTGAACAGAGGCTTGCCAGACCGGCTTTGATGCCCTGAAGGCCGCCATGTGCACAGCACCTGTGCTGAAGGCACCTGACTACTCCAAGGAGTTTGTTGTGCAAACAGATGCCTCAGAGCATGGTAATGGAGCAGTACTCTCACAGCTTAATGAAGAGGGCCTAGATCAACCCGTAGCCTTCATCAGCAGGAGGTTACTTCCCAGGGAACGTAGGTGGAGTGCCATAGAATGTGAAGCATTTGCTGTGGTCTGGGTGCTCAAGAAGCTAAGACCCTACTTGTTTGGAATTCACTTACGGGTTCAGACTGACCACAGGCCCCTCAGATGGTTAATGCAGATGAGGGTTGAGAATCCAAAACTGTTGAGGTGGTCCATTTCCCTTCAGGGGATGGACTTTACGGGGGAACACCATCCTGGTACCGAACACGCCAATGCTGATGGTCTGTCCATATTCTTCTGCCTTAGTGATGAGAACTCTCATGAGGTTTGTAGTTGCTCCCCACTTTCAGCTTGGAGGGACATGTGTTAGACTTTTCATCCTTGGCGCCGTCTCTTTCCCCAGGTTTTTGATGTGTGCTGGACTCTGTTTTTGTTACTCTGGGCACCTTACCACTGCTAACCAGTGCTAAAGTGCAATTGCTCCTATACAAAATGTGTATGTAATTGGTTCATCCATGATTGCCATATTTAATTTACTAGTAAGTCCCTAATACAGTGCACTAGAGGTGCCCAGGGCCTGTAATTCAAAGGCTACTAGTGGGCCTGCAGCACTGGTTGGGCCACTCACATTAGTAGCTTTGTAAACATGGCTCAGACCTGCCACTGCAGTGCTTGTGTGCAGCTTTAAACTGTAAATTTGACTTGGCAAGTGTACCCACTTGCCAGGCCTAAACCTTCCCTTTTCTTACATGTAAGACATCCCTAAGGTAGGCCCTAGGTAGCCCCAAGGGCAGGATGCAGGGTATGGTTAAGGTAGGACATATAGGCCCTCATTACAACCCTGGCGGTCGGTGATAAAGCGGCAGTAATACAGCTAACAGGCCGGCGGTCAAAAAAATGGAATTAAGAACATGGCGGAACCGCCAACACAGACAGCCACTTTAACACTCCGACCGCCACGGCGGTAGCAACAAACACCGCGGCGGTCACCGCCAACAGACAGGCGGAACACAATGTACAGCCCACACTATTACAAGGCACCAATCCGCCAGCTTTTCCGGGGCGGTACCAACGCCATCAAAAGCACGGCGGAAACAGTCTTTGGAAAGGAAACCACTCACCTCACGACACTCAACGAAGAACCAGGACGCCATGGAGCCCGAACTACAGGTCCTACCCATGTTGCTGTACCACTCAATACACCACAAAGTAGAAAGAAGGCGGCGGCGATGACCACAGTGAGTACTGCACCTAGAACACAGGGGAGGGGAGGAGGGAAAAGAGAGTGACACACACATAAGCAAAATGCAACACCCCCACCCACAACAACACACATACACACATATCGAATAACATCACAGATACACCCCGTCACCCCCTGGAAGAACACAAGGACCAAACGGAATGAGTTTAACTAGTTTACTATTCGAACAATCAGATAGCCCAAGAGAACAGTAAATAATCAGTATACACAAATATTTACAGCAAGTACACAAGTCCGTGCACTGTCCCATTAAATGTCCGTGGACCAGTGGTCCCAAAAAGCATGGGCGAAGCCCACACATGACACCTGCCTCAAAACGGAGAGAACACTGCAGGGGCATCAGGTCGAAAAGAAACCAGGCACCTCAGGTGGAAGGGGAGGGGGGGCACCTCAGGGGGATGATGGTACGACGCCACTGCTCCTCGAGGGGGCTCCATGCCCACTGCTTGCTCCTGGGGAGTGCAAAGCCACAGTCTCTCAAGTCTCTCAAGTGGGTTCACTGCCCACTGCTTGGTCCTGGGGAGTGCAAAGCCACAGTCTCTCAAGTCTCTCAAGTGGGTGGGTTGCTCACAGCTTGGTCCTGGGGAGTGCAAAGTCACAGTCTCTCAAGTCTCTCAAGTGGGTTCACTGTCCACTGCTTGGAGCCTGTGGACAGTGAGGAAGAGAAGGCAGAGGAAGAAGATATTGACAACCGAAACAACATCATCATGCAGTACTTCCAGTGAGACACAGGTAAGAGAATGGCACTGCTCATCTCATATCTGACTACTGCAGGACATTGTATAAGTCAGCCTCTTAACCTCTGTGTATGGACCCTGACAGTTCACTTTGGCTTTCCATTTCACAGATCTGGGTACCTCATTCTGCCTTCTCCTATGTTCACTGCTGCCCAACAATTGTCATACATTGGTATGTGCATATGAACATTTACATTGATATTTGTCGAAGAAGTTATAATTATACATTTGTGAAAGTACAGACTGACTCCAGATTGGTTGGTGATTCAAGGGTGTTTATTTATGGGCGGATGTGTATAGGGGTATGTGGAAGGGGCTGGGGTGATGGTGGAGGAATATCCAGGATAGAGTCCAGTCTCTTTGTATCACAGGTGCATTGTCCAAGGGGGCATAGGAAGGGGAGCAATGGCAGTTCAAGGTGGACAGGGTGACATAGTGGGACAGAAGGGTGACAATCAGGAGAGTCTTATTTCCTGGTGGGGGTCTTGGCAATGTTCTCTGTATTCTGCCTGGATCGCCAGGACCGTTTGGGGGATGGTTCTCCTTCTGCAGGGGGTGGGGTGCTGGTGGCCTGTTGGTCCTGTGGCGAGACCTCCTGTCCACTAGCGCCGGCGGACGTGGAAGGCTGTTCATCATTTGGGCTGGTGTCAGGGACCCGGTGGTATGCCACAATCTCCCTCATGGTGTTGGCCATGTCTGTCAGTTCCCTGGGTCTGTCCTCGCACTGTCGCACAGCAGCTCTCCCAGCTTCCCTGTTATCCTGTGCCTCTGTCCCCTGAACCGTGTGCCCACTGTCCCTGCTCGTCCTGGGTTTGTGGGGTTGCCTGGGGTCCCTGTAGTGGTGGACACACTGCTGATTGACGGGTCCTGGGGACAGTGGCATGGGCCCGCTAGGTGGGTGCTGTGGTGGTGTTTCCTGAGGGGGAAGGTTCTGTGGTGGTTTGGGACTGGGGCAGGGGAACCGACTGTCCAGAGATCCCTGATGGGCTGGGCTGGTCATCTTGATCCAGGCATGCAGAGCTGCTGTCGTCACTGTGGGCCTCTTCTGTGGGGGGACTGGATATGGCTGGCACCTCCTGTGACGTTGTGTAGGGGTCCTGTTGGGGTTTAAATGCATTGCTACTGTATCTGTGTGTGCCATCTTGTTCAATGGGTGTGTTTCCCTCTACTACTGTGCTTGCAATATTGCCTTGGCCCTAGTGTGAGTGGTGATTATGTGCCATGGGTGAGTCTCTCCCTTGGACATGCTTTGGTGATGGGTGTCCATGCATTGTTGTTGCATGCAGGGCTTGGTATTGGGATGGGTGGATTGTGATAGTGGGGTATATGTGAGGTGGTGGAGTGATGGGTGTGAGGGTAGGGGTAGGAGTTAGTGGCAGCATGCAGGTAGGGTGGGGGATATAGTAGTATAGATTTCCCTTACCAAAGTCCAGTCCTCCTGCTACTCCTGCAAGGCCCTCAAGATACATGATCGCCAAAACTTGCTCCTCCCATGTTGTTAGTTGTGGGGGAGGAGGTGGGGGTCCACTACCAGACCACTGTATGGCTACCTGGTGTCTGGATACCACGGAACGTACATTCCCCCTGTAGGTCGTTCCACCTCTTCCTGATGTCATCCCGTGTTCTGGGGTGCTGTCCCACTGCGTTGACCCTGTCGACAATTCTCCGCCATAGCTCCCTCTTCCTAGCAATGGATGTCTGCTGCACCTGTGATCCGAATAGCTGTGGCTCTACCCAGATGATTTCCTCCACCATGACCCTGAGCTCCTCCTCAGAAAACCTGGGGTGTCTTTGAGGTGCCATGATGTGGTGTGAGTGATGTGTGAGGTGATGGTTGATGTGATGTGTGGGGTGTGTGGTGTTTTGTGCGTGGATGGTGTATGAGTGATGGTGTTGTGTGCCTCTGGATGCTGGTGTTGTCTTTGCTTTTCTCTGTCTCTGCTTCTTCAGACTTTTTCATTGTAAGGGGTTGTGGGTAATGTGTGTGTGTGTTTTATAGTGGTGTGAGTGTGTGGGTGTGGTGTGTGTATGTGTGTCAGGTGTGTGTAGTTTGAATTGTCCAATATGGTGTCGTTTTGTAAGAGTGTGGGTATTTTGAGCGTGGCAGTGTGTACCGCCAATGGTTTACCACGGTTGAATGACTTGTGGGTCGTGATAGTGTGGGCGTATTCCTGTTGGTGTAACGGTGTGGGTTTTGGTACCGCCAAATTATCACTGACCTTTGGTGTGGTGGACTTCAAAGTGTGGGTCATAATACCCATAGCAGATTTCTGCCGCGGACACGCTATGTTGGCGGCCTTCGGCATGGCAGTCAGCTGACTTTACGGCCAGGGTTGTAATGAGGGCCATAGTAATGTGTTTTATATGTCCTGACAGTGAAATACTGCTAAATTCGTTTTTCACTGTTGCAAGGCCTGTCCCTCTCACAGGTTATCATGGGTGCTACCTTTATATATGATTAAATTGTAGATTCCCTTTGGGAGCGGATAGACATGTGGAGTTTGGGGTCTCTGAGCTCACAATTTAAAAATACATCTTTTAGTAAAGTTAATTTTAAGGCTGTGTGTTTGAAAATGCCACTTTTAGAAAGTGAGCATTTTCTTGCTTGAACCATTTCTGTGACTCTGCCTGTTTGTAGATTCTCTGTCTGGGTCAGTTTGACAGTTGGGTTGGTTGCACCTCTCACTAGACAGTGACACAAAGGGAGCTGGGGTGTAGATTGCATTTCCTGATGGGCCATCTGTGGTAGGAGGGAGGGAAGGAGTGGTCACTCACACCTAAAAGGGTTGGGCTTGCCCTCACACAATGCAGTCTCCAACCCCCTGGTGTGTGTCTGGGACCTGGCATGGGCAAGGCAGGATTTCACAAACAAGAGAGACTTTCCTTTGAAATAAGCCTACTTCAAAGGGCAAAATGGATATAATAAGGGCATCCAAAACCACAGACTTTAGAACACTTCTGGAAAGCAAGAGGAACCTCTGCCTGGAAAAGAGCTGAAGAGCTGAGGAAGAAAAGCTGCCCTGGTTGTGACTGTGGTTTGTGGAGCTATCCTGCAGTTGCTGCTTCTGCCTGTGCTAGAGGACAAAGACTGGACTTTTTGTGCCTTCCTTCTTGTGAAGAACTCTTAATGGGCTTGAACTAGAGCTTGCCTCCTGTTGTTTGAAGTCTCAGGGACAGCAAAGACTTCCCTCTGCCAGCACCTGGAGCCTCTGCTGAGACTCCTACTCTGCCAAGTGGTGCCCATCCAGTTCCTGGCACCCTAAAAGGAGAAGCTGGCAGAACAAGAGTGAGAAATCCACGCACCGACTGCCGTGCAGGAAAAAGATCGATGCAACTCCGATCCGCGGCTGATAAATCTATGAGCAGCTGGCTTCGTGGATGAAAATCAATGGTCACCTGCAGCGCGACTGAAAAGATCGACACACGCAGCTGGAGAAACGAAGTGCAGCATTCCTGACGGAGGCTGGTGAGATCGCAACCCATGCTGCGTGGTTTTTGGATCATCGTGTGGCAAGATTTTCTACGCAAACACTGCTGGGTGTGTAAAAATTATGCAAGGACTGCCCGGACCTGAGAGTGAGGTTCAAATCGACGTATCGTTCTCCCGTGGAGAGAAGAAATTACACACGCCAACTCAACTGAAGGAGAAACGACGCACGGTCTCACTCGTGAGTGATATTGACGCATCGCAATCCCTTTTTGACGCACACTCGCCCGTGCAGGGTTATTTTTGACGCACCCAGGTACGTTTCCACGCTAACAGTGTTAGCGTTGTGTTTAAAATTATATGACGACTCTTTTTGGTTTTTAACTGATAACTTGACTTGTGTATTGTGGATTTTTGTCATTTTGGTCTTGTTTTGTTTAGATAAATATTTTCTATTTTTCTCAGTCTGTGTTGTGTCATTTTGTAGTGTTTTCATCAAGTTACTGTGTGTGTTGGTACAAATACTTTACACTTAGCACTCTGAAGTTAAGCCTACTGCTCGTGCCAAGCTACCAAAGGGGTGAGCAGGGGTTAGCTGAGGGTGATTCTCTTTTACCCTGACTACAGTGAGGGGCCTTGCTTGGACAGAGGGTAACCTAACTGCCAACCAAAGACTCCATTTCTAACAGGGATGAAGGTCACCGTTATTCGATAAGTGTTGAGAGAGTGATCGAGCATTATATCTTTTTCACTCCCATACGAGTTTTAATCTTGACCAAGACCCCTTCCTCTACAATAAATTGTTGTTCATGTGTAGGGTTTTGAGCCACTTGTATTCCTTTTTTCTGCTCTCCCCTTGTCTGCTTGTACGTAGGTGGAATTTTTGTCCCATAGCTTATAGTAAGGCACACAATTTTGATAAAAGATCTCCGGCAACGTGCCCCCTCTATGGGTTGCCTGTCAGACATTGCAGCACCAGTCTGACGAGGAGCAAGCCCTATGATGAAGCATGACATCCGATTGGATGTGTGAGGGCATTTGCTTCTAGTTTAGGAGAGCCTTGTGGACTTTTGTTTCTTTTTTCTGGAAAAGTGTACTCTTGTATATAAGCATGGAAAAGAGACCCCAGCAGTCATCTGCCTCCACCCCCGTAAAAGGGAGATGGCCGACTCGAGGCAGCTGTCACCGGTAGCAGAAGGCACCACACACACTCAAAGTAAGCGTGCAGTGTCAAAAACAACTGGGGAGAGAGACAGTCGTACCCGTCCAGCCAACCACAAGCGCCATCCCCAAAAATCCAGGAAGAAACACACCGACTCAGGGCACAGAAGTAGGTAAGCCACAGGAAAACATTATCCAGAAACACCCAAGGTTGTATAAAGAGACACAAACCCGGGTCAGGAAGGCTCAGCCAACCAACAACACAAGGAAACAGCCAGAGACATAACATCCAACCCCAGGTACAGTGCCCAGCATTGTACCACATCCAGGGAGGCAAGCAGAAGGGGGAGCCAAGAATATGAACCCCAAGAGGCCCAGCCTCCTGCATTTTACCTGATTGGAATGGCTCAAAGGACCAACGTGGATCTGAGCAGACAAAACAAAACAGGACATTTACTGAGCTTCTTACCCTTTTATCACCAGGCTGGTGGAAGGTGATCGGAAATTAGAAAGAGGGAGAGTTTTTGCATGGAACCTTTTTTGATTGGTTCTGGCTAAGGCTTGTGGGCTTGGGTTGAGGTAGAACACCTCATGAGAGTAAGCATTGGGACGAGAAATGGGGTTGAGAGTTACCTTGACATTTCTAGTGTTGCCTGGCACCTGAACGCACACGGAACTCTGAGGAAGATGTTTTTAACTTGTAAGTTATTGCTAAAGAAAGTGCCCCTTCTCCACCCAGTTAAGATCAGCACCCCCCCTTCCAGGTCAGCACCCAGTGCCAGTCCCAGTGTACCAGTCGCACCTCCCTAAAGCCGGCCCTGTGTGTGCAAAATGTTAGTGGGTAATAACAAAGTGAGACATCTGGTGTAACAACGCCGTTTTCAAAACTTTATTTGAAGAGGGCAGCTAGGAAACTGGTCTTTGTTTGGAAAACGTCTAAATCCAGTCAGTTTTTAGGGTCGAGCCTGCGCTAGCATGTGCTTGCCCATGCGCTTGCCCATTCGTATCGCTTGCGAGAGAAAAGGGCTCGGAGCCCCATCCATGTCACGTCAGTGTCTTTCATTGGTTCGTGGGCTTGCCTTTTAAATTCTTTAGTGGAAGGCATACATACATCATGCCTTTTCCAGTGGTTAGCCCTCCTCGAGTGCAGCGACCAAGTACTGAAAACATACGAGGTTCGCTGTTTTCGGTCGGGTTGTGAACTACTTTTTCTCTTTTGTCACAGCGTGATCTCACTGGGTAGAAGTCGAGCACTTTGCATGACATCGACTCTGTTACATAGTTTATTGCACTTTTGTCGGTTACGTAGATAATTGCAGTTTTGCCTATAGGTTTCACTACGAATGAACTGTAGCAGCGCAATCGCGTTCTTTTTTTTCCATTTTATGAGGCAAGAAAATTCCGGTTGGGAGTTTACAACTGCTAATAGCTCTAATCAGAGAAATGGAAGCCCCGTTGTATTGCAAATGCTTGTTTTTAATGGAAGAACCGATGTTTTAAAAACTATTCGGGAGGCCTTCTCTCAGTGGAGCATTCATAATGGCTTTATGGCTTGGCCCCAGCTTTGATCGCCCAGAAGACAATCTAAATACAGCCTATCTGGAAATATGTTTACAAGGGAGCCCGGAACTTTGCATTGTGTCAGCAGAGACAAGATGTCATCATTGTTGAGAAGAGAAAACTCGGAAAGCGGAGGATGCTCCGCACCACTAATACAAGGGGCTATGGCCTCAGACATAGCGGGTGACAAAGAAGCTTGAATGCCTGCAATTTTTTTGTCAAATAAAATCTGCAGTCTGATTGCATTTCTAATTTGAGTGGGTAAGTGGCTCTTGAAAGGGATTATTTTGTAGATTAGGTGCTTTCAAAATCTTGTCATAATAAAATTGATCTTTAGATGTTTGTGAAGCCAATTCGCCTAAAACCTTTCATTTGTGCTACGTATACTCTTACTGCCAAAGTAGTAGCCAGAAAAACATAACCCCCACTTTGCCCCACATTTGGCATGGTCTTGAGCTGTGAACATGGGAAATGTGCAAGCCCAAATGTACCTAGGGAAGTTCAACGTGGTGGGCTTTCTACAGTATAATTATTGACGAATTTAGCAGAAAGCTTCACTTTCTGTAGGCATTTTTCGAGGAGTGCTCAGAAATCAGAGTCTTCTTACTAATGCTCACCTTCCACAGAGTTTTTTGGTGGGTCCCTTCCTAGAAAGTAGAGAGGCCTATAAATTTAAAATATCGAAATGGCGCATCTAACCAATTTACCCAGATCACACATCTAATCTGCTTTTAGCGACTACTGACTTGGTATTTCAATCTTCCCATGTTATAAATGCAGTAACCAGTGCGTATGAAATTAATATTCCTTCGATATATCTAACGGAATACCCTGGTAATAACAATCTTTGAAGAGAAAGTCTTGCACAGCAAAATTCAACAATCTGCTGGGCATATATTAAAGCTCTTCTGCATTCAACTCAGCTGTAAAATCCGTGTAATTTAGCCTCATCTGTGAAGGGCTACAGAGTTGGTTTGCAGCAGTAAATTTAGTAATGCCAATAATTAGGTTTAACTTTTATCCAAACGAGAGAGAAAACATTACAGAACGAGTGGTGCTCACATCCAATGACGATGTTGAGTGGCATGAAATGTGGCAGGCGAGAGCGAACTATTGCTGCATTCCCCAAGCAGCCGTAAAAGGTCCCCTGGAGCAGGCCGTTCGGCTTCGGAATGAGCACTTCTGTAAAGTAGTGGTTTTCCAGTCACTGGGAGGTCCTACCCTAACTGGGCTGCCTTCTTTCGATTCTGCCCGTGACCAGTCTAGAGGGCTCAGTAGCAGCTCCCCAAGTCCCGCGTAAGCTGGTGGAGCAGGGGCCTCACAACACCACTGCTTGCTGCCAGCTGCCTTCTAAAGTTCTCAAGGTTGATTTCATGGTTATATTTCCAAAGAATACCACCTATCAATGTTAATGATGTTTTTCAAATGTTCTGAAAGGGGCCGGCTGGACAATAGCTGTCTGAAGTAATTCATGCATAGTGGTCAGTGTGAGAAAGTGGATTATTAGCTGAAGTGGATGGTATTCCTCTTCAAGTAATAATGACAATATTCCTTGCTAGGTCTAGTTACGTCTCAATAATTTAAACTGGAGTTCAACCCATGGTAGCTGTAGCACAGAGCAGGTAGGCTTAATTTAGGAGAAATGTGTAACACGTTTCTTAAGCCAAAGCAGGTAAAAAGGAAAAAACACAACACAATAAAATCCCACTCAAATATATACAAATAGAGAAAATTGTAAGGAACAGTTATACACCAAATCAACAAAAATCTGATGCCTGGAACCACAGATCTGTTTTTTCACAGTTTTAGGTGTCTACAGCTCCAAAAAGCTTAAAGAGCCAACCATGGGTATCTTGGTGCACTAGACACGGTTAAAGTTAAAGGTTAAGGCTGACTATATTGGAACACATGTTGCATACAGGGACCAAGTTCATCCTGATTGAAAGGTTACCTTCTGACCTAGTAATTTTCTGGAGAAAAGTCCTTGTTGAAGAAGGTTGTCAGTGGGTCAGTGCAGGCTGGATCTGAAGAGGGGCTCGTCGACGGCAGCAGGCTGAAGAGCAGGACACCAGTGGAAGCCTCGACTCTGGCTGAAAGTTCGAGACTCTCTACTTTGACTGTGGGAAAATTCCAAGCGGGGGAAATTGAGGCTCAGGAACTTGCTGTCTTTGACAGGGTGCTGCTCAGCGTTTGCTATGATGATGTCCTCTATATTCAAAGGTAGAAACTTTTATGGAAGTCAGGATTCTTTCAGCGTGGTAAACTAGCAAGCTGAGCCAGACCAGCAGATCGACATCAGAGGCGGTCAGGTGGTAACATCTGGTTCTTTTGTAGACAAGTTCAGAAAAAGAGTCCAGTCTTGCCTGTTTGAATGAGGAACGAGTTCACTTTAAAATCAGCCAAGAGCCCAGGACCTTTTAAACGCCACTTGGAGGTTAGAACTTAATCTCCCTGAACCCACCTGCAGGGTCCAGGGGAAATCCAGTTAGAACTTGTCAGCTGGTCTCAAGAGAGATTTGGGCTTCTTGCAGCCTTTTTGTTCCTGCAGCTGAGCTTGAGACCAGCCAACTAGCCCTCGGAGTCCACTGTTTTGTCCTGGGTGCAAGCGGGGAGTAGGTCCAGTCCTTGGGGTTTTTCACCACAGATTCAACAGCTGGTGCTCTCCTTCTTTTGTCTTTCACAGGTCAAGGGGTCTTCTGAAGAAGGTATTGGGAGTGCTACTTTTACACCCAGTGCCACCCTGTGCGTAGGGAAAACTCCAGGCCACTCCTTAACCAAAGAGGTAAAAGCTCCTATGGATGCCCCTACCCACTTTTGTAGTACTTCCAGTGCGTTTTACTATAAACTATCCCAGGGTGAACCTCTCTATCTAAAACAAATATGATAGAACCTTTCTTCCCCTTTGCGGAACTGCCTGGACCCACCCACACTTGTGGCCAGTATAATGGGCAATCCCTCTGTTGGAAATGCCCCTTTCTGCACAGTTATCCCCAAGCCTTTTGCCTTTCTCCTCCTATTTTTCTGACACTCTTTCTGTTGGCTTTAGAACTCTAGGCACTTTATGACTGCTAATGACTGCTAAAGTGTATGTGCTCTCTCCCCTAAAACTTGATAAAATTGTTTTACCCCTGTTCAGCTTATTTAATTTACTTGTAAGTCCCTTTTGAAGTGGTATACCATATACCCAGGGCCTGCAAACGTAATGCTACTTGTGGACCTGCAGTGCAGATTACGTCACCCACAGAACTAGCCTTTCAAATTTGTCCCAGGCCTACAACTGGAGTGCCTGTACGCACAGTTTACTGCCCCACTGACTTGGCAAGTCAAGCCACTTTCCAAGGACTAAACTCACATTTGACTACACCTAAGTCACCCCTATGGTAGACCCTAGATAGCCCTATGGTCAGGGTGCTGTGTATGTAAAAGGTAGGGCATATGTTCTTATGTGTTACATGTCCTAGTAGTGACAAACAGCTTACTGTGCTTTCACTGCTGTGAGTGATTCTCTTCTCATAGGTTTGCATTGGGAATTCCCTTATATATGTGGTAATTTCTGATCTGTAAGGAGTAGCATGGGCATCTTTGGTATGTTTGAAATGGTAGTGAGAAATCCTGCTTACTAGTGTAGGTGGATTTTACATTACTATTCTGGAAATGTCACTTTTAGAAAGTGGACATTTCTCTGTCCTTCCAACTCTGGTGCTTTGGAGCCTGACTCCAATCCACGTCTAGGGAAGGATGACAGCTCTACTTTATGCATACTCTCCAGACAGCCATCCATCACGGTGGGTTAGTTGTGACAGGGTTACATCTGTATTCATCTACATACTGATGGTCTTCCTGGGCTGGGAAAGGGGAGGGAGGCACACTTTACACTTGAATAGGCTGCATCCTGCACTCAACGGGCTTCTTTACCCCTACTGATGTCTGAAGCCAGAGTAGGAGAGAAGGGAAATTCTTGGAACTGGTCAGATCTGGCTAGAACCTTCTCCTATCTTCTAGAAGATGGGCACATGGAGTGCTAATACAGGGGTTTTCGCCCCATGATTTAGAAAACACTTTTGGAACTGGGGCTGAACCTCCATCAGAGAGATTGCTGGATTGCACAAAGGACTCACCGGGACTGCTCTTCTGTGGTTGCCTGGCTACATGCTCCTGGGTGGCATAAAGGACTCCCTAGACAGATTTTCTGATTGCTGCCCTGATGCCAGCATGGTCCTTGACCCTGGTCCTCTAAGGTTCCACTGAGATATTCGTTTGTGGCAAGAGACACTGCCACCCCCTAACTGCCTTTTTGGACTGCTGTGTTGTCTGATGTGTGCTGATTAAGGAGGGCCAACTCTTCGTATCTGGGTCGTTGAGCTGGCCTGCCTGTATGTGTCTCTACAGTGTGTCTCAGGGAATTCACCTACACACGCTGTCTGAGTGTCAAACCAGCAAACTCGAATATGCTCCAGAACCCACATCTGGCGTTTAGTAAAGTTTGTCCCTAAGCAAATCACCTGCCCTTGCATGGGCCAATGATTGTTGTTGATTTTGAGATGTTTTATTTGAGCCAATGCTTGTTTTAGAACTTGTGTAGGAATCTGGGGCATGTGTCAACTTGTTGCCTGAGCTTGTGGCATCCTCATGACTCAGACTGGGTGTGGCCAGGTACAGCAGCCTCATGACTCAGACTGGGTGAGGCCAGGTGACATAGACTGGGTGTGGCCAGGTGCAGCAGGTATTTAAAGCTACACCAGTCTTGAGGTGATTGCTTACTGTCAGAGGTGTTCAGATGCAGAGTGGGATTCTCTGCTCCTCAGCGCTTGTTCCTTGATTGTCTATTTCCCAGCCCAGCGTCATGGATGCCGATCCTAGAAAAAAAGAGATCAAGAAGTTTAGCATCATAAAAGGTGGTAACGCACTGCACATGCTTGAAAGGCTTCTTTCTGGTTACCTTTGATAGCTGATTGCCGGATGTTCAGATGGGCAGCACACACTAGAAGGGCATGTTATCAGTGTCCTTGGTTGCTGTCTGCCGAATATTAGCGCTCATTGTTGTTAGCTTGCAATGACAGTACAGATTTGAGCGCGTGTTGGACAGTTTTTATTTTAACGATGTACTATGAACATGTTTGTTATAGTTGAGTTTTATGTAGCATTTTTGTGATAACAATCATTGCCTATGACAAAGCACAATCAGTTCTTGGCACACACTTGTTTAAAAATGTGAGTCAAAGGTCTGTTATTCCCATGTTTAATTGTCACTTTGATGTTACAGTGATGACACCAATTACATACGAAAATGAGCTTTAGTATATTAACCCTATGCTTTCAGTGTGGGTAAAACACTGAACTGTGTTATTTCCGATACTAAAACACTGGGCTGTTTAATCCCTAAATATTTGAGAAATCCAAATACTTAAGAATTGATTTTCATTCTTTATCACCTGTTATATGTCTGTGATTGTGAGTGTGACTGTGTTTTAGAAAGTCTTATCAAGACCCAACGAGCAAGACGTACACTGAATTTCTGGAACACTTTAGGTAGGTCTTCCAGTGGAGCCACATTGACTTAGGAACAAGGTGGGAATACATGTAGATAGTATAGAAAGCTAAACATTGTATCTGGTTGCAGGTTCCATCCTGTTTCTTGAAGATCTCTAGAGAGAGGAGAGAACCATCAAAAGCGGGAAAGGGGACCATGACAGGTACACCTAGTTTGTGGGAATTGCCGAAAAGTTTTTTAGGATATCAGTTACATGAAAAGTGTTATTTAACTAAATGTTTAATTAATCATAGGAGATATCTGCTCTTCGTAGACCACAACTAGCCATCCTGATCCTGCCAGGTGACGTCCATTTTTCTCTTTCTCTCTCATCCATCGCCTTTCCCCTGCAATGTTCCTGTGCCAATCACATACAGGTAAGTGGGAGGCATGCAATGTCTAGGTGGAGTTGGCAACAAGCAACTTGGGTCAGCATTGTGTGTCCGTGGGACAAACAGTTTTGTGCTTGACAGGGAGATGGGCTCCTCACCCCTTGCTACTGGTAGCAAGTGTGCTGTTTTATGTCTCTACCTCAGAGTTCCTTACTAACACACTCAGCCCCAGGAAGGAGCGCATTTGATGCCTGTACTTAGGGGTCATGTCATTTTCTAGTCCATGATAAAGCAGAAACATATTTTTGATACCAACTTGTAGTCATTTGTGTAGATGTGATGGTGTCTGGGGATTTAGGTGTTGACCCTAACTAAACTGCTGCATGTCATGACCTGATTTAATAACTAAGGTCATTGTACCTGCCATTGTCAGGATACCCAGTCTATCATGATAACTGCCTAATGTGATCATGGTTATTCATGGAAAATTAGCTGTGCTTCAGGAACGGATGTTATGATGCAGGACTCTACTGCAAAGTTAACACAGCGAAAGGGAAATAGGCAGCTGCCTCACTGGCACACCTGTGCAATAAAACACACATTTTGTCAAAGTAATATATTTGTAATTTTCTTCTGTGGCAAACCTGAAGTAGCAAAAAATAGGTGAAACTCCAAAAAACTGCATATTGGTCAAAAGTATGCATGTATGTTTTTGTACATGTGGTGCTTAAAATCCACTGCTTTGTCGACCACTGGCAATCTTATAGTGCTTTGCATGCATCTTCGCGCGGAGCAGGGTAACGCAAGTCATGAGTACTCTGGTGCACTGCGTTTAGAGCATGTATACACATTTTTCTTAATATGAGAAGTGTAGACCAGCCTATAAAATTTGGAGTTGTGCAAGGTGCCACTGCATGTGCCATACAGAATTTTCTCAACCCTCGGGTGTTCTACGCTTCATGTTTTTGTAGGAAGCGCGCATGCACACTCTGATGTACATTGCGTTTTATTTCTATACCTGCACAGCAGATGCCATCAGTATGCACAGTGCTGTGCAGTGCCTCATGCCACTAACAGCTTTAAGAGTGCTCAGAACACATCATATTTTTATGAAGAGCTGGAATATTTTGTAGTAAGTGCAAATGTTCTCGAAATTGCAGAGTATTGTGAGCAGGACAATACCATTTGCAGCAAGCATGCAACAGATTCTCTGATGTTCATAAAACACATCTCCTTTGTAGAAAGTGCTCAGAATACAGTCTGTGATGGTATACACACTATGGACAACTGTAGATGCACTGCAGCATGAGGTATTGGTGCTTTATGGACACTCTGAAACACTGCACAGCGGTACTCTTAAGAATATTATTGTGCAGAGAATAGAGATGGTTATCGATGGTATGTCTTCCGTGTGCCATGTATCTCTACACCAGAGGCCTTCAAACTGGGGGGCGGGCCCCAAGAGATCCTACGGGGATGGCAGACTCTGGCCAAAAAGAGCATTATACAGATAACAGGCCTTTGTTTTAAGCAGAAGCATGTTATTGCATTTAAAAAAAAGGTAACAGTACTTCACTGCAATGTTTAAATAGGCCTAGACATATTTAAACATTGCCATCTTTATAAAATAATTGTGAAAAGTTCTGAAGGGGGCCACAATGATTTTTATTTTCCAACTTGGGGGGCACAGCATAAAAAAGTTTGGAGACCACTGCTCTACACTCTGCGCTGCACAGCATTCTGGGTTAGCTAAGCACGTAACACAGAAAGCTTAAATGTCCCCTGCATGTATAACACATCAGTGCTGTTAGGACTATCAGAGCGAAGACGAGTTCGGTGATTATCAGTAGCCTATCAGACTTATGCGGCTTATCCTTGCTGCACTGGGGAGGGCGGAATTCAGAAAGCACCTAGCCTGCACTCAGTCCTGCACTTCATCCGTCACAACCCCCATCAGTGTGAATAGCAACAGTATCAATGTACTCTATGATGCCCCCTCTTAATAAAAACTTAAGTGGTTTACAGAACGACCAGAATGAGTCTGACAGGGTTAGTACTGGCCTAAAAAAGAAACAGCAAAGATCTTTAATCAAAACATCTACTTGCTGCCAGTCCCCGCCCACACCTAGAGCCCTAGGCATATTTGCAACCTTTTATCACATGGCAGGGATAACTATCTCTACTTAACAAGAAACTCTCCTTCAAACACAGGCAATCTTTAAAATGGGCCACATAATGAAAGCAACTAAAGGAGTGACATGGCCATGGAGAGAAGCTGAAATTATATTAACTCCTGCTGTAAGCACTAAACTCTGGGGCTTACTATACACAGCTCAATCATCAACAGAACCTATCCAACCTTGAAATCTTTTAAATCCTACATTTTAAATGTGTATCTGTAAACATCATCACTTTGTTTAGTTTTGCAAATAAACAGAAATAAATGTTTAGTTTGCAAGTTACAAGGCTGGTAACAAATATAATGAAGGGTACTATGGTAAACAGTACAGAATATAAATATTAGAAATCAGTTCTTTCAGTTATCATTACTACATTCTACAGGACAAAATATATACAAAGGGAATGCCACCAGGATAGAAAAAACATTTAACTGAATTAAATTACTTACACAGACCAGACTCAACAAGCATGCCAATTTCTTTTTGTTCAATGTTTCCTTTTCAATAAGTTGATCCTGGATCATCATGGAGACCGTGATGAGCAGCCAAGAGCATGTACTGCAGGACTATCAACCACTCCCAAGTGCAACCACTGCACACTAACAGAAGCCCAGTGACTCACAGTCTACAATCACCACAGCTGGAAGGATCTACAACATACCTATTAAAGCAGTACAAGCAGACCAGCAACAAGACAAACAAGTGCTCTAACATGGTGGGTCAGACCCCTTTTAGTAAAGGGACGTTGAGGAATTTACTAGACAGTATAGACACTGGAGGAGAAGAAGTAAAGTTGTGTGACCAAAAAGTAACAGATTCTGATTGAGAAGGTAAAGATGGGACCTTTCAATTTCTACAGAAGACACAACTGAATCCGTGAGCACCTAATAACTGTAGTTTTAAGTGATATTTTAGACTCCAAAATCACAGTTGATTTTTCTAATGTTACATGATTGGAAGCTTCCGATCATGAAAATAAAATATTGATGTGATTGTTCAGTACAGTAAAACAACTGCTAAAAATCTGTAATGGGCTTTAACTTTTCATCCTATCCATTGGCTATACATCCTGTATATGAAGTCCACTCCTGTATGCTTGAGTGATTTATTTTGACTTTTAGTTCATGTGCTAGCATTTTATCCAAACTATTACCCTGTATTGAAAGAGAAACCATAGTACACCTAACTTTGCACTGTTGGTAAGAAAGATGTTGAATGATTCCATCACATTACCAGCTGTTTTGTTAATGTTTTGAGTAAGATGGATGATCTTTTATAATAAGTCTCCTCTCTAACCTTTTTCCTTAAGGGTATGTAGTCATCTTATGTTGGTCACAGAGACTTAATTGTAGCACAATTATGAGATAAATACACAAGTGTCTTTTTGAGCTCTTCAGCGTTGTTAAAATCCAAATATTCAGTAATCTGCTCTTGCCCATCACCTCTGAAGACAAGGGACCTCATTTAGAGTTTGGAAGAGGTTTACCCCGTCAAAAACATGACAGATAGCCCATCTGCCTTATTACAGAAGCCATAAGATATAATGCACTTGTAATAAGGTGGACTGAATATCTATCACGGTTGTGACAGAGTAGCCAGTTTGTCCTTGAACCTTTTTAGTTTGGTCTTCAAATATTGATATTAGGATTTTATAAGCCTCCCTAGTGGGTTTGTCCTTTATAATGAACTATAAACCGTAAGATGCCAAGCCAGCCTTAAGACGCCAACTAAAATGTCCCTTTCCATCTTCCTCGTATGTATACAGGAAGGCCATTAAGGTCTCCTGCTGTGAAGTGGGACCATACACAGTCAGAACTGTTAATATATGGCAACCAACAGTACAGCCTCTTATGATGCAAACCCCCTTTCTTTATCTTGTTTCTGGTCATTAGGTTTAGGCATGGTGGCTTGTCCTTGAGAATAGACAGGGTTACTACTATGTTTTGTAGGTGCAGTTTGTTTCATAAATTAATGTGTCACGTTTATTCTTTAATTCTCTCTCCTGCATGTCTAACACAGAAGAAGCTTCTTGAAGGCTAAGAGTGACAGGGAAACTTGCGGGGAGGAGCGCTTCTGTCCTACCAGGAGTATTGATTGCTTAATTCCATTTTTAGGATCACGTGCACAAGCGGTCCGTCCCTGTTGTAATCTCTCCTTGGGCTTTTAACCATGCCCATGTCACACCTGTCACTTTCATCAGTTCGTGGGCTTGCCTTTTAGAATCCGCTTGCTTTCATTAGTAAAAGGCATGCATACGTCATGCCTTTTCCGGTGTTTAGCCCACCTACACAGCACCGGTAAACTACTGAAAAAATACAAGGCTCTGTGTTTTCAGCCTGATTTCTGAACTACTTTATCTTTTTATTTTTCACGCAACACGATCGCGCTGGGTTTTACATTGCACGATTGCGCTTGTTTTTTTTCTTTCAATTTATGTGGCAAGAAAAGTCCGGTTAGGAGTTTACAATGCTAATAGCTCTAACTCGAACAAATGCAAGACCCGTTGCATTGCAAATGCTTGTTATTGGATGCTTACTGCAACATTACATCTAATCGCAGCTATCATTTAAAATCCATTCCCATCTCCATGTGAAAATCATGTACAAAATGTGCTGCATCTTTTCACAGCACTGCATTCATGGCCAGTACTTGATCTCTGCAGAGGGTACTTTATTCGAGGAAGAGAAACTACTAAATGTATTTTTTATTGCAATTTGACATTCCCAATTTATTAAATCCCACATTTAAACTCTTATACCCTGGTTTGAAAATTAAGTAGTGTCTCTATAAACAGTCAGAAATGCACATGGATTAAAAGTAGGACTGCTTGTGCATCACATGGATGACCTAATCCAGGTATCTCCAACCAGTCGATCGTGAGCTACCAGTAGCTTGCAGAAATTTTCAGAGTAGACCTCAGTGTTGAGTTTATTTTCAAATAAGCACAGGGTCACATTTTCCTTTTCAGGCTAAGGGGAGGTTGTGTTGATTGTGTTGATTGTAAATTATCTTCAACAGGCCTCAGATAGCTAATGAGCAATGCTCAGTCAGGTTTATGACCCTGGGTGGGGCCCAGAGGTGAAGAACTGGCACACTGAAGTATTTAACTAAATAAAAGTATTTGTCAACTCAATATTCAATAATCAAGCCTAAGAATAAACTTATGTTTTTGAATGCTTTTAAATGGGAGAACATTAAAATGAAAAGTTACCTTTAATGATTATGTTAATTCTTCATGTACATTTTCTCCCATTTGAAACTGTTGCATTTACAAACAGCAGGCCTCTTGCTCCGAGCGGCCAGTAGGCAATGGCATATTTATAACTGAAAAATATATATTTTTTTTAATTAGAGAAATTCAAAGTGAAGCCAAATATTTCTATGAAACATTAGGTTTTAATATTTGGGTCCACTTTCAATTGAGCCATTATGTCCTAATGTTTTATGTCGCAGTATCTACAGTCCACTGGAAGTAAGATTGCTGCTGTTTGTAAATGTGACAGTTGGAAATGGGACAACATTTAAATGATGTCTTTAATGGAATCCATATGAACATAAAGCTAGCTCTTCTGTTTAATTTTCTCCCATTTCAAAATTCTGCCTTTACATCTTGCTCAAAGTGGCTGGTAGACATAGTGCCTGATTTATAAATGAAAAATACAGCCATTATTTTAAGCTGGAGAAATTTAAAGTGCAGAAAATGTTACATTGTGAACATTCTTTTCACAACATATTTCTACACTTTAAAATTTTCCCATTGAAAAAAAAAAGTTGCATGTTTGTGTTATATATGTGATGGTGCCACATATAGCAAAAGGCATATCCTGTGCCACAAGTACACACTACACAAGCTCTCAGTCACCCATACACAGGTTTCCTATTAATAGGCACACATGTTCAAACATCTCCAAAGACCACGCTCTCAATGACATACATGGAAGCTAGGTCATAGAGTATTTTGTTCAAATCATAATATCTTGCTCTATAGACATTAGGCTTAAAGCTGGGTGTCTGGTAACAATGCACAAGTTGCTTGGCCTTCAGTAGCTCACGCTGATATTCACTGATCAGAAGTTACTCTCACTACAGGAAAAGTTATGAGGTCCTCAACCTAGCATGTGCTGTCTGCTTTAAAAACTAACAGCAGTTAATACTTTCTCACTGAAATGTATTAAACAAGTGACACAAGCCAGCTGCAAATTTTTTGCTGCATGAAAAAATTGTCAGTAATGCCTCACCAACAGATATTTCCAACATCACTTAGAATGATGCATAATGGCCACTGTTGCTCGCAGCATGTGGAACAATAGCCATGATCATACAGGACAACATACTAAGGTGCTCAGATTCTAAAAAGCTGTACCTGGCACTGAGTTCAGAAAACACTTCCAGTCTTGAATATTTTACTATTTTCTTTGAGAATGTAGCAAAGATAAATATATATGCACATTTTTCCTGTAATGAAGGAACAATACTTTCCTTCATTCTCAATGTTTCGAATCCATATATTAAAATTCAAGTACATTTTACAACCATTGTTACAAAATGTATTTCGATTTCACAAGTACTAGGTGCTTCATCAGAAGGGGCAAACGGAGATGACTTCCTTATTCTGTAACTAGGAAGCATTTTCTGAGCCCGAAAAAGTGATTGCGCAGAGGAGTATGAGCTTATTTTTTAACAGAGGTGGGCAAGGGAAAACAATTCAAGAGGGAGAACCTCTTTAATATGTGGAAACGTTGACATTATAGTGTATTAAAGTAAACACAATATATTCTTACACAGCTCCTATTCTGAACTCACGTAATTTAAGGTGCTTAAATTTACAGAAACAAAGTAAAAGAGGGATTGGGATGAAATATTTGCCTAAGATCACACAATTTGATTAAGTGGGTAGGCCGGGATTAATCTCATGTTTTCTGGTTTCACTTAATACAAAACAGCAGCAAAAAGGGTGTTTCTTTGTCTCTATTTTTTGCCACAAACACTAATGTAACCCTGTTAGACCTGACAGCCTTGGGGTGGTCACCCTCAACTTTTTGCCTGCGTCCCTCCACTTTTTGACACTGTTTTTGTTGGTTTTAGGACTCTGCGCATTTTACCACTGCTAACCAGTGCTGAAGTGCATATGCTCTCTCCCTTAAAACATGGTGACATTGGCTCATACCCAGTTGGCTTATTTAATTTTAATTGTAAGTCCCTAGTAAAGTGCAATGCATGTACCCAGGGCCTGTAAATTAAATGCTACTAGTGGACCTGCAGCACTGATTGTGCCACCCACCTAAGTAGCCCCTTAACCATGTCTCAGGCCTGCCAATGCAAGGTCTGTGTGTGCAGTTTCACTGCCACTCCGACTTGGCATTTAAAAGTATTTGCAAGCCTTAAACTCCCCCTTTTCTACACATAAGTCACCCCTAAGGTAGGACCTTGAGCTGAGCCAGGCATCTGGTTTGAGCCTGGCTTGAGCTTCCAGTGGATCGTCTACCTCTAATTTTAAACAGATATCCCTCTTTGATTGTATTAAAGTGCTGTGTTCTAGAGTACTGTACTATTGCACCCATATGTAAAAAACAAATATAATGGAAAAAACAGGGTGGTGTAGTTTGAAGGTATACACAAATTACAACATCTCTGCTCAATCAGCAAGGAAGGAAGCCAGTGAATCTGACACCTTTTATATTAATTAAATCTTTCAATGAGGCGTTTTCTTTGAAGACTGGTCCCACATAGCTCGATCTCAAACCCTAAGCTTCATGACACAGCATTATTTATACAAACCAAACACAATTTTTTTTAGGTACACGAAGCAACACCCTAAAGTTGCAAGATAGTTTAACATTTCCTTTGTAGAGACTGCAATAGTTTGCATGAAAACGTGCAATTTGTATTCCAATAAGAAAGATACCACAGAAATATGCGTGAGGGGGATGCTGTGAGTAAATAGAATGAAATAACTAATTTACCTTAAAGCAATGCTACAAGGTGACAGTATATAACGCAAGTTATAGTATAACACATTGTTTTACTGGCAAAGTACCACTTTTTTTCTTTATCAGATTTAAGATTTGTTAAGGCACTGCAGCGCAGAACTTCTCATAACCACTCATGGGCACAACATAAGCGCAGAGCACCATGCAATCACTGGTATCACAACAAGAGTGACATTTTTGTAGAAATGTGGTTAGACAGGAGAGTGATGACCAAGTATTGAGCTTAAGGGGAAAATTAGAAGACACCACAATCTTCAAAATGCAATAAATATCATTGTGCTCGCTATATTAAATGGTAGAGGCTTGAACATGGCACAGGAGCCCATCATTAATGTTAGAGTTAATTAATGACACAACTGCACTACTTTAATTGTAGAAGAGTATATAAAGGTGAGGTTTTCTTTTTAGCTGCACTAAGATTAGAACAACATTTATAATGAATCATATCTACTAGTGATAGGATGCTAATTTATAGAAAGGGAGGCAGAGTGGGATTACCTAACTTTCAGTCTCACTCTTTTCAAGTCCAACTTACAGTAATGCTCTTGTGGGAGATCAGGCCCTCTCCATATGAATGTTATTAGCCTGACTGCAGCAGGATTTCAAACTACTGGCTCTGCAGCAAGTGGGACATATCTGTAAAAAAACTCTCACAAGGGGATACTGTCTAAAGTACACCAACATCCTAGAACTTTCGGTTTTACAGGTAGTGAAGTCCCACTCAACCCTCAAAGAGTTCTTTGTTCAGAAGTCTGCATTGCTTATGCTGCAAGAAGCTCCCCACCCCCGCGTAACTACACACTTAAGAGCAGTCACCGAGAAAAGGCAAGTATGGGGGCTCTTTTGGTAAGTGCTTGAGGAACTTTCCGATTAAAGTGCAAGTTGAGTGTATCTTCTGATGGTGAGGAATGAGGTAGTAGAAGCGAGAAAGAATAAGCACTTAGGAACCGATCTCAAACTACTAAGCAGCAAGAGAACGCCCGGGCAGCCGCAGTTGGTAACAATATTCTAGAGAAGACAATAGCTGGGTACTGTGTAGACTACGAGGATTTGCCATCAATATTATTAGTAACCCAAGAGCGACAGAAATTTCATAGAAGTATTTTTTAGATGTACGAGTATTCGTAAAAACGTCACAATTTAAAGTACTAAACATCTCGTTTAATCGCATGATCTCCCTCATTGCAATGGCCTTATTCCTACGTTGGTTTACAAAAAGCAAATTCCTAGTTTCCACTAAAAGACACAAACTCTGAAACTGTTCTGAAAAAAATACATGATGAGCATTTAAACAGTGAAGAAGCATAACCTTGAAAAAAGGATCTCCTGGATTACTACTAATTCTCATTCATATATGAAGAAACTTGCATTGAAGTCCGGGTCTTCTTGACAGTTCTGGAAAGCCTATAAAATAATCTAATTTTTTGCAAAGGAAACAAATAGGAATTATCGAAATGAGCTGGGAGTCGTCAGCCATACTCCTTCCTATTTGAAGGGTATTTGAAGGGTTTGTTTCCGAATTACTCCCAGGAGGACAGAGGAGTTGGAAATGGCCACTGAAGCAATATGAATGAAAGTAGTAAACCCTCATGCAGGAGGAGAGCTTAAGCCTTATTTTTTAGCTTAGAAAGATTCATTGTGGGGTCGTAGCCCATCAAAATTTTCATCTCGTCCCGTAAAAGTCAAAGGAAGTTAAAGTTGCACCAGCCTTGGCACATTCCTCCTGAAAGAAACACTGACAATTTGTTCTCATGCAGTTCTCATGCAGTTCTGGGGACCAACAAAGCGGAAAGAGAAGCAGTAAATAAAGTTAGTGTTTCTTGTGTGAAGGAGTTCGGTAACCTTGATAGTTTGTTGTTAGGTAGCTTTGAGTGTGCTTTCAAAGGTGGAAGGCTAAAGTCAGGAAAGCATTATTTGCATAAAAAATAAATCAGCAATAGGAAACTAATAGAATGAAACATCAGAGCTGGCACTGTGACAACACTTACAGGCCTCTGATTCAAGTGAAAGGAAGGGGGAGCAACTGTGCGACCAGACAGCCTTCCCATGCTGTTTGCAGAAACAAAAGAAACAGGCATTTGCAATGCAATGGGTCGCACATTTGCCCCAGTTGGAGCTATTATTGATGTAAATTCCTAACTGGAATTTTCTTGCCACATAAATGTGAACGGAAGGGAATTTCACCCTTAGGGCCAAGGACAGTGTTTGTATGTTAACAGAGTGAAAAGTCTTGCAAGCATTTTTGCCTCACATTTCAACAAAGCTCTAATGAAGTTAGCAGAGCAGCCTGAGAAGATTATGGCCCTAATGAAGGAGATAAGCAATGCCCTGTGTGTGATATCATGAGTGCTGGCACGGAGGAGCCCTGGAGAGAGAGACTCTTTGTGATGTGATGAAAGGGCATATGGTGTTTGTTTAGTAATGGCCAGGTAAACAAGGACAGCACTGGAATTAAGCCAAAACAAATGTCAGCGACATGGGAGGAATGGAATGCTGCAATAAAACGCAGACAGCTACCAGCCTAAAACAGGCACAGTGAAATGGGACCACCAAAGAAATGTAACCCATCCTTCGTCGACAGTGGAACAAGATCCCCGAAGAGCAACTCTTCTCCGCACTCGCCGCCAACCAACCCACCCTCACCACCGACCCCAACGACGCAGCCCTCAACCTCACAAACTGGATCTCCAACTGCGCATACATCCTTGCTTCCCTCAAACGCACGCATCGACAGACCAACACCAAAAAACCTCTCTGGTTCTCTGACACCCTCAAAGAATAAAAAAAAACTTGTCGCGCCCTTGAGAAAGCCTGGCGCAAGGACCGCACCGCTGACAACATGACCGCCCTCAAGAACGCTACCCGCGAACACCACCACCTGATCCGCGCCGCCAAAAGGAACTTTTTCACCGACAGACTGGACAAAAACAGACACAACAGCAGAGAACTCTTCAGCATCGTCAAGGAGTTCTCCAACCCCAGCCCCAACGCCAACGCCGTCACGCCCTCACAGGATCTGTGCGAATCCCTCGCCACTTTCTTCCATCGCAAGATAAGCGACCTCCACGACAGCTTCGGACACCAGACCCAACCAAACACCACCGAACCGGCATCCACGGCCATCACCCTCAACAACTGGTCCCACACCAACACGGAAGAAACCAAATCCATCATGAACTCTATCCACTCCGGCGCCCCTTCGGACCCCTGCCCACACGTCATCTTTAACAAAGCCGACGACATCATCGCCGCGCACCTCCAGACCGTCATCAACTCTTCTTTTTCTTCTGCTACCTTCCCCGAATGCTGGAAACACGCCAAAGTCCCTACTAAAGAAACCTACGGCTGACCCGAGCGACCTGAAAAACTTCCGCCCCATCTCTCTTCTGCCTTTCCCAGCCAAAGTTATAAAGAAGACCGTCCACAAACAGCTGACCACCTTCCTGGAAGACAACAACCTGCTCGACCCCTCACAAACCGGATTCCGAACCAACCACAGCACTGAAACCGCCCTCATCTCAGTCACTGACGACATCAGAACCCTGATGGACAACGGTGAAACAGTCGCCCTCATTCTGCTCGACCTCTCGGCTGCCTTTGACACCGTCTGTCACCGCACCCTAATCACCCGCCTCCGCTCCACCGGAATCCAAGGCCAGGCCCTGGACTGGATCGCCTCCTTCCTCTCAAACCGTTCCCAAAGATTTTACCTCCCTCCGTTTCGCTCAGAACCCACCGAGATCATCTGCGGCGTACCCCAAGGCTCATCACTCAGCCGGACACTCTTCAATGTCTACATGAGCCCCCTCGCCAACATCGTACGCAAGCACGACATCATCATCACCTCCTACGCCGACGACACCCAACTTATACTCTCCCTCACCAAGGACCCCTCCAGCGCCAAGACCAACCTACAAGAGGGTATGAATGACGTCGCAGATTGGATGAGGCTCAGCCGCCTAAAGCTGAACTCTGAAAAAACGGAAGTCCTCATCCTCGGCAACACCCCGTCCGCCTGGGACGACTCCTGGTGGCCCACGGCCCTCGGCACCGCACCGACCCCCACAGACCACGCCCGCAACCTCGGCTTCATCTTGGACCCTCTTCTCACCATGACCAAGCAAGTCAACGCCGTGTCCTCCGCCTGCTTCCTCACCCTCCGCATGCTCCGCAAGATCTTCCGCTGGATCCCCGCCGACACCAGAAAAACCGTGACCCACGCCCTCGTCACGAGCCGCCTGGACTACGGCAACACCTTCTACGCCGGGACCACAGCCAAACTCCAAAATCACCTGCAACGCATTCAAAACGCCTCGGCCCGCCTCATCCTCGACATACCCCGCAGCAGCCACATCTCCGCACACCTGAGACACCTGCACTGGCTCCCAGTCAGCAAAAGGATCACCTTCCGACTTCTCACCCACGCACACAAAGCCCTCCACAACAAGGGACCGGAAGACCTCAACAGACGCCTCAGCTTCTACGTCCCCACCCGCCTCCTCCGCTCCTCTGGCCTCGCACTCGCTGCTGTCCCTCGCATCCGCCGCTCCACGGCGGGTGGGAGATCTTTCTCCTTCCTGGCGGCCAAGACCTGGAACTCCCTCCCCACCAGCCTCAGGACCACCCAGGACCACTCCGCTTTTCAGAGACTCCTAAAGACCTGGCTGTTCGAGCAGCGATAACCCCTCCTTTTTCCCCTAGCGCCTTGAGACCCGCACGGGTGAGTAGCGCGCTTTATAAATGTTAATGATTTGATTTGATTTAAAAAAAATAGTTTGCACAGCAACAGATAAAGAAACCAAAGTGGAAAAATACAGTAGTTGGTCACTGCTCTGAAACAGAAAAAGGAAGGAGAAAAAGGCAGAACTGGCCACTAGCGAGTACAAATTTTTAAAGGACACTGCAACCAACAAGTGAAATTGCGTTAACACACAGTATAAGTTACTTAAGTACACACCAGGTCGAACGCTTGCACTCGACCTAAAAAGTAGTGCCAGGAACAAGCCTAATTGCACACAAGTGAAAGACTACAAGTCCTGCAGGCCTGCTCTATGGGAGGGGACAAACAATGAAAAGGAGGAACAAATGGGAAGAAATACACACTCAATAGCAAATATTTTTAAAGGGCACTAAAACTAATGAATGATTAGCAGTGGGCTCGCCCTAAGCCCAACAAAAGTGATCATAACAAGTCTCGAAGCTTGACCCAAAAATGGAGGCGTGGGATATTGGATTTAAATTCTACTGAGTGATATTCGTACTCATTTCTTAGATCACACACAATAACTATACATAACCTCAATTTCCCACATATGCGTGCCATAGAAAAAGATCCCAAATTGAAGGGTTGCAGTAACTCTAGGTATAATTTGTAGAACTTGAATGTAGATTTCTCTTCCCTCCTCCTGACAAATCTAACCAACAATGCTCTTATGAGGGTAAAATATTGCTACCTCATACTTTGAAGTAGAAAAATTCAACTGACAGTGACTATGGCCAATCATCCTTTGGTTTTCACATCTCATGCACACAAAGGTTTACTCTCCCATTTTAACTTTGGTCTGTCGCTGAATCACTCTCGACAGAAGGGCAGTTAAGTGGAACAAACTCCTGCCAAAACTGGTTATTCCTGGGACAAGGTTCTCTGCTTAGGGAGGTAGTGTCTGATATTACACAAATGAGACACACTTCAAGTGATTAAATCCAGAGGGAACATTTAATGCAACCTCATGCATCAGCATTTCAGATTGCCAACTGTCACGCTTAGAACTCCCACCCATTACATTCCATGCATAGTGAAATGTTCCAACTAGGAACTCCGCTGTGTCATCATCCCACCACTGTCATTATCCTACAAGGGGTGTTGCGGAAAATAGATTGATAAATCAAAATCTTCACTGGCTTCATATGCAGTGCTGAAAAACTACAGGAAAAACACCAGGGGCTGGTCATTTTCTGCTGCACTAGCAGTGCACTCTGCAAAGTCAGATGCCTGTGCATTGTATGGGCCTGAATTGTGGAGGGCTGGAGAACTTTATAGCTTAGTCTGTTATAGAGGGTAAATACATTGAACAATTGGTTCTCCTCCATTTTTCTGCTATCAACCTATCACTTTGTGTTGCATTATGATTTAAAGATACTCAAATCTGCACAAGGACATAACTAAATTCTATTGGTTTCATTTTGGACCCCATACCCAGGGACCTGTACATTGGGATTCTCTGTGGGACTGCTTGAGAAGGGACAAATCGACTGTTCCCCAGTGGCTCAAGTTTTAAAAATTCAGGTATACCTTTTCTTCTGCCATACTTCAGATAGATTACAAAACTGACTGTGGGATGGTTAGAAGCATGATCTAGGAATGGACTTTCTCTGCTGTCAATTATCGGGAGAAGAGCCGTACCTGAATGTCATTTATCCACATATGTCAGGAGCGACAAAGAGATATGGGTTAGTGCGCTTATTGAGAAATGTTTAAATTAAAATTTGGGTCCACATGGGAAGCGTGAGCTTCCCTGTAGTTCCTGTATGGTTGAGCTTGTAGTTTCAAGATTCATGTTTCAAAATTCTTGGGATCCTTTTCCTGTACAAAGAACGTTACTCCCTAGTGGCACATTCATGATTTGCGACAGATTGATTGTTCAAAGACTAGCTTCAAAATTATTTTTATAAATATATACTAATATTGCATTGGGGTAACACTGATGATATTTTAGCCGACACCAGACTATGTGGATGGAGATTTGCTAGGCCTTGCCTCCTACTATTGTCCTTCGTGTGGAAAATCTTTCTTATTTAAATTTATGAAAATATTGGTCAGTGTATTCTAACACAGTGACCGTTTTGATCAATTTGTTGTACAGGATTTGGAATTTTTAAGACTGTAAAATGCATTTTTAAATGTTCCAAAAATAATTAACTTAGTGATCATTATGATATATATCACTTCTATTTGGGTGTTCTTCTTAAATCCTATGTTATCTCTCAACTGTTTCTATAAATGTGTTCTTAAGGACACCCTTTTAAATGCTGTTATAATACTGTCTGAAGATAATAACTAAACTGTTTTGAAACGTATTGATAGAGTGGCCAAATAATGTTTTGCTATAATGTCAAGAGCTGACTTTGGGCGCTGAAACATATTAATGCACACACACCATTGTACTATCTACCAACATGATATTCATCAATTTTCTCAGGTAAAAAGCTTGATTCATTCATGACACCAACCCTATTTGTTCATAGTTTTGGTATGTACCTAGTATCATAATCTTCATTGTGGCAATTAGCTGATATGATATGATTATCAGGATCTGCAGAGTCAGGCCACCTTTTTAATTAGCTGTAGGTATTCCACCCTACTTTATGCAAATGATATATACAGGTATTAATACACTTGACAGGGCTCTTGCAAATATTTGAAATTGTTCCAATTTTTCCAATGGTCCTCACAAAATGGCTGTGGCGGGATAGAAGCTCCTTTACAGAGCTCTCCACCTCTCAGTACTGTGTTCTCCCTATAACCCCACAGCTCCCTCCACCTCTCTGGATCTACCAATGAGCCTTGGGTATGCAATGGGTCACTAGACTGAGATAGGGCTTGTGCTGTGTTATGCCCAGGAAGATAGACATTACCCATAAACATGGTGGCAGAAGTCCAGCAGCGCTGACAGGCAGCAGGGCAGGAGTAGCAGGCTTTTTCTTACCTCCCTGGAAGATGGATAGCTTTTCACCTTGGCTTCAATTGCTGGACCCTCTGCTGCCATGCTCCAACTCCTGGTGTTGACTGGAAAGACAGGGGATTAAACTCTTCCTGGTTCAACCATGGCCAACTCATGTTCAGCAGCAAGCCTTGTGGGAGAGTTTGGGCAGACTTGATGAAGGCTATAAGTGTCAGACATTACAGCATTACCCCTAGTCAATCTTCCTTGTACCCTGGGTTTTTATACTGCCAGCGACCCGAGAATCTGGACAGACGGCTCAGTGCTCACACTGGGTTATCTCTTTTTGTGCTGGCCACTTCCTCCCCTTTGACCAACTGGCAGAGGAATATGTCTTCCCATCAGGGCATTTCCACCTACACAGACAGCTCAGTCATACTTGTCACACCCTTTGGAACGTCTCGGAGGGAAACCCCCCACGCATCCTGTCCTAAGTTATTCCTCGCAATGGGTAGCATCCGCTACCTTATCACTTGGCTTTATAAAGCCATCTGCAACCTGACGGTTACCACCCTCTCTGCACTGCACCACAAATGAGAGGAAAGCACTAGAATGTCCTAGGCAGGTCTATTCCCGTTTTAAAAATATACAGTTTTTTATACTCCATAAGTGTTAGAAATGGGGTCAAGTACAAATACAAGTTCAATCCCAACCGCTGATCACCAATGTTAGAATTGGGGTCTTTGGTTGGCAGACCGGTTACCCCCGTCCAAGCAAGGACTCTCACTGTAGTCAGGGTAAAGGAGAATCACCCTCAGTTAACCCCGCTCACCCCCCTTGTAGCTTGGCACAAGCAGGCAGGCTTAACTTCAGAGGCAATGTGTAAAGTATTTGTACCAACACACATAGTAACACAGTGAAAACATTACAAAAGGTAATATTTTTCTAAATCAAACAAGACCAGAACGACAAAAATCCAACATACACATCAAGATATCAATTTTTAAAAAGAATGAGTCTTAATCCTTAGAAAACAGTGAGAATTCTGTTGTACACAAAGTACTTGGTTAGAGTCAAAAGTAAAGCCGCACGGGCGAACGGGCGTTGAAAAAGGCCAGCAATGCATTGATTTCTCACTCGCAAGTGAGACCGTGCTTCGTTCCATCTCCAGTCGTGTCGGCGTGTGTTGTTTCTTCTCTCCTGCAAGAGTGTAATGCGTTAATTCCCAGATGGGCACCTTGGGTCCAGACAGGCTTTACATTGATGTTTCACGCCCAGCGATGTTGCGTTGAAATCCGGTTGCACAGTGTCAGGGAACCACGCTTCGTGGAGCTTGGGTCGTTATCAGTAGCCGCTAGCGGGTGTTGCTCATCTTTTCTCCAGCTGCTATGTGTGGATCTCCTAGCCGTAATGCAGGTGGAGCGTTGATTTTAGCCGCGAGGCTGGCAGCGCGTCATTTATCAGCTGCTTTGTAGATGGTGCGATGAAAGATTCCCCGCACGGCGGTCTGTGCAAGGATTTCTGTCCATTTCAACCAGCCTCACCTTTCAAGGGCCTAAAGACAGATTAGGGCACCACTTGGCAGGGCAGGAGTCGCGGCAGAGAGTTCAGGTGTTGGCAGAGAGAAGTCTTTAATGTCCCTGAGACTTCAAAAACAGGAGGCAAGCTCAATTCAAGCCCTTGGAGATTCTTCACTAGTGGGAAGTCACACAAAAGTCAGTCTTTGTCCTCTCTCAGGTAGAAGCAGCTACTGCAGGCCATCCAGCTAAGCACAGTTACAGGCAAAGGGGCAGAACTCCTCCTCCAGCTCTCCAGCTCTTCTCCTTGGCAGAGGTTCCTCTTGGTTCCAGGAGTAATCTGATTTTCAGTGGTTTTGGGTCCAATACTTATACCTCTTTCTGCCTTTGAAGTAGGCCTACTTTTAAGGGGTAATGGCGCATGGATATGAAGCAGTGTGCTCCTACCCCCCTCCTTTCCCTAATTTAGAGAAAAGTCTCTGTTGTTTACAAGATCCTGCCCAGGCCAGGCCTCTAACAGACACCAAGGAGTTGGAGACTGCATTGTGTGAGGGCAGGCACAGCCCATTCAGGTGCAAGTGACCACTCCTCCCCTCCAGCCCAGATGACTCATCATGTGCAGGCTACACCGCAGCTCCCTTTGCGTCACTGTCTAGAGGAGATTCACAAACAGCCCAACTGCTAAACTGACCCAGACAGGCAGTCCACAAACAGACAGAGTCACAGAATGGTTTAAGCAAGAAAATGCCTACTTTATAAAAGTGGTATTTTCAAACTAACAATCTAAAAACCAAATTCACTAAAAGATGTATTTTTTAATTGTGAGTTCAGAGACCCTAAACTCCATATTTCCATCTGCTCCCAAGGGGAATCTACACTTTAATAATATTTAAAGGCAGCCCCCATGTTAACCTACAAGAGAGATAGGCCTTGCAACAGTGAAGACTGAATTTAGCAGTATTTCACTATTAGGAGATGTAACACACATCGATACATGTCCCACCTTTAACATGCACTGCACCCTCCCCATGGGGCTACCTAGGGCCTACCTTAGGGATGCCTTACATGTAGAAAAAGGGAAGGTTTAGGACTTTCAAGTGGGTACACTTCCCAGGTCGAATTGGCAGTTTTAAAACTGCACACACATACACTGCAGTGGCAGGTCTGATGTATGTTTATAGGGCTACTAGTGTGGATGGCAAACCAGTGCTGCAGGCCCACTAGTAGCATTTGATTTACAAGTCCTAGCCACCTCTAGTATACTAGTAAATCAAATATGCCAATCATGAAAGCCAATTACACATATAATTTACATAGGGAACACTTACACTCTAACACTGGTCAACAGTGGTAAAGTGCCCAGAGCAACAAAAGAGCAAAAACAGAGTCCAGCACACAGAAACAACCTGGGAAGTGGAGACAAGAAGTTAGGGGAGACCAAGCCAAAGATGCCAAGTCTAACATGTGTTCCCCCCAGCTGAAAGTGGGGAGCAACTACCCAACCTCATGGGAGTTCTCATCACTAAGTCGGAAAAATCTGGACAGACCATCAGAATTGGCGTGTTCTGTGCCAGGGCAGTGTTACACCTTAAAGTCCATTCCCTGTAGGGAGATGGACCACCTCAAGAATTTGGGATTCTCACCCCTCATCTGCATTAACCATCTGATAGGCCTGTGGCCTGTCAGAACCCAGAATTATGGTCTTAGTTTTTTCAGTGCCCAGACCACAGCAAAGGCTTCACGCTCAATTGCACTCCACCTACGTTCCCTGGGAAGTAACCTCCTACTGATGAATGCTACATGTTGGTCCATCCTATGAGAGGAACAACAAAATGTACACACCTGTTTCGCTGCTGTAGCAATCTTACTTGCCAATTGCAAACTCATGCTCCACTGGTGCTGCCCTACAGCCCCCAGTGGCTGTATGGCATCAAGCGGGACACAAATGGGGCACAGCAGAGGAAGACGCCCTCCTCTATGAGGAGGTACACCGACTGCGAAGGCAACCTACCTCTCCCCAATGGCTCACCCTATTCAATCAATTCCAGTAGGAGGTGGGAAAAGACAATCTACACCCATGATCACACCATGCAATCCCCTTACATGCTACAATCGCTACCTCCATTGGGTGATCCTGCATTCTCCCACAGACCTCTCTCACCTGTCTACGTGTGGTTACCTCAGCCCTAAAAGTCCGTCCATCTGCCTTCGCCCAAATGCCTGCCTTGCACTTCCCACTCTGCCATTGCCACTAAGCCCACCTGTCCAACCTTTGCCCCAATTTCCATGTTTGTCCCCAGTTGCACCATTGTGATGATATACAGCTGTTTTCGCTCAAATGTAAATTGAGGACAATACAAACCTCGATACCCCCCAGGTGCCCTACCTTGTTGTTGTTTTGTTAAATACGCAGGTGCACCCAGATTGTATTAAATGTCTGGCATTGTTTCCACTCGCTGCCAGCTGTCACATGCAATCGTTTGTTTAAATTGTAAAATCCAATAAAAATATTTTTTTTCAATGAGGGTCAGACATTATGGGCCTTGTTATGAGGCTGGTGGTCTTGAGACTGCCAGCTTTGCAGTGGCGGTCAGAACCACCAGGGTTCTGCCAGTACTGCCAGGATCCATGATCCCAACTGCCTGGCAGTGGCAGAGATCGTAATCCGCGAAGGCAGCAGTGCATGCAGCATTGCCCTGCAGATTACAAACTCGTTCTCCACCAGCCTTTTCATGACGGTTTCACCACCATGAAAAGACTAGCGGAGAACAAGTGCAGGGGCAACGGGGGGCCACTGCACTGCCCATGCACTTGACATGGGCAGTACAGGGGTTCCCCTGCCTAGCACCTTTTCAATATTCACTGATTGCCTTGAAGACAGTAGACACTGCGAGGATGCTAGTGCACCCTGGGGGCTACAGCATTGCTGTCACCCTGCCGGGAGTGTGGTGGACAGGCATTCCCATCTGCCAAACTCAAAATCAGGCCCTACGTCCCAGCACAACAGGGATACCTATTCTGGCACTTAACCACAGAAACCATGCCAGGATGACGCCTCATTCCTTTATGGAATTCAGAAGCAGTGCTCAAGTGGGTCATAAATCACAAACCAACACCGCATTATAGGTAGCCATATTTGGCCAGGTATTTTGCTGGAAACTACAATATTGTTTTCACTCAGACACAGCTTTTTTTGTTCTCACATGAAACGTTGTGAGATGTATATGTATGTAAATGCTCTTTCTATGCCATCCTGACTTTAGCTTTAACACATTATCTGGTTATTGATCTCCTAGCCAATTTATATTTCTCTGTATTTACCTTATGAATCTTCCCCGTTCTAAAATGTTTTTAACTTTTGAATTTTGTTCTAGTGTTCTTGCTTGCAGATGCTAACTTTCTTATTTAAAGCTTTTGGACAGTTTGTGAGTCATGTGTGAGCTATTAAAATACTACCAACAGAAAATAACATGTACAATATGTTGTGCCTGCATCTTTATTTTTCAATCTCAATATTTCCACTTTCTCAAATTTGCTAACATGGGATTGGAATAGGCTAGTGTAGAATATTGGGAGAGAAAAATTGAGTTCATAGAACTGTTTCTACATGGGTATCTGGGTAGGAAGCCTTGGGTGGAAATTCCTGATGCAGAACTGGCATGGAGAACGTGAGTAAACTGTACGGTTAGGTGTTTTAGGTATTAAGAAAATGGGGTGAGTACTCCAATTTATGCAGGTTCAGAGTGCAATTACTCTAGAAATGCTCAATTACTTTTCAAGTAATTAATAATTTGTTTATTAAAATTACGCATTTTGGTTTACAGCCAAAACAGCAATTCATACAGCATTTCATAACATTTCTAGGTAAAATATTGATATGTAGTGCATACATACCTATTAAAACCATACAGCACTTATACAACAATACAGGAGGAAGTCCTAAAATCATGGTTACCTGTCATGTTACTAAACTCCTCTTCAGAACACAAAATACAGTCAAAGCAGCACCGTGGTCCTCCCTGCCTGGGGGCTTTCCTGTATCCTGGTGGGCAGCTTTCACTGCAGATGGAGACGGGAACCTGGAGGATAGATGCAACAAGTAAGCAGATCAATTGAACGGCCCAGTAGATGAAGGCAAATGGACCTGAAGATCTGATTATCTTCAGACAGACACCATTAGCAGAACTGTACGGACCAGTTGCATTTAAGGGATAGTATGTATCTATAAATGGTAGGCCTGGGTGGAGTTTGCATTGGCGTGCTACACTTAACTCTGCAAAGTTGGCAAAAAACTCCATTGCACTATGTGGAATTCCGCTGGTGGGCAGAGTTTCTTGCCATGCCCGTCCGCATGGCGTTTAACGTCGTTACCAACATGAAGTACATCCTTGCATTGAAATTCTCGTGCAAACAGCATCACACGGATCGCATGAGTGTGGCCACCTTGTTTTTTTTTGCTTTCTATGGGGCCGGGGCCTACTTTTCTAACCCTCTACATCTCTCCCATCCCAAACTTTTAAAACCTATTTTACCATAGTTTCTGTTTATTATATTACCTGATCTCTTTGTATTTTAATTTTGTAAATTTTCTCTTAATTTTTGTGTGCTTTTTGTGACCTTTTTTACTTCTTCATTGTTTTGCTTTGCTTTCTTTTTCTTCCCTTCCTTATTCCTTATCTCTTCTGCCCCAAGTACCAAGTTCCATGGCAAAGCAGGGGAGTGGCAGTGGCAGACTCTCAACCACCTCCGTCAGCCACCTTCAGGGGTGCAGCTCTGCTCCATTTTTTCTAGGTGGAGGTGGCTGCCTTGGTGTTTTATGTGCAGCGCCACCAACCTCCACCTTGGCAGCAGGCGGCTGGCCCGGGTCTGGGTACAGCCTCCAGGAGCGCAAGCAACTGTGGGAGAGGGTGTGCCGGGCTGTGCGCCATAGCTCTGGGGTCCGGCGCACCCAGCAACAGCTGACTCACTGGTGGGCTGATATCCTGGACCGTGAAATTGACCTGCTTGACCTGCTAGGCGTAGAGGTTGCGGGGCTTGGTGAGTAATATTAATTAATGGTTGTGTTCTATGCTAAAGGTTTCTTCCCAAATAGCAAGCATGCTGCTCACAGACAGGTAAGTTAACTTTATGTTACAAATATGGCAATATGCACCCATGAGCAGGGTTTCCATCCAGCGACCGAATCTTTTATGGGCACAGATTCTCTTGTTTTTTAAGAGAAAAGTGCAAGGGAAATGCAGTTGAGACTCTTCTCCCTTTCTGGACAGGAGCCTTAACATACCTTAATATAGCAAGCACTGTTGCTCTAAAAAAGTGAACCATGAACAATGGGACATTAATATACATTTTCCTAAAAGTATGAAGGGGTTACCTTGACAGAGGATGTCCTGGTGCTTGCATAATGTAAGTTAAAATTTGAAAAAACATTTGCAGCAGGAAACACTTAATACACTATTCAAGTACCCAGACATACTGCAAGGATGGGCTGGACCATATTTATTAGTGTTTTGTCACCTTTAGGACTGTAGTTACTCTGAAAGTGTAGTTCAGGAATAGCACTGCTTACTGTTTTATGGCCAGGTGTTTCTAGTAGCCTGTCCCCATCTAATCCCCTAACGTACTTTTTCCTAAAACCCTCTTTTTGTAGAAGATATTCACCATTTTCCACAATTCCCAGCTCCTATCACATTTGCTACTAAGTAGTGAAGTTACATGTTTGGCAATGTCCCTGTAGAAAAGAGAAGAGAACTGGGGGAGATTTTTCTACTCACATGTGAATTGCATTTTGTAGTAAGTGAGTGGTACTAGTTTATGCACTTTGTAAATCTCACCCCTATGTGTTTGTGACAGAGGGTACCCAACAATAAAACTCCTACCTTTCATTGTAATCTGTAAGACTCTACTTAGCAAAATACCTGTCTACAATCTTTAACACAGTGTGATGAAAATATAGGACTCATGGACTTTAACAAACGCTTTACACAATACTTTAGTCAGGCTTACCGCCTTTATCAAAACTTTTCATATAAATGTTTCAAAACCGCAGATATAAACTTCCCAAAATAACCAGTTATCATTGACTTGTCATCATAACCAACTCAGGCCTACCGAATCCTGCATAAGCTATCCCAGAATGCTACAGTCAGGGGTAAAATGAGAGAATTATACATGTTTACAGAATTACAATTGGCAAAAGAGCATTACAAGTCTTATTAAAATGGCTTAACAAGTAGTCACAAAGTGCAAATCTTTTACTCTGAAGGTTTGTCAAGGAGGTAAACATCACCAGAACCCCGACTATGAAGGTAGTCTGAGGTTACCTGTAATAAAATACATGCCTACAGGTTTTAACACAGGGTAGTGGCTATCCAATCTTAAAAGCCTATTGGCGTCAACGTATGTTTTTCACCAATAAATAAGTCAGTGTCCCTGTCTTTGTCCTAACTTTTCATAATAAACAGATGAAATTATAGCCTTGATCAATGGCTTGTTACTGTAACCAACTCAGACCTGCTGTGTCGAGCATATGCGTTTTGTTGAAAATAATTTATTGTTTTTCAAAGCTAGAAGATAACACAAAAAACTATACAGTAATGGTATACATAGCAGAAATATACAGAAACATTGAAATATAGTTGTGCATTATGAAGGTACCTAAAATGCCTAATTGTTATATATTTAAGAGAAGAAACATTTTAAATAAGGAGCAAACAAGAGCTTCTTCTAATGCCATAGGCTAGATCTATAAGAAATAACAAATGTAATTAACAGATACCTCAAATATATATAGCTATATAATCATCAATCAAACTCCAAAGCACTTAAAACAAGGAGTATTTTTACTTGTTCCCTTAGAAAGCGGGCTCCAGATGTAGTAAATTTAACCCAAGACCACCAAGCACGGACCGACAATGCTTCAGTGGATTTGAAATTTGTCATGATGGATTTGATGGCTATAGAAATCAGGAGATCAAAACATTTATTGTGAGGATCTCATAATTTGGAGGATAATGCAGTAGATTTACATAACATCATGCTATATGTGAGACTGTCAGTGATGGGAAGTATTTTAACACTAATATCCCAAACATTTTTCCAAAACATTATTATTACTCAACACTCAAATAAAACATGTTTTGAAGAGCCCTCATTTTGTCTACAATGCCAGAAAAGAGGTGAATCAACAAGGTCAGCCTTGTATAATGTACCTGGAGTCCATAAACAATTACATTAACATTACTTTGTGATAAAAATACAGGAAACCATCCAGATATATTTGTTAGTCATATTTGCCTTTCAGAGAATGGCAGAAAGATTCCTTTATCATGGATATCGCCAAGGTAAAACATACTAGCATTTCTTAATGATTTGCAAAATCTGATGGTATGATTACATTTTAATTTTAGATTATGCAGTTTGGATAGTTTATTAGAATCTGAAATATATGAAGAAAATGAAGAATCAAAATCATGTATGATTAGTTTAATAGATGTGATAATGGAAGATGACTTAAGAAGTTTATTAGAGTTGACCATAGATTGATTTCTGGATCTATTCTGACACGTGGGGACTATTTGTGAAGTGAGGTATCTGCAGGTAGACAGCAAATTGCTCAGAAAGATTATCAAAGGTAAGTAAGATATTTTGTAAGGTTTCTTTCTCTAAGCATGGTTCATACTGTTATGTTTGGCAGTTGCAGTTAAAATTAAATGCTTATAACCAGGGTGTCCGTGCCCTTTTCACTTTCTTCAGTGGGTCTAATGAATAAAAAATTAACAGCATTGGCTTCCAAAGCACTGGAAGCCTGGAGCTTTACTTGATTTGTAAATAAACTATAAAAAAGACAGAAAATGGAAAAAAAGTAATCTGCCCTCAACCCCTATCAATTTGATTTCTGTAAATAAAATTGTATCTTAACAATTTTTCTTACCTTTTGCTGATACAGACAATGGAGTGGAAAACATCAAGGAAGAGCAGGCTAAAGTCACTCAGCAGGGTGACAAAACCATGAAAGTAGAAGAGTCGGCGGTTCCAAGTTCTGAGGTGCTACCAATGAATGATTCTGAGCCAGCGACCACGCAAGTGACAAAGGCAGATTCTGGATTGGAGCCTTAAAAAAAAAGTGCCAGCGAAGGAATAGAAGATATGGAGACTGTAGAGGAACCTGAAGTGAAAGAGGTGGCACAAAAGGAGCCAGAGAAGCCCACCCGACCCATCAGCAGCTTTTTTGGTGAGCCTATACTTTTGAATATCGTTCCCCTAATATTTGTATTTTTAGTTCCTGTATAAGAGGCAGACTTAAAAATATATGTGTATGTATATATGTGTGTGTGTGTATATATTTTATTTGTATATGTGTGTGTGTATGTATGTATGTATGTATGTGTGTGTGTATATATATATATGTATATATACATATATATATATATATATATATATATATATATATGTATTATATATATATTATATATATTATTTATATAGGGGAAGGGTTTACAGGTCACTAGTTTAAACATACATTAGGTCATTAGGTCATTTGTTGTCAGTTTGTTGTGCTTATCACAGTTTACAGTCAGCAGGCACTTTCTCACTCTAAGCACATGGAGCTGGACACTGTTCACAGCTTTAAAAAAGAAATGAGATGCCAGTAAAGATGTAAAACAGTAAAGGCTTATCTTGGCAGCCCTCTTACCCCCTTTTAAGGTCTGGACCTTGACAGCCCAGCTGTGAAACAGACCTGTTGCTATCCATATACAGTATACAAGGTCCGCTTTGGGACCGCCTTTTTCAACCAAAGGCTTTATTCAGCCAACCTCTCACAGCCAATGACTGGAGATTTTGTCAATCTTGTCATGGCCTGGTGGAGAATTATGTTAAATAGGCTTATAGTGCAAAACGACTCAGTTTGAAGAAGTACCTAATTTCTGAGCACATCAAAAAAGAAAGTCTTCTTCATAAGAACCAAGTTTTCAGCAGGGTTTTTTTTTTTTTTTTTTACCTTCCAAAATCAGTGCATGATAAATATTATGAGGCAGAGGGGCTAGATAGTAAAACAAGGAAGGAGGGGCCGTTTCCCACAAGAAATTTGTGTGGAAGACAAAGGAGTTTAAACAGATTGCACTTTCTGACAAGTAACCAATGTAAAGCTCTTAAGGTTGGTGCAGAAGGGGAGCAAGGTGGAAGGATACAAACTAATTGATCCTCAGTATTTTGTACCACCTGTCTTTTAGAAAAATGTCAGTCTCATTGACCACTACCAAAAGCGCATTCCCGTAATCCAGGCAGCTTGTAATGAGGGTCTGGATCAGTGTTTTCCTGGTACTCCTAGGAAGTCATAGGATTCATTTATTAGAATCTGAAATATATGAAGAAAATGAAGAATCAAAATCATGTATGATTAGTTTAATAGATGTGATAATGGCAGATGACTTAAGAAGTTTATTTGAGCTGACCATAGATAATAATAATGTAGGTAGAGGAAATGGTGAAACCAAATGTTGCTCCACTAGAAGCCATTTAGGTGACGGAATAGGATCAAAGTAAGTAAACCAATATTGCTAAAGAAATTTGAAGATAAACCTATCTAGAGATGTTTATAGAATGTGAGAGGCAATTGTAATGGGATCATTGCTAAAGTGTGAAAAATAATAGGCGCAAGAACCATTTTGATAGCTTCAACTTTTCCCCATCACGATAAGTACAATGGAGACCAATTACAAATTGTATCTGTAACTTTAGTGAATAAATTGTCACCTTTTATTGTAATCAAGTGTTTAAAAGAGTGTGAAAAATGGGTTCCCAAATATGTTATTGTCTCTTTTTGCCAAATAATATGGGTATTGTTTAAAACATCAAGTGTACAATGGACATTAAGAGGAAAGAATTTTGTTTTATCAACATTTAAAGTGTAACATGAAAGAAAGAGCATTTGTGTATGAGATTTAGTACCGCGGGTGTAGATGCCATTTGAAGTGTACTATTTGCAATGTCAGTTCCTGTGATTTCATTGGAATTTCGGATATTAGAAAGTAAAGGGTCGATTGCTAGCAAAAAAAAAAGGGATGATAACAGAAATCCTTGTCAGGTTTCTCTATAAAGAAGAAAAAGATTTGGAGAATTGACAATTAATGAAGAGTCTTGCTGGAGGGGAACAATATAACATCAATACCATTTTAAGAAAATCGGGTACAAAATTAAAAGAGGATAGTGTAGGAAACAGAAATTTCCAGGGAATTTATCGAAAGCACCTAGAGCAAGGAGTCCGAAGAGTGAAGTCAAGGAGGAGATATTGTCTATTACATGAAACAAAAGTTGTGTGTTATTGATAGAAAATCTCATTTTAAAGAAACCCGTTTGATCTATTTGTATGAGTGATGATAAAATGTTGGATAGTCTAATGGGAAAAAATTGTGCAAACATTTTACAATCTTAATTTATGAGGTAGATAGGCTGATAATTAGAAACTTTAATTTGGTCTTTATCTGGTTTAGCTAATACTGTTATTAAGGGTTCAGGAAAAGAACCTGTAACCATGCCTAAAGTACTGAAATCGGCTAATAAGTGATATAAATATGGAGTGAGGATAGACAAGTGTGCTTTATAAAAGTCAGCAGAAATGCCAGTTGGTCCTCTGGAGTTTTGAAGTTTAAGTGAATGAATAGTTGTTAGAATTTCCTCTTTAGATATAGGATTATCTAATCTGGATTTGTCTGATTGGGAAAATGTGGAAGGTTAGTGGATGTCAAAAAAGTATCTATAACTTGTGTGTCAAGGAGATCCAGTTTGTTATATAATGATGAATACAATTAGAAGAATTCATCAGCTATCTCAGGAGTAGATAATGCAATTGTGTCATTACCTCTATGGACAGGATGAGTTTGGGTTCTATCTTTTTTATACAAAGACAGTTGGTGAACAATTTCCCAGACCTAATAGCATTGAAACAAAATTTAGCTTTTTGATTTGACATATAACTCTAGCTGTTTTACTTAGGGACTGATTACGAGGCTGGCGGTCATGAAACCACCAGCCTTGGGGTGTCGTTTAGACTACTTCACTCCAGACGGTCAAACCGCCACATTACAACATCGGCGGGCGGGACTGCTGAAAGACCACCGTCAACACCAGGAGCATGGTTCCCAATGGGCTGACTGTGATTTGATTCGTGGTGCTGACCACAACTTTCTGCCAGCCTTTCCACGGCGGACTCACCACCATGGAAAGGTTGGTGGGAAGCTAGTGCTGGGGGCATTGGCAGTGCAGCCCCCCCCACCCAGCACCCTTGGAATACGCACTGTCTGCTTTTTAGATAGTGCACATTCTGAGGGTGCTGTTGTGCCGAGAGCCGAAAACAATACCGTAGCACTATTCCTTCTAGACTGACAAGCGGAAATGTCATAATACAATGTTCCCGCCGGTCAGTACAGTGGGAGCATCATAATACAACTTTTGGCAGTGGGACCACCAATGTCATAATGAGGCCCTTAGCAGTGATTTATGTTCATATCTAAGGGCCTGATTTAGATGTTGTCTGGACTCTAGTCCTCCATCTGCTCTGGAGTTTACAAGCACTCCGTCAAGCTGACAGATTCTTACCCTCCATATTTGGATGTGTGGGGGCTGAACCTCCGTTTGCGTTGACAGAGTGTTTTCCATTACATCCACGGCACACCGCCGATGCCGTGGCAGACTCCTCTGCTGGCTAACAGTATTTTGTCACAGTCAGGGTGGTGTGATTGCGCCAAGCATACTTAAATTTCGCAGTTGTGCTGGTGTTGTTCTAGCAGTGGATTCCTGACAGCGGGATTCCGTTGCAGGACGCATTCAACATTGTAATATGCCTCTGGCTCATGAGTGGCTGCTAGCATCACACACCTGATGTATTTTGGCTAATTGTTTTTGCCTGTATACCACACTATAAAACACACTTCGTTTCAGACCATAATCCTTTGCCATACCACTCCAGCAGATCATTTTGATGCAGATTTTTCCACACAGAAGTCCGTTTTTTTTGCTCTTTTGTATGATTTTATACTTTAAAGGGTGGGTTCTCTATTTAATTTCATTTAATTTCCTTGGAATGGCATAAAGGAGAAATCCCTGTTTTATAGAGGGAGAATTGTCAGTCATAATGGATGAAATCATTAGAGTAGAGCTACAATTGTTTGGAGCACAAGTACAAAATACAGTTTTATCACAGAAAATGCAAATCTGGACCAGAATAGTTGACAGAGTGAATGCTGTAGCAAACAACCTTCGCACACAGGGGAGAGTGTGTTCGTGTTCCCTGGCCTCCAAGCATCACCTGGAGGCCCAAAGTACTGTTAGTGGTTCTCCTAGCCGCCCTCACAACTATTTCCCTGGGAGAAAAAAGACTTGCAGATCCTACATCCTGAAGGCTTGACAGGAATCCATGGTGGAGTAGAGACTACTAAATTATACATTAGAACGTCTCACTAATCCTAAATCTCATTTTTGCTATTATTGTAGCTATTGATAATGTGTTTTTCACATTTTACATATAGACCTATATATATCACATGTACAGTTCTATACCTTGACACCATGGAAGAACAGGTTATGACCTAAGAATTATAATAAATAGGCAAACCATTACTTATTCATGTCATCAGCTGGAGCCAGATCTTCTGCCTTACAATAGGAATCATACATCAATAACACCCATAGTCAAAATAATGACAGCACTCCATTTTGCGGGCACAAGGTCATCCCAATACACAATTGCAGTATCTGTTGGAATGTCATAACCAACTTTCAGTGTTGTGCTACAAGTGATACTATCTTCAATGATGGGACACATCAACAGATTCATATAGTTTCCTACTAAATGAGACTTTATCCAATGTGAAGGGAGATTTATATGCGTTGGCTCAACTAACATACGTGGTCAGAACTATATAAGCAGCACATATTGGCCCTCATTACAACATTGGCGGTAAAAGCCGCTTACCGCCGTGCAGAAGACTGCCAACACACCGCCGTGGCTGCGGAAATCCACCACAGCTATTCTGACCCACATCCCGAAATCCGACAAAATGCAGACACCCACACAAGTCCGCCACACCAAAGGTCAGTGATAAACTGGCGAAAACAAAACCGACACCGTCACGCCAACAGAAATACGCCCATGCTATCACGACCCACGAATCCACGTGGTGGTCTTTCAACCGCGGTATTCCATTGGCGGTACACACCTCTACGCTCAAAATACACACACATCTCCAAAACACCACCACATTGGACAATTCGAAAGACACACACCTGAGACACATACACACACCTCTCCCACACACTCAATACTATATAAAACATACACCCACATCACCCACAAACCCCTCCGACAACAATTGAGAACGAAGCACAGAGAGAGACACCACCATCCACAAACTAGCAGCCACAGACACTCAACACCATCACCCACACAACTTCCACGCACAAAACACCACACACCACTAAATATCACCACACTTATCACCACATACACCACCCCACACATCACCTACACCACCCCATGGCACGGCAAAGACACCCCAGGTTCTCGGAGGAGGAGCTCAGGGTCATGGTGGAGGAAATCGTACGGGTAGAGCCACAGCTATTTGGCTCACAGGTGCAGCACACCTCCATAGCTAGGAAGATGGAGCTATAGCGAAGAATAGTCGACAGGGTCAATGCAGTGGGACAGCACCCAAGAAATCGGGACGACATCAGGAAGAGGTGGAACGACCTATGGGGGAAGGTGTGTTCCGTGGTCTCCAGACACAACATCGCGGTACAGCGGACTGGCAGCGGACCCCCACCTCCTCCCTCACAACTAACAACATGGGAAGAGCAGGTCTTGACTATTCTGCATCCTGAGGGCCTCGCAGGAGTTGGTGGAGGAATGGACTCTGGTGAGTCAAATCTTAAGTATCATATCCCCCACCCTACCTGCATGCTATCACATACCCCCACCCTCGCCCCCACCCCTATCACTCCAACTCCTCACAAATGTACCAATATCACAAACCACCCATTCCAACACCAAGCCCTGCATGCAAAAAAAAATCATGGACACCCATCACTAAAGCATGCACACTGCACATACCCATAATACCACCCTTAACCATCATCACAAAAGCCCACACACAGGAATGCTAGCACTGGGGTGCACGGTCACCCACCCATTGCACACCATGAAAAACACAGATGCAATAATCATGCCTTTCCACCCCTGCAGGACCACTACCCAACGTCACCAGACAGGAGGGTCCAGACATCTCCACCCCACCTACAGAAGAGGCCCACAGTGATGACAGCAGCTCTGTCCACCTGGATCTAGATGACCAGCCCGGACCATCATGGGCCTCGGGACAGTCGGTTCCCCTCACACAGGCACAGCCCACCACAGACCTTCCCCCCTCTGGTAACACCAGCACAGCACCCACCCAGCGGGCCCATACCTCCGTCACCAGGACACGTCAATCAGCTGTGTGTCCACCACTACAGGGAACCCAGGATAACCCACCACCCCAACAACAACAGGGACCTGGGGGCAGTGGTAGTGGGCACACGGTCCAGGGGACGGAGGCACAGGAACACAGGGGAACTGGGAGGGCTGCTGTGCGACAGGGGGCGGACAGGCCTAGGGAACCCACTCTCCACGAGGCCCTCTCCTCCATCATGGGAGCATGCCACCACTCCCAGGGGACGATGGCAACGGTACTGGCCAAGTTTCAGGAGACCCAGCGCCTGCAGGAGGAACAGTATTTGGGCTTCAGGGAGGAACTCAGAACCATCAGCTCCGCACTGGGCACCATCGTAGGGGTGCTGAAGGAGATACTGAACACCAGGAGGGACACTGTGGCACTCCAAGGGGCCTCTGACACTAGCATGGACGATGAACTGCCCACCACCTCCGCCGGCGCTAGTGGACAGGAGGCACCGCCACAGGACCACCACACCAGCACCCCCCGCAGACAGAGAACCACCCCACAAGCGGTCCCTGAGAACCCGGAACAAGACAGAGCATGATGCCAAGACCCCGCCAAGAAATAAGACCACCCTCATTGTCATCCTACTGTCCCACTTTGTAACCCTGTCCATATTGGAACTGCCCCAGCTCCACTTCCTATGCCCATATGGGCAATGCACCTGTGAGACTAATAGACTGGACTCTGCCATGGACATTCCTCCACCATCACCCCTCACCATTTTATAACCCCCCTCCAATATTTAGCACAGAATAAACACCCTTGAAGCACAAAACAATCTGGAGTCAGTCTGTGATTTTGAAAATGTGTATTAGCAATGACTGTGACAAAATGCATTCTCAAATGTAATGTCAACATACCTATGTCACACATCTCAAGTCCATGAGGAATCTAAGCAGATGATACACGTTGGAAACCACACCTGTGAAACCGTAATGGAAATGTACAACTCAGTTACCATATACTGGTTGAAATCGACAGACAGGATAGAGGTAGAAGTGTGAAAGTACTTGTAGTAGGCAGGAATGTATTCTCACCTGTGTGTCACTGGAAATATTGCTGGATAACTGAGTCCCTGTTGTCAATGTCTTCTTCCTCTGCTTCCTCCTCATCACTGTCCACAGGCTCCACAGCTGCCACAACACCGTCATCTGGACCATCCTCCTGCAGAAAAGGCACCTGTCGTCGCAAAGCCAAATTGTGAAGCATACAGCAGGCCACGATGATCTGGCACACCTTCCTTGGTGAGTAGAATAGGGAACCACCTCTCATATGGAGGCACCAGAACCCGGCCTTCAGGAGGCCGAAGGTGTGATCGATCACCTTCCTAGTCCGCCCATGGGCCTCACTGTAGCGTTCCTCTGCCCTGGTCCTGGGATTCCTCACTGGGGTCAGTAGCCATGACAGGTTGGGGTAACCAGAGTCCCCTAATAGCCACACCCGGTGCCTCTGGAGTTGACTCATCACATAAGGGATGCTACTATTCCGCAGGATGTAGGCGTCATGCACTGAGCCAGGGAACATAGCATTTACCTGGGAGATGTACTGGTCTGCCAAACATACCATCTGTACATTCATCGAATGATAACTCTTCCGGTTCCTGTACACCTCTTCACTCCTGTGGGGGGGACCAGAGCTACATGGGTCCCATCAATGGCACCTATGATGGTGGGGATATGTCCAAGGGCATAGAAGTCACCTTTCACTGTAGGCAAATCCTCCACCTGAGGGAAAACGATGTAGCTCCGCATGTGTTTCAGAAGGGCAGACAACACTCTGGACAACACGTTTGAAAACATAGGCTGGGACATCCCTGATGCCATGGCCACAGTTGTTTGAAATGACCCACTTGCAAGGAAATGGAGCACTGATAGCACTTTCACTTGAGGGGGGATTCCTGTGGGATGGCGGATTGCTGACATCAGGTCAGGCTCCAACTGGGTACACAGTTCCTGGATTGTGGCACGGTCAAACCTGTAGGTGATGATCAAATGTCGCTCCTCCATTGTCAACAGGTCCACCAGCGGTCGGTACACCGGAGGATTCCGCCATCTCCTCACATGTCCCAGCGGACGGTGCCTAGGAAGGACAACAGCGACCACAGAGTCAAACAACTCAGAGGTATGTACCCACAGTCTACACAGAACACAAATCGTAATCCAAAAAGTTGCCCGTATGTGTGTTGAGTCTAGGCCTAGGTATGTGTGACGCACTTAAAAATGAAGCCATATGGGCCCCTGAAATGGCGGCTGCCTGACCTCTAAACTGGGACAATGGGATGTGAGGTAACTGCGCTGGCGTTGTACACCATTGCGGTAGGCGGTCGAAGACCGCGGTGTAATGCTACATTGGTTAACATTGGACCCTATGGGTCCCAGGAGCCAATGACGAAGTGCGCGGGCGGTGATGGTACGCACCGCTGCGGACGTCACCGCCGCGGACGTCACCGCCATTTTCTATCTGTTCAATCACTCGATACTTGATCTTCGACAGGGGAGGACCTACACTGCAAGTGCTGCTGTGACCTCGGTCTGGAAGAGACAATGGTTCGTGCGTCTGGGGAAAGGGCCCCTGCCTTCACTGCAGAGGAGTTGGAGAAGCTCGTGGACGGGGTCCTCCCCCAGTGCACGCTACTCTACGGTCCTCCAGACCAACAGGTAAGTACACAGGGAGCACGTTGTATGGGCTATGCCTGAGTGGAGAGGACTGGTTGTAAGAAGGAAGGGGGCACAGTTCTGTGTGCATGAAGGACTGTGAATGCATGTGCCACATGGCAAGGGTAGGGATGTGGCCACTCACTTCGACGGTGCAGTTGGTAATGACTTCTCCTCTTCTTCCCCTGTACATTTCATTTAGGTCAGCGCCCACCAGAAGAAGGATATTTGGCATGTCATCGCCAAGGACGTCCGGACCCTGGGGGTCCACCAGAGACGGAGCACCCACTGCCGTAAAAAATGGGAGGACATTCGCCGCTGGAGCAAGACTACGGCGGAGGCTCAGCTGGGGATGGCCTCCCAACGTGAGAGGGGTGCCAGTTGCACCATGACCCCCCTGATGTTCAGGATCCTGGCGGTGGCCTACCCTGAGTTGGATGGGCGCTTGATGGCATCACAGCAGACACAAGGGGGTGAGTACAACATCATTCTGCGGACTTTGCGTGCAGTGAAGGTGTCTGGGTGGGGGAGGAGAGCTGTGGGTTTCCCTAGGCCAGGGCGAGTTCCGTAGGCTAGGCCCCTCCGTAATGCAGGCCATGTGGCACTCCACCCCACCTCTGTAGAGTGCCAAGTACAGGTATACATGCCCCTGTGTCATCTATGTGTGCAGATGTCGACCATAGCCATGTAGGCCATATCCCAGGAACTGCATCTGTAGAGCCCAACAGCGCGGCATAGTGCAGGGGGCTGCTGTGTCTGTATTGTCCGCCAACGGTAGAGGTAAGCCATGCACTCAACCAGTCTTTCTTCTGTCACCCTCCTCCCCCTTTTTGTGGTCTCCCTGTTCTTGTGTGCATCAGCATCATCAAGCGGAGGTACAGTGGCACCGGAGCACGAGGGACCTGCATCCCACATGGCCATGGAAGACCACACCACGGACTCTGAATACACCAGTGGGACGGAGGGCGAGGGGAGCTTCACGGCGGTCACAGGATCTGCAACCAGTGACACGGACTCGTCCTCTGATGGGAGCTCCCTTGTGGTGGTGGCAAAATCTGTGCCCCCCACTTCTACAGGTACAGCCGCCACTCCCAGTACCAGCACCGCCCTCCCAGCAGCCCCTCAGCCTTTGCCCCGTGCCCGCTCACCCAGGAGGGTAAGCATCACCTTCGCCCCAGGCACCTTAGCCCCTGTCACCTCTGCTGCCCTCAGTGAGGAGGCCATTGACCTCCTCAGGTCCCTCACTGTGGCAGTCTACCATTTTGAATGCCATCCAGGGTGTAGAAAGGGAATTGCAACACACAAATGCATTCCTGGAGGGCATTCATTCTGGTCAGGCTGCCCTTCATCGAACCCTGAAAACTCTGGCCTCAGCACTGATGGCAGCCATTGTCCCTGTGTCTAGCCTCCCCCCTCCAACTTCCTCCACCCAAACCCAATCCCCTGTACCCCAGCCTATCCCAAGCACACCATCAGACCAGCATGCACACACCTCACCACACAAGGGAAGCGCAGGCAAACATAAGCACCACACATCCCACAGGCACTCACGCAAGCATCACACACATACAGACACACCAACATCCACTGCCTCCACTGTATCCCCCTCCTCGTCATCTCCCTCCTCCCTCCCAGTCTCGTCTACACTCTCACCTGCATGCACTACCACTACAGCCAATAGGTCCCGCACCAGCACACCTACCACCACACCCCGCTCATGTGCAGTCACCACCCCCACTACCATTTACACGTCCCCTTTGTCCTCTCCCAGTGTGTCTGTGACGCCCCTCCCAAAGTACACAAACGCAGGCACACACCCACCGAACATACATCCATCTCACAACAGCCTCCAGCGCATGCACCTGCACCCAAAGCCACAAAATTACACCTCGTACAACCACCTCTTCTTCCTCCACTCCCAAACCCCCTCCAGCTACCCGTCCCAGTGTTCCTGAGAAACTTTTCCTGACCAAGCTTGACCTCTTTCCCACCCCCCCTCCAATTCATAGGCCCCGTACTAGCACCTCAGCCAAAAAATCTCCGGGACCAGTGGTGCCTGTTGTTACAGGAATGTGGAGTGCACCGGGCACCAGGGCAGCCAGTGTGACACGGAGCCACAGCACAGCCAGTCCCCCCCCTGTGAAGCACCAGAAGTTGGACAGTGCCCGGCGGGAGAGAGGGAAGACTCCAGCCAGCAAAGCCGCTCACAAGGGTCCCGGGGGGAGTGTCGACTCAGCTGTGACTCCTCCCAAGGTGGGGAAGTGGCAGAAGAAATCGCCAAGGTCTGGGAGGAGCAGCACGGCGGAGAAGACCGCCATCATCCCCGCTGCCCAGGAGGCCACCGCCAGCCCAATCATCAGTGGCCAGGAGGCCACCGCCAGAGTCAGTGCCCAGGAGGGCAGCCCGATCGTCACTGGCCAGGATGCCACCGTCAGAGTCAGTGCCCAGGAGGGCAGCCCGATCGTCACTGGCCAGGAGGCCACTGCCAGAGTCAGTGCCCAGGAGGCCACAGCCAGCCACAGCCCAGCTGCCCAGGAGGGCCCCAGCAGCCACAGCCCAGCTGCCCAATGAAGGACCGCCAACCCCAGCCCAGCTGGGCAATGAAGGACCGCCATGGCAAGCACCGCTGAACAGGGCAAAGACCGCCAAGTCAAGCACCGCTGAACAGGGCAAAGACCGCCAAGTCAAGCACCGCTGAACAGGCAAAGCACCGCTGAACAGGTCAGAAACTGCAAACTCAAGCACAGCTGAACAGGGCACAGACCGCTATGGCAAGCTCCGCTGAACAGGGCAAGCACCGCTGAACAGGTCAGAAACTGCAAACTAAAGCACCACTGAACAGGGCAAGGACCGCCATGGCAAGCACCGCTGAACAGGGCAAGCACCACTGAACAGGTCAGAAACTGCAAACTCAAGCAACGCTGAACAGGGCAAAGACCGCCATGGCAAACTCCGCTGAACAGGGTAAGCACCGCTGAACAGGGCAAGCACTGCCAAGTCAAGCACCGCTGAACAGGGCAAGCACCACTGAACAGGTCAGAATCTGCAAACTCAAGCACCGCTGAACAGGGCAAAGACCGCCATGGCAAGCTCCGCTGAACAGGGCAAGCACCGCGGAACAGGTCAGAAACTGCAAACTCAAGCACCGCTGAACAGGGCAAAACCGCCATGGCAAGCTCCGCTGAACAGGGCAAGCACCGCTGAACAGGGTAAGCACCGCCAAGTCAAGTACCGCTGAACAGGGCAAGCACCGCTGAACAGGCCAGAAACTGCAAACTCAAGCACCACTGAACAGATCAAAGACCGCCAAGTCAAGCACCGCTGAACAGGGCAAGCACCGCTGAACAGGGCAAGCACCGCCGAACAGAGCAAGGACCACCAACTCAAGCACCGCTAGCCCATGAGCAGCAGGGGCGGTGACGCAACTGGGACCGTCACGGGGTGAGTGATGCCCTCTGGGCACCAGTCCCCCTCCAGAACCAGTGGAGACATGCATCCACTCTGTCTGAACTGCACAGGATGAAGCACTCTGGGCGCCAGTCCCCCTCCAGAACCTGTGGAGACATGCATCCACTCCGTCTGTCCTGCACAGGATGAAGCACTCTGGGTGCCAGTCCCCCTCCAGAACCAGTGGAGACATGCATCCACTCCGTCTGTCCTGCACAGGATGAAGCACTCTGGGCACCAGTCCCCCTCCAGAACCAGTGGAGACATGCATCCACTCCGTCTGTCCTGCACAGGATGAAGCACTCTGGCCACCAGTCTCCCTCCAGAACCAGTGGAGACTGTTATCCACTTGAGAGACTGTGGCTTTGCACTCCTCAGGATGGTACAGTGGGCAGCCCACCCACTGTAGAGACTTGAGAGACTGTGGCTTTGCACTCCCCAGGATGGTACAGTGGGCAACCCACCCACTGTAGAGACTTGAGAGACTGTGGCTTTGCACTCCCCAGGATGGTACAGTGGGCAACCCACCCACTGTAGAGACTTGAGAGACTGTGGCTTTGCACTCCCCAGGATGGTACAGTGGGCAACCCACCCACTGTAGAGACTTGAGAGACTGTGGCTTTACACTCCCCAGGATGGTACAGTGGGCAACCCACCCACTGTAGAGACTTGAGAGACTGTGGCTTTGCACTTCCCAGGATGGTACAGTGGGCAACCCACCCACTGTAGAGACTTGAGAGACTGTGGCTTTGCACTCCCCAGGATGGTACAGTGGGCAACCCACCCACTGTGGAGACTTCAGAGACTGTAGCTTTACACTCCCCAGGATGGTACAGTGGGCAACCCACCCACTGTAGAGACTTGAGAGACTGTGGCTTTGCACTCCCCAGGATGGTACAGTGGGCAACCCACCCACTGTAGAGATTTGAGAGACTGTGGCTTTACACTCCCCAGGATACATCAATGGGCATGGAGCCCCCTCGTGGATCTGGCGTGGTGCACTCATTCGGCTGAGGTGCCCCCTCTTCCCTTCCACCTGAGGTGCCTGTTGTATTTGTATCTGATACCCCAGCAGTGTTCTCTCCGTTTTGATTAGGTATCGTGTGTGGGCCTCACCCATGCATTTTGGGCCCAGTGGTCCACGGACAAAGACTTGTGCATTACCTGCACTACTAATCGTGGTGTATATTTTGTTTTATGTGTATGTATATATATATATGTAGATATTTGGTTACTGTATTTTGATATATTACAATGGTTCCACTCATTTCCTTTGGTCTTTGCATTCTTCCGGGGTGGTTGGGGGTTGTTACTGTGATGTTTGGATATGCATTGGTGTGTGTGTTGTAGTGGGTGAGGGTCGGGTGGGGGTGGGGGTGTTGCGTGTGTGTGTCCCTGTCTTTTGCCTCCCCCTCCCCTATGTCGTAGGTGCAGTACTCACCGTTGTCTTCGCCGCTGGCGTTGACGATCGTCGTATAGGAGCAGGATGACTAGCGCAGGAAGAATATGGAGTTCAGGCTCCATGGTGCCCTCCTTCCTCGTGGAGTGTGTAGAGGTGAGCGTTTTCCCTTTGAAATGGCTGTTTCCGCCATGTTTTTATCTGCGGTGAATCCGCCCCGGAAAAGGTGGCGGATTGGTAGGTTGTGATACTGTGGGCGGTACTTTGTCTCCCGCCTGTCTGTTGGCGGTGACCGCCGCGCTGTTTGTCTGTACCGCCGTGGCGGTCGGAGTGTTAAAGTGGTTGTCGTAGTTGGCGGTTTCTGCCACGATCATAATTCCCATTTTTTTTACCGCCGGCCTGTTGGTGGTCTTACCCCCGCTTTAACACCGTCTGCCAGGGTTGTAATGACCCCCATTGCCTTGGTGACAACATAATACAAAAATCTAATGCAATCTTCAACTCAATTCAATCACTGTACAAAATGTCTTCATATAAGACATGTACATCCGAAATGTGTGTGTGTGTGTCTTTTGCAGCATCAAACCATGTTCCCTTAGTTCTTCTCAACAGCAGCACACAACTGCAAATGTCCCAACTTTGAAATGTCCAAATGAAGATGACATATTGAAGGAACCAAAAAAAGATTAATACAAATTAATTTCCATTTTATATACATTTCAAAATAGATACCTTACAAATGACAAATGTTGAGGCCACACTTACTAAACACAACCAAAGGTGAAAATTGTAACAATGCACAGTTGTCAATGCAATGTGTCAAAACTTACATCAACAAACATCTTTGCCCTGGATGTTCCTTAGCTTGGCATTACTAACAAAGGTCTAGCTCAGAATTTTAGACTCATCATATGAAAAGTAGCTCTAAATGTTTAAGAATATTATTTCAATATATACGTAATCTTATGTGAAGAAGTTGTCAATTAGATCTCAATGTAAGTCTATTCCTTCCTCATCATCACTATAATCTTCAATTGGCATTTCAGCAACCTGGTAGCTCATCATGCTCTTCTTCATCTACAATGTATGGGATGTTGCATCACAGGGCTATGTTATGTTACATGCAGCATGGGTGAGTAGAAGAGGGCTCCACCGGTCTTATTCAGACATCTAAATCTGGCCTTCAGCAGCCCAAAAGCCCACTACACTAGCTTCTGTGTTCTTCCAAGGGCCACAAAATGAAGTAGTGGCATGATTTTGACTATTGGTGTTATTGCTGTGGGATTCCTGTTGTGAGGCAGAATATCTAGCTCCAGCTGATAGCATAAAGATTTTTGATAACATCCCGTTCTTCCATGATGACAAGGTCTGGAAATGTTCTGAAAACTTGAGGCTGTTGTATTATCACTCTCCCTGGGTTACTATGTCTACATTCGTAAATCAAAAATGAATTACAAATTTGCAAACCTTTATTTTTTTATTATAACACACATTTTATGTTATTATAAAAATATATTTGTTTTCTCAACATTCAGTGATTCTTTTTAAATATAGTTTCTTGCATTTCTATACATTTTTTAGAGAAATGTGTTTACAATATATTTTATATGTATCATTTTTATTTTTCGTCAAAAATTCCGTCAACAGAAGTATGAACAAAACCAAACAACTCTTGCATTTAACCACAGTAACCACTACATAATCTTGTTTTTGATTTAACAGCATTAGCGTTTTGTAGATGTAAACAAACTATACGGCATTTTGAGGGGTGGTTGGGCACCTACAATTCACAAACATACTATTTTACAATTTAAAATGGTGGATGCCTGAACTCACTGTCAGGAGTTGCAATTGGATGGAAATCGGTGGAAGATGACGGGGTAATAGGTGTGAAACTCAGTGATGGACACAGCTATAGGCTAACATGTATTAAAGCAGTGTATGAAAGATAAAGGATGTGAAAGTCTCAGTTGGTGATTGCATACGCAGTGTATACAGAGTTTTAAAAAAAGCTCACTTACCTCCTAACACTGTAACCAACAACGCCTCCACAACTTTTGCTGCTGTTTATGACCCCCTGGGAGCCACAATGCCAGGAAAAGCAGGAGACAGGGCCCCACACTTCTCGCCAGATGAACTGGAGTTGCTGGCTATGGAAGATCTGTCCCTGCACAGCCAGCTGTATGACTGTTCTGTGGGAGCCACTAACCTGACTTCTAGGCGTTTCGATGGGGCAATGACAATTCTCCAATCCCGGTGAGGACTAACGTGACCGTGATGAGGAGTACACTGCCCTCCCGCAAGTGCACAAGGCGAAGTTGGTTTTGGGAAGAGAAAAAGAGAAAATACCAACTTCTGCTTCATGGACTGCAGAATCGGACTGCTGGACCCTGGACTGCATGTCGTGTTAGGCATCAGGACTTCTGATTTCTCAAAATACTGGGTTCTTGGTTTCTAGGATTCTGGGCTGAAAAAGAATGACTTTATTAATACATTGAACTTGCATAAACTATTGCGAAATTATACATTGTTGACACATTGTGCATAAGTTTCTATAAGGCTGAAAAAGTCTCTTCCGCTTTTTACTATACTTTCAGAGTCTCTGAAGCAATTTCCAAACTCAAAAACAATCAACTAGACTAAAGGGCTTCTGTGTGTTCTGGCGTAATCTCTTGCCAGTAATAGTTTTGATAAACTTGCTCTATTTCCAATCTCCTAATTCTCACGAAATCTCTTGTTTCAGGAAATACATTTTTTATTAATGTCTTTTTAGAGGTATCTTGGATTCCCACCCAAACAATAAATCTGGCTAGTTCTTATTGTCATACATTATTTAAAAGACAGCTCTGTTTAGTTTCAAATAAGTGATTAATCTTTCTTTAACTTGAAATGAAGTTACTTGCTTGAAAATTTTAGAAGAACCCAAACTGGGTTTTTTAACAGTGCTTATTTTCTCTCTTTTACAGGAAATATGGGATCATTGGCAGAAGACGAAAGAGGAGAGCCAGGACTCTGCGGGAAGCGGACGGAGGGCGAGGATCGCCAGAACTCGACTGGAGGCTGTCCAGAGGATGAGAAATGCTGGAACTCGACTGGAAGCTGGTCGGAGAACGAGGAACACTGGAACTTGACAGGAGGCAGACTGGAGAACAAGGAATTTGACTGGAAACAGGTGAGCAGAAAAATGGGTACGAAGTCAAGCAAGGCCTCAGACTCACCAGTAACCTTAAATAACCAAATGTGAACATGTGCCTTTTGGCAGGTCAATGCTTGTTAAGGAAATGAGCAATTATCCTGAATGTGGCACATGTTCAATACTTATCACATTGTGAAGAGCACATGTTTTGGCAGTTACAATTGGAGCAGGTGGAAAGGCAGTTGGTTGCTTGTTAAGGAAATGAGCAATTATCCTTGTGATTGTGGTACATGTACAAAACAGATCACATTGTGAAGAGCACATGTTTTGGCAGTTACAGTTGGAGCAGGTAGAATCCAATGTGCATAATCAACAAGCATTTGTTATAATAAATGAGACATTTAACAAGCATTAGTTATTGCAAACATGATATTCAAGGATTTAATGAATATACCCAAACAAGTCTGAATGTTGCAAATAACAGCATCTCACTGGAATCGAGCTCTTAATTGTGCTAGTGTAACCACAACAATGGCTCACTAGAGGTACAGGTACATAAGTAAAATGAAAATGTGAAATTTAGTAATTTGGTAGAACTTTCACTTAATGTAAATTTTGAATATATCTCATATATTTGATCCACATCAACATTTATATATTTTCTTTACTTTCTTCACATGGCAAAACATTTTTTTTTGCTATTTGGATCATCCCACAAATAACTGGGGGTAAGTTTATTTTTACCTTTTCTTGTTACATAACTATTTTTTTTACAACAACAAATAATGGCATCAACATAAGGGTTGACATGTCTAATGCACAAAAAGAGTTCTTGAAGGTGATAGTTTTTCACAAGGGGGATGATGTGTTTTATATATTCATTTGTTGAAAATGATACCGCTATAATTCTGATCACTACCAAACATCTGTTTTGAGCAGACACATGCCTGCCAAAAAAAATATACATAAGTGTGTTTCATGTTAAAAGGTACAGTTGTGCCAAACAGGCCATGTTTTCTAATTCTGTCAGGTGTGATGGCTCCGTCTCAATTATGAAGGATGTTACCTTAGTCCTATTACATATGACATAGTATAAACTGTACTTATGATATAGTGGATATTCCAAAAGAGACATTTGTGAGCTAATATTAATGACAAACAATACTTAGAATGTGAGCTAAAATGTTTAGAAAGATAAGTTAAAAAAGCAAATCCGTCAATTTTACTTTTAATCTGCCTACTTTAGGAAATGACTTTTGTTTTTATTATTTCGTTTGGCTCCTGCAACCCACTTGGGAAAACACTACATAATGTGCAGGACTACCGTAACCAACATGCACTTTGTACTTACTTCATGAGGCCCACTGGGGCAAGATTGGTAATAAAATAGATTAATCAGGTGCCTGCAATTGAACCAGGTGAAGAGTTATATATCCGGTCTTTAAAAGAGCAAAGAAATGTCTGGAATGCCTCCAGCAAAGGCTGCACTTACGAAGGTGAAATACTTTATATTTCTCTGCTGATGAAGTGATTTACCCAGAAACACATGTCCTGAGATGATTTTAGAACACAAGGCCAGAAATAATGAAAACACTTTCAAATTTCACCGTGAGTTGCTGGCTTTACTATTTTCCTGATTACTAAACCTGTTGGGAGTGCGCTTTCGCAGAGGACAACTTTGTTTTGTGATTAATTACTGGCCTGTCCTGCCGGGAGAGCAGCACCACTGCAGATAGGAGTATGTCTGTGTGACTAAAATGGATTGTCACACCTTGAGCAGCAGGTTGGGACACTCACAGCAAATCCGGCAATTTTACTTTGAATCTGCCTAATTTAGGAAATGACTTTTGTTTTTATAATTTTTTTTGGCTCCAGCAACCCACTTGGGAAAACACGACATAATGTGCAGGACTACCGTAGCCAAAATGCACTTTGTACTTACTTCAAGAGGCCCACTGGGGCAAAATTGGTACTAAAATAGATTACTCAGGTGCCTGCAATTGAACCAGCTGAAGAGCCACGTATCCGGTCTTTAAAAGAGCAAAGAAATGTCTGGAATGCCTCCAGCAATGGCTGCACTTACGAAGGTGAAATACTTTATATTTCTCTGCTGATGAAGGGATTTACCAAGAAACACGTGTCCAGAGATGATTTTAGAACACAAGGCCAGAAATAATGAAAACACTTTCAGATTTCACTGTGAGTTGCTGGCTTTGCTATTTTCCCAATTACTGAACCTGTTGGGAGTGCGCTTTCGCAGTGGACAAATTTGTTTTGTGATATATATATATATATATGTTTAAAAATTATGATAAACCAGTTTTTTTTAACCTTGTACACACAATGGACAAAGGGACTTTTGGTTTATATTCTTTTTTGTGATAAGAGTTCACTATTAAAAACAACAAATTCAAACCATTCAGAGGTATTAGACAGTTCCTGGTGAGATCTGGAAATGGTTAAGAGATGATGATAATTAATATATGAGCAATAATGGAATTTCAGTAAACTGGAACCAACTGGTTTCTGAAGATGTTCCCTACATGCAGGAGGTAATGATAAAAATGAACCAAAGTTTAAAAGCCTTGAAGCAGGTGAAATATGTAAATGATGAACATTTTTTGAGAAAAGAGTTAATGATCACATATTTTCAAAGATACTATAACACTATTGTATATGTCAGCATCTTCAGGAACAGGAAAAGGTGGCATTGGCCAAGAAGGCAGGGAGGCAGCTGGCCACTATGTTTCGGGCGGTGAAACATCTGGTGGCCATCAGCTCATCATCATCATCTTCGGAGGCCTCCGCAAGCGAACAGTCCCTAATGGTGGACCCCAAGGAACCTGTACCAACATCATCCCTGTTCACCACCCAGAGCCACATCTCCACTCTACCTCTTGCTCCCCCCCAACTTGGCCAAACCTGCCCCCCTAAAAGGTCTGGGGCCCCCTTTGCCATAAGCATCTCACCCCCTGCCCGGTCACCCCAGCTGTGCTGAGTGAGGAGGCTACCGGCCTCTTACGGAGCATCTCTGTTGACTAGACTGCAATTGTAAATGGCATCCAGGGCCTTAGTTGCCAAAACCAACAAATGGTTGCATTTAAGGATGCCATTCACAGTTTAATGTCTCGCATACAGAGATCACTTGCTAGAATAGCTTCCTCACTGACCGCAGCATTCCAACCAGTCAAGCCTTGGCCCCAACTCCAGTCCCTTCCTCAACCCAAATCCCAACTCCCATTCCAATCCCAAGCATACCAACTTCTTTACAGGGCACCCACTCCAACTGACACAAGCAGCACACACACATAAACACAAACTCACAAATATACACAAACTACATAAACAGACTAAGGCCAAAAGCAAACAAAAGGAAGGTAGTAAGGGTGAGAGCAGCCGCACTTCCGTGGAGTAGCAACAATTGTAATAGAAAGAGTCAGTGAAAGTGAAACATTGGTGCCCGACGGGTCGGGTGCCTAACTACCCTAATAGGCACAAATAAGTGTATCAAGTACACAATAGTAACAACAACAGTATGACCACGGCACACAGGATAGTATGATCACAGTTCGTATTAAGGACAAGTGTCCCTGGTGTTCAGGTTCCGGACGTGGATAACAAATCTGAAAAGTCCTCAGTTTGATGATGCAAGTGTCTTTATTCGTAGGCCCAATTTGCCACAGACTTGCGTTGTCTTCAAGAAACAGCCAACACGTGTTTCGTCACACAAGTGACTTTATCAAGGCTGTAAAACAGTAAATGTTGTACAAAGACATGTGGGAATATTCTTGGGTAAGTAGGCTTAATCTAAGTACACAAGGGACAGGTGCCCGTGTTACACTATAACCAAGTGAGTATGTGAACACATCCATGTCTGTGAAATAAAAATGAGCAGGCATGGCAAACCGTAGCGAAATATGTGAACAGTAGTCCATTGTGTATAAGAAATGACAGGTAAGAAAAGGAGAGAAGTAGAAGAGAACGAGCCCTTATTGATAACCGTGTGCAAGACTATGATAGTTCACCCATAGTGTTGTCCCCAAGAACAGTGATTCGCAAGTGAGGTCAAAATAATGGAGTAAATGGAGGTAAGAGACAGAATCGTATATAAAAATGGGTGGGGAGGTAACAAGTCATACCTGGGCCATTTGGCCAAGAAAATAAGTAGTAGGTAGAATCGATGGTGTTGTGCGCGAGTAGTATAGATTTAAACGGCTGGCAGTAGGTGAATAGCGATCCAGTAAGAAGCAGGTGAGCAAGGTAGGCCTTGATAAGCCTCGGTTCAGGACCCTACGAGGGTAACAGAATAAACGTAAGGAAAATGAGGAATAGATAAATGGTAACTCGCTAAATAATAAACCTGCGGGCAACCTAGAGAGCCAGGGCAGGCAATGTAGGCGAAATGTCTAAGCGCCATAATTATTAAGCAGTTAGCCAAGTCAGTTTAGTGCCAAAGGGAATCCAAAACGCAGGTGAGGACTTGGTCCGCAAAAATGTAAGCATATACTGACGTGCCAGGGTAGGTGAATCAGTATTAGTTTAAGAGAGTGTCATATGTTGCACTGAGTGTGCCACAGACCACAGAGTCATGACAATGTCTTAGGTAAGAAAATTAATGCTTGTAGAAGTTAAACTAAGGGACAGAATATTGGCCCCGTAAGTGTTAGCGCGTGCGAAGGACAAAAGGTGGCTAGGAAAAGCACCAAAGTAAACAGAAATGTTACTGGGAAAAGTAAAGTTATAAATATCCTTCTGCGAGGGCGCAGAAAGCTGGGGGGAACACCAGATGATAATGAAGAGACATCTACATCTAGCGTGAAACAGGATAAATAAGTACGCTTATTATAATAGAGATGAGGATTCAATAAAAAACAGTGTTGATGCGTGATGAATCTTGCCATTTTAAGATGGCCGCCACCTTTCCGCACCTATACTCTCATCCAGTATCGCTTACAAACTAGATGAAGCGCCACTGGATCACTTTCTGACCGCATAGGCGCGAAACATGTCAACCTTACAGCGTTAGGACAGAGTACATCTCCTCCTTTCCCTCTTTTAGGAGTACAGGGGACATCACTCCCTTCAAGTATTCCTTTATTCATTTTTAATCTTGGCCTGATCCCCATTTGTTTTTGGAGCAATTAAATTGAGACACTGGGTGTTCATAGCCAATTTTAACACATATTTCACTCTCCTTTTCCTTGTCAGCACGTACTGCAGACTCCACTGGATCTGCGATACTACCTTCGGTATAGAGCCACCACCACTTGTGTGGTGGCCCGTCAGATGTTGCAGTGCCAGTCTGACGAGGAGTTAGCCCAATGATGATGCTTTGCGTCTTATTTGATGCTTGAGGGCACTCCTACTATATCACCGATATTTTTTCGTCCTTATCGACAGATTTCTTTGGAACAGTGTACTCTTTTCATTTATAGGATGTCATACACTTACATGCACAGAAAGACAAAGGCACACATATACTGGTCAGTAGTAAACTATGACCCCCCACCACTTACCTGGCCACAAACGGGTGACACCATCATTATTCCAGGCTTATGCTCAGTGTGTAGGTTCAAGTTATGAATGGGAGGCGTTTGCCTACATGGTGTAGTTATCACAGCCTCGTGTGGCCAAGAGCAAGTTCAATGTCATCATTATGGCTCAGGGGGTGATGGGAAGTCTCTGAGGCTTCCAATAAACCCTTGATACAACAGCAGGGAAAGAATGAACTAAATGACAGTTTGCATCAAGTCCAGCCACTGTACATGTCTTCCCCAAATATTTTCTAAACATTTTCTGAATGCTTTCAAGTGGTGACAATGACTCATACAGTCTCCCAATGCCCAGAGCAAAGACATTCAGTGGCACCAATGTTGGCAATTTATGCAAAGTTGAATCCTGGCTTGTTTCCAAACATTGTAAAACAAACTATTTCTAGATTATATTGCCCTTCACAACTATTTCCCTGCACCACTAATTTAGCTTAGCCTTCTATTATTAACATTAACTTTGGGAACATAAGGATACAAGCATTGTCACTGCCAATAGTTCTGACAATAAAAGAATGTTGTATTGTAACGTGAAGCATTAACATTTAATAGCATGGAAATGGATTTGTATGGATATGTATTTGTGCGGAATTAACCCCTTTGCTGCCAGGCCTTTTCCCCCTCCTGTGCCAGGCCTTTTTTTGCCTATTTGGAATAGTTCTCGCTTAGGCCCTCATAACTTTTTGTCCACATAAGCTACCCACGCCAAATTTGTGTCCTTTTTTTCCAACATCCTAGGGATTCTAGAGGTACCCAGACTTTGTGGGTTCCCCTGAAGGAGGCCAAGAAATTAGCCAAAATACTGCGAAAATTACGTTTTTTTCAAAAAAATTGGAAAAAGGAGCTGCAGAAGAAGGCTTGTGGTTTTTTCCCCTGAAAATGGCATCAATAAAGGGTTGCGGTGCTAACATCACCAGCTTCCAAGCTTTCAGGAACAGGCAGACTTGAATCAGAAAACCCAATTTTTCACCACAATTTTGGCATTTTACTGGGACATACCCCATTTGTATGATTTTTTGTGCTTTCAACCTTCTTCCAGTCAGTGACAGAAATGGGTATGAAACCAATGCTGGATCCCAGAAACCACAACATTTCTGAAAATTAGACAAAATTCTGAATTCAGCAAGGGGTAATTTGTGTAGATCCTAAAAGGGTTTCCTACAGAAAATAACAACTGAAAAAAAATGTATTAAAATTGAGGTAAAAAAACAGCAATTTTTCTATACGTTTTACTCTGTAACTTTTTCCTGCAATGTCAGATGTTTGAAAGCAATACACCGTTACGTCTGCTGGACTCTTCTGGTTGCAGGGATATATAGGGCTTGTAGGTTCATCAAGAACCCTAGGTACCCAGAGCCAATAAATGAACTGCACCCTGCAGTGGGTTTTCATTCTATACCGGGTGTACAGCAATTCATTTGCTGAAATATAAAGAGTGAAAAATAGCTATCAAGAAAACCTTTGTATTTCCAAAATGGGCACAAGATAAGGTGTTGAGGAGCACTGGTTATTTGCACATCTCTGAATTCCGGGGTGCCCATACTAGCATGTGAATTACAGGGCATTTCTCAAATTGCTGTCTTTTTTACACACTCTCCTATAATTGGAAGGAAATATTGTAGAGAAAGACAAGGGGCAGTAACACTTGTTTTGCTATTCTATGTTCCCCCAAGTCTCCCGATAAAAATGATACCTCACTTGTGTGGGTAGGCCTAGCGCCCGCGACAGGAAATGCCCCAAAACACAACGTGGACAAATCCCATTTTTTGACAGAAAACAGAGGTGTTTTTTGCAAAGTGCCTACCTGTAGATTTTGGCCTCTAGCTCAGCAGACACCTAGGGAAACCTACCAAATCTGTGCATTTTTGAAAATTAGAGACCTAGGGGAATCCATGATGGGGTGACTTGTGGGGCTCTGACCAGGTTCTGTTACCCAGGATCCTTTGCACACCTCAAAATTTGGCTAAAAAAACAAGTTTTCCTCACATTTCGATGACAGAACGTTCTGGAATGTGAGAGGAGCCACAAATTTCCTTCCACCCAACATTCCCCCAAGTCTCCCGATAAAAATGATACCTCACTTGTGTAGGTAGGCCTAGCGTCCGCGACAGGAAATGCCCCAAACACAACGTGGACACATCCCATATTTTGACAGAAAACAGAGGTGTTTTTTGCAAAGTGCTTACCTGTAGATTTTGGCCTCTAGCTCAGCCGGCACCTAGGGAAACCTACCAAACCTGTGCATTTTTGAAAACTAGAGACCTAGGGGAATCCAAGATGGGGTGACTTGTGGGGCTCTGACCAGGTTCTGTTACCCAGAATCCTTTGCAAACCTCAAAATGTGGCTAAAAAAACACGTTTTCCTCACATTTCGATGACAGAAAGTTCTGGAATCTGAGAGGAGCCACAAATTTCCTTCCACCCAGCATTCCCCCAAGTCTCCCGATAAAAATGATACCTCACTTGTGTGGGTAGGCCTAGCGTCCGCGACAGGAAATGCCCCAAAACACAACATGAACACATCACATTTTTTGACAGAAAACAGAGGTGTTTTTTGCAAAGTGCCTACCTGTATATTTTGGCCTCAAGCTCAGCCGGCACCTAGGGAAACCTACCAAACCTGTGTATTTTTGAAAACTAGAGACCTAGGGGAATCCAAGATGGGGTGACTTGTGGGGCTCTGACCAGGTTCTGTTACCCAGAATCCTTTGCAAACCTCAAAATTTGGCTAAAAAAACACGTTTTCCTCAAATTTCGATGACAGAACGTTCTGGAATCTGAGAGGAGCCAGAAATTTCCTTCCACGCAGCGTTCCCCCAAGTCTCCCGATAAAAATTATACCTCACTTGTGTGGGTAGGCCTAGCGTCCGCGACAGGAAATGCCCCAAAACACAACGTGGACACATCCCATTTTTTGACAGAAAACAGAGGTGTTTTTTGCCAAGTGCCTACCTGTAGATTTTGGCCTCTAGCTCAGCCGACACCTAGGGAAACCTACCAAACCTGTGCATTTTTGAAAACTAGAGACCTAGTGGAATCCAAGATGGGGTGACTTGGTGGGCTCTGACCAGGTTCTGTTACCCAGCATCCTTTGCAAACCTCACAATTGTGCTAAAAAAGCATGTTTTCCTCACATTTCGATGACAGAAAGTTCTGGAATCTGAGAGGAGCCACAAATTTCCTTCCACCCAGTGCTCCCCCAAGTCTCCCGATAAAAATGATACCTCACTTGTGTGGGTAGGCCTAGCTTCCGCGACAGGAAATGCCCCAAAACACAACGTGGACACATCCCATTTTTTGACAGAAAACAGAGGTGTTTTTTGCTAAGTGCCTACCTGTATATTTTGGCCTCTAGCACAGCCGGCACCTAGGGAAACCTACCAAACCTGTGCATTTCTGAAAACTAGAGACCTAGGGGAATCCATGATGGGGTGACTTGTGGGGCTCTGACCAGGTTCTGTTACCCAGGATCCTTTGCAAACCTCAAAATTAGGCAAAAAAAACAAGTTTTCGTCACATTTCGATGACAGAACGTTCTGGAATCGGAGAGGAGCCACAAATTTCCTTCCACCCAGCGTCCCCCAAGTCTCCCGATAAAAATGATACCTCACTTGTGTGGGTAGGCCTAGCGTCCGCGACAGGGAATGCCCCAAAAAACAACGTGAACACATCACATTTTTTGACAGAAAACAGAGGTGTTTTTTGCAAAGTGCCTACCTGTATATTTTGGCCTCTAGCTCAGCCGGCACCTAGGGAAACCTACCAAACCTGTGTATTTTTGAAAACTAGAGACCTAGGGGAATCCAAGATGGGGTGACTTGTGGGGCTCTGACCAGGTTCTGTTACCCAGAATCCTTTGCAAACCTCAAAATTTGGCAAAAAAAACACGTTTTCCTCACATTTCGATGACAGAACGTTCTGGAATCTGAGAGGAGCCAGAAATTTCCTTCCACGCAGCGTTCCCCCAAGTCTCCCGATAAAAATTATACCTCACTTGTGTGGGTAGGCCTAGCGTCCGCGACAGGAAATGCCCCAAAACACAACGTGGACACATCCCATTTTTTGACAGAAAACAGAGGTGTTTTTGCCAAGTGCCTACCTGTAGATTTGGGCCTCTAGCTCAGACGACACCTAGGGAAACCTACCAAACCTGTGCATTTTTTAAAACTAGAGACCTAGTGGAATCCAAGATGGGGTGACTTGGTGGGCTCTGACCAGGTTCTGTTACCCAGCATCCTTTGTAAACCTCAAAATTTTGCTAAAAAAACACGTTTTCCTCACATTTCGATGACAGAAAGTTCTGGAATCTGAGAGGAGCCACAAATTTCCTTCCACCCAGCGTCCCCCAAGTCTCCCAATAAAAATGATACCTCATTTGTGTGGGTAGGCCTAGCTTCCGCGACAGGAAATGCCCCAAAACACAACGTGGACACATCCCATTTTTTGACAGAAAACAGAGGTGTTTTTTGCTAAGTGCCTACCTGTATATTTTGGCCTCTAGCTCAGCGGGCACCTAGGGAAACCTACCAAACCAGTGCATTTCTGAAAACTAGAGACCTAGGGGAATCCATGATGGGGTGACTTGTGGGGCTCTGACCAGGTTCTGTTACCCAGGATCCTTTGCAAACCTCAAAATTTGGCAAAAAAAACACGTTTTCCTCACATTTCGATGACAGAACGTTCTGGAATCTGAGAGGAGCCACAAATTTCCTTCCACCCAGCGTCCCCCAAGTCTACCGATAAAAATGATACCTCACTTGTGTGGGTAGGCCTAGCGTCCGCGACAGGAAATGCCCAAAAACACAACGTGGACACATCCCATTTTTTGACAGAAAACAGAGGTGTTTTTTGCAAAGTGCCTACCTGTATATTTTGGCCTCTAGCTCAGCCGGCACCTAGGGAAACCTACCAAACCTGTGTATTTTTGAAAACTAGAGACCTAGGGGAATCCAAGATGGGGTGACTTGTGGGGCTCTGACCAGGTTCTGTTACCCAGAATCCTTTGCAAACCTCAAAATTTGGCTAAAAAAACACGTTTTTCTCACATTTCGATGACAGAACGTTCTGGAATCTGAGAGGAGCCAGAAATTTCCTTCCACGCAGCGTTCCCCCAAGTCTCCTCATAAAAATGATACCTCACTTGTGTGGGTAGGCCTAGCGTCCGCAACAGGAAGTGCCCCAAAACACAACGTGGACACATCCCATTTTGTGACAGAAAACCGAGGTGTTTTTTGCAAAGTGCCTACCTGTAGATTTTGGCCTCTAGCTCAGCGGACACCTAGGGAAACCTACCAAACCTGTGCATGTTTGAAAACTAGAGACCTAGGAGAATCCATGATGGGGTGACTTGTGGGGCTCTGACTAGGTTCTGTTACCCAGGATCCTTTGCACACCTTAAAATTTGGCTAAAAAACAAGTTTTCCTCACATTTCGATGACAGAACGTTCTGGAATCTGAGAGGAGCCACAAATTTCCTTCCACCCAACATTCCCCCAAGTCTCCCGATAAAAATGATTCCTCAGTAGTGTGGGTAGGTCTAGCGCCCGCGACAGGAAATGCCCCAAACACAACGTGGACACATCCCATATTTTGACAGAAAACAGAGGTGTTTTTTGCAAAGTGCTTACCTGTAGATTTTGGCCTCTAGCTCAGCCGGCACCTAGGGAAACCTACCAAACCTGTGCATTTTTGAAAACTAGAGACCTAGGGGAATCCAAGATGGGGTGACTTGTGGGGCTCTGACCAGGTTCTGTTACCCAGAATCCTTTGCAAACCTCAAAATGTGGCTAAAAAAACACGTTTTCCTCACATTTCGATGACAGAAAGTTCTGGAATCTGAGAGGAGCCACAAATTTCCTTCCACCCAGCATTCCCCCAAGTCTCCCGATAAAAATGATACCTCACTTGTGTGGGTAGGCCTAGCGTCCGCGACAGGAAATGCCCCAAAGCACAACGTGAACACATCACATTTTTTGACAGAAAACAGAGGTGTTTTATGCAAAGTGCCTACCTGTATAATTTGGCCTCTCGCTCAGCCGGCACCTATGGAAACCTACCAAACCTGTGTATTTTTTAAAACTAGAGACCTAGGGGAATCCAAGATGGGGTGACTTGTGGGGCTCTGACCAGGTTCTGTTACCCAGAATCCTTTGCAAACCTCACAATTTGGCTAAAAAAACACGTTTTCCTCACATTTCGATGACAGAACGTTCTGGAATCTGAGAGGAGCCAGAAATTTCCTTCCACGCAGCGTTCCCCCAAGTCTCCCGATAAAAATTATACCTCACTTGTGTGGGTAGGCCTAGCGTCCGCGACAGGAAATGCCCCAAAACACAACGTGGACACATCCCATTTTTTGACAGAAAACAGAGGTGTTTTTTGCCAAGTGCCTACCTGTAGATTTTGGCCTCTAGCTCAGCCGACATCTAGGGAAACCTACCAAACCTGTGCATTTTTGAAAACTAGAGACCTAGGGGAATCCAAGATGGGGTGACTTGTGGGGCTCTAACCAGGTTCTGTTACCCAGAATCCTTTGCAAACCTCAAAATGTGGCTAAAAAAACACGTTTTCCTCACATTTCGATGACAGAAAGTTCTGGAATCAGAGAGGAGCCACAAATTTCCTTCCACCCAGCGTCCCCCAAGTCTCCCAATAAAAATGATACCTCATTTGTGTGGGTAGGCCTAGCTTCCGCGACAGGAAATGCCCCAAAACACAACGTGGACACATCCCATTTTTTGACAGAAAACATAGGTGTTTTTTGCTAAGTGCCTACCTGTATATTTTGGCCTCTAGCTCAGCTGGCACCTAGGGAAACCTACCAAACCTGTGCATTTCTGAAAACTAGAGACCTAGGGGAATCCATGATGGGGTGACTTGTGGGACTCTGACCAGGTTCTGTTACCCAGGATCCTTTGCAAACTTCAAAATTTGGCAAAAAAAACACGTTTTCCTCACATTTCGATGACAGAACGTTTTGGAATCTGAGAGGAGCCACAAATTTCCTTCCACCCAGCGTCCCCCAAGTCTCCCGATAAAAATAATACCTCACTTGTGTGGGTAGGCCTAGCGTCCGCGACAGGAAATGCCCCAAAACACAACGTGGACACATCCCATTTTTTGACAGAAAACAGAGGTGTTTTTTGCAAAGTGCCTACCTGTATATTTTGGCCTCTAGCTCAGCCGGCACCTAGGGAAACCTACCAAACATGTGTATTTTTGAAAACTAGAGACCTAGGGGAATCCAAGATGGGGTGACTTGTGGGGCTCTGACCAGGTTCTGTTACCCAGAATCCTTTGCAAACCTCAAAATTTGGCTAAAAAAACACGTTTTTCTCACATTTCGATGACAGAAAGTTCTGGAATCTGAGAGGAGCCACAAATTTCCTTCCACCCAGCGTCCCCCAAGTCTCCCAATAAAAATGATACCTCATTTGTGTGGGTAGGCCTAGCTTCCGCGACAGGAAATGCCCCAAAACACAACGTGGACACATCCCATTTTTTTACAGAAAACAGAGGTGTTTTTTGCTAAGTGGCTACCTGTATATTTTGGCCTCTAGCTCAGCCGGCACCTAGGGAAACCTACCAAACCTGTGTATTTTTGAAAACTAGAGACCTAGGGGAATCCAAGATGGGGTGACTTGTGGGGCTCTGACCAGGTTCTGTTACCCAGAATCCTTTGCAAACCTCAAAATTTGGCTAAAAAAACACGTTTTTCTCACATTTCGATGACAGAACGTTCTGGAATCTGAGAGGAGCCAGAAATTTCCTTCCACGCAGCGTTCCCCCAAGTCTCCCGATAAAAATTATACCTCACGTGTGTGGGTAGGCCTAGCGTCCGCGACAGGAAATGCCCCAAAACACAACGTGGACACATCCCATTTTTTGACAGAAAACAGAGGTGTTTTTTGCCAAGTGCCTACCTGTAGATTTTGGCCTCTAGCTCAGCCGACATCTAGGGAAACCTACCAAACCTGTGCATTTTTGAAAACTAGAGACCTAGGGGAATCCAAGATGGGGTGACTTGTGGGGCTCTAACCAGGTTCTGTTACCCAGAATCCTTTGCAAACCTCAAAATGTGGCTGAAAAAACACGTTTTCCTCACATTTCGATGACAGAAAGTTCTGGAATCTGAGAGGAGCCACAAATTTCCTTCCACCCAGCGTCCCCCAAGTCTCCCAATAAAAATGATACCTCATTTGTGTGGGTAGGCCTAGCTTCCGCGACAGGAAATGCCCCAAAACACAACGTGGACACATCCCATTTTTTGACAGAAAACAGAGGTGTTTTTTGCAAAGTGCCTACCTGTATAATTTGGCCTCTCGCTCAGCCGGCACCTATGGAAACCTACCAAACCTGTGTATTTTTTAAAACTAGAGACCTAGGGGAATCCAAGATGGGGTGACTTGTGGGGCTCTGACCAGGTTCTGTTACCCAGAATCCTTTGCAAACCTCACAATTTGGCTAAAAAAACACGATTTCCTCACATTTCGATGACAGAACGTTCTGGAATCTGAGAGGAGCCAGAAATTTCCTTCCACGCAGCGTTCCCCCAAGTCTCCCGATAAAAATTATACCTCACTTGTGTGGGTAGGCCTAGCGTCCGCGACAGGAAATGCCCCAAAACACAACGTGGACACATCCCATTTTTTGACAGAAAACAGAGGTGTTTTTTGCCAAGTGCCTACCTGTAGATTTTGGCCTCTAGCTCAGCCGACATCTAGGGAAACCTACCAAACCTGTGCATTTTTGAAAACTAGAGACCTAGGGGAATCCAAGATGGGGTGACTTGTGGGGCTCTAACCAGGTTCTGTTACCCAGAATCCTTTGCAAACCTCAAAATGTGGCTAAAAAAACACGTTTTCCTCACATTTCGATGACAGAAAGTTCTGGAATCTGAGAGGAGCCACAAATTTCCTTCCACCCAGCGTCCCCCAAGTCTCCCAATAAAAATGATACCTCATTTGTGTGGGTAGGCCTAGCTTCCGCGACAGGAAATGCCCCAAAACACAACGTGGACACATCCCATTTTTTGACAGAAAACATAGGTGTTTTTTGCTAAGTGCCTACCTGTATATTTTGGCCTCTAGCTCAGCTGGCACCTAGGGAAACCTACCAAACCTGTGCATTTCTGAAAACTAGAGACCTAGGGGAATCCATGATGGGGTGACTTGTGGGACTCTGACCAGGTTCTGTTACCCAGGATCCTTTGCAAACTTCAAAATTTGGCAAAAAAAACACGTTTTCCTCACATTTCGATGACAGAACGTTTTGGAATCTGAGAGGAGCCACAAATTTCCTTCCACCCAGCGTCCCCCAAGTCTCCCGATAAAAATAATACCTCACTTGTGTGGGTAGGCCTAGCGTCCGCGACAGGAAATGCCCCAAAACACAACGTGGACACATCCCATTTTTTGACAGAAAACAGAGGTGTTTTTTGCAAAGTGCCTACCTGTATATTTTGGCCTCTAGCTCAGCCGGCACCTAGGGAAACCTACCAAACATGTGTATTTTTGAAAACTAGAGACCTAGGGGAATCCAAGATGGGGTGACTTGTGGGGCTCTGACCAGGTTCTGTTACCCAGAATCCTTTGCAAACCTCAAAATTTGGCTAAAAAAACACGTTTTTCTCACATTTCGATGACAGAAAGTTCTGGAATCTGAGAGGAGCCACAAATTTCCTTCCACCCAGCGTCCCCCAAGTCTCCCAATAAAAATGATACCTCATTTGTGTGGGTAGGCCTAGCTTCCGCGACAGGAAATGCCCCAAAACACAACGTGGACACATCCCATTTTTTGACAGAAAACAGAGGTGTTTTTTGCTAAGTGCCTACCTGTATATTTTGGCCTCTAGCTCAGCCGGCACCTAGGGAAACCTACCAAACCTGTGTATTTTTGAAAACTAGAGACCTAGGGGAATCCAAGATGGGGTGACTTGTGGGGCTCTGACCAGGTTCTGTTACCCAGAATCCTTTGCAAACCTCAAAATTTGGCTAAAAAAACACGTTTTTCTCACATTTCGATGACAGAACGTTCTGGAATCTGAGAGGAGCCAGAAATTTCCTTCCACGCAGCGTTCCCCCAAGTCTCCCGATAAAAATTATACCTCACTTGTGTGGGTAGGCCTAGCGTCCGCGACAGGAAATGCCCCAAAACACAACGTGGACACATCCCATTTTTTGACAGAAAACAGAGGTGTTTTTTGCCAAGTGCCTACCTGTAGATTTTGGCCTCTAGCTCAGCCGACATCTAGGGAAACCTACCAAACCTGTGCATTTTTGAAAACTAGAGACCTAGGGGAATCCAAGATGGGGTGACTTGTGGGGCTCTAACCAGGTTCTGTTACCCAGAATCCTTTGCAAACCTCAAAATGTGGCTGAAAAAACACGTTTTCCTCACATTTCGATGACAGAAAGTTCTGGAATCTGAGAGGAGCCACAAATTTCCTTCCACCCAGCGTCCCCCAAGTCTCCCAATAAAAATGATACCTCATTTGTGTGGGTAGGCCTAGCTTCCGCGACAGGAAATGCCCCAAAACACAACGTGGACACATCCCATTTTTTGACAGAAAACAGAGGTGTTTTTTGCTAAGTGCCTACCTGTATATTTTGGCCTCTAACTCAGCCGGCACCTAGGGAAACCTACCAAACCTGTGCATTTCTGAAAACTAGAGACCTAGGGGAATCCATGATGGGGTGACTTGTGGGACTCTGACCAGGTTCTGGTACCCAGGATCCTTTGCAAACTTCAAAATTTGGCAAAAAAAACACGTTTTCCTCACATTTCGATGACAGAACGTTTTGGAATCTGAGAGGAGCCACAAATTTCCTTCCACCCAGCGTCCCCCAAGTCTCCCGATAAAAATGATACCTCACTTGTGTGGGTAGGCCTAGCGTCCGCGACAGGAAATGCCCCAAAACACAACGTGGACACATCCCATTTTTTGACAGAAAACAGAGGTGTTTTTTGCAAAGTGCCTACCTGTATATTTTGGCCTCTAGCTCAGCCGGCACCTAGGGAAACCTACCAAACCTGTGTATTTTTGAAAACTAGAGACCTAGGGGAATCCAAGATGGGGTGACTTGTGGGGCTCTGACCAGGTTCTGTTACCCAGAATCCTTTGCAAACCTCAAAATTTGGCTAAAAAAACACGTTTTTCTCACATTTCGATGACAGAACGTTCTGGAATCTGAGAGGAGCCAGAAATTTTCTTCCACGCAGCGTTCCCCCAAGGCTCCCGATAAAAATTATACCTCACTTGTGTGGGTAGGCCTAGCGTCCGCAACAGGAAATGCCCCAAAACACAACGTGGACACATCCCATTTTGTGACAGAAAACAGAGGTGTTTTTTGCAAAGTGCCTACCTGTAGATTTTGGCCTCTAGCTCAGCGGACACCTAGGGAAACCTACCAAACCTGTGCATTTTTGAAAACTAGAGACCTAGGAGAATCCATGATGGGGTGACTTGTGGGGCTCTGACCAGGTTCTGTTACCCAGGATCCTTTGCACACCTCAAAATTTGGCTAAAAAACAAGTTTTCCTCACATTTCGATGACAGAACGTTCTGGAATCTGAGAGGAGCCACAAATTTCCTTCCACCCAACATTCCCCCAAGTCTCCCGATAAAAATGATTCCTCAGTAGTGTGGGTAGGTCTAGCGCCCGCGACAGGAAATGCCCCAAACACAACGTGGACACATCCCATATTTTGACAGAAAACAGAGGTGTTTTTTGCAAAGTGCTTACCTGTAGATTTTGGCCTCTAGCCGGCACCTAGGGAAACCTACCAAACCTGTGCATTTTTGAAAACTAGAGACCTAGGGGAATCGAAGATGGGGTGACTTGTGGGGCTCTGACCAGGTTCTGTTACCCAGAATCCTTTGCAAACCTCAAAATGTGGCTAAAAAAACACGTTTTCCTCACATTTCGATGACAGAAAGTTCTGGAATCTGAGAGGAGCCACAAATTTCCTTCCACCCAGCATTCCCCCAAGTCTCCCGATAAAAATGATACCTCACTTGTGTGGGTAGGCCTAGCGTCCGCGACAGGAAATGCCCCAAAGCACAACGTGAACACATCACATTTTTTGACAGAAAACAGAGGTGTTTTTTGCAAAGTGCCTACCTGTATAATTTGGCCTCTCGCTCAGCCGGCACCTATGGAAACCTACCAAACCTGTGTATTTTTGAAAACTAGAGACCTAGGGGAATCCAAGATGGGGTGACTTGTGGGGCTCTGACCAGGTTCTGTTACCCAGAATCCTTTGCAAACCTCAAAATTTGGCTAAAAAAACACGTTTTCCTCACATTTCGATGACAGAACGTTCTGGAATCTGAGAGGAGCCAGATATTTCCTTCCACGCAGCGTTCCCCCAAGTCTCCCGATAAAAATTATACCTCACTTGTGTGGGTAGGCCTAGCGTCCGCGACAGGAAATGCCCCAAAACACAACGTGGACACATCCCATTTTTTGACAGAAAACAGAGGTGTTTTTTGCCAAGTGCCTACCTGTAGATTTTGGCCTCTAGCTCAGCCGACATCTAGGGAAACCTACCAAACCTGTGCATTTTTGAAAACTAGAGACCTAGGGGAATCCAAGATGGGGTGACTTGTGGGGCTCTAACCAGGTTCTGTTACCCAGAATCCTTTGCAAACCTCAAAATGTGGCTAAAAAAACACGTTTTCCTCACATTTCGATGACAGAAAGTTCTGGAATCTGAGAGGAGCCACAAATTTCCTTCCACCCAGCGTCCCCCAAGTCTCCCAATAAAAATGATACCTCATTTGTGTGGGTAGGCCTAGCTTCCGCGACAGGAAATGCCCCAAAACACAACGTGGACACATCCCATTTTTTGACAGAAAACAGAGGTGTTTTTTGCTAAGTGCCTACCTGTATATTTTGGCCTCTAGCTCAGCCGGCACCTAGGGAAACCTACCAAACCTGTGCATTTCTGAAAACTAGAGACCTAGGGGAATCCATGATGGGGTGACTTGTGGGACTCTGACCAGGTTCTGTTACCCAGGATCCTTTGCAAACTTCAAAATTTGGCAAAAAAAACACGTTTTCCTCACATTTCGATGACAGAACGTTCTGGAATCTGAGAGGAGCCACAAATTTCCTTCCACCCAGCGTCCCCCAAGTCTCCCGATAAAAATGATACCTCACTTGTGTGGGTAGGCCTAGCGTCCGCGACAGGAAATGCCCCAAAACACAACGTGGACACATCCCATTTTTTGACAGAAAACAGAGGTGTTTTTTGCAAAGTGCCTACCTGTATATTTTGGCCTCTAGCTCAGCCGGCACCTAGGGAAACCTACCAAACCTGTGTATTTTTGAAAACTAGAGACCTAGGGGAATCCAAGATGGGGTGACTTGTGGGGCTCTGACCAGGTTCTGTTACCCAGAATCCTTTGCAAACCTCAAAATTTGGCTAAAAAAACACGTTTTTCTCACATTTCGATGACAGAACGTTCTGGAATCTGAGAGGAGCCAGAAATTTTCTTCCACGCAGCGTTCCCCCAAGGCTCCCGATAAAAATTATACCTCACTTGTGTGGGTAGGCCTAGCGTCCGCAACAGGAAATGCCCCAAAACACAACGTGGACACATCCCATTTTGTGACAGAAAACAGAGGTGTTTTTTGCAAAGTGCCTACCTGTAGATTTTGGCCTCTAGCTCAGCGGACACCTAGGGAAACCTACCAAACCTGTGCATTTTTGAAAACTAGAGACCTAGGAGAATCCATGATGGGGTGACTTGTGGGGCTCTGACCAGGTTCTGTTACCCAGGATCCTTTGCACACCTCAAAATTTGGCTAAAAAACAAGTTTTCCTCACATTTCGATGACAGAACGTTCTGGAATCTGAGAGGAGCCACAAATTTCCTTCCACCCAACATTCCCCCAAGTCTCCCGATAAAAATGATTCCTCAGTAGTGTGGGTAGGTCTAGCGCCCGCGACAGGAAATGCCCCAAACACAACGTGGACACATCCCATATTTTGACAGAAAACAGAGGTGTTTTTTGCAAAGTGCTTACCTGTAGATTTTGGCCTCTAGCCGGCACCTAGGGAAACCTACCAAACCTGTGCATTTTTGAAAACTAGAGACCTAGGGGAATCCAAGATGGGGTGACTTGTGGGGCTCTGACCAGGTTCTGTTACCCAGAATCCTTTGCAAACCTCAAAATGTGGCTAAAAAAACACGTTTTCCTCACATTTCGATGACAGAAAGTTCTGGAATCTGAGAGGAGCCACAAATTTCCTTCCACCCACCATTCCCCCAAGTCTCCCGATATAAATGATACCTCACTTGTGTGGGTAGGCCTAGCGTCCGCGACAGGAAATGCCCCAAAGCACAACGTGAACACATCACATTTTTTGACAGAAAACAGAGGTGTTTTTTGCAAAGTGCCTACCTGTATAATTTGGCCTCTCGCTCAGCTGGCACCTATGGAAACCTACCAAACCTGTGTTTTTTTGAAAACTAGAGACCTAGGGGAATCCAAGATGGGGTGACTTGTGGGGCTCTGACCAGGTTCTGTTACCCAGAATCCTTTGCAAACCTCAAAATGTGGCTAAAAAAACACGTTTTCCTCACATTTCGATGACAGAACGTTCTGGAATCTGAGAGGAGCCAGAAATTTCCTTCCACGCAGCGTTCCTCCAAGTCTCCCGATAAAAATTATACCTCACTTGTGTGGGTAGGCCTAGCGTCCGCGACAGGAAATGCCCCAAAACACAACGTGGACACATCCCATTTTTTGACAGAAAACAGAGGTGTTTTTTGCCAAGTGCCTACCTGTAGATTTTGGCCTCTAGCTCAGCCGGCACCTAGGGAAACCTACCAAACCTGTGCATTTTTGAAAACTAGAGACCTAGGGGAATCCAAGATGGGGTGACTTGTGGGGCTCTAACCAGGTTCTGTTACCCAGAATCCTTTGCAAACCTCAAAATGTGGCTAAAAAAACAAGTTTTCCTCACATTTCGATGACAGAAAGTTCTGGAATCTGAGAGGAGCCACAAATTTCCTTCCACCCAGTGCTCCCCCAAGTCTCCCGATAAAAATGATACCTCACTTGTGTGGGTAGGCGTAGCTCCCACGACAGGAAATGCCCCAAAACACACCGTGGACACATCCCATTTTTTTACAGAAAACAGAGGTGTTTTTTGCAAAGTGCCTACCTGTAGCTTTTGGCCTCTAGCTCAGCCGGCACCTAGGGAAACCTACCAAACCTGTGCATTTTTGAAAACTAGAGACCTAGGGGAATCCAAGATGGGGTGACTTGTGGGGCTCTAACCAGGTTCTGTTACCCAGAATCCTTTGCAAACCTCAAAATGTGGCTAAAAAAACAAGTTTTCCTCACATTTCGATGACAGAAAGTTCTGGAATCTGAGAGGAGCCACAAATTTCCTTCCACCCAGCGTTCCCCCAAGTCTCCCGATAAAAATGATACCTCACTTGTGTGGGTAGGCCTGGCGTCCGCGACAGGGAATGCCCCAAAAAACAACGTGAACACATCACATTTTTTGACAGAAAACAGAGGTGTTTTTTGCAAAGTGCCTACCTGTATATTTTGGCCTCTAGCTCAGCCGGCACCTAGGGAAACCTACCAAACCTGTGTATTTTCGAAAACTAGAGACCTAGAGGAATCCAAGATGGGGTGACTTTTGGGGCTCTGACCAGGTTCTGTTACCCAGAATCCTTTGCAAACCTCAAAATTTGGGTAAAAAAACACGTTTTCCTCACATTTCGATGACAGAACGTTTTGGAATCTGAGAGGAGCCAGAAATTTCCTTCCACGCAGCGTTCCCCCAAGTCTCCCGATAAAAATTATACCTCACTTGTGTGGGTAGGCCTAGCGTCCGCAACAGGAAATGCCCCAAAACACAACGTGGACACATCCCATTTTTTGACAGAAAACCGAGGTGTTTTTGCCAAGTGCCTACCTGTAGATTTTGGCCTCTAGCTCAGACGACGCCTAGGGAAACCTACCAAACCTGTGCATTTTTGAAAACTAGAGACCTAGTGGAATCCAAGATGGGGTGACTTGGTGGGCTCTGACCAGGTTCTGTTACCCAGCATCCTTTGCAAACCTCAACATTTTGATAAAAAAGCATGTTTCCTCACATTTCGATGACAGAAAGTTCTGGAGTCTGAGAAGAGCCACAAATTTCCTTCCACCCAGCGTCCCCCAAGTCTCCCGATAAAAATGATACCTCACTTGTGTGGGTAGGCCTAGCGTCTGCGACAGGAAATGCCCCAAAACAAAACGTGGACACATCCCATTTTTTGACAGAAAACAGAGGTGTTTTTTGCAAAGTGCCTACCTGTATATTTTGGCCTCTAGCTCAGCAGGCACCTAGGGAAACCTACCAAACCTGTGCATTTTTGAAAACTAGAGACCTAGGGGAATCCAAGATGGGGTGACTTGTGGGGCTCTAACCAGGTTCTGTTACCCAGAATCCTTTGCAAACCTCAAAATCTGGCTAAAAAAACACGTTTTCCTCACATTTCGATGACAGAAAGTTCTGGAATCTGAGAGGAGCCACAAATTTCCTTCTACCCAGCGTCCCCCAAGTCTCCCGATAAAAATGATACCTCACTTGTGTGGGTAGGCCTAGCGTCCGCGACAGGAAATGCCTCAAAACACAACGTGGACACATCCCATTTTTTGACAGAAAACAGAGGTGTTTTTTGCTAAGTGCCTACCTGTATATTTTGGCCTCTAGCTCAGCCGGCACCTAGGGAAACCTACCAAACCTGTGCATTTCTGAAAACTAGAGACCTAGGGGAATCCATGATGGGGTAACTTGTGGGGCTCTGACCAGGTTCTGTTACCCAGGATCCTTTGCAAACCTCAAAATTTGGCAAAAAAAACACGTTTTCCTCACATTTCGATGACAGAACGTTCTGGAATCTGAGAGGAGCCACAAATTTCCTTCCACCCAACATTCCCCCAAGTCTCCCGATAAAAATGATTCCTCACTAGTGTGGGTAGGTCTAGCGCCCGCGACAGGAAATGCCCCAAACACAACGTGGACACATCCCATATTTTGACAAAAAACAGAGGTGTTTTTTGCAAAGTGCCTACCTGTATATTTTGGCCTCTAGCTCAGCAGGCACCTAGGGAAACCTACCAAACCTGTGCATTTTTGAAAACTAGAGACCTAGGGGAATCCAAGATGGGGTGACTTGTGGGGCTCTAACCAGGTTCTGTTACCCAGAATCCTTTGCAAACCTCAAAATGTGGCTAAAAGAACACGTTTTCCTCACATTTCGATGACAGAAAGTTCTGGAATCTGAGAGGAGCCACAAATTTCCTTCCACCCAGCGTCCCCCAAGTCTCCCGATAAAAATGATACCTCACTTGTGTGGGTAGGCCTAGCGTCCGCGACATGAAATGCCCCAAAACACAACGTGGACACATCCCATTTTGTGACAGAAAACAGAGGTGTTTTTTGCAAAGTGCCTACCTGTAGATTTTGGCCTCTAGCTCAGCGGACACCTAGGGAAACCTACCAAACCTGTGCATTTTTGAAAACTAGAGACCTAGGAGAATCCATGATGGGGTGACTTGTGGGGCTCTGACCAGGTTCTGTTACCCAGGATCCTTTGCACACCTCAAAATTTGGCTAAAAAACAAGTTTTCCTCACATTTCGATGACAGAACGTTCTGGAATCTGAGAGGAGCCACAAATTTCCTTCCACCCAACATTTCCCCAAGTCTCCCGATAAAAATGATTCCTCAGTAGTGTGGGTAGGTCTAGCGCCCGCGACAGGAAATGCCCCAAACACAACGTGGACACATCCCATATTTGACAGAAAACAGAGGTGTTTTTTGCAAAGTGCTTACCTGTAGATTTTGGCCTCTAGCTCAGCCGGCACCTAGGGAAACCTACCAAACCTGTGCATTTTTGAAAACTAGAGACCTAGGGGAATCCAAGATGGGGTGACTTGTGGGGCTCTGACCAGGTTCTGTTACCCAGAATCCTTTTCAAACCTCAAACTTTGGCTAAAAAAACACATGTTCCTCACATTTCTGTGGCAGAAAGTTCTGGAATCTGAGAGGAGCCACAAATTTCCTTCCACCCAGCATTCCCCCAAGTCTCCCGATAAAAATGATACCTCACTTGTGTGGGTAGGCCTAGCGTCCGCGACAGGAAATGCCCCAAAACACAACGTGAACACATCACATTTTTTGACAGAAAACAGAGGTGTTTTTTGCTAAGTGCCTACCTGTATATTTTGGCCTCTAGCTCAGCCGGCACCTAGGGAAACCTACCAAACTTGTGTATTTTTGAAAACTAGAGACCTAGGGGAATCCAAGATGGGGTGACTTGTGGGGCTCTGACCAGGTTCTGTTACCCAGAATCCTTTGTAAACCTCAAAATTTGGCTAAAAAAACACGTTTTCCTCACATTTCGATGACAGAACGTTCTGGAATCTGAGAGGAGCCAGAAATTTCCTTCCACGCAGCGTTCCCGCAAGTCTCCCGATAAAAATTATACCTCACTTGTGTGGGTAGGCCTAGCGTCCGCGACAGGAAATGCCCCAAAACACAACGTGGACACATCCCATTTTTTGACAGAAAACAGAGGTGTTTTTTGCCAAGTGCCTACCTGTAGATTTTGGCCTCTAGCTCAGCCGACATCTAGGGAAACCTACCAAACCTGTGCATTTTTGAAAACTAGAGACCTAGTGGAATCCAAGATGGGGTGACTTGGTGGGCTCTGACCAGGTTCTGTTACCCAGCATCCTTTGCAAACCTCACAATTGTGCTAAAAAAGCATGTTTCCCTCACATTTCGATGACAAAAAGTTCTGGAATCTGAGAGGAGCCACAAATTTCCTTCCACCCAGTGCTCCCCCAAGTCTCCCGATAAAAATTATACCTCACTTGTGTGGGTAGGCGTAGCTCCCACGACAGGAAATGCCCCAAAACACAACGTGAACACATCCCATTTTTTGACAGAAAACAGAGGTGTTTTTTGCAAAGTGCCTACCTGTAGCTTTTGGCCTCTAGCTCAGCCGGCACCTAGGGAAACCTACCAAACCTGTGCATTTTTGAAAACTAGAGACCTAGGGGAATCCAAGATGGGGTGACTTGTGGGGCTCTAACCAGGTTCTGTTACCCAGAATCCTTTGCAAACCTCAAAATGTGGCTAAAAAAACAAGTTTTCCTCACATTTCGATGAGAGAAAGTTCTGGAATCTGAGAGGAGCCACAAATTTCCTTCCACCCAGCGTTCACCCAAGTCTCCCGATAAAAATGATACCTCACTTGTGTGGGTAGGCCTAGCGTCCGCGACAGGGAATGCCCCAAAAAACAACGTAAACACATCACATTTTTTGACAGAAAACAGAGGTGTTTTTTGCAAAGTGCCTACCTGTATATTTTGGCCTCTAGCTCAGCCAGCACCTAGGGAAACCTACCACACCTGTGTATTTTCGAAAACTAGAGACCTAGGGGAATCCAAGATGGGTTGACTTGTGGGGCTCTGACCAGGTTCTGTTACCCAGAATCCTTTGCAAACCTCAAAATTTGGCTAAAAAAACACGTTTTCCTCACATTTCGATGACAGAACGTTCTGGAATCTGAGAGGAGCTAGAAATTTCCTTCCACGCAGCGTTCCCCCAAGTCTCCCGATAAAAATTATACCTCACTTGTGTGGGTAGGCCTAGCATCCGCGACAGGAAATGCCCCAAAACACAACGTGGACACATCCCATTTTTTGACAGAAAACAGAGGTGTTTTTGCCAAGTGCCTACCTGTAGATTTTGGCCTCTAGCTCAGACGACACCTAGGGAAACCTACCAAACCTGTGCATTTTTTAAAACTAGAGACCTAGTGGAATCCAAGATGGGGTGACTTGGTGGGCTCTGACCAGGTTCTGTTACCCAGCAACCTTTGCAAACCTCAAAATTTTGCTAAAAAAGCATGTTTTCCTCACATTTCGATGACAGAAAGTTCTGGAATCTGAGAAGAGCCACAAATTTCCTTCCACCCAGCGTCCCCCAAGTCTCCCGATAAAAATGATACCTCACTTGTGTGGGTAGGCCTAGCGTCCGTGACAGGAAATGCCCCAAAACAAAACGTGGACACATCCCATATTTTGACAGAAAACAGAGGTGTTTTTTGCAAAGTGCTTATCTGTAGATTTTGGCCTCTAGCTCAGCCGGCACCTAGGGAAACCTACCAAACCTGTGCATTTTTGAAAACTAGAGACCTAGGGGAATCCAAGATGGGGTGACTTGTGGGGCTCTGACCAGGTTCTGTTACCCAGAATCCTTTGCCAACCTCAAAATGTGGCTAAAAAAACACGTTTTCCTCACATTTCGATGACAGAAAGTTCTGGAATCTGAGAGGAGCCACAAATTTCCATCCACCCAGCGTCCCCCCAGTCTCCCGATAAAAATGATACCTCACTTGTGTGCGTAGGCCTAGCGCCCACGAAAGGAAATGACTCAAAACACAACGTGGACACATCCCATTTTTTGACAGAAAACAGAGGTGTTTTTTGCAAAGTGCCTACCTGTAGATTTTGGCCTCTAGCTCAGCCGGCACCTAGGGAAACCTACCAAACCTGTGCATTTTTTAAAACTAGAGACCTAGGGGAATCCAAGATGGGGTGACTTGTGGAGCTCTGACCAGGTTCTGTTACCCAGAATCCTTTGCAAACCTCAACATTTGGCTAAAAAAATAAGTTTTCCTCACATTTCGATGACAGAAAGTTCTGGAATCTGAGAGGAGCCACACATTTCCTTCCACCCAGCGTTCCCCCAAGTCTCCCGATAAAAATGATACCTCACTTATGTGGGTAGGCCTAGCGTCCGCAACAGGAGATGCCCCAAAACACAACGTGGACACATCCCATTTTTTGACAGAAAACAGAGGTGTTTTTTGCAAAGTGCCTACCTGTAGATTTTGGCCTCTAGCTCAGCCGGCACCTAGGGAAACCTACCAAACCTGTGCATTTTTTAAAACTAGAGACCTAGGGGAATCCAAGATGGGGTGACTTGTGGAGCTCTGACCAGGTTCTGTTACCCAGAATCCTTTGCAAACCTCAACATTTGGCTAAAAAAATACGTTTTCCTCACATTTCGATGACAGAAAGTTCTGGTATCTCAGAGGAGCCACAAATTTCCATCCACCCAGCGTCCCCCCAGTCTCCCGATAAAAATGATACCTCACTTGTGTGCGTAGGCCTAGCGCCCACGAAAGGAAATGACTCAAAACACAACGTGGACACATCCCATTTTTTGACAGAAAACAGAGGTGTTTTTTGCAAAGTGCCTACCTGTAGATTTTGGCCTCTGGCTCGGCCGGCACCTAGGGAAACCTACCAAACCTGTGCATTTTTTAAAACTAGAGACCTAGGGGAATCCAAGATGGGGTGACTTGTGGGGCTCTGACCAGGTTCTGTTACCCAGAATCCTTTGCAAACCTCAAAATTTGTCTAAAAAAACACGTTTTCCTCACATTTCGATGACAGAAAGTTCTGGTATCTGAGAGGAGGCACAAATTTCCTTCCACCCAGCGTTCCCCTGAGTCTCCTGATAAAAGTGATACCTCACTTGTCTGGGTGGGCCAGGTGCCTGCAACAGAAAAAGGCTACACACTTGTAGAGATTATGGGGATAGCACAGCGAGTTGATAAGCACATATTCTTCTTTTATACATCTTTAGGCTGACTCTGCTTTGGGGACCCACACAAGTGAGTTGTCATTTTACTTGGGAAACTGACGGGAATGCTGGGGAGTAGGAATTTTGTGCTGGAGCGGTGATCGTACAAACGAAAGTCAAGAAAATATGCTTTTTTAAGCAAATTTTGAGGTTTGCAGAGGAGTCTGGGTAAGAAAATGTTGGGGGATCCACGCAAGCCACACCTCCCTGGACTCCTTGGGGTGTCTAGTTTTAAAAAATGTCCGGGTTTGCTAGGTTTCCCTAGATGAAGGCTGCTCCCAGGACCAAAAACATAGGTGTCCCCTCCCCCTCAAACACAGGTAGTTTTGTAATATATCATTTTGATGTGTCCACATACGTCTGATGTGCCAAACAGTAAAATTGTGAAAAGAAACACACTTAGGTTATGTGAAAAAGACCCCTCACCCACCAACCAAGTTGGTGGCATGCTTCATCATCGGGGTCTCACCTGAGACACCTAGTGTGTCACAAGTGTGCTGCGACGCCTGATTACAGCGGAGCAGGTTTTGTCATTTGTACCACACATACTGGTTGGATTTGGCACGAGGGTGAGTGATGGTTCAGTAGATCAAATTTTATTAACAAGAGATTTCACAAAAGTGAAATGCACTGGTAATAACTGAAAGGCCAAGAAACTGAACCAATGACTCACAACTCGTGAGCTGTAAAGCCACAGCAAGGCACCAACTGCTTTACAGTCCATTCACACACCTTTCATACATGACATGCACAAGACCATTCACGCCGCCAGCCACGGGCCCAGCACATTACAACACTCGCATTGACAGACAGCGCCAGTCAAGGGCCCATCATTTTCATATGCCCACATGCCTGATACAGCAATCACACCAGCTGATGAGTGTGTGGACTGGCGTCACCCCAAGCACACCGCCAGCCAAGCGCCACCCCACCCATACTGCCAGCCAAGCGCCACCCCAAGCACAATGCCAGCAAAGCGCCACCCCACCCATACCGCCAGCCAAGCGCCACCCCAAGCACACCGCCAGCCAAGCGCCACCCCACCCATACCGCCAGCCAAGCGCCACCCCAAGCACACCGCCAGCCAAGCGCCACCCCAAGCACACTGCCAACCAAGCGCCACCCCACCCATACTGCCAGCCAAGCGCCATTCCACGCACACCGCCAGCCAAGCGCCACCCCAAGCACACCGCCAGCCAAGCGCCACCCCACCCATGCCACCAGCCAAGCACCACCCCCGCACACCACCAGCCAAGCGCCACCCCACGCACACCGACATCACTTTTTTTTGTTTATAAACAACAAAGAAACCACTAACTAATTATAAAATAAGTACAAAACTACAAACACAAAAGCTCTAACTAAATACATGACAGTAATGCCAACCGTGAAACTGAACATATGAAAATTTAAAACAGGCATTTCCCAAAAATGTTTCCTTGTGTGATAATTTCTAAAACAGCCGGGCACACACAGCCCAGGCTTTGAAGGGCATTCGGGGCAGTACATCCGGCTCTCCCTCCAGATTGATCTCCGGGCACATACTCTACATTTCTTTGTGGGCAAGTCTTTTTTGGGAGTGGGAGGAATGTGATCTGGAAAGTGGCGATCTTTCAATCTAGCTGCTTTCTCCACCACTTCTACTCTAGGAACTCTTGCCCATTACACCACAATAAGGCTCTCTATCACTGACTCTTGAAATTTAACAAATGTCATCCTTGACTCAGGTGAACAATCCTTGAACACAATAAAAGCATTAAAAGTTGGCAAATGAAATATATGTAGGGCCAACTTTTTATACCATACATAAGACTTACGAAGAGCAGTGTAAGGTTACAGACTCTGATCTACTCTATCAACACCACCCATGTGCCTATTGTAGTCCAAAATGCACGCAGGTTTGCGCACTTCCGCAACCTGACCCCAAACAGTCACAGGGGAAGTACTTTCATCATGGATGGTAGATAGCATGTACACATCCCTCCTGTCTGAAAATTTCAGAGCTAGCAGCTCATTATTTCGCAAGGCACTGCACTGTCCACTATCAAGTTTTTTATAGACAAGCTCCCTTGGATAGCCTTTCCGGTTAGAACGGATTGTGCCACAAGCACCAGTGTCCACTCTAAACAACTCCTTGAACAACTGCACTCCAGTGTATAAATTATCTACGTACAAATGGTGACCTTTGTTAAACAGTCGTCTACCAAGTTCCCACACAATTTTTTTGCAGACTCCAAAAGTGGCCAGACAACCAGGAGGGTCAATACTGGAATCCCTACCAGTGTAGACCCGGAAATTATACACATATCCTGTACTGCTTTCTGACAGCATATACAATTTAATACCATACCGTGCCCCCTTACTAGGAATGTACTGCTTAAAAACTAAACGCCCCTTGAAAAGGACCAAAGACTCGTCCACACTTATCTCTTTGCCTGGAACATAGACCTCTGAAAAACGATCTACAAAATGATCAAGGTCAGGCCTAATCTTAAAAAGACGGTCACAATCAGGGTGATCACGTGGCAAGGCTAAAGCATTCTTTACAAAATGCAGCATACGAAGAGGAAGCAAATAGTGATTACATGTCATAGTTGCAGGAAATATTGCCGTTGCCATCAAGGGACTAGTAGACCAATAAGAAGCCAGTGACGGCTTCCTGATCAACCCCATCAAAAAAGTCAAATCTAAAAACTTTTTCATCTCTTCCAGATATGTGGGAACCCACTGAGTAGCTCTAGACTGAGGCCTAAGTCTGGCAGCGTTGTCCCTCAAATATTGCTCTGCATACAAATTAGTCTGCTCCACAATCTCTTCCAAAAATACATCTTCCATAAACAAGTGAAAGAAATGGACAGGCAAAATGTTTTCCGTATTGACTCTACACCCTGGGAGACCAGTAAATGCAGGTAACTGTGGCTGCTCCATGTTTGGGGCAATCCAGGTGTCAGGTCTTCTAATGGGAAACCCTTCAGCCCCAGGCTGCTGCACTCTTGGCACATCAATGTCCTCCTCTACAACAGGCCTCTAATCTGCACTGAGTGTAGTTTCCTCATCAGAAGAATACTCTCGGACAGAAAACTCACTGCCAGAATCTCTCACTTCCTCCTCTGCCTCAGATGCAGAGTCAGTCTCATAATCATGGTCTGAAGACAACTCAAAGAGCATGCCAACAACCTGCTGAACGGTCACTCTGCGGCTAGCCATGATCCTCACTAACAACAAATGGATTGCCAACAACAACTAGCACTAAAATAAGTAATAAACGAAGTGTAGCTTTATCACAAAGAGTTATGTACTAAAAAAACTATACCATTCACTTGCCTGAAAAGCTACTCACCAGCAACTACTCTGCACAGACACAGCAATCACCAATGATATCCCACTAAAAAGAAAAAAGAAAATTAGATATATGACAACACAAATGTCACTGTGCTAAAATCTAAGGACAATTTCACACACAATACTGCATTTAGTACACCACCTACAAACATGTCATTCATGCATGTCAACAATACTCCTTTGGAGTAAATTGCTTTCACTTACCTAAAACATGCAACTAGGCAAACCGCAGGACAGCTACTGCCAAAACCGCAAGGATCCACAGCAAAGGAAGCAAAAGCTTTGAACTAGAACAAAAAGAAGAAATAAACTGTTATAATCACAAATACAAATACTTTGCCAGTTGACAAACAGCCCGCCACCAAGAACTTAGAAATTGTCCCTTGTGCCTAAGTGGATTCTGCCCCACTAGAAGGCAGATGGCCTAAAAAAAAAAGGCTGATCTGCCCCCAAGTGGGGAAGAAATTGCCAACAGATCTGTACCCTGTTTGAGGGGGGGCGGCCCTTGCCAAAGGAGGCGAATGAGGGTGCCCCAGCACAAAAAAAAACAAAGGGAACCAAAAAAAAAAAATCTCTGACATCTTGGTGCCTTCTGCCCCCCTGGGGGGCAGATGGGCCTAACAAAAATAGGCTGATCTGCCTCCTTTGGGGGGGAGACCCTTGCCAAAGGTGCCGCCCCCCCCACACAAAACACACACAATCCCTGGTGCCTAAGTGGATTCTGCCCCCCTGGGGGGCAGATGGGCGTAAAACAAATTGCCCGATCTGCCCCCAAGGGGGCAGAAATGGACAACAGCTCTGTGCCCCCTTTAGGGGGTGACCGTTGCCAAAGGGGGCAGCCCCCGCACAAAACAAAAAAAGGGGAACAAAAAGAAATCCCTGGCGTATTGGTGGTTTCTGCCCTCCTTGGGGGCAGATGGGCCTACAAAAATAGGCCCAGATGCCCCCAAGGGGGGCAGAGATAGCCAATACGAAATTTCCCCACTTTGGGGGGTGACCCTTGTCCAAAGGGTGCCCCCAAACACACAAAACACACACACACGCCACACAATCCCTGCCGCCTAGTGTGTTTCGACCCCCCCGGGGCCAGATCGTCCAAAAACATAGCCGATCTGCCCTTGGGGGGCCGAAATAGGAAAGAAAAAATAGCCCCCCCATGGGAGCGACCCTTGCCCAAGGGGTCGCTCCCAAAATACATATGAAAAAACGAAATCCCTGGTGTCTAGTGGGATTTGCCCCCCCGGGAGCAGATCGGCTGAAAAATCGTCTGATCTGCCCCTGGGGGGGGGGGGAATTGGTTTGAAATAGGCTAAAAAAAATAGCCCCCCATGGGAGCCCTTGCCCAAGGGGTCGCTCCCAAAATATTAGTGAAAAACTTAATCCCTGGCGTCTAGTGGTTTTCGCCCCCCCCCCCCGGGATAGGATTTAAAAAAATAGCCCCCCATCGGAGCGACCCTTGCCCAAGTGGTCGCTCCCAAAATACATATGTAAAACTAAATCCCTGGTGTCTAGTGGTTTTCGCCCCCCCCCCCCCTCCGGGCAGTTTGGCCGAAAAATCAGCCGATCTGCACCTGGGGGGGCGAAATACAAAATAAAATAGCCCCCCAGGGGAGCGACCCTTGCCCAAGGGGTCGCTCCCAAAATCTAATAAAATAAAAAATCCCTGGTGGCTAGTGGAGATTCGTGCTCGGAGCAGGAATCCAGTGAAAACAGGCACAGGGGGAAAAGAAAAACCCTTTCCTTTCCCCTGTGTCTGTTTTCCCCCCCAAACCACCAAAAAAGGAAGGACTTACAAGAAGGAAGTCCTCTTCTCTCGACGTGCTGGAAGCAAATGGCTTCCAGCGCGTCCCGGCAATACTTGATGACGTTGGCGTGGTGTGAGCGCGCTGACGTCATCAGATAGCCGGGGGGGTGGAAGGGGAAGGGATTCCCCTTCCATCCACGACCGGGGTGTGTGGGTGGGGAGCCCATGGGGGGAGTTCTAGCGCTCCCCCTCAGTTCCCGGGTGCAGGACGAGGTGATCTCGTCCAAGGCACCCGGGAACTGGTGCCTTGGACGAGATCACCTCGTCCAAGGCACCCTACGGGTTAAAGGACTGTAGAATAAGATTGATTTTGGTTAAAAGGACCGAGTGACAATTGCACTGTCAAGCCAGATCTACAAATCCATGTAGGTTAAAGACTGGCCTTTTCCCATCTGTGCTTCTGCCAGAGAAAAAAAAAATCTATTTATTTAAGACACTTTAATTGAATTAGTGTCATGTGTGTGGCCCAGGAAGTTCAAGCTCAGGCAGCTGGATAAATAAAATGATCGCAGCTGAGTGGGGGCAAACACATTTTTTGTGAAACTGCCCAATCAAAACAAGTACTACTAGCTCCCAACATGTGGGTGGAGTCACAGCCCCTATCTAGTGATTCTCAGATAAATGTCTGGCAACAGTTGTGCTGTTATGCCAGATCATTAAAAACTGAAAAAAACGATATGGTTACCTGATGAGCTCATTCAGGACTAATCCCTGTTTAAGTGTACATTACCTAAAATACTATGCTGTCACTTTGCCCTTCATTGATATGCATCTAAAAAGGGGCAGGCTGACTCATAAGATCTGCTGAAGTATTGCATTACATAAAGCACAAATATTACAACTACTGCAAACAGTGCAGTGTTTCAATGCAATTGTTTTTTTTTTTTAACTTCAATGATAATATTGCAATCATTTGACCATTTGAAAAACTGTAAAACAAACACTAGCTTCGCTGTGAATTAATAAACAAAAGTGGCTTTTAAGTGTGTGACCATGTGAGGCAGCTTCCTGGATACCAGTACATGTCTGAAGAGGCCACGAAGAAAAGGAGGAATATTATTCCTCCAACAGGTTATGCTTTGCATGATGTTTAAACTATCTCCAAGCACCACAGGATTGAAGAAGTAAGCACAGCTCTCCATAATCTTAGTTATACATACACCTAAAGACTACACCACAAGAAAAGGAAAGAATGCATTCCTATCACAGACATGTATTCAGAGCCACACAGGAGAGACAGAATCACAGCCAGTAAGCAAGCTAAGCAAAATTAACCCTTCAATATGTAATTTAAAATATCAACTGTGCTAACTTCAGGAGGGCATCAGGATACAGGGATTAGAGTGTTCCAGGTGAAAGTCCCTTTAAAAGAGAAGACTTTTTAGGTTTTTGTTGAATTTCATATGTAATGTAGTAGTGGTAAGAGAGGGGAAAAAGAGTGATGCCCTTTAGTAGCGATTCCAGAGAGCAATTGAGCAATGGACTCTATTTAAAGTAGAGATTTCCAGAAGGTCAGAATCGGTGCTTCATAAGCACAACAAAATACCAGTGTCTATAGTACTGCTAAAATACGAGAGATGCAGAATCACCTCAGGAGTGTGGGGAATTTCCTTTTTTATGTGGCATGCTTCATCATAAGGTTCCTCCTCACACCACAGGGAAATGTTTTTTGTGATATGGGCTACAACTCACACTCAATTTGGAGGAGCTCTTTGGCTGTTTTAGGGCTCTAAGCGACTGTCTAGTATGGGTGAATAACGCAGAGTGCTGGACTCACAAACACACACTAGCACTATGGCACTAAGGTGTGTGCTTGGTGTTTGGAGGCTAAAATCAGTGCCGGTGCTAGGTGTTAGCTAGAGGGGACAAGAAAGAGCCATATCCTTATGAATATCACACTCTCCTGTTCTCTCCCTGTCACGCAATGCAGCACAGAATTCTTGGCTGCTGCTCTGCATTCCATGACACCTATCAGAATCTGGGCCCTAGTATCTGACATGCTCAAAATATGACTCATGAGTGTGTAGGTGAGACCCTCAAAAGAATAAAGGACTTTTTCATTAATAAGATTATAGTTTCTATTAAGGTCACTGTAAGGATTATGTTATCTTTCTTCACTAGAAATGATAATCTCATTTCAACCAAACACAAATATATTTGCAGAAGCACACTCCCAAAAAGTTGCCAGGAGTCTTTCTAAAAATAAACAAGTATCTCATGGGACCGAAAATTAACCAGCCCCTTACTGAGGCTTTCTCGAAAAGTCCAAACAACCAACACTTTATTGATTTTTGCATCATGGTTTAATATTCATCTATTTCATAAACACACTCAATATACCTCTACTTCCGACCAGGTTCTATATGAGATGACTGGTCACATTTCCAAGAAATCAAGCTTACACTTGCCAATCTGCCATAATACCAATATGCATCTCACTACAATATCATACCATCTACACGGTGGGTGAGGCATATTCGGGTGTTGACCTGAAACAATAGCCCAATAACTTCCCAGTTTGGCCTAATTGTTGCCCCATTCCACTAAAAAATAAAAACCTTTAACTAGGAAATGTTTTATTTCCATTTCAGGACTGAGGCAAAAATCATGCTAATTCAAAGACTAGATACAACTAGCAAAGCCATTTCCACCAATCATTACATTAAAAGGTCTTGAAAGTTGACTCTATCGACCAGTCGACTGACCTCATATGCTCTTCTCTACACCTCAACAAGGAAGCCTTTTAAGACCTACTGGGGAGGACTACAAACCTTTCTAGGCTTAGGCCACCCTCCGGAATCACTCAACACATTCATTGGGACAAAGTAGGAAACAAACTCAGGGTAAAAGTTCTCCTCCAGCTTTCAAAGCTACTCTGTGTCAGAGTTCCTTTGCCATATTGTAGTAGGCTTAGAGAAACCTCACCAGACACAGTTTTGGACTGTCAGGAAAACTCGAATAAAATACTCATTAAGACTAAACGCAGTCCTCCTGGTAATGATAACATTCGTCTGTCCGGGGTAAACACTTGCCAGACAAGTCCAACGATCGAACGTTCAACATCTTACTGAAGGAAATTAAATAAAAAACACAACTTAGCTGACAACTGCCTCCTGAAAAAGATATTTGTTAGGAGTTCATGTAAGATGTAAACATAACAACGCATTTGCAGCCCAGAACTGGGCATATTTCTAGGTGGCAAGGAGAACATAACAGGCACCAGGATCCTGTCAACTAATGCATTACCAACATGGTTGAATGACAAAATATTAAGAACCGGAAATAGTGATACATTTTTTATTGCGGGCAAAATATTACCTACAAAAACATTGTATCGTCATTATATCGTCTACATGCATATCGTATGTCACAATATTTTAAAATGATCTTTTTGTGTGTGTGTGTATATATATATATATATATATATATATATATATATATATATATATCTATATATATAAAAATAAATATATATATATCTATAAACTCATTGAAAAAAACAAAGGTTACAGGGACGTTGTGGTTATTTCTGAATTTACTATCACAAACCCATAGAAATTCAGCAGTTATATTTAGAGTTATTTTAAGTAACTGTAACTCGTGCCCTAAGGTAACTATAACTTGCGCCCCCATGATGCACAGTTTTGACAGCTAATGTTTCATTGATATTTTTAATGATGTTATAAAAGTTGTCAGGAGAACTGTAATATCTTGGGTAAGCAGGAGTGCATGGCAAGGACTGGAGTTGTAATTACCTTAGGGCGCGAGTTATAATTATTTGAGTTTTCCTGCCCACAAGAGCTTGCATAGCGAAGCAAAAGTCTCCCACCCAACGCGAGCATTTTCAAAAGCTTCCACCAGGTGGGAGCAGACAAGTTTTCCTGCCTGCACTCTTGCGGTCAGTGAAACTGTGTCCCGGAGATGTGCTGCCTGGGACACAAGAGTCCCAGACACTCCCAGCCTCACAGGATAGGCTATCAGGTGCCTTTATAGGCTGGGAGGAGGGGGGGGTGGTCACCCCTCTCCTTTTTAATTTTTAATCAGCCTTCTTCCTAGGTCCTGAGTGAGGCTCAGGGGGGAGTGCTGTGTGTCTACATGGTGTAGGCTGTTACCCACGTAGGCAAGCACTTCAGTGCCACACATATGGGTGGTAAGCATTCTATACACTTTACAATACAGCACATTAAATTTAAAGTAAAGGGGAAACAAGTAGAGAAAAGTAAGAATAAAATGTGAATAAAAATGTAGATAATATAACCTCAGTGAGTCCTCCACTCCACCGTACAGCGCTGAAATCAAATGTGAATTCTTTATCCCCAGACAGGCCATACACAGCCGGAAATTTGCCAACAGGCACATAGCTGGCAGTCCCATTGGGAAAGGCCTGCCAATTAAGAAGCTCAGCCAGGTGAGGATAGTCCCCATTGGAATCGAAGAAGAACTCCAAGCCGGACGTGTTGTTGAAACGTACATTTTTCACATAATGAAGCAGCTAGAGGCAAGATTGAGTAAAGAATAGTGTGTATTAGAGCCAAGGCCATTGATACATATATGCTAAAGAGTATTGTATGCTCAAAAGGTACGTTTTTATATGTACAAGCCGTTGGAAGTGGCAGTGTGGTAGAGAAAGTCCCTCACTCTAAAGCTGTCACTTGCGATGCTGAAAAACAAAACATGCACATTTAATGCCCTGACTGGTTCTTCATCTTTGCTTTGTCAAAGGCCATGGCTTAACTCAGTAGCCAAGAAACTGAAAGCATCATCATAGCAGGCAAAAATCCCTGTATGTAATATTCTCAAACTTGTGATATAATAAGGAAACAGAAAGCCCGCACTCACAAATTAATTAAAATCGTCTTCCCCAAACCCTGCTTTTTGTACAATAATAGAACACTTCATTTCAGAAGCTCCCACAGGGGCACCCTTCTTTCACACCATCCAGCCAATCATACATGCAGGTTATCTAGGAATATATTCAAATTGATGCTGCCAATCAGGACATGACAATTTATGTTTTTTACACTATGTTAACCTATTCACCCATAAAGTCTTTTGGCTATAGGAAGGTATAGCAACAAAATCAAATTCCAGATCCTTAGTGGCTCGTAGTTTCCTACAAAGTAGCAGCAAGCATGCAAAAATGAATTCCTTTAAATTAGAAGGAATAGTGTTCCATAAGGCATGTGCCCACACTGCAAATGATCTGTTACCCATAGTGCCATTGTATGGTGAGGAATTTTCAGAAGTCTGGATTGAGATGAAAAGAAGCCTCAATGGATTGCACCATACAAATTATTTTAGCAAGAATTTAGTAGTCACCCCAAAAGTCACCTGCATACTAAATACAGGATCTTGAAATTAATTCTAAAATTATGGGTTGCAAGTGATGCTTAGGATAGCAGAGTTAAAATAATTTCATGTTAGCAGGGTGAATTAAGAATACAACTTAGAACATTACAGATTTATTGGCCGCAACATTTTTGAAGGCATACCAGAAAAAAGTGATAGAGGAAATGGTGCATATGGAATAAGGAAATGAGTTCCAAATTGAAGTTTCCTGAACAGTGAAGTGGCAGCAGCCAATATAGACTATACTCAAGATGCAGTGAGATCTTATTTGTTTTTTTAACGGATATAGTTAGATCGTATTCACTTTTTTTACACAAAGTTTTTGGCATTTGGTTATAGACAACCACATAATAAGAAGATTACAAATGGCTGAAGAAAATCCAAATGACCTCCCCCTACCTCCAAAAAACCCATTAAGTTCCAAAATAAAATAGGAGAAGCATGTCAGCTAGATGAATGTCAAAATCGCCCCAAAGAGTAAATACAGTAGATAGGGCCCTCTCTTGAATTATACATCTTGGGCAACTTCAGAAAAGTTGCAAAGTCCACAATCCTGACTGGCAAAGTGACAATTTCTCCATGTTCATGAAATAATGCAGCAAAGAAAACCCCTTAGCCATTACAATTTTACGATTGGTGCACATTAGGGCTTCAGTCAAATTCTCCATTGTTATGAATTACCACAAATTCTGAAACCAATGGGCAATGTCAGAGGTGTTGTGTACATGGGAGAAGAAGGAATAGTACCTCTTGCCAGTTGTAGGTACTGCCACTTCCACCAGACTATGGTCTTATATAGGCAGCACCAGGGAGTTGGACATCACCCCCATATGTCTTTACCTTTCCTCTTCCGTCCACCGTGGGGTACCATGTCAAACTGAAGTTTCCCCCAACTACTAATTCCCCTTCAATATCTTTCAGCAGGGCTTGCAAAGCTTCCTTAAATAATACCCACTGCCTTGCATTTGGAGGTACAAGTTGAAAAAGGTGCGAGACCTGTCCCGAGGGGTAAGCTGAATTTTGCTTCACCTGAGCGCTGATAGATCATTTACACAGAATTTCCAGTTCTGCTGAAGCAAAAAATTGCATTGAATAGGTCTTGTAGTATATCCTAACATGATCTTACCTTAGCCAGGAGGATTTCCTAAATAAACCTCATGCCCAACCCTAGTAAACTTAGCAAAGTCAAACCAAACATAATCAGGCTATTCTATTACAGGTCCTGATTGACAAAACAGAGTTGGTGGTGGTGTTGCTGAAGAACATCTCCTAAACCAACATTTATAAATGGTTCTGCTCCCACTTCCTAATATCCTCAAGCCGGTATATTGGTGTTCCCCTTCAAACAGCTTAAGCTCAAACTCCCTTTCTAATCCACCAAGGAGCAATCACATGTTTATGGATGAACTAATTAAACTAGCGAACAAATAGCAACCAAGGAATGCATCTATCTCAGTAACTAACATACACTGGAACAGCCTTATTAATACAAATGTTAAAACTCTTCCTTCACCCTCACTGACAATGACTTCATTCAGTTTTGCAGAAAGCTGATGTAGCAGATGTTCCTATCATCACTAACTGGTCAGACCTCCTCTTGATTTTTTCCACATTATAAGCAATACCCGTGTTCCAGATATATAACGTAAGACACTTTACACCTAGACCATGGACCACAGAAACATCCCAGAGATTTCTTCAGCGAGAGACCCATCTACCTCATCACTGCAAACAAAGACCCACACAACCTCACATTCTTCTCACTCCTGAACATTACACTGACCTTACACATTTTTTCAATTACAAGCAAGCTGTAGTATTGCAATTCTTTATATTTATGGTCCTCAGAGTCTATTGTCAAGTAACTTTACCATATTCAAACTGGTGCTGCCAGATTAGCAGCACAATGTCACAACTTTCCTTTGCTCCTGGCTTTCCCCTTGAAAAAACACACTTTGCGGCCACTGACACCCTCAAAGTACCATAAAAATAGAGCTGACAGACTACCTTCATCCCAGTGGACCTAAAAACACTCCATCTGTAAAATCCTCTCCCTGCCACTTAGAGACATCAATCATCGCTCCCTGCTGTGGACCTATTACCGGAAGATGAAAACTGTTTCTGCTCTTAGAGGAGGGATGCAAAAACTGATGAACTATCTCAAGTTAGTTTCAGAGTAGACCAGTAACAGTTGAATAAGCATTCCTATTTGCAAAAGGACTAAAATCTCCTCAAATGGTTCTTCCGTCTCACTGATTGTTGGGGAAACGATTGAGATCCAGGGCAGGAGTCACTAACAGCTAGTCTCTCATAGGTCATGGAAGACAATCTAAAAGTCTGCAACAATTTGTTGGAGAAAAGCTATCTGTCTACTATTTAAAGGAGACTACCAGGAATACTGAGAGATTGGATGAGATGGCAACACTACTGAACAAAGTCTTCCCAGGAAGAGATCCCCAGCTAGGGTGTCCTTACAGGGGGGAACTGCTGAGAAAAGTGAAATGACTCGAGAGACACCACAAGAGCTGACCTGGGTGCTGGAGTGGATGTCTTTGCATCCCCCTGTTTGAACCTGGTATGCTGTGTCAAAGAATCCAAGTGTGATTGCTGCTTGCAGTCAAACTTGACTTAAGAGCTGGCTGGGGTTCCTGCATCCCCTCAACTGTGCCTGGTGCACTGCATACAAGATTATAAACAAAACTGCTACCCCTGGTCAAACCACCCTGGAGAGATATCACAGCTTCTGATCCAAGTGCTGAAGTGGCTTCCCCCATGAACCTGACATGCAACACTGACAAAGAGAACCATGACTTCTTCCTGTGGAGATCATTGTTTTAGTTCAACTGAGAATACTACCTGTTCTATCCTTTGATCTGCCTAGACACCCAAACGTCTCACAAGTAACCAGTAAGTGGGCTCTCATCACTATCATGTTGGGAAATATTTTTGTGGCCTGGATTGCAGCCACCACTGCTTAACACCCATGGCATCTGTGGCTCCACCAGCAGTGCTGAGAGAGAAGGTGGGCCACATGCACGCAGTGAGGACCTTGTGGCAGAGTCCAACTGCACTGGAGAAGGTAAAAGTCAACTACACGCTATATCAGGGACAAATGAGCTTGCAGACTGTGGCCATAATTACGAGTTTGGTGGGCGGTGCAGGCCATCCTCCAAACATTTGGGCCGGAAAACCGCCACTACGGTTTTCCACCCGCTGGCCCTATTATGAGGTTCCCACTGGCTCAGCGGGAAACAGGCCACAACATTGACGCCAGCTCCCAATCCAGCCACTGGCAATGTTGTGGTGCGTCGGGTGCGAAAACACCTGTTTCGCTTTTCACTGCCTGTAATTCGGGCAGCAAAACTCGCGACGGGCTGTCCATGGGGGCCACCATGGTGCCCCTGACATCCCGTTTTCGCCAGCCTTTGCATGGCGGTCAGACCACCATGCAAATGCTGATGGAAACGCGGGTCATCTGCCCTAGCAGATTCAGACCGCGGCACCACTAGGCTGTCGGCAACCTGGCCATGCAGGGGGTCGGACCGTGGCGGCCACAGCCATAATGAGGTGGTCGCGCCACCCCTGTTGTTGGCGGTCCAATCGTCACTGCGAGTCTGACGGTCCATGGACCACCAGACGCATAATGAGGCCCTGTGTGTCTAATTTCAAACTGCTAAGAACCAGATACCTGAATGACCTGCAGGGCACAGGCACAGTAGCATAGTCACACTGAGACCCAGCACTGGTATAATGCCTTCAACAATCACTTTTGCATTATGTTTACAATCTCAATAGAACCTGTGTTTCCCTGCATAATTTATTTTGTGTTTTTCTAAGTAAGGTGAAATAAAAGTAATTTTCCTTTTTCCTAAAGCTAAAGCACTGGGCTGAGTAGCTGTCATTGAATCCTATTGTGTATCTGTGGAGGTCTGAGTCTCTAATCTGTACTGCCTTCCTGAGAAGCCTCGCTACCCTGAGAATCAAATGTTGAAAGAATGCTGAAATACCTACAAATCTGCGCTTGTAAGATATCACACTCAGATCAAAAAGGCCAGGAAAGCAGCCTTTGCACGAGGCTAGAGACCATATGCCATTACTGCAGAGAGCTCTTCAACATTGTAAAAGAATTCTCCAACCCCTCAGCAGCCACCAACACCATCATCCCATCACAAGATCTCTGCAACAACCTCTTCAACTTCTTTCACAACAAAATTCTTGTGATATGCAGCAACTTCAACCCTTAACACAACACAACACAAGACAACAACCAACTGCCCACCTCCTCCAACTCTGACCACCATCCAACAAACGGGAGACCCGTAGGCAAGGGTCGCTCCCCGGGGCGGTGGGTGGGCAAATTTATTTTAGGCCATTTCTGCCCGGCCGATCTGCCCCCGGGGGGGGCAGAAACGCAGAAACCTCTAGGTGCCAGGGCAATTTCTTTTTTGTGTGTTTTGTTTTGTTTGTTTGTTTTTTTAGAGATGGGGAGTGACCCATTAGTCAAGGGTCGCTCCCCTGGGAGGGAAATTGTATTTAGACCATTTCTGCCCCCCCAATTTTTGTTAGGCCAATCTGCCTCCATGGGGGCAGAAACCACTTAGGCAACAGGGATTGGTGCGTGTGTATGCGTGTGTTTTCTTTAGGGAGGCAGCCCCTTGGGTAAGGGTCGCTCCCCATGGGAGTACATTACTGTTGGCCATATCTGCCCCCATTGGGGACAGATGGGCCTATTTTTGGAAGGCCCATCTGCCCCAAGGGGGGCAGAAAGCCCACCAGAGGCCAGGGAAGTTTTTTTTCTCCAAAAATAAGAGGGTGGGGGTATGGCCATGCCCCCACTCCAAATAAATGGGGCCAAAGTTGTTCTGCCCACTAGTTGGCAGAGGGGGCAATTACCCCTGATCCACACCCTGGGAGGGCAGAAAGTCTACTAGATGCCAGGGAATAAAAAAAAAAATTAATATTGGGGTGGTGGCTACCAACCAGTATGGGCCTGGTTACGCCCCCACCTCAACTGAAGGGGGTAACAGTCTTTCAGCTCTCCCCCGCACTCTAAAACATCTTATCCCACAGCAAGCAAGAAGACATTTGATTATTTGGGGTTTTAGTTTTACATTTGGGCCATGAGAACTTGGCATACTCTCAAAATCGTCTCACTTGGAATGGTGAGGGCTGCACTTTATGGACTTTGGGACGCTGCCATGTAGAAAAATCCACAACGCTGGTTGGAAGGAAATTTGTGGCTCCTCTCTGATTCCAGAACTTTCTGTCACCGAAATGAGAGGAAAAAGTGTTTGTTTGGCCAAATTATGAGGTTTGCAAAGGATTCTGGGTAACAGAACCTGGTCAGAGCCCCACAAGTCACCCCATCTTGGATTCCCCTAGGTGTCTAGTTTTAAAAAATGTGATGGTTTGCTAGGTTTCCCCAGGTGCCGGCTGAGCTAGAGGCCAAAATCCACAGGTAGGCACTTTGTAAAAAACACCTCTGTTTTCTGTGAAAAAATGTGATGTGTCTACGTTGTGTTTTGGGCCATTTCTTTTTGTTGGCACTAGGCCTACCCACACAAGTGAGGTACCATTTATATCGGTAGACTTGGGGAACGCTGGGTTGAAGGAATTTTGTGGCTTCTCTCAGATTCCAGAACTTTCTATCACCTAAATGAGAGGAAAAGGTGTTTTTTGGTCAAATTTTGAGGTTTGCAAAGGATTCTGGGTAACAGAACCTGGTCAGAGCCCCACAAGTCGCCCCATCTTGGATTCCCCTAGATGTCTAGTTTTAAAAAATGTGCTGGGTTGCTAGGTTTCCCAAGGTGCCGGCCGAGCTAGAGGCCAAAATCCACAGGTAGGCACTTTGTCAAAAACACCTCTGCTTTCTGTGAAAAAATGTGATGTGTCCACGTGTGTTTTGGGGCATTTCCTTTCATTGGCGTTAGGCCTACCCACACAAGTGAGGTACCACTTTTATCGGGAGACTTGGGGGAACGCTGGGTGGAAGGAAATTTGTGGCTCCTCTCAGATTCTAGAACTTTCTGTCACTAAAATGAGAGGAAAAGGTGTTTTTTTGGTCAGATTTTGAGGTTTGCAAAGGATTCTGGATAACAGAACCTGGTCAGAGCCCCATAATTCACCTTATCTTGGATTCCCCTAGGTGTCTAGATTTCAGAAATGTGTTAGTTTGCTAGGTTTCCCCAGTTGCCGGCTGAGCTAGAGGCCAAAATCCATAGGTAGGCACTTTGTAAAAAACACCTCTGTTTTCTGTGAAAAAATGTGATGTGTCCACGTTGTGTTTTGGTCCATTTCCTTTCGTGGGCGCTAGGCCCACCCACACAAGTGAGGTACCATTCTTATTGGGAGACTTGGGGGAATGCTGGGTGTAAGGAGATTTGTGGCTCCTCTCAGATTCCAGAACTTTTTGTCACCGAAATTAGAGGAAAAGGTGTTTATTTGGTCAAATAATGAGGTTTGCAAAGTATTCTGGGTAACAGAACCTGGTCAGAGCCTCACAAGTCACCCCATCTTGGATTCCCCTAGGTGTCTAGTTTTCAAAAATGTGCTGGTTTGCTAGGTTTCCCCAGGTGCTGGCTGAGCTAAAGTCCAAAATCCACAGGTAGGCACTTTGTAAAAAACACCTCTGTTTTCTGTGAAAAAATGTGATGTGTCCACGTTGTGTTTGGGGCCATTTCCTTTCGTGGGCACTAGGCCTACCTACACAAGTGAGGTACCATTTTTATCGGGAGACTTGGGGGAACGCTGGGTCAAAGGAAATTTGTAGCTCCCCTTAGATTCCAGAACTTTCTGTCACCGAAATGAGAGGAAAAGGTGTTTTTTTGGTAAAATTTTGAGGTTTGCAAAGGATTCTGGGTAACAGAACCTGGTCAGATCCCCACAAGTCACCCCATCTTGGATTCCCCTAGGTGTCTAGTTTTCAAAAATGCGCTGGTTTGCTAGGTTTCTCCAGGTGCCGACTGAGCTAGAGGCCAAAATCCACAGGTAGGCACTTTGCAAAAAACACCTCTGTTTTCTGGGAAAGAAATTGATGTTTCCACGTTGTGTTTTGAGCCAATTCCTTTTGTGGGCGCTAGGCCTACCCACACAAGTGAGGTAACATTGTTATCAGGAGACTTGGGGGAACACAGAATAGCAAAACAAGTGTTATTGCCCCTTGTCTTTCTCTACATTTTTTCCTTCCAAATGTAAGGCAGTGTGTAAAAAAGACGTCTATTTGAGAAATGCCCTGTAATTCACATGCTAGTATGGGCACCCCAGAATTCAGAGATGTGCAAATAACCACTGCTTCTCAACACCTTATATTGTGGCCATTTTGGAAATGCAAAGGTTTTCTTGATACCTATTTTTCACTTTTTATATTTCAGTAAATGAATTGCTGTGTACCCAGTATAGAATAAAAACTCATTGCAAGGTGCAGCTCATTTATTGGCTCTGGGTACCTAAAGTTCTTTATGAACCTACAAGCCCTATATATCCCCGCAACCAGAAGAGTCCAGCTGACGTAACGGTATATTGCTTTCAAAAATCTGACATCGCAGGAAATATGTTACAGAGTAAAACGTGGAGAAAAATGGCTGTTTTTTTCACCTCAATTTCAATATTTTTTTATTTCATCTGTCATGTTCTGTAGGAAACACTTGTAGGATCTACACAAATGACCCCTTGCTGAATTCAGAATTTTGTCTACTTTTCAGAAATGTTTAGCTATCTGGGATCCAGCATTAGTTTCTCACCCATTTTGGTCACTAACTGGAAGGAGGCTGAAAGCACAAAAAATAGTAAAAATGGGGTATGTCCCAGTAGAATGTCAAAATTGTATTGAAAAATTGGGTTTTCCAATACAAGTCTCCCTGTTCCTGAAAGCTGGGAAGATGGTGATCTTGCCACCGTAAACCCTCTGTTGATGCCATTTTCAGGGAACAAACCACAAGCTGCCTTCTGCAGCCCTTTTTTCCAATTTTTTTGAAAAAAAAAACATTTTCACAGTTTTTTGGCTAATTTCTTGGTCTCCTTCAGGGGAACCCACAAAGTCTGGGTACCTCTAGAATACCTAGGATGCTGGAAAAAAAGGACGCAAATTTGGTGTGGGTAGCTTATGTGAACAAAAAGTTATGAGGGCCTAAGTGCAAACTGCTCCAAATAGCCCAAAAAAGGCTCGGCACAGGAGAGGGAAAAGGCCTGGCAGCGAAGGGGTTAAAGGCTTTAGATGCCATTATTATGGCCTAGTAACCCCTGCTGATGACACCTAACTATACCTGGTATTCTATTAAAATATAATTTAGAATTATGTTCAGATTAAGGTCTGATTTCGGTTTCTTTGAGAATGGCTTGCTAATGTCACATTTAAGCTATAACTCCAAATCATCATCATCAAACATCATCTAGAGCACATTTGTACGCAGACAGTCCATAGGAAGCAGATCAAATCAATTGAAAACTAAATTCACACTTATTTCTCTTCAGTCCACCAAAGGTTTTCATGAAAAACCTGCTGACATTCTACATAGTACCAGCATGTGTCTCAAGGACAATGCAACTGCAAAACCACTGGTCATCATCTCTGACAAAAAAAACTACATCTGTGATAACTCATAAAAACCTTTTAGCAACAGACGTGACTCTGACTGAAAACATCAGAAAGGTCAACCATTTACCTGAATGGCTGATTTCAAAATAGCTCAAAATAGCTGTTCCAGCCCTTCTGTTACCTAGAATCAGTTCAGTAATTTACTTACAACAATTCAAAAAGAAAGTACATAGATAGTAATAATACAATTCTTAAAAGAATATAAATATTTAAAATGTCCGTCAGAGTAAAAGTGTTAGTCAGTAACAGTTATTTAAGGGCACAACAGATGTCCCAAAAAGGGACAGAAGGTAGAACAACTTTAATCACCTCAATCTCTTATATAATAAGAGTGAGGGGGCTAAAGATTTTATAGAATATCCAGGACTCAAAATAAAATAATTTTCAAATACACCCAACAATCTTTGGCTGATGCAGAAACCAGATAGTGTTAAACCTGCTAAAACATTGCCAGCTACAACGCTGGTTATAAACACTTTAAATGGCAATTTCACATTATTATTAGTAGCCACCCAAACCGCTTAGTTAGTAACAAATAAGAAAAGGCAATAGCATACTAGTACAATAAAACACAAACCACAGAAGTGTGAGCAGGCAAGCCATGAGATAAGGTGGATATTAAAGGACCTGATAGAGATCAAATTTTACTAATACATTGGTGGCATGAAAGTTAGCACATGGCAACTGACAAACCTTCATTTAAAAGCCTAACAGAAAAATTAACGTGGAAATGTAAAATGTGCATGTTTGAATAATGGTGGAAAATGTGGCCTCCACTTGTATTTGACATCACGTTTTAACATGAAGATATTGTGCACATATATTTGAGTGAATTACTGATAAAAGTTTACTTTGAAAGTATTATTTTAAGAAAGACAGTAGAAATGAAGCATATTATGCATACTGAATGAACATGAATTAATCATACTTAGTTCCAGTTAAAAGATATTTATGAACATGAGTTACATGTGTGGAGAAAAATGCATGCATTTCATTTGTGTGCTGATATGTTATGAATATTGTTTGCAATTAAATAATTTGCTTTACTTATTTGATTCAAATCTGTAAGGTGTGCAATAGAATTTATGTCTATTCATTGTTTAATGTGCATTTAGGCTTTCTTAGCTAGACTAGGCCTGAAGATTCATTTTTGCAGCTGTAAAGGAAAATTACTTGTTTATTCTGTTCCCTCTGACCTGAATTAATTTCCTAGGTTGCTGACGTGATGGTGAATGTTATATTGAATTAAAGACTGAGAACGTTTCAATGTTAACTGAGTAACAATATTTGTTCTCGCTGTCAAACAAGACAGGAGGTCATATTAATTTTCATGTGAGAATTGTCCAACGCATCCTGTGTACTGTGAAAAAGGATCCTGAAGTAACAATCAACTAGAAAATGTAATATTTTGGCGGAACTGTATGAATTAATTGAAATGACCAAATGCGTTTTCTCTGAGAAAATTTGGAATAGCTTTAAACTTTATGGTGTCAGCAGCTACCATTGGATGCTGGATGTTGTGCGTAAGGTCAGCCCACTTTGAGGACCAATCTGAAACCCCTGGCTACTTCTAATTAGTGAGAGACTTTCTAAACTTCTCGTGAGTCAGTCTACTCCTGCTTTGAGTCTGCCCCTGTCTCCCGAAGCCTGAGAGTTGTTCTTGGGTGTTCATGCTGTCACCTCTTATCAGTCCTTATGTTAGTTTCCTTTTAGTACTTGCTTATGCTGTTCAGTAATAGTTTGCCCAAACAAATCTGAACTGTTGACTTGTCCTATGTGCCGCCTGTGTTCTGCACTGCCCAGATCCTGCTGTATACTGATGTCACGTGAAGGGGAATGCTCTACTTGAAGAAACTTTCCATCATGAGAGGTGTAACTAAATGTGGTTTCTTGTTTCCCTTTTAGCTTAGATAATTACACCAGCATATTTTTATAGAGAGTTACCCTAGTTAGATGCTTTTCCCAAATTATTTTCCTTTAGTTTTGCACGCATGTGTTAGCCCATTTCCACACATCCAAGTCCAAATTCGTGTTAGAGATAAGGATGGCCTAGTCCTGATAAATTGATTGTCAAATTGAATTTTGTGATTTACTTATGTTGCCATCATCTGCTTTGAAATCTGAAATTAATGTGCATATTGTGTTTTTCTAATTTATGTTATTCTTTAGGAGTGTCCAACAGTATTGATATTTAGGTGCTCATTTCGAGTTTGGCGGTCACTGGACCGCCGCGGTGGAGGAGGTGGTTGCACCACCGGGCCCGGCGGAGTAGACCGCCATATTATGACCAAGGTGGTGATCCCACCGTAACCCAGTCAAGGTTCCACCAGTACAGCCAGTGCGTTCGGACCGCCGCTTAAGGATGGTAGCCATCTCCAGGCCGGCGGGGACCAATTCACTGCTCACCATAGTACGAGTCAGCAGACCGCCAGGATTTCCGGGGTGGTCTGACCACCACGAAAAGCGTGGGGGAAACTGGCAGTATAAAAGAAGACATTCAGCTCCAGGTATCTATACGCGTCCGTGGCCGCCATGGAACACGAACTGGAAGTCTTCCCACTGCTGTATCTCTCCATACACCTCCAGGACCAGAGACGACGATGAAGACGACAACCGTAAGTATCCCTACCTAGCACACACTGGAGGAAGGGCAGTATTACACACACACCCCCGGCACAGACAGCGACGGCCACATACACACGCAAACAACCGTATCAACACACACATCTACAAACACACACACAAGCACTAACTACACAAACGCATACACTAAATACAGACACCCTGGCCAAAAGACACATGCCACTCACACAGCACACCGCACACCACCACCACTGTCAAACACATCCATACACAATCGCACAACGACAACTACAATACAAACACACAAGCGCATTATCAGAAAGGCACAAACAACTCCACCCAACAACAAGTACTGGCAGCAATATGTAGCAACAACACACAATCGTATAAATAGTACAAGCATCCAAACAAGGCCTCAGATGGCAAGTCTCTACAGTGGGTGAGTTGCCTACTGTTCAATCCTGGGGAGTGCAAAGCCCCAGTCTCTCAAGTCTCTACAGTGGGTGGGTTGCCCACTGTTCAATCCTGGGGAGTGCAAAGCCAGTGTCTACAGTGGGTGGGTTGCCCACTGCTTCATCCTGGGGAGTGCAAAGCCACAGTCTCTCAAGTGGATAACATTCTCCACTGATTCTGGAATGGGCCTTGTGCCCAGAGTGCTTCATCCTGCCAAAGCCTGAGGTAGTGGAAGTCTTTTTCCACGGGTTCTGGACGGGGCCTTGTGCCCAGAGTGCTTCATTCTGCCAAGGACTGAGGTAGTGGATGTAAATCTCCACTGGTTCTGGAGGGGGCCTTGTGCCCAGAGTGCTTCATCCTTCCAAGGACTGAGGTAGTGGATGTCTTTCTCCACGGGTTCTGGAGGGGGCCTTGTGCACAGAGTGCTTCATCCTGCCAAGGACTTAGGTACTGGATGTAACTTTCCACTGGTTCTGGAAGGGGCCTTGTGCCCAGACTGCTTCATCCTGCTCGTCGCGGCCTCAGTAGCGTCAGAGCTTTTGGCGCTCATGGGCCTGCGGTGCTTGTTGTGGCGGTGTCCTTGGCAGCGGTGCTTATGGCGGCGGTGTCCTTGGCAGCGGTGCTTGTGGCAGCGGTGTCCTTGGCAGCGGTGCTTGTGGCGGCGGTGTCTTTGGCAGCGGTTCAGCTGCTGGCGGTCCTGTCTGGGGCAGCGGGGCTAATGCTGGCCTGCTCCTGGGCAGCAGGGCTGCTGGTGGCGGTCCTGTCTTGGGCAGTGGGGCTGATGGCGGTCGGCTCCTGGGCAGCAGGGCTGCTGCTGGCGGTCCTGTCTGGGCCAGTGGGGCTGATGGCAGTCGGCTCCTTGGCAGCGGGGCTGCTGCTGGCGGTCCTGTCTGGGCCAGTGGGGCTGCTGCTGGCCGGCACCTTGGCAGCGGGGCTGCTGCTGGCGGTTCTGTCTGGGGTAGCGGGGCTGCTGCTGGCCGGCTCCTTGGCAGCGGGGCTGCTGCTGGCGGTCCTGTCAATGCCAGTGGGGCTGATGGCGGTCAGCTCCTTGGCAGCGGGGCTGCTGCTGGCGGTCCTGTCTGGGGCAGCAGGGCTGCTGCTGGCCAGCTCCTTGGCAGCGGGGCTGCTGCTGGCGGTCCTGTCTGGGCCAGTGGGGATGATGGCGGTTAGCTCCTTGGCTGCAGGCTGCTGCTGGCGGTCCTGTCTGGGCCAGTGGGGCTGATGGCAGTCGGCTCTTTGGCAGCGGGCTGCTGCTGGCGGTCCTGTCTGGGCCAGTGGGGCTGCTGCTGGCCGGCTCCTTGGCAGCGGGGCTGCTGCTGGTGGTTCTGTCTGGGGCAGCGGGGCTGCTGCTGGCCGGCTCTTTGGCAGCGGGGCTGCTGCTGGCGGTCCTGTCTTGGGCAGTGGGGCTGATGGCGGTCGGTCCCTGGGCAGTGGGGCTGATGGCGGTCTTCTCCGCCGTGCTGATCTTCCCAGACTTCCCGGTTTTCTTGTGCCCCTTCCCCACCTTGGAAGGTGTCGCAGATGACTACACACTCCCACCTGTACCCCTGGGAGCGGCTTTGGTGGCGGGTGTCTTCCCCCTCTCCCGCCGGGCACTGGCCAACTTTTGATGCTTGACAGGTGGGGGACTGTCCATGCTGTGGCTCCTTGCCACACTGCCTGCCCTGCTGCCTGGTGCACTCCATAATCCTGTGACTACTGCCACCACTGGTCCCACCGATGTTGTGGCTGAGGTGCTAGTTTGGGACCTGGAGAGTCGGGCCCTAGGAGACTGACGGGGTGGGGGAGGTGAGGGAGAGTTTCTTAGGAACACTGGGATGGGTAGATGGAAGGGGTTTGGGAGTGGAGGAAGAGGTAGTGTTCGTAGGAGGTGTACGTTAGGTGACTTTGGGTGAAGGTGCATGGGCTGGAGGCTGTCGTGAGGTGGATGGCTGTTGGGTGTGTGTGTGGCTGCGTTTGTGTACCTTGGGAGGTGGGCTCACAGACACACTGGGAGAGGACACAGGGGATGTGTGAATGGTAGTGGGGGTGGTGACTGCACGTGAGCGGGGTGTGGTGGTGGGTATGTTGGTGATGGACGTAGTGGCTGAAGATGTAGTGCATGCAGGTGTGAGTGGTGACGAGACTGGGAGAGATGAGGGGGACACAGTGGAGGCAGTGGATGTTGGTATGTTTGCATGTGTGTGATGCTTGCGTGAGTGCCTGTGGGATGAGTGGTGCTTATGTTTGCCTGAGCTTCCTTTGTGTGTTGAGGTGTGTGCATGCTGGTCTGATGGTGTGCTTGGGATAGGCTGAGGTACAGGGGTGTGGGTCTGGGTGGAGGAAGTTGGAAGGGGGAGGCTAGAGACAGGGACAATGGCTGCCATCAGTGCTGAGGCCAGGGTCTGAAAAGCTAGCTGAAGGGCTGCCTGACCAGAATGAATTCCCTCCAGGAATGCATTGGTTTGTTGCAACTGCCTCTACACCCTGGATGGCATTCAAAATCGTAGACTGCCCAACAGTGAGGGACTTGAGGAGGCCAATGGCCTCCTCACTGAGGGCAGCAGGGGTGACTTGGGCAGGGCCTGAGGTGCCTGGGACGAAAGTGATCCCCACCCTCCTGGGTGAGCGGGTACAGGGCAAAGGCTGAGGGGCTGCTGGGAGGGCGGTGCTGGAAGGGGTGGTGGCGGCTGTATCTGTAGATGCTGTGGGCACAGATGGGTCCGTATCACTGGTGTCAGCTCCTGTCCCCGCCGTGGAGCTCCTCTCACCCTCCGTCCCACTGGTGAAATCGGAGTCCGTAGTTTCGCCCTCCAGGGCCATGTGGGATGCAGCTCGCTCCTGCTCCGGTACCACTGCTCCTCCACCTGATGATGCTAATGCACAAAAGAACAGGGAGACCACAAAAGGGGGGGGACAGAAGAAAAACATGTTAAGTGCATGCATTACCGCTACCGTTGGTGGACACAACAGACACAGAAGCCCCCTGCACTACGCTGCGCACTTGGGGTCCACTATTCAATCCCTGGGACATGGCCTACAAGGCTATGGGTGATATCAGCACACATGGATGTCACAGGAGCCTGACTAGGTGTAGTTGGCACTGTACACAGTTGGGGTGGGGTGCCACAGGGTCTGCCTGAAAAGGGGACTTAACTAGCACACTCGCCCTGGCCTAGGGGAACCCACAGCCCAGCTCCCCCACCCAGACACCTCCACTGCGCGCTGAATCAGCAGAATGAGAGTCTACTCACCTCCTTGTTGCTGCTGTGATGCCCTCAAGTGCCCATCCCAACTCCGGATATGCCACTTCCAGGATCCTGAACATCAGGGGGGTCATGGTGCGACGGGCACCCCTCCCACGTTGGGAGGCCATTCCCAGCTGGGCCTCCTCCGTCTTCTTGCTCCAGCAGCGAATGTCCTCCCAACTTTTCCGTCAGTGGGTGCTCCGTCTGTGGTTGACTCCCAGGGTCTGGACATCCTTGGCGATGGCACGCCAAACATCCTTCTTCTGGTGGGCCCTGACCTACAGGAATTGTACGGGGGAAAAAGAAAAGTTATTACTAAATGCACCGTCACAGTCATTGGCCCGCATCCCTACCCTTGCCACGTGGCACATGCACTCACTGTCGTTTCATGCACGCCTCATTCTCCCCCCCCCCTATCTTTCATCCACACCACTCCACACAGGCATTGCCCATACAGCATGCTCCCAGTGTACTTACCTGTTTGTCTGGAGGACCATAGAGTAGCGTGTACTGGGGGAGGACCCCATCCACGAGTTTCTCCAACTCCTCCATGCTGAAGGCAGGGGCCCTTTCCCCAGACGCACAAGCCATTGTCTCTTCCAGACTGAGGTCACAGCAGCACTTGCAGTGTAGGTCCTCTCCTGTCGAAGATCAGTTATCGAGTGATTGAACAGATAGAAAATGGTGGTTACGTCCGCGGCGGTGCGTACCGTCACCGCCGGCGTACATCGTCATTGGCTCCTGGGACCCATAGGGTCCAATGTTAACCAATGTAGAGTTGAGCTGTGGTCTTCGACCGCCTACCACGACGGTGTACAACGCCAGCGCAGTTACCTCATATCCCATTGTCCCACTTTACAGGTCAGGCAGCCGCCATTTCAGGGGCCCACATGGCTTTATTTTTAACTGCATCACACATGCCTAGGCCTTGGCTCAACACTCATACAGGCAAATTTCGGGTTATGAATAGTTTTCTGAGGAAGCTGTTTTTATGTACCTCTGAGTTGGTTGACTCTGTGCTCGCTGTTGTCCTCCATAGGCACCGTCCGCTGGGACATGTGAGGAGATGGCGGCATCCTCTGGTGTACAGACCGCTGGTGGACCTATCGACAATGGAGGAAAGACATGTAATCATCACCTACAGGCTTGATCGTGCCACAATCCTGGAACTGTGTGCCCAGTTTGAGCCATACTTGATGTCAGCTATCCGCCATCCCACAGGGATCCCCCTCAAGTGCAGGTGCTGTCAGTACTCCATTTCCTTGCAAGTGGGTCATTTCAAACTACACTGGCCATAGCATCAGGGATGCCCCAGCCTATGTTTTCCAACGTGTTGTCCAGAGTGTGTTCTGGCCTGCTGAAACACATGCAGAGCTACATCATTTTCCCTCAGGTGGAGGATTTGCCTACAGTGAAAGGTGACTTCTATGCCCTGGGACATATCCCCAACATCATAGGTGCCATTGGTGTGTTTGGCAGACCAGTACATCTCCCATGTTAATGCCAAATTCCCTGGCTCAGTGCATGACGCTTACATCCTGCGGAATAGCAGCATCCCTTATGTGATGGGCCAGCTCCAGAAGCACTGTGTGTGGCTACTAGGTGAGCACCTGGAACCAATTCAGTGGGAATAGTTGTCTGGGTCTGGGGATATCCCTAAGAGTCAGTGTGTGTCTAACAGTTGTCCCTCGCCATTTGCAGTTGACTCTGATTACCCCAACCTGTCATGGCTACTGACCCCAGTGAGAAATCCCAGGACAAGGGCAGTGGAACGCTACAATGAGGCCCATGGGCGAACTAGGAGGATTATAGAGCAGATCTTCGGCCTCCTGAAGGCCAGGTTCCGGTGCCTCCATATAACAGGTGGTTCCCTATTCTACTCACCAAAGAAGGTGTGCCAGATCATCATGGCCTGCTGTATGCTTCACAACTTGGCTTTGCGAAGACAGGTGCCTTTTCTGCAGGAGGATGGTCCAGATGGAGGTGTTGTGGCAGCTGTGGAGCCTGTGGACAGTGAAGACGAGGAAGCAGAAGAGGATATCGACAACAGGAACTCTGTGATCCTGCAATACTTCCAGTGAGACACAGGTAAGAAGACAAACCTGCCTACTACATGTACTTTAACACTACTACCTCTCTACTGTCTGTACTTTTCACCCAGTGTATGGTCACTGAGTTGTCACTTTCTCTTATGATTTCACAGATGTGTGTCCCACTGTGTGACATCTGCTTTGTTTCCTCATGGACTAGAGCTGTGTGACATAGGTATGTTGACATTACCATTTAAAGAGAATTTTGTCACTGTAATTGCTAATACACTAATTCGAAATCACAGACAGACTCCAGATTGTTTTGTGCTTTAAGGGTGTTTATTTAAGTGCTCATTATTTGAGGGGTTGTTAAATGGTGAGGGGTGATGGTGGAGGAATGTCCATGGCAGAATCCAAGCTATTAGTCTCACAGATGCATTGTCCAAAGGGGCATAGGAAGTGGAGCTGGGGCAGTTTAAGTATGGACAGGGTGACAAAGTGGGACAGAAGGATGACAATCAGGGTGGTCTCATTTCTTGGTGGGGGTTTTGGCATTGTTCTCTGTCTTTGTCCTGGATCTCAGAAACCGTTTGCGGGGTGGTTCTCCATCTGCAGGGGGTGGGGTGCTGGTGTGGTGGTCCTGTGTCGGTGCCACCTGTCTACTAGCGCCGGCGGAGGTGGTGGGCAGTTCATCATCCAGGCTAGTGTCAGGGGTCCCTTGTTGTGCCACAGTGTCCCTCCTGGTGTTGAGGACTTCCTTCAGCACCCCTACAATGGTGCCCAGGGTGGAATTGATGGAATTGATGGATCTGAGTTCCTCCCTCAACCCCAAATACTGTTCCTTCTGCAGCCGCTGGGTCTCCTGAAACTTGGCCAGTACCGATGCCATCGTCTCCTGATAATGGTGGTAGGCTCCCATGATGTTGGAGAGGGTCTCATGGAGAGGGGGTTCCCTGGGCCTGTCCTCCCCCTGTCGCACAGCAGCCCTCCCAGTTCCCCTGTTTCCCTGGGCCTCTGTCCCCTGATGGGTGTGTCCAATGCCACTGCCCCCAGGTCCCTGTTGTTGTTGGGGTGGTGGGTTATCCTGGGTTCCCTGTAGTGGTGGACACACTGCTGATTGACGTGTCCTGGGGACAGAGGTATGGGCCCGCTGGGTGGGTACTGTGCTGGTGTTTCCAGAGGGGGGAAGCTCTGTAGTGGCCTGTGACTGTGTGAGGGGAACCGACTGTCCCGAGGTCCCAGATGGGCCAGGCTGGTCGTCTAGATCCAGTTGTACAGAGCTGCTGTCATCACTGTGGGCCTCTTCTGTTGGTGGACTGGACATGTCTGGACCCTCCTGTCCAGTGACGTTGGGTAGGGGTCCTGCAGGGGTGTAAAAGCATGATTATTGCATCTGTGTGTGCCATGGTGTGCAATGGGTGGGTGACCATGTACACCAGTGCTTGCATTCCTGTGTAGGACCTTGTGTGATAATGGTTTAGGGGGGTGTATGGGTATGTGCAATGGCCATGCATTGGTGATGGGTGTCCATGCTTTGGTGTTGCATGCAGGGCTTGGTGTTGGTATGGGTGGTTTGTGATATGTGGACATTTGTGGGGAGTTGGAGTGATTGGGGTGAGGGTGAGGGTGGGGGTATGTGGTAGCATGCAGGTAAGGTGGGGGATGTAATAGTTAAGATTTGACTTACCAGAGTCCATTCCTCCAGCTACTCCTCCGAGGCCCTCAGGATGCAGAATAGCCAAGACATGCTCCTCCCATGTTGTTAGTTGTAGGGGAGGAGGTGGGGGTCCGCCGCCAGTCCTCTGAACCGCAAGGTGGTGTCTTGAGACCATGGAACGCACCTTCCCCCGTAGGGTGTTCCACCTCTTCCTGATATCATCTCTATTTCTTGGGTGTTGTGATGTGTGGGGTGATATTTAGTGGTGTATTGTGTGAGGTGTGTGGCTGTTGTGTGCCTGTGGATGCTCGTTTGTAGATGGTGTTGTCTCTCTCTGGCCTTCTGTCACAATTGTTGTCGTAAGGGTTTGTGGTTGATGTGGGTGTGTGTTTTATATTGTATTGGGTGAGTGGGAGTGGTGTATGTATGTGTATCAGGTGTGTGTATTTCGAATTGTCCAATGTGGTTGTGTTTTGAAAATGTGTGTGTATTTTGAGCGCAGCGGTGTGTACCGCCAATGGAATACCGCGGTTGAAAGACCGACGCATGGATTCGTGGGTCGTGATAATGTGGGCGTATTCCTGTTGGCGTGACGGTGGAGGTTTTGTTTTCGCCAGTTTATCACTGACCTTTGGTGTGCCGGACTTGTGTGGGTGTCTCACTTTTGGCGGATTCCGAGCAGTGGGTCATAATGACCGTGGCGGAGTTCCGCTGCCTCCGCAGTGTGTTGGCGGTCTTCTGCATGGCGGTAAGGGTCTTTTACCGCCAATTTTGTAATGAGGGCCTTAGTCTTTTTTCTGAAGATTTTCTTCAGCAGGACGAACCTGCCAGGCCAATCCGACCTCCTGGAACTCTTCTCCGGATACGCGTCACAGGAGCCCTCCTTGGAGATTTTTACTTTTGTTTTTTCGAGGTGAAAATCCTTTGACCGGGGCAAACCTGGATCTTGATCTGACGTCCTTGGAGCCCTCCTCCGATACGCTAGCTGGGAGGTCCCGGTCAACTTTCTACATTCGTACTTAGTCTCTTTTTTGGAGATATTCTTCACCGGGACGAACATGAAGTCAGGCCGGGTCGCGGTTGAGGCAAGCCAGCTAGAGTGCTGCGGCGGTCGGTCCCTCTATGGAGCCTTTTTTCAAAAGTTCTCCAAACTTCTCCAAACGTCTGGATCTTCTTCCAGGTGTTCCTTTAAGGTGTTTTGGGGGTCCACAGCTCACCCCAAGGTTCCAGAAGCTCTGAGATGATCCTTGGGGATGTGGACTACAACTTACAGAATGCACCTGGCACAAACTCCTTTTTGGCCACTGGACAGTGGTCAGCTGGTTGGTTTCTTCAGGAGTTGGTGCAGGGGACTCTGGTTAGCAATTTTTCACCTGTAGCAAACAGGGAGTCCCTCCTTGAACCAGTTGAAGCCAGGCAAAGTACTTCCTGTGGTGTAGCCCAAGTGTGCAGCTGGTGCAGTCCTTCAGAGTGCAGGGTCCAGGTGCAGGCCAGGGGTCCAGCAGGGCAGTCCTTCTTCTTCTGTACTTCTTCCTGGTAGGGATCTGGTAGGGGACTGAGGTATGGGTGCAGGTCTGCCAGTTTTATTCTTGCTCCTGGGTGAAAAACAGGGGGGTCCTGGTTCTCCAATCAGGTGCAGGGTCCTTCCCCCTGTGATGACCACTTCCTGGGAAGTGTGGCAAAAATCAATCTCAGGAGGCAGCATTCCATCATGGCTGAAAGTGATTTTTGTAGGTTACATCTGGCTGAGCCCACCCACTGGTGTGGCTAAACATCCTAAACACACCTGCCCTCTCCTAATCTAATCAAGGGGGCACCTAACTGTCTGTGTTTGCAGGATGTTGGGGTGTTGCTGGGTTGCTCCAAATGTCCTTTATCTGCCTTTGAAGACCACTTTGGCAACCCTCCCCCTTCCTGCATCACCATCTGCTGAGGGGAGCTCTCCTCCCACAGGCACATCTCTATGTGTGAAGCCAGGCCACTTCACACCTCATCAAGGCAGCCTGGCCAGGCTGCCAGAGGCTGGCCAATCAGAGCACAGCAGCAAACACACTGCAGGGGTGAAGTTGGCAACTTTTTAGGTAAAGTTTTAAACTCTTTACCTGAACAAGTTATATTAAATCCAACAACTGGAAGTTGTGGGGTTTATATTAACAATTAATTTGATACCAAACTCTTGGTATCTATTACTTAAGGGGACTTTTAGAATTAAAATAAAGTCTCCCCATTCTAGCCTATGGAGGCCTTTCACTACAATGAGGGAAAAACGAATTTGGCTGTTTTTACATCACCAGGGCCTATAAAACTATTTTTATAAGGTCCCTGCTTATAGTTACATGGCACCCAGCCCTAGGTGCACATAGGGCACACCTTTGGGGTGACTTATATGTAAACATAAGGTAGTTTAAGACTTTGGAACTACTTTTAATTCCAAAGTTGAATTTGCAGGCCTGCCTTTAAAATGGCACTGGGCACCTCAGCAGTGCACCTATGGGTGCACTACCTATGCTGGGGTCCCTAAACCTACCTGCCCTACCATATACTAGGGACTTATAGGTAGGTTGACTTAGCCAATTATAATTAGGCTAATTTGCATACTGATTTTACACAGAGCACAAGCCCTGGGACTGGTTAGCAGTACCCAGGGCACCATCAGAGTCAGGAAAACACCAGCAAAAAGTGGAAAATGGGGGCAAAAAGTTAGGGGGCCTCTGCAATCAGCCCTGTTCTCTCACACATCTCTACACATGGATGCACACCACTACCACTACCATTCATCAACCCAGCACATGCAGCAATGCAGATACATCCCAAACACATACAACACAAACATCAAAGTTTATAGATATAACACAACCATGTTGAAGGAAATCCAAGACAATTTCTCAAGCTTGTCATCCACATCTATGTGGGCAGATGTGTTGAATAAATAAAATAAAGTAAAAACTATGTACAAGTGAGGCCTACTGGCCAGTCCAACAAATGTCTTAATTTCCCCAGGCACAGTGGGCACAGTCACATGCCCCCAACTTGACTCCTGACTGCAAATTGGCCTCCACATGGCAGGGGCATCAATGGGACAGGCAGGCACCTCAGGGGTGGGTGGGGTGGTGGTGGGGTCTTGGGCTTGGAAGGGGAGTCCTTGGGTTTAGGTTTGGGCGGGGGGTTAGCTTTAGATTTTGATTGTGAGGAGGAGGTTTGGATTTTGGGGTAGGAGTAGGGACCTTAGGCTTTGGAGGGGTGGTTTCTTTACAGGGGGAGAGGCATGGGCACTACTAGAGGGACAATGGGAGGACTGGGAGGTGGAAGGTCTAGTTTGAGGCAGGGAGACATTGCGTTTAGGGGCATCACAGGGTGGGACAGGAGCAGGAAACAGGTCAAGACTGGCAAGGAAACCTTTTTAGGTACACAGGGTGGTCATGGGTAAAAGGTTTAGGAGTGGAGGTAGAGGGAGTGGTTGTAGGAGGTGTTGGTGTGCTCGACGTGGATGCAGGTGTGTGCAATGTGTGCTTGTGTGTGGTGAGTGTATGTTGGGTGGGTGAGTGAGGGCGTTTATGTTTTTTGGGAGGAGGGAGAAGAGATGCAGGGAGATGGTATGCAAGACGTGTGAGTGTATGTTGGGGTGGTGGCTGCAAGTAAAGTGGATGTGCTGTATGTGGTCGTGAAGGTTGTCGTGGTGAGTGTGGATGTGGTGTGGGGGGTCGATGTCTGTGGGTTTGCTATTGTGTCTGTGGGTATGACAGGACTGGTGGCAGGATCAGGGAGTGTTGATGTAGTGATAGCAGGTGTGAGTGGTGATGTGACTGTGATGGAGGAGGTGGTGGGGGAGATAGTGTAGGGAGTGGTTGTTGTTGTGTCTGCATGTGTGTGTTGACTGGCATGCATGCCTGTGGTGTGTCCTGTGGTGGCTGTGTTTGTCTCTGCGTACCTTGTCTACTGTAGTGGATGAATGCTGGTCTGTATGTATAATCTGGATGGGTGAGGGGAGAGGGGTGTTGGATGGGGCACAGGTAGCTGTAGGGGAGACAGAAGATGAAGGGACACTGGCTCTCATCAAATAGGAGGCCAGAGCCTGAAACGATCTCTGCAGGCCAGCCAAGGCATTGTGAATGCCTTCCAGGTAGGCATTACTTTGCTGCATCTGGGATGCCAGTCCCTGGATGGTATTCACAATGGTTGACTGCCCCACAGAGATGGACCTCAGGAGGTCAATAGCCTCCTCATTGAGGGCAGCAGGGCTGACTGGGGCGGGGCAGAGGTGCCTGCAGCGAGGTAGATGCCCGACCTCCTGGGTGAGCATGCACTGGCAACTGGGTGGGGAGTTATGGGGAAGGTGGTGCTTGCTGGTAAGGGGGGGACAAGGATGGTGCTGGGATGAACCCAGATGGGACCACCACTGCCAGGGAGCTTCCATCGGAGCAGGAATTCGAAGATGATGTAGCTGTACTGTTCTCCCCGTGGTGCTTCTCTCGCCCTCTATCCCGCTGATCCCTTCGGCATCAGTGGACTCTGCCTCCTGTGTCCCATGGGCTGCTGCTTCCCCACTCGCTGGTGCCCCATCTCCTTTGCCTGATGATACTGATGCACACAAGGATAAAAGAGGACAGGGAGAGAGGGTGGGAGAGAAAGAAAGGGAGGAAAGAGTCAATACCTACCCATCTCGTACACATACCAAGTACTCTACTCCTCCACTGGCGTGGCAAGGAATGGCTATAATACATTGTCCCCAAATATTTGTCATGGAGACATAACCTAATATTCAAGCTGTTACTTCCTAATTCCAACAAAATGACTAGTTTGGACATGCTGAAGTCTGTCATCAATCGTTCTACAATGACAGAAACTACCAACTACCCATAGATACTTACCAATCTGACACTTTTGAAACATTGTTTGGATAAGTACATTGCACACAACATATAGGACAGGTTGGTAAAGGACTCATGATGTACAGAACTCCATTGACAATGCAATTATTTCACAGTAGAAGTTCCCTACTCACATGACTTGTAACCCAATATCAGGCCTAACTAGATGACATTGGCTATCTAAAGCAGACTCAGGGATAGGGAATTAAGGTTTGAAAATCACTCAACATAGGAGTATGTCTAAACGTAACTGGATAAGGAGGTATAGCACCAACATATTACTGCTTGCATGGTGTTTGAAAGCAAACTTACACCACTTCTAAACAGTAGAAGCAATAGCCAGGACTATGATCTTATCTAATGTGCACACACCTCATTAGTACCTACGTAATCTAACTGACACAATAGAAGCCCATATAACTGATATTAAACAGACCCTACTCACCCCCTTGTGGCAGCTGCACTGCCCTCAAGCACCCATCTATCTCTGGGTAGGCCACCGCCAGTACGCGGGCCATTAGGGGGGGTCAGGGTCCAATGGGCACCCCTCCCTCGTTGGGAAGACATCCCTAGCTGGGCCTCCGCTGTCTTCCGAGCCCAGTGTCTCAGGTCCTCCCACCGCTTTCTGCAGTGGGTGCTCCGTCAACTATGGATCCCCAGGGTCCACACTTGCTTGGCGATGGCTCTTCATAACCCCTTATTCTGATGGGCGCTGACCTGCATGGCAGACACAGACAAAAGGAGATATTCATCTAGAGTTACAGTTCACCTACAGCAGTGGCCTACACACAGAATGCACAGCACATGCTTATACAGAGTCCACAGTACGCCATTATAATTCATACAACACAACCCTGGCAGTTAATCATGGCATGTCAATATTCACAAACGTTCGCCATCAAACACCACCCTAGCTGATAAGTATTCCACATTGTACTGACCTGTTTATCTGGAGCCCCCATACATCTGTCCATACAGGGGTAGGACCCCTTCCACAAGTTTCTCAAGTTCCTCCAGGGTCAACGCTGGGGCCCTATCACCTGCAGGATGTGCCATTGTGTCTTCCATATACAGGACACAGGAGCTCACGCAGTGGAGGTCTTGCTTGCTCAAGTGTCAGGAGTCAAGTGAGCTGGGCTATGGAAAATGGCGGTCACAGCCGCCGCAGTCATGACCGTCACCTCCGGCGGTGATCATCATTGGCCCCAGTTTCCCATAGACATCAATGTTAACCAATGAGGAGTTGCACTGCAGTTCCGACCGCCTCCCACTATGACGAGTAACGCAGGCGGAATGAGGTCACTTCCATCTGTCCTCTGCATGCAGGACAGGCAGCTGCGATTTTACATATTTTTTAAATATCTATGGTATCGTAGTGCATCATATCTTGATGATAATCACAAGTTGCTTTATGTATGATGTCAACTCATGTGAACTCACTAGTGAAGTGATGTATTATCTTTTCATTGTGTGGACGTTTGATAACTGTATCCGACTTAGGGACGAGTTTACTATATCTGACTTCCATCTCTGTACAGTCCCCTTGTGACCAGTATAGCAATGGAACTGATAGCCAGGGTGGCACAATTGTGTAGTTTGTGAATAACTGGTTCCCTGTGTCAGGTTTCAAATACCTTACATGACTTGTCCTGTTTTCCACTTAAATGGTGTACTTTAGTAACAACAGTGTAACAGATGTCCTGTCCTATGCCTAGATACCATCCAATGGGGATATTGGGAAATGCACCGTTCTACCAGCCCCTAGTCGACCTTGCTACCAAGGAAGACATATGCATTGTACAGACCTATCGTCTGAACTGTCAGACCATCAGAAAACTGTATACCGAATTAGAGCCGGATCTCCTGCCAGCCATATGTAATCCCAGAACAGGTGTTATCTGTCCTGCATTACCTCACCTCAGGATCTTTTCAGGTGACAGTGGGAATGGCTGCCGGAATGTTACAGCCAATGTTCAGTTTAGTGTTATAGGATGCACTGGGTGCCTTACTCAATCACTTGACCAAACGTGCTGATCTGTACACTGTGAAGTCTGACATTTATGACTTTTCACAAGTTCCACATGTAATACAGGCCATTGATGGCACCCACATCGCTTTGGTTTCTCCCAAGGCCAAGGAGCAAGTCTACAGGAACAGGAAGAATCACTATTCGATCAATGTGCAAGTGGTGTGTCTTGCGGACCATTACATATCCCATGTGACAGCAAAGTTTCCGGGATATGTACATGATTCTTACATCTTGAGAAACAGCAGTGTCCCACAAATGATGTAGTGACTACAGAGAGAGAGGGCCTGGCTCATTGGTAAGTGTACCACTGTTTATGTCTAACGTCTATGGTACTTCACTTCACAGTCAGCTCTATGCCTCTCATAGTTCCTTAATGATTTGTACCTTTGTGCACACAGGTGACTCCAGATACCCCAACCTTCCTGGCTCCTGACACCAGTGAGGTACCCTACAATAGATGGGAGTACAGTTACAATGAGGTTCACGTCCGAACGAGGCGTTGAATTGAGAGGACATTTGAGCTACTGAAAGCAAGATTCAGATGCCTACATGTGTCCGGCAGCGCCCTACAGTACAGACCACAGAAAGTCTGCCAAACCATTGTAGCATGTTGCATGCTACACAATCTTGCCCTGAGAAGACACATTCCACTGTTGGATGAGGAGGTGGTGGCAGATGGAATATTAGCTCAGGCTGATGACTTTGGAACTGACGAGGAGGCAGATGAGGAGGATGCAGCTAACTCTAGGAATGAGTTGATTTAGCAATTATTCCAATGAACGCCAGGTATTTGTGGTCTTAAGTGTATGGAACCTCTAACCCTGTCTGCCTAGTGACATTGTCCCTCCTTGTGTTTTGCATCAGGGGATATGAGTGCACTACATCAGTCCGTCTGTGTTATGCCTTTTGATGGGATGCTGACTTACCATCAGGGGAGGTGTAACTGCTATACTGTCAAATCCATGTGGTACTTGCTGTTGGAATGGCATGGTTTCAGCATAGGGTTCCCCATGTTGCATGGTTTCAAGACTACAATTTGGATGGCAATAGTCTGGCCTATTCCTATCACATAACAGTCCAGCTACCCACCCACCCCGTTCCTAAAGCTGATGTCTGGTACCTACCTGTTTTAAACATTGCAAGATAGCTTTTCTGTTGGTGGAATGGTTCTTTTACTCTGCATGTGTGTGACCTACAGACCTATTTTGTAGATATGTGGTGATCCCCCCACTGCAACATGATTCCTGTGGATTGCATTATGTCCTGTATGTGTATTGGATGGGCAACATGAAGTTTTACCTTATCTTAATCTATCTTCAGGTCAGATGTGTGGCTCCACTCTGCTTTCTGGCATGACTGTTGGCACCCCTGGCATGGGATTACAGTACAGGAAGGGTGTCATGACACACCTGCTGGACATTCCTGCCACATCTGTCCATCTGTCAGACTTACTGACACCTATATTTGCATTTCAATTTATATCTTTCACATTAAATGGTACTGATGACCATGATGAAGCATAAGTCATTAATGTGCTGAAATGTGTTTATTGTAATTCAAAGTGCATTTGCTGAGGAGTGGGGTCATGGGGTTTGAAATCATCAGAGTAGGTGGCCCAGTTGTTGGTTTCACATGTCCAGTATCCAATGGCCAAGTGGAAATGGAGTTGTGGCAGTGGACAGTCAACTGGGTGTTTCAGTGGCACACAAGGGAGAATGTTCAGGTGAGAGATCACTTCCTGGCAGTTTTTTTGGTCTTGGCCTCAGGTCCTGCAGGATGCCTGGATGGCAACCTTGTTTGCATGGGGGATTCTAAGCTGCAGGGGCAGGTGTGCTACTAACCTGTGGGTTCTCTGGCTGGGCCTCTATTGCAGTAGATGTGGCAGATGTAGTTGGCACAGGTGTTGATTGGCTACCAGTAGGATCCTGCTGGTGGCTTGAGGACACATGCAGGATGCTGGTAAGTCCAATGAGCACCCCACAAATGGAGGCCATGGTGGCATTGTGTGCCTGCCACTGCTGCATGGCCTCCTGGTGGTATTCCCTCTGCAACCTCTGGTTCTCCTGCAAGGATGTCAGTATTTGACACATACTGTCCTGGGATTGCTGGTATGCTCCCAGGACTCTGGAGATGGCCTCCTGGCCAGTCATGTCCCGTTGGTGCCTCATCCCTTGACCCACAGTTGCCCTCCCACTACCCCTTGCCCCCTGTGCCCCTAGCAAAGTATGTCCATTCTCAGGGACACCAGGACCTTCATCTTCTTGGATGTTAGGGGTCAATTCAGGTCCCTGTATTATGGTGCACACTATAGATTGATCTGTCCTTGGGACACAGGTTTGGTGAGGATGGGTTTCCTGAGGTCAGGGACTCAGATATGGTCAGGACGCAGATGTGGTCAGGGTGAGGCTGGTGGTGGTGGACTGACCAGTCATTCCAAATGGGCCAGGTGAGTCATTCCTTTCGATACATACAGAGTTGTAGTTCTCAATTGGGCCTACTTCCAGGGGCTGACTATCTGTATCTGGCATCCACTGCTGGGTGGCAGTAGTAGGGATACCTGTGGATGGAGAGGAAGTGCGCTACATTGTTGAAATGTACTTGTTGTTCACATGGTTGTTTGCAATGACAGCTGCTTGTCCACCGGCAATGTTTAAGGGCTGATGGATAGTGCTGTTGTATGCTCATAGTATAGAACCTGGAGGCGGGCGCCAAAACACCGCCAGTGTTGGCGGCATCCCGACCGCCGTATTACGAGTCAGAAACTGAAGACCACCCAAAAACAGCCATAATAGAAAACCCTCCATGCTTATCAACGGCCCTGCAGTGGCACACATAATACCAAGTTTAAATGGTTAGCTGGTTTGTGGATTACAGAACTCGGATTAAGAAACATGTTCCTTTATTTGATTTCTGTTTTGACAAGATCAATCAAGGTGAGAGGACTTTTCTTTTACACCAAAGGACAATATTTTTAATGAGGCATCATGCAGGACACTGGGGTTCACAAGGCCTAATTCTAACTGTAGACATGTGCATGGAGCCGACCTCCTCAAATTAAAACTTTGTTTCAAAACTAGAGGCCAAAGTAGAAAAAGCTAAAATTGCATTCAGCTAACCATATTAATGAAGAAACTGCTTTGTCTTGAAAGATATTTAGTGGCTTTGCCACTTTGAGCATAAATATTATAGAATTGTTTCAGGTAAACAGTAGCTGTCAAAGCATTACTTATTGTTGCATACTTACTTGATTTCCAAAAAAGATTTGAGTAAAAGTAAGCCCCAGATATTGATAATCCACTTCACTCCAACTAAAATCAAGCAACAGTGGTTCTAGCTTTAAGGTGCAATTCCCTGAACTCACACAGGTAGAGTCTTTTACCTCTACTGTACTGGAAACAGAAATGAGGTCCAAGTAAAGATATCTGCTAGTGCTGGACAATAGGCAACAATCAAGAGTGCATGAGAAGAGGAATTTGCACGTGAAAAGGCACTTAGGGCTGAAGCTGAAAGCTGTAATAAGCAGGAAAAGGGCCGGCAAAGGCCTTATGAACCATGCAAAGTGTCTTAAACAAGATCTGGTTATTCACCGGAAAGCTGCGTCGGAACACTAACTGGATTTAACAGATGCACACTGGGATAAATTTAGCAAAATACCTGGTCACAGTAGTTTTGAACAATTGTAGACTACATATCAGCTATTTAGATAAGCCAAGCAAGGCTGCATTCCTTTAATATAAACAGAATGAGATATTGTCTTGGATCACCAACCATCTCCCTTCAGCTCAGAGGTAAGGGAGATTTTTTTAATCTGTTCAAAAAGGAGTAGATTGACAAAAAGTAAGTTGAGCATTGATAGTAAAACCAACATTTTTGCTTATAGTAGCAGGCCTTATTTTGGCCAAGAGCCAAACAAAGGTCTAGGGATAATTTTTTTGAACTAGCACATTGGTTTTATCTGCATTCACCCTCAGAAGTTACTGATCTTGAAACGTACAGCTCATGCAACATATTCCCAAAATTTAAGGTGAAGGTCAGAGTCACTACCACATTGATGTATCAAGAATTGAGTGTCAATAGTATGGTTTAACCCCTTCGCTGCCAGGCCTTTTCCCCCTCAGGTGCCAAGCCTTTTTTTGGCTATATGGGGCAGTTCATGCTTAGGCCCTCATAACGTTTTGTCCACATAAGCTACCCACGCCAAATTTGCGTCCTTTTTTTCCCAACATCCTAGGGATTCTAGAGGTACAATGACTTTGTGGGTTCCCCTGAAGGAGACCAAGAAATTAGCCAAAATACAGCAAAAATTTTGTTTTTTTCAAAAAATGCGAAAAAGGGCTGCAGAACAAGGTTTGTGTTTTTTTCCCTGAAAGTGGCATCAACAAAGGGTTTGCGGTGCTAAAATCACCATTTTCCCAGCTTTCAGGAAAAGACAGACTTGAATCCGAAAACCCCATTTTTCAACACAATTTCGGCATTTTACTGGGACATAACGCATTTTTACTATTTTTTGTACTTTCAGCCTCCTTCCAGTTAGTGACAGAAATAGGTGTGAAACCAATGCCGGATCCCAGAAGGCTAAACATTTCTGAGAAGTAGACAAAATATTGAATTCAGCTAGGGGTAATTTGTGTAAATCCTACAAGCGTTTCCTACAGAAAATAACAGCTGAAATAAAAAAAATATTGAAATTGAGGTGACAAAAATAGCCATTTTTCTCCACGTTTTACTCTGTAACTTTTTCCCGCGATGTCAGATTTTTTAAAGCAATATACCGTTACGTCTGCTGGACTCTTCTGGCTACGGGGATATATGGGGCTTGTAGGTTCGTCAAGAACCCTAGCTACCCAGAGACAATAAATGAGCTGCACCTTGCAAAGGGTTTTCATACTATACCGGGTATACAGCAATTCTTTTGTTGAAATATAAAAAGTGAAAAATATGTATCAAGAAAACCTTTGTATTTCCAAAATGGGCACAAGATAAGGTGATGAGAAGCAGTGGCTGTTTGCACATCTCTGAATTCCAGGGTGCCCATAGAAGCATGTGAATTACAGGGCATTTCTCAAATAGATGACTTTTTTACACACTGTCTTACATTTGGAAGGAAACAATGTAGAGAAAGACAAGGGGAAATAACACTTGTTTTGCTATTCTGTGTTCCCCCAAGTCTTCCTATAAAAACAGTACCTCACTTGCGTGGGTAGGCCTAACACTTTCGACAGGAAACACAACATGGACTCATGATCGCAAGATCAGCGACCTCCACGACAGCTTCGGACACCAGACCCAACCATACACCACTGAACCCGCTTCCCCGGACATCACCCTCAACAACTGGACCCACATCAACACGGAAGAAACCAAATCCATCATGAACTCTATCCACTCCGGCGCCCCTTCGGACCCCTGCCCGCACTTCATCTTTAACAAAGCCGACGACATCATCGCCCCGCACCTCCAGACCGTCATCAACTCTTCTTTTTCTTCTGCTACCTTCCCCGAATGCTGGAAGCACGCTGAAGTCAACGCCCTACTAAAGAAACCTACGGCTGACCCAAGCGACCTGAAAAACTTCCGCCCCATCTCTCTTCTACCTTTCCCAGCCAAGGTAATAGAAAAGACCGTCAACAAACAGCTGACCACCTTCCTGGAAGACAACAACCTGCTCGACCCTTCACAAACCGGATTCCGAACCAACCACAGCACGGAAACCGCCCTCATCTCAGTCACAGACGACATCAGAACCCTGATGGACAACGGTGAAACAGTCGCCCTCATTCTCCTCGACCTCTCGGCTGCCTTTGACACCGTCTGTCACCGCACCCTAATCACCCGCCTACGCTCCACCGGGATCCAAGGCCAGGCCCTGGACTGGATCGCCTCCTTCCTCGCTAACCGCTCCCAAAGAGTTTACCTCCCTCCGTTTCGCTCAGAACCCACCAAGATCATCTGCGGCGTACCTCAAGGCTCATCGCTCAGCCCGACACTCTTCAATGTCTACATGAGCCCCCTCGCCGACATCGTACGCAAGCACGACATCATCATCACCTCCTACGCCGACGACACCCAACTTGTACTCTCCCTCACCAAGGACCCCGCCAGCGCCAAGACCAACCTACAAGAGGGTATGAAGGACGTCGCAGATTGGATGAGGCTCAGCCGCCTAAAGCTGAACTCTGAAAAAACGGAAGTCCTCATCCTCGGCAACACCCCGTCCGCCTGGGACGACTCCTGGTGGCCCACGGCCCTCGGCACCGCACCGACCCCCGCAGACCACGCCCGCAACCTCGGCTTCATCTTGGACCCTCTTCTCACCATGACCAAGCAAGTCAACGCCGTGTCCTCCGCCTGCTTCCTCACTCTCCGCATGCTCCGTAAGATCTTCCGCTGGATCCCCGCCGACACCAGAAAAACCGTGACCCACGCCCTCGTCACGAGCCGCCTGGACTACGGCAACACCCTCTACGCCGGGACCACAGCCAAACTCCAAAACCGCCTGCAACGCATCCAAAACGCCTCGGCCCGCCTCATCCTCGACGTACCCCGCAACAGCCACATCTCCGCACACCTGAGACACCTGCATTGGCTCCCAGTCAGCAAAAGGATCACCTTCCGTCTTCTCACCCACGCACACAAAGCCCTCCACGACAAGGGACCGGAATACCTCAACAGACGCCTCAGCTTCTACGTCCCCACCCGCCCCCTCCGCTCCACGGCGGGTGGGAGATCTTTCTCCTTCCTGGCGGCCAAGACCTGGAACTCCCTCCCCACCAGCCTCAGGACCACCCAGGACCACTCCGCTTTCCGGAGACTCCTAAAGACTTGGCTGTTCGAGCAGCGATAACCCCCCCTTTCCCCCCTAGCGCCTTGAGACCCGCACGGGTGAGTAGCGCGCTTATAAATGTTAATGATTTGATTTGATTTGATCACATTTTTACATTGAAATCTGACATGTTTTTTGCAAAGTGCCAAGCTGTGGATTTTGGCCCCTAGCTCAGATGGCACCTAGACAAACCAAGCAAACCTGTGCATTTTTGAAAACTAGACACCTAGGGAAATCCAGGGTGGGGTGACTTGTGGGGCTCTGACCAGGCTCTGTTACCCAGAATCCTTTGCAAACCTCAAAATATGGCCAAAAAAAACACCTTTCCTCTCACTTAGGTGACAGAAAGTTCTGGAATCTGAGAGGAGCCACAAATTTCCTCCCACCCAGCATTCCCCCAAGTATCCCAATAAAAATAGTACCTCACTTATGTGGGTAGGCATAGCACCTGTGACAGGAAATACCCCAAAACACAACGTGGACACATCACATTTTCCCCAAAGAAAACAGACCTGTTTTTTGCAAAGTGCCTAGCTGTGGATTTTGGCCTCTAGCTCAGCCAGCACCTAGGGAAACCTACCAAACATGCACATTTTTGAAAACTAAACACCTAGGGGAATCTAAGATAGGGTGACTTTTGGGGTTCTGACCAGGTTCTGTTACCCAACGCCCTTTGCAAACCTCAAAATTTGGCCGAAACAACACCTTTTTCAGTCATTTCAGTGACAGAAAGTTCTGGAATCTGAGAGGAGCCACAGATTTCCTTCAACCCAGCGTTTCCCCACGTCTCCCAGTAAAAATGGTACCTCACTTGTGTGGGTAGGCCTAGCGCCCGCGACATGAAATGCCCCAAAACACAACCTGGACACATCACATTTTCCCAAAGAAAACAGAGCTGTTTTTTGCAAAGCGCCTACCTGTGGATTTTGGCCTCTAGCTATGCCGGCAACTAGGGAAACCTAGCAAACCTGCACATTTTTTAACACTAGACACTCAGGGGAATCAAAGATGGAGTGATTTGTGGGGCTCTCACCAGGTTATGTTACCCAGAATCCTTTGCAAACCTCAAAATTTGGCCAAAAAAACACTTTTTCCTCTCATTTTGGTGACAGAAAGTTCGGAAATCTGAGAGGAGCCACACATTTCCTTCCACCCAGCGTTCCCCCAAGTCTCCCGATAAAAATGGTACTTCACTTGTGTGGTTAGGCCTAGTGTTCGTGAAAGGAAATGCCCGAAAACACTATCTGAACACATCAAAATGATCAAATACAAAACTACCTGTTTTTGTGGGGGGCACCTGCGTTTTTGGTCCTGGGCTCAGCAGCAATCTAGGGAAACCTACCTAACACAGACATTTCTGAAAACTAGACACCCGAGGGAGTCCAGCGAGATGTGACTTGCGTGGATCCCCCAATGTTTTCTTACCCAGAATCCTCAGCAAACTCCATATTTAGCTAAAAAAACACTTTTTTCCCACATTTTTGTGTGGGATCACCGCACAGGGACAAATTTCCTACCACCGAACATTCCCTCAGTCTCCCGGTAAAAATGATACCTCACTTGTAGGTGGGCCAAGTGCCTGTGACAGGGAAGAGCCAAAAACATGTTGAAATTGAGCGGGAACCAAAGCGGGTCCAAAAGGGCAGATTGAAATACAAAATATTTAGGCTGACGAGTGCAGCAGAATCTGTATTGGTATAGATGAGACAATGTTATGTGGTAGGAATTTTGTTGATTCCTGCAGATTCCGGAAGGTTCCATCACAAAAATGCGGTTAAATGTGTGATATCCATCAAAGTTGGAGGTTTGCAGGGCATTATGGGTAAGAAAAGGGTGCGGGTGCATGTGAAGCACACCACCCTGGAATCAACCGGATGTTTAGTTTTCAGATGTGTCTAGGTCTTGTGGATTTTAACACATGGCGGCCTCCCAAAGTCCAAAAAGTGCAACCCTTACCATTCCAAGTGGGACGATTTTGGGAGTTCCAAGCTCTCATGGCCCAAATGTAGAACCAAAACCCAAAATAATCAACTGTCCTCTTGCTTGCCATGGGATAAGATGTTTTAGTGTGTGGGGAGAGAGCTGAAAGACTGTTAACCCCTTCAGTTGGTTGGGGGCATAACCAGGACCATACTGGTTGGCTGGCAGCCACACCCCATAATTTTTTATTTTTTTATTCCATGGCATCTAGTAGACTTTCTGCCCCCGGGGTGTGGATCGGGGTAATTGCCCCATCTGCCCACTGGTGTGCAGAACAACTTTGGCCCCATTTATTTGGGGTGGGGGGTATGGCCATACTGCCACCCTCTTATTTTGAAAAAATAATCGTCCCTGGTCTCTGGTGGGCTTTCTGCCCCCCTTGGAGACAGATGGGTCTTCCAAAAATAGGCAGATCTGCCCCCAAGGGGGACAGATATGGCCAACAGTAATTTGCCCCCATGAGTAGTGACCCTTGCCCAAGGGGCTGCGCCCCAAACAAAACACACAAGTACACACACCAATCCCTGGTATCTAGTGGTTTCTGCCCTCAAGAGGGGCAGAAATGGCCTAAATACAATTTGCCCCCCAGGAGAGCGACTCTTGCCTAAGGGGTTGCTCCCCATACATAAAAACATAAAGTAAATACAAATATATATATATATATATCCCTGGTGTCTAGAGGTTTCTGCACCCCCTGGAGGCAGATCTGCCTAATTATATTAGGCCGATCTGCCTTCGGGGGGGCAGAAAAGGCCTAAAAAAATGTTGCCCCCCATGGGGAGCCGCCCTTGCCCAAGGGGCCAGTCCCCTTATGCGTAAGTATTAAACAAAAGAAATCCCTGGTGTCTAGTGGTTTCTGATCCCCCCCCCCCCGGGAGCAGATCAGCCTAATTATATTTGGGGATGGAATGGGAAACGATTCCCCTTCCAACCCTGACCTTTGGTCCCTCGGGGGGAGCGCTAGCGCTTCCCCGAGGGCCAGTACACGGACTTAATGGTTACGTCCGTGGCGCCTGAGAGGCGCCGCCACGGACGTAACCATTACGTCCGTGTCGTACAAAGGGTTAAAAACCTAAAGCCCAAAGAACAACTTAAAGCAAATAAATGAGTTGAAGAAACCATAAAGAATCCTACAAATTGCACAAAAATTCTTAATAAATCAAAGTCCAGTGTTTTTAATTTGATAAAGAAGTACTTTTAATTCTAAACAGAAAATTCAAATGTACAGAATGAAAATTAGACTTAGCTAGGACCGTCAGCTACAGAGATTTCTGTGAAAATTTTGCTCAGTGTCAACAGAGTGTAAAGCCCCTCACTGTGATATTCACCAAGGAGTTCACAACAGAATGTTCTTCCTATTGTAGTTGTCATAGAGACCTCATTGTGAATCCTCTTCCTGGTGCATTAATTAAAGAATTGACAATGTAAAATATGACTGTCAAGATATTAAGACAAAGCTGTGCAAGGCTGGGTTGGGGAGGTGTTGTGGGCTAGAAATTCAGAACTAAACAACACACAAAATATAGCACAGTAAATCAAAGCCCAACCAATACATTTTCTTCAAAAAGGAGTACTTTATTGCACTTTTGACGCAATACGATACTCAAAATGATAAATATTAACAAGGTTTCATGTGGAATTACAACTTTGAAACTATCCTTTGGGGCCTCACAGATTAATCATCTACCCTAAAGAAATATCACAGGGCTCATCCAACACTTGCAAATATAGACTGCTCCTGTAATTTGTGAGGTACCATCTGGCAATTTGTGTACCAGTAGGCTTTAATCTAAAAAAACAGCAATGCTCCTACATAGCCTACTGGACAAAATGATGCTTTTCACAATCACATATGTTAAGCATTTTTAATAAGAGGGTTACTGTCTTTATCACCACATTCTAAATCAATAGGCAAGCCTGTTGGCATTATTTGAAAATAAACAAGCATGACCTAGTGGTTCCTGCCTAGAGAAACTATCAATCATTTTAGGAAGGCTCAAAATATACATTGCTATGAATCCCCATCCTATTGTATTTGTGAGATAGATAAACAAGTAAAGTCCCTTCCTATGAAGTTTGTCCTGGGATTCACAATGTAGAGCTCTTTTCTCCTGTATTTGCTAAAGTTCAACACATAAAACCGCTTTTTGTCCTATTAGTCAGATAGTTCATACATTAAAAACCCATCCTATTAAAGTTGACAATTTTCACATTGTAAAACCCCTTGCAGTTGTATCAGCATAGACAACCCCCTTTTTATGGTATGTGTCAATAGGCTCACAATGTAAAAGCCCTTCCAATTGTATTTGTCATAGAGTTCACAAAATAAAAACCCTCCAGTGGTGTCTGGCATAGAGTTCACAAGACTTGTCTCTTCCTATTGTATTTATCAAAGTGTTCACAATGGAAACTACTTTCCAATTGTATTGTTCAAATCTGGTTCTGGATGTCCCATAGCATTTGGTAGTTACAGCACACCAACAGTATCAGTAAGTGTTTTATCCTTTAGTGTGTTAGCACTTCCATACCCCGGTACTTCAACCTGAGGATGGAGAACCTCTTTTAGCCCTTGAATTACAGGGTAATGAAGCAAAGCATTCAGAGGTTGTCTCGTGGCGGTGATGTCAGCCAAAAAATTAAAACTCAACAACACACAAAAATAACAATAACTCATAGACCATTAACTTTAAAAAAAAAAGGAAAAGTGCTGTATTGAATGTACAACTGAATACGGCACATAATTGAAAATATGTAGGAATTCAAGTAGAATTGCAAATTGGAACCCTTCCTAAGGAAGCCTGTGATAATCACAGAAATGCAGCTTATGCACCTCAAAGCAATATCACACCAGGCAAATAACTCAGTACATCTACATTGTTCCTGTTATCTGGTGGAAATGTGTGCACATACAGGCTCTAACCATGTAAGCTAGTGATCCTTCTACATGATCCCGTTTGCAACACAAACAGCTTTCACAGTCTGCAAGGTTAGGCCTACAAGCTTTGTCAAGCCACTCACAATGTAAAATGAGAGGCTGACTACCTTGTCCCCTCATCTGAACATCAATAATTAACCCTATTGGCTTTAACATGAGCATAGATATAACCATTTTGCCTCTGCCTAGGAACCTATCAAACATTTTAGGCCGACCCAAAGTATACATTGACATGAACATAAGCACTCTCTTACCAACCATTTACTGTGGCCAGACCTAATACAGGAACTCTGTACTAATCCCTTTCCAACTGCACTTATCAGAGAGTTTGCAATTTAAAAACCCATTCCTATTATATTTTTTAAATAGTTCAAACTGTAAAGCCCCTTCCTATTGTGTTTGTCATGCTGTTCACAATGTAAAAACCTTCCAGTTGTCTTTTAGACAGGGTTCATAATGTAAAATGCCTTCCTATTACAGTTATCTGAGTTCACAATCTGCAACTCCTTTTTCTTGCATTTGTCAGAGTGTTTACAATGTAAAACCAGTATGGTGTTTGGCAAAGCGTTTACCTATTGTATTTTTCAGTGAGTTCACAACGTAAAGCCCTTTCATGTAGTGTTTGTCAAGTGTTGGAAGGTGTTTTTTTAGTAAGAATTGGTAGGTACCAACCACTAGTAATAAGGTCACAATCACTGTATAAGTTCCTGTCAAGGTCTCACTAAATTACCCCCTTGCCCAACCCCTGGTATCTGGAAACAAGCAGGCAGCTTAAGTTAGAAAGCAGGTGTGTAAGGCATTGAAAACACCAATACAGTCAATAAGTAAGACACAACACACAATAACAATCCAAAATCAATTTAATGAAAAAGGAAATATTTTTATCTTTAGAATGACATCAAAACAACAAAAGATTAAATATAAAAATGTGCTTCCTAGTGCCTAAAAAACAATAGCGCCAACCGATGACATCTGGTTGCACTTAACTTGACCAAGTCACAATTTGAGGCTAACCGCGATGGAGCCCAACTCGGATACACTGAGCGGGAGGCCTTGGTCAAAGTTTTACCTTCAGACTTAGTTGTTTTTCTGGAGCTTTTTCTCTCATTGCCCAGTGAGGCTCTTCGTCAGGCCTGAATTTGATGTGACATCACTGGCTTGGCTCAGAGTGGGCTCCAGGTCAACTCCTGGAAGTCTCGTTGACTGGAACAGCCCCAGAGCTTCAGTGGGATAAACCTGAAATTAGATGTCGGCAGCTTGACTCTCGTCGACGTGACGGTCACCTTATGGAGCTTATCTTCAAAGTTGCTCTAAACGTCTCCAAACTTCTGGACCTCCTTTCAGAAGTCCTCATTTGAGTCCCCAATGATCTACTACACCAATGCAAGGGTCTAGAAGCTCTGAGATGTTCCTTGAGATATTGGGACTATGTTTCCCAGAAATATCCTCAGAAGTCCAGCTGAAGATGGTAAGCTGGGCTCCTCTTCGTAGGGATGATGCAGGTGAAGGTTTTTTTACTTGCTGCTTTCAGGGAGTTCACTACTGGACTTCTGAAAGCCAGGCAAAGTCTTGTAGTTCTTCAGTGTGAAGCAGGTGCAGTCATGCAGAGTGCAGTCCTTTGGGGTGCAGATCACGGTTCCAGAAGGGCAGTCCTTCTTCACCTTGAAGTTTCAGGCAGTGATCTGAGTTGCTGGGCAACTCTGCCATATTTATTCAGTGTTCCTAGCCTGGTGAGCAGGGGGGCACCTCTGACCATGAGGTGCAGGGTGCCACTCTTGGGTGATCACTTCCTGCCAAGTGTAGCAAAAATCAATCCCAGGAAACACCATTCTTCCAAAATCGGAGATGGAGATTCTTTCTCCTGTTCTCCTGGAGGTTAAGATCTGGCTAAGCTGTCCCACTGGTCTGGCTAATTTCCCTAACACTCCACATCTAGCCCCTCTGCCGATCAAATCACTGGGCCTATCTGGCTGGGGTGGAAAGAAGTGGGTGTGAGCCTGTGTCTTGTGCTAAGTGTCATTCCCCCTTTAAAGATCAGTTTGGCTACACAGCCCCCTTTCTGCCTTTTGCTCTGCAGCTTGCAGATCTCCACCCATCGGATGCCCCATAGCCTCAATGCAGGCCCCTTCACACCTCATTAAGGCAGCTTGTCTCAGCCTGACAGGTCTGGCCAATCAGAGAAGAGCTGCTGGATGGCTGGATCTTGGCTAAACAAAAAAAATTCTGTGCTAGTTATAATAAATGTGGCAAGTTGTTGGATTTATTCTAGCATTTTAAGCCCAAGAATGACATTTGTTGCTCATTCCTAGCAATAGTTATACTTTAATAAAGTATTCCCATGTTAGCCTATGGAGCTAATGCACTATAATGGGGAAAAACAAAATTGGCAGTAATTTCCTCACCATGTCATATAAAACTTATTTTCTATTGTCCCTGCTTATAGTTACAAGGCACCCTTCCCCTGGGGCACCTAGGGGAGACCCTAGGGATGACCTATATGTAAACAATGAGGTTTATGACTTCAAAAGTACATTTAATTTTAAATTCGAATTTACATGTAAATGTAATGTAAAAGCAGCCCGCAAGGCAGGGCTGGCTTCTAAATTGACAGCAGACACCACAGCAGTACACACTTAAGTGCATTAAGTCCGCTGGGCCATATACTAGGGATATACAGGTAAGTTTTCATGCTAATTATAATTATGCCTAATTTACATATACCTTTTAATCAGAGCACAGGCCCTGTGTCTGGTTAGCAGAGCCCAGGGCACCGTCCGAGTCAGAAGGCCAGCTTCAAATGGTCTAAAATGGGGGCAAAAAGTGGGGCCACACTGGAAAAAGTCCTGGTTTCTGACAGCAAGCAATTCAATGTAAAAACCCTTCCTATTGCATTTCTCTGAGAGTTCATACTATGAAACCCGTCCTTATTGCCCTGGTCACAGGGTTATGCTTAAAGTTGTTTTGACCTAGCATATGTGTTACCAATATCATTTATAAAAAACGGAATTACTGCTTAGGTGGACTGTTGGTACTGAAAAGTCATCTGTGCACTAGAGACATGTACCTCTGCATGGAGTGCCTAAGTTTACTGTTGTCTGGATCCATAATGTTGATTTTCTTGTCATAGATGAACACAGATCATGCATGTGAGCAATGACATAGGCCTGTCTCATGGATTGTGTCTTGTTGTACAGGGAGGGATGCCCACAGTGCTATCCTCATAGTGGTGGTAGGCTACTACCTTCCTTCATAAGGTATTAAGCAGCATGAGCACGGAGGTGACAGCATACCATGTAGTGATCAGTGGTAGTGAGCACAATTTTACCGCGTCACTGGAATTAGGCCTACGGGCTCATTTACCTTTTTAAAAGTTCCACTGCTGTGTGCTTAAGTCACCCTTGGCATAAGTCAGGTAAATGTGTAGTCCTGTGTACTGCAGGAGTAGTTAATGTGCTGGATGTATGTGTGCCTGGGAAAAGTACAGTACAGGGATAGAGCAGTACTGTGCAGTGCATCTGTGGATTCTCCATGTACTGGGTGTATGTATGCCTGAGAGGAAAACATCACATGAGACATGTAGTGCTGTGCAGTGCGTGCACAATGAAAGCATGTGCTGAGTGTATGTGTGCTTGTGTGAAGTACAATACATGAAGGGTGAAATGTTGTGCAGCGAACACATGGTGATTGTGTGTACTGGCAGTGTGTGTTTGTTTGTGAATAGCATATCTTGGTTAAATATAGCAGAGCTTCAGTTCTCAACAGAGCGCGCAGACTGAGTGTGTCTGCATGTGTACATTTAAGGGTGCAGTGCATGGAGGTCACAGTGATGGACAGTACGTCTGCTGTGAATGTACACTGAGTAAGTGTGCCTGCAATGGTATATTACATGGAGGACCCTGGGTTCTATTTTGGAAAGCCCAGGCCTGCCTGGTGAAGACACGACGAGGAGAGGAATCCCCCACACAGATTTGAACATTTCTGCATTCCTGAGAGCTGGGAGGGGCACACACTAAAGGAAAAAAGGAAGAGACTCCCTTTACACGTCAAAAGACTGCTTTTTGATAGATTGATAGATCGCAAGGAAGGGGGCTGGTCATATCTCAGGAAAGGAGATGAGTCTGATAAGGGAATCATAAAGAGTAGAGGTGAGGGTCTGAGGTTTAACCTTTTAACGCACATATCACTGTGGCAGACACCCAGGTGTGAACTCTGATTACTCCCATGAAGTGTGTGTGTGTGACAACCAGCTTCAATGTTCTGTCTGCTGTAATAGGCCTCTTTCATGAGGAAAGAAATGAAGAAGTCTTGACTTCAAAATAAGCAAAACCCTAACATAAAACTACAACAACCCAGACACAAATTACATTTTGGTGTCTGGAAATGCATTATAAGAAGGAGCGGTTGAGACCCTGAATTTTATCATCTGCCAACCAGCCAGATGGGTTGTGTGAGGAGGGATATCTCTGCAAGTCTTCTGCCTGTGACCAGGACTGCCATACTAAAAAGTGGGTTGTGGTTCAATAAAGTTTGGAAGCACTGGGCTAAAGTGTTTTTTTCTCTGCCAGACGTTGCAGAGTGAAATTCAATCATCAACTTTAGCATTGTTGATGGCAAAGTTTTTCAATGTACACTATAGGTTATGATCAAAATAGTCAAACATCTGGGATTAGTCAGCAAAACGGTAATAGAGGCATGCTTCTCATTTTATCAAGGCTGAGCACGAGCAGGGAGAATCTGGAGAGCTAATGCAAATTAACCTCCACAAACTTCAGACAAAGTTACTTTCCTTGAATCTTTAAAAAAATCTGACTTCAACATTGAGTTGGGCTTTTAATAAATATAAAAAATATTTGTTTATTCTCTTTCTAGCTGGTGCCATTCCTGAGATACGATATTATCATGTGTATCTATACTCTTGTCTCTACATAGAACAGCTGGGCTTGCAACAGTGAAAATACCTTTTTTGGTTCTTGTCTCTGTAAGGACTTTGCAATATTAATTTTCTACATGCCTCTCATTCGAAAAACCACCGCCGGAGGACAATCCTTCACCTACATTGCAGCAAAGAGCTGGAACAACCTGACTTATACCTCACACAAAGGCCATTGCTCACCATCTTCAGGAAGAACCTCAAGACCTGGCTCTTTGGATGAGGCTCCACCCATCCCCACCTGCCACCCCCAGCGCCTTGAGACCCTCACGGGTGAGTAGCCACGCTTTACAAAAACTGATTGATTGACATGCCCTAAGTTTAAGTACAATGCACCCCACATTGAAGGCTACAGGTTTTAACCTGCCAAAAAGAGTTATTTCAACAGATAGCACAGCAGGTTCAACCCTGCGGCAGTCAGGTTATAAGGGTAGGCCTAAAGACCTGCTCTCTTTCTCACACTAGTGCTTTGCACAATAGGTACTGACATCAACATGTGACAGTTATGCCCTGGGTGTCTCCCAACACCATATATTATAGCAACATTGAAAACTTAAATGCACCAATCAGGGATTAGCCAAGTTGACCATGTTTAGGTGTCAGAGCACATACACTGGACACTAACCAACAGTGCCCCAGTGTGCAGATTCTAAAAACCAGCAATGAAATCGGGTCCAGCAAAAGGCAACAATTCTGGGCTGACCATGCAAGAAAGAGGATTTCCTACAAAGTGCAATTGGGGACTGCCCTGTCATCAATGACTGCAGCTTGAATGAGGGACCTGACACTTCTGGCACAATATTAACCTCCATCTCTTCTCCCAGCATACATGGGACACTCTCCAAAAGTCTCTATCACAGATGGAGAACACCACCCTCCTGTAATTTTCTACATATCCAGGGGCTAGTGATGGTTACTATGGGGGCTTTCATTGTTATTCAAAGATACTGCATTCTATTGAACTTAAAGAGTATTTCCTGAAAATGTTAAACTGTTTTCACATTTTATCACATCTGAATTCACACTGTTTTACCTGCTGCTTATTTTCTGAGCAATTTGTTTCCCAGAATGTTAGAAACAATCTGCATTACTTTTATACACTGTTAGTGTCTGTTAGTGGTAAATGTGATGGCTGTTATGCCTTGAATCTATCACTGTTGTCTAGCAGTTGGAACAAAATATATATGCACTGAAATTTAGCAGGCGCATATCCCGAAGGTTCTAGACAATACCCTTAGAGAGTTAAATTTTGTGTGCCTGAAAAAGGTTAGTGTTGAAGTAAATGCATTACTTTTGAAAGAAGAAATATAAACATAAAAATACAAGCATAAGCAACAAATTTATCAAGTTAATACTAGTATTTTTAAAATCATCAGCTATGTTCCTCCTGCGACAGGTGAGGCATTCTGTTGTGCGTCTAATGATAGGAACTCCCCAGCGTAGATGGTGGAAAATATTATTTCTATTTGGAAGACAAAGTCATCTTGCTAGCTATTAAAAGAGCGCCCTCATGGAGCTGGGTCTCATGAATAATGGGACAGGTTTTGCAAAACCAAAATCTCACATTGAAGGGATTTGGACAGTCTTGCAACTTTTATCCAACCCAACAATTGTCTTTGATAATAAAAAAATGGAAGCTATCCAAGCCATGAAAAGAACAGAGGAGTGCAGCCTGGAGAGAGGACTGCTGATGGCAGCAATCAGCAATTACAGCACTCACAGCCAGCCGGTCTCTTGTACTCGTGGCCGGTGGCTCAGCAGTTTAGGGCCCTGACCCTGACTGGCCCTGCCTAGCCTGGCAAAGAGTGCAGAGCCATGGTCTGGAGCCCAGAGTCACCAGGGCTTCAGGCAGGTAGTCACACGGCACAGGAGAGGCAGGGGCCGCATGGGCCATGCCCTTGCCACGAAGACCTCAGAAAGGTGCGTGGCATAGGAGCCGCATGGCAAAAGACCAGTAAGAGCGGTAGAAGCTGCATACCCCCGCATATTCCCCTCTCCCCCTTCACCTCCATCCCTCCCCCATCTCAACAGCAGCAATAGCGCTTGGAGCTCAATCTATATCTCGCGACCCCAGGGCTTAGTTTAACAGGCAAGTGACGCAGCAGAGGGGCACAGGTTTAGAGGGTTGGCCATTACGCTCAAGAGTGGCACAGGAGCTTCTCAGAAGCTTCAGAGAGCCTCTGGACAGGCAGCAGTGTGATCAGCACAATCTGGGTGTTCCTAGGGACGGTCTGTGCCTCTATTGCTTGGAGCAGGACGGCTGGTGCGGCCAGTACAAAGCCACGGAGCGGAGGTCAGAAGCTGGGTGAGTCCAGGGCCGTTGACAAGTGCAGCAACTGTGGACAAGCAATGCAGAGTGTGAACCCTAGGGATTACACAGAGGCGGCCCATGTAGGACTGGTTGCCGCTTGTGGAACTCCCGGCGAGACCTGCTGGCAAACCACTTAAGGCCCTCAGAACATCCCTCCTCCACTGTGTCGCCATTATCATCAGCACCCTTTTATTTATCTGTACTGGCTGAATCCATCGCATAGTTTGCCACCCATCATCTTTCACCCGCAGCCTGCACCCGTGAACAAGCGCACAGCTCTCAGCTTCAGGCCGTACGCGGCAGCATCTGGCATCACCAGACACAGTATCAGATACCACACACAGCACACAGTAGGTATGGAAAGAGGAAAGCTAAAAGCAGTGGGACACATTGGCCAGAGTCTTCCCAGGTGTCAACTCCCTGTGGACCTTATGGCCACAGATTCTGCAGGCAATCTGTAAGCCCGGTGGGAAGGAAAAGGCTACCAAAAAGAACCAAGCAAAGCTCCCCAGTGAATTTATCTGTAGCATGCCTCGATGACTCGATTAACAAAGAAAAACACCTTACAGTTCAGCTGGAAACGGATACCAAAGTTGCACCTGCAAAAAAAAGGGGTACAAAATAACAGACTTTTTAGAGACCCGACACCAAAGCTCACAGGAAGAAAAGGCTGCCTCCAGAGGGGCAATATTCAAACAAGCCTTCTCTGGGGGGAAGTATCCCCTCGGCCACAAGATAGTAAACCATAAGAGCTGCAAATCCCGGCAAAGCAATTAGATCCCAGGTACAAACAAAAATCACCTCTCACACCAGGTAGAAGGAAGGTGAAAAACAATAGTGTTGACCTTTTGGAGTCTATTTCTTCCCTGAACTTTAGTAATTGGGAGGATCTACCCTTAAGCAATGCCCAAGGAATCACTCAGGGCAGCCAGACCCCGTCGATTCTCAGGATCAGCCTTTAATCGAGCTCTTAAACAGAGCCTTATTTGCTGATGACATCAGCATCATGCAGGATAAGAACATTTCAGCTGCTCTTCTTGGACATTGCAAAAGGGACGGGAGGAAATGACCAATATCATAACCAGTTTAAGACCTTTAGAGGAAAGTATGCAAAATCCTGTCAGAAATGGAGGACCAGATAGCATGTGGGGAGGACTCTTATCAACGCTAGTCGTCATGTCAGAGGAAATAAAACATCAGGCTGACAAACAAGATATTCCAGTGGATCTACTTAACATCATGGCCAAACATATTGTGGGCATTGACTTGAAGTTACAATCCCCTAACGACCTATTTCAAAGAGCCTAAAAGTATAATTATATGCAAGTTTTATGCGATTGTGCCACATCAGGGGAAAAGGCCCAGGCCATCTCCTCCAGTCTCAACGAATTAGGGACCAAGCCTTGAAACCGAGGGAAAGTTATTCATGTTCTAGAACTGGAAGAAATAGCTCCTCCCAACTCAACAGGACCGCCAAGAAGACCGCCTTCAAGGACCGCCTAGACAACACCGCACACAACACCAAAGAGCTCTTCAGCATCGTGAAAGAACTCTCCAACCCCAGCTCCATCACCAACGACATCCCTCCATCTCAAGTCCTGTGGGACTCCCTGGCCACCTTCTTCCACCGCAAGATCACCGACATCCATGAGAGCTTCAACCCCCCTGCAACCACCACCGAGTCCACCACCCCTGCGACTGCCACTCGCACCCGTCACCTGACCATCTGGTCCAGCGTCAGCGACGAAGACACCATCAAAATCATGAACTCCATACACTCCAGATCCCCATCGGACCCCTGCCCTCACCACGTCTTCAACAAAGCCAGCGCAGCCATCGCGCCCACCTCCGGAAAACAATCAACTGTTCCTTCGAGACAGCAACCTTCCCAGAAAGCTGGAAGCACGCCGAGATCAACGCCCTTCTGAAGAAGCCCAAGGCGGACCCCAAGGACCTCAAGACCTTCCGGCCCATCTCCCTGCTCCCTTTCCCGGCAAAAGTGACCGAGAAGATTGTCAACAAACAGCTGACCCGCTACCTCGAAGTCAACAACATCCTGGACCCTTCCCAATCTGGTTTTCGCAGTAACCACAGCACCGAGACCGCCCTCATCGCCGCCACTGATGACATCCGGACCCTGATGGACAAAGGAGAAACAGCCGCCCTCATCCTCCTGGACCTATCAGCAGCCTTTGACACGGTCTGCCACCACACCCTATCAGCACGCCTCCATGACGCCGGTATCCAAGAGAAGGCCCTGGCCAGGACCACATCCTTCCTCTCCGGCAGAACCCAGAGCGTCCGCCTCCCACCCTTCCGCTCCAAAACCACTGAGATCATCTGCGGCGTCCCACAGGGATCCTCCCTCAGCCCGACACTGTTCAATATCTACATGGCCCCCCTCACCCACGTCGCACGACAACACAACCTCAACATCATCTCCTACGCCGACGACACCCAGCTGATCATATCCCTCACCGAAGATCCCCACACCACCAAAGCTATCCTCCACCGAGGAATGAAGGCCGTAGCCGACTGGATGAAGGACAGCAGACTGAAGCTGAACTCAGACAAGACGGAGGTCCTCATTCTCGGACCCACCCCATCAGCCTGGGACGACTCTTGGTGGCCCACGTCACTAGGCACAGCCCCAGAACCCCCGGACCACGCACGCAACCTGGGGGTCATCCTCGACTCCACTCTCTCCATGACCAGGCAAGTCAACGCCGTCTCCACGTCCTGCTTCAACACCCTCCGTATGCTCCGCAGGATCTTCAAATGGATCCCCCTCGACACGAGAAAAACCGTTACCCAGGCCCTCATTACCAACAGACTCGACTACGGGAACGCCCTCTACTCAGGAACTACAAACAAGCTCCTGAGACGACTCCAACGCATCCAGAACGCCTCGGCCCGACTCATCCTCGATGTCCCCCGCCGCAGCCACATCACACTCCAACTGAGAGGCCTGCACTGGCTCCCCGTCAACAAAAGGATCACCTTCAAGCTCCTGATCCACGCACACAAAGCACTGCACAACACCGGACCCACCTACCTCAACAACCGACTCAGCTTCCACACCCCCACCCGAAGCCTCCGCTCAGCCAACCTCGCCCTCGCCACAGTCCCCCGCAACCGAAAAACCAACGCCGGCGGCAGATCCTTCTCCTCCCTCACCGCCAAGACCTGGAACACTCTCCCCACCATCCTACGACAGACCCAGGACCTGCTGTCCTTCAGAAGACTCCTCAAGACCTGGTTCTTCGACCAGTAGCACCCCCTCCTCCCCAGCGCCTTGAGACCCTCGCGGGTATGAAGCGCGCTTTACAAATGCAGTGATTGATTGATTGATTGATTGATTCAAACTGTGACACAGAGAGCATGGAAACTCCCCCAAGGTGGCTTCTGGCATCAACATCACAATTGAAAAGAGAGCATCCAGAGCCCGGACTCACATTAGATCCTTTGCAGCCAGGCGATATTAATATAGGGGAAAAACCCAAGAGTACAAATACGATCTCAGAGGCGGGTGAACCATGTAGTCCCAAGCCACCAAAATCAAAAAGGGAAAAGAAGAAGCAAAGAAAGGCATCGAAAAAAGAAAAAAACGTCCAGCAGAAAAATATATTGCAATATATCGAACAACACAAATATTCTGCCTCTCCAAAAATCAGTGAAGAGAGCCTCTAATTATGGGCACTTAAAGGGGGGCATGGCAACTTTGGTATCCATGGCATTTAAAGGGAACAAAGATATAGTCGATGCCAGGCTAAACTGGATCCTGGTAACCAAGTTCACACCCTTTGGGAACAGCAGCAGTCAAAAAGACATAGGGGGTTATTACAACTTTGGAGGAGGTGTTAATCCGTCCCAAAAGTGACGGTAAAGTGACGGATATACCACCAGCCGTATTCCGAGTTCCATAGGATATAGGGGGTCATTCCGCCCAAACACCGCCCCGCGATCAAATGACCGCGGGGAGCATTCTAACTTTCCCGCTGGGCCGGCGGGCGATCTTCAAAAGATCGCCCGCCGGCCCAGTGGGAAAGCCCCAGCAAAGATGAAGCCGGCTCCGAATGGAGCCGGCGGATTTGCTGGGGTGCGACGGGTGCAGTTGCACCCGTCATGATTTTCAGTGTCTGCCAAGCAGACACTGAAAATCTTAATGGGGCCCTGTTAGGGGGCCCCTGCACTGCCCATGCCAGCGGCATGGGCAGTGCAGGGGCCCCCAGGGTCCACACAACACCCGTTGCCGCCAGCCTCTTCCTGGCGGTGTAAACCGCCAGGAACAGGCTGGCGGGAAGGGGGTCGGAATCCCCATGGCGGCGCTGCAAGCAGCGCCGCCATGGAGGATTCCCCCAGCCGGGGGAAATCCGGCGGAAAACCGCCGGACCCGGCTGGGCGACCGCGGCTTCACTGCCGCGGTCGGAATACCTGATGTAGCACCACCAGCCTGTTGGCGGTGCTACCTCCAGCATCCACCCTGGCGGTCTATGACCGCCAGGGTCGTAATGAGGCCCATAATGGACTCGTAATACGGCTGGTGGTATATCCGTCACTTTACCGTCACTTTTGGGACAGATTAACACCTCCTCCAAAGTTGTAATAACCCCCATAATGCTCATAAATGTTTAAATTCATCCACAAAAAGCAGGCAAAGGGGCACAGTGGAAACATTGGGAAAATTAATGGAGGCCGTACAAAGACAGTACAGCGAGGCCATATTTATAGTTTCTGTCGATTTCAATCTTAACTTGGCGAACATCAGAGGGGGAAACGCAAAGAACCGGGCTGCAAGTAAATACAGGAAGTATCTGGAATTAACTTAGCCCCACTTAGCCCTAACGGTGTTAAACAGGAACAGCAAGGAGGACAATGCAACCTCTATAACGTTTGAGAGTGACAGAACTTGTTCAATCATCGATTACACATTGATAAACAACTCTGCAAGGCCACTGGTGCGTAACTTCCAAATCAAGTGCAGAGCTCAGAGTGACCATTTTCCTCAAACAATGGAATTAGCATGCAGATCTGAGCAGCTGCAAACCTCGAGTGGCTTAATCGCACCCTCATTCATGTTTAATCTTAAAAGAATATAATAGCGTCAGCAAGGGATAACGGCCATGATGGACGAGGTGTATTGTAGGTAAGGGTCTCTGGAGGTGAGAAAAAGCCTAGTGGGGACCTAAGAAAAGGACCTTGCTACCAAAAGTGACTGGAATAAGGAATGGGGTAGGTTAATTCTCTTTTTACTATCAAAAGTCCCAGTTAAGACAAAGCCAAAAATCCAGGCTGATGTTTTTAATAAAAAGAGGGGACGAGAATGACAGGCCTGGTTCAACAGGGCCCTGCACATCCAGAAAAAAACAAATAGTTCAACAGACTAGAAAACTGGCAAAAGCAGCCATCTTGAGGGAATAGCTGGACAAACATTGAAAAACAATTATCACAAAGTATCAAAAGAGAAAATATTTCAGGAAAACTTATCGTTCAAGTTACTTTGGGTAAGTCAAAAGCCAAACAGCAAGACCTTTTGGGAACTGGTAAGTGAGCTGGTGGCTGGCAAAGGCAGATGCCACAATGTTGGAATTGACTCAAGCTTCTGGGAGAGGCACATTTGCAAATTGTATGGACCAGCGGAAGGTGAACAGATGATAGACCAATCTGCGGCCCAGTTGCTTCGGCCTAGCCATGTATAGGAACTGAGGTCACTCGACGGGAGAGACACATCTGTAAATTCTATGGACCAGCTAAAGGCAAAAAGATGCTAGACCAATCTGTGGCTCAGCCGCGTCCAGGAAATTAGGTCACTCAATGGCATCAAGGGGAGGGGAAGTCCATGGCCACCCTGGAGAGGGCAGACAATAAACAAGTTTGAGTGCCAGCACAAATAGCTAGCCTCATCAAGTAAATGTGGTCTGAAGGGGCTGCTGGTCCAAACGGCCTCCCAAATGCCATTTTTAGAGGAGATCCAGGGTGCTGAGCGTATCACTTCACACCACTCTTTAACACCCTCACGCTTACCCAACAGATCCCAGGATCCTGGAGAGGCAGCATAGGGCACACAATCTCCAAGAGTGGGAACCTAGCTCTGCCGTCAATTTATAGGCTTATTGCCTTAATTGATGTGGTGGCAAAATTGTGTGCATCCTGTTTATTACAGCACCACCAAACGTAGGCGGATGAAAATAACCTAATCCTGAGATTTCAAACAGGGTGTAGGGCAGGCATGGGAATCTCAACTAACTTAATAGAACTCTCCCTCATTGTACAAAAGGCTATTTACAGGAAAACAAGCCTCTATGCCTGCTTTAGAGACCTCACGTCTGCCTTCGATCAGGTCCCCAGAGGAAGTCTGTGGTCCAAGCTGGCCAAATGGGGAATTCGCAAAAAACCTATTGAGGGCAACAATAGGTTTTATATACCAACACCTGGGTCCAGATAAAAATAGGAGATGGCACCAGATTAACAAAAAATACAGGTTTAAAGCAAGAGCACGTTTTGGCCCCAAGTCTGCTTAATTTATATTTGGCTGATTTAGCCAGTGTGCTTGCACAGGTGAACAGCCATCCCCCACTTCTAGGATCAGGGAAAGTTCGGTGCCTACAATATGCTGATGACATCTTGCTGTTGAGTCAGACACCAATGGGCCTGTAACAGAGTGTGACAGCTCTAAAAAGCTTTCTGGATCAGCAAGGTCTAGAAATTAACATGTCCAAAACAAAACTGATGCATCTAGTTGGTGTTACACATAAACCTGTTGCTTGGTTCTGGGAGGAAATAAGTGAATGTGGTGCAGTCATACAAATGCCTAGGAGTTTATCTGGAACCTCGACTGATGTGGATGCATCAGCTCCTTGCAATCCAGGCAAAAGTCCACTCACTAAAGTATAGCTTTGAACTGCTTAAGAAGAAATCGGATTGCTCCAGTTTGTCCCACCTTCTCAAAGTCATATCAGCTCAGTTGCTTCCCGACTTTTCTTACGGCACTGGAGTCTTGCGGGGCTGGAAGATCTTTTCATTAAGAAAAAGCCAAATCGTAGTATATAAGGCTGTCTTTAACAATCCGAAAAGCAAATCCCCGGCCTAGTTTAGGCTGGAGTTTGGCCTAAAAAATCAGGTTTTTCAGTGTAAGGGAGCATTTCTTAAAGTTTCTTGGAGGCTATGGACCACAGAGAACACTTCTATAAACAACTCCTGCTGGCAAGAAGTTAAGGCTCAACAATTTAGTAATAGAAAATAAACTACTTAAATCAGGTAATCCAAGTCCTGGTCATGGAAAACATCTGGAAATCCAGTTTGGGGAAGGCTGCTTTCAGCAAATCTGTAAACTTTTCCATCAGTACTTTATCACTCATAACTGACAAGGACTCCTTGGCTCAAAGGTGGCATTCCTGGGCTGTTCTACGGTCTTACTTGACATTGTTTCCTCGAGGATATCTATCAGAACATTTTTCTGCTCATATAAAACACCAGTTCTTGCTATTCCATATGGGATTCGTCTACACCAAAGACGCATGCCCCCTTTGGAAAAAACAGTTTCCTGATCAAAATTGCTGATTATGTGGTTATAACTAAGAAACCCTATGGCACGTTTTCTGCACCAGTCCGACTTTGGGCGAAGAAAGAAGAAAGTTGTTTAAACATCATGTTTTACTTCAAAATGTTTGCTCCTGCAGACAGGCAGTAACTAGTTGGCTAAATGGCAAGTCGATTCCATACTGTTGACGGGGGGGGGGGGGATATTTACAGCTGTTTTATAAGAAGCTGGCTAGGGCTGAGTCCAGGTAATTGACTAGGCAGAAGCAACCAGGAAGTAGCGGGTCTCAGTAGGATACAGATTTTAGTACTATCTCTTTGTATCCCGAGACTAACAGGCCTTCCCATTTGCCACGTTTCATGCAGCAAAGGATTTTAAGTATCTATGTTTTCTATTTTCTGGTGCCTTTATTTTTATGCTATGTGTATCCACACCTAGGCCCCAAATACTCAGACATAAACATATCTTAATTTTGGTTTGCACTACCTCAGCGCCCCTCTAGAGATGCAACATGATAATCAAGTCTGCTAAAATACGTTTGCAGTAAAACGTCTTGGCTGACTGTTCTGTTTTAAATGTAAGTTATTGAGTTTTGAGCAAATTTCCATGGAAAGCCGATGACTATGTGCCTCATTTATCCTTGATTTTCAAAGACTAGTCTTGAAGAAGGAAAATAAGTAAAGAGGCATCAGGCCACTTTTTTCTAATTGTTTAACTTGAACAGTTCAACAATGACTAAATAATGCTGTAGTAAAGTTAGAAAGGAACTTCGAGCAAGGTGACACACATGAGACAGGCCATGCAGAATTATTTCTACTTTGGCTGAAGGTTAAAGGGAGGTTTTCAGCCCTCGCTTGCTAAACTGATAGCCCAGCTGCTGCACAAGATGGATACAGCTGACTTTGTTATTAAACTGAATATGAAGCCTTGATGTTCAAACAGGTATACATATGTAACCAACTCTGAAACCCAAATCAGGATTTCCTTTTGATGCTAAGTGTAGCTCAGTAAGTAAAAATGAGAGTGGGATTATTATAAAGTTACACAGTTGATATGTTAGAATATGTGCCCCGTCCATGCTTTTGGTAAAGGTTGTGTTGGACCTGGCTTTTTGACAGGGTCATCCCCAAACTTTTTGCCTTCCTCCTTTTCTTTTTCTGACCTCAGTTTTGCTGGTTTTTAGACTCTGCGCACTTTACCACTGCTAACCAGTGCTAAAGTACATATGCTCTCTCCCTTAAAACATGGTAACCTTGAATCATACCTGATTGGACTATTAATTTACTTATAAGTCCCTAGTAAGGTGCACCCTGTGTGCATAGGGCTGGTAGATTAAATGCTACTAGTGGACATGCAGCACTGGTTGTGCCACCCACTTAAGTAGCCCCCTTAACCTTGTCTCAGGCTTGCCATTGAAAGGCCTGTGGGTGCAGTTTCACTGCCACCTCGACTTGGCATTTAAAAGTACTTGCCAAGCCTAGAACTCCCCTTTTTCTACATATAAGTCACCCTTAATGTGTGCCCTAGGTAACCCCTAGAGCAGGGTGCTGTGTAGGTAAAAGGCAGGACATGTACCTGTATAATTATATGTCCTGGTAGTGTAAAACTCCTAAATTCGTTTTTACACTACTGTGAGGCCTGCTCCCTTCATAGGCTAACATTGGGGCTGCCCTCATACATTGTTGAAGTGGCAGCTGCTGATCTGAAAAGAGCACGGCCAGAATGGTAATACAAAATCCTGCTGACTGGTGAAGTCGGATTTAATATTACTATTCTAGAAATGCCACTTTTAGAAAGTGAGCATTTCTTTGCACTTAAATCTTTCTGTGCCTTACAATCCACGTCTGGCTGGGCTTGGTTGACAGCTCCTTGTGCATTCACTCAGACACACCCCAAACACAGGGTACTCAGCCTCACTTGCATACATCTGCATTTTGAATGGGTCTTCCTGGGCTGGGAGGGTGGAGGGCCTGCTCTCACACAAAGCACTGCCACACCCCCTACTGGGACCCTGGCAGACAGGATTGAACTGAAAGGGGACCTGGTGCACTTCTTAGCCACTCTTTGAAGTCTCCCCCACTTCAAAGGCACATTTGGGTATAAAACAGGGCCTCTGCCCTACCTCATCAGACACTTGCTGGAGAAGAAACCTGAACCAGAAACTACATCCTGCCAAGAAGAACTGCCTGGCTGCTCAAAGGACTCACCTGTCTGCTTTCTACAAAGGACTGCTGCCTTGCTGTTGGCCTGCTGCCTTGCTGAACTCTTGTCTGGCTGTGAAAGTGCTCTCCAAGGGCTTGGATAGAGCTTGCCTCCTGTTCCCTGAAGTCTCAGGACCAAAAAGACTTCCCTCTTTCACTTGGACGCTCCGTGCGTCGAAAATTTCGACGCACAGCTTGTTCCACGGCGAGAAAAACGCCGCACACCGACGCTGATCGACGCGACGCTCTTGGGACGACCGAAAACTCGACGCACGGCTTCGCAAGGACCACGCCGCCCGACCTCTAGAGAAATCGACGCAACGCCTGCCGTGAGATCGTAATTTCTACGTGCAGCCCCGCAGAACGACGCGCAGCCGGAAAACAAGTAGGAAAATCCACGCACAGACCCGGGACATCTGGTAATCCCCGCGATCCACGAAAAGAGACTGTCCGCGCGCCGGAAAACGACGCACGACTTCCCCGCGTGGAAAATAACGACGCAAGTCCGTGTGTGCTGAGGAGAAATCGACGCACACACCCTTTTTCCACGTACCTCTTCTTTTGTGGCCCTCTGAGGAGATTTTTCCACGCTAAACCAGGTACTTGTGCTTGAAAGAGACTTTATTTATATTCTAAAGACTTAAGACACTTTATATCACTTTTCAGTGATATCTCTACAATTTCCCATTGCAACTTTATTCTTTTTGACCTACAATTATCCTGATAAATATTATATATTTTTCTAAACACTGTGTGGTGTATTTTTGTGGTGCTATATGGTGGTATTGTATGATTTATTGCACAAATACTTTACACATTGCCTTCTAAGTTAAGCCTGACTGCTCGTGCCAAGCTACCAGAGGGTGGGCACAGGATAATCTTGGATTGTGTGTGACTTACCCTGACTAGAGTGAGGGCTTTTGCTTAGACAGGGGGTAACCTGACTGCCAACCAAAAACCCCATTTCTAACAGGTTGCAATTACCTTTTAGCTTGTTTTTATTGTTGTTACATTTCATGTTACTTCTACTAGAATGGGAGTATAGGATTTGTGTTTGAAAATACTTTTTAAACATTTATACAAATGTTCTTGAGTATGCCTTTCCATAATGAAAGAGGTTTTGGAATCCACTATCACTGTGATGTCTCTTTGATCATTACCTGAAACACACATCTTCCTCAACTTTTGTTCAGTGGAGTGGGGTGGTTGTAGTCCAGCTGGTTTCCTGTCTCAGGTTGGCACCTTGACTTCATCTTTAGTGTGATGGGGTCTAACAACCTGAAGTTTGGGCCGTGTTCTGGAAAGAAGATCCAGAAAATATATCACAAGTGGGTTTAGTGGTGGTCTTCAGGATTGTTGTTCTCTCTCACCACAGTATTATCAACCTCTGGGATCCTAGCACATTTTTCCTGACCTTTGTACCCCTTGAATCTTGTTTATATTTTGAAAGTAGCCAGTGCCAGTCAGAATAGTTGCCAACAATTACTAGTAACAGCAGTTATATTTATTTGCCAAACAGATACTGGTAAAAGAGTCACAAAGGATATTTAGGGTAGGGGTTTAAGACTGGAGATTTCCAGGACATTAATTGTGCAGCTGCTTAGGTGGTTTTCATCTCTGTGTATTGTGTGCTTTTGCTTGCACGCGCTCGCTTTCCTTACCATCATGATACGAAGTATATACCATGCATGCTGGTAGTTATACCTTTCAAGGCAGTTAACACCGACTATCAGCAACTGTTAATTCAACGGTTTGATGAAAATGACAGTGAACAATACAAAGATGGTCCCACCCTTTGTGAAACAAATCGTAGATCATTTGAACTACAATTGTTCTCCATATATGTAGCAGTGTAGTCAAGGGAGAAATAAAAGACAAAAGTCATACACTTTGTCAGAAGCTGCTGCACTTTATTCTTGCTGTGTAAAAGAGTAGACTGGAAGGGTGCGCTTACCTTACAGTGCAAACCTGAACAAGAAAGGCGCTTTTTGCGCTCTTGATATATTTGATTTTCTATCTACTCACCTGCCAGGATTGAAAGTGACTTATATTTGGACATCCTCTATCTGAAAAGAGGTAGGATTTGCAAAAGAGTAAATCATGCAATCCATGGGCAAAAGCGTAGACAGCATTGTGGACAAGTGTTACATATTTGAAGCTTTTTTGTTTGTATTGGGCTGCCATCATCTCTTTACTGGTACAGAGTGTAGTCGTCCTATTCACTGTTCCCTCCTCTTCTGCTGGGGTGTCTCCAGTTGGCCACTGACACCCAACAGCTTCTTCCCAAAAAGATTTTATAAAAATGTCATCTGGATACATGGATGGGTGTATACTGTTGAGGAAATTTTGGAACCCTGGAAATGGCGTCATTGTGAGAGCAATTCCGATGATGCCATTTAGTGTTCCCCAGAATTCCTTAACGCCAAACACTGGGGTAGGTAACCACTGGGCGCTTGCAATCAAGACTTTCCCGTTAATATCCACAGTAGATGCCACCTGAAAGAACCGAAAAGCTTCTAGTATGGATACATAGATGAAGATAACCTTAGCAGTGGACTTCTTCATATAACTGATGGTACGAAGGATCTGGTCATCGGTTTGCTGAACAGATATTTTCTCAAAAAAGGCCACACAGATGCCTTCTCGCTCTATATACTCAATTATCTTGTGGCTGTCGTAGAGTCTTAGATCAGTATCAGCACCTAAGATTCCAACCCAAGTCCAGTTAAAGAATTTCATCAGTTGAGCAAGATAAACTGGCTGTATTTCATCATTTGAAAAAGTGCGCAGATAGGAGGGAAACTGGCGTTTGTCACTTAGAATTGCAATTCCTGATCCATAGCTGATCTGAAAAAAAATATTCGAAATAAGCTGCAGGTGAGCATGGATACAGTGAAGAAAAAGATGCAAACATCAATAGGGTTAAATAAATAGATTAAGTGGCTCATTTGTGTGAAGGCAACCAGGTAGCTGCAGAAGTATATACCCCCAGTAGTAGTGTGGCACTCACCCCTCCTTGTGTCAAGATAAGGGAATCGCATTTAGCCAGAAGGACGCAAGAACTTTCTGTGAAAATGCATTTTGTCTGTTGAAAGCCAAACCTGCCACATGGAAACAGCATATATATACGTTGAAGACACGTGGGGCAAGTGTCAACCTTTAGCTGCTCTGCATGTATTATGTTTCCAAGTAGAGATGAAGGCTCCTATTGTTACTGCCTGTTCCTCTTGTTCAGATCTAAGCCAAAGTTTTTGGAAGAACACTTGTGAGTGATGTCACAGACTACGTGCAACAACGACTCCTTGGTCTACCGTGTCAAATGGAGTGAACAGAGGACCAACAGTGCTAGTCCCTCTCTTTATTTTCTTTCACCAGAACAACTGTGAAATCTATGAATATGGACTGACTCCCGTGTTTAGGAGGGAAACCAGATGTTCTCTACGTAACTGCAAAGAGTAAAGCCGAAAGGTGGAAGGCAGGTGTATAGTGATCTGTTAGCATTGCATTCTTTTGTGTTACTATACAGGATCTTCCAAGGCAAGGCTTCTCAGGTGGATTGGGATTGGCAGCTCTCCTAACAGACGTGTTGTGATACATGGACACGCTGCGCAGCTCATGCTCCAACTCACTGTGTCATACTGGGGGCTGCTGTCCAAACTCCCAGTGTCTGGAAGCAGGAGGCAAACAAAATGCAAATACAATGCAGAAAGTGTTTCTTGGAATGAAGCCAAGACCATCTCAGGTATGTTTTAAAGAATGTTAGTGACCTGGACAGTAGTACTATTGCACAAATTATGTCCCTTTGGTTTTGTAAGGGACCCCTACCTTGGGTGCTAAGCAATTATATTATGGAAGTGCCTACGACCCATGTCATTCATCATATAAAGGATTTGGTAGGCTCCTCATAGTTTGTAAAATTTTGATTAGTCTGAGGCTACAATGTTGGTCTGAGATAAATTCTGAAGTAGAGTTTCCCGCTACTTATAGATTTATAAATCTGCCACCGTGCATCAATGGTTAAATCTAGGCCTGAGCAAAATTTCAATTACACAAGCTTAATTTGCTTAATTTTAGGAATTGTGTGTTACGGTTGTTATGTAAAATTCCCAAAATTATGTCATTATGCCACTTCGCAAAACATGTAATTCACAGTAAAAATTAGTGCTGCTTTTGTGTAAATGCATGCTTGTGCCAAAAATGTACGCAAGGACACGTTTAGAGTGAAATGACAGATTTGCACTTCACTTAATTTGTTCAAAATGTTGCTGAAATTTGCAGCAATTAATCGAAAGCAAACTACACAAATTTCACACGCCCCTTTGTTAGATTAAGGTATAAAGAAATGATGAAAGCACTTTTGGTCAGAGTTAAAGGAGGGATTGATTGGATATTTTTCAAACTTGGTAGATTTCTTAAGTCAAGTAAATATTTATTTAATGCCGTACCCTCTAAACATAATAAAGCCAAGAATGTAAAATCTAACACTTTACATCTCATAAGTGTACCTATCATTCACATCAGAAACTCATATTTTATTTACACATTCTTTTTACACGCTAATAAATAGCTACATAATTCTACTGCTGCATCCGCATATCTCATTTTGACTAATAAAAGTTTTGTATCATTACATGTTAAAACAACATGGCCCTGATTTATACTTTTTCACGCAAAACTGTGCTAACGCAGTTTTGCGTGAAAAAGTATACCACCGGCTAGTGCCAATCCAAGACGCCGGCCGGGCGTCTTATTTATGGGATGATGATAGCCGTCAGTAAGGCCCAGCTAGCGTCATGAAAAAGGACGCTAGCCGGGTAGGGGAGGCCTAGTGTGAACAGGAGGTTGTGCGTCAAAGGATGACGCTAGTCTGTTTAGAGGCATAAAAATATCTCTAACCAGACTAGCGTCATCCTTTGACGCACAACCCCCCATGGACATGACTCCTGCCTTAGTAAAGACAGGAGTCATGCCCACCACCCAATGGCCATTGGGCCCAGTGCCATGTAGGAAACCCAAGTAAGGCCCCCAATGGCACTTTAAGAAATAAAATAAAATACTCACCTGTACTTACCATATTTACCTGGGATGGGGTCCTCCCATCCTCTGGTGTCCCTCTTGTGTCCCTCTGGTGTCCCTCTGGTGTGGGTGGCGGTGTCCTTGGAACTAGGGAAGGGCACCTGTGGGCCCATTCCATGGTCTCTGACCATAGAAATAGGCCCACAGGTCCCCTAATGCCTGCCTTGACCCAGGAGTTAAACAATGGTGTTAATCAAGCTTAGCGCCATTATTTAAGGCCCCCTTCTCCCCGTGTTTGATTTTAGCATGGGGGATAAATATGGCGCTATGGCCATATCGTCATTTTTTGCATGGGAACTCCTACCTTGCATCAGTGAGATCCCACAAGCAAAAAATGACTTTAATTCCAAAGTATAAATATGGAGTAAGGTTTGCACCGATTTTGCTTAAAAAATGGTGCAAATTTGGCACAAACAGTGTATAAATCTGGGCCCATATTTCATAAAAATATGTTTTAACTAACAACTTTAAAAAAAAAATATAACAATTCATTAAAACATGATTACAAGTGCAAATTAATTGAAGATGACACCAACAATAATCTTCTGAAAGTTGTAACCTCCTGGCACTTGTTGTTCCTGGATAGAATGGATTAAATACATACTCTGAAGTTAAATATGAACTCTGTTAATGACTTATTAGGAATCTTAGTCATGTAAAATACCAGAACTACTGCACCTGAACACTGAGGGTAACAGACACTGTCTTCATTTATTTATAATATATAATCAGTTTCTCTCTTGATTGGCACTTCCAATGCTAGTTGCATAATTTTCAATTTTGTAATTTAGTCAGGACTAAAAGATATGAAATTCTCAGTCATAGATATCTTTTCCTTATTGTCATAACTTTAGTACCCATCATTTTAGCTCCCTCTGTATTATTCAGTCTGTTCCATTACAAAACCAAGATCTTATTACAATTTGACTTAGAAACCAACTGGTGATATCTAATGAATCGTGATGCAATCAGAAACCACCATAACATGGCTTGTAATTCTTCACAAATGACTTGAACCACTGAGCATGGTGAAAGTCCCAAAGATGTTTCCAAGCACTTCTTTATGAATTACACCACAAACTCTTTGATCTAATATTAATGGTTAAACAGCCTATAAGGCTTGCAAAGGAATTTTCCTATTATATGCCTTATACAGTGCATCAAAGGACAGCACCTCCTGCATCTCAATATAACTGATTTAAACCAGTTAACCATACCATCATTGTATGCTTCATAAATGGATTCTTCCTCCCAATCAGCAATGAAGAGCCAAGTAAACAGACCAAAAATAGGGGCAGTGGCTTCTACCGAAGTCTAATGTTTCCACTTTATCTGTGCTTAGTATGAGATGTTTTTTATTACAGTATGAAAAGAGTGCAGACAATTTCCTCGGTATTCCTATAGATGTTACATCTAAAATACCCTCATTTTCTGCATGTAGCAAGCAAATAATATGTTCTTTCCCAGTTTTTGGAAAAGGACACTTAGGCAGCTGAACCTAAAGGGAGATCTGCCAAGTGGAGTGCCAAAAGGGAGACCTGTCTGATATAGGCCATTATTAACTTAGATTTGTTTGTGTCATAGAGCCATTGGGATCTATTTCTACATAGGCCCATGTGCTTGAGTACAGGGAACGTAATATACTTAGCTGACCTATAGCTGTATTCATTGATTTTAATTTTTGCCATACTATTTCCCCATTGACTAGGTAAAACGCCGCTTGGAAGTCAACAAAAGAATCAAGTATCTTATTTCATCGTTCTATCGATCACAGGGCAAAGTAATGCCCATACCTAAAATCTAATTGGTCCTACAGTATTAGCCCTTTTTTGAATATCCACTAATTTAGGTACTTTAGAATGACCTTCAACTACACTTTAGCCCAGATATTAATTGAGCTAATTAATCTATACTTTTTTGGAGGGGAGCGATCATCTTTTTTAAAGATGGACTTTGTCATTGCCCCTTCCGTAAGCCTGTCAATATACTCAAATGTGAAATCAGTGACACATTTAGAGATTTGTGGAATCCACCAGTCTTGATTCACCTTTATTATAATTTTTTAACGTTATTGGTTCCTGCACTGTGGTTAGATGTAACTGGGAGACTATTATAGAGATTGGTGGTTGAGTACAAAGTTCCACCAATACCTCTCCTGGAATATATGCATCTTGATTTGATAAGTGGTCGTTGGCACCATATAATTCTTCCAAAAATTTAACCCATTTGCTTCTATATTACATCCGGCATGTAAGGGATTGAGTCATTCATCCTATACCTTACATAATTCCAAAATGTTTCTGAATCTTGCAAATGTATTGCCTCTAACACTGGGGCCCACCGAATATTACCATTCTTGGTTTTTCTTACATGAACACTTTTAGTAGAGTTCCCGTTCGCTCTCCCCTCAGCTCCTTTGCCTCATTTAGGGGTTAGCAGAGTTATTGCCAGCTCAACTCTCGACTCTGCCACTGCATGAACAGGCTCTTTGTCTCAGGTGACAAGTAACACTGTTGGGCCAAAACTACCTTTTTAAACTCTTGTTGAAGTCGACCACCAGTTCAGTTTTTTGAGAACTATTTTATGAGTCTAAGATCTGTATGCTAGTAGATGGTCCATAGTGTAAATTCAACTATTTTGATTCTTCTACATACTTTCCAGGTTTGTTATTGTTCGTATTAGTATTGGTTGTATTTTAATTATAAGAATTATCCTTTTGAGGTAAGAGTAGACCTGAGGTTAACAAGCTCCTGCAATACTGTAGGCTGTGCTTACATAACACAAATCTAACTGTACATATTCAAGGAGGGGGTTCTCTTAAGCTCAGGGAACAAACTGTGTTCGGGTGTTCCATACGTCCCTAACAATCGAAGTAGTGAGTAAAACACCTACTTAACTATCATTTAATTATACTTGTTATGATATACTATTTATTGAAATTTGTAGAGCACTCAAATGCAGGGCTTTGTGGCATTGTCATAACATATAACAGCAATGACAAAAATAATTTAATGGGTGACAGACAGGAAGAATAGCTACTAAAGAACTAAGGGACAGATGTCAGATTTTCGGCCTACTGGTCGCAAAAACTGCTGCATTTTTCTTTGCAACCAGCAAAGAATTTTACAAACTAGCCTATCGCACAATAGTTAACTTCATAGTGTTCAGAGTCTGAGTGGAGTCGTAATACTGCATGAAAATTAATGAGGTAGATCTCAAATATTATCTCACTGTCTTTGGTGGCCATCACACGGATGGTTGTCTGCTAGGATCAGCAAACCAAAATGCCTGTGACTGCCTTTTAATAAAGTACACTTTATTTTAAATGCAGTCCATTTTCCTTAAAGGAAACTGTGCTGCGTTGAAAACAAAAGTTTACTTTTTTGGCGTAAATCTTTTTTAAGTTTATTGCTACATACAATAATAAAGAAAGCATAAGCATCAAAAAAAGGGTGACGCATTTAATTCACAATTTACAATAACACTCTTTCAGCTACTGGAGACCGACCGGACTAAATAAGTTTGCTTCTTAAAAAACGTTTGTTGAATTGTTGGGCATGGTCTCCTGGACCACTGACTTTTTATCATTCACAAAGAGGGAGTTGTCCCAAGGGGCAAACGGCTTAGCACGCCAACTCACAGATAGAATCTTTTCATGGCTTTGCAACCTCGGATATGTTACATAAATTTGGTATTTGGTATTTGGAACAGATACCTAAACATGCCCCTTTCAAATGATGAGTTTGTATGGGGTTGCAATCCTAAAATGGGATTAGTAAATTAATTAAAAAATAATTGAGTGCAAACTCCAGATCAGAGTGGTTGACAACATGAAAATGCTTGGTAAATTAGATATATATATGGCTCAAGTGTTTAGTCGTTTCATGAAGTTAGGATGATAAGGTAAGGAGTTCTACAGATTTGAGGTGGCTATTGAGAATGGCCTGTCTCCATAAGAAACAAATAAGCAGTTTTTATTGCCATACATTTGATGCTTATACAATAAGGTGCAGCTTGTATTTTCAGATCCAAGATCAGTACTATAGTTTCTCCCCATATATTTTCTACTACATACTGCTAACTTAAGATCTTCCAGCTCTGCAGAGAATGTATTATTCCTTTTGGTTTTTGGTAGGAAAAGGCCTCTTTTATCATGATCACCCCCATTTGTAAGAGCTGATGTTGCTGTTGTTTTTCTTTTTACTTTGTGAACTGGGACTCTGCCAACAGGGTCCCCGTGCAGTATTAAATGTCACTAATAGACAGCAGAACAAAATGTGCTGCCACTAAAGTGCCAATGCAAAGCATGACTACAGACCTGCTGGCAGTAGCCTGGCTGGCAAGTATTAAACTGCAAATAAGGCCTGTCAAAATAACCCTTTTTAACAGGCGTAAACCCTCATTTTGAATGCCAATATGTCACCCCTAGTTAGGATTTAGTGCCTAATAAGGCAAAGTACATTGTATAGGACATAAACAATTTAAATTTAAAACATGTCCTCACAGTGACAAGGCTTTAAAAGCTATTTTCATGGTAGCAGGGTTAGTTGTTGCATAGGAAAGAATTGGGAGTTAATATTAAAATTATATTATATCCACCTTGAAACCATATAAAAATGTCATTCTTGTACTTTTTAAAATATCTATAATAGATTAAATTAATTGTCAAAGTCTGACTTGCACTAAATGTTTTATGAGAGGTACATTTAAAAAGTCACATCTTGTCTGCTTTAAGCCTCAAGGAGCCAATTTGCATGAGCTTCTAACTGTCATCTAGAGGCTGAATAGCTCCTTGATGAGGAATGAGCTTACTCCCAGAGCTGAGACAAAGTCCCTGGGAGTCTGGAGGTGTACTGTTCCTCTAAAAGGATGGCCATCTGAGCAGTGCCCAGGAACTTACTTCCCCTAAAAAATGTCTACCCTGTTACAGGGAGATATATCTACAATCTGTGCCTGCCTCTTCTTTTGGCCTTCTAACCAGACAGCTACAAATCCCAGAGGGAAAGGAATTTATCTCAGGGCCAGATATGGGTGGCCTCAAAGAAGGGGTTGCTCATTCCCCTGGCCACGCCTCTAGGGTGGGCACAGTAGTTCGTGCACAAGGGAAGAAAGGTTCTGCTATCTTGATTTTATATCAAGAAGGTCCCATGGGATCAGCAGGGTACACAAGAACTGTCGCAAAAGTGGGTTGGTTACCCCTCTGATTTTTTCCCCTAATTAGTTACTAAGGGGCTAGGAGTCATCCCCACCAACAAGCTAGTGCCAGGCAAAAATATAGCCAGGGCCACTGGAATTATGCGCAGGAGAGAATATCAAATATGCAGTAAGGTTGAGTAAATTCTGTGCCAAGAAAATGCAAATTATGAGGCATAAGGTGAAACATTTTATAATAGTATTACTTCATTATTTTGTCATTGGTCACACTATCTAGGCATTGGTTGCACCTCCTTGGTATGCCCGCTTAACATCCAAATATAGCAATTAGCAATAGAAAAATGACCAGTCCAGCTTTGCAATGGGCCTTTCACTGCATGGCAAAACATGTAGTTGCATTTTTAGTAACTTTTGAACTGTTTGAGTGAGAAACAATTTTTTTATTAAAATCTGCAGAATATGTTGTAGAGGGTGGACTATGTGGCAAATGCAAGAAATGTATAATTATGCATAAATTGCTGCAGCCGCACAAACACATAGGCCCAGTGGCCCTGCTTATAGCACCCCTAAGCACCCTTTTAAAAAAACAAGCAAACCTATGCCAGCCAGAAGGACTGTACATGATGTTGAGAACTGTGAGGAGAAGCCTAAGGGCTGAGTATGCCCCCATGCCCTGAACAATGTGGTGGACTGCAAGGGTCATTTGGCTGACCTCCAAATAAGTCACAGGGGCACAAGCTACGAGAAGTCCATTTTTCCTCAAGTACCCAGTTGGTGGCTTCAATTGGAGCGAGTCCGGACCTCCAAGTTCTGCTCCTGAGGTTCCGGGACCCTTGGGTAGTGTCAGAGTCTACCTCTCCTGCCTAAACCTACAAACCTGAGACTTAGAAAATTTTTGCTAACTTTCTGCCTGGAGAATCAGGACCAACCTGCCAGCCAATCCATCAAGGGCACATCGCTGGTGGCCCTGACTTCATCACAGCTCCTGATAAGCTCTTCTCTGGAGGAGTAAATCAGTTTCAGCCAGTCTGATGCAGACCAGCATCCGGCCAGTGTCAGATAACATTAAACGCTCTTCAGCTGCCTAACCTTGCTGGAAAAATTTGATTCCTGAAAAAGAGTCTAAATTCAAAGGTAGAAATCTTCACTGGGCTCGACACTAAGCAACATTTGATCAATGTCAATGACTTTCTGAGTACGAACTCTGGACTTTTCAGGATCAACAAGCCCATTTTTGGATTGAGTCTGCAGCCTTGCCCCTCCGAGAGCTCGAAGTTCTTGAAAATGTTAAAAGTATGAAGGTAACTTTCAACCCTCTGTACCTGACCAGCCCTCCATCACGTCGGCCCTGAACCTTACCATTGAACCAGTGAACCATCACCAATTGCCTGTGATTGGTGATTTACGTTTTTTGGTACCTTTTTTACTTAAACCTTTAAAAACTCGTATCTCAGGTTCCCCTTCTTGGAATTTTGTTGTTTTGGAGTCATATTGCTCATTGAAGTATTCTCTATTGTAATTTCAGTGTGTTTTTATTGTGCTTTAGTTTCAACTTTGTATCTGTTTTAATAATTCAAAATGCTTTACAGATTTTCTTAAATCTGCTCTGTAGCTACAAGGAAATGAACTCAGGTCTAAATTGCAGAAACCTTCAATGGACTCAGAGGAATAGTGCTATTGCTTGAGATGAGCTAGCATCCACTTCAGCTAATCATACTCCATTTGTGCACAGTTCTCCAGTTAAAAATTGCTTTCTGGTTCTGGAATGAAAAGTCTCATTGAAAGTTTTTATAGAAAACCAGTGACCAAATTAAGCTGTGCATCTGGATTATCTCTAGGGATGATACTTGGTCAATAGTGCGTGTCTCATCATATCACCACTTCAATATAAATGTTCTTCCAGTAACAAGATAGAGGACGAATAGGAAATTCGGACTGCTGAAGCTTGCAGGGACCTTGCTGTAAAAAAGGAGCTCCACAATAAGCAGTCTCTGCAAATGGGACTTTTTTTTATCTACTGTAGCCAAGCCACTGAACTGGTTCCCATGGGGAACAGGGTCAAGACTGATTTGCATATGGCTGGGTCCAAACTGGGAAGGCATGGTGAGCAAAAGAACAATAGATTAAACCTGTATCTGTGATTGGAGGTGAGTGTTTTAAACGTTTCAACACTCCCTCCATTACCCTTTTGTGTTGCTAAAGGTGCCCTAAGTGGGGAGGGTATGCCCAGATGTGGGTCCCGTGCTCACTGTGCTACTGGATTCAAGTTAGCCTGGCTGATAAAGGGTGATAACCTGAAACGGGTCCCAGGATGCTTGTTTCTGGTCCAGGGAGGTTCTGGCCTGGCAGTTCTACTTGACTGTTCCCATGGGGAACAGGATCAAGACTGATTTGCATATGGCTGGGTCCAAACTGGGGTGGCATGGTAAGCAAAAAGAACAATGGATTAAACCCAGATCTGTGAGTCTTTGAAAAGTTTCATCCTTTTGTGTTGCATCTTCTCAGAACAAGCTCTATGTACAAAGAACATTTATGTCAGGGACTTCACCTTCCAAAATCATTTCAGGCTTAACCTTAAGCAACTATCTTGTTACCCCATTGAAGGGAACATTATTGATTTGTCATAACTAATGAAAATGCATGCACCATTTCACAGCCTTTTACACTGCACCAGGCCACTTATGAGTCATCTATATGTCAGGCCTTCCAACCCTGAAGGCTGGGTGCAAAGTACCTGTGTGTGAGGGCACCCTGCACTAGCAGAGGTGCGTCGTCCAGGACCATTTTCCCAGACTTCGTGAGTGCAGGGATGCCATTTTACACATGCACTGGACATAGTTCAATACCTATGTCCATCTTCACAATGCCAACCCTGAATATGGCAATGTGAGGTGTCCAACAACTGGGAATTGTGCCTCAATACTGATGGCAGTATTGGTTGCACAATCCCATGCACTCTGGGAGCTCCACAGTGGACCCCCAGTACTGCCATACCAGCCTTTTGAGGTTTTCCAGTCAGCCCCAGCTGCGCCCACCTCACAGACATGTTTCTGCTTTCCTGTTGCTTGAGCAGCTCAAGTTCAGGAAGGCAGAACAAAGGATTTCCTTTGGGCAAAGGGTGTTACACCCTCTCCCATTGGAAATAGGTGTTACAGGCCTGGGAGGGGTAGCCTCCCAGAGCTTTGGAAAATGCTTTGACAGGCACAGATGGTGCCCTCCTTGCATAATCCAGTCTACACCGATTCAGGGACCCCCAGTCCCTGCTCTTGTGCTAAACTGGACAAAGGAAAGGGGAGTGACCACTCCCCTGTCCTTCACCACCCCAAGGGTGGTGCCCAGAGCTCCTCCAGAGTATCCCTGGGTTTTGCCATCTTGGATTCCAAGGTGGTGGGGCACTCTGGGAATATCTGATTGGCCAGTGCCAGCAGGTGACGTCAGAGCCCTCCACTGATAGGTGCTTACCTAGTTTGGGTGACCAATCCCCCTTTCAGGGCTGTTTAGGGTCTCTCCTCTGGGTGTTTCTTCAGATTCGGATAGCAAGTTTCCAGCAGGAATCCTCTGCATCCTTTACTTCAACTTCTACCAACGGAACTGCAGCTGAACTCTCCAGGAACTCTACAAACTGCAACAAAGAAGCAAAGATGACTTCTGCAAAATTGTAATTTCAGCTCCTGCCAGCAACTGCAACAGTTTCCAGGTCGTGCATCCTCTGAGGACTGCCTGTCTTCAGCCTGCACCAGAAGAACCAAAGGAAGCTCCCATGGAGTGACAGAGTCACTTCTTTTCTTCAGCTAGCACCTCTCTGCAGCAACGACAGGTGGTGTGGGTCCCCTCTCCAGATAACCGGGTTTGATCCAGCAGCACTAAAGTGATCCCGACAGTCCCAAGGTCCAGCTGTCCAACTTTGGTGAAGGTAAGAGCTTGCCTCCCCATGCAAGACAGTAGCCCCGTGGAGAGCGTGACTTGCAGTTGCCTAGGCTTGTGTGCGACCTTCCAAGAAGTTCTTCATGCACAGCACAGCTTAGGCCCCCAGCACTCCATCCTGCGACGCACAGCTTCCTGAGTCGTTCTCCGGCAGTGTGGGTTCCTTTTGTGTCATGCTGCATGGACCTCTATTTGCACCTTCTTTTTCCCCATGCTGTGGGACTTCTGTGCACACTGCCTGGTCCTCTGATGGCTCTCTGAATTGCTGAGATCCCCCTGTGTCTCCCTCTTCTGGGTAGAGGCCACCAGGTCCCTCCTGGTCCCAGGCAGCACCATCTTCCGCTAACCGTGAATTTTGCATGTGCCAAGGCTTGTTGGCAAAATGCAACGATGCAAACCAGACTGCAATCATCCATCGGGCGTGGGACATCTTCTGCACCATCCAGGAACCCTCATCTGTCTTCTTGGGTGCATAACTGACTTTGTATTCTCACCGGTGGTTCTTCTTTTGCACCTTCATCCGGGTTAGCAGGGGATCCTGTTCTCCTTGTACTCTTCAGTGCTTCTTGGACTTGGTCCACTTCTTCCACAGGTCTTCAGGTCCAGCAATCCATCATTGGTGTCTTGCAGTCTCTTCTGGTTCTTGCATAATCTTCCATCACAACTTCTTGTGAGTTTCCGGAAACTTACTGTGATTTACTCCTATTTACCTGGGCTCTGGGGTGGGCTCTATTACTTACCTTTGGTGTTTTCTTACACTCCCAACGCCCCTATACACACTACACTTGCTAGTTGGGAAACCGACTTTCGCATTTCACTATTTTAGTATATGGTTTGTGTTCCCCCAGGCCCGTTGCAATCTATTGTGATTTTCACTATTTGCACTGTTTTCTAACTGTTTACTTACCTGTTTTTGGATTCTAGTGTATATACTGTGCATATTACTTACCTCCTAAGGGAGTATAGTCTCTAAGGTATTTTGGGCATTTGTGTCACCAAAATAAAATACCTTTATTTTTGTAACACTGAGTATTTTCTTTCATGCGTTTGAGTACTGTGTGACTACAGTGGTATTGCAAGAGCTTTGCCTGTCTCCTAGTTCAGACTTGGCTGCTCTGCTACAGCTACCTCTAGACAGCCTGATTCCTAGACACTGATGGTTTTTCACTAATAAGGGATAACTAGACCTGGTATAAGGTGTAATTAACTTTGGTAATCATTACAAACCAGGTCAGCCTCCTACAATGTTGTGGGTAGTTTACTTCTGGGCCAGCGGGTGAGACGCTGTTTCTGCCTGCCAAACTTGTAATGAGGCCCTAGGTGTTGGTCGTTGGTGCTTTGATATTTTAGGTGCTAGCTTGCACTAAAACTTCAAAAATTCATATAATGGATTCGATTTGTTTTGGTGTTAAATAATTTATTAAATGTAACTCTATTTTTCTACATTTGTGCTGGATTATTCTTGTGTTGTGTTTTCCCTTTATTAAGTGCTCCATAAATACTTTACACATTGCCTCTACGTTAAGCCTAACTGCTTGTGTTCCAAGCTAACAGAAGATTATCACAGGTTAATTTAGTGACTTTTTGTGGTTCACCCTGGCAGGGATTGTAGCTGTTGCTTGAGAAGGGCTCAAACCCCCCTCAAACAACAATTCAATTCCTCACAATTCTGTGCTCTTATATCAGAACAATCTGGTTTCAAGATATTGAGTGAGACATGGTGAAGGAAGGGTAGAGAAGAGAAAAGGACAAATTGAGGGAGGCACTGTGAATAAGGGCACATTAAAAACTTACCTAAGGTTTATTGGCAATGGGAGAAGGTTTTTCAGCTGAATTATTTTCATATAGGCTTTGAAAGTGTTCAGAGTTGGGGCTCTTTTGCACGAAGGAGATAAATAGTTCTATAACTCTATACACCCCTAGTCATTTCTTTCTCCATTTGGTTATAGAGAGCTTAGTGTTTTTGTTGTAGTGTAGGTTTCTCCATGAGTTGGTCTGTGTAAATAACCCTAAAAGGTATTTGGGAGTTTTTATGGTGACTTGCTTTCCAGATGATACAGAGGGTATTTCAATATAATTGGTTTGATGGACATTGAATTTAGTTTAGAGCAACAGGCAGATGTGTTCATTTTCTTTAGACCAAAATTACTCTTCTAGCTCTAGTTTAGACCATTTGTGGTTTATAGTCCTTCATAGGTTTTTTCTATATATTTTGTTGCTGTACAGCACCATATAATCTAACAGAGGGGCAAAGACCTTGAGTAACCAGGTTTCTATCAGAAAAGCATTTCAGGATCATGTTGAGCAAATCAATCTGATATTTGAAAGGGGTGCTGGGCACAGGCATACGTTCTGTGGGACCACTGCCTGCTCATAAAAAATATTTTTACATCTGTCTCAAAGGAGAAGGCGGTCCCTTGGGGATCCCTTCCCATTTACAAATGGGTTACCACCTCCTTCAAGGAGTCGTTAAAATTCAATTTTTTTTGCCGCCGCACTTAGGTCCCAAAACAATCACACATACCAGTGTGATTACGTTTTAGGAAGGGACGCCCTAAACATGCCCCTTCCTACTACAGAATCGTAAACCCTATTTGCAATTCAGAAATAGGTCACTGAATCTAAAACAGGGCCTCTGTACATAAGAAAATGCTTTCTAGCTGTCACAAATGGCCCAATTCAGGGAATCGGACCATTTGTGACTGCATAAAAATTTTCTACATCTGGCCCCAGATCATCTATTAGAGGGGTATAGTCCTTGAGTAGCTAGATGTATATCAGAAAAAGCATTTCAAGATTATATTGAGCAAATCAGTCTGATATTTGAAAGCAGTGCTGTGCATGAACATAACTTTACAAAGTATAGCTCAGATCTGGTTGTCTGTTTAGCTTCACAGAGCCTGATTACAGGTCAGTCAGATCAGTATTTCTGAGGGTGATTCAGGTATGCCTGACTACACAACTGGCCTGGTGTTCCTGCACTGGATTTCCGAGATGCAGGCACACCAGAACAAATTTAAACTGTTGATAATTCTAGGCTGTGAAACAGCATGAAGCTTTGGCTGCAGCAACAGGCAAGCTTTGTTTCCCGCCCCATCCCAAACTGTTTACTACGGAAAGTGGAAGCAGACAATGTTCCCCTCTGCCAGAACTAATGTTTCCCTTCCCTCCTAACACAGGCCAGGTGGTTATTATGTTAATTAAATCCCTTTAGAAAAGGGAATAGCATGTGGAATACTGCATAGTTTCTCCCTTTGCTGAAATGGTTGTACTCATAATTGCACATTACTGGAGTGATATTTCCACACAAGAAGAGAAAGTATGTGTGCACAGTTTGTATCCTACCAGTACTGCACATCTCATAATCAGAGCTACAGTGGGGAAAGAAAAAAAGTAATGATATGCTCTTGAAGTACCACATCTGAAGAGAAGAGAGACAGTAAAGATTAAGGGGTATATGTCTTTCTAGACTGATCATCTAGAATAGTGCCAGCATCTGGAGAAGCTTATCTGGCATTGCTCACCATTATGCAATCCTGGTTCAGTGCAGCTAGAATTAACTATCAACTATTTATATGGTACATCACTCTGAGTGCACTGGACCACACATAAACCAAGATGGCAGTTGCAGCCAACATGGCGAGCATGACAAGAGAACGCACATACACAAACCACAGCAACACACAATCAACAGTAAGAAACAGAGGGTCATGGCCAAGGCACTCATGGAGTCAGTGGCTCGATATCATGGCTCCAGCACCCGAGGCCTGATCGTACTGTGATCCTGGGATCTCCCGACTTGAAACCAGTCAGGTTGCAAGTCCAAGTAGCTGGGCAACATTTGGCGTGGGGACGCTGCAAGGTCATCAAGTTCTTTGGTGGCTGAAGAGAAAGCCAGCAAGAAGCAACAGCACCCAATATGGTGGCACAGTTGTAAAGTATATCGTGGCCATGAAGGCAAGGGGCTGGCCCTGGGGAGAATAGTCTTCATCCTACTGTGAGGCTGTGGTAAGACCTGCTCCCTGTAAGGAAATGCCAGGAGTCTGGAGGTGAACTGGGGGAGTTATAGAGACAGAGTAGATGGTTATTACTTGGTTGTAGTGTGTGGGGACCAGACGATGCCGTGAGACTGACTACAGTGCATATGTGTTCTATTTAATTTATTTATCAGAGCGACAGACATACAGTGAATATGGGTGACATTTAGTTTAAAGGCTACAGCACAGTAAGGTAGGGGTGGGGTTAGTCATGACAATGTTCAATTGTTTGCAATGATGTAAGGGTTCCTGACTTGTAAGCGGGACCTTCTTGACCATAGCAGGTTACAGGAACACAGGATTGTTGCATAAGGAAGGCAGGTAATACCCATAAACTGTTGAGTTGGAACGGGAATGGCCTTGGGAACAAGGTCAAAGGAGGACTGGTGGCCAAGGCCCTGGTTAGGAATGCCACAAACGTTGAGTTTCTACAAGAGATGCATATGAAGGCAACCATGGGGCAGTGTTGGCACGGAGGAAATACACAGTACTTAGCCAAGCAGGCTGTTCTTCCGCATGTGAGGGAGTGGCGTTTTTGCACTAAAAATGGGTGGCCTTTCATGTACACAAGACTTGAGTGGATACCTTGGGATGTTGTTCAGCAGTATTGGGTGACTGGGAGGAAGAGCGGTTTGCCATTGTTAAAGTATGTGTACCACTGATGCTCCAAGGGGACCATTGCCATATTTTGGCAGACTGCTCACCCAGCTGCCAAATGCTACTATTATAGTGGGAAGTGATTTTAATGTGGTGCTGGATGTTCACCTAGACAGGGCCCAAAGTAGATGGACTCATTAGGTGATTGTTGGGAAACTCTACAACTTCCTCCAGGCTGTGGGTGTGGGTGATGTCTGGAGGATGCTCCATGAGGCCTGTAGGTGCTATTCCTTCTACTCTGGTGCACACATCACACACTCCCACATGGACTTTTTCTCCATCCGGGTAGGGACCCTCTACAGATATGTGGAGGCTGACTATAAGGCAAGAGGAATTTCAGCTCAGTCCTTGCTTAGTGTGATGCTAGACTCGCCTCATAGTCGTGGGCAGGACGAGTTGAGGATAGCGACATGGAGACTCACTAATGAGAAAGAGGAGGACAATCTGCAGATGGCCACAACCCACTATGTTAAAGAATACTTTAAGGCCAAAATTAGGGGGCGTGATTATCTCTGTGGAAGTGGGGGACAAGCATAGTAGAGGGAGCATTGCTGAAAAGTGGAACAGGACCTGTTGAGTTTGGTGGAAGAAAATGCATGGCACCCCTCGGCTGCCACAAGGGCACGTCTTCTTGGTAATATGAGGAATACCGCTGGTAACATATGCAATTACACTGAATTGTATTGCACAGGCGAAGAGTCTATGGGCCAGATGTAGGAAAGGATTTGCAACTCGCAAACGGCAAAAACTGCCGTTTGCGAGTTGCAAATCGCATTTTCTTATGCAGAAATGTATTCTGCGAGTCGGACCGACTCGCAAAATGCATTTCAGAATCGCAAATAGGAAGGGGTGTTCCCTTCCTATTTGCTCTTCCTAGTGGTATGCAATACCATTTGCGACCGCATATGCGGTCGCAAATGGTGTTGCAGTTACCATCCACTTCAAGTGGATGGTAACCCACTCGCAAATTGGAAGGGGTCCCCATGGGACCCCTTCCAGTTTGTGACTGGCCCCCCAAAAAATTTTTCAGGGCAGGGAGTGGTCCAAGGGACTACTCCCTGCCCTGAAAAAATACCGAAACTAAAGGTTTCGTTTTTTTTTTTAAGTGCAGCTCGTTTTCCTTTAAGGAAAACGGGCTACACTTAAAAAAAAAAAAAACTGCTTTATTTAAAGCAGTCACGAACACGGAGGTCTGCTGACTACAGCAGGCCTCCATGTTTGCGAGTGCCCATAGTCGGTATGGGGCCGCAATTTGCGACGCACCTCATTAATATTAATGAGGTGGGTCATTGCGACCCCATACCGACTCGCAGACGGTGTCTGAGACACCGTTCTGCATGACATTTTGCGAGTTGCAAATAGCGAGTCGCTAAGACTCGCTATTTGCAACTCGCAAAATGCTTCTTTACTACATCTGGCCCTATATGAAGCAGGGGACAAGGCGGTAAAGATGTTAGCATGCCTCTACAAGAGAGACAAAGGTAGACAAAGGTAGACACCATATAAAAGAGTCTGGGCATTGATGGTGGTTTAATGTTGGGCACCCAGGCTACTGCAGAGGCAATGGTGGTATATTTGAGGGACTTCTATGGGAGTCAGACACGGATGATTATGGAGGGCCTGCACAGATTTGTGCAGGACTGCTCCTGTTGACAGCTGGGGCAACAAAGGTCTCTTGAACTTGAAGGGGATTTAACTCTTAAGGAGGTGCAGCAGGAGCTCACCTAGTTGCAATCAGGGAAATAATCGCCATGCTTCAGTTGGCTGCTGGAAGAAAGTCTTTAAGGCATTAGTGGGTATGGTGACTCTGCACCTCCACAGATGTATTTGGAGGTGTCTCAACAGGGTGAGATCCCTTGGGATATTAATCTGGCGACTGTAGTATTTATCTTGAAGCATGGGAAACCGCTGGATTGGTGTGATCCATACTGATAATGTTGCTTAACTCGGATGTTAAGGTGCTTTCCAAAACACTGATGAATCGGGTGCAGGAGTGATCCTGGACTTGGTCAGGATCACCAGAATGGCTTTATGCCCCATAGACCGACAAGGCTTAATCTCTGCCTCATATATAACAATATTGCTGCAACTGGGGAGTGGAACTCCTACTGGCAGTAGTGTCGTAGGCTTTTGACTCAGTGGAGTGGCCAATCCTTTTTGCAATTATAAAGAAAATGAGCTTTGGACCCAAATCTTTGCAATGGGCTGGACTCCTTTATGAGATGACCAAGGCTGGAGTTAAAATGAATTGACTTTTTTCCCAGGAGTTTATTATAGAACTGGGTACCAGACAGGGTGGCCCCCTGTCACAGATGTTGCTTGCCCTGGTGACAGAGGCACAAGTCGACTAATTTAGGGTGGACGTGCAAGTTTGGGGTTGGCGATGCGGGGACACGTGAGAGGAGAGGATCTCTCTATTTGCTGATAATGTCCTTTTATACTTGGCAGAGCCGGAGCCATCCCTGGCCCAGGTAGGGGACATCTTTAGGATATACAGTAAGTATTCAGGACTGGGTATTAATTGGGAAAAGTCCCTCATCCTTCCCCTGAGGACATATGAGGTCCGAGGTGCTTTCCCCATGCCGCTAAGGTGGTGTGGTATCTTTTCTAGTACTTTGGTCTATGGATATCAAGGGATGGGTGACTTGTTATGAGAATATGGCGCCACTACTGCGTAGATTGAAGGTGGATGTCACCTGCTGGGGAGCTTCTGCTCTCATTGATGGTTAGAGCGGTGGTCTTCATGCAGAGGGCGTTTTTTTGTAAAATCAATGGTTGTGTGAGGAGCTTGGTGTGGAAGACCGGATCACCAAGTGTGGCAGTCCACACCCTCTTGCGATCCACTTATGATGGCAGAATAGCCCTGCCAGACATCTGCAAAGATTATGAGGCTGCTTAGGTCAGTATGTGAATGAGTAGGTGTATGTGATATTGGAGGATCAGGCCTACCCACGAGATTGTGAACCATTAGGTGCCAAGGGTTATTTCCTTGTCCTTTCTGGTGGCAAAATTTTCCCAGGTGCACTGGTGGCGACAAAAAACATGTTTGCAGTTTGGAATACCCTTCAAAAAGAAATGGGATGGTGAAAGAGATTTATGCCCAAAACCCCACTGTGGCTGGGCACAAGTTTGGGGGGAGTTTTAGCCTTACAGGGATTTAGAAAATGGGATCTCATTGGAGTCTTCTTGCTACAGGATGTGTGGGAGGCAAATGGTATGGTACTGTTTGCTCATCTTAAAGAGGAATATGACATGGTACCCTCGCAACATCAATGGCCGCATGCCCTGCGGGAGAGAATAGCTCCAGAGGAGGACACAATGGAAGAGTCTCCCCTTGAGAGACAACCCCTGGACAGCCATAAGAAATTCAAAGCAATCTCCCTTACCTATAAAACATTCCTGAACAACACACAGGAGGAGTTAATGTGCTTAGGGGAAAACAGGAAGACAGGTGTGGGGGAGCTGGTAGATAATGAGTGACAGGAAGCATTGCAGTTTCCTAGGAAAGTGGCCATACAGGCAAGATTTAGTTCAAAATTATTCATAGAATATATTACACTAGGACACTCTTGCATAAGATTGGCAGAGCAGCTACTGATGCATGCCTATAGGCTTGTGGTCAGAGGGGTCCTTTTTCCTCACGCTGTGGGAGAGAGCCCCAGGATCTGCACATTTTGGGGGAGGGTGAAAACTCAGCTGGAGATGGCTACTGGAGTGCCCATTGCAAGCTAGATCCTGTTGATGTGGATAGGGGCGGTGGGGGACCTCTGATCTTACCTCCCATCAGAGGATATTGGGGAACCTGGATTTCAATCAGCAAAAAAGGAGATTGCATGAAGATGGGGGAGCACAATAAGCCCCCAATACAAGAGAGGGCGATAGATGGTGTACACAGGATAAATTAGTATTTAAAGGTCGGGCTTCTCAAGAACATTCAAGAGAGTGTGGGGGGATGATCTATGGGAGAATACAGAAAGGGGGCCATGAGGTTTAGTGGTGTACCTCAGGTGGGCTACAAGCACAAATGTAATTCCCTGTGAAAGACATCTGCAGTGTCCAGGGGGAAGTTTGTAGTGCTCCAGCATTACCACAACCTGAAAGTATGCTATTTATCCTGGCTGCAGTATTACTGCCATACTTGTAATTAGGGTCTAAGTGGACAAGGAGCCTGCGTCATCCTAGCACCAATGTTGCTTCCATATATGCTTCAAGATTCTAGCAGTCCATCTTCTTGCCATCCATCGAGCCATCCATCCATCTATTAGTTCTTTTCTCTGTGTTGTTTATGACTGTGTTTTATCTTTGTGTGCATGGGTCCCTGCCTGTGTATGGTACATGAATTTCTGTCCAGCTATATGTAAGGGTGTCCATATTTCTGTTGGCCGATGTGTACTATTGCTTGTATGTAAGTCGATGTCAAATGGAGGAGTTTTCTACGAGAAGCAGTCAAGTATTGAATGGCCGTAGATACTTGACTCCTTTGTCCACCCCCATATGACTTCATACATAGGACTGCACATTGACCCTGCATCTCACCAGCACTAATTATTCATACATTTACTCAAGATTTCATTCATTTTTAAGTCTGTTTTATGACCGACCATCTAATTGCATCTACAGTTTTGTTATCTGTGTGTGTGCGCACACCCACACAGTTCTGTGTATATGGTGATTCTAGAAGTAAGTTGTCTATATGCCTGTCTGTACTTTGGGCTATGTACATGAATAGATGTCTGTTGGTATGACTACAAAGCTACCTTCAAATTCACTTGTCTAGGTGCGTGAGTAATTGTCATTCTGTTTGAATGCATGTGTGCCTGTATTTCTTCTGAGCTCTGTGCACTAATATCTGTTAACTGTTACTCTGAGTGCATGGGTACCTTCATGTGTGTTTGGAGGTGTACAGGAGTGATTATGTCTTTCAGTACATGCATAAGTTCCTATGCATATTGGTCAGTGGACAGGGGCCCCCTTTCATGTATAAGCTTTGGTATCTGTGTGTCTATCTGCTCTTGTGTAGCTGTCTATACTTTTGCCTTAGTAGTTTTGTGTCCAATTTCTTTGTCCGTAAGAGCCTGTATGTTTGTTCTGAGAGTACAGATGCCTTTAAATCTATTGGTATTTGCATGAGTGCTTGAAGTACTGCATTGTTATGTAATCTATATGTGTGTGTTTGCATGTGTGTCTTTGTGTAGGCACGTTACAAAAACCACACCAGTTAGGTTTGTCAATGCTTGAGTATTTTGCCAAATCTTTCTTTCTCACTTTGCACCCATGTTTTCATTTTACTCATGGCCGCTGCTCTCAAAAGATTACTATTATTTTGTTCTAAATATTGCAAAGCATCATTGTTTCTTTCTTATGTGTAATTTTTTAAACATAGACCCTCATTACAACCCTGGCGGTCGGTGTTAAAGCGGCGGTAATACCGTCAACAGGCCGGCGGTAAAAAAAAGGGAATCACTACCATGGAGGAAACCGCCAACAGATACAGCCACTTTAACAGTTCGACTGCCACGGCGGTAGAAACAAACACTGCGGCGGTAACCGCCAACAGACATGCAGAAGACAATGTACCGCCCACTGTTTTACAGCACCAATCCGCCAGCTTTTCCGGGGCGGTACCAATGGCATCAAAAGCACAGCAGAAACAGTACTTAGAAGGGAAACCACTCACCTCTCGACACCCAACGAGGAACCAGGACGCCATGGAGCCCGAGTCACAGGTGCTACCAATGTTGGTTTACCTCCTCTTCGACCAGGAACATCAAAGACGGCGGCGACGACCACAGTGAGTACTGCACCTAGCACATAGGGAAGGGGGGAGTAAAAAGAGAGTGACACACACAGCAAACCTGCAACACCCCACCCCCATCGTCACCCACAACACCATACACACAAATACATGCATCAAAATTACATATACATCCCGTAACCCTCTGGAAGAACACAAAGACAAAATGAAATGATTGTAACGAGTGTAATCATTGCAAATCCAGATAGGGAAACAGGTCTGTAACAGATCATTATATACAAATATGTACAGTAACTACATAAGTTAGGATAGTGTTCCATTCATTGTCCGTGGACCAGTGGTCCCAAAATGCATGGGTGAAGCCCACACATGATACCTGCCTCAAAACGGAGAGGACACTGTCCACTGAGGATGATGTTCATGTCAGCTGTGGTGGCACTGTCTGAGCACATCGCGGGGCAGGTGGCAGTGGTTGCGGCGGTGTCAGCGGTGGAGATGCTGGCGGTGGTGCATGTGTCAGCACCTGTGGAGGGAGACACCAGGACGTCTCCTGCAGCCTCGGATGGCTCCCCACTGGGGAAGATGCTGGGTACTGTAGCAGAGGCAGCAGACGTGCAGGTGGGCGTGCAGGTGGCGGTGGAGGTGACGGTGCAGGTGGGCGTGCAGGTGGCGGTGGTTGCAGCGGTGGACACCGCCGTACAGGTTGCTGTTCTGTCTTGCAGAAGGGGTGTCACCAGTCCCTCACCCGGAGGCTCCGTTCCATGAGCTGACTTTCCTTTAGCCTTGTGTCCCTTTCCCACCTTGGAAGTCGCTGCTGGGACCTTGGCACTGTCCTCTTTTGTCTTGGGGGAGGCCTTGCTGGGTGGTTGGTGCGGCTTTGTCCTACGTCATGTTGACCCCTTCTTCACCTTGGCAGGTGGCGGAATAGGGTGATCCTTGGCCTCACTAGGTGGCACACTGGCAGCCCTGGTGGGTGCGGCCTGTGATGTTACTGGACTTGCAGGGACCACAGTGCTCGAGGATTTTGTGGCTGAGGTGCTGGGATGGGATCTGGACATCCTGGCCCTAGGAGGTGTAGGGAAAAGGTCATTGTTAGCCAGGAAAAGTTTTTTAGACACACTGGTACAGGAAGTGGAATAAGAGGTAGTGGTTGTAGGAGGTGTACGTCTGCTGAGTTTGGGTGAGGGTGCATGGGCTGGAGGCTGTTGTGAGGTGGATGGCTGTTGAGTGGGTGTGTGCCGGCGTTTGTGTACTTTGGGTGGAGGGCTCACAGACACACTGGGAAAGGACACAGGGGACGTGTGCATGGAAGTGGGGGTGGTGATTGCATGTGAGCGGTGTGTGATGCTGGGCGTGCTGGTGATGGAGCTTGTGGTTGAGGATGTAGTGCATGCAGGTGTGAGTGGAGATGAGACTGGGAGGGAGGAGGAGGACATGGAGGAGGGGTACACAGTGGAGGCAGTGGATGTTGGTGTGTCTGCATGGGGATGGTGCTTGTGTGAGTGCCTGTGGGATGTGTGGTACTTATGTTTGCCATGTCCACTCTTGTGTGTTGATGAGTGTGTATGCTTGTCTGATGGTGTGTCTGGGATAGGCTGAGGTAGAGGGGATTGGGTCTGGATAGTGGAAGTTGGAGGGGGAGGCTGGACACAGGGACAATGGATGCCATCATTGCTGAGGCCAGAGTCTGAAATGCTCTCTGTTGGGCTGCCACGCCAGAATGAATGCCCTCCAGGTATGCATTTGTTTGCTGCAAATGCCTCTTGACACCCTGGATGGCATTCAAAATGGTTGATTGCCCAACAGTGAGGGATCTCAGGAGGTCAAGGGCCTCCTCACTGAGGGCAGCAGGGCTGATTGGGTCAGGGCCTGAGGTGCCTGGGGCGAAGGAGATGCCACCCTCCTGGGTGAGTGGGCACGGGAAACTTGATGAAGGGCTTCTGGGAGGGCGGTGCTGGTGGGGGGTGGGGGCTGTACCTGTTGATGCGGTGGGCACAGAGATGCCCGCCACTGCAAGGGAGCTCCCATAGGAGGAGGAGAAGCTGTCACTGGTGTCTCCTCCTGTCCCCGTCGTGGAGCTCCCCTCGCCCTCCATCCCACTGGTGCCTTTAGACTCCGTACATTCACCCTCCTGGGTCATGTGGGTTGCAGCTCCCTCCTGCTCCTGTGCCAATGCTCCTCTGCCAGATGATGCTAATGCACACAAGGATGGGGTGACAAAACAAAAAGGGGAGGAAAGACAGAAGAGACACATGGTCAATGCCTGCAACAACACCACCGTTGGCGGGCACAACACACAGGGAGCAGCCCTATGCACTAGGCCATGCACTAACAGTTCAGGGGAAAATCGCATGCCCTTGGGGGACTGCGCCTAGACCCATTTGATGCACACCTGGAACCCACAGGAGCCTGACTAGGTATAGAGGGCCACTACCACTTTTGGGGTTGGACTGGTACTGAGCCTGCCTAACAATCGATCTACACTGTCACATTTGCCCTGGCCTAGGGCAACCGACAGCCCACTACCCACACCCAGAAACCTCATAAAGCGAGCAGAGTCAGCTGCATGAGACTGTACTCACCCCCTTGTGGCTGCTGTGATACCCTCAAGCGCCCATCGAACTCCGGATATGCCACCGCCAGGATCCGGTACATCAGGAGGGTCATGGTGCAACGGGCACCCTTCCACGTTGGGAGGCCACCCCCAGCTGGGCCTCCGCCGTCTTCTTGGTCTAGTGGCGCAGAGGGGATTTTACTCCCCATCCTGTTTATCTTACTCATTGGCCACAACCTCCCACCCTGGCCCACAAACACATACACTGACCATCCTCACATGCTGGCCTCTGCCCACCTGTATCTTCCATCGACGCCACACCATACATTCATGTCCCATCCATCATGCTCACAATGTACTCGCCTGTTTGTCTGGTGGACTGTAGAGTAGCGTGTACTGGGGAAGACCCTAGCCACCAGGTTGTCCAACTCCTCCGTGGTGAAGGCAGGGGCCCTTTCCCCAGACACTGTAGCCATTGTCGTGTCCAGACTCAGGTCACAGCAGCACTTGCAGTGTAGGTCCTCTCCTGTTGAAGGTCAGGTATCAAGTGAGTGAACAGATAGAAAATAGCGGTCACGTCCGCGGTGGTGCGTACCGTCACCACCGGCGTACATCGTCATTGGCTCCTGGAACCCATAGGGCCCAATGATAACCAATGCTGAATTGTGCTGCGGTCTTCGTCCACCTACTGCGACACTGCACAACGCCAGCGCAGTTACCTCATTTCACCTTGTCCCTCCTTACATGTCAGGCAGCCACCATTTCACGGGCCATATGGCAGGGCAACTAACTTCATCACAGCACTTTTGGGCAGGAATGCAGACATATAGCGAAAAACACCGATTACATCACATTTGTTCTAAACACCCTTATGAAACTTATGTGGTGTATGACCCTCTGCTCACCCTTCTCCTCCACAGGGCACGTCAGCTAGTGCAGATGATGAGATGGCATCATCCTCCGGTATACAGAACCCTGGTGGACCTGTCGACAATGGAATACAGACACATCACTATCACCTACAGACTTGATTGTGCCTCAATCCATGAACTGTGTGCCCAGTTGGAGCCAGACCTGATGTCAGCTATTCACCATCCCACAGGAATCCCCCCTCTAGTGCAGGTCCTGTCAGTACTCCATTTCTTGGCCAGTAGGTCCTTTCAAGCAACAGTGGCCATGGCATCAGGGATGTCACAGCCAATGTTCTCTAACGTGTTGTCCAGAGTGTTGTCTGCCCTGCTGAAATACATGAGCAGCTACATCGTTTTCCCCCAGGTGGAGAATTTGCCCACAGTGAAAGGTGTCATTGGGGCAATTAATGGTACACATGTGGCATTTGTCCCCCCCGCAGGAATGAACAGGTGCACAGAAACATCAAAAGCTACCATTCGATGAATGTGCAGATGGTGTGTTTGGCAGACCAGAAAATCTCCCTGGCTCTGTGCATGATGCTTACATTTTGAGGAATAGCAGCATCCCTTATGTGATGAGGCAACTCCAGAGGCACCGTATGTGGCTAATAGGTGAGCCCAAGGTCCCAACACTGTTTACATAGGTATCTGGGTATGGGAGATTCCCTAATGTTTAGAGGATGTCTAACAGTTGTCCCTCGATATTTGCAGGTGACTCTGGTTACCCCAACCTGTCATGGCTACTGACCCCAGTGAGGAATCCCAGGACAAGGGCAGAGGAACGCTACAATGAGGCACATGGGCGAACTAGGAGGATAATTGAGCGTACTTTCGGCCTCCTGAAGGCCAGGTTCCAGTGCCACCATCTGACAGGTGGCTCCCTATACTACTCACCGAAGAAGGTGTGCCCGATAATTGTGGCATGCTGTATGTTGCACAACCTGGCTTTGTGACGCCAGGTGCCTTTGCTGGAGGAGGATGGGCCTGATGTTGGTCTTGTGGCAGCTGTGGATCCTGTGGACAGTGAAGAAGAGGAGGCAGAAGAAGAAGATATAGACAACCGAAACATCATCATGCAAAACTTCCAATGAGACACAGGTAAGAGACTGCCACTGCTCCTCTCATCATCATACACAGCTTTATTTGGTTATATTCAACCATCAAAGAAATAATGTCATAAAAATACAGAGATAAAATCAATTTCAAAAAGAGAGGACAGAACTATCATGCTATCAGAAAAAACTTAGGAGGAGAATAAAAGCATAAATACTTAAAATCATAAACATACTTCCCCGCAAGTTGTATTTAACCACCTGAAAGCCTATTTCTCTTGACAGTCTCATTAACAGCTGGTGAACAATCACAGTAATCTTAAAAGACATATATTAGTCAGAAATAAATAATTAAAACTATACAACTTAGAACTAGTCATTATAGTTTTTTAGATAACGTGTGCGTATGTACCACGCGGCTGCAAGGAACTTGCTGACCGCACAGAACAGGGGAGTGGAGATATCCCTCATCATAATCCTTAGGGCATCTTTGCAATGTCTCATACCCATATTCCTACAATTTGGGCGTAGCCACTTCCGCCGTGCAGTCCTATATTCGAGGCATATAAACATAAAGGCCCTCATTGCAACATTGGTGGACGGCAATCGCCGCCATCCAAGTTGTAACCGCTGTGCGGCCGCCAATGCATCCGCACTCCAGCGGTGGCCATTACAAGATCCCTGCTGGGCCAGCGGGGATGTCGGCCGCAACACGGGAGCCGACTCCAAATGGAGCCGGCAGTGTTGCGGTGGTGCTATGCAGACAGTGAAAAGCTCCATGGGGCCGTGGCGCCCCGCAACTCCCTTTCCACCAGCCTTTTCATGGCGGTTCCTACCTCCATGAAAAGGCTGGGGGGAAGGGGACTCGTAATCCCCTGGGCAGCGCTGCCCTAGCGGATTACAACCGCCGGGACCAACGTGGCGGTAAACCACCGGTCCTGGCGGTGAGACCACGGCGCTTCCATCGCATTCGTAATACCATGGATTGCGCGGCCAGCCTGTTGGCGGTGCATCAGTCGAAACAGTTGTAATGAGGGCCAAAATGTACTACGGATTCTAGAGTGTAATTACAGCTGGGACATAAATCAGTTATTGTAGTAGAACTCCACGTGCTGTTAAAAGATTTAAGAGGTAAGCATCCATACCTAAACTGAATATATAAACTTTTGCTTAGCGGGTCAGAAATTGAATCCATAAATGGTTCAAGATGAGGATCCCACTTGAGATCAAGAAATTGGGATGTCAGTCTGCCATGTGACATATGTAGCAGGTAGTTTTCCCTGACATAAGTCCAATAAACTGTTTTCAAGTGTTTCTTGTGGTCCCTCCTTAGATTGTAAGGTTGACTCCAAATGTTTTTAAGACCCAAAATGTGAAGCCAATTTGAGATATGCTTAAGCCAAGGAATAGAAAGTGCATTGTGTCTATCTAGAATATCTTGGAGGGACTCCTTATATACAATTAGTTCAGGAGTAGTCCAGATGCGAACCTAAAAAAGCAGGGGTCTTAGGACAATTACATCTGAGATATGCGAAAGACCAAGGTCCCAAAACATTGGGATCAGAGGGGTATTCCAAGGACATGCCAGAAACGATCTTATAAACCTATTTACCCCCACAAAGAGTTTACTTACATTAGAAAATCCCCAAATTTCTGACCCATAAACCACAGCACCCTGGGCCTTTGCCAAATAGATTTTGATGGCTGAAGAGACCGCTCTCTCTGTGGTGGATTTATGAAAACGCAAAATGGCCCCAGATCTGTGCGATAGGAGGGCTATGCTTTTATCTATCTGAGCCTCCCAATGCATATTATTGCTGATTCTTACCCCTAGGTAATCGATGGAACATATCTTACTTTGGGCCAGATGTAAGAAATCCATGAATTGCAACTCGCAAATTGCGAGTCAGTGAGATTCGCAAGTTGCGACTCGCAATTCAGGATGCAGAACGGTGTCTCAGACACCGTCTGCGACTCGTTATGGGGTCGCAAAGACCCACCTCATCAATATTCATGAGGTGGGTCGCTTTTTGCGACCCCATAGCGAGTCCCTGCACTCACAGGGATGGTGGCCTGCTGAAGACAGCAGACCTCCATGTCTGTGACTGCTTTTAAATAAAGCTGTTTTTTTTTTCATTTTGCAGCCCATTTTCCTTAAAGGAAAACGAGTTGCAAAATTGAAAAAAAAACGTAACCATTTGGTTTCGTTTTTTTCAGAGTAGGCAGTGGACCACTGCCTGCTCTGAAAAACATATTTTTGTTGACATTCACAAAGAGGAAGGGGTCTCATTGGGACCCCTTCCCTTTTGCGAATGAGACACTGGTGGTAACTGCGAGTTGCTTTGCGACCGCATTCGCGGTCACAAAGCAAGTCAGAATTGCGATGCGAGTCGCAAATAGGAAGGGAACACCCCTTCCTATTTGCGAGTTGCATTCACAAATAGTGAGTTGGTACCGTCTCGCAATTTGTGAATGTGCATCGCGTGAGGCCGTTTGCATGGCGCAAACTGCGACTTTCACAGTTTGCGACATGCAAACGGCTTGCTACATCTGGCCCTTAGAGGGGTCCCGTTGTGAAAGATGGTATATCTCTTAGTATTACCACAACCCAAGGTCATAAGTTTGGTTTTATTGTGATTAAGCTCTAATCCGTAATTGACACAGAATGAGCTAAACCTGTCATCATCATCATCATCATTTACTTTATTTCGGTAAGTAAAAACATACCATAAAAGCACAATACATAGCAAATTATAAAAAAGATTATATAAAAAAAACACAATAAAATGAGTAAAACATTTTAAGAAAAAAAGTTACAACCATGGCAAAATAGACATAAAATATTTTTTCTCCAATAATATGAAACAAGACCTCTGAACCCAGAAAGTGTCAGCTAATGTCATACACCAGGGTACAATAAATATACTTAAGGAGATCTAAATCTAAAAGGCAGCCGTCCAATCTTGCTCTTTGAATCACTATCTAAAGCGCCATAATTGATTCCAAAAAGATTTCCACAGGATGGACTATATAAGCAAATAAATCAGGTGTTGGAAAATTCTCTCAGCAGATGAACAATTCCCAGAATCCATTTGTATCCAATGATATAAAAAAAACAGCACCTCTAGTACCACAAAATATCAGCTAATATCATGCGCCAAAATACAATAAATATGCATAAAAAGATCTAAATCTAAAAGGCAGTTTCCTGATCTTATTCTTTAAAATCGCTAGTCTAAGACGCCAAATTGATTCAAAGAATTTTGCCACTGGATAGGCTATGTAAACGGATGGATCAGATTTGAAAATTCTCTCAGCATGTGAACAGCTCTTAAGACCCAGTTGTTTACATAGGGGAATAATCGAAAGGGCCCTCTGTTTATCATATGCACGACATTGAAAAAGGACATGTAAGGCAGACTCTTCGTTCTTGCATCCCATTTGACATACCTTAGACCTATTAGTGGAATTAGACCATTTATAAGTTAAAGAACACAGAGGAAGGGACCCTATTCTGAATCTGATAAAAAGGGCACGTGCGAATGGAGAAAGTGCTGCATCCATGAAGGGCTCAAACTCATAATGACATTTAAATGGCAGGTAGCTGTCAGACATGGACAACAGCACAACCTCAGCAAATTGAGCAGTCTGAACTTTGAACCAAAAAGCATCCTTCAACGACTGCACAGCGTTTTTAGGGATGGAAGAGGGATCCTTCCAGTAGGACCCCAAGCCAAGGTGGGTTAGGGACCGTTCAACATAAACACACCAATTGATTTTAGTATTAGGGTTGGGGCCCACCAGATTAAGGAGGCCACATCTGAATGGAATAAGGGCGTCTGATAACCATAGCCGAATCCAAAACAAGAGGGGCCTTAAGGCAGCAATCTGCTTAATTGAAAAAAGATTTAAGTCCATTCGGATGGACAAGGATGGAGTGCTGGAAGGAACTTTTAACAACATCTTCAGAAACTGGTTTTCCACCCTGGCCAGATTCACCAAGTTGCAGTGACCCCAAAGCTCTGCACCGTACAGAGCCCCCCCCCTGGCTTGAGATTTGTATATTTCGAGAGCAGGAGTCATAGCAAAACTGGGGGATCTGGTAGCAAATCTCACAATGCCACCCCCCCTTTGCTTCAGACACATTAGTGATTTCTGACGATGGGCATGCCATAAATGTGAGTCTTCTAATTTTATGCCTAGATAATCAAAAGTGCCCACTCTTTCCAGGGAAACACCTTCTAGGTTTTCAGGCCTCTTCATTTTCTGCTTTTTGTACCCAAACACCATATATTTCATTTTTACTGAGTTGATTTCCAAACTGTGGTCCTTGCAGAACTCCATAAACTTTGAAAGCAGACTTGAAAGACCCATAGCTGTTCGAGAAAGTAGCAAGGTATCGTCAGCAAATAAAAGGCATGGGAACTTCTGCCCACCCATACTGGGGGCATCACCAGGACAATCTAAAAGGTACGGAATGCAAGCATTGATAAACAGAAGAAACAGGGTAGGGGCAAGAACGCAACCCTGCCTCACACCGTGAGCTGTGGGGAATGATGGAGTCAGATCACCTGCTGGACCCCAACATACTCTGGCACAATTGCCAGAGTAAAGATCTTTAATTATATTAATCATGGGGCCCGGGACTCCAGTATTGCTCATAACCTCCCACAGCTTGGGGCGCGGGACAAGGTCAAAAGCGGATTTCAGATCGACAAAGGCCACTAATAGTTGGCCATGGTCTACATCTACGATCTTCCACTTAAGCACACCAAAGTGGAAGACCTGATCGATAGTACTGACCTTGTCCCTGAATCCTGCCTGAAGATGGCTTACTACCTGATTTTTCACTATCCAATGTTTCAGTCTGCTTAGCAGCTGAAAGCAGAATATTTTTTGCAAGTTATCTAATAAGCAAATGGGTCTATAGTTTCCTGAAAGACTCGTTTCTCCTTTCTTATGAATGGCCACTATTGTTGCCACCTTCCAGGAATCCGGATAAGACCTAGTGGCCAAAGCAATGTTCGATATCCTGTTGATATACCGGGTCCATGTGGACAAGTCTGATTTGCACAGGTCCGAGGGGGATACCATCTGGTCCAGGAGCCTTCCCTCATTTTAGGGCACAGATTGCCAACTCTGTTTCTTTTAAAGTAAAGGGAGGCACCGGAGGGCAACACATTGGGGATTCTGCAAAGCTAGTGTCAACAATTTCCGGCGAAGAGCCGTACAGTTCCCTAAAATGAGTAAGCCAGGTGTCAGCAGCAATGTGGCATTCTGGAGTGAGTGAAAGATCTGGGTCTCTGTGTGAAAACAAGAGCCAAAAAAGTTTTACATCACGGATCCTGGCCGCCTCAGCCAGATCTCCCCATAGACTTTCCTCATGCTTAAGTTTGCATAATTTGCAAGTGGAGACATAAGTTCTTCTCGCATTTACGATGGCTTCCCGTGTCTTCGACTTTAACGCTTTAGTCAGGAGGCTCTTGGCCTCACGACACCTCTTATCATATCATTTGCAGTTAGATACGATAGGGGAATTCCTTCGATTCGTAACAGATTTCATAAAAAGCTCCTTAAGAGCCGCAAAAAGAACCACATGGAAAGGCATAACTTCCAGAGGGGATAATAAAATATAATCATCAAAAAGCTGGTGGCTAGAAACTAAGGCGTGCAGTTTATAGTTTAACCGATTGGACTTCTGAAACGAAGTCCATCTCACAGCGCGCCTATTGCTAGACAATTTCAAAGAATCGCGAGTGTTAGAAGCAAAGTGCAACGGAGGCCCTGCAAAAAGAGTTCCATTAAATGCAATTTGTAGAGATGCATGGTCACTAGTAAACCGTGGACCCACTTCCACATCAATTATAGAGCGCCAAACCTGTAGGTCAAAAATGACATATTCCAAAATACTACTATAAAGGCCCCTAAAAAAAGTAGGTCTGGCAGGATTGTCAGCAGGAAATCGGCCATTTCCGAAACGAAGGCCATGAATTACTGCAAGATCTATTATCTGCGTCGCCCTGCAAGAAGCAGCAGACGATGCTGGATGGTTTAAGAAAGGGGGAATATTCCACACTTCGTCTTCAACCTGTGTTGACTCGGCATAAGCTGAGTCAAATTCAATTTGCACATTTAGATCACCTGCAATGATAATACGATATTTAGAACAAAAGTCAGATATGAGATTATGCAGGAGCTCTATAGTAGCAGTCTGGTGATTGGAAGGGCCTGGTCTATTATAGATATTAATACATAACACGGGAGTACCTGAGTTTGGCCGTATTACTATTGCTAAAATATCACAGGAGTCAACAGCGATCTCCCTTACTTTGCCCACCTCAGTCAACTTGACCCAGGTGCATAAACCCCCTATTGCCCTACCCATAGAAGACTGTTTAGCATTTTTAGTGAAAGAACAAAAACCTTGCCTGTATACACAATCCGTGGCCCAAGTTTCCTGGAACATGCAAATACAGAAGGATTCAACAAAAGCCCCCCACTCAGGATCAGCTAATTTGCTTTTAATACCTGCCACATTCCAAGACAAAAAGTTCCCTGTGATATACGTAGTACTGCAAGTGGCTACACAAAAATCAACATCCAATACTGAATTGGAGGTCACAACAGCAATACTAGATGGGTCCCGTGGAGTGTTAGCACCCAGGCTTGGCAAAGATCTTTGGAGTGACAAGGCCTGAGAAACATGTCCAGCACTAGATTTACAAGAATTGGGAGAACATAGTCAATCCACATCAGATGTACCCCCTTATGGAACGGGGTCTCGAGCGCTAACACATTTAAAAATAGGGACCATGTCAAGCTCAGCAACAGGGGAAGGTGGCAAACCGGAAGAGGCAGCAGGATCAATTACACTGGATGGAATCAACTTGTCCATGCATGAACGAGAGAACAAGGTCTTATTTCCCAAAGCGGACATTCTGTCACTAAAAACTGTATCAAATTCCATCCTTGGAAAATTGCGAGCTTCCATCTGCAGGAGACCCATAACTAAAGAAGGGCTTGCAAGATTGCGTTTGATAGCATCCCGCCCGCCAGTGCGACCACACAACCGTGAGGCAAATACAATGTCTGAGAGGATGATAGAACCACAGCCTCTGACATGGCGGATCCAATGCGAAGCCTTATTAATTAAAGAAGGTGTATCTTCCCTCGAATGAGCTGTAAGAGGGGGAACATTGAGCATATAAATACTATTTCGATTAGTTGTGTGGATAGAATGGTCCACAGTACAGTTGGTAATGGGAGGAGAAGATATAGGTTTAGCCAAAAGTGGAGCAGAGTGTTTACCGTAATACGGCCTATAGCTAGAGCTCTGGGTAACCTTCAAAGTCAATGGAGGATCTACTGGCAAAGCGACAGAGATCGTGGATGAGTACATTGCAATGGCACTGGGTTCGGAGCACACTGAGAAGTTGGATCAGATTTAAGAAGCTTAAGAACTTCAAGCAATAGACACTTCAGCTCCCATACTTCACGCTTTACACTAGAGACTAGTGCTAAAACATATTCTCTAGGGGGATCACAGTTAGAAGGCACAGAGGTCAAAGGAGTCTGTTTGGCACTGGCCAAGTCTAAGTGATCCAAAACAGAAAAACGATTTGAACAGGAAATCCCATGGAGAATAGAGTCAGTGGCTATAGCTTCCAAATTAGAAACAGATTCAAGCAAAGGTGAGGGATTAGCCATACAGGGCGGACTTAGGGAGGCAGGAGCTTGGACTGGAATTCTCGGGGGCTGGACATCAATAGAGGAATTGTATCCCGATGTTAAAAACAGCAAAAAAGTTCCGGGTTTCAGCCTCTTTCGAGCATTGTTCTCTTTTTCCTTAAGGATAGACTCCACTTCTTCAATTAAATTGTCAATTTCTCTGGACACGCAGTTGGTGTGAGGTTGCGTGACTCTACTAGATTTGGAAAATGTAGTTTTAGCAGGGCCTAGGTCTGCGCTTTCCCATTCTAAAAGAATAAAAGGACTCAGTACCAGAGTATGCGCAAAAAAGGAAAAAAAAAAAAGAAAAAAAGAGTAAACACAGGAATATCAGAGAGCTCTCAACCGTACCTTGGGTCCCAGAGGGGGGGCCCAGCCCATCCTGAAAAAAATGCAAATAGTCACAGCAAGTCAAGCAGTGTTCCATAGGACACAGCAGGTAAGCCAAGTCTCCCTGAGCCTCTCAAAGAGCAGATCACCACCAGAAAAAAGAGAAAAAATAAAAATAAAAGGGTATGGCCCAGCCCAGACTCTTCCGGGTGCTGAAGGGCGCAGGACGGGCCTTCCCTTGGCCCTGGCTTTGCACTGGCACGTCCCGCGAAGCGGGCACGCGTTGCAAATTTAAAGGGGCCTAGTCCCGCCCCTAGATCAGCTGGTGCTCCCGGAAGGCTTGTTGGCACGTCCCGCAAAGCGGGAGCGTGTTACAAATTTAAAGGGGCCTGGTCCCGCCCCTAGATCAGCTGGTGCTTCCGGAAGGCTTGTTGGCGTGCCCCCTGTCCATTAGGACCTGAAGACCCATAGGAGTTTTGGAAATCAAAAGGGAGTTATCAGCAAATAATAAAATCTGGATTTTTTGATTGTTCAAGGAGGGCGCGTCATTACAGCAATCAGATATGACTTGCACCGCCTCGTTGATAAACAGGGTGAAAAGAGAAGGGAGAAGGACGCAGCCCTGGCGTACCCCTCGCCTAATATCTATTCTATCGGTAAGTTCCCCCTGGCTACCCCATCTTACTTGTGCATATGTATTCTCATGCAGCCTTTGGATTAAGTGCACTAGGTTTCCTGGGGTACTAATTTTGTTTAAGACTTCCCATAGCCTCTCTCTCGGAACAAGGTCGAAAGCAGATCTTAAATCTACAAAAGCAACGTACAATTTTTGCTTGGCTAAGATGACATATTTCCAAAATAGCAATGAAAGCCTAAAAATGTGGTCCATGGTACTGATTTTTGGGCAAATGAACCCATTCCGTGAGCCTGTCTAAGACTTGCTTAGCAAAGATCTTTTGCAGGTTATGAATAAGGCTGATTGGGCGATAATTAGCTGACAAACCCACATCACCTTTCGAATGTATAGGAATTATTTCTGCCCCAAGCCACGAGTCTGGGATGGGACTACCTGCTGCTATAGCATTTGACAGTGTATTTATGTACCATGCCCATATGGTGGGTTCAGATTTAAACAGGTCCCCCAGTATCTTGTCAGGGCCAGGAGCTTTCGCCAGTCTCATGGAATTGATGGCTGCTGTTGTTTCATCTATTGTAAAAACATTGTCCTCCGCTGAACTTTTATCAGAAGCATTGTAGTTGACGCACCCAATATCTACAGGGTCTTGTTGAGCAGGGGAAGCATAAATCTCAGAAAAATAAGTCACCCATATTTCAGGCTCAATGTACATGCTTATATTATCATTGCCCCCTCTTGATCGACAAGCTAACAACCTCCAAAAGGAACCATCATCACGGTTCTTAACTGCATCCAACAACCTCTGCCAAATCTCATGTTCCCAGCTTTTTTTAGCTCGTTCCAGGGACCTCATATACCTGAGTCTGGCGTTCCTAATCTCCCCCTGTGAGTGATTTTTTAAAGCTACTTTTAAATTGGATCTTGCACAAGCACAATCCTTATTATACCATTCCCTACTTGAAATATTGTCAGGTGTCTGTCTAGAAGAGGATTCCTTATAAAAGATACCCTGAAGGGTGCCTACCATTTCTGAATGAATAGCCATGATTGGAATAATAACAGCCTCTTGTTCCTCAAAACTAGAAAAAAAATCTAAAAGCGATAAATAGATTTTCCTAATCAAGTACGGGTTTGACATCACTTTTGGCCAGCTGTCACGGGTTTGTCCAAGATTCAACCGGGGAGTCGGCACATCAGTGGTCTCTAGATGCTGGGCTCTTGCAAATGCATGATTAGTTAAGGCACAAGGGATTATGATCGCTATCACGGCGGAATATTATTTCCATATCTAAGGTACTTGTCCATAGTCTAATATCCACCAAGAGATAGTCAATGATACTAGAGGAAAGCCCTCGCTCAAAGGTGGAAGCACGGATGGGATCGGATCTTGTGCGATCATTGCATTCTCTTAGCCCAAATTTTAAGCATAAAGTGGCCATCTGCATTGTGATGCGAGAAATAGAGGTAGAGACAGTCTCTTTGGATTTGGGAATACCCCATAGCTCATCTTCCACAATTGTCAGGCTACTAATAATGTTCGTTAATGCAAAGGAACAATTAAAATCACCCGCAACCATCAGATAATCTGATGGATGTAGGAGCTCCACATAGTCAGCTATCTAAGTGAGAACATTAGATTCGGTACGGGACAGATCTATCTACGGAACACATTTATCATGATCACTTTGAAACCAGGCCAAAATGTGAGTTGTACACCCAGCAGGTCATGAGAATTAAACCATATTACGGAGTGATCGCATTTCAATCTGTTAGTCAACAAAATCATATGCCCCCCTATCCGTCTACCAAAGCCCCCAGAAGCTGGTTGAGCCGCAGAGAAGTAGGTTGTAAAGCCTGCTAGATGGATTGATTCTGCAGCCCAAGTTTCCTGGAATAAGCATACATCATAGTTATTAATAAAACTGACCCACTCGGGATCCCCTAGCTTTTGCTCTATTCCTGCTACGTTCCAAGACATAATGATGAGTTTTGGGGATGTAATTCCTGCCTTGGTTCTCATTTGGGGAGCCATTTCTAAGTTCCCTGAGCATTCTACTTGACACACCTCTGTTGCTACTTTTAACATCCCTACATAAGGGTCATCAGTTAGTCAGTCCAAGTCAGATAACGAGGGGGAAGAATTTTCTAACAGAAGTGGTAGATGGTTCTCAGGTGAAACTTCAACCCCACCTGCATGGTCATTAAACGGACAGCAACATCTGCATATCTTTTCTCCAGGTGGATGTATGCAAAGATTAATACCAGTTTTCCTACCAGCTCTTAAGGAGCCAGTTCGGGTATTGAAAGAAATAAGATTGTTCACCATGGTACTATCAGTAAAAAGGATAGAGATGTAGTCAAATTCTGACCCCGGTTGAATATATCTATGCACCTCTTGAATATCGGATCGAACAACAGAGAGAAAATTCCTCTGTGAGCGTGTCCAGTATATAACTTTGTTGGTGAGAGAGTCATTTGCTCTCTATGACCAGAAGGCAGCCTGGGGACCCCTGTCAAAAATAAATGGGTACCTTCACTTCTCCAACCAGGTCTCCCCTTCATATCATGTGAATTTATTAAACTTGGTTGGCCAGAGGGTGAAACTCTAGGGTAACTAGCAGGTGCATGCACATCCGAAGCTCCCCCGGGGACCTTGTTAGAAGCTGTTTGACAAACACTACATAGATCCCGCAGCTCGGGGACATGTGCATGTTTATTTGTGTTTAATTTGGAAGCTCGTCTGTTAATTACCAGTACAGTCGGGCACATCGGCCTGTCATTCGCTGCTTTGCTTCCAAATAAGGCCCTAGACACTTTACGTGGAGAGGAGGTGGTCACTTTGCCTCCAGTATTAGGTGTAATAGTCATGCTTGGTTCCGCAAACAGTTTGGGATTATGGACAGCCTCATTAAATGGTTTACAAATACATGTGGCCCTCTATTAAGTGAGTCCCGAAATCTTATTCAAAAGTGTTACCAGCAAGAGCTTTAGGTCATCCAGCTTGTGAGAAATGATTGCCAATTTGGAAGCTTCATTGCTTTCCAACTTCCCACCCTGGTTCCCCTCCTCAAATTCATCTAAAACTGGAGCTTGAGGACATTCTGGGCTTTCATTAGAGGAAGACAAGACCGAGAATCTATTTGAATAAAGAATGCCAATCGAAGCTAGGGCCTTATGCCTTGGAAGTAAAAGGTCCTCGACTAGAATACGTTCAATGGATTTCACATGCAGAGGAGATCCCTTCGGTGGTGTTGAGATAACGTCATAGGTTTTTTGGGGGGGAATGAAGATCCACCTTTACATTCAATCTGGGCCTCTGTGCTTTTTTTCCAAAAAGATCCAAAAATATCAGGGATCTTCTTGGGTAAGGGGATAGCAGGGCTAGGAAGGGCAGAAATGGAGGGACTCCTCCATGTTGCCTCGACCTCCTCAAACAGTTAGTCAATGGTTTTAAATTGGTTCCTTCTGACAGTCAGCCACTTTTTATGTTTCTTGATCCCAGAATGGGGCACTGGAGTGTCATCAGCTTCCTGCTTCCCCATATCAGGTGTGCAGTGATCCAGTTAGGGAAAGGGTAAGAAAAGGACAGTAAATAAATATCAAGGACCAGCCTATAGAACTCCTTACCTGGGCGCTTGCAATCCAACCCAAGAGTGCTGGCCCAGCCCAGTCTCCTACAGGCGATGACAGGCGAGATGGGCCCGGTCTTCGCCCGGGCACGCGCCCGGGCGCGTCCCGCACCGCGGTGATGCCGGCCCTGGATAAGGGCCTCAGTGGAGGAGTGCTGGGGGCTGTAGTCCTCTGCCCCTCTGTTCCTGCTGAAAGGTGCGTCCTGCACCGCGGTGATGCCGGCCCTGGATAAGGGCCTCAGAGGAAGGAGTGCTGGGGGCTGTAGTCCTCTGCCCCTCTGTTCCTGCTGCAAGGCGCGTCCCGCGCCGCGGTGATGCCAGCCCCGGATAATGGACTCAGAGGAAGGATAGCTGGGGGCTGTAGCCCTCTGCCGCTCTGTTCCTGCTGCAAGGAGCGTCCCGCGCCGCGGTGATGCCGGCCCCAGGTAAGGGCCTCAGAGGAAGGAGTGCTGGGGGCTGTAGCCCTCTGCCGCTCTGTTCCTGCTGCAAGGCACGTCCCGCGCCGGGGTGATGCCGGCCCCGGGTAAGGGCCTCAGAGGAAGGAGTGCTGGGGCTGTAGCCCTCTGCCCCTCTGTTCCTGCTGCAAGGCGCGTTCCGCACCGCGATGATACTGGCCCCAGATAAGGGCCTCAGAGGAAGGAGTGCTGGGGGCTGTAGCCCTCTGCCCCTCTGTTCCTGCTGCAAGGCGCGTCCCGCGCTGCGGTGATACCGGCCCCGGATAAGAGCCTCAGAGGAAGGAGTGCTGGGGGCTGTAGTCCTCTGCCCCACTGTTCCTGCTGCAAGGCGCGGCCCGTGCCGCGGTGATACCGGCCCCTGATAAGGGCCTCAGAGGAAGGAGTGCTGGGGGCGGAAGTCCTCTGCCCCTCTGTTCCTGCTGCAAGGCACGTCCCGTGCCGCAGTGATACCGGCCCCGGATAAGGGCCTCAGAGGAAGGAGTGCTGGGGGCTATAGTCCTCTGCCCCACTGTTCCTGCTGCAAGGCGCGTCCTCTCATATCATACCACTGTAGGACATTGAACGATTCTGCCTTTTTACCTCTGTGTATGGACCCTGACAGTTCACTTTGGCTTTCCATTTTACAGATCTGGGTACCACTTTCTGCCTTCTGCTATGTTTACTGCTGCCCAACAACTGTCTAGCATTGGTATGTGGAAATAAACATTGACATTGCTATTTGTCAGATAGGTTGCAATTACACATTTTGATAGTACAGACTGACTCCAGATTGATTTGTGATTCAAGGGTGTTTATTTCTGTGCTAATAAGTGGAGGGGGCTGTGCGATGGGGTGGGGTGATGGTAGAGGAATGTCCATGGTGGAGTCCAGTCTATTGGTATCACAGGTGCATTGTCCAAGGGGGCATAGGAAGTGGAGTAATGGCAGTTCAAGGTGGACAGGGTGGAACAGAAGGGTGACAATCAGGAGAGTCTTATTACCTGGCAGGGGTCTTGGCAATGTACTCTGTCTTGTTCCTGGATCTCAGGGACCGTTTGCGGGCTGGTTCTCTTTCTGCAGGGGGTGGGGTGCTGGTGGCCTGTTGGTCCTGTGGCGGGACCGCCTGTCCACTAGCGCCGGCAAAGGTGGATGGCTGTTCATCATTCAGGCTAGTGTCAGGGGCCTGTTGGTGGGCCACTGTGTCCATCTTGGTGTTGGCCATGTCTGCCAGCACCCTTGCAATGGTGACCAGGGTTTTGTTAATGGACTTCAAGTCCTCCCTGATCCCCAGGTAGTGTTCCTCCTGCAGCCGCTGGGTATCCTGAAACTTGGCCAGTACCTTGCCCATGGTCTTCTGGGAATGGTGGTATGCTCCCATGATGTTGGAGAGTACCTTGTGGAGAGTGGGTTCCCTGTCGCACAGCAGTCCTCCCAGCTTCCCTGTTTTCCTGTGCCTCTGTCCCCTGAACTGTGTGTCCACTGCCACTGACCCCAGGTCCCTGATTGTCTTGGGTTAGTAGGTTTGCCTGGGGTCCCTGTAATGGTGGACACACTGCTGATTGACGTGTCCTGGGGACAGAGGGATGGGCCCACTGGGTGGGTGCTGTGGTGCTGTTTCCTGAGGTGGGGGGTTCAGTGGTGGTTTGTGACAGTGGCAGGGGAACCGACTGTCCTGAGGTCCCAGATGTGCCGGGCTGTTCATCTTGATCCAGGCGTACAGAACTGCTGTCGTCACTGTGGGCCTCTTCTGTGGCTGGACTGGATATGTCTGGCACCTCCTGTCCGGTGACGTTGGGTAGGGGTCCTGTTGGGGGTAAATGTATAGTTATTGTATCTGTGTGTGCCATCTTGTCCTATGTGTGAGTTACCCTCTACTCCTGTGCTTGGCTTATTGTCTTTGGCCTTGTATGATTGGTAATTTTGGGGCCTGGGTGAGTATCTGTACTGGACATGCTTTGGTGATGAGGGTCCATGCAATGGTGTAACATGCAGGCCTTGGTTTTGGGATGTGTGGATTGTGATAGTGGGGTATCTGTGGGGTGTTGGGGTGATGGGTGTGAGGGTTGGGCTGGGTGGGGGGGATATAGTAGTAAAGATATGATTTACCAGAGCCCAGTCCTCCTGCAACTCCTGCGAGGCCCTCGGGATGCATGATCACCAAGACTTGCTCCTCCCATGTTGTTAGTTTGGGGTAGGAGGTAGGGGTCCACCACTAGTCCTCTGTACTGCTACCTCGTGTCTGGATACCACAGAACGCACCTTCCCCCATAGGTTGTTCCACCTCTTACTGATGTCATCCCGTGTTCTTGGATGCTGTCCCACTGCGTTGACCCTGTCGACAATTCTCCGCCATAGCTCCATCTTCCTTGCAATGGATGTCTGCTGCACCTGTGATCCGAAATAGCTGTGGCTCTACCCAGATGATTTCCTCCACCATGACCCTGAGCTCCTCCTCAGAAAACCTGGGGTGTCTTTAAGGTGCCATTATGTGATGTGGGTGATGTGTGAGGTGCTGTTTGTTGTGCTGTGTGATGTGTTGTGTTGGTGTGTATTGTATGAGGTGCATGGATGTTGTATAAGTGATGGTGTTGTTTGCCTGTGGATGCTGGGGTAGTGTTTGCTATTCTCTCTATCTCTGCTTCTTCCAAAAGAATCGTTGTAAGGGGTTGTGGGTAATGTGCGTGGGAGTTTTATAGTGTTGTGGATGTGTGGGTGTGGTGTGTGTATGGGTATTAGGTGTGTGTATTTTGAATTGTCCAATGTGGTTGTGTTTTGTAAGTGTGTGTATTTTGAGCGCGGCAGTGTGTACCACCAATGGATTACCGCAGTTGAATGACCGCCGCGTTGATTCGTGGGTCATGATAGTGTGGGCGTACTTCTGTTGGTGTGACGGTGTAGGTTTTGCTATCAGTTTATCACTGACCTTTGGTGTGGCAGACTTGTGTGGGTGTCTGTATTGTGGCGGATTACGAGATGTGGTTCGTAATACCTGTAGTGGATTTCCATCACAGCCACGGTATCTTGACGGCCGTCAGCATGGCGGTAAGCGGGATTTACCACCAGGGTTGCAATGAGGGCCATGATAGTGCAGTACACCCCAATCCACTCCACTCCAATCTGCTCCACTTCACCCCACACCAATCCTCCCCAATCCAATTCAGTCCACTGCAATCCACCCCAATCCAATCAAATCCAATTTAGTCCACCCCACTCTAGCCCACTCCAATCTAATCCACCCAACTCCACCCCAATCAACCACAATCCAATCTAATCAGCCACAGTACAATCCAAACAACTCACCCCAATGCGCTCCAGTCCACCACACACCAATTCTCCCAACCTATCCCATTCCAATCCAAAACTGTCTGCCCCACTCAATCCCCAAAAACTGCCCGATTCAATACAGCAATCCAAAACAATCCACCCCACTCCAATCCAATCCACTCCAATCCAAACCATTCACCCCATACAACTCCAATATACTACACTGCATTCTTCCCAACCTACCACACTCCAGTCTATCCCCCTTAATCCAAAACAATCTACCCCTTCAATTCAAAACAATGAAATCAATCTGACTCACTCCAATTCAGCAATCCAAAATAATCTGCCCACCCTAATCCAAAACAATCTGCCCCCTCCAATCCAGTACAGTCGGCCTCACTCCAAACTGCCCCATTCCAATCCAAAGCAATATGCCCCATTTCAATCTGCCCCACTCCAATCTAAAATAATCTGCCCCACTCCAGTCTGGCCCACTCCGACCTGCCACACTCCAACTCAAAACAATCTGCCCCACTCCAATGTGCTCCAATATGTCCCACTCCAGTCTAAAACAATCTGCCCCACATCTATCTAAAACAATCAGCCCCACTCCAATCAGCCCCAGTCCAATCCAAAACAATCAGCCCCCTCCAATCCAAAACAATCTTCCCCACTTCAATCCAGCTCACCCTAATCCAATTCACTCCACCTCACCCCAATACACCCCAATCACCCCACTCCGCTCTGCCCCGCCCCACTCTGCTCTACCCCACTCCAGCCCACTAAAATCTAAAGCAATCTGCCACACTCCAATCCAATGCAAACTGCCCCATTCCAATCCAAAGCAATCTGCCCCTCTCTAATCCACATCAATCTGCCCCCACTCCAATCTGACCCATTCCAATCCAAAACAATCTGCCCCACTCCAAGCCAAGCAATCTGCCTTACTCCATTCCAAAACAGTTTTTGTCCCACTTCAGTCCAAAACAACCTGGCCCACTCAAATCCAAAATAACCCGCCCTACTGCAATATGCCCCACTGCAAACTAAAACAATCTGTTCCACTCCAATCCAAAACAATCTTCCCCACTCCAATCCAGTCCCCCTCACTCCAATCCAATCCACCCCACTTCATCCCAGTTCACCCAACTCTATCCTAATTCACCCCCACTGCAATCTAAACCAAACTAATCCACCCCAATCCAATCTAACCCACGCCTATCCAATCTACCCCACTCCAATTCACCACAATCCAACCCATTGCACTCCAGTCCAACCCACACCATCAGTAACCACCACATCCCACTCCAAACTACCATATTCCAATCCAACCCAACCCACCCCACTCCAATCCAGCCAACCCCACTCCAATCCAAACCACCTCTATCCAATCTAACCCAATCCACCCACTTCAATCCACCCGCCTCACCCCAGTTGTCCATTCCACTCCACCTTAACCCACGCCATTCTAATCCAATTCACCCGACACCAGCTTCATCCACGCCACTCCAAATCACTCCACCCCATTCCACACCAATGCAATCCACTGCACTCCACACCAATCCAATCTAGCCCACTCCAATTCAATTCATCCCACTCCAATCTAATTCATCCTGCTCCAATCCAATCCACCCCACCCCACTCCACCCCAATCCAATCCACCCCACCCTCCCCAACCTAATGCACCCCATTCCACTCCAATCCAATCCACCCCACTCCACTCAAGTCCAATTTAATCCACCCCACTCAACTCCAATCCACCCCACTCCGCCCCAATCCAATCCACCCCACCCTCCCCATTCTAATGCATCCCACTCAATCCAATTCATCTCACTCCATTCATCACCACTCTATTCCTCTCCAACCCACTCCAATACACACCACCCAATCCATCTCTCCCCACTCCAGTCCAATCCAATCCAAACCATTCCAATCCAGTCCACCTCACTTCAATCCAATCCATCCCACTCAATCCATCTCACCCCACTCCAATCCAATCCACCCCACTTCAATCCTATCCACACCACTCCAATCAAATCCACCCTACTCCAATCCACCCCACACTATTTCAATCCACCCAACCCCAATCCACTCCACTCCACCTCACCCCACTCTACTCCAATCCACCACACTTTGCACCAGTCCACCCACCCTACACCAATCAACCTTCAATCCACCTTTCTCTACTTCAACCAACCCCACTCTACTTCAATACACCCCACTCTACTCCATTCCACCCTAGTCCACTTTCTTCTACTCCAATCCATCCCAATCTACCCCAATCCAACCCAATCCAATCCACATCACCTCAGTTCAGTCCACCCCACTCCAATCCAATCCCCTCCACTTCAGTCTATCCCAGCCCAAATCAATTCACCTTAACCCACCCCACTCCAGTCCAATACAGTCACCTTAATCCCCCCACTCCTGTCCAATCCACTCCACTCCAAACCACCTTAATCCAACTCACCAGAATCCAACCCACACTATTCAAGTCGACCCCAACCCACACCACTCCAGTCCAATACAGTCACCTTAATCCCCCCACTCCTGTCCAATCCACTCCACTCCACTCCAAACCACCGTAATCCAACTCACCAGAATCCAACCCACACCAATCAAGTCGACCCCAACCCACACCAACACAATCCATCCCACACCAATCCTCCCACTCCAATCCATCCCACTCCAGTCCATTCCAGTCCACCCCACTCCAGTCCAATCCACCACAATCCACCCTACAGAGATCCAGTCCACTACAATCCACCCCACTCCAAAAAATCCATTCCACTCCAATCCACCATACCCCACTCCAATCCACCCCACCCTCCCCACCCAATCCAGTTCACCCCAATGCAATCCAGTTGACCTCAGTCCAGTCCACTCCACTCAGTCCAGTCCACCCCATTCCACCACACTCAGTTCCACTCCACTCCATTCCAGTCCAATCCACCCCACTCCAGTCAAATTGCACCTCACATCATCTCACTCTAATCCACCCACCTCAGTGTACTTCCCTCTAATCCAATCCACCCCAATCTACCCCAATCCAATCCACATCACCTCAGTTCAGTCTGCCCCACTCCAATCCAATCCAATCCAATCCAATCCAATCCAATCCCCTCCACTTCAGTCTATCCCAGCCCAAATCAATTCACCTTAACCCACCCACTCCAGTCCAATAAAGTCACCTTAATCCACCCACTCGTCTCCAATCCACCCCACTCCAAACCACCTTAACCCAACCCACCCCAATCCAACCCAGCCAACCCACGCTAATCAAGTTGTCCCCAACACACACCAACCCAATCCATCCCACACCAATCCACCCCACTCAATCCAATCCACCCTAATCATTCCAATCCACCCCTCTAATTTCCCACTCCAATCCATCCCACTCCAATCCACTCCAGTCCAATCCACTCCAACCCTCCACAATCCACCTTTCAGAGATCGAGTCCACTCCACTCCAATCCATCCCACTAAAAAAAAATCCATTCCACTCAAATCCACCATACCCCACTCCAATCCACCCCACCCCACCCTACCCACCCAATCCAGTCCACCCCAATGCAATCCAGTTCACCTCAATCCAGTCCACCCCACTCAGTCCAGTCCACCCCATTCCACCCCACTCAGTTCCACTCCACCCCATTCCAGTCTAATTGCACCTCACATCAGCTCACTCCAATCCACCCGCCTCAGTGTACTTCCCTCTACACCAATCCACCCCAATTTACTGCAATCCACATCACCTCAGTTCAGTCCGCCCCACTCCAATCCAATTTAATCCCCTCCACTTCAGTCTATCCGAGCCCAAATCAATTCACCTTACCCCACCCCACTCCTGTCCAATACTGTCACCTTAATCCACACAACTCCAGTCCAATCCACTCCACTCCAAACCAGCTTAACCAAACCCACCCCAATCCAACCCACCAAACTCACGCAAATCAAGTTGACCCCAACCCACATCAACCCAATCCATCCCACACCAACCCACCCCACTCAATTCAATCCACCCTAATCATTCCAATCCACCCCCTCTAATCTCCCCAATCCAATCCATCCCATTCCAGTCCACTCCAGTCCAATCCAATCCAATCCACCACAATCCACTTTACAGAGATCCAGTCCACTCCAATCCAATCCATCCCACTCCAAAAAATCCATTCCACTCCAATCCACCATACCCCACTCCAATCCACCCCACCCTACCCACCAAATCCAGTCCACCCCAATACAATCCAGTTCACCTCAATCCAGTCCACTCCACTCAGTCCAGTCCACCCCATTCCACCCCACTCAGTTCCAATCCACCCCATTCCAGTCCAATCCACTCCCACTCCAGTCTAATTGCACCTCACATCACCTCTCTCCAATCCACCCCTCACTAAATCCACCCCACCCCAGTCCAATCAAATCTACCCCACCCCAATCAATCCACTCCACTCCAATCTATTTCAGTCCACCCCACCCCACCCCAATTCAATCCAGTCAACCCGACTCCAATCCGCCCCACTTCACTTCAGCCCACCTCAACCCCACTCCACTCCACCTACTCCACTCTAGTCCAATCCACCCCGCTTAGTCTAGTCCACCAACTCTACCCAATCCAATCCACCTCACTCAGTCCATCCCCTCAACTCCAGTCCAATCTACTCCAGAATCCACTCCAGTCCAATCCACCCCAACCCACTCCAATTCATCCCACTCAATCAAATGAATCCAATCCACCCCACTCCATTCTATTCAACAATATTCCATTTCACCCCACTCAAAAAAATGGCGTAAGGAAATCTACGAGATTCCATTGCACCATTTTTACGGCACTTTTAACCCCTGCTCAAGAGCAGGCATTAAAAGAGGGCTTCCATTCTTTAGAATGGGACCCCTATCTACTCTGCAGAAGTATTTTGGCGCTACTCATGCAGAGTACATCAATAGTGTCACTCAAAACCACCCCAATCCACTGCACCCCAATCCAATCTACCTCACCCTAGTCCTATCACTTCAGTCGAATCCACCCACCCCATCCCATCTCATCATCCCACTCCAATCCACCCCATCCCAATCCACCTCACCCCATTTCAATCCACCCCACAACCTCAATCCCCACCAACCCACTCCACCCTATTCCACCCACGCAACTCAGTGTCACAACACTCTGTGCCACTGAACCATTGAACTCTACCCTTCTCTACTCAACTGTACGGCACTCTACTTCCCCTACTCCACTTTACAATACTCCACACGACTAACATTTGGTCATGCTGGACAGCATCAACACTAATGTACAAAATGGCAAAAAGACATTGCCAAAGCCAATAGCTCTGGTATAGATGAGACCTATTGTCTTTGCTAGTTTTTGTTTAGGTGAGTCACCATCGAAACATCCTGACTAAAATCTTGATGTTTAAAAAAAACCTATAAAAATGGTCAATAACATTTTCGAAATTCTCACAAGCATGGATCATCTCATCTACTCTCAATTGGATCTCATTTATATGAAAATATTTGTAAAGTTACTTTGTAGAACTGTTTTCCCTCTTTCGCTGAAAATGAAATCATCACAGTTCTAGCCATACACTTACACAGCCTTGGGAGTAATTTTAAGTCTGGGGGGCTGGCTGAAGTACTACTGGTATAACGGACAAGTCGCAGCCAAATGACCTATATGACCTAATTTAACATTGGCCTCCCTCCTTGTGGACATTTTTTTACCTCAAAATAGCTCTTGGTTCTATGCCACGGCTGGTTAGTTGTCACTTTTGTGATTCCAGAACTTAAAATCCCAAAGCGTAGGTCTGTTGTCAAGAATTAAATAGTTGACGCCACCCACACATTGTAAGTTGACTACCTATACCTGTGCGTCTACTTGTGTAGGAATGTTGTGTCTGGGACTGCCATAGTTTACATGATGGTCCTGGACAGTAGGAATGTTGGACTAAATGGAGGCAGACTAAACTGGATGCCCAAGTTAACAGCATTTCTAGTACCATTGACTCTTCTGAAAGAGTAATTATGTAGGATTCCGATGTATCTGTTTTCAGAATTCAGCAGGGTTAGGGTAAATAAGAGGATGGCAAATGGGACAATGTCCAATTACTTCCCCTCTGTAAATGAGGTCCCCAGTTGTTTCCCGAAAATTCTAAAATCAAAGCTGGAAGCCGATAGGTTCTCCACTGTTTGGTGCAAGGCTTAAAATACCCTTCATTTCACTATCAGAAGTAAAGCTAACCATTGCTAAAAGATCAGCTGTGAGGTACTCATTCTGGGGCCAAATTTACGTATTGAGGCTCCATGTGTTTGATTGTACTAGACGTCCTTAAAAGCTTGTTAGCAGAACTTTTAACTATTAACAAATCTGATTCAAGCGGCGTCTGGATTTTAATAATAAAGACATCACAGGAACTGCTTGTTTTACACATTCTTAAAATGCTACTAGAGACTATCATGTTTGATAATTTCTTTCCCTATAGTAATACCAGAAACTACCGTTAGTCTCCAGACTTCCCCCATTGCGTCCAAAATCTTATCTGCTGAGTCACTTTTATTACTGTTCGCACATTTTGCTCAGTCTACATTTTCACATTTCCTCTCTTTGACAAAATAATAGAAGCCAATGACGAATGGTGTTGGGGATCACAAGGAGACCAAGATGGAACATTGATTTTTTTTCCAGGAGAAAACATTTTTCATTGATATGACCTGTTCTTTTAAGAAAAGCTAACTTTTAAGTGTTGCGCAAAAGTTAATTTTAAGTGTCTTTGCTAAAATCGAATGCCTTAGAGATTTTCTGGCCCCCGAAGTATTGGACCTTTGATGTAGATGTACTGATTATCGTACTGTAGGAAAGAGAATTTCTGCACTCACCTGTGGGTACCTGTAGATCCCCAGTAATCTCGCCATCATAATCGATGCTGTGTTCAACATGTCCCCAATGATGCCTGCTGTCCTAGAGCCCATGTCACATCGATAGTTAGGAGAGGCGTCCTCCTGTCCGGATAGGATCTGCAGTGTTGCTCGAAGAGCATCATCTTCATTGTAACAGGAATCATAGATGTTGAAACCCAACGTGATATTTGGCAACAGGTGAGGATTCTGATTAACTTCTTGTACAGCATAAACCATGGCCAGGAGACGGTGATAACGATCCATGTGAAAGCTGGAAAACATTCAGCATTGTCAATCACTTGCGTATACCCAACTAAAAGACATAAATGTCCTAAAGGACCTCATTTGAGGTTCAGACAAACATACATTATTCATTGGCTTCAGATTTTACTTATTGTGGGTGCTTTCTAGCCATGTGAAAGCAGGTCAATCTAGCTCCATGTGCCTGAAAGATGTATTTAATAATCACTAGACCTATCAAGTCAAACTATCAAGCCTAGTAGACATTTTACATATTTGATAATGCCTTGGTTTCACACATTAGATGTGTTTTTGCTTCCTCTGTGCTTTGTGAAAAGTTGCCTGATTTGGTGAAAACAACAAAATTGAACATTTCCATTATTGCTGTTATTATGAAACATTTTCTGCACCTTTCTCATAGAAGCGTATGAAAAGACTGACATGTCAGACACTTATGAACTATAGCTGTGACTGTCTTTTCAAGACCGAAGCCAGCAGCCCCTACTCAGACACGTACATACACGCAGCAATACATTTAAAGGTGCTGCACTGTTATTCTCCCCTTACACTGCACTAAATCACATTGCAGTATTAATGCACCTAATTGAGCAAGGAAAAATCAGGAGGTACCCTCAATCTCTGCAGTGATTAATGGTTTGGAAGTAAGTAATCCTCAAAAGACTTACGGGACATTCATATCCTGCTGAGCCAGCCGTAAGAGAGTCAGTGGGTGTTTTCTCAGCAAAACGGCTCCCATCTCCATGGTGGAAGTTGCTATGATGAAAAAGAGTAACAACAACCTACCATGCAATGATGGTGTGGCCGACCTGGCCACATTAAAAAAAAATATTTTTAGCAGCATGGTGGATATTGCAGCATTTTTAGGGTCGAGCCTGTGAGTGCATGCTAAGTGCACACGTTTCGCATGTGAGACACTGTTGTGTTCAGTAAAGGGCTCGGAGCTCGCCTGTCGCTCACCATTTGTTGGTTTGCGTGGCATTCTTCTTTACAGCCTCTTAACTCATCAAGGCATGTCTGGCATCATTTCCGTTCCTGTGTGTGGAGCAGAGATCAAACACTAATTGATTTCAACTTAATTAATGCCTGCCTACTGCTCCCCACATCATCGAGGTACTATTTTGTTCTAACTTCTAGTGCCCCGCAAACAAGGCTTGTGCCTGGCAAAACCATGAGCAGCAAGATAAAAAAAAAAGTAAAGTTTTATTTTTTAAAGCTAGCTTTATTTTATTTTGTTAAGTGGTCTTTCCTCAGTTTCCACTCATGTTTTTTTTGTTTGTTTTGTCTCGTGGGCGCTGTTGTCAAAAGATGACAATTAACTTGTTCTAAATATGTGAGACCTATTGCATTGCACATGCTTGTTCCTGTTTGGTGCTGCCATAATGTACGTCATTCAGGATAGAAGGTTGGTAGAGATGTCATAAAGACAATCCTATATAGAGCAAGCCATACAATGCCATGTCCCATCGAAGGGGATTCCCTAATGTCAGAGCCGGTGGCAGTCCCACTCTACTGAAGTAGGCACGGGTGAGTTGTGCAGATGTTAGCTGACAATTCTAGAGGGTGTCCCTAACTGCCCACCTGCAAATTAGGCCTTTAGGGGGTATTTCTTTAGTTTGGTGGGCCAACCACTCTACGGATGGTGACCACCAGATACCTTCTCAGCAAACATATCCTCTGCCAGCTCCTCAAACTGAAATATGTCCATTTATTGAAAATAAATTTTCCCCATCAAGTCCATGACATGATCCAACTTTGGGCGGTAAGGGAGAGAAGGGGCGTACTACATCTGTAGAACATACACAGATGCACAAAGTACAAAATGCAGTTTATTACCACTGTTCTGTTTGTGGAAGGAGTTAAAACGTCTTTGAGACAAAGCCTCAAATGTGATGTGATGCCTCTCTCTGCATTGATAATAAGTGGTACATTACACTCTGAGCAGCTGCACATATGGATTATGCCATTACACGTTTCATGTGAATTTATAAACACAAAAAATAGATTTAACCTAAATCTTGATACAAGGGGTAAATTTGTTCTGTTTGTTAATACTACATTGCTGAAGCATCCTGACTTAGCAAATATGTTTCCCTCTGTAAAATAATTGAAACATGGACGTAAACAGTTTCATATGTGATATTCAAGTATGGTAGTAACATGGAATGTGTTTTTTGCACTGTCGAAATAAATGTATGCACATGTGTTTATTAGTACAGTTGCTCTAAACAACATGTGATATTAGGCCACAGTTATTTGCGCTGGTATGGGATAAATATATAGCTTACCAAGGCGCAGTCACACCTCTGTTGTTAGGATTGACATCTCACTTCATAGGAAATCTCATTTTTGCATCCTTTGATAAAGGTGCCCAACCCCCTTGACCAAGCTGCACTAAGCTTGGAGAAGCTAAGATCAAGAGGCCATCTAAGAGCGTGTTGAATATGGGGTACACTGGTCAAACAGTGTGAATATAATGGGATTTTCAACAGGATTTTTTTTGCATATAACTCCAAAAACAATGAATGAATTTTCTCATAATTTGTGACACAGTGACCTTTCTATCTTTTAGTGAGTTTTTGTGGTTTGATGAAAATCCATTTAGCTGTTTTGGAGACATACAACAATATGTGAGAACCCAGTGTACATGACTAAGTATGAATATTTTTCAAATAGTTCCTAATCTGGAATACCTGGGATAAAATAACACAGCGTGCAAGAGCACAGAATACTCCTAAGGAGAAAAAAGAAAGAAAGCAAGCATAGCAGTAGAGACAAGGCTACATTAGGTATCAGTGAGCATGTAAACTTGTGGACTTTTCGCTTAGGTCTGTTTGGCGGGCTAGTAGAGTTTAAACTAAACATCAAGCCCATTAGCCTTCAAGCGCCTGACCAGTGCTAAAGTTGCTTTACACCTGGCCTCCAACCTCCCTGGTCTGATCAGTACTAGGGCATTATACAACTTTCCACTCACCAGGCTTACCCAAGGGCAGGAGGATCAAATGAATTCCCTCCTTAACCCGCCTAAGGGCCATGAAGGACTAAAGTGTGCCGATGTCCTCCATGTCCCGCTATCATCCCACCTTTCACAAGCGAGGAAGGGCAATTAAATATTTTACTGAAGCTACTTAATACTGCTTGGTGTGTGCACCCTCTCCCTACCTGCTGATGTCGCAAAATGTGGCAAGGCATTACTTTCCATTCACCACACCCTCCTTGCCTAAGAGCATTAGATGGGGACAACTGGCATAACCGAACCCACCTCTTCTTGCCCCAGTGTATGGGAGGAAATGCCTCCACCCCCTCACCTTTTTCGAGGGTGAGTGAGGGAATGACTTACTCCCCTTTATGCTTCCCAAGCATGGGGGGATATCCACTTAACCTCACCTCTCTACTTGACAAGGACGAGGGGGGAATAACACCCTCTCATTCCCAAGGTCAAGGGAGGTCGTTTAAAAAAAATAAAAATAATAATTTTTAAAAAAAGGTCTACTATTAGCTGTTCTGCTCCACAGTAGGTTACACAATTTTTTAGGCTACTGAGGATCAGGAGGTATTGCTTTTGAAGTAAAAAAGCTTTTATGTTCTGTTTTAGCCTCAATATGCTTTAATGTGTCATTGTTAAAACTTTTTCATAAATGTGCAATTTTGGGTCACAAATTATTTTTGAATACTAATGATTTCTATACTGAATATAGTTATAATCAATGAATTAATAATGTCACACTTGAAACAATTTTATTTAAAAGTTTAGAACTGTGGGGTATATTTACCCTGCCCTAGTGCCACCTTGCACCACACTAACGTAATTATTATTTACGTTAATGTGAATGTGGCCCAACAAGGCCGAAATCCCTGCACCGTATTTACAGAGTGCCACAATGCATGCATTGTGCCACTCTGTAACCCTTTGCGCTACATTATCCCTGCACTAGGCATAATGTATGCAAAGGGGGCGTTCCCCCGTTAGGGGAGCCGGAAAAATGGCGTAAGGAAATCTACGAGATTCCATTGCACCATTTGTACGGCACTTTTAACCCCTGCTCAAGAGCAGGCATTAAAAGAGGGCTTCCATTCTTTAGAATGGGACCCCTATTTACTCTGCAGAAGTATTTTGGCGCTACTCATGCAGAGTACATCAATAGTGTCATGAGAAATGACGATATTGCCCCCTACATTGTGCCAAGGTGCGCCGCATTTTAAATACAGCGCACACGTGGTGGCGGTAGGGGGGTTCTAAAGGGTGCAGAGAAAGTGGAGCTGCACTCTGTGCAGATCCACTTTCCATAAATCTTCCCATGTGTTTATTAACATAGTTAAATTATGCCACATTTCATTTCTGCAGAGACACCATTTTATTAAAATGGATGCTGTTTTGGTGTTCTGTTCATCTTGCTCCTGCGCATTGGTTCTCCCATTCAATGTCCCTCTGCCTGTCTTCTATCCCCACTGTTTTCGCTGAGCACAGAACTATATGATGCAACTGGTAGTTTCCTTAGAAAGCACGCATTGTGAATGAAACTTTCTCTGTGCACCTTATGTAACATTCTAGAGGACACTTCAGCTGAAAGTTCCAGGGTAGGCTTGCTAGCACACTAGTGTATAAGTCACTGTTTGAAAATATTTCACATTGTGTAAGGGTGGGTGGAATTTTTAATTGGCGTACTTGGAGTTAGTAATCCTGAATTACTCACATAGCACAGAATTACTAATTAATTCCGCCCTTCCTCTGGCAGAATAAAATCAGCACTGCTGAATACAAAGTAGGGGCACTCAGTTGCCAATCTCAAAGGCTAAGCTTCAGAGATAGGGAGGAGTGTGTAAGTGCAGCTAAGGTAAGTCATCATTGGATAAAAGTCTACTCACAAGCTTCGAGCCACCTTCCATGGATCTTATGGAAATTCCGGGTGTCTTGGGTCAGCTAACGACACCACACTAGAGTGACAGGCAATTAACAAGGAAGGAGACAAGCATATACTCCACCTACACTTGGAGGGATGGACGTGCATCAGCTAAATTCTGTGTCAGAGGCATGTGTGTTTCCCCAGGCACTGTAGCCAATAAACAACCTGTAATGATTTCCCACGATACAAGCTCTCCAGTCCTTTAGCCAATAAAGAATCTTACTGGAGGTCCAGCAGCCAATTCCATTGCAAGTGCCTCTCAACCTATCCAAGCTCAGCACCCTTGCCTACTGCTAATAGGATATGTTTTCCACCTTTCTGATTAGTTGTGAGCACTCAAGCAGTGAGGTAGTGTTCTGTGTCTGGCATTGTCGGCCTATGTACATTTGAGCAGATAGTTTACTACTCTGTCCGTCAAGTGACACAGCAGCTCGCGTCGGTTACTTTTCAAAGGTTCGTGATCTTCACTCCTCTCTGACCCCCACCCTTTTTAACACAGTCATGGGGAAGGTGCTGCACTTTGATAACAGCCTGCATGACAATCATGTCATCTACAGGCCCAGCAAGCCACTCAGTGGTACAGTTTCCCTGTGGCTGGAAGTGCCGCTACAGTACAGCAGTGAGCACAATGACGGCGACATGGCTTTGAGGCCAAGGGGGGGTCAGCATTGGTGTGAGGCGAGCGGGACAGTCAAGGCGGGGTGTAGCACTGTGGAGAAGCGGGTGATCATAGACAGGAATAGAGTCTTGTGGGTCTCTTGCAACAGTACTGACTCTTCCCGTACTTTGCCCTCTATGTTCCCTACTGTGCTCCCTAGCAGAACTCCACGGAATCCCACAGAGTTTTCATAGAGCTCTGCAGAATTCCGCAGAGTGAAACTTCATGACTTCCACCCACCCCTAATATTGTGCTGTAAGTCTCTGGAGTGCGCTGTTGCTGTGGTACCTAATAGATGAATTCCTCTGCCTTAGAAATGGGTTAGTGTTATAATTATTGTGACGGTCATCATTCTGGTTTGCTCAATATGTGTTATCACTAGTCATGTTCAATTTGCAGTTTTTGCTTATTACCTTTCCATAAAATGTGTATAAGAACCCCTTGGGGTGGGGTGGGCCATAGACATTTCCTGTTGTTCTAGAGACACTGTCCATTTATCTATTAGAGATCCTGTCTTTAGGACGTTTTGTTGCTTAATGGTACTTATAAAAGTCTATTAACTTTTCATTGATCTAGAATTCAGTTATTGAGTGGTCCCAGTCTCTATTTTTATTGGGCCTAATATTGAGGTGGGTAGTGACACTTATCACAAGATCAAGGGTGCAGGAGCTGAGCTTCCAGAGGTAAATTTTGGGGTGATCAAAATATTGAGTTGCAGTAAAATATTGGGGTTTGGCTGCCACAGTATCTCATTTTCCTTAGGAGCCATAAGCTTAATGACGTCACCATTTGCTTGTTTCAAGAGAAGAAACAAAATAAAGACTCCTTTTTGACTAAGCAAAATATATAGCTGATCAATACACTAGTAAGCTTATTCAAATCTGAATTCAAGCAGTGGCTGAAGGAAGCTGAGCAAAATAACCAATGCCTGAAAGAGACAGCCCCAAGGATCATTTGTTGTACACAAGTGATATTTTTCTTCACTAGACCCAAAATATGTCTAATATTTCCCAAACTCCAGCTGACCTTTTGTAGTCTAGTTTGTAGCATTGTATAGCATATCTTGTTGAAATGCTTATCTCTTTCCAACTAAATAAATAAAAATACAAACGGGCATGGCCATCAGCCGATGGAGTGATGAGTGTAATCCTTAAGATCTACTGTTGCCAGTCCATTCTTGCCTGATCTATTAATTATTCTAGCTCCCCTACGGCTTTTTCAGGCATCACTAGGCAGGGTAAAACACTGACATACAGTGTTGGAAAAAATCTGCACCCCAAGTTGCATTGAGACCCAAGAACGACTGATGACCCTTTATGCCATCATGATGGCTGATGCTCCGCATATAGGTACTATGCATGAACCAGAAAACAATTTGGGAGATCTTGGAGGGAATCTGATTTGTAGGTGGCAATGGATGACAATGAAGGCATTGCTACAGCAATATAAGGCCTAGAGCTGACAATGCAGTCATAGCCATTGGTCACCCCTACAATGGCAGGCAGCATCATATGAAAGGGACTAATGACTGAGAGGATAATGTGGATAATATGAGTTAATGTTAATCGAGACACAGCTCCTTTCAAGTGTGGCTACTGCATTGATGGGTATCCCTATACAAGAAGGGTGATACTCAAGACAACATGGTGTGAGCAGAGGGGGGGATGTCTGAGCACGTTGTACTAGTTGGAATTTCCACTCTCTTTTTAATGTATCTTGAGCTGACGTTAATGCTTTATGTTCTTTTTGGTTGAGATGTTTGACCATTTTGTAGGGTGAATGACAGAAAGAAATTTGTTGGGGGTGTTTTTATTTGGATATGGGGATTGTAGAGCTTTTCCTTCATGCCCCAGTGGTGGTTGGTCTTGTAACGCCAGATGATGTTTAAGGTTCAGAGATGGGGAGTTAAAAGTTAGATCAACAGCCCTAACTATTATGGCTTAATAGTAGTAAATATTCACTTCCCTATATATATTTACCTTGATGACATAGTTGAAGTACATTTTCGGAACTCTATATTGTTGCAGGTTGATCTTCTACCAACTAATATTTGGTGATATACAACCGTTTGCAAGTGTGGGCTCTACAGGATGCCACTATTGGAGACATTTGGTGAGAGACCCTGGTACATTACCCGAGGAAGACTGGGTGCACCATTTGGAATACGTGTATTAAATGGGGGCAGTTTAAATTTGTAGTTTAGGGGCTTTCCATAAAAGTATCAGAGTGGTCTGAGGTGTTCTCCAGACAGACCTGATCAATTTACAGGATGATTGGATGATCCTAAAATTAGGTGTGCTTGTCACTACGAGGAACAAACTGCTCCTGCCTTAAATACAATTCTTTCAATGCTTGGCATCAGTGGGAAGAAGATAATTATATTATTGCATAACAAAAATATTGCATGCACTACGGCGACCAAACATCTAGATCACAAAGTGAGTATAGCGGAAGCAGATGAGGAGTTACGAATGGTAAATGTACACTTACCCTAACCATGAAGAGGTAGGTGATATAGTATTTCTGTACTTCGATATTAGCAATCATGATACAGTGTCATATCCTAAGTGCAGGGGCGAAGATAGGCTTCTACTGCCTTGCTTGACAGGGATAAACTCATTCAGACAGGATATGGTGGAGCAGACAGGACAGAAGTAGTAACACAATAAATTCTGGCAGAGATTAACATATCTTTGTCGATTGTTATCCATACCTGCATGCCTAAAACTGGGGTTCACCGAGAGAATTACTTGTCGAGTGCTGACCTACTTAGACTTACTCCTGCACAGAGTTGCAGAAAGACACAATTTCCTCATCAGACAATGAGTAGACAATCAAGTTGATGACTGCAGGAAAAACACTGGTTTCTTATCGGCTTCCTGCAGACTTTTACATCTCCTTTAAGGGTTTACACAGCTCCAAACATGTGGACCTATATAGCTTTGCCCAAGCAGAAAGAAGACTACTCCTGATAATTAGACACATCCCACAGCCCCTTTACTATAAGGTCCTTGAGAAGGATGTATTGGCCAAAATAATGTAAATGGTGATGTCTTTAGTACACTAGACCAGAACAGTTTTTTGGCAGTCCAGATAACCTCCCCAAATCTGCACAGTTGTTACATCTTTAGTGAGTATGCTCTCTGAGGATCAGTTGTCATTAACAGTCTTTATGGACTTGAAATAGGCATTTGATTCAATACATTTGGACTACTTATATGGTATGCTGAGGGCAATTAGCTGACCTGAAATTATCAGCTGGATCCCCAAACTTTACAATGAGCCAGTGGCAAAGGTTCACTCAGAGAGCAGGTGATATTGTCTCAATTACCAATTAAGAGAAGCACCAGGTACAGTTGCCCCATCACCACTGTATTTTGCATTGCCAATGGAGGGCCGCGCCCATCATTGGCTTTCACCTGTCTCCCCTCCATCCCCATTCAGCAATTGGAGCTGAAAACAGCTGCCATAAATGATGCCATGGCGGTGATGTTGACACAGACATCCACCCTGTGGATTCGTCAGGCAGGTGAGCAGATCAAGACTCATGCGGCATCTGTGATTGGTCATATTGGAATTGGGGGAGGGGTTTGTTGACATGCGCTTTTATCCCTCAGGAGACAGTTCTAGTCACAATAAGGTGCACTGTAGTCCTGTCAGGTAGGGAGAGAATAGAAAGGAGTAGTTAGAATTGTGATGGGCCTTTATAAAGTATACTACGTCAACTAAGACTGCAGGTACTATGTCGGAGAAACATGTATTAGTGCAGGAAGCCTTAAAAAGGCTCATACAGGCAAGTAGGGTAGATTTACTTTGTCCCAGGGTCCTTTCTGAAGTCTGGGTGGGGCTCATGCATCTGCGTAGGGAAGCAGCAGGGGGTGTTGTTGGGGGAGGTTTAGACTGCTCACCACCAAGCAAGATTACAATAAAGGTAACATTGGTGAAGCCTAGAGGGAGGGCACCGAGTGTGTCTTTTAAGGAGGAAGCGCTGCTTCAAAGCAAGAATTTACCTGGTGAGGAGAGAATGAATGAACTGTCTCCTCAAAGGCGTACCTGCAGTATAACACAGCTGCAGCAGAAGCGGCGCCTGCCAGACATGCCTTGTGTGAGGGTCTGTCTAGAACTGTTTCTGCAATTTATTTTTGTCTCACACACCCCACTCTTTTATGAGATGGTGGACAAAAGTGTGGGTATCGAAATGGAGGACAAAGGAATGGGAACGTAGGCGTATTTGGGTGAACAACAAAAAGAGAAAGCAAGGTTGATTCACAAGAAAACAATAACTCTAGTAATAATAAGCAAAGTTCAAAGGTGAAAGATGTGGAGGTACAAACAACAGTTGAGGAGGGGTCATCCAATTCAGAAAGTTTTAAGTGCTTGTCCTATATAGTTTTGGCCATGCCCTTAGGTGCACACCTATCATCAAAGATGAAAGATCAAATATAGAAATGTAAATGTGTAAACATGTATACATTTTTACATGAGGAAATACAAGAAAATGAAGGTTCTAAAGAAGAGTCTTGGGAGTTAGCAAAGCGCCCAAGGGAACCCACAAACATTGACACATGGATGTCAGCATTTGTTAAATACGCAAGCGTTTATTGTGAAATATTCCAGATAGCTCATTATCCATATTTAAATACATGAATATTATTCGGAAAGCGAACATGGATTTTCAGGGTTAAGCCTGGCTTTACCATGATGTCAGGGCCAGGTTGCGTTTAAGAATGGAAAAACCTTGGGGGAGGTAGATAATGAGTTGTGCATTCAATGGATGTACCCTGCATGCCCCCCTCCGACCTTATGTACAGCTGGTGATTTAGGAGTTCACTACCATCCCTTTCTTAACAGAGCCACTACTGGAGGGTGGGCTCATGGAACAAGCAATTCACACAAAATTCAGGAGCTTTCTGGAGCTTTAACAGGGGTTATTGCCCCAGAAACCAATGCAAATACAAGCATGAGTGTGCTAAATGTGGCGGAAAACATGCAGTACTTAAGTGCTTCTGGGAGCGGGCAAAGAACAGGTTCATGGGAATAGGTAGAGGGGGAGGAGGTTACAACTAGCCTGGCCAAAAGGGCTTTTACCCCCATTAACATAGAAGTCTTGGGTTTATGGTTAGAATTCTACCCAAACAGACAAGACGGGTTAACTTTGAAATGGAGTTTAAGGACAGGTTTCAGGCTGGGTTATCAAGGTCTTAGGCACAGAATATTTGCAGATAATTTGAATTTAGCCGAGGAAAAATAGCAGGCTCTTTTAACTACTGGCCATTGCAGGATCCTATGATTAACCCTCTGAATTGCCCCTAACGAAGCCCCCAGGAAATACAGAATGATTCACCAGTTGTCCTGGCCCGAAGGTTCTTCTGTGAATGATTTTACTTCTAGGTAGGATGCATTGGTGCATTTGATTTTGTTGACGTGACAATGCAATTGATCAAACAATGTGGGCCCGTTGTTGAATTATCCAAGTGTAACATAAAATCTGCTTTTCAGATCCTTCCGGCAAACCCACTTGATTTCTCACTTCTGAGGATACAATTTGATGGTCAAATCTATGGATAAAGTTTTGCCAATGGGTTGTGCAGTTTTTTGCAGGTTGTTCAAATGTTTTAGTACTTTCTTGCAATAGTGCTTCACAGCCTAAACTAATTTTGAACAACTAACTCACTACCTAGTAGATTTCTTGTTTGTGGGACATGGAAAATCTGATCAATGCAGTTGGGCCCTTCAGCAATTTAAAGAATTGTCAAATGTACTTAGGGTACCTTTAGCACTAGAAAAAACAGAAGGTTCCCACACAACCCTGCTATTTTTGGGGATGTAACTGGATACAATTAGAATGGAAGCTAGACTACCTCAGACCAAAATTCAAGAGACACTTCTGTTGTTGGATGAGGTAATAGCAGAGCCAAAATTTCAGTTGAGACAAAGTCAGAAGATGTTAGGTCACCTCAACTTTGCTTGCAAAGTGGTACGCGCAGGTAGATCTTTTTGTAGGAGGCTTGGTTTTGCCATGTCTGGAGCCAAACTGGCCCATCACAGGATCATGATATCATCTTCAGTAAGAGCAGACTTAGAGGTATGGAGAATATTTCTCAAAGGTTTTTTGGACATAACCATGTGGTCAGCTGATGATGGATATCACTGGCAAATTGAAATATTTTCAAAAGTAGCAGGTGTGGACAGCTTTGGACTTTTTTTAGAAGGGAAATGGTGCTCAGAACAATGGTCAGCACACTGGATCCAAGAGGGCAGGAGTACTGAATTTTTTGAATGTGTCCCTCTTTTGGTTTCATTAGCATTGTGGGGTAAGAATCTCGCACAAAAGACATGACTTTCCACAGAGACAATACCACTGAATGGTCAAAAAGCAAAATTATTAAAGCTTCTCCAATGATTCATGCTAGGCTGTCTGATGTTTAATACTGTATTCAGAGCAAGACACTTACCAGGAAACTCTTACTTAATCCCTGATTCCCTATCCCGTTCACAGTGGCAGAGATTCTGTGGTTTGGTGCCCAGAGTAGCTCTGGGGAAAGCAGAGGTACCAAAAGAAATATGGGAATTGGGAAATTGAGAATTTTCAGCTTGATTGAAAACTCACTGTCTCAGAGTACGAGACAGACTTTGGAGGAATTTCAAAACAGGGGGTCAGTGAGACGTGGTCAAAATATTTGGGAATTGGAGCAGACAAGCAAGATGTTACTAATTTCATTATGATTAATATTAACAGGGGGTATCTCTGACCACCATTGCTGAGAAACTAGCAGGGATAATCTTTTTATGGAAAATTCTTCTAGGGTTTCAAACTATCTGCAGCTGAAATGGGGTGTATTTTGCAAGAGTGGAAAGAAAGGAAGATAAGCCCCAGAAAAAGAGAACTTATAACCTTTATGGAGTTAATCGAACTGTTATGAATTGTACATGAGCTCTGATGGACAGACTTTGATTCACAACTTCTGCAACTTTATATGTTGTGGATAATTTTGGTGCATTTTGTATATCGGAGCTATTAGGTAGAGGCACAGGAGGAGGGTTCAGGGTAGAAAATTTTGAGAAACGAGTTGATCATTTAAGTCTGCACTTTAAAAAATCCAAAAAGGACCGATTGGGCAAAGAGGCAAGTATTCGCCTATAAAAGATATCAAATAACATTTGCCTGGTTGCCGCTTGAATACGCTTAAAATAATTCAGTGGTGCCACTTCAGAATCTATTTTTGCCCATTTGGATGAGAAAAAGCTAATGTCACATCAGGTCCTGGCAATAATGAGGAAAGGCTTGGTTCACATATGGGGAACCTGAGAGATTTTGGAACCCTTTAATTTAGGATTGGTGCAGCATCAGAAGTGCACAGACTAGGTTTCTCAGGTGAAGATGGTATGAAGTTGGGTAGATGGTCATCAGCATATTGCAAATGTTACATTAGGGATATTGAGATGCAATATTAAATCATAGGTGGGAGTGCCTTTTCTTTTCCATTACAGGTTTTATATAAAGCCAAGTTTGGCTCCTTTTACTGAGTAGATTAATGGACATTCTTTTGTAAAATGGGCAGCCAAACAAGCAGCAACTCGACCTTTCAGGGAAATTTTGACTTTTCTTCCACAGAATTGATGAATGATTGCTGGGGAAGAGGAGGAATGAAATGGGAAATTGTTACCATGGATATTCTCTTTGATGGTTGGGAGGCCATGTCTAGATGTTTTGCTGATTCACCTTTGGGGAAATGATTGGCTGGAACTATCTGGCTTGGGGCTTTAAAAGAACTGAAAGAAGATCTGAAATTGATTGGTAAAATGTAGTCTGAGGCATGTATTTTTTGGAGAGATTTGGTACCAAGGAGGGTTTTGAGGGGAGCTAAAAATACACTGCAGCTTAAAGAGTCAGAAGAAAAGTAAATTGGGAGATGATGCCTTTTTGCAAGCAATACACCTGTAGGGTGATAAAGGACAGTGATATAAAAAGGGAGGACTTTATGTTCTACAGGCAAGATGGGGTACATTTCTCATTTATTTGGAATGAACTACATTTCTTGGCACTGAGTAAAGCTTTGGTGGCTAAATTGTTGGTCCCTCATTAGTGCTAACATTTGTCCACTTGTTAGGCTGGTCAGGCAATAGCTTAACATGTCAAAGAACTAGTTACAGACTGTTAGGGCGACATCATTATGCAGTTTTTTGCTAACACAGTCAGTGGCAGCTGCTTCACTTTAACATAGGTGGGGTGTCAATGCCTCACTCAAATGTGGCACAGTAAGTAGGCCTCAAAAGTTCAGTAGGGATCTCCAGAGAATATTCTATAAATGACAGGGATAAATGGCGCATTTCAGGGCAATATTTTCACTTAATTGGCTACAATTTAAGAGGTTCTGAAGGGACATTAATAAAATATTACAATAATTTTGAGGTGTCATGCAAATCTTACCCTCCCAAGCAGTGTTAAAGTTCACATTCCCAAGGGAACGTCTTTTAAATGTTGGTGGAACTGTGACAATTCCAACTTAATTTCTTGGAAACTGGGTGAAAGAATATGAATATTAGACTCAGTTTAAAAATCTCCTTATGCAATGATATTGGGGCTATCAATTTTCATTTTTCAAAATATTTATGGCATTGTTTTCTCCTTATTGTTCCGTCATGCATCTTCCAAGCAGTTCATCACTTATCTGTTACAACAGTGTTGGAAAATGGGTTATTGGTAAGGGCAGGTAGGTACCTACACCTAGCAACAAGCCACTAACCTCCACCTAGGTACAGTTAGGTCTCAGTAAATTAATCCCAGCTCAACCCTTGGTAGCTTGGCAACGAGCGTCAAGGCTTAACTTAGGAGACAGTATGTAAAGCATTCAAATATCACAAAACAGTAATTAAATAAAACACAGGAAACAGTTTAAAAATCCAAAAACCAATTTATAAAAATAGTTTATATTTTTATCTTTAAAATGACACAAAAACGAATAAAATCGGATAAAGGGAACCGGAGATATGAATTTTTAAAGAATTATTACTTTTCTAGCACTTAGAAACAAAAAGCGCCAATCGGGTCATCTGGTTGCACCAGAACCGGGGCAAAGTCAAAGTTTCAGGCCGACCGCGATGGAGCCCTGCTCGGCTACAAGTCGCGGGAGGCCTCGGTTAAAAAGTTACCTTCTGACTTAGTCTTTATTTTGAAGTTTTTCTTCACCGGGACGAACCTGCCAGTTGAATCCGACCTCCTTGAGCCCTTGTCCGGATACGCGATGTGGGTTTCCTCGGTGGAGATTTTTACCTTCGGACTTAGTCGTTTTTTCGAGATGAAAATCCTTCGACCGGGGTAAACCTGGATCTTGATCCGACGTCCGTGGAGCCCTTCTCGGATACGATGGCTGGGAGGTCCCGGTCAACTTTTTACCTTCGGACTTAGTCTCTTTTTCGGATGTTTTTCTTTACCGGGACGAACCACGAAGTCAGGCCGGGTCGCGGTTGAGGCAAGCCGGCTAGAATTTCCGCGGCGGGTCGGTCCCTCTCTGGAGCTTTTTTACAAAATTTCTCAAATCTTCTCCAAACTTCTGGGGCTTCACCCAGATGTTCTTTTAAGGTTCTTTTGGGGTCCACAGCTCACCCCAAGGGTCCAGAAGTTCTGTGATGGTCCTTGGGGGGTGCGGACTTCAACTCCCAGAATGCACCTGGCGCAAACTCCTTTTTGGCCACTGGACAGTGGTCAGCTGGTCACTTTTTCAGTAGTTGGTGCAGGGGACTCTGGATAGCAAATTTTCACCTGTAGCAAACAGGGAGTCCCTCCTTGAACCAGTTGAAGCCAGGCAAAGTCCTTCTTGTGGTGAAGCCCAAGTGTGCAGCTGGTGCAGTCCTTCTGAGTGCAGGTTCCAGGTGCAGGCCAGGGGTCCAGCAGGGCAGTCCTTCTTCTCCTTTAGTTCCTTTCTTGTTGAAATCTGGTAGGGATCTGAGGTGTGGGGGCAGGTCTGCCAGTTTTATCCTTGCTCCTGGGTGAAAAGCAGGGGGGTCCTGGTCCTCCAATCAGGTACAGGGTTGTCCACCTGTGATGACCACTTCCTGGGAAGTGTGGCAAAAATCCATCCCAAAAGGCAACAGTCTCTAAAAATCCAACATGGCTGAATCTGATTTCTGGAGGTTACATCTGGCTGAGCCCACCCACTGGTGTGGCTAAAAATCATAAACACACCCCTCTCCTGCCCTCTTCTAATCTAATCAAGGGGGCACCTAGCTGTCTGGGGTTGCAGGATGTGGGGGTGTTGCTGGGTGCTCCAGATGTCCTTCTCTGCCTTTGAAGACCAGTTTGGCAGCCCTCCCCCTTCCTGCCTCACCATCTGCTGAGGGGAGATTCTCTCCCCCAAGCACATTCCTTTGTGTGAAGCCAGGCCACTTCACACCTCATCAAGGCAGCCTGGCAGAAGCTGCTGCAGGCTGGCCAATCAGAGCACAGCAGCAAAAACAATGCAGAGCTGAAATTGGCAACTTTTTAGGTAAAGTCTAAACTTTTTACCTGAACAAGTTATATTAAATCCAACAACTGGAAGTTGTGGGATTTATTACAACAATTAATTTGATACCAACTTCTTGGTATGTAACATTTAAGGAGACTTTAAAATTTAAAATAAAGTCTGCCCATTCTAGCCTATGAAGGCCATTTACTTCAATGAGGGAAAAACGAATTTGGCTGTTTTTACCTCACCAGGGCTTATAAATCTATTTTTATAAAGTCCCTGCTTATAGTTACATGGCACCCAGCCCTAGGGGCACATAGGGCACACCTTAGGGGTGACTTATATGTAAAAATAAGGTAGTTTAAGACTTTGGAAGTACCTTTAATTCCAAAGTCGAATTTGCATATAACTTTAATTTAAAAGCAGCCAGCAAGGCAGGCTTGCTTTTAAAATGACACTGGGCACCTCAGCAGTGCACCTAGGTGTGCACCACCTATGCTGTGGTCCCTAAACCTACATGCCCTACCATATACTAGGGACTTATAGGTAGGTTAACTTAGCCAATTATAATTAGCCTAATTTGCATATCCATTTTACACAGAGCACAGGCCCTGGGACTGGTTAGCAGTACCCAGGGCACCATCAAAGTCAGGAAAACACCAGCAAAAAGAGGAAAATGGGGGCAAAAAGTTATGGGGCCTCTGCAATCAGCCCTGTTTTCTCACAAACAGAAACTATAATTGGGAAAGATACGGTGGTAAAACGGAACGCAGTACACATCTCACAATATAGGTTACAGACAGCAGTGCTCCACAAATGCCACACACTTTTAAAAGAATTATGCTGCTAAATTACATAAGTTCAACCAGTTTCACAAAAGCATCTGCGGATTCTGCCTTTCCTGTCCATTTTATATCATCATCAAACAAGAAGGATATTCTAGGATATAGATTTTCATCACAATTGCGCGAAGGATAGTCAGAATTATTTAATGTCTGGCCTCATTAAGTAAGTTTAAGACAGGGCCAACATAAAGGGCCAGTTCGCTAAAATGAGTAGCAATGGAAGTTTAAAGGAATATTTATGTTAACTTGATTGGTGGTTGCTGAACATAGTTGAACGCCATAAAGACATACTTTATGATATTTCACTAAATACTGCATAGGGATACATAGGGATTGTTAGACTTGGCATCATTGGCATGGTCTCCCCTAACTTGTTGCCTCTACTTCCCAGGTTAATTCTGTGTGCTGGACTCTGTTTTTACAGTTTTTTTTTAACTCTGGGCACTTTACCACTGATGACCATTGCTAAAGTGCAAGTGCTCCCTATGTGAAATTGTATGTGCAATTGGCTTTTCCATGATTGGCATAGTAGTAAGTCCCTAGTAAAGTGCACTAGAGGTGCCCAGGGCCTGTACATTAAATGCTACTAGTGGGCCTGCAGCACTTGTTGTGCCACCCACATGTGTAGCCTTGTGAACATGTCTCAGACCTGCCACTGCAGTGTCTGTGTGTGCAGTTTTAGGCTGCCAATTCGACTTGGCAAGTGTACCTACTTGCCAGGCCCACGCTTTCTCTTTTTATACATGTAACGCACCCCTAAGGTAGGCCCTAGGTAGCCTATGATCAGGGTGCAGTGTATATTAACCTCTTAGCTGCTGGGCCTTCCCCCCCCGTGCTGTGCCCTTTTTGGACTATTTGGGGTAGTTCGCGCTTAGGCCTTCATAACTTTTTGTCCACATAAGCTATCCACGCCAAATGTGCGTCCTTTTTTTCAACATCCTAGGGATTCTAATGGTACCCAGAGTTTGTGGTTCCCCTGCAGGAGACCAAGAAATTAGCCAAAATACAGTGAAAATGTCATATTTTTATTTAAAATTGGAAAAAAGGGCTGCCGAAGAAGGCTTGTGTTTTTTTCCCTGAAAATGGCATCAACAAAGGGTTTCTGGTGCTAAAATCACCATCTTCCCACCTTTCAGGAACGGGCAGACTTGAATCAGAAAACCACATTTTTCAACACAATTTTGGCATTTTACTGGGACAAACCCCATTTTTGCTATTTTTGGTACTTTCAGCCTCCTTCCAGTTAGTGACCGGAATGGGTGTGAAACCAATGCTGGATCCCGGAAAGCTAAACATTTCTGAAAAGTAGACAAAATTCTGAATTTAGCAAGGGGTTATTTGTGTAGATCCTACAAGGTTTTCCTACAGAAAATAACAGCTGAAATAAAAAAATATTGAAAGTGGGCTGAAAAAAACAGCAATTTTTCTCCACGTTTTACTCTGTAACTTTTTCCTGCAATGTCAGATTTTTTAAAGCAATATACCGTTACGTGTGCTGGACTCTTCCAGGTGCGAGGATATATAGGGCTTGTAGGTTCATCAAGATCCCTAGGTACCCAGAGCCAATAAATGAGGTGCACCTTGCAATGGGTTTTCATTCTATACCAGGTATACAGCAATTCATTTGCTGAAAATAAAGAGTGAAAAATAGGTATCAAGAAAACCTTTGTATTTCCAAAATAAGCATAAGATAAGGTGTTGAGAAGCAGTGGTTATTTGCACATCTCTGAATACCGGGGTGCCCATACTAGAATGTGAATCACAGGCCATTTCTCAAATAGACGTCTTTTTTACACACTGTCTTACATTTGGAAGGAAAACATTTAGAGAAAGACAAGGGACAATAACACTTGTTGTGCTATTCTGTGTTCCCCCAAGTCTCCCGATAAAAATGGTACCTCACTTGCGTGGGTAGGCCTAATGCTCGCAACAGGAAACACAACATGGACACATCACATTTTTACATTGAAATCTGACGTGTTTTTTGCAAAGTGCCTAGCTGTAGATTTTGGCCTCTAGCTCAGCCGGCACATAGGGAAGCCTATCAAACCTGTGAATTTTTTAAAACTAGACACCTAGGGGAATCCAGGATGGGGTGACTTGTGGGGCTCTCACCAGGTTCTGTTACCCAGAATCCTTTGCAAACCTCAAAATTTGGCTAAAAAAAACACTTTTTCCTCAAATTTCGGTGACAGAAAGTTCTGGAATCTGAGAAGAGCCACAAATTTCCTTCCACACAGCATTCCCCCAAGTCTCCCGATACAAATGGTACCTCACTTGTGTGGGTAGGCCTGGTGCCCGCGACAGGAATAGATCACACAATGGTCAATGTTGGTCCTTACATGAGGCAGCTGTTGACCCTGGGGTGATCCATTCCTGACGCAGGCACTAGGTATAGGCACTCAAGTGGGGTACTGTATTTATCAGGACAGGTGAGGAATCACTGGGTGGTAGGTATTTTGTGGATCCCAGCATATTCCTGTGGTTTGTGTGACAGAAATGCGAGAAAAATAGAGTTTTTATTCAACATTTCAGCTTTGCAGGGTATTCTGGGTAAGAAAACTTTGGGGAATCCACACAAGTCACACCTCTGTGGACTCCCTGAATGTCTAGTTTCCAGAAATGTTTGTGTTTAGTATGTTTCTCTATATGGCCGCCGAACCCAGGACCAACAACACAGGTGCCTGCTTTACAAAACCAGTTTTTTTTGTGATAGATAATTTTGATGTCTCCACAATAGGATTTTGGGTGGTGGAATTTGGGACTGAACTAAATTGGGGAGCTCCCAAGAGAGCACTCTCTCTCTCTGCTTGCCGCCACATTCACCTGCTTTCTGGGTTGGGCTAACTCACTATTACCCCGTTCCACAGACTGTGCTTGCGAAGGGACAGCAGGAGTGTCCTCATCACCTCCCTCATAATTTACTGGAAGAGAAGCTATCGAATGGGACTCCTCTGACTGAAAAATCACTCCCAGAGTCTGCGCCATTGTCCTATCCCTCAGATGCAGTCTCAGCATCTGATGTCTAAGTCTCTGATCCTATGTCAGAGCTGTCCTCTATAACCCGAGTGATGGCAGCAGTCGCCAATCAAGATGCCATCTCTGCTATTGGCTAAACTGTTGCTCTAAAACACTAGCCTGAGAAGACAGTCACAAAATCGATGGTGTGTGTGAGATATGTGCAACATTAGAGGCCACCTTACCTTCGCTTCTTCCCTCAATCAGCACGTTCTTTCAAGACACTCAAAAAACACCTTGTCACATACCATTCGTCACAGTCTTTAGCACCTCCTGTGCCCAGTCCAACAATCATTATTGGTGCTCCCACTCCCTCCCCCTCAGATTCCCTCATAACCACCCGGCAAAGTGCCATTCATCTCTCCAGAGCCGCCCGCACATACATTTCATTTGTATTATTGCGCAGGTAATGGCTGACTTTACTAATGCACTCAGCTATTTACATAAAATACAGATTTGCTCTTTGCAGTAGGAATATAAACCTTCTGTGCTTCTTTATGGCACTAAAAGTGCCACTAGACAAAAGTCTGATCCTTTTATGGCAGAAACATAATCACAATACTTACTTGACTTTTTTATTGCTGCCTAAAAGCTACAGTTGAAATGCGTCATTTGAATATGTGCATTGCTTTGAAGACGTAAGCTGCAACTGCAAGACAACTGGTGGCAAATATATATATATATATATATATATATATATATATATATATATATCACTTTTATATGTGGGTCTGGTTTTCCTTGGGGCCGATCGCAGCCCCCAGGGAAACCACACATGTATTGACAAAAGTGATCTATATATATATATATATATATATATTTATATATATATATATACATATATATATATCTATCTATCTCTATATATATCTATCTACAGGGATATATCTATAGATAGATCTATATATATATAGATCTATCTATAGATATATCTACATAGATATATCTATAGATAGATCTATATATATGTATATATATATAGATCTTTATTTATTTTAGTAGTTGTATGGTTTCCTTGGGGGCCAAAATGGCCCCCAGGGAAACCCTATAACAACAACAAAAAAATATTGCCCCCACAGGGGGTCGCCCTGCCCACGGGCGACCCCCTGTCCATTTCTTTTTATTATTTTTCTTTTCTTTTTGTAATAAAATTTAGCCCCTGGGGGGGCGCGATCGCACCACCCCAGGGGACACCTACCTTTTTTTTTTTAAATATGCCCCCGGGGGCGGGAGGGGGCAGCCTGTTTTCTGAGGGGGGCGACCCCCCAAGTGAATTCCCTGGTGTCTAGTGGTGTTTCCTGGCCAGGAAACACTTTCAGGAAGGCCTCTTAAGAAAGGGGAGAGTCTCCCCTTTCTTACGAGGCCTTCCCGTATGTGGGGAAGGAAATTTGGGGCCGTTTTCCCCATCGGAGCAGGGGAATCAACAAAGTGACATCAGCGTGGCTCGCAGCACGCTGACGTCACAAAGGGGCGGGTGGGAGGCGGGGGGAGACACGGAAAAGCTTCTGTGTCTCCCAGGGATTAAAAAAAAAAATAATCCTCGGGTGCGATGCACCTGAGGATTTTTTAACCCCCTCCCTGGTGTCGGCCACTAGTCGTGACTCGGACCAGGGAGGTAGTGCGGGTGTCGGCCAGTGGCCAAGGGGCTAAAGGCGGGACATGTACTGATGTGTTTCACATGTCCTAACAGTGAAGTACTGCCAAATTCGGTTTTCACTGTGCAAGGCCTATCTCTCCCACAGTTTAACACATGGGCTTTCTTTAAATATTATCAAAGTGCAGATTTCCTTTGAGAACAGATAACAACAGATTTTGGGGTTTCTGAGCTCACAATTTAAAAATACATCCTTTAGTAAAGTTGTTTTTTAAATTGTTAGTTTGAAAATGCCGCTTTTAGAAAGTAGGCATTTTCTTGCTTAAACCATTCTGTGACTCTGCCTGTTTGTGGATTCCCTGTCTGGGTCAGTTTGACAGTTGGGCTGTTTGTGCATCTCCTCTAGAGGGTGACACAAAGGGTGCTGGGGTGTAGCCTGCATATCCTGATGAGCCATCTGTGCTAGAGTGGAGGGAGAAGTGGTCACTCACACCTGAATGGGCGGTACCTGCCCTCACACAATCCAGTATCTTACCCCCTGGTGTTTGTCTGGGGCTTGGCCTGGGCAAAGCAGGATCTTGTGAACAATAGTTGGGCAACTTCAAAGGCAGAAAGGGGTTTAAGTATTGGATCCCAGACTTTAGATCACTTCTGGAATCAAGAGACACCTCTGCCTGGGAGAAGAGCTGAAGAGCTGAGGAGAAGTGCTGCCCCTGCCTGTGACTGTGCTTTGTTGGGCTATCCTGCAGTTGTTGCTTCTGCCTGTGAAAGGGGACAAAGACTGGACTTTGTTTTGCATTCCTGCTTGAAGAAGAATCTCCAAGGGCTTGGGGTAGAGCTTGCCTCCTGTTCTGAAGCCTCAGGGACAGCAAAGGCTTCACCATCCAGTTTTGAGTCCCCATGCTGTGGACTTTAGCTTACCAGAGGATGCCATTCCAGTTCCAAGGCCCCTGAAAGTGAATTTCTGGTGAAATCCTGTGAAACGCCACCGGCCGCCGCTGTGTGACTTCGCTAATGCAACTTCGCATGGAACCCACGATGCCGCCTGCACATGAAGCTGTAAACCTCACAGAAGCGTAATGACCCCAACGACTCTGCAGGCCTCACCGCAGCCTCTGATGCCACCCGACTTTGCTGAGATCGGAGTGCCGTAGCTCTGACGTTCATGACACCCAACTTCGTTGCGGCACCTGTGACCCCGTGACATGAGTGCGACCCCGTGAGGTCACCCGCAGCATCATGACTTTGCTGGACTTCGTCTCTGCTGGAACCAAGGGACTGACACCTCGCAACCGCCGTCGCCTCACCCTCACCGCTCTGCAGTAAGGACCGGACACTGCTGCGTGACATCTCTGCTCCTCTGCCCCGTAGCACCGGAACCAATGCCACAATGGATCCAGAGATGCCTCACTCCCCAACTCCGTGCACCGGCCTGTTTTCTACTTGTTTTACAAAGGTACTGTACCTGGGGGTCCATACAACTCCGTAAACAGTACCAGTGGCTTTGCATTGTAGGAAACAACTCTGTCACGACGATGCTTAACATCAAATATCAGCATTTGTGCCTCTAGGCACTATTTTTGTATTTTTAAGTGCTAAGATCTTATTTTTAAATGTGTATTGGGCATTTTTTTATCATATTTGTTCTTGTTTATTTAAAAAATATATTTACTATCTTTCTGTGTTGTGCCATTTTGTAGTGGTTCACTGTATTATTGTGTGTGTTGGTACAAATATTTAACACATTGTCTCTGAGTTAAGCCTGCCTGCTCGTGCGGAGGGGGCGACTGGCGTTAACTGAGTGTAATTCTCCTTTACCCTGACTAGAGTGAGGGTACTTGCTTGGACAGGGGCAACCTGACTGCCAACCAAAGACCCCAATTCTAACAGGGGTCATATCCAGATACATAATAATATTGCACAGGAATAGCTTTTGGCTGTACTCAGTACTTTACTATAGTAATATGGCATTCTCAAAGTACAAATCAGGTAAAGTATCAGCCTAAACACTTAAGACACAGGACCTGAAATTAATTTGAAGAGATCAGGGCTGCATTAGTCACCATTTCCAAACATTATCAGCACAGTGTTGTACCTTACACTTGCATTTGAAAGGTCTCTGCCCCCTTCAGTACATTGCCAGGTAGCAGCACATGCAGTACTTTTTCAGTGCAGACAGCTCACACTGCTTGAGTCATATATAGCCCTTCCCTGTCCCTGGGAGGTTCTCTGAATAACTTCAACACTAGTCGCAAGGACCCATGTGAAAATTCAACTGTGGATAAGGTGTGCATTATTCTCTACATAAACTAAGGAAATGGGTTGATCCTGTACAGTGGCACATATCAATTTATTTCAATGTTTCAGTCCCAATGCTAAATGCATTGACGGAAAACTGAAAACCTAAGAGCCCTGAAGCAAACACCACTTGTGAACAGAGCTAGACAATTTGGCAACATTCTGTGCCAGCACGGATGTTCCAGAGAGGGAGGCTTGTTATAGCCATTCTTACACAAACGTGAAACTGTGAATCATGTTGTGTCTAACGGTGCGCTCTCTGATTGTCTCATATCAGAAAATGCCCTTATGCAAAAAGTAGACTAAGGCTTCTTCTCTTCCCACATGCTCCCGCTTCAGTCTTATCTCAGTTACTGAAAGGGCAGAGAGGTTTGCACTCGCAGGCCAATAGCTCATTGCGTTTAGAGCTGATTAAAGCAAACACTTTGGAGGGGCGTAGCCGAGATGCCCGCAAGATGGCCGTTCTCCGTTGAAGCCGTACATCATCACGGATAGCTTTGTTTGGCGGCATTTTGGCACTATGGACAGAGATAATAGAGGCACAGAGATGGGAACATGAGGGCAACAGGTATATTACCGCTGGAATAATTTTGGAGCGTGTTTTGTAGTGTTTTTTGCCTTTTTTGGCCTCTCCTCAGCTTTGGAGGCCGCCATTTTGATTTATTTAATTCTTTTTTTTTTTTTGGAAGAGAAAAACAACTCCATAATTTAATGTTGTAGGATGCAGGTACTCTATGAAGCTCATTTTTTCTTCTTTAAAATTGGATTACTCTTATACAGCCACCTTCCTCTACAATTGGGATATGGTCAGAATCTACAGCCTCAGGAGCTATTTGTGTCATTAATAATTTTGCCGGTCAAGAGATTTTATGTATTGCGCATTTTTCAGACTGCAGTTCTGCATTTAACATAATTTTTACACTATCTATCTGCTCTGAGTTTATTCTCTGCATGCCTATTTTCTATGGAGCCTCCCTCCTCTTCTTCTTCAACGGTTGCAGCAATTTCTGGAACCATGGCCTCGTCACAGAAGAACTATAATAACACCTCTAAATGACAAAAGAAGGATCCTTCCTCTCCGACAAAATCTCCTTTGCCTCTGACCCTGGAAGACCTTAAGGACGCAATAGAACACTTGAAGCCCTTTGTGATGGAAACTAATGCTACCCTTCAAAGGATTGAAGAAAAGTGGTCAAGTCTGCAATCCAGGGTCTCAGAGGCTGAGCAAAAGATCAGTAATATGCAGGATGAGGTTACTAAGATTGATGCCATGTCTAAAGAAATTTTGCTCCTGCAGCAGCAAATGGAGGACTTGGAAAATCCTAACCGGCACAACAATCTTAGAATTTATGACATTCCTGAGGAGGCGGAAACTAATATTCCAAAATAATATTAGGAAATAATCTCTTTCCTGAAAACTAATACTCCAAAAATAATTGGGCTCAAGGATGGTACTGCTCTTAATATACAACGCGCACATCACATGGGGCCCAGATCCTCCGGTGCCTCATCACCTGATCGTCCGAGAGGCATAATTGTTCTTTTTTTTGAGAATACTGAGTTACTCAGGTTTTGGAAGCAGCCAAGCAAAGGAAACAGATGCTGTGGTCTGGTAATAAGATTTTCTTCTCACAGGATGTGGCACGTGCTACCGCTGCTCGTCGCAAATAGTTTCTTGCACTGCATTCAGGATTGAGATCACTAAACGCTCGTTATGGACTGGTTCATCCTTGCTTCTTTAAAGTAACATACAAAGATTGTGCTTTTTCATTTGCCTCTCCTGCTGATCTGAAAATGTTTATTAGCCAATGCAAGGGTAAAGAAATGGAATGTGGCAAATCTTGATTACTCATTGTTGGTTCTTTAGAAGTTCTTTGTTGATATATTGTCCTATGTTACTGATCACTTTTATTTTTATTTATGTTTTATTTTTATTCTTTTTACAGATACCTCACGCTTCAATTGTTTCCCTAAATCCGATATGTGTCCCTTTCCTGTGTCATGTTCCAGACCCATTGTCTTCATTTGTTCTCATTTGTCGGTAAGTGTTTTGTATAAGCCATTATTGTTCATATTTATGCCGTATTATGTATTTCTTCTGATAATAATGTCTTCGTGGCCTTCTGTCTCCTCTTGTGTGTAGTTCCGGTTGTGGCTCATCTTAGCTTTTTCTGTGCTTCCCCACTCTCCCACTTTATTGTCAATGTATTGTTTTTACTTTGTCTTACAATGGCTCAAGCCATTAGGCTCCTTGCCATCTACTGTGTTCTTATCACCTTTTGCTCTCTTTTTCTTCTTTCTTTTCTCTTTTCTTCCTTCCTTCTTTCTTATTCGACTGAGATTTGGTTGTTCATTCTACATACCTTTTGTTATCATAAGATCCAGTGGTTTCTAACTTACTGTTATATAAATTATTTTATGTTGATAATGTTGCTACAGATATGTCTTTTTGTTGTTCTGCAAAATGGTTAAAGTCATGCGTGTTGTTTCTTGGAATGTGAAAGGTTTATGCAATCCCATTAAGAAGCAGGGAGTCCTTTCACATCTTTCCAAGTTAAATTGCAAGGTTGCCATGTTGAAGAAACCCATACCTCTGATAAGGATATTCATTCTTTGAGGTGGCAGTGGGTGGGTCATATTTTTTGTTCTCCGGTGCTCCATAATAAAAATGGGGTTCCTATTTTATTTCATAAATCACTTTCCATACAAATAGAGAGAGAGGAAAGAGATGATGAAGGGAGGTGGATTCTTCTTTGCCTCACTATCAATAATGTCCCATACTTCTTACTCAACATTTATGGCCCTACAGGTATTGATCTAAAATTTTGGGAAAATATTTCATGGGTTTTACGCTCCTGTCTGAATGATAATCTTATATTGGGCAGAGATTGTAATCAAGTTATGGACTCTTTTACGGACAGGCACGCCCTTACCAGATATATCCCTAATAAAATGCAAAAAGCATTCAAGAATGCCATTCATTCCAGAGGCTTCAAAGATGCTTGGAGGATATACAATCCAGATAGCTTAGAATTCACCTTTCATTCTTCCATGCACAATTCAAAATCTAGAATTGATTATATTTTTTTGACACCTCACTTGCTTACTGGTCTAGTGCACACTGAAATAGGTGCTATACTAATATCAGACCATACACCTATGTTTATAGATATTGACGTAACAACTGAATCTTGTAGGTCAAGGAGATGGCGCTTTAATAACTATTTGCTGAAGGATCAGGTCTTTGTAGATAAATTTGAAGTATTTCTTAAGGAAAATTTTGATCTCAATCTGACGCCTTCCTTGCAATTCCATATTGTCTGGGACGCTTTTAAAGCCTCAGCCAGAGGCTTCATTATTGACTATGTGGCTACAAAGAAGAAAAAGTTTCATACAGAGTCGGCTCTTCTCTTATCATCTATTAAAACCCTGGAGCATAAATACTTTACATCAAATGATAATGATACTCTTAAACTCCTTATTCAATCCAAACTGGATTTTAATAAGAAGCCAACTGAACAAGCCTCAGACACGCTTTTAAAAATTAATTCTAAATTTTAAGGTGGGCGTAATAAAGCTGGAAAGATGCTTGCAAATTGTCTTAAAGTTAAATCCCAAAAATCCAAGATCTCACATATCATAGACAACAAGGGGAATAAACATTTTAGAAATTAGGATATTTTGCATTGTTTTTCTAATTGTTATTAAAATCTCTATACGCCTGAATCATCCCCCTCTGAGGCAGATCTTGAATCCTTTTTTAAGCCTCTCCCATCTCGACCAAATCAGTTTCCAGACCTTTCTTCCCTAGATAAAGAAATATCTGTGCAGGATACTAAGACCGCTTTAGCATAATTACCAAAAGATAAAGTTCTGGGCCCGGATGGCATTAAAGCTGAATTTTACCTTCGTTTTTCACACGTTCTTATTCCACATTTGCATTCTCTTTATTATCAATTTATTCAGAATGATAGGGCTCAAGGTACATTTCTCAAACAATAAGGACCTTTCTCTGTGTGCTAATTATCAGCAAATTTCTCTCATTAATTTAGACTGTAAAATATTTGCTAAAACATTCGCTCTTCAGGTAAATCAGATTATACAGGATTTAATTGGTTTTGAACAACCTGGCTTTGTTAAAGAAAGATATATTACTGATAATTCCAGAGCCTTATTAAATATTTTAGATCTTGCTTCTACAAGTACTATTCCAATGGCTGCCATTACTTTGGATGCAGAGAAAGCTTTTGATCGTATTAATTGGCTTTTTATGATACAAGCCCTGAAATGGCATGGTTTTGGAATTGTAATTTTAAAATATATTAATATATTATATTCTTCACCATCCACCTCTATCTTTTTAAATGGAGTTCAATCGTCTTATTTTTCCCTTTATCGAGGTACTAGGCAAGGGTGTCCATTATCCCCTTTGCTATTCATTTTATCTTTGGAACCTTTCTTATATTCATTGAAGCAATCTAATTTGTTTACTGGGTTTGTGCATAAAGATTTTCAAATCAAATGTACTGCCTATGCTGATGAAGTTATCTTGTATGTTTCTAATCCGCAGACATCGTTACCTGTATTTATTGAGCTACTGAACTCGTACTCTAGCCTCTCAGGTTATAAATTAAACTTAAATAAATCTGAAGTTCTTCCTTTAAACACATTTTGTTTAAAACATATGTTTGAAGAAACAGATTATAAATGGACCCCCACACAAATAAAATATCTAAGGACTAAGTACACCCCTTCAGTTCCGGCTACTATTCCGCTTAATTTGGCAGATCTTGTTCAAAAAATTCATAGCATGTCGGATTCGTGGACTCCTCTAAATTTATCCTGGTGGGGTAGGTTGGAATCTATCAAAATGAAGATGTTCCCAGTGATAAATTTGTATCTGTCTATGTTACCAGTCAAAATACCTTTGAAATGTTTTATATTGCTTCATAGCATTTTGATAAACTTTCTATGGAATGGACGCAAAGCACGCATAGCTCTTTCCTCACTGTGCAAACCTAAGGATGTAGGTGGAGTTAATTTTCTAAATCTTCGTCAATATCATTCCTCCTTTATATTGAAACAAGTTTTACCTAATATCTATTCTCCTCAAGAAATTTGGTATAAATTGGAGAAGGCAATTATTTTTCTTTCCCATTTCAATTAATGTCATATTTTTCATACTCTCCTAGAGGGTTCTCATCTCCTTGTCTTAAGCAATCCATCTCTTTACTAAACCATTATCATCCTTACAAACATTCCTGGACTCCTCTGTTTGGCATAATAGAAATATCAAGTTATTTAATCATACTCTCTTTTGGAAAGAGTGGGTAATTAAAGGTATTTTACAAGTCAAACAACTGTTTGAGCATATGCTCCCTCTCTCTTTCTCGGAATTCCAAATTAAATTTCATTTATCAGCCACCCACATGCCAAAATATCGAAGGTTAATAACCTTCCTGGCACAACAACTAAGGGCCCCATATACGTAGGTTCAGATTTGCGACCCGCAAATTGCGAGTCGCAAATCCGAATGTAGGATGGTGTCCTTGACACCATTTGCGATTCGCAAGGGGGTCGCAAATGCCCTCCTCATGAATATTCATGAGGTAGGTCGCAATGTGCGACCCCCTTGGGAATGGGGGCCCTCACAGGGATGGTGGCCTGCTGGAGACAGCAGACCACCATGTCTGTGACTGCTTCTAAATAAATCAGTTTAAAAAAAAAAATGCAGCCCGTTTTCCTTAAAGGAAAACCGATGCATTACAAAAACAAAAAAATGAAACGTTTTCGTTTCATTTTTACAGAGCAGGCAGTGGTCCATAGGACCACTGCCTGCTTTGAAAAAATGTTTATAGTGACATTCACAATGGGGAAGGGGTCCCATAGTGACCCCTTCCCTTTTGCGAATGGGTTAGCACCCATTTGATGTACGAACTGCGATTGGTTTGCGACCGCGTTCGCGGTCACAAAACAATCCTACATTGCACTGCGAGTTGCAAACCTGTTTTGCGATTCAATAACCTACTTGGTAACCAGGTTACCGAATCGCAAAACTGGGTTTGTGCGTGTGACGGTTCGAACAGTATAAAGGCAACGGAGAGGTATAGAGTTGATTATATAAGTGGTTTATTCTGAATAATGGTTAGCAATAAAGGGTTCTGATGGAGGTGGTTGTTCTTCCCGCCCTTGTGAGCTTGTTGTCTGTTTTTTTCCCCTTCCCGGATTGGTGTTGTCTTCTAAGTGGTTTCTTCTCTTTCAGGTTGCGTGGTGGCTTGTCCTCTCAGGGAAATCCAGGATGGTACCGGAAATAGAAGGACAAAACGCCGGGTAAGTATAGGGTCCTATCACAGGGTTTGTCCTCTTTTCTAGCATGGACTGGGGAAAAGGTAAAAACACAAGGAGGGGATTGGTGGTCGTGAGGAAGTGGGGAAATAAATGTGTCCACACAAAAAACCTAATATGGGTGTTGTAAAGGTGCCACACAGGTGCTGGTTACTGTGCCCCTTATTAATTCCCCTTTTCTTTTTCCCCCCCTCCTGTATATCCCCTCCCCAGTCCCTTTATTAGTTATGCCCCTCTTTTGTGTCCACAAGGACCGTACCTTGGTTAGCCACGACCCTCCAGGGTCGTGGCTGGCGTTGTAGCAGTCCTCCGGCTGCACTCTCCTCTCAGGGTTCCTTTGCTCGGTCTCTTCGGAGTCCCCAGGCTTTCCTCGTCCTTCCGTCCAGTTAGGTGGTATGCTCGGGTGCTCCTGCTCGCCGATGATTTCCTCGGTTCTGCGACTCTCCTCTTCCCCGATGGGCTCTCCCCCTCTGTGCGGTGCATCTCTCTTTTTACCCTCCCCGTGCCGGGAAACCATAATGGTTTCCCCGGCAACGCGAGGCTGCCAGCCTCGCTCTCGTCGCATTTCCCCGGCAACGGGGAGACGCGGAAATGACGTATCGGCACTGTCCGATACGTCATCAGGAGCGTACTGTGACGGGGACACCCCGTCACAGTGCGTCGCAATGTGCTACATACATGTGGCCCTAAATAGCTTATTGCTAGATCCAACCCCCGCTCCAACTTTAGTTACTAAGCAGCTTTCTCCCTGCACCTCTACCAAAGCCTCTCACATATATAAATACTTACATTATCACTTCCCAAGCCGTGTTAAAAATAAAATAGAGCTTACTTGGGAATCGGACCTCAATTGCTCTTTCTCTGTTCAAACATGGAATTGCCTTTGTTCCAAAATCCATCATACATCCTGTAATGGTAGTACTACACAGACCATTTATTATTTTTATCATAGACTTTTTTTTAACTCCTCTCTCTCTCTAAGTATAACCCAAGCATTCCGTATTTTTGTTGGACCTGCTCTGATACACCAGGCACCTACCTACACTCTTTCTTTTAATGCCCAGCTATTGCTTCTTTTTGGCGTTAAATTTGTAATAAAATTACACAGATATGCAATGTTAATTTTCCTTTTAACATTGTCAACATCTTTTTGGGAAGTTCCTCTCCTATTTGGATTGGGGCACGTAAAGTGGGCCGTTTTGGGGATTTTCTCATTTCTCTAGCATTACAAGTTATCACGTCAAACTGTAAGGATGCTACTAAGATCACTTTTAATGGATGGTGGAACTTGCTTTGTCATCATCACAGATTAGACAGAGCATCTGCTATCTCTACAAAACAACTTTTTCAAAAAGAGTCATTTTGGTCACCTCTTATGACTTATTTATGTCTCCCACCATCTCAATTTCATAATAACACTTTCGTATTCCAGCCACCATAAAATTATAGTTTCACTACATGTTTAAGATACTATTTAGTGACTGTTCTTATTGTTTGATGTTTTATGATAATTACTGGTTCTGGTCATGTATTTTCATTTTATTATCTTTTCATTTCTCTCTTTTTCCTTTTCTTCTTTCTATGGCCCTCACTACAACCCTGGCGGTAAATTCCACTTACCGCCATGCAGAAGACCGCCAACATACCGCTGCGGCCGCGGAATTCCGCTACAGCTATTATGACCCACAGCTCGGAATCCGCCATAATACAGACACCCACACAAGTCCCCCACACCAAAGGTCAGTGATAAACTGGCAATAACAAAACCGACAACGTCACGCCAACAAGAATACGCCCACACTATCACGACCCACGAATCAACACACACATTTACAAAACACAACCACATTGGCCAATTACAAATACACACACCTGACACACATACACACACCACACGCACACACCCAATCCAATATAAAACACACACCCACATCACCCACAAACCCTTACTACCAGAATTCAGAATCCACGCCAGAGAGAGACACCACCATAAACAACACCAGCATCCACAGACACACAACACCATCACATACACAACATCCACGCACCTCAAACAATACACACCAACACATCCCCTCACACATCACAACACACACCACCTTACACATCACCCACACCACTTCATGGCACCTCAACGACACCCCAGGTTCTCTGAGGAGGAGCTCAGGGTCATGGTGGAGGAAATCATCCGGGTAGAGCCACAGCTATTCGGATCACATTTGCAGCACAACTCCATTGCAAGGAAGATGGAGCTATGGCACAGAATTGTCGACAGGGTCAACGCAGTGGGACAGCATCCAAGAACTAGGGATGACATCAGGAAGAGGTGGAACGACCTACAGGGGAAGGTGCGTTCCGTGGTCTCCAGACACCAGATAGCTCTACAGAGGACTGGCGGATGGACCCCCACCCCCACAACTAACAACATGTGAGGAGCAGGTCTTGCCAATACTGCATCCTGAGGGCCTCGCAGGAGTAGCAGGAGGACGGGACTCTGGTAAGTCAACTCTTTACTACCTTATCCCTCCACCCCACCTGCATGCCATCACATACTCCCACCCTCACCCTCCCCCCCCATCACCCATCCCAATACAAAGCCCTGTATGCAACACCAAAGCATGGACACCCATCATCAAAGCATGTCCACTACAGATACCCACACAGACCCGCAATCAAATATCACACAAGGACCAAGCCAAGAATGCAAGCACTGGAGCACAGGGTCACTCACCCATCGCACACGATGGCACACACAGATGCAATAATCATGCCTTTACACCCCTGCAGGACCCCTACCCAACATCACCGGACAGGAGGTACCAGACATATCCAGTGCCCCCACAGAAGAGACACACAGTGATGACAGGAGCTCTGCACAACTGGATCAAGATGGCCAGCCCGGCACATCAAGAACCTCGGGACAGTCGATTCCCCTGACACTGGCACAAGCCACCACAGAGCCTCCCCCCTCAGGAAACACCACCACAGCACCCACCCAGCAGGCCCATGCCTCTGTACCCAGGACACGTCAATCAGCAGTGTGTCCACCACTACAGGGAACCCAGGCAAACCCACCAACCCAAGAAATTCAGGGACCTGGGGGCAGTGGCAGTGGGCACACTGTTCACGGGACAGAGGTACAGGATAACAGGGAAGCTGGGAGGACTGCTGTGCAACAGGGGGAGGACAGGACCAGGGAACCTACTCTCCACGAGGCACTCTCCAAATTCATGGGAGCTTACCATCATTCCCAGGAGATGATGGCAACAGTACTGGCCAAGGTTCAGGAGACCCAGCGGCTGCAGGAAGAACACTATCCGGGGATCAGGGACGACCTGAAGTCCATTAACAACACCCTGGTCACCATTGCAGGGGTGCTGCAAGACCTTGTCGACACCAGGAGGGACACTGTGGCACAACAAGGGGCCCTTGACACTAGCCTGGGCGATGAACAGCCCTCCACCTCCGCCGGCGCTAGTGGACAGGAGGCACCACCACAGGAACACAGCACCAGCACCCCACCCCCTGCAGATGGAGAACCACCCCGCAAACGGTCCCTGAGATCCAGGAACAAGACAGAGAACATTGCCAAGACCCCCGCCAGGAAATTAGACCCCCCTGAATGTCATCCTTCTGTCACCCTGTCCATCCTTCAACTGCCATTGCTCCACTTCCCCTTTGGACAATGCACCTGTGAAACAAATAGACTGGACTCTGCCATGGACATTTCTCCACCATCTCCCCTGCCCATTTTACAACTCCCTCCACTTATTTGCACAGAAATAAACACACTTCAATCACAAAACAATCTGGAGTCAGTCTGTGCTTTCACAAACGTGCAATAACTATGGAATATAGCAAAATCAATTTACTTGTGCACATACCGGTGTAACACAGCTGTAGGCCTGGAGGAAATATATCAGAGGGCACAAAGTGGGACCCTCATCTGTGAAATGGAAAGGCAAAGTGACAAGTCAGGGTCCATACACTGAGTGTAAAAGACAGACTTATGCTAGCTCCAATAGTAGTATGAGGCAGTGACATCTTCTCACCTGTGTCTCACTGGAAGCATTGCATGATTATGTCCACAGGCTCCACAGCTTCCACAAGACCACCATCTGGCCCATCCTCCTGCAGAAAAGGCACCTGCTGTCGCAAAGCCAGGTTGTGCAGCATACAGCACCTTCTTTGGTGAGTAGTAGAGAGAACCACCTGTCATATGGAGGCACCGGAATCTGGCCTTCAGGAGGCCGAAGGTTCGTTCAATCACCCTCCTAGTTCGCCCATGTGCCACATTGTAGCGTTCCTCTGCCCTTGTCCTGGGATTCCTCACTGGGGTCAGTAGCCATGACAGGTTGGGGTAACCAGAGTCACCTGCAAATATCGAGGGACAACTGTTCGACAACAGTTCGACACACACCAACCCTTAGGGACAACCCCGTACCCAGGTACCTTTTCACACTGTATAGGATCCTTGTCCTCACCTATAAGCTACACACGGTGCCTCTGGAGTTGCCCCATCACATAAGGGATGCTGCTATTTCTCAAAATGTAAGCGTCATGCACTGAGCCAGGAAACTTGGCATTCACATGGGACATGTACCAGTCTGCCAAATACACCATCTGCACATTCATAGAATGGTAGCTCTTCCGGTTTCTGTACACCTGTTTACACCTGCATGGGGGAACCAATGCCACATGTGTCCCATCAATGGCACCAATGATGTTGGGGATATGTCCCAGGGCATAGAAGTCACCTTTCACTGTGGGCAAATCCTCCACCCGAGGGAACACGATGTAGCTGCGCATTTGTTTCAGCAGGGCAGACAACACTCTGGACAACACATTAGAGAACATTGGCTGGGACATCCCTGATGCAATGGCCACTGTTGTTTGAAAGGAACCACTTGCCAGGAAATGGAGTACTGACAGGACCTGCACTAGAGGGGGTATCCCTGTGGGTGACCGATAGCTGACATTCGGTCTGGCTCCATCTGGGCACACAGTTCATGGATTGTTGCACGATCAAGTCTGTAGGTAACTATGATGTGTCTCTCTTCCATTGTCAACAGGTCCACCAGTGGTCTGTACACCGGAGGATGCCGCCATCTCACCACCTGCCCCAGCGGACGTGCTCTATGGAGGAGAACAGCGAGCAGAGAGTCAGCCAACACTGATGAATCACAAAATGTAATTTGCACACATTAATTAATCCTCAATTTGCCTGTAATGATGTGTATTCAAGGCCTACATTAGTGTGATGCAGTTATTATTAATGCCATGTGGCCCTCTGAAATGGTGGCTGCCTGACCTGTAAGGTGGGACAAGGGGACATGAGGTAACTGCGCTGGCGCTGTGTAACGTCACGGTGGGTGGTCGAAGACCGCAGCGCTATTCAGCATTGGTTAACATTGGACCCTATGGGTCCGAGGAGCCAATGACGATGTATGCCGGTGGTGACAGTACGCACCGCCGCGGACGTGGCCTCCATTTTCTGTCTGTTCACTCACTTGATACCTGACCTTCAACAGGAGAGGACCTACATTACAAGTGCTGCTGTGACCTGTGTCTGGAATGACGATGGCTCATGTGTCTGGGGATAGGGCCCCTGCCCTCACTTCGAAGGAGTTGGAGAAATTAGTGGATGGGGTCCTCCCCCAGTACACACAACTGTACGGTCCTCCAGACAAACAGGTGAGTACACTGTGAGCATGCTGCATGGGCAATGCCTGTTTGGAGTGGTGTGGATGGAAGATACATGGGGGGGCTGAGGCCTGCATGTGCAGACGATGAGTGCATGTGCGTCAGGGCAAGGGTGGGAATGGGGGCAAATGAGTATGGCGGTCCGGCCAGGTAAAGAATTTCCTTTCCCCCTGTACCATTCCTCTAGGTCAGCGCCCACCAGAAGAAGGCTATTTGGCGTGCCATCGCCAAGGACGTCCGGACCCTGGGGGTCCACCACAGATGGAGCACCCACTGCTGTAAAAGATGGGAGAACCTACGCCGCTGGAGCAAGAAGATGGTGGAGGCCCTGGTGGGGATGGCCTCCCAATGTGGGAGGGGTGCCCATTGCATCATGACCCCCCTGATGTTCCGGATCCTGGCGGTGGCGTATCCAGAGTTGGATGGGCCCTTGAGGGCATCACAGCAGCCACAAGGGGGTGAGTACACTCTCATTCAGCTGACTCTGCACGCATTACAAGGTGTCTGGGTGGGGGAGGTGGGCAGTGGGTTCCCCTAGGCCAGGGCGAAGTTTGTAGGCAAGGTCCCTTGTGAGGCAGGCTATGTGGCACCCCAACCCCACTAGTGGTTAGTGCCATCTACACCTAGTCAGTCTCCTGTGACTTCCAGGTGTGCAGCAGTCTGGCTTAGACCTTGTACCCATGGGCATGTGATTAATCTAGGAACTATAAGTGCATGGCGTAGTGCAGAGGGCTGCTGTGTCTATTGTGTTATAGGGGATAGTGGCAAGGCAACTATGCCACCATCAAAGGTGGGGAAGGGCCAAAAATAGAAGGGCAGATCAGGAGAGGGCATAGCGGCACAGACTGAGGGACCAGTGTCACACCTTCTGTCCACGTCCACGCCAACCTGTATGGCGGAGAACACCGCCATCTCCACCGCCATCTGCACCGCCACCTGCACCGCCACCAGCACCACTACCTGCACTGCCTCCGGCACGTCTACAGCCGCTGCGACAGTCCCCAGCTTCTTCCCTGGTGGGCAGCCATCCGAGGCTGCAGGAGATATCCTGCTTTCTCACTCAGCTGGTGCTGACACATGCTCCGCCGCCACAGACCCCGCCGCCAGCACCACTGCCACAGACCCCGCCACACAGACTCCGCAGCCAGCACCGCCGCCACAGACCCCGCAGCCAGCACCGCCACCACTGACCCGGCAGTCAGCACCGCCACCACAGACCCAGTCACAAACACCGCCACAACTGACACCGCCGCAAGCACCCCCACGACTGACACCGCCGCAAGCACCGCCAGTGGCCCGCGACATCCACAGACAGTGGCACCACCGCAGACATGGCTACCATCACCAGTGGTTAGTCGTCTGAGGCTGGTGGTGAGTTCAAGGACCCTGGGCAGCTTCCATGAAGCATCACTGTCATCACAGTTGTCACCTGCATATGGAATGCGAAGCCGCAGCAGTGTGGGGTATGTCTCTGCCTCCATGGCGTATCATGCAACCTGTAACTCGGCAATCTCGTGGCACACACACCCAGGAGAGTGTGTTGTTCCTGCCACACTGCACGTGGAGCACTCTGGGCACCATGCCCCCTCCAGAACCAGTGGAGAATGTCATCCACTACCTCAGTCTTTGGCAGGATTAAGCACTCTGGGCACAAAGCCCCCTCCAGAACCACTGGAGAGATACATCCACTACCTCAGTCCTTGGCAGGATGAAGCACTCTGGGCATAAAGCCCCCTCCAGAACCAGTGGAGAGATACATCTACTACATCAGTCCTTGGCAGGAGGAAGCACTCTGGTCACAAAGCCCCCTCCAGAACCAGTAGAAACTGTTATCCACTTGCGAGACTGTGGCTTTGCACTCCCCAGGATAGAGCAGTGGGCAAACCACCCACTGGAAAGACTTGAGAGACTGTGGCTTTGCACTCCCCAGGATAGAGCAGTGGGCAAACCACACACTGGAAAGACTTGAGAGACTGTGGCTTTGCACTCCCTAGGATACAGCAGTGGGCAAAAAACCCACTGTAGAGACTTGAGAGACTGTGGCTTTGCACTCCCCAAGACCAAACAGTGGGCATGGAGCCCCCTCGTGGAGCAGTGGCGTTGTGCGTTCATCAGGCTGAGGTTCCCCCCTCCCCCTGAGGTGCCTGTATATTTTCTATCTGATTCCCCTCCAGTGTTCTCTCCATTTGGAGTCAGGTATCATGTGTGGGCCTCGCCGATGCATTTTGGGCCCAGTGGTCCACGGACAATGATTGGTGCACTATCAGGACTTGTGTATTTGGTGTACATAATTGTATATACTGGATTTAGAATTTTTATAATGAGATTTCACTTGATTACATTCGTTCAAATCAATTCCTTTTGTCCTTGTGCTCTTCCAGGGGGTGGGGGTGTGTATATGTAATGTTGCAGCATGTATGGTGTTGTGGGTGGGGGGTGTTGCGTGTGTGTGTCACTCTCTTTTCCCTCCCCCCTCCCCTGTTTTGTAGGTGCAGTACTCACGTGGTCGTCGTCGTTGGAGCTCCTGATAGAGGAGCAGGAAGACCATCATCGGCAGTGTCTGCAATTCGGGCTCCATGGCGTCCTGGTTCCTCTTGGGGTGTGGAAAGGTGAGTGTTTTCCCTTCTGTGTACTGTTTCCGCCGTGTGTTTGTTCGTGTTGCTTCCACCCCAGAAAAGGTGGTGGATAGGCCTGTTGTGATAGGGTGGCTGGTACATTGTCTTCCACCTGTCTGTTGGCGGTGTCCACCGCGCTGTTTGTTTGTATCGCCGTGGCGGTCGGAGTGTTAAAGTGGCTGTCTATGTTGGCGGTTTCCACCACGGTCGTAATCCCATTTTTTTCTCCGCCTGACTATTTGCGGTATTACCGCTGCTTTAACACCGACCGCCAGGGTTGTAATGAGGGCCTATGTCTTTTTTCTTCTTCTTCTCTTTGCTGTATCTATCTTATATCCTCTCTTTTCTTTTCTGAAACAAAAAAATATAAATTGCGAGTCTAGAAGTGGTTCATTCTTTTCTTTTAGCTCAGAATTCAGTATTTATAGCCAGTACTATATTCATGCTTTATTCTTAAACTCTGTATATATACAATTTTTGTGTATTACTTTTTGTAATAAGTCTGATCATTTTCTTTTTTTTGTGTAAGTTATTGTTCCTTTTTGCTAATAATTTCATATAATAAAGCATTTGTAAATTAAAAAAAAAACACTTCATGCAGCTAGCAATTATCTCTCTCAGTACGGGCTCCAGTTTATTTTTAAAAAGTCATAGTTCCAGTGATTTTTCAAGTGGATTGGTTGCTTTATAGAATTTGTGAATTCTGGATGCTAGGTAAGCTTTTATAGGTCAAGCATAGCAGCGCGACGTGCTGGTATGTATATGGGCTTTTGACCACGCCCACCGCATGCCCATGGTTCATGCAATACCCAGGTTGCAGTCGTTCATAGGCTTGTCGTTCAAAAATCCTTGTTTTGGTTGGTAACTGCTTTACTACAGCCTTGGCCATCGATTCAATTACTCAATTAAAGCACTGGTATGCATCGACGAAAAGAAACAAAAGAACATATTATATACTAGAGTTTAGGATTTCCAAATTGCCACAGCTTTTAAAAATACAACTTCATTTTGAAAAGCTCCAACATTCCTCTTACAATAAAAATTTGAAATTTGTATATTTTTTGATTGCCTTATTAAATCAAATATTCATAATCTATGAATTTGTTTGATGTATACTTTTTTTGTATTTTTGTGTTTGTTTTGAGATTCAAATCAACTATTTTATCCGGTTGCTGCTGCCTGCAGTGTTCAGTGTGGGTCCACAGAAGTCAAAGTGTAAAGAACCTCTATATTAGAGAGTTGCTTGATGTGTGACTGGGTAAATGAACAGTAATGATATTGCAGACCTGTATGCTGTATCACTGATAAACCCATTATTGTCAACTTTGTAATATTTTAGTTTAGAAACAAAATAAACAGTACACAAGAGACCAACAGATCCAAAGTATGCGTCCATTAATATTTCAACTGCACAACAAAACAAAGGTTTCCATGAAGGATGACTTTAAACATCAGAATAATTTTGAAATATGGAAAAATGAAATACATTACTTGCCACATTGCTCTGTGTTTGGTTTATCAGTATAGTTGACCACAGCGTGGCTAGAGACACCATGCACTGGGAAAATTCCTCCTAGAAGAATATCGCCATTTTTGCTATAGGATTTCAAACCGTGGTATGATAATTTGCACCCTCCATCTGATGTGGTGCTAGAGGCAGCCAGGGTAGCCAGCACCAGCAGGGCCTTTATGTGCCAGTCTCTGTAAGGAATACATCGAATGAACCTTTAAGAACTTAAGGCATGAAAACATACTGATAATTCACAGAAGTGTATCAAAACATAAGTCACATTTTGCCCTAATCAATAGAGTGGTTTAAGTACTGATGCACCCGGTACACTCCAGATAAGTGGCTTTTTTTCCTGTTTGGTGTGGTGAGTATGCAGAGAGAAATAAGTTCCACCTTCTAGCTTACAAAAAATACTGCACAACACTAGTTCTTCCCAAACATTTCAGAACCACAACCTACTTTCTAGAGCAACAAACTTTCTCGACTCATCTATCTTTAATAGACATGAGGCGGGTGATTTTTTAAATATAGCTAAAGCATTGTGTGACTGCACTTTTATTTACAAAGAACACATTTTCTAATGAAATTACAGTTTTACTGACAAAATGATACTGATGGCAAATGATAATGTGTAGAAATAGGGTTTCAGTGAATATTTTTCATTTGCGCATCACCAAGTAAAGTGTCTTGATTTGGTTGATCGTATTAAAATCGTTGCTTTCATCATAATTCACAATTACTAACAATGTGCTTTATTTTTGCTCTCTTAAGTGCTCCTTGTGGTCAGTTTATTAACAGGTATTTACATGTTGTTGTGTGTTACAAAAAAATGACATCCTACAACCTTTATCTACTGCTTGACTTCCATGACCCACCAAAACTCAGCTTGTGAACCACGGTTTGGGAAAAACTGCACAATATAATAGTTCTAATGTAGTGTACCAATAGCAGCCTGTAACTCGTTTTAAGTTGTGAACACCCACATTCTAGTGGTGGGACAACATGAATTGAGGGTCTGTATAATTTCAAGGATATCCCATTGAGATGCTTGCAAATTTAGAAATGTTACTGATGTGTGAATCCTGAATTGTCAATTGAAATTCATTGCTTTGTCTTAACTCCTCTTAAAGAAGCATGCACTGGGCCTGTGCTTTGCAAGTATTCACATAGACTAAGCAATTCCTACAGGCTCTGTGGATTTTCATATTCCATTTCTTTCCTTCTTAAAGACAAATGTAATTTGATCATCTTTTAGTATAATTTTTGCAATGGAAGGGGACTCATCCAGTACACAATAATATGCTTAGACTACTTTTGAAACTTTCCCCACATTGTTAGTGTGGTACACAGTGCAGCACACAGACAATATGGGAAAGTAAGGAAAAATAAAAAAAGCATTTCTCAAACTTAACACATGCCTAGAGGTCATGTTATTTTTAGTGCAAAGGCCATATTCCATAGGGATTTGTGTTAGAAACTATAGATGGAAGCATGGTAGCACAAAACCCTATCCGAGTTATTTTAAGGCTATTGAAAAGAAAATACTTCATCAATATGTCTTGCTAGTTTGCATTGCGCTGCAGAAGTGCAAAGTGTTGATAAATCTGATCCTTAATGTCCTACGATGGCTGAAGTCTCCACATCCCAGCTGTATAGAAATGTGATTCTTAAACCCAAGTTGGTACCTAGATTGTGGAGACCACCGGAGCTGGTACAGTGGAGTGCTCTGACAGAGATTAGCAGACAGTATGTTGATGTAGACTATCTTGTTGATTTTGGGAGAGTATTATGAAAGAGTTCTTAATAAGGGAGAGACAAGGACTGTGACACTGAAATGTGATTAATATTTTAACATTGGCACTTGTGGACTAAGGAGAGTAAGTTGACCACATTAGGACACTGGGTGTCAAATGAAGGAATTAAAAGGAAAATTGATGAAGGTGATGTTATAGACCAATCAGCCAGTAAGTAAAGAGGAATCAAGATATTGTAGGGCTCAAGAACAACATACAGCCAAATTTTGCTTTTGAGAATGCCTATCCCAAGAACTGTTCGGATTTGATAACTAGATTATTTTTTGTGATGGTAAATTATTTGCCTAAATTAAATGTTTTTTAGGGCACAGGGAAAGGATATCATTAATCTCATTACCAACAGTGATAATCATTTGTGTTCAGAGGCAATACAAAATCTCATATAGATATCAAGCATCAGCAGACAGTGTTGTAAAACCTCATGGTAAATTAATTGGTGGATTGGCAAAATTAAAGTGGGTAATTTACTGTTGTCATGAAGGAGCAAGTTATGTTGAAGACTGAATAGTGCTTACTGATTATGGAGCACCAGGTGTCCCCAATTCACTACGATGTTTTCACCTAAATTCGTCTAGTCTGACTCGGATGTGTTAGATGTGTTTCATGTGTCTATGAGGTATGTACAAGATGCAGATTTAGGGCCTCAATATGAGGCTTACGGTCACAAGAGCGCCAGTCTTGCAGTGGCGTTCAGACCGCCGTGGCAGTCTGACCACCACATTATGAGTTTGGCAGGCGGACCTGCCTAAAGACCGCCGTCCCCACAATGATTGAAAATCCTGACAGACTGACAACAGTTCTGGTTGTAATCAGCCAGGGCGTTGCTGAACTCAGCATTAAAAGGCTGGCAGAGAGCAAGTGCAAGGGGCCGCAGGGAGACCCTGCACTCCCATTGCCATGGTGTGAGCAGTGCAGGGGTCCCCCTGCCCAGCACCATCGGAATGCATACTGTCTGCTCTGCAGACTGTGTGCATTCCAAGGGTGCTGGTCGTCCCCCTCTTTGCTATGAGATAGCATGCAGCTTCTTTAAGGGAGCCGAGTGCTATCTCATAGCACTGTTCCCACTGGTCAGACCGTCGGAAATGATCTATTTCAAGGTTTCCACTGGTCAGTCAGGTCAGACCCGCGAAAACCTTGTAATAGGGCAGGGGATGCGTTGGGACTGACAAATTTTTAATGAGCCCTTTTATGTTAAATAAAGAGAGGAAGAGTAAACAGTATACTTTGACAAAGCACAGAGGCTGATGTGTGATATTGTGTAGTATTACTGGGTAGGAATCTATGTCACAGGGACCCACAAACATAATTAAAGAGTATATGAAGCAAGTCATTGTGGAAGGTATTGTGTAGCAGAGTGATACTAGCGTGGTGAAGATTAGGCTTTAGTGCTGGTATCGCATACGTTTGCTGCTGGGATATGTGGGGCTGTGTGTGTATGGAGTAAGTAGATTTACAATTGTTGACTGCAAAGAAGACATATGTTGTCTTTGTCTCATAGGAGGTCTATAAACACTGTGTTTAGAAGCTTTGGTCTATAATACTACTCCTATTTACTGGAGGATCCTTTGTGTTCAGTGTTCTTGTGCGCCTGTTTGGTGTCCTAGCTAATAAAATCCAACATTCTTATGACAGCTGTTGCTTTTTCATTAAATGTGGTCTTTCAAATCACAATTTTGCCTTGAATGCCAAATCACAATTTCCGATTACAAATTTCACCAATACAATTCATAAATTACTAAGGGCCTGATTTAGAGTTTGGCGGATTGGTTACTCCGTCACAAACGTGACAGATATCATGTCCGTCATCTTACGTTCTACATAGGCTATTATGAGATCACAATACTGCAGATGAGATATCCGTCACGTTTGTGATGGAGTAACCCCCTCCTCCAAACTCTAAATCAGGAGCTAAATCTCATCCTACATACATTCTTGTCTATCCATTTTTGTTTCATACTTCAAACCCAACACACTGACAGGTGTATTACATCAAAAGCATCCTTGCTCTGAACAAGTGAATGAGTGAATAAGGCATATATGTCCACCATGTCATACAATTACTGTTCTAGTCTACTATCTGCCATATTGCTTGTCACCCCTACAGTGAACTCCACCTCACGTAGTTGACCTGTGAGCTCAGGGTATATGTAGGAAATTGAGTCATTGGTTGAGAGAGGTGAACCCCTACTCAAGCAGAAACTACCATTCCAGTCAGGGTGAAATATAAAAAACCAACCAGTTTCCTGTGCTTAGCTCTCTGGTAGCTTGGTACAAAAACAGTTAGACTTATCTTAGAAGCAATGTGTAAAGTATTTGTGCAGCACTCAAACAGTAGTAAAGAGGAAACAGCACACAAGAAAATTCCCACACTAATTTAGAAAAATAGAGTAACATTTTAAAAATAAAATTACACCAAAGCAACAAAGGTTCAATCAGTAGAACCAGAGTTATGAGTTTTTAATGTTTGAGTTAAAATAGCACAAATAAGCACAAAGGGCAATTGTTATTTGGTCACGCAACACCGTGGAAGAGTCACATGTTCGACAAGCCAATGGAGCTTCGCATTGGTTGTTTGTTGCAGAAAATCATTGTTATCAAGAAGTGCAGGTCTTCTGTTTCCGGTCATTGTGGACAGTTGCTGTTCGGGCAAACAGCAGGTGCTGCTGGAGGTTTGTATTGGTGGTCTTTGTGAGCAGTCGATTCTTTCCATGAAGAGGTAATTTTACTGTTGGGAGGAGCCCAACACATCTGTATCTGCATCTTTTCTTTAGGACGAATTCTTCATGATGCCAGCAAATGTTCTAGGACCTGGGATAACCTCTTGGGGATCAGGACTCACTTCAGCAGAGGCCATTGAGCCACTTTGTAATATGGACTTGTTAGTGCCGTCTTAGCGTAAAAATAAAAAAATACTCTAAGGCGGTGCTAGGGTCTAGTAAATATACCCCTAAGTGTCTGCCTTTGCCAAGCATCATAAGTAAGTGTAAGACAGCATGTTGTGTGGATTCTTCTCGTCCCCAGACATATATATGTGCGGATTAGGGCCCTGTCATCAGAAACTGCCCAAGTAGCAGGTGGCTGGTCGTGTTCCAGAATAAAATGCTTTAGGCCCTCACCATAATGACACACATTGCTGTCCTCTGCGCCACCTTTTAGGATGTAAAGAAGGATTGGTTGGACTCTCCGCAGAGGAAGCCAACCAGTGTTGATGTTGGGTAATACAATGGGCTTTCCAAAGTAATTTTCACATACCACCTCCAGTAGATCATAGCTCTCGATAATAACCTGAGCTTCATGTGTGGTCTGGTCAGTTTTTCTAGTAAAAGAGATATTAGACAATCTTGGTTGGTTAAGCCTCCCATGTTACCCACCTTCTTGACAACCCTCACCATCTAACCATCGAGTTGTTCACTACAATTGCACCACCAATGAGTATAATTCAAGGTTCAGGACTCCCAGTCCCCCAGTTTTGATAATATTCTTAGGAGTGTTAAGGGGAATCTCTGTCTGCCCGTGTCCCATATCAATACTTTACAAAATGTGTCAAGTCTCAGAAACCACCCTTTCAATATTGAGATTGGCAAAGTGACAAATAAGTAAATTAATCTAGGGAGTACAACCATTTTTCATAGGGCGATATGAGCCATAATGGGTAACTGAAGTGAGCAGCAAAAAGTAACCGAATCCTCAGGCCCCGGAGCCTTACCTCCAAGTTCCCATCCCGAAGATCAAAATGATAATGGTAAATATCAATGCCCATCAAAAAGTATGGGTGGCCAATGACATCCCCCAAGTGCCCAGCTGTGACTCCTCCAGTGAAGGATATACCAGGAACAGTGTTCTCCTCGAGGTGTTTGATTGTTAACCAGAGACCTTTCCGAAGTTGTTAAACAATGGCACTGTTGCAGCCAGGTGCAGCTCCCCCTTACTAATATAGAAGAGTAAATCGTCTGTGTATAAAGAGATAACAAGGATGTCGTCCCAAAGAGGGATACCCTATTTCTGCCATCCCTTCTAGCCACTGCAGCTAGGGCTTCGATTGCCATGGCAAACAGGAGTGGGGAAATAGGATAACCCTGTCTCCTACCCTCTAAAATAGAATAATAGGGCAAAACATGGTGGCCTGTTTTAACATGTGCCACTGGTTTAGGGTACAATATTTCAATCCAATGTTGCCATTTAGGGCCCAGTCCTATTCAGAACATGGTACCTTTGAGAAAGCTCCAACGTGTCATTTTGAATACTTTTTCCAGATCCACAGAGGACACTAGAGCTTGAGGACTGGATGTTCCTTCTGATTCATTCAGTACCCTCTACAGCCTTTTGAAATTATGGAACGTGTTATGTCTTGCTATAAACCCATTGTGATCACTATGAATTAGAGTCAACAAATAGGGATATAGACTATTTGCCACAACTTTACTGAGTATTTTAAGCCCAGATTCAGCATGGGCACTGGTCTGTGTGAGGCCAAATACTTTAAGTTTACATGGTTTGGGCAAAGGTATCATTAAGGCTTCTCTGGAGGATTCCAGGAGCTTTCCTTTTTCTAGGGCTACATCATAGACCTTAGTCAGTTGGGGAATTAGCCATTCTTAGTAAGTTGGATAGAGTTTGGCCAGCAGTCCATCAAGCCCTGGTCCTTTTTGTCTAGACAGTTCTTGACTAGCTCTCCTGTGCTCATTTAAGATAATAGGGCGTCTGAGTGCCTCTCTATACTCATGAGTGAATGTGATAAAAGATGCCCTGACCAGTAATTCTAAAATCTAGGTAGGAGGTGCTTCTACATGTGGGCCATATGTGTTTGTAGTAGTTGTAGAAAGTGTCATTAATGTATCCCTGTTTGAGTACCAGAGAATTCACAGTGGAATGGCTATATGGTATTGGAGTGGCTCCCCACTCTTGCAGAATAATCAGGGCCAGCAGCCTACCTGGCTTCCCTTCTCCTTCATGTACCCTATAAAGGTATTCAATAATTGCAGCAGCCATCCTTTATAACTATTTATGTGTTTCTATTTTTTACTGTTGTCTAAACGTTACCTTTGGTGCAAGGTTTGAGATTACTTCTGATTCAAGGGCATGAACCATTTGTCTAGTGACAGCAGCTTCTTATCTAATGCTTTCCAGATCTGAATTGTTTTATCCATACAGTGACTCCTTAATACTGTTTTAAGTGTCTCCCACCCAATGAGAGCATTGGAGGCATTCCTATATTGTGTTTAAAAAAGTCAGAGAGCACTTCATAGGAGAGTCTCTTAATGAGTGGCCAGTCAGCGGTTTGGGCTGCAGAGTCCAAGTGGGCACTGAGGTGTATGTCCGCCCATTTATATCACCACCAAGAAAGGGTTATGGCCAGATAACATTCACCCAAGGTATTCTATTCCCCTTATTAAACAACATAATTGGGTGGAACATAGGGTCTTATCAAGGCGAACATGGATGACATAAAAACATGTGTAATTTGAATAGTCCCTGTTCCTGCTGTGATGCAGCCCCCACTTGTCAACTAGCTCCCAGTTATTTAGCCAGGCAGAGAAATGCTCAGCCACCCTAATAGATTGCAACCTATGTACTGGAAATGTGTGGAGTAGTACAGTTCCACATCACAGACATAGTCAGGAGGTGTTTCTACAGGTGCGCTGTATAGGTGTTTTTAGTAGTTGCAGAAAGTGTCATTAATTAATCCCTGTTTGTGTACCAGTGAATTCACAGTGGAATGATATAGGGTATTAGAGGGTCTCCCCGCTCTTGCAGAGTAAGCAGGGCTAGCAGAGATGAACATTTGGTAACTTGCTCCTGCTCTTGCGAGAAGATGTTGAAGAGTGGTCCTAATTCAGGCATATCTTCTTCCTAATAGATGTCCTCTCCATGCAATATGCCTGCCATCAGAACCATCATCTGTATCAATCCTAGAGTGTGAGGGTACAAAGGTACTCGTGGCCTAACCTAGATTAATGCTCCTCTTGCATATGCAGAGTATGTTGTTGCAAACGACTGGCCCCTGTATTGTTTTTGTGATGGACTTTTTCTCGGGCAGTCATATGCATTTCTTGGAGGCACACAATGTGCACCTCTACCATCTGATGTAAGCAAGTAATTTATGTGTCTTTACCATAGAGCCTAAACATCTCACATTTCGAGTCAGAAGATAACTGTTAAGTTTTCAAATTCTTAAGTTTTCAAATCACTGGCCATAATATTTCAGGACAGGTGGTTCCCACCACCTCTATCATCAATGTCTCTTTTAAACCCAAGTATGTGCCACCCAAAATCAGACTTGGCAAGGGAAAACTACCTGTGTAAACTTCCTTACCTAACTCTGACTCCCCACGATAAAGAAGTAACAGCTTACCACCCAAACAAGGCAAATGTGAACATTCTCATTTAGCAGATGTACCTAATATATTTGGGTTCAAATCAAGTAGTACCAATTTTCTGGCCTCAGGCCCGCCCATCCCTCCTACTTCATTGGCAGTGTAGCGACCATGTATTCCCAGCCAGTTAAGAAGGACTATTGGCATCCACATCTTCGTGGTAGCCAGGGGTGAGGATGTTTTGGGACAAGGTGTCTGGTTGGCATATCAATCAATCAATCAATCACAGACATTTGTAAAGCGCGCTACTTACCCGTTAAGGTTCCAAGGCGCTGAGGGGGGGTGGGTGACTGCTACTGCTCGAAGAGCCAGGTCTTGAGGAGTCTTCTGAAGGCGAGTAGGTCTTGAGTCTGTCGGAGGTAGGTAGGGAGCGTGTTCCAGGTCTTGGCGGCGAGGTAGGAGAAGGATCTGCCTCCGGAGGTGGTTCGTTGGATGCGGGGGACGGTGGCGAGGGCGAGGCTCGCGGATCGCAGTTGGCGGGTCGGCGTGTAGAAATTGAGTCTGTTGTTGAGGTAGGTGGGGCCAGCGTTGTGGAGTGCTTTGTGTGCGTGGGTGAGGAGCTTGAAGGTGACCCTCTTGTCGATGGGAAGCCAGTGGAGCTCTTTGAGGTGTGGGGTGATGTGGCTGTGGCGGCTTGCACTGGTGATGTGTCGGGCTGAGGCGTTTTGGATGCGTTGAAGTCGTTGGAGGTGTTTTGCTGGGATTCCTGCATAGAGTGCGTTGCCGTAGTCCAATCTGCTGCTGACAAGGGCGTGGGTCACTGTCTTCCTGATGTCGGTCGGGATTCACTTGTAGATCCTGCAGAGGGTGCGGAGGGTGTTGTAGCAGGAGGAGGTGACAGCGCTGACTTGTCTGTCCATGGAGAGTGAGGGTAATTGATGGTAAATGCTGAACAGTACAGTCGGTCCTGCAGGTCCAACTTCGTCCATCAGAAGTCATCTGCAATTCAAGGTGTAATCCATAGAGGAAGTGTTAACCAGAGTGTAGAGAGCCGCTCTAAGTCAGACTCGTAGGACTGTTGATCAGATACATTGATGCTCTTTGCTTTAGTCAGTGCGTCTCTTGTTTTCAATTTCCTGAGCTGCTAATACAGCAGCTGATTTATTGGCCTCCAGCTGGTGTCTTGATGGATGGTGTATCCTAGTCAAGGGTAATTTCTTTTTCTGTGAGGTTGAACATGAGTGTGCCCATGGCACACTCGCATCAGACTCGTTTTGGGAAGTTCCGAGCCAATCCCACGCTTTCACTTGGTCAGTCAAGAATAAGGAAGTGCAATTGTATATCACCTTCAATTTAGCAGGAAATGTTAGGCATATTCTCCTCCCTTTGTGCTTTTTATCACGGACAAGAAGGAGCATCAGGACTGTACAGGAACAGCAATACCAATTTTTTAACTTTAAATAAATGGCCCTTCCCCCTAGCAGTCCGGAGGAGTACATCACGGGTACAAGTGTTGAAATTTTCCAAGCTACCTTCTGTGGTCATTGAGTATCGCCATGCGTGGACCTCCCTATAACTCTAGAGGGGCTCACATCACAGTAGGATGGGCCTCCCATCATTATTTTAGAAGGACCCATGGAATAATAGAAGCCCCTGATCAAGAAGTCCGTGCCTCCAGTCTCATGCACTGTTGGCCACACCCCCGTGCTTTGTTCTTTGGGGTTCATTGCAGATATGAAGAGTACACCAAAAAGCAGTTAGTCGTTTTTTGCCCAAAGACAATAGGACCAGTTTCATGGAAATCAGACGAAAAATGCTGTGTTCAAACATGACATAGAATGAAAAAAATGAAGAGCAGCTACTCATTTTCTTATTACAATAGAAACTAGTCCCGACCTTTGTTACCCACACCCTTTCTATAACTCCCTTCTCTAAGAGAGCATGAACTTCTTTCATAGAATAGAAAAGTGTTCTCAGGAAGCTGTTATGGTGTAGATAGTAGATGACGATTTAGGTGGGATTGACAGGAAGGGAAGGGCATAACCATATTTGACAATTTAAAGCACCTATCTGTCTGATGTGATACTCTGCCACCTGTGAAGGTAACACCTTATCCTGCCTCCAGTAGGTGACAGTGTGTCCCTGAGGGCAAACTAAAGGATTCTGCAACAGTGCTACTGGTGTGGGGGCAGGAGATTTGGTAATTTGTTGCGCCTCATGGGGAAATCCTGTTGTGACCTCTGCTGTATCCCTCTTTCGAAGCCTCAAAAGAGTTGATCTTGTTGGCAGAACTGGTGTATGGGTGTTGCAAGGTCTAGACAGCTCACTTTTGTCCAGCATTCTTTAAAGTGCTCTAATGCCAAGACTAACTTGTCTCTAAAGAAACAGGCACCATCAAATGGCATATTCATGAGAGACTGTTGGACAGCATAGAGAAGCCTTCCAATCTTATCCATGAAGCACCACATTGGTACCAACTGCCATACTCAGACAGTCAGTAGTGTGTGCATCACACACTTCACCACATTTTGGCAACCTGAAATTATTTGTTGGAGGTTGGTACAAAGGTCACCTGGCACTGCTGGCAAGATAGCGCTAATCATGTCCTGCAATGTGGATGAGTAAAACCCCTGGAGGTGACCAGAATTTATGGGCCTGAGGGCAATGCTGGCAGGGGAAAACATATGTTTCGAGAATGTCTCCTTAAGTTCGGACTCTCTGTCTGGCAGGGTGTTCGGAAACACCTTTGGGTTTAGCTGACTGTTGAAGCCTGAACCACAAGGGTCTTTGGGGCTGGTACTGCAGAAGGAAAGATGGGTTCCCCCAGAGCTGGTGTATGTCATCAGGCTATTTGTCTGGTGATAAGAGGGCAAAATCCTATGTTTGCCCAAGTCCCCAAGAGGGTGTTTCTGAGGGCCTCATTTATGTGAAAGGACTGGTTCTGTACAGATATGCCATGGCTATAGAACTTCAGTAAGTACATGTTTTTCATCCACTGAGAGAAGGTCCACCGCCCTACTGATCATCACCACGAATGAGTCAGACTGCTCCATAGAGGGGATCATTTTAGAATTGAGTACAGTGTTAGGTTAGGTATCAAGACCTCTTAGAGGTCCTGAAAAAGGTTTTCTTTATTACATATTTGCGACGTATCACTGCTGTCTGTGGCTTTGGGTTGGAGAAGTAGTGGAAGAATGTCAGAGTCAGAATGGGGATGCACTAGACGTGAAGGTGGGTGCAACTAAAATCTAGGTCATAGAGGATTCACTTCCAAAGTCCTTTCGTACTATAGGCTCTCCCTCGGTGTTTATGTCATTGTTGGTGTCACTGGCAGAATCGATGCACAGGAGCCAGGGTGGTTTTGAGAGCTGTATATGGAGTCAGAGTTGGGAGTTAGCCCCAGAGTCGTGATGGGTGACCCAGTGCAGGGTGGAGAGGCACAGTTGGTGTCTGGGACAGATCCACTAGCAGGTAGCCTACTGGAGGCCTCTTTGGATTCATGGATCCACAAGCTGCAACAGAAGGCTCCCAAAGAGTACAAAAAATATGCAAATAGCCTTCTTGAAAACTTGAATCTGCTATAGAGTCGCCAATGGACCTGGTAATTTGGACTGGCTAGGGACAAACAAAGGCATTGGTTTCCATTGTGGCTGGCAGAGACTGAGATCTGGAGGTGCTCTGAGGAGGTCTATACGACTTCTGATGAGAAGACAGGGAGCCAAGTTCAGAATCTTGGTTTTTTTTCTTCTGTGACTTACCTGAGGAGCTGGAGTGTGAGGACTACTACTTTCGGAAATATCGTCCGGACTAAGAATGTGCCCACATCCTTGACTTCAACTGAGAGCTAGCCTTCTGAGCCCTCCTATGGTGCTTGGCAAAATAGAGTTTGGCTTCACAGTCCCAGCCTTTGGATTTCTCCAAGGCGTATTTGTTGCACGACTTTGAGTCATGTGAAGAGCGCATCTAGTCTGACGCCTGGGTTGTTCACAGGGTGAGGATTCTGCGGTTAGAACTAACCATTAGAAACATGGTTCACAAGGTGCTTCAAAAGGTTCACAAAGATTCAAAAGGTTCACAAACCAGCATCATGTTACAAAAGTCATCATCCTCAAGCTGTCAGCCTGTGGACACTGGGGAAATACCTTCAATGCAACTTTTTGAACTCATAAACCCTAACCTGCAAAGAATGGATGAGCTTCCAGCCAAGAACCATCTGGCCCCAGAAATTCGATCTGCCACCAGAAACATTGACAAATATGTGTGTGATCAGCCTATCACTAGTTCCACAAGTGAACCAAGTCACAAGAATCGTGTTCTACACCCTACACATTCTGTAACAATCTTCCTTCATTTAGGTTTCTCTTATAATCTACAGCCTACCCTTGCCTTTAACATGTTGCTAGTATACTACACAATTAAACACTGGCTAGAGGTCTTTCTCGTCCTATGTCATGGGTAGTAGGTGCTACATAAACACAATGTATTCCCTTCAAATGAGAATTATTCTTGCTTTCAGCCCTCAAAATATGTGAGTTCTGTTGTAAGGAAAGACTTCAAATGAGAACCCTTCTCTTGGGAGATACATGCTCTTTGCCCTCTTCCTCACCCCACAACCCCATCTTGGGGAGCTTTGTTGCATGCTAGTGCACACACATCTTACATCATAACTTTAATACTGTAGCAAGAACCACTTTTAACCACAGAGAAGCAGCACCCTATTGCTGCTATTACTGATCTTCACGTGCCTGACTAGGACAGCATAGCCATAAAAATGACAGATGCTGTCAGGGATGCACTAGCAAGACATGCTGTTGGCATACAGCTGTGGCACTGGTTAGGGGGGTCCTGGGGTGAAGTTGTAGGTGTTAAGGTCTCAACCATGAACAGTAGCTAAGGTAGGAGTAACAATGTCAAGACATGGAATACATTTTCAATCATGTTAACATCTGGGAAATACTATGGGTGGAGCTGAAATTGTACAGTCACTTCCAGCAAGCAGTGGATGAAGAGGACTGGCCCAAATGGCTGAAGTGAGCGAGCCCCAAGGCCACTCTTTCTGTATGTATGTATAACAAGAGGTCTTAGCTTATACCAGGTCTAAAAAGGCACGAGGAGAACTGCCAACACTCTTTAAAAGAATACAGCATATGACTACAAACTACATCAGAAAGATCCTGAAATATCTGAGTTTCTTTTATCCCCAACCAAAAACCACACAAAGCATCATGTCAGTCAGAACTAGGTCTGACTCAGAAGGAAATTGATTAGTTTGGTCTTTTCATCAGAGCATTTTAGGATGCACGTGAAAAAATATTGCTTTTATTTACAAACAATCACAGACATGGTGGTCTGCTGACCCAAAAGGCGACTATGCCTGCAACTCTAGCCAATCATATTGAGTGGCAATTTGGAACCTTCCTCATGGATAGATCCATTACGAATTGGTATTTTGTGAACCAAAGTTCTAGTACATAGGTCAGTTCATAAAGTACCAAAGCATTCAGGAGATGTTGGTGCACAAATTGTGACTCTTCTACTGTATACTATTCACTGCATTCTAAATAAGAAATGACAAACTGTAAGTCGCTATATATTTCACAATTTTCGTATTTGGAATATTAGTACATGAGAACCTATGTTCTCTTTCTTATCCTAAAGGCAAATTATTTTGCAATGAGGCGAAGTCTGGTGTAAAAGCAACATTGAATGTTAACTTTCCTAAAGACATTTCAAATTATCTTGAGACTCCTCAGTGAAAACACGTACCCAACACACTACAACAAAGAGAAAGGTGTTTCACGAATCCTTGGGCTGGAAAACAAACTGTAGGAAGTCTATAGGCAGGACAATGCCTTTTAAGACCTCAGACAGCATAACCCCTATCAGGTAAACGTCATAATTTCTCAGAAATGTGGGGACTCCCTATCACTTCAGTGTATATGAACGATATAATGTAGGAAAAACAAGATGATTTTAGCCCCATGAAGTAATAACAGGTGTAAAATATCACAACACTGCCAACAAAATAACACGGAGTACCAGGTGTGTTTTTGCTAAATGGAACGTCATGGAGAATAATGTGAGCGAACAGTATTTGTACTAATGTCTTCAAGTTATTATCCGTTGCATACTGCTTTGCATGGGCATTTAGCTGGTTTCTGCCTGTGCAAAAACAGGACTAAGTTTAATTTACGTTCAGATCTTAACGAGAGAAAGTACTAAAACTGATACAAATGCGATTTACACTCTTGTTAGCACTTATTCATGGGTCTCAAGTCTGAGGGTGTTAAGGCAACCACCATAGAGTGGGCCAGGTGACACTCTAACGTCTGGCAAACGTCATGACTTAGTAGTTTAGAGAAGTAGATGCAATCTAGTGTGGGAAGATAAAAAGGCCCCGAAAAAAGAGAGGAGTGTACTAAGATGGGCTGATGTAGGGAATTACTTTTGCTTAAGGGAGATCACTTGAGTTTTTTGCAAAACAAATACAAACTTTTCACTTAGTTCTATTTTACTTAAGAGAATCATCCATTAATATTCAGAAATGTCTGGAAAACAATAATGACTAATGCTTGCTGATATTCTACAAGGAAACTTCCCGCACTTATTATGAGTGGCTGCCTCATCCCGTTTTGGCTGAAAAGGTCTGCCACAAAAAGGGGCTTATTTACGGGCCCCTTGTGCCGCCGCTGCGTCACTTGTTTCCATATAAAAAGTGACGCACCTGCGGGGCAAGGGCCTTGTAAATAAGCACCAAAGTTTCCTACCAATCAATACATTTTGAGAACTTTCGACTTTATTATCCTTTCCATAAACAAGGGATATTAAATAGCGCTTATTAGAACAAATCGGATATCAGTAGTAGCATATGATAACCTTACCAAATTATTAACTCACTCTCATTCACTCTTCCAAAACAAAAGTTCTCAAATAATGTATTTTCCCTCACCTGTTCTCTCCACTTGTACTTCCTCTTACTCATTTTGGAATCTGTTTACGGAACATTTGTAAGGGTTTGCCTAGAATATGCCTACATGATGAAACTGATGCAACAGGATTACATTATTTAATAATGACATTTTGTACAGACACTTCACCACGTGTCCTAAGATGCTAAATGCTTCTAAGATATCACTTGTTTCCTACCTTATGATCGTTGGTAGCCACATGCCCTGGTTCGTCCACTGATCCTGCCTGCATTACATCCAGTGAACTGCCATTTTATATTCTCCAGTAGCCATAACCTTTGATAGCATGGCTCAGACAGTTGTTAGCACCATATCATTAGATTTTCCTACTCTGTAATTAATGTGTGGAAGAAATAGTACTTTAATTAATAGGAATGGAGAGCTCAGAAACCTAGTTTATCTCCAGAGAGTCAGGCAGGGGTCACAAGTGAAATCCAAATGATGGTTCCTTCCTACTCGTGTTTTAGCACACCCTGACACGACACACGCCATTATAATTATCATTTTGCACGTAATGAAGTAGAAGGGTTCCGAGTGTAACTAGAGATTAATGAAAGTTGTGAAAGCGAGTAAACAAAAGTTATCGCTGCTGGCGTTGGGAGATTAGGTCAGAATTAAGGTACATTGCTGGGGATATGTTTACAGTTAACAGACGCCATAAATGCTGCTCTATAGACGTTCTAGTGATGTAACAGTAGCAAGAGTCACGCGCCAGGATTAAATAAGACTGGTCAAGCTGTTTGTAGAGGCCACAGGCTATAACCAGGAAGTGAAGTACGAACTCATGCAGAAGGTCTATTGAACCAAGTTTGCAGGCGGGGAGAGTTATGGATGCTGCCTCCGGGCTATGTAGACATTCATTTCCTTCACAGCGCTCCCAGGGAGGTTGGCTTGTTACTTGCAAAGGTCCTGCAATTAATTACTGAGAGTATGTTGCCCAGCAGTGGCCACTAGATAGTTACAGTTAGGACTACGATTCCATAGGAAATGGATGTTTTGGTTTGTGACGAATCTTAATGAAATTGTAAAAAAAAATGTCTACTCCATCTGTTAGAAATGGAGTCTTTGGTTGACAGTCAGATTACCCCCTGTCCAAGCCAGGACCCTCACTCTAGTCAGGGTAAGTCACACACAATCCAAATTATCCTGTGCCCACCCTCTGGTAGCTTGGCACTGAGCAGTCAGGCTTAACTTAGAAGGCAATGTGTAAAGTATTTGTGCAATGAATCATACAATAACACTATATAGCACCACAAAAATACACCACACAGTGTTTAGAAAAATATATAATATTTATCTGGATATTTGCAGGTCAAAACGATCAAAGATGCAATGAGTAAATGTACAGATATCACTGAAAAGTGATATAAAGTGTCTTAAGTCTTTTTAAAGTGAATAAGGTCTCTTTCAAGCACAAAGTACCTGTTTCGCTTGAAAAAATCTCCGCAAAGGGCGACAGAGGAGGAGAAGCGTGGAAAGAAAGGGGTTGTGTGTCAATTTCCCAGGCCGCACACAGTGATGCGTTGTTTAGTTTCCATGCAGGGACGGCTACGCAACGATTTCCTGTGCTCGATCATGGATCCTCTTCGGGTTGCGAGGTTTTCAGACACCCCGGGGTCTGTGTGTGGAATCCTGGGCTTGCGGAGCGAAGTCACAAGCGCTGCGTTGTTCCGGTGGACATTGCGAGGAAGTTTCTTCTGCACGTCAGGCGCTGTGTCGATTTCCCCTCTGGAAGTAGGGCTGCGACATCCCAGGTCGGCTGTGAGTCGATCCAGTGGGCCATGCGTCGAAGTTACGGTCATAACCCAGGCGCTGCATTGATCTTCTCCTTGCGAAGTCGCGCTGCGTCATTCTGGTTCAGCGTGCAGTGAATTTCTCACCGCGGGGCAGGCTGTGCGTAGTTTTTTAGCAAGCAGTGCATCAAATTTCCACCACACAAGGAGTCCAGTTGCAAGAGAGATGTCTTTTTGAACCTGAGACTTTAGGGAAAAGGAGGCAAGCTCTATCCAAGCCCTTGGAGAGCACTTCTTCACCACAGAAAGAGAGCAGCAGGACAGCAGGCCAACAGCAAGGCAGCAGTCCTTCACAGAAAGCAGTCAGGTGAGTCCTTTGGGCAGCCAGGCAGTTTTTCCTGGCAGGATGCAGGTTCTGGTTCCAATTTTCTACTCTAGCAAGTGTCTACGTTGGAAGGGGCAGAGGCCCTGTTTATATACCCAAATGTGCCTTTGAAGTGGGGGACACTTCAAAGAGTGGCTTAGAAGTGCACCAGGTCGCCTTTCAGTTCAATCCTGTCTGCCAGGGTCCCAGTAGGGGGTGTGGCAGTCCTTTGTGTGAGAGCAGGCCCTCCACCTTCCCAGTCAGGAAGACCCATTCAAAATGCAGATGTATGCAAGTGAGGCTGAGTATCTTGTGTTTGGGGTGTGTCTGAGTGAATGCACAAGGAGGTGTCAACTAAACCCAGCCAGACGTGGATTGTAAGGCACAGAAAGATTTAAGTGCGTAGAAATGCTCACTTTCTAAAAGTGGCATTTCTAAAATAGTAATATTAAATCCAACTTCACTAGTCAGCAGGATTTTAAATCACCATTCTGGCCATACTAAATATTACCTTCCTACTCCTTTCAGATCAGCAGCTACCACTCAAACAATGTATGAGGGCAGCCCAAATTTTAGCCTATGAAGGGAGCAGGCCTCACAGCAGTGTAAAAATGGATTTAGGAGTTTTAAACTACCAGGACATGTAAACTACATAGGTACATGTCCTGCCTTTTGCCTACACAGCACCCTGCCTTATGGGTGCCTAGGGCATACCTTAGGGGTGTCTTATATGTAGAAAAAGGGGAGTTTTAGGCTTGGCAAGTACCTTTAAATGCCAAGTCGAATTTAATTGAAATTGCACACAGAGGCCTTGCAATGGCAGGCCTGATTCAAGGTTATGGGGCTACTTAAGTGGGTGGCACAACCAGTGCTGCAGGCCCACTAGTAGCATTTAATCTACAGGCCCTGGGCACATATAGTCCACTCTATTAGGGACTTATTAGTAAATTAAATAGTCCAATTGGTTATGATCCAATGTCACCACGTTTAAAGGGAGAGAGCACATGCACCTTAGCACTGGTTAGCAGTGGTAAAGTGCACAGGGTCTAAAAACCAGCAAAAACAGTGTCCAGAAAGTGGAGTGAGGCAGGCAAAAAGTTAGGGGTGACCGCCCTAAGGCTGTCAGGTCTAACACCACCTCAACTCCATCCTGGAAATTTTCGAGTGATCCGCCAAGTAGGGGCTGAGAAAAGGGAGGAGTTGGCAGGGGGGTCCTAAAGTGCCTTTTCTACAGACAGTTTTCCTTTGGAAAATTGAACAGCAATTCAGAAACAAACAGCTGAACGAAATTACATTAACTGTAGCAGAAAGCTAGATCTATACAGAGAAAAAAGTTTCTGATTTGATGTAAATGTGTTGTACAGTTTTTGAGAAATTAAAGTTCAAACTTTATGTATATTTACTGCCAGTGAGGATCAGCAAGGATTTGAGGTCTCACAAGCTCAAACTACGTGATCTCATTGGCTGGCTACAACCTGAAGAAAAAGTTGTTTTAGGACCTGGGGACTCGTTACTTGTGACCTAGGAAATGAAAAAATAATTATGAGGGGCAGAGTGCCCTGACCCTCTGGGTTTTCTGGAGGGGTAGGTCTTGGGGTCCCAGTGGCATCCCCTGAGGCTGAAGTTAATTTTTTTCCCCCTACTGGGTGAACTGCAGATCCACTGCAACACCCAGCATGGCTCTTGTGCAAATTTGCAGCAGAAATGTGGATATAAGGCATCCTGGAAAAAAGGGAGGAACGAGCCATTGTTCAACCATGGGGGTTGGCCACAGCCAGGCCCCGCCCCCAACCGTATGCACGGCCTATATATGTCTCTGTGTGTGTCTATAGTTGGGAAATAGAATGATAAACAAATCTTAGAAAGTCACTGAAAAGCAATGGTTAGAGGGACGCTGTAGTTGGGATCAGACTTTACACTCACAAAACCATAGAAATTCAACAGGTATAGTTATACTTATCTCAAACCCATGTCTCACACCCTAAGGTAACTATTACTTGCACCCCGCTATGCACAGTTTTCTCATCAATAATTGTATTGCAAACATTGCAGATATATTATAAATGATGTCATAGAAGATACATTGTTTTCTCATCACAAATTACCACCCTAACTACCATCATTACCATCACTATAACCACCATTACCACCATTATTATGATTAACGCCATTACCACCAACTTTATGACCATTACCACCACCACCCTTACAATTACTGTTATTATAATAGCCTCCTTTATAACTACGCCCCTTACCACATCCACTACCAGCTCGTCCCCATCACCATGACTATCATTAAAACCACAACTATCACAACCACGATTACCATCATCACAAAGAGTACAATCATCAGGGCCGTCATTACACCTAGGACCACTATCACCACTGTCAAAGCTGTCACTACTGCTACTACTACATCACTGCCATTACTATCATCACCACCACAATCATTCCCACCACTACAGCTATCTCCATCCCAATTCTACCATTGTTACTACTATCACAGCTAACAGCAGAAGCACCAAAACCACTATTGTTACCACTCTCACTGCTACTAATTTACAACTAAATTACAATGCAAGCAGTAAAGCACATTAGGATTTACAATGAGAATGAGCCAGATAAGAAATGGAACCATGAAGGTTTATTAAAGGTTTAAATCATTACAGAAGGCAGAAAGCAAATGGTTATAAGCCAGTTAATTAGTCATTTAAATCAGGAAATAGCATGATTCCCTGAATACAATGCAGGAAGTGTTTAAGCAGAACCAAATACAATTCAGCTCTCAGAAATAAAGCAAAGTTACAAATCAGAGGTCAGATCAACATAATGTCACCTCCTAAGTATCAGAGGGTGATCCCAACACTCTTAGGAAAGGTGTTGTTCACAATTTATATATTTAGTGCAGTTCGGCAAAATTCACACTGCTTGAACAAATCAAGTTCAAGAAAGAGCTATACAGTTTCTGAAAATACATAATTCAGCACCAATACAGTGATTCACATATTGTAGTTCCAATTCCTGCTGCCCTTCAGATGCCTAAGTTGTTGATACAAATGTTGCTACTTAATATACAGTGACAAGTTCTCATGGCAATCACACTGTGGTCCCAATAGGTGACACATTAGGAAACTTCTCTCTCAGTGGATCATTTTGCCATTGGACTCCATAGAAAATAAATCCCATTCAGTACCTGGAAAAGTGACATAACACCGTTTAAGTATTATGTACAAAGTTACTTATATATGAATTGTCTGTGTGCAGGGTGAGACATACAAAAGATGAGCATATACTGAAAAGATGGCTGCAAGTAGCATCATTAGCAACACGAAAAGATAATGGGCAGAATGCTGAAACGTTTCAATCATTCACCCCACGTCAAAGACATGGGGTTAATCCATCGTTCTTTTGCTCACCATGCCAGCCCAGTTAGGACTCAGCCTTTTGCAAATCAGTCTTGTCCCTGGTCCCCATGGGAAAAGTCCAGCCCAAACTGCCAGGACAGGTCCTCCTGGACCAGAAACAATCATCCTGGGACCGCTTTCAGGATATCACCCTTCATTAGCAAGGCTACCTTGAATCCAGTGGCAAAGTGAGCACGAGACCCATGTCTGGGCATACCCTTCCTGCTTAGGGCAACTTTAGCAATACAAAAGGATGATGGACGGAGTGCTGAAACTTTTCAAACACTCACCCGCAGTCACAGATCTGGGTTTAATCCATTGTTCTTTTGCTCACCATACCACCCCAGTTTGGACCCAGCCCTATGCAAATCAGTCCTGACCCTGTTTCCCAGGGGAACAGTCCAGCCCGAACTGCCAGGCCAGGTCCTTCATGTAGCACCACCATTTTGAAATCAAGTCCTATGTTAGAAGATGTTAAAATAAATGCAATCAGCTTCTCATATATGTTATTTATTGTATTTGTCATACCATTGTGCATAAAAACATGTGCCAGCTCTTTATGCCAGTAGACTAGGTTGCTGGCGGAGAAGCCTGACTGTGTCCTGATGTTGCTTAAACTGATTCTCTAGGTCAGCTCTACACGTTTCTTTTCCTACACACGAGTGACACAAGTGAACTTAGATCAATGCAACAGTGTCACTGGTGTAGATGATTTTTCAAAGTTAACAGTTTGTATTAGTACAATCACGATGCTCAACATTGTTGGTGGCACAATAGCAACAGTTGCAGCAACATTTTCACATCTAGGAAACCCACTGGCAGTTGTTGTAGATGTAGTTTCAAGATGATTTCAGCTGGACGTGTTGTCTATTTTGCAAAAGGCCAGCATCCAACTCACTAAGTTCAGAAAGCCACGTATGTCTCATATAATGTGCTGGAGTCTTTTTGCATCTTTGTTCAGCTGGATAGGTGTCCTCAGTGTTATTGATTTCCTCGTTGGAACAGGAGATACGTGACAATACCACAGCTAATGAGCAGTAGAATGGTTGGAAATCCTCCAAAGAGATTGGAGAACAAAGAGTGAAAAAAACTATGGCATCAGTCCAAACACAGCCTTAAATCTAGGACCAGACCTGTTCTTAAAGATATGCACAATGCCAGTTGTTGACTAAATATCTTTTACACAATGTCAGAAAAATGAGTAAGGTATTGTGTCTGTAACAGCCTCAGAATCTCAAAGGCAGTTCTGGCTGTTTGCAGGTTGTATGTTTCTGCTGCAGAAGTCAAAGGGATTTCTTTTTATAATACTTTTGCAAATAATTTGATAATTAAGTCAAAATGCATGCCTCCCGTATTAATACAAGCCAAGGTACATTTTTGATTACATGTTGGGGCAGTGGTTATACGGTCCTTCCACAGCACTGTTGTATTTTAGAAGCCGTTGTCAGATATAGTTGGCCTGGTTTCAAGGTGCAGCAAGTAACATTAGTTAGTATTAAATGGAAGCCACTGCTCAGTAGTTCATGGTGTGTAGGTATGAACATAGTCGGAGTGACTTATAAAACTCAACTTAACCCTGGCATCAAAGGGCTAAAAGTTGCATGCAATTAAATGGTATGCCATAGAAGGGAGTGTCCTAACGGGTTTCTACAGCTGGATTTACTAATAAATATTAATGGGCCTGATAATGAGTTTGGCAGAGGGGATTACTCTGTCACAAACATGACAGAAATCCCCTCTGCTGTATTACAAGTTCCATTATATACTATGAAACTTGTAAAACGGCAGATGGGATATCCGTCATCTTTGTGATGGAGTAATCCCCTCCGCCAAACTCATAATCAGGCCCAGAGTCATCTTCATTCAAACACATATAAGAAAATGGAACAGATGTGAGTTGTGCATTGTTTCATGCAAGCCTAATCATTTGTATTTCTGACAGCCATAACATTGAAGTAATGCTGTATATCAGCCAGGTGATACATGGATGGTTACTGACTGAAAATGGTGGTTCTTCCACTTGTTCAATATTCAGCAGAATATATGTAGACTCTTTTTTAACCATGGTTTTCCATGTTAGGGCCAAATTATAAGGCTAGAAAATTATTTAAAATTTACCAAAGCCCAAAGCCTGATCTGAGTGTTTGTAAAGCTCACTTTAGTACTATAATAGCTCTTAAAAACACCTGGCCACGTTGTAACAGATCTAAGTGTACTTTCATGAGACTTATTGCAGAGGACAGGATGTGATTTAATTAGTATACTTTCTTAGAGAGTGTGTGCATGCCATAGTTGACTTAAAAATTGCTTGCAGGTTTTCCCCATCTATTTACCTTTTTCTTTCTGCAGCTTCTTCTTCTGAGTGTTTGTTACATTTATTATAAATGGCATATATTCCTGACGCTATAAATGATTTATTTCTAGTGGGATGTGGTCCCAGGAGGAAGTCAGAAAAATCCTTGTTTTTTTCATTGAGGATAAGTGTTCTTTTACAGTCGGTAGACTGAAATATGCTAACCAGCATTGGTAGAGTTTGCTCACACTGTATGTGGTAACTACTACAGGTTTTTGCATTCTATATCGTAGATCAGGTTGATTAGCTTTAGAACTAGGAGTGATGGAAAGAAAACAATGCATGCAGGTATCAGAATCATAAGGCCATAAGGGTAAACCTTCAGGAAGGACCTCAGTGGAATTATATGTTCCATTCTGGATCATTTTGTTTACATTAGAGTCAGAAACATTCATTTTGGCTTACCAATTATTATACAGAGTCAAATTAACTTTTGGTATAGAAGTAGTTTTAAAGTCTTTCATAGTACCAAACACCAGACAGGAAGTCTGCTAGATGGTTTTGTTCAAGAAGATAATTTATTTAGGTATAATGCATGCCTAAAATAAGTCCTATTGCCTTGAACTGGCCAATACTTTGTTCCCCAAAACTATTTCCTTTCAATATTTTGTTTCCAACACTAATAGCCATGGATAGCCAGGTTTTGAATGAATTAATTTGAATAAATCAGCTTGTTGGTTGTGATCAAATTCTTTTGAAACCATTTTGGATTTTGTGAAAAATAGAAAGCAGAGGGACGGGCCCTTTTATCACACTGTAAGTAAGGACATTTTTTTTTCAAGAAATTTGGGTGACTATTAGTAGGTGGATCTTCACAATGTGCCCCTTGTGTGTAATTGTATATTTCATGTCATTAGCATGCTCAACTAACCTGTTGTACTCCACTCACGGGCTGCTAAATTGAGGACAAATTCCCAGTAGAGGTATCCCTGTAAGCATTTGGAGGTGAACTCAGGACTATTAGCTGAGTGAAATGAATATACTCCCTCCATACATTTGATGGAATCATGACATTGTGTTTCTCCATGGTGCCCTTTTGCTCTAGGGTGTATGTATTTATGGTTCACTTTGTTTGAGATGTTAAAACACAGTCGGTTGAGCCAAATTATGAAAAAGAACATTGTTTTATTTTCTAAGGAGTCACCAAGCGCTATGAGTATATGGCATGATGACTCATCCCTAGGTACACAGAGAGAAGCAAGTGGAAGAAAACATGGCTCATCCTTGATTAATCACAGCAAGCAGAAGAAAACATGACTCATCTTTAATTAATCACCACCAAGTGTTATGTACATATTGCAAAAACATGATGATTCATCCCTATGTACAGGAGCAATTAAGCCACTGCACAAGGAAAACAACAAATGGTAACTCACACCCCCAACAAGACTATTTAAGCCAAGGGTTTCATTGTGCTCTGCTTGGCCTCGTCTCTATTCCTTACCTGAATCTCCAGCCTCCCGTAGCCGTAACACACTCTTCCCCCTTTAACCGGCATCCCTTTTCAACATCGTTTCACTGGGCAACATGTCTCCTGGCAACCATCCTACTCGCAGCCTTGGCTGTAAGCATCCAATGTGCTGGAAAAAGGAAAAGGGACAGCTCAGTTGTAATAAATACGTTAACTCACATTGTGTGAGGTTTGTTGAACAACTACGCACCACAAACATTGTTTGGCCTATTTGGTCCTTTTTAGGAAAAACGATTGACTGCATAACGGACAAAAATCTTTTGGTGAGGTTCTTGCAAGAAAGACTGTGCAGTAGCAGAAACCCAGAGCACTTCAATTTACTGTTTTGTGTTGTTTGTAAATAATTGATTCTTGGACAGTTTCTGATTTTACATGTTTCCAAAAATAATTGACCACTGTTGCTAACCAAGACTTTCTTGGCTACTGTGAAGAAATAGGAACCCAGATTTGGTGAAAGATTAAAGTGTATTGTCTTTGAGAACTTTGTTCTCTCTATGTGCTGTACTGGACAAAAGTCATTATATGCTAAGAAAGCCCCTGTTGAGATTTTAGTTACTCTAACCAGTATGCCCTGTGACATGTTATGTTTCGTAGTATAACTTCAAACCTGTGTGCAGAAGAGCCTACGCTAGTAAACTAATTGATCCCGTTTTTACAGACCTGTTCCTATGCTGGAGTCCTGCTAACCAAGGGGACCTGATGCCCGTTACAACACATTCTGTTCACCCGTCCCTGCCTCAATAAGAAGGAGTGCTGAGACCAGAGTGGTTTGTTTGTTCACTCTTTTCTCCTCCAATCCCCCCTTCCTCTTGGGACCTCGCATGGTGCACCACTTAGCTAAAAGAATCACTGCAACTGCGGCCAGGCCCTAGAGGGAGCTGGGGCCATATCACCCCATTGGAACAAACTCGGGAATTCAGGTGAGTGGCTCATGACAGAAGGCCAAGCCTCAAAAATGTATGTTCCCTTTGGGTGATATGGAAGACCACATAGACACTTGAGATCTGGCCCAGGCCTTAGCGGCAGAAGAACCCTCGACAGGGGACCTAGGGAGATTATTACTGAACCTGCAATTAGAAATGCAGAATCTCAGAGACAAGTTGCACTATGAGTTAGTATGTTACAAACCAAGGAGCAACCCATGGGAAAACCCAGTGGAGAAGCATACCCAACACTGCATGGTATGAATCTGTTGTTCACTCTATGTGCTGTATGGGACAAAAGTCATTATATGCAATGACAGCCACTGTTGAGATTTTAGGTACCCTAACCTGTTGGTTTTGTGGCATAAAATCAAAGCTGTATTCAGAAGAGCCTACACGCTAGTAAACTAATTGTGTCTCTTTTTACAGACCTGTTTCTATGCTGGAGTCCTTCTAACCAAGGGGACCTGTTGCCTGTTAAAACACATCCCATCCACCCGTCCCTGCCTCCATAACAAGGGGTGCTGAGACGCAAGTGGTTAGTTTTTTCTCTCTTTTGTCCTCCAAACCCCCCTTCCCTTTCGGGCCTTGCCCGGTGAAGTGCTTAGCTAAAAGAATCACTGAATCAACGGCCAGGCCCTAGAGGGAGTTAGGACTATATTCACCCCATCCGAGCAACCTGGGGATTCAGGCAAGTGACTTGTGACAAAAGACCATGAATAAAACAGATTCTTTAAAATACTGTTCCCTATAAGTTATTTTTAAAGTGAGTGATGTTTGAGAGTCTATTACAGACATTTTGCAGCAAAATGTTGTGTTTATGTTTCTTGTAACATTTACAAAAAAAGTTTATTTTAGCTCAAAACAGGAGCTCACTTACAAGAAAAGGGAGAGTGTCATATCACAGAGATTATTTGCAGTGATATTGGGGAGCTGCTGATGTGTCACAACATTGAAAACATGTCACTGTCCCTGAATATTAGATGTAACTGTCAGTGACTTGGCCAAAGAGGGTTTGGAAGAGATGAACGTGGATCATAAATTCAAAGTTTTTCCAAAAAGAGGCCCCCAAATTACATTTGGCCCCTGGCCCATAAAATCCTTAGGACAGTGGTTCCCAAACTTTTTCGATCCCCGGCTCCTTTGACCTATTGGCCGTGTTGGCCACGGCTCCCCATTATGTTACTTTTTTTTGGCGGGTGGGAGAACGTAATCCCAGCCTGTACCTGTACCTACACTATTTACAGTTTGACTTCTTAATTCTCTCGTTCAGGTTCCTGAAAACCATTTATTTTAAACTATTTATTTTCTTTTGTCACAGGGATATTATTAATGGTACTCTGGCACCCTCCGCTGGTCACAATAATTAATGCAGGGGGTTTTGTTTCCAAAACCACGGTGAAAAGCTACCGATTAAAAGCACCTCCGAGTGGTTTCCAGACTGTGTGCGGCGCCCCTGGCTAATTTTGACGGCGCACCAAGGAGCCGCGGCGCACAGTTTGGGAACCACTGCCTTAGGATATCCTTGGCCACCAGTGGTGTTGCTATAGCATTCCTGTCACTGTATTGACCCCAGTATGGACAGATGCCCATCCCTCATGAGCTTCCATGATTAAATCTAATCTAGAGGGCTTGATAGCAATTACTCTGTCTCCTTCTCCTAGTAGTATGACTACAGGAGTATCATCTAAAATAAGGATATAGAAATATTTAAGAGGAAATCCTGCGGGAAGCATTCTGCCTTTTTTGGTGGTATGTATGGCTGCAAAAATATCTGTGTTGATCTTGGTTTGAGATCTGGTTAAAGCTGCTACTCAATCGCAATTGCAGCTTTGGCAGCTAAGTCAGCTGCACAGTTCCCTTTAGCATGAAATGCATCACGCTGATGGCCCAAAGTGTACCACACATGGACCACTGGAAGCTTATCTTGCAAGACAACTATCCTTCCCCAAAGGTGTTTATCTTCAATAGCTTTTCCGTTTGAATTCTTGAATCCATTCAAGTGCTCATGTTGTAAATCAACATTGTACCCAGAAGTACAAGAAGTACACAGAGAGAGATAAATCCACCACTATGTGTGGGAACTGATGGATTAGCCTTTTGTAATTCAAGTAACAGGGTGTGAAGTTCTACATGCTACACAGGACTGTCACCTAAGATCTTAGTGAGGGTATGCTGTGGCAAAATTCATCACCTTTTCTACACCTTGCACTGCTGCACAGGCTGTGGGCTACTTGAATGTCATTCCTACTGCTGGCTGAGCAGAGCTATTGTTATAGAATATACTATTGTTATAGACTCAATGGGTAAGACTTTTGGAGTCAGAGTGACATTGTTCCTAGAGAAAATCATGTGCATAAATCATACTGAAATTTTACATCCCCTGCACTCAAAGAAGAGGTCCACTGCACCCACCCCCTTGGGAATGCTGGCTTTAGTGGCTGCCTTTAGTGACATTATCTAGGAAAACTACAGCCCTTAGCGTTACCTGTACCAAGGGGTGCTCCTTCAAAATAGCCATTTGCACAGCTGCTAGAATGTTTTCAATGGAAGCAAAAGGCTCTTCAGCTGGGGAGTACAAGTGATACTTGTATGCAATAGGAACTTTCTGTCCCTCATTGTAGATCACATAGGTATAACTGGAGTGACTTGTTAGAACTCAAAGAATTAGGTTGGTCTTACTGTCCCTAGTAAGTAAATATTTTGTCTTGATCATGTCTGCTTGCACAGCACACAAGATATCATTGTACCTGTTTGTCCACTGTTTTGCTGACACTGTGGGAGAAGTCAAGTCATACAAGGGCTTCACTCGCTCAACATAGTGAAGCAAATAAGTTTGTCTAAAGTTAAGCAATCCCAGGAGGAACTGCAACATCTTCATTGTGTTAGGAGGCTGTGAGATAGCACACATCTGAAAGAAAGCAGAAGCCAGACCCTTCCCCTAATTGGATAACTCATATCCAAGGGAGGACACCATAAGGTGAGCAATCTTCAAATTTGTTCAAGTTAATTCTGTAACCATGTGATGTCGATAGCCTTACAACTTTGTCCACACTAGTCAGATGTACATTTAAATCAACATCAGTAAGGTTAGACCATCAATTTATGACAACACCCCGGGATCTGGTTGCAAGCTCTCCATAAAGTGGACTGAGAATAAGCCAGGACTGTTGTTATAGTCCAGAGGCAAACATTGAAAGAAGAACTGCACCATGTCAAAACTAAAGACAGATAGATTTGCATTTTCAGGTGCTATATTCCTACTAAAAAACCTGTTGGAAATTCTCTAGGGTAGTTTTGTGTTTTTCCACATCAGGTTCACACCAGGCTATGCACATTTTTACCACATACATACTTGTATGTGCATTGAAATCCCTATAGTCTAAAACTATCCTATAGAATCCATCTGGGTGGGAGATGGGAAAAAGAGGCATGTTAATTGGTGGCTACTCTGCCCTGATTTTGCAACTGTTCTAATATTACTTTAATACCATGCTTTGCTTCTGGTTTTAAAAGGTATTGAGCTTGTACTTGATCTTCACTGCATAAGGGAGTCACTTGTCGAACAGAATGTTTATCCCAACCTACTTAGTTCCTGTGTAAAACTGGAGTCTCTTTTGCAGCACAGCCCATTCACTTGTGTAAATGTTCCTGGTGCCTGCAGGAACTATGGAAGAAAAAGCTACTCGCATTACTTTATCCCTCTGTGGCACTCCCCTAATAAGAACAGGAGACCAGGCTTCCTCAGCTAGTATGATGTCCTAATCTTCTGATAAATGGGCCCAGAAAACAGCTTTAATAGTTGTGGGATTTCATCTATTCTAAATCATAAACCCTATCAGGGGTATTTAAATGTTTATCAGTTCATCAGTTGGATTTGCCACCAGAAACCTCTGCAGAGTCTGATGTACTTGGATCGTTCTTGCCCAATGCCTATTTTGCACTATTATCTGTAGTTGGATCGGCATATTTCTCAAAAGGTCATGCTACTTTCTTCTTCTTAGTGGGACTCTCAGAGCCCAAACCTTCCTCTTTTGTCTTCAAGCTGACTTCGGCCTCCCGCTCAGTTTCACCTTTTCTGCTATACTTATCCTTTCTTCAGTACTTAGATTCTTTCCTCCTCCCTACTCGTTACTGTCCATTTTTTAAATGTTCTCATGGACTCTTTAACAGAACCCTTAGGTGGTCATTACAACCCTGGCGGTCGGTGTTAAAGCGGCGGTAAAACCGCCAACAGGCTAGCGGTAAAAAAAATTGAATCATGACCGTGGCGGAAACCGCCAACATAGACAGCCACTTTAGCACTCCGACCACCACGGCAGTACAAACAAACACCACGGCGGTAACCGCCAACAGACAGGTGGAGGACAATGTACTGCCCACATTATAACAACAGGCCAATCCGCCACCTTTTCCGGGGCAGATTCACCGCAAACAAAAACACGGCGGAAACAGGACTTGGAAGGGAAAACGCTCACCTCTACACACCCCACGATGAATCCGGACGCAATGGAACCGGAACTCAAGATACTCCCTGCCTTTGTCTTCCTGCTTCTCTACCAGGACCACGAACGCTGGCGGCGAAGACCACAGTGATTACTGCACCTACAACACAGGGGAGGGGGGAGGGAAAAGAGAGTGACACACGCACCCAACACCCCCACCCTCACCCACTACAACACACACACTAATACATCATGATACATTACAGTTACACCCCCAAACCCCCCGGAAGAATGCGAAGACAAAAGGAAATAATTTGAACGTTTGTAATCTATTAAAATCCAGCACTCAAAAATATATATACGCTATAAACAAATATATACACAAAGAATACAAGTCCAGGTATTGCACCATTAAAGTCCATGGACCACTGAGCCCAAAATGCATGGGCGAGGCCCACACTCAATACCCGATCAAAACGGAGAGAACACTGCAGGGGCATCAGATCGAAATACAACAGGCATCTCAGGGGGAAGGGAAGGGGGGGCACCTCAGCCGGATGAGTGCACAGCGCCAGATTCACGAGGGGGCTCCATGCCCACTGCTGTATCCTGGGAGTGCAAAGCTACAGTCCCACAAGTCTCTCCAGTGGGTGGGTTGCCCACTGCTTAATTCTGGGGAGTGCAAAGCCACAGTCTCACAAGTGAATCAATCAATCAATCAAGAAATTTGTAAAGTGCGCTACTCACCCGGAGGGTCTCAAGGCGCTGGGGGAGGGGGGACCGCTACTGCTTGAACAGCCAGGTCTTGAGTTGCTTCCTGAAGGAGAGGTGGTCTTGGGTCAGACGGAGGTGGATGGGGAGGGAGTTCCAAGTCTTGGCTGCCAGGTAGGAGAAGGATCTTCCTCCCATGGTGGCTTTTCTAATGCGTGGCACGGCGGCGAGGGCGTGGCTGGTCGATCGTAGCTGGCGGGTGGGAGTGTAGAAGGTCAGGCGGTTGTTGAGGTACCTGGGGCCCAGGCCGTGCAGGGCCTTGTGTGCGTGGGTGAGGAGATGGAACGTGATTCTCTTGCTGACGGGGAGCCAGTGCAGGTCTCTCAGGTGTCCGGAGATGTGGCTGTCTCGGGGGATGTCAAGGATGAGGCGTGCGGAGGCGTTCTGGATGCGTTGGAGTCTTTTCTGTAGTTTGGCCGTGGTTCCGGTGTACAGGGTGTTACCGTAGTCCAGTCGGCTGGGGACGAGTGCCTGGGTGACCGTCTTCCTGGTTTCGGTGGGGATCCATCGGAAGATCTTTCGGAGCATGCGTAGGATGTTGAAGCATGATGATGAGACGGCGTTGACTTGTCTGGTCATCGAGAGGGAGGAGTCCAGGATGAAACCTAGGTTGCGTGCGTGGTCCGTTGGTTTGGGTGTGCTGCCTAGGGAAGGGGGCCACCAGGAGTCGTCCCAGGCCGAGGGTGATGATCCAAGGATGAGGATTTCCGTCTTGTCTGAGTTCAGTTTCAGGCGGCTGTTCATCATCCACTCGGCTACGTCTTTCATCCCTTCGTGCAGGTTGGTTCTGGCGGTGGCTGGGTTGTTGGTGAGGGAGAGGATCAGCTGGGTGTCGTCGGCGTAGGAGATGATGTTGAGGTTGTGTTGGCGTGCGATGGCTGCGAGGGGGCTCATGTAGATGTTGAAGAGGGTGGGGCTGAGTGATGATCCTTGTGGTACGCCGCAGATGACTTCGGTGGCCTTGGATCTGAACGGGGGAGGCGGACAAGTCTCTCTAGTGGGTGGTTTGCCCACTGCTTTATCCTGCAGAGTGCAAAGCCACAGTCTCTCAAGTCTTTTCAGTGGGTGGTTTGCCCACTGCTTTATCCTGGGGAGTGCAAAGCCACAGTCTCACAAGTCTCTACAGTGGGTGGTTTGCCCACTGCTTTATCCTGGGGAGTGCAAAGCCACAGTCTCTCAAGTCTTTTCAGTGGGTGGTTTGCCCACTGCTTTATCCTGGGGAGTGCAAACCAACAGTCTCACAAGTGTCTCCAGTGGGTGGTTTGCCCACTGCTTTATCCTGGGGAGTGCAAAGCCACAGTCTCTCAAGTCTTTTCAGTGGGTGGTTTGCCCACTGCTTTATCCTGAAGAGTGCAAAGCCACAGCCTCTGTGATACAGTCTCCACTGGTTCTGGAGGGGGCTTGGTGCCCAGAGTGCGTCATCCTGCCAAGGACTGAGGTAGGGGATGCCTTTCTCCACTGGTTCTGGAGGGGGCTTGGTGCCCAGAGTGCTTCATCCTTCCAATGACTGAGGTAGTGGATGTATCTCTCCACTGGTTCTGGAGGTGGCTTGGTGCCCAGAGTGCTTCATCCTGCCTAGAGCTGAGGTAGTGGATGTATCTCTCCACTGGTTCGGGAGGGGGCTTGGTGCCCGGAGTGCTCCACGTGCAGTGTGGCCGGTACAATTCCCTCACCTGGGTGTGTGTGCCACGAGATTGCCGAGGTACAGGTAGCATGATATGCCATGGAGGCTGCGACATACCCCACACTGCTGCGGCTTCGCATTCCACCTGCAGGTGACAACTGTGATGACAGTAATGCTTCATGGAAGTTGCCCAGGGTCCTGGAACTCACCACCAGCCTCAGACGACTGACCACTGGGGATGGTAGGCATGTCTGTGGTGGTGCCACTGTCCGAGGACGTCGCGGGGCCGCTGGCGGTGCTTGTGGCTGTGTCAGTCGTGGTGGTGCTTGCAGCGGTGTCAGTCGTGGCGGTGCTGGCTGCGGTGTCCTTCATGGCGGTGCTGGCTGTGGGGTCTGTGGCGGCAGTGCTGGCTGCAGGGTCTGTGCGGCGGTGATAGCGGCGTGGTCTGTGGCGGCGGTGCTGGCGGCAGGGACTGTGGCGGCGGCGCATGTGTCAGCACCTCCTGAGGGAGAAAGCTGTATACCTCCTGCAGCCTTGGATGGCTGCCCACTGTAGACGTGCTGGAGGCGATGCAGGTGACGGTGCAGGTGGCGGTGTTCGCCGCCGTGCAGGTTGGCGTGGACGTGGACAGAAGGTGTGACACTGGTCCCTCAGTCTGTGCCACAATGCCCTCTCCTGACCTGCCCTTCAGTTTTTGGCCCTTCCCCACCTTTGATGGAGGCGCAGTTGTCTTGCCACTATCCCCTTTCGTTTTCGCTGACCCCTTGGTGGCAGGTGTTTTCGGCTTCTCCCTCTGTGATGTGGGCACCTTTTTAACCTTGGCAGGTGGCAGAATGTCCTTGCCCTCGCTCCGTGGCACACTGGCAGCCCTGATGGTTGGCGCACTCCATGGCCCTGCAGTTGCTGACACCACTGTGCCTCGGGATGTGGCGGCTGAGGTGCTGGGCTGGGACCTGGAAAGGCGGGCCCTAGGGGAAGGACGGGGGGGAGGTGTCGGGAAGAGGTCAATGTTAGCCAGGAAAAGTGTTTTAGACACACTAGGACGGGTAGATGGAGGGGGTTTGCGAGTGGAGGAAGAGGTAGTGGATGTAGGAGGTGTACGTCTGCTGAATTTGGGTGAAGATGCATGGGCTGGAGGCTGTTGGGTGGGTGCGTGCCTGCGTTTGTGTACTTTGGGAGGAGGGCTCACTGACACACTGGGAGAGGACACTGGGGATGTGTGAATGGTAGTGGGGGTGGTGAGTGCACGTGAGCGGTGTGTGGTGATGGGCGTGCTGGTGATGGAGGTAGTGGCTGAGGATGTAGTGCATGCAGGTGTGAGTGGAGACGAGACTGGGAGGGAGGAGGGAGACGTGGAGGAGGGGGACACAGTGGAGGAAGTGGATGTTGGTATGTGTGCATGGGTATGATGCTTGTGTGAGTGCCTGTGGGATGTGTGGGGCTTAGGTTTGCCTGAGCCACTCTTGTGTGTTGATGTGTGCGCATGCTGGTCTGATGGTGTGCTTGGGATAGGCTGAGGTACAGGGGATTGGGTCTGGATGGAGGAGGTTGGAGGGGGGAGGCTGAACACAGGGACAATGGCTGCCATCAGTGCTGAGGCCAGAGCCTGAAATGCTCTCTGTTGGGCTGCCTGGCCAGAATGAATGCCCTCCAGGTATGCATTTGTTTGTTGCAAATGCCTCTCAACACCCTGGATGGCATTCAGAATGGTAGACTGCCCAACAGTGAGGGATCTCAGGAGGTCAATAGCCTCCTCAGTGAGGGCAGCAGGGCTGACTGGGGCTGGGCCTGAGGTGCCTGGGGCAAAGGAGATGGCCACCCTCCTGGGTGAGCGGGCACGGGACACACGCTGAAGGGCTGTTGGGAGGGCGGTGCTGGTGGCTGTACCTGTTGATGCAGTGGGCACAGAGGGGCCTGCCACCGCAAGGGAGCTCCCATCAAAGGAGGAGTCGATGTCGCTGGTCTCTGCTCCTGTCCCCGCCGTGGAGCTCCCCTCGTCCTCCGTCCCAGTGGTGGCTTCAGACTCTGTTGCTTCACCCTCCAGGGCCAAGTGGGATGCAGCTCCCTCCTGCTCCGGTGCCAATGCTCCTCCACCTGATGATGCTATTGCACACAAGAACAGGGAGACCACAAAAAGGGGGGGGAGACAGAAGAAAGACATGTTCAGGGCATGCAACACCACTACCGTTGGCGGACACAACAGACAGTGAGCAGCCCTCTGCACCACGCCATGCACTTATAGTTCCTAGATTAATCACATGCCCATGAGGAGGCAGAAGAAGAGGATATCGACAACCAAAACAACATAATCATGCAATACTTCAAGTGAGACACAGGTAAGAGGATTTCACTGCCTCCCACATCTCATACAATTTCTGGAGCTAGCATAAGTCTGTCATTTTCACTCAGTGTATGGACCCTGACTTGTCACTTTGCCTTTCCATTTCGCAGATGTAGGTCCCACTTTGTGCCCGCTGCTATATTTCCTCCAGGCCTACAACTGTGTAACATCGGTATGTGCACAAGTAAATTGACATTACTATATTCTAGGGTTATTGCAAGTACATCTTTGTGAAAGCACAGACTGACTCCAGATTGTTTTGTGATTGAAGTGTGTTTATTTCTGTGCTAATAAGTGGAGGGGTTGTAAAATGGGCTGGGGTGATGGTGGAGGAATGTCCATGGCAGAGTCCAGTCTATTTGTTTCACAGGTGCATTGTCCAAAGGGGATGGGAAGTGGAGCAATGGCAGTTGAAGGATGGACAGGGTGACATAGTGGGACAGAAGGGTGACATTCAGGGGGGTCTCATTTCCTGGCGGGGGTCTTGGCAATGTTCTCTGTCTTGTGCCTGGATCTCAGGGACCGCTTGCGGGGTGGTTGTCCATCTGCAGGGGGTGCTGGTGTCGTGTTCCTGTGGCGGAGCCTCCTGTCCACTAGCGCCGGTGGAGGTGGAGGGCTGTTCATCGTCCAGGCTAGTTTCAGGGGCCCCTTGTTGTGCCACTGTGTCCCTCCTGGTGTTGACAAGGTCTGCCAGGACCCCTGCAATGGTGACCATGGTGTTGTTAATGGACTTAAAGTCCTCCATGATCCCAAGGTAGTGTTCCTCCTGCAGCCACTGGGTCTCCTGAAACTTGGCCAGTACCGTTGCCATTGTCTCCTGGGAATGATGGTAAGGTCCCATGATGTTGGAGAGTGCCTCGTGAAGAGTGGGTTCCTTGGGCCTGTCCTCCCCCTGTCGCACAGCAGCCCTCCCAGCTTCCCTGTTTTCCTGTGCCTCTGTCCCCTGAACCGTGTGCCCACTGCCTCTGCCCCCAGGTCCCTGATCGTCCTGTGTTAGTGGGGTTGCCTGGGTTCCCTGTAGTGGTGGACACACTGCTGATTGACGTGTCCTGGGGACAGAGGGATGGGCCCGCTTGGTGGGTGCTGTGCTGGTGTTTCCTGCGGGGGAAGTTCAGTGGTGATTTGGGACTGTGTCAGGGGAACCGACTGTCACAAGGTCCCTGATGGGCCGGGCTGGTCATCTTGATCCAGTTGTGCAGAGCTGCTGTCATCACTGTGGGTCTCTTCTGTGGGGGGACTGGCTATGTCTGGCACCTCCTGTCCGGTGACGTTGGGTAGGGGTCCTGTAGGGGTGTAAAGCCATGATTATTGCATCTGTGTGTGCCATCGTGCGCAATGGGTGAGTGACCCTGTACTCCTGTGCTTGCATTCTTGGCTTGGTCCTTGTGTGCTAGTTGGTTTGGGGTCTGTGTGGGTATCTGTAGTGGACATGCTTTGGTGATGGGGATCCATGCTTTGGTGTTGCATGCAGGGTTTGGTATTGGGATGGCTGGGTTGTGATAGTGGGGCATATGTGAGGCGTTGGAGTGATGGGGGTGAGGACAAGGGTGAGGGTGTGGGTATGTGATGGCATGCAGGTGGGGTGGGGGATATGGTAAGAAAGATTTGCCTTACCAGAGTCCAGTCCTCCTGCTACTCCTGCAAATCCCTCAAGATGTAGTATTTCCAAGACTTGCTCCTCCCATGGTGTTAGTTGTGGGGGAGGAGGTGGGGGTCCACCGCCAGTCCTCTGTACAGCAATCTGGTGTATGGAGACCACGTAACGCACCTTCCCCCGTAGGTCGTTCCCCCTCTTCCTGATGTCATCCAGTTTTCTCGGATGGTGTCCGACTGTGTTGACCCTGTCGACAATTCTGCACCATAGCTCCATCTTCCTTGCAATGGAGGTGTGCTGCACCTATGATCCGAATAGCTGTGGCTCTACCCGGACGATTTCCTCCACCATGACCCTGATCTCCTCCTCAGAGAACCTGGGGTGTTGTTGAGGTGCCATGATGTGGTGTGGGTGGTGTGTGAGGTGGTGTGTGTTGTGATGTGTGAGGGGATGTGTTGTTTGAGGTGTGTTGATGTGGATGCTGGTGTTGTTTTATGTAGTGTCTCTCTCTGACATGCTTTCAAATTTCTGGTAGTAAGGGTTTGTGGGTAATGTGGGTGGGTGTTTTATAGTGCTGTGAGTGTGTGGGTGTGGTGTGTGTATGTGTATCAGGTGTGTGTATTTCAAATTGTCCAATGTGGTTGTGTTTTGTAAATGTGTGTGTATTTTGAGCGCGGCGGTGTGTACCGCCAATGGATTACCGCGGTTGAAAGACCGCTGCGTTGATTCGTGGGTCGTGATAGTGTGGGCGTATTCCTGTTGGCGTGACGGTGGAGGTTTTGTTATCGCCAGTTTATCACTGACCTTTGATGTGGCGGACTTGTGTGAGTGTCTGTATTATGGCGGATTCCGAGCTGTGGGTCGTAATAGCTGTAGCGGAATTCTGCATCCGCAGCGGTATGTTGGCGGTCTTCCGCATGGCGGTAAGCGGCATTTCCCGCCAGGGTTGTAATGAGGGCCATTATGTTTGATTAAATAGACTATAATGTTGACCCATCTAAAATAAGAATATAGGCCTTGTTTAAGGTTTAAATTATGTCTACTGACTTGCCTCTTAGCTCTCTAACATTACTGTCATGCGGAGCAAGTCATTAATGCTTCTAAGCTCATATTAAAAAAAAAAAACACTTTTAATAAATGGCGACTATAAAGTGATATAATCAAAAATTGTATAGCATTCATGAACATGTAGGTCAGGATTATGCATTCATTTATTTGCTTCATTTAAATAGCAGCCATGTAAAAATCATAGAGAACAAGGTATAGACAGTCAATGACTAGAGTACCTAAAATTAATTAAGAGAAAACTACAAGTCCTAGCATTAGCCAGAGAACCACCAATCGCAGTCAATAAATTCTTGTAAACAGTTGGCAGGCCACACAAACCACCTCTTATTGCTGCAGGACGATGGTAGCTTACTTTTAATCTGTAACTGAAAGAGAAAACAATTAAGTGAATTTTGTAGAACAAGAAAAGTATCATAAGCGGGTGAGTCAAAAAAACATATAAAGTTTCAAGATATGAAAGATAACCATACGGGTGAGGTAATCCTCGACTCTGTGTCCCTAATAAAATTATTTTTCGCAAATGTTAAAACAAATTTATTTCTATGTCTGGACTGGAGGCTTCGGATTATGTAGGTTTAAAGTTTATTAACAATTAGTGAAAAATGATTACTTACTGGTTAAAAATAGAACTCCTTGAACATAGAGTCTGGTGACCAGTCGGCCTTGCATATTATGTCTTCCAAATACACTACTGCATTGAAAGGTTTAGAAGCCATAGTACCTCTGAAAGATTGTGCACCAAAAATGGAAGTATCAATGCCTGCTTCAGAAAGGATCCACCTAATCCAACGAAACAGTGTCGGACAAGACACGGGTCAGCGAGGAAGAATTAGGGAAATGAGAAGTTGTCCGGATGGGGAGGATCAGAGAGGGGAGGTAACTGTCTTGTAATGTTGAAGAAAATGGTATAGATACAGTTTTTAATCTCTGGGAAGAGCAGGAAAAGAAACAAACCTAGATCTGCAGAGATAGCTAAAATGGATGATTATAGCTCTGTATGAAATTCCCTCAACAGCTAAAGATGTCAGAAAGTGGGAGCCTGAGTTAGATTCTCCAGGATTTGTGCTACTGTGTTGTTTATTTGATGGAAAAACAACCCCCCTACTCACTTGGGGGGGTGGGGTACAAAGCATCTCAAGTATACCCTGACCTTTGCCTGCTCCATGTGCTGCAAAGTCTTATGTATGGAAAATGCTAATAAAGGCAAGTTTAAAAAAAAGATGCCAGGAAGCTTGATGAGTAAAATTCTAGGTGTAATCCCTGGGCCATTTTCAGGATCCACGCATCATGCGTGATTAGACACCAGCCATGAAGGAAATGTTGAATTCAACCCCCAATTCAAGATGGGAAGGATCCAGATCCTGTTCCATGCACCAGCAAGACCATCTGTTCCAAGCTGACTCATATCTTATGTGAGTTGCATCAGACCAGGCCTAATCAATGAGGTTGAGAGTGTGTTCCAAAAGTCTTGGCATTTGCCGGTGTCTTCAGAAAGTTTACAGGCTACTAAAGCGAGAAGATGGTGGTTGACCAAAGGATGAAGAAGACCTAGCTGGTCTCAAGGGAGATCCATGACATGTGGGAGAATTATTGGGAAGTCGCAAGACGGTTCCAGGAGGAGGGGAGCCAGCACTGCAACTACCATAGTGGAGGTATCAGAATCAATTCGGTCATTTGTTTCCAGACTGTGAGGTTCACTTTGAAAGTCATGGAGAAGGGTGTGAGGGCATAATTCAGACCCTTCCAGTTCTGAAAAAAAGCGGCTGTAGCTACCACCAATGAGAATGGTCTCCAGCTGAAGAACAATGCTAACTGAAAAGTCAGATGAGATGCAAATAGGTCCATATGACATGGACCCGACCAAAGCACTATCCTTGAAAATGATGAGGAGTTCACTTTCCCTTCACTTGTGTGCTTGAGGAAACAAAAATTCCAATCTGTCACTGAATTATGTTTGCCAGGGAGGTACACTGCAACCACTGACAGGTTGTGGGAAAAACAATAATGCCGAAATCCTTGGCAATCGCTGCTATGATTTGAGACTTCATTCCCCCTAACTGATTGACAAATTGTACTGCTGAGATGTTTTCCATCTTCAACAGAATACAACAGCTGGTCTGATGAGGGGTGAAAAAACAAATCGCAAAAGAGCCTGCTAAAAGCTCTAGCCAGTTGATGTGCAGTAGGAGTTTGTCTTTGGAACACCTGCCCCCTTAGAAAGGTCCCGTATCAAGCACCCCAGCTGAGGCGCCTCACATCTGATTCAAATGCCATGTCCTGAACAAGACCAAATATGGCCTTCACGTTCCATGCATCCATGTAATTGAGCCACTAGCGGAGTTCTTAGTGAACATCTGCAGACAGTTTGGCTTGGCTGGAAAAAGACAGCCCCAACTGTAAGCAGTGAATTTGTAAATGTTGAGGGGCCCAGTAGTGGAGAGGACCCCAAAATATGCCCTCGATGGAGGAGGCAAGAAGACTGACCAGTCTAGAAAGCCAGTGAAGAGTGATGGATTACTTCTTCAAGACCTTGAGAATCTCTTTCTTGATGATTCAATTTTGTGAAGAGGATGAGCTACAGTGGCAGTGGTTGAGCCTATTGCAAAGCCTATGAAGATCATTTGGTGGGAAGTAGTTAAATTTGATTTGAGATAGTTGATCACAAACACAAAAGTCTCTAAGATCTAGATATTGTCTCAAGAGATGGGTATCTTATACCATGAGTAAGATGCCACACAGGTAAATATTGAGGTGAAGGCCTCTAGCTTGTAGGTATTCCGTCACTGGCTTGAGCAGCTTGGTGAAACATCTAAGTGCCGAAGAAAGACCGAAAGTTAATGCCAAGAATTTATATGGAGTGTGTCGCCATTGAAAATGTAGGAGGCGATCATGAGGAGGAAATATATGGACTGTATGATAAGCATCTTTCAGATCTAGTCTTACTATAAAGTTGCCTTCTCTTAAAAGGCCTCATAACAAGTGCACACCCTCCATCTTGAAATGCACATAAAGTATTCAGGCACTAAACTCAAGATTGATCAATAGGTGAGAGCCTCCACCTTTTTTGTTCACTAGGAGCACATTGTGTTGAAAACCTTTTGGATGTGGCCAACAAGTGGCTATGGCTCTCTTCTCAAGAAGAGCAGAGACTTCTTGAGCTCTGAGTAGTAAGTTCTCTGAAAGAAAACAGATCCTCCTGAAAGTCGATGTCTGAATAGGCGTTGGGTAAAATTCGAGGTATTATACTTTGACCATTTGCTGGATCTGAGTGTAACATATTTTGACGCCAGACATTAGGCAAATGTTGAATACTAACCCATAATTTGAGATGGGAAGGATGAGAAGGACTCACTTTCAAAGGAAGGATTGGTGGGGGTATTTCAAAAGGAATCTTGTTGAAATCAGTTTCTTTATCCTCAGGAAAGAGATGGAAAGAACGGCGATAATTTTTGGTTATAATTCCAACTGAAACATTGACAGTATTGCCTCAGTAGGAGGGGCCATAGGAGACAAAGCGGCTGGTGGACTGGCCCCTGCCTCTACCAGCTCTGGTGAAAAGAAGGGGTTGAAAGAGGGGCCTGGGCCTTGTCTCAAGAAGTCAAAGTATTTACAAATCTGGTCACATCTTTTACAAAAGGGTCACCAAAACAAAAAGGTGATGAGCTGATGGGCCCACTTTCCTGGTCACTATGTTTCAGAGTTTAGGGTCCAAACGGAGTAAAATGGACCTGCGATGTTTGGAAGATAGTGCATAGTTGACATTACCTAGCAAACAGATATCCCTGTTGACCCAATCCCACCAAAATGTCAGGATCAATAGTGGAATTTTGATCTTTTGTAGCAAAGGTCAAGTCCAAAATGTTTGCCAAGGGGCCAGAGAAGTCCAATAATCTGTCTTGGCAAGCTTTGAAAGACCAGTCAATGCCTTTCTTGGGGTCCTTGATGAATTTTTCTAAAACTGTTGCCTGCTTAGGATCAATATCAGAGGCCCATGCCACCTTTCCTGGTAGGGAAGGATGAAGGCATTCTGCTCTGAGCTTATAACACACTTCTTTGGGAAAGGGCTTGCACAAATGATTTTGGGGTTATTAGTGGTCTTTAGGGATGGAGTTCACTCAACGGAATGGGTATGAATTATCTCATCAGGATCAAAAGTACCTCTGAAAAAGCCTAAGTTGGAGCCAGATTGACCCGCAGCTGGGTGATCATCTTGTCTACTTCTTTTAGCCAGGGCCAGGCATTGTTGTCTTCCTAGGGATTGGATTTGACATCTGCTTTTTCTATACCAAGCAAGGAAGCTATGCTTTCTGAAATATCTTCTTTCTCCCCTTCATCTGGTTCGTGAACCAGTGGATTCAAATATGGCTGTTTAACATTTTTCAAGGCGTGAAATTTAGCCTGGGTTGACTTGATCTTAGGTTTATTGTGAGAGGCTCCCCAAGGGCCTGGTGTGGGGTATTCAGGGAATGCTGTGAAAAAGACCTTTAGATTTTGGGCCATAGGCCCCAGGGAAGATGTAATCCTATTACGCACATAGATGTCCAGCACCTTTTCTAAGGTGACATGATCATGGCCCCATATAAAATTTACGGACTCTCATTGTCTGGGTCAACTGGAATATTGGGCTTGTCAGATTATGACATAGTGAGCAGTCCACCAGGCAGCATCAATTTAAGTCCTATAATGTGACACCCTACAATTCACAGGGTAGTGCTGGACACTACTATAGAACAAACTGTATTTATAAAGATGTATTTATAAAGCAGAGGAGGCCCCCAGGCCAAGCACAGCAAGTGATTCATTTTGTCTATAAATATACAAAACATAAATCCACACAGACTCTTACCTGTATGAACTATGCACCTATATAAATACAGTGCTGCTACAAGATGGATATAGAGAAGGGATTCTCACCCCTGCAGAGGTTTGGTGTGAGAACACATATTATTACAACTCTGACAGGAGAAAGGGCATCTTGCCTCATTTGTTATTGAAGCCCTGCATAGGCATCAGCTGGGTCAACAGAGGGTTAAGTAAATGTGTAGTGTGAGAAAAGCTCAAAGCTCTGGGTTGGGTAGGAGCAGGCCGAGCTCTGGGAAAGGTTTGGGTGGGGGAAGGCTGAGGACAGGCCCAGGACCCAAGTCTGTTGGAGGTGCTTTGAGGGAAGAGACCAGTGTTTATCCAAGAACTTGGATAAAGGCTTCAAGGGACATTGACGTAGGGACAGCAAAAAATGTAAGGCGAAGCTCTCAGGAGATAACCGCGTCACCTCCATGAAGGCAATGTAGACTATCACAAACTGGATTCCATTAATCTATGCCTGATCGTTTAGGATCCAAATTTGAACAACTAAGTTATGCCATTTTTGAGGCTTTGGTGAGTTACTGGACTACCCGGGGCCCAGCAGCCTGACAATGGTTTAATTCCGCTTGTACAGCTGCCCATAAAGATCTAAAAAAAGCCCTTAAATCTACTCCCTTCTCCCATGATTTAGTTAGATCGGAAGTGGAGAATATAAGGCAGTTCTGGCAGAGAGGAAAACTAAAATTAGAACCGGAGCCTGGGAAGAGCTTTTGGCAGCTACTGAATTGAAGGACATAACACAATTCTGGAGGGTGGTAAATCACCCTTACTTTATGGAACAAGGTAACAAAGAGAATGACTGACTGATACCAGAAGTGGTCTGGGTGAATCAATTCATGAGGGTTTTTCAGTCTGGAAGCAATCTCCAATTCGAGGGGGATGAAAGTAGCAATCCCAGACCCGTAGGACCTAATCCGAATACAATTGATATATCCTTTGGGTTACATGAGGTTATCACAGCAATTAATTGATTGAGGCCAGGGAAAGCACCAGTCCAGATGGGGTCCCTCTTCATCTTTTTAAGTCAATGCCGGATCTCTGGGGCCCTCTAGTTACAAATGTGTTAAAAAAGTAATATTCCCCCCTCATGGAAATCGACCATAATTATCCCTATCTTCGAAAAGGGTAACTGGCAAGAACCAACTTGTTATAGGCCAATTTCTCTCATAGATTCTACTGCTAAGATATTGGGGAGCGTGATTCTGGCCCGGTTGGAGGAATGGGTAGTAGTGGCAAACACCCTTTCCCCAATCCAATATGGTTTTAGACCTGGTCTAGGTACAGTTGATCAAGCATTAAATCTGCACCTTATCCTTAGCAAATATGTGATTGCCAGGAAAGAATCTATTCATATGGCTTTCATTGATCTATCAAGTGCTTTTGACCTGGTGAACAGAGGGAAGCTCTGGCAAATCATGGAATCCTTGGGGGTTGAGTGGAACCTGTTGGAGCTAATTAAACATTTATACACTGATTTTACGGTCTCAGTGCAGTATGGCTTGCACGGCGAAAAGTCTTACCCCTTTCCATCCATGCGAGGAGTCAGACAGGGCTGTATTTTGGCACCATTTTTATTTTTGTTATATATCAATAGACTTTATGGATTTTTAGTTAAAAACTGAAAGGATTTTCCTAGGATGGGTGTGAGACAACTCCCAGTCCTTCTGTATGCTGATGATGCGGTTTTAATTGCCCGTACAGCCAATGGTCTCCAAACCTTGATAGATCTTTTTCTAATTTTTATGCAAGATTTCGATTTGTAAGTTAATTTTACGAAGATGTATGCTATGACCTGTGACCCCCGAAATACAAGATCAAAACAATTCACCATGGGAGGAAACATTATAAAAAAAGTTAAAGACTTTTGCTACTTAGGTTTGCATGTAAGTTCTTCCATGTCATGTAATTCCCACCTTACTATTAAGACTCAACAAATGGTGAGAAATCTGGAAGCGATATTTCGCTTTGCTCGCAAACCAGGTCACAGACCAGTTCATCAGATTGTTATGCTTTATAATTCAAAATGTGTATCAGCAGCTACTTATGGGGCGGGTCTGTGGGGTCAGACTAAAGTAGACTCTCTCCAACGTGCTGAGAATAAATTTGTGCCCAGTTTATTGCTGGTACCCCAGAATGTAGCAAACATAATCTGCCATGATGAACTGGGATTACAGTACATTGAGGATTTGATTGGTGTCGCCCCACTTTTGTTGTGGCTGAAATCCCGCTAAAATCCTGCAGCTAGTTTGGTACAAGATTGTTTGACCAATTGCTTACAACTGGCCAATTTTCACAGAATTCCGTGGCTCACATTTTTGCAAACCTCCTTTTTGGAATTTAGGACTGGAGAATGTGCTCACTCATCCGGAGTCTTTTCCTACTAATGCAAAGGAATTGGTTAAAATACGATATACAGAGTACATCTTGAAGCTTAGACTCCAGGGGGCCCTGAATCGAAAAACCTTTGAACCTTATGCCCAGATTTCATCCATGATCTCAATGGAACCCTATTTAACCTGGTTCCCGAGTTCATCATCATACTCCTTGCCTTATTTAGACTAAGGCCCTCATTCCGACTTTGACCGGCGGCGGTCGCCGCCGGCCTGTCGGGGGCCGCCAGAATACCGCTGCGCGGTCAAAAGACCGCCGCGGTAATTCTGACTTTCCCGCTGGGCTGGCGGGCGGCCGCCTTCAGGCCGCCCGCCAGCCCAGCGGGAAAGATGCTTCCACGATGAAGCCGGCTCGGAATCGAGCCGGCGGAGTGGAAGCTGTGCGACGGGTGCAGTGGCACCCGTCGCGTATTTCACTGTCTGCCAAGCAGACAGTGAAATACTTGTAGGGGCCCTCTTACGGGGGCCCCTGCAATGCCCATGCCAGTGGCATGGGCACTGCAGGGGCCCCCAGGGGCCCCGCGACCCCCCCCGCCTTGGAGGATTCAATGGGGCGGCGGTACACTGGCGGGAGACCGCCAGTGTTGCCGGTCCGACCGCGGCTTTACCGCCGCGGTCGGAATCCCCATTGGAGCACCGCCGGCCTGTCGGCGGTGCTCCCGCGGTCCTCCGCCCTGGCGGTCTTTGACCGCCAGGGTCAGAATGACCGCCTAAATCTGATACATTTCAGAGTGGCCTTCCCAAAGCAATGAACCTGGCAAAAAGTGCTCCTGAATTGTCCCTGTGATACTTCTTCTAGGCAAAGCACGTGTCACTTCTTCCTATTTTGCTCACTTTATTCTGCTCTCAAACATATCTTTATATTGCCTCTTTTACGCAAATTACATATTATTTCACATAAGGAAGCATTGATCAGTGTTCAAAAATTGTCATCATTACAAATTTGTTATTCTGTTTTCAATTTTATCAGATCTACTGTTGCTATTAGGAAACAATATGAACTGGTGAAAGCAGTAGTATACTAAATCGAATTGGATCAGTACAAGATTTTAAACTGATTTTGTGACATTTGTCATATGTAACTTTTTGTATCTTTTACTTGTTGACTATTTATGGTGATTTTATATACTATACTGGTTTGCTACAGTTTTTTAGGTATTATTATGGAAGTTTTGATATAAGTAACCGTAATTAGCTTTTTTATCTAGATACGTGAACTTTTTTTTACTATTATTGCTTCATATTACTCGCACTGCATTTTAACAATTTTTAATATTATGTATAATGTATCTGTACTTTTATGGCACTTTGCGAATAAAGAAATTTGACTGACTGACTATCACAAAATGGCAGCAGCCCAGGAAACTTCTCTGAGGGGCTAGGAGGACTGTACCAACTGGGACAATTAAGTGGGGAAAAAATGCGGCCGACTGGCAGGTCCGCACAGTCAAGAACAGAGGACGGTATGAGGCTGATCCAATATTACAGTTAACAGAATTATAATCGGCAATAGAAGTTCACTGTATATTTTTCAAGAAAATAGGGAGAAGGTTCTTAACATGGCTGCTGAGCAGCAAAGAAGAGAGGAGATTTATGTGGCATGATAACTGTTTATAAGGACATCTTGACCGTGATTGGTGGTTCTTTGTTTGATACTTGTAGTTTTCTCTTAATGAATTTTGGGTATCGTAGTCGTTGACTGTCTATATCATGTTCTCTATGGTTGTTACATAACTACTATTTAAATAAAATAATGAAGGGAATGCATGATCAGAAGCCTCCATCATGACATAGAATTTGATATCCTAGGGAGAAATATTTTTGCATGTTAAATAAATACACATTTTGTTTAACTTTGAAGAGATTGTATCCTATTTTCACATTGTTGGCTGCACAATATACATGGCAAACCTTTTTATGGCTTTGCTCATGCACGGGCTTTTAGAGCCAAGCTGGACCCTTGACTCCGCTCTGAGGACTTTCCCTTTCGATTTTCTGGTGTGTCCACCTCTCTTTTCAACTACAGCTTAGTACATAAGGCTGTCAGTCACTTGATAAATGATTTGTAAAAAGGTGTGGACTGGAAACAATGAGTCCTGTCTACATGCTCCAATTTGACAAGGACATCAAGGTTTCTCATAGCAGAGAAGAAGAAGAATGTATAAAGTAAAAATGCATTTAAAATAAGTCATCCCAGGGCAGGGCCTCCAGGCTATTGTACGGAACAGTACTTATGAGACCATGGAGAAGTATCTGGCCCAGGTGGGACGGGCAGGGGCATTGGTTCTGGGGGGCGGGGTTTGCAGTGTGATACTCTTCAAATGCATTTCTGGCTTGGTAGTTGGGTCAGGGGGACTTGAGTCAGGTCTGCTTTGTCTGTGTCAGTTTTTCTTGTCATTCTCAATTCACTAAGATGTTTTAACTCATTCATTTTTTCAAGTTGAATCTTAAATATATACATTGACCGGTTTACCAAAAAAGTAGTAAATCTGCATCTAGTGAAGTATTCTTTGAATGATGCAAACTTACTACTTTTTTGGAATCCACAAACATTGCAGTAGTAGCCTTGGCAAGCTGCAACAGGCTCATGTTTTCAAGCATACTACTGACAATCAGAGGCACCAAAGGTAAGGAGATGAATGCTTTCAAATGCTCTAATAGGTGACAAAGCCTCTGGGTAGCATTCCAATCCACTGTTTTTCACTCACTGTGTCACTGCAGAGGCCCACCTAATGCAAATCAGTACTGACCTGCTCCTCAGGGGAGCAGTCGATTCTGAACCTTAGTCATCTTACCCATCCACCCTGCAGCCCACCACTTTTTTAGATTGGAAATTTGAGATTCATACCATCCACCCCCAAATCTCACTCTCTTTGCTAGTAAAATACTGGTCAGGTGTCAACTCTATTTGCTATGCTTCATGGTATCAGCAAACAAGCTTAGCAAATAGAAAACAACACTGCACATTTTGAAAGACTGAGCACAATAGGAGAAGTCAATTCATGGAAAGGGCGTTTGGGAGTTGCATAGATATTAAAGAGCTCAGCCCCCTCCTTGCTCCACTTAACAGAGAATTTGCTACTGAAATTGATTGATGAGATTTCCTTCCCTACTACATTATATGCATGTATATATGTTTTTTGAATAGTGCAAAGCTAGCCAAAAATATAGTGAAGTGCTGTACAAGATCAAAGACAAAAGACAGAGTGGAGTGTTATCTTAGATCTAAGAGTGCAGGAGGACTATAACAGTTGTGGTGAGATGTCCTTTAAAGAGGTGTGTCATTGTGATGCTATTAATTGTGTTTGACCAATGACTTTGTGTTTCACCACTGCGCATATTAGTTGCTCAATGTTCACCAGTAGCACATTGCCTTTTGGCTTTAACATGGAGTTAGCCATTACATTCTGTATTGAGTTCAGCATTCTATTGGCTTTGACATGGCATTAGACATTACATTCTGTATTCAGCTTAGCTGCCTATTGGCTTTGACATGGCATTAGACATTACATTCTGTATTCAGTTTAGCTGCCTATTGGCTTTGACATGGCATTAGCCATTACATTCTGTATTCAGTTTAGCTGCCTATTGGCTTTGACATGGCATTAGACATTACATTTGATACATAGGTTAGCTGCCTATTGGCTTTAACGTGGGGTTAGACATTGCAGTTGAGACATTGCAGATGAGCTGTGTTTTTTCCAAGCTGTTTTTTTCCACAAGATGGACCAAGCTGTTTTCTTCACACCAGACCTTAGCTGATAAGAGCACGTAGATTTTGTGTTTACCTAGCAATCCAGTCTGAGAACGAGGAGCTCAGGAGCATTGGCCACTCTCCAGGTTTCTTTGGTTCTCACACTGAGTTTGCTTTTAAGGATGACTCTGGGCTACAGGAGGGGTAGATTGAATCTGCTTGACTTCAGACAGGAACTTAGACATCAGTTGCCTGTCTCCCGTTTGGGTAGAAAATCTCTTTCTCGCAGTTGACCGGAGTCATCAACTTACAGACCCCTGAAAGATGAAGCTGAATATAGGCTCTGCAGCCTTGCCCATACGGTGATGAATTTTTACTTTTATGCTTTGCTTTGAAGTTATGCTATAATATAATCACATATACTTGCTGTGTACACTGCAACTGAGAAGTACTTTGATATATTTTGCTTTCATTGCTGCGACTACTTTTGAACGTGTGCTGGCTGCATTTAAGTGAGGTTAGATGAGGGAGTAGTGTCTGCCATTAACAAAGTGAATATCAGCCAGACTCTAAATAAGGTGGGCGGGCCTTCACTTTGGTGGAGAGGGTACTTTGGTGGGAAGGCTACAATACAACTGCACAGGATACAGTTTTGGAATGGGGCACAGAATAATACACATGTTATCCATTGTCTGGAGGTGACGCATTGAGTTCCCACCCAGAATGATATTTGTGGGGCTAATGTAGAATATTGAAGGTGTGAGCAGACGTTGGTGGGGGTGAATAAACTTCTTGCTAATACAGAGAATGGCAAATATAAGAGAGTTTTGTAGCCTTGATGGGACCATTTTCAATTATATACCAACTGAGGACTTGAATTCAGCTGGCTGCTATTTGTTTATGATCATGGAAAGTATGTATACATATGTGAGATGGTAGTCAACTGAAATTCTTCCATTTGCAGCAGGCACATGCTCTTCCTTTCGTGCTCTGAACCACTGTTGAGCTGCATAATGGACATGAATGTGCTTGCCCATTACCAAGGAGCTCTCGATTCAGGCTTTGTATCACTACCCATGCACCTTAATCAGCTGAATACTACCTTTAGCAGAGCTCACCACACTTGGGGTGCAGCGCAAGACCCCTTACCAGCCTCTGTGCCAACACACTAGCTGCACTCAGCTGTTGGCATGCTTACTAGGCACTAGGAAACATTCTGAATCCTTACTCATTTCACCACTGGCACCCATAATCGGTGAGGATTTAAATACAGTCCTGAATGCAGCCCAAACCATTTACTCACAATGCACAGCATTGTCAGGTGAAGGACACATCTGGGTAAACGATTTGGAGTTGGATTCGGATGCATGACTCACTCTTTAACAATTGATTACTTCCACTATTCCACAGCACTTCATACATACACCAGCTTTGACCTGGTTTTACCGGATAAGAGGAAATAACATGCCTTATAAAAGAGTAATCAGATTCCCAGATTGCCTCCAATCATGGCCTTGTAAAAATTGCACTACACTGGGAGTGCAGGCCATTAATGGTGCTGTTGGTGTCTGATTGACTCACTACTAGAATACCCAGGAGTTTTAGTCGAAAGTCTGAGAGAAATGAACAGAACATTTAACCCTTAAAGATATTGTGAAAATACAGAAATTAGTTGTTTGGAATGCCGTTAAGGCAAGTATTAGGGGAACCCTTATCCAAAAGGCTGCAAATATGTGCAAATTAGTCAGAGTGAACCTAGCCACCAACTGAAAGAGGCAGAAAGCCAGCACAAAAGGACACCTTCTAATAAAATCTGGAGGAGAGTGGCAGCTATATTAGGTCAGCTATGCACCTTAGAATTATTTAAAGCAAATTGCACATTCAGTAGACTAGAGCTCACTTACATGAAAGGTGGGAAAACAAACAAAGTACCCTATGAGCTTACTAGGCCCCTAGGCACACTGGGGAGGTACTGTAAAAATCCTGCAGACTACATATACTACCAATTCTTACACATACTCTGGACCCATACAGCTACCCAAACCAGGTAAGGACCTCACACTTTGCTCATCCTATCAGTATATTTCACTGGTTAACTTGGACCACAACATTTTTGCTAAAGTAGTAGCCAACTTGCTGAATAAACTGTTGCCCGATCTAATCCACCTTGACCAAAGAGGCCTTAGTTTCAATCATTTTTTATTGTTTCCATATACAACAATAAGGCAGGCATACCAAACTGAATGTGGAACAAAGGCTTTACACCTCAGGTAGAAGGGCAGCGAGGCAGTCCTCATGTAGCTTCACAGTGAAAAACCATTTGACAAGGTGGAGTGGAGAATGCGTTCGATGTGCTGAAGCAATTAAGCCTAGCCACTAGGTTCCTTGGTTGAATCTTGGTCCTAAACTCCAGTCGCTGAGCCAGGGTCAAATTCATAGGCAAGGGCACTCACTAGAGTTGTCCTCTTTCATTCCTTTTGTAGAACTCCTCCAACATAAAATTAGAGGCCGTCCCGGAATGAGGGCCATCTCCTTCTGCTAGGATCTGTTCAAGCTCTCTACTTTTGTGGATGATATACTTTTTGCCCTTTCGGAACTTGCAGTTACTGCAGGCTCTAATCCCTCTGCTTGAGGAATTCTAGGTTAGGACAGAACTCCCCAAGAAATGACTAAGGCCCTCATTACAAGATTGGCGGTAAATCCCGCCTACTGCCGCGCAGAAGACCGCCAACACACTGCTGCGGCGGCGGAATTCCGCTACAGCTATTACGACCCACAGCTCGGAATCTGCCAAAATCTAGACACCCACACAAGTCCACCACACCAAAGGTCAGTGATAAACTGGTGATAATAAAACCTCCACCGTCACGCCAACAGGAATACGCCCACACTATCACAACCCACAAATCCACGCGGTGGTCTTTCAACCACGGTATTCCATTGGTGGTACACACCGCCAAGCTCACAATACACACACATTTACAAAACACAACCACATTGGACAATTTGAAATACAGACACCTGATACTCATACACACACCACTCCCACACACCCAATACAATATAAAACACACACCCACATCACCCACAAACCCCTACGTCAAAAATTTGGAACGAAGCACAGAGAGAGACACCACCATCAACAAACTAGCATCCACAGGCACACAACACCATCACTCACACAACATCCACGAATCTCACACAACACACACAAACACATCTCCTCACACATCACAACATACACCACCTCACACATCACACACACCACCCCATGGCACCGCAAAGACACCCCAGGTTCTCTGAGGAGGAGCTCAGGGTCATGGTGGAGGAAATCATCCGGGTAGAGCCACAGCTATTTGGATCACAGGAGCAGCACACCTCCATTGCTAGGAAGATGGACCTATGGCGCAGAATCGTCGACAGGGTCAAAGCAGTGGGACAGCATCCAAGAACACGGGATGACATCAGGAAGAGGTGGAAAGACCTAGGGGGAAGGTACGTTCCATGGTCTCAAGACACCAGATTGCAGTTCACAGGACTGCCGGCGGACCCCTACCTCCTCCCCCACAACTAACAACATGAGAGGAGCAGGTCTTGGCTATACTGCATCCTGAGGGCCTCGCAGGAGTAGCTGGAGGAATGGACTCTGGTAAGTCAAATCTTAACTGTTACATCTCCCACCCTACCTGCATGCTATCACATACCCCCACCCTCACCCCCATCACTCCAACACCTCAGATATGTCCCACCATCACAAACCACACATCCCAACGCCAAGCCCTGCATGCAACACCAAAGCATGGACACCCAACAATAAAGCCTGTCCACTACAGATACCCACACAGATCCCCAAACCAAATATCACACAAGGTCCTAGACAAGTATGTAAGCACTGGGGTACAGGGTCACCCATCCATTGCACACGATGGCACACACAGATGCAATAATCATGCCTTTACACCCCCGCAGGACACCTACCCAACGTCACTGGACAGGAGGTTCCAGACATGTCCACCTCCCCCCCACAGAAGAGGCCCACAGTGATGACAGCAGCTCTGTCCAACTGGATCTAGATGACCAGCCCGGCCCATCTGGGACCTCGGGACAGTTGGTTCCCCACACACTGGCACATGCCACCACAGAGCCTCCCCCCTCAGGAAATACCAGCACAGCAACCACCCAGCGGGCCCATACCTCTGTCCCCAGGACACATCAAGCAGCAGTGTGTCCACCACTACAGGGAACCCAGGCAAACCCACAAACCCAAGGACATCAGGAACCTGGGGGCAGTGGCACTGGACACGTGGTTCAGGGGACAGAGGAACAGGAAAACAGGGGAACTGGGAGGACTGCTGTGCGACAGGGGGAGGAGAGGCCCAGGGAACCCACTCTCCACGAGGCCCTCTCCAACATTATGGGAGCGTACCATCATTGCCAGGAGACGATGGCACCGGTACTGGCCAAGTTTCAGGAGACCCACCGGCTGCAGGAGGAAGAGTATTTGGGGATCAGGGAGGACTTGAAGTCCATTAACACCACCCTGGTCACCATTGTAGGGGTGCTGAAGGACCTTGTGAACACCAGGAGTGACACTGTGGCACAACAAGGGGCCCCTGACACTACCCTCGATGATGAAATGCCCACCACCTCCACCGGCGCTAGTGGACAGGAGGCACCGCCACAGGACCACGACACCAGCACCCCACCTCCTGCAGATGGAGAACCACCCCGCAAACGGTCCCTGAGATCCAGGACAAAGACAGAGAACAATGCCAAGACCCCCGCCAAGAAATGAGACCAACCTGAATGTCATCCTTCTGTCCCACTTTGTCCCCCTGTCCATCCTTAAACTGCCCTAGCTCCACTTCCTATGCCTCTTTGGACAATGCACCTGTGAGACAAATAACTGGACTCTGCCATGGACATTCCTCTGCCATCACCCCTGACCATTTTACAACCCCCTCCACTAATTTGCACTGAAATGAACACCCTTGAATCACAAAACAATCTGGAGTCAGTCTGTGCTTTCACAAATGTGTATTTGCAATAAATGAGGAAAATAGCAATGTCCATTTTATTATCAACATACCCATGTCACAAAGCTCTAGTCCATGAGGTAAAATAGCAGAGGTCACACAGTGGGACCCACATCTGTGAAATGGAAAGGCAAAGTGACAGGTAAAGGGCCATACACTGGGTGAAAGTTACAGACATATGATAGGTCTAACAATAGTTTGAGATGTAGGAGGCAGTGATGTCTTCTCACCTGTGTCTCACTGGAAGTATTGCTGGATCACGTTGTTTCTGTTGTCTATATCCTCTTCTTCTGCCTCCTCTTCTTCACTGTCCACAGGATCCACAGCTGCCACAAGACCTCCTTCTGGACCATCCTCCTGCAGAAAAGGCACCTGTCGTCGCAAAGTCAAGTTGTGCAGCATACAGCAGGCCATGATGATCTGCCACACCTTCTTTGGTGAGTAGTACAGAGAACCACCTGTCATATGGAGGCACCGGAACCTGGCCTTCAGGAGGCCAAAGGTCCTTTCTATAACCCTCCTAGTTCGCCCATGTGCCTCATTGTAGTGTTCCTCTGCCCTTGTCTTGGGATATCTCACTGGGGTCAGTAGCCATGACAGTTTGGGGTACCAAGAGTCACCTGCAAATGTCGAGGGACAACTGTTACACACACACTAACCCTTAGGGACAACCTCAGAGAACTATTCACACTGTATAGGATCCTTGTCCTCACCTATTAGCCACACATGGTGCCTCTGGAGTTGCCCCATCACATAAGGGATGCTGCTATTCCTCAGAATGTAAGCGTCATGCATTGAGCCAGGAAACTTGGCGTTCACATGGGAGATGCACTGGTCGGCCAAACACACCATCTGCACATTCATTGAATGGTAGCTCTTCCTGTTTCTGTACATCTTTTCACTCCTGCGGAGGGGTACCAAGGCCACATGTGTCCCATCAATGGCACCTATGATGTTGGGGATATGTCCCAGGGCATAGAAGTCACCTTTCACTGTGGGCAAATCATCCACCTGAGGGAAAACGATGTAGCTGCGCATGTGTTTCAGCAGGGCAGACAACACTATGGACAACAGGTGTGAGAGGATAGGCTGGGACATCCCTGATGCAATGGCCACTGTTGTTTGAAAATACCCACTTGCCAGGAAATGGAGTACTGACAGGACCTGCACTAGAGGGGGGATTCCTGTGGGATGGCGGATAGCTGACATCAGGTCTGTCTCCATCTGGGCACACAGTTCCTGGATTGTGGCACAATCAAGTCTGTAGGTCACTATTACATGTCTCTCTTCCATTGTTGACAGGTCCACCAGCGGTCTGTACACTGGAGGATGCCACCATCTCCTCACCTGCCCCAGCGGACGTGCCCTATGGACGAGAACAGTGAGCATAGAGTCAGCCAATACTGAGGTATTACTACATGTCATTAGCAAACATTTTTAAATCTGCAATGTGCCTGTCTCTGTGTGTATGCAAGGCCTAGATATGTGTAACGCATTTAAAAATAATGCCATGTGGCCCCCCGAAATGGCAGCTACCTGACCTGTAATGTGGGACAAGGGGATATGAGGTAACTGCGCTGGCGTTGTACACCGTCGCAGTAGGCGGTCGAAGACCGCGGCACAATCCTGCATTGGTTAACATTGGGCCCTATGGAGCCAATGATGATGTACGTCAGCTGTAACGGTACGCACCGATTCGGACCTGACCGCCATTTTCTGTCTGTTCACTCACTTGATACCTGACCTTCGACAGGAGAGGACATACACTGCAAGTGCTGCTATGACCTGTGTCTAGAAGCGACGATGGCTCATGTGTCTGGGGAAAGGGCCCGTGCCATCACTTCGAAGGAGTTGGAGAAGTTAGTGGATGGGGTTCTCCCCCAGTACACGCTACTCTACGGTCCTCCAGACAAACAGGTGAGTACACTGTGAGCATGCTGTATGGGCAATGCCTGTTTGGAGTGGTGTGGATGGAAGATACGAGGGGACTGAGGCCTGCATGAGCGGACGGAGAGTGTCTGTGCATCAGGGCAAGGGTGGGAACGTGGGACAATGATTGTGAGGGTCCCGACAGTTAAAGTTCTTCATTTTCCCCTGTACTATTCCTCTAGGTCAGCGCACACCAGAAGAAGGATATTTGGCGTGCCATCGCCAAGTACGTCCGGACCCTGGGGGTCCACCACAGACGGAGCACCCACTGCCATAAAAGATGGGAGGAAATTCGCCGTTGGAGCAAGAAGACGGCGAGGGCCCAGCTGGGGATGGCCTCCCAACGTGGGAGGGGTGCTCGTCGCACCATGAACCCCCTGATGTTCCGGATCCTTGCGGTGGCGTATCGGGTGGTGTTGGTGTCTGATTGACTCACTACTAGAATACCCAGGAGTTTTAGCCGAAAGTCTGAGAGAAATGAACAGAACACTTAACCCTTAAAGATATTGTGGAAATACAGAAATTAGTTGTTTGGAATGCCGTTAAGGCAAGTATTAGGGGAACCCTTATCCAAAAGGCTGCAAGTATGTGCAAATTAGTCAGAGTGAACCTAGCCACCAACTGAAAGAGGCAGAAAGCCAGCACAAAAGGACATCTTCTAATAAAATCTGAAGGAGAGTGGCAGCTATACAAGGTCAGCTATGCACCTTAGAATTATTTAAAGCAAATTGCACATTCAGTAGACTAGGGCTCACTTACATGAAAGGTGGGAAAACAAACAAAGTACCCTATGAGCTTACTAGGCCCCTAGGCACACTGGGGAGGTACTGCAAAAATCCTACAGACTACATATACTACCAATTCTTACACATACTCTGGGCCCATACAGCTACCCAAACCAGGTAAGGACCTGACACTTTGCTCATCCTATCAGTATATTTCACTAGTTAACTTGGACCACAACATTTTTGCTAAAGTCATAGCCAACTTGCTGAATAAACTGTTGCCCGATCTCATCCACCTTGACCAAGGAGGCCTTAGTTTCAATCATTTTTTATTGTTTCCATATAGAACAATAAGGGAGGCATACCAAACTGAATGTGGAACAAAGGCTTTACACCTCAGGTAGAAAGGCAGCGAGGCAGTCCTCTTATAGCTTCACAGTGAAAAACCTTTTGACAAGGTGGACTGGAGAATGCGTTCCATCTGCTGAAGCAATTAAGCCTAGCCACTAGGTTCCTTAGTTGAATCTTGGTCCTAAACTCCAGTTGCTGAGCCAGGGTCAATTTCATAGGCAAGGGCACTCACTAGAGTTGTCCTCTTTCATTCCTTTTGTAGAACTCCTCCAACATAAAATTAGAGGCCGTCCCGGATTGAGGGCCATCTCCTTCTGCTAGGATCTGTTCAAGCTGTCTACATTTGTGGATGATATACATTTTGCCCTTTCGGAACTTGCAGTCACTACAGGCTCTAATCCCTCTGCTTGAGGAATTCTAGGTTGGGACGGAACTCCCCAAAAAATGACTAAGGCCCTCATTACAACATTGGCGGTAAATACCGCCTACTGCCGTGCAGAAGACCGCCAACACACTGCTGCCGCGGCGGAATTCCGCTACATCTATTACGACCCACAGCTCGGAATCTGCCAAAATCTAGACACCCACACAAGTCCACCACACCAAAGGTCAGTGATAAACTGGTGATAATAAAACCTCCACCGTCACGCCAACAGGAATACGCCCACACTATCACAACCCACAAATCCACACTGTGGTCTTTCAACCACGGTATTCCATTGGTGGTACACACCGCCAAGCTCATAATACACACACACTCACAAAACACAACCACATTGGACAATTCGAAATACACACACCTGATACACATACACACACCACTCCCACACACCCAATACAATATAAAACACACACCCACATCACCCACAAACCCCTACGTCAAAAATTTGGAACGAAGCACAGAGAGAGACAACACCATCAACAAACTAGCATCCACAGGCACACAACACCATCACTCACACAACATCCACGCACCTCACACAACACACACAAACACATCTCCTCACACATCACAACACACACCACATCACACACACCACTCAATGGCACCGCAAAGACACCCCAGGTTCTCTGAGGAGGAGCTCTGGGTCATGGTGGAGGAAATCATCCGGGTAGAGCCACAGCTATTTGGATCACAGGAGCAGCACACCTCTATTGCTAGGAAGATGGAGCTATGGCGCAGAATCGTCGACAGGGTCAAAGCAGTGGGACAGCATCCAAGAACATGGGATGACATCAGGAAGAGGTGAAAAGACCTAGGGGGAAGGTACGTTCTATGGTCTCAAGACACCAGATTGCAGTTCAGAGGACTGGCGGCGGACCCCTACCTCCTCCCCCACAACTAACAACATGGGAGGAGCAGGTCTTGGCTATACTGCATCCTGAGGGCCTCGCAGGAGTAGCTGGAGGAATGGACTCTGGTAAGTCAAATCTTAACTGTTACATCTCCCACCCTACCTGCATGCTATCACATACCCTCACCCTCACCCCCATCACTCCAACACCTCACATATGTCCCACTATCACAAACCACACATCCCAACACCAAGCCCTGCATGCAACACCAAAGCATGGACACCCAACACCAAAGCATGTCCACTACAGATACCCACACAGATCCCCAAACCAAATATCACACAAGGTCCTAGACAAGTATGTAAGTACTGGGGTACAGGGTCACCCATCCATTGCGCACGATGGCACACACAGATGCAATAATCATGCCTTTACACCCCCGCAGGACCCCTACCCAACGTCACCGGACAGGAGGTTCCAGACATGTCCACCTCCCCCCCACAGAAGAGGCCCACAGTGATGACAGCAGCTCTTTCCAACTGGAGCTAGATGACCAGCCCGGCCCATCTGGGACCTCGGGACAGTCGGTTCCCCACACACTGGCACATGCCACCACAGAGCCTCCCCCCTCAGGAAATACCAGCACAGCAACCACCCAGCGGGCCCATACCTCTGTCCCCAGGACACGTCAAGCAGCAGTGTGTCCACCACTACAGGGAACCCAGGCAAACCCACAAACCCAAGGACATCAGGAACCTGGGAGCAGTGGCAGTGGGCACGTGGTTCAGGGGACAGAGGAACAGGAAAACAGGGGAACTGGGAGGACTGCTGTGCGACAGGGGGAGGACAGGCCCAGGGAACCCATTCTCCACAAGGCCCTCTCCAACATTATGGGAGTGTACCATCATTGCCAGGAGACGATGGCAACGGTACTGGCCAAGTTTCAGGAGACCCAGCGGCTGCAGGTGGAACAGTATTTGGGGATCAGGGAGGTCTTGAAGTCCATTAACACCACCCTGGTCACCATTGTAGGGGTGCTGAAGGACCTTGTGAACACCAGGAGGGACACTGTGGCACAACAAGGGGCCCCTGACACTACCCTCGATGATGAACTGCCCACCACCTCCGCCGGCGCTAGTGGACAGGAGGCACCGCCACAGGACCACAACACCAGCACCCCACCTCCTGCAGATGGAGAACCACCCCGCAAACAGTCCCTGAGATCCAGGACAAAGAAAGAGAACAATGCCAAGACCCCCGCCAAGAAATGAGACCACCCTGAATGTCATCCTTCTGTCCCACTTTGTCCCCCTGTCCATCCTTAAACTGCCCTAACTCCACTTCCTATGCCTCTTTGGACAATGCACCTGTGAGACAAATAACTGGACTCTGCCATGGACATTCCTCCGCCATCACCCCTGACCATTTTACAACCCCCTCCACTAATTTGCACTGAAATGAACACCCTTGAATCACAAAACAATCTGGAGTCAGTCTGTGCTTTCACAAATGTGTTTTTGCAATAACTGAGGAAAATAGCAATGTCCATTGTATTATCAACATACCCATGTCACACAGCTCTAGTCCCTGAGGTAACATAGCAGAGGTCACACAGTGGGACCCACATCTGTGAAATGGAAAGGCAAAGTGACAGGTAAAGGTCCATACACTGGGTGAAAGTTACAGACATATGATAGGTCTAACAATAGTTTGAGATGTAGGAGGCAGTGATGTCTTCTCACCTGTGTCTCACTGGAAGTATTGCTGGATCACGTTGTTTCTGTTGTCTATATCCTCTTCTTCTGCCTCCTCTTCTTCACTGTCCACAGGATCCACAGCTGCCACAAGACCTCCTTCTGGACCATCCTCCTGCAGAAAAGGCACCTGTTGTCGCAAAGCCAAGTTGTGCAGCATACAGCAGGCCACGATGATCTGGCACACCTTCTTTGGTGAGTAGTACAGAGAACCACCTGTCATATGGAGGCACCGGAACCTGGCCTTCAGGAGGCCGAAGGTCCTTTCTATAATTCTCCTAGTTCACCCATGTTCCTCATTGTAGCGTTCCTCTGCCCTTGTCCTGGGATATCTCACTGGGGTCAGTAGCCATGACAGGTTGGGGTACCCAGAGTCACCTGCAAATGTCGAGGGACAACTGTTACACACACACTAACCCGTAGGGACAACCTCAGACAACTATTCACACTGTATAGGTACCTTGTCCTCACCTATTAGCCACAAATGGTGCCTCTGGAGTTGCCCCATCACATAAGGGATGCTGCTATTCCTCAGAGTGTAAGCGTCATGCACTGAGACAGGAAACTTGGCGTTCACATGGGAGATGCACTGGTCGCCAAACACACCATCTGCACATTCATTGAATGGTAGCACTTCCTGCTTCTGTACATCTTCTCACTCCTGCGGAGGGGTACCAAGGCCACATGTGTCCCATCAATGGCACCTATGATGTTGGGGATATGTCCCAGGGCATAGAAGTCACCTTTCACTGTGGGCAAATCATCCACCTGAGGGAAAACGATGTAGCTGCGCATGTGTTTCAGCAGGGCAGACAACACTCTGGACAACACGTTTGAGAGCATAGGCTGGGACATCCCTGATGCAATGGCCACTGTTGTTTGAAAATACACACTTGCCAGGAAATGGAGTACTGACAGGACCTGCACTAGAGGGGGGATTCCTGTGGGATGGCGGATAGCTGACATCAGGACTGGCTCCATCTGGGCACACAGTTCCTGGATTGTGGCACGATCAAGTCTGTAGGTGACTATTACATGTCTCTCTTCCATTGTTGACAGGTCCACCAGCGGTCTGTACACCGGAGGATGCCGCCATCTCCTCACCTGCCCCAGCGAACGTGCCCTATGGACGAGAACAGTGAGCACAGAGTCAGCCAATACTGAGGTATTACTACATGTCATTAGCAAACATTTGTAAATCCGCAATGTGCCTGTCTCTGTGTGTATGCAAGGCCTAGATATGTGTAACGCATTTAAAAATAATGCCATGTGGCCCCCCGAAATGGCAGCTCCCTGACCTGTAATGTGGGACAAGGGGATATGAGGTAACTGCGCTGGTGTTGTACACCGTCGCAGTAGGTTGTCGAAGACCGCAGCACAATCCTGTATTGGTTAACATTGGGCCCTATGGGTCCCAGGAGCCAATGATGATGTACGCCAGCTGTGACGGTACACACCGATTCGGACGTGACCGCCATTTTCTGTCTGTTCACTCACTTGATACCTGACCTTCGACAGGAGAGGACATACACTACCAGTGCTGCTATGACCTGTGTCTAGAAGCGACGATGGCTCATGTGTATGGGGAAAGGGCCCCTGCCATCACTTCGAAGGAGTTGGAGAAGTTAGTGGATGGGGTCCTCCCCCAGTACACGCTACTCTACGGTCCTCCAGACAAACAGGTGAGTACACTGTGAGCATGTTGTATGGGCAATGCCTGTTTGGAGTGCTGTGGATGGAAGATACGGGGGGACTGAGGCCTTCATGAGCGGACGGAGAGTGTCTGTGCATCAGGGCAAGGGTGGGAACGTGGGACAATGATTGTGAGGGTCCCGAAGGTTAAAGTTTTTAATTTTCCCCTGTACTATTCCTCTAGGTCAGCGCCCACCAGAAGAAGGATATTTGGTGTCCCATCGCCAAGGACGTCCGGACCCTGGGGGTCCACCACAGACGGAGCACCCACTGCCATAAAAGATGGGATGACATTCGCCGTTGGAGCAAGAAGACGGCGGAGGCCCAGCTGGGGATGGCCTCCCAACGTGGGAGGGATGCCTGTCGCACCATGAACCCCCTGATGTTCCGGATCCTTGCGGTGGCGTATCGGGTGGTGTTGGTGTCTGATTGACTCACTACTAGAATACCCAGGAGTTTTAGCCGAAAGTCTGAGAGAAATGAACAGAACACTTAACCCTTAAAGATATTGTGGAAATACAGAAATTAGTTGTTTGGAATGCCGTTAAGGCAAGTATTAGGGGAACCCTTATCCAAAAGGCTGCAAGTATGTGCAAATTAGTCAGAGCGAACCTAGCCACCAACTGAAAGAGGCAGAAAGCCAGCACAAAAGGACACCTTCTAATAAAATCTGAAGGAGAGTGGCAGCTATATATGGTCAGCTATGCACCTTAGAATTATTTAAAGCAAATTGCCCATTCAGTAGACTAGGGCTAACTTACATGAAAGGTGGGAAAACAAACAAAGTACCCTATGAGCTTACTAGGCCCCTAGGCACACTGGGGAGGTACTGCAAAAATCCTGCAGACTACATATACTACCAATTCTTACACATACTCTGGGCCCATACAGCTACCCAAACCAGGTAAGGACCTGACAGTTTGCTCATCCTATCAGTATATTTCACTAGTTAACTTGGACCACAACATTTTTGCTAAAGTCGTAGCCAACTTGCTGAATAAACTGTTGCCCGATCTCATCCACCTTGACCAAGGAGGCCTTAGTTTCAATAATTTTTTTATTGTTTCCATATAGAACAATAAGGGAGGCATACCAAACTGAATGTGGAACAAAGGCTTTACACCTCAGGTAGAAGGGCAGCGAGGCAGTCCTCTTATAGCTTCACAGTGAAAAACCTTTTGACAAGGTGGACTGGAGAATGCGTTCCATGTGCTGAAGCAATTAAGCCTAGCCACTAGGTTCCTTGGTTGAATCTTGGTCCTAAACTCCAGTCGCTGAGCCAGGGTCAAATTCATAGGCAAGGGCACTCACTAGAGTTGTCCTCTTTCATTCCTTTTGTAGAACTCCTCCAACACAAAATTAGAGGCCGTCCCGGATTGAGGGCCATCTCCTTCTGCTAGGATCTGTTGAAGCTGTCTACATTTGTGGATGATATACATTTTGCCCTTTCGGAACTTGCAGTCACTACAGGCTCTAATCCCTCTGCTTGAGGAATTCTAGGTTGGGACGGAACTCCCCAAAAAATGACTAAGGCCCTCATTACAACATTGGCGGTAAATACCGCCTACTGCCGTGCAGAAGACCGCTAACACACTGCTGCGGCGGCGGTGGAATTCCGCTACAACTATTACGACCCACAGCTCGGAATCTGCCAAAATCTAGACACCCACACAAGTCCACCATACCAAAGGTCAGTGATAAACTGGTGATAATAAAACCTCCACCGTCACGCCAACAGGAATACGCCCACACTATCACAACCCACAAATCCACACTGTGGTCTTTCAACCACGGTATTCCATTGGTGGTACACAGCGCCAAGCTCATAATACACACACATTCACAAAACACAACCACATTGGACAATTCGAAATACACACACCTGATACACATACAAACACCACTCCCACACACCCAATACAATATAAAACACACACCCACATCACCCACAAACCCCTACGACAAACATTTGGAACAAAGCACAGAGAGAGACACCACCATCAACAAACTAGCATCCACAGGCACACAACACCATCACTCACACAACATCCACGCACCTCACACAACAGACACAAACACATCTCCTCACACATCACAACACACACCACCTCACACATCACACACACCACTCCATGGCACCGTAAAGACACCCCAGGTTCTCTGAGGAGGAGCTCAGGGTCATGGTGGAGGAAATCATCCGGGTAGAGCCACAGCTATTTGGATCACAGGAGCAGCACACCTCTATTGCTAGGAAGATGGAGCTATGGCGCAGAATCGTCGACAGGCTCAAAGCAGTGCGACAGCATCCAAGAACATGGGATGACATCAGGAAGAGGTGGAAAGACCTAGGGGGAAGGTACGTTCCATGGTCTCAAGACACCAGATTGCAGTTCAGAGGACTGGCGGCGGACCCCTACCTCCTCCCCACAACTAACAACATGGGAGGAGCAGGTCTTGGCTATACTGCATCCTGAGGGCCTCGCAGGAGTAGCTGGAGGAATGGACTCTGGTAAGTCAAATCTTAACTGTTACATCTCCCACCCTACCTGCATGCTATCACATACCCCCACCCTCACCCCCATCACTCCAACACCTCACATATGTCCCACTATCACAAACCACACATCCCAACACCAAGCCCTGCATGCAACACCAAAGCATGGACACCCAACACCAAAGCATGTCCACTACAGATACCCACACAGATCCCCAAACCAAATATCACACAAGGTCCTAGACAAGTATGTAAGCACTGGGGTACAGGGTCACCCATCCATTGCACACGATGGCACACACAGATGCAATAATCATGCCTTTACACCCCCGCAGGACCCCTACCCAACGTCACCGGACAGGAGGTTCCAGACATGTCCACCTCCCCCCCACAGAAGAGGCCCACAGTGATGACAGCAGCTCTTTCCAACTGGAGCTAGATGACCAGCCCGGCCCATCTGGGACCTCGGGACAGTCGGTTCCCCACACACTGGCACATGCCACCACAGAGCCTCCCCCCTCAGGAAATACCAGCACAGCAACCACCCAGCGGGCCCATACCTCTGTCCCCAGGACACGTCAAGCAGCAGTGTGTCCACCACTACAGGGAACCCAGGCAAACCCACAAACCCAAGGACATCAGGAACCTGGGGGCAGTGGCAGTGGGCACGTGGTTCAGGGGACAGAGGAACAGGAAAACAGGGGAACTGGGAGGACTGCTGTGCGACAGGGGGAGGACAGGCCCAGGGAACCCACTCTCCACGAGGCCCTCTCCAACATTATGGGAGTGTACCATCATTGCCAGGAGACGATGGCAACGGTACTGGCCAAGTTTCAGGAGACCCAGCGGCTGCAGGTGGAACAGTATTTGGGGATCAGGGAGGTCTTGAAGTCCATTAACACCACCCTGGTCACCATTGTAGGGGTGCTGAAGGACCTTGTGAACACCAGGAGGGACACTGTGGCACAACAAGGGACCCCTGACACTACCCTCGATGATGAACTGCCCACCACCTCCGCCGGCGCTAGTAGACAGGAGGCACCGCCACAGGACCACAACACCAGCACCCCACCTCCTGCAGATGGAGAACCACCCTGCAAACGGTCCCTGAGATCCAGGACAAAGACAGAGAACAATGCCAAGACCCCCGCCAAGAAATGAGACCACCCTGAATGTCATCCATCTGTCCCACTTTGTCCCCCTGTCCATCCTTAAACTGCCCTAACTCCACTTCCTATGCCTCTATGGACAATGCACCTGTGAGACAAATAACTGTACTCTGCCATGGACATTCCTCCGCCATCACCCCTGACCATTTTACAACCCCCTCCACTAATTTGCACTGAAATGAACACCCTTGAATCACAAAACAATCTGGAGTCAGTCTGTGCTTTCACAAATGTGTATTTGTAATAACTGAGGAAAATAGCAATGTCCATTTTAATATCAACATACCCATGTCACACAGCTCTAGTCCCTGAGGTAACATAGCAGAGGTCACACAGTGGGACCCACATCTGTGAAATGGAAAGGCAAAGTGACAGGTAAAGGTCCATACACTGGGTGAAAGTTACAGACATATGATAGGTCTAACAAAAGTTTGAGATGTAGGAGGCAGTGATGTCTTCTCACCTGTGTCTCACTGGAAGTATTGCTGGATCACGTTGTTTCTGTTGTCTATATCCTCTTCTTCTGCCTCCTCTTCTTCACTGTCCACAGGATCCACAGCTGCCACAAGACCTCCTTCTGGACCATCCTCCTGCAGAAAAGGCACCTGTTGTCGCAAAGCCAAGTTGTGCAGCATACAGCAGGCCACGATGATCTGGCACATCTTCTTTGGTGAGTAATACAGAGAACCACCTGTCATATGGAGGCACCAGAACCTGGCCTTCAGGAGGCCGAAGGTCCTTTCTATAATTCTCCTAGTTCACCCATGTGCTTCATTGTAGAGTTCCTCTGCCCTTGTCCTGGGATATCTCACTGGGGTCAGTAGCCATGACAGGTTGGGGTACCCAGAGTCACCTGCAAATGTCGAGGGACAACTGTTACACACACACTAACCCGTAGGGACAACCTCAGACAACTATTCACACTGTACAGGTACCTTGTCCTCACCTATTAGCCACACATGGTGCCTCTGGAGTTGCCCCATCACGTAAGGGATGCTGCTATTCCTCAGAATGTAAGCGTCATGCACTGAGACAGGAAACTTGGCGTTCACATGGGAGATGCACTGGTCGCCAAACACACCATCTGCACATTCATTGAATGGTAGCACTTCCTGCTTCTGTACATCTTTTCACTCCTGCGGAGGAGTACCAAGGCCACATGTGTCCCATCAATGGCACCTATGATGTTGGGGATGTGTCCCAGGGCATAGAAGTCACCTTTCACTGTGGGCAAATCATCCACCTGAGGGAAAACGATGTAGCTGCGCATGTGTTTCAGCAGGGCAGACAACACTCTGGACAACACGTTTGAGAGCATAGGCTGGGACATCCCTGATGCAATGGCCACTGTTGTTTGAAAATACCCACTTGCCAGGAAATGGTGTACTGACAGGACCTGCACTAGAGGGGGGATTCCTGTGGGATGGCGGATAGCTGACATCAGGACTGGCTCCATCTGGGCACACAGTTCCTGGATTGTGGCACGATCAAGTCTGTAGGTGACTATTACATGTCTCTCTTCCATTGTTGACAGGTCCACCAGCGGTCTGTACACCGGAGGATGCCGCCATCTCCTCACCTGCCCCAGCGGACGTGCCCTATGGACGAGAACAGTGAGCACAGAGTCAGCCAATACTGACGTATTACTACATGTCATTAGCAAACATTTGTAAATCCGCAATGTGCCTGTCTCTGTGTGTATGCAAGGCCTAGATATGTGTAACGCATTTAAAAATAATGCCATGTGGCCCCCCGAAATGGCAGCTCCCTGACCTGTAATGTGGGACAAGGGGATATGAGGTAACTGTGCTGGCGTTGTACACCGTCGCGGTAGGCGGTCGAAGACCGCGGCACAATCCTGCATTTTTTAACATTGGGCCCTATGGGTCCCAGGAGCCAATGATGATGTACGCAAGCTGTGACGGTACACACCGATTTGGATGTGACCGCCATTTTCTGTCTGTTCACTCACTTGATACCTGACCTTCGACAGGAGAGGACATACACTGCAAGTGCTGCTGTGACCTGTGTGTGGAAGCGACAATGGCTCATGTGTATGGGGAAAGGGCCCCTGCCATCACTTCGAAGGAGTTGGAGAAGTTAGTGGATGGGGTCCTCCCCCAGTACACGCTACTCTACGGTCCTCCAGACAAACAGGTGAGTACACTGTGAGCATGCTGTATGGGCAATACCTGTTTGGAGTGGTGTGGATGGAAGATACAGGCGGGACTGAGGCCTGCATGAGCGGACGGAGAGTGCCTGTGCATCAGGGCAAGGGTGGGAACGTGGGACAATGATTGTGAGGGTCCCGACGGTTAAAGTTTTTCATTTTCCCCTGTACTATTCCTCTAGGTCAGCACCCACCGGAAGAATGATATTTGGCGTGCCATCGCCAAGGACGTCCGGATCCTGGGGGTCCACCACAGACGGAGCACCCACTGCCATAAAAGATGGGAGGACATTCGCCGTTGGAGCAAGAAGATGGCGGAGGCCCAGCTGGGGATGGCCTCCCAACGTGGGAGGGGTGCCCGTCGCACCATGAACCCCCTGATGTTCCGGATCCTGGCGGTGGCGTATCCGGAGTTGGATGGGCACTTGAGGGCATCACAGCAGCCACAAGGGGGTGAGTACCGTCACATCCATCTGACTCTGCACGCATTAGGAGGTGTTTGGTTGGTGGAGGTGGGCAGTGAGTTACCCTAGGCCAGGGCGAGATTTGTAGGCAAGGACCCTTTGTGAGGCAGGCTATGTGGCACCCCAGCCCCACCATCGGTAAGAGCCGTCTACACCTAGTCAGGCTCCTGTGACTTCCATGTGTGCAGCAATCGGGCATAGGCCTTGTACCCCATGTCCCTGTGATTAATTAGTGAACTCTAAGTGCATGGTGTAGTGCAGAGGGCTGCTGTGTCTGTAGTGTCTGCCAACGGTAGCGGTATTGCATGCACTGAACATGTCTTTCTTCTTTCTCCCCCCCCCCTTTTTGTGGTCTCACTGTTCTTGTGTGCATTAGCATCATCAAGCGGAGGAGCAGTGCCACCGGAGCAGGAGAGAGCTGCATCCCACATGGCCCTGGAGGGCGAGACAACGGAGTCTGAAGTCACTAGTGAGACAGAGGGTGAGGGGAGCTCCACGGCGGGGACAGGAGCAGAGACCAGCGACACCGACTCCTCCTCTGATGGGAGCACCCTTGGGCTGGCGGGCCCTCTGTGCCCACCGCATCTACAGGTACAGCCGCCATCCCCCCTACCAGCACTGCCCTCCCAGCAGCCCCTCAGCGTGTGTCCCGTGGCCACTCACCCAGGAGGGTGGGCATCTCCTTCTCCCCAGGGACCTCAGGCACTGCCCCAGTCAGCCCTGCTGCCCTCAGTGAGGAGGCCATTGACCTCCTGAGATCCCTCACTGTTGGGCAGTCTACCATTCTGAATGCTATCCAGGGTGTAGAGTGGCAGTTGCAACAAACAAATGCATACCTGGAGGGCATTCATTCTGGCCAGGCAGCCCAACAGAGAGCATTTCAGACTCTGGCCTCAGCACTGATGGCAGCCATTGTCCCTGTGTCCAGCCTCCCCCCTTCAACTTCCTCCACCCAGACCCAATCGCCTGTACCTCAGCCTATCCCAAGCACACCATCAGACCAGCATGCACACACCTCAACACACAAGGGTGGCTCAGGTAAACAGAAGCACCAAACATCCCACAGGCACTCACACAAGCATCATACCCATGCACACATACCAACATCCACTGACTCCATTGTGTCCCTCTCCCCCACGTCTCCCTCCTTCCTCCCTGTCACGTCTCCACTCTCACCTGCATGCACTAAATCCTCAGCCGCTACCTCCATCACCAGCACGCCCATCACCACACACCGCTCATGTGCACTCACGACCCCCACTACCATTCACACATCCCCAGTGTCCTCTCCCAGTGTGTCAGTGAGACCTCCTCCAAAGTACACAAACGCAGACACACACCCACCCAACAGCCATCCACCTCACTACAGCCTCCAGCCCATGCACCTTCACCTAAAGTCAGCAAACGTACACCTCCTACATCCACTACCTCTTCTTCCACTCCCAAACCTCCTCCATCTACCTGTCCCAGTGTGTCTAAAAAGCTTTTCCTATCAAATGTTGACCTCTTCCCTACACCTCCCCCCCGTCTGTCCCCTAGGGCCCGCCTTTCCAGGTCCCAACCCAGCACCTCAGCCACCACATCACCGGGCACAGTGGTGCCAGCAATAGCGGGATTCTGGAGTGCGCCAAGCAACAGGGCTGCCAGTGTCCCAAGGAGCGAGGGCAAGGCCATTCCCCCACCTCCAAAACAGAAAAAGTTGCCTACATCCCGGAGGGAGAAGGTGAAAACACCTGCCACCAAGGGGTCAGGCAAGACAAAAGTTGAAAGTGGCAAGACAGCTGCGCCACCATCCAAGGTGGGGAAGGGCCTGAAAATCAAAGGCAGGTCCACATCGACGCCACCGGCACCGCCACCTGCACCACCACCACAGACACTGCCGCCAGCACCCCAGACACTGAGCCCTTCACCAGCACCGCAGACACTGTGCCCTTCACCAGCACCACAGTCAGTGAGCCCGCCACCAGCACCGCTGCTACTGACACCGCCGCCAGCACCGCAGTCAGTGAGCCCGCCACCAGCACCGCCGCTACTGACACCGCCGACAGCACCGCAATCAGTGAGCCCGCCGCAAGCACCGCCGCTACTGACACCGCCACCAGCACCCCAGTCAGTGAGCCCACCGCAAGCACCGCTGCTACTGACACCGCCCCCAGCACCCCAGACACTGAGCCCTTCACCAGCACCGCAGACACTGTGCCCTTCACCAGCACCGCAGTCAGTGAGCCCGCCACCAGCACCCCAGTCAGTGAGCCCGCCACCAGCACCGCAGTCAGTGAGCCTGCCGCAGGCACCGCCGCTACTGACACCGCCGCCAGCACCGCCAGCGGCCCGCAACATCCTGAGCCAGTGGCACCACCGCAGACATGGCTGACATCCCCAGTGTTCAGTCGTACAAGGCTGGTGGTCAGTTCCAGGAGCCTGGGCAGCTTGCATGTTGCACCACCGTCAGTGGAGTGTCACATCCACTACCTCAGTCCTTGGCAGGATGAAGCCCTCTGGGCACAAAGCCCCCTCCAGAACCAGTGGAGTATCACATCCACTACCTCAGGCCTTGGCAGGATGAAGCACTCTGGGCACAAAGCCCCCTCCAGAACCAGTGGAGAGATACATCCACTACCTCAGTCCTTGGCAGGATGAAGCACTCTGGGCACAAAGCCCCCTCCAGAACCAGTGGAGATTGACATCCACTACCTTCTTCCTTGGCAGGATGAAGCACTCTGAGCACCAACCCCCACCCCCCTCCAGAACCAGTGGAACCTGTTATCCACTTGAGAGACTATGGCTTTGCACTCCCCAGGATAATGCAGTGGGCAACCCACCCACTGGAGAGACTTGAGAGACTGTGGCTTTGCACTCCCCAGGATAAAGCAATGGGCAAACCACCCACTGGAGAGACTTGAGAGACTGTGGCTTTGTACTCCCCAGGATAAAGCAGTGGGCAAACCACCCACTGGAGAGGCTTGAGAGACTGTGCCTTTGCACTCCCCAGGATAAAGCAGTGGGCAACCAACCCACTGGAGAGACTTGATAAAGCAGTGGGCAAACCACCCACTGGAGAGACTTGAGAGACTGTGGCTTTGCACTCCCCAGGATACATCAATGGGCATGGAGCTCCCTCGTGGAGCTGGCGTCGTGCACTCATCCGGCTGAGGGGCCCCCCTTCCCTTCCCCCTGAGGTGCCTGTTTCATTTCGATCTGATGCCCCAGCAGTGTTCTCTCCGTTTCGAGTCTGGCATCGAGTGTGGGCCTCGCCCATGCATTTTGGGCGAGGTCAACGGACTGTGAATGGTGCACTACCCAGACTTGAATGTTGGTGTACATAATTGTTTATACTCTTTTTAAAGTTTTGACTAATGGATTTTTATTGATTACAATCTTTACAATCATTTCCTTTTGCCATTGCGTTCTTCCAGGGGGGGTTGGGGGGTGTAAATGTAATGTTGCAGCATGTATTTGTGTGTATGTTGTTGTGGGTGAGGGTGGGGGTGTTGTGTGTTGCGTGTGTGTGTCACTCTCTTTTTCCTCCCCGCTCCCCTGTGTTGTAGGTGCAGTACTCCCTGGGGTCGTCGCCGCCGTCTATCGTGCTCCTGGTAGAGGAGCAGGAATACTATCACAGGGAGTATTTGGAGTTCTGGCTCCATGGCGTCCTGGATCCTCGTGGGTTGTGTAGAGGTGAGTGTTTCCCGTTCCAAGTCCTGTTTCCGCTGTGTTTTTGTTCATGTTGGATCCACCCCGGAAAGGTGGCAGATTGGCCTGTCATAATAGTGTGGGCAGTACATTGTCTTCCGCCTGTCTGTTGGCGGTGACCGCCGCTGTGTTTGTTTCTACCGCCGTGGCGGTCAGAGTATTAAAGTGGCTGTCTATGTTATCGGTTTCCACCATGGTAGTGATTCCATTTTTTTTAGTGCAGGCCTGTTGGTGGTCTTACGGCCGCTTTAACACCGACTGCCAAGGTTGTAATGAGGGCCTAAATCTGATGGCTTGGTGCTAGTCGGATGGGGCACCCTTTCTGCAAATCTGAAACATGAAACACCATTCCACTGGTCACGGGACAGCTTCAAATACCTAAGCATCCAGCTGGTGCCTATCCCACTGTCTTGCTATCTTGCACCAGAAAATAATTGAATGGCTTTTGAACAAGAATAGGTCTACCCCAGTAGCCTGGAGAAACCATGGTCTCTTGGTCGGAAGAATAGCTGCACTGAAATTGACACTGCTGCTGTGGATTTTAGATGTCCTCTGGGTCCTGCAGCTCCCTCCCCCTGAGGAAGGAATATATTGCATGGTTACAAGCAGCCTGCTTGACCTCTATCTGGGAAGATGGGAGATCAAGACTTTTCACAAAAGACCTGCAAGCTGCACCTGAGAGATGTGTGGTTGAGGGTATCCCAGTTGCTGCACTACTAAGCTATCCAGTTACAGTACGTGTTTGAATGAATGAAAGGAGGGACAGATAAGCATTGGTGCTTTATAAATCAGAACCTGGTGGCTAGACTGCTGGGCGAAGTACCTCAGATTCCTGTGAGCTTACCAGATTGACTCCTTTGTGTCTATAGAATAGCTAGGGCTATGCTAGATGTCTGGGACTCCACCACATGTAGGGAAGGCCTTAGTAAATTCCCATCACCCCGTACTTGGATAATTGGCAACTCAGCCTTCCCACTGGGGATAGAGACACATTCGTTTCAGAATTGGCAGTGGAAAGGACGCCTCTGGCTCTGGGATTTCTACACTGAAGGCACCTTGAAACCATTTGAGAAAATTAAGCAGAGGTATAAGAATCCCGGGATAGAGTACTTCAACTACCTGCAAATTAGACACTGGGGGCCTCATTTCGAATTTGGCGGGCAACCTCCTCTTTTCCACCCAGCGGCCCCTGTTATGAGTTTTCCGCTGGGCCAGCGGGCAGAAACAGTGTTTATGGATGCTGGCCCACCGGAGAACTCACCACAACATTGACGCTGGCCCGTAATCGAGCCTGAGGCAATGTTGCGGTGTCTGTAATTTGGATAGTGAAATGCGTGACAGGGCTGTCCATGGGGGCCCCTGCACTGACCATGCCAAATGCATGGGCAGTGCAGGGGCCTCCATGGGGCCCTCTGTAACCCGTCTCCGCTAACCTTTGCATGGCGGTGGGACTGCCTTGCAATAGCCGGTGGAGAGGGGACTTGTAATCCCCAGGGCAGCGCTGCTTGCCGCCCTGCAGATTAAGACCACTGGCACAGCCAGGCTGTCGACTGGCAACCTGGAGGTGCCGACGGTTAGACCGTGGTGGCTCCGCCAGGGTCATAATGTGGAGGCTAGACTGCTGCTTTGGCTGCAGTCTGACCTCCACCACTAGTCTGGCGAACCCAGGACCGCCAGATCCGTAATGAGAGGCTGGGTATAGGAGAGCAGGGTTAAGAAAGGGACAACTAGGGAACAAACACACAAACATTTCTTTAACACCTCTTCTCCACTAAAAACCTAGGGACACATGTACAAAGCTTTTTTTCTGGTTGCAAATGACCAGATTGCGGAATCAGGCGTTTTGTGACCAGATTTTTTTTTTTGGGGATGTACCACACCTTGTTTTGCGATTTGGTAATCTGTTACCGAATCACAAAATGGGTTAGTGATTCACTATTAGGAAGGGTGTGTCAAAGGCATCCCTTCCTAACAGAGACTCGCAGTGTTATGTATAAATGTTTTGCGACCAAAATGTAGTTCTTACCACTAAATTCAATTTGGTGGTAACCCATTTATAAACAGGATGGGGGTCCACTAGGGACCCCTTCCCCTATGTCAATGCATGTGTAAAAGTTTTTAAAGGACAGGCAGTGGTCCACAGACCACTACCTACTCCTAAAAAAATGAAAATGAAACACTTCATTTTACTTTTTGAAAAGCAACCCATTTTCCTCTAAGGGAAAGCGACCTGCATTTGAAAAAAAAGTTGCTTTATTTAAAAGTAAATATGGACATGGTGGTCTGCTGGCCACAGCAGGCCACCATCCCTGTGTTTTTTGCGATTCCCAACGGTCCGCAAATTGTGACCTATCTCCTCATGAATGTTAATGAGGTAGGTCTATTTGCGAGCCACTGGGAATCACAAATGGAACTCAGTGGAGTTGTGTACATTGGAAATTGTGATTTCCTAATTGCAATTCACATGGAATTTCAATTAGGAAATCACAAATCCTAACGTACGTACATGTGGCTCCTAGTCTTCAAAATATATGTAGTCCTCAACTTCCCAGTAAATACAACTAAGCTCCCGATTCGGCTACAATGGTAAAGAGACCTCAGCATCTCCCTTGATGCAGAGCAGTGGCACAAAATACTCATTCAAACTCAGCAGCCACCGCCGCATAACTCAAGGGGAAGGGTGGAAGGTGGAGGACGAGGTGAAAATTAAAAAAAATAATAAAACAGACTTACCTTGCCTCCATCCCTGCCGCCTCACTCAACGCTCCTCTTGTGGTATCCCAAAACCTGCTGGAGGGGCTTTGGCGCAGTGAGATGTTTGCTGCAAATGCATAGTGCCTGCCCAGGGGTGGGGCTATTTGTGGGACACAATCTTTCTAGTTATTTCTCAAATCCACTGCCAAACCATAGACAGATTACCTCAGGTTTCCCTGTTGGGCAGTGCAATGGAAGGAATATACCCTTAACACTCCTCAGCAGCCATGCGAATATCCACCTCCTGTTATTGTCAAGGCACACTATTGTGTCACTTGGGGCTCAGACCACCACAACATCACTTGAGCTTTGGCTACACAAACTTTGGCAAAAAGTCTTATCAATGTAATACATTATGGTATCTAGTTTTGCTATATCTGAAAATAGACTGCAGGAAACATACCTGTTCGCATTTGCTGAGAGAATTGAGCCTTTTTGACTTCACTACTGTAATATCTTAGGTTATTAGTTGCAAAGGATATAAGTCCTTAACAAGCAATAAATCTGCAATTGTTAATTAATGGGAACCAAGTACTGCTTTGTAGCACTTCATTCTCTCAGGGTAGTGAAGCAAAGAAGTCCAAGGCCTACTCAGGGGAGCTGGTGTGAGCTTATAACCACAGCCCGCTGGTAAACCACAACACTCAATACAATATTGACCAGTCAGTGTCTTTTCTTGCACAAACAATACTAAACTGTATGAATTAAAATACAAATATATAAATTCAGGTAGATGGAAGTACTGTTGGTAACACCCTAATATTACGTTAGTGCCCTAGTGGGTCCTAAACCCTATATTCACAATAACCCCCTGCCCCAACCACCACTAGATGCAACATCACAATAGAAGAGGGTGTCAATATCAATAAGGCAGGCCTACTGGCTTTCTTAGGGTGCCACTACATCAGTAAAAGCAAGGACATAGCATCACTGAAATGTATAATAGCAATACCAATATGCATCATATGTTATGATCCACTATTGAAGTCAATGAGGGTAGTACCACAATCTGAAAATAGTCATTATAATTTAAAACTTTGCAGTGATTACATCAACAGTGTGAATAAAGCATTATGGGTCTCATTTACAAGACCCTAGCGGCACACTCCGTCAATGGAGGATCATTTTTTTGGACGCTCCTGTGACGCTGTGTGCCTATATTTACAAGGCCACGCAAGCTGGCTTTTCATAGTCTTGTAAATATGGACCCCTTTCATGCATTCCACCGTGAAAGGGGCGTTCCATGGTTGCTGCTTGGGTGTTACCATGCAACACCAATGGAACCTGAAGGAGTCTGATGCATTCCCATATTCCTACGCCACCTCGTAAGAATCCCCAATTTTTCCTCTTTCTATGTGCGCTGTGATTGTTTTTGTGCAGGAAGGTACCCCTTCCTGCACTACAACAATCATCCCTGCAACACAGGCATCCTGCACCATGGTACCTGCAGTGGCAGTAGACAGCAATTTGTGCACCAGCGCAGGAGGTGAACAGAAATGCATTGTAGATGCAGTGCATTTCTGCCCGTTCCCAGTGGAGCAGTGCGGCACAGCAAGGCACTTGCTGTGCTGCCCTGCGCCAGCGGCCTCGTAAAGGAGGCTCTTCATTTTAAAAACATGTGCCCAGAGTATTTCTCTTATTTTCATTAAACTGCTGCTGCTGTCAGGTACTACCATTCCTAAAGCCCAACATGCCTTTTGGGATTCATTGGTGATGTCCTTGCCCTTCCTACAGCAACACAGAGGAAGCAAAATGTGAAAAATAACCCACAATTTGGTATTATGGGGTGCTCCATGGCCCTGGGATGTTCATGGGTGGCTTCCCTCTTACTGAAGGTGGGAAGCTGTGAACATTTTTCTCTTTTTCTGTTTTGGTTTTGGGCAACGTGGTCCTACCTGGGTCTCCCACAGCTTTTGTATTCATTGAAGCCTCCCACACTGCCTATGGCTCCCTGGGTGACTAACATAATCCAATGCCAGTATTGGAGTGATTCTGCTTCCCACATCCTGGCGGGTGATTTGCTACTGTTCTATGCCAACCCCTCTCCTCCAGGTTACAGGACCAGGGAGGTGGACCAGAGGGAAGATTAGTGTGCTGTGGTGCTTAGTTTGGCTTTCTTTGTCATAGAAGGAGGAAGTCCCCCAGGTCACTCACAGGTGCATCAAGCCCTGAGGGATAGGGTACCCCCCGGAGTCAGAGTTTGGCTCAGGGAGTATGTCCCTTGCAGTCTCCCTCTGAAAATGGAATTCTTGATTTTGTGCTGATTGCTGGGGCTTGGGCTTCCCTGGGAGAATTTTAAGAATCTTGCTGCGAAGTGCGTCATGGTTTGTTCTCTATGCAGTCTACCATGGGGATCAGGCTGTACCTCAGGTTCTGTAGGCCAATCTTTACAAGGAAGATGCCATGTTGCGCCTGATGGCAATCTCTAGCCAGCAAGTTTTCTTTTAGTTTGACAGCTGGGATTTATGGATCCCTGCACCAGACCTTTCCTCTGTCTGGGCTCCTGATACTCTCTCTCTCCTGCTTTGGGAGGTGCCTTCCACAGCCAGCCACCAGAACACTCTTCTAGCCATACTTCCAATGCCCTTGGCTTCTTGAAGAGCACATATGTGGCAGCAGTGGAGTCAAGGTACAGTCCACAAAAGTCCCAGGGGAACCATCCAGGGTCCTTAGCAGGTTAATTTGCCCACTGCTCCTCAGGGGGCATAAGGAGAAGAGAGCCTAGGCCATGGAGTGACCCATTCTAGTTCTGGACCTCTGCGCTGAGCCTGTGCAGTTCTTCAGGAGATGGTCCCAAGTATGTCATTGCTTGACATTTTTGCAAACACAGATTGGGTCATATCACAGAAAGTGAGCACAAGGGGCCATATCATGATGCCGTTTTCGATGGTGCACCTGCTCTGAATATGCCTGTCTGCTTCTTTTTGATGTACTGAGTGCATGAATTAACTCAAGCTGTCTCTCAGTGTATCCATGTATCCATGTTTTGCTGACAGCCGATCCTGAAAAGACAGGGCAATTAATTGCTTAATTGTGTTTCCAAACTTTGTTGTCAAAGTAATATACTTTAATTCAGAGATATTGCTCTGCATTGTGCAGCACAGAAAATTGCATTATGGTACAACCCACGAAGTTCTAATTTAAGACGCAATTCCACTACAGTTTTTGCTGACTATTCTCTCAAATAATTTACAAGCTGAAGCTGCGTTATTTTTCAACCTTAAACTGTGGTAAATGGTTACTTGTCACAGGAACTTCAAAGCCATCTGTTGCATTAGGTTGGAATATCTAGTTGCATTTGCTGGTATGTGTATAGTAAACAAAAGACCATTAACATACACAGAGCAACATACGAAGACAAATAAAACACAACATGGCACAACAAAAGAGTCACATTGAAGTAATGTAACCCAAAAACAAAGCTGATTAAACACAACAGAACACATCACCACCACAATATACTGCCACGCAACAAATATGTACAAACATTCTTGTCACACATTACCACCTTCAAAAGACAATCATAAAAGATGTTTGCACCAAGCAGTAACTTAACATAACCACTCCTATTAATTTTTTCAAAAGTTAATGAGCACACTTCCTTTGAAGCCAAAGAAACTTTCAAATTTTCAGCACAATTGGGCTAATTTTCGTTGTGCTCACAATGATTATGATATTGTTAATTTACAGTGTTCTTTATGAATTCTGATTCAATTTATATTCAGGATGCATTGATCAATGAGTTAACTTTTTCCAGATACATGCTTGTTTTGTTTGGGGAGGCGTGGACTGACCCACGAAAATGGCAGCTGTGCTATGGAGGAGATCTGTGTCCCTGAGCACACTTCTCCATAGCTTTATGGAGAAGCTGGGGAATTTCACTACCTCTGAGGTCTGGAGTCATGCCTGAAGACAGGGGCCCTGCGGGAGACCGGTGGCTCCCTTGGAGATCCAACAATTGGGCCTGCTACACCATGTGGCCTGTTGCTGACTGCCGCTGCAGCCGCTGGACCAGGCAATGAAGTGGTGCTGCCTGGTGAGGGCTCCCACTGGGCTCTGCAACATGTTAGGTGGATCCCTTCCCAGCCCTTGGGATTTTGCCTATAATTTGCCCATGCTCTGACTTGCAAATCTACAGCTTTGCCTACCTGGGTGGGCCACACTTTCATACCCGAAACGAGTGGGTCTTGTTGCACCCCCCTTTTGTATGTGAAGACCCCCAAGTGGCACTATACTTCAGCGGAATACCCAATTATCAGACTCTGGGAGTGACGCTGAGATCCTAGCTGTGGAGGGAGCCACTGTGCTTCTTTTGGCCTGTACTGGGACCCTTTAAAATGCAGCTCCACACTGCTGGTTTGAACCCTATGGTTTTTCTCAGCCTGGGGAGCTGGTGCTGGGAGCCTGCAATCACCTCTAGGAGTGAGGCACTACTGCTCCCTTCGACCCACTAGACTGCTACACCTTTGTCCCTACGCTGACTTGACTGGAGTGTCTGCTGAGTATCCATTGTCCAGACTTGCATTTCTGGGGCTCTCCTGGGGCTGAATGGGACTGCGAAAGAGACTGCTCCTCCTGGCAGGGCTTCCTTCTTCTGCCTCATGTCTGGCTAAATGCATTGGAGATTCTACAACTGGTCTGATACGAGGCACCCAAGGCAGCTTTTGTCCTAAAAATTGGTACTTGTTGTAGCCCACACCAACTGTAAGCCTGCTTGTGTCCCCAGATTGGCCTTCCCACCAGGGGCTGACATTGGGCGAGGTATGCCATTGCCTTTTCCTCTGGTATCTTCAACGAGACTCCGATTATGCCCTGGTACTGTTCTGCCCTTGCTGGATGGGTAGATCTAAAGATAAATGCCGTTCCCTAATAGTCAATTTCTCAGCCACCCCAAATTAATTGGTGGGGCATGGCCCCTCCCAGGGTGGACCGATGGCTTCAGATAATGACCCCTTCATGGACACAGCCTTCCAAACAAGTTCAGACTCATCAGCAGATGGGCTTGACAGGATACCAGCAGCTATTGCTGACTCCTGCACAGTGATTGAGGCTAAATTTGACTCCCTGTCTGCTGACTTCGCCATTTTATGTGACAATCAGTGTAGTCTGAAAAGTTAGCTCAAAGTTCACAGTGCTTACTGATGTCCAACTGCGTACACAGGCCCTTTCTAAGCAGATGCATCAGGTTCGGGAATGGCTGTGCTTTGACAAAGGCAGACTTGAGGATGCTGAGAGATGATCCTGCTACAATATCATCTGTATTAAAGGGCTGCCCGAAGATGTCAAGGGAACCGACTCCACAGCGTTCTTGGAGAATTGACTGATGGTGGACATTGCCCCCAACTTGCTCTTTCTACATTTTGTGATAAATTGGTCTCATAGAGCCCCTGTGTGCTGTCCCTGCCCCAGACTGCAGTTGAGACCCGTTGTGGCCTACATCCTGAACTACAGGGATCACAATGTCTTTCTTGAAGTAGCTCAAAAGAAGAAAGTGATGATAAGAGAGAATGCCTAAGTGATGTTCTTCACGGATTACACTCTGGCTATTCAGCACGAACGGGCATCCTTTACTTACATCAACAAGAAATTTCAAGACTTGGGTCCTAAATACATTCTTCCATACTCAATGAGGTACTGGATCTCTGATGGCCAATGGTCACATTTCTTCACACAACTGGAGGAGGTGTGAGATTGGATAGAAACCTTTGATGGTGGACATGGCAGTGAGAGGTGAAAGGCGGTGGCCATAATGGCCTCCCTCCAGGATCTTTTGACAACTGTCAGAGTCACCAGATCCTCGGGGTCTGTGCACGTTCCCAACACGTCCACCACTGAACAGCTCCAAGACTCTGATAGATAAATCACAGGATTAGGAAGGGAACAGCTGGAAAGGAGACCTGTAGTAAGAAAAACGTTAGAACACACAATATGAACATTATGGGGGTCATTCTGACCTTGGCGGTCCATGACCGCCATGGCGGAGTGCGGCGGAAGCACCGCCAACAGGCTGGCGGTGCTTCCTGGGTGATTCTGACCGCGGCGGTAAAGCCGCAGTCGGAAGAGGGGAGCCGGCGGTTTCCCGGCGGTTTCCCGCTGGCCCAGGGAACCCGCCATGGCGGCGCTGCAAGCAGCACCGCCATGGAGATTCCGACCGCCTTCCTGCCAGCCTGTTTCTGGCTGTGTCCACCGCCAGAACCAGGATGGCGGGAACGGGTGCCGTGGGGCCCCCTAACAGGGCCCCACCAAGATTTTCACTGTCTGCTTAGCAGACAGTGAAAATCGCGACGGGTGCCACTGCACCCGTCGCACCCCTTCAACTCCGCCGGCTCCATTCCGAGCCGGCTTCATTGTTGAAGGGGCTGGCCCAGCCGGCGGTCTTCTGGCGGTCGCCCGCCGGCCCAGCGGGAAAGCCGGAATGGCCGCCGCGGTCTTATGACCGCGGTGCGGTCTTTCGGCGGGAACCGCTTGGCGGGCGGCGACCGCCGTCCGCCGCGGTCAGAATGACCACCTATATCTCCTGAAATCAATACTAAACTATGATTCTAAGCCTAGTCACTCTGAAAACATGACAATCTAAGATTTAAGTTTAAAATGACTAAGTTTCAAGATGGCCGTATACCTGTAAGGGAATCAAGATGAATTAAATGAAAACTTTCTTAATCAAGTACTTTCCTTTACATGAGAATCAGAAAAAACATTCTGACTAAATTTTAAACCAGTCATATAAATCCTGTTTTGAGAATGTATACTAGGACCATACAATATTGCATCTAGAAACTCTGGCCTTCTGTGTACTCTTAAAATGTTTCAACACAAATTGCGCTTATTGCAGATATATATATATATATATATATATATACATATATATATATATATATGTATATATGTAGTAAACACCATAAAAGGATTGTGCACCATGAATAACACAATATGGATTCAGGAACAAATCACATAACTTGTCAACTCGAACATTACATAATAAATATCTTAGAATAGTGGCATCCAATAAATAACATGAAATAAACCCGAGGAGAAAATCATGCGTCTTGCCGATTCGAGTGTCACCATGTAAAATACTAAGAAATGGTAGCACGCAATGAATATCAAAGTCAAATCATCATTAATCGAAACGCACGTCTTGCCGATTCGTAAAACACGATGTCAATGTCAAGAAATAACAGCTCACAATAAATAACAAGATCAAAGTACAATGAAATGAATCACGCTTCTTTTGCCGATTCTTAAGCCACCATGTAAATGTCAAGAAATGGTAGCGCGCAATGAACAACAAAGTTAAATCCTCATGAAACGAGTTGCGCGTCTTGCCAGTTCGTAAAACATGTAAATGTCAAGAAATAGTAGCGCGCAATGGACAACAATGTTTAAACACCATAAAACGAATTGCGCGTCTTGCCGATTCTTAAGCCACCATGCCAATGTCAAGAAATGGTAGCACGTAATGAATAACAAAGTCAAACCTTTATGAAACAAATCACACGTCTTGCCTATTTGTAAACTACCATATAAATGTCAAGAAATGGTAGCGAACAAGTAATCTGTTACTCATTAAAGAATTGAACCAAGAATATGAAAATTCTCAATAACGGTGTCGGAACAGTCCAACCACCATCTTACCGCCTGGAACAATGATCACCAATGAAGGATGAAGGGCAGAAGACTGGAAGATCCAAATAGGCCGCCGGGACAGGAGCTCAGGAAGAAGCTGCTGCTCTGCACCGGGACCTCTGAATAGTGAGCACTAGGAGTTGGGCTGGCTCTCTTTTATAGAGTCTTGGCCCAGCCCAGAACTACGCCCAGGCATGTTGCAGGGAAAGTCTCTGGAAGGCCCTGGAAAGGGGCCACACCCTAACGCACTCTGAAAACCTGCAGCAATACATTGCAAAGGAACAGTATTTGTAAGCATATTAAAAATAAGTTTTCAGGATTGAACTCTGCAATGCAAAAGGTAAAACCACAACATATCAGCACAATGCATAAATTATGTTGTTTTGAGAGTGCTGGGTTGTTGCATTTTTGTCGCCAATAGAGCGCGTACTGCTCTGGTGTTGACAACAACACAGCAAATAGTGTCTTTCAACACTAGTGCTTCCAAAGATGCAATACAAAGAGAGGAACCTAACAATGCCAGCGTTTTCAATCCACCAGGGCAGCACGATCATGACCCGTTGGCCGAAAGGGGGCATCTGGGGCCCCAGTGGGGGACCTGCACTGCCCCTGCACTTGGCATGGGCAGTGCAGGGGTCCCCATGGACAGCCCCATCGCACCTGACACACCGCAAAATTGCCATCAGCTCTATTACAAGGCGGTGCCAATGTTGTGGTGTATTTCCTGCTGGGCTGGCAGGCAGAAATGCTGTTTCCGCCCGCCACCACACAAGAAACTTCTTAGTAGGTACCGTGAAGAATGGCCGCATATGCAGTCATCCCAAAGCAGGACTTTGGGGTGCAGCCTCCGCCACCCACCAAAATCATAATGAGGGCCTTGGTCTGCTGCAGTGACCTGAACGGTCAATGAACATCTGCTGTTCAGCACTTTTTTCCTTACCCTTTCAAACTGTCACCACTTTACGCTGCTCACCCATGACATGGATTATGTTTTGCTACTATATATTCTGACATCGTCTCCTACACAGACGACACCCAGCTGATCCTCTCACTCACCAAGGACCCCGCCACCACTAAGATCAATCTCCACAACGGACTGCATGCCATCGCCAACTGGATGGAGATGAGCCACCTCAAACTGAACTCGGACAAGACTGAGATACTCATCCTCAGCTCTAACCGCTCCGCATGGGACGATTCCTGGTGGCCAGCCACCCTAGGAACTGCACCAACTCCCACCACCCATGCACGCAACCTTGATTTCATCCTAGACTCATCGCTCACCATGACCCAGCAAGTCAACACCGTCTCATCTTCCTGTTTCAACACTCTCAGCATGCTTCGCAAGACCTTCAGATGGATCCCCATCGAAACCACAAGAATGGTCACCCACGCCCTGTCAGCAGCAGACTGGACTATGGCAACGCACTCTACACAGGAACAATGGCTAAGCTCCAGAGGAAACTGCAACGTATTCAGAATGCCTCTGCACACCTCATCCTCAACATCCCACGCCACGAACACATCTCAGCCCACCTCAGAGACCTGCCAACAAGAGGATCACCTTCAAACTCCTCATCTACGCCCACAAAGCTCTCCACAATGCAGGCCCTGCCTACCCCAATGAGCGACTCAGCTTCCACGCACCCACCCTCCAGCTCCGCTCCACCAACCTCGCCACCGTTCCCCGCATCCATCGTACCACAGCCAGCGGCAGATCCTTTTCACACCTTTCTGCCAAAACCTGGAACTCCCTCCCCATCGACCTATGACTGACCCAGGACCTCCTGACCTTCAGGAAACGCCTCAAGACCCAGTTATTCGAGCAGAAGCAGCCCTCCACCCCCCCAGCGCCTTGAGACCCTAACGGGTGAGTAGCGCTCTTAACAAGTGATTGATTGATTGATTAATTGATTGACAGCTCCTGACAGCTCCTGCAGTTGACCTTGTTCCTGTACAGGGCTGGGCTGTACTCTCTCTGTGATAGCCACACCCCTACTACTGTTTCTGAACCATTTTAGCTTGGGGAACAGCATAGTTACTCCTATGTTGCAATCTTTTTCCTTTCCGGTTGGGGAAGTTGGGGTTTTTCTTTTTCTTGGAAAGATGTGTTCGGAACTATTGTATAGTTACTCGCTACCTGCTACTACAGCTTCCCCAGCATGCCACACTGCCCTTTCTGCTCTCTGCTCTCTGTGGTGTTCAAGATTAGCGGTCCTTGTTCACATGAACCTAATTGAACGTCCTCTCCCTTCCTACACTACTACTCTCATTAATGCCACAAATAATTTTATTTCCTGGAATGTAAGGGGTGTGAACTCACTGCAGAACACTAGAAGATACATGTAGCACTGATTCAATGGCAAATTCAATTTGTCTTTTTGCAAGAGATGCACCTAACAGCTGACAAGATCTCTCAACTACAAATGAAATGGCAGAGCCAGATCTATGGCACAGGCTTCTCAGTCTGTACCTGGGCCTTCCTTTCCAGATGGATGAGGTCATCACAGACACTGATATCTGGTTTGTTGTATAGAGATTTCTGGATGGATGACCTCTACACCTAGGAGTGATGTATGCTCCACACAGCTGGATTTTTGGGGCCATCTTTCTGTACTACTCACCAATGGGTCAGATCCCCCTTGGATCCTGGGCGGTGACTTTAATTGTGTCCTGGATATTGATCTCGACAGATCCACCCTTCCACTACTACACTCCCCTGTAAAGCTCAACGTGACACATCTTCGGCAGTAGCTAGCACAATAGGATCTACAATGCACTTGCATATCCCCCGAACCAGCTGCAAATTTTCTTTCTACTCTACCGTTCTGGCCTTGACTGCTTTGTTTTTTCACTTTTTCATACCCAGACCACCTATCCCAGGACCCTATATTAACATAACCCCATAAAGGTGGCGATTTCCTAGGGTAGCTTACCTTCTCTGATCCCACCTGGAGATTGCTGGTCTCGTTGCTGGAAGATGAACCCTTTGTCTAAATGGTCGTTGATCATATCACTACATTTTTTCAAGATAACAAAGGGACCGCCTCTTTCACCATGATAGAATATGAAATCTTCAAGGTAGTCACAAGGAGTTTGTGCATCAAAACCAGGGTGGACATTCAGCGGACCTTTTTCAGGGAACTAGCAACCCTGGAGACTTCCCTACGTGAGCTGGAACACACTGTTTTATCTATTGCTGACATTGTGCTGCCATACAAGTTGTCTAGATACTCTCCAGTGTCATGACTTTGCTGCATGCCGAGCTAAAATTGACAATAAAGGAGATAAACCCAATAAGTTATTGGGGCAAAAGGTTAACCCTTGCCAGTGGTATATACACCAGGCACCTGGGGGGTTGAGGGGTGACACAGCTTGTAGTCAAGCAGCCATTAACAACACTTTCTATGAATACTATAGCTCTTTATATCATGCCCTGGTCGTCACACCGCCTGTCCTTCTGTCCATATTTGTAGCTCAGACTCACCTCTGTGGCCTTCCTACAGAGGCTAGACTCTTATTAGATGCACCTAATAATTTGCAGTAGATAAAATCTGTACTAAAAGACATTCCACAAAGTAAAATTCTTAGTACCACTGGTCTACCTGCTTAATCCTACACTCAGCTTGCACAGTCTCTGGTTCCCAGGTTGGAACCCTTATATACAGCAATATTCACCTACCATCTTCCACCTAACCTCAATGAAGATATTAAATCCACAAAGCTGAAACCACACAGAGATCGCTCTGACATGGCCTCTTGTTGCCCTCTGTCAGTCTTAAACAATGATCATAAAGAATTTGCCAAGATTCTTCCCTGTAGATTATTGCCTGAACTCCCTGATTTAATCCATCTCTGTCAGCCTGATGTTATCTTAGGGCACAACAACTTGCTTAACCCTTGTATATGTTGGCATGTTACGGAATAATCAGCAAATGCCTATACACCAGCTATATGTATCTCTTTGTACCTAGAAAGTCCCTTCAATGGGACTACATTTACAAAGTGCTGTGGCTGTTTGTTTGGACTAGGCCTCCATTGGTGTAAATGAGTTCACACTTTATTCCAGCCTTTCTGCCCAAGTAAAAACTGGGAAATGTATCTCTGCTGCATGGCCTGTGGGCATGGACACCCATCAAGGCTGCCCTCTTTCCCCACTGCTATTTACTATGGAAATGGAACCATGAGTGGCTTTGTTATGGCTCCTTGATGCACAATGCAGTATACCAGTTTGAGATTCAATCCACAGGGTATCTATGTAGAAGATATCTTGTTGTATGCCTGAGATGCAAAAACTGATCTCTTGCATGCTTTTTGATGATTTTGCAGCAATCTTTCGGCTTAAAGTTTACTAGAGAAAAATGGTGCTTCTTTCTTCTGCAGGTGTCCTATGAATTGGAAAACCAGAAAGGGAACACCCTGCCTCATACTCCAGCATGCAGTCAGCCCCAATGTATCCTGGTAAATGCAGTCAAAGCTAGTTTTTTATCCATAAAGTAAACTATAGTTTTTCACCTTAGTAGGTGCAGCAAGTGCTGTAAATCTCTGGACACGTGTTACTGGGTTCAGCCTTTCATTAGCAGAGAGCAGCTTTGTCTCTGGGGTTGCTGCAAATGCTGCCAAATGTCTTCTCAGGTTTATGTACCACTCACTGGCACGCGGTTGCTCAACCAGAGCTCGTCAGCTCGTTGGCTCAAGGGAGCCTTCTTAAACAGGAAAAACAGAAAAGGGAGCACCCTGCCTCACACTCCAGCATGCAGTCAGCCCCAATGCATCCTGGTAAAAGCAGTCGAAGCTCGTGTTTTATCCATAAAGTAAACTAGTTTTTCACCTTAGTAGGTGAAGCAAGTGCTGTAAATCTATGGACACATGTTTCTGGGTTCAGCCCTTCATCAGCAGAGAGCAGCTTTGTCTTTGGGGTTGCTGGAAATGCTGCCAAAAGTCCTCTCAGGTTTATGTACCAATCACTTGCATGCATGGCCGTGTAGCACTGGTGAAGATGGTGGGACTGCCACGCTTAATGTACTGTTTTACAAATCTACCTGTGCTCATTCTCCTGATGTTCTTTCTGTAAACAACTTGACTACTCAATAGGATTTTTGATCTGAGCAACTGGGCATTGCATAGTAGCACAGTCCACTCTCAAATTGCCTGTATCTATGGGTGGTTTGGCTCTTCCAGATTTTGAATGCTGTTATCTAAACCACAAAGCTCCAGTGACTAGTCCGCTTCTTATCTGGTTTCTCCCTTTATGAGGCTAGATTTACTCAAGAAGACTGCTTTATTCGCTATTTCCCACTGCCCATTCTATCCTGCACTACCCACGTCTGCTCTGAGCGGCACTTCCTTGCCCAGCCAGGACCCACAAACTCACTAACACAGAATAGCCACATGCTCCAGCGTCTTCCCACTCGCGCACAGGCTTCACTCTGTACATGCTGCGGGCTTAATGATGCTGAGTGACCTGTTCGTTGACAGTGAGTTACTGGTTTTTCAAACTATAATGACGGATTATATTCACACACCTGACACCCATACACACCACACCCACACACACCCACACACCCATACCACTACAAAACACACCCCCACAACCCTTTACGATTACAAATCATTGCCACCAGAGACACCAGGACAACTGAGACTACCAGAGCTACACACTACTCACACCTATACACCACTCACTCACTTGACATCACACCCCAACACATTACCCAATACACCCTCACCAACACACCTCACATAACACCCATGGCACCACAAAGACACCCCTGTTTCACAGATTTGACGCTATGGGTCATGGTGGATAAAATTGTCAGGGTAGAGCCACAGCTATTTGGAGCACAGGTGCAGCAGGTATCAATAGCCAGGAAGATGGATCTATGGCAGAGAATCGTGGACAGGGTCAATGCCGTGGGACAGCACCCTAGAACTAGGGATGACATCAGGAAGAGGTAGAACGACCTACTGGGGAAGATACGTTCCATAGCAGCAAGACACCAGCTCGCTGTCCAGAGGACTGGCGGTGGACCCCCACCTCCTCCCCCACAACTCACAGCATGGGAGGAGCAAGTCTTGGCAATACTGCATCCTGAGGGCCTAGCTGGATTCAGAGGAGGACTGGACTCTGGTAAGTCAACTCTCTGCTATTATCACCCCCATCTGCATGCCATCACATACCCTCACCTTCACTCCCATCACTCCACTCCATACCACACACTCCACCATCACATCTCACTTATCCCACTGCCAAGCCCTGCATGCTGTACCAATGCATGGACACCCCTCACAGCCCTGCATGGACACTCATCACTAAAGCATGCACATCACAGAGAACTAACAATCCCACCATACACTAACATACAAAGGTGAAAGCTGGCAGGGCAAATCCAACCATAGAGGGGAAGCCAGGGATGTACAAAATGTCATACACATAAACCATAGCACATCATTTACATCCCAACAGGTACCCCAGCCAATGTCACCGGAGAGGAGGTGCCAGCACAATCCAGTCCCCCAACTGAAGATGGCCTACAGTGATAACAGTAACTTTGGTCTTCAGGATCTGGACGATCTACCTGGCCCATCAGTGACCACTGGACAGCCGGTTACCCAAGCACAGTCACACACCACCACAGAGCCTCCCCCATCAGGAAACAACACCACGGCACCCCCCCAGCGTACCCACACCTCTGTCCTCAGGACACATCAATCAGCAGTGTGTCCACTTCTACAGGGACCCCAGGCCACACCTCGCACACAAGACAATCAAGGACCTGGGGTCAGTGGCAGTGGGCACATTGTTCAGGGGACGCTTGAGGGCATCACCAAAGCCACAAGGGAGTGAGTACAGTGGCTATCATTACAACGTACGGCTAGTGGGATGGTATCCAGGTGGTGGATGTGTGTTAGTGGGTGTCCCTAGACCAGGCCTGACATAGCAGCGTAGGTCCACTGGTGGCTAGTATTCTGAAGGTATAATCCTGCCTACCTAGCTTGTAAGCATCCACTACTGGTCAAGGATGCATGGGTCCCAGGTGTGCTGCAGTTGGCAGTGTTTGCCCCTCCTCATGCCTTGGTGGCTAGCAATATAAATGGTGGTGCAATGCATAGTGCAAGGTCTGTTCCCTGTGAGGGTGCTGTGTACGTCAACGGTGGTGTTGGTGCAGCATTGAGTCAGTGTATCCTTTGTCTCTTTCCCACCTTCCTTGTTTTGTCATCCTGTCCTTATGTGCATTAGCATCATCTGGCAGAGGAGCAGAGGCACCGGCGACAGAGGGAGCTGCATCCCACAGTACCCAGGAGGCAGAGTCCACTGACGCTGAGGGCACCAGTGGGATAGAGGGCGAGGGGAGCACCACAGCGGAGATTGGAGGGGACAATTCAGACTCAGATACCTCCTCTGATGGAAGCTCCCTGGTGGTGGCGGACATTTCTGTGACCACCCCAGATACAGGTACAGCCGCCACCCCTGTACCAGCACAGCCCTCCAAGCAGCCCTTCAGCGAGTTGCCTGTGCCCGCTGACCCAGAAGGGGGGGGCATTTCCTTTGCCCCAGGCACCTCAGGCCCTGCCCCAGTGAGCCCTGCTGCCCTGAGTGAGGAGGCTATTGACCTCCTGAGATCTATCTCTGTAGGGCAGTTAACCATTGTGAATGCCATCCAGGGGCTGGCAGCCCAGATGCAACAATCTAATGTATTCCTGGAGGGCATTCACACTGGATTGGCGGCCCAACAGAGATCTATTCAGGCTCTGGCCTCCTCTCTGATGGCAGCCATTGTCCCTGTTTCTACCGTCCCCCCTCCAACTACCACTTCCCAGTCCCATTTCCCTCAACCATTCCAAGCACACAGCCAGACGAGCATGCACACAGGACAACACCCAGGAGTGTCACAGGCAAACAGAAGCAACACTTCATCCCACAGGCACTCACACCAACACCATCCAGTTGCAGACACAACAACATCCACCATTTCCAATGTCTCCCCCTCTTCCTCCTCCTCCACCTCCCACCCAGTTATATCTACACTCTCACCTGCATGCACTACAACATCATCCATTACCTGCATCATCCCCACACCAAGCAGAACACACACCTTACTGGCAGACACCTCAACAACAGCCATGCACACATCCCCTGTGTCCTCTCCCACTGTGTCTGTTTCCCCTCCTAAAGTACACAAATGCAAGCACTCAGACAGCCAGCAGCCATCCACCTCACAACAGTATGCAGGCAAAGCACCTGCACCCAAATCCAGCAGACACCTCCAAAAAACACTCCCTCATCCTCCACTCCCATTACTTCTCCCTCTGCCTGCCCCAATGTCCCTAAAAAGCTTTTCCTTTCCACTATTGACCTCTTCCCTACCCCCCGTCATGCACGTATGGCCAGGATATCACAAACCCAGCCAAGCACCTCAGCCACACAGTCCACGGGCCCAGTACAATCCGCACCTACTCGTGGTGGAAAGGATTCCAGGCCACATATACTGAAGGGGAAGGAGTTTGCACCAGCCAGCCGAAAGGGAAAGGAGCCTGCACTTGCCATCCAAAAGGGGAAGGAGCCTGCACCTGCCAGCCAAAAGGGGAAGGAGCCTGCACCAGCAGGCAAGAAGGGCAAGGAGCCTGCAACAGCAGGCAAGAAAGGGAAGGAGCCTGCACCTGCCACCCGAAAGGAGAAGGAGCCTGCACCAGCAGGCAAGAAGGGCAAGGAGCCTACACCAACAGGCAAGAAGGGCAAGGAGCCTGCAACAGCAGGCAATAAGGGGAAGGAGCCTGCACCAGCTTTCACGGAGCCCCCACCACCAACAGTGATTGCAGGGTGCAGTGGCTGTGCAGGAGCCAACCACAACCACCACCAGCACCACCACAGTGCAGCCATCCGAGGGTACAGGGGCTGTGCAGGTGCCTCCCACCATCACCACGGGAACCACCACAGTGCAGTCATCTGAGGGTGCAGAGTCTGTGCAGGAGCCTCCCACCACCACCACCAGCACCACCACAGTGCAGCCGTCACCGCTGGTGGACGCAATGTGATCCAGCCTCCATGGGCTGTTGTGCGGCCTGTCCCCTCCAGAAGCAGTGGGGAAGACACCCACCTGAGAGACTGTGGCCTATCACTCCCCAAGACCAAGCACAGGGCATGTTGCCCCCTCCAGAAGCAGTGGGGAAGACACCCACTCGAGAGACTGTGGCCTTGCACTCCCCAGGGCCAAGCACAGGGCATGTTGCCCCCCCAGAACCAGTGGGGAAGACACCCAACTGAGAGACTGTGATCTATCACTCCCCAGGATCAAGCACAGGGTATGTTGCCCCCTCCAGAACCAGTGGGGAAGACACCCACTCGAGAGACTGTGGCTTATCACTCCCCAAGACCAAGCACAGGGCATGCTCCCCCCTCCAGAACCAGTGGGGAAGACACCCACCTGAGCGACTGTGGCCTATCACTCCCCAGGACCAAGCACAGGTCATGTTGCCTCCCCCAGAACTAGTGGTCTTCTGCTTACGGCTGAGGTGCACCCCCTTTCCCTGAGGTGCCTGCCTATTTGCCAACTGATTCCCCTGCAGTGTTCTCTCCATATTGATGCAGGTGAAAAGGTGGGCCTTGGACTTTGCCCTGTGGCCATGTGGCCCACATGAACTGAGGACTGGGCAGTGTCCCTTTTTCTGTACATTTGTAAAAATCTGTAGCATTGGATGAATTATTTTTTCTACTGTGTTGATCTTATTGCAGTCACTTTGGTACATTCCTGTTGTCCTTGCATTATTCAGCCGATTTAGGGATATTAACTTATTTTCTTGTGCAGCTGGTTGTGTGTATGATGTGTGTGTGTGTGTGGGGGGTGTGTGTATGGTGCATGTATGTGTCACTGTTGTTTTCCTCCCCCCCTTGTGAACAAGGCGGCTGTACTCACCGTTGTCATCTTCTCCGGCGTTGGTGTTCGTGGTGGAGCAGAATCTATAATATCATCAGAAAAACTTGCATTTCTGGTTCCATGGTGGTGTGGTTCTTCCCCGTATCTCCAATGGTGAGTCCTTTCACTTTTGTGCAGTGTTTCCGCCAGGATTTTGATGTCGTTGGTACCGCCCCAGAAAAGGTGGCGGATTGTCTTGTCATAATATGGTGGGTGAAACTTTGACTTCCGCCTGGCTGTAGGCGGCTACCGCTGTGGTGCCTGTTGTTTCCGTCCTGGCGGTCGGTGTGGTACATTGCCTGTCTTTCGGAGATCTTTCCGCCATGGTCTGTCAGGAATAAGGCCAGGCGCGGTCCAGGTCTCGTCTGAAACTCCGCTGCGCGACTCTGCGGCGCTTTATGCGCACCACTTGTCATCCCTCTTGTTCCAAAGGTGACCATCAGCGTCATCTGCCCTGTGGCAAAGCTCATAGAGCTGCAGGTTCAGGACATTGGTGGACAAGATGCAATTATCAGTGTTATTCTATGAAGGGACTACAATTCCCATGTTTTTAGAGGCAGTAGCCATCTTGGGGTGTGGCAGGGCTCTAAAGCCCAGCCACACCCAAGCACGTTGCTCACTATTTGGAAGACTTCGATGCAGCCAGACCTCGTGGGGGTTTCTCTGGAGAAGAGCATAGTTCCTGAATGGCAGAGTGTCGTCCAACCAAAGTATCTTTGCTTCCATGGTGCATTAAAAAATGAGCAGGTCGTATTTGTAGCAGTAAGGCCTTGCTGAATCCATGTTTGGAGGAAGCCATTACTTCCAAAAGGTAAAGCACCCCTTAGCATAACGAGCAAAGCAATTCCAGTTTCTAGAGTACAGCGGCCTTGGCACAAAGGTCAAAGGCATTTCAGAGCACAGATGTAAAGCGCTCTTTTGCACAGCAATTCAAAGCGTTTCAGTTCACAGATGTAAATCGTTTTTGTGCATAGCAATTCAAAGCGTTTCCATTCACAGATGTAAAGCGCTCTTTTGCACAACAATTCAAAGCATTTCGTTCACAGATGTAAAGCGCTCTTGGCACGACAATTCAGGCGCTTCAGTTCATAGATGTAAAGCGTTCTTGGCACGGCAATTCAAGCACTTCAATTCACAGATGCAAAGCACTCTCTGCACAACAATTAAAGAGCTTCAGTTCACAGAGGTAAAGCGCTCTTGGCACGACAAGTCAGTTGCTTCAGTTCATAGATGTAAAGCGCTCTTGGCACGGCAATTCGAGTGCTTCAGTTCACAGATGTAAAAAGCTCTTGGCACAACAATTCAGGCACTTCAGTTCACAAATGTAAAGCACTCTTGGCACTACAAATCAGGCGCTTCAATTCACAGATGTAAAGCACTCTTGGCACAACAATCCAAGTGCTTCAGTTCACAGATGTAAAACGCTCAGGCATAGCAATTCAAACGCTTCAGTCCTCAGGTTTAAAGCGCTCTTGGCATGACAATCAAAGCGCTTCAATTTACAGGAGTAAAAGGTTCTTGGCACAACAATCTAAGTGATTCAGGCTACTTGAGTAAAAGCGCTTCCTGATATTATTAAGTAAAGCACTTCAAGTTCAATGAGTAAAACGTTTTGGTATTTATTGTTGTGAATGTGAAAGTATTTCTGGAGATTAGCAAATCATAGTTTTCATTGTTCTTTGAAAAGCTTAAGATGGAAAAAGCATATTTAATTCTTTGAGATTTTCTAAGTCATGATCAAAGGTTTATGTTGTGAAGGCATAGATGTTACAGGATTGATATTCTGAGTATAATCGTAGTCCAAAGTTCTTGCCATCTCTTGTTTCTGAGGTCCTAGTTTATCCTTATTCCATATTTTAAAGACAGGGCTTTGCCCTCATTTCTAAAGGGGTCTCCATCTGATATCTCGGAGACGCATTTAGTCAAGAGTCTATTGATGAGTTATATTTCTATGAATGAGTAAATGCATATTTGTTCTAACCTTTACTTTTCAGATCTCTCTTCCTGCTGTTCCCTACCCTAATTCCCTTCCCCCGACTGGCTCCAGCATAACTCTGTGCTATAATAGGGTTCTGAGTTGGTGATGCCGGAAGGTGGGCCTTTTGTTCAGTGACATGCAGATCCTGAGGAAAGGACACTGTGACAGAATAGTGAGCCCACAAGGTTTATACTTTCCTCTTGGTCTGTACTGGAGCTGCGCAAAATGGCCACCCTATATACCCTTATGCAGGTAGTTACTCAGATGCAAAGGGATTTGACAGACTCAAAAAATGTTACAGCTGATTTAGTGAATAAAGTAACTCAGTTACAGAGTAAGGTGGATGGTTCTGAACCTGTCTCGTCCTACGCCTACTGCACCTACCAACATAGCTGTGAATGTGCCGACACACATTCCTTTAGCTGCACCAGAGAGGTTTTCTGGGGAGCCCAATAAGGTTAAAAAATTTCTGCCACAGGTGGAACTACATTTTACGTGTCGGCCTAGTGCCTTTGCGGACACAAAATCTAGAATTGCATTCCTTATATCATATCTGAAGGGTGATGCAGCTACTTGGGCAGTGACATTAGTCCGATTAGACAGTCCTCTCTAATATAACTGGCGTCGTTTTGTAGAAGAATTTGTGAAGGTTTTTGACAGACGCGCAATCACTATGTCTGCAGACAAAGAGCTACTAGAATTACATCAAGGAAATAAAGACCTGATAACGTATTTGTCACACTTCAACCGGTTAGTGGTGGAACCCGCTTGGCCTGAGGAAAAAAGGTCAGCAGTATATTATAAAGGGCTAAAAGATGAACTAAAAAATGTATTGGCCCAAGTTGAACCACAACCAGAAACTTGTACTGATGTAATTAATCTAACTCTACGGATAGATCACAGACTTTCTGAAAGAAAAGGAGTAAGGGAAAAATGGGAAAAAACAAACTGGCGAATCAAAAGATTTAGACACTTTCAATTGTCTTCAGATTCTATGATTGAAACGATGGATATAGAAACTGTTTGCCTACCACTGACCAAAGAGGAAAAAGACATGCAACAAAAAAATGGTCAGTGTCTGTATTGTGGGGAAAAAGGGTCATTTTGTAAAAGAATGCCAAAAGAAACCCAAAGGTAAAATTGATTCAACAGTTGTGACAAAGAAAAAGATATCGGTTGCTTTGGAAAATTCACAGGAAAACTAAAGTGGCCAAGAAAAAATGTAGGGGACCTCTTGGGCAAATTGACAATCCCTTCAGTGTGCTCTTGCACAAATCGTTATGTCAAACATTTCCGAATCTTAGTACAACTGACTGTGTGGGGAAAAAGACATAGGGGGTCATTTTGACCTCTGCCGAGGGACCGCCGTGCAGAAGACCGCCAGTGGTGGCGGTTTTCAGCTCGGCATATTATGACTGCTGGCAGCTCTCCCTCCTTTTCCGGACGGAGAGAAGCCAGCAGCCATACTGGCCGGCGGCTGGGAAGTGGAGGTTGCTCCACCTCCACCGCCACGTCAACAGAACACCGCCCACCGAATCACGTTCTGTGATTCGGCATGGCAGTGTTCTGTTGACGGTGTGGTGGCGGCGGAGCTGCCCCCATGGATCCCGTCCCCTCCCGGAGGATCAACGGACCAGGTAAGTTCATCGCCCGTTAGGGGAGGGGGGTTGGGGGCGTTGTGTGTTGTGTGGGTGCATGGGGGTGTGCGTGAGTGCATGTAGAGGGGGTGTGTGAGTGCGTGTATGCTTGCGGGGGTGTTGTGTGTTTGGAAATGAGTGCGTGTATGTCTGTATGGATGTGTGCGTGTATGTCTGAATGTGGGTGTGCGTGTATGACTGTGTGTGTGGCTGTTCGCATGTATGTTGATGTGTATGCGGGTATGTGTGTTTGTGGTGCCTGCGTGCGTGTCGGCTGTGTATGTGTGATGTGATGTTGGGGGTTGGGGTGGGGAGGGGGTTCCTGCCACCTTTGGGGTGTGGCAGGGGTGATGGGGGTGTAGGGGAAGGACTCGGGGTGGGGGAGACCCCTATCTGTGCCAGGGAAGGAATTCCCTGGCACTTATAGTGCTTACCGCCATGGATTTCATGGCGGTTCAAAACCCCATGAAATCCATGGCGGTCAGCCGGGTCAAAATACCGCCGCCGGTATTGTGACGACCGCCGGGCCGGAGACCCAGGTCTCCAGCCCGGCGGTCATCTCCGCCCTGGCGGGCGGAACGAAGAAGTGGCACCATGGTCATAATTGCAAAATTTTTACCACCAGCCTGTTGGCGGTAAGACCGCCGCTTCTCCGCCGTCCGACAGGGTCGTAATGACCCCCATAATGTTCAAGTTCTAATTGATTCAGGGGCAACAGGGATTTTTGTGGACCAACAAACTGCACTAGACCTGCATATACCCAGTGTCAAGAAAAAGATTCCAGAAGTTGTGTATGCAGTTGATGGAAGTGAGTTGGCAGGAGGCCATGTTACTAAATAAACCTCACGAATACAAATGATTTGCAAAGATGATGAGAATCAGAACCACTGTGAGATAATTTGCTTTGATATAATCCAAGCACCTCAATATGGTTTTATTTTAGGAATGCCGTGATTAATGTTACATAATCCATGCATGGACTGCCGCATCCAGGTTTTGTGTTTTTCGTCTTCTTCTTGTGCAAAGAAATGTTTTCAATCAAGATGAAACAAAGAAGGACATCTTCAACACTCCATAGCTACTGCAGTTGAGAAGGAAATTGATTTACCATCACAGTATTCAGAATATACCGATGTTTTCAGTGAAAAGAAAGCAAGCTTATTACCACCTCACAGGCTGTGCGATTGTCAGATCGACCTTGTACCTGGCGCCAATATACCAAATTGTAGAATCTATGCACTATCAGAGAAAGAAAATCAAGTCCTAAGAGAATACCTTGATCAATGTTTAGCCAACAAGCTAATTTGGCATTCACGATCTCCAGCGGCTTCTCCACTGTTTTTCGTACCTAAAGCAAATGGCGATTTTAGGCCTTGTGTTGACTTTAGAGCGATAAATAAGATCACCGTTAAAAATAAATATCCACTACCTCTCATACCAGTCTTGTTAGAGCAGGTAAAATCCGCCGTCATTTATACTGAACATGACTTATGAGGTGCTTATCACCTAGTTTGAATTCGAGAGGGCGATGAGTGGAAAACGGCTTTTAAGACTCGTTATGGCCTCTTTGAGTATTTAGTGATGCCATTTGGTCTGTGTAATGCCCCAGCAGCCTTTCAATATTTCCTAAACGATGTTCTGAGAGAATATTTAGACATCTTTGTCATCGTTTATATTGATGATATTTGATTTATTCAAACTCTGAAGATATACATGAAGCAAATCAAAATAATATACACACAGTTCCAAAACACGAGAGGGTTTCTTTCAGACTAATGGTTCTGTATTGGATGGAAATTAATTTATTCGAAGCAAAAGCCCTCACTTACCTTCCGCTGACATGCTTCATCATAGGGCTATGCTCCTCGTCAGGCCGGCGCTGCAATGCTTGATGGGCCCCACAGGGGGGCTCTTTGCCGGAGATCTTTTGGGAATAGTGAACAACCGGTCAAAAGTGTTTCAAGGATTGGTGTAAAGGTAGTTAAAAATGCCTAGAGGTAAAAAATACTATTTATTATGATACTAATACCTCTGACATGATTAAAAACTACATATGGTGATATAGTAAAATAATGTCTACACTCCCCAAATGACAACAAATAATGTAATCGCTAAATCTCTCAATGGAGAATATTGAAGGTAAACACAGGATCCCCTGTGTTACTCTGTATAATAGGTCAACATGTTTCTCGCTGTTTAGTCAATAAATGATCTAGTGCGATTCGTCAGGACCTTGACACATACCTAATCCTTTAAGCAATTAGGGACCCATAATAGGGGAATCAGAAACCTAAAAAATATAGAAGAAAGAAACAATCGTCAAAGGATTTCTTTGTCATCAAAAGTTACGTGTACACAATGGCCTAAGTTACTAACCCATACACTCGTGAGAAGTCCCATAGGTGCCATGTGACAAAGGTACAACAGTGAAATAAAACAAAATAAGAAGAGGACCAACATGGCGAAGGTACCACAATGCTCACCATCCATATATTAAAGATAGGGCCTCATCGGGGAAAACATCAGGCTTGAGAAGTCCACCTTGGTCTAAATACATATACAGAGAAAAAGCCTTCAATAACAACAACAAATTAATTTGGTTGGTTATGTCACTGTATTGAGTGTGCATGAAGACCTAAATGTAACATTACAGCCATGGTGCGGTATCAATGCAAAAACTCATCTCTATAATAACAAGGTATTTTTCGAGAAAGTCCTACTAAAATGACAAAGTATAACATGGCTGAGTGAAAAAGGTAAGTGAGGCTAATGGTGGAGCTCACAGGGAGACACAGCACAAAACACTTGAGGTAGAACACTCAGGCTGGGAAAGGGAATGAAAAAATAGGAGGTAAAAAGGTACCGCCTGCTCATGGACAGAGTTACGAGCAGTGTCATAATAAATCATCAGTGCGATAAATCAAAAGCGCTGCACATAGTTACACACGCTGCAAATGAAAATAAAGAAGAGAAAGACCGGGCCAGAACCGCAACGCAAATTGTTGCCGGTATCGGCCTGTGCTATGAAGCGGAGCGGGCAACATGCAGCTGAAATACTGTAGGATTTTTAAACCGGAGAGGTGGGCGCGCAGAAGTAATGGCGCAAACTGTTGCCGGTAACGGGTGTGATATCAAACGGAACGGGCACCTGCAGCCGAAATAATAACAAGAATGTTGAACTTGGGAGAGGCGGGCGTGCAGAATTACTGACGCGTCTCACCTCTTCTAATCGGTCCCATGTTAGTGGACCGTAATAGCCCTGTTGCCGGCAGCGTGCATAAATGAAAACTAGCGCACTGCCCATAAATGGCAAAATGCAGGTAAAACTAAAATAGCAAACTTTGCTGCTGACGCAGGCTATACATGAAGAGCATGTTAAAAAAGTATTAAAAACTCTACAAAAACATAATTTGTTTTGTAAGCTAAGTAAATGCGAATTCCATACCAAAGAAGTTGAATTTCCAGGAGTCATTCTAGCACCTGACGGCATGCAAATGACTGAAAGAAAAAATCAAGCTGTATCCAAATGGCCCACACTAAAATCAGTACGTGATATTCAATGTTTTTTGGGTTTTGCGAATTTTTATTGACGCTTCATCCATCACTTCTCTCAAAAGGTGGCACCAATCACCAAATTCCTAAGAAAAAAGGCCGTCTTCAATTGGTCCCAAGAAATAGAGAGGGCATTTCAAGATTTAAAAAAGGCTTTTACTACCGTTACCATTCTAGCTCACACTAATGTGGAACAACCATTCATTGTGGAAGCGGATGCATCTGATGTTGCCGTTGGGGCCATCCTGTCTCAACGTCATCGAGAGACTGGTCAATTGCACCCCATAGCATATGCGTCAAGAGAATTGAATGAAGCAGAACAGAATTACACTATAGCAGAAAAAGAATTACTAGCAATTCGTAATGCTTTTAAAGAATGGAGATATTATCTGTTGGGAGTGAAACACACCATAACTGTATATTCTGATGATAGAAATGTACAATTTATGAGTTCTGCCTGACTACTAACTCCTAGACAACTAAGATGGATGCTATTCTTTGCAGAATTTGATTTCATATTGACTTTTAGACCAGGAATAGATAATCGTAAGGCCGATGCATTATCTAGACAAGATTCTTCAATAACACCTACTGTACAAAAGCCCATGCCTATTATAATGCCTTCAAAAGTGTTGTGTTTAGTAGCTGCCGAGAAATTTTTTGATCTCATTCATAATCATTTTCACATCACTAAGTGGCAAGAGTGGTTACAACAAGACACCAAGAGGTCGATTCAACAAGGCTTACCTCTACATGAATCTTGAGTATTCCTGCCTACTGAGGAGTTAAGAGAGACAGCTTTTCATTGGTTACACAAGCATCCTCTGGCAGGTCACCCAGGTCCTCAAAAAACAATAGAACCCATGAAAAGGTATTTTTAGTGCCCTTCATTTGTTCACGATCTCAAGCAAATGCTACAATCATGTGAAGTATGTGCAAGATGCAAAAGCGAACATAGCAAGCCCAAAGGTCTAATTATACCTTTACCCGTTCCCAGTCATCCATGGGAACATATCTCTACAGATTGTATTACTGGTCTTCCTCAAATAAAACAATTTACAAACATTCTAGTGGTAGTAGACAGTCTTACCATGTATGCTCATTTCATTGCCTGTAAAGGTCTCCCAACTTCCGACACCTTAGCGACTATCATCTTAAAAAATATAGTTTGTCTTCATGGACTTCCAAGAGTTATCCTCTCTGATAGAGAGACACAATTTTCTGCGCGTTTTTGGCAACAATGGTGCAAGGCTCTACAAATTGATTCAGCTTTATCTACTAGTTATCATCCACAAACGGATGGTCAAACAGAGAGACTAAACCAAACTCTGAAACAATATTTACAATGTTATGCAACAAAGTCTCGTACAACCTGGCTGATTCTTTTATGGCTTGCAGAACTGGCTTATAATAACTCTCACCACTCTTCAATAAACTCAACTCCTTTCTATGGTTTATATGGGCGTCATCCGCACATTTTGCCAGTTACGTTACCTGCATCTACTCAAACCACTCCAGTAGTCATGGACATGCTAACACACATGAAAACGATACATGCACAATTACAAACAAATCTTCATCAAACAATGAAAAAATATAAAATGCAATATGACAAAAAACACCAGCCTGGTTGTCAGTATACAATCAAAGATAGAGTTTGGTTATCCACAGACAACTTTGTATTAAAAAATAAAAATATATTTAATCCAAAATTCATAGGGCCCTATGAAGAAATACGACAAGTAAACCCAGTAACATACAAGCTAAAATTACCATTGTCTTTGAAAATTCCTCCGGTGTTTCACACTTCGCTTCCTAAACCTGCTTCGCCCTCAAGCGTTACACAACCTTCTCCTCTATTAGTCCAAGGTCATTGGGAGTAGGAGGTGCAATCTCTTCTAGACTATAAATATAGAGGATCTTCCCTTTGGTACTTGGTTTCCTGGAAAGGATGCAGACCGGAAAATGACTCTTGGGAACCTGCAAGACATGTCCATGCACCACGTTTTGTGCGCTGATTTCACCTCCTCCATCCTGATAAACCAGCCCCTGTATCGCATTTGGGAGAGGGGTGTAATGTCAGGAATAAGGCCAGGCGCGGTCCAGGTCTCGTCCAAAACTCCACTGCGCAACTCTGCGGCGCTTTATGCGCACCACTTGTCATCCCCTCTTGTTCCAAAGGTGACCATCAGCGTTGTCTGCCCTGTGGCAAAGCTCACAGAGTTACAGGTTCAGGACATTGGTGGACAAGATGCAATTATCAGTGCTATTCTATGAAGGGACTACAATTCCCATGTTTTTAGAGGCAGCAGCCATCTTGGGGTGTGACAGACCTATAAAGCCCAGCCACACCCAAGCACGTTGCTCACTATTTTAAAGACTTCGATGCAGCCAGACCTCGTGGGGGTTTCTCTGGAGAAGAGCAGAGTTCCTAAATGGCACAGTGTCGTCTAACCAAAGTATCCTTGCTTCCATGGTGCATTCAGAAACAAGTAGGTCGTACTCGTAGCGGTAAGGCCTTGCTGAATCCAAGTTTGGAGGAAGCCATTACTTTCAAAAGGTAAAGTGCCCCTTAGCATAACGAGGAAAGTGTTTTCAGTTTCTAGAGTACAGCAGCATTGGCGCAACGATCAAAGGGATTTCAGAGCACAGACGTAAAGCGCTCTTTTGCACAGCAATTCAAAGCATTTCAGTTCACAGATGTAAAGCGCTTTTGTGCACAGCAATTCAAAGCGTTTCCGTTCACAGATGTAAAGCGCTCTTTTGTACAACAATTCAAAGCGTTTCGTTCACAGATGTAAAGCACTCTTGGCACGACAATTCAGGTGCTTCAGTTCATAGATGTAAATCGCTCTTGGCACGGCAATTCAAGCACTTCAGTTCACAGATGCAAAGCGCTCTTGGCACAGCAATTAAAGAGCTTCAGTTCAGAGGTAAAGCGCTCTTGGCACAACAATTCAGGCACTTCAGTTCATAGATATAAAGCGCTCTTGGCATGGCAATTCGAGCACTTCAGTTCACAGATGTAAAGCGCTCTTGGCACGACAATTCGGGCTCTTCAGTTCACAGATGTAAAGCGTTCTTGGCACGACAATTCAGGCGCTTCAGTTCACAGATGTAAAGCGCTCTTGGCACAACAATTCAAGCGCTTCAGTTCACAGATGTAAAGCACTCTTGGCATAGCAATTCAAGCGCTTCAGTCCTCAGGTTTAAAGCGCTCTTGGTACGACAATCAAAGCGCTTCCATTCACAGGAGGAAAAGGTTCTTGGCACAACAATTTAAGTGATTCAGGCTACTTGAGTAAAAGCGCTTCCTGGTACTATTAAGTGAAACGCTTCAAGTTCAATGAGTAAAACTTTTTGGCATTTATTGTTGTGAATGTGAAAGTATTTCTGGAGATAAGCAAATCATAGTTTTCATTGAAAAGCTTAAGATGTGAAAAGCATATTTAATTCTTTGAGATTTTCTAAGTCATGATCAAACGTTTATGTTGTGAAGGCATAGATGTTACAGGATTGATATTCTGAGTATAATCGTAGTCCAAAGTTCTTGCCATCTCTTGATTCTGAGGTCGTAGTTTACCCTTGTTCCATGTTTCAAAGACAGGGCTTTGCCCTCATTTCTAAAGGGGTCTCCATCTGATATCTCAGAGACGCATTTAGTCAAGAGTCTATTGATGAGTTACATTTCTATGAATGAGTAAATGCATATTTGTTCTAACCTTTACTTTTCAGATCTCTCTTCCTGCTGTTCCCTACCCTAATTCCCTTCCCCCCGACTGGCCTCATCATAACTCTGTGCTATAATAGCTTTCTGAGTTGGTGATGCCGGAAGGTGGGCCTTTTGATCAGCGACGTGCAGATCCCGAGGAAAGGACACTGTGACATGGTCATAATTTGGCGGTAGTTACCGTCGGCCTGTTGGGGGTATTACCGCCACTTTATCACTGACCGTCAGGGTTGTAATGAGGGCCTATGTATCCTTGTGTGATCATCACATCGTTGAGTGGGTGAGCTGTGTGTGCAAGTCATTTCTCCTTTAGGAAGAGGATATGAAGCTTTTACTCAGTAATCATGTCTGCAGTGGAGTGTCCATTAGAGACCAGCCTTTATGTCCAATATACTTTTATTTGATTACAAAGGTTTGAAAGTGGGTTACTCTTCAATCTGTTTAGTGAGAGAGGCTATCTGAGATCTATTAGGAATTTTGTATTAGATTTTTTTTTGTTTGTAAAAGGGTATTCCTAAAAGAAGAATTGTTTTCTTTAGTTGACAAGCTGTTGTGAGTTAGGGTCTTGAATGTGGATGATGAAGTAGGAAGAATCAGCTTGGAGTGAATCTATATCAAGAGTTCAATTCGAGGAGGTGGTACTCATATGATCAATAGTTGAGGAGAGGTTTCATCAGAAATGATCAAGTTGTTTTCTTACAACCTGCACCTGCATTCTGATTTTGTTAGTTGAAAGCCTTATAACAGAGTTACTTTGCCTACCAGACCTCCAGTAGCACCCATGTGCTCTATGGTTAGTTTGCAAAGATTGTGTTTAGGGTATTAGCAATATAAATGGTATTTTGTAGTTTGAGGACTGTTTTAGAGATCCATCATAGTCGCTCACTTCAAAAATATTGCATCTGAGGTCCTTCAATATGATTGGGCGCCTGGATTTATTTGCTTGTATAGGTGGTGTATTAGCAAAGAATTCGAGGGAGCTGTCCCAGCTCCGTCAGGCATACATTGTTGGCAGTGTATATATCTTGGAGAATTAAGGATCTCTATGTATTTATAGCCTGTTGTGATGTAACGTAGATGCAGTATTTCTATGCTACCTCACTACAGTAAGTTTGTGCTTTATTAACCATTGTGATGTAAGCATCACAGGAGGTGCAATGGGTGCAATATAGCATTCCATTCAATTAGATGTAGTAACCATTCATAGTATAATGAAAATTTAGGTTTGGAGAAATACCTACCCATTCCCTTTTCTGGGTGCAGCATCAGAGAAGTTGTAACTGTTGAACTGAATTAGTGTCTGTACAGTCAGTGCAAAAGGACCACAGAGCCCTCTTGGGTCAGAACATGGCCAAACAGGCTCAATGACAGATTCGGCTGGTATCAGGGAAAAGTGGTGGGGCAGTGCAGAGGGACAATAACAAAAATAAAAGAACTAGCCGTTGGCCGCCAGCCGCTGGCCACCTGGCTGCTTACTTGCTCCTCTGCTAGTGCACAGACTGAGGCTCTCAGACTCCCCTTTGGCCAATTCAGATGCTGCTCTCACGCTGGGAATGCTGTCACCCAGCATGAGAGAAGTGGCGGAATTAGCCTGAGTGGGTTGATTTTGCGCTCCCACAGGGGCTGGGAGGCTGTTCCTGCTGTTCTCCACCCTGCAACGCAGCTCAGGTTGGAGACATATCACTGTTTGGACATCCTAAGGCAGCCGGCCAACCAAACATGCGCACTTGCAGCAATGCCCACCACTCCCCCTTTGTGCTTGCTGCAGTGCTGGCGTGAGGATGGCCCAGCCCCTATGATTCAGTTCCCAGAAGAAAACTAAAATTATAATAAAAAAGTTTTATTATCATTTTTATTTTTCATGCTTGCATTTGTTAGCAGGGGGCACCACTCCTCTGTCAAAAATGGAGGAACTGCTGCTATGATGCCCTGAGTCAGATACATTTGAGGAAGCACCAGTAGGTGAGGAGGACAGGGCTTCTTTCCCGGTAAACTTGAGGAAGTACCAGAGGGGCTTTCGGAGATGGGGCTTACTGCGTTGGATGGCTTCAGATTTTTTCTGTGGCATGCCATTAAAATTGCCTACACTTGGGATTTTGCCTGACCTTCTTCAGGTTAGAGCAAGAGTCGTGTACACTGTACGTTCACAATGATTTTAAAATAAAATTTAAAACAATGTTTCATTGTAATTATTCTACATAAAGGGGGTCATTATGACCCTGGCGGAAGGCGGAGAAGCGGCGGTAAGACCGCCAACAGGCTGGCGGTCTTACTTTGTGGAATTATGACCATGGCGGTTACTGCCATGGTCATCCGCCGGTTCTCCATTCCGCCCGCCAGGGCGGAGATGACCGCCGGGCTGGAGACCTGGGTCTCCAGCCCGGCGGCCGTCACTATACCGCCTGCGGTAAGCATGGCGGTAAGCACTATCAGTGCCAGGGAATTCCTTCCCTGGCACTGATAGGGGTCTCCCCCACCCTCACCCCGACTCCCTCCCCTACACCCCTGCCACCCCCCAAAGGTGGCAGGGCCCCCCTCCCCACCCCGACCCCCAACATCACAGCACTCATACACACACGACACGCACGCAGGCACCACCAACACACATACACGCACACACACCGACATACATGCAAACATCCACACACACAGTCAGACACGCACACCCACATTCAAACATACACGCACACAACCATGCAGACATATCTACACACATACACGCACTCATTCCCATACTCACGACACCCACGCAAGCATACAAGCACTCAGACATCCCCACTACATACACACACGCACACCCCCATTCAAACACACAACACACAACACCCCCCCACCCCCCTCCCCTCACGGACGATCGACTTACCTGCTCCGACGATCCTCCGGGAGGGGACGGGAGCCATGGGGGCTGCTCCGCCGACACCACACCATCAACAGAACACCGCCACGCCGAATCACAGGACGTGATTCGGTGGGCGGTGTTCTGTTGACGTGGCGGTGGAGGTGGAGCAACCTCCACTTCCCCGACGCCCGCCAGTATGGCTGTTGGCGGCTCTCCGCCTGAAAAAGGACGGAGAGCTGCCAACAGTCATAATACGCCGAGCGGCAAACCGCCACCACTGGCGGTCTTCCGCACTGGGTATTAGAGCACATTAGTTTGGGATAAATGAGCAACTTCCAAGTTTATAAACATTATAAACCTACACTGACCTTTTCTAACCTGATGTTAATTTCAGCTCGCACACTCCACTAAATGTCCATTGCCAACTATGAAAATACTCTAATTGTTTTTTCATTTCTTTTTTTATTCAGAGAAGAGAAAATCACTATGAACAATTTATCTTAGAGAAAAAAAGAAAGAAAAAAAACATTCTGTTAGCATTCCTGCCACCAGCCCATGCATTTCATATTAGCAACAGAGCACCATTAAATGTTTTACCTGCAGTCACCCCTGTTCGGCATCCTGCCAATTCAAATTCATTATCATCATCACAGGTGAAACAATCCTTCCACGATCAGAGAGACATGTATGAATAAATAATCTAGTATAGCATTCAGCTGGTTACAGGACATCAGAATTGCTATCCCCACCTATAGTTGATATTTAACCACGGACCTTATCCCTCTGATGCCAGCCAGTCCCTAATTCCAAGTCCAGCTTCCATCCTTTTTGACATCGGCAACCAGATCCGCATGCCGCCTCCCCGATGCTATGAGCAGGCGTGCTACCGTCATGGATACATAAATAAAATAAATCTTCCCCATATCACCTAAAAGGCCAAATAACATCAACGATGGAGTGATCTCAACCTTGTCTTTAAGCGCCTCCTGCAGGAAGTCCTCAATATCTATTTTCAAGGCTTGCAGTTCATCACATTCACAAAACATATGGGCCATGTCTGCGGGAGCCTGCCCGCAGCGGGGCCATTTATCATCGGCTGAACAACTTAGCAGGAGTGTAATAGAGGTTGAATATGGTTGTATAGTTTTTTCCCAAGAAAAAAATGTAATTGTGATGAAATAACCACTAATATAGACGCACATTCACTAAGAGGAAAAAATTAGAACAATGGCAAAAACTCCTCAGCATGAAGGGTAGGTCCATGCTTACCTACTTCATGTGATTAACACACACCATCTAACTAAACCTCTCAAGTATAGAAAACTAAAAATGTTGATTATAATATATTTTCCTGCGTTACTACTCATGCAAATCCATTTAGCTTGTGCATTTCAGTTAGTAGATGCACCTGGCTCAACTTTGTACCCCAAATGCTATTCTTATAACCTTAATCTTGTGTTTAAGTTTTGTTATCTAGTCCAAATGTAGACAGTAGCTAGGGGTCCATGAAACTTCCCTGATTTTAAACAGAAAGGCTTTGGATTTATAAAAAATCAGCATTGAAAATGTAACTTGACATATGGGTTTAATTAGGCATGTAATTTTACAAATTGTCTTGACAATCAATATTGAGGATACGAAATGCCATAGATGTAAAGGGAAGACATTGATAGAAAAAGTTACTTCTTGTGCATTGTCCGGCGTCCTTCCTGTTTCCCCATTAGGTTCTCCTTAGTATTCATCTCAGGCTTCAGCAATATGATGTAACATTTGGGGAAAAATATACAGCCCAGCAGGCCACTACTGGAGCACAGGATTGCAAATACCTCTACAGCGACCATATGGCTCCCCTTTGTACTCAAATACACAGGGATGAATGACACCCACACAGCTGCAAATATGAGCATACTGAATGTGATCAGCTTGGCCTCGTTGAAGTTGTCAGGTAAAGCTCTCGCCAGGAAAGCCACCACCAAGCTGCAAGTAGTTAAGGCCCCCATGTATCCCAGCATGCACCAGAATGCAAAGGGAGATCCTTCATTGCACTCAATTACTACCTTCCCCAGTCGTGATTTCTGATTCATTTCTTGGAAGGGGGGACTGACTGTGAGCCAAATTACACATATAACAACCTGTATGCAAGTGCAGATAAACACCATGGTATTCAACAGTCCAGAACTCAGCCACATTTTAGTGCTGCTGCTTGGCTTTGTGGCTTTAAAAGCAATGAGCACCAATACAGTCTTTCCCAAGATGCAGGATATGCACAGCACAAAGATGATTCCAAATGTGGTTTGCTGGAGCATACAGCTGACAGAGGTTGGGTAACCTATGAACAGCAGAGAGCACAGGAAGCAGAAGATGAGGGCTGATAGGAGGAGGTAGCTGAGGCTGCGGTTATTGGCTCTAACAATTGGGGTCTCTGAGTTCTTTAAGAAAAGCATTAAGATGGCGACTGCAACAAGAGCTCCAAATAAGGAGAGTGAGGCAAGAGTGCTGCCAAGGGCGTCGTCATAGGACAGAAACTCCAGCGACTTAATCCGACATCCATCCTTATTCTCAGTTGGCCATTCTCCATCTGGACACTTTGTGCAGTGTGATGAGTCTTTTGCAATACATATTTATCAATGAGTAGATAATCAACAGGTGGAAAATGTACAGAAAATAAAATAATGGAAAGAAAGAATGAAAGAGAAAAAAATGTGTTAGAAAATAGAAGAGGCACAGAAGGACAAAAAGAAATAGGCACATTCATTATTTATTTTACTTGTTGAAGCAGGTGTTTTAATACAAATATTAATGAGTATTCATGTATCCTGAGTAATGGATTTGCGTAGAAAATGTAATGATATAGAGAAAAATAATGCACACATTTGAAAATGTGTCCACGTGAGTGGTCACCCATGTTCATGAAGTATACTTATTGTTGGCTAACTAATATAATATATGGAGCTTATGTTTGATTACTGTACTAATACATCATATTAAGGGTAATGCATTATGTGTTAGCTTTATTAATTGTAGGCCTTAACTTAGTGGAGGTCCTGGCCTAGTTGCACGGCCTCATGTTAAGCTGTATTTCTAAACTGATTATTAAATTGTCTGCTTAGGGAATTAAACTGTGATTTTCCACTGTGCTGTTCAAATGTGCTTGCAGCTAAAAGCCTTTCTCATGAGAACCAATTGCTAGAAGATGCTGTTCTTGCTAAATGTAACAAAATTCATATAATGTGGGTAAGACTGACTTTCTCAGGAGTAGAACAATAGAGACACTTATTAGAATATAAGCTGCAACAATATTGTTACCTGACGAGCCGGATGATGAGAACGGGACAATAAGAGCCAATCAGCGACATGTGAACCGAATACTAGTAGAAAGTATAGATTTTATGTTTTCGATTTATTAAACAAAGTGTGAACATGCGATCCCTTGACTAATAGGGACTTGGGAAGTCATTTTAGGGAATCTAACTTAGAAGGACTGCACCAAGAGGAGATGTGCCATTCTCCCCATTCTTCTCAAGGGTTTGTTTCTGTTCTGAATTGCTTAAAGACTTTGCGTTTTCTGAACTTTGATGCTGAATCCTGATGCCTTGCTGACCTAACTGATGTCCTGATGACGAAGATGATCTTAGCTTGTGATCCACTTGAGGAGAGGTATATTACTACTGATGTGTTTGTTAAGACTGTTTGCTTTTCTTTCTAGGTACCGACTGCACTATTTTGATAGAGTTATAATTAGATTTTTTCCAAATTTGGTTTGACTAAATTATTTTGCATGAAGCCCAACATGCTAATCTGGCGTTAGATAAGGATTCCTCACTAATGAAGTTCACTACATGGGGGAACGTTTGATGTCTTTTCTTTACATATAAATGTATGTGATATTGTTTGCACAATTGTTCTTGTTATTAATTTGCACTGTAACTGTAGAATGTGTAGTGGCTCGATCTTGGAATAGATTGTGCTTCTTTCGCCGCTTTGGACCGCCAGTAGTGTTTCTGTATGTTTATCATTTGATATTGAGATTATCTTACGTGACATTAGCATTGTTAATATAGGGAAATAAAATATTTTTACTTTTACTAAAGGTCTGGTTATTTATGACTGAAAAGTCAGGCTGTGTGACAATTACTGACTCCAATTGATTACTAGTGCTAATTGATTATCATTGATTGTTGATGTTATTGATTAATTATTGATTATTGATCTGCATGTACTGGAGTTATGGTGGGAACATCTTCAATGCGAGTCAAAAGGTTTATCGACCTATTCGCGTCCCCTTGTAGGTTTACCTATTAATGTCAGACGCGCTAACAGAGATGGTATCAGAGATTGATGGTTCGTCTTCTTAAGAGCCCATCATAGATTTCCAGTACAGGATCGTCTCCTTAAGAGCCTATCATAAATGTCCGGTACAGGTTTGTCTCCTTAAGAACCCATCATAGATGTCCGGTACAGGTTCATCTCTTTTGGAGCTCACCATAGATGTTCAATATAGGTGGTATTAACAGAGATAGTAGAAAGATTGATGGTTCGACTTCTTAAGAGGTTCACAGAGATAGAAACAGCTCAATGATCTGTCTCCTCAATAAGCTATCATAAGTGATCACAGAGCTAGTAGCAGGAAAACATAAAAATTAACGGAGATGGTAGTTCTACTTCCACAGCTTATGCAAGTCACAGATGAATTGTGATGTTTGTGAGAGTTTAGGGAGTTTACGTACTCCAAATGAAGTTGTAGAAGGAGTGTGCGTACTCCGCAGTGTCAGAATAGGGAAGTCGTCGAACTTCACATGTGTGTAGCGCTTTGTGCTAAAATATTGTCCATGTTGTTGTTGATGTACGGATCCTGTGTGGTCTAAGACTACGGAGTATATTTAGAAGTGTATGAGACACTTGGTTTTATGTTGTAATTTGTTTGATTTAGTAGGTCGATCGGGCGTGGTTGACAAGTCAGAGTGTGAGTCAAAGTGAGTGAAAGAGAATTTCGACTGAGATTTGGTGAGTCCTATGTGTACCAGGACAGACCCACTGATCAGTTGAGAGTAAAATTTGCAGGTTGAATTATGCTTGCGAATCAGAGAAACTGAGAAAGAAGAGTAGCTGTAAGTGCGGGAAGAGCTGTCAGTGAAAAATCTGTAAAGTTTCTAAAGCGCTTGTTTCTAAGCGATTGTGTTACCTTTCCTGTAGTAAAACAGCAGATTTGGTTTTGGATTTTGGGCTTAGTGCTCGCAATTATTGCATCAGTTTTGTATGAATCGACGTTTGGGAAGACAAGCCGCAAGACTTTGTCAGCCGCAGTACGTGTGAGTGGAGCCGTGCTGGGATAGGTCGGTTATTGAGAAGGGTCACGCACGGATTGACAGCCATCCATGAGGTGCAATTGATTGAGAAAGTGGGTGAAGAGAATTCTGGGATTAAAAGTCATTTCTTGATTTGATTTTAAATAACATAAAAGTTGAAAAGATGAAATTTATCAAGGCTTTAAAGAGTGCTTTAAGGGGAGATACGTATATTACAATGAGTATAGGCAAGGCTACACCACCAGAAGGTACACCAGCTTACATTGCAATGGACGAGAAGGGTGTTGCGCCATGTCTTTGGTTAAAGCAATGGTGCAAAGTGACAACGAAAGATGGTAGTTTAGCATTTCTTGCTAACCAAACATTCATTTTGAGTGCTTTAGAGCATTTGAGGAGGGTACTGTATGATCTGAAACCCCGTCCGAGACCAGCACAATTTGAGGCATTAATGATCTGGGAGCTGGTAGCCAGACAGCAACAGCAACAGAAATTCAAGAGGAGAATGAGAAGGGCAGAAAAGACACTGACAGAGGCTAGGTGGGACAGTGTTCAGAGAATTTGGAGAAATTAGACTTTGCACAGAATTAAGTTGATTCCAGCAATTATGCAGGGCAATGAGAAGGAAGGAAGGAAAGCTACTAGAAAAACTAACAGAAGCTCGTCCAAAAGTAGGGAAGCTAGAAAGTCTTCAACAGTGAAGGAAGAATCAGATGATGATGAATGCATTTTACAGTTATTGAGAAATCGTCCACCACCATCTGCAGCCTATGAGAGCGATCCGAGCACCAGTGCTGATCCTTCAGCTCCGACACAGGTTAATGGGACAGTGAGCCCGGTGCAGGTTAATACTAGCCTGACACAGAGTCCAATGCAGGGTAGTCTTAATACGCCTACTACTCCAGTGGTACAAAAGCAGGTGCAACCGCCACAGGTCCAGAAAATTTACCCTGATGTACCTATTGTAGAAATGGCTACAAACTTAGTGGTGCCTACGGAACAAATTTTCCAGAGACCGATGTTGGTTCAGACAGAACCAACTCCGCTTTTACTGCCCCAAATGCAGCCACAAGTCATGGCAGAGATTCACTCCGGTAACAGGGACACAGTCAGATATGTCTTCAATGATGAATCAGAACATGGGAGTTACTCTCCCACAGAACTTGAGTAACAGACCAACCCCAAATGCTATATCTTCACCTATTACTGTTGATCCAGCCATACCCTTATTTTCACAGAAAAAACTCAGTGGATGTGAACAGGGTGTCATGTCACAGAATGCAATGGAGGGAGGACATAACAGTCTCTCCTGTGGGACAGACTTTTGACGGATCAAGATCACTGTTTGACCTAAGTCCATTCGGAGTACTTCCAAATACTATGGCAGGGTCAAACGTTGGCCAGAACTTGAAATTGCTGACAACGCAGAACCTGAATGCAGTTGCACAGCAGGTGACACCTGTCCAAGCCAGCAACATCTTGTTGCAAGGTTTGACTGCTCAGCAGTTGACTGAATGGTTAGACAAGCTGAAAACCCCGCAGAGTGCTCCTAAGGAAGAGGAGTATTTGAATTATGCTAGGCTAGGCATGGAAGCGAGTGAGCTCATTGAGGGAACTGTGGATGTGAACAGGTTAGAATCCTGCACAGAAGAAGAGTTGAGATATTTGTGCCCAAAGATTACAAAAGAAGCGAGCAATGTGAACCAGAAGCTAGCAGACCTGGCATTGAAGTATGGCATAGAAATAGAGAAAACAAAGCATTTGAAAAGAAGTTACAGATTAGATTTTGAGACTAAAGATTTTGAACACTTGAGATCTGCCGGAATTAAGGCACACCTTAGGGAATTACTTCAAAGTGCCCAGCCTTGGGGAGCATTAGACAAATGGGAAGGCAGAGGGGTAAAGAAAAGAGACAAAAGGAAAAGGGATTCTTTGGAGCTGACTGCAAATGTGCAGCAAGGTCAAGACCCAGTGAAGATTTTACCAATGAGAGAGATTCCAGGAAGGAATTTTGTTCATATTCCATGGAGCAGAAGTGATATTCTATCATTTACTAATGATTACCCCAAATTGATGGAGAAGCCAGTAGAATGGCACCAGCAGACAGGTTTGTAAAACTTGCAAAGTGCCTGTGGGAGGATCGGAACACTTTATTAGAGATAGTGGTCCCAGCTGATCTGTGAATAGAATGTAAGAGGATTGTAGATTGGCCAACAAGAGAACCAGAGAGAGATAAAATTACAGGTGCACCTCCTCCTGATGTAATGAAATATTACTATAAGGTGATTGAATTTTTGAAAATGAGAATTTCGCCCAAGAACTTTGATTGGCAGAGAATTGACAGGACCACTCAGGAAGCAAAGGAGTCGATACATGCGTATTATGAGAGGTTGTTACAGGCGTTCAAGCATTACAGTGGTACAGAGACAATTGTTTATGTTCAGATTTGTGGAAGGATTGAAACGTGAAATTAGCCAGATGATTAAGAATCATTTGATTTCCTGGCAAGCAAAGCCGATTGATGAGGTGTTGCAGTAGGCAAAGTACTTTAGCAATGAGATTGGGTTGAAGCAGAAAAAACTGAAAGAGAAGGCGATGGTGATGCAGATTAAAGCTGCTCAGACAGGCATGAAAGGGAATTTTCCCCAGCAGCTACCACATCATCAGCAGGGAAACATGGTGTTTCAGCCTCAGATGAGAGGTAGAGGTCACCTAGGTATGAATCGCGGACCAGACTTGGGTACTGTAGAAGTTCAGAATGATGTGCGGGAATGAAGAAATTGATGCCTTGTCACGCTTGCGGAGCCATCGGACATTGGAAACAGGAGTGTCCGATGTTGGTGCAGGAAGGTGTTGTTCTGCAAACTAATTATATCAATTCATTCCAGAACATGAGAGGACCGAGAATGAGAGGTCTTAATCCAAATTTTAAAAATAATGTGAGTCAAGTGCAGAATTTTCAACTAATGCAGCAGGTGTAAATGCCATGTGTACAAATGACACAGTTGCAGCCAATGCAGCAGCAGGTTCCTATGGTACCTAGACAGCAAATTCAAATACCTCAAGCCCCACTGGAACAGCAGCAAATGATGCTTTCTCAACAGGCCACAGGTCAGAAGCTTAACCAAAGTAATAACACAGAACACAGTGAGACTGGAATAAACAATGACTGGATGAGCAACATTTCAGATGGGGAGCCATGTGTGCTTGCAACCTCCTTAGAAGTATACCAGAGAGGTCCCTATGTTAAGGGAAAAGTCATGGGTCACAGAGTATCATTCTTGGTTGACACAGGAGCTACTAGCCCTACAGTAAGATCAGTTGAAGTTCCGAATTTGCCCCTTTCAGGCAATACGGTTCAGATTGTAGGAGTAGCGAATCAATATTTGACTAACCCGATCACAGAACCAGTTCAGGTTAATATTGGCAACTTCCAGGGATTGCACAGATTCGTAGTCTGTGATTCAAGTCCAGTATTCCTACTGGGAAGAGACTTGCTGTGTAAAACAAGATGCTTGATTACTTGTTCAAATGATGGAATCGAGATTCAGACGAAATAACGATGATAAAGATGACCAAGCCCCGGAGGCAGAGTGTGAGACAATAAATGAGGAATACCCTCTGATTGACTTTTCCCAGTGTTCACAGTGAAGGAGCTTCATCCTGACTTACAGGGAATAGTTAAAGAGAAGGTGTAGGATCTGACAGGAAAAGAGATATGTCTGATAAAGGGAGTTTGGCCAGTTAAAGGTACTGTAAAGCCTAATGCAACTTTTCCTCAAATTCCCCAGTACCACATGCCATAAGATGTTTTTATGAAGATCATTCAAATAATTGCAGACCTTGTGAAACAAGGGGTTTTGAAGGAAGTATTGGGCAGCCCATGTAATTCACCGATAATGGGTTTGAAAAAGCCCTGTGGGAAAGTTCAAATTGTCCAGGATTTGAGAAAAGTAAATGACATTGTGGTGAAATGTTGTCCCGTGGTGCCAAATCCAGCAGTGATAATGTTTCAGATTCCATGTGATGCTGAGTGGTTCACTTTCATTGACTTGTCGCAAGCCTTCTTTTCTGTGCCCCTTCACGAGGACAGCCAATTTCTCTTTTGATTCAAATTCTTAGACCGAGTTTACTGTTGGTGTTGAATTCCTCAAGGGTTTTCAGAGTCACCTTCCATATTCAATCAGATCTTGAAAAATAATTTGGAGTCTTTGGAATTGCCTTTCCAATCGACCTTGGTACAGTACATTGATGACTTGCTGATTGCGTCCAAAACTAGGGACGACTGCAAGTATGACACGATTGCTCTGCTGAACCATTTGGGAAAGAACAGTCATAAAGGGTCCGCACTTAAATTGCAGTACTGTCAGAAAGAAGTGAAATACTTGGGTCACCAGATTGAAAAGAAATCAAGGAGGATGTCCAGAGAAAGGGCCACGACAATATTGCAGATGAATCCCCCAACCACCAAGAGAGATGTGAGGATTGTTTTAGGGATGGTAAGCTACTGCGGCCAATGGATTCCCAATGTTTTGGTCATTTCTAAGCCTTTGCAGAAGCTGACACACATGGAGGTCACCGATCCCATAGTGTTAGACCAGGCTTGCTGGAAAGCGTTTACTGAACTGAGAGAGAGTCTGTGCAAAGCTCCGGCTTTGGGTATGCCTGACTACACTAAACTTTTCACATTGTTTTGCCATGAGCATGATGCGTGTTCTTTGTCTGTCTTGACGCAGGTCCCTGGAGGTTAAACTGCCCAGTAGCATATTTTTCAGCTACTTTGGACCCAGTCACAGCAGCCCTACCAGGTTGTTTGCGTGCTGTTGTAGCGGTTGGACAGAGCCTTGCACAATGTGAGGGCATTGTGATGGGACACCCCTTAACTATCATAGTCCCTCACTCCATTGAAATCCTACTTACAAAAACAAAGATCCAATACCTAACAGGTGCAAGTTTGACCAGATATGAGACGAATATTCCAGGGTCACCAAATGTTTCACTGAAAAGATGTACGGTGCTGAACCCGGCAACCTTACTCCAAATGAAAATGTTGAAATTGAAAAATTGGAGGACATTGAGCATGATTAGCTTGAAGTAACTGACTTGTGCACAAAACCGAGACCTGATTTTAGAGACACCCAGTTGGAGGAGAATGACCAAATTATCTTTGTTGATGGTTCCTGGATAAGAGACAATACAGGGACACTAAGAGCAGGGTATGCCGTGTGCACAATTACTGGTATCCTGGAAGCATCTTGGCTTCGGGAGTGTATTCTGCGCAAGTAGTGGAATTGGTAGCCCTTTCTGGAGCATGCCATGTTTCTGCTCAGCTGAAAGTTACAATCTAAACAGATAGCCAGTATGGATTTGGGATAGTCCATAACTTTAGCCAGCTGTGGTCACAGAGAGGTTTCATGACCTCTTCTGGTTCACCAGTGAGAAATGGTGAGACAATTAAAGAACTGTTGCATGCTATCCAAATGCCTGAAAAGATTGCTGTGTTAAAATGCAGTGCACATCTGAAATCACAAGACTTTATGTCAATGGGAAAGGGATATGCAGATCAAGTTGCAAGGTTTTGGGCATTGAACTGTATATAGTTTAAGGATAAGTAGGAATTGTTACCTGAAGAAGATGAAGCATGACCAAGTTTTGCATTGAAAGTAATTGATACATTAGAAGAATTGAAAACATTGCAGAATAATGTTGACAGGGAGAAAAAGCGTCATGGAGCAAAATGAAATATGTGCAGTGACAAGATGATCTGTGGATTTCAGAGGAGGGTTAATTGGTGCTAATAGTCTGCTGTCTCAAATGCTAGGTATTATCATGGTCAAGCATATGTTGGGAGGGATGCCATGGTTCGTCTGTTTAAACACAATTGGTTCAACCCAAGGTTTAGACAGGTTTCTGAAGCAGTTTGCCATCGCTGCATCATTTGCCAACAAATGAACGTGGGAAAAGGGACAGTGGTTAATTTGAGCCACATTGGAAGAGCAGGAGGTCCATTCTGCAGAATGCAAATTGATTTTATTGAGATGCCAATGTGTGGAGGTTTGAGATATGTGTTGGTGCTTGTATGCATCTTTAGTCATTGGATTGAAGCGTACCCCAGTCAAAGAAATGACAGTCTCACAGTAGTGAAACTACTGCTTAGGGAAGTGGTCCACATTTTGGGTTTCCGATCTCTTTAGAATCAGACAGGTGAAGTCACTTCAACAATGAAGTAATAGAATCATTGTGTGCAGCATTGAACATTGAGCAGAAGTTGCATTGTAGTTACTGCCCTGAAGCTTCAGGACTAGTGGAACAAATGAATGGTACCTTGAAGTCAAGAGCTGCAAAGATGTGTGTGTCCATGATTCTGAATTGGCCTGATGCACTGCCTTTAGTTCTGATGACAGTAAGAAACACACCCGATAGGAAGGCAGGATTGTCACTGCATGAAATCCTTATGGGCCGAGCCATGAGGTTGCCAGCGGTGCCTGAAAATTCACTTGTCAACATTACAGATGGTATGGTGTTTGACTACTGTAAAGGTCTGGCTGATGTGGTTTGCTCTTTCTCTCAGCAGGTGGAAGCCACCACACTGCCACCGATGCATGACCCAATGCACAACCTGAGAGTCGGTGTGGTCCGGAAACACGTGAGGAAAACGTGTATGGAGCCTCGTTGGAAGTGTCCGTTCCAGGTAGTTCTGACGACTACTATAGCTGTGAGGTGCACTAGAGTTCCGAATTGGATCCATGCCAGCCACATGAAGAAAGTGGCATGTTCTTTGGACAATGACGAAGAGTTGTTGAGAGTACTAACAATCACAAAATAAGTCTCAGAACCGGAAAGAGAAGAAAGAGGATCTAATAACAGATCTGAACACATTGAGGATGGTTCAGTCACTCCTGTGAGAGACAAAGGAGAAGATGTTCAGGAGGGTGACAGTGAGCCAATCTCATTTGAGGCAGCAGGAGGGCCTAGTCAGAGAAGCTTGCCCAGAAGCAGACGATTTTGAGAGACAATTAGAGCAGTTGCCAGACCCTGAGGGGGAAGTAATTGAGGCGGATTAAAGCCTATGTGATCTGACTCCTCCAGAACCAGCTGCAGGTCCGTCAAGAGAAAACACCACAGAGCAAGAAGAAGTTACAAGTTCAACACTGAAAAGAACATTAACCAACGGTCCACTGAAAGGAGCTAAGTGGCCGGAATCACAAGCAAAGATAAAGGAAGCAGTTGTTGAGACAACAATTTAGGAGAAAGTAGATACGACAAGGAGAGAAGATCTTAGTGAAGGAGAATTGAATGGAGATAGAAAGTTGAAAAGGAAGAGAATAGCAAGTCGAAGGTACGCAGGTCCTGAATGGGCATATGCAACTACAAGTGAATGGCAAAAATAATATTTGTCTTTTTGTTTTGATCAAGACATTCCAGGTCAATATTTTGGCACTTGAACGAAGCTGATAACCTGAACTGTTGAAAATTTGAGAAAAGTGCAAAAGAAAGGGAAACTATTGAATGTAACCGGAAGAGACCTTGAAAATCTGGTTTGACCTTTTTGATAACCTGATTTGACAAGCTGCTAACCCACTTTTTGACAGAGGATCCTGGAAGTGAGACTGGGAGCTGTAAATAACTGCTGAAAAGACGATTTAATATTTTTGATTTTGATTGTTACTGCATTTTCTAAATTTCTCTTCTACTTTCTGATTCTTTACAGATCATGAGTAACATTAGCCAGCAGGGTAGGAAGAATGAGTGCTGTAAATACATGAGCATTGGTTTGGCAATTGTGTGTGGGATTCTGTTTGTGATATTGATTGTGGGTCTGACTGTTCTTGACAAGGGTAAAGCCAACCATACTTTAGCTTTAGAGACAACTACTTCATTAACGGCAATAGAGAAGTTTAGGCTAGATGAGAAGTATCTGCACAAGGGTACTAATGCACAAGGGGAACATTCTTCTAATGTCTTCTATCGCTTATCGAGTGAGTATGTTGAGATGATGGATGCAAAGAATTGTTATGTGTGTAAGCAATTTACTTCATCAGTCGAAGAATGAGTTACCTATCATAGTTTGCCTCTAATTTATTGAATAGGTTGTAGTCTGGTACTGACGAGATTCAATAACCAGGAGTACATTCAGTATTTCTACTACAACCATGATGTGATGTTTTCGTTTGTCCCCATATTTAGGTACCTGAGTAAAGTAGCTAAGGATAATGACATATTACTAGTTAGAGGTTTCTTTGAGCCCACAGTAACCTTTAGCACAGCTTATGCTCACAGAAATAACCTAACATGCTTGTTCACACCTTTAGAGAAGAGCTTCTTAGATCACACAGATGACAGGAGAAAGGCATTGAAAGAGAAATTAGAAAAAGGCATAGAGAAGAGGACTTACGAGACTAATGATGCTTTTAGTGCAATAAAAACACAAGGGAAATTAGCTCTAGATGCGCAATACGTAGGGAAGCTTTGTGTGAATAGGCCTAAATCTCGCACTAACACTTTATTTGTGGGAACATGTGAATGTAGACGTATTTTTGTTTCAAAGTAAATGGACATTTATGTTGAATGGACAAGATCCAGCGATTCCTGGGATATATTACATCTGTGGTTCTAATGCTTATTACCGTCTTCCGAGATGATGGTATGGTACTTGTTATTTGGGGTAGTTTTCTCAAAGATTTATCAACTTGACGACTTACCGAAATTTCTGAAAGTGACTGAATTACATCACATTACAGAAAGGAGAGAGTCTCCTTCTGGTATAGTGAGAGATATATGTTGAGCAATAATTCCTTCAGAGGGAGTTACTCTGAATTCAATAAAGATTTGAAAGTTGTCTACTATTGTGGATAACATGCTGACAAAGTTTTCAGGAGCCATACTCCTGATGGATACTGAATTAGCTGCTGAAAGAGCTATGACTCTTCAGAACTGCCTTGCATTAGACATTCTTTTAGCAAAGGATGGCGGAGTTTGCAAAATGCTTAATTCTAGGCATTGATGTTTGTTCATTCCTGACAATAGTAAAGAAATTAGAAGCTTGCTTACTAATCTGACTAATGAGAGTGGTGATTTGAGAGAATTGAAGGAACCAGATGTTTGGGAGAAAGTTGGCAAGGGATTTGCTTCAGTGGGAAATCAGCTCTGCAGCATTGGGAAAGGGATATTATTGAAAATAATACAGGGACTATTGATTATTGTGGTTTGTTTAATTGGAATTTGAGGAATATGTAAATTGTGTAAAATTATCAAATTGAAGAAGACAAAGAATAGTCAGAGGAGGGAAGAAAAGAAAAGAGAAAAATTGTTTAGGGAAAATTCGAAAAGAGAACTAAGATTTGAACTGATTGAAATGACGGAATTTTAGCAGAATCAAAATTTGTGAAAGGAGGTTTAGTGTGATGACACATTTAGTCATCAGAAGAGGGTTTGCTAACACTGAAGATTCTAATGAAATTATTAATGAATATGCATTATTTTACGCGTGTGGCCGTCAATGTTCACAAAGTGTGCTTATTAATGGCTTATTAACATGAAATGTTGAGCTTTTGCTTGATTAATGTAGTAATACGCTATATTGAGGGTTTTGCATTATGTATTTGCTTTATTAATTATAGGCCTTAACTTAGCGGAGGTCTTGGCCTAGTTGCCCGGCCTCATGTCAAGCTGCATTTCCTAGGAGTTTAGTAAAATTTCTGCTTAGAGAATTAAATTGTGATTTTCCACTGTGCTGACCTGATGTGCTTGTAGCTAAAAGTCTTTCTCATGAGAACTGCTTGCTAGAAGGTGCTGTACTAGCAAATGTTACATTGTTAATGTAATGTGTGTAAGATTTGGCTTTCCCAGGAGAGTACAATAAAGACACTGACTGGAGTATAAGCTGCAACAATATTGTTGCCTGATGAGCCGGATGATGAGAACAGTATGGAAGGATCTAATCATCGACATCTGAACCGTGTATTAGTAACATTTGTAGACTTGAAGTTTTAGTTTTATTGGACAACTTGTGAGCATGCGATCCTTTGGCTAATAGGGACTTGGGAAGTAGTTTTAGGGAATCTCACTCAGCTGGACTGCACTGAGAGAAGACAACGCATTTGCCCATTTCCTGTCTCGCCGAAAGGCCATTATTTTTCTTGAGCGGCTTGAGAAGAGACGTGCTTAACTTTAATGCTTAAAAGACATTACCTTTTCGGAACTTTGATGCTAAATACTGATGCCTTGCTGACCAGACTGATGTCCTGAAGACAAAGACTTTCACAGTTTGCTGATCCAAATTGAGGATAGGTATATTGACTATGATGTTCTTTGCTATGTCTCCTTGCTTTTGTTTCTAGGTACCAACCACTATTTTGATAGAGCCATAGTTAAATGTTTTTCCAAGTTTTTGTTGACTAAATTGTTTTGCATGAAGCCCAACATGCTATTCTAATCTGGTGTGTGTTAGTCAGGGAACTCACTAATGAAATTCAGTATATGTTATGTTATGTTATGTTATGTTATGTTAACTGAACTTATAAAGCGCATGACTACCCGAAGGCCTCGCAGCGCTAAAGGACAAAACAAGAGCTATAAGGAGGGGACGGCTAGGTCTAAAAAAGCCAGGTTTTGATTGCCTTTTGGAAATTAAGTTCATGGCTAGTTAGTCGGATACTGAGGGGAAGGGAGTTCCACAGTTTGGCCCCCAGGTATGCCATCGTAGCAACGCCCCATCTGGCTTTTTTAATTTTGGGTAGTATAGCCAATGCTGTTGATGCAGACCTGAGGTCTCTGGCGGGCTTATAAAAAGTGGCCAACGTAAGATGGGGATCTAACCAGATTCCCAACCTTTCAATATGCGTCTTGGGAGGAGGCAAATCCCCCAAAGGGAAAGGAGGTAGGGAATTATTACCTGGATCTGGGTGGTGGCCTAAAACCATTATTTCTGTTTTGTTCCCATTTAGTTGGAGCATACTACTTGTCATCCATCCTGATATTGCCTGTAAACATGAGGACAATGAGGATCCTTATGACCCTCCATTCATGGAAAATGAGACCACTAACTGAGTATCATCTGCATAGGAGACCAGTGAAAGTCCAAAGGATTCCACCAGCTCCGCCAGGGGGGCCATATATATATTAAATAGCGTTGGGCTAAGCGAAGAGCCCTGTGGCACCCCATTCAATGGCACCCCATTGAACCTATCGGAAAAGTAAGATCGGTCCAGAACCTGGAATGTTCTTTCCTCAAGAAACAAGGTAAGCCAACTGAGTGCTAAGCCCTTGATTCCAATCTCCTTCATCCTTTGGGCAAGCAGATGATGATCTACTGTGTCGAAAGCAGCACTCAAGTCAAGAAGTATAACAGCTGTCATGTGGCCCTGATCCATCTGCTTTCTTGCTCCTTCCATGAGAGCTATTAGTGCTGATTCGGTACTGTGGAGGGGCCTGAACCCCATCTGAGTGGGATGGAGGATATTATTATAATTATCTTCCAAGAACTGGATAGTTTGGAGTTGATGTATTTATCCAATATTTTAGACATTGCAGGAAGTAGTGATATGGGCCTATAGTTTTTATGCTCCGTTGCATCCAGGTTAGATTTCTTCAACAGAGGCTTAACTATGGCATGTTTCTAATGTCCAGGGACTAATCCTCTGGCAAGATAGTAGTTCAGCAGCTCAGTCAGAGCAGGGACAATAACCAGAGCCCCAAGAGCTAGTACGGAAGTTGTATGGAGTAACCTGTGATGTCTTTTCTTTGCTGAATCTAAATGTATGTAATATCATTGCACAGTTGTTCTTGCTGTTAATTTGCACTGTAACTTTAGAATGTGCAGTACCTCAAGCTTTGATTAGATTGCAAGTTTTTTACGACTTTGGTCAGCCAGTGTTGTTTTTGTTTGTTTATCATTTGATTTTGAGATTATCTTACGTTACATTAGCATTGTTAATATAGGGAAATAAATATTCTAACTTTTTACATAAAGGTGTGGTTATTCATGACTACAAGGTCATGGGGTGTGACAGTTACTGACTCCAATTGATTATTAATACTATTGATAGTCATTGGTTATTGTTGTTGATGATTAATCACTGATTATTGATTTGCATGTATGGGATATAAGGTGGGAACATCTTAAGCGCAATCAAAAGGTTCATCAGCCTATTTGCGTCCCCCTGTAAGTTTACTTATTAAGGTCAGACGCGCTAACAAGTTTAAAGTATTTTGCAGTGACTGTTGACTGGAAAGTGAATTTAGGGGCATATTTACATGCCCCTAGCACCACCGGAGCGTCCTCTTTTGTAATGCTGCAATGGCGCTGTGTACTATGCCATATTTACAAGGCAGCGCTAAGCCACACTTTGTGGCTTAACGCTGCCTTGTAAATATGGGCCCTTCCAACACAGTTTTCTGTGGCCGAGAGGTGGGCAATGGGTGTTGCTCTGGATGTTCCACCGCAACACCCATAGCTTTTGACACTGTCCCAGATTTACAATGAATTGTAAATCTGAGGCACCGCCAAAAACTAACACCACCCCAGGGGTGGCGTTAGCATGGCACAGCGAGGAGAAATACTTTTATTTCTCCTAATTGTTGCTTTTTCCATGTGTGCTGCATTCTGCAGCACACATAGAAAGAGTAAAATTACATGAATGATTGTTTATGTCCAGAAAGGCATCCCTTCCTGCACATAAAAAAAAATTCCTTACATGCAGACACCCTTGCACTATAATGGCACTGGCAGCTAAATTAAGTTTCCGCGATAGGGGAAACACAGGAGTGCACCGTATTTTTGTAAATACGACGCATGCCTCTGTTTCAGAACTGACGCAGTGTGAAGCTCCCGATTTTGGCACAGTGTTGCGCCAGCTCCTTGTAAATCTGGCCCTTAGTTTCCGAGAGAAAAATTTCTTAAGCTTTTCCTTAGGTACTATTCACAGTATCTGCAGTGGAAGTATACCCTGAACTATTACCTTTCACATTGTGTTTACAGTCACACTAACAATCCTGGGACTGCTGCTTCTAGTGCCTCATTGTTGCACTGCATGTCCGGAAGGATGATGTATTTGAACAATTTTGTTGTGTTGACCCGCCTCGCAGATGTTTAACAATACAGATTTTCAATTCAGTATCTTTAAGAACCCACAGTTTAACAACGGGAAAGTGGTTGGCACACTGATATGTCGCTGTCACTTTGATTCAGCTGACATGGTTTTGTACCTGGCATCTTACAAGAGGAGAGACTCAATTGCTTAATTAACAACACAATTTTCATCTCAGTATCTATAACTGCTGCTGGAGTAGTGGACTTGGTATCAGAACCCTTACAAGTTAATATGAACAAATCTGAAACATTGGTATTTAGACAACAATTGCATAAAAGGACCAAATTCAGTGGTGTTAGTAAGTATTGCTATTTGGGGACCGATCTAGAAAGGACACTATCAAGTAGTTAGGCCACAACATTTGCAAAAATGTGGGTGAATTTGTGGCTGCTGTTGTCCAAGCTCTAGAGCTACAAATCAAGGATGAACTGGAATCGTTTTTAGGGTCACGCGCAAGCACTCTGACCTTTTGTAAATTCTCTCTGGGCTTTTAACCATGCTCTTGCTATTCATTCTTTGTTGTGCTTGTTTTAAATGCTACATTTTTATTGGTGCATTTTGTGAAATGTCGCTCCTTTTGTGATGAGCTCGCTCCCAAGTGATTTCCCTAAGTGAACATTTCATTTTTGTTGGCCATCACACTACATCACTCTTCCTCCTGTTACAGCATGTGATAGTCCCTCCTCCGGTTTCGGTTTGTCTTTCATCCCAGCCACGATCCTTTCTCGGATGAGAGCCAATAACTCTCACGCTCTCTCTTATGGCGGCCATGGTGCTTTGAATTGACTCGCTTACGTCAACTGTTTTACTTTTCATTTTCCTTTTATGTGGCAAGAACAGTCCAGTTATGAATTTACAACGTTAATATCTCTAACCCGAGCAAGCGTGAGACCCATTGCATTGCAAATGCTTGTTATACAAGAGATGGATCACTGTTAAGTGTGTGAGCAACTATGCTAGCCAAAATGGTAACGCATAGTTGAGGTACTCTTTCTTGCTCAACAGTTTCCAGATTCTCTAGGAATCTGGCATTGGGCAATTTCTACATCTTCAGTTTCAAATTAATTGATTTGCTGTGATATCTTCTGGCAGAAAGAATGCAGACCGCTAGTAGCCTGTAGAGTCAAGCTACTCCCAGTGGCAGTCAACGAGACCTACATGAACTCACATGTGCACAAAATGTGCATACCATTTAATGATTATTAGTTAACTGACTTTATTATAGTCACTTCTTACATCTCACATGACACAGTTTAGGTCATAACAGTGTAACAATATTTCATGCCAGGAAAGAAGCATGTGCAATCTTTATTCCAGATCGGAAGGAGTAAACTGCTTATTGTGGGGTAAAGGAGGCCAGGATTCGAAACTGTGGAAAGTCAGGACATTAGGTTATATTCTGCACTTCCAAAGCCTCAGACAAATTGAACATAATAGTTAGCTGTATGGTCATGCTCACCATCAACAAGGCTCAGTGTTTTATTCCTGGGGTGTCTTTGTACTGCGCCTTTGCTTAAAGCCAGATTGGAGAGGGGAAACAAATTGGTGTTGCTTGAAATGGCCCAGTATTTTTTCAGTTAGTTCCTTTATAATAATGTGGCTAATACAGGCAGGTAGTGATGAAAAAATAGTTACTGAATGTATTTGCTTCTAGGTTGACTTGCCACATTTACCCCAGTAGAAAGAGAATTTCCCTAATAATATTGCATATTAATACTTTCATTGGAAGGGATACCTTTGGTATTAGACAACCTAATACTTAACCATTGGCTGAAATAGAGGGTCTGGGTCTAGGTTCAGAAAAAAATTCCAGAAAGACGAAATGAAGACCAGAGTCGTACCTCTGTTGAGGAAATTTAAATCCAAGCAGGAGGGAGAGCTCCATAGGAGTTACTGATGAAGACACTGCAAAATGATTGCACTGCCTGAACGGGATGTCTATTGCGATGGGCGCTATGCCTGGTATTAGCAGGACCACAGGCAAAGCAAATGTTCAGATAGGTACTCTGGAGGCCAACGGAGATTGATCACACTCCTACGGGGATGAGTATTCTTTTTTTATTTTTTTTATTTTTAACATTTTTCACCTATCACATCATTAGGTAGTTCCCATGTACCTTGCAGTCTTGCCATGGCGGTCTGCAGAGACACATTGCCCTCCACTGCACTTCTGCATGTAGTCAGATTGAGTAATCACGTTGTGTATGTGGGGTATGAAGTAAATGACCAATATAGATCACCTTTGTTTAGCTGCTTAGCATAGTTGATAATCCATGCTGGAATGGCCTGCACATATTCCAACAGCGCTTCCAATGCGATTCCCCTGTGGTCAGTTCTGTAACTTAAGCTATCGCTCCAACTACTGCCCCCAGTATACCTGCACGTATCATACAAAATGTTTATAATCACCTGAGAAGGCCCTAATCTGTTGCATTTGAAATTACCTTTAGGGTCCAAACTAGTTAAGCTTGCTGGAGTATTGGTACGTAGGGTGCAGATTTCTAAAGTGTATTAACATGTGTCTGTGATTTGGGATGAGCTTTCTTTTTTAAAGAAAACATGAGACAAGTGACAATTCTGACAGCTGGGCCACCAATTCAATAGTAGAAGGGGAAAGAAGAGTTCAGATCAAAAAAGCCCACTCTAGAAAGGAAAATGCAGTGGACTGGTAACTAAAAGATTTCTCCTGTCAGACAGGCCTAAACCAACCGCACTGCTAGACAACACAGCTGAAATGACCATTTCGCTAGAACCTTTTGGTCACCAGTCAGACCAGTAAATACATTGAGGTTGAGATTCCAGAGGGTCACGTAAATGCATCTGTTCTAATATTTATTAGTCCTGTTCAAATAGAAGGAGACAAAAAACACCAATAAAACAACATTTTATTCTTAATTTTTCAAAGAGTTTATATGTAGTATTAGCTGTGGATGACTGTCTTCTGCAAGACACAGTTGAAGCACCGAAAGGCGCATTTGCATATGAAACATTCTCTCTAGTAGCGCCTAATAAATGTGCTAGTGTTTAAAGCCCTGCTGAAAGCATGGGTGGGAAGAGCCCTGAGAGACAAAGGCTGGGAACTGATCCTGGCTCACTAACATAAAACCTCTAGGAGCACCAACTTTAAATATATGCAATGTATCTACATCCATGCTACTTACCTTACACCCTCACAGGTTAAACGTCATTCGAAGAACAGGCAATAAAAGATGTCCCGGATGTAAAACAATAGATGCAGATTTTACTCACATGACGTGGAGCTGCACAAAGCTGCTGACTTTCTGGCAGCAGGTAAGTGTTTAATTAGAGAAAGTTCTAGGCAGGGCACACCACTTTATGGCAGAGATATGTTTGTTGGGTCCGTGTACTCGTCCACACACAATGAGAATGAATTCCAAATTCCTGGATTTAGCTTTGTTTATGACCAGGTGAGCCATAGCAATTTATTGGAGGTCACCTGAAGACCTCCCGATGTCGATGGAAGGAGGAAGTCAAGAAACAGGCACTGGTAGAGGCCGTTGCCTTGCACAATGAAAAGCGCGATGGATTACATAAATACCCCACAGCTGACTTCCAAGCGGAGCCCTTGGATTCTTTTGAAGAGACCACTATTCAGAATGGGTTGGTGCCCACTGAGGGAAATAGACGACCTACAATGCACCAATGTATAACTATTGGGAAACTCACATTGGTGCCTCTAGTCATACATGAGTGCAAGTTTGTGTTGATTATTGGACCTACTCTGAAGACTGAACTGTAAAAGACTCGGCTACTAGATTATATACATCTTAACAGCCATACTATATATAATACCATGTAAGATGCCGCGCAAATTCTCTCGAGATAAATCTTGTGTTCCAAAATATAAAGCAGTACTAGTGGTTTCTTTAGCCAAGTATAACGTAAGATTTACAGCACTTTCCGTTCGGAGGGTCACAGTTCGCATACACCTATGCCGCAGGAGTATAATTACTAACCGGGGGCATTTGCTTCAAGAACTTCGGAAAGACGCAAGAGCAAGGTACTCCTGCATAGGTGCAGGAAAGCAAACTGGACTCAAAGAAAAAGTTTGCAGGCTGGGCTATGTAAATTATTTTAGGACTGGGTAAGAGATCATCATCAATCGCTAATTACATTGTATTACACTGGGACCTGCCTTTGAAGAGAACTGAAGTATTGCTTTTATGAAGTATTAAACGTACAGATGACTTGTTTGAATGTTTTTAATAAAATGCAGCATTACTCATACAACCCCGGAAAGAATTTCCCTTCTCTCTGCTTCTGCGACGCCCCTCCATTCTCAATGACATCCTCTCATTCTGAAGCGAGGCATAGAATACAACATATCCCCTTTCCAAACATTTGAAACATATGATCATTTCATAAAATATAAATGAATTAACTAATATTTATAGAGTGCGGCAACTGCCCTGAACAGTCGACCCAGCTCTACATAATAAGTTAAATTATCTGTCAATTACTCATGATGTTCTAGAAGAACAAGCTAAGATAACATCACAGGGGAAAAAAAGAAATACAATATTAATCCATCACACCCTTCAAAACTACGATACACAGGTTCACATTTGGAGCACCAGTTAGTTGGAAACAGTGCTCTACAATTCATACTAACCACACTTGAACACCAAACCTTGTAGGTCTCTCCTTGACTTGCACAATAGCTATCTTCTTTACACTTCTTGTCTCTGCCAGATTTAAACCCTCAAATTAGCTTTTCCAGCTGACTGCATTTTGTAACATTCCTTGAATTCCATTTGCCCACTCACATATCAACTTTGAAGAGAATTCAGCTTCTCAATGATCGCACTCTTGTCAAGACCTTTCCAATCCACTCTCACAATCCAAGCAGGCATGAAAGTTGTTCAGGTTACCCTTCACTTAGACAAGAAGAATGGAATATCCCCTGTGAACGAATTGTGTGTGGTTCTAGAACCCTCCAATAGATTTCTGACTTCAAATTTCCACTCTGGACCTTTGCACATGGCTAAATGACCACTCTCCTTAAGAACACAGTTGAAACTTTGACTTTGGCCATTAATGACATCGTCAAATTATTTATACCTTCCTTGTTAAGGGAAAATTGACTACTCTTCTCTATAAGTGGCAGTCCATTGTCTGAAATCATAATTTCTCAAAAACCTTCACTGCTCTCTTTGCAAAAAACATTCACCTTTACTGCCTTAGTCTATTTCACAAATGCCACTTCAAGCCATTTGAAAAAGTAATCCACAAATACCACAGCACATTTGACTTCCATACCTGATCGCCCATAAGGACCACATATGTTGATCAATACTTTTTCTCAAGCTCTTTTAAAAAACCCAACTGACACAATGAGCCCTTCCATGGCCACGGGTGATTTGTCACTGCTTGTGCAAACAACACAATGCCTAAAAAACCTTTTGATCTCCAGTTACATCCAGGGCCACTAGAAGACCGTATGGGCCCCTTTTTTCATGGTGGTCATTCCACTAGGTCCTTTATGTAGTAAATCCAAAAGCCTAAGGTGAAATTCGGTAGGACCTACCAATCTCTGACCACACTGACTTGAAATCACTAAATTCTGACACATCATTTACATTAGGATTTTTTATTTGGGGCAAAAATTCCACCAACAATTGCAAGGCAATTCTTACTGCTAATGCTGGTTTCCACTCCTTTTTGCAAAAGGCACCCCCCAAAAATTGCTCAGTTTCAGCAACAAGCCAACCATTTTCCTCATTACATGTGTCAACATTCAATTGCAGTTGAGATAAACAGCCTGCATTCACATTTTTGTCCTAGTGCATACTTGACACTGTCATCGATATAGCCACTTGGCTATAGATGGCATGGCTTTCCCTGCTCCTTTCGTTGTGAATGAGTCCACCAATTGTTTGTAGTCTGTGCCTATTTCCCCAAACACAAGTTCTGAAGTGTGGTACATCCCACCAGCATGCTAACGCATTGAATATGTGCTCTCTGCTCCTTTCAGTGTACGCAATGGAAGTGCTACTAGCCTCTCACATCCTACACTCACTTGCATCAAAATGGCCCTCAACCCATATGTACTTGCATGTGCATCTACAATGCTTTTGTCCCAAGAATCAAATGTCTTAAGTATTTCTACTTTGACAATACTCTCCTTTACTGCTTCAAACGTCCTATGACATTCATCCGTCCACAAAAAACGTATCTTTTTTTCATCAAAGACCTCCAAACCTAAACACAATCTGTGAAATAGTTAATAAACAGCATACTATTCTGAGAGCCCAAGAAAAGAATGCAATTGCTCTCTGTTTGCATGGATAGCGCCATCTCAATAGCATCAAGCATTTTTCAATTTCGGTTTCACTCTCCTGCACGATAATGTGTGTCGTAAATACTCTATCTTGCTAACTCAGAATAAGCAATAACAATGCTTATTGTCAAACCTGAACACTCCAGTATAGGTCTTCATCATGCTCCTTGAACCATACATCAACCTGAACAAATAAGACACATGATATACCCCTCAATACCTCTTGCATCACATGCTGAAACACAGCTGACGATGATGCAAACTCCTAAGGCCTAAGCATGAACTGAAAATTTCCTTCTGGTGTTAAAAATGGTGTCAGCTGTTTTCATTCTGAATGCAGAATCTTTGGATATGAATTAGAAAGATCAAGTGACAAAATTTGTATGGCTCCAATTAAACTCATTAGCATCTTATTAATATGAGGAGAGGGTGGCAATCAAACCAAATGCTCTCATTAAGTTGGTAAGATCAATGCACATTTGTAACTTTCCATTAGCTTTATTTTGCCATGCTGAAGGACTATGCCACTGAGACAATTCTGTTGACTAACTTTACTTGTACACACGTTGTCTAGTTCCTCTTTCAACTGACCATGTAGTGTAAAAGGAACTATTCTCAGTTTTTGCTCCTTTAGGCAACACCTCTCTTGAACACAAGGCAACGTTCAAATTTCTTTAAACATCCTAGTTTTTCTTTAAATAGTTTGGAGTATTTTCTCTTCCACCTCCTCACTTCATCTTTTTCTGTGAGCAGCACTTGATTAGGATGGTTATGGTCAAGTATCATTCCCAGTGCACACTGATCTCTCCAAACAAACAGGCTTTTGCCCTTCTGCATCACATACACCTTTCCACCCATTCTTCTCCCTTTATTTGTCAGATCTGCAAACAAATGTTTCATCATGTGTAATGTGACTCCAAATACATGTATAAAAATGTAAAACACAATATGAAACATGTAAAACATTTCAGAAATGTGGCAACATGTTAAAAATGAATTAAGTCTAAAATAAATATTAGTATAAATGTATGTAATTATTTAATATATACTGAAAAATATATGTGTGTGTTAAAATGACGTTAAAAATATGAATTTAAAACATTTTTAAAAATTTAAAAACAACTGTTAAACAATTTCAAATAAAAGATGAACTTCCCTAATATACAATGCTATCTAATACAATTTGCATTTTTTGCAAAAAAAGTTATTTACTTAACTTTATAGAAATGTTTGGCTTTCAGATGAAATATAGATAATTTAAAATTGCAAAATATACAATTGATAAACTTTGAAAACAAATATAAGATAAAAGACTGTCTGACGTCTTTTTTTTATAAAACATTGTAAATAGTAATATTATTGTTGACAAACATTCAGCAAATTTTTATTATGGTTCTAATCACCAGCAATACCAATAAAACAATACCAAGTATTTCTACTGCATACAAATACAAGTAAAATAAAACATTTCAGAATAAAATTATAAAATTAAATATTCACACTCCAACATGAATAATTTTTAAGAGTGTTAGACACTAAAGGGTGATATTAACTATTGCCAATACAATTTAAACCAATTTGGGGAAGTTGTTGGACACTAAAGGGTTGACATTCACTATTCCCACTCCAATCCAGCCACACTGGGGGAAGGTGTTGGACACTAAAGGGGTGGCATTTACTATTCCTACTCCAATCATCACCAATTTAGGAACAAAGTTGGACACTAAAGGGGTGATATTTACTGTTCCCACTCCAATCTAAACTAATTTGGGGAAGGTGTTGGGCACTGAAGGGTGACATTTACTATTCCCACTCCAATCCAAAGCAATTTGGGGAAGGCATTGGACACTAAAGGGGTATAATTACTATTCCCTCTTCAATCTACACCAATTTGAGGAAGGTGTTGTACACTAAACAGGTGACATTTACTTTTCCCACTCTAATGTATACCAATTTGGGCAAGGCGTTAAACACTAAAGGGGTAACATTTACTATTCTCACTACATTCCAATTTTATTGGAGGAAGGGGATGGACACTAAAAGGGTGACATTTACAGTTCCCAGTCCAATCAATACCAATTTGGCAAGGTGACGCTGGAGCTACAGAAACAGTGCTTCATTGATACACTCTGGCTAGTTAATCGTAGACCACTCTAAAACGCCATGTCTTCAGAAGTTTCCTAAATTTAGAATAACAGGAAGCAGACCTGATGTCAGAAGGGAGGGTATTCCAGATACAGAGGGCAAGTATAGAAAAACTGGAAACATTAAGACTAACAGATTTAAGAAGCTTTAGCACCACATTAGCATCATTTTGTTATGCTAATGTGGCATGAGGCTTCAAAAATCGCCACACCAGATTTACAAAGTGGTGCAATGCAGGCATTTACCATTAAAATATATCTTTATTAAATGAACATTAAAATGTATTTTAAATATTAATAAAACAAAATACATTAAAACATTCAAAATTATGAATTCTGCATATCTTTCAGACCATTCTTAGTAGAGGCAGGACCAGCAAGCAAAAAAGGGAGACTGCAAGGGGGCCGGCGCCTGGATATAGACGGTCTGACCTCCAGCACCATCAACACTGTGGTCAACCACCGAATTTATTACAATCACGCAGTCGCTTTGGCGGTCCCTTCATGGCAGTCAGGATCACAGCGGTTCACGTTCAGCAATGTAACAGACAAGTGCACATTGGATGAATTAAAAAACAACACAGCTGACAACAGTGGCACAGTGGGCACACCTGCAAATAACACTAAAAAAAACCACACCCATTCACAGACCACAATCTTTTGCATTTCCACTGCAAAACACATGAGCCAAAGCACCTTTATTTCTGTCAAATACATAGATTAGGTATCCCTTTTTTTCACCATCCCATAGAACACCCTGCACACCCTCGTCCATTCACACCCTATTGCATTTCCCCTGTTAAGTAAGTCCATGTAACCCGTATTTTCTTTCTGGAAGGCATATCATGACTCATTGACTTTTTTCTCACCATGTCACGTTCGACAATTGCCAGTTTTTCAGAAGATGAATTGAGTCATGGTTGATGAAATCATAAGGTTAGAGCCATATTAGAAATGGGGTCTTTGGTTGACAGTCAGGTTACCCCCTGTTCAAAAAAGGACCCTCACTCTAGTCAGGGTAAAAAAGAATCACCCTCAGCTAACCCCTGTTTTCCCCCTTGGTAGCTTGGCAGAGCAGTAGGCTTAACTTCAGAGTGCTAAGTGTAAAGTATTTGTACCAACACACACAGTAATTTAATGAATACACTACAAAATGACACAACACCAGTTTAGAAAAAGACAATATTTATCTAAACAAAACAAGACCAAAGCGACAAACATCCACAATACACAAGTCAAGTTATTAATTAAAAAGCAAAAAGAGTCTTTATGTAGTTTAAAACACACACTAAAATGTACCTTGGGTGTGTCAAAAATAACCCCGCACTGGGGAGTGTGCATCAAAAAGGGCGTGCGATGCGTCGATTTCACTCAAGAGCAAGACCTTGTCTCGTTTCTCCTTTCGTCGGCTAAGGACGCATCGTTTCTTCTCTCCACAGGAGATCGGTGCGTAGATCCAGTCAACACTCTCAGGTCCGGGCAGGCCTTGTGTTGTTTTTACACACCAAGCGGTACTTGCTGCGGAAATACAGCCGCACGATGATCCGAAAACCACGCAGCGGGGGTTGCGATCTCCCAGACGCCGTCATCGATGCTGTGTGTCGTTTCTCCAGCTCCGTGCATTGATTCTTCGGTCGCGTTTCTGGCGAGCGTCGATTTTCAGCCGCGGAGCCGGTGGCGCATCGTTTCTTCAGCTGCAGATCGGATTTGTGTCGATCTTTTTCCCGCACAGCACTCTGTGCGTGGATTTCCTCCTCTTAGGCTGCCAGCTTCTTCTTTCAGGGTCCCAGGAACAGGATGGGCACCACAGGGCAAAGTAGGAGTCTCTCCAGAGATGCCAGGTGCTGGCAGAGAGAAGTCTTTGCTGTCTCTGAGACTTCAAACAACAGGAAGCAAGCTCTAAATCAAGCCCTTAGAGATCTTCACAAGATAGAAGGCACACAAAGTCCAGTCTTTGCCCTCTTACCTTGGCAGAAGCAGCAACTACAGGATAGCTCCACAAAGCACAGTCATAGGCAGGGAAGCTCTTCTTCCTCAGATCTTCAGCTCTTCTCCATGCAGAGGTTCCTCTTGGTTTCCAGAAGTGTTCTAAAGTCTGTGGTTTTGGGTGCCCTTCTTATACCCAATTTCTCCTTTGAAGTAGGACTACTTCAAAGTAAAGTCTCTTGTGAATGTGAAATCCTGCCTTGCCCAGGCCAGGCCCCAGACACTCACCAGGGGGTTGGAGACTGCATTGTGTGAGGACAGGCACAGCCCTTTCAGGTGTAAGTGACCACTCCTCCTCTCCCTCCTAGCACAGATGGCTCATCAGGATATGCAGGCTACACCCCAGCTCCCTTGTGTCACTGTCTAGTGTGAGGTGCAACCAGCCCAACTGTCAAACTGACCCAGACAGGGAATCCACAAACAGGCAGAGTCACAGAAATGGTACAAGCAAGAAAATGCTCACTTTTGAAAAGTGGCATTTTCAAACACACAATCTTAAAATCAACTTTACTAAAAGATGTATTTTTAAATTGTGAGCTCAGAGACCCCATACTCCACATGTCCATTTGCTCCCAAAGGGAATCTACACTTTAATCAGATTTAAAGGTAGCCCTCAGGTTAACCTATGAGAGGGACAGGCCTTGCAACAGTGAAAAACAAATTTAGCAATATTTCACTGTCAGGACATATAAAACACATTACTATATGTCCTACCTTAACCATACACTGCACCCTGCCCTTGGGGCGACCTAGTAAGAATGTAAGAAAAGGGAAGGGTACACTTGCCTAGTCGAAGTTACAGTCAAAAACTGCACACACACAGACACTGCAGTGGCAGGTCTGAGACATCATTACAGAGCTACTTATGTGGGCCCACTAGTAACATTTGATTTACAGGCCCTGGCACCTCTAGTGCACCTTAATAGAGACTTACTAGTGAATCAAATATGCCAATCATGGATAAGCCAATTAAATACACATTTTGTACAGGAGCACTTGCACTTTAGCATTGGTTAGCCGTGGTAAAGTGCCCAGAGTAACAAAAACAGCAAAATCAGAGTCCAGCACACATCAACAACCTGGGAAACAGAAGCAAAAAGTTAAGGGAGACCACGCCAAGGATGAAAAGTCTAACAAGCCACAATTGTTTGGAGAACAAGTCCAGCTGACTCCTCTCAGTCTTAAAATGGAAAGGATCATTGACAGAGTGAATGCTGTAGGGACCACCCTGTGCACAAGGGAGGACATTAGGAAGAGGAGGAATGACCTCAGGGACAAGGTCAGTTCCCTGGTCTTTAGGTAGCTGCAGGTTGGATTACTGTTAGCTGGCATCAGATCTGGCTCCAACTGACGCACACGTCCAATATTGTTTGCCTATTCAGATGGTATAACTGTATGATATGGCATTTATCCATGCTCTGAAGGTCTCTCAGTGGGTAGTAGACAGCAGGTTGTCACATCCTCCCTCTCCCAGGGTATCTATGTGTGGCAAGACATGATTTGTAACATTAGTCAGTAGGGCCCCAGCAACAGATATGCCAACAATATCACGTGACAAAGCACTTCTGGCCGGAGAGACAAGACCCACAGTACACATCCCAACTGGCAAGTACACAAGGGTCACTTTGATGCCCATGGTTGTCCACGCGTGTCCACAACATGGATTCGGGCAATACCCAACTATCTGCTACACAATTGCCCCTCGAAGTGTGACTGCATTTTCCGACCACCAAAAACTACAGTCGGCGGTGGTGGCCCATGCGGCAACGTCATCTGCCATCTGAGCCCTGCAACACCCTACAGTGGTGGTTGCGTAGTAGGGCGTACATAACAAGACAGGATGAGGATGTTTGTGATGATCCTACACATATATTGTTTATGTAACACAGTTTACACAGCCATATACAGTATTTTCAACTGCCAAAATGGGGACTGTCTGACCTACTCCACTGGACATTATGAACCGCTCGCGACCGCCAACGTAAGTCGTCTGGTGGTAGGCGGTTCCAAACATGGTGGACACAGCCATAGGGTAATGTTGGTGCCTGTGGCCCAATGTTTGTGTCCGTCAAGGGTGAAGACCGCCTACCTGCTGTACGTGATTGCCTTGTTTTGTAAATTCACTCACTTGACTCATGGCACTGCTGGCAGCAACACCTCCACTACTTGAGCTGCTGTGTGCCACCTCTGGGAGCAATCATGCAACATTCAGCAGATGATAGGGCCCCTGCCTTCTCTCCAGAGGAGCTGGAGAGGCTTGTAAATGAGGTCTTTCCCCTGTATAGACAGCTCTATGGCTCAACAGAGGAGCAAGTCAGTACCTCATGTGCACAATTGACTCTGTTCAACATCATCCTTTCCCTCCTCACAGGCTACAATTTGGCCCTTTGTGCCTGTTGCTGCAGTGTGTGGCATCAATGGGATGTATATGGTGCAGGTATTGGTGACCAGTACTATATGTTGTGTTCATTAACATTGTGATGTGTTATGTGTTTTGGGGTCCTAGATCCTCCTAATGTTGGATGCGCATAACTAAGCAAGGGCATTTTACTGCCATCCATTGACATTTCTTTCTTTATGATGGTTGTAAATGTTAGACAAATTATGTGCATGACTGCATGAGCTGTATATGCACCTTGTCTGAGTCGTTTGAGGATCTTGTAAGCAATGTTTATAGCGCCAAATATCTTCCAAACCACATCTGGCCTTGCACAACTGTTGTCTGGAAGGCATATCATGACTCACTCTGTCCTTCAGGTATCCACACATGCCACAAGCCACATTGCTGATGGCCACATGATGTACTGTCATGTAGGTTATGTATGCTCAGCCTGCAGAGACTAGAGCCTGGCAAATGTATCTCCCAGGATGATACTTAGGGCCAGATATACGAAAATGCATTTTTTGCATTTCTTAAATAGCGACTTCATAGAAATCAATATTTCAGAAATGCAAAATGCTATGCACAAAGATACTGATTTCCCAATAGCAATTCCTACAAAGTCAAAATCACTATTAAGAAATTGGTATTAAGAAAGCCCATTGCATTTGAGTCAATGGTCCTGTTTTGAATTTCCTAAATAGTGATTTCCTATTAAGAAATTGCTATTTAAGAAATGAAAAACAGGGATTGCAATGGGAAAAAGGCCCTGCTTGATGCACCCCAAAAATAGGGGTGCATCTGTGGAGCACACATATGCCTAAGGGGCATGTGTGTGCTCTATTGCAATAAAACAAAGCGTCATGGGGTGCTTTTTTAAATTGCATCTGGTTACCACTGACTTCAAGTTAAGGATAATGCATCCCTAAAATGCGCAAATCACATTTTGGAAATGTATGGTACATCAGAATAGGAAATGCAAATAGGAAATCCCTATTTGCATTTCCTATTCTGGGAATCCCAAGTTGCAGTTCCTACAGGGTAGAAATCACAATTTGCGATTCCTTAAAGGGCTTTGTGTATGATAAAAGCTCCGTTTGCATTTCTTAACGACCCACAATACCAATTCGGACTGTTAAGGAATTGAAACAACCTTCGTACATCTGGCCCATAGTCCAAGCTGTAGGAGAGTCACTGTGGCTATGCAACTTTGGCACTGTGCCCACTCCCTGTATACCAGTAGATCCTGTCATGTGGCCAATATGAAGCTTTAGTGACAAAACTTGCTCTAAATGCCCCAGGCCATTGACTAGATTAGGAATGGGTACTGAGGTACATCCCTGAACTAGTCCATATGTGCATTTGTCATAATTGCCAATGTGTGTCTTTGACTCATGACAGGTCCATTACTACCACAGCTCTGTTGTCACCTTCACATAAGTCATAATTGTTATGTACAGGCTTATTACACAAATGACAGACCCATAGTGCAGACAGTGTGTAGATACCTGGAAGGCCATGACATGTGTCTCAGTAGCTTGGTCAAATATCAGAAATTAAACAGTGCATACATTTGTATGCTGGATGCCATCTCTGTACTTTAGACACATATGTCCAAATGAGTGTTCTGTGGTACAGGTACATACCACAGAACCTCCCCCCCCAGAGGTGGCATGAGTCTGTATTTGGTACACCACTTATCTACACATGCACAGGGAAGACACTTTCTATACTCTCCATGCCAGCCCCTTCATTTTCACTCAAGTGAGAGGGTGGAGTCTGTACTATGGAAGTTGCCTGTAGGGACTATGGTGGTCATTACAACCCTGGTGGATGGTGTTAAAGCTGTGGTAAGACCGCCTACAGGCCGGCGGTAAAAAAAATGAAACTACGACCGTGGCGGAAACCGCCAACAAAGACAGCCACTTTAACACTCCGACCGCCACGGCGGTACAAACAAACAGCTTGGCGGTCACCGCCAACAGACAGACAGAGGACAACGTACCGCCCACAGTATCACAACCTACCAATCCGCCACCTTTTCCGGGGCGGATTCACCGCGGACAAAAACACAGCGGAAACAGGACTTCGAATGGAAACGCTCATCTCTACACACCCCACGAGGAATCCGGACGCCATGGAACCAGAGCTGCAGTCCTGCCTGCCCTTATCTTCTTGCTCCTCTACCAGGAGCACGAACGCCGGCTGCGAAGACCACAGTGAGTACTGCACCCACGACACAGGGGAGGGGGGGGGAGGGAAATAACAGGGACACACACACGCAACACGCGAAACCCCCACCCTCAACCACCACAACACACACACTAATACAGCAGGATACATTACAATTACACCCCCCAAACCCCCCCCCGGAAGAATGCAAAGACCAAAGGAAATGAGTGGAACCATTGTACTATATTAAAATCCAGTAAGCAAAAATATACATATATACACTATAAACAAAATATACACCAAGAATAGTAGTCCAGGTAGTGCTCCATTGAAGTCCGTGGAACATTGGGCCCACACGGTATGGGCGAGGCCCACACAAGATCCCCGACCATGACGGAGAGAACACTGCAGGGGCATCAGATACCAATAAAACAGGCACCTCAGGGGGAGGGAAAGGGGGGGGGCACCTCAGCCGGTTGAATGCACGACGCCAAATCCACGAGGGGGCCACATGCCCACTGTTCAATCCTGGGGAGTGCAAAGCCACAGTCTCTCAAGTCTCTACAGTGGGTGGGTTGCCCACTGTTCCATCCTGGGGAGTGCAAAGCCACAGTCTCACAAGTCTCTACAGTGGGTGGGTTGCCCACTGTTCCATCCTGGTGAGTGCAAAGCCACAGTCTCTCAAGTCTCTACAGTGGGTGGGTTGCCCGCTGTTCCATCCTGGGGAGTACAAAGCTACAGTCTCTCAAGTGGATAACAGTCTCCACTGGTTCTGGAGGGGGCCTTGTGCCCAGAGTGCTTCATCCTGCCAAGGACTGAGGTAGTAGATGTCAATCTCCACTGGTTCTCGAGGGGGCCTTGTACCCAGAGTGCTTCATCCTGCTCATGGTGGCCTCAGTAGCATCAGAGCTTTTGGCGCTCATGGGCATGTGCTGCTTGTTGTGGCAGTGCCCTGTTCAGCGGTGCGTGTGGCGGCGGTGCCCTGTTCAGCGGTGCTTGTGGCGGAGGTGTCCTTGGCAGCGGTGCTTGTGGCGGCGGTGCCCTGTGCAGCGGTGCTTGTGGCGGCGGTGCCCTGTTCAGCGGTGCTTGTGGCGGCGGTGCCCTGTGCAGCGGTGCTTGTGGCGGCGGTGCCCTGTGCAGCGGTGCTTGAGGTGGTGGTGCCCTGTTCAGCGGTGCTTGTAGCGGTGGTGCCCTGTTCAGCGGTACTTGTGGCGGCGGGCTCCTTTGCAGTGACTCAGCTGCTGGCGGTCCTCTCTAGCCCAGCGGGGCTTGTGCTGGCGGTCCTCTCTGGCCCAGCGGGGCTGGTGCTGGCGGTCCTCTCTAGCCCAGTGGGTCTTGTGCTGGCGGTCCTCTCTGGCCCAGCGGGGCTGGTGCTGGCGGTCCTCTCGAGCCCAGCGGGGCTTGTGCTGGCGGTCCTCTCTGGCCCAGCGGGGCTGGTGCTGGCGGTCCTCTCTAGCCCAGCGGGTCTTGTGCTGGCGGTCCTCTCTAGCCCAGCGGGGCTGGTGCTGGCGGTCCTCTCTGGCCCAGCAGGGATGATGGCGGTGGCCTCTTGGGCAGTAGGGCAGGTGCTGGCGGCGGCCTCCTGGGCAGCGGGGATGATGGCGGTGGCCTCTTCAGCAGTAGGGCAGGTGCTGGCCTCCTGGGCAATGGGGATGATGGCGGTCTTCTCCGCTGTGCTGCTCTTCCCAGACCTGCTGACTTTCTTGTGGCCCTTCCCCACCTTGGAAGGTGTTGCAGCTGACTCCACACTCCCACCTGTACCACTGGAAGTTTATATATATGATAGAGAGCTTCTGGTTGGGGGACCTAAATGCATAATAAGGTCTATGTAAGCTTTAGTAGCATATAAATTCAATATAGGAGAAATAACTCTGACCCATAGAGTAGATCATATGCTTAAAATAATGTCTAGTGATAGCAAAAGGCTAAAAATCCAATGAAGCCTTCGTGGAGGTGCCATCTTTCAATAAAAATGCACATCTGAGTGGGGACCATATTGTTCTGAATTGTGACCGGGGTTACCCATGAAAACACCATCATTACCTCTCCTGTCTAAATGTGCATGAGGACCATGGGTATGAATACAGGTAATAATGATGGCAGGAGTAGGATTAAGAAAGAGAGTGGGTCTAGGATTGAAGGAGTAGGCATGGGCATGTGAATAGGTGTGAAATTGATGGTAGAAATTGGGTAGGAGTGGAGATTAGAGTATAAGTAGAAAGAAGTAGTGATCTACATGAGGAGTAGACAAGAGGTTAGGGAGGAAGTAAGTTTGAGAGTAGGCAAAGCATGTAGCTCCATTGTAGTACATGGATGTTTCATCACTGAAGCACTTTTTAAGTGGACTATTGTATAAAATCAGGTTACTTGTTGAGGGGGGTGACGTAATGATGAGGCACAAACAAACCCCAACTTTACCTGTGCTAAACCCTCTGGTAGCTTGACACAGAGCAGTCAGGCTTGACTTAAATGCAATGCGTGAAGAATTTATGCAATACTTCAAAAAGTAATAAAATGAAAACACGACACAAAAAACCCTACTATAATTTAGAAAAAACAAGAAAACTTTAGTAAATAAATCAAGACCAAAATGACAAAAATTGAACGAGTAGAACTGAAGATATGTAATTTCAGAGGTTCAAGTGAAAATAGCGCCAAAAAGGCAGAAGTTCCGCTAGCAGGTATGTGTTCATGCGAGACTAGGAGAAAGTCACAAGTTCAGTCAGCCTGCGATGGAGCTCAGGTCTGATACAGGGACAAGGGTAGCCCAGCTGAAATGTTACCTTCTCACAGTTCAGTGCAAACAGTACCAATTGTAGTGGAGGGGACTGCAAAATGTAGAGGAGAGTCTTGGTTGGTTGTCGATGTAGTGTGAAGAGCAAGCTTGGCACTGCAGATGGTCTTTTTCTGTATCACGAAGATCCTGTTGTTGTCACAAGCAGGTGGGCCACAACTTCACAGTGGCGCTCCACGTGAGCAGTCAATGCTGAGGTGCAAATAGTTGGGTTGACAGAAATTCACATGGGTGGGCTGTGAGAGTGACAAAGTTTCCACACCAACGGGCATGTTTGCAGTTGCGAAGAGCCAAAAACCTTCCATTCAGACTCTCTGAGGCCACACCAATGGTCCAGGAACTTAGGGGCACCACTTGGGATCAAGGGCTTGCTCCAGGTGGATCTGGGTGAGGTGGGTAGGAGCCTTTTATGTGCCTGTGGCTCTGAACAGGATGCCAGCAGACTAGTCCTTGGAGTCACTCTGGGAGTCCTGGATTTAGGTGTAGGTATGATCCCTCTGACTCAGGCAGCATGGGAGCAATCCAGCAGGGAAGCAGTTCAGCAAGACAGTAGTCTAACAGGGCAACAGTCCAGCAGAGTGGCAGTCCTTTCAGTAGCACAGCAGTCCTTCTTCATGTCAGAGTCTTCACAGGTCCAGAAGTGTACTGAAGAGTTGGTGCCCGAGGTCCAATATTTATACTGGTTGCCTCCTTTGAAGTGAGAGGAGCTTCTAGAGGTTTCTCTTTGAAGTGCACAGGCTCCCCTACCATGGCTCCAGATTAACTGCAGGGGGGTATGCAGCCCTTTGTGTGGAGGTATAGCACAGCCTATTTAAGTGTAAGTAGGGCTGTGTCCTGCTCCACCCTCCCGTCCTGTCAGTGATGGCCCAGCCAGGCACTCCACTAGGCCCAATTGCCAGCTCCATCCAGTCGTGCAATCCAGTAACGGGCAGCAGGCTCTAAATGGCTAGAGCAGGAAAATGGCAACTTTCTAAAAGTGGCATTTTCAAAATTGTAATTTAGAATCTGACTTTACCTTAAGAGAGGATTTTCACTACAATTCCAGGGACACCATGCTCAACCTGTTTACTTGCTCCCAATTGGAAGTTACAGCTACTAATATGTGATAAGGTAACAATGTTATCCTATAGGAGAGGTTGGCCTTGCAGTAGTGAGAAACAAATGTAGGAGTTTTTCACTACCAGGACATGTAAAACTTAAACGTACGTATCTTACTCTTTTAATACACTGAACACTGCCCTCTGGGCAGTTCAGGCCTACCCCAGGGGTGGCTTATATGCATTAAAAAGGATGGTTTCAGCCTGGCAAAGGGTTTATTTTACCAGGTTGAAAGGTCAGTTTAAAACTGCACACTTAGGCTGCACTGGCAGTACCACTTCACTAGGGGAATACAAGTTAATTAAATAGGCCATTTGGATGTAAGACAATTCTACCATGTTTTGAGGAGACAGCACTAGCACTTTAACATTGGTTAACAGTGGTAAAGTGTGCAGAGTCCTAAAGCCAGCAAAAAAGGTTCAGAAAACAGGAGGCTGAAAGCAAAAAGGTTAGGAATGACCCTTCTGAAAGATCCAAGTACAACAGCTATTATCTGTAATTGCCTATAGCACAATGTAAAAGGGAATAGTTGTGTGAGCTCACTAAAAATCTGAATACAACTTTAATCCAACAGTGCCTGAACCAAGGAAACAGTGGCTGATGGGAACTAACTCTACCTTTTTGTATTTGTAGTGCATCTCATGAGCTCTGATAGACAGCTAAAGCTGCCCCAAAGTTAGACCTCAAAATAAGTTACTATCACTATTTAATATAAGTTGGCCTACACATTTCAACTTAAAGTATCAGTAAATTTACAAGTGCAGTGATTGTGGGAATGTGCATTACAAATATTTATGAATTTTATGTTTTGGATGTTCACCTCTTTGCTCAACTCCCATTGCATTCCCATAGGAACACACATTCTGCACTGCACCAATCTGCACATGTAACTTAGGGGAATTCACTTACAGGGCAACCTGGCAAGGCCATCTACTACCAATAAAGAGGATAGAGAGAACAATTGTGCACTTCTGAGTGTGACTTGTACATGTAGACTGATTAGAGTATCTGCCTCATAACATTTAATTCATGACAGTTTCACTTACAAATGAGTGATTATTTTATTGTTAAGTCACATAACTTATTTTTATTGTATTTCTTTTGGTCAAGGCGTTATCTCTCCAGTCACTCTCTACTTTTCTCAAGCTCCTTCTTTCCAAACCTACATTGATATGTTGGTGGATTTTTGCATCAGTACTTTCATTTATATATGTTTTCAAACTTTAATTTCTTTTTGTCATCGTAGGTGCTATTTTATTGAATAGAAGATAAATAAATAATTAAATCTATATTGGCTGATGATGGGATAGAACAGGGCAACAGGAGGTGCTAATGTATGGGTATTTATAATTTTAAAGTAACTGGTTTACATCCAAGGCATTGCCCACCCATTCAGTCTTAGATCACAACGAGTCAGTAACTGTAGTCTCGATGCATTGAGTGAGGAATGAAAGTTGATATGAGGAGTGTTATTGGTGAACAGATACTATTAGGACCAAAATCATGTCATGAATATCTACAGTGTTTCAATGCACATACAGAAAAGGAATGGAGAAGTCCTAGGCGGACTCATGGAGGATTTCCTCTGGTAGCTGGTGCCTTAGATTTTTAAGGATACTAAGACACAGGGGGTCATTACAACATTGGCGGTAAAAGGCGCTTACCGCCGTGCAGAAGACCGCCAATACACCACTGCGGAATTCTGCCACAGCTATTACGACCCACTGTTCGTAAGCCGCTGAAATTCAGACGCCCACACAAGTCCGCCACACCAAAGGTCAGTGATAAACTGCCGATAACAAATCCTCCACCGTCACGCCAACAGAAATACGCCCATGCTATTATGACCCACGAATCCACGCGGCGGTCTTTCAACCGCAGTATTCCATTGGCGGTACACACCGCTGCGCTCAAAATACACACACATCTCCAAAACACTGCCACATTGGACAATTCAAAATACACACACCTGATACACATACACACACCACTCCCACACAATCAATACTATGTAAAACACACACCCAAATCACCCACAAACCCCTATGACCAAAAACTATAGACGAAGGCGACAGACAGAGAGCGCAGCAATAGACAACCCCACCACACAGAGGCACACAACACCATCACCCATACAACATCCACGCACAAAACACCCCACACCACTACACATCACCACACTCATCAACACATACACCACCCCACACATCACCTACACCACCCCATGGCACGCCAAAGACACCCCCGGTTTTCCGAGGAGGAGCTCAGGGTTATGGTGGAGGAAATCGTACGGGTAGAGCCACAGCTATTTGGATCACAGGTGCAGCACACCACCATAGCCAGGAAGATGGAGCTATGGTGAAGAATCGTGGACAGGGTCAACGCTGTGGGACAGCATCCAAGAAATCGGGAGGACATCAGGAAGAGGTGGAACGACCTACGGGGGAAGGTGCATTCAGTGGTTTCCAGGCACACCATCGCGATTCAGCGGACTGTCGGCAGACCCCCACCTCCTCCCCCACAACTAACAACATGGGAGGAGCAGGTCTTGACCATCATGCATCCAGAGGGCCTCGGAGGAGTCGGTGGAGGAATGGACACTGGTAAGTCAAATCTTAACTATCATACCCCCCACCCTACCTGCATGCTATCACACATCCCCACCCTCACCCCCTCCCCTATCACTCCAACTCCTCACTAATGTACTAATAACACAAACCACCCATCCCAACACCAAGCCCTGCATGACACAACAAAGCATGGACACCCCTGCTAAAGTATGCTCACTGCACATACCCATAACACCCCCCCAACCATCATCACACAAGCTCCCACACAGGAATGCTTACACTGGGGTACACGCACACCCATCCATTGCACACCATGACACACACACATGCAATAATCATGCTCTTATACCCCTGCAGGACCACTACGTAACATCACCAGACAGGAGGGTCCAGACATCTCCACTCCACCCACAGAAGAGGCCCACAGTGACGACAGCAGCTCTGGCCAACTGGATCCAGATGACCAGCCCGGACCATCGTGGGCCTCGGGACAGTTGGTTCCCCTTGCACAGGCACAGCCCAACACTGACCTTCCACCCTCTGGTAACACCAGCACAGCACCCACCCAGCGGGCCCATACCTCCGTCCCAGGACACGTCAATCAGCTGTGTGTCCACCACTACAGGGAACCCAGGATAACCCACCACCCCAATAACAGCAGGGACCTGGGGGCAGTGGTAGTGGGCACACGGTCCAGGGGACAGAGGCACAGGAACACAGGGGAACTGGGAGGGCTGCTGTGCGACAGGGGGCGGACAGGCCAAAGGAACCCATTCTCCACGAGGCCCTCTCCTCCATCATGGGGGCATACCACCACTCCCAGGAGACGATGGCTATGGTCCTGGCCAAGTTTCAGGAGACCCAGCGCCTGCAGGAGGAACAGTATTTGGGGTTCAGGGAGGTGCTCAGAACCATCAGCTCCGCCCTGGGCACCATCGTAGGGGTGCTGATGGACATACAAAAGTCCACGAGGGACACCGTGGCACTCCAAGGGTCCCCTGACACTAGCCTGGACGATGAACTGCCCACCACCTCCGCCGGCGCTAGTGGACTGGACGCCCCGCCACAGGACCACTACACCAGCACCCCACCTCCTGCAGACGGAGAACCACCCCACAGGCGGTCCCTGAGATCCAGGAACAGGACAGAGCAAGATGGCAAGACCCCCGCCAGGAAATGAGACCACCCTGATTGTCCTCCCACTGTCCCACTTTGTTACCCTGTCCAGATTGGAATTGCCCCAGCTCCACTTCCTATGCCCATATGGGCAAAGCACCTCTGCCATGGATATTCCTCCACCATCACCCCTCACCATTTTACAACCCCCCTCCATTAATTAGCACTTCAATAAACACCCTTGAACCACAAAACAATCTGGAATCAGTTGGTGATTTTGAAAATGTGTATTAGCTATGACAATGACAAAATCAGTTCGAAAATGTAATGTCAACATACCTATGTCACACATCACAATTCCATGAAGGATTCAAGCAGATGACACACGTTGGTAACCACACCTGTGAAACCGTAATGGAAATGTATCACTCAGTTAGCAAATACTACTTCAAATTGACAGACAGTATAGAGGTAGATGTGTGTAAGTGAATGTAATAGTAAAAAAAAAATTCTCACCTGTGTGTTACTGGAAATATTGCTGTATGACAGAGTCCCTGTTGTCAATGTCTTCTTCCTCAGCTTCCTCCTCATCACTGTCCACAGGCTCCACAGCTGCCACAACACCGTCATCTGGACCATCCTCCTGCAGAAAAGGCACCTGGCGTCGCAAAGCAAGATTGTGAAGCATAGAGCAGGCGATGATGATCTGGCACACCTTCCTTGGTGAGTAGAATAGGGAACCACCTGTCATATGGAGGCACCTGAACCTGGCCTTCAGGAGGGCGAAGGTGTGTTCGATCACCCTCCTAGTCCCCCCATGGGCCTCATTGTAGCGTTCCTATGCCCTGGTCCTGGGATTCCTCACTGGGGTCAGTAGCCATGACAGGTTGGGGTAACCGGAGTCCCCTAATAGCCACACACGGTGCCTCTGGAGTTGACCCATCACATACGGGATGCTGCTATTCCGCAGGATGTAGGCGTCATGCACTGAGCCAGGGAACATAGCATTTACCTGCGAGATGTACTGGTCTGCCAAACATACCATCTGTACATTCATCGAATGATAACTCTTCCGGTTCCTGTACACCTGTTCACTCCTGCGGGGGGACCAGAGCTACATGGGTGCCATCAATAGCACCTATGATGTTGGAGATATGTCCCAGGGCATAGAAGTCCCCTTTAACTGTAGCCAAATCCTCCACCTGAGGGAAAACAATGTAGGTCCTCACGTGTTTCAGCAGGGCAGACAACACTCTGGACAACACGTTGGAAAACATAGGCTGGGACATCCCTGATGCCATGGCCACTGTTGTTTGAAATGACCCACTTGCAAGGAAATGGAGCACTGACAGCACCAGCACTTCAGGGGGTATTCCTGTGGGATGGCGGATTGGTGACATCAGGTCAGGCTCCAACTGGGTACACAGTTCCTGGATTGTGGCACGGTCAAACCTGTAGGTGATGATCAAATGTTGCTCCTCCATTGTTAACAGGTCCACCAGCGGTCGGTACACCGGAGGATTCCGCCATCTCCTCAAATGTCCCAGCTGACGGTGCCTAAGAAGGACAACAGCGACCACAGAGTCAACAAATTCTCAGGTATGTACCCACAGCTACACAGAACACGACACCAAATACAAAACTCTTCCTGTATGTGTGTTGAGTGTAGGCCTAGGTATGTGAGACGCAGTTGTAAATGAAGCCATGTGGGCCCCTGAAATGGCGGCTGCCTGACCTCTAAACTGGGACAATGGGATGTGAGGTAACTGCGCTGGTGTTGTACACCGTCGCGGTAGGCGGTCCTAGACCGTGGCGCAATGCTGAATTGGTTAACATTGGACCCTATGGGTCCTTGGAGCCAATGAGGAAGTGTGCCGGCGGTGATGATACGCACCGCCGCGGACGTCACCGCCGCTGACGTGACCGCCATTTTCTATCTGTTCAATCACTCGATACCTGATCTTCGACAGGAGGGGACCTACACTGCAAGTGCTGCTGTGACCTCGGTCTGGAAGAGACAATGGCTACTGCGTCTGGGGAAAGGGCCCCTGCCTTCACTGCTCAGGAGTTGGAGAAGCTCGTGGACGGGGTCCTCCCCCAGTACACGCTACTCTACGGTCCTCCAGACCAGCAGGTAAGTACACAGGGAGCACATTGTATGGGCTATGCCTGGGTGAAGAGGGCTGGATGTCAGTAGGAAGGGGGCAGAGTTCTGCGAGCATGAAGGACTGTGAATGCATGTGCCACATGGCAAGGGTAGGGATGTGGGCCACTCACTTCGACGGTGCAGTTGGTAATGACTTCTCTTCTTCCCCTGTACATGTCATGTAGGTCAGCGCCCACCAGAAGGACATTTGGCGTGCCATCGCCAAGGACGTCCGGACCCTGGGGGTCCACCAGAGACGGAGCACCCACTGCCGTAAAAGATGGGAGGACATTTGCCGCTGGAGCAAGAAGACGGCGGAGGCTCAGCTGGGGATGGCCTCCCAACGTGGGAGGGGTACCTGTCGCACCATGACCCCCCTGATGTTCCGGATCCTGGTGGTGTCCTACCCTGAGTTGGATGGGCGCATGAGGGCATCACAGCAGACACAAGGGGGTGAGTACACTCACATTCTCATGACTTTGCACCCAGTGGAGGGGTCTGGGTGGGGGAGGAGGGCTGTGGGTTTCTCTAGGCCAGGGCGAGTTACGTAGGCTAGGCCCCTCCAGAATGCAGGCCATGTGCCACTCCACCCCACCTCTGCATAGTGCCAAGTACAGGTATAAATGCCCCTGTGTCATCTATGTGGACAGATGACACTCATAGCCATGTAGGCCATATTCCAGGAACTGCATCTGTAGAGGCCAAGAGCACGGCGTAGTGCAGGGGGCTGCTGTGTCTGTATTGTCCGCCAACGGTAGCGGTAAGCCATGCACTCAACCTGTCTTTCTTCTGTCGTCGTCCCCCCCCTTTTTGTGCTCTCCCTGTTCTTTTGTGCATCAGCATCATCAGGCGGCGGTACAGTGGCACCGGAGCACGGGGGAGCTGCATCCCACATGGCCATGGAGGGCCACACCACGGACTCAGAATACACCAGTGGGACGGAGGGCGAGGGAAGCTTCACGTCGGTCACCGGATCAGCAAACAGCGACACAGACTCGTCCTCCGATGGAGCTCCCTTGTGGTGGCGGCACCATCTGTGCCCCCCACTTCTACAGGTACAGCCGCCACCCCCCCTACCAGCACCACCCTCCCAGCAGCCCCTCAGCCTTCGCTCCGTGCCCGCTCACCCAGGAGGGTGGGCATCACCTTCGCCCCAGGCACCTCAGCCCCTGCCCCTGTCACCCATGCTGCCCTAAGTGAGGAGGCCATTGACCTCCTCGGTCACTCACTGTTGGGCAGTCTACCATTGTGAATGCCATCCAGGGTGTAGAAAGGGAGTTGCAACACACTAATGCATTCCTGGAGGGCATTCATTCTGGTCAGGCTTCCCATCATCGAACCCTGCAATCTCTGGCCTCAGCACTGATGGCAGCCATTGTCCCTGTGTCTAGCCTCCCCCCTTCAACTTCCTCCACCCAAACCCAATCCCCTGTACCGCAGCCTATCCCAACCACACCATCAGACAAGCATGCACACACCTCAACACACAAAAGTAGCTCAGGCAAACATAGGCACCACACATACCACAGGCACTCACACAAGCATCACCCACATACAGACACAGCAACATCCACTGCCTCCAATGTGTCCCTCTCGTCGTCGTCTCCCTCATCCCTCCCAGTGTCATCTACACTCTCACCTGCATGCACTACATCTACAGGCACTAGGACTCGCACCAGAACACCCAGCACCACACCCCGCTCACCTGCACTCACCACTCCCACTACCATTTACACGTCCCCTGTGTCCACTCCCAGTGTGTCTGTGACACCCCCTCCCAAAGTACACAAACGCGGGCACCCACACACCCAACATCCATCCACCTCACGACAGCCTCCAGTACCTGCACCTGCACCCAAATCACCTAAAGTTACACCTCCTACAACCACCTCCTCTTCCTCCACTCCCAGACCCCCTCCAGCTACCCATCCCAGTGTTCATCAGAAACTTTTCCTGAGCAACGTTGACCTCTGTCCCACCACCCCGACCTCTCCAATTCATAGGTCCCGTACTAACACCTCAGCCAAAAAAAGTCCGGTACCAGTGGTGCGTGTTAGAAGTCTGTGGAGTGCACCGGCCACCAGGGCAGCCAGTGTGACACGGAGCCAAAGCACTGCCAGTCCACCCCCTGTAAAGCACCTTAAGTTGGACAGTGCCCGACGGGAGAGGGTGAAGACTCCTGCCGGCAAAACAGCTCACAAGGGTCCCGGGGGCGTGCCGAGTCAGCTGTGACTCCTCCCAAGGTGGTGAAGGGGCAGAAGAAGTCTCCAAAGTCTGGTAAGAGCTGCACGGCGGAGAAGGCCGCCATCCTCCCCGCTGGCCGGGACGCCACCGCCAGCACTATTGTCACAGGTCCGGAGACCACCGCCAGAGTCAGTGCCCTGGAGGGCAGCACTATCGTCACAGGTCCGGAGACCACCGCCAGAGTTAGTGCCCTGGAGGGCGGCACTATCGTCACAGGTCCGGAGACCACCGCCAGAGTCAGTGCCCTGGAGGGCGGCACTATCGTCACTGGTCCGGAGACCACCGCCAGAGTCAGTGCCCTGGAGGGCGGCACTATCGTCACTGGTCCGGAGACCACCGCTAGAGTCAGTGCCCTGGAGGGCAGCACTACCGTCACAGGTCCGGAGACCACCGCCAGCGTCAGTGCCCTGGAGGGCCCCGGCAGCCACAGCCCCGCTGGGCACTGAGGGACCATCATGCCACACACCGCTGCACAGGTCACAGACAGCAAAGTCAAGCACCGCTGAACAGGGCAAAGACCGCAATGGCAAAGCACCGCGGAACAGGTCAGAAACTGCAAAGTCAAGCACCGCTGAACAGGGTAAAGATTGCTGAACAGGGCAAAGACCGCCATGGCAAAGCACCGCTGAACAGGTCAGAAACTGCAAATTCAAGCACCGCTGAACAGGGCAAAGACCGCCATGGCAAAGCACCGCTGAACAGGTCAGAAACTGCAAAGTCAAGCACCGCTGAACAAGGCAAAGACCGCCATGGCAAAGCACCGCTGAACAGGTCAGAAACTGCAAAGTCAAGCACCGCTGAACAGGGCAAAGACCGCCATGGCAAAGCACCGCTGAACAGGTCAGAAACTGCAAAGTCAAGCACCGCTGAACAGGGCAAAGACCGCCATGGCAAAGCACCGCTGAACAGGTCAGAAACTGCAAATTCAAGCACCGCTGAACAGGGCAAAGACCGCCATGGCAAAGCACCGCTGAACAGGTCAGAAACTGCAAAGTCAAGCTCAGCTGAACAGGGCAAAGACCGCTGAACAGAGCAAAGACCGCCATGGCAAAGCACCACTGAATAGGTCAGAAACTGCAAAGTCAAGCACCGCTGAACAGGGCAAAGACCGCCATGGCAAAGCACCGCTGAACAGGTCAGAAACTGCAAATTCAAGCACCGCTGAACAGGGCAAAGACCGCCATGGCAAAGCACCGCTGAACAGGTCAGAAACTGCAAAGTCAAGCACCGCTGAACAGGGCAAAGACCGCCATGGCAAAGCACAGCTGAACAGGTCAGAACCTGCAAAGTCAAGCACCGCTGAACAGGGCAAAGACCGACACGGCAAAGCACCGCTGAACAGGTCAGAAACTGCAAAGTCAAGCACCGCTGAACAGGGCAAAGACCGCCATGGCAAAGCACCGCTGAACAGGTCAGAAACTGCAAATTCAAGCACCGCTGAACAGGGCAAAGACTGCCATGGCAAAGCATCGCTGAACAGGTCAGAAACTGCAAAGTCAAGCTCAGCTGAACAGGGCAAAGACCGCTGAACAGGGCAAAGACCGCCATGGCAAAGCACCGCTGAACAGGTCAGAAACTGCAAAGTCAAGCACCGCTGAACAGGGCAAAGACCGCCATGGCAAAGCACCGCTGAACAGGTCAGAAACTGCAAAGTCAAGCACCGCTGAACAGGGCAAAGATCGCCATGGCAAAGCACCGCTGAACAGGGCAAAGACCGCCAACTCAAGCATCGTTAGCCCACGTGCAGCTGGGACAGTGACGGAACTGGGACCGTCACGGGGAGCGTTATGCACTCTGGGCACCAGTCCCCCTCCAGAACCAGTGGAAACATGCATCCACTACCTCTGTCCTTCACAGGATGAAGCACTCTGGGCACCAGTCCCCCTCCAGAACCAGTGGAGACATGCATCCACTACCTCTGTCCTTCACAGGATGAAGCACTCTGGGCACCAGTCCCCCTCCAGAACCAGTGGAGACTGTTATCCACTTGAGAGACTGTGGCTTTGCACTCCCCAGGATGGTACAGTGGGCAATCCACCCACTGTAGAGACTTGAGAGACTGTGGCTTTGCACTCCCCAGGATGGTACAGTGGGCAATCCACCCACTGTAGAGACTTGAGAGACTGTGGCTTTGCACTCCCCAGGATTGTACAGTGGGCATACCACCCACTCTAGAGACTTGAGAGACTGTGGCTTTGCACTCCTCAGGATACATCAATGGGCATGGAGCCCCGTTGTGGATCTGGCGTGGTGCTGTAATCCTGCTGAGGTGCCCCCCCTTTCCTTCCCCCTGAGGTGCCTGTTGTATTTCTATCTGATGCCCCTGCAGTGTTCTCTCCGTTTGTGGACAGGTATCTAGTGTGGGCCTCGCCCATGCTTTGTGGGCCCAGTGGTCCACGGACATTGATATGTGCATACCTGCACTACTAATCGTGATGTATATATTTGGAATGTGTATATATTTCTGTATATATGAGCTCACTGTATTTTGATACATTACAATGGTTGTACTGACTTCCTTTTTGTCTTTGCATTCTTCCGGGGGGGGTTGTGGGTTGTTACTGTAATGTTTGGAAATGCATTGGTGTGTGTGTTGTAGTGTGCGAGGGTCGGGGTGGGGGTGGGGGTGTTGCGTGTGTGTCCCCCTGACTTTTGCCTCCCCCCGCCCCTATGTCGTAGGTGCTGTACTCACCATTGTCTTCGGCGCCGCTGTTGCTGGTGTTCACAGAGGAGCAGGAAGACAAGCGCAGGGAGTATTTGGAGTTCCGGCTCCATGGTGGCCTCCTTCCTCGTGGAGTGTGTTAAGGTGAGCGTTTTCCCATTGCAAAAGCTGTTTCCGCCGTGTTTTTATCCACGGTGAATCCGCCCCAGAAAAGGTGGCAGATTGGTGGGTTGTAATCGTGTGGGCGGTACATTGTCTTCCGCCCGTCTGTTGGCAGTGACCGCCGCGCTGCTTGTCTGTACCGCTGTGGCGGTCGGAGTGTTAAAGTGGCTGTCTGTGTTGGCGGTTTCCGCCACGGTCATAATTCCCTTTTTTTTTTCGCCGGCCTGTTTGCGGTATTACCACAGCTTTAACACCGTCCGCCAGGGTTGTAATGACCCCCACAGTCTAAGAATGGCTTCAGATCTAAATTGTGAAGCAAAAATGTTTTTTAGATTGGCAGATTCATTAATAATTACATAGAGTTCTTGATACTCCTAACGCATAACACTCTTGTATCAATAAAGGATGGTCAGATTCTCTTATTTGTTTGGTTAGGAAGTTGTTCAAGCAGTTTAATCTTTGTGCTTACGTAGGTGTCCCACCTAATAATGATGTCTCCAAAGGAAAAAATATTTGAGTAAAAAAAGGTTTAGTACTTATTTTCTAAACGAAAGTCTGAATAGAACAAACTTTCTAAATTTGAAGTTAGTTTAAATCACTAGCAATATAATGCGTTATGCTCAGGAGATTAATAGTTCTATCATGGTAAAATGGTATAACAAAGTCCGTATGGGTAACATTCTTAGAAACATTTTAGGATTAATTCTTGGTAATTTATGTATGGAATGAGGAGATAGTCTAGAACAGTAGTTCTTAACCTGTGGTATGGGACACCTGGAGGTCTGCGACGTCTACTCATGGGGTCTGCGACTAATTAAAAAAATAATATTAACAGATTAAGAAAGTGTATAAAAATAAATAATCAAAAAGTAAAATTAGAGACTAAAAATTAAGTTAGTATCTTCAGATTGATTTGTATGAATAGTGCAAGTGCATCGAACAAGATACACTATAAATGAGTGGACTCGATTGATCTTACAAAAGCTCCAACCTTCCCACTAATTTGTTTTTTTATATTTGTTTGGAAATTAAATAAAATGTGTTATGATTTTTGTATTTGTTTGATGAATGCTTGTTTCTGTATTTTTTGTGCATTGTTTTATAGTTCAAATTCTTCTGCCAGAGATCCGGGCTTCCAGTAATGATTCCGTGGGGTTCCCCAGTTTCCAATAATGATTAAGTGGGGGTCCCTGGGCTCCTGTACTAACTAAGTGGGGGTTCACAGAAGTCAAAGGTTCAGAACCACAGGTCTAGAACACTGAATCCTGACTTGCAGGCACCATGCTTCATTTCCTTTTGTCTGGTTATTGATTTTCATCTACTTGCTTTGTTGCCATCTGGAGGAAGAAAAACTAAAGCCCCGATGACGAGTTACCTAGAAAATGGTTGACATCACTCCCTCCCTTCGAAGTCACTGAGAGTACTGGTAAATCTAGGGATGGGGAAAATCTGGTTCATTATGATTTGGACTCTACCAGACCATTAAGCAATGAGGAATTACTTGTGGTAATCAGTAATTCTGGGCCTGATTCCTCTGCTAATTTCTCATTTCCCCCCAAATTTTCACACGAATATCTCAGCTAAAAGCTGCTAAAAATCTCCTTGTCAAGGAAAAAAAAAGTGCAGGTAAATGCTGTTGCCTCCCCTATCACACTTAAGCAGCCACTTGTAAAGAAGACCTACGTGGGCCAAACACAATCAGACCAAAAATGATTTGAAAACATTTGAAAGTATTCAATCCCAACCTACCACCACAATCATTATGCATGTGTGCGGTACACGACACGATAATACAACCCTATGCATGACTGAACATTTCAGATTCACAGGGAGATCTCTCTGTGGATAAGCAGAAAAGTATTCAAAACATCATGGAAAATGTTTTTGTACCAATTGACGACATTCATTGTGAAAGCAATTGGTATGTTCTATCTGCGGGGCAGGAGCAGAGATTTGATATGGCGCTGCCCTCACTCGGACAAGGAACACGTCAGAGCTTTAGTTACATATCTTGAAGTGTCGCTTCTTTCACCTGGGTCATTGCAAGACCCCCCAACCTTCACTTGAGAAGTCATACTGGCATACTGTATGCTCCACAAACTCGCCATACGAGGAAGTGTCACGTATGTGCACAGCGATGTGGAGAATGCAGAGTAACCAGATGTTAACTTGCACATTAATGCAAAGCAGGTAGGCATCGGAACATGTGAGAAATAAAAACATACTTTGTATAACCAACCAAAGACAATCTAATCATTCCCTATAAAGCACAGCATACAAAAAGCATAAATAGGGATATGTGTTAAATATACATATACCATCACATAAATGTGAGCACTGGTTGAATCAGAACATCCCATATACACTCAAACATAAACGCACCCATGACAAATGTACCCCTGTTCTCCGTTCTTAGTAATACTAACATTCTACATAACGATCAACACCAAGCGCCAAATAACCTAAAAACACTAGACAATGGCTGCCTAACCGAACAATCTCCATGCTTCCATCAGACCCTGTCCCAGACATAATGGGCCAGATGTATCATGAAGGCTTTTTGCGATTTGGAAATAGTGATTTTTAATAAATCGCTATTTCCAACTTTCAAAATGCCATGTATCACATTTGTGAATCGGTAATAGCGATTTCTTAAACACACAATACCGGCCCCATTCGCACCTATGGGCCTCTGTTGGCCCATATCTGCAAATTATTTGCATTTCCAAAATTGCGATTTCTTAACTAGGAATCGCAATTTTGGAAATGCAAAACCCCAGGGTGCTGGGTGCCTCAGGCTGCTGCACCCCAAAATAATTTTTTTCAGCATGTAAGGTTCACACATGCCAAAAGGGCATGTGTGCTTTACATGTAAGTTTTAAAAATGCATTTTACATGCATTTTTAAAATTTGCACATGGTTACCACCAAGTTCAACTTGGTGGTAAATAGTGATTCCTAAATGCCCAAATTGCATTTAGGAATTGCTTCATACATGTGCTAAGGAATCGCAAATAAGGATTCCTTATTTGCGATTTCTTATTTAGAGAGAGTCGCAATTTGCGACTCTCTAAACAGGGTCCCAATTTTAAGGAATCGCTATTTTAGCGATTCCTTAAAATTACGTTCAGAATGTCTTTCATACATTCTGAAATGGCATTTTGCATTCGCAAACGGGCATTCGCACCGTTTGCAATTGCAAATTGCTTTCATACATCTGTCCCAATATTACCTGATAAAGCATACTTATATCCTTACCCAACTCCCAACATGCGGATTTTCTTACCCTCACCATAGCCAGTACAATAACTGCACACACCACACAGACTCGTGGCCACCACCAATAACACAGAAACACCAACAAGGACGCCAGGGTTCAACATCACAGCCTGAACGAAGAAATAAGACATGCGCACACAAGTCATAGAGAGACCATCCAAAATTATATGCTGGTCCATCCACTTGTAGAGGGTCTATGAGCTCACGCTGAAGGGAGTTTGAGTATGTTCTCGGCGTTCTAGTGATAGTGTGAATGGAGTAGGTTTTGCGCTTGCACCACTTATGCATATCGCAGGTGAATTGTGAAGTTTGTGAGGATTTTAGGCCAGATGATGATATTTTAGTAGGAGTGTGCGCACTCAGCAGTATGAGAGTAGGGAAGGTGGTGAACTTCATGTGAGTGTGGCGCTTTGTGCTAAAAAATTGTCCACGTGGTTGTTGTTGATGTACGGACCCTGCGTGGTCTAAGACTCCGGAGTATATTGATAAGTGTATGAGACACTTGGTTTATGTTGTAATTTGTGCGGTTTAATAGGTCTATGGTGGAATCGATGAGTTGAGTATGAGTCAAAGTGAGTGAATGAAAACTTCGATGGAGATTTGGTGAGTTCTAAAGTGCACTAGAACAACCCATTGACAAGTCGAGAGTAGAATTTGCGGGTCAAATTTGGCTTGCGAGTGCGGGATCTGAGAAGGAGAGTGTAGCGGCAGAGGCTAAGCGAAATCTCTGTAAAGTTCTGAAGCGATTGTGTTACCCTTTCATGTAGTAAACCGGCAGATTTGAGTTGTTTTGTTGGTGCTCGCAATATATTGCATTAGTTTCGTGTGAATTGAGAGTGGGAAGACAAGCCGCAAGACTTTGTCAGCCGCAGTGTGTGTGAGTGTGACGTCATTGGAGCCACGCTGGGATAGGTTGGTTAGTGAGAAGGGTCGCACAGGGATTGGCAGCCGTCTGTGAGAGGCATTTGGTTGAGAAGGTAGGCAAAGAGAGTTCTGAGAATTAAAGTCACTTCCTGATTTGATTGTGAACAAAATAAAAGACGTAAAAATTAAATTTTGGAGAGCGCTTTGAGGGGAGATGTATATATTACCGTGAGTGTAGGGGAGGTTACACCGCCAGAGGCTACACCGGCTTATGCCATAATGGAGGAAAGGGATGTCGTGCCATGTCTTTGGCTAAAGCAATGCTGCAAAGCGAAGGGTGCTTGGCGTTTCCGGAGCACAGAACGTTCAATTTGAGGAGTTTGGAAAATTTGCGGAGGGTGCTACATGAGCTAAAGCCACCTCCGAGGCCAGCACAGTTTGATGCGTTAGCAATTTGGGAACTGATGGTAATACGACAACAGCAACAGAAATTTGAGAGGAGAATAGCAGAAAAGACACTAGGGGAGGCTAGGTGGGATAGAGCACAGAGAGTTTGTAGGAGAGAGACAATAGATGGAGTCAGGCTGTTTCGAGCAATAGCTCAAGAAGGTGAAGACAAAGGGGGGAAAGCTACTTGTAAGACTGACAAGGGTCCCCCCAAAGACAAAGAGGCTAGGAAGCCCTGGTCAGAGATAGATGACTCAGATGATGATGAGTTCCTTAATCAGTTGCTGAATGAACGACCACCGCCACATGCAATAGATGAAAATAGACCGAGTACTAGTACATGTCATGCAGGTTCAACCCAAGATAAGGTGGCAACGAGCCCGATACAGGTTAGTCCTGTCTCAACACCAATTCCGGTGCAGAGTAGTTTTAGCATGTCCACTACTCAAGGTATGCAATGTCAGCTGCAACCACCACAGGTTCAGAGACTTTACCCTGATGTCCCAATCTTAGAGACTACAACAAATCTGATGGTGCTGACAGAGCCGGTATACTCGAAACCAAAGCTGATTCAAACTGAGCCAACTCCATCTTTACTGCCTCAGGTGCAGCAGCAAATGATTCCGAATTACACTTCGGTCACAGGACCGCAGTCACCAATGGCACCAGTAATGAACCAGAACATGGGAGTTAATACTCCACAGGTTTTGGGAAACAGGCAGACGCCAGCTGCCATATCCTTGCCCTTTACAGTTGGTCCACCAGTACCGTTGTAGGCGCAGGCTAATGACTCAAGAGATGACAAGAGGAGGGTTCGTAGGGAACTCTCAAGGGATGACTCCAGTGGACTTGACATTCAAAAGATCCAGATCCCTGTTAGACTTTAGACCAATTGGGGCTCCTCCAGATGCCATGAGACAATCAGGTTTGGGACTGCTGACACCGCATATCTCAAATGCGAATGTACCGCAGACACCTATAACACAGGCTGGAAATATCTCACTACAAGTTTTGACAGCCCAACAGCTGAATGACTGGTTAGACAAGTTAAATTCTCCACAGTCTACTCCTGCAGCAGCAGGGAGAACAGAGGGAGAAGAGTACCTGAATTTGTGAGTTTGGGCATGGAGGCAAATGGACTTGTTGAAGGGAGCATGGGAGTGAACAGGCTAGAGTCATAAACGGAATCAGAATTGAGATACTTGTGTCCAAAGATAACAAAAGAAGTGAGCAGGATGCACCAGAGGTTGGCAAATTTGGCAGATAAATATGGCATAGATTTGGAAAATACCAAGCATCTGAAGAGGAGTTACTGGTTAGACTTTGAGCCTAAGGATTTTGAACACATGAGCTCTACTGGGATGAAGGCACACCTCAATGAAATACTCCGGAGCGCACAAGTTTGGGGATCCTTAGAGAAGTGAGAAGGTAGATGGGCAAAGAAAAGAGACAAGAGGAAGAGTGACTGCTTGGAGCAGCCAGCAAAAGCCTTATCGGATACCGGTACAATAAAGATGTTACCAATGAGAGAGACTGCCGGAGGGGTTCTTGTCCATGTGCCGTGGACTAGAGGTGATATTCTGTCATTTACAAATGACTTTCCCAGGCTGAGGGAGAAGTCAATAGAGTGGTATCAGCAGACGGACAGCTTTGTGAAGCTTGCAAAATGTCTCTGGGAAGACCTGAATACTCTCTTTGAGATCATAGTTCAGGCTGATTTGTGGCTTGAGTGCAAGAGGGGTGTAGATTTGCCGACCAAGGAACCGGCAAGGGACAGGGTAACAGGAGCCCCGTCTCCTGAGGTGATGAAATATTACTATAAGGTGATTGAGTTCCTGAAACAGAGGGTTTCGCCGAAGAATATTGATTGGCAAAAGATTGATCAGATGGCTCAGGAAGCTAAGGAGTCGATACATACCTATTATGAGAGGTTGTTGAAGGCGTTCAAGCACTTCAGTGGTACAGGGGCTGTTGAGGCGAAAGACATGAATCACATTGCGTTTAGGTTTGTTGAAGGGCTGAGACCTGAGATTAGTCAGATGATTAAGAACCATTTGATTTGCTGGCAAGCTAAGCCGATTGATGAGGTGTTGCAGTAAGCGAAGTACTGTAGTGACAAGATTGAGTTAAAGCAGAGAAAGTTGAAAGAGAAAGTGATGGTGATGCAAATCAAGGCAGCACAGTCAGGGATACAGGGAGGTTGTCTACAGCAGATGGTGCAACAGCCGCAAGGAAACAGGATGTTTCAGGCGCAAATAAGAGGCAGAGGTCAAGGAGGTTTTGTGAACCGTGGTCCTGATTTGAACACTTGCAGCGTCCTTAGAGGTAGATCAGAAAGGGCCCTATGTTCAGGGGAAGGTAATGGGTCACAAGGTTTCATTCTTGGTTGACACAGGAGCTGCGTGCTCCTCTACTGTCAGAAGTGCAGAAGTTCCGAAACTGCCTCTTTCAGGAAGTACAGTTAAGGTAGTGGGAATGGCAAGCCAACTCCTGACAAACCCGATCACAGATTCGGTTCAGTTTGAGCTTGGCACTTTCCAGGGATTGCACAGATTTGTGGTTTGTGACTCAAGTCCTGTGTCCTTACTGGAAAGAGACTTACTGTGCAAGACAAGGTGTTCAATCACCTGTTCCAATGAGGGGATTGAGGTTCAGACCAACAGTGATGATGAAGGGGAAGAGGAGCAGGTTTCAGAGCCTGAAACGGAGACCACAGACGAGGAATATCCTATGATGAACTTCTTCCCGATGTTCACAGTGACTGATCTCCCGGCAGACTTGCAGGGAACAGTCCAAGAGAAGGTGTGGGACTTGACAGGGAAAGAAGTAGGGCTGATAAAAGGAGTAGAACCAGTTAAAGTCAATGGGAAGCCAAATGCTGTGTTCCCCCAGATACCGCAGTACCATATGGTGCAGGATGTCCTTTTAAAGGTTGCGCAATTAATTGCAGACTTTGTGAAACAAGGAGTCTTGAAAGAAGTGATGAGCAGTCCATGTAAATCACCAATAATGGGAGCGAGCAAGCCTTGTGGGAAGGTTCGAATTGTCCAAGATTTGAGAGAGATCAATGACATAGTGGTGAAATGCTGCCCAGTGGTGCCAAATCCAGCTGTGATTATGTCCCAGATTCCATGCAATGCAGAATAGTTCACAGTAATTGATCTGTCCCAAACATTATTTTCTGTGCCTCTTCATGAGGGCAGCCAATTTCTCTTCAGTTTTAAATTCCTAGACAAGGTTTACAGTTGGTGTCGAAACCCTCAAGGGTTTTCGGAATCACCTTCCATATTCAACCAAATAGTGAATAAGGATTTGGAGTCATTAGAATTGCCTTTTCAATCGACTCTGGTGCAGTACATTGATGATCTGCTGATTGCATCTAAAATGAGGGACGAGTGCAAGTATGATTTGATTGCCTTACTAAATTACTTGGGCAAGAACGGACATAAGGTGTCCCCAAAGAAGTTACAATATTGCCAGAAAGAGGTGAAGTACTTGGGTCATCAAATTGAGAAAGGGTCGAGAAAGTTATCCAGGGAGAGAGTGACTGCATTGTTACAGATGAATCCCCCAACAACACGGAGAGATGTTAGGATGTTCCTAGGAATGGTGGGTTACTGTCGTCAGTGGATCCCGAATTTCTCAGTTATCTCCAAGCCATTGGTGAGACTGATAGTCAAAGAAGGGCCAGATGTCATAGTGTTAAAAGAGAAGGAAATAGAAGCGTTTACTGAGTTAAGGGAGAGCATGTGCAGGGCTCCAAGTTTAGGTATGCCTCACTACACGAAGCCTTTTGTTCTGTTTTATCATGAATGTGATGCTTGTTCTTTGTCTGTCCTGACACAGGTCCATGGAGGTGTAACCCGACCAGTAGCATATTTTTCAGCTACGTTGGACCCAGTTGCAGCAGCCTTACCGGGTTGTCAGCGGGCAGTAGCAGCAGTTGGACAAAGCCTCACACAGTGTGAAGGCATAGTGATGGGACATCCTCTAACAGTCATGGTCGAAATTCTGTTGACCCGTACTAAGACGCAGCACATGACAAATGCAAGATTAACAAAATATGAAACGATTATGTTGGGGTCACCAAATGTAACGTTGAAGTACAGTGTTGAACCTGGCAAATTTGCTTCCAAATGAAAACACAGAGGTTGAAAATGTCGAAGATGTAGAACATGATTGTCTTGAGGTAACAGAAATGTGCACCAAGCCGAGGCCTGATATTAAAGATACCCAATTGGAAGAAAATGACAAAATTATCTTTGTCGATGGCTCATGTTTGAGAGACTCTGTAGGACTGCTAAGAGCCGGATATGCTGTATGCACGATTTCTGGCATCCTGGAAGCGTCTTGGCTTCAAGGAGTATATTCTGCCCAAGAAGCTGAATTGGTTGCTCTTACTAAGCTTGCCATGCTTCTGCCCAGTTGAGAGTGACTCGTCCTCATCCTCGGGTGTTGCCGAGGATGAGGACGTCAGACAAAACGGAAGTCCTCCTCCTCGGCAACACCCCGACCGCATGGGACGATTCCTGGTGGCCCACGGCCCTTGGCACCACACTGACCCCCTCAGACCATGCTCGCAACCTCGGCTTCATCTTGGACCCTCTTCTCACCATGACCAAACAAGTCAACGCCGTGTCCTCCTCCTGCTTCCTCACCTTCCGCATGCTCCGTAAGATCTTCCGCTGGATCCCCGCCGACACCAGAAAGACCGTGACCCACGCCCTCGTCACTAGCCGCCTGGACTACGGCAACACCCTTTATGCTGGGACCACCGCAAAACTCCAGAAACGTCTGCAACGTATTAAAAACGCCTCCGCCCGCCTCATCCTCGACATACCCCGCAACAGCCACATCTCCGCCCACCTGAGACACCTGCATTGGCTCCCCGTCAGCAAAAGGATCACCTTCCGACTTCTCACCCACGCACACAAAGCCCTCCACAACAAGGGACCAGAATACCTCAACCGACGCCTCAGCTTCTACGCCCCCACCCGTCTTCTCCGCTCCACCAGCCTCGCTCTCGCCGCCGTCCCTCGCATCCGCCGCTCCACAGCGGGTGGGAGGTCCTTTTCCTACCTGGCGGCCAAGACTTGGAACACCCTCCCCACCAGCCTCAGGACCACCCAGGACCACTCTGTATTCCGGAGACTCCTCAAGACCTGGCTCTTCGAGCAGCAGTAACCCCTTGCCCCATGCGCCTTGAGACCCGTACGGGTGAGTAGCGCGCTTTATAAATGTTAATGATTTGATTTGATGCTGATAGCCGTTATGGGTACGGAATTGTTCATGATTTTGGCCAACTATGGTCACAGAGGGGTTTATTGACCTCTTCTGGTTCGCCAGTGAAAAATGGTGAGAGAATTAAGGAGTTGTTGCACGCGATTCAGTTACCTAATGAAATTGCCGTGGTGAAATGCAGTGCTCACCTGAAGTCCCAAAACTTTGTTTCAATGGGAAATGGATATGCGGATCAAGTCGCAAGGTTTTGCGCATTGAACTGTATATCGTTCAGGGATCAGTGGGAATTGTTACCTGAAACAGAAAATGAGACATGCACAGGTTGCTCATTAAGGGTGATTGATACGTTAGAAGAGTTGAGATTGTTGCAGGGACGTGCCAGCAAGGACGAGAAGCATTCTTGGGTTAAAATGCAATGCGTTCAAGGGCCAGATGACTTGTGGGTCTCAGGCGAAGGGAAAATGGTCTTGCCGAACAGTCTTTTGTCACAATTTGCAAGGTTTTACCATGGTCAAGCACATATTGGGAGGGATGTCATGATCAAGTTGTTCAAAATTGACTGGTTTAACCTGAAGTTCAGACAAGCAGCAGAAGTGATTTGCCATAGGTGTATCATCTGTCAACGGATGAATGCGGGGAAAGGGACAGTGGTGAATTTGAGCCACATTGGGAGAGCTGGAGGTCCATTTAGCAGAATGCAATTGTATTTTATTGAGATGCCCGTGTGTGGAGGTCTGGGGTATGTGTTGGTAGTTTTGTGTATCTTTAGTCATTGGATTGAAGTGTATCCTACATGCAGGAATGAAAGCCTCACAGTAGCGAAGCTGCTGTTTAGGGAATTGATACCACGTTTCGGGTTTCCGATCTCTTTAGAATCAGATAGGGGAAGTCACTTCAACAATGAGGTGGTTAAGCTATTGTGTGCAGCATTGAACACTGAGCAGAAGTTGCATTGTAGTTACTGCCCTGAAGAATCAGGACTAGTGGAACAGATGAATAGTACCCTGAAGTCAAGAATGGCGAAATTGTGTGCAGCCACGAATTTGAAATGGCTCAATGTGTTGCCTTTGGTGTTAATGTCAATGAGAAATACACCCAATAAGAAAACAGGACTGTCCCGTCATGAGATTCTCATGGGCCGAGCTACGAGACTGCCCTCAATGCCTGTGAATGCTCTTGTGAATGTCACGGATGATATGGTGTTGGACTACTGCAAGGGTCTGGCTGATGTGGTCCGCTCTTTTTCTCACCAGGTGGAAGCTACCACCCTGCCACCGATAAATGATCCAGGACACAACCTGAAAGCTGGTGATTACGTTGTCATCAAGAAACACGTAAGGAAGTCGTGTTTGGAGCCACGTTGGAAGGGGCCATACCAAGTGATACTAATGACTACTACTGCTGTGAAGTGTGTGGGAATTCCGAACTGGATCCATGCCAGTCACACGAAAAAGGTGACATGACCAACTGATGAGGAAGTTGAGTTGTTGAAAGTACCACAACAGAGAAGGAAGTCTCAGGGCCGGAGAGTGATTGAAGGGGAACTGAGACAGAAGGAGAGCCCATTGAGGATGGCCTGGTCACTCCAGCAAGAGACAAAGGAGAAGAGAACCAAAGGGGTGATAATGAGCCTAGCTCAACTGAGGCAGCAGGAGAGCCACATCAGAGGGAGGTTCTCCCAGAAGCAGACGAATGTGGGATTGAGCTAGAGCCCCTGACAGACCCAGAAGGCGAGGGAGTTGAGGCGGAAGAGAGTCAGAGTGTCCGTACTCCTCCTGAGTAAAATGCAGGTCCAACAAGAGAAAACACCATAGAGCCGGAGGAGGGTGAAGGGTTGCCACAAGAGAGGTCAAAGACCAGAGAAATACTGAAAGGAGATAAGTGGCCAGAATTGCAAGTGAAAAGGGGAGAAGTTGTTGTCGAAGATGCAATAGAGGAAGAGGTTGATACAACAAGGAGAGAAGATCTGAGTGAAGTGAAGGAGAGTTGCAAGGTGATCGCAAGTTGAAAAGAAAGAGAGTAGCAAACAGAAGATACGTGGGTCCTAAATGGAGTTCTTGGCGTTTTGCTTTGATCGAGAAATTCCAGGTTAGTACTTTGACACCTGAGTCTGACTGAAGGAGACTGAATTGGTATAAAGATTGAATTAAAGTTGAAAGAAAAACAATTTGAAAAACAATTTGAGAAAAGAGACTGATAACTTACCGGATGAGACTTCGAAAACCTGAATTGACTTTTGAAACCCGATTTTGACAAGCTGCTAGCCTGAATTGACAAGGATCCTGGGAGTGAAACTGAAAGCTGTAAATAATTGCTGGTTGCTTTGACTTTGCTGCAAGGAAAAAAAAAAGAAGAAAATCTTTCTGACTAACCTTTGTTGTTGTTTGAATTAACTATCCTGCACTTTCTGATTCTTTACAGATCATGGCTAACACTAGAGAGGATAATAGAGGGAGTTGGCGTTGTAAATATTTGGGTGTTGGGTTAGGTGTTGTGTGTGTGATATTCATTATGGTTGTGGTTGTGGGTATGACACTAATGGATAAGTGTGGAACTAACAATGCTACAATTCCTGAAACTACCACTGCACTAACAGCTTGGGAGAGGTTTGAGCAGGATACAAGATATTTGCATGAGGAAACTAACGCAAAAGGGGAACTATCCACTAACGTTTTCTATTGCTTGCTGAGTGAGTATGTTGACACAATGGATGCGAAAGCTTGTTTTGTGTGTACAAAGATTCCTGTTTCGGTACAAGAAGGGGTTACCTACCATAGTCTGCCACTAACGTATGGGATAAGCTGTAGTCTGTTACTAACAAGGTTCTATAACCAAGAAGAGATTCAGTATTTTTACTAAAACTATGTATTTTCTAATGTGCCTATAATAGAAGATTTGAGTGGGGTAGCTAAGTACTATAGTATAAAGTTAGTTATAGGATTCTTTGAGGGGTCATTAACGATTAGTACATCTTATGCACACCGCAATAACTTGACATGCTTGCTTATACCTGTAGAGAAGAGCTTTTTAGATCACACGGAAGATAGAAGAAGGGCATTAAAGGGTAAATTAGAGAAAGGATTGCAACAGCGGGCTTTTGCTAATAGTGAAGGTTATGGTGCAATTAGAGAACAAGGGAAGCTAGCTTTAGATGCACTACATGTAGGGAAGTTTGCATATCTAGGCCGAAGTCATATTATGACAATGTGTTTGTGGGAATGAGTGAATGTAAGCATGTGTTTTTGTTTCAGAGTAAATGGACGTTCATGGTAAATGGACAGGATCCTGCGATCCATGGGGTCTATTATATATGTGGACTTAATGCTTATTACCGTCTCCCAAAGGGATGGTATGGGACATGTTATTTGGGGATAGTTTTCCCAAAGATATATCAACTTGACGATTTGAAAAGGTTTCCGAAATTGTCTGAATTACATCGTACTAGACAGAATTGAGAAACTGCTGCTGGTGTAGTAGGAGACATATTTGGGGTGATAATTCCTTCAGTGGGAGTTATCTTAAACTCCATAAAGATTTGAAAGTTGTCTACTATTGTGGATAACATGCTGACAAATTTTTCAGGGGCTATACTCCTGATGGATACTGAACTTGCTGCGGAGAGAGCTATGACTCTTCAAAACAGGCTTGCTTTAGTTATTATTTTAGCGGAAAATGGCGGAGTTTGTAGGATGCTCAATGAGCGTCATTGTTGTTATTGCATACCAGATGATAGTAATGAGATTAGAAGTATGCTTACTAACTTGACTAGGGATAGTACGGACTTGAAAGATTTGAAAGAACGAGGCGTTTGGGAGAAGGTTGGTAAAGGATTTGCTTCAGTGGGAAATTGGCTTAGTAACATTTGGCATGGGATATTGTCTAAAATAATACATGAGATATTGATTGTTATAGCATGTTTAATCGGTTTGTGGGTGGCATGTAAAATTAGTAAAAGAATAAAGTTGAAGATGGCGAAAAATAATAAGAGGAGGGAAGAAAAACAAAGGGAAAAATTGTTCAGGGCAAAATCGAAGGGGAAACCAATAAGGGAAAAGATTGAAATGAGGGAATTTTAGGATGTAAAATTTGTGGGGAAAGTTTTATGTGATGACAAGAGTCATGAGAGGAGGGATTGTTGGAGTGTGTCTTTTAAAATTAATATTAACATGAAAAGCTTGAAATATATTGTATGATGAAACTGCATAGAAAATGTGTTAACATAGAAAATAATGCACACGTTTGAAATGTGCCCCCGGGGAGTGGCTACCAATGTATACGAAGAGTAATGAAACTTATTAATGATGAAGTAATTATGTACTAATGTTTTGTATTTGTACTAGCATATCGTAATCAGAGTCATGTATTAGGAGTTTGCTCATTAAATCATTAGGCCTTAGCTTAGCGAGGTTCTAGGCCTAGCTGCCTGGTCTCATATTAAACTGTAGTTTTCTAACGTGCAATGTGCTGTTTTCCTGAAGGACACAAAACTGTACTTTTCCAGAAGTTATGTGTGTGTAGCCGTAGTAAATTCTTTCTCATGAGACCCAACTTGCTCAAGGAGACATTCTTGCTGAATGCAACAGTGTAATTCGTAACAGGTGCAAGGCTGCCTGGAGTAGGAGAAAACAATGGAACTACTGACTGGAGCGTAAAGTGCAACTTTTCTTACCTGAAATTCTAACAGATGAAGACATCAATAACATGGGCCAATCAGTGACATGAGAACTGTGGTTTGTGGAAAATTCTGGTGAAGTGCATGAAGAATTATTGGACAGAGATAATGATGCACTAAATATTATCAAGTTGGGAATTAAGGGCTAGTTCGACAATTTTGATTTAACAGCATGACCAAAGAAGAAATCAGCCATTTCGCTCCATTCTTCGCCATTCCTTGCCATTCTACCGAGCCATTTAGGCTATTCTTTTGAGACTTTGGCGTTTTATTCTTCCGATACCTTAAACCATCCTCGACCTATTCCTTACTTGATATTTACTTCTCCTCTGTATGAGGGAAGATCCTATTCCTTAGTTCTGCTATATTGAGACTTTGCCCTGTCCTATCCCTGCTGATGGTGAGTTGACTGATGTCCTGAGGATGTAGGCTGACGCTGTTTGCTGATCTGTTGGAGTGGTAACTATCTGATACAAATTGTCATTGTCTGTTTGCCTTTCCTTTCTAGGTACCAACTGTTCTTTTGATAGAGGGAAAATATGTTTTCTAAATTCATGTTTTCTAAATTGTTTTGCATGAAGCCCAACATGCTGATGCTAATTAGAGGTTAGTTAAGGTGTTCACAAATATCTGACGCAAATAGACAAATGACTGAGCTCTTGTTTTGTTGAATTATATATATTAACCAATGTTTGCTGAGTTGCTTTATGTTAATGATGTGCCTAATTGCTGAATGAAGGTTCTCTATGCATTGATTAATTTGCATTCTAAGTACTAATTAGATGAGTTCTCAATGAGATTGATTGCTAATGAGATTAACAGAAATGACATTAGATTGTAACTAATATGGAAATAAAGATCCTAACACTTAAATAAATTGGTTTGGTTATTAATGACTGAAAGGTCATGATGTGTTCAACTTATTGATTCTTATTAAATGTTATTGATTAGCTTAATGATTAGTTATTGTGCATATTGATTGACTTACTGATTTATTGATCTGTGATGCCAAAAATACATCTCGTACTGGGAAGTCCCCGAATGTGGTCCAAAGGTTCATCGACCTAGGTGTGTCTCCTTGTAAGTTTACTTATTAAGGCTCTGATGCGCTATCACACTGCTGCTGATGTGCGGTGCAGTTAGGGACTGGCCCTGATGGCACCTTTCCTGGACCGGTTACTTGTTATGGCCCTCGGGAATACCTCATGCATCTCTCAGAATGTGGAATAAGGGAACACAGGATCTGACACTGTGCTGGATAGAAGCAAAAAACAATTGTGTTTGTATGAACTAATAAAGAAAGCATGTCATGAATGCTATTTAAGCGTCCATGTATGTTTTGTCTGAACTGAGATAAAGGACATCTTTGGCTCCCAGAGGTTTGGCCTTACCTGTAGATTGCAAAGTTGTGGCTAACAAGCATAATTTAAAGGACAACATTCTTTTTATCGGCAATCTCAAGGTGTCCCAAACTATTGTTTCCTCTTTGCGTTCTTCCAAGTGTGGGATTGCTTTTCTCATCATAAGTGAAGGACATAAAACTTCAGAATGATACATTCAAAAAGTTCAGTTGATATTCGCAGTAGGCGCAAGATAGCGGCCAACAAAAAACTGCATTCCTCCCGGTATTACACGTTTCTCAACACTGCACAAATCCTAATCTACTTCATCTGAGATTTAAGTAGTATATTTAGGTAGGACTCTGCATGTCTTGCTTGGGGTGTAGGTGATTTAACCATAACATTAGAAGGTTCAGGGATTCGGATAACACCCATTCATGACTTTCAAGCCTTCCTGCAGAGATTGACACTATAGTTGCCATTTTTGTAATAGCTGTTTTGTGATAGTATATATCTTATCAAAAATATTGAAACTGATCAGGGCCATTGCAATGACCTACATGGATTGCTGCAACATAAAATACACTGGAATACACTGGAATACCAAAAGTTGCAATTGGAAAACCAGGCTACAAGTACAAGCATGAACCACCACCAACTACCACTTTGGTAGACAATCAAGGAATATCCGGCTGAGCATATGCAATATGCACTTCCCTCTGCACAATCCCACAGTTATCCAGACATGTAGGGGTTCATGTGTAGGCATGGGATAGACGCTCTATACTTTCCATGCATCAGCTCCTAGTCATTGTGGTGGTACAAGGGGTGAACGCCTGCTGGACTCTGTTGTCACTAGCATCAACCTGTTAGGCATGCAATGTTGAAATATTTGTGCACCGGAAAATGTGCTCCTTCCAAATTATATAAGGGAGCAGTGGGGAGCCTGTTTTTTCCATACAGGAACTTGTGCACCAAGTTCTAAGTGAAGAAAGTGTTCAGATTTTTCTATGGCCCAAGATCCATTACTCCAGTGTTTCTTCTAAAAAGCAGCAGCATAGAGCAGGCACAAGCATGTACTGTCATTCACAGTTCTCTTATAAAGTTCTCTGCACTGAGCTGGCAATGAAGATTTAGCGGTGGTGATTCAATTCAAAAGAATGTTCAAAACACATCCCTGTATGTGAATGTACTACTTTGTTGAACTGAAAGGTCTGTTAATTCTTAACTCAGCATTTATGATGATCACTCAACTCAATAGATTCTGAATGAGATCACGTTGGTGGCTCAGAAACGTAATGATGAATTTTATATATTTAGCATATCCCTTTTTATTTTGCACCCTGCCTTGTGGGTTTCTAAAACAAAAAGAACAGATGATGGATGGAATGCTGAACAATGCAAACATTCACCCACGTCTCAAAGATCGGTTTTTTGGGGGATATCACCCCTCATCAGCCAGGCCAGCTTGAATCCTGTGGTGCAGTGAGCATGGTACCCACATCTGTGCATTCCCTTCCCACTTAGGGTGACAAAAGCAACAAGAACAGACGATGAGCGGAATGTTGACAATGGAAACATCCACTCCCAGTCACAAAGATCTTAGTTTAATCCGTTGCTTCTGTTCTTTTTTGGCTTTGTGGGCTTCTAAGGCATATTTTAGTGGGGACTTATAATTATGTAAATATAGGTTTTCTAACATGACTACAGTGCTTTTTCTTGCCATATGTAACTTCTATGCTTTTAAACTGCAACCCAGCCAAATAACAGTGGTACTCCTGGAGGCCATATACAATTTCTCACATTTGTGGGTGGACTAAATACACAATTCAACCCATAAATGACATTTAAACCTCCAATCCAGTAGAAGTTTAATGTACATTTAACGTAAATGTTTAGGAAAGTAAAATAGACCAGTTAGGTGAAACCAATTTTTCCTGTCCCATTTTAGGGCCAGGGCACATGCACTGTAGTACTGAATAGCAGTGGCATAGTGTCAAAGTTCTAATAATTGCAAAAATGGGGTACAGAAAAAGGCACAAATCTGGGGTGATCATTTAGAAAGGGCAATGTTGCTGCACACATGCTCTGAACAGGTGATACATGAGTGCAGGGTATGAAGGAGGATTGCCAAGGGAAGGGGATGTTGATGCCTGTCAGAGAGGAACATTACATTCACCCCTGTAGTTCAGAAGTGAGGTGGGTCTGTGCAGTAGCTGTGTAACTGGGGCTAGCTGCACTCCAGCTCGTTCACGAGATTAATTTACTAGTTGGATTTATCTAATAAATTCAGGATAATTGTTCCCGCACATGGAACTTTTGGGTACAGGAACACCAATCCATATGCAAATTGGCAGAGCGATATCGGGCTCAGTGTACTACTCCATCCAACACATAAGAAGGGTCTAAGTTAAAAACCCAGTTTCATAAAAACTTGCATGAAAACGCTAAGAGGTTCATTGTTAAAAACAAGGACAGAAGGGCCACTTTCAGGAATGGAAGACTTTGGTTGATATTATTCCAACTATACAGAATCAGTACAACAAATTGCATTATAATGTCAAAAGCACACTAAGGGGGTCATTCTAAGCCTGGCGGGCGGCGGAGGCCGCCCGCCAGACTTCCCCCACCAAAATACCGCTCCGCGGTCGAAAGACCGCTGAGGGTATTTTGGGATTTGCCCTGGGCTGGCGGGCGACCGCCAAAAGGCCGCCCGCCAGCCCAGGGCAAATCATCCTTCCCACGAGGACGCCGGCTCAGAATTGAGCCGGCGGAGTGGGAAGGTGCGACGGGTGCAGTGGCACCCGTCGCGTATTTCAGTGTCTGCAAAGCAGACACTGAAATACAAAGTGGGGCCCCCAGGGGCCCCGCGGCACCCCATACCGCCATCCTGTTCCTGGCGGGAGACCCACCAGGAACAGGATGGCGGTATGGGGCGTCAGAATCCCCATGGCGGCGGAGCGCGCTCCGCCGCCATGGGGGATTCACATGGGCAGCGGAAAACCGGCGGGAGACCGCCGGTTTTCCGCATCTGACCGCGGCCGAACCGCCGCGGTCAGAATGCCCTGCGGGGCACCGCCGGCCTGTCGGCGGTGCTCCCACCGACCCTGGCCCCGGCGGTCTCTGACCGCCGGGGTCAGAATGACCCCCTAAATTGTTGTAATCTTCAACCCTAGTACAACTCCATAAGGAGTCATGGATAGTACATAAATGTAACTGCATATTAAACTAAACAGACACAAAACCAAGCTGTGGGCTTTCGTACAATACAATCCACTTAAAATCAAAGTAGGTGTGCTGTTTATTAGTTACAACATTAGTTAGGGCAATGTAAGAGTATATGAGTCCTATTCACAAAGGCATATTTACACGTGTAGATTTACACAAATGTAAACTTACTCTTGCACCTCTGTGTAGGCGTACATTTACTAAAGTGTAGATTTACATCTAACTGCACCCATACATCTCTTTACCCCCTCTGTTCAGGGTGTGGAGTCATCTAAGAATTTACTGGTGCAAAGTTACTACTAGTAACTTTCACACATACGCCAAGATCTGGATCACCAGGTTGGAGATATCTTTATTGGAACATATAGGGAGGAATAAATTCATGAAACAAATCTTTTAAATATCTTAATGAAAAATAAAAATATACATTAATATAAAATAACTATTAACCTAGAGTTAATACAATTTAATGTTAAATTAAGTCATCACATTTAATAAACAAATAGATATGTAAAATATATTACTTTGATTTACAAATATTATTTATAATACTTTCTTGAAAAACCCACCATCACTAGCTTGTTAATACTTTTTTAACCATCATTTTCGTATTTTATGAAATAGTAAAACAGACCCATAAAAACTTGCTGGGCCAATCACTAAAACCCATATCTATCCCCTGATATGTGCAAGCGATGATCCCGTTCTCATCTGTCCTAAACTCATGCCTATGTCTCTTCTCCATTAATGTCCATTCAGCCAGATTGCTAGCCCAAGCTTGGAGAGTTGGCCCCACCTGAGCCATCCATTAGATGGCTACCCGCCTTTTTGCTAATACCAGCCCTAGAAGTTCAAACTTGTACTAGACGTTCCTATTCGTCATGCACAGAATGATGCCCAAGAGGCAGTGATTCATTGAAACCTCCATCCCAGTCCCAGGTGCCTCCCTGAGGGACCTCACCAAATCCTGCCAATACTGCACCAAGTTGGAGCATCCCCATTTCATTTGCAAGAAATCTGCTCCCTCTGTGGCACATCTCAGGCACACGTCAGTCCTATTTGGGGAAATTCTTCATGGCCATGTTGGCAATACATAATTTCAATGCAGGACATACAAATAGATCTGTTTAAAATAGGCACTGCTGGACACCTCTTGAATCTGTGCACATGTCCTAGCTCAGTCTCTCCTCAACAGTGGCTCAGACAGTTTCCCTTCCTGTTTGGCTTTGGACAACATTTTTGGTCTGGTTTGTCAGCCTTTTGTGTCCCCTGTAGCCAAGAGACCAGCTCCCCCATTGCTTCCATGCCCGGGAGGATCTCTACAGTGTTAATTCCCAGTGTTGCCAAGAAACCTGTCATTATTTCCCAAACTGTCCTGGTAAGCTTTGTGAACTGGAGGAACTACCCAGGGCCCACACCGAATCTCTCTTGTCCCAGCGGGAATGTGATGTATCTGTCTCCCTTGTATAGGTCCCCAAGCACCTTGTACCCATCCTCGCTCCTCCTAGCCATTGACATAATGGCACTGGTGTATAAGAAAGCTTGCAGCCACCACAGCGGGAATCTATGGGAAAAGAAGTCTGTGAAACATAGCCTTCACTACTGTCTCCCATGCCTCGATCACCTGCCTCATTGCGTGGGGACATTGTGCAACCTGTGGCACCCTGTTCATAAGACGTATAGCCAAGTCGTCTGTCCCGGGAACACACTTCAACAGCCTTTTCTCACAGTTATCATTTGTATCCCACCATCTGGCTGCATGTTGGAACTGTCTACAGGTAATAGAGCTCCAGGCCAGGGAACCCAAGGCCCCCATAAGCCATATCTAATTTTAAGTTGTTCAGTCCAACACAGATTCTTTTGCCTGCCCCCAAGCTGTTGTGGTCTTACTGCTGTTCTACCTCATGAGCCAACTGTATACCCAGGCATTGACATTTCTCATGTTCCCACCTCATTCCCACATTAGAGAGTTGCACCAGCTGCCTCCCCTTCAATTCAGCTAGGTGGGACACAGGTGACTTCTCCATATTAAGAGGCCCTACGCAGCTCCAAAGTTTTCCGCAATTTAGGCACAGAGACCTGTGGTTTTAACAGATACAATCACATGTCTTGTGTGTACAGTGAGGCAATGTGCTCAACATCTCCCACTCTGAAATTCATTTGTTTCATCACATTGGGCAGGTATATAGCAAGGGACTCTACTTCCAGTGCGAACAGCAGCAGGGAGAGAGGACAGCCCCACTTGTTCCCTGCTCAACATCCCACCTCTCTGAGATATATCCCCCAGACCAGACCTGGACCACAGGGCTCCAATATAGCAGGGGAACCCATCCCATGAATTTGGGGCTGAACCTCATCCCAGAGAGCACCATGTTTACATAGTCTCAGCACACTATATCAAGTGCCATACCTGAGTGTGTTTGCACACAACTGACCCCGGGAGGAAGGATAGACCAGCAGATTTTCCCTTTTTGTACTATCCAGGCGAGCCCCTTGTGTACTTCGAGGTGCCTACCAAGACACCACAACCCATGTTTACACATACCCTGTGTCAGTGCTGTGTCACCACATTGAGGTCACTGTCTGAGAATGGTCTGTAGGTAAATAACGAAAACATGGAACACCCCACACCCCAGGGTAAAACCCTGAACTCATCTTATTTAATGTTTCCCTCAAACAGACTGACTTTGAGTCTTTTCCTGTCCCATACTGTGCTATGCTAGCTACTACAAAGTAAACTAAGCAATGATGTCAGAAGATAAGTCTTCAATTGCTACCTAATGAACTGAGCAACCCATGAAGGGGCCAACTCCAGTACAGAGGTGCTAGCCTCCCCAGCATCCATAGCTCACAGTGTCAATAAGCTGTCAAATAACACATTGGTGTGTATCTCAGTCCCCAAACAATGAGAAATCGTGCCCACAGCACTTTGTTCCATATTGCATAAATGGGGTAGCAATATCATGAGAGTATCAACAAAATCCACTGTCCCCGGCTATTTATACAATTCCCCAAGGCAAAGGTCAGACATGTAGGGGCTTTTCTTCCCATGCTCATTGAACAACACTTCACATCTCAGACATTTCATCCACCTCGATGCCCTTCATGTGTCAGTGTTCAGCAGTGTGTCCCCAAGAGTTTGCACCTTGGTCCACTGTCATACCTCTTCTTCATCTTTCAGCCGACCCACTTGGCTGGAACGTTTACAAGCACTATTAGTGCCTGATGTGGACAAGCATTGTTATCTCATTCCAGCCAGTCCCAGACCACTTCCGGGCGGCAGAAGAAATATGACCACCCTCATGCACCACCTTAAGTTTTGCCAGGAACATGAGCATGTACTGAATGTTTAGTGCCCGCTGTGTCTATTTCACTTTTCAGAAATGACTTCCTTTGTGCTTGAACTTTCTGGTGTAATCCTGGAGTACGCATATAGAATGGCCTTTGAATTTAGGGTCTCTGTTCTTGCGGGACCAATATAATATACTGTCTCTAATCCTGTAGTTTAGTACTTTGGCTAAGTTAATCCTCTGCGATACCCCAAAGGTGTGACGTCAGCACCCAATGAGCCCTCTCTATTTGAAGAATACACACAGCATACTAGGGTCAACAGTGCTCTCAATCCACTTGTCCAGAAACGTCTCAAGGGCCTCCCCACCCAGCTCCTCCTGGAACCTTGATCCTCAGATTACATCTCACGAATCTGCCTTCTGCATCCTTCTGCTGAAACTCAAACTGTTTTGCCTTGTTGAGGAGCCTACAAACCATGTCACAAAATTCCTTTACCGCTATGGTTGGGTGCACATGTTTCCCTCCGTGTCTCTTGTCCTGTCATTGATTATGAATAGATTATTTGCAGCAGGTTCACTTCGATGGAGATAGAGCCTATTTTTGTGTTCTATTTTCTGTTCCTGTGTTTGGGTGATTGCTTTATGGCAGCTAGGATTTGCCCTTCTGTGGGCTCGGGAGCCGCTGAGAGTGGGTTCTTCCTGTCCTCTGCTCACTGTGTGTACATTTTACTCACCCCAGTGAATTGATCCATCTTGATGTGTAGGGAGGTTTCGTTGTGCTTGTGATGCCCCATGATATGAGTGCAATCCTGCAATCAACCTACCGGTAGTGGCTGCACCCTGGCTCAATCACCAGGCAGCCTCGATGTGCATCTTTCCCACACTGTTTAACACTGCGTGGGCCACACAGTCAGGACACATTCGGGCCCACTGGGAAGTCTCTTCCCCTGCTGATTGCCCAAACTCGCTCACCTCCTTCACTGTGCTAGGAAAAGGAGAGCTTCCCGGCACTCTTGGGGACAGCTACAATAAGTCCCGCAGTGATGGCCCTGACGACATCCACAACGTTCATAGTCCACACCGGGGCTTCTCACGGTGGCCACCCCAGTGCACATTTCAGGCCCACCTCAAAAGCACTAACCAGCACAGACACCTGAATGCAGAAATCTTCACCAAGTGAAGGAGCCAAAAGTATCCAACCTAGCGATAGGACTTCACTGGGAGCAATATTCAAAATTTTCCACTGTGAGCTGTGTGAGCTTTTCTCCTCTAAACAATTGGTTTCCCATGGCTGTATCTGATGGGTATCTGACCTTGTGGAGCCCTCTTCGGCTACAGCCTGCTGACTTGTCTCGTTGAAGATTTTTTATTTCAGTTTTTGAGTTTAGGTCCCAAGGTACAATCTCAGAACAGGCCGAACCTGGTTTCAGTATTAGACCTAGTCTCCATCATGGTAGACATCAAACTGCACCAAGGTCCTGATCTATCACAACTAGTTGACAGTGTTAAGGCATTTTGGTTCAATTTTTTATTGTAAACTTCAAAAATTCATATCTCTGGCACCCCTTTTTAGAGTTTTGGTGTTTTGTGAAATTGCATGTTTTAAACTTTACTCTGTTTTTCTAATTTGGTTTTGGATTACTATTGCATTGTGTTTTGGCTTTATTACTGCTTTGGGTCTGCTTAACTACTTTACACATTGCCTAAGTTAAGACTGTCTGTTCTGTGTCTGCTCTGTGTCATGGCTATCAGGGGGTTGAGCTCAGGTTAATTTAGTGACTTTATTGGTTCACCATGACAAAGATTGTTATGACTTCTTGTGGCAGGTAGTCAGCAACCCCAAGTGATAACCCAGTTCCTTACACTTATTCAGTAGAAAGCCGTTTTTGTGGAAGATTTGAAGTACAATAAAATCCATTAAGTGTGACAGCGTATGAAAGAAAGGAGGAGGATTTAAATATTTATCAATGGGTTTTGCTCAAGAATAACTGTTGGGATTACTTTTGTCGCAAGAGTTGTTTCAGGGAGTTTTTAAAATGTATTAATTTGTTAAATGACCTAAGTTCGTAGGGTATATTGTTCCAAAGTTTACCTACTGCCACTGTCAGTGTTAGGTTTCCAAATCTCATTATTATACATTTTGCATAATCAGTTTGCAGAGGTGGAACGTAGCACAGCTGATGTTGAACGGAACTTTATTTGGGCGCCTTTTGTGTTGATAGCTTTCCAGATAAGACAAATTATCCTGTGTTTTATTTGGTGTTCAGTTGTTAGCCAGGACCGTGTGACCTGAAGGAGAACGTGTGGTAATTTTTCTTTAGACTGAAGATGATCCGGATGGCACATATTCACCTATAGTAGTATATCCAGGACAAAGAAACATGCTCAAACGGGTCAGTCGATATTTTTGGTTGCCTCATTTAAAAGTGTTGATACAAGAATTCATCAAAAATGATGCACAAGGAGTGCACAAGATCTCTTTAAGTGCATGCGCCATACATGTCACAGCCTCCACCAACTCCAAATCAAATCTCGAATATGACCTCAGGACTTAATTGTAGAATTTCAGCATTCAAATGAATGTATTTATTTATTTTATTCTGGATCTGTAAATTGCGCATATAAGGCCCTAGATGTCACAATGCTTTGCAAATAACAGCAAATGCATCTACAAAGAAAACATAGAGATAAATCAAACTAAGAAAAAGATAAGAATAAGTAACCTAAAGTGGGGACACAATTGTGAGTTTGGGCTCAAAGGCCTCAATATGTCTGTCTGCAAACTGAGATAGGATAAGCACATCCCAGTGCATTCCACACATGTTCAAAACAACACCCTGCAGTATATATACACTGGCACTCAAAAACTAGGCAGCAATAGCATTCAGGAACATTTTAATCAGGGGAGAGTCTTTCAGTTGTTTCTTGAAAGCTGGATGTGAGGATATGGTCTAGATGTGACATGAGTTCCACATTTTGTGGCACAGTGTAAAAAGGATTCATTCAGAGTGGACGTTTTCTTCATTGCAGGGACTAGAATAAACGGTTCAGTAATCTGAAGTTGACAAGAGAAGGTTCAGTTTATAGACCAAGAAATGAGATTTGTCGTTGTGTGCTGTCTTGTGAAATGTGCCCTAAACCCAGCATAGAGTCGAAAGAACAGGAAAGATGTGACTGAAGTGATCATATCCTTTGGCCATGCAACCAGCAGGACTCAGTGAAGCTTTAGTGGGGTGGGGGCTAGATGGGTTTTAGTAATGCCGGAAAGAATGGTGTACCTATAGTCAAGTCTTGAAAGCACCATGAGCTGGATGACTCTTTAAGGGTTTCCTCTGGAAGGAAGGGGTTGATCACACCAATGGGTTCAAGTTGATAGTCCACATTTTTGACCACAAGATTGATGTGGTCAATTCAGTCTGAGGACCCAGGTGAAATCAAGAGAGTTGGCCTTTTCTCTAATTAAGAGGGAACAGTGAGGAATATTAGAAGAACATATCCACTCTTCAATTGGCAAAGAGTGAGACTGTGGAGAAAAGAGACATAACTCTGTTTTATGTAGATTAAACTTGAGATGGTGGGAAATCATTGAGAACTTCATTTTGTCAAATGTTGAGGACAAATGAGATATGCCAGCTATGTAAGTAAAGCTGGGTATTGCCAGTGTACTGGTCGTAGCATAGGCCATATTCCTCAAGTAGGGTGCCTAGCAGTTCTAGGTAAAAATTGAGTGGGTGCTAGCACAGATCATTATGGTACATTTTAGGTGTCAACTACAGTGTAGTAAAGCACACTAAATCTTCACCAGGTATTTGTAGTTCTCTATGTAAAATGTGAATGAATTCTGTACTGATCCTTCCAATACAAACCATTGCTGGTAAGTGGTGGATTTTTTCACTAAACTGGGTCATTTCATTCCTCATAAGGAGTTACCACCTGCCATAGAACCTGCTGGAATTTTGTTGGTCAATATTTTTCATAGTCTAACAGAAATTATGTTCATACACAGAGGAAAGCAGTGAATGACTATTTTGTTTAAAAAGACTGGAGTAAAGACTCGGTACTAAACACTTTAAATCTTCTAGCTGCCATACCTAGACCAATTAACAAATGGTGCAGGAAAATCAGTTCATAGAACAATATTTGAGGTGTTTTTGATGGACTGCCAAAATGCTACCATGGATTGCATTTACAGAATTTGCATACAATGATCCCTTGCACTCTTGACTGAGTAGATTTCCTTTCAATTGTTCCTATGGATTTCAGTCACAAAAATGACTAGCTAAGATCTCAGCTGCCAAAATTCCCACTGTAATAGACCTACTTCAGAGGGTTCATATCATCCAGAGGGCAACACCCCAACACCTGTTGCAAGCCAAAGTGTAAAATAGCCATTTTGCAGATTGTCAGAGGAGCAAAGCACTAGCCTACCAAGAGGGAGGATTGTGATTTTTCACTGAACATTTGATAACGTTGGGATTACATCTCAAAGTTACACCTCGTGTTCTGGCTCATTTTCCTATAAAAAGTGGACATACCAGCTGTTGGTTTGTTTTTTGCTTCTCACTGGCACATTCACTTTGTGTTTCATGATTCCCACGTTAAAGCCACAATCCCGATGCAGAAAGTACCACTCCTCTAGTTTTGATAGATGGTTCCCCCTAATATGAGGTAGAGGCTATAATAGTTCAAAGCTATATAGAATCAGCTACAATATCCTATAGCCTGAAAGCAAAAAAGAAATCATGGGAACCAGCACATTTTTTCTAGGTTCCTCGATTGGTAAAGAAGGCAATCGATTCGTCAGCATCTCATATGGACCCATTTGAAAAAATGCATTTTCCACACAGTTCATTTTCGGTTGCCTTTTCTCCTCCAGCCTCTCCCGTTGTATGAAAGGTAGGCAATTTTGTGTGCTTCGACTCTAATAAAGTCTGGACCATCCGACAGTACACAGGTTGGGTCAGAGCTTCTCAGTCTAAAGGATGAATAACTGCAAATTAGAAATGCAGAAGTGGCCCACCATGTAGACCTTAGCCGCCTGGTCTACCAGGCACTGTCCTTCAGTGTAATTACTTCCTGGCCCCTGAAAAGAGGTCAGTGATTTGGGGAATAAAACTAGCAAGCTTTTGCGCTGGCTGAGAGTGTGGGGTGAGGATAGAGGATGAGTGGGGCAGCTGATCGCCGCTGATGGAAGCCTGGCTGGATGCAAAGTCGGTGCTGCTCTGGTTTGTGATGAGTGCAGGGTTGAATGACATGGACATGCAGGAGTTTTTGTCAGGCTTGCCTCATTCCAGATTCCTGTCCTAAGTCTGGGACGTGCTGGAAGCAGAATTTACAGGTCAGGAAGTTGCAGTTAAATATGCAATCAAGGAAAGCCCCAGGGACCAGTGGCCTAATGTGAAACGTTTTAAGCGATTGGCTCGTAAATTTACAAAACATGGTTTGGCAATGTCTGACACGACATAGAGGGTTGGCCACCTGCCCCATAATAATGTCACAGTTGTAGTCAGTTGTAGCTTATATAATCTATATTAACATGAAATGTTTATGAATTAATGAGTGATAATGCTGCATAGAAACTATAATAATAATTTTGCTTAAAACGTGCACCTGAAATGTGACCACGGGGAGTGGCCGTCAATGTATACCTGATGGCTAAAATGTTTATGTATTGCTATTATATCGAATAAGTTTATACTAATTATTAATAATTGCATTATTGAATTTGAGCTGAAATCCTTATAGGCCTGAAGTTAGCATGAGCCGAAGTTTAGCTGCTTGGCTCTCAAATTAAATGTATTTTTCTATCTTGCAGTGTGCTGACTCACAAAAGGACACAACCTTATTATTTTTTCTCCAAACTAGAAGACGAATGTAACTATGCTAGATCCGTTCCCATGCAATTTTCCATTGCTTGTAAGAATAATGTTAAAACAAAATGAAACAGTGTCGATTAATGTAATGTACAAGGTCATTCAAACCGGTGAAAACAATGGAGCTATTGACCAAAAGATGTGCAAAGAATTACAGAAAGATGAAATCATACCAGAGACTTGTAAATCAATATGGGGTGAAAGAGTAGGTGACCTGATGTGTTTTCTGATAGGTTAAAGATAGTGGGGTATAACAAATGTCCAATAGAATTTTGAGGGAATGTACAACGAAAAAGGGATAAAAACCCATGTCACAGGGAGTCATTTAGGTGGGTTAGGAAATGCTATTGATTTTATCCAGAAACTCTGTCACTCTGTTTGGTGACTTGTTGGTTTACTTAAAACCATTCTCGCCCTAAGATTTGTCCATTTTACACTTTACCTCCTTATGAGGGAAGTGCCCTTTTTGCCCCGGAGTTGAGTCCTGATTGATGGCAATTTGACTGATGTCCTGAAGACGAAGACTGAACCTGTGCGCTGACCTAAACTTTGGAGGGTAATTATGACAATGTAATTGTGATTTGTCTGTTTGCTTTTCCTTTCTAGGTACCAACTGCTTACTTTTGACAGAGACCATAGTTAGATGTTTTCCAAATTGGTGTTCTAAATTGTTTTGCATGAAGGCCAACATGCTAATGCTGATTAGTGGTTAGGACAGGCGTTCACTAAACTGACGCAAATAGACAAACATCCGAATCTATGCTTTGTTGAACTGACGCGTTATTGACACTCTGCTAAATTGATCTATGCTCCCGCCTTGTTATGTTCTGATGTTTGTGATTCTCGCATTAATGAAATCTTACCAAAGTTGCCATATCGTGACTATGCTATTATGTTTCTTGGTGTTGAGATTAACATATCTGCTTTTAGATCTGTAATCAATAGCGAATAAACTGGTGTGGTTATTCATGTCTGCAAGGTCATGGTAGAATCTTGAATTGATTAATGACTTTGAGTAAAGTGAAATGTATTGTCGTGATAAATATTGATGACATTATTGACATATTGATTGACATATTGATTAGCTATCTCGTCCTAAGGTGTCTATCAACTGGGTCAAAAGATTCATTGGCCTAAAACGAGTCCTGATGTGTAATAAATTATCATAAAGGGACGTGTTAGCAGTTCTGGTAACAGAGCGACGGTTTGGCCCTTTGGGGCACTAGGACGGAGAATTATTGTTTAGACTATTTTGCTGAGATAATGCAAATTGAAGGTATGATGTGTTTCTAAATTCACCATGACTTTCCTGGGATCTCGGAGCCTGCCTAAGTGAGTTGGGGATGTTCTCGGCGTTTTAGTATGTGTGGTGTAGGATTTGCGCTTACTCAGCTTATGCATTTTGCTGGTGATTTGTGAAGTTTGTGTGTATCTAGGCCAGGTAAATGTTGTTTTAGTAGGAGTGGGCGTACTCCACAGTATAAGAGTAGGGAAGTCAGCCTACTTCATATGCGTGTGGCGCTTGGTGCTCAAAATTATCCATGTGGTTGGTTGTTCATGTACGGACCCGTTGTGGTCTAAGACTCCGGAGTATATTGACAAGTGTAGGAGACACTTGGGTTTATGTTGTAATTTGTGTGGTTTAATTAGGTCAAGCAGGCGTGGTTGACAAGTCGAGTTTGAGTCAAATTGTATGTATGAAACCTTCGATGGAGATTTGGCAAGTTCTAAAGTGCACTAGAGCAAACCATTGACAAGTCGAGAGTAGGATTTGCGGGTCGAATTCTGCTTGCAGGTGCGGGAGCTGAGAAGGAGAGAGTAGCGGCCGAGGCTTCAGCTGAAATCTCTGTAAAGTTCTGAAGCAAATGTGTTACCCTTCCTGTAGTAAACCGGCATATTTGTGTTGTTGTTGTTAAGGTGCTCGCAGCAATTTTCGCATTAGTTTGGTGTGAATCCAGTGAGGGGCGGACGAGCTGCAAGACTTTGTCAGCTGCAGTGTGTAAGTGTGACGTCAGTGGTGACGCGCTGAGATAGGTCAGTTGTCGAGAGGGGTCGCGCACGGATTGGCTGCCGTCCGTGAGAGGCAATAGGTCGAGAAAGGTGGGTGAAGGGTATCCTGGGAACTAAAGTCACTTCTTGATTAAATACAAACAAAAGAAAGACGTAAAGATGAACTTTGTCAAAGCTTTTGAGAGTGCTCTGAAAGGAGACACATACATTATGGCGAGTGAAGGGGAGCCTACACCGCCTGAGGGAACTCCAGCTTACATTGTCATGGAGGAAAAAGGTGTTGCGCCTTGTTTATGGATGAAACAGTGGCGCAAATTGACAGAAAAAGAGGGATGTTTGGGGTTCCCAGAACACGGGACATTCAATACGAGAGTTCTAGAGAATTTAAGGTGGATGTTAATTGTACAGAAACCACCTCCGAGGCCAGCTCAGTATGCGGCTTTAGCAATTTGGGATTTAATAGCTCTAAAACAGAGACAAGAGAAGTTCCAAAGAAGAATGAAAAGGGCAGAAAAGACTCTAGCGGAAGCTAGGTGGGATAGTGAGAGCAAAATGTTGTTGAATGTCGGGGAATAGTTGATGGATTAAAATTGTTCCCAGCAATAACACAGGGAGATGAGACGCAGGGAAAGAAAGCCACATGTAAAACAGACAAAGACTCTAGTAAGCCTAAAGAAACTAAAAGATCTGGGGAAGAAGATGATTCAGATAACGAAGAATTTCTAAATCAGTTATTGCATGATCGCCCGCCACCTTATGCGGTAAGCGACAATGTCCCGAGCACTAGTGCGGATCCTGGGAACCAGACGCAGGAGAAGGGAGTTACTGATACAGCACAGACTAGTGATACGGGTTTGATACAGAATGGTGTCAGTGTACCCACTGCGCCAGACATGCAGATACAGTTGCAACCTCCACCGCAGATACAGAGAATCTATCCAGACGTCCCAATACTAGAGACTACTACAAATCTTATAGTGCCGCCAGACCCGATATATACAAAATCGAGGTTAGTGCAGATTGAGCCGACTCCACAATTGTTGCCGCAGTCACAACTGATACCAGGATATAACCCAGCAGCAGGACCTCCATTAATACCTGCCCCGGCTCCAGTGGATCAGACCTTTGGAGTTGCTGCTCCACGAGGTTTGGGACCAGGTCAGACACCAGCTGCCATATTGTTACCAATTACTGTTGGTTCACCGGTGCCATTGTATGCACAAGGTAAGCCTGGTATATGTGATCAGGGAGTAATGACCTAAGATGCAATAAGAGGAGGGTCCATAGGAACTCCCCAGTTAATGGCCCCAGGAGAGCAAGCGGTCAAAAGACCAAGGTCCTTGTTAGACCTTAACCCGGTTGAAGCACCGTTGGAGGCAATGAGACAGGCAGGGCTAGGTGTGCTAACCCCACAAGCGATAAGTACAAACGCTTGACAGTCACCAATAATGCATGCAGGGAATATTTCACTGCAAGGTTTTTCGGTACAACTGTTAAATGAGTGGCTAGAAAAGATCTCTGCTTCACAGAAGTCTACAGTAACTGCAGTGGAACCGGAAAAGTTTCAAAGAGACAAGTACCTGAACTTTGTGAGACTGGGTGTGGAAGCTGTCGAATTAGTAGAAGGAACAATGGGGGTAAACCGATTAGAGTCATACACAGAAGCAGAATTGAGATATCTGTGCCCTAAAATCACTAAAGAAGTAGGTAAGGTACACCAGAAATTAGCAAACCAAGCAGTCAAATACAATATTGATATTGAGAATACTAAACATTTGAAAAGAAGTTACCGGTTAGACTTTGATTCAAAAGACTTCGAGCATATGAGGTCTGCTGGAATGAAAGCGCATTTAAAAGAAATATTACAAAGTGGGCAAATCTGGGGAGCTTTAGAAAAGAGGGAAGGCAGATGGGCAAAGAAAAGAGACAAGGAAAAAGGTGACAGTCCAGGATCAAGTAAAGCAAAAACTTCACCAGATACAGAATCAGTAAAGATGTTACCCATGAGAGAAACAGCTGGTGGGGTTCTAATTCATGTACCGTGGTCCAGGGGAGACATCCTATCTTTCACAAATGATTATCCCAGGTTGAGGGAGAAGCCGATAGAGTGGTATCAACAAACAGATAGGTTTGTGAAGCTTGCGAAGTGTCTCTGGGAAGATTTGAATACCTTGTTTGAGATCATTGTTCCGTCTGACTTATGGCTTGAGTGCAAAAGAGGGGTAGACTGGCCAACACAGGAGCCAGCAAGGGATAAGGTGACTGGAGCACCCTCTGAGGAAGTGATGAAGTATTATCACAAGGTAATTGAGTTTTTGAAGCAGAAAGTATCGCCGAAAGTGACTGACTGGCTGAAAATCGACCTCACAGGAAGTTAAAGAATTGATCCGTGCTTACTATGAGAGGTTGTTAAAAGCGGTCAAACATTATAGTGGTACTGAAACTATTGAGCCGAAAGATATGAACCATCTTGTGTTCAGATTTGTTGAAGGGCTGAGACCAGAGGTTAGCCAGATGATTAAGAATCATTTGATCTGTTTGCAAGCGAAGCCGATTGATGAGGTGTTGCAGTACGCAAAGTACTGTAGTGACGAGATTGAGTTAAAGCAGAGAAAACTGAAGGAAAAAGTGATGGTGATGCAGATAAGGGCTGCACAGGCAGGTATGCAGGGAAATGGAATTCAGCAGATGATACAGCAGCAACCGCAAGGGAATGGTGTGTTTCAGGCGCAACCGAGAGGTTGAGGTTTTGCGAATCGCGGTCCAGACTTGAACACTGTGGTGATTCAAAATAATGCGCAAGGAATGAAAAAGATGTCTCCATGTCAAGCGTGCGGGGGCTTGGGGCATTGGAAGCGGGAATGCCCAAATGTGGTGCAGGATGGTGTTGTTCAAAAAAGCACTAATGTCGGTACATTACAAAATATGAGAGGTACAAAATTGAGAAGTTAAAATTCGAACTTCCAAAATAACATGGTTCAGATGCAAGGGCAAAAGCCCATGCAGCAAATGCAAATGCCACGTGTTAAACCAGCGCAAATGCAGCAAGTACAACAGCAGGTTCCCATGGTACCTAGACAGCAAATGCAACAACCATTAGCTCCAATGGGACAGCAGCAGGTGATGCTTCCTCAGCAGGTCACAGGTCAAGTGCTGAGCCAAAATAATACAGTACAGCAATTCCCATTGCATGGTGAAGATGGAATGAATGAGGAATGGTCGGATGACAGTTTAGACCGTGAAGAGTGCAGACTTGCAGCGTCCCTAGAAGCAGATCAGATGGGACCCTATGTAGAGGGAAAGGTAATGGGTCACAAGGTTTCATTCTTGGTTGATACTGGAGCTACATGGTCCACAGTCAGAAGTGCGGAGGTTCCGAAATTGCCCCTTTGAGGACGCACCATAAGAGTGATAGGAGTAGCAAACCAATACTTGACAAATCCTATTACAGATCCGGTGCAAGTTGAGATTGGCAACTTTCAGGGACTGCATATGTTTGTAGTCTGCGATTCAAGTCCTGTGTCCCTACTGGGAAGAGACTTATTGTACAAAACGAAATGCTCGATTACATGTTCCAATGATGGAATTGAGGTACAGACAAACAGTGATGAAGAAGGGGAAGATGATCAGTTCTCAGAGTTAGAAACAGAAACCGCGAATGAAGATTACCCCTTGATAACCTTATTCCCGATGCTTACAGTAACTGATTTACCAGCCAAGTTACAGTGAACGGTGACAGAGAAAGTGTGGGATTTGACAGCAAAGGAAGTGGGACTGATAAAAGGAGTGGAACCAGTCAAAGTACAAGTAAAGCCAAATGCAGTGTTTCCCCAGGTGCCGCAATACCACATGGCACAAGATGTCCTTATTCAGGTGTCACAAATAATTGCGGATTTTGTATAACAAGGAGTTCTGAAGGAAGTATTGATCAGTCCATGTAATTCACAGATAATGGGTCTGAAAAAGCCTTGTGGGAAGGTTCGAATTGTGCAGGACTTGAGAAAAATAAACAAGATTGTGGTAAAGTGTTGCCCCATAGTGCCAAATCCAGCAGTGATCATGTTTCAGGTTCCGTGTGATGTTGAATGGTTCACTGTTGTAGACTTGTCACAAGCCTTCTTTTCAGTGTCTCTTCATGAGTACAGCCAGTTTTTATTCAGTTTCAAATTCCTGGATAAGGTGTACAGTTGGTGCAGAATTCTTCAAGGGTTTTCTGAGTCACTGTCCATCTTCAATCAGATATTGAAAAAGGACTTAGAATCCACAGTACTGCCTTTCAATTCGACTCTAGTACAGTACATTGACGACTTACTGATTGCGTCCAGGAGAAAAGATGACTGTAAGTATGACACAATTGCCTTACTGAACCATTTGGGAAAGAACGGACATAAAGTATCGCCAAAGAAACTGCAGTACTGTCAGAAAGAGGTGAAGTACTTAGGACACTTGATTGAGAAAGGGTCCAGGAGAATATCAAAGGAAATGGTGACAGCTATTTTGCAGATGAACCCCCCCGACAACAAAAACACACGTCAGGATGTTTCTAGGAATGGTGGGCTACTGTCGCCAGTGGATACCCAACTTTTCGATTATCTCAAAACCCTTGATAAAGTTGACAGGTAAAGAGATTAAGGATGAGCCGTATACCATAGCTTTATCCAAGGAAGAGCTTGAGTCATTCATGGAATGAGAGAGTGCATGTGCAGGGCACAAGCTTTGGGTATGCCTGATTACACGAAACCTTTTCTACTGTTTTGTCATGAACGTGATGCTTGTTCTTTGTCTGTCTTGACACAGGTTCATGGAGGTGCAAACCGCCCTGTAGCATATTTTTCAGCTACCTTGGACCACGTCGCAGCTGCCTTACCGGGTTCTTTGCGCGCAGTTGCAGCAGTTGGTCAAAGCCTCACGCAGTGTGAAGGCATAGTGATGGGATATCCCCTGACAGTAATGGTTCCGCATTCAGTTGAAATTCTGTTGACCCGAACTAAAACTCAGCACATGACAAATGCCCGACTTATCCGATCTGAGAAAATCATTTTGGGGTCGCCTAATGTCTCACTGAAGCGATGTACTGTATTAAACCCAGCAACTCTACTTCCTGTTGAAAGTACAGAGATTAATAATGAAGAGGAAGTGGAGCATGATTGTCTTGAGGTAACAGAACTATGTACCAAGCCCCGACCTGATATTCAAGATACACAGTTAAAGGAAAATTACTGCATTATGTTTGTTGACGGATCCTGTTTGAGAGACTCAATCGGAATGCTGAGAGCTGGTTATGCTGTGTGTACCATAGCTGGTATTATTGAAGCTTCCTGGCTCGAGAGAGTGTATTCCACACAAGTTGCAGAATGAATTGCCCTTACTAAGGCATGCCACGCAGATGAAAATCTGAGAGTCACTATCTATACCGACAGCAGATACGGCTTTGGAATCGTACATGATTTCAGCCAATTGTGGTCACAGAGAGGTTTCATGACCTCTTCTGGTTCCCCAGTGAAAAATGACGAACAGATTAAGGATTTGTTACATGCGATTCAGTTACCTCTTGAAATTGCCGCGGTGAAATGCAATGCTCATGTTAAGTCATAAGACTTTGAATCCATGGGAAACGGCTATGCAGATCAAGTCGCGAGGTTTTGCGCATTGAACTGTATATCGTTCAAGGATCAGTGGGAATTGCTACCACAAACTGAAAATGACACATGCTTACATTTTGCATTAAGGGTGGTTGATACACTAGATGAGCTAAAAACACTACAGGGTCGTGCTAGCAGAGAGGAGAAACGCTCCTGGCAGAGAATGCAGTGTGTACAAAGAGCTGACGACTTATGGGTCTCAGAGGAGGGGAAATTGGTTTTGCCAATCAGTCTTTTATCGCAATTTGCAAGGCTTTATCATGGACAGGCACATCTTGGGAGAGATGCAATGATCAGGTCATTCAAAATTGACTGGTTTAACCCAAAATTCAGACATGCCACAGAGGTTACTTGTCACAGGTGCATCATCTGTCAACAGATGAATGCTGGGAGAGGGACTGTGGTAACTTTGAGCCACATAGGGAGAGCTTCCAGTCCATTTGGCTAGATGCAAGTGGATTTCATTGAGATGCCTGTTTGTGGAGGATTGAAATATGTGTTGGGGATTGTGTGTGTTTTCAGTCACTGGATTGAAGCTTACCCCACACATAGAAATGACAGTCTCACAGTTGCAAAGCTGCTGCTTAGGGAACTAATACCCAGGTTTGGGTTTCCGGTATCTATAGAATCAGATAGGGGCAGACACTTCGACAATGAGGTGATTAAGCTCTTGTGTGCTGCATTAGACATTGAACAGAAACTGCATTGTAGCTACCGCCCTGAAGCATCAGGACTAGTAGAAAAAATGAATGGTAGCTTGAAGTCGGGAATGGCAAAAATGTGCACAGCTATCAACATGAAATGGCCAGATGCATTACCATTAGTGCTGATGTCGATGAGGAACACCCCTGATAAGAAGACAGGACTATCACCCCATGAGATCCTTATGGGTAGAGCTATGAGGCTGCTCGCAGTGCCTGCAAATGATCTTGTGAATATCACAGATGATATGGTGTTGGACTACTGCAAAGGTTTGGCTGACGTGGTTCGCTCTTTTTCCCACCAGGTGGAGGCCAACACATTACCACCGATCAGTGAACCAGGTCACAACCTGCAAGCCGGTGACTGGGTGGTTGTCAAGAAGCATGTAAGAAAGTCGTGTTTGGAACCGCGCTGGAAGGGGCCATATCAAGTAATACTGACAACAACCACTGCTGTGAAATGTGCAGGCGTTCCAAACTAGATACATGTCAGTCACACAAAGAAGGTAACGTGTCCAACTGATGAGGAACTTGAAGTATCCGACTCAACAGTTACAGAGAAGGAAGTCTCAGGGCCTGAAAATAGCCAAAGAGGAACTGAGACTGTAGGAGAGCCCACTGAGAACAGCCTAGTCCCTCAAACAGTAAACGAGTTTGAGAGAGGTGACAGTGTGCCTATCTCAGTAGAGGCAGCAGGAGAACTAAATCAAGGAGAGGTTCTCCCATAAGCAGACAGATACAGGTGAGAGCTTGAACCTGTTACAGATCCAGAAGAAGAAGAAGGGGAAATAGCAGAGAGAGATCAAAGTACACCGGCATCCCCTGAGCCAGTTGCAGGTCCATCAAGAGAAAACCCCATAGCACAAGAGGAGGGTGCTGTTCAGCGTCCTGAAAGGACAAGCAGGAAAAGGACACATAAGGGAGATAACTGGCCAGAGAAGCAGGCTGATAAAGAAAGGGTTGTACCAGGTGAAACAATAACAGAAGAAACTGATAAATCCCGAATAGGGGATCTAAGTGAAGGAGAATTGCAAGGCGAATGCAGATTGAAAAGAAAAAGAACTGCAAACAGAAGGTACGCAGGTCCCAAATGGGCATATGCAACAACGCATGGCAATAAGAATTTTATAAGAATTCTTAGCGCTCTGTTTTGATCGAGAAGTACCAGGTCAATACTATGGTACCTGAATTCAATCAGAGAAAGAGACTGTGTTAAAACTGAAATTTGAAAAAGAAAATCGAAAGCTGAAAAACTGAGAAAGAGACTTATAAATTACTGGATGTTACACTGATAACCTGAATTGACTTTGAAAACCCGATTATGACAAGCTGCTAACCTGATTTGACAAAAGGGTCCTGGAGTGAGTGAAACGCTGTAAATACACGTAGAGAGAAAGAGACTTTTGCATCAAGAAAAAAAAAAAAAAAAAAAGAGAGTTTTATATCGTCCTCAAGTTGATTATTGTTCTGCTATCTGATTCTTTACAGACATGGCTTATAATAGAGGTAGTAAAAATAGAGGTAAGGTGTGTGGTTGGTTAAGTCTTATACTAGGTATTGTGTGTGCAATAATAATTGTAGGAGTGATTGTGGGAATATCGTGGTTGGATAAGAAAGCAACTAACAATGCTTCAAAACCTGAAACTACAACACTAACACCGTGGGAAAAGTTTGAGCAGGATGCAAGACACCCTGCATGAGGGAACTAACTCAAAAGGGGAACTTTCCACTAATGTCTTCTATCGCTTGCTGAACGAGTATGTTGAAACCATGGATGCGAAAAACTGTTAGGTGTGCACAAAGATTCCTTCATCAGTACAGGAAGGAGTCACATATCATAGCCTGCCACTAACATACGGGATAAGCTGTAGTTTGCTACTAACAAGATTCTATAATCAAGAGCATGTGCAATATTTTTATTCAAATTTGGATGTAGTGTTTTCTTTTGTGCCTGTGATTGAGTTTCTGTACAAGTTAGCTAAAGAGCATAGTATAAAATTAGTTAGAGGTTTCTTTGAACCAACACTTAGGGGGTCATTACGACCGTGCAGGCGGTTTGCCGCTCGGCGTATTATGACTGTTGGCTGCTCTCCATCATTAATCCAATGGAGAGACGCCAACAGCCATACTTGCGGGCGGCGTGGAAGTGGAGGTTGCTCCACCTCCACCGCCACGCCAACGTCCTGTGATTCGCCGTGGCAGTGTTCTGTTGGCGGTGTGGTGTCGGCAGAGCTGCCCCCATGGCTCCCGTTCCCTCCCGGAGGATCGACGGACCAGGTAAGTCGATTGTCCGTTAGGGGAGGGGGGTGGGTGGGTGTTGTGTGTTGTGTGCGTGCATGGGGGTGTGCGTGTGTGTATGTAGAGGGGGTGTGTGGGTGTGTTTATGCTTGCGGGGGTTTTGTGTGTATGGGAATGAGTGCGTGTATGGCTGTATGGATGTGTGCGTGTATGTTTGAATGTGGGTGTGCGTGTCTGACTGTGTGTTTGTGGATGTAGGCATGTATGTCGGGGTGTGTGCGTGTGTGTGTTGGTGGTGCCTGCATGCATGTCAGGTGTGTGTGAGTAATGTTATGTTGGGGGTCGGAGTGGGGAGGGGGGCCCTGCCACCTTTGGGGGGTGGCAGGAGTGGTGGGGGGTGTATGGGAGGGAGTCGGGGTGGGGGAGACCCCTATCAATGACAGGGAAAGAATTCCCTGGCACTGATAGTGCTTACCGCCATGGATTTCATGGCGGTTGAAACCACTGGAAATCCACGGCGGTAAGCCGGGTCCAAATACCGCCGGCTGTATACTGACAGCTGCCGGGCTGGAGACCCATGTCTCCAGCCCGGCGGTCGTCTCCTCCCTGGCGGGCGGGACGGAGAACCGGCGGATGGCCATGGCGGTCATAATTCACCAAGGTAAGACCGCCAGCCTGTTGGTGGTCTTACCGCCGGTTCTCCGCCATCCGCCAGGGTTGTAATGACCCCCTTACATTTGGGACAGCTTATGCACACCGCAACAATCTGACTTGCTTATTGACACCTGTAGAGAAAAGCTTCTTAGATCACACTGATGATAGACGCAAAGCTTTAAAAGAGCGATTAGAAAAAGGGGTTAGAGAAACGCACATATGCAAATGATTATGCTCACACTGCAATAAAGACACAAGGGAAACTAGCTATAGATGCATTACATGTAGGAAGGGTTTGAATATATAGGCCGAAATCTGAACATGACACTTTATTTGTGGGAACGAGTTGATGCAGGCATGTTTTTTTGTTTCAGAGTAAATGGACATTCATGTTAAATGGACAGGACCCAGCGATCCCTGGGATCTATTATATTTGTGGACTCAATGCTTATAACCGTCTCCCTAAGGGATGGTATTGGACATGTTATTTGGGAATAGTTTTCCCAAAGATTTACCAGATTGATGACTTAAAGCAAAGACCTAAAACGTCTGACTTACAACATGCTAGACAAAAACGAGAGACAGCGGCTGCTGTCATTGGTGACATATTAGGAGCCATAATTCCTTCAGTAGGAGTTATCTTAAACTCTATAAAGATTCAAAAGTTGTCTACTATTATGGATAACATGCTGACAAATTTTACAGGGGCTATACTTCTGATGGATACTGAACTTGCTGCAGAAAGAGCTATGACTCTTCAAAATCGGCTTGCTTTAGACATTCTTTTAGCAAAGAGCGGCGGAGTCTGCAAAATGCTCAACGAGCGTCATTGTTGCTCATATATACCTGACAATAGTAAAAAGATTGGAGGTATGCTTACTAACCTAGCTAAAGATAGTGCAGATTTGAAGGATTTGAAGGAACCTGGAGTGTGGGAAAAAGTGGGAAAAGGAATTGCCAGAGTAGGGAGCTGGTTTAGCAACATTTGGAATGGGGTACTTGCAAAAATATTAGGGGGGTTATTAATTGTTCTGGCCTGTTTATTAGGTTTATGGGGGGCATGCAAAATCAATGACAAAATTTAAAGAAATTAGACAAAGAGGAATAAAAAGAATGAAGAAAATGAAAGGGAAAAAATGTTTAATGAAATTTGGGAGAGTTCACACAAGGGACAAGATTTTGAAATGCGCATAATGCGCAAGGTGAAAAATTAAGGGAAAGGTTTGTGTGATGACAAACATCATCAGAGGAGGGACTGAGAGAGCGTAGCTTATATAATCTATATTAACATGAATTAATGTGTGATAATGCTGCATAGAAACTATAATAATAATTTTGCTTAAAACGTGCACCTGGAATGTGACCACGGGGAGTGGCCGCCAATGTATACGTGGACTGATACTGATGGCTAAAATGTTTATGTATTACTATTATATCAAATAAGTTTATACTAATTATTAATAATTGCATTATTGAATTTGAGCTGAAATCCTTATAGGCCTTAAGTTAGCATGAGCCGAAGTTTAGCTGCTTGGCTCTCATATTAAATGTATTTTTCTATCTTGCAGTGTTGTGACTTACAAAAGGACACAACCTTATTATTTTTTTTCTAAACTAGAAGACAAATGTAACTATGCTAGATCCGTTCCCATGCAATTTTCCATTGCTTGTAAGAATAATGTTAAAACAAAATGAAACAGTGTAGATTAATGTAATGTACAAGGTCATTCAAACCGGTGAAGACAATGAAGCTGCTGACCAAAAGATGTGCAAAGAATTACAGAAAGATGAAATCATACCGGACGTGCCACCTCTGAAGATATCGAACAGGACAACCAATCAGAGACTTGTAAATCAATATGGGGTGAAAGAGTAGGTGACCTAATGTGTTTTCTGATAGGTTAAAGATAGTGGGGTATAACAAATGTCCAATAGAATTTTGGGGGAATGAACAACGAAAAAGGGATAAAACCCCATGTCACGGGGAGTCATTTAGGTGGGTTAGGGAATGCTATTGATTTTATCCAGAAACTCTGTCACTCTGTTTGGTGACTTGTTGGTTTACTTAAAACCATCCTTGCCCTAAGATTTATCCATTTTACACTTTACCTCCTTATGAGGGAAGTGCCCTTTTTGCCCCGGAGTTGAGTCCTGATTGATTGTGATTTGACTGATGTCCTGAAGACGAAGACTGAACCTGTGCGCTGACATAAACTTTGGAGGGTAATTATGACAATGTAATTGTGATTTGTCTGTTTGCTTTTCCTTTCTAGGTACCAACTGCTTACTTTTGACAGAGACCATAGTTAGATGTTTTTCAAATTGGTGTTCTAAATTGTTTTGCATGAAGCCCAACATGCTAGTGCTGATTAGTGGCTAGGACAGGCGTTCACTAAACTGACGCAAATAGACAAACAACCGAATCTATGCTTTGTTGAACTGACCCGTTATTGACACTCGGCTAAATTGATCTATGTTCACGCCTTGTTATGTTCTGATGTTTGTGATTCTCGCATTAATGAAATCTTACCAAAGATGCCAAATCATGACTATGCTATTATGTTTCTTGGTGTTGAGATTAACGTATCTGCTTTTAGATCTGTAATCAATAGGGAATAAAACTTATAAAATTCTACTAAACTGGTGTGGTTATTCATGGTTGCAAGGTCATGGTAGAATCTTGAATTGATTAATGACTTTGACTAAAGTGAAATGTATTGTCGTGATAAATATTGATGACATTATTGACATATTGATTCACATATTGATTAGCTATCTCGTCCTAAGGTGTCTCTCAACTGGGTCAAAAGATTCATTGGCCTAAAACGAGTCCTGATGTGTAATAAATTATCATAAAGGGACGTGTCAGCATAGTCATTCATTAAAGTAAGATAATTGCACAGGTCCATTTCATTAAGATACTTGCCAACATCTTGCCCATTCGAATAAGGAGGGTTATCCTGGTTTAAGGTATTGGACACAAAACTAGTTGCCGAAGTTAAGATGAGATGAGCACTGTTTGATACTGGCGAGAATCACAAGGGTGCTCCCTGTCTACCATGATATTCTCTCTGGCACCGGAGCACATAGCATTTTGAGTCAGGAGGGATGTTCTGGTTTGGTGTCTGAAATAAGATGATATCTGTAATTAAAGAATACTTCTGAATGCTGATATAAATACTCCTTTACATTTATGAACCAAAAATACTATACAAAACTACTACAACTCATTATGGTCTTTAGACGATATTCTTGGTTTTGGATTAATTGGAGCAAATAAGTTCGCTACCCACTGCCTTCTTGGTCCTCGAGATTCAGCTCTCTAGTTTCTATATAAAAAAGACTTAAAATACCCAGGTGTTTGATGACCTATATTTAAAAGCATTGTTTTATCTCAACCTTTACAGGGTTCTGGTTAGGTTTCAAAGGAACATACCCAATTGGAGAAAACTTCCAATTTCAAGCAGCTCTATACAGTTATTATATTCCAGTACTTCTCTACCTCCACCAAAGTACTCTCTACTGGGTCCCGGAGGAATTCTTTACAGGCCTAGATGTTATATTGCCCCTGTTACTACGGGATGGGGTGCTCCATGGATTTCTATTGAAATATTGAGCTGAGGGGCATGGTGGTGGCATAACACTACCTGATAAATACTAATGGGCACCTCAGTTAGTGGTTGCAAATTAATGGGACTTTCCACCCCAAGAAAAACTTTCTCTCAGGGTAGATAGACAGGCAGTGGTAACTCAGGGTTACGTATTAATTCCTTTACAGCATGATGGGGTTTATAGAATATCCTGAACATATGATAGCAGTGGCGAAACCCTTAAACACCAGTTTTATTCCATATGTCACCCCAAAGGTAGGCCCTCAGTGGCCCATAGGGCAGGGTGCTGTGCAATTAAAAGGTAGGACATGTTCCTTTTAGTTTTACATGTCCTATTAGTGAAAACAATTGATTTTCACTACTGAGAGGCCTACTCCTCCCATAGGATAACATTGGGGACCCATTCCTATGTTTAATATGCAATAATTCCAAAACCAGAGGTTGTAGATATGTCAAGTTTGGTATCTATGAACACGTATGATAAACCCTCTTTAATGGTAAAGTTGGATTTATTACAAGTTTGAAAATTCCACTTTTTTAGAAAGTTTCCCTTAGCCCTGTGTGCCTGCAACCTGCCTTAGGTAACATGACTGGGTGTAACTGACAGTTGAGACCCCAGACAGGAATACAATAGTGGGATTAGTAGAGCCTGAACAGGCCATTAACTGACTTGATGGTGGGGTGGAGCTAAGCACAGTACCACTTGCAACTAAACAGGCTGGGTTCTGACACCACACAATAGACAGCAACCCTGTATTGTCAGTGCGGTCAGCTACGAGCCAGGGCAGGGGAGGCAGGAATTCACAGAACTTCAAAGAACCCTTCTGGAAACTTCTCCCAACTTCTAGGAGCAATGCACTGTTGTGGGTCCATTGAAGTTTGCTTGAATGTAGGGGGTTAGCTTAGCTTCAGCTTGCAGGCCTGTGCCCTTTTACCTAGATAACATACTCTGTTTTATTATTCATTTTTATTTCATTTTAACATTGCTTGCATTTAAGATTTTTTTAAATTTCATAATCAGTTGTCATTCCGTGAAAATGTCGTTATCAGTAATGTACGTATTGAATTTTCATCATGTCCTTTTCTTTACGTTGGACAAGAACAGAATTTGAATATGTCAGGCATTTATTTATGATATTGTTGATGTGTGTTTGCGCACACAATCTAACATTTAGGTACATACCCACATCAGGATGTCTGAACGAACAATAACATGTGCCTTATAAAAACACCTTGTGAGACCAAAGCCATCAGATGGGGTTCCACTCGGGATATTCAATCTATGCTGCATGTCACTATGCAGCAGACCTCAGTCTTTGTGTCTCTGCAAAGTCTGATTTGGAGACTGGAGGCCGACCTTGTCCTAAAGTAATGGAGTTAGGGGGCTTCTCATGGACATGACATGGGCAGATAAGGTTTCTCATGCCTTGCTCTCTTTAGGGTAGAAAAAACACTTTAGGGAGGAATTTGCATATTCATGTTTATTGCAATATGTTGGGGTTGTTTGTATTTACATCACTTATTTTCACGATCCTGATTTTGTTACTTGTCATTATCCTAATCATTGTAGCTCATGCATTTTAACTTAGATTGCGGTCTTTTCAATAAATGTATTAAAAACTCTCCTGCATCTTCTTTCTTGCCAATGTGTGTGTAAGAGACTGATTGCCAACAAGAGGAAGGGGAAGACTTGTTCCACCATGATTTACTTGAGAGGTTTTCAGTGTCCATATTCTAGGCTGCCAGAAATCACCTTTATTGTTTGGGTTTTGGTGAGGTGCTGCTAGAGGGCCGGAAGGACTGGCCTTATAGCTGCCAACTGGTGTAGGAGTGGCTAAGTTACCTACAAGCAGAGGTGCTGCCACCCCTAATCCATCAGTCTTGTAGAGATACAAGAGTCCTTACAACAGTGCCAGGGTATAACAATAGGGCTCTCAGACACACTCTTCAGTTCACTACTGGACCACAGGAAGGACTCTCAGAGGACTGCCTGCTGCTGTGATCTGCTGTGCACTCCGCCAAACTACTGCAGTTCCTGGAAGGTCTATTTGCCTCCTGGATCCTGCCTTGAACCTTCAGGGGCCAGCACTATTGTGGAGCCTTACATCTTCAGCAGGGTTAAGCACAGGTTAAATTAGTAACTTTTTGTGGTTTGTCCTGCAAGGGATTGTGGATGATGCTTGACCAGGGCCGACACCCCAGCCAACCAACAACCTAATTTCTCACAAATTCTCACAAAGCCTACTCCTGAAGTGAAGTTTTCTTTAAGTAGAGACAACGGTGGGAAACTACTTTGAAGTATGTAAAATTTCATTAAAATGTTGCAGATAAGTGTTGTTGTCTATGGACTGCTGTTTTAACTGTGAAAAGACGGCAAAATGTTCCTGTTCCCATGAAGACATTGTTTTCTGATTGGCTGAAATGGAAAAGAAAATGATACATGTTGGGAAACTTTAGATGCAATGTTTTTATATTAGTGTGTGTTCCTAGAATAGGTTAGCTCATTCTTTTCCAAACACTCTGCAGGATATTCTCTCTGTACACATTTCGCTTTCCTGCCTGAATCTTTGCTGCTCTGAGACTCTCTTTATGAGAAGTTCTGCTTTGATGGATATGTGATATTTGAATCTGAAGCTTTATGTTTTAACCTCTCTATTTGGTGCTCTTAATGGGTTTTAGCTGACATCTTTTTCTCGTCTATCCCAATTCCATACTGAGAATCAGAGTAGGGACATTTCCTTTATGGAACACGCCTTGTGCGTTTGCTCTGATGAAATTTGATTATATTGATTTACTAATTAATTGATGATTACTTATAAAGATTCAATAAAGATTTAATTTATTAAAGACTAATAAATAAAATATTTGAACTCACACTAACTCTCATCATCAACTGAAAAATAACAATTGAAATTGTGAAGACTGATTGATGTTCAGCTCCTGGATAATCTAATCTACGACCAATGTCTGTAAGCCTTTGGCACGGGGGTCTCTACCCGGATGAGTTGGTAAGTCTTATCACATGAACCAATATTTAACTGACATCCCTGCACTCCAACTAAGTTGGTAGCGAGAGGATGGTTTACGTAATGGGAAAGAGGAGATGTAATTAATAAATGTTGTAGGTGGTGCGTTCTAGTTGGCTTAGGCTGGACCCTAGCAAGGCAGAACTCACTACTCCTGTCAGGGGTGGGGTATCACACTCAGGGCCTCATTTAGAAGAAACAGATGCAATAGCATCAATGAATCAGATTTCTTGTGCCTGCCGCAAATCCCCTAATGACTCCATGGATGCATTGCATTTACAATACAGAGCTCAATGGCACACGTTTTCACAGATGCATCAGAAATTTGAATGCATCTGTTGGCGCTAAAGTGACACATGCTGGAGTTGCATTGTAAACTGATGCAACTCCAGCCTGCATCATTACACATAGGAGAGCCTCATTGTAAAAAGCTCTGCGCCAATTTTTCGCCTGGTCTGAGAAGGTGTTAACATTTTGACACAGTGAAGTCGTAGAGTGATGCAGTGAAAAGTTGTAAATATCACTGCGTCAGTTCTAAGTGGCTTTTTATGTTGGAATATCTACCCTGCATACATTATACCTGGCGAAGGTAAAATGTGACACAGGACTTTACAAACTGATGCATTGGGCCCAGTGCATCAGTTTGTAAATATGGAGCAGCGTAGAGCACTGATTTCGCCACCCCCGTGTAAAACTAAATGACGCAGCGGCGGCGCAAGGAGCTTGTAAATGAGGCCCTCACTGTATAACCTGAACTCACCCTTGCATAGCTTGGCATAGAGCGGTCAGGCCTATCACAGGGGCAACGTGTAAAGCAATGGCACAGCAATACCACACAACAAGAGACTTCCCACGAGGTGCATGTAAATAAGTTTTGTAGTCAACACACAAATTAATTGATGGAGAATGAATAACATGTAACTCTGGGCAGGAATCACCATTTGAAATAGCACTAGCAGTACTAGGCCCAACTGTGTTAGAGGGCTTTTGTAGTATGTAAACATGAGAAAATAATACATTCTCCCGAGCAACCACATGAGGTGCTAAACATTGTCAGCATAAGACCCACCCCAGCGATTACCGGATTTCACTTATACACAGTCCTAGGGTGCACCCAGGTTCACAACGATAGCAGCAATATGTACATACAGAGAAATGCAGAACTTTAAATTATCTCTGCAGTCTGGGCCGCACAGGTAAAATCTAATGTCAACTGTATGAGTCCTCTGGCAAGAATTAACGTGTCTGGCAACACCATTCTATGGTGTAGCAATTACCTACAATTGCTCCCACACTCACTCCGCAACGCCAAGCGGTGCCATGGATATCAGGCAGCTTGTAAACTACGCACTCACATACACTCACTCTCAGCACCTTAATTTGGTGCGCTGATATCTGGCAGGTTAGCTTTCACTGCGGTCGCAGACTCCCCCTTTGGCCTCAAACCCTTCCTCAACCCTCCATCCCTTCTTCTACTAGCTGATTACTAGGCCGCATACGGCCGGAGCCACACTTGTTCATGTACTCAGGGACAATATGGGGGAAAAGGAAGAGATACCAGCAGAAAAGATAATAGTAAAAAAATTGAGGTTTGGCCACCACTCGGAAGTTGACTGACAGGTCTCTGTAGTTCACTAAGAGGTCTTCCAGCATGGGCCCAGGTCTGCAAAATACGGGGGAAGGGTAGTTGAGGGGACACACGCTGGTCACAGTGGTGCCTAGCCAAGCCAGGCACTATAATACACAGTAGTTACTAAATCCCACACCTCCCTAGGAGTAGGCACAACATCTGTGGCATGATGACTTGAGAACCCGCAGATGGTCCTCGTTGCACACGAAGAGATACCAATCCACACCTCCCTGAATGGAGGGACTACTTCAGTTGCACCAAATGATTCCAATCACAAACACAAACTGCTCAGTGCTGTGCCTCCCTGAAATGAAGCATAACGTCTGGTGTGTAATGGCATGCGTCGCACCAGACAGTTTCTGATTGCACACACAAAGTGCTCAATGTCGTACATCCCTGGAATGAAGCACAACGTCTGGAGTGCAATGACTTGAGCCACACCAGACAATCTGGTTAAACATATGAAAAAGATTCCATTCCCGTACCTCCCTGGAATGAGGCACAACGTCTGGTGCACAATGACTTGAGCACACCAGACACTTCTGATCACAAACACAACGTGTTCAATGTCATATCTCCCTGGAATGAGGGACAACGTCTTGTGCTCGATGACTTTATTCACAGCAGACAATCCTTATGTATGCACACAAAGGATTCCAATTCTGTGCCTCCCTGGAATGAGGCAAAAGGTCTGGTGCGGAAGGACTTGAGTCGCACCAGACAACCCAGCTACACACAAAAGATGCATGTTCAGTGGTGCCGCACAAGGTAGAATACGGTACTGCTCCTGGGATTCCCACACCTCTGAGGGTCCTCACCAATGACACATTCACTGCACACAATGAGCATGCAGTTGGAAGTCCCATGAGAGAAATGTGACTCACTCAACAAAGGCGGGCTGGGCAGGGTCCTGCACCGGTGAATTCGCTCACAACAAACCAGCCACTTGCGTGTGTCATGGTCCAAGATGAAGGGCCACACTCCTTGAAATGTAGGCAATACTTGGAAGGCACCACACCACGCAAATCAGGTCACCAGATATCATACTTGCTTCAGCACTCGCATCCCTTCTGCCTGAGGAAGCTCAGCCGATGATACAAGTACTTACAAGGGCACCGCTCACCAGATAACACAGGTGGAAGGTCTAGGTCGCTCATTGGAGGTCTTTGATTTCCCTGAGACCTCCAAGAGAGAACGGCTGGCACACTGTTGTACCCTTGGGGAGCACACTTCAGAGTGCCACACTGCAATGACCAGTTTGCCCAGGCCAACCACAATGTCAGAAGGGTGCGCAGTCCCTTCCTGGGGATCAGTAAATACTCCTTGTGCACAACAGATTTCTCTGGCAGTGTGCACCATGCGGTCCAGTGTCTCCGTCCCACGTTCCTGCAAGTGCAGCTCTAAGTTGCTGAAGTGTGGTACCAGTAGATATACTGAAGTATGCCTTCGAAGTTGGGGGCACTTCAAAAGCTTCCCTTTTGAACTACAGATGTCTCCACTAAATTTCAGTCCTTCCTGCCACGGGGCCATGGAATGCAGATCATTATCTTTAATGGGGTCATGATCTGTCTCTGAGAGGCCAAGTGTCAAAACCTCTCCATCCAATATATCCAGCTGGGCCCTCAACTGGCAAAGGCCTGTTGTTCTGGGTGCCCAAGTTTTATGGCTGTCGCTGGGGAATGCAGAGATCTGCTTTCCCTATCCTCCTTGAATTAAAAGGCATCAAAGAGAGTTTTTAGAACATAGAAATGCCACTCCTTGGAAGTGGCATTTCTAGAGCATTACTGGCAAAACCGCATTTACCATGGAAAGGGGTTTATCCCTGTAACTCTAATGATAGTAAACACCATGAGGCTGCTCCACTGCAATCCACTGTTATAGTTCAGGATCAATTGTAATATATTCCCATGTTAATCTATCAGCAGATCAACTCTCATGTGCAACGAAAACCCACATGGGTATTCTTTCACTACATGGGCACGTGTGCCCTGGTGCACGCACAAGCCTGCAGGGGCAGGCTGGATTCAAGTTAAAGGACACCACATGGGTGCTGTGACAGGCTAAGTACATAGGGCACACCAATGTGCATGTGAGCATGTACTGATCAGCACCACTTTCTTGGCATAGATAGGAAGGTGCGTGCGTTTTCACACTGTATTTATAATGGGATAGCACCTAGGGCCCCAAAGCCACTCAAAGAGAATCAGCAAACCAGTGAAGAAAAAGCAAAACGTTTGGGGAAACATTACCTCAGTGTGACAGGTCTAACAACAGAGAAAATGACTTGCCCTGATACAGATAGATGACCATGTCCCTTTGCCCAAGGCCCGAACTTGAAAGTTGAGGTAGTGTGGTTTTTAAAGTGGTTGTTGTATTGGAGGTGTGAGTATTAATTGAATTATGCATTGAAATTGTTTTGATTATTGTGGTTATATTCAAATATTGGTAATCATGTATGCGTGTTGAATGAATTGGTGAAGCTTATGAGTGGCTGATGCTTATGCGCTTATTGTTGAAAAAGTTGATGAGATATCAGACTAAGAAGTAGTCCAAGACAAAGGTAAAAAGAATTGATTATGGGTATCTCGTCTGCTAAGGATTTGTGGTGCAGGTCATGAAGCACCATCGTCTGCACAATTGAGATAGGGACAGTAACTATTTGCTATGATTATTCTAACCTTGGTTGATGTTATCTGGACCTGATGTGCAAAGGGGAAGTGGCGTTAATTAGGGTAATTTCCCACTGGTCACGATTTTGTTTGCATGTGTGTGAACACTCTTTTTGTATGAAAAAGTCAGAGGGTGTGGAAAACTGAAAATTCGGGTTGTTGAATTGATCTTTTTGTTTTCATTAGGGGAGTAGACAAAGACTGTAATTTTATATTGCATGGAATAGTAGAATTATAGCTTTGTGTGTATATGAAGAAATTGTAAAGGAGTGTGAGCTGCTGCAAGGAGCAGGTTGTTGCGTCATATTATGCTGTGCTGGGATTGGTCATTGCGGGTGAAACGCAATGCTGAGATTGATTGAGCTATGTAAAGAGCTGCACGGTGCTTAGTTGTTTGGTGTATAGAGCTGCACTGAAATTGGGAGACTGGCTTATTGAGAATTGAGGTATTCGTAACAGAATCAAAACATTGTAGATTTGAAACACGTTGTCATGAATTGTTAATTTAATTTGAAAATATGAACATTTTTAAAGCTATGAGACATCTAATGAGAGGCGATGTAACAATTATGATATGGGAGGGTGGGGAGCCACCTCCAAAGGATATACTTGCATATCACATGATGATGTAGGAAGGCTGCCATACATGTGTATGGCTTCGCCAATGGTGCAAGATCACTGAGAAAGAAGGTACATTGAGCTTTCCTAGATGGGATACGTTTAAAATTTGACATGAAGCTACTCCTTGACCTACTCAATGTGAAGCACTAAGTGCTTGCGAGAAGATGATTCATACTAGGGAGAATGAGAAATACCAAAGACGCTATGAGAAATTCTGCAGATGCAATATGGGCTGATCAACAATTGAAGTGGAGAAAGAATATAGTGGAGGGAACTAGATTGTATCCCGTCACTACTAATGAAAACTGTGAGAAACCTTAGAAACGGAAAACGCCAAACATTTAGGAGGACAAAAAAGAAAAAGATGATGAAAAGAAATTTGAATCCTATAGTAAGGAGATATTGAACAAATTATTGGCTGTATGTCTACCACCTTTTTTCCCAAATCTCTTTATTGACATTGAATGTTTCACTATCAGATTTGCTTGACTTGAGTAAAGAGCTGCCCGAGCCACCTTGATGTCATATTAAATCTATAACTGGAAAAGCTGCTGAACAAGAATTTGAAAGAAACAAAGCTGTTTGAAAAACTCTACTGAATAAACTACATAGACTGAAATAAAACTGAGAAGTTGCTACACAAAAATAATTGAGAAGATTTTTCTCGGCCCAAGACTGCATTAGAACAGTAGGGATAACATTTTAGAAGAAGTTAGAGTAGAGTTAAGGAAGACTATACCAAGATTACTGTAAATAAGGCTAAAAGAACTAATTGAACTAAAAGAAAAGAAGATTACTTTTTTTAAACAACTAACTTTGAAAAGGAAAAGGAACTATTAACATTTCTGCTGTTACACTTTCATTTAAAAGAGATCTGACTTTAGACAAACATGTGTTTCTTAACCAGAGCTAGATGCAAGCTTATTATGGTAGTTATATTTATAGTTATAGTACTAGTAGCCATAGCATTATTATTAGTGATACATTTTATACCAGGAATAAAAAAAACGGATTTCATTTATTAATATGACATCTGCACAAGACATGGATGAGGATAACTTGAAAACCCCAGCTGTAGATTACATAAAAGCAGATTATTCAAAAATGTTTATTCTAGATTAGTTCAAGGGTACACATCAGCTATCGACACAAAGGATTACTTGTGTGCTCACTTACCCTCAAATGCTATAAAGGAGGTGACATACCATCACATACCTTTGTTGTATGGTATTACATGCAATATTTTGCTTAGCATAGTTCATGGGCAACACCACAATGAATACTATTATTCTAACCCTGAAATGATTCTTTCAAAAGTACCTATGCTGAGAAGCATAAATTTACATCCACAAGCAAAAGAGATGGAAATATGTTGGCATTACTTTAGTCTTTGTCTTCCTATAGACACTATTAATGCTTACGAAAACAATCTAACATGCTTAATAATACCATTAGAAAATACATTTATTATAATGTTAGAAGAAATGAGATCACACAGTGCACACAATGAAAACAAAGATGAAGATGTTTTGAAAAATGTTTGGAGACAGGATGAAGATGAAAACAGAAGAAACATGATATACTCAAAAATGAAATTAGACAAAAGACCAAAAGGGAAATGTTTGTGTTTTCAGGAGAATAAACTAAATTAGAGAGAGACCTGTAGGTAATAGCAATTGTGAACACACATTTGAATTATCAAGAGGTACTTGGCAATTTTTAAGGGGGACGAACCAGTTATTCAAGAAGACTATTCATTGGTGGGCAAGATGCTTACTTCAAGTTACCTGCTGATTGGCAGGGTATTTGTTACCTAGTTTTGCTTTTTCCAAAGATGTACCATGTAAATGGTATAGATGCTTTGACAACGACACCAGTACACAGATACACAAGTAGTATTAGTGATGGTATACAATTGGTAGGAGCCCTTTTTGGAGTGATCATTCCACTGGCTGGAGTGATTCTAAATGCTGAAAAGATCAGAAAGCTTCCAACAGCAGTGGACAAACTGGCAACTAGTACTTCTGAGCTTCATTAGTGGTTAACACAGAATTAATGGTAATTAGACCAATGGTTTTGAAAAATCGATCAGCATTAGACATTGTACTCACAGAAAAAGACGGAGTCTGCAAGATGCTAAAAGTTCAGCATTGCTGCACTATTATCCAGGACAAGAACAAGAAACCTTTAGAATACACTAAACATTACTGACCTGAAACCTGGATTAGACTCATTACAAACCAGTAGCATACTACAAAGGCTTGACAAAGGAGTTTCTGCAACTGGCAACTAGCTCACAACAGTAGGAAGAGGAATTCTCAAAGCAATATTAGTACCTATATCAATTACTGGAGTTTGTTTCCTGACCTCATTAGGAGTTTACAAGACTATCACAATTATTTTGGAGAAAAGAAATAACAGAGAGAGAAACAGACAGATACGGAGAGAATTAGAATTAAATAATTGGATTAGTAAAGAGTATCAATAGTTGAAAAAAACTGAAAGTTTGAAAAGAAAAAGACACAACTGAAAATGAGAGCTACCCTTAATGTTTTCACCTGTGAAGAATTTGTGATGGTTAGAAACCATCAGCGGGGGGACTTGAGGGCGCGTTTGAAAGTAATGAAAATGAATGCATTAACTGTAGAATTAACATGTAGACTTTAGACAAAATGCAATGTTTTAAATTCAAGTGAAAAGCAGTAGACAGTCACATTTACATGCATTAGACTTGGAAAAGCTGATACTGCAGTTTGCACACTTGACCTAGGTTAGGAATATGAAATGTTAAAGTTTCGATAAAGCTAACATGTTGAGAAAATGATGACTTAATGCAAAAGAAGTTTGTTTTAACCTTCCCATAGGCATATTATCATAAGATCATAAAAAGATATTTAAATGTATTAGCTTAATTCTGCTGAAAGTTTCAAAACGAACAATAGCTTAGTGTTAGAATCAATAGGTAGGACATTTAATAGAATGATGTAAAAGTTTAACCCTGAAATGAAGTTTTCTATTAGTAGAGACACTCTGGGAAACTACTTTGAAGTATATAAAATGTGATAAAAATGTTGCAGATAACATTGTTGTCCACAGACTATTGTTTTTTCTGTGAGACGACAGTGAAATGTTCCTGTTCCCATGAAGGCACCATTTGAGGATTGGCTGAGACAGAAAACTAATGATACATGTTTCAAAGTTTAGACGGAATGTTTTCATATTAGTGTGTGTTCCTAGAGGAGGTTAGCTCATTGTTTCCCACACTCTCTGTGCACATTTCACTTTCCTGCCCAAATCTCTGATGTTCTGAGATTCAATAGAGTTTCATGAACTCTTCTTTTATGGGAAGTACTGCTTTGATGGATATTTGATATTTGAATCTGAAGCTTTATGCTTTGACTTTTCCATTTGGACCGCTTCATGGGTTATTTTTCTTGCCTGTCAGAATCCCATATTGAACTCTAGAGCAAGGACATTTCCTTTATGGAATGTGCTTTATGAATTTGCTCTGATGATATTTGATTATATTGATTTACTAATTGATTGATGATTACTTATGAAGATTCAATACATATTTAATTAACTAAAATATTTATAAATAAAGCTTTTGAACTCACACCAGCTCTCATCATTGAAAAATAATATTATATGTTGTGATGACTGTTTGATTTATGTATAGCTCCTGGTTAATACAATTTGCGACCAAGCTCTGTCAGCCTTTGGGGCAGGGTCTCTATCCTGATGTGTTGGTAAGTCTTACCACATAAATCAATATTTAACTGATATCCTCCAGCATTGATAGACAGTGACATCGTAAACATGGGGATAGATGGGTCACAGATGGGAATCTGGAGACTTTCGACTGGGAGGAGGCCCTGTAGTGTCCAAGAGAGGGCCAATTACAGCTTGGACGGCAATTGGGGGTCACCAGGGGCCTCAGGCCGTCCATTGCAACCCTACCACTTAGCTTGTGATCACTGGGTGTCAGTTAGTGTTTGTCAGGACACATCAGTTTTAATTTTTGGGCCCTGAGATAAAAAAGCACATTCAGATTATTTTGGAGAATAGCCCCATGCCCTTAACTGTCACATTTACACTAAGAGCGGTTGAACATTGAGCATGGCACAGTGACAACACATGTCCCAGCCTGCCTCTGGTAATATGAATAAATGTCCGCACTGCCCTGGTACTACACATAAAGGTAGACGTAGACCTGGGACAGTGATTGGGCAGCACAGTGGGTGCTTTGTGTATTTAAGACAGGCGTGGCACTGTAGATTGATTCTTTTTTAATTTTTTACTTTATGAAGAATACTGTTTGATTCACAACTGAATAACTCTTTTTAAAAACAACAGTTTTTATTCTCTGTACAAAAACATGAAGGACTCAACTAATTATTTCTGTTTCTTGGGTGACATAAAGAAATGTCTCCTTTTACTGAAGGACATAATAGAAGTAGAAATGTTTTGACCTTCCAATTTAAAGGAGCATGGTAGTCATAATTTAGCACATTTGTTTTTTCTCGAATGGGAATTGCTAAATTACAAAGGAACAGTAGGTTGCACTCAGGATGTTGCTACTATTGGTGCAGCAGGTACAGTGGCACCGGGCCCTGAGAAGTACATTGACCCCAGATAATTGCTGTGTTCACTACCTCCTGCAGCAGTCAAAAGGACCATGCCATTTTCCTTGCTTGTACCAGGGAACCATTGCATCCTCTCTGTGCTACTTGTGGCACTCTCACAGGCTGTGCTTTGAATGGACTCCACAGTCTGTTGTAACACAGCCATCATATTATATGTAATTAAAAAATAAATAACATCAATCTCAAATTCATGCAGTTGTCAAGGACATTTAAAAAAAGTATGGGAACTGTGATGCTGTGCACAAAGGGGCCAGGGTCAGTGGGTGTGGGGCGGAGTCAAGCATGGCTAAAAAAACTAAAATTTCTGTAACATTTTTGGTGTTTCACCTTCAGTTAACAGCATATATATAAGGCACAACCTAAATGAAATAAATGCCACTTAAGTTAATCAATGAGAAATGCACTATTGTACATTATGAAACCTCTATTAGTTAAGCACTACAGAGGTCTGTGTCTGTAACCAGGGAGCCATATAATTGAGTCCTGGTTGGTGCAGTGGAGAATAGTTTACACTTTATGGTAAGAGATCCTAGTCTCTGACATAAAGCACTGTGAATTGTAAGTAATTTATTAAACTTGCATTACACACAGTATAAGATTGGCTCCTACAAAATGAGCAAAAAGGTTCAAGATAAAAAAAAGTGCTTCAAAATAGAGATGTAAGTAATAACCCCTCTGTATACAGTGCATTTTTCATCACTGTCCTTTAAAAAAAGCACACACTTCACAGCTCAGCTGGCAACCCCCTTGCATACCACTGAAAAATAATAAATTAATGTCATCAGGAAGCTTCAAGTGATTCCATCAATTAAAGACAATGATGCTTCCAAGCACTCTTTACACTGGCAGAATAATCAGGTGCACACATTTACATTTTTTTTAGGAACCCTGCCAAAAAGGCGTGTTTACCTGCCTGCCCCTCCCTCAGTTGCACAGCCCAGGAGACACTCTGCCCTACACTTCAGCGGAAGCATTTGAACTTTCGAAATTAACTGGCCTGGGACGGTTGTATTTTCACAAAATATTGGGGAACTGAATGCTTAAATGAAAAAACTATGGGCACGTTGTGACCCTCCGATCCTACCCACTTCGACCACTGAACTCATGATACCCTCAAAGTTCTGAAACAATTATGCAGGTCTTCTCAAGATACAGAGTGGCTTGGGCACTTTAATTTTCGAGGCCCATTTACATAATTTGAGTTTTATCAAAAGGCAAAAAATTATGAAGTTAAGATGAATGCTGAATGAAAATGATTGCCTTTCAAATTTATAATTTACTTATTTTTCCGAACACAGGTGAGGTGTCATTTGTTTTAATAAAAGCCATTACAGGCACAAGCTTTTCGTGTGGCTTATGTGTGACGTTTCAGTTATTTTATTGTGCTTATGTGTACCATTCTTTTGCCTATTTTGTGCAGAGGCATAACTGCCATTGTTGCAGCAGCTTGGGGCCTACTGAAACCTGATTATTTCAGTATTTTATCATTCAGAGAGCAGCCACTCAGTGGGATATAGGCTGCTCCAGCTCAACTTTACATAGAACTCCCAATAGCAGAATCCTGATGGATAAGGATGAAGGGATGAGGGGCTGTCTGAACTAGGTAGTAAAAGTATCCGCAGGAAAAGATGGGAAACTCCTCCAAATGGGTATTTGGTTCAGAAAGGCCAGGAAACATTTGTGACAGATATGTTAAATTTTGGTAGCCTTAAAAGCAGGATATATTGCTAATTATTATTTAATTACTTCAAAATTTAGAAGGAAAAAGGGTCATACCCTTTAAAGGCACTGAAGCAAAAAGAAAAGTAATCTTTAAAAAAAATCCTTCAAAAGCACTTTTTACTTCTAGATAAGGATGAATACATAGCAATGTTTAGGCTACAGCATTGAAACAGTGTAAATAGGTCACTGTGCCTTTCTGAGACAAATCGGCGTTAATTTTGAAAAACTGCTCCGGGATCCCCACATGTCGGCGGAACTATTCAGAGCTTATGATTATTGTTGGAAAATGGGTTATTGGTAAGGGCAGGTAGGTACCTACACTTAGCAATAGGCCACTAACCTCCACTTAGGTCCAGTTAGGTCTCAGTAAATTAAACCCAGCTCAACCCTTGGCAGCTTGGCAACGAGCGTCAAGGCTTAACTTAGGAGACAGTGTAAAGCATTCAAATATCACAAAACAGTAATTAAATGAAACACAGTAAACAGTTAAAAAATGTGAAAACAATTTATAAAAATAGATTATGGCCCTCATTCCAACCCTGGCGGTCTATGACCGCCAGGGTGGAGGGCAATGGAAGCACCGCCAACAGGCTGGCGGTGCTTCCAGGGCCATTCTGACCGCGGCGGTAAAGCCGCTGTCAGAAAAGGGGAAGCAGCGGTTTCCCGCCGGTTTTCCCCTGGCCCAGGGAATCCTCCATGGCGGCGCTGCTTGCAGCGCCGCCATGGGGATTCCGACCCCCTTCCCGCCAGCCTGCTTCTGGCGGTTTACACTGCCAGAACCAGGATGGCGGGAACGGGTGTCGTGGGGCCCCTGGGGGCCCCTGGGGGCCCCTGCACTGCCCATGCCACTGGCATGGGCACTGCAGGGGCCCCCTAACAGGGCCCCATTAAGATTTTCACTGTCTGCTTTGCAGACAGTGAAAATCGCGACGGGTGCTACTGCACCCGTCGCACCCCATTCGGAGCCGGCTTCATTGTTGCAGGTCTTTCCCGCTGGGCCGGCGGGCGCCCTTTTGGCGGTCGCCCGCCGGCCCAGCGGGAAAGTCGAAATGACCCCCGCGGTCTTTTGACCGCGGTGCGGTCTTTCGACGGGGTTACTTTGGTGGGCGGCCTCCGACGCCTGCCAAAGTTAGAAAGGCCCCCTATATTTTTATCTTTAAAATGACATGAAAATGAATTAAATCAGATGAGGGGAACTGGAGATATGATTTTTTAAAGAATTATTGTTTTTTTAGCGCCTAGAAACAAAAAGCGCCAATCGGGTCATCTGGTTGCACCTCGACCGGGGCAAAGTCAAAGTTTAAGGCCGACCGCGATGGAGCCCTGCTCAGCTACAGCTCGCGGGAGGCCTCGGTCAAAAGTTTACCTTCGGACTGCTAAGGACAGAGGTAGTGGATGGATCTCTCCACTGGTTCTGGAGGGGGCCTGGTGCCCAGAGTGCTTCATTCTGCCTGTGACGGACTTAGTAGCGTCAGTGCCCTTGGCGCCCATGGGCCAGCAGTGCTTGTGACGGCGGTGGCCTGTTCAGCGGTGCTTGAGGCGGTGGTGCCCTGTTCAGCGGTGCTTGAGACGGCGGTGCCCTGTTCAGCGGTGCTTGAGACAGCAGTGCCCTGTTCAGCGGTGCTTGGATCGGCGGGCTCCTTTGCAGTGACTCAGCTGCTGGCGGTCATTCAAGGCCCAGCGGGGCTTGTGCTGGAGGTCCTCTCTAGCCGAGCGGGCCTTGTGCTGGCGGTCCTTCATGGCCCAGCGGGGCTTGTGCTGGTGGTCCTCTCTAGCCCAGCGGGGCTTATGCTGGCAGTCCTCTCTGTCCCAGCGGGGATGACGGCTGTGGCCTCCTGGGCAGCTGGGCTGGTGCTGGCGGTGGCCTCCTGGGCAGCTGGGCTGGTGCTGGCGTTGGCCTCCTGGGCAGCTGGGCTTGTGCTGGCGGTGGCCTCCTGGGCAGCTGGGCTGGTGCTGGCGGTGGTCTCCTGGACAGCGGGGATGATGGCGGTCTTCTCCGCCTTGCTGCTCTTCCCAGACTTGCTGAGTTTCTTGTGCCCCTTCCCCAGGAAGGTGTCGCAGCTGACTCCACACTCCCACCTGTACCCCTCGGAGCGGCTTTGGTGGCTGTAGTCTTCCCCCTCTCCGCCGGGCACTGGCCAACTTCTGATGCTTGACAGGTGGGGGACTGTCAGTGCTGTGGCTTCGTGCCACACTGGCTGCCCTGGTGGCCGGTGCACTCCAGATTCCGGTGACTACAGGCACCACTGGTCCCGGAGATGTTGTTGCTGAGGTGCTAGTTTGGGACCTAGGAGACGGATGGGGTGCGGGAGGTGTGGGAAAGAGGTCAAGGTTGGACAGGAAAAGTTTCTTGGAGACACTCGGATGGGTAGCTGGAGGGGGTTTGGGAGTGGAGGAAGAGGTTGTGGTTGTAGGAGGTGTTTGTTTGCTGACTTTGGGTGAAGGTGCATGCGCTGGAGGCTGTCGTGAGGTGGATGGCTGTTGGGTGGGTGGGTGCCTGCGTTTGTGTATCTTGGGAGGGGGTGTCACAGACACACTGGGAGAGGACACGGGATGTGTGAATGGTAGTGGGGGTGGTGACTGCACGTGAGCGGGGTGTGGTGGTGGGTGTGCTGGTGATGGTAGTAGTGGCTGTAGAGGTAGTGCATGCAGGTGTGAGTGTAGACGAGACTGGGAGGGAGGAGGGAGATGAGGAGGAGGGGGACACAGTGGAGGCAGTGGATGTTGGTTTGTCTGCATGTGTGTGATGCTTGCGTGAGTGCCTGTGGGATGTGTGGTGCTTATGTTTGCCTGAGCTTCCCTTGTGTGTTGAGATGTGTGTATGCTGGTCTGAAGGTGTGCTTGGGATAGGCTGGGGTACAGGGGATTGGGTCTGGGTGGAGGAAGTTGGAGGGGGGAGGCTAGAGACAGGGACAATGGCTGCCATCATTGCTGAGGCCAGAGTCTGAAAAGCTCGCTGAAGGGCCGCCTGACCAGAATGAATGCCCTCCAGGAATGCATTGGTTTGTTGCAACTGCCTTTCTACACCCTGGAGGGCATTCAAAATGGTAGACTGCCCAACAGTGAGGGACCTGAGGAGGTCTATGGCCTCCTCACTGAGGGCAGCAGGGGTGACTGGGGCAGGGCCTGAGGTGCCTGGGACGAAGGTGATACCCACCCTCCCGGGTGAGCTGGCACGTGGCAAAGGCTGAGGGGCTGCTGGGAGGGCAGTGCTGGAAGGAGGGGTGGTGGCTGTACCTGTAGATGGGGGGGCACAGATGTTGCCGCCACCACAAGGGAGCTCCCATCAGAGGACGGGTCCGTGTCACTGGTCTCAGCTCCTGTCCCCGCCGTGGAGCTCCCCTCGCCCTCCGTCCCACTTGTGAAGTTCAATTCCGTACTGTGGCCCTCCATGGCCTTGTGGGATGCAGCCCCCTCGTGCTCCGGTGCCAGTGCTCCTCCTCCTGATGATGCTAATGCACACAAGAACAGGGAGACCACAAAAAGGGGGGGGACGACAGAAGAAAGACATGTTGAGTGCATGCATTACCGCTACTGTTGGCGGACACGACAGACACACAAGCCCCCTGCACTATGTCGCGCTCTTGGGCTCCTATGTTCAATTCCTGGGATATGGCCTACTAGGCTATGGATGACATCTGCACACATGGCTGACACAGGGGCATGACTAGGTGTACTTGGTACTCTACAGAGGTGCGGCGGGGTGCCACATGGCCTGCCTTACGGAGGGACCTTGCCTACGGAACTCGCCCTGCCCTAGGGAAACCCACAGCCCACCTCCTCCACCCAGACCCCTCCACTGCGCGCAGGAGCAGCAGAATGAGAGTGTACTCACCCCCTTGTGGCTGCTGTGATGCCCCCAAGCGCCCATCCAACTCCGGGTACGCCACCGCCAGGATCCTGAACATCAGGGGGGTCATGGTGCGATGGGCACCCCTCCCACGTTGGGAGGCCATCCCCAGCTGAGCCTCCGCCGTCTTCTTGCTCCAGCGGCGAATGTCCTCCCATCTTTTCTGGCAGTGGGTGCTCCGTCTGTGGTAGACCCCCAGGGTCCAGACGTCCTTGGCGATGGCATGCCAAATATATTTTTTCTGGTGGGCGCTGACCTACATGATTTGTACAGGGGGAAGAGAAACTTATTACCAACTGCACCGTCACAGTCATTGGCCCCCATCCCTACCCTTGGCATGTGGCACATGCACTCACTGTTGTTTCATGCACGCTGCACTCTCCCCTCTTCCTTCTTACATCCACCCCTCTCCACACAGGCATAGCCCAAACAGCATGCTCCCAGTGTACTTACCTGTTTGTCTGGAGGACCGTAGAGTAGCGTATACTGGGGGAGGAACCCATCCACAAGTTTCTCCAACTCCTCCGATGTGAAGGCAGGGGCCCTTTCCCCAGACACTCAAGCCATTGTCTCTTCCAGACCGAGGTCACTGCAGCACTTGCAGTGTAGGTCCTCTCCTGTCAAAGATCAGGTATCGAGCGATAGAAGTGATAGAAAATGGCGGTCACGTCCACAGCAGTGCGTACCGTCACTGCCGGCGTACATCGTCACTGGCTCCTGGGACCCATAGGGTCCAATGTTAGCCAATGCAGCATTTCGCTGTGGTCTTCGACCGCCTACCGCGAGCACAGTTACCTCACATCCCATTGTCCCACTTTACAGGTCAGGCAGCCGCCATTTCAGGGGTCCACATGGCTTCATTTTCAACTGCGTCACACATACCTAGGCCTAGACTCACACATACAGGCCACTTTTTAGATTATGATTGGTGTTCTGTGTAACCTGGGGGTACGTACCTCTGAGTAGTTTGACTATGTGCTCGCTGTTGTCCTTCATAGGCACCGTCCGCTGGGACATGTGAGGAGATGGCAGCATCCTCCGGTGTACTGACCATTGGTGGACCTGTCGATAATGGAGGAACGACATGTGATCATCACATACAGGCTTGACCGTGCCACAATCCAGGAACTTTGTACACAGTTGGAGCCAGACCTGATGTCAGCTATCCGCCATCCCACAGGAATCCCCCCTCAAGTGCAGGTGCTGTCAGTGCTCCATTTCCTTGCAAGTGGGTAATTTCAAACAACAGTGGCCATAACATCTGGGATGTCCCAGCCTATGTTTTCCAACGTGTTGTTGAGAGTGGTGCCTGCCCTCCTGAAACACATGCGGAGCTACATCGTTTTCCCTCAGGTGGAGGATTTGCCTACAGTGAAAGGTGATTTCTATACCCTGGGACATTTCCCCAACGTCAAAGGTGCCATTGATGGGACACATGTGGCTTTGGTCCCCCCCCACAGGAGTGAACAGGTGTACATAAACCGGAAGAGTTATCATTCGATGAATGCACAGATGGTATGTTTGGCAGACCAGTACATCTCCCATGTGAATGCTAAGTTCCCTGGCTCAGTGCATGACGCCTACATCCTGCGGAATAGCAGCATCCCTTATGTGATGGGTCAACTCCAGAGGTACCGTGTGTGGCTATTAGGTGAGCACCTGGAAGCTAGTCAGTGGGAATGGTTGTCTGGGTCTGGGGATATCCCTCCAGGTTAGTGTGTGTCTAACAGTTGTCCCTCGCCATTTGCAGGTGACTCTGGTTACCCCAACCTGTCATGGCTACTGACCTCAGTGAGGAATCCCAGGACAAGGGCAGGGGAATGCTACAGTGAGGCCCCTGGGCGAACTAGAAGGGTGATCGAGCGGACCTTCGGCCTCCTGAAGGCCAGGTTCAGGTGCCTCCATATGACAGGTGGATCCCTATTCTACTCACCAAAGAAGGTGTGCCAGATCATCGTGGCCTGCTGTGTGCTTCACAACTTGGCTTTGCGACGACAGGTGCCTTTTCTGCAGGAGGATGGTCCAGATGGCGGTGTTGTTGCAGCTGTGGAGCCTGTGGACAGTGAAGACGGGGAAGCAGAAGAAGAAGACATGGACAACAGGGACTCAGTGATCCAGCAATATATTTTCAGTGAAATACAGGTAAGAATACTAACCGGCCTACTACATGTACTTAAACACTACTACCTCTCTACTGTCTGTCGTTTTCACCCAGTGTATGGTCACTGAGTTGTCACTTTCCCTTACGATTTCAGAGATATGAATCCCACAGTGTGACATCTGCTTTGATTCCTCATGGACTGGAGCTGTGTGACATAGGTATGTTGACATTACAAATGAAAGAGCTTTTTGCCACAGTAATTGCTAATACAGTATTCCGAAATCACAGACTGACTCCAGATTGTTTTGTGCTTTAAGGGTGTTTATTTTAGTGCTCAAAATTGGAGGGCGTAGCAAAATGGTGAGGGGTGATGGCGGAGGAATGTCCATGGCAGAGTCCAGTCTATTAGTCCCAAATGGGCATTGGAAGCGGAGCTGGGGTAGTTTAAGGATGTACAGGGTGACAAAGTGGGACAGTAGGATGACAATCAGGGTGGTCTCATTTCTTGGCGGGGGACTTGGCATCGTTCTCTGTCTTTGTCCTGGATCTCAGGGACCGCTTGCAGGGTGGTTCTCCCTCTGCAGGGGGTGGGGTTCTGGTGTGGTGGTCCTGTGGCGGTGCCTCCTGTCCACTAGCCCCTGCGGAGGTGGCGGGCAGTTCATCGTCCAGGCTAGTGTATGGGGCCCCTTGTAGTGCCACAGTGTCCCTCCTGGTGTTGAGTACTTCCTTCAGCACCCCTACGATGGTGCCCAGGGTGGAGTTGATGGATCGGAGTTCCTCCCTGAAGCCCAAATACTGTTCCTCCTGCAGGCGCTGGGTCTCCTGAAACTTGGCCAGTACCGTTGCCATCGTCTCCTGGGAGTGGTGGTATGCTCCCATGATGTTGGAGAAGGCCTGGTGGAGAGTGGGTTCCCTGGGCCTGTCCGCCCCCTGTCGCAAAGCAGCCCTCCCAGTTCCCCTGTGTTCCTGGGACTCCGTCCCCTGGACCGTGTGCCCACTACCACTGCCCCCAGGTCCCTGTTGTTGTTAGGGTGGTTGGTTAGCCTGGGTTCCCTGTAGTGGTGGACACACAGCTGATTGACGTGTCCTGGGGACGGAGGTATGGGCCCGCTGGGTGGGTGCTGTGCTGGTGTTTCCAGAGGGGGGAAGCTCTGTGGTGGCCTGTGACTGGGTGAGGGGAACTGACTGTCCTGAGGACCCCGATGGGCTGGGCTGGTCATCTAGATCAAGTTGGACAGAGGTGCTGTCATCACTGTGGGCCTCTTCTGTTGGTGGTGTGGACATGTGTGGACCCTCCTGTCCGGTGACGTTGGGTAGGGGTCCTGCAGGGGTATAAAAGGATGTTTATTACATCTGTGTGTGGCATGGTGTGCAATGGGTGGGTGACCGTGTACCCCAGTGCTTGCATTCCTGTGAGGGACCTTGTGTGATGATGGTTTAGGGGGGTGTATGGGTATGTGCAGTGTGCATGCTTTGGTGATGGGTGTCCATGCTTTGTTGTTGCATGCAGGGCTTGGGGTTAGGATGTGTGGTTTGTGATATACGGACATTCGTGAGGAATTAGAGTGATGGGGTGAGGGTGAGGGTGGGGGTATGTGCTGGCATGCAGGTAGGGTGAGGGATGTAATAGTTAAGAATTGACTTACCAGAGTCCATTCCGCCACCTACTCCTGCGAGGCCCTCAGGATGCAGAATCGCCAAGACCTGTTCCTCCCATGTTGTTAGTTGTGGGGGAGGAGGTGACGGTCCGCCGCCAGTCCGCTGAACCGTCAGGTGGTGTCTTGAGACCACAGAACCCACCTTCCCCCGTAGGTCGTTCCATTTCTTCCTGATGTCCTCCTGATTTCTTGGGTGCTGTCCCACTGCGTTGACCCTGTCTACTATTCTTCACCATAGCTCCATATTCCTTCCATCTGAGGTGTGCTGCACCTGTGATCCGAATAGCTGTGGCTCTACCCGGACGATTTCCTCCACCATGACCCTGAGCTCCTCCTCCGAGAACCTGGGGTGTCTTTGCCGTGCCATGGGGTGGTGTAGGTGATGTGTGGGGTGGTGTGTGGGGTGATAAGTGTGCTGATATGTAGTGGTGTGTAGTGTGAGGTGCGTGGAAGTTATGTGGGTAATGGTGTTGTGTGCCTGTGGATGCTGGTATTTTTGATGGTGGTGTCTCTCTCTGGCCTTCGTTCGTGATTTTTTGTCGTATGGGTTTGTGGGTGATGTGGGTGTGTGTTTTATATTGTATTGGGTGTGTGGGAGTGGTGTGTGTATGTGTATCAGGTGTGTGCATTTGGAATTGTCCAATGTGGCTGTGTCTTGTAAGTGTATGTGTATTTTGAGCACGGCAGTGTGTACCGCCAATGGAATACTGCGGTTGAAAGAAAGCCGTGTGGATTCGTGGGTCGTGATAGTGTGGGCGTATTTCTGTTGGCGTAACGGTGGAGGTTTTGTTTTTGCCAGTTTATCACTGACCTTTGGTGTGGCGGGCTTGTGTGGGTGTCTGAATTTTGGCGGATTCCGTGCTGTGGGTCATAATAGCTGTGGCGGTTTTCCGCGTGCGTGGCGGTGTGTTGCCGGTCTTCTGCACGGCGGTAAGCGGCTTTTACCGCCAATGTTGTAATGACCACCTTAGTCTCTTTTTTTGAGATTTTCTTCACCGGGACGAACCAGCAAATCAGGCAGGGTCGCGGTTGAGGCAAGCCGGCTAGAGTTGCCACGGCGGGTCGGTCCCTCTATGGAGCTTTTTTTCAAAAGTACTCCAAACTTCTCCAAACTTCTGGTGCTTCTCCCATATGTTCTTTTAAGGTTCTTTTGGGGTCCACAGCTCACCTCAATGGTCCAGAAGCTCTGAGATGATCTTTGGGGGTGCGGACTACAACTCCCAGAATGCACCTGGCGCAAAGTCCTTTTTGGCCACTGGGCAGTGGTCAACTGGTTGCTTTCTTCAGGAGTTGGTGCAGGGGACTCTGGTTAGCTATTTTTCACCTGTAGCAAACAGGGAGTCCCTCCTTGAACCAGTTGAAGCCAGGCAAGGTCCTTCTTGTGGTGAAGCCCAAGTGTGCAGCTGGTGCAGTCCTTCAGAGTGCAGGGTTCAGGTGCAGGCCAGGGGTCCAGCAGGGCAGTCCTTCTTCTTCTGTAGTTCTTCCTGGTAGGGATCTGGTAGGGAACTGAGGTGTGGGTGTAGGTCTGCCAGTTTTATCCTTGCTCCCGGGTAAAAAACGGGGCGTCCTGATTCTCCAATCAGGTGCAGGGTCCTTCCCCCTGTGATGACCACTTCCTGGGAAGTGTGGCAAAAATCAATCACAGGAGGCAACATTCCTCAAAAATCCATCATGGCTGAATCTGATTTTTGGAGGTTACATCTGGCTGAGCCCACCCACGGGTGTGGCTAAAAATCATAAACGCACCCCTCTCCTGCCCTATCCTAATCTAATCAAGGGGGCACCTAGCTGTCTGGGGTTGCAGGATGTGGGGGGGTTGCTGGGGTGCTCCAAATGTCCTTCTCTGCCTTTGAAGACCAGTTTGGCAGCCATCCCCCTTCCTGCCTCACCATCTGCTGAGGGGAAATTCCCTCCCACAGGCACATCTCTTTGTGTGAAGCCAGGCCACTTCACACCTATTCAAGGCAGCCTGGGCAGGCTGCCAGAGGCTGGCCAATCAGGGCACAGCAGCACAAACAATGCAGGGCTGAAATTGGCAACTTTTCAGGTAAAGATTAAAACTCTTTACCTGAACAAGTTATATTAAATCCAACAACTGGAAGTTGTGGGATTTATTATAACAATTAATTTGATACCAAACTCTTTGTATCTGTCTTTTAAGGGGACTTTGACAATTAAAATAAAGTCTCCCCATTCTAGCCTATGAAGGCCATTCACTACAATGAGGGAAAATGAATTTGGCTGTTTTTACCTCACCAGGCCTTATAAAACTATTCTTATAATGTCCCTGCTTATAGTTACATGGCACCCAGCCCTAGGCGCACATAGGGCACACCTTAGGGGTGACTTATACATAAAAATAAGGTAGTTTAAGACTTTGGAACTACTTTTAATTCCAATGTCGAATTTGCATATAACTTTAATTTAAAAGCAGCTAGCAAGGCAGGCCTGCCTTTAAAATGACACTGGGCACCTCAGCAGTGCACCTATGGGTGCTCTACCTATGCTGCGGTCCCTAAACCTACATGCCCTACTATATACTAGGGACTTATAGGTAGATTGACTTTGCCAATTATAGTAAGCCCAATTTGCATATCCACTTTACACAGAGCACTGGCCCTGGGACTGGTAAGCAGCACCCAGGGCACAGCCAAGAGTCAGTAACCACCAGTACCTGTCCAAAAAGTGTGGGGGTGACCAGGGCAAAAAGAAGGACTTTCCTACACTGGGCAAATCACTTGATCTCCCTGTGCCCATGGTCAGCGCCCGGATACCCTCATGGGTGAGAAGGCGCTACATAAATCTTCATATTTCATGATTTATTGTCTGTGTGTAAAGTGTGTGTAATGTAAATTGCTCCGACACCCTTCACTGGAACGAGTGGCGCTACAAAATGATTTAAATACATGTGGAGAGAGTGGTTATGGAGGATTGAAGGGCACTGTTAAAGGGTGGTAGCGATGGAAACCGTGGCATAGGTGGTCATTGGGGGCGCCAACAAACATTGTCACACAGTGTGCCGCCAGCGCTAAGGCCGGTCCTGTGGGGACACCACAATGTACCATGTCCTGTTTGCGTGCAGACAGCTCAGCGGCACATCTGTGCCCATACAGCGTAGATGAGCCGAGTCTCTTAGACTTTATCCAGTGGATTACTTTGTGCATTTCATTTTTAACTGTTTTCACAAGGGTCCACACACCCATATTATTTTAATATGCAGTGTGAGTGCTGGTTCACTTCCCCGATTCGTCTGCAGAAATTCTCATGATGGTTCTCCTGTGCATTCTAACGTTGTTTGCACTAACAAGTAACAATGGCTGCTCATTCACCTTGGGCGGCTTCCAAAAGCTACCAAAAACCCTGTCAAAAACATTACGCTATGCAAAAATAAACATTCTGTTTTCTGACTTGGAAATGGTGTTGAGCAAAGGGACACATTTTTGGTCTCCTTAGAGGTAAAAGTCATACCAGGAAAGATAAAGGCCTTTACGAAAGAAAGTGATTAACTTGGTCACAAATGGCGCAAATGGCTTTGTTCAGCTCTAGTTAGCCTAAGTCTCTCAGACAGAAGAATCTAGTGAGGACATACCAGTACTAATAACAACAATGCTCTGGTGTACTGCACCTAAAATGTCCAAATGGGAAAAGTCTATCCATCAGTGCATTATTACTTGTCGATGCGGAACAGGAGAAACGTGGAAGCACTGCATGATTTTATTGGGGTTAGAGTGCACTTTACAGTGCATAGACAGAAGACAGTAGATTATGCTTAACCTCCAGAAGATGGCTGCCAAAGCAGAGTGTTTGTCTGAGTTTACAAATACTGCCACTAGGCAACCCAGCAAACAACCATCAGACATATATTGTGATTAGGTTGACTATTTGCAATCATTCAGATGAACCTGCTCATGCCTCTTGCCTTGTGTTATGCTAAATGTTGGTGCAATGGACCACGTGCTGCTGTGACTTGTTGTCAGGCGTTGACTCGAGGTTAACATTGCACCTCGATTCACTCCACTTTGTGACCATGCAACAGGTTGTGCTTCAACTTCAACAAGGTGATGAATAGAATGCTTGAATTAATCTCAGCCACTGGTAATCGCTCTGGCCACATTCCAGTCCTTCGTTTTTACCCAGCATGCCACTGTAGACAAAAACCCACCTTCTGTAAATCAGTACCTGTTGCATCCTCCCGGGCCCGGTAGCAGGCACACGAACACTCCACACACGGAGCACGTAGCTAACATCTTTATTCACCAGCGTACAACATATAACTAACTCTCAATATCCCAATAACCATTAAAGACCACACCCTGACTCCTCCTTAATTACCTAATGCCCTTCATAAGTCCGTCCTTAGTCATGGGGTCTTAACGCTTACAATTCCAAGACACTATGGGGGTCATTATGACCCCGGCGGTCGGAGCTAATGTTGCGGTAGTACTGCCAACAGGCTGTTGGTATTTACCACCACATTATGAGATTGGCTGGTTGGCTACAGCCGATCTGCCAATATACCACTACGACCGCTATGGCAGTAGCAGCCGCCGGGCTGGAGATGAGAATCTCCAGCCCGGAGGCCGCCATTGTGCAGCCGGCAGTATTATGTCCCTGCCTACCGCCACTTCCCTGTCACTGATAGGAGGCCTACCCCCAAAAACTCCCCAGACAACCCCCATACATCCACGCCCCCAAAACACACACACACGCAGACACATACTCATCCACACATACATACACGCATGCATACATTCATTCACGCAGACACACATTCACATTTCCATACATTCATGCGCTCACACACATTCATACACACAGCGCCACCTTACCGCCATCCGCCAGTATGGGCACAGCCGGATTTCTACCCTTCTTGTGGTAGCCCGGGTGACGGTCTTTTGGCAGCCATCACCGCAGAGGTAGGCGGTTTTTACCGCCATTGTTATAATGGGGGCCCATATCTCCTCCCTTGTTAAATAAAAAGACACAAATCAGTAGCATGAACCGCATCATCATGTAAGTTTCGGTCGTGGCTCACCTAAATATCAGACTGGCAGGACTATTGCCTGTAGTTGAATAAGGGGTTGATCAGTAAGCAAAAGGGCTTGGCACAACACCTTACTCAGATAAAGTCCCTTTATCGATGTACGTGGAATCACCCGTTTCAGGATCTCCATAAATAATTCCATGACTCCATTGGCTTAAGGCCACAAAGGTGTGCTTTACTGATGTTTTGTGTTGAGACTGGCCAGAAACTTCTTGAACTCTTTGCTGTTGAACCATGGACCATTGTCCTACTTGAGAGTGTCTAGTTTGCCCCACACTTCAGAGATGTTAACTGGTCGCTCAACCGCCTTGCCATTGGTTGTAGATGACATATCTTCAACCAGAGGAAACCGGAAATGCTCACAGTGATCACTATAAGGTGATGTCCATTGGACAGAGGCCCAAAGAAAGGAACAGCAAATCTTTCCCACACATGTGCAGGGAGATTGAAGAGGGGATGTCAGGTCATGTTGGGGGACAGGTAGTTGCACAAATTATGCTCTTTTACTCTTTTAGTTATCCCTCAACTTTCTCATCCAAATGAGGGGACCACACGCAATCCCTCTTGGTTGCCACAATGCCACAATGGCCTTCTTGGGCAAGTTCAATAACTTGCTGTCTCAAACATGCAGGTAGGGCAATCCGGGATCCTCGTAGCACAATCCCTTCTTTAGTGAGAGACAGTTCATCTTGAACATTGCAACATTTTTTAAATTCAACATTGTCACTGAAAGGTCAAACACCCTGTTTCCAGGACTGGGCTGCAATAATGTATCTAAGGGCACACATGTCCTTGTCAGCATTTATAGCGATAATGATTTACTCAACAGACAGAGCTGCAGACGTGCTGGACTTCACAATGAAATTGATGTACTCTTTATCAGTTTTTAACATTGAACTGTGCTACTGTAAGGGTACTCGTGAGAAATAATCAGCAGTTTTGATTCTTGCCTGGCTTATGCACAATTGCGTAGTCGTATTCTTGTAGATGCAACCCCCACCTCTCGATGCAAGGGGGCACCTTTGCTTTTGGATTGGTGAAAATGATTAGTAACGGCTGGTGGTCAGTGATGATCGTGAAATGTTTTTCATACAGACACACATGAAAATGTTCACAGGCCCATACTACCTCCAGATTCTCCTTTTAGGACTGGGAATAGGTGCATTCTGTGTCAGACAAAATTGTGTCTCTGAGAATTTGGATATCCACTATGCTGAGCAAGAATCTCATCCAACTCAACCAGGCTCGCATCAACAGTGATCTCAGTGTGAAATTTAGGATCAAAGTAAGCCATCTCAGTCACATTTTCAATTGCATGTTTTATGTTTTTGAAACTGCGGTCACATTCAGCGGATCATCTGAACTGGACATTTTGTTTTGTGAGGTCTCACAAAGGAGCACTCACTGTGGCAAAGTCACATATGTACTTAGAACAACATCTGGCCATGCCTGAGAAAGACTGTATCATGGTGGCGTATTCTGGAGGACTGGTGGCAACAGTGCTTGGACTTTGTCAGGATCAGGAGTTATGGCTCTATCAGAAAATACATGTTGAAAGAACTTGAGCTTTGTCTTATGGCATTCACACTTTTCAGCATTTATGGTGTGGCCTGCATCTGCAGGTAATTGACATACTAGCTTAAGGGCTTTGTCATGCTCCTTTTGTGTTGCACCAAATACCAGTTTATCATCACTGTATTTGAAGGCATGTGTCACAGTCTGAATAATCCTACGTATAAAATCTTGGAAAATGTCTGTTGAAGATGACACTTCAAAGCTTAGTCATTTGTATCTAAATAAACCAACATGAGTCACAAAAGTGATAATGTACCTGTAGTTCTTTTCCAGTTCAAGTTGATGGTGTCCTTTGTTCAGGTCAAGACGAGAAAATAATTTGGCTCCATTCAACTGCATGATCATATCCGCAATGTACGGACCTTTATGTCTCTCTCTCTTTCTCTCTCTCAATTGCTGTGCTGGCTTAGTGCATATATCCACCCAGATGCACACTGCACCTCCACTGTCCTTTTTTGGAACTACCACAATGGGCGACACCCAGGGTGTAGGACCAATAGAGCACTCAATGATGTCATGTTTCAGCAAAAACTATAGTTCCTTCTCGACCACTTTCTGTAAGTAAAATACTATTCTGCAGTGTTGCTGCTCAACAGACCTGATGTCTTCATCATTTTGAACATTCCTAGACCATGAAACAGTGACAGCAACTGACTCACAATTTCAAGTTGTGTATTCAGGTTGTAATTGATGGATATCAACCTCATGTCAACAGCAGTTGTAAAACTAAGGAGGCATGCACTAGATGGAGTCCCTCGAAGAACATGAATTGGGGCCTGCACAGACCTATTCTTGTGCTGTAGGGTCACTATGAATGATCCTTGACTCCACAACAACTTGGAAGCAGCCCATGTGAACACTTTTGTACTTTACATTGCGAGTCATGGTATTGACGATAAACTGTGAAATTGTTCAACCAGCATGATGTTGATCAATGTACCGCTATTGATTACAAATGACAATCAGTGACTTTCAGTTTGATTTTCAGGCAATGTCCATATGAGTATTTTTGCTTTCTCAGCTCACTTGTTTCTACCCTTTTAACATCTTTCGTGCAGGCGGCAAGGACCACTTGTGCATGCCTTTCCTTTTTATCTATGATCATAACACATTCATCCTCTTCGTTGTCCTTCGATGGTGAAGTCAAGGAACTTTTACATTATGCACTTGATGACAATCAACTTCATTTAGTTTTGACCTGTTGAAATTGAGGTTGTTTTTTGTCTTTATGGGTGTGTGAGACTACTTCTGGAACTTTCTGCCGTCCATTTTCTCCTCCTGCTGTGGTGCACTTTGTACTTGGTATTTTCTTCACTTTACAAATGGATATAAAGAATGGACATTTATTCTCATGAGTAAATGAAAATCCACAACAGAAACACAATCTTTCTTTTTCCAAGGATGTCGTCATACTAGCATCTGCTTGGCACTGGTGTCTACTCTTTATGACTAATGCCGATTCACCTTTTGCTGTTCCTGCTTCCATGTCACCAGCTTGGCGATGGCCTCATTACTCAGCTACAGCAGCCATTACCACCTTTTCTAGACTTAGGTGCTCATTACGACTTCGGCGGTGTTTTCAAAAGACTACTGAAGCTGCGGGCGCCAAAAGACCGTCAGTGCTGGCGGTCCAAACACCACCCTATTATGACGCTGTGTGAAATCCGACACTGTCGGCCTGTCTGACGTCATAATAGAGCCGCTTTCCACCACCGGCACCGCCATGCCAACAGGATGCAGCCCGCTATATTACGATCCGTAATACTGTGCGGTGGTTTCCTGCACGGCAGTGCGGTTCCGGCAGTGGAGAGAGCAGGGACCCATCTCCTCCCGGATGGCCACCTCAACAAAGCAGGTAAGTTGATCCTCTGAAAGGGGGGGTGGGAGGGTGGTGGGTGTTGTGTGAATGTGTGTGGTGTCTGTGTATGAATGCAGGGGGGAGGGGTGTCTGTGTGTGCATTTGTGAGTGTGTGTATGCCGAGGGGAAAGAGGGGTGTTGTGTGTAAGTTCATGTATATTTGTGTGAATGCAGAGGGGGAACGGGGTGTCAGTTTGAGTGCGTGCATGCGAGTGTACATGTCTGTTTGAGTGCATGTGTGCGAGTAAATGGATGTATCTGAGTTCGTGTTTAGGTGCTAATGTGTGGGGGTGTATGTAAGCGAATGTGTGAGTGAATGGGAGTGCGTGAATGTAGATGTGTTGTCCAATGGGGGTGTCAGCCAGCAACAGGAATCAAGATTCCTGTTGCCAGGTGCATGACCGCCAGCATTTTTGTGGTGGTGTGACTGCCACAAAAATGCTAGTGGTCTGTCGAGTCATAATACCGATGGCAGTATTGCGGCTACCGCTGTGCTGGAGATACTCACCTCCGGCCCGGCGGTCCAACTGTCTGACCGCCCTGGCGGTACAGTCGGCGTTTCGGCAGTTTGGCTTTGTCCAAACCGCCGAAGTTGTAATATGGCGGTCTTTACTACCACAGCCTGTAAGACTGCCATCGTGAGTCTGGCGGTCCAAGGACCGGCAGACTCGTAATGAGGGCCTGAGTGTCTTTCGCACATGTCTTCTGAACGAATCTTCCAAATAACCATCAATAACTCTTAGGCGCATGACTTCTTCCTCATTAAATTTACTGAATTTGCAATGTGCAATGTCTGATGAGCACATCCAGTCTTTCAACAAATTCATCTATTGTTTCACCAACTTGTTGTCTCACTTGATTGAAAATGAAGCTTTCATAGTCAATATTTGGAATGGGGTTGAACTTGGCTCCTAATACTTCTTTAATTTGACTGTATATGTGAGTTTCTATATCACTTCTTTTACTACATCACCAGTGAGATTCTTTAAATATTTAATGATTTTCTCCTCTCTTACTTCTTCCAGAGCATCTATAAAATTAGCAAAAGTCTCGATCCACGTGGTCCATCTAGCACCAATATTCTGTTTTTGGGCGTATTGAATGGTGGCAGAGGTTTCAGGAAAACAGTTTTCGTGTACTTCACCTCTCTTTCTTCTGTCATTGAGAGAATATTCTGTTCAGGCAGCGCTCGTTGTGCTTCTGAATCTGCATTTTCTAGAAATACTGGCACATTACTTGAGTTTGAGTTGCCGGCCCAGACCAGGGGCTGTGATGCACCTTTTTCACATTTGACTGTGAGTGCATTTTCTGTTTCGTGCATGTCCTGGTCTTTGCTTTCATCTTTTTATTTCTTTTGAGTCATTTCATCATGCTATTTCAGCAGTTTTCTCTCTTGGGCATGCCTCGTGACTTTTACTCAAGTCGCCTAGCTTAACACAGAATTCAGAAGATAGTGGATGCTGTTTGCCACTTAGCACATATCGGCCTCTCCAGCAGGTCTCAAACGGCGTGTCCAATGCTTCAGTTGTGACTGTTGTCTTACTTGTGAGGATGTATTTCTTTCTTCTACTTGGTTGTCACTGCCTTTTCAAATTATATCTGGTTGTCGCTGTTTGTGTTGTACCTTGTCACTGCCTTTAGTGTTTTTTATGACTGATGGTTTGGAGTTTCAGCGTAGCACTTACTTTTTTTCCTCAGCCTTGCTGATAAGTCTTCGCAGGCTTTTCCAACTGTGCTCCTCTTGTTAAGCACCTTCTCCATGAGGCTTTGTATGGGCTAGAGGGGCGCTGGCACTCCACTTACAGCAAATGTAGGATTCTTCTTTTCAGCTTGGACACAAGCAGTGTACTGTTTTCAGAGAACTGTTACCCAGGCCATGACACTAACTAGGTTGGATTATGGTAACATCCTGTAAGTGGGGGCTGACAAGTCCATGATTAGGCACCTTCAGCTGGTTCAAAATGCTGCTCTAATTCTTCTATTTCAGCACCCGAAGCATTCCTCTGCTTCTGGTCTTTTCATAGCCTCCACTGGCTTACAGTAGATAAGCGGATTTACTTTAAGGCATTGCACTTCATGCATAAAATCAATTCAAACTCAGGGACTCGGTTACTATAAAAATTAGTCATGCCCTATTATCCTCCATGCACCTTGCGTTTGCGCAAAAGATCCCTCTAGTGCCTAGAGTTAGATGCACCTGAATGAGGGAGGCATTCTTTCTCTTTCCTGGGACCCAAGCTTTGGAATGCTCTTCCTGAGCCCCTCAGATGTTACACCTCTCTGTCTACCTTCCGCAAAGAGCTTAAAACCTGGTTCTATCAGGTCCTGTTTACGCTGTTACCCATACTAGAGCTGGGAATCCCAATGGGAAGCTGAGCGCTATCAAGAACTCAGTCATAATGATGGCCCAGATGTATCATTATTTTGAATAGCGATTACCGAATTGCGATTTTCTACAAATTGCAATTAGGTAGTCATTATTTAAATGTATGGAATTCCAGGAGTTTCATTTAGCATTCCTCTTGGCTCGCAAATTGACCTATTTCATTAATATTCATGAGGTAGGTCGCAATTTGCGACCCATTAGGAAATGCTAAAATCACAGAGATGGTGGTCTGCTGGGCTCAGCAAACCACCATATCTGTGATTGCTTTTATATAAAAAATAATAATAATTGCAGCCCATTTAACTTACAAAAAAACAGGATACGTTTAAAAAAGAAAAATGAAGTTTTCTGATTCCTTTTTAAGAGTGGGCAGTGGTCCGTGGGTATAAAAAATAATCTTTGTCATCACAGACGAAGCTAAAGTTAATTGGATGGGGAAACCCTTCTATGTTTTTTGATCGAAAAGCTTACAACCTCTCATCTGATTATGACATTTCCTTTGAACTCTTTCCCTTTATGAATGTTGAATAAGGGGAGCTCTCTCCCAATTCTTAATGTGCGAGTTGGAAAGTCCCAATTCTTAATGTACGTAGTTGGAAAGTTCACAATATCCATTTTATAAAGATGGGTATCCAGAGACCAATGAATTCAGGGTTAACATTTTATTATATGTTGATGCTGCAAAAAACTGCTTGCCAGAGAAAGACATGATGGATGGTTTTGTGACACCCCGAGAAGATGGTTATCAAATGGGTAATGGTAGATCTTTAGGAAGATTAATGACACCTTCTTCAACTAAATTGGCTAAAGATGCTTTTATGATGAATGTTAATTGTAGGTGAGCCTGTGTCAGCTGAGAAAAGGCAAAAATTTGAATGTCTTAATTTTTCTCACTGTATATATTTATAAAAATGTGACAGTGTCTGTACACAAAATAATGAAAGAGGTTATTATTATAACTGACCTTAAGTCAGATTATCCAGAGGCAAACTTGATTATCACTGATGATGTTAATGTGCAAATGGTCCCAGAAGAGGCAGGTAAGGCATCTGGGGCCAGATGTATCATTTATATGAATAGCAATTACCTGATTGCGATTATCTGTGTATCACAATTAGGTCATTGCTATTTGAATGTATGAAACTCCAGGAGTTTCATTTAGCGATTCCCAATGGCTCGCAAATTGACCTATCTCATTAATATTCATGAGGGAGGTCGCAATTTGCGACCCATTAGGAAACGCAAAAATCACAGAGATGGTGGCCTGCTGGGATCAGCAGACAACCATGTCTGTGATTGCTTTTAAATAAAGATTTTTTTTTTTTTTTTAATGCAGCCCGTTTTCCCTAAAGGAAAACGGGATGCGTTTAAAAAAGAAAAATGAAAAGATTTCTTTTCATTTTTTAAGATCAGGCAGTGGTCCCTGGTACCACTGCTTGCTTTAAAAACATGTTTTTGCATGCATTCACAAACGGAAAGGGGTCCCTTGGAGATTCCTTCCCGTTTGCGAATGGGTTACCACCTACTTGAAGTAGATGGTAAAATGCTAATGTTTTACGACCACATTATGGTCACAAACATTCCTGCATACCGCTGCGATTCGGGATTAGGAAGGGACGTCTTTGACATGCCACTTTCTAATACCGAATCGGTATGAAGTCTCAGTTCCAATTCGCGATTCGGTAACAAGTTACTGAATCGCAAATTGGAATTCATACATAACAAAATGCATTTTTGGGGTCGCTAACGCCCCGATTGAGCTGTTTGCAGTCACAAAAATGCATGATACATCTGGCCCTAAGTGACTTATTTTAGGCACATAAAATACCATTATTTAAGTTTCCATTATGTATATATACCTGTGTGAGAAACAATCATTGGGCTTTGCAGGTTTTGTTTAAATTTAGAAATAGTAACTGATAAATACCAAAAATATTTATGAAAATACTCTTGTTACATCTAAAGTGGATTGTACAATGCCTAGTCAGTGAACTGCTCTGCCACCGCGTAGCTCCACCTGCAAGTGAAGCCCGTCTGACTCAAACTCTGACCTCGGCCAGAAGTTTGAGGTCCTCCTCCACCCGCAGGCTTTTGCCTGTGCCTCATCCCTAGTGTCTAGTGGGAGAGCTCTGCTCTTCTGCTGGGCTGCCATCTGCCTCTTTTCTCTTTTTCTTCGTTTTTCCTTTGTGCACTGTCTTTGTGCCATTTTTCCTTTGTGTACTGTTTTTGTGCCTTTCACTTTCCTCCATCTTTTCCTCGTTTGTCTCATCACTCACTTCTCTCTCTCACACACACACTCTCCCCGCCGCTGTTGCCCCCACAGCCCCACTCCCTCCTCTCTCTCATTCTCCCCGCAGCTGCTGCCCCTGCAGCCCGCCCCTCCTCTCTCTCACTCTCCCTGCCGCTGCTGCCCCCGTGGCTCCGCCCCCCCTTTATGCACCGTTTCCCGCCTCCCAGCTGTCCTCTCCTCCCCCCTACTTAATGGCGGCTTCTGTGCGGCCATGTCGCTGGCACGCCAAAGGCATGCCTAAGGCAAGCCCGTCTGTGCCCGTCCACAACCTTACCGGGACCAGGACCCCTGGCCCTGCCACCCGCAGCGCTCTTAGCACTCAACCCAGGACACAACAACAACTGCAAGCAAGCATCACTAGCCAACACCCACTGACCCATCAGCCACCTCCGCTGCCGCCATACCTACACCACCACCAAGGCCTTAGACACAGCACAACCCACCTGCAACAACACACTGACCCCGAAATCTCTGAAGTGCATTCTCCTCAACATCTGCTCCCTCCATAAACATGCTACCGAAATGTGGGACCTCCTTCACAGCCCCACCCCGGACGTCGTGTTCCTCACCAAGACCTTGATCAACAACACCTCAGGCCCAGACATCGCCATCCCCCAGGTATACAAGATCATCCAGAAAGACCGCACGAGCCGCCGTGGAGGGGAATCGCCATCGTCCACAGGTCCAACCTCCACCTGAACACACACTCCGAAGACTCCGAAGAATCCACAAGTCTGACGGAACACCTCCACTCCAAACTACATACCAGCCCGACATCCACCATCAGGGGAACTCCACATCTATCGCCCTCCTGGACCATGTGCCCCCTTCGCCAACTACACCCTGCTGGGAGACCTCAACTTCCACCTCAACAGCTTACAAGACCCCAACACCCTATCCCTCCTAGACACACTCAGCAGGACACACCCTCGATCCCATCTTCACTACAGGAACCACCGCTACTTTCAGTCACACCTCAGAACTCCCTTGGATGGACCACCGATGCAGCCATTTCACCTTCAACACACCCACCAACATCAGACCCCAACACCAACCATCACATATAAACTGGACAAGAATCACCAACGATCAGCTCACCACCGCCCTCACCATCACGACCCCCACTATCACACACAGCGACGACCCAAACACCGCAGCACGCACCTTCCACAAATGGATCGCCGACTGCGCCAACACCCAGAACAACAGCACCCATGCAAAGAAAGCCAGCTAGTTCACCCCAGAACCCTGAGAATCTAGACGCACATGTCGCTGCCTCGAGAAAGTCTGGAGAAACACCAAATCCACAGAAGCCCATAGCAACTTCAGAGCCGCCACCACCAACTCATCAGAAACACCAGAAAGAAAGCTATACAAGACAGAATCCCCTCACATGCACACACCAGCAAGGAATTCTTCAGCATCATCAAGGAGTTCGCTCAACCCAACAGTGAAACAACGGACATCCCATCCTCACAGGACCTCTGTGACAGAATCAACACCTACTTCCACCACAAAATCAAGACCATCTACGACAGCTTCAGCAAGGACAACCTACAAGCAGAACCCTCTCTACCAGAACCCGACACCAACAAACCAACATTCACCACCTGGACCCCCCTCACCACCGAAACTACTCTGAGAGACAATGAGATCCATACACTCCAGGCCCCCATGCCCCCACCACATTTTCAACAGAGCAGCAGACACATCGTCTCATAGCTCCACCTCACCATCAAATGCTTACTAGCTGCTGCCACCTTCCCCGATGTCTAGAAACACGCCAAGATCAACCCCCTCCTCAAGAAACCCTCAGCAGCCCCCACTGATCTCAAAGACTTCAGGCCCATCTCCCTACTCCCCTTTCCTGCAAAAGTAATAGAAAAAGAGGTCAACAGCCAACTCGCCTCATTTTTAGAAGACCACAACATCCTCGACATCTCAATCTGGATTCAGGAAAAACCATAGCACCGAAACAGCCCTCTTGGCCTCAACAGACGACATCCACTCTCTGCTGGACTATGGCAACGCACTCTATGGTGGAATCAACAAGAAACTAATCCGCAAACTACAAAACATCCAGAACGCCACCGCCAGACTGGTTCTCGACCTACCTCGACACTGCCACATCTCGCAACACCTGCATACCCTGCACTGGCTTCCCATAGAGAAAAGAATCACCTTCAAGGTCCTCACCCATGCACAAAGCCCTCCACAACACTGGACCAGATTACCTCAACCTCCACAAACCCCACAGGACCCCACAAACCCCACAGGAGAGAGCTCTCTCTCACAGAAGTACCCCGCATCAGGAAGACCAGAACAGAAGGACACTCCTTTTCCTACCTCGCAACCACCGCCTGGAACGCCCTTCCTCTCCACATCAGACAAACCACCTACCTCCTCAGCTTCACAAAGGAACTGAAACATGTTTTTTTTAAAGTTTAAGTGAATGCTACATTTCCCTCCCCCAGCGCCTTGAGACCCTAACGGGTGAGTAGTCGCGCTTTACAAGCTTTGATTGATTGACTGACTGAATATGAGCTCATGCCATTGGAAAGGGATGGGTTTCATGAAAGTGCATTCCACTGTGGATCATAGTTTTGCTCTCTAGGTCATTGTTCGAACGTTAATAGGATTAAATCAGAAATTATGTTGCTGTTTTGTTTATGTTAACAGCCGTTGATATAGTTGTTGGGGTACTCTTTGAAAAAAAAACTGTCTCATGGTGGAATGTCACCTTGCCTATCATCACTTATACAACTTTTACATACTTCAGATTTAGATCAAGTAGAGTTAGATCCATCAGGACGAATAGAAAAGAGATATCAAATGGATTGCGTCAGGTACATGCTTGTGTCATTTCTTTTTCGCCTTTATATTTCAGCCTCGCCTTCTAGTCCTTAAATGACACATTCCTATTCCCCCAAAATGAGTGATATGCATATTCTGTGTCCTTTGCGCACTTGTGAATTGTTCATGTTTGTGCTCTTGTGATTTAATCATGTTTCGTTATACAGAGATCAGGATCCAAATAAATCTGGAGGCATTGAAGCAATATTGTACTCATAGTTTTTGAGTATTAATAGGAAAAAAAATAAGGCTGTTCGGTAAGAAACGAGCCATGTGTAAATGGTTTGTTTGTCGGTAAGGAAAGAGCTGAGGAAGTTGCAACCTGTATATATTTAGGATTTTTTTTTCAAGGGACCTAAGCTGGAGATAGCATTTTAAAATTCTAAAAATTAGAACAACCCTTTCAGTTGGGGTAGATGCTGTTAAATAGATATTTTAACAATTTTCAGATTTTATTTGATTGTTTGAACTTGATTTCAAGTAAGGCTTGTATGAATTTTAAGATATATGTATGTATTGGTGGTTTGTGACCTGACCTACTAGTACGGAGTTAGCAGATGATTGTGACAGAAGAGTGGTCACAAAAGTCATAAAGGGAGATTCAGCAGGGTGAAGCTGAATCACCGGTCAAACCTTATTTAGAGAGGTGGGAAACATTGGTCTGTGCCATGAATCAACCCTGTAGGGTTGTGGCTCAATGTAGTCCTTAGAACTCATTGTGTTTATTCCTAGCATCTGATATAAATATGCCTAATCCCATAAAAGTGGCAAACCTAGTGTTCTGTTCCAAGCATCAAGTGTTTTTTTCACTCCTTACAGGATTATCTAATATCCGAAGCTTATGGCCTTGTGTCAAGTTGGAAGATTATAGCTTTAGCATGACCTTGCTTAGGGAAATTACTGTGTTGCTTGTAGCTTTAAATCTACAGTATGGCCCGAAGCAAAAGTGCAGTGGTACGTGCAAAGATGGAGGATGTGGTTACAATCAAAGAACATTATGAATGCAAAGATGGCATTGAGTAGAGATGGGCAGAAGTTGAGGTTGGCGCTAAAACAACACCCCCAAGAAATAGGTATAAATGGGGCTTTGTGGTTAAGCAGTCCCTTTTTGATAAAGCCAACCGTGACTCAAAACTTGGTCTTCAGAATGACACAATTTTAATTTACAAATCAGTATCAAAATATGAAAAGAATATGTTGTTCTAAATTGGTGTAAACTGCCTCACATGATTGTTGTTATAATGCTGGATTAGATTGTGAAAACAGCACCTTAAAGTAAAGAGCCAGTAATGCGTGTATTGCAAAATAAGGGTCTTGATTTGTTGCTGACTGGCTGTGCAAAGATTACATGCATTCCGCTGGGAATGTATAAGAATGTAACCACTTGTTTAATCAAGAGTGCTCTTGTGACATTGTCACCAAATGCTCTTCAGTGATCATTGCTGTTATCTGTTAAATGTTTCATGCTGACACCAGAAGTCACCAGAATCTACTCAGATGGAGAAGACTGTGTTTTATTCAACACTTGCTGCCTATTTCTCATTCAGAAACTTTTTATGATTTAGAGAGTCACTCAGATTCGCATAAGGGTTTTTTAAAGGTATTATGGGATCACCTTTTGAGTACTCATCCAAGAAAAGAAAACAAATATGCAATACTGTACTCTGGGCCTTTCGGAGAAAAGCATGGAGAGTAAGTGAAACAGACTCCGTGAGCTAGATATACTGTAAGATTGAATAGCTGTCACTGAAATGCTTTGCCAAGGTATTTGTTTTACTAACATGTTGGGATGCCCAATTCAAAATGGTGTGTCTCCATGCCTGTTTGACGTGACTCAGATTTGTCTGTTGTTCCCACAGAAAAAGGAATCAGATGAATCCCTATAGAAAAAATAACTGGCTAAGGCATCAATGTAAATAATTGACAACAATAAAATAACACTTCTACAGTTAGTTTGAACCCAAATGCCTTTTGTATGAATAAAAATTGCTGGGGGCATGGTCAGCTTTGATTTTAGAAGCTCTACTGTAGGGAGATCTAACTTCTAAATTAGGAATCTTTATCTTATGCGGCCTTCCAAGCCCAAGAAAAACTCATGGATCTACAGCCTAGTGCTATCAGGATACTGTTGGGCTAGTCTCAAACTCACTCAGTCGTATTCATCATTGGGTTAACATCAAATGACTCTCACTTCCTGCAAGGATTTAGCATTCCTCAGGGGAGGTCAACTGCCATGTGCCAAGGGATAATCCAGTGGCCATTTGTCAATTAAAATGAAGGTATCACAATGTTTCTACAATAGACAGGCCTCCAGAGACATGCCCAACAGTGATCAGGTGGAAGACAATTGGGCCTTTATCAAAACAGATTGGACTTTATAGAAAATCCTGGTTATGTTTTATTGCATATGTTACCTGGAAACCTGTGTCAGATGTATTAAACTTTTTTAGAAGTTGTACACATGTTTCACAAAATCAGAGCATTTGTAACTGCTGAAAAGTTCTTTTTTTTGTACTAGAACCACTGTAGGAGTCCAGAAAATTTTACTGACTCCTAAAATGGATTTAGAAATGGGCACTGAATCTCAATTTGGAATGGTCCTGTTGTGGGTGTATCAATCAGACTAGAACTCTGTTCACAAAGTTAATTGAAGACTTGGTCTAAGGATCCTTATTTATGCCTGGTGGCTTCTTTGAAGTAGAGAAGATTCTAGAGAATTTCCTTTGAAGTGCTTGGAGTTTCCTGCCTTTTCTGCCTAAACAGTGAGGTGGTGTGAAGATCTTTGTGTGAAGACAGAGCAAAGCCTATTGATTTGAAAAGTTGGGCAGTGCCCAGCTCCGCCCCCTGTCCTGCCAGTGATGGTCCACTCAGGTTTACCTAATCCCTCTCTTATTTGGCTGTCTGAGAGGAATAAACACTGTCTAACTGCAAACTATGTCTAGTGATTTGACCCGGTAACAGGCTGCAAACACAAAGGGCCTCATTATGAGTCTGGCGGTCCAAGGACTGCCAGACTCGAGGTGGTGATCGGACCACCGCCGACAGGGCGGTCCGACCACCACATTATGACCGGGGTGAAGCCACCACAGTTCGACTGCCGGCACCGCCAGGTTCCCGCCAGCCGATGGCCTGGCAATGCCTTCCGTCTTAATCTGTCAGGGCAGGGCTGCAAGCATTGCTGCCCTCCAGATTACGACCTGGCTTTCCGCCAGCCTTTGCATGGCGGTCCGACTGCCATGCAAAGGCTGGTGGAAACAGGGTGTCGGGGGCCCCATGGCACTTGCTACAGAGTGAAAAGCATGACGGGTGCTGCTGCACTCGAGGCACTGCAGCATTGCTGCCAGCTCGATTACGAGCCGGCGTCAATGTTGTGGTGATTATTCTGTTGGCCCAGTGGAAAACTCAAAATAGGACCGGTGGGAGGAAAACCGGAGTGGCGGTTTTCTGTCTGAAAGATTTTGGCAGACCAAACAGAAAATGGGGCCCTATGTAGCTAGGAGAGGAAAATGCCAACTTTCTAAAAGTAACATTTTCTAATTTGCAACTTTAAACCTGACTTTACCACTAAAGCGAATTTTAATGTACAATTTCTTAGACACCATACATGAAATATATACCTGTTTCCAGTCAAAACTTGTAATAAGGCATCCAAATGTTATCCTATGGGAGCGGTATACTTCGCAGTAGACACAAGCTAATTTAGGATAAAATTACAATGGTTTGAATGTGAGAGCTAGGTGTGAAAGCAATATTGCTTGAAAAGTTAGGGCAGATTATACTTCTGGGTTGTATACTGTTAGTACAGAGTGCAAAAAATGGAACAAGGAGAAAAATAAATTTGACAAATTGGGAGACTCTTCTGCTTGCTTTCAAGGACCCTGATTCATGGGGTTTCTGGAGTCTTGTGACCACGGTACAACAGAACAATATCTCCTCCAGCAAGTGACCTTTGTTCTTGGGAAGTCTGGCAAGAGCATTTTCCTCCACTTTATGACGACTCCAGAGTTGAAAGCCCAGCTGAACCTCCTGACATTCTTGCTTGTTAAGCACAATACATTTGCAGTTGAGGTTATCTTGGTGGTCTTTTCCAGCCTGAAACATGGCAAGGCTCCAGGACATGATTAGGTCCCTAGAGACTTGTACCCAGAAACAATGGGCAGGATGACAGTCTTAGCTTTTTAGGAGCAACAGGATTACTCAATATTTGGTAGAATCCTCCTTTATGGATATAGGCTTTCTTCTGATCCACAAAAGTTGGGTAATGTCTGCCCTATGGACGCAAGAAACATTTTTGCCAAATTTCCAATTAGATTGCAAGATTGGCTCTCTGAGAAGAGGGCATATAACAACCTCAGGCAAGTTTTTTTAAATAGTTTGGGAAACACTGAATAAGACTTGAGGCTGTTCGTGTTGAAAATGAAATTACATCTGTAGAAGGCAAACTTCATTTGGCACTCCTAGAGCTGAAGAATGCCTTTGATGAAGCTATGCAGTTAAAAACGAAATATAGGGTTGAGCCTACTACATCCCCAGAGTACATGTAAATGAGGTTCAGGTTAGGATCATTACCTGTTGTGTTACTAAACTCCTCTTCAGAACACAAGACACAGTCAAAGCAGCAATGTGGCTGTCCCTCCCGGGTGGCTTTCCTATATCCTGGTGAGCAGCTCTCACTACAGACAGAGGTGGGAACCTGAGGAGTGGATACAAAGATTACATCGTGTTAACACACTTTAGCAGATCAACCTAATCGCATTTCATGGTAATTGGAGTTCAAAATCTGTAACTTCAGACCGACAATATCTTTAACAGTACTCTCCTGTATGTACTCAAAATATTTATGCATTGATGTGTTTTAGTAATTAGATATGGCACTCTGCACACATGAGTTGGGGTTTGATACAGGAAGAAAGAACTTCATAAGAAACATCTTGTGTCTGTATTGATGACCAAGTGTAGCAAGTGCAGAGGAAAATCCTGTCTACTTAAGGATAGAGAACTTAAAGCAAACATAAGCTCTCATGTCCTGCTGGGTCATAAGTCAGGGCTATTGTAACTTAAGACTACTGATCGTATTGCAGTACTTCATGCATGATATTTCACAATGCTCCAATAAAGACCAAATTCAGGGACAATAAATTAGGGGTAGGGTATTTAAACTGCCCTCTGTTGAGGTCAAAATCAAATCAAGAATCACCTGCATGCCTCCAAAACTATTCATCTAAAAAAAACAAATACTAGTCCGACAAAGCAGTTAACATATATTGGTTTTAAAAACATGACCCATTTTACAATATTTTTGGATTTTTTTTTATTGTGGCTGCACTTCATAGATTACCTGTTTTTATTTGTGGTTTGAAATTTCCTGTGTCTTTGAAAACTGATATCATATATTGAGTTTATTACAAACAAAATCTCTCATTCACACATGGGCTAAGTGAAACACACATCTCTTTTTCTTGGAGACCAATATCTTCATCAATAATGAGACAATTCAAACAACTATCCTCACAGGACACGGGCTGCTAGGAAAAGTATTTTCCATGGAGACAGTTTTCATTAAAAATGTAAATGGAGTGTTCCCTGTGGAGAACTTCTGGGATTGAAGCACAACTGCTCCACTGAAGGAGAATTTGAAAAATGTTAAAGAGAACACAAAAATGAGCACAAGCATCCCATGGAAAAAAGTGACTCAAATCGGTCTTGACAGAGCCAGAAAGAGATCTTGTCATAATCTTCAGAATGACAGCAGAAGTGAAAACAGCAGAAAGGAAAGAGAGATGGGACCAATACGATTGATCACACCCTATTCACAAGAAGCATCTTCAATCAAAACAATTCTAATAAAATGTTTGAAAATACTGGAAGGTGATAAAGTGCTGAGTAAAAGCATTGAAGACAATCTGACAATAACAATTAGAAATGCAAGGGTTTTTAAAGATAGACTGGTACACAATCATTTCAAAGAAATCGCGGATATACAAAAAATTCGGCCACAAACACGAGGCTTCTGGAAGTGCATATCATGCAATGTATCTAAACCAATACTACAGAATTCACAATACCAACAGGACAGATAATGAAAATACACACACAAATCACATCTGACATAAAATATATGGGCTGCATAACATGTAAAATAAAAAGAGAGTACTAAAGCATGTAAGTGCCATAACAAACAAAAACAGAAGTTATGCAACTATAAAACGTATGGAATCAAAGAATAACAGTGATAAGAAATTAGGGAATCTACGCCAATTATAATAAAAATAAATAATTTCTGTGCCCAGCCCTCCACTGGCACTCAACCTGAGCTGTGCAGAGTTTTTGGCAAGGCCCTGCACTCAACCTTAAATGTTTAAGTACCAACATTTATTTGTGTTTTAAAATTAGGGATCTGTAGAAGATAGGTAGGGTGATAAACAGATGTGAAAAGGGGATGCTGTCCTAACGCAGATGTCTCCCTATTCTTAGCCCCTCAAAAGTACATTGTAACCCTCATTATAACATTGGCAGTCCAAACCGCCTACCGCCGTGGCGACGGCCGACAAAATACCGTCACTGTGGCTACCACCCGTCTGCCAAATTATGACCGTAGCTGGAATTCCGCCAGAAGGATGGTGGAATTCCGGCTGCGGCCATGCCAGCAGATGGCTTTAAGGTGGCGCTTTTGCCCACAGCAGCGCCAAGCCAGTAGACCGCTGCAGACCATATCATTACCCATGATACGGCCTGTCGGTGTTTTTCTGGCGGACGCTTCTGCTGGAAGCAGCTCCCCGTCCAGTCTTCTGCCAGGGGACCTGCTGAAATCAGGTAAATCAGGTGCTCCGACAGGGGAGAGGGGCAGGGGTGTTGTGTGTGTAGTTTTGTGTGCGCGTGGATGCGAGTGTGCATGTATGGATGTGTGAGTGCATGCATGTTGTGTTGTGTGAATGGTTGGGTGCATGTATGTATGTAGGTGTGTGTGAATGGATGTATGCATGCATGGATGAGTGTGGGTATGAGTGTGTATATCCATGTGTTTGATGATGCGTGAAGGTGCGTGCATGTTGGGGGGGTCTGGAGTGAGGGGATGGGGGAAAACCGGGGGAGGGGGAGGAGGACGGGGAAGACCCCTATCAATGACAGGGAAGGAATTCCCTGTCACTAATAGTGCCTACCGCCATGGTTTTTCCTGGCGGTAAGGAAGCCACGAAAACCATAGCGGTAGGGTGGGTCATATTCCCCCGGGCGGGCTAGTGATGGCCGCCTGACTGGAGACTGAAGTCTCCAGCCTGGCGGCTGTTACCGCCATGGCGGACGGAGTGGTACATTGGCGGTTTGGCTTGTGCCAAACCGCCAATGTCGTAATATGGGGAAATGTACTGCTAGCCTGTTTGCAGTACATTCTCCATTTTACTGCCGTCCGCCAGGGTTGTAATGAGGGCCTATACATCAACTTACTAAAACCCATACTTCCCCTCATGTATTTAACCTGCTGATTTATTATCTTCATTAACATCTCAGTGCCAGTTTGCTTTCTCGTGCTTCTCAGGAAAGGCTTTAAATTTAACAGTTCCTCTTCCAAAAAATCACATTTAGTAGTGCCTCAAAATGTTTAGCAGGGAGTTAACTGACAGACTGCTGCTGATTCTGGAATTAAAAGTTTCACTTTGCATGGCAGGATGTTTTACTGATGGGGTGAGGAAGCTATTTGAGAACTTATTGAAAATGTGTCCTGATTTTAGCTTTCTGGGGCACTGACAATAATTTCTCTGACAAAAGAAGCCCCACATTTTGTCAGTTACTGCCCTATCATCTGTAGGAAACGCTTTCAGTTTTACAGCTTTGAATTTATCAAGATGGTGTTCAGGCATGCCATAATTACAGAATGTTACCATTCTAGATGGTAATTATAACACTGTGGTGAAGCAACAGTAGGTTACTAGGAAATCAGCTGACAGCCTGTTGTTGATGTTTTGCTCAGGATTTCAAACTTTGCTGTCACATGGCTGAGAAAGACAGTGAATTGATATAAAATCATGTAGGAGGCTGGCCTGGTTTGTAATGGTACCAAGGGGTACTTACACTCTGCACCAGGTCCAGTTATCCCTTATTAGTGTAGAAGAGGTGTCTAGCAGCTTAGGCTGATAGAAAAGGGGAGCTTAGCAGAGCAGCTTAGGCTGAACTAGGAGACATGCAAAGCTCCCACTATACCACTGGTGTCATATGCACAATATCATAAGAAAACACAATACACAGATATACTAAAAATATAGGTACTTTATTTTTATGACAATATGCCAAAACTATCTCAGTGAGTACCCTCAGTATGAGGATAGCAAATATACACAAGATATATGTACACAATACCAAAAATATGCAGTAATAGCAATAGAAAGCAATGCAAGCAATGTACAGTCACAATAGATTGCAATGAGAGCACATAGGTATAGGGGCAACACAAACCATATACTCCAAAAGTGGAATGCGAACCACGAATGGACCCCAAACCTATGTGAGCTTGTAGAGGGTCGCTGGGACTGTAATAAAACAGTGAGGGTTAGAAAAATAGCCCACCCCAAGACCCTGAAAAGTAGGTGTAAAGTGCACCTTGGTTCCCCAGAGAGCACAGAAGTCGTGATAGGGGAATTCTGCAAGGAAGACCAACACCAGCAATGCAACAACGATGGATTTCCGGATGAGAGTACCTGTGGAACAAGGGGACCAAGTCCAAGAGTCACGACAAAGTCGAGATTGGGCAGATGCCCAGGAAATGCCAGCTGAGGGTGCAAAGAAGCCGCCACCGGATGGTAGAAGCTGTGGATTCTGCAAGAACGAAGAGGACTAGGAACTTCCCCTTTGGAGGATTGATGTCCCACGTCGTGAAGAAGCTTGCTGAGGTGTTCCCACGCAGAAAGACTGCAAACAAGCCTTGCTAGCTGCAAGGGTCATGGTTAGGGTTTTTGGATGCTGCTGTGGCCCAGGAGGGACCAGGATGTCACCAATTCCGTGAGGAGACAGAGGGGGCGCACAGCAAGACAAGGAGCCCTCTCAGAAGCAGGCAGCACCCGCAGAAGTGCCAGAACAGGCACTACGAAGAAGAGTGAACCGGAGCTCACCCGAAGTCACAAAAGAAGATCCCACGACGTCGGAGGACAACTCAGAAGGTTGTGCACTGCAGGTTAGAGTGTCGGGGACCCAGGCTTGGCTGTGCACAAAGGAAATCCTGGAAGAGTGCACAGGAGCCGGAGCAGCTGCAAATCACGCGGTACCCAAGAATGCAGTCTAGCGTGGGGAGGCAAGGACTTACCTCCACCAAACTTGGACTGAAGAGTCACTCGACTGTGGGAGTCACTTGGACAGAGTTGCTGAGTTCCAGGGACCACGCTCGTCGTGCTGAGAGGGGACCCAGAGGACCGGTGATGCAGTCTTTTGTTGCCTGCGGTTGCAGGGGGAAGATTCCGTCGACCCACGGGAGATTTCTTCGGAGCTTCTAGTGCAGAGAGGAGGCAGACTACCCCCACAGCATGCACCATCAGGAAAACAGTCTAGAAGGCGGCCGGATCAGCGATACAAGGTTGCAGTAGTCGTCTTTGCTACTTTGTTGCGGTTTTGCAGGCGTCCAGAGCAGTCAGCGGTAGATTCCCTGGCAGAAGGTGAAGAGAGAGATGCAGAGGAACTCTGATGAGCTCTTGCATTCGTTATCTAAAGAATTCCCCAATGCAGAGACCCTAAATAGACAGAAAAGGAGGTTTGGCTACCTAGGAAGGAGGATAGGCTAGAAACACAGGTAAGAGCCTATCAGAAGGAGTCTCTGACGTCACCTGCTGGCACTGGCCACTAAGAGCAGTCCAGTGTGCCAACAGCACCTCTGTTTCCAAGATTGCAGAGGTCTGGAGCACACTGGAGGAGCTCTGGGCACCTCCCAGGGGAGGTACAGGTCAGGGGAGTGGTCACTCCCCTTTCCTTTGTCCAGTTTCGCGCCAGAGCAGGGCTGGGGGATCCCTGAACCGGTGTAGACTGGCTTATGCAGAGATGGGCACCATCTGTGCCCATGAAAGCATTTCCAGAGGCTGGGGGAGGCTACTCCTCCCCAGCCCTGACACCTTTTTCCAAAGGGAGAGGGTGTAACACCCTCTCTCTGAGGAAGTCCTTTGTTCTGCCTTCCTGGGCCAAGCCTGGCTGGACCCCAGGAGGGCAGAAACCTGTCTGAGGGGTTGGCAGCAGCATCAGTTGCAGTGAAACCCCGGGAAAGGTAGTTTGGCAGTACCCGGGTCTGTGCTAGAGACTCGGGGGATCATGGAATTTCATGATCTTAGACATGTTACATGGCCATGTTTGGAGTTACCATTGTGACGCTATACATAGGTAGTGACCTATGTATAGTGCACGCGTGTAATGTGTCCCCGCACTCACAAAGTCCGGGGAATTGGCCCTGAACAATGTGGGGGTACCTTGGCTAGTGCCAGGGTGCCCACACACTAAGTAACTTAGCACCCAACCTTTTGCCAGGTAAAGGTTAGACATATAGGTGACTTATAAGTTACTTAAGTGCAGTGGTAAATGGCTGTGAAATAACGTGGATATTATTTCACTCAGGCTGCAGTGGCAGGCCTGTGTACGAATTGTCAGAGCTCCCTATGGGTGGCAAAAGAAATGCTGCAGCCCATAGGGATTTCCTGGAACCCCAATACCCTGGGTACCTCAGTACCATATACTAGGGAATTATAAGGGTGTGCCAGTATGACAATGTGAATTGGTGAAATTGGTCACTAGCCTGTTAGTGACAATTTGGAAAGCAGAGAGAGAGCATAGCCACTGAGGTTCTGGTTAGCAGAGCCTCAGTGAGACAGTTAGTCATCACACAGGGAACACATACAGGGCACACTTATGAGCACTGGGGCCCTGGCTGGCAGGGTCCCAGTGACACATACAACTAAAACAACATATATACAGTGAAATATGGGGGTAACATGCCAGGCAAGATGGTACTTTCCTACAAATCAGTTCTCAGTTTAGCTTCAGGTGCACCTTTAATAATCTTTCTCAGAAAATTATAGGCGAAAACTATTTTTTCGTCTTGTCAGCAGCCGACTCGACTACGGCAATGCGCTCTATGCCGGAACCACCACCAAGACTCAGAGAAGACTACAACGCATCCAAAACGCCTTCGCCCGGCTCATTAAGAACACCCCATGACACAGCCACATCTCTGCCCTCCTAAGAGACCTACACTGGTTGCCAATCAACAAGATAATCACCTTTAATCTCCTGACCCATGCCTACAAGGCCCTACACGATGACGGATCAGCCTACCTCAGCCACAGACTCTCCTTCTATACTCCCGCCAGACAACTCTGCTCTGCCCTCCAGGTCCTCGCCAAGGTCCCCCGCATCCGGAAAACCACAGCCGGAGGAATATCCTTCTAAACTAAACTTCGCACTTGTATAGCACACTACTCACCCATTAGGGTCTCAGGGCACTGTACGCATACCCCTGCGGAACCCCTCCTGGCTTTTCCCTGTGAGGCACCAAGTCCTGGGCAACCCCAGGCATCCAAGCACTGTCAGGGCCATTGTGGAGATTAAGCAAGCTATTGCCCAGAGTGAGCACCATTAATTGGATTAGAGACCGAGGCAAGAATTATCTGGTCCAAGGGAATTGAGCCCAAGACCCGCTGAGGTAGGAATTGAACCCTGGTCCCGGGCCAGATTTCTGCATCAGGGTCTGCCACCCTAACCATTGTGCCACACTTCTCCACTTCTCCACACTTCTCCCACATCGCTGCCAAGACTTGGAGCACCCTCTCCATCCATCTCAGGCAATCCCCCTCCCTGTCTTAGTTCAGGAAGGACCTCAAGACCCGGAACTTCGACTGATTGTTCCTCCCTGCCCACTTCTTTCCCCCAGCACCGTCAGACCCTCACAGGTGATTAGCCATGCTATACAAATCCCTTGATTGATTGATTGAAACATGGTTCATCAAATCCCAGCAGAGTATCAGCATTTTTGACAGGGTAAAATCACCGTGGACAACATCACAATTCCTAAATTTAGTGTGGTACCACCAACAAAAAATATACTTGGTGACTAAAATCTGTTATCACCCTTCATATGTGTTCATTTTTGTGATCCTCAAAAACAGGCTTTCAATACACATTTCAGTGGGTGCCATGTGAATGAATGAATTAATTAATGAAAACAGGAACTTGTAGAGGGCATGATCACTAAAGCAGAGCAAAAGAGTAAAGCAAATGAGCAGGTTAGATGAGACCATGACACAGATCATCCAGAGCAGAAAACAGGCATTCTTTGATGCCTTTCTGAAAACGAACTTCATTAGTTATGTCGAAGAAGACTCGGATTGGTTCTAGGCCTTGGATCCTAAACAGCAAAGATTTTCCCCAAAATGGCTTCAGTCTGAAGTTAGGGGGAATTAACAGATTCGAGTTTGATGATCTGAGGGTTCTTATAGGCCTGTATTGAGAAAAAGGGTTAGGTAAATATTTAGGGCCTGTGGCATGGTAGGACCTAAAGGCCAAGACCGGTGATTTCAAAAGAACTCTTTTATGAGTGAATGGGCAACCACTGAAATTCTCTAAGCGCTTTAGAAGCAGAACCTTTCCTGGGAAGTCTCAGTACAAGCTTAACTGCTCAATTCTAAACAACCTCTAACCTGTAAAGAAACTGTTTTGATACAGCTAAATAGAGGCTACTTTAATATTCCATCCTTGAGGTGATAAGCATAAACGGCACAGGCTTCCTGGTGGCCAAATAGGGAAAGTCGAGATTTTATTTGAGTGAATTGAATAGAGAAAAGCACCTCCCACTACTGACAATAATTGTGGTTGCAAGAACAAAACATTATCAAATGTACAGCAGGTCCTATAACTGCTGCCACAGCATGTTGTCCATGTTGTAGCAAGCCAATGCCATTGTGGTCAGGTGTGCTCACCCTGACTCTTGCATGTTTTTCATTTTCAGGATGTAGAAACCATGTGCCTGAGTCCTGTAATGGTTGCAAAACATATTGGTCATGTTTTGGCCAGTCACTCAGAATCGCTTTAGGATTGAACAAGCCCCTTTAAATTGAACAATAGGAGCAGATCTTCACACAAAAGGTCCAGATATCACAAACTTTTTCTGGTGGCTAATCCCGTCATGCCTACCTGCCCACCATTTTATTCGCTATTTTCTCGAAAACTACTGAACAAATTCACACCAAATAATGAAAAGCACGCTTTCTGAGTAAAGTTATTAGTTTCTGCCAAATATGGTATAACTACTTTCAGCTATTTTCTGATAGATACTCTGCATGCAGATTCCTCACCCGTAGAACAAACCCAGGCATAAGATTGGATCTTGAAACTTCAAAGCTCTCACATCGTCGGTAGGGGTCACTGGCTTTGTATCGACACCAGAAGTGGAGTCTGATAGTCTGATGACATTATCAAAGCAATATAGCGCCAGCCCTTTTGCAACAAACTGAGTTGCCTGTTTTCCAACCCTCTGATGCAGACCCAGAACTCACTCTCCAGAGTTGTGAGTTTTCCTCACAAAACATTTCAGTAGTGCAACCCATGTGTTCAGGGTTTACGGCCTCTAGGCACTCAGGGGAACAGATGTCGATCATGCACCTGCACTCAATTAATCTCTGGTGCCTTGGCTCCCACCGCGACTCACGCTCTTGTGATTCCTGTGAAAGTATGCACCCAAAGATCATGAAAGAATGTAAGGCCAAGCTTTTCATGTCTCATGCCAGGCATAACAGAGAAAGTCATTGATGCTTCAGGCCATAATCAAGGTCTCCTCATTCCTACTCATCCGAGGATAGTCGACACAAATACAAAAAGCACAGGAAGCATGGGAAGGGTAAGTCACTTAGGCAACCCTTTTCTCTTACAGATTCTCTAGCCTCAGAATCGGAGTTAGCCACTATGGAGCCAGTTCATCCTAAACCAGACTGGCACCCACTCCCCTGTCCATCACCACCCCAGGGGTGGTGCTCTGAGCTTCTCCAGAAGGGTCCCTGGGTTCTGCCATCTTGTTTCCAAGGTTGGCAGGGAACTCTGGGAGCATCTGAATGGCCAGGCCAGGCAGGTGATGTCAGAGCCCTTTCCTGATAGGTGCTTACCTGGTTAGGTGACCAATCCCCCTTTCATGGCTATTTAGGGTCTCTCTCTTGGGTGGGTCGTCATATTCGGCTTGCAAGACTCCAGTAGGATTCCTCTGCAACCTCTACTTCAACTTCTGGCCACTGGAACTGCGACTGGACCCTCCAAGAACCGACAACGCTGCAATAAATGAAGAAAACTCTTCTGCAATATTGTTTCAACGGCTCCTGCCAGCTTTGCAGCATTTACCGGGCTGTGCATCCTCATAAGACAGCAACTCTTCAGCCTGCACAAGAAGAAGAAGGAATCTCCCTTGGAGTGAAGGAGTCACTCCCCTACAACAAAGGCACCTGCAGCAAACGACGACCAGCTGCGTGGAACTCCCCTCACCTTCTCACCTTGTGCTGCATGGATCCTGCATCACAGGCAGAGGTCCGGAGTAGTCCTCTTGGTCCTCTCTGCTAGCTGTCCAACTTTGGTGGAGGTAAGCCTTTGCGTTCCCACGCAGGGCACTACCCCCATGCACTGTGTCCATTGCAGCTGCCAAAGTTTGTTGGCATCTCCTCCAAGGGATCTTCAGGCTACGTGAAGCCCTAGCCCCCAGCACTCCTTCCTGCAAAGCACTGCCTTCTGCATCGTTCTCCAGCGACGTGGGATCCTCTTTTGTATTGCTGCATGGGATCCTTCTGCAACTCCTGTGTCCCCATCCTGTGGGACTCCTGTGGGTGCTGCCTCTGCTCCTGTGGACCCTCTGCAATGCTGAGGGTTCCCTGTTACTCCCCCTCCTGGGTTGAGTCCTCCTGAGCCTTGCTGGTCCCCGGCATCACCGCTTTTCTACTAACCGTGAGTTTGCCTTTGCCAAGGCTTATTAGTGGAATTTCTGCACCGACACCCATCTGCAGTCTTTGCTCCACTGTGGGACATCTTCTGCATCCATCAGGAACTCTTCTCCAGCTCCAAGGCTGCAGTGCTGACCTATTCTTCATCACTGTCAACCAACTCCCGCAAGTACAGCTGGGTGGATAGTAGCTCCTACTCCTCCTGGACTCCACTGTGACTTTTGGACTTGATCCCCTCTTTCCACAGGTCCTCTTCTTCAGGAATCCACCACTGGTTCTTGCAGTCTTCTCTGGGTGTCTTCTTGTTCTTCTTTTCCTCCTTTTGGGTGGTTTGGGGAAATTCCAGTGATCTACTCCTGCTTTTTTTGTAACTGCTGGGGTATACTGTGTTAGTTACCTCTGTTGTTTTCTTGTACTCCCAGCTCCCCTCTACACATTCCACTTACCTAGGTGGGTGTCCTGTGTCTGCATTCCATTTTTTTAGTATATGGTTTGTGCTTCCCCTAGGGTCACTATTGATGATTGCTATTTGTATTGTTTTCTAACCTTTCCTATAACTATTTCTGATTACTAGTGTATATATTTAGTGTATTACTTATCTCCTTTTGTAGGATTGCCCTTCTAGTAATTTGTGGTATTGTGTTCCAAAAACAAAGTACCTTTACATTTGTACAACTGAGTGTTTTTTTTTGTGTGTAAGTGCTGTGTGACTACAGTGGTATTTCACGAGCTTTGCATGTCTCCTAGATAAGCCTTGGCTGCTCATCCACAGCTTCCTCTAGAGAGCCTGGCTTCTAGACACTGCCTACACTTCACTAAGAAGGGATACCTGGACCTGGTATAAGGTGTAAGTACCTTAGGTACCCACCACACACCAGGCCAGCTTCCTACATCCACCATTGCTTTCCTTCCACCCTTAACCATAAAGCCTCACCATACCAACATTATGTTCTACAAGACAGTCAGTTGGCACTTTTACAACTGTTCCCTTGTATAGAGTATCGAAGCGCCTAGAGGCCTAGGGGAAAATGACTTTCTCAGTGGGGAGTATGGCTCTAACATCGTTAAATGCCAATTGTATCCTCACAAGCTACAACCACAGCTTGTGGCATGTGGTTCAGATGATGTTTCCTCACAGGCCCAAAGATATAAGGGCACACTTCCAAGAAGTAGTCCAGGCTAGTCAAAATGCCTCCTGACATATAATTAAGTCTTGGCTTGACACTGCAGACTCTGTGACGCAGGCCATGGGCACCTTTATCTCCATTTGACAGCACACTTTGCTCCACACATTCATCTTCCCATCAGATATTCATGCCAACCTCATAGAAATTCCATTTGATGTTCAATTTTCCAAATTCCATTCCTATTGGGTGATATGGCTGGCTCCATGCTTGAACAGTTTGAGAAAAGCAAGGGCCTAGAACTGCCACAACTGAAGAGGGATAACTGGCAGTTAAAGTATTTTTGTGACCTCTCAAGAGACTTTGCTTTACACCAACAACAGGCTTACCAACCCCAGATCAAGCAACAAAATCATTTGGTCAGACAATACAAGGGGAGGGCCAGGTGAGGTATTTGGACCTGTTCAGCAAGCTGCCCCCTTCTCCTCTGTCTATCTACACCTGCCATGCAAGTAATTTTAGTTTACTTCCCTAAGCCCATTTGTACCCTATTGGATGGCTGGTGTCCTTCTTTCTTCCAGCCTGGAAGGCCTTGTTTTTGGACCAGTGGGACCTTCAAATCATGGAAGTGGGCTACACCCTTCAGGCTACACCTCCCATTTGGCCCCCTGTCTTCCTCCCTCCCCCTACAAATTGCCATTCTATCCTGAAACAAGAGGTGCTAGCACTCCTACTGAAAGGAGCTGTGTAGTTAGTACGCAGATGGAAAAGGTTCCGGGATGTCACTTCTGCTACTTCCTGGTCCCCAAGAAGGGCGGCAGTCTGCATGCAATCTTTGAACTCAGAGAGTCAAACTTCTTCCTCAAAAAGGAAATATTGAAAATGACAACCCTATCACAAGTTTTGCCAGCTTTGGAAGTTGGAGACTGGATTATGTCACTTGACCTGCAGAATCCGTACTTGTATATCCTCATCCTGTGGTAGCATCTGAAGTATTTGCGTTATATGGTGCGTTCTAAGTACTACCAACTTGCAGTGCTCCCATTAGGTTTGACAATGCTGTGTCAAGTCTTCAGAAAGGTGATGACAGTGGTTGCAGCCCCTATGAGATGGTTGGGCCTTCTCATTTTCTTGTACTTTGTTGACTGGCTTCTCAAACCGGATTGCCAGAGATGGTCTCATGCCTTTTGCAGTCAACAGAATACTTACTGTTTGACTGACCTGGACTTTTTGATCAGTGAGCCAAAATCTCACCTGAGGCCATCCCAATGACTTTAGTACATAGGTTCAGTACTGTACACAACCCTTCTCTGTGCTTTTCCTCCTTCACAGAGTATTGCTGACATCCAGAATATGGTCCCGTCCTTTCAAGAAAGCAGATGAGTTGCAGTCCTGAGGGTCCTGAGATTGTTAGCTCTCATTTCCCAGTTTTCTGCATTCTCCATTCATTCATGCATGTTGGCACATGGGGACCCTGCAGTCATGCCTCCACGGGCAGAGGCTACAGTATGGGGGAAACTGTTGGATTTCATTGTGATCTTCCCCAGTGAGTGGTGGAATGAGGCAGCTACTGTGGTGACAGATGCCTCCACCTTAAGGGCCCTTTCTCATTAAAAGACCAAATTCAATGATATATTCCTCCCACAATACTTTGCTCAGCTACAGCCAAGAATCTTATCATCCCTAAAATTTGGAAGCCTCTTGGGGTGGTAGGAGTTTCTCCTACACAACCTGCAGTCTTGGAACCAGATGCCCTGTCACCTCAGAAATCAGTCCACCTTCCTGATTTTCAGGAAACAGCTGAAAACTGGGCTTTTCTCTTTACCGCTGTATTTTCCTTGCCGGTTGTAGTGGCAGCGCCGAGACTTCTTTGGGAAATTGTACGCTTTATAAATACCAAATCAAATCAAGGTGGCGAGCTCACATGGAGGATGTGAAGACCTGAGGCCTTCCTCTGCTCCACCTAAGGCTGGTCCATCCTGATCTTGATAGACAGCAAAATGGTGATGTAAGACACCAAATAGCAAGGGGGAGTACGGTCCCACCTCCTGTGTCTGGACGCTTTGAGAACGTGGTTAAGGGCACACAACCCAGGGATCTGGTTAACTGCCAATCGCCTAGTGCGTTCTCTGAATGTCAGAGTTGACAGCACAAGGCTTCTTATCTTACCAGTCATGAAGAGCGACTTCTGCTGGAGGTGGCACAGAATAGAGTTACCCAGTTGGGCACTCCTCGGGTGGACCTGTTCACCTAATCAGACAATGTTCAATGCCAGCAGCTGTGTGCCCTCCAGTATCCGTTGAAGGGAGCACTGGGGGACCCCTTTCAGTTAAAATGGTACTTATGCTGTACTACGTGTTTCCCTCATACCTCTGAATCCTCAGGTTCTGAGGAAGATATTCCAGGACTGGACCTGAATTATGCTTACTGGCCTGGATTGGCCAAGAAGGGTGTGGTATGTGATATGCACTGTGGCATTCTCCAAATGTTCCCTGCTCAAGCTGCCATTTAGACTTGACCTCTGATCCATGTCATAAGAGATGGTGCTGCACCCCAGTCTCTGAGGCGTCCTCCTTCATGCCTGAAGATAGAGCAGAGACATGTGAGTTTCTTCCAGCTGCTGCTGGAGGTGGTTGAGGTTATTCTTTCAGGATGTCACCCCTCTACCAAATCAGCTTACTCTGGGAGATGGAGCAACTTGTATGGTGCACAGGAAACAATGTTGACCACTTACGGGCCAAGTTGACCAGGTTCTGCAATTAATGCTTTCTATTGCACAGAGGGGTTGTGCAATTGATAACGTCAAGCTGCATTTGGCTGCATTCTGGGCATTTCACTGTCCTCCAGACCAGCCTTACCTGTTCAGGTCCCCTATTGTAATCCATTTTCTAAAGAGGTTCACAAATCTGTATCCTCTAACTCCCTTTGTTGTCCGCCCAATGGGACCTTAATTTGGCTTTAGCCTTTCTAAAAGGTACTGATGAGGTACGTATGAGTCGCTGCATAGTTGTCCCTTAAGGGTCATTAGACAGTAGACAGTGTTTCAGTGGTCATTACTTCTGCCAGAAGGGTGAGTAAGTTGCAAGCTCTTAGGTTCTGTCCACAGTTTACCTCTTTTTACTCAGACAAATTAGTTTTGTGAACCAGGTCCTCTCCAAAGTGGTAACTCTCTTTCACCTAGGTCTGTCCATCACCCTTCCAACTTTATGCTACCTGCCTCATCCCACTAAGGAGGAGGAGTGGTTGCATATGTTTGATCCGTGATGGGCTGTTAACTACTACTTGGACAGCACCAAGGACATACTGGATGACCTGTTCTCCGCATGGAACTGTGGTGCCAAGGACGGCAAAACAGTACAGCAAAGGATCTTTTTGAGATTGATCGTCCTCTGCATGATGAAAACTTGCTATGCGCTATCCAGGAAGAAATTTCCAGAGGGAATTAGAGCTCATTCCAGCGGGGGCGAATCCACAACTTATGGCCTTGGCAGAAGGTTTCCCATAGCAGGTATCTGCAACGCAGTGACATGGACAAATATAACTGCCTAGATTTAAAAGTGTGTAGAAACGGATGCCATACCAGATCTGCTTTGCAGGATTTTCCCCTGTGTAATCATCCATCAACCCTCCTCTGGGGCACGGTATTGCTCTAAAATCGGTGAAAAATATACAGATAGAAAAATTCATCAGAAGGAAAAGTTACAGACCCGCAGTAACACTCTTTCGGGTGGACAGTCTATCTACCTGCAGGTTCCTTACTGATCGGCATACCTCCCCATTTATTGAATTTAATAACGTCCCAAAACCTGTTTTGGTACTGAACTACTCTATCAATGTTAGTCTCTCTGCTCGCCTCGAAGGTGGGAACAAAATGAATGGAAACTGACGTCATTGCGCCGGATGGGCAATATATGGCTTAGATGATGTCATCTGACACTACTTCCAGCATCATTGTGAAGTCAGCGATATAAAAGCTCAGATTTTTCTGGACCCAGTTCGATGCCTATGTTTATTCTATTGGTAAGAAATGTGCAGGTAGAGTATCCACCAGAAAGATCATTACAACTTGCAAGTACATGTTTCTTTTTACTTTATCAGAGAGTAAACTTTTCTACAGGAACTAAAATAGGAAATCAACATTATGGTTATGTCTGAGTTTCTGTTGAAAAAGTAAATTTTTGTTATACTTATACTCATGGCATTTGACGAATCTGCACCCAACATTCTAAAGAGGTAAACATGATTTCATTATTTGGGCTTCTCATGTTTCATTGTGATTCATCCGTGAGTTGGGAGGAAATGAAATAGTGTGTCAAAAAATAAAGTTTCCCATTTTACCTCACATTGGAACTTTACTCTCAGCTACAGAAAAAAACGCTGTGGGGAATTACCACCAAACTTGGCTTGAAAGCAGAACTCATCACAAAAGGAGTGCCTTTCCTTAGCTTCCAGATATTATTGTTTGAAAAAAGGTGGACTGCAGATGGGTAATTAGATCTGCAAATGTTTCCTTTGATCTGCCTATAACTATCTCTGTTTTCTGAGTTTCACAGGCACTTTTCACATTTACTTTTCTCTTGGTATTTTTAAATTTGTGAACATCTGTCATTTGACATACAAGCACAGTTGAAAGAGGGAATCGACATGGCATTTTGCAGACAGTCGACTTTGGCAGTCGTTACTGAAGACCGCCGTGGTGGTGGCTGCCAAAAGGCCGCTAGTGATGGTGGTATCCCGACTGCCATATTACAAGTCACATAGGGAAGACCGCCTAAAAACAGCCATTATCTGACACCGCCAGGCCGTCCGAGGGCAGAGAGTCCCGCCACACAACAGCGAAAACATTCCGCTTGCCATATTACGACCCACAAATCAGTACAGCGGTCATTGCACGGCAGAAAACCATTGGCGGTGTGAACCACTGCGGTCAAAATATCACCTCCACCAGAACCCAACACCACATTGGACAGTTTGAATACCCCACAATGGACACACATACCCACGCTACACACACCCATACCCACACACACCACTATAAAACACCCCCCAAACAACCCACCATCCAAATGCAACCACAGACAGACAGCGAGGACCCACAAACTCATTACTAACCACTGATACACCATAGGCACATGTACACTTGCACACAACACCCCCCCAAATCACTTCACTACCACCATGTCCCCTCAAAAGCACCCTTGATTCACATACGAGGAGTTGAGGGTCATGGTCGATGAAATTGTCAGGGTAGAGCCACAACCTTTGGGAGAACAGGTCCAGCAAACATCCATAGCCAGGAAAATTGAGTTATGATGGAGGATTGTTGACAGGTTCAACTCAGTAGGCACACATCCACGAACAAGGGAGGACATCAGGAAGAGGTGGAATGGTATCAGGGGGAAGGTGCATTTCATGGCATCACAACACCAAATTGCCATCAACAAGACTGGTGGTGGGCCCCCACCTTCTCCCCCAGAGTTCACATTGTGGGAGGATAATGTTTTGGACATCATGCATCCAGAGGGCCTGAGTTGAATAACCGGAGGACTGGACTCTGGTAAGTCACCAACACTCCCCTGGCACCAACGACTCGTGTACAGCATGTGTCCCCATCACCCTACAACCCCCCAATTCATCTCATCTCACACTTCTGCCCCCCCAATCACCTGATGCCCTTCCCCTGCATGCCACACCACCCGACTCCCACTATCCCCACACAGTCCCTCCCTGGTGCACTGATAGCACTCACAATGGCAAGCGCCACAATTCCCACAATGCATCACTCCTTGCACATGAAAAGATGCCATTCCTACCTCAGAGTGGAACACCTGCACTTAAAACCATCACACATGCAACACATACTAGATGTTTCAACTGTGTACTACTACATGGCAATGACAGCAATGCTATCCACAACTCTCAATGGAACATGGAAACAATGTCACAATCTATCACCCACAAACAATATCTGCAATGCAGTATCTGTCATTGCTATCACTGGGAAGTCAAGGCACTTTATGCATCAGACTATGATACGAACAAGCACACATCCACAATGTAACTCTCTCTCTCTCTCCATCCACAGGTATCCCTGCCACTGCCACACTGCAGAAAATGCCTGAGACAGCCAGCTTTTCCCAGGATGAAGGCCCCAGTGGATGTCTGGACATTGACAACTTACCTGGCCCATCTGGGACAACTGGTCAGTCCACCACCACCAGCCCCACCCTGCCCACATCTGAGTCCCCCACCGCAGTGTCCACAACACCACAGCACACTCCTCATCCCCAAACCTGTGTTCTAAGGACTGTTCAATCAGCAGTGTTCCCCACAGTACAGGGACCAGAGTCAACCACTCACACCCAAAACAATGAAGGTCCTAAAGGCAAGTTCTACTGTCAGTAAAAGTATTGTACCATATTTGTCCATTGTGTACAGTTGGGATAAGTAGCAAAACTGATAACACTAACACTACTATGTTTAGTCCTATTGCAGCTGACATAGCAGTACAGGGAATATACAACATGGGCAATATTTTGCATATGTGATGCTAGACAACAGCATAGTAAAATTGCTCTAACGTAAGAAGAATAACACCTCCCCTGATGACTAATATGTTTACCCCAAAATCCACACAGAGGGATAGCTGCACTTAACACCTCCACTGATGGCACGCACCAGGAGGAGCTGTGTCACAAGGCAGACAGGAGTACAGTTCATATGCAGAACAGTTAACACTTACCTGTATTTCATTGGAAGTATTGGTGGATCAACTCTGTTCTTGTCATCTGCATCCTTCATCATCTGCTTCCTCATCACTTTCCATGTCACCATCATCAGCCATCATCAGCCACTGGTCCAGCTGCCACTTCCTCAACATCCAGTAATGGGATGTGATGTCTCAGTGCCAGATTGTGTAGCATGCAGCAGGCAACAACAACCTGACAGACCTTTAGTGGACTGTAGAGCAGGGCACCTACTGAGACGTGTAGACACCAGAATCTGACCATCAGTTGCCCAAAAGTCCTCTCGATAACGCTTCATCCTGCCGTGGGCCTCATTGCAATGGTTTTCTCCATCTGTTGTTGGGTATCTCACTGGTTTCAGCAATCAGGGAAGGTTAGGATAGCCAGAGTCACCTGTGTGCACAAAGGTTGGACCCATCACAATACCGGTTGAGACACACAGCAGAATGTGAAGAGAGGTGAGATCACAAGTGCACACATAATATTGGATACATACCAATGAGCCAGGCCATCTCTCTCTGTAGTTGTGCCACAATGTGTGGGCCATTGCTGTTCCTCAGCATGTAGGAGTCATGCACAGAACCAGGAAACTTGGCCGTCACCTGGGAGATATACTGGTCAGCGAGACACATCACCTGGAAATTGATGGAGTAAAAGTTTTTCCTGTTCCAGGTGGCAATAGAGTTGGTGCATTTGTGCCATAAAGACACATTAGTGTGGTCATGAGATGTGTCTGATGTGTGAAGCCCACTGCTGTTGCTGTGAAGCCACTCAACATTACTTTCTCCTTCTGTCTGTGCCACTCATGCAGGTCAGCGGCCATCAGAAAAAGGGGATTTGGACGCCAAGCAAGTGCGGACCCTGGAGGTTCATGCCCGGCGGAGCACCCACTGCAAAAAAGTGGTGGGAGGACCTGAGACGCTGGGCCTGTAAGACCGCTGAGGCCCAGCTGGGGACGTCTTCCCAACGAGGGAGGAGTGCCTGTCGGACCCAGACCCCCCTAATGGCCCACATTTTGGTGGTGGCCTACCCTGAGGTGGATGGTCGCTTGGGGGCAGCACAGCAGCCATAAGGAGATAAGTATACAATCACACCTCGCTAATGTAAGGCTTGTATGGCTTTGGGTAACGTACTAGTGGGAAGATGTAGTGTGGATCATTGTTAGATACACATTGACTATGGGTATGAGCCACTCTTGCAGGATTTGTATTGATAATGCGTGCCAATCCTATGCAGACAGTGACTTATCTGGGGACTTACTTCCATGTTTGGGCTTGTCTGGACACCCTTCACATCTTTTGAGTGACCAGCGCCTTCCATCAGCATCAGTATACCTGCGGTGTCAGGGCATTTTCAACAGCAATAGTTTGCCACTATGACAGAGGTAATTTGCGAGTTCTCAATCAGCAGCCTTATGCTGTATATGTAGATGGCTGCAGGAGGCCAAGATATTACTGGACAGATTGTTTATGGATTTGTTGGCACGCTACCTTTCCATGTAGGAATTGGTTGTGTAAGGAGTACAGGGTATGACTATGTAAACGACCATGGGCTTGTGCCAAGTACTGTGCTACTGAGAATTGTTTGAGCCTTCATCAAGTCAATGAGGGCCAATGTTCCCACATTAGTAGGTTTTTTCTGCATAGCTTTTGTTTCCCTTATTATTTTCCACAGTTGTGCATGTCAATGTAAAGGCATGCCTTGCTGTGGCATATGAGCAGAATATGAGGTTGTTACTATGTGTGAATGATGAGTATGTAGTGACCCATTGCATCCTTTCTTTCTCTATAACCCTCCCTCCCTCTCCTCCTCTGCCTTTGTGTGCATCAGCATCATCAGGTGAAGCAGAAGAGGCACCGGTAAGTGGGGAAGCTGCAGCCCACGGGACCCAGGAGGCTGACACCAGCGGAGTCGAGGGGACCAGTGGGACGGAGGGTGAGGGGAGTGCCACGGGAGAGACTGGATCTACAACATTCTCTTCGCAGTCCTCCTCTGATGGATGCTCCCTGGTGGTGGTGGACCCATCCGGGACCAGCACAGCACCATTCTTGTCCGCCATGCCCTTACCAACACCACCCTCCCTATAGCTCCCCACCCAGTTGCCCTTGCCCGCTCACCCATGAGAGTGGGCGTCTCCTTAATCACAGGCACTTCGGCCCCCTGCCCCAGTCAGCCCTGATGCCCTCAATGAGGAGGCTACTGAACTCCTGAGGTCCATTTCTGCGGGACAGTTAACCATTGTGAATGCCATCCAGGGACTTGCATCACAGATGCAGCAGTCTAATGCCTACCTGGAAAACATTAACAGGGCCCTGGCTGAACTGCAGAGATCCTTTCAGGATTTGGCCTCCTCATTGATGGCAGCCAGTGTTCCTTCGTCTTTCGTCCCCCACCAGATACCTCTGCCAAATCCCACACCCCTCTTGCCATCCAGAGCACACAGTCAGACAACCATTCAACCACCTCAACAGACACGGTTGGCAAAGATAAACACAGGCAGTACAAGACCCACCATCCCCATGCACACAGTCAACAGACACAGCAACATCCACTCCTTACACAGACTCCCCAACCACCTCCCCCTCACAGAGACTACACCACTCAAACCTGCTATCACCACATCATCACTCCCAGATCCAGCCACAAGTCACCACAGTAGTATACCCTCATACAGCCAACCCCATACACCACATGCGCACTCACCATGACTACCAACACACCCACATGCAGCACATCCACCTTAACTGCAGACACCACACATTCACCCTGTCAACTCTTTGCATCTCCTCCCCCTCCTCCCAGGACACCTAAACGCCCACACTCACCCACCCAACAGACACCCAGAACACACATGGCATCCACCCATGCACCAGCACCCAAGGCACCTACATGTACACACCTCTCAGCCACTCCCTCTCCCTCCACTTCCAAATTTGTTTCCCTTTGACTGCCCTTGTGTCCCTGAAAAAGGATTCCTGTATGAGTTTTCACTTTTCCCTCCCACTGACCCAGTCCCTGTGTCCCCCAAGCGCCCAGTTACCTTCTGGATACCCAGTCCTTCAACCTCTTAGTCCTCCAAATGCCCCCATGGTACAGCCCATGCCCCTCCCCAGGAAAGTCTTCTACCCCACCAGACGCAAGGTCACCCCTCCCAAACCAAAAAACCAAGGGCCCTCCCCCAAAGGGCAAAACTAAGGGCAAACCCCCCCAACCCCAAGCCAAAAGACCCCCCAAACCCAAGCAAAGGGATCCCCCTCCCAAACCCAGGCCCCCACCCCCCTCACCCTGAGGCGTCTGCCTGTCCCATTGATGCCCCTGCCATATGGAGGCCACTTTGCAGTCATGAGTCAAGTTGCACCCAGAGACATTCCCCAGTGTGCCTGGGGAACTGTGTAAAATTGCACTGGCCAGTAGGCCTATGTTGTACATAGTTTTTTTATTTTTTTATTATTCATATCATTTATATTTAATATATCTGCACCAGAGAACCATTGGTGCTGAAGGTAACAAACTTGTCCTGGTTTTCCTTCCACATGTATGTGTTATATATGTGCGATTTGGTGTGTGTGTTCTGTGTATGTGATTTGTTTGTGTAGCAGCAGGAGTTGTGTAGGTGAGTTGTGCCATGGACTTGTTGTGATGTATTGTGATGGTGTTGTGTGGCATTGTGTGGTAGTGGTGAGTGCGCCCATGTGTGTTGTGATGCATCTGTGATGTGCCCTGTGTGTTGGGTAGATGTGGCATGTGATCTGACACATGGTTTGGATTACTTGTGTGCTGTTGTTACGTGTTGCTGCCAGTATGCATTGTCCTGTGCCTCTCTGCCAATGCGTTTGTGTGGTTGCAATGGTTTTGTCATTGTGTGACTGGGTGGTGTTGTGTGTGGATGTGTTTGACAGTGGCAGTGGTGTGTGTGGTGTGTGGTGTGTGGTGTGTGCATGGCACGTGTATGTTGGCCGTGGTATGTGTTGTTTGTGTGTGAGTGTGTATATGTAGGTGTGTTTGTGTGTTGGTATGGGTGTATGTTTGAGTGTGTGTGGCCGTCGCTAGTCGGGCTGGGGTTGTGTGTTGTGTGTGGGTGCGTACTAATCACCTTCCCTCCAGTGTATGCTAGGTGGGTGCACTTACAGTTGTTGTTTTCATCACCATCATTGGTTCTGGAGTTGTATGGACAGCAGGAGCAGTGGGAAGACTTCAAGTTCGGGTTCCATGTCGGCTGCAGATATATCTGTGTTCGTGAAGGTGAGTGTCTCGTTTTATGTTGTTTGTTTCCGCCAGGCTTTTTGTGGTGATGTGACTGGCCCGGAAATCCTAACGGTATGTAACCTCGTAATATGTTCAGCAGAAACATGGTCTCTGCTGGCCTGGAGATGTCTGCTGCCAGCTGTGGAGGACTGTCTATACTGGCAATACTGGTGGTGTATTGGCTGTGTTCCGGTGGAAACACCGCCATGCTCATAATGTGACGGTCTTCTCTGTTGGGCCGCCGGCGGTGCGACTGCCATAGCCACTGTGGCAGTCCTAGGACCGCCAAATTTGTAATGACCACCTCGGTTTTCTGAGGGTATCCAGATTTTATGCATAACCCGGGAGGGAGGTTGGGGTTCAGGTAAGGGCAGAGATAAACAGAGTGGAAAAAGAAATCATGTGCTAACAACTATGGTACTGTTTAATGAATATGCAGCCCATTTGTAAGTTAAGCTTACTGTGGGAAAGTTAAAGATGGCATGAAAAATTAGCATATTTAGGGCTACATGTCTGAAACTCTGGTTTTGCAACTCACAAATTGCGAGTCAGAGCGACTCGCAATTTACGAGTCGCAAAACGGGATGTAAGAATCGCAATACCAGTTTACGATTCGGTGCGGAGTTGCATCGCAAATTGCACAAGGGTGTGGTCCGGACGGGTGCCAAAAAAAAAAGAAGAAAACACACTACCTGGTTCTGAGTGATGACATCAGATCTAGGAAGTACCCCCCATGGAACTGGAAGGAGCCTACCCAGCACAGACAGCAAAGGCACATCTTGCTGAGAGGAGCAACTGCAGCCATGGCAGCTCAGACCAAGGAGACATCCACTGCAGGGAGGAAGAGGAAACTGAAGTTTTCTGATAAGGAGCTGGAGGTCCTCACTGAGGAGTGCTGTCTGCATCATGAGGTCCTGTTTGGCAAGGCAGCAGTGAGTGTCCCTGACACACAGAAAAAGAAGATCTGGTTGGACGTTCAGAACAATTTCAATGCGATTGGAGTCAGCCATCGCTCCATCGATGAGGTCCGCAAAAGGTGGTACAACCTCAGGTCCAGGATCAAAGAAAGGGTGGCAGAGTGGATGAGGGAGGCGCACTGAACTGGTGGAGGACCATCCACATTACCACCTCCTACAGCCATTGAGAGCATGGTGGAGACCACTCTGGAGCCGGAGGCTGTCGTTGGAATTGGGGACCTGGACAGTTCTGCACCGGCAACATCCAAAAGTAAGTAGCAAATCTTACATATTTACACCATTTAATGCACCATGCACACAACTACAGTACGCAAAAGCATGCATCCTCCAAATGTGTTCCATGCCTATGTTGCAACCTACAGAACAATGCATTATTGGCAATGTAGTACAGTAGTCCAACTTTTGAGGAATATTTATTTTGACACACTACACATATGATAGGCATTGACAGCGTATCACCTGTGTCCCACAGGTCTCCCACAAGTACCCACGGATGACCCTAATGTGCAGGGAGATGAATCTGCCACCATCACCGCAGATGGGGCAGCCAGTGTATCAGCAGGGGAGTGCATGACCACACCACTTGTCCACCATGTCCGTGATACCACTGAGGAGACAGATGTGGACACTGAGAAAGGCAACCTGACACCGGGGCCACAGATGAGTGTGAGTCAGGCACATAGGTCAGCTGGGTCTGGGTGGAGAAGACGACGTCAGACACAGTCAGCAGGTGAGGAGGATTCCACAGGGGAACAATTCCTAGTATTGGAGACATCCTTACTGAGCAGTCACAGTCTGCAAATTAAACATATGCAGTTAATGAAAAGGAACCGGCACAGACTGCAGCAGACCCTCTCACGGGCATGAACAACAACATGGCAAACCTCACCACCGGTATCAATGACGTGTGCAGGGAAATGGTGGCAGATAGGGCCCAGGCAAGGCGCAGAGAGCGCAACACTGCTGCCCGTTTGGACCGGCTGAGTCATTCGATTGGCCCCCTTGCAACCACTACTACCTGCCTGTCAAGGCGCACTGTAATGCTACAGGTGGAACTTGGGCATTTTACCAATGATGTAGCAAGGGGACTAGGGCACATAAGTCATGCAGTGGACATAATACAGACCACCCAGGCAGCAAGGGGCATTGGCGATATCCCTCAGGATAGTGAGGACATCTCCAGCGTGAGCAGCGTTTCTGCCTCAGATTCACGCATCCTGCGGAGTAGCAGTGCCCGCCAAATCAGGGGACCAACCAGGATCGGGCCATGGTGGCTGTAGTCGCAGGAGGGTGTGATTTTGCAAATCTGGGAATTGCCTGAGGCACATGATGTAAATGTGTCAGACATTGTGGCATTTTACGTTTTTATTGCTGTTTAGACGTCAACAGTTCATCATTACACTCCTGACATTAAAGGGATTTTTTGTTCTTCCACAACCTCTCTATGTGTGTCTTACATTTGTGAGTGCTGTAACGGTTGCCACGTACCTGCCAAAGTAGTGAGTTGAAATGTGGTCCCATCTCTGTCTGCCCTCCATTGTGATGCTACCATCCCCAGGCTGTCGTTGTGGTGGCTCTTGCCCCTCATCCTCCGCATCTGTGTCATCTAGGGTGAGATGAAGCCCAAGTCTGGTTGCTATGTTGTGTAGGATGGCACATGTTGCCACAATCTTGCATGCAGTGTCTGGGGCATACTGGAGAGCCCCTCCACTTTTGTGCAGGCATCGAAAACGTGACTTCAACATGCCAAAGGTCCTCTCAATGACGGTTCTGGTTCGCCGATGTCCAATGTTGTAGCACCTCTCATTCTGATTGGCAGGTGCTGGTATGGGGTGAGTATCCATGGCCTCAGAGCATATGCACTGTCACCTGTGAAACAAAACAGCAGATATGAGCATGGCTTCATGTGGTTCTGCAGTGACATGGATTTAAGACATCAGTGCGTACTACACAGTACCTAATAAATATCCTTCACCAAACTCCCCACATTCTAGGCGTTGGTGTATCCCACTGTGCCTGAATATGTATGCATCATGTGTACTCCCTGGAAATTTAGCCACTATGTCAGTTTTTACTTTATGGGCATCACATACCAACTGGATGTTGAGTGAGTGAGTACATTTCCTATTGCGGAACACATATTCCAGATTTGCAGGTGAGCAAATGGGTATCTGTGTCCCGTCCACACACCCTATTACATGGGGAAAGTTGGCAATTCTGTAGAAGTCCAACTTGGTGTGTATTTCCTCCTCATTCCTGGGAAGGTATATGTATCTGGACATGTGTGCGGGTATGGCATCTAAGAACTGTCTAAAGAATCGTGACAGGGCACTTTGGGACACACCGCCAGCAACAGCAATCACCCCCTGGTAGCTACCTGAGGCCAAGAGGTTCAGTGAGCAGAGCGCTTGCACATGTGTGGGGATAGAGCAGCTGCACAAAGTCTGGCGTTCTAGCTGAGGTTTCAGCAGTTCAATAATCTCTAAATTAACTGTGCTGCTCAGTCTGTACTTGTCATATATTTCCTCCTCAGTCTGTTGAAATATTGTCTACCTGGTTCTGTATATCCTCTTCTGTCTCCGCCTCCTCCTCCTCTGCTGGGCAGCCTGGACTCTCCTCCTCCATGCAATCACGTAGAGTGCAGCCATTTTGAGAAACCCAGATGCCTTCTGGGTCTGCTTTTATACTTTGTTTCTGGTTACCACCTGTTTGGAATCAGTGCTAATCTGGGTGTGCAAAGCGGGCTTTTTGCGACTATTCGCAATTAGTCTACTACCTTGTAGATGCGGTTTGTGACTCACCAATAGTGATTTCTTAATTGCGCGTCGCAATCTCAAGTCGCAAATTTTGTGAGTCAGTAATTGGTCGCATCGCTATTTGTGACTCTGAAATGGCATTGGAACATACCATTTTGTTTTTTGCACGGTCGCAAATAGTGCTGCAACGAATTTGCGACTTGCAAAACTCTCGTACATGTGGCCCTTAGTCTTTTGTGGTTAAGGCAATTTTCATGCAGATACATCAGTGGAAGAAATTAAAAGTAGTGGCCAAATAAGTATCAATTCGCTGATTAATTGCTCTTTATGGCATTTTGCAGGCTGTTAGCAAATTGGGCCCATCTTAGGAATTCCAGGTTTGAATGAGATCCCACTAGGGGACAAAGTTAAAGAGGGGAGGTCAAAAATACTCATTTGTTAATAGTTTTAGAGCCAATACGTACAAACCTTTGCATACACTTGGCCTGTTTAATTGGTGGGGTGGGGCAGAAAAATAAAGCGCCCATTTGCTGATATCTTTGGAACCATTTGAAAGATATGCACAAAATTCATCAGAAATGAACATGCTTAGTTTTCTGTTGGTGTGTCAAGTTAAGTCCAGTGAAGGGATTTTAGGCTTTATGCAGACTTCAATGGCGAATATTCAAAAGAGTGAACAAAAAGGCTTTGACTTATTTGTAATTTTTGCTCCACGTGATGGAACTGCATGAATGATGAGATACGATAATTGATCTTATCCTCCAAACTGCATGTGCAGCTGGCAGTTGGCCAGCTGGAAGGTTGTTCATCTCCTGGAAAACACCATTACACACAACCAAAGGGTGTGTGCAGTAGTGGCTAACTGTAAGGTGGGTTTGTGTAAGGTGAAGCCTGGGTCCAGGCCCTACAGTCAACCACCTCTGCACACAGGTGAAGGTCATTCAGAAAGGGGGCATGCTGCAACATAATACAGAGTTATTATCATTCCTTTGTCACACCTATCATACCCCCAACCTACATCCACACAACGACCAGTTAAACACTTTTATCTTTCCATCTAAAAAGACCCAGATAATAGGAAGATATCATTAGCTTCGGTCAACACTGAAGATATGTTTACATTTTCTCTGAAATTCCCTTTAAAAAACCACAGTTAAAGTGCAGTTATGTTTACAAAATAAAAACAAGAATTGGGGAAGCCAATAGGTCTGGCTTTGGCCCGCAGGTGTGATTTAAAAAAACAATTATTGCAAGCATATGCCACAGAAATACAAAGAGAAAATAAGAAAACATGTCAGTGTCTATACGGGGCGGCCACATGACTGTAAGAAAAATTGTAAATTCAAAATATGATCATTGCATATAATGGGAATAGAAGAGTATAGGTGCACTCTCTCAGGCAATTGTACTTAGTCAAGGAATTTAAACCCTTTTTTAATGCACATCATAGTAAAGTAAGAATCTAGCTAGCACAATGAAAACTTACCATTGGCTTTAAACGACTGGGAAGAAGACAAGGGGAAGGAAAGGAATGAAAAGGCATTGAAAAAGTAAAGTATTGGTCCACACTCCTTAACACTGGAGTGCACTTATTTTAGGCAGATGCGCACATGTGAACAGGGAAAATGCTGTCCATCATAGAGCAAGGGAGACAGAGGCTTGCCCATTTCACCATCATGTAGGCTCTGGTGAGCAGAAGTCAAATGCAATTAACTTTCGAACTGACCCGTGGGTGAAGAAGGCTCATTCACACAAGGATTTTTGTCTACCAGATGGACTCAATCGCAGTTAAGGCCCAGCCTTAAAGAAGTGGCAGGAAGCTTCACCCAGCGGGAAGCTCAGATAATGGAGTGAGCATATAAAAGTGGCAAACGCTAACATTATAACAGAAAAACGGTATGTGTATATATAATTGTTTGTATCAATTTCAAATATTTCACTTGACTGTCATGTGGGGGCCTACAAATCGGCTTTGTATTTCCAGCCAGCCAACTTCTCATGATGATTGCAATAAGATCAACCTATTAATTGTCCCTCTTGATTTGGCTGTGCTCGCCTTCCCAAAATATATAACTTCAGCCGACTTGAAGTTTTATGGGGCTGGGAAATATGTGGTTGTCCCATTATGATTAAGAGTTGCAGGAAACATGTACAATTGTTACTGGAGTCCCATTCACCAGAAACGTAATGCCAGGCTTACATCAGAGACTATTTAGGAGAGACTGTGGGGGTCATTACGACCTCTGCGGTCTTTTTGCAAGACCGCCGAGGGACCGCCGTGCGGAAGACCGCCTGTGCAGGCGTTTTGCCGCTCGGCGTATTATGACTGATGGCTGCTCTCCGCCGTTATTCCGACGGAGAGCTGCCAACAGCCATACTTGCGGGCGGCGGGGAAGTGGAGGTTGCTCCACCTCCACCGCCACGCAAACAGAACACCGCCCAGCGAATCACGTCCTGTGATTCGCTGTGGCGGTGTTCTGTTGGCGTGGCGGTGTCGGCGGAGCTGCCCCCATGGCTCCCGTCCCCTCTTGGAGGATCGATGGACCAGGTAAGTCGATCGTCCGTTAGGGGAGGAGGGTGGGAGGGTGTTGGGTGTTGTGTGCGTGCATGGGGGTGTGCGTGTGTGTATGTAGGGGGGTGTGTGAGTGCGTGTATGCTTGCGGGGGTGTTGTGTGTATGGGAATGAGTGCATGTATGTCTGTGGGTATGTCTGCATGGATGTGTGCATGTATGTTTGAATGTGGGTGTGCGTGTATGACTGTGTGTGTGGATGTAGGCATGTATGTTGGGGTGTGTGCGTGTGTGTGTTGGTGGTGCCTGCATACGTGTCGGGTGTGTGTGAGTAATGTTATGTTGGGGGTCGGGGTGGGGAGGGGGCCCCTGCCACCTTTGGGGGGTGGCAGGGGTGGTGGGGGGTGTAGGGGAGACAGTCGGGGTGGGGGTGACCCCTATCAGTGCCAGGGAAGGAATTCCCTGGCACTGATAGTGCTTACCGCCATGGATTTCATGGCGGTTCAAACCGCAGGAAATCCACGGCGGTAAGCTGGGTCCAAATACCACCGGCGGTATACTGACAGCTGCGGGGCTGGAAACCCAGGTCTCCAGCCCGGCGGGCGGGACGGAGAACCGGCAGATGACCATGGCGTAACCGCCATGGTCATAATTCACCTAGGTAAGACCGCCAGCCTGTTGGCGGTCTTACCGCCGGTTCTCCACCATCCGCCAGGGTTGTAATGACCCCCTGTATGTCAACAGAAGCACAGAAACGGGAACCAATATGTATATTCATATGGGACAGCAGGTACAAGGGCTTATCGCAACAGCGACAGTATTACAAATTCAAAACAGGTTTTTCACCCTAGCAGTTGGTCAGCGGGTGCCACATACCCCTTGAGACAGCTGGCTCAGACACTTTAAACAGAAGAATCACAAACAGTTTTACGTAACAGGGCCATCTATCTAACACATATAGACGCCGCCCCTCCACACTACCTGAACTGCGCTCTTCAGGGCACACTGCGTGCACTTTGTGCTCTGTTGTCTGCTTGCCCCGATTCCTTTGCTTAAGCAAGACTACGGTCCCACAGGGATTGTACATACCTGACTGTTCATAAAGAGGCATCATTGCTAAATTGCGCACATTTTTTTCAGCGTGCACTGCAATTGATGCCACGAAATAGAGCCAAAAGCTGAAGTGGGTTGACCCATTCACCCTGCGATATGCTTTGCTGGGTGGAAGCAAACCGAGAATGACAACTTAACAAACCAGTGGATGAACCCTGATCACCAAAAGCCCCTTTAATTTAATATAATTCTATTATAATAATGTAGTACATGGGATTTTACAATCCCTGTCAAAAAACCTATCGCTAACTTCTTTATATTGGGCGAGCTGAGTCATATCCAATCACCTAATATAAAGAAATTAAGTCAGAACTCAAATGTAATGAGTTACTATAGTTGAGTTCTGATGTCACAATGCCTACAACTGAGGGGCTAGACAGGTCAGAGAGCATAACTAAAGCAGCTATTTAAAGAATGAAAATGAAAGGTCAATGGGACTCCAATTGTGATTGATAAGCATCACGGGTTAGCTAGTAGAACTGCCCCTGTTTACACGAAGAGTTCCCTGTTAACAAAGAAGAAACGAAGTAAAGTCGCCCCTGCGTTTATGGAGTAAACATGTCCTTAACAGTTCAGAGACTCAAGTGGAACAAGGCCTCATTAACTCACCCTCTGTCATCCATCTGCAAAGCCCGTCTTAAAAAAAAGAAACAATTTTTATCTGCCCCATGGATCAGAGAGAGTCTTGTGAAGCATGAACCACCACCGTCTGCAAATGTACCAAGGCCTTATGAGGCACTATTTGCATCTTACCCGGCTCTGCAAAGCGTGCTACACACACATTCCCTCAAAGCATGCCTCACCTCATTCAGCTTCCTCAACACAGAGCTGCACACCTAGCTCGGATGGGCAAAATGTAGAAAAGATGAATACACCAACATGAGAAGGGTACTATATTGGAGAGCAAGCAGTGGCACCCTCTCAGCACCAGGCTGCCTTCCAACTGCCAATACCTGCTCATCAGCATCCCCACAGTCCAAGAACCTGTGACATCCCGTTGCCTAGACACAGGCAAACTGGATATCACATCTCCCTTTCTTGATCAACATAATAATAACCTTAACATAACGAACCATTAATAAAATTACTGTTCGAGTAAATACATAAACATGCAAAAAGCTACAATATCAACTGCATAAATAATATATGTCAACTAACAAAAAAGGAATATAAAAAGAAGGAAGAACTGTTACATACTAGATGGTGCATAATAATTGCAAAGGCATGGTGAGCATGCAACACCAAAAGCACGCATGGTAAACATGCAACACCAAAAGCACAAAACATCCCCATTCCCCTCCACTTCAGAAATAAATATGAAATGCAGCTTGTGTCACTGTAATTATCTCATCACAAACTCACTGTGCTTTGTCAGCAACACCATAGGCCATCCCGTACGAGTAGTTACTCTTCTACTGCTCATTTCACCTGTAACAGCAGTGTGAGTGCCCTCAGTATCACACCTTGATCCTCCAACTGAATTGGACACCATGTCCTCAACACTTACCCTATTCTCAATATCACTCCACATCCATTCCATAGAATGAGGTGCAGTTTCCTGAACTGCTTTAGTACGTGCCCAATTAAGAACTTGATTACACCTGGACATTCTTCAAAAATGGCAGACCTTTTTATCAATCAGCAAGGCTGACTTATAATAAACCTTTATGACTTGTAAAGGTTCAGAAAAATTACTGTTACCTTTTCTAGTTTTGTGACCCAACTTTACTCTTACCAAATCACGAGGTGCCAAATGCACTTCTTTCACACCATGTTTTTTGTCATACTGCGTCTTGTATAATGTTTGCATTTTTAGTAAATAGCTTTTCACAACAGAGGGAGATTATTTGCTATAAACTTTCATGTTCATCCATGCCAAATTATTCTTCATGAAAGGTTCACTCCCTCGTAAAATTCTAAAAGGGCTGAAACCTGTTGTTGTGGATGTTATTCTATAGGCCCAGACCATTCTATTTAACTCCTTCACCCAATCCTAACCAGCAGTGAAAGTGGCTTGCACACTACCCATTACTACCCTGTTGATACATTCCACAATGCCGTTTCCAGCAGGGTGATAAATGGGAGTCTTCTTCCCCTTAATTTCATTAAACAGGAATGTCTAATACTTTTCAAATGCAAATTGTGTACCATTGTCACTTAGGATGGATTTGGGAATGCCCTCCATTGAAAATTTCCTCTCCCAAAAGGGATTATAGCATTAGCATCAATAGCTTCCATTACTTCAACCTCAGCCCATTTTAAATAATAGTCAATGACAACAATTACGTTTGGACACCCCCAAACATCTAAAATGGGTCCTAGAATGTCTATACTCAAGTCTTCTCATGGATTCTCTAGGTGTTTCAGTTCCTCTAGTGATGGTCAGAATAACGATTGTGCATTGTCAGAATTATTACAAATTTGGCAGTTCTTGACAAATCTCCCAGGATCCACATCTATCCCAGGCCACCAATATGATGATTTCACCCTTCTTTTAAGCTTTACTATCCCAAGATGTCCTTCGTGGTTAATCTCCAATATTCTCACCCTCAGCCCCCTCTGTGGTACCAACCTGTCTCCTCTGAGAATATATACATCATCACTGAGGGACAATTCATCCCTAATTACCCACAATTTCTTGTGATCCTCCTGCAACTTGCTCATGTATGTCCATCCCCTAGCAATGAACTGTTTTACCATCAACAAGGTTCCATCCTCTTCATAACCTGCTTCCCAATCATCCTTCAGTGGTTCTGCATTTTGACCATGAACTAGGGCCACACTGAGGTCATCCCACTCATTGTCCTGCACAAATAAAGGTAAAGGAGAATGGCTTAGATATTCAGCCACCTTGTTCTTCTCCGCTGGTAAGTACTCAACATTGTACATAAACTATATTAGTCTTAATGTCATCCTTGCAGTGCGTGGTGTGCTTCTGATTATTCCACCAGACCTAAAGACCTTCACAAGTGGCTTATGATTTGTGCACAGTGTAAACTTGGAGCCCCATAAGTACTGCCTAAGTGTTTCCGTGGCCCTACTGCAGCCAACATTACTCTTCTGCTGGAGATAATGAAAAGGAGGCATATGCAAATGTACACTCCTTCCCTGTTCTGTGTGCCAGGCCTGTGCCCTCCACCTGGCACACCTGCGAGACCCATCGTAGCCAGAATGCTTAACGATAGGGATAGGGGCACTATCCTGCCACTTGCCAGAGAAGATCAAACAGTGCAGCACCAGGGTAATAACATCACCCTCTACTCTGATTTCACCATTGCAGTGCAGGCTGTCCGCTGAAAATGTCTTCTTGGAGAGTGCCTACTTCAAAACTCTGAGATTGCTTACTCCCAAATCTACCCGCCCAAACTGCGGATGCAACTGGATGGAAAGCAGCATTTCTTAATGGATCCTAAGAAAACCATGACATTCTCCTGGTGACTGGCAGCTACTTGAACATCTACTCAACCTTAGCCTGCAACTGCTGCGGATGACTGCTCATCAATAACATCTGCCACGGATGCGGTCGGCATCTACCTGTCACAGACTCCAGATGGGCAGTACTGCTGCCTTTGTTGGCCCCTAGTTCTGAGTGCTTGGCCCACCTTCAGGTCACAGGCATCACTCACCTCCACTGTTCTGCTACTGCACAATCCCCCAGTGGGGATTCTTCTTTAGTTCCTTTAACCACCCACACTCTTATTGCCTGGGGTGACTGCCTGCTCCTTTGTTGACCCTGAGAGATGTTTCCCATTGTGCTCTATTGTTTTTTGGAACTGGGCTTGGGTGGAGTGTGGACTGGTCTTTTTCATTCAGTTGGGAGGCTTGAGTGAGTGGGGGGTGAGTTTTATGCTGTTATGTTCTTTCCGTGTTACCTCACATACTGTACTCTTCACTCAGGTACCTTTGAGCTAGCATCTGACTTCCTTTGCGCTGGTGACATGGCTCTCCCATACTCCGCCCACCCCACATGACATCCATTAAATGCCCAACCTGGAATTTCCAGGACTTAATGATGAGCGCATGGCATGAGCAGTGCATGCATTTCTCCATAGGTATCATATGGATGTCTGCATCCTCCAGGAGTTGCATCTGATCCTGGTGGCTGCCTCTTGCCTTCGAGCCAGCTGGACTGCTGATACACATGCTTCTCTAAACTCTAACTAGGCTAGCGGCACTGACAATCTTCTCTGCAAGGGGCTGCACTGGCCCACGCATCAAACACTTTGTGACCCTGATGGTAGGTTCTTTATCTGCAGGGCACACTACATAATGTCCCACTGGTCTTGGCCTCGATCTATGGTCCAAACACAGATACCCCGAAATTCTTCACAAATGTCTTGCACTTAATAAACACACTGGGGCCCGGCACTATTTTGAGTGGGGGTGACTTCCCGTGTTTTGGACTTTGTTTTAGCTGGTTTTGGTACTCTGGGCACTTAACCACTGCTGACCTGTGCTAATGAGAAAGCGTTCTCTGTGTAAATTGTTTGTGTAATTGGCTTTTCCCTGGGAATGTAGGTGGAGGGCAGTTGAGCAAGAAGCTTTTGCTGTGGTCTGGGCGCTGAAGAAGCTGACACCCTACTTGTTTGGGAATCCCTTCGGGTTCAGACAAATCACTGGCCCCTCAGATGGTTAATGCAGATGAGAGGTGAGAACCCAAAACTGTTGAAGTGGTCCATCACCCTACAGGGAATGGACCTTACAGTGGAACTTCGCCCTGGAACAGAACACACCAATGCTGATGGTCTGTCCAGATTCTTCCACCTTAGTGATGAGGACTCCCATGAGGTTGGGTAGTTCTCCCCACTTTCAGTTGGGGGAACAGTTGTTAGACCTGGCATCCTTGGCATAGTCTCCCCTGTCTTTTTGCCTCTGCTCCGTGTGTTTTGGCTGTGTACTGAACTTTGTTTTTGCTGGTTTTGGTACTCTGGTCACTTTACCACTGCTGACCAGTGTTAAAGTTCAAGTGTTCCCAGTGTAAATTGTATGTGTAATTGGCTTTTTCATGATTGGCATATTTGATTTACTAGTAAGTTCCTAGTAAAGTGCACTAGAGGTGGCCAGGGCCAGTACCTCAAATGCTACCAGTGGGCCTACAACACTGGTTGTGCCACCCACATTAGTAGCTCTGTAAATAAGGCTCAGACCTGTCACTGCAGTGTCTGTGTGTGCAGTTTTAACCTGCCAATTCAACTTGGCAGTTGTACCCACTTACCTGGCCTAAACCGGCCTAAGGTGGGCCCTAGGTAGCCCCATGAGCAGGGTGTAGTCTATGTAAGGCAGGACATGTGCTAGTGTGTTTTTTCATATCTTGTGAAATACTGCCAAATTCGTTTTTCACTGCTGCAAAGCCTATCTCTTCATAGGTTAACATGGGGGCTGCCTTCAAATAACCTTTAAGTGCGGTTTCCCTCCGGGAGCAGATAGAGATGTGGAGTCTGGGGTTTCTGAACTCACAAATTAAAAATACATCTTTTGGTAAAGTTGTTTTTTAGATTGTCAGTTTGAAAATGCCACTTTTAGAAAGTGAGTGCTTTCTTGCTCAAAACCATTCTGTGACTCTGCTTGCTTGTTTATTCCCTGCCTGGGTCAGACTGACAGTTGGGCTGTTTTGACTCTCCATTAGACAGTGACACAAAGGGAGCTAGGGTGTAGCCTGTATATCATGATGGGTCATCTGAGCTAGAGTCAAGGGAGGAGCTGACACTTACACTTGAATGGGCTGTGCCTGCCCTCACACAATGCAGGGGGTTATTCTAACTTTGGAGGAGGTGTTAATCCGTCCCAAAAGTGACGGAAAAGTGACGGATTTACCACCAGCCGTATTACGAGTCCATTATATCCTATGGAACTCGTAATACGGCTGGTGGTATATCCGTCACTTTACCGTCACTTTTGGGACGGATTAACACTCCTCCAAAGTTAGAATAACCCCCGCAGTCTCCAAACCCCAGTGTGTGTCTGGGGCCAGGCCTGGGCAAGGCAGGATCTTGTGAACAAAAGATTCTTTCTTTTGGAGTTTGCCTACTTCAAAGGCAGAAAGGGGTATAAGTAGTGGACCCAAAGCCCCAGATTTTTAAAGTACTTCTGGACTCAAGAAGAACCTCTGCCAAGGTGAAGAGCTGAAGAGCTGGAGGAGGAGTACTGCCCCTTTCCATGTGATTGTGCTTTGCTGGGTTGGCCTGCAGTTGCTGATTCTGCCTGAAAGAGGACAAAGACCAGATATTGTGATGTATTCCTGCTTGTGAAGTGTCTGCAAGGGCTTGGACTGAGATTGCCTCCTGTTTTGAAGTCTCAGGGCCATCAAGTACTTCCTCTGCCAGCACCTGGACTCTCTGCTGAGACTCCTAATCTGCCAAGTGGTGCCCTATCTAGTCCCTGGGCCCTTGAGAGGTGAAGCTGATGGAACAAAGGTGGAAATCCACACTCAGGAGCTGTGCGGGGAAAATTTAGATGCACCACCCGCAACGCACCTATAAAAACAACATGCTACCTGCATTGCGGCTGACAAATTAATGAACCACCTGCATCGTTGATGGGAAATTGACGCATCACCTGCATCGCGGCTGGAGAAAGGGCGCAAAACCTGACTGCAGCTGCTGAAATCATTGCAAACCCCACGCACTGCGGATTTCTGTCCTGGTGCGGCCGGATTTTGCACGCAACATCGCTGGGAGTCAAAATTGACGTGTACCTGTCCAGACCTGAAGTGCCTATCTGGAAATCAACGCATCCCTCTCTTGCGGGAGAGAAAAACACCTACCCGACCAGAGAGGAAGCAATGCATGGGCTCTCTTGCGTGTAAGGTATCAACGCATAGCTGACTATTCTGACGCACACTCGCCCGTGCAGCTCTATTTTTGTACAAATAGTTTACACATTGTGAGGTAAGGAGAAGAGGGTTCTTGACTTTGTTATTTTTATTAATATCGTAAGTTATCACAGTATTCCTCTGAGTGCTCCGACACAGTAAGGAAACCGCCCGGCACCCAAAGTGTCCGTTTCACCCTTGCGCTCCCATTCCAAACCCGATGCTTACCAACCCCCCGAGATCAAACATTTCTCCCGCTCCCACCCAACGTAGTGTAAGTTTAACATTGAGGTTTTCTTTTTTTTTTTTTTTTTACAAAACCACAATAAACCTCTACCCCAACATATTCAAAATACCATTATATAAACACCTGGGATATACAAACCCACTATAACATTTTTCACTGACACAGTTTCCAAGGGAGTTTTCATACCCTATTACTCCTATGTAAAGGGAATTCATGACCACCTCTACGACCCGGGTCTGATTGCTCCACCAAAGACCGTTCACACATGAGCTGAGGATCAAACTCCCGCCTCAGTTTCGCCACTTTAGACTTGTTCCACCACTTGTTGCCCTCAACCCTAACTGCATTACCAGAAACCAATTCCACCCTAACCGGTTCTGAAAATTTGGAGCTTCCTTTCTTGACAAAAGTTGGCAGTTTTATAACCACCCAATCACCTTCTGAAATGAAGGACTCTTTAGCTCCTTTCTTGTTGTCAAAATATCTCTTTTGTGTTTTTTGTTTACTTTCAACATTAGCTTTGATAAGGTCGGAACAATTCCTCACATACATTTGTTTGAAAAATTTCGATATCCACCCAGGTTTAACTTGAGTATTTGGTTTTCTCCCTTTCAAAGCTTCAAAAGGAGATACCCCTGTAGTGGAATGCGGAGTTGTTCTGTAAAACCACAACATTGCCTGAACTGACACCTGAACCTCACACCCACTCTTCAATGCCCACCTAATACAGTCTCCCAACACACAATTAAGGGCCAGATGTAGCAAACCTTTGCGAGTCGCAAATGGCCCGATTCGCTAATTGCGACCCCGCAAAATCGGAAATGGGATGCAAAAGTCCCATTTCCGACTCTCAAAATGCGATGTGAGCCGTTACCAACTCACAAAATTTGTGACCCCATTTTGCGACCCGCAAATAGGAAGTCGCAATTTGCGAGTCGCAAACCATATGCAATAGCAACTCGCAAATTGCGACTAGTCGCAAAAAGCCCATTTTGCACTTCCAATTTACCACTAACTCAGAGCAGGTGGTAACCATTACCAAAGTATAAAAGGAGACCCAGAAGGCATCTGGGTTACTCAAGATGGCGGAGATATACCTGATAGCAGTGAGGAGGAGTGCCCACGCAGCCAAGCAGAGGAGGAGGAGGAGCCAGAGCCAGGAGAAGATTTACAGAACAAGGCAGACAATCTTCCAGCATACCTAGGAGGAAATATATGACAAATATAGACTTAGCAGCGCAGCTATACTAGATTTAATAGATTTACTCAAACCACAGCTAGAACGCCAGACTGTGCGCGGTTGCGCCATCCCTACGCATGTGCAAGTGCTATGCTCACTGCACCTCTTGGCCTCGGGTAGCTATCAGGGGGTCATTGCTGTGGCAGGTGGGGTATCCCAAAGTGCACTATCAAGGTTCTTCAGGGCATTCCTAGATGCCATACTCATACACATGTCCCGATACATATACCTACCCAGGAATGAGGCAGAAATTAACAGCACCAAGTTGGACTTTTATCGGATTGCCAACTTCCCCCATGTCATAGGGTGTGTAGACGGGACATATATTCAAATATGCCCTCCTGCAAACCTGGAATATCTGTTCCGCGATAGGAAGTGTACCCACTCACTCAATATTCAGGTGGTATGTGACGCCCATTATGTCATCACTGACATGGTTGCTAAGTTTCCAGGCAGTACTCATGACTCCTACATTTTTAGGCACAGTGGGATACACCAACGCCTGGAACGTGGGAAGTTTGGAGGCGGATACCTCCTGGGTAGAGCTGAATACACCTTGAAGACATGCACACAGATCAATGTGCAAACCACCCATGCCTTGCTAACAGTGTACGTTTTGTGCCCAACAGGTGACAGTGCATATGCACTACGTCCATGGATACTGACTCCGTACTTAACACCCAGCAATGAATGCGAGAGGCGATACAACAGTGCACATAAGAGGACCAGGAACATCATCGAAAGAACCTTCGGACTGCTGAAAGCAAGGTTCAGATGCCTCCACCGAAGTGGAGGTGCCCTCCAGTACACCCCAATAACGGCATTCAAAATAGTTGTCTCATGCGCTATCCTGCACAATATTGCCACCCGACGTGGGCTACCTCGCACCCCTGAAGACCCAGATTTGGCGGATGAAGAGCAAGAGCAACCACATCACCATCATGGGGATAGGAGCATCGCCAATCAAGGCAGACTGAGACGGGAACACATTGCAAACCAATACTTTGGAAGGTACGTGCCAACTTCTACCATACTCACCAATAGAACCAACAGTCCATGTGTTAAGTGGAAAGAACAAATGATTTAATAAGTGCAAATAACCAAACTATATACAAGAAAAAACAGTTCAGGGCCCTCAATAGTCCACCTGGCATGGGACACATTGCCATCATGTGCCCCAACCCCAGGGACAGTGTTTAGCTCATACCCTATGATGGGCTCGGCCAGCCTGGCTGGTACTAGGTGGGTCAGCAGTGCTCTGCCTTGTGCTCCCACTACGTAGCATCCTGGTGTCACCGGCAGAGACACTGCTGACAGCGGAGCCCTCCTCACTGTCTTGTGGGGTGTCACCTGTGCCCCTGGACACCTGCCGTGCCTCCATTAGGTCAATTGCATGGGTGATTCGGCCCAGTCTCCGTGCCACATCACCCGCAAAGTGGCCCATGTCAACCTGGAGGCTGACTGTTCTCCTATACAGCCCGGTTGTGTTAACTGCCAGCCTAACGATAGAGGAGGCCATCCTGTCCAGGAATGGCAGCAGCTGGCGGTCCCTGCGCCGTGCACTGTCACTCTGCATTAGCAGTCCAGCCACCAGTTCGCGCATAGACAGTGCAAGGTCACCTGTGTTGCTCCCAATGACCTGCAGTTCTGAATGCACCTGCTGCATGCTGTTGGCATGGTTCCTCTCAAAGCGCTGCAATACCCCACTAATTAACTGTTGATTTTGCAGGCGCTGACCCCGTAGCAGTTGGGCCTCCGTTGGTGTTGTGGAGGGAAGCCCTGACTCTGCCTGCTGCTCTGCTGTTGTCATCCTGCGTCGCCTACGCAGCGGTGGAGGCCCTGTAATGTCTGATGTGGCACTCTGGCTTGTACCTGGTGCAGGCTCCAACACCACTGTTGCAACAGGTGTTTCCAGAGAGGGGATGGTGTTGGTGGTGCAGGTGGGAGTGGTGGCTGGTCCTGCTGTCTCCTCTCTGTGCTGGCTGACCATTGGCACCTGGCTGCTTGGGCTGGTGGGGGTGTCTCGTGGGAGACCTGTGGGACATGGGGAACACACTGTCAGTGTCTACTATCAGTTAAAAACTTCCTAATAAACATTTGCCTATAAAATGCCTACTTGACTAAATAGCCCATAATGCATAATTCTGGTGTTTGCTACTCTGAAATGGAGCTATCTTGGTTGTGCATGCCCCTGTGTACATGGTGGGTGGGGGTATGGCATTGATGGGGGTACAAGCATATCACATGGTACTCACCGGTTGATGGTCCGGGCTCAGAGGTGTCCAGTTCTCCAAATCCAGTGACAGCCTCCGGCTCAAGGGTCTCCTCAACCCTTTCCTCCAGGGGTGTGGGTGGTGGTATGGTAGATGGTCCCCCTCCTGTGCCTCTCATCTCCCAGAGCCGTTCTGCCACCCTCTCCTTGGTCTGGGAGCGGAGGTCGTACCACCTCTTCTTTAGTTCGTCCACACTCAGGTGGCTGACCCCCAGGGAGTTTACCTTGTCCTGGATATCCTGGCAAATTCGTTTTTTTTCTGTGTCTGGCACAGTGAGGGCTGCCTTGCCAAACAGCTCATCATGGTGCTGACAGCACTCATCTGTTAGCACCTCCAACTCCTTCTCAGCAAACTTGAGCTTCCTTTTCCTGGGAGTGTCAGCCATGGTTGCTGGTGCTCTGTTAGCTGTGCTGCAGTTAAATAGGATGTGGTCCTCCCTCCTCCCAGGTGTATTTCTAAACTTCCTGGCTGTGATGTCATCATCATGTGCCAGGAAGTGTTTTCCTGAGTGTTCTGAAGTGATTTCTAGAGTGTTCTGCAGCACCTGCTTTAAATTTTCAGCACAGTCGCAATTTGCGACACCCACTCGCAAATTGCGAGTGCGTTTTTTGCGCGGTCGCAAAAAGCGACCTTGCAAACAGCAGACTCGCTATCTGCGGTGCGACTCCGGGTGCGAGTCGCAAATTGTCCACGCACTTTCTACCTGAATTGCAGTTAGCGACTCGCACATGCTCGCAATTTGCGAGTCGCTATTTTTTTCCTACCTAAATCTGGCCCTAAATCTCTCCACTAAACCATTCGTTTGGGGTTGATAAAGTGAGCACTTCAAATGTTTAACAGAACCTTCCTTCAGAAATGCTTTGAACTCCTCAGACACAAACTGTACACCATTGTCAGAAATGACTTCTTCTGGGAACCCCTCATTCATAAATAATTCTCTTAAAATTTTTACCAGTGATTTAGCTTTGGGTTCCTGTATAAATGTGACATATGGCCACTTTGAAAAGTAACCAACAACTACATATGCACACCGTAAACTGTAATTCAGAGAGTGAAATGGTCGCACCAAATCGACCCCCAGTTTTCTCCACAGACCAACAGGACATTCAATAGGCATGAGAGGTGGTGTCACAGTTTTCAGAATTTTGTCAGAATTTGAACAAATGATACAAGTTCTTACTAATTGCTCAATTTCACTGTCCATACATGGCCACCAAAAGCTGTCACGTACTCTTCCTTTGGTTAAAGTGACACCCAAATGGCCCTCATGAGCCTTCTCCATAATGGAACACCTCAAGTCCTCTGGTGGAATAAGTTTATCATTCCTCATGAGTATGTAATCTTCAATCGTCAACTCATCTGATATTTTCCAGAAAGGTTGAACACCTACAGTTATGTCTTTCTCATAAGGCCACCCATCTTTGACAAACTTTATCACTTCACACAAATCCTTGTCACACACCAATTTCTCCTTCCACTCTTTCTCTGAGCAAACAGAGACATGTTGGACCTAAACGGCTGCAATCAAGCAACTTTCATCATCCACAATTTCATCACTAGAAGGACTTATCTGACTAGGAAATCTTGACAAATAGTCTGCTCTGACATTCCTCCCACCAGGAATATGCATGACTTCAAAATCATACTGCATCAATTTTACCACCAATCTAGCGATCCTAGGTGTACCCGTTTTGTTGTTTGTTCCATTTAGAATTGGAACCAAAGGTTTATGATCTGTTTTTAGTACAAAATGCCTGCCCCACACATAGCTTCTGAACTTTTCAATAGCCCAAACACAAGCCAGCAACTCTTTTTCGATCACAGAGTAATACATTTCTGGTTCTCTTAACACTCTGGATGCAAAACCAATTGTGTTTTCTGCGCCATCTATTGTTTGAGTCAGCACAGCACCCAGACCTACATTGCTAGCATTCACTGTGAGACAGCACTGAAAATGCTGATCGTAAGGTTCTAATACTTTTGCTTGAGTTAACTGGATTTTGATATCTTCAAACGCTTTTGCACACTCAGAACCCCATTCAAAACTTGTCTTATCCTTCAACAAATTAGATATGGCTCTGACACGACTTGCATATTCGGGTATAAATCGAGAATAAAACTCACACATGCCTAAAAACGTTTTCACTCCAGCTTTGTCATTGGGTGGAGGTGCTGCCTCAACGGCATCGATCAAACCAGGTTTTGGGCAGACACCCTCAGCAGAAATCACGTGACCCAAATACTCAACAGACGACCTCATAAACTGGTACTTTTCCCTTCTAAGAACAATGACATGAACCATGAACTTCTGAAACACTTGCCTTATAATTTTGTTGTGGACCTGCAGATCAGGCGCATGAATGAGTACATCGTCCTGAAAAACCACTACATTGGAAATATCCTTATGAAGAGTATTCATAATCCTTTGAAAAACCGAAGCTGCAGATGCCAATCAAAACGGCATGCGGCAAAATTGGAAAACTCCAAAAGGCGAAAGAAATGCTGTCAAGTACCTAGACTCCTGATCCAATTCCACCTGATGGTAAGCACTGGCCAAGTCTAACTTACGAAAGATCCTTGCATCTGTGATGGTAGACAACATTTCATTAATGTTAGGTAGAGGATGTGAGTCTACCCATATCTCTTTGTTGAGTGCTCTCAAGTCCACACATATTCTCAATTCACCATTCTTTTTCTTAGCCACCACAAATGGAGAAAGCCATAGAGAAGACTCAATGGGCTCTATGATCCCTTTGTTGTGTAAACTTTCCAATTCCCTTTCTAAGTCATCCCTAACACTAAATGGTACACTCCTAACCTTATGTTTAACTGGTGTGGCATTCGCTTTCACTTTAATTTTATGCTTAAAGCCCTTTAACCTCCCTAATTCTCCAGAAAACACATTGGGAAAATCATTGAGAAGATCTTCAATTTCTTCTGCATCTCTAATCACTGCTACTTGATCAGATGTGCCAGGTCATAAAATCATTCCAAATAGGCCCTGATGGAACCAACCTAAAATGTTCAGGCCTCTTACTGCCACATAAATCTTCCCATGTATGCGTCTCCCCCTGAACTCTAAGATATCCTCAAAGAACCCTTAAAGCTCAATATTCCTTCCTTCATAGGATACAGGAGCTCTGTCAGGTGGCTCAAGTGTACGCTCCTTCCAATTTTGCCCAAACAATTCTTGGGTTATCATGGTGATCTTAGCCCCGAGTTAACCAGGAGGCGTAATTGTTTTTCTCCTACTTTTACACACACATAGGGGTCCACGCAATTTTCAGGATCACCAGACTTAACCACGCCGCCATCAATTACCAATACCATATCCTGAACCTCTCCCATGAGATGTTCAAGAACTTCATCAATCTCTTCCATCACCTTTATTACTGACTCACGTTTCCCACCTTGACACACTTTGGCAAAATGGCCAACTTTGCCACAGCTCCTACATTGAATATTCAAAGCAGGACAACTCTTAAACCCTTTTTGATGTAGAGCATTGCCACATCTGAAACAAACGTTTCTTTGTTTGAAGAAAACATTAGAATTAGTGCACTTATTGTTCTTCGGTCCACTTGACTTGTCCATTCCACTTTTGTCATCTTTGGTCTTGACAGCACTAACTCTGCTCACTGTTGCTTTTTCTATTTCTCTTGTAGATTTAATAGAAGATTTAATACTCTTTGCAATTCTTATCATTTCAATCAAAGTAGGATTGTCTAAAGAGAGCAGCTTCTGTCTGATAGACCTATTCCTTCCTTGACAGATAAATTGGTCCCTGATCAGTTGATCGCCCAACTCTCCAAATTGACATTCCGCAGCCAAAAAGCGCAGAGCAGAAACATAAGTGTCGACATCTTCACCAGTGCGCTGTTCTCTTTTAAAGAACTTGTATCTGGCCACCACCAAACTGGGAGGTGCATCAAACCTACTACTCATTTTCTTCACTGCTATTTCTTAGTCATCCATTTCCCCTTATTCCATTTGTAAATCCGGTAAATGCTTGAATATTGCCCTTCCTTCAAATCCAGTGGAATAAAGAAGAAGGCATTTCTTGCGTTCTGGTATAAACCGTGCCGCCCCTATTGCTCCTAAGTAGGTTTCAAAGGCGTCATACCACTGTCTCCAAACAATGTGTGGTTCACCAGGGCACTCTAAAAATGGCGGAGGTGGCATTACTGATTGCATGGTTCACTGCAATATGGTATATTTATTCTCAATAAAATCTGCTTCTTCCAAACAGTATATTTATTCTCAATAAAATCTGTTTCTTCCAAACTGCAAAACGTTTAAGGTAATAATGTTCTTTGTTTTTTTCTTAATTTTTTTTTTCTATTTTTTTTCTAGATATTAATATGTTCAAAAATGTAGACCAGACATTACTTGCATTAGCACGTGCAATTGAGTTCCTTGTAATTGTGTCCTTTCATGGGAATTGAAGAGCTTGAACCGTTAGGTTCTTTTTGACAGTCGATGGATATAACCACTTGTGAAGCAAACCACTCCTACAAAATGGCTCCGGTTTGTATGTTGTTTTTAGGGTGAGTAGGGCACGTAGCATAGAGCATCTTGCTTTTCCTTGTAAAGCCTGCCCTCGACACTGCAGTTTGTAGAAATCAACCTTGGGCACAGCTTTGGACGTGTCGGAGCGAAGCTCGTTTGATAATAGCACAGACTGCCGCAAATCACGACGAAGATGTGAAGAAACTGCCAACCTGGGCGATCTGGACTCAGCATACACGTGGGCTCTCACCGCTCGGAGGAACACCTCGTCGCCAAGATGAGGTAAGGAGAAGAGGGTTCTTGACTTCGATATTTTTATTAATATCGTAAGTTATCACAGTAATCCTCCAAGCGCTCCGACACAGTAAGGAAACCGCCCGGCACCCAAAGTGTCCGTTTCACCCTTGCGCTCCCGTTCCAAACCCGATGCTTAGCAACCCCCCAAGATCGAATATTCCTCCTGCTCCCACCCAACGTAGTGTAAGTATAACACATTGTCTTTGAGATAAGCCTAACTGCTAGTGGCAAGCTATGAAGGGGGTGAGCAGGGATTATCTTACATTAGTATCTCCCTTGCCCTGACTAGAGTGAGGGTCTCTGCTTGGACAGAGTGCAAACTGACTGCCAACCAGAAACCCCATTTCAAACAGTGTGCTCACAATGATTCTCTAAATTTGTAAATCCAATACAAAACCACAAAGAGAAAATTATATTAAATTCCTATACAATGTTAAGAACACATCTTAAAATGTTCACCCCTCACATCACTACGTCTCACACTCATGCATACACACCCATGCCTTCCATCCTCACTCAAACTACAAAACTCCAGTTCAACACTGCCCGTGCACAAATACAAAGGATTCTGTTCTTCTTCCGCCTCCCATTGCAGTGGCCCAAACTGGGTCTATTTGTTGTAATGGTCAACTCACGTTTTGGTGAGTTTGTGTGTTTTGGACCACCTAATTCAGGACAAAGCACATGTATAGATGGTTGTTTATCTACCCAGCATGACAAGTGGGGGTATCTATTTGTGTTAGCTGATAGAACTAAAACTTCATAGAAGCTCCAAAAACTAGGACTCTTCTTAAAAATAGTTTAGTGGCGTAGACAGTACTGCCTCACAACCAGGCTCCCCTGGCCAAAATATTTCCACATAAATCCACTCTCCCTGTGTTGTTAATGATCATTCAACTTCCTATGTGTGGCCCAAAACTTACTTCCTCCTTTATTACAACGACCGGCTCCCCATGCAACCTGAAGGGCGATTTTTGCTGCTTCGAATGTTGACAGTAAGATCCTGGCCAAGTTAATTCCCAATTGCCTCTTGTCTCTCTTTTGCCTGATATTGCCCGATCAGCTCAATCCAGTTTTTTTACCAGGCAGTTCAGCTGCACACAACATCCGCCCGATGTTTGCACTCATGTACACTCCAGATCGCTAACTTGAAGTTCTTGCAGTACTTTTGGATGCCACTAAGGTGTTTGACTTCTGAGAATGGCCATGCCTTTTCCGACTTCTTCCCTGCCTCGGATTGAGGTAACACTCCCTGCGCTGGATTTTCTTATTATACCCCTCCCCTACGGCACAGCTGCGTATTATTGGGGAAGTTTCTACCCTGTTTTCTATCATTGAGGGCACCAGGCAAGGATGTCCCCCTATCTTCTATTTTATTTGCGATAGCAATGGAGCCCCTGGCTGCGCGGGTGCGCCAACATCATGCAGAGAGAGGTCTCCATTTCACAGCCAGAGGGAAACTGGTGTCTGTGTATGTATACAAAATTACCTTATATGTCTGTAACCCCCAGAATAACTTCTCCCCTATCATTCGGTATGTGATCCACTTCTGTGGATCCTCTGGAATTCTTATCAATTGGTCAAAATCCACTCTATTCCTCCTCACTTCTGCCAAACAACTTTCTGAGCCTAAATACCCTCTTCTGAAGGCAATGACACCAATCAGATATCTGGGCATATAGCTTGATAGGGATATTGACGAACTGTGGAGAGTGAACTATGGGCGAGCCATAACCTAACTTGAGAAGCACGTACCTTCCTGATTTAGACTGCTCCTGTCCCTGGCGGGCAGGATCGTCATCGCAAAAATGGTCATACTGTCTAAGTTCCTCTGCCTATTCATAAATATTCCCATCCCGCTCACTGATCACTTCCTGAAATGACTCTGCTCTAATCCAGAGTCCCTGGCATGGGCAGGAAAACATCCAAGGGTGGCATGGGAAACATTGACTCTGCTTTTTCAGCAGGGCGGCCTTAATGTCACTGACATGCATCTGTATTCTTACCGTGCACAGGCCCAATATATATATTTCAGGCTACACTCCACCTCATTCCAACCACACACTGTGGTGCAGGCTGATTGGGTGGCCCGTGCTCCCTGGCCATGGAGTTGTGCCAGACATACAAGCCTCCGCGAGTTCGAATAGACGCGGTTGCTTGTGCTCGTTGGGCCTATGACAGCCTGCGGAAAGAGCCCATCTCCACCCCTTATACGCACCAAATATGCCATTCCCACAATGACGGACGAGGAGGTCTGCTGGCGTACCTGCCAACTGAGAAACCTCACATTCAGTGACTTCTGCTCTGCTGAGTGATTCCTTCAACCCATCCTTTTTATTTGGAAACTAGGAACAAAGGCCTTTTTTTAGCATCTCAATCAATCAATCAGGTTTTGTGTAACATGGTAATCACCTGTGAGGGTTTGCAGGCGTTATCTTCTGCTGCATGGTGATCAGTCAAACAGCCAGGTCTTGAGGACCTTTCTGAATTTCTGGAGTGAGGTTGCTGTTCGGAGGTGGATGGGGAGGCAGTTCCAAGAAGGTAAAAGGAGCAGCCTCTGATACTCCAGTGGTAGATGCCAGGGGTGTCAATGAGGGAGAGGGAGGCAGAGCAAAGAGGTCTGGAGGGTAGATAGAAGCAGGGCAGATTGTTGAGGTAAGCTGGCTCTATTGACGTCTAGAAAACAAAAAAAACACCCTTTTTATTTGGAAACTAGTAACATTACATATGTGAGTTTCCTATACTGTTTTTAATTTGACATAGATCTGGATTCCTATCAAAAGTAGAGTCTTTCTATAGCCAATTTTAATTCACACCTATCCAATCTGCTCACTCATCATCTATGGCGATTCCTCTTTCCCAGTTACACCTTGGCAATTTCTGAAAAAAAAGATCTATGGCAAAGTGCCCCCTTGCGGGGCCGTTGGGCATTGCAGCATCAGCCCAACAAGGAGGAGGCCCGATGTTGAAGCATAGTACCTCTTGGTGGATAAGGGTACTTGCTTCTGGGAGCAGATGCTCCTAGTGATTCTTTCAGGTCTCTAGTAGGTCACCCAGTAAGATGTATTGGAAGAGTACACTCAGCCAATTCACACTTCATTTGATTCTGCCAGGGTCAGGGGAGGACCAAGAGGATGCGGAGGATGAGGAGGGGTGACTGGAGGCAGGTCCTGGAGGCAGGTCCCGACACTTTGAGAGCCCACCCCTGCCTAATCTCTCACTTATCACCTGCCTACCTCAGGCACTGATACCAGTGGCATAACAAAGGCCCCTGCAGTGCCTGAGCCCCAGAGGGCCCCCCAAAACAGCACCTGGCCTGAATGAGTCCCGAGGGGGGCCCTTCCATATTCTTTGCAGGGGGGGGGCCTCTAGTTTCTTTACGCCACTGTTTTATTCACTCTTTATTTATATACCACTGCTTGATACTGTATTAGGATGCTATTTATTTAGTATGTCTGTTCCCTTCCCCATTAAATACCGTTTTCTATGTTTGCTATTCCAAAGCCTATAAATAAATATTAAAAAAGAAACCGCTTGTGTAAGCCTTGAGTTGCTGAGTGGTACCAATAAGGATTTAAGACAGTTAACTGTTAATCCAGCTGCGCCTCGCCAAAGGTCCAGGATTTGTATTATGTGGGGACCCGTTATTTTTAAGGTTTTCAAAAAGAGGAGTAGGTCATCTGTATATAGAGAAATGTGATCGCCTGGTTGATCAACCCATCGAAATACCTCCACCAACAAAGAAAAGAATGAAACATTGTCAGCTTCATCAAATAGCCAAGGTACTTTCTGTAAGGTGAATACCACCAACTTTTTTTACCCAAAATTACGACGTGTCTTTGCTTCTGGGTTTTTATGTGAGAACATAATACATAAGCTGCATTTTTCCATGTTTCAGTAAATATATTTACATTCCAACCGAATGTTCCTTTTTAATAAATTGCATTTTACTTTTCAGTTACAAGACTTTAATTTTTCATTTTTGTCTATTTTAAAGTCTTCTGTGTTTGTTGCCCTTTAAAAGGTAATACCATTTAAATTAAAATGTAGCTAATTAGGTAATTGTTTTGAGTGTGTCTCCAGCTGTTCGCAAAAGACGTCTTTCTGGTTTCTTTTTGTTTTTTTCTTGAGTGCCATGTCCACATGTGGATGTAGGGGTCACTTTTCATCATTTGTTTCTGTGTAATAGGAGGTAATGACTTTCAAGATGGCAGAGCAATATCACTACTCTACCATTACACCAAATGAACACCACAGTCCACACAAGGCTGTGCAAGTACTCAATTTGAAAAGCAATAAAGCAGAACATGAGAATGCTATGCTTAAAGTAACGGAATGGAGATGTCACTGTCTTTATGAGACCTGTAACTGGGCTCCTATAGGACTCAAACAATGTAACTCCTAAAATGTAAATTGGTGTATGTAAGAAATTCCTGGCTCGGCCTTCTCAGCTCAGCTCAAGAATCAGCTCTAGAGATGCAAGTATGGTAAGTATGCAAACATAACAAGTGGACTGACACAGCTGTAGATAATGTAAGAAGGATTGTTAGAAATTGGGTTGTTGGTTGACTGGGGTGTAAGCCTCAGTCAAACAGCAACCACAATCCTAGTCAGAGTGAGTGTCAGGCAAACCCCAAATTAACCTGTTCTCACGCTCTGGTAGCTTGGCACAGAGCAGTCAGACTTAACTTACAGACAATGTGTAAAGTATTTGTGCAACACATCAAACAGTAAAACAGTGAAAACACCACACAAAAATATTTCACACCAGGTTAGAAAAATTCAACTCACTTTATTAAATAAAACACGATCAGAATGACAAAAATCCAAGTAGTAGAACTTGAGTTATGAATGTTTAAAGAATAAACTGTGAAATAGCACTTAGAAGCAAGAAGCACCAACCGCGGATTGGATATCTGGTCATGCCAGACCGGGACCAAGTCAAACATTCAGGCCAACTACAATGGAGCATGGGCTGGCTACAGGGACTCAGATAAGACCAGTTGAACAAAAGTACCTTAAATGCTGATTGCGGAGCGTTGCGTCGGTTCCGAACCACAAAATAGAGGTACTGCGGCAATGCGTTGGATCTGAGATGTGACCAGGCTGTGATGTGAGTTCCTGCTGCATCAACGAGGATGATCCAGGTGCTGGGGCTTGCAATGTGAAGACCGGTGTTAAGGATGCATTGTGCAGTCAAGGCGATGTGCCGGTTCTGATACGCGCAGAGGCTTTGATGCGGAGTTTCATCATCATCGAAAATACTGTTGACGGGGATGCAAAGACCTTGCACCGGGAAAAGCATTACAGTGGCAGTTCTAAAGGTGATGCGTTGTTTCTGTTCCTTGCAGCTGTGGCGATGCGTCAATTCTGCTCATGCATCAAAGGTTGCATCAGTTTCATTTGAGCAAATACCTTAGGCCCACTTCTAAGGGTCCAGGACTGGGGTAGCACCACTTGGCAGGGTAGACTAACAGATGGCAGTAGGCAGTAGGGAGGCACAGCAAGGCAAGAGTCCAGCAAAGAGGCAGTCCTTCAGCAGGATAGCAGCCCTTCTTCTTGGCTGAATATTCACAGGTCCAAAAGTGTACTGAGTTGGTAATGTCAGAGGTCCAGTACTTTGAAGTGGAGGAGACTTCAAAGGCAGGCTTTGAGGTGCACAGAGGTCCGACCCTTCCTGAACTTGCTCCAGATTCATTACAGGGAAGTATGCATCCCTTTGTCTGGGGCAGGACACTGCTCATATAGATGTGTCAGCACCTCCCTCCCATCCTGCCCAAGATGGCCCATTTGTCACACCTAAGCTCCCTTTGTTTGTGGCTGTCTAGAGGGAATGAACAAGCCTAGATTTCACACCACTCCAGGCATGTACTAGAGACACGCAGCAGGCACCAAATGGCTAAAGTCAGAAAATGCCAACTTTCTAAAAGGGGCATTTTAATAATTACAATTTAAAATCCGACTTCATCATGAGTTGTGATTTTAACTTGTGATCCCAGAGACGCCAAACTCAAAAAAAATTCTCTCTTTCAGATTCCAAATTACACTTCTAAGTTATAATAAGGTAATGCCAATGGTATCCTATGGGAGAGCTAAGCATTGCAATAGTGACAAGCATTTACAATGCAATAGGTCTTGCATTTGTGAGAGTTAAAGCCATTAAATGAAAAATGTGTTTATCCATGTGTTTTGGCTTGGAACGTTGTGGATGTAGGCCTGTTGCTGCAGGAGAGAGGACACAACAAGTCCGCCATCTTGGGAGTGATTTTGCATCATTCTTACAGACTGCCTGTGATACTCTAGAGATGCAACCCTTTCTATTTACCTAAACATTTATAGCATCATACAAGCCACAAAGAGGCACCTTTGTGGCATTTAACCTTGAGAATGAGGGGGTCAAAAGAGTTAGGAGCAAAGAAAAGGGGGCAGCAATGTATTTCTGTGTGTTAAACTTTTAAATGAATTATTCCTCTACATTGGCAATACCAGCCTAATTTTTTAAAAACATTGACTGTATACAAAGTTAATAACAGAAGAGACAGCTTAACTGATCAGGCTTAAAATGTGTGAAGATTGGTTAAACAGGGCTTCAGTGGTAGATGGGCAACAGGATAGGTTCCAGAAGTGTGACATCTGTGACCTGGGGTCAGAGTTTTAAATGGAAATACAGAAGGGCTGGTACTCTGTATTCATTTAAAGCACTGCCTTGGGTTAATAGTCTTCTGACAGCCATCGGCCCAGTACTGGACTCTGTAGAACAGATATGTGTACCTGAATCTCCTGGGCCTTGACTGTGTCTTTTCGATGCATACACTTGTGCACTGGCTGTTGGGGTGGCTACTCAAAATTCGAAGTCTTAGCCTTGTCATCCAGGCCACTCAGAGTGGAGAGGGAAGCCTGGGTTTCGAAGATAGAGTGTTTTTTTGCCTAGAACAGTGGTGCCCAGTGAGGCATCTACAGGGATGGTTCTTTGGCAATTTTTCAGGCTATGAAAAGGATTCACATGAATTTTTTTTTGAACTCACAGTAGGTCCAGAGTTTCTTGATACCCACATAAGATAAATTACGTAAAAATAATTCATATGGAGCTTATTTACACAGTGATTACCCTGCAAGCCTGGCATGGATCCTGCCTGTTTGTTTTCTTATACAAAACAATTATTCAGTCACAATGACACATTTGGGTTACATAAGTAAAGGCAGTGGCTGGTCCTGGTCGCCACAGTTTGTGAAACAACAGTTCTCCTGTTTAAAACATTCCTTGCCCTTGGAGTCTTTACTGGGGTGAATACCCATTGCTATAGATACAGGGAGGCGTGGTGCGAAAGTGAGAAAAGGGCACTTGATAGGGTCAGAAAGATATTTTCTTGACATTGATTTTCAATGTACTTGGTAACCACGGCAATGAGAAATAATGCATAGCGTTTACATCAAATGATGCATGGACAATTAGTGGAGTGGTTACATGAAGCCTGGGGTTGGAAGAGAGGAGAGAAGGTTAAAAATTACTGGACTGTGACAGACGATGCATGGATCATTAAACACAGGAGTCTAGAGGGTGATGGGGAAGCACTCTGCGCCTGTGACAGCGACTGTGGGGCGTATTCGAGTGGTGCCTCCTCAAACAGGAAGCAGTGCTATCGGAGCGCTGTTTTAGACAGTACTTCTGGAATTGACACCTGCAAGGTGACAGTAGCTGTGAGGGGACTGTCATCAAAGCCATGACACCAGTGAATTCTGAGAGGAGCAAGTGATAGAGTTTGCTCCTCTTTTGTGCACTATGAAACGCTGCTCCTCTCACTATGGCACCCTTGTTTTAGCTTCTTTGCCCTACAGGGTTAGGAGAATGGCTGCCTCTACTAACTGAACTCTATTTTCAATCAATCACGTAATTTATAAAGCGCGCTACTCACCCATCAGTGTCTCAAGGCGCTGGGGGGGGGGAGGAACTACTGGTCGAATAGCCATTTTTTTAGGAGGCCCAATTCAATTCCAAAGGCTAGATGTATTTTGCTGTAAAGCTTGAGGCCCTGAAGAGCTTGGGTCTGGAGTCACAACTCCTTTTCTACCATTTTGGAGACAACACCTTTCGCCCTCTTCTTGCCTAGAATTAACCTATGTGTTTGTTTGGTGACCCTCCAGAGGTTATCAAGAGCATGTGCTATTGCCTAGTGTTAAGCTCTACTCAAGTTAGTTAGTTAATGCACACACTGCAGAGGTCTTGACAAAAAGAGAATGTCACAGATTACAATCCTGACATAGCTTAGTCTCCTGTTCGTCTCTGCAAGGTCAATGCAAATGAATTATAGAAATGTTGTCAATAATGGCACCTGCTTGGCAGTGCTATGAAACTGCAGAACCCGCACTACCAAGAGCTATAACAAAAATGAGTTATTCCTAAGCTGCCCCAACACGCACCAGACAAAGAACCCTAGGGAAGAGGATGTGGCGTAAGGGCCAGAGTTGCCGACTTTGGAGCTGGGGAACATGGTTTGAGTATCGGCGCTGGCTCAACATCCTGTGATTCTGGGCAAATCACGTAATCTTCCCTTGCTACAAAAAATGAATGTGTGCTTGTGTAATGTAACAGGTGCTCATGTAAAGCGCTGTAATACCTTTGTATTGAGTTCGCGCTATATGAAACTGCAAAAAAATTAATAAATAAAGCATTCTAATATCTTCGTGTCAAGTTCACGCTACATAAAAGTGCAAAAAATAAAGAAATAAAAAAGACACCCGCAGACATCGCAAAGAAACAGCAAGATGCCAGACAAACAAGGAAGAGGAAGATACAACATACTACCATGAGTGTGAAGCTGTGAGGCAAAAGAAAATGGGGTATGGGGAAAGCGGCCACAGTGGCACAGGGATTAACAAGCAACAGCGGGAGGAGGGATAGTGGGTGGTGGGACAAGCATGAATACAGGGTGGGGGAGTGCGATTTAAGTGATGAGGATGAAGCAGTAGGTTGCGTGTATAGTGCTGCCGAGCTCAGCGTTGTAAGCACATTGAATCATAGGAGCACAACACCAAGAAAAAAAGTCACCCAAAGAAAAGATAAACACAACAGAGCGTAATTCTACAATAGTTAGTCCCTGCCCCCAAAGAGAAAAAGGAGGGACAAAGAGGCATAACTGATCACTAGGAAGCAAGGAGATTTAAAAGACACTGAAACAAACAAATGAAATGGCTTTAAGCCCACAGAAGTAAGTAAACTAAATGTATGTAAGAGACTGTATGCTTATGCTTGACCTAAAAAACGACTTTGGGAGTTTTTCACTACCAGGACATGGAAAACTCAAAAGTACATGTCCTACCTTTTAAAGGCATTGCACCCTGCTCTCTGGGCAGTCAAGGCCTATATTAGGGGTGACGTCCATGTATAAAAAGGGAAAGTTTGGCCTGCCATAAGGGTTATTATGCCAGGTCGACATGGCAGTGCACAACTGCACTTAAGTGGATAGCACAATCAGTGCTACAGGCCTGCATGTAGCTTTTAATTTACAGGTCCTGGGCACATGCAGTGCACTTTACTAGCGACTTAAAAGTAAATAAAATACGCCAATTCAGGATAGACCAATATTATCATGTTTAGGGGAGAGAGCAAAATCCCTTTAGCTCTGGTTAGCAATGGTAAAGTGCACAGAGTCTTAATACCGGCAAACAAAAGGTCAGAAAAAATTGAGGCTGTAGACAAAACGTTAAGGGAAGCCCACCCTAAGGCTTTCAGGTCTAACAAGGATCATTAAAAGACTTTTAAGGAATGGTTCATAAATGTAAAATAAATAGCTTTAGCTCCTTGCGAGACCTATTGTTACCAATGCTTCAACATATACTTATAAAGGAGTTTAAGGACTACCCATGCTCATGATTGTTTGGTTTTCTAATGATTTGTTGACTTTCTGGTCTATCGCAGCTCTTTGTCAGTACTTTTTGCAAGCAATGCTCCAATGCTCCCTCTTTTCCCAGAGCCAACCCTTTATTGATTCCCACCTCTCCCTCTTTTCATGGAGCCTTGATCCCTGTCAATACTGGTGGCTGCTGCCATGCAAGTTCAAAGAAGCAGCTAAAGACAGGCTCCTGAGATAATGGATTATTGTCATTATCATAACCCAGTATTAGGATATTTATGTAGGACATAGAAGTTAAGCAAAAATCTTTAGAATTCTGCAGGAAGCTGGCTCTCTATATAGTGGAACAAAATGAGGTATACTGTGCAAAGAGTTCATGAAATCCCCAGAGGTATCACAGAGGTACAAATTACATCCCAAATGCTCTCTTTTTAGTTAGTGTGGCCGAGCAGCAAGGCATATCAGGGGGTAGTGCTAAGTATGTAAGGCACACACTCATTGCAGTTTGTGAGACACACACTCATTAAAGAAATCCAGCACCAGTTTATGAAAATAATACGTACTTTTATGTAATCTTTGATACCAAGATTACTGGAATCAGGTGAGTACTTTACGAGTTATGAATTTTTATAGTTTCCAAAAGTTGACTGCAATGTTTGGACCAGTAATGTTATCCTATGAGGAAAAACATATACCCGATACTGGTACTTTGCAACGACTTACAGAACCAATCTTATGGAGTCAAAGTAAGTACGGGGCAAGGTCCAAAGCAGCACCAATAGGTCACTTTGGGAGGCACTGAGGCATCCGGGTGCAGAGGTGCTTTTCAGCATCGGGTGTACCATTCAAGTCCATCAGGATCTCTCTAGTTACAAAGTCACTGTTCAGATGGACTGGAAGGACAGTCCAGGGGAACCCATAGGAGGCTCGACCATTGACATCCTCAGGCATGTGGGCACACCATCAGTCCATTCCTCCTCAGGCTGTAGGGTGCGGGTGTGGGGTGTCTTGTGGGGTCGGGTTTAGTACTGGAGTTCCTTGCAGTTACAGGGGGGCCCGCAAAAACACTCTGTAGGTATGGACTGGCAGTCCAGTCCTACCAGGCCAACAAGTGGGCTCAGGTCTCACAAGATGGGGAGACATAGGTACACCCTCAGTTCTCCTCTTCTGATTCTATGGAAGACGGGTGCAGAGGTGTCCTTGGGCGTCGGATTTTGCCTCCCGATCACTCATGGTTGCAGGGGGTTCGCAGAAACAGTATGCGAATGCTGTGGGAAGACCACAGTGGGCAAGTACAGGGTGGGCTTCTCTTCTGAAGGACCTGGGGACCACACTGACACCATTGGCCCACTTCAACACAGGCTAGGCAGCACAGGTGCTGTGGTGATGTCCGGCACTGGGTGTTTGGCAGTCTCTGTTCTCTCAGAGTTTTCTTGGGTGCCTGCAGATACAGGGAAGCAGCTCCAAAGGAGTTCCTTCTGGCAATTTGCGGAGCACTGGCAGCGCTCTCAGTTTCTTAGAGCCTGCAACAGCCAGGCTGGCGGGATGGCACCAAGTCAGTCGTGCTACTCAGTTCTCTGGATCAGCAAGCATCTCGTCCACTTCCTCTTTTGTTTCCAGTGAAGATCCGAGGATCTGGTATCAGGGGGTCCCCTAAATACTGAATTTAGGGGGTGTCATGGGGAGTGAAGTGTACTAGCCAATCAGCTATTTACCCCTGGGGTCACTACGCCCCCTTGATGACCACTTTCTGTGGGGAATGGGAATCACCCCAACCAGAGTTCCTAAATTCCACCACACGCAAGATGGCAGAATTTCTAAGAACTTCAGGTTGGCCACCCTCTTGGGGTGGTCCTAGTCTCGAAGTGTGACACACATTCTGCATAGTTAATTTTCCCAACTGTCCAGGTGCCAGATGGGCCCTGAGGCAGTGGGGTTGGCATCTTCCTTTGAGGAAGGCCAGTCCTGCATATCAAAGGCAGTGGGCTTCTCTCGAGCTCCTGCCTTGAAATGGGGGTCATGCTGTGGGTAGGGGTGGGCACACCCCAGCCCAGATAGGCTTTTGTTTTCTGACCTCTTGAGAGCTTAGGCTCTCACCTGACAGGGAAGATTTGTGTCTGTTGGTGGCAGCTGGCCAGAACCGGTCAGTGATGTCACCGGCAGTTGGTATGTTTTTCAGGGGACACCTCTAAGGTGCCCTCTGGGTGCATTTTTTAAGAAATCCATCACTGGAATCAGTGAGGGTTTATTAATGTGACATATTTGATACCAAAGATCCTTAGGTTCAAAGAAGCCATTTTGTAGCTGGGGAACTCATAGGGTCCAGTGTCCAGCACTTGTATTTAAAATGGCTAGTAGTAGCGGCATATTTTCTCATGTGTATATGCCGTCACTTGTAATATAATGTGCCCTGCCCTTAACGCTGGAGGCCCGCTGTAGGGTTGACTTACAGATATTACAAGCTGTGTTTTGGAGGGCATGGCGCACAAGTGTGTGCCATGTCGTGTTTTCAATATTGGGAGCACCTTGTCACGCAGCCTGCAATGGCATGAGGATGGTGCTGGGTCTCTCAGAGTGACACAAGTCGTGCTGCAGCTCTGAGGTGCCCTCTTCAGTACCCATGCCCTAGATTCCAGGGGGTGCCATTTACTAGGGATGCATAGGGGGCTGAAGGGTCTGAAGGGCTGAGGGCCCTGGTATGGGAATGAAATGACCCTGTGTCTTGCTTTAGGGAAGGAACACTGTCACTGGGGACCTGGTTAGCAGGAACCCAGTGCACTTCAGTCGACGTTGCATCTAAAAATCAGGCAAAAAGTGTGTGTGGGGGCGTACTGCAACCAGAACCCAGCTCACTTTGACTTCCTAAAGTGAATATGCATATATATATATATATATATATATATATATATATATATATATATATATATTGAATTCACATATTCACTGTGATCTGTCTTCTCACAATTAAAAACACAGTTGAGTTTCTTTTTTAATTATTATTCCTAGCCACTTTCAACAAAACGAGACACTCTATACATTCGGTCTGGAAACCTGAGATTGATTGACAATGCTGGAAACCTATGATAAATTTGTGTCTGACTTGAGGGACCTGTAGTAATGGCTTAGAGTACTGTAGTTTGCTATAACACAGAATTGAATATGTCTCATTGGTCGTGTACTAATGGCTTAAGGTCCTGCAGCATTCATCAGGAATTATTGATTGCAGGTTTTCACAGGCATGCAAATGTGCTGTTTAAAAACAGCGAGACCTATTGGCTTTAGCATTGTCTGGTGTAATGCTGCAGCAGTAGACTATAAGGCCATCCAAACAGCTAATTTGATTTGGCTCTCAAATTAACAGAACAGGATAGGAAACGTCACATTCAGACAGGAATAAATCCAACAAGAAACCCAACGGTGTAACTTCTCAATGATACTAGAGTACCCATTCATACCTAGTTTATAGTTAAGTATGTACACTGAACTTAAACGGAATAGGGGGAAGAAGGATAAAGGTAAGGAAGTTTGACAGAGACAGAGGGGAAAAGAAAGAAGACAATTGAGTACTGATTAAACGAGCTGTAATTCTTGCTCAGTATGGTGTATCTTCCGAAACCGATAGTAAAATAATTGAAGATGCAAATATTATTACCTGAGTGATCCCCCCACTCCACTGTACAGCTTTGAAATCAAAGGTGAATTCGTTCTGTCCAGTCAGTCCGTACTGGGCCGGAAAGCTGCCAACGGGCACGTAGCTGGAAGTCCCATTGGGGAAAGCCTGCCAGTTGAGAAGCTCGGCCAGGTGAGGATAGTCCCCATTGGCATCGAAGAAGACGTCCAGGCCGGACGTGTTGTTGAAGCGCACGTTTTTCACATACTGCAGTAGCTGGAAGCAGCGTGGAGAAAAGAAGGATTTGTATTAGAGCTATCTCGCAATGTCCTTAAAATATGCACTTTGAGAAGAATCAGCTGCTCAAAAACATCAGTTTCTGGATGAGCAAGCACTCAGAAGCGGCAGTGTAACAGTGAAGGGCCATCGCCCCGATAGTTTAGTTTGGAATCTGATGATGAACAGGAAAATATGCCCTGTTCGCGCCCTGTCGCAATACGTACTACATTTGTGCCTCACTATTTCTTTTTGACAGGTCATGAACTTAGGGTTGTACCCAAGACACTGTCAGTGCCAACATTGCAGGCAAACGTCTGTGTTTAAAATAATCACAAGTGTGTAAAAAATAACATATCCAGTACTGTCAAATAAATTAAATATTTGACCCGTCTAATGAATTAAATATTTGTCCCTTGGAAGACCACGTTTTCTGATTGCTTAGTGAAACTTTTCCCCCTTGAGCTTCTTGCTTAGCCCCTGCATCCTCAAGCCCGTTGGCGAAACAAGATGCCAACACATTCACCTACCAGAAAAATACTCAAATAGTGGCTGAAGAACATGCCAAAAGTTGGGATTCACCAAGAATGCTCCCTGCTTCTTCCACAACGTCCAGCTGATCAGGACATTTCTATTTTACTGCCACAGTAGTGCCCTACTGTTGGTACTTGAATTTCTAAAATACCCTGGGCCAAGAGTTTAAAGCACAGGAGAGATGCTGACAAGGGCCCCTCCTTCTTATACTGTAAGGTCCTGGAATTAATGCGTGGTAAGACTAGTTACTTCTGACACCACATATTATGCTCCATTCCATAGCAGTCCACATTTGCCTTCTTCCCATTTCCCCCTGCATAAACTCCACCATCACATGCCTCCCACAAACACTCCACCAGCAAGCAGTGCTCTGGCAAGCCAGCCCGTATACAAATTCCTCCCACTCACATCCATAACAAGCATGAATAACATGTAGTATTTCATGCTGATCTAGGCTCATTCTGCACTACACCAGACCACAGGAATCACAAAAATGATAATAACACATAGGGGCATATTTACAGCGCATTCCTGCCTTTTCCCAGCGCTGGCACACAATGTGCTGCCTAGCGCTAACACAGGCATTCTTCCACCATGGTGCAAGGATGCCTTCGTTGTAATCATGATTGCACAAAACAATCCCCTGAGGCATTGACCTCTTTCTATATGTGCGGCAAAATGCAGCACACATAGAAAGAGTTAAAAATGAGGAGGAGTAAACATATTTCTACTCATTACGCCTCACCTGGGGAGACGTAGCAGTTGTGGCATATTCCCAGGTCTACCACTTATGGTAAATCTGTGAATGCATCAAAATCCATGGCTGCTGCGTGAGAACACCCAGGCACCACCCTTGAAATGCCTTCCTGAGTCAGAGTAATGCAACACAGTGATTTGGGCTGCATTGCGTTACTCTGGATTTATCAACTCACTCAGGGACACACAAGGTTGCCTTGCATCGCATGATAAATTGCATTTAGTAGTTCTGTTGCGCTAGCACCTCATTGCGTGGTGCAAAAGCAGCACAACTATTTCTTAAATATGACCCATATTCTGGATGCTGTCTTCATCATGGGACCTTCTCTCTCCCCTTCTGCTGCATGCTTGACATGCTTGTTCCATCTGCCTTTTACAAATCAGCCCTCCTGACAAAATACAAGTTGGCATCAAAATCATCTATAAGCCAACACACCGCTACACTCTCCAACCACAGTCTTGGGTCAAGTAATTTGAATGCCTCAAAATACAACTCTCTAAATTATGCTTCATACACAATCACATTCCATCTTATCTTCTGGCATGCAGTAGGCAGCCGAACCTTCAGAACCAAAGCTTAAAATGACATCATCACAGCCTTAATCAACTAGCTGCCACCAGGTAGGACATGTAGGAGGTATTACTTGAGCCAAATAGTGCTAACATGAGACAGCATGTCATACTTCAGACTAACATGAAAGGCAATAGATTGAACTTAATATGTTTTTCACTGCTGACCATCACCTGTAATACTGATGGACTAGACAAAGCACACATTTTTCCATTTCAATCTCTAACATAGAAGACAATCAAGTCAAAGCATTTCAAGAAGCAGTTATTTTCCTTCAAATACTACTCATATTTCGAAGTAAGACTCAAACATAGTAACCACTATATTAGGCTACTCTCCTGTTGTCAACACCAACCTGATTCCCTTAACACAATACTCCAAGCCATCATGGGCAATCACACACCCATGACGATCCATTCCTCAACTCATGAGTACACCTAAGAGCTCCAAGACAGCAGGTGCATTTACTGGAGGCATGAGAAGAAATTGTGAAGACTAAGGCTTAGGGAAGACTCAGAGGTTCTGGAAACATAGTAAAAAATGTAGCCATGGCAACCTAGTGGCAATCTACTACACCTTGACCATCACTGGATTCCCCAAGAGAACCTGAAGGAGAGAAAGGCTGAGCTCTGTTCAAGGACATCAAATACTGTGTGAATCTCACATAAAGCTGCTCCTGAACACTCCATGGACATGTGCAATGTAATTAAAACTTCTCCAAAGAGAAGATTGACACGATGAGGAAGCATATTGAGTACAGCACAACATTAACTGTCCTCCAAATAAATACCTCCCTGCAATTCTCCAAAGCACCACTTTGCTTCACCAGTCCTCTTCAGCCTCTACATGGAATCACCTGGCATAGTTTTCACTTGTAAAAACATTCTGATCTATCAATATGTGGGCAACTCACAGTTTTACTTGAATGTATCATGAATTAACATCTAAAGGACTGCCAGCAGGATTCAGGTCCAGCTCTTGAAGGAATACTTGAAGCTGAAACACTAGAGTACTAAGTTCATTCTGGTTGCCTACGACAGCAGACAAGGCAAAATAGAAGAATGACTCAAGCAATAAACCCCTCACACATCAGACAGTGCCAGGTCTCTTTGTTTGCCCAATAACAGCAGTCTTGATTTCAAGGCAAACCTCTTGAATACGCTTCAAACAATGTGACACTAGCTTTCCTTACTTTGAAGATTCAAGGGGCAAACCATGTTTTGCAAGCTGGCATCCGCAGATACCCCCTGCCACCTTGGAAAAGCATCATTGTGAGAAATTGGTTTGTTGGTTGAAGGCGATGTGAGTCCTTCTCAAGTGTCAGTCACAATCCTTGTTAGGGTGAACCACAAAAAGTCACTAAATTAACCTATGTTTAACCCTCTGGTAGCTTGGCACAAAAGCATTCAGGCCTAACTTGGAGGCAATGTGTAAAGCATTTATGCAACACTTAATAATAATAAAGTGAAAACACAGCACAAGAAAAAAATCAAACTAATAAAAAAAAAAGAATACATTTTAAAACATTTATTTGACACTAAAACAACAAAAATCCAATCAGTAGAATCTGAGTTATGATTTTTTAAACTTTAAAGTGAAAACTAGTGCCTAAAAAGTCAAAATGCCAACTGCAGACATCTGGCTGCACGAGACTGGGGCAAAGTTGAAAGTTATCACCGTCCGCAATGGAGCGCGGTTCGGGTACATGAAGTGGATTGGCCTGGTCTCAGCTTAACTTCTAGTGGATTGGCCTGGTCTTTGCTTTGGACTTACAGGAATTATGAAGAAACATGTCTGACAAGGTAAAGTTCAGCAGGGCAAGGAAGCTGGCGGTGTTCGGGGAGCTGCTCAACGAAGTTGTGGTGAAGATTTCTACATTTGGACTTAGTCTTTTTTTAGGAGTCAAAAATCTCCAGGCTGTAGTCTGTAGCCAACTAGTACTCTATGAGGCTGAATACCCCTTCTACAAAAGATAGCTGAACAGGATTTGCTATGAAGAACGTAGCGGAAGCGATGAACTTTCGGCTGCAAGAGGAACAAGTTGGTCCAGTCTCCCCTCAGTTGTCACAGCAGGTTTTTGCTAAGTCCCAAGTTTTGAATTTTGGCTATCTGGGCACCTTTAACGCCACCACCAAGGATCCAGGAGTGGAGGGACATCACTTGAGGGGTTAGGACTCCATCAGGCTGGGGTGAGGTGTGGATTTAAGATGGTTGGTGACTTGTTTGGCCTTGCAGCTCTAACCAGGAAGCCAGCCTACTAGCCCTTGGAATTACTCTGGTAGTCCTGCGTTCAAGAGGTAGAACAGGGCTCAAGCAGCAGGACAGGCCTCTGAAAGTTCAAGGCAGGCTACAGGTAATAACACATTCCTCCCAGGTGCAGCAAAGCAGTCATCCGAAGTACACAGCAAGCCAGCAGTAGGCTCTCCTCTGACAGTCCTTCTGCAGGTCCAGCAAGTGAGATGAAGAGAGGGCCCAAGGGTGCTATTTTTATATCTGATGTCGTCTTTGAAGTAGGAGAAGTTTCAATAGCATTCTCTTTGAAGTGTTTGGAGTTTCCTGCCATCCCTGCCCAGGCTGCAGCCTGGCGGTTTAAACAATGGGGGAGTGGGAAGTCCTTTGTGTGAAGGCAGAGCACAGACTAGTGATTTGCAAGTTGGGCTGTGCCCAGCTCTGCCCCTCCAATCCTGCCAGTGATGGCCCATCCAGGCACACCAAATTCCTCTATTGTGTAGCTGTCTAAAAGGAATAAACAAAGTTCAACTGCCGACCACACCTATTCATGTGACCCAGGAACAGGCTGGAGGCACAAACTAGCTGGGGCAGATAAATGTCAACTTTCTAAATGTGGCATTTTCAAAATTGTAACTTTAAATCCGACTTTGTCATTAAAGAGGATTTTAGATTACAATTTATTAGACTCTAAACATGAAAACTTTACCTGTGCTCAATCAAAAGTAAGTACTTATTAAATGTAATAAGGCAACCCAGTATTATCCTAGGGGAGAGGTAGTGAAAAACAAATATAGGAGTTTCTCACTAGCAGGACATTTACAGCTTAAAAGTACATGTCCCGCTTTTTAAATACACTGCACCCTACATTATGGGCTGTGTAAAGCCTATCTTAGGGGTGAGGTATGTACTAAAAAGAGAGTTTTAGGGCTAGCCAGGTATTTATTTTGCCAGGTTGAATTGGCAGTTTAAAAGTGCAAACAGGGTGCAGTGGTAGACCTGAGATGTGTTTTAAGGGTTGACTTGAAGGGGTGGCCCAATAAGTTCTGCAGGTCCACTAGTAGCATTTCCCAGCCCTGGGTATATGGCATACCACTTTACTAGGTCTTATAAGTAAATTAAATATGCCAATCAAGTGTAAGCCAATGGTATCTTGTTTTAGGGAATGAGCACAAGCACTGTAGCAGTGATTAGCAGTGGTAACGTGCCAGAGGTCTCAGGGCAACAAAAATGATTTCATCAAAACAGGAGGGCAGAAACAAAAATTTGGGAGATGACCTGAAGAAAAGCCAAATCCACCAACCATGTATTTTATGGTATTGTAGCATTTGTATAGTGCTTACTACCCCTGTATGGATACCTGCAGTGATAGCAAACTACATTGTGTAGGGTGTGTAGGTGTAAGGGTGTTTTTTGTTTTTTGTTCCGAGGCTGTATGGGAAATGGTGTTGTGTAATGACCACTGAGGCTCACTTATTATCCCATAGAACCCAGCACATGGCAGTGTGATGGGCACAGGTATGTTGTAGATAGATGTGCAGATTATAATTAGGGCTAACTAGTTCAACCACAGGGGTAGTGGGGTTCTGTGTCCCCAAAAAGCCAAAAAGGGGTTAATCATAGAAAGTCCTTTCATCCAAACAGAGGCCTAACAAAGGCCCCTACAATGCCTGTGGTGTGGGGGGGAGGGGGGACTGAGCTCCATGGAACCCCCTCCAGACAGTACCATGGCATGAGAGATCCTGAGTGAGTCAGGAGGGGGCCCCTACATGTACTTTACATTGGGGCCCCCTCAATTTGTGTTACATCACTGAATCCAAACTGTCATCTGCACCAAGCAGAAATTATGTTGAATGAGTAAAAGGGTGCCAAAAGGGGAAGAATGGGAATAGGTGACGGAAGCAGTAGCCATGTACCATTTTATTTTATTTTATTCATTTAATAATGTCTACTACTGAAAAAATGCTCTGCATGAAGGAGAAAGAATGTGAAAGAACAAACAAGGCTGGCAACCAGAGCAGAAACTAAACAATTTTGAAAGACCCAAATTCCACAATCTCCCGCTAGGCAGAAGGAAGGCAAAATATGAGCAGAGGTTCATGCCACAAGCCCCTCTCAGGCTCTTGAAGGCTCTCAAAGGTAGATGAACACCAGTCAAGCAAGCCCTAGTCAGGCTCTAGTGCAATCCCAAGCGATAGGGCACCTTTCACATGCAAAGCTTAGAGGTCAAGCCCTTGGTACACTGCTGACTAAACAGCACAATGGGTAATTCAGCTTGCCTTGTGTTACTCTGCTGTCCTCACCCCTCAACTACTCACCCAGTACTTTTCTTGGATCCCAGATACCTTTGTTCTCCCTGGTTTACTTAGTGAGGCATCCATCTGACTTTCTAGAAATTCTTCTTGGACAACTTCTACTTTCCTTATTATCAGTGATGTTCCAGGGTTAAAATGAGGCAATTTTGTAAAAGGAGATTTACTCTGTTTTGACTATTTTGACTAGGACCAATTCGGTAGGTATCAGTTTGCTCAACCTTAGCCCATTCTGTGAATGGGTTGCCTTGTGAAATGCAGCTGTACAACTCATCAGAAGATGGAAAAAAGTATGATTAAATAATGTCCTGCCTGCTGGAACTCCACTAGTTTTCTCTGTCTGCCAGGATAGCATTCAAGATCTCCTGCGTCAAGGCATTGTACTCCAATATGCCATCTTACAGTGCTTCTCCATGCTTGAGAGGATGAAGGAAACCCAATGATATGCATTCTCCTGATAAACAATAAGGATGTAGAACTCTACCCTAAGGAAGGCCATCAATCTTGTCTCTTTTTCAAGAAGAAATAAAAGGCACAATTCTTCAAGGAACACCTCATCTGTAAGAATCTACAACTACTGCATCCCAGCAACATCTGATCCATACCAAACATATATATCCACATCACAGCCAAAACAAATTTCATCCTACCCCACCACTTTAGGTGTCACATCACTATACTGCTATATAAGCATTACTATATATGCTTTGAGGAGCATAAATAATCACTATTCACCACAGTTATTTGTATTCATCAAAGAGTTAATGGTGAGTAATCACTCTAGCTAATTTGGTGGTATCAGTAGTGAATGACATATGATTCATATGTGAATCAGGCCCTATATGTCAAATTGACTCCCCTACAATTAACCTAAGTTGATTTAACTTGTAAGTATCTAGTATATGGTATTAGAGGTACTCAGGGCTTATAAATTAAACTGTTCCTGATCAACTGCAAGCACTTCATTTTTAAATACATTTTTTATTGATTGTGATGCACAACATAGTAAAGCATATAACGTTTTTGACAATACTTGTTGAGTATCAGCATTATGTAATCACATGCGCAATCGGGATACCATTTACAAGCAGACGTTTTGCAACAGTCAAGTTGCTTGGTGTGTAACCAAGAAGAAACTTAAAAAACAAAATGTGTACAACAACATTAGTGAAGTTGTCTAAGATCAAAGGACTCTGGTACGTTTCTGGATAACAGGGCTGAGATAATCTAGTCCAGATGTGTCATGGCCTCCTGCATCTCGTAGGAGCTCATCACCCATAGTCTCCCCCATGTTGAGTGATTACGTGTACAGGTATACATCTCAGTGTCCCAGGATTGCTACACTAGGCAATGGCAAAATAGCGAACTATCAAGTTGTAGGAGAGAGCCTTTGACTTCTGCATAGCATTCAGGGCAGCTGATCATCATTTTTAGCTTCTAGGTTCCGAATGTATTTCTTACAGTCCTCTCCGGCCGGTGACCCTCCTCCCTGCATATTTGCCATTGTAAGGGCATCAGCTTCAGCCAGTGCCCATTTCAGTAATGCACCTAGTCAGCCTTCAACCTCCAGGGCAGGTGGTGCCTTCAAGGCCATTGCTATATTGCTGTATACAGGACAAAGGCCAGGTCAAAGAACCCATGTAAATATTTTTGTTGATTGCAGTATTTTTTGTGCCACTATGAGTGTGACAAAGCAAAACATTGACTCCCAGCCTGCCATTTGCATCTGGCAGAGCTGTTTACCAGCCAACTTGACTTTGCTATTGTAGCCAATGGCAAAGCTAAGGCCTTCCTTTAAAATATTTGTAAGACGCCCCAAAGGCAGGCCTGCTATGTGGGTGTACAAACATGCATGGAAGGGACAAGTTTTTCACGGATGATGCTATAGGCAACAGGCTCAAAGTTTTTCATAGAGAATGTTGACTCTGGCTTTAGATCTGTGAATGATATGCTGGAGCGTCGGCGGAGGTCTTCCTCCCGCCTCGGGTTCAGAAAGCACAAGAGATAGTGTGAGACACCATACCTTATCCAACCACTAGAAGTTGACTGGATCTTTAGGCTCAGTGAGGAGTGTGGTAGTCAGATTCAAGTTCAAGTTCAGCTTTATTTCAGTAGAAAATACCATAAAAGCACAGTTTACAAGGCACTTTGATAAATATAAAGGTAAAAAGCAACAAGAATAAAATCCTCTAGCTAATAATTTCAAACGTCCAAGTTAACACTATGTACCATAAGCGGCATGGAGTAAAAATACAGAGATAAAAATGCAGTACAATATATATAAGTTTCAATGTATATCCAAATATTAAGATCATAGCCTTGTGAAGGAGAGCCGGTTCCTAAAACCCATGGATCTGCAAAGTGGTATAATCCAATGAGCCCTCTGCTTGGATTAGGCGGGAAAATGAAATAAGACATGGGCAGTGCACTCTGTAGTTTCACATTCCATTGGACATAAGTCTGAGTGTCCTTCATATTGGGTCCATCTGCAAGTGAAAATGCGTAGTGGTAGAGATCCTAATCTAAATCTGCTATAAAGTGCACGTGCTGGGGGAGATATAATCAAATCCATGTAATGCTCAAATTTGTAATGGCACTTAACTGATGTAAAACTATCTGTCATACTACAATAAGGCACCTCTGCTAACTTTTCTACTTGTAGGCTTAGCCAATACACATCCTTTGCAACCTGCATGGCATTTTTTGGAAGATGAGAAGGGTCTGACCAGTAGACACCCAATCCAAGTTTAGTGAAAATATTTTCAACATAGTTGCACCACATAATTTTTTTGGTTGAAGAAGTACCCAGCAATGCGCTCAACCATGTTCTATACAGGATGAGGATATCCGTAGACCAGATCCTGATCCAATACAGCAGTGGCCTTAAAGCAGCTATATGTGAGATGGAATGTAAGTTTAAATCCATCCGCATTGGCAGAGTGGGGGAGCATATATTTATTTTTAATAAGACTTTTATAAAAAAAAATCAGCTCTCTCTAGGTCTTTCAAATTGCAGTGGCCCCGTAGCTCTGCAACATATAAATCCCCCCCACCTGACTTGGGTTTTATATATTTCTAATGCAGTTGTGATAAAAAATCTAGGAGATCTGGTTGCAAATTCCAAAATACCCCCTGACTTTTGTTTCAGGCTCATAGAGGACTTCAGTAGTTGAGCCGGCCATTTATGTGAGTTCTCCAATCTGACTCCCAGGTAGTCAAAGTCAGACACTCTCTCTAGTGATTCAGCATCTAAGAGTATCTGTTTTCTCACTTTGGCCCGTATTTATACTTTTTTTGCGCCGCATTTGCATCGTTTTTTGACGCAAAAACGGCGCAAACTTGCAAAATGCCATTGTATTTTGTAGGTTTGCGCCGTTTTGCACCAAAAAGCCGCGCAAATGCGGCGCTAAAAAAAGTATAAATACGGGCCTTTATGTTTTATGTCATCAAAAACCATGGGGGTCATTACAACCCTGGCGGACGGTGTTAAAGTGGCGGTAAGACCGCCAACAGGCCGGCGGTAATATTTTGCAATTACGACCGTGGCGGAAACCGCCAACAAAGACAGCCACTTTAACACTCAGACCGCCACAGCGGTACAGACCAACAGCTTGCCGGTCACCGCCAACAGACAGACGGGAGCCAATGTACCGCCCACACTATTATGACAGGCCAATCCGCCACCTTTTCCGGGGCAGATACAACGCAGATAAAAACACGGCGGAAACAGGCATTTCGAATGAAAAACGCTCACCTCTACACACTCCACGAGGAAGGAGGACAGCATGGAGCCGGAACTTCAAATTCTTCCAGCGCTAGTCTTCCTGCTCTTCTACGAGGATCACCAACGCCAGCTTCGAAGAGCATGGTGAGTACTGCACCTACGACATGGGGGGGAGGCAAAAAACAGGGACACACACACTCAACACCCCAAACCCCACCCCGACCCTCACCCACTACAACACACACACCAATGCTTATCTATACATTACAGTAACACCACCCAACCCCCCGGAAGAATTCAAAGACAAAAGGAAATTAGTGTAACTATTGTAATATATCAAAAATCAGTAAGCAAAAAAATACATAAATATATACACTATAAACAAAATATACACCACGATTATTAGTGCAGGTTTTGCATCATCCATAGTCCGTGGACCACTGGGCCCAAAATGCATGGGCGAGGCCCACACAAGATACCTAAACATGACGGAGAGAACACTGCTGGGGCATCAGATAGAAATACAACAGGCACCTCAGGGGGAAGGGAAGGGGGGGCACCTCAGCCGGATGAGTGCACAACGCCAGATCCACGAGGGGGCTCCATGCCCATTGATCAATCCTGGGGAGTGCAAAGCCAAAGTCTCTCAAGTCTCTACAGTGGTTGGTTTGCCCACTGTACCATCCTGAGGAGTGCAAAGCCACAGTCTCTCAAGTCTCTACAGTGGTTGGTTTGCCCACTGTACCATCCTGGGGAGTGCAAAGCCACAGTCTCTCAAGTCTCTCCAGTGGTTGGTTTGCCCACAGTACCATCCTGGGGAGTGCAACGCCACAGTCTCTCAAGTCTCTACAGTGGTTGGTGTGCCCACTGTACCATCCTGGGGAGTGCAAAGCCACAGTCTCTCAAGTCTCTCCAGTGGTTGGTTTGCCCACTGTGCCATCCTGGGGAGTGCAAAGCCACAGTCTCTCAAGTCTCTACAGTGGTTGGTTTGCCCACTGTGCCATCCTGGGGAGTGCAAAGCCACAGTCTCTCAAGTCTCTACAGTGGTTGGTTTGCCCACTGTGCCATTCTGGGGAGTGCAAAGCCACAGTCTCTCAAGTCTCTACAGTGGTTGGTTTGCCCACTGTGCCATCCTGGGGAGTGCAAAGCCACAGTCTCTCAAGTCTCTACAGTGGTTGGTTTGCCCACTGTGCCATCCTGGGGAGTGCAAAGCCACAGTCTCTCAAGTCTCTACAGTGGTTGGTTTGCCCACTGTACCATCCCGGGGAGTGCAAAGCCACAGTCTCTCAAGTCTCTCCAGTGGTTGGTTTGCCCACTGTACCATCCCGGGGAGTGCAAAGCCACAGTCTCTCAAGTCTCTACAGTGTTTGGTTTGCCCACTGTACCATCCTGGGGAGTGCAAAGCCACAGTCTCTCAATTCGATGCATGTCTCAACTGGTTCTTGAGGGGGACTGGTGCCAGAGTGCAGCACTCACCCCGTGACGGTCCCAGTTGCGTCACTGCCCCTGCCGCAAATGGGCTAGTGGTGTTTTCCATGGCGGTCTTTGCCCTGTTCAGCGGTGCTTGCCCTGTTCAGCGGTGCTTGAGTTGGCAGTTTCTGACCTGTTCAGCGGTGCTTGCCCTGTTCAGCGGTCCTTGCCCTGTTCAGCGGTGCTTGCCATGGCGGTCTTTGCCCTGTTCAGCGGTCCTCGCCCTGTTCAGCGGTGCTTGCCATGGCGGTCTTTGCCCTGTCCAGCGGTCCTTGTCCTGTTCAGTGGTGCTTGCCCTGTTCAGCGGTGCTTGAGTTGGCAGTTTCTGACCTGTTCAGCTGTGCTTGCCCTGTTCAGCGGTGCTTGAGTTGCCAGTTTCTGACCTGTTCAGCGGTGCTTGCCCTGTTCAGCGGTGCTTGCCCTGTTCAGTGGTGCTTGCCATGGCGGTCTTTGCCCTGTTCAGCGGTCCTTGCCCTGTTCAGCGGTGCTTGCCATGGCGGTCTTTGCCCTGTTCAGCGGTCCTTGCCCTGTTCAGCGGTGCTTGCCATGGCGGTCCGTCATTGCCCAGCTGGCCTGTGGCTGGCTGTCCTTCATGGGTCAGCTGGGCTGTGGCTTGCCGGGCCCTCCTGGGCAGTGACGATGGGGCTGGCGGTGGCCTCTTCCTGGGCAGTGACGATGGGGCTTACGGTGGCATCTTCCTGGGCAGTGACGATGGGGCTGGCGGTGGCCTCCTCCTGGGCAGTGACGATGGGGCTGGCGGTGGCCTCCTCCTGGGCAGTGACGATTGGGCTGGCGGTGGCCTCCTGGCCGGCGGGGATGATGGCAGTCTTCTCCACCGTGCTGCTCCTCCCAGACTTTGCAGGTTTCCCCTACCCCTTACCCACCTTGGGAGGAGTCACAGCTGAGTCCACACTCCCCCCGGGACACCTGTGAGTGGCTTGGCTGGCTGGAGTCTTCCCCCTCTCCTGCCGGGCACTGTCCAACTTCTGGTGGTTCACGGGGGGGACTGGCTGTGCTGTGGCTCCGTGCCACACTGGCTGCCCTGGTGGCCGGTGCACTCCACATACCTGTCACAACAGGCACCACTGGTCCCGGAGATTTTTTGGCTGAGGTGCTAGTACGGGACCTATGAGTTGGAGGGGGGGGGGTGGTGGGAACTAGATTAAGGGTGGACAGGAAACGTTTTTTGGACACACTGGGACGGGTAGCTGGAGGGGGTTTGGGAGTGGAGGAAGAGGTTGTGGTTGTAGGAGGTGTAAGTTTTGTGGATTTGGGTGCAGGTGCATGCGCTGGAGGCTGTCATGAGGTGGATGGCTGTTGGGTGGGTGTGTGCCTGCGTTTGTGTATCTTCGGAGGGGGCGTCACAGACACACTGGGAGAGGACACAGGGGATGTGTAAATGGTAGTGGGGGTGGTGAGTGCACATAAGCGGGGTGTGGTGGTGGGTGTGCTTGTGCGGGACGCAGTGGCTGTAGTGGTAGTGCATGCAGGTGTGTGTGTAGACGAGATTGTGAGGGAGGAGAGAGACGAAGAGGAGGGGGACACAGTGGAGGCAGTGGATGTTGGTGTGTCTCTATGTGTGTGATGCTTGCGTGAGTGCCTGTGGGATGTGTGGTGCTTATGTTTGCCTGAGCTTCCCTTGTGTGGTGAGGTGTGTGCAGGCTGGTCTGATGGTGTGCTTGGGATAGGCAGAGGTACAGGGGATTGGGTGTGGGTGGAGGAAGTTGGAGGGGGGAGGCTAGACACAGGGACAATGGCTGCCATCAGTGCTGAGGCCAGAGCTTGAAGGGTTCGATGAAGGGCAGCCTGACCAGAATGAATGCCCTCCAGGAATGCATTTGTGTGTTGCAACTCCCTTTCTACACCCTGGATGGCATTCAAAATGGTAGACTGCCCAACAGTGAGGGACCTGAGGAGGTCAATGGCCTCCTCACTGAGGACAGCAGAGGTGACAGTGGCAGGGGCTGAGGTGCCTGGGGCGAAGGTGAAGCCCACCCTCCTGGGTGAGCGGGCACGGGGTACACGCTGAGGGGCTGCTGGGAGGGCGGTGCTGGTAGGGGGGTGGCAGCTGTACCTGTAGTATTGGGGGGCACAGATGTTGCCGCCACCACAAGGGAGCTCCCATTGGAGGATGAGTCCGTGTCGCTCGTTGCAGATCCTGTGACCGCCGTGGTGCTCCCCTCGCCCTCTGGCCCACTGGTGGATTCTGAGTCCATAGTGTGGGCCTCCGTGCCCATGTGGGATACAGCTCCCTCATGCTCCAGTGCCACTCTACCTCCGCCTGATGATGCTAATGCACACAAGAACAGGGAGACTGCAAAAAAGGGGGGGGGGACAGTAGAAAGACAGGTTGAGTGCATGGCTTACTGCTACCGTTGGACAATACAGACACAGCAGCCCCCTGCACTACGTCGCGCTGTTGGCCTCTACAGTGCAATTCCTGGGAAATGGCCTACAAGGCTATGGACGACATCTGCCCACATAGATGACCCTGGGGCATGAATAGCAGTACTTGGCACTCTACAGAGGTGGGGTGGGGAGCCACAGGGCCATGCCTTATGAATGGGCCTAGCCTACGGAACTCGCCCTGGCCTAGGGGAACGCACAGCCCTCCTCCCCCACCCAGACACCTTCACTGCACGCAAAGTCAGCTGAATGAAAGTGTACTCACCCCCTTGTGTCTGCTATGTTGCCCTCAAGCTCCCATCCAACTCAGGGTAGGCCACCTCCAGGATCCGGAACATCAGGGGGGTCATGGTTCGACGGGCACCCCTCCCACGTTGGGAGGCCATCCCCAGCTGAGCCTCCGCTGTCTTCTTGCTCCAGCGGCGAATGTCCTCCCATCTCTTCCGGCAGTGGCTGCACCATCTGTGGTGGACCCGCAGGGTCCGGATGTCCTTGGCGATGGCATGCCAAATATCCTTCTTCTGGTGGGCGCTGACCTACATGAAATGCACAGGGGAAGAAGAGAAGTCATTAACAACTGCACCGTCAAAGTGAGTGGCCCCCATCCCTACCCTTGCCATGTGGCACATGCATTCACCGTCTTTCATGCACTCAGAACTCTGCCCCCTTCCTTCTTACAACCAGCCCTCTCCACACAGGCATAGCCCATACAACATGATCCCTGTGTACTTACCTGTTGGTCTGGAGGACCGTAGAGTAGCGTGTACTGGGGGAGGACCCCCTCGACGAGCTTCTACAACTCCTCTGCAGTGAAGGCAGGGGCCCTTTCCCCAGACGCACAAGCCATTGTCTCTTCCAGACCAAGGTCACAGCAGCACTTGCAGTGTGGGTCCTCTCCTGTCGAAGATCAGGTATCGAGTGATTCAACAGTTAGAAAATGGCGGTCACGTCCGTGGCAGTCACGTACGCGGCGGTGCGTACCATCACCGCCGGCGTACATCGTCATTGGCTCCTGGGACCCATAGGGTCCAATGTTAACCAATGCAGCATTGCGCCGCGGTCTTCGCCCGCCTACCGCAATGGTGTACAACGCCAGCGCAGTTACCTCACATCCCATTGTACCGCTTTAGAGGTCAGGCAGCCGCCATTTCAGGGGCCCACATGGTCTAATTACCAACTGCATCACACATACCTAGGCCTACTCTCAACACACATATAGGCCACATTTTGTGTATGATTGGTGTTCTGTGTAGACTGTGGGTACATACCTCTGAGTTGTTTGACTCTGTGCTCGCTGTTGTCCTTCATAGGCACCGTCCGCTGGGACATTTGAGGAGATGGCGGAATCCTCCGGTGTACCGACCGCTGGTGGACCTGTCGACAATGGAGGAAAGACATTTGATCATCACCTACAGGTTTGACCGTGCCACAGTCTAGGAACTGTGTAGCCAGTTGGAGCCAGACCTGATGTCAGCAATCCGCCATCACACAGGAATCCCCCCTCAAGTGCAGGTGCTATCAGTGCTCCATTTCCTTGCAAGTGGGTCTTTTCAAACAACAGTGGCCATAGCATCAGGGATGTCCCAGCCTATGTTTTCCAACGTGTTGTCCAGAGTGTTGTCTGCCCTTCTGAAACACATGCAGAGCTACATCGTTTTCCCTCAGGTGGAGGATTTGCCTACAGTGAAAGGTGACTTTTATGCCCTTGGACATATCCCCAACATCCATTGATGGGACCCATGTGGCTTTGGTCCCCCCACACAGGAGTGAACAGGTGTACAGAAACCGGAAGAGTTATCATTCCATGAATGTACAGATGGTATGTTTGGCAGACCAGTACATCTCCCATGTGAATGCCATGTTCCCTGGCTCAGTGCATGATGCCTACATCCTGCGGAATAGCAGCATCCCTTATGTGATGGGTCTACTACAGAGGCACCGGGTGTGGCTATTAGGGGACTCTTGTTACCCCAACCTGTCATGGCTACTGACCCCAGTGAGGAATTCCAGGACCAGGGCAGAGGAACTCTACAATGAGGCCCATGGGCGGACTAGGAGGGTGACCGAACGCACCTTCGGCCTCCTGAAGGCGAGGTACAGGTGCCTCCATATGACAGGTGGATCCCTATTCTACTCACCAAAGAAGGTGTGTCAGATCATCGTGGACTGCTGTATGCTTCATAATTTGGCTTTGCGACGACAGGTGCCTTTTCTGCAGGAGGATGGTCCAGATGGCGGTGTTGTGGCAGGTGTGGAGCCTGTGGAGCCTGTGGACAGTGATGAGGAGGAAGCAGAGGAAGAAGACATTGACAACAGGGACTCAGTCATGCAGCAATATTTCCAGTGAAACACAGGTGAGAATACATTCATGCCTATTGCATGTACTTTTACACTTCTACCTCTATCCTGTCTGTCGATTTCACCCAGTGTATGGTCACTGAGTTGTCACTTTCCCTTACAGTTTCACAGGTGTGGGTCCCAACGTGTGTCATCTGCTTAGATTCCTCATGGACTAGAGCTGTGTGACATAGGTATGTTGACATTACTAATTCCTGGAAATTTTGTCACTGTAATTGCAAATACACTATTTCAAAATCACAGACAGACTCCAGATCTTGGTGCTTTAGGTGTGTTTATTTAAATGCAAAATATTGGAGGGGGAAGTTAAATGGTGAGGGGTGATGGCGGAGGAGTGTCCATGGCAGAGTCCAGTCTATTAGTCTCATAGGTGCATTGCCCATATGGGCATAGGAAGTGGAGCTGGGGCAGTTCCAATATGGACAGGGTGACAAAGTGGGACAGTGGGTTGACAATCAGGGTGGTCTCATTTCTTGGCGGGGGTCTTGGCATCGTGCTTTCTCTTGTTCCTGGATCTCAGGGACCACTTGCGGGGTGGTTCTCCATCTGCAGGGGGTGGGGTGCTGGTGTTGTGGTCCTGTGGCGGTGCCTCCTGTCCACTAGCGCCTGCGGAGGTGGTGGGCAGTTCATCGTCCATGCGAGTGTCAGGGGCCCCTTGGAGTGCCACGGTGTCCCTCCTGGTGTTTAGTATTTCCTTCAGCACCCCTACAATGGTGCCCAGGGCGGAGCTGATGGTTCTGAGTTCCTCCCTGAACCCCAGATACTGTTCCTCCTGCATACGCTGGGTCTCCTGAAACTTGGCCAGGACCGTTGCCATCGTTTCCTGGGAGTGGTGGTATGCTCCCATGATGGAGGAGAGGGCCTCGTGGAGAGTGGATTCCCTTGGCCTGTCCGCCCCCTGTCGCACAGCAGCCCTCCCAGTTCCCCTGTGTTCCTGGGCCTCCGTCCCCTGGACCGTGTGCCCACTGCCACTGCCCCCAGGTCCCTGTTGTTGTTGGGGTGGTGGGTTATCCTGGGTTCCCTGTAGTGGTGGACACACTGCTGATTGACATGTCCTGGGTACGGAGGTATGGGCCCGCTGGGTGGGTGCTGTGCTGGTGTTACCAGAGGGTGGAAGGTCTGTGGTGGCCTGTGCCTCTGCGAGGGGAACCGACTGTCCCGAGGCCCACGATGGTCCGGGCTGGTCATCTGGATCCAGTTGGACAGAGCTGCTGTCATCACTGTGGGCCTCTTTTGTGGGTGGGGTGGAGATGTCTGGATCCTCCTGTCTGGTGACGTTGGGTAGTGGTCCTGCAGGGGTGTAAAAGCTTAATTATTGCATCTGTGTGTGTCATGGTGGGCAATGGGTGGGTGACCGGTGTACCCCAGTGCTTGCATTCCTATGTGTGATGATGGTTTAGGGGGTTGTATGGGTATGTGCAGTGGGCATGCTTTAGTGATGGGTGTCCGTGCATTGGGGTTGCATGCAGGGCTTGGTGTTGGGATGGGTGGTTTGTGATAGTGGGGTATATGTGAGTTGGTGGAGTGCTGAGGGTGAGGGTACGGGTAGGAGTGTGTGATGGCATGCAGGAAGGGTGGGGGATATATTAGTAAAGCTTTGACTTACCAGAGTCAATTCCTCCACCGACTCCTGCGAGGCCCTCAGAATGCAGAATCGCCAAGACCTGCTCCTCCCATGTTGTTAGTTGTGAGGGAGGAGGTGGGGGTCTGCCGCCAGTCCGCTGAACCGCCAGGTGGTGTCTTGAGACCACGGAACGCACCTTCCCCCGTAGGTCGTTCCACCTCTTCCTGATGTCGTCCCGATTTCTTGGGTGTTGTCCCACTGCATTTACCCTGTCGACTATTCTTCTCCATAGCTCCATCTTCCTTGCAATTGAGGTGTGCTGCACCTGTGCTCCAAATAGCTGTGGCTCTACCCGGACGATTTCCTCCACCATGACCCTGAGCTCCTCCTCCGAGAACCTGGGGTGTCTTTGCATGCCATGGGGTGGTATAGGTGATGTGTGGGGTGGGGTGTGTGGTGATTAGTGTGGTGATATGTAGTGGTGTGTGGGGTTTTGTGCGTGGAAGTTGTGTGGGTGATGGTGTTGAGTGCCTGTGGCTGCTAGTTTGTGGATGGTGGTGTCTCTCTCTGGCCTTCTCTCTGTAATAGTGGTCGTAGGGGGTTGTGGGTGATGTGGGTGTGTGTTTTATGTTGTATTGGGTGTGTGGGAGTGGTGTGTGTATGTGTATCAGGTGTGTGTATTTGGAATTGTCCAATGTGGCGGTGTTTTGTATGTGTGTGTGTATTTTGAGCGCGGCAGTGTGTACCGCCAATGGAATACTGCGGTTGAAAGACCGCTGCGTGGATTCGTGGGTCGTGATAGTGTGGGCGTATTTCTGTTGGCGTGAAGGTGGAGGTTTTGTTTTCGCCAGTTTATCACTGACCTTTGGTGTGGCGGACTTTTGTGGGTGTCTGAATTTTGTCGGACTTCGAGATGTGGGTCATAATAGCTGTGGCGGAATTCTGCAGCCGCGGCAGTATGTTGGCGGTCTTCTGCAAGGCAGTAAGCGGCTTTTACCGCCAATGTTGTAATGACCACCCATGTATTTGGTTTTGGAGGTATTTATTTTTAGGCAATTATCCCTACAGAAGCCCATAAACTTCTCAAGTAGATTAGTAAGTCCAGAGGCAGTTTGTGATAGTAATAGAGTGTCATCGGCAAACAACAGACACAGGGTTTTTACCCCACTAAATTTGGGTGTGTCAGTAACACAATCCAATAAATAAGGAATACAAGCATTAATAAACAATAGGAAGAGTGTGGGGGCCAACACACAACCCTGTCTCACCCCCCCTACGAATTCGGATCACTCTCGTTAATTCCCCATCGGATTCTGGCATAGCTCTCAGAATACAAATCTTTAATCAGGTTAAGTAGAGGTCCTGGAACTCCTGCTTTATCCAGGACCCCCCACCAATTTGCAGCGTGGGACCAAATCAAAGGCGGACTTCATGTCCATGAAAGCAACAAAGAGTTTCCCTGCATCTAAATCGACCGTTTTCCATTTGGTCGTAAGGAAGCAAAAGACCTTGTCAATTGTGCTTATTCTCTGCCTAAAGCCTGCCTGGAAGTGACTAACGACTTCACTTTCCTTTATCCATTCCTTGTGCCTACTCAGGACCTGATAACAAAATATTTTTGGGAGGTTATCTAAAAGACTAATTGGCCTGTGATTTCCCAGGACAGTCTTATCCTCTTTTTTTTAATGAATGGTAACAATAATTGCCCCCTTCCAAGTCCGAGGGTAGTTGCCACATACCAGGACGGCATTTGACACCCTATTAACATAGGGGCCCCAATAATCAAGATCAGATTTAAACAAATCAGAAGGTATACCATCCAAGCCAGGTGACTTTCCTGATTTTTGAAACTTAATGGCTATCTCAGTTTCCCTGAGAGTAAAAGGTATAAAACTGTCTACAGAGGAAGAAACATACTGTATATTGATTTACTATTGTTGGCAGTGGAAGAAACAGACTCATAGCTATACAATTCAGTAAAGTGACCAATCCAATTTTCGGGGGGAACATGGCAGTCAGGTCTAGGATTCTCATTTCGTTCATTTTTGGCCACCAAAGACCAAAAGTGTTTAGGATTACCATCCTTTGCTGCTAGTAGTAATTCCTGCCACGAAGTCTCTTCCCAATGGCTTTAGCTGGTCTTCAATACAGATGTATACTCACGCCTTCCAAAATGATCATAGATCTATCTTTTGATTTTGTTGCTTTTAAAAGGCTACTCTTAACTTCTCTACATGCCTTACCAAACCACCCATGGTGCAATCCTACTTTCATTTGTTTGTTCTCCTGTAGCAGTTCTAAAAAACAGCTCTTTCAAGGAAGAAAAAATGCTTACATGCAAGGCCATAACCTCATTTGGGGTATATGAACAAAGACCGCCAGATAATTGATGGGTTGATACTAGGACATGCATTTTTGCCAATAGTTCATTTGAGCTTGTAAAGGAATCCCATTTTAAGGCACGCTTATTGGATGACACCACTACGGAAGGGGTGCCTCCTTAGTTTTCTTGTACATCTCTTTTAGAAACAGCCCATCATATGTTACCAAAATTAAGGTGTGATCACTATTATAATGCTTACCTACCCTAATGTCTTTAATGGCATGCCAAATCCTCAAATCAATAAGCACAAGGACAAGTAAACTGCTATAAGACCCTCTAAAAAAACTAGGGTTTTGCTGGAATGTCCGAAGGAAAACGTCCATTTTCTGGGTGAAGGCCGTGAGTTATCATAAAATCTATGACCTGCAAACCCCTGATGCTGGATTTAGGCTATTTTCTCTGAGATGAAAAAGGAGGAATTCTCCATATTGAGTCCTCTATCTGCGTGATCTCAGAGAAAGCAGAATTTGGCTCAATGTACACATTAAAATCACCAGCTACAATAATAAAATGTGAAGAGAGAAACTCCAACACAAGGGCATTCAACATCCCGATAGTTTTGTACATTTGGTTCAAAGGGCCTGGTCTATTGTAGACATTGACACACAAAAGCAAAAAACCCTGCTTTAACTGTATTGATAGGGCCAATATGTCAGCCGAATCCACATAAATTTCCTTAATTTTGTCCACCTCGGAGATTTTTAACCATGTAATGATACCCCCAGCTGCTCTTCCAGCAGAGGACGGACTAGCCTCCTTGCAGAAGGTAGTCCGATTAATTTGACACAAATAATAACATATAAACCTTAAACAATTATAGACACCATAAAGATTTTATGGATCAATTTTGTTTATTGGTATTTTAGATTAGGAAAAGAAGAAGAATCCAACTACATGCCTACAACCTTACAGGCCGGCAGCGATAATAGCACTCAGAGGAAGTACAACATAGTTTTGACTCCATCCCTGGGGGGGGTCGGAAGAGTAACCAATCAGCATGAGCGCTGCATTACAAGAACAACCAACAGAACAATATGGTGTAAAACTGGTCCCCTCCACGCCATGCCCATGATGGTGTACCCCTTGTGTCCTATCCCTATGTGTATATTAACAATTTTGTCCAGCCTCCCTACCCTCTCAGTGGTTGAGTGAGTATCTCTGAGTGTGCTTTATGAGTTCCATGTTCACCCCAACAGGCATAGGACATATGTGGGGCATGTAATTTTATTGAATTCTGTAAATAAAAATTGTATGAAGGGTGCGCATAGTGTGGAAATTTCTACTGATCATTGTTCTGCTGCTAGTCAAAGTTTCTCCATCCCCAGCAGAAACCATAGTTTATGTAGCCAGGAGGTGTAGGTTGGGATTCTATCTGTGCCCTGTATCCTCTTCTGTTAGATCTCTCCCTAATTCGGCCTCCCACCTTCGTTGTCCCTTGGTTTTGGGTATTTGTGTACTGGCCATTAGGTGTGTGTAAAGTTCAGAGATCGTCCGTTTATCATCTCTTTTGAGTGTTAGCTATTTCTCGAATGCTGTGAGTGGTCTCGCTGCTAGAGGTCTAAGCACCCAGTGTCTAACCTGTAAGTATGTCATTCTATCTGTGCCCGTAAGCCCATAGTCTTCTTTCAGGCAGTCAAAAGGGATGATACCATCTAGGTCAAATAGACTCCCAACTCTCTTGCAACCACCGGCTTGCCATCTTTGAAAGCGCTCTGCGCTCAGACCAGGGGCAAAGTCTGGGTTACCACATATCGGTGACATGGGGGATAGGAAGGGTGTCATTCCGCTCTTAACCGCCACTGAGTCCCAGACCCAGAGTGTTGTGCCAGTGATAGGGGAGGAATATAATCCTGTAGCACTATGTCTGCATTGTAGCCTAGGTTCCTTCCAGATATGTGACCCTGAGACTGCTTGATCCATAAAACACCAGTATTTCTCGGTGTATGGGCAACTCCATTCCAGTATGAACCGCAGTTGGGTAGCCTTGTAATATTTCAAAAGGCAAGGGACCGCTAGTCCTGCATTCGTCTTAGGGAGATACCGGGTTTGCTCCGATATGCACAAGGGTTTTCGGTCCCATATAAATTTCAGTAATGCCGATTGCAGTGTGGCTAGGGTTTTGGACGGCGGAGGGAGGGGGAGCATTTGAAAAATGTATAGAATGCGTGGTAAGATCGATATCCCTGTTGCTGCCACTCTGCCCAACCATGATAGCTTATGCTTGCACCAAGTCTCTAGGTCTGTCAGTACAGCTTTAGTTCCTTTTGGCTGTTTTTGTAGTTGTGTTGGCTAATTCAATGATGAGGTATGGGACATGAAAAGAGGACCACCTATAGTGGAGCCTTGAGTAAAGCTCTGCTTCGTGGGCGGGGGAGACTTAAAGATTCAGGATTTGTGATTTTTGCATATTCACTTTGAGCCCGAGGTAGTCCCAAACTAGTGCAAAATTTCAGTGAGAGCCGGCAGTGGGACCATTGGGTCCAATAGTGCCAGAATCACATCATCTGCATAGAGGCTGATAAGATGGTGATCGCCCCCAAATGTAATGCTAGCTATGAGGGGATTTGTACGTATATACTCTGGGCCAGAGGTTCCATGTAGAAGATAAATAAGAGTAGGGATAGTGGGCAGCCTTGTCTCTTCCCTTGCCGAATCGAGAAAGGCTGAAACAGCGTACCATTGACCCAGACAGTTGCCTGGATCTCTTTATAGACACATTTTATCCAATTCATACGTTTCGGTCTGAGGCCATAGTGTTCCAATACTTTGAATAGGTATGGCCAGTGCACCCTATCAAATGCTTTCTTGGCGTCTATAGATAGTAGTAGCGCCTCTCTCTGTGATCTATGCGTTTTGTCTATAAGGTGTAGGAGTCGTTTTGTGTTATCACCGCATTGCTGGTGCGGTATAAAACCCACCTGATCAGGGTCCACGGGCCCAGGCATGTAGGGATTGAGGCGGTGCGCTAAGATGCCGGTGAACAGCTTAGTGTCAATGTTCAGAAGTGAGATGGGCAAGTAGGAGCCACGTTCCTCCGGGTCTTTGCACAGTTTGGGAATTACAGTGATGGTCACATCAAGCATACTGGCAGCGAGGAAGTTGATCTCCGAAAAGGAGTTACATAGCCTCATGAGTATCGGGCTAGTTTGAAGCAAAAGGTTTTATAAAAAAGTGGTGTGCATCCATCTGGGCCCAGCGATTTCCCAGTCTTCAGGCGGAAAATAACTAACATCACTTCCTCTACCTGAATTGGCTTGTCAAGGGGAATTGCGTTGTCCAGTGGAAGCAAACCAAGAGCACAGTTGTCTAAATATGGGGAGGGGTCCGTGTTGATAAAGGTGTCGGCCACATATAATGTTTGGTAGAATTTGCTGAAAATAGTTGCAGTTTGGGGGTCTGTGCACGCCTCTCCGAAGGAGGAGGAACGTACCATCTGGCGTATTCAGCATGATCCAAGTCTAACCGCCTCAGTTGAAGATGCGCTTTTTCTACCTCGCTCCAGAATCTGGGGGCTCCCATGCGATGGTAAATGCATTCCCATTCAACCACTCTCTGCTCAAGCTGCGGTCGCCGCTCCCTCCAGATTTTATTCTCCATTGCAGATAGAGAGATCAACTCCCCCCATGCCACGGCTTTAAGGGTGTCCCACACAGTCGCTAATGAGGTGTTCTCATCATCGTTTTGAGTAAGGTAGTATTTATTCGTGCATCTCAGAGTTTCCACTGTGCTTTGTGTCAGAAGTATAGTGTCCCTAAACCTCCAGCCAGGGGCTCAGAAATGGTTTATGGTAATTTGAGCTTTTAATGTCAGGGGTGCGTGGTCTGAGAGAGCGTGGGGTCAATGGTAACATCTTGAATGTGAGCACGGAAGGCCGAAGAAACTAGGAAATAGTCTTTGCGTGTGTATGTTTTTGGTGCTGCTGAATAAAAGGTGTAGTCCTGAGAGTTTGGGTTTGTGTCCCTCCATACATCTGTCAAGCTACAGTCCTTGAGGCATTGAAGGCCTCCCGGGAGAGAGCACTTGTCTGCCCTCGCCAGACAGGTCTAAAGCATTGTCCATAACTAAGTTAAGATCGCCTTCTACCAGGAACGCTATGTCGGATGTAGTCAGCTTTGGGGTAAGAGCTTGTACGATGAATGCTTCTTGGTGCAAAGTGTGAAGTGGAATGAATCTATCTGCACTCTGCAGGCTAGGTATCTACCTTTTATCTCATGTACCTTGGTGGGGAATTCCCCTGGGAATGTTTTAGAGACCAGGATTGCCACCCCCCCGTTTAATGGGGCTGAAGACCAGAAGTGTTGAGGAAATCATTAAGGGCCAGATGTATCAAGGTTTTTTGCATTCGCAAACGGTGCGAATGCCCGTTTGCCAATACAAAAAGCCAGTTCAGAATGTATAAAGGACATTCTGAACGCAATTTTAAGGAATCGCAAAAATAGCGATTCCTTAAAATTGCGACCCTGTTTAGAGAGTCGCAAATTGCGACTCTCTAAATAAGAAATCGCAAATAAGGATTCCTTATTTGCGATTTCTTAGCACATGTATGAAGCCATTCCTAAATGCGATTTGGGCATTTAGGAATCGCTATTTACCACCAGGTTGAACCTGGTGGTAACCATGTGCAAAATGTAAAAATGCATTTAAAAAGCATTTTTAAAATGTACATGTAAAGCACACATGCCCTTTTGGCATGTGTGCACCTTAAATGTCCCAGAAAAAGAATTTGGGGCGCAGCAGAGGGGGCCTTAGGCCCCCAGCACCCTGGGGTTTTGCATTTCCAAAATTGCAATTTCTGGCTAAGAAATCGCAATTTTGGAAATGCAAAAAATTCGCAGATATGGGCCAACAGGCCCATAGGTGCGAATGGGGACAGATTCTCTATTTGCGATTCGGTAATAGCATTTGCGATTTTTAAGAAATCGCTATTACCGAATCGCAAAAATCATACATACCTTTTTGCATTTCTGAAATAGCGATTTCTTAAAAATCGCTATTTGAGAATCGCAAATCGGTTGTATGATACGTCTGGCCCTTAGAACACATCCAATAGATATCTTTGGGTAAGAAGTGTGTTTCTTGTAAAAAGCACATATGACTCCGAGCGCTGAAGGAGGGAGAAAATTGCCATTCGTTTTGCAGAGTTATTGAGGCCTTGGATATTGAGACTCAGATATTTAAGTGTCAAGTGTTGATGGAGAGGGAAGGCCATTGGCATCTGCGTGTCATGAGTGATAAGGAGTGGAGGGCAATACTCCACAGTGTGCCGGTGTTGGGGTCGTCAGAGACGTTTCCTACTATGTCGCGTGGAGAAGGAGAATGACACCATTAACAGTGTAGCACAACAGGTGCTTAACCAAACAAATATCCATGGGCCATATGTACGAACACATTTTCCCATAGACACAGAATGGGTAAAACTGCTTGCTACATCTGGCCCCTTGTCCTTTGTTTGAGGTAACCCATTGAGAGGGCATTGATCAAGGCTCAAGGGTGTTCAGTGGGGTCTGATTAGGCCGTCCATTGGCTCCACCACTCCAGACCCAGGTATCACATCTCATCGGACCGGAAACCGAAGGGCAGCCACCGGATCTTTCTTTCAGGCTGGTGTTGTCTCTCAATGTCTATGCTTTGGTGCCAGAAACAATGCTACCCAGGACCGCCTGCTGTTTGTGTGCTCACTTCCCAGATGATGGACTTGTGTGCTTCTGCCGCCGTCCTGCCCTTTTCCATCCTGTTCGGGCCCTGGGGAGGCCTTCCCCCAAAACTTATGCCTCCGAGTACGAGGGATCCTCCGTCATGTCCAGTACTTGTCAGGCCTCTTTAATTGTTTTCACTTGTCGCAACTGGTTGTCCCAACAAAATATAAGTCTAAAGGGGTGTCCCAAGCCATGTGAGATGTTGTGAGACCGGAGGTGATCACTGATGGGTTTAAACTCTCTGCGTTATTGCAGGGTAAACAGAGAGAGGTCCTGGAATAGAAGCAGGGTGTGACCCCTAAGTGGATCTGAGGTTGGCTTTGTGCTCATAGGAGGGTGTCCTCTTTAACCAAAAAATTGTGGACGCAGGCTAAAATGTCCGGGTGTCATGATCTGATAACACGATCCAGCAAAATCTCCTGATTGTCCTCATATCCCAGGAGTGATCGGAACAAGTCTGTGACGTACTCTCTGATGTCCACACCCTCAGCTTCACTAAGGGCCCCTCTAATTCATATGTTATGATGACAGCAGGGATTTTCCAGGTCCTCAGTCATGATATATAGTTTCTCCTGCTGCTCCTGTAATTGAAGGATCTCTTGTTGGAGTTGTTCAACATCTTCTCCTCTAGCAATCTCATTGTCTTCCAGGCCGAAACATGTTCCCCTATCGAGGTAAGGTCATAACCAAGCTTGCGTAGTTTCTGGGAGAGGTCTTTTCTCAGGTCCTGGAGATCAGTCTTTAGGGAGTCGAACAGGGAGGTGAGAAATCCTCTTGTGACTGGTGCAAGCTCATTGTCACCCAGGCCTCCATTGTCCACCATCATCGAAGGCTGTGAGGAAGTATCCATGTGTTTGTTTTGCCCCAGCATGGATCTGATCAGCATCTCGTGGGCCGACTGATCCTTTTTATTGTTCGAGGTAGCCATTGTCTAGTAGTGGGCCGCTGCGGTGGTGTGGGCCATCAATCAGTCAAGATGAGCGTTGCAGGTCGCAGTCCAGGAAGGCGGCCTGTTGTTGGGCCCTCTTTCTCGTGTTCCCAGCAGCTACTCCGAGGTGGGGGTCTCGTCAGCTCAGAGGGCCCCTGCCCAATTGTCCCATAGGCACACCCCCAGTATCCTGGGCGACTCTATTTTTTTAAGCGCTGTTGAGTGCTTCCTTGCCGTATGCCGCAGTCCTACCTGTCCTGTTCCCACTAGGCCGGTCAGGGGAGGTCCCCCAGGCCCTGCCCTCAGTCTGGCTTCAATGTCCCCTCAGCTGGAGCAGGCTTTTGCACTGGCCTGGGGCTCCCCTCGCCCTCCGTCTGCAGCTGCTTTAGTAGAGGCAATCAGGAGGTGCACTTCTCCTTGCGCTTTGTCCACGAGGCCCGACCTCTATGCCCCTCCCGCGACCGCCCCTACCGTGGCCCAATCAGTGCCACTGATCAGAGGCCCACGCCGGGGGCCCACACAGCGCTCACCTCCAGCATTGGGCCATGATTACAGCTGCTGCTGGGTCCGGGGGGCCCTCAGACCATGACGCTCACCTGTGTCTCATTGGAGTGCACAAGTCCCGGGCCCTCCTGCTGGTGTGCATCTGGTCACCCATCCCGGCCAGCCCCGTCATTGTCCGCCCCACAGTCACTTTGGGGAGTGGGGAGGCAACTCCTCAATGTTTTCTGGGGCTCGGACCCAGGGCCTCTCAGCTTCCCGTGGTCTGGAGGTTTACTGCACCTCGTGCCTTGGCCCCGAGGCCCAGCCTTTAAGCCCTTCCCATGCTGGCTCCTGCTGAAGCACGATCCCTGCCGCCAATCGGGTGCCCACACCCGGAGCACATACAGCTCTCACCTCCAGTGTAGGTCCCGTTTATATCTGCTTCTCCATCCAGGAGGCTCCCCGGACCGTGCCGCTCACTGGTGTCTCTCTGGGGCGTGCTTGGACCTTCACAGTTTGCGAGCCCCGAGCCCTCCCGCTGGTGCGGGCCCAGCCGCTCACCACGACTGGCCTCCCCGCAGGCCACTCACACCGGAAGGGTCGCCTCCTCACCGGCACCCCCTCATCTGCTTCTCATTTTATCGTCTAGGGGGTGGCTGCTGGGGATCCAGGCTCCGCGATGTCCTTCTTTTGTAGCCTGAGTGTCAGAGAGCCCCCGCGGAACGTCTGTTCATGCCAACAGCTTGGCCATGACCCCATAAACATTTTAAACACTAAATCAAACTCCAAACTGAATACAGTTTCAAAGCTTTATTATAATCTCAGAATCAAGGTAAGGTATATGGCGCACAAAACTAAGTTATAAACATATGAAAACCATAAACTGACCAAACGCATAAAACAATTGTCTACTAAACAACAATACTATTAGACACTCCTAAAGAACAACATAAATTAGCAAAACCACAATCTGCATAATAATTCCAGATTTCAAAGCAGATGATGGTGACAGCAGTAATTCACCAAAATTCTGTTGATAACAGCCAGTTTCAGAGCTGGGACATCCTTACATCTAACACAAATTTGTACATGCATGTTTTGGAACGGGCTAAAACATGCGGACAAACAAAGGAAAATACAAAAATAATTTGGGAGAATAATCTAACTAGGGTAACTCACTATAAAAAGATGCTGGTGTATTTATTTCAGCTGTAAAGGAAACAAGGAACCACATTTAGTTATATACTGCCTCATGAGACAGCAGACAGGAAGGTTTCATTGAGTTGAGCATTCACCTTCTCACGTCATCATTAGACAGCAACATCAGGTCTGTGCAGAACACCGTCTGCACATTGGACAGGTCAGCAGTTCAGATTTGTTTAGGCATATTGTTATTGAACAGCATAAGCAACCGGGCCAATTCAGACTACAAGGAAACTCGTAACATAAGGACTGAATGTGGAAGAAGAATTGGAGATGCATAGGAGATGACAGCAGCAGACTTTGCCAGACTCTCTCAGAGTCCAAGCAAGACAAAAGAAGACTGACTCAAACTCTCAAAGTCTCCCACTAATTAGAAATGTCCTTGTATCTTTTTATTGGTCATCTAGGTGGGCTCATCTTACACACAAGACTCAGCATCCAATGTTAGCCGCTGACACCATCAAGTTTGCAACTATTCACAATTTTCTCAGAGAAAGCCCGTGATCATGTAAAGTTAATTCAATAGTTCCACCAAAATGATTACACTTTCTAGTTGATTGCTGCTTCAGGTTCCTTTCTCACTGTACACAAAATGAGCTATACAATTCTAATATGAGTTTCAATAATTCTTCATTTCTTGTTTGACAGCTAGCACAAATACTGTTACTCTGTTAACACTGTAACATGTTCTCCATCTTCAATACAATAGGACATTCAACATCACATCAACAACCTAGGGGATTAATTCAGGTCAGAGGAAACAGAATAAATAAGCAATGTTCCTCTACTGCTGCAAAAATACATTTTCAGGCCTAGTCTAGCTAAGAAAGCCTAAATGCACATTAATTCGTTTAATTCACAAAAATTATTTAGCGCACCTTGTAATTTGAATGAAATAAGCAAAGCAAATTATTTAATTCCAAAGATTATTTACAATACATTAGAACAAATTTAAACGTGCATTTAGTTTTCTGCACACATGTAACTCATGTTAATAAATCTCTTTAACGCAAACTAAGTACAATTAATTTATGTTCATTCAGTACTCATAATATGCTTCATTTCTACTGTCGCTCTTAAGGATAATACTCCCAAAGTTAAGTTGTATCAATAATTCACTCAAAAATAAAAGCAACATATCTTTCATGGTGAAAAGTGATGTCAAATACAAATGGAAACTACATTGTCCACCATAATTTAAATGTGCACATTTTACATTTCCATGTTAATTTCTGTGTTAGGCTTTTACATGAAGGTTTTTAGGTCACCTTATGCTAACTCCCATGCCACTAATTTATTAGTAAAATGTGATCTCTATCAGATATAACACGATTGATAGTTTAACAGTTAACAGGATATGCCACCAGCATGCTCGCGGTATGTAACTCGGGCATTTTTTCCAGAAAGGAGACCACTTTTTGGTGGGATTGCTAAGGTTTGTAGTCTTGTAGCATTACAGGACTCTGATAATGGTTTAGTTCCATGTTGTAGTAAGTGTGTACAGATGCACTCCTAAGTCCAGTTGTTTTGTGATTGTCCAATTTTAGGCTTTTGGTCCCTTGCTGTTTCCGCCTCCTGAAGAGGGCTTAAAGATATAAAAGCCAAAATGAGTCAATGTTGTTTTGAAGGAGCCCCATAAAACATATTGTGAAACTGATAATGAACCATAGGAGATTTGATAAAGGGCATGACCCTGGTCTCCTGAGGCTCAGTGGCTACCTCAAGGTGGAATCACATTTGGATTCTTCATGTCACAACCTAATTGTGAGCAACAAGGATACAAGGAGGAACACAAGGACATTTTAAACATAAAATTAAAAGAATAATTCACTCTTATCTGGAGTGAAAAACTGGGACACAAACAGTTGTACAATTAAGTGCGTTTATGTTTAGAAACATATTTAATTGTGTGTATTGGTGTTTTGTATCAGAGATTCTAAATAACCACACAGAGTGTAGTTGTATGCATAAGCAGACTTAATAATTCATTGTATGTGGAATTCAATTATTTGTCCAGTGAAAATTGGTGGTTTCATTGTTCATTTGAGATATCTCACATGAATTTATCCCTTCAGTATTCCACAGTTGTGTAGTTGTATTACTGAGCCTTGAAGGCAAGGTGCATGATATAAAAAAAATGAACAAATGTTTCAGTAACTTCACATGTTGTGACCGTAAAATCCCTAGATGACGTTTTTACTGTTGAAAGGCTAGTAGCCACCTTAGTATATATAGGGTTACACGCTGGTAATTCAGCAGTGCTATGTTTTGATTGGGACTACTGTTAGGCCTCACATCCTTGATGTGGTATTCCCCCAAACATTTTGCCTTCATCCCTCTGTTTTGTTGAATTTGTTTTTTGCATTTTTGTACTTTACCACTGCTAACCAGTTCTAAACTGCCCCTTCAAATGTGGTAAGATTGGCTACACGTAATTGGCACATTTAATTTGATCATACAGCACTAGTAAATCGTGCTACGTGTACCCAAGGTCTGTAAATTATATACTACTAGTGGACCTGCAGCACTCATTGTGCCACCAACTAAGATAGCTGTTTAAAACACTTGTCATGTCTGCCACTGCATTTTGTAGCGCAGTGTAAAACTGACATTTCAACCTAGCAAAACTGGTAATACACATACGTCACACCTGAGGGAGGCCCTAAGGATTCCAAGGGTAGGGTTCATTGTATTTAAAAAAGTATGACTTGTACTTACATTTTATATGTCCTGGCAGTGAAAAACTCCTAAAGTCTTTCAGTCAAGTACTTTTATTTGGCTAATAGCCATAAAGAGATAAAACATCAGAAAAAGCACATACAGACAAATAACCAGTATAAAATCACAAAGAATTAAAACATATGTATATCAAGTTACAAAGTAAAATTTTATAACAAGTGAGATCTGGTCGTTTGATACCAGTGGAGTCAAATCTGTGAAGGGTAAACAGCAAAATAGGAGTCTCTGGTCTAGGGTACATAATTCAAAAAAGTTTTTCAGAAAATCTTGACATTTTTTTCTCTTTTAATCCTAAGTGCTTGCTGGAGATAACTAATAAAAGCTAGACAACAATACTCCAAGTCTAAAAGCTGTAAACATTGCAGGTTTAAAATATGTGATCTAAGACCACATGGGCACAGAAAAAGTACTTTCTGGACGTGAATAAAAGCCACAAAAAACACAGAATGAACGAGAAATTTCTTGGAGGTATTGTTGCAAGGACAACAAGGTAAAATAGAGAACCAGGGGCCACATGTACAAATATTTGGATTTGCAATTTCCTAATTGCGATTCCATACAAATCGCAATTAGTGAATCGCAAATCCAAATGTAAGAAACTTCATTGAGTTTCTTTTGCGATTCCCACTGGGTCACAAATAGACCTGTCTCATTAATATTAATGAGGTAGGTCGCAATTTGCGACCTTCTGGGAATCGCAAAACTCACAGGGTTGGTGGCCTGCTTGTGTCAGCAGACTATCATGCCTGTGAATGCTTTTAAGTATGGCAATCTTTTTTTTTAACACAGCCTGTTTTCCTTAAAGGAAAAGAGGCTGCTTTTAAAAAGAAAGAAAATCAAACGTTTCAGTTTCATTTTGAAAGAGCAGGCAGTGGTCCACGGGACCACTGCCTGCTCTTCAAAAACGTTTTTGCATGCATTCACAAAGGGGTCCCTTGGGGACACTTTCCCCTTTGTGAATGGGTTAGCACCAATTTGAAATTGGTGCTAACTGCGATTGTTTTGCGACCGCATTCACCTTCACAAAACAATCATACATACCATTTAGATTCGGTAATAGGAAGGGACGCCCTGGACACGCCCCTTCCTAATACCGAATCACAAAACCCAAATTGCGATTAGGTAACAAGTTACCAAATCGCAGTTTGGGCCTTGTACATCCCAAAAAAGCATGCTTTGTACATGTGGCCCCAGGAGCCCTGCTACGGATATGCTACCAAAAAATGCAAAGTGTCTAATCTAAAATGAGTCAAGTAAAATCTATGCTCGGGGTTCACTATCCACAATAAATATATTTCTATCCCTTCTATGGATTTTTTGTCTAGGTAAAGCCAAAGTGAGCTCATAGATAAACACTTGGAAAGTCTAGCATGATTTCTGTGTTGATAAAAAAGTGATATCACCAAATTCTTTGAGTTGTAATCGATTTCTTTAGGTAAGTAAAACAAATTTGGGAGACCAAGGTCATAGAAAGCTCTCTTAACGTAAAATAGCCAGAGAATGGAATCCATATATTCTTGTATTATACAACCTTCAAGGACCAATTGTGACAATGTGGTATTCCATGATCTTGAGCCAAAGAAGGAGAGGCACCACCCTAACTATATCCTCCAAAAAAGGTAGCCCAAGTTCCAGATGAACAATAAAGCTGGCATTGCTCTTGGGAGATGCCGGCAATCTACACAGAAATATTTCATTGTTGCAAGGCCTATTTCTCCCATTAATTAACACGGGGTTATCTTATTACATTTAATGAGTGATATATTTTGCTTGGGATCGGACAGAGATATGGCATTTACACTCATATGGATTCTAATTCAAAATCCTTTTAATGGTAAAATCAGACTTTAAGTCACAATTTTTAGAAAATGCAATTTTCTTGTCCTAACCAGAGCTTCGTGTTGGCGGTCAGTGCAGGCTGTAAAGCCCAAACCTTCAGGATTTCTCTTCAGAGAAGTATACTCTGATGCCAACTAAGGGCCAACGACCTGAGGAGGCGCCTCTTGGAGAAGAGGCACTCACTCTTGCAGAGGCCAGCAGGGCTCAGGCATGTGTAGTTGCTTGTCCAGGCAGATCCAGTTGCAGTTGATCAGCTGGGCAGTTGGAAAGAGGCTTCTGGACTGTGTTGTGTCCTTGTAGCTCAGATAGAAAGCCAGCCAGCTGACCCTTGGACTCACTCAGGTAGCCTGGGGTGAACGAAGCAGTTCTAGTCTTCATTCTCAGGTGGCAGAGCAGTCCGCAGACAGCAGGGCAGTCCTTCTTTTGCAGTATCTACAGGTCCAGGATTTTACTGAAGAGTTGGTCTGAGAGTCCAGTATTTATACCAAGTGCCAGCTTTGAAGTGGAAGAAATGTCTAGACTTCCCCCCAACATCTGATTTTTTAATTTACTTCCATCCCCTGCCCAGCCTCCAAGGGGGATTGGGGTAACAATAAACTAGTGTGAAGTAGTCCCTTTGAAATGTAATTGGGGAAGGGAACAGCTCTGCCCCACCCATCTTGACAAAATGGCCCATCCTGAAAACACCTAGTAATCCTTTGTATCACTGTCCATGACAAATGCACAAAGGCCAACTTCCAACTACATCTAGTTATATAACCCAAGAAACAGGCTGTGGGGACCAAATGGTTAGAACAAGAGAATGCCAACTTTCTAAAAGTGCCATTTACCAAAATGTGACTTAGAGGTTGACTTTGTCAATAAATAGAATTTTAATTTACAGTTCTTCAGAGACCAAGCATGTCATTTCTACATGCTTCCAACCAAACATTATCACTTATTAAATGTAAAACCGAAACCCAATATTATCCCACAAGAGAAGTAAGTCTTACAATAGTAAAAAAATAATTTGAGTCCAGAACATATCAAATTTAAAAGTACATGTCCAATATTTTCAATACAATGCACCCTACCCTATGTGCTGTTTAAGGCCCATCCTAGGCATGACGTATATGTATTAATAAGGAAGGTTCAGGCAAAACTTTTATTTTACTAGGTCGGTTGAAATAGCAGTTTAAAACTGCACGCAGGCTGCTATGGCCTGAGGCATGTTTAACAAAGCTACTTAAGTGGGTGACACCATACTAGTACACACCCACTACTAGCACCAGGTACATGTAGTACCTCTTTACTGAGGACTTAGAGGAAAATTACATTTGCAAATTGGCTGTAAGCCGGTTTGACCATGTTTTAGGGAGTGAGCTCAAGCACATTAGCACTGGTTAGCAGTGGTAAAGTGCAAAGTCTTAAGGCCACCTGAAATTAATTCTGCAAAACCGGAAGGCAAAAAGTCTGAGCGTGAACCTGCAAAGAGGGACAGGTCTAACTGTAAACATGCATGTACCCTGCATATCTAGTATTCAACATCTTTGTGCCCCAGATCACACAGTAATCCAGCATTCTTGGTTAGGCCTAGGCTTGTTGTTTGACTTGTGGTGCAGAGTCTGGGCCTCAGCAGTGGTGGCAGTGTGTCATTTTTATAAATCTAAATCTGAACAGACATTTTTCTCTGATTCAGAAGAACTACTGACCCAACTTCTGCATGTAGAAGATGACAGACCATTGCACTGACGTCCCATTTCCATTTTGAGGGCATGCTATGTAAAGTGTGCAGGGTAGCATGACTCCATGTGGATGTTAGTGTAAGAATACTTTGACTGGTGAGATTAATTTTGGATTGCCTATGGTGTTACACAGCACAAGATGGAGGTTGTGGACAGCCTCCTCAAACAGTGGAGGAGTATTGCCTACATTCATGAAGTGAAGTGTGCAACCGTAGGCACAGATGTTTGGGGGGATGGGGACAGGGTTTCCTTTACCTTTTCATTAGGAAATTGCTGATTAGTCCTCTTGAGTAATTCAACTTGGGTAAATTGCTTAGAGTGGGAAGAGACAGCAAGATCAGTTGAGGAGGAAGGAAAACTTCAAGGCAGGACTTTCCCTTTTGTCTCTACCTTTGCGCTGCTTCAGGAAGGCTAATGACAGTGAGGTGCAGACGTTTTACACATTATCATGATCATGTTGTTAGTAATCCTGTCTAATGCCTAAATCATCACTGCCTTCTGTGACAATATCACCTTACACAAAGTCTGTGCCTGCACTACAGAAAGAACATAATATGAAGAAGAACCACTCAAACTGGTTGCTGGGCATTGATACTGGGATCAACATCTGCTGTTTGGGAAGTGTATATAAATATGGCACCTAAACTTCTCCACTTGGTTCCAGTTTCAATTACAAGGTCAAAGAAGGGAATGCTTTGCGAAGTGTTTGAAGATTTGCTGAGATTCATGGTTGGCCCTGTTGGACAGCCAGTCTCCCTAAGGTGGAGGTGAGGTGAGGTGAGATGATGTATGTGCATCTTGCTGAAGAGCTGTGGATACGCCTGTGACCTGGAAACCTTCCTTACCTGCTGAAAAAAAGGGAGAAGTGAGTTTGGCCTCAAAGGAGCTGATTTCTAGAGGAATGAGAAATTCACTTTATGATCCAGAGTAGAAGAGCAAACTGTTTATGGGAGCGTAAATGGGCTGACTTGAATCTGTCCAAATATCTCTCAGCCTCCCCTCCTTCTAGATTCAAGCATCATAAGCCTTATTGTCTCACTGCCCCATCCAAACCCTTAGGGTGCCCACTTCAGTGGCTGTCACCAGAGGAAGACAATAGGTTTGTGCTGACTCTGCCTTCTGCACACTGTGACCATGTGATATCTATCAGCATGTTTTGATTAGGGTCTCTGATGCAAACATTAAATTCAATTCACTATGAAGTAGCATCATTAAACACATGCATATTTAGTGCCCCTGTATTGAAGTGGTTGTGTTTTTGCTCGCTGTGAGCACATAGCATGTGCAGATTAGTATCATACTGGAGAGTTTGCCTTTGGCACACAGTAGCATGCATTAATGAGCATCCCCTTCTCTTTGAGCTGTAAAGGCTTGTTTGTCTTACTTCTTCATAGGACCCATTTAGGTCTGTGCAGTCAGAGCTTTTTCTTGAACTAAACAAATATTAGCAAAGCCAAAAGGTGAGAGTTTTGTGATGGTAACTGAATTTTGTGCTTGGGAACTGTGACCTGCCTGGTCACTAGGAGGAACTGCCACCATCTACAACCCTCGTGCTGGCCTGTAGCTGGGCCTGACAGTCCTGTGCTTCCCCTCTCACTTGGATTGTGTGTGACTTACCCTGACTAGAGTGAGGGTCCTTGCTTGGACAGGGGGTAACCTGACTGCCAACCAAAGACCCCATTTCTAACAGTAACCAAAGGTGAAAACATGTGCATATTTGAAGTTGCATGAATGGCTGTGTGTTGGACCTGGCTCTTACTGCAAATTCAGGCCAGGTTATTGCCTTCCCCTGCTAAACTGGTGTTGTTGACTTTCATGGTTCTGTCCACGTTTTCCATGCTAATCAGTGGCAGTGCTCTCACTTCTAAACATTAGGTAGGCCTACACCTGATTGGTACATTTCATTTACTTATAAGTCCCTAGGAAATGGTACTTCATGTAGCCAGGACATGGGTACATGTTCTAGCATGCAGTAAACACTGCTAGTGGGCAAAAGCACTCCCTGTACCACCCAATCAAGTAGCCTCTTAAAAGAAAATGTTTCAGCCCTGCCACTGCAGTCTGTAATGCAGTTTAAAACTGGCATTTTGAGCTGGCAAATCACACCATCTCCAGGCCTGAACCTTCCTTAGTAATACTTAAGAGACACCCCTAAGTTAGGCCCTAAAAGCTCATTGGAAAGACTGCATATTATTTAAAAGTAGGACATCTGGATTTAAGGTTTACAAGTCCTGAAAGTGAAAAACCCTCAAACTCGTTGTTCTCTGTTGCAAAACTATCTCTCCCAAAGACTAACACTGAGCAAGCGGATTACATTTAATAAGTGTAACTTCAGTTCGGGACCAGATAGAGAAATGCTGTTCACACTCAAATTAATTGTAATTTTGGATCCTCTTTAATCGCAAAGTTGTATTGTAAATTACAAATGTGAAAGTTGACATTTTCTTGTCCAAACCAACTGTGTCTTTCTGCCAGTGTCCTGCATCACATCTCTGAGAATGGTTCTGCTTTTGGGGTTTTGGCTCCAGACATGGGAACAGAGAAGGCCTATGTCTGAGGGGAGTGGGTCTTCCTCACAGTATGGTGGGGAAGGAGCTGTCCTCTGCCCTGATTACACTTAAAAGGCTCTGCTGCAGCACACACAAATGAATCCAACAGCAGGCCCTTCCTGTCTTTTGTCATCCAAACAAGTTTTGGCCTTAGGTCAGGGGATTCCCATGCACAAAAGTAGGCACCAGGTACAGTAATCATTGGCAAAGCCAACAGGCCTGGCTCTGGCAAGTCTGCTATTTTTTGTATTCTTGTTTTTTGCAATCGTATGCAGTAAACATTAAAGTGTAAAAATAATTAAAGTAAATGTGTACACGTTTTTAAATTAAAAGCGATGCATGCATATGTTTTCAAAGTTTTAATAAAACGAAAAAAAAACATGAAATGAAGGCTGAAATATGAGTAGAGATAGGCCTACCAGCCAAGGTACATGAGTAATGTACTGTTTAGGTGTTTTTTCACTTGTGCAGAGGCAATATGCAGCGACTCACAGTGAATTTAGTCAATGGCTGCGGAAAGTTAAAGCAAAATGTGAATACCACCTCAGTAGAGTAATGGTTGAAGAGGACTGAGTATAAGCCCGTGCATACTTACATGTATGTATCCTTAATTATGATTTTAGGGGGGAAATGTGAGCCTTGTGTTTAGGCCAGACATAAAAATGGTACCTTTAAAGTAAATGTGCCCCAGCAGCGTTGTCAAACATGCTGTATCAGAATAAAAATGTAAGAGTGACAAGTCCTCAGGCCCTGAGTAAAACTGCACATGCAAATCCTTTAATTGAAATCAGAGGATAATGCTGCTAAATAGGAACTGAAACAAACAAACCAGCTCACAGTTTTGTCTTAGGTGACTGTTTCTAAATGACATCCTTTAAGAAAAATGTGAATAATGCTGCAGCATGTGTTAAACAAAGGAAAACTTAGACCAGCTGAAATACAAAACTGGAAAATTATTTGAACTACCGCACCTCAATAACTTATATTTCGTTCATGAATTTCTAAAGCTCGTGGTAAATTTTCATTGAAAACACACTGTTTTTTTTTTTTTTACATTTTTTTCCCTATATACGACACTATGTTATATAGAAAAACTAACGACAACCCAATTAAAACAACATGATCACTACCTGGGATAATAAAGTGTGAAGTGCACACCAACTCTCTCTCCGACTGTGCCCTGTACGAGATTTACAGAGGATATACCGTCTCTGCTTCCCGTCTGTGTAATGCAGATGTTCATAATAATCAAAAGTTAAGATATCGACTTTCACATTTTTGAAAACACAGTTTGATCCCGCTTTTAGGTTTCAGGAGAATATACTGATGGTGAAGTCAAAATCCGGCGCTAGTTATAAATATGTGACAACAATCAGTGCAGACTGGTCACCATTGCAATACGCACAATTAGAGGTTTATGATGCTCGATTGCAGCCCATATACCTTCTGCAATACGGATCTTTCAGCATTTAAGACCAGAGTTGACATCACCACAGCAGAAGCTTCTTTGTCTGGTGTATATGTTGCAGGGCTCGCAGAAGCAGGAAAGAATCGGCTGCATGGAGCCTGAGTTTCCCGCTTCCTGGTTCACTTCGTCACGGGAGCGCTAACGGTAGTACCGACGGGAGCCTGCGCTGTCAAAAGCACTCCGTGTGTCGCTGTAGGGTGCCGAAGACTGTAAATGCATTTGGCATCTTCGTAAAAATATAACTACTGACAGTTTTCACTCTGCTCTGATGTGGACGTGGTCAGAATGCAAGGGACGACCCAGGATAATTGAATGGAAAGAGAAATTGGTCTACGAGCCTGACACTGAAAGGAACTACTGCGTGTGTGGATACTCTCATGTGATAGGGCAAAATATTGTCACTCAGAGTTAACTTAGCCAGTGGCTGAAGTAGGCTGACCTATGACCCCATTGCTCTATTGCCCTATGCTGTATACTGCATGAGAATGCGTGACTGACTCAACAACGGACCAATCCATGAAGAGGGCTGAAAGCCCCCATAAGTACATACATTATGTATATAACTTTGTAAACTCAAAAGGTCTTGCTTAAGGTTGGACAAAAAATGAGACATTCGGAGCCTCCCATCAGAACACTTCTAGAGCTGTGGAATATTCAGAAGAAGGACTGCCTTGCTAGTAGAAGGACTACCTTGCTGTTGGAGGAAGGAAGATTGGACCTGCAAGCCTTGCAGTCACTACCCATAGTGACTGCAAGGTTCAGTTGGCTGACCTCTTGTGTGAGCTACAGTGAAACAATAAGCTTTCAGAGGAATCTTTACAACTGCCTGCCTGCAAGCACAAACTGGACATGCCTGGTCCTGCCTTAGCCGTGCTGCTGGTCTCTGAGTGATTCCAGATCTCTAAGAGTTGCCCCCCAGTTCCTTGACCCCTGACTGGCATCAGTGTGAACTCCTCCTCAAGAAATGGTGAAAATCCTGAGGTTCGTCCTCCTTGCGACCGCAAAGTGACCTCTTGGGACTGCAAATCAACTCTCCCCAATAACCACTAACTGGAAGCTCCAGCGGACCTAGCCTTGGTGTCAACAAAAACCATCAGTGACAACTAGCAATGCAAGACCTGAACTTCACGCCAACAGCGACCGTAAATGACGATCATCCAACAAGAAGCTCCAGGGGCACCAACACTGCTCACTACAGCAATGACTGTCTGCAACTCTCAACTTGTTCCTCGCACCCAAAGCCTCTTCCTCATGTCACTCTTGCAACTCAAACAGAACTCTTTGTGTCAGACTTGGGAAGATAACTCTTCAGTGAGACTAACCTTGTCCCTGTATCTGACCTATGCTCCATCGCAGCCAGCCTGACTTTTCTCCATTCTAGTATGACCAGATAACAGCAAGTAGAGCTTGGTGCTTCTTGGTGCTATTTTTACCTAAAACTTTAAAAACTAGGGCCTGATTTATGAAAAGTTAGCGCCGCCTTTATGTCATTTTTTGATGCAAAAGCAGCACAAACTTACAAAATATAATTATATTTTGTAAATTTGCACCGCTTTTTCTGTCAACACATGACGTAAAGGCGGCACTAACTTTTCATAAATCAGGCCTTTAGTATCTGTGGTTCTACTGTTTGGAATGTGTTTGTTTTGGTGTCATTTTATTTATTAAAATGTACTCTATTTTCCTAAATAGTTTTTTCATGCATTGTGTTTCCACTTTATTACTGTTTGTGTGCTACATAAATAGTTTACGCATTGCCTTTAAGTTACACCTGACTTCTTTGTACCAAGCTACCAGAGGGCTAAAGAAATTTTAATTTCGTGATTTGTGTTTATTATTTGAGTAAGGCTTCCATCCGTCTCAACTAATAGCCCAATTTCTTACATCATGTCTCTGAAAGCAGATGTTATATGGCTGGATAAATATGGGTGGTTATAGAGGGGAGAATGGGTCAGTGACTGGATGCATGGATGAAAGACTAGGTGTAAGGAAATGCCTCCTTGGCATGGTTGCCCCCTGACTTTTTGCCTTTGCTGATGCTATGTTTACAATTGAAAGTGTGCTGAGGCCTGCTAACCAGGCCCCAGCACCAGTGTTCTTTCCCTAACCTGTACTTTTGTATCCACAATTGGCAGACCCTGGCATCCAGATAAGTCCCTTGTAACTGGTACTTCTAGTACCAAGGGCCCTGATGCCAAGGAAGGTCTCTAAGGGCTGCAGCATGTCTTATGCCACCCTGGAGACCTCTCACTCAGCACAGACACACTGCTTGCCAGCTTGTGTGTGCTAGTGAGGACAAAACGAGTAAGTCGACATGGCACTCCCCTCAGGGTGCCATGCCAGCCTCTCACTGCCTATGCAGTATAGGTAAGACACCCCTCTAGCAGGCCTTACAGCCCTAAGGCAGGGTGCACTATACCATAGGTGAGGGTACCAGTGCATGAGCATGGTACCCCTACAGTGTCTAAACAAAACCTTAGACATTGTAAGTGCAGGGTAGCCATAAGAGTGTATGGTCTGGGAGTTTGTCAAACACGAACTCCACAGCACCATAATGGCTACACTGAAAACTGGGAAGTTTGGTATCAAACTTCTCAGCACAATAAATGCACACTGATGCCAGTGTACATTTTATTGTAAAATACACCACAGAGGGCACCTTAGAGGTGCCCCCTGAAACTTAACCGACTATCTGTGTAGGCTGACTAGTTTTAGCAGCCTGCCACAAACCGAGACATGTTGCTGGCCCCATGGGGAGAGTGCCTTTGTCACTCTGAGGCCAGTAACAAAGCCTGCACTGGGTGGAGATGCTAACACCTCCCCCAGGCAGGAATTGTCACACCTGGCGGTGAGCCTCAAAGGCTCACCTCCTTTGTGCCAACCCAGCAGGACACTCCAGCTAGTGGAGTTGCCCGCCCCCTCCGGCCAGGCCCCACTTTTGGCGGCAAGGCCGGAGAAGATAATGAGAAAAACAAGGAGGAGTCACTGACCAGTCAGGACAGCCCCTAAGGTGTCCTGAGCTGAAGTGTCTCTAACTTTTAGAAATCCTCCATCTTGCAGATGGAGGATTCCCCCAATAGGGTTAGGATTGTGACCCCCTCCCCTTGGGCGGAGGCACAAAGAGGGTGTACCCACCCTCAGGGCTAGTAGCCATTGGCTACTAACCCCCCAGACCTAAACACGCCCTTAAATTTAGTATTTAAGGGCTACCCTGAACCCTAGAAAATTAGATTCCTGCAACTACAAGAAGAAGGACTGCCCAGCTGAAAACCCCTGCAGCGGAAGACCAGAAGACGACAACTGCCTTGGCTCCAGAAACTCACCGGCCTGTCTCCTGCCTTCCAAAGATCCTGCTCCAGCGACGCCTTCCAAAGGGACCAGCGACCTCGACATCCTCTGAGGACTGCCCCTGCTTCGAAAAGACAAGAAACTCCCGAGGACAGCGGACCTGCTCCAAGAAAAGCTGCAACTTTGTTTCCGGCAGCTTTAAAGAACCCTGCAAGCTCCCCGCAAGAAGCGTGAGACTTGCAACACCGCACCCGGCGACCCCGACTCGGCTGGTGGCGATCCAACACCTCAGGAGGGACCCCAGGACTACTCTGATACTGTGAGTACCAAAACCTGTCCCCCCTGAGCCCCCACAGCGCCGCCTGCAGAGGGAATCCCGAGGCTTCCCCTGACCGCGACTCTTTGAACCTAAAGTCCCGACGCCTGGGAGAGACCCTGCACCCGCAGCCCCCAGGACCTGAAGGACCGGACTTTCACTGGAGAAGTGACCCCCAGGAGTCCCTCTCCCTTGCCCAAGTGGAGGTTTCCCCGAGGAACCCCCCCCATGCCTGCCTGCAGCGCTGAAGAGATCCCGAGATCTCTCATAGACTAACATTGCGAACCCGACGCTTGTTTCTACACTGCACCCGGCCGCCCCCGCGCCGCTGAGGGTGAAATTTCTGTGTGGACTTGTGTCCCCCCCGGTGCCCTACAAAACCCCCCTGGTCTGCCCTCCGAAGACGCGGGTACTTACCTGCAAGCAGACCGGAACCGGGGCACCCCCTTCTCTCCATTCTAGCCTATGCGTTTTGGGCACCACTTTGAACTCTGCACCTGACCGGCCTTGAGCTGCTGGTGTGGTGACTTTGGGGTTGCTCTGAACCCCCAACGGTGGGCTACCTTGGACCAAGAACTAAGCCCTGTAAGTGTCTTACTTACCTGGTTAACCTAACCAATACTTACCTCCCCTAGGAACTGTGAAAATTGCACTGTGTCCACTTTTAAAACAGCTATTTGTGAATAACTTGAAAAGTATACATGCAATTTTGATGATTTGAAGTTCCTAAAGTACTTACCTGCAATACCTTTCGAATGAGATATTACCTGTAGAATTTGAACCTGTGGTTCTTAAAATAAACTAAGAAAAGATATTTTTCTATATAAAAACCTATTGGCTGGATTTGTCTCTGAGTGTGTGTACCTCATTTATTGTCTATGTGTATGTACAACAAATGCTTAACACTACTCCTTGGATAAGCCTACTGCTCGACCACACTACCACAAAATAGAGCATTAGTATTATCTCTTTTTGCCACTATCTTACCTCTAAGGGGAACCCTTGGACTCTGTGCAGGCTATTCCTTACTTTGAAATAGCACATACAGAGCCAACTTCCTACATTGGTGGATCAGCGGTGGGGTACAAGACTTTGCATTTGCTGGACTACTCAGCCAATACCTGATCACACGACAAATTCCAAAATTGTCATTAGAAATTCATTTTTGCTATTTGAAAGTTTTCTAAATTCTTAAAAGTCCTGCTAGGGCCTTGTGTGTTAAGTCCCTGTTTAGCATTGTCTTTTTAGAGTTTAAAAGTTTGTTAAAAGTTTGAATTAGATTCTAGAAACAGTTTTAGATTCTTAAAAAAGTATTCCAACTCTTAGCAGAATAATGTCTGATACAGAGATGCAGGTGGTGGAACTCGACACCACACCTTACCTCCATCTTAAGATGAGGGAGCTAAGGTCTCTCTGTAATATCAAAAAAATAACCATTGGCTCCAGACCTACCAAAATTCAGCTCCAGGAGCTGTTGGCAGAGTTTGAAAAAGCCAACCCCTCTGATGATGACATCACAGAGGAAGAAATTAGTGACTTGGAGGCCAATGTCCCTCCTCCAGTCCTAAATAGGGAGAACAGGACCCCTCAAGTCCTGTCTCCAACTGTGTTAGTCAGAAACAGTGAGTCCCTCACAGGAGGGTCCCACATTTCTGAAACCACTGAGGATGCTCTCAGTGAAGATGACCTCCTGTTAGCCAGGATGGCCAAAAGATTGGCTTTAGAGAGACAGCTCCTAGCCATAGAAAGGGAAAGACAAGAGATGGGCCTAGGACCCATCAATGGTGGCAGCAATATAAATAGGGTCAGAGATTCTCCTGACATGTTAAAAATCCCCAAAGGGATTGTGACAAAATTTGAAGATGGTGATGACATCACCAAGTGGTTCACAGCTTTTGAGAGGGCTTGTGTAACCAGAAAAGTGAACAGATCTCACTGGGGTGCTCTCCTTTGGGAAATGTTCACTGGAAAGTGTAGGGATAGACTCCTCACACTCTCTGGATAAGATGCAGAATCTTATGACCTCATGAAGGGTACCCTGATTGAGGGCTTTGGATTCTCCACTGAGGAGTACAGGATTAGGTTCAGGGGGGCTCAAAAATCCTCGAGCCAGACCTGGGTTGACTTTGTTGACTACTCAGTGAAAACACTAGATGGTTGGATTCAAGGCAGTGGTGTAAGTAATTATGATGGGCTGTACAATTTATTTGTGAAAGAACACCTGTTAAGTAATTGTTTCAATGATAAACTGCATCAGCATCTGGTAGACCTAGGACCAATTTCTCCCCAAGAATTGGGAAAGAAGGCGGACCATTGGGTCAAGACAAGGGTGTCCAAGACTTCAACAGGGGGTGACCAAAAGAAAGGGGTCACAAAGACTCCCCAGGGGAAGGGTGATGAGACAACCAAAACTAAAAATAGTAAAGAGTCTTCTACAGGCCCCCAAAAACCTGCACAGGAGGGTGGGCCCAGAGCCTCTTCACAAAACAATGGGTACAAGGGTAAAAACTTTGATCCCAAAAAGGCCTGGTGTCATAGCTGTAAACAGCATGGACACCAAACTGGAGACAAGGCCTGTCCCAAGAAAGGTTCCACTCCAAACTCCCATCCAGGTAACACTGGTATGGCTAGTCTCCAAGTGGGATCAACAGTGTGCCCAGAGCAAATCAGGGTCCACACTGAAGCTATTCTAGTTTCTGAGGGTGGGGTGGATTTAGCCACACTAGCTGTCTGGCCGCCTAACATGCAAAAATACAGACAGCAACTCTTAATTAATGGGACTAGAATAGAGGGCCTGAGGGATACAGGTGCCAGTGTCACCATGGTGACAGAGAAACTGGTTTCCCCTGGCCAATACCTGACTGGAAAAACTTACACAGTCACCAACGCTGACAATCAGAGAAAAGTACATCCCATGGCAATGGTTACTTTAGAATGGGGAGGGGTCAAAGGCCTGAAACAGGTGGTGGTCTCCTCAAATATCCCAGTGGACTGTCTGCTTGGAAATGACCTGGAGTCCTCAGCATGGGCTGAGGTAGAACTAAAAACCCATGCAGCAATGCTGGGTATCCCTGAACTGGTGTGTGTGAAAACAAGAGCACAGTGCAAGGCACAGGGTGAACAAGTAGAGCTGGAGTCTGGAAGAATGGCCCAGCCTACCAAGAGAACAGGAAAGTCAGTTGGGAAACCAACTGCAACACAGCAAAAGAAAGGGAACCTCTCTTCTCAGGAAGAAGTTCTGCCCTCTGAGGGAACTGAGCCTTTGGAGCTTGAACCTTATCAGGTTGAGCTCTTAGGCCCAGGGGGACCCTCAATGGAGGAGCTGTGTAAGGGACAAGAAACCTGTCCCTCTCTTGAAGGCCTTAGGCAGCAAGCTGCTGAAGAGTCCAAAGGCAAGAAAAATGGAACGCATAGGGTCTATTGGGAAGATGGACTCCTGTACACTGAGGCCAGAGACCCCAAACCTGGTGCCACTAGGAGAGTGGTAGTGCCTCAGCTGTTCAGGAAGTTCATCCTAACATTGGCCCATGACATTCCCCTTGCTGGACATTTGGGACAAACCAAGACGTGGGAGAGGTTAGTCAACCACTTCTACTGGCCCAATATGTCCAACATGGTTAAGGAGTTTTGCCTCTCCTGCCCCACCTGTCAAGCCAGTGGTAAGACAGGTGGACATCCAAAGGCCCCCCTCATTCCACTTCCAGTGGTGGGGGTTCCCTTTGAAAGAGTGGGTGTGGACATAGTGGGTCCACTGGAACCTCCCACAGCCTCAGGAAATATGTATATCCTGGTAGTGGTGGATCATGCTACCAGGTATCCTGAAGCTATTCCCCTTAGGTCGACTACTGCCCCTGCAGTAGCCAAGGCCCTCATTGGTATCTTTACCAGAGTGGGTTTCCCTAAGGAGGTGGTGTCTGACAGAGGTACCAACTTCATGTCAGCATACCTAAAGCACATGTGGAATGAGTGTGGAGTGACTTATAAATTCACTACACCATACCATCCACAAACTAATGGCTTGGTTGAGAGATTCAACAAGACATTAAAAGGCATGATCATGGGGCTCCCAGAAAAACTCAAAAGGAGATGGGATGTCCTCTTGCCATGTCTGCTTTTCGCTTACAGAGAGGTGCCACAGAAGGGAGTAGGATTCTCACCCTTTGAACTTCTGTTTGGTCATCCTGTAAGGGGACCACTTGCCCTTGTTAAAGAAGGCTGGGAGAGACCTCTCCATGAGCCTAAACAGGACATAGTGGACTATGTACTTGGCCTTCGCTCTAGAATGGCAGAGTACATGGAAAAGGCAACCAAAAACCTTGAGGCCAGCCAACAGCTCCAGAAGTTTTGGTATGACCAAAAGGCTGCACTGGTTGAGTTCCAACCAGGGCAGAAAGTCTGGGTTCTGGAGCCTGTGGCTCCCAGGGCACTCCAGGACAAATGGAGTGGCCCTTACCCAGTACTAGAAAGGAAGAGTCAGGTCACCTACCTGGTGGACCTGGGCACAAGCAGGAGCCCCAAGAGGGTGATCCATGTGAACCGCCTTAAGCTCTTCCATGACAGGGCTGATGTGAATCTGTTGATGGTAACAGATGAGGATCAGGAGGCAGAGAGTGAACCTCTCCCTGATCTTCTGTCATCAGACCCAAAAGATGGCACAGTAGATGGAGTGATCTACTCAGACACCCTCTCTGGCCAACAGCAAGCTGATTGTAGGAGAGTCCTACAACAGTTTCCTGAACTCTTCTCCTTAACCCCTGGTCAGACACACCTGTGTACCCATGATGTGGACACAGGAGACAGCATGCCTGTCAAGAACAAAATCTTTAGACAATCTGACCATGTTAAAGAAAGCATCAAGGTGGAAGTCCACAAGATGCTGGAATTGGGAGTAATTGAGCGCTCTGACAGCCCCTGGGCTAGCCCAGTGGTCTTAGTCCCCAAACCTCACACCAAAGATGGAAAGAAAGAGATGAGGTTTTGTGTGGACTACAGAGGGCTCAATTCTGTCACCAAGACAGATGCCCATCCAATTCCAAGAGCTGATGAGCTCATTGATAAATTAGGTGCTGCCAAATTTCTAAGTACCTTTGACTTGACAGCAGGGTACTGGCAAATAAAAATGGCACCTGGAGCAAAAGAAAAGACAGCATTCTCCACACCTGATGGGCATTATCAGTTTACTGTTATGCCCTTTGGTTTAAAGAATGCCCCTGCCACCTTCCAAAGGTTGGTGAATCAAGTCCTTGCTGGCTTGGAGTCCTTTAGCACAGCTTATCTTGATGATATTGCTGTCTTTAGCTCCACCTGGCAGGATCACCTGGTCCACCTGAGGAAGGTTTTGAAGGCTCTGCAATCTGCAGGCCTCTCTATCAAGGCATCCAAATGCCAGATAGGGCAGGGAACTGTGGTTTACTTGGGACACCTTGTAGGTGGAGGCCAAGTTCAGCCACTCCAACCCAAGATCCAGACTATTCTGGACTGGGTAGCTCCAAAAACCCAGACTCAAGTCAGGGCATTCCTTGGCTTGACTGGGTATTACAGGAGGTTTGTGAAGGGATATGGATCCATTGTGACAGCCCTCACTGAACTCACCTCCAAGAAAATGCCCAAGAAAGTGAACTGGACTGTGGAATGCCAACAGGCCTTTGACACCCTGAAACAGGCAATGTGCTCAGCACCAGTTCTCAAAGCTCCAGATTATTCTAAGCAGTTCATTGTGCAGACTGATGCCTCTGAACATGGGATAGGGGCAGTTTTGTCCCAAACAAATGATGATGGCCTTGACCAGCCTGTTGCTTTCATTAGCAGGAGGTTACTCCCCAGGGAGCAGCGTTGGAGTGCCATTGAGAGGGAGGCCTTTGCTGTGGTTTGGTCCCTGAAGAAGCTGAGACCATACCTCTTTGGGACTCACTTCCTAGTTCAAACTGACCACAGACCTCTCAAATGGCTGATGCAAATGAAAGGTGAAAATCCTAAACTGTTGAGGTGGTCCATCTCCCTACAGGGAATGGACTTTATAGTGGAACACAGACCTGGGACTGCCCATGCCAATGCAGATGGCCTTTCCAGGTTCTTCCACTTAGAAAATGAAGACTCTCTTGGGAAAGGTTAGTCTCATCCTCTTTCGTTTGGGGGGGGGGGTTGTGTAAGGAAATGCCTCCTTGGCATGGTTGCCCCCTGACTTTTTGCCTTTGCTGATGCTATGTTTACAATTGAAAGTGTGCTGAGGCCTGCTAACCAGGCCCCAGCACCAGTGTTCTTTCCCTAACCTGTACTTTTGTATCCACAATTGGCAGACCCTGGCATCCAGATAAGTCCCTTGTAACTGGTACTTCTAGTACCAAGGGCCCTGATGCCAAGGAAGGTCTCTAAGGGCTGCAGCATGTCTTATGCCACCCTGGAGACCTCTCACTCAGCACAGACACACTGCTTGCCAGCTTGTGTGTGCTAGTGAGGACAAAACGAGTAAGTCGACATGGCACTCCCCTCAGGGTGCCATGCCAGCATCTCACTGCCTATGCAGTATAGGTAAGACACCCCTCTAGCAGGCCTTACAGCCCTAAGGCAGGGTGCACTATACCATAGGTGAGGGTACCAGTGCATGAGCATGGTACCCCTACAGTGTCTAAACAAAACCTTAGACATTGTAAGTGCAGGGTAGCCATAAGAGTATATGGTCTGGGAGTTTGTCAAACACGAACTCCACAGCACCATAATGGCTACACTGAAAACTGGGAAGTTTGGTATCAAACTTCTCAGCACAATAAATGCACACTGATGCCAGTGTACATTTTATTGTAAAATACACCACAGAGGGCACCTTAGAGGTGCCCCCTGAAACTTAACCGACTATCTGTGTAGGCTGACTAGTTTTAGCAGCCTGCCACAAACCGAGACATGTTGCTGGCCCCATGGGGAGAGTGCCTTTGTCACTCTGAGGCCAGTAACAAAGCCTGCACTGGGTGGAGATGCTAACACCTCCCCCAGGCAGGAATTGTCACACCTGGCGGTGAGCCTCAAAGGCTCACCTCCTTTGTGCCAACCCAGCAGGACACTCCAGCTAGTGGAGTTGCCCGCCCCCTCCGGCCAGGCCCCACTTTTGGCGGCAAGGCCGGAGAAGATAATGAGAAAAACAAGGAGGAGTCACTGACCAGTCAGGACAGCCCCTAAGGTGTCCTGAGCTGAAGTGACTCTAACTTTTAGAAATCCTCCATCTTGCAGATGGAGGATTCCCCCAATAGGGTTAGGATTGTGACCCCCTCCCCTTGGGAGGAGGCACAAAGAGGGTGTACCCACCCTCAGGGCTAGTAGCCATTGGCTACTAACCCCCCAGACCTAAACACGCCCTTAAATTTAGTATTTAAGGGCTACCCTGAACCCTAGAAAATTAGATTCCTGCAACTACAAGAAGAAGGACTGCCCAGCTGAAAACCCCTGCAGCGGAAGACCAGAAGACGACAACTGCCTTGGCTCCAGAAACTCACCGGCCTGTCTCCTGCCTTCCAAAGATCCTGCTCCAGCGACGCCTTCCAAAGGGACCAGCGACCTCGACATCCTCTGAGGACTGCCCCTGCTTCGAAAAGACAAGAAACTCCTGAGGACAGCGGACCTGCTCCAAGAAAAGCTGCAACTTTGTTTCCGGCAGCTTTAAAGAACCCTGCAAGCTCCCCGCAAGAAGCGTGAGACTTGCAACACCGCACCCGGCGACCCCGACTCGGCTGGTGGCGATCCAACACCTCAGGAGGGACCCCAGGACTACTCTGATACTGTGAGTACCAAAACCTGTCCCCCCTGAGCCCCCACAGCGCCGCCTGCAGAGGGAATCCCGAGGCTTCCCCTGACCGCGACTCTTTGAACCTAAAGTCCCGACGCCTGGGAGAGACCCTGCACCCGCAGCCCCCAGGACCTGAAGGACCGGACTTTCACTGGAGAAGTGACCCCCAGGAGTCCCTCTCCCTTGCCCAAGTGGAGGTTTCCCCGAGGAACCCCCCCCTTGCCTGCCTGCAGCGCTGAAGAGATCCCGAGATCTCTCATAGACTAACATTGCGAACCCGACGCTTGTTTCTACACTGCACCCGGCCGCCCCCGCGCCGCTGAGGGTGAAATTTCTGTGTGGACTTGTGTCCCCCCCGGTGCCCTACAAAACCCCCCTGGTCTGCCCTCCGAAGACGCGGGTACTTACCTGCAAGCAGACCGGAACCGGGGCACCCCCTTCTCTCCATTCTAGCCTATGCGTTTTGGGCACCACTTTGAACTCTGCACCTGACCGGCCCTGAGCTGCTGGTGTGGTGACTTTGGGGTTGCTCTGAACCCCCAACGGTGGGCTACCTTGGACCAAGAACTAAGCCCTGTAAGTGTCTTACTTACCTGGTTAACCTAACCAATACTTACCTCCCCTAGGAACTGTGAAAATTGCACTGTGTCCACTTTTAAAACAGCTATTTGTGAATAACTTGAAAAGTATACATGCAATTTTGATGATTTGAAGTTCCTAAAGTACTTACCTGCAATACCTTTCGAATGAGATATTACCTGTAGAATTTGAACCTGTGGTTCTTAAAATAAACTAAGAAAAGATATTTTTCTATATAAAAACCTATTGGCTGGATTTGTCTCTGAGTGTGTGTACCTCATTTATTGTCTATGTGTATGTACAACAAATGCTTAACACTACTCCTTGGATAAGCCTACTGCTCGACCACACTACCACAAAATAGAGCATTAGTATTATCTCTTTTTGCCACTATCTTACCTCTAAGGGGAACCCTTGGACTCTGTGCAGGCTATTCCTTACTTTGAAATAGCACATACAGAGCCAACTTCCTACACTAGGTGAGGGTGTGGGTGATACAGAAGGAGAGGAAACTTGCCACTTGGCACCAACATGTTTAGAGCTATCTCTGAACTCTTCCATCATCTTATCCATTAATCCAGTGATACTCTCACCCATTCTTCCATCCATATGCTCATCTGGTTTTCCAACTATCTGTCTAAGTAATCCCTCAATCCTTGATCCATCTATACACTCACCCAGTCTATGTGCACTTGATCATCTATACATCCATGCACACAGTCATTCATCCATTCATCTACCCCTTGGCTCATTTCTGCATCCACCCTCTCTATAATCTGCAAAACCTCACAAACAAAATTGACAAACAGTGAAGAAGCACTTTGAATAAAACAATACAACAAAAGGTATCACTAATAGCTTTGCCAGTGCTTGTTAACCATGCCTCCTCTGTGAAACAATAAGTGGCAAGGTGCAATTAACTTTACTGTGCAAACCTAAATCCTTTAGCCATGCACTAAATGCACAATTTTACATTCTAAATATATTTAATGTTCTGTCTACTAACCTGCCAGGACCGAAAATGACTGATACTTGGACATCCTGCAGCTGAAAAGTGGTGAGATTTGCAAAATAATAAATCATGCAATCCATACGCAAAAGCATAGACAGTGTTGTGGACCAGTGTTACATATTTGAAGCTTTGCCCTTTATACCGGGCTTCTGCCATCTCTTTACTGGTACAGGGCGGAGTCATTCCGTGCACTGCCATCTCTTCTTCTGTTGGCATGTCCCCAGTTGGCCACCAGCACCCAACAGCTTCTTCCCAAAAGGATTTAATAAAAATGTCATCTTGGTATATGGATGGGTAGATACTGTTGAGGAAATTTTGGAACCCTGGGAAAGGAGTCATTGCTAGAGCCATTCCAAGAGTGCCATTCAGTATTTTCCAGTATTCCTTAATTGTAAAAACTGGGGTAGTCACCCATTCTGCACCCGCAATCCAGACTTTGCCACTGATATCCACAGAAGATGCCGCCTGCAGGAACCGAATAGCTTCAGTCGCGGATACATAGATGAAGACGATTTTAGCAGAGGATTTTTTCATATTATTGATGATACGAAGAATTTGGTCCTGGGATTGTTGAAGAGAGATCTTTTCAAAAAAGGCCACACAAATACCTTCACCCTCTATCAGTTCAGTTAACTTGTGGCTATCATAGAGTCTAAAATCATTATCGGCACCTACAATTCCGATCCAAGTCCAATTAAAGAATTTCATCATTTGCACAAGGTAAACCGGCTGTATTTCATCATTTGAAAGAGTGCGCAGAAAAGAAGGAAACTGGACTTTGTCACTTAGTATCGCAATTCCTGATCCATAGCTTATCTGGAAGGAACATTATTAGAGATAATCAGTCAGCCTGGATGCAACAAACGGAAGTATCCATGAAATGCAAGGTAAGTGGGGAGAGTAAATGAATTCTATAATGAGACATTCTTAATAGCTGACAGACTGGAATGGTATCATGAACCTACAGTAGCACAAGTGTTCACAGACCTGACTGGATTTGACTCCTCCAGTGAGGGGATGCTTCACAATAGGCTGGTTGTGTCTAACGTTAGTGCGCCTCTCCTAGGGCTTCAGAGCCTCTTTGGGCTCCAATAGTGGAATGTGGCCTCTACATTGCACCTGAAAGAATGAGAGCTGGGAACTGTGCATTGAACAAAACTCATTCTGTAGATTAACAATATAAACCATCAACCAAGAGCAGTCTCTACTTCCTTCACTGATGTAGGAGAAACACAAGCTAAATTCATATAGTTTGTATTTTTGCATGGACCAACATTCATATCACCCTACACCGAATTTCGCGAATACTCCTACGCTATACGGTAGGCCTGATGGGTCAGAGTTGGGCCTTGGGGGCTGATGATGAGGTCCTGGGAGCAGATCAGTGTTGTAGGGCTTGAAGCATGAATGTCAATCGGCAGAGCCAGTTAGGAGGAGGTGCCCCTGGCTGCACTGTGGGACCTCTAGTTCTGTCCTTGCTACCACTGGTCTCACTGTTCATGAAAGCTGCAGCAGGAACAGAAAATAGACACAGCCATAGGAATCCTATTCACTTTGTTTAGTTTCCTCTCATTGTCCCCCACGCCCTTCAGCAGTAAATAGGGGGCTACCTAGGATGAGACAAGAAATCACTTCAGCAAATCGTGTCTTTCTCTGGTGTTTGGGCCATGGACTATTTATGGGTCGCCAGGGGTTGCAGCTGCGACCACAGGCTTGCCCTTTGCGACCCCTGGCACCACTTTTGCGGCCCCTGGTGGGAAATTCAGTGGTAGCAACATAGTGGCACTGCGTCCTTATGGACTTCAATTGGTACTCCATTCTATGTGTTTTCTGTCAATTTGTATTATACTAATAGTGAATAATATCGTATTATTCACTATTAGCGTAATAAACATGGAGTACAATTATCTTGGAATATGCCCTTCCGTGGCATCTGAGGAAAGTGAAAATGGTTTTCAATGTATATTGTATGCATGCTTGCGGGTGAGAGGGTTAATGTGAGAGAATATGTGTGTAAATGTGAATGTGTGTGTATTTGTATGTGTGCGTGAGTGAAAATGGAGGTCTAAGGATGTGTGACGTCACCTCCGCTACCCGGGGCATTTTGGTGAATTGACGTCCCTGGCCTCACCCTCGCTGGCCATAGAAGAGTTATGATTCAGCAGGAGGCATCCGCCCTGAGTCCCCGATGTTGTGAAGGTCAGTGAGCAATCTGGATGGTGACTGCTGGGTTCGCTAAATCTAGGTGCGAAGCACGGAAGCTGGGTTCGGAATAGTCGAATGGGTAGAACGTATTCCCCTTGGACGGATCCCCAGTTGTCATTCATAGAGGACCCGCACTTGCAAAACCTTATGTTAAAAATAGGTGGCACAAACCATTACAAGTAGCAGAAATGTCAAGGTGGAGCTCCTGCAGCCAGAGCCCGAATCAGCTACATCTATAGCGGGGGAAATGACAAAGCCTTGGCATAGTGATATTTCCTGTGATCCTTTTCTTCAGACGTTTTGGAAAAAGTTTTCAAAAAACACAACTGAACAATATAGGGAAAAGGCACAAGCCGGAGAAAAGCCTACTAGAGGCCATGTCGGTCATTATTAAAGGCCCCACTTGAACCGAGGCTAATATTCAACCATCACTGATCTTGGATTAAGCTTGGCAAGCAAACTAAAATATGCGACAAGCGTTATATTATGACATAAATAACTGTCAAACAGGCAACTTTTCCTATTGTTTAACCATGAGTAAAGGATCAGTAAAGATACCCCCCCTTTTTCTGGTCACTTAGCAAAATAAATGTGAGATTGGGATCTAAACTTGGCAAAACAATAAAAATGCAATATAAGTCATCATAACACAAGCATCAATGAATGATCTGTATGGAGCTTGCAGCTGACCCTCCCTTTTCTGGAAAAGGACAATAGAGTCTCTCTTTTGCACTCTTTTATACTTCCTAAAGTAATACTCCACTTTGATCCTATTTTGTTGAAAACCACTTCTGTCTTTTAAGCCTTTGCCCTTGTATGTCCCCTATCTACTCTTTTTTCTCCCGTAGCGATTTAAAGAGCCTGGTAAAAAAACGCTATAAAAGCAAACAGCGTGATTCAACATTGCATCATAGAAACAACACCAACTCTGACATTTAAAAAAAAAAAATGCTTTTTATAAGGTTTTCTCAAGCTGATACATACAAATACAGCTCTGCATGTATGCATTTGTATCAAAATGCAGTTACCAGTCATGTAAGAATACCTCGATTGTAGCTCCTTGGAACAGATCCATTGCCTTGGTTGCTTGACGCATCCTCGGTTTGTGAATTTACAACTCTGCACAACCAGGATTTTAAAAGGTACTCTTGTTCAGCGGGCCTAAATGTGTCCCTGTAGCAGGCCCATGCTTCACTGTGGTCAGCCTGAACTTGTGAGTTTTCCCGGTCCAGAGCAACCAGATTATCACGCTTTGTGCTTTTTGGTGCTATTTTCACTGAAAACTTTAAAACTACTTATATCTGATTCTACTGATTGGATTTTTGTCGTTTTGGTCTTATTTAATTTATTAAAATGTACTTGATTTTACTAAGTTGAGGGGGGTCTTTCGTGTGTTGTGTTTCCACTTTATTATTCTTTGAACTGCTGCATAGATACTTTACACAGGCAACGCTGATGGCAAGGTGCACAAACCTATTCCCTACTTTCTGAACGTGCTGCCACGTACAAATACTCAACAGGCAGTCTCAGCCATGGACATGTCTCCTATGTTGAGGGTCCTTTTTAAGTCCACGAAAGTCCCAACCTGAAGTAGGCAATTACCGGGCCTATCCGCTAGGGTGCATCGCCCCTTCAGGTCACATAGGGAATGTGCTTCTTAACCCAATAGAGTTTCCTCTATTCACATCAAACTGGCCTCAATTGTCTTACACGTTCCATTGCACACAATGGCCCCGCAGAGTCAACTTAAGTGCGTCCCATTCCAGGTGCCTTGATGAGGCCGCCTGGGCGTTGTTGTCTAAGTATGCTGCGACAGCCCTACCAAGAGACTCGCAAAAGGGAGGGTCCTCCAGCATCTCCAGCCGTAATCGCCAAGTGGGTATAGCCGGAACCAGAATGTCCTCTACCAGCTGCATGTATTGTAGATTGGGGTCTGAGTGTGTACGGCCCAAGTAGTCGGTGTGCAATATGATGGGTATTAGGTTTTCAGTGCAGAGGATTCTGTCTAGCCGCACATAGCTGTTGTGTCGGGTGGAATAGTAGGAGTATACACAATCCTGACTGTGGTGATGGCACCAAACATCTGCCAGGTGCCAATGCTGAAGCCAGTTACACAGCGATGTTGCAGCATATATTGCAGGCGCCGTGGGAAGGGGCGGAAAAAGGGCGGTCCAGGCCCGGGTCAATGACGCTATTAAAGTCTCCCCCCGGAAGCCATGGGATATCACTTCAACGGGATAGGACACCGAACAGTTTGTGTAAAAAGGACGCTTGTTCTGTATTTGGTGCATATATTGATCCTAAAATTAGGGTTCTGCCATTTAAATGGCTGCGTACAAATAAATAACGGCCGTCAGCGTCTATTACCTGCTCCTCAGCCAGAAAGGGAGTACCTGGTTTAATCCACATGAGAGCTCCTCTAGCAAAAGAGGAGAAGTGCCATATGCGAAAAATCTGCATCAGCTAGGGTGTGTCTGGAGCAGAAGTGTTTGCATGAACTTTTTCAGCCTGTGCAGCATGAGGTATGTGATAACAAACCTGTACATATGAATCTCTCTCTAACGTTTGTTCTCACTTTTTGTCCACAAGGGGGTCTACCCAGGAGTCCCTCCCAATGAGCTTGGGGGCTTGGCAGCTTATCAGAGGTTGCAAGGATCACTGTCTTGCAAAGCAGGTTGTTAGTCGGCACCTGTCCCAGATGATAAGCAAGGACTGCAGTGTGTCATCCATCCTAGGCAGAGGGTCTACATCCCCTATTAGACTTCGTAGTGCTCGTGCAATCACACCATATGTCAGGAACTGTGTCCCAGGTAGCCCACTGTCTGTCCCTGGCTTTCCAGGATTCTGAAGTTTCCCTCATCGTAGAAGTCTCTCAGAGTTTCAATATCTGATGTTATCAATCCCCTCATATGCCTGTCTGTGAAAAATCCACCTCCTGGTGCGGGCAGTCCCACCACGGCAGCTCTGGCATATATATCAACATAAGCCAACGGCCTAAATTCTGGGCTTTCAGGCCTGGCCCATTTTCACCCCATTAGGAACCCCTCCAAAAACTCCCTCTGTATGAGATTCCCCAAATACACCCAGGTCCCGAGTGTTCCAGCCTGCCAGCCATCAAAGTGGGCCATTGAAGTTGTGCTGCCAGATAGTACAATGCACAGTTGGGTAAACCTAGTCTCCCACACTGGGTCAGGTTCTGTAACATGCAGATCACTACCCTATGCCTCCCCTCGGCTCACATAGCAACATGTTGAGGGACTTGAACCATTTCTATGGGACCCTGTTAGAAATGGGGTCTTTGGTTGACAGTCAGGTTACCCCCTGTTCAAGCAAGGACCCTCACTCTTGTCAGGGTAAAAGAGAATCACCCTCAGCTAACCCCTGCTTATCCCCTTGGTAGCTTGGCAGAGCAGTAGGCCTAACTTCAGAGTGCTAGGTGTAAAGTATTGGTACCAACACATACAGTAACTTAATGAAAACACTACAATATGACACAACACCAGTTTAGATAAATAGGAAATATTTATCTAAACAAAACAAGACCAAAACGACAAAAATCCGACATACACAAGTCAAGTTATGAATTTTTAAAGATTAAACTAAAAAATAGCGCTTAGAAACACAAAATGCTTCGATGAGGTGTTAACACGGCATCGTGATTCAGTCGTTCCCAGCAAGCCGACACCAGCGGCGCTGGACACGGAGTCGCATAGACCCCCAAGTACAGTACCTTTGGTGAAGAGTGAAAAGAAGTCGATGGGCGAAGTCGGGGATCGCGGCATCTGTGTGAAACGTTGAATCCGCGCACTTTGAGCTGCATCGTGGTGTGGTGCAGCGGCTTCCGCGGAGTCGCGGACTTCAGCGGGGCTGCAGCAGTGTCGGGCCTGCAAAGGTCGTCGCGTTCCAGCGAAGATCACTGAGTCGGTTGCAGGCGGCGTCACCGGATTCAGCAGCGGCGTCGGTCCGAAGTCGTCTTAAGTCGATTTCCTTGGATTTCCACCAGCTTTCCTTTCAAGGGCCCAGGGACCGGATAGGGCACCACTTGTCAGAGCAGGAGTCTCTCCAGAGACTCCAGGTGCTGGCAGAGAGAAGTCTTTGCTGTCTTTGAGACTTCAAACAACAGGAGGGAAGCTCTAAATCAAGCCCTTGGTGATTTCTTCACAAGATGGAAGGCACACAAAGTCCAGTCTTTGCCCTCTTACTCTGGCAGAAGCAGCAACTGCAGGATAGCTCCACAAAGCACAGTCACAGGCAGGGCAGCACTTCTCCTCAGCTCTTCAGGTCTTCTCCAGGCAGAGGTTCCTCTTGATGTCCAGAAGTGATCTAAAGTCTGTGGTTTTGGGTGCCCTTCTTATACCCAATTTCTCCTTTGAATTAGGCCTACTTCAAAGTAAAGTATCTTTTGAATGTGAAATCCTGCCTTTCCCAGGCCAGACACCAGACATTCACCAGGGGGTTGGAGACGGCATTGTGTGAGGACAGCCACAGCCCTTTCAGGTGTAAGTGACCACTCCTCCCCTCCCTCCTAGCACAGATGGCTCATCACGAAATGCAGACTACACCCCAGCTCCCTTTGTGTCACTGTCTAATGTGAGGTGCAACCAGCCCAACTGTCAAACTGAACCAGACAGGAAATCCACAAACAGGCAGAGTCACAGAAATGGTATAAGCAAGAAAATGCTCACTTTCTAAAAGTGGCATTTTCAAACGCACAATCTTAAAATCAACTTTTCTAAAATATGTATTTTTAAATTGTGAGCTCAGAGACCCCAAACACTAAATGTCTATCCGCTCCCAAAGGGAATTTACACTTTAATCAGATTTAAAGGTAGCCCCCTATGTTAGCTTATGAGAGGGACAGGCCTTGCAACAGTGAAAAACGAATTTAGCAATATTTCACTGTCAGGACATATAAAACACAATACTATGGGGGTGATTCAGACCTTGGCGGACGGCGGAGGCCGTCCGCCAAGGTTCCGCCGCCGAATGCCCGCACCGCGGTCAAAAGACCGCGGCGGCCATTCAGACATTTCCGCTGGGCCAGCGGGTGCTTTCCAAAAGAGCGCCCGCCGGCCCAGCAGAAATGCCCCTGCAACGAGGACGCCGGCTCAGAATTGAGCCGGCGTAGTTGCAGGGGTGCGACGGGTGCAGTTGCACCCGTCACGTATTTCAGTGTCTGCAAAGCAGACACTGAAATACTTTGCGGGGCCCTCTTACGGGGGCCCCTGCAGTGCCCATGCCATTGGCATGGGCACTGCAGGGGCCCCCAGGGGCCCCGCGGCACCCCCTACCGCCATCCTGTTCATGGCGGGTTTCCCGCCATGAACAGGATGGCGGTAGGGGGTGTCTGAATCCCCATGGCGGCGGAGCGCGCTCCGCCGCCATGGAGGATTCAATGGGGCAGCAGTAAACCGGCGGGAGACCGCCGGTTTACCCTTTCTGACCGCGGCTGAACCGCCGCGGTCAGAATGCCCTCGGGAGCACCGCCAGCCTGTTGGCGGTGCTCCCGTGGTCGGTGACCCTGGCGGTCACCGGCCGCCAGGGTCAGAATGACCCCCTATATGTCCTACCGTAACCATACACTGCACCCTGCCCTTGGAGCTACCTAGGGCCTACCTTAGGGGTGCCTTGCATGTAAGAAAAGGGAAGGTTTGGGCCTGGCAAGTGGATACACTTGCCAAGTCGAATTTACAGTTAAAACTGCACAAACAGATACTGCAATGGCAGGTCTGAGACATTATTACAGAGCTACTTATGTGGGTGGCACAACCAGTGCTGCAGGCCCACTAGTAGCATTTGATTTACAGGCCCTGGCACCTCTAATGCACTTTACTAGGGACTTACTAGTAAATCAAAAATGCCAATCATGGATAAACCAATCACATATAACTTACACAGAGAGCATATGCACTTTAGCACTGGTTAGCAGTGGTAAAGTGCTCAGAGTTCAAAAGCTAACAGCAACAGGTCAGATAAAATTAGGAGGCAGGAGGCAAAAAGATTGGGGATGACCCTGCATAAGCAAAAAAGTCCAACAGACCCAGATCAGGAGGCTGGAAAAATAATAAAGTTCTCTGGGTAGCACAATCATTTTAGATAGGGCAATCCTGAATATGATAGGCAGATTCAAAGTGTGCTAGAATGCCACACTGCTACTCAGTCTTTAGAGGACCCTGCCTAGATTGCCCCCAGCATGTCTGCATCTGGATGGTAAATCTTGAACCCCAGGTATTTAGGAACAGTTGGCTCACACCTAATCCCTGCACATCTTAATACTGTTGGGGACTCCTGCTGTTCACAACTTACTGGAAATGGGCCAATGTTTTACCAGTTACTGCGTGAGAATGAGACGCTTTCCTGCTCTTCGAGGCGTTCAATGCTCCAAGGCACTCTCTCTTCCTCAATTCTGAGGCACAGCAACATGCCACAGTCATCACATGTTCATCATCCCCTGGCAGGCTGACTCTCTCCGGGACCTCAGTATGGATTATACTAGTGAATGGTTTCACTGCTAAAGCAAATAGCAGCAAGGAGAGGGAAAAGCCTTGCCTAGTTTCCTGGTAGATCACAGCTAGAGCCTAGTTTCCTCTGATATCCTTCTAAGGACCCTACTTAGCTGCATGCTCAAGTAGAAGAGAACCACCTATCAGTCCCATCCTGTGCCCATATTCATCTTACACATGACCACCCTCAAGTAGCCCCAGTGAATGATATTGAAGGCTTTACGTATATCGATGGACAGCACTATTGCATTCGGATAGTGGGATAGCTCTGTCTCGTCATGGATCGGATAAAGTCTCCTAATGTTATGCGAGGTGCTACACTGTGAGATGAAGCCATTTTCATCAGAGTGTACTAGGTGTTGTAAGTGGGGCAACAAGTGGTTGGCCAACACCTTACTCAGAATCTTATAGTCTAGATTCAACATATAGAGTGGCATGTAGGCCACTGCTCCATCTAGATCAACTGGCGATTTAGGCACCAACACTGAGGGCCTCTCTGGCCGAGTCCAGGAGATAGCCATGGTCCAGTGCCCCCACACATACCTCAACCAGATACCTCAACCAGCTTCAGAGATGAGTGATTCATAAGTCTGAAATAACTCTGCTAGAAGGCCATCTATTCCCGGCATTTTCCCTCACACAAGCTCCTTCATTGCTGCCTATATTTCAAATTCTGTCACTGGCCCTCCCAGTGCCTCACCATGAGCTGCGGGAGGATTGCCCGGTCCAGGAAGGCCATGACCAACTCAGTCGGGCTGGGCCTTGGTCAAGGTATAACTCTATATAATGTTGAGTGAATACCCCGTGGAGCAGCTATTGGATGTAAACAAACATGCCCACAGGTCCCGTGTCCGGCCAGGAGGGCAGCCTGCCTGTTCTTTCCCCTTCTACGTATGTGGTTTCCAAACATTCTCATCTGTCAGGTGCACACAGTCTTTCTAGGGTGGTGGCATAATCTGTGGTGGAGTGATGGGTCAACCATGTGTGCCCTCTCCATTCATCTGATTTCATCTGGTAGTTTAGACAGGTTTCTCTCAAGCAACTTTCTAACACCCACCAATTGTCCAATGCAAAAACCCCACACAAGTACGTTGAAGGCCTCCAACTCTATGTTGGTGTGAGTCTCTGCGTGCCAGTAGCTGTGGAAATGGTCTCTTATTGAGTTTGCAAACAGGTCACAGAACACGGGTTCATGCAGATGTGGCACACACAGCCTCCAAGTGGGGATCACCAGGGGGAACCTGTCCGTCTAAGCTACTGCTCATAAATAATGAGTTACGGTCCAAGATTGTGCCACCTAAGTACTCAATGAGTCTAATATGTGCGTCAATTCCCAGGGAGCATACCAGTCTAACCAGGCGACATGTAAAGCAAGCATTTCCAAGAAATAGGAACATTCTCTCCTCCTAGATTTTCTCTGACTCCAGCTGTTGCCCAAGCCCCAGTGATGCAGCCAGTCGTGAAAGCCCTTGGCCGTCCAGACACTTGACAAGTCTGCCAGTAGGGGCACTGATCTGCCCACCTCTGTGTCCAACACACCCTCAATGCCTCCTCCAATGAAAATAGGGCTTTGCATGTCTTTGGACAGCAAAGGGGCCAGGGATTCTAAGAAATGGGTCTATCCTGTGTTTGAGGTATAGTTGCTGTCCAGCATCAACTGCATGCTTCCAAGTCTCCCCTGTACTAACACATATCTAGCTTCCTTATATCTCTCTTGCACTAACACATCTACCTTACTTATCACTATTTACTCTCAGGTGTTCTAATGGGGTTCCTGTTCAAACATATAGCAGTGCACCCCCCATGTGAAGGAAAACCAACCTTTGGCATGCATCTGCCCCCTCAAGTTAGGTATTTCCTGATTAACCCGGTGCATTTCTTGCAGGAAAGCGACATTCACACTCCCATGCTTCAAAAATGCCAGTACCTTGTAGCATTTACTGGCAGACCCCAGCCTTGCACGTTCCATGTGAGGCAGGTGCACCTAATCTCCACCACAGTCATTACGGTGTTGCTCATCATTGGGGCACCTGAGCCAGCTGCTGTTGATTGGGCTGGGTACATGGCTCCCAGCTGCCCCTATGTCCTGCTTGATATCTCGGCCCTTAGTTTGAAGGTGCATGTCTGTTTCACAAACTGAATGGATCGGAGAAAAAAATAAAATTCACCCAACTCCCCAACTCCATGCCCCAGTGATGCAGCTAGTCACAAAAGCCCTGGGCCACCCAGACACATGACAAGACTGCCAGTAGGGGCACTGATTTGCCCACATGTGTCCAACACATCCTTAATGCCTCCTCCAATGATTATCGGGCTTTGCATGTCCTTGGACAGCAAAGGGGCCAGGGATTCTAAGAACTGGGTCTATCCTGTGTTTGAGGCATAGTTGCTGTCCAGCATCAACTGCATGCTTTCCAATCTCTCCTGTACTAACACACATCTACCATCCTTATCAATATTTACTCTCAGGTGTTTTAATGGGGTTCCTGTTCAAACCTATAGCAGTGCACCCGCCTTGTGAAGGAAAACCAACCTTTGGCGTGCATCTGCCCCCTCAATTTGGGTATTTCCCCATTAACCAGGTGAATTTCTTGCAGGAAAGTGACATTCACACCCCTATGCTTCACAAACTCCACCATAGTCATTATCATGTTGCTCATCACTGGGGCCCCTGAGCTAGCTGCTGTTGATTGGGCTAGGTACATGGCCCCCAGCTACCTTTATGTATTGCCTGATATCTGGGCCATTAGTTTGAAGGTGCATGTCTTCCACAAACTGAATGGATTGGAGAAAACAATCACTTTCACCCAACTCCCCTACTCCGGGTCTAAGCGGCAAAGGCAGTCCATCCAGTGCTTTTATACTTACTCAAAAGACCGCGGCGGTCATTCTGGGTTTCCCACTGGGCTGGCGGGCGACCGCCAAAAGGCCGCCCGCCAGCCCAATGGGAAACACCCCTCCACGAGGAAGCCGGCTCCGAATGGAGCCGGCGGAGTGGAAGGTGTGCGACGGGTGCAGTAGCACCCGTCGCGAATTTCAGTGTCTGCTAAGCAGACACTGAAATTCAAAGTGGGGCCCTCTTACGGGGGCCCCTGCAGTGCCCATGCCATTGGCATGGGCACTGCAGGGGCCCCCAGGGGCCCCACGACACCCCTCACCGCCATCCTGTTCCTGGCGGTCGGAACCGCCAGGAACAGGATGGCGGTGAGGGGGTCAGAATCCCCATGGCGGCGCAGCAAGCTGCGCCGCCATGGAGGATTCCCCTGGGCAGCGGAAAGTCGGCGGTACACCGCCGACTTTCCGTTTCTGCCCGCGGCTGTACCGCCGCGGTCAGAATGCCCAAAGGAGCACCGCCAGCCTGTTGGCGGTGCTCCCGCGGACCCCGGCCCTGGCGGTTTTTACCGCCAGGGTCGGAATCACCCCCTAAGTGGACACCAGCATTGGGCCCTGAAACATTGCACCTATCACATAGGCATATACACAATCAGAATCTGATACTAACACACAGGGGAACCGGAAATACATGAGGTTACTTCCATAGATGACTGACATAGTGACTGACATTGGGACACCAACACAGAGGGGGTTATTCCAACTTTGGAGGAGGTGTTAATCCGTCCCAAAAGTGACGGATTTACCACCAGCCGTATTACGAGTCCATTATATCCTATGGAACTCGTAATACGGCTGGTGGTAAATCCGTCACTTTACCGTCACTTTTGGGACGGATTAACACCTCCTCCAAAGTTGGAATAACCCCCAGAGTCTCTTACACTGGAGCATGGGAACATTGACACATGAACACTGAAAATGAGATACAGCTAATGAGTCTTAAGGATATGCCTGGTACAAAACTGACCTCAAAATGTCCACCTGAGAAAGACAGGCCATCACATTTCAATAATGGTATGGGTGCCTGACTTTACAACCATACAAAACTAAAACTGAGTCACCCTAAGCATCGCTAGAAAGTGTTCCATCTAACCCTAGAGATGTTGGAGCTGGAAAGTATTTTAACTGTCACCATTGTCATCAGTGGCCACCTTACTAAAGGATCAAATTAAACTTACTGTTGTACAGCTAAAGTATTATGATTTCCCCTGGCATTGCCTACTGTTGACTGTTGTTTCCAGTCAGGGGCAGCCTGTATACTAAACCCTGCGATGTTTAGCTACAGGTTATTCTTTAAATGTATCAACATACAGAGTGTGGGTTACGGTTCATGATACGAAGGATCAATCCATTGTAGAGTGATTCTTGTCACCTGTGATAGTATCCGGGCACTGGCAGGGTCCAGTTGATTAGCAGAACAGCCAGTTCTTCAGGGATTTCTGAAACTCTGGAAAAGATGGGGAGGTCTTGAGATGAAAGGGTAGCTTGTTCCATGTCTTTGCTGATAGCTAGGAAAAGGAGTGACCTCTGCATCGCTGTGTCGGATGCAAGGGGTGAGGGTTAGAGAAAGGGAAGCTGAGCATAGGTGTCTGATGTGCTGATGGAAGTTCAGGCAGTCGTTAAAGTAGGTGGGTCTGCAGTTGTGTAGGGCCTTGTATGCGTCGGTCAGGAGCTTGAACTGGCATCTTCTCTGTACAGGGTGCGGTGGAGTTCCCTGAGGTAGGGGGTAATGTGGGTTCATCAAGGGAGATCCATAACAAATCTGGCTGCAGCATTCTGTATGATCTCTGGTAGTCAGAGGATGTGTAGAGAGTGTTGCCGTAATTCAGTCATATGTAGATGAGGGCCTGGGAGATGGTGCATCATGAGCTTTGTGGTAGGCATTTGAATATCTTATGAAGCATGTGTAGGATGAAGAAGCAGGAAAGGAGACGGAGTTGACCTGAGTTGTCATGGTTACCTTGTTGCCCAGAATGATGCCTAGGTTCCTAGCGAAGTCAGTCGGAGGTAGGAGTAGGTCTGAGGGGCACCAGGACGCATCCTGTTAGAAATGACCCATTCTGCAGGGTCATCCACAGACTATTTTTTGTTATAAACATATTTTATTGATTTCACAATTTGAAGAGGAACAAAACCTATGAGGCCAACAAAGATCCAAATAAAGACAAAGAAACTGCACAAAAAATGAAATACAGGTGTCTGCACATTCTGATCCCCACAACCGACAGCCATGAATTGACCAAAATAAAGATCAACAGGTAATACATGATGTCCCACAATCACCCCAGCCACTCCCAACCCCGTCATTTCCTTGATTTTGACATTGAGCAATGGACACATCATTCAAACAGGTTCCAATTAGATACCACAGTAGTCAACCCATACCTGCCACATCTTGGGGTGCTTCTGAGGGCAACTTCATACCTTATATACTGCCACCTCTAACCCCATACAATGGTCCAGATCATTCTTCCAAACTAACACAGTTGGAGGGGTCGCAGGCTCCCACTCCTGTGGTATGTAATACTTTGCTAAGCTCAGGCTTAAGTAGACTAGAGACAATTGATATCTATTGCCAAATGAATTATCGGTGAAATGTTGTAGGGTGACTTTTGGATCCATGGGGATCAACCAGGTGAGAACTCTGCCCAGGACATGACGTCACCCCAAAGCAGTATTTCTGTAGAGCCAGGCAACTCCACACTGGGTGAATAAATGTGCCCTCCTCTGTGCCACACCGAAGGCATGCCGGTGAGGCCGCTACATCCATGCACCAGAGCATGTGTCATGTAAAGTATATTCTGTGAAGATACTTAAGCTGAACTGGCTGGAGTTGGACTGCTATTGCAGCTGTTCGCAGCAAACCCAGTGCCTCCATCCAGTCCTCATTCTCAAGGACCTCCAACATCTGCCTCCCACACAGCCCTGAGGGTCCAAAACACATTGTGCTGATTGGATATGAGTGTTTGATATATCTCTGCCATGTTGTGGTCTCCCAGGCTGCCCATCTGTTGTTTGCCCTCCAATGGATTGAATTTGGATAGGGTCTGCAAATTCACTATATAGGGGGTTGGAGCATGGCAGAGCTGGAGGCACCTATGCAACTGGCTACAATGAAGTTGTTATTCTGTTTGTAGAGTTTGGAGTTACTTTAAGACTGTTCTGTGCATCACATCCCAGTGTAGGAATCCCAATGAGTTTCCACTTACAGAAATCCTCCAGGTTACCTGTGAAAGTTGACTACTTTATACAGAGGTGTCCATTCCGTCAATTTATTCCACCACCCGATCTGTTGGAGGCTGGAGCACCACAAATTAAAGACCATCCTCATCACTGGGGGAAGACTCTTTTTATCTCCACCACCGTACAGGTAAGAAAGAATATGTGTGTCTCTCATCACCTACTTCTCGAATGCATAGGCAGGGTCGCTCTGAATACCATACCAAAAGATGTGGCGCACAATAGTATAGTTTGACATCAACCAAAGCGATTCCCCCACAGTAGGTAGATTGGAAACATTTGCTCAATGCCATACGTGGGGTCCCCCCGTCCCAAAGGAAGGCAGTGAGGATGGTATTCAATTGCTGAAGCTTTCATTGAAGGATGTTGTAGGGGAAGTTCTGTAATTGATATAGAAATTGAGACAGGGGCACCATCTTAAAGATGGCAGAATGGCCCGTCAGTGACATCGTCAGATGGACCATATCTGGACATCCTCTCGGAGATGAGCCAGAACCGGCTACAGAATATGCATCCATGCTAGTGTCTCATCAGGGTTTATGAATATACCAAGATATTTAAACCTGTCTACCTCCACCCGCAGGCCATTAAACCATTAGAGGACCCAGGGGCCCCCCACCACCAGGAACACCGTGGACGAAGTCAGATTGATGTATAACCTAATGTTTCCCCAAAAATGTGTAGGATCTGCAGCACATGGGGCATATGGGGACTGGTTACTGCCGGGGCGGAGACAAAGAAGAGGACGTTGTCTGTGTAAAACACTTTTCTATCTGACAACCCCTCTCTCCATTCAAAGTCCCACATCTGGGCATCCATCCTCACCCACACCACCATAGGGACCAATGCAAGAGCAAACAGTAGGGGAGACAGGGGGCATCTCTGCCATGTCCACTGTTGCACAGGGAATAAAACTGATCAGGAACCTGCCACGCCAACGATGCAGTTAAATCAGTTTACAACAATTTGAGGTAAGAGAGAAATCGAGGGCCAAAGTTAGTGGGGGGGTGGCATTAAGACAAAGAAGTATTCTCAACTGACTGAGTCAAAGACCTTGTCAATTTCAGCCAACAGGACTGCTGCTGGGCTCTCCAGTCTGTTGGTGAGCATTAGGCATTATAGAGGCACTGGATATTGCGACGAGTGGTGTGACGGGGTAAATCCCCACCTGATCCAAATGTACTAGGTTGGGGATCAAGCACACCAGCGGTGTGCAAGTGCCTTAGCCCATAATCTTTACCTCCAGGTTTAATAAAGAGATTGGGTGGTATTAGGAATGTTCATCTGCCAGCCAGCCAGGTTTGAGAAATACAACAATCTCCATGTGGGACAAGTCTAGTGGGAGCACAGCAGGGCGGGTCGCAGAGTGGATCACTCCCAGCATGCTGTCCTTCAGTTTAGGCATGTAATCTTTATAAAACTCGCATAGGAACCCACTGGGTAACGGAACCTTCCCAGTGCACAGAAAAGAGCTCATCCCTGGTTAGTGCGCTGTCCAGTGACTCACAGTCAGCAACAGAAAGAACCCTAAGGGACAGGGCCTGCATAAAGTTCACTATCTGCTCCTAGGACAAGATGTTGTGGCAGGCCAACATGCCCTCAAAGTGAGCAGCAAAGCTGTCCACTACCTTTTAAGGCTCTGTGTGCAACAAGCCCGACAAATCCCGAACAATCAGAATGGGGAGGATTGAGCAATACTCTGACACAGTCCAACGAGCATTTTACTAGATTTATCTCCCCTTTAATAAATGCATCTCTGGGCCACCTGCCATGATCTTGTGGCCTCGTCTAGCATCACTTGCTGATAATGGTGTTAAAAGAGACCCAATTGCCTCCAAGCTACCTGCCCATTTGCTTCACGGCAACTCTATGCTAGCAGTGCCACCCACGTTTTAAGACCTACTAAGTTGTGTGTCTTGCGTCGCCGTAACTCTACACAATAGCTAATGTCAATCCCCCTCAATGTGGATTTCAAGGCTTCCCAAAAGGTCTCAGGGAGATCGAAGATGGGACATTATGTAGGAAATACTCAGCGATGGAGTATTCCATGTGCCAGCGGTATTCCTGGTCTTGGTGGTGCCAGGGCAAAAGGCGCCAGTGAAAGGCTGGGCAACAATGACCCACCTGGAGCCGCATGGCAATTGGAGAGTGGTCAAACAGCCCTCTGGGTAAAACCGTGATGTCAGAAACTCTATGTTGGTAAGGCAGTGAGACCAGGAAATAATCCAGTTGAGAACACGAGCCATGAGCGGGAAAGAACATATAACCTCGATCAGCAATGTGACGGGCCCTCCTCGCATGTCTACCAAGGCTATCGCAGAAATGGAGGAGGACAAGGGTGTCGCACCTGACTCCGGGAGCACTCCACTAGGGTTCATCGCCCTGTTCCAGTCCACAACCAACACTATTTGTCCCCAGGAAGGTCTCCTCATAACTTTGTCATTTGTTCCACAAAAGTGGGACTGAAGGGTGGAGGTGCGTAAACACATAAACATAATGAATTTCCCATACAGCTCTCCTTTACTACTAGGTAACAGCCCTGATGATCCAAGCATGTTTTAGTGTGTTGTTGTGGGATGGTATTCCTAATCAGTATACCTGCACCCCTGAACCCCTTAGTCCAAGCATGGGACTTTGTTTCCGACTAGGTGTGTCACTTGGAGGAGGAGGACAGCTGCACCCACTCGTTTGGCCTGTTGCAGTACCGCCCCTCTCTTAACCTTGTCGAGCAGGCCACTCTGCAGATGGTCTACATGGCAATTGGATGATGGGTCACTCATAAAGATTAACAGCTGTAGTGTGCGGGCTGTCAGGTTTGTGGCAGACACGTAACACAATGAAAAAAAAAAAACATACAGAATCCCCCAAAATGGATATCCAATCTTTCAAGAACAGGAGACTCGCAACCCTCACCCATACTTCAAAAATATGAGGCAGACCACCCCCAGGCACCAATAGGGAGCCCAGTCAGGTTTGACCCAATGATTCCCCATACCCAATATGAAAAATAAGGAGGAACAGTGGGGGAATGCAAGCAACCATTCCAAAGTTCTGTGGGCACACATAGCTCAAAGTCACATCAGCATTCAGAGCACCTCCAGGACTGAAAAATGTCAGCAATGTTACTTGGAAGGAGCTTTGGGCGGCGCCCGGGAGTCCTGTGCTCCACCTGCAGCTGTCAGAGGAGCTGCCTGGGTTTCCTCCACAAGGACATGATCAATGGCAATGCTTCTCTGGGATCTTTGCCGATTTGCTGTGCCTGTCTCCCTGAGATTAGTCCTTCGATGGGGGAGTGTGGGGTTTCACATGCCCCCTCTCATCAGTTGATTGGAAAACCTCTCTGACATTTCAAAGAATAATGCTTATGATTGATTCAGAACCTTGAGCTTTGCTAGGCAGAGGAGCATGTAGCGAAGATTGAGTTCACTGAGATGCGGTTTAGCCCCCTGGAATACTGCTATTGCCACTGGACCATTCTGGTGTAATCCAGAAAGATCATAATAGGCTGTGATTGGTGCATGATTTTGTCCTGGAGCCGGGCATACTTTATAGAATCCCTATCCATATAGATAAGGGTTTCAGCAATTAAAGGCATTCCGCAGGACGTGGTGGAGGAGGTTAACCTCAGTGCCCACTGCACCAAGCATGTCCCGCAACTGTGTGATGGTCCCCAGAAGGACAGTGTTGTCTGGGATAGAGTTGTCTTGGCCATTCACTCGGAGAGCACAGAGGACCCCAGATTGAAGGTATTTGTCCATACTGTTCTATTTGGCCCCGGTCAGAGCCTTGTCTTGTTGGCTATGTTGGTGGTGGTGGAACCAGGTACAACAACTGCACTGGCAATGAGTTATTCACCACAGCTGAACCGCCTGACCCTCATCGCCGTCCTATGCAGGAGGCGGAATTAGCAGTCAGGATCCCGAAGGAAAACAAGAAAAATGTGCCATCCTCTATGGCCCAAGAGATGGACCAACAGAGATGGGGGATTACAATGTCACAAACTGCACCAAACCTTGTCTGTCCATTTCCACTGCAGGAGTTTCTACTACAGGAGTTTCTACCCCCTATGAAGTTCCCTTGGGGTGATGCACATCCAATTATCAGGTGCACCAAGATGACTGCCCCTCCAAAAGAGGGGGACAAGTGTAGTGTTGCCAAGGAGAAAGGGGCGGCACCAGCAAGAGCACCCAAAGAAGTCTGCAAATAATGTTTTGTCTCTCAGGATCACCAACCAAATATGGCTGCAGGTGGTCCATGCCCTCATCCACCCAACTCCAAGGTCCCCAGAAGTCACTGCTCTCAGGGTGATTAGCAGCTGAAGGGGCACGGTGTCACCTCTCAGGCTACGGGGCAGGCTCCGTGTTTGGAACACCTCATGATACATCAGTGGCAGCCAGTCAGTATGAATCGCAGAGAAGGAGCCACATGGGCACTGACTGAACCTCTTCACCTCACCCAGTGAGTGCAGTTCCCACCGCTGCCCACACTTGCTTCCCTGTGCCTTCACCTGTGGCATTGTAACAGTAGGGCAGCTTGCCCACAGTCAGGGCATAAGCAAGGCAATGGGGCACCATCAGACCTCCAGTCGCACCCCTCATCCACTAGACCGCAGCACCCCGGAATACAGACCTCGGCAACGCCCAGGGCTAAGCAGAATAGCAGCTAGGGGTTATGTCCAGGAAGGTTCCCTGTGTCTACCTCCCAAGACACAGTTAACAGATGATGTCCCTTGGGGCTTGACACTCACCTACTGGTAATCCTGGGAGGCTCCGGGTGTGCATCTACGATAGCACATCAGCCACAATCTGCGCGGTCCACTGCAGGAAGGATTACTGATGATCCAGACACTTCTGTTGTCCTAATGCATCTGCAAACCCATGCCATGCCTCACAGGATGCTCCCAGGCCTTGGCAGCTGCTGGGAGGCACTGGGACCACCCCAGCAGTACAAAGCAGGGTGGGGACCAGGTGACCGGGGTGTGCTGGAGCCAGGTAGTCTCCACACCAGCTCCCTGAGGGCCCACGCTCAGACTAGGCCAGCTTGCCTGTCCCAGGACTTGTGATGGCTGTTCACTAAACCCGGCCGCTCCTGGGAGACTGCAGCATCCACTCTCCTGTTGCCAGCGGTGCAAATGCAATAGCCCTCCTCTGGGCATCTATATTGTGCTTCTAGCCCCAGCATAGGTAACCGCGCCCAGGATGGTGGTGCTCCTTCACCTACGGAAGGATGATGTTGGATGTTATGCGGCTGTGCAGAGTAGTTTCAATTTATGACTGCCATGCTTGGTGGATAGCATCCCCATATGTTTTGTCTTCTTCCTCCCATTTGTGGCTGAATTTGTTTTTGTTGTTTTAGTACTCTGTGCTAAACAGTGCTGAAGTGCTTGTGTTCTCTCCTTATGGTGAAGTTGGATTTTAAATTGTAATTCTAAAAATGCCACTTTTAGAAAGTCAGCATTTTCTTACTTTAGCTATTTGGTGCCTGTCACCTGTCTCTGTTCACATATAAGGGGTGGGGTGACAGCTGGGCTTTGTGTATTCCTCCTAGACAGCCACACACAATCGGAGTTTAGGTGTGACCTGATGGGTTAACATGGCATGGATCAGAGGGAGGAGCTGTGCAGTCTCACATACACCTGAATAGGCTGTGTCCTGTCAACACACAATGGGCTGCATAACCCTCTGTAGTGAGTCTGGACCCAAGGCAGGAAGGATGGGACATTTGTGTACTTTAAAGGCCTCTCTTTGAAGTTTTCCCACCCCAAAGGCACCACTGGGTATAAGTACTGGACCTCTGACACCACCACTTCAGTACTCTTCTTGACCGGTGGATACTCTGCCAGGAAGAAGGAATGTTGTGTTGTTGAAGGCCTGCTGCTCTGCTGGACTGCTGTTTGCAGGACACCAGCTTTGCCGTGCTGACCTGTGCCTGCTGCCCTTTTTCCTAAGAGTGAAAAGGACTGGACCTGAATATTTCCAACCCAGAACCCAGAGTAACTTCTGGGGATACTTAGCTGGCCTCCTGATCTGAAGTCTCAGGGACATAACAGACTTCCAACTACCCTGTTCCTGGGCACTGCAATCTGTGAGTCTCTCCTGCCAAGTGGTGCCACTCAGTACTGGACCTTTGGAAGTGGGCCTAAGGTGCTTGATCCAGCAGAACCGATTCATCCTCTGCTGCAGGAGCAGAACTGACACATCACTGCTGCTGGGGGAAGAAAATCAACACTTCACCTCTACTTTGCATTGTCGCTTAACCTTGTATCTCGAAACCAGCGCATCAACTTCGGAACCGACATTGCAGTGCTTTTTTCTGCACAAAGTGCTCACATCCATGTCACGCCAGCCTTAACAAAGAAACTCTGCATCACAGCCCCTGTGCTCATAGGCCTTGACTGTCCTATGCATCTTCGACATCAACATATGGGGAACTTGCACTGCAGCCTCACAGCATCTTAGAACCGATGAATCTCTGCTGTTGCTTGGAGAACATCAACATATCCCCTGTACTGTGTGGCTCGGAACCAATGCAACACTCAGCAACCAGGACTTCAGGTACTTTGGTTCAGCTGGCCTAACTGGGTCCCTGTAGCCAGCCATTGCTCCATTGTGATCACTCTGAACTTCGACTTTATTCTGGTTTTCCATGACCAGATATCCACAGTTGCCATTTCTAAACTCAATTTTACTGTTTATCATTTACAAATTCATAACTCAAGTTCAACTTATTTGATTTTTGTTGTTTTGGTCTTGTTTTATTTATTAAATTGAATACTATTCTTTTAACGTGGTGTGGGATCCTTTTTGTGTAATGTTTCACTGTTTTACTGTTTGAAGTGTGGTAAAATACTTTATAGATTGCCTTAAAGCTATGCCTGACTGCTCTGTTCCATGCTACCAGAGGGTGGGCACAAGTTAATTTGGGGTTTGCTTGTGCCTAACCCTGACAACCATTGTGGTTACTGCTTAATCAGTGCTCACACCTTAGTCAACCAACAACCCAATTTCTCACATGTCCCATGGTGAGCTTCAGTTTCCGAAGATCAGTACCTCTGTCTTGCCTGAGCTGAGCTTCAGGCAGTTGTCCTTCATACAGCTGGTGATGTCTGTCATGCAAGTGTGGAAGTTGGTCTTGGTGTTGGTGGTGTCTTCGAAGAGGGAGAGGATGAGTTGTGTGTCGTCGGTGTAGGATATGATGTTGAGTCCATGGGTTTTGACAGTGCTGGCCAGAGGTGTCATTTAAGTGTTGAAGAGGATGAGGTTGAGCGAGGATCCTTGGGGTACTCCACAGATGGTTTCCTTGGGTTCAGAGAGGAAGGGGTAAGGTAGACTTTTTGCTTCTGATGAAGAAAGAGGCGATCTCCATGGATGCCTATGTTGTGCAGCCTTGTGATGAGTGCGTGGTGTGAGTCTGTATCAAAGGCTCCTGAGAGGTCTGGGAGAATCAGATCTGCAGTCTCTCCTCAGTCGAGCAAGGTTTAGATGTCACTGCTAGCTGCGATTGGGGCTGTCTTCGTGTTGAGGTTCCTGCAGAACTTGGACTGCAAGGAGTCGAGTAGGAGGTTCCGTTCCAGATGTGGGGAGAGTTGATGGCTTTTTCTAACACTTTGGCTAAGAAACCGGAGCAGGGAGATCAGTTGGTAGTTGTTGAATGATAAGTGGGGGGCATGAAATAAAAGTTAAAATTATAGCCAGGTGCTAATATGCTTTCATATGTTTATTAGGTTCTTGAGGTACGCAATAGGGAATGCATTTGAACATTGTTTTGGGTTGATCCCTCACCTTTTTCAGGACCATGGCATATACGTTCTGGCTTCTGCAGGTTGTTAGTGCATAATATACCTAATGAGAAAAGGTTACAGAACCACTGAAGGCACACAGTTCTTCAGTCATACATGAGTGCTCCCCCGCAGCTGCCTTGTAAAATGTTAAGAAACAATATTTGATCTAAAAAAGGAGTCTGAAGATTCAGTAAGTGTATGTATGGGTGCTCGTACAACTTCTGAAACACATCTATAGTTTCCTATCAGTTGTTTTTGAGTTGACCTTGCTCAACCTCAACAGAAACTATAGTGAATGCAAGTCTTTCTATTTTGCAGCTGCAGTCAGTATTTAATCGGTTTTGACCCCAGCTCAAAAAACTTCATTTTGTTGCCCTGCGGTGCTCACCCACAGCAGTTGAGTGTTCGTTGTAATTTGAGAAGGTTTATACATGGGAATCCTGTGTTGGGTTCATTTTCTCAGATCATCATTACATTGGTTTCTTTGAGTTCCCTCCAGTTCTGCAAGCTGAGCTCATGGACTGTTTTCTGCTATCATCTTGGCTATCAAATCATAAGATCTATGATTGCCCCCTTGGCAAATGCTTTCAGTGTGTCTTTGTTTAAGAGTGTTGCTGTATCATTGTTAATTAGATAACATTCTGTAATGGTTGTTTTATCTTACCCACATTTGTTTTATCTAGAAACACCCATATTTTAAATGCCCGGTGCCTACTTAGAAAAGGTACTTCCATCTTCATTACTAATGTTATCAGCACATGACTGGACACCGCTATTGGGTGGTGATGTTCTGCTGCCTGCACAACTACAAGTCCAGTGTTTACCGGTAAATAATCTGTGTGGTAATATGTGCTATGGGAATTAGACAAAACGTGTATAGTTGATCAAAATGACTATAAGATACTATCAAATACTCCAACTTTAATGTCCTTATTTGGCAGGAGCGATGATTAACCAACCACTTACTGCTGCCCCAGGAGTGACCACAGTATAGCACCCACTAGCTGATTAATCAGCCCGGGCCATAGGCAAAAGATGCTGTATCCATACAGAAACGTCAGTCACTCCTGCTCTCCTGCCAAACTGACACCTTGTTCATTCCAGCAGCAGTGGATTGTTTTGCCTACAAAAGGAACAACATGTTTTTAGAAACAAATGGCCTGCAGACCTGGCAACTCACAGGGTGCCACCACGTAACTCACTACATCGACTGTCATCACCCACTGCAAAAGGTTGTTTTGAGCTTGTTTTTGGAGGTTTTGAACTGCCGCCGTTTATTAATGGATGTGAAAACATCCCAAGACATCAGCAGCAGCTCCAGCACACCTTTTCTTTTGGAGGAGAAGGTGGTTTGGGGGCGAGGTGGGAGCAAAAGTGCCCTGTGGTACTTCTCGGCATTAGGCCCCGCCCCCTCGAAGGCTCTGCCCCCTCCTCACGCGATGAGAATTGTGTTCAAGTTGGCAGGTCTTGGCCTGATTTACAGTTGGACTGATGGTACATCATTTGTTGGTATGGCCGAGGGCGTTACCCTTAAATATATCAAGAATGCATCTGTGTTAGCGCAGAGAAATTTCAGAAAGCTGCTGAAGGAAAGAAAATATTATGACCACAAGACCTACATTTTTTAGTTTTTTTAATCTCTCTGGGGGTTACCACTAGCTATTATCCACTGACAGCAGTAGAGAGTATCCCCTCCCTTTTCTCCTGCACCCCACTTTGGCTAGAGGATAAAAGCGATTGAATGCGATTATAATGATATGTGCGGTAATATGCTTTTGCCTCCATCTCCCTTCGTAAATAATTTGTTGCATTATTTCGGGCTTTTGTCCAGCACTACAAAACTACTGATCTAATACTAGGACACAGTAGTTTGAAAATTGATTTTGAAGATAAACATGGCAAGGTTCGTTGTGAAAACATGCAAAGAAAGAAGAAAGACGAAGCATTTAGAAGTCAAATTACGAGCTGAGAGAGGTTAAACAATGAGGAACTTGCCACTTGGTGCCACTTCGTGGGATGGGGCAACTCAATAAAAGTTTTTGGACATAAGAGAGCACCTAGGGGACTGAAAAGATTTGAGGAATTGAACGAAAATCTTAAATGAATGGGGAAAAAATGCACTCTACTGCTTATAATATGATGCAGATTTGGTAAAGAAATCAGAAAGGAATTAAACAAAAATAAAAGAGGCGATATCAGCTTTTGAAAAAGATATTAGCAATATTAAGCCCCCAGAGGCCATGGTTAAAAACTATGAAACATTGAAAAAAGCAATTCTGTGTTATCAGATTTACCTTTAATAATATAAGATCTTTACCTTTTCCCTGAAATATGATGTCAACCGCAACAAAAAAAAAAAAAATGTACCAACAAATGCTAAAGGTGATAGCATGTCATTAAGCAGTATCTCAGCATCACCAGGAGAAAGTGACGCTGGAGAGGACGCTAGTTTAGAAAAATTTATCACCAGAACTACATCTATGTTTTAACAGTAGTGTAACGATTTCTGATGGGGAACAGGAGACAGAAAGAAGTAAAAAGAGGCAAGGAACTGAAAGAGAATGACAAAAGCAGAAATGCGGGGTACAACCCAGATTACAAACCAAGAAGAGTCACTGAAATAATCAATGGTATTTTTGACATGGGTAACACAGCAAATTACATGGGCCTAGTATAACTATTGATAATCAACTTGTCGCGGAGAACTCTGTATCAGTGTGTTATGTAAAGGACTCAATTTCTGGTTGACTGAATCATGCAGCTTTGTTCACCAGAAAATTCAGACACAAAAATGTCTTCAGCAATTACCATGAGGGGTATAAATATCTAACACACAGGCTTTCGCTCTCTTTTCATTCTATTTCTGATACAATTCGGATTAATACATTATTATTGCTAGAAGATAGTAATAATGGTAATAACCTCACTAAGGTACTTCAAGATCTCAACATTGAGAACAATACCAGCATAGAGAGTGGACTTTAACCATGATCCAGATTTATGTTTGAGAGTCAGTCCATCCCTTTCAATGATGAATTTTCAGGAGGTTTCCACTCATTTACAGAAATTAGACGATGCATATTAAACCCATGATAAAAATAGCATTACTGAGATTGAGTGGGAGCATTAAAATGTTTCAACTGGAGATGTGTTAGAGGTCTAGAATGAAACTAGCAGAATGAGTGGTCAGTGGACTAGCTGTGTGAGATTGGGACAAGAGTGGATACCGGGTTTGTGCATAGTCTCTGGAGGGAATGCAAGCAAGAGAGTACCAGAAGGCTTGAAGGGAAGCAGGACAGAAGCAGTGGTCTGAAGCAGGTATGAACAGGCTGTGAATAGGGCACTGAAAGTCTGCAGGGAAAACACAAGTACACACAACAGAAATATAAAGCAGGGGAGCACTAGATGAACTCTCATAAATTATGCCTGCTTCTCTGAAATGATCTCTCTGTGAGGTGAAAAGATCTAGTACCGAAGCAAGGAGCAGATTAACAGCACAGAGTTCTGGGGGACACCAAGCACCTACTATGGAGAAGGTGTGCTGGGTGGGTCGCTGTGCGTAAAGCACAAGCCTTGAATTCTAATAGGCACCCTGGAAGGCAGCAAAAATCCAGATAACAATACAAGACAGAACAGCAGGGAACAGAAAAAGGAGCATCAAAACAGAAACTGGGCTCAGGCAAAGCAGGACTGGAATCAGGGTCAAAAATTGGAATGCAATTCTGAGAACAAGGCTGGGAAAGTTTTTTACTCAAACAAGGCAAGACGGGAATATGCAGACAAACAGGAAAACAGAATATAAGACAGGCAGTCTGCATATAACAGGACAGCTCATAGTGAATGCAGACACAAGGCTTTCAATTATGGATAACACTGGAACAGAGATGCAGGAAAACAAGGAACAGAAAAAGGAGACTATGAACTATGCCTAACACCAGAACAGAGATGCAGGACAAACTAGGGACACAAACAGATACCACAAATAACCAAAAAATAGGAAAATAGGTACAGAGCAAAAGGAATCAGAATCCAAGGACAAGTCTGTCGTAACAGCAGCAGGAACACAAAGCACAAGGAGACTCAACAGACGTCAGTTGCAAGCCAGCACACTCTATGCTCACAGGCTGAAATAGCTGAAGGCTTAGCAGAGGAGCACAGGTACAGGGAATCAGGGAACACCAATGAAAGGAAGTCTGAACTGCAGCTTGTAGGAAGGGAGACCAAGGAAACCAGGAGACACAAGACAGGGAATAGGAAAATCTGGAACAGAGTGTGGTTTGGAGCAAACATAGAGATGGGCCCAGAACACAGACATAGAGGGTTCAAAATGACTGTAGTTTCCAGGAACAAATTTAGTGAACAAGAAACCATCACAAAGATGTGATATAGGAATGGTCTTAAGACAAAGGAACTACAAGGCCCATGATGCTTCAGGACAATAGAATGGAAGCCTGGACTGGAATACAAAGTGTATCTGGCAAGACAAGGTGTAGAAGTGTATAACATCCTATTTAGTCATAAAGGCAGGACTTCAGAAGGCCTTTGTGAATGCCATCTAGTAGCAGGATGGAAGAATCCTGACAGGATAAGACTATTAGTGAATGTCAAGTATAGAGATGATGAACAAGACTGATTATCACAAAGACATTTTGAGGCAGCTATGTGATGCTTCATGTTATGAAAAATTAAAAATGAATCCAATACCCATCATAACAAGAAAATGACATTGTTATCCTGCAGCGCTGGTATTATCTGTTAAATATTTTAAGTAATTGAACACCCTGCAAAGGGGATTCCTTAGGGTAGTCATACATAGGATGAGCCTGGGTGAGGGATGCAGTACATAAGTCACCTTGCAGTATATAAATGCACAAGCAGGGGTTGTGGTTCGAAAAATTCTGGACCCATGTAATTTACTTTGCCACAGCAGTACGATTTTAGTATCAAAAGACCGATAATGACTAGTACACTAAGCATGAGCATTTTCGCTCAATTCCAGCAGCGTTTTCACCTCGAAATCGCCATTTTCGTCCTTCACTCGTGGCTCCCATTTTATACACGGCAGCCATTTTTAAAAGTTGCCCTCACATAGGCTTATAATACAGTCAGATTTGATTCCAAGGACACGTACACCTTGATTGACTTTTCTCTGACCTGGGCAAGCTGGAACCATTGCCTCAGGCCAAACCTGTTTGGTCAGTCCCTCTCCCAGTGGCCGAATCAGATAGCATCAAGGCACACCATGCCATAAAACCCTTATTATCGCTCACACACCCTGCCTAATCTTGCTCACACCTGCACCTGCTCTTTTCTTCTTCTTACTTTACGAGGGGGAGGTGCCCGTTTTTATTGGGGGTCCACACTTATCGGATGTAAAATACTAGGCCTTGCCGGGTAATTTATTATGGGTTGGATGACATGAAATATGAGGTTTCATCATGACACTGTTTTTTCCTTTGTAGTGAAAACATGTGAATGACCAACCAAAATGTCAAGAATGTTTGCCTGAAGCTTAAAAAACTGTACATAAGGAAACCTGACTTTGCATTGAAACACAGTCTCCTGAGAACATACAAACCGTGCTGTTGTACTTCTAGGACGCTTGTTACTTGGTTGCAGCCAATAAATTCGATCTTTGACTTCACCTAGAAGACTCTGAGTTTCTGTGGTCTGAATCAGGAAAGTACCCGAGGTCTTTGGCTGTACCCTGGCACCACTGGGTTACCGGATCAGTACCGGTTCTGAAAAACCCAGTACCTCAGTTGGCGCCCAACGTGGGGCGATACCAGCGGTACCGGTCCAAGCCTGAGGTCCGTGAGGAGCTTCGTGTGAAAATTCTGGAGGAAGGCCGCCACTTCATCGACCCCTGCATGTCGACGTGGTCCGAAAGTCTTTGCTGCGAGGTTCCCCGCTTCCCGACGGCTACGAAGGACTGCTGCCCTGGTTATCGCCCTGATTTGGACCCTTGATGTTTGGTAGAGCGAAACGATAAGACGAGTCTTCTGGTGACGTCATCGATATTTTCAGTTAAGTATAAGTGGAGCGTCTCCCAGTCCTTAGTTGGACACTTGGTTTGGTCCTTAGTTGGACATTTGGTTTGGTATCCCTTCGGGATCACTTTGATTTGGAACTTGCAAGTACCAAAGTCGAAGGACTCGTGTATTCACGAGACTATCGTAAACAATAATCCTTTGAAGTTTGAAGCTAGACTAGTGAGCGAAGATGCCTGGTCTTAGCAGACTTGGAAATTTGTTTTGTCTTGGTTGTAAAAGGGACTCCCGGTTGGAGGACTCATGTCCGGTTCCTCCGATTGGAACTCCAACCTATGAACTATATGTGAAGCACGGAGTAGGCCCCATCACATATAATGAAGTATGGATCCGTTACACCAGAAAATATGGTGTTTTAAAATGGCCCCAAAATGGTAGCTTTGACACAGAAATCTTAGATAACCTCGAAGTTAGACTTTTTAAGAAGAAAGCCCGGCCGGCAATGTTTGATTCTTTCCGCTTATGGCGTAAGGAAGCCAAGCAAAAGGAAATTAAATTAGCTAAGAAAAATAAGAGAGAAAAAGGTATTTCGATTATGCAAGCTGCTATACAGTTTAAAGATAACGAAGTAGAACAGTTGAATGAGCAGTTGCATAGGCGACATAAAATGACAGTAGATAAATGCTATCCAGTTTTGCCGCCTCTTCAGCAAGATGCAGCAAAAGACTCTGAAAAAGATCCCCTAATGTCGCATTTGTTAAGTTCGCCACCACCCTATGCGCAGAATGCCACGGCACCTCCGCAACCTCTAGTTGCACAACCAGTGGTTGCATTGCCTCCTGCTCCTCCACAGCACCCACCAGCTATTCTTCAGTTGGTTCCTATTCCTCCGGTGCAGCCTCCTCAAGGGCCACCGGCTTTGACATCTGCTCTGCCTTTACTTCCTACAACTTTGACTACTATAGCGACTACCACTCCTGGTATTGTTTCTGACACTGCTTCTGTCTCTGCCTTGTCTCATTCTGTTTTTCCTCCTGTTCATTTGTCAACCTCTCCCTCTATCCATCAGAGAATGACAAACACTATGACTAGTCTTTTATCCCCTCTCTTTGGGTCATTAGCTACGACCCCAGTTTCAGAGCGTAAACAATTGCGTAGCCAATTGCCTGATGGTAGGGAGAAAGAGACACTGAATTATTTGGCGCATAAATGGGTTACTGAACCAGCGAGATATGAACTAGAGTCTGTTATGGATGTCTTCCATCAGTGGGAAGAACCGAAACAGAGATACGTTTTTGAGAAAATGTGTACTTTTCTTTCTGAGGATTTAGAGGGAAATGGTTTGGAGCCCAATCCGCCTAAGTTGTGTCGTGTACGGTTCGATTTTGCAACAGGTTTGATTGTGGGTTCAGATGTCGAGAAAGCAGTTGCGATGTTATTGTCGTTTAGGACTGAAGGTGTTTCCAGGTTATTGTTTAAATATGATTCTTCTGCTAAAAAGAATGGGAAACAGTACCCCATGAGAGAAGTTCCCCCACAATGGAGGGAAGGGGACCCAAATGCTAATCCACCTGTCCTGCCTCATTTCCAGCGTGAATGGGTACACGTTCCATGGAAGCGAGCTGAAGTTTTAGCCCTTAAGCAGACATTGCCTGATCCCCGTAAGAATCCTACAGGGTATTACAAGGAATTGTCACAGACTGCGGGGTCTTGCATTATGAATTTAGCTGACATAGACATGTTGTTTGGGAATGTTATTCCACAGCCTTTATGGGGAAAGATTCGCCATACGGACCATGCTCAAGAGTTAGGTGACACATGGGCTAATATTGCTGCTGCAGATGCCCGACAAATTGGTGGTGCTAAACCTGAGCCTTTAGTGACAGAGCTTCCTGGTAGGATTATTGATTACATGAAAACTATAATGCCTGCGATGCGTGTAAACTGGGATAAATTGTCTGCATGTAAGCAAAAGAAAGAAGAAACTGTATCAGATTTCTTCACCAGGTTTGAAGAAACGTTTGTGGACCACAGTGGTCAAGATATGAGCACGGAAGGTGGTCAACGTTTGTTCGTCGATAAATTTGTGCATAATCTGCTTCCTGAGTTGTGTAAAAAGTTAAAAGACTCAGAAAGTTCTTGGGCAGTTTCCTCTTCAGCGCAGATATTGGCTACTGCACAGTACTACGAAAATATAGATAAAGATGAGAGAGATAGAGTAGAGAAGAAAACTAAAGAATTGAAAACGAAGGTTCTGTTACAACAAGCGTACCCGCCACGTGGTGGTCAAAATAGTGGTGCACAGAGTAACTATCAGAACAACTATCAGAATAACTATCAGCCCCAACCGTTTCAGAGAAACTCGCAAAGAGCCGAGTATGCTCAACCACGTATCCCAGTAGGTCCCAATCAGTGTTCATATTGCAAGGAAGAGGGTCATTTCAAGTATAGTTGCCCTGCTTTGCTACAGCGCGCAAATGGTACTTCTGGTTTAAGAGGTCGAGGTGTTCCACAAGCACCTAGAGGAAGAGGACGTGGATATGTTCCCCAGAGCGGGCGCCCATTCCTCCCTCAAAACTCAATGAACAGATTTGATCAACAGGTTAATGCATCTGGTAGGACGGCTCAGTACTATACTGATGATTACTAAACAGAGGATGAGCATTTGGACAGTAATGATTGCTAGGATAGCCATAGACAAAGAGAGGGAGTTGTTTCAGTTCCAGTAGATCAGAGTGGGCCTTATGTTAAGGTGATTGCATCAGGTGTGTCAGAACCTTTTCTGTTGGATACTGGTGCTACCAGGAGTTCTATTATGCACTCAAAACTCCCTGGCGCACCTTTGTCTGGCGAAACAAATGTATCAGTAGGGTTTTCCGGCGCCCCAGTTAGAAATCCGATTTCTAACCCTATATCTCTTTCTGTTGGACCTTGTAAATTTGAAACACCCCTTATTTTGACGACAGGTTGTGGCGAGAACTTGTTAGGATTAGATCTGTTAAAGAGATTGTATGCGACATTGTATTGCTCTCCTTCTGGAGTGCAACTCACATTGGGTAAGAAAGTGGTTTCACCAATGTATTTGTCAAAGGACAGATTTCCACCAGAATTTTCGTCTCTTCCTAATACTCTTTGGGCTACTGGACCTAATGATGTAGGTCTTTTGGAAATTCAGCCATATGTGATAACATTAAAAGCCAATGTTAAAATGCCACGTATTCCCCAATACAAGATCTCTAGTGAAGGGGAAAAAGCGTTGTTAGCAATTATTTGTGATCTGATTGAGAAGGATGTAATTGAAGAGACAAGAGGCAACGTTTGCAATAGTCCTGTTTTGCCTGTCTTGAAGCATACTGACCCTACTCAGCCACATGTTTATAGGTTTGTAATTGATCTTAGAGAGGTGAACAAAATAGTTGTGCCGCAGTTTCCAGTCGTCCCCGATATCACTGCATTGTTGACAATGATTCCAGCTTCAGCCACTTGGTTTTCAGTGATAGACCTGAAAAATGCTTTCTTCAGCATCCCTATTGCAGAAGAGAGCAGGGACATTTTTGGCTTCAATTTGGGAGGACGAAGCTTCAGATTTAAGAGAGCTCCTCAAGGCTATTGTGAAAGTCCATCTATCTATAGTCAGGCTTTGAAAGCACAACTTGACACTCTTATGTTACCTGATGGCGCCACTCTCATTTAATTTGTCGATGATTTGCTAGTTGCTGCAGATACTAAGGAGATCTGCAAAGAAGCAACATTGTCATTATTGCGTCATTTGTCTGATTTACACCACAAAGTGTCCCTTTCAAAGTTACAGTATTGTCAAAAAGAAGTGACCTATTTAGGTCATCTCTTTTCGAAGGAGGGAAGGCAACTGACCCCAGAGAGAATCAGGGCTGTTGCAGCAATGAGTGTGCCAAGAACACAGAGAGAAGTGCGTGCTTTCTTGGGTATTACATCATATTTCAGACAATGGATACCAAATTTTTCGTTAATAGCCAAACCCTTGGTGGCATTAACTTGTAAAGATACACCAAATCCTGTCCCATGGTCTGAAGATTGTCAGAAAAGTTTTGTCGAATTACGTGATGCATTATGTTCAGCTCCTGTGTTGGCTACCCCCAACTACAGCAAGCCTTTTACATTGTATGTCCATGAGAAAGAAGGTTGTGCGTTTGCAGTTTTGACACAACAGTTTGGAGACAGGGAGCGTCCATGCGCCTATTTCTCTTCAACCTTAGACCCAGTAGCTAAGGCACTACCAAGCTGCTTAAGAGCGGCTGCGGCAACTGCTGTTTCTATCCGACAGTCTGCTGGTTTAGTGATGAATAACACATTAATCGTAATGGTTCCACATGCAGTGGACACGTTGTTAAACAGAACCAAGACACAGCATTTAACTGGTGCTCGATTGTCAGGTTACGAGTTAAGATTGTTAGCAAGCCATGTACATATAAAAAGATGCACTACACTTAACCCAGCTACGTTATTGCCAAATGTGACGGAGTTAGATACTTCTGAACAACATGATTGTTTCCATAGAACAGAAGAAGAAACGAAAGGGAGAATAGACCTTCTGGACACTCCCCTTGCAAAGAGTGATGGTACTTTGTGGGTGGATGGTTCATGCTTTAAGCTCACGAATGGTGACACGACTGCGGCGTATGCTGTGACAACTTTGTGTACGATTGTTGAAGCTGCACGTATCCCACACAATTCAGCCCAAGCAGCTGAGTTAATAGCTCTAACAAGAGCATGTACAGTATCAAAAGGAATGAAAGTGACTATCTATACCGATAGCCAATATGCGTTTGGTGTGGCCCATAGTTTTGGGCGTTTGTGGAAGGAACGTGGGTTCCTGACCTCGCATGGAACTAAAATACAGCATGGTCAGTTGGTAAATGAGCTCCTTGATTCACTTACTTTACCGTTGCAAGTTGCGATTGTGAAGTGTAGCGCACATAAAAAGGTGACTGATGATGTTGGTCGTGGGAATGCATTTGCTGACGAGGTCGCAAAAGAAACGGCAAGGAATGTGATGAGCCGAATGTATGTCGCGGGCCCTGCAAGATGGATTGGTGATGTTGGAATGTGTGAAGACACAATAGAAAGCGTGAAATCGATTCAAGCTGAAGCCACAGAGAGAGAATTGAGTGTGTGGAGAGAAAGTACGGGTAAATTGGATGCGAATGGTTGTTGGGTCGAGTCGTCAGAACATCAAAGATGGTTGCTACCCGATGCGTATGTGCTTGCAGTAGTTACAATGGCTCATGGAATGGCTCACATCAGTGTGAAAGGGATTTGTAAGTTGTTGGCCCCAGTATGGCAAAATGCAGGAATTCCCAAGTGCGCAGAAAATGTGGTTAAAAATTGCATGGTATGCCTGAAACACAACCCTGGTAGAGGAACTCCAACTCCAGCTGGTCATTTTGTACCTCCTACGTATCCGTTTGAGGTTTTGCAGCTAGATTTCATCCACATGGAGAGGTGCAACAACTTAAAATACGTACTCGTTGTTGTTTGTGCCTTTTCAAGATGGGTGGAAGCCTATCCCCTAAAAGACAATACTGCGCTATCCACAGCCAAAGCCCTTGTGAAAGAGTTCTTCCCTAGATTCGGAATGCCGAGAATGATCTGGAGTGACAATGGAAGTGAATTTGTGGGTCAAGTGATGAAGAAAGTATGCGAAGGGCTAGGCATAAACCAAAAGTTTCACGCTGCAAATCACCCCCAATCAGCTGGATTAGTGGAGTGCTATAATGGCACTCTAAAGCTAAAATTGGCCAAGATACAAGCGAGCTCTGGTCTTAAATGGCCTGACGCTCTACCCCTAGCACTCCTATCAACCAGAATGACTGTGCATTCACGAGTGAAACTTAGTCCTTATGAAATAGTCTTTGGCCGCCCGGCCAATATATGGGGAGTGCCCAGGCCCAAGAAGTTTAGCGAGATAGAGCATCCTGTTTTGCTTGACTATCTGTATGAATTGACGGCTAAATTGCGTGTTTTACATCAACTGGTCCACGACACCCTGCCTCCGGTCTCTGAATCTCCAGGTCATCCCATTGAGCCTGGATCCTGGGTTTTAATAAAGAACTTTCAGCGAACCAAAAACGAGCAGCCCAGGTGGACCGGACCGCACCTCGTTCTTCTCTCCACAAGATCAGCTGTTTGAGTAGAAGGGAAGAAACACTGGATCCATGGGACCCATTGCAAAAGGGTACCCCTACCTCTGCCATATGACCGGTGGGTCCAGGAAGGTGTCGCCGACTCAGAGACTGAAACCGTGCCACGTTTTCTGCCTTTCAGCGATGCACGAATAAAAGGAACACTCACTGAGAAAGAAAGTGATGACATTTTACAATCAGCAGTATCACCGTCCGTTCGATTGGACACTACAGAACCTGAACTCCTTTTTCAGGACCACACGATACCTGGGACTAACTGTTATAATCCACGACCAAGAATAAAGGACAAATAAAACAGTTTACTTTTCTTCCCTTTAGCAAAGTTCTCCAATATGAAAAATTATTTTTGAATGACTTTTTGTTTTTTTTGTGTTTTTCGAACCTCCATCCGGGTTCAGCTGTAGGATCGTGGCTGAAAAGACTTAGGGGGTAGCCTGTGGACACAAGGTCTACAGGTCTGGTTTGTTCTAGGGCGGCCTGGAACATTCAGAACACTCCTAAGTGAAGTAAACCAACCGCCACGAACGGCAACGGTTAGAGGATGGAATCTTTCCAAAATGGAGAACATGTTGAAAGACTGAGTTTCAAGAAGAGAATATGTGAAACGATAACCAGGAAACGGTTTTTGCTGCTGTGCATTTTTATGTTATTTAGTATACTTATGGTTTTTATAGGATATGTTTTATTCTGTTTTAACGTGATATTGGCACCCACTACCTCGTTTACACCTCCTCCTTCCACTGTTTCCCCACATTCTTTTCAACTCCTCCCTAAACATGAATCTGCTAGGAGACTAGAGTTCATTAATAACTCCTTCATCCAGCTTTTGCACCAACACCAACTAGTGATAAATACAACTAACTGTTGGGTGTGTGGCCTCATGCCTCACACAGCAGATAAAGGTATCCCTTATCTGATCCTGCCTTTCAGCCACAATGGTTCCGTGTGGGCATTCAGAATTATATTCATCTATGCACACTACCCCCTACGTTTTGCGGAAGACAACCCTAAGAAAAATGCTTTAGTTAAAGGTATCATAGACATGATGAAGGACAATATCTTCTACGAGACTATCCCCAGAGATGAGACAATAGCATATATAGGATGGAACATGACCGGATATGAAGCCACAATGAGTGAGAAACAGCAAGCTAAGATATCTTCCCTGATTTGGGTTGTACCCCATCAGGGTCACCTGTGTCTGCAAGGTACTGGCAAGAATCCCAGAACTCAGCTAGGGGAAAGCGTCTGCACTGAGACATATGTCTTCGCATCTCAGACCTCCCCTCCGCTCTTGGCAGCTAAGGGTACCTATTTCATCTGCCATGATAGAGCCTTTACATGGTTGCCCCCTGACTTTTCGGGCACATGCTTCGTTTCGTTCCTGTTGCCCCCTACCTACACAGCAGCGGCAGATTACCACAAGACAAGGATAGTTAGAGGCGTCTTCAGTGAAGAAGACACTGCAGGACAAGAATTTGGGGACTTTGTAAAGGGTTTTCTGCCGTTCTGGGGACAAATAGGTAACAGCAGGAGCATAAGGCAATTGATAAGAGTGGTTGAATCCACCGTGGCTGAAACCGCTGGTGCCCTTGGTAACTTGACTGCTGAGCTCCAGTCGGATCGTATTATGACCCTTCAGAACAGGGTCGCATTAGATGTCATACTTGCAGACCGGGGTGGAGTATGTACATTGATCCAATCGAGTTGCTGTGTTTTTGTCCCAGATAACGCTCCAACAGTATACCAGGCCATCTCCAAACTGCATAGAATTTCCGAATCTATTCATTTAGATAGAGGAGATTGGTCATTAATGGGATGGTTCTGGGAACTGATATCAGCATGGGGATGGAAGATACTGATGGTCATTGGGATGATCTTGGCCATTCTTTTCCTGTTCTGTCTATGCGTGCAGTGTGCTCCTGCGATATGTGGCCTCTGTGTTACATCATGCATAAGGAAACCTGCACCAAGAGACGAGCTAAATACTAGGATGATGTTACAGCAACATCTCAACGACTTTAGAAACATAGACCTGGACTCAGATTAGCATGAGAATAGGTTTATTGCCTATGTAAGGGCAAAAGGAGGGTTTGTGGTTCTAAAAATTCTGGACCCATGTAATTTACTTTGCCACAGCAGTACGATTTTAGTATCAAAAGACCGATAATGACTAGTACACTAAGCATGAGCATTTTCGCTCAATTCCAGCAGCGTTTTCACCTCGAAATCGCCATTTTCGTCCTGCACTCGTGGCTCCCATTTTATAAACGGCAGCCATTTTTAAAAGTTGCCCTCACATAGGCTTATAATACAGTCAGATTCGATTCCAAGTACACGTACACCTTGATTGACTTTTCTCTGACCTGGGCAAGCTGGAACCATTGCCTCAGGCCAAACCTGTTTGGTCAGTCCCTCTCCCAGTGGCCGAATCAGATAGCATCAAGGCACACCATGCCATAAAACCCTTATTATCGCTCACACACCCTGCCTAATCTTGCTCACACCTGCACCTGCTCTTTTCTTCTTCTTACTTTACGAGGGGGAGGTGCCCGTTTTTATTGGGGGTCCACACTTATCTGATGTAAAATACTAGGCCTTGCCGGGTAATTTATTATGGGTTGGATGACATGAAATATGAGGTTTCATCATGACGCTGTTTTTTCCTTTGTAGTGAAAACATGTGAATGACCAACCAAAATGTCAAGAATGTTTGCCTGAAGCTTAAAAAACTGTATATAAGGAAACCTGACTTTGCATTGAAACACAGTCTCCTGAGAACATACAAACCGTGCTGTTGTACTTCTAGGACGCTTGTTACTTGGTTGCAGCCAATAAATTCGATCTTTGACTTCACCTAGAAGACTCTGAGTTTCTGTGGTCTGAATCAGGAAAGTACCCGAGGTCTTTGGGTGTACCCTGGCACCACTGGGTTACCGGATCAGTACCGGTTCTGAAAAACCCAGTACCTCAGGGTCTGCAGGGTTCACTGTCTATCAAATCGATTTATAACCTATTGAGGGACTAGGCAGTGTGGCACACTCTTTCACAAATGTTGTTTGCATTGGCAGTTGAGCCGTTTGCTAGTATTCTCTGCTCAGATAGTTGGGGTAAAGGTATCCATTTAAGAAATAGGGAGTATGTTATTTCATTGTATGTTAGTGATACACTATTATATTTACGAGAGGCCCAACAGGAGGTTCTATTCAGCATTAAACTCCTAGATAAACTGGGAAGAGTATTTGGGCTGGGAACCAATTGGTCGAAGATATACTCTCCTACTGTGCTGGTAAGGGGAAGCTAAAAGATTCAGACGCAATGCCTTGTATGCTCCAGCACTGCCCTTGATAGTTTTATCCATTTCAGGGGCGGTGGGTTAATGGCCTGTCAATTAAGATAATGGATGACTACAGAGATTGTCAACCTGAGGTACTGTTGTTCTCAGTGCTTGAAATGGAAAAAAAGAAGTGCAGGTACGCTGTATCAGAGTACCTGCTTATTTCTGAGAAATTAGGGTACTCTCCAATTAAAAGTATTATGTTTTTCTCGAGAAGTGCAGGTACTCTCCCTCTAAAAATAAAAAAGTGCTGGTACTCCGCACCGGACAGTACCGGCCCATTTAAAGTGCTGGTTATTCTGAAATATCCTTTCGGAGCTTGGAGAGCAGAATGAGGATAATGGACTCAATTCTTCATTTATGAGCATTAGTGCTAGCCGCACGCCAGTCTATGTGAGTATAGAGCTGGAACCTCTGACACATTACCTGTTGCAGGTTATATTAACTTTTGTCAGCGATCGCTGATTGATTTCTTGGCTTTTCGGAATAATGATGTCTAAGATTTCAGATAATTTGTCAGCTCCACACACTAGGTGGGAGACCATGATAAGCAGGCACTTCCAGGTGAAGCATTTGAGCAGATCCCTAAACGCACTTACACCATCTCCAGAAACACCCACTTTAAATTCATGCAATATAACTACTTGCATACTACCTATCTTATGCCCCATAGGTTAAATATAATGCTACAGATCACCAACTTGAAACGCCCCATATATACCCCTGCTAATACCGACTTCACCCATATGGTTTGGAGCTGTCCAGTGATTGCTCAATTTTGGGTTACATTGCAATTGGAGAGAACCCTGAAGTTGACATCAGAGTCCTGAATTTGGCCTTTGGTGTAGCTCACAGAGACATTGCATTGCATTGACAGTCCCCTGACGGTCAGCTACATAGTAGGTGGAAAACAGATGTGGAGAACTGGGTGCTAGTGATGGGTGCAGTCCTGCAACTGGGTGAGTATAAGGCTTTGCACAGTAAACCTTTAGCAGACCAATGGATGGAGGTGACAGATAGTTTTGCTGGGGGCATGGCATAGTAATTCTGAGGTACAACAAATACCTGCGACTGTGGGTACCACTTGTTCATATCCCGGAGGCACACTGTGGTTGGGTCTAAGCCTACTCCATGATTGTAGGAGAGTCCCTAGCCTCTAAAGACTATCCTGCAATCATTACTGGATTGCACTTACTCCTGTTACATTTACTCTGGAAAAAATTACTTTTCGAATTTTTAAAATGGCTTCATGTGTTGAACTGGGAGATATTTACTTTCTTGCACGATTTGTTTAGTTAGGTTTGGGAGCATACAATTTGTTTATATATGTAGTCCATTTAATAACTTTTAATGCACTGGCTTGCTTTCCTTGCAAGCCAGTAAGAGAGGCATGTATCCTACATCATAAAGTGGAAATGTTGAGCGGATAACTCACATTCATGGTTTGCTCGGATGATCTGTATACAATGCATTACTTATTTTGCGTGAAGTTGAATAAAAGTATATTTTAAAAATGTTTTTTTCAGGGTTCTTACGAACTTAAAATATTCCCTTTGCTTTTTCCACTACTATAAAAAAAATGTACCCACATTATGGAATCATCTAACTGCCTTACTGCATTGTTGTTTGCGAGCGTCGTGTGGGTTTTCTTGGGGCTTTATAGTTCGGTGAATTGTAAAACATTCACTTTACTTGTTAGATATAGAAACAGAAAGCACATCCGTTCACTTGAAAAATATCATAAACTGACCCTCCGCTTCTGGTGATAGTGATTATGGAACAATAATATTAGAAAGTTTGAGTTAAACCACACCTGGGACTATATTAAAAAAACATATATAGATTTTCCTTCCTTATATTTTTATAAAAAGACGCAAAGCACTCAGGACACAACCTCATAAACATACTGGACGTAATTAATTGTTGCTTTGGGTAAATTGCTATAGATGGATTTGTGATTAAATAAGGTGTGTATCTCTGGTTTCATATCTCTTTTGACATTACTTAATGTAGGTCGGGAAGTGGCTACTGCAAAAATGTATGACATATCTTTTTTGTGAGCCGTTTTGTCTCAGGAGTTAGAATTATGTAAGGTATTTTCTCGTGGCCTCTTATGTTCCTTTGATAGCATTATATGTTGGTCTGGGATTGGTTCCCCCAACACAAAAATACAAAAATGTATGACATATTTCCTCTATGGGCATCTTTTTCAGAGAATCTTATGTGAAGGGATTGCATGATTAAGTGATTTATGTGCAATCATGAAACACTCAACAATATTATCCTTAAAAACGTTTAGTTTGCACATGACTTAATCTACCATTTGGTATAACAGTGATTTGTTATTGAACACAAGATTTTTATAATCCATTGGGACTTGATACGTAATCAAGGACATTTGTGGTCTTTTTGTTATGTATATTGTGTCAATGTTTAGGCAGAGTATATATTTCCTGCAATTACTGTAAAAGTACTGTAGCCAAGCAGATGTTTTGAACATGCATTATAAAGACACTGTACATGAGTTTTATCATATACTGGAGATATATGGGCAATTTAGATGGCTGTCTCTGTATAAATTAATATGTTGTCAGTGATTTTTAATTAAAGTGTAAATAGGGATTTTGATCACGATGTGCAGATGTACCGAAATATGTAGCCTCGAAGAAGCTGTAAGGGAATGACATAGGTTGGCTACAAGTACTTGTGTCACAAGCTGAAAGTAATGTCGGCAAAAAAACTTTATGATGAATAATAAGGAAGATGTTTGTCTAAAACTGGATGGATGAACTGATATATTATTTGTCTGACTGAAATTGAATCTATAGTTATGTCCGTTCTCCTTTTCTAAACCACTCCTATTTTATAGTATTCCCCCAACCACTCCCCTGGTCACTCCCACATACAATTATGAGCCAGACTGAATTAAATTAACGCATACTTTCAAATGTTAATTTTGTTTCGCCTGACTATTTGTTATTAGGTTTTTCCAAACCTGTTTTTACTGGCGTGGATGAACTTGCCAAGAGTTTTTTCAGCTGGTAAAGCTGAAATTGATCACATGAGGCATTGGCTGCAACCATGTCTCATTGCTGTTTTTTTCATAACAGATTCCTGCCAGAACAAAATACCTTCCCAGGCCTGCAGCATGCTAATTCCCCATATCAAATAGTGTTAAATTGAATACTATACACACACACACATATGGAAATAAATATAACTTAATTATAACACATTTTAATAACTGTTTTAATTATAATAAAGAAGCTTTAATTAAAAACTTTACATTCTCTAATTTACAATTTTAAATTAATGCAATAGTTATTTAAAAAATAAGTTATTGATTTCAAGTTCCTACGAGTTATTTGTCACATAAGGTCTCCGAAATTAAGGCGGAGATCTCTATATGGTTATGGTTAAGGAGAAGTGTAAAATGTACTGTTATTTCTGGGTCTTTTTAGGCTGCAGTAGCTTTAAAAGGGCAGTTTGTAAATAGGAATGTGCTTACCCTTTTTGGGTGGGTGCGTGCCCATCCTAAACGCCTCTTTAGTCCTCCCCTAACTCACCCGATTGTGCCCCATTTTCCAGCCACTCTCCTATGACCCTCCCTACGCAAAAACATATAATTACAAGTGCAGAAACTTTGGAGTCAAGGTGGAGATCTCTTCACAGAAAGATAGGAGGGGCGGAACCTCCGCATGTAGGTTTGTGAATTATTAGTACTATTGTAGTACTACTAAACGTAACACAAAATGAGGAATGAGGCTAGGTCCCAAAGTATTTAAATACCAAGGAGAATTTGGCTTGGGTGAAACTGGTTTTCATGCTCATTTTTATAATCTTCCTCGAAACCTTCAAGTCTGGTTATATTCATACTTATAGCAATGCTTTGCAACTGTTTGATAGTCTCTAGACTTACCCTTCCATTCCAAAATCTAAGCTGTAGGTTTGTTGAGTCACATTTATTGCTGTTTACAAATTTGGCCTAGAATGTTATGTCACAATTTATACTTGGAGTTTGTTTTCTGCTTCCTTCCAAGATTAGAGGTCCGTGCTGAGGACTAGCCAGTGACCTGAGATCTCTGCACACCTCCAAAGTGCCCTACAATACAGCAAAATTGCTTACAAAGTGGAAGGTGTGATGGAAAGCAGATTTATATCGATTTTCTTCAGCTAAAAATAATTTGGTCATTGATATAGATTTTTCTGAGAAAACATGACCTACTTACATTGCAAAGAAGTAGAGCTTGATTCACAAAGGTACACTTACAATGTGTGTGTAAGTTTACAATTGTTTGATATTCACAGGGTGCATTTATGAGTAGTATCGCTACGAGTGTGGAGGATCTGTACATAAAAAGATATGGCTGTGTGCTCACATTGAACGCCTTATCCATTCCATGGCCACCTTACTTGTTGAATACCTTTGCAGCAAAAGTCTAGGCTACCATACTTGAAGATTCTTAAAAAAAGTTACTCCACATACCTGTGGGAACCGGTAGACCCCCAATAATCTCGCCATTGCAATAGATGCTGAGTTCAAGGAGTCCCCTATGACCCCAACTGTTCTGGAGTCCATATTACATCTGCTGTTGGGAGCGGCCTCCTTCCACCCAGATAGGATCTGCAGAGTGGCTTGAAGAGCATCGTCTTCATTATAACAGGAATCAAAGATGCTGAAGCCCAACGTGATATTTGGCAGTAGGTTAGGGTTCTGATTAACTTCATGGACAGCATAAACCATGGCCAGGAGAAAGTGATAACGATACATGTGAAATCTGGAAAACATTAAGCAATGTTAACTGCTCAAGTATGCACAGACAAATGGTGTCTAATGACAACAGGATGAGAGGTGTGGTGCAAACATACAATAATTGTCAGGGTTGGACCTCAGTTACCAAATGAAGACTTATACACCATGTAAGAGAGTGATTATGAAGTACCAAGGAACCACAATCCATTATTACTGTATGGTCCTCACGCCCAAATTGATGCCTGTCTTAGTGATTACTGCAGCTCAATCGTCAATTACTGTAATATAAGCGTTCCTGCATCTTTCTTAAAAAAATCATAAAAACTGACAAAAATATCAGAAGTTTCAAGGTGCCAATGGTTGCCCTCCAAAAGGGCAATCCAATGGATGCAACCTGTACCACTGTTGGGATATCCACCGTCCATGAGGCAGGGTATGTGTGAGGACTGTGGACAGGCCAGATGTAGGGGGCTGGCCTGGTTTGTAGTGGGTACCAATGGTACTTACACCTTATACCAGGTCCAGTTATCCCTTATTGGTAGAGTGTAGTAGTGTTCTAACAGCTTAGGCTGATAGAGGTAGCTATAGCAGAGCAGCCAAGGCTGAACTAGGAGACATGCAAAGCTCATGCAATACCACTTGTATCATATAGGTACTATATCATAAGAAAGACAATACTCATAGGGCCATATGTATGAAAACTGGAGCTTGTGAATTGCAAATAGCGATTTTTAAGAAATCGCTATTTCCGAGTCGCAATTGGCCATGTAACAAAATTGCGATTCAGAAATAGCGATTTCTTAAAAATCGCTATTTGTGGTTTGCGAGGCCCATTTACCGAATCGCAATTTGCATTATCGCAAATTGCGATTTGTTTGCGATTCGGTAAAAAAATTGCAAATTATGAGAAAGTTCGAGAATGCACACCTGGAGGAGCCTGATGACATCACCAGCAGGAAATGAGTCATCCCAGGCAGTTTCAGGTGCCACACCCAAACCTGCCTCCTAAGTGAGAGTAGCCTAGCCACACAGAGCAGAACTCAGAAGGAGCAAGAACACCTGAGCCAGGATGGACACCCCAGGCCAAGCACAGGAGAAGGCTGAAAGGAAGCGCAAGCTGAAATTCAGCGAACAGGAGCTTGAGGTTCTAACTGAGGAGGTGGTGAGGAGCCATGACCGCCTGTTTGGAAAAATCTCACTCCAGGTGCCTGAGAGTGAAAAGAGGAGATTCGGGCTGGACATACAGTCTAAAATCTGCGCCATTGGAGTGGCACAGCGCTCCATCGAAGAGATAAAAAAAAGGTGGTACGACCTGCGCTCCCGTGCAAAGGAGAGGGTGGCAGGGAGACTTGCGGAGGCCAGGGGTACTGGTGGCGGACCACCAACAGAGGCACCATCAACACCATTGGAGGATCTAGTGGAGTCCACACTCCTCCCTAAAGCTGTGACTGGGGTCACAGACATCGACACCTCCGGCACACCAAGTACCAGCCAAGGTAGGCGCAATATTGTATATGTATATGCACAAAATCCCCTTAGGAAATAGCATGTAATGTGAAACAGTGTGTGAAGTAGTCCAGTCCACATCTTAGAAGCAGCACAACAATGCATTATGGGAGTGGCAGTCCACAAACTAGAACTAAAAGTAGCACAACAATGTAATTAAGTATAGTGACACCCAAAGTAACACAACACACACAACACCGTGTAGAGCAGTACCTGTACCTTTATTGCCACTGTCTGACAGATAATGTAACATACAGAACTGACATGCTGCATATTGTTGTTGCAGGTGGGCCAGGTCAGGCAGCCACACTATCTACATGTGTAGGAGAGACAGACACCTATCAGCCCTCAGATTCCAAAACCAGTGGGTCCCTCCACATGTCGACTGTCCGACGCAGGCCCAGGGCACTGCCACTGCCAGAGCTCAGCAACTACTCTGATGAGCAGCAGGAAGGGCCAAGCACACCATCAGCACCAGACAGGCGCAGCCAGATTCCGGAGGGCAGGGATCAGCCAACCACAGCACCACACAGGATTGCGACAGAGTCCCGGGCACAACAGCATGAGGCAGGTGAGGGTCCCTCCTTATTCGGGGGCCTTGAAGCTGCTATGTTACAGCAGCAGCGTCTGCAAAATAAGCGGATCCTTAGATTAGACTGAAACCTGCACAAACACAACCGCAACATGATGGGCCTGCATCGCCAACTGGATGCACTCAATGGTAATATTGTACAGCTGTGTGAGGGACAGGTGCAGGCTTTACAGGACACCATGGACCTTACAAGTGCTGTCTGTGACCTCTGCCAGGAGCTGCGCCATGAGAGGGTGAGCCGGCGCAGAGAGGAGCGCAGATTCCGGACAATGTTTGGCAGCTACTGCCGGTCCTCTAACAGGATGGCAAATTCTACTGCATTGATCGCCCGTCACGCAGTGGCTGCGCAAGTGGAGGCTGCACATAGCAGCAGGGACATTGTCCAGGGACTTGTTCAGATCACAAATGTGATAGAACACATCATGGAACAAAGATCAGCCACTCCAAGTGAGGCAGCACTAGGGGACACTGAGGACAGTTCCAGCCTCAGCAGTGTTGCCGTACCAGCAGCAGACACCAGACGGCGCAGTGCCAGGCACAGCACTGCCACTGAAGGTGACAATAGAGGTGCCAGTGACGTAACTGGGCACCCGAGTGGTGTGCGTGGGAGAAAAAATGACTCTTGCTGCCATTAGACTGCTGTTGCCATTATGAGGAAATAGTGCATTACTCTGGTCATTATTTGTTTTGTGTTTGTCACATCACCTGTTTCATTTATTACTCACTGTTAGACCTGACAGCCTTAGGGTGGTCACGCCTAACTTTTTGCCTGCCTCCCTCCACTTTTTGGACACTGTTTTTGCTGGCTTTTAGACTGCGCACTTTATCACTGCTAACCAGTGCTATAGTGCATATGCTCTCTCCCTTTAAACATGGTAACCTTGGATCATACCTGATTGGACTATTTAATTTACTTATAAGTCCCTAGTAATGTGCACTATATGTGCCTAGGGCCTGTAGATTAAATGCTACTAGTGGTCCTGCAGCACTGGTTGTGCCACCCACTTAAGTAGCTCCTTTACCTTGTCTCAGGCCTGCCATTGCAAGGCCTGTGTGTGCAGTTTCACTGTCACTTCGACTTGCATTTAAAAGTACTTGCCAAGCCTAAACCTCCCCTTTCTCCACATATAAGTGACCTCTAATGTGTGCCCTAGGTAACCCCTAGAGCAGGGTGTTGTGTGGGTGAAAGGCAGGACATGTACCTGTGTAGTTTACATGTCCTGGTAGTGTAAAACTCCTAAATTCCTTTGTACACTACTATGAGGCCTGCTCCCTTCATAGGCTAACATTGGGGCTGCCCTCATACATTATTGAAGTGGTAGCTGCTGATCTGAAAGGAGTAGGAAGGTCATATTTAGTATGGCCAGAATGGTAGTACCAAATCCTGCTGACTGGTGAAGTTGGATTTAATATTACTATTCTAGAAATGACACTTTTAGAAAGTGAGCATATCTTTGCACTTAAATCTTTCTGTGCCTTACAATCCACGGCTGGCTGGGCTTAGTTGACAGCTCCTTGTGCATTCACTCAGACACACCCCAAACACAGGGTACTCAGCCTTACTTGCATACATCTGCATTTTGAATGGGTCTTCCTTGGCTGGGAGGGTGGAGGGCCTGCTCTCACACAAAGGACTGCCACAACCCCTACTGGGACCCTGGCACACAGAATTGAACTGAAAGGGGACCTGGTGCACTTCTTAGCCACTCTTTGAAGTCTCCCCCACTTCAAAGGCACATTTGGGTATAAAACAGGGCCTCTGCCCTACCTCATCAGACACTTGTTGGAGAAGAAACCTGAACCAGAACCTGCATCCTGCCAAGAAGAACTGCCTGGCTGCCTAAAGGACTCACCTGACTGCTTTCTACAAAGGACTGCTGCCTTGCTGTTGCCCTGCTGCCTTGCTGAACTCTTGCCTTGCTGCTGAAGTGCTCTCCAAGGGCTTGGATAGAGCTTGCCTCCTGTTCCCTCAAGTCTCAGGACCAAAAAGACTTCTCTTTTTCATTTGGATGCCTTGTGCGCTGAAAAATTTGACGCACAGCTTGCTCCGCGGTGAAAAATTCACTGCACACCGATCTGGAAAGACGCCACTCGATGCGACGCCTGCAGTGCGACCGGAACTTCGACGCACGGCCTCACCTGGACAACGTGCCCGACTCCAGAAAGGAAATCGACACAACGCCTGCCGTGAGGGAGAAGATTCCACGCACAGCCTACCGGAACGACGCGCAGCCGGAAACAAGCCTAGGATTCCACGCACAGACCCCGGGACATCTGGTAATCCTGCGAAGCACAGAAAGAGACTGTCCACGTGCCGGAAAAATGATGCACGACTTCCCCACGTGAAAAATAACGACGCAAGTCCGTGTGTGCAGGGAAGAAATCGAATCACACACCATTTTTCCACGTATCTCTTCTTCTGCGGCCCTTTGTGGAGATTTTCCACTTTAAACCAGGTACTTTGTGCTTGAAAGAGACTTTGTTTGCTTTTTAAAGACTTAAGACACTTTATATCACTTTTCAGTGATATCTCTACAATTTCATATTGCATCTTTATTCGTTTTGACCTGCAAATATCCAGATAAATTTTATATATTTTTCTAAACACTGTGTGGTGTATTATTTGTGGTGCTATATTGTGTTATTGTATTATTTATTGCACAAATACTTTACACATTGCCTTCTAAGTTAAGCCTGACTGCTCGTGCCAAGCTACCAGAGGGTGGGCACAGGATAATTTGGATTGTGTGTGACTTGCCCTGACTAGAGTGAGGGTTCTTGCTTGGACAGAGGGTAACCTGACTGCCAACCAAAAACCCCATTTCTAACACTCACTCATACATTACCTGACGTAAGGTAATAAATGTATATCACTACAGGTACAGTTGTCAGTGGATTTGTGTCATTCATACTCACGTCTGAAATGGTTGTGTGTGATGTTGGCACGCCCTTGCCTTCCCTTTGCTGCACTGGTCCTGTCTGCTGGCTGTAGAGGTGGTATGGGATCGTCATCCTCATCTGATTCAGTATCACTGATTTCTACAGGTATGCCCCTGGTTGTAGCTATATTGTGCAAGATTGCACAAGTAGCCACTATTCTACATGTTGTCTCTGGACTGTACTGTAGTGCCCCTCCACTTTTGTGGAGGCACCGGAAGCGACACTTCAGCAGTCCAAATGTGCGCTCCACCACATTGCGGGTTGCCCTGTGTGCTGCATTGTATCTCCGTTCAGCTGGTGTTGTAGGATTGAGGTAGGGAGTCATCATGTAGGTGCGCACTGCGTAGGCACTGTCTCCTGGAAGGAACAGAGGGTATCATGAGTAAGTGAGCCATCTGAGGTCACAACGGCATCAATGCGCCAGTGTACAGAGGGACAATACCTAGTAGATATCTTTCACCAAACTACCCAGCTAGCAGTCTTGTGTGAATGCCGCTGTGGCGAAAGATGTACGAATCATGTGTGCTCCCTGGGTGCCTGGCCACGAGATCAGTTATGATATAGGAGGCATTGCATATCACCTGAATATTCATGGAATACTGGTATTTACGGTTTCGGTACACATACTCTGTGGCTGATGGTGGGCATATTGCCACATGTGTGCCATCTCTGGCACCTAGGACGTGGGGAACTGTGCTATCTGGTAAAACTCAATTTTTGTCTGCTGTATTTCCTGTGGGATGTGGGGGAATCTGATGTACTGTTGTAGTTTGCTCAGCACGGCGTTGATGAAAGAAGTAAACAATCTGGAGAGGGCACTCTGTGATACCCCTCCAGCTGCTTCTATGACCCCTTGATAGCTCCCTGAGGCGAGTAGGTGTAGGGAGCATAATACCTGCACATGGGTGGGTATGCTATGACTCTTATGTGTTGCGCGCTGCAGTATGGGTTGTAGCTCAGCTATCAGGTCAAGTATCATGGGTGAGTTCAACCTATACCTCTCATATATTTCCTCCTCTGTCAGGTCAAAAAGTGTAATGCGCACTCTGAAAATGCGCTCCTGTCTCCTCCTCCCTCTCCTCAAACCTGCCATGATCCTCATCCTCCTCGCCATTATGTAGAGTGCAGCCATTGTTGGAAAGAATCTGAGGCATTCTGGGCCTCTTTATATAGGTTGCACCTGGTTACCACCTGGTTTCAGTTCATGGTATTTTGCATGTGCAAAATGCCATTCTGCGAAAAATCACAATTTGCGATTTTTTGATGCATCTCTTTGCGATTTGGATTTTGCGATTCGCATTTTGCGCCTCGCAATTTCCTACTGGAAATACCGAATCGCAAAATGCGATTCGCAAAACCAGCTCGCAACGCAAAAAATCGCAAAAATTGAGATTTCTTATTTTTGGTCTACGAATGCCTTTCGTGCATCGCAGACCACGTTTTTGCACTCGCAAATGGCCGATTTTTGCGATTCGCACCGTTTGCGAGTGCAAAAACTTTTCATACATCTGGCCCATAGTTACTAAAAATAAAGGCACTTTATTTTAGTGACAATGTGCCAAAAATATCTCAGAGGATATACTCCCTTAGGAGGTAAGTAACATACACAAAATATACACAACTAACCAAATCAGGTAAGTAAAACAGTCAGAAAGTAGTGCAAACACTGTAAAAAACAATAGGATGCAATAGGCCGAGGGGCAACACAAACCATATACTAAGGAAGTGGAATGCGAACTACAAATGGACCCCTAGGCAAGTGTAGTGTGTAGAGGGTTGCTGGGAGTGTAAGAAAACACTAAGGGTGTAAAGGAGACCCCACCCCAAGACCCTGGAAAGTAGGAGTAAAGTACTACTATTTCCCCCAAAACACACTAAGGTCATGATAAATAATTTTGCAAGGACCACAACAGACTGCAAAGCACTGAAGACGGATTCCTCAACCTGGAGACCTGCAAAGGAAGGGGACCAAGTCCAAGAGTTGCTAAAGTGTCCAGGGGTGGCAGGAGCCCACTAAATCCCGGATGAAGGTGCAAAATGGCTGCCTCTGGTTAGAAGAAGCTGCAGGTTCCGCAACAACAAAAGGAGGTAGGAAGTTCTTCTTCATGCAGAAGATGTCCCACGGCATGCTGGAGGATGCAGAGTTGTTTCCTTGGCAAAATACCACAAACAAGCCTTGCTACCTGCAAGAGTTTTGGTTGGAGAAAAAGGGTGCTACCCCGGCCCGGGAAGGACCAGGATGTTGCCACTTGGGAGAGGAGACAGAAGGGGCCCCCAGCAACTTAGAGAGCCCATGGACAAGAAGGAAGCACCCGCAGAAGTCCGTGAACATGGGTTCAAGAAGTCTAAACACAGCAGTTGTCTCAACACTGCAAAGAGAGGTCCCACGACACCAGAGATCAGCTCAGGGAGCTGAGCATCACAGGACAGAGTGCTGGGGACCTAGGCTCAGCTGTGCATGCAGGATTTCTTGGAAATGTGCACAGAAGCCCTTGTAGCTGCAGATCACACGGTGCACAGGATTACTGTCTGGGGAGGGGAGGCAAGGACTTACCTCTTCCAAATTCAGACAGTTGGACAATTGGACAGTCTGGGTCACTTGGGTCCACCACTTGTGTTCCAGGGGCCACGCTCGTCAGGATGAGAGGGGACCCAGTGTACTGGTGAAGCTGAAAATTGGTGCCTGCTGGAGCAGGGGGATGATTCCATCGACCCACAGGAGATTTCTTCGTGACTTCCAGTGCAGGGTGAAGGCAGGCAGCCCCCAGAGCATGCATCACCAGGAAACAGTCGAGAAAGCCAGCAGGATTGAGCGCTATAATGTCGCTGGTAGTCTTCTGGCTACTTTGTTGCAGTTTTGCAGGCATCCTGGAGCAGTCAGCGGTCGATCCTTGGCAGAAGTCAAAGAGAGAAGTGCAGAGGAACCCTGATGAATTCTTGCAAGTCGTAATCTGAGGAAAAACCCACTGGAGAGACCACAAATAGCCCTCAGAGGAGGATTGGCCACCTAGTCAGGTATGCACCTATCAGGAGGGGTCTCTGACGTCACCTGCTGGCACTGGCCACTCAGAGGCCTCCAGAGTGCCCCCACGCCTCTGAAAGCAAGATGGCAGAGGTCTGAGACACACTGGAGGAGCTCTGGGCACCTCCCCTGGGGTGGTGATGGACAGGGGAGTGGTCAGTCCCCTTTCCTTTGTCCAGTTTGTGCCAGAGCAGGGAATGGGGGTTCCCTAAACCGGTGTAGACTGGCTTATGCAAGGAGGGCACTATCTGTGCCCTTCAAAGCATTTCCAGAGGCTGGGAGAGGATACCCCTCCCCAGCCTTTAACACCTATTTCCAAAGAGAGAGGGTTTAACACCCTGCTCTCAGAGGAATTGCTTTGTTCTGCCTTTCTGAGGCTGGGCTGCCCAGACCCCAGGGGGGCAGAACCCTGTCAGTGGGTTGGCAGCAACTGTAGCTGCAGAGAAAACCCCAGAGAGCTGGTTTGGCAGTACTGGGGGTCCATAGTGGAGCCCCCAGGATGCATGGAATTGGCTCCCCAATACCATATTTGGAATGGGGGGGACAATTCCATGATCTTAGACATGTTACATGGCCATATTCGGAGTTACCATTGTGAAGCTACATATAGGTATAATGGTGTCCCCGCACTTACAAAGTCTGGGGAAATGGCCCTGAACTATGTGGGGGCACCTTTGATAGTGTAAGGGTGCCCTCACACTTTGTAACTTTGCACCTAACCTTCAGCAAGTGAAGGTTAGACATATAGGTGATTGTAGGACAGTCCTCCTTTTTGCCCTGGTCACCCCCACACGTTTTGGACAGGTACTGGTGGTTACTGACTCTTGGCTGTGCCCTGGGTACTGCTTGCCAGTCCCAGGGCCAGTGCTCTGTGTAAAGTGGATATGCAAATTAGGCTAATTATAATTGGCTAAGTCAACCTACCTATAAGTCCATAGTATATGGTAGGGCATGTAGGTTTAGGGACCCCAGCATAGGTAGTACACCCATAGGTGCACTGCCCAGTGTCATTTTAAAGGCAGGCCTGCCTTGCTTGCTGCTTTTAAATTAAAGTTATATGCAAATTCGACTTTGGAATTAAAAGTAGTTCCAAAGTCTTAAACTACCTTATTTTTACATATAAGTCACCCCTAAGGTGTGCCCTATGTGCTCCTAGGGGTGGGTGCCATGTAACTATAAGCAGGGACCTTATAAAAATAGTTTTATAAGCCCTGGTGATGTAAAAACAGCCAAATATGTTTTTCCCTCATTGTAGTGAATGCCTTTCATAGGCTAGAATGGTGAGACTTTATTTTAATCTTAAAAAACTTCCAGTTGTGGGATTTAATATAACTTGTTCAGGTAAAGTGTTTTAAACTTTACCTGAAAAGTTGCCAACTTCAGCCCTGCATTTTTTCCTGCTGTGCTCGGATTGGCCAGCCTCTGATGAGGTGTGAAGTGGCCTGGCTTCACACAAAGAGATGTGCCTGTGGGAGGGGATCACACCTCAACAGATGGTGAGGCAGGAAGGGGGAGGGCTGACAAACTGGTCTTCAAAGGCAGAGAAGGACATTTGGAGCAACCCAGCAACACCCCCACATCCTGCAACCCCAGAAAACTAGGTGCCCCCTTGATTAGATTAGGAGAGGGCAGGAGAGGGGTGTGTTTATGATTTTTAGCCACACCAATGGGTGGGCTCAGCCAGATGTAACCTCCAAAAATCACTTTCAGCCATGATGGATTTTTGAGGAATGTTGCCTCCTGGGATTGATTTTTGCCACACTTCCCAGGAAGTGGTCATCACAGGGGAGAACCAGGACCCCCATGTTTTTCACCCAGGAGCAAGGATAAAACTGGCACACCTGCACCCGCACCTCAGATCCCCATCAGATTCCAACATGGAAGAACCAAAGGAGAAGAAGGACTGCCCTGCGGGGCCCCTGGCCTGCACCTGGAACCTGCACTCTGAAGGAATGCACCAGCTGCACACTTGTGTTGTAATTTAGTAGCGATTAGATTAAGCATTAACAGAAGACATCTTGTATTTAGCAACTATTGTGAACATTTCACGGAATCCATTTGTATTCATGGCAGCCATTTTCTCTGCCACATGCTGCCACGTGCTCGCCATGTGCTCTGTCCTACCTTCCTGTTAACTACTCTTGAAAATCTGTCTAGTGACAAGTTATATTTAGCATCCCCAACTTTAGCACATGCCCAGTAAGGTCTGCAGGACAATAGGTACAAATGAGGTAGACCAAACGGACACTAGCCTGCAACAATATGTTGATTTTAATTTAGGGTTGTTCTTCTTTGTGGGTGCTGCGTTAAACAGTAGGAAAGTGAGACGATTGACTAGGGTTGTGGAAGCTGTTACCAATCAGGCAGCTCTGGCACTTGGGAATATTACGGAGGAGCTCCAAATTGCGAGGATTGTAGCGCTCCAAAATCGTATGGTACTAGATGAGATATTAGCTGATCGAGGTGGTGCATGTCGCATCATCGGTAGTAGTTGCTGCGTTTTCATTCCAGATCACTCACCTTCAGTATATGATGCAATATCTAAATTGCATAAAATTGCTGCAGAAATTCACACAGAGACTGGTACTTGGACTTTTTTCTGGATGGTTTTGGGCTCTTGTTTCCGCTTGGGGCTGGAAACTACTAACTTTCCTGTGTGTAATGATTGCAATATTTTTCACATGCTGTGTCTGTATTCAGTGTGGTCCAGTGTTCTGCTTCATGTGTATTACTTCTTGAATGCCTACCAAAAGAGATATTACAGAAATGAAAGCACAACATATGTTAGATAAGGAAACAGCTGAAATGATGATCATAAATATACAAGATGAATGTTTAGATTATCCCAGAAAGACGAATGTCTTCAGCTAATGCTGAAAGGGTCGTCTGTTGTGATTTAGTAGCGATTAGATTAAGCATTAGCAGAAGACATCTTGTATTTAGCAACTATTGTGAACATTTCACGGAATCCATTTGTATTCATGGCAGCCATTTTCTCTGCCACATGCTGCCATGTGCTCGCCATGTGCTCTGCCCTACCTTCCTGATAACTACGCTTGAAAATCTGTCTAGTGACAAGTTATATTTAGCATCCCCCACTTTCGCACATGCCAAGTAAGGTCTGCAGCTGTTAGTAATTAGTAACAGACAGTAATGTGTCTACAAGTCCTTGAAAACTGTTAGCCCCTCCTATCTGTCGACTGTGCATTTCCATATGACCTTATATGTATATTAGTATTGCTTCTATAATTTTACCACCTTCTTTTTAGCCCCTGCGTAGGTATAAAAGGACCATGCTCTCTTAGTTCAGTGTGCTACTTCAAACAAGGGTGCTGTTTGAACTGTGGTACCACCTCTTGAGGTTTAATAAACTTTGTCTTTTATTTCAGTTTCTGTGCCAACTTCTTCCTATATGGTCTGAGGACATTGTGCAGAGAAGGGCGAACCCCTTGCACTAGTAGGCCTTGCTGAGGCTTACTTTGACAAATTGGCGCCCGAACAGGGACTCATCGGCATCTCAGACGCCCGACGGATTGGTCGGGATGAAGGATTGGGATCTCGCTGCGGACGATCAATGCCTGAGGAGACCCGAGTCTTAGCAACCATGCCGTTTTTCCCTTATTTCTGATTTGACCATCCAGGTGGCGCCGGTCCTCGACTGAGATGCTTTTTGTTCATTCGTCATGCAGTGACCATTTGGTCGATTTTAGAACTTGGCAGTTGGAATGTGGATGCCCTGTGATTGGTAAGAGACGTTTTACGGCACTTGCTGTGGGTTTTGATGCCTTTATTTGGTAATGTAGTTTAGCACCACTTACTGTGGCTCTCGTGTTTTGGGTGACTAGTCAATTTGTGTCCTTTGAATTTATATACAAATTGCAATTTATATAGGCAGGTAATGAGGAGACTTTTCTCCAATTTAATTTTGATTTGAACGGCACATCGTACTAGAGGTACTTTAAGTGCTACTTTGATTTTAATACTGCATATTCTGCACTATTTTTGGCATGCCTGTTTTTAGCGCACTTCGTAGGATATGTTGCTTTTGTAATGCTACCAATTTGAGACTGAAAGAATCGCAACCGGCACCCCCAGAGGGGACACCCAATAGAGATATGTATGTTAAACATGGTCTTTCTTCTATAATGTATAGCACATTATAGAATAAATACACTCATGCGGATCCTGAGTTACGTTGGCCTATGCATGGGTCATTTGATTTGCGAAAGATTGAGTACGTGGAACAATGTATGTGTAAGCGAAGGTCTAGGCAAGATATGTTTGACTGTGTACGAATGTGGGTGAAAGAAGTGCGTGGACGAGTGAAGCGTGAGCAAGCCTTGCTTGAGAAAGAGAAGCGGAAGAATGTATATGTGAAAGCATTGGAAATGAGAAAGAAAGAAATAAACGATTTAAAGGACATAGAAGAGAAAGAACGTAAATTACAGGTAACTGGCCAATACACTGTTCAGCAACCTCTCTATCCTATCCTTAATAAACCGCACAATGATTTTTTGTTACTAGATCGCCCTACACCTCCGTATGTCATTCCTTCTGCCCCTCATGAGTTAGCTGAGGTCTCCAGTTCGGAGCAACAGAAGATACGAGACAGTCGCTCTATGTTGCCTGCTGACCGCGCGTCTGAGCTTAGATCTATTGCTCGTAAAGCAATTCGTAGCGTTGTCTCTGCTTCTGAACTTTTAGACAACATGAAAGGGTAGACGGAAAAGGAGCAGCTATATTTTACTGAGGCATTTGGCACAGAAGTTATTGAACTATTTCAAAATATTCTGATGAATTAGAGCCCAATGATGTAGCAGCTGATCGTAAGCAAATGCGTGATGGTCTTTTTGTTTTCTCCTGGGTGGCTGATGCAATCAGGCGTTTGATGAAATTATGTGCTGCGGCAGTCCGTTTGCAAGAGGAGAAAAAGGCCGTGGATGTAGTTGCATGGACATCTCAGACCAGCGGGGTGCAAGCTTCCATCAACAGATAAGACTATGATAGTTCACGCGAAACCAGTGCGGGAGGCCGCGCCTTTGTATGTTCCTCCTAAAGGATTGGGTACAAATGATGATAAAGCTTCTGTTGATGCTAAGGGTTATTTTATTTATAATTGGGAGTATACTCCTTGGAATAGGACAGATGTAATGGCACTTAAAACAGCATTACCTGACCCGCAGAAAAATCCAGCCGCCTTTTATGAGGAAGTTGAGGGAGCAATTAGTTCTAGTACTATGACTTTGGCTGACATTGATTTATTTTTTGGATTGATATTACCGCCAGATATGTGGAGAACTGTTCATAAAGTTGATGATCGTATAGCTTTTGGGGCGTCATGGAAAGATTTAGAACAGATGGACGGGGATAGGGAACCTGCGAAAAAGCTGTATCAGTTGATTCTAGATCTTCCCGCAGCCATATTAGTTAAGTTAAAATTGATTATTCCCCTTAAAAAGATAGATTGGACTGTTTTAGCGTCTTGTAAGCAAAAGGCAGATGAATCGGTCTCTGATTTCTGTACATGCTTTGAAGAAGCATTCATGATTTTAGCGGCCAGTTATTGTCAGATGATATGGGCAGACATTTGTTCGTCGAGAAATATGTCACAAATCTGTTACCAGGAATAGCTAGTCGTGTAAAAACTAGTGAAAGTTCATGGTCTACCTCTACTCTGGTTTCTCTTTTGACTTTGGCTCAGTATTATGAAGATCAGGAATTAGAAGCAAAAGGTAGTGAGGATAAAAAGACTAAAAAATTAAAGACAAAGGTTATGTTGGCTCAAGCTTATGGTTCGCATTTTAGAGGTAGTGATAGAGGTAGATGTGGATCTTATGGTTCTTCTTACACTCGTTCAAATTTGTCTGTTGATCAGTGTGCGTATTGTAAGAAATTTGGGCATTGGGCTGCCGATTGTCCAGCACTACGTGTTCAGCAGTGTTCACATGGTCGGGGACAAATGAGAAATCGCTCAGGATATTCAGGGACTAGAAGAAGCACAAATGATCATGCTTGGTTTGATGCTAATGTACGAGGGCAGGATGGGGTTAACACTTTTGATAGACGGAACCAATACCAGATGTCTAACTATGTGCAGCCTGATTTCCAAGATTCTGCTTATGCATAGGATTGCCTAGGATGGGTTAAGGAATCAGTTGAAGTTCCAGTAAGAGGGGTCCCTATGTTACAGCACATGTTTTGGGTTCTACTGATCAGTTTCTGGTTGATACATGAGCTACTCGTAGCGCCTTGTCTAAACAATTGGTTCCAAGGGCTCCCCTGTCTGGCTTAACCATTACATCGATAGGTTTCGATGGAACAGCTTCCCCAAGCTCACTGTCACAACCACTTGCATTCCATGTTGATACATTTACTGCTCCATGTCCGTTTTTGCTTTCTCCAAATACACCAGACAATATTGTGGGTCTTGATATGCTCAAGTATTTTAGGGCTACAATACGATGCTTTCCTGAAGGGATGCATGTTATTTTGAATAATTATCATCCTGTGATGGAAAGAGTTTGTCTTGTTAAAGAGGATATTGCATTAGCTTCACTCCCTACCACTTTGTGGGCTACTTCAGATACTGATGTGGGACAAATGATTATTCCACCAGTACATATTAGTGTTGAGGAGGGAGCTGTATTGCCACGTTTGCCTCAATACAAAATTTCACAGGAGGGCAAAGAAGGACTCACACGAATTGAGCATGATCTTATTGCAGTTGGAGTTGTTGAGGAAGTTCCGTATAATGTTTGTAACAGTCCCATTCTTCCTATTCTGAAAAAGGATACTGATACTAGGATTTACCGATTCATTATTGATTTACGAGAAGTGAATAAGAATGTGGTACCACAATATCCTGTGGTATCTGACAGCACGACACTTCTTACTTAGGTTGCCCCGACAGCAATATGTTCTCTGTAATAGACTTGAAGAATGCTTTCTTTTCGATCCCTATTCATCCTGACAGCCGATATTTGTTTGGTTTTACTTTGAATAAACTATCATATAGATTTTGCAGAGTTCCTCAAGGCTATACTTAGAGTCCTAGTATTTATAGTCAAGCGTTAAAACAACAATTTGATTATTTTGTTTTGCCTGAAGGTGTGGCTCTCATACAATATGTTGATGATATTTTGTTGGCAGCTGATACCCCTGAGCAATGTGAAAAGTGCACTTTGTCCTTACTTTCTTTTCTTGCTTCACACCATCATAAAGTGTCATGAAAGAAATTGCAATATTGCAGACCAAAGGTAACCTATTTAGGTCACCTTTTGTCTAAGGAAGGCTGTGCACTTACATCAGATCGTATTCAAGCAATTTTAGACACACCAGTACCCTCTACTCAGAAAGATGTTCGTGCATTCCTTGGTCTTTCTTCTTTTTGTAGGCAATGGATATTAGGGTTTTCACACATTGTCAAACCTATGCTAGTACTTTTGACTAAAGATACTCCAATGCCCCTCCCATGGACAGATGAATGTGAGACTGCTTTCTGGCAGCTACGGCAAGCCCTTTGTTCAGCAGCAGTGTTGGGTACTCCAGATTACACAAAGCCTTTTGCACTTTATTTACATGAGAAAGATGGATGTGCATTGTCAGTTTTAGTAAAGACACATGGCAATAAGCAGCGTCCCTGTGCACATTTTTCAGCAGTACTTGATCCTGTCGCTCGAGCTTTGCCTGGGTGTTTTTGTTCAGTTGCAGCAACAGTTGTGTCAATATGTCAGAGTGAAGGGATAGTTTTGTCACATAAGCTGTTGGTGTTAGTACCCCACGCGGTTGATGCTCTTTTAAATCAAACAAAGACGCAACATTTAACTAGCGCTCGCCTGACAGGATATGAATTGACATTGCTGGCTCCTCACATTACACTGAAGAGATGTGCAACACTAAATCCAGCCACTTTGTTGCCATATCCAGTGACTCAGCCTCAGTCACAAGAAATACATTATTGTATATTCCTTACCGAAGAACAGACAAAGGGTCGTATTGATTTGCAAGATACGCCCCTTCCAGATGTAGACGGGGAATTGTGGGTTGATGGGTTTTGTTTGAAATTGCCAGACGGTACGACCTCAGCTGCATATGCAATCACCACAATACACACGGTAGTGGAGACAGCTCATATACCACAGAAGTCAGCTCAAGCAGCTGAACTAATAGATTTGATACGAGCATGTGAGCTTTGTACTGACTTATGTGTGAACATTTATACAGACGGCCGCTATGCTTTTGGAGTGGCTCACGATTTTGGTTTGCTTTGGAAGGAGAGAGGCTTCTCACATCCCACAGGATACAGATAATGCACGGAGAATTAGTGCATAACCTCTTGATTGCATTGACATATCCAAAGAAAATAGCTATTGATGAAATGCACATAAGAAAGTGACCGATAAGATAGGGCAAGGTAATGCCCTTGCGGACCGCATAGCACGTGAGACCCCAATGCAGCGAAGTACTACTTCTATGTATGTAGTGAAGTCACAAGCTGAACGTTGGCATAATGCTAGACAAGATGTATTAGATATACAGAAATCTGCTTCTGTGTAAGAACATGAGCAATGGTCTGAAGAAGGAGAATTGGATGATGAGGGCTGTTGGCGGAATAAGCAGATGGATAAATGGAAATTGCTTATAGCTTTTGTACAACCTATGGTTCAGATAGCACATGGGCTGGCACATGTTGGAGCTTCAACAATACCAAAGTTGCTTACGCAAGTTTGGGAGCATCCAGAAATTTCCAGTACAGCTAAGAGAGTAGTACAGTCTTGTTTGATCTGTTTACAATACAATCCTGGAAAAGGGACACAAACTCCTGCGGGAGGGTTTGCTACACCAACTGCACCTTTCGAAGTTCTACAAATGGATTATATTCAGCTTGAGTGATGCAATAATTTAAAGTATGTCTTGGTGGTGGTATGTGCCTTCAGTAAATGGTTAGAGGCGTACCCCACAAAGGATAATACTGCCATTACCACAGTGAAGGTGCTTTTGAAAGAATTTGTCCCTAGGTTTGGTGTTTGCAGACTTTTATGGAATGATAACGGACCTCATTTTGTTGGGGAAGTTATTAAGCATGTCCTGAAAGGATTAGGGATCAAACAGAAGTTCCATGCGGTTTTCCACCCACAATCAGCAGGGTTGGTGGAAAGGTATAATGCTACTTTGAAGCTGAAGTTAGCGAAGATACAGGCTTCCACATCTTTAACTTGGCCGGATTCATTACCGTTGGCATTATTGTCTATTAGGTCAGTGCCACACTCTCGAACAGGCCTTACCCCCTATGAAATTGTATTTGGAAGGCCAATGAACATTTGGGGAGTTCCTAAGCCAAATTCTGTATATGATGTACCTTGTGTCCTGATGAATGATTATTTGGCACAGTTAACCGACAATTTGGTTTCTATTCATCAACAGGTTCGAGAAGCACTTCCTGACAGATCTACAGGTGAAGGCCATGAACTCCGACCTGGTGACCAGGTGATGATTAAGTCCTTTGAAAGATCAAGCAGCTTGGAACGAAGGTGGCGAGGCCCAGAGCAGGTGCTCCTTGCAACGAGGACAGCAGTTCGAGTGACGAACAGAAAGAATTGGGTCCATAGTACTCACTGCAAGAGAGTGCTACCTACTTGGTGGAACCTGCTATGCTGACCGATCATCAAGAGATCTTGACTACGGAGAAAGGTCGTGCTATATCACCTGACGAATCTGCGGAGTCCTTCCCGGACCATACGATTTCTCGAGTGTCGCAATATAATTTGAGACCGAGGAAAGAATCTGTAGTGCTGGAGAAAACTGGTTGAGCTACTCCCCTGAGTTAGTGAAACGGAGAGCCAATGTGGCAAAGGTGGGGGGGGGGGATCAGCCATGCATTAGAGTAGTGATACCCGTTTTGGCCCATGGTGAAGAAATCAGCGGCTGCCCAGGGATAAGAGCTCCAACAATAGTTTTTAATTAATTTCTGGAAGGGTAGATTATCACTGTTGCTAAAATTAATAACAAAGTGATCATTAGTACTATGGGGTTTGTTGTTGTTTTGGTGATTATGGCAATAATCACCTGGTTTGTTGAAAAGATGGCTCCTGCTTGTGAGTTTTTTGTTGCCACTACTCCAGTACCAGAGGATCACTATTACTTTACGCTTCCCTTTCATGAGCAGAAGCACCGTCAATCGTACTTCAATAATACTTTCATTCAGATGTTGCATCATACTCATAATGCTACAAATACTACTAACTGTTGGGTATGTGGAATGATACCTGCGCATCAAAAGAAAGGAGGAACACCTTTCATTCCTCTTCCTTTTTCACACAATGATTCTTGTCAAGCTTGGTATACGCTTTTGTTTGCATCTGGAAAACGTACAGAGGGCGGACTTCTTTTTCGCCTTAATAAAGTATGCTACCAAGACAATGATAGGTATCCCCAAGCCAAAGGAACTAAATGGGAATGGGAAGAGTATCAACCGGACAATGTTTCAATACCATATGTCTTCACAATTATAAGATACTCTGACAAGAAAGAACAATTTGTGATTTCTGTTGCAAAAACTAAAGCAGATTTATGTATACGTAGCATTGGGCGAATTCCAGTAGGGATAAGCGATTGTACCTTGATTTTAACTATTGAGGGGGTAAATATTAGTAGTTTTACAGCTTCACATAATACACATTTTGTTTGTGGTAACTATGGATATTACCAACTACCTGTTGGGTGGTCAGGTGTGTGTTATGTATTTTTTCGATTACCCCCTGTGTTTTTGGTACCTGCATCATATCACCGAGATTTTAAACTGTTCAATGACATCGTTAAAAATAGATATAAAAGGACAATAGGTACAAATGAGGTAGACCAAACGGACACTAGCCTGCAACAATATGTTGATTTTAATTTAGGGTTGTTCTTCTTTGTGGGTGCTGCGTTAAACAGTAGGAAAGTGAGACGATTGACTAGGGTTGTGGAAGCTGTTACCAATCAGGCAGCTCTGGCACTTGGTAATATTACTGAGGAGCTCCAAATTGCGAGGATTGTAGCGCTCCAAATCGTATGGTACTAGATGAGATATTAGCTGATCGAGGTGGTGCATGTCGCATCATCGGTAGTAGTTGCTGCGTTTTCATTCCAGATCACTCACCTTCAGTATATGATGCAATATCTAAATTGCATAAAATTGCTGCAGAAATTCACACAGAGACTGGTACTTGGACTTTTTTCTGGATGGTTTTGGGCTCTTGTTTCCGCTTGGGGGTGGAAACTACTAACTTTCCTGTGTGTAATGATTGCAATATTTTTCACATGCTGTGTCTGTATTCAGTGTGGTCCAGTGTTCTGCTTCATGTGTATTACTTCTTGAATGCCTCCCAAAAGAGATATTACAGAAATGAAAGCACAACATATGTTAGATAAGGAAACAGCTGAAATGATGATCATAAATATACAAGATGAATGTTTAGATTATCCCAGAAAGACGAATGTCTTCAGCTAATGCTGAAAGGGTCGTCTGTTGTGATTTAGTAGCGATTAGATTAAGCATTAGCAGAAGACATCTTGTATTTAGCAACTATTGTGAACATTTCACGGAATCCATTTGTATTCATGGCAGCCATTTTCTCTGCCACATGCTGCCATGTGCTCTGCCCTACCTTCCTGATAACTACGCTTGAAAATCTGTCTAGTGACAAGTTATATTTAGCATCCCCCACTTTCGCACATGCCAAGTAAGGTCTGCAGCTGTTAGTAATTAGTAACAGACAGTAATGTGTCTACTAGTCCTTGAAAACTGTTAGCCCCTCCTATCTGTTGATTGTGCATTTCCATATGACCTTATATGTATATAAGTCTTGCTTCTATAATTGTACCACCTTCTTTGTAGCCCCTGCGTGAGTATAAAAGGACCATGCTCTCTTAATTCAGTGTGCTACTTCAAACATTACCGAAGGGTGCTGTTTGAACTGTAGTACCACCTCTTGAGGTTTAATAAACTTTGTCTTTTATTTCAGTTTCTGTGCCAACTTCTTCCTATATGGTCTGAGGACTTTGTGCAGAGAAGGGCGAACCACTTGCACTACTAGGCCTTGCTGAGGCTTACTTCGACACTTGGGCTTCACCACAAGAAGGACTTTGCCTGGCTTCAACTGGTTCAAGGAGAGACTCCCTGTTTGCTACAGGTGAAAAATCGCTAACCAGAGTCCCCTGCACCAACTCCTGAAGAAATCAACCAGCTGACCACTGTCCAGTGGCCAAAAAGGAGTTTGTGCCAGGTGCATTCTGGGAGTTGTAGTTCACACCCCCAAGGATCATCTCAGAGCTTCTGGAACCCTGGGGTGAGCTGTGGACCCCAAAAGAACCTTAAAGGAACATATGGAAGAAGATCCAGAAGTTTGGAGAAGTTTGGAGAACTTTTGAAAAAACACTCCATAGAGGGACCGACCCGCCGCGGCAGCTCTAGCCAGCTTGCCTCAATCGCGACCCGGCCTGATTTGCAGTTTCGTCCCGGTGAAGAAAATCTCCAAAAAAGAGACTAAGTCCGAATGTAGAAAGTTGAACGGGACCTCCCAGCCAGCGTATCCGAGGAGGTCTCCCAGGAAGTCGGGTCAAGATCCAGGTTTACCTCGTTCGAAGGATTTTCACCTCGAAAAAAGGACTAAGTCCGAAGGTAAAAATCTCTACTGAGGGCTTCCGCGACGTGTATCCGGAGAAGAGTTCCAGGAGGTCGGATTGGACTGGCAGGTTCGTCCCGCTGAAGAAAATCTTCTTGGCACTAGAAAACAATAATTCTTTAAAAATGTATATCTCCGGTTCCCCTTATCCGATCATTTTTGTGTCATTTTTAGGATAAAAATATAATCTATTTTTATAAATTGGTTTTGGATTTTTAAACTGTTTCCTGTGTTTTATTTAATTTCTGTTTTGTGATATTTGAATGCTTTACACTCTGTCTCCTATGTTAAGCCTTGACGCTCGTTGCCAAGCTACAAAGGGTTGAGCTGGGTTTAATTTACTGAGACCTAAGTGGAGGATAATGGCCTATTGCTAAGTGTAGGTACTTACCTGCCCTTACCAATAACCCATTTTCCAACAGTGACTTATAAGTTACTTAAGTGCAGTGAAAATGGCTGTGAAATAACGTGTGCGTTATTTTACTGAGACTGCAATGGCAGTCCTGTGTAAAGGTTTGTCTGAGCTCCCTATGGGTGGCAAAAGAAATGCTGCAGCCCATATGGATCTCCTGGAACCCCAATACCCTGGGTACCTAGGTACCATGTACTAGGGAATTATAAGGGTGTTGCAGTATGCCAATTGAAATTGGTAAATGTAGTCACTAGCCTATAGTGACAATTTTAAAGGCAGAGAGAGCATGAGCACTGAGGTTCTGATTAGCAGAGCCTCAGTGACACAGCTAGGCACTACACTGGTATACACATTTAGGCAACAAACTATGAGCACTGGGGTCCTGGCTGGCAGGATCCCAGTGAGACAGGCAAAAACATCCTGGCATACATGTAAAATTGGGGGTACATGCCAAGAGAAATGGTACTTTCCTACACCAGACGCCAGCTGTTGGCTGCAGTACAGTTACATCCCACCCCTAAATCATTTCTTTCCAGGGCAATTTATACTCAATGTGTCATCTGCCTCGCAGTTGAGGCAACACTCCCAGCAGCCCACCTAATTTCAATTTATCAACTTTTTCAGTCAATACATTTTCCCCAAAATTAGTGCTTGATTGGAGCTGGTCTGCGTCAAAAATAAAGCCGCACAGGCGAGCGTGCATTGGAACAGCAAGCAATGCATCCGTTTCTTACTTGCAAATGAGCCCATGCGTCGATTCTTTCTCCGCCGTGTAAGCAATGCATCGATTCTTTCCTCTCAGGGAAAAGATGCGTCGGTTTCTGGACAAGCTTTTTTCGGGTCCATGCAGTGATGTTGAGATTTTTACTCCCAGGGACAATGCATAGAAAATCCAGATGCACAGCAACAATGAATCTGTGCTGAGTTGGCAATGCATCAATTTCACTGGGCTGCATTTATTTTTAAGCCGTGGTTCAGGTGCTACGTTGATTTTTCTGCTGCTCGGCTCCGGTGTGTGGATTTTCACCTTTGGTTCACCAGCTTCTCCTTTCAAGGGCCCAGGGGCTGGATGTGGCACCACTTGGCAGGGTAGGGGTCTCAGCAAGAGAGCCCAGGTGCTGGCAGATGAAGTCTTTGATGGCCCTGATACTTCAGAACAGGGGGCAAGTTCTGTCCAAGGGCTTGAAGAAACTTCACAAACAGGATTTCAGAAAGCAAAGTCCAGTCCTTTCACTCCCAAGACAGACGCAGCAGGCCAGCACAGGAAACCAACAGGCAGAGAGGCACGTCCTCCTCAAGCATCAATCTCTTCTCCTTGACAGAGGTTCCTCTTAATCCAGAAGTGTTCTGAAGTTGTGGGGTCAGCAGTCCTATTTTCTGTGTATTTAAACCACAGATAACACATTTAAGATTCTCTGCTTTCTGATCAGTTGTTGGAGGAGGACAAAGGGTAGCCATCGATCTTCTAAGTGGATGGGCATTGGGTTTGGTTGTCATCGCTTTCTCAGAAGACTTGGATTCTTGTTGTGATTTACTGTTTTTTGCTATTTTTTGATGATTTTTTTCCAGGTTTTTTTCCATTGCATGCGACTTTGAGCACTTGTTGCCACAATGGTAAAATATTTGATCCACTTCACCCATCCGTTTCAATCTTTTGTGTACTTTGTCCTGCTATAGTTCTGAAGCATCTCAAACTCTCTTCTGTCCAACCGCAGTTGATGTTAGCTTTTCTTTCAGATTAGTTTGGCATATCAGACATTTTTCTTTGTTGAAATAGTCCTTTGATTTTGTAATTAGCAACACTCTGTCACAAGAGAAAGATCCTCTGCTACCACCTTCCTTACTCATGTTTACGAATTTGAATCAAAGGAAAACCGAAAACAAAAACAATATTAAAATAATTTACCCATATGATGGCTAAAACACATCATTATAGAGCTGCCATTTTGGAAAATGGCAGATGGTTGCCCTCAGGAGTTATTTTCTGTTTCCATGAGACTACTTGATCTCCAATACCTATGTTTTCACAACAAAATAAGGTACATAGGTCACATGGACCCTGAAATATTACGTCATCACTGCAACACAACCACCATTTTTAAAAATGTTGTCCAGAAAGAATCAACCCAGATCAGCAATGTCTACCTAAGATAAATTACTTCTCTAATGATAAAAAACACAAATCAAAAATGAAAATCTCTGGACAGCAATATTTTTTATAGAGGTATGTCAAGGGGTCAGGTTTAAAACGCCCACTCTCAAGCAACCCTCAGGACAGTTAAGACAGGTCAGACCCTGCAGGAAGTTTGAATAAATGAGTAAACGTGGATAGTCAGTTTTATGAATGCCCTCCCTTCTCTGTTACTATGCATTGCACACATATAATTCAATGTAAGCAACCTTTATCAGCTTTCCTTAGCTCAAACAGCTTATGGAAGTTAGAAGGTTGCCTAATTTGAGGTGGTAAGCATAATGTATCAGGGCCATGGAATCTTAAGCCCCATGTCGTATGATAGACAGTCTTCTGTTACATCCTTGTAGAGTGAGGTTTGTTTGTTACACCAAGTCAAGGACCAACAACAGAAGGGGGGCTACTGTAACTTGAACCTCAACATAATCCAGGCTCAACTCTTGATGTGTAACATGAAAAGGACTGCCCCTGGGAACTCTCAAAATGCAGTTGCATATCTGATTTTCTTCTACCTGAAGGCTTAAAACATCCCTATACCCGTAGACACCCGCATAATAGGTCAAGATTGGTACATCTCGTTTTATACATTGCCACTAAAGGAACAGCAAGGTTTCTTCCTATTGTAAAGGCCAGATTGTATAAGTACACTATAGATTGTATAAATAATTGTGCTAAGGCATGGTTTTCATGAACTGGAAGGATAAAAAGTTACCCTTAAATAGAAGAATTTGTTAATCTTTTCTATGTATTTGCCTCTAATGGAGAAACAGCAAGGCTAGATTTTTTGGGAATGCATGCCATGGTGAAAGTTTAAGTACAGTTGGTTTCAATTGGTATTTTAAGGTCAATTGTGGTTCTGGACAATAAACCTGCATCATCAGTGTATACTAAAACAGGTACAGCTTTATTCTTAATAACTGGCATGACCAACCCCTTTTTAGGTAAAACAAAACCAGGGATATTAATATATTTAAAGAACACAAAATTGGAGCTCTAACGTAGCCCTAGCTTGCACCAACTACCAGGCCAAATGAAGCAGTGCACTCCCCATGCTCCCAATATCTTAACAAGACGGATAGACCAAAATGAAGGGCATGCAGGAAATCAACAATACCCTCATCCAACCTGATGTTATAAAGTAGCACCCATAGCTTTGATGTGTTGACACTATCAAAGTCGCAGGAAATGTCCATAAAGGCTAAGTGCAATGAATTGCTTATCATCAAACATAAATTGAGGCATTGCTCCATTGTCCTCAAACCTTGCCTGAATCCACACTGCACCTCAGATGAAATATTACTCTCCGAGGTCCAAAGTAATAATCTATCAAGAATAACTCTACCAGTGATGTTGACCATACAATCCAGTATAAGCTGGTCAATATCCCCCATCACCTTTCACCAAGGATAATTGGTAACATTAAAGGTTTTATATTAGTTTGTGGGACATTCCTTAGCTTGCACATTGACGTTTAATGCGATAATTTACATTCAGATGATTCTTGTGGATCCGAAAGCACACTACTTCCAAGTCACTTTAACAGGAAAAGATGTACAATTGCTGCTCTTGATAATTTTGAATTTGAAGACAGCTCTTCTTTGTGTGGAACATCCAGCACACATGGTACTACCATGGTGCTTTTTCAAGACTGTACCAAGGAAGTAGCTGCGGGAAAACAAGGCATAAACAAATGAAACTGCAAATTTATAATCCAACTGCCATACCAACATGTGCAAAATCGCTGCAAACCATCAACATGTCCCAGCCTACCAGAAAGTTTAAAAGTGGCTGAGGACATGGATCTCCTACCTGATGCTGTGGTCACACAAAGGTAATTTAACTGAATTTGTCACATCACTTATTTGGTGCAGACCGAAGGATAAAGAAAAGTTAGTTCATCCGTGGGCTGGAATTAATGCTCTGATCTCTCAGAATAACATCCCACTGAAGAAGGTTGGGTTTTTACCAATAATACCATCCCCCAAAAAATTCCAAAATGTGCTCAGCTTGAAGACCAACCTATCCTGCCAATTTTCTGCATTGAAGGTGTTTTCCGTGTTGTAGCTGACATTTTTATGAGCAATCCTGTAGAATGTGATTATCTTCATCCAATGATGGGCATTTTCCACATGACAAAAGTTGTGTTGCGGTATGCAGGAAGTTATCTCAGTGGATGTGGCATAGATGATGCACTTATTGAGGCTGAAATCTTTGGAAGCAATACTGTCTGGTCAGTATTGAGCGGAATTCATTATCTTAGTTCGTTACAAGGTATACTCATCATATCTGAGGCTACAGACACATTGCATTGGAATGCTTTCTGGAACAAAAATGACAAACTAGGTTTTGCATATCTTATCTCAGAAGTGAACAAGGCACAGGGTGCACTTCTTTCAAAAGACATAATGCAAAGCCAGGCAATTCTCAATAAACTCAGTTCAAAATCAGAAAACCTGAAAACCAAGAGTTTTGTCAAAGAATGTAGAGAAGAACTTTGAAAGTACTGGGGAAATGTTTTACATATGTTAGCTCTAGCAAAAAACTTGGTACATGCTGATTGGGAAGGTAATTTGGAACAACATGTGAAGACTGTGGAGTCACTGACTACTGTGTTGTGTTAATTCGATTGCATAAATTACTGAGATATGGGTCCTGGTATTTGGAAAGGGTGAAGAAGCTACAGGGGGGAAAAAACATTCCTCTACTGAAAATTCACCCAAACACATTTTGTGATGAAAGACCTCTGGACAGTGCTCATGGAGGGTTAGAAGCATTAGTTTTCAGCTATTATGTTGTCCTCTGTAGTCTAGTACCTCCTCACCTCAGAGCAATGTAGAGGAGAGAAGGCTAGCATACAGCCATACTTAACATCACCTGAGAAGGCTTAGGACGGGCAACAAGAGAAGGCCTTCTAGGAGCTCAGAATGCATGTGCAAGAAGTCTGAACACCTTTATTTCACACTGTACAAAATTCACCCTGACTTTCTCACTCATTCCCAGAGCTCTCACTCATGTTCCATCATGAACATTCACGCACAACCAGTATTCACCCAGGCACCTAGAAGCAACTTGGTTGACACAGTCAAATCTTGCATAAAAATACTACCGAAACACATCATATGGAAAAAAAGTAAATACTCTTAGTAAAAGCAAGATGAAGTTATAATGTAAATGTTAGAGACTGGATCTATAATTGGAAGAGGCATGCAAATTGTCCAAGTAGGGGCCACAATCCTAGTCAGGGTAAGTCAGATACACATCCTAAGTTAACCTGTGCTCACCCTCAGGTAGCTTGGCACAGAGCAGTCACGCTTAACTTAAGACGCAAGTATTTGCGCAACACTTAAATTACAGTATCACAGCGAAAGACACACAAAAACACTTCACACCAGGATAGAAAAATAGATAATATTTATCTGAGTAAAACAAGAAAAAAATGACAAAAATCCAATCAGCAGAAGTTGAGCTATGAATTCTTAAAGATTAAGGGGCATATTTATCCTTTTTGGTGCAAAACTGCACTAATGCAATTTGGCACCAAAATGTTTAGCACCGGCTTGCACCATTCCCTGGCACCAGCAGGGCGCCATATTTATGGAATGGCGCAATCCGGAGCAAAGGGTGGGCTAGCGTTAAAAAAAATGACGGTGGTCGGGTGAGGCTGGTGGTATGGGAGAAGGGGGTTTTGCATCCAAAAAATGGCGTTAGGCTAGTTAGAGTAAAAAAAGATGGCTCTAACCAGCCTAGCGTCATTTTCTGATGCAAAACCATCCATACCACATGACTACTGTCTTAGAAAAGACAGGAGTCATGCCCACCACCCCAATGGCAAGCACAGGGGACCAGTGTCCCCTGGGCATGGCCATTGCACCCTGTGCCATACAGGGGGCCCCAAGTTAAGGCCCTGATGGCACTTTAATAACAAAAAAAATACTTAACTATACTTACTTACTCGCCTCCCCGGATGGGGTCCCCATCCTCCGGTGTCCCTCTGGTGTGGTTCCTGGGGCTTGAGGAGGGCACCTGTGGACCTATTCCCTGTTGTTTAAACATGTTAATGGGTCCACAGGTCCCTTAACGCCTGGTCTGACTGAGCCGTTAAATAATGGTGCAAAGCAGGCTTTGCACCATTATTTAGCCCCTCCTCCCACCCGTGCGTCATTTTAGCATGGGCGATAAATATGGGGCTATTGGGTTAGCACAATGTTTTAGATGGGGACGCTTACCTTGCATCTCATTGACGCAAGGTAGGTTCACGCATCTAAAAAATGGTGCAAACTTCCAATATTTTGACGTTAGATGGGTCTAACGTCAAAATATAAATATGGAGTTCGTTTTGCGCCGAATTTGCGTAAAACAAAAATAATGCAAATTTGGCGCCAATAGGGAATAAATATGTTCCTAAATGTGAAAACACTGCTTAGAAGTCAATAGCAGTCAAAAGGTTACTTGAGTTCGCGAGAGAATGGTGCAAATCCAAAATCAAGGCCAACCACGATGGAGAGGAGGCCAGCTACAGAACTCCAGCAGGGTCTGCTGAACAGTACCTTTGATGGAGCAATGGGCTGATGGTGAGGAGACAGTATTTACATCACACTCTTGGTACTGCGTCGTTGTCGGGCTCCGTGGAAGTGAAGGCGATGCTCTGATTTTTCTGCAGCACTCGTGGCAATGCATTGCGTTTTGCAGGTTTTAGCTGCAGAATCCACTTCTAAGGCCCAGGACTGGAGAGGGGCAGTAGGAGAGGAGCGTTGATGTCCCTGAGATGGCAGAAGAACAGGGGGCAAGCCAGCAAGCCTTGGAGATTCTTCGGTTCAAGGATGCAGAGAGCAAGAAGCTCACTGCTGGACAGAAGCAGCAGGTAGCTGGCTAGCACAGCAGGGCAAGCAGCAAAGGGGCAGTCCCTCCTACAACACAGCACACAGGAGCAGTAGGCAAACACAGCAATGCTGTTGCAGAGTGGCAGTCCTTCTTCCTTGCAGAGTGTACTTGGTTACAGAAGATATCTGATTTGGTGGAGGTTGGGGTCCAGTATTTATACTTTGGTGCCCTGGTTCTGGAAAGTTGGACAAAAAATCCAGGTATTCCTTTGAAGTCCACAAGGCCCCTGTCCTGCACTCCCAGGCTGCAGACACTCTACTGGGGGTTATGCAGCCCTGTGTGTGGGGAGAGACACAGCCCTATTGCGTTGTAAGTGAGGGAGTGCTAAGCTCCCCCTATCAAGCCAGTTAATATCAGGATGCAAGTGTCACACCCTAGCTCTCTTTGTATGTGACTGTCTAGAGGGAAAGCACATAGCCCAGCTGTCGTCCACCCCAGGCACATATTCAGAGACAGGAAGACGCAGCAGAGTCACAGATTGGTTAAAGAGAGAAAACGCTATTTGTCTAAAAGTGGTATTTTCAGTCTTACAATTTAAAATCCAACTTCACCATGAATTGTGATTTTAAAGTGTGAGTCCAGGGGCACCAAACTCCAGATTTATATCTTGCCCCAGTTGGAAGTTATACTTAAAAGATGTCTTAAGGTAGCCCTAAAGTTATTCTATGTGAGAGTTAAGCCCTGCAATACTGAAAAATGAATTTAGGAGTTTTTTACTATCTGAACATGTTAAACTTAAAAGCACAAGTCAAAACTTTTAAATACACTGCACCCTGCCCTTGGGATTAATTCGGGCCTACCTTAAGAAGGTGTGAGCCTGGCAAGTGGGTTAAAACTGCACAAACGGGCACTGCAGTGGCAGGCCTGAGATGTTTGAAAGGCTACTGTAGCAGGTGACACAAACAGTGCTGAGGCCCCCTTGTAGCATTTAATTTATAGGAATAGTGCACTCTACTAGGGTCTTACAAGTAAATGAAATGTGCCAATTGGGGAGAAGCCAATGTTACCATGTTTTAGAGTACAGACAACATGCACTTTAGCACTGGTCAGCTGTGCTAAAGTGCCCAGAATCTTAAAAGTCAGCAAAAATGAGCCAGAAAAACAGGAGGTCAGATGGGAAAAAGTTAGGTGAAACCACACCAAGGACGCCAGGTCTAACAATAATGTAAACAGCAACTGCATTGCCTCAAGGCTTTCTCCAGTTGTTCGGAATTCGAGCATTGTTTTTTGCCTGAAACGGCATGAATTTAGGAACTGATGGGGATTAATTTCAAAGTTTTTAATTATTGGATCATTTGAGACCTGGCAGCACCCAACCCACTTAATTCCCTGCAGTTGGTACACAACTGAGAAGTGAGGGACAGGCAGGGCCTAATTCAGATTAGTGCCCTCGACCCTGTCTGCGCATCACATACATCTTCACAGATCTTTCTGCAATCCCTGGATCAGCCTGAGAGATCAGTGAGCTGCTGAAATCACAAACCAGCTGCCTGGCTATGGCTCACGTTGAGGTCCTCTTGATCCTTGAGCCCAAAACAAACTGAGCTTTCATATGGTGTCTACCTGCCCTCTGTTCTAACCTCATGCACCAAGAATTAACAGCAAAATAGTGACTGTTGATGTTCAACAGGCAAGAGAAGGGAATACTTAACAAGTGGCTGAATTGCAGAATATGAAACAAGGAAAACAGGGTTCAATCACAGCTTCCCCGCTTGACTAAATTGTCTGATTGTAAGCAAATAAGCAAATATTTTATTTTACTGAGCTCAATTTTTCTTCATTATCATAAATAAGAACACCTTCAAATGCGTAAGTTTAGGAAGTGTGCTGTACAAAAACCACTTGCGTTTATCAAACATTAATGTTGCTCCAACTGTAAGAAGAATCTAAGTGCCTGATTTAGAATTTGGTTGATATGATTACTCCGTCACAAACATGATGGGTATCCTGTCCACCGTATTATGATTCCATTTTATCCTATGGAAATCGTAATACAGAGGAAAGGATATCTGTCATGTTTGTCACGGAGTAACCCACCCGCCAAACTTTAAATCAAGCCTTAGGTAACATATTACACATGGCAACTTACTTGCCTCCGATTTCACTAATGACATTGCTGTCAGGGAATGGGGAGTCATGAATATTTCTAAGTTTATGTTTTAAAACTATTACTTAAAAAAAAACTACTCATTGCATTGATACAATCTCAAATACTAAGGTGACAAGCATCTTCGTGTTAAAGAAATCCACCTTTTTTTAAGGAGAGTTTATTATATTTTTACATGACGTTTGTTGCATGATTTACATCGCAAATATTTTCATGTCTCAGTTTGTGCACAGGCTTTTAGAGCCAAGTCCGAACCTTGACTGGGTTATCACTCGACTCTCCCTAATAATATGCAAACTATCCCACCTCTACCCATTGATCAGCAACAGTGACTTGATTTTACTGTTGCTGCAGACACCTTACCTAACTATCATGCAAGGCCAAGACTGGCTACCTAATCATTTGGGGGGTGTCTCACCCCATACACCTCCTGAACCTATGTTTCGTGAAGTCAGAAGTAGTGGGACCAGCAAAACAATGAACATGAAAAATCGATCATCCCATCCAAGCCCAAAAGATAGCTTAAGCTGCCAAATGCCTATTCACTAATATATTGCTGGACAGCTAATGGTGGTATTAGGCATGTGGTAGTTGGAGGGAAAGTTTAGTGCAAAAGAACAATCACAGGATAGAGAGGTAACTCATCTTAGCCAATGTACTAGGATGGGATGCTGAGGCACTACAGTAGCCTTTGGGATATCACACACCTGAAGCCATATCTTAAAACTGGCAACTGGCGCATTGCCGTCATGATTTTTATTTGGCAGGAGTACGCATCGTACAATGGCAGTGGCTATGGAAGAGAAAGGTGAGTCTCACACACACACACACACTGTACCTTAGCCATAGGTGTGCCCCTGCACCGTGCACTACACAACACACCATAAATACACTATTATCCAGTGCCATTCGACCATAACACAACACGTACATGCCGGAAGCACAAATAGACATGCATTTATGGCACAACATACACACTATTAACACTACACCCACACACAACATAACCACGACAACCAACAAACCAACACACTCAACTACACAAACACACTCACACAAAAGAACAACAGCACACACCACGACAATGACCACCACACAACAACACTGACTTAAATGTTGCACACAGCAACCAACACCGAACCAAACATACTCAATAACATCATACCCATATGCAAGTGGCTCACAATCAGACACAACAACATCACCCATTCCAGCTCCCTCTAACTCAACCAGCCAAACCAATCTCACACACACATGAAGGTACTGACTCACATACACAAATGGAAGGACAGCATCACAGGTACAGGTCCCCTTGCAAGTGTGAATGTTACATCATTGTGGTGTTAGCATTCATTTGGCAATGAATATTGACACCAAAATAACATCTGTGCATGTGCGTGATATGTGCCTTGTACCAGAGTGTCCCCATGCATTCCAGACACAATTGTGTCCCCAACATATGCATGTTAAAATAATTTTTAAAAAAGTACTGGGACATGTATATGACTCCAGTGGTCCGGAGCTCATGTGAAGTGACTACACAATGTAGACTGGAAATGCTGATTTTCTATCTTTGACACCGATAACAGGTGGTTGTTTTTCCTCCGTGATCAAGTGTCAACAACAAAGGAAGGTCTTGTCCAGTCGAAAACAGAAGTGGAATCGGGAAAAAATGTAGATTTTTACCTCATTTCCCCCAATCCACCAACTCAGGTGTAGAGGTAGCACCACTGCAGCTGACTTGGCAGAAAGACACATCCAAATCTGCATGGTGGGAAGGGTGGCTCGAGTCTTGCCTTCAGACACTATCTCTGATGATGCCGTCAATGCAGATGCAAAGTTCTGGCGGACTACACAGGACTAGAGTGGGTTAGTGGCTATGGCACTGCCAACATCTAAATCGGGCTGGTGGACCACCTAGTACGTGGATGGATTTTCTGCCAAAACATTTATGGCGGAGCCGTTACCGCCAGGATCTAAATCAGGCCCTTAGTCTTTTTTATGGAGCTCAAAATCCTCCAGTTGGGCAAGCCTGGAGTTGTAGCCAACAAAGTCCTCTCAAAATCAGCTACTGTTGCCATGAGTCCAGATGAAGCCACAGACATCTTGGAAGCCCGAAGTATTCAAGTTTCTGGAGCAAGTCCTCTTGGTCACATTTGAAGCTCCCAGGATTTCAGGGACAGCACTTAGGGGCACAGAATGAACTCCAGCAGAGGCCACTGGAAGGATGCTATCCAGTTTCCATTGCTACTTGCTAGCTGTCCACTTTAGGAAAAAGGCCTCTTGCAGCTCGTTGGGCCGTTGTGTCTCTATAGCAGCATAAGAGGTCAGCCAACTAACTGAAAATTGAACTCCACTTCCTCATCCTGGGGAAAAGTGGGAACAGGTCCAGCCCTTAAAGTTTCCACACAGGTTCCAAACAGCAGGTCCAGTCCTCATCTGTTCTTCTGTAGGTCCACAGAGTGTTCTAATGAGCTGTGGGTGAGGTGCAGCTTTGTAGTTTTCACTAGCCAGTGGTTGGGTTGGGCATGACTCTGTGGCACCCACAAATATGAAAGAAGTTTAGAGGGGCAACCCTTCCCACGTTTGAAGGACATCCTTTAATTTACTGCAAATTGTCCAACAGTGCACCGTTTTGAAGCATACCCAACAAGGTAGAATCTTCCTACCTCCGAAGACAGCTTGTGTACCAGCCAGGAATGTTTTTGGGGAAATGAAGAGCCCCTTTCTTTTCAGTAACACCAAACTGGTTTTTGAACCTACTCCCTTTCCGTCTGCGCTTGAATCAAACTGGCCATGGAGGACTTATGAAACAAAGAACTGCTCTTCCCCAGCTCTTCCTTTACACTTAACTATGAATGGCCTGGCCTCATCCTGGTCCTTTTCACTTTAATAAAGTTCCTGGATCCTTTCCATTTGCTCTGCCAGAGCATAAGTCACACATGGCACTCCCAGGTCTTCCTGTGAAAAGTCCTGAGCCATTGTTCCTACTCTGGGAGCAGTTTCCACACCTCATTAATGGGAAGTACTGGCATGGCCATCTGCCAGCAGGCTAATGCTAATTAGCCTGTTGGAGGATCAGGAAGATAAAGTGTGACTTTTTAAAAGGCACTTTTCCCAAATCTGTATTAAAAATCTAACTTCATTATTGGATTGGAGTCTTAATAAACATTAAAAATAGTGTTTGAATTATTCCAGTAGCTTGTCTTGAACTGGATAGCAGGGTTATGATTTTATGCTGAACTCCATTTTTTCTTATAGGACCTCTATAGTCTTTTACAGAGAAAATAGGTTTTGTGGGCTAGTCACTGTAGGTACATGGTAACATTAATGGACCAATTTTAAATACTTTGCACCCTACATTATGGGACACAAGTCCAACACAGGGGAGGCATATTCAATATGAAAAGTAGGATGCTTCCAGTCATAAATGGTTATGCTGACAGGTTCGCTTGTCAGGCTAGTTGATGGCGCAATAAGTACTGCAGTCAACAGGAAACATTTAAGTTTCCATGCAATTGTTGTATATCCTGCACTATATATTATGGCTTCACAGTAAAGTTATATGCTGTTAACCAATTGTACCATGTTTAGGGGTCAGAACACACACATTAGGGACTAGGCAGCAGTTCCTCAGGGTCCAGAGTTAAAAAAACAGCAATACAAGTCAACAAAAAAGGGAGGTGACCATGCACAAAGAGGCATTTCTCAAAGTCAACTTTTCAGTATTCCTGGTCACTACATGCAGAAAATGAGCCATACTCCTGGAATATTGCACCAGATTGGTCTATTTACCTTTCCTCCAAGGTCAATGTAGATGGTGCAGAAATGTCACCAATGGCATGGGAGTTAAATGTCATATTTGGGCCGCTGTGTGTATTTACACCACCAACATGTATGACAAAAATATATGGTTGCCAGAAGCATCACTGTGCGCTCACTGAACTGCAGTTTAAAGGCACTGTAGTAACATTACAGGCAAAAGTGGCTTTGTGATGTATATTACTATATTATTAACAAGTCACTCCTGAAGTCCATCTTGTAAGCTCACAAGGCAGGGTGCCTAATTCATAAGCACGTATCGGCATAGCCAACCAATCTGGCTCTGACAAGCTAAAATGATGGTTTGATTTCTTTTCAATTTTTTTATTATAGTCTATGCCACAATAATAATAATACAAAAAAAGAAAATAGGACACCACCTGAATGTGGTTGCCATATGCTTGCAATAACAATTTTACTTTCGCAAAACATTCACTAATGTGGTGGTTTTACTAGATATTGTTTTAAATTAAAATGCCTTTCAATTGCGCCATGTATTATATTATTAATGTTTGTGAAGGACACCAGATTAAATGACCACCTCACTAAGCACTCAACTTACTATGGCCTGCTTCTTAGCCCAGGAAAGACAGAGAAGTGTTAACAGCTGATCACTTTGCAGCGATTAGCTCTTTGAGAGTGGATATGTACAGATGGCAGATCAAAGGATAGCCTTTCACTACCTCTTTTGATTTGGAGGTGCCATGTAAAGCTTCTCCTATTCATCACCAGGATCCTTCTAGGTAGCCATGTTCCAGTCAGAATGAGGAAGGGGACAATTTTGAACAATATTAGGTGGAAGAAATGGTCATCAAATAGGGGAGTAGCTAAGGAGCTGAAGACTGGCCTACCTGGTGGCGGAAGGATTCTGCCACATTACAGTGGGGCCTCCTGAGTAAATTGTACAGTAAGGTAAGGAGGAAGAGCTATTAACAGAAGTAAGGGAGTGCAAAAGCATAATTTTTTTTTTTTTTTTTTTTTTTTAATTAATCTTTATTTCGGCCAATTAGGCCATAAAAGATGTACACAAAAAAACACACATACGAACATGTAAAACCATCAAGGGAAAGTAAACAGGAAACACATCAAATAAAAGACCATACAATTAAAATGAAAACTTAAAATTAGATAGGAGCCTGCAACTTTAAAGTACGGGTACGAATATGCCAGACATTGGTAAGGAATTTGGCTAGTGCAAACACAATTGGACCTGAAACATCAGTTTTTGAAAATTCTGTACACCGGGAGGTACTCCCTAAAACCAAGGTTTCTAATAAGTGGTAGGAGCCAATATTTCCTGGCGGCCTTGTAAGTTGGACAAAACAAGACCACATGCAGATCGCTTTCCTCTGCTCCCACACATGTCGGACATAGCTTGGTAGATGGCAGTGTTGACCAGGAGCAGGTGTAAGATCGCAGAGGCAATGTGCCATATCTCCATTGGAGAAAAAGCTTCCTGGCCAGCACAGGAGACATAGCATCCAGAACCCTCTCCAAACGGTATGAGTCCTTGCTTTGCGCGAATACAGATGTTAATGACCCCTCATTCTTGCAGTCTAGGGCCATAGCTAATTTCCGCTCGTGGTAAACACTGACCAAAGCTCTTCGTGGGATCCTTAGTGAGGCGTTAGCTGGATCCGACCACAGGTCAGGGAGGCCCAATCCCATACAGGACTTTTTTATATATTTTATCCACGGGATCTGTAGGGCTTTAGGGTGGGTTAAAAACTCCCTCAGTTCCGCCCTATAAGAAGAGAGTTCTTCGGTGCTCCATAGCCTTCGCCAGAAGACTATGGGTCTGAGACCTAATTCATCTGCTATTGGTCTCAGACCCAGATCCATCCTCAGGGGGAGGAGCGGAGTACTGGACGGGAGTGCTACTATCTGTCTAATGAAGTTGTTCTCAGTTATAGACAAACTGCAGGAAGCTGTGTGACCCCACAGTTCCGCCCCGTACATCAGAGCTCCTCTAGCCTGTGCCTTGTATATCTGGATAAGCGGCCCCAGCGGTCGATATGTGGAGCTTCTCATCAACCGAGCAATGCCGCCAGTGGTCTGCACTAATTTAAGGTTAACCCTAGTCTGGTGAGTTCCCCAGGACATGGTTTCATTCAACGTTACACCTAGATATTCAAAGGTGGAGACTCTCTCTAAACGTGAAGCTCCCAGTAAGGGGTTCGGGCGTGATCTTGGGGTTGGGTTCATAACCATAAACTTGGTTTTGTTAGCATTGATTTCTAACCCCCTATCTGTGCAAAAAGCCACAAAAGAATCAAGGATCCTCTGTATCCCCATGGGGGTTTTGGACAGCAGCAGGGTGTCATCTGCAAACATGATTGCAGGCACCCTGCTGCCATTCAATTTTGGGGCATCAGTGTATTCAGTTCCATTGAGATGGGCGATTACCCCGTTGACGAAGAGGCAGAACAGGGTCGGTGCCAATACACAGCCCTGTCTAACCCCCCTGTCAACGGGGAATCTGTCTGTTAATTCCCCATGTTTCCCGCACCTGACCCGGGCATAGTTATTATGGTGCAATCTCTTTAAAATTATCAGGATGTCTGGGGGGACCCCCATCTCAGCCAGAACACTCCAGAGTTTCCCTCTGGGCACGAGGTCGAACGCAGCCCTCAGGTCCACAAATATAGTGTATAAACTACCCCCTTCCAATATTGCTGCCCTCCAATAGATAACGTTCAGACGAAAAACCTGGTCCACTGTAGAAACTCCCTTTCTAAATCCCGCCTGATACGGACTAAGGGCACCCGTTTCTTCCACCCAGTCCTGAAGGCGATTCAGCAGTATCCTGCCAAACAGCTTCTGTGACACGTCAATTAGACTGATTGGTCTGTAGTTGGCTGGGAGCAGGGGCGAGCCCTTTTTAAATATAGGAACCACCTCTGCCCCCAGCCAAGTACTCGGAATTTCCATGCCACACAAAACTCCATTAAACACTGCAGCCAGATAGGGGGCCCAAACACCGGGCTCCTGCTTGAACAGGTCCCCGGGCAGGCCGTCCAATCCTGGCGCCGTTCCAGCTTTAAGTCCCATTAGTGCTACCTTCACCTCCCCCACTGTTATCAAATCCCCGCCATACTCTACCAGTCCAGTACCGAAATCAATCTTAGATTCTCCCTGCTCGGAACTGTAGAGAGACTGGAAGTGTGCCTGCCACACCCCTGCTGCAATATTTGGTTCTATTGCCGAATGGAGGTTCCCCGACCCCCCGTTTACTACTCTCCAAAACATTCGGTGGTCTCTTGTTGCGAGGGAAGTGGTAAGCTCCTCCCACTGGTTCTCCTCCCATTCGGTTTTAGCATGGATGACCAGTTTTTTATAAGCCCGTCTACTTTCTCGCAGCTTCTCTCTATCTGTTCCCTCATTGATGCATCTGAGGAGTTCTCCCTTTGCCTTCCTACAGACTGCATTGTACCATAAGGAGTTATGTTGTTGGATCCTCTTCTGATTCTGGACCCTGGTAAAAAGCTCAGAGGCCGCTCCCTTTATAAGGTCCTCATGAGCCTGGTATAATTTCTCATAGTGGACTATATTGCCCACATCGTTGGCTAGCTCTCCCACTTTTTTCAAAATGGGGATTAAACCTGCGTAGAGCTTCGAAAGTTTCACTTGGCTCGTAGCTAGTTTATCCCACCTGATTCTTCTCCTGTTATTGTCTAATAGTAGTTCAGGTTTGGACTCCCCCATGGTTGTTATGGAGGCCTTTGGCCCAGGATGGATAAGATCGAGTTCAAGGGCGTTATGGTCACTATCCAGTCTCTCCACCACCCTAAAGTCCAGGATAGAAGACCAGTTCACTATCTGTACAAGAGCATAGTCCAAGCGGGACTCTCTTCCCACTCTATTGTACGTGGTTTTGCTTGGTACATCAGACTTAATACGTCCATTGCAGGCTCTAATTCCATGCTTTAGGGTGAGAGCAGTAATCTGCAAAGCCACAGGCGTCCATGCCTTTGGGGAAGGTGCTACAACAGAGGGTACTGACCACCTGAACTCTTCTTCCATGGGAAATCCCTCTACGAGACCGACCAACGGCTCGAAATGGGAATTTAAATCCCCTCCCACTATGTAAGGGATATCTCTTGGCATTTCCGCTAAATATACTGAAAGCTCCTCTATAGTGGGGGATTCACGCGAAGCTCTCACTGGCCTAGAGTAAATATTTATCAGGGCAAGTTTCGCTAGGTTCGGCCAGGCTAATAAAACCACTAGGATATCATCTGATGGCACCGGTAGGCGTGAAGCCTGACATCCTAAGTGGGAAGCCACCCAAGTTGTGAGTCCACCAGAGGGGCGGCCCTTACCCTCCCACCTAGCCGAGATGGAAAATGACTCGTAACCTTGATGGTTGTAATCTTCCCTTGCCCAAGTCTCTTGGAACATGCAAACATCCCCGGACTCAATGTAAGTTATCCAATCTTGGGTGCCCAGTTTGCTGGCTAAACCAGCCACATTCCACCAAATTAGTCTCATGTGCGCTGGAGAAGCCACAGAACAGATTGCAGGGATGGAATGGGGGGAAGAGCCGGTACCAAAGCCAGAAACTACACCAATTACTCTAACAGGGTCATTTTCAGAAGTGGGTTCAGCCGGATCAGGCAGTTTACTGAGAACATTATCCAAGGTCACAAGATTTGAGTTCGGGTTTGGGGGCAGTCAGTCCACACCATCCAGACCCTTCAGACAATTAAAACGATTGTGGTCCAAAAAGGGAGTCTCCGAAGGTCGATAAACTGGACGTGGAGCATATCCCCTGTGTCTAGATCTTCGTTCCACCCTTGTCCAGTTACCTTGTGGCAAGTCATGGTGCAAGCGAATGGGAGGGAAAAAGAAAGAAACTGGCAAAGTCTGTATGGTAGAATCTAGTGATCTATTTGACCCAGCACAAATGTATAGTACTGTTCCAGGGTCTCGAAAAGACACAATGATACAGTCCCCTGCTATTGATTTCCCCGACTTCCCCAACCATGGTACCCTTCTTACCATAATGATCTCATTGTTGAGGTGAGCTGGAAGAGGTCTATTCCAATTCAACCATTTAATGGTTTTCCTCTTGAGTGAGTGATAGTTCTCATTTTCACCCAATTCTAGAGAGGGAACACCAGCCAACACCACCATGAGGCTGTTAGCCTCTGGTGGTAAGTCAGGTCCTCGTGGTCTAGGGGCAGGCTTACCAGGGAGTATACGTTGGAGTGCTGGGCCATCTGTTTCTGATGGTAGGATGTTAGAGTTAGTAGGTAAAATTGGAACTGGGATAGCCATAGGTGGCTGTAAAAGAGGGGCGGCAGTGGTGCCCAAGGGAGGCCCCGTGTGGATCGGTGGGTTTTGTATATTGGGGAAGGTTCCTATTGGTAGATTGGACTCAGTGGTTCTACTCTGTTTGTTGTCCAAAATTTTCAGGGTGGTTAAAGTTGCCTCCAGAGTGGTCAGCCTGAATTCTATTTTCTGCAAGCTCTCGCTAATGGGCAACAAGAGTGATCTAATTAAAGATTCAATGCTCCCCAAAGAGCTACCGGGAAATAATGTGTTAAGTGGGCTCTTCCCTTTGTCGCTAATGGAAGCAGTGGTAATAATATTAGTACCCTTGGGGGGAGTAGCCTTCTGCACATTAACTAAAGGCCTGTCCAACATAGGTACGGACTTGAGTGACTTTCCAAAATCAGAGTGGGGGATCTTTTTCTTCCCCTGACCACCCCTCATCTTCCTTCTGCGTTTATTTGGTGGTAGGTCATACACCTCTGCCACCACAGTTTGCTTTAGCTTATTAATCTTGGTTTTGGCTCTGGTGTGTGTTTGGGTGAATAAGTCAACTGCCGAACTACTGGCAACTAATAGTGGAGTGGCGTCCGTAGTTTGTTTAGGAGGCGGGCCAGAAATGGGAGAACTATCCCGGAGTAATAGGGGAACGTCTTCTTGGGATGAAAGATCCGGGCTGCCATTGAGGGAACCTTCCTCTTGGGAGATAGGATAGGGAGTTATGTCACTGAGGGGCCTATTTTTCAAGTGTTCAATCGAGCGACGACGCTCTGTCCTACGCATCTCCAGAGAGGTTTCGATTCCTCCATCACCCTTTACCGATTTAAAGTAATTGTCCAGAGTCCCAGTGTTGGCTCCCCCCTCCTTCGCTGCTGTTCCACCTAGGGCTGATGATGGCATACCCAGAACCTTTTTCGCATACCAAGTAGGATCAAGGAAATGCAGGTGAAAGAGAGTGGGCCCAGCCCAGCCTCCTGCGTGCCCTGACGGCCACAGACGGTCCGCCCTTGTCCCGGGCTTATCCCCGGGCGCTCCCGCGCGCTCCCGCGCGCTCCCGCGACGCGGAAGTAGCTGTTTGAATTTATAAGAGAAAAGTTAAGCTGTGAGTGAGGCGGGGCTTGCAGGGAGAGCGGCCAGGTGACAGGAGGTGCGGGTTAACAGGACTGCTGGGAGACGTAGTCCTGTCCCAACGCTCGCAGCCCTGCACTCGCCCAGTCCCTCACTGAAACTGTCCGTAGGTTTTGCACAAGCGGCTCTCACGCCGCAGCGGGACCCGCGAAGAAGTAAAGGAGAGTCCAAAGGCAAACCAGCAGCAAACAGCAAGTCCGACGGTATCCGTGCATGTACTATTTTACCATCAATATGCCTAAATCTTCATCGTTCATATGGTATTATACAGTTATTTACAACCTTGGCTGTGGGACACGATACATAAAGGGTGCAGGACCCCACTTCTTATCTCCGGACACACTCTCTTGATACTGTTATTTCAGTCACTAGGAAGTAATGGAAAACCTCCTAATGCCCTTATTTTGAAGGCGTATCACCAGTTCCACACAGTTGGGGCTTTTATTTTGAAGTATGTCAGGTTGCGATGTTCCGCTTCTCTTGACGGGGAGCGAGTTCCTCTCGTTGCTTTTCCACAGTACACAGTCGCCGCTGGAATCCAGGCACTTCGCACCCAGGTAGGCTATGGGCTCCCCTGTCGTTTGTTCGCACTATTCCCACCCGGGGATTGCGCTGCTGGGGACGCTCTGAGAGAGAGCTTCCCGCAGTGCTTCCACGCTGCACTGCCTGTAACGCAGAGGTGATAAGGAATCCGGCGGCAACTTTATAGAAGCGCGCGCTGACGAAGGGCACAGCGCACACCAGCAGGAGACCTCCAACGAGACAGGCAGCGACAGCCAGCACGTGTTATTTATTATCTTGCAGCAGGTAGTGCGGGTGCCGTGTGGAGAGGGTGCTCCCCTCTCTGCTTGGAAGCGCCTCCGGCCTTCAGACAGCTACCAAAAGTGGTGATTTGTGCGCTGTAACCGGGGATCACCACCTCTGACGTGATAGTATTTCCCTTCCAGAGCCAAGTCGAAAAACAGAGGCAGATCGTTGCGGGAGCGGCTAGAAAAGATCGGGCTGAACATAATTAAGTTTGCATGGAAGAATTTCTCCAAGCACTGGCTAGTGTGCAGGGTAAAGCTGGCTTAGCCGCCACTATTTTGGAACAATGATGGACTCAGAAGACTCTACCTGAAGAACAAGGGCCTGCTGGAAGACTTGTGACTCATGCTGGAAAAGAGATCTCGTTCAAGGCTGTCTAACTCCTGTGGGCACTGAGGGACTGGAACTGCTTTCCAAGGATCAAGTGTTGGTCTCCACTTTGCCTGCTTCAGGGACACAAAAAGCAGAAAGATTCCTGACTCCAAGAGGCCCCAGCTTACTAAAGAGGAGTGGACCATGGAGGATGGAGGCCTAGCTTTAAAGGGATCTTTGTTGCCACATTGACTGATTGTAAATAGGTTCAACAGGTCCTCATAGTAAAGCTACCCGGCCTCATGGAGCTCTGTTTGGCGAAAGCTTACAGCCATGTCTCACTGGAGGATTTTCCCTTCCAAGAAAAGGGACTAAGTACAAATGAACAACTTTGGCTGCTGAATGGCGGCCACGGACATAAATATTAGCACATACAGAGTTCCTATTGCCTGAATAACACCTTCTATACCATGTTTGACCAACAGTTATCTTTTTTGTAACAGCTTCTTTAGTCATGCAAGATGCTTTATGTCACCCATTTTAAACATACTTAGCAACTAAACGCTTGTATTTGTATTCATTTATGTTGGTTTCAGTGTAAGTTGAGCTTTTCAATTTATTTAGCAATTTTGCATTTTTTAAATTAATCGCACGATAAAATATTTAGTTACAACTTTATATCATTTCCATCATTGACTCACAGATGTTCCCATTCACATAAATGTTTCTGCTGTGGGAACAGGAACGGGCCCCAAAAAACTGTGTGACAGCTACAGTAATCCAAATCTGCCACTTGAGGTGTTAGAACATGTGGTTATCAGGTACCTACATAAAAGCAGGACGGCATGCTGAGTCAGCCCCAAACACAACCTTTTAAGGGGTTGCTTCAGCATTAGAGCTGGTGAAATGCTCTCTATAGATGAAGAAGCATTAACCAATACTGTTAAACACAGACATGGGCATTTCTCACAGCTTTCAATGAAAACTGTGCAGTATTGAAACACATGTTGATCATACACAGCAAAACATTTCAGGCTGGTACAAAGCTATAAGTTTGAGGTCAGTGATACTAAGTAGAGATCTCTAATTTACAAACATCAAATAACTGCCAAATGTATGCCAAGTATGACGATTGTAAATGTTCTTACCATCTCCAAGTTGATTTATACTTTGGTAGGCAGAGGGTACTTTTTGGCATGGCAGAGAACATTGCCCCCACCATCCCAAAGGACTTCCACCCCCCAAATCTAGAGTATTCCACCAGTCCTGCAGAAAGCTGTAAACATTGGCACACATGATGGCTCCCCGTCAAACTTATACAAAGTTAATTTTTCCCCAAACCGGAAGTTTGTTTTGAAAAATGAAAAACTACTGACCCCCCACACCATTGGAGTTTTATAATATGGTGTGGGGACGTCATTATGTTTGATTTATACTGTCCTTCATCACCTGGCAGGGATGGACAGGAAAGAAAAGCCATCTGAGTGCCCATTCCAAATAGGGCAGGTGTTCAGATAGCTACCCGGTCTTGAGTTGCTTGTGTCCCAATTCAAAGAGGACCTGGCTTGGCAGATCGGGCTGGGCTGTTCCTATTGGAGTAGGACCAAAACCGATTTGCGTATGACTGGGTCTAATTTGGGGTGGCATGGTGGGCAATAGAACAATGGATTGAAATACTAACCCGATCAATTGCCAGAGGTTAGACTTATTGCAAACGTTCCTCCCATCAACTATTGTATGCTTCATCAATATAACAACAGGATCTTCACCAAGATCATGCCTACTGGAGGCCATAATGTTCAACTTATATCCAAACGTACACATCAATACTTTATTCAACATTAGAAATCTCAGGGTATAACAAAAATACCATTACCACTCTATAATGATGATTGAGTCGTTCTGCTGAGGACACAAACAGCCCTACAAGCACAACTGAGAGCAACAGAACAATACTGTGGTGTAAGCAATTTGAAACAGAAATAAGTAGAACATCGTTGTATTTGGCCCAGAACAAAAATAGACACATGACTTATCATGACACTGATCATGAGTGGGTAGTTGACCAGGAATGCAACATTTTTAAAATACCTGGGTACAACCATTCCCAATAATCTCATCTGGAAACAGTACTTGGAAGGGGTGTCTTCCAAAGCAAAAGTCATGGCCAAGGCTTTCTCCATTCTGCAGCTCAGTTTGGGAAATACATATATGGTTCTGTTAAATTCTCTAGACCCAATCAGGAAGCAAGATATGTTACAGAGTGGAGAACAGGGACCATGGTATTGACACCCATCGAACTGGAAAACATCAATTCCAATTTCAGAACAACACTGTGGAACTCCTACAGTGCTATCTGTTCCTTGGAAATTGGCCTTGGTTTTGCATCTGCTCAGGAAAGAACCACTAATATCACAATTTTCCATGCACTTGGAAAACATACGGCTGACAAATCACCTCACTGGCAAATCCTGGAAGAGGTGCAGACTTTTACTACAAGATATCATTATAGAAAAAACTTAGAATAGGAAATGGCCTTGAATAAAGGAAGTGCTAGACAAATCCTCCAATCACAGCACAGGCAATACTGCAATGAAAACTCTCCCTAATCATTTCCCGAATAAAAAGAGCATCTGAAGAACTCATTTAGAGGATCAAATCAGAATATTGTTATCAGAATATCATCTGACATAAATATTGTGTCTTAAACTTAAATACTGTTCACAAAAATATCACTGCTTTGGATCCTATTTACAGCCAATGGGAAATTGTTTTGTAAGAACTATCCAGGAAACAGTGTTTTTCAGGACGTATTTCTGTACACAATATTCTGATGAACAAGCACATCTAGCCCAATGTTGGACTTTTTGCCTTACGCAGGGTCATTCCCAGTCTTTTTGCCTCCTTCCTCCTGGTTTTTCTGACCTCTTGCTGTTGGCTCTAGGACTCTGAGCACTTTATCACTGCTGACCAGTGCTAAAGTGCAGGTGCTCTCCCATCTAAAGTTGGTATGATTGGCTTATACATAATTGGCATATTTAATTTACCTATAAGTCCCTTGTACAGTGGTATCTCTATACCCAGGGCCTGTAAATTAAATACTACTAGTGGGCCTGCAGCGCTGCTTGCGCCACCCACTGAAGTAGACTTTCAAACCTGTCTCAGGCCTGCTAGCGCAGGGCCTGTGTGCACAGTTTTCTGCCACAGGGACCTGGCATCTAAACTTACTTGCCAGGCCCAGAACTCCCCTTTTACTACATGTAAGTCACCCCTAAGGTACGCCCTAGTTAGCCCTATGGGCAGGGTGCCATGTATGTAGAAAGGCAGGACATGTGCCATATTGCATGGCCTGCCCTGGTAGTGACAAACAGCCTAACTTGGTGTCTCACTGCTGTGAGTGCTGCCTTCTCATAGGATTGCATTAGAAATGCCCTGCCTTATATGTAAAGGGTATTGTCTGATTTATGAGGGGTAGCGTAGGCGTGTTTGGTATGGTTGTGATGGTGATAAGAAATACTGCTTACTGGTGTGGGTGTATTTTTTATTACTATCACAGAAATGCCACTTCTAGAAAGTGCACATTTATCTGTGCTTATGACTCTGGTGTTTTGCAGCTTGACTCCAATCCACGTCTGGGCAGAGTGACAGTTGGGGCTTTGTGCATACTTTTCAGAAAGCCTGTACACAGGGAGGGTGGAGGTGTCACAGAGGTGCATCTGCATACCGAATAGTCTTCCTGGGCTGAGAGAAGGGAGAGGCGGGGCACACCTGCATTTGTAAAGACTGTGCCCTGGCCTCACACAATAGGGTCGTTAACCCCCGCTGATGTTTGGAGCCTGTGCTGAAAGGAGAGAGGGGGCACTCCCAGAACCAGTTGTAACTGGCAGGAACCTCCTCTCCCTACCATTGTAAAACACTGTGAGAACTGACTATAAGTACAGGGGAATTTTCCCCACAATTTGGAGACTCTTGGAATCATCTTGGAACTGGACACCAAAGGCTGAAAGGACTCACCAGGAACCGCCATGGACTGCTGCTGCTGTGCTGACCTGTGACCTGCCTGGTCACTGTGAAGGACTTGCCACTTGCTGCCTTTCCCTTGTGCTGGCCTGTAGCTGGGCCCTCAACCTGAGGACCTTTTCTTAAGATTCTGCTCCCTAGGGGCAGGGTGCTGTGGCCCCTGACCTCTGCATCCATTTCTTCACGAGCGGTGCTTCTCCGTGGTTGCGGCTGCCATAGCGCTGATTGCAGCACACTTATGGAGCCTTGGGAGCTCGTAGGCTCCTTGCTGCATTGTGCCCCTTTAAATAAGATCACCGCAGCGTCCCGGGAAGCTGGAAGAACACTCGTGCACCGCATCGGGTGCAGACAAGTGTCTGCTCGGGCCCCAGGAGGGGTCCGATCTTCTTGTGGCTTCACAGCAGGACCAGGGGAGGCGCGGGGAGTGCCCCCTTCCCCTGGCCTCTGCGTTAGGAGTAGGACGCTCCTTTTCTGCTGTTAGGTAAAACGGGCATTATTGTGCTCCCCCCCCCCCCTTGGTGGAAGGGCCAGTGGAGGCCCGGGGGGCCCCCAGAGATCGCAAGCTCCTGGGAGGGGCCTGTCATTAAACTGGAGGGGGTGCGTGGTGCCCCCCTCCTGCCCTAGGTTGTTTTTGATGGCTTTGGCCCCCTTCGTGAGGGCCGGTTGAGTCCCTGAGGGGCCCCAGTAATCACAGTCCCCGGAGGGGCCTGTCTATAAAAGAGAGGAGGTGCATGTCACCCTCCTCTGACCCCAAAGTATAAGGGAGGCCCCCGTTTTGTGCATAGGAGCGCCGGGGGCCCCATTGTTCGCCTTCTAGGCACTGGAGGTGCCTTCATCCAACCAGGTACTGTTTAAAGGACCAATATAGTTGTAATCCAAAGTTCTTTCAACAGACTTTTGTTTGATTCATATATTACCTACCTGCGTTTGATGTTTTTACATATGTGTATGCAAATGTTCCTTTTATGGACATGCTTGCTAATATGTTTTTCTAACTTGCCATATGTTTTCTAATGTTCCTACTATGGGCATTTTATGATATTCTTATGACAAGTGCTGTGATGTAATAACGTGTTTTCCTGACTACTGCTTATGTTGCAGAATACTGAGTGACCTGTGTGTTATGTGTGACTACTGCTAGGTTGCAGAGTAACGTAACGTTCTGACAACTGCTAAGGTAGCAGGATAGTACTGATATGTGATGTTTGGTCTGATAATTGCGTTGTGTACAATACAGTATATTTTCATATAATTTGGTGTTGTGTTTCCTATGTGGTGGGGATATTACGTCACATGTGTTGTGTGTGTTGTGCAAACGCTGTACACATTGTCTCCGGATTAAGCCTGGCTGCTCGTGCCAAGCTACCAAGGGGGTGAGCAGGGGTTATCTTGGACGTGTAACTCCCTTGCCCTGACTAGAGTGGGTAAGTTCTGCCTGGCTGAGGTGCATACTCTAGCCAACCAGAAACCCCATTTCTAACACACAAGAAGCAAAGAAAAGCATAATATGGTCTGCGATCTTTGTCTGATAAATCAACTGTGCACTATACATGAAGCCCACATTATATACCAACTGGAACAGATAATTTTTCCTGGTACACTTCAAAAACCTGCCAGTAAACAAGATACTCATGGTCCACGCCCAGTCAGCCAAGTCTATATGTCATTGTAGTTCAGGCGATTTATAATTGGTCCAGTTCCTAAATCTATTTAAGAAGCCACTGGAGCACAGAATGATAAGCTGGCATTAAAACATCTCTGACATACCTTCTGGAGATGTTCAATAGAATTATTACTGTATTAGGGTAGTGTCCCCCTTAAGCACTTCTTGTTGGGTTTAAATTTGATCCTTGAGTTCTCCTGTTATTTACCACAGTGAGTAAAACATTTGTGATTCATTGAGTAATCCAAAACTCCAATTTATTTCCATATCTTCATTTCCATGAAGTCCATGTATATATACATACATCACAAATTCCTGTCCAAATTTCCCCACGTGATTAGTGCTAATCAAATCCCCAATGCATTTTGGACCTTTTGAGGTCTTTCATTAGGGGGTTTCCTCTTCCTTTCATGTGTGTGCTCCTCATTACAGCAGTACGTACCTATGATCAGAAGATGACGCCCTACAAGCACACCATCAACTCACAAGATCCAAGTTTACTGAGAAAGAAAAGTGGTGTGTTTACTTATAACAAAAAACAAATTAGTACTAGCAAATGAAAAGTAAACGATCAACAACAAAGTAAATAGCTTTACTACAACTACCTGAATGACTAAGGAGCACTAATACAATCGTAGTATTTTCTTTCTTTCTGTTGTATGAAGACATTTAAGTCACCATTCATAAGTTGGTACATTTAACCCTGCCCTTACCTCCCCTCCTTCCCTCAGCCCCAACCGGCCTACATTTACTTTCTCTAAACTTTACATCCTTTGGTTGAATGTATGTAAATTATATGTATTCATGAAAGGCTGGAGGGTCGTTGGTGCAAACAGAATTTGGGCGCTGGCAAGCAAAACGAAAAACATAATTATACATGTGCAAGTAGAAAATTGTGAATTGTGTTATAATTCCTCAGCTTCCAACCCTCCCTAGAGATATCGTGCTGGCTTCAATCTGAAATACACCCACCAGCATTGTGTAATTATGCATTGAAATAAGATGAGCTGTCTTCCAGCCACGTGTGCACTGAGATCTGGTAAAGGCGATTCCATTTGTTATTCATAGAATTCAGAGAGGTGCTTGATGTGCAGAGGGGTGAATAGTCACTTATTGCTACCCGCTAGGCGGTATTGCTGATCCCTAATAGTCATGAGGGACTCTGTTGCAATATTTGGATTAAGACACAGACACATACGCAATTGAACAAATTATAACATGTTAAAGAGGATGTTAAGCATCAGAATATTTTAAAGCATAGAAACATAAATCACATTACAGTTCAGTTCAAAAACGTTATTGGGCAGATACAGAACAGCTATAAGAGTACAAAAATTAAATAGATGAAAAATTCAACACAGTCTCAGCCAGGATCGTAGTGTCAATTATCATAAAAATTAAAACCAATTGAAACAGGCCAAACAGCACATACAATTATCCATATTCAAATTGTGCAAAAGCTAAAAACAGAAGTTTTTCCCTGACATAAATGGGATTTAAAATAAATAGTGCCACCTTATAGCACACATGGTAATTGTTTAAGTTTAATAGAAATTCCAGTGCAATCAAATACGTTCTTATAGTATAATCAATAAAATACATAAATGACATTACTTGCCGCATTGGTCTTTGTTTGGTTTCTCAGTGAAGTTGATCATATCATAACCAGCGACACCATGCACAGGGAAAACTCCTCCCAGAATAATATCACCATTCTTCCTGTAGGATTGTAGATTGCGAGATGATAATTTACACCCTTTGTCACTGGCAGTACTAGAGAAAGCCGCAATAGCTAAAGGCGGCAGAGCTAGCATGTACCAGTGCCTGTAGGAAAGAAATTGTGTGAAAATCCTAATTAATGGCAAGAGACTATACTGATCATACACAGAAGTGCATAAAAAAATAAATCACTTTACGTCACAAAATACAGTACAAACCAGGCTCAATGACGATTCTTGACAATTTCCTCGCCACAGCTCTCACGAATACCAAATCACTTGGATTCACTCTGAACATCAACCTCTCCATCAGGGTACACATTGCCAAAAAAAACCAAGACAGTCAGGTGCCAGCTGTCTCATCTAAAGAGAGTCAAATGTTTCTTCGTAAAAGCAACTTCAGATCTGTTCAAGCCCTTGTACTCTTGTATCTAGATGGTGGTAATGCTTTATTCTATGGCCTTTCAGACTCCACCCCTGTACATACATGCTACAGCACATCTCATTCCTAGCCTGAAGAAATATGATCACATCAGCCCCACCCTGATGGAACTACATTTCCTATAAAACTAACTGCATCACTTACAAGCTATTATGATCAGCAAACCCTGCTTCTCTTGCAATCTCACCATCTCTACTGGTCCTGGCACACACACAGCCAGGATCCTACCAGACTGCAGCCTAAAAAGTTTTAAAAAGTGGCAGAGTAACACTTTAAATATCAAGAAATGTTTCTCCTTTCCTCAGCAAGGTCCTAATGTTGTTCAGGATAATTTCCTGGCATTTCTGAATGTATAAGGGCCCCCTAATATTGATACACCAGGTACATTCTATTAAATGGACTTTGTTGTCAGTTAATATAATATAGTTGGTAGCTGTTAGACTTGGCATCCTTGGTGTGGTCTCCTCTAACTTTTTGCCTCCGTTTCCCAGGTTGTTGATGTGTGCTGGACTCTGTTTTTGTTCTTTCTGTTACTATGGACACTTTACCACTGCTATCCAGTGCTAAAGTGCAAGTACTTCTATGTGAAATGGATGTGTAATTGACTTTTCATGATTGGCATATTTGATTTACTAGTAAGTCCCTAGTACAGTGCACTAGAGGTGCCCAGGGCATGTAAATCAAATGCTACTAGTGGGCCTGCAACACTGGTTGTGCCACCCACATTAGTAGCCCTGTAAACATGGCTCAGACCTGCCACTGCAGTGTCTGTGTGTGCAGTTTTAAACTGCCAGTTCGACTTGGCAAGTGTACCCACTTGCCAGGCCTAAACCTTCCCTTTTTAAACATGTAACACACCCCTAAGGTAGGCCCTAGGAAAGCCCCATGGGCAGGATGCAGTGTATGTTAAAGGTGGGACATGTACTTATGTGTTTTCCATGTCCTGGCAGTGAAATACTGCCAAATTCGGTCTTCACTGTTGCAATGCCTAGCTCTCTCATAGGTCCTGGGCTGCCTTTAAATATTATTAAAGCTCATATTCCCTTTGGGAGCAGATATACATGTGGAGTTTGGGGGCTCTGAACTCACAATTTAAAAATACATCTTTTAGTGAAATTGGTGTTTAGATTGTGTGTTTGAAAATGCCACATTTAGAAAGTAGGCATTTTCTTGCTTAAACCATTCTGTGATTCCGCCTGTTTGTGGATTCACAGTCTGGGTTAGTTTGACAGTTGGGCTGTTTGCACCTCTCTCTAGACAGTGGCACAAAGGGAGCTGGTGTGTAGCCTGCATATCCTGATGAGCCATCTGTGTTAGGAGGGAGAGGAGGAGTGGTCACTCACACCTGAAAGGGCTGTGCCTGCCCTCAAACAATGCAGTCTCTGACTCCCTGGTGTGTGTCTGGGGCCTGGCCTGGGCAAGGGAGGATCTTACAAACAAGAGAGACTTTTCTTTGAAGTAGGCCTACTTCAAAGGCAGAAAGGGGTATACGAAGAGCAGCCAAAACCCCAGACTTGAGATCACTTCTGGAATCAAGGGGAACCTCTGCCAAGGAAAAGAGCTGAAGAGCTGAGGAGGAGTGCTGCCCCTGCCTGTGACTGTGCTTTCTTGGGCTATTCTGCAGTTTCTGGTTCTGCCTGAGGAAGGAGACAAAGAATTAACTTTTTTGGTATATTCCAGCTTGCGAAGAATCTCCAAAGGCTTGGACTGAGCTTGCCCCCTGTTCTGAAGTCTCAGGGCCATCAAAGACTTCCCCTACTAGCTCCTGGACTTTCTGCTAAGACTCCTGCACTGCCAATTGGTGCCCTATCCAGTCCCTGGGCCCTTGAAAGGAGAAGATGGTGAAAATCCAAGGAAACCGACTTCGGATGACTCCGGACCGAAGCCGCTGCCGAATCCTGTGATGCCGCCTGCAACTGACTCTGTGGTCCTCGCTAGAGTGCTACGACCCTCGCATGCCCGAACCCGCTGCAGCGCCGCCAACACCGTGACTGACGCCGCCCGAAGTGCTCGGATACAACGCTTCTCACAGACACCGCCTTACCTCTACAGCTCCGCAGCAAGGACCGAACGCCTCTGCGTGACGCCTCCACTCCTTTGCCCCACAGCACTGGAATGGACGCCGCCTCGTATCGAGTGAAGCCGCTATCCCAGACTTCGCGCATCGACTTGTTCTAACAGTTTACTAAGGTACTGTACCTGGGGTCTGAGTGACTCCGTACCCAGCGCCATTGGCATCCGATTGCTGGGAACGACTCCGTCACAATGCCGTGTTTTCACCTCATCGAAGCATTTTGTGTTTCAAAGCGCTATTTTTTTGTTTAATCTTTAAAAATTCATAACTTGACTTGTGTATGTCAGATATTTGTTGTTTTGGTCTTGTTTTGTTTAGATGAATATTGCCTATTTTTCTGTACCTGTGTGGAGTCATTTTGTGGTGCTTTTACTATATTACTGTGTGTGTTGGTGCAAATACTTTACACCTGGTCTCTGAAGTTAACCCTGCCTGCTTGTGCCAAGCTACCAAGGGGGTGAGCGGGGGTTAACTGAGGGTGATTCTCCTTTAGTCTGACTAGAGTGAGGGTCCTTGCTTGGACAGGGGGTAACCTGACTGTCAACCAAAGAAGCCCCTTTCTAACATTGGTGGCAGCGGTGGGATTGGACTTGTATTTGTACTTGACATACAGTGATTAAGTATACACTACTGTTTTCAGTGCAGACCACTACGTGACCACATACTACTTGTCTTTGTGATTTTTGCTTTTTTTCTCTTTCTTGGAATTTTCCCTACTTCCATTTGGTGGTAATCCTTTATAGACTTTTCAACTTCATTTGGGAACTTGTTTTCTGCCTTTAGAACTTTGCACTGTTAACTCTTCATCATGTCTCATTCTGGAGATGCATCAGCTGGAGCTGCTTTTGATTTAGGGAAACTGGAGAGTTACACAGTTGCACAGCTTAAACAGTTCTGTAAGGAACTTGCCTGTCCTGCCGCCGGGAAGGAGGAGCTGCAAAAGGCACTGAGGGCCTGGGTGACAGCCAAGGAAGCTGAGGGGCACAGAGAGGACGAGGATGAGGGTGAGCAGGAGAAGACGCAGAGTATTCACAATGGTATAGTGGGTGGGCCTGCCATGTCCAGGGGGGGGTCTCCAGGACAGGTAGCAGTGTGCCATCCAAGGGTCTGACTCCTGAAGAGTTGCAGGGCAGACAGGCAGAGAGGGCTCACCAATTGGAGTTAGAGAATATGAGGATGGCCATAGAAGAGAAAAAGTTATTGTTGGCTCTTGAGCTCAGTATGAGGGAGCTGGACCTGAGGATCCAGCCTAGTAGAGATGATGGCAGCAATAACACAGTGCAGCTTGAGAGGAGGGTGCACATTCCTAAGGACCTTGTGAAGGAATACAAGAGGGAGGATGAAATACTGTTGTGGTTCAAGGGGTATGGGTCTGCTCTCCATATGAATCTGGTCCCTGAAGCTCATTGGGGGCAGGTCTGTGGAAGCACTTCAAGGTAGAGGGAAGGTACACCCTGACATCCTTAGGGGATCCCTAGGGGCTCACCTACCCTATCATGAAGGACACCCTGATCACAAAGTATGGTCTCACCCCTGAGCAGTACAAGCACAAGTTTAGTAGGCAGAAAGAAATATGTTCCACTCCCTACCTCCTGAATTGAGGAATTTGGCAGTGCTCACCAAGTGGTAATGAAGGCTCACAATGGAAGCCTGTGTAACATAGTTAAACATTATAATATCCAAACTGTGGATATGAGCAAACTGAGACGATCTCTAGGATGCTTCCAGACTAAGAAATGTTTACAGATGTACAAATTTGAAATGCTGAATGGTCAGATGGAATTCCTAACTCCCACTGTCTTGTGTTGTATGTCCTTAAAGAAACATGCTCATCTCTCCTATCCAGTGTGTCTAAAACTGGAATAGGTAATCCTTACTATTCATTCAAAGTTTCAAATTCCTATCAATTTCAAATGGAACAACAGCAGTAAATGCAACCCAGTTGTTTTAATGTGTCTGCATTTGTCATGAGAGAACTGCATCAAACTTGTGATAGAAGGTTGGATGTAGAATGTTTCCCAGTTGTTTCTGGCTTCTTAAGAGGAATAGAAATACTTGCTAACATCGCCCACCTGATATTGGCACATGTAGATATTGGCACATGTAGAATGTTTCCCAGTTGTTCCTGCCTTCTTAAGAGGAATAGAAATACTTGCCAACATCGCCCACCTGATATTGGCACATGTAGTTTGAGGAGGAGATCATATGATAGATTACGTCTCAATGCTAGATAATCAGAGGTTTCAACCTCATAATATTTCAAGATATTTTTAAAACACCTTCAGGAGGCAGAGAAAACTAAGAATTAAAATATTTGCTATAGGTGGGGACGTACATTTTGACAAGTTTTACCTACCAAGGAGATTCATGTTCTGTTTCAATGATGGAATGCCGAAATATTCTCAAGCTTCCAGAATTTAGGCCCAAATGTACCATTATAGTGGTTGCAAAAAATGGTCACAATTTGCGACCATCATTGTGGCGACTAGTACTGAATTTTGCAAACAAGCATAGGTCACTTCGTAAAATTCCAAAGCAAAGAGGGTTAAAATCTGACCTACCTAATAGTATTCATTAGGTAGGTCCCAAATTACGACTATCTCACTGATTGCACTCAATTACAGAAACATGTGTTTTATTGTAGCATGATTATCTGAAGGAAATGGACTGTATTTTGTAAAACATTTTACAAAAAAACTTGAAAAAGGTCCAAAAGGGACCCCCTTGCCTTTTGCCAAAAAATTACTTCCTCAACCTAGGAGTTGAAAACTTTTCAATGGCTTGCAACCGGAAACCTACTCAAAAACATTATCATATTTAGTACAGATTTGTTATTTGAAAAGGACTTTCAAAACTAAGCTATTTCAAATACTGTATTGGTATCTAGTCAAAAAAACATTTTGGGATTTGGTAAATCTGTACCAACCCATAAATGGGTTTAGTACATGGTCAAGCACGTATTTTGCAGTTGGAAACTCAAATCAGGTGAGGATATTTACAAAAATAATTTATAAAATTTGCACATGTAATTTACTATTACACTTTTGAGTAACTTTACTATTTGTTGCTATTCACAAAATCCAAGTATAAAGTTACTCAAAATTAGGATTGTAAATTACTGCTTTTAAAAAAGAATCAATAGCAAGTCTAGCACCACGCATGACTAATCACTGATACTGCAACACCCTTCCATAAACAATAATTGAGTTAGGGACTTAAAACAAAATTCAATAGGAAATAATGGTAAATTAAATTATATTATTTAAAATAGTTATAAATATAAATTAATATAATTTAACATTTAAAATAGTACATATTCATTATTTAATTAGAACATATTTTAGTGAATTTTAATTTAGAAATTAATATAACATTAATTTGTTTTCAAAATAATAAATTCCTTTTGATTAATTCTATGCATCACTTTTAATAACAATGAATGCATAATGAAACATTTTTTACTTTAAGTGAGAATTTAGTTTTTCATTTCAACTTCATAAAAATAATTTTAAATAGAATTAATTAAGGATTTAATTCAAATTTAAGTGAACAGTGCTGTATATTCTTTGTTCTACATTAAAACTAAATATATACAATTAATAGATATTAATATTTAACATAAAAGTATTTTGGTAACTGTTACTTAGTTTAATAAACTTTTTTGATTTCTCCATAATTTATCATACACAGATCCCCACCCTGACTGTGGGGTCTATCTATGGTAAAATATAGGAAAAGGTAAACAAGTTGAGGTTGAAAAAATCAATAGCAATGTAATTTAATTTTACAGTATATATTCATTTTAAATGTAAATCTTCCTAACCTGCTCCTTATTTTTTTCTGAACCACTCTGATTTAGTGGTAAGCATGTCCCTTTTCTTTTTTTAATCTCTTTATTCAGTTTATTTGACTTAAAGAGAACAAATCAATCAATATATCCCACCTCCCACCCCAACTTCGAGGGCATGTAGATACAGTATACATACAGAATACGTGTTCACCCATATGGTGGGTCTGTATCGGACAGCAGATTGACAAAGAATACTGTTTCATTTGGCTGCATTCAATAGCCTTGGGATCCACTCTACCCACTCATGGATATGGCACTGATCCTTCTAGTTTCCAGACATGCCTTTAAAGGCCTCAGTCAGTCTGGTCCTGTGCCTCCTTCCAAGGCCCCCATATCTTATCAAGTTTATTTGGGGCAACCTCTTGCTTGGTATATTAAGTTATCCACCCCTATACACTAATTTAGACCCTCTTCCCATTGCCTCGTAGTAGGCAGGGTAGGTGCCCCCAGCGTTTCAAGATGTCTCTACGTGATACCACCAGGGCCAGATTATAAAATAACAGGCAGTAACAGTCCAGTGTTGGTCACCACAGATCTCCAGGGATACCAACTGGTGTGTGAGTTTCACTTCCTCGCCCAATGTTGCCACAATCCTGACACTCGCCCGTCTCCAGTAGGTCCCCAGTTTCGAACATCCCCAGAGTGTATGTAGTGTAGCATCTCTGTAGCCATCAATCATCTGATGTCCAACCTATCTTGAATAGGCGGGTCCTGGTATAATAGGCCCTGTGCAATATTTTTATTTGTATCAGGCGGAAGCCTGTCCGGATCATGACCTCTCTAGGATACCCATATGCCTGACTCATGTCTCCATCCTCTAAATTGCCCAGATTCCTCTTGCATCGTTCCCTCAAGTGTTCTAGTGGGTGGAAGCTATTATTTAGAAGTGTGGAGTAGATCTGAGACACCGCATGATCTGTCAGGGGGAGGAATGTTGGGCTTCACATTTATTGAGAAGGAAACACAACTGTTGGTACCTCAGAAATTGACTCCCTGATATTTCATATTCAGTTTTCAGGTCACCAAATGGAATTGCCACACCGTCCCTCCATAAGTCACCCAATTGGGAGATCCCCAGCAAATCCCATTTTCGGTGAACTTTTATGTTTCTCAACCCCCAGAAAAGCTGTGAGTCAAACAGGGGGGTCCGCAGCGTCACTTTGTCCTGCCCAGTAATTGAGTTGAAGGCTTGGGAGGCCTCCAGGCAGCTCCTCTCCAGTAGAGCTCTGTCAAATAATTTGAAAATTCCTCTGCGATATCGGGGGTAGCTCCCTCAGTGCCATCCCTCTAGTTTTGATCCCTCCAATCCAGTGCTATCTCGCTTCCTTTTATGCCAACCATGCTAGGAGCTTACCTGCCTTATTGCCAGCTTTATAACTTCGACCATGAGTAGTCCTCAACTGAGCTCTTGCCTCCTGTCACACTAAGGCTTCGTATTCCCACCTGATCTCTTCAAATTTATGACCTCTGTCCCTATTTGAGGCATCCACGTAATTGGGTGTGATTTACAGTAGTTTCTCCTCGAGTTTCCTACCCCACGAGCAATCAGCTGCCCCCTTAGAGCCATCTTAATTGCCTCCCAGAGGACGGTCACCAAGTCGACTGAGCCCTCATTTTCAGTGAAGTAGTTGGTGGTCATCCTAGTTACCATTGTTTTTGAAGTATGTCCCTTTTCCAGCCACTAGCCCATTCCCATACACATTTCCTACTAAGTGACAAGCTGACATGTGGGGATCTCCCAATAGAAATTAAAGGAGTGGTAGAGGTTGTGAGTTACACTCCTAGGGTTGTAAATAGCAGTTGAAGTAATTTAGTAGTGCTATGATATCTAAATATATAGATATATTTATTTAAAGAATTACTTATCTAAAATACTACAAACAGCAGTTTGAGAATATGGCCTTGGGTGCACAAGGACTCTGAGGCATGCCAACCCAGATGGTATTAACAGTTGCAATCCCCAGACACGGAGATAAGAAGACATCCCTCTGTGCCCCACACAGACAGGAGCACTTCATACAGTGACAGCTTGTTCAGCTAGCACAGCATTGGGGGACCTGAAGGTGGTTGCGGAGGACCACTGTCTTTTGGAGTGCGGCCTTGTAGGCCGCCCACCTGTGCAAGATGGCTCCCCCCACGACACTCCTCAGACCAAGATGAGATACCTCATCCACCAAATATACACTGGGGGCCTGGGGACAGGATTTTGGAGGTACCTGATTACACCATTACAATACACAGAAAACTATCCTCATTCATGGTGTTCAAAAAGGAACTTAGAGAAGCAGGAATCCGATCCACACTACTCTTCCAAGCCCACCTGAAGATAATGCTGGGGGTCAAGTCCTGGATCATTGATGAACCTAAGAGTGCCTGGATCTGGCTCAAGAAGTATAACATGAGGACGGAGGCTGAGCTGTGGAGCAGAATACCACTCAGAAAATGCAAGGGAAGACGGAAAAAGGATTAGAGCGGTCAGCTCGATGCACCAAATCTCAGATGATGTAGGAAAGGGTAGCAGCCACAGGTGTGGTCTCCACCTTCCATGCACTGCAGGGACAGAGTGGTGACAAAAACCAGACAGACTCAACACCTGAATCAACGGACTTGAAAAGTACATTTGGGTCCCTGTGCCAATGGCTGAAGGTAACACCCAAAACAGCAATGATCTGTGATTCCCCTTGGATGTCCAGCTGGCTGTTGCATAGCTGTTTGGACAACTGCCATCAGGCAGCAGAAAGAAGGGCAAAAGGCAAGTCATACTCCTGGTCATCATAACTGCTGGCCTGCCCTGAGACCTAACTGTCAGAACCTATTGAACTGTTACTTGAATGAGGAATCGGACTGAAGGCGATCCAGCTATTGGAACAGATGTGGCTAACCTTAGGAGAAAAGCCCAGCAGTTGGACTGGTATTGGGGTTTCGAGTTTCACCAATGTTTGTTTGGCACTGGTTTGGCAGTCTGGTCATTGCCAACTCGACCTGTGGAGGGGAAGCTGAAGTTCATGATTGTACGTACCCAAACTCCGTTATCACAGATGGGGCCGCATCGCCCTAGAGTTGTCAGGTGAGGATTGGAAAACAGAAGTGTCTATCTGCAGTGGGGAAGGAAAAGAGGATCACACAAAGGAGGTGGAGAGAAGGGGGAGGGGTGCACATTTACCATTGCTAGAAGGTGCACATAAGCAGCTCTGTAGTCTCTCACTCTATGGCGGTCATTATGAACACAGCGGGAAACACTGCCGACCGCTGTGGCGGCGGGGAACAGAATCCCACCGTTGGCGGTGAATGGAAACTCGACATATAATGAACGAAAATCCCAACCCCACCAAAAATCACCAGACCACCACTCCCCGCCATGACCCTGTTGGCTGGAATCCTGGACCTCCCCACCCCGCCACCGTCAAGCACACCCACATCACACCCTCCAAATAATGATGCACCAATCACCCTGGCGGACAGTGGAGGTTGGACGACCATTGGCGGCTGCGCCCGCCACGGGTGGCAAGTGGACTCAATAGCAAGAAGTGCACACATTGGATATGCATATGACTCACACACAGGACACACATCCAGAACCCCATAAAACACCCCCAGACACACCCCACAATCCTTTGCAATGAAACCAGGCCAAGAAGACAGAGAGCACCAGAGGCAGACAGCAAACGCCAGCATACAGGAGATGCACACCGACCCACAGCAGAGCACCCTCACCTCGTTCCGAGCCCCGACACCATTCACCACACTCACCATGTCACACCACAAACATCCACGCTTCACCAAAAGGGAGATAAGGACCATGGTGGACGAAATCTTGATGGAGGAGCCACAAATATTCTGGCCGAGGTGCAGCAAACACCCATCGCATGGAAGATGGAGCTGTGGCAGAGCATTGTGAACAGGGTCAATGCAGTGGGACACCATCCACGCACCAGGGACGACATCCGGAAGAGATGGAATGGACTGCGGGGGAAGGTCAGGGGCATGGCATCAAGGCACCACATCGCAGTGCAGAAGACTGGGGGAGGACCGCCACCAACACCACCAGAATATACAGACTGGGAGGAAAAGGTACTGGCCATCCTGCACCCTGAGGGACTCACTGGACTCGCTGGAGGACTGGACTCGTGTAAGTCATCAACATATACCCCATATAAACCATACCTGTAATGCATGCACCACCACGCCTCACCCACCGCCACCAGGACCAACACCCCACCCAGGCATCAGCCACTACATCCACCCCCCTGCATGACCACAAACCCACTAACAGGCCCACATCCCTCCCCCTGTGCACAGTCACCTACCCCTGCACGTACCCACAATGGAAGGACACCCCCCACCACAATGCAACCCCACACTGGCACTAAATGCAATGTCAACCTCACAAAGGCACCCTGGAATGCCAATGAAGTAACACCAGCCCAAAATAGCCCAGTCCTGTTCAGCTCAAACATTCATGCAGCTGTAACAGACATGTCTATGTCCCCCAACAGGCACCACCACCCATGCAACCCTAACGGACGGGACAAGGAGTGCCAGTGCCCACCAGGGAGACAGCGGATCCTCACAGTACACTGGTGAAGGATCCCTGGACACTGAGGAGCAGGCAGGCCCCTCACACAGTCCTGGACTCTCACCATGCAGCAGCCCCACCCAGGAAACTGCTGTCACCCCTAGCACCCAGTCAAGAGCAGCAGCCAAGGGCAGGCGTCCCCACACCAGTGTATCCAGGCCACAGACTGGTGAAACACAGGTACAGAGGCCACAGTCTCCCACTCCCAACATGCAGGAAGGCGAGGGCCCCAGTACAAGTGGTACTGCCAGGCCTGTGCAGGGGACACAGGCACGGGGGGCTAGGGCAAGTGCAAGGGTGGCAGTGGGCCAGGGGGGAGGCCACAGGATGGATGCAGCAGCCCAGTACGTGATATCTGAGGTATTGGGGGCCTACCAGCATACCCATGACAGGTTGGCACAGATTGTGTCCACCCTGGAGCACAATCAGAGGATGCAGCAGGAACACCACCAACAGGCCATGGAGCAGTGGAAAGAGCACAACGCCACAATGGCCACCATAGCAGGAGCACTGCTGCAGCTGGTCAAAAAACAGTCTGACACCCACACAAGACAAGAGGCCCCCACAACAGCACCAGACAACCAGCATCAGAGTACCCCATCAGCAGAAACATCCCAGGAATTACCCTCACAGGAAACCCAAGGGCATACCATGTCATCCCCTGAAGATCAACAGCAGGCGCCCAAACAGACCCTCAGGCCAAATTATGGCACTGGAACCCCAGCTAAGAACAAGGCCCCCTTCAAAAAGTAACTCAGCAACAATATGCACAGCAACCATCCCACCCAATCACCAACCACACATTGCTAAGAGGCAATATGAACGACTGTAAGACAAGATGGACCCATCAATACTACCAACAAGGCTGCCACAATGTTGGTCTTGAGGACACTCCCCTTATGACTTGCCATCACTGTAAATAGCACTATTCACTCACTTCAACCAATAAAACACATATCACACCTGTGACACTGTCCCCTGTGTTAAATTGTGAACAAAGTGAAGTATGGATGCAACTGGCAGAGAACTACTTTATTGTCAAATCTGTGCATGAAGGGAATCCTGAGTGCCTAAATGGTGGCAATGAGGAAATGCATATCATTTTAATTTGTACCATGCAGAAGTGGGCCATGTTTCACCTATCATTACCAACCCCCCCTATATGACTGAGCACACTAACAGTATTTGTCACAACCCCAATGTCAGAGCCAAGTCCCACACATTTACTGGAAGTAGAGTTGTATCAGTTGGTTCCCCTTCCTCATCATCAACATCACTCTCCTCACCTCTCTGAGGTAGCTGATCAGGCCCTCCAGCACCCTCCACCTCCAAGAGGGGGATAGAATGTCTCACTGCCACATTGTGCAGCATACAGCAGGCCATCACTATTCTACAAACCTTATCAGGCCCATAGGCCAGGGAACCCCCAGAGATATGCAGGAAACTAAATCTAGCCTTCAGGAGACCTATAGTTCGCTCTATCACCCTCCTAGTACGTCCATGGGCCTCATTGTAATTCCTCTCTGCATCCGTCCTGGGATTCCTCACTGGTGTAAGGAGCCAACGCAAGTTTGGATAGCCAGAATCACCTAGAAAATGGTACAATACAGAGTTGTCATTGTCATGCTCCTTAGTCAGACAGGCTGGTTCTCTGCAATGTGTCAGTCAGTGACAGGCACACTTACCTATGATCCACCCTCTGTCCTCTTGGAGTTGTTCCATCTTCTGTGGCACACTACTGTTCCTCAACACAAAGGATTCCTGGACTGAACCTGGGAAGATGGCATTCACATGTGAGATGTACTGGTCTGCAGTACATACCAATTGGATGTTCATGGAGTGAAAGATCTTTCTATTTCTGTACACCAGTTTACTCACTCTTGGGGGGATGATCGGTATATGGGTGCCATCAATGGCACCTATAACATGTGGTATGTTGGCAAAGGCATAGAATTCAGACTTGATGGCAGGGAGGTCAGTACTTTGGGGAAACCTTGCATAGGACTGCAGATGTGGTACAAATGCATTAAAAAATCTTGTCAGCACCATGCTGAACATTGGCTGTGAAAATCCAGCACCCATGCCCACTGTCACTTGAAATGAGCCTGTGGCCAGGAAATGGAGTGAGGAGAGCACTTGCACTTCAGTAGGGGTGGCATGCTGATTACGATATCCCGGAGTTAGTGCAGGATCCAGTAAAGCACAAAGTTCCTGAATTGTTACACATGTGAGTCTCTAAGTGATTATGATGTGACGCTCCACCATGGTTCTCATATCCACAAGTGGTCGGTACACCGATGGTGCCCTTCCTCGCCACAAGGGTCAGTACCTACGAGGGGTTTCAAAAAGGTGTGATGAAGACACATATATAGGTACACTTGTCATCATTTGTGCACTGCATTGTTCATTTTAGTGTCTCTACAATAACTGCTAGCTGACAGATATACATGTACATCACAAGGAGGGAACAAAGTATTTCATGTGTGCTATAATACTGAATGGACAGAGGCCTATGTGCTTCTTGTGGCTAGTAGGGCCTGCATTGTGAGAAGTAATTTATTTCAGATGCGTAGGTCATGGCAAAATGTCTGCCCACTGTAATTCTACCCTTTCGTTGTGGAAGTGACCTCATACCGCTAGCAGATGACATCACAGCGTAAGGCGGTGTTTAAAGCTGTTCACACCTCATTGGTTAACATGGATGCCAATGGGGAATCTTGGCGTATCATGATCGCCGCGGGCTGTGACGGATCACACCGCCGCGGAATGTACGCTCCTTCGGCATCGTTTAATCACTTGACTCCCTGATCTCGTGCGGGCAGGTACTCCACTGTGTGTACTGCTGTGGCCTGCCTCTGACTATGGATGTGCCTCGTGTTGCAGGGGAAAGGGTCCTGGCCTCCACCCAGGAGGAACTGGAGAAGTTAGTGGACGGGGTCCTGCCCCTGTACGCAAAACTGTACGGACAGCCAGAGGTACAGGTGAGTCTGGGTTTGGATGCACTGTGTGTGTGTAATGGATTGTGTTGATTGGACATATGTGTGCACCTCTGAGCCTGCATGGGCCATGGTGCATGGCAAGCTGCGTGCGTATGTCCTGTATGTCTGACAGTACTGTCCATCCCATAGTGGACGATTAGCCAGCTGTTACTATTGTGCAAGTGCCTGACCTCTGTGTTCCATTTCTGTGTCGCCCTTTTAGGTCAGTGCCCACCAGAAGAGGGCACATTGGCATGGCATCACCAAGGAGGTGCGGACATTGGGGTCTACAACCGCCGGAGTACCCACTGTCGAAGGAGGTGGGAGGACTTGCGGCACTGGGCGCGTAAGATCAGTGAAGTCCAGCTGGGGAAGTCCTCCTAACGTGAAAGGGGTGCCCGTCTGGCACTGACCCCACCTCATGCGACGGATCCTGGCGGTGGCGTACCCAGACCTGGATGGGCACAGCAGTCACAAGGGGTTGAGTACTCATTTCACATACTTCAGTCTGGAAGGATATCTGGGTGTGCATTAGGGTTCATGCTGCTTAGAGGCAGGGACTTTGACTGGTGTTCATCTACATATGGTCCCCAAAGGGTGTAGGGGTGTCTCTGTCAGGTCTCTCATACATTGCCTCCTTAGATATTCAAGGGGGTGGGTGTAGAGCAGTACTATGATCAGTAGTCAGGGGTTCGGTGCTGCCTGTTGGGTATGTCTTCTGGGTGGGTGTATGTCTGGCCATTATGTACCTCCATTCAGCTATTTACAAGTGTCTCTCCTGTTTTGTCTCCCCATCCCTGTTGTCTTGTGTTGGTTTGGTAAAGCATCAACATCTGGCGAGGGAGCTGAGGCACCGGCAAGTGGGGAGGCAGCAGCCCACGGATCCTCGGAGGCAGAGACAACAGACGCCAAGGGGACCAGTGGGTGGGAGGGTGAGGGAAGTTCCACGGGGGAGGCAACTACCACAGGAGGTAGTGACTCCGAGACCTCCTCCGATGGGGGATCTTCAGCCGTGGCTGGACCCTATTGCCCACACCACTACTGTGACATCTTCCTCCACCCCCATTCAATCACCGACCTCCCTTCTGCTCCCAACTGAGTTGTCTGTGCCCGCCCACCCAGAAAGGTGGGCGTCTCCTTCGCCCCAGGCACCTCCTCCCCTGAACCAGTCAGCCCTGCTGCCCTCACAGAGGAGGCTATTGACCTCCTGAGAAACATCTCTGTAGGGCAGACAACCATTGTCAATGCCATCCAGGGGTTGGCATCAGAGGTGCAGCAGACAAATGCCTATCTGGATGGCATTCACAGTGCTCTGTCTGCCCTACAGAGATCTTTTCAGGCTCTGGCCTCCTCTCGGACGGCAGCCAGTTTCCCTGGCCATTCCGTCCCCCTCCAACCTCCTCTACCCCTTCCAGCACCCCACTCCCTTCACCTGTCCAAGGCACACATTCAGACAGGCAGTCAAGCACATCAACACACAAGAAACAAACTTCTAAACACAAGCACCACACCTCCCACCACAAGCATTCACACAGCCAACAGACACATTGTGCCCACCTCTTCCGCCTCCCTGTCTGTGCCCTCTACATCCACACCCTCATACACTGCACCTTCAGTCACTGTTGCTGCTCCTCTTCCTGCACTCACCACAATAGCCGATATCCATACATGCACCCCAAACACCACACCTGCACACAGTATAACTACTGTAGTTGACACATGCAGCACACTCACCAGACTTGCAGACACCCACATAACATACATCCACACTAGCTGTCTGTCATCTCCCACTGTGTCCACACCCCTCTCCCAAAACACACAAATGAACCAAGACACCCACACATCAGACATCCACCACACCAAAGCATACTGTCCAGTGACCTGCACCCACTACACGCACCCCGACACCACATACATCCACACCCTCTGCCTCCATTCCCACGCCCTCATCCAGGACCACCCCAATTGCTCCGAATAAACGTTTCCTCTCACGTGCTGACCTCTTCCAATCCACTGGCCTACCCCGTCTTGTACCCAAACGTGCTCACCTCCTTGCCCTTTCCACTCCTTCCACATCACAGCCCACCCCTGTCTGCCCTTCACAATCCCGTGCCCCTTCCCCAGATAAAAAAAGGCCCGGACTGAGCCAAGTCCATCTAGCTCCACCCGATCTAAACAGCCCCCAACCCCTTCAAAGGACAAACCCACCCACCTCCACCTCCCAAACGAAAGTCCACGAACCACCCCCGTCGCAAATCCCCACCCCCACCACCCCCTGCCCCCATTCCGTGAGGTGCCTGGATGCCCACATGTTGCCCCATTAGGTGGAGTACCATGCACTTGTGGGAGTCAGGTTGGGTCCGTTGTGGCCCATAGCAATTGTAGCCATACGGACTGGCCATTGGCCCTGTTTGGAATGTTTAGCTCTGTAAGCTTCACATTAAAGTTTCTGTGTCGCCTGTGTTTCGGCAGCACGCCGTTTAACCCTAGTCTTTTGTTTCATTGTTAATGGGTGTGGGGCATTTGTATGTACTATGGTCAAGTTGGATTAGCCTTGTGTCGGGTAAGTACCTCTTGCTGTGGGGTGTGTGACGTGTGCTGCTGTGAAGGGTTGGGGGGGTGTAGCAGGGTGGGTGGGTATGTGACTGTGCCCTTTCTTCCTTTGTTTAGTAGGTTGCAGTACTTACTGTCTTCTTCTTCGTCGGCGGTCTCGATCGTGGAGGCATATGGCAAGGAGCAGGGCTGGCATGATCTGCAGCTCTCTATCCATGTCTGCTTTGACGCGTTCTGTGGGCCTCCGGTGAGTGTTTAATCGAATTTGGTTCATTTCCGTCTGGCTTTACGTGCCCGTGGTTCCCGCCCCGGAACTGGCGGCGGACTGGTGGTTAATTATTTGATGGGCGGGTTGGGCCTTTCCGTCAGCCTGTGGGCGGACTCTGCCGTCGTCATCGGCACTCCTCTGCTGGCGGTGGGTGTTTTGCAGGATGCCTGTCTTTTGTTTGGTTCATTATTTGGCGGTCCAGCCCGCTCCTCTGTTGGCTGTTTGTACCGCCGGCGGTGCGAAACAGACCGCCATGTTCATAATGACCACCTATGTGTCCTGGCAATACCACTGGTGTGGTTGCTCATGATTAGAGGATGTTTCTTCACAGCGCAACGACTGGGGGAATGGATGGTGCCTTTCGAGACCTGGAAACCTTGGTGGAGCATTACCATCTCCCCAGTGTACAGCTTCTGGTGTATGCAGTGGTAACCCAATGATATGCAGGCTGTACAGGAACGCCAATCTGGAAACTCCTACATATTATATCTTAAAAGCAGGGTTTATCTTCGGGTGGTTGTCACCTTGTCTCTTGGCTATACTGAATGATGATGGTCCTGACCCTGGATGGATTCCTGAGTGCTTGGACCTCCTGGGAGACAATAATAGGTAGGCAATTCATGGGCAAAGAATTGGAGCAGATGTTAGAATTCATGCAAGAGATTTCAAGGAGCATATGCCTCAAATACACACTATTGACCTAATTTCACACTGTTAGACCTGACAGCCTAGGGAGTCACTCCCAACTTTTTGAGATTGTTTTTGCTGGTTTTAGGACTCGCTTGCTAATCAGTGCTAAAGTGCATATGCTTTCTCCCATAAAGCATGGTGAAATTGGCTGACTGGTGAGGTTGGATTTTATATTACTATTTGAGAAATGCCACTTTTAGAAAGTGAGCCTTTCTCTGCACTTAAAATCCCTCTATATTCCTATAGTCTCAATGCTGTCTCCTCCTCCCGCCCTGTGTATCACCTCTGTCTTCCACCAATTTTGCGGTGCGCCATCTGGCAAAAAGGACTACAAACTGTCCCTACTTATCATAAACATTTAAGAGTGGAATGCCAGAGTTTTTTTTAGCTATCAGAATTCAGGTACCTCTGCAAAGGAGATTTTTGAGTGTTTAAAAGAATTTTCAAATTCTGTCAACTGCAAGATTTAGTTCCTAGCCTCTATAAAATTTTATATGAGTCTTTGTCCACTTATTTTTATGATGAAATCAGGAAAAAAATATGAGGATTTTGATCAAAGACAAAGGTCCGGATTTACATATTGGCAGAGAAGCTACTCTATCACAACCAGGGGTGGACGGAGCTCATGGAGTTCCACTACATGGAATTCCACAAAGTGGTTAAGAAACTCCACGACTTCCGCAGAATTCTGTCAGTGGGCGGAATTGCTTGCTCACCTGTTTCACATTCAGGAGTGGGATGCCCGCTCTCACGTTGCAGATATTGTGCGAATGACACCACACAGTTTGCATAGGCGTGGCCATTTAGTTTTCTCTATTTCTCTGTACATGGTGCTGGCCCTAACTTTAATCCACCCTAAACCTTTTCAATCTCCCCCTTTTCTAAATTATCCACCCATCACTTTTCTTTTATTTTATCAGCGTGTGTCTTTGTGTTTGTGTATTTTATGTTTCTGTCATTCTTTTTTGGCTTTTTTAGTGACTTTTTGATTATTATTTTTTGCTTTTCACTTTATGTCTTTATTTTTTTTCTTCCGTCCTTTTATTTCTTCCCCTTTCTTTTTCCACCCAGCACCATGGCGGAGCAGGGCAGTAGCGGTAGTGGCGGTGCAGGTGTGGCTGCTGGGCACTTACCTTGCAAACGTCAGTGCCACCAAGGGGTGCTTCCCCGCCCCATTTTTACTGAGACAGAGGTGGCAGCACTTGTGTTTTTTGAGCAGCCCCACCTCCCTTCCATGCTGGTAGCAGGCTTGGGAGTGTTACCTCTTTCAGGAGCATCGACTGCTTTGGGGGAGGGTGCACTGTGTGACAACTGCTTTGTTTTCTCATGGACTAGAGCTGTGTGACATAGGTATGTTGACATTACATTTTAAAGAGCATTTTGGCACTGTAATTGCTAATACACTATTTCGAAATCACAGACAGGCTTCAGATTGTTTTGTGCTGTAAGGGTGTTTATTTAAGTGCTCAATATTGGAGGGGGTTGTAAAATGGTGAGGGGTGATGGTGGAGGAATGTCCATGGCAGAGTCCAGTCTATTAGTCTCACAGGTGCATTGTCCAAAGGGGCATAGGAAGTGGAGCTGGGGCAGTTTAAGTATGGACAGGGTGACAAGGTGGGACAACTGGATGACAATCAGGGTGGTCTCATTTCTTGGCGGGGGTCTTGGCTTCGTTCTCTGTCTTTGTCCTGGATCTCAGGGACCGTTTGCGGGGTGGTTCTCCCTCTGCAGGGGGTGGGGTGCTGGTGTAGTGGTCCTGTGGCTGTGCCTCCTGTCCACTAGCGCCAGCGGAGGTGGTGGGCAGTTCATCGTCCAGGCTAGTGTCAGGGGCCCCTTGTTGTGCCACAGTGTCCCTCCTGGTGTTCACGAGTTCCTTCAGCACCCCTACAATGGTGCCCAGGGTGGAATTGATGGATTTGAGTTCCTCCCTGAAGCCCAAATACTGTTCCTCCTGCAGCCACTCGGTCTCCTGAAACTTGGCCAGAACCGTTGCCATCGTCTTCTGGGAATGGTGGTAGGCTCCCATGATGTTGGAGAGGGCCTCGTAGAGAGTGGGTTTCCTGGGCCTGTCCTCCCCCTGTCGCACAGCAGCCCTCCCAGTTCCCCTGTGTTCCTATGCCTCTCTGTCCCCTGAACCGTGTATCTACTGCCAATGCCCCCAGGTCCCTGTTGTTGTTGGGGTAGTGGGTTATCCTGGGTTCCATGTAGTGGTGGACACACTGCTGCTTGACGTGTCCTGGGGACAGAGGTATGGGCCCGCTGGGCGGGTGCTGTGCTGGTGTTTCCAGAGGGGGGAATCCCTGTAGTGGCTTGTGCCAGTGTGAGGGGAACCGACTGTCCCGAGGTCCCAGATGGGCCAGGCTGGTCGTCTGGATCCAGTTGGACAGAGCTGCTGTAATCACTGTGGGCCTCTTCTGTGGGTGGAGTGGACATGTCTGGACCCTCCTGTCCGGTGACGTTGGGTAGGAGTCCTGCAGGGGGTTAAAGGCATGATTATTGCATCTGTGTGTGCCATGGTGTGCAATGGGTGGGTGACCGTGTACCCCAGTGCTTGCATTCTTGTGTGGGACCATGTGTGATGATGGTTTAGGGGGGTGTATGGGTATGTGCAGTGGCCATGCTTTGGTTATGGGTGTCTATGCTTTGGTGTTGCATGCAGGGCTTGGGTTTGGGATGGGTGGGTTGTGATATTGGGACATGTGTGAGGAGTAGGAGTGATGGGGGTGAGGGCGAGGGTGGGGGTATGTGATGGCATGCAGGTAGGGTGGGGGATATAGTAGTAAAGATTTGACTTCCCAGAGTCCATTCCTCCAGCTACTCCTGCGAGGCCCTCAGGATGCAGAATAGCCAAGACCTGCTCCTCCCATGTTGTTAGTTGTGGGGGAGGAGGTGGGGGTCTACTGCCAGTCCTCTGTACCGCGATTTGGTGTCTTGAGACCACGGAATGCACCTTCCCCCGTAGGTCATTCCACCTCTTCCTGATGTCATCCTGTGTTCTTGGGTGCTGTCCCACTGCATTGACCCTGTCGACGATTCTTCGCCATAGCTCCATCTTCCTAGCTATGGAGGTGTGCTGCACCTTTGATCCGAATAGCTGTGGCTCTACCCAGATGATTTCCTCCACCATGACCCTGAGCTCCTCCTCAGAGAACCTGGGGTGTCTTTGCGGTGCCATAGGGTGGTGTGCGTGATATGTGAGGTGGTGTGTGTTGTGATCTGTGGGGTGATATTTAGTGGTGTGTTGTGTGAGGTGCATGGATGTAATGTGGATGATGGTGTTGAGTGCCTGTGGATGCTCGTTTGTAGATGGTGGTGTCTCTCTCTGGCCTTCTGTCGCAATTGTTGTCGTAGGGGTTTGTGGGTAATGTGGGTGTGTGTTTTATATCGTATTGGGTGTGTGGGAGTGGTGTGTGTATGTGTATCAGGTGTGTGTATTACGATTTGTCCAATGTAGTAGTGTTTTGTAAATGTGTGTGTATTTTGAGTGCAGCGGTGTGTACCGCCAATGGAATATCGCGGTTGAAAGACCGCTGCGTGGATTTGTGGATCATGATAGTGTGGGCGTATTCCTGTTGGCGTGACGGTGGAGGTCTTCTTATCACCAGTTTATCACTGACCTTTGGTGTGGCGGACTTGTGTGGGTGTGTAGATTTTGGAGGATTTCGGCCTTTGGGTCATAATGCATCTATGTATTGAAAAAAAGGGAGACTGAGTTGGCCCATCAAAGGTGGTTGAGCAGCAAAGATCATTTGTTGCAATATGAATGTATTAGTAGTGGTATTTAGTTGCAAATGCAGTATAGGTTTAGTAAATTTGGAGTATGGGTTAGGTGTAGAAAATTAACAGGTTAACTCACATTGAGTCAATACTAGCACTATAGGCGGTGCGATTTTACTGTGTTTGCCTTTACCTGTAAAATATTTTTGGGGGGATTAACTGAACCATTAATCCATTTTTTAAATCTTTTTTTATTTCTTACCTTATCACCCAAGGGTAAGAAGAAGAGGGCAATGTCTGAGGCGAGTCCAGGAGACGAGGGTGCCAGTGTCACCACCAGTGCGGCAGCAGGCAGATCTGCTGGCCCCAGTAAGTCTTCCTGTTATGTTATCATTATTTCCCTAACTTTCACCTGTCCTCATTTCAAATATTTTTATTTTATTTTTACTGTGCCTGTCTACCTTTGTTTGTACTTATTTGTGTTCCATCTAAGCTTTGTTAAAATCTTGTTATCCCGGCATTTTTCTATTTTTCATGTTTCTGTACCTGACTTCCTCCTGTTTGTACTAGCATGTGTCTTTCTTCTGCTTTTTTACTAAGCTTAGCTTTCCCTTCTCCTCTTATATATCTTGCGTACCGGTACTGAAACACTAAGAGGACAGATTTTTAGGACAGGTACTCTACCAACAAGATTGCATGCCCAAGTCAACTTTTCTATGCATGATTCTGAAGGTTTTCTTTTCCTTGCTCATGCCCATTCGATTTGCCAACCAAGACCTCACCATAGGTCCTCCTGAATTGAGCAAATTATTCCACCCCTTCATTGCACTTCAGTGACTCAGCTCTGCCCCCCTATTATGAAACATTTGCGGTTGATTTGAGTACCTGCCTTTTCTAAAATAATTAACCAACAAAATTCCTAAAGTGAATGATAGAGGAACACAGAACTGTAGTGATCGATTGTGGTTGTATTTTGTTGAATTTGTTTTTAAAAATAACAAAGGGAGGCATATCTGGCATCTAAAAAAAATTTCAGTCACACCGACCACCAGTGCAGGGGCTAGTGGCAGAACTCCTACGCCGGACGTGGCGGTAGTCAGAGAGGAAGAAATGCGGCAGCAGGAACAGGCATAGGTAAGTCATATTGCTCTTGCTAATTGACAATTACTAGTATACTCACTGCAAGGGTGTTGCTTGTGAACTCACTCCTTTAGCAGCTACAGCAGGGGTTGAGTTCTCTATGGCCTCTTCTATCTACAACTCAGCAAACAAAAGCTCATAATGAACCGAAGCTACAAATGATAGGTTGATAGAAAAGTGAGAGAATAATGGATGGCTAAAAGACAAAAAAGGGTGAAATGGCATATGAGTGATAGGATGTGTAGGTGTATGATAGGAGATGCATAGGTGGGTGAAAAGATGGATGAAATGGTTTATGGGTGAAAGGATGCCTCAGTGGGTGAAAGGTGGATGGGTAAAAGGATGCTCAGGTTGGTTAAAGGATGGATGGATAGTAACAAACTATGCATGATTACATGGATGGATAGATGGAAGGGTGGTTGAAAAGGTGGTTGTATGGATGGACAGGTGGATATATGGATGTCTGGATGGGAATGGTAAAAGACTGTACAAGAGATACTGTAAAGTTTAAATGGGCATGTAAGGGTGAATAGGTCAATGACAAGATGAATGGACAATTGCTTGGATCAATAAGTAAGGGAGCTATTCTGGAGAGGGAGATATCGGTACACCTACTTTGCTTAGTTTGCATGGTTATCAAAGCTTCGGTTCAAAGTGATGGGCATTTTACTTTTCTGTCAATTCCCTTAACTCACTGTAGTTGTTAAGCAAGGCAGATATGTATCCTCCCAGCCATCATCATACATCCCTCCCCATTAGTCACAAATGCTACCACGATGTAACTGCAGTGTGGTCCAATTCGGCAGTACAATAGTATTGCCTGTGTAATGTGCATCTGCTTCAGTTAATGAAGCATTTAGAAATTTGCCACTGCATTGCAAACTTAAAATAAGGTGCATTTCCTTTGCCTCCCAGTGCCTACTCTGTCACCTCCTTGTACTTCAGTCCTTTATTATTTCCAAAGGTCTGTCCCAAAAGCCCATTTGCCACATTTATGTACATTTATGTACAAGTGATTAATATTTCATGGCTTCCATAACGGATTCATGGCAGTTCAAAAGTTACCTTTTTGGCATTCGTCAACTACAGTGAGGCATGTGTGGGTATAAAGATGGCCCTGTGACTGGTAATCAGCCACATCAAGTTCCAAGGGCCCTGGGAGACCCGCAATTTACTGCTATTGTACGACTTTTCACGGAGCACTGTTTATAGTTTGTCATTTGCATTTTTCTTTCTTGCAATAGCTACTCCTGGTGGACATCCTCCTACTCGCCAGGAAATAGCAGCCTGGCTGCAGTAGCAAATGCTGGAGGCCACTCACATGGAGTATCAGTGGCTGGTGGCTCTCAGGAGGAGGAGGACGAGGACAAGGACCAGGCAGTTGCTAACATGCCCGCTGGTCCCAGCTCATCCAACCAGCCACCAAAGCCTCCAGCCTCCCAGCAGCACCAGCAGTGTCACCAACAGCTGGCATCACCCCATCCGTGTCCCACCACTGCTGCTCTCCCTCACATTCAGACCACAATTTCCAGCATTGTGTCCTGCAACACTTTGTGCGCCTGGACCGGTGGGTGGCACACATAAAGGAAGCCCTTGATGACCTCTGGACCCATGTGGAGAATGCCCTCTTTTGACCCTTTTTTAAATTTTGGGTTTTGGTGAGAGGGACACTTGTTGTGGGTGGTGAAGGTAGGTAAGCGAGTTGGGACTAGTTTTTTTTTCACTTTGGACTTTTTCTTTGAGCTTTTGCTGTGGACTTTTATTGGACTTTAGGGATGGGGTGATTTGTTTGGGGACAGTGGTGGGCCTGTTGTGGGTGGAATTGGTGGGTTTTCTATCTGGAAATAATAAAAGAGGAATAATTTATTTTTCTTCATTTACGCCTCAAATCTTTATTTTTGTGTTTTAGTTTGCACTGCTGTCTTTTAATGTAGCTTTTTTTTTTAAATCTCCTAAAAAATGTGTATGTCAGTTACTTATATCCTTGCTCTACTGCCCCCTGTAACTATATTGACCACCACGGGTGATTGCCACTGCCTGTTTTGCCTACAAAAATCTAGATACACATAAACAACATCTTCTTCAGTAGAATTTAATTACTAACTAAAATGAGTTGAATTCAATCCATAGTTCATCTACTACCTGAAAAAATTAAGTGAGGGTTGCTACCTCAGTCTTCTTACTGCAGGGTTGAAGTGGAATGCAGGTGTCTCAAGGGACGATGGAAGTTCAGCCAGTGGTTGATGTAGGAAGGTCCTTGTTTGCAGAGGGCATTGTAGGTGTGTGTGAGCGTCTTGAACAGACATCTTTTCTGGACAAGGGACCAGTGTAGTTTCCTGAGGTACAGAGTGATGTGGGTACACTTGGGGAGATCCAGGATGAGTTTAGCTGTCTTCTGGAGTCTTCTGAGGAGCTGGGAAGAGATATCATTGTGGAGCACCTTGACGTAGCCGAGGTGGCTGGTGATGAGGGCTTTGTGCGACAATCTTTCTCATGTTTTCTGGGATCCACCTGAAGATCTTGTGGAGGGTGGGGAAACAGGAGGAGGCAACTGTATTTACCTGTTTTTTCATGGTCAGTTGGCTGTCCAGGACTATGCAGAGGTTGTGTGTGTGATCGGTAGGTGTGGGAATGGGTCCATGTTCTTCCAGCCACCAGCTGTGGTCCCAAGTGAAGGTGTTCCTTCCAAAGATCAGTATCTCGGTTTTGTCGGAGTTCAGTTTGAGGCAGCTGTCTCTCATCCAGTTGGCTACATCGATCATGGCATTGTGGGAGTTGGTTTTGGAGATACAGGAGTCTTTGGTGAGTGAGAGGACGAGCTGAGTGTCATCAGCGTAGGAGATGATGTTGAGTCTATGGGATCTGACAATGTTTGTGAGGGGGGTCATGTAGATGTTGAACAGGGTGGGTCTGAGGGATGATCCTTGGGGGATTCTGCATATGATGTTCCTGGGAGCGGAGGTCAAGGGAGGAAGACAGATGATATGGGTGCATCCTGAGAGGAATGAGATGATCCAATTGAGGGCTTGTTGTTGGATGAAGATGTTGTGGATTCTTCAATGAGGATATGGTGTGCGAAGGTTGTGAAATGCTGCGTGGTCAAGGAGAATCAGAGGTATTGTTTCCCCTTCGTCGAGGAGCCTTCTGATGTTGCCTGTTGTGGCCCGGAAACCTCCTTGTGTTGCGACAAATAGGTGGTTTTTTTCTAGGTGGTCGGTAAGTTGTCAGTTTATGGCCTTCTCAAGTACTTTGGCTGGGTATGCAAGCAGGGAGATCAGTAAATAATTCTTGAGGTTCTGGGATCAGTTGAGGGCTGTTTTAGGAGGGGCCTGATGTCTGCATGCTTCCAATCGTCTGGGAAGGATGCTGTGGAGATGTAGGCATTGAGGAGGTTGGTGAGTTCATGCTGATTATGTTGAATTCAAAGTTGAAGAGATGGTGGGGGCAGAGGTCGGTGGGTGTGCTCCGAAGTGGATAGAGGACATGATGGTCACGGTGGTCTGGATGTCGATTGGGGACCAGATGGTTATGCCTGGGCTGGGGTTTGTTGGTAGGATGAGGTTGTTGAGGCTGAACAAGGTGGGTTGAGGGTTGAAGTTGTTGTAGGTGTTGGCAATCTTGTTGTGGAGGTAGTCGGATAGTGAGTTGCCGAGATGCTGGAAGGGGTGTACTGTGTTTTCTGTGGCAGCTGAGTTAGAGAATTCTTTGATGATTTTGAGTTCCTTTGTGTGGTTGGCTGCGGTGTCAATGCAGACCGTGATGGCTGCTCTTTTGGCCTTCTTGGTGCGCCGGTGATAGTCGTTGAGCACTGTTTTGTGGGCAGTTCTTTTGTAGAAGTCCTTGGAGATGAGCCATTTCTTCTTGAGAAGAAGACGGTTATGCTTGGTGGTTCTGACTCTGGAGTGTACCAGCTGGCTTGTCTTGGCTACAGAACAAGCCAGATACTTTATTGCCAGCCTGCTAAGCTCTGGCCATTGGCGCATCTTCCCATACCAATATACCACTGGGTTTTGATTCATATATAACCCTTTAGGGTCATCGAGATATTCCTGGAATATCCTCTGAATGGTCATTGGTGCTGCTACTTGCTCAACCTCTTTTGCCTTCGCTTCTGCATTGGACTTAAGACCTGCCACTTGAAACTAAGCCATTGCAGAGGTTGGGGTCAATTCTTCTGTTGCTGTTGTTGCTGCTGTTGTTGTTGTTGTTGTTGGCCGCTGTGATGAGACAAAACTGCCCTTTCTGGAAATTCAAGGTGGGACCATAGAACTGTGAAGTGGGATTCTAGGTTCCAGCTGGTGTCCAGCTTGCTCAAGAATCCACCTCTTGAATTTTGAAACATTCCCTTCAGAAAAAGGAATGAAAATGGGAAGAATTTGTTTGTAGTGTGGATATAGTAGGGTGGCACAGATGTACTCTTTGAATGAGATAATGTCATTTTGCAGCCTTGCATTACAAGTCAAGTGATAGCTTAAGCTCCCAACCAAGGCATGTGCTTCTGGGTTTTCATTCACACCCCTTAAGGTGAAACTTTCAGACACCTTCTTTAGCTGGTCTTGTAGCAGATGCAACAATGGGATAGCTTGGCCCATCGTACTGTCCGCCTTCCTAACTTCTTGTGTGAAAACCTCAAAAGGGAGCAGCATCTCTGTTTGACTAGGCCCCATTTGTCCACATCCATGGTCATAGCTTTCCTAATTGCATCTCCTCCTTTTTGAATGACATTGTCATTAATCTGTCTTTTCTACTCAAACAGATGTTGCAACATATAATAGATTTGGAAGTAACACTAAGCAGCGCAAGCAGAAGGGATTGGAGGACTGAATCACTGTCCAGGCGTTCTCTTGGGCAGTACGGTGGGTGATGTCTTTTCTTCTCTTGTGCACCTAAAAGCAACCAAGCGAGAAAAACATATAGGGCCTGAATCACAAAGGTAAACTTAGACGTTTGACCTAAACTTAGAAAAAACATCTAAGTTTATGACTTTAGGAATTCACAAAAGGCGTTTACGAGTAGTATCTTTAGGTCCACACTCAGGTGGAGATCCGTGTAAGTTTACGACTTTGGGAATTCACAAAGGGCATTTACGACTAGTATCTTTAGGTCTGCTTTTGGGGCAGAGATCCGCCCCAAGTGCAGACCTAGAGATAAACTCATAAATGCCATTTGTGAATTCCCAAAGACGTAAACTTAGACTTTTGATCTAAGTTTAGATCAAACGTCCAAGTTTACCTTTGTAAATCGGGCACATAGTTAGTGAAACAGGGCATTGTTGCAGGTTGAAATAGTAGAGACAAATATAATATTACTCTGGGTGGTAACTTATGTAATAATACGATTGTAAGGTCAAACCACACTATCACCACACCATATATTTCATTACACATCAGGCAACACAACATATAAAAATACTTCTTTCCTTTTCTATTTTAAAGGAGACACCTGTGGTAGTCAGAGAGGTGCATGGGTAAATGGAATAATCCTTAAAAAGCCTATGGCGATAAAAGGGGAATGGAATAATAATTAAATAAATTAAATAATTAAAAAATGATGGATGCTGCTGATGTGTCTGCAGTGCCCTGTAACTAGGGTGTACAAGAGGAAATGGAATCATGCCTAAAGAAACCGAATGCCGCAGCACAGCTGTGTCCATGTGGTGGATGGATGGATGGATGGATAGATCGACAGATGGATGGATGGATAGATGGATGGATTAAGGCAAAATGCAAAAAGAATCAAATAAATAAAATTTTAAAATATTTTTTTTTTTTTAAAAGCTAAATAAAAAGGAAAACAAAATAAAAACTAAGAAATTAAAATGACAGAAAATGTAAAATAAAAAATGTAAACAATAAAATTAAAATAAGGGATTTAACAATGAACCCCGAGCAAATTATTAAATTTGTATCACATCCATCCAAACAAGCCTATGGCAAAGGCACAATAGCTGAACGCACAAAATGGCAGCCACCCACAGGGTCAAACAACAACAGAGAGTAAGAAGGCATGGAGAACAAGAACACATGCAAGCCTATGCAACGCCACACTGCCTAGAAGCACAAAATGGTTCCCAGCCACATGGTCAAACAACAGTAGAGAGCAAGAAGGCATGAAGAACCAAGAACACATGTACACCAACAGCAAAGGCACACTACCTGGATGCACAAAATGGCCACCAGCCACATGTTCAAACAACAGCAGCGAGCAAGGAGGCATGGAGAACAAAGAAAACATACACGCCTATGGCAAAAACACATTGGCTGGATGCACAAAATAGGCACCAGCCACATGGTCAAACAACAGCAGGGAGCAAGGAGGCATTGGGAACAAAGAACACATTCAGGCCCATGGACATAAACTACACAAAATGGAACCCAACCACATGGCATGGAGAATAAAGGCAAATGGAGCCAATGACAAACTCACAAACATACACACGCACACACACACACACACACAGAAGCCAGAAAAAGGAGGTATGGTGGAAACACTGAAGAAAACACTAACATTATTTCTGCAATGCAAAACACAAAAATTAACTGAGTTATAAAAAATTTACAACAGCACACATCCTCCCATGCATCAAATATTATCCCACATATATACTTTTTGCAGAAAAAAATGAAATGCAAACAATAGCCAACATTTTCAATTTAATCCAATGCCATCCCAGCCCTAAATTAAGTTTTAAAACCATATACCACTGAAACATTTATTTCATGCACTAATGACTAGTATTGGGCCTACTGGCTACATTGCCATTTGGAAGTCTAGGCCACAAATAAAATGTATTGCAAATGTAACAAACATGGAGAAACAGTACAAAGCTGAGCAACAATTTTCCTTTGCAAAACAGGGAACATGAAATGCAAAAAAATAACTAGGCCCGTACTTAAACTCCAGGCCACCCACCACAATGGCATTAAAAAAATCAAATAAAAGTACAAAGAAATACTGGTGCATGCCCTAAAACAAAGCCCCTAAATCCATAGGTAAATATCCAGGAAACAAAGATTGATCTTTCCACCTCAAAATCAAAGTAAAAAGTGATCAGGAGATGGACAAAGCACTGCGAGGAGCCTGCTGAACAGGAACAGCAAATCAGAGTCTCTGGGGCACTTTCTTCCTGTTAGGAAAAAAGTTTAAAAAAAGGCTTCTCACACTAAAAAACAACTTGAACGGTCTATTGGAAAAGAAAATCCACCTGAAAACCTATTTTTGAGTAGATTTGGCTGCTTCTTGAGTTGGAAATCTACATTCACTCTTGGGAGAGGCACTATATTGGCACCGCTGTGGCTGGAAGCCGCACAAGAGAGTGCTAAATCTTGTGTACATTCGCTAGCGGACAGAGAATATTGTGCCTTTTGCTCTGAAAAAAATTAACTCTGCTGCGAGCTGGATGGTGGAATTCGGGTGCTCCACGCTGCTCTATGTAGAGCGAAGTGCCTGAATTCGGAAAACTACATGAGCTGAGTTTTGTGCTCTGGCCTAATCACAACAGTAACAGCTTTCCCGTCCGCTGAAATCTACATACCACAAGATGGCACAGTTGTGACGGAGTAGCCCATCTGCCAATATCTAAATTAGTTCTCAAAGTCTTTGGTTACTCATGCATAGTATGGTTGTCCAGCTCCAAACATTCCTACTCAGTTGGAATGGTTTGATAGTATTAATTCTTAGGAGTTTCAGGTGTTGTGTTTTAAAGGTAAATGTGGGTCTCCTGCTGATCCTTTTCCAGCCCACTTATTCCATTTCATCTCTTTTTTGTGTCTCATGTCACTGACTTATTCAATCGTTCATTAATAATTGCCAAAGTGCCCAAAGTTTAAAAAACTTACCTAGATTTCTCCTATTTAGAAAAAAGCTACAGTGGGTCAGGTCATCCTTACTAACTACCACCTGACCAAAGATCACAATCAATGTATTGTTGCGCAGTATTGCATAATATTGTAATACAGTACCTTGAGAGTCAAGGCATCAATAGGAGTAATAAAACGTAAACATCAGGGAGCTCGCTGTGCCATGAAAGGAAGCAACTCAGTAAAATGACAGGAACAGGCTCGCAGTCATTTCTAGGGGGAGAGGATCCGAAATGGGAAGAATCAGATAAATTCAAGCCATTCAGGCTGCAGATGGTCTGGTGATGAGCTGCACATTTGAGGGTGTGTGTACAGCATGCCAGGGCAAATATAGATTTCTGCCTGTGATCTACAGCAGTTGCAAGTCTGAGCTCGGGTCCAGTGCAAGTAGTAATATGTTCCAGCCTGTTATCTGTGAGCTCACCTGCCCTATACCATAGGTGTCTACTCACATCGTCTTCTGCCTTCGCCCACTGCGACAGCTTTCACGTTTACAGTATACTGCTATTTCATGTTTTGCCAGCACGAGTTCTAAAATGTATGAGTTTGCTACCGGCTTTACCTGTCTTAGATTAAGGCATCAGACCTAATAGATATGTTTTTGCTGTATTATTATATTAATATTAATATTTTGTGTGCGTAGCTTGCACATCTCTCTAAAAGGGCAGGAGTATAGCACATTTCCATGTCACATGAAAGACATCTGCTTGCTCTGTTCCTAATCTAGGGAATGGTCTTTCACCACACTACACTTGGGTTCTGAGGGCTGTGTCTGTGTGCGGGTAGTGTATTAGGGTATTCCTACTGTCCTCCCACATGGCACACCAAAGTCTAGTCTGAAGAAGCCACAGTACTCCCAATAAACCCAAATGCACAAGTATGTCAGAAAAAAATCAGGATTTTCCAGCAACCAGACAATGATTGCAGAAAACAATGTTTTGGTGTCCTGTTTCCTTTCAATTCAAGTGATCCCCAAATATGTAAACCCAGGAGACCTGTCAAGCAGAATTTGACATTCAAGAGAGATGACACTGTAATTTGAAAAAGGAGACCTACAGTCTGACTTTGCATATACTTTACGTTCAGACGAGTCATCTCTGCTGTGAAAAGTGGATTATTGGTTGGAGTGGATGGTAGTCCACACAAATATTAATGCCACTCTGATTGTTAGGCACAGTAAAGGTTTCAGTAGTTTAAATCTGACTCTCAACCCTTGGTAGCTATAGCACAGAGCAGACAGGCTTAACTTAAGACAATGTGTAGGGTACCAATGAAGTGAAAAAGTCGAAAACATAACACAATAAAAATCCCACTCTAATTTATAGCAACAGAGAACAATTTATTGAACAAAATGACTCCAAAGTTACAAAAATGCTATAATTAGAACCAGAGAGATGTGTTTTTGTAGTATTAAATAAAACATACCACTGCAAGTGCAAAAACGCTAACCACAGGCAGCTATTTGCGCTAGCTCTGGCCAAAATCAAAAGTTACAGCTGACCGCAGTTGACCCCCTATTCGGGTACAGGGACTAGTTGCATCCTGCTAGAAAGTATAGATTCTAACTTAGAAACGTTTAAAAATAAAAAGCTGTTATTGACGGGTCATTGATGGGTCTCACTGTGCCACTGAAACCAAACTACACTCGGCTGAGGAGCCCATAAAAAGGACCTGGCCTGGCAGTTTGGGCTGGACTGTTCTCATAAGGAACAGGGTCAACACTGATTTGCATATGGCTGGGTCTAAATTGAGGTGGCATGGTGGGTGAAAATGATGAATTGGAATGCAGCCCGAGCGATTGCCAGTGGCTGAGATTAATTCAAGCATTCAATCCATTACTTCCTAGTTTTTTCAGCAGCGTTTGAGGCTTTCCTTAGGGATGACCGAGAAGTACTAAAAAGGAAGGCTTAGGCCTGCTAGGTTTATTTTGACAGGCCAAAATGGCACTGTGACAGGTAAGTTATTTTCTCTCAGGTTTTGTCTTGCTGTCAGATGGTCTTCCTTTTCTCTTCTGGTTTTTCTTAACTGTGTTCTTCTTATCCGTTCAGGTTATCATCTCAGAATTCAGCAGAGAAAGTTACCGGAAGAGGGAGAAAAGAAGAAGCTGTTTTTAGAAGGTATGTGGGTTGCTACTTGGTACAACTTTTCCCTGTCTTCTTTCTCTTCCTCTTCTATATTTCTTTCCTTTCCCTATTTCTCCTGTCTCCTTTGCAAGTGCAGTTAGTGAATGTTTAATGTCCTCATTTTAGACAAAGTTTCCTCTCTTTCTTCCTCTGGTGGCTAAATTCGGTCTTATTTATAAACTTCTTTATCCTATTGGTTAGTATGGTGCCGTCCCCTCTTTCCCCGTGCCTTCCTTGTTTTCTTTATTAGTGATAGTGAGCCTTTTATTATGTTCTCCCCCCAGATTTATTATCCAGTGCATTCATGGTTGGTATCTGCTTTTTTCCACTCTTCCTCCCCATCCCCAGTGCTCACACCGTATCTGATTTGGCCACGTTCTTCCTAGAACGTGGCTGGCTCCAGCGCGTCCTCTCCCTCCTCCGTCTCCGGGGTTCTCCGTAACTCCGTCTCCTGGTCACAACTCTCCTCCGTGCTGCAGCTGCTCACTGTCTCCTGGCCGCAACTCTCCTCTGTGCTCCAGTGGCTCACCCTCTCCTGGCCGCAACTCTCCTCTGTGCTGTAGCGGCTCACCGTCTCCTGGCTGTTCCGTCTCGCCTCCTTCTATCTCCACTGGAACCCCGTTACGGCGTTCCTTCCTCTCTTTTACGCTGTCCTTCACCCTTTCTGCATCTTCCCGGCATTGGGCGTTTTGAAATAGCCCCGCCTCTTCCTGCTCGGACTCAGCAAGCCATGAAGTGCCCCCGGGGTACTTCCCTCTCGGCCCGGCACACAATGTCCTACCACAAACACTTTTAAAGCTGCACTACCAGACAGCAGTGGCAGGCCTGGAGACATGTTTTATCTTGTCACTTTAGTGGTGGCAAGTGCTGCAGTCCACTTGTGATATGCAACTTACAAACGTATGGTACACAGAGCAACATATACTAGGGACAGTTAAATGTTTCAATTAGGAATGTAGCCAATTGCAATGCCGGTGCTTGGTTATCAGAGTCTCACTACACAGAGACCACAAATATCAGCATCAGTCCAAAAAAACTAAATTGAGGATGATCATGCAAAAGAGGCATTTTCTCACATGGCCCTCTCCAGATGAAAGGTGAGGTGCAACTCAGAAATGTCTTAAGCAGTTCTCATTTAAGTGAAATAACCTGGAAAGGCCATCTGCATTGGCATGGTCAGTCCCAGGTCTATGTTGCACTGTAAAGTACATACCCTGTAGGGAGTTGGATAACCTCAGCACTTTGGGGTTTTCACCTCTCATCTGCATGTGTCATCTTTGAGGCCTGAGGTCAAACAAGTAGGGTTTCAGTTTGTTCAGAGAACCAAGCTACAGCAAAGGCCTCCCTCTCCATGGCACTCCAGTGCTGCCTTCTGGGCAGTAGTCTCCTGCTGATAAAGGCAACTGGTTGATTTTGACCCTCATCATTTAGCTGTGACAACACTGCTCAGTCCCATGTTCATAAGCATCTGTATGGACCACAAACTCCTTCCTGAAATCAGGTTCCTTGAGTACAGGTGCTATACACAGCATATCCTTCTGGGTGTCAAAGGCCTTCTGCCATGCCCCTATCTATATGACTTTGTTGGCTACTTCTTTGATGTCAGTTCTGTCAGAGAGGCTAAAATGGTGCCATGCTCTTTTACAAACCTTCTGTAATAATCTGTCAGACCCAGGAAAGCTATGTCCTGAGTCTGGGTTTTGGGAGGATCCCAAACCATGATTGTCTGGATCCTGGGCTGAGGAGGCTGCACATATACATACCAACTTGATGACATACATACACTACACACACCTACCCTGTCTGGCACTTACTGGCCTTGACAGCCAGTCCCGCCTGTGAAAGGGCCTGAAGCACTTCCCTGAGTTTGGTCAGGTGTTCCTGTCAAGTGGAGCTAAAGGCAGCAATATTATCTAGATATGCTGAACTTAAGGTCTCTAGGCCAGACTGCTTACCAGTCTCTAAAAGGTGACAGGGGCATTCTTCAACCCAAAAGGCATTACTTTAAATTGGAAGTAGCCCTTGGGAGAGGAAACTACTGATCTCTCCTTTGTTCCCTCATTAACTCTGGGAATGGGGTGTGCTCAATCATGGTGATGGCACTGGTGAAGGTACTAAAGAAAGTATCTGAGCGAGCTCTGTAGTCCCCCCATTAAAGGTTGGCCTTGGGCACCAACACTTCTGGCCTGGCCCAGGGACTACTAGAGGGCCCCATCACCCCCACGGACAACATTGTGGAAACGTCTTCCTTGCTTCTGGCTCTTACTTTACCTGACAATCTGACTATGTTACTTTTGACAGGCAATCTGTCACCAGTGTTAATGTCAAGAACATAAAACTGGGTCAGTCCAGGTGACAGGGAGAACAGTCCAGCAAACTGCCCCAATAAAAGCTGACTCTGCGCGCTGAGTTCTTGGAGCACCGATGCGTCTTTAGATACCGGGCAGCCGTGTGTATTGTGTGCATCAGTCTCCAGCCACATGAGAGGGGGAGGGGCCATAGCGGGAGATTCCCCTCAGTGCCGCAATCACAGTGCACCGCCGGTCAGAGTTCCATCCACTCCGACAGCCGACACAACTGCTCGTCCAACTCAGCAGCGTCACGCTGGTTCCCGTGGCACCAACACCATGTCAGCAAAGAAGGTGCGAGAGCCGTCTCACCCGCCTCATCACCAGTTTTGTTGTGGCTTTTAGGAGTAGCACAGCCTGTAATGTGTGGAACGAAAAGACACACTCAGACCACGTAAGTTGGGTAATCAGCCTTTGGCGCCACAACGCCGGTCACTTTATTGGCTCCGCTCCTTATGTCAGGAGCAAACCAAAACCGCCCGAACACAAGGGGGTTTAAATCATTATTTATGCAGTACAAAAAGACACTCCTGCTGAAATGAAACAAATGGTCAAACATAACAATGCCAACTATAATTAAGTCATAAGATTAATATACCCAAATGTAAAAATGTTTTGGGCTGGAGGTTATTTCCAATAATGTAAAGCCTCATACATTGAATCAATAAAGAATCTTAAGTGATAGTGACAACAAGAAGTAAAACATATAGACCCTGATTATAAGTGTGCTAGATTAGGTGTGGAGACATTGGGTGACCGGATTTAATGTTTCTGGATGATATCCCTATTCATAAATGAAGCCTTTCTGAGTTTTCGTACCCAGGACAGAAAATACAATTGACGCCCTGACATAATGGGTCCACATCAATTTGGGTAGAGAAATCCCCTCCAACAGGCAATAAATGGGAGCTGGGGGACAGAAGTAGGAGTGGGGAGAGCCTCAGGAGCATCCAGGCTCATGCTCGGTAGAGAGGAGTGTTTCTTGTTCCCCATGCCCCAGGAGGGTGTCAAGCCTGAGCTTGAGACCAGGGGGCTGGTGGGTGCTTGCAGGCTAATCTGCATGTATATTTACCTTCCACATTTTCCAGCTGGTAAAATTGGGTCAGGTGTCCCGGCACCCTGGAAATCCACATGTAAGAATACGGGGCGATAGAAATTAAGTGGCACTGTGTCCCACCTGGTTGTACTACCCGGCCCGGGGCTTTAGGGGAAATGGTAAAGAGGACTGTGAACAAGACAGTCTTTGAATGTTGAGTAAGGGATTGATGGATTCATTTGGGTTCTTAGAAAAAACGTCTTTGTGTCAAACTTATAAAGGGTTATCTAACTTCGAGAGATAGAATTTGGCAGAATGGTTTCGGATCCAGTATTGTTAATTTAACACGAATTAGCGAAAGGAAGCGCTGCTGTCCCCGTTACTTTCTAACTCGTTTTGGAAGCCATTTGGTTAAGTGATCCAGGGACATCTTAGAATATAAGGGGTCAAGTCAGGAACTGATTCTTTTAAACTGACTATTTGCTGATAATATTCCAATTATCGGTGACAACCCCTTATTCTTCCCTTCCTGACACTCGGAAGAAACTGAAGAGGTATTTTCTACTTTGCCGCTTTAAGATCCCCATGGGAAACTAAGCATTTCAATAGACCACACCACTGTGGGAATGCTTCTTATCCTTGGTTTTACGATTAGTTGCCACCTTACCTTTCCACTAGAATAACGTAATTATAAAATGTGAAGGTCCATGAACAGACTCCTTATATAACATGCTGTATGTGGGAAACTTATTTTTGGACTCTGAGAAAATAGTACATCACCTCTGATCAGTGTCAGATGTGCTCGTTTATGGTGCTGTTTATACATGTGAGGTCTGAAAAACTTGGAGGGGAAATTGTTCACCTTGCTTCCACTTACCTCTTTGTTACAGGGTAAGGCGAAGCAAGGTGACTGTTAACAGGCGGCTCTCCAGTCGCAAGCATCCCCATGCTCGGAGTTTCGAGAGATGCTGGAAGGATGTGAAAGCAGAGAGAGAAGCAGGGGTGTTTTATATTAGTTAATAGACCTCGTATGGAAATTCTTAGGATACAAAATATAAGGAATGCCTGTTGCTGCACAAATACTCTACTTAAACTAATTCTGTTCCGACATTGTCTCCGAGCTGCTCCATGAGCAGTGACAATGATACCCAACTTACCTGATATACTCCGGAGTATGCTATACTCCTTCTATCATAACACAGATCTAAATTGTGGAAAGCAACCAGCCTAAAAAGAGTTAAACCAAGCAATACAACAGCAGAGGAACACTGGAAGTACAGAAAGTGAAGAATTCTGTAATCCTCAGATCAAATGCAGTGGTTAAACCTCATTCGGACTGTGTTTTATTACTTGTATTATTGATTCTATTTATTTACCATATTTTGTAAAACAACGGTTTTACAACAATAATATTTTATTTGTTATAAACAAAACATTATAAAATGTGTTTCCTCTTACTTTGCACAATACTGACATCTACTACTTTCTATGAAAAAATTTGTATTTCACTGGAAGAGACACGGATCATGGTTCCACCACGAACGGTTACAGTTGTTGCCTTTCACAGCGGGGCTGCCCCTTCCAATGCAGAATCAAGCTAGGATGTGCTGTTTTCTCCCATCACCCTGACATTCCATGCGCAGAGGCCATGCTGTGTCTCTTGCCTCACCACCTCAGACCTCCACAAACTGACATCATAGCTACATGCAGAGCAGTGTGCAGAGGCCTGTGGTGGTACCTGCAGAGGGACTCCTTTATTGTCTTTTGATGCTCACCTCTTCTGACGTGCACTCAGATGTAGAGAGACAAGATGCTGTCATTCACAAAGCCTCACACTGGCATGACTGTCCTGTTGGGAAAAATGTGACGGGCACGACAGCGAAGAAATGGCTGAAGGGGGCTAGCCCAAACCCATTCTACTTATTATTTTGGTAATTTCTTGTTCGCAAAAACTCTCTAAGACAGATCTAAAAAGAGCAACACAAGATTCCTAACTTCCTTTGGAATGCACTGGACGTGATTACTGACATAAGAAACAAGTTTCAAATATATCAGTTTCTCGCATCACCAACTATCTTAGTAATGTTTAGGACGTCAGTCTTAATACTAATCCCTAGCTAGCCTGCAGTGCCTCACTCAGCCCTAGAAAGAAAATGTGATTGATGGCAACCTAAACTTGACACCCTGACTCCTTAAGGAAGTCGTGGTGAACAGATCATACTCCTTTCGCTCAGGGACTCAGAGGCTCACACATGCCAAAGCAGAGCTGGAGATGGGAAATGGATTTCAATATATTTATTGAAACAATTACATCCTACCATAAAAAGCATGAGCTGCGATAATTAGGCAGATGCAACATAATACAGTAATCATCATTACATATAGTGTGAAGACATAAACAACCCCACCATCTTTGTATGATCCTAAAAGCCTAAGAGCATAGCAGTGGTAGCCCTTCTGACTATCCAAGTCTAAGGAAGTGACCCCTATCCCATACCTGAAGAGGGACTCAAAGGTTGGCCTGTTATCAGTATGGCAATCATCTTGAGTAGCTGAAGCGTCAGCACCAGGATCAGAGAAGCTGCCAATGGAATTATTTGTGTCTCAGGACGGCCATGGCTAGAATGGCTTCTGACCCATTTAGGCCTATGTGATGTTTATATAATCAATTCTGCAGTCTCCTAAGAACAGGCCTGATGTGTTAATGTGTCTAGGAATTGGAAACTGACTCTTGAGCACCTGGAGTGGCAATACAAGTTAAAATATCATGTACCGAACATGACATCCTTAAACAGGGCACAAAGTGAAATGTGTATAAATGGCTGATAGAATGTGCAGCGCAAACAACTATGTCCTCTCAGAGGGAAGCAATCGATTAAAATATAAAAACAGTGAGCTAAAAGCTGGCTATGCTAAAAAAAATATGAAATGAGAAACAATGTGTCTACGTGTAAATCACTCAGTCAACTGGTCTAATGCTAAAATAAGTGAGTTTCCAACCCGGGTGCTAAGGATAACCTACAACGATGCTGATATTAAATATTATTGAAATTACAGTGGGTCAGACCCTGGAAGAAGTTGTTTAGTGGCATCTTCTCCTCCGGGTCAATCATTTCTCAAGAAGTATCCAAAGGAAACAATTATCACTTCAAGTTCTTTTTGTATGTATGGTATTACTACCAGAAACCTGACAATGGTTACAATTACATCAGGTAGGTGTTTTGAGAGGCTAAAGGGATGCAGGGATGTGAATATCTCCGTTTATGTCCCTGTTTCTGTCCGAAAATAAAACATTCTTGGGATGAAGCAATGTTTACTGTCATTAGAGCATTAAAGGTTAAGCTTCAAAAAGACTCAATTTAAATTTTTGGGGGGTAAAGAGGGCTTGAATATATGTTACCTACACACTGCAACAATGGCAGAGTGGTTTCATAATTTTTTCTGGCTGGAAAACAACCTACACATCCACAGGGTTGAAGGGTACAAAAGTGGCTACGATGACCTACCCTATTTTAAAGATCATTCAGCAGCCCCTTGCCAGTGATGCCTTGTTCTAAGGGAAAAGCATGCACCAATTGTTCTCATGTTTGGGTGCAAAATGACATTTAGCTTATGTGGCATATGTTATGATAAGATGATTTACACAGTGCTAGCTGCCCCAGAAATAGGACTTCCCAGCGATAGACCTAAAGGAGAGATAAGCTGAAGCAGTGGCCTAACGGATAAGGACAGGGATTAGGTGGAGAAAAGCCATGTCTTCAGAGATTTCCTAAAGTGCAGATGGTTCTCAATGTTTATAATAAGAAGAGGTAGCAAATTCAACAGGATAGGGGCCTTGGCGCGAAAGGAGCAGACACCAACCCTCACTCTCCTGAAACTCGGGACAGTGGCTACGTTAAGCAGAGACGGCGGGTAGGTTGATAGCGCGATAGAAGATTGGACAGAATGGAGGCCTTCTGGGAGTACAAAATCTTAAGGGCAACACACAAAGTTTTGAAGTGTATACGCTTTTTCACTGGGAGCTAGTGCAGTTTGCAGTGAAGACCAAAGACAGAGCAGGATTTCGGAAGATAAAAAAGTAGCCTGGCCACTGCATTTTGGGCAAGCTGGAGTCTTCCGACAATCGATATACTGCTGCCTTTGTACAAACCATTGAAATAGTCTAGCCGAGACAGATTTACTGCTTGGATGATGGTTTGGCTTGTGCTAAAATCAAAAAGGCTGAGAATGGGTCTGAGACTTCTCAAAAGCCCAACACAGGTACCTGTTACTGATTTGGCCTGGGCCTCAAAGATCAGGAAGCTATCCATGATGACTCCTTGATTTTTTATGGGAGCCTCGGGAAAGGGGGAATGCCCAAGTGAAGGAGGCCCCCAGTGGTCATCCCAAGAGTAGATGTCTTTTCCCAGTAAAAGGACTTCAGTTTTATTTGCATTCAGGCAAATACAAATGGCTTTCATCCAATCAGCAACAGCTGACAGTCCCTTTTGGAAATTAAACCTGTCAATCATAGGATTATCTGTGAAGGAGAGCACCAGCCGAGTGTTGTCAACATAAGATAATAATGTAGTCCCTGTGGACTTGACAACCTGAGCTAAATAGGTATTCAAAGAAGTAGGGCTCAATGAAGAGCCGTGAGGAACACCATGTGGTATAGTATGTGGTTGAGAGTTGTGTGTAGGAGAAATGACCTGGAAGGAGGGATTGGATAGAAAAGACGCAAACCAGACCAATGCCGCACCATCTATACCAAAGCTTTGTAAACGCTAAAGTAGAATTTTATAAGACACCTTATCAAAACCAGCCCTCAGGTCCAGCAAAATCAGAGCTGAGGACCGACCTTCATCCACAGCACTGTGGGGTTGTTCAGTAACTGCAAGAAGAACTGATTCCGTACTGTACCCTGGTCTAAAGCATTTTGGAAAACGTTCAAGATCGGATTGTCATCCAAAACCTTGGTCAGGATGGCATTAATGCGCCTCTCTGTGATCTTTGCAAAAGTTAAGAGATAAGCTGGAAATGTTCTGGCTTGGAGGCGTCCAAGGAAGGTTTCTTCAGTAGGGGATCACCTTAGCCTGCTTCCAAGAACTGGGAATGCAAGCTGATGACAAGGAAAAATTACTCACTTCCAAGCAAGGTGAAAGGAGGGGATCATGAAACTTGAGAAACAAATATGGTTTAATGGGGCTGTAGTTGAATTAGATTTTACTTGCCCAAAAAGGGAAAGCAGTTCAGCAAACTCAGAGAAGGGAGCGAATTGTTTCTGGCATAAGGCTGGTAGCTTTGGCCGTGCTGAGGCATCTACCTTCGTCACAAAGTCATTTGAGGAGAAATGCGGGTTGATATCCTCCATTTTTCTAGTGATATATTCAGCTACACAACAGAACCTTGGACTTCACATAAGCACCCACAGAAGATTGTAATGGGTTAAAATGTGCTTATTTCTTAACACACTGCAGCCTTGTAGATCTCCAGCAACAGAAAATATTACAAAAGCCATTTGCGTTCAGGTATAATTATGTACCATACTATATCTTGCGCAAAGACATGTAATGGTTTGTTTGATGTTCTGGGTGAAGGCTATGTATCCATTCTTTAGATACCTTTATCTACTGTCTGATTTAATGCTTCTATGACTGGCAAGGCATCTTGAGGTTCCTTTTGAAATAAAAAAAACGCGGCTAACAGAGATCTCTTTTAAAAGCCCAATAAAAGAATGCGCAGCGTTTCCACTCCATAAAGTAGATATGTTGCCTTCTCAACTAGAATACGTCCTCTCCAAGGACCTCTTACAGCAATCACCGCAATGTCAGTGATCTGAAAGGATGCTCGTGCAAGTATACTACAGATGGCTGTACAGAAGTGCTAAATACTTTACAAACAGATCAATGCATATGGTCATTACTAATACTGCAGTCATTCAATAAACAGCACATCTCCATATTGAACACAATCGCGGACTATTCGGTGATGACATGTGACTATTCGGTGATTACTTTTCTGCACACAAAATGGTATTTCACCCGAAGGTAGACTTAGCTGAGGTTAGACAGCACTCACCCTCTGTTAATGAAAGATGATGGTGGCTGAGGGGAATGTGTGAATCTAATGTTGCTTCTTGCATAAGATGACGCGGTGCAATTTATTTCTTTAAGTTACTGATCCGACTTGGGTTGGTAACTAAAAATAAAATAACATTTGCAAAGCTTTTTTTTTTTTTAAAGCGAGGAGGGGAGGTAATGGGAGGAATGTGGTGGGGAAGGCACAGTAACACAGTGGAGGGCGGAAGGGCCAGGGAAGCACCATTGGGGTTGGGCGGAGGAAAGCAACACTAAGCAACGGGAAGAAGCACTCAGGGAAAAGAGAGCAACATGAAGTGCAGGAAGAGATAAGTAAACGCAGGCAGCTGTTCAGAAACAAATGCACTCATTAAGTGCTTCACACAAAAGACAAAGTAGTGCTTAAAAAGCAAGCAGTGGACGCTGCGATGCCAGCTAATCAAAGTGGCAACACACAGAGAAATGCATGGGAGGGATAAATAAAAGATTGATAAGCTGGCCCACAAATAAAAAAGCAGGCAAATGAGCGTGACAAGGAAACCGATGGTTTGCAATAGGGGACTGCAGTCCCTTACATGTACTTGGTAAGCCACAATATGTCTCAGAACAGACAGCGCATGCACTGTCTAGCGGGCTTGACCTAAAAGACAATATTAAAAGCTTTACAAACTATATGCATACCTGTAAATTTCTGTATAAGGACTACACTATTAATGATGATAGTTGTGTGTCACAATATTTTTGAGACAATGTTAACACCATGCTCAATTGTCAAACATATGATAATAGCCACACAAACAGGACTGACATAGAAACAGCAAGCACAAGGATACTGAGGGATGTGTGAGCCCAGGAAGACGATACCTTTTCAGTATCCTACTCAAGTTATTCATCATATTAACACAGAGAGGTCACCAGGTGGTCAAAGCACTCGTCTCAAGTCACCTCAGGTGCTCTATTCACAACTAATACACCAGGGTTATTGGTCTCCTTTTCTCTGTCACGACTTTATTTACATGTTTTGTTTGACGCTGTTCCGTCACCACATTGATTCTTTGGAGCACTACAAACACCCAAAAGCAACCCATCCTAAATAGTCTTATTTTTGCAGTGGAACATACATACTATTAGTAGGGAGGATTCTTGCATGGATTTTGTTCTTGCTAAGTAAAGCTCCGAAGGTGTTTGTTTGGGGAGCCCAGTGTGCTCATGTGAGGGAATTGGAGTATATGGTCCTTGTTTGGGTTTGATGTTACGCAATGCCTGTCTTAAGACGTTTGGCTTCGAGGATCTATTGAAGGATGATAGCTTGGGTTGTGTGGGCCTTATGTCTGTGCTTAAGGGAATTCCAGAGTGGAAGCCTCAGAAATCTGATATTTCTTTCCCGTGATATTTAAATCTGCCGTTAGACAAGACTTTTTATTTTAGTAAAATTGTGTATAATATACTTATTTGTAGGACCTTTCGGTCAACTCTCTTTATCCATTTCTCTGCTGTTGTGCTATTCACATTTTTCGTCCGCCCACGACAACATATAACATGGGGCAAGAGGTCAGGCTACTTAAAGCATTTAATTAAACCGTTAACTAATTTCACTGTGAGTGATGGTGGTGAACATCCACAAACAAAACTGTTCCCTGCAATACCAGCGACTGCCATGGCAAAGCATGCTTTTTAAGGACAAAAATATGTTTTTGATTTTATTTGCGTTATTCATACTTGTGTTTAATTTTCTGTTTTTCCCACTCTTGCGACAGCCCACAGTTCTTTTTCAAAATCCTCATAACTTATATTGAAACAAAATACAATTTTAGGGGAGGAAACACCCAAAATAATTACATTTTCGGCTTCAACAATCGGGATTGTCCCGCCTGAATCGGGTACATTGGCATGTATGACATGCGTTCAGTTTTCTTTCATTGCTTTGTCCTTTTCCAACCCCTTTCACTTCTGCTCTCGCTCGTTTCCGCTCCATGCATTTTATACATGCACAGTTTGCCGGAGGTTCCCCAGCTGTAATGAGAATCTGCTGCTGGTGGTTGATCGGTCACCTTGTTAATTAACAGGGCCTGCTTCCGGGAAGGAGTTTAGGACTTGCGATTCGGTACAACCAACTTGGTGGGAAACGAAGAACTTCTGCTTCTTATAGATGCAACACGTGTGCACTCCTGTACCAGGCAAACCCAAATGATAGACAACATCTTTTGGTCTTCAAGAGGCCAAAGAGCATCATCATTTTCTTTTACATCATAAAATCCAAAGACACTGCATTTGACACAAAATCAACATTGTATCTGTCGGCAAGTTCCCTTTACTATTGTTCTAACACTGCAGTTCTTGGGGTCAAAGGAGTATGGTTTTAACAAAATATAGCAATCCTTGAACATGGTTGCTAGTCCATCTGCATGAACGCGTGCGCACAAGTGGTATTCTCAGAATGGTGTAATAGTCTTTTCTAAAACATTTGAAGGAGACCACTATTGTCCAGTGGCAGACCTATTGCCCTATCAATGCTGGTTCTAAATAAATCTGGTCGGAGTGATGAGACTTGCAGTGGTTGGTCTCAGGTTGAGCCAGAGATTCAGAGACTACCATGGTGTGTCGTATAGATCATGATATATATCATGGGATCATGGTTACAGACTCCTGAACACTGAGCAGAATAGGATGGCTTTCTTCCTTTTCATCACTGATAGTCAGCACATTTCTGTCAAGGTTGCGGGTATGTGGACTCATTTTTTATGTTTAAGAAAAGCCTGACTTCTTTATTTGCCATTCTCTGAAACTTCTAGTTTTCCTTCCTTGGCCTCCAGCGTACACCATGCTGCAGTAGCCCTTTGGAGATCGCACTAGAGCTTTTAGTTAGTTCAATCCAGTTGGTCCTTTGTATAAAGGGGAGGATTCTTCTAAGCACCATAGGATTGTAGTTGGTGGTTTCACAACTACTCTCTGTCCAGTTGCCTTTTCCGCATTCATTTCCTTGTTCCCAAAAAACACTCTTCCACTAAGCAAAACACGCTGAGTGGTGCCAATATCCTAGGCTTTGGAAATATGTTTTTCTCTTATTAGAATAGTAAACATGAATTAATAATTGAAGGTTTACCATCACATAAAGCCCCCCAACCTCATACATCCATTCTCAGTTCAATTCAAATACTTTGGCTTTGCACTTCAAAGCTAGACGTACTTGCATAGTGATCAACACACTGTGAATACTTTAATATTTTCTCTGTAAATAATAGGAAGGCTAGTGCTTCATGTGTTGTATTGGAACAAACATTTGCTAGTAGTAACATAATGAAAATAACTACCAGATGACTGGCTTGTTCGATCACTTATGATCACATTACCAATCACAAGCCTCTCCCTTTCACTACCACAAAATACAAAAAAAGTGTGCAAACCAGATCTTATCTTTCCACTTTGTTTTAGATTCCATTGTCAGGATTTGCTTTTAATGTTCCTCCATCCCGAAACGTGGGCACTTGGACACAGTTGTGAGGACGACAACAGTTAGTATGGATATTTTGTTTTAAAACTTCACAGACTGTATCTCTGATATCATTCCTTGACGTCCACTCAACCGCAACCTACCTTGATGTTCTCGGTAGCCACATGTCTCGGTCGAGTCCAGTACTCTGATGCTCCATGAATCGAGGGCACTGCCAATTTATAGCCCCTTTTGGCCTTAATCTTAGCTGGCATGCCTTAGGTAATTATTAGCACCATATCATTAGACTTTCTCTCTCTGTAATTAATGTGTGGAAGAAATGAATAGGCATGGAGAGCTCAGAACACCAATGTATCTCCAGAGAGTCAGCACTGGGCCGCAGGTGAGATCCATCCATCCAGCTCGCTACCTTTGGGTTGATATTAGGCCACACTCTGACTTGATGCATGGGCACAATAAATTAGAACAGCGGCCATAACTGCTCTGTAATAAAGTTCTGGACATCAGCAAGCGGAATGTATCACAGCTGGTGAAGCGGTAGTTAGATGTCAGGAGTAAGGTCCCCTTGTCCAGTTATGGTCACAGCAAAGAGATGACATATGTATTGCTCATAGGAAGTAATATCTACATGTGGATCTGTAGAGGTTTTCAACTGAAGAACAGTAGTCAGAGTGTTGGGTTGAGATGTAATTATATTGCATTGGCCATTGGCCAAACTGTTTGCAGGGGCCATGGGAAATCGTTAGAACATAATCAGGCATCTCAAGAATAAAGTGCAATTGAATTTATTTGTATTAATATCCAAATGTAAGGGTAGGCGGGGGGTGCTGGCTTTACATGCAGTCACAGTATCCTATGGAGTAGGTAGTTGGTGAACTTTCGGTAACTGACCACTGGGGCTGGGATTGCAAACGTTGTAGCCAAGAGCCCACTGTGAAATGGAGAATTCCTGTACGAACTGGGAACACTGTGTTGGATCCCTGTGGTATTCCCAAAGTTTGGGTCCATTCCAGCAGTGATTCCACTGGCGTTTAGCTGGTCAGATGCTAGTTGGGGTTGGGGATGTAATTACAGACAATACAGTATATTTGCATTGCTTCTATTTCTTGGTTTCGCCAAATCAGAAACTACTCGAGGACATATAGCATGTGTAGGTGCTGAGAGTATTAGTCAATCCGATAAATCGTTCTTGTCCGTCAGGACACACAGGTATACCTTAAATGTCCCGCAGAACAGAGGAAACATAGAGGTGTGCAACAGTCCTTCCCATCAACAATCCCAGACAGAACACCATGTGGGAACATAGTGAGTCCTAGTAGAGACCCAGCAGAGACCCATCAGGCACATGCCCTTTAGCCAACCCCCAAGTAAATACACATAAGAAATATAGATGCCAGAGGGCTTTAATGTACACCCAAAAAACGACAGATTATGAGGGTCATTCTGACCCTGGCGGCCGGTGGCCCCCAGGGCCACCGACCACGGGAGCACCGCCAACAGGCTGGCGGTGCTCCAACGAGCATTCTGACCGCGGCGGTTCAGCCGCGGTCAGAAGCGGAAAGTCAGCGGTCTCCCGCTGACTTTCCGCTGCTCGTTTGAATCCTCCATGGCTGCGGAGCGCGCTCCGCAGCCATGAGGATTCTGACCCCCCCTACCGCCATCCTGTTCATGGCGGGAAAGCCGCCATGAACAGGATGGCGGTAGGGGGGGTCGCGGGGCCCCTGGGGGCCCCTGCCGTGCCCATGCCAATGGCATGGGCACGGCAGGGGCCCCCGTAAGAGGGCCCCGCAAAGTATTTCAGTGTCTGCCTTGCAGACACTGAAATACGCGACGGGTGCCACTGCACCCGTCGCACCTTCCCACTCCGCCGGCTCGATTACGAGCCGGCATCCTCGTGGGAAGGTCATTTTCCCCTGGGCTGGCGGGCGGTTTTTCAGCAACCGCCCGCCAGCCCAGGGGAAAACTCGTAATACCCGCCGCGGTCTTTTGACCGCGGCGCGGTATTTTGGAGGGCGGCCTCCGCCGCCCGCCAGGGTCATAATGAGGCCCTATATGTGGAAAATATTGATGGAAATCACACAACTATTGGCAGTAGCCAACTTGAAAAAAGACATGTACATTCCCTCGATAGTCTAGCACCAAAATTGCTAGAAGCTAAGCTTTATGATGATAAGCTAGAAAGGAGACCTGCATACCTACCAAATCTGACTGCAGCAAGAGCAAGGGTAGTCCATGATAACCCAGGGCTAAGTTGTGCATGGCGTAAATACCAGGGGCCGTTGTAGGGAAAGCTCCGATGGATGGTTCTATCCTCCTTGAAATTTTCTAGCAGGTCTCAGAGTGAAAAAAAGTATACGAAAATGTATCTATGTCCAGGTGACAGGGGGTGGGTGAAAATTAAAGATAGGAATCATCCATTTTTTAAAGTTTACCATCGGAATTCGTTCCACAGGAAAATTTCAAGACAGGACATATCTAGTGTAAGAAATCGGGTTGTTGGTTGACTGGAGTACAAGCCCTAGTCAAACAGCAACCTCAATCCTTGTCAGGGTGAGACTCAAGCCAGCCCTAAATTAACCTGTGCTCAACACTCTGGCAGCTTCGCACACAGCAGTCAGGCTAAACTTAGAAGCAATATGTAGAGTATTTGTGCAACACTTCAAACAGGAATAAAGTGAAAACACCACACAAAGAGGATCTCACAACAAGTTGGAAAAATAGAAGTGTCGTTAATAAACAAATAAAACAAGTCAAAATGACAAAAATTAAATCAGTAGAAACTATAGATATTTGATTTTTACAGATTTTAATTAAAATACCACCAAAAAACACAAAGCGCCAACTGTGGCTATCTGGCTATGCCAGATCGGGACAAAGTCACAAGTTCAGGCCAACTGCGTTGAAGCATGAACCAGCTACAATGAGCCAGTTAGGCCTGCTGAACAGAGTACTTTAAATCTTGGTTTGAAGACCTTACAAAGATCTGCACCAAAGATGTTGTGCAGCCAAATCGATGCATCGGTTCTGAGGTGCAACAAGGCTGCAGAGCGAGGGCACATAACATAATCAAAGGTGCTGTTAGAGGGTTTCTGATGCAAAGTCTGGCGTCAACCGTGCTGCGCACAGTCTGGATGATGCGCCAGTTCTGAGGAGCTGTGAGGCTGCGTCCAAAGCTGCTGTTGATGAGAGATGCCACTGCCTGCACGAAGGATGCATCAAGCAGTGGGGGTCCCAATGAAGTTGCAGAGGCATTGGGGAGCTTTGTGATAGATCTAATCCAGGCAGCAGCAGCAGTGATGCTTTGAATCTGTTTGGGGTTGCACTGCGCGGCAGAGGTGATGCATCAGATCTGCTGGATCCACAGAGGCTGGTAGAGCACCATAAGCTTGCTTCCAAGGGTCCAGAACTGGGTTGGCACCACCTGGCAGGGTAGACTCACAGATGACAGAGCCCAGGTGCAGGTACCAGTTTATTGGAAGCCTGTTGAGGTTTCAGATCAGGTTGCCAGCCAACTAGCCCTTCGAATCACTCTGGGTTCTGGGTTCAAGTGATGCAGGTCCAGTTCTTCTCACCCAGGCAAGAGGGCAGTAGGTCAGGAGGTCAGTAGGTCAGCAGGACAGCAGCTCTTCAGAGCAGTAGTCCAGCAGAGTGCCTGTCCTTTCAGCAGCACCGCAGTCCTTTTTCCAGGCATACTATCCACAGGTCAAGAAGTTTACTGAAGAGTTGGTGTCTGAGGTCCAGTGTTTATGCCCAGTTGTGCCTTTGAAAGGGCGAGACTCTTCGAGAGGCATGCCTTTTAAGTGCACATGTGTCCTGCCTTCCTGGTTCCAGACTAACTACAGAGGGTATGTAGCCCTTTGTGTGGAGACAGAACACAGCCAATTGAAGTGTACGTTAGGCTGGATCTAGCTCCCTCCTTCCATCCTGCCAGTAATGGCCCAACCAGTAACACCTAAGCTCCCCATTGTGTGGCTGTCTAGGAGGAATAGACATAGACCAACTGTCAACTACACACAGTCATGTGATACAGACAGGCTTTAGGTACTAAATGGCTTAGGCAGGAAAATGCCAGCTTGCTAAAAGTGGCATTTTCAAAATAGTAATTTAAAACCAGACTTCACCATAAATTGGGATTTTTCATCAAAATTCTACAGACATCAAACATGAACTCACTACATGTTTCCATTTGGAAATTACACTTAAAAATGTAATAAGGTAACCTCAATGTTATCCTATGAGAGAGGTAGACCTTGCAGTAGAGAAAAACAACTTTAAGAGTACCAGAACATGTAAAACCTAACAGTGCATGTCCCACTTTTTAAATACACTGCACCCAGCCCACCTAAGGAAGAGTTATATGTATTAAAAAGGAAGGTTTGGGCCTTGCTAAAGATTTATTTTGCCACGCTGAATTTGCAGTTTGAAACTGCACTCACAGGCTACAATGGTAGGCCTGAGTCATGATTGCAAGGCTACTTAAGTGGATGGCACAATCAGTGCTGTAGACCCACTAGCAGCATTTAATTTACAGGCCCGGGCACAGGTATTGCCACTTTACTAGGGACATACAAGTAAATTATATATGCCAATTGGATATAGGGCAATCTAATATGGTTTAAGCAGGGAGCACAAGCACTTTAGCACTAGTTAGTAGAGATAAAGTGTGGAGAATCGCAAGGACAGCAAAAACAAAGTCAGCAAAAACCAGAGGACCGAAGGCAAAAGGTTAGGGGAAAACCACAAAACCACACCAACAGTGCCAGGTCTAACATTTAGCATTAGGTTTCTTGTGTTACCAATGCCAAAAAACGTCCCCCTCTCCTTAGTCTCGAGCATCAAGAAAAAGAAATGTTGATTAAAGGTCAGTGAGGGTTGGGGGAATGGAAGAAATTTGATTTAGGTTTTGTGAATGGCGAATCCACTGTATCCCCTTTCTCACCCTGCAAGACTAATGTGCTTCCCCTGTGGCTGTATTTGAAAGGCTGCTGCTGGGGAAAGACAGCAAGGGATTCTGTCCTGTAATTACTAATGGCAGACTCCTGGTTTTGGGAATAATTAGAGAGGACCACATTCCCCCTGCATCCTCCAATTCCCCATGAGTGTTCAGAGGTCATATAGGAATCAGATGATCATGTATACAGCAGAAAGTATCTGAATCACTTGAAGGCATGTGCCGTTTGACTGATGTATGTGAACAGGGGATTCAGAAATAATTGTTTTGATTTTTCTTGGAGGCATTGGGGTAAGGAGCTTTTTGTGGATGGTGATAGGAAATATGGGCCCTATATGCAAACAGGCAGGCCACAAATGGTGGGTAAAAATTATGCACCAAATTTGTGTGACTGTCAGTTTTGTGATGTGACCTACGATCTAAATGGTCGCATCACACAATCTCCAATTCTAGGCATTCACAGATTGACTGCCTAATAACTATTAATTAGGCAAGTTTCTATTTGTGACTTTGTGTAAGTGGCTACTGTAAGAAATTGGGTTACTAGCCGGGAAGGATAAAACCCTACACAAGTAGAAACTAAACAGAGAACCCCAAATTAGCCTCTGGTAGCTTGGCACAGTCAGACTTAACTTAGAGGCAATGTGTAGAGTATTTAAGCAGCACTTCAAATAGTAATGAACTGAAAACACAATAAAAGAAATAGCCCACTCTAATCTAGAAAAAAGAGAGCAAATTAGTTGACACCAAAATAACAAACATCCAATCTGTAGAACGGGAGATATGCAATTTTAAAAATTAACAGCGTCAACCGTGGTCATCTGGTCATGTTGGACTGGGACAAAGTCACCAGTTCAGACTGACTATGATGGAACATAGGTAGGCCTCTTAGGAACTAAGGTGGTCATTACAACCTCAGCGGTCTTTTTGTAAGACCGCAGAGGAACCGCCGTGCTGAAGACTGCCAGTGCAGGCGGTTTTCCGCTCAGCGAATTATGACTGCTGGCAGCCCTCCATCCTTTTCCGGACAGAGAGCCGCCAGCAGCCATACTGGCGCTCGGAGGGGAAGTGGAGGTTGCTCCACCTCCACCGCCCCGTCAACAGAACACCGCCCACCGAATCACTTTCCGTGATTCGACATGGCGGTTTTCTGTTGACAGGGTGCTGGCGGCGGAGCAGCCCCCATGGATCCCATCCCCTCCCGGAGGATCAACGGACCAGGTAAGTTGATTATCTGTTAGGGGAGGGGGGTGGGGGAGTGTTGTGTGTTGTGTGCGTGAATGGAGGTGTGTGTGTGAGGATATAGAGGGGGTGTGTGAGTGCGTATATGCATGCGGAGGGTGTGTTGTGTTTGGAAATGTGTGCGTGAATGGAGGTGTGTGTGTGAGGATATAGAGGGGGTGTGTGAGTGCGTATATGCATGCGGAGGGTGTGTTGTGTTTGGAAATGTGTGCGTGTCTGTATGTCTGAATGGATGTGTGTGTGTATGTCTGTATGTGGGTGTGCGTGTATGACTCTGTGTGTGGCTGTTGGCATGTTTGGTGATATGTGTGCGGGTATGTGTGTTGGTGGTATATGCATGCGTGTACGGTGTGTGTCTGGGTTGCGATGTTGGGGGTAGGGGTGGGGAGGTGGGTCCTGCCACCTTTGGGGGGGTTGCAGGGGGGTGGGGGTTGTGGGTGGAGGAAGCGGGGTGGGGGTGGGGATTGGGGGAGACCCCTATCAGTGCCAGGGAAGGATGAAATCCATGGCGGTCAGCCGGGTCGTGATACCTCTGGCGGTCTTGTGCCGGGCTGGAGACCCAAGTCTCCAGCCCAGCGGTCATCTCCGCCCTGGCGGTCGGATCGGAGAAGTGGCGAATGACCATGGCGGTAACCGCCATGGACATAATTCCAATTTTTTTACCGCCAGCCTGTTGGCGGTAAGACCGACACTTATCCGCCAAACGCCAGGGTCGTAATGAGGTCCTAATTAACTTAAATCCTTGTTGCAAAGTGTTGTGAGATCCTGCGTTGAGGGTACGTTGTGCAACAGCCATTCCCAGACGCTCCGAGGCTGTTATAAGAGGTGTAACATTGAGGATGCATTGCTCAGTGGTGGTTCTGAACAGCTGTGTGGTCCTGCATCTGAGATGCATCACGCAGCGGTGGTTCCAATGCAGAGCCGCAAGGTGATGCATCAGTTCTGTAAGGAGCCCAGCTGGGCTGGCAAATCACCTTCAGGCCTACTTCCAAGGGTCAAAGTCTCAGAAGGAACCACTAAGGGGTGCAGGGTTAACAGCAGGTAGAGTCCAGGTGCAGGATTCAAGGTGGGTGGAGCTTTTTTTTATCCCTGAGGCTCTGATTAGGAAGCCAATTAGCCCTGGGAGCCACTCTGGTGGTCCTGGGTTCAATATACAGGTCCAGTCTTTCTCACTCAGGCAGCAAATAGGCCGGGTAGCAGAGTAGCAAACCTCCTAGCAACGGAGCAGTCCTTCTAAATCTTACACAGGTCCAGAGATTTGCTTAAGTGTTTGGTTTGAGGGCCCACTGTTTATCCTTGGTGCCAGCTTTGAAGTAGAAGACATTTTTAGAGGGTTCCACCCCAAGAAGTGTTTGACATTTTCTTCCTCCCTGCCCTGGCTCCAGCTTGCCTCGGGGCACAAAAGACTAGTGTGAAACCGTTTGTGAATAGGCCGAGGAACAGCTTTGTGATGTATATGTGTAGTAGGTAGCTACTCCTCCCCCTATCAAGTTAGAGATGGACCATCCTGCCAACACCTATTCCCCCCTTGTCTCACTGTCTGTGAGTAATACACAAAGACCAACTGCATGTAAGCATTTTATCCAGGATACAGGCTGCAGGCACCAAATGGATGGGACACGAAAATGGCAAATCTCTAAAGGTGGTGTTCTCGGAATTGTGACTCAAAATCCAACTTTATCATCAAAGCCAGTTTTAATTTACAATTTGATAGAGATCAAACTCACCATTTCTACCTCCTTCAAATTAAAAGTTTACACTTATTAAATAATAGAAGGTAATCCAATGTTATCATATGTGAGAGACAGGGGTTGTACTAATGAAAAATGAATTTAAGGGTTTTCTCATTGCCATGCCATGTAAAAGTTAATAGGTCATGCCCAACTTTTTAAATGCACTGCACCCTGCTCTATGGGCTGGTTATGGCCTACGGTATGGGAGTCTTGTGTGTATTAAAAAGAAAGGTTTATTTTGCAATGCTGAAATGACAGTTAAAAATTTAGCCACAAGCTGCAATGGTAGGCCTGAGAAATGTTTAGAGGGCTAACTAAATGGGCGCCACAGGCTGCAGGCCCACTAGTAACATTTAATTTCAGACCCTGGATATGTGTTGTACAACTATACTAAGGACTTACAAGTACATTAAATATGCTGATTGGGTGTGTACCAAATTGCACAATGTTTAAAGGAGATAGCTAAAGTACTTTAGCACTGGTTAGCAGTAGTAGAGTATGCAGAGCCAACAAAACCTAACTCAGAATAACAGGAGACTTAAGGCAAAAGTTTGGAAGAAGACCACCTTAAGGCTGAAAGGTCTATCAGCTACCAATGCAGGGATGGTGACTGCAAAGGGACATCAGAGCTATATTCATGTGTTCATATTCCCAAATGGGAAGCATTTGTTGTTTTAATTCTTTTTATGAAGCAGCCCATGCTTCTTAGGGAACAGGTGCTGCTTGAGGAGACATCAGGAAAAGCATACTGTGGCACTCTGGACCACTACGTGCTGAGCACATCCAACACAATTACCAAAAGGAAAAGCTGTTCCACTAGGGCAGCTTCCTCTTTGAGAATTACCTACATCAGCTAACAGTGACAAAGTCAATATAGAAAATTCCTGTGAAAATATACAACAACATAAGAAACAGCATTATAATATAATATGACAGGTTACCTAGGGGTAGGCAATTCAGTTTGTGGTACAATATAAGGTACTATATAAAATAAATGTGCTCCTAACAAAACAGATAATACACAACAAAATTGAGCGAGCAAGATACAATATAAATAAAAAACATGAGAATTTACAAGTTCAGGAAATTCATTCAGTGACAAAGCAATCAGGTAAATGATTTGAAAATGATCGAGTGGGGCACAAAGTCCCATCCTCTTCTCCATTATTTTTGCAATCCATATGATTCCACATGAGTTCCACTTTATCATTCAGGATTACCATCACTCTGTCTTTGTTCCGTACATGACCATCAGTCATGCACAGCAAAGGATAACATTTGGACCACGCATACAGGAGGAGAGCATCTCAACACTCCTTTCACAACCTTGCCAGGTTTCTTTTTTCTTACCCAACTTTCCTTTTTTAACATGAACCTTTCTCTACCAACTTTTTCTGTTTTGTTAACCAGCTTTATCCTTTGCTCTTACATCCACAATGTCTGATTGAAGACATTAACTGATTCTCCTGGTTGTTGGGATCTCTGTAAAACGTATGCCTCTACAAAACTACATTTCTGCATAGAGAAAAGTGGTTATCCAGTGCCTGAAGTACGGTTGTGGTGGTAGTGGATAGACAAACTATGAAAAATGGCTTAAAAATCAATAATACTCAGGACCTGAAGGTGGGACGGACTATAATGCACAGAATATTCAAATGGAGCTAAAATAAGTAATCCCCTTATGTGATAATGGCATCAAAAATGGACAGACGTGTCATCTTACTCAACAATGAAGGTCTACTGTGGCTGAAGCAGCAAGTTACAACATTTACCTGACCTTAAGATGGTGGCACGGAGTGACACATTGTGCCGTATCCGTCCATTAGGATTGCCACCAACATCTTCCCAAAAGAGAGGCAGTCCTTCTATCCTATAGAATAGCACGGCACCTCGATCAAAAGGTCTCCACAGCCCCAGTAATTGTCGAAGTCATCACAGAAGGAAGTTAGTGCATGAGAGAATGCACCGTTGTAATACAGACACAGGCCTGATTGGCAGGATACAGATGGCACACTAGCGGTCATGCAGGGATGAGGACACCGCAAGTGAGATTCCCGCTTGTCGGCAGTGTTCTCCCTGGACTCTTTTCTGTGGTTCTTGGACATGGTCCCCTTCGTCCACAGGTCTTCAGGTCCTGGAATCCACTGTTGGTGTCTTGCAGTCTCTTCTGGTTCTCGCATAATCATCTTTCTTGTGTTTCTGTGTGTTCTGGGAAAGTTACTGTGCTTACTCCTGCTTTCCTGGGCTCTGTGGTGGGTTCTAGTACTTACCTTTGGTGTTCTCTAATACTCCCAGCACCCCTCTACACACTACATTGCCTAGGTGGAAAAACCAACATGCGCAATCCACTTTCTTAGTATATGGGTTGTGTCCCCCCAAGCTCAGTTCTAACTATTGTGATGTTCACTAAGTGCACTGTTTTCCAACTGTTTTTACACCTGTTTTGCATACCAGTGTATATAATTTGTGTATTACTTACCTCCTAAGAGAGTATTGTATTTTTGGCATTTGTGTCACCAAAATAAAGAACCTTTATTTTTGTAACACTGAGGGCCTGATTACAACTTTGGAGGACGGTGTTAAACCGTCCCAAAAGTGGAGGATATACCACCTACCGTATTACGAGTCCATTATATCCTATGGAACTCGTAATACGGTAGGTGGTATATCCACCACTTTTGGGACGGTTTAACACCGTCCTCCAAAGTTGTAATCAGGCCCTGAGTATTTTCTTTCATGTGTGTGAATACTGTGTGACTACAGTGGAACTGCATGAGCTTTGCATGTCTCCTAGGTAAGCTTTGGCTGCTCAGCTGCAGCTACCTCTAGGGAGCCTGGCTTCTAGACACTGCCTACCTTTCACTAATAAGGGATAACTGGACCTGGTAAAAGGTGTAAGTACCACAGATATCCACTACAAACCAGGTCAGCCTCCTACAGCCAAAAAATGGATATGAATCCCTGAATGCAAGTGCATATAAACAATAATAAGCACCAAGCCAGTTTTGCCAAAATGCAGGAAATAGAACAAAGAAGATGACAAATGTTGTTTGCCAAAACATGCAGGCCACAGTGTTGGGATAACCCATGAATAGTAATGAGCACAGAAAACAGAAGACAAGGGCTTAGAGTAGGAGGTAACTGCGACCACATTCATTGGCTCTGTCAATTTGGGTCTTAGATTTCCTGAGTAAAAATAATAAGGTGAAGAGTTGAGCAAGAGCCCAATTAAAGACAGTGGAGCATGAGTGCTGGCGAGTGGATCTTCATAAGACAGGAGCTCCGGAGATTTTCTCTGACATCCAACATTTGTCTCAGTAGGCTATTTTCCTTCAGGGAACTTCGTACAGTTGGCAGAGGTTGGTGCAATCCAAGGAAACAAGAAGAAGCAAATCATCAGGTGCATAAGAGAGAGACAAATACAAAGTGAAAGAGACTTACAATGGGAGACAAAATAAACTAGTTCACGAGTGACATTTTTTGATCATCACGTATTTTTAGGATATGTATTTAATACAATACTTTTTATTAGGTCTTGCCTAAAAGTGCGCTTGCGCTGTTGCTATGAGGAGTATTGTAAACAGTAATGAGCTCAGAGCCAGCCAATTACTTACCATTTGCTGGCTTAGCTGTCATTCTTTTTAACTGTCTCCTAATTGGTCACCATTTGACTCACATAATTTTTTTTTTTTTCTGCAGAGGGTGGACTAAGTTCTAATTGAATTTGATATATTTGCGTCCTTCCACTGTCCATCCGCTGCTTGCGCTTTGATTCTGAGTACTTTTTTTTCATTTTATTTTTCTGACCAGTATTTTTTCTACAGTTTTTTTTTTTGTTGGAATTCAGCAATTCCTTTAACAGCAACAACCAAATGCCACAGACTCTTGAAGCAGCTTGTGATTTTGTCTCACAGTTCGGTGCTTCTTTTATCAACTCCTTTGGGTTGCTTTTAACTTACAACCCGTTGCCTATATGAAGTGCAGGTCTGTTTCATTGTTTTCACCTTTATTTCTTTTGGACTTTGGTGCTTCCTTTTACAGTTACTCTTAAAGCAGTCCATGTGGCTGTAGTCGTTGGCTTTTGACAGTACCTCAATTTTGGCCAGCACTGCAGTTAATCAATTTCTCTTTAAATCCTTTGTTATCAGTCGTGTATGCACCTCTTCTCTGAGCATACAAAGTATGTGTCTGTTTTAAGCACTTCAGTTTTGTGCAACACAGCAACTACACAATTTCTTCTTCAACCTGTGTCTAAGTCTTCATTCTCATATGCATTCAACCGAAAGCATTAGCAGGTGCCCTATATTCATCTGCACTTAGGTGCACCAGATGTTGCCTAATAACTACAGCTACACTCTACTCCAATATACTCCTCCATACAGCGGTGGGGCATAACCCTTGGAGCTGAACCGGAAGGGGAAGGAGAAGGAAGGAGGAGTTGCGTCTCAGCGCGTTCATCCGTCCGTCCGTCCGAAAGGCCGAAACGCCGAAGCCCGAAACGCAGAAGCCCTGTCTGTTGCCCTGAAGCCCCAAAGTACCGAAGCCCCAGCGCCAGGGCCAGCGCAGCGGGAGCATCAGCGCCAGGGCAGCGGGAGGCAGCAGGGAGAGCCGTGAGACAGCGGGTTGCTCCCCTCGACTTTGACGAGGTTGCAGGTGCGGAAGGGGAAGGGAGCCGTCGAGGCCTGTGCTCCCCATGCCCGCTCGCAGCCCGAGCAACGCAAGCAACGCGAGGCACACAAGGCTAACGCCTGATTCCATGCCTGGTTCCACGCCGGCAGTGGCAGGCTAGCCAGGATAACCAGGAGGGGAGAACCCCGAGGCCACTCGGACCATCTAGGAGCCAGGCATTGGCCCAGTAGGATTGGAATCCCGTGGAAATCTTGGTGGGCGCAGGCATACCAACAGTGAGTGAGGCAGTAGGGTCAAGGCGTTGCGGGGCAGAGGGCCTTGGCAGTTCCTGTGAGGGGGTGGGGCTTGGTGAGGAGTGGTGAGGCGTGCAGGGTGGTGGTCAGAGGTCAGTGGCCGGTCGGTTAGGGGTGACGCCGGGTTCTGTGGAGTGCGCCAAATGCATGGTGGAAATTGGCAGTGTGACTGCGCGATCCCACTGCCTATGCGCGCCACCTTCCCCCCGGCGCCGGTCTCCCCCAGACCACCCGCCTGGGGCTCCATCACCATCTCCCCTCGGTTTTCTCCCTCGAGCCTTTTCTCCCTCTTCTCCAGGGTCCCCCTCTCCTCTCCCCTCTCCTCACTTTCCCCTCACTCACTCACCTTTCACCAGGCTTGCACCCATCTAGCCAACTTTATGTCATCTTAAACCATTTTTCAACAATCAAACAATCAAAAAAGGAAACCTGCGCCAAGAATCCTTCAAACTGCACCGCTGGCTAGGAGAGTGCTGGGTGAGCGCTGCTGTGTTGGTCAACAGCTGTGGAATGAGTGCACCAGGGCAGCACGGAAGCGGCCCAGCCAGGTCTGGGTGCAGCCTGTGTGCGCCCTGTGTGCCCCACTCACCAACATTCGGCAGGAGGCTTTGTGCCAAGGACCCATCCATCTCCTTCCAGCCAGGGTGAGCGCAGCAGTCTTAGTAAACTGCAGAAGAGAGAGTGCACTGGGGCCACACGGAAGCGGCCCTGCCAGGTCCGGGTGCGGCTTGTGAGAGTCCAGGTGCCCCGCTCACCGAGCATCTCAGGTCATCAACACTAGTCCATCAGTCTCAAGCAAATTGAATTCCTCCCACAGAAATCTGGGCTAAGAGAAAGCAGCCATGAGATCAGGACGACTCAGGCTGCCAACAAAGGGTAAAGTCAAAACTTCAAGACCTCAAGGAGGGCGCAAAGGAAGGTAAATTGCTCTGCACAGAGCCCGCAAAGTAGTAGGCCGGATCAGCAGGTATGGCCCCTCACTCCTTTGCAGGTCTACCTCCAGAAAACAGGAGTTTCCAACAAGTTTACCTTTCTAAAAGATCCAGCTGCAGCCTTCTTCTCAAATCTCGACACCGATGTGGGCCTGCCAACCCCTTTGGTTCCACAACCAATGGCCACTAGGCAGTTGGGGCTCGAGGTGTCAACAAACCCCACTCAACAATTAGGGGTCGATTTACCCGTCCAGAAGCTTCAAAGCGTCTGGCCCCTGAAGTGCATAATGACTGCTCAGCTCATGAACGACTAAACATCTCCAGGGTCACTAGCAGCCCAACAATGCGTAAAAACCTGCAGACGGGCAGTATTGTGATCACGGCTCAGGTTCATGTTCAAGAGAGGGAATCTCCTCAAAGTGACCAACAGCAGGGCACATCTATCAATCCCAGTAACACAGAGCCTCTATTCCCCACAGGTATCTCGACAGAGGTACACAACCACATCGTGCATGAGGGAATGCGCCAACAATCGACCCCCATCCTGCGGTCAAATCTTAATACCCAGGGGAGCAATGAAAGATTGGACATGGGCTTTGAAGTAGCTACAGGAATAATGGAAGACTCTTGGTTGCAGTCACTCTCAATAACAAACAATAAAGATCTAGGTGAAGCATTGGACTTAAAAACCCTTGACCTAATGAATCCTAAAGATCAGTATTCAACAAACCACTACTGGTGGGCAGCACCGAATACAATTCCTCTATACTGCAACAAGAAAGGCCGCCTAACTCAATTATGGAAATTTAAAGTGGTATAAGCAAACTACAACATGACGTCGAAGCAATGGCAAGAAGCAACCTGACTAATTCTCCCCTGGAGACTATCAATAGAGAAGGTAAAATGATTTCTAAAAGTTCCACTCATGCAGGTTACCTGAGCAGCGATATGGAAGATCTCACTCGATTACATGCCTCACTGTTAAACGCTCTACATACTTCAATGATGGCTCTTAACATGGAATCGGATAAGATTGACTTACAAATGGATCTAATGAAGGTTATGGCAATCCACATCGCCGACATCAATCGTAAGTTGGATCTGCTGGCCATCCAGCCATTGGAGCAAATATCTAGTCAACAGCAAGCCTTTTGCAACTGTGCCCAGTAATAGATAAACTAAGCATGTTACCAACTATTTTAACCGAGATACTGCAGAAAGGTAAAATAAGCAATATCGATGAAGCAACTTTCAACAATACAAATCACGATTCAGGTGATATAGTCATACTTCAAAAGACACCAGGTTTGGCAGCAAGTAGTCCTATAAAAAAAGGACTCGGCACAGCTGAAAGAAATAGTGCCCACTAACTCTGAGTGTACAAATGAGTGTCCAGCTCTAAAACCGAAACCCCTATCTAAGAGACAAAAAAAGCGAGCCAGGAAGGCAAGGAAACAAACATGTGCCAAAGTTGTTCATGACAATCTTTACCCAATATTTTTGGTGTTCCAGAAACCATAAGCCCAAGGCTCTGGGTCTTTAGGGAATCAGAAGGCCCTAAATCATGGGAAAGCCACAAGGGTTGGGACAGTCAATGGTTTAGGTCTGTTGCCAACTGCTGCTTCACCAAATTCAGCTGTACACAAAATGTCTCAGTCGACAGTACAATTTCAGTCTTACCCGCACGCCTTGGAGATGAGGGTGATGGAACTTCTGGACCAGGCACCCCGACAGAGGTGTCCAACGGAAGAAACGCACATGAGTAGCGAAAAATCTTCAAACCATCCAGAGGCTCTAATACCGAGAAAGGACCCACCAGGGTCAATAACAGCTGGAATACTAAGACCAAAGGACGTTCCACACGCAATGGCATCAGCTGCCACTCTATTCGGTAGGAACAAGAAGCAACCAGTGCCCCAAGTATCAACTTGCCAAGCTACTGCTTTGCACGCAGCTGCCACACAATTCACAGCAACTCCCCCGGGTACTACAGCGGGCCATCATGAGAAGCCTCAAGTTACACCCACGGAAAGGATCTTGCACCCAAGCTGGTGCTACGCAAGTCATAGAAATTTCCCCAGATACAATGTTGGGCAATCGATCAAGCCACAAACCACACTCAAGAAAAAATACTGATGAGGCAAAAGCACAGTCCATAAGTCAGAGTCATAAACTCTCCCTCTCAGCATACGGCTCGCAATCCGGCATTAATAACATCAGCAGCGAAAAGCACCAGATAACAAGCCCAAGTTACAGCCATCCCTCTAGGGTGGTTACAATCACAAACAACCAAGGGCTAATAAAAACAAAAGTTATGTTTCATAATATGCAAACTTCGGCAACCAATCTCTTAAACAAAATTTCCTCAATCAAACAAACACCCATATTAGAAATGGTACCATATAGTAGTCAGTCGGAGGAGGGCCAGTTGAGAAGGCCATCGTCACAAAGAAACACCGATCACCCCCATCAATTACAATACACTCATGCCACCGAGAATGATCGGGAATTAAGGCAGATCCTTTTTATCTCGCAATATAAATCACGAGGCCAACAAGACAGCTTAAATAGGGGTAACATTCTGAGGCTTCTCGCTGAGTTCCCATCAACTAAGAAAATCGTATACACAGATTTGACATCAGTGAAATTCCTCTCTGGCAGCGCTCAAAATGGGCTGGAACAAACACTAACAATGTGGAGAACAAGTGATATTGTTACATTAAATATGGCAGTCAAACAGCAATTCGAAATTTGGGGCCTACAGTTATCAGAACCATCCAGTCAATGCTATCCCTTTCCCCTATTGTTAAATTCTAGAGGAAAACTGCCAACGGCCCTTGAATTCGTAGGGGGCCCGGAATCCGGGGAACTGAAACAAAGGCAGTTTAAATGGAAGGTACCCAACTAAAAAACTATCAGTGGCCCACAACTGTACTGAAGGGGGAGCAAGATGAATGGAGATGGATGGCTCACACTTTAAATTCGAGGAGAAATAATTGACTTAGCGCATCAAATGCAGTAAATACAGATCAAAATTTGGCTGTCACCATAATGTCCTGGAACATCACCTGTGCAAAAACTATCAAAGCAGACGGGTTCACAGCAATGACCAGTTGCAATTATTCCATAATCCTACTACAAGAAACTTGGCTGGAGGACCCGATCGAATTAGGAGGCAACTCACTACACCACATTAGTGCCAAAAAAATCAAAGAAATCAGGTAGGCCAAGCAGTGGTCTAGCCACAGACATTTCTACAGCACTTCTTGTTTCAACAGAGCAGTTGGCTTTCTCAAAGACCGACTTGCAGGCCATTAAAATGACCTTTAGTAATAAACCGCACCCCGCTAGTCATTTTTTATGTCTATGCCCATCTGCGGAAAAATCGGAAAGTACTGCTCTTTGATGAACTACTGAACAAGGTAGAAGAGATAATCTGCGCCAATCCAGCATGGGACATATTAGTGACAGGCGACTTTAATGCTAACTTAATACACACTCCAGAACCAGATGAACAACTGGCAGCTGAAAATGCCATATGGTCAGTGCCGCTGCAAATATCGCCAGCACAGAAAAGACTGGGCACAAGGGGTAAACAACTGGTAGAGGCACTAGAGCACATGAGTATGAAGGTACTAAATGGCAGGATCAACGATGACGTCCCGCCAAGCTTCACTCATCATAGCGCAAAGTCCGCGACAATAATAGACTATACAGCCATGTTTCTTCCCTTGCTAGCTCATGTCAGCAAATTTAAAATTAAACCCACTCTCCACAGTGATCACTCATATCAGCACATAGAACTCGTTTGGAATGCTCCATGCCTTCTTCCAGCTATAAAGGAACTAGGAACAATAACATCTATCAACCTAAACCGCCTGATCTGGTCGGAGTCCTCATTACCAAGGCTGTGTAAAAACATAAAATCTTTGCTTCAATCTGCAATATGCCAGGATCTATCAACAGTGGAAGCGTGGGCCAGCTTTCTACGGTCAGTACCCTCTCTTGGCATCGCCAGGCGTCAATCGCCATATAATAATAAGACAAGGTTTTTAAACCTACCAGTAAAAAGTTTAGAACTAAGGAAGGAATTGAGGTGCAACCTTAGACTAATAGAAGATAGATCTCCCACAGAAACCCAATGCGGCCAAATAAAAACCCTACGAAATAATTACAAGAATCAGGTGTAGGAAGTTGGTTCTGTATGTACTATTTCAAAGTAAGAAATAGCATGCACAGAGTCCAAGAGTTCCCTTAGAGGTAAGATAGTGGCAAAAAGAGATAATTCTAATGCTCTATTTTGTGGTAGTGTGGTCGAGCAGTAGGCTTATCAGAGGGTAGTGTTAAGCATGTGTTGTACACACACAGGCAATAAATGAGGAACACACACTCAAAGACAATTCCAGGCCAATAGGTTTTTGTATAGAAAAATATATTTTCTTAGTTTATTTTAAGAACCACATGTTCAAGATTTACAATCAATACTTCAAATGAAAGGTACTTCACTTATGTATCATAGGAACTTTGAATCAGCAAAATGGCATGTACAGTTTTGGCAAAAATGGCAATAAGCTATTTTAAAACTAGACACACTGCAAATTTCAACAGTTCCTGGGGGAGGTAAGTGTTTGTTAGTTTTGCAGGTAAGTAAACCACCTACAGGGTTCAAAGTTGGGTCCAAGGTAGCCCACCATTGGGGGTTCAGGACAACCCCAAAGTTACCACACCAGCAGCTCAGGGCCGGTCAGGTGCAGAGGTCAAAGTGGTGCCCAAAACACATAGGGGGTCATTCTGACCCTGGCGGTCCAAGACCGCCAGGGCCACGAATGACGGAAGCACCGCCAACAGGCTGGCGGTGCTTCCTAGCCCATTCTGACTGCGGCGGTAAAGCCACGGTCAGAAAACCGGGTCTGGCGGTTTCCCGCCGTTTTCCCCCGGCTGGGCGAATCCGCCAGGGCAGCGCTGCAAGCAGCGCTGCCCTGGGGATTCTGACCCCCTTCCCGCCAGCCTGTTTCTGGCGGTTTTCACCGCCAGGAAGAGGCTGGCGGGAACGGGTGTCTTGGGGCCCCTGGGGGCCCCAGCCAGCTTTTCACTGTCTGCCTAGCAGACAGTGAAAAGCGCAACGGGTGCAACTACACCCGTCGCACGCCCGCAACACCGCCGGCTCCATTCGGAGCCGGCTTCAGTGTTGCAGGCCTCCTTCCCGCTGGACCGGCGGGCGCTAACATGGTTAGCGCCCGCCGGCCCAGCGGGAAGGTTGGAATGCCGGCAGCGGTCTTTTGAGAGAGAGAATGTCGGAATGACCACCATAGTCTTCAATGAAGAAGGGGGTGCCCCGGTTCCAGTCTACCAGCAGGTAGGTACCCTCGACTTCGGAAGGCAGACCAGGGGGGTTTTGTAGGGCACCGGGGGGAGGGACACAAGTCAGCACAAAAAGTACACCCTCCGCGGCACGGGGGCGGCCGGGTGCAGAGTGCAAACAGGCGTCAGGTTTGCAATGAAGTTCAATGGGAGACCCAGGGGTCTCTTCAACGAAGGATGCAGGCAAGGGGGGGCTCCTCGGGGTAGCCACCACCTGGGCAAGGGAGAGGGCCACCTGGGGTCGCTTCTGCACTGGAGGTCGGATCCTTCAGGTCCTGGGGGCTGCGGGTGCAGTGTCTTTACCAGGCATCGGGTTCTTAGAGGCAGGCAGTCGTGGTCAGGGGGAGCCTCTGGATTCCCTCTGCAGGCGTCGCTGGGGGGGGGCTCATGGGGTTCAACTCTGGCTACTCACAGGGTCGCAGTCGCCGGGAAGTCCTCCCTGTAGTGTTGTTTCTCCGCAGGTTGAGCCGGGGCGTCGGGTGCAGAGTGGAAAGTCTCACGCTTCCGGCGGGAAACGTGCAGTCCTTTAAAGTTTGTTTCTTTGTTTCAAAGTTGTTTCTTCTTTGGAGCAGAGCCGCTGTCCTCCGGAGTTCTTGGTCCTTTTAGATACAGGGTAGTCCTCTGAGGCTTCAGAGGTCGCTGGACTCTGTGGGACGCGTCGCTGGTGCAGTTTTGCTTGAAGTGGGGAGACAGGCCGGTAGGGCTGGGGCCAAAACAGTTGGTGTCTCCGCCTTCTCTGCAGGGCTTCAGGTCAGCAGTCCTTCTTCATCTTCAGGTTGCAGGAATCTATCTTGCTTGGTTCAGGGGGCCCATAAATACTCAATTTAGGGGTGTGTTTAGGTCTGGGGGGTTAGTAGCCTATGGATATTAGCCCTGAGGGTGGCTACACCCTCTTTGTGCCTCCTCCCTACGGGGAGGGGGGCACATCCCTAATCCTATTGGGGGAATCCTCCATCTGCAAGTCAGAGTCACCTCAGCTCAGGACACCTTAGGGGTTGTCCTGACTGGCCAGTGACTCCTCCTTGTTTTTCTCATTATCTCCTACAGCCTTGCCGCCAAAAGTGGGGCCGTGGCCGGAGGGGGCGGGCATCTCCACTAGCTGGAATGCCCTGTGGCGCAGTAACAAAGGGGGTGAGCCATTGAGGCTCACCGCCAGGTGTTACAGTTCCTGCAGGGGGAGGTGAGAAGCACCTCCACCCAGTACATGCTTTGTTACTAGCCACAGAGTGACAAAGGCACTCTCCCCATGTGGCCAGCAACATGTCTGGTGTGTGGCAGGCTGGCAAAACTAGTCAGTCCACACTGGAAGTCGGGTATGTTTTCAGGGGGCATCTCTAAGATGCCCTCTGGGGTGTATTTCACAATAAAATGTACACTGACTTCAGTGTGCATTTATTATGCTGAGAAGTTTGATACCAAACTTCCCAGTTTTCAGTGTAGCCATTATGGTGCTGTGGAGTTCATGTATGACAGACTCCCAGACCATATACTCTTATGGCTACCCTGCACTTACAATGTCTAAGGTTTTGCTTAGACACTGTAGGGGCATAGTGCTCATGCACCTATCCCCTCACCTATGGTATAGTGCACCCAGCCTTAGGGCTGTAAGTCCTGCTAGAGGGGTGACTTATCTATTCCATGGGCAGTGTGAGGTTGGCATGGCACCCTGAGGGGAGTGCCATGTCGACTAAGTCATTTTCTCCCCACCAGCACACACAAGCTGGCAAGCAGTGTGTCTGTGCTGAGTGAGGGGTCCCCAGGGTGGCATAAGACATGCTGCAGCCCTTAGAGACCTTCCCTGGCATCAGGGCCCTTGGTACCAGGAGTACCAGTTACAAGGGAATTACCTGGATGCCAGGGTGTGCCAATTGTGAAAACAAAGGTACAGTTTTAGGGAAAGAACACTGGTGCTGGGGCCTGGTTAGCAGGCCTCAGCACACTTTCAAATCATAACTTGGCATCAGCAAAGGCAAAAAGTCAGGGAGTAACCATGCCATGGAGGCATTTCCATACATCAGGTATGGCAAATGAAAACCAAAAAGGAGGACGACTTCTGGCTCAAATTACTTCAGAATTCAAGGAAGGTCTATTCAAGGGCCTTTTGGACAACAGTGAATGGAATCGGCCGGCAGGTAAGAACAATAAACGTCACATCAGTCCCAGAAGGAAAATGGATGGACTACCTTGCCGACATTTTCTTTAAACCACCCTCATCTGAAGCAAATCAGCATCTGAAGGAGTCAATAAAACACACAGACGTCAGTCAAAGTGGGACAGGGTTCAGCGCCAAGAAGGTCGCCCTAGCCATCAGGAAGGGTCGCAGGGACGGGGCCCCTGGTCCTAATGGTCTTCCGCAAGCTGTCTTTAAGGCTGATCCTGAATATTGGTCAACTACACTGTCAATCCTGTATACTGAAGTTGAGTGTAACACAATCATTCCAGAAAGTTGGAGAGAATCCATCATTAATCCAATATACAAAGGGGGTTGTAGAGCAAACCCAGCCAGTTACAGAATGATAGCGCTAATTGACCGCAAGGCCAAATACTTTGTCACCTTAGTACTGGCCGACCTGCTCAATTGGTCAAACTCAAATAACCTGCTTCCTTTGAATCAAACTGGTTTTCGGAAGGGATATGGTACAGTGATTAACATTCTTACACTAGGAGACATTGACAACCGAGCAAAATGCTCAAAGAAAAAACTATATTTATACTTCGTGGACTTCAAAAGTGCTTTTGACCGAGTGGATAGAGCACTTCTCTGGAGCAAATTGTGAAGATGGGGCCTGCAAGAGCGAACTCTAAGATGCATAGAAATGCTATACGATAAAACTTGGGTGCAGGTCAAGGTAGCAGATGGCTCAAAAATTTCTAGGAGGATACCGACAAATATAGGACTGAAACAGGGCTGGATTTTGGCCACGCACCTCTTCAACCTTTTCACAGCAGATCTTTCCTCGAAGCTGGACGCAACCAACTCACACTCTCCAAGGATGGGAAGTCTGTCCCTATCACTCCTTTCATGCGCTGACGATATCGTTCTGCTAAGCCACACGAAAATCGGGCTACAGCGGTTGGTCAGTACCTTAGGTGAATATGCAATGACAAACAAATTAGAAGTTAACACCTCAAAGACCAAAACAATGTCCATGGGATGTCCTCTGAATCTAGAAAACAATATAAAATTGAACGGCATTACTCTTGAAACAACTTGCTGCTACAAATACCTTGGCTTCACTATACACGATAAGGCCAATCTTGCGCCCCAGAAGCACTACATTGCACAGACGTGCAAAGCTTTAACGTTTGCTTTATGCACCCTAGCAAAAAGATCAAAAGGCCCATCTTATAAACCGTTACTGTCTGTTATGACGGCCAAATTCCTCCCAGCCACTACATATGGAAGTGAAGCTCTATATGGGAAAGACGCCCTGCTACTGGACCAGCAACAAATAAAAACCTACAAGCAGGTCTTTAAACTTCCTCGCTCCACTTCTCCTGCACAGGTCAGGTTAGAATTTGGCCTAATACAACAGCAGTTGGGCAGGAAAGCGCATACAATAAATTCCTGGTACAAAATAAGTAAAAACACGACTAGCCCCCTAGTGAGCAACAATTCAAAATCAGTATACAATAGGTATCTGTATAATTCTCTGCAAGAGACAGAAATGATGCACCTGTGGGACTCCAACATCTCATTTCCACTGTTGTGTCAAGGGCTAAAAAAGGAAATAGGATTGCAGTCCTTTCTAGCTGACAAATCTAAATTTGCACAACGCTCGCACGCCTGGCTTCTTATGCACACTTATACCACCTTGGCGCCATCACAATATCTGATCTCAACTTTCGCACTACATATCAAGCGTCGTTTGCTGGATCTTCGTCTAGGAGCTCTACCATCGAGAGCGGACCAACCGTCATGGAAGAATGGAGGAGAATCTTCCTGTAGGTAATGGAAAGGCCCCAAGGAAGACATGGTCCACCTGATTTGTATTTGCCCGGCCTTAAAAGAAGCACGACGACAACTGTTAAAACCAGTTTTTGAGAGGAATGGGACTCATTCTTGTTGGCCAGCAGTGATGTCAATGTTTGACCCTCACGATCCGCAGTGAATCTGCAGATTCATCAAATTTTTGACTGTCCATACCACAAACGTAAACTTGCTATTTAGGACACACCTTAGCTGACAGTTGGCTCACTTTTAAGCGTTCAGTTATTTTATTAGTCGCGTGTCAAAGTTTTGACAATGTTATAGCACGGGGAAGGACATATTTTAAGATGACTCAGTTAATAAGGTAAAAGAGGCGCACTTCTAACCTAGTAGAGAAGCCCATAGGCATAACAGCAGGTCCCTGGGCTGTACACATTGAGTTAGTATGTAACATCAACCGCACCACGGGCATTAAGTGTTTGCAAAGTTAGTTTATTGGTCAGTCGGTCCCTCGACTGCTTTAGAATTGTAAGCTATCAAAAAATCCGGCACATCGCACTTTAGTGGTATATATATGGTAATAGATTCATGTATGAAAGGTTTTTTTTTTTTATTCCAAAGATTTTACAGAATTCTCTTTTTGTTTGGCCTTCTTTTTACAGAATTTTCTATATTGTATGCAATGCGTTGATTGTTATGGTTTTTATTAACTAAGCAATAAAGATTACTACTTCCCTCTCTACACCCATCTAATCTACCCCACTCCACTCCACTGCAATCAACCTCACTTCACTCCAATCTACCCCACTTCACTCCACCCAAAGTACCCCAATCTACCTCACTCCATCCCAATCTACCCAACTCTACTACACCCCCTCTACCATGCTCCACTCCACCCCAATCTACTCCTCTCCCCAATCTACTCTACTCCACCCCAATCTACTCCACTCTACCCAATCTACCTCACTCTACCACACACCACCCGAATCCACCCCAATCTACCCCACTCCAATCTACCCAACTACACACCACTCAACTCCACCCCAATCTACCCCACTTCAATCTAACACACTCCACTCCAATCTACCCCACTCCACTCCAATCGGCCCCATTCTATCACAGACCACACTACTTTAATCTACTCCAATCTACTCCTCTCTTCTCCAAAAACCCCACTCCTCTCCACACCAGTCTACCCCAATCTATCCACTCAAATCAAATCTACCCCACTCCACCACTTTCCACTTCAGTCTACCTAAGTGCACTCCAGTCTACCCCAGTCTACCCCAGTCCACTTCAATCTACTCCAATCCACTCCACTCCACTCCAATATATCCCACTCCATTCCACTCTAACCTACCCCAGTCTACCCAATTCCACTACAATCTACCCCTCTCTACCCCACTGCATTCCAATATACCCCACTCCACTCCAGTCTACTCCACTCCACTCCAGTCTACCCCAATCTACCCCAGTTTATTCAAATCTACCCCGATCCACTCCAGTGTACACTACTCCATTCCAATCTCCACTTCTCTCCAATTTACCTCACTCCATTCTAATTAACCCTACTCCATTCCAATTTACTCCAGTCCACTCCAGATTATCCCAATCCACCTCACTCTAGTTTACCCATTTCTACTTAACTTCAGCCTACCCCACTCCAATCTACCCCAATCTACCCTAACTCGACTCTACCCTGAATGTACCCCACTCTGCTCCAATCAACCCCTCTCCACTCCACCCCAATCTACCCCACTTCATTCTACTCTACCTCAATCTACCCCACTCCAATCCATACCAGTCCATTCCACTTCAGTCTACTCCAATCTACCTCACTCAACTCCAATCTACAACACTGATACGTCACCCAGTCTACCCCAATCCCCCCTCATCCACCACACTCCACCTCAATCCACCCCATTCTCCCCACTCCAATCTACCCTACCCCACCAATCTACTCCATCCCACCCTACCCCACTCTAATCTACGTCACCCCTCCTTATCCCACTACAAGCTATCCCACTACAATCTAACTCTCTCCACTCCAATCTGCCTCAGTTTACCCTATTCCACACCAATCTACCCTAATCTCCCCTACTTCACTGAACTCTACCCCACTCCACCCAAATCTATCCTACTCAATACTAATCTACTCCACTCCAACAAAACTACTAGACCCTACCCCACTTAAATCTACTACACTGCAATCTACCCCAATCTACCCACTCCAATTTATCCTGCTCTATCCCAATCTACCCCAATTGAATCTACCTCACTCTACTCTAATCTACCCTCCTCCAGTCTGCCCCAATGTACTCCACTCCTCTCTACCTAAATCCATCCACTCCAATCTACCTGAATCTATCCCACTCTAATGTACCCCAATCTCCCAAACCACAGTCTACCCCAATGTACCCACTCAAATCTACCCTAATCTACCCACTCAACCCTACTCCAGCCCACTCCACTCCACTAACATTTAGCCATGCTAAACAGGACATACACTGGTGTACAAAACAGCTAAAATATATTGCCAAAGTGACTAGATCTCACATAAGGAAGACCTATTGGTTTTGCCAGTGCTTGCTATTTATTGTCAAGGGGCGAGGTAGCCATTCAGACAACGGAGCAGATTAGTTAAGAATAGTGAGCATGAAAAGCAGCACATGGGTAGTACAGTGATATGATACAATTTGGAAGATAGATATGATTACATTTGGTGGCGGAGTGATATTCTGAACGATTTGTTTGACAGCGAAGTATTGCTTTGAGTGGGGCAGACCTGGCAAAGGTCGAGAGGTTCCCAATCTTGTAATGAAGCAGAAGACAGATTGCTTAAGTGAGCTGAACCTTTTGCTTTTCACATTGTGCAAGTATTGGAAAGATCTGCTTATGATATGGAAAGATCTGCTTGTGATATTGATAGCATCATCAGAAACTGGAAGTTTCTCTACCAACAGTGATTTTGCGTGTGTGTGATTTGTAAATGGTGCATCACACCTTAACTGATGAATGAATGAAAGGGATCTGTACCGAATGCAACCGACAGTCTAGGTAGGAGAGAAGTCTCAGTGACTCGGTATCTGATCTGCAGGCAAGGATAATCCAGCATTTCTTTAACTGCACCCTTGGTTCATATTTAGTACCATGGATTGAACAGCAAAACAGATGAAGGTGTCAGAATTAATGGGTAGCACAAACACCCTACAATATTTTTATTGAACTAAATAGTAAAAACTACTTTTAATTAAAATGAACAAAACGTAGTACGGAAAATGATACAACAATGTAGAAAGTTGTTATAGTGGCCCAGCGGTAATTGTAGAGGATGTGGCATAAAGGTCAAGAGCTGCCGACTTCGGAACTGGGATCCACGTTGAAGTCTCCGCATCGGCTCCAGTCTGTGATTTTGGCCAAACCACTTAATCTCCCCGGCTCTTAAAAAAAAGGAATGTGTCCTTGTGTGATGTAACCCATGTTAAAGTGCTCAAATGCCTTCGGGTCGGGGAGGCGCTATTTAAAACTGAAAAAAATTCAAAACCTTTCCAATAAGGAAGAATTGGAAACAACTATTCTATGTAAATAACTGGAAAATTCGTAAAATCCTCAGAAAACGACGTATTTGTAAACGATTTACTGAGATTACGGATCAAACAAAGCTAACCCAAAAATGCATGTAAATTGAGTGGAGATGATACGACTCTGTCAATGGTTTTACCTTTCCATTTAGAAAGGTTTTTCTAGCAAGTGAGAAAAAAGGTCTGTTCATGAAGAGGTGACCTCGAGCTGGGATACCAGTAATTCAGGGGCTCAGTGAAGTAGCCGTTGCTGCACAATAAAGTTGTGACTAAGCGAAATGGCGATTCTGTGGCTTCAAGCCGAAGTAGGTTCGACAAATCTATGAAAAGCTTCTCCTTTGGTCCTACAAGTCTATACTCTCAAAGAGATCACTTGTAAAGATACTTCTTTTAGGTTCCTTAAATCCAGACCAGTTCAGAATAGAGGTAGGACCAACCCCCACAATCTAAGCAAAATACTTCCCAGTACTTCGCTATTCAATTGAGACACTTTTAGTAAGCAGCAGGATTACATTGTTTGATGACATTGCAGCTCAAGGCAGTTCTACCCTGAAGAGAAAGACTCTACAACTTGTTCCAGGTTCAAGGTTGCAGTTTCTCAGAGGGTCTGTTCAAGTGTGTTGTGCCTTTTTTAATGTATTTCCTAACCTCAGTGGCAGCATTTGGTTCGCTTTTATCTGCCTTGCGTGCACTAGGCATGGCCTCTGGTATTTGCCATGCATCATGAACTTTTTTTGTTAGGATGTAGTACATGGGTTTGTGGAGGTAAAGATGCTTACTGCGAACCAGTGCAGTGAGGTGACCAGTTTGATACGTCACTGAACAAAAGGGTCCACACACAGTGCAGTCCCTTGCTCCTGCCATTTTGTGGACGTTGGCCAGCACAAGAGAGAGTTGTGCAGGTGTGATCTGAGAGGGACTTGAGCTCTAAAGGAGTCTTCTTTATTCTGTCCCCATCTCCTCCCTTTACCGTTCATGTATTTAGGTTTTCCTCAGGGTATTGTGTACGTACTGGGGTAGGCAGGGGAGCTTGCATTTACTTTCGGCACAATGCATATCAATACTCATTAGTGTAATATCAGTTATCGTTTTTGTGTTTAACATATCACGTTAGAGCCATTGTTATGGATGAGACTATAAAGCAAGGTTCACTGTAAGATTTCTCCAATGTGTCTTGCAAATCTCTGTTTTTTTTTTTTTTTTATTGATCCGTAGAATGCTGTCATATCGCATCACGTCGGATTAAGTCGGTGCAGGGTGGCTTTCGGCAAGGATGTGAGATGTGAGGAGAGCCCGAGGAGAGGCACCTCAGGCACCAGACATGTGCAGCAGGTGCCGCGGGTGGCTTTGCCTTTGAGATTTTCTGCGTAGTGCTGCACGGGGAGCCACTCAAAGCACCACACAAGGCAGGTGTCAAGGCTATTGAGGCCCATTAAGGATCACAAGAATCAAGCTGAGGAGGCAGCTAGCAGGAATATGGAAACTGGAATCTGGAATTGGGAGCTGGAGCGGAGGGGAGTTCTGAGTTCAGCTCTGAGGCATTGAGGTGAGGTGTATTGATAGCCTATATAGTATTTAAGGCATTGCCGCCTTGATTATTAATATACTCCTGACTGGACACTACGGCGGCTCATTTCTTCTTTGGCCGGATTGTCATCTGAGCCCCAAGCCTCCAAGCTGAATCATCTGCTCATCGAAATATTTCACCAGTGCCTCAGGAAATATCTGTAACTGTCTACAGTAAACATTGAAGAGGCACAATGATGGCTAAAAAACTGAGATCTGGCTGTCTACTCCCGGGGAGGTCTTGTTCCAAAAGCAAATCCCTCTCCATAACAAGGGTGCTGTTGCCCCTGGACTAAAATATAGAAATCCATTTTTCTCTCTGGGACAAAGAGAAGGCCTCTACCGATTCCTCGGAGTCTAGTTCTTTTGGCGACAGGGTTACATCTCCGTTGGGAGTCCTACAGTATCCTAGTCTCAAGGAGTTAGCATGCATTAACGTCTCTGATGAAGCCATTCAGGATTCCTCTGCATCCCTAGTATCCCTCTCCCATACTCAGGCCCATGATCCTTGCAACGCTGCCTCACCATCCCCCAGTGCCATTCTCCCTTCAGCTTGTAATTTTGCCTGTTCTGCCCCTTCAAGGGTGGACCCGCCCGTTGGAGCTGTGACAGAAGCTGCCCCCCCCCCAAACTATTGGTTTGGAAAATTGTTTGGATGACTTCACCCTGCCAGATCTGGACCTAGAATTATATAAAAGATGTGGTCCTCAACAGGGAGAGAATACTCTCCAGTCCTCCCCCTGCCATTGTCCATGGGATTGCAGCTCTTTAGCAGTACTCCTTCTAACCACCTCTCATTATGTTCACATCTCTCAGTGATTCCTGACTTGAGCTTAAATGTCAATCCCCCAAGTAATACCCCGGATCAAAATGTCCAGGTTTCTTCCTCTCTCCTTAGCCTAGAAAAACTTCTATCATCTATTCCAGTGGTTCCCAACCTTTTGATTTCTGTGAACCCCCACTTTAACATTAATGGAACCCAGGGACCCCCACTGAATCATCACTGGAATCCGGGGACCCCCGCCTGAATCATTACTGGAAGCTGGTGACCTAATTTGTCAATATTTGTTAATATTTTTTTATTTTCTTAGCTGTCGCAGACCCCCTGAGAAGGCTTCACGGACCCCCAGAGGTCCCCGGACCACAGGTTGGGAACCACTGATCTATTCTAAATCTCTTAGAAAAATTTGTTGGGGATCTGACTGTATCTTTGACACTGTTACAGCCATACTAAAAGAACTAATCGCCAGCAAAGGAGGTGACTCAGAATCGCTCACATTACAATGAGAAGAAGTTTCAGCACAGCCTTGTGTGCCAGAGAATATGGGTACTCACCCTTGGATGGACTTCTGCCCCTAGGCTGGTAAGCCTCATGTTAAGATACTACCTATGAACTCAATTTCTATCAAGAGCCCGGTAGACTCTATCAGATTTGTATTGAGTGATTTTTCATCAGGAAAAACCCCAAATTTTGATCTTCTGCACTGCACAGGATGTATTTCCAATTTTTAAAGCACGTCCAAAAGTAAACACCGTGACCGGAGATTCCTGTCTATTGAAGCAAAAGCCAATGTGCAAAAGAAAAAATCTCAAGAGGGTAAAAATACTAATCAAAGGTTTTCTAAAAAAAGGTCGGAGAAAGGTACATTTCTCTGAGGCTCTCCCTGTGTCACAAGAACCTCTAAACCCAGAGGTTCCCGTCTCCCAACACCTTACTGCAATCACTGAATCTCGAGTAACAGACGCTTATCTGTGTTCTCCCTGCGAGTCAGTCATGGATGGCCCAATCTTGAGCCAAAATACGCCCACATTACAGTCAAGTTTGCTACCTTTAAATCCTCTAGCACAACCGGGGCTCCAACGTGGCTGAAGCCCCAGCCGGTTCAGTCACCACTATCAAGAAGGGAGAAGAGCCAAACATCATGTGAACACTTTGGCTTTAGACTTCATGTTTCTGTTTGACACAGACCTTCTAAAGTGTTTTTCGGAGGTTGAGTCACTTAGCCTAATTGAAAGTAATGACTTAGACTTGGTATCCTTGGAGGACTCTGCTCTTGGCCCCAAAACAAGAGTGCTCTTTTATTCGAAATTGATAGTCAACTAAATTTTAAATAGCTCTGAATGGCTACAATGTAAAGGTATTGATGTTGTCCCTGTTTTGAGCAAGGTGAAGGGCGTGATAGTTGGTAAGGTTTCACAGTATCACCTTGAAGGTGCTAGGAAACAATATCGATTCCCCTACCCCATGTAACCCTGACAATTACCCTCATGGTTAACAGGGTTTAAAAATCTCTCTAGGAAAATACGGAAGGGAAGTGTCACTTATGGAGCCCCTGATGAGCCCACCCAAAGACTTAAGTGTCAACACCCACTCTTGGAATTGGCTACTGGCTGCGTTAAGCAGCTCCTCCACAATATCTCGCCCAATAGCACCTTCGCAGAAGCAATGAGCTCATTATTGTATGCTTGAACATTGCTGGTATAAATAATAAGGGGGAAAAAATTGAGTTTTTGAACACTCTTAATGCAACATAATCTGCCTACAAGAAACTTAGTCCACTGAGGATCTCCTGTGCAATGAGTATTATTCCCTTTCCTATAACGCTACCGCCTCAAAGTGAGGTCATGCTAAGGGTGTGGTAGCATGCTTGCTGACTAATAGGCTTCACTGGTGCTACGAATGTTACAGAGATCCCAGCAATTTGTTCTTGGCTATAATTCTTTACAGTGCTGGTGATGGGTCAGATGGAGCTCCTCTGGTGTTGGTAAACTCCTATATCCCCCATATTGCCCCTCAGGATAGCCTCTTAGCTAATCTATTCCTTTTTATCAATGAGTTTTGTGATAGGGAGCCTGCAACTCGAATTATTATGGTTGGGAACTTAAACTGTAAAATTTTGACTCTAGCCCTCTTACAGTTCTGGGATGAGCAAAAGGAGGAAGCATTCGGGATTCCCACTTGTGTCTTTCCCCATAAAATAAGAACTGATAAGCGTGTAAAGCTTCTCCTTGAGCACCTGAAGACAAGCAACTGTATCATAGCAAATGGTAGACTCCCCTCCGATTCACCAGCCCACTACATGCATAAATCTTTGGGGGGTACTGCTATTCTAGATTATGTGGTAACCAGCTGTCAGGCATTCTCCTTGGAACAGGACATAAAAGTGATAGAAACTGCACTCAGTGATCATAATACTCTGGTAGCTTCTATTAATCTGAAAGTTCTCCCCGCTGATCGTTAGAGCTTGGAGGTGTCGAAATCAAAATGTAATATTAAAACTGGCAGAACGCATTGCTCCTTCGACAGGATTAAGGGGCTTTTAAAGTCCACTTCTAGCAATCTTGAAAACTGGGCAGGTAATGTTTTGGGAAAATTCTCTGAGCTCATGCAGCTGTTAATTACGATCACCTGCCAGAAGACCCAGAGCAAGGATATGGTAAAACCCCACCCCCTACTCTTACTGAACAGAGAATTCAATGTTCTTACCCGCAAACAATATAGGGAATAAACTTTAGAAAGGCACACTCAGTTGGACTTAATAAAAAGAAGGAGGAGGGGTTTAAGAGCTTGTTTAAAAAGGGACACTATCAATAGATTCTGGATCAATGTAAGGGAAGCAGCTTTTAACAGCCATTCAAGGCGCTTCTGGTCATTGGTTGCAGATGGGTGTGGCACAAGAACTAGGTCTCTTCCAATGACCATCAACAAAACAAGCTGGTCCATTCATATCTGGTCTCTATGCATTCAATGGGAATACAATGGAGCTGCCTCAAACTGGTGCCGACCCCTCATATACATACCCCACTATAAAAGAAATTGAGGATGTCAATAGGGGCATGGTAGCTCGGCTGCATTGGGTCCTGACGACATCCCTATAGTGGCTATAAAGCATGATATTTTTACCTGGAGTAAAATCCTGTCCCATGTTTTCCAGTGCTGCTGAGAAAGGGAACAACAACTGTCCTGGGAATTACCACCAGATTTCTCTGCTGGATGTGGTTGGCAAAATATTTGCCAAATATTTGCTTCCCCAGATTAGTGACTGGGCGGAAAGGAACAAAATTCATCCCTCTGGAGCAATCAGGCTTTAGAGAAAGGCATGGTACAATTGATAACATCTTGGCCCCTCAGGTAATAAATGAGAAATATGTCTCCTTTAGCGGGAAGGTGATTTAAGCAGCCTTTATCAATTTTTCTACGCATTTGGTAAAATAGATCGGGCTACGCTGTGGAAAAAGCTCTTAAGACTGGGCATGCCTGGTATTCTCTTAGATCTGGTGAGTGCCCTCCATTCCTCCACCTGGTGTAGGGTATTGTTAGGGAAAGATAGAGGCTTTTCCCATAAAATTCCAACTGAGAATGATTTAAAACAAGGTTGTATGCTGGCCCTGTTGCTGTTTTCCTTGTGCATCTCTGACTTACCCACCCACAAGTGAGGGTTTCGCCCCCATATTGGGAGGAAGACCAGTACCCTGTTTGTTCCACACAGATGATATCGTCATACTGGATCGCACCGCAAAAGGGCTACACAATTGTCTTCAAGCACTCAGGCAATTCACAGAAGCCCATTTCTTAAAAATAAATTGGGTTTTCATGATAAAAAAAAGGTTTAACCACAATAGTTTCTGCTTGTCATTAGGAGCTCAGAAACCTGAAAGGGTAAATTCATTTACTTTTTTGAGTAAAATTGTTTGCAGGAATCTCAGTGATAGGGTACATATAGAACATAACCAACACAAGGCTCTATCCCAAGCTAATTGCTTGAGTGCCCTCTACAGGGCTACCAGTAGGAGACACTTCAAACATCTCTCAAAGGAATACCTGGCAAAGATACCTCTGGGTCTACTTTATGGCCTTGAACAAGTTGAAGTGTCTAAATGGGGTTTTCTTAATAAACAAGAGGGCCACATCTTGAGGAATCTTATATCAGCAAACTCCGCCCTCTCAGCAGCAACCTTAAGGCTTGAGAGAGGCTTGCGTAGCACATTTCTTCAAGGGCTAGCCGGGGTCATACGCTGGGTGGCTAGCCTGATGACTTGTGGTGAGGACTTGTTGAGGTCATTATTTCCAAAAAGAAACTTTGGCAGGCAGCAGAATGAAATACACCATTGGCAGGAATTTTATATATGCCACTGATCTTCTACAGTTAGATCTTACATATATTCCCACACTTCCTCCGTTATAGGTAAAATCCATTATTAGCAAGTAACTTGGTCCGCAAGCCTCCGCCTGGATAAAAAGGCCTGTGTAGGGCTTCCAATCTGTAACTGACACTATACGATTGAAGGAAATGCAGCCCTACCTCAGCTGGAACCTGCCTCATGGGGTCAAAAGATTCTGGCTCCAATTGCGACAGGGGCTGCTCCCTCTCAATACATTGCGGGCCAGATGATATGGTTCTTCAACTACTTGTAATTTCTGTCAAAATGGTGATCAAGACCTGAATCATGTAATCATGTTGTTTACATATGTAACTTTGCTACTATTCTGTCATAGATGGTAACATCCTATCTGTCTAAAACTTTCCGTACGCACTGCTTCTGAATTATTACAGGCCTTCTGTGCTCCCACAAATGAGATATTTTGCTATAGATTTTTTAACTTTTTCAAATGTTTTTTATCTTTGTGTTAACGTATTTATCAAAACATTTTTTTCTTTTCTTTAAAATGAGAAATGTAAACTGTTGATGAAGGTTTTGGTTTTCTATTTTTATGGTCCTTTTATATGTTTGTTTTATGTGGACCTCAAGGGGAGTTCCGTATCATAAATAAAAATAAACTTGAAACTTAAAACTTGTTGCATCACGGCACTTCAAAGTGCTTGCTCTTTTTTGAGCTGAACAGTTCTCCAGTAGAGTCAGGAAGTGGAGGGCAATTAAACTTAAATAATCTTACAGGTGCTTGGACTTTCTGCTGTCTAGTGGAGGTTCTTCAAAGGACTCTGATCTCTAAAATAGAGGGAGGTTTCGACTCTGTGTATCTAACAAATTGGTTAAGCCTCTATGAAGAGTCTGGCTTTCAGTTTGTTCTTGCAGGCCAGTAAGTTATGCAGGTGTCTGAAGTAGGGGATTAATGAGTTCCATACGAATGCTTCTAAAATTCTGATTGGATGCTGTCCGTGGAACTTTCTAGAGAATTTGTTTTGGATAATCAAGTTTGCTTTGCTTTATCTGAGGGCCTTGCTTGGTGTATATGCCAGGTAAAGTTTTGTAAGAATTTCAGGCCTGTTCCCTTCAAGGATGCAAAAGATGTCTCAGCTTACATTGTGGGAAAGACATCAAGCTGTATCCGAGGATGAGCCATCAATAGGGACAGGGCACCACTGGACAAGGTCTCGGCAAAGCAGCCAAAGAGGATGGGAAAAGCTCTTAGTGAGAGAAGCTGGGAGGTCTCTGAGGAGGTCATCATCGTTGAAGGGATACTGGAGATTTCTACTTTCAGACGTATACATTTTTCTGGAGCTTGGATTCACAGAGCGGGATGAGGCAGCAGGCTGTAGCCAAAAAAAGCTCCATGAGGCTGGATATTATAGCCAGGAAGTCCTGCTGAAAGAGGATGTGTTGCTGCAGTGAAGAATGTAGTGAGAGCTGTGGCAAAGTCAATCCAACAGGCAATCAGCTTGTAGGTAGGTCCCGGTCTTCTGCCAGTTCTCAAAGCAGTTTTTGCTGAAAAAGTTTGTAAGTCCCAGGTTTCAGTTTTTGTTCGGAGAAGGCTATTTTAGCACCCCATCAAGGGTCCAGGGCCTGGGGACAGAGGGGAAGTAATGTGCAAAGGCCTCTGGAGCTTGTTGTGTCCCTTCAGTTAACACAAGAATCCAGCCAGCTAGTCCTTGGGGTCAATCTGGTGGACCTGGGGTCAAGGAGCAGGTCATCAGGCAGCAGGACAGCCCTTCTGCATAACAGCAGCAGTGCAGTCCAGAGATTCAAAAGTGTTTTGAAGATAGGTTCTGGGGGTACAATATATTTCTACCAGGTTCCAGACTTTGTGTTTGGGGTGACTCTCTGTGATATCCCCACACCTGACTCTGGAATGTTCTTCCCTTCCCCTGTCAAGAATTCAAAATGTGTGGAGTGACAAAATACAGGCAGTCCTTGTGTCAGATTCCTGTGTGTGTGTGTGTGTAGAAGGCAAATTCCTTTGAAGTGTGAGGCTGGTTATGCTCCACCCCTAGGAATCCTGGCAGGATGATCCATTGTTAGACCTGGCCCTTTTTCCAGGGTCTCTTTAGATGTTTGCCCTGCTGAACTGTATTTGTTCGCATTGGTGAACTGTGCACTTTTTCCCTACTTACCAGTAGTAAAGTGCTTGTGAGCTCTCCCTAAAACATAGTACAAATGGCTTCTACCTAATTGGCACATTTTATTTACTTTTAAGTCTCTAGTTTATGGTACTGCATGTACCAGGGGCCTGTAAGTTGAATGCTACTAGCGGGCCTGCAGCTCCCATTGTGCCGCCCACTAAAGTAGCACTTTAAAATGTATCTCAGGCCTGCAATTGCAGCCTGTAGTGGAGTTTTAAACTACCAGTTTGACCTGACAAAATAAAGCTTTTGCCAGGCCTAAACCTTCTTTTTAATACATATCAGTAATCCCTAGGGTAGGCCCTAAAGGCACTTAGGGCAGGGTACCTTCTATATAAAAAGTAGGACATGTGGTTTTAAGTTCAACATGTCAGGAAGGCCCTCACCTCAGTCTGGGTCTTAGGGGCTTCCTAGGCCAAGATGGCCTGAAGTTTGACTGGGGGGGAGGGGAGGGTTGCACCTTGCACCACTGACCTGGTAGGCCAACTAAACTACAGATTCCTGCCCTATCTGGCACTTGTTGGTCTTGATAGTCAGAAGATCTGCTTTCTGAAGCGCTTGTAGCACTTCCTGAATTAGGAACAGGTGGTCTTCCCAGCTGGAGCTGAAGACCCCAATGCTGTCTGGATAGGTCGCATTGAGAGCCTCCATCCTAGCCAGTACACTATTGACCAGCCTCTGAAAGGTGGCAGAGACATTCTTCAAACTAAAGGCCATCTCCTAGAACTGGAAATGTCCTTCTGGGGTGAAACATGCAGACCTCTCCTGAGCCCCCTCGGTTAAGGCAATCTACCAAGACCTGGGCATTAAGTCAAACATGCTCAGGAACTTGGGGGCTCCTAATCGGCTGATGTTCTCCTCAGCTTGGAGGATGGGGTGAATATCAGTGTTAGTAACTGAACAGAGCCCTCGATAGTCCACACAGAACTAGAGTTCTGATGTGGCACTTGGTGGGGTGGCCTTGGTCACCAGAACCACTGGATGGGACGAAGGGCTATGGGAGTGCTCAATCACCCCTAAGTCCAGCATCTTGGTGACTTCTTACTTGATATTTGCACTGACTTCGTCAAACAGACTGTAAGTGTTCTGTTTGAGAGGCATGCTGTCCCCGGTGTCAATGTTGTGAATGTCTATTACCGAAAAATGCTCCCCTTCAAGCAATATCTTGCACTTAACAGGTACTCCTTATGTACATTTAGTACTTTGGCATTTTCAGTAGCAATATGTACTACACCTGTGATCAATTAAAAAATATGATCTTATTTATAAACAGTGGCGGGTGGTGACATTTGAAAGTGGTGGGGCGTAAAAGTTTGGCATGAGTGTTACTTCATGAGGTGTTGCAGCGTACAAGCACAATAAACAGAAGGGGTGTTTGGGGTTTCTCCCCCAGAGAAAATTGTGAAGAAAGCAGTGGCAAATGTTGCATTTTAAAGCAACTTTTAGAAAGGAAGGGTGTTTATAAAGCAATTTTGGACATGTAGTCTTGAACTATTTAACCTGTTCTGTGCCTTGGACAAGGTGACCTCGTCCAAGGCTACAGTTCCCCTGTGCTAGCGCGCCCCCCCTGAACCCCCCTCCCCCACCAAGGCCTTCCCCTTCCACCCCGACCCCCGGCAATCCGATGACGTCAGCGCGCGCACAGCGCCAACGTCATCTAGTGTTGCCGGGCGCGCAGGAAGCCATTTGCTTCCAGCGCGCGAGGAGGAAAGGACCCAGAAGGTGAGTCCTTTCCATTTTTGGGGGGCGGGGGTGGTGAAAACAGACACAGGGGGAAAGGAAAGGGTTTTTCCTTTCCCCCTGTGTCTGTTTTCACAGGATTCCTGCTCCGTGGAGCAGGAATCTCCACTAGACACCAGGGATTTTCTTCACTTTGTTTATTTTGGGGGCGACCGCCCCCCTGCCAATTTTTTTTAGTTTTTCGACCCCCCCTGGGGGCAGATCCGCCGATTTTTCAGCGGATCTGCCCCAGGGGGGGGGCGAAAACCACTAGACACCAGGGATTTAATTTTGGGTGTTTATTTTTGGGGGCGACCCCTTGGGCAAGGGACGCCCCCCCGTCACCCCCTCCCGGGGGAATTTTTTTTTAGTATTTCGCCCCCCCCGGGGGCAGATCTGCTGATTTTTTGGCGGATCTGCCCCCGGGGGTGGCAAGGGTTTCCCCCCGTGGGCAATTATTTTTAGTATTTCGCCCCCGGGGGGGGGCGAAAACCACTAGACACCAGGGATTTTATTTTGGGTGTGTATTTTGGGGGTGACCCCTTGGGCAAGGGTCGCCCCCCCCCCCGGGGCAATTTTTTTTTAGTATTTCGCCCCCCCTTGGGGGCAGATCACCTTTTCTTCAGCGGGGGGCGAAATCCACTAGACACCAGGGATTTATTTTTATTGTAAAGTTTCTTTTGGGGGCGACCCCTTGGGCAAGGGTCGCCCCACTGGGGGGCTATTTTTTTAGTATTCCCCCCCCCCCCCGGGGGCAGGTTGCCAATTTTTGGGCTGATCTGCCCCCAAGGGGGGGGGGGCGAAATCTACTAGACACCAGGGATTTTGTTTTTATTGTTTATTTTGGGGGCAACCCCTTGGGCAAGGGTCGCTCCCCTGGGGGGCTATTTTTTTTTTCTGTTTCTGCCCCACCGATGGCAGACCCGCCATTTTTTTGACGATCTGGCCCCCGGGGGGTGGAAGCACACTAGGTGCCAGGGATTGTGTGGTATGTGTGTGTGTGGTGTGTGTTTGGGGGCACCCCTTGGGCAAAGGTCACCCCCCTAAAGTGGGGAAAGTTCGTATTGGCCATCTCTGCCCTTATTTTTGTAGGCCCATCTGCCCCCAAGGAGGGCAGAAACCACCAATACGGCAGGGATTTTTTTGTTTTGTTTTGTGTTGTGCTGGGGGTGCCCCCTTTGGGAAGGGTCGCCCCCTAAAGGGGGCACAGAGCTGTTGCCCATTTCTGCCCCCCTTGGGGGCAGATTGGCCAATTGTTTTACGCCCATCTACCCCCGAGGGGGGCAGGATCCACTTAGGTACCAGGGACAACTTCTAAGTTCTTGGTGGTGGGGTGTGTGTCAACTGGCAAAGTATTTGTATTTGTGATTATAACAATGTATTTCTTCTTTTTCTTTTAGTTCAACGCTTTTGCTTCCTTTGCTGTGGATCTTTGCGGTTTTGGCAGTAGTTGTCCTGCAGTTTGCATAGTTGCATGTTTTAGGTAAGTGAAAGCAATTTACTCCAAAGGAGTATTGTTGACATGCATGAATGACATGTTTGTAGGTGGTGTTCTAAATGCAGTATTGTGTGTTTGACATTGTCCTTAGATTTTAGCACAGTGATGTTTGTGTTGTCATATGTCTAATTTGCTTTTTTTCTTTTTTAGTGGGATATCATTGGTGATTGCTGTGTCTGTGCAGAGTAGTTGCTTGGTGAGTAGCTTTTTCAGGCAAGTGAGTGGTATAGTTTTTTGTAGTACATAACTCTTTGTGATAAAGCTACACCTTGTTTATTACTTATTTTAGTGCTAGTTGTTGTTGGCAATCCATTTGTTGTTAGGATCATGGCTAGCCGCAAAGTGACCGCTCAGCAGGTTGTTCGCATGCTCTTTGAGTCGTCTTCAGACCATGATTACGACACTGACTCTGCATCTGAGGCAGAGGAGGAAGCAGGAGATTCTGGAAGTGAGTTTTCTGTCCGAGAGTATTCTTCTGACGAGGAAGCTACTCTCAGTGCAGATGAAGGGCCTGTGTTAGAGGAGGACATTGATGTGTCAAGAGTGCAGCGGCCTGGGGCTGAAGGGTTTCCCATTAGAAGACCTGACACCTGGATTGCCCCAAACATGGAGCAGCCACAGTTACCTGCATTTACTGATCTCCCAGGGTGTAGACTTAATACGGAAAACTTTTTGCCTGTCCATTTCTTTCACTTGTTTATGAACGATGTATTTTTGGAAGAGATTGTGGAGCAGACAAATGTGTATGCAGACCAATATTTGCGGGACAACGCTGCCAGACTTAAGCCTCAGTCTAGAGCTACTCAGTGGGTTCCCACATATCTGGAAGAGATGAAAAGGTTTTTAGGTTTGTCTTTTTTGATGGGGTTGATTAGGAAGCCGTCACTGGCTTCTTATTGGTCTACTAGTCCCTTGATGGCAACTGCTATATTTCCTGCAACTATGACACGTAATCGGTATTTGCTTCTTCTTCGTATGCTGCATTTTGTAGACAATGCTTTAGCCTTGCCACGAGATCACCCTGATTGTGACCGTCTTTTTAAGATTAGGCCTGTCCTTGATCATTTTGTGGATCGGTTTTCAGAGGTGTGCGTGGGGTGGCGCTTGGCTGGCGGTGTGCTTGGGGTGGCGCTTGGCTGGCGGTGTGCGTGGGGTGGCGCTTGGCTGGCGGTGTGCGTGGGGTGGCGCTTGGCTGGCGGTGTCCTTGGGGTGGCGCTTGGCTGGCGGTGTGCGTGGGGTGGCGCTTGGCTGGCGGTGCCAGCCAAACGGCAGTCCACACTCCCATCAGCTGGTGTGATTCTTGTCTCAGGCATGTGGGCGTATGTAAGTGATGGGCCCTTGAGTGGCGCGGTCTGTCGATGTGAGTGTTGTAATGTGCTGGGCCCGTGGCTGGCGGTGTGAATGGTCTTGTGCGTGTCATGTATGAAAGGTGTGTGAATGGACTGTAAAGCGGTTGGTGCCTTGTTGCTGCTTTACAGCTCACGAGCTGTGAGTCATTGGTTCAGTTTTTTGCCTTTCAGTTATTAGCAGTGCATTTCATTTTTGTGAAATCTCTTGTTAATAAAATTTGATCCTCTGAACCATCACTCACCCTCGTGCCAAATCCAACCAGTATGTGTGGTAAAAATGTAAAAACCTGCTCCGCTGTAATCAGGCGTCGCAACACACCTGTGACACACTAGGTGCCTCGGGTGGGACCCCGATGATGAAGCATGCTACCAACTTGGTTGGTGGGTGAGGGATCTTCTTCACATAACCTAAGTGTGTTTCTTTTCACAATTTTAGTGCTTGGCACATCACGGACGTATGTGCACACATCAAAATGATATATTACAAAAATACCTGTTTTTGGGGGGGAGGGCCCACCTATGTTTTTGTTCCTGGGTGCGGCCTTCATCTAGGGAAACCTACAAAACCCAGACATTTTTTAAAACTAGACACCCCATGGAGTCTAGGGAGGTGTGGCTTGCGTGGCTCCCCCAACATTTTCTTCCCCAGACTCCTCTGTAAACCTCAAAATGTGCATAAAAAAACATATTTCCCTGACTTTTCTTAGTAGAATCACCGCTCCAGCACACAATTCCTACTCCCCAGTTTTCCCCTCAGTCTCCCAAGTAAAATGACACCTCACTTATGTGGGTCCCCAAGGCAGAGTCCGTCTAAAGATGCATAAAAGAATATGCCCTTATAAACTCGCTGTGCTATCCCTTCTATCTCTTCAAGTTTTGGGCCTTATTCTGTTGCAGGCACCTGGCCCACCCACACAAGTGAGGTATCATTTTTATTGGGAGACTTGGGGGAACCCTGGGTGGAAGGAAATTTGTGGCTCCTCTCAGATTCCAGAACTTTCTGTCACCGAAATGAGAGGAAAGGGTGTTTTTTTAGCCAAATTTTGAGGTTTGCAAAGGATTCTGGGTAACAGAACCTGGTCCGAGCCCCACAAGTCACCCCATCTTGGATTCCCCTAGGTCTCTAGTTTTCAAAAATGCACAGGGTTGGTAGGTTTCCCTACGTGCCGGCTGAGCTACAGGCCAAAATCCACAGGTAGGCACTGTTTTCTTTAAAAAAATGGGATGTGTCCACGTTGCGCTTTGGGGCATTTCCTGTCGCGGGCGCTAGGCCTACCCACACAAGTGAGGTATCATTTTTATCGGGAGACTTGGGGGAACGCTGGGTGGAAGGAAATTTGTGGCTCCTCTCAGATTCCAGAACTTTCTGCCACAGAAATGTGAGGAACATGTGTTTTTTTAGCCAAATTTTGAGGTTTGCAAAGGATTCTGGGTAACAGAACCTGGTCCGAGCCCCGCAAGTCACCCCATCTTGGATTCCCCTAGGTCTCTAGTTTTCAGAAATGCACAGGTTTGGTAGGTTTCCCTAGGTGCCGGCTGAGCTAGAGGCCAAAATCTACAGGTAGGCACTTCGCAAAAAACACCTCTGTTTTCTTTAAAAAAATTGGATGTGTCCACGTTGCGCTTTGGGGCATTTCCTGACGCAGGCGCTAGGCCTACCCACACAAGTGAGGTATCATTTTTATCGGGAGACTTGGGGGAACGCTGGATGGAAGGAAATTTGTGGCTCCTCTCAGATTCCAGAACTTTCTGCCACAGAAATGTGAGGAACATTTGTTTTTTTAGGCAACTTTTGAGGTTTGCAAAGGATTCTGGGTAACAGAACCTGGTCCGAGCCCCACAAGTCACCCCATCTTGGATTCCCCTAGGTCTCTAGTTTTCAGAAATGCACAGGTTTGGTAGGTTTCCCTAGGTGCCGGCTGAGCTAGAGGCCAAAATCTACAGGTAGGCACTTCGCAAAAAACACCTCTGTTTTCTTTAAAAAAATTGGATGTGTCCACGTTGCGCTTTGGGGCATTTCCTGACGCAGGCGCTAGGCCTACCCACACAAGTGAGGTACCATTTTTATCGTGAGACTTGGGGGAACGCTGGGTGGAAGGAAATTTGTGGCTCCTCTCAGATTCCAGAACTTTCTGACACAGAAATGTGAGGAACATGTGTTTTTTTAGCCAGATTTTGAGGTTTGCAAAGGATTCTGGGTAACAGAACCTGGTCCGAGCCCCGCAAGTCACCCCGTCTTGGATTCCCCCAGGTCTCTAGTTTTCAGAAATGCACAGGTTTGGTAGGTTTCCCTAGGTGCCGGCTGAGCTAGAGGCCAAAATCTACAGGTAGGCACTTCGCAAAAATCACCTCTGTTTTCTTTCAAAAAATTGGATGTGTCCACTTTGCGCTTTGGGGCGTTTCCTGTCGCGGGCGCTTGGCCTACCCACACAAGTGAGGTATCATTTTTATCAGGAGACTTGGGGAAACGCTGGGTGGAAGGAAATTTGTGGCTCCTCTCAGATTCCAGAACTTTCTGCCACAGAAATGTGAGGAATATGTGTTTTTTTTGCCACATTTTGAGGTTTGCAGAGGATTCTGGGTAACAGAACCTGGTCCGAGCCCCACAAGTCACCCCATCTTGGATTCCCCTAGGTCTCTAGTTTTCAGAAATGCACAGGTTTGGTAGGTTTCCCTAGGTGCCGGCTGAGCTAGAGGCCAAAATCTACAGGTAGGCACATCGCAAAAAACACCTCTGTTTTCTTTAAAAAAATTCGATGTGTCCACGTTGCGCTTTGGGGCGTTTCCTGTCGCGGGCGCTAGGCCTACCCACACAAGTGAGGTATCATTTTTATCGGGAAACTTGGGGGAACACTGGGTAGAAGGAAATTTGTGGGTCCTCTCAGATTCCAGAACTTTCTGCCACAGAAATGTGAGGAACATGTGTTTGTTTAGCCAAATTTTGAGGTTTGCAAAGGATTCTGGGTAACAGAACCTGGTCCGAGCCCCTCAAGTCACCTCATCTTGGATTCCCCTAGGTCTCTAGTTTTCAGAAATGCACAGGTTTGATAGGTTTCCCTAGGTGCCGGCTGAGCTAGAGGCCAAAATCTACAGGAAGGCACTTCGCAAAAATCACCTCTGTTTTCTTTAAAAAAATTGGATGTGTCCACGTTGCGCTTTGGGGCGTCTCCTGTCGCGGGCGCTAGGCCTACCCACACAAGTGAGGTATCATTTTTATTGGGAGACTTGGGGGAACACTGGGTGGAAGGAAATTTGTGGCTCCTCTCAGATTCCAGAACTTTCTGCCACAGAAATGTGAGGAACATGTGTTTTTTTAGCCAAATGTTGTGGTTTGCAAAGGATTCTGGGTAACAGAACCTGGTCCGAAACCCGCAAGTCACCCCATCTTGGATTCCCCTAGGTCTTTAGTTTTCAGAAATGCACAGGTTTTGTAGGTTTCCCTAGGTGCCGGCTGAGCTAGAGGCCAAAATCTACAGGTAGGCACTTCGCAAAAATCACCTCTGTTTTCTTTCAAAAAATTGGATGTGTCCACTTTGCGCTTTGGGGCGTTTCCTGTCGCGGGCGCTAGGCCTACCCACACAAGTGAGGTATCATTTTTATCAGGAGACTTGGGGAAACGCTGGGTGGAAGGAAATTTGTGGCTCCTCTCAGATTCCAGAACTTTCAGCCACAGAAACGTGAGGAACATGTGTTTTTTTAGCCACATTTTGAGGTTTGCAAAGGATTCTGGGTAACAGAACCTGGTCCGAGCACCACAAGTCACCCCATCTTGGATTCCCCTAGGTCTCTAGTTTTCAGAAATGCACAGGTTTGGTAGGTTTCCCTAGGTGCCGGCTGAGCTACAGGCCAAAATCTACAGGTAGGCACTTCGCAAAAAACACCTCTGTTTTCTTTCAAAAAATTGGATGTGTCCACTTTGCGCTTTGGGGCGTTTCCTGTCGCGGGCGCTAGGCCTACCCACACAAGTGAGGTATCATTTTTATCAGGAGACTTGGGGAAACGCTGGGTGGAAGGAAATTTGTGGCTCCTCTCAGATTCCAGAACTTTCTGCCACAGAAATGTGAGGAACATGTGTTTTTTTTGCCACATTTTGAGGTTTGCAGAGGATTCTGGGTAACAGAACCTGGTCCGAGCCCCACAAGTCACCCCATCTTGGATTCCCCTAGGTCTCTAGTTTTCAGAAATGCACAGGGTTGGTAGGTTTCCCTAGGTGCCGGCTGAGCTAGAGGCCAAAATCTACAGGTAGGCACATCGCAAAAAACACCTCTGTTTTCTTTAAAAAAATTCGATGTGTCCACGTTGCGCTTTGGGGCGTTTCCTGTCGCGGGCGCTAGGCCTACCCACACAAGTGAGGTATCATTTTTATCGGGAAACTTGGGGGAACGCTGGGTAGAAGGAAATTTGTGGCTCCTCTCAGATTCCAGAACTTTCTGCCACAGAAATGTGAGGAACATGTGTTTTTTTAGCCAAATTTTGAGGTTTGCAAAGGATTCTGGGTAACAGAACCTGGTCCGAGCCCCTCAAGTCACCTCTTCTTGGATTCCCCTAGGTCTCTAGTTTTCAGAAATGCACAGGTTTGGTAGGTTTCCCTAGGTGCCGGCTGAGCTACAGGCCAAAATCTACAGGTAGGCACTTCGCAAAAAACACCTCTGTTTTCTTTCAAAAAATTGGATGTGTCCACGTTGCGCTTTGGGGCGTTTCCTGTCGCGGGCACTAGGCCTACCCACACAAGTAAGGTATCATTTTTATCGGGAGACTTGGGGGAACGCTGGGTGGAAGGAAATTTGTGGCTCCTCTCAGATTCCAGAACTTTCTGCCACAGAAATGTGAGAAACATGTGTTTTTTTAGCCAAATTTTGAGGTTTGCAAAGGATTCTGGGTAACAGAACCTGGTCCGAGCACCACAAGTCACCCCATCTTGGATTCCCCTAGGTCTCTAGTTTTCAGAAATGCACAGGTTTGGTAGGTTTCCCTAGGTGCCGGCTGAGCTAGAGGCCAAAATCTACAGGAAGGCACTTCGCAAAAATCACCACAGTTTTCTTTTAAAAAATTGGATGTGTCCACGTTGCGCTTTGGGGCGTCTCCTGTCGCGGGCGCTAGGCCTACTAACACAAGTGAGGTATCATTTTTATTGGGAGACTTGGGGGAACACTGGGTGGAAGGAAATTTGTGGCTCCTCTCAGATTCCAGAACTTTCTACCACAGAAATGTGAGGAACATGTGTTTTTTTAGCCAAATGTTGTGGTTTGCTAAGGATTCTGGGTAACAGAACCTGGTCCGAACCCCGCAAGTCACCCCATCTTGGATTCCCCTACGTCTCTAGTTTTCAGAAATGCACAGGTTTGGTAGGTTTCCCTAGGTGCCGGCTGAGCTAGAGGCCAAAATCTACAGGTAGGCACTTCGCAAAAATCACCTCTGTTTTCTTTAAAAAAATTGGATGTGTCCACTTTGCGCTTTGGGGCGTTTCCTGTCGCGGGCGCTAGGCCTACCCACACAAGTGAGGTATCATTTTTATCAGGAGACTTGGGGAAACGCTGGGTGGATGGAAATTTGTGGCTCCTCTCAGATTCCAGAACTTTCTGCCACAGAAATGTGAGGAACATGTGTTTTTTTAGCCACATTTTGAGGTTTGCAAAGGATTCTGGGTAACAGAACCTGGTCCGAGCACCGCAAGTCAACCCATCTTGGATTCCCCTAGGTCTCTAGTTTTCAGAAATGCACAGGTTTGGTAGGTTTCCCTAGGTGCCGGCTGAGCTACAGGCCAAAATATACAGGTAGGCACTTCGCAAAAATCACCTCTGTTTTCTTTAAAAAAATTGGATGTGTCCACGTTGCGCTTTGGGGCGTCTCCTGTCGCGGGCGCTAGGCCTACCCACACAAGTGAGGTATCATTTTTATTGGGAGACTTGGGGGAACGCTGGGTGGAAGGAAATTTGTGGCTCCTCTCAGATTCCAGAACTTTCTGCCACAGAAATGTGAGAAACATGTGTTTTTTTAGCCAAATTTTGAGGTTTGCAAAGGATTCTGGGTAACAGAACCTGGTCCGAGCACCACAAGTCACCCCATCTTGGATTCCCCTAGGTCTCTAGTTTTCAGAAATGCACAGGTTTGGTAGGTTTCCCTAGGTGCCGGCTGAGCTACAGGCCAAAATATACAGGTAGGCACTTAGCAAAAATCACCTCTGTTTTCTTTAAAAAAATTGGATGTGTCCACGTTGCTCTTTGGGGTGTCTCCTGTCGCGGGCGCTAGGCCTACCCACACAAGTGAGGTATCATTTTTATTGGGAGACTTGGGGGAACGCTGGGTGGAAGGAAATTTGTGGCTCCTCTCAGATTCCAGAACTTTCTGCCACAGAAATTTGAGGAACATGTGTTTTTTTAGCCATATTTTGAGGTTTGCAAAGGATTCTGGGTAACAGAACCTGGTCCGAGCACCACAAGTCACCCCATCTTGGATTCCCCTAGGTCTCTAGTTTTCAGAAATGCACAGGTTTGGTAGGTTTCCCTAGGTGCCGGCTGAGCTACAGGCCAAAATCTACAGGTAGGCACTTCGCAAAAAACACCTCTGTTTTCTTTCAAAAAATTGGATGTGTCCACGTTGCGCTTTGGGGCGTTTCCTGTCGCGGGCACTAGGCCTACTCACACAAGTAAGGTATCATTTTTATCGGGAGACTTGGGGAACGCTGGGTGGAAGGAAATTCGTGGCTCCTCTTAGATTCCAGAACTTTCTGCCACAGAAATGTGAGGAACATGTGTTTTTTTAGCCAAATTTTGAGGTTTGCAAAGGATTCTGGGTAACAGAACCTGGTCCGAGCCCCGCAAGTCACCCCATCTTGGATTCCCCTAGGTCTCTAGTTTTCAGAAATGCACAGGTTTGGTAGGTTTCCCTATTTGCCGGCTGAGCTAGAGGCCAAAATCTACAGGTAGGCACTTCGCAAAAATCACCTCTGTTTTCTTTCAAAAAATTGGATGTGTCCACTTTGCGCTTTGGGGCGTTTCCTGTCGCGGGCGCTAGGCCTACCCACACAAGTGAGGTATCATTTTTATCAGAAGACTTGGAGAAACGCTGGGTGGAAGGAAATTTGTGGCTCCTCTCAGATTCCAGAACTTTCTGCCACAGAAATGGGAGGAACATGTGTTTTTTTAACCACATTTTGAGGTTTGCAGAGGATTCTGGGTAACAGAACCTGGTCCGAGCCCCACAAGTCACCCCATCTTGAATTCCCCTAGGTCTCTAGTTTTCAGAAATGCACAGGTTTGGTAGGTTTCCCTAGGTGCCGGCTGAGCTAGAGGCCAAAATCTACAGGTAGGCACTTTGCAAAGAACACCTCTGAATGGGATGTGTCCATGTTGCGTTTTGGGGCGTTTCCTGTCACGGGGGCTAGGCCTACCCACACAAGTGAGGTATCATTTTTATCGGGAGACTTGGGGGAACATAGATTAGCAAAACAAGTGTTATTGCCCCTTGTCTTTCTCTATATTTTTTCCTTCCAAATATAGGAGAGTGTGTAAAAAAGACATCTATTTGAGAAATGCCCTGTAATTCACATGCTAGTATGGTCATCCCGGAATTCAGAGATGTGCAAATAACCACTGCTCCTCAACACCTTATCTTGTGCCCTTTTTGGAAATACAAATGTTTTCTTGATAGCAATTTTTTACTCTTTATATTTCAGCAAATGAATTGCTGTATACCCGGTATAGAATGAAAACGCACTGCAGGGTGCAGCTCATTTATTGGCTCTAGGCTCCTCGGGTTCTTGATGAACCTACAAGCCCTATATATCCCGCAACCAGAGGAGTCCAGCAGACGTAACGGTATATTGCTTTCGATAATCTGACATTGCAGGGAAAAGTTACAGAGTAAAACGTAGAGAAAAATTGATGTTTTTTTAGTTTTTTTTTTTAGCCTTTACCATGCATTTACTTAACTTATCAACAGTTATTTCTTCGCCCAATTGAAACTTTATAATGGCATTCACATTTTCATTATCCTACGTTACTGTTGTATTCTGTGACCTGTTAACAGACTTAACTCAACTTCAAACTGTATATGAACTTTTAGGCCTATGTGGGAGGAACTGTTTAATTGCTGAATAACTAAAAAGGGAGATAGCTTGCCCGGGTATTGCTTGTCGTGTTTTATTGCCCTGCGTTCCGTCATTACCCTCCCTTATCCTTTTTATTATACCATCCCGCTCTCCCCCTCACACTCATACCGCATCCGGATCAAACTGATTCTTAGTAGTCATTCAGTCTTAGTTACAGTGAACTTCCCCTATGTTGGGATCTTCTGACCGTGTCCATTAGCTCATCCCACTCCCTCAGGCTCCATCGGACTCTTTGTTAAGTCTTCCCAGTTAGACACTAGGTTTTCCCACTCCGCCGCGATTGGGGTCTGAAGGACCCCCCTCGCCTCCTCAGCCCTAAGGACCTGAAGCTCTGCCCTGGACCACCTTGTGACATCGTTCCTCCATTCTGTTAGTGATGGGTGGGTTGGGGACTTCCATCCCTTCGTGATCAGTCTTTTAAATAGAGCCAGAGACAGGTCAAGGAAACGATTCCCAACCTTGCCCCACCTGATCCCGGTTCGAAGACCCAGTAGGCACAAATCAGGGGTTGGCCGGAGCTCCAAGCCGAATAACTTTGTGAGGGTAGCCATCATCTCGAACCAACCCACCTGGATTCTCGGGCATACCCACATCATGTGGTCAAAGTCAGCTTCCCCGCCCTCACATCTGGGGCATACCTTGGGAGCCCCCCCATATATGCGGTGCAACCGATGTGGGGTGAGGTAAGTTCTGTGTAAGTAATTGTATTGAATATATCTGAGCCTCGTGTTGCGTGAAATCGTTCTAGGATAAGCTAGAGCCCTGGCCCATTCCGACTCGGACAGGTCTCGCCCGGCTGTCTTCTCCCATTTTTCTCTTAGGGAGTGCAGGGGGTCCACAGCTGACTCTATTTGGGCACGGTATATTTTTGTGATCATGTGAGGTTCCTCTCCTGCCGTCAACAAGAGGTGCAGCACCCCATGGATTGTGGGTTCTGCATTAATTGTACTCCAGTGCTCTTTTAGGGTGTGCATCAGCTTCCTGAAGAATAGGAATTGACCTTGCGGTACCCCTCCTACTACTAAGTCCTCGAAGCTCTTCAGCAACCCCTCCTTGAATAGTTCCCCCACTGCCCCCAGCCCCGCTCCCACCCATGGCCCCAATCCTAGCCCCCCTCGCTCACGCCCCCGTAGTTCTAGGGCGACTACCTCCAGTGGTAAAGCGGGAGAGTATGGCGGCCCGACCCCGGTCCTTTTCACGCAACGCTTCCAGCATTTCAACGCCACGTTACACATTATGCTGTCACCTATGAGGGCGACCTTCCTACCCGCCATATTTGCCGCTATACGAGCTGTGTCTGTTGTTCCTTGCGCTGTTGCCAGGTCTAGCTGTCCCTTGCCCGCCATCCAGCCGGCCACCCATTGGAGCTGAGATGCCAAATAATACGCCTCGAAGTCAGGGGCACCCAGTCCCCCCAGACGCGCCGGTCTACAGACGGTTGTTAGCGCCGTTCTCCTGCGACCCACATCCCATATCAACTCTCTAAGCAGTGCATTTAACTCTCGGAACCATGTAGGAGGGACCTGCACTGGCAGGTTCGCAAAGTAATAGAGTAGGCGTGGCAGCATGACCATTTTGGAGAGCGCCACTCTGGCCATTATTGATAGTTTCAATGACCTCCAGAACTCCACCGAGGTGCGCAGGGATCTAAGTGTCCTGCCGAGATTGCCGTACCTAAGATCGCTCAGTTCGTGAAATATTTGTATGCCCAAATATTTAAAAGTCCGCGGGGCCCAGTTTACGTCCGCAGGGCACGAGTCCGGACGAGCGCAGCCTGCCAGAACAGGGAATACAAATGTTTTTCTCCTGTTAAGTCTGAGTCCAGATAGACTCCCGAATTCCTCCAGAATCCCCAGCGCCCACCCGACACCTCCCGCCCCGTCCCTCAGGTAAAGGAGTATATCGTCGGCATATAGAGAAACGATATGCTCAGCCGGACCCCAGATAATTCCCTTGCCCACTCCTTCTCGCCGCAACTGTGCCGCCAGGGGCTCAATTGCCAGGGCAAACAACATCGGTGATAGGGGGCAGCCCTGCCTAGTTCCGCGGTATATTGGGTATGCACTGGAGATCGACTTTCCGGTCTTAACTCTAGCCAGGGGGGAAGCGTAGAGTAGGTCCACCCACTTCACCCATTCCTCCCCTAGTCCCATTTTGAGCATCACCTTCCTTAAGTAATCCCACCTGATTGAGTCGAAGGCCTTCTCGAAGTCCACCGCCAACAAAACCCCAGCTGGCGGTCTCAAAGCCCTGGGCATATGCAGCACCGAGAAAACCCGTCTTAAATTCAACGAGGTGCTTCGGGCCGGAATAAAGCCATTCTGATCAGTATGCACTAGCTTGGTCATATGGGGCAGCAATCGAGCAGCCATGATCTTGCTAAGAATTTTGAAATCACTGTTTAGCATTGATAAAGGCCTAAACTCCGTCACCCGTGCTTCCCTGTCTTTAGTTTTGGGGAGAGGGACCACCACAGCCTCCCGCAACGTTTGTGGCAGTTCACCCTGTCGCCGTGCCTCCGCGTACATCTCAGTCAGTTGGGGAGCCAGCAGTGACCTATATTTTTTGTAAAAGTCTGATCCCGGAGTCTTCCCTGGCGCTAGCTGTGCTATGGCTTCGTTTACTTCCTCCACTGACACTGGGCCCCCCAGGGCCTCTTTATCCACTGCGTTCAGAGTTGGTAGCGGGATTTGCTGTAGGTACTCGTCGAAGGACTCTGTCCGCAGATCACTGGGTTTCCCGTACAACTGCATATAATATTCCCTGAATGCATTGTTTATTTGGGCCGGGCTGAGCTTGCGTGAACCCTCCCCATCTAGTACACATGTGATAGGCTCACCCTGCCCCCCGGAGCGGACCAACCACGCCAACATTCTCCCCGATCTACCCTCCTCCGCCTGCAGGGATGCTGTGTACTTTTGTCTATCATGGCATCTAAGCTGCTCTTCAATGCGGGAGTGTTCCCTGCGGGCTCGACTGTAATCCTCCTTCTCCTGCGCAGTTCTCCCCTGTCCCAACTCCCCTTCGTGTATGTCTTTCTCCAGAGCATTTAGCTCCCTTTCAAGTGTACGTCTAACCCCCGACGACTGCCCCAAGCAAAAGCCCCTCGTCACCACCTTAAGTGCCTCCCATTCCAGGGCCCTAGTGGGGGTGGACCCGTTGTTTGTCTCGATGTATTCTGTCAAATGACAGCGTAAGGCTTCTCTGTACGACTGGTCCTCAAGTGTTGAGGGGGACATCCTCCAAGACGGTATGGGGGGTCTGTCCTCCGGCACCCTCATCGTTATTAACAAGGGATTGTGGTGAGACAAGGTGCGGGCCAAGTATTCCGAGCGTGTCATGTTAATTAACAGGCCTGCAGTGCATACTACTCTATCGATTCTTGTATGTACCTGGTGAAGACCCGAGTAATAAGAATAATCTCTGTCAGTTGGGTGATGCACTCGCCAGACATCCGATAGCCCCCACCCGTCCAACCACTCCCCTACCCTTTTGGCTGTTTTTATTGCCGCAGCCCCCTGTATAGGAGGGGTAGACCTGTCCAGTTCAGTGTCTAGCACCGCATTAAAATCCCCACCTACTATTAGCTCTCCGGTGCATTGGCGTGTAAGGTGACTCGATAACCCCGACATGAAGGCTACCTGGTCTTGGTTAGGGGCATAGATGCAACTCAAGACTATCGGTACACCATGCAGCCTCCCCTCCAGTATCACAAATCTACCCTCCTTGTCAATATTGGAAGAGATCGTCGTGAAGGGGACCCCCGCCCTGATCCATACCAATACACCTCTAGCGTAGGCAGAGTATTCCGTTGCGAATACCTGCCCCCTCCACCTACGTCTCAGCTTCTCTCCCTCTCCAGGCGCCAGGTGAGTTTCCTGCAATAGAGCCACCTGTACACCCCTTCTCTTTAGATAGGAGAGTATCTTGTGCCTTTTAGCCGGAGTGCCCATCCCTCTAACATTCCAGGTCATGAGATTGTAATCTGCCATTGCCCATTTTCGGTTTGGTGGCTCTGTCCCGGCCCTCCCAAGCCTCGGAGCCTCCTCTCCCTTTATCTATAACTTTGTCACATTCCAATTCCAATTCCCACATTGCCTTATTAACTTTTAACTGTATGACCCAACTCCCAGTCCCCAGGGCGCCTCCGAACTTGTAGGTCGCCCAGCAAATTGTGCAACAGTGCAACTTGTTCAGTCTCTGATTAGCAGTACCCGCCATTATTGTCAAACGGCAGAGTACTGGTCTGGGGGGGTGGCCTTGCCCGGAGGGGGCGGTCGATCCCAATACGCGCCCTGTCTCCAGGGCCTTCCGTGCGTCCAGGCTAGCCAAGTTCGTCAGCTGTTTGCGGGGTTACTTTCGGGGCTCGGGTTGAATGATCCGCTTCACCTGCAGATGAAACCATCGTGTCGTCAGACTCGTTCCCGGATTCTTCCTGGGGTGACGCCTCTCCGCTCATGCGTGCCGCTGCCTCCAATGCCTCCTTCCTTCCTTTCTCTTTCTGTGTTTGGGTAGGTACCATACGTCTGCGGTTTCTGGGCTTCCTTCCCTTCAGCGCTCGGCGCGCCCCGTTCCCAAGCGCGACCCTTCCTGTGGACCCTCCTGCCCGGGAGCTGTGTGACTCTAGCCATTCCCAGGCTTCCTCAGGTGACTGAAGGAACGATGTCTTCCCTTCCAGAATCACTCTCAATCTGGCTGGGTAGAGTAGCGAATATTGGATTCCCTCCTCCCTTAGGGCTCTCTTGACTGCCAGAAACGAAGCTCGTTTGTTTTGTACCTCCAGAGTGTAATCCAGGAATAATGTCACCTCCCCGTTTCCGACTTTAAAAGGGCCCGATTCCCTGGCCCTCTGCAGGAGGGTGTCCCTGTCACTATAATGTAACAGTTTAGCTATCACGGCCCGGGGGGGCCTGCCCGGGGCCAGCGGCCTCGCCGGTACCCGATGCGCCCGCTCCAACGTGTAGAAGGGGGTCAGGCGCCCCGGAGCCACCGTCTCACCGAACCACCTCTCCAAAAATTCAACCATGTTCGTACCCTCGGTCCCCTCCGGGAGACCCACCACACGTACGTTATTCCTTCTGTTCCTCCCCTCTGCGTCTTCAACTCTCCTTTCGAGGCGCGTCACTCTGTCAACCAGGGAGGACACTTCAGCTGTCAGGTTTTCCTGCTTCGGTGCTATGTCCGCCAGGGCAGTTTCTGTTTCTTTGACTCTATCTACCAATTTGTGGTGTTCCGCTCTCAGCAAGCTCACCTCAACCGCAACCTGGCTGATCTCTCGCTGCAGCGTTGTTTTGGTGTCCTCTATCGCTCCAAGAATTTTATCTAGCGTGTCCTGGACCTTGACCTGTGTGTGGTCCTGCGCGCCCGACTCTTCGCACTCGGCCTGAGCCTTGGACTCCATATTTCTGGCCTTGGGGCGAGCCTTGGAGGGCATCAGCGCGGCCGCAGGCCCCGCCCCAGGGACCCCTGACAGCAGCCTCGGCGGTGTTTGTCTATCTTCTCCAAGACGTCACTCCCTCCCCTCCATGAACCGCTGCCTTGCCCCAGGCTTTTCCTCAGCCGGGTCCTCGTACCCTTCAGGGTCCACTGTTTCTGAGTCTCTCCGTTGGGTGCTCCGCGCCTTTGCTCCCCTATTGCAGTCCAGACAAATGGGCCCCCCCGTCCCAGGGATCAGATCAGCCCCCCAGGGGCCCCACGTTGGTGCGGGTCCAGATCGTTCTTTTTCAACTTTTGCCCCAAACAGCCTACCAGTCCCACGCAGGCTCGTCAATGTCCACAGCAGTCCTCAAGGGACCGATTTTACTGCACGTTACGCCGCCATAGGGAATGTCAGGGCCCCGGGTTCCGTCTCCATTCCAGTGACCTCTCCGTGTGTTCCCTTATCACTCCGGCCTTTCGCTGCACTGGTCCCCTCTTACAGCCTCCCGATAACTCTTCGCCGCTGGGCGCTCTTCGGCTGCACCGTCGCGATGGAGGAGAACTCCTCCGTTGTCCCCTGGGGTCCAATGACCAGGCGCTTGATCACAGCCCCGGCCTGCAGCCCTACCCGGGTCTCAATCACCGCCTCGAGCAGGTCTCCGTGTCCACCCGGGGCCGCTCGCCTCCCGGGGCGCTGCCCCGCCGCACCCCTTCCGGTGCGGGAGCTCATGGGCTCTCAGGCCCCTCCAGCACCTGTGCCGCTATGAGGAGGGGACTCCATACTATCCCCCCTCGCGCCTCGCATTGCCCGCTCCTACCGCGGGATGGTGCCGCCGTCTTCCGCTGGAGCCGCCCGCTTCTGGGCACGCCGGCCGGTCAGCTCCGCCACCTGACACCCTCAAGGGCCGCTGTAGGGGCCGCAGTCTCTCGCCCGGGTCGGCGCCCGTCTGCTCCCGGGGCCGCCCGCGTTCAGCCACTCCGTCCTGCAACGCCCCGACTGGGCGCGACTTCTCCCGCGGGCACGGCCGCCCCCTGCTCTCTCACCGTCTGATAAGGCCACGCCCAGGGCCCCGCACCTTCACGTCCCGTCGCCTCCTTTCCTCTCTGGCGGGCCCGGCCACAGCCCAGCGCGAGGCCGCGGATGCAGTCGTGCGCCCAGGCCTCTCGTCCCCCGAGCCGTCCAGGAGGCCGATTTCGGCACCGGGCTCACTTCGCCGTCACCAGAGGGGCACTCTCTCGCCTAGCCCCCTCCTGTGAGTCTACCCCTCAGTCCGGACTTCGGTCGGCCCGGCAGAGGCGCTTTTTCGCTCAATTATTCACCGGCCCCTCCGGAGCTCGGAATTTAGGCGTGCGCCATCTCCGAGACCTTGGCCACCAAAAATTGATGTTTTTTTCACCTCAATTTCAATATGTTTCTTTTTCAGTTGTTATTTTCTGTATGAAACCCTTGTAGGATCTACACAAGTGACCCCTTGCTGAATTCAGAATTTTGTCTACTTTCGGAAATGTTTAGGTTTCTGGGATCCAGCATTGGTTTCATGCCCATTTCTGTCACTGACTGGAAGGAGGCTGAAAGCACACAAAAAATTGCAAAAATGGGGTATGTCCCAGTAAAATGCCAAAATTGTGTTGAAAACTTGGGTTTTCTGATTCAAGTCTGCCTGTTCCTGAAAGCTGGGAAGCTGCTGAGTTTAGCACCGCAAACCCTTTGTTGATGCCATTTTCAGGGGGAAACCACAAGCCTTCTTCTGCAGCCACTTTTTCTAATTTTTTTGAAAAAAACAAAATTTTCACTGTATTTTGGCTAATTTCTTGGCCTCCTTCAGGGGAACCCACAAAGTCTGGGTACCTCTAGAATCCCTAGGATGTTGGAAAAAAAAGGATGCAAATTTGTCTTGGTTAGCTTATATGGCCGAAAAGTTATGAGGGCCTAAGCGCGAACTGCTCCAAATAGGCAAAAAAAGGCCTGGCACAGGAGGGGGAAAAGGCCTGGCAGCGAAGGGGTTAAGCACATTAAAAACTGCCCCATATCTTGCTGCACTAAATATGTTAATAGTTACTGTAGTGTGTAAAATATGCAGTACACAGAAACTATAGGAATTTTGCTCATAAGCAATCTGAAAACCCACAGAAGGCAAATTCAGCTGCTACAAATGTGAATGTCACCATCAACAAAGGACATAACTGTTAATTAAGAAACTAAAAAAAAAACACAGAAGGCAAATTCAATTGCTTCAAATGTGGATGTCACCATCTACAATTCTGACCAGCTTTCCCTTCATCAAGACTGTGTGGCGTTCTTTAAGTTTTCTATCACTCTACACACTCCAGCAGGCAGCAGTGACCAGAGAGAAAACATTTCACCTCAAAATGCATGACTTCACAATAAAACCAGTGATTTACAAGGCTTCGGATCAGATTCCTTAGAGCTTTATACCTCAGACTACTTAGCAGTGGCTGCACACCTCAGAGGTTGAAGCAATGTAAATGTCAGATTCCATCCTAAGCGCTGTCTAAATGAGATTACACAGCACCTCACATCTCGGAATGCCTCACACCGTCCACCCCATTTACCTAAACATTACAGAGATGAGGTTTGTAACATTGCACAAGCCAGCTTACCATTTTTGAGGTGCTCAGCAGATGTCTGGGGTCGCCGATTGTTGGACCTGGCTTTTAGACAGGGTCATCCCCAAACTTTTTGCCTCCTTCCTCCTATTTTTTCTGACCTGTTGTTGTTGGCTTTTGACCTCTGGGCACTTTACCACTGCTAACCAGTGCTAAAGTGCATATGCTCTCTGTGTAAATTGTACTATTGATTGGTTTATCCCTGATTGGCTATTTAATTTACTTATAAGTCCCTAGTAGAGTACACTATGGCCCTCATTCCAACCCTGGCGGTCGGTGTTAAAGCCGCGACCATACCGCCGACAGGCTGGCGGTCCAAAAAATGGAATTCTGACCCTGGCGGTTACCGCCAACAGAGACCGCCGCTTCAACACTCCGACCGCCACGGCGGTACAAACAAACAGCCTGGCGGTCACCGCCAACAGCCCGGCGGGAGACAATGTACCGCCTACCCGATAACGACCCACCAATCCGCCACCTTTTCCGGGGCGGGAGCCCCGCCGATAAAAACACAGCGGAAACAGACTACGAACGGGAAAACGCTCACCTCCACATACTCCACGCGAGATTCCGGCAGTATGGAACCCGAGTTACAGGTCATCCCCGCACTCCTATACCTGCTCCTGTACCAGGAGCACGCCCGGCGGCGCGGAAGACATCGGTGAGTACTGCACCTACGACACAGGGGAGGGAAAAGATTACCGGCACACACCCACCCACCCACACCCACTACAACACACACATCAATGCATTCCCACAGATCACTGTCACAACCCACAACCCCCCCCTCCGAAATAATGCAAAGACCAAAAGAAGAGATCTTAAACGGGCAGATATATTGAGAAAATGGACAGCAGTAATCCAAATAAATAAATAAACTATGTACAAAATATATACATCTACTATATGTAGTCCAACCACTGTCCGTGGACCACAGGGGTACTGAGCAAAGGGGCAAGGCCCAGTCCCACGACAAGAACTCCACGGAGAGAACACTGCAGGGGCATCAGAAAGAAAAAAGGACAGGCACCTCAGGGGGAAGGGAAGGCGGGGCACCTCAGCCACTTGAGTACACAACGCCAGATCCACGAGGGGACTCCATGACCACTGGCCCATCCTGGGGAGAGCAAAGCCACAGTCCATACAGTCCATACAGTGGGTGGCCTGCCCACTGGGCCATCCTGGGGAGAGCAAAGCCACAGTCCATACAGTCCATACAGTGGGTGGCCTGCCCACTGGGCCATCCTGGGGAGAGCAAAGCCACAGTCCATACAGTCCATACAGTGGGTGGCCTGCCCACTGGGCCATCCTGGGGAGAGCAAAGCCACAGTCCATACAGTCCATACAGTGGGTGGCCTGCCCACTGGGCCATCCTGGGGAGAGCAAAGCCACAGTCCATACAGTCCATACAGTGGGTGGCCTGCCCACTGGGCCATCCTGGGGAGTGCAAAGCCACAGTCCATACAGTCCATACAGTGGGTGGCCTGCCCACTGGGCCATCCTGGGGAGTGCAAAGCCACAGTCCAAACAGTCCATAACAGACTCCACTGCCACTGGAGGAGGCATGTTGGCCAGAGGACATCCTGCAGCCCTGCCCGAGACAGATCCTGCCCTGCCACGTCTGCCAAAGGGCCAGCGGTTCTTGCCTGGAAGGGCCCAGTTCCGCGGTTCTTGCCTTGAAGGGCCCAGTTCAGCGGTTCTTGAGACGGCGGTCCCCAGCGGAGCGGTGCTGGAGACGGCGGGGCCCAGTTCAGCGGTTCTTGCCTTGAAGGGCCCAGTTCAGCGGTTCTTGCCTTGAAGGACCCAGTTCAGCGGTTCTTGCCTTGAAGGGCCCAGTTCAGCGGTTCTTGCCTTGAAGGGCCCAGTTCAGCGGTTCTTGAGACGGCGGTCCCCAGCGGAGCGGTGCTGGAGACGGCGGGGCCCAGTTCAGCGGTTCTTGCCTTGAAGGGCCCAGTTCAGCGGTTCTTGCCTTGAAGGGCCCAGTTCAGCGGTTCTTGAGACGGCGGTCCCCAGCGGAGCGGTGCTGGAGACGGCGGGGCCCAGTTCAGCGGTTCTTGCCTTGAAGGGCCCAGTTCAGCGGTTCTTGCCTTGAAGGGCCCAGTTCAGCGGTTCTTGCCTTGAAGGGCCCAGTTCAGCGGTTCTTGAGACGGCGGTCCCCAGCGGAGCGGTGCTGGAGACGGCGGGGCCCAGTTCAGCGGTTCTTGCCTTGAAGGGCCCAGTTCAGCGGTTCTTGCCTTGAAGGGCCCAGTTCAGCGGTTCTTGCCTTGAAGGGCCCAGTTCAGCGGTTCTTGCCTTGAAGGGCCCAGTTCAGCGGTTCTTGAGACGGCGGTCCCCAGCGGAGCGGTGCTGGAGACGGCGGCCATTCTCTGGCCAACTGCTCATTGCCTGGTGGTGCCCTCCTGGGCAGCGGGGATGGTGCTCCTTCAATGCCCACCTGGGCTGTGGGTGGTGGGGCCCTCCTGGCCAGCTGTGCTGGGTCCTCCCTGGGCAGCGGCTATGGGGGTGGTGGGCTCTCCCTGGGCAGCTGTGACGGTTCCTCCCTGGGCAGCGGCTATGGGGGTGGTGGGCTCTCCCTGGGCAGCTGTGACGGTTCCTCCCTGGGCAGCGGCTATGGGGGTGGTGGGCTCTCCCTGGGCAGCTGTGACGGTTCCTCCCTGGGCAGCGGCTATGGGGGTTGTGGGCTCCTCCTAGGCAGCTGTGACGGGTCCTCCATGGGCAGCAGGCCTGCTGCCTGACTTCTCCGCCTTGCTGCCCTTGCCCTCCTTAGTCGGGAGTCTGTGGCCCTTTCCTCCCTTTGGAGCTGTGGCTGTTGACGGTGGCTGGCTAGTGTCCTGGGGGGATATAGAACCCGGGCTCCTGCGGCGGCCCTTCCGCCTTCTGCTCCTCTTCCCAGGGGGTGGGCTGCCTGTCCCCTTGCTGCTGGGCGAAGATCCAGACATGCGGGCTGGTGGGCTCCAATACCCCTGCACCCTTGTCAAGGGGGCTGCAGGGCTGGTGGTGGCTGAGGTGCTCTTCTTACCCCGACGAGAAGGAGGGGGGGGCTCAGGGTCAGGAAAGAAGTTAGCAGTAGCGAGAAAGATTTTCTTGGGACAATGGAGAGTGGTAGGTACAGTGGGAATGGGAGTGGAGGGAGAGGATGTGGTTGTAGGTGAGTCACGTTTGCTGTCTTTGGGTGCAGGTGCAGGAGGGATAGGCTGTCGTGAGGTGGATGGCTGTTGGGTGGGTGGGTGGCTGCGTTTGTGTGGTGTGGAAGAGGGGGTGACAGACACAGTGGGAGAGGACACAGGGGACGTGTAAATGGCAGTGGGGGTGGTGACTGCACGTGTGCGGACTGTACTGGAGGGTGTGCTGGTGATGGAAACACTGGCTGATGGTGAGGTGAATGAAGGTGTGAGTGTAGACGTCACAGGGAGGGAGGAGGGAGACGAGGAGGTGGGGGTCACAGAGGTGGTAGTGACTGTTGGCATGTCTGCATCGGAATGTTGCTTGTGTGAATGTCTGCGTGATCTGTGGTGCTTATGTTTGGATGAGCTGCTCTTGGGTGTTGAGGTGTGTGCAGGCTGGTCTGATGGTGTGGGTGGGACAGGCAGAGGAACAGGAGACTGGGAGGAGGGAGTTAGTAGAGGGAGGCAGGAGACAGGGACAATGGCTGCCGTCAGTGCTGAGGCCAGAGCCTGGAACGATCGCTGATGGGCAGCCTGACCCGAATGAATGCCCTCCAGGTACGCATTGCTGCGATGAACCTCCCTCTCCACCCCCTGGATGGCATTCAAAAGGGTAGACTGCCCAACAATGAGCGTTCAGAGGAGGTCAATGACCTCCTCACTGAGGGCAGCGGGGGTAACAGGGGCAGGGCCTGAGGTGCCTGGGGCGAAGGAGATGCCCGGCTTCCTGGCAGAGCGGGCACGGGGCGAACGCTGAGGGGCTGCTGGGAGGGCGGAGATGGTGCGCTGGGTGGCGGCTGTACCTGTAATGGCGGGGGGCACGGATGGTGCCACCCCCGCAAGGGAGCTCCCTTCCGAGGACGTGTCCGTGTCGCTGCAGGCTCCAGTCGTCCCCGTTGTGGAGCTCCCCTCGCCCTCCGTCTCACTGGTCCAGTCAGACTCTGTGGCATGGCCCTCCTGGGCCATGTGAAATGCAGCTCCCTCCTGCCCCGATGCCACTTCTCCTCCGCCTGATGATGCTGATGCACACAAGCACAGAAAGACAAACAAAAAGGGGGGGGGAGAGAGAAATAAAGAGATTTTGAGTACATGGATCACCGGTACAGTTAGCGGACATGACAGACACAGATGCCCCCTGCACTAAGTTGCGCACTTGGGGTCCGCTACGCATTCCGTGGAACATGCCCTACACGCCTAGAGTTGACAACTGCACCCATGGATGACACGGCCCAGGGATGGCTGTACTGGCACACTACTGAGGGTGGTGGCTGGGGACACAGGGGCTTACGGGGGTGCCCAGCCTACAGATATCGCCCTGGCCTAGGGGGACCCACAGCCCTCCTCCCCCACCCAGACACCTCCACTGCGCGACAACAGAGTAGATTATGCTTGTACTCAACCCCTTGTGTCTGCTGTGCTGCCCTCACGCGCCCATCCAAATCAGGGTAGGCCACCGCCAGGATCCGGAACATCAGGGGGGTCAGTTGACGGCAGGCACCCTGCCTACGTTGGGAGGCCATCCCCAGCAGAGACTCGGCGGTCTTCTTGGTCCCGCGGCGGATGTCCTCCCACCTCTTGCGGCAGTGGGTGCCCCGTCGATGGTGGACCCCCAGGGTCCGGACTTCCTTGGCGATGGCACGCCAAATCCCGATCTTCTCATGGGCGCGGACCTATGTGACACGTACAGGGAGGGAGAAATACCACGTTCAAGTTTGTCTGCATTTTCGTTGCCAGTGGCCCAACGCCCCCCATCCCCGCCAGGCCCCCCGCCAGGCCCCCCGCCAGGCCCAACATGCCCCCCATCCCCGCCAGGCCCCCCGCCATGCCCCCCCGCCAGGCCCAACATGCCCCCCATCCCCGCCATGCCCCCCGCCAGGCCCAACATGCCCCCCATCCCCGCCATGCCCCCCGCCAGGCCCCCCGCCAGGCCCAACATGCCCCCCATCCCCGCCATGCCCCCCGCCAGGCCCAACATGCCCCCCATCCCCGCCATGCCCCCCGCCAGGCCCTCCGCCAGGCCCAACATGCCCCCCATCCCCGCCATGCCCCCCGCCAGGCCCAACATGCCCCCCATCCCCGCCATGCCCCCGCCAGGCCCAACATGCCCCCCATCCCCGCCATGCCCCCCGCCATGCCCCCCCGCCAGGCCCAACATGCCCCCCATCCCCGCCATGCCCCCCGCCAGGCCCAACATGCCCCCCATCCCCGCCATGCCCCCCGCCAGGCCCCCTGCCAGGCCCAACATGCCCCCCATCCCCGCCATGCCCCCCGCCAGGCCCAACATGCCCCCCATCCCCGCCATGCCCCCCGCCAGGCCCCCCGCCAGGCCCAACATGCCCCCCATCCCCGCCATGCCCCCCGCCAGGCCCAACATGCCCCCCATCCCCGCCATGCCCCCTGCCAGGCCCCCCACCAGGCCCAACATGCCCCCCATCCCCGCCATGCCCCCCGCCAGGCCCAACATGCCCCCCATCCCCGCCATGCCCCCCGCCATGCCCCCCGCCAGGCCCAACATGCCCCCCATCCCCGCCATGCCCCCCGCCAGGCCCAACATGCCCCCCATCCCCGCCATGCCCACCACCAGGCCCCCCGCCAGGCCCAACATGCCCCCCATCCCCGCCATGCCCCCCGCCAGGCCCAACATGCCCCCCATCCCCGCCATGCCCCCCGCCAGGCCCCCCGCCAGGCCCAACATGCCCCCCATCCCCGCCAGGCCCCCCGCCAGGCACAACATGCCCCCCGCCAGGCCCCCAAGCCAGCCAGTGGCCCCAAATCCATATTGAATTAAACTCACTTGTTGGTCTGGAGGACCGTAGAGTAGCGCATACTGGGGGAGGACCCCATCCACAAGTTTCTCCAACTCTTCTCCAGTGAAGGCAGGGGCCCTTTCCCCACTCGCAGCAGCCATTGTCCCTTCCAGACCGAGGTCACAGCAACACTTGCAGTATAGGTCCTCTCCTGTGAAAGTTCAAGTCGCGAGTGAATAAGTAGATAGAAAATGGCGGTCACGCCCGCGGCGGTGCATACCGCGGCGGGGCGTACCGCCACCGCCGGCGCACTTCGCCATTGGCTCCTGATACCCATAGGCTTCAATGTTATCCAATGCGGCCTCACGCCGCGGTCTTCGACTGCCTACCGCCACGGTGTGCCACGCCAGCGCATTGACCTCACATCCCATTGTCACACTTCACAGGTCAGGCAGCCGCCATTTCGAGGGTCCACATGGCTCAATTTCAACTGCGTCACACAGGCCTAGGCCTTGCATAGCCACTCATACACGCCATTCACTGCATAGAGAATCGTTTACTGTGCAAGCTGTGAGTACGTACCTGTGGGTTGCTTGACTGTGTGCTCCATGTTGTCCTTCCTAGGCACCGTCCGCTGGGTTTGGCGAGGAGAAGGAGGAATCCTCCCGTGTACAGACCGCTGGTGGACCTGTCGACAATGGAAGCACGCCACATTATCCTGACCTACCGGCTTGACCGTGCCACTATACATGAACTGTGTGCCCAGCTGGAGCCCGACCTGATGTCCCCCATCCGCCAACCCACAGGGATTCCCCCTCTGGTGCAGGTCCTGTCAGTACTCCATTTCTTGGCAAGTGGGTCATTTCAGACAACAGTGGGAATTGCTTCTGGGATGTCTCAGCCCATGTTTTCGAAGGTGTTATCCAGAGTGTTGTCTGCCCTGATGAAATACATGAGGAGCTACATCCTTTTCCCTGAGGTGGGCGAATTGGCTACAGTGAAGGGTGATTTCTATGCCCTTGGACATATTCCCAACGTCATTGGTGCCATTGATGGGACCCATGTGGCTTTGGTTCCCCCCCAAGAAAGTGAGCAGGTGTACAGGAACAGGAAAAGTTACCATTCTATGAACATCCAGGTGGTGTGTTTGGCTGACCAGTACATCTCCCATGTCAATGCCAAATTCCCTGGGTCAGTGCATGACGCCTACATCCTAAGGAATAGCAGCATCCCTTACGTGATGGAACAGCTAGAGAGACACCGTGTATGGCTATTGGGGGACTCTGGGTACCCCAACCTGTCGTGGCTACTGACCCCAGTAAGGAATCCCCGGACCAGGGCAGAGGAACGGTACAATGAGGCCCATGGGCGTACTAGGAGGGTGATCGAACGCACCTTCGGCCTCCTAAAGGCCAGGTTTCGGTGCCTGCATATGACAGGTGGATCCCTAATGTACTCACCTAAAAAGGTGTGTCACATCATCGTGGCCTGCTGCATGCTTCACAACCTGGCTTTGCGCCGCCAGGTGCCTTTCCTGCAGGAGGATGGTCGAGACGGTGGTGTTGTGGCAGCTGTGGAACCTGTGGAGAGTGACGAGGAGGAAGACGACGGGGCTGAAACAGACAACAGGGACAGAATCATTGCACAGTACTTCCAATAGGACACAGGTAACAATTCAAACATAATTTAGTAAATGTAAACTACTCTCCTGCATCTCTGCTGCCTGTCTATTTGCCCCAGTGTATGATGACTGAGTTGTGGCTTTTCCCTCCCTATTTCAGATCTGGGGTCCCCACTACGAGTCCTGTGCTTCGTTTCCCCATGGACTACAGCTTTGTGGCAGCGGTTTGTTGACTTCACTATGTACAAGGACATATTTGCACTGTCATGTCAATTACAATATTTTGAAATCACAGCCAGACTCCAGATAGTTTTGTGCAAAATAGGTGTTTATTTCAGTGCTCAAAATGGGATGGGTGGTTTCAAGTGGGTGGGGGCTATGGTGAAGGAATGTCCATGGCAGAGTCCAGAGTAACAGTCACACAGGTGCATTGTCCATAGGACTGTGGAGAGATGGAGCATGGGCAGTTCAAGGATGGACAGGGTGACAATGTGGGACAGTGGGATGACATCAGGTGGTATCCTTTGCTGGCGGGGGTCTTGACATCCTACTCTGTCTTCTTGCGAGATCTCAGGGCCCTCTTGCGGGGTGGTTCTTCTCCTGCAGGAGGTGGGGGTCTGGTGGGCTGCTGTTGTGCGGGGGCCTCCTGTCCACTAGCGCCGGCGGAGGTGGTTGGCTGTTCTTAGTCCAGGCTAGTGGCAGGGGCCCTTTGTTGTTGTTGAGTGTCCGTCCTGGTGTTGATGAGTTCCTGCAGCAGCCCTACCATGGTAACCAGGGTGGAGGTGAGGGCTCTGATGTCCTCCCTGTACCCCCGATAGTGTTCCTCCTGCAGTACCTGGATCTCCTGGAACCTGGCCAGTACCGTCGCCATCGTCTCCTGGGAGCGGTTGTATGCTCCCATGATGGTGGTGAGGGCCTCGTGGAGAGTGGGTTCCCTGGGCCCGTCCCCCCCCTGTCGCACAGCTGCCCTCCCAGTTCCCCTGTTTCCCTGGGCCTCTGCCCCCTGGCCGGTGTGCCCACTACCACTGCCCCCAGGTCCCTGTTGTTGTTGGGGTGGTGGGTTATCCTGGGTGCCCTGTAGTGGTAGACACACCGCTGATTGACGCGCCCTGGAGACAGAGGCATGGGCCCGCTGGGTGGGAGCTGTGCTGGTGTTCCCAGAGGGGTTTGGGTCTGTAGTGGCCTGTGGCTGTCTGAGGGGAACCGACTGTCCAGAGGTCCCCGATGGTCCGGGCTGGTCATCAGTGTCCAGGTCGACAGAGCTGCTGTCATTGCTGACGGCCTCTTGGGTGGGGCGTGTGGAGAATTCTGGGCCCTCCGTGGCGGTGTGTTGGCGGTCGGGTCCTGCAGGGGTATAGAGGTATGGTTATAGTTTCAATGTGTGCCATATGGGTGTATCTGTGGGTTCCCATGTCCCCAAGTGCTGGCATTCGTGTGTGGGGGCTTTGGTGAGGGTGGCTTGTGGGGGGGATGTGTATATGCATTGGGCATGCTTTGGTGATGGGTGTCCATGCTTAGTGGACGCATGCAGGCCTAGGTTTTGGGATGTGTGGGTTGTGATGGTGAGACATTGGCAGGGAATAGGTGTGCTGGGGGTGGGGGTGAGGATGGTGGTGGGGGTGAGGATGGTGGTGGGGGTGAGGGTGGGGGTGAGGATGGGGGTGGGGGTGAGGGTGGGGTTCGAGGATGGGGGTGAGGGGTGGGGTATGATTTGGCATGCAGGTGGGGGGGAAGCAGTATTGAAGCTTCAACTTACCAGAATCCATTCCTCCGCCGACTCCTGCGAGGCCGTCAGGATGCAGGATGTTCAAGACTTCCTTCTCCCATGTTGTAAATTGTGGGGGTTGAGGTGGGGGTCCTCCGCCAGTCTTCTGCACGGCGATGTTGTGCCTGGATACCATGGAACGCACCTTCCCCGTAGGTCATTCCATCGCTTCCTGATGTCTTCCCGATTTCTGGGGTGCTGTCCCACAGCATTGACCCTGTCGACAATCCTCTGCCATAGCTCCGTCCTCCGGGCAATGCTGGTGTATTGGACCTGTGTGCCGAAGAGCTGGGGCTCTACCCGAACGATTTCCTCCACCATGACCCTGAGTTCTTCGTCTGAGAAGCGGGGGTGTCTTTGGGGTGCCATGGAGTGGTGTGTATGATGTGTGGGGTGGAGTATGTGTAGTTAAGTGTGTTGAGTGTGGTGGTGTGTGTTGTTTTGTGTGTGGATATTGTGTGGGTGATGGTGTAGTGTGCCTCTGTGTGATGGTGTTCTATGATCGCTGCTGTGTCTCTCAGTGCTTCTTTTTGGATTTTGGTTGAAGGGGTTTGTGGGTGATGTGGGTGTGTGTTTTATATTGTACTGTGTGTGTGGGAGTGGTGTGTGTATGTGTATCAGGTGTGTGGAATTCAAATCGTCCAATGTTGCTGAGTTTTGTTCGTTTGTGTGTATTCTGACCGCGGCGGTGTGTACCGCCAATGGAAAACCGCGTTTGAAAGACCGCCGCGTGGATTCGTGGGTCAGAATGGCATGGGCGTATTTCTGTTGGCGTGACGGTGGAGGTTTGGTCACCTCCACTTTTCCGCCGACCGCTGGTCTGGCGGTCTGTTGTGGCTGTCGGATTTTCGGCGGTTTGGCTGCTGCGGGTCAGAATGACCGTGGCGGATTACCGCGACCGCGGCGGAATTATGGAGGATTTCTGACCGGCGGTAAGCGCCTTTTACCGCCGAGGTCAGAATGACCACCTATATGTGCGTAGGGCCTGTAGATTAAATGCTACTAGTGGGCCTGCAGCACTGGTTGTGGCACCCACTTCAGTAGCCCCTTAACCTTGTCTCAGGCCTGCCATTGCAAGGCCTGTGTGTGCAGTTTCACTGCCACTTCGACTTGGCATTTAAAAGTACTTGCCAAGCCTAGAACTCCCCTTTTTCTACATATAAGTCACCCCTAATGTGTGCCCTAGGTAACCCCTAGGGCAGGGTACTGTGTGGGTAAAAGGCAGGACATGTGTCTGTGTAGTTATCTGTCCTGGTAGTGTAAAACTCCTAAAGTCATTTTTACACTACTGTGAGGCCTGCTCCCTTCATAGGCTAACATTGGGGCTGCCCTCATACATTGTTGAAGTGGCAGCTGCTGATCTGAAAGGAGCAGGAAGGTCATATTTAGTATAGCCGGAATGGTAATACAAAATCCTGCCGACTGGTGAAGTTGGATTTAATATTACTATTCTAGAAATGCCACTTTTAGAAAGTGAGCATTTCTTTGCACTTAAATCTTTCTGTGCCTTGCAATCCACGTCTGGCTAGGTTTAGTTGACAGCTCCTTGTGCGTTCACTCAGACACACCCCAAACACAGGGTACTCAGCCTCACTTGCATACATCTGCATTTTGAATGGGTCTTCCTGGGCTGGGAGGGTGGAGGGCCTGCCCTCACACAAAGGACTGCCACACACCCTACTGGGACCCTGGCAGACAGGATTGAACTGAAAGGGGACCTGGTGCATTTCTTAGCCACTCTTTGAAGTCACCCCCACTTCAAAGGCACAATTTAGTATAAAACAGGGCCTCTGCCCTACCTCATCAGACACTTGCTGGAGAAGAAACCTGTACCAGAAACTACATCCTGCCAAGAAGATCTGCCTGGCTGCTCAAAGGACTCACCTGTCTGCTTTCTCCAAAGGACTGCTGCCTTGCTGAACTCTTGTCTGGCTGTAAAAGTGCTCTCCAAGGGCTTGGATAGAGCTTGCCTCCTGTTCCCTGAAGTCTCAGGACCAAAAAGACTTCTCTTTTTCATTTGGACTCTTCGTGCGCCGAAAATTTTGACGCACAGCTTGTTCCACGGCGAGAAAAACGCTGCACACCGGCGCTGATCGGCGCAACGCCTTCGGGGCGACCGGAACTTCGACGCACGGCCTCGCAAGGACAACGCCGCCCGACTTCCAGAGGGGAAATCGACGCAACGCCTACCGTGAGATCAAAACTTCGACGCACCACCCCGCGGAATGACGCGCAGCTGGAAAAAAAGCAGAAGAATCCACGCACAGACCCCGGGACATCTGGTAATCCCCCCGACCCACAGAAAGAGACTGTCGGTGCACCGGAAAACGACGCACGACTTCCCCGCGTGAAAAATAACGATGCAAGTCCATGTGTGCTGGGGTGAAATCGACGCACACACCATTTTTCCACGTATCACTTCTTCTGCGGCCCTTTGCGGAGATTTTCCACTCCAAACCAGGTACTTTGTGCTTGAAAGAGACTTTGTTTGCTTTTTAAAGACTTAAGACATTTTGGGGGTGATTCTGACTGCGGCGGACGGCGGTCGCTGCCCGCCAAGCGGTTCCCGCCGAAAGACCGGCGCGGTCATTCTGGCTTTCCCACTGGGCCGGCGGGCGACCGCCGAAAGTCCGCCCGCCAGCCCAGCGGGAAACACCCTTCCCACGAGGACACCGGCTCAGAATGGAGCCGGCGGAGTGGGAAGGTGAGACGGGTGCAGTTGCACCCGTCGCGAATTTCAGTGTCTGCAAAGCAGACACTGAAATTCTCCGTGGGGCCCTCTTACGGGGGCCCCTGCAGTGCCCATGCCATTGGCATGGGCACTGCAGGGGCCCCCAGGGGCCCCGCGGCACCCCCTACCGCCATCCTGTTCCTGGTGGGAGAACCGCCAGGAACCGGATGGCGGTAGGGGGTGTCAGAATCCCCATGGCGGCGGAGCGCGCTTCGCCGCCATGGAGGATTCTCAAGGGCAGCGGGAAGTCGGTGGTACACCGCCGACTTTCCGTTTCTGGCCGCGGCTGAACCGCCGCGGTCAGAATGCCCAGCGGTGCACCGCCAGCCTGTTGGCGGTGCTACCGCCGACCTCCGCCATGGCGGTAATTACCGCCAGGGTCAGAATGACCCCCTTTATATCACTACTCAGTGATATCTTTACAAATTCATATTGCATCTTTGATCGTTTTGACCTGCAAATACCCAGATAAGTATTATATATTTTTCTAAACAATGTGTGGTGTATTTTTGTGGTGCTATATTTTGGTATTGTATGATTTATTGCACAAATGCTTTACACATTGCCTTATAAATTAAGCCTGACTGCTCGTGCCAAGCTACCAGAGGGTGGGCACAGGCTAATTTTGGATTGTGTGTGACTTACCCTGACTAGAGTGAGGGTTCTTGCTTGGACAGAGGGCAACCTGACTGCCAACCAAAAACCCCATTTCTAACAACGACTCACCCATCAAAGCTCCATGCGTCATGCAGACTGAGAACCACTCGCTTCATTAGCAGAGCCTGCCCTTCTGTAGTCTGTGGACTGGAAGGAGAGGGAGGAAAAGGCCCTTCATTCTGTGCACTGAGGTTGGATAAAGCAGCTTGCTTGTCTACTGCGAAAGAACTCTGCGGCAATATTTAATAAATGCTGGCACCATAGGCTGACCAAGAAAATAAGAGATATCTAATTATAGATGTTAATGAATTTGCAGGCCTTTCGTTCCAGCGGGGCAGGAATGTCATGTTTCAGCTGGTCCCATAAAGGCCTAGGCTGGTAAAGGGGAGAGGGAACAAGGCGATTAGTCTTCTAAATGGCATTTGGTTTCAATCTCACTGCATGTCAACTGGCATGCTTTAAACAGCTCTCCTGGGAGACAAGACACCTGTAAAAGAGAGGGGAGCAAAGCGGAGAGAAGGAGCCTAACGAAATCTCCTAGCCCTTCCCCTTTAACACACTAAGGATTTCTACACAGGTGGCCTCTCTGCCAGGCTGGTCCACGTGCCCAAGAGACAGAGGCCCTCATTACAACCCTGGCGGTCGGTGTTAAAGCGGCGGTAAGACCAACAGGCTGACGGTAAAAAAAATTGAATTACGACCATGGCGGAAACCGCCAACATAGACAGCCACTTTAACACTCCGACCGCCACGGCGGTACAAACTAACACAGCGGCGGTCACCGCCAACAGACAGACGGAAGACAATATCCTGCCCACACTATTATGACAGGCCAATCCACCACCTTTTCTGGGGCGGATTCAATGTGAATAAAAACACGGAGGAAACAGGACTTGGAAGGGAAAACACTCGCCTCTACACAACCCAGGAGGAACCAGGACGCCATGGAGCCTGAACTCCAAATACTCACTGCAATAGTATTCCTGCTCCTCTACCAGGAGCACAAAAGACGGCGGCGACGACCACGGTGAGTACTGCACCTACAACACAGGGGTGGGGGAGGGAAAATAGAGTGACACAGACACGCAACACGCAACACCCCCACCCTCACCCACAACAACATACACACCAATACATGCTGCAACATTACATTTACTCCCCCCCACCCCTCTGGAAGAACGCAAGGACAAAAGGAAATGAGTTGAATGATTGTAATCAGTAAAAATCCATTAGTCAAAACTTTATATACAGTATAAACAATTATGTACCCCAACTAATCAAGTCCGGGTAGTGCACCATTCATGGTCCGTGGACCACTGAGCCTAAAATGCATGGGTGAGGCCCACACTCGATACCAGACTCGAAACGGAGAGAACACTGCTGGGGCATCAGATCAAAACGAAACAGGCACCTCAGGGGGAAAGGAAGAGGGGCACCTCAGCCGGATGAGTGCACGACGCCAGCTCAACGAGGAGGCTCCATGCCCATTGATGTATCCTGGGGAGTCCAAAGCCACAGTCTCTCAAGTCTCTCCAATGGGTGGTTTGCCCACTGCTTTATCCTGGGGAGTGCAAAGCCACAGTCTCTCAAGTATCTCCAGTGGGTGGTTTGCCCACTGCTTTATCCTGGGGAGTCCAAAGCCACAGTCTCTCAAGTGGATAACAGTCTCCACTGGTTCTGGAGGGGGCATTGTGCCCAGAGTGCTGTATCCTGCCAAGGACTGAGGTAGTGGATGTGAATCTCCACTGGTTCTGGAGGGGGCTTTGTGCCCAGAGTGCTTCATCCTGCCAAGGACTGAGGTAGTGGATGTGAATCTCCACTGGTTCTGGAGGGGGCTTTGTGCCCAGAGTGCTTCATCCTGCCAAGGACTGAGGTAGTGGATGTGAATCTCCACTGGGTCTGGAGGGGGCATTGTGCCCAGAGTGCTTCATCCTGCCAAGGACTGAGGTAGTGGATGTGAATTTCTACTGGTTCTGGAGGGGGCTTTGTGCCTAGAGTGCTTCATCCTGCCAAGGACTGAGGTAGTGGATATGAATCTCCACTGGATCTGGGGGGGGCATTGTGCCCAGAGTGCTTCATCCTGCCAAGGACTGAGGTAGTGGATGCCTTTCTCCACTGGTTCTGGAGGGGGCATTGTGCCCAGAGTGCTTCATCCTGCCAGGGACTGAGGTAGTGGATGTGAATCTCCACTGGTTCTGGAGGGGGCTTTGTGCCCAGAGTGCTTCATCCTGCCAAGGACTGAGGTAGTGGATGTGAATCTCCACTGACGGTGGTGCAACATGCAAGCTGCCCAGGCCCCTGGAACTGACCACCAGCTTCGTACGAATGACCACTGGGGAAGGCAGCCATGTCTGCGGTGGTGCCACTGGCTCAGGATGTTGCAGGGTCGCTGGCGGTCCTGCGGCGGGGTCAGTAGCGGCGGTGCTTGCGGCGGGCTCTGTGGCATCCGTGCTGGCGGCGGTCATTGTGGCGGCGGTGTTGGTGGCGGGCTCACTGACTGCGGTGCTCGTGGCAGCCTCACTGACTGCGGTGCTGGTGGCGGCCTCACTGACTGCGGTGCTGGCGGCGGTGTCAGTAGCGGCGGTGCTGGTGGCGGGCTCACTGACTGCGGTGCTGGTGAAGGGCACAGTGTCTGCGGTGCTGGTGAAGGGCTCAGTCTCTGGAGTGCTGGTGAAGGTCTCAGTGTCTGGGGGGCTGGCGGCGGTGTCTGTGGCAGTGGTGCAGATAGTGGTGCCGGTGGCAGTCTTGTCCGCCATGCAGGTTGGTGTCGACGTGGACTTGCCTTTCATTTTCAGGCCCTTCCCCACCTTGGATGGTGGCATAGCTGTCTTGCCACTTTTAACTTTTGTCTTGCCTGAGCCCTTGGTGGCAGGTGTTTTTGCCTTCTCCCATCTGTTTTGGAGGTGGCGGAATGTCCTTGCCCTCGCTCCTTGGGACACTGGCAGCCCTGTTGCTTGGCGCACTCCAAAATCCCGCTATTGCTGGCACCACTGTGCCCGGTGATGTGGTGGCTGAGGTGCTGGGTTGGAACCTGGGAAGGTGGGCCCTAGGGGACAGACGGGGGGGATGTGTAGGGAAGAGGTCAAAATTTGATAGGAAAAGCTTTTTAGACACACTGGACGGGTAGATGGAGGGGGTTTGGGAGTGGAGGAAGAGGTAGTGGTTGTAGGAGGTGTTCGTTTGGTGACTTTGGGTGAAGGTGCATGGGCTGTAGGCTGCTGTGAGGAGGATGGCTGTTGGGTGGGTGTGTGACTGCATTTGTGTACTTTGGGAGGAGGGCTCACAGACACACTGGTAGAGGACACAGGGGATGTGTGAATGGTAGTGGGGGTGGTGAGTGCACGTGAGCGGTGTGTGGTGATGGGCGTGCTGGTGATGGAGGCAGTGGCTGAGGATGTAGTGCATGCAGGTGTGAGTGTAGACGTGACAGGGAGGGAGGAGGGAGACGTGGAGGAGGGGGACACAGTGGAGGCAGTGGATGTTGGTATGTGTGAATGGGTATGATATGCTTGCGTGAGTGCCTGTGGGATGTGTGGTGCTTATGTTTGCCAGAGCCACCTTTGTGTGTTGATGTGTGTGCATGCTGGTCTAATGGTGTGCTTGGGATAGGCTGAGGTACTGGGGATTGGGTCTGGGTGGAGGAAGTTGGAGGGGGGAGGATGGACACAGGGACAATGGCTGCCATCAGTGCTGAGGCCAGAGCCTAAAATGCTCGCTGTTGGGCTGCCTGGCCAGAATGAATGCCCTCCAGGTATGCATTTGTTTGTTGCAACTGCCTCTCTACACCCTGGATGGCATTCAGAATGGTAGACTGCCCAACAGTGAGGAATCTCAGGAGGTCAACGGCCTCCTCACTGAGGGCATCAGGGCTGACTGGGGCAGGGCCTGAGGTGCCTGGGGCGAAGGAGATGCCTACCCTCCTGGGTGAGCGGCCACGGGACACACGCTGAGGGGCTGCTAAGAGGGCGGTGCAGGTAGGGGGGTGGCGGCTGTACCTGTAGATGCGGTGGGTACAGAGGGGCCCACCACCACAAGGGAGCTCCCATCAGAGGAGGAGTTGGTGTTGCTGGTCTCTGCTCCTGTCCCTGGCGTGGAGCTCCCATCGCCCTCCGTCCCACTTGTGACTTCAGACTCCGTTGTCTCGCCCTCCAGGGCCATGTGGAATGCAACTCCCTCCTGCTCCGGTGGCACTGCTCCTCCGCCTGATGATGCTAATGCACACAAGAACAGGGAGACCACAAAAAAGGAGGAGGAGAAAGAAGAAAGACATGTTCAGTGCATGCAATACCGCTACCGTTGGCGGACACTACAGACACAGTAGCCCTCTGCACTACGCCATGCACTTAGAGTTCCCTAATTAATCACAGGGACATGGGGTATATGGCCTATGCCCGATTGCTGCACACATGGAAGTCACAGGAGCCTGACTAGGTGTTACCACTGGTGGGGTTGGGGTGCCACTTAGCCTGCCTCACAAAGGGTCCTTGCCTACAAAGCTCGCCCTAGCCTAAGGGAACCCACTGCCCACCTCCCCCAACCAGACACCTCCTAATGCGCGCAGAGTCAGATGGATGTGACGGTACTCACCCCCTTGTGGCTGCTGTGATGCCCTCAAGCGCCCATACAACTCCGGATAAGCCACCGCCAGGATCCGGAACATCAGGGGGGTCATGGTGCGACAGGCACCACTCCCACATTGAGAGGCCATCCCCAGCTGGGCCTCCGCCATCTTCTTGCTCCAGTGGCGAATGTCCTCCCATCTTTTACGGCAGTGGGTGCTCCGCCTGTGGTGGACCCCCAGGGTCCGGAAGTCCTTGCCGATGGCACGCCAAATATCCTTCTTCTGGTGGGCACTGACGTAGAGGAATAGTACAGGGGAAAATGAAAAACTTTAACTGTCCAGACCGTCACAGTCATTGTCCCACGTTCCCACCCTTGCCCTGACGAACATACACTCACCGTCCGCTCATACAGGCCTCACCCTTCCACCCCGTATCTTCCATCCACACCACTCCAAACAGGCATTGCCTATACAGCATGCTCACAGTGTACTCACCTGTTTGTCTGGATGACCGTAGAGTAGCGTGTACTGGGGGAGGACCCCATCCACTAGCTTCTCCAACTCCTCCGATGTGAAGGCAGGGGCCCTTTCCCCAGACACATGAGCCATTGTCGCTTCCAGACTGAGGTCACAGCAGCACTTGCAGTGTAGGTCCTCTCCTGTCGAAGGTCAGGTATCAAGTGAGTGAGCAGACAGAAGATGGCTGTCACGTCCACGGCGGTGCGTACCGTCACCGCTGGCGTACATCGTCATTGGCTCCTGGGACCCATAGGGCCCAATGTTAACTAATAAAGGATTGCGCGCGTCTTCGACCGCCTACCGCGACGGTGTACAACGCCAGCGCAGTTACCTCATATCTGTAGGAAAGTACCATCTTGCCTGGCATGTTACCCCCATTTTTCACTGTATGTATGTTGTTTTAGCCCTTGTGTCACTGGCATCCTGCCAGGCAGGACCCCAGTGCTCATAGTATGTGCCCTATATGTGTTCCCTGTGTGGTGCCTAACTGTATCACTGAGGCTCTGCTAACCAGAACCTCAGTGTTTATGCTCTCTCTGCTTTCTAAATTTTTCACTGCAGGCTAGTGACTAAATTTACCAATTCTCATTGGCACACGGGTACACCCATATAAATCCTTTGTATATGGTACTTAGGTACCCAGGGTATTGAGGTTCCAGGAGATCCCTATGGGCTGCAGCATTTCTTTTGCCACCCATAGGGAGCTCAGACAATTCTTACACAGGCCTGCCACTGCAGCCTGAGTGAAATAACGTCCACGTTATTCAACAGCCATTTTTCACTGCACATAAGTAACTTATAAGTCACCTATATGTCTAACCTTCACTTAGTGAAGGTTGGGTGCCAAGTTACTTAGTGTGTGGACACCCTGGCACAAGCCAAGGTGCCCCCACATCGTTCAGGGCAAATTCCCCAAACTTTGTGAGTGCGGGGACACCATTACACACGTGCACTATACATAGGTCACTACCTATGTATAGCGTCACAATGGTAACTCCAAACATGGCCATGTAACATGTCTAAGATCATGGAATTGTCACCCCAATACCATCCTGGCATTGGGGTGACAATTGCATGATCCCCCCGGGTCTCTAGCACAGAACCCTGGTACTGCCAAACTGCCTTTCTGGGGTTTCCACTGCAGCTGCTGCTGCTGCCAACCCCTCAGACAGCATTCTGCCCTCCTGGGGTCCAGGCAGCCCTGGCCCAGGAAGGCAGAACAAAGGATTTCCTCTGAGAGAGGGTGTTACACCCTCTCCCTTTGGAAATAGGTGTGAAGGGCTGGGGATCAGTAGCCTCCCCCATCCTCTGGAAATGCTTTGATTGGCACGGATGGTGCCCATCTCTGCATAAGCCAATCTACACCGGTTCAGGGATCCCCCAGCCCTGCTCTGGCGCGAAACTGGACAAAGGAAAGGGGAGTGACCACTCCCCTGACCAGTACCTCCCAGGGGAAGTGCCCAGAGCTCCTCCAGTGTGTTCCAGACCTCTGCCATCTTGGAAACAGAGGTGTTGGGGGCACACTGGATTGCTCTGAGTGGCCAGTGCCAGCAGGTGACGTCAGAGACCCCCTCTGATAGGCTCTTACCTCTCTTGGTAGCCAATCCTACTTTCTTAGTAGCCAAACCTCCTTTTCTAGCTATTTAGGGTCTCTCCTCTGGGGAATTCTTCAGATAATAAATGCAAGAGCTCACCAGAATTCCTCTGTACATCCCTCTTTGACTTCTGCCAAGAATCGACCGCTGACTGTTCCAGGACGCCTGCAAAACCGCAACAAAGTAGCAAGACGACTACCAGCAGCATTGTAGCGCCTCTTCCTGCCAGCTTTCTCAAATGTTTCCTGGTGGTGCATGCTCTGGGGGTCATCTGCCTTCACCCTGCACTGGAAGCCAAGAAGAAATCTCCTGTGGGTTGATGGAATCTTCCCCCTGCTAACACAGGCACCAAAAGACTGCATCACCGGTCCTCTGGGTCCCCTCTCATCCTGACGAGCGTGGTCCCTGGAACACAGGAACTCTATCCAAGTGACTCCCACAGTCCAGTGATCCTTCAGTCCAAGTTTGGTGGAGGTAAGTCCTTGCCTCCCCACGCTAGACTGCAAATCTGTGTACAGCATGATTTGCAGCTGCTCTGGCTCCTGTGCACTCTTCCAGGATTTCCTTTGTGCACATCCTAGCCTGGGTCCCCAGCACTCTGTCCTGCAGTGCTCAACCCTCTGAGTTGACCTCTGGCGTCGTGGGACCCTCCTTTGTGACTCTGAGCCAGCTCTGGTTCACAAATCTTCTAAGTGCCTGTTTGGGTACTTCTGCGGGTGCTGCCTGCTTCTGCGGGGGCTCTCTGAGTTGCTGAGCATCCCCTCTGTCTCTTCGTCCAAGGGGCGACATCCTGGTCCTTCTTGGTCCCCAGCAGCACCCAAAAACCTCTACCGCGACCCTGCAGCTAGCAAGGCTGGTTTGCAGTATTTCTGCATGGGAACACTTCCGCAACCTCCATCGCAACGTGGGACATCTTCCATCCAAAGGAAAAGTTCCTAGTCCTCTTCGTTCTTGCAGAATTCTACACTTCTTCCATCCAGAGGCAGCTTTCTTGCACCTTCATCCGGGGTTTCCTGGGCTCCTGCCCCCCCTGGACACTATCGCGACTCTTGGACTTGGTCCCCTTGCCTTGCAGGTCCTCAGGTCCAGGAATCCACCTTCAGTGCCTTGCTGGTGTTTGTTGTTCTTGCAGAATCCCCCTATCACGACTATTGTTTCCTTTTGGGGTAGTAGGTGTACTTTACTCCTACTTTTCAGGGTCTTGGGGTGGGGTATCTTGGACACCCTGACTGTTTTCTTACAGTTCCAGCTAGCCTCTACAAGCTCCCATAGGGCTGGGGTCCATTTGTGATTAGCATTCCACTTTTGGAGTATATGGTTTGTGTTGCCCCTAGACCTATGTTCACCTATTGCAACCTATTGTAATTCTACACTGTTTGCATTACTTTTCTGACTCTTACTTACCTGTTTTGGGTTTGTGTACATATAACTTGTGTATATTACTTACCTTCTTACCGAGGGTACTCACTGAGATACTTTTGGCATATTGTCATAAAAATAAAGTACCTTTATTTTTAGTAACTCCATGTATTGTGTTTTTTATGATATTGTGCATATGATATAAGTGGTATAGTAGGAGCTTTGCATGTCTCCTAGTTCAGCCTAAGCTGCTTTGCCATAGCTACCTTCTATCAGCCTAAGCTGCTAGAAACACCTCTATTCTACTAATAAGGGATAACTGGACCTGGCACAGAGTGCAAGTACCTTTGGTACCCACTACAAGCCAGGCCAGCCTCCTACAATATCCCCTTGTCCCACATTACAGGTCAGGCAGACGCCATTTCAGGGGGCCACATGGCATTATTTTTTAATGCGTCACACATTTCTAGGCCTTGCATACACACAGAGACAGGCACATAGCCGATTGACAAATGTGTGCAATAAATTCTTTTTTTACTACCTCAGTGTTGGCTGACTCTGTGCTCGCTGTTCTCGTCCATAGGGCACGTCTGCTGGGGCAGGTGAGGAGATGGTGGCATCATCCGGTGTACAGACCACTGGTGGACCTGTCGACAATGGAAGAGAGACATGTAATAGTCACCTACAGACTTGATCGTGCCACAATCCAGGAACTGTGTGCCCAGTTGGAGCCAGACCTGATGTCAGCTATCCGCCATCCCACAGGAATCTCCCCTTTAGTGCAGGTCCTGTCAGTACTCCATTTCCTGGCAAGTGGGTCTTTTCAAACTACAGTGGCCATAGCATCAGGGATGTCCCAGCCTATGTTCTCAAACGTGTTGTCCAGAGTGTTGTCTGCCCTGCTGAAACACATGCGCAGCTACATCATTTTCCCTCAGGTGGAGGATTTGCCTACAGTGAACGGTGACTTCTATGCCCTGGAACATATCCCCAACATCATAGGTGCCACTGATGGGACACATGTGGCCTTGGTACCCCCCCGCAGGAGTGAACAGGTGTACAGAAACCGGAAGAGCTACCATTCAATGAATGTGCAGATGGTGTGTTTGGCCGACTAGTACATCTCCCATGTGAACGCCAAGTTTCCTGGCTCAGTGCATGACACTTACATTCTGAGGAATAGCAGCATCCCTTATGTGATGGGGCAAATCCAGAGGCACCGTGTGAGGCTAATAGGTGAGGACAAGGACCCTATACCCTGTGAATAGTTGGCTGGGTCTGGGGTTGTCCCTAAGGTTGAGTGTGTGTCTAACAGTTGTCCCTCGACATTTGCAGGTGACTCTGGGTACCCCCAACCTGTCATGGCTACTGACCCCAGTGTGAAATCCCAGGACAAGGGCAGAGGAACGCTACAATGAGACACATGGGTGAACTAGGAGGATTATAGAAAGAACCTTCGGCCTCCTGAAGGCCAGGTTCCTGTGCCTCCATATGACAGGTGGTTCTCTGTACTACTCACCAAAGAAGGTGTGCCAGATCATCGTGGCCTGCTGTATGCTGCATAACTTGGCTTGAGATGACACGTGCCTTTTCTGCAGGAGGATGGTCCAGAAGGAGGTCTTATGGCAGCTGTGGAGCCTGTGGACAGTGACGAAGAGGAGGCAGAAGAAGAGGATATCGACAACAGAAACAACGTGATCCAGCAATACTTCCAGTGAGACACAGGTAAGAAGACATCACTGCCTCCTACATCTCATACAATTGTTAGACCTATCATATGTCTGTCACTTTCACCCAGTGTATGGACCCTGACCTGTCACTTTACCTTTCCATTTCGCAGATGTGGGTCCCACTGTGTGACCTCTGCCATGTTACCTCATGGACTAGAGCTGTGTGACATAGGTATGTTGACAATACAATGGACATTGCTATTTTCCTCAGTTATTGCAGATACACATTTGTGAAAGCACAGACTGACTCAAGATTGTTTTCTGATTCAAGGGTGTTTATTTAAGTGCAAAATAGTGGAGGGGGTTATAAAATGGTCAGGGGTGATGGTGGAGGAATGTCCATGGCAGAGTCCAGTTATTTGTCTCACAGGTGCATTGTCCAAAGGGGCATAGGAAGTGGAGCTAGGGCAGTTTAAGGATGGACAGGGTGATGAAGTAGGACAGAAGGACGACATTCAGGGTGGTCTCATTTCTTGGCGAGGTCTTGTTCTCTGTCTTTATCCTGGATCTCAGGGACCGTTTGCGGGGTGGTTCTCCATCTGCTGGGGGTGGGGTGCTGGTGTCGTGGTCCTGTGGCGGTGCCTCCTGTCCAGTAGCGCCGGCAGAGGTGGTGGGAAGTTCATTGTCCAGGCTAGTGTCAGGGGCCCCTTGTTGTGCCACAGTGTCCCTCCTGGTGTTGACAAGGTCCTTCAGCACCCCTACAATGGTGACCAGGGTGGTATTGATGGACTTGAGTTCCTCCCTGATCCCCAAATACTGTTCCTCCTGCAGCCGCTTCGTCTCCTGAAACTTGGCCAGTACCTTTGCCATCGTCTCCTGGGAATGATGGTACGCTCCCATGATGTTGGAGAGGGCCTCGTGGAGAGTGGGTTCCCTGGGCCTGTCCTCCCCCTGTCGTACAGCAGTCCTCCCAGTTCCCCAGTTTTCCTGTTCCTCTGTCCCCTGAACCGTGTGCCTACTGCCACTGCCCCCAGGTCCCTGCTGTTCTTGGGTTGGTGGGTTTGCCTGAGTTCCCTGTAGTGGTGGAGACACTGCTGCTTGATGTGTCCTGGGGACAGAGGTATGGGCCCGCTGGGTGGGTGCTGTGCTGGTGTTTCCTGAGGGGGGAGGCTCTGTGGTGGCATGTGCCAGTGTGTGGGGAACCGATTGTCCCGAGGTCCCAGATGGGCCGGGCTGGTCATCTTGATCCAGTTGGACAGAGCTGCTGTCATCACTGTGGGCCTCTTCTGTGGGGGGTGGACATGTCTGGAACCTCCTGTCCGGTGATGTTGGGTAGGGGTCCTGCAGGGGTGTAAAGGCATGATTATTGCATCTGTGTGTGCCATCGTGTGCAATGGGTGGGTGAACCTGTACCCCAGTACTTACATTCTTGTGTAGGACCTTGTGTGATAATTGTTTTGGGGTCTGTGTGGGTATCTGTAGTGGACATGCTTTGGTGATGGGTGTCCATGCTTTGTTGTTGCATGCAGGGCTTGGTGTTGGTATGAGTGGTTTGTGATAGTGGGACATATGTGGGGTGCTGGAGTGATGGGGGTGAGGGTGAGGGTGGGGGTATGTAATAGCATGCTGGTAAGGTGGGGGATATGGTAGTGAAGAGTTGACTTGCCAGAGTGCATTCCTCCTGCTACTCCAGCGAGGCACTCAGGATGCAGTATAGCCAAGACCTGCTCCTCCCATGTTGTTAGTTGTGGGGAGGAGGTGGGGGTCCGCCGCCAGTCCTCTGAACTGTAATCTGATGTCTTGAGACCACGGAACGCACCTTCCCCCGTAGGTCGTTCCACCTCTTCCTGATGTCATCCCGTGTTCTTGGATGCTGTCCCACTGCGTTGACCCTGTCCACGATTCTGTGCCATAGCTCCATCTTTCTAGCTATGGAGGTGTGCTTCACCTGTGATCCAAATAACTGTGGCTCTACCCGGATGATTTCCTCCACCATGACCCTGAACTCCTCCTCAGAAAACCTGGGGTGTCTTTGCGGTGCCATGGGGTGGTGTGGGTGATGTGTGAGGTGGTGTGTGTTGTGATGTGGGAGGGAATGTGTTTGTGTGTGTTGTGTGAGGGTCATGGATGTTGTGTGAGTGATGGTGTTGTGTGCCTGTGTATTTTAGTTTGTTGATGGTGGTGTCTCTCTCTGGCCTTCTTTAGCAATTTTGGTCGTAAGGGTTTTTGGGTGATGTGGGTGTGTGTTTTATATTGTATTGGGTGTGTGGGAGTGGTGTGTGTATGTGTATCAGGTGTGTGTATTTCGAATTGTAAAATGTGGTTGTGTTTTGTAAGTGTGTATGTATTTTGAGCAGGCCGGTGTGTACCGCCAATGGAATACCACGGGTGAATGACCGCCGCATGAATTTGTGGGTCGCAATAGTGTGGGCGTATTTCTGTTGGCATGACAGTGGAGGTTTTGTTATCGCCAGTTTATCACTGACCTTTGGTGTGGCGAACTTGTGTGGGTGTCTAGATTTTGGCGGATTCCGAGCTGTAGGTCGTAATAGCTGTAGCGGAATTCCGCTGCCGCAGTGGTGTGTTGGCTGTCTTCTGCACGGCGGTTAGCACGATTTACCGCCAATGTTGTAATGAGGGCCAGATTATCTAACTTTGTAAAGAAGTGTCACGACTTCATAGATGATGAGGTGTCCACAACAGATGTTCAAACAAAAATCCGAGGCTGGTGCCTGCTGTCAGTTTGAGGACTCGAGATTGGATGAAACTTCAGTGTCACACTAACACCAAATTAACCAGTCCTGAAGTTGCTCCAATGCTGTTTTCAACATGATAAAAGCAGCAGTACTGGATGGACAGGGTAACCCAGCACTCCTTTTGAGACTGGGGACCTGTGTAATCTCATGGCTGTGTTTAACAGGTGCTGGTTAGGTGTGTGCAGAAGTGTGCATGTTGGGCTGGCTGTCACAAGTCAGCCAGCCAATCTGACATGCACACTTCACACTTTACCTGTCAACCCTGCTGCTGCTCTGCTAATTAAATCAGACAATCACCCCCACCCTCACACTTGGCACTCGCACCAGGTGGGTTGACGCTCCCACGCCCTAAAGGAGAAAACACGTGTAGGAAGCTGGCCTGGTATGTGGTGGGTACCTAAGGTACTTAGACTTTAAACCAGGTATCCCCTTTTACTGTAGTGAAGGCAGTGTCTAGAAGCCAGGCTCTCTAGAGGTAACTGTGGATAAGAAGACAAGGCTTATTTAGGAGACATGCAAAGCTCATACAATACCACTGTAGTCACACAGCACTTATACACATGAAAGAAAACACTCAGTGTTACAAAATTAAAGGTACTTTATTATAGTAGCACAACACCCCCCAGCGACCAGGAAAGCAGGAGTAAATTACTAGAATTTCCCCAAACCACCCACTTGGAAGAAAAGAAGAAATTTGCAAAACCCAGAGGCGACTGCAAGAATCCAATGGTGGATTCATGAAGTGGAAGACTGTGGAAATAGGGGACCAAGTCCAGAAGACACAGCAGAGTCCAGAGGGGGCAGGAGCCCCTACCCACCAACCTGAGGATGCAGGAGTTGGTCGAAGGTGAGGAAGAAGAGTCAGCACTGCAGTGCTGGAGCTGGAGTAGAGTTCCTGGAGGATGCGGGTGATGTGCCACGCTGGAAGGAAGATTGCAGTTAGGGGTCGGATTCCACCAACAAGACTTGACACAGGCAAAACTCACGGTTGGTGGAAAGTTGTACTGCCAGGGGCCAGCAAGGCCCAGGAGGACTCATCCCAGGAGTGGGGGTCAGAGGGGACCTCAACATCTCAGAAAGCCCACAGAAGCACAGGCAGAATGCACAGGAGTCCAACAGGATGGGGACACAGAAGGTGAAAATGGCAGCACTACGAAAAGGAATCCAACTCCACAGGAGAGCCACTCAGGGAGCTGTGCATCGCAGGAAGGACTGCTGGGGGCTGGAGCTACACGATGCCTGAAGACCCCTTAGAGGAAGTGCCAACAAGCCCTGGCAGCTGCAAGAGATGTAGTACACAGGGATACTGTCCTGTGTGGGAAGGCAAGGGCTTACCTCCACCCAAGTTAGACAACTGGTAGAGAGGACAGTCTGGGCCACTTCTGACTACCACCCATGATGCAAGATCCACGCAGCTTAACAGGAGAGGGGATCCACGCAGCTGGTCATCATTGCTGTTGGTGCCTGCAGATGCAGGGGAGTAACTCCTTCACTCCAAGGGAGATTCCTTCTTCTTTCCTGTGCAGAATGAAGACGGGATGTCCTCAGAGGATGCACGATCGGGAAATCGTGCAGAAGCTGGAAGGAGTCGTGGAATCAATGTTGCAGGCAAAGTCTTCATCTTTGTTGCAGATTGTCGGGTCATGGAGAGTCCAGATGCAGTTTCTTTGGTCAGAAGTCGATTTAAGGGATGCAGAGGAATCCTGCTGGAATCTTGCAAGCCAAATCTGTCTGTGAGGTAGCAGGAGCTTGGGTGGACTGGAAAAACCTCAAAAGGCTGTAGGAGCAATGCTGGGGGTCCTCTAAGGAGCCCCCAGAGTGCATGGGATCATACAACCAATACTTGCAAAAGTGTTTGGGTATGATTCCAACATGTTTGATGCCATACATGCCTAGGTTCGTAGTTACCATTATGTAGCTGGACATAGGTAGTGGCCTATGTCCAGTACATGCGTAAAATGGCATCAGCGCACTCACAAAGTTTAGGAAAATGGATCTGGAGTTTGTGGGTTTCCTCACACACAGGTCTCTGCACCCTGCCCTCTGGGCTGAGAGGGCCTGCTATAGGGGTGACTTATAGTGACCTGGTGCAGTGACCTATAGTGAAAACGGGTGCATGCACCCGGTTCACGCAGACTGCAATGGCAGGCCTGCAGAACCCTTTGTATGGGCTCCTATGGGTGGCAGAATAACTGCTGCAGCCCGTAGGGAACCCCTGGAACCTCAATGCCCTGGGCTCTTGGGTACCATATACTAAGGACTTACATAAGGGTACCAGTATGCCAATTGTGGGATGAAATACAGAGTTTTGGGAGAGAGAGCATGATCACTGTGGTCCTGGTTAGCAGGATCCCAGTGAACACAGTCAAACACACTGACATCAGGCTGAACAAGGGGACAATCATGCCAAGAAAGAGGGTACTTTCCTATACCGCCGCTGTTTATAAAAACCTTTTTACAAATTTTACTTTGTTCTGACATGAGTCTCAATATTTAACATGATCTTACAGTCAATCTTTTGCATTGGATTTCTCACAAAAGGTCATATTTCAAGATACCCATCAAATCACAATACATAAGAAAACCATAATAATAATAATACACAATAATGAAAACAAATCATGATAAAAAAAATCAGAATATATTTAACAGGAAGGCTGATTTGATGTTTCAGCAAGTTCTAAGGTTTAACCCACAATCTTGAGGACATATATAATGATAAACATTTATTGCACATTGTTAGAAATTGGGTTTTTGGTTGGCAGTCAGGTTGCCCTCTGTCCAAGCAAGTACCCTCACTCTAGTCAGGGTAAGTCACACACAATCCAAAATCAGCCTGTGCTCACCCTCCGGTAGCTTGGCACGAGCAGTCAGGCTTAACTTAGAAGGCAATGTGTAAAGCATTTGTGCAATAAATCATACAACACCATAGCATAACACCACAAAAATACACCACACAGGGGGTGATTCTAACCCTGGCGGTCGGTGATAAAGCGGCGGCCAAACCGCCAACAGGCCGGCGGTCCAAAAAATGGAATTCTGACCCTGGCGGGAACCGCCAGCACAGCCCGCCACTTTAACACTCCGACCGCCACGGCGGGACCGACAAACAGCGCGGCGGTCACCGCCAACAGCCAGGCGGCAGACAATGTACCGCCCACACTATCACAACTCACCAATCCGCCACCTTTTCCGGGGCGGGAGCACCGCCGATAAAAACACGGCGGAAACAGACTACGAACGGGAAAACGCTCACCTCTACGCACTCCACGAGGACGGAGGACAGCATGGAACCCGAATTAAACATCCTACCTGCTCTCGTCTACCTTCTCATCTACCACGAGTACGAAGTCCGGCGCAGACGACAACGGTGAGTACTGCACCTACGACACACGGGAGGGGGGAGGACGAAAGGTTACGGGCACACACATATGCGACCCCCACCCCCCCCCAAGATGTACACACCAATGCAGAGCAACAACTCACAGTGACACCACCCAAACACCCGTAAAAAATACAATGACATAACCAAATTGAGAATAAATATTTATGTACAAAATAGCTTCAGAAAAGTCTTATTCAACCATCAAAAACTATTTCATTAAAAAAAAGTATTTACACAGCAGTGGATAACTGAAGCAAGTAGTCCTGCACATCTTACGAATTCATCATGTCCGTGGGCCAAAGTGTAGCGAAACAAGGGCAAAGCCCACACAGGAGACCTGAGTCCTTTGGAGAGAACACTGCAGGGGCATCTGGTGACAAAACTACAGGCACCTCAGGGGGAAGGGAAGGGGGGGGCACCACAGCCACATGAGTCCACGACGCCAGATCCACGAAGGGGCCACCATGCCCACTGACATATCCTGGGGAGTGCAAAGCCACAGTCTCTCAAAGTCTCTACAGTGGGTGGCTTGCCCACTGTGCCATCCTGGGGAGTGCAAAGCCACAGTCCATCAGGTGGATAACAGAGTCCACTGGTCATGGAGGATGCATGGTGGGCACAGTAAACCGTGAACAGTGCTTGACAGGAAGGGCCCAGCGGAGCGGTGCTTGAGACGGCGGGGCCCGGCGGGGCCCAGCGGAGCGGTGCTTGACAGGAAGGGCCCAGCGGAGCGGTGCTTGAGACGGCGGGGCCCAGCGGAGCGGTGCTTGACAGGAAGGGCCCAGCGGAGCGGTGCTTGAGATGGCGGGGCCCAGCGGAGCGGTGCTTGACAGGAAGGGCCCAGCGGAGCGGTGCTTGAGACGGCGGGGCCCTGTTCAGCGGTGCTCTTCTGCACGGCGGGGCCCTGTTCAGCGGTGCTTGTCTTCATGGCGGGGCCCTGTTCAGCGGTGCTCTTCTGCACGGCGGGGCCCTGTTCAGCGGTGCTCTTCTGCACGGCGGGGCCCTGTTCAGCGGTGCTTGTCTTCATGGCGGGGCCCTGTTCAGCGGTGCTCTTCTGCACGGCGGGGCCCTGTTCAGCAGTGCTCTTCTGCACGGCGGGGCCCTGTTCAGCGGTGCTTGTCTTCATGGCGGGGCCCTGTTCAGCGGTGCTCTTCTGCACGGCGGGGCCCTGTTCAGCGGTGCTCTTCTGCACGGCGGGGCCCTGTTCAGCGGTGCTTGTCTTCATGGCGGGGCCCTGTTCAGCGGTGCTCTTCTGCACGGCGGGGCCCTGTTCAGCGGTGCTCTTCTGCACGGCGGGGCCCTGTTCAGCGGTGCTTGTCTTCATGGCGGGGCCCTGTTCAGCGGTGCTCTTCTGCACGACGGGGCCCTGTTCAGCGGTGCTTGTCTTCATGGTGGGGCCCTGTTCAGCGGTGCTCTTCTGCACGGCGGGGCCCTGTTCAGCGGTGCTTGTCTTCATGGCGGGGCCCTGTTCAGCGGTGCTCTTCTGCACGGCGGGGCCCTGTTCAGCGGTGCTCTTCTGCACGGCGGGGCCCTGTTCAGCGGTGCTCTTCCAGTCAGTGTAGGGAGTCAGACCTGGCCTTGACAACCTGCTCACTCGCCCTCCGAACGTGCAGTGTCAGGCCCCTTTGGAGACAGAGTCCTGGGCCCTTTGGTGTCGTCCCTTGCAGGCGGGATGGGGCGTGTGGGGCCCTCCTGCTCCGCGCTCCTGCTGGCTGGCCTCTCCGCCCTGCTGCCCTTCCGCTCTTTAGATGGGGCTCTCGGGCCCTTGCCTCCCCTGGCTGTTGTGGCAGGTGAAGTGGCCGGAGTTACCTCCTTGGGGGCAGCCGTCTCAGTCCGCTCACGGCGGCCCTTCACTTTCCGGGTCCTCTTGCCTGGGGGGGGCTGGCAGTCCCCTTGCTGCTCAGTGAAGTGTCACTGCCGCCAAAGGGTGGGCTCCATAATCCATGCACCACTTGTACCTTAGCAGCTGGGCTGGTGGTGGCTGAGGTGCCTTTGGGACTTTTCCCAGATGGAGGGGGTGGGTCAGGGGAGGGAAAGAGGTTAACATTGGAGAGGTAATACTTCTTTGGACCAAGGTAAAGGGTAGGAGTAGTGGTGATAGAAGTGGAGGAAGAGGATGTGGTTGTAGGAGAGTCAGGTGTGCTGTCCTTGGGTGCAGGTGACTGGGACGTAGGCTGTCGTGAGGTGGTTGGCTGTTGCTTGGGTGGCTGCCTGCGTTTATGTGTCTTGGAAGAGGGGGTGACAGACACAGTGGGAGAGGACACAGGGGACGTGTAGATGGCAGTGGGGGTGGTGACTGCACGTGTGAGGACTGTAGTGGAGGGTGTGCTGGTGATGGAAGAACTGGCTGATGTTGGTGTGCACGCAGGTGTGAGTGTAGACGTCACAGGGAGGGAGGAGGGAGACGAGGAGGTGGGGGACACAGAGGTGGTAGTGAATGTTGGTATGTCTGCATCTGGGTGTTGCTTGGGTGAATGCTTGTGTGTTCTGTGGTGCTTATGTTTGGATGAGCTGGCCTTGGGTGTTGAGGTGTGTGCAGGCTGGTCTGATGGTGTGGATGGGATAGGCTGAGGAACAGGAGACAGAGAAAGGGTGGAGGCAGTTAGAAGAGGGAGACTGAAAACAGGGACAATGGCTGCCGTCAGTGCTGAGGCCAGAGAAGTGAACGCTCGTTGATGGGCAGCCTGACCCGAATGAATGCCCTCCAGGTAGGCATTGCTCTGTTGCACCTCCCTTTGCACCCCCTGGATGGCATTCAAAAGGGTGGTCTGCCCAACAATGAGCGTCCTCACCAGGTCAATGATCTCCGCACTGAGGGCAGCAGGGGTAACAGAGGCAGGGGCTGAGGTGCCTGGGGCGAAGGAGACGCGCGCCTTCCTGGGTGAACGGGCACGGAGCGAAGACTGAGGGGCTGCTGGGAGGGCGGTGCTGGTGCGCTGGGTGGCGGCTGTACCTGTTGTTGCGGGGGGCACAGATGTTGCCGCCCCCGCTAGGGACCTCCCAAACGAGGACGTGTCCGTGTCGCTGGTGTCTCCACCGGCCCCCGTTGTGGTACTCCCCTCGCCCTCCGGATCACTGGTGCCCTCGGTGTCTGTGTCAGTGCCCACCGGGGCCTGGTGACCTGCAGCTCCCTCGTGCTCCAACGCCAATTCTCCTCCGCCTGATGATGCTAATGCACAAGAAAACAAAGAATAAGGGTGGGGGGAGAAATAAAACAACGTTGAGTGTATGCCTTGTCAAAACCCTTGGCGGAGAGGACAGACACAGGTGCCTCGTGCACTAAGCCGCGAACTTGGGGTATACTACTCAGTACTTCTGACTAGGCCAACAGGTCTAGGGACAACAGACGCGCACATGGGTGATGGAGGACCATGGATAGCTGCACTTGGCACCCTACAGAGGTGGGGGGCGGGGGCACAGGGCCATGTCTAAGGGAGGGGACTACACTACGGAAAGCGCCCTCGCCTACTGTCACACACAGGCCTCCTCCCCCACCCAGACGCCTCAACTGCGCGTAAGGATAGCAGAATGTGCTGATACTCACCCCCTTGTGTCTGCTGTGCTGTCCTCAAGCGCCCATCCAACTCAGGGTAGGCCACCGCCAGGATCCGGGACATCAGGGGGGTCAGGGTACGACTGGCACCCCTCCTAGGTTGGGAGGCCATCCCCAGCAGTGTCTCTGCGGTCTTACGGGTTCCGCGGCGGATGTCCTCCCACCTCTTCCGACAGTGGGTGCCCCGTCTGGTGTAGACCCCCAGGGCCCGGACTTCCTTGGCGATGGCACGCCAAATATCGATTTTCTGATGGGCGCTCACCTGTTTGACATGTACAGGGGGGGAAAGAGAAAACGTCACATTTCTGCATGTATGGAGTAAATGCCCCCCCCTCCCCAACCTTGCCATGTGGCCCATTCTCACATCTGTCGTGCGTTGCACTCCTCATTTTCTCCCCACCCCACCAACTGACAGCCACCCCACTCCACACAGGCATAGACCATTCAAGGAGCACTCAGTGTACTCACCTGTTGGTCTGGAGGACCGTAGAGTAGCGCATACTGGGGGAGGACCCCATCCACAAGTTTCTCCAACTCTTCAGACGTGAAGGCAGGGGCCCTTTCCCCAGTCGCAGCAGCCATTGTCACTTCCAGACCGAGTTCACAGCAGCACTTGCAGTATAGGTCCTCTCCTGTGGATGATCAGGTCTCGAGTGATTAATCAGATAGAAAATGGCGGTCACGCCCGCGGCGGTGCGTACAGCGGCGGTGCGTACCGCGACCGCCGGCGCACATCGTCATTGGCTCCTGAATCCCATAGGGTTCAATGTTAACCAATACGACTTCGTACAGCGGTCTTCGACCGCCCACCGCCACGGTGTGCCACGCCAGCGCATTGACCTCACATCCCATTGTCCCACTTCACAGGTCAGGCAGCCGCCATTTCAAGGGCCCACATGGCTTAAATTTGACTGCGTCACACAGGCCTAGGCCTTGCATTGCCACACATACACGCCTTTCAATGCATTGCGATTCTTTAACTGTGCAAGCTGTGTGAACGTACCTGTGGTTTGCCTGACTCGGTGCTCCATGTTGTCCTTCCTAGGCACCGTCCGCTGGGACTTCCGAGGAGAAGGATGAATCCTCGCGTGTACCGTCCGCTGGTGGACCTTTCGACAATGGAAGAACGCCATATAATACTATGCTACAGACTTGACCGTGCCACTATACATGAACTGTGTGCCCAGCTGGAGCCAGCCCTGATGTCCCCCATCCGCCAACCCACAGGCATTCCCCCTCTGGTGCAGGTTCTGTCAGTCCTCCATTTTTTGGCAAGTGGGTCATTCCAGACAACAGTGGCCATGTCATCTGGAATGTCTCAGCCTATGTTTTCCAAGATTTTGTCCAGAGTGTTGTCTGCCCTGATGAAACTCATGCGGAGCTACATCATTTTCCCAGAGGAGGGTGATTTGCCTACAGTGAAGGGTGATTTCTATGCCCTTGGACATATCCCCAACATCATTGGTGCCATTGATGGGACCCATGTGGCTTTGGTGCCCCCAAAAGACGATGAGCAGGTGTACAGAAACAGGAAAAATTACCATTCGATGAATGTCCAGGTGGTCTGTTTGGCTGACCAGTACATATCCCATGTAAATGCCAGGTTCCCTGGGTCAGTGCATGACGCGTATGTTATGCGAAATAGCAGCATCCCCTATGTGATGGAGCAGCTACAGAGACAACGTGTGTGGCTAATAGGTGACTCTGGTTACCCCAACCTGCCTTGGCTACTGACCCCAGTGAGGAATCCCCGGACAAGGGCAGAGGAACGGTACAATGAGGCCCATGGGCGAACTAGGAGGATCATAGAAAGGACCTTTGGCCTCCTGAAGGCCAGGTTTAGGTGCCTGCATATGACAGGGGGATCCCTGATGTACTCACCAAAGAAGGTGTGCCATATCATCGTGGCCTGCTGTATGCTTCACAATCTGGCATTGCGACGTCAGGTTCCTTTCCTGCAGGAGGATGGTGCAGATGGTGGTGTTGAAGCAGCTGTGGAGCCTGAGGAGAGTGAAGAGGAGGAAGACTCAGAAGACGACACAGACAACAGGGACAGAGTAATAGAACAGTATTTTCAGTAGCACACAGGTAAGAATCACCCATGCCATTTTACATTTCCTGAAAGCCTCCTGCATCTCAACTTTGTCTATTTCCCCCCAGAACTTTAAAACTGATGTTTGATTTTCCGTTCCCTTTTCAGTGCTGTATGACCCACTGCGTGACTTCTGCTTGGTTAGCCCATGGACTAATGCTAAGTGACCTCGGTATGTGTTCAGCACAAAGTTAACAGAACGTAATTGATATGTAATGTGTTATACATTTGTAAATAATACAGGCTGAGTCCTGATTGATTTCAGTGCAATGAGTGATTTATTTTTAGTGCAAGATGATGGTACATTCTAGTCAAACGGTGATGGGTGGGGGTGGAGTAATGTCCATGGCGGAGTCCAGTTCTCAGTCTCACAGGTGCATTGTCCATATGCCTGTGGAAGGATGGAGCAGGGGCAGTTCAAGGTTTGACAGGGTGGCAATGTGGGACAGTGGGAGGACTTCAGGGGGTATCTGATGCTGGCGGGGGTCTTGACATCCTACTCTGTCGATTTTTTGGATCTCAGGCTCCTCTTGCGGGGTGGTTGTTGTTCAGCAGGAGGTGGGGTTCTGGTGGACTGTCGTGGTGGGGCCTCCTGTCCACTAGCGCCGGCGGAGGTGGTAGGCTGTTCCTGTTCCGGGCTAGTGACAGGGGCCCTGTGTGATGCCACATGGTCCCGAAACGTGTCCTCTATACGGTTGAGGGCCTGGACTATGCTCCCCATAGCGGTAGAGATGTTGGTTAGTTGCTCGCTGAACCCCATGTAGCGTTCTTCCTGCTGTGCCTGGATCTCCTGGAACCTGGCCAGTACCGACGCCATCGTCTCTTGTGAGTGGTGGTAGGCTGCCATGATGGTGGTGAGGGCCTCTTGGAGAGTGGGTTCCCTGGGCCTCTCCTCCCCCCCCTGTCGCACAGCAGCCCTCCGAGTTGCCCGGTTTCCCCCGGCCTCTGTCCCCTGGACGGTGTGCCCACTACCACTGCCCCCAGGTCCCTGTTGTTGTTGGGGTGGTGGGTTACCCTGGGTGCCCTGTAGTGGCAGACACACCGCTGATTGACCTGTCCTAGAGACAGAGGCATGGGCCCGCTGGGTGGGAGCTGTGCTGTTGTTCCCAGAAGGGGTTGGGTCTGCAGTGGCCTGTGGCTGCCTGAGGGGAACCGACTGTCCAGAGGTCCCCGATGGTCCGGGCTGGTCATCAGGTTCCAAGTCGACAGAGCTGCTGTCATCACTAGGGGCCTCTTCCGGGGGTGGGATGGACATTTCTGGTCCCTCCTGACCGGTGTGTTGTCGTTCGGGTCCTGCATGGGGTAAGAGAGTATGGTTATTGTCTCTGTGTGTGCAATTGCGTGCGATTTATGGGTGCCCTTGTCCCCCAGTGCTGGCATTCCCTTGGGGGAGGTGTTGTGAGGGTGTTTTGTGGGGGGGGGGGTATGTGCAGTGGTCATGCTTAGGTGATGGGTGTCCATAGTTTGTGGTGGCATGCAGGGGTTGGTGTTGGGTGGGTTGTGATGGAGAGACATTCTCAGGGAGGATGTGTGATGGGGGGTTGGGGGTGAGGGTGGGGGTGGTGGTTAGCATGCTGGGGGGGGAGAAGTAGTTGAGCTTGTACTTACCAGAGTCCATTCCTCCGGATACTCCAGCGAGGCCCTCAGGATGCAGGATGTTTAGTACCTCTTGCTCCCATGCTGTGAATTCGGGTGGTGTGGGTGGTGGTCCTCTGCCAGTCTTCTGCACTGCGATGTTGTGTCGCGAGACCATCGAGCGCACCTTCCCCCGTAGGTCGTTCCAGCGTTTGCGGATGTCGTCCCTATTTCTGGGATGCTGTCCCACCGCGTTGACCCTGTCCACGATCCGCTGCCATAGCTCCGCCTTCCTGGCTATGGTGGTGTGCTGCACCTGTGAGCCGAAGAGCTGCGGTTCAACTCTTATAATTTCCTCCACCATGACCCGGAGTTCTTGGTCCGAAAAGCGTGGGTGCCTTTGGGGTGCCATGGGGTGGTGTGTATGAGGTGTGGGGTGTTGTATGTGGTGATGTGTGTGTTGGTGTGTGGTGCTTTGTGCTTCTATGTGGTGTGTGTGATGGTGTAGTGTGCCTCTGTGTGATGTAGCTCTCTATTCTGTGATGTTTCTCTCTCTCCTTCGTCTCTGATTTTTGTTAGCAGGGGTTTGTGGGTGATGTGGGTGTGTCTTTTATATTGTATTGGGTGTGTGGGTGTGGTGTGTGTATGTGTTTCAGGTGTGTGCCTTTCACATTGTCCAATGTGGTGGAGTTTTGTAAAGGTGTGTGTATTTTGAGCGCGGCGGTGTGTACCGCCAATGGACTACCGCGTTTGAAAGACCGCCACGTGGATTTGCGGGTCGTAATGGCATGGGCGTATTCCTGTTGGCGTGGCGGTGGAGGTTTGGTCATCTCCAGTTTACCACTGCCCGCTGATGTGGCGGACTGCAGTGGAGGTCGGATTTTTGGAGGTTTTGCAGTTGTGGGTCAGAATGTCCGTAGCGGCTAACCGCTGCCGCGGCGGTATTGTGGCAGCCTTCTGACCGGCGGTAAACGGCTTTTACCGCCGAGGTCAGAATGACCCCCACAGTGTTTAGAAAAATATATAATATTTATCTGGGTATCTTCAGGTCAAAACGATCAAAGTTGCAATATGAATTTGTAAAGGTATCACTGAAAAGTGATATAAAGTGTCTTAAGTCTTTAGAAAGTAAACAAAGTCTCTTTCAAACACAAAGTACCTGGTTTCTGGTGGAAAATCTCCTCAGAGGGCCACAGGAGAAGAGGTACGTGGAAAACTGGTGTGTGCGTCGATTTCTCCTCAGCACACACGGACTTGCATCGTTATTTTCCACGCGGGGAGTCGTGCGTCATTTTCCGGCGTGCGGACAGTCTCTTACTGTGGTTTGCGGGGAGTACCAGATGTCCCGGGTCTGTGCGTGGATTTTCCTGCTTGTTTTCCGGCTGCGCATCAATCTGCGGGGCTGCGCGTCGAAGTTTCGATCTCACGGCAGGCGTCGTGTCGATTTCTCCTGCGGAGTCGGGCGGCGTTGTCCTTGCGAGGCCGAGCGTCAAAGTTTTGATCTCACGGCGGGCGTCGCGTCGATTTCTCCTGGGAAGTCGGGCGGCGTTGTCCTTGCGAGGCCGTGCGTCAAAGTTTCGATCTCACGGCAGGCGTCGCGTCGATTTCTCCTGCGGAGTCGGGCGGCGTTGTCCTTGCGAGGCCGTGTATCAAAGTTTTGATCTCACGGCAGGCGTCGGGTCGATTTCTCCAGGGAAGTCGGGCGGCGTTGTCCTTGGAGGCCGTGCGTCAAAGTTTCGGTCGTCCCGAAGACATCGCGTCGATCAGCGTCGGTGTGCGGCGTTTTTCTTGCCGCGGAACAAGCTGTGCGTCGAAAAGTTCGGCGCACGGAGCGTCCAAGAGGAAGAGAGAAGTCTTTTTGGTCCTGAGACTTCAGGGAACAGGAGGCAAGCTCTATCCAAGCCCTTGGAGAGCACTGTTACAGCCATACAAGAGTTCAGCAAGGCCGCAGGCCAACAGCAAGGCAGCAGTCCTTTGTAGAAAAGCAGACAGGTGAGACCTTTGAGCAGCCAGGCAGTTCTTCTTGGCAGGATGTAGTTTCTGGTTCAGGTTTCTTCTCCAGCAAGTGTCTGATGAGGTAGGGCAGAGGCCCTGTTTTATACTAAGTTGTGCCTTTGAAGTGGGGGTGACTTCAAAGAGTCTCTATGAAATGCACCAAGCCCCCTTTCAGCTCAATCCTGTCTGCCAGAGTCCCAGTAGGGGGTGTGGCAGTCCTTTGTGTGAGGGCAGGCCCTCCACCCTCCCAGCCCAGGAAGACCCATTCAAAATGTAGAGGTATGCAAGTGAGGCTGAGTACCCTGTGTTTGAGGTGTGTCTGAGTGAATGCACAAGGAGCTGTCAACTAAACCTAGCCAGACGTGGATTGAAGGGCACAACAAGATTTTAGTGCAAAGAAATGCTCACTTTCTAAAAGTGGCATTTCTAGAATAGTAATATTAAATCCGACTTCACCAGTCAGCAGGATTTTATATTACCATTCTGGCCATACTAAATATGACCTTCCTGCTCTTTTCAGATCAGCAGCTGCCACTTCAACAATGTATGAGAGCAGCCCCAATGTTAGCCTATGAAGGGAGCAGGCCTCACAGTAGTGTAAAAACAAATTTAGGAGTTTTACACTACCAGGACATATAACCACACAAGTACATGTCCTGCCTTTTACCCACACAGCACCCTGCTCTAGGGGTTACCTAGGGCACACATTAGGGGTGACTTATGTATAGAAAAAGGGGAGTTCTAAGCTTGGCAAGTACCTTTAAATGCCAAGTCGAAGTGGCAGTGAAACTGCACACACAGGCCTTGCAATGGCAGGCCTGAAACAAGGTTAAGGGGCTACTGAGGTGGGTGGCACAACCAGTGCTGCAGGCCCACTAGTAGCATTTAATCTACCTGCCCTAGGCACATGTAGTGCACTCTACCAGGGACTTATAAGTAAATTAAATAGTCAATCATGGATAAACCAATCAGTAGTACAATTTACACAGAGAGCATATGCACTTTAGCACTGGTTAGCAGTGGTAAAGTGCCCAGAGGTTAAAAGCCAACAACAACAGGTCAGAAAAAATAGGAGGAAGGAGGCAAAAAGTTTGGGGATGTCCCTGTCAAAAAGCCAGGTCCAACATGACCCCCTACCAGCCTAAAGCCAGGGGAGAACAATCACTATCCTGATGTACTTCCCTGTTTGAGGCGACAGAACAAGGACCCAGGCCCACAACAGCAGGGGCATGCTCCAGTTCTTCGCCTTCCTGACTCCAATTGGATCCCTCTGTCCATACTCTCAGGGCGCACTAAGCCAACCCATGGGGAACCTTTCTCCTTACCTGCGGATCCCATCTGTGCAGCACCTAACCTTACTTTGCTCACAGATGTATCCCAGGAGCAGGATAGTACCACCATGACCAACACAGTGGTGTTGCCCACTCTACCCCCGGGGTGTGACACTTGTCCCCTCCCCAGGGATAACTCTGTCCACCCGGACAGCAAGCCACAGTGATTACTGACAGCTGCCAGGGATGAGAGCCAGGCCCCAGGCCTCTCAAAGCTCTCCAACCACTGTGGCTGTGGAGAGTGGGGGGCGGTAGCCCCAGGTGCTGGGCACCCTTTAACCACTCTCCCTTCCACCAGGTCAGGGATGACAGCCTGAACCTGGTCCTCCCCTCTGGGGCTCTGCACCCTCCCTCCTGGAGCGGTACCCCCAGAGTCCAACATGGTCAGGGTGCTTACAGAAGTCGCCCTGTACCATTCCTCCACCAGTGCAGGGCTGTTAACCTGCAACTGGCCCTCCAACCTGGGGTCTGTACCTTCAGGTTGGACTAGGGCCCGGGGTGAGGCTTCCCTCCCCCTGCCCTCCCTTCTGGGGTCCAGCACCCTCCAACTAGGAGTGGCCTCCTCAGAAGACAACATGGTAGGGGCACTGTTATCAGTAGCCCCTCCCTCCAGGTCCGGGGGGACACCCTGAACCTGGTCTTCCAGCCCAGGGTCTGTACCCTCAGACTGGATCCCTGCCTGGCAAACCAGGACTTTCTGGGAGGCACACCTACCCCCCACCAGGTCAGAGTTTAACCTCTGCACCTGACCATTCAACTCAGAGTCACCACCCTGAAGTTGAACAATTGCCTGGCACGCCAGGACTTCTTGGAGGGCACACTGACCCTCCACCAGGTCAGAGTTTAACCTCTGAACCTGGTTTTCCAACCTAGGGTCACCACCCTGAGGTTGGGCGACTGCCTGGCACACCAGGACTTTCTGGGAGGCACACCTACCTCCCACCAGGTCAGAGGTTAACCTCTGAACCTGGTTCTCCAACCCAGGGTCACCACCCTGAGGTTGAACACTTGCCTGGCATGCCAGGACTTTCTGGGGGGCACACCTACCCCCCACCAGGTCAGAGTTTAACCTCTGAACCCGGTTATCCAACCCAGAGTCAACACCCTGAGGTTGAACCATTGCCTGGCAGGCCAGGACTTCCAGGGATGCACACCTACCTCCCACCAGGTCAGAGTTTAACCTCTGAGCCTGGTTCCCCAACCCAGGGTCACCACTCTGAGGTTGGGCAATTGCCTGGCACGCCAGGACTTCCTGGGGGGCACACCTACCCCCCACCAGGTCAGAGTTTAACCTCTGAACCTGGTCATCCAACCCAGAGTCAACACCCTGAGGTTGGACAATTGCCTGGCACAGCAGGACTTCTTGGGAGGCACACCTACCTCCCACCAGGTCAGAGTTTAACCTCTGAACCTGGGTATCCAACCCAGAGTCACCACCTGAGGTTGAACAATTGCCTGGCACGCCAGGACTTTCTGGCGGGCACACCTACCCCCCACCAGGTCAGAGTTTAACCCCTGAACCTGGTTAGCCAACCCAGAGTCACCACCCTGAGGTTGAACCATTGCCTGGCAGGCCAGGACTTCCAGGGAGGCACACCTACCTCCCACCAGGTCAGAGTTTAACCTCTGAGCCTGGTTCCCCAACCCAGGGTCACCACCCTGAGGTTGGGCAATTGCCTGGCACGCCAGGACTTTCTGGGGGGCACATCTACCTCCCACCAGGTCAGAGTTTATCCCCTGAACCTGGTCATCCAACCCAGAGTCAACACCCTGAGGTTGGACAATTGCCTGGCACAGCAGGACTTCTTGGGAGGCACATCTACCTCCCACCAGGTCAGAGTTTAACCTCTGAACCTGGGTATCCAACCCAGAGTCACCACCCTGAGGTTGAATCTTTGCCTGGCCTGCCAGGACTTCCTGGGGGGCACTCTCACCCCCCACAAGGGACACACCGTCCCCAAGGGCCACACAAGAGTCTGGTGGGCGCAGGTCTCCCGACCTCTGCCCATCCAGCAGAATCTGGGTTTCCCCCAAACCAGAAACGGTTTCACCTGGGTCATTCCTGGGGGGCTCTGCTCTCAGAGCTGTCCCCTGACTCTCAAGGTCCTCCACTGGGGTCTGCAACCCCCTCTCAACCCTATGTCTGGACTTCTGCACCCCCTCACTAGGAGGGGTACTGCCAGACACCAGAACTGTTGGGATGCTGGCTACAGTCACCCCCCCAAGTTCATCTGACACTGCGGGGCTTCCCTCAAAAGGTGGCCCTACGGTACAGGCTAGGCTTCTCTCCTGGTGTTCCCTCATGGAACCCTCTAGGACCTGGGACCTACCTGGGACACTACAATCCTTTCCCACCTCACTCGGTTGGGAACCACCTAGACCACTCCCTTCAGGAGCACCCCCAAATGCCTCTTCAGACTCTCTGGTACTCACCCAGAAGTCTGCCTCCATTGTAAGTTCCCTGGGGTCAGAGAACTCACACTCCACCTGGTGTTGGCGTAGCTCTGGAAAATAAGGACCAGACATATGCTCTCCAGCAATTACATCATTCTGCCCTTCACATGTATTAACCACAGTACCCTTCACCCAACCACCCAGTAACTCAACCTTGGAAAAGCACTCTACCTCACCCTCCTGAGACTGGTGAGACAGTATCTGTCTGTCCCTGACACTCAACCCATACTCTTCTGGGATGTCTCTACACTCTATATCCAGGACGTCCACCAGGGGGGAACCCTTTTCTCTGTCACTCTCTGCTAGAGTCAGTAAAGTGTCCCTCCCCCCAGTAGGAATATGACTCCCAGTGCCAGTTCCCCAATCCTTCTCAGGGACCCTGTGCATAACGGGAACTACCTCATACCCTTGAACCGCCTGGGGTGTGTCAACTCCCTTCTTCAAGTTGGGCACCACATCTCTGGGCTTGTGCCCTTCTTCAGCAGTACTAGATGCAAGATTTTTGCTGCCACCATCTGAACTGGACTTCCGGCCTCCAGTTTCAGCTCTTTACAGCTCAGCTCCTGAGCTGCAATCTTTTCTTCTTCCAGGGCTAAGAGTCTTTTTGCCTCAACCTCTGCAGGATACTCCTCTAATTGTTGCTCCTGTCGCCTTTGACCTCGGAGCCATTCATCTATTTCTGGGTCACTGTCCAAATCTGAGTAGTCTTCCTCCTCAGGTGCGTAGTCCTCCTCCTCATCTGAGGGGTACTTAGTCATTTGGTTTCTTGCTGCCTCTCTCTCTGCCCATCTTTCCTCCCCCCAGACTATGTAATGATGTAGCATCTCCGCCTTAGTAGATCTCCTTGCTACAGGAAGGCCCCATTTTCTGCAAAGCTTCCTTAGGTCAGCCTTAGTGAGGTGGTCAGTACGAACAAAGAATGAGTAGGTACACAATCCCATTCTGATAAGATTTTACCAGCAAGAACCAAAATCCCAAGTCCAAAAATATCAATAGTATATCCAGGAGGACATCAGAGAACCAAAAGCCAAAAAAGATGAAAAATCAAGTTGACCTTCAACTGTGGGTAGGTAGTGAAATACTTAGCTACTGTATGTCACTGCACAAACACAAGTCCTATCCTCACCGCTGATCACCAATGTTAGAAATGGGGTTTTTGGTTGGCAGTCAGGTTGCCCTCTGTCCAAGCAAGAACCCTCACTCTAGTCAGTGTAAGTCACACACAATCCAAAATCAGCCTGTGCTCACCCTCCGGTAGCTTGGCACGAGCAGTCAGGCTTAACTTAGAAGGCAATGTGTAAAGCATTTGTGCAATAAATCATACAACACCATAGCATAACACCACAAAAATACACCACACAGTGTTTAGAAAAATATATAATATTTATCTGGGTATCTTCAGGTCAAAACGATCAAAGTTGCAATATGAATTTGTAAAGATATCACTGAAAAGTGATATAAAGTGTCTTAAGTCTTTAGAAAGTAAACAAAGTCTCTTTCAAACACAAAGTACCTGGTTTCTGGTAGAAAATCTCCTCAGAGGGCCACAGGAGAAGAGGTACGTGGAAAACTGGTGTGTGCGTCGATTTCTCCTCAGCACACACGGACTTGCGTCGTTATTTTCCACGCGGGGAGTCGTGCGTCGTTTTCCGGCGCGCGGACAGTCTCTTACTGTGGTTTGCGGGGAGTACCAGATGTCCCGGGACTGTGCGTGGATTTTTCTGCTTGTTTTCCTGCTGCGCGTCGTTCTGCGGGGCTGCGCGTCGAAGTTTCGATCTCACGGCAGGCGTTGTGTCGATTTCTCCTGCGGAGTCGGGCGGCGTTGTCCTTGCGAGGCCGTGCGTCAAAGTTTTGATCTCACGGCAGGCGTTGCGTCGATTTCTCCTGGGAAGTCGGGCGGCGTTGTCCTTGCGAGGCCGTGCGTCAAAGTTTCGATCTCACGGCAGGCGTTGCGTCGATTTCTCCTGCGGAGTCAGGCGGCGTTGTCCTTGCGAGGCCGTGCGTCAAAGTTTTGATCTCACGGCAGGCATCGCGTCGATTTCTCCCGGGAAGTCGGACGGCGTTGTCCTTGCGAGGCCGTGCGTCAAAGTTTCGGTCGTCCCGAAGACGTCGCGTCGATCAGCGTCGGTGTGCAGCGTTTTTCTTGCCGTGGAACAAGCTGTGCGTCGAAAAGTTCGGCGCACAGAGCGTCCAAGAGGAAGAGAGAAGTCTTTTTGGTCCTGAGACTTCAGGGAACAGGAGGCAAGCTCTATCCAAGCCCTTGGAGAGCACTTTTACAGCCAGACAAGAGTTCAGCAAGGCAGCAGGCCAACAGCAAGGCAGCAGTCCTTTGTAGAAAAGCAGACAGGTGAGTCCTTTGAGCAGCCAGGCAGTTCTTCTTGGCAGGATGTCGTTTCTGGTTCAGGTTTCTTCTCCAGCAAGTGTCTGATGAGGTAGGGCAGAGGCCCTGTTTTATACTAAGTTGTGCCTTTGAAGTGGGGGTGACTTCAAAGAGTCTCTATGAAATGCACCAAGCCCCCTTTCAGCTCAATCCTGTCTGCCAGAGTCCCAGTAGGGGGTGTGGCAGTCCTTTGTGTGAGGGCAGGCCCTCCACCCTCCCAGCCCAGGAAGACCCATTCAAAATGCAGAGGTATGCAAGTGAGGCTGAGTACCCTGTGTTTGGGGTGTGTCTGAGTGAATGCACAAGGAGCTGTCAACTAAACCTAGCCAGACGTGGATTGAAGGGCACAACAAGATTTTAGTGCAAAGAAAGGCTCACTTTCTAAAAGTGGCATTTCTAGAATAGTAATATTAAATCCGACTTCACCAGTCAGCAGGATTTTATATTACCATTCTGGCCATACTAAATATGACCTTCCTGCTCCTTTCAGATCAGCAGCTGCCACTTCAACAGAGAGAGCAGCCCCAATGTTAGCCTATGAAGGGAGCAGGCCTCACAGTAGTGTAAAAACGAATTTAGGAGTTTTACACTACCAGGACATATTTCTCACAACAGGTCATATTTCGAGATACCCATCAAATCACAATACATAAGAAAACCATAATAATAATAATACACAATAATGAAAAAACATCATGATATAAAAATCAGAATATATTTAACAGGAAGGCTGATTTGATGTTTCAGCAAGTTCTAAGGTTTAACCCACAATCTTGAGGACATATATAATGATGAACATTTATTGCACATACTTCCTGGTTACAGGTAAGTGATCTTGCATTAGCTATACTAACACTCACTCTTTTCTTTTGGACAAGTAGTCTCCATAATCGCTGTTAATCCACACAAATTCTCAGCATATAATCTCTATGTGATTACTTTCTTTATTCTTTCACTTCTAGTCAATCAATCAATCAATTAGGATTCATAGAACACGACTGATCACAGGGGGTTTAGGTATCCAGGTGCTGGGATCCTCCTGCTGTCATCACTCGAAAAGCCAGATCGTGAGTTCCTTTCTGAATTCCATGAGTGAAGGTGCTGGAGAGGGAAGTTGTTTCATGATTTGGCAGCGAGGTAGGAGAAGGAACAGCCTCAGCTGAGGCTTCAACGGATATGGGTAGTGTAGGTGAGGGCGATGGAGATGAAATTCAGGTGTCTGGAGGGTTGGTGGAAGTTGAGGCGGTGGTTGATGCAAGCTGGTTCTAGGTCATGGAGGGCTTTATAGTAGGGTGTCATCATTTTGAACTGTCATCTTTTCTGGATGGGGGGCCAGTGGAAGCTCCTGAGGTGGGGGATGATGTGAGTCCATCTGAAGAGTATGAGGATGCGCCTGCTGCTAAATTCTATATCATCTGAAGTATCTTTGGGAGTTGGGTGGTGGTTGCGTAGAGCATGTGGTCATAGTTGAGCTGGCTGGTAACTAGGGCTTGGGTGACGCTTTTCCTAGTGTGGACTGGGAGCCATCTGAAAACCTTTTGGAACATGCAGAGGGTGAGAAAACAAGTGGAGGCAACTGCATTGATCTGGTGATTCATGGTGAGTTTGCTGTCTCAGATGAATCCAAGGTTGCGGGCGTGGTCTGACTGTGAGGGCACGGGCCGAGTTCGGGCACCACCAGGTGTTGTTCCATGGGGAGATGTTATTTCCGAAGATCAGCACTTGTGTCTTGTCTGTGTTGAGCTTCAGCACTTGTTCTTCATCCATTTGGCAATGCTGGTCATGCAGTTGTGGAAGGTGGATTGAGTAGTGGAGAGGCCTTCTGAGAGAGAGAGGATGAGCTAGGTGTTATCTGCGTAGGATATGATATTGGGTCCATGAGTTCTGACAATGTCAGCCAGGGGCGTCACATAGATGTTGAACAGGATGGGGCTAAAAGAAGAACCTTGAGGGATGCCACAGATGATGGTGGTGGGTTCTGATGTCAGGAGTGGTAGGCAGATTCTCTGGGTTCTTCCTTTGAGGAAGTAAGCAATCCTTTTAAGGATGTCTCTCTGGATCCCAATGTGGCAGAGTCTCTTGATGAGGGTGTGGTGGAAAACGATGGTGAAGGCTACTGAGAGGTTGAGGAGGGAACAGGGCTGCTGTGTCTCCTCTGTCGATGAGGGTTCTGATGTTGTTGCTGGCAGAGATCAGAGTGGTCTCGGCGCTGTGGTTGGTGCGGAAGCTGCTCTGGGGTGTGTCCAGCAGGCTGTTGTTCTCCAGGTTTTTGGTGAGTTGTCAATTGGTGGCCTTCTCGAGGGCTTTGGCAGGGAAGGGGAGCACAGTGTTTGAGGTTGTTGGTGTCAGTTGAGGGTTTCTTGAGGAGAGGTCTAACTTCTGTGTTTTTCCATTAATTGGGGAAGGTAGCCAAGGTGGAGGATGCATTGAGAATGGTTGTGAGTTCCCTGCTCATTCTCTTGTAAATTCTCTAGGGGAATTTTTACATTGAATTACATGACTTGCAGTGGTCTTTAGACTTTTTAGACCTGGGTTTGCTTTAGACCTCTTTTCTTTAATGCTATAACCCTGGCTCAAGCTCAGTTATTTGTTTAGCTGGACTGATATATTTGATAACCCCCTTCTTTTTCTTCAACGTGTTAGACAAACCTCAGTCAGCAGATGCATAAATATTTGTATTTAAACGTCTCCAGGCTGGCATGCCTTTTGTCACCATCTGAAAATCAGGAAAATAATGTAGTTGGTGCAACAAGTGGAGAGCACTTGGGTAAGTGGGTAAAGAGAGGCAAACTGCCCAAGCAAGTAGCACCGGTTCCTTTGTTACTCAAGGGCCAGGGTACAGAAAAGGACAATTCCTTCCACTGACATACCCTGCTCCTTGGAAGATAGGAGAACATCTTCTGCTCTCAGTATCATGGTTACCTCAGACCTCTCAAAGTGGAGTTTGAGGCAGTTGACATGAAGGACCCTTAAAGGGTTCCTGGGGTTTTGAGGTCCACCAGATATGTAACTCCCCTGTTACGCTCCTTTACATCATATAATGTGAACCACTGGTTCTGCAAGGCCCTGGGTTCATGGGGTTCATCACTCACACATTTTGACCAGACTTCAGCTCAACCAGAGTGACCTTATGATCATACCAGAGTTTTATAACTTCCTGGCTGGCTTCCAGATTCTCAGTGACGGTTTCCAGAACCGTTTCATCTGAGTTCTGAGAGTCAACATGCAGCTGACTACACCCTGGCTGGGGGGGTCCTTGGGAGCTTGCTCCCACCCTTCCCCCACAAGGCTGAGAGGCCCTCTAACAGGATGGCCATACAGACATTTTAAGGGGTTGAACCCGACCTTCTTTGGAGGCCTCTCCCAGTAAGCAAGTAATAGGCATGACAAGAGGACGTCCCACTTCCACCTCAAGGGCTCGGACAGGCCCATGATCATATCTTTGAGGGTCTTGTTGAATATTTCAACAAGCCCATTGGTCTGGGATAGGGTGCAGCGAGCTTGTAAATCATTCCACACTCATCTCCCATGGACTTCATATATACTGACATGAAGTTTGTGACCTAATCAGACACTTCCTCAATGGGGAAACCACTTGGGTAAAGATCCCCATCAGTGCCATGGCTACTGTAGCACTTGTAGCATTTAGGGGAAACGTTTCCTGAGGATATATTCTTAGGATGACCACCATACTTCTGGTCAGGCTGGGACTGAGAAGCCTTTGACTGAGAACTATTTAGGGACCTTTTGAGAACTATTTTTATTTTTATTTGTTTGTCCTTCCCTTTCTCTAGTGGGGACTCTTCCCACCCTTTTGGTGACCCCCTCCTAGGTGTCTTCTTGAAAACTGTGGTGCTGACTCTGAAGTCTGCCTCCTTTGCAAATTCTCTGTTTGAAGTACACTTGCTCTCAATTAGGTATTGGTGCAGCTCTATAACGCAAGTATTGAGCATGTGTTAACTCTAATATTAGATTACACAGCCCCTAAATAATTGCTCACAAGGCTGCCATTCACCCAACCACACAGTGCCTTGCTGGAGTAATCAAGGAAATTCACCCAAGACTGGTTTGATAGCCTCTACCTGTCCCTAAATCTCTTGGTTGATCCCAAATTTTGTGATAAGAATGTCTTTAAAGTGACACTGCCTCATCTGACTTCTACTTTTAGTGTTAGAAGGGGATCCCTCCCCACTGTTGGCATGTGTTTCCAGAAACTCACCATCAATCCTCCTCACGGACCATACACATCTTTAGAGCTACCTCAGAGGCTGTAAGCCACTTGCCACCCGCCAACACATAACTAGGCACTACAGTTTTAGGCATGTGGACTCTATTATCTGCATGGGACACTGCGGTTTCACTGCCATCATTGTTGTTGGACCCTGCGTGTCGTTTGCCTTCAGGTCAAGCTTTCTCAGACTCACTTCATGAGTCAAATGGATTGTTTTCCATCCCAAGGCCCTCTCAGATTATTTTTGCTCCAGGGTCAATGTCCTTTTCACCAGTTGCAATTTGGCCAGCTGTAGCTTGAGCTCCGTCTCAGCTCTCCTGTCCTCCAGCTCCTCGGGGAACAGGTTGTGGGAGCATACACTGCTCCATACCCTGGCAAGGGATGTCACTCCGGTGGACAAGAGGCCCTCCTTCTTCTCCTGCAGCTCAGGGCCTGTGACCAGACAATTTCGTTCATCATCCTTATCCTCCAAGTTCACCTACTACTCCTCAGTAGTATCCTCCTCCTGCTCCTCTGTTGTAGCCTGCATCTTCCTGACCTCCCCAAAGGCTCTGAGGATTCTTTGAAAGTCCACTTAGGTGACCCTCTTTCTCACATTCAGCCTTTGCTCCTTGCAGAACCTCTTTATCTTGAGTTTGTCAATGTTGCTTAACTCCACTTCCCATAAAGTAAATTGTGATAAATAAAATGACCCTTAAACAAATTAAATCCAATCAGTAGAGCTAATATTTATTTACTAATTAGTGAAAAATTGCACCTAAAAGCAAAGCTTCAACCATGGGGCACAGGATCAAAGTCAAAAGTTAAGGCCGATTGCGATTGATCGCGATCGGAAACCAGAGATTGGGCCCAGTCTCAGTTCACCTTTGGAATTAGAAGAAATTTCAGAAAAACCTCTAGAGATGGTTGTGTCTCAGAGGGGCAAGACACCAGGCGGATTGGGAGGACAAGTTATCAACAATGGGGAGCTGCTGGGCAAGGTCTCAGTGAAGTCTTCAACAAGGACAGGAAAAGCTCAGAGCAGATTTTCGGATGAAAGAGGCCATTGTTGTCAATGGGATGATGGTTGTTGTCAAGCCCGGTGAAGATTTCTACCTATGGACTTAAACGTTCTTCTGGAGCTCAGATTCACCCAGGGGGAGGAGGCTGCAGGCTGTAGCTGAAGAGGGTTCCACAAGGCTACATACCTTTGACGGGAGGTCCAGCTGAAGAGGATTTTTTGATGTGGAGATCATAGCAGGAGTTGCGGTAAAGTCAATCCCACCGGCGATGCACCTTTGTCAGGTCAGCTTGTGGGTAGGTCCCACATTCTGTCCATCCTCACAGAGTCCAAGTCCCACGTTTTGGTTTTTGGTAGGAGGAGGCCACTTAAGCACCACACCAAAGGCCCAGGACCTGGGGGGCACAACTTGTGGGCTAGGAATCACACCAGCAGGGACCAGTAGCAGGCAGGTAAGTAGAAGGTTCGCTGGAGCTTGTTGTTTCCCTGCAACTCACATAAGCGGTGAGCCAGCTAGACCTTAAAGTCCCGCTAGTGTAGGCTCAGTCCTCCTTTCTCAGGCACCAGAGCAGTCCTTCTGACAGCACGGCAGCAGTGCAATCCTTCTTCCGAGTCCTCCAGAGGCCCAGAAGTGATTTCAGGAGTAGTAATAGGGGTTTAATATTAATACCTGTGTGTGTGGGAACTACCTGTCCACCCCCACATCTAGTTCTGTAAGGTTTCCCCTTCCATTGTCAAGGCTCCAAATTGTATACGGTGACAAGGTACAGGGCAGCCCTAGTGTCAGATTCTGTTGTGTGTTTAGGAGGCAAAGCCCCTTGAAGCATAAATGGCGTTGGGTGCAACTCCATCCCTAGGCCATTCTGGCAAGATAGCCTATCATGTCCATACCTAAGCCCCCTTTGTGCCACTGCATGGGAGAAATACACAAACCCTAACAGCAGACATTCACAGTCAGGACTCTGGCAGAAGGCACAAGTGTTTGGGACAAGAAAAGGTCATCTTTCTAAAAGTGGTATTTTCAGAATAGTTACTTAAGATACTACTTCACCATTAAAGTAACTTTTAAAATACAATTCACTTGACTCTGAAGAGTGTATCTATAGCTTCACCACCTCCAAACTTAGCACATATTAAATGTAATATGATAACCTAGTGAAGGTCAATGAAATGATAGGACTTACCACAGTCAAAACACCTTTAAGAGTTTTCCAGTGCCAGGACATGTAAACTTAAGTAACCATGTCCTACACACTAGTAGCATTTAATATACAGACCTTAGGCACAGACAGTACTATTTACTAGGGATTTACAAGTAAATGAAATGTTCCATTTAGGTGTAGGGCAATTGCATCCTGCTTTAGAGAGGGAGAGAGAGAGAGCACAAGCACTGTTAGTAGTTGCAAAGTTCACAGAGACCTAATGCCAACAAAAACAAATTAAGCAAAGCAGGCAGGATGAAGGGAAAAGGTTTAGGGGAATACCACACGACAAATGTCAGATCTAACAAGAGCCATTTACATGGAGGTAGCTGTCCTCCTAAAAATACTTTGAGATAAAGCTGGACAGGTATCCATGCAGGTTGTCTTACAGGCTGTGTTTGAGGAGGGATGATAATAATAAGGTCCAATCGCCAACAGTCATTTGATTAATTCATAAGAGTTTACTATAAGCTTCTGAGAAGATTGATGTTGGTTAGCCTTGGATACAGTCCTGTTCAGGAATTAATTCCCTCTAAAGACTCTTCAACGGATAAGTGTTATGGACCATAGATTGCAGACAGCACTGAAGAATTATTTTCTTCTTCCTTTGTAGGTTCCATTTTGTCAAACCCTTACCTAGTCCCTTCCCCCTGGGGGGGAACTAGTTAACTTCTTTTGAAATCACACATAGATGTTTGGGGTGGTCCTGGTAAGGTCAGGGGTGCTAACAAGACTCTCCCTTTCTTTTCTATTAACTTACAGATAGTCTTCGTCAGTTATGGGAAAAGTCATTTGATGAAGATTTTTGGTAAAATTTCGGAGAACTCTGAGGGCATTACCTCTATCACTGCAGGAAGAACCCATCTTTCTTAATTTCCTATAAAGACTTGAGCTAAGGAGCAGGGGGTCTAGCGTGGATTTTTTAAAAAGACAGACTAACATAGTAGAAGTTTCTATTGTACAATCAGTGTTCTGCTGCAACAGCAACTATTCACCCAGATTAATAATTGAACCTCCTTGTGCTAAAGACATGTCCTTTGCTTTTGTAAGAGGCAGAATAGAGACAAAGCCAGCAGGGCCTGCAGGGGAAAAAAAGAAAGGTGTAAATTTAAAACCATTCCTTTGGCCAGACGTGATTGGGTTAAAATACCCCAATCCCTTCTCATCTTCAATTATTAAATACTATAGTTTGCCTTTGAAGCGTGGACCCAGCTGCATATTACAGTAATACTAGGTTTAAGCCAAGATGTATAAATAATCAGTAATAATCAGTTAATCACTAATCTGAGATTTAATCCCATTTAATTACCTCGATAAACTGTCATTGTTTAACCTTGTTATTGCAGACCATAATAAATAAAAGATAATGAAATTTGCCAAGGCCTAGGATGGCAAAGTATCTCATAAATTGTAATTCCTATTACCTTATTGACAGAAGATTTCAAACTGTGCTATATGTCCCATGGGGGGTTGTCAATGCATAAAGGGGGCACAAGACCCACAATATACGGAGCATGCTATATGAGCTTTCACTCCCTGCTCCTTCCAGCCACTTGTGCGCAGGCAGTGCTACTTCTCTTTAGACAATTGGCCAACATCTATATCAAAATATGTACTGCTCCCAACACCTCCAGGAACGGGGAGAAGCAGTGTAAGCTTTATGGCATGTAGCGCATTTTTTGTGCAGCCAAACAAGAAGAATCTAAGATTAATATAGTCCCTGGATGCACAGTGAATGGGGACTCAGTAGGCTAGGTAAATGAGGACAACATGACCAGGAATATCAGAGAATGAAATACTGTGTTGGGTTATGAGGTCGAGAAAAGCTTGCATGGCTAATAGAGGCAATCTAAAGGGCCCAGCCATAGAAGGCAGTACATCCAGAGCTATCTTGAGAGAAGCACATATGATCTAGCAACAGAATCTATCAAGGAGCAGCAACACCACATCACTCTACATTCCTGGACTATTGTACTTGAAAGTGGTTGAGCATGAGTTGGTGCTAAATGATGAGGTGCTCTATCTACATCAACTTTGAATTATGTGGAACTATATGTCATCATTTGTTTGTGCAAAAGTAAATAAAACATGGCAGTACTACACATTCAGATTCCCACAGCCTTGTTCCTAAGAGAAGTTATTTTCCATAAACCATTCATGGAAATTTATTTATGATTTCCTTCTTGTTGTTTTTCACAGAACTGACAGTGATGAACCTCTTTGGTCCAGAATGCCATCATCAGTAGTGGTACCCACATCTTTTTCACTTATACATATGTCTGCACTGCTTTCCAAATAGTCCAGACATTATCTTGAGAACTTCAGGCAAAAGATTGTAACCATCCTGTCATCCTTGTGTTTGACTGTATGGCATCATAGTACCTGTCACATGCATGCCTGCATCTTCCAGATGACTGCATGATCATTTTGAGACAAAAATTGTGATTCTTAAGGAAATGATATGGCTTCAGGTTATAGACACCCTGAATCAATTGTTTGAAGCAGGTAGACTGATGATCTGGCCAAGGGGAGATGGTATTGCTGTTTCATCTGTATTATGCCTTGATGTGACTTTCAACTCATGTCTAATAAATTACACTTGGCTGCCAGTACTGCCTATCATAAATGCTCTCCCCAGATCTGTTTACTGCCCTTTCTATAGTTGACAATTTCATTGACGGTCTTAAGAACTTTGTCTGATAGTACACTCTTCCCTCACTGGCATTTTATTATTGCATTGTAACATAAGCAGAGCCTCCGTTCAAATCTACACATTACACATTACTTACATGTAAAATATTTTCCCATAACATTTCCTTTTTGGTGGTCATAACTTTGCAAAGCCTCATACTGTGCTCCATTGTAATAAGATACTTCACATTAATTAAATAATTTCTTTACCACTTATTTTCACTAATCATATAACTGAAGCAGAAAGGTCCATACCTAAGACTTGAAGAGAATTGTAACCCTTTTGTTGAAAATGCAAAGCAGTCAGTGGTTGTTGGATAGTTTCCCCTTCAGAGTCCAACGCTTTCCCTACTCTTACACAGACAGGAGTGGGGATAGTACATGTTACCCCTCCGGAGTCCAATGCTTTCCTTACTAATGCAAAGACTGGAGTGGGAATAGTACATTTCATCCCACCGCAGTCAAACACTTTCCCTATTGTTGTACATAATGGAGTTAGAATAGTTAATTTTACCTCTCCCGGGTCCAGTGCTTTCTCTACTGTTGCACAGATTGGAGTGGGAACAGTAAATATTTCCCCTTCGGAGTCCAGTGCTTTCTCTATTGTTGCACAGGTTAGAGTGAGAATGCTACATCTTTACCTCTCTGGAGATCAGCGCTCTCTCTGCTGTTGCACAAATTGGAGTGGGAATAGTAAATGTTAACCCTCCGGAGTCCAGTGCTTTCCCTATTGTAACACAGATTAGAGTGAGAATAGTACATTTGTACCCCTCTGGAGACCAGAGCTTCCTCTGCTGTTACACAGATTGGAGTGGGAATACTAAATTTTACCCCTTTGGAGTCCAACGCTTTACTTACTGTTGCACAGTCTAGAGTGAGAATAGTAAAATGTTACCCCTCCAGAGACCAGTGCTTTCTGTAATGTTTCACTGATTGGAGTGGGAATAGTAAATCTTACCCCTCTGGAGTCCAACACTTTCCCTATTGTTGTGAAAACGGGAGTGGTAATAGTAAATTTTACCCCTCCAGAGTCCAACACTTTCCCTTTTGTTGCACAGACTGGAGTGGAAATAGTAAATTTGACCCCTCTGTAGTCCAACACTTTCCCTACTGTTGCACAGACTGGAGTGGATACAGAGCCTCATTACAACACTGGCGGCCCGAGGACTGCCAATGTCACAGTGGTCAATCAATCAATCAATCAAACATTTGGAAAGCGTGCTACTCATCCACAAGGGTCTCAAGGCGCTGAAAGGGGGGGAGGGAAGGACTGTTACTGCTCGAATAACCAGGTCTTGAGGCGTTTCCTGAAGGTCAGGAGGTCCTGGGTCTGTCGTAGGTGGGCAGGGAGGGTGTTCCAGGTCTTGGCGGCGAGGTGGGAGAAGGATCTGCAGCCAGCTGTAGTTCGATGGATGCGAGGGACGGCGGCGAGGACAAGGTTGGCAGAGCGGAGTTGGCGGGTGGGAGTGTGGAAGGTGAGTCGCTCGTTGAGGTAGGCCGGGCCTGTGTTGTGAAGAGCTTTGTGAACGTGGATGAGGAGTTTGAAGGTGATCCTCTTGGTGACGGGAAGCTAGTGAAGGTCGCTGAGATGTGGTCGCGGCGAGGGATGTTAAGGATGAGGCTTGCAGAGGCGTTCTGTATACGTTGTGGAGCTTGGCTGTGGTTCCTGCATAGAGCGCGTTGCCGTAGTCCAGACTGCTGCTGACGAGGGCGTGGGTGACCGTCCTTGTTTCAGTGGGGATCCATCTGAAGATCTTGCGAAGCATGCAGAGGGTGTTAAAGCAGGAAGATGAGACGGCGCTGACCTCCTGGGTCATGGTGAGCGATGAGTCTAGGATGATGCCCAGACTGCGTGCGTGGGTGGTGGGTGTTGGTTCAGTTCCTAGGGTGGCTGGCCACCAGGAGTCATCCCATGCGGAGCAGTTGGAGCCGAGGATGAGGATCTCTGTCTTGTCCGAGTTAAGTTTGAGGCGGCTCTTCTCCATCCAGTTGGCGATGGCATGCAGTCTGTCTTGGAGGTTGGTTTTGGCTGTGGCGGGGTCCTTGGTGAGTGAGAGGATCAGCTGGGTATTGTTGGCGTAGGAGACGATGTTGAGGTTGTGGGATCAGACGATGTTGGCAAGCAGTGCCATGTAGATGTTAAAAAGAGTTGTGCTGAGAGAAGATCCTTGGGGAATGCCGCAGATGGTTTTGGTGGGTCTTCTCTGACAAGAAGGGAGGAAGGCGGACTCTCTGAGTTCTGCCGGAGAGGGAGGAAGTGATCCAGTCCAGAGCCTTGTGGTGGATCCCGGTGTCATAGAGACGAGTGTAGAGGGTGTGGTGGCGGATGGTGTCGAAAGCAGCCGAGGGGTCCAGGAGAGAAGGGATGTGGTTTCGCCTTTGTCAAGCATGGCCCTGATGTCATCGGTTGCGGCGATGAGGGAGGTCTCTGTGCTGTGGTTCCTACGGAATCCTGATTGGGAGATGTCCAGCATGTTGTCCTCCAGGAAGCTGGTCAGTTGGCCATTGATCTTCTCGATGACCTTTGCCGGGAAGGGGAGGAGGGAGATTGGTCCGTAATTCTTGAGGTCTTCGGGTCTGCTTTGGGTTTCTTCAGCAGGGCGTTGACTTCGGCTTGCTTCCAGCTCTCCGGGAAGGTGGTGGTCTTGAAGGAGCTATTGATGATCATACAAAGTTGGGGGGCGATGATGGGGCTCGCTTTGTTGAAGACATGGTGGGGGCAGGGGATCCACAGTGGATCGTACTCATAGTTTTGATGGTGTCCTCGTCGTTGATTTGGGTCCAGGTGAGCAAGAGGTTGGTGTGGCTGGGTGCGTCGGGTTGGTAGTGGCTGTGGTGGTAGTGGGGGGTGAGGAGTTGAAGCTGTTGTGGATTTCCGTGATCTTGCAATGGAAAAAGGTGGCAAGGGAGTCGCAGAGGTCTTGCGATGGAGGGGGGGTCGTCCGATCTGGGGTTGGTGAGTTCTTTGACGAGGCTGAAGAGCGCTTTGCTGTCGTGGGTGTTGTTGTCTATGCAGTCTTTGTAGACGGATCTTTTTGTGGTCCGGATGAGCTGGTGGTGCTTGCCGATGGCTGTCTGGAGGGCGGCATGGTTGTTCTCTGTTGGTTCGTGGCACTACTTCTTCTCGATTTTCCGGCACTCTCACTTGAAGGCCTGAAGGTCGGTGGTGAACCAGATGGCCTTGGCGCTGGTGCGGTTGTTTGGGGATTTCCTGAGCGGAGCCAGGGTGTTGGCGCAGTCGTCTAGCCAATGTCTGAGGTTGGGGGTGGCTGTATTGGGGTCAGTGGTGCTAGGTGGTGGGGCGAGGGTGGAGATCAGTTGATCTTCCAAGATTTTGTTCCAGCTGCGGCGGGGGATCTGTCGTGGGCGGTGGTGAGCGGTGGGTTTCTAGAAGGTGAAATGGATGCAGCGGTGGTCGGTCCAGTGGAGTTTGGTCGTGTGGCTGAAGGTGACGTGGCTGCTGGCGGAGAAGACGGGGTCAAGCGTGTGGCCTGCGGAGTGGGTGGGCATCGTGACCAGTTGTTTGAGACTGAGGTTGGCGAGGTTGTCGATCAGGGCGGTGGAGTTGGTGTCGTTGGCGTTCTCAAGGTGAAAATTCAAGTCGCCGAGGAAAATGTAGTCAGTGGAGACGAGGGCCTGGGTGATGATTATGTCGGCGATGGAGTCACTGAACTGTGGACGGGGCCTGGGCCAATATAAGGCTCTAGTAGCAAAACTTGCCTTGAATGCCTCAGTCCATTGACTAGATTAGAAATGGGTACTGAGGTAAATCCCAGAACTAGTCCATATGTGTATTTTGCATCATTGTCAATGTGTGTCTTTGACTCATGACAGGTCCCTTACTCCCACAGCTCTGTTGTCACCTTCACATAAGTCAAATTTGTCCTGTACAGGCTTATCACACAAATGACAAACCTACAGTGCAGACGGTGTGTAGCTTCCTGGGAGGCAATGACATGTGACTCAATAGCTTGGGTATTGAAATTGTACAATACATACCTTTGTATGTTGGATGCCATCTCAGTAGGTTAGAAACATATGCTCAAAGATGTGTTCTGTGTATAGATACATACCACAGAAATCAACCCTGACGTGGCATGAGTCAGCATTCAGTAGGCCACATGTCCACACATGCACAGGGAAGATACATTCAGTACCTACCATGCTAGCCCTTTCATTGTCACTCATGTGTAAGGGTAAAGTTTGTACTATGGTACTTGCCTGTAGGGACTGTATGCATTGAGTCAATGTTGCAGAGTGTAAATGTGTTTGTTCAGTCAGGCCTAAGGAGTTTTCCCTTTAGAGGCCACATTGGTGTATAGTGTTTTATTCTGGCTCACATCACAGTACATGTTGCTGGAGCATGGCTACCTGAAGTCAGTAGGCTTGCTTAGTCATTGTAGGCCATGAGCAGGGTAGTGGCTTAGTCTGCAGATGACTCCAAAAGTGTGCAGTCATGTCCCTGTATTTATTGGCATGTGTGTTTTACACTTGTGGTGTGTTAACAAATTGCCTATTTTGTGCTTGGTGTTTCTGACATGTGTGTGTGACAACCATTTGTGCAAAAACTTGTGTTTGTAATCGTGTTATTTGTCTCTTGCATCCATACAGGTCAATGCCCATCAGACAAATCGGTTTTGGAGAGCTAGAAGGTGTGGATTCTGGGGCTCCATAACCAGCGGAGCACCCACTGTTGCAAGAAGTGGGAGGACCTGAGACGCTGGGCCCGTAAGATCATGGAGGTTCAGCTGGGGCTCTTCTCCCAACATGGGCAGGGTGCACATCAGAGAATAATCCCTCTAAAGGCCTGCATTCTGGCAGTGGTGAACCTGGACCTTGATGGGATCTAGAGGGGAGCACAACAGCCAGAAGGGGGTGAGTATAGGGTATATTTCAGCCTGTCACATAGCCAAGTTTACGTGTTAGGTTCTGACAGCACCCCCCTGACGATTGGGGTTGGCCCATGTGTGACACACAAGATGAGTAACGTTTTGTGTAGGTATGGAATTTGGTATACTGATACTGATGTGCCTTGCCTATTAGCCCAGGGACCTAGGACACAATGAGTACAGTTCACAAAAATATTGCTCTCCAGGGACAACACATGGCTTTGCACATTGATCAATCAAGTAATGTTTGTTGTTGTATTGGGTCTAAATTCTACGCAACAGACCACTACTCCACAGTGTTACAGCCCAAAGAAAAAGAAGTGATGGATCACTGTCCTCAGCCATGTGTCAGGTCAAGTGAGTAACGTGGGATCTGCAACTCAGAACTCAGAGGCCACTTGTCTTCAGTGTGTGACGAGTGCTGGTGCCTCACTACTGTCTGTCATGTGAAGGTAGCCAGCATACAAGTTACAGTGCATACACTGTTCTTTAGGTGCAGCTACAGATCAATACTTTTTTTTGGTAAGCGAGAAATGTCAATTGACATGATTTATGTGTCATCACTGTTGCCAACATATCTTGCGCCTACATGTGAGCATGTGTCCCTTTCTCTCTTGACAAAATGTGCACACTGATGTTTCATGCATGATCTACCTGTGTTCATTGGGTATTTTTTGTATCCCTCACATATATGTGCATGCCAATCCGTGTGTTTGAATTGGACGTATGTAATGGAGCTACATTTCATGTGGTGCCACAGACAGGAGTGTGTCACCAGTGCTTGTTGGCTCACACATACCCTCACCCGTCATTGCATGTTATTTGGCATGTACAACTGCAGTAGCAATGAGGAATATGAAAGGTAGGACTACAGTTTTGCCCCACAATGTACATTTCCATGCCACTGATGTGGCAACATGTAGCAAAGTGCTCTGCACATGTGAAATGGAGAAGGTTTGTTACCTGTTATGTCTGAATCATATGTGGTTGGGTACAACCATTTATCCACGGACATCTGGGTTTACAGAACCAAAATGGAGACAGTGATGTAGTTTCCCATTGGGCAATATGTTGAGGGCCTTCTACAAGTACTTGTGAATCCCTGGGCCTCTCCAACATACATAGGACTAATAGCTTCTACTGATGCAAGCAGTGTATAACATTGTAAGGGATGCCATACAGCAGAGGTCATGTCCCTGGGGCTAGCTGTCATTGTGTTCTGGATTGTAGAGACATATCTCCCTGACAATTTAAACATTTTGTCTACAGTGTACATTTCCATGTCAAATGTGTAGTATACGTGAGCAACAATATTACTTCAATATTACCATCATGACTCCATTAGGACAGTTTACACATGGTGAAGTGTGCATTGTTGACATGTTTCCAGCGTGACATGAGTATTTCCATGTCACCTTCTACAGGCTACTGTACTGCTGTCAGCAAACTGGCAGGATTTTGGAGCATCATTTCTCATTGTTGTGTTATTGGGTATGTGACAAATAGATGAATGCATGACCTTGTGTGGGATCTGTGGGAATGAACTTGGCATTGGCCTACTATTATATGACAACAGACAACAGAAGAATGCTCCATGAGGCAAAGGATTGAAAGTGATGAGGGCTCCTACTTGTTCAATAGTTACTGTGTTGCACAGCTTCACTCCTGCAATTGGAGTTGTCTGAGATTCTGATTTACCTGTGAGCAACTGTTGACAGTTCATGTGGCAGGCATGCATATGGTGAGGTACACATATGAGCCACGTTAATGTAGTTTGCGGCTGGGGCCTACTTGATGTCATGGTGATATTTGCTAATCACAGCTGTTGTTCAAGTGTGATCAGGAACATGTGGCTACCCTTTTCCTCTTTGTATGTACAGCATCATCCCAGGCAAGCAAAGGAGACAGGGCGGAACCAAGTGGGGAAGCATCTGGCCATGGTACCTCCAGTCATGACACCACCAACAGGGAGTAACTCAGTAGTCCGGAGGGTGAGGGGAGTGCCAGAGAGGACACAAGATCAATCTTGTCATCTTCAGATTCTTACTCCAGTGACCACTCCCTATTGGTGGTCGACCCATCAGGACCTGCTCCTGTGCCATCCTTGTCTGCCACCCCCAGTTCTATCGCCACCTTCCTTGTTACTCCCCACCCAGTTGGCTGTGCCCGCTCACCCAAAAGTGTGGGCGTCTCCTTTGTCCCAGGCACCTCAGCCCCAGCACCTGTTACACCTGCTGCCCTGAGTGAGGAGGCTATTGACCTCCTAAGGAGTATCTCTGTGCGGCAGACTGCCATTGTGAATGCCATCCAGGGGTTTACAAGCCAACTTAAGCAGACAAATGTTTTCCTAGAAGGCATTCATAGTGACATGCCTGGCCTAAAGCGATCTTTTCAGATTCTGGCCTCCTCACTGACGGCAGCCATCCACTCCCAACAATCCATACCCCCACCACCTCCCTCTTCCCAATCCAAAATCCTTATTCCCCTACTTGTCCCAAGTACATAGACACATCCGCACGCACCCACCTCAACACACACCAGCAGCACACAGTGACACAAGCACCACAAGACACATCGGCAAGCAGGCACTCAACATTCACCCACAGACACCACATCAGCCACCAATTCAACAGACACCTGTGCCACTCCTACGGACCCACACACCACAACCACCACACCCACAGAAACCACCACAACAGCCAGTGACACATCTACCACACCCACCATACACCCAGAAAACAGCTCACAACCCATGGAATCACACACCTCAGCCACCGTACCCACAGACACCACAACACCCACAGACACATCCACCACATCAACCCTGCCCCCAGACACGACCCCAACACACACAGACACATCCACTATGCCCACAGACACCATCCCAACAAACACAGACACATCCACAACATCCCATCCCACAGACACCACCCCTACAGACACACACATATCCTCCACTCCCACATCACCGAGCACCTCCACCTCACAGCCCCCAAGACACGCAAACGCCCACACTCACAGACGGAACAGACTCCACCCAAACATAAGCATACCTCATACACGCACATACCCAAGGCATCAACATCCACAGACAAGACCACTACTCCCTCAACCTCCAAATCCCCAACCCCTTCTGATGACCCTACCTGTTTTCCCACAGAGTTTCCTCTTGACCTTGCCCTTACCCCTGTTCCCTCCATCCCACTCCCAAACCCAAAAGGCCCCCACCCACATCCCAACCCATCCCTTCCAAATCAAAGTCCTCCCCTGTCATATATGCCCCCGCTAGCACCCAGAGAAGAAGCCCACCCTTCTGAAGAAAAAGCCCCTCCCTCCCAAACCCACTCATCCTAACATCTTAAGTCTGACCCCACCCTAGGATAGTCCCTGAAGTGCCTGCCTGCTCATTTGATGCCCCTCTGTGAGAAACTGGGGCTGATTGCAGAGGCCCCCTAACTTTTTGCCCCCATTTTCCACTTTATGCTGGTGTTTTCCTGACTCTGATGGTGCCCTGGGTACTGCTAACCAGTCCCAGGGCCTGTGCTCTGTGTAAAATGGATATGCAAATTAGGCTAATTATAATTGGCTAAGTTAACCTACCTATAAGTCCCTAGTATATGGTAGGGCATGTAGGTTTAGGGACCACAGCATAGGTGGTGCACACCTAGGTGCATTGCTGAGGTGCCCAGTGTCATTTTAAAAGCAAGCCTGCCTTGCTGGCTGCTTTTAAATTAAAGTTATATGCAAATTCGACTTTGGAATTAAAGGTACTTCCAAAGTCTTAAACTACCTTATTTTTACATATAAGTCACCCCTAAGGTGTGCCCTATGTGCCCCTAGGGCTGGGTGCCATGTAACTATAAGCAGGGACTTTATAAAAATAGATTTATAAGCCCTGGTGAGGTAAAAACAGCCAAATTCGTTTTTCCCTCATTGAAGTAAATGGCCTTCATAGGCTAGAATGGGCAGACTTTATTTAAAATTTTAAAGTCTCCTTAAATGTTACATACCAAGAATTTGGTATCAAATTGATTGTTATAATAAATCCCACAACTTCCAGTTGTTGGATTTAATATAACTAGTGCAGGTAAAAAGTTTAGACTTTACCTAAAAAGTTGCCAATTTCAGCTCTGCATTGTTTTTGCTGCTGTGCTCTGATTGGCCAGCCTGCAGCAGCTTCTGCCAGGCTACTTTAATGAGGTGTGAAGTGGCCTGACTTCACACAAAGGAATGTGCTTGGGGGAGAGAATCTCCCCTCAGCAGATGGGGAAGCAGGAAGGGGGAGGGCTGACAAACTGGTCTTCAAAGGCAGAGCAGGACATCTGGAGCACCCAGCAACACCCCCACATCCTGCAACCCCAGACAGCTAGGTGCCCCCTTGATTAGATTAGGAGAGGGCAGGAGAGGGGTGTGTTTATGATTTTTAGCCACACCAGTGGGTGGGCTCAGCCAGATCTCTCCTCCAAAAATCAGATTCATCCATTTTGGATTTTTAGAGACTATTGCCTTCTGGGATGGATTTTTGCCACACTTCCCAGGAAGTGGTCATCACAGGGGGACGACCCTGTCCCTGATTGGAGGACCAGGGCCCCCCTGCTTTTCACCCAGGAGCAAGGATAAAACTGGCAGACCTGCACCCACGCCTCAGATCCCCACCAAATTTCAAGAAGAAAGAACTACAAGGAGAAGAAGGACTGCCCTGCTGGACCCCTGGCCTGCACCTGGACCCTGCACTCAGAAAGACTGCACCAGCTGCACACTTGGGCTTCACCACAAGAAGGACTTTGCCTGGCTTCCACTGGTTCAAGGAGGGACTCCCTGTTTGCTACAGGTGAAAAATTGCTAACCAGAGTCCCCTGCACCAACTCCTGAAAAAGTGACCAGCTGACCACTGCCCAGTGGCCAAAAAGGAGTTTGCGCCAGGTGCACTCTGGGAGTTGAAGTCCACACTTCCCAAGGACCATCACAGAACTTCTGGACCCTTGGGGTGAGCTGTGGACCCCAAAAGAACCTTAAAAGAACATCTGGGTGAAGCCCCAGAAGTTTGGAAAAGATTGGAGCAATTTTGGAAAAAAGCTCCATAAAGTGACCGACCCGACGCGGAAATTCTAGCCGGCTTGCCTCAACCGCGACCCGGCCTGACTTCGTGGTTCGTCCCGGTAAAGAAAAACATCCAAAAAAGAGACTAAGTCCGAACGTAAAAAGTTGACCGGGACCTTCCAGCCATCGTATCCGAGAAGGGCTCCACGGACGTCGGATCAAGATCCAGGTTTACCCCGGTCGAAGGATTTTCATCTCGAAAAAACGACTAAGTCCGAAGGTAAAAATCACCACCGAGGAAACCGACTTCGCGTATCCGGACAAGGGCTCCAGGAGGTCGGATTCAACTGGCAGGTTCGTCCCGGTGAAGAAAAACTTCAAAATAAAGACTAAGGCCCTCATTCTGACCTTGGCGGGCGGCGGAGGCCGACCGCCAAAGTCCCGCCGTCAGGTTACCGTTCCGCGGTCGAAAGACCGCGGCGGTAATTCTGACTTTCCCGCTGGGCTGGCGGGCGGTCGCCTTCAGACCGCCAGCCAGCCCAGCGGGAAAGAGGCTTCCACGATGAAGCCGGCTCGGAATCGAGCCGGCGGAGTGGAAGCTGTGCGACGGGTGCAGTTGCACCCGTCGCGTATTTCACTGTCTGCGCAGCAGACAGTGAAATACATTTAGGGGCCCTCTTACGGGGGCCCCTGCAATGCCCATGCCAGTGGCATGGGCACTGCAGGGGCCCCCAGGGGCCCCGCGACCCCCCCTACCGCCATCCGGATCTCGGCAGTCCGACCGCCGGGATCTGGATGGCGGTAGGGGGGGTCGGAATCCCCGCGGCGGTGCAGCAAGCTGCGCCGCCGCGGAGGATTCAATGGGGCCGCGGTACACTGGCGGGACCCCGCCAGTGGTGCCGGTCCGACCGCGGCTTTACCGCCGCGGTCGGAATCCCCATTGGAGCACCGCCGGCCTGTCGGCGGTGCTCCCGCGGTCCTCCGCCCTGGCGGTCAAAGACCGCCAGGGTCAGAATGACCACCTAAGTCAGAAGGTAACTTTTTAACCGAGGCCTCCCGCGACTTGTAGCCGAGCAGGGCTCCATCGCGGTCGGCCTGAAAGTTTGACTTTGCCCCGGTCCTGGTGCAACCAGATGACCCGATTGGCGCTTTTTGTTTCTATGCGCTAGAAAATAATAATACTTTAAAAATTCATATCTCCGGTTCCCCTGAACCGATTTTAATCGTTTTTGTGTCATTTTAAAGATAAAAATATAAGCTATTTTTATGAATTGGTTTTGGATTTTTAAACTGTTTCCTGTGTTTTATTTAATTACTGTTTTGTGATATTTGAATGCTTTACACTTTGTCTCCTAAGTTAAGCCTTGACGCTCGATGCCAAGCTACCAAGGGTAGAGCTGGGATTAATTTACTGAGACCTAACTGTACTTTTGTGGAGGTTTGTGGCTTGTTGCTAGGTGTAGGTACCTACCTGCCCTATCAATAACCCATTTTCCAACATAATTGGAAGCAGCGACGGGATCCTGTACTTGTGTTCAATATCACGTTACAGTTTTAGATAAAACAAATTAAAAATCCTTTAAATTGTCCTAGTGCAAAAATTGTTTTTAATTTTTAATTTTAATTTTTTTTTAAATTAATTTGGATTCATTTCAATTATTGAATTTTTGTAATTTTTCTAAATTCTTGTTTCCAATTTTTGCAAAAAGTTTTTGTTGACACAAAACTAGGGAACCATGGAGCTTGATCTGGCTAGCCTACCCACACTGACAGTAGTCCAGCTTAGGGGGTTGTGTATTGAGAGGGGGTTGCCTGCAACCACTAATCTCAGGAAAGAAATCCTGATTAAATCCCTGACAGCATGGGCTGAGGCCCAAGAGGTAGAGACAGAGGAAGCTCCAGAGGAGGAACCAAAAGAGGATGATGCTAACTCTAACCACTCAGCGGAGGAAAGGCATCAGACCCCAAGTGAGGAAGAGGAGGAACGGTCCTCACTGGACACAGTCACTAGGGGCAGACCCAAAGCTAGTGGTAGGAAGAGGGTCCTTTCAGGAGGAGAGAACCCATCCATCAGGGAAAGAGAGCTGGAAGCCCAGCTAGCCTACATAGCTTTGGAAGCAGAGAAGCTGGCCCTAGAGAAGAAAAAGTGGGCATACAAAGAAAAAAGAGATGGAAGCAGCGATAAAGAAGCTGAGGTGTCCATGGGTGGGGGAGTTTGCCCCAGATTACCCAAGGGGGTGGTTCCTGCTTATGTAGAGGGGGATGACATAGATAATTGGCTAGGGGCCTTTGAGAGGGCACTCCAAATGAGAAGGGTTAGGCCTCAATACTGGGGTTCCCTTTTGTGGGAGTTGGTCCCCAACTCAGGGAGGGATAGGCTTCTGACCTTAAGGGGGGAGGAGGCAGATTCATACCCTAGTATGAAGAGGTGCTTAGTCAAGAAGTTTGGTCTGACCCCAGAGCAATATAGAATGAAGTTCAGGGACACCCAGAAGGTCAGTACCCAGTCTTGGGTTGACTTTGTGGACACCTCACTAAAGGCACTAGAGGGCTGGATTATTGGCAACAAAGTAAATACTTATGAGGGGTTATACAATCTGATCATGAGAGAGCACATCTTGACCAATTGTATCCAAGAAAGGTTACGCCAGCATCTAGTGGACTCTAAGCTGACCAACCCTAGAGAGCTAGGGGAGGCAGCTGACGAGTGGTTGAGAACCAGGGTGGTTGTCAAGTCCCAGGGGGGAGACTCCAAGAAGGGGGGGACAGGTCCCCAAAAACCTAAGGAGGGAGGTGGTAAGCCCACCACAGAGACTCCCTCTGTACCCCAGAACCCTAAGAAGGAGGAGAGTAAATCCCACTCCCAATCTGACATGCAGAGACAGGGAGACCCAGGGTTAAAAAAGCTCTTGGACAGTAGGGCTTGCTTTGACTGTCAGCAGACAGGTCACTTCAGAGGAGATGCAGCCTGTCCAAAGAAAGTGGTTAGCACTGGGCTGTCCAGTGTAGCCATAGAGGAGGATTCCTCAGATGATGAAGTCCTCCTAGCATTGTGCTGGGAGACAGGACCAGATGGTAAGCTGGTGATCCCTGAGGGTGGGAGTAGGCACTTCCACCACATTCAAGTGAATGGGATCCCTACCACTGGCCTGAGAGACACCTGTGCCAAGTCACACTGTAGTGAGTGACCGGTTAGTGACCCCAGACATGTATGTCCCAGGAAAGACAAAGAAAGTCAGGATAGCCACAGGGGAGGTCACCTCCAAACCTGTAGCCATAGTGCCCCTAGAGAGGGAGGGTATCCTAGACTGGATTAGGGTGGTAGTCAGTGCTGACCTTCCCCTAGATTGTATCCTGGGCAATGACCTCCCAGAGGTGAGTCTGGTCACAGATGGGGTGGTCGCCCAGGGCGCCCCCCCAACCCAAAGTCCTGGGGAGTCAGTCCCTACAGTTAGGAGACAGGGGTCCCCAAGAAAAGGAAAGAAGAAAAGGAAGGGTAGGCCACTCTTAAAGAGAGTTCCAGGGAGCCAAAGGCCTTCTGCCCCAGTAGGGGGGGAGCCCAGAGTTGGCACTGGTGAGGCCTCACCTGACCCCAAGGAAGTCCTGAGTAGTCAGGCAGCTGTCCAGATGCAAGGTGTTGCCCCTGCACTGACAGAAGGGAGAGTGGAAGGAGGGTGTCTGCCACAGGAGGTGGTAGCCCCCCACTCTAGACAGCAAGAGGGGTGCCAGGACCCCAAAGATGCCCCTAAAGCAGCTCAGCCACCTGTCAGTGGAGAGCTTAGGGTGTGGTTCTGGGTACTGACAGCTGTCAGTAGCCTCTGCTGGGTGCTAGCCTTCCTGGCAGCACTGTACTTGGCCTGGGAGGCAGACCCCAAGGCCAATAGCAAAGTAGGCCCCCTGACCCTGTTGGTCATGGTGGGGTTGCTCAAGTGTTGGGTGACCTCTTTGGGTAAGCTAGGTCTTGCCCTAGCAAAGTTAGGAGTAGGGGAGGTGGGCACCTCACTACCCAAGTTGGCAGAGAGAGAGGAGGAAGACCCCCCTAGAGGGAAGTTTCAGTTTGGGTTGGGTCCTTTTACTGTTGGGATGGCTTCACTACCCAGAGGGAGTGACCCTGACAGGAGGATATAAGGCAGAGTAGGCCCTGCAAAGGGACAGCCAGTTTTCTTCACTGTCTTCCTCGCCTAACAAGCCAGGAAGACTCTCCCAGGGTTGGGCTGAGTCTCCTGGGCGTGTGGGCTGGGGGGGGGTTGTGTGAGAAACTGGGGCTGATTGCAGAGGCCCCCTAACTTTTTGCCCCCATTTTCCACTTTATGCTGGTGTTTTCCTGACTCTGATGGTGCCCTGGGTACTGCTAACCAGTCCCAGGGCCTGTGCTCTGTGTAAAATGGATATGCAAATTAGGCTAATTATAATTGGCTAAGTTAACCTACCTATAAGTCCCTAGTATATGGTAGGGCATGTAGGTTTAGGGACCACAGCATAGGTGGTGCACACCTAGGTGCATTGCTGAGGTGCCCAGTGTCATTTTAAAAGCAAGCCTGCCTTGCTGGCTGCTTTTAAATTAAAGTTATATGCAAATTCGACTTTGGAATTAAAGGTACTTCCAAAGTCTTAAACTACCTTATTTTTACATATAAGTCACCCCTAAGGTGTGCCCTATGTGCCCCTAGGGCTGGGTGCCATGTAACTATAAGCAGGGACTTTATAAAAATAGATGTATAAGCCCTGGTGAGGTAAAAACAGCCAAATTCGTTTTTCCCTCATTGAAGTAAATGGCCTTCATAGGCTAGAATGGGCAGACTTTATTTAAAATTTTAAAGTCTCCTTAAATGTTACATACCAAGAATTTGGTATCAAATTGATTGTTATAATAAATCCCACAACTTCCAGTTGTTGGATTTAATATAACTAGTGCAGGTAAAAAGTTTAGACTTTACCTAAAAAGTTGCCAATTTCAGCTCTGCATTGTTTTTGCTGCTGTGCTCTGATTGGCCAGCCTGCAGCAGCTTCTGCCAGGCTACTTTAATGAGGTGTGAAGTGGCCTGACTTCACACAAAGGAATGTGCTTGGGGGAGAGAATCTCCCCTCAGCAGATGGGGAAGCAGGAAGGGGGAGGGCTGCCAAACTGGTCTTCAAAGGCAGAGCAGGACATCTGGAGCACCCAGCAACACCCCCACATCCTGCAACCCCAGACAGCTAGGTGCCCCCTTGATTAGATTAGGAGAGGGCAGGAGAGGGGTGTGTTTATGATTTTTAGCCACACCAGTGGGTGGGCTCAGCCAGATCTCTCCTCCAAAAATCAGATTCATCCATTTTGGATTTTTAGAGACTATTGCCTTCTGGGATGGATTTTTGCCACACTTCCCAGGAAGTGGTCATCACAGGGGGACGACCCTGTCCCTGATTGGAGGACCAGGGCCCCCCTGCTTTTCACCCAGGAGCAAGGATAAAACTGGCAGACCTGCACCCACGCCTCAGATCCCCACCAAATTTCAAGAAGAAAGAACTACAAGGAGAAGAAGGACTGCCCTGCTGGACCCCTGGCCTGCACCTGGACCCTGCACTCAGAAAGACTGCACCAGCTGCACACTTGGGCTTCACCACAAGAAGGACTTTGCCTGGCTTCCACTGGTTCAAGGAGGGACTCCCTGTTTGCTACAGGTGAAAAATTGCTAACCAGAGTCCCCTGCACCAACTCCTGAAAAAGTGACCAGCTGACCACTGCCCAGTGGCCAAAAAGGAGTTTGCGCCAGGTGCACTCTGGGAGTTGAAGTCCGCACTTCCCAAGGACCATCACAGAACTTCTGGACCCTTGGGGTGAGCTGTGGACCCCAAAAGAACCTTAAAAGAACATCTGGGTGAAGCCCCAGAAGTTTGGAAAAGATTGGAGAAATTTTGGAAAAAAGCTCCATAAAGTGACCGACCCGACGCGGAAATTCTAGCCGGCTTGCCTCAACCGCGACCCGGCCTGACTTCGTGGTTCGTCCCGGTAAAGAAAAACATCCAAAAAAGAGACTAAGTCCGAACGTAAAAAGTTGACCGGGACCTTCCAGCCATCGTATCCGAGAAGGGCTCCACGGACGTCGGATCAAGATCCAGGTTTACCCCGGTCGAAGGATTTTCATCTCGAAAAAACGACTAAGTCCGAAGGTAAAAATCACTACCGAGGAAACCGACTTCGCGTATCCGGACAAGGGCTCCAGGAGGTCGGATTCAACTGGCAGGTTCGTCCCGGTGAAGAAAAACTTCAAAATAAAGACTAAGTCAGAAGGTAACTTTTTAACCAAGGCCTCCCGCGACTTGTAGCCGAGCAGGGCTCCATCGCGGTCGGCCTGAAAGTTTGACTTTGCCCCGGTCCTGGTGCAACCAGATGACCCGATTGGCGCTTTTTGTTTCTATGCGCTAGAAAATAATAATACTTTAAAAATTCATATCTCCGGTTCCCCTGAACCGATTTTAATCGTTTTTGTGTCATTTTAAAGATAAAAATATAAGCTATTTTTATGAATTGGTTTTGGATTTTTAAACTGTTTCCTGTGTTTTATTTAATTACTGTTTTGTGATATTTGAATGCTTTACACTTTGTCTCCTAAGTTAAGCCTTGACGCTCGATGCCAAGCTACCAAGGGTAGAGCTGGGATTAATTTACTGAGACCTAACTGTACTTTTGTGGAGGTTTGTGGCTTGTTGCTAGGTGTAGGTACCTACCTGCCCTATCAATAACCCATTTTCCAACATCTCCCTGCGGAGGTTACTTAGCAGTGACTGGACTCAGGTTTGGGCACAGTACTCTGCTTGGACAAAATTTAACTGGGCAATGGCATTTGACCTACATCATTTTGAGTTAATAAGCCCAAGTTAATAAACCCAAGTTGTTGGGTAAATTTTTGTGCTGTTATTACTTTTCTACCTTTTTGTTTTTCCTGAGTAACTTGTGTTGTATGCCTACAGTTGTGTGTGTTTTCAACTTGATTGCTGATCCATTTGCTGTTGTTTGCAATATCTGACTTTGTGGGCAGTGCTGGTGCCACCCAAGACAAGGGTAGATGTACACTGCATGGATATGGGTGTTGGCCAGTGTCAGCATGTATGGCGTTAGATTTGTTCCCCCGGTATGGATTGTACATTTGTCTCATGCGTGGGAGCTAGAGTTTTGTTTGTCCACACACTGAGGTTGTTCAATTGTGATACCGTCCTCTGCATCTGACTGACCATGCATCCATTTTGATGTGTGTACCTTGCAACTACTTCATCTAGATGTATGGCCCATGCTGTTTCTGTTGAATTTGCTCTACAGTTATTCATCCCTGAGATACATAAAGGGCCAGGTCCTGTGCAAATGGTGTTTTAGGGCATGTGCAAAGGACGTGTAACTCTGCCTGCAGGTGAGTTGTTTCCTTTATGCTCTCTGTTTCTGCCTGATGGGACGTGGTGGTTGGACCACCATTGTCACGTTGGTGGTAGGCAACTTCATAATGTGTCCGACGGAAACACTGGCTTTGTCGGCCTGTTTGGCCTGCCTCACCACCATGGCAGGCTCCGCTATCTGGCAATGCCGGCAGAACCACTGCGTTCTTTCCTTTATGAGACCACATGCATCATAATACGGTGGTCTGACCGCCCAGCTGATGGCGGTCGGGCCACGCCATGGCAGTCCATGGACCGCCAAACTTGTAATCAGGCCCATAGACTGACAGTACCTTGCCAGTCACATATCCTATTACTTTTAATGGGCCCATGTCTATTAGAAACCATTCTGGCTAAAAACAGACCCTATCATAATAGGACTAGTTGTGGGACTAGACTGTGCAAAGCACATTGTCAAAAAGCACCTTGCTCATGTCCATATTTCAATCTCTTCAGTTCCCTCTTGGCAAGAAATGTTTTTACTTTAGTCCTATAAGTCATCACATAATGACCAGCAGGAGCTTTGCTATTGGTCACCACAATACATTTTCTTTGACCAATCACAGTGCAGAAAGGGAAACATCGGGCGTCATTGCCAATTGGGTATTTCAATACATATTTTAGAAACATATTCCAAATATATTTGTAACATTAATCTTAAAAAACTTTATTTTAAGGAATCCAATTACCATACAGAAAGATATGAGAGATATGGTTGCCAGGTGCTAATCATGAAAATCAAGAGCTGATTTATAGTGTAGGGAAAAAGTTAATATTGTTATATACCTGCAATCCATAACAAACAGTGGCCTCTATAGATGTCTACATATTATATTCAGTCAGGAATCATAGCATACTATGAGAAATGAACACGAGAAAATGCAAATAATAAAATGCGTGAGGTGGGTGTTGACATTATATAACACTTGTTCAACCAGCACGTGAGCATTCTAATTGTGCATTAGTGACTGCTCATGACCCAAACACGGTACAGCTACCTGAAGGTGCTGTAAAGGGGCATGTTCTACAGGTACATAAAAACACTTAAATAGATAAATAACAAATGAATGCACATTTGGATGCACGTGGCATGGCAAATGTTACCCAATTTAGAGCTGAGCCTCCACATGGTCCACTAACAATTTGTGCTCGACCGTGTCAAAGACTGCTGAGAGATTTAGCAGAACGAAACCATAAATTAAGCCTTCGTCGTACTTCTTTCTCATATCATCCACAACTGGCAGTCTAAATGACTCTGTGGAATGAGTAGGCGAAACCCAAATTGGCCCATGTTTAAAAATTGTGAGTCCTCAGGATGTAAGCAAAGAAGCTGTGCCATATGGGTTTCTACAAGTTTGGCTTGAAAAGGCAACAAGGAAATAGGTCGAAATCGACAGTTGGGGATGTTCACCTAGTTATGTTATGAAAAAGTGATTTCTAAACTGCACAGCTGTCCCAGAAGAGACACAGGTAAGACACGACAGCAAGAGGGCAAGTGAAATCGTCATCCTAGCTGGAAAACAGCCAGGGCTCAGACTTACAAGCGGCTTGCGCAGCTATTGCATCACTTTTTTGGACGCATTGGCGGTCCAGGCTACTGATCATTATCTACAAGTGCCACGCAAAGCCACTTTCATTGGCTTTACATGGCCTTGTAGATATGAAGAAAAGCAACGCAGCGCAAATCGTGCGTTGCCTTGCTTTGTATCGGGGAGGCGTTTCCATGGGTGTTGTGCGGGTGTTCGCTCACAACACCCATGGATTTTGACACATTCCCAGATTTAGAAGGTTTTTAAACCTGGGAATGCATCAAAACCCTATGCCACCCCAGGGGAGGCATAGAGGTGACACAATGGGGAGAATTATCTATATTTCTCCCTGTTTTTTCCTCTTTCTATGTGTGCTGCATCTTGCAGCACACGTAGAAAGAGGAAGACTCCTCTTGGGATTGTTTTTGTGCAGGAAGGTGCCCCTTACTGCACAAAAACAATCATCCCCACAACGCAGGCAGCCAGGCACCATGGTGCCAAGGTGCCTGTGTTGGCGCATGGCAGTGCAGGGGATAAGCAGAGGAATCTGCCTTATCGCATAGATTCCTGCCCTTTTATTGTTAAGCAGGGCAGGGCAGTGCAGCAACAAGGTTTGCAGCGCTGCCCTGTGCCAAAACATTGTAAATTTGGCCCAGGATTTCAACTGTTTCCAAAATTGTAATTGATCTTGAATATTCCTGAGGTTGGGTGGCATAGAGTTCCATAGGGTCAGGGCTAAGACACAAAGGAGCAGCCTTCCATTCTGGCTCTGCTACGGCGGAGAGTGTAGGCCAGGTTTAAATCAGTGGAGCAAAGTGCTCTAGATGACCTGTAGAAATGCATCAGGGTGGCTACGCTGGGTGCTCCATGCTTGTTTACGATTTTGTGGGAGATGCATAGAGCCTTGAATTTAGTGTGCTTTCCAATAGGTAGTCAGTAGAGCTTAACTAGAAGATGGGAGGCAGAGCTGAATTTAGAGAGGGAAAAACAGAAGCCTGATGGCGGCGTTTTGGACATCCTGCTAGTGGTTTAGAAGATATTTTTTTAATCCCAGATAAAGTATGTTGCAGTAGCCAAAACGACCAGAGATTGAGAGATCAGTTGGTGTACTTGCTTGGGAAAAAGTCCCAAAATGGGCTTGAGGTTTCTTAGGATGGCAAAACAGTGACGAGCTAGCGTTTTGACTTGGGTTTTGAAGGATAAAGACTTATCCATCCATATCCCAAGGTTTTTCACCACTGACTTTGGCTCTGGGGAATACCTAGTAATGCAGGCCTAGAACGGTCACTCCAAAGATGGGTATGCCACCCAGCAGGAGGATCTCCATTTTATTAGCGTTACGTTTTGAGCAGTTGTCTTACATACATCCAGCAACTGCTGTTAGGCACTTTTTGAAATTTGCACAGTCGCTGGACAATTCTGCTGACAAGGAGATGAGCAGCTAAATGTTGCCAGCATACAACACTAGTGACATTTCGAAGGATATCACGACCTCAGCCAGGAGTCTGATGCAAATGTTAAAAAGGGTAGGGCTGTGCACCGAACCAGGAGGATGATGTGTACAAGTGTACTTTGGGATGACACAGAAGAGGGGGATATAAATTGAACTGACCACACGTTTAGGAAGGAGGCAAACCACTTCAGAGCTTTACCCAGTGCTCCCAATTCAGAAGGCCGGGATAGTAGAATCGCATGGGAGGCAGTGTCGAAGACCACACTTAAATCTAAGAGGATCAGCACCTGGGGTTTGCCAGCATCTGCAGAGCTGCGAAGGACTGTAGAAGAGCAGTTTCAGTGCTATGCAATGGCCGGGAACCATTTTGAGAGGAATCAAGTATTTGATTTTGTTCTAAAACATTTGTTAGGGGATTGTTACATGTTTCTTCACCACCTTGGATACAAATGGCAAGAGGGATATAGGACGGTAATTTTCTGGCTGAGTAGCATCGAAGGAAGGCTTTTTTAAAAGAGGGATAAACATGGCATGTTTCCAGGATGATGGTATTTCAGCAGTACTCAGCGAGAGGTTATCTACTTCAAGAAACATAGAAGTAATACTTTCCTGAAATTTTAAAAGGAGGTCAGGTTTTAACGGACCATCCGGAGATCCAGATTTTACCTGACGCAGGTGGAGATATTGTCAATGTCTAGCAGGGTCAGATGGTCCAAGGGCGCCCCTTGCATGTGGGTGGCCCCTGTATCAAGAGAGGGTAAAGTGAAGATAGATATTGTTGACCTTATTAACAAAATGCTAAGCAGGTTTTTTGTAGTGGCTATTAGAAGCCTCTGCTAATCCAAGAGTAGATGTGGGTTTAGTTGTGCTATTGACAATAGAAAAGATTTCCTTAGAAGGGTTGCTACTGTTTTTAAATTTGTCAGCAAGAAAGTCGGCGCAGGCTCTTTTAGTCGCTCACATGAAATGTGATTTTGCTATAGCATCATAAGATTTGCGCCAAATGTGCCCTAGTGTTTTGCATTGATTCTTTTCTGTGAGCAGAGTTTTGTTGAACCACACAACTGGGAACTGCTTCCTGGTTCTGCAGGGTTTAGCCAGAATAAAATGCTTTGGTGGCACACTCTGCCTGTTTAATATTGGACTCTAGTAGGGGTACCAGAGGCGGTTTTTACTCATTGAAAATGGTGAGGCGAGTGACGTGCCTCACCACTTCCCCCCCCAAAAAAAAACACTCCCTCCCTTAAAAACCCCCAAAGTAAGCTACCTCTCCCTCCAAAAGCCCAAATAAAACCATAACACTAGCCACAAAATAAACACAAGCACTATACTTACCATTACACACTTACATGCATTACACATACACACACACACACACATTACATATTTAGAATTAAAAAAATGGCACTAACCCACAGGCTGTGTGTCCTCTTCGGTGCTATTCTCCTTCTCCAATGCCGGAAGAGCTGCCCTAACCAATCCAGATGCTGCTCTCATGCTGTGAACCAGCATGAGAGAAGTGCCTGGATTCAAAGGTGCGGCCTGCCTGGAGGCTCCTTCGGGCCCTAGAGGCCTGTGCTTGGGCTTCACCCAGCTGTCTTAAGACAGCTGAGTGGCGAGCTTCAAAGTGCGCATGTCACTTTGGCCAGTGTAAAACAGCCAGCCAAAGTGACATGCGCATTTTGGAGCATCTTGTCAAGCCACGGCTTCAGTCCTCTACTGCAAATCCACAGCAAAGGACATGCCCAGCATGTCTCTGGGCTGGTGCGGGCTGTGCAGGTAAATATAAAATGCCAATGAAATCTTTTCATTGCCTTTTTATTTTTGCCTGAGCGGCTCGCAGAGGGCGGGTGGTAACTCTCCCCTTCCCCCAAGAAGAAACCACAGCGGATCAGGACCCTTCTTTTAATAAAGTTTGAAAAGTCAGAAGGGTCCAGCTTATGCCACTGCCTTCTCATCATAGATTTAGTGGTGATAGCATTCTTAGTGCTAGGACAATCTATAGTCATGTCAATTAGGCAGCTGTTTGGTGGTTGGCCATGTTGGAAAACACAGGGTCCAGCAGATGACCGTCCTCATGGGTAGCATACTTTACTAGCTAAACTGGCTGCAAGGTATCTTATTTCCTTGTCATTAGATTGATCGAAATGCAGATTCAAGTCTCCAATTTTATTGAAGTTAGACAGCTGGAGCGCGAACAGCAAAAAGCACTCTGTTGGGAGAGGCCCTGAATTGTTTAGAAGGGTCTGGAGGTCCGTAAATCAGAAGGCCTGAGAAGGTGAAGTTTTTGTTAACATAATTTAACCCCTTCTGTGCCCAGGACGTAATGGTTATGTCCTGAGGCACAGTGCTGCTGTGCCCAGGACGTAACCATTACGTCCTGTGCACAGAGCCCAGAGGGAGCGCTAGCGCTCCCTCTGTGGGTTTCCCCCCCACCCCCCCAAGTCAGGGATGGAAGGGGAAGCCCTTCCCCTTCCACCCCCGACCCCCCCAACCCCCCCTGTGACATCAGCGCGCGAGCTGATTAGTCACAGGGTCTCCCCCATCGCGCTGGAAGCAGAGCTTCCAGCGCGATTGAAAAAGAAATGCTTTTGCATTTCTTTTTCAATCCCATGGGGGAGGCCCCGAGAGGCTTCAAAGGGAAGGAAATGTATTTCCTTCCCTTTGAAGTCTCTCACAGGTTTCAAAAGCCGGATTGCTTGCAATCCGGCTTTTGAAACCCCACTAGACACCAGGGATTTTTTTATTTTTCAGTGAAATTGGCAAAAGGGAGCGACCCCTTGGGCAAGGGTCGCTCCCAGGGGGGGCATTTTTTTAGGAAGGCCTTTTCTGCCCCCCCTGGGGGCAGATTGGCCTATTATTAGGCCGATCTGCCCCCAGGGGGGGCAGAAACCTCTAGGCACCAGGGACCTTTTTTTTTTTTTTTTGATGATTTCTTTTTTTTTTAGGTGGGGAGCGATCCCTTAGGCAAGGGTCGCTCCCCTACGGGGCAATATATATTTAGGCCATTTCTGCCCCCCTTGGGGGCAGATTGGCCTATTTTGATGAGGCCAATCTGCCCCCAAGGGGGGCAGAAACCATTAGACACCAGGGAGTTTGTTTTTGCGCGCGAATTTCACGCAACGGGAGCGACCCCTTTGGCAAGGGTCGCTCCCAGGGGGGGCATTTTTTTGGGAAGGCCTTTTCTGCCCCCCCTGGGGTCAGATCGGCCTATTATTAGGCCGATCTGCCCCCAGGGGGGGCAGAAACCTCTAGGCACCAGGGATCTTTTTTTTTTTTTTTTCTTTTTGTTATGTTTTCTTTTTTTTTTAGGTGGGGAGCGACCCCTTAGGCAAGGGTCGCTCCCCTAGGGGGCAAATTATATTTAGGCCATTTCTGCCCCCCTTGGGGGCAGATTGGCCTATTTTGATGAGGCCAATCTGCCCCCAAGGGGGGCAGAAACCATTAGACACCAGGGAGGGTTTTTTTGCGTGAATTTCACGCAAGGGGAGTGACCCCTTAGGCAAGGGTCGCTCCCTGGGGGGGGGGGATTATTTTAGGCCATTTCTGCCCCCCTGGGGGGGGTAGATCAGCCTATTTTGATTCGGCTGAAACCACTAGGCACCAGGGATTTTTTTGTTTTTCTGTTTTACAGATGGGGAGCGACCCCCTTGGACAAGGGTCGCTCCCCTGGAGGGGCAAAATGTATTTAGGCCATTTCTGCCCGCTTTGGGGGCAGATCGGCCGATTTTAGGTCAATCTGCCCCCAAGGGGGGCAGAAACCACTAGGCACCAGGGATCTTTTTTTTGCGCCGTCACACAAGGGGAGCGACCTTGTAGTCAAGGGTCGCTCCCCGGGGGGGTGAGGAGGGCAAAATTATTTTAGGCCATCTCTGCCCCCCCTGGGGGCAGATCGGCCTATTGGTATTAGGCCGATCTACCCCCAGGGGGGGCAGAAACCTCTAGGCGCCAGGGCAAATTTTTTTTTGTGTTTTTTTTTTGGTTTGTTTTTTTTTAGAGATGGGCAGCGACCCATCAGGCAAGGGTCGCTCCCCTGGGGGGCAAATTGTATTTAGACCATTTCTGCCCCGGCAGATTGGTCGATTTTAGGTCAATCTGCCCCAAGGGGGCAGAAACCACTAGGCACCGGAGATTTGTTTTTTGGTGCCAATGTCACGCAAGGGGAGCTACCCCGTAGGCAAGGGTCGCTCCGGGGGGTGGGGGGGTGGGTGTTTGGGGGGCAAATTTATTTTAGGCCATTCCTGTGCCCCATGGGGGCAGATCGGCCTATTATTAGGCAGATCTGCCCCCAGGGCAGAAACCTGTAGGCGCCAGGGCAAATTTTTTATTTTTTATTTTTATTTTTTGTTTGTTTGTTTTTTTAGAGATTGGGAGCGACCCATCAGACAAGGGTCGCTCCCCTGGGGGGCAAACTGTGTTTAGACCATTTCTGCCCCCCTTGGGGGCAGATTGGTCGATTTGAGGTCAATCTGCCCCAAGGGGGCAGAAACCACTAGGCACCGGGGATTTGTTTTTTGGCGCCAATGTCACGCAGGGGGAGCGACCCCGTAGGCAATGGTCGCTCCGGGGGGGGGGTGGGGGTTCAGGGGGCAAATTTATTTTAGGCCATTTCTGCCCCCCTGGGGGCAGATCGGCCTATTATTAGGCCGATCTGCCCTAAGGGGGGGCAGAAACCTCTTGTTGCCAGGGCAAATATTTTTTTTGTGTTTTTTTTGTGGTTTTTTTTTTTTTTTAGAGATGGGGAGCGACCCATCAGGCAAGGGTCGCTCCCCTGGGGGGCAAATTGTGTTTAGACCATTTCTGCCCCCCTTGTGGGCAGATTGGTCGATTTTAGGTCAATCTGCCCCAAGGGGGCAGAAACCACTAGGCACCGGGGATTTATTTTTTGGCGCCAATGTCACGCAGGGGGAGCGACCCCGTATGCAAGGGTCGCTCCGGGGGGGGGGGGTTTGGGGGCAAATTTATTTTAGGCCATTTCTGCCCCCCCTGGGGGCAGAAACCTCTTGTTGCCAGGGCAATTTTTTTTTTTGTGTTTTTTTTTTTGTTTGTTTGGTTTTTTAGAGATGGGGAGCGACCCATCAGACAAGGGTCGCTCCCCTGGGGGGCAAACTGTGTTTAGACCATTTCTGCCCCCCTTGGGGGCAGATTGGTCGATTTTAGGTCAATCTGCAACCACTAGGCACCGGGGATTCGTTTTTTGGCGCCAATGTCACGCAGGGGGAGCGACCCAGTAGGCAAGGGTCGCTCCGAGGTGGGGGGGTGGGGGGGGTTTAGGGGGGGCAAATTTATTTTAGGCCATTTCTGCCCCCCCCCGGGGGCAGATCGGCCTATTATTAGGCCGATCTGCCCCAGGGGGGGCAGAAACCTCTAGGCGCTAGGGCAAATGTTTTTTTTTTTTTTTTTTTTTTTTAGAGATGGGGAGCGACCCATCAGACAAGGGTCGCTTCCCTGGGGGGCAAACTGTATTTAGAGCATTTCTGCCCCCTTTGGGGGCAGATTGGTCGATTTTAGGTCAATCTGCCCCCAAGGGGGCAGAAACCACTAGGCATCGGGAATTTGTTTTTTGGCACCAATGTCACGCAGGGGTAGCGACCCCGTAGGCAAGGGTCGCACCTGGGCAGGGGGGGTTTGGGGGGGTGGGGGGTCAAATTTATTTTAGGGCATTTTCCCCCCCCCCCTCCCCGGGGCCGGCTGAGCTAGAGGCCAAAATCCACATGTAGGCACTTTGCAAAAAACACCTCTGTTTTCTGTGAAAAAATATGTTGTGTCCACGTTGTGTTTTGGGCCATTTCCTTTCGTGGGCGCTAGGCCTACCCACACAAGTGAGGTACCATTTTTATGGAGAGACTTAGGGGAACGCTGGGTGGAAGGAAATTTGTGGCTCCTCTCAGATTCCAGAACTTTCTGTCACCGAAATGAGAGGAAAAAGTGTTTTTTGGCCAGATTTTGATGTTTGCAAAGGATTCTGGGTAACAGAACCTGGTCAGAGCCCCGCAAATCACCCCATCTTGGATTCCCCTAGGTCTCTAGTTTTCAAAAATGCGCTGGTTTGCTAGGTTTCCCAAGGTGCCGGCTGAGCTAGAGGCCAAAATCCACACGTAGGCACTGTTTTCTATGAAAAAATGTGATGTGTCCACGTTGTGTTTTGGGCCATTTCCTGTCGCGAGCGCTAGGCCTACCCACACAAGTGAGGTATCATTTTTATCGGGAGACGTGGGGGAACGCTGGGTGGAAGGAAATTTGTGGCTCCTCTCAGATTCCAGAACTTTCTGCCACAGAAATGTGAGGAACATGTGTTTTTTTAGCCAAATTTTGAGGTTTGCAAAGGATTCTGGGTAACAGAACCTGGTCCCAGCCACACAAATCACCCCATCTTGGATTTCCCTAGGTCTCTAGTTTTCAGAAATGCACAGGTTTGGTAGGTTTCCCTAGGTGGCGGCTGAGCTAGAGGCCAAAATCAACAGGTAGGCACTTTGCTAAAAACAGGTCTGTTTTCTGTGATGTGTCCACGTTGCGCTTTGGGGCGTTTCCTGTCGCGGGCGCTAGGCCTACCCACACAAGTGAGGTATCATTTTTATCGGGAGACGTGGGGGAATGCTGGGTGGAAGGAAATTTGTGGCTCCTCTCAGATTCTAGAACTTTCTGCGACAGAAATGTGAGGAACATGTGTTTTTTTAGCCAAATTTTGAGGTTTGCAAAGGATTCTGGGTAACAGAACCTGGTCCCAGCCACACAAGTCACCCCATCTTGGATTTCCCTAGGTCTCTAGTTTTCAGAAATGCACAGGTTTGGTAGGTTTCCCTAGGTGGCGGCTGAGCTAGAGGCCAAAATCAACAGGTAGGCACTTTGCTAAAAACAGGTCTGTTTTCTGTGATGTGTCCACGTTGCGCTTTGGGGCGTTTCCTGTCGCGGGCGCTAGGCCTACCCACACAAGTGAGGTATCATTTTTATCGGGAGACGTGGGGGAATGCTGGGTGGAAGGAAATTTGTGGCTCCTCTCAGATTCTAGAACTTTCTGCGACAGAAATGTGAGGAACATGTGTTTTTTTAGCCAAATTTTGAGGTTTGCAAAGGATTCTGGGTAACAGAACCTGGTCCCAGCCACACAAGTCACCCCATCTTGGATTCCCCTAGGTCTCTAGTTTTCAGAAATGCACAGGTTTGGTAGGTTTCCCTAGGTGGCGGCTGAGCTAGAGGCCAAAATCTACAGGTAGGCACTTTGCTAAAAACAGGTCTATTGTCTGTGATGTGTCCACGTTGCGCTTTGGGGCGTTTCCTGTCGCGGGCGCTAGGCCTACCCACACAAGTGAGGTATCATTTTTATCGGGAGACATGGGGGAACGCTGGGTGGAAGGAAATTTGTGGCTCCTCTCAGATTGTAGAACTTTCTGCCACAGAAATGTGAGGAACATGTGTTTTTTTAGCCAAATTTTGAGGTTTGCAAAGGATTCTGGGTAACAGAACCTGGTCCCAGCCACACAAGTCACCCCATCTTGGATTCCCCCAGGTCTCTAGTTTTCAGAAATGCACAGGTTTGGTAGGTTTCCCTAGGTGGCGGCTGAGCTAGAGGCCAAAATCTACAGGTAGGCACTTTGCTAAAAACAGGTCTATTTTCTGTGATGTGTCCACGTTGCGCTTTGGGCCGTTTCCTGTCGCGGGCGCTAGGCCTACCCACACAAGTGAGGTATCATTTTTATTGGGAGCCATGGGGGAACACTGGGTGGAAGGAAATTTGTGGCTCCTCTCAGATTGTAGAACTTTCTGCCACAGAAATGTGAGGAACATGTGTTTTTTTAGCCAAATTTTGAGGTTTGCAAAGGATTCTGGGTAACAGAACCTGGTCCGAGCCACACAAGTCACCCCATCTTGGATTCCCCTAGGTCTCTAGTTTTCAGAAATGCACAGGTTTGGTAGGTTTCCCTAGGTGGCGGCTGAGCTACAGGCCAAAATCCACAGGTAGGCACTTTGCTAAAAACAGGTCTGTTTTCTGTGATGTGTCCACGTTGCGCTTTGGGGCGTTTCCTGTCGCGGGCGCTAGGCCTACCCACACAAGTGAGGTATCATTTTTATCGGGAGACGTGGGGGAACGCTGGGTGGAAGGAAATTTGTGGCTCTTCTCAGATTCCAGAACTTTCTGCCACAGAAATGTGAGGAACATGTGTTTTTTTAGCCACATTTTGAGGTTTGCAAAGGATTCTGGGTAACAGAACCTGGTCCCAGCCACACAAGTCACCCCATCTTGGATTCCCCTAGGTCTCTAGTTTTCAGAAATGCACAGGTTTGGTAGGTTTCCCTAGGTGGCGGCTGAGCTACAGGCCAAAATCTACAGGTAGGCACTTTTCAAAAAACACCTCTGTTTTCCTTCAAAAATGTGGCTGTGTCCACGTTGCGCTTTGGGGCGTTTCCTGTCGCGGGCGCTAGGCCTACCCACACAAGTGAGGTATCATTTTTATCGGGAGACGTGGGGGAACGCTGGGTGGAAGGAAATTTGTGGCTCCTCTCAGATTCCAGAACTTTCTGCCACAGAAATGTGAGGAACATGTGGTTTTTTAGCCACATTTTGAGGTTTGCAAAGGATTCTGGGTAACAGAACCTGGTCCCAGCCACACAAGTCACCCCATCTTGGATTCCCCTAGGTCTCTAGTTTTCAGAAATGCACAGGTTTGGTAGGTTTCCCTAGGTGGCGGCTGAGCTACAGGCCAAAATCCACAGGTAGGCACTTTGCTAAAAACAGGTCTGTTTTCTGTGATGTGTCCACGTTGCGCTTTGGGGTGTTTCCTGTCGCGGGCGCTAGGCCTACCCACACAAGTGAGGTATCATTTTTATCGGGAGACGTGGGGGAACGCTGGGTGGAAGGAAATTTGTGGCTCCTCTCAGATTCCAGAACTTTCTGCGACAGAAATGTGAGGAACATGTGTTTTTTTAGCCACATTTTGAGGTTTGCAAAGGATTCTGGGTAACAGAACCTGGTCCCAGCCACACAAGTCACCCCATCTTGGATTCCCCTAGGTCTCTAGTTTTCAGAAATGCACAGGTTTGGTAGGTTTCCCTAGGTGGCGGCTGAGCTACAGGCCAAAATCTACAGGTAGGCACTTTGCAAAAAACACCTCTGTTTTCCTTCAAAAATGTGGCTGTGTCCACGTTGCGCTTTGGGGCGTTTCCTGTCGCGGGCGCTAGGCCTACCCACACAAGTGAGGTATCATTTTTATCAGGAGACGTGGGGGAACGCTGGGTGGAAGGAAATTTGTGGCTCCTCTCAGATTCCAGAACTTTCTACCACAGAAATGTGAGGAACATGTGTTTTTTTAGCCAAATTTTGAGGTTTGCAAAGGATTCTGGGCAACAGAACCTGGTCCCAGCCACACAAGTCACCCCATCTTGGATTCCCCCACGTCTCTAGTTTTCAGAAATGCACAGGTTTGGTAGGTTTCCCTAGGTGGCGGCTGAGCTACAGGCCAAAATCTACAGGTAGGCACTTTGCAAAAAACACCTCTGTTTTCCTTCAAAAATTTGGCTGTGTCCACGTTGCGCTTTGGGGCGTTTCCTGTCGCGGGCGCTAGGCCTACCCACACAAGTGAGGTATCATTTTTATCGGGAGATGTGGGGGAACGCTGGGTGGAAGGAAATTTGTGGCTCCTCTCAGATTCTAGAACTTTCTGCCACAGAAATGTGAGGAACATGTGTTTTTTTAGCCAAATTTTGAGGTTTGCAAAGGATTCTGGGTAACAGAACCTGGTCCGAGCCACACAAGTCACCCCATCTTGGATTCCCCTAGGTCTCTAGTTTTCAGAAATGCACAGGTTTGGTAGGTTTCCCTAGGTGGCGGCTGAGCTACAGGCCAAAATCTACAGGTAGGCACTTTGCTAAAAACAGGTCTGTTTTCTGTGATGTGTCCACGTTGCGCTTTGGGGCGTTTCCTGTCGCGGGCGCTAGGCCTACCCACACAAGCGAGGTATCATTTTTATCGGGAGACGTGGGGGAACGCTGGGTGGAAGGAAATGTGTGGCTCCTCTCAGATTCCAGAACTTTCTGCCACAGAAATGTGAGGAACATGTGTTTTTTTAGCCAAATTTTGAGGTTTGCAAAGGATTCTGGGTAACAGAACCTGGTCCCAGCCACACAAGTCACCCCATCTTGGATTCCCCTAGGTCTCTAGTTTTCAGAAATGCACAGGTTTGGTAGGTTTTCCTAGGTGGCGGCTGAGCTAGAGGCCAAAATCTACAGGTAGGCACTTTGCTAAAAACAGGTCTGTTTTCTGTGATGTGTCCACGTTGTGTTTTGGGGCATATCCTGTCGCGGGCGCTAGGCCTACCCACACAAGTGAGGTATCATTTTTATCGGGAGACTTGGGGGAACATAGAATAGCAAAACAAGTGTTATTGCCCCTTGTCTTTCTCTACATTTTTCCCTTCCAAATGTAAGACAGTGTGTAAAAAAGACGTCTATTTGAGAAATGCCCTGTAATTCACATGCTAGTATGGGCACCCTGGAATTCAGAGATGTGCAAATAACCACTGCTTCTCAACACCTTATCTTGTGCCCATTTTGGAAATACAAAGGTTTTCTTGATAGCTATTTTTTACTCTTCATATTTCAGCAAATGAATTGCTGTATACCCGGCATAGAATGAAAACCCACTGCAGGGTGCAGGTCATTTATTGGCTCTGGGTACCTAGAGTTCTTGATGAACCTACAAGCCCTATATATCCCCCCAACCAGAAGAGTCCAGCAGACGTAACGGTATATTGCTTTCGAAAATCTGACATTGCAGGAAAAAATTACAGAGTAAAACTTAGAGAAAAATTGATGTTTTTTTCACCTCAATTTCAATATTTGTCTTTTTCAGTTGTTATTTTCTGTAGGAAACCCTTGTAGGATCTACACAAATTACCCCTTGCTGAATTCAGAATTTTGTCTACTTTTCAGAAATGTTGCGGTTTCTGGGATCCAGCATTGGTTTCATGCCCATTTCTGTCACTGACTGGAAGGAGGCTGAAAGCACAAAAAATCATAAAAATGGGGTATGTCCCAGTAAAATGCCAAAATTGTGTTGAAAAATTGGGTTTTCTGATTCAAGTCTGCCTGTTCCTGAAAGCTGGGAAGCTGGTGATTTTATCACCGCAAACCCTTTGTTGATGCCCTTTTCAGGGAAAAAAACCACAAGCCTTCTTCTGCAGCCCATTTTTCAATTTTTTTTTAAAAAAACGAAATTTTCACTGTTTTTTGGCTAATTTCTTGGCCTCCTTCTGGGGAACCCACAAAGTCTGGGTACCTCTAGAATCCCTAGGATGTTGGAAAAAAAGGACGCAAATTTGGCGTGGGTAGCTTACGTGAACAAAAAGTTATGAGGGCCTAAGCGCGAACTGCTCCAAATAGCCAAAAAAAGGCTCGGCACAGGAGGGGGAAAAGGCCTGGCAGCGAAGGGGTTAAATAACAAACTTCCACAGTCCTGGATAAGGCCAGGGGATAAAGTGCACTCCATGCTTGTTCTGTGAATAATAGTGATACCGCTTCCTCTGCCACTGGCTCTGTAACGTCTTTGAATGTGGTAACCTGGAGGGAGGGCCCAAGCGGTGTCCTCATGTGTGGAGTAAGTGAGCCATGTTTCCATGCAGAATAGAACATTGAGCTGATAGTCTAGCCTAGGTCGCAGATGTCAGAAAAATGCCTGCCCACCAAACAGCAGATAATGCTGTGCATTTTTAGAGTGAATAGTGGGGATTTGGCCATGAGGGGCATGCTAATAGAGTTAGTGAAGTTCCCCCTTCATAGTTGTAGCGTACTTGCAGTGGCTGCTCCATACCTTAGTAGTGTCATTTTCCCCCAAGGCGAGAGAGTGTAAGCAAACCTTTGGGCTTGGAGATCTGAATAATAACAGTTGAGGGAGACAGTAAGTAGCCCTGAGCAAAGCAGGAGAAGCAGGGGTCATGGCCCCGGTGCCATCCAGGCCTGGGCAGGCATAGATGGGCTTGCCTTTGGTGTGCTGCTGTGCACATCAGCATGTCAGCTGCCTTTTTATGGCCAATTGGGCACAGGAGAGCTTTCCCTCTGGTGGCAGCCACTAGACTGCTCACCTCTCTCACACAATGGCTGAACAAAAATGGTTGTTGTGGAGAGTAAGGCCTAATATGAGGTATCAAAATAAAATATTGCACTTTCTCTGTGTTGCTTAGCTTTCTGCCATTGACAGTTCAGATGCATTAAGGCCAAACATTATTGAACTGTTCCCTATTATGTCACTGCCTAATGAAGAAGACCTAAAGACATCGCTCCTTGCTGATCCTTTTAGGATAAGTATAACCAAATGTGCATTTATTTTTCTTGCAGATTTATGTTTTCTCTCTCTAGAAACCTAACCACTAGTTTTGGTTAGCACGATAGTCAGATGTTTTCCAAATTAATTTTTGTCTTCTTTAGAGGAGAGAAGATGCTAGTGGCAAGTCAGAACGCCCGCTGCCTGTGTTGTGCGGTGAGCGGCGCAACGGCTCGGGGTGCCCCCTCCTCTTACCAATATTATTTTACTGATGGTGGCCACAGGCGTTCCCTGCTGGGTTTTGGCTGCTGGGGTGCTCTGAGAGCAGCGCGCAGTACAATAGAGGCAGCTTTTCAGGAAGTCGCGACAGGAGAGGCTGGAGAGGCGGTGGCAGAGCCAGCACAAGTTAGAGCTGTTAGCTCAAAGGAGAGATAAGTGCTGCAACAGAGGTGAGGAGTTTAGGCAGAAGGGAGTGGCTGACAAAGGGAGCAGGCAGCCCCCTCAGTTAATGGAGAATGTGGATGTGGAACAACGTCCAGTGGGTGAGTTCATTAGGGGGTCTGGGGCTGACTCTGGGATCCAATATGTGAGAAATGCTTCTTATGTGAAGCAGGGCTACGTTGAAAGATATTCTTTAAGGTCTTTTAAGCCTCGGCACTCGCAAGAAGGTGGTGGGAGAGACAGTATTGGCCTAGGACAAATTAAAATAAGGGCCACTGCTAGAGCGACTAAACCCCGGGTGAAGAACTCTTTAGTGAAGGCCCCCATTCTAAAAGCTCCTTGGCGAAATCAGTTGTAGAGAGTTAACAAACTGAGGAAAAAATATCTCTAAACAAAAACTTTCAGAGAATTACACCCTCCTTAAAAACCTACTTTAAAATTCAAACAGACACAAGTAGCTGCATTAGAGAGGACAAGGCAAAACAGAAAAAAATAAATGATCGCGGTAACTAAGTGAGAGACATGGAATCTGAGAGAGCTGACTCCCCAGAGTCCTCTACTTCTGTAGCCCCACCAGTGAGAACAATGCTATCAATGCATAACAGATTTGCAGGCTTGGTGGAGGAAGCTCCTGATTTAGTCGATGGGGGGGGTCTCACACTAGAGAGAGTAGGGTCCAGCCTGAACCCCAAGAGACGGATAACTTAAACACACAGAACAATGGGTCCAGTGGGTGGGACCTGGTGCAGCAGACACTCGTTCAATTATCTCAAGAGATTAAAGAGAAGAAGGGAATTCAGGCTACTTGCTCTAGCCTAGAAGCCAAAATTGAGAATTTAACCCAGCGCACGCAAGTTCTAGAAGAAGGGTTTCAGGTCCTCCAAGCTGAGGTACAAGGAAACGCCCAGGAGATGACGCGTTTAAAGATTAGACTTGAAAGAATAGAAACCAATGCCAGAAGAAACAATGTCAGAGTTTTGGGGGTGAAACAGGGCCTGGAAGGGGCGGACATTAAATCATTTGTAGTTAATCTATTGAGAAACTCTTTTCCCCAAGATAGTTGGATGGATAATCTTGAAGGAGAAATTCAGCTAGTTCACAGAGACCCTTATAAATAACACCCCGGGTGGAAGAGTCCTCAGAAGATTCTGGTAAATTTTCTTTCATATTTAGTCAAAGAGAAAATATTGGGCCTCGATCTAAAATCAGGCTCACTGCAAGCATTAGGGGCATCTTTCAGGATTAGATCTGATATCTCCATAGAAACAGCTGACAGGCAGTGGGAGATGGGGAAAAGATTGAAGGATCTAAAGGAGTTGGGTGTGACTGCACAATTGAGGTTTCCAGCTGTTATGGAGGTCAAGTGGCAAACTAAGATGCACAACTTCTCTGAACTGACGGATATGGATAATTTTATCTCTCAGATAAGGAGGGAAGGGCACCCAGGCGCAACCTAAGTGTGAAGGGGTGGTGATGGGTTCCCTTAGGATCGGGTGAAATGGGCATTTGGAAATGCCTAACGATAGATGAGAGGGTTCCTGATGGAGGTAATTTGTGGAGGGGAGCAGTGGGTGAAAAAGAAAAAAAAACGTTTTGTCCTCAAGTTTGATCAGGCATACTGTACTCAGATGGAAGCACCAACCAGATTTATGGGATTAGGTCACAGCAGGAACTGGAACAGCAGGAATGGGTTTGGGTGAGAGAAATCTCACAAAAACGTGGGCAAAACTTTGTTGGAACATAAATGGGCTACGGGTTGCCAAAAGGCGGTGAATAGTCTTACAATATTTAAGAAAGTAACACTCAGATACTTATGCTTCAACAGACACATCTCTTACATCAGGAGTGCAGCGAGCTTTTTTTTTATCAAAGGTGGGTGGAGACTATGGTAGCAGCAGAGCAAGCACACTGTTCCAAAGGAATTGCCCTAATATTTAAAGTAAATAGGTGAGCCTAGTTTGGTATAAGGCAGATGTGGGAGGATGATGGATAATTGCAGAGATATAGGTTAATGACTCCTTGTACACCCTAGCTAGCTAATACGCCCCAAATGTGGAAAATATAATCTTCTTTTTAAAGCCCCTATTATTTTAGGGGGGGCTTTATTTTCTTATTAACTAACACACTAGACAGATTCTCAGAGAGGATACAGATTAGCTCCCCAAAGATGAGAGCCTATTTGTTGGACATAATGGAAAACATTGACCTATTTGATGCCTTGCACAGATTGAAAGGGAATTGTAAAGATTACACTTTCCAAAGTAAAAAAACAGACACTTTTCAAGGTTAGATTATTTTTTCTTGTAAAGAAAGGAGATAGAAAGAGTGATTGGTTTTGAGCATTTGCCTATCTATCTATCGGATCATGCAGCTCTGCTGCTAAAAATTGAACAGAAAAATATCTGTGAGGAAAGGCGATGGACAATGGACAGAAGGATGTTGGCAGAGTCTGAGTTAGTTGACAAGATATCACAACAATCCAAGGAGTTTTTCTTCTGGAACAAGGAGTCTGCCCAATGCATGTGGTATGGGACTTGTACAAAGCATGGCTAAGGGGATCAATAACTAGTTTAGCAGCTGACTGGGTAAGGCAGGAGAAATTACTACAGACCCAATTGGAGTGGGAGATTGCGAGACTGGAAGAGGTGCTAAAAACCAACACTTTAAACGAGGCAGGAAAGGGGGAACTGCTGGAAGAGCTAGAAGACTCACAGTTAAAGTTCAGGGTCATGATGGAGTAAAAGGTGTCACAGCAGTGGGAGGCCAGTAGAGCATCTAATATAACACATGGGGAAACTTGCGGTAAACTGCTGGCATGGAAATCTAGACTGGAAAAGCATCCAATTTACATTAAGAAGATAATATGCTGTGACACTGGGTGGTTGAAGATAATTCCAAGATAACAGTGGCTTTTAAATCCTTTTTTTCAAGAGTTATATAGAGAAAACTTGGAGACAGATTTAGAGGCAGTAGGAGCGTGGCTAGAGCAGAAGCACTTCCAGAGAATACCAAGCAAAATCAATCACTGTGTCAGGAGATATCTGGTAGTGAGATTTTAGCTGCTATTAGAAAGGCAAAGAAAGGGAAAGTGGCAGGGCCTGACGGGATCCCCTGTGAACTTTATGGGGCGATGGAGGAGGTTGTCATCCCAGCCTGGTTACAGCTGTTCAATGCCATATTGCTAGAGGGGCTCTTGGAACGACGCAGTAATTTCAATGATATTGAAGCCAGGCAAGAGCCCTCAACAGTGTCATTCTTATAATCCAATATCCCTACTTAATTGCGATTATAAAGTCTTTACTAGTATTTTGGCAGACCGTCTAAATAAAGTTGCGGGCCACTTGGTGCATCAGAGGGAATTCCTGCCTGGAGGGAATATGAGAGATCTCAACCATACTTTAATAATTGGCTCTATTGATCTGGCCACAACTCTGGATATCCCATTAGCTATAGTGACGGTGGATGTTGCTAAGGCATTTGACCGTGTGAATTGGCAATATCTTATGATGGTGTTGGTCCATTTTGGAAAAGGCAATTCCTTAATTAAGGTGCTAGAAAGGATCTATAGTGCACTAACTGCAAAAATTCAGGTGAATGGCAACTTGTCCTCTGCAGTGAAGATAGAAAGGGGAACTAGACAACTAGACAAGGCTGCCCCCTTTCACCGATCCTTTTTGATAGTTATATAGAGCCTTTAGCAGAGAGTTTGAGGTCAAATGAGCAGATGAAGCCCTTTGTGGTAGGAGATTTTCATAGGAAGATCTCCCTATACGCAGACGATCTGATGGTATACACCTCTGATGTGACTTCTGCCCTTCTGAACCTTTTAAGGGACGCTATGGTTTTCTCAAAGATGAGATAAATGAGGAAAAAACAGAGATAATGATATGGAGCCAGAATAGTGAGGATCCTAGAAGGGTCTCGGAGATGAGGTACTTAGGTATTAGAATAACGCAGGACGTGGAAAAGTTAGTGGATAGAAATCTGGAGAAGGTGGCCGGTGAGGCTGGGGTTCTTTTGAAAAAATGGAGGAAGCTGACACTTACTATATACGGGCGGGTTAACTTAGTAAATATGTCTATCCTGCCAAAAATTACCTTTCTATTTGATAACATCCACCTAAATTTTGATAAAAAAAGTAATTTCAACTCTGCAAGGGAAGATAACCTCATTCATCTGGGCCAGTAAAGGCATACGCCTATCTTGGAAAAAGCTGAGGAGGAGGGTTGGTGTTGGTGGGCTGGCCCTCCCTGACCTGCAGCTTTACTGTTGGGCTTACCAGTTAAAGAATAATATAATGTTATTACTGACCCCGGACAATTTGGTACTGGGGACCATGTGCAGGGCAATGTTAGCGGGTCTATCCGTGGACGGTTTCTCCCATACATTTGGGGCACCAAAGTTCTTTAAGAAAGTCAGACTGAAGTACTTACAGGCAGCTCCCATGACTTGGTATGAAATAAGATCTCTCCTAGTCATTAGATATTACTGTAAATTAGCTCCCAACTTGGACTCACCAGAGACCCCAGAGTGTTTATTGGACAGGTTAGCTTTGCCTCTGAAGCAAAGCGGAGTTACTAGATGGGGTCATCTAGTCAATGAGGGTCAAAGACTGACATGGGAGTATTGGAGCCATAGGGCGAAATGGACAATATCCAGATTTAAGATTCTCCAGGTTAATGGATGGCTTAAGAGTCAAGGGGGTCTGGGACCTGAATCTACTCAAATGGAGATAGATCTACAGACACTCGGGACCAAAAAGAAGGAAGTTGCACTATGGTACCAGTACCTTCTAGCAGCAGAACTCAATGCAATTTTTGTGTTCTGGATGGAGTGGATTCCTACCAGATGAAGAGCTGGAGCAGTTATGGCAAGTATCCTTTGCTACGTTACATTCTGTGGTCAAATCTGCTACCCTAAGGAAAAACATTTGTTTTACCTTCCATAGAGCATATTGTACGCCCCTAAAATTGTCAAAGATGAGAGGAAGTGTAACCTTCAATTGTAAGCAGTATGGCAGCTGAGAGACGGATGATGTTCATATGTTCGTTTCCTGCCTGAAATTAGAGGGATTCTGGTCTGCGGTGGGTAAGACAGTCTCAAACCCTTTGGACCTTACAATCGAGGTGAGCCCTTGCTTAATCATGTTTGGGATTTTGCCCCAGAAAATTGGTTGCCCCCCACCCAAGCCGCACCATAGAGACCTGGTGTTTTACTTGATAGTAATGGCAAGGAAATATATTTGTAAAGGCTGGGGTCAAACCTCCACTCCAAGTTGATATGCATGGAAAAGAGAAGTAAAAAAGAATGGGAAAGGGTTTTGGGACTTCCTAAAGTTTTGTTGTACTTGAGGTGTTTCAGGGGTCCAATGATTAGTCACCCCGACAGGCTAGGCTGGGAATCCACCCCATCCCATGATCTAGAGGGACTTGCCCAGCATGAACCTACAAAGCTGTTGGTGAATTGAAGTCACTATGAGGACCAAAAAAAAAATATATATGTTTTGTCTTCTTTTTTTTTTGTATTGAGCCCAAACATGCTTAACCCCTTCTGTGCCGGGGACGTAATGGTTACGTCCACTGGCACAGTGCTCCTGTGCTGAGGACGTAACCATTACGTCATCAGCATGGAGCTCAGAGGGAGCGCTAGGGCTTCCTTCCCACCCCCCTAAAGCAGGGATGGAAGGGGAAGCCCTTCCCCTTCCACCCGACCCCTCCGACCCTCCCCAGTGACGTCTGATGACGTCAGCACGCATTCACGCGCTGACCTCATCAGAGGCCACTCCCCCATCGCGCATCGGAAGAAAAATTCTTTGCATTTCTCTTCCGATTATGTGATGGGGGCCTGAGAGGCTTCAAAGGGAAGGAAAGGAATTTCCTTCGCTTTGAAGTCTCTCAGAGCATTTCAGAAGCCGGATCGTAAAGTGATCCGGCTTCTGAAATGCCCACTAGACACCAGGGATTTATTGTGAAAATGAAATTGGCATAAAGGGAGCGACCTCTTGGACAAGGGTCGCTCCCCAGGGGGGCAATTTAAAAAAAAACTTTTCTGCCCCCCCTTTGGGCAGATCTACCTATTGGTATTAGGCTGAAATGCCCCCAAGGGGGACAGAAACCACTAGACACCAGGGAGTTTTTTTTTAATGGCGAATTCACGGAAGGGGATTGACCCCTTAGGCAAGGGTCGTTCCCGGGGGGGGGGGGATTTATTTTAGGCCATTTCTGCCCCCCCCGAGGCAGATCGGCCTATGGTTACTAGCAAACCTGTGCATTTTTGAAAACTAATAACAATAAACCGATCTTTTTTTTTTTTTTTTTTTTTTTTAGAGGTGGGGAGCGACCCCTTAGGCAAGGGTTGCTCCCCTTGGGGGAAAATTGTATTTAGACCATTTCGATCGGCTGATTTTTGTTAGGCCAATCTGCCCCCAAGGGGGGCAGAAACCACTAGGCGCCGGGGATGTTTTTTGGCGACACTTTCACGCAAGGGGAGCGGGGCAAATTTACTTTAGGCCATTTCTGCCCCCCCTGGGGGCAGATCAGTATATTGTTATTAGTTTTAAAAAATGCACTTGTTTGCTAGGTTTCCCTAGGTGCCGGTTCAGCTAGAGGCCAAAATCCACAGCTAGGCACTTTGCAAAAAACAGCTCTGTTTTCTTTGTGAAAATGTGATGTGTCCACATTGTGTTTTGGGGCGTTTCCTGTTGCGGGCGCTAGGCCTACCCATGCAAGTGAAGTACCATTTTTATCGGGAGACTTGGGGGAACACAGACAGTGTGTAAATAAGACATCTATTAGAGAAATGCCCTGTAATTCACATGCTAGTATGGGAACCCCGGAATTCAGGTATGTGCAAATAATCACTGCTTCTCAACACCTTATCTTGTGGTACAGTTTCCGCTGTAGAATACAATAGTTGCAGACTTATTCATAAGATAAGACAAACAAATGTTACAACATAAGAAGATAACTTTTACACAGTGGACAAGTCACACAGGATGCTTAGGAAAACATTATTTTGCAGTGTTAACATTTTAAACATTGCTTCTGTATTTTACTAACATGAGTACTTTTTAAAACCAATGCTAAAACATGAAGAATAAAACATTTCATAATATTTAAACTCTTATTCCTTTTAGTACATAATATTATTTGTTTTTTTCATTACATTTAATTACAAACAAACAAAATACATTTCATTAGACAGTTATTTATTATTATGTTGAACTAGATTATGGCTGCCACCAAAGTGGTCATGTTTTCCAAAACACACGTTTTCAGTATTAACATTTAAAAACATGTTATTTCCATTATGCTTTAGTGACACAATTTTTATTACTAATTTTTGCACTCTAACACTGTCATTCACTTTACAAAATCATTGCCACACAACAGCTCTAGCCCCTGACAGGACAGCAAACCTTCTGAGATTCTGTAAATGAGTCCATTAGTTGGTGGTTCTCATTTCTCCCAAGTTTCAAGTCAGCACATCTCCGCTCTACATCAAGAGGAGAATGTAGTCATCAAAGTGCTTCTACTGATGCTATGAAAATGTTCTTCTAACTCTTTTAAAGAGGGAATATTTTTCCATGTTGCTTGACGCTAGTAAGGACCTTATAACAACATCTGTGACAACACCTGATGGGTGATAGTAAGTTTTTTTTAAGGATTGAGGAAAGGGTAGCATTAAAGGACAGTAAGAATTTATGGCGTTCAGGGAAGGTTAATGTTAAGGGGTCATAAGGAGTTTTTAGGGCTCAGGGAAGGGTTGTGCTATGGGGTTTGATAGGGCTCAGGGTTTGATAGAATTGGGGAAGTAAGGGCTTTTTAGGGTTCAGTAAAGTGTAGCATTAGCTGGTAAAAAGAGTTTTTTAAGGTTCAAGGAAGAGTAATGTTAAGTGGCAGTTAGGTTTTTCACAGATGGATATTGTTAAAGGGTAGTAAGGGATTTTAGGGTTCAAGGAAGGTAACTTAAAGAGAGGGGTTTCAGGGTTCAGGAATGGGTATCATTATAGGCTAGTTAGGGGTTTGAAGGGTTCGGGGAAGGGTAGCTTAATGGGGTTATTAGGGTTCAGGAAAGGGTAGCTGTAAGGGATAGTAAGGGTTTTGAGAGCTCATAGATATGTAGCATTAAGTGGTAGCAGGTTTTTTTGGGTCCTCAGAAGGGTAGCATTCAGGGATAGTAAGGAGTTTTTGGAATCAAGGAAGGGTACCATTAAACAGTTGTAAGAAATTGGAGTATTAGAGGAAATTGTTCAAGATGGCTACAACCAGTGGAGTCAGCACAGTGGGTTTCAGCTGTAGTCATCACAAAAAGGCCTATCGAAGGGTAAGACTTTGGCCCTCATTACGACCCTGGCGGTTGGCGGTAAGACCGCAAACAGGCCGGTGGAAAGAAAAAATGAATTATGACCGCGGCGGTTACTGCTGCGGTCATCCGCCACTTCACCATTCCGACCGCCATGGCGGTGAAGACCACTGGGCTGGAGATTGCGGTCTCCAGCCCGGCGTTCGTCACTAGACCACCGATGCTATCAGGACCCTGCATACCGCCATGGATCTCGGGTGGTTGGGAACCGCCATGAGATCCATGGCGGTAGGCACTATCAGTGCCAGGGAATTCCTTCCCTGGCACTGATAGGGGTTTCCCCCACCCCCGCTACTCCCTACAAATCCTCCCCCTACACACCCCACTCCCCTGCCACCCCCCAAAGGTGGAACAACCCTCCTCCCCACCCGAACATGCACATATACACACCCCTACACGCACACACCCCAAACATGCACATATACACACCCCTACACGCACACACCCCGAACCTGCACATATACACACCCATACATGCACACACCCCGAACATGCACATATACACACCCCTACACACACACACCCGAACATGCACATATACACCCCGACAACACATATCCGCACACATACACACAGACATGCACACCGTCCGACACGCACACATTTCCCATACACACAACACCCCCCCGCACGCATACACTCACTCACTCACCCGCTCTACACTCCCACACGCACACCCCCATGCACGCACACAACACACAACACCCCCCCACACCCTTCCCTAACAGACGATCAACTTACCTTGTTCGTTGATCCTCTGGGAGGGGACGGGATCCCTGGGGGCAGCTCGCCACCAGAACACCGTCACCAGAACACCGCCACACCGAATCATGGGACGTGATTCAGTGGGCGGTGTTCTGTTGATGTGGCAGTGGAGGTTGAGCAACCTCCACTTTCCCGCCATCAGCCAGGTTGGCTGCTGGCGGCTTTCCATACGAAAAAGGACGGCGGGCTGCCAGCGGTCATAATATGCGGCGCGGAAAACCGCCACCACTGGCGGTCTTCAGCACGGCGGTACCTCGGCGGTCTTGCGAAAAGACCGCAGAGGTCGTAATGACCCACTTTGTGTTCACCTGCGCAATCCAAACCAAAGCATTGTGGTAAATAACTTTCCATTGCCAAATTTTGGGTAAATGCTACTCATCTTGAAGCAGGGGAAATATTTTTCTATGTTGTACGTTAGAAATGCTTGCCATCAAATTAAGTCCCATCCAAAGTCAAAAGCTCCTACATCTTTTATAATAACTGAATACATTTTTCAGTTTATTTGCCTGCCCCTTGGTCTTGCCTCGAATGGCAGGATTTTCGAACAGATGATGAGGAGCATGCATTTGTTTTTCAGGATCATATCCTTATTTTCAACAGTACTCTAGAAAATTGTATGGTGCTAAACAGGTATTAGACAAACTCATGCCCATATTTAACAGAAAATGACGGAGTGCTATGCTGCGCCAAAATTGGCAGCACCATGGTCCATCATTTTCACAACGCAGGAATGCGCTGTATTTAATTGAATATGGCGCACCCCTGTGTTGTCCCCTGAGCTGGCGCTAAATTTAGCTGCCAGCGCCAATGCAGGCATCCTTGCACCATCATGCAAGGATGTCTACATTGAGGGGTGTGATTGTTTATGTGCGGGAAGATGTCCCTTCCTGCACATAAACAATCACTAATGGCGATTTGGCAGTTCTGTGTGTGCTGCAAAATGCAGCACACACAGAAGTGCCAAAGCATCATTTTCAAATGATTGTTTATGCGCAGGAAGGGACACCTTCCCTCACATAAACAATCATGTCTGGCATTTTGCTCTTTTTATGCGTGCTGCTAAATGCAGCACACATAGAAAAAGTAAAAAACAAGAAGGAATAAAAGTATGCGCCTTGCTAATGCCACCCTTGGGGTGACGTTAGATTTTGCCGCTGCCTCAGGTTTACGAAAACTCGTAAATCTGAGACAGCTTCAAAATGCAATGGGTGTTGCTGTGGGCGTGCCACAGCAACACCCATAGCATGCCCTTTACACGCAAAGTGCTGCGTGTGAAGGGATCGTATTAACAAGGTGGCGTTAAGCCAGAAAAAGCGACTTAATGCAGCCTTGTAAATACGGCTCAGGGCATAGCGCCACTGGAGCATCACAAAAAGTGATGCTCCAGTAGAGCTAGGAACTCATAAATATGCCCCTTGTGGGGTTGGTTTAACTTTGTGGAAGACAAGTGGTATTTGCTGAGGAAAGAGATTGAATATTTACAATATACCATTTCTGTGGAAGGTGTGAAACCAAAGGCTGATCTGGAGAAAGCCATAAAAGAAGATCTGAGCTACAGGATAAAGATGAATGAAGGCCTTGCATGTGTCCGTGGAATATTATGCAAACTTTGTGGGTAATCATCCTGATAAAATTGAATCTCTAAGATTATTTTTACATAAGGGTAGATTATTTTTCATGACATGATGAACAAACAGGCCATTTGAGCGTGTTTAGGATGAAATTGTCCGTGCAATAATTGTATTGCCGTTTGATATTAAAAAAAAGAAACATTATCATGGAGGATGCAAGTGGAATATGAATAGGAGCTGGTTTGTCCTAACTGCAATGGGGATCAGAAGGAGCAGTAACCTTTACCTTATTCTCACTAACAAAATCAAAGAGGAATAAGTCTGTAATTAAGAGGTGGCATTGGCTGCTGCATTCGTTGTCCATTACTGTGGTGGCTAAAAATCATACATGTTGTGAGACAATGTCAAGTGTGCAAGAAAGGGGAGAAGAGGTTAAAGGTAGTTGATGGGATGTCCCAGTACATTCAAGATCTGGGTTTATATTCGGGAGAGTGTGCATGACTAACTCAAATCTCTTTTTGTGTGTACATACTCAGTGGTAGAACAATTACAAGTATCGCAAGAACTTGCTGTGTTTTACGATTGAGTCCACTCATGAGTCCACCAACTGACATGATTGGAAAGCAGACCCCATAATCAGGTCAACAGGTATCTTGAGGCTCAACCCCAAAAGAACACCTTTTCCCTGGTGTGATTACCTCTTTCCTTGGCATGTTATCCAACTCTGATTTGCAGGACTGGTTTTACTAATACACAAAGGGGGTCATTCTGACCCTGGCGGCCGGTGACCGCCAGGGTCACCGACCACGGGAGCACCGCCAACAGGCTGGCGGTGCTCCCAAGGGCATTCTGACCGCAGCGGTTCAGCCGCGGTCAGAAAGGGTAAACCGGCGGTCTCCCGCCGGTTTACCGCTGCCCCATTGAATCCTCCATGGCAGCGGAGCGCGCTCCGCCACCATGGGGATTCAGACACCCCCTACCGCCATCCTGTTCATGGCGGGAAACCCGCCATGAACAGGATGGCGGTAGGGGGTGCCGCGGGGCCCCCGTAAGAGGGCCCCACAAAGTATAGCAGACACTGAAATACGCGACGGGTGCAACTGCACCCGTCGCACCCCTGCAACTCGTTGCAGGGGCATTTCCGCTGGGCCGGCGGGCGCTCTTTTGGAGAGCGCCCGCCGGCCCAGCGGAAATGTTTGAATGGCCGCCGCGGTCTTTTGACCGCGGTGCGGTCATTTGTCGGCGGGACCTTGGCGGACGGCCTCCGCCGTCCGCCAAGGTCTGAATGACCCCCAAAGTAACTTCATGTTAACATACATGAAGACAATGCAGAATGGTTGTGTTGTAAATTATCACTTGCCCCAATGCTATTGTGTGTTAGTCTCCACATGCACAGACCAATGGGTTGATGTGAAGGTTCAACAATATCGAAAAGAACATGATGCTTCGATTACTTGTGGTAATCTACATAAATCCTTCTCAGTTATTTTCTCTAAATAGTGAGGTTTTTGCCTTTATTTACCAGAAAATTAAGGCCCGTATTTATACTTTTTTTGCGCCGCATTTGCGTCGTTTTTTGACGCAAAAACGGCACAAACTTGCAAAATACCATTGTATTTTGTAGGTTTGCGCCGTTTTACGTCAAAAAGCGGCGCAAATGCGGCGCTAAAAAAAGTATAAATACGGGCCTAAGCCTAAATTATATTTTGGCGCAGAGGATAGTGTCACAACATAGTACACCCTCTGCTAAACTGAGGGTCTGTGAGCTTTATTTAGAGTCAGTTGTACCTTCAGAGTGTCAACAGCAGAAACTACTCCCTCTTCATCACCACCATACACCTCTGACAGGACTTCAGCGTAAAGGCCATCAGAGGTTTGCCCATTTGTCTGCCCACCCTATTTAGAGTGGGTTGAAGAATGGCCAGTTCTCGCTGTCTATCAGCGCTAGCTAAAACCTGTTGGTAAGGACCAATGAAAACTCACATGGTGAAGGGATAGTTGTAATTTTTTATTTCAAAAAGAAAAATCCAGCTTTGAGATTTTCTTTTTGAAAATGAAAAAAAAAATTACGTTTGCTGCACGCCATGTATGGCTCAATCATTTTGCCAGAAGTCCATCAAACTTTCAAACCATTTACAAGAACCCTAGTTCTTGTAAATGCAAAAAATAGCCATTGAACTGGTGGGAGGATACTCCCACAGGGTGCCAGATTACTTCACTCTGTTGCCCCAACAGTGTAAATACCTATCCACAAAACTCTAAATCCGGGGCAATATTATTCTTAAAAGAATGCTGCTTTTTTATTAGTCCTATTTTATTGTTTATTCTTTCTAGTTGCCCACTTCCAGGGAGAAATCCTTATTAACAAACCTACCCAGTACACATCCTCTAGGTACCAAGCATACCCATTTCCCTCCTTTCTTCAACCTGTTTGCCTCTGGGTTCCTGGGACTGACCTGTCAGGAAGAAACCCTTATTAAGAAACCTACTCAGTACACATCCTCTAGGTAGATACCAAGCATACCCATTTTCCACCTTTCTTTAACCTGTTTGGCCCTGGTTTCATGAGACTGGACTCTCAGGGGCCTGAAAACTGAGCATTACGTACAACACTTTAGCCCTGACTCTCAGGGTAGTGTGTCCTGCAGTGCGAGGCTTACTCAGGGTAGAGGTGTGACACTCAGACACAAAATACCTCCCAATAATATAGCTGTCCAGCCAGTTTAGTTAGAAAAAGTACTTTACTCCACACACACCAGGCAAAATGTACTGCACAAATAGCCAGAGCATAATAATATTAATACTATGGAATCTAAACAAGTCGGTCCTCCCAGTGTGATTAGTGATTCAGATTTTCCTCAAGCACAAGCGTCAGTCAACAAGCTTTCTGTGCCACCAGGGCCTCTCTCTACGTAAGACACCACAGAGCAGCAGGTGTAAATGGTAGTCTTTCTGCTGTCTCTGTCCTCATTGTGACCATTTACATTGAGAATGCTTACACTGGAACCAGTCCAACGGGAATGCTGGTCTTCAACAGACACCTGGTCACACCTTCTTGGCTTGTTCAACCATGCCACTTGCCACTTTTCATATGGTCCTATACTGGCTCATAAAGTGGTCATGACCAAGCCAGGTAGAGGCCCAACCAAAACCACCCACCAAGGTAAGGGAGGACTTCAAACAGATAGCAAAAATATCCATTAAGCAAGGGGTGTGTCCAACTGGCCAATGAATCTGGAGTTCATCGAGAAACTAAATTCGATCCCATTCCAGTATTCATGGGCTGTAGGGGCTGCAGTGGTGAATGGAGGCCAAGATAACCCCACATTCTATAGCACTGCACATAGTTATTTTAACCAGAGAATATCTCTGGTCACAGTTGCAACTAATCCAGAATTTTGTTTTAAGGGTGGGGACCCACTCAGCCTCGCAAGTATGGACTGGTATGTGAATGCTGAGAAAGTTGTTTACCATAGCAGAGGATGCCAAACAACATTTACAAAGATATGAGATAGATGATTGAAACTATCATAGATTGGGATTAGGGACCTGTAGATAATTCCTTTTTAAGACAAGGCTCAAAATGTGAAATGTACTAGATTTCTTTGTAGATTGAAACAAAAGTAGATATTGTGACTCCACGCCTTGCTGTGATGTCAAATGTTTATTCTAATTAATGAGATAACACAACTCTGAAACGTATGCATTACATGCTGAATTCACAGGTGTGTACCTATGCAAGGATTGTTTTACTCTGAATTATGGAACAATAAAATTGTTTGGAAAAAAAGATGGGTTTTTAAAATAATCCTTTAGGCCACTGAAAAGCCACAGAGATCACATATTTTGTCCCCAGTACCTGTTGTTTTGCCAGATTCTGGCCTACCTGTCACTTTTCAAACTGGTACCTGAGGATAGCAGGTTCAAGACCTCTCTTTTAGCTCTATTAATTGTGATGCTGTAGTCCAACCACTCAACCAGAACATTTACATTCTCAACACTGTGGAAAAGAAAGGGAACCTGGAATAATTCACAGATTATATGTTTTATAAGACATTAATAGAACTAACTCCAGTTTTGAATAATTAACATAAATAAGAATGTTTTAGGATAGCGTCAAACATTATGGTCACATGGGTACCAACAAAATAGGTACTTCATGTACAAACTACGGGTCAGTATCCTTTGCTAATATGGATAGTAAAATGCCCCTAAAATGACATTTTGGGCTATATACAATTAAATAATATTTATGTGAGGTTAGTAGTGGGAATCACAAGATATTCCAGAGAAAGTTCTTTGATGATGAGGGGATTTATTCTGTGGTAGTCTGTACACCCATAGCAACTACAGCAGAAGAATTTGTTGAATTTGTTGGAAGGTAAGGTAGTTTATCCTATTGTAACTTGTTCATCCTTAGTAAGAATGGCAGAACAATATATTGAAGAAGTACGTTTTCAGTTTCTTCCTGATATAGACAGAGGCAGAACATTGACAGATTACTACTGCATGAACTGGTTAAAAGCAACCATATTGCCAGCATAAAGGGATTTAAAAAAGAACTGATGGAATTTATGGTGGTGGAGAATGTTCCACTGTTTCTGTATCCTTGAATTCTAAGCGACCTTTATAGAATCACCTATATTTAATGATTATTTATTTTATCAAAATAAATGAATAGCATATGAGCTCTAAGGACAGCAGCATATTTTAAATCTTTCCTCAAAACGGCTCCAAAATCTATTTACCTTATGTTGTAGATCCTTGTTTTATGAATCAATCAATCAATGCAGACATCAATGTATTCATGTATTCATATTCTTATAAATGCCTATGGACAACTCTATTACTCTATGGAAATGTTTTGCTAGGTGTAAACTTGAACAACTACGACGTACAACGTATGCAAATGTGTTTGGTTCTTGTTTAGAAATCATCAGTGGCGGTTATTTTTCATTAAACTGATCCATGTTCTAAAACCATGCAGCACTTGGCAAAGCAACATAAAAAAAGAATTTTGTCCACTTCAACTTTCTCTCCTAGGTATTTGTGCATCTAACCCAAATAACTTGTGCTATTCCTTATCTTTATGTGGCTGTTTGCATTACAGTCTAAACGGTGCAAATTTAGATAGGCAGAAATAGAATACTGCACACATTAGTGGGGGTAGGGTATGATTATGGATTGCATAGAAAAACTAGGTGGGGTTGTATGGACTAGGAAGATCTCTTTAGCATGCAGACATGTGTGCCCTGCTGGGGACGCTTTCCAAGCTGATATAATCGTGTGTACGTTGTACATTATACCCACAGAAAACCAGTATTATTTTTGGAATAATAATTTCCCCTGTCTGTTGTTAAAAATTGTATAATCAAGACACAGCCATAATAGCAGTTATTAAGCAATATTATATGTTTCAAAAGCAGTGAAGTTACAAACCTATCACTACATAATTTCTTATATGTACCCTCAGTTTAGTTAAAGGTAATTGTCTAGTATTAACATCATCCATATATAATTGTTAATAATTAACCATAAAATGAAATCACAGTTATCCCCTTGCAACAATCTTATTTTTAATCATTAACAAAGAATATCAGATTTTCATCGTGTTCGCAGATCGGCGTCCCAAACACAGATTTATCCAACCTGCTGAGCCTTGAAACATCTTAAAAGCAGTGTTCCAGAAATATGGCCTCGCCTTCCAGGGATTGCGATGCTGGAAGGTTTTGGCCCCCATATGTTTTCTAGGTTCCTCTGACTTGTGGGCCCACAGCTACGGTGTCCTATCCTTAGTGCACTGACAAGCACTAGGCTAGCGTGGACAATACCTGAGAGTGGTCTAGACGTTTTCGTAATTCCCGTGTGATGATTCATTTTTAGAAACATTTTAATATCATTTGTTCGTTATAATAAAATACATTGATTGTGACAGAGAAGAGAACCTGCAACAAGGAGATTACAAACCATAGTTAAGAGCGAATTTATCTTTCAAAACACATCATTCACACAGATTCCCTGCACGTGTATACTCTCTACAGATAAGAGGGGGGTGGGGTTGATTTATTACTAATATATTTGAATGTGTCAACACTACAGTAGCATGTGCTTGCAGCAGGGGCGACTGATGCCAGAGACCCCTCTGTGGGACTTTGCCGCTTTTGAACCTCCAGGGACTGGAGAGCAGGCTACAGTGGGGCATGATTGAGCCATCAAAACTAGGGGATATCTGGGAGCCTAAGGGTTTACTCTCTTTCACATATTTACAGAACCAGTACGGACTGGCGGCCACCCAACTCTACCGCTATATTCGCCATGCTCTCAAGGGATACCAAGATCTGTTGCATGAGGTGGCAGAGAAAACAGAGACTGAGTTCTGGCTTGTCGCAGAGAACCTTTTCTCGCAGTTCATAAGTTACAATCCTAAAATAGTACAGTGACTTTTGAACTGTCATCAAAGGCTGCATACAAGCATCATTGTATTGGTTAAGATGCTATGTTTTTTCACCAGTGGGAAGGGTGCGGCTAGCGGCGTGACAAGATGGCACCAAACTAGAACCGTTCTTAGCTCAATTTGACCTTTGGTCAGAGGCAGCACCTCGAGGATCCAGAGTTGGTTTTTGCAGGGGAGCCACAATCGGGAAGCAGAGCACAGATAGCTGTGGGTCAGATGTGACCCCCATCATCATGGAAGCTGAAGATAGTGTCTTGTGGCTTTTGGGGGCTTCATGACATGGGGTACGCGGCTCTAGACTGGTGAGGAGCGCAGTGAGTGGGCGGTCCTTGCCAGACTAGAGCAAGGGCCTTGCAGTGAGCAAAGGAGCATCTGCAGTGTGTGCTGGACTCATGGAACTCTGTGGTCTGCCTTGGCGAGAGGGGGGAGGTGGCCAACAGCTAGGTGCAGGGGCACGTTGGAAGCTACCTGCAGACACAGCAACCTGGGAAGCTGCCCTGGAAGGCTCCTACAGATCGATGCAGCCTGGGTATGGCTGAGGAGAGAGAAAGTTGGGTGGTGTTGGGGCCAGATGCACTGGAGGAGAGATTGTCACCTGCCCCGTGTTGGGCCAGTGAAGATGAGCATCCCCCAACCCATGTGGCAACACATGTGAGGCAGGGTAGAGTGATAACCCTTGTGGGGGCTCATACGATTGGAGGAAAGGAGCTCTGGGCATGAAGGGGCCACTCGAGATCAGGTTGGGACTAATCACTGGCCGTGAGTTGCTGGACTGAGTACCATTGCTGCATAAGCGGCTGGCTGCTGGAAGCTCCTGTAGACAAGGCTGAGGGGGTGCCTAAAGGCCCTGGACTGGGGAGGTGTGGGCACTGCCCTTTATTGGACCCCCCAGAAACTTGGATGCTGTAGCCATCATGGGGTGTGTGAAGGTGGTACAGGATGGGGGAGAAGCGAGGGGCATAGTGCACTGCTCAGTGAGTGATGAATCCCGAGGTGCGCAGGAGCCTACCCCAATAACTCTGCTCCAAGTCTTGGCCCCCCTAATAACCTAGATGTGAACCTGGCTGAGGTAAACATGTCCCAAGTAATACTGGAAGGCAAAATAGAAAGGGTCTCAATAGACCTGGCATTTCTCCACAATGACCACCACAAGTTTGCAGACATGGTGAAGACATCTGAGACATCTCTGGAATAGATGCATCCCAATTTGTAGGGGCTACAAGTCAGAGTCTCTGACCTGATGTGCATAATGGAGGCCCTAGAGCGAAGGGAGGAGGACACCAAAGGGTGCAGCTGGCATAACAACATCAGGATTGTTGGACTGCCTGAGAATAAAGAGGTTGCAGACATGGTCACATTTCTAGAGGAATGGTTGACTAAGGAGGTTGCCCCCCGGGGCTCTTGCCCTTCTTTGCCCTGGAAGCGCACATAGGGCACAGCACACAATATACAATGGTCAAATATGAACGAGATTGAGACATTTTTGTCGTTATGTATTAGGTTGAATGAAGCAATCACACATATCGGTATTCAAGTCTTGTCTTCAGGAAAAAGTTCATTTATTCAAAGCGAAGTAACGTTCAGTAAGACAGAAAGCATCTTTCCAAGACAGCCAACACGTGTTTCGTCACACCAGTGACTTTTTCAAGGCTGTGAACAAACATGTACATATATGCCTGATGTCAGTGTAGCAAATCAGTACAGAACATGATTATATTTGTGACAAAGTAGTGAAGTTGTGTATAAAGAACTATACGTGAAATGTGACAAGATCAGAGAAACTAAGAAAGAGCGAAAACTGTTGGACCGTAAAGGACATGGCTAAGAGTAGACCAAAGCATGGCTAGAAAAATGTACCATAGGCGCCTACGCCTAGCAGATTCCAAAAGAAAGAAGAAAGGAAAAGAAAAAGAAAAGGAAAAAGAAAAGGAAAAGAAGAAGAAAAAGAAAGAGAAAGAAAAAGAAAAAGACAAAATGGCACAATTGAGTCGAAGTGGAGAGTATATATGAGAGAAAAGAAGCCCAGAGAGAGGTAGCAAGAGATATTTTATTTACTCCAGTAATGAGAGCCCACAATCCAAATGAGTGTAAAGAGAAAGGTAAAATATGAAGAGAGTGAGCCAGTGAGAAAAAAAATGTTTTAATTTTTTTTTTATATATATCTCGGTCTTTGAACCTACCCGAAGATTAACGAAAAAGGTTATATGAGAAGAGGTCCAATGCATCTCAGGACCTATGAAAGTCCAAATATTAACTTGGTAGTCTGAACAGAGGGGAAAAAGAAAAGGGGAAACAAAAAAGGGGAGAATAATGATAAAAATAAATAATATGCTTGGTGAGTAATGTTATTCTAAGCCTAGTTGTTCTCCATACGTATTACAAGAGAGCGAAATAAACCAAAGTATTAATGGGAAAATACCTCTAAGTAATCGTCATCAGCATACAGTGGAGATTCCAAAAAAAACCCGTGCGAGGTTGTTCATCTAAGTAGAGGGACCCTGGTAGGTCCAAATGTAAGTTCCTATGGGTAAATAAAGAATATACAAATACGCGAGTAAGGATGAAGATCCAAGTATGCTAGGTGAAGCAGAACGTGAAAGTTAATACGTTAATGAACCATTGGGCGCGTGGTTTTAGCATTATGCTTAGTATTAAAACAGGAGTACTGGGAAATTGGGCAGCATAAGGTCTTATAAGTCCTAGGTAATATCTGGGGTGCGTATAGAATGACGACTATGACCCAGTATGAGCGATCGTAGTCTAAAAAGTAATTTTTACAGAGTAGAAAAGGGCGCAGTATCGACCCAAAGAGTTGTTAAACGGGCGTTAATGCATTCCAATTATAGAGAACATATGAGAGAGTATTTTACAATTTATATTTTCTCCCCCTTAAGAGAGAAAAGAGAAAAGAGTTGCAGTGTCAGCACAGTGGCTAAGACACAAAGAAACAAAAAATGCCCACAGAAATGCTGTCGAAATTAACAAGAATCGGGGTTCCGAGTCCCCGTTAATACAAACGCCGCCGTCCACCCGTGTGCCGGCGTCATTCGTCTCTGTGTCTCAATCGAGCGTACAGAGAAAATGAAGTGCCCACAACCGTGTTGTTGAAGTTTAAGAGATGCGGGGTTCTAACTCACCATCAGTAAAGTTTGTTGCCGTCTGCCCGTGTGCCAGCGTTTAGACCTCTGTAACGAGATCGAGCGTTGGAAGTGAATTTAAGTCACGTGTGGTAACGCACGTGACTTGAAAGCAGCAGCGCGATGGAAAGAGGACTAAGTTGTTGAAATAGACAAAGGAGTATGAGAAACATCAGTGAGAAATGGAAGCCATGTTGTTTGTGGATGCAAAAATTAATTAACAGGGAAAAATCCTATGTGGCGCGTTTTGAGTACTTAAGAATGAAAATGAAGTCAATGTACGTTGAAAATTGTGAGATAGAGATAGAATAAAGAGGACTGGGGCCCAATAAGGCCACTGGTCCTAGATTTCACAAAATTCTTAGTAAAAACGAGAAAAGGCTGGAGAGTAAAGGGAAACAGCCAAGCGAGTAGATTGGGAAACATGTAAAGAAAAATAAGTATATACAATAACACATGTACAGAGTAATGTCTAGTATGTATTAATTGCAATGTTTAGCATTAAACAAGAGATTCATCGTTGAGGTAACATATGGTATCATAACACAGTGTACCAACAGCAATTGTTTTTACAAGTAAAAGGTCAAATTGAGATAAGGAAAAATTTTGGCCAAACAGGAGGGGGGAGGGGGGAGAAACAATAACACCAAATGGAAACACACTTAAGTGGCCACTGGTCCTAGATTTAACCAATTTCTTTTAGTAAAAGTGAGAAAAGCCTGGAGAGTAAAGGGAAACAGCCAAGCGAGTAAATCGGGAAACATGTAAAGAAAGTTAAGTATATACAATAACACATGTACAGAGTAATGTTTAGTACACATTAATTGCAATGTTTAGCATTAAACAGAAAATTCATCGTTGGGGTAACATGTGGTATCATAAAACAGTGTATCAACAACAGTTGTTTTTACAAGTAAAAGATCAAATTGAGATAAGGAAGTTTTGGCCAAACAAAAAGGGGGGGGGGGGGTGGGAGAAACAATAATAACAAATGGAAACAAACTTAAGTGGTAGTTACTGTTTCAGTTGAGAAAAACACATAATTCCCTATCCACATTGAGGCCCATCTCTACCGCCCTAAGTTTCAGTATCCATCTCGCTTCGCATTTCCGTAAGTCCAGTGTCCTATTGCCAAACCTAGGTGCAGTAGTGACATGTGCGATACCAAGAAATCTGATGTTACGGATGTCAACCTCCCCATGCCTTTGATTGAAATGCGTGGCAAGAGGATACAGCTGATTCTGATTTCTGATGGCCCTAATATGCTCCTGTATACGTTCCTTCAAAGGGCGGATTGTACTGCCCACGTATATTAAGCCACAGACACAGATTATGCTGTATACTGTGTATTTAGTGTTGCAGTTGATAAACTGTCTAATATGGTAAGTGACCCCAGTATTGTAGGAGAAATTCGTAGTTTTGTTAAGAGCCATTGTACACGAGATGCAGCAACCACATTTGTAAAAACCCGCTAGTGCATTAGGGAGCCAAGTGAGTTGGGCTGTTTTAGTAGGTGGAGCCAGAAAGCTAGGACATAAGAGATTTCTCAGAGTTTTGCCCCGACTGTGTACAATAGATGGGGTCTTATGGATTACAGTGGTTAACTTGTCATCCAAAAGTAGGAGATGCCAGTGTTTTTTCAGGATCCGATAGATTGACAAACTAGCAGGGCTGAACCTGATGATAAAAGGGATAACCTTCCTCTTAGCCAAGTTAGTCTTCTTATTTTGGCCTCTGATAAGCAGTTGTTGCCGTTGTCTGATAGTAATCCGTTTGCTAGCCTTAAAAGTCAAATCTTTAGAGTAGCCCCTGGCAAGGAACCGTTGTTTGAGGTCCTCTAGTTCCTGTGTAAAGATAGTGTCATCACTGCAGTTACGTCGTAAACGTACCATTTCCCCATAGGGTATGGCTTGTATTTGTGATTTAGGGTGGCCACTGTGTGCATGAAGAATTGAATTACAAGCTGTGGGTTTCCTGTATAGTCGGGATGCTATTTTGTTCCCGGTAACATAAAGTGACAGGTCCAGGAATTCAATCTGAAGTTTGTCGCTCTTATGGGTAAAGTGTAGATTGAAATCATTGGTTTTAAGGTGGTCAGTGAGTAGTGTAAGATTTTCAGTATCTCCTGTCCAAATGGCCAAAATGTCGTCAATATATCTTCCCAAGAAGAGAATATGTGAGGTAATGTAATCGGGACAGTGAGTCCAGAGATGTTGTTTTTCGAATTGTCCCATTTACAAGTTCGCAAAAGAGGGCGAGAATTTAGCACCCATGGCAACCCCCTGACATTGCTGGTACCACTGTCCATTGTGTAAAAAGATGTTGTTTTCGAGTACCAGCCGGGCGAGGTCCAAAAGCATTTGGGTATGTTCAAACAGAGTTGCATCTCGCTCAGCAAGAGCCAAAGAGAGCATGTGTAAACCTTTTTCTAGGGGGATAGATGTGTAGAGAGAGCTAACGTCCAGTGTCACAAAAACACACTCATCTGTCCAAAATAGATCCTCTAGCTGACAGAGTAGGTCCCTGGAATCCTGAATGTAAGATGGTAAGTTGTGTACTATTGGTTGTAAGAAAGAATCGATGTATTCCGAGATCTGCTCTGTTGCGGAACCTATGCCAGAGATGATGGGCCGACCCGCAGGGAAGGGTCCAGGTTTGTGGACTTTTGGCAAGATATAAATGCACTGGGCCCGCGGTGTGTTGTTGAACATAAATCTGTATTCCTGTTCTGTAATGAGACATAGGTTTTTCCAATGTGTCAGTTTATCTTGAATTAGCCTTACAGTTTTATTGAGGGGATTTTCAGGTAAGTGTTTCTAGGCTTTTATGTCACTAAGTTGTCTATTAATTTCGGACAAGTAGTCCATTCTGTCTGTAAGGAAATGCCTCCTTGGCATGTTTACCCCCTGACTTTTTGCCTTTGCTGATGCTATGTTTTGAATTGAAAGTGTGCTGAGGCCTGCTAACCAGGCCCCAGCACCAGTGTTCTTTCCCTAACCTGTACTTTTGATTCCCCAATTGGCACACCCTGGCATCCAGATAAGTCCCTTGTAACTGGTACCTCTGGTACCAAGGGCCCTGATGCCAGGGAAGGTCTCTAAGGGCTGCAGCATGTATTATGCCACCCTAGAGACCCCTCACCCAGCACAGACACACTGCTTACCAGCTTGTGTGTGCTAGTGAGAACAAAATGAGTAAGTCGACATGGCACTCCCCTCAGGGTGCCATGCCGGCCTCTCACTGCCTATGCAGTATAGGTAAGACACCCCTCTAGCAGGCCTTACAGCCCTAAGGCAGGGTGCACTATACCATAGGTGAGGGTACCAGTGCATGAGCACTGTGCCCCTACAGTGTCTAAGCAAAACCTTAGACATTGTAAGTGCAGGGTAGCCATAAGAGTATATGGTCTGGGAGTCTGTTTTACACGAACTCCACAGCACCATAATGGCTACACTGAAAACTGGGAAGTTTGGTATCAAACTTCTCAGCACAATAAATGCACACTGATGCCAGTGTACATTTTATTGTAAAATACACCACAGAGGGCACCTTAGAGGTGCCCCCTGAAACTTAACCGACTATCTGTGTAGGCTGACTGGTTCCAGCAGCCTGCCACACTAGAGACATGTTGCTGGCCCCATGGGGAGAGTGCCTTTGTCACTCTGAGGCCAGTAACAAAGCCTGCACTGGGTGGAGATGCTAACACCTCCCCCAGGCAGGAGCTGTAACACCTGGCGGTGAGCCTCAAAGGCTCACCCCTTTGTCACAGCACCGCAGGACACTCCAGCTAGTGGAGTTGCCCGCCCCCTCCGGCCCCGGCCCCCACTTTTGGCGGCAAGGCCGGAGAAAATAATGAGAATAACAAGGAGGAGTCATTGGCCAGTCAGGACAGCCCCTAAGGTGTCCTGAGCTGAGGTGACTCTAACTTTTAGAAATCCTCCATCTTGCAGATGGAGGATTCCCCCAATAGGATTAGGGATGTGACCCCCTCCCCTTGGGAGGAGGCACAAAGAGGGTGTACTCACCCTCAGGGCTAGTAGCCATTGGCTACTAACCCCCCAGACCTAAACACGCCCTTAAATTTAGTATTTAAGGGCTCTCCCTGAACCTAGAAACGAGATTCCTGCAACAACAAGAAGAAGGACGGCCTAGCTGAAAACCCCTGCAGAGGAAGACCAGAAGACAACAACTGCCTTGGCTCCAGAAACTCACCGGCCTGTCTCCTGCCTTCCAAAGAACTCTGCTCCAGCGACGCCTTCCAAAGGGACCAGCGACCTCTGCATCCTCGGAGGACTGCCCTGCTTCGACGACGACAAGAAACTCCCGAGGACAGCGGACCTGCTCCAAAAAGACTGCAACTTTATCCAAAGGAGCAGCTTTAAAGAACCCTGCAATCTCCCCGCAAGAAGCATGAGACTTGCAACACTGCACCCGGCGACCCCGACTCGGCTGGTGGAGAACCAACACCTCAGGGAGGACCCCCGGACTACTCTACGACTGTGAGTACCAAAACCTGTCCCCCCTGAGCCCCCACAGCGCCGCCTGCAGAGGGAATCCCGAGGCTTCCCCTGACCGCGACTCTCTGAAACCTAAGTCCCGACGCCTGGAAAAGACCCTGCACCCGCAGCCCCCAGGACCTGAAGGACCGGACTTTCACTGCAGAAGTGACCCCCAGGAGTCCCTCTTCCGTGCCCAAGTGGAGGTTTCCCCGAGGAAGCCCCCCCTTGCCTGCCTGCAGCGCTGAAGAGATCCCTTGATCTCTCATTGACTTCCATTGCGAACCCGACGCTTGTTCTAACACTGCACCCGGCCGCCCCCGCGCCGCTGAGGGTGAAATTTCTGTGTGGGCTTGTGTCCCCCCCAGGTGCCCTACAAAACCCCCCTGGTCTGCCCCCCGAGGACGCGGGTACTTAGCTGCTGGCAGACTGGAACCGGGGCACCCCCTTCTCTCCATTGGAGCCTACGCGTTTTGGGCACCACTTTGAACTCTGCACTGACCGGCCCTGAGCTGCTGGTGTGGTAACTTTGGGGTTGCTCTGAACCCCCAACGGTGGGCTACCTTGGACCAAGAACTGAACCCTGTAAGTGTCTTACTTACCTGGTAAAACTAACAAAAACTTACCTCCCCCAGGAACTGTGAAAATTGCACTGTGTCCACTTTTAAAATAGCTATTTGTGAATAACTTGAAAAGTATACATGCAATTGAAATGATTCAAAGTTCCTAATGTACTTACCTGCAATACCTTTCAAACAAGATATTACATGTTAAATTTGAACCTGTGGTTCTTAAAATAAACTAAGAAAATATATTTTTCTATAACAAAACCTATTGGCTGGATTTGTCTCTGAGTGTGTGTACCTCATTTATTGTCTATGTGTATGTACAACAAATGCTTAACACTACTCCTTGGATAAGCCTACTGCTCGACCACACTACCACAAAATAGAGCATTAGTATTATCTCTTTTTACCACTATTTTACCTCTAAGGGGAACCCTTGGACTCTGTGCATGCTATTCCTTACTTTGAAATAGCACATACAGAGCCAACTTCCTACACTGTCCATGACCACTATATTGCCCCCTTTATCCGCCTCTTTAATGACAATTTCATCACATGACGACAGGCGTCGTAATGCCAAGAATTCAGTGTGCCTAAGATTAAATTTGGATCTATGGTTATGAAGTCTAAATTTGTCCTCTAATTCAAATAGGTCCATGCTAACAGCCTTATAGAAGACATCTATATTGTTGTCAGGAGGCAGCGTTGGTACAAAAGTAGACTTAGGTTTAAATCCACTACCAAGATCTAAATTTGGTCGAATGTCAAGGTGGCAGAGTAAGTCCTCCATACTCACACCCGCAGGTGTGATAGGATCTAGGGACATGATGGTTTGTATGTCTCGTATGTCATTTATGGATCTGTTGCAGATGCTTGGGGGTTGCTGGTGTATTGTGTCCTGAGTAGTTTTGTTGAGAAATAATTTTTTTTAGTTTAATACGGCGAACGTATTTGAAGAGGTCTATCTTAATCTCAGAAAAGTCAGGTTTAGATACGGGACAAAAACCCAAACCTTTTTCCAATACTTTTGTTTCCTCAGTAGTCAGAATTCGTTTGGACAAGTTGATGACCTGTACTGTGTGGGACAGTTCAGGACGTGGTAAGCAATTTAAGTTAACTTGGTCTTGGCAGTAGAGCGTGTGGTCACTCCCTCTCTTGTGCCTTCCACCATGCTTCTTCCCCCCCCTGCGGGTGGGTTTGTATTCTGGTTTCTGTTGTAGTTCTGGCGTATACCTATCCTGTAACGTCCCAATTCCTCTAAAAAAGGAGAAGGTCTGGTAGTACTTGGTGTAGTCAAATTTGTGTTGGACTCTTCAGTTGAGGGGTCCAAACTTGTCCCAGAGGCATTGGAAGAATCTGATATACTACTACTGGGAATAGACACGTCTGAGAGGTTGGTGTTGCTGCCTTTGTTGGTTCGGTCTTTGTTGACCTGATCAAAGCGGCGAGCAAAGGTATAGATGCGGCCGTTGGCATAGTCATTTTCGTCTCTAATGATTTTCTTAAGTTTTTTGTCCTTAATATAAAGTTGGTAGTCATTGAGTATGTCTCTCAGGATGTTGTAGTTCTTAGCCGTAGCCTCTGGGAGGTTCAAGGTCTTAATCTGATCCTCTAAGGAGGTGATTTCCAAAAGTAATTTTTTCCTCTTTCTTTCTGCGTGCTTGATTAGAATATTCATCATGCCAAAAGATGTGGAGGAAATAAGGTGTTCCCATTCCCCCAAAAGGTCAGGGTCAAGGTCATCAAATGAAGGAAAAATGATGACTCGCAGTCCCCTAGGTACCTGTTTCAGTTCTATATAGCGCTTCAGTGTGGTAGCATCCCACCATCTCGCTAGCTCCTGTTTTTTAAGCCTTTCCAGTTTGATGAATTTTTGTCTTAGACCCTCCTTTTTGTTTATAGTGGTGGAAGTGGAGGAGAAGGTAGGTGTTCTTGCGAATAATTCTATTTAACTATTTGAATTAGAGGACAAATTTAGACTTCATAACCATAGATCCAAATTTAATTTTAGGCACACTGAATTCTTGGCATTACGACGCCTGTCGTCATGTGATGAAATTGTCATTAAAGAGGCGTATAAAGGGGGCAATATAGTGGTCATGGACAGAATGGACTACTTGTCCGAAATTGATAGACAACTTAGTGACATAAAAGCCTAGAAACACTTACCTGAAAATCCCCTCAATAAAACTGTAAGGCTAATTCAAGATAAACTGACACATTGGAAAAACCTATGTCTCATTACAGAACAGGAATACAGATTTATGTTCAACAACACACCGCGGGCCCCGTGCATTTATATCTTGCCAAAAGTCCACAAACCTGGACCCTTCCCTGCGGGTCGGCCCATCATCTCTGGCATAGGTTCCCCCACAGAGCAGATCTCGGAATACATCGATTCTTTCTTACAACCAATAGTACACAACTTACCATCTTACATTCAGGATTCCAGGGACCTACTCTGTCAGCTAGAGGATCTATTTTGGACAGATGAGTGTGTTTTTGTGACACTGGACGTTAGCTCTCTCTACACATCTATCCCCCTAGAAAAAGGTTTACACATGCTCTCTTTGGCTCTTGCTGAGCGAGATGCAACTTTGTTTGAACATACCCAAATGCTTTTGGACCTCACCCGGCTGGTACTCGAAAACAACGTCTTTTTACACAATGGACAGTGGTACCAGCAATGTCAGGGGGTTGCCATGGGTGCTAAATTCTCGCCCTCTTTTGCGAACTTGTATATGGGACAATTCGAAAAACAACATCTCTGGACTCACTGTCCCGATTACATTACCTCACATATTCTCTTCTGGGGAAGATACATTGACGACATTTTGGCCATTTGGACAGGAGATACTGAAAATCTTACACTACTCACTGACCACCTTAAAACCAATTATTTCAATCTACACTTTACCCATAAGAGCGACAAACTTCAGATTGAATTCCTGGACCTGTCACTTTATGTTACCGGGAACAAAATAGCATCCCGACTATACAGGAAACCCACAGCTTGTAATTCAATTCTTCATGCACACAGTGGCCACCCTAAATCACAAATACAAGCCATACCCTATGGGGAAATGGTACGTTTACGACGTAACTGCAGTGATGACACTATCTTTACACAGGAACTAGAGGACCTCAAACAACGGTTCCTTGCCAGGGGCTACTCTAAAGATTTGATTTTTAAGGCTAGCAAACGGATTACTATCAGACAACGGCAACAACTGCTTATCAGAGGCCAAAATAAGAAGACTAACTTGGCTAAGAGGAAGGTTATCCCTTTTATCACCAGGTTCAGCCCTGCTAGTTTGTCAATCTATCGGATCCTGAAAAAACACTGGCATCTCCTACTTTTGGATGACAAGTTAACCACCGTAATCCATAAGACCCCATCTATTGTACACAGTCGGGGCAAAACTCTGAGAAATCTCTTATGTCCTAGCTTTCTGGCTCCACCTACTAAAACAGCCCAACTCACTTGGCTCCCTAATGCACCAGCGGGTTTTTACAAATGTGGTTGCTGCATCTCGTGTACAATGGCTCTTAACAAAACTACGAATTTCTCCTACAATACTGGGGTCACTTACCATATTAGACAGTTTATCAACTGCAACACTAAATACACAGTGTACTGCATAATCTGTGTCTGTGGCTTAATATATGTGGGCAGTACAATCCGCCCTTTGAAGGAACGTATACAGGAGCATATTAGGGCCATCAGAAATCAGAATCAGCTGTATCCTCTTGCCACGCATTTCAATCAAAGGCATGGGGAGGTTGACATCCGTAACATCAGATTTCTTGGTATCGCACATGTCACTACTGCACCTAGGTTTGGCAATAGGACACTGGACTTACGAAAATGCGAAGCGAGATAGATACTGAAACTTAGGGCGGTAGAGATGGGCCTCAATGTGGATAGGGAATTATGTGTTTTTCTCAACTGAAACAGTAACTACCACTTAAGTTTGTTTCCATTTGTTATTATTGTTTCTCCCACCCCCCCCCCCCTTTTTGTTTGGCCAAAACTTCCTTATCTCAATTTGATCTTTTACTTGTAAAAACAACTGTTGTTGATACACTGTTTTATGATACCACATGTTACCCCAACGATGAATTTTCTGTTTAATGCTAAACATTGCAATTAATGTGTACTAAACATTACTCTGTACATGTGTTATTGTATATACTTAACTTTATTTACATGTTTCCCGATTTACTTGCTTGGCTGTTTCCCTTTACTCTCCAGGCTTTTCTCGCTTTTACTAAAAAAATGTGGTTAAATCTAGGACCAGTGGCCACTTAAGTGTGTTTCCATTTGGTATTATTGTTTCTCCCCCCTCCCCCCAATCCCCCCTTCTGTTTGGCAAAACATTTTCCTTATCTCAATTTGACCTTTTACTTGTAAAAACAATTGCTGTTGGTACACTGTGTTATGATACCATATGTTACCCCAACGATGAATCTCTTATTTAATGCTAAACATTGCAATTAATACGTACTAGACATTACTCTGTACATGTGTTATTGTATATACTTATTTTTCTTTACATGTTTCCCAATCTACTCGCTTGGCTGTTTCCCTTTACTCTCCAGCCTTTTCTCGTTTTTACTAAGAATTTGGTGAAATCTAGGACCAGTGGCCTTATTGGGCCCCAGTCCTCTTTATTCTATCTCTATCTCACAATTTTCAACGTACATTGACTTCATTTGCATTCTTAAGTACTCAAAACGCGCCACATCGGATTTTTCCCTGTTAATTAATTTTTGCATCCACAAACAACATGGCTTCCATTTCTCACTGATGTTTCTCATACTCCTTTGTCTATTTCAACAACTTAGTCCTCTTTCAATCGCGCTGCTGCTTTCAAGTCACGTGCGTTACCACACGTGACTTAAACTCACTTCCAACGCTCGATCTCGTTACAGAGGTCTAAACGATGGCACACGGGCGGACGGCAACAAACTTTACTGATGGTGAGTTAGAACCCCGCATCTCTTAAACTTCAACAACACAGTTGTGGGCACTTCGTTTTCTCTGTACGCTCGATTGAGACACAGAGACGAATGACGCCGGCACACGGGTGGACGGCGGCGTTTGTATTAACGGGGACTCGGAACCCCAATTCTTGTTAATTTCGACAGCATTTCTGTGGGCATTTTTTGCTTCTTTGTGTCTTAGCCACTGTGCCGACACTGCGACTCTTTTCTCTTTTCTCTCTTAAGGGGGAGAAAATATAAATTGTAAAATACTCTCTCATATGTTCTCTATAATTGGAATTCATTAACGCCCGTTTAACAACTCTTTGGGTCGATACTGCGCCCTTTTCTACTCTGTAAAAATTACTTTTTAGACTACGATCGCTCATACTGGGTCATAGTCGTCATTCTATACGCACCCCAGATATTACCTAGGACTTATAAGACCTTATGCTGCCCAATTTCCCAGTACTTCCGTTTTAATACTAAGCATAATGCTAAAACCACGCGCCCAATGCTTCATTAACGTATTAACTTTCACGTTCTGCTTCACCTACCATACTTGGATCTTCATCCTTACTCGCGTATTTGTATATTCTTTATTTACCCATAGGAACTTACATTTGGACCTACCAGGGTCCCTCTACTTAGATGAACAACCTCGCACGGGTTTTTTTTGGAATCTCCACTATATGCTGATGACGATTACTTAGAGGTATTTTCCCATTAATACTTTGGTTTATTTCGCTCTCTTGTAATACGTATGGAGAACAACTAGGCTTAGAATAACATTACTCACCAAGCATATTATATATTTTTATCATTATTTTCCCCTTTTTTGTTTCCCCTTTTCTTTTTCCCCTCTGTTCAGACTACCAAGTTAATATTTGGACTTTCATAGGTCCTGAGATGCATTGGACCTCTTCTCATATAACCTTTTTCGTTAATCTTCGGGTAGGTTCAAAGACCGAGATATATATAAAAAAAATGTTTAAAACTTTTTTTTCTCACTGGCTCACTCTCTTCATATTTTACCTTTCTCTTTACACTCATTTGGATTGTGGGCTCTCATTACTGGAATAAATAAAATATCTCTTGCTACCTCTCTCTGGGCTTCTTTTCTCTCATATATGCTCTCCACTTCGACTCAATTGGGCCATTTTGTCTTTTTCTTTTTCTTTCTCTTTCTTTTTCTTCTTCTTTTCCTTTTCTTTTTCTTTTTCATTTTCTTTTTCTTTTCCTTTCTTCTTTCTTTTGGAATCTGCTAGGCGTAGGCGCCTATGGTACATTTTTCTAGCCATGCTCTGGTCTACTCTTAGCCATGTCCTTTACGGTCCAACAGTTTTCGCTCTTTCTTAGTTTCTCTGATCTTGTCACATTTCACGTACAGTTCTTTATACACAACTTCACTACCTTGTCACAAATATAATCATGTTCTGTACTGATTTGCTACACTGACATCAGGCATATATGTACATGTTTATTCACAGCCTTGAAAAAGTCACTGGTGTGACGAAACACGTGTTGGCTGTCTTGGAAAGATGCTTTCTGTCTTACTGAACGTTACTTCACTTTGAATAAATGTACTTTTTCCTGAAGACAAGACTTGAATACCGATATGTGTGATTGCTTCATTCAACCATAACGACAAAAATGTCTCAATCTCGTTCATATTTGACCATTGTATATTGTGTGCTGTGATCTCTTTTGTATGCTATTATCTGTGTATTAACCCTACACATTATTGTTGCCCAAGGGTAGTAGGGCATCTGATCACTTGCACCACATCCTGTTTTCCAGACTTACAATTCTTATGTACATTCGCCTTGAGTGCGGCCAACTCGCACCCTTACTACCCATTACATTTACTACTTTGGCATCTAAGCGCACATAGGGCAAGGCCCCTGCCTACTGGAGCAACCCCACCCCATCCAGTGGTGGCACATCTCCTTCATTATAGGGAAAGAGACTATGGGGGTCATTTCGACTTTCCCGCTGGGCCAGCGGGAGACCGCCAAAAGGGCGCCCGCCGGCCCAGCGGGAAAGACCCTGCAACAATGAAGCCGGCTCCGAATGGAGCCGGCGGAGTTGCAGGGGTGCGACGGGTGCAGTTGCACCCGTCGCGATTTTCACTGTCTGCAAACCGCCGGATCCCGTTTTCTGACCGCTGCTTTACCGCCGCGGTCAGAATGGCCCTGGAAGCACCGCCAGCCTGTTGGCGGTGCTTCCGTGTCCCGAGGGCCTATATCCTGGGGGAGCCCGGAAGGTGAGGCACTTCAGCCGGGAAAATGCCTCTGTCCTAATTTTCATGGATCCCACCATGGTGGTCCAAAGGCAAAGAGCATCCTTTGCCGTGGTGAAGAAAGAGCAGCGGAAGGCGGGTCTCTGCTATATGCTGCTCTTCCCAGTGCAACTCAAGGTCCTGTTGGATGACCATGCCATGTTCTTCACCGATCCCTCTGACACTTGGGACTGGCATAAGTAACACAAAGCAGTAAAGGATAATGAGGAGAATAATGGCCCTCCCACTGCTGAAATGCTGCTGAGGACGGCATTGAGCAAAGACTAAACACTTGCACCCAAGCAAGGACCAATCTCAGCATGAAAGCTGCTGTGATTGAGGCATGTGCTTCCCCACTGACCTTGCATAAACCAAGCCCTAAGGACTGCCTCCCAGCCTCATCATCAGCAAGTGCTTACTTGGATGAGACTCTGGAGGCTCTCCTATGAGGACCTGCCATAACCCCCAAGCTGGAGGATAGCTTCTGAGGGCTGTGTGACCAGGGTTGGGGATGCTGCTGGGTTGAGAACGCGGATGGAGGCACGCCTCTCCCACCCCTTGCTGGATTAAGACGTCCTGCTTGCTTATCAATGGGGTGGCTACTTAGCTGTACAGAATCCTTCAACAATGTGACCAGACACAGTTGGAGGCAGGATCAGCCTTTTGGGTGGATGTGAAGATTGGACACCCCCTTCATAGTAAACCACCTCCCATCCATATAGTACAAGCGATTGTTGTTTGTTTATTGTTTCGATCAGGAGCCGGTTGCATCCCTGATTGGGATTGGGGGTTCTTGCTATGTTCATGCCCAGACCTGGTTCAGGTGCTTCCTATTAAGTATTCAACGGTCAGGTGCCTGTTGGGTGGGCAGGATGTAGAGTTACGTGCTGTCAAACAAGGGAGAGCATTGAGATACTTCCTTACCTGCCTGGATTGCCAGGATTAGCAATGCCATACACATCAAGAGGAAGGGATCCACTATTAAGAGACACAAAGTGCTGTCCTTCTTATGACACAGAAGAGTGGACATAGTGCTCTTTCAGGAGACACACCTAGTAGGAGCAGAGGTATCTAGATTACAAATTAGATGGAGAGGGTGCACTGCATAAGCTCCGTTTTCCAGAAGGGGTTTTTGTCTGGGATGCCCTCCTGATGGGAACACTCAATGGGTACCAGTTTTTGCTGGGTAGTGGCAGGCCCCCTTCTTTAATGTTCTCACTTATCTTCCTTCTAGAGTCAGCAGTGCCACTGCTACTAGGGGGGGACTCTACCTGTGTAGTGAAAATCAACCTGGATAGATTAATTCTGCTGGTCTGGGGCTCCACGACAGTTCAGGCTGTACAACGTTTCAGGTACTGGATGGAATACTGACACTAAATCTACATGTGGCAGTGCCAGAATGCAGGACATAGAGAGTATTCCTTTCACTCCCCAGTACATGACCTGCATATGCGCCTGGATAAACTAGCACGTTCCAGAGATTTAGCTGCACAGACCACATCCACAGAGGACCTGAGTCACATGATATCTGAACATAACTCATTGTTGGTCACACTTCTTCGGGGAAGGCACACAACACAACACCCATCACTAACTGGCACTGTTCCCCTGGCTACCTACATGAGCCCGCTTTCCTCAGAGCTCTTTAGGACAATTGTACACACTGCCTCCCATGCTAATGTTGGGCAGGACGCTTTCAAGGCAGCCATTCGTTTCTACTGTCTCAGTTAGTTGGTGGGAGTAGAGAGGGTTCTTCAGACTGATCTGACTGGCCTAAAGGCCGACATACGTGGGTTCAAGAGAATGGTGCTAGATCACCCCGACGTTAAGGTGACACTGCAAGAAGAAACACAGAGGCACCACTCATTGGTGGAGAGGCGTAGGGCTTGAATTGGTGCAAATACCTGGCCACAGCACATGTGGAGAAGGCCAAACAGGTAGACAGCCGGCAGGGTGGGTCTGCCCCAAAGTCAGGGGATGCCCCATCACTCAGATTTTTGGCCTAGGGGAAGCCCAGTGTACAAACAGGAAGAGGCCCACACAGTGATCACCGACCACTACAGGTTTTTATATGAGAGGCATTGGCACATCCAGGATCCATGCTTGATCCATTTTAAGCCAACACACAATTGCCTCATCTTTGGATGACAGTGAGGCATTGGGGACCACCATCACAGAACCCGAGATTAGTGCTGCCAGCAAGGCCCTAGCTCAAGGGAAGACCCTGGGACTGATTGGCTCCCGGATGGGTTTTATCAGACTTTTGCTGCCTACTTGATTCCATAGCTGGCCACAATGCACATGCAGACATTGGAACCCAGAATACTCCCTAAAACCATTAGGGAAGCCCTAGTGGTGTCTGTCTTACTCATTGGGAAAACCCTCAAACGTGTCTGCTTACTATCCCCTCTCAATGCTGAATCTGGATTATAAGATTCCAAGCAAAGTACTGGCAACCTCCTCTTGCCTCATCTTTATATACTAGAGCATGAGGACCAAAATTGATTAAAAAAATTGGGTTACAGATTAAGCAGGTGAAACCCTTATCAAGCAGCAACTACAATTCCTCTCAGAATTGGTTGGCGGAGCGTTGTGAAGAAGCATCGCGCAGTTGAAGCTCTGCTTCTGTTCCGAGATGTGGCGAGTGTGTGGTGTGAGGTCCTGCTGCATCATTGGTCAAAATCCCGTTGAAAAGGGCTAATGATGTGAAGTCTGGAGTCAAGGATGCTTTGCGCAGTTGGCCTGATATGGTGGTTCCAAGGAGCTGTGATGCTGCAATGCACAGTCCAGCATCATCATCAAGGCTGCCGTAGAATAATGCAAGGGCCTGAGCCGAGGATGCATTGCGCAGCAGCAGTTCTGATACAGCAATGGATTATGATGAGATGCAGGGCTTTGCAGTGATTCCAATCCATGGAGCAGTCCCGCCAGCGGTTGTGCGATGCAGCAGAGATGTATTAGTTCTGCTGGATCCACGGAGGCTGGCAGAGCAACTTAGGCCCCCTTCCAAGGCTTCAGGACTGGGGTGGCACCACTTGGCAGGAAAGACTCACAAATGGCAGAGTTCAGGTGCAGGAGCATGGTTTCTGGAGCCTTTTGTCCCTGAGGCATACGTCAAGAGGCTAGCCAACTAGCCCTAGAGTCAGTCTGGGGTTCTTGGTTCAAGAGTTGCAAATCCAGACCTTCTCACCCCAACAAGATGGCAGCAGGTCAGCACAGCAAGGCAGAAGTCCAGCAGGACAGCTTTCTGGCAGTGTGGCAGCCCTTCAGCAGGTGATCAGTCCTTCTGGTCAGAGTATCCACAGGTCCAAAAGTGTACTGAAGTGGTGGTGTCTGAGTTCCAGTATTTATACCCAGCTGTGCCTTTGAAGTGAGGGGACATGTTTCTAGAGGTGTCCATTTGAAGTCCCCAGTCAGCTTGTCTCCCTTATCCTGGCTCCAAACTAGCAATAGAGGGTACTCAACCCTTTGTGTGGACACAGGACACAGCTTATCCAATTGTAACTGGGGCTGTGCCCAGCTCCTCCCTCCCATACAGCCAGTGATGGCCCATCTACGCACACCTAATCTCCATATCCCTGGCAGCCCTGGTCATTTCCCCAGACCGTTTCAGGCAATCCCAACACCTCCAAGTATGACCTGAGCTCAGCTCTACCTCCTTCCAGATAGTGTGCACCAGGGCATTGGCTAACAGACAGTCTACAGGCATGGCTGGACCCACAGCTAGTTTTAGAAAACCTGGGACCCCCCCCCACTCTATGCAAGGGGAACCAGAGCCACTGGTAGATGACTCTCATGGTTGTCTGTGACTATGACTTGGTGAAATGTGTTCTGATGGGCCTGCTCCAAGGATACCAGTTGACACCTTACAGCAGTCATGCTGGTTCCTGTGTCTCTCAAAGCCTCCACCTAATGTCCATTGATGGTGACCCTTTGACTGTATTTAAACGTATTGTAAGGCATGTAAGCTTTTGCCACCATCTCCTTATCCCCAGGGACACTAAGGTTCCCTCTGTCTGCTCCCCAAGGCTAACTGGGACCACCTCCTCCCAGAGTGCTATACTCACCAACCAAGTGTCTGCTCACCTTTGGGGTGCTGTGCACTCTTGGGACATTTGGAGCCTCCCTTGGAGTGCCCATATTTGTAACACTCAGTACATTGGTGGACACATTTCCCTGGCAGTCTATCAAAGAATTCCTTTTTCTTGGGTTCTGACTGTGATTGGTTACCACTATTCCCTTGGTAATTATTTTGAGGGCTTTTTGAGAACTCTTTATTTTTAATTCTTTCTCTGTCCTCTTTCTTCTGATGGGACCCGTGACTGCCCTTTTGGAAGTACCCTGGATGCCTTTTTTTACACTTTTGTGCAGTCCCAGACGTCCGCCTCTTCAGCAAGCTTCCTAGGGTTAGTCAGCTTGCTGTCTACTAGGGGCTGGCACAGCTCTGTAAAATATATATTGAGCATGAGAATCACGTTGTACAGCCCATCAAAGTCATTGACTTGACTGCCCCTCAACCAGCCCTTCAGTGCTTTGTTAGAGTAGTCCAGGAAATCCACCCAAGACTGACTGGGGAGTTTGTGGCTGTCCCTAAACTTCTGGTGATACTTTTCAGGGATCAGCCCAAATTTAGTTAACATGACGTCCATGTACCTGATTTAATCCTCTAGTTCTAAGGGCAGAAGAGTGTCCCTCCCCACTTCAACAAGTCCCTCATGCCTCAATTGCTCCTCTCGGATCTTGTGTAGTCTAAGGGTCACCTCATAAGCTGAAAAACATTTATCAATGTCATCCCCCACCACATAACTGGGTACACGGTCTTTGGGGACATCCAGACTGTCTTACGACCTTCAGACACTGAGGTAATGCTGCCATCATTGCTGGAATCTGCTTGTTTCGCCCTCAGTTCCAGTTTCTGCTTGGTTTGCTCCTTTCATGAGCCAAACACAGCTCCAACGTCTTGGTACCCTTCTTGGTGGGTGGTCCTATTTAGAAGAACTGCTCGAGATCAGCCACAGTATAACTTTCCCAGTTGGCCAGCTCGACTTCCATTCATTCATTTATTCATTGTGTGTGGCTGTCTAGGAGGAATACACAAAGCTCACCCAGTCATGTGACCCAGGTACAGGCTACATGCACTAAATGGTCGAGGCAGGAAAAGGTCAACTTTCTAAAAGTAGCATTTTCAAAATTATAATTACAAATCTGACTTTAACATAAGTTACGATTTTTCATTACAATTCCAAAGATATCAAACATGAAATGATTAGCTGCTCCAACTCTGAAAAACAGCTTATTAAATGTAATAAGGTAACTCCAATGTTTGTCTATGTGAGAGGAATGCCTTGCGGTAGTGAAAAACTAATTTAAGAGTTATTCACTACCAGGACATGCAAAACTTAAAAGTAGAAGTCAAACCTTTTAAATACACTGCACCCTGCCATCTGGGCTGTCTGGGGCCTACCCCAGGTGTGACTTATATGTATTCAACAAGAACATTTGGACCTGCAAGATCAAAATGGCAGTTTTAAAACTGCACAAACAGGTTGCAATGGCAGGTCTGACATGTTTAAAGGGCTACTTACAGGGGTGACACAATCAGTGCTGCAGGTCCACTTGTAGCATTTAATATTCGGGTCTTGGACACAAGTAGTGCCATTTTACTAGGGACTTACGAGTAAATTTAAGATACCAGTTGGGTATGAGCCAATGTTACAATGTTTGAAGGAGTGAGCACATGTGCCTTAGCACTGGTTAGCAGCAATAAGGTGTGCAGAGGTTTAAGGCAAGCACAAGATCAGCATAAAAATGGAGAAGGAAGGCAAATAGTTTGGGGAAAACCACCCTGAGGCTGACAGGTCTAAAAAGAATGCATCATCAAATGGCACACCTCTTATAATCTTCACCGCCTGTACTGTGTGTTGTCCGAGATTCCCGCGGCATACCGGGCTGGGGCAATGATTCTCTCCTTAGACATTCAGAAGGCATTCAACACCTTACTTTGGGATTATTTGTATACTGCCATGGCCAGAATGTACCTGGTGGTTGGATCGAAGAAATGGGTTTAACTTCTGTATGAGGATGTGCGCATACAGATCCACACCAGATGCTGCATTTTGGATCCATTTGGGGAGTTCCGGAGCACTAGACAGAGCTGTCCTCTTTCAGCCCTGCTATTTGCCTTGGACATCAAACTCTTTGCAAACATACTGTGCATCAAGGAGTGCAATAGAGAGGTCCCTTTGCATGACAGAGTGCATGTGGTCTTGTAGCATGCACACAATATGCTCCTATACATACGAGACACCCAGACTGGTGTCCTGTGGTGCATGGAGCTGTTGGAGGTTTTTGGTAGTGTAGTATTTTGGTGCATGCTCTGGTTCACGATCATGGCCAGCATTATCCTAACCAAAATGGTTATGCTGCCCACAGTATTGTATTATTTTGTGAACTTACCAGCCTGGATCCTGATGATTTGGTTTAAGACCTTGAATGCACTGCTAAGAGACCTAGGCCTTCATTATGTACATGACGGGATGCCCTGCCGCCAACCGTGCCAGCGGTCAACAAAAGACCGGCAGTGGCAGTGGTCGTCATCCCACCAAATAATGCCGCATGGTGCCTCACCGCCAGTGATGGTGGTGAGGCCCACCATGTGCCATGCTGGCAGGGGTGGATGCTGCTCCACCCTCACCGCCACATTACTCCCTACACAGCCACGCCTATAATGAAGCAGTTATAGGCATGGCGGTGTATGGAGAGGCGGCGATGGCGGCGGAGCAGCATCCAGGGAGCCAGTTCCCTCCCAGAGCAGAGCAATGGAAAAGGCAAGTGCTGTCCGAGAGGGAAGAGGGGAGGGGTGTGTGAGTGCATGGGGGTGTGCATGGGTGTCTGGGCAGCAATGTGTGTCTTAGTGCATGTATGCATCTGTGCATATCCGTGAATGGGTGAATGTGGATGTGGGGGTTTGGGGTTTATGGGGGCTTGTATGTACGGGTGTAGGGTAGGAGATGGTGAGGGTCGGGTGGGGTGGAGGACCTGCATGGGGTTTTGGGAAAGGAGGGTTGGAGGGTCTATTTTCAGGGTTTTGGGGTGGGGGTGGGGGTGGAGGCTGTTATAGCAGCTTGGGGGGGTGGGTAGGGATTGTGGAAAGGGGGGAGGGGCCAGGCATGTCACATACAGGTGACAGGAATGATTATTCCTGTCATCCGTATGCTTTCTGCAAGGGATTACCTGGCGGGGTACTTGTGGAAAATTGTGCAGGACTGCTTCCGCAAGCACCCTGACAAGTCTGGATTCTGGGGGGTCCACTCCTAGTGTGGGGGTGCAGGACCCCAGAAGGTGGGGTAGGGGGAGGGAAGCCCCGCCGCTGACCCCGGTCCAACCTGAGTGTACAGACCCCAGGTTGGGAGACCAGTTGCAGGTTGACATCCCTGAACTGGTGGGAAAATTGTGCAGGGCTGCTTCTACAAGCAGCCTGACAATGCTGGACTCTGGGTGTGCCGCTTCTAGAGGAAGGGTACAGAGCACCAGAGGGGAGGAACAGTGTCAGGCTGTCATATCTGGCCTGGTAGAAGGGAGAGTGGACAAAGGGTGCCAGGCACCTGGGGATACTGCCCCCCACACTCCACAGTCGCAGTGGTTGGAGAGCCTTGAAAGACCTGAAGCCTGGCTCTCATCCCTGACAGCTGTCAGTGACCACTGTGGCTTGCTGTCCTGTTGGACAGAAATGCCCCTGGGGGGACAGGACTCACACCCCAGGGGTAGCGTGGGCCACATCACTGTGCTGGCTATGGTGGTACTGTCTACCCCCTGGGATACATCTGTGAGTAAGGTTAGGGGCTGCGCAGATGGTATCCGCAGGTGAGGAGAAGGGTTTCCCATGGGTTAGCTTAGTGGGTCTTATGAGTATGGACAGAGGGTTCCAGCTGTAGTCAGGAAGGCGTAGAACTGGAACATGCCCCTGCTTTTGCAGGCCTGGGTCTATGTTCTATCGCCCCAATCAAGGAAGTACATCAAGGTATTGATTGGTCTCCCCTGGCTTTAGGATGGTGGGGGTTGTGTTGTACATGGCCCTTTTTGCAGGGTCATCCCCAATTTATTTGCCTCCTTCTTCCTATTTTTTCTGACAAGTTTTTGCTGGCTTTAGGACTCTGGGCACTTTACCACTGCTAGCCAGTGATAAAGTGCATATGCTTTCTGTGTAAATTGTATTGGTGATTGGTTTATCCATGACTGGCTTATTTGATTTATTAGTAAGGCCTGTCTACCCCATAGGTTAACAAGAGGCCTGCCTTTAAATATCTTTTAAGTGCAGTTTCCCTTTGGCAGCAGAGTTCGGTGTCTCTGAACTCACAATTTAAAAATACATCTCTTGGTAAAGTTGGTTTTTAAATTGTCAGTTTGAAAATGACACTTTTTTTCTGCTTAACCATTCTGTGACTCTGCCTGCTTGTGTATTCCCTGTCTGGATCAGACTGACAATTGGGCTCTTTGTGAATCCCCTCTAGACAGTGACACCAAAGGGATCTAGGGTGTAGCCTGCATATCCTGATGGGCCATCTGAGCTAGAGTGGAGGGAGGAGTGGTCACTTACACCTGTGTCTTTAGTCAGGCCTCGGCAAGGCAGGATCCTGTAAACAAAAGAGACTTTTCTTTGAAGTTGGGCAACTTCAAAGGCAGAAAGGGGTAAACGTATTGGAACCCAAACCCAAGACTTTAGATTTCCTCAAGATTTGCTTCTGGAACCTAGAGGAACATCTGCCAAGGAGAAGAGCTGAACAGCTGAGGAGAAGTGCTGCCCCTGCCTGTGACTGAGCTTTGTTGGGCTATCCTACAGTTGCTGCTTTTGCCTGTGAAAGGGGACAAAGACTGGACTTTGTTGTGCATTCCTGCTTTAGAAGAATCTCCAAGGGCTTGGACTGAGCTTGCCTCCTATTTTGAAGTCTCAGGGCCATCAAAGACTTCCCCTGCCAGCACCTGGACTCTCTGCTGAGACTCCTGCCCTGCCAAGTGGTGCCCCATCCAGTACCCGGGCCCTTGAAAGGTGAAGTTGGCAGAACAAGCACTGAAATCCATGCACAGAACACCGTGTGGGGAAATTTGCGATGCACCACCTGCAGTGTGGCTGAAAAACGACACGCCACCCGCTTCGCAGCTAAAATCGATTCTCCACCTGCATCACGGCTGGGAGATCGACACCTCGCAGCTGGAGTAACGGCACAACACCTGCTTGCGGCTGCTGATAACGACACAAACCCCATGCAGCACGTTTTTCAACACCGTGCGGCCGGATTTCTCCCACATCATCGCTGGGCGTAAAAAATCAATACAGGTCTTTGCGGATCTGAGGTGCCCATTTGGAAATGGACGCATTACTCTCTTGCGGTGGAGAAAAACGATGCATCACTGACCCGACCGGAGAAGAAACAACGCACGGCCTCAGTTGCGAGTAAGGAATTGATGCAATGCTGTCTTTTCTGACACACGCTCACCCGTGCAGCTTTATTTTTGAGGCAAACCAGGTACTTTGTGTAAAATCAACATTTCCATTGTTTTCTATGGAGTAAGACTCTTATTCTTTTAAAAATTCATATCTTGACTTGTGTATGTTGGATAATTGTCATTTTGGTCTTGTTTTATTTAGATAAATATTATCTATTATTCTAAACTGGTGTGGTGTCCATTTTGTGGTGTTTTCAGTGTATTACTGTGTGAATTGGTACAAATACTTTACACATTGCCTTTGGGATAAGCCTGACTGCTTGTGCCAAGCTACCAAGGGGGTGAGCAGGGGTTATCCACGTGTGCATCTCCATTGCCCTGACTAGAGTGAGAGTCCCTGCTTGGACAGAGTGAAAACTGACTGCCAATCAGAGACTCTATTTCTAACAACACTCATCTCCTCAAAGACATTTTACATTCTTCTACATCAATTTCCTCATGTTGTGTGTTTTAACAGCAAAGTGTTTTATGAACTTACCATAGTGTTCCACCACCGAGAGAAATTATTAGAGTTCATCTTTGGATGTTAGTTCTTTGATGGATTTGATTGTATCTACTAACTCTGTGTGTGGATGAATCCCAACACCTGAGTTCCTGTAAACTAGGTAACCGACTTCACTCACTCCAAACTTACACTGCCTTGCTTTTAGTTTTAGAGCTGCCTCTTATAATCTTCCCAATACCTCTCTCACCCTTTGATCATGTTCTCCAACTGTAGAACCAAAAATCAAGATAACATAGTGGTAGCACTTCACTCCATGCACACCCTTTAAAATTCTCCTCATGACCCTTTGAAAGACTGCAGCAGTTGAGATCAGCCCAAAAGGCTCCCTTTTAAAGTGAAATACCCCATTTGGCATCACAAAGGCTTTAAGCTCTTGAGATGTCTCTTCTAGGTCAATCTGATGATATGCCTACACTAAATGTAGGGCAGTAACGACTTTTGCATCAGAAAATGTAGCAATCATCTCTTCAATATTGAACAAAGAGAATTTATCTACAATAACATCTCTGTTGAGTGCCTGAAGATCCAACAAAGACTTATGTCCCCTTTCCCTTTGTGTGCCAAAACAGTGGGAGCCAACCATTCTGTAGACTCCACTGGCTCAATTACCCCACTCTTGCAAAGTCTTTCCAACTCATTTGTGACAACTTATTGTATGGTCAAAAGAATGCGCCTAATTTTTGCCACCACTGGAGTCGCACTCTCTCTCAGCCTGATTTTGTGTTTGTATCCTACCAACTTGCCTAATCTGTCTTGAAACAAGCATTCAAACTCCATGATTAAATTATCATTGCCCAATGAGATTTCGTCTACTTGGACTTATGGGATCTTAATAGAATGAAGACTAACACCCAATTCCCTCTGATTAACCCACCCCAACTAATCATCACACTAGGAAACCAGGCATTTTGGAGGTTATTTCCCCACTGTTTGCTAACCAGGCCCTTGTGGCAGTGCTCTTTCCCATAAAACAAGGTAAATGTCTAATTGTATCCCAATTGACAAGGACTTCAGCACCTCTTAAAGTCCCTAGTAAACAGCGCCCCTGGTACCTAGGGCATGTGTTTTAAAGAGTGTCCCTAAGGGCTGCAGCATACATTATGACACTCTAAGGGACCTACACTCAAGCACACACAGACTGCTATTGACGAATGCATGAACCATTTTGAAAACATGACATTCAAAACACCCTGTGTGCAATGCCAACTACCGCTGCATGTGCTTTATGTATGTCACTCCTATCGCAGACCTTAGTGCCCTAAGGCAGGATGCATTATACTACATGTGAGGGCACCTCTGCATTAGCAGATGTAATCCTGTGATCCCTAATTCCATTACTAGACATTGGAAGCATCCAGGAAGCCATTGTAAGGACATGTCTTGGGCGCCAGGCATTACAAGTTTACCCAGTTAAATGATGGCTTCACTGAAAATAGTGTTGTTTAGTATAAAACACTTCATCTTGATAAATGCATACTGATGCCAGTATCTGCCACCACAGCTGAGTTTCTGACCCCCTGTAGGTGAGAGCCCATGCTCTCAAGGCCAGAAACAATGCCTGCCCTGGAGGAAGCTGTTCACACCTCCTCCAGCTGTTCACATATCTGAGCCAGGGGCTTCAAAGTCCCCACTGTCTTTGATATGTGACCTTGGTTTCCTCACAGACCTGGGGAATGCCACCCCTGCCCTTAGGCTCGACTGGGGCCAGAGCTGATTTGAAATTAGATATTCAAAAGGCACGTTGCACTTCTAGACTAATCACAACCCTAAGGTGGGCTGCCTGAAGTGTGCAGCCAAGGAAGGGCTTCACCATCTTGTTTGTGGTGAAACTAGGAACTCTCCACAGGAAGTGGTCATATAGGGGTGTAGTCACCCCAGGGGTAAGTAGGCCATTGGCTACTACCCTACAGTCTCCCTAACATCCCTAAATTCAGTATTTAGGGGTCCCGTTGACACCAAGAATTCAGATTTGTCTACCTGGGAACTGACGAAAGACTATGAAGAGCAGTGATCGCAAGAACAGAGGACTTAACTCAAACTTGGCGCCAAACCCTACCTTGCTGCTGGGACCTCAACAATTGCATTGACTTGACCTGTCCAAAAGCTGTGTATCCTCCCCAACACTTGGAGGCCTGCTCAGTACTTCAACAATCAGCTAACATCTCCCTTGGGGTGGAGGAGTCATCTTCCTGCAACTTCAGACACTGACCGAATCTTCCTGGTGTTTTGCTTGCCATCAGGGCTACTGAGAAAGCACCTCATTAGGAGGAGGTCACTGTGGTTCCATGAGGTCAGATCCATCTCTCCAGTGAGTTTTGAGATGTTAGACCCTCCACGAGTCACTGCACCAATTCCCTGAGTACCGGAGCAGTTGCCACAACTAAGGATTGTCGAGTGTCCAACCCAGACACCACTGCTGACCTGTCGACAATGGACTTCAGGATGAACAAGGCCCACACCAAAAGTGGCCCTGCTGCCTGTTTTCTTCCCATCTCTAGGTCACCCAAGCAAAGTGAGAGCCTCTAACCACAGCAAACTGCTGGACCAAAACACCTCTGCACCCAAGTCCCCAGCCTGGGTTCACTTAAACCAACTGTGTCCCTGTGCTCCCGAGACCCTCAAGAGCCAAGCCCCTGCTCTGGGTTCTGCCGGACTTGTCCCCAAGTACCCCCTTGCAGCCTTCTTTTTCAGATACCCAGCCATTGACTTTAATGCGTAGAGCTCAAGGCTACCAACTCGACCAGCGCCTCAGCACCCTGACTCCCCAGGGCAGGTAAAACTGAACTGCGGCTGATTTCTTGGACCTTGGCCTCTAAGCACCTTAAGTCCCAAAAGGCACCCTCAAGAAATGCTAGCAAGTATCTGTATGTAGTGTATGTATGTCCCATAGGATAATATTACCACATTTGAGGCTCATCCCTCAAAACCATTATTCAAATGTATTTTTCTTTTCTTGTAAAAATCAATAATGCCTAGAGTACTTACCCAATATCAATTATCTTGGTTTTTAAATGTATATAAAAATCTGTCTTGTTTTTATAAATTGGTCTCGGATTTCTTTTAGAATGGGGGCACCATTTATTGACAGTCCCTCCAAATTTACAAGTCAATGCCAATTTCTTCAAACATGTGACAAATTCCACCACTGACTTATTTTAACCTTGACTTCTAAGGCCAAAATGATAGCTTTCTAGTATTGTGCTGACATGTGGCAGATAATGCTGATCCAGCTTTGCTATTTCAAATTCATTAAGATCATGTATATCATTTGGGTTGAGTTCTGGCAAGCTCTCTAGTACTCCTTGCCCTTCGTCATTAGGTTTTGATTTTTCAAAAACAAAATCAAGTTTTGGGGTTTTATTTTTCAGTGCACTGCTAAGAGACCTAGGCCTTCATTATCTACATGGCGGGATGCCCCGCCGCCAACCGTGCCAGCGGTCAACAAAAGACCGCCAGTGGCAGCGGTCGGCATCCCACCAAATAATGCCGCATGGTGCCTCACCGCCAGTGATAGCGGTGAGGCTCGCCAATGCGCCATGCTGGCGGGGGTGGATGCTGCTCTGAAGCAGTTATAGGCGTGGCAGTGTATGGAGAGGCGACAATGGCGGCAGAGCAGCATCCAGGGAGCCCATTCCCTCCCGGAGCAGCACAATGGAAAAGGCAAGTGCTGTCCGAGAGGGAAGGGGGGAGGGGTGTGTGTGTGTGAGTGTATGAGCGCATGGGGGTGTGCGTGGGTGTCTGGGGGGATGTGTGTCTGTGTGCATGTATTGCTGTGTGCATGTCCGTGAATGGGGATGTTGGGGTTTAGGGGGCTTGTATGTAGGGGTGGGGCGTAGGGGATGGTGAGGGTCGGGGTGGGGAGACCTGCATGGGGTTTTACAAAAGGAGGGTTGGGGGTCTATTTTCAGGGTTTGGGGGTGGGTGTGAGGGGTGGAGGCTGTTACAGCAGCTTGGGGGGGTGGGTAGGGATTGTGGAAATGGGGGGAGGGGCCAGGCATGTCACATACAAGTGACAGGAATGATTATTCCTGTCATCCGTATGCTTTCTGCCAGGGATTACCTGGCGGGGTACTCGCCAGGGAATCTCCGGCGGGGTACTCACCAGGGAATCCCCAGCGGAAATGGGATTGTAATCTCACCGCCTGTCCTGCCTCCACTGTCGGGCTGAATGTGCTCACAGTCGGCCCGGAGGAGGACTGTGGCCTGGCGGTGGGTAGTAGTTCAGTGCTATGTTCAGAATAGGGCGGTCTGGACCGCCATGCCGTTGGCGGTAATGACCACCGACGTAGCGAGCCAGACCGCAATGTTCATAATGAGGGCCCTAATCTGGGATGGACAGTGTAATTGGGAAATGCTTTTCACTCTTCAGAGACAAACCGCCAAATGTGGACTGGGTGTCCCCAACTTTAATACCTACTATTAAGCTGCGCATCTACAGTGATTGACCCTGTGGCCAGTGGAACGGGCCTGGCGGAGGTGGAAGTGTACAGTGGAGTGAGTAGGGAGGTCTCGCTGGTAGCAACAATCTTGGGAGTGACGCAGGCCTGGAAGCCCAGACTTCTCCAAGCAGCCCTCCTCTACTGGAGAGGGGCACTCACCAGGTGAGTCCGATCACCTTGTATGCCCCTGCTTTGCCGATTGTTGGGCTGCTGATGGTGAACGGTGGCTATCTGACAGCACAACACATGGAAGCCTAGATGGAAGCTAACCTAGTTTAATTGGGTGACTGACATAATGAGAAAGCCATCTGCACGCTGGAGGAATTGATGGTGGAAGATGGCCTTGGCAATAGGATGTTTCTGACATACGGAGCATTGGTTCAGGCATTGTGTAGTAAAGTGAATCTGTTCCACCGTTTAATATGGTTGAATTGGTATACTCCTAATTGGCATATTTAACTTGCCTATAGCTCCCTTGTATATTATACAAAAAATACCCAGGTTCTGGAAGTTAAAAGTCACCAGTGGACTGCAGCACCTATTGTGATAACCACTCCAGTGGGAGTACAAACATGGTTTTAGGCCTAACATTGCAGCCTCACAGGAGCAGTGTAAAAAGTGCAATTTGACCTGTGAAGCTAAACCATTTTGATAGGTATAAACCATCCTTTTAAACATGAATTAATCACCCATAAATAAGCATTGTATCCTACAAGGAAGAGTGTGTGGCATTAAAAAGTAGGATGTGTAGAAATTTAAAGTTAACATTTCCTTACAGTGACTAGTCCCCAAAAGCTATTTTCACTGTAGGAAGGCTGGCTGATACAGAAGCATTGGGAAGCAATATTAAATAATAAGTCTGCTATCTCGGGATAGGCACCATCTAGAAACATGATTCAATAATTATTTTTAATACTCATCAAAATCTTAATTTAATGGTGAAGTCATATTTTTGATAAATATTTATAAAACATAACTTTTAGAAAGTTAGCCTTCCCCTTCCTGCAACTCCTAAAGGCTATTTTACATGATCCTTCCAATGTTCACGCAGCTGGTGAATGGCCCTGCATGAGATGTGAAAAGTACTCCTTTAGCAGAGACAAAGGCCTGGATGTGAGGAGGTGCTTCTTTTCTTCTGGCATGGTAACCATTTAGACTGTGCCTAGGAATATAATTTACTTCAAAGGGACCTCTGTCTGTCACAGGCTGATGCAGACAATACCTGGCCAGGCCCCTACTTTTGTTCCCTCAGTCAGACAGGCACCAATCCCAGTGGAAGGGGAGCTGATACTCCATTGGTTAAGGAAGGGCCAGGAGGGATTCCCATCACCTAGCTAGTTCTAGGCATTGATGTGGCATCCTCTGGCATCCTCTCCAGAATACTACTAGACTGAAGAAAGATCAGAAGAGGACTAAACCTGCTGTCTGAGACCTGAGAAGAGCCCTTGAGGGCTGGAATTGCCCTTTCTTGTAGACAAGGCAGTGTACTCCAAGGGCCAATGATAATAAAGCCAACCCTTTTGAAGATACAGGGACACAATAAGCTACAAAAGGCCTTTTGCTATGACTGCCCAACTGACCAGTTCCAACTGGACCTGCCCTGCACCCTGCTGCTGGCCTTTGCTCAAGTGAATTCTTATCTCTCCCTCTCCTCCAAGCTCCCTCCAAGTGCTGTTCCTAAAGTCCCAGATCAAGAAAGAGAGCAACCCCTCAGATACAAAGGGGGCAGGGTTTTTGAACCTCAAACAAACCTAAAATATCCACTCAGTGACATCTCAACTTAATATATACCTAAATTTGATCACATATGATTTAATTTCTTTTTAATTATTCTTAACACAAAACATATCACAAATTAATTTAAAAACTAAGGGCCTTATTTATACTTTTTGGTGCAAAACTGCACTAAGGCAGTTTTGCCCCAAAAAGATTTGCACCAGCTTGCACCATTTTTTAGCACCAGCTGGGCACCATATTTATGGAATGGTGCAAGCCGGTGCAAAGGGTAGGCTAGCTTAAAAAAAAATCATGTTAGGCAGTTTTGAGTCAAAATAAATGATTCTGACGAGATTAGCATCATTTTTTGACGCAGGGGCATATTTATACTCTGTTTGCACTGAAATAGCGTCATTTACCTTGCATCTCATTAAGGCAAAGTAGGTCTCCGCTTTCAAAAAATGACTTTAACTCCAAAAATTTGGTGCTAGAGGGGTCTAGCACCAAAGTATAAATATGGAGTTAGTTTTGCACCGAATTAGAGTAAAAAACAATTACACTAATTCGGTGCAAACAGAGTATAAATATGCCCCTAAATGCTAAATTTCACCATCCATACATATATATTTTTTTACATTACATTCATTATATATTTTATCAAATCAGTACTATTCAATGCATACACATAATTATAGTATTGCACATTGCATATTCATAACTTAAATTTTTATACTTAGATATAGATCCACAATGAGAGCCACAGATAAATATTATGCAACACCCAAATAAATACATAGGTTTAAAAAAAAAAAAACTTGAAAATTTCGAAACACATCAGTGAATTCAGTGTTAAAAGATAATTGAATTGCATTTCTTGTGTGAGCCCCACATTTCACAAACAGTGGTTTCAAGAAAAATCAGCAATTAAATTGCAATCAAGGGCGAACAAATAATACATACTCTAAGGTTTGAGAGGCAACCTTACAAATATTACAAAGTCTGTCCTCCTGCATCATCTCACTCTAGGCATCTATGATCAAATTTAAAGATAACGTTTCATATGAAATAACATTAAAAATGGACAGACTCAATGTTCCAAATTGCAAGATAAATAAGGTTGTGGCTGCACTAAAATGCAAGACATTTACATTAAATCAACTCTACCCAGAATAAAGTCCACAAGTGCTTGAATAAATTTCTTAAGAAATGTACTGACCTTTATATTTTGTCCTAATACTTCAGCACATATGAGAACTCTAAGAGAGTCTGCCCTACTGTGCAATAGCTGACCACCAGAGGACAGCAGCCAGTCCCTTTACACATATACTTGATAAACGCATTTCGAGGCTTATTGCTTTCATCGGGGGAAACGTATTTAGGTTACAGATTATATGGAAAAAAATTCCCTCCATTTTATCCATGAAGTTCCAGCATCTATTGTCAAAAACTTTAATGGAATGTAACACTTTGCTCTAAATACTGAAATTAAATTATAAAAGTGTTTTTCGTCCTTAAACCCAATAAAATAAAGATAATCGATTTAAATATGCCATTGCTTTACTTGAAAGGTAATAGATATGATCCTTATCTGATAAATTTACAAAAAAAACTTCTCCCAAGTATGGATATAAATTAGTCAACTCCAACTCCTGCCTTCCTAAAACCTATTTACATTTCCTGGGACTTGTAGCACACTTAGGGGCCAATTAGGAATTTGGCGGACAAGAACACCCGTCCGCCAGACTTCTGACAGGGTGGCCGCAGGTATGCTGGCGACTTCCCTGCCAGTCCTATTACAACTTTCTCACTGGGCTGAAGGGAGGGAACCAAGGTTCCTGCCCGTTAACCCAGTGGGAAAGGTGTGGCAGCATTGCTGCTGGCTCGTAATAGAGCCGGCAGAAATGCTGCCACATGCAGGGGGCATATGCACCCTTCGAAATGCGCACTGTCTGCACAGCAGACAGTGCACATTTCAATGCTGCTAAGAGGGGAAAACCCATGAAGAGGCTGGCGGAGAACACAGTTGTAATCAGCAGGATGGTGCTGAGTTCAGTGCTGCCCTCGCTAATTATAACCTGCACCGTCGTCAGCACATTGGGATCTGAGATCCTGGCAGGGATGACAGTAGGTTGGCGGGTCTGCCTGCCAAACTCTTAATGTGGCGGTCGGACTGCCATAACCGCAACAGCCACCGCAAGGCTGGTGGTTTTCAGAATGCCTGCCTCATAACAAGACCCTGAGTCCTAATAGACCATCACTTTACTCTTCTTTGTATTAATTTTCAAGTGGTGGCACTCAGCATAACTATGCAAGCAAACCAACAGTTTTTGAAGACCATTTGGGGTAGGTCTATAATTACAATATAATTTGCGTATAACAATGCTGCTATATGGTGGGAGACTAGATTTATGGCATCTCCTCCCTTTTCGTGTAAAGGCACAGGTAAATCATAAATAATCAAAGAAAATAATAGAGGAGATAATAAGCAGCCATGTTTCAGATCATAATTTTTTTGGATTTTTGGGGATAGCTCTCGATTGCATTCAAGTTAAAAATGACATCAAGTAAAAGAATAAAGTGCTATTTTATTTTTAAGGAGGGGCTCAGGAAATGTCAACTCTCAAAGCTTTTGCAACAGGTTAGGCTTGTTAGTGTGATCAAATGCAGTGAAAAAATCGGTATACTCTGCATAGACAGGCATATCCCGCAATAACACATATTTTTCCATAATCACCTGCAAGAATTTTTATCCAAAGTGGAACTATTCACTTTAAAACCCACCTTGTCATCCACCCAGTGCTGCAGATGATCCAAAAAGCTCTTGGCAAAATGTTTCCCCCATGGAATCAAGCAATGGTATCTGCCCATACCTACCAGGACACCTTTCTTGTGCAGCAGGAAAATAATACTGCCTCTCCATGGAGTTGGAACAGTTCCAGTAAGGTAACAGTATTTAAATAAAGTAGCAAAATAACCTGAGCACAGTTCTTTTTCCAGCTTCATAACAGTAATAGGAATTTGATCTGGGCCCTTGGCGCTAGACACTCAGCTCAATGAATTATGTCCTTAATTTGGGCCTTGGAGGGGTAATGAAAGTTCATGATCAATATGAGAAGAGGCTGACGGGCAAGAAACGTCTTCATTAGTGGGATTGGGTGCATAAAGATTAGTAATATATGATGACCACTCTTCATTTGAGATAGTGTTGATTTTAGGTTGTACACTGCTCCCACAAGCTAATGTAATGATTCACCAGTAGATTGTGGAATCATTGTGGGTTGAATCCTCGTGAAGATCTAGCTGCATCATATGAGCCTACTGTCTTTTCCTAGTGGCTTTTCATCTTGATCACTTTCTCCTTAATAAATTAATTAATTTCCTTCTCTCTCTTGAAAAGTACACAAATTCCCACCCTTGTAATTTATTAATCAATTTATTCAAACTACATTCTTAATGGAGCGTTGCAGGAGCAATTTTATTTACCGTATGAGGGCCTCATGAGGCTAGATTATCTGCCACGAAATGCAACATATTTTCCTCTAATTTTTGCACAGTAGATACGTTCCTGTTCCGTACTGTCTTTTAAAGCATAATTTAAGGCTACTTAATATTTTCTTAGTTGGAAATTCCAGTGCACCTTACCATTAAGTGCACTAAAAGACATATTATCACCCTTCAAGGCAAGATATCCACAAGGTTTAAATCAATGTTAAAAGAAAATTTTTTGTGGTTGTTCCAGGAGTGTTTATTATCTCCAGGTCGGCAAGAGCGCCAAATGTGGAAAAAAGGTAAGTATGTAACCTATTAGAGAACTGCTCTTTCCACAATATTAAGCATAATGGGCAGCAATATCATTGTCCTATCTTCCATTTACAATGAACAAGCCATTATACCTACAAACATTTAACTATTAATATTCTCTTTTTCAGATACTTGGAAAGTAAAATGAGAGAAGGGTGTAATAAGAGAGTCAAATTTCGAATCTGGAGGAATATACAAACTAAAAAGGAGGATAGGATCCTGGCCCTGGTTTTCATCACCCTACTAGTTTAGAAATATACATTTTAAGATTTGAAGGTTGCTACAAGATTTATATGACCATAATATTTTGTACTTAATACAGTTGCAATCCCACCACTCAAATGTCCATTCCTGGTCCTTTTAACAGGAGAACTGATTACAAAATAAGCCTCACATTCTAAAGGGCCCGTTCACCAGCTCTCCTGAATGCAGAGTATATCTGCCAGTGAATTAAGCTTTTGAGATTTAACGGAACAGCCAGCTAAATACCAGGAAATAATTTTAATATCATTACTAAATGGACCAAGAGTTCTTATATGAATGTGCTAGGTTGGACTTGAGCACCCCTGCTACCTAGTTCCATTTAGATGAGTCATTTTCATCTGAAACCCCAGATGGGTAATTATTTGAACCTAAGTAAGTAACCAACTTTCCTTCTGGTGCTACCGAGACAATAATTACTTTTGCATTATTTTGCCATTCTTCCGAAGGGGCCTGGTTACCTCTTGGAAGGGATAATATTACAAAAAACACTACATGCATCAGGCTTTGTCAATCTTTTTGCTGGGATATAAGGAATAACATCTATACCCCTATTGAGGAAAACAATCACAATTTTCTAATATGAGATTTACAATACCTTTTAATTTAAAAGTAACCCTCAATCTCTTTATGGAGGGAGAGTACAAAAGTTGCACTAATGAATGATCAGTACTCCTCACCATCCTTAGAGATCCTATTTCTGACATGCACTTTAATAACAAAGAACGGTTCAAAAAAGCAATTTCATCATCAAAGAAAACAATAAAATCTAAATTAAGAGGTGAATCATTCATGTTCAAATCAACACAATGTGAATGAGGGGAAACATGTTCTCTAACAGTCCGATGGACTGAAATAGGATTAAACGTTTCAGCATTCGGATCCTAAGAGGACTGCGGAATACCAGAATTTACATCCCATAAGTATGGCTAGGGAAACAGATTATATGGCAGTTCATGTTCTCCACCTTCCCCCAATGCTATATAGGAAGGTATCACCTTGGGCGGAGTTATTTGGTTAATAGTCACTGGAGTAACAATGAGTGGTTCGTGTAATTGATCATATAGAGTAACCTCCGGGGAAAACTTATTCTGTAATTTATCTTCTTGGAACTCCTTTTCCTCCCTTTTTTACTATTGTTGATCCTGAGGATGGCACTCTAGTAGACAACACAAGCTCTTCCTTTTTTATTAAAAATCGGAAATGAATCTCAAGAGGCATTTGAGGAAGGAATCGAATCTCCTTATTTGACACAGCAGGGGATGAAAAAAGCTCCTTAAGGAAGAGCGACTCGATTTCAATTTCTGAGACGCACACATCAGACTTACAAACATTATTGGGGGCCATAGACAAGTACAACCAATCAGAATGTCCACCTCCGGGAGTTCTCTAAAACACCCTTTGCCTTTATTTCCTCCTGATGTGAACTCAAATTTTATATGTAATTCCCTAAGAATAACAGACAATATATCCAGTAAATGGTCAGAGTTACCTTAGATTTTTTTTAGCAGATTCAAAATAGAAGAGAAAGGGCCCGTTGTACAAAGATTGGGAATAGTGATTTCCAAATAGTGATATTAATGGAATCACTATTTGGAAATCTCTATTCCTTATGTATGAAACTTTTTGTTACTTACTTGTGATTTCTAGGGGTTTGCAAATTGACCAACTTCATGAATATTAATGAGGTAGGTTGCAGTTTGCGAACCTTTAGGAATGCCTGTCATAACAGGGATGGTGGCATGCTGAGGTCAGCAGACCACTTTGTCTGTGATTGCCATTGAATTAAGTTTTTTTTTTTTTTAATGCAACCTGTTTACCCTAAAGGAAAATGCAATGTGTTTCAACAATAAAACATGAAACGTTTTGTTTTCATTTTTTAAGAGCACGCAGTGGTCCATGGGATAATGATAATCTTTACTTCATCGGAATAATAGAGTAAAATACTCTCTCATCCTAACAGCGTACCTGCCCTCCATATTCAGAGATATCAACTGCCTCTGTGGACATCTCTTAACATTAGCCGGAACTGAAAAACAAAACCCCAAAACGTGATTTGGTTTTTGAAAAATCAAAACCTAATGACGAAGGGCAAGGTTGTACTAGAGAACTTGCCAGAACGCAACCCAAATGATATACGTGATCTTAATGAATTTGAAAATGCAATTACAAAGTTGGATCAGCATTATCTGCCACATGTCAGCACAATACTAGAAAGCTATAATTTTGGCCTTAGAAGTCAAGGTTAAAATAAGTCAGTGGAGGAATTTGTCACATGTTTGAGGAAATTGGCATTGACTTGTAAATTTGGAGGAACTGTAGAAGAAAGGGTTTGTGATCAGTTTTGTCCTGCGATGTAACAGTGACAAAATGCATGAAGAGTTGTGGACGAAAGATGAGCCACCCTTTGAAGAAGTATTTTTAGGTGCAAAGCGGGTTGAGCACATGCTGAAGCATGCAGAGAAGAGAATGGAAACCAGTATAAAAGAAGGTGCGTCGGAAGTTTGTGTAGTGAGATCACATGACAACGTTTCTCTAAAAAAAAGATGTGATGGAATTTAAAGGGACATGCTTTGGGTGGGGCCTTCAGGGACAGAAAGCCAATGACAAATCATGCCCATCATGGTTACAGCCATGCAATTCTTGTGAAGGTAAAGATCATTTTAGGAACTGATGCTGAAATAAGAAAAAGAAAATACCTAAAAGTAACATTTCTGGGGTCTGTCATGAAGTGGTATTGCAGGTAGGTGATGAGGCTGAAGGTTTTCCAACAGAGCTTGTAACCACTGACGGGACTCAGGTTTCTATGAAATGTGAGCCCTGTTCACATATTTTTATCATCTCAAACCACACATTTAAGGAATGCTTTCTTGAGGGATGGGGTTATATAGAAATGGATATTAGGCTGGGTTGTAATGGTGGTTCTATGATTAAATTGTTAGGATACTTTGAGGCAGATATAGAGGTTAGCAATAAACATACTTATGGGAAGATATAGGTACCAGCTCAGGGTGATTGTAGGAAGCTGGCTTGTTTGTAGTGTACCAATGTAGGGGCACACCACGCAAAAAGAAAAGTCCAGGTGACCCTTATTTGGTTTAGAGGGCTTACTTTAGTAATCCCAAATGTTCTATTTGTGGTCGAGCAGCTTAGCCTCATCAGAGGAAAGTGTTAAGCATTTGTCACACACACAGGGTCAATAAATGGTGCCTGCACTCTAAAAGAAATCGGAGACCAATTTATAAAAACAAGACAGATTTTTATATACATTTAAAAACCAAGATAATTTATATTAGGTAAGTACTCTAGGCATTATTGATTTTTACGAGAAAAAGAAAAATACATTTGAATAATGGTTTTGAGGGATGAGCCTCAAATGTGGTAAGATTATCCTATGGGAGATACATACACTACATACAGATACTTGCAAGCATTTCTTGAGGGTGCCTTTTGGGACTTAAGGTGCTTAGGGGCCAAGGTCCAAGAAATCAGCCGCGGTTCAGTTTTACCTGCCCTGGTGAGTCTGGGTGCTGAGGTGCTGGTCGAGTTGGTAGCCTTGAGCTCTATGCATTATAGTCAATGGCCGGGTACCTGAAAAAGAAGGCTGCAAGGGGGGACTTGGGGACAGGTCAGGCAGAACCCAGAGCAGGGGCTTGGCTCTTGAGGGTCTCGGGAGCACAGGGACACAGTTGGTTTAAGTGAACCCAGGCTGGGGGCTTGGGTGCAGAGGTGTTTTGGTCCGGCAGTTTGCTGTGGTTAGAGGCTCTCACTTTGCTTGGGTGACCTAGAGATGGGAAGAAAACAGGCAGCAGGGTGACTTTTGGTGTGGGCCTTGTTCATCCTGAAGTCCATTGTCGACAGGTCAGCAATGGTGTCTGGGTTGGACACTCAACAATCCTTAGTTGTGACAACTGCTCTGGTACTCAGGGAATTGGTGCAGTGACTCGAGGAGCGTCTAACATCTCATAACTCACTGGAGAGACGGATCTGACCTCATGGAACCACAGTGACCTCCTCCTAATGAGATGCTCCCTCAGTGGCCCTGATGGCCAGCAAAACACCAGGAAGATTCGGTTAGTGTCTGAAGTTGCAGGAAGATGACTCCTCCACCCCAAGGGAGATGTTAGCTGATTGTTGAAGCACTGAGCAGGCCTTGAAGTGTTGGGGAGGATGCACAGCTTTTGGACAGGTCAAGTCAGTGCAATTGTCGAGGTCCTAGCAGCAAGGTAGGGTTTGGCGCCAAGTTTGAGGTAAGTCCTCTGTTCTTGCGGTCACTGCTCTTCTTTGTCCTTCTTCGGTTCCCAGGTAGACAAATCTGAATTCCTGGTGTCAGCGGGACCCCTAAATACTGAATTTAGGGATGTTAAGGAGAGTGTAGGGTAGTAGCCAATGGCCTACTTACCCCTGTGGTGACTACACCCCTATATGACCACTTCCTGTGGAGAGTTCCTAGTTTCACCACAAACAAGATGGTGATGCCCTTCCTTGGCTGTACACTTCAGGTAACCCACCTTAGGGTTGTGATTAGTCTAGAAGTGCAACATGCCTTCTGAATATCTAATTTCCCATCAGCTCTGGCCCCAATCGAGCCTAAGGGCAGGAGTGGCATTCCCCAGGTCTGAGAGGAAACCAAGGTCACATATCAAAGACAGTAGTGACTTTGAAGCCCCTGGCTCTGATATGTGAACAGCTGGAGGAGGTGTGAACAGCTTCCTCCAGGGCACGCAACTCAGCTGTGGTGGCAGATACTGCCATCAGTATGCATTTATTATGATGAAGTGTTTTATAACAAACAACAGTATTTTCAGTGAAGCCATCATGTAACTGGGTAAACTCGTAATGCCTGGCGCCAAAGACATGTCCTTACAATGGCTTCCTGGACGCTTGCAATGTCTAGTAATGGAATTAGGGATCACAGGGTTATCTGCTAATGCAGAGGTGCCCTCTCATGTAGTATAATGCAGCCTGCCTTAGGGCACTAAGGCCTGCGATAGGAGTGACATACATATAACACATACAGCGGTAGTCGGCATTGCATTGTACACAAGGTGTTTTCAATGTCGTGTTTTCAAAATGGTTCATGCATTCGGCAATAACGGTCTGTGTGTGCTTGAGTGTGGGTCCCTTAGGGTGTCATAATGTATGCTGCAGCCCTTAGGGACACTCTTTAGTACCCATGCCCTAGGTACTAGGGGTGCTGTTTACTAGGGACGTACAGGGGTGCTGAAGTCCTTGGTCCTGGTTAGCAGTGGTAAAGTGCCCAGAGTCCTAAAGCCAGCAAAAAATGGTCAGAAAAAATAGGAAGAAGGAGTCAAGGAATTTGATGATGACCCTGCAAGAAGGGCCATGTCCAACACAACCCCCACCATCCTAAAGCCAGGGGAGACCAATCAATACCTTGATGGACTTCCCTGATTGGGGCGATAGAAGATAGACCCAGGCCTGCAACAGCAGCGGCATGTTCCAGTTCTACGCCTTCCTGACTCCAGCTAGATCCCGCTGTCCATACTCTTAGGACCCACTAAGCTAACCAATGGGAAACCCTTCTCCTCACCTGCGGATACCATCTGAGCAGCCCCTAACCTTACTTGGCTTACAGATGTATCCCAGGGGTAGACAGTACCACCATAGCCAGCACAGTGATGTGGCCCACTCCACCCCTGGGGTGTGAGTCCTGTCCCCCCAGGGGCATTTCTGTCCAACAGGACAGCAAGCCACAGTGGTGACTGACAGTTGTCAGGGATGAGAGCCAGGCTTCAGGCCTTTCATGGCTCTCCAACCACTGCGTAGAGAGTGGGGGGCAGTAGCCCCAGGTGCCTGGCACCCTTTGTCCACTCTCCCTTCTACCAGGTCAGGGATGACAGCCTGACACTGGTCCTCCCCTCTGGGGCTCTGTACCCTTCCTCTAGGAGGGGCAGCCCCAGAGTCCAGAATTGTCAGGCTTCTTGTAGAAGCAGTCCTGCACAATTCTCCCACCAGTTCAGGGATGTTAACCTGCAACTGGTCTCCCAACCTGGGGTCTGTACACTCAGGTTGGACCGGGGTCAGGGGCGGGGCTTCCCTCCCCCTACTCCACCTTCTGGGGTCCTGCACCCCCACACTAGGAGTGGACCCCCCAGAATCCAGAATTGTCAGGGTGCTTGCGGAAGCTGTCCTGCACAATTCTCCACAAGTGCAGGGATGTTTCAGAAGAATTTAAGTAGGTGAAAGAAGAGTTTTGTCATGACCCTTCTTTGCAAGCATATGATCTCTTGTATGACACCAAGGTGGTGTGTGACACCAGTGCAAAGAGCCTAGGGTCACTTCTTATTCAGATGCAGAATGGTAAGGAAAATTTGATTGCCTGTGTCTACGTACCTTAAGAGAAGCAGAATGTAATTACTCTGTCATTGACATAGAATCATTGGTTGTCTACTGGGCGATTACTAGGTTCAAGTAATTAAGATGGGGAATTAGGTCCACAGTTCAAACTGAACACAAACCCTTGGTAGAGGTTTTCATGAGAAAAGGTCTTATTGCATTTCTTTACACATTACAAGGTGGGCTGTAGCCTCACAGGAGTATTGTTTCATGATAAACTATGTCCTAGGAGCTAGCAACTTCTCTGCTGGCTGTTTGTCAGGACTGCTAAGTGTATGTGACCCAGTGGTGGAAGAAATGGAAGACAGTGTAGAGGATGACACCATTTGTGTTTGTGAGATTACTCTGGTGTGTATGACTTAAAGTGAGTAGCTTGAGGAATTGGAGACAAATGAAGAATTAACACATCTAATGCAGATTCTGAACTCTGAGCAACCTACTGTGATAAGATTGAAAGGCTACAAAAGCAGTTGGGGAAAATGATTACATGAACTTGCATATGACAAAGGGTTTCTTTGGAGAGGAACTAAATTGGTGCTACCAAAGGGCTTGTGGTGAAAAGTGTTGGACACTCTAGGACATGTAAGGAGGGGGCATACTACTGCTTATGTGTTGGTTCTCACAGATCAGTATGCCAGATGGGTTGAGGTCTTGTGTTTACATGACATTTCCTCTTCTGCAGTCATAAAGATTTTAGAGAACATTTTTAAGCAAGAGAGCTATATTTGTTATTTGCTCATGGATAATGGAGTACAGTTCTGTTCCCATGAGCTGGAGGACTATCTGGAAAAATGTAGTATAGAACACAAAACATCAGCTTTATATCACCCACAAACAAATGGTGCCATTGAGAGGGTTGTGAAAACATTGAAGGGATACAATTGGTGAGGGTGAATGGTCTAGACTGGAAAACTGAGTTATCACGGAGAATAGCTGGTTATCAAATGTCTCTTCACACTAACACAGGCAAATTACCATTTGAGTTATTCAAAAGTAAAGCTCCCTCGAAAAAGGTGAGTCGGTGTTGGATGTTTTAGGGTAAAGGTTATGTGGAAAATACCCCAGGTGACTAGAGAGAAAAATAAAAATGTGTTACCAAGACAGAGGAAGGAAAGTTTTGATAAACTGAAAAATGTGAGAAATGTAGAAGTCAAGGTGGGATAATATGTTAAAACAAGGGCACCAAAAAGATGCGCAAACTGTCCTTGTTCACAAGGAAGTCAGAGGTAATAAAAACTTTTTAAAATGCAGTTAAAATGCATGATGGTCGAATTTGGAATAAAAACAGAGTGACTGTTCTTCATCATGCACCTCCTCCTCTTCGGCATATTGCTGGACAAAAAGAAAAATGCGGGAGAGAACAGGTAGACACAGCAAAAAAAAATTCACTCTGATGTAAGTCTCAGCAGGAGAAAGTGAGACAGAGAAATTAAGAAACCTGCTTACCTTAAAGAATTTGTTGTACAGTAACGAAATTGTGTTCACAAGGGGCCAGAAATACCATTATTTATATGTGTGTGTGTGTGTGTGTGCGTATGTGTATATATATATATATACATATCTATATATATATATATATATATACACATGTATACACACACACATATATATATGTATTTTAAACAAAAGCGTCCTCTCTGTGAAAGCGCACTCCCACCAGGTTAATTTAGGAAAATCGAAATTCAGCAACTAACTGACTAAAATGGATTGTCACACTTCGAGCAGCAGGTTGGAATATATGCAGCTAATTTAAAAATTCACGTCGAATTCGCCTACTAAGGAATTGTATTCTTTTCATGATTTTGTCTGGCTCCAGCAACCCACTTTGGGTGCAACTACAAATGCGCAGGACTACCGTAACCAGCATGCACTTGGGCTGGTACTTGAATATATTAATCAGGTGCTTGCAATTGAATTTGCTGAACGAGCCAGGTATGTGGTCTTTAAAAGGAATGAGAGTCTGGAACACATCCAGCAATGGCTGCACCTACGAGGGTGATATATTTTTTAGTTTCTCTGCTGATGAGGGGATCAACCCCGAAACACGTGTCCAGAGATGTTTTTTCGATATAGGCCTGAATTTTGAAAAGACTGAAAGGAATTCGCTGTGAGTTGCTGAATTTCGATTTTCCTAAATTAACCTGGTGGGAGAGTTGCTGAATTTCGATTTTCCTAAATTAACCTGGTGGGAGTGCGCTTTCACAGAGAGGATGCTTTTGTTTAAAATAAATCACCGGCTGGTCCAGCCGGGAAAGCAGCACCACTGTGTTCTGAGCAGGTCGGTGTGACTAAAATGGATTGTCACACTTCGAGCAGCAGGTTGGAATATATGCAGCTAATTTGAAAATTCACGTCGAATTCGCCTACTAAGGAATTGTATTCTTTTCATGATTTTGTCTGGCTCCAGCAACCCACTTTGGGTGCAACTACAAATGCGCAGGACTACCGTAACCAGCATGCACTTGGGCTGGTACTTGAATATATTAATCAGGTGCTTGCAATTGAATTTGCTGAACGAGCCAGGTATGTGGTCTTTAAAAGGAATGAGAGTCTGGAACACATCCAGCAATGGCTGCACCTACGAGGGTGATATATTTTTTAGTTTCTCTGCTGATGAGGGGATCAACCCCGAAACACGTGTCCAGAGATGTTTTTTCGATATAGGCCTGAATTTTGAAAAGACTGAAAGGAATTCGCTGTGAGTTGCTGAATTTCGATTTTCCTAAATTAACCTGGTGGGAGTGCGCTTTCACAGAGAGGACGCTTTTGTTTAAAATATATATATGTATATATAAATATACATAGCGTTACTCCTTTCTCCTTTCTTGTTTACACTGGTCTGTTGCATTATTTATTATTTGCAGATTGTAGTGTGCTTGTATTTAATGAGGGGAGGTGAGGGTGGTTATTAGTGGGTGGCTATTAGTATAGATCTGCTATTTAGTTTAACTTTTTTATTGTTTACCCTTTGTTGTGGAGAGCGAAGTGTGGCATATTAGAACAGGCATGTTGGGCAGCCACACCGTTCTATGTTTGAATGTGATGATGCGTGATATGGAATGTGGGGTCTGTCAAAATGATATTTGAGGAAAGGAGCACTGTTGATTGAGGTGTTACGAATAAAGGCTTTACTTACCTTATCTCCTGACCTGACGTTCTTCGTAGAACACCACACCCAGCCTCCCAGAATAATTATGTAGAACCTTTGGAATTTGACAGTACTCCTTGTGAGTGAGCATGTAAGACACAAGGGGTTTAAGCTTTTAAATCAGCTGAAGAGACTGGTAGTTTAGTGAAAATCAGAGTTTAATGAACAAGCCTATTACTTTAATTTTCACCCTCTTGCTACTAGTGGTTAGGTATGTACTTTTAAAGATCAATATGTTGGCTGTTAAAGCAAACACTATGTGAAGATATAATTCTTAGCCACCACACTGTGCTAAACTTGTGGGATTGGCAGCAAGGACGTGTCATAAAACGGGCAACTGGCTGCCAAGATTTCACTACTGCTTTCACCTCGGAGGAGAGATTCCTTATAGTCAGAGATTAATGCTGAGGATCAAAAGCACTTTTGGGCCATTGTCCTTGAGATATGCCTTTATTTATTCAGGAGTGAGCTGTTATTAACCCCGCATTTTGGACAGCTAGAGCTCTTGGATTGGTGGGATTGATTCTCATGAAAATATGGATGTCATCTGCACAGGTGACAAACTGCATTCTGAACAATGTGATGAGTATGTATATTTCTTCTTGCTACATCCTCTGTCTTTGTGTGATGTATTCTGCAAAGAGGATACCTCTTTGGATTTTTTTGTGCAGGAAGGTACCCCTTACGACATGAAAACAATCCTCCCAGTAATGCAGGCACAGCTGCAAGGGAATTTGCTTTGGTGCTAAGCAGCCACAAGTTTGCCAGCATAGCGAGAGAATTGAAGAGTGCCATATCTTAATAGATATGGCATTTTACAACTCTCTCCAGTTGACGCAATGCAGCACAGCAACTTTGCTTGCAGCCCTGCGTTGCATGCACTTTTGATAACTATGCCCCTGGGTTTCTTTGGAAGTTATTTTATTTAGGAGTGTTTTGTATATAAGAAGCCTGCTACTGTATGCAGTTTTTTCCCAGAGAGCTATGTCGCACCTGATTGACAGTAAATGGCAGAGGCCTTTGTGTACCTCACTTTCGTGAAAATGTGTGTGTAGTATTTATAACATTGTCTAAGGGTGAAGGGCCACATTTATGAATTTTTCACGCAGCGCAGCACAGTGCAGCTCGCCACCTTGCTGCACTGAGTTAACATTAGTCAGCTCATTCCTGTTATTTCCTTGCCCTGACACCTTTTTGGCTGCCTAGTGCCAACACAGGCACTCTTGCATCATGGTACAAGGGTTTCTGCATTATAGGCAGGATTGTTTTTATGCAGGAATGGGCACATTCCTGCACAAAAACAATCCTCACAGGAATTTTTCTCTTTTTTAGGTGTGCTTCATTCTGCAGCACACTTAGAAAGAAGAAACAACAAGGACAAATAAAGATATTTCTCTTAATTGCACCTCCCCTGGAAAGATGTAGCATTTTGACATATTCCCAAATTAACCAATGTTGGTAAATCTGGGAATGTGTCAAAATCCATGGGTGGATGCGTGGGAACACCCAAGCTCCACCCATGGAACCCCTCCCTGGTTGTGATTTGCGCTGCCTTATGTTACTCTAGATTCATCAAGCCATGCAGGGCCGCACAAGGTAGCCTTGTATGGTTCGAAAAAGACACACCAACGGTGTACACTGGAAGAGGCACCAGATGCAATGAAAGGCAGGTGCACGCACCACAGGATTGGTTGGAGTGGCAATGACCAATCATGCTCCAATTCTTCCAGCAACGGAGCGCCAAAGTACTGCATCATTAGATCACGGCAGAGCTGGGCTGGTGTTAGCTCCATCACTCTGCTTAGCTAAAAAATCACAACCACTGCCTATCAGGAATAGCAGTAGCAGTATTCCGCCAATCAGCACCAAAGATACAGGAAATCCACCAAACACACTTGGAAAGGGTGAATGGATAGCTGAAGGATTGACTCAGAAGACGGTCTGGAAGGTGAAAATAAACCCAGACCCAACTGCCTTAAAGAAGTGTACAATCCCTGAAGTTCTCTAGACATTGAAAATTCTGCAGTCCAGCTCTCCAAAGTGCTTTGGAAAGTTGCTATTTAATAATGATTGTATCTCAGCTGATGATCTCGCTATCTAGAGAGTGTACATCTCCTTGGCCGATGTCAATGCCACTTGTTTTTGGAAAAGTAGCACCTTTAGTCTGCTCAGCTTGTCAAAATTTACATTAGCAGTAGCAATGTAAGGCCACATTCTCACAAGTCTCTCCAGTGGGTGGTTTGCCTACTGCTTTATCCTGGGGAGTGCAAAGCCACAGTCTCTCAAGTCTCTACAATGAGTGGTTTGCCCACTGCTTTGTCCTGGGGAGTGCAAAGCTACAGTTTCTCAAGTGGATAACAGTCTCCAGTGGTTCTGGAGGGGGCTTTGTGCCCAGAGTGCTTCATCCTGTCAAGGACAGAGGTAGTGGATGTGATACTCCACTGGTTCTGGAGGGGGCTTTGTGCCCAGAGTGCTTCATCCTGCCAAGGACAGAGGTAGTGGATGAGATACTCCACTGGTTCTGAAGGGGGCTTTGTGCCTAGTGTTCTTCATCCTGCCAAGGACAGAGGTAGTGGATGTGATACTCCACTGGGTGTGGAGGGGGCTTTGTGCCCAGAGTGCTTCATCCTGCCAAGGACTGAGCTAGTTGATGTGACACTCCACTGACGGTGGTGCAACATGCAAGCTGCCCAGGCTCCTGGAACTGACCTATCACAAAAGAAAAGGCCTGGGATGATATTGGTCCAGTGTACAGTCTCCCCAAACTCATTAATACAATAGATATAGTACACTGTTCCATAGATAGAACATGCAGGGCTGGGAGAAAGTCAGTAGTTAAGGAGAGCCCTCACACACCCAATAGGATGTCAAGCTTCCTCACTGGGTAATCTCCTCGTCAGACCGGTGCTGCAATGTCTGGCGGGCCACCCCTGGTACGGTGGTTGTATTTAACCGGGGATCGTATAACCGAATTTGGTTAGGCCTGAGGTGAATAATGACTATCGGAGTATGCAGGAGAGAAGGGAAAGGTTAAAATTAGCTCAGAACCATAAACTTCACATTTAATAAATCAGAGAGAGGTTCAGGCCAAGATTAAAAGAAGAAAAATGAGGGAGTGTCAACGGGGTTAATGTACCACGACACTCCACACAAGGGAAATAGGTAGTGCCCCAAATCCTAGAAAAATATGTTCAACATGTTTCGCGTCTAAGTGGTCGTAATGATCCCATGACGCTTCTTCAGGACCATTGCTACTACTTCTCCTATACTAATGTAAAGAAAGTGCTGGAAAGTCACTTACTTAATGAAGACTGTCCGTCAAAGTCAGTTGGTCAGCCAGTCGCCCTGCGTGAAAGTGAGAACATAGAAGTTCATTAGGCAAAAAATAGTAAAAAACTAAAGAGAGTGAACAAATAAATACAAAAACCCAAGGTCCCAAGTGGTGGCACTTAAGGAAGTAATAAAATTGGCTATCCATCTCATAGTAGAGTGTGGACTTGATAGGAACACGCAAATCTCAAACCAAGGAAAGCTACTAGGTACAAAAACAGTATTGCAGTACAAAAGCTGAGTGCACTATAACAAGATACCACAACGAGGCATGAAAAAATCGTATTGTTGTCAAATTGATAAATAATGTACCTCCTAAATCACATGTGAACAGTTATTATGAGGGTAGAGTAATGTTCATCATCAACAATGTAGGTGGGTCTTACAGACCATAGTAAGCCCACAAACCCCTTCATAAAATTACAATTTAGATAATGAGTCAGGTATGGTAAGCCAATTTTATTAGTTCCTTAAGTGCCACCACTTGGGACCTTGGGTTTTTGTATTTATTTGTTCACTCTCTTTAGTTTTTTACTATTTTTTCACTAATGAACTTCTATGTTCTCACTTTCACGCAGGGCGACTGGCTGACCAACTGACTCTGACGGACAGTGTTCATTAAGTAAGTGACCTTCCAGCACTTTCTTTACATTAGTATAGGAGAAGTAGTAGCAATGGTCCTGAAGAAGCGTCACTGGATCATTACGACCACTTAGACGCGAAACACTCCCTCATTTTTCTTCTTTTAATCTTGGCCTGAACCTCTCTCTGATTTATTAAATGTGAAGTTTATGGTTCTGAGCTAATTTTAACCTTTCCCTTCTCTCCTGCATACTCCGATAGTCAGTATTCACCTCAGGCCTCACCAAATTCGGTTATACGATCTCCGGTTAAGTACCACCACCGTACCAGGGGTGGCCCGCCAGAAATTGCAGCACCGGTCTGACGCGGAGATTGCCCAGTGATGAAGCTTGACATCCTATTGGGTGTGTGAGGGCTCTCCTTAACTACTGACTTTCTTCAGCCCTGTATGTTCTATCTATGGAATAGTGTCCTATATCTATTGTATTCCTGGAACTGACCACCCGCCTCGGACGACTGACCACTGGGGATGGCAGCCATGTCTGCGGTGGTGCCACTGGCTCGGGATGTCGCGGGGCCACTGGCGGCGGTGCTTGCTGCTGTCTCAGTGGCATCGGTGCTGGCGGCGGTGTCAGTAGCGGCGGTGCTTGCGGCTGCCTCAGTGGCATCGGTGCTGGCGGCGGTGTCAGTAGCGGCAGTGCTTGCGGCGGACTCTGTGGCATCGGTGCTGGTGGCGGTGTCAGTAGCGGCGGGGCTTGCGGCTGCCTCAGTGGCTTCAGTGCTGGCGGCAGTGTCAGTAGCGGCGGTGCTTGCGGCGGACTCTATGGCATCAATGCTGGTGGCGGGCTCTGTGGCATCAGTGCTGACGGCGGCCTCTGTGGAATCAGTGCTGGCGGCGGTCTTTGTGGCGGTGGTGCTGGTGGCGGGCTCAGTGACTGCGGTGCTGGTGGCGGGTTCAGTGACTGCGGTGCTGGTGGTGGGCTCAGTGACTGCAGTGCTGGCAGCGGGCTCAGTGACTGCGGTGCTGGTGGCGAGCTCAGTGACTGCGGTGCTGATGGCGGTGCATGTGGCGGTGCGTGTGGCGGTGCAGGTGGCGGTGCTGGTGGCGCTCTTGTCCACCGTGCAGGTTGCTGTCGACGTGGACCTGCCCTTGATCTTCTGGCCCTTCCCCACCTTGGATGGTGGCGCAGCTGTCTTGCCACTATCCACTTTTGTTTTGCCTGAGCCCGTGGTGGCAGGTGTTTTCGCCTTCTCCCTCTGGGATGTGGGCAACTTTTTGACTTTTGGAGGTGGCGGAATGTCCTTGCCTTCGCTCCGTGGAACACTGGCAGCCCTGTTGCTTGGCGCACTCCAAAAGCCCACAATTGCTGGCACCACTGTACCCGGTGATGTGGTGGCTGAGGTGCTGGGTTGGGACCTGGAAAGGCGGACCCTATGGGACGGACGGGGGGAGGTGTAGGGAAGAGGTCAACATTAGATAGGCAAAGCTTTTTAGACACACTGGGACTGGTAGATGGAGGGGGTTTGGGAGTGGAAGAAGAGGTAGTGGATGTAGGAGGTGTACGTTTGCTGACTTTGGGTGAAGGTGCATGGGCTGGAGGCTGTTGTGAGATGGATGGCTGTTGGGTGGGTATGTGGCTGCGTTTGTGTACTTTGGGAGGAGGTCTCACAGACACACTGGTAGAGGACACAGGGGATGTGTGAATGGTAGTGGGGGTGGTGAGTGCACGTGAGCGGTGTGTGGTGAGGCGTGTGCTGGTGATGGAGGTAGTGGCTGAAGATGTAATGCATGCAGGTGTGAGTGGACACGAGACAGGGAGGGAGGAGGGAGACGTGGAGGAGGGGGACACAGTGGAGGCAGTGGATATTGGTATGATGCTTGTATGAGTGCCTGTGTGATGTGTGGTGCTTATGTTTGCCAGAGCCACCCTTGTGTGTTTAGGTGTGCACATGCTGTTCTGATGGTGTGCTTGGGATAGACTGGTACAGGGGATTGGCTCTGGGTGGAGGAAGCTGGAGGGGGGAAGCTGGACACAGGGACAATGGCTGCCATCAGTGCAGAGGCCAGAACCTGAAATGCTCTCTGTTGGGCTGCCTGGCCAGAATGAATGCCCTCCAGGTATGCATTTGTTTGTTGCAAATGCCTCTTGACACCCTGGATGGCATTCACAATGGTAGTCTGCCCAACAGTGAGGGATCTCAGGAGGTCAATAGCCTCCTCACTGAGGGCAGCAGGGCTGACTGCACAGGGCCTGAGGTGCCTGGGGCGAAGGAGATGCCCACTCTTCTGGGTGAGCGGCCACAGGACAAACGCTGAGGGGCTGCTGGGAGGGTGGTGCTGGTAGGGGTGGTGGCGGCTGTACCTGTTGATGCGGGGGGCACAGAGGGGCCTGCCACCGCAAGGGAGCTCCCATCAGAGGAGGAGTTGCTTTTGCTGATGTCACCTCCTGCCCCCTCCGTCACACTGGTGGCTTCAGACTCTGTTGTGTCGCCCTCCAGGGCCATGTGGGATGCAGCTCTCTTCTGCTCCGGTGGCACTGCTCCTCCGCCTGATGATGCTAATGTATACAAGAACAGGGAGACCACAAAAAGTGGGGGGGGGAGACAGAAGAAAGACATGTTCAGTACATGCAATACCGCTACCGTTGGTGGACACTACAGACACAGCAGCCCTCTGCACCACGCCATGCACTTGGAGTTCCCTAATTAATCACAGGGACATGGGGTACAAGGCCTATGCCCAATTGCTGTACACATGGAAGTCACAGGAGCCTGACTAGGTGTAGATGTCTCTTACCACTGGTGGGGATGGGGTGCCACATAGCCTGCCTCACGAAGGGAGCTTGCCTACAGCCCACCTCCCCCACCCAGACACCTCGTAATGCGCGCAGAGTCAGATGGATGTGATTGTACTCACCCCCTTGTGGCTGCTGTGATGCCCTCAAGAGCCCATCCAACTTAGGATACGCCACCGCCAGGATCCGGAACATCAGGGGGGTCATGGTGTGACAGGCACCCCTCCCACGTTGGGAGGCCATCCCCAGCTGGGCCTCCGCGGTCTTCTTGCTCCAGCGGCGAATGTCCTCCCATCTTTTCCGGCAGTGGGTGCTTCGTTTGTGGTGGACCCCCAGGGTCCGGACGTCCTTGGTGATGGCACGCCAAATTTCCTTCTTCTGGTGGGCGCTGACCTAGAGGAATAGTACAGGGGAAAAGGATAATCTTTAACCATCCGGATCGTCATAGTCATTGACCCATGTTCCCACCCTTGCCCTAATGCACATACACTCACCGTCCGCTCATGCAGGCCTCAGTCCCCCCCTTGTATCTTCCATCCACACCACTCCAAACAGGCATTGCCTATAAAGCATGCTCACAGTGTACTCACCTGTTTGTCTGGAGGACCGTAGAGTAGCGTGTACTGGGGAGAACCCCATCCACTAACTTCTCCAACTCCTCCGAAGTGAAGGCAGGGGCCCTTTCCCCAGACACATGACCCATCGTCGCTTCCAGACTGAGGTCACAGCAGCACTTGCAGTGTAGGTCCTCTCCTGTCGAAGGTCAGGTATCAAGTGAGTGAACAGACAGAAAATGGCGGTCACGTCCACAGCGGTGCGTACCGTCACCGCCGGCGTACATTGTCCTTGGCTCCTGGGACCCATAAGGTCAAATGTTAACCAATGCAGGATTGTGCCGCGGTCTTCGACCGCCTACTGCGACAGTGTACAACGCCAGCGCAGTTACCTTATATCCCCTTGTCCCACATTACAGGTCAGGCAGCCGGCATTTCAGGGGGCCACATGGCATTAATTTTAAATGCGTCACACCTATCTAGGCCTTGCATACACACAGTGACAGGCACATTGCGGATTGACAAATGTGTCCAATAAATATTTTTTTTAATACCTCAGTGTTGGCTGACTCTGTGCTCGCTGTTCTCGTCCATAGGGCACATCCGTTGGGGAAGGTGAGGAGATAGCGGCATCCTCCGGTGTACAGACCGCTGGTGAACCTGTCGACAATGGAAGACAGACACTTCATTATCACTTACAGACTTGATCGTGCCACAATCCAGGAACTGTGTGCCCAGTTGGAGCCAGACCTGATGCCAGCTATCCGCCATCCCACAGGAATCCCCCCTCTAGTGCAGGTCCTGTCAGTACTCCATTACCTGGCAAGTGGGTCTTTTCAAACAACAGTGGCCATTGCATCAGGGATATCCCAGCCTTTGTTCTCAAACGTGTTGTCCAGAGTGTTGTCTGCCCTGCTGAAACACATGCGCAGCTACATCGTTTTCCCTCAGGTGGAGGATTTGCCCACAGTGAAAGGTGACTTCTATGCCCTGGGACATATCCCCAACATCATAGGTGACATTGATGGAACACATGTGGTATTGGTTCCCCCCGCAGGAGTGAACATGTGTACAGAAACCGGAAGAGCTAAAATTAAATGAATGTGCAGATGGTGTGTTTGGCCGACCAGTACATCTCCCATGTGAATGCCAAGTTTCCAGGCTCAGTGCATGCCGCTTACATTTTGAGGAATAGCAGCATCCCTTATGTGATGAGGCAACTCCAGAGGCACTGTGTGAGGCTAATAGGTGAGGACAAGGACGCTATACCGTGTGAACGATTGTGTGGGTCTGGGGTTGTCCCTAAGGGTTAGTGTGTGTCTAACAGTTGTCCCTCGACATTTGCAGGTGACTCTGGGTACCAAAACCTGTCATGGCTACTAACCCCAGTGAGAAATCCCAGGACAAGGGCAGAGGAACGCTATAATGAGGCACATGGGCGAACTAGGAGAGTGATCAAAAGGACCTTCGGCCTCCTGAAGGCCAGGTTCCGGTGCCTCCATATGACAGGTGGTTCTCTGTACTACTCACCAAAGAAGGTGTGCCAGATCATCGTGGCCTGCTGTATGCTGCACAACCTGGCTTTGCGACGACAGGTGCCTTTTCTGCAGGAGGATGGTCCAGAGGGAGGTCTTGTGGCAGCTGTGGAGCCTGTGGACAGTGAAGAAGAGGAGGCAGAAGAAGAGGATATCGACAACAGAAACAATGTTATCCAGCAATACTTCCAATGAGACACAGGTAAGAAGATATCACTGCCTCCCACATCTCATACAATTGTTAGACCTGTCATATGTCTGTCACTTTCACCCAGTGTATGGACCCTGACTTGTCACTTTGCATTTCCATTTCACAGATGTGGGTCCCACTGTGTGACCTCTGCTATATTACCGCATGGACTAGAGCTGTGTGACATAGGTATGTTGACAATGTAATCGACATTGGTAATTTCCTTAGTTATAGCAAATACACATTTGTGAAAGCACAGACTGACTCCAGTTTGTTTTGTGATTCAAGGGTGTTTATATAAGTGCAAATTAGTGGAGGGGGTTGTAAAATGGTCAGGGGTGATGGTGGAGGAATGTCCATGGCAGAGTCCAGTCTATTTGTTTCACAGGTGCATTGTCCAAAGGGGCATAGGAAGTGGAGCTAGGGCAGTTGATGGATGGACAGGGTGACGAAGTAGGACAGAAGGATGACATTCAGGGTGGTCTCATTTCTTGGTGGGGGTCCTGGCATTGTTCTCTGTCTTTGTCCTGGATCTCAGGGACCGTTTGCGGGGTGGTTCTCCATCTGCAGGGGGTGGGGTGCTGGTGTCGTGGTTCTGTGGCGGTGCCTCCTGACCATTAGCGCCGGCGGAGGTGGTGGGCTGTTCATCATCCAGGCTAGTGTCAGGGGCCCCTTGTTGTGTCACAGTGTCCCTCCTGCTGTTCACAAGGTCCTTCAGCACCCCTACAATGGTGACCAGGGTGGTGTTGATGGACTTGAGTTCCTCCCTGATCCCCAAATACTGTTCCTCCTGCAGCTGCTGGGCCTCCTGAAACTTGGCCAGTACCGTTGCCATTGTCTCCTAGGAATGATGGTATGCTCCCATGATGTTGGAGAGGGCCTCATGGAGAGTGGGTTCCCTGGGCCTGTCCTCCCCCTGTCGCACAGCAGTCCTCCCAGTTCCCCGGTTTTCCTGTTCCTCTGTCCCCTGAACCATGTGCCCACTGCCACTGCCCCCAGGTCTCTGATGTTCTTGGGCTTGTGGGTTTACCTGGGTTCCCTGTAGTGGTGGACACACTGCTGCTTGATGTGTCCTGGGGACAGAGGTATGGGCCCGCTGGGTGGGTGCTGTGCTGGTGTTTCCAGAGGGAGGAGGCTCTGTGGTGGCATGTGCCAGTGTGTGGGGTACCGACTGTCCCGAGGTCCCAGATGGGCCGGGCTGGTCATCTAGATCCAGTTGGACAGAGCTGCTGTCATCACTGTGGGCCTCATCTGTGGGGGAGTGGACATGTCTGGAACCTCCTGTCCGGTGACGTTGGGTAGGGGTCCTGCAGGGGTGTAAAGGCATGATTACTGCATCTGTGTGTGCTATTGTGTGCAATGGGTGGGTGACACTGTACCCCAGTACTTACATTCTTGTCTAGGACCGTGTGTGATATTTGGTTTGGGGATCTGTGTGGGTATCTGTAGTGGACATGCTTTGGTGATGGGTGTCCATGCTTTGGTGTTGCATGCAGGGCTTGGTATTGGGATGTGTGGCTTGTGATAGTGGGGCATATGTGAGATGTTGGAGTGATGGAGGTGAGGGTAAGGGTGGGGTATGTGATAGCATGCAGGTCAGGTGGGGGATGTAATAGTTAAGATTTGACTTACCAGAGTCCATTTCTCCTGCTGCTCCTGCGAGGCCCTCAGGATACAGTATAGCCAATACCTGCTCCTCCTATGTTGTTAGTTGTGGGGGAGGAGGTGAGGGTCTGCCGCCAGTCCTCTGAACTGCAATCTGGTGTCTTGAGACCACGGAACGCACCTTCCCCCATAGGTCGTTCCACCTCTTCCTGGTGCCATCCCTAGTTCTTGGGTGCTGTCCCACTGCGTTGACCCTGTCTACGATTCTGCGCCATAGCTCCAGCTTCCTAGCTATGGAGGTGTGCTGCACCTGTGATCCGAATAGCTGTGGCTCTACCCAGATGATTTCCTCCACCATGACCCTGAACTCCTCCTCAGAGAACCTGGGGTGTCTTTGCGGTGCCATGGTGTGGTGTGGGTGATGTGTGAGGGGATGTGTTTGTGTGTGTTGTCTGAGGTGCATGGATGTTGTGTGAGTGATGGTGTTGTGTGCCTGTGGATGCTACTGTTGTTGATGGTGGTGTCTCTCTCTGGGCTTCTTCCTCAATTTTTGTCATAGGTGTTTGTGGGTGATGTGGGTGTGTGTTTTATATTGGATTGGGTGTGTGGGTGTGGTGTGTGTGTGTTTATCAGGTGTGTGTATTTCGAATTGTCCAATATGGTTGTGTTTTGTAAATGTGTGTGTATTTTGAGCGTGGCGGTGTGTACCGCCATTGGAATACCGCATTTGAAAGACCGCCGTGTGGATTCGTGGGTCGTGATAGTGTGGGCGTATTCCTGTTGGTGTGACGGTGTCGGTTTTGTTATCGCCAGTTTATCACTGACCTTTGGTGTGGCGGACTTGTGTGGGTGTCTGGATTTTGGTGGATTCCGAGCTGTGGGTCATAATAGCTGTAGCGGAATTCCGCTGCCGCAGCGGTGTGTTGGCGGTCTTCTGCACGGCGGTAAGCGGGATTTACCGCCAATGTTGTAATGAGGACCTATATGTAGTAATTATACCTGAGTCTTAACCCGACACATAGCGAGGGTCTGGCTGGCTAATCTTGAAACCTCCTGAGGAATTAACAAAACATGTCTTACATCAATTTGTGTCTGAGGGCCACAATAACTGTCCGCCGGGACTTGAAAGTGTGGAATTAAAGATACCATTCTGAATCCAAGCATGTAGTTCTTCCTCTGTGACATTTAGGAATGTTTGCCAATTGGAGAATTTGGCTGGTGTGGGGATACTGGGTGCATTAATTTCTTATATTTTTGCTAACCCTAAGCAGGATGTTTCGCTGAACTGTGTAATTTAAAAGTATCATTTGTACAGGAATAAGACATGCTCTAAACAAAGCCTCCCTACTCTGAATTTGCCAATATTGTGTTCCCTGTACATTTTTCACATCTATAGTGCTCTTCCAGTATTCATAACCTTCAATAGCAAGCTGGGAAACAAAGGAATCTGAAAAGGTTAATTTGGTGTCGGGTAGCAACATTTTTCACATTTTGGAAGGTGGTAATTTAAAGTAATATGCCTCTGCATTTGTAGTGTCACCCCAAGAGAAATATGCAAATTTGTCTACATATGTTTTGGGATCCCCCACAAGTGGAGGTTCACAGTGTTCCCAGTGTGTGTAATTGAATACTGCTCTATGTATAGTTGCTCGTTGCAGAAAGTAATCTCTCCAATGATGTTAACAGAACATTCCCCCATAATTCACTGTGTTCATATACACATCTTCACTTTCAAATAGAGTGTAATCCTGCAGTTCACACAGCATAGAATCAACTGTTTTAACATCCCAGTCACCAGAAGCAACACCAGGTATAATTACATCAGTCATTGCAATTGTAAATACATAAGGAATTTGGATAACCTCAGTAGGCCCATGTATGTCAAATGGTACTTTATCCCAAACAATTGATACTGCTGAAATATTCACAAAGGATGAGTCTCTTTGGACCTTATGTGAGGAGAGATATGATGTTAGAACTTCGTCCATTGACTCAACAGAAGAGTGTTCAGGAAGATAATGACCATTTATCAAGAGAAAGGGAACAGTTACAAAACCAAACCATAACAGAAAGGCAATCAATGTCAATCAATGTCAATAGTATTCACAGATAATACCATGGATAGACCAGTTATTTTTAGTTATAGTTATATGTTAATAGTTATTTGTAAGCTGTTGGACCTGGCTTTTTGACAGGGACATCCCCAAACTTTTTGCCTCCTTCCTCCTATTTTTTTTCTGACCTGTTGTTGTTGGCTTTTGACCTCTGAGCACTTTACCACTGCTAACCAGTGCTAAAGTGCATATGCTCTCTGTGTAAATTGTACTATTGATTGGTTTATCCATGATTGACTATTTAATTTACCTGTAAGTCCCTAGTAGAGTGCACTACATGTGCCTGGGGCATGTAGATTAAATGCTACTAGTGGGCCTGCAGCACTGGTTGTGCCACCCACCTCAGTAGCCCCTTAACCTTGTCTCAGGCCTGCCATTGCAAGGCCTGTGTGTGCAGTTTCACTGCCACTTCGACTTGGCATTTAAAAGTACTTGCCAAGCCTAGAACTCCCCTTTTTTCTACATATAAGTCATCCCTAAGGTGTGCCCTAGGTAACCCCTAGAGCAGGGTGCTGTGTAGGTAAAAGGCAGGACATGTACCTGTGTAGTTATATGTCCTGGTAGTGTAAAACTCCTAAATTCGTTTTTACACTACTGTGAGGCCTGCTCCCTTCATAGGCTAACATTGGGGCTGCCCTCATACACTGTTGAAGTGGCAGCTGCTGATCTGAAAGGAGCAGGAAGGTCATATTTAGTATGGCCAGAATGGTAATACAAAATCCTGCTGACTGGTGAAGTCGGATTTAATATTACTATTCTAGAAATGCCACTTTTAGAAAGTGAGCATTTCTTTGCACTAAAATCTTGTTGTGCCCTTCAATCCACGTCTGGCTAGGTTTTTTTGAATGGGTCTTCCTGGGCTGGGAGGGTGGAGGGCCTGCCCTCACACAAAGGACTGCCACACCCCCTACTGGGACTCTGGCAGACAGGATTGAGCTGAAAGGGAACTTGGTGCATTTCTTAGAGACTCTTTGAAATCACCCCCACTTCAAAGGCACAACTTAGTATAAAACAGGGCCTCTGCCCTACCTCATCAGACACTTGCTGGAGAAGAAACCGGAACCAGAAACTACATCCTGCCAAGAGGAACTGCCTGGCTGCTCAAAGGACTCACCTGTCTGCTTTCTCCAAAGGACTGCTGTCTTGCTGTTGCCCTGCTGCCTTGCTGAACTCTTGTCTGGCTGTGAAAGTGCTCTCCAAGGGCTTGGATAGAGCTTGCCTCCTGTTCCTTGAAGTCTCAGGACCAAAAAGACTTCTGCCTTTCACGTGGACGCTCCGTGCGCCGAAAATTTCGACGCACAGCTTGTTTCGCGGCGAGAAAAACGCCGCACACCGACGCTGATCAACGCGACGCCCTCGGGACGATCGAGACTTCGACGCACAACCTCGCAAGGACAAAGCCGCCCGACTTCCAAGGAGAAATCGACGCGACGCCTACCGTGAGTGCGAAACTTTGACGCACGGCCTCGCAAGGACAACGCCGCCCGACTTCCAAGGAGAAATCGACGCGACGCCTGCCGTGAGACCAAAATTTCGACGCACGGCCTCGCAAGGACAACGCCGCCCGACTTCCAAGGAGAAATCGACGCGACGCCTACCGTGAGATCGAAACTTCGACGCGCAGCCCCGCAGAACGACGCGCAGCCGGAAAATAAGCAGGAGAATCCACGCACAGACCCGGGACATCTGGTAATCCCCGCGATCCACAAAAAGAGACTGTCTGCGCGCCGGAAAACGACGCCCGACTTCCCCGCGTGGAAAAGAACGACGCAAGTCTGTGTGTGCTGAGGAGAAATCGACGCACACACCCCTTTTTCCACGCATCTCTTCTTCTGTGGCCCTCTGAGGAGATTTCCCACCAGAAACCAGGTACTCTGTGCTTGAAAGACACTTTATTGCTTTTTAAAAGACTTAAAGACACTTAATATCACTTTTCAGTGATATCTTTACAAATTCGTATTGCAACTTTGATCGTTTTGACCTACAAGTACCCAGATAAATATTCTATATTTTTCTAAACACTGTGTGGTGTATTTTTGTGGTGTTATACTATGGTGTTGTATGATTTATTGCACAAATGCTTTACACATTGCCTTCTAAGTTAAGCCTGACTGCTCGTGCCAAGCTACCGGAGGGTGAGCACAGGCTGATTTTGGATTGTGTGTGACTTACCCTGACTAGAGTGAGGGTTCTTGCTTGGACAGAGGGCAACCTAACTGCCAACCAAAAACCCCATTTCTAACATTGGTGATCAGCGGTGAGGATAGGACTTGTGTTTGTGCAGTGACATACAGTAGCTAAGTATTTCACTACCTACCCACAGTTGAAGGTCAACTTGATTTTTTATCTCTTTTTTGACTTTTGGTCTCTGATGTCCTCCTGGATATACTATTGATATTTTGGACTTTGGATTTTGGTTTTTGCTGGTAAGATCCTATCAGAATGGGATCGCTTACCTACTTATTCTTTTTGCCTACTGACCACCTCACTAAGGCTGACCTAAGGAAGCTTTGCAGAGAATGTGGCCTTCCTGTAGCAAAGAGATCTACTAAAGCAGAGATGCTACATGCCTACATAGTCTGGGAGGAAGACAGATGGGCAGAGAGAGAGGCAGCAAGAAACCAAATGACTAAGTACTCCTCAGAGGAGGAGGAGGACGACTCAGATGAGGAAAGAGACCCAGTGAAAAAAGAATGGCTCATGGCTCAAGCACGGTGGATGGAAGAGCTAGATGAGTTTATTGAAAGGGCTGAGGCAGCAAGTCTCTTAGCCCTGGAAGAAGAAAAGATTGCAGCTCAAGAGCTGAGCTGTAAAGAGCTGAAACTGGAAGCCGGAAGGGCTGAGTCCAGTTCAGATGGTGGCAGCAAAAATCTTGCATCTAGTACTGCTGAAGAAGGGCACAAGCCCAGAGATGTGGTACCCAACTTGAAGAAGAGAGTTGACACACCCCAGGCGGTTCAAGGGTATGAGGTAGTTCCCGTTATGCACAGGGTCCCTGAGAAGGATTGGGGAACTGGCACAGGGAGTCATATTCCTACTGGGGGGAGGGACACTTTACTGACTCTAGCAGAGAGTGACAGAGAAAAGGGTTCCCCCCTGGTGGACGTCCTGGATATAGAGTGTAGAGACATCCCAGAAGAGTTTGGGTTGAGTGTCAGGAACAGACAGATACTGTCTCACCAGTCTCAGGAGGGTGAAGTAGAGTGCTTTTCCAAGGTTGAGTTACTGGGTGGTTGGGTGAAGGGTACTGTGGTTAATACATGTGAAGGGCAGAGTGATATAATTGCTGGAGAGCATATGTCTGGTCCTTATTTTCCAGAGCTACGCCAACACCAGGTGGAGTGTGAGTTCTCTGACCCCAGGGAACTTACAGTGGAGGCAGACTTTTGGGTGAGTACCAGAGAGTCTGAAGAGGCATTTGGGGGTGCTCCTGAAGGGAGTGGTCTAGGTGGTTCCCGACCAAGTGAGGTGGGAGAAGATTGTAGTGTCCCAGGTAGGTCTCAGAGCCTAACCTGTACCGTAGGGCTACCTTTTGAGGGAAGCCCCGCAGTGTCAGAAGAACTTGGGGGGATGACTGTAGATAGCATCCCAACAGTTCTGGTGTCTGGCAGTACCACTCCTAGTGAGGGGGTGCAGAAGTCCAGACATAGGGTTGAGAGGGGGTGGCCGACCCCAGTGGAGGATCTTGAAAGTCAGGGGTCAGCTCTGAGAGCAGAGCCCCCCAGGAATGACCCAGGTGAAACCGTTTCTGGTTTGGGGGAAACCCAGACTCTGCCGGATGGGCAGAGGTCGGGAGACCTGCGCCAACCAGACTCTTGTGTGGCCCTTGGGGACGGCGTGTCCCTTGTGGGGGGTGAGAGTGCCCCCCAGGAAGTCCTGGCATGCCAAGCAAAGATTCAACCTCAGGGTGGTGACTCTGGGTTGGATAACCGGGTTCAGAGGTTAAACTTTGACCTGGTGGGGGGTAGATGTGCCCCCCAGAAAGTCCTGGAATGCCAGGCAATGGTTCAACCTCAGGGTGGTGACTCTGGGTTGGCTTACCAGGTGAAGAGGTCAAACTCTGACCGGGTGGGAGGTAGGTGTGCCTCCCAAGAAGTCCTGCTGTGCCAGGCAATTGTCCAACCTCAGGGTGTTGACTCTGGGTTGGATGGTCAGGTTCAGAGGTTAAACTCTGACCTGGTGGGGGGTAGGTGTGCCCCCCAGAAAGTCCTGGCGTGCCAGGCAGTTGTCCAACCTCAGGGTGTCGACTCTGGGTTGGATGGCCAGGTTCAGAGGTTAAACTCTGACCTGGTGGGAGGTAGGTGTGCCTCCCAGAAAGTCCTGGGGTGCCAGGCAATGGCCCAACCTCAGGGTGGTGACTCTGGGTTGGCTAACCAGGTTCAGAGGTCAAACTCTGACCTGGTGGGGGGTAGGTGTGCCCCCCAGAAAGTCCTGGTATACCAGGCAATGGTTCAACCTCAGGGTGGTGACTCTGGGTTGGATATCCCGGTTCAGAGGTTAACCTCTGACCTGGTGGGGGGTAGGTGTGCCCCCCAGAAAGCCCTGGTGTACCAGGCAGTTGTCCAACCTCAGGATGGTGACCCTAGGTTGGAGAACCAGGTTCAGAGGTTAAACTCTGACCTGGTGGAGGGTCAGTGTGCCCTCCAGGAAGTCCTGGCATGCCAGGCGATTGTTCAACTTCAGGGTGGTGACTCTGAGTTGAATGGCCCAGTTCAGAGGTTAAACTCTGACCTGGTGGAGGGTCAGTGTGCCCTCCAGAAAGTCCTGGCGTGCCAGGCAATTGTTCAACCTCAGAGTGCTGACTCTGGGTTGGATAACCGGGTTCAGAGGTTAAACTCTGACCTGGTGGGGGGTAGGTGTGCCCCCCAGAAAGTCCTGGCGTGCCAGGCAATTGTTCAACCTCAGGGCGGTGACTCTGGGTTGGATACCCAGGTTCAGAGGTTAAACTCTGACCTGGTGGGAGGTAGGTGTGCCTCCCAAGAAGCCCTGCTGTGCCAGGAAATTGTCCAACCTCAGGGTGTTGATTCTGGGTTGGATGACCAGGTTCAGAGGTTAAACTCTGACCTGGTGGGGGGTAGGTGTGCCCCCCAGAAAGTCCTGGCGTGCCAGGCAATTGCCCAACCTCAGGGTGGTGACCCTGGGTTGGGGAACCAGGCTCAGAGGTTAAACTCTGACCTGGTGGGAGGTAGGTGTGCCTCCCAGAAAGTCCTGGTGCGCCAGGCAATTGTTCAACTTCAGGGTGGTGACTCTGAGTTGAATGGTCAGGTGCAGAGGTTAAACTCTGACCTGGTGGAGGGTCAGTGTGCCCTCCAGGAAGTCCTGGTGTGCCAGGCAATTGTTCAACTTCAGGGTGGTGACTCTGAGTTGAATGGTCAGGTGCAGAGGTTAAACTCTGACCTGGTGGAGGGTCAGGGTGCCCTCCAGGAAGTCCTGGCGTGCCAGGCAATTGTTCAACTTCAGGGTGGTGACTCTGAGTTGAATGGGCAGGTGCAGAGGTTAAGCTCTGACCTGGTGGGGGGTAGGTGTGCCTCCCAGGAAGTCCTGGGTTGCCAGGCAGTGATCCAGTCTGAGGGTACAGACCCTGGGCTGGAAGACCAGGTTCAGGGTGTCCCCCCGGACCTGGAGGGAGGGGCTACTGATAACAGTGCCCCTACCATGTTGTCTTCTGAGGAGGCCACTCCTAGTTGGAGGGTGCTGGACCCCAGAAGGGAGGGCAGGGGGAGGGAAGCCTCACCCCGGGCCCTAGTCCAACCTGAAGGTACAGGCCCCAGGTTGGAGGGCCAGTGGCAGGTTAACAGCCCTGCACTGGTGGAGGAATGGTACAGGGTGACTTCTGTAAGCACCCTGACCATGTTGGACCCTGGGGGTACCGCTCCAGGAGGGAGGGTACAAAGCCCCAGAGGGGAGGACCAGGTTCAGGCTGTCATCCCTGACCTGGTGGAAGGGAGAGTGGTTAAAGGGTGCCCAGCACCTGGGGCTACCGCCCCCCACTCTCCACAGCCACAGTGGTTGGAGAGCTTTGAGAGGCATGGGGCCTGGCTCTCATCCCTGGCAGCTGTCAGTAATCACTGTGGCTTGCTGTCCGGGTGGACAGAGTTATCCCTGGGGAGGGGACAAGTGTCACACCCCAGGGGTAGAGTGGGCAACACCACTATGTTGGTCATGGTGGTACTATCCTGCTCCTGGGATACATCTGTGAGCAAAGTAAGGTTAGGTGCTCCACAGATGGGATCCGCAGGGAAGGAGAAAGGTTCCCCATGGATGGGCTTAGTGGGCCCTGAGAGTATGGACAGAGGGATCCAATGGGAGTCAGGAAGGCGAAGAACTGGAGCATGCCCCTGCTGTTGTGGGCCTGGGTCCTTGTTCTGTCGCCTCAAACAGGGAAGTACATCAGGATAGTGATTGTTCTCCCCTGGCTTTAGGCTGGTGGGGGGTCATGTTGGACCTGGCTTTTTGACAGGGACATCCCCAAACTTTTTGCCTCCTTCCTCCTATTTTTTTTCTGACCTGTTGTTGTTGGCTTTTGACCTCTGAGCACTTTACCACTGCTAACCAGTGCTAAAGTGCATATGCTCTCTGTGTAAATTGTACTATTGATTGGTTTATCCATGATTGACTATTTAATTTACCTGTAAGTCCCTAGTAGAGTGCACTACATGTGCCTGGGGCATGTAGATTAAATGCTACTAGTGGGCCTGCAGCACTGGTTGTGCCACCCACCTCAGTAGCCCCTTAACCTTGTCTCAGGCCTGCCATTGCAAGGCCTGTGTGTGCAGTTTCACTGCCACTTCGACTTGGCATTTAAAAGTACTTGCTAAGCCTAGAACTCCCCTTTTTTCTACATATAAGTCATCCCTAAGGTGTGCCCTAGGTAACCCCTAGAGCAGGGTGCTGTGTAGGTAAAAGGCAGGACATGTACCTGTGTAGTTATATGTCCTGGTAGTGTAAAACTCCTAAATTCGTTTTTACACTACTGTGAGGCCTGCTCCCTTCATAGGCTAACATTGGGGCTGCCCTCATACACTGTTGAAGTGGCAGCTGCTGATCTGAAAGGAGCAGGAAGGTCATATTTAGTATGGCCAGAATGGTAATACAAAATCCTGCTGACTGGTGAAGTCGGATTTAATATTACTATTCTAGAAATGCCACTTTTAGAAAGTGAGCATTTCTTTGCACTAAAATCTTGTTGTGCCCTTCAATCCACGTCTGGCTAGGTTTAGTTGACAGCTCCTTGTGCATTCACTCAGACACACCCCAAACACAGGGTACTCAGCCTCACTTGCATACATCTGCATTTTGAATGGGTCTTCCTGGGCTGGGAGGGTGGAGGGCCTGCCCTCACACAAAGGACTGCCACACCCCCTACTGGGACTCTGGCAGACAGGATTGAGCTGAAAGGGAACTTGGTGCATTTCTTAGAGACTCTTTGAAATCACCCCCACTTCAAAGGCACAACTTAGTATAAAACAGGGCCTCTGCCCTACCTCATCAGACACTTGCTGGAGAAGAAACCGGAACCAGAAACTACATCCTGCCAAGAGGAACTGCCTGGCTGCTCAAAGGACTCACCTGTCTGCTTTCTCCAAAGGACTGCTGTCTTGCTGTTGCCCTGCTGCCTTGCTGAACTCTTGTCTGGCTGTGAAAGTGCTCTCCAAGGGCTTGGATAGAGCTTGCCTCCTGTTCCTTGAAGTCTCAGGACCAAAAAGACTTCTGCCTTTCACGTGGACGCTCCGTGCGCCGAAAATTTCGACGCACAGCTTGTTTCGCGGCGAGAAAAACGCCGCACACCGACGCTGATCAACGCGACGCCCTCGGGACGATCGAGACTTCGACGCACAACCTCGCAAGGACAAAGCCGCCCGACTTCCAAGGAGAAATCGATGCGACGCCTACCGTGAGTGCGAAACTTTGACGCACGGCCTCGCAAGGACAACGCCGCCCGACTTCCAAGGAGAAATCGACGCGACGCCTGCCGTGAGACCAAAATTTCGACGCACGGCCTCGCAAGGACAACGCCGCCCGACTTCCAAGGAGAAATCGACGCGACGCCTACCGTGAGATCGAAACTTCGACGCGCAGCCCCGCAGAACGACGCGCAGCCGGAAAATAAGCAGGAGAATCCACGCACAGACCCGGGACATCTGGTAATCCCCGCGATCCACAAAAAGAGACTGTCTGCGCGCCGGAAAACGACGCCCGACTTCCCCGCGTGGAAAAGAACGACGCAAGTCTGTGTGTGCTGAGGAGAAATCGACGCACACACCCCTTTTTCCACGCATCTCTTCTTCTGTGGCCCTCTGAGGAGATTTCCCACCAGAAACCAGGTACTCTGTGCTTGAAAGACACTTTATTGCTTTTTAAAAGACTTAAAGACACTTAATATCACTTTTCAGTGATATCTTTACAAATTCGTATTGCAACTTTGATCGTTTTGACCTACAAGTACCCAGATAAATATTCTATATTTTTCTAAACACTGTGTGGTGTATTTTTGTGGTGTTATACTATGGTGTTGTATGATTTATTGCACAAATGCTTTACACATTGCCTTCTAAGTTAAGCCTGACTGCTCGTGCCAAGCTACCGGAGGGTGAGCACAGGCTGATTTTGGATTGTGTGTGACTTACCCTGACTAGAGTGAGGGTTCTTGCTTGGACAGAGGGCAACCTAACTGCCAACCAAAAACCCCATTTCTAACATAAGCCATATGTACAGCTTACATGTCTCTGAAACAGTTTCAGTTGCAGATGTAGATGTAGATGCAGTTGTAGAAAAGTCATCTTAGACGATGAAGTAACCAGAAGCAGTGAGTGCAAACGCAGAAGTCGGTGCATTGCTGGTGGATGGATCCACTTTGCGTGGAGGTTCATAGTAGACAATGTCATCAGTTTGTGTTGCATTGGAGCAAAAAACAGCCACACCTTGGACAGTTCTTGTCGATGAAGTGGTAATATGAATTACCAAAAGCTCATTCTCTACCTTCCCCATGCTCTAGGAGGCATTTGTAGCATTGTTGTACATGCTGGTATATTCAGAAGTGTGTACATTTTTCTTTGAAGAGGTAATCCTGTTGTGTTGTGAGAGGGGACCGTGAACTACCCAAGGGACCTCGGGGTAGACTGTGCAGGATCCGCCACATGGGGTAATTTGATCTTATCATGGGAAGACAAATCTGTTCCCTTTGGAACATGGCAGCGGTGGTAGAATAACAGTTCTGGAGCCTTGAATTCCAAGGACTGGAACCAGTGCTCTGTAGAATGAGCCAAATTCCTTCTTCACAGCAATCTTCTCTCTAACCAGATCCACAACTTTAGGAATTCAGCCTGTAGATGCTGTTGGCAAATCCCTTATTCCTAAACTGACCTTTGTGACCATACCCACAGGAATCTAGAACAAGAATCAACAGCGGCTAAGATGTATATGTATGCACCATCAGGTTGTAAGGGACCACAATGGTCCAGGTACAAACACTGTAGTGGTCCATTGGACACTAAGAGGGATGTCTGTGGTGGGCATTTGATGTTGAAGCCCTTTATTTGCTGGCAAGTGTCACAGCAAAGGACATATTGCTTGGTCCGTTTGTATAGACCCGGCCACTAGAAGCATTTTTGTAGATGCAGCATGAGCAGATGCAACACCCTCATGCATGGCTTTGATGAGATCTAATCTCTGGTCTTGGTTGAGGATCACTTGATCTCCCACCCCAGGAATTGGCAAAGAGGCAACCTTCTGTGCACTGATATGATAGGGTTATTTTGTAGGGTATGCTTTTGGAAGAGGCTTGCCTTGAGCTGAAGCTTTCTGGCAGCCTGAATTTCATTATCTAATCTTGTATGAGAATGAGTCACTGCACCAACAGAAGCCATAGCTTCTGCTGATTTGGCCATTTCATTGGCCAAAGTGTTTCCTACACCGTGTACTCCTGCACATTGATGGCCCAATGTATTACTACATGGGCATCCGGTAGCTTACTCTTTAGATCAGCTGCCCTACCTCACAGAGTTCTGTGTTTTATGGTGTTCCCCTTTGTATCTCTGAACCCGTTCAACCGCCAATGATTGAGATAACCATTGTAGGACCAGACATAGTAGTACAAACCACACACAATCAATGAGAGCTATTCTGGATTCATATGTTCCAGTTCCAAGATAAGGGCTTTAAGCTCAGCTAACTGAGTGGTGCAGTGTTCAAGGGTCTATGTGTAGGTATGTTGAGAGTGGAATACACCATCCTTTATCACTACGCTCATAGCTGCGCTAGCGACTGAGTATTGATATTTTGTACCTATAGCTGGTTGTGCTGAACCACCAGTTTGGTATCTGTCAAGTGGCAAGATGTTAGCAGGTGTGGGGTACTCTTGTTTGTATTGAAGCAATTATTGTGTTTGAATTTGTCGGTGAAAGAAGTAGTCAATATCAGTGGCAGTCAGGGAGGTTTCCCATTGAATCCAGTGTGGATGTAATGCTTTAGCTTTAGAAACGCTTGCTTTGGTGACAGCGTCTGAGGCTGGCACCAGGGTAATGACAATAATGCATTTTCCTTGGGCGAGTGGCCTCTCCTTAATGACAGTGAGAATCTTTTCTGTGGGTGCAAAGCGTTGTTCTGTGTTTCAGTAGAAATGTGAATTGTATGCTATGGGCACCGTGTCACCATCATTAAAGGGGGCATAGGTGAACCCGATTTCACAAGCAATTATTCGGATGACCAAATCTGTTTTGTTGCCATATGTGTGTAAGTGTTTTGCTTCTAGCATGTCTTGCGGCAATCCTCTAAGGATGTGCGTGTGTTCAACTGTCTAGCGTCTGCTTGAGAAATCTGGTCCTCTTAAATCATAAATGGTTTTATGTGTTGTGCATAATCTGGAATGTAAGTTCTGTCAAAGTTAAACAAACCAAGTAATGACTGTAGTTTCTTGATGGTATTTGGTGGTTGAAGTTGAGCACATTTGTCTAAAAAGTGCAGGCCAGGCTCTTGCCCTCATCTGAAAGCTCCTATCCCGGGAACAATACACAGAGAAAGTCTATTTTAGTTTTCTTAAAATTGAATTTGTAGCCTACGGCGGCAAATCCTAGAACAATCTGATCGACCCAGGCAGGATGAATGTTGAGGTCATCATCTGTGAGACAGATGTCATTCACATAGGACAACACCTCAGGATCAATATCACGCAATATTGATGTTAACCGGGAAGAAAACAACACTAAGTTGTTCTTATAGCCCTGGGGCCAATGCCAAAAACATTTTTGTGAGCCAAATGAGAATACACTCAGGTCCCGACTTTCAAGTGCTAAGTTCTGGTAGACAAAAACTTTGGAAATGTCCAAGGTTGTTTTTTTATTTCTTACACACTATTTTGTTAATTAGTGTGGTGATGTGTGCTTTTTGTATTGCGTATATGAGTGTGTAGTTGTTTAAATGTCTGTAATCTCAGACAATTCTGTACGAATTGTCTGCTTTTGCAATGGGGAATAACAGGTTTTTTATTGCAGAGACATAGGGCTCTATTAGTCCCTGGTACTCGAGCTGAATGACGATCTCTCTCATTGGAGCTTTAGCCTCATGTTTAACAGGATATTGGAGCTGAGGCTGGGGTGTAGACCTAATAGGTATAACATGATAGGGGGAATCCTTATCCCATCCGATGTGGTTGCAGTATAGCACAGGTGCCTGAGCCAAAGCTCAGTCAACAGTGTAGGCTTCTTTTACCGCATCCGGAACAATATCTGAGAAAGAAGGCAAAATGACATTTTCCCCATGTGGGAGCTTGCGGACATACTCTGGTGACCAGTCTCGTTTTGCCAATAGAATATTGCAGTTAAGTTCTTCCCAAAAAATTACACTAATAGTGTGCTCAATGTCTCTCTCTGTTGGGTGGGAGAATGCACCCGTCCACAGTCTCGACTACCAGAAAGTTGTTAGTTGCTGTAACATCCAGATGATCTTTCAGATTCTGACAACATATTGTGACTTCTGCTGCACTGTCCAGCAGGGTCTCTGCCCAAGTCTTGTTCCTCAGCAATGTTCTCAAGTTTGCTCGTATGATCGCTGCCACCTTTATCTTTTTTAATTGTGGCTTTTGTTGTGGGGATTTGCCCTCTTTCTTGTCTGAGGAATGTTGTGAGTCTTTCTTCTGTTTCACAGTGGGTTGCTCTGACCTGCTCACTCTCTCATTCCGTCTATCCGGCACGGAACGAGAGGGATTTGTATCAGTTTATCTCTCAGGAGCCTTTAAAGTTTCTCTATTTCTGAGATTATATCTCCTTTCAGAGCTCTCTGACTTTGGAAAGTCTGCTCTCTGCCTTCCTCTGTCTTTATTTTGTTTTTGTTTATCCCAGCGTGTTTCAGAACCCTCTTGTACTTCTTTAGTACCGTCCAGAGGGGTGGTACTCTGAATTTCAGGCTTCTTCAGCTTGACTCCCAAACTATCCAGTTCTATACTAGTGTACATTTCGGAAATAATTTTCAGTATTTGATGCTTCTATTCCAGCTGTGGAATCTCCCAGAGCCACTGGCATATAGCCAATGCTACAGCTTCCCCATTAATGTTACAGAGTATTATTGAGGAGGCTGTGTCAAAGTTGTGCATCAGTTTCTTCTCCAAAACCAGGGCTGGAGCAGCCCTGCGCTCATTTTGAATTTGTTTTAACACTTCTGGTAAGTTGGCAAGTGTTGGGGTACAATTGAAGCAAAGACTGTACTCCATGTGGAGCATTTGCCCACTGACGGAACCATTCCGAATGAAAAGTAAATTGTGAGAATTCTGGGGGTTATTACAACTTTGGAGGAGGTGTTAATCCATCCCAAATGTGACGGATAAACCACCAGCCGTATTACGAGTTCCATAGGGTATAATGGACTCGCAATACGGCTGGTGGTATATCCGTCACTTTACCGTCACTTTTGGGACGGATTAAAACCTCCTCCAAAGTTGTAATAACCCCCTCTATGTTTGTCGTTGGGTCCCGTATGGGGCATCTGTTAAGCCATGGGCTGCTAGATGTTGTGTTAATGCGTGCCTGACATTTTCTGGAATGTTTATGGCATTAGCCATGTTCAGTAATAGATACAGAGAAGGAACACCAGATGGGGAACATCATTTTTTAAAGTTCAAGCTTCAACAACCTACAGCCCATATAGATGCTTCCTCTTCAGCTGAGGATTACCCCTAAGACAACAGTCGTCTCTGTATAATTGAAGTTAGGATTCCTGCTGTGTGGGAGATGGAGATACTTAAGATACCTGTAAATTAGTGCCAAAACATCATCGTTGGTGGCTCCATGTCATAGTTGGACTTTCGCTCCTAAGTGAGACTGCTGGTTTAGGGGAGAAAGCACTTCTGTTTGTAGGTGACTGAGTCACTCCTACAACAAGTCACAACTGTCATCCCAAGCTTAACAAGCAGTACCTCACCAAAACTCAGAAAATAAAGGTGATTTCTGGCAGTCTTATGCATGGACTCTAGATAAGACCTCTCAGGGAAGTTGTGGTGGAAAAGAAGTTACCCTTTTCTCTTGTTAGCAATAAGTCTCACACATACATAGGCAATGAAGGAGATGCAGGAGAGTTTTCAATATATTTCCTGAAAAGGCTGCAACCTTTGATAAAATACATGTGCTGCAATGATTAGGATATTGAACAGTAAAAAAAAGTTGAATTGTGAAGATGAGAGTTGTGATAATGAAAACCCCCACTGTCTTACAATAAACATAAGAAGTAAAGGCCCAGATTTACAAGAAAATGATGGACAGCTACGCTGCTTCAAGTTTGGCAGTGCTGCGCTCCGTCATTTTCAAAATGCAGTTGTGCATCATATGAACAACAATACGGCGCACCCCTGTGTTTCCCCCTGCGGCGGTGCTAAATTTGCTGCTGAGCACCAATGCAGCCACCCTTGTGCCATGGTGCAAGAATGGATGTGTTGCAGGGGAGATTGTTTTTGTGCAGGAAGGGGCACCTTCATGCACAAAAACAATCTTTAATGGTGATTTGCTCTTTCTGCAGCACACATAGAAAGAGCAATGCACCATGCTAACGCCACCCTTGGGGTGGCATCCAATTTTGTCACTGCCTCAGGTGTATGGAAACTTGTAAGTCTGGGGCAGCGACCAATTGTAATGGGTGAAATGCTTTGGTGGCGATAGGTCCTTGTAAATCTGGCCCAAAATTCCCAACTGCTAGGTATGATAAACCTAATCTGACAGTAAAATGTCCATGAGAAGCACCCCCCAACCTTCGTTACCTTGGAATGATGCCTCTAGATAAGATTCTGTGAAGACACAAAGGTGGAGTTCTGGAGCAAGGTTATGTGCAGCATAGATGGCATCTGGAGGGCACCCCTCTAATTACCTTGCCCGTGTGAGGTGTATTTATGCAGATCTTGTAGGATCCCTGACACAGGTATGTTCCTAAACAACTGATAATGTGGCAGACTTGTGTCGGCAAATGCATAAACAATCCCTAACAAGTGGGTATGATGCTTATGTCACACGTAAGTTAGAAAGGGACATGATAACAATACCTAAATGTAACACTGATAGTGATGCCGATAATGATGCCTTTTCAGAATGGCAGTGGTAATGAAAATCAAAATAATTTCTTATAATATGTAAGCAATGGCGACAAGGTAAAATAAATACTAAAATAAATAAAATAAAACAGAGCACACTAAGGGGGTCATTCTGACCCTGGCGGCCGGTGGCCGCCAGGGCCACCGACCACGGGAGCACCGCCAACAGGCTGGCGGTGCTCCCACGAGCATTCTGACCGCGGAGGTTCAGCCGCGGTCAGAAGCGGTAAGTCGGCGGGCTCCCGCCGACTTACCGCTGCTCGGGGGAATCCTTCATGGCGGCGGAGCGCGCTCCGCCGCCATGAGGATTCTGACCCCACCTACCGCCATCCTGTTCATGGCGGGAAAGCCGCCATTAACAGGATGGCGGTAGGGGGGGTCACGGGGCGCCTGGGGGCCCCTGCCGTGCCCATGCCAATGGCATGGGCACGGCAGGGGCCCCCGTAAGAGGGCCCCGCAAAGTATTTCAGTGTCTGCCTTGCAGACACTGAAATACGCGACGGGTGCCACTGCACCCGTCGCACCTTCCCACTCCGCCGGCTCGATTACGAGCCGGCATCCTCGTGGGAAGGGAGTTTTTCCCTGGGCTGGCGGGCGGTCTTTTGGAGACCGCCCGCCAGCCCAGGGAAAAACTCATAATACCCTCCGCGGTCTTCTGACCGCGGAGCGGTATAATGGGGGCGGAATTCTGGCGGGCGGCCTCCGCCGCCCGCCAGAATCAGAATCACCCCCTAAGTAGGTAAAAGGTCATTAGGTACAGAAGCAACAGGCCTGCAAGCCAAAGGCTAATCTAACTCCTGTGTCCAAGTGGGAAACTAAAATGGATTCACCACAACAATGAACGACCATATATTGCCTCGTTTTCAAAAATTTACAGGTTGGCTAGATTTCTCTAGGTGCCAGCTGAGCTAGGGTTCAAAATCTAGAGCTATCTATTTGAAAAAAGAGGGTCCGTTTTTGGTGGAAAAATGTGCTGCATTAATGTTGCATTTTGGGCCGTTTCCTGTCTCAGGCACTAGGTCTTCCCACACAGGAAAGGGTCAATTTGTATTGGGAGACTTGTGAGGGCACAGACTAGTAGAACATTTGCTATTGCCATTGGATTTTGCTGCATTTGTGCCTTTCAAATGTAAGCCAGTGTACAAGAAAGAGGACTTTTAGACCTGACAGCCTTAGGGTGGTCATCCCCCAACTTTTTGCATGCCTCCCTTCACTTTTCTGACACTGCTTTTGATGGTTTTAGGACTCTGCCACTTCTAGCCAGTGCTAAAGTGCATAAGCTCTCTTCCTTAAACATGGTAACATTGGTTCATACCCAATTGGTATATTTGATCTACTTGTACGTCCCTAGTAAAGTGCACTACATGTGCCCTGAGCCTGTAGACTGAATGCTACTAGTGGGCCTGCAGCACTGGTTGAGCCGCCCACATAAGTAGCCCCTTAACCATGTATCAGCCCTGCCATTGCGAGGCCTGTGTGTGCAATTTCACTGCCACTTCGATTTGGCATTTAAAAGTACTAGCCAAGCGTTATACAATTTGAATACGAAGAGGAAATTATAGGAACTAGCGCTCGAACAGTTAATCATCCAGTATAAAATCATATATATCCTATATACTAGCCAAGCGTTACACTCCCCTTTTTATACATATAAGTCACCACACACCCAGAACCATCAACAGTGGATGGCTTTTGGGAGTCTGAGTGTGAGCGTTTGTGTGTCTCATTGGTTTTGGGTTTTGGTTTGGGAGGGGGCAGAACTTTAGCCTTCAGTTTTGGGGGCAGAGGAGTGGGCTTGGGGTGGGGGCAGGAGTCGCACTCATGTGCTGCTTAGTGGCAGCTGAAGTCTTTAGTGGTAGAAAAAGGTCAGACTGGGTGCTGAAGGTACTGGGATGGGGGGGTGGGACCTTTTTCTTAGAGGCAGGATGGGGAGGAAGGGGAGGGAAGAGGTCAAGGCGAGGAAGGAAAAGCTTCTTAGGGTCAATGGGGCAGGTTGTGGGAGGAGGGATAGCAGTGGAGGTAGAGGGAGGGGTTGTAGGAGGAGGAGGTATGCTAGACTTGGGTGCAGGTGCATGGACAGTATGCGTGTGTGAGGTGGATGGCTTTTGGGAGTCTGAGTGTGAGCATTTGTGTGTCTTTGAAGGGGGCAGACAGGGTGGGGGAGGTCAAATAGGACGTGTGAATGGATGTTGTGGTGGTGTCTGCAAGTGAGGTTAGTGTGCTGCATGAGGTGGTAGTGGTGGTGGTGACTGCGCATGTGGTGTGTGGGGTGCATGTCTGCGGGTCTCCTGTTGTGGTGACTGTGGGCAAGGCTGTGCAGGTGGCATGTGGCATGTTCCAGGTTCAGGGACTGTTGATGCAGTGCATGCAGGTGTGAGTGTGGATGTGACTGTGAGGGAGGAGGAGGAGGGGGAGACGGCGGAGGCAGTGGTCGATGTTGTGTGTGCTTCTGTGTGTTGGCTGAGTGCTTGTGGACTGAAGTGTGCTGCCTGTGTTTGTCTGTGTGAGTCTTGTCTGTTGTTTTGTGTGCATGCTTGTCAGAATTTGTGTGTGGGATGGGCTTGGGGTGAGGAGCCTGGGACTGGGAAGTAGTAGTTGGAGGGGGAACGGAAGAAACAGGGACACTGTCAGCCGTCAAAGAGAAGGCCAGAGCCTGAAACAATCTCTATATGGCCGCAAAGCCACTGTGAATGCCGTCCAGGAAGGCATTCCATTGCTGCATCTGGGATGTCAGCCCCTGGATGGCATTCACTATGGTTGATTGCCCTACCGAGATAGATCTCAGGAGGTCAATAGCCTCCTCACTGAAGGCAGCACGGCTGACTGGGACAGGGCCTGAGGTGCCCGGGGCAAAGGAGACGCCCACCCTACTTGGTGAGCGGGCAGGGGCAACTCGGAGATAGGCTACTGGGAGGGCGGTGCTAGTATTGGGGTGGCGGTTGAACCTGTAGCTGGGGTGATTCCAAATGGTCCGCCACCACCAGGGAGCTCCCATCGGAGGAGGTATCAGAGTCAGTTGAATCAGCTCATGTCCCCCCGTGGTGCTCCCCACGCCCTGACCCACTGGTCCCCTCAGCATCCGTGGACTCTGCCTACTGGGTCCCGTGGGCTGCACCTCCCTCACTCGACAGTGCCCCTGCTCCTTCGCCAGATGATGCTAATGCACTCATGGACAGGATGACAAAAGGAGAGGGAGGGGAGGAAAGAAAGGGAGCACAGCAACAACAGCACAGATGGCATACATATCATCATTACACACAGGGACTACGAATTGGCAGCATGGACCACACTTGCATACCACTGGCTAGGTACCACAGCAGGTAGGAGACGGACACAGGCATTTGCACAACAATTGGAACCAGCTAAGCCCTGTCTGAAATGGAAAGCCTGCTACCTAGCCATCTTAAATATGTATTACACCCAAAATACGTAAACTGGACCATGCTGCAATGTCTAAGCTGGCATACTGGGGCATCCACTGACTAGAACCCCGCACCAAGATCCCATGCCAGGCAACATAAATGGTTGTCACACACAAAATACTCACCCCCTTGTGGATGTTGAGATGCCCTCAAGCACCATCCGGCTCTGGGTAGGCCACCGCCAGTATGCGGGCCATCAGCGGGGTCAGGTTCCGACAGGCACCCCTCCCTCGTTGGGAGTCCATTCCCACTGGGCCACCGCATTCTTCCCGGCCCAGCATCTCGGATCCTTCCACCGTTTCCTGAAGTGGGTGCTCCGCTGGCTATGGACCCCTAGGGTTCGCACGTCCTTGGCGATGGCATGCCACGACCCCTTCTTCTGATGGGTGCTGACCTGCAGAGGAAACACAGACAGAAGGGCACTATTAACCATACAATCCAGCCTGTCAAACAAATGGCTCACATACTGCATTTGGCCCTCATCAAGCACACACATGACCCGTACCACTGCACAGACACTGCCACCAGCCATACCCCCCCAAATGACACACTGCCAGCACACACACACATCTCCATGCAGCCATGTTGCATGCAACCTACCCATTGTGTACTCACCTGTTGGTCTGGTGGCCCATACAACTGCCCATTCAGGGGGAGGACCCCATCCACGAGCTTCTCCAACTCTTCTGACGTGAAGGCTGGGGCCCTAAGCCCCTGTTGCATAGGTCATGGCAGGTTCCAGACACAGGTCACAGCAGCACACGCAGTGGAGATGTTGTACTGTGAAAAGTCTGGAATCAAGTGAAGTGGTGGAAAGAAAATGGCAGTCACGGGCGCCGCAGTGTTGATCATCATTGGTTCCTATACTCAATAAAGGCCTATGTTAGCCAATGAGGAATTGCACAGCTGTGCAGACTGCCTCCCGCCATGACACCTAACGCCGGCGGAGTGAGGTCATTTCCACCTGTCCCTGCATACAAGACAGGTGGTTGCCATTTTCTACTGCTAGTACACATGTACTGATTTAAAAGTGTATCATTGTAGTTAAATGTACACACCTAGACAATTCCAGTGTCCAACATACATACATGCTCTGTGTACACTGATGTAGTGTGTCCATAGTTCCTGTTGTCACTCCCTTCTTACTTTTGGGTCCTTTTGGTACCAACCACTGCGGAGGAATAGGAGGAGGAGGCAAGCACCCGTGTACAGACCCCTTGTGGACTTGGCTACACTGAAGGACAGGCACATCATACTCACCAATCGACTGGACAGGGCCACAATCACACAGCTGTGTGCACAATTGGAGTCTGATCTGCTATCCGTTGCACCACAGTAATCCCCCCTCTTGTGCAGGTACTATCAGTGCTCCATTTCCTGGCAAATGACTCTTTCCAGGTGACAGTGGGATTGGCTGCAAAAATGTCACAGCCAATGTTCTCTATTTTGCCTGCAAGGGTTTTGGCAGCCTTGCTCAAACGCATGTGCAGCTACATCGTATTACCCCCAGGTAGATGAATTGCCCACTGTGAAGGCTGGATTCAATGCAATGGGACATTTACCACATGTTATTGGGGCCAAGGACAGGACCCATATTGCCTTAGTCCTGCCCCGGCCAATGAACAAGTGTACAGGAATAGGAAGAGTTTCCGCTCACTCAATGTCGAAACGGTGTGCCTTGCTAACCATTACATCTCCTACATCACTGCCAAGTATCCCAGGTCGGTGCATGATGCCTTTTTCCTGAGGAATAGCAGTGTCCCACAGCTAATGGTACAACTACAGAGGCACAGAGTGTGGCTTATAGGTGAGCCTGAGTCCCCACCCAATGTATGTCAGTGTGTGCCTTCAGGGGTCATACCCCCTACCATTGTGCAAGGCTAATGTGTATCCCTCACTTCTTGCAGGTGATTCCGGCTACCCAAACCTGTTCTGGCTCCTGACCCCTGTCAAGAATCCGAGAACAGGAGCTGAGAATAGGTACAATGATGCTCATGGCGTACAAGGAGGATTGTTGAAAGGATCTTAGGTCTCCTGAAGGCCAGGTCCAGGTGCCTCCATCTGACAGGTGGATCCCTATGCTACTCCCCTCAGAAGGTATGCAGGATTGTTGTTGTGTGCGGCATGTTGCACAACTTGGCCCTCAGGTGCCATTGGGCCTTATCTGCACGAGGAGGGTGGTGACAATGCACCTGTGGCAGCAGTGGATAGTGAGGACAGTGAGGAGGAGGATGTGGACAACAGGACACATATGATACAGCAGTACTTCCAATGACACTCAGGTAAGACTGTTGAACTAAACATTTCTCCATCTAAGTGTTGTGCTGTGTGGCTGTAGCATTATGTCAGTCACTGCCTTTGCATCCCAACTGATTGTCTCCTATAGCTTCCCATATTGCAGGTGTTGGTGTGGTTACAACAGTGTGATGCTGTGATGTGTACAGACTGCTGAGACACTTATGTAGGCTGGATCAACATATTACTGGACATTTGCACAGGACCATGCAGTTCAAAACAGTTCAATACATTATAAATTTACTTCAGATAAAGCACTATTACTCAAATTGTGTCCAATGGTGTTTATTAATTATTCTGGTATACAATGCAAAGTGCCATAGAGTGGGGTGATGGTTGGGAAAAGTCCATTGTAGTGGGCCAGTTTGTTTGTTGCACAGGTCCAGTGTCCAAAGGGCCATAGGAAGGGGAGCAATGGCAGTTCAAAGTGGACAAGGTGACACAGTGGAACACAAGGGAGGCATTCAGGAAGGGCTCATTTCATAGCGGTGGTCTTGGCAACTGTTTCTGGTGTCTGTCTGGGTTGCAGGGCATGTTTGGGAGGTGGTTCACCTTCTGGAGGGGAGGGGTGCTGGTGGCCTGTGGGTCCTGTGGCAGGGCCTCCTGTCCACTAGCTGCAGCAGATGTGGAGGGCTGGTCAGTACACTGGCTAGTAGAAGGAGCCCGCTAGTGTGCTGTGTACTACCTCATGATGTTGGCCATGTCGCCCAGCACCCCTGCAATGGAGACCATGGTGGTATTCAAAGCCTGCAATTCTTGCTTGATCTCCTGGTGGTGTCCCCCCTGAAGCTGCTGGTTCTCCTGCATGATGTTTAACACCTGACCCATCTTGTGCTGGAATTGTTGCTATGCCTCCTAGGCAGTCGGTTCCCTATGCCTGTCCTCCCCTGGCACACAGCTGTTCTCTGACCATCCCAGGCCCCCTGTGTCTGTGTCCCCTGAATGGTTTGCCCACTCCCACTGACCCAGGGACCCTCTTTGTCTTGCCTCTGGGGTGTGGACCCGGGTCCCTTTACAGGTGGGTATACTACTGATTGACGTGTCCTGGGGACAGAGGTCTGGGGATGTTGGGTGGCTGCTGTGGTGTTGGGTTCTGAGGGGGAGGCTCTGTAGTGGACTGGGTGTGGGATGGGGTAGCCAACTGACCAGTGGTCCCAGATGGGCCAGGGAGTTAATACAGATCCAGAGCTCCTGAGTTGCTGTCATTACTGGGAGCATCTTCTGGTGGGGGACTGGCTAGCCGTGGCACCTCCTCGCTGCTAACATTGGCTTGGGCACCTGTGGGGATGTAAGTGGTGTATTATGCTACATGTCTTCATCGTATTCTGCATCACTAGCTTCCCCATTGTTATTGCTGTTGCCCTGCCACCTTTGGTTGAGTATGGCGATGGATTGTGGGATTGTTAGTTCTCCATGTGATGGGTGTCAGGGTGAGGGGTCGTGGTGGCATGCAGGTAAGGGGGGGTGATAGGTAGTAAATGTTGACTCACCAGTGTCCAGTCCTCCAGCTACTCCAGTGAGTCCCTCAAGGGGCAGGATTGCCAAGACTTGCTCCTCCCATGCTGTCACCCCTGGGTGAGGTGGTGGCGAGCTGGTGCCTTGCTGCAATAAAACGCACCTTTCCCCGTAGGTAGTTCCACCTCTTCCTTATGTCATCCCTTGTGCGTGGATGTAGTCTCACGACGTTCACCCTGTCCACGATCCTCCGCCATAGCTACATCTTCCTGACAATGGAAATCTGCTGGACCTGTGCTCCAAATGCAGGCTGTGGCTCTACCCTGACTATTTCCTCAACCATGATCTGCAACTCCTCATCGGTGAACCGAGGTGCCTTTTGTGGGGACATGGGTATTGTGTGGTGTGTGTATGTTGCGCAGCTGGTGATGTGTGAAGTGGTGTGGTGTGTGGTGCATGATGGATGAAAAGGTAGTTGTGATATTTGTGTGCAATTCTCTTTAGGATTGGTGTAGCAAAGTGTAGCCATCATCTCATGTTTGCAAAAGATTGCGGGTGATGTGGGGGGGTGTTTTATACTGCTGTTGGGGGGGGGTGTATTTGTGTCAGGTGTGGGTTTTTTGTTCTGGCCAATGTTGCCTTGTTTTGTATTCGGGAGGCCATTTCCGCCGCGGCAGTGTGCACTGCCAATGGTTTACCGCTGTTGAATGTCCGCTGTGGTGATTCGTGGGTCATTATTTTGAGGGCGTTGTATTGGTGGTGTAACGGTATGGGTGGTAATACCAACAGTTTATCACATTCAGTGGGTCTGGCAGATTTGTGGTTGTGGCTGTTTTCTGTCGGTTTTGGATGTATGTGTCATAATCTGGCAGACGGATGTCTGCCTCCGCAGAGGTATAATGTCTGCAATCAGCACGGCGGTATTCGGTATTTACCACCAATGTCATAATGAGGGCCTAAGACTCTTTTTAAACTTGCAAAAGTGATATTTCAACTTGTGCTTATTGAATCTTTATCATTTTGACCTTAATTTAACCAGATAAATATCATATATTTTTCTAAACCTGTGTGGTGTATTTTTGTGGTGTTTTCACTGTGTTACTGTAAGATTTATTGCACAAATACTTTACACCTTGCCTTCTAAGTTAAGACTGACTGCTCAGTGCCAAGCTACCAAAGGGTGTCACAGGATAATTTAGATTGTGTGTGACTTACCCTGACTAAAATTGTGATCCCTGTTTGGACAAAGGTGAATATCTCTGCCAACTAGATACCCCATTTCTAACAATGTCATTTTTAAAAATACCCCCAAAATCATATGCTGGTACAGGTGCTCACACATTCAGAAATAACCACTGCTCCTTAACTGTATCTCTGGTTCCCATTTAAAAAATACATGTTTTTTCTTCATACCCATTTTTCACTCCGCCTATTTTGTTAGAAGAATTGGTCTATACTCGGTAATCAATGAAAAAAACATTGTACGGTGCAGCTCATTTGTTTGCTCTGGGTACCTTGGGTTTTTGGAGAACCAATAAACCTTATATCCCAGCAAACAAAACAGTCTAGCGGACGTAACTGTATATTGCTTTTGTCAATCGGCCATTGTGACAAAAAGCCACAGATGAAAATGTCACAAATGCCATTTTTTCCTACTCCTTTTTAATATTTCTGTATTTCAACAGTTATTTTCCTTGGGGAAACCTTGAGGGATCTACACATATGATGCCTTTATGAATTTGGAATGTTGTCTACTCTTCAGAAATCTATAGTATTTCTGGATCACCCATAGCTTTCACACTGGTTTCCACCACAAACAGGAAGCACAAAAAATAGGAAAGATAGGATACCTCTTAGAAAAATGGCAAAACTGTGGTACAAAATTTAGGTTTTTGATTCAGATCTGCATGTTCCAGAAATCTGGGAAGATGTTGCTTTTAATACAGCAAACCGTTTGTGGATCCTATTAGATTAAAAAAAAAGACACTTTTATCTAGACCACTTTTTCCCCATTTTCCCAAAAAAATCGAAATGTTGCAACATTTTGACTATTTTTTCAGTCCCTTCCAGGGAATCCACAAACACTGGGCTCTTTTAGAACCCCCAGGATGTTGGAAAGAAAAGATACAATTTTGCCATGGATAGCTTATGTGGGCAAAAAGTTATGGAGGCCTAAGCACAAACGACCCAAAATAGCCAAAAAACAGAGGGGTTAAGCCTTATCTTAATTCTCTATGCATTCTGATTGCCTATTACCTTTGCCTATGTAATGCTCTTGAATTATTCCTGATAAGCTTTCATTGTTTACATTTTATTCTTGACTTGGGAGAGTTTATTTTACAAAATGCTATTTGATTCATTTGTGTTGGTGTGGCATTTAAGGACACATTGTCTCATCCAGTTTTAAGGTTTAACACCAACCCCCCATCCTGCATGGGTGCTTTATCGCTAGTATCAGATTATCTGAAATAGCGTCAACATTACCTTTAAACATGCTTTGTCTGCCTCTTCAATAGAGACAAGTAGAAAAGCACTGCCTCAACTAAATCATCTAGAAATAAACTATGTCTGATTCCACCTAACCAAGCCAAAACAGCAAGCTTCTTCCTACGTCCCCTATCAGTGAACATTAGTATTGCCTCCATTGACCAAGGAATTCTACAAGCCTCATAAGGATGGACAGTATCAACCTGATTCTCAGAAATCCCATGACACCCTACCGAACACTCACAGCTCGATAGAAATCATACATCAGTGACGACTGTAAGAGATTGAAAATTAATGACTCCTACTTACACCCTTCAAAACTGAACTTAGGGTTCCCCTCGTGTCAGTTTGACCTCATCTTGTTTTACTTGTATCTTGAACCTCTTGGAGAATTCCTATACTGGAGCACAAATGTACAGGGGACACACTTTTTATAAGAACTAAGAACAATACCTTCATCAATTGCGTTAAGCATTACCTTTGCAAAATGCAAAAACAGATGTGCAAGCAGAAACTAAAACAATAAAAATAAAACTGACTCCCTTGTAACCAGCCCTGACCCAGAAAAAATATAGCAAAAATGTGGCTTGCAGACATGAACAAAGCATATCCTTGCTGTGAGTTGCTTGAGAATGAGAAAGGTTTGGGTTTCATATTAGACAATAAAGTAAAGGCTCAGATAAAAATCATAGGTTCAAGTACACAATAACAGCTACAAGACTTATACCCAAAGAAGGTGATAAAGGCATTGCGAACCCAAAGACTGGAACTTGAAATGTCTTACCTTGCTGGACTCTTTGCAGCCCAGACAGCCATATGACAGGCTGCCTCCATGCATCTGCAAGACTGATTTGAGACACAAAGAAATTAGATCACATCGCACCAACACTAACAGATCTCAAATAGATCCCACTCCACTTTCAGATCTGCCTGAATCATATTCGAAATGTTGAAAATAAACACCATTTTATCTGAAGAAAGTTAAATGAGTCAAGCAGACATGGGGCAGTCTAGGCCCAGTGTCGTCCCACCCACCTACTAACCTGTGACTGGTCCTCCAACCAGTCTAGGCCCCTTCTGACAAGGCTACATCTGCCTGAAGCTCCTGCCACGCCCCTTGCTTCAGCTCTTCTCCTCTCTCTCGCGTTTTTAGCTTCTGCCAAGCTCCTTTTCCTTCTGTCCCTTCCATCTCTTGTGTGACTGTTTTCTCCTCAAGCTTCTTTCACTTCTCAAGCATCCTTTACTTTCCAAGCCTCTTTCCACTCTTTCACTATTGCTTTTGCCCACTTTTGAGCCTCTTTTCAACTCTTGCCTCTCATCGCCTCTTTTTCCTCTTCTGAGCCTCTGCTCTTTTCACAGTTTTTCTGTGTCTACTCTGTCTTCCAAAATTTGTGTACCACTCCTCCAGTTCAGGTCTCTTAAGTGCTCCCCACACCCTCTTAGCCACCTCTGCCACATTTTCTGCCTCCCAGTTCCCTCTGCTCCTTATCTGCTCCTGTCACTTTCCCACCTCTTCCTCCTACGCATACCAGCTCCACCCACCACCTCCCTTCCATGCTTCTTCCCCCTCCTAGGACCTACATAATTGGTCGCACAGCAAGTGCACCAAAGGCAAGCCCGACCGCACCTGGACAGCACCCATTGTCAGGAACCCTGATCTGATCACCACCCAGCGATACTCCACAGCACTCATTAGGCCAATTGACCTTGGATGTGGTTTCCCTCACTACTGCCATGCCTCATATAACAGCAGGAGGTTTCACTTGCACCCATTGCATGTTCTCCTGCAGCCACCTATCCACACACCCTACGCAAGCACTAACAGTGACTTCTACATCCCCACCCAAGACCATGCACCACAGCAAACCTGCACAATAACACCCACTCGCATGCATGCTTCTCAACACACAATCATTCTGCAAATACCCTACCAAAATATGGGACCTGCATAGCAGCTATGCACCAGACAGCCTCTTCATCACAGAAGACTTGATCAACCACACACCAGCTTCCGACATCGCCATGACAATCCTAGCAGGCTACAAGAATACTCGACAGGACTACTTCATAAGCCAGGAGGAGAACTCTCAATCATCCACAAGGAAACCATCAAATACTCAACATCCACAGAGAACACCAGCCCATTCATGAAGCATCTTCCCGTCACATCAGATGCCAAGAACATGATCTGTGGAGTCCCACAGGGATTGTCCCTTAGCCCCACCCTTTCCAACATGTACATGACACAGCTCATCAATATCATCCGATCACTAGTCATGACCGTCATCTCCTATTCTGATGACCCCCAACTCATCCTCTCCCTGATGGACAAGACAAACATCACTAGAACCAACTTCACCAGCATGAGGATGAAAACAGAGAGGATGAAAGCCAACTACCTGAAGTTCAACTCCGAAAAAGTGGATGTACTGGTCTTTGGTAACAAGACCTCCCTATGGGAATCCACCTGGTAGCTATTGGAGCTGGGACCAACACCAACCAACCATGCAAGAAATATGGGGATTACCCAAGACGGCAAGTTCAACATGACAGCACACTTCAAGGCAATGCCTCCTGTTTCCACATCCTGCGCATGTGGCAAAAGATCTTCAAACGGCTGCCACAGTAAACCAAACCACAGACAACCAGAAGGACCATAAAGTAAGCACTAATCACTAGCAGTCTGAACTATAGCAACACTCTACATCGGAATCACACCAAACCTAAAGCAACTTCACCATTCACAAGCGCAAACATTCGTACTTCTCTTGCATACATACAAAGTCTTCCACAACACAGGACCAGCATACCTGAACAACTGGATACACTTTCAGCAGCCGCCAGGCACCTACACTCTGCCTCACTCATGCACATCCCCTTCATCCGCAAAAGCAAAGCAGGGGATCGCACATTCTCCTACATTGCACCAAAAACATAGAACAACCTCCCTCAACACATCAGAGCCTCCTCCTCAGTACCTGAGTTCGCAAGAAGCTGAAGACCTGGCTCTTTGAATAACACTTTAGGGGTCACACACCAGCCCAAGCGCCTAGATGCCCACTGGGGTGATTAGTGCACTATGCAAATCTACAAAACATAACCAGAACCAACAATCTCCTATGGAAAAAACTTTATTGCAACAAAGCTGCCTCAGATACGCACTCTTTTTGTGCTTTTCTCCGAAGATGTGGAATTACATCATCCTTGCAAGTATCAGATTGTCAAATCCTTTAAAAGGCACTGCTAGAATGCCCTACTCTTTAAAGTAATGCCCACCTCCGGAGGCATTCTCTCTGCACAAATATAAGGTACCCACCATTATGTTACTCACTTCTCTCTGTGTGAACAACAGCTACCCATCATGATGTCATTCACTTCTCGCTGCACAGATAACAACTATCCAGCATAATGACATGTACTTCTCTTTACACACATAAAGAGATTCTCTTTTCAACCCCTCGCAAACCTATCTAAAGCTGCTATAATTTTATGGCAAGACCGGAGGCTCCTATTATGCTTGGTCTTTTCTTTATTTCAAACAGCAGCTGCAGTCAAGAATACAACTACTGTTCCCATAAGGCAAACAAAAGTAGCCAATGGGAAACAGTAATTCAATGTAATGCACCAATCACTGTCAAGCAGTCCTAATAATACCTATCTTGACTGAGAACAGCCCTCTTTTCTTGCTGCTCGCAGTCAAGATAAGTATTATTTTTTCTGCATTTATTATTATGTCATACTGTTAATGTGGTGTTTGGAATGTGTTTCTCGCGCTGCTGCACTTCGTGCGTTCATGCCTGCCTTTTCAGCGTTCACGCATGTTTGAGTCGGTTTGTAGCTGCATTCTATACTTGCACCTCGCGTCACACGCTTTATCTTCAAGTGCCCGTTTCTCCCCTTAACGCGCGGTCGCCATATTTTACCGGTCGCTGAGGGAAAACAAACTCCTGATACATCCAACCTTCATTACCTCGTTTTTTCACTTGTGTGCTGCTCTTTTCTCCAGCATCTGGCATGCTGCTTGTTTACGGAGCTCCTCGACTTTCGTTTGGTGTATTTTTTCCCCGCCCCTAGGCGGAGCATGGCCTCTTTCCTCACTCCTGTGAGGAATTTAACCCTTTCCTTTCCTTATTTGTTTCTAGAGTTCCCACACTCTATTTGCTGCCACCATGGACAGCTCCCCTGTATCTCAGCTAATTCAGGAGGAGGAGGAAGAAGTCCTGAAGGATAATTTAAATGATTTTATCCAATTGTCGGTTGAACAAGCTGTTTCAGCTTCATGAGAAAAATTGTCTAAAAATTTAGAAAATTCCGTTGTCGAGTTGGTCTCAAAAACCATGCTGGCCCAGTCTGCAGGGGATAGCAGAAAGCGTCCTGGCCTGTCAAAAAAATTCTAAATCAATACTGTTGGGTGGTGAGAATGTCTCACAAAGGACAGAGGACGTGGCTCCTCAAAGGCCTCCTTCAAAGGAGGGGTTATTATCTAGACCTTCTAAAAAATGCATGGCTAAATCAAAACATATATCTTCCCCTATTATTATTTCTAAAATATTGGACAGGGACGACGAGGTGCATGACTGTCACTCAAATTCTGATAATTCCGACAAGGACATTGGAGATATTTTCTTCCCTCCTCCTCACAAAAAAGCCAAATCCGGAAATAAAGAACTTTCAGGGTCATGCAAAATAATGGTTGCACAAGGGGTTCCAATGTTTGACCTGAACGACATCCAACATCCGCACTCTACCAACTGGTTTCCCACTGACCATGTGGTGGATTATGTAACGTCCAGGTTACGTACTCCTTTGGACAAACAGGTGCGGGTGAAACTTAAGTCTGAATATCCCCGTCCAGCCATACCTTTAAAGGTCACTACAACACCTATCATTGACTCGTCCCTAATTACTTTGTTTACCAAATTTGGCAAAGACCCTCGCAAAGGAGTTGACAATGCTTGGTCTACTTGCCAAGACAAACTTTTAGACATTGTGGGGCCTTTAACCCATATTTTCCACATGGCTGAATCAGCCCGGCTGGAACATTCTATGGTTGATCCTATGGAGCTATCTTTGTGGGCTCAGCGTGCCTTATGTTTACTTGGGAATGCGAACTCGTCCATTACCCATGAATGCAGGAAGGGACTCCTGCTTAAACTTGACCCCAAATTGGTTAACCTAGCTGGCTCAGACCCGGGTGTTAAGGCTGAAGGTTTACTTTTTGGTGACTCTTTTATTAAAGAGCTGAGTAAATACGTCGCAACGTTTGCCTCCCTAGACAAGGCACAACAGTCTCTGAAAAAGATGTTTTCAGCGCGGGTTTTCACCGGGACCGGCAGAGGCAGGAACCGCTTTGCCGGCCGTCCCTATCCCAACCAAGGTTCCCGCGGTTTCTACAGCAATAACTCATACCAGGAGTACAGACCGCAATTCTATCCCCAAAGGAACAGGGGCTTCAGAAGCAAAGGAAATCGCAATTCCAGATTTCCTGCACAACCCGGTAAGTCAACATTCTTATCTTCCTGTTGTGGGGGGTCGTATTTCTCTGTGCCTTCCAAAATGGCGAGATCTCACAGCAGATCCCTGGGTCTTAAATACAGTTCAGGGTTATGCTATCGAACTCTTCTCAGAGCCTTTTCAGTCAAGTTTCCCTCATCCTCCTCAGTTTTTCTGTCCAAATGACAAAATTAGTCACTTTAGAAATTCAATCACTTCTGCAGAAACAGGCAATTGCCCCTTGCTCTGTAGACCCTTCAGGTTTTGTCAGCTCAGACTTCCTAGTTCAGAAAAAGAACAAAAGGCTGCGTCTGGTTATCTATCTAAAACAATCAACCAATTTGTAGTATATTGCCACTTCAAGATGGAAACTATTCTACATCTCAGGGATTTATTGCTTCAAGGAGACTGGATGGTGCAGCTAGACCTATAGGATGCGTACCTCACAGTTCCCATGCACCCAGATTCACAGAAATGTCTCCAATTCCAATGGTCCAATCAGACATTCCATTTCACATCTCAACCTTTTGGCCTGTTGTCCGCTCCATAGTGCTTCACAAAACTAATGAAACCGGTAGTGGCCTTTCTCAGAGCTCGAGAGATCAGATTGATCATTTACTTGGACGATATCCTAATCATGAATCAGAATCGTACATCCCTTCTGTCCCACGTTCATCTTACTTGCACTCTTCTCTCAGACCTCGGTTTTATTGTCAATTACGAAAAATCTTTCTTAGTTCCGGCTCAAAGAATCGAGTTCTTAGGTTTTTTAGTGGATTCCGTTTCGGCCACTCTTCTCCTTCCGTCATCAAAGATAAAATCCGTCAAATCAGAAATCCTTCTGATCTTACACAGTTCTTGTCTATCCCTCAGATCCCTGGCAAGGATTGTAGGCCTCCTCTCTTCTTCAATTCAGGCCATTTTTCCAGGTCCGTTAGATTATCGGGCACTGCAGAGACTAAAAATTCATCATCTTCAAAGAGGTCTCACTTATTCAGATACCATTGTTCTAGATCAAGATTCTCATTCAGAGCTTCAATGGTGGATAGACCTTTTAGATGCCTGGAATGGCAGGACTATATTCGCATCAGCCCCAGATCTTGTATTAGAATCAGATGCAAGCCTGCTGGGTTGGGGAGCCCTTTGTGTTCCAGTCTCAACTGGAGGCACATGGTCTCTAGAGGAGTCAAAGTTGCACATAAACTGTTTAGAGATGCTTGCCGGCTCCTTTGCAGTCAAGGGCCTGGCAAGAGACAGAGGCCCTCATTCCGACCCTGGCGGTCCAAGACCGCCAGGACCACAGGCAACGGAAGCACCGCCAACAGGCTGGCGGTGCTTCATTGCCCATTCTGACCACGGCGGTAAAGCCGCGGTCAGAAAAGGGGATCCGGCGGTTTCCTGCCGGATTTCCCCTGGCTGGGCTGAACCGCCATGGCGGCGCGATTCCGACCCACTTCCCGCCAGCCTGTTTCTGGCGGTTTTTACCGCCAGGAACAGGATGGCAGGAACGGGTGTCGTGGGGCCCCTGGGGGCCCCTGCACTGCCCATGCCACTGGCATGGGCATTGCAGGGGACCCCTAACAGGGCCCCAGCATGATTTTCACTGTCTGCATAGCAGACAGTGGAAATCGCGATGGGTGCTACTGCACCCGTCGCACACCTGCGACACCGCCGGCTCCATTCGGAGCCGGCTTCGGTGTTGCAGGCCCTTTCCCGCTGGGCCGGCGGGCGCTCCCTTGGCGGGCGCCCGCTGGCCCAGCGGGAAAGTCAGAATGGCCCCCGCGGTCTTTTGACCGCGGGGCGGCCATTTGCCGGTTCCCGCCAGGCGGGCGGCGACCGCCGCCCGCCCGGGTCAGAATGACCCTCAGAGTTTGTTGTTCGGTACTCCTCAGAATGGTCAACATTTCCGCGGTTCGTTACATCAACCATCTGGGAGGCACAAAATCCAAACCTTTAACGGAATTAGCAAAAGGGTTTGGAGAGTTTTGTCTTCAAAACAGAATCAGAATCTCAGTTCAAGCCGAGTATTTGCCGGGCAATCTCAATTTGGTAGCAGATTGGCATTCTCGCCACTTCCGGGACTTCAGCGATTGGAAGCTCGACGCAGAGGTGTTCAAGACCATACTCCACAAATGGGATCCTTTCCACATAGATCTTTTTTGCGTCCCGTCTCAATACACAACTTCCACAGTTCTTCAGCTGGTGCCCGGATCCACTAGCTCTTGCCTTCAATGCATTTTCTCAGGATCGGTCATCCTCCCTCAAGTACGCCTTCCCTCCTTTCATCATGATTTCCAGAGTACTGGCGCAGGTCAGACGTCAACAGGCCACTTTAGTTCTCATAACTCCATTCTGGCATTCCCAAGGGTGGTTCCCCACACCCCTAGAACTGTCAATCAAATCTCTGTTCTTAAATCCCTCATTTCCAGATCTCTTGACCAACCCCCTCGGCTTCCGCCACAGTCTGATACTTCTGAATGTCCTTCTGGGAATCCCAATCCCTCCTACCTATTTCGGCAGAAGCTTCAAACTTCATTGACCTGGCACGAGCTCCAGGAACAAAGAAAGCATTTAGATCAGCATCGTCTCTCTGGCATAGCTGGTGTGTGGGAAAACACGTTGATCCCTTTACAACTGATGTAACTCTGATTGTCAATTTCCTGGCCGCAGAGGCCAGAAAAGGTAATTCCTTTCGTACTATCAACCTGTACAGATCCGCGATCTTATCTTCCCACTCTTACATACAGGGAAAACCAATTGGAGAGCATCCGTTGGTTTGCCGTCTTTTAAAGGGAGTAACATTTTCCAATCCTCTGAAACCTAAATACAGTTCATTGTGGGATGCAAATGCTGTATTGAACTTTTTTGTTTCCTGGCCGGACAATTCAATGTTATCTTTAAAACAGCTATCTGCTAAACTCACCATGCTTTTATGCCTTGTTTCTTTCAAACGCTTATCTGACGTTAGAGCTTTAGATATCACAGCTCGTCAATTTACACCATCAGATGTTCTTTTTAATGTGTATAGATGTACTAAGACTAATCTTTCATCAGTTTTTTATCCCTTTTTTCCTGATCACCCTAAGTTATGTGTAGGCCAATGTTTGAAAGTCTACGAACAACTGACAGCCGGTTTGAGAAACTCCTCTGCATCCAAACTCCTCATTTCCTTCAGAAAACCTTTTAATCCTGTGTCCTCTCCCACCTTGGCTCGTTGGGTCAGTTGGATTATGTCCCTTGCTGGTATAGATACCTCCGCCTTCGGTGCCCATTCAGCTAGAGGAGCCATTGCGTCCAAAGCTTTCTGGGCTGGTTCTCGCCTTAAGGATATTCTCAGATTGGCTGACTGGTCTAATGATAATGTTTTCAGAGTTTTTTACTGTAAACCAATACAACATGCCACATTAAATGTTATTGATGAGCTTTAAAATACCATAATAGGAGCCTCTGTCTTGCCATAAAATGTAGATTTTCCTAGTAGATTATAAAGGAAAGTCTTAATATTATCAAAGACACGGAGGCGAGTATTATCCCACCTCTACAAATGCTGATGCTCTTGTTTTATTTCCCTCCCTTCCAACATCTTCAACGACTCAACAGACCTCTTCTTAGAGATCCTTTCTTCAATCCTCCACCTACAAGGATACCAACCTCACCTGCTCTCAGGAACACTTAGCTTTCAGATCCACAGAGACTTCTGGACTTTGTTTCTAGACTTTTGTTCATTCTACAAGAGATTTTATCGATTTGCATGGCAATTTGTATTTGTTGTTCCATTATTCCAGTATTTGTTACTTATTAATCTCGCACAAGAAAAGAGGGCTGTTCTCAGCCAAGATAGGTATTATTAGGACTGCTTGACAGTGATTGATGCATTACATGGAACTACTTTTTGTTAACCATTGGCTACTTTTGTTCGCCTTATGGGATCGGTAGTTTTATTCTTGACTGCAGCTGCTGTATGAAATAAAGAAAAGACTAAGCATAATACTCGCCTCTGTGTCTTTAATAAAATTAAGACTTTCCTTCATGATCTACTAGGAAACTCTACATTACAAATTGTAATTGCATTCATGTCCTTTTACTAGGCATCTTAATTTTCCAATCCTCTTCTTATCTGCCCATTGTGTATACGGAATTTTGTAAATGAATGCATACACTGTATGCTATCAATAATTTAAATAGACAACTGTCGTTATGAATATATTTAAGACTGATTATACACGTCAATTACAAGGGACAGTTACAAGTTGCAAGTGGCAGAGGCTTAAACGACTAAGCATGCCTTGGCCACTGGAGGCCGCTGTTGCATTATATTCAGCTTTTAGTCTTTTCTAGCGCTATATTCAGGCCATGGGCTTGTGTTACATAAGACAGCTGCGCTAGCCCTTCTCAGAGCCTCCTCTGTGTACGGACCCCGGAGGCAGCAGGGTCAGGGCATGTGATATGCGTTCTGCTGACCATGCTCCCTCCCCACCACAGGGCAGATGCTTCTTACTGACACATGTAACTTACTGACAAACTGACTGCGTTTAGTTCGCTGCACTCATGGTCAGACTGGGACAAAAAAGACACAGGCCCGGGCACCAAAATAAAAGTTGCCCTCATTCAGTATTCGATCCCTTCCCCCCGCCCACTCTTCACTAGCTTGTCCGTCTCTGGCTGGGTTTTATGTCCGTCTCTCTTACACTACTCGTGCACGCCTGTCTCGTCCAAGCCCTTCCGTCTTTAGCTCCCACCTCCCTCCCTCGCTCCCTCCGTTCCTCCCTCCCACTTTGCGCTCACTCCTACCGCAGGTTCCCTTGCAGCGTCGTTCCTTCATTCCCTCTGTTGTTTCACTGCTCCGTTCTTCATCCCTTTTTTTTCCCTCTCTTCCTGCTGGATGCCTCCTTTCCGCTACCTTCCTTTCCTTTTTTCTTTCCCCTTCCCCCTGTTCATCTTCCTTGCTCTCATTTCCTTCGTTCGCCCACCTTCCCCTTCACACCTTCCTCGTTCCGTCTGCTCCTTTCACCGTTCCTTCGTCTGGCATCTAATGTAAAGCGTTCTTTTTCGTCCCCTCTCTGCCTCCCTTCTCTTTCACTCTGTCCCCGGATCATACCCGCATAGCGTAACGAAACTTGAAGGCCCCCCCAGCAAAGTTCCTAGGTCCCTCCACCCACCTCCGACCCAGTCAGGGGCCTGTCGCAGGTTGAGAAGGTGAGAAGGCCCCATAAAGCTCTCCCATCCCACCTCGTCCCCCCCCTCCCCCCCCCACCCCCTGCACGGACTGCGGGGGCCTTTGTTACGCCACTGCATACCCCCTGTATTCTGCAGCGAGCAGTGCGCTGACACACAGTCCCAGCATCAATTCAGTCTGTACCAAAGCTCTGTAGCACAATATATTGTGTGTCAATATATGTACTTTCACAACTGGCAAACACAGATTGTTTGCGTTAAACAGTCAACAAACTGAGAGCTGGGAAGTGAACAGGGTTGTGTCGGCTTCTATGCGTCGAAGTAATACGGTCCCATATAACGCGCTTCATGAGCCCAGGGCTCGACGCCACGTCTCCCCTTCCCTCGGTTTAACTGACCAGGCTGACTGACCTTCACTCACTTCCCCCGGCTGCACCTTCCTTTCCCCATTCCCTTGGTGCCCCCACTCCTTCAGTGTGCCTCAGTGCGCACTTTTCTTTCCGTTGCTTCAGTGTCCTGAACGCACATGCTAAAGCAGATATGATAATTAAAATACTTAATGAATGTTTATGTATGTTGAAAAATAAAAATGTATAAATAAATAAAATATAATGTACACGTTTGAAAATGTGCCCTTGGAGAGCGATCACCAAGATTCACAATGTACTAATAAAATGAATAACGTGTGAAATATAGAGAAACGTATTGAATAATGTAGTAGTATGTCATATTGAGATATATAACTTATATTTTGCATTATATTGTAGAGTTAACATAGCCGAAGTTGTGGCCTAGTCTTGCCAGGCATAATGCAGAAGCAGAATAATCAAGCAATGTAGAGTAGCTCATGTGCTGGACTGACCATGAGCTGCTTATTGTTTAATAAAATCTGCTCAGAAAAAATCCTATGCGTGAACCGATGAACAGGAGATGACGGAATAAAAGTTTGTAACCAAATTGGTGTAAAGCAGACGGGATGTACTTTCCCAGGACTCAAACAATGGAGACACTGACTGGAGAAGAAGATTCAACATTTTTGATACCTGACGAGGTGGTGAGAACATCGCAAGTTGAACCAATCAGCAATCTGAGAACTGTAAAATATTAAAATTCATAGATTTGGAATAAACATACAATTGGACAGAGTCATAACTGGTGATTAATTGAACAATTAGGAATTGGGGGATAGGCTGGGTAACTTTGATATAATGATGTGACTGAAGAGGAGGGCTCAGAGATGTTAGGTGCAGATGTCCAGAGAGAGACCTTATTCCTAAATTGATGTGATATTGGGGCAGAAGAGATTCAACATTTTGTCATTGGGCTCAAGCTCTTGAGAGCCTGATGTGTTGCTGATCTTTTGATGACCTGAAGACGAAGACTGACTTTGTTGCTGATTGATATCGTGGATAGGTAGCTATGTCAATGTGACTGAATTAACTTTATGCCTTTTCTTTCTAGGTACCAACTGCGCCTTCTAAATAGTTTTTCTCCTTAGCTAGATGTTTTTCCAAATTCATGTTCTAAACTGTTCTCGCATGAAGTCCCACATGCTAATGCTAATCAGGTTAGGTATGTTCTTATCCTGAGATGTTGACATATACAGTAACAAATAATTGATGGACTGATTTGCTGAACTCCGCTACTCATGTTAACATATTCATCGTTATTGGCTTACGTTGAAGCATTAGGATGCATGTTTTCTCAAATTCTGATTAGGTTATGTTATTGGTGGTCACTTATGAATTAATCTTGAGTTGATTTGAATAAAGTTTGATGTAACCTCATGATTTAGTATTGAAACTAACAGGGAAATAAAATTGTTAAAACGTATATTGAGTTGTGGTTTTTCATGAATGTTGATGTTATTAACTACTGACTAATGTTTTGCTTATTGGTTTGTGTTTTGATTATTGATGCACATTGGTTACACCGTAACTAGGATACTCCATGCAAATCAAAAGGTTCATCACCTATACGCGTCCCCTTATAAGTTTACTTATTAAGGACCGGGCGCGCCAGCACACACTTAGTGCCCTTGAGTGCATCACCCTCTCGACCTATCCCAAGGATTCCCGAGTGAACTCTTCACCGGCCGTACCCTCACTGTCTGAGTGCACCCTTCGCTCTCCCTTACCGCGCTTCCCCTGAGCTCACCCATCGTTCGGTGACTGAAAGTGCGCCATCCTTCCTGCTTTCCCACCGTCTCCCCGAGTGTGCCCTCCTCTGAGGGCACCCTCCGCTCACCCTCCCCCCGTTCACCCAAAGTTCACCCTCCTCCCTGTCTTCTCTTAGTCTCCCCGAATGTGGCCGCCTTGGAGCACCCTCTGCTCGCTCTCCCCTCGGTGAATCTTCCTCCCTGCCTCCCCTCGGTCTCCACCTTGAGGGTACCCCCTCTCTTCTCTCCACGCTCTCTCTTCCTATGGTCGCAGGGTGTTTTTCCCAGGGCGCCAGGGGTCATCCTGGTGTCTTGAGGCAATCACTGCGGCCATGAGACTGCTGGAGGGGCAGTCAGTCCGGTGTGGTGACCCTTCATGGTTGCAGAGTGGCTCCATCGTGGTCTCACGGACCACCCTAGTCCGTTTATCCAATCACTGGGATCAGGAAACTGACCCAGGCTCTTTGCGGCCCATAATCGGTGCCCGGGTGGCTATGGAGGGTCACGGGCATCAGTCCTCTGAGATCATCGCCGATGCTACAATGCCGGGGGAGGTGGGCATGTTTAGTGGGCTCATCGGGCGTTCAGAGCCTTTTACCGGTAGCAATGACTAGTTGTCGTAGGCACGGCTCTGGGCACTGTGCTAAGGTGTGCTAAACCTATCGTATGTGCGCTCACCTCTGAAATGATGCATTTTTCCCTCTCTGGGCTTTCTTTTTTTTTTTTTTTTGGGGGGGGGGGCAGGGTGGCTCTGCCAGGCATATTAAACCCAACACTTATACGTAGGGGGCTTTCTGCGTCACAATCAGGCTTTCTGGGCGTCTTTCAGGTGTGTTATACGTCTTAACCTTTGGCAGGGCTTGCTCCTGAGGTCTTAGGCAGTCTTGGGTGACCTGTTCTGCCTGGCCTGGTCCTGTGAGCCCGTCACCGGTACCTCTGTGTCGTGGAAGGCCTCCCTGCGGCCCGCTCAGTTCCTCGTGTTTCGGATTCACCCACAGGCCCCAGTCGAGTTGTAGCATATCTGGAGTGCACAGGCACACACTCCACGCCCTCCCACGCTCACTCCACCCACCGCGGTGACAGATCTGGGCAGGACTTCCAGTGCCCCGAGCCCTGGTGCCAGAACGATTCCTCTCAGCCCAGTGGAGAGGCAGAGCGTGCGAGGCAGGCCCTGGCGAGTGGGAGGGAGGCAGGCGGACGGACGAACCAACAGAGAGTGAACAGGCAGCACCAAAAACAATAATACCTGACATACATACTGATACACCTTCCAGAATGTCGGACAGCGAGACTCACGCGCAGCAGGCCACCCATGAAGCACCCGAAACCCCCGAGACCCCCTGCGCAGAGCTGAAGGTCGCCATGGAAAAATGGTGAGTGGCCCTAAATTGTGATATGTTTGCCTACAAGAACGGGCCCCATAATAATGATTGTATAGCGCACGGCACAAACGGAGTTGCCTTTAGGTGCTATTAATTTTTAATTAAACTACCAATTTGTGTGGTTCCCGTGTTATTGACCTTTGGAAATGGAAAGGCTGGCGTGCCCTTGCCAGGGTCCGAATCTGATACCGCGGATTACACACATTATCTGATCTCTGCAGCAGGTGGGAGGAGTCTTCTAAACTATCTCAGTAAAAACTGCAACCTAATGGCTTGCAGACAGAGGTCTCTGCAGTGGGCACAGTAGCCCACTGAGCTATCTTTCTAGGAGTTGAACTAGTGACATGTAAATGGCACAAACGTCCCCGCAATTAGAGGAGACCCGGCCACGGGAAGTCATTAGGGGTGTGATTGGGGTGTATAGGAAGGACATGTTCTGGGTTGGATGCCTTGGGTTTTGTCTGCCAGCGAATTAAACCCGTTTGTGTTCCGCGGGCGAACTAGAAAATACAGATTTTGCTTGTCCTGCTTTTACAGCAGACTTCACCGGCTTCACCTAGCCTCTAGCAACCCACTGGTACTGGAATACGTGAACTGCAGTCTGCACACATATATTTTCTGTATCCACCAACATAAACCTCTCGGTTGACTTATTGCCGCCTTTTTATATGGAGCGAATTTGGCCTGAAGGCATCAGAGAATTTTGCCTGATCACCAGATTATATTCCAGGAGGTCAGATGTTCTTTAGGCACCAGGAGAATAAGCGTTTTGCCGAGAATCACAGGAAATTGAGCCTATACCGGGGCTTGCACCTGGCCCCTAGTTCCAAACCCGGCAGGCGGCAGCTCAGGCCCAGGCCACATTACCTCAAGGTTACAGCCACATGTGGCTTCAGCCTGCTTGCAGAGCTCAGATCTGTGCAGCAGGCGCATCAGCCATCTTTGCAGTCTTGTTGGAATTGTAGTCTTGGCCTCCAAGCTATGCAGATATATCTGCAAAAAGCACGCGAACCCACTCAGCTCATATACTGTCTCTAGGAGATCTCTGGTGATCCAGTGATCTGACAGATCCCAGACACTTCTACAAAATATCCCAAAAAATAATTAAGGCGTTTTTTGCACTTAAGATAAAATGGGTCAGTTTTCTGATTCCATCTAATGGAGCATACACACATGACACTTCGTTTTATTCAAACTCCCACATTCCTGACGTCCTGTTCCAATATTATTAATTGGCGCTATGTTACTTCGACCACCTTCGGTTTGTTCTTTTTGTTAGCCGACGACTTTGAGGCTCGTATTTCGGTGCTTCTTGTTATAAATATGTACCAATCGGCTCCACTGTTAAGCGTGTTGTGCAATATAAGTTGCAGGCCCTCGTACAGCCGTGGGACCAGTTACAACTTCGTGGTTCCGACTTGTCCATTGCTGCCAAGTGGCCTCACTTCATGTGCGGCACCTTTAGTGATGACTTCCTTCTTAGCAATAGTATTTTGCATGCTGGGATTTATGAGCATATTTTAGAAATGTTAAAAGTGAAACTACATCTCCCTAAATGCAGTGCATCACTGGCTAAGGAGCAATAACTGGCTAATATGTTCCATTGCATGGTTTCGTTTGCCATCTGTGTCTTACCACTGAAACCCTAGATACAATGTAACACAGTCCCCTGCAGCCCCCTCCACAGCCCCCACCCCTCCAAGGGGCCTCCATTCAGGACAAACCCAGTTCATATCTGTGAAGTAGGAGGGCCAGAGGTGAAGAGCCCACCTTCACATTCTCTAGGAAGTCCCCATGATTTTGCATTACGCTGGACTGGCTTAAATGCTTATGAATGTACTGCACAAAGAACATAAAAGGGAAAAGTATATTTGACAAATGCATTATGGGACGTAGGTGTGTAACGTCAATCAACTCCACTAGCTCCCTGTGATATAATTTTTAATTTACGTTTGAATCTATGAATTTGAAAAAGAATCACACAAAGGAAGAAACTTTACAACAATAAACATTGTTTTAGAACGAACAGAAGGAAGTATCTTGATGTTTAAGAGAAAAAGAAGCCGTCTAATGTTTGAGCACACCGGCAGTGTGCGTGCCTTAAGGTTTGCTGTGCAAGAGAGTCTACACACTTGAAAACACAACACGCATGGCGTGTCACATTGAATAAAACCGGCCAGGGCTTGTCTAAGCGGCAGTCGTCTAGCACTGACTGCACTAGGCGGCCATTTTGCATCGAGTGGAATTCAGAGTCCGACGTAAAATAACCACTGTAACACGAAACATGGGCTGTTCAGAATTGGCGTTGGATGTGGCTGGCTGCAGGAGGTGACCATAGAGTGTTATGAAGAAACGCGGCTAAACAGTCTGAGCGCAGTTGCATTGGGAAGACTGTGAAGGGCCGGAGCACTATAGAACTTGGGCCCTTGAGCTGATTTGAGGAGTCAATGTATTGCCCCGAGCTACACTTGGGTGTGTCTGAAGTGGAGCGAGCTCAGGGTTGTCAAAGCAAGAGTTGTATTCAGACCTGGAATACCATAACTTAGACACGCATAGGGATGCTGGAACAATTTTCAGAGTGGGGGTGCTGCCATCAGTGGTACACCCCTGAAGGCACGGGGATTGTGAAAAAGCCACGCAACACACACACGTGTAGCAAATAAGCTACACCCATCCAGCATGAGAGTGGTTAGAGTATGCAGTGTAGCCAGTGGTGTATTTTGGGGCACACTCGAGCAAATAAGTTACTGAAGCATGGAGTGGTAGCACACTGTCATTTACAGACAGCAAATTTTTCATTGAAATGACCACTAAATTTGCACAGACAATTGTACTGCTACCACTATAGATCGCACAAATTATAATGTGTGGAAATTTGGGTTTCAGTGAATATATAGCATTTGCACGTCACCAAGTAAAGTGCTTTTGTATCCATCCCACTTCAGAATTACAAGAGAAAGTGCTTTATTTGTTCTTCCCTAACCGCTGATATATTTCGAAATATTTATACAATTCAAACCTTGTTGCATAGTAGGAACAAATTTAACGTCCTGAAGCCTTTCCTTTCATACTCGACAAAATTGTATCATAGTTCACATCACAAAATCCTCTCGCTTTGAAGTTGGACAGAGAAATGTAAACACCAACCTCCATGTTAAAAGAATAAGCAGCAGTTTGTCAGAAGACAGAGCATTACATTTGAACTCTATGACAAGAGCATCTTTAGTGCTCATTCACCTTCTGAACTCCAGCATGATGATTTTGGGGGTTCTGCAGCACCCCCTGCACTCCTTCTTCCAGCGCCTATGAATTTGCAGGTCCTTGATGGACCTCATTATTCTATTCCTGTCCCCTTCTTTAACAAATTATCTGCTGAATCAGCCCAACTGTTTTGACTAAAGTGAACAAGAACTTCCAGAATGCTCTGATTTATTATTTGAAAGCCCAAGACTTTAAACATGGTGTCCTGATGGCACAAAGAAGTACTGTAACTCTAGGTGTGTGCTACTGACATAGGCACGCCTGGGCTGTGTCCAGGCAAAGCCCGGGCTAAGGGCAGGCCCGTCTGTGTCCAGACGTGGCCAGACAAGGCTGGGCCCCCCTCTGACTCTGACTTACTGGTCCCTACTGTTCTTGGTTAGTTCTTTTTTTTTTTTTTTTTTTTGTCCTGACCCGGCAACATGGGAAGCGCAATCTAGTTGGAAGCCCTGCTGCTCCACGAAAGCCCACTAGAATTGTCACTATGTTAGATAGAGTTATTGGGGTTGTGACCAATGAAATTGATTTGACAGAAAGCAGACTATCATTGGGGCAGGTAAATAGCCTCGGTGAAGCAGCAGATTGCTCTGAAGCCTCCAGAGTACGTGGGGTTTCACCAGCCCCCCACTGTGATGATATTATCATGGCCAGACGAGTGGACTGGCTCAGTCCTGGTGAAACATTATTTGAATGGTATTGTATCGTGCTCAATTTTAGGCAGACGCCTGTAGCCAGACGCCTGATTTTGCATAGTACTGTGGAAGGAGTACATGATTTGGGTATTCAAGTGCTCCCATTAGGTTTGTTTCAACCCCCTGCCTTGGTGCAAAGGCTAGGGGTATGTGGGCATGTGCACCCCCAAAATATGACCAGATTATACCCCATCAGTAGAGAACCAGCAGTGCCACTGGAGTTGACGAACAGATTTCAGCCCCTGGGAGAGTTGGAATATAATGATTGACTTAGCATAGTATTGAGGTGCCCCTCACAGAGCTTGGTTAGGCCCACCGCTGAGGTCCGAGATAAGCTACCCCCTTTTTTTAAAAATGAGTAGTTGGAATATTGCCTTGCTGGGTAACAAAATAGAAAATTATATCTGACTAGAAAACATTCGAGAGTTTGATGTAGTGGAAATGCATGAGACGTGGGATGTAGAAAATGACTTTTATTTAGATGGGTATCTCTCTTTTTCTGTACTGATAAAACCCTCACCTGTAGGCAGAGCAAAGTGTGGTTTGCCTACATTGATTTCCCTGGGTTTTGGATGTATCCCCACACTGATTGCCCCTGGTTGTCACAATTTGCTGGCTGTTAAATTAGATTTTGAGGGTTCACTGTTCATTTTACTGTTATATTTCTATAACTCTTATGACTGGGAACCCCCTACAGAACATCTATGTATCCTATGTTCTTTTCTCCAAAAGTTTGAAGGAAAATGTAATCACCCTATTCAGTTATTTTTTTGGGCTGATTTTAATCTACATCTATGCCTCCTGAATTGCTGTGACACTAAGTGCTCCTTTGATATAGGTCCCAAACATGGCAACCATTTTGAACATTCTGCTGACGGTAGTATGTTGGATGAAATTTTGGCAAATTTTAACTTAGTAACTACTAGAGAGTGCCTGGAAGGGCCTTTTGTCCCAACCTTCAAGTGAAGAGGGGCCAATACGATCATTGACTATGTGTTTGTTTCAGCCTACCTTGCTCAATTTGTGCACAGATTTGAAGTTCAGTAGTCTGAATTTAGTGATCATAACCCTTTAATTCTTTTTTTGGTTTGGGGAAGTTAAAAGGTCATGACGACTAATGCTGGCCCTACCAATAAAGAGATTACCCATGCGACCAGGGGTGGAGGTTAAAATGGAGTAAGGTCGCACATGATATTTTCCTTCATTCTCTCTATGATTGGTGTGGTACTGATTTTCAGCTGTGTTTGAGCGACTCTGCGGATGATGAGATACTTCTGAGTGCATTCAGAAGAATTAATAAACAAATTAATGATAATTTGAGGGCCAGAAGTAGTCGTGGACATGGGATAGGTGAGAGGTAGTTTGATTCTAACTGTTCTAAGGCTCATCAAGATCTGAAAATGGCTTTAAAGAAAAGCCCCAGAGATAGAATAGAGATAGCAAGGAGACAGAAGGATTATACACTTTTTATGCTAGCTTGCAAGAGAGAGATTGAGGAGAAAGCTTGGGAGGAACTCTTGAACCCTATTATGTTAAGTAACAGTGCCATATTCTGGGAAATTATCAATCGCCCCTTTTTCTCTGGTGAAGCAAATTGAGTGGTAGACTGTACAATCCATCCAGGCATATGGGTAAAGCATTTCTCAGAGATTTATGGTAAACTAGAGGAGGCTGTGCCCACTGAATCAATGGGAGCACCCAGGGAGGTTGCTGTTGCTTGCTTTACGGAGTACGAGGTTGGAGCTGCAATTGCAACTATGTCTCAGAACAAGGACCCTGCACCTGATGGGGTCCCTGCTGATTTATTTAATTACAACACTCAAGTTTGGGTAAAGATTTTAACGTGTGTTTAATGCAGCTTGTAGGATGCTCCCCCCCCCTTCATGGCAATGTTTGGTTATTGTTCCTGTGTTTAAGAAGGGAAATAGGTCACACTATAGGTGCAATAGGCTGATTTCTCTTATTGACTCTTGTGTTAAGATTTTGGGCAGGGTGATCTTGTCCAGGCTAGCAAATTGATTGGAACAAAGAAATGTGATCTCTTGCCTCCAGTATGGGTTTAGGCAGGGGAAAGGAACATCCAACCAATGCCTTAACCTGAACTTGATAATTGGAAAATATACAGTGGCCAAAAGAGGGCACATACACCTAGCCTTTATGGACTTGTCATCGGCCTTTGGCCATGTCAACAGAGCCAAATTATGGTAGATGGTAATTGATTTAGGGCCTGACAATACATTTTTAGTTTTTTACATGACCTGCATCAGAATATAACAGCTACAGTCAGATTTAATTAAAATGGGTGCCTGACAGTGCCAAACAAAAATAAACAAAGCGGTGAGACAAGTTTGTAATTTGGCCCTGTCATTGGTTACCCAGTATATTACCAATCTGAGCCCTTTCTTGTGTACGGCTACTAAGGATATCCCTCATGTTGGACTGCAGTTAATGCCAGCACTCACATACGCAGAAAATACTGTCCTGATAGCCAGAACTGCGGTGGGCCTTCAACGACTTCTCAATTCTTTCATAGAGTTTATGGCCTCACGCGATAGCGATATAAATGATTCTAAATCACATACCATGATTTTTGGGCAATCAAATAAGTCTTAAAAGAGAATTTTTTGGGGCGATCAGGAGATGACTAGAGTTACTACTTCCCACACTTAGGGGTAATTTTTGAAGAGAGAGGATCCTGGGGCCCGCAAAGAAAGGTTAAGAGAAACTCATTGGCCAAATCAGTAGCCTTAGTATTTATAAATTTGACTTTGCGAGAAAATTGGGGGCTAGACCAACACAGGCTCTGGTAAAGGCGTATCAAGCAAAATGCCTGCCAATTGCAAGTTACGGAAGTATTTATGGAGCTATATGGACTGTGATGAGATTCAAAGAGTTGAAAACGATTTTATAAGAAAACTGTTGTCACTCCCTCAGTCAGTTCCTACCTTTATAGCACACAAAGAACTGGGGCTAGAGTAAGATGGCCCTCTCCCCTATAGTCAGACGGCTTAAAATCTGGTTGAGTACAGAATTAGAGTAGAATCAGGCCATTACAAGAGATTTTTCTTGCCTTGGATAAAGGCCTTACTATCCCATGGTTGCACAACATTAAATCCTATTTAGACAAATTGGGCCGCCTGAGAGTATCAAGGAAAAAGATTTGGTAAGAACTATTTATAGCAAGAGCAAAAATTGAGAGAGAAGGAAGGAAACTGCAAATATCTACAGTTATGGCATACATACTCTTAAAAACAGATTTAAATATGGAGCCCTACCTGAGTGTGGCGGCTTCATCCTATCATTGATTTCTATTAACACATTTTAGAATAAACCTCTTACATTGGCTTTTAGCAGAACCTGGGGGTCCTCATAATGTGGAAATTCAGGGGCCATGTCCTTGTGACAATTTTTTGATCCAAGACACAATTCACTTCATCTTTTTCTGCAATCATTATAGCAAGTTGAGACCGTGTTAAATTCTACCATTACTTAGAGGGAAAGGTTTGTTGGCAGGTAAAACCTGCCCTGATTTACCTTCAAATGTTGCAGCACCATGTAGTCTGTTTCAATGTGGCTATTTTTTTTATCAGGCACACTTAGAATCAGGAAAAAAACACATACGTTTTTGAAGGGATGGGATGTCCCCCTTTCTAGAATAATTTAACTAATGACGATATGCAACTATCGTTAATGAGTTTTATTCTGTGCATCTTATGTTTATGATGTGCTTTATGTGTTTTATTGATTGATAAGGGAGTGTTGATGATAACAGCAACAATGATAGGGTCTACTGGGTACTTGAGACAGTAATATGATCTCGTAGCAGTTATGCATAACATTTTAATTGCTTTTTTTAGATGGATTGTATGATTGAGCTTTAATTGTGCCTGGCTATTTATAAATGACTTATTTAATGGTATCTGGCCGAATATGACATTTTAATACTTGAGAGTATTTGCACATTTGTCTTAAATAAGGTGTTCTAATATTACTGTATATTGGTAAATTGCACTTTATTTTTGTTTTACTTCCATTTTATGGAAACCAGACTCCTTTTTACAAACTGATGATGAACTTTGTCCTTTGCTTGAATACTTTTATGGATTTGTGATTAATCCTAACAACGATTATTGACTGACGGACTACTAGCATGACTTCCCATCACAGCTATGCCCCTTCTTTTGCTAGGTTGTCAAACCTCTTTCCTATTTTTTCCGAGAGGAACATTTCGTGTGGCAAGTGCTTTCCTTTCCACAGACTATGCTTCTCCTATTCCAGCCCCTGGTTTTAATTCTCATTCATTACGAAAAATAGGACCAGTTTAAGGTTGTTGTACTCAGTGCAGCCGCACTTGGTGCTGATCTCGTGGGGGGCTGGCTGTGTTCAGAAATAAATTATGGACTTAAAGGCACCTGCTGCAGGGTTCCTTGTGTGTCCACCAGTTTCAGTCAGCAATACAAAATGTCAAGGCTACATTTGGGGATTATTGTTCCTGATGGAGAGAAATCAAAGTTTTGTCTAGTGGAAGTTTTGACAACCATAAAGTAGCACAGAGGGTTAATATGTCTGTACCATGCAGATTACATAACTGTATTTTATGTACATAGCTCAGTAGGTTACTGCTTTTGTCACAAAGATTATTTTGCCATTTGCAGTTAATACGTTACAATCCTTCAATAGAGTAGTAATGCATGAACTGTCGTCAAAAAGCTACATACAAAATGCATGATATAGGTTACAACGTTATGTTTTTCCCTAGTCTTATATTATCACAATGTTGCTAAAACAAGTTTCTTTGGGTAGAAATACATTCTTATTAGTAAAGCCATCCCAAACCACTGTGGTACGTTATAAATCAGAGATTGTGCTTTTACAGACCACTCTTACAATATGCTGCCTACTAGTATGGTTGACATGTGATTCCTACACCTTGTAATCCTCATTGTTTTATGAAACATTTCCTATTTATATAGGTATGATTCATTGTCTCTGCAAAATGGGTGTAATGGATGTAAAGTGCTCTGATACCCTACACTAGAATGGGCAGCGCTATTAATCAAATGAATTACATGTGAGAGAGGGGCTATGAAGAGAGAGATGAGGGGCACTGTTGGAGGGTGGTAGTGAGAGAATCCTCAAAATGCAGCACACATAGAAGTACCAAAGTGTCATTTCGAAATGATTGTTTATGTGCAGGAAGGTACACCTTCCTACACATAAACAATCATCCATGGCATTTTGCTTCTTCTATGTGTGCTGCAGAGTGCAAAAAACGAGAAAGAATAGAAGCATTCCTCCTCGTTTTTCCATGCTAACGCCAGCCCTGGCATGGTGTTAATTTTTGGTGCTGCCTCAGGTTTACAACAACTTGTAAATCTGAGGCAGCATCAAAAACAATGAGTGTTGCAGTGGAACACCCACGGCAAAACCCATTGCACTCCCCTTTTACAGAGAAAACTGCGTCGGAGGGGCCCTTATTTACAGGGAGGCGTAATGCCACAGAAAAGTGGCGTTACACCTCCTTGTAAGTATGGAACAGTGGTTAGCGCCACCGGAGCGTCATGAAAAGTGACGCTCCGGTGATGCTAGGGGCTGTTAAATCTGCCCCTAAGTTTCCTCTGAGATGCTTGCAGTTCACCTCACAGTACTTATGGGTAGAACATTAATTTGAGTGTTTTTCGGTTCTCAGTCCCATCCCATGTCTAGAGCATTACATTTCCCCAGCCTCTGTGGTACTTATCACTTTAGTTAAATTCAAGGCAAAAAGGTGAAAGCGACCCTGCACAGCTGCCACAACAAAGCCAGTTGCACTATCCGGCTTAAAATTTCACAGACATATTAAATTTGTCGGGTGCATAAACAATAACGTCAAACATTTTTACTTTCAGTTTTTCCTATTATTTTAACATATCATAGTGCACATATTTTCACATATACAGTCAGACCATTCTCTTGTGTATTTTTATGAGATCATGTCAATATAAAGCAAATAACCAAGTAAATATCATTTTATTCTAACAAATAGCTTGATAATTTTCAGCCAATATGTGTTTCAAAGCATACTACGCTGCTTCTTCAGTGCTTCTACAGCACAAATTACCAGCATGGATCAATAGTAGGACCATGTGAGTCATCAAATCTATTCTTCATCAATACAAACCAGAGAAGACTATAGATGCCAATTATAGCTGGCGTTCACCACATGTCAAATGTCCAAATACATCCCTCCCCTCACCCAGTATTTCAAGGAACAAGGGTAATAAGATCATAAAGAACAGTGTTCCCCTAGGAATCCTTAAGTCTGTTTCTTAATACATGATCCAAATGGCCAAAAATATTCAACACAATTATACCAGTGATCAATGTTTAGTATTAATGACAGTCAAAATAATACAAAGTCAAAACAATGTAGATGCTCCAAGTGATGACGCAGTGTAAGTGCAAGTAAGTGAGTCAAACATATATTACATTGACGATATTTAGAATATGTATAGAAGGTTCACACTTATGGGACAAAAAGATTTTTTTAGAAACTCAACGATATAGACATTTGGTTTTGCATAGCCCAACACTCAATGATAATGGAGGAACATATTAATTCAATGTTTCAACCAATTAAAAACTATCACAGACATTCATGAAGGGGAAGGGGTCCCTTTGGGACACCTTCCCATTTGCCAATGGGTTATCACCAATTTGTAATTGGTGGCAACCTGGAAATGTTTTGCATCCACATTTCGGTCACAAAACATTGAAACATACCACTGCGATTCGGATTTAGGTAGGGAAGGCTTAAACACGCCCCTTCCTAACGCTGAATCACAATGCCAAATTGCGGTTCGATAACAAGTTACCAAATCGCAATTTTGCTTTGTAAAATGCCAAGCAGCTTTTTAGCGGCCGCAAATGACCCAATTCTGCGAATCGGACCATTTGTGACCACTAAAAAGCTTTGATCATCTGACCCTTAGTCTGGATCTGGAGATTGTCAGTATTAACTGGCTCCTATCTGATGTGAGCATTGTCATTTTCTGCTAGTGCTCCAGGATTCAGAAGTTTATTGAACTCAGACACCAAATTATTTCCTTTGCACACTTGGCACTACAAAGACAGCTAGAACAGTGGCAGCAGGGTCAGACTGGCCCATAGGGCAATCTAGCAGTGCCCAATGGGCTTGTTTGACAGGTCAGTGTGTGGGTTGTTTTTTGGGATGTTTGCACGCTTGTCTATGGTCACCTGGGTCGGTTTTTACTGTTAATTTCCCTGCTATTAAAACAAACATCGAATGCACCAAGCTCAAATCCTTACACTCTTCCTTTCCTTGAAAACACACATATAGTGTGTCCTTGCGAGTTCAAAACGTCACCAGTTTGCAAACTTGGAACTCTTTTTTCATCTATCTAATTCACTAATGGGGGCCACTTTTATACTTTGGTGCTCAGGCCTATTTTCTTCCCAAGTCAACACTGGGAGGCAGCATGTTTGGAAATGTTATACAGCATGACTCATTAATTTAAACACAGTAAACTGAGGCCCTGCACCAGTATAAAGAAATGCAAAGTGATTCATGGTATTTACATTGTAGATCAAAAAGAACTTTGCACTAGTTTGCAACTCTCAAGGGAGCGTTATTGGGCTGTTGGGTCCCCTGGACTTTCTACTCCACCTGAAACTTTCCCAAAATTTCACAAAGAAGGTGTCCAAAGAAACCCCTTCCTCTTTACTAGTGAGTTACCACCCAAACAGGACGTCAGCAAAGTTTCAATGGTTTACAATAGGAATTAGGGTTGCAAACCATTGATGCAGTGAATTCCAGTTTGGTATTTGGAACAGACACCCACTGCATACCCCTTCCAATACTTAATTGCTATCCAGTCACAATCCCATTTTAGGAGCTGGTAAATCATTACCAACTCCTAAAATGGGATTGGTACATGGGAAAACATTTTTAAAATTGCAAACTCTCATTTGGAGTGTGACCATGAAAAAGGTTTGTACTTCTACCTCCTAGTTCATAATACCAGCTGAGATTCTACCCACCACCACTGCCTTCATGACTGAGAGACTAGAGGCCTTATTATGACTGCCCCAGTATCTTTGGTAGTTATACTGCAGCTGATGAATATTAAAACTTCAGGGTGTGGTATTTACCAGGTAGGCCATTGCCTGCCAATTCTCAGTGCTGAAGGGCAGAATGAAGATAGAACTGTGGGTCAAGGCTTATCAATATTTGATGCAGCAAAAGGCAGCAAGACAACTTTCAGCAGAGTGTCAAGTGAAAAGGGCAGGAATGCACCATATTTGCCAAGATATGGCGCGTTCCTGCTCTCTTGCTGTGCTGGTGCACTATTTGCTGACCTGCGCCAATACAGGCACCATTGCGCCATGGTGCAAGTGTGCCTGCATTTCAGGCAGGATTGCCTTTGTGCAGGAAGGCACATCTTCCTGCACAAAAATAATCCTTAAAGCAGTGTTTCCCAGACACGTGGTCACAACACACTGGTAGTTCGCAAGCCGATGTTTGGTCGGTCACAAAAATCAAAGCAATGGCTTACTGGAGTGCAGGGAGTTGAAAGGTAAGGCTGTAGGATATCTTTTTTTGTAACAGACACAACTGTAAATACCTTAAAGTTAACTGTACACATTCAATAGTTAGGAAAGCAAAACCGGAGTCCATTTTTATGATTCTGAATTGTGTTAGAAAGAAAGATTTTAAATGCATCAAAACAAATCAAGGCAGTTTACTTGGTAATGTACAAAGAATAAATATTTACTGAAACCTGATTTCCACACTTTTTGTAAAAGACATTGCACTACAGCACCATGCTTTAGTTACATTAAAAAAATGCCCCCTCATGTCCATTAAAGCTAGGTGGGTTACAAAAGTTTGTCATGGTAAAATTTGGTTGTGGTTCTTAAAAGTTTGGGGGTTACTGCCTTAGAGACCACAGGAGCCAGGTGAGTACTTTTTGAGTTATTAATTTTTACAGTTTTTAAAAGTAGTGCATTTTTCCGAAAGCTGCAATGCAATCCTATGGAGGAAAACAAAGACGGCAATCCAGTACAACAAAGTATGGTGCCAATCTCCTGGACTTAGGGGGGTTTTAGGGGAAGGTTGAAGTCCACACCAACAGGTTACCTCGGGAGGTCTGGTGCATCCAGGTGCAGAGGCGTGTTATGGCATTGGGTGTTCCATTTATGTCTATGAGGATCATCTGTAAAGTCTCTGGAAGGACAATCCAAGGGAACCCACAGACGGGCTCGACCCTTGAGGTCCTTGGGCATGTGGGGACACTGGCAGTCCACTCCTTCTCAGGCTGTTGGGTGGGGGAGCAGGGGTGTCTCCTGGAGTCGGATCCAGCACTGGAGCTCCTCGCAGTTGCAGGAGGGCCCACAGAAACACTCTTGGGGTCCAGCCCGACCAAGCCAACAAGTGGGCTCAGGTCTCACCTGATCGGGAGATGTAGGGAAACCCTTGGTTCTCTTCTCCTGGGTCCAGGAAGGATGGTTGTAGAGGTGTCTTAGGGCATTGTGTCTTTGTCTCCTGCCCATTTGTAGTTGCAGGGGGGTCTGCAGAAACAGTCTGAGGCTGCAGACACCATTGTGAAGTCCACAGTGGGCAAGCATACGGTGTGCTTATTTTCTGGAGGGCCTGGGGAACACGTTGACACTGTTGGCCTACTTCAACATGGGTTGGGTGGCTCAGGTGCAGTGGTGATATCCGGTGTTGGGTTTCTGGCAGTCTTGGTCCTCTCATGGCTTTCTTGGGTGCCTGCGGATGCAGGAGAGCAGCTCCTCTACTCCAAGGGAGTTCTTCCTGGTGATTGGCACAGCACTGGCAGCTCTCCCCATTTCTTGGAGGCTGAAGCTGCAGGATAAGTCAGTTGCTCCTCAAGGGTTGCGTGCAGCAGGCAGGTCGTAGGGTTAGCACCAAGTCAGTTGTGCTCCTTGGTTCTCGGGTTCAGCAGGCTTCTTGTCCACTCCTACTTTTGTGTCTAGTGAAGATATGAGGATCTGCCATCAGGGGGTCGCCTAAATACTCAGTTTAGGGGGCGTTAATGGGAGTGAAGAGACTACTTACAAATGGGCTACTTATCCTTGGGGCACTGCGCCCTCTAGATGACCACTTCTTGTGGGGAGTGGACAACACTCTGTCCAGAGTTCTTAAATTCTACCACATGTAAGATGGCAGAATTTCCTAAGCTGTGTCCAATTCAGGCTGGCTACGCTAGGAGTGTTCCCAGTCTGGAAGTGTGACACACCTCGTACTTAGCTAATTTTCCCACCTGTCTAGGTGCCAGATGGGCCCTGGGACAGGAGGGTTGGCATCTTCCTCTAAGGGAGGCCATTTCTGGATATCAAAGGCAGTGGGCTTCTTTGAAGCTCCTGCCTTGGGATGCTTGTCATTCTGTGGGGTGGGGTGGGTAACACACCAGCCTGGACAGGCTTTTGTTTCTTACCTTTTTAGAGCAGAGGCTCTCCCCCTGGGAGGTCAGATTCTTGTCTGTTGGTGGCAGGCTGGCCAGAACCAGTCAGTGAGCTCACCAGCAATTGGTAGGTTTTTCATAGGGCACCTCTAAGTTGCACTCTGGGTGCATGTATTAATAAATCCACCACTGGAATCAGTGAGGGTTTATTAATATGATATGTTTGGTATCAAACATCACTAAGTTCAGAGAAGCTATCATGTAGCTGGGAAACTCGTTGTGACTAATGTCCAGCATATGTATTAAAATTGCTTCTCTGTACACTTACTACGTCTAAGAATTGACAAAGACACAGTAGGGTCATATTTGCTCATGCATATATGCCCTCACTTGTCATATAATGCACCTTGCCCTAGAGCTGAATGCCTGCTGTAAGGGTGACTTACAGACATTACAAGGAGTGTTGTAGGGGACATGGCACACAAGTGTGTGTCATGTTGTGTTTAATAATTTGAGAGCATTGTTAGAAATGGGGTCTTTGATTGGCAGTCAGGTTTCCCCCTGTCCAAGCAAGGACCATCTCTCTAGTCAGGTTAAGTCACACACAATCCAAATTATTCTGTGCCCACCCGCTGGTAGCTTGGCACTGAGGAGTCAAGCTTAACTTAGAAGGCAATGTGTAAAGTATTTGTGCAATAAATTATGGAGTAACACTGTAGAACACCACAAAAATACACCATACAGTGTTTAGAAAAATATATACTATTTATCTGGTAAGATGCAGGTCAAAAACGATCAAGATTCAGGCCCTCATTATGATCACGGCGGTTCAGACCGCCATGGCGGCGGCGGCGGTAAATACCGCCACTGGCATGGTGGTCTGAATCGCCATAATATGAACACAGGGAGTGCTGCATGTGGCAGCCCTCTGCCACTGCCAGGCTACCGCCGACAGGTACCCTGATGAAGGCGGATATCATCCAACAGGGAAGCGCTGCAAGCATGCACTTGGCATGGGCAGTGCAGGGCCCCTGTGCAGTGCCCTGTCACGCAGGTCACTGCCCGATATGCATGACGGGTGCTGCTGCACCCACCGCACTTGAGCCGTTGGCAATGTCACGGCCCAGCAGAATGTTTGTAATTCGGCCGGTGGGGTTTCAAGGAGGCTGGCGGTCTGTGAAAAGACCACCAGCATGAACATGGTGGGGTTTCCCGCCGTGTTCGTAATGAGCCCCTCAATAAGTATACATTGAAATATCACTTAAAAAATGATATGAAGTGCCTTTAGTCTTTAAAAAGCAAGAAGTGTATCTTGCAAGCATAGAGTACCTGGTTTGTGTTCATATTCTCCGCAAGGGTCTGCAGAGGAGGAGATGCGTGGAAAACGGAGAGGTGTTGGTCGATTTTTTCAGTGAAAACAGACGATGCTTCAGTGAGTTTTCATGCAGGGCAGGCTTTGCATCGATTTCCGCTTCCTCTTCAGGTTGCGGGGATTTCGGACGCCCCAGGGCGTGCAGGATGAAGTCATCGGGGCTGCGTCAATCCGGTGGGCGATGCGTGGAAATTTCTGCCGCACGGCAGGCGCTGTGTCGATTCCTCTCAGGAAGTTGGGCTGCGTCGTTGCGGCTCGGCTTTGCGTTGATCCAGTGGGCCATGCATCGAATTTTCGGTCACAACGCTGGCGTAGCGTCGTTCTCCTCTTCGGGAAATCAGGCTGCGTCGATCCGGTTCAGCGCGCAGTGATTTTCTCACCGCGATGGAGGCTGTGCATCGTTTCTTGCAGGATGTGCATTGAATTTTCGCCGCACAAGGAGTTCTTTGCAGAGATTAAGTCTTTTTGGTCCTGAGACTTCAAGAAACAGGAGGCAAGCTCTAACCAAGCCCTTGGGGAGCACTTCTCAGCATAGCCAGAGCAGCAAGGCAGCAGGGCAACAGCAAGGCAGCAGTCCCTCTCAGAAAAGAAGCCCACGTGAGTCCTTTGGGCAGCCAGGCAGTTCTTCTTAGCAGGTTGCAGGTTCTGGTTCAGGTTCTCTTCTCCAGGAAGTGTCTGAGTTGGTAGGGTCAGGGACCCTGCTTAAATACCCAAATGTGTCTTTGAAGTGCGGGAGATGTGAAAGAGTGGCTTAGAAGTGCACAAGGTCCCCTTTCATTCCATCCTGTCTGCCAGGGTCCCGGTAGAGGGTGTGGCAGTCCATTGTGTGAGGGCAGGCTACTCTCCTTTGACATACAAGTGTCAGGCCCTCCACCCTCCCAGCCCAGGAAGACCCATTCAGTATGCATATGTGTGCAGGTGTGACTGAGCATCCTGTGTTTGGGGTATTCTGTGTGAAATGCACAAAGGAGCTGTCAAGTAACCCAGCAGATGTGGATTGGAGACAGGCGGTAAGGCACTGAAGGATTTAAGTGTGGAGAAATGCTCACTTTCCAAAAGTGACATTTCTAGAATACCAATAGTAAATCCAGCTTCACCAATAAGCAGGATTTTCTATTACCATTCTAGCCATACTATATGACCTGGTTACTCCTTTCAGATCAGAATCTCCCACTCAAATAGTATATGAGGGTTGCCCTAATGCTATCCTATGAAAGGAGCACGCCTCACAGTAGTGTAAAAACGAATTTAGGAGTTTTACACTACAAGGACATATAGAACACACATGTTCATGTCCTGCCTTTTACCTACAAAGAACCCTATCCTATGGGCTACCTAGAGCCTACCTTAGGGTAACTTATATTTAGAAAAAGGGAAGTTTAATGCTAGGCAATTACTTTTAAATGCCAAGTCGAAGCAGCAGTGAAACCGCACACACAGGCCCTGCAGTGGCAGGCCTGAGACATGGTTAGGGGGCTACTTATATGGGTGGCACACCCAGTGCTGTAGCACACTAGTTGCATTTCATTTACAGGCCCTGGGCACATGTAGTGCACTTGACTAGGGACTTACAAGTAAATTAAATAAGCCAATTGGGTATGAGCCATAGTCACCATGTTTTAAGGAGAGAGCATTTGTACTTTAGCACTGATTAGCAGTGGTAAAGTGTGCAGAGTCCTAAAGCCAGCAAAAATGAGGTCAGAAAAAGAGAAGGAGGAAGGCAAAAAGTTGGGGTGACCCTGCAGAAAGGCCTTACAGGGGGACTGAAGGGCCTGGACATTTGGGGATCAAGTGTTCAAGTGTCTTGTTTTAGGGAAGGAACACTGGCACTGGAGACTTGGCTAACAGGAACCTAGTGCACTTCAGTCAAAGTTGCAAATATAAAGAAGTCAAAAAGTGTGTGCCTGGTGTGGGGGGGGGGGGTGGGGTGGTACTGCAACCAGAGCCCAGTTCCTCACAGTTAGCAACAGAGCAAAGTGCTTTGGCAGAGGTACACAAGGTCTCCGCATCACACTCCATTGTGGGTTGATGTGTTAAAGATGAGAGTCCTGCATCTTCCATAATCTTTTTTTTTTTCATCTACACAATACAAATCTACCCACAAATGACACCTCATTTGTCTTCAATGGCACCAGAGATGTGGCTTACTTATTAGGGATCACACAGCATGCTCCCCTTTACCTGCTTTAAGGGGACCCAACATGTGTAATACCCAGCAAAGAGTAAATGCTACATCTGGTTTTCCTGTACTGCATGCACTGGTAGTCAGAAAATACAGGCAGATGACAGTACACATGGGGATTTGTGCTCCAGTGTGCTGGAAGGGAAGGCATCAAGAAAATGATGTATCTGTACTTAGATTTATTTGAAGAAAAGTGTTTAGTGAGTGATAAGATCTCCGTGGAAATGCACTGAAAGACAGGAAATAAGGGACATGGATAACCTTTGTTGAGATGCACTTGAAGAGAATGTTTGTCCTACTAGTAGTGTGGTTATATGCAAGAAATGATGGCTGCTCTATGATGAACTGCTCTTGAGGAAATGGCATTTTTGATGTCACCAGACTACGATGAGGTCTGCTTTTGAAGAAAAGATAAGGGATATGACTGATTTATGTTGCGATGTTTTGGTAGGAACAGATTTAGGGTATGGCTAATGAATTCTAAGATACACAAGAAGAGAATAAGTCGGCAATGTGGTTGATCTATGCAAGTGTGCTGGAAAAGAAGTAATGAAGAGTTTGGTTTATCTGTGTTAAGGTGCTGCGGCACAGAACATTTGATGTGTGCAATGCATGTTGAGGTGCAGTGGAAGGAATGAATGATGCATATGGCTGCTCCATACTGAAGAGTTGTGGGAAGCAAGGAATAGATACTTATAGGTTCACATTGAGTATGAGTATTGAGGTGGTATGTTTCTTAAGTCCAGACATATTGTAACAGATGATATGTGGACATACCTGGTCTCCACTGTGGTACGAAGAAGAGGACTAAGGTGCATTTCTGTATCTCAGTTGGAGAAGCAGCGACAGCACTCGTTGAAATGTATTTCATAGATAGCAAAGAACAACATGCTCTGATGGGTATTAGAATAAACTGTGAGAGTGGTAATGGGGGTAATGGGGTCATAACCAATTCCTTCTCTGAGATACAATGAAGTAACTGGGAGAAGGGGCATGTGGACTTTTTCATTGACGTGCACTAGTCGAGAACAGGTTGAAGGCATGTTGAATTATCCCATTGACATGCGTTGGAGGAGATGTGGAGGGTGTGCCCGGTTCTCCCATTTTGGAAAATCATCAAAGCAGCAAAAAATGATTTCTAGGTAGAAGCTCAAGGCTGCAGTCAGTAGGCAACCAGTCATGAATGTGCCTATGTCAGTTGCCTCCAGGTAAACAATATGAGATTATTTTCCAGTTCATTAGAATCCAACGTAACACTGAACAATCTACCCCAGGGCAGAACTGTATTCCACACACCGCACACTCTCCAGATGCAGCAACCACATCATTGTATATCGTCAGGTTTAGTAAACACATTCTGTGCATAATGCACTCACCTTAACCCCAACTGACTCAGCCTGGGGTAATGCTGTGCTCCTCACATTGCAGTCGCCCTTCCACAGCTACAAACTTGCTACAGGCTCAGCGGGCCATTCAAAACTTTCCCCCCTACCCTAACCATGGCTCAGACTCTCACTCCAGACTCATCAATGAAGGCCTGCAGATCACAGTTCATAACTGTAATTATGTCCCTACAGGACATCATCTCGGTGCAGGCAGAATGGTACTCTGTATGCTGCATGCACTCCGTCACAACTACCACGTCACTGTAGTCCATTTTTGGGTAGAACCTCTCTAGAAAATATACTGCCCTTAAGTATCACACTTACCCTATTCACTATCCCAAGTCTTCATTGTCAACTTAATGGGAGCTAACCAATTCCAGTGCAGGGCTATTCTAAACATAGGGCCTCATTCTGAATACGGCGGTCCAGACTGCCATGCCGGCGGTGGTGGAAATCACCGCCACCGGCATGGCGGTCTGGACCACCATATAATAAACAAAGGAAGACCGCCACAGGCGGCTCTCCGCCACTGCCAGGCCACCGCCGACAGGCAGCCTGATGATGGCGGATATCTTTTTCCAACAGGGCAGTGCTGCAAACAGCGCTGCCCTCCGGGTAAAGAACCCTTGTTCCTCCAGCCTTTCCCTGGCGGTTTCCCCCACCAAGGAAAGGCTGGCAGAAGGGGTGCACCGGGGGCCCCCATGCACAGCCCCGTCACGCAGGTCACTGCCCCATTTACGGGCAGTAATATGCGCGATGGGTGCTGCTGCACCCGCCGCACTACCGTCGGCAATGTCCAGGCCCAACACAGTTTCTGCCCGCTGGCCCGGTGGAATGTTCTTTATTGGGCCGGCGGGGTCCTCAACAGGCTGGCGGTCTGTGTTCAGACTGCCAGCGTGAACACGGCAGGGATTCCAGCCGTGTTCATAATGAGGCCCATAGTGTATATAAATCTGTTAGAGGGATCAAACCAAGTTATCTTATTAAAGGGTTAAATGGTTGTTGATATTACAACAGTGAATATTACAGTAACCCTGACCCTTAATGTGAGTACAACCACAATCCAAACCACAGCAACATCGCTGTAGGCCAACGCAAAAACATATTGGTTAGCACAGAACTCTAATCAGAACTGTAGCCCTCATGTAGCCCAGCCTGATTCAAGACAGTATCCACTCCACTCCACTGCACATGTTCTCCTGCTGCAGCTAATACTGTGATACCACGTGTCTATAGGCCACTGAAAGGTAGCTAAGAATTAATTGATTAATTCATTATACTTATAGTGTGCTTTCCAACAGTAGAGAGTCAGAGGGACTTATTTAGGTGTTGGAGGCTGGCTTCCAAAAAATTGGTCCTTACAAAGAAAGGGATCTTACTCCCTTAGATTTCAGATTTTTTCTGCGGTTTGTAGATTTATCACTGGTTGATAAAAGGAGAGCCAATCAAAAAGATTTTGTTGGGCTATGCTGTGAGTGCACTTACAAAGCTAATGTGCCAACTTAAAGAGGACTCGGTCTTGAAAGCAACTAAAGAGATCTCTCAGCTTCGATTATTCAATCAGTGGCGTAATGCAAAATGTTGGGGCCACTTGAAAAGTGTGATGAAGGGCCCCTGAGGCCGTCATATTTCACAGATGTTAATTTGTCTTAGGCTTAATGGGGCCCCCCTGAAGGACTATGGACCCCGAAAATAGTTGCACCCTCTACCCCCTCAGTGCAGGGGCTGCAGGAGCCTCGGTCACACCCCTGTATCTGATCTCTCCTCCCCATTCTGGAGATCAGTTATGCCAGTGGGCTTTCTGGAGCCAGTTGGAGTGCAAATCAGCGAGCCATGCTTTAAGACAGATTTTGAATTAACAGCTGCACCAAGTACTACGTCTCTATGTGCAGTAGATAAAAAATAAGAGACTTTAATTTTACAATTTCAATAAAAGTGCTGTTGTTCCTGTGTGGGTGCTGAGGGGCATTTGTGCATCAAAGTTCATCTCCAGATCTTCTATTTTACCAGAGGGTTCCACACTTTGCCTGCAAATCTTCTTTGGAGTATGAATCGGAACCATGTTGGTCCATTGTACTCGTGCTGAATAAACACCTACAGCTTTAGGGTCTTTGAGTTGGAAATAATTGCTTTTCTTCAAAATATTATATTTCCTAAGCACCTTCTATAAGGCTCCCGGCTGGGCAGAAACCTAAGCAACCTTAATGTATACCTGCGTGTCATCAACCTCTGACTGCTCTCCTCCTCTGTGTTGCTAAATATATCAAATGATGGGGCAGTTATACTTTGAAAAGGGCAGGTGATAATGGGGAGTCTTTTGGGACTCTACATGAAGGCAAACGTTTTTGTGACAAGTAAGGCAAAGGCCCTAAGAGGACCTTTTGGGTCCTTTTAAAGAAAATGGACTGAAACCAATTAACAAAGTTATGATTGGGGAAAGCTAAGGGGATAGCCTCTCTAACAAGATTATGTGGTCCTTGGTACAGGTGGCATGGCCAATGGAGCCAGCATGACCAGAAGATAGTCTGCCCCTCTTTTATGAACCTCATGGTGTCCCAAAACCCAGGATGCATATTTCTGGTCCCCTGGTTTGGATGGAAGCCAGATTAGAGAGGGCGAAAGGCATTTGTTGGATTCCAGATGTTCTTGAATTTAGGACACAATATATTTTCCCAAACTCTTTGCTAGAACTGGTATATTTGCAATGAGTCTGAAGTGGAATAATACTTAAAAGGCTAGATTGGCCCTTCTTAATTGTGGAATGACAGTACTGGTTTTTAGTTGTTTATTGGTATACCATGTGCTCTTTTGTGCGCCTTAAGAGAAATAACCAACACCAATCATTGGCTTGAAACTGTCCCTGACCCTAGCGCTGTAAGTGCTGGCAAAATAAATATTCAACCTTACTGGACAGTACCCAAACACTAAATCTAACTATAACCATAGCCAAACCCATCCGAGGCAAAGTTGTGCCCGCCATGCTCCACACCCTGTCAAGAAAACTATCATGCCACTGTAAGCCATCAGGAAGTAGTGAGAGCCTTCCTCAATAGTGCACTACGTTGAAAAGTAATCTTCCCTCCAACTCGAACCCTAAAACGACCTCCAATCCTAACCATAATACTAGCAATTAACTTAATCCCAACTTTAATCCAAGCAATCGCCATATGAACTCCTGGAAACATTTACAAATTGGACTTGGGTTGTAATGAAGAAAACGATGGGGGCCCTTATAGGTCAGTCGCATGTCTACTCAGGGTCGGTCACAGGGCTAGCACCACCCTCTAGTTTGACCTCGAATCTACAGGGTGCAGCCTCAGCTAGGACACAAGGTGGCACTTGGTGGAGTCTCCATAAAAGAAGCCATCCCCAGTTTGTAAGCTGGGACTCGCTGTGTGCCTACCTGTGAAAGGGTTTCTAAGAGTTTGGAAAATTGTGAAGTTTGATGTTCAAAAACAGTGAAACACTCAAGTGGCTCAAGAGCTGGCAACACTTAGGCTAAATTCTAGGGTTCAGGAGAGTTCAGCGGACCTTCTGCTCAAAGGCGTAGTTTCAGGGGGATGTTTAGGGTGTTACACCCCCCTAATAAATGTATTTTCTGATGAATAGTTGGGTACAGGTGCTTTCAGTCTGTATGGTGAGGTGTCTGTGGGATTTTTGCATGCAAATACTGACAAAAACACAAACACACTCATCCCTGTTCTGAAAGTCCTCAAAATGTTGGGAATTATACAAAATATTGTGTTTCTCTCACTTAGTTCTCCGATTAATCTGCATTCCTCTCCCTTGCCACTTCCCCTTTAGTTCCTCTTATGCACCCTGCTTGTTGTGTAATGTATTTTAACATTATGTGCCAGTGTGATTGTTGTGAAATCTGAAACACACACCCTCAATCTTTTACTGACCAGGGGCCAGATGTAGCAACTGACGAATTTGCGAGTTGCAAAGTGCGAGTCCATGCGACTCGCAATTTGCAACTCGCAAATTCGTATGCAGTACGGTGTCTCAGACACCGACTGCAACTCGCTATGGGGTCGCAATGACCCACCTCATGAATATTCATGAGGTGGGTCGCAAATTGCGGCCCCATAGCGAGTATAGGCACTCGCTAACATGGAGGCCTGCTGACGTCAGCAGACCTCCATGTTCGCGACCTGCTTTTAAATAAAGCAGTTTTTTTTTTTTAAGTGTAGCCCGTTTTCCTGACAGGAAAACGAGCTGCACTGCAAAAAAACCGAAACCTTTTGTTTTGGTATTTTTTCAGGGCAGGGAGTGGTCCCTTGGACCACTCCCTGCCCTGAAAAAATATTTTTGGGTCCATTCACAAAGTGGAAGGGTTCCCATGGGGACCCCTTCCAATTTGCGAGTGGGTTACCATCCACTTGAAGTGGATGGTAACTGCGAGTCCATTTAATTGCATCCCACTGCGAGTCGCAAATAGGAAGGGAACACCCCTTCCTATTTGCGAGTCGGACATGCATTTTGCGAGTCGGAGCCGACTCGCAAAATGCATTTCTGAATAGCAAAGTGGCTTTTGCGCCTCACAAACGGCGATTTTCGCCGTTTGCGAGGCGCAAACACTTTGCTACATCTGGCCCCAAGTTACAACCCTGCTTCTAGCATTACTTTATCTGCTTGATTTTTGCAAAGTCAGAAATCAAATATAAATCTGCGACATTTGTTTTCTATAAAATACCAAAAACGTGGCTGTTTAATGGTTTCTATATGCATATATTCGCAGACCAGTTAACAAAAAGACAATTCAACTTGCATATATACGTAATGGTTAATATCTGAATGTTGCCCGAATACTATTCAACTGCTAACTTGGAAGAAGAGATTTATTCATTTATTTCCTTTAATGATGAAAGCCGTGGGGCCCTGGTGACTCGTGATGTTCCGGAGCCACCTGAGCTGCCTGCAGTGCCTAGCCCCCGGGGATCTCCCAGCAGCACCTGCCAGGCCTGGCGGGGGCCCAATACGGAACTGCTCAGATTTCCAAGCGCTGATATTTCCCCGCAGGTCATCGCATTCTGAGACATATTTAGACATGGCCGCCCGGCAGTTGAGCGGCGTGGTGCGTCTGACAGCATTACTGCAGCTTCCTCAGCCGGCTGCTGCATCGCAAACGCAGGAAAAGGAGAGGCCTTGTCAGTCGCAGGCCAGCCCTATCTCACGGTCCTTTAAGAAGAAATGGCCAGCTAGGATATCTCCGCATTTTACTATCACTGAACACCTAGTACTTACTTCATTGACTTCTACAGGAGAGAGGCTGATTAAGGCCGGAATGACTGACTCTTCCCTAGCTTTCCAGGGGCGCTGTCATTTCCAAATCCAGCTATTTCTCTGTTACCCAGTATGCCCCTAGTCACAAGTAGGTGACTTCGTGAGTTATGTTAATGGGTCCTTTTAACTTGAAAAAAGCAGCAATCTTAAGTGGTCGCCTACCAGTTATGATTTGTGCTATTTTTCTTTATATTCTTGTAAAAGTTACAATAGTAGGACGACGAAGTGTAGTGCTTTGTTCCTCCTTGCCGGTTATCGACTCTCTAAATGGAAGTGCGAAGTGTTGGCGCTGATGTGTACAAGAGTTGGCCAAAGGCCTGGTTCATAATGTTACACATGCTATTTACAAGTGCCTGCTGGTGCCTGCCTCGAGGTACCCCAAATCACTCTTTACATTTTATTACCTTCATCTATTGTTTAGGGGCCATAGTCCCCAAAATACATTGTGGCGTGAAGATTCACACACTGTTGGTCATGTTTATGTCTTTATTTAATGTCTTTATATAAAGCTCTCCCAGGTACTATACAGACCCCAAAAATCGAACTCACTAGCTATATGGAGATTTGCCACCATATACATACAAAAGACCTCCTGGCCATCCTTATGGAAGGGTCACATCATACAGATTTCTTTTCCTTAAGGGGTGACTTGAATTTTTTCACCCTCAGCAGTTCTACCACTACTGGGAAGTGGCAGCGCTTCATTTGTAAAATATGTGTTCGATGGCATGTGTGGCTATAGATGCACATGCTCTGCATGCTCCTGCCATTTAATGTTGGGTTCGGAGAGTTGCAAGTTTTTCTTCGAAGAAGGTGTTTTGAGTCATGGGATTAAGTCACTCCTCCTTCTCGGTGATACTGCGCATGGGCATCAACTCCTTTGTTAGATTGTTTTCTCTCTGCTGTTGGGTTCAGATGTGTGTCTCTTCGCTCTGTTCTCACTTCGTTCCTGTTTCAAAACTTTCTTACATCTTTCCTAAAATCAACAGCATTGGTTAAGATAATGCTCTTCTTCTATCACGCTCGTCTTACTCCATCAGTCTAGGAACCGACTGAACGCCCTTCGGGGCGTCATGGCCCATTGGGGCCTACCTCACTGCATGACACAGACCATGCTGTGCTGATGGAACTGACTCTGTTTCGATTCTGTCCTCAGTGCCACTCCAAATGTCTGCACACTGACCAACATCTGATGTGTAACCTGTGTCTCACCCCCTGGACAATCAAGAAGCAACCTGCGATGCCTGCAGATCCTTCTGGTCGAAAAAGACACTTTGGGAGTGGAGGGCTAGTCAACTAGAGATGGCGCGTAATACCCCAGAAGACACTCTGTACATCTTCGGGGAGGAGCATGCCCAGAAGGAAGCCAAACAGGAGGCTTTTTTTCCATCCAGGACTCAAGCATCCAGCCACAACGTGACAGTGCAACCTGTGGGTACAGTAGCCCCTCCTGCCCCCGTCGAGACTTCCAAAAAAGCCCGTTACTGAGGTTGACAGACCGCCACTGCCACCAGGCCATGGCCTGCTCCGAAAACCAGGCTCAGATGCCCCACTCTCCAGATCGGCACCAAAACCTGCCAAGGCCGACACTGTCCTCAGCATCGCCTCCTCTTCTTCGGTCCGAGACTTTGTTGACATTTATATGGACCTCATAACTGACAGCTTTGGCTTCGAAGTTAGCTTCCACCTTCACCTCTGCACCGACAAAAGAGCACCGACCGAAAGCTTTGGTCTCGAAATCCAGGGACTTCATCTCTTCAGAGCCTAAAGACTCTGGTCAATCCTAGGCCACACCTTCCCCTGTGGAACCCAATTTGTAGACCATGAACGCTCATCAGCGCTGACTCCACATCGAGGAGGGTATAGGGTGCATCATTGCTTCTACCCTTGTTACTTTTAAACACAAACTCACTTTTCAGGAGGCCCTAGACATATACTCTCCTCCAAAGAGGGCCAAGGACAAGGCTACCACTATACACAAGGCTTTTCCTCCTCCCCCTACATCCTCTCCACCACCTGCTTCTCCTCTACCACCTTTCCCCCCCTCATTCACCTGCTCCTCCTACTTTAGGAGATTTCACACCACAGGGTCTCCCGCTATTCACGGGGTTGATTTAAGTGGGACACAACAGGACCCAGATCCTTGAGATACATATGACCCTGATCCCATGTTGTCCACAGATTCATACCCCGCACAACCTTCACCTCCAGAGGATGCTACATCCTATCAGCAGGTAATAGCCGAAGGAGCTGCTTTTCACAATGTAGAGCTTCACAGGGACCCAATTCCCTGGCATGCTTCGTCATGCGATGAACTCTTTAAGGATCCAGTTCACTCTAGGGTTATCACCCCTAGAGTTAAGAATAAATACAAACCTGCTTCTTCTGCTCCATGATACATAAGGTCCCAGGTCCTGCCAGATTCCATTTTGGCTATTACCACACGTAAGCAGGCCAATAGTCAAGTCACAGGTGACTTTCCTCTCCAGACAACAATAGCAAAAGGATAGATGCCACAGGTAAAAGGATGGCTGCAGAGGCTGCTAATCACTGGCATATTGCCAGCTCACAAACCCTACTTGCAATACATGATAGGACTCCCTGAGATGAGACAGAAGACCTCCTCCAATATCTCCCAGATGAGCACCGCAAAAGAGGACAACAGATTGTCACAGAAGAACAGACAATCAATAACAACTCTATTAGATATGCCCTTGATGCTGTGGGCAGTGCTGCATGTGGAATCAAGGCTAGCATCATTTTAAGGAGACATGCCTGGCTTAGACGCTCAGGTTTTAAACCTGCGGTGCAACAAGCAGTGCTAAAAATGCCCTTTGATAAGGAGCACCTTTTCGGCCCTCAATTGGACTCCACCCTTGAGAAGCTAAAAAAAGACTATGATACTGCAAAGGCCATGGTTGCTTTACAGTCCCCCTCCCAAAGAGGTACTTTCGTGGGCACACATTCAGAGGTAGTTACAAACCAACATCCTCAGAGGCCTCCACCTCTCAGTCTTAGAGGTAAGAGTGCCACCACCTGCAATTCTACATCATCCTCTAAACAGTTACTACTTACATCTCCCTCTCCCCCATTCTACACCTGTTAGGGATCTACTTCAAGATTTCCATGCACAATGGGTCAACATCACTTCAGACTAGCGAGTCCTCTCCATTATCCTACATAGTTACTGTCTGGAGTTCATTAGCACTCTTCCAAACATTTCCCCGCTCTCACAGGCGCTCTCAAGAACACCTACTTCTTCCCAAAAAATCCTCTCTTCTCAAAGAGGCTGTTAGACCTGGCATCCTTGGTGTGGTTTCCCCTTTCCTTTTGCCTCTGTTCCTGTATTTTATGGCTATGTGCTGGATTTCGTTTTTGCTGTTTTTTGGTACTCTGGGCACTTTACCACTGCTGGCCAGTGCTAAAGTGCAAGTGCTCCCTGTGTAAATTGTGATTATGATTGGTTATTTATGATTGGCATATTTGGTTTACTAGTAAGTCCCTAGTATAATGCACCATGTGTGCCCACGGGCTGTCAATCAAATGTTATTAGTGGGCCTGCAGCACTGAATGTGTCTCCCTTGAGTAGCCCTGTAAACATGTCTGAGACCTGCCATTGCAGTGTCTGTGTGTGCAGTTTTAAACTGCTATGTCGACCTGGCAAGTGCACCCACTTGCCAGGCCCAAACCTTCCCTTTTAGTACATGTAAGGCACCCCTGAGGTAGGCCCTAGGAAGCCCCATGGGGTGCACACTATTATGTACATATTAGCAATCAGTAAATAGCATAGAAAGCAATAGGCATTGGTAAAAGCAATAGCAAATAGTGAGGGCCCTAGGGGAGAGTCAAACCATAAACTAAACAAATGGAATGTAAAAGGCGGTCCCTTACCCAAGGAAGTGGAATCTGTAGAAGGGAGGCTGGAGGAACTAACAACCCCAAGAGGTGAGTACCAGAGTGACCCACAGTGACCAGGAGACCAGAGGTAAGTACCTGGTTTTCACCCAAAACCAACAGGAGGACTTTGGACAATGATTATGCAAGACCCAAACAACACTGGAAGAAATCAAGTGGGGATCCTGAGAGAAGAGGACCTGCAAAGGAAAAGGATGAAGTCCAGATCGAGATGGAGTGTCAGGTTGTGGCAGAAGCCTCTACCCGTCCTTCTGTGGATGCAGGGCCAAGTCTACGATGGACAAAAAAGGTCAGCAGTGCAGCACAGGAGCAGAAGTGGAGTCCCAGAAGTTATGCGAGTGATGTTCCACGTCGGCGGTCGAGATGCAGTCAGGCAGTGGTGCTGGAAAACCACCAAGAAGTCTTGGCAAATGCAAGAGTCTGAGAAGAAGGTTTGTGAGGCTGAAGAGAACCAGCAAGGGCCAGGGGAGTCGACCCAAGGAGGGGAGTCTGAGGTGACCCTCAGCAGCTGGGAGAGTCACAAGAAGATGAGGCAGCCCCCACAGGCGACCCAGGAGCAGCAGGCACAGGAGTCGCATTGAGGCCCTCTCAGCACTCCTGGAGAAGTGTCCCACGTCGCTGGAGCAGCAGACAGGAGCCTGTGCATTGCAGGAAGAGGTACTGGGGGCCAGGGCTACACTGAGCCTGAAGATCCTTTGGAAGAGGAACAAACAAGCCTTGGTAGCTGCAAGAGTTGTGGTGCACAGGAGTACTGTCCTGCAAGGAGTAGAACGGCTTACCATCTCCCACATTGGACAGTTGGTAGAGAGGACCAAGGGGAGTACTCCAGACCACCACCTGTGATGCAGGATCCAAGCAGCTCCTGAGGAGAGAAGATCCACACAGCTGGTTGTCAAAGCAGTTGGTGCCTGCGGATGTAGTGGAGTGACTCCTTCACTCCAAGGGAGATTCTTGCTTCTTGTGCAGGCTGAAGACTCACCGCCCTCAGAGGATGCACAGCCGGGGAAATGTTGCAGTTGCTGGAAGGAGCCGGAGAAAAAATGTTGCAGAGTGGAATCATGCTGTAGTTGCATATTGTTGGTTCCTGGAGGGTCAAGTTGCAGTCCCAGTGGCCAGAAGATGAAGTAAACAATAAAGAGGAGTCCTGCTGGAATCTTGCACATCAAATCTGAGGACCCACCCAAGAGGGAGACCCTAAATAGCCCAGGAAGGGGGATTGGTCACCAAGTAGGGTGACCTCCTATCAGGAGCGGGCTGTGACATCACCTGTCTGACCTGGCCACTCAGATGCTCCCAGGGGTCTGTGCCAACCTTGCATTCAAGATGGCAGAATCAAGTGGCCACCTGGAGGAGATATGGGCACCACCCCCGTGGGTGGTGATGGACAGAGGAGTGGTCACTCCCCTTTCCCTTATCCAGTTTCATGTCAGAGCAAGGACCCTGGACTGGTGCAAACTGGTTTATGCATGGAGGGTACCAAATATGCCTTTCAAAGCATACAGGTGGCTTGGAGAGACTACCCCTCCCAAGCCATGTAATACCTATTTCCAAGGAAGACGGTGTTACCTCCCTCTCCAACAGGAAATCCTTTGTTCTGTCTTCCTCTGCCTGAGATGGTCACGCAGTGGGAGGGCAGAAACCTGTCTAAGGGGTGGCAGCAGCGCGGGCTGCCCGGAAAATCCCGTAAGATTAGTAAGAGCAATGCTGGGTGATCCTCTAAGGAGTTCCCAGAGTGCATGAAATCATACAACCAATGCTGGCAATAGTATTGGGGTATGATTCCGACATGTTTGATACCAAACATGCCCAGGTTCAGAGTTACAATTATGAAGCTGGACACAGGAACTGACCTGTGTCCAGTACACAGGTAAAAATGGCATCCCCGCACTTGCGAAGTCCAGTGTGATGGAGCTGGAGTTTGTAGGGGCACCTTTGCTCGTTTAGGGGTGCCCTCACATACAGGTACCTGCACCCTGCCCTCTGGGCTAGGAGGGCCTACCATAGGGGTGACTTACTGTGACCTGGTGCAGTGACCTCTAGTGAAAAGGGTGCATGCACCTTTTCACCCAGGCTGCAATGGCAGGCCTGCTGACACATTTTGCATGGGCTCCCTAGGGGACCCCCTGGTGCCCAAATGCCATGGATACCTAAATACCATATACTAGGGACTTATATGGTGGCACCAGTATGCCAATTGGGGGGCGTGCTAAGTCCTAAGCAACAACATTTAGAGGGAGAGAGCACAGTCATTGGGGTCCTGGTTAGCAAGATCCCAGTGCGCACCGTCAAAACACACTGACAGCAGTCAAAAAGTGGGGGTAACCATGCCAAAAAGAGGGTACTTTCCTACACTGACAAATTCGGCATTCAGTATTGCAAGGCCTATCTCTCCCATAGGGTAACATGGAAATTACCTTTAAATACCATTTAACGTGTAATTTCCCATTGGGAGCAGGTAGAGATTTGAGTTTGGGGTATCTGAACTCACAATTTAAAAACACATCTTTCGATAGAGTTGGTTTTAATATTGTCAGTTTGAAAATGCCACTTTTAGAAATTATTCTGTGCCTCTGCTTGGCTGCTGAATCCACGTCTGGGTCAAACTGACAGTTGGGCTGTTTGTGAATTCACTCTGGACATTAACACAAAGGGAGCTGAGGTGTGTCCTGCAGATCCTGATGGGTCTCCCTGGGCTAGTGCGGTGGGAGGAGCTGACACTTGCATGTGCATTTGTACAATACCGTCTCCTTTCCCCTAGAGTGTGTCTGGGGCCAAGACAGGGAGAGGCAGGGTCTTGTGCACTACAAAGACTTTCCTTTGAAGTTTGCCTACTTCAAAGGCAGAAATGAGAATACGGATTGGACTGCTGACACCACAACTTTAGAACACTTCTGGATAAAGAAGAACCTCTGCCAAGGAGAAGAGCTTTGCTGGGTTGGCCTGCAGTTGCTGCTTCTGCTGTAGAAAGGACAAAGACTGTACTTTGCTCTGTATCCTGCATGTGAAGTATCTCCAAGAGCTTGGCCTGAGCTTGCCTTCTGTTAAGAAGTCTCATGGACAGCCTCTGGGTTCTCCGGCAGAGGACCCTGACTTCCCAAGTGGTGCCCACTCCAGTTTCTGGGCCCTGGGGAGTGAAAGCTTGCCTAAAACAAGAAGAATGAGGCACACTGCCTCTGAATGACTCCAGAACCGACACCTCTGCCTGCACCTGAAGCCATGGACCCCACTGAAGTGCGACGACTGTGACCGATGCCGCAGACCCAATGCCTACGCAGCATCGCTGACGTCCTGTGACATTGTGAGTCCCAAGCGCTGTGTCACTGACTTCCATGACACCCGACTGCCACAGTGCCTGTGGCCCCATGGTGTGACCGCAACCTTGATAGGTCACCTCATCCCGTCTTGACCTGCCGGATTCAAGAATGCTGCAGGATCATAGGGAAGTGATGCCTTTCACTGACACTGCATCACTTCCCCTGCAAAGGTAAGGATGCAACGCCTCACCTCCCCTGCTTTGCAGTAAGGAACCAACTCCTCCCCTCCTCAGTGATGGTAAGAAACTGACGGTGCACTGGATCCAGCGACACCTAACCTCCCCAACTCCGCGAACCGGCTTGGTTCCTCATTTACCAAGGGTACTGTACCTGTGGTCCGTGCGACTCTGTGACCAGCACCTCACTCCCACATGAGTGGCGTCGGACTGTGGTGATAGTCCCAGTTGGAGCTATTGTGTTTTTAGTGGGATTTCATCTTTTAAAATACATATCTTTGCTTGTGTATATTAGATTTTTGCCATTTTGGTCTTTTTTTACTTAAATAAATATTGGCTATTTCTCTAAACTGGTGTGGTGTCCATTTGTGGTGTTTTCCCTGTGTTACTGTGTGTCGGTATAAATACTTAACACATTGCCTGTGAGATAAGTCTGACTGCTTGTGCCAAGCTACTAAGGGGGTGAGAAGGGGTTATCTTAGGTGTGTGACTCCCTTACCCTGACTAGAGTTAGGGTCCCTACTTGGACAGGGTGTAAACTGACTGCCAACTAGAGAATCCATTTCTAACAGGAACCATCAAGCCAGTTCCGCTACATCAACAAGGAACAGGAGTATACACTCTATACTTCCTCACTCCCAAAAACACTACTCTCCCAGGACCATTCTAGACCTAAGACCCTTAAACCAGTACATTCTTTCAGAACACTTTCACATGGTCACTCTGCAAGACATGATTCTCCTCTTACCACAGGGTGACTTCATGACCGCACTTGAGCTCAGGGCACTTACTTCCATATTCCCATCCACCCTGCACTCCACAAATATCTCAGATTTGTGGTTGCAGGAAATCACTACCAGTTCAGAGTTCTTCCCAGGGTCTTCACAAAGTGCTTAGCAGTAGTTGCAGCACATTTCAGGAGGCAAAATATACATGTATTCCCTTACCTAGACGACTGGCTCATCAAAGCCAGCACTTTGGAACAATGCCAACGTCACACTCAGATGACAGTGGATCTTTTGCACAAGTCAGATTTCACACTCAACTTTTTCAAATCTCACCTTTAACCTCTCCAGATACAGCCCTACCTAGGAGCCATACTCAATGCACAATTGGAGATAGCATACCCCAGTCCAGCTCAAGTTCACAACTTCCAGTCTTTCCTCCCTCAGTCTGAGAGAACTCTTCATACACCGTCAGGGCTGTAATGCACCTGTTAGTGACTTTGGCCTTTCCCATCCCCATGCCAGACTTCGCATGCATCCCCTACAGCACTGTCTGTCTCACCAGTGGACTCAATCATAGGGTCACAGGGAATATCTAGTGTTGTTAGACCATCATACTCATCGCTGTCTGCAATGGTGGAACACCACTAACCTATTGAAAGGGTGAGCTTTTCTGGACCCTGTGCTCCAGCTCATACCCAGCTCATACTGACGACAGATACATCACACACAGACTGGGACACTCACCTTTAAGAGCTCTCAGTACAGGGGCATTGGGATCGTTATCATCAATACCTACACATCAATTTACTAGAGCTTTAGACAGGATTTCTAGCTCTCCCTCATCACCTCTGTCACAAAGTTGTCCTAGTCCTCACAGACAACATGACAGAAGTGTATTAACTTCAAAAACAGGGGTTCACATGGTCACTCCAATTGTCACAACTTTCTCAAACAATATGGAAATTGGCTCTCCACCATCACATACACCTATTGGCAGAGTATCTCCTGGAAACAGACAACAACTTTGCAGACCTGCTCAGCTCGATGCAGCAACAAAGTCCACAAATGGGAACTGTACCCGCAAGTCCTTCAAAACATTCTTCTGGGAGTAGGGCACACCTCAAATAGATCTTTTCACCACAGCAGAAAACACAAAATGCCAAAGCTTCACCTCCGAGTATCCACACCCTCTATCCAAGGGCAACGCTCTGTGGATGAACTGGTCAGAGATATTTGCCTATGCTTTTCTTCCTCCCCCTCTCATTCCCTTTCTAGTGTGACAGATCACGCAAACATCTTTCAACATGACCCTTGTAGCTCCCACATGGCCTGGTTCTCCACATTATTGGATCTTTCAGTAATTCCCTACAAGAGGCTTCCCAACAGTCCTGATCTTCTCATGCAAAACCAAGATAAGGTCAGGCATCCAGATCCCTAATCACTCAACCATGTGATATGTCTCCTGAGGTCATAGAGTTTGGTTACCTGAACCTCCCTGCAGAATGCATGGACATTCTCAGAGAATCTTGTAAACCCACTTCCAGAGCATGTTGTGTCACTAAGTGGAAATGCTTTTTTTGCTGCTGTCAACCCAAACACATTAATCCCATTAAAGCTACTGTCCAAGACATTGTCTGCTACTTGCTTCATCTACAGAAAGCTAATTTAGCTTACTTCTCAGTTCGCTTATATCTCGCAGCTACAGCTGCATACTTACAGACCAGACAACATACATCCCTCTTTAGGATTCGAGTAATTAAAGCATTCATGGAAGGTCTTAAAAGGGTCATTCCACCTAGACTGCCCCTGCGCCATCTTGGAACCTAAACATTGTTCTTACCATGTTTATGGGTCCTCCTTTTAAACCTCTTCACTCATGTCCCCATCAGTACCTCTAATGGAAAGTGGCTTTTTTAGTCGCTATCACATCTCCCAGATGAGTTAGTGAGCTCACAGCCCTAACTCTAGAAGAACCACTCTTCTAAATACATCGGGACAAGGTGGCTCTTCTCACCAATTTGAAATTCCTTCCTAAAGTGGTCTTTCAATTTCACATTAATCAATCCATTGAGTTGCCTGTCTTCTTTCCGCAACCTGGCTCAGTTGCCGAAAGAGCCCTTAACACTCTAGATGTTGAACATGCATTAATGTTCTACATTTACAGAACTAAATAGTTTAGAAAGACTAAACAGCATTTTGTTGCTTTTTCACTGCCTCATAAAGTCAATCCAATATCAAAGAATAGCATAGCTAGGTGGATATTTAAATGTACTCAAACGTATTATGCTAAAGCAAAAAGAGAACTTCCTGTTACTCCCAGAGCACACTCTACTAAGAAGAAGGGAGCCACTATGGCTTTCCCTGGAAATATACCCATAACTGACATTTACAAGGCAGCTACATGGTCTACACCACACACATTTACAAAGCACTATTGTGTAGTCGTACTTGCATGCCAGCAAGCCAACGTAGGCCAAGCAGTACTAAGAACTGCAACTCCCACAGGCTAGCCACAGCTTTTATGCAGGGACTGCTTTTTATGCAGAGCATGTGTATCTACAGCAAATCATGCCATTGAACGGAAGATGTTACTTACCCAGTAAGCATCTGTTTGTGGCATGTAGTGCTGTAGACTCATATGCGCCCTCTCTCCTCCCCGGATGCCTGTGGCCGTTTCAGTTACTTATACTTGCATATAGTTGTACATATGTGTTTACATTTGCATAGACATCTCTTTCTTTATACTTCCTCTACACTCCTTTTCTCACCCAAGCGTGGGAAAACAATCTAACAAAGGAGCTGATGTCCATGCTCAGTATCACCGAGAAGGAGGAGTCACTCAATCCCATGACTCGAAAATGCTTCTTCAAAGAAAAACAACTTGTGACACTCCAAGCCAAACACTAGATGGTAGGAGCATGCAGAACATGTGAATCTACAGCAATACATACCACAAACAGATGCTTACTGGGTAAGTAACATTTTCCATATTACCTACTGCCGATAGCCAGTAGGGGGTTATAGTTAGGACCTACTTTCCTTTGGAAAAGCATTTTGACACCGTTAGATTAATCCTCACAAAATATTTAAACTTAGTTTGCCACTCACTTTTGCTTCTGTTTAGAAAGTTCCAGGTTGACTTGTTAAGCAGGGGCTGAGAAAAAAAGTGGTGGTCCCAAAACATGTTTCACCCGTGCAACATGTTATCCCTATAGGGATTTTAGACACAACTACTTCCCAAACCACTGGACGGAATTAAACCAAATTTGCAGAAAGCTAGATCTTGATCCAGAAAGCGTGACTTTTGTAATTTGGTCTAAATTCGCTCAGTAGTTTAGGAGTTATTAAAGGAAAAAGAAAATTGTATATCTAGGGATGCAACTCCTTCATGGATCCACTCACAGAGGATTCAGGGATCCCGGAAAAAAGTAAGCCTCTGATTGGCTGGCCACAACCTGGCAAGAAAGTAGTGGCTACCATTTTCTTTCTTGCTTTAGCTGGGAGAGGAACCCAAAGGGGGGAATACAGATAAGGGGTCAGGATAGAGGTATCCTTACACCATAGGACACATGGAGGAGTGGAACCCCTCATGGGCAAAAGAATTGGCCTTTTTTTCACCCGAACCATAGGTTCGCAGATCCACCATGGAGCTTAGTGTGACCCTCAGTGTGAATCCACAATGGATCTGTGGATCTGAAACCCAGTGGAGAAAAATACATCCGCTTACACACCACCCCCCACCACACAGGGCCGAAGTATGTGCATAGCATGGGCTTGGTGTATGCGGGGGGGTGGTTGGCTGCAGGGCCTGGCTGCAGGCCATGCATGGCGGTGGTTGTATTAACGTATAGTAATTATATATTACTTTATCTTTAAAAAAATCATTGAAATTCACCAATAAAACCAAAGGTTACAGGAACCTTATAGTTAGGTTCACGTTTTACGCACACAAAACCATAGAAATTCAGCAGTTATATTTATACTAATAGTTATCTGATCTGAAAAAACTATAACTTTTGCAGTAAAATAACTTTAGGCTATGAGTTGTAGCTTTTTAACATAAATATAACTATAAAGATAACTATAACTGCAGAATTTCTATGGTTTTGTGTGCGTAAAAAGTGAACTTAACTGTAACATCCATGTAACCTTTGCTTTTATCAGAGAATAAATGTGTATATACATATATGTATGTATGTATGTGTATATATATATATATATCTCAAAGATGTCACTAGTGCCATAATTTGTGTGGTAATTGGCAGTGTATGGCAAGGGCGTGCATTATAGTTACCTTAGGGCGTGAGTTATAGTTACTTGAGGGAACTCTAACTATAACTGGTGAATTGCTATGGTTTTGTATGTTTAAAATGTGAGCCTAACTATAACGTCCCTGTAACCTTTGTTTTTTAAGTGAATTTCTATGTAATTTTATAATTCTATTTCCTAACCATAACGGTTCTGAAACCTTTGTTTTTTTCAGTGAATTTATATGTTTTTTTAACAGATAGTAATTTTCATTACTATACATTAACCCAACCAGCACCGCACACGGCCACCTTTCAATGTATAAGGGTGGTTATCCCCAGAGACCGGGGGCCGCGCAGCCTCCACGCTCCTATGACATTATTCCCCCTGGGGAGGTGGTGGTCCTCGGGGCTGTGGGGAAGGCCATCAGGACTGCCCTACTTTAAAAAGGCATTTTTCCCCCCGTGGGGTGGTCGTCCCCAGGGCTTGAGCTGAGTCCCTAGATGACTAATAACCTTTTAATGGCTTTGTTGTTGAAATGTTGTCAGCCAATCAGATCTCAGCAACAGATCCAGAGGGGTCGCAAATCCTTTGCGTCCCTAGATATACAAATTTGGATTTCCTTAAATTTCTCAAAAACTATTGAATAGATTTACACCAAAGCAAATAAGCATTTGCATTGAAATGGGTCTCACGTTTGCTCGAGTTAGAGCTATTAGCATTGTAAATTCCTAACTGGAGTTTTCTTGCCACATGAATTGAAAACAAAAAGTAAAGCAGTTGACAGAAGCAAACCAATTCAAAGAGCCACCGCCGCCATGAGCATGAGCACAAGAGTAATTGGCTTCCTGCGTGAATGTCTAGAAAGGATCACGGCAGGGATGAAAGGCAAACCGAAACCGGAGGAGAGGGCCATCACATGCTGTAACAGGAGGATGCATGAGGTAGTGTGATCGCCAGCAGAAATGTTTACTTAGTTAAATTGCCTGGGGAGGGAACTCAGCTCACAAAGGAGGGACAGTCCACAAAATGTACCAATAAAAATGAAGCATTTAAGACATTCACCACAAAGAATGAATAGCGAGAGTGGAAATGGTTAAAAGTCCACAGAGACATTACAACAGGCTAGAGCGCTTGCGCACTCGACCCTAAAAAAAAGTCACTTTCTGGACCAGGACCTACCGTTCTGCCAAATTTGGTGTAATTCCTTCCAGTAGTTTCAGCGCTATCGCTGTTCAATTTTTCCTATAGAAAAATGAACAGGGGGAAAGTGTTTTGGGACCCCCCCCCTTTTTCTCACCCACCCTCTCCCAGATGGATCACTCCAAAAATTGTCCAGGCAGCAGCTGGATTGAGCATTGTATTTTCTTGGAAAAGTTCATGAAGATTTGTCAAGCGGCACTAAAGTTATTATCAAAACAAAAACGCTCTTTCTATAGAAACTTGGTCCTAACTATAACTACCTAGTGGTGACCGCCACTAGGAAAAACAAAAAAACAAAAAAAAAACAATATATATATATATATATATATATATATATATATCTATATACAGGGGCACGGGGGCCCAATGGTTTATTTCTTAGGAGTTCCTGGGAATAGAAAGGCTTCCTAGTCTGGATTACACCTCCTGTCTCCTTCTTCTACCGATTTACCTTTCCTGTCACACACACACACACAGCATCGTCTACACCTGTAGATAAAAAGACAGCAACACAGGACACACAGGAATTAGTGAGCTACTCTCACCAAGCATTGGGCAGTGTAAGAGTTGTAGGGGCAAACAGACAGTGACTTAGAAGTTAGATTATTAGGAGTCAGTGACAGAAGAGCATGGGGTCAGTGGATTTGGGAGAGTGACTGAGGTAAGTAGACTCAGGGTAAGAGCTCAGTGATGTAGGAGTCAGTGGACACAGAAGAGTGAGGCATGTAGTCTCAGGAGAGTGAAGTATCCATGCTAAGTAAGGCTGCAGTAGAACCTGAAGGGTGGAAAGGGAAGAGTTAAGATAGAGCTAGTGTAATCAGCAATCAGGGCAGACACGAATCAGTTGAGTTACTTCTCAGTGGAGCCATGTAACAGTAGTATCAAGTACCAGTAAAGTCAAAGGTCTGCAGTCTTAGTTGTAAGTCTAATTGAGTAGCAGAGATGTGTTAACACAGAGGGTTATCTTACTCCCTTAAAATCTGTGCAGGTCACAAATAGCTGTCTATAACAGGTAAATTAATTCAGTGAACTGTCTTACTAGAATTGGAACCAGTGGCGTGTGTGTTTACACAGTCCTCAAAATCACGCACATTAACCAATTAGCGATGTTACTGATACTGGAACCAGTACCCTTAAAATTGTACACCGATATCTGAAGCAGAAGTTCAACCTTACTCTTACCCTTCTGCTATTAAATCCTGTGACCAGCATCAATCAATGAATAAGGATTTATAAAGTACAGCATCACCTGATAGGGTATTTATGCGCTTGCAGGTCCCGGAGGCTTATTCGAACAGCCAGGTCTTGATGGCTATTCGAAATTCCGGAAGTGAGGTGATGGTCCGGAGATGCATGGGGAGGCAGTTTCAGATTTTTGCTGTGATGGGACAGAAGGAGCGTCCTCCACTTCTGCTTTGGTACATGAAGGGAGTATGGGCAAGTGAAAGGGAGGCAGAGCGTAGTTTTCTCAACAGTTGGTGGAAGTTCAGGCAGTGGTTAATGTACGCAGGTCCTTGGTTGTGTAGAGCCTTGTATACATGGGTGAGCAGCTTTGAATTGGCATCTCTTCTGTATGGGGAGCCAGTGGAGTTGCCTGAGATGGGGTGTGATGTGGGTTCATCGGGGAAGGCTGAGGATGAGTCTGGCCACGGCGTTCTATATGGTCTGAAATCTGGGTAGGAGGTGTAGGCATGTTACTCATATCACAGCAGGCACATTATCAATATTATTTTTCTAGAATTTGAAACAGCATCTCAAAGATTGCATAGAGATCCATTCAAAATTAACCTTTTGAGCCCTCTTGCTCGAATTAAAGCTCATGCCCTTTGGCTACGCAAAGATCTGTGCAACAGCTGCATTACCTCTCTGAACTAGTTGTAACGTATATTGCCTGTGGGTTAAGCGCAGATTGCTGCATTAATTATGGTTATTTTTAATCAACTTAACCCTGTGTCACCCAGATTTCACTCAAATTGTTGAAGCTCCTGGATTACTCATCTGGACTGTTAGCACTGGTCCTAGAATCTGTAAACCGCACTCTCCTCAGTGATCGTTGCAACAGACATGTCACCCCAATAATCAATTTTATGCGGATTTAAACCTATGCCCTACGGTGTAAACAACTTGATGCATCTTGCAGATCAATCCATGGACCAGTGTGTACGGTGACTTGAACCCATGGCCTGCATATTACCGACAGTAGCCAAGCAAGTAAGGAAAACAGGCTTTCTAACACCCCTCACCCCCCCCCTGCGCACACACACACACACACACCACCACCTCAGGTTAATGTTAGAATATAGACATAATGGGCTGCAGGGCCGGACTGGAAACCCAAAGCAGCCCGGACAAATTTTGTCAGACCATCCCCCATAGAGTGCATAGTGAGTGAGCATGACCACTACAATGGGGCTTTTGGGGGCAGGTGATGCTCCACCACCTCCCCAACTAAATTTGGGGGAAAAATGGCAAAAACTTTGCATTCTGTAACGTGTTTTTCATTATATATTCAATTGTATTGATTTTTAAGGCATAGTAAAAGATGAACTGGTGCACCAGCATACATCCATCCTTATTAGGATCCTTCAATGATTCCCTCACCATCCCCCTCTAACTGTGTCTCTCATCCTCTCGCACTGCATTTAATTTGTTTCATAGTGCCTCTCCCGCGCGTGTAGAAACAATGAATCATACGTATGTAAATCAGTGTATAGAAAATGTTAACAAAGGGGATTACAAGGTGTAGGATTTATATGTCGTCCATACTGATAAGAAATTTTGAAGTGTGATTGGTCTGGGGAAGCATAAACTCAGGAGGATTCAAAATGTAATACAGTGGTTAGGGTTGATTTTATTAATAACAATTTATTTCTACCTAAACAAACCCATTTTAGAAAAATTAGGATAATCATAGATTGGGAAAAAACATAACTTTCTACCTTGTACAATGCAGTTTGCTTGCAGCTCTCTGGCAGTTCATAGCTCACTGCGCTAGATCATGTTTGTAACTTATGAACTGAACAGTAACAAAAGGAGCTCTGTGACAAAAGCAGTAACCCACTGAGCTATGCACATAAAATACTGTTCTGTGTTCTGCATAGTATACATTCTTTGCAGCAGGCCCATTAACCCTCTGCAACCCTCTTGCCAATAGACAAAACGCCTATCTCTCTCCAGGAGGTACATTAATCATCAGAGTTATCTTGGCATTTTTAATGTTGCCTGAAAACTGTTTGATATACAAGGAACTCTGCAGTGCTTTTATAACTTCTGCACTGCTACAAAACCAGCCCCCTATTAACAAAATTGCCCGACCCTTCCAGCCTCCCGGGGAAACGGCTGATGCCCGGTACTGCCAGTCTGGCTTTATTGGGGTGGAGTGTACTCCTCACACCAAGGGCTCCAGTGTTACTGCACCTGCTGCACTAATGATGCTGCTTTTTTCATTTGCAAAAAAATGGCCACAACTTTCCACAGACATTGTGCAAATTAAATCAGATTTTGCAAACCAACCTATATGCTAATAGGTCGGTTTGGAAAATGAGGATTCAGAGTAGGTCGCAATTCGACCTACATATTAAAATGAGGTAGGTTGCAAATTCTAACTCACTCTAATCGGAGCCCAACACAAGGACGGTGGCCTGAGAGGTTTAGTAGACCACCATGTCTATGACTGATTTCCAAACAAAAAGTTACGTTTTTTTTTTCTTTAATGCAGTCATTTGTCCTTGAAGGAAACTAGGCTGTGTTTGTTTATGAGTGGGCAGTGGTCTGGACTCGCTGCCTACTCTCAAACAAACGTTTTGGAAGGAGTCCCCTTCCTCAGTCTCTTGTCCTCTCTTCAGACTCTTACTCGTCGTTCTAGCCCACTTCCCTTGTTCCGTGACATCCTTAACTGTGGCCCTTTTCTCTTCCTCTTTCCTTTGTTGGCGCTTCTAAAGACGCAAGTTTTAAAGGAGCCGTTTACTAAACTCTTGCTTCTACGCCCTTGTTCTACTGCTTCAAAAAAACTAATCTCAGTGTAGTCTTGAGTCCTCGATTTTCCAGCGCCATAAGGAGGATTGAATGTTTACCACAGTGAAATATTTGACTAGACTTGCCCTCTAGGCCTCAGTGCCCGTGCCACGTGGCAGCGCGCAGAAGTACCCGACCTCCTTAATAAGAGCTGAATAGTTTCATTTGGGGCGGGGCGAGTAGAGATGTAACAATGGTCAGAGTTGCGGAACGGACACCGAGTGAATCAGTGACCAGGAACGAGACAGTTCAAAGGTCCACAGCTGTACGACTGAGATTGGCTGGGACTCGTGGCTGTGCCAGGCAAACGTGCTTTCTTTGTGACTGACTGTGCCCCAGCCCTTTCAGAGACATCAGACTGGTAAAATAATGTGTTCTAGCAAGTATTAATATTGAGTGCCACAAGATACCCTGTGATCACAGGTGTAAAGCTATAGACCTCAGGAAAAGACCTTGTCTTAGCAATAATCGGTGCTTTACATGGCAATATAGAAGTGCAGGTACTCACTACTTAGAGTACCTGTTTGATTCTGAGAAGCTGGTACTCTCCTATTGAATATATGGCAGCAGTGCTGAGAAGTGCAGGTACTCCCCAATTCAAATTCAAGAAGTGCAGGTACTCAGTACCGGGCAGTAACGGTATATTTAAGCTGAGGGATGTGGGCCACCATGAGTTGTCCCAAGCTGAGGTGGCGTTTCCAAAGATGATGGTACAGAGCACCTGCATTTCTAATCGAAAGAACCATGTCTCGCCTTCTTGTCATGAAGATCACTACCGGAAGTATGGAGCAGCATCTGCTACCCTGCCATGCCCTTTGCTACCCCTAGCACTGCTTCTACAACCCATAGCACATAGGCCACAGGTGCATCTTCAGGAACAGACACCTAACAGCTTTTGAAGAGTCTTGTTCACACACTGCCTTACTGTTGAGGTAGATCATATGTATATGGACGTGAAAGTAGCTAGAAGAACCACGGAGATGTGGCCTTGTGGTTATAGCTGCTGACTTTAGAACATGGGGAACCAGGCTGAATCCCAGAGTCGGTTCAACATTATGGGGGTCATTCCGACCCTGGCGGTACAAAACCGCCAGGGTCGCGGATGACGGAAGCACCGCCAACAGGCTGGCGGTGCTTCCTGGGCCATTCTGACCGCGGCGGTAAAGCCGCGGTCAGAAAACGGGGTCCAGCGGTTTCCCGCCGGATTTCCCCCGGTTGCCCAAATTCGCCATGGCGGCGCTGGGGATTCTGACCCCCTTCCCGCCACCCTGTTTCTGGCGGTTTTTACCGCCAGGAACAGGATGGCGGGAACGGGTGTCCAGGGGCCCCCTAACAGGGCCCCAGCATGCTTTTCACTGTCTGTCTAGCAGACAGTGAAAAGCGCGACGGGTGCAACTGCACCCGTCGCACACCTGCAACACCGCCGGCTCCATTCGGAGCCGGCTTCAGTGTTGCAGGCCCCTTTCCCGCTGGGCCAGCGGGCACTACCTTAGGTAGCGCCCGCCGGCCCAGCGGGAAAGTTGGAATGGCCCCAGCGGTCTTTTGACCGCGGGGCGGCCAGATGGCGGTTCCCTCCAGGCGGGTGGCAACCGCCGCCCGCCGGGGTCAGAATGACCCCCTATGTGATTTGTGAGCAAATCACTTCATCTTCCTGTGCCTAAAAAGGAAAAAAGTAACTAGCCGGGTTAAAGCAACCTGATGCCCTTGGGCCAGGTTCATGCTATACAAAACTGGAGAAATATGTCTAAAACATGAGCAGACTGGACTGGGGAGAGAAGTATTACTAATTTAGAGGGATGGATAAAGAAAATTATGAAGGACTTCAGTGGAGTCTCAATATACAGTGACATTTCATACAATAATCATCAGGGTATGTTTGTGTGAGGAGGTTGAATTAACCCTTTCTTTATTTCATAGTGTTTATCACTACAGATCAGCCCTTGTGAAGTTTGAGAAATATATTTAGAATATATTCCAGAAAACCAAGAGCACTTATTACATGCTTTGCACATCTCAGTGCGGCTTGTAGACACAGATTAAGTCCCAGAATTACCCCAGACATGCTGTTTTTCCGAGGCACTTAAATCATTGGATGAAAACTTCCGGTGACTCACTTCCTATGAAGCCATCTGGGTAAAAGTTCATGTGGTGTCACTTCCTGTGATGTCATCACAAAGTCAAAGAAAAGTGATGTCAATTCCACTACGCTTGCCATTTTGGTGAATACAATTTTTTCTAGCTATTGTGTCAAGAATTTTCAATTCTATTAAGGACCCGGAGGCAAGGATTACGCTTATCCCAGGCCTGCACTCCATTTAATGTCTCTGTCCCCTTAGTCCTTCCTCTTTCTTTGCAAATAATCAGACCAAAACAACCTGATCTATGGTTACACTGTCCATACTGTGACAGGGCTAATCATTGGTGAAAGCTGATGTTACAATTGTGGTATAGTCTTTTTACCCTCACCCCACTTGAAGAGGATGCCCACTAGTCCTAATTAGAACTGTGTGATTAGTCATAACTAAAGCCCTATACCTCCCCGGACAGTGACAGTATGGTGGGAGAAGGGGTGTGTGTGCATGCATGCGCGCAAAATGGACTTGCATGTGGGTGTGCGCGTGTGCAAGAGAGGTAATTAGTTCTTCCAAGACATGAGGTCAGAGTTGTCCAGGTACAGCGCTCCAAGATTTGATGCCTTTCAGCTTAAACATGAACAATAAGGGTATTCAGGCTTCAGGTGAGAAAGAGGTTGTCACTGTCCGGGGAGGTATAGGGCTTTAGTTATAACTGATCAAACAGTTTTAGGTCTGACTAGTAGGCATCCTCTTTATCCCTCTCTTTTTTTGAACATAGTAGGCATCCTCTTCAAGTGGGGTGAGGGTAAAAAGACTATACCACAATTGTAACATCAGCTTTCACCAACAATTAGCCCTGTCACAGTATCGATGGTGTAACCATAGTCACATATGTGAAAAGGAGTACCACTTCGGGTGAACCCCATCTCAAGCACACTTGAATACTATCCTTGTGTGCGACTAGCTTAGCAAAATCAAGTAAAGCTTCTGCCAGAGGATTCTTGGGCAGGAAATATGCCATACAGAGGGTGATGAAATCTGAAGCAGGGCACACAGTGCAGCTGCGTCAGACTTTCAACCCTGGACTTTCACTGTGATGAAGCAACACACAGAAGTGGATATAAACAGCTTTACTGTCGTCGCCTCTCATCACTTTGCGCTTGGCTGACTGGATTACCCACTGCTGACCCACATTTGGAGTCCCCCCACCACTCATGTTTCCATGACAGCGCAGCATTGGCTCATCTTAAAGTGACCCTTGGTATCCTACTGACATGGCATAAAGCCTTCACTTTCATGCATAGAACGTCAACGAGCACTGAAGCCTGATCACTGGCATTATACAGGCGAACTGTGCAACACAAGGGAATGAAACAACAAACGTTAGCAAAGCCAATAGGTCTGACCTTGGAAGGCGTGCATTTTTTAACCCCTTTGCTGCCAGGCCTTTTCCCCCTCAGGTGCCAAGCCTTTTTTTGTTAGGCAGTTCACGCTTAGGCCCTCATAACTTTTTGTCCACATAAGCTACCCAGGCCACATTTGCGTCCTTTTTTTCCAACATCCTGGGGATTCTAGCGGTACCCAGACTTTGGGGATTCCCCTGAAGGAGACCAGGAAATTAGCCAAAATACAGGGCAAAAAGAGCTGCAGAAGAAGGCTTGTGGGTTTTTTCCCTAAAATTGGCATCAATAAAGGGGTTGTGGTGCTCAAATCACCATCTTCCCAGCTTTCAGGAACAGGCAGACTTGAACCAGAAAAACACATTTTTCAACACAATTTTGGCATTTTACTGGGACATACCCCATTTTTACTATTTTTTGTGCTTTCAGCCTCCTTCCAGTTAGTGACAGAAATGGGTGTGAAACCAATGCTGGATCCCGGAAAGCTAAACATTTCTGTAAAGTAGACAAAATTCTGAATTCAGCAAGGGGTAATTTATGTGGATCCTACAAGGGTTTCCTACAGAAAATAACAGATGAAATAAACAAATATTGAAATTGAGGTGAAAAAACAGCCATTTTTCTCCACGTTTTCCTGCGATGTCAGATTTTTTAAAGCAATATACCGTTATGTCTGCTGGACTCTTCTGGTTGTGGGGATATATAGGCCTTGTAGGTTCATCAAGAACCCTAGCTACCCAGAGCCGATAAATGAGCTGCACTTTGCAATGGGTCTTCATTGTACACTGGGTATACAGCAATTCATTTGCTGAAATATAAAGGGTGAAAAATAGGTATCAAGAAAACAATTGTATTTCCAAAATGGGCACTAGATAAAGTGTTGAAAAGCAGTGGTTATTTGCACATCTCTGAATGCCAGGTTGTCCATACTAGCATGTGAATTACAGGGCATTTCTCAAATAGACGTCTTTTTTACACACTGCCTTACATTTGGAAGGAAAAAATGTAGAGAAAGACAAGGGGCAATAGCACTTGTTTTGCTATTCTGTGTTCCCCCAAGTCTCCCAATAAAAATGGTACCCCACTTGCGTGGGTATGCCTAATGCTCGTGACAGGAAACGCAACATGGACACATCACATTTTTACATTGAAATCTGATGTGTTTTTTGCAAAGTCCTTAGCTGTAGATTTTGGCCTCTAGCTCAGCCGGCACCTAGGGAAACCTACCAAACCTGCGCATTTTTGAAAACTAGACACCTAGAGGAATCCAAAATGGAGTGACTTGTGGGGCTCTCACCAGGTTCTGTTACCCAGAATCCTTTACAAACCTCAAAATTTAGTCAAAAAACACTTTTTCCTCACATTTCAGTGACAGAAAGTTCTGGAATCTGAGAGGAGCCACAAATTTTCTTCCACCCAGGGTTCCTCCAAGTCTCTCACTAAAAATGGTACCTCACTTTTGTGGGTAGGCTTAGCGCCCGCGACAGGATATGCCCCAAAAGACAACGTGGACATATCACATTTCCCCAAAGAAACCAGAACAGTTTTTTTGCAAAGTGCCTAGCTGTGGATTTTGGCCTCTAGCTCAGCCAGCACCTAGGGAAAACTACCAAACCTGTGCATTTGTGAAAACTAGACAGAATCCAGGATGGGGTGACTTGTGGGGCTCACACTAGTTTGTTAACCAGAATCCTTTGCAAACCTCACAATTTGACCAAAAAAACAATTTTTCCTCACATTGTGATGACAGAAAGTTCTGGAATCTGAGAGGAGCCACAAATTTCCTTCCACCCAGCGTTCCCACAAGTCTCCTAATAAAATTGGTACCTCACTTGTGTGGGTAGGCCTAGTGCCCGCGAAACAAAATGCCCCAAAACACTATCTGGACACATCAAAATTATCAAATACAAAACGACCTTTTTTTGCGGGGGTGGGGCACCTGCGTTTTTGGTCCTGGGATTAGTAGCCATCAAGGTAAACCTACCAAACCCAGACATTTCTGAAAAATGGACACCCAACGTAGTCCAGGGAGGTGTGACTTGCGTGGATCCCCCAGTGTTTGCTTACCCAGAATCCTCAGCAAACCTCAAATTTTGCTAAAAAAACAAGTTTTTCCCACATTTCTGTGTAGGATCACCCCACCAGGACAAATTTCCTACCACCCAACATTCCCCTCAGTATCCCAGTAAAATTTATACCTCATTTGTGTAGGTGGGCCAAGTACCTGTGACAGGGAAAAGCCAAAAACATGTTGAAGTTGAGGGGAAAACAAAGCGGGTCCAAAAGAGCAGTTTGAAAAAAAAAATGTTTAGGCTGACAAGTGCAGCAGAATTTTTGTCGGTATAGATGAGACAATGCTGGGTGGTAGGAATTTTGTGGTTTCCTGCAGATTCCGGAAGGGTCCATCACAAAAATGTTGGAAAAAGGTGTGATTTCCAGAAAGGTTGGAGGTTTGCAGGGCATTGTGGGTAAGAAAATGGTGCTAGTGTATGTGAAGCACACCACCCTTGCCCAAGGGCCGCTCCCCTCATTCATTAATATAAAAAAAAAATCCCTGGTATCTAGTGGTTTCTGCCCCCCTCCCCCCCGGCGCAGATTGGCCTAATAAAAATAGGTCGACCAAATGGCCTAAAAGTAATTTTGCCTCCTCAGGAGCGACCCTTGCCTAAGGGGTCGCTCCCCACATATAAAATAAATAAAAATAATTTTAAAAAAAACATTATCCCTGGTGTCTAGGCGGATTCTGTCCCCCCTGCGGGCAGATCGGCCTAAATATATTATATGCACCTCTATCTGCTGTTACTTAATGTTCCTAGATAGTTCCTTGGCACGTAGTAGCAGTTAATTTAGTTTCAACGTAGTATGCTAAATTTCAATGGAATATATTTCACAAGTTGGCCCTTTATCTTGTAAGTATCTTGACACTAGGTATGGCCACGGTCCATCAACTTCTTACAGCCCAGGAGGAGCATGAGTGCCTCTGCGACTTGCAGGAGTTGATGGATTTTACTGCAATCTCTACATCTCTGCAGTAGAAGTTGTCGGTGTTGATGACATGTCGAGTAAGCGCTAAAGTATGCCTGTCGGAATGTTTTGCACCCATCTTCTGACAGTCTTACTTGAAGGTCACAGCTCTTTCACAGCTGTTGATTCCTTGTCAATCAGACTTTCAAATGTGTACTCAAGGGCATAGCTTCCCTTGTAGCAGCAGCTGCAGTGGCACTGGGGCTCGAAAGCCTAAGGGGCCCACTTAACCCTGATTATTGCAATATTTTGCATTTCAAATCGGGGCATATTTATCAAGTAGTTTAGTCACCCTTGTGCCACACAAAACACATCTACTAAGTTAGATTTATCAAGCCATATAAGGCCAGCTTGTGTGGCCCTGCGTGGATTGATAAGTCTAGAGTAACGCAACACAGTGCAAATAGCTGTGTTGTGTTACACTTCCCCAGCGAGGTGTTCCATGGGTGCAGCGTGGGTGTTCCCATGCATCCAGGCACTGATTTTGGTGCATTCCCACATTTACGATTATTAGTAGACCTGGGAATGTGTCAAAATGCTACACCTCCCCAAATGAGGTGTTATGAGGAGAAATATATTTATTTCGCCTCATGTTTTCCTCGTTCTATGTGAGATTAATTCTGCAGCACACTTAGAAAGAGAAAAATGCCTCAAAGGATTGTTTTTGTGCAGGAAGGTGCTCCTTCCAACACAAAAACAATCCTGTCTGTAACACGGGCACCCTTGCATCACAGTGTCTGCGTTGGTGCTAGTAAGTCAAAAGGGCTCCAGCGCAAGGAAAGGACAGGGATGCACTGTATTATGTTAAATACGGTGCATGTCTGCCCTTTCCCTTTAATGCAGCTCAGCAGAGTGACTAGCTGTGCTGCATGAAATATTGATAAATGTGTCCCATAATGACTATGGGGGCATTTTTCTCCCTTGCACTAGAGCCTTTGAGACATTGGGTCTACCACAGTGGGTACTTACTCTGGATTCAACTTTCCAGTCCAAGGATGGTTCACCACTGTCAGGTCCATAATAGCACATTCTGCACATATCTGAAGTGAAAAGGAGTGGAAACCTGATGCTTCCCTGGTCTGACGTCATTTGGTGGCTTATGTATTCCAAACTGGGTCACAGTGTAGGGTGTAGACCCTGCAGTGTTACTCTGGACCAGTGATGGGCCTGTGCACCCAATTTTGGGGATCAGGACATATTTTTCATTATCGAACTTTGATCCAGATTATGAATGAAAAAAAAAGGGAAGGGAAAGAGAAACAAAGACAAAGGTAGAAAAGAGTTATGAAAAAGAACCTGCAAGAGTGTAATACAAAAACAGAAAGTGTAGGGCAGGGGGATAAAGAAGCAGGAGGGTGAACCAAAATTTTGCAGCCTTGGTATTTGGTAACCCGCGAGTTCGGCAGTACCAGTAGCAAACTCCTAAGAAAAAATGTTTGCATATTCACTACATTTTCTTAACTAAGGACTGCTGAACTTATCATTTGACATATGTATTGTATCCTACATATTGCTTACAAAATACTGTCCCATTTGTTATACAGTTTCTATTATTAACTCAAATGAGGTGATATTTTTTGTAGACGATATTGTGGTATCATACATTTATCACAGAACAAAGTACCACGATGTGCTTTATAACTATTTTGAGGTGAGAACAGGCATTTCCCCCCTTTAGCTCTTACAGCTTTGGTCACTTGGCAACACTGTGTTGTTGTACCATGAATGGCGTAGGATCCGTATTAAGGGTTACATTACAAGTTCGGTGGACTGGATAACCTGTCCCCCGAACTTCTGACGTGGAGGTTGCCACCATGCTGGCTACATCCTGCCGGGCCCATTACGACTTTCCTGCTGGGCTGGGTTTCCGCCCGTCAGCCCAGCAAGAAAGTCGTAATTGACCCAGCGGCAATGCTGCCGCCACAGGCACCCTCGCAATGTTCACTGTCTGCACATTGAGAGGGTGCTGGGCAGGGCCCCCCTCTGGCCCCCTGCACCTGTTCTCTGCCAGCCTTTTCTTGGTGGTCATAATCAACAGGGCTGCGCTGTATGCAGTACCACCCTGGTTGATTCCAAACTCCGCCACTGTCAGCCCGTCGGGATCACAGATCCCAGCGGAGATGGCAGTACCCTGACGGTCTGACCACCAGGGTCGTAATGTGGTGGTCAGACTGCCACAGCAGCGGTGGTCCTGACCACCGCCGTGATGCCAGCCTTGTAATCAGGCCCTAGTCACATGCGCCACTGTGCACTGCAGAGCAATTGCTGCTATTCCGAGTTTCATATTACATGGTGGTGTTGGGGAACGGGCTTATCGACATGAAGACTGTTATCCCTGTGAAGGAAAATAGTTTAAAAAAAGAACTTAAATATACATACAGACATTTGTGGTTGACTTACTCGTGCAGATTTTCACCTACTAGAAAACCTGCTTGAGTATATCTGTCCAGTAGCAGAACTCATGGGAATCTACAACTGTCATAAATCTCTGAGAGAACTCTTGGATTGTTCTGGGATTCTTTGTGCACCTCCAAAAATACAGAAATCCACTCTGGAAATAGAAGTCTAATATTGGCCCTCCTGCCTCAGGAATCAGGTCCTATGATAGAAAATTAAATTTGCCACCCAAGTAATATACCGTTCTATTTGTAATTTAAAGCTATTTATTGAAAGGAAAAAGCAGTTAGTAAACCGAAAAACCTTAAAATGTGTCATCATTGAAAATTCACCATGAGTACGATGACTACAAATATATTTTCCAAGATAGTGCTGACATCTTGGATTGAGGAATGGGAGCAAAGAGAGGTAGTACACAGAGTATGTGTAGGCATCTTTGATCTCTGTTTTTCAAATGTTTTGTACCTAACAATTAACAAGCATACAAAGAGCAATCCTTTCATCTTCTGTACACTGAAGAGATTTCATATTTGTTTTTGATGGGCCCATAACAGGTACAGCATGTACAGCAGAAGGGCATGTATCTCTAATGTTCCTACAGAATTGGAATAGTCCACGCAGCATAAATTCATGCTCCCTTACAACAACAACAGTAGATTAAGCAGTATTATATACACAGCACTTCTTCCCTTGATCACCTAAAACAGGAACAGTAGTATGTGGTAGTGCACACAGTACAGGTACTAAGGGTATATTTACAAGCCCCTAGCGCCACTGGAGCATCACTTTTTGTGATGCTCTGGTGGTGCTTTGCACTGCGCCATATTTACAAGATGGCGCTAAGCCACTTTTTGTGGCTTAAGCTTAACGCTGCCTTGTAAATATGGGCCTCTCCGATGCAGTTTTCTGTGGCAGAGGGGTGTGCAATGGGTGTTTCTGTGGGCGTTCCACCGCAACACCCATTGCTTTTGATGCTGCCCCAGATTTACAGGGAATCATAAATTTGAGGCAGTGCCAAAAACGAACGCTACCCCAGGGGTGGCGATAGCATGGCACAATGAGGATACATACTTTTATTTCTCCTCATTTTTGCTTCTTCTATGTGTGCTGCATTCTCAGCAAAACACCATCAATGATTATTTATGTGCAGAAAGGTGTCCCTTCCTGCACAGAAACAATCATTCAGTAATGACTATTTGCTGCTTCTACATGTGCGGCATTCTGCGGGCGGCGGAATAGACAGGCCCTGGCCAAAAGGAGCATTATGCAACTAACAGCGCTTTGCTTTAAGCAGAAAAACATTTATTGCATTTTTTAAAAGGTAATAGAACTTAACTGCAATGTTTAAATAAGTCTAGACATATTAAAGAAAATTTAAATTAAGCTTTCTTAAATTGTTTCCAGAAGATAGAAACAAATGAATCAACTAAAAAATTCAGATAATATAAAATAAACACACACAATATGCAATAATGTTTTTTACAGTAAATGTAACACAATACTGTAGTAAAATCCGGACCCCTGGCTTTGCACACTAGATACGATTCACAGCCATTAAATGATCACAAATATTGGCACAATCGTGCACCAAGAAGCACAATTACACAACTATGTAGCTATGGAATATTCATAAGGTAAAGCAATGTTGGGTTTAGTATAAGTGATGGATGTCAGTCCCACAAAATGGGGATCTCTCACTTCATGCGGATCTTAGAGGTCGTGGTTAGCGGCGATGGTGGTTGTTTAACTGCGAGCGCCCATTTTGACTATCTATAAATGCCACCACATCCCTGAAGCTGCTTTGTGCAAGACCCCTCCTGTGCTCCAGCTCCTCCCTCCTAGGCCCAGACCTCTTTCGCGCCTCATATATGGAGGAAACATTGAGATGTGGACACCTTGCCAGGCTGGTGGAGGAGTTTGTCAGTAGCTAGCTGTGAGCAGCAGAAAGCAGGACATGTAGCATCCCACACCAGCTAGGCATGGCAGTGGGGCAGAACAAATCTGCAAAAAACAGGACAGTCGGCCACTCTGCTAAGAGAATGCTCTTTGCAGACTCACATGTAGGAAATGCAGCATGTGTTTGAAGAGACAATTGGTAAGCATGGCCCAAAATAGTGAGTCTTACCTCTGTAAATTCCTGTAACGCTGAACCTCAATGAGTACCCCAGCACTGGACTGTAGGCGACATTTATTGGCTTTATTAGCACTCTGTCAGCGTACCCCTTATATCTAGGTATCTGCATACTGTTGCCTTCTGCCCCAACAATCCGGTCTCTCCCTATCCATTAAACACCTTCAGATTCCCCGCTGCTCAATGCTTCTCATTCTGAAAACGTACAGACTGCACCTCTTCCCCTGCCTCTCCATATGAACCTTACATCCCCAGGACTCTCCCCACACCACATCAGTATGCCTTAGCTCTCCTTCTGCATCCACCATGTTCCTTCATCCCGTTGTGCACAGTACCTGGGCATCCAACGTCTGCATCTCTCAATGCACCCCAACATTGACTCTCTCGCCTCATGGGCTCCTTGGCTCTAAATACTGGACTCTCGCGTTAAATGCTACTTGTTTAAAAACAATATTCCCTGTCGCCATGTATGAACCCGATAATTCCCTGTTGTTCTTCATGTACCACAATACTTCCAAAATTTACCTGTGCACTCCAACTTTCTTAGCTTAAATAAAGCGCCCTAATATCCCCTGCCTTTCCTTATGTATTCTATATTCCTAGGACTCACCCTGATACATCCCATTGCCTGACTGTACCTAAGCTCCCCTATATTCATAATTTCTAGCTATGGTACACCAGCATCCCACGCCTCTTCCTATGCACCCCAATATTTCACTTTCTCTCCTCAGGCATCTCATTGCATTCCAACTTTTACTGTGTCTGCCTATGCACACAAGCTTTGTCTGCTGCACTCTATGGACCCCCAAACTCTCTGCCACTTCCCTTGATATTTCCGTGTACGCCCACATTCCCTGGCTCTTCCTGTGCCCACGTTTATTCACAGCTTCTAGCTATGAACTCCAAAATACCATGCGTCTCCATATACACCCCAATATTTTTGCTTCTTCTATGTGTGCTGCATTCTCAGCAAAACACCATCAATTATTATTTATGTGCAGAAAGGTGTCCCTTCCTGCACAGAAACAATCATTCAGTAATGACTATTTGCTGCTTCTACATGTGCGGCATTCTGCGGGCGGCGGAATAGACAGGCCCTGGCCAAAAGGAGCATTATGCAACTAACAGCGCTTTGCTTTAAGCAGAAAAACATTTATTGCATTTTTTAAAAGGTAATAGAACTTAACTGCAATGTTTAAATAAGTCTAGACATATTAAAGAAAATTTAAATTAAGCTTTCTTAAATTGTTTCCAGAAGATAGAAACAAATGAATCAACTAAAAAATTCAGATAATATAAAATAAACACACACAGTATGCAATAATGTTTTTTACAGTAAATGTAACACAATACTGTAGTAAAATCCGGGCCCCTGGCTTTGCACACTAGATACGATTCACAGCCATTAAATGATCACAAATATTGGCACAATCGTGCACCAAGAAGCACAATTACACAACTATGTAGCTATGGAATATTCATAAGGTAAAGCAATGTTGGGTTTAGTATAAGTGATGGATGTCAGTCCCACAAAATGGGGATCTCTCACTTCATGCGGATCTTAGAGGTCGTGGTTAGCAGCGATGGTGGTTGTTTAACTGCGAGCGCCCATTTTGACTATCTATAAATGCCACCACATCCCTGAAGCTGCTTTGTGCAGGACCCCTCCTGCCTCCTGTGCTCCAGCTCCTCCCTCCTAGGCCCAGACCTCTTTCGCGCCTCATATATGGAGGAAACATTGAGATGTGGACACCTTGCCAGGCTGGTGGAGGAGTTTGTCAGTAGCTAGCTGTGAGCAGCAGAAAGCAGGACATGTAGCATCCCACACCAGCTAGGCATGGCAGTGGGGCAGAACAAATCTGCAAAAAACAGGACAGTCGGCCACTCTGCTAAGAGAATGCTCTTTGCAGACTCACATGTAGGAAATGCAGCATGTGTTTGAAGAGACAATTGGTAAGCATGCCCCAAAATAGTGAGTCTTACCTCTGTAAATTCCTATAACGCTGAACCTCAATGAGTACCCCAGCACTGGACTGTAGGCGACATTTATTGGCTTTATTAGCACTCTGTCAGCGTACCCCTTATATCTAGGTATCTGCATACTGTTGCCTTCTGCCCCAACAATCCGGTCTCTCCCTATCCATTAAACACCTTCAGATTCCCCGCTGCTCAATGCTTCTCATTCTGAAGACGTACAGACTGCAACTCTTCCCCTGCCTCTCCATATGAACCTTACATCCCCAGGACTCTCCCCACACCACATCAGTATGCCTTAGCTCTCCTTCTGCATCCACCATGTTCCTTCATCCCGTTGTGCACAGTACCTGGGCATCCAACGTCTGCATCTCTCAATGCACCCCAACATTGACTCTCTCGCCTCATGGGCTCCTTGGCTCTAAATACTGGACTCTCGCGTTAAATGCTACTTGTTTAAAAACAATATTCCCTGTCGCCATGTATGAACCCGATAATTCCCTGTTGTTCTTCATGTACCACAATACTTCCAAAATTTACCTGTGCACTCCAACTTTCTTAGCTTAAATAAAGCGCCCTAATATCCCCTGCCTTTCCTTATGTATTCTATATTCCTAGGACTCACCCTGAGACATCCCATTGCCTGACTGTTCCTAAGCTCCCCTATATTCATAATTTCTAGCTATGGTACACCAGCATCCCACGCCTCTTCCTATTCACCCCAATATTTCACTTTCTCTCCTCAGGCATCTCATTGCATTACAACTTTTTCTGTGTCTGCCTACGCACACAAGCTTTGTCTGCTGCACTCTATGGACCCCCAAACTCTCTGCCCCTTCCCTTGATATTTCCGTGTACACCCACATTCCCTGGCTCTTCCTGTGCCCACGTTTATTCACAGCTTCTAGCTATGAACTCCAAAATACCATGCGTCTCCATATGCACCCCAATATTTTCATCATGCATCCTGTGGCTTGCGGCACTGGTCTCTAAAATCCATTGTGTCTGCCTATGCACAGCAAGATTCCCTATCTCTGTCCATGCACCATAGCATTGCCTGACCCCCTCAGTACCACAGAATCCCCTGCCTCCCCCACTCTACCAATCTTATCTCTAACAGGACGCCCCAACCTTACCTGACTCTTCTAATGCACCTCACCATGTAAAGCTTGCAGTATGCCCCACAGCATTTCCATATCTTCCTAGGTACCACAATATTTACTGGCTCACCATGTGCACCCCAGCCTTCAAGGCTCTCTATGTGCTCCAATGTTCTTTGACTCTCCCTATTCACCCCCCCATATTCATTCCTTGCCCCCCTTTTTTCCCAATATTCAGCGGCTCTTTCAACGCACCCAACCTGGTATTGCTCTTCTGATGCACCCCACTCTTTCCTAGCTCTCCCTGTGTACCCCAGCTCTAAATGCACTCGAGCCTCCCCTCGCCTTCACTAGACACAATTGGTGGCTGTCCCTATATACCCCAACATTTCATAGCACTCTTTATGCACCCTAACATTTACTTGCTCCCTCAATCCACTCAAAATGCCACAGGCTGCACACACTACCAGTGTAAAGATGACCCCCAACACCCCTCCTATCATGGAATACCCCCTCCCCCCAGTTTCTCTAAATCAAACGCACAGCTTTGCAGTAAAAATAGAAAGGAGGGACAGAAAAGAGCATAGGAGAAAGTCACCAAGAGCAAGTAAAGAGACGCAGGGGACAAGAGACTTGAAGCAATAAATGAGAAAAGAAGGTGAAGGAATGAAACGGGAAAGGATAGTTAAAATGAAAGTGGAGAAGACAAGAAAATATAATTTAATAAAAAGAAGAGCGACAATGAGATAAAGGGATAATACTTTGAGAGACAGTGCCAGAGACTGAAAAAGAGCCAGGGAAAGAAGCAGAGAGCAAGTCAGCAGGGATGATTAGTGGTGGCAGAGGATTGGCACAGACCCGAAGAATACATGCATTACCAAATTCATGCATACATGGATATATGGATACATACATTACTAAATTCGTGCATACATGGATATATGTATACGTGCATTACTAAATTCATGCATACATGGATATATGTATACGTGCATTACTAAATTTGTGCATACATGGATATACGGATACATACATTACTAAATTCGTGCATACATGGATAAATGATACATGCATTACTAAATTCATTCATGCATGGATATACGGATACATACATTACTAAATTTGTGCATACATGGATAAATGGAAACATGCATTACTAAATTCGTGCATGCATGGATATACGGATACATACATTACTAAATTTGTGCATACATGGATATATGGATACGTGCATTACTAAATTCGTGCATACATGGATATACGGATACATACATTACTAAATTCGTGCATACATGGATAAATGGATACATGCATTACTAAATTCATGCATACATGGATATACGGATACATACATTACTAAATTCGTACATACGTGGATAAATGGATACATGCATTACTAAATTCATGCATGCATGGATATACGGATACATACATTACTAAATTTGTGCATACCTGGATATAAGGATACGTGCATTACTAAATTCGTGCATGCATGGATATACGGATACATACATTACTAAATTCGTGCGTACATGGATAAATGGATACATGCATTACTAAATTCGTGCATGCATGGATATACGGATACATACATTAATAAATTCGTGCATACATGGATATATGGATACGTGCATTACTAAATTCGTGCATACATGGATATACAGATACATACATTACTAAATTCGTGCATACTTGGATAAATAGATACATGCATTACTAAATTCAAAAGAGGATCCTTCCAAGGCAGCAGGGATGATTAGAGAGGACAGAGGATTGGGTACAGACCCGAGGTTACTTACATTACTAAATTCAAAAGAGGCTACTTCCAGTATAGATTTACTATGGGTTGCATTGGTGCTTGTGTGGAGCTGCACATTTTTGTGGGACACCAGCACGTTTTTGCAATGATAAGTAAATCGACTCAGTTCTTTGCGTCACTTTGCAGGGCGTAATCCTAAATAAGTAACCCGCTGGGGACAATACCCCAGTTACAAGTATACGTATCTGGCTCCACAGTTACTGAGTCTGAAACCTCCAGACCTGATAATCCCAGACAGTGCTTGAAATGGACATATGGAAGTGCAGGTACTCTTCGGTTAGAGTACCTGTTTGCTCCTGAGAAGTGCTGGTACTCATCCATTCTAATGTGTTGCAGCAGTGCTGAGAAGTGAAGGTACTCTACTATTCAAATTAAAGAAGTGCCTGTTTGAAGCACTGATCCCAGACCAAGACACACCAGGCCGGAGACCTTGGCTGCGGGGGCTGACAGTATTAGCATTGCCCCCACCCTCGCCCTCCCCCTCCAGTAGTCCGTGGGGAGCAGACAGTTCCCCTTTTTTGCGAAACAAAGCGTGTAATAGCAGGAGATGGGTGCTTAGACGTCGGCCACTACCGTAGATTTCATACCTCCGGTATCGCTGCACCACATTTTGGCCATTAATCAGGGCCTTGGTGGTCAAAACAGTGCCACGCGGCAGCGGCGTTAGACACAGTGCTAGGATTCCCATGCGGAATGTGATGAGGGGCACGCACCTGAGTCTAACACTTCTCACAGGTATTCATCGGCTCTGGGTCAGTGGGGGAGGGAGGACTAAAGCTTTGGGGGCACCATGCGCAGCTGGGTCTTCAGGGGCCCACGTTAATGCCCCGATGCGCATCTTCAAAAAATGCACCAGCAGACCTTTAGGAAATGTTACAAGAGAACCGAATCAACGTGCCGTGTGTTCCAAAAACCGAGATGGCGGGACAGCTCCTGGTCGAGAGGTGCCAGGGTTCTGCAATTTGCTCTTCATGCAGACCTTTCCTATGGGAAGGTGGGTAACGAAAAGTGAGCGGGGTCGAGGAAAGACGTTCTTCTACAAGTCCTCACTGGCTGAGGGGTGTGGCCCTTTCTGGAGCTTTGCTAATTGTTTTGACAACTTCATTGCTATAGGTGCGGTTAGAGAAGATTTTTGATCCACGTTTACCTCGCTCGGTCTCTCTTGGAAGTCGGTGTGGTGCACTATCGGCGTACCACCGGGGCTGCTGCCCGCGCATCACTTCCCGATGAGCACCACGGTAGCTTCCCTCGGTTGGACGTGCGCTGAGCTCCGCCCGACCCCCGGGCACCGCAGGGCACATGGTCATGTGCCAGGTCCTCACGCATGGTTGCCTAACCCACCCTGACAAGGCACAGAGCCTGTTTATCTGGTGCAGGCAGCCTGCGGGCACAGGCCCTCACTGTTCGATGCACACAGGGCCCGTGGCACCGGGGGTTTCTGGGCTAGTGCTGAGTCAGGACGCGCCTCATTAGGTGCAGATAATGTGGGTGCGGCCGCCGTTTTATCGTATTACTGCGGGCGAGCCTCTCCTAGCCAGTTCTTGCACCCCTCGCCTCCTCCACCTCTTCTCATATCCAGATATAGTAGTGGGGCAAGGCCCTCAGAGACACCCCTGCGCCCGTCGACGAGGTAGATACAACTACTCTCTTGTCCAGTCACCAGCCCACTGCGCCACCTGCCACCATCTTTCATGGCTGCATAAAGGGCCTGTAGGTCAGATCAATGAGGATGTAATCTCACACGTGGCTAGTGGCACCATCCTCAGCTGTCAGCGTGGTCGTGTACTCACAGGGCTGGTGAGGTCCCTCATTAAATAAAGGGGAACTGACTTGTGCTTGGGAGGAAAGTTCCCATTTGCCTGGTTTTGTGCAGTCACAAGACCTCTCTCCATGCGCTTGATCACATAACTGGCATGCATGCGCTTGATCACATAACTTATTGCTTTTTCTCAATCTTTTGCTATTCTAAGATTGTAAAGAAGGGTCCTTTAGGAAGTAATAAAAACTTGTTAGTACAGACAATCACAATCACTGTATTATGCTTTATTTCCTGACTTTGTATTTTACCCGACATGTCACTCCAAACATATGATGCCTACAAGTATGTACAATAGGTCACTCCTTCCCATTATAACCCTCATTGTCTTATGTAACCTTTCCTGTACATCGATTTACATACTTGTATGATATATGATTTAAACGCACTGACACCCTACACTGGGATAAGTAACTATGTAAAAGAATTAAATAAAGCAAATAGTAGGCAATGTCAAAGAATTATTTGTGTAATTACTCATAGACAGATAAATCTAGCATTCTTATATTGCATGCACATCTCTTTCATGGGGGGCTGAACAAAGTAAAAAACCTGGCTCCAAATCATTGTTTCTCCAAAGTACGTGTGAAGTAATCAGCTATGGGTCTTTGTTTCTTTCAATTGCACTGGCTTCTAGGTGTTAGGCTCCAGATAGCTCCCAGCCAGGGTGACATTTGAACAAAAGAAGGACCCTTTAAATCAGGCCTTTGTTTTGGGCCTGGCTAGAAGTGAAAACAAGAAAGCCCCCTCTTGCTGCCTGCAGGTTGCTGCTTTGAATGGAATGCACCCAATGAGGGTGTCAGAACATGTCACCAGCACAAACTCAGCAGGTTTCCCTAGGTCAGCTAGATCCCAGAACGGCCCAGAAATAGCTGCCGAAACTGAGATGTGGCAGGATCCCACTACTTTCCAGCACTGTTCTTGTGTATGGTTGAAAGAGAAAATTGGCACTCAACCATGAGTGGTGTATTTTGTTGTGTGTTAGAGCGGTGGATGTGCTCTAGGCTTGAGGCTGCAGCTTATAGCACCTTCTTACATGTGATGCCGTATGCGATTTCAAGGGTGAAGATTAGTTTTGTATGCTGCATATGCAAAACAGGTTGGTTTACGATGTGTGAAGTCCGTGGCAGCTGCCATTAAACATGGGTGGTTGGGTGTGACGAGATACAAGGGGATTCGACACATTCGTCTCCAACACGGCCGGCCAAACAAACATGCACACTTTGTGGTGCACATACCCCTCCTCCATCCCTCCTCTGGCCTGCTCTAGCCCAGCCCAGCCCTGCCCCACCTCCTTACTCTCAGGAAAAATGAAATTATAATAACATAGTGTTATGATCATTTATTTTTCCTTTTTCTACAATCCAGTGGGGCAATGCTCCTCCACCTTAGCGGAGGAGCCACCCCTGTGTGAAGTAGTTAACGTGATTTTGGAAACAACCAAGTCATTATTGCATTTTTAATTCTAGCTAGCTGTTAATGATTCTTACTCTGGTGTAGATCCGAGGTTTTGCCCTTGTCTGTGCAGGTTGAGTTTCGACTGCAAAAAGAAAGGTCCTGTCCCATGCATAGCACATGTGAGATGCAGAGCACTTTGAAAGCACTGGTAACCAGTGTAGGCTTCTAAAGGGCTGGTCTTATGTGTCCTCAGTGGCTCAGGTGTAGGGCTTGTCTGGCTGCTGTGTTCTGGATTTGTTGTAGCTCGCCTGTTGGATGTTTTGACAGTCCGATGTAAGGCCATTTGTATTGTCAGGAATTGACAACATTAGTGCCAGTGATGCTTGAATCCTGTTGATAGGCAGCAGTGTAGAAAAGGTGTATAGGCAGGTATAGGTTTGTCTCCGCAACTTCAAGGCGTTGCTTTCAAAAGATTTCTACAAACGGTTATTATTGTGCATTACCTTATAAAATAGCACCACTTTAATCTTGTTTATGATAATCTTAAATATGTTTGAGAACTTGAATTCCAGTAGCAGCTCGAGGTGTGTGGCGGGGGTGGGGCAGCACGCAGGGGGATGAAGAAAAATTAATAATAATTTAAAAAACTTACCTGAATGCCCCGTCGCCGCCACGACCACTGCACTACTCCTCTTTCCTTTGCCGCAGGCACAGGCTCCCAGCCTGCCCTGCGGCCAATCTGAATGCTGCTGTCATGCTGCTGGCAGCATGACAGCAGCATTCGGATTGGTCGGCGTGCCCAGCCAGGACGCTCCTAGGCAGACTGGGAGAGTATGCCTGCTCTCTCCAACCTGGCACTGCATGGCCGGGTTGGACGGAGCTTAGTGTGCATGTATGTTTGGCTGGCCTTAGACAGCCAGCCAAACATACATGTGTACTGAGGGGGAGGGCTGAGCACTCCCCCTTTGTGCTCGTCATGGCCTCTGGCCCCGCCCCTTCTACACTACAAAGATAATAAACATAGTTTATCATCTTTGTAGTGTAGAAGTTTGGCAGCTGCTGCTGTTGGCGGGGGCGACGCTTCTCCACCCAAATGGAGGCGCCTCCCCAGTTTAATTCATTAGAAACAATTAGCGATCTGATTCATTTCAGCAAACCTCCCACAATCTGATCCACCAGTATCGCCTTATTGGCACAATTTTTGACAACTCAGCTATTGCTAATATTACTGGAGACAGTGGCTACTGGCTACAATCAAGTCTTATTTTTAGATTGACCACATATAGATAAAAATGATGAGGAACAATCTCACAGCCTCTAATGAGTTGATACTTGGGGTCAATGTATGGACTTTCTCTGACCCAATGAAATGAATATAATGAATATGAGGCCAGAAACACATCTATTTATGGCAAGACAGAGAATTCAGCCATTTATTCAGTCTGCAGGAATAGCAGGGTTTGATTTTCTCTTCTGAGCCATTCCCCCAATCTCTCAATTAGGCCCTCAGTAAATAATAGATTTCTCCCACATTTAGGCAATACTATCATGCTGTAGTCGTTCAGCTTCTCCCTGTTTTCTTTCTTGTATGTGGGAAAGGATACACTGCCTCTCCACAGGTCGGGTATCAGGATTCTAAAATCGCAACCCGTGCCCAACATCCAACATGCACTGTAGATATCATTAAAGAGCATCCAAAGGGGGCATGAGGAAGAGGTGATCTATCTAAACCAATACATTACTAAGTTAATTTCACAGTTATCCTATTTCTATCGGGTGTCTGGTTTGCCAGTGTTCAATTTAGTCAACCTACCAACATCTTCATCTTAGAACAGAAAACACCTATATAGAAAATGAAGTTCAGAGATACAGAATTTTGTCTGGGTGCCAGCACCTTATAGGCCCGATTTCCTGAGTGTATAAAGTATTTCAGAATACACAGCTACTTCAGCCAAAGCTTCACTTGAGTATTGATAAAAAAGCATCGCTCAATTCTCTTTCTCCCAGGTAGTGGTTTGAAACTCTTCAAAGACCGGTTATACAGTAACATGCTCAAAGACGCACCCTCTCTCCAGACGTGGCTTCCCTTAAAGCTGCATAGCACCTTCTAAACCATGAATGAGAACACATCTCTTTGTTGTTGTTCCCTTCAAGGAGAGTCCCTTTCAGAGTAGTTTTACTACTCAAATAAAAGAGGAGTCACCTCATATGGAGGGTAAGCACAAGGCAAAGATGACAGGGAATGGCTTAGAGTGCAAATTGAGTAGGATTAGGATCCTGTCCAAGCGGCGAAAGAAGCCTAAGATGACATTGACTAAACACGAGAAGCATGAACTACATCTACACCTCACAAGGGTGGAGGCTGCGCTGGAGCTGCACCAGCTGAACTACAGCTCCCATGATGCTTCTTTGACCTCTTCTCTAACCTTGGGGATCCATCAGAGTGTCAAGTAGCAAACATTTTGGCCTATGAGCCAGTTATAACAAGGGTTATAACATAAAAGTCGCATGTCCAACCTCCTCCTCCTTTGACTTTGCTGGCACCTGTTTCACCCCTTCTTTCCAGAAACAATATGGATCCTCCTTTTACCCTAGATGACTGAGGTGAGTTACTGTCTAAGGGAGGTCTGGCTGAACTGGGACTTACAGTTCCTAAGTCATCACAGTCTGAAGTTCTGTCTGGCTCCTTACCCCGAACTAAAATGTTTTTTTCTTCTTTGAGGATAATATCAAGTAAAGCAAGTGTATGACCCCAGAGCCATGGGTGGTCCTACCATCCAAAGTCTTGGCCACAGGCAGCCATTTATGGGATTTTGAACCACTTTGGTGCCATCTCTCCCCTACTCTTTGGCGCCCTGATCTTTGGTGGAGGCCAGTGGGAGCCATAACTGGCTTTCAGAACTGTACCTAGTCACAGCACAGGAGCCCCAATGTCCATTAGACGTGCCAGTGACTAAGGACACTTTTCAGATTCCCCCTTTCCAGCTGCCAGCCCCCCCTTGCCCTAGTCTTCATATTTTTAGGGACAACCTATCAATATCACCTGGCACTCGGTCTGCCATGGAAAGTTGGCCTCTGAAGTCTCCTTGACGCATGCTTAGTCAAGCAACCAAAGCCTAGCTCGTTGTAGGTGGCGTAGGGTTTGAAGATATACAATGTAACACAGTTATCACAGTTGGAATAAAATGGACTGTCCGGACTGACTTGCACTGGATGAAAAGAATACATTCATAGCAAAAAAACAAAACAATGTCAATTACTCAAATCAAGGAAAACAGGAAAAGAGACGAGGCATACAGTTGCGACACTGGGCTTTCTCGTTACACACGATGTTTAATATTTATAAGCACAAACCGATTGTGAAACTTGCCTGTTCATAATTAAATCAATAATGTGGGATCATCTAAATCCTTCTGGCAAAACACTAACTCCTAAAACGCTGTTTCCAAAAGTAGTTCATTACTTTTTATAGAAGAAAATACAACAAACACGAAGTATAAGTAACGCAACCCGTGAGTAAAGAGTCGATATCAATGTCAAGAATTGCTTATTTCGGTTGAAAACTACCATAAAAACACACCACATTGTTGAAACAAGTATATCACATCATAACATTATCTAATATTAACACCGCCCCACAATATAGCAAACCAAAGATGGCAAGATCTGCAGACAAAGGATGGCCACTCTGCACCTCCTAAAATCTCCATGCCGCAAAAAATGGAACAAGATATTACTTCCTAGGCAACAAATATCCAGAAATGTAGCACGGGTTGAACAGACGTGTTGCCAGAAAGACAAGGCAGAATGCTTCCCAGTGAGTGCCAGCCTGTGGGAAAGGGCAAGGGATGACGGGCAATGCCCATTCTAAACCACGTTAAAAGATTCAGGTTTTATGCGCCAGTGGCCAGCATTAAGTAAGCTGCCAGCCCTGGAGTAGTTTTAAAAATAATAAAAGACCAAACTGATGGGTTATCTAGTGTGACAGCCTTCCTGGACTTCCATGTACTCCCTATATACAATTATTTAAACCAGATCCTGTCTTGAAACATCCTACACTGTGGCAAAGAGCTCCAGATGACCCAAATAACAGAAAGCACATTTGCTGCAATTAACAATGTTATTTTGTGGCGGACATTTAAATTCAGACATCACAAATAATGTCTCAATTAGGGCAGCCACATGATTGGGCTAGACAGAGGCCCACAGAAGGAAAGGCACTTACAAAATCAGCTTTCCTCCACTTGTAAATTAGTAGAGTCCATAAAGCCACAAACCTCTGAACCACAGGAGACAGCAGAGATGCATTTACTTAAATACATGGTATTCATATAATGGTGGCATCTTATTCCCCAGAGGTGCAACAAAGCTAAAAATTCACCTAGAGACTGTGAACTTGAGCCTCCACAGAAGGTGTGTCCATCAGGTCTTATTTTCAAATAATTCACCCAAATAAGGGAAAGCCAGGTCTCTCTTCGAAGTTTTACCGTTGATGGAGAAATTTTGGTTTGGTGTTTCCGGTTTATAATTTGTGATTTAGATAAATGTGTGACCAAATCAAGATCACCCATGTATGCCATGTAACAGTCAATCAGTTTATTGAGACGTTTTCCAATCTTCGACATGATGACTGCATAACTGTCATCCAATGATACAGTTAAACATTTGTTGCCCACTCTTGGGGTGTCCTGGCTACTCTTCCTCAGATGCTCTTCCAGCCCATTGGAATAAAGATTAAAAAGAGGAGGTGCCAGCACCCATCCTTATCGGACACTGCATGCTAGGTTAAAATTCTCCAACCACTCTCCCCCAAGACCTTATCTGACTTTAGCAGTGAGATTACAATGCACATGGCTAAAAAAACAATGATTTTAGAATCAATGTCAGAAGCCATTTCCATAACTGACACGAGGGACCAAAGCTTTGATTTCTTGATACGGCTGAATGCAGAGCTAAGGTTTATAAATGCCAGATACAGGGATCACCCAATGGCAGGAGCATTTTTCATAATGAGGAAATGCAAGATAAGCCATTGTTCCATGGTACCAAAGCATGCCTGGAAGACAAATTGGGTTTTGGCACAATTCCCCATTGAATGAGCCGAGACTTGAATTGTACACATCAGCATCCCACCAACCACTTTATCTATTGAGCCTATCAAGGAGCTAGAAGGGTAACATCTAGGGTCACTCTTGCCACTATTTTTATAAATAGGACAATAATTGATAACATTCATAATCACTGGTGCTAACAGCTCAATGCTATCTTTAAAAAGATCCAGGGTCACCCCATCAGGACTGAAAGGAACCCTTATTGAGACAGGGACACCTGAGTGCAGGCACAACCTCTGCAAACTCAAAAAACAATGTATAGTTAGGGGAAGAAGAAACACAATCAGTAAAGAGGTTATCAGGATGAGTAGTGTGTACTATGAAAAGATTGAAATTGCGCAACTCATGTCATCTGTGAGATGAACTTCTAGCCTAGATTTGAAAGTGGTCTTTCCACTGCACAGTCCACTCACCACACTCCAGAAGGCTGCCCAATTTCTCCTAGCATTGAACAGATCCTCTCAGGCTTTATTCTTAATCAAAAACTTACATTAAGCAATGACTTCTTTGGAAGCAGCCCTGTAGGAAATGACTTCATCATGGTCACAAAGTGTGCTCCTCAAAGCAGTATGACATTTAAGATGTGCCATATTGAATGTCTTATTAAACCAGTTACAGACTGCTTGCTGAGTTCAGTCTCAATTGGGGAACCTAATTAGTTTAGCAATTTCACCAGCTATTAATTTGAAAGCATTCAAAATATCCGCCCCAGCTAGCCCCTGGAATTGTATTCAGAGTTACTCCAATAATCTGCTGCATACCCCTGAACTGAGTTAATTGACTTCCACAGTTAACTAGTGCCACCATGAGCGATTGATTCCATAGGAGGAATTATGCAACCAACAACCGTAGTTGGTTGATGGCTCCAAAAGGAACTGTTTGGATTATTTTCATGAGATAGGATTGGAACAATGCCGGATTCACTAACAGAAACCTGAAAATAAAGAGACACACAAATACAATCTTGCAGAGAATGTGGAAAAAACGATTTATAGTTGATAAAATGGTGATTGGCATGACAGACATTGTACTTGGCTACAGGCCAAGTAAGGTTGACTTCTGCTTATCCGTGGAGGGAAAACAACAGTAAGAAAAGAGCACACCTCAGAACAATTATACATCACAGGTTAGTAACTCCTCCAACTTCACATTATAATCACCAACAAGTATAACAGCAGTAGAACCCCTGTTATGCCCATCAGAAGATCTATAAGAATTCAAAAAACTGAATCAAGTTAAAAAGCTTAAATTATTAGACGTAATTAAGTTGTCATTAATAAGATCGGATAAGCAGGAAAGCACAGCCATTCCCATAATGTAATTCTAGAGATCGAATTGTGGTAAAATCCGAGAACGTACCTATTATATTACAGTTAGAAGTAATTGCAACCCAAATAAGAACTAGGCGAAGCATAAGTGTTGAAGTTTCCTACACAGCAGGACTAGCTGGATGAAATTTACCCAGTCTTTGTTATCTAATTTGGAACTCAGGCCCACATTATTCAACAATATGATCCCAGTGTCAAACATGGCGACAATTTGATTAACACTTTTTGACACTATTATTAAAGTTATACTGGCCCCCATTTGTTAGCTCATTGCTAGGATCATCACCACAAGAGTGGTTTTCACCTCTTTGGTAATCTTCTTGCAGGAAAATGCTTATCCAGCATATTCAGTCAAATAGAAGCACAAGAACGTGATCTTTAGGAATAGCTGAGGGGTAAACCTGAATTCTAGAGGTTTTACATAGACAACGCTCAATAAGGTTCCATCAAAGAGCAAACATCATAGGCTTTCTGAAGTTGATCACCCTACAATCGTCTGACAGAGCTTCAGATGATTTACCCATGCCACCACCATGTCTTCCGATGTTGACATCATGAATTACTTTATTCCCTCACCAGAGTCTAGCATGGTAAAATAAGTTGTCTCAATGTCTGCCGTCAAAGTATATTGGTAAGTAAATTGGTAAGTAAACATTGGTTTGCCTCCCAGTTTAGAGTCAGGCTTTGTTAGTACAAACCAAAGGTGCTAGTGGCATCGCTGATATATCGCTCCATGACTACGACTTGTGGTACTGATGGAGCACAGACAATTTGCTGGCCCTCAGAGGAAATTGGAGTGTAAGCCCAAAAGGGCACAGGGTACACCAAGGCACCATGTAATACTTATTTGAGTCCTCTGTCTAGCACAAAAACTACCTGTATCATGGGGAAGAAAAGGTCAGGGACTACCAAGTGAGGCTCAGCAAAGTTAGTTCAACACTTAGGCTCTATGCGAGGTGATCAGATATAATACTGTTTCTCACATAAATGGGGAAAAAGTCTTAGAGATATGCTTGTGCACACCTGACCACTACATACATGCAAGAAACCAGACAGAACAAATCACTTAGGCCTGCCTACAGGACACTATCCATGTGGTGAATGTAGCATATGCCACCTGACCAAAGTCACTAAAACAGTTACTTCCAACGACAGTACGGCATGGGACATCAGAGACTTCACTAACTGCAACACTCATTAAGTAGTGTATCTGATCACCTGCCGCTATAACCTACATTACGTTGAGATGACGACTCATTAGATTAGGACTAGGATCTGCGAACATCGCAGTAACCATAGATGTGGACGTGCCACCACAAAAATGTCCACTCACTACATAGAAAAATCGCACACAGTAGAAGACTACCACTGGGTCATTCTGGAACATCAAAAAGACATGAATAACTTTGAATCCAGAATTTTGGGAAGGGAACAACAGTGGGTTTACAAATCGCACATACACCAGAAAGGATTGAATGAGCACATCCCATGGAGCCAGTTAATGAAGTAGTAACACCATGAGTGTAGTTGTCTTGCTAGTATGGCACCCCCCCAGAATGTTTACAATTCACAGGATGTGTCTTCTTCATAGTTTTTATTTAAAAAAATGTATTAAACAAGTCCGGGTCTGTTGTAAGTTGTATCTCAACCCGGCGAGGCAGCCACTGGGATAACTATATGAGAGGCTTTTGCAAACCACTTATTATACAGTTATTACTTTATTTGCACATCTATCCCACCTCTCATCCGCAATATCATGGCTTTTCATCCCTCAAGCTCTGTGGTATCCAAACCTGGCAAAGCAGTCTCACCTGAGGCAGTCTCTGGGCCGCCTCTTTTGAGGGGGTCCTCGCAAACTACCCATAGAGCCAGGGCAATCCACCATCTTGATGAAGTTAGCAGTCTAGTGCTGCGACGTATCCTTATGTTGCAGCAAGCTGCTATGCACACATGTAAGCCAGCATCCAGGAGCTCTTCAGCCCTGTTCCCTCAGATGCCGGTAACATTCAGACCCTGGGGTGGTGAGAAATAGGTAAAGAGCGGGAGTGTCGCTTTGATGAAGTAAGTGCAACCTTGATTTCTCTTCATCGCGTCTCTGACGCTGGCAGACAGAGGAGTAGAGTGGATTCTAATGCCATATTACACCTTTAGAGTGTGACTACACACACACACACCCTCCTGACAGATCTACGATACCAAAACCAGCATCTTACTAAGTATGTCACACATGAACCAAATGTGTCATTCTGTATGCTTTACGTGTTATTTGTATAGTTTATCTTGTACTATCCAAATATGACAAGTTATTAGTACTCATCACTCGACTATTGAGAACCATGAGTGTTCTTCAAATTTGGGGTCACGTTTGCTCAGGTTTGGGACTACACCTACAAGCATAAAAATACATATTGAGGCCCAGTATTTTACAGGGCTAAGTTAATTATGTCCTTTTATTTCTCTACAGGTATCACTTTGATAACATCACATAAGATAGGTGCAATGTACTTTACCCGTTAGCCTGCAAAATACACGCTCACACCATTGATGTTTCTATAAGGAGTGGAACCAGGGAGTAATTTTTGTTCCTGAAGAGAAGCCTAGGGGTAAGGCTCTGAAACATGTAGACCAGGAAGGCAGGTACCTTGTATAAACTACTTCCACATAACCGTCCTTTTTTAATCATACCACCACCAGAAGATCTATCAAAATATTGGAACTGCTAGGAGGCAGGTATTTTTAACTTTTCCGAGACCCCACCACTCCTATCCCTTACCTGAATTACATTGACATGACAACACCAGTACTCCCATGTATTCCGTAGGTAGCAGCATGCCCTGTTCCATAGTAGAGCAGCAGGAATCCAATGATGAAGCATGCTACTGAGGGGCATTCCTGGTGGGTGAGGGTTTTTCTAAAGGAAAATCTTTCTTTCCTTGTCCATCCTGTGGGGACTCCCCTCCTGCTGGGTCTTTATGTAATGCTACTTAGTTCACAAGGAGGGTAGACCCAGCAAAGTACCCTCTTGGTTTTTTATCCAACACCCTCCCCAACTGCAGGCCCAGGCTGCCACCTGATTCTATACGTTCTCCACCTTCCTTTTTGCTGCTTTGCTTTTAATGCTCTTAATGCCAGTTGGCTTGAACCTTAGGAAGTGGCTTTCTAGAGACAGGAGGATCCTCTAAGAAGCCCAGTAATTTGTGACGGAGTGGAGGTAACCTCTCCCTCACCAGTAGGTCCTGGATTAGAAATGCTGAGTGTGAACAAATAGGCTCATTCATCTTGGATTTACCATGGCTAGGACCTCTAGTTGAGTGTCTTGACAATAGTGTACATCCCCACTTACATACATTTGTGGAAAGAAGCACACAAAAAACAAGTGTCTTTTCACAAAATCCCCACTCTTAGATGTGTGTGAATTCCACTGCCCTGCAGTACACATTTTAAATTTTGCATTTGCCCTACACTTATCACCTTATGACGGATGCCACAATTCACCAAAATTCCCCCGTAAAGCTTGGTCCATTGCTCTTCTTCACACAAAGTAATTTTACTGCATTTATGTCACTGGTTGACTATGGACTTTTCAAGGTATATCACTAGAAACTGTATAGTTCTTTGTGTGGGTTTCCATTATCAACTGACTGGGCTAACACCTCTCTGTCGTTGGTTCTGACCTCACCACAGGTCTGCTATGGCAGTGCATGATGAGGAACACCAGAAAACTCCCAGTGTGATGATAATTGCCCACCATCTCAAGGTTCAGTCCTTACATGATGTATGTACTATTTCAGAAAGAGAAGAGATGCCCAAATCTGGGCTTGAATACAAATCAAACCAATTCTAGATTTGTTAATCACCCTTTCGCTTCTTAAAGAGGAGAGGTAGGGTGCATCACTGAACTGGTGTAGATTGAGTTAGTTCTGGCAAGACCAAGACATCCAAAACCTTAATTAGGTATTAAGTCAAGGATCTTTTTATTTGTTACTTGGATTGTCCTTCCAAAATGCATGCTGGCTATTGGTGAATTCTTCCTCCTTGTCCGTCCATTTTGTCTTTTGTTTCCTCCTATGAAGTACAGCCCAAGTACTGTATCTTTACACTTTGGCTGTTCATTTGTTGTTTTGTGGGACTCTTTTTTTCTTTGATTTCTGCTCGTGTTACTGTTTGTCTGTCTTCCCCATGCCCTCCCCTGACCACCACCTCCTACCCTGCCTGTTTCTGCAACTTTGTACAAAATCTCTCTGCTTAACAGTGTTTTGGGGGTTGAACACCACAGCTTCTGATTTGAGTACAAAAAGTACAATGAGCATCTGTTCTGCTGGCCCTACACGGGCAGGTACAGTTTATGTGCTGGGTGGGCAGGGTGTGAGATGTGACCCGACGTGCTTCCTTGCCCAGGCAGCTGCAGGATGAGATTTCAGGTGTTGCCACGCCAGCAGTGCTCTGACTCACTGTGTGCTCGTGGTGGGGCTGCCTGCTTTGTGGTGTTGTTGGGGCCATCTCGGTCAGTGTCCCAGGACAGACTTGTGATGTGTCAATACCAGGCCATCTTTCCACTCCTTTTGCAGCGTAGCTCGTCGCCTGCCCTCACCATGTTAAAGTGAGTCATTGCCTACCTGTGCTGCAAGTGGATCCTGCCACTTCTGCTACTCTGCAACATCATCTTCGACATCATCGTGCTGGCCAGCAGTGGCTTGGTGGAGACTGAGTCAGGACGCAAGTATGCCTCTCTGAGGGGACAGTGCCCCTGATGACGCGGAAATGAAGGTTTTACATTTATTAGCGCATAAACGTAGTGCTGCAATAATCAAGTGTGACTTTAACCGAACTAATAAAGATTGTACGGGGACAAAATGTGCCCTCAGAGTAGTTCGCCAACATTTATAAGCGTGCTTTATATAACGTGATGTATTAGAATTGTATTAATCTGACATAACCGTAAACGAGTGCCATGATTTGCTTGTTTGAAATGTTTTAGCTTAGCATAACTTTAGTGGAGGCTTCGGCCTAGTTGCCTTGTCTCACGGTTTAGATGCTCGTGTTTTTCTAATGTGCTAATAAACGTGTATTCCTGCTTGAAGCTGTACTTTTCCAGTGAGACCGGTTCACATGCTTATCTTTAAGGTTTCGTGCCGGCCTGGCATCTTCTTCTTTGCTCCAAGGTCAATCTGCAGGTGCGGACAATGGAAGCTCTGAAAGTGAGTTAATTGGTAAAATATGTTGCAACTTACGTTCCCGACTCCAAGGATAATGTATGCCTAGGTAGAAGCTTGAGAACTGTTGTTTTTGATTGGACAATTTGAAGCCAACCTATGAACCCTCCAATGGAAGACCCTACTGGATTTGAACTGTTGTCTATTTAAACCTGGTGCACGAGAAGAAAGTAGCCCGATACCCGCCATTTTGCAGGACATTGCAGCCATTATGGCCCATCTTGCAGACTTCGTCATTTTGCCATCATCTACGATGCCAATTGATGTCCGATGCTATTTTGAATGAGACTTTGATGCTTTCTCTAATCGAGAGAAAGAAACTTTAAGAAATTCTTGCCCTAGAGACTTTAACTTTGAACTGCCCCTTTGCATGAAGTAGTAGTTTATCTTGCCGCCGTGAGGCAATTGCCCCGTCCACCCTGCCCCTTTGCCCCGTCCCATGCTGATCAGAAACCGGTACCTGTGAGACGAAGACTTCCTTGAATGCTGATTGTAATTGGTAAATATGAAAGGAAAATGTACAATTGCATTGTGTTTCCTTTAGGTAACCAACTGCTGATTTTTTATAAGAGCCCTAGTTAGGAGTTTTCTAAATTAATGTTGCTAAATTGTTTTTGCATGAAGTCCCACATGCAGATGCTAATTTGAGGTTAGATGAGGAATCATTGTTGCACGATGCAATTTGAGACCTTGTTATGCTGACTAATGTATGCAATTAGCTCATTACAGATTATAGTTTTAGTGATTTGCGTTGCTATTATCGAATGCATTGTTATTCAAATGCTGCATAGATTGCATCTTTTCCGCCGTTATGGACAGCTATTAATGTTCATTTACATATATCATTTGGTGTTGAGACACATATATATTGTGCTAGCTTTGTTAATATAGGGAAATAAATTCATTAACTTTGAATAAACTGGTGTGGTTATTCATGACCGAAAGGTCATGGTTCGCCGAAATGTTTTCTGGATTAATTGTTAAGTGTTATGTTGATCAGGGCATTGCATATGTTCGTTATTAATTATTGATTAGATTAAATTGATTGATCTCGGGTGAAGAGAGTCCCACTTGGTCAAAAGATTCATCGATCCAAAGAGCGTCCAAATACAGGTAAATTATTAGGGAGGAACGCTCTATCAGTAGATGGTAGCAGAGGACGGTTCCGACTTTTGGGACCCCACTCGAAAGGTATATGGTGTTGAATTAGATTTTTCTTGGGTAAAACAGATTGAGAGAATGATGATGCCCTAAGTCCCCCGCGACTTTCCCGGGATCTCTGAGCTTGCGAATGGAGAGAATGGAGGTGTGAAATCGGCGTTGGCGGTACTAGTGACGGTATGAGTGAAGTCAGGGTTTTGCGCTTGCACAGCTTATTGCCGCAGATTGTTTGAAAAGGTTGCGAGGATTTTAGAGAATAGCGGAGGTGCGACTCCGAGTGTGAGAGTAGGGAAGTCGTCGAACTTCATGTGCATGTGGCGCTTTGTGCAGAAAAAGGTCCACGTGGTTGTTGTTGTTGAGACGGGCCCTGCGAGGTCAAGAGACTCCGGAGTATGTTGAAAAGTGTATGAGACTCTTGTTTTATGTTGTGGTCTGGTCGGTTTAGTAGGTTGACCGGGCGTGGTCAACGAGTCGGTACGTGTGTTAAGGGAGTGAAAGAAAATTTCGACTTCGGGCTTTGACAAATTCTAAGTGCACTAGAATAGATCATTGACAAGTTGAGAGCAGAGTCTGCGGGTCAGATTTGCTTGCGAAAGTGGGGACCGAGAAAGATGGAATAACTGCCGAGGCTAGTGAAAAATCCCTAAGGTCCTGAAGCGATTGTGTTACCCTTCCTGTAGTAAACCGACAGATCTGTTTTATTATTATTATTTTTTTGGTTGCTCGCGATACATGCCAGAAGTTGTTACGAGAGGAGCTGAGTGAAGGAGGACAAGCCGCGAGGCTTTGTCAGCCGCAGTGTGTGTGAGTGTGACGTCACTAGGAGCCGCGCTGGGATAGGTTGGTTGCAAAGAAGGGTCGCGCACGGATTGGACGCAGTCCGTGGGGCTCGATTGGAAGGGGAAAGGCAAGCGAAGAGTATTCCGGGAATTAAAGTCACTTATTGATTACAAACTTTGTGAAATAAAAGACGAGAAAATGAAATTTTTTAAAGTATTAAAGAGTGCGATGAAGGGGGAGTCTTACATTAAAGCGAGCGTAGGAGAGGAGACGCCACCCGAAGGTACACCAGCTTACATTGTAATGGAGGAAAAAGGGGTAGCTCCGTGCCTTTGGCTAAAGCAATGGCACAAGCTGACAGAGAAACATGGGAGTGTAGCGTTCCCGATCCATGGGACATTCAATATAAGGATCCTAGAGAATTTGAGATTCGCGATGTACGACATGAAGGTACCTCCAAGGCCAGCACAGTTTGAGGCTCTAGCGATTTGGGAACTAATGGCTAGGCAGCAACAGCAAAATAAGTTTGAGACCAGGATAAGAAAGGTAGAAAAGACACTAGCGGACGCTAGGTGGGATAATGCACAGAAGGTGTGGAGATCAGATGTATTGCAGGGGATAAAATTGTTTCCCGCAATTACTAAGGAAGAGGAGGCGACAGGCAAGAAAGTTACCTGTAAGACAAACAGGAGGTGTTCCAAAGATAGAGAGGACGAGGAAAAGTTAAGGAGAGAAGAGGAGTTAGAGGATGAGGAGTTAATCATGCAATTGCTGAACGATCATCCACCACCTTATGCAGAGAGTGGACAAGGTCCAAGTACCAGTTCTGCCCCTCAGGCACCGGTACAGAATAACGAAACTCCGAGTTCAGAAACGCCATCGAGATCTAAGGACCCGAGTTTACTGTTCACCCCGCAGATACCGCAGGTTAGGAGAATATATCCAGATGTGCCTATATTAAAAACAGCAGAAAATTATCAGCCGCAGGTCCCAAGGTACTACAGCAGTGACAACAGTACGGGAATGACCCTAGATCCAACTGTAATGGGAGTACAGAATGGTCGCAACCCAACATTGGCACAAGCTGAATCAACCCAGTTTTTGATGCCTCAAAAGCAGATGCAGGGGGGAACCGCACATGCTCAGATGACGGGGAGTCAAATGGGCATGCCGGCAATGATGACCCATAGTGTGGGAATGAACATGCCTCAGAACATGGGGAATGGACAGAACGCAGATGCGATATCCCTACCCATTACTGTAGGTCCACCGGTACCTTTGTACATTCAGCCTAACTCAGGTATGAGCGGTCAAGGATCAATGGTGCAGAGTGGGATGGAAAGGAGGTGCATACAAAGCACTCCAGAGACGACTCCGATGGCGGCTCTGCCAACTGGATCTGGGTCCTTGATGGAGTTCAGTCCCATATGTGCTCAGTCAACAGTGGTGAGGTCGAGTCCCCCACTGATGATACCGCTGTCATCGAGCACTGAAACGTTGCCACAACCATCAATGGCAGTCGATGTGAATGCTACACTGATGGGGTTGAATGCGCAACAGCTGACACAGTGGTTCAACAGTCTGAATTCCACACAAAGCTCAGCCAGTGGGAAGGGAGAAGACTATTTGAATAGGGTCAGGTTGAACATGGAAGCAGAAGAATTGGTGGAAGGGACTATGGGTGTGAATAGGTTAGAGTCCTACTCGGAAGAAGAGCTGAGGTATCTATGTCCTAGGATTACGAGAGAAGTGAACAAGGTACATAGACGGTTGCAAGAAATAGCTGACAAAAACGGGGTTGAGATAGACAAGACAAAACACTTGAGCAGGAGCTATAGATTGGATTTCGGGACCACAGACTTTGAACACATGAGGTCAGCAGGCATGAAAACGCACCTTAGAGAATTGCTGCAGAGTGCACAAGTGTGGAGGTGCTTAGACAAACGGGAAAGCAGATGGGTAAAGAAAAAGGAAAAGAGGAAAGACAGTGTCCCAGAGCACAACGAGAAAAGACCACAGAGTAGTGATGCAATAACCATGTTACCAATGAGGGAGACAGCAGGGGGAAAATGAGTACATGTACCGTGGCACAGGAGCGACATTCAGTCTTTTACGGATGATTTTCCCAAACTGAGAGAGAAACCGATAGAATGGTATCAACAGACTGATAGGTTTGTGAAGCTTGCAAAATGTCTTTGGGAAGACCTGAACACCCTCTTTGAGATTGTGGTTCCGGCAGATTTGTGGGAGGATTGTAAAAGGGCTGTAGGTTGGCCGACAAGTGAACCAGAGAGAGACAGGGATACGGGTGCACCATCACCTATGGTGATGAGCTTGTATTATAAGGTGATTGAGCATTTGAAGACGAAAGTTGCCGCGAAAAATGTGGATTGGCAGAAGATCGATCGAACTGCCCAAGAGGCTAAAGAGTCGATTCATGGTTACTATGAGAGGTTGTTGAAGGCGTTCAAGAACTACAGTGGCACGGAAACAATAGAGGCGAAGGACATGCTTCATTTTGTGTTTAGATTTGTGGAAGGGCTGAGACCAGAAATAAGTCAGATGATAAAGTCGCATTTGATTTGTTGGCAGTCGAAACCTATTGATGAGGTGTTGAATTATGCGAAATACTGTAGCGACGAAATTGAGGTGAAACAGAAAAGGTTGAAGGAGAAAGTGATGGTGATGCAACTTAAAGCAGCTCAGACAGGTCTGCAAGGGTTGCAAGGGTTCCAACAGCAGATACCGCAGTCGCAGCTGCAGGGAAACATGGTGTTTCAGCCACAGGCCAGAGGCAGAGGCAGAGGAGGTTTTGGGATTAATGGTCCGGATTTGAACACTGTTGTGATTCCGAATGGTGTGCAGGCAATGAAAAAGGTGATGCCGTGTCACGTGTGCGGAATCGTCGGTCATTGGAAACGCGAGTGCCCGATGGTGGTGCAGGAAGGTGCAGGTTTTGGTCAGCAAAACAATGATGTCAATGCATTCCAGACAAAGAGGGGACCGAAAATGAGAGGTTCAAACCCAAATTTTCAGACCATAAATCAGCTGCAGGGATTACAGCCCATGCAACCGCAGCAGATGCAGATGCCCCGTATGCAGATGACGCAAATGCAGCCGATGCAACAGCAGTTTCCCATGGTACCTAATCAGCAAATGCAAATACCTTTGGCACCAGTGAGTCAGCAGCAAGTGATGGTTCCTCCACAGGTCTCGAGTCAGGTGATGAGTACAAATGGCACCGTACAACAGTTCCCATTACACAGTGAGAATGGAATAAACAATTTATGGGAGAGTGAAAGTTCAGATGAGGAGGGAAATTGTGTGCTTGCAGCATCCTTGGAAGTTGATCAAAAGGGTCCATATGTGGAGGGAAGAGTTATGGGTCATAGTGTTTCATTCTTGGTTGACACAGGAGCCACACGTTCAACTGTTAGGAGCATTGAAGTACCAAATTTGCCACTCTCGGGGAGGACAGTTCAAGTAGTGGGAGTAGCAAACAGGCACCTGACGAACCCAATAACAGATCCAGTACCAGTCAGAATTGGTAACTATCAAGGGTCCCATAAATTTGTGGTATGTGACTCAAGCCCGATAGCACTGTTAGGGAGAGACCTATTGTGCAAATTGGGATGTTCGATTATGTGTTCGAACGATGGAATTAGAATCCAGACGAGCAGTGATGGGGAAGAAGAGGACAGTGTAGAAGGGGAGGAGATGGAAACTGTCGATGAAGAATATCCTCTGATTAACCTTTTTCCGATGATAACTGAAGAAGATATTCCAGCTGAATTACGGGAAACAGTCGGAAAGGAAGTGTGGGATATGACAGGGAAAGAGGTGGGATTGATGAAAGGAGTGGAACCAGTGAAAGTGACTGTAAAACCCAATGTAATCTTTCCCCAGACCCCACAATACCACATGGCACAAGACACCCTCATGAAAGTCGCCCAACTCATTGACGAGTTTGTAAAACAGGGAGTACTGAAAGAAGTGTTAAGCAGTCCATGTAATTCACCAATCATGGGACTAATAAAGCCGAGTGGAAAGGTCCGAATAGTGCAGGACTTGAGGAAAATAAATGACATCATAATTAAATGCTGCCCTGTCGTACCAAATCCAGCTGTGATAATGTTTCAAGTCCCTTGCGATGCTGAGTGGTTCTCAGTCATTGATTTGTCACAAGCATTCTTTTCGGTGCCTCTTCATGAGGACAGCCAATTTCTCTTTTGTTTCAAATTCTTAGACAGAGTTTACAGTTGGTGTCGAATTCCTCAAGGGTTTTTGGAGTCACCGTCAATTTTCAATCAGATTCTAAAGAAAGACTTGGAAGCGTTAGAATTGCCATTCGAGTCAACCCTAGTACAGTACATCGATGACTTACTGATTGCATCTAAGACAGAAAGTGGCTGCACAGCCGACACCATTGCTCTACTGAACCATTTGGGAAGGAATGGACACAAGGTGTCTCCTTCAAAGTTGCAGTTCTGTCAGAAGAAAGTAAAATACTTGGGTCATCAAATAGAGAAAGGGTCACGGAGAATAATGAAGGAAAGAATTACAAGTGTACTTCAAATGAGTCCACCAAAGACGAGGAGGGAGGTGAGGAAGTTTTTGGGAATGGTGAGCTACTGTCGCCAGTGGATTCCCAACTTTTCAACTTTAGCAAAGCCTTTACTGAAACTGACCCAGAAGGATGCTTTGGATCAAATTGAGCTGAAAGGAGATGAGATGGATGCTTTTATTGAATTGAAAGAATGCATGTGCAGGGCTCCAGCTTTAGGTATGCCTGATTACACAAAGCCTTTCACATTGTTTTGTCATGAACGTGATGCATGTTCTTTGTCTGTCTTGACCCAAGCCCATGGTGGCATAAACAGACCAGTAGCATATTTTTCAGCTACTTTGGATCCGGTCGCAGCAGCACTGCCAGGGTGTTTGCGCGCCGTAGCAGCAGTTGGTATCAGCCTCACTCAGAGTGAAGGAATAGTGATGGGACACCCATTAACAGTCATGGTCCCTCACTCAGTTGAGATACTTTTGACCCGCTCCCGAACGCAACACATGACTGGAGCAAGACTCACAAGGTATGAAACAATAATTTTGGGCTCACCGAATGTGCAGCTGAAAAGGTGCACTACGTTGAATCCAGCAACCTTGCTTCCCGGTGAAAATGCTGAAATTGAGAACGCTGAAGACGTCGAGCACGACTGTCTTCAGGTGACTGAATTTTGCACAAAACCTCGACCTGACATTAAGGATACTAAGCTTGATGAAAATGACCAAATTGTTTTTGTTGATGGGTCATGTTTAAGAGATGCATTGGGAATTTTTAAAGCAGGATATGCTGTATGTACTGTAACAGGTGTCTTGGAAGCGTCCTGGCTTCAAGGAGTCTATTCTGCACAAGTAGCAGAGCTTGTAGCCCTTACAAGAGCATGCCAACTGTCTACATTGATGAAGGTTACCATTTACACTGATAGTCAGTACGGGTTTGGAATTGTGCACGACTTTGGGCAACTATGGTCACAGAGAGGTTTCCTGACCTCTTCAGGATCCCCAGTGAAAAACGGGGAGAGAATAAGGGAATTGTTACACGCCATCCAAATGCCAGCCGAAATTGCAGTGGTAAAGTGTAGTGCTCATACAAAAGGACAGGACTATGTTTCTCTGGGAAATGCATATGCGGATCAAGTCGCAAGATTTTGTGCCTTGAACTGTATATTACTCAGGGATGAATGGAATTTGATAAGTGAACCAGAACTAGAACCAGCTGAAGCATTTGCCTTGAAGGTCGTAGATACAATGGATGAACTTAAAGCATTACAGAATAGTGTCGGGGAGGATGAAAGAGTTTCCTGGATTAAGTCACAATGTACAAAGAGACCAGATGAGTTATGGGTTTCAAATGAGGGAAAATTTGTTTTACCAAATAGTCTCTTATCACAGCTAGCGCGGTTCTATCATGGGCAGGCTCACCTAGGGAGAGATGCCATGATAAGATTGTTCAAAACTGATTGGTTTAACCCCAGATTCCGTCAAGTTGCAGAAGCAATTTGCCATCGATGTGTCATTTGTCAGCAGATGAACCCAGGAAAGGGAACGGTTGTGAACTTGAGCCACATTGGTAGGGCGGGAGGCCCGTTCAGCAGAATGCAGATGGACTTTATTGAGATGCCTGTGCATGGAGGTCTGAAGTATGTGTTGGTGATTGTGTGCATTTTTAGTCACTGGATTGAAGCATACCCCACACGTAGAAATGACAGCCTTACAGTTGCAAAACTCTTGTTGAGGGAGTTGATACCACGTTTCGGATTCCCGATCTCTTTAGAATCAGATAGAGGAAGTCACTTCAATAACGAGGTGATAAAGTTACTTTGCGCAGCGCTGAACATTGAGCAAAAACTGCATTGTAGCTATCGCCCAGAAGCCTCAGGACTGGTGGAACAGATGAATGGTACACTGAAATCAAGAATGGCGAAAATCTGTGCATCGACAAATTTGAAATGGCCTGACGCATTGCCTTTGGTGTTAATGTCAATGAGAAACACCCCTGACAGAAAGACTGGATTGTCCCCGCACGAAATTCTCATGGGCAGGGCCATGAGACTTCCTGCAGTTCCCGCAAACGCGCTTTTGAATATTACAGATGATATGGTGTTAGACTACTGCAAAGGTCTGGCTGACGTGGTTCGCTCTTTCTCTCACCAGGTGGAAGCAACCACCTTGCCACCGATCCAAGGTCCAGGACACACACGGAAAGCAGGTGACTGGGTCGTGATAAAGAAGCACGTGAGGAAGTCGTGTCTGGAACCCCGTTGGAAAGGCCCTTTCCAAGTGATCCTGACGACCACTACCGCTGTGAAGTGTGCGGGAGTTCCCAACTGGATTCACGCCAGTCACACAAAGAAGGTGTTGTGTCCCACAGATGAGGAAGTTGAAGTGCTGAAACTGCCAGTGCCTGATAACACAGTGCCGAGTGCTGAGACAGAGCAAAACAGAACTAGAAGCGAACAGGCAGAAACAGGAGAGAGAGAAATATTCTCTGAGGACTAAACAACCGATTCACTTGGGGAAGACCAAGGAGAAACCTCAGACAGCGACGAAGCAGCTGAAGGTGACAAAGAGCCTGAAGCAGCTGAGGGTAGCAAAGAGCCTGAAGCAGCTGAAGGTGACAAAGAGCCTGAAGCAGCTGAAAGTGACAAAGAGCCTGAAGAAAGTCACGGTGACGAAGGGCTCGAAAGAGGTGAAGAAGCAGGAGAGCCTGATCAGAGGAGGGCTTTCCCAGAAGCAGACGGTACAGAAAAAGAAAAGAAAAACTTGATTGACTCCCCAGAAGAAGGGGACAAGGCAGAACAGAACGAAACTGTTCAAACTTCCACAGAAGAGACCGCAGGTCCATCAAGTGGACACAGTGCAAAGAAAAGACCAAGTATATCACCAGTAAAACTAAGAACTAGAGAAAAGTTGAATGACAGTGAAAGGCAAAGAGCGAAAGAGAAAAGAAAGGAAGTGTCTGTCGTGGTACCAACATCAAGTGAAGAAAAAGACTTGGCCAAAGAGGAAAGTACCAGTGAGGCAGAATCAAAGAGAGATGCAAAATTGAAAAGGAAAAGGATACCAAACAGGAGATATTCCGGTCCAGAATGGGCATATGCAATCAATGACGATTGGACTGACGAATTTGTATCTCTTAGCCTCGAGAACGAAGAAGAAGAGATACCAATAGAAAAGAAAAGTTTTATGGACACTGTTGATTGAAAGGGTGATAAATGACATTGCTTGCTATAATCTAACGTGATACAACCAGCTGAGACATTGCTAAACCGGATGAGACATTTGCTAACTTGATAAGACTTTGATAACCTGATTGACTCTTAAACCCGATTTGAGACAACGTTGCTAACTTGAAAAAAAAAAAAAAAAAAGTTATTGCCGAATTGAGACAAATGCTGCTAACCAATAAGTGACTGGGCTCCTGAAGAAAACTGTGTGAACATTGCGCTCGTTCAGCTTTGTAACTAATTGCTAAATCGTTTCTTTATAGGTGCTTCTAGCTCTCTGATTCTATACAGATCATGGCTACACAAAACAGTAGAGTGAAATATTGTAAATATGCGTGTATAGGCTTGATAACTGCATGTGTACTAATAATAATGGCAATAGTGCTTGCTACACGTGGTAAGGGTGAGGATGAGAAAATTGATGCTTCTACTTTTGCTCCTGTTACTGAACTAACCGCATTGAAAAGACTAGAATTAGATGAGAGACACTTGCATGATAAGAAGGAACTTTCGTATAATGTTTTCTATCGCCTACTAACAGAATATGTTGAGACTATGGATGCGAAAGATTGTTATGTGTGTACACAGATACCGACATCGGTAAAGGAAGGGGTGACTTATCACCACATGCCTCTTACATATGGGATTACATGTAGTATAGTAACTTCTAGATTTTATGGTCAAACTAACATACAGTATTTTTACTCAAATTATGATGTTACCTTTGCATATGTTCCTATAATAACGCAGCTAAGCCAGATTGCTAAAGATTGGGATGCTAAAATAATGAGGGAATTTTTCGAGCCAATGCAACCTTTTGAAACAGCTCACGCACATAGGGAAAACCTTACATGCTCACTCAATGCAGTAGAAATAAGCTTTTTAGATCGCACAGATGATAGAAGGGCACAAATGAATGCGAAATTAGAAAAGGAGCTAAGTAAGAGAACTTCAGTAGACAATTATGCTTTTGCCGCAATAAAAACACAAGGGAGAATAGCTTTAGACGCTTGGCATGTAGGGAAATTTTGTATATATCGTGGTGAATCTTATTATGATAACATTTTCGTGGGAGCGAGTGAATGTAAACATACGTTTATCTTTAAGGCCAAATGGACATTCATGCTGAACGGACTTGACCCTGTCATACCTGGTGTATATTACATTTGTGGGCATAATGCCTATTATCGTCTTCCAAAGGGATGGTGGGGGAGATGTTATTTGGGTATAGTGTTCCCAAAGGTTTATCAACTGGATGACCTATCGGTGATTCCAAAGACGTCTGGATCTCATCGTATCCAGAAAAGTGAGACCGCAGCTGCTGTGGTAGGAGATATATTTGGAGCCATGATTCCTTCATTGGGAGTTGTGTTGAATTCCATCAAAATAAGAAAGTTGTCTACTATAGTGGATAACATGTTGACAAAGTTTTCAGGTGCTATGATCCTGATGGATGCTGAACTTGCAGCAGAAAGAGCTATGACTCTTCAAAACAGGCTTGCCTTAGACATTCTTTTAGCAAAGGATGGCGGCGTTTGCAAAATGCTTGGTGCGCGTCACTGTTGCACGTATATACCAGACAACAGTGTGAAGATTAAAACAATGCTTGCTAATCTAACAAAAGAGAGTGCAGACTTGAAGGAATTGAAAGAACCAGGAGTTTGGGAGAAGGTTGGAAAGGGAATTGCTTCAGTGGGAAATTGGCTTGGTGGCATTTGGAATGGAATATTACTCAAAATAATACAGGGAATACTAATAGTACTAATTTGCATTTTTGGGATTTGGGGAATAAAAAGGGGAATATTAATGATAATGGAAAGAATTAAGAGAAGGAAGGAAGAGAAAATGATGAAAAGAATGGCAGAAGAATACAAAGAAAGAACAAGGGGAACTAAAAGGAAAAGAGAACTGACAGAATTTTAGTGGAATAAAATTTGTGGGAATAGTTTTGTGTGATGACAAGTAGTCCTCAGAGGAGGGATTGATGACGCGGAAATGAAGGTTTTACATTTATTAGCGCATAAACGTAGTGCTGCAATAATCAAGTGTGACTTTAACCGAACTAATAAAGATTGTACGGGGACAAAATGTGCCCTCAGAGTAGTTCGCCAACATTTATAAGCGTGCTTTATATAACGTGATGTATTAGAATTGTATTAATCTGACATAACCGTAAACGAGTGCCATGATTTGCTTGTTTGAAATGTTTTAGCTTAGCATAACTTTAGTGGAGGCTTCGGCCTAGTTGCCTTGTCTCACGGTTTAGATGCTCGTGTTTTTCTAATGTGCTAATAAACGTGTATTCCTGCTTGAAGCTGTACTTTTCCAGTGAGACCGGTTCACATGCTTATCTTTAAGGTTTCGTGCCAGCCTGGCATCTTCTTCTTTGCTCCAAGGTCAATCTGCAGGTGCGGACAATGGAAGCTCTGAAAGTGAGTTAATTGGTAAAATATGTTGCAACTTACGTTCCCGACTCCAAGGATAATGTATGCCTAGGTAGAAGCTTGAGAACTGTTGTTTTTGATTGGACAATTTGAAGCCAACCTATGAACCCTCCAATGGAAGACCCTACTGGATTTGAACTGTTTTCTATTTAAACCTGGTGCACGAGAAGAAAGTAGCCCGATACCCGCCATTTTGCAGGACATTGCAGCCATTATGGCCCATCTTGCAGACTTCGTCATTTTGCCATCTTCTACGATGCCAATTGATGTCCGATGCTATTTTGAATGAGACTTTGATGCTTTCTCTAATCGAGAGAAAGAAACTTTAAGAAATTCTTGCCCTAGAGACTTTAACTTTGAACTGCCCCTTTGCATGAAGTAGTAGTTTATCTTGCCGCCGTGAGGCAATTGCCCCGTCCACCCTGCCCCTTTGCCCCGTCCCATGCTGATCAGAAACCGGTACCTGTGAGACGAAGACTTCCTTGAATGCTGATTGTAATTGGTAAATATGAAAGGAAAATGTACAATTGCATTGTGTTTCCTTTAGGTAACCAACTGCTGATTTTTGATAAGAGCCCTAGTTAGGAGTTTTCTAAATTAATGTTGCTAAATTGTTTTTGCATGAAGTCCCACATGCAGATGCTAATTTGAGGTTAGATGAGGAATCATTGTTGCACGATGCAATTTGAGACCTTGTTATGCTGACTAATGTATGCAATTAGCTCATTACAGATTATAGTTTTAGTGATTTGCGTTGCTATTATCGAATGCATTGTTATTCAAATGCTGCATAGATTGCATCTTTTCCGCCGTTATGGACAGCTATTAATGTTCATTTACATATATCATTTGGTGTTGAGACACATATATATTGTGCTAGCTTTGTTAATATAGGGAAATAAATTCATTAACTTTGAATAAACTGGTGTGGTTATTCATGACCGAAAGGTCATGGTTCGCCAAAATGTTTTCTGGATTAATTGTTAAGTGTTATGTTGATCAGGGCATTGCATATGTTCGTTATTAATTATTGATTAGATTAAATTGATTGATCTCAGGTGAAGAGAGTCCCACTTGGTCAAAAGATTCATCGACCCAAAGAGCGTCCAAATACAGGTAAATTATTAGGGAGGAACGCTCTATCACCCCTACCAACCCAGACTTGGGCGAGTCCATCATGGACTACAGTAAGTGCTGAACCTCGGGCACTGGGAGAATACTGCCACCCCTAGAAACCTTTTACTGGTTTCCCACTAGAGACAGAGCACAATTCAGTGCATTCTACCCAGGCTGCAAGTCAGTTTGTGGTAAAACGTGCACCTCGCTACTCAGGCCCTTCAAAATCAGCTAGCCAACACAAATATGGGATCAGCCAAAGCCATGCTGATCACCCCTACACTTTCATGACAGTCCACCTAGACACCAGTCAGGTATCCCAAATCTGGGGTTCACTTTTCCACAAAAAAAAAAAAATCAAGTACTTTAAAGCTAATTCTATATATCAGTTTAAAAACATTGTTGATGCTCTCTAGCACGAGAAAGAAACACTGCTTTACTGTCGAGTCTCACTGCAAGTTTTGCATGCATTTAAAGCAGTCAGTGAGCTTTGTCGTTTTTGCTGAACTGCCTATTTTTTTATGTGAAGCAACGCGATTGTTTAGAACCCCTTGTAACATTACGTGTAGATATTTCGCACACATACTTACTTGTTAGGCCAGATCAATGCCCTCCTGCCAGCGCATGCTCTTTTCAAGCTGCTTGAATGTTTGTCTTATTTAGAGCAGAGACAATTAGGTTTCTGTTGATGTAGAGAGTGCCAAGGACTTTCCTAGTGCCGCTGCTGAAAGTTTTTGTTGCCCTATACTTTCAGGTAGGATGGCTGGAAGGCTTCTACTGCTGTAGTGTGCCACTTAATAACACAGTGCTTTGTTTTGTAGATTTGAATATTTGTATATATGTTTTTGTCAGGCTTCTTACGTTGTGCAATGCACAAGTACCTTCAAGAGATTCTTTTTCCTTCATTTGCGCATACACATTGTAGTGCCTTCTGTTTTGAAGATTGGCTGCATCGTTTTGTTACATTGTTCAACTGAGCTGACCTAAAACTGACTCTCACGTTTTTATGTGATAATGGCATTTATGATAGGTCCGATGAAATTAAATTAGTCAAGCAAACTCTCCAATTAAGAGCTGGTAAAACATTAGTACATCATAAAAGCTGGTTTCGAACAACTTCATTTTATTCCCCAACGGAGTGCATGAATATATTAATACAATCACATGATTATGTTTTCTATGGTTTCTTTGGTAGATGGTCGACTACATTAATGTTCTAGCTTGTTTTCATGTGTTGGTACTTTCATGTTGCCATTTTTGTGAAGTGTTCTCGGCTTTAAAGTGCGGGCGATTGTTATAAATGTTAGTTTTTGCTATATTGCCTCATATTTGTAGTCACTTACAGTATAATTAAATATTTGTGGACGAACAGCTAACTCTGGTGGCAGCATTCTTCTAATTCTACAAAGAACGCGGACAAAGGATTGATGCTTTCGAACTAGAATTTCAGGTTGACATGCATACAATTGTGGCTTTCATGTGTTGGTCATTGTTTTTCTTCTGGGTTGCAGATAGCAACACTGAGGTCCTCATTACAAGTGTGGCGGTCTCAGGATTGCCACACTCGCGATGGCAGTCGGACTGCCGCAGACAGGGCGGTCCGACCGCCTTATTATGACCGTGGCAGATGGGCCACGGTCCGACCACTGGCACCGCCATTTTGCCTCCTGTCGACAGCCTGGCGGTCTTGGCAGTCGCAATCCACCATGGCAATGCTGCAAGCAGCGCTGCCCTGGGGATTACGAGTACCCTTTCTGCCAGCCTTTGCATGGCGGTCTCACCGCCATGCAAAGGCTGGCGGAAAGGGACGTTGGGGGCCCCATGGGGGCCCCTGCAATGCCCATGCACTTGCCGTGGGCAGTGCAGCAGCCCCCGTGGATAGCCAGGTTGTGCTTTTCACTGCTTAAATTACAGGAAGTTAAATGCACGACTGGTGCTATCGCACCCAACGCACCACAAAATTGCCACCGGCTCAACTACGAGTCGGGGTCAATATTGTGGTGAGTTTTCGGCTGGGCCAGCGAGCGGAAACACTGTTTTCGCCCACTGGCCTAGCGGAAAACTCCTAATAGGGCAGCCAGCATACCTCCAGTGCTGGCGGTATGCTGGCTGCAGTGGCTTCGGCAGTCTTTCAGAAAGACCGCCCAAGCCTGAGTGTAAACTAATCTTTTTCACAAGGTTAATGTTTCCAAGGTCGGATTTTTAATTATGGATTGATACTTTTTGTACCAAGCAGACACTCAGAATGTGGCCAAACAAGGAGTATTTAGCTTCATATGTACATTTTTCATGGCGGCCTTCTAATTAATTATCCAATCCCATTACATGGACAATTCTTTGTCTTAATCTCTACTCCCATTGCTACAACTGCAAAGTCTTGACTCTTTCAACCACTGGTCAATTCCTTTAAGTGTTTACAAAATTGCATTGCTTGTTAAGGAGTGCCACTGTGCACATTTGTTGGCCACAATTGCAAGCAACTTTGTTTCAGTTCGCCACTAAGGCACTATCCATGACCATTGCCTATTCACCTTTGAAATGCTCCAGCTTGGTATTGGGCGTGTTCTGATTGTCCTACATATGGTCTAACCTACATTTTAAGTACACAACTGCTATGGTTAATAGTAATTTCATATTTCCTAGTTAGGCACAATTGGTTTGGGTTAGTTGGATTGGTTTGATCACGTCATGACATATGCATGTGTGCATGTATGATGACGCATACACATGTATACTTCAACTTTTCTTTTTTTACTAAAGATAGTCATTGTCAGCAATATTATTTTTTTTGCCAATTCTGAACAGCATCAGCAAAGCCAATGGGCCTGCATTGACAAAGCCAAACCTCAAAGCCAAAAGGCTTGCCCTATTGACTTTGCCAGTGCTTCTTAAACGTCTTGAGGACATCAGCAGCAGCCTGCTTATTTGTTGGGGAGTGGGTAGTAGTGCCTCTTAGGCAGTGTTTGGTACAAAAACAAAGCCCCAACCCCTCTCCATACCCAGCCCCCTCAGAAGCTCTCTTACTACTGGTTATACAGTAGCATGCTGAAGGTGTTGTTCTCTCTCCCAACCCCTTCCCGCTCCCGCGAATGCTCTGCCTTAGCCTCTCAAGTGGTGAAAAAGGTTTTTGAAGTAAGCAAGGCCAGTTTATCAGCTCCACAATATTACAGTAAGGCAGGTCCTTAATATAAGAAATTTGGCACTCTCAGTGTTGGTTTAGTGTCCACACATCAGGGGCTTCACATGTGTCGAAATGCATTACTTTTAAGATAGCCAGCCTGTTTATGCTATGTTATGTTTATGTTATGTCATGTTATGTTAAGGATTTTCTAGAGCGCGCAACTACATAAAAGGTGTCTTGGTGCTGAGAGACAGAATCAATAACTAACAGCCAAGGGGAGGACCCAAAGGGCATATCAGACTACCATATAATCCACAAATTTACCAAAGTAGAAATGACTGGTCTATATAACTAGGTATTTATGGCCTTCTAAAAAGACGGAAGGGTGAGATTTTCCTAAGTGTGGGAGGCATATTATTCATAGTTTTGTGGAGGCTGTAGAAAAAAGCCCTGCCTCCAGATTGGACCTGACAAAATTTGGGGACAGAGAGAAATAGCGTGTCCTGAGAGCTTAACAAGTGTCAAGGCACGTAGATGCAAAGTTTCATCCTCCAATAGGATGGACCAAAGTCATGAATGGCCCTAAACAGGACTTGAATGCAGTCCTCTTTGCTACTGGATGCCAATGCAGTGTGTGTAAAGCAGAAGAGGCAAAGGTTGACCTAGGCCATCCAAGTGCTGATTTCTCAGGTGCATTCGGGATGTGATGCAGCTTCTTCAGCACAACTCCTAAGGCACTCAGAAAATGGAGTTACAATAATCAAATCAACTAAGAATAGTGACCTGGACTACTATCCGACAAGCATAAGAGCGAAGAAGTGCAGCGGTTTTCCTCAATACCATCAGCAGCAGAACTCATCAAGAAGGCAAGTGATTGCCCTGGTTGTCTTCAAAACACAGTCACGATTTTTGACTAACTTTCTTGGACTTGGAGGATCCACCCAGGATGGGTGCTAGAAAGTCAAGGGGAAAGGGCTAGCAGGAGACATGTAGGGAATCAGAGCACCTCAGTCTTGCTAGATCTGAACTTCATAGAGCTGAAATGCACCCAGTGCCCAAATGTAAAAAAAAAAAAGCTTATAGCTATCTATGGGAAAAGCTATCTTGCTCTTTCGTCCTGCAGCTAGATGCTTCTGATAATACTCAGTACCAGGTTGCACTGGAAGGGGTTCTGCATCCATGAATATGGAAATCAATCAATCAATCATAGCATTTGTAAAGCATAGCACTATCACCCCTAAGGGTATTTGAGCACTGAGGGTGCCGTGTCTCTGCCAAAAAGCCACGTCTTCAGTCTCCTTATGAAATCCGCCAGGGTGGGAGCTGTTCGGAGGTGGAAGGGCTGTCTGTTTCAGGACTTGGCTGCTGTGAAGGAGAAGGAGTGGCCTCTGCTGCAGGTGCAATGGATGCAGGGGGTGTGTGCAAGAATTAGCGAGTTGGTGCGTAGTTGTCTTGCTGGGATGTAGTCGGTGGTTGATGTAGGATGGCCTTAAGTTGTGGAGAGCCTTGTATGCAAGTCTGGGGATTTTGAATTGGCACCTCTTCTGGACGGGGAGCCAGTGGAGGTTCCTGAGGTGTTGGGTGATGCTTGAGCGCTTGGGGAGGTTGAGGATAAGCCTGGCTATGGTGTTCTGTAGAGTCTGGAGTCCTTTAAATAGCTGGGAGGACACTCCGGCGTAGAGAGCATTGCCATAGTCAAGGCGACTGGTGACCAGGGTGTGCGTGACTGTCTTTCTGGTGTCTGTAGGGATCTATTTGAACATTCAGCAGAGCATACGGAGGATGAATAAGTAGGGGCAGGTGACTGAGTTTACTTGTCAATTCATAAATAGTTGGCAGTCGAGGATGATGCCGGGGTTTCGTGCATGTTCTGATGGAGAGAGCATTGGTCTGAGTTCTGCTGGCCACCAGCTGTGGTCCCATATGTAGGTGTTCTTCCCGCAGATCAGGACTTCTGTTTTGTCAGTGTTTGGTTTGACACAGCTATTTTTCATCCAAGTTGCTACGTTGGTCATGGTGTTCCAGAAGTTGGCTTTGGGTTGAGCGGGTCTTCAGTGGGTAAGAGGTTTAGTTGAGTGTTGTCGGCATAGGAAACTATATTGAGTCCGTAGGATCTGACAATGTCTGTGAGGGGGGTCATGTAGATGTTGAACAGGGTTGGGCTGGGGGAGGATCCTTGGGGTATGCCGCAGGTGATGTTCTTTGGTGTAAAAGTGAAGGGAGGAAGGCAGATGCTCTCCGTGCAGGCAGAGAGGAAAGAGGCGACCCACTTAAGAGTTTTTTGTTGAATGCCTATTTTGTGGAGTCATGGTGGCCATTTTGTAATTTTTTTTTGTTTTAAGAAAATCCATTAAAAGAAGGCCACAGCCAGTGTGCACATACCATGAAGCCTATCTCTGAGTGAATTTTCTTACAGTACGAGAAAAATTCAAAATGGCCACCACACATGCATGGATACGCATATAATCAGTTATGTCATGCTTTTTCATTTGTATAAGAAAAACATTCAAAGATGCACAGCAGCAATCAGTGCATGTTTTACGTTTCTCTGATGAAAATGGAATCAATTATGCCTGCAGCACACATAGGAATATCATGGTGGAGTATTTTTATTTTATTTGAAGAAAATTCACTCAAAGACGGCTACCACCCAGGCAGGTCTACTCTCAGCAGTCACCTTTGAATTAATTTACTTTAAGCATAAGAGAAAATACTCTAAGATGGTCATCACGTGTCTGCATATACATTGGCATCTAGAAAGAAAAAGCATTAGCACAGACAGTAGGCTTCACAGGTGAGATCTATTGGCTTTGCTAAAGTGGCACCAATCTGGATCAGTTTGTTATTAAACAGCAGTGGATTCCTGCAGAAATGCTCTGTCCAGTAGCTACATTCCAGAGAAACGCAGGCACTGCAAGGATTTAATACCAATTTCCTGCACATCTGGGCCTGCATCATGACAGGGAAGCAGGAGTTCAGACTTAACTGCTTCCTGCCTGCAGTTTGATCGGGGAAGGAGAGGTTTGGCAGGAGCTGGAGCAGCACACCTCTGGAGTAAGGGAAGACAGCACCCTTGGAATCAGCGAAAAGCAGCTCCTCCAGAAACAAGAGCGAGGGCTGGGGGGACAACAAAGGAGCAAAAACATTGAGAGAGGGAAGGTGCCTAGGGCAATCTCATGGGGGAAAAAGTAATGGTTGAGCTTAGTGGCAAAGATAATAAACACATTTGGGACCCGGTATTTCGGGGTGAGTGTATGTTATACCAGCACCACGAGTCTGTGTCTTTCTTTCACAACCGCACACAATTGGTGACAAAGATGCACTGCCCGTACCCCGCGAGACACAAAGATCTGTGGCTCCTGTCATCCAGCAGGTGGCACGAGCGTTCCTAGCATCTTTTCACTAAGTGGCTGAGCCTCATTGCGGCCCTCCTTTCAAACCCTCGGATGGCAGAGATAATCACAGCGAATAAACAGCCAGCATTGAATCCCAAGCGGGGAGCACAGCAGCCATGATTCAGTGGTGAGGCATGCTCAACGTCAACAGAGTACAGCAGATTGCCCACCAGAGGGCGCACGAGTGCACTGCATACAAGCAGCGAGATAGCTTTCATGTAATCCTCAAAATTAACTCAGGGAACTGAACTGGCTAGTGGGAGGGGGCTACAAATGAAACAAGCACTCACCCCCAATGAAGGGCAGGCGGAGTAGCAAGTACGAAGAAACAAGAACAGCACTGGGGCAGTCGATGCCCAGGGCAGCTGACAGGCCTCACTCCCACCCAATAAAGAGTGAAACTCCATCTCATGACCGAGGGTTACAGCATAAAGGTCAACTGTACATGTGGGAGAATGAAGGTCACATGGAGCTGTGGAGCATACTGACCCTGAGACCATACTAATGCAGAGACTGCCACAAGCCCAGGAAGGAAGAAATGACTCAGCAAAGCTGCATAGATGGCAACCATTCTAGCAATGCGCCCCTTCGTCATTTCAGGGCCTCCTCTTTGCAAGCACCAAAGTGGAAACCAGTGTCAAGCAGCTGGAGATGTACTTTGCCGCCATAGCAGTAGAGGGCAATTGCGAGCAATCTCCTGGAAGCTGGTCCCCTGTTCACGTATGCCCCCATATTCACAACACTAAAGGGCCATTTTGAGCCCATGGCCAACTGAGACTATGAGCGATTTCGGCTTTGCCAAGCCAGGCAGTGCCAGAGGCGTCTGTGTGCGTTTTCTACACTAGATCAAAGAATTAGCAAGCATGAGCACCCTCCAAGATTAATTGGAGGAGAACTGAAATTGACAGAGCACGACACTGCACCAAAATTGGCAGCGCTTGTCGTTTTCACAACACAGGGATGCACCGTATTTAATTGAATATGGCGCACCCCTGGGTTGTTCCCTGCGCTGACCCTAATTGAGTTGCCTAGCGCCAACGCAGGCATCCTTGCACCATCATTCAACGGTGTCTGCATTGAGGGGTTTGATTGTTTATGTGTGGTAAGGTGTCCCTTCCTGCACATAAACAATCAAAAATGGTAATTTGGCACATCTGTGTGTGCTGCATAATGAAGCACACACAGAAGTATATAACGAACAAGGGGGGAGGGACCGGGAGATTAAACTGGTCCAGTGTACACTCTCCCAACCGTAGTATAAACACGAAAAGTACACTGTTCCATGTCAGAGACAATAGGAAAACCTGAACAATCAGGAGTAAAACCCTCAAGCATCGCAATGGATGACTCGCATCATCATCGGGTAATACTCCACGCCAGGCCGGCAATGCAAAGCCTGCATTGCGATGCTTGAGGGTTTCACTCCTGATTGTTCAGGTTTTCCTATTGTCTCTGACATGGAACAGTGTACTTTTCGTGTTTATGCACACACAGAAGTGCCAAAGTTTCATTTTGAAATGGTCAAAAATGGCGATTTGTCACTTCTGTGTGTCCTGCAGAATGCAGCACACACAGAAGTACTAAAGTGTCATTTTGAAATTATTGTTTATGTGCAGGAAGGGAGACCTTCCCGCACATAAACAATCATGTCTGGCATTTTCCTCTTTCGATGCGTGCTGCACAATGTAGCACACATAGGAAAAGCAAAAAAAGAGGAATAAAAGTATTCCTCCACATTGCGCCTTGCTAATGTCATCCCTGAGGTGGCGTTAGATATTGGTGCTTCCTCTGGTTTACGAAAACTCGTAAATCTGAGGCAACGTCAAAATGCAATGGGTGTTGCTGTGGCACACCCACAGTAACACCCATTGCATGCCCCTTCTACGCAAAGGGCTGTGTGTGAAGAGGCCATATTTACAAGGTGGCGTTAAGCCACAAAAAGTGACTTAACGCCACCTTGTAAATACGGCGCAGTGCTTAGCACCACTGGAGTGTCACGAAAAGTGACGCTTCGGTGGTGCTAGGGGCTCATAAATATGACCCTTATATTTAAATAAACACCCTGTTTTTTGGTACAAGTCTCAGCTCCACCTGCAAAGCAGAATTGCAACACATACTCAGCGGCCCTGAAGAGTGAAATAACTCAGTAATTTATATTCTTGTTTCAGGCAGCACAGGTGGAGGCCAGCTGCATGCGCCCAGCAAAGAGGAGGCAGAGTGGGGAGGAGGGAAGGGGGGCCTAAAGGGATGGTCCTGCCATATATAATGTTTTGTAAGGATAGCCTTGTAAATGTGTGCCTATATAGATCTATTCATTCTCTCTCTCTGTATCTCTCTCTCACTCTCTCTCTCTCTCCCGTCCTCCCTCTCTGTCTCTCTCTCTCTCTCCCTCTTCTCCCCTCCTCCTGAAAGAAAAAGGTGAATGACATAAATTAAGAAAATGCCTTTCAATTCTGCTTTGCAGTATGAGTTGATATATAAATATGTCATTAGCACGGTAGAAAGACCTATAGAGAGATAGATATGTGTGTGTGTATATACACACACAAACACGACACTACACAAAAACTGGGACAGGCCATATGTGCCATGATCATTGGCAGCCTTTAGTCCTACTTCCAGGTCTGTCCTGCCTCGGTATTTGCTTCTATAAATCTGGTCATTCAATCTTTACTTCCCTCTGCTTCCTGGTGTTTCGCTATGGTTATTTATTCTGTTCACCGCGTTTACTCTGTTTCCCCCAAATATACTTCAATATTCCTTATGCACGTCGGTGGAAGATTGGGAAATCACCTAAATCCTCATACTCATTTCCCTGCATTAAATTCTCAGATATCGAAGCGAATAAAGATGTTTGTGTTTTAGCCTATGTGGTAGCGCCATCTGCTGCTTTGTGGTAAACGCTGCACATGTACTAGATTTACACTTCAAAGCGAACTGGCGTGTCTTGGTGTTCAGAGCAAAGGCGTTCAGACAGGCAGGGCGAATACAGCGATAGCCACAAAGAGGGAATGCGATTAAATTAATTAATAATGGCATTGTGCACGACCAAATAAAAAGGGAACAAACATATGCATGCCACTTGTTGCTGGTGATGCTTACTTATAGATCGTTGACAAAATGTTTCTTTGTATTCTATTCTCGGGTTATGGACTTTAAAAAGAGGCAAACTACAACCTATTACATAGAAAGTAAAGTTCGATACCTAACCTCCTCTACTGAATGATAGCGCTTCCCATAAGGGATCGTCTAGTTCATCCATCTCCATTGCCTAATCTATTAAATCACCCATTGTAACTGATTTCCAGCTCTGGCGACATTAGTATGGCGAACTTGTAAATGGGAGTAGGGTGTACGAATGCATGAAATAATGTGTATGGCACACTAGACAGGAACAGGATTCAAACATGAACTTTACTGTCAGAATCTTTTGTTTGCGATTTGTCTTACGATTTTATTGTATTGTATTTTATTGGTATTTATATAGCGTTTCGCGGTACTCAGTGGGGCAGATCTAGGATGTTTGGTTCCCTTATCCAGTTTGGTGCAAAGTGGAGTTTGCAAGCAGGATTAGCTTGTTTTGTTTCCCGCAAGCCAAAGCTTGTGTGCGTGGTCACCTTGTCTGATTTGAAGTGAGCAGAGCTTTCATGTGTGGTTGGTAATGAGCTGTGCATGAGGACCACAAAGGTTAGCCCAAATTGCTGCCTCAGTATGATTTTGCACATATCTGTATTTTATTTGCAAAGATGAATGGGTTAGAGTCATGCTTTTTTATCCAATTGATGTAGCCCAAACTTGGTGCACGCTGGGGCTTGCCTGTGGGAAAGACTTGTGACTGTAGGTTAAAGATTGCATTCTTGGATACGTCGCTCAATTAAGTTCAAGCCACGGCATACTTTCAGGCAGGGACATAACTTGGTCAGTAAGATTGCGGTGGGGGGTGTGAGCTTCAGATTTCAGGCTGGCACCTAATGTTAAATACATTTATACACAAGCAGGGCTCAAGAGATGGGTTTAAAGGGGACCGGAAAGGGAGAGTAATGTGGATGACAGGGGTACTAAATGAAAGAAAGCACATTATTTTGTGAAATAATTAACATTTTTTAAGTCTTTCCAAATGTTGAGAGGGAGAGTGTGTGTGCGTTTTTGTCTGCGTCTGTAAAAAATCCTGGTGAAATCCTACAAACACCTCACCATACCCGACCTGAAAGCATCTGTACCCAACTATTTATCACAAAGTACATTTTTCATGGGGGTGTAATACCTCAAACACCCTCCTTGAAGCTACGCCCCTGCCTTCAGGTTTGTCTTATGTAATTTAGTGGGCCTTGCATGCTTGGTTGGCTTGACTAATTGGATTCTATTTGAGGTATAGTTCCACAATAGCATTGATGAAACATCATCCTACAAAAATATTGCGAACAAGCATAGATATACATATAGGGCCTGATTATGACCCTGGCGGACGGCGGAGGCCGTCCGCCAAGGTACCGCCGCTGAATGACCGCACCGCGGTCAAAAGACCGCGGCTGCCATTTAGACATTTCCTCTGGGCCGGTGGGCGCTCTCCAAAAGAGCACCCGCCGGCCCAGAGGAAATGCCCCTGCAACGAGGACGCCGGCTCAGAATTGAGCCGGCGGAGTTGCAGGGGTGCGACGGGTGCAGTTGCACCCGTCGCGTATTTCAGTGTCTGCTTAGCAGACACTGAAATACTTTGCGGGGCCCTCTTACGGGGGCCCCTGCCGTGCCCATGCCATTGGCATGGGCACGGCAGGGGCCCCCAGGGGCCCCGCGGCACCCCCTACCGCCATCCTGTTCCTGGCGGGCGAACCGCCAGGAACAGGATGGCGGTAGGGGGTGTCAGAATCCCCCATGGCGGCCCAGCAAGCTGCGCCGCCATGGGGGATTCTAAGGGCAGTGGTAAACCGGCGGGAGACCGCCGGTTTGCCTCTTCTGACCGCGGCCGAACCGCCGCGGTCAGAATGCCCTGCGGGGCACCGCCGGCCTGTCGGCAGTGCTCCCGCCGACCTAAGACCGCCGGGGTCAGAATGACCCCCATATTTATTTTATGTGTTACCTAGTGGAGGTCGCCATTAGGTAGTTATAGTTAGGACCTAGTTTCTATGGAAAAAGCGTTTTTTGTTTTGCTAATAAATTTGGCGCCGTTTGATATGGTGATCACCACTGTGTCTGTGTGGAAAGTTTCAGGTGATCTGACAAGCAGGGGCTGAGAAAAAGGAGGGATCCCAAAACGCTTTTACCCCATGCATTTTTCCATAGGGATTTTGAACAGGAATAGCGCAGATCCACTGGACAGATTTACACCATATTTGGCAGAAAGGTAGCTCTTGGTCCAGAAAGCATCCTTTTAGGTTTTGCCTGCTTGCGCTGTGCTTGAGAAATCGTTTATGGAAAAAAAAATCTTAAAAGGTGCTTACAAACCTTCTCTTACTTACCTGAACTTACCATTGGCTTAATCCAACATCGCTCTAATTTACGTGCTTCTGATTAGCCAGTAAGTCATCTGCTTTCACTTCCTGTTCTCTGCTGCTTTGCTATCCTGCCATGCATGCTGTCAGGTGGATTCTGGACTAAGTACTCCTTCCGGTCACTGCCATTATCCTTCCTCTGACCATATGCTTCCCAAGGTACTTTTTTGTTTACTATCACAGTGTTTGGGGCTGCATGAAGTACATCCTGAAGGTGTGTTTGCAAGTATTTAGGAAACATTCTGAAACACAGCGAGGTAAACATCTCTGTCAGATGCACACTAGCACTGGAGTTTCTTGAATTTAAATGGATGGCACATGAATTTAAACATACACGGATACATGTTCACACGTTTCTACTATAAAACAGTAATCATGGTGCTAATTATCTTGAAGGGCCTGCCTCCCTCAAAGCACAGCCGAATGAACATCGTTACATGGTCACCGTGCTCGGGGAGGAGTTAGGTGATGCAATTCGTATTCCATGTGAAATAAAACGATTTTTGCAAGTTATGAGATAAGTTAGAAAATGGGTCAGGTCGCATTGGCCTTTAGTCATTATGGGTTGTACTTCCTTTACTCCTACATCCTTTACACCCACAAACACACAGCAGAAACACAACTGTCTCTGTTCTTTTCAAATCTGTAACATGCTTGAATGATTTGTGAGGCATGTGAAGTCACAGTGTCTGCTTCTCTGTGCACGTTAATAAATGGCAATTGCATGAGGCATGAAATAAATCTGCCGCATATTTTGTGTCCTTTATTCTCACTTCACATTGTGCCCCCTAGAGCTAAGGTTATGTCAGCCTGCTCTCTAGAGTTAAAGGAATGTTTGTTTACAATAGACTGGAAACTTTGACTGCAGTAGGAAGCATTCCATTCTCATTTCATGGCTGTGCAAATGAGGACAATGCAATGTGCCAACAAGTCAACAATACAACAGAATATTTTAAATAAGCCCCCCTAGGACAGATAAAATGTAAATAATACATTGGGCCTCATCTGAGATCTATCCACACTGCCCAATGAGAATAAGAGACAAGAAAGTCTGAGAGATAAGATGTCGCACAGCAGCACGAGCTGCTGTACATGGGCGTAAAGTACATAAAAACAAAGTTCTTTGGCGGGGTCAATGCTGGCTGCACCATAGCGCTTTGCTTTTATTTACTCCAGACTATGTTACGCATCAGCTTGTGTTGCTGTGTAACATCTTTAAAAGACACTGACAATGCAATTAGATCTCGCATAGGCAAAACCTTTTTGTTATGTCAATGTTTGTTGTTATTTGGTGTAAATCCATTTAGCAGTTTTTGAGAAATTAAACACAAAACAAATTTGTGTATATGGGGACATGAAGGCTCAGCAAACCCTCCCGATCTTGTGCTGAGATATGATAGGCTGCCAACACTACAACCAGGAAGTGTTGGCAGCCATGTTGCTACTCGGCTTCAGCCGCATCCCAGAAATTATATTTTTTTTAAAGAAAAGGGGCCAGGATAGGGATACCCTGATCCCTTAGCTCTGTTGCTGGGGTCCCAGACAGACATCTCCCCCATCCCCCAGGCAAAAAAGCATTTTCTTAAAAAAATGACATCAGGAGTCACTGCAGATCCGGCAAAAATTGGAAAAAAAAACAAGCGCTGGCTCCTGCGCTTGTTTTAATGAAGCCCACAGGTGAGCCAGGGCCTGGGAGCATTGAAATCTTTTATGCAGAGGGGGGCCACACACTAACCCTCCCCCCCCCCCACAGCCCTGGGCACCACCACCTCCCCGGGTCAAAATATATAATGAAATGTGGGTGGCAAATATATAATAAAATGTAGGGGGTGCATGCCCCCCTCCTGCAGCCCGGGGGCCCGCCACCTCACCGGGGCTAATATCTAATTAAATTGAGGGGGGGGCGTCTGGCCCTCCCACAGCCCCAGGGACTGCCACCTCGCCGGGGCCAAATATATAATGAAATGCGGGGGGCCGCCCAGCACCCCGCAGCCTTGGGGACTGCCACTTCCCCAGGGTTAAATTTAAATAAGATAGGGGGTCCGTTTTGGAACCCTGGCCCCAGGGACCACCACCTCCCCAGGGCCAAATGAAACATTGGAGGGGGGCCATGTGCCCATCCCCCCCCGGTGGAGTCAATTATGGCCCTTGGGACCACCTCCACCCCTGGCCTGGCCTGGCTCCTGCTGTGTCCCGGGTCAGCCACACCTCCCTGGGACATAGCTTTTTGCTTTCACTTGGTGGGAGCTTTGACAGCTTCCGCCAAGTCATAGCAAACATTCTGCTTTCTGCAAGTGGGAGCTGTCAGACAGCTCCTGCTTGCAGAAAGAGGACTTTTCATCTTTCTCCCTGCATACAAGTATGTGTGCAGGGAAACAGATATAAGCATTGCTCCCGCAAGCAAGGAGCTGCTATTTAAAGCTCAAATGACTTGCCAATCTGTTTAGAGGCTTCTTCCTCGGATTAAGTTCTTTTTATTTTTTTTACTTTTTCAGCCATTAGAGCCAAGGTCAGAGCCCTTCTTCCTGCTGCCTGTACTAGACCCCTTAACCAGACACTAAAATGGTTTGACCCTAGCTGTTCGAGGGTTTTGCGTAATTTAAAAAATGCACTCAAATCTTCCCCCAGAGATAGGGAACATGAGATTATGTGGAGGCGTATATATAAAGATGAGCTCAAAAGGGAGGGCGTGGGAGGAATTGGCACAATCTAGTACACTTAAAAATAGTGCAATGTTTTGGAGTATCATCAATCAGCCCAGTTTCACCCAGGAGGATGCCTCTAGTCTATGTTATCATATACCGGCCCAGGAATGGGTGGGCCCCTTTGAGAAGATTTATAATTGTCCTGTGCAGACTGTCCCAAAAGCAGAAGCCCAGCTGGAATGGGAAAAGTCTAATTTGGTTTTCACTTTAGAAGAAGTCAGGCAGGGTATTAAGGGTCTCACTAGGAACAAGGCCCTGGGATCCCACAGGATTCCACCAGATCTATTTGTTCAGTATATTGAGGTTTGGGCCCCCATGTTAACATTTGTTTTGAATGCTGCAGAGGGTGGGCCACCTGCCTTGCTGGTCTTCGTCTACTATTGTTCCAGTATTTAAAAAAGGGGATAAGAGCAGGCCAGAGTGCTATAGACCTATTTCCCTCCTCAACTCTGTAGTAAAGGTCTTGGGGAGGGTGATATTGGACAGAATGCGCTCCTGGGCGGAAGAGAACAACATAATATCAGAGTGCCAATATGGCTTTCAGCAGGGTAAGTCAACAATTGACCAGTGTTTGAATCTCTTAATGGTAGCTAGTAAATACACAATTGCTCGCTCTGAGACAATGTATCTTGCATTCATGGACTTCACAGCCACGTTTGACCGGGTAAACCGGGACACATTGTGGAAGCTCTTGTTTTATATGGGGGTTGACCCAAATATTGTTTATTTTCTCCGAGATCTTCAGTTAGATACTTGGGCTGTGGTAAGATATTCAGCGGAGTTGGCCTGCTCAGAAAGTTTTAAAAATAGGTGTGGGGTGAGACAAGGGTGCATCCTCGTCCCGTTCTTGTTTTCATTGTATTTGAATGGGCTGGAGAAGGCTTTAGTGGATGCTAAGACCAATTGCCCTTTAATCGATTCATGCCCCTTGCCTGTGTTGTTAAACGTGGATATCACTGTCTTGATGGCAAGAACCGCAAATGGTCTACAAAAGTTACTGAATGCTTTTGATAATTTGATGGGGCATCTGGACCTATTGCTTAATTTGTCTAAATCATATATTATGGCGGTGGGCCCTAAACCTTCAAAGTCTAAGACCTTTACTTTAAATAACTGCCCTTAGCCAAAGTTGGGAGCTCTCCATATTTGCAGATGCAGCTTCATTCTAACTTAAGGTGGAAACCTTTGATAAAGGTAAAGAAAGTGGATTTTAGGAAGACCATTGGGGCCATTTTTTGTTTTGTGGTAAGGCTGGTTAGTAGACCCCTAAAGACCTTAATGTATGGGTATGGTTGCAATATTTGGGGGTATTTCCCTTCAAGGGAATTACAGACCGAAGAGAATAAATTCCTAAGGTGTGTACTCTGTGTTCCTCAAAGTACATCAACCTTGTTGTACACGAGGAATTAAGGGTCACGTACCTGAGTGATCTCAAAGCACTGCGCCCTATGAAAACCTGGATCAGGACATGGTCAAAGAAGGAGTTGGCCTTAAATCACCTGATTATGGTGAATTGTTTACAGTTGGCTCATGCCCTAAATATCCCACGTTTAAGATAGGTGAAGGACACCTTTATGAAATTAGGTTTTTGTTCTTAACCCAAAGGGTATCGTAAAGGACAATTTTAAGTGTGTCAAAGATTCCTTTAGAGAAAGATCAATATTACTCGGGGAAGAGTCTGAGTTGGCCAAGCTGTTCGTCATTACATTCTGATATCTACAACATGGGAGACTGAGCCCTATTTAATGATGGTGAAAAACAACAGGGTTAGAGGATTATTAACTCACCTTAGGTTAAACTTATTACATTTGTCCTTCGCTTCATCTCTGGATGTTATGATTTTAATTGGTTGGGACCTTGCAGTTGTGACAGTAAGTTGCACCAGGATACATTGCACTTTTTGCTGTGCTGTAAATTTTATCATGCCTCTAGGATTAATTTTTTAGTTCCCCAGCTCAAAGGGTGTGGTTTTAGGCAAGTCCAACCACAGCACTTTTATATTCACAAATGTTACCAGGGGACTGGTTGATCGCTAATGTAATTTTTTAAGTGCTGTTGTGTCTATTAGGAGTACCCTGGAAGATGTGTTTTTTAAAACAAATCATTTTAACCTTTTTATCTTTTTACTAATTTGTATTTATTGTATTTGTGTGTGTATATATATATATATATATATATATATATCCTGTCAATAATTTCCTTACAAACAACTCCTTCTGTCTTCAGTCCCGAGTAAAGGAACAGCCAAGGCCACTTTCATCTTCCGATATATATATATACACATATATATATATATATATATATATATATATATATATACATATATATATATATAATATAACCTACTGGCGGTCGGCAGTAGGTAGTTACAGTTAGGACCTAGTTTCCATAAGAATAGTGTTCTTTGTGTTGCCAATAAATGTATTCAAAATGAATATGCCACTCACTGCAGTTGCTGAAAGTTTTGGGGTGACCCATCAAGCGGGGGGAGAGCAAAACGCATTTTTCCCAAGCAGTTTCTCACAGGGATTTTGAATTTTGAACACGACTACAGCCCAAACTGCTGGACGGAATTACTCCAGATTTGGCAGAAAGGTAGCTTTTGGTCCAGAAAGAGTCCTTTTTGTAATTTGGTGTAAATCCGTTCAGTAGTTTTGTAGTTATTAAAGGAAGAAGAAATATTGATATCTGGGACACGGATCCGACAGTCCCATGCTGATATCTGATTGGCTACCAACAGTTCAACCAGGAAGTGTTTGCAGCCAGCTTGGCACTCAGCCGAGTCCCAAAAGTAAAGTTAAAAATAAAGAAAAGGGGACAGGGTAGTAATACCCTTACTGCCTAGGCCTGGTAGTGGAGGTCCCTCAGGGACACTGTCTGGGCAACAAAATTGCCACAAAATCATAGAGGGATCTGCGAAAATGGCACCAATTATTATTATTTTTTTTTTAATTAGGGCGGCATCCCACGCTTGTTTTTTTTAAGCCCCCTGGGTGAGCCAGGGCCCAGGGGGTTGTAATAGAAAATGTAAGGATTGTGTATTGTGATAATTGCAGGAGTAACCTAAAGTTCAGTGGAAAGTGGTGTTCGGCAGATGGAGTTCAGAGGGCTCCTGTTGCATCTTGCACTGTAGGTTTCCCTCGAAGCAGAAGAGAGCTTTTCACATGAGCAGCAGCGCTCCCCAGCATGGCTTTACAACCTCATCCACCATTGGGCACCCAGTGTCAACGTAGACATGGTTTACTTCTGCCTGCAGTGAGATTATGAGGCAGGTGTAGTGCTAATTGCCTGGGCTTCTACTAGCATAAGCTAGACTTATGCAGTGCGGTATTTTCTTATTATAGCCTTGCGCCTGTAGGCGTGCTAAAATATGTCCCTGTTCAGCTTCACCAGGTGTGCTGCAGGATCTCACTCTCACTAGCAAGTGTGTCCATTCATCTTTGGCAGCTTGCAAAAAAAGGGTATTTGGAAAAAGACTTGTTTTAAACTTTTTTTTCTGAAATAACCCGCATTTCCTGGCTGCCTTTTTCCTGGTACATTGTGAGTCTCATCTCTTTCTTCAGTCTCACCCCTCCTACCCGTTACCCCTCCCCTTCGCTCTCTTTGCTGTAATTCCTGATACCACAGCACGCTTATCCCTGAGATTCTAAAGAAAGAGTCCGCATACATGACAAGCCCGGAAATACCACAACAGCAGCACAACTGACTGACCGTTGTGTCAAGAACTGGGACACTTCGGCTGCGAATTTGTATGCACTACACGAGCCTGGTGTCACGACTGGTCTCCTCTAGCAGCGCTGCTTGTCTGGAGCCATGGGGTGCTGCGTGCGCATGTTTACACTCCACACGCCTGCCATGACATCTGATGACATCACTATCATCACCCCCCCAATGTCTACCCCTCCCACCAAAAAACAAAACAAATCATGCATCCCTATAATTAAAAAACAGAATTACGCCTCTTTGGAATAATCAAAAAGCTGGCTGCGGTCATCACATTGCCATTCGGTTTTCAAGCGCTCTGTTTTCTAACCATACACGCTCTGGAAGAAAGAGGGAATATTATCTTTTGAGGGTCTTCTTTGTTTCGTCTGCAAGGAGGAAAACATTCCCATTACTGCGCTCATTTTGAAATGGCACATGTCTCACTTTATTGTGCCTCAATGGAAAGGAAAAAAAGAATCAGTCTGGACCGTTGATTGCCAAAACATTGAAGTAAAAAGGGAAAAGGCACCGCAGCTTGGTGTCCTCAAGCACTCAACTTTGAGATTTTTTACCCTTCAGTCAACACACACACAAGCATTGACTCACAGCTTGCAGTGCTATTATTCAAAACAAGCCCCCATCAGAATTTCACTCCTAGGTGGATTCTCTCGTTCCAGGTCTCGCAGCAGATGCATTGAAATATTTGTCGAGAGGCATTCACACTCCAGACTATGGACTTCATGCAAAAGGCCGTTTATTAGGACAAGCTTGCATAAGCGCTGTAACATGTAACAAACAACATTTCTTAAACATTAACTTGTTGAAACTGTACCCTCTTCTACCCCCCATCATTTCTTTCCTATACATTTTTATACATTGGTTGCACCTTTTCCACTCAATTCACTCCATTCCTTATGTCTTCATCACTTCCTTTACCAAATGAGTTTCAAACGCCATATCCTTCTCCTACTCCAGGCATCCTACCCAAATATGCTAATTCACCGGTCTTTCATCCTTACTCTTCCCAAGTGGTGGACCTTCCCACATGTGACTCTCCACCCCTCCAACTACTGCCACCCAGAAATACCCAGTGGGGTGTTTTTCTGCCCAAACTACCCCTTTTGTTTGCCCTCCTCGCTACTGCAACACATTCATGCCCAGGCACTTCTGCGCACCACACCCTCTTGTTCCACAGCTTCCCCACCTGGTTCCTTACTTCAGCCATGTAATATTCATAACCCAGATCTGCCAAATGCACGCCTGAGAGCTGATAAGCCTCTTCTTCTTTTATACCCCCCATGCACCGCCACTTTGGCGTCTTTTCCCAAGCAAAAATCCCTCAATTCCCTGTTAAGTTTCCATCTCTTTATCAATAGCACATGCTTCATTGCTCCCCTCCAGTTCCTACGTGGCACAAATTCTGTCCATACCAAGCCTGTCCCTGCCAGATTGTGTTTCAGAATCTCCAAGTCGCTCTGCATGTGTTGCAGTAGTGTCAAAATGGACAATTGCACCAAGTTATTCTCCCTCAAATGTACCACCAGCAAGTGTGGACTGTCCAATTAGTGCACCATGGTGGCCAAGAAGGGCAGAAGACCATCCCCCCATTGCATCCCACTTTTCCACCACCATAGCACCTCACATCTGCTGCTAGGCAATCCACGATTCTTTCCATAGATCTGCCGCTCTGCAAATTTGGCCACCCAGTGGATGAACAAATTCCCCACTATCCACATAACTGCCTTGTGACTCCATGGGCCTCTCATACACCCTAAGGAAGAAAGACATATTAGCTATCTGCAATGACTAAGACCAAACACCCCACCCCCTAAACGCTCTACCTTTGTTCAAGCTTTATTCATTTGCATATATGCCACCACAGCAATTCGACTTCCATCTCCCAATTACCCAAATCCGTGGCTGACAACAACTGAAAAGCTGTGACCTTGAGACCATCATAATGATAAAAAAAACACCTCCTGCCTGCACCCCGGCCACACTTAAAACATCCGCCACTCCTTCACTGGGCAAATCATTGTATTTCTTCTTTCCAGTAACCAGATCCACCTCCCCCTCCCCATATCATCAGTTTTTGATTTCTTTACCAAATGCCCAACCTCCCTGACTCCATACATATGTCATCATGCCGTTCCCCATCCTCATGACCTACAGCCAACAACGTGGACACCCTAAATGCCCCAAAAACATCCATATCATACATAGGATGAACACTACCACTTCAAACCCATCCTGACAACAGTCTTGCAAACAAGCCAGAATCTCGTTCAGTAGCTTAAATGTAATTGCTTCGCTCTCTCTCCCTTTGACCCCCCCTGTCCTTTGAACAACCCCTGAGTATCCTCATCAACATCTCACTCCCTGCCAGGTCAAAGCCCTTGCTACAGAATGATAACCCTGCCAATTTTTCTGCAATTGTTGTATGGGACAAACCCTTGTCCATTAGGAACAGGACAAAACTAACAACACTTCCTTCCCTGTCACTCCGCTCCTGCCTCAAGGGTCCGTCATCCTTCCGGCAAATGCCTGGAATTCTCTCCACGCCAGCTGATTACTCTTCTTGGTAGATTCCACTAAGGACAACTCCACCAGCCTAAGCACTCTCATGCCCCCCATTCCCAGACTTCTATAGGGACCGGAGTCTTCTCGTCCTCTGCTCCAGGTGCCAAATGCTTGCCCCCTACACTGGGCCCTTGTGCCTCAACCCTTTTTCTGCTCCCCCCAACCAGCCTGAAGGACAAATCCAGGGGGCCCTCTTTGCCCGTTTCCCCCTCCGCCACCATGCCCCCCTCCCCACAGCTGGGGGCCAGTGCCTGTCTCCAGCCTGTGTCCTCTGCATGTCAGCCTCTGAGTAAACTGTCTTGCCCTCCCTACTTGCACTCTGATAAATCCTGTCTTTGTGGCAAAATGTTCCTTGAGGGAGAGGTTGGTGCCCAAGGTGAATTCAAGTGATATGGCATTTAGTGATAGTTGAGGTTCAATGTCGTCAAGGTTTATGACATTGAGCAAGGTTTGTTTTGTGTCTTGTTTACTGCTTTTGGCAAATAATAGGAATTATGTCTTCATAAGGTTGAGCTTTGGGTAGGCTAAGGATATCCAGGTCTGGATGATGTGCAACCAGTGTTTGGAGAATTTGATGGCTGAAAAAGAGCACAAGTGCAGCCAGCAGAGAGGAGTTCCTAATGATTAAGTAAATAAATAGTACCATCATTATCGGCTAAAGAAACAGAAGAAACAGTATAGTTAATCAAATCTTTGTTTTGCAGTGTTGCGGATAAAGGAGAAGAAAGCTGCCAGGAGCTAATAGAAGCCTACAAGGAATGTATGAAGACCCTGGGAATCAAAGTCTAGCGTCTGTCCACAAGGTGAGTCAATCTAGCGCTTGCAGCCATTTTGCATTGCCTTCAGTATCATTGAAACCTGGTGCACTTATGCTTGGAGGTTGCATGTGTGAAAACTGGCACCATTCTGTTCCACGACTGCATGTCAGGCCTGACAACATCCTGAATGGAGCCTGCATGTGATGAGCAGCAGTGCATGTGCGTGAAACTGTTGACTTTGTTGCACTGTGAATTTGTGTTTGAATGAAGCAGGCACATTTTTTCCCCTTATACAGAGAGAGTTAGTATGTGTGTGTGTCGCTGTGAGGACCAGATTCATCCTCCTAGTGTGGGTAAACCCTGACGGAGCCAGACAAACACTATCTTTGTGAGAACCTGTGCCTTATGAGAACCAGTAGTCTGTTTAGGTACTTTCAAGTGAGTGTATCAAAAAACTAAAAGTGCTATTACATTTGCCTTGGTCCTTTTCATAACCAACCCAAATACCAAAGCGCATGTTAAATACATACTTCATTGCGGTGGTGCTCCATTGAAGACCCTCACTGGATTTGGTCTTGGGTGGGACTCTATATGAGTAGTGGGGTTGGATGGTGTGGTGTCCTGGGACCCAGGCCCTCATACCAGATGAATAACAACACATACACATGGGTGTATGGTACTAAAACGGTCCTGAGGACACGTGCGCCCAGCTCCTTTTATTGGAAGGGTCACCTAACCGGTGATAACTGTGATGGATGGGTGTGGGGTCAGTGTGGAAGCCAGCCCTCAAAGAGTGGCTCTTGGAAACACTAGAATGTGTCCCGCAGGACACTACATTCCTCTCAAACTTTCCTAAAAATAAAAACAAGTCCAAACTGTAAGAATAAACAAAAACACACTAGACACCAACCTAGTCTCTCAGTCTCGAGAGGCAGTCCACAAGACGGAAGTGGAAAGGTGCAGCTGGGAGCCCCCGGGCATCTGTGCATACATCCATAGTTTAACCCGCTACTACTGGGCACAAACACTGTGTAGATGGAATTCAGATTCTTTGACAGCCAGCTGGTTAGGTCACTGTCCACTCACACGTGCTGGTCAATCCTATGTGCCCTAGCTGTGATGGAGTGGATGTCAACTGTTCAAACAGGGGTGCATCAGGACTGATATGCTCCTCAGCTGCGCGCCTCACTGAATGGTCTCTGGTTTTCTGCTGGTGCAGCAAGAGAGAAACAATCTCCTCTTTTCAGGTACTGTGGCAAACAGCCACCTTGGGCGCTGTGTCTTCTTTCTCCTGTTGGGGTGGTGACAGGCGGCCACTAGGTGGCGCTGCAGGCACTCTTCCAGGGGCAGCTCCTCCACAATAGCAGAGAAGTATCGCCCCCCCGTCCAAGAGCCACGAGATGAGAAATAAAAGGAATGTTCACTATAGTTTTATTTTTCATCTGCTGGCCCAACTAGCAGTGCAGGGAGGGGCAGGGCTGGGCCATGGGAGGTGGGAGGGAGGAGGAGAGAGTGCACCTAAGTGGACATGTGTGTTTGGCCGGCCAACTCAGGCATTGAACAGCCGGGTTAGAGAAACTGCACATGCCCCATGGTTGTATCTGAGTGGTAGTCCAAGCAGTTCAGACCATTTGTGACACTGCTTTCATGCTAGCTTTAGCATGAAAGCAACACCAGGATTGCTGGGTAGCCTGTGAGGAGCAACGAGCGAAGCAGCAGGAGTCGGCAGGAATGGTAAGTTTTTTATTTATTTTATTTTATTTTTTATTGTTTTCTCCCCGTCATCCCCCCTTGACATTTGCAGGTGCCGCCACTGCACTCTTCCCCAGTCGCAGCAGCTGCTATGATGCTGCTGGCTACATTGTGGATTGAGATGCAGGTGCAAGGGGCATCAGGCAGTGCCGATGCAGCCTCGCTCTTCTTTGGTGGCGGGGTGCCCCAGGCGACTACCTGCAGACTGCGTGTATGCCAGACCTCCCATGTTCAGGTTGCTACACTTTTTCCGGTGCACAACAGGTACATGTAGCAGCTGCTCTGCGAGGAGGCATACAAACAGGCCTCATTGGGGTTTGCATGAGCCTCCTTGGGAGGGCACTGTTTCCTCAACCTCTGGCCTGGACAGATAGTGGTGGGCTGGGGCAGCTTACGTTGTTCCATCTGTTTGAGGCTTGGGTCACTTCAGGTGCTCACATGGACGCGGTCAAGGCACAGAAGGGGGGAATTCCTCCTCCTATCGGTAATGAAAGGCTCCTGACTCTTCCTCTTTTATTCCACCCTCTAGCACCGGCCATTAAGGTGCAGCTCCTGGCGTAGGCCGTTTCCATAGGATAGGGTTGGCAGGCTGCGCATGAAGGAGTGCCAACGCGAGGATGCTGTAGCCTGGGAGTGGGGTCAGTGATGGGGCACTCTCTCACTTTTACGTTGCTCTCCCACTGCCGCCACCAGGTGGTGGCCGAGCTCCTCACTCTCCACCTCATGGGGTAGCTCTAAGGGCTGGTGCTGCCGTAGGAATGATGCTAGACATTCCCTTTTCAGTGCGACAGCGCTGCCGTCTTGGTCAAGATGGGCAGTGCTCAGGGTCCAGCACCCTTTGTTGCAATTGTGGTGTCCTGGGCCCTAGGCCCCCATACCAGATGAAGAACAGCACGGACACATGGGTGTCTGGTAGTAGACCTGGCCTAAGGGCAAGTGCACCCGGCCCCTTTTATTGGCAGGGTCACCTGACCGGTGACACCTGTGATGGATAAGTGTTGGGTGAGTGTGGAAGGCAGTCCTCGCAGAGTGGCTGTAGAAACACTAGAATGTGTCCTGCAAGATGCTATAGATGCGAGCTCCACCCTCCAACCCATCTGCTGATGTTCAGGGTAACTTAGAGATCTTAGCTGTCTATAATTCTAGTTTCTTAAGCATTCTTTTCATAATTTCCTAACAATTTACTTTAAAATATTAAACGTCATATCTTTTAGCAAAACAACAACACTACCGTGAGCGTTAAGGTCAATGAATTCAGTGAGCTAGCTATAGTGCCTGTTTCTGTGTCCCCAAGGACAGCAGCCACACTTGTTACAAGGATTGCCTAACTGACATTGTGTCATGCAGGCCACAGAGAACTGCCGTAACACCGGTGGCAAGCAGTGAGGGATCTAGTTTTGAGGTCTTGATGAGCTCTCAGCAGTACGTTCAAGTAATTTATTGTAAAGTGCTTAGATAAAATAGCAGCGAGCCAGAACTTTAAGCTGAGTGGGAAGCTGCCTGGGCTTACAGAATAGCTATTTCTGGATACATGTATATCAGAAACCAAGACTTGCCACGCATTATATAAATCTGTATGTTAAATGCAGTCCTTACCTCACATACTCAGCACTCCTTCAGATAGAGCATGTTTAGGCTTCATAGGACATCCATCAGTATGTTGTACTGAACAACTCCACATTCCATCATTCAGATCTCATCTACAAATGGTCACAGCCATTAAAGCACAGTCTAGACCAAAGCCACAGCCCAAGACCTGTATCTTTGGCAAAGAGTAGCTAAAGCAATGAAACTATCACATGCCACTCACACATACACACGAGAAGCATCATAAGACAACGACCTGGATTGTGATACATACATAGAACACAACGGTCAACTGGAACAATGGAGAACCAGTACCCCAAATTTAATAGGAACCTGGAAAACTCTTCATCCTACCTACCGACCCATACACGCAGAATGCCACAAATATCTTCCAAGATCAATCTCACTTTACCTTCATGCTAACTCATGCAACCAGTTAGAAACTTAATACTGAACAAACACCCTACTCCCTACACACAATCAACTGCCAACAAAACAAACTATCAAATGGTGGCTCCTCTAGTTCAGTGTTTGGCTTCCGAGATCTTCAAGAAAGGGTGTCCAGCTCGAGAATGTGCTGCAATGCCATAACAGTGGTGATCAGTGCTACACAAATACAAAATAATGTAACAACAACATAACATTTAAGGAGGGAAGAAGGACGACACCAAGAACCAGAGGCTTAAATACATTGCTTCTCCACCAAAGATGCCCTGTTTATGTAGCACCTTTACTTATTGATATACAGATGTTCTTTGAATTCATATAAATTGGTAATAAGTACACTAAACATTAATAGAGTCACTATATGAGAGGCAGTATTTTATGTACCCTCTTTGGAAGACTTTATTTCGCTAAAGTTTATGAAAACGACTGAAAGTCATTCTACGATAGACAGTACATATGTAGTTATATTTGGCTGCTAACGTTCTAAACATTCAACCACAGCAAGGATTACACATTATTTTCAAACTTAACACATTAAATGATATTACCTTAAGCAGCTTTAATCTGAAGGTGGCAGGTATCAATCACACGATTCGCTTCCTCCATCAGGAATCTGATTTTAAACAATATCGACACAATCATAGACCTTGATCTGTCCTGTTACTGAGCCAATAAAATGCCATGCGTGTAATATGTAGACTCTATGAAAGCCAATATAATGTGATTTCTACAAAAAAGCAAGAAAAAGACATGACCCTTGATGAAAACCACGAACACCCCGGTCTGAGTTTGCCGCATTTTACACAGTGGGGTGATGTGTGAAAATTGCAAGAACAACCGAAGCATGTGCAGCGTCGGATTTATAAAGAGTCACCTGTCGATGATGTCATTGATAGCGTTTACACTAAAAATAGCTATTTTGTGATACACAACTTATGTTGTGGAGTAAAGGCGAGACACTGATTTCTGGCATAGAATTTGTACAATCTCCATTGCAAAGGCCTAAGCAAAGACAACCACAGAAAGGTCAGCTGCAAAAGATGTTCTTTTCGCCCAAAGGACACTTTATGTGCAGGTATATCAGCAGTACAAGGCTTCCCTCCCTGCTTACACCTGGTTTCACTTGGTTTAAGGATGTGGAGCAAACTCGGAATTCACCTACGAATTCCAGATCTGTGTCTGGGAAACTGCAGCTTCCACAGCTTACCAGGAATAGACCTAGAATCCTCTGAATTTAAAAAAACAAACAGTTATGAGCTTCATTCATAGGCGTAAACTTACAGGAATAAATTTCATACTTGTTTGACACTTGGGCACACAGAGTACAGAAAAAACAAACTCCTCATTCATTTCCTGCAAAGAACAAAACACAGTCCTATGAAGGAGACTCTTAACATACAATTACTGCTGGGCCGCAGGAATCAATACCAGAACATGTTACCTTAAGTAATTTGCTCAATAAGTTAAAGTACGCTGTCTTCAGCTCCATTGACATAACCCGAGGGATCTCGATCTACACCAACATTCTAAACTAATACTAAGCTTAGTCCAATCCAAATCAGTGTTCTATATTGGCGCTCCATTGATCGATACAAAGATTTAAACAATGTGCCCAGCAAACAGCCTTTTAGGGAAAACAACCCCAGGCTTAACACATGAACAAGTGTTCAGAAATATTCATGCAGAGGATCCTGCAAACCTCACAAAAGTACTACCGCAGACCAATGGCACCAACCTTGTGAACGGCCACATTAGAACGCTGCGTTCATTCCACATAAAGAGCACGAGTCAAAAATGTCTCCAGTCCATCAAACCCTCTGTTGTTTGTACAAGCATATGGTAAATGCACCATTTTCTCCATTTTGTCTAAAAATGAATAGACATCCTTATCTCTTCCTCATCATTTTTAGGTACCTAGTATAATACTGAAGATCTGGTCAGAGGATTCAGAAGCTTGGAAAGTTCTGAATAGATGTTCATATGGGAGTATAATCAAAGTAAATGAATTAATATATTAGTGGTGAGACAGTTCTGAATCTACCCAGAAGAATGGAGTCCTAATGAATTGACCCCAAGATCAGACCATATGATTCTCCTAGGGGTCGCAAAGAACCTCAAATCTATATACAGGGAACTTAAGACCTCTGTCAATAAGTTTAACATTAAAGTTCATGATTCTGCTGGTAGACCTAACAAATATTGCTTTTGTGGAAGGATAGCCGGGAGAAAATCCCTTCTCTTCAAAAATGTTGACTTTTGAATGGAACTTCATGACACTACCATTTATACAGGAATTACTGACTGCCACTTAAGATTGTTGTTGATGGCAATGGCGGTAGCTAAACTTGAACGACTACAATTATGGAAGAGAAATAATCTCAAAAAATGAAATATGGTTACAGGACATGTTTAACATGGTATCATATGAAGGAACTATCTACCAATAAAATAATCCAATGGAGAAAGTCCCAAAAATATGAGGAAACTTTATTGCTGCCTGAAATTAGTTGATGTCTGATGGACATTATTTACATGTGAAGGTGCACTCTGTATGTGGATATGGGATCACAAACAGTGAAATGATGAGGACCAATGTCAATAATAAAGATAACTTACTGAGACAATACTATTATAAAAGCTGGTGGAGGCCTTTCAACCACACACTTTACCCTTCCCTTCCGATAACTCCCTTCTTCCAACATTCTCTATATCCTTGGTTACAACTTCTCCCCTCTATTGTTACACTAGTTTACTCTGCTGATCAAAAATTTCATGAATCACTGGCTTACCAACTTTGTTTTGGAGATAGGTCTGACAAGCACAAAATAACAAGTTAATTTGTGGTTTATAGTTTATTTATAGTAGACATTACACTCACTGGTGAATGGTTTGTCATTGTATTATTCTGAAAAGTCAATAACTAAATCATTTACTCCACAGTATTTCTGCTAAAGGGGGTTCAGTGCAATACCGATTTAAAGGGTGTATTTTTTTAACACCAGGCTACCAGATTTTGTACGTTTTTGTTCAATAAATAATGACAAAGTGAAATAAGTGTGTGACCTTGTAGGTAAATCTCACCTGCCGTGGGAGGTTAGATCAATCTACTGTTAGCACTTGGTGAGAACTAGATGATGGTCAGATATATATTGCATGTGAAACCATTGAATCTTAAGAGGGTGTCCTTACTTTTTCACTTTGTTGTGCCTATGCATAGTGCTCACTATTCATCTTGGGTCCGGTACATGCTACATAAAACTGCAAGATAAGCGGAGTGTTGGTATCTAAGCTGTGCATTATTTATTTCACTCTTATAAGCTGAGCCTTTTTTACCTGATCTTGTAGGAGGTACTTAGTTGTACAGCTGCAGGTACTATTTGAGTCTGCTTTCTCTTTCATTCAGACCCTTGAAGTAATAAAAGGTGCATTTGCGAAATGAGTGTTAAAGTTTGAAACCAGTTTGTTGACCAAATTGACAGCAGCCAATGTAGCCTGCTATGGACTGGCAAGACACAACCCTTCCAGCGAGAGGATGTATCCCTCCTCTGGTTTCTGAATTATGAAAGACCTGTTATCTACTTATCTGTTTCAGTTGCTGTTCCCACAAATAATGCATTTTTTCTATACTAAATGTCTAACCAATAAGAGCTCGAGCTAGGTCTGCTTTGTGATTTTCTGACAGAAAAGCTTGAACACGCCCAAGAAGTTTAATGTACTAAATTGAGGAGGAGCCTAATACTTTTGGGTGGTGTTCTGTATATATCACAGAATCGAATGTCACGTCCAGCGTATTCTGTTGTCCACAGTAGATCAGGGACCCAAACCTTTGGCACTTGTCAAAATGACTCTTTAATTTGCCTAATTTATTGATTGATTATATTGGGAGAAACTATGTTTTCGCCTCATTCAGACAGAACTAATTTACATTCACTATAACATGTTTATATTTGTGTGCTCCAGAAGAGTACATATCTCCATATACCTGTAGTCTAATTAGCACAACCCTTTTTGAGCTGTGCGTAGACGCCTCATTAAGGAGCTATATCGAGCATGAATGATACGTTCAATAGCAGTGTCACAGATGTCTGTTGGTGGGAAACAGTGGGTACTATGAATCAGTGAAGCCATGTTTCGGCTCGTATGGACGAGGTCTCCATTCCTCTCCTTCCTCAACCTAACGTCACTGGGATCTCTTCTGTCTTGCAGGTCATGAACTCGCTGAGGGAAATCTGTTTGGAGTCCTGCGCACCCCCATCATTCTTCCCTCCTCGTCAGACTGGGCCATTCCATTGGGACGGATCGATGGGTGGCGGGGGTAGTCATACTGTTTGTAATACCGGCCGGTGACAGTCGTCTCCCTTCCCACGTCACAAGATCATGTTCTCTTCCTACGAATATGGATGTTTCTTGAGACGGTGGGGCTTGATGACCTGTGAACATATGGGAATAAAGCTTTCTATATTTTACCGTTTGCTGGCGTTATTTGGTGTTATTGCTATTGAAACCAAAATGTCTCCCGCTATGGAAAACAAACGTCATATAATCAGAAAATTAAGAATGAACTACACCTGGGAAATTATAATAATTGCTTCTGTTATTTTATTCGTATTTTGTATTTGTTCTTGTTTTATAAAGCACATACTCATCCCGGGATGGTTTCAAACCGCTGGATAACCTCGCTAAGAGTGAGATCTTTAACAGGATGAGAAAATAAAGGGAGATCACAAAAGGAATTAGGCTGGAGGAGGGGAAAAAAATAATAATAATAATATATATATATATATATATATATATATATATATATATATATACACATATGAAGGGCATCCTAGTAACAACTTTTAATGCCCTATATAAGTCAGCAGGGCAGCAAGGGGTTATGCCTGACCGGCCCCTTGGTTTGAACCCATCTGCACTATTATTGAACATAGTCTTGACTTGCAGAAACACTATAAAGTGTGTAGTTAAAATTGGACTAAAGACGGGTTCTCTCGCTTGCTGAATGAGTAAGGAATACACTCCAAGACTGAAGAAGAAACCGGAAGAGCGGCAGTGCCTGGTGTCATGAGAACCTTAATTCAAGTATAAAGCTCAAAGCACTTCCACTCCATGTACTACCCTCAGGAACTCCGTTTCGACAATTGCTGCAGAAACACAATACATGATGCTTCTGATCAGCCCAGCTCATGGTTCAACTGACTTTTCCAGTTTCTAGCAAGGAAATGCAACTGTATCCGGAAATAGGAGGTGAGGGCAGACCGAATCAAGAAGCCAACAGCCAGAAACATCTCCCCCTTCCCTACATCTCTGCCATGCCTAATACATACCCAGAACCTGGCACATTGGTGGTTGTTCCCCTGGTCTGTGACCTCATAGACCTCAGATGCAAGTGCCCTACTGCTCAAGCTATGCTACCTCGCTGCCTAGTTCTGACCGCGCTGCACAAAGCCACAAGACTACATGGATTTGCTGGCCGCTCCCAGTTACAGAGGCCCCTGTGGTGATTGTGCTGCTAAAAGATGTAGAAATACCAAGGTGCTTGAAACAATCTCCAGATTCAGAGGGTCTTCTGATGACACCAGTGATCGAGAAATTGTTGCTTCCTGCTGAACTTCAAATGCGTGATCCCTCTGAATATAGCAGTTGGTACGATTTTTTAACCATGAGTGGTGACGCTGACTATCCTCAGGCAATTACTCACAGAATTAAAGTATTGTAGGTCATATTACTAAATTTACAGTGCCTTTATGCTTAGCAGAAATAAAAGCCCTATTTATTTTATAAAAAGATAACACTGCCTGTCCATTAAAGTTATTGTGTGATATGCATGTCCCACTGAAGCTAACATATTAAACCATAACCAAACTTTTTGTGTGAACTTAGTCCAATTACGCTAGCCCTTGAAGGTCAAAGTCTATAAAGGAGGTACTTAGCAATTCAGTGCATTCACAGTAGCACCTGGAACCCATGGGTCCAGGGACACTGGTGATACAAGGAATGTCTGTTGCTCCATTGCCCCTTATATCGCAGAGAGCTGGCCAGTCACTAGTACATCAGCACTACCACTCAGGTTACAGAGACCTTACAGGCTCAAACAACAGACAGATTACACCAAGGATACACGTGCATGCCTCAGACAATGGTAGTGATAATATTATACAGAGCATATGATTCATGAAACAATAGCCAAACCCACAAGACATCAACAATACATTTCCTGAAGGCAGATAGAACAAACAATGAGGTATCAGCTTTAAATGTATTGCGGAAATTCCATCAGTTTGTCCTCAAATATCAGCTTGTCTGTCAGTGAAATGTAAACATTTTACAAACATTTCTTTTTACATAAAATACTAACTCTCCAAGCTAAAGCTTTCATTTTCATTAAAGCACACTGTTTTTGCTCTGAAACACCAGCTTTTCGTTTTTAGTCATCATCATGTAATTTCCATTAAGTACTTAGATGTAATATTGCCACACGCAGACAGGTTCCGAGTAGCGTGCCAATGCATCATTAGCAAATACCAAGATTGTTCCTCGTATGTTAGAGATTTCATCTACCATTATGGCAGGGATGGCCACAATTATGGTGGAATATGTCGAGGATGAGCTCCATTGTACCAGGACTGGTGCCATGCCAGATATAGGTTTCATAATGTAAAACTTTCACAAATTACCAAGCATGGCAATCGGTATGCTACAGATGGGTTGCCTTCATTCCAGAGATTCCCACTACCTGACAGTGTCTGCATTATGCCATGGATGGGCAACAAACGCCCCGAAATGCCTACTATATGCAAAGAAACAACACTATTATGCTAGAACAACCATCATGGAAAGCATAACCATATTATGCCAAGAACGACTAGCAACATGCCAGAAACAAACAAGGTTACTTATCTTCGGTAACACTACTTGTTGTTGATAGCCAATCCAGCCACAGATTACGCACCTTTATATCTCCAGGTGCCAGACTTGATCTAGAGAATTCTTCCAGCATTACTCTCAACACATCAGTAAATGGCGCCACATGGCTCCAAACTGACTCCATGCCACCATGGAAGCCACATTTAAGCAGCACTCCTGCGCTCCAACATCAGTTTCCTGCATCTTTTGCCATCTCCGTCCATGCCCTCAAACGCAGACAAAAAAAAAATGTCTGAGGCAATGTGCTGAAGTCCTAACCAGGGACTTTTTTAGAAGCTAAAGGGGCTACAGCATAAAATGGGCAGGATGGGGTGCAGTCAGGAATCTGTGGCTAGATAAAAAGTATCCATCAGAAAGAGCACTATTGAAGGTAAGTAACTTGTTCTTCTGATGGATGGCACCTGGACACCTAGCCTGCTACCTGCCTGTGGCTTCCAGTTCCTGCTTGTTGCAGCCTTATCCAGTCACCGCCATTAGACCAAGTGGCATTGCTGCTGCCCCAGTTTTCCAGCCTGGGTATTTCTGCCCGGTTTTTCCCATTCACTGTTTTCCCCACCAACAGAAGCCCTGCCAACCCCAGGACCTACATTATAGAGGGTGCAGCACGACTGCTCAACTGGCGTGCCGAAGGCCAGCCAAAGTCAAGCTTGAATGCACCCACTCTCGCTTGGACCACACCCAGTGGTTGCACAATGACTCTGAATTAGGTCATCAGTCCTCGTATTCAAGAAGACTACAGAGTGGCTGACAATCAGTCAAACCCTGTAAGCCTGAGCCTAAGTCCACAGTCTTAGTGCTTCTTGGCTCAGAAGGTGAGAGCTCACACCGCCCTGCTTTTTGAAAATACCACATCACAGTCTTGTTATCTGTAAGGAACTGGACAGACTTCAAGTGGAGGAGAAGAAGCCTTTAGTGCTAAGATGATCACCTGTGTTTCAAGTAAGCTGATCCTTCAGGTGTTCATGTTGACCCCCTGACCCTCCCGCCTCCCACAGATACACCACAGCAGAACCCTACACCTTCGACTCGGGACGCTGTAACAAACGCTGACACTGCTCTGACCCACCCTCCATGGTAGGACCTTTCACATGCACCCATTTCACCTGCCACAGCACACACACCAGCCACTGACCAGCCCCACCATGAACACACCACATACACCACCTGAGCGAAAACAACAGCTTGCATAAATCCCTCTAAACACATACTCACTATGCAAACACACCACCAAGATTTGGGACCTCATCCCCACCCTCACACTCAACGTCCTCTTTCTCACCGAGACCTGGCTCAACCCACTTCCACGCCCAACATCGCTACCGCAATACCTGAAGGACACATGGTCACCCACCACAACTGCATCAACAAACCTGGTGGAGGGATCTCCATCGTACACAAGGAATCCATCCAATCACCACCACAAGTGATGAGATCACACCAGCCAAGGAACACCTCAACTTCTGACTCCAAACAGACAGCAAAACCTCCATCAGAGGCACCCTCGCCTATCTTCGCCCAGGACCATGTCCAGCTTTCTGCAACTTCATTGCTGTCTTCATCGCCCCCTCACCCTAGAGTCCAACAACTTCGATCTCAACTTCCCATCTCAACGACAACAATGACATCAACCTCCTCAACAGCATGAACATTGGACTCATCCATGACCCCACGCACACAGCAGGCTACACACTAGACCTCCATCTTCACCTCCAGCAGCCTTATCAGGTACCTCCACACCACGGAACTAACCTGGGCTGAACACTTTATTCTTCACTTCACCCTTACCAGCTCGTAGACCTCTGCTTTCAGTCTGCCCAATGCCCCCCACCACCACAGCTGTAGCAAAATCTCAAAGACTCATAGATTAATGCCCTCAACAACACCCACAGCACCTTTTCCAACAACCTAGACCAGAACCTCAGAAACTTCAATAAATGGATCACCAACTGCGCTGACAGCATAACTCCCATCCTCAATAACACCCACTGAAGGTCCACCAAGCAGGCTAGCTGGTATTCTGAAGACCACAGAACTGTTAAATTACACTGGAAAAAAACTGGAAAGGAGATGGCGCACCATCAAGAACACAACCGACAAGAACGTCTGCAAGACAGCCCTTAACCTCTACTCCAGATAGTTGAGAGAATCAAAGAAAAAGGGCTTAGCCTCACAGATGGAATCAAGTTCCAATAACAGCAAAGACCTCTTCAACATTGTCAAAGAATTCCCCAACCTCTTAGCTGCAGCAAACATTACCCCCTCACAGGACCTCTTTGGGAATCTTGCAAAATTCTTCCATGACAATATTGCTAACATCTACAGAAACTTCACCACAGCCTGAGGCCACCAAATTCTTCAAGCAACACAATGACCCTGCTACCACCACAGACATCTGACTAACCGCTTGAAACCAGCTTGCCTCACAGAACACTGCCTCCATCATGAACACGGTCCACTCAGGGGCCCCACCCAACTCATGCCCTCACCACATCTTCAACCTAGGTGAAGCCAGAATCAGCCACGTACTCATCGCCCTGTTCAACACCTCAATTGCCACAGCCACCTTCCCCAAGGATTGGAAGCACGCAGAAGTCAATGCCCTACTAAATAAACCATCATCAGACCCCTGTGAACCCAACAATTACTGACTGATCTCCCTGCTCCCATTCCTGGCTAAAGTATTAGAAAAAGCCATCAACCAATAACTTTCCTTACATCTGAAATGGAACCACCTCCCAATCCAGATTCCACAGCCACCATAGCAGCGAGACAGCACTCATCGTGGCTGCTCACGACATCCAAGTCCCAATCGACTAAGGAAAAATTGGCTCTGATCCTCCTAGACCTCTCGGCAGACTTTGATACAGTCTTCCACTACACACTCATCACTTGACTGCACAACATAGACATTCAAGCAGCTGCTCTCAGATGGACCGCCTCTCTCCTCACTGGAAGAACGCAAAAAGTCCAACTTCCCCCCTTCACCTCTGAACCCCAAGGAAATGATCTGTGGAGCACCCCAAGGATCCTTTCTCAGCCCCATCCTCTTCAACACCTAAATGACATCTCTGGCAAGTGTCGTCAAAACCCACAGACTCAACATCATATTCTATGCTGACAACTACAGACCATGCAGAACGCCACAGCCAGACTTCTCCTGGATCTCCCTAGACAAACCCACATCACCCCTACCTCAAGGAACTCCACTGGCTACCTGTACAGAAAAGATGCTAGTTCAAGCTCCAGACCCACGCATACATGGCCCTACACAACTGCAGACCCGCCTACTTGAACCACCCCTTGAACTTCCATCAGCCCACCATACACCTCCACTTTCCCTTCTCTAACCCTCACCCCTGCATCCGATGTAGCAGATGCAGAGGTCGCTTCTTCTTCTACCTAGCAGTAAAGACATGGAACGAGCTACCCTATCCTCTCTGGACCTCCCCATCTCTTCCAGAGTTACGAAAGTCCCAGAAGACCAAGCTATTCAGCTAATCTACTGGACCATGCAAGCACCTGGATACCTTCCGGGTTTAATAGAAGCACTTTACAAATCTACTGATTGAATAATTGATGGATACTTCTAAGCGCCAATTCCTCACCTCTAGAGTACATACCATACAAGTGCTACCCAAAGGCCTTGGAAGTGGACACAGACTTAAAAATCCTACCAAACCAAGTGGACAAAGTGACCTTACCACCAGATTTGACAGTAATGTTTAGTGACTGTATGTACTGATGCCCATATTGCAGTCTGGTAGATGTCTAGAACAGTCACCTCTTGATGGAATGGGCATGCAGGCTTTCAGAGGGCTGCTTCCCGGCCAATGCGTAGCATATTTTGATGTATTTGGACTATCACTTTGACATGTCCTCTTTTGCACCACCTTTGCCCCAGAACATCCCACAAAAAGCTGGTCATCCGTGTAATGGGCCTTTGTATGGTTAATGTAAAAGATTAGAACCTTGTTATGCTCAAGGCAGCGGAGTCTCTTCCTCTGTTGAGGGGTGAGACAGGGCAAAACATGTTGGCAGAGTGATGTTCTGGCTAACTGGGAATGTTGTCACAACCTTTAGTAGGAAGGCAGCCTGAGGCATCTGTACCAACTCATCTAGAAAGAAAGTGGTGTAAGATGGCTGCATCAAAAACACTGCCAAAGCACACATACAGCGAGTAGATACATGCAACGAGGAAGACAGGTTTCAGTGTTGAGAGAATTAAGGAACAGATATACAAATGCTCAAAGGGCACACATTGATAGATCTAAGGGCTAGATTAGCTGAAGAAAACATTTTCTTTCCAAAAGACTGGCTGGAAAGGAATTAATATTCAACCTGCTTGTTGAATATTGAACAGTCAAGCTTTCCAGTGTAGGGTGCTTTGTTAGAATGTTCAAGTCAGAGAGAGCTAATCTTTGCCACCTATCGATATATTGACTCAGTGAGGGTCATGAGCATGGCTTGGACCACATAGCCAGAAGTGTATCAGTAATGTCTTTATTAGAAGGCAATATTCACTCCGATAAAGCGGACTCTCGTTGAAGAACCTCAGTCAATACATTTGCTTTTTGTCTCAATAGTGGGCAACTGTAAGTCTAGTGCCTCAGCTGTTCAACAAACTACTGCAAACAAACCACTTTCCTTCTTTGGTGGCCCACCTGGAAAGTCTAGCTCTGTTTCATGAGATGTGTCTAGCACTCGGAATTTTGTAAGTCTTACGCCATGCATCATCAGTATAAGAAGGGGACAGCAATCTGTCCAATGTCTCTCAGGACCCCGATGATGATGTGGGAAGTAATGCCCCATGCCTCCTGTACTGGGTCTGAATCACAGCCAAAAAGAGCATCAAACCTCTGCTGGTACTGACGTTTATAAATCAAGAAAGATTCAACTTGGAAGAACAGTGAGACTGGCGCAGAACAATGTACAACATACAATCCATCAATAACAGCCAGTGAACTATGTTCAAAGTTAATCCAAAGGGGGTAATTCATCAACTCCTTATTTCGCAATGTAGCAGTCAATCAGCATCAAGCTCAATTTATTTCATTTCGATCCATACATGCTTTGGAACTGGGTCTTCCTCAGGACAACAAGGGATACACCTTCAAAAAATCCATTTAATGGTGTGTGGAGGTAGTAGTATCGGCCCTTCATCTTGGTAGGTATGCAGAACAGAAACCATCCGCTGTACTGGTGTTCGGGTCAACAGACCTTGAAGATACACTGCACTCAGGCTTGTGATTAATGGACTTGCATTAATTACAAGCTTGATCGCAGTGTCCACAGATCATTAGATGGATTTTGAGCGCGTATACCTTCCCCGTTGTGGAGTTGACAAACTGCCCCCTATTGACTAACTTTGAACATAATAGTTCACAGGCTCTTATTGATGTAATATATGTTGTACATTGTTCTGTTGTGATCTCACTTTTCACGAGCACTGCAATGATCTCCAATATATAATATGGTCTTATAATACCTATATATAGTGTGTTTTGTCTAAGTGGTGTGTTGTTGTAAGTCACTACACAATCTGATGAGGGGATTCGTGGACCCCCTTACCAAATAATTTCTTGTTAAAAATCAATTTTGTTACCTTCTCGGCAGAATCATTCTGAAATTATATATGCAAAGGACCAGGACTCTGAAGGTTAATGGGTCCAATCCCATGTATATTTAAACTGGCGTTAAGGCAGAGATCTTGGCTTGGAATGCTGCTGTATAACCATTTACCTGCAACCTAAGCTAACTATAACTTGTTCCCCCGTCATGCGCAGGTATCTGCAGTAAATTTTATTGATCAGATGTTACAGTGACATTATGAATGATGTTATCAAAGATGTCATGAGTGCTGTAATTTGTGGGGTAATTTGCAATGCAAGGCAAGGGCACAAGTTATAGTTACTTTAGGGTGCAAGTTATAGTTACTTGAAATAACTGTAACTTTAACAGGTGAATTTCTATGGTTTTGTACGTTTAAAATGTAAACCTAACTATAACGTCACTGTAACCTTTGGTATTTTCACAGAATTTATATTTTTGTTTACTGTAAAGTAATTTTCATTATTATACGTTAATCCAACCACCACTGTGCATGGTCTTCGACTATGCGCTGTGGCATTACCCCCAGGTCCTGCGGCCAACCCCTATAACAACCCAGACGGGCTCATCAGGGTTTGACTGCAAGGCCTGGAGTCACAGTGTCCTTTCCTCAGGATCTGCACGTTGCTGAACAAAAGGCCCACCTTCCAGCATCACCAACTAAAAAAACTATTATAGCACAGAGTTATGATGAAGCCAGTCGGGGGAAGGGAATTAGGGTAGGGAACAGCAGGGAGCGAGATCTGAAAAGTAAAGGTTAGAACAAATATGCATTTACTCATTCATAGAAATGTAACTCATCAATAGACTCTTGTCTAAATGCGTCTCAGAGATATCAGATGGAGACCCCTTTTGGAATGAGGGCAAAGCCCCTTCTTTGAAACATGGAACAAGAGTAAACTATGACCTCAGAATCAAGAGATGGCAAGAACGTTGGACTATGATTCTACTCAGAATATCAATCCTGTAACATCTATGCATTCACAACATAAACCTTTGACCATGACTTAGAAAATCTCAAAGAATTGCATATGCTTTTCACATCTTAAGCTTTTCAAACAACAATGAAAACTATGATTTGCTTATCTCCAGAAATACTTCCACATTCACAACAATAAAGGCCAAAGAGTTTCTACTCCTTGAACTTGAAGCGCTTTACTTAATAATACCAGGAAGCGATTTTGTTCAAGTGGCCTGAATCACTTTGATTGTTGTGCCAAGAACCTTTTACGCCTGTGAATCGAAGCGCTTTGATTGTCATGCCAAGAGCGCTTTAAACCTGTGGACTGAAGCGCTTGAATTGCCTTGCCAAGAGCGCTTTACATCTGTGAACTGAAGCGCCTGAAATGCCATGCCAAGAGCGTTTTACATCTGTGAACTGAAGCGCTTGAATTGACATGCCAAGAGCACTTTACCTCTGTGAACTGTAGCGCTTCAACTGCCGTGCCAAGAGAGCTTTGCCTCTGTGAACTGAAGCGCTTGAAGTTCTGTGCCAAGAGCGCTTTACCTCTGTGAACTGAAGCACTTGAATTGCTGTGCCAAGAGCGCTTTACCTCTGTGAACTGAAGCGCTTGAATTGCCGTGCCAAGAGCGCTTTACATCTGTGAACTGAAGTGCTTGAATTGCCATGCCTAGAGTGCTTTACATCTGTGAACGAAAGTGCTTGAATTGCTGTGCCTAGAGCGCTTTACATCTGTGAACGAAAGCGCTTGAATTGCTGTGCCTGGAGCGCTTTACATCTGTGAACTGAAACGCCTTTGCTCGTTGTGCTAAGGGGTGCTTTACCTTTGGAAATAACAACTTCCTCCAAAATTGGATTAATCAAGGCCTTACCGCTAAGAGTACGACCTACTTGTTTTTATAAGCACCATGGAAACAAGGATACTTCGGTTGGATGTCACTCTGCCATTCAGGAACTCTGCTCTTCTTCAGAGAAACCCCCACGAGGTCTGGCTGCATTGAAGTCTTCAAAATAGTGAGCAACGTGCATGGGTGTGGCTGGGCTTTATAGGCCTTCCACACCCCAAGGTGGCTGCTGCCTCTAAAAACATGGGAAGTGTAGTCCCTTCATGGAATAGCACTGATTAGTGCATCTTGTCCACCAATGTCCTGAACCTGCAGCTCTATGAGCTTTGCCACAGGTCAGACGACGCTGATGGCCACCTTTGGAGCAAGAGGGGATGGCAAGTGGTGCGCAGAAGGTGCTGCAGAGCCGTGCAGCGGAGTTTTGGGTGAGACCTGGACCACGCATGGCCTTATTCCTGCCACCTGGCCTGCGGCCAACCACTATAACAACCCAACCCTGCGCTGTGCTCGGCCTTTGGCAATGGCCCGCTCCCCAGGCCGATCTCAGACCGGGGACCCCATCCCACAGGGCCTGGCCATTTGACCTGGGTGCCGCCCACGGCACCCAGTCACAATGTTGGGAACCTGATGGCCCCGCAGTCCCAGCCAGCTCCCCATCTCCTGTGGGAGCAGGCACTGCTGTCACAGAGGGGGAGCTGCTAAAACAGCTCCCCCTCTGTGAGAGCAATGTTTCCTCTGTTTCTCTGTCTGCATCCCAGAGGGCAGGGAAACAGAGGAAACCTCCGCTCGCAGCGAGGGAGAGCAGTTTGACAGCTCTCCCTCGCTGCAAGCGGAGTGTTTGCTCTGATTTGGAGGGGGCTGTCAAAGCTCCCACCAAGTCACAGCAAACAGCTATGTCCCTAATTTCAAAATGTGCCCCAGGGAGGTGGCGGTCACCAGGGCTGGGTGAGTGAGGGCAGGCAGCTTTCCCACATTCTATTACTGTGAAGCCCTGGAGAGGTGGTGGCCCCCGGGGTTGTGGGGGTGGGGCAAGCAGCCCCCTGCATTCTTTCACTGTGATGCTCCAGGGATTTGGCAGTCCCCGGGGCTGTGGGGGAACAGGTGCCCCCCCCACACACACATTCTTTTGCTGTGAAGCCCCGGGGAGGTGGCGGTCCCCAGGGCTGCAGGTCTCCGGGGCTGCGCTGGAGTGGGCGTGTACGCCCCCACATTCAATTTGTTTACAGTCCCAGAAAGGTGGCGGTCCCCGGGGCTGTGGGGGGACAGGGCGGCCTGTGCAATGAAAATGGCAATGCCCCAGGGACCTGGCCCACCTGGGGGCTGCATTTAAACAAGCGTGGGATCCCACGTTTATTTTTTATTTTTTTTAATTGGCAGATCTGCCGTGGCTCCTGCAGAAATTGTTTTGAAAAATGCTTTTTTGCTCTGAGATCCCACAACCAGAATTAAGGGGTTATGGTAACTCTAGCCTGGCCCCTTTTGTTTTTTTCAATAATTTTCTTCAGGGACTCGGCTGAAGTGTTGGCAGGTATTCAGATCTCAGCACGAGATTGGGAGGGTTCACAGAGCCTTGGTGTTCCTATATATATATAAAAATGTGTTTTTTCTTTAATATTTCAAAAACTACTAAACTGATCTATACCAAATAACAAAAAGGGTGCTTTCTGGACCAAGAGCTACCTTTCTGCCAAATTTGCTATTATTCCATCTAGTGGTTCGGGCTGTAGACGTGTTTAAAATCTCTTTGGGGATTAACATTGGAAATAGAGCTTTTTTTGACCCTCCCTTTTTCTCGGCCCACACTTGACGGATCATCCTGAATCTTTTAAGACACCAGCTGATGTGAGTGTCAAATTGTTTTGGGAAATTTTTGTAAGGATTCGTCAGGGGGCGCTAAAAAGATATTGGCAAGTAAAAAAAATGCTTTTTCCTATAGAAACTAGGTCCTTACTATCCCTACTAGCAACCGCCAGTAGGTAATATATATCGCACCAGCTGAGATTTTGTGGCTACAGATGACACCAGGCATGGGCCAGAAACACAATCCAACCACATACATGCACACAGATCTGAACATACATGCAGAAACACAAAAGAGATACACACATTCCTCCCAGTAGTAACAACCGTCGTGACACCTCCTCCTAGACTCAGCTAATCAGCATCACTCACTAACACAAGCTGGAATCGGTGAAGGTCAGTCATCTCCTCTGAAGGTCCCTTCTCACATAATTTAGCATGACAGACTGCTCATGTCTGCAAAAAACAGGCAGCCTTGATGCAGCTTTCAGTAAGCAGCATTTTTGACGGGCCATATTTTATGAGCTTGCACTCAGTGAAATTGTGATTGTGAACATCTGTCCTTGTGGAGTGGCGATTGGGCCTTGAAACCCTTCTTCAAATCCAGGTTTGCCATCATGTAGGTGTTTATAGATCACCGGGGCACAGGGGAGGAGGCGATATGTGTGTGTTTCTTTGGATAATAGTGGTGTAAGGTAGTGGTTAGATGGTGTGTTGACATGTTATACACACAGAAAGGATGTTGTCAGATGTTGGCTGTGAAGTGGTGGAGGTTTACAGTATAGCATCCATTCTTTATTTTGTGGGGCCTTTTCTCTTCCTTAGTGGGATGAGGCAGAGGATACAATGTGGAGGGCAATTGACTTTGCCAGCGTACAATGGGTCACCACCTTGGGAAGAACGTATGCTTTTGTCCTCAGACAAAATCTCCAAGACAGTACTTGTAGCTTACACACTGAACTGACGTGATGACAGCAAAAAAATCTTTCTACTGCTACAAGTCACAATTGACAGCTATGAATGGGCTCAAATGGAGCTTCAAAGATAAGTAAAAGTCACATTGAGTAGTAATGAAATGAGAAGTATAAAACATGTAAGATAACTCCTTAAGAATTCTCATAGCAATCGAGAACTAAAGCTCTGAAGACTGGTCCTGTGGACAAATAAAAGCTGACAAAGCCACAACATAATCTTGAACAGTGACCAGTGGAAAAGCATGCTGGATTATTGAAAGTTCAAGACACTGCACATCTGACAGATGCTCTTCCTCAGAGAATCAATGCCCTCTCTACGTACCAGGAAACAAAATAATGTAATGCCCAACAAAGACTGATTTCGTAGAGGAGCAGCATGCTGGCAATAATATCCATGACCTCTAGTGGTAGGTGGAAAGAACTCACATGACCCCACTCAATCTCCAAGCATGAAGGTAGAAGCTCTTGAAGTTGGAGTGCAGTGCCTGCCACTCCAACTGCTGCAAATTGAGGTCTTCCCTGAGTGGGAGCAGGAAGAGGACATAGACAGGAATTATACCAAACCCTTCACAGCCAGTTCGGAGTGATCAGAACCATCTCTGTACAGTTCTGGTGCAGCTTCTTCAACACCTAAGGAATCAGCAGTATGGGGGAGGATGTGCAGGGCAGGGAAAAATCTTAGGCCAGGCAGAACATATCTGCAAGGGCTCCGTACATCAGAAACTGGTGGGCACTTAGTGGCCAAAGCATGTTGTGAGTGGCAGAGACAGCCACAAATGGGGTGCCTCAAAGGGCAAAGATGGAGAGTACCACCTTCTGGTCCTGCTGTAGACACCACTTACGGTTGGCACGATGCTCCGACTTAGGTCATTAGACCTATTATTCTAGAAGACTGCAGAGTGGCTGGCAATCTGTCAAAAACTGTGAGCCTGAGCCTAACTCCACAGTCTTAGGGCTTACTGGCTCAGAAGGTGAGAGCTCACACCGACCAGCTTGTTTGATATACATCTCAATCTTGTTGTTCGTAAGGAACTGGACAGATTTCAAATGTAGGGGAAGAAGCCTTTAGTGCCAAGATGTTCACACTTGTTTCAAGTAAGCTGATCCTCCAGGTGTTCTCATCTTAAAGTAAAGGCAGCCAACACCATTGTGGCCACAGCTTGTCAACGACAAAAGGGTTTCCTATATATGACAGTCTGCCTCCCTGACCCAACCCTGAAGATTTGCACCTGCTTCCAGGGTGATCTTGATGTTGTCCGCTAAACCACCCCATCTTAGAACCACTGGAGGGTATGCAAGTGCCAGCGTGCATCAGGATACAATAGGTACATAGGCAAATATTGTTGATCAAAAGGTTACAAGAAAGCAACAGTCCAAGCGACAAGGCCCACCCTCAAAATCGGTTTTGCTGCATCTTGTCTGTCATGGCCCACTTCATCAAAGTTGTTAAGGTGTTCCAGAAGGTCAAGCACAACCATCTGTGCCATATCCCATAGACCGTGGGTGCACCTGGCCAAAAAGCAGATGGCCACAGTCTACCCGGGAGTCAGACTTTCAGAGAAGAAACCCTTCTTTCCCATGATCTCTATCTTTATAAACATCCAGGCAGGGAAAGGACCCTGACTTTTGTTTCATGCAGGATGAGGTTCAGGTGATTCATGAGCTAAAAGAAAGCTAGGTTCCCCTGAGGCAACCAATGACTTTGAGCAATAGGACAGGGTACTACTGAGGCACAGAAGATGGTTTGGCCAATGCTACCTTCAGAGCCTTCTTAAATGGGAGCAAAGTGGCTGACTATGATATATCAAGTTAATGAACCTCCATCATGTTCCTCCGTATGTAGAGGCAGTTACAGGACCTCCATGAGCTTTTAACAAATTCCAATGAAAAAGGCCACTTCCGAAAGGGCGGCCTGAAGGGCATTCAAGTTCTACCTCCATCAGGGGTGTGGGGTGTGAGGGTTGGGGCATCCCAGGTATTTGTGTTTTGAAGGGCCAGGAAGTCTCCAGCGTCAGTGTTAGCAGGAGGTAATAAGTTGTCTGCCTTACCGTGGCCCTTAGAAAGTCATTGGATGCCAACTGGTGCTGGGGAGCAGCCCACTGAAGGTACTCCAATAAGGAGGTCCTAGGGCATGCCAGAGGGAACCAGGAGGCTATGGAATAGTGCCACTGCTCTTAAATCTTTCTCATCCTCTTCAATGACAACCAATGCCTATCCTAGAGTGCCTGCAAAATACATACCACTTCCTTGCTTGCAGTTTGTCTACCATCTCTGGCAGCTTTTTCATGTTTACCATTTGACATGATTTTGTAGACCCTCCCCCTTTTTACTATTTTGTCAGCCTCTCAACGTTTGTATAGTTATCTAATGATTTTTACAATACCATTTTTAAATAAATAATTGCTAATTCTTTTATTATTTTAGTGATGTTAAAAGGGCTTAAATGTAAGGGTAAAGTTGTAAGAGGAGTAACAGGAAAATATATATATATATATATATATATATATATATGTGTGTTCGATGGTATGTGTAGCTGCAGATACACATGCTGTGCACATCCCGCCATCTAGTGTTGGGCTCGGAGTGTTACAAGTTGTTTTTCTTCGACGAAGTCTTTTTCGAGTCACGAGATCGAGGGACTCCTCCCCTTTCGGCTCCATTGCGCATGGGCGTCGACTCCTTCTTAGATTGTTTTCTTTCCGCCATCGGGTTCGGACGTGTTCCTTTTCTCTCCGCGTTTCGGTTCGGAAAGATAGTTAGAATCTCGGAAAATTCGACGGTATTGTTTGCTTTCGGTATCGGGTTAGTTACAACAGATCGACACCGAATTTTGAAGAGCTCCGGTGGCCCTTTGGGGTTTTCAAATCCCCGGCAGGGCCTGGTCGGCCCAACCACGTGCGTCTTCAAGGCTAATGGAACGGACCCCATTCCGCTTCTGCCCCGAATGTCACAACAAGTATCCTTATACAGATCAGCATCTGGTCTGTAATTTGTGTTTGTCTCCAGAACACAAAGAGGATACTTGTGAGGCCTGTCGAGCGTTTCGGTCGAGGAAGACGTTAGGAGACCGAAGAGCAAGAAGACTACAAATGGCGTCGGCGCCGACAGGACAAAAACACTTGCAAGAGGAAGAAGAAACCTGCTCCATCGAGGATTCGGACTCGGACGATCCCGAACAGACGCCGAAAACCGTGAGTAAGACGTCAATACACAAAACTCACGGAAAAACCACTAAAGCCCAGGGGATGCCACCGCCAGCAGGCCATGGCTTAACCCGAAAAATAGGTGACCGACCATCGGCACCGAAAAAGGGCACGCATGTGTCGAAGTCATCCGACTCTGGTGGAGATACCGGCACAGAGCAGACTCGACCCCGAGACAGCGGGTCAGAGCAATCTCGGCACCGATACGAGTCGGCATGAAGAGGTCAGTACGCCGAAGATCAAAAAAGTGTTGTCGGAACCGAAAAAGACTGCGAAAAAGTTTCCATACCGAAACATCCGGCCTCGGAACCGAAATCAAGTTCCTACACAGAGGAACAGGGCCTGTCCTCACAATTGCAAGGACACAGATTCGGACAGGAACTAGAGACAATAGAGCCAGATTACACTCAAAGAAGGCTCCACATTCAAAAAGAAACAGGGAAGATCAGTACTCTTCCCCCAATTCAAATGAAAATAAAACTTGCCTTCCAAGAGAAAGACAAGCAGCCACAGGCAAAGGTGGCAAGACAAGTAACCCCGTCACCATCTCCACCACGCTCACCACAACCATCACTGGTAGCCACTCCACCAATGATGCAGTCCCCAACTCATACTGGAATGAGTCAGGATGATCCCAACGCATGGGATCTTTATGATGCACCGGTATCAGATAACAGCCCCAACTGTTATCCAGCGAGACCGTCACCACCTGAGGACAGTACAGCCTACACACAGGTGGTGTCAAGAGCAGCGGCGTTTCATAATGTCACCCTGCATACAGAACCTATTGAGGATGACTTTTTATTTAACACACTATCGTCCACACATAGCCAGTACCAGAGTCTCCCTATGCTACCGGGAATGCTCAAACACTCCAAACAGGTGTTTCAGGAGCCTGTGAAGGGCAGGGCCAATACTCCAAGGGTGGAGAAGAAGTACAAACCGCCACCAACAGACCCTGTGTACATCACGCAGCAATTAACACCAGACTCAGTGGTAGTAGGGGCAGCTCGCAAGAGAGCGAACTCACACACCTCAGGAGACGCACCACCTCCAGACAAGGAGAGTCACAAGTTCGACGCGGCGGGGAAAAGGGTTGCGGCACAAGCAGCCAACCAATGGCGCATTGCCAACTCACAGGCCTTGCTGGCTAGATATGATAGGGCTCATTGGGACGAAATGCAACATTTCATAGAACACTTACCCAAAGCGTTCCAAAAGAGAGCACAACAAGTGGTGGAGGAAGGACAGAGTATCTCGAACAATCAGATACGCTTAGCAATGGATGCAGCGGACACAGCTGCTAGGACCACAGTGACCATACGGAGACACGCATGGCTGCGTACATCAGGATTCAAGCCGGAAATACAACAAGCCGTGCTGAATATGCCATTTAGCGGACAGCAGTTGTTTGGGCCAGAGGTGGACACTGATATCGAAAAACTCAAAAAAGACACAGATACGGCCAAAGCCACGGGCACACTCTACTCCCCACAGAGCAGAGGCACTTTTCGGAAATCACAGTTTCGAGGGGGGTTTCGGGGACAGAGCACAGAACCCTCAACCTCACAAACAAGGCCCACTTATCAGAGTCAATATCAGCGGGGAAGTTTTTGGGGACAATATAGAGGGGGACAGTTCCCAAAGAGTAGAGGGAAGTTCCAGAGTCCCAAAACTCCACAAAATAAACAGTGACTTCAACGTCACAAATCCCCAACACATAACACCAGTGGGGGGGAGACTAAGCAAGTTCTACAAACACTGGGAAGAAATAACAACAGACACATGGGTCCTAGCCATTATCCAGCATGGTTATTGCATAGAATTTCTACAATTCCCTCCAAATGTCCCACCGAAAACACACAAAATGTCCAAACAACACATGGAACTCTTACAACTGGAGGTCCAAGCGTTGTTGCAAAAAGAGGCTATAGAGATAGTACCAGTTCATCAAAGAGGAACAGGAGTTTACTCCCTGTACTTTCTCGTACCCAAAAAAGACAAATCTCTAAGACCTATATTAGATTTCAGAACACTAAACCTCTACATCAAATCAGATCACTTTCACATGGTGACACTGCAAGACGTGATCCCACTGCTCAAACAACAAGACTACATGACAAAACTAGACCTAAAGGATGCATATTTCCATATACCTATAAATCCTTCCCACAGAAAGTACTTAAGGTTTGTATTCCAAGGAGTACATTACCAGTTCAAAGTGTTGCCATTCGGGATAACAACAGCGCCAAGAGTTTTTACAAAATGTCTGGCAGTAGTGGCTGCTCATATCAGGAGGCAGCAAATACATGTGTTCCCGTACCTAGACGATTGGTTAATCAAAACCAATACGCAACAACGGTGTTCACAACACACAAAAGTATGTCATAGAAACCCTTCACAAACTAGGTTTCTCACTCAACTACATCAAGTCACACCTACAACCGTGTCAAATACAACAATACTTAGGAGCAACAATCAACACAACAAAAGGGATTGCCACTCCAAGTCCACAAAGGATACAGGCTTTTCAAAACATAATACAAGCCATGCACACAAAACAAAACATACAGGTAAAATTAGTGATGAAACTACTAGGCATGATGTCCTCATGCATAGCCATTGTCACAAACGCAAGAATGCACATGCGGCCCTTACAACAGCGCCCAGCATCACAATGGTCACAGGCACAGGGTCAACTTCAGGATCTAGTGTTGAAAGACCGCCAAACATACACCGCGCTTCAATGGCGGAACACTATAAATTTAAACAAAGGGCGGCCTTTTCAAGACCCAGTGCCTCAATACATAATAACAACGGATGCCTCCATGATAGGGTGGGGAGCACACCTCAACCAACACAGCATCCAAGGACAATGGGACACTCAGCAGAGACAGTTTCACATAAATCACTTAGAACTACTAGCAGTATTTCTAGCGCTGAAGGCATTTCAACCTATAATAACCCACAAACACATTCTTGTCAAAACAGACAACATGACAACGATGTATTATCTGAACAAACAGGGAGGAACACACTCAACACAGTTGTGTCTCCTGGCACAGCAAATATGGCATTGGGCGATTCACAACCACATTCACCTAATAGCGCAGTTCATACCTGGAATTCAAAACCAGTTAGCAGACAATCTCTCTCGGGACCACCAACAGATCCACGAATGGGAAATTCATCCCCAAATACTAAAAACTTACTTCCAAAGGTAGGGAACACCGCAAATAGACCTATTTGCAACAATAGAAAACGCAAAATGCCAAAAAACTTCGCATCCAGGTACCCACAGGCTCACTCTCAGCGCAATGCGTTATGGATGAGTTTGTCAGGGATATTTGCATACGCTTTTCCCCCTCTCCTACTCATTCCATATCTAGTAAACAAATTGAGTCAAAACAAACTCAAACTAATAGCACCAACTTGGGCAAGACAACCATGGTACACAACACTACTAGACCTCTCAGTAGTGCTCCATATCAAGCTACCAAACAGACCAGATCTGTTAACTCAACACAAACAACAGATCAGACACCCAAATCCAGCATCGCTGAATCTAGCAATTTGGCTCCTGAAGTCTTAGAATTCGGGCACCTAGACCTTACACAGGAATGTATGGAGGTCATAAAACAAGCTAGGAAACCAACCACAAGTTATTGCTATGCAAATAAGTGGAAAAGATTTGTTTATTACTGCCATAATAATCAAATTCAACCATTACACGCATCTGCTAAAGACATCGTCAGCTACCTACTACACTTACAAAAGTAAAAGTTAGCTTTTTCGTCCATTAAAATACATCTCACCGCAATTTCAGCTTATCTGCAAATTACGCACTCAACTTCATTATTCAGGGTCCCAGTCATAAAAGCATTTATGGAGGGTCTGATAAGAATTATGCCACCAAGAACACCACCAGTTCCTTTGTGGAATCTCAACATTGTCTTAACACGACTTATGGGTCCACCTTTTGAACCAATGCACTCATGTGACGTACAGTACTTAACATGGAAAGTAGCTTTTCTGATAGCTATCACATCTCTCAGAAGAGTAAGTAAAATACAAGCATTTACTATACAAGAACCCTTTATTCAGATACATAAGCATAAAGTAGTTCTACGAACAAATCCTAAATTCTTACCTAAAGTCATATCACCGTTCCACTTAAATCAAACAGTGGAACTCCCAGTATTCTTTCCAGAACCAAATTCAGTAGCTGAAAGAGCATTACATACATTAAAAGGGCACTAATGTACTACATAGATAGAACGAAACAAATTCGCAAAACAAAACAATTGTTTGTTGCATTCCAAAAACCTCATACAGGGAATCCAATATCCAAACAAGGAATTGCCAGATGGATAGTTAAATGTATTCAAACCTGTTATATAAAAGCAAAAAGAGAATTGCCTATTACACCAAAGGCACACTCAACTAGAAAGAAAGGTGCTACAATGGCCTTTCTCGGAAACATACCAATGACTGAAATATGTAAGGCAGCCACATGGTCTACGACTCATACATTTACCAAACATTACGGCGTGGATGTGTTAACAACACAGCAAGCCACATTAGGACAAGCAGTATTACGGACTTTATTTCAAACAACTTTAACTCCTACAGGCTGAACCACCGCTTTTGGGGAGATAACTGCTTTGTAGTCTATGCACAGCATGTGTATCTGCAGCTACACATGCCATTGAACGGAAAATGTCACTTACCCAGTGTACATCTGTTCGTGGCATGAAACGCTGCAGATTCAAATGCGCCCTCCCACCTCCCCGGGAGCCTGTAGCCGTTTTAAGTTGAGAAAAATTAGACTTGTACATTTGTAAATTTGTAAATATATTACTTTTAAACACATTATGTACATACATATTTACTCCATTGCATGGGCACTATTGCTATATACACAACTCCTACCTCACCCTCTGCGGGGAAAACAATCTAAGATGGAGTCGACGCCCATGCACAATGGAGCTGAAAGGGGAGGAGTCCCTCGATCTTGTGATTCGAAAAAGACTTCTTCGAAGAAAAACAACTTGTAACACTCCGAGCCCAACACTAGATGGCGGGATGTGCACAGCATGTGAATCTGCAGCATCTCATGCCACGAACAGATGTACACTGGGTAAGTGACATTTTCCATATATATATATATACATATATACAACAAAGTTGCCCTCGAAAGAAAGCACACTCCCAAACAGGTTAAAGTTTATTTTGGAATGCAGCAAACCCAGCAACATACAGAGAATTCAGACATCTCCGTCCTTGTTCACAGGTCAAATGCTTTGTTTTAGCAAATAATTGCAGGCACCCGATTACTTGATTAAATACCAGTTCAGCCTCTCACTTAGAGTATTTAAGCAAGCAATCAGGTGCCTGCAATTATTTGCTGAATGCGCACATTTGGCCTGTTTATCAAGGACGGAGAGATCTGAAACTCATAAGGACTACAGAAATGTGAAAACTAATTTTCTGTATGCTGCGGAGAGAGAGAGAAAATATGTATGTGTTCAAAGGACGTTTAGGAGAAAATGTCAGTAAAAAAAAAGTAACATTTTTTAAACTTCTAAACTCAAAAACCACTGAAATTTACCAGTTATAGTTAACTGAATTAGCTATAACTGGAGCTCTCACCTTGCACAGTGTTGTCATCGGTTATGTCATTTCAGATGTTGCATTGATGTTATCAGAGACAGCATAGAACAGTGATATAATTTGTGAGGTCATAAGAAGTGCACAGCAATGATGCGAGTTACAATTACTTCAGTTATTAACCTCCTCTCTATTAAATGGCTCAGGAAGATAAGGGCCACAAGCCTCTCCTAATATTAAGGATGACGTGATTCAGAACGCTCCTGGACTCATGAAGAATCAGAAAAAGGACTGCTTTCCGAATAGCTTGAAGAAAGACCAGACCTGCTTGCCTTGAATCCAGGATGCCAACAGTGACTCCTAGAAAGAAGACTGGACCTGCTTGCCTTGAATCCAGAACACCATTTGTGACTCCTAGGCTGACCGGTTGGAGGTACACAGACAGAATAGGTTTCCAGAGGCCTCTCTCCATGCAACTGCCCAGTTGGCCATTCCCAACTTAACCTGCCCTGGACCCTGTTGCTCTCCACTTTTGGATTAAGTCCTAACTCACAAGTGATACCCCCATCCCCCCACCCTCATGTACTGGACCTTTGGGTGGTGTTAGAGTGTACTCCACATGTCCCCAAACTGCAAGAAGTTATACATGGAAACTTTTTACCAATTGTTTTGCTCTGAGAACTGACTGAGACCAGGGTCGCTGTCGAATCACCAGTCAGCCTCAACTTGCCAGTTTGCCCCAATGAAGGAGATCTGACTTCCAGAAACGTTTTTATGTCCGAACGTAGAGGGCTTCATTAAGACAGATGTCGAGCAGCTGCTGAGAGATGTCGGGGCCTTCCAATGCTCAGAGCTTTGAAGGTCGCACCAGGACATCCCTTTTCAGCAAACTGTCCACAACCTTTTCAATCACACACCACTTATTGAAATTGGTGAGGGTTACATTTGGCTGTGAAACTAAATCTTTCATCTCACACGTTTTAGCATTTACTTTTTGGGCTGAGATATATCAGGAGATCTCAACCAACATCTACAGGACTAACCTATGAGGCAGTTTGAAAATCAATGTTACGATGTGTGGGAACACAATTTTAACCGTTTAGTGCAACTGCCAAACATTAATTGATAACATGCAAAGTATGAATTAGGCTTAAGTGGCATAACAAAACATGCACAAAAATGTACATATACAAGTGCACAGCATAATGTGCTATTCACTAACATTGTTGAGTTTGGTCAGGGGCTATAGTTCATAAGAGGTGAAGTCTCTAGTAGATCACGATTCCCATTCCTGCCATCAGCAGTGGTAAAAAAAGAAAAAAAAAAAAAAAGCACATTCTGCACTACCGATCTACATGTATGGTGTATGTCATGCTGTATTTTTATGAGAAGTAGTTCTAAATTAATGATTTAGTTATTATCAGAGCACAAGGGATTAAATCTGTGCAGTGAGGTTAAATCATATCTAGGCCTCAAAAGAAGTTGCCTTCTGAAAAATGATTCTAGAATGAAACGTGGAAAGCATCAAGCAGAATTTCTTCAGTCAGTTATGCTCTATACAGGTAATGACATGGAATTTAACCTATAGAAATACACATATGACTGTGTTTATTAGTATCATTGTTCAAAATACAATTTATTTTCATTGGCATGGCATACTGTATGTGAGTTGTGCATCTTGTAAATATCTGTAGCAGAAGACAGAACTATTAGTGTCACAATATAGTTTTAAACTCATCCATTTGGTGTGTTGAATGTCAGTGCATTAATATTTCTGTGCCTTAGGAAATTATGTTTATCGTGTAAACATGTTTAATTGTTTGTGCAATTATTTTATTTAATCATAAAATGTGTAGTTTACATCAAACTAGGTTTTTATGGGCTTATGCCCAGAAAAGAACAATAACCCAAGTACTCAATATTGTTATTCCCTACAGAAAAGTTCATGCACACTGAATCAGAATTGTTAAGACCTGGCAGCTCATGGGGTGGTTTCCTTGTACTTTTTTGCTTCTGACCTCTTTTTTTTGGATCCTGTGCTGTAATTTGTTTTTGCTGGTTTTGATACTGTGGGCTAACCAGTGCTAAAGTGGAAGTGCTCTCTGTCTAAAGGATATTGGTAATTGGTTTTCAAAGACTGGCACATCTGATTTACTGGTAAGTCCCTAGTCCAGTGCGCCATGTGGGCCCAGGGCCTATAAATCAAATGCTACTAGGGTGCCTGCAGCACTGACTGTTTCACCCACACGAGTAACCCTGTAAACATGTCTCAAATCTGCCACTGCGGTGTCTGAGTGCAGGTTTGCACTGCCAATTAAACTTGCCATGCCCAAACCTCCCCTTTTGCTACATGTAAGTTACCCCTAAGGTAGACCCTAGGTAGCTCCATGGGCAGGGTGCAGTATATTTAAAAGGTAGGACATGTACTGTTGTGTTTTACATGTCCTGGTAGTGAAATAATGCCAAATATGGGGATAGCGTTTCATTTTTAATATCTTTGAAGTGTAGTTTCCCATGGTGAACATATAGAGATTTGGAGTTTGGATTCTCCGAAATCACATTTTGAAAATACGCCTTTTGTCAAAGTTGTTTTTTAGATTGTCTGTTTGAAAATGCCACTTTTAGAAAGTGGGCATTTTCTTGCTTAACCATCCTGTGCCTCTACCTGGCTGCTGAATACAGGCCTGTGTCAGACTGACAGTTTGGCTGTTTGTGAATTCACTCTAAACAGTGACACAAAGGGAGCTGAAGGTGTCCTGCATATCTTGATGTCTTCCTGGGCTAGCGTGGGAGGGAGGAACTGACACTTGCACTTGAAAGGGCTGTGCCTGCTCTCTCACAATACAGTCTCCAACCTCCCTAGAGTGCATCCGGGGCAGGAAAAGGAAGAGTCGGGGTCTTGTGCAATACAAAGACTTTTCTCTGAAGTTTGCCTACTTTAAAGGCAGAAATTAGTATAAGTAGTAGACCGCTGACCCCACAACTTTAGATTACTTCTGGATCAAGAGGAAACTCTTCCAAGGAGAAGATCTTGATGCTTTAGGAGGATCTGCCACTTTGCCTGTTGCTTTGCTGTGCTGGCCTGCTGCTGCTTCTTTTGCCTTAAGAGGGAAACGACTGGTCTTTGCTTTCTAAAATCCTGCTTGTGAAGTTTCTCCAAGGGCTTGGACTGAGCTTGCCTCCTGTTAAGGAGTCTCAGGGACATCAAAGACTTTATCTGCCAGCACCTGGGTACTCATGTTGAGGACCCTGACTTGCTAAGTGGTGCTAAACCAGATCCTGGGCCCTTGGGAGTGAAAGCTGGCTTGAAACCAAGAAAAATCAGGCACACCGACTCCAGAACCAGCACCGTTGCATGACTCTGCACCACAGTGTGCAACTCAAAGCCATGGTCCCCACTGGAGTGCGACGACCCCGACTGACACCGCAGGGCCGCCGCCTTGCTGAAGTCCTGTGATATCGTGAGTCCCGAGTGCCATGTCACCAACGTCCCTGACACCCAACTCCACCACAGCACCTGTAGCCCTGTGGCGTGACCGCGATCCGAGAGGTCACCCCATCACATCTTGACCTGCCGGATTTAGCAACATCGCTGGATCGTAAGGCGTCAATGCCTCTCCCCAAAGCTGCATCACCTCCCTTATTCTGCAGTGAGGAGCTGAAGCTGCACTGGATCCAGCCACACCTCACCTTCCCGACTCCATGCACCAGCTTGTTTCCTCGTTACCAAAGGTACTGTACCTGGGGGTCCATGTGACTCTGTGACCGGCGGTACCCTCCCAGCGAGTGGCATTGGACTGTGGGGAACAACTACGTTGTGATAGAAATACAAAAGCTCCAGCTGGGGCTAAGTGGTTTTACTGGGATTCAATCTTCTAAAATTCATATCTCTGCTTGTGTATGTTGGATTTTTGTCGCTTTGGTCTTGTTTGTGTTAGATAAATATTGGCTATTTTTCTAAACTGGTCTGGGGTCCTTTTGTGGTGTTTTCACCGTGTTACTATGTATGTTTGTACAAATATTCTACACATTGCCTCTGAGATAAGCCTGACTGCTTGTGCCAAGCTACCAAGGGGGAAAGCAGGGGTTATCTGAGCTGTGTATCTCCCTTACCTTGACTACTGGGACAGGGTGTAAACTGACTGCCAACTACAGACCCTGTTTCTCACAAGAATCATCAGAATCAGGAACATCTTTATTCGGATAGTCAAATATCCTTGAAAGTAAAATGCATTAATAGCATATAGGCATGCATAATACAAGAGAGAGTCCGACATCTGACAACATGGTAAAAGTTGGGTTAAAAACAGTCTATAATCACTATGATTTCAGCAGGTTCATGGTAATCAGGGAGCACTGCACGTTGTGCCTTAACAGCCGCTGTAAGGAATGAGCCTACATGTACACATCTCCAAATCTGTCATTTGCATTAACAAAATTAAAAGCCACCCGAAAATTCCTAATTTTGTTCTTTTTAATAAGCTGAAGTAGAAAATGCTTTGTAGATTTTAAATAAAATGTACAAAAAAGCTCAAAGTGCTGCATAGTCTGACCAGAGTTCCTGTCACAAGGGCACAGATCAAGAGTTAATTTGTACCCCAATGGAAAACATAGTATTGTGACATGCAAGTCCTAAACCGAAATAGCAAACTTAGTTCCCAGCACCCTCTGGCTATATAGAGACATTTAGTAGGAGGGTTACCTGCAACCATACTCAATTAAGCTGCCACAGTTGATTTCCCCCCATTCTCGTTCATGGTTTGCTCAAAATTAAGCAGGCTTTGCTACACAAATTTTTTGTCTGCAATACTTTCAGGATCTGTATACATATGTTGTTGACACGTCTTTCGAAGGGCAGACTCCACTCCTGCTAACCATGGTATTTGATGTCCCCTTTCGCACTCAAGGCAATCTTTAATAATATCCCTGGTTAGAGTGGCCTCTGAATTCTTCCATACTGCTAATCGCAGTAAGGGTGTATGTGCTCCAATATGATCTGATACATATAATAGACCCAGTTCTTCATGACAGATCATAGAAGATGATATGGGGGCCGGCGGCACCCTCCTGTACAACCTGTTTTCTTCAGTTTGGATCAGTTTGCAGTTAGAGGAACCCCATATCCCAGCCCCATATGTTGCAACAGGAACGCATTGGGTTTTAGAAATATGCAACAGGGATCCAGAAGATGATATGGGGCCGACTGCACCCTCCTATAGAACCTGTTTTCTTCAGTTTGGATCAGTTCGCAGGTAGAGGAACCCTATATCCCAGCCCCATATGTTGCAACAGTAATGCATTAGGTTTTATAAATGTGCAACAGGGGGTCCAAGGGCATTCCACACTCCCTCTTTTCACCCCCAAAGACAGCTGGGGTAGATTGCATTTTCCAGGACCCTGATGCGGAAAAATTTGCCCCTAAATAAGAAAAAGTGCTGGTGTCTCTGAGGCTATTTGTGCCTGCAGTAAGTATCACTAATTGCTTACTCTTCGGGCCACATGCCGTAATATAGGATTTGGATAAATGGGTACCTATAAAATCCACTAAGGCATTCACTAGCAGTCGCAGAGCTTTTGGGGTCCGTGCCATCACCACATCATCATCTGCACAAAGAAGGGAAAGGAGCGGTACACCTTTGATTTTGGATATGTTTGGAATAGCAATAATTAAAAAGGGGTGAAGCTTATTAATATATAAAACAAAGGGCCCAAAACACAACCTTGTCTCACCCCTGTGAAAAGGTTTATATCCTTGGGCACCTTTCCATCCATACCAATTCCGACTCTGGCCTTAATATCTCTGTGCAAATATGCTAAAAAGTGCACCCGTGCTTCATCCATCAAGAAAGAAGGGTTTCCTATAATCTAGAGCGGTTAACAGAGTTAAATGCTGAAGTCAGGTCAATAAATAGCAAGTATAAGGTGGTAACGTAGCAACAGTATCTTTTCCTATCATTATTGACAGATTTAGGCACTGTTCAAACTTTACCACCTGACTTCTAAAACCATATTGGCAGGGCTATAAAACAGACGACTCCTGTGTCCACTCTTTAATTCTGCTCCCTCCCTAGGATTTTGACAGATATATCTATTAGGGAAAAGGGTCTGTATTTTCCCGGAAGTGAACAGTCTGCCTTCTTGAAGATAGGTTCTATGATGGAGGTTTTCCAAGTCAGGTAATAGGGAGGTAGCAAGATTATAAAAAAACATTTGGCAAAAAAGGTACCCAAAATTCCGGATTACACTTTATAAGGTCGATTGGTACCCCATCCGGGCAGACACCTTCCCACCAATACTCTGGCTAATAGCATCCTCGACCTCAAACAGTTACCTGGATGTCTGAACATTAGTGGCCATAACAGAGTCCGTATCAGCTGATGTAGAGGTACGGATTTTTGTGAAATATTCCTTCCACAACTCAGTAGGGATATGCAACTGATTCGACTCACAGGTTCGCTCCACGCATTTCTGTCACAGGGCACCAGAAGAGTTTACTATTCTTCCTGTCTGCTGCCACTACAACGGAGTCCCATTGCTTTAATGTCACTTCCCTCCGGCGCTCGCGGGTGATTAGTTTATAGCGCTTCTGCCGGTTGGTCACCACCAAGTGAACCCGAGGTTTTTCCATAAGTGCCTGGCAAATTTGTCAATTAGCCTCTGAGCATTGGTGGTTGAACTACCTAGGACTAGAATGTGCTGTGCAGGAGAGTTTCAGTAAAGCTTTCCTATTGTTAGTACACAAATCAGTAAAGGCACCCACCACTTGCTGCTCAGTGTCTAGGTCTACCAAACTAGCCTCTACAAGTCCTAAATTCTCCTTAATCACTTCAAGAAAGAATTGGGATGGCTCACTTAATCTCCACACCAGTCTAAGATTATCTGCTGGTGGTTGCAGATTACTCGCCCCACTATTAGTCTATACTGGGGCTTAGGGATAGACCACTTTCCCACACAAGGTTCTCTATTAAAGGAGGTGAGATAAAGAAGTAGTCGATAGTGGTGAAACAGCCTCTGAAGGGTGGCACTAAGCAATTATTTGCACATGCCACATCCATTACATTCCTCAAATCACAGGAGGCTAAGTGGGTCTACAGTTCCAGCTCTTTAGGATCAGAACTCTCCGAGTTGCTTGCCTGCAAGCTAGTTTGAACACTCGCAACTGCATAAAATGGACCAAGCTGCAAAGGAAGCCTTGTGTTAACATCACCGGCTAAGCACAGAAAGGATTCCTGCCCTTTATTTACCACTTGCTCCAAAAGTGATTTGATATATTCAAATAAAACTGGGAATTTAGAGTTAGGGACATTAACAAAATAATTATTATAAAAATTAACTAGGTACTGGGTCTTATCCCTCCTATACCTCACTACATGGAAGCTGTTACTAGGGGAGTTAAGCACCTTAAAGCACCCACCAGCTTCTAAATTCACCCAGATGGCTAACCCCATGATGCACAGCCTGATTGAGAATAGGTGACCAGGGCGCTATAGCACAGGAACCCGTCAATTTCTGTTGTCTAGGTGTCGCAAATTTCTTGCAGCATTATAATGTCATAGCGTTTCATAAAAGCTTGCCATTCAGGTAGCAAGATCTTGGAATGAACAACTGCCACATTCCAGCTCAATCTCTTTAGTGTAGGGTAGGGACAAGCAAAGGCATTGTCTAGATGTTCTGTGTGGGGTGTAGAAAGAGTAGGGTGGGAAACAATCGCTATATGGTTAGATGTTTGTTCCTTTGCATTCACTGGTCTGACTCCATATCAGTCTACATCTAAGCCAAGCCGCTTAGCAGAGCAAACCTATTGTGGAGTGCCAGTGGAGGCCCAGATTGAGTGGGTTGGGGGGCACATTTTGAGGGATTAAGCATTCTAGTTTGTAAAAATGACCTAAGGAGAATAGTGTCATTCTAGATCTGTTACAGATGTTTGCCTTTTGCGCCTTCAATATGTACCTCACACAAAAAGGATTATGAAAATTCACCACAATGCAGTCCCCACTAATATCTTTTCGAGCACCTCCAACCCAACCCATCCTCTGCACCCCTATGACCTTGTTTAAACCCCTCGAGATTATGTATTTGTGGTTGCCCAACCAGTGAGGAGTCTTGTTGCGAGGCTCTTCCCATGATTCCATTTGACCATGGCTAAGAGGAGTATTTCTGTTAAAACCAGCACATATGGGCAGGCTGCGGGCAGCAAATCCAGGATCTCAGTGTTAGGATTCAGGCTTCCTTCTGTAGAACCTGCACTGATGTCTCTAATCTCCTTACCCCCAGCTAAACCTCTGCTCACTGTGGCCAAATTATTGTTACTACGAGTAGCCTCCGTAAGCCCTGCATCTGCCTGCTGAGTGGGGTTCTGACACTCTTCGCCTACTGCTGCTAGGGCCCTCACTGACTTCTGTGTGTTCTTGACTCCGCTGTATTGATCGGCAGACATTACTTGCTGTGCAGGGGCATCCCATCGGAGTGGTGTTGGACACTTTTAATAAGTCAGACAATCGGCGCTCAATAAACTCAAGAAGCTCTACAATTGGTTTCAATTTTCCCCCTCTAAAATGATACTAAATTTATCGCACAAAATATCACGGTGATATGTCTTGATACAAATTCTCAACATTTATGTACAAGTGATCATGATGCAGCCTACATGCAGGAAAACAGAGGATTTCAAAAAGATTTTCTATGTTTTCCTGATTTAAAACGTTGTATTATAAACGTCTATCCACGGAAAAAATGCCCTTTCTCAATCAGGTGTCTGCTGTCTTTCCAAAATACCCAGTTTTGGTAGGCCGGGAGGATTTTAAAAAGAATATAAAATAACCTGAGACCTAGGAAAGAATTACAACAAACCTACACCTTGAGAAAGGCCTAGGCTTGCATTCCATGCAAAAGGGAGAACCACTTGTTGACTGCACCTTGATCAATTGTTCCTAAATTTCGAGAGCCTGTAGCAAGATCTATCATAGTAATGTAACAAGAATTGAAATGCTCATATTTGTGAACAGTTCATATGTGATATCCCGGACAACTACTTAAGGCATCTCTCCGAAGCACCTTATGTAAAATAAATGTTTTTTTTTCTTTTGAATAACAAACCAAAGCCTTCCCGCTGAGTAATATTCAATGTATAAGATCATTATTAATAGTTGCTCAGCTCAAATCTGTATTGTTATAAGCGCTTCCAGTAGGATTATACTTGTTTTGGGATAAACATACACTGCTCGTTATAAAGACATTTGAAATCATTGTTTCAATCCTAAATTAGCCATATATGCAGCCATCAAAGTGATTCTACTATGAATATTGCAGGTAAAGGCTGGGTTTACAAAATGGCTTCTACAAATTTGGGGGATTTATAGCCAGGACAAACTAAATTGCTTGTTTCAATCACAACTTGATGTAACAGTTCCAGTTTGGGCGAAGAAAGCTTTTGTGTTGAGAATACTGATATTAGTAGCTAAGACTGTTGCCTGGTCCAATATGCTCTTTTACTTTTAGTGATCATTCACACAAAATGTTCTGTCGGGAAAGAGAATTTTAAACAAAACTATAATTCCAAAACATGGAAGATATATTAAACTAATATCTGAGGCAATTATCGCTTTTCAAGAAATCATAACATACATCAAATTTTAAAGAATTATATTTCTCAAAAAAGGAAAGAAGAAAAAATAAAAAAGGTGCTCCAAGTGACAGCGCATTGAACCAGCGATAAACAGTAACACAAATAATATATATAAAAAATATACACAGCCTGTAATGTACAGGCGCCCAATGCTCCTCGGATTACTGGAACCAGGAAATAAAACCCAACATGATACAATATAGAAGCCCTGTATCCAAAAATAAAGTTCAAGGATGGGCGGAAAATGAAGTCAGCGTTTAGACACCTAATTAGGATGAATCATCCGGGGTCATCATCAGGACAAAGTAAAGGTAGACACCTATGAAAAAACAAGGTGTAACCAAGTATCAAAACAGTTTCACCAAAGAAACTATATAGACAAATAGTGAAAATCTAGGAGAACAAAACTTACCAAGCTAAAAAAAAAAAAAAAAAAAAAAAAAAAAGGGTCAAATTTCCTGAAAGAAATTCCACACATTTCTTTCTGTGAGGAATGATAAGATACCATGCTTGCTCAATAGCGGGAATAAATCCCCAATGAAAAGGAAAGAGTATAGAGATACATAAAGAAAAGAGAAGAAGGAAAGAGGACAAAAATAAGTCATCATGTTGTAATCACCCACAAAAGAGCTGAGGAAGCTTGATAGAGGAGGTGAACGTGCATATGAAGGAACACGGAACGAAGTGAAGACATCAACTCTGTGCACCACATAGTAAGCACCTCTGAGAACAATGTAGCATAGACAAACAAGTGTGCATCCACTCAAAATACAAACAGGACGCCTCCCTGCCTCCCTTCCTTCTCCCAATCTCTGAAAACAGAGAGTGGCACTAACCTGTAGGCTATATATGAGGACCCCCCCCCCATACGCTATCAGAAAAATAAAGCAACCAAATGATGAACCTTAATGAGGGAAACTTTCCGAGGAGCTAAAACAACCTTAACAAAGGAAAAAGTGAGGAGATAAAAAACAACCAGTGAAAACACCTAAACACGTCAGATGATAGGACCCAGGCAGCACCAGTGTATGATAATGGCGTAGGAACACCCCCACCAAGTGGCCAAGGCGCAGTGCCACTGTGAAAGTATCAGACTGCTCACCAAATTAGGGAATCTTCAAAAAAGCAGAGCGTCGCACCAGTGTTTTCCAAAAGTATTAAGGATGGCAGGGGCATCAATAATTAAAAGTGCATGTTAAAATGAATGGTCCGGGTTTGATGTTCAGGTACTAACTTACATTGCTTTGGTAAATGTTCTAAAATTCTTATCACCCAAGTTTCAATTTATTTATTGTATTTGTTCTACCTTGTTTTGGCCAAGGAAAACTATGTTTGTATGATGTTTTCGACTATTTGGATTTCCCTCCATAAGGCTACCCACCACCATGAATTTTATAGCCTGCTACTTACTTGCCTACTGAAGCCTCTTTACAGCGGCTGCTGAATGAATAGATTTTTCTTAACAACTGTTCTCTGCAGTAACTAATTTGTGTGTTGGTATGGTGCTTTTGAATAGCTGTTTGTATTTATTTTTCTATATCTATGATAATACAAATTTCATTGACTAGTTCTATGCATATGGTTGGATGGGAGTCACAAGCTGGCAATGAGCTGTCAGAAGTACGAGGCAGGCCTTGCTTCTTATCCAGCAATGACCACTGCAATATTGAGCTGGTTGTGTAGGTTTGATGGTTGTGGTTTTGTGTGATGCTGTGTCCTGAATGTTATTTGTATTAGAGGAACTCGCAGTAAAGGTTTATCAAAAGTGGTGCCGCAGGGTCAAACATCAGTCACAAGACGTGCTGCTGCAAAACGAATTCCTTTCAGTAGACCTGGTGTGACTTAAGGTAATCCTTTCTTGCATGCTGAAGTGCAGCTGCAGTAGATAAGGTGGAGTGATTCTGACGAAGTGTGCTGTGGCATGATGTGATACGCTGGTCAGGTGGATGACCCCCAATAAGCAAAAGCAATGTAAAACAGTGCTAAATATGCAGAACCAAAGAATACATTAAACAAAATTCTGAAGAAAAAAAAAAAAAAAAACACTGAATCACCCTTTACAAAGAAATAAAATGCAGTTATCATTGCCTAAATATATGGAACCGAAGAGTCACCATCACTAATTTATATATTGATGACTAATGTTTATTTTTACATTACCCCACAGTAACTATTGCTGGACTTTATCAATGTGGCACTTACTCCTCATCTGCTGCCGTACTGATGGGCACACAAGACTTTTATGCAGCATACAAATTACTCCATCAATAAAGGATGGGTGCAAATTTAAAGCCAAATGACCACAGCTAATTCAGGAAATGTAACATCAAGTGCGGTAAGGGCCACCTTCTAATTACGAACGTCTAGAAAATCTTGCAGACTCTGAGATAGTGGTAGAAGGATGGAAGAAGACATAACTCATGCAAATGATCATGAATTGCTAGTTGACCGATCCCTTCGTTTAATTCTTATTTTACTTAAGTATTCTGTTAAAGAAATTTTAAGCAAAGCATGGTTATACTTTCTCCCTTTTTTTCAATTTTCTGGTTATAAAGAGGTAAGAAAATGATTAATCTTTCCCACCCCATTTATGTTCAATAAGGGTCACTGACGCAAAAGTTGCAGATTTCAACTTGTTAATGATTCGTGACAAATTTGAAGGCACATATTTAACAATATACAAATATAAACATTGCAGACCGGTGAGTTAAGAGTTCATAAAGTCTAATCACTGAATTCAAAGGACTCATAGAAGGCGTTTCAGCTGCACTCCTTGTCTCCAGCGAAGACATTACACAATATTATTTTTTTCTACATGTCTGGTGAGAAGAAACTATTTCCACTTTAGACAGTGTAAATAAATTGTACTTAAAGAATCCAAGCATTCATTGTGGATGTTACACCTACTAATAATTCCAATTGTGTAATTGTCTTGCACTTTATGAACCCGCTCATAAGAAAAAGCTTTTTCAGAAGACGGTCTGGTTTCTGCTGACATGATCACCTCAATAGGTATGATAAGCAAGAAAAACTCTAGAAAACATTATAAATCTACAGTTTATTAGAACAAAAATCACCGGTCTTTATATATGTATATATTTGTAGAAGATATACAAAACGAAAGTCTCCAAATTTTAATTTCCAAACACTCCAGTACATAGCTCTCCCCACCCTACACCCTTCATAAATGCCCGCCTCTAATGAAACTGGTGCCCCTAGCACAGAGCGTGTGAATGTGGGGCTTTAGGTTTTCTAGTTTTTTTATATTGCAATCAGCTTCAGAAGCACATTTGACCAATTTAAGACATGTATCGTCTCCGATTTCACGGTAACACACATGAAAAATCCGTTTTCTGTGTGATTTAATTGGGAGCTGGGCTTGTTGCCTACGTATCCAAAAACAGAAACATTGGCACTCGAGGAACAAGGAACAATTGTGGCAGTTTTATTGGGAAGGTACCACTGAACCCTGGTTACTGATTAACAGTCCTTTATACATTATTTACACATACAGTGCCTCTTCCACCTTGAAAGGCCAAAATACTTATTCAGTTCGTAAGAGAGATGACCAAATTCTTTCAGTAGGCCAAGAGCCAAAGGCATTACTATGTGTCCCAAAACTGTTTGCTCCTGTCTCCATTGTCAGGTTCTGATTCCCTGTCTCCAATATCTCTTCTCTCACTCACCTCTCCCTCCAAATCTTTTTCCTATTCCTCCTGCTTGCATTTCACTGTAATCCTATACTATAAACATATATGATACTGTCTCACAACATAGCGGTTTCGCCAGGCTGTGCCCCCAGCAAGAGAAGTGCTCAAATTCTCTTTGAGGGACGCTTCCCTCGGTTTCCGTCAATTCACACTACGCCTTAGACCACTCAACAAAGTCTTCGGCACACTATTGGAAGATTAAGTGTTCTTTTATTCCTCTCCTGGGACCTGATGCATTTCGACTAACCACATAGCCTTTTTCACACATGTATATTATACACACACAGATTTTCAAGGACTAATGCTGTAATCACAGTACGTGTGTGTGTATATGTATATATATATATATGTATATATATATATATATATACACACACACACACACACACACACACACACACACACACACACACACACACACACACACACACACACACACACCCCCCCCCCCCCCCCTCTCTCTCTCTCTCTCTCTCTCAGGCCTCTTGTGGATTTCCAGCTTCACCAAGCACTCTAGATAATCCCATTCATCTTCTCATGGGAACAGTTCTAGTCTTCACTATATGGATGAGTTCCCTAGTTGCACTTGATCTTCTCTAGGTTTACTGCTCACAATCCTATCACCTTACTCTAATATGGAATGTGCACCGATGCTAATGCATGATGCACTTCCCCCAAAATCTTTGCAGCCGCAGTTGCCCATTCTTTAAAATCGGAGGTGCCATTCCCCATCCTCCACCCAGAGTTGTTCATGACCAACTTCCACAGAGTACAGGTTCTGCTCAAAAAGCGACAGACGATCCAAGACATGCTCTTTGAACGAGAAAGATGGCGTGCCAATGCTGCTGAAGCAGAATGAAAAAAAAGTAACAGGATGACACAAAACCAAAAATGAACACCTGCTTCAGTGGCAAGTCACAAAAGCAGGTCATACTTTAAGAAGCATCAATCGTTCTTCATTCTTTTTCCAAATTAATGATTCTGACACAAAATAATACAGTAAGGTATTCTGGATCCCTTCACTACTCCTCGAAATCCACGTTTCAAAGACTTTCCCTCTGATAATAAGAAATTAATGTATTTACTGTGCACATTAAAGAAGGAGCTCCTCTCCCTATGTAATCCTCTGCTTAACTGCCTTACTTCGGTTTTCAAAATGGATTTAAAGAATCTAAAAATGAGAGTAAAAATGTACCAGATTATGGCAGGTCTTTGATGGGCAAAGTATGTTGCCTCTATGACAGATTTCCTGCAAAATATTAGCTGCAGAAATGATAAATTAAACTACTAGTGGAAACACTCACAAACTCTGATCTTGCGTGGAGGAAACTATTATAATGTGGGCAGCAACAACTTCATAAGAGGCAGGAGTGATTTGCTTCCAGGTTGACGAAGCACGAAGTTAAAAAGAAATTTGTCTTCTGGCGAAAAAGTGAACGGTGAGCATGAAGAAAGAAAAACAAGCTGGCGATGAGTAAAAAAAAAAAAACAACAAAAAACAAACATGAAAGATAAAATTAAAAATAAGCAGATATCAATAGAATACATGAAAAGAGACTTTCACATAAGTGCAGCAAAACACTAAACGTCAACACAAATCAAAAAGAGAGACAAGCAGTACCAGAGGTTCAAGTCTCTCAGGTACAAAAACGTCCACTGTACGGAAAAGTCGGAATTCGAGCACCCCAAGCTGCCAGCTTCATTCTAGGGTCAGCTTAACAGAAGAGTTTTCACCAAAGCCGAGGCCAACTCCGCCCACACAACCTTTATTTCCCCAAACCTACATTTAAAATAAAGTGAAACGTCACTCTCAGCAGATGGCAGAAGCGCCAAGGATAGCGCCTGTGCCAGGACAGGCAGTTTATTAATCCCTTCGGAGATTGTTCAAACGCTCCTCCAAGTCGGCATCAGCATCCGCCAGGGCTGCAGCACTCTCTGCTTTCTTCTGAGCAGCCACGCTCAGTGACCCGCCTGTAGCAGGGAGATCTAGAAGAAAAGGAGGGAGAATAATGGCCCACTTAATGATCACACAGAACACGTTTCAAACAATGAATACGAAGGAGCGGCATCAACTCATCCACTTTGGCCACCACAAAAGGACAGGGATGGATAAATACAAAATCCATTACTGACTGAAAGGAAGGAAAAACACTAAGGAAATCATATTGTGCACAACCCACATGGAGAACAAAATTCAAAGACACACATAACGCCCTTACAAAGACACAATCAACTGAACTGCTCGAACAGGAAATTGAAAGGTCTTTTAGGTCTTGTCTACAGACATCTTTAGCTATTTGTTACGAGCAAACCTGAGCTGTTCAATACCAGTGGGCTTGGAGTCAGTACATCGCTTATAATTTATCTTTCATATCAATCTCATCTGCTTGTGATTCTTATTCGAGGGCGGTCCTTCCCTTTCGTGTGTTTGTGCCTCCTCTGGTGCATTGCTCCTTTACAATATTATTGACTGCATGACTTGTATCCTTGCAGCAGAAAATCAGTCACGAACAGTGGAGTCCGAAGGGTATCTAGGTGAACCAGGAGTCCATAGAAATTTTCACGAGACCCTCAACCACTAGAATCAACTAGTTACATGCTTCACTATCAGGTCGACACTCTAGACACCTACTGTTTCGGAATGGGCTCTACCTGCCAAGAGAGAGCACTTCTAAGTTTAAGGCTTAACGGGATCAGTGGAGAATATCATAGAAATTACCTTTAATTCCTTACTGACATTATTTCATGTCATAGTAACCATGGTAAGGTTACAATCAGATAAAGGTGCAAACGGAGAATAAGTCCATGATCCCTTACACCTAAAATCAATCACGGTCTACATGTTTCAGCCACTCTGGCCCAGCTGGGTCACATGGACCTTAGTAAACAGAACTCTAATCTAGGAATAGGGAGAATATTCTGTTTATGTTGTCACAATACTTCCTTTTTAGGTTTCACCTGCACGTGCATGCGAAATCTTTTGGTAAAATCAAAAACAAAAAAACCTTCAAAAGGGCTTAGAACCAGCCCCTTACTTACATGAACTTACCATTGGCTTACTCCGTCACTCTAATTACGCGCTTCGGATTGGCCAGCACGTCATCTTCACATCACTTCCCGCGGTCACCTTTGTCTTATCTTCGTCTTCTTCACCGATCTTGCTGTTGAGTTGCCTGTGGACCAAGTACTCCTTTCGGTCACTTCCTCCACTGGACACTGGCCAGTGTCCTTTCTCTGGCTACGACACTGAAGGTACTTCTTTTTTCTTGCGGCATGGCGTCTTCTTTCTTTACTGACGTCTTCTTGCGTTGCTGCCATCTTGTCGGTCTTCTTTTTTGCTGTCTTTTTTCTTCTTGCATGATGCCTTCTTTCTTCATTGCAGTCTGTCTTCTTTTTTCTTTCTGCATACAGTCTTCTGTCTTCACTGTCTTCTTTACCGCATGCCGTCTTCAGTCTTTACTGCCATCTCCTGTCTTCGGTCCAGTCTTCTTTCTTTGCTGTTTTCTTGCTTCATTCCCACATGTCGTCTTCTGTCTTCACTGTCTCCTTCTGTCCTTGCTCCCGTCTTCTAACATTAATGCTTTTTAAAGCTTGGGGTCATCAATGCTCATTAGATCCTGCACCCAATGGTACTTGTTGGGGTCTGGGAAAACCAATAGGTCGGATCCAAGTATGCACGTTTAAGCCATTTATACCTATTAGAGGATGGGACAATTAATGGTGCTATAGGGCAAATATCCTACATGTTACTTCAGATACCGAATGTGGCCCCTAGAACTCGTTACAGCCTGTAACCTTTAATGCTTTAAACAAGCAGGGGGAACTGCTACTCATTATAGCCTGTGGCCATTAATACACATTAACTGGGCAGCCTAGGAAGATTCTATATACCTGCACATGTTGAATACCTACCTAACTGAGGACGTAGTGGCTCAGTACGATAGTCGCTTGGGCGGATGCTGCAGGAGGTTACTAGGTGTTGCTTGCTCTCCACAGGACTTAGACATTTCAACACATATTTATGTTTCCTGCGTGCCAGTCCCAACAGCTCCCATAGGTGCACTGACAGAACAGCGCATCCTGTTGTGTGATACCTGTGGTGTTCAATCCACGTGTCTGAAATAGGCCTTGTCCAAAGTGGTCTATCTGAGCTACATGGAAAATTGGAAGAACAGGAGGGATAGTTTGTTTTTACATAGGGAGTGGGGCCAGGAATACTACTTTTCCGCCTAAAGCCGACTTACTGAGATTCCTATTTCTCTCTTCCCCATGTTGGTGAGCAGCTGCGTATTTGGCAGCATAAGAAAGAACAGAATGCCTTCAAGTAGAGAGCCAGATCTACTAAGAAGGACCTCCTGATTTCCACCAGGACACTAGTAATTCGCTGAGCAAGAACCATAGGGGGCCCTGCTACTAACAATCTGAGGAGCACTCTTGGTAATACAGAGCCATAGGGACATCTTTATTTATTATCTACTTAGTGACATTATTGGTAATGTGTTCATTTCAGTTATGTATTGTGTGATTACATTGATTTTATAAGCTGCAACCTGCAAGAATTCTGAAAACGTGAGAGCTCTGACCTAATCCTCAAAGAGTAAAGTAGGCTGGCACGTCATGACACACCTTCAGAGATACCAGATTATCCCATTCTTGATATAAGCAGTTAATCTAATCATGCTTTTCTCTACATCACATATTGCAGAGTCTTTGAAAAAGTGCACTGGCATAAGCTATAACATATCAACCATGACTTTATCAGAAGCCATGAGGTCATACCACAGGACAGAACACAATGTGTTCTATGCAGCTCTCCATGTGTGACGGCCAGGAAAAGAAGGGGCACGGACAACTAAAGACAATATATTTCATCACATTATTGCGGATGCCCAAAATGTAATTTCTAAGAGGATCTGGATTCTATTTCTTCAATTACTCTACTTTGGTGCTTCTGATTTTAGTGTTCTTCAACCAAATTTTTACATGGCTACTCCAATGAAGTTATATTTATGTTTCGATGCCCGTTTAGGCCTTTGTTTTTCAACTTCTCATTGTTGAAAACTGGGTTTCTGGTTGACAGAGTTATGCGCCCTGATCAAATAGGAACCACAATCCTAGTCAGGGTAAGTCACAAACACAACCTAAACTAACATGCTCACCCTCTAGTAGCTTGGCATAAACGAGTCAGGTTTAACTTAAGAGACAATATTTAAAGTATTTGGTAAACACACTTCAAAGAGTAATACAGTGAAAACACCACACACAAAGATTTCACACCTGGTTAGAACAATAGAACTCGATGTAATAAATAAAACGAGACCAAAATTACAAAACTCCAGTAAGGAGAACTCGAATTATGAAATTTTAAAGAACACTGTAAAATAGCACTTAGAAACAAGAAGCGCCAAATGGAATTTTCTAGTCGCCCTGGACCGGGATAAAGTAAAAAAATTCAGGCTAACCGCTTTGGAGAGTGGGTCGGCTACAGGTACCCCATTGGGACAGCTGATCAAAAGTACCTTAATCCTGGTTTCGTCAACGACAAAGAAGTGGGGAGCAGGCTGAAGCGATGTGTCAGTGTTGATACCCGCAGAGTTGGTCATGCATTGATGTTTCCCATGCAGTAACAAAAATGTGTCGATTTGATCCACACAACAGCAGTAATGTGTCAGGTCTGAGATGCTGTGGTTCCAAAGCCAGAGATGCTGTGGTTCAGAAGACACCAAGGTCAATCCTCACTGGAGTTGATGCGTCAACTGCGATCCATGCAAGGGGCTGATTCAGATCCATTTAGCAGGGGCAATACACCACTTATGATCTGCACAGTGGCACCAATGCATGGTTTCAGCTGCAGCAAACATCCTAAGCCCACTTCCAAGGGTCCAGGACTAGGGTGGCACCACTCGACAGGGTAGACTCACAGATGGCACACTCCAAGTGTAGATGTAGTTGGGTTGGAAGTCTTTTATGACTTTGAGACTACTCGTTTAGCTGTGCTAGGACCGCCCCTATGCCATGCTATGAAGCGTCTGTCTGCACAATAAATTCCTTGGAGTAGTCAGGGGCCTTGAGCACGGGGGCCATACACATGGCTTCCTTCAGGGAGTCAAAGGCTTTCTGACAAGCCTCTGTCCAATTCACCAACCTAGGTTGCTTTTTGGATGTGAGTTCTGTCAAGGGTGACACAATGGTACCATAGCCCTTGACGAATCTGCGGTAGTATCCAGTGAGGCCTAAAAAGGCTTTCACCTCAGTCTGTGTTCTAGGTGGTTGCCAGGCCTTGATAGTTTCAATCTTGGCCTGGAGTGGCTGCACCTTGCCACCACCTACTAGGTGTCCCAAGTACACCACAGAACCCTGCCCAATCTGGCACTTACTAGCCTTGATGGTCAGGCCTGCCTGCGCAGAGCCTGAAGCACCTCCTTGAGGTGGAGCAGGTGTTCCTCCCAGCTGGAACTGTAGACAGCTATGTCATCCAGGTACGCTGCACAGTAGGCATCCTTGCCAGCTAGGACCCCGTTAACCAGCCGTTGGAAGGTAGCGGGGGCATTTTTCAACCCAAATGGCATCATGCAAAACTGGTAATGGCCATCAGGTGTGGAAAATGCTGATCTCTCTTTAGCCCCCTCAGTCAGGGCGATCTGCCAGTACCCTGAAGTAAGCTCAAACGTGCTCAGGAACTTGGCAGCGCCTAGTCTGTCAACGAGCTCATCAGCTCGGGGGATGGGGTGAGCATCAGTCCGTGTGACTGAGTTGATACCCGGGTAGTCCACACAGAACCTGAGTTCTGACTTCGCACCTGGGGCAGTAGTCTTAGAGACCAATACCACAGGGCTGGCCCAAGGACTACTGGATTTCTCAAGAACCCCTAAAGTCAACATCTTGGAGACCTCCTCCTTGATGCTGGCCTTCACCTTATCCGATAACCTGTAAATTTTGTTCTTCACAAGGGGACTGTCACCTGTGTCAATGTCATGAACACAGAGGTAGGTCAGTCCAGGAGTAAGGGAGAACAGGGAGGAGAACTGCTCCAACAGCTCATATCAGTCTCCTCTCTGGTTTAGAGTCAGGGAGTCAGAGAGAATGACACCCCCCACTGACACATCACCTTCTTGGGCAGAGAGGAGGTCGGGGAGAGGTTTACTCTCCTCTTCCATGCCCTCATCTGTGACCAGATGCATGTTGACTTCAGACCTCTCAAAATGAGGCTTCAGTCGGTTGACATGGAGCACCCTTAGGGGGTTCCTAGGGGATTGGAGGTCCACTAGGTAAGTGGCCTTCCCTTTCCACTCCTTCACTTTAAATGGGCCAGACCAGCGGTCCTGGAGAGCTCTAGGCTCTACTGGCTCCATTACCCACACTTTGTCTCCAGGGTGAAACTCTAACAGGGTGGCCTTCTGGTCGTACCAGCGTTTCATTACCTCTTGGCTGGCATCAAGGTTACTTTTGGCCTCTTTCCAGAAGCGGTTCATATGGTTGCGGAGGGCCAGCATGTAGCTGACCACATCCTGAGGGGGGGGCCTTTGGAGCTTTCTCCAACCCCCTCCTTGACAATGCTTAGGGGTCCCCTGACAGGGTACCCATAGAGGAGCTCAAAGGGTCTGAACCCTACCCCCTTCTGAGGTACCTCTATGTAAGAAAAGAGAAGGCATGGTAAGAGGGCATCCCACTTATGCCTAAGGGAGGCCAGCGATCATGCCTTTCAAGGTCTTGTTGAATCTCTCCACAAGACCATTAGATTGGGGGTGATAGGGTGTGGTGAACTTGTAGGTTACACCACACGCATCCCACATAGACTTCATGTATGCAGACATGAAGTTAGTGCCTCTGTCAGACACGGTCTCCTTTGGGAATCCCACACGGGTAAATATCCCCTTCAGAGTTCTGGTCACCACCGGTGCAGTTACGGTCCTCAGAGGGACTGCCTCTGGGTAAAAGGTGGCATGGTCCACCAAAACCAGGATGAACCTGTTGCCTAGGGCTGTTTTGGGGTCCAATGGTCCAACAATGTCAATGCTCACCCTTTCAAAGGGGGTGCCAGCGACAGGAAGTGGAATCAGGGGGGCCTTAACCCTTTTTCCTGTTTTACCACCGCCCTGGCAGGTAGGACAGGATCTACAGAACGTATCTGAGTTTGTCCTCATTCTGGGCCAATAGAAGTGGGTGACAAGCCTGGCAAAGGTCTTGTCTTGTCCCAAATGTCCTGCCAGGGGAATGTTGTGAGCCAGTCCCAGTAGGAAGGTTCGGTAACACTGGGGGACCACCAGAGCACGCGCTGCCCCAATGGCCGGAACCTTAGGCTCACTGTAGAGGAGATCATTCTCCCAATATATGTGGTGATCGCCAGAGGCTTCACCTGATGCCCACCCTCAACTTGCCAGCCAGCAAGCTCAGGTAGGTCACCTAGGGCGGCAATGTCTTCCTCAGTTGGCTTGGGGGCCTCCTCCTCAGGAACCCCTTCAACCACTGCGGGAACTTTTGGGACCGGTTTTGCACGCCCCTCCTCTTGGCAGTTGTCTGGGCCTTTGTTCCAGGCTCCAGACGCCCTTGACTTCCCTCTCGGTCAGCCATGGACCGTGTGGTCATGCAGACCCACTCAGGCAATCCTAACATTTCCAAGTGAGACCTTAGCTCTACCTCCTTCCAGGTAGTGTGCTCAAGGTCGTTGACTAACAGACAATCTACAGGCATGGCAGGACTCACAGCTATTTTTAGAGTACCAGAGACCCCCCCCCCACCCCCCACTCAAAGGGAACCAGAGCTACCGGTAGGTGGCTCTCACGATTGTTGGCGACTATGACTTGGTGGAATGTATTTGGGATGACCTGCTCTGCTGACACCAGCTGACCCTTGACAGTAGTCATGCTGGCTCCTGTGTCACGCAGAGCCTCTACCCTTTGCCCATTGATGGTGACCCACTGTCTATACTTGGAAGTATTGGCAGGCATGTGGGCTTTTGGCACCATCTCTGCATCCCCCAGGGACACTAGGGTTACCTCTGTCTGCTCCCCAAAACTGACTGAGACCACCTCCTACCCGAGCTCTACGCTAGCCAACCAAGGTGTCTGCCCTCCTTTGGGGGGGTTATGCCCTCTTGGGACACTTGGAGTCACCCTCAGAGTGCCCATACTTATTGCCCTCTGCACAGTGGGGTACATACCTCCCTGTCTTATGGCCAGTAAAACCTTTCTTTTAAGAATCAGACCGGGACTGGTTACCACTACTCCATTGGGAACTATTTTGGGGGCCTTTTGAGAACTCCTTCTTTTTAAGTTTTTCTCCCCCCTCTTTCTTCTGATGGGAACCCGGACCACCTTTGTGGGTGTCACCCCCAGATACCTTCTTGGACACTCTGGTACTAGTCCAGAGGTCCGCCTCCTCAGCAAGCTTCCTGGGATCAGTCAGCTTACTGTCTACTAGGTGCTGGCCCAACTCTGTAAAACAAATACTAAGCATATGCTCTCTCTCAGAATCAAATTATACAATCCTGTTTAATCATTTGCAGCCCCGCACCCATCCATTCAGTGCCTTACTGGAAAAGTCAAAGAAATCTACCCATGTTTGTGTGGATAGTTTGGTGCTGTCCCTGAACCTCGGACGGTATTTCTCAGGGGTCAGCCCAAACTTGGCAAGTAAAATGGCTTTCTGAAGTGGGTATGTGTTTTGATCTGGCCTATCCAATGTGAGAAGTGTGTCCCTCCCCAATGGTGGCACATAACTCCACATAGCTGTACCTCATTGCCCTTCAGGACCCTCATGAGCCCTTAGTGCAACTTCATAAGCAGCTAACCATTTATCTATGTCATCTCCCACCACAAAACTGGGCACCACATTTTTGGGTATACAAACCTTCTTTTCTCCAGCAGGTCCTGTCTGTATGCTGCCACCATTACTGCTGGATTCAGACTGTCTTGCCTTAAGATCCAGCTCCTTGAGACTCGGATCATGAACCAACAAAAGTTTCTTTTCAGCCAAGGTTCTCTCAGCTGCAGCTTCAGCTCTTTCAACCTCAATCTGTTTGGCTACTCTTTCAGCCTCAGCTTGCTTGGCTTCTCTCTCTGCCCTTCTTTCCTCCTGTTGAGCCTCAATTTTCAGTCTTGCCATCTGCAATTGGAACTCCCTCTCTTCTCTCCTTTCCTCTGCGGTCAAGCCTTGCTCAGAGACACTGCTCCCTGGTCTGGAAGGAGGCATAATTGCAGTGGTAACATTACCAATTGATGGCAAAAAATCCTATGGTGGGGCCATCTTCTGGCTCCTCCTCCTCAGCATCCTCTTCTAAATGGGCTTCTGCCCAGGCCCTCAGCACCACTTGAAAGTCCTCCATTCTGGAGGCCCCTTGGGTGGGTACACTCATCTCCCTGCAGAACCTTTTTAGCTGTTTGACAGTATTCGTCTCCACCAGGGCTAGGTCAAAATCTCCTGCTTGAGACCCAGCCAGCGACATGTTGAGTGAGGATTTAGGTTTAGAAAATTGTCAGGAAAAACGAATTTGCAAAAAGAGATAAAAAAAACAAGTTGACCTTCAACTGTGGGTAGGTAGTGAAATGTATGTCACTGCACAAATACAAGTCCTGTCCTCACCGCTGATCACCAATGTTAGAAATGGGGTCTTTGGTTGGCAGTCAGGTTACCCCCTGTCCAAGCAAGGACCCTCACTCTAGTCAGGGTAAGTCACACACAATCCAAATTATTCTGTGCCCAGCCTCTGGTAGCTTGGCACTGAGCAGTCAGGCTTAACTTAGAAGGCAACGTGTAAAGTATTTGTGCAATAAATCATACAATAACACAATATAGCACCACAAAAATACACCACATAGTGTTTAGAAAAATATATAATATTTATCTGGATATTTGCAGGTCAAAACGATAAAAGATGCAATAAGAGATTGTAAAGATATCACTGGAAAGCGATATAAAGTGTCTTAAGTCTTTAAAAAGCAAACAAAGTCTCTTTCAAGCATAAAGTACCTGGTTTGGAGTGAAAAATCTCCGCAAAGGGCCACAGGGGACGAGATGCGTGGAAAATGGTGTGTGTGTCGGTTTCGCCCCTTCACACACAGACTTGCGTCGTTATTTTTCAAGTGGGGAAGACGTTGCGTCAATTACCGGCGCGCGGACAGGTCTCCTCTGTGGGTCGCGGTGTTTTCAGACGCCACGGGGTCTGTGCATGGAATCCTGGGCTTGTTGTCTGGCTGCGCGTCGTTCCGGTGGGCTGTGCGTGGAATTTTCTCCCTCACGGCAGGCGCTGCATCGATTTCCTCTCTGGAAGTCAGGCGGCGTTATCCAGACGGGCCATGCGTCGAAGTTCCGGTTGCACCGCAGGCGCTGCGCCGATCTTTTCCTCGCGAAGTCAAGCGGCGTCTTTCCGGTCCGGCATGCAGTTAATTTTTCACTGCGGAGCAAGCTGTGCGTCGAATTGTTCGCCGCACAAGGAGTCCAGTTGCAGGAGAGAAGTCTTTTTGGTCCTGAGGCTTCAAGGAACAGGAGGCAAGCTCTATCCAAGCCTTTGGAGAGCACTTCTGTAGCAAGGCAAGAGTTCAGCAAGGTAGCAGTCCTCTGTAGAAAGCAGTCGGGTGAGTCCTTAAGGCAGCCAGGCAGTTCTTGTCAGGGTGCAGGTTCTGGTTCAGGTTTCTTCTCCAGCAAGTGTCTGAGGTGGTATGCCCAAATGTGCCTTTGAAGTGGGGGAGACTTCAAAGAGTGGCTTAGAAGTACACCAGGTCCCCTTTTAGTTCAATCCTGTCTGCCAGGGTCCCAGTAGGGGGTGTGGCAGTCCTTTGTGTGAGAGCAGGCCCTCCACCCTCCCAGCCCAGGAAGGCCCATTCAAAATGCAGATGTATGCAAGTGAGGCTGAGTACCCTGTGTTTGGGGTGTGTCTGAGTGAATGCAAAAGGAGCTGTCAACTAAACCCAGCCAGACGTGGATTGTAAGGCACAGAAAGATTTAAGTGCAAAGAAATGCTCACTTTCTAAAAGTGGCATTTCTAGAATAGCAATATTAAATCCAACTTCACCAGTCAGCAGGATTTTGTATTACCATTCTGGCCATACTAAATATGACCTTACTACTCCTTTCAGATCAGCAGCTACCACTTCAATAATGTATGAGGGTAGCCCCAATGTTAGCCTATGAAGGGAGCAGGCCTCACAGTAGTGTAAAAACGAATTTAGGAGATTTACACTACCAGGACATGTAAACTACACAGGTAAATGTCCTGCCTTTTACCCACACAGCACCCTGCCCTAGGGGTTACCTAGGGCACACATTAGAGGTGACTTATGTATAGAAAAAGGGGAGTTTTAGGCTTGGCAAGTACTTTTAAATGGCAAGTCGAAGTGACAGTGAAACTGCACACACAGGCCTTGCAATGGCAGGCCTGAGACAAGGTAAAGGGGCTACTTAAGTGGGTGGCACAACAGGTGCTGCAGGCCCACTTGTAGCATTTAATTGACAGGCCCTGGGCACATACAGTGCACCTTACTAGGGACTTATAGGTAAATTAAATAGTCCAATTGGGTATGATCCAAGGTTACCATGTTTAAAGGGAGAGAGCATATACACTTTAGCACTGGTTAGCAGTGGTAAAGTGCGTAGAGTCTAAAAGCCAGCAAAAACAGTGTCCAAAAGAGGGAGCAGGCAAAAAGTTAGGGGTGACCACTGTAAGGCTGCCAGGTCTAACAGTTACGCTATACCATGTAAGACTCTAGAGTTCGGTCGCAGGGGAAATCATGTCTTTAATAACCCTCAGACTGCTACCACATTCGACAGAGACCATCCTTATCCATGGAGGTTCCCCTGCAGGACTATGCCATAAGGGAATCAATGGCAGCCATGCTTGAAGTTATCCATGAGAATGTGCTCCTGAATGCTGTAGCAGGTATCTCTGCATGAATCTCAATGATAAATGTAACTGATACATGCTGTTTACTGAAGCTTATCCTAGAATGATGTGATTTATTGGATAGGCATGAGGGAAGGTGCTGATCGCGTACATAATGGCTGCGCCATGTAGGATTCTGACAGACTGCTGTTACTTCATACAAGTGCATAAACTGAGATGCCTGGACATCTGACCCAGGGTACTACAGTGCTGAATTGCTAGAAGTGATCATCCCATTACTTTGGGCCTGATGATGACATTCTAGTAGTGCTATCCAAGAATATACAAGGCATCCCTTGCGGTCACACTCATATGCACAGCAGGGTGGAGTTTGGCTTCCAGAGTGGCAGACTGATTGTGTTACATGCTGGGGGTCTCCATGTCCAGAGTTGGGGATTGTTGATTGTTAGATATCCGGGAGGGAGGGTTTTGTCACTCAGTTTGTAATTTGTGTGCTGGGGTTCACGGCCGGTTAATTAGTACTTGTTTATTGATGTGGTGGCAGAAGCATGCTGAGAATACAAAAGCGACTTCATGCCTGTGCACGACACATGCACGCTCCTAACTGAAAGACAGTAAAAGATATCCCTGGAATTTTGGGGAGTTAAACAACCTGGAAAACTAGAAGAGTGCTGGCGTACCTCAGAAGACATACTGTGATCACAACGTTACTACATGAGACCCACTTGCCTCCAAGGGCAGAACACAATTTGCAAATGGGTAGAGTGCACATAGGTTTTTTTCTGCTCCTAAAATATGTAATCTAGAAGGGTGTTTATCTTAGTCTGTAGAGGTGTACACTTCAGGCACAAACAAACAGTCACATACTGGGAGGGTCGCTACCCCTTAGTACATGTACAGCTACAAGACAAGCAGATCAACATATATGGTGCAAACGGATAAGTTACTTACCTGTAAATCCTAGTTCTCTTCCAGGGGTATCCTCATCAAAGTCATAAACATTGAATATTCCCGCCCTCGTGCGGGGACCCCAGAGCATATATAAAATACACACATATAAAGTATGAAATATGCAAGAAAAAAGAATATATATAGCATTTTTAGTAGACAAATTTTCATACTAAACACATATATACGTGTGTAAAACAGCAATGCAGACTATAATCATAAACAGGCTAAAATGCTTTATTTCTATGGAGTTTTTTTTTTTTTTTTTAAAACAGTCCTTTTCAAAATTACAATAAGAGAAAAAATACTTTCCAAAGCCCCATAACTGGGCCTAAGGAAATAAGCAGTAGTAAACTCAGAGAAAAAAAGAGAAAAAAACTACATTGAAAACAATGGAGCATTCTTAGCCAATAGGCTGCATGCAGGTTAACACAGGAGAACCATAAAAATTCTGGCACCGTGCCTTTAAGACCCTGAGCACCTCCAGTATCCCACCATGCCTCAGGGGTGAAGGAGAGGTGACAGTTGGTTCACAGTTAGGTCAGTACTTTTTTTACGGTGACAAGCTGTGTAGCAGATTCGAAAGATAATATGTCCTGCACTTCTAGGAGACTTGCATCCGGGGAGGAGGGTGGGTTGTTTATGACTTTGATGAGGATACCCCTGGAAGAGAACTAGGATTTACAGGTAAGTAACGTATCCTTCTCTTCCAGGGGATCCTCATCAATAGTCATAAACATTGAATAGATTAGCAAGCCCATCCCTTAACTCTGCGGACTGTCTAATAGAAGTGCAGGAATATATATGTATCATGCAAACACATTTCTCAGAGATGCTTGCCCAACTTGGGTGTCTGCTCTGGCATCTGAGTCCAAACAGTAATGTCTAGTAAATGTATGTACAGACTTCCATGTAGCAGCCTTACAAATTTCAGAGATTGTAACATTATTAAGGAGGGCAGCCGTAGCCGCCTTTCCTCTTGTCGAATGTGCCTTAGGCCTAGCAAGTAGTTGTTTGTTAGCCAATTGATATGCAGTCACAATACATGAAACTATCCATCTGGATATGGTTCGTTTTGAGGCTGCCTCTCTTGTTCTCAAATGACCGCAATTTACAAATAAGTGGTTGGAATGTCTAATTAGTTTGGTTTTATCCAAGTAAAATTTTAGCACCCTTTTCAAATTTAGGGAGTGCAAAGCTTTCTCCGCCGGAGTATCCGGATTGGGGAAAAAAGTTGGAAGTGAAATAGTCTCATTGATGTGAAATTCTGACACCACCTTTGGTAAGAATGATGGATGAGTTCGTAGAACCACTCTATTTTCGTGGAAGACGGTGTATGGTTCTTTGGAGGACAAAGCCTGAATTTCACTGACCCTCCTTGCGGAAGTAATGGCTACCAAAAACGCAGTCTGCCACGTAAGGTGTTGCAAAGAGGCTTTGAGTATAGGTTCGAAAGGAGGGCCCAGAAGTTTCGATAGCACTATGTTTAGCTCCCCTGGAGGGGAGGGTTTCCGAATGGGTGGAAAAACTTTTTTCAAACCTTCTAAGAAATCCTTGACTACTGGTCTTGTAAAAAAGGATTCCTGAGAAGGTGACTTACGATAGGCTGTAATGGCAGATAAATGTACCTTAATAGAGGACACTTGCAGACCCGATTTTGCCAAATGGAGTAGGTAAGACAGTATGACCTCCTCCTGAGCCAGTATAGAATTCTGACCTTGCTGACAACACCATATGTAGAACCTCTTCCACTTGAACGCGTAAGAACGCCCCGTGGAAGGTCGTCTGGACTCCTTCAAGATGTCCATGCACTCCTGCGAGAGCCTAGGGTGCCCATACTGCAGGAATTCAGGAGCCATGCCGTCAAGCTCAGAGAGGGAAGGTTGGGGTGAAGTATCCTGCCTCCCAGCCTGCAAAGGAGATCCGGTCTGCACAGCAGCCTCCTGTGAGGTTGTTCCGATAGGTTGAGGAGATCTGTGTACCAGAACTGACGAGGCCATTGCAGAGCTATGAGAATCATTCTGGTGCTGGATCTGTAGAGTTTGTTGATCACCGCAGGTATGAGGGGGAATCGGTGGAAAAGCGTATAGAAATATCCATGACCAGTCGATCAACAGGGCATTCCCTCGAGATCCCGGACGGTAGAACCTGGATGCGAAGTCTGGGCATTTCCTGTTTACCTCGTCTGCGAAGAGATCCAATTGAGGCCGACCCCATCGAGCGAAGATGTCTTCGACGACCTCGTCGTGAAGGACCCAATCGTGGGTGTCCTTGAGATTTCTGCTCAGGAAGTCCACCTCCACATTTTGTTGACCCGGTAGGTGAACTGCTGTAAATGACATTCCTCTCGCTAAGAGCCAATGCCAGATGGTCTGAGACTCCCGAGATAGGGGCAGGGATCTCGTTCCTCCTTGTCTGTTCAAATAATACATTGTGGTCGTATTGTCCGTTTCTACTAGGAGAGATTTCCCCTGAATCGATGGAGCAAAAAACTTGAGAGCCAGATGGACTGCTCTGAGCTCCAGCAGGTTGATGTGGTACTCTCTTTTGTTGTCGGACCACAGGCCTTGAGCTTGAAGGGAACCTAGATGAGCTTCCCATCCCTGAAGAGACGCATCTGTTACCAGAGTGTCGGATGGGATTACCTGATGAAACGGAGCTCCTACTGACAGGTGAGGTCTGTGCATCCACCACTGCAACGATTGTCGTGCTCCTATCGGAAGTGGCACTCTGTCCTCCCAGCGGCCTGTGCCCTGGTTTCAGTTGTTTTCCAGCGCCTATTGGAGAGGCCTCATATGCAGCCTGGCATTCGGGACAATGAAAATGCACAAGGCCATGGAGCCCAGTAGAGATGTCACCTGACGGGCCGTAGGTTCTTGACACTTTCTCTTTATCGATAACAGTCGTTCCTCCGAAGGATACACTCTTTCGAGCTCTGTATCCAGTATTGCTCCCAGGTAGTGGAGATTTTGCGTTGGAGTCAAAGTGGACTTTTGATAGTTGACTTGTAGACCTAGAAACCCGAAAACACTGAGCACAATGTCCCGATGGCTTCTCGCCTGCTCCAGAGAGGAGGCTTTCAGTAGCCAGTCGTCTAGGTATGGGTAAATGAAGATTTTTTTGCTTCCTTAGATGCGCCGCTACCGTTGCTACGCATTTTGAGAAAACGCGAGGGGCAGATTTCAGGCCGAATGGAAGCACCTTGAACTGATAGTGCTGGGAGGCTATCCGGAAGCGTAGGAATTTCCAATGCTTGGGAATGATCGGGATATGAAAATACGCGTCTTGCAGGTCGATGGAGCACATCCAGTCTCCTCGATGTAGCTGAGGGAAAATCTGGTGGAGAACCAGCATCCTGAACTTTTGCTTTTTTCTGTACTTGTTCAGTAGTCGTAAGACCAGAATCGGTCTGAAAACTCCCTCTCAACCTTTTTTTGCTACCAGAAAATAACGGGAGTATACTCCCTTCCCTCTGTGCGCGACTGGAACTTTTTATATTGCTTTTTTCCGTAAAAGGGCGTGAGCCTCTTTGCATAATAGGCTCATGTGAGACGGATTGCATTTGGTTGGTGGCAAGTGAGTAGGAGGTTGTCAGAAAAGAAGAGAGTACCCATTCTCGACAATGTTGAGCACCCATTTGTCTTTTGTTATGCTACGCCACTCGTGAATGAATGCTGTGATACTTCCCCCCACCGGAGTGGTGCACAGTGCTAAGGGAAGCGAGTCCTCATTGTTTTGCTGGAGTTTTGGGTGTGGACTGCTGTGGTCTGCTTGACCCTCGGTCTCACGTGGCCTTACGAGATTGGAAAAGTGGGCGTCCTTGCCTCTGCTGTGGCCTCTGGGACCAATGAGGGGTTTGAACCCTCTGCTGAAAAGGGTGCCGGTCGTAAGGTCTATACCTTCGCCTGAAGTCCTTTTTTCTCTCCAGGCCTACAGCTCTCATGGTGTCCACTTCCGTCTTCATACGCGCCATCTCCTCGTCTGTATGGGTTCCAAAAAGCGAGTTCCCGTTGAACGGAAGGTTTAGGATACGCTGCTGCGCTTCCTCCTTCAAACCTGTCAGTCTCAACCAGGAAGACCTTCTCGCACAAACCCCATGCGCGTAACCATGTGCAGCTAAGTCTGCCCCATCTGCTGCTGCGCTGATGACCTGATTGGAGACCAGACACACCTCCTGAAGGATCTCCTGAAAATCCTGCCTGTCCTCCCAAGGCAATTTGTCAGCAAACCTGCTCAGTGAGTCCCAGAGTGAACGGTCATATCTGCCTAGGAGTGCGGAAGCGCTGGAGACCTTCATCATGGAAGCCACCGTGCCACACATCTTCCTCCCCAGAGAGTCTAGGTGTCTACTCTCCTTGTCTGGTGGAACCGTGGATGATGATGCCACTGAGTGCGTCTTTCGGGCCGCGGCCAATATGACGGAGTCCGGCGGTGGATCCGTCCGGAGAAACAAAGGATCTTGTTCAGGTGCCTTATATTTCTTCAAGATCCTAGCCAGAGCTGATCTGAGGGTGGCTGGTGCTAAAAAGGTGTCCATGGTTGGTTTTAACAGACCAGGCACTAGCGGTAGCAACTTCTTTGAAACCGCTCTATGTTGCAGGGTTTCAAAGATCACGGATGAGGAGGTTGAAGGTTCCGGGACCTCTATATTTAGTTTTTGTGCTCCCCTGAGAAGCACCTCATTAAAGGTTGTGATATCGTCCACCAGGGAAACTCAAGCTGGTGGAGAATCCGTTAAGGTCTGGGAGTACTGTCTTACAGAGGACCCCGACGATGACCAAGAAGGAGACCTTCTGCGATGGCGAGACCGTGACCTAGATCGTCTCTGGGAGCGTGACCTGCTCCGAGATGCTGTAGCAGAGTGTCGAGGCCTCGTGGTCGACTGGTGAGATGCAGAACGAGCCCGTCCTGCCCGCGGTGTTGGCGATGGTGTTCTAGGGAGAGAGGCAGAAGGAGAGTACATCCTCGAATACTGCGAGTCTGGGGAGGCAGTCGTTTTATTAAGGCTCTCCAACCACCTTGGCGACAAGTTGCTGGGCGAGACATGCCCAGACGATGCAGCTCTCGACCGAGATGAACCACTTCTTATGGAGACCACCGGAGATGTTGTAGTGGTCTTATCCGCTGGCGGAAGCCGATGCTCTTCTCTTTGCAAGACAGGCAAAACCTGTGTCGACGTCGACAGCTGCAACGACGTTGAAGGGAGTGCCGTAGGTTGCTCTGGTCTCAACGTCGAGTGCCTTGACTGTGACCGGCGATCCCTTGACCGCGACCTGCTCGACGTCGTGTGCCGTCGACGGTGGATGTCTTCGTTCCCGCCTTTGAGGCGATTTTGACATCGTTTTCCTTGACGTCGAGGGGTGCGAGGCCTTCGGCGGCGAATGGGCACTTTGGTGATGGCTCGACGTCGATCGGTGGGTTGCCGTCGACGGAGATCTGCCCCTGTGGTGGCCGTATCCTTCGATGTCGGTCAGGTCGCCGATCTAGGACGGTGTGATGGTGGCAGCGATGACGTCGACGGGGAACAAACAGGTACCTTCCTACCTGCTGACGTCGATCTAGCCTGTCTCTCCTGAGAATGGCTTGTTGGCTGCCTGGGAAGCAAAGAGGACGATGTCTTCTGCCTCTCATGAAGACCATGAAGCCTGATCTTCTCCCTGTCCTTCAGAGTCCTTTTTGACATGTTCTTGCAGTGTCTGCAAGTGTCAGGGACGTGAATCTGAGGCAAGCACACAATGCAGAGTGTGTGGATCTGACTGGGCCTTCTTCCCACAGGAAGGGCACTTCACAAAAAGAGAAGGCATTTTTCAGTCAATAAAAAACTTCTAGACTCAGACAAAGGTGTTAGATGTTGAGTGAAAGCAGAAAAAACGCTGTTTTGAAGTATTTTTCTGAGAAAAAAAACCTCAGAAAACTGAGAGCTCAATGCTCCAGGATCCTCTCAGAAGAAGCCGGAAAAAAGAACTGACCTAACTGTGAACCAACTGTCACCTCTCCTTCACCCCTGAGGCATGGTGGGATACTGGAGGTGCTCAGGGTCTTAAAGGCACGGTGCCAGAATTTTTATGGTTCTCTTGTGTTAACCTGCATGCAGCCTACTGGCTAAGAATGCTCCATTGTTTTCAATGTCGTTTTTTTCTCTTTTTTCTCTGATGTTACTACTGCTTATTTCCCTAGGCCCAGTTATGGGTCTTTGGAAAGTATTTTTTCTCTTATTGTAATTTTGAAAAGGACTGTAAAAAAATAAAAAAACTCCATAGAAATAAAGCATTTTAGCCTGTTTATGATTATAGTCTGCATTGCTGTTTTACACACGTATATATGAGTTTAATATGAAAATTTGTCTACTAAAAATGCTTTATATATATATTTTTTTCTTGCATATTTCATACTTTATATGTGTGTATTTTATATATGCTCTGGGGTCCCCGCACGAGGGCGGGAATATTCAATGTTTATGACTATTGATGAGGATCCCCTGGAAGAGAACTAGATGATTCAACATTCTTTTACATTGTGATTGCACAATGTGTAGTACTGGATTCCTTTTCTAATCTATGGGGAGGGGGACAATTCTTGCCCCAATACTGGACAGGTTGACAATAACGGCAAGACCCCAATTCTAGGCAGCTCTAGCCTTAAAGAGAATCAGTCAACACATGACCTGATAGACATTTGGAGCCTCTGCATGATACAGCATAACAGACAGACTACTAGCTCGTCACTGGGCACACCAGAGCTTGGGTTTCAGAGGATGTATTAATAACACTCACCAGTGTCATTAGAACTGGTGCATCTGGGGATGAGTGAGCACATCATGTTCTGGTGATTCTAACTAGAGGCACTACTGGACACAGTAATTAAGGCCGAAGTTTCACAGGCAATTACAGAAATGTTTAAATTTATGTGGGTTCCTTTGAGGAACCAGGAGTACTATTGGAGTCCTTTAAATCTTAAAAGAGGGATTTGTATATTGAGACAGCTGGTAATATCAAAGCAAATCTTTGAGAAAGACTACCTGAGATCAGGGTCTGGGGGAGATGCTTGTTAGCATAAAAAGTCAAAACTTTGCAAAGCTTCTGCTTTGGGGAGAATATTAAAACTCCTCACAGATATACTGATTCACGTCCCTCTCGTTCCTTTCAGGACGCACCGGATAGACACAGCGAGAGAGGGGGGCTGTCCAGATCTATGTCCTCAATACGTGAAAGAAAAGAAAGACTTGCAGCAGTCTACCATTAAAAAAGAAGAAAAGACTCCTCAGCAAAAGCCACAGTTTAAAAAGAAAAAGGTGGCAGCACTGACAGCAAAAAATGCCAGTATACTTGAGAACACTGTTGAAGAACAAGACGTGGCAGTGACTCTGTTAGACAGTGCAGCAGATGTCATATGTCATGTCGTCAGAGTCTGAAAGATCATCTGGATGCGACAGCAACTAGCGACTTAATCGCAGTTGAAACAGCGGACGGCCGCATTCTCCCCCCGACAGGGTTTAGGATTTAAAAATTCAGATAGAGGGAGACGTGGAGCGCACCATTAGTGTGATATTTTGGGATGAATTTACTAGTGATATCCTACTAGCCGAAAGATATTGGCCACCTGAACACATCGGTAAGCTCCCGCATGGGGAAAATGTCATTTTGCCTTCTTTCTCCGATCTTGCTCCGGAAGCAGAAAAAGAAGCCTATGCTGCTGAATGAGCTTTAGTGCCTGGGCTATAGCGCAATCATGTAGGTTGGGACAAGGAGTCTCCTTGCCATGTTATTCCCGTTAGGTCTACACCCCAACCGCAGCCACAATATCCTGTCAAACATGAAGCAAAAGCTCCGGTGAAGGAAATCCTCACCCAGCTTGAGTACCAGGGAGTAATTGAGCCCTGAACATCTGCAATTAATAATCTGTTATTCCACGTTGCAAAGCCGGACCAATCATATAGAATAGTCATTGATTATAGACATTTAAATAGTTTGCTACAGCCAAGCAGTATGCGTAGGGCCAATTGCCCTAGAAATACACTAGCTAGGCTCTTCCAAAGAAGAACATCGGAGGGGAGATAAAGTAGATCAGTACTGAGAGGGGAGCCTCATGCATTTATAATCTCAGTATACAGAAAGCCTCTGAGATCTATTGCATGAACCTATACACATTTAGGGAGATTAATGAAGGCACAGACATCTCTAACTTCCTAGACAGTGTTAGAATGGTGTGGTCGGAATTGAAATGAGATAGAAGCGCTACTCCTACTACTAACTGAGGAAGAAATATAAAAGGCATCAAAGATATGCCTAGTGGTAAGGCCCTCGAATGCAAGGTCCTTCTGCTGAATTTTATAAAGAATACAGTTTCATTCAGTCCCTATACTTATTGAATATGTATGAGCAGGTAATGGAATCTGAGGAAGCGCCCTCCAGTCTCGAAGGCAAGTTACGGTGGTGATATTACTGGAGCCTGGCAAAGACACAATCAAATGTACCTCCTATAGGCTTCATTCTCCTATAAATATAGGCGCCAAGCACTAATATTCTGCCTAAGGTGATAGGAGTTAAGTTCCTCCCATTTATGACTCGATTGGTCCATCCAGAGCAGACAAATTCCCAGCCGCTCAATGGCACATAATATCTACAAGATCTTTGGGTGATGAATCTCTTGCAATTACACCTGGAGGCACTTGCCTTTTTTTGGATGCTGAAAAAGAATCCGATTAATTGAAATGCCTTGTTTTCAAGATGCTCAGAAAAGTCAGTTTAGATGAGGGAATGACGGGTTGGATATCATTGCTTTTCACATCCCCACAAGCCTACAATAAAGTCAGTGGGTTGGTATACAGACGGCTGGAGATACAAGGGGCACCCATCAATGGTTTCCACTTTCGCCAAGTTTATTTACTACTGAATTGAAACATTTTCCTTGTGCAACAAGGAAATGTTAGACAGTGGTACATTATTTGGCAGGAGAGTGTTCTACACTGATGACATCGTACGGTATTGTATCTTATTATATTTTAGGGACCCAGACAGAATCTGCCAAACATAGTAAGACTATCAGGTTTGGTGGGTTATCAGGACTGTGCATTAATTGGAATACATCTGACCATTGGCATCAGGAACTACCTGCTTTGATCTTGAGTTCCCTCTACTGTAGAGGGATTCATCAGTGCGGTATCTATGTATACAAATACATGAGGAAGTAGAGATGGTGATAAAGGAGAACTATGGTGCATTAATTCATACAATTTGAGCCCCGGTGAAGCACTGTGTGAATAACCCAGTAGACCACTTACCCTGGCCCCGAACCTTCCCTCTCCCCTCCCACCACTTGAACAGGGCCTAAAGGACAAAACAACTGTCAAATCTGTCTCTTGTCTGTGTGGGGGAATCTATATCCCGAAGGGGAATACTTGACGTAACAGCAATTCATAGCATTGTATAACACAAGCCCCTTATTTTCCTTTATTACAGAGTTCCAAAAATGTACTTCACTGGGCATGCCACTTTATCCAAAAGAGCCGCAAAGCTATGCCGACCTCACTAGTTTACTTTAAACCTAATGTCTCCGACATTCCCATCACACTTACATTAAAGTGTGCACTTGGGTGAAGGTGATGACCTGGACTAGGGGAGAGTGGGATGGTGCATTCCCTGCACCATTAACTGACAAACTACAGAGGTACAGCTGCATACAGGTAAAGGCAATATCAGTAAATATTAAACACAGACTGTTACATTTCAAGTTTTTGCATAGACTCTACTAGTTGAGATTTTAGGCCTAGTTGACAACAGCTTGCTGAAGAAGCCAGTAACTGAAGGCTGAATTTATACATATGCCATAGATTTGTCCGGAGGTCTGGAGAGAAGAGGCTGAGTTGGCGCCTACTCTACTAAGAGCACTAATGGGATATACTTGTACTGGCACAAAAGTTTGTACGGAAGGGGCTGTTCCCCAGGTGTCTGCATAAGCAAGAAAACCATGTGACAAACCAGTAGCATGAGCCCTACCTTCTAAAGCCCCCCTGCTCCTAAGCATCAGGAACCTAGCTATAAAAAAAATTAAAAAAAGGCAGGTAGAAAGTCTAGATGGCTGAGACTTGAAGGATGGCCATAGAAGGAAAATGGACTGTCCGCAGGTGTCCAAGTGAAGGTCACCCACAGCCCATCTTACTGCCAGCTGCATATGACCCTCAATATCTGAATCCTTAGGATAGCCAGTGTTGAGCAAAGGACCAATTGTAGCCAGCATGGTATGCTTGGGGCATGCAGGGTACAGGTAGAGCACATGGGGTGTGCACTTACACAAGCAAAGCTCTTCCACCACAGTTTATGCTCTACATGCATCCCCATTGTCTCGGGGGTCCCCATGCTCTTCTGCTTTATCAGAAAAAGGGGACAAAAGAACTTAAAGGGACAGGTTAAGTATGAGTTTTGGCGAATATGCCTGGGGTTTGAAAAGGCATCATTGATGATGTGAGGGACAGCATGATGGTTGCAGGAAGAGAATGGGCTATGTGGAGAGATTTACACTGCTCACCTTACTGTCCCTGTACATCACCCACCACACACCATTAAACTGCACCCCACACAAGGTGTACCAAGTCTATGTTCATATGTAAAAAAAAGCTTGAACTGCTGTCTATTTAACATGCTTTCCTTGCTCTGTGTGCAGAAACCCTGCACAGCTGGAACAGTGGAAGGTTAAGAGGTGGAATGGTAGAGAGTGAAGTTAAAGTGTGTAACAGAGATGGTGAGAGGGCCACAAAGAGCGAGAGGGCGAGAGAGAGAGAAAGAGAGAGAGAGAGAAAGAGAGAGAGAGAGAAAGAGAGAGAGAGAGAAAGAGAGAGAAAGAGAGAGAAAGAGAGAGAGAGAGAAAGAGAAACTCACTCAAAATACGCCCATCTCCCTGTAAGTGAAAATGCCCAAAGTTCTTACATAATGAGCAAGCCTAATAAACAGGTTGCCGTCTGTATTTTATTTTTTGCTGGATACTCTTTCTTCCCCCAGACACCATACTGGATCTGAAGAATTGAGTAGCCATTGCTCCTCTGTACTGTTAGCTGTATCGTGCAGCTCTGGGAGGACTCCGTACCACCACAGAAGCGACGGACAGAAGCCACAGAACGCCATCCTCGGGTCCTGCCATAGCTTTCTAGTCTTTTCTATGCCATCAGAAGCTGAACATGTTGGCTGTGCTGCATACCAATTTTGGATTTTTTTTTTTTTTTTTTTTTTTTTTTTTTAAAATGTCCTGTCCTGTCATCCGTCATCTGAGCCAGAGAGGCACGAGATCCTCTAGGACTGCTGGCAAGATCTTCCAGCCATGTCCCAAAGGGCATGTGTGTATCGACCCAATAACCAGACTACATTAATGGATCATAGTGCCAGGCTGGCAGATGAGAACATGTGTTTTCCCAAGGCACCTAGCATTTTGTATTCTCTAGCCAGAGGACTTGTTGGAAATAAGCCAACATTCACCTGAACAGTCGAGGTCTGCACAATAAGTCTCTCTAGTGTGCTTGGTGAAAAAAATCAAGATCACCAGGCATCGGTCTATGACACCTGGCCTCCTGCCAACTGCCAGGCGGAGCAAGAGCAGGATTTCGAACACATAGCATTGGCGTATCTGTAAAATCATTATTAAATGGGAGCAAGGCCTCAGATGTTCCTGGCCCAGGCTGTAACATTTCCATGAAAACATTTGTTTTAGCCTCAATGGAGAGCAGCTGTAATTCTAGTATCTCAGATGCCCCCTAACATCCACAGCTAATGAGGCACGTTGTTCCCTTAGTGACCCATTTGCAGAATCAAACTCTGTCCTAGGGAAGATATCAAGACCACTGACATTCTGTAAATGAAAGTATATGGGATCATCAGTGTAACAAACAAGCCATCGTCCCCACAACAACTACCATCTCCACCACCATCATCATTAGCCTAGGGTGCATACTGTTTTGGCACAGAATCAGTCAAAACCAAAAAGATAATGGAACATCAGCTTATAGATGAGACACAATAGAGGCACTGAGTTAGAATCAGGCTGCTTGACAACCAGTTGCACTTAGGTAAGTTTGTAGTGCAACACTGGTCGAGCTAACGCTGACATCAGACGTAGACTTCAGAGCTAGATCATCTACTGGCATCAGGTAGCATTAGCAACCAGGCATCAGGAGCGCAGGAGTCACAGTGGATCTCCTGGAACAGAGTAGCAGCCTGTACAGGAGCAGGTATGGGCCCCAAGAGGACAGATGGCGTTGGGGAGGGACCCCCAGCAGTAACCTAAATAGAATGTGGTGGTTCCATGCGGTCCGAAAGTATGCCAAAGGGAAGTGCACTGAAAATTTGTAGCAAGGCCCCTCTGAAGGCTTTGCTCTGCTGTGAGGTTGACAGTGACCTGGGAAACATCATATTGCCGCCCTTGTGCCTTCCATTCGAAGTAAGAGTGGTGGGATGGGGGGTCAAGTCCCACTTTGCTTTCGTATGCTTGTGCTTAGGCTTAATCAGAGGACTTCAAGTGGGAATTGGATCGGTCACAGGAACGGCACCATGATCAGAACCAGACAAGCAAGCTGGAGCGCGTTATGCACGAGGACTGTAATCTTCTTGTGTTCAACGGCATATAACTCATCCTCCCGATTTTGAATTTCCTTGGGTGCATTTATCAGATGACTTGGAGTCATAACTAGAACCCAGGTACCAAAGGCAAACCTTGAGCAGGTCCATGACCAACACCTCCTTCCTGCAGTCGCAGCGCGGCTTGAATCCTGCTATTTTTGGTTGGACATAATTTCCTAGCATACTGAGGAAACATTTTGGAACTGTCGGAAAACAAACAAAACAAAGAACTGGATCCTTGATGGAAGGTGCAGAAAGAAACAAAAAACAAGAAACAGATGTCACCCCACAGGGGTGATCCTTCTATGTGGTCCTGCTCTGTCATTTCCGGGATGATATGTGGTCACATGGAGTTGCATGATACCACCTACTGACACACTGGAGCAACAGCTACAAAATTATTCAGATCAAGTCTGGCACATGGGGAACATTCTAGGGTGAGGAATATGCGGTTAGAAATGTCAATCAGAAAGAGTGATTCTGAAAAGGATCATAGCAGGGATGAACAGAGAGACATCACAAGATTTAGTGAATGATTCAGTCACATACAAGTGAGGTCATAACAATATATTGCGAATGGCTGCCCACAAGAAAGCATTTAGTGTGTGCAGAAACAAACACTAAGGACCCATCAAACGTTAGCAGACAAGTACAGGCAATAACTTACCTCAACCACAGCCTGACCTTCCACCAGTTTACCAGACATTTACGATCTTCATCCCTCGCACACATCCCCGGCATCCGGCAGAGCCGCAGATGAATCATTCTTTCTCCTACCTCACCGCCAAGCCCTGGAACAATTTCCCCCTCCATCTCTGAACCTCCCTCCATCTCGATCTCTGAACCTCCCCCCCTCTCTTACAGTCTTCAGGAGGGAACTAAAGACCTGGCTCTTCGACTAAGGCTCACTGTACCCCAGCGCCTAGATACCCCTCAGAGTGATAAGCTGCGCTCAACAAATAGTGATTGATAAAGCAGACAAACCACACCACCCAAGGCAAGACAAATGGCTGGACCAAAAAGTAATTTGTGCCAAACAGGTTAAGAGACCTGGACAAAAAACACTTACCTGAAAATACTGCACCACCCAGTGCCAATGGTTTATCAGAGTACCATACTTACTAGAAAGCTCATCTGTTAGGGTGAGACCGAGTTCGTCCAAAACCTGAGAAACAACAGCATCACTGTTAAAAAAAAAAAAAAAAAAAAAACTGTTACTGTTGGGGTGGGGAATGTAGGACAACCTCACAAGCAGAAATCTGGATGCTATGACTAGGAAGCATGATATTTATAACATAACGTGTATTTGTAAAGCGCTTCTTGGCGCTGAATAACAGATGTTTATTGTTACCCAACTCAATGGTACTCATTTCATCGATCTCAGAATTTTGGATGAAAGGCTGGGTAGACCTGCCTGGATTTGAACCTGTGACCTTGAGGTCAAACACAGGACCCTACAGTGGACGCATAAATCCTCTAAGCCACCAGACCCGGCGTATATACATATTCAAATCTCAATGTTGTTTTTCTCAAACATGCCATTTGCCTTCTCTTAGTTCTGACTAGTTTTTGTTGATGTTTAAAAACAGATCTGCCACAAAAAACAGGAATTATTATTTCTGATATTTGATTTTGAGGACCACAACACAGGGAACCATACATGCTACAGAATTCTAGATGGTTAAAAGTGAAAAAAAAGGATGTTTTACACCACAGGTCCAGAGTATCATTATATGCACAAATTTTATGTCACCCACAAACTCTCAATCAAAGATATCCCTTATTTACTGTTACCCATTTATAATTCTATGTGCAGCTCTGACTTTGAACTACTACTGTGAAAACAAGATGCTTAATCTGGTTGTTCACTGCTATTGCGTAGCAACGTTGAGTTACAAAAGCTGTTAATAACTGTTGCTACATCATAAAGTCATTCCTAGCTGCTCACACAGGCCTCTTTGAGACCCCGTTAGTATAGTGCTGGCTTTCTGCCCTAACGGATATTAGAGGACATAGAGGGCTCTACCTCGGTCCTCTATCTTGGTGTGTATGCCACAGCCTTCGACATTCTCTTTTCCTCTGGTGGACCCAGTCTCCTGTTCTCTGCGGGCAGGCACCCGCATCTCTTTTATCCTTCTAGGATTCTGTTAGAAAGGGAGCTGGGGTTTCTTCCCTACCCTGCCCCTAGTGCAGGTTTATCTTGCCTCTTCCCTCCCTGCGCCTTCCCACCACTTTGGTACCGTATGTTCCAAGGCTTGGAATTATTTCTTCAGTGTGGAAAGTGTTCTGGTAATGCATCCCTTCCACTTGTCGTTAACCTCAACTCCTAACATGGGCTGCAGCAGCCTGTCTCTGGGTCAGGGGCTGGAAAATCGGCCTAATTAACCGACCATGTCATGGAGCTGGCCTGGTTCTCAGCTGCTCTGAGCTAAAGCTGCCACCTTGCTCAGCTTCATCTCTCAGCCTTGGGCAGCACTTTTTGCTTCTCCTGAGGGGAGAAGTTGTTCTGTGCTCACTCTCCCAGATCCTAATCTTTCAATCAATAGCCAAGGATTTCCTCAAGGCGTCGAGTGAGGCAGTGCAGGTTAGGCTGTTTGGGATATCGGCCATCATGCACCACTCTCTGCCCCACTGCTTTGGGGTTGTTGGTAGTCATCTTCATGGGTAGGGTTTTGCTGCTTTACAATTTCAAACAGCTTTTGATGTGATTTTTGGATTTATTGACCACTTTTGTTTTGGGTGTGGCCATCGTTGAGAAGAAAACAAAAAGTTGTTGAAAGGCAGTGTTTTCTCATCACCCTACTGCAAGTTAAAATCAATAGGTAGATACTGTGATCAGAGCATATTGATTTGTTAGGAAATAATCCAGGAAGTTGTTCTTCAAAAGTTGTATTTTCTGAAGGATGATAAATGGATGTGGCATTTGTGGGGATTAGGATCCACTCATTTTACGTCACCTTAACATGGGGGGCTGAGTTTTTCATACTCTTGTATTTTATATAGTTCCCGTTTATCATACTTAGTACTGGAGGGAGGAGTATGTTCAGAACAGGAAAAGTCAGATTTCGTTCAGGAATAAAAACACAAGGTTAATGGCAGTAATCAGTTCTGCTATTTCGTGACAATATTACAAAGCCGATTTGCAATTGTGCAGCAGGCATTTAAGAAAATACTTAATACTTCTGTTCGTGGATACTGGAGTTTTCAATATTCTATTAGTTTCCAGAGTGGACATCCCTGCCTCGAATCAAGGAATTCTTATGGTACCCTCAATGAATTGTATATTCAAAACTTTGTATGAACTAAATGAGATGTTAAAGAGTTATGAAATACACAGATTTCCTAAGTCTAATGGGTTCACAGAAGTGGGGGTTTCTTCTAGAGTGGGGTTCTCGACTATTGTGAGCCCTCAATTTGAAGTCAGGGGCATAACTGGAGCTATGGGTTTGCATTTGCTCTTAAATATGTCCTTTAGAGTAGGCATGGTTGAACTGATTTTCTTGAAATCAGAGGAGAATTATTTCGCTTCATAACTGAGTAATCTCACTTATGCAAGAAGTGTGAATTTTTAGGTCTGGAGTTAACAGAGACCTTTTGTCTTTTTTAACAAAAATATTAAAAATGTACACATAAATACCTACTACAAAGAGGGGATTTGTGTCAGTGGTCTTCACCTACTAGCCTGTTAAGTTGTCATTCACATTTTGCTTCCTCCCGCCACAGTCCACAGCATCAGACAATGAGTCAGCCCACTTCTATCACCGACTGTCCTCACTGTGAGCGACTGCACTTTGCTTGTGCACATGTGCATGTCCGCCATAAAAGGGCCCCTTTACTAGCTAGAGGTTGTGGAGCAAATCGTTCTCTTTTTAACTCACTATTTCTGATCATGATAAAAACTATGTCAACATTTATTTTCTTTACCTGCTGGCCTGGCAATACCCTGTTTGCTACTACCAGGGCGTTCACACCCAAAGAATTTAGAGCAAACATGAAAGAATTGGGACTCCATACTTTAAAAATGCATCATGTCACGAAATAGCATAACTATAAAAGTTTGGGGCACACATTTTATTACTACCAAGTTGGAATTTCTGCCTCTATGCAATTTGATATTGCCATTTGTTAACCTGTAAATTTTGCCATAAGACACATGGTTTTCATGGGTCACTGGCTCCGAGAAGCAGATATGTACTACTACCAGTATGATGATACAGACCTTTTCATTGTCAGCTAAATACACTGATGCAGATTTATCAAGATTTTGCACCACTGCAGAATCACTCAGTGCCACAAAGTGGCGCAAACTATGCACTCTGCATCGCTGCGGCAATACAAGGGTGGTAGCTGGGCACCCCAGTAGAAGCACTAGTGTTTTTGACACAAACCCTATCTACTAAAATTGTGAGACCAGGCTTTGCATAAAAAATACATATATACATATATATATATATATAAATACACACATATATATATATATATATATATATATATATATATATATATATGGAAAATGTCACTTACCCAGTGTACATCTGTTCGTGGCATTAGTCGCTGCAGATTCACATGCTGTGCACATCCCGCCATCTGGTGTTGGGCTCGGAGTGTTACAAGTTGTTTTTCTTCGAAGAAGTCTTTTCGAGTCACGAGACCGAGGGACTCCTCCCATTTCGGCTCCATTGCGCATGGGCGTCGACTCCATCTTAGATTGTTTTCCCCCGCAGAGGGTGAGGTAGGAGTTGTGTATGCTAGTAATAGTGCCCATGCAATGGAGTAATGTACATAATGTAGTTTAAAGTAATATATTTACAAATATACAGATGTTCAAGATCAACTTCTAAACGGCTACAGGCTCCCGGGGAGGCGGGTGGGCGCATGTGAATCTGCAGCGACTAATGCCACGAACAGATGTACACTGGGTAAGTGACATTTTCCGTTCGATGGCATGTGTAGCTGCAGATACACATGCTGTGCATAGACTAGTAAGCAGTTATCTCCCCAAAAGCGGTGGTTCAGCCTGTAGGAGTTGAAGTTGTTTGAAACAATGTTCGTAGTACTGCTTGGCCTACTGTGGCTTGTTGTGTCGTTAGCACATCTACACAGTAGTGCTTGGTAAATGTATGAGGCATAGACCATGTAGCTGCCTTACATATTTCGGTCATTGGAATATTTCCTAGAAAGGCCATGGTAGCACCTTTCTTTCTAGTTGAGTGTGCCTTTGGTGTAATAGGCAGTTCTCTCTTTGCTTTAAGATAACAGGTTTGAATACACTTAACTATCCATCTAGAAATGCCTTGTTTAGAAATTGGATTTCCTGTATGAGGTTTTTGGAAAGCAATAAATAATTGTTTTGTTTTCCGAATTGGTTTTGTTCTGTCAATGTAGTACATTAACGCTCTTTTGATGTCTAATGTATGTAGTGCTCTTTCCGCTACAGAGTCTGGCTGTGGGAAGAACACTGGTAATTCTACTGTTTGATTTAAGTGGAATGGTGATATGACTTTTGGTAAAGATTTAGGATATGTCCTTAGAACTACTTTATGCTTGTGTATTTGAAGAAATGGTTCTTGTATGGTGAATGCTTGAATCTCACTTACTCTTCTTAAAGATGTGATGGCAATTAAAAATGCAACTTTCCATGTTAAGTATTGCATTTCACAAGAGTGCATGGGCTCAAAAGGTGGACCCATGAGTCGTGTTAAGACAATGTTGAGGTTCCACGAAGGAACTGGTGGTGTTCTTGGTGGTATAATTCTCTTTAGACCTTCCATAAATGCTTTTATGACTGGTATCTTAAATAGAGAAGTTGAGTGCGTAATTTGCAGGTAAGCTGAAATTGCTGTAAGATGTATTTTAATGGAAGAAAAAGCTAGCTTTGACTTTTGCAAATGTAGTAAGTATCCTACGAGGTCTTTGGCAGAAGCGTGTAAGGGTTGAATTTGATTATTATGGCAGTAATAAACAAATCTTTTCCACTTATTTGCATAGCAATGTCTAGTGGTAGGTTTCCTAGCTTGTTTTATGACCTCCATACATTCTTGTGTAAGGTCTAAGTGTCCGAATTCTAGGATTTCAGGAGCCAGATTGCTAGATTCAGCGATGCTGGATTTGGGTGTCTGATCTGTTGTTTGTGTTGCGTTAACAGATCTGGTATGTTTGGTAGTTTGACATGAGGCACTACTGAAAGGTCTAGTAGTGTTGTGTACCAAGGTTGTCTTGCCCATGTTGGCGCTATTAGTAGGAGTTTGAGTTTGTTTTGACTCAACTTGTTTACCAGATATGGAAGGAGTGGGAGAGGGGGGGAAAAGCGTAAGCAAATATCCCTGACCAACTCATCCATAATGCATTGCCCTGAGACTGATCTTGTGGGTACCTGGATGCGAAGTTTTGGCATTTTGCGTTTTCTTTTGTTGCGAATAGATCTATTTGTGGTGTTCCCCAACTCTGGAAGTAAGTATTCAGTATTTGGGGGTGAATCTCCCATTCGTGGATCTGTTGTTGATCCCGAGAGAGATTGTCTGCTAACTGATTCTGAATTCCTGGAATAAATTGTGCTATTAGGCGAATGTGGTTGTGAATCGCCCAATGCCATATTTGTTGTGCCAGGAGACACAACTGTGTTGAGTGTGTCCCTCCCTGTTTGTTTAGGTAATACATCGTTGTCATATTGTCTGTTTTGGCAAGAATGTGTTTGTGGTTTATTATGGGTTGAAATGCTTTCAGCGCTAGAAATACTGCCAATAGTTCCAAGTGATTTATGTGAAACTGTTTTTGGTGAGTGTCCCATTGTCCTTGGATGCTGTATTGATTGAGGTGTGCTCCCCACCCTATCATGGAGGCATCTGTTGTTATTACATATTGTGTCACTGGGTCTTGGAAAGGCCGCCCTTTGTTTAAATTTATACTGTTCCACCATTGAAGCGAGGTGTATGTTTGGCGGTCTACCAACACCAGATCTAGAAGTTGACCCTGTGCCTATGACCACTGTTATGCTAGACACTGTTGTAAGGGCCGCATGTGCAGCCTTGCATTTGGGACAATGGCTATGCATGAAGACATCATGCCTAGGAGTTTCATCACTATTTTGACTTGTATGTGTTGTTTTGGATACATGGCCTGTATCATATTGTGAAATGCCTGAACCCTTTGTGGACTTGGAGTGGCAATCCCTTTTGCTGTGTTGATTGTCGCCCCTAAGTATTGCTGTGTTTGACACAGTATAAGGTGTGACTTTGTGTAGTTGATTGAGAAACCTAGTTTGTGGAGGGTTTCTATGACATACTTTGTGTGTTGTGAACACTTTTTTAGTGTGTTGGTTTTGATTAACCAATCGTCTAGGTACGGGAACACATGTATTTGCTGCCTTCTGATATGTGCAGCTACGACTGCTAGGCACTTTGTAAAAACTCTTGGCGCAGTTGTTATTCCGAATGGCAACACCTTGAATTGGTAATGTATCCCTTGGAATACAAACCTTAAGTACTTTCTGTGTGAAGGATGTATTGGTATATGGAAATATGCATCCTTTAGGTCTAGTGTATCTAGTGTCATGTAGTCTTGTCGTTTGAGTAGTGGGATTACGTCTTGTAATGTCACCATGTGAAAGTGATCTGATTTGATGTAGGTATTTAATGTTCGGAGATCTAATATAGGTCTCAGACTCTTGTCTTTTTTGGGTATGAGAAAGTACAGAGAGTAAACTCCTGTTCCTTTCTGGTGTTTTGGTACCAATTCTATTGCTTCTTTTAGTAGCAATGCCTGAACCTCTAGTCCTAGAAGATCCATATGTTGTTTTGACATATTGTGTGTTTTCGGTGGGACGTTTGGAGGGAATTTGAGAAATTCTATGCAATAGCCATGCTGGATAATTGCTAGGACCCAAGTGTCTGTTGTTATTTCCTCCCAATGTTTATAAAAATTGGTTAATCTCCCCCCCCCCACAGATGTTATGTGTTGGGGATGTGTGACTTTGAAGTCACTGCTTGTTTTGAGGAGTTTTGGGACTTTGGAACTTTCCTCTACTCTTTTGGAATTGTCCCCCTCTATATTGTCCCTGAAAACTTCCCCGCTGATACTGGCTCTGGTAAGTGGGTCTTGTTTGTGAGGTTGTGGGTTCAGTGCTTCGTCCTCGAAACCCCCCTCTAAACTGTGTTTTTCGAAATGTGCCTCTGCCCTGTGGGGAGTAGAGTGCGCCCATGACTTTGGCCGTGTCAGTGTCTTTTTTCAGTTTTTCGATCGCAGTGTCCACCTCCGGCCCAAACAATTGCTGTCCGTTGAATGGCATATTCAGCACAGCTTGCTGTATTTCTGGTTTAAATCCTGATCTACGCAGCCATGCATGTCTCCTTATTGTTACTGCTGTGTTGACAGTTCTAGCAGCTGTGTCTGCAGCATCCATTGCTGACCGTATCTGGTTGTTGGAGATACTCTGTCCTTCTTCTACTACCTGCTGCGCTCTCTTTTGGAACTCCTTGGGCAAATGTTCTATAAAGTGCTGCATTTCGTCCCAATGGGCCCTATCGTATCTGTCCAACAAAGCTTGTGAATTGGCAATACGCCACTGGTTTGCTGCCTGTGCCGCCACTCTTTTGCCTGCTGCGTCGAACTTTCTACTTTCTTTATCTGGAGGTGGTGCTTCTCCTGAAGTATGTGAGTTCGCTCTTTTGCGCGCTGCCCCTACTACAACTGAGTCTGGTGTTAGCTGTTGTGTGATGTACACGGGGTCTGTTGGTGGCGGTTTATATTTTTTCTCCACTCTTGGAGTAATGGCTCTTCCTTTTACAGGCTCTTCAAACACTTGTTTGGAGTGTTTTAGCATTCCGGGTAGCATAGGAAGACTTTGATACTGGCTGTGTGTGGACGACAGTGTGTTAAAAAGAAAGTCGTCTTCAATAGGCTCAGCATGCGGGCTGACATTATGAAATGCTGCTGCTCTCGACACCACCTGTGCGTAGGCTGTACTATCCTCTGGTGGCGACGGTCTAGCTGGATAACATTCAGGACTATTATCTGACACTGGTGCGTTGTAAAGGTACCATGCGTCAGGGTCATCTTGACTCATTCCTGAATGAGTTGGTGATTGCATCATTGGTGGAGTGGCTACCGGTGATGGTTGCAGAGAGCATTGTGGAGATGGTGGCAGGGTTACTTGTTTAGCCACCTTTGCCTGTGGCTGCTTGTCTTTTTCTTGAAAGGCAAGTTTGCGTTTCATTTTAATTGGAGGGAGAGAACTGATTTTCCATGTTTCTTTTTGGATATGGAGCCTTCTTTGCATATAGTCTGGCTCTACTGTTTCCAATTCCTGTCCAAACCTATGTGTCTTCATTTGTGTGGACAGTCCTTGTTCCTCAGTGTAGGAACTTGTTTTCGGTTCCGAGGCCGGATGTTTCGGTATCGAAACCTCGTCGGCTGCTTTTTTCGGTTCCTACGTAACCTTTTTTTTACTTTCGGCGTCGTTGTCTCTCGGTGTCGATCCATTTCGATTCCGCTATCTCGGTGCCGAGCCTGCTCGGAGCCACTATCTCGAGCCCGAGATTGCTGTGTGGCGGTATCTCGACCGGAGTCGGATGACTTCGCCCCCAGCGTGCCCTTTTTCGGTGCCGATGATCGGTCACTTATTTTTCGGGTTCAGCCATGGCCTGTTGGCGGTGGCGTCCCCTGGGCTTTAGTGGTCTTTTCGTGAGTTTTGTGTTTCAACGTCTTACTCACGGTTTTCGGCGTTTCTTCGGGATCGATCTCATCCGAGTCCGATTCATGGATGGAGAATGTTTCTTCCTCCTCCTCGAAACGCTCTTGTCCTGTCGGCGCCGACGCCATTTGCAGTCTCCTTGCTCTTCGGTCTCTTAGTGTCTTCCTGGACCGAAACGCTCGACAGGCTTCACAAGTACCTTCCTTGTGTTCCGGTGACAAACACAAGTTACAGACCAGATGCTGATCTGTATATGGATACTTGTTATGGCATTTTGGGCAGAAGCGGAATGGGGTCCGTTCCATCAGCCTTGAAGAGACACGTGGCCGGGCCGATCAGGCCCCGACGGGGAATCGAAAAAACCCCGAAGGGCCACCGGAGCTCTTCAAAAGTCGGTGTCGATCTGTTGTAACTAACCCGATACCGAACGCAAACAATACCGACGATTTTTCCGAGATTCTAACTAACTTTCCGACCCGAAACACGGAGCGAAAAGGAACACGTCCGAACCCGATGGCGGAAAAAAAACAATCTAAGATGGAGTCGACGCCCATGCGCAATGGAGCCGAAATGGGAGGAGTCCCTCGGTCTCGTGACTCGAAAAGACTTCTTCGAAGAAAAACAACTTGTAACACTCCGAGCCCAACACCAGATGGCGGGATGTACACAGCATGTGTATCTGCAGCTACACATGCCATCGAACATATATATATATATATATATATAAATAATAGTCTTACAGAGGCAGATGCAAAGCTGAGAAATATATTTATTTATTCAAACAGTTTACAACACTGGATTGTGATTGCTGCACTGTATGACAGACATCCATTGTGTGAAACTTTGAACAATTGTCTAGACATAGAATTTTGTACTGAAAGGGTACACTTCCAGTACCAAACCTCTACTAGACTGCGCATACACCCCTGTACCATTGATCAAAGCTGTATGCTTATTTTGCGAATATGGCTCTGCTTTGCACAATACTTCAGTAAATCTTCCCCATTGTGTTAGCACAATTGTGCTCACTGTTCAGTCATGGTGTTGTGCTAGAACAATGTTCGGTGAGGTGAATGATTCACACCGACAGTAAATGAGTTACAGAGGCGCAATAACATCAGGCAATGTGATGTTTCAGGTTCGGCCTGTGTACCCTCTCATTCCACAAATTCCTTTTTAAGGCTCAGCCTAGACATTTGCTGTAACTTCTTTACATCCAACCATGTACTCACTCACCCTTTCAGCCAGCCTTCCACTCAACCATGCACTCATACATTCTTGCATGCAGTCACATGCGACTCACTAATTCATCCATCCCTCCATGCACTCACTCATCCCCCTGCCTTATTTTCACATACAACCAATACACACACTGTTATTCAAAATCTATGTCAAGGAGTGTTGCCGGTTTCCGGTGCATGTCTTTCTTTTGGGTCATCTTATCCCCTTTTCGCGTAAGGTGAGCTTCTCTGGGGAACTCCTCCATTTAGAGAGGTGCCTACAAGTTGTGAACATACTTGTTTGAGGGAGAGAATACAACAAAGTTTTTTTGTCATACTTTCTGTACTCTTGTTCATTGCAGTCTGCACAAATAAACTGGTGGTTCTGGGCATTAGAGATGTGGTCTATGTCTGCTATCTTCAAGTAAATGCACCATGTATAGTGGGAATGAGATATTATTTGTGAGGTCAGAGCCTCTGAGAGAGGGGTGGGTCTACTATCTGTTTGACGACTGTATCATTAGAAGAACAAGTTAGTCAGTAGTGGAGAGGCATTGTGGCTTCTTTCTTACATTCACTTGGGAAAACACTGAGGCCCTCATTTGGACTTTGGCAGTCAATTTCCCTGGCCGCCAAAGCCCAACCCGCCAGACGACCACCATAATACGAGTGCTGGCTGCTTTCCGCCATCACTGAAGCAGAAAGCAGACGGCAGTCGTGCTGGCGGTCGGCGCTGCAGAGGCAGGTCCCTTGCTGGCACCGCCATGCCATCAGGTCTCCGCCCGCCGTATTACAAGCCATAATACCACTTGGTGGAGTCCTGCTGGCGTGATGGTGGTGGCGAGGGAAGACAGCCAGGACCCATCCCCTCCCAAATGTCTCCCTCGACTGAGGAGGTAAGTGGGTGTCCGAAGGGGGGGAGGAGGGGGCGGATGTGTGTGTTTGAGTGCGTGTGTGCATGTTTGCAGAGGGGGGTTGTTAAATGTGTGCGCATATGTGTGCGTGAATGGGGGTGACTGTGTTGATTAATGTGAGTGAGTGAGTGGGTGTGTCCGAGTGCATGTATGCGTATTCTGAATGGGTGTGTATGTGTATGCATGCGTCGTCAAAGGGTGTGGTGGGGGGGCTGAGTATGTGGATTCAATATGAGAGTTTCAAAACGTTTTTTGCGCTTAAACGTTTTGGCCCCATTTTTGTGATCCTTGATGGGTCCCGGGTTTAAATGAGTTGGGCACTGCTACGGAGAGAGTTATTGAGTTTTAGCAGTTGTAGACTATGCATGGTTAGATTTCAGATGGGCTTGGTAAGGGTTTATTTCCAGCCTTAGATACTGTCTGGAGAATAGAACATAGAATAGTGCACTACGATCTTGATAACACCTGGCCTTGTAAGATACCAGCTCCTTACAGGATATCCTATTTGTAGGGAACAATTGGTGATGGAGTGAACAACCACATTAGCTGTCCATTACATGTGACTGTTTTATTTGCACCAGTCACGAAGACCCGCCCTTTATGTATGATGCAAGCTCTACTGTAGTAGACACAGTGTTTGCACAGACCTTGTATAGTTCACAGAGTCGACTCAGAGCACAAGCATTTTAGCAATGTGTGGCATCATTCTGAACATGGATCTCCTAAAGCATGTCGCATAATTCACATTCTGCACTATTAGGCCAGGGCCCCTTAGACTACTTACCCCTTGTTGGCACTATGGATTCATTTTAGTGCTGTGGTGAGATTTGGTGCAGTGTGGCCAAGGAGGGACAGCTGAGGCCAGTGAGGAGTGGCATGTTTCTCTAGACAAGCAAGAAGAATGTCTTATAGACAGAAGGGTCTGAATGCTGCAGCCTGGTACTTACCATGTGGAAATGGTAAAAATTAGGAATACTGCAGATACTGTTGTGTGAGCATGATGGATGTTATATTTGGTATAGCCCCAATATTGCGATTTTGTGGAACATTTTAGTACTGTGGGTTTGTCTGAGCACAGCCCAACTCCCATAGCTCTCTATGGGTCATGGGAATGCCACACTGACCTGCTGGGTGTTACAGCAATAACATTTTAGCTGTGTTTGATTTTCTCTGAGAATAGGCCCACAAACACAAGCATCTAGATGTTTAGGGACCTACTATTCGCAGGCTACAAGCCAATGCAACTGCAACAACTATTGCTAAACAGAAATTCAAAGCCTGCTAAATATTTCGTACTGGACTACAAATCCCAGAATTCACATTACTAGTCTTCTACATTCTATTGGAATTAAGGAAAGGGATTCACAGAACCTGCAAGGTAGGGGTCACAAAACAAAAATGTTAATTCTTTCGATTTTCAGAATAAAGTTAATAAGGTGGGGGTACAGGCTCAACATGCTTGCTAATAAAAAAGATTATAAACACTTCTCGGGGAACTGCTTCTTTCAATCCAACTCGGGCATCCCACAATTTTAGGTTTATATTATTTCCCTTTTTTCAGCTGACCTCTGAATACCAGGTACAGCTTAGACGAAGATGGCAGTGTTTTCAAATAAGAGAACAGTTTAAGGATTATTCCCGATTCCCCAAAATCTGCGTCTAGACCATTTACCCAGTGCTACTGCTACTCCTCATACTGTTCCTATTTTCTATGTTTCAGGTAAACTAGAACGAAGTGTTTCATTCCTGATGTGTTCAGTAGCCTGGCACCCAAGTTATTACCTAGATTTAAACCGTAAACTCTACCATAGTTAGGTTCCCTCCAGTATTCCAGTGACCTCTCCTTTGTATGCATCAGTTCTGTGTATTTCTGCAGTATTTCTTCCCATAGCACACTGTGTCTGGCTTATCCACACTTTAGGGCAGGACACATTACTTTGTCTGCTGCACCATACTTTGAGCTCTCAAACTGAGAAGAATAATCAATTTGTCTTGGTAATTAAAAGTGGTACCTTTTCGCTCATCATAGTACTTATCTTTACCTGTATGCTACATAGAATAATGCTTCCTGTCAATTTCACTAATGACATTTATGTACAGCTTTTCCTACTGCTGGGGAAGTCTTAAAATAACCAAGAAACACCACACACTTTGATTTAGAGCTAATACTTGGCCAGCATAAACCCTCCCAATATCAGTTGCATGTTGTGACAACCATTGACTCACAATGTGTAGTTTGCCTCTTAAATACTTGGAATTAGATATGAGAATGTCATGTTGCATGCATGCTCGTCCTTCCTATTGGCAAATCCATTAGCACTAAGTTACCAAGTAAACTCATAGGTGGTGCTGGGGAATTCCTGCTGTTCTATGACCTTTGTGGGATATTGTCAGTATCTGACAGCTCTCAGGAAATATATATACTCACTACTCAGCGACCACCAGGTTTCGTTGTACCATCTCTGCTCTTACTGGTTATACCCATATCACTTTAGCCTTAGAAAAATCATGCATGATTAATTCTGGAGAGCAGATTTAACGCAATCATGTACACTTGTTGGCAATCTAGTTTTGGGTGTCTCCTTAATAAAGACAAGCTGAGCTAATCTTACTGTGTAGACTGAACTGATCACTTAAGTACATTTGCTTTGTTATAAATATGGTCTGTGTCTAATGCTTATAAATACTGGCACAGAAAGGGAGAAAAGCCATGAGAGACTTGTATCAAACCTCTCTTCCTCGTCGTCCTCATCACCCATAGCATCATCGATGGCATCATTCATCATCTCCTCCTTCATGTCCATAATCTCCGACTGCTTCTCAAATTCCATCATGATCTTTTGGATCTGAGGCAGTTTCAGCTGTGAACAGATCACAGTGCCTTGTTAGAGACTTGTCTCCTAACATATTAGTGTCAGCAGTAGACAGGTGCTGTCAAGTTACTTACTTGTAATCTTGGATGTCCTGCATGGGCATCCTGAGTGGGCTCATAAACATATATTGATTTGAGAGTTTTGTGGAGCACAATGCATCATATTTTTGTGTGCTTCAGCAGAGAATATCTCTACCTACATGTGGGATTCTGATTTTTTTTATTTTTTTTATATAAACAGACATTTCTCTTTGTATAATCATTTTAAAGTAATGCATCACTTTCCTTTTTTTTTAAATTAGTACACTTACGCATGGATATTAAGAAAAGACACTCTGCAAAGACCTATTAAATCCTCCATTAACAGATAAAAATAAAGAACTGTACAGCGACAGAAAGACATCACCATCATTACAAGGGAATTCAACATGTTCACTTAAGACAGGAAAGCTCAATGCACTAGAGTGCACCGTCCATTAAGGCCCATTTTTGTGATGAGATAGTTAAAATCTCACAGCTATTCACAGCCTCTATAAGAGCGAAGAACTAGGATTGAGAACTAGCATCATGGACCTCGATGAACGTTTATAAACACAGAACGGAACAGCAAGTTCAACCCCTAACTGAGAGGAGGATTGATCAAACGAATAACAATTAAGAATTGCTAGACAAAAGCGCTCGGGCCTCCCAGACAAGGTCTTGATGGCATCATGGTAGCAGAACTGAATAGAGGAAATAATTCACCTAGAATAGGCTGCTGTGAAGTGGCTAATTCTGTATGCATGGGTCTATAGATTACAAAAATGCAGTCAGTCTAATGAATGACTTTGGTTTAATTAAGATAAAATACACAGACTCTAGAATTCAAGAAATAAAAGATTAAACCAATACTATTCTTTTTTGCAAACAGCCTCTGCTTACTGATTCCAAGATTTCTTTATTTCAGATTTGTGCTGCTACATGACTTCTTCCATACATATATTTCCCGATGTGAAAGAAGTCAACTAGCAGCACAAATAATCTTGATAAAGAAATCTCTGAATCAGTAAGCAGAGGATGTTGTTTACAAAAAGAATTTCATTTTGACGCTGCATTTTAATATTTATTCCTTTAATTCCAGGGTCAGTGTATTTGCTTTTGGAATAGTGGTTGAAGAGGCAAAGCAACAAATAAGGGGGAAACTCGGTGGCCCTGCCTTGTTCCTAGTCAATGTTATGGGAGAGGAGAGTTGGTTACTGATTTTTACATGTGTCTGGAGATATTTAAAGTTTGTTTTTAGGAAGGTTTTGATTGTTGGTCCTGTTTTGTCCAGAACCTTGACTAAATGACTCCACTGTACATCAGCAAAGCCTTTTCGCATCAAGAGAGGAGGATCACTAGGATGAGTCTTCTTTCTTTTGCTGCCATTTCCATTAGGTACATTGATGTGGCCTGAAGTTCTATCATGCTGGGAGACACCGGCCGATTCAAGGCAGATTTAGAAGAAACAGGATGAGTTAAACTCACACTAGAAGATGCACCATCTTAAAGCAGTAGGAGTCACTCTCCTCAGAGGACTCACTTTTTAGACGAGCACTCCAGCCCTCTCGTAGTGGGCTTGGAAGCCTGGTGTCCAGCCATAACATACAATGTTTGTCCCGATTTGAAAAACACGATTCACGCACTATGCTACTCAAGGTTCTCTGCATTTGGTCCTGAAGAAGACACACACAGATGTTTTGCAGTAACCATGCCTTTTGAGGGTCTAAACTTAGACAATTGATTTACATTGCCTGTACAAAATCCACAGTCCTGGGGGCAGTTGGGAAGAGATAACCTTTTGCCCCTTTCATAGGAGACTTATAAATCTGATTATTCCGGACAGGCGGATTCGTTTATTGAATTTATTTTGTGAATTTGAATTAGTTTTTTTTGTTTTTTTACTCAGTCAAATTTTCTCTTCATGCACTGCACTAGCACTTTCACTTTGCACCTATGAAACAACCTCCATTTGTATTTCGTTGAATGATTCTAATTCAGAATTGTTGAAATATACAGAAAAACTGTAACTCAAACAGACCCTTGTGCATTTGGTTATCTTGTGTTCATTTCTGAGGGGATTTAGGCCTCGCATATACAGTTACTAAGGATTTGCATACACATCAGTTACTTTGCTCCAACAGAACCAATTGTCTTTATGTACGAAACGACATCCAGGTTCTGAGGAAAATAGGGCTACCCCATTGTAAATGTACCATTTCTAGTAGGGTTATGGTTAACCTTGTTTTACTATGTGTAGTGCTATTCCGAATAAAAGCCGACTTAGAGGGAAAAATTATGTGTGGACTAAGTCTATCAAATCTTGACATTAACATTTTTGTCAAAGTATTGACACAGCTATTGAGTAGACCAATTGGCCTATGTGAGGTGCACTTCATGGAGTCCCTGCTGGGTTTCAGCAAAAGGGTCAATGTAGAGTCCATCATAGAGGGGGTGATCGACCAAGAGCTCAGGAAATAGTTTAGGACCTTCAAGAGGGGTTCAGCCAATAGCTCAATATATGTTTTATAGAAAGAAGAAAATCAATCGGATCCAGGGGATTTGTTCTACATAACTTACTAATTATTTGCTTAACTTCGGCTGGGATAATTTCTTAGATCTTCTATTTGTTTTAGTTCAAGCTACTGGGAACTTACGAGGGTTGATTCTATAGGTGGAGGCTTGGTCACCAGGATCTTTGGGGTGGGGTGCTGCGCGAAGAAACTGGAGTCCCCAGGAGCAGGGAGATGGCAACGAGCAACTGTTGTATGCACAGGAGCTGTGCAGGGCGTGGAACAGGCCCTGTGTAGGAATGCATTAGGGGCTTCTTCAACAGGGAGTAAAGGTTCGGAAGAGGCAACTCCCAGCTGAAGCATCTGTCAAGATGTTCATCGTGACTGCCACTGAGTGTAGCTAAGTCCAAGACTTCAGACACCGCACGCACCACAAAAGCAAAAGAGGCTCCCTCCGTAGCCACGGTAGGATTAGAGACCCAGCCAGTGACAGTTCAGGTGTCTAGCTTAATGACCTTAATAAAACTTAAAAATAAAAAATAAAAAATAATTGCTCTGTGCATCACGCAACAGTCCTCTTAGGTATTAGAATTGTGGTACCTTTCCAAGCGCCACAAACAAACCAAGTGTGAGTTAGCCACAGACATCTGCTTGTGGCAGGCACTACATGGTTTGGGGACAACCTGTCAAACCAAGAGAGAACCTCTCAAAAATGGTTTGACAAAAATCGAGAAATAAACAAGTCAGCAAATGACTGAGTGTCAAAACTGATACAGGAACAGGACTTAGGGTCCCATAAGGATCAACATAAATCAGTTATTAAATATGAGAAATATTGGACCCTGTCAGCGGATTTCCCTACATAGCTATTATGAAATTTGCACAATGGTGCACTCTGCAGGACTGCACAGTTTATTGGACTAACTAATGCTTTAAATAAACTTTCTAGGTCCGATATCAGTGGTAATATGGACAACTGCTAAGAGATGTAGAGTGCTCTTGTATTCTATCGAGTTCTACAATGTTACTGGCATACTTCGCCATGAAATGCAACATTTGACACATGATCTCCTAAAAGCTTCTTTAAAAAGAGAACCCTCGGAGCCCGTCAGAGGCCTTTTGCAGACCATATTGTAAGCAGTAATACTGAAAAAATATTATTAAAAGGTGCCACTCGTTACTATGTTTATTGGGTGTTCTTAGGGGAGAATTACCAACCCTATTCATGTAAATTGATCTTTTAATCCTACAATGTTTTAAATAATGTTGCTGGCATAACCTCTAGTAAACATACAATTTGCTATAACATTTCCAAAACCTCTCCTTAAATTAGATTTTCAAATGATACATGTGGGGGACACTATAGTTATCCTGATATGCTTCATACTGCATCATTTGACAACAAACCTTACATACATACATTGGGAGAGCTGGTAGTTTCCTTTTAAACAACTTAAAACCCACCCAATTTTGAGCAGATTTATTGGCCTAGTGTTCTTTAAAATTCACCATGCAATATGATGGAAGAAATCATTGAGCGTGGCCCATGCCGGTCTTTACATCAAATTTTGATCAGCCTTAGTGGACTACATTCTTAGTTAAATTCAGTCTACCATGAAATGGCCACATAAAGTATATTTATTCTAGATTTGGTGGAATGATCGAACTTGTACAGTAGTAAGTTAAAAGTCGCTGAATTTGACTAAATCAGCAAAGAGGCCCAGAAAGCAACTGGCATGGCACAGTTTATTCCCATTAAGGATCTCAACATTTCTGAAAATTCAAAGAGGGATTTGGAAGGAAAAAAGCTTACCAATGGTATGTGAAATACAACTGCAGTTTGAAAGGTAAGTACCTTCCAGATAAGTTGACCACTCCAGACTTGAAACAGGGTGGTATACCTTGCAAAAATCATATGAGGTCATCCAAGTGTACTCCCCCTCCCCAAAGCAGCATTATGGTCTACTAATTCTACCCAGCAAAAGGCCGTTCTACAATGAAGGTCAATGGAGTATGATACAAGGCACCATCTTCACGTCAGAAAACAAAGGTCTGTGAGAGTTTACTTATAATGGTTTAAAAAATGACCCTATCCCTAGATGGAGACAAAGACAGATAATAGAGCAAGGACCAATGCAATCTGAAAAGATCCTTTGATGGATAAGTAGGCTTTCTTGCTATAAAGAAAAGTTAGTGTGCTGGATTTCAAGGAATTCAACTTACAGCCGAAACGACCACAGGAGGGGAAGGAAAACTGCATTATGAGGAAGGGAGTTACCAAGTAAGAAACCAAAGCAAGAATATGGGAAGCGCAAAGATGTATGGTTGGGAGGGGTGGAGCACACTTCATGCTGCACTAGTGAATAGGTTTATGCAGAAGATGGTGGTCTAGACAGTCAGCATAGCACCTGCTGCCTCCCGGTCACCATAGTCGAATGTGGGCTACAGGGCAAAGCGTTGTTGATTTTTGTTTTTTACGTACAGCCTAGAGTGGTGTCACCTGCAGTGCAATCAGTCCCCATTATGGCACCAACCTCATCACAATTAAAAGAAAGTGGCTACACCAGATAGCTTGTCAGTCGAGGCAATAGTCAACCTATCTTTCCTTTCCCAAAGGCCAGAAAGAGTGATCATGCATGCTACACACATTTATTAAGTAAATACATTCGGTGGATGCATTCTGCAGACCCAATGAGAAATTACATTATGAACATCCTTTTTAGGAGAGGGGAGGATGGGACCATCCAGCCCAGTCAAGCAAAAGTATCTAGGGTCACACTCACATGTGGGAGGAAACGCAAATCCTAGTCGCTCCAACAGTGTATGTGGTAGTAGCAGCAGATTGTCACAAGGATATCTGGCAGGAACATTTAATTGTACTTTAGATAGCCAACAGGATAGGCGGCTGTTAAGGAAAGTAGTCAATGATGCTACACAAGTATATTCTCTTGACCTTATACCTGTCTGTTCATCGTTGCCATGGCCTTGGTGACTCCCTTCATTGCCTGTGCCATGGAATTATTAGACTTCAGTGTCTGAATCTTCAGGGACACAGCCTGGATGTTCGCCCTCATCATAATAAACTTCTTCACATAACGGCGAGTTCTCACTAAGTCTTTGGCCATGATTTTAACTGCATCCTATGAAGACCAAAAATAAAGTGTTAGTGATGCAGCAATGCAATCAGGACATGGTTAAGGCACAACCCCCCATTTATTTAACCACTAACAGAGGAATGTAGGCAACCCCTAAACCAGACAGTGACAGTATTCCCACTCTGCACAGCAACATTTAAAAAACAATGGTGTTCTTTTGGTAGTATTAGCCACATACTAAGGAATTGGTTGCAGTGTTAGGAATCCAGGGAGTGGTGAGCAAACAATATTTGGAATGGCTTGCAGCACTCGAATGTTAAGTGACTGTTCTATCGGCTACAACTGGATACTAGAGAATAAAGTCTATCAGAGTAAACTAACAAGCACATAGAAAGGATATGTGTTAGTATAACCTAATATACAGGCTACATAATACAGTATTACCGACTATGCAAAATAATATGGGCTTTGACAGAAACAATTAAATATTATTTTGGCACATGAAAATAATTAACTAGCATGTAATGGTGCAGGAAGTCTCTAATTCTATTCACTAGAACTCTGCTAACATACACAGCTGGTTAGAACATCGGACAAAACAACTATCCCACATAACACATTACTTTTAATTAAGCAGAAAAATCTAAGCTGTGGAACAAACGTATCCATACGTATGCCAATGTATTTTGTGTTTCCTTTTGGAATATGCAAGCCCCGTGTAAGATTTTGCCTTTTGTATTGTACCATTCGCCAGAATACAAGTACTTGGATTCAGAAGCAACCTCAAATAAACAAGAAAGTAATTATGAAAGCTGAATAGATAATGCACATTTAATAAACTACGGTAGCTTAGTAAAGACACATATCACTGCTAGAACAGTTGGTTTGTACTGCACTTTTGCCTTCTCACTGTGTTCTTGCCCCAAAGAGCCTTGATCTTAAAAGACTGTCTTCTCCTTCTACATTGCCCTAATGGAATACACAGCCATTTTTTGCGGGACTCAACCAAAGTGTACCCATAACTGCTGTAAACCAAAAGGGTGCTCCCTCCATTACAGGCTATGGATGCACGGACACTTATTAGTAGGGATTGAAAAATCCCTCCCTGCACTCCAGGAAGAGAGGTCTACTGGTCTGCCAATAAAGTCAGTTCAAAAACCCACAAATGGAGTCCTTTCCCACTTTCTCACCACTATCACTGCCTGCTTGTCTGTGTATGAATAAGTGCTTGTAAGCATACACTTCTGGCACAAAATGGTGGTGCCACACTGGGGTCAGTTCCTATGAACATGACCCTATTAAGGTAGAAGCCTGTGGCAGTTTTCCTCAGACTCCATTTTTTTGAAGCGATAGTGTATTGGCATGAATGTCTAGCACACACCTAGCCACAGCTTCCCTCTACCTGAAATATAGAATGTCAAGTAACGCGCCTGAAAAGGTCACCAATGCTCTAGTTAGGTGGGGGACACAAATATAAACAAGACCATAATTTAGATACTGAGGACCTCTTTACGACTTTGGCAGTCTTTTCCAAAGACCGCTGAAGCCGCCGCAGCCAGCAGACCACCAGTGCAGGTGGTCTGCTCAATGCCATATTTGGAGTTGTGTGTGGACTTCCGCCCAAGAGCCACTCCGTCGGCCTGGACGACACTGGTGAAGAGGCTAGTGCATCGCCAGCACCTCCACAGCAGCAAGACTCCGAATTAAGAGCCGCAATACAGGTTGGCTGAGTTTTGCTGGCATGGTGCTGCTGGCGGTGCAAAACTGCCAGGACCATCCCCTCCCAGATGACCAGCTCACCAGAAAAGGGGGGTGGGGAGTGTTGGGTGCATGTGTGTGGTGTGTGCGTGTATGTGTGCGAATGGGGGTTTATGAGCGCGTGTATGTGTGCGAATGGGGGTGTATGAGCATATGTATGCAGTGTAGGGGGTGTCTGCATGTATGAGTGCGTGTATGAGGAAGGGGGAGGGGGTGTAGTATGAGTGCGAGTATGTGTGCGAGTATGTGTGCGAGTATGCGGATGGGGAGGAGGGTTGTGAATGCGTGCATGTATGCAATTGAATGTCAATGTTTGGATGCATGTGTGCGTGTTTGCATGGGTGTGCCTGAGTGCAGGTAAGTGCGTGAATGCGTGTTTCTGTGTGTGTCTCCGAGTGAATGGGGGTATATGTAGCGAGTGGGATGCATGTTTGTAGGAGTGTGGATGTGTGTGGGTGCATGTCTGTGGACATGTGTGTGGGGGGGGGGGGGGCGGTTGCTGGAAAAAGGAATGTGGATTCCGGTCAACGGGTGCGTTTCCACCAGTGTTTGTGGCGGGGTGACCACCATGGAAAGCCTTGTGGTCGGTAGACTCCTAATCCGGCTGGCATGCTGAGGCCTGCAACCGGGCTGGAGGTGGTCACCACCAGCCGCGTCAGTGCGACTGCACCGGCAGGCCAGGCAGCGTTGTGGAGGTTGGCTTCTGCCAAACCCCACAACTTGTTCCCCATTTCTTGTCATTGGCTGCCAGCCTCGTAATGAGGGCCTGGGATCTCACAAATTAACTCAAATACGAAAAAGCACTGACCATCATACCTCATGCCAGTCTAGAATTTGAGAGGACTCTTCTAGACAATGAGAGCGTGCTTTGCATGAATTGAATTCTGTTAATGATCTCCATGAGGCTGGGTTAAATGTTAATGGAATTGTTGGATTCTTAAACTTCCTCTGCCTTGCTTTAAGAAGTAGATCTTCTGTGAAAAGTCTGTATCTGCACTTCAAGCACAAGAGGTTAAATCCCAGCTGTGATTTACAAGTACAAGGTTAACTCAGGGGAGAATCAACCCAAGGGGTCACAAAGTCCTTTGGCCCAGATGACGGACACAAATGATCTACTGGTGCGTGTAACTCAGCCAGTGGCGACCTGTCTGTTCCGTACCTTGGACCAACATTGTTATCACCTCTTTGCCATTGGCCAGTAGCAACCTCTGGTCCTCTGGCCAAAGCTCCACCAAGAGGTGCCACTGAAAGAACCCCCTTCTGAATTTAGGAACCTATCCTCCCAAACACCAGGGCCAACCGCTGTGGTAGCCATGCGCAAGACTGAATGTGGGACAATTTGATCCTGATTTAATGCCACTTTACACTTAAACTAGCATCAATATTAGGCTGGAGAGTGCCCCTGAATGCTGCTTGTCCATCCCAGACTCTCACCACCCTGGAACCAAAAAGTACTGGGCACACATACAAACCTTGCTCAATATATTGAAGTAAACCACATCAACTGGATACCAACTGCAATATGCCACATCCAGCTCTACAACTACCTTGGCTCAGTGAACTAAACTGTGACTAATCTGACCTCCTAAACTGAAGCTCTGTACCCTTGAACCAACCAAGGTTCATCATCGTTTCCAGGAATAAGCCAACTAAAAGTCCAAAGACACTAAAGGCCTTATTTAGAGTTTGGCAGACGGGTACTCCTTCACAAATGTGACAGCTATCCAGTCAGCCTCATGACAAATGCATTAGGATACACCCTAATGCACTGAATGTGGGACATTGGTATATATCGTAAGGCACTTGTAATATAGCGGACGAAGTAGCCATCACATGTGTGACAGAGTACCCATCCGCCAAATTCTAAATCAGTCCCTTAATGTCTTTTGGCATGGTTACCTGGCTTACTCCCAGCTAAAGATAATAAAATATCCTAATGTAACTGTAATAAGACAGATGGAATATCAGTCACGTTTGTGAAGGAGTACCCATCTGCCAAACTTTAAATCGGGCCCTAAATCATCTTGGGACTGCTTACTACCCTCAAGCACACACTTTATTTTGTGATTGTAATTTAATTACTTAAGTTGTTTTACGTTGTTTCAATGAACCCTTAACTTAATTATATAGCTTATCTTTAATGATGCAATGTCCCATGATATAGTGGTAGCGCTGCAGTGTCCCACAATATAATGGACCAAGGGGGAATAACTCAAACGTCCTTAGTGATATCCTGCTGTAACTTTATATTTAGGTCCCACCAGCCTTTCACATCTGGCAGCTTCAGCTTACCCAACACTACACCGCTGACTTCATTCTCGACCTTTATGTTAGCTCTTAATTCCTGAAATCTTAATAAGTTGCATTGGTCACTGTGTCCAAGCATTGTGGATCTGCAACTGAGCCTTTCTCGTTCAAGACCATCTTACCTGCAACATCGCCTGGTTCCATATAATCCTCGGTGTACTCTCCACTCTACATTTGTTAATCTTATGCACACTGCCAAAAGGTGACTATTAGCCTGTCACGTTTTTGATCTGCTTGGTCTCAAACTGCTACCCATTTCACATGATATATACTTTTCTAACAATGTTCACCAACTGTACTCCTTTTTTGGCACCACACCTTCGGATATGATCTCATCTCCCACCAATTCAGTCTCCATTGGCTCTTTCGTTTTCAGATTCACAGCCTTGAAAATGTCTTTTAAGATGCTATACATGTTGGTTGAATCAAACGTCAAACATTTGTTCAAATAACTGTGGAACATCGCTATAACTGATGTCAAACACTGGCTGTAACTGACATGGACTATTATTGACAATATGTGAGGCTGTTCTTTCAACAACAAAACTGCAGCACAAAAATTCAAGGAGTCAGTATTGGACATACATCCTGGAAATAATTTTTACTATACATGCTGTGCTCCCATCTTTCATTATATAATATATTTAAGGTCCTACAAATATAATTGGAAGAAAAATACATTTTCACGATTGTGTTTTTGACAGTGTATATACAAAGCCAAAGTAAAGAGTGCAACCCATAAGGAATCTTTCCAGACATCTTGTTTCTTCAATTCTCCTATTTGGAGTAGTTTTACACAGAGACAACATGGGCAGCTGTGTCTTTCTTTGGGTTCACTGCACATACTATACAATTACTAGCATAGTTAAAACAAAGAAAGCTTTTTGTTACAGCTGCCAAATGCTGTGGGTCACACCGCTGTAGTTGAGCCTACTTCCATTATGTTATACTGAAAATCTGAATTGTGATTGCAAATGTGACTGTTCATGGCCAATCATTTTCTGGGTCAATTATGGTGAATATATATATGGTTCCTTAATTGGGCGTGGTCTTAGGGGTGGGAGGTGCTGCGCTGTTACCATGGGGGAGCACGATAATAATTTGCACTGTCATTGGAGATTTGATTTTATAGCTCTGTCTAAAACAAAGACCATAAAATGATTAGAAAAACAGGATGGTTCTTGGGACATATACTTGATGATTTCAGGTTGTAGATCATTGTGCACACTTCATGAGTAGGTCCTTCTGTCTTAGGTTTGTTTGAGAAGTCCTGTATACAAATCCATAGTTTTGCCCTAGTCCTATCCATCTCTATGTATTTGAATGGCTTGATTTGGAAATCTGAATAACCCCACACAAGCCTCTACTTTATAAACTCTAACTTTTATAAGGTTTCCTGATATGGCAATGTCATATCCCTTGAGGTGTGGACTATGTTGTTAAATTTATCTAGATGTTGCAGGGATCACCTGGCTTTAATTAACCACTCACCTCTACTACCCACCCCAACTCTACCGCACCTTCTCAGAGAACCAGACCCTCACCTTCTTTCTCATAGTTCAAAGTGTCCCGTTCATTGAATATTGGTAACATGTAAAAATTGTTTGTATCTTTCAAATGGCTGTGGTAACAATAAAAATAAATCTGCACAAAGCAATGGAGACTATGCCAAGGAGCCTCGGCTATTAATTAGCAGTAAAGGGATACCTTTGGCCCCAGCAAACAGCAGTCGCTGGCTTCTCCAAGTCCTGTGGAACTGGCTAGGAGCAGATCAGGGAGACAGTGTGCTGCATCCATTAGTTGCAACCACCTCGTTCCTTGGTGGTAATCCTGCTGGAATACCTCAGAGTAGTGAGTTCCACTACTTGCGCTTAAGATTCAGCCAAATATGGGGAACACTTCAACTATTTGGTCAGAGCCACAGTGCAGAGGATGGACATGTAATATAGCAGGTGGGATATCCCTCATGTTTGCAACTTAGTAACCCCTCCACCAAACTCTAAATCGGGGCCTACGTTTTCAGCTACCCTTGCAGCTGCAGGCCAACAGACATCATTCTAACATAACAACCCCACAAAGTAAGAGTATGTGCTTGCAGTCTGTTTTAGCCTAGTCATCCTTTAGCCTAGTTAGCCTGTCAAATTAGAACGCACATCAACCCTGTTTGGGAGAAATGTGACTTGTACTTTTGCTGACTGTACTGCTAAGTAGTTATATTGTTTTGGTGATGGAAAAGGCTGCATCTTAATAGTTTATTGCTAATCGTTTATTTTTAACTTTATAAAAGTATTTAATTGTTTCAGTGAAAGTATTTGCACAATACGGTTTGAGATTTTATTCAAAACATTTGGCAAGTAGAATGCCACATCAGGCATTTTTATAAGGGCATAGGTGAGAGCCTGACATCTTAAATAGACAGCATTAGGTTCAGGGCTCTGAAGATCAAAAATTGTTATTGGTTCTTTAAGCCTGTAGTGTCTCTGAAGTCTAAAACCACTTGGTAGTTCATTAAGACCGAGGCATTTTCCATAACAGTTTGTTGCAAAATACATTTGTTTAGTTGACCAATTTTTTTTTATAGATGGCCATTGGTCTCCTACCATACAGAAATACAATTCATACAGTGCAGTTAGTCAGATTAGGATGGTAACAGAGCACTGTGGGTGAGCCCTCTGCTCCAAGAGCCCCTCCCCCATGAGCCCCTCCCCCATGAGCCATTCTTAACAAGTCCTGTAAGCGCCACATGTCTTCAAAAGGCCCAGTAATGTGTTGAAAGTTGTCTCGTCCACAATCAGGACCTGCCCAGCTCGGCCACTTCTCTCTTAATTTACTAAAGCAAAATACAACTTATTTTGTCGACAGTTCGTGATAGCATCAAACACAAACTAAGCTTCACACATTCTCCTCATTCACTTTCAAACAATCATTGCATACTTTTAAACTAGTAAGTCATGGGGAACATGTCATCTGAATTCCTACTCAATCGGAGAAGCAAGCATTACCTGGATCTCTCATATCAGAACATGTTCTGTATCCACCCAAAACAAATCAAGTCTAGCTTCCATGTCCAGAGGATTAGGGTAGTCTTTGACCTCATCATTACAGCCTTTTTGCTACTAGAAGCACCAAATCTACACACCTGCCTGTGTGAAAATGTGTCTTTAGGGAATGTAACCCTCTGAGTATAGTGTGTATGGCAGCCATGCAATTTATTTATGTATCTAATTAATTGCTGGCAGTAACAGAGTACTGGACAGGCACGGACCATATGCAAATAGTCAGCCTTTTCTTCAACGCAACTGGGACACACGCCAAGGTGTGTATCATAAATGTTAAACTAATTCGTGGGAGTTATAGAGGTATGATGTAAATAGACTGAATTAAAATCTGGCAATCCCAAATATCTTGGAAGTGCAACCTAACTATTGTTCCCCATTTCTAGTCAAAAAAACCCAGAGCCCACGTCCTTTTTCCTGATTATCTTCAGGACAACCTAAGAAAGATTGCACCTATCAAGAACATTTATGGGTATAACTGGTATTTTTCTTGCCTTCCCAATGTAACTACAAACCGAAGCACCACAGGCACTACCAGCTCCCCATCTTCAGTATCCTAGGTCAATTTGACCTCTCTGCTTACTCGCCCATACGCCAGAAACTTAGACAAATCTACTCCATGTGTCTCTGATAATCTCAAATGTTCTCTGGGACACGCTATGGGATATATCACCTAATGTGACTAACCTCCAAGTTCCACCAGGCATCGTTGGTCATCACTTGACCAGCCGTCTCAAGGTGAGTATGGTCCCACAGTGCAATTGCCCGTGCTTAAGGTTGCCCACAATCAGTCCATTTCAGGCATCAATGCCAACAATAATCAATTATAGAACCATACCACCAACATCAATTATAGAAATACTCCGAGGATAGACCTTTGAGCAAGCCCCTCCTCAATACAGTCAACTGTAGGAGATTGCAAAAAAAAAACAAAAAAAAAAAAACAGACCACTTCAAGACATATTGCAACCTTTGCTGCAAAATAATATAATTCCATATCTGGAACTCCCAGCCCTCCCACATCAGGGGACATCTGCGGTTTATTCAGGCTAGCTTGTCTTCTACCATCAGCCCACAATCAAAGAATTTAAAGGATGTCAGGCCTATTACTGGGGAAGGAGAATGGTCGGAGTCAGTTCACAAAAAACAATACAATAGGTGAAGCAATGCAACCAATTCGTGCATGCTACCTACTAGAGACAATAGCAGAAAATCATAGTATTGTTGCGTAGTGCACCAAATACTTTATGTAGGTTTCTGAGGACTGTCTCATTGCCTGAATGACTCGGATAATTAGTTATCTAGGGATGGATGGGGCCTACTAAAAGTGTCCAGTAGGATTGTTGCCATCTCGAGGTTGCATTTTTTGCAACGGGCAGAGAAAGTTTCTATGCAAGTAACGAGGGCTCCAAACCTGTCCTTAAGAGTTATAACAGCTACCAAATCCACCACTGGGTTCCCGACATACAGTAACAACTCAATAGCATCTAAAAAAATTGAATGATATGACGTGGAAGAGTATACTGTGGCAGGGGAGGTGTCTGTAGTCTTACAAGCTCAGGGCTGTATGACCATAACAAGACAAGTTAAAGTGCCCCTTTCCCCATGCCACATTCCATGGTAAACTGTGTAGAATCCACATGGCCCATTTTCACACATAACGAAACGGACATGAATAACCACTTGATCCAGGTCAAGATATCCTGACCAAATTTCATTATACAAAGTACTGCTAGGATACACCAAGGAAGCTTAAAATCTGCAATAGTAGTTCATTAATAGTTTTTTCCGCACTGTACATTTCCAAAGGTTTGCCGGCCAACTGACCAATATAAGTTACATAGATTTGTGCAGGACAACCCTCCAATCCAGGGTGCAGGAGGGTTACCTTCTACTCATCACACCATTTTATTTGATCAATAGACCGTGGGCCTTCCGTAGTGTCTGTCTATTGTGATTGTAACCTACTGATGTTCACCTGGTCCAAAAAAAGCCATCGGGTTCCAAAGGTTTGAATCACAGTGATTAACACAGACTCTTACAGCAAGACTGAGGCTTCCCTGCTACAGTCATTACTATCAGGGTTTCAATATATTCAATATTCTGTCATAAAAGTCAACCCTCACAATATTAAAGGTGTAGCCTCCCTCAACCAATGCCCTGCCACAGTTTTGAAGAATGCTGCCAGGCTTACAACACACTAGCACACCACCAATGCCCAAGAAGTGTGAAGTACTAATTTTTTGGTTTAGAGAATGTAAAGTTAGTGCCACTATAGTGCATATTTGCCAATAACCTATGACATTTACTCCCATTAGCCAGCTCCCCAAACCACAATTCCAGGCCAGGGGAATAGGAAATGGCTGATGGCATATAATTAATAATGTGTACATGACCAGTTATCCTCCCAACATCTGCCATTCCCCAATGGGAGGCATTCCAATTCTAATCGCTCACTCTCAAACATGTGACTAAAGGCCAGCAGACCAACCCGTGACATAGTGCTCTTAAAGCATAAACAATACACATATCAAAAGCAAGCTACACAATTCCTCAAACTCTGCTCACAACACATCACAACCACCTCACTCAATGTGAGCAACTATCTCCCCTTGTCCTCACACAGAACTGTTCATTCTCCCCACAAAGGGTCCCATGAAAGAGACACTCATTGGATAAAAGAGGTGACAATTCTATAACAACCATAACAATTCCCCCAGTGGAAGGCTATCTGACACTCATCAAGAACGAACATCCTCAAAGAAAGGACGCAACTTTAGGCCCACCAATCACCACTAGCTATGGGTACCAGGAAACAGAACATGCACCTATAACAACAAGCTAAATGAATATGACAAGAAGAGAAGGCCAAGTAGTATAAAGGTTTACATACAAAGCATATATCAAACAAAGAGCATGCAACTATAAAGCTAAAAAAGGGGGGAGAGGGTAATTCTTTAATCATCCGCATCAGAGCCAGTACTCCTCGTGCCATTTACACAGGAAAAAAATACTGTTAATTCTTAATATGCACTCAGACCAATAAAATTAGAGTCAGTCCCTAGGATGGATCAAAGCAGGTTAGATGCCAATTCCTGGCAAAGCTTCCCATCATGAGAAGTCACCGTCAACATCTCTTTCCTTCCTTCCTTCCTGGAAGAAAATTCTACATCATCACTGGAGTAGGAACATGGGGAACCACTTGTAAAGAACTCAATTAACGCATTCACAGTAGCTCTTTCAACTGCCATTTGGTCGAAATCCCTACAGTCTCTGAGAAACCCATGTCTCCTGTTTCTAGGCAGTCAACTCTGTTTTTGAGGTGAGCCACGAGGCTACCACCGAAGTAGCTCAGTTTCACCCAGTACCTTTCAGCTGAAGCCTTACAGAACAAATAAAATAAAACTTTCCAGCCGCGATATTTCGCTGAATATCTGGTAAAAGGTGTGAATACTGTAGTTGCCAAAACTGAGTTTTTTTTTCTTTACTTTCATGAAAGGCACCCCACACCTGAAAAGGACCACTGTGCCTCACAGTTTGGAATATCTTTTCATGATGCCTAGTTGTCAAGAGCTTGGCAACAATGATGGGAAGAGGAGCTCAGTGTGCCCTCTCAATGAGAAGAATTTAGACAAAACCCTAGGAACCACAGCTGACACAATCCAATCCTCAAGAAACAAACCTACATTGTGCCTCTCCAAATTATCCAGTAGGCTCAATTCCCAAATATTACTTATTCAAGCGCTCCACTTGCATTTTTTTGTACCGAATTCGACAGACTGCATTCTCTTGTGAATCTCAACAAGTTGCTGCTGCATCTCCATGATACTAGATTAAAGAGATGCTAGGGATCTTTCAGCAGGCCCAACTCTGTCATTCTTTTCTGGTCAAACTCAAATTAACTGTCACTGTGTCATTCTCCATCGCCAGGCTTTTCTGGAGTTCTAATGAACAGCATTCACATTGCTTCACACAGTATCGTAGATCCAGGTTGTCTGTGCCAAGAGGAAGAGTGAAAGACCCAGCACAACAGGCCCTACTCCAAGCTCCTTACAACCCTTCGTGCATGTCTGCAGGGAGGTACGGAGTGGTACAAACTACTTTAACAAATAACTGCAAACTCCAATCTGGATATATAAATATAATTGTATTCCTACAATTCTAGGAAATGCTTAATCAGCCTTTGAACGACACAAAATACAAGGATTTGTCTGGCTTCACCTTATTTAGAGGTGGGGAACAAGGGGACCTAAATAGCTGTGTGGCCTCAGTTGTTTATACTGGGGGCATAATCCTTGATGGAGACTGATCCAAATTTGGACCATCACCTTAAGGTTTTCAGAAGGCTCCTCTTTTATAGGACATTGTACTAGACTATTTTTCCTGCCCTTTCTTGTCTTTCCAAAAATAAACACCGGCAAGGGCAGCATTTGAAAAACAGAATAAAGTACATCAGAATATTACATTTTGTTAAGCCACTCAACATCAACATCTGCTTTCTGCAATCTCCAACTACATTCTTAAATGTTGCTAGACTGTTTACTACATTGTCGACATCTCCATTAGTTTCTGATTCTTTTCCTGTACTTGCTATAACCTGCACTCTTGTGTACTTTGCAGAATGCCACAACTGTTCACAATATTTTATAATCAGTCAATAGTCCCTGCTTCTTCATTACTTCTTAATGTCTACTCCTACTTTGCATTGTACCTTACCATCTGCCCCTGCTTCGCCATCTTCTTTACGTCAGCAATTATCTTCTTTTCCTGCTGTTCCAGTTTTTGCCTCTCTCGATCCATCTCTCTCATAGCTCTTGTCAGAGCCCGCTGGTTCTGTCTCAGCATCTCCTCAGGAGTCTTCCGTTTCCCAAACAGGAACTCCATTGTACCGCACTGGATCTGAAAACACCCAAGATGAAGGGTAAACAGTTCAGACTCTATAGTTTGCAGGTGAAAAATCATTACTACACAGTGTTAAGAATCCCATTAGCAGCTGCTTTATGTTTTCAGTTAATAAACTATCGAGGGGGATTCTCATGTCCCTTCAGCAATGCAACATGCTGTGTATTATAAGCAAGCGGCAGGGACTGCTGTGGAAATCTCAATGTCTTGCATACTTAAGACCAGGGACTCAATTCTACTTTAGCTCTATTGTAGTGCGTCAATGAAGAGATACACCCAAGACTGTCCCATATTCCACCAAGCACCACAGGGGTGTGAAAGGAGAACATGAATGGAATCGTTTTTCAAATGACTGATTGTCACATGCACCAGCACATAGCCTTTGTTGGTTTTGGTGCCGCTCATGATCAGACACTATCCCTATAACAGTGTAAAGCAAAATAAACTCAGAAGCACAGATGAACAGAATGTAGCTCTAGAAAAAAAAAAAAACACAAGGGAGATGAGGTGCTCTTTGCTAGTGGGTTCATATAGTAGCTAAGCACAGCATATAGAAATATATCGGGACAAAAAAAGGAAGACTAATGATGAGAGATGGGGGATACAGAGGTTGGAGAACACCCATGATTAAGGATGAGGAAAATGGCAGCAACATTTTTTTAGCATATGTACACATTAAAAGTAGACATGGTGGTGGGTTCATATGAAGTCCATGAAATCTAAAGGAAGACCCTTTCCAATCTCCGTGTGATAGGTCTTTAATTGATTACTAAGACTCCGTGCCACACCTATAAACATGCCAGTTAGTAGAGCATACAGCATCCAAAGCAACTGTTCAGGGCCTGAAGAGGCAACATTTGTCTTACAGTCGCTTAGACATGTTTAGACCGTTGTGAGAATTTGTCTGATTGTCTACTAATAAGCAGTCTGGTCTTTCTAGGTAGAAGGCCTGCTAGAAACCATGGAAAATGCTATAGAAAGAAGGGATGGGTTAGCCAGTCTCAGGTATTGAGTTATGCCCCTTCCCCATAACGGCCGAACAGTAGTTCTGTCCCACCCCAGGAAAGACACTGGGGGAAGGCCATTAGACATCAGAGAAACTAGGTTATTTTCCAGAAATATAGAATAGAGGCGTCTCCTGTTGAGGGCAAGGGTTGTCAGGGTTCGAAAAATCCACTCGTCCACTTGCATTGGCGAGTCTTATTTGATCAGGTCGAGCTATTTTTAATACTTACTCCTCCCTTCAGGTGAGTTGACACTGAGCAGATGTGCTGTTCAGTTGAAAAGTGGAGGGGCAATAAAAGATGCCTTCAAATCTTTTCCTTATGTCACAATTGCTCTATGTTCACAGACCGAGGTCAAAAGTCAGTTTTTCTTACAATTAATTTTTCTTCTGACTGCAGAATTCCAGGACTTTGTAAGGTGAACTGCGTGACCTGGTGCTTACAATGTAAAATAAAAGGAGATAGAGTGTCAGGTTTTATCTAACACACAACATTTAAATGACTAAATCAACTGTGCAAACATTTAAAAATGTATTTCAGTAGTTGTGAAAGCCCTTTTTTATATTTCTGTGTGATGAAAAAAATATTTTAATAGGATGCAAACAAATCAGAATACTTTACATGTCGATGTGCAAAGGATATGTTTTCTGAAAACTCAATTTTCACAGATTGCTAATACACTATATAGTTTTATCAGTAAAGCTGCAAGTTAGTGGAGATGTTTTGGACATTTCTTAGAAAGTTACTGTGTGTAGATGATAATATGTTACCACATCATGATTTAGTAATATATTTATTAAAATTGCGTGTTTAAACAAACTGAGAAACACTCCTGCCCTGATGGCAATGTTGTTAGTAAACTAAAACAAGTCCAAGGTTATGTGGGCTAGACCTCATGGGTATGTGGGCTAGATTCTTATGATGCATGCAGCAAACTTTAGTCTACTTAATCAAACAAGAGGTTTTTTTGTACTGCAGAAATGCTGAGCTCACAAATTTGAAGGTGCAATCATATGTGAGAATTAAGAAAAAGGTGACTGTTAACTAGTTGCCTAGGATCACACAATTTGTTTACGGGTCAAATACCTTACAATTAGGTCGAGTAGATTATTTAAGTTACTCGACCAGCAGGTCTAGTAACAATTTTAAGATTTTGAAGCCTGGTCGTGCTCCCACCCTAAAATGGCACCAGCACTCTTTCAGCACGCCCCTGGGGTATTTTAGTTGAGGGTTTTAATTCCAATCCACTCTGAGGTTTTGGTCAAAAAGCCCTGTAGACACCAAGAAAACACATTAACAAAATGGGGATGATGCAGCCCATCTGCATTGGGGAGGTTTATCCTAAATCTGCCCCTGCAGAAAGATGACTAGATTTCAGGGATTAGTTATTATTTTTTTCAAGGCCGAACAAAAAAAAATATGGGACGAGATGGGAATGGTATGCCAAGGCATCAGACTATCCCTGGGAAAGACTGCTGGTTTCATTATAGGGTTTGGCCACAGGGGGGAGAAGGGAGTAAGAAGAGGGCACAGAAAACACACTACAACCAGGCATAGTTTAAAAAACAGAAAGGGGAAAAAGAACAATTGTGGGGGGTGACCTCCATCAGGCCATTCTATCATACACTCATCTTAAAACCAAAATACAAGTGGTGTACCGTTTTTTTTAGCTGGTGAAGAGTGGCAATTCTGTGTTGTAGGAATTGTAAGGATATTTGCAAATTCTGGGACTTTTGTTCACAGAAATGTGAGGAAAATGTATGATTTTAGCCAAAGGGTGAGGTCTGTATGCCATTCTGGGTAACAAACACTTTGGGGTCTGTAGGAGGCTGGCCTGGCTTATAGTGGGTACCTTGTGGTACTTACACATTGTGCCAGGTCCAGTTATCCCTTATTAGTAGAATAGAGGTGTTCTAGCAGCTAAGGCTGATAGAGGTAGCTATAGCAGAGCAGTTTCGGCTGAACTAGGAGACATGCAAAGCTCCTACTATACCACTTATATCATATAGCACAATATCATAAGAAAACACAATACTCAGAGTTACTAAAAATAAAGGTACTTTATTTTTGTGACAATATGCCAAAAGTATCTCAGAGGATACCCTCACTTAGGAGGTAAGTAATATACACAAATTATATGTACAAAAATGAGGTCAGTAACAGTAAGAAAAGTAGTGCAAACAATGTAGAATCACAATAGGATGCAATAGGTAGAAATAGGCCTAGGGGAAACACAAACCATATACTCCAAAAGTGGAATGCGAACAACAAATGGACCCCAGGACTAGTGTAGATTGTAGAGGGTCGCTGGGACTGTTAGAAAACACCAAGGGTGTCCAAGATACCCAAACCCAAAACCCTGAAACGTAGGAGCAAAGTTAGCCTACTACCCCAGAAAGACAGTAAAGTCGAGATAGGGGATTCTGCAAGAACAACAACTGCCAGCAAAACACTGAAGACGGATTCCTGGACCTAAGGACCTATACAGGAAGGGGACCAAGTCCAAGAGTCACGCAAGTGTCCAGGGGGGGCAGGAGCCCACAAAGCCCCAGATGAAGGTGCAAAAGGGATGCCTCCAGGTGGAAGAAGCCGAAGATTCTGCAACAACAGAAGGTGCAAGGAACTTCTCCTTTGGTCAGACGATGTCTCACGGCGTGCTGGAAGATGCAGAGTTATTTCCACGCAGAAAGACCACAAACAAGCCTTTGCTAGCTGCAGGAGTCGCGATTGAAGATTTTGGGTGCTGCTGGGGCCCAGGAACGACAAGGAGGTCGCCACTTGGAGGAGGAGACAGAGGGGGGCGCTCAGCAATTCAGAGAGCCCCCACAGAAGCAGGCAGCATCCGGCGAAATACCGGAACAGGCACTTAGAAGATCTGAGGACAGTGGTCGACTCAGTCCCAAAGGAGGGTCCCACGACGTCGGAGTCCAACTCAGCGAGTTGGGCAATGCAGGACGGAGTGCTGGGGATGTGTGCTAGGCTGTGCACAAAGGAAGTCTTGGAAAAGTGCACAGAAGCCTGAGCAGCTGCAAATCACACAGTACACAGGAATACTGTCTGGCGTGGGGAGGCAAGGACTTACCTCCACCAAATTTGGAAAGAAGGACCACTGGACTGTGGAAGACACTTGAGCGTGGTCCCTGGAACACAGGAGCTGGGTCCATCAGGATGAGAGGGGACCCAGAGGACCGGTGATGGAGAAGTTTGGTGCCTGCGTTAGCAGGGGGAAGATTTTAATCAACCCACAGGAGATTTCTTCTTGGCTTCCAGTGCAGGGTGAAGGCAGGCAGCCCTCAGGACATGCACCACCAGGAAACAGTTGAGAAAGCCGGCAGGATGAGGCGCTACAATGTTGCTGGTAGTCGTCTTGCTACTTTGTTGCAGTTTTGCAGGCGTCCTGGAGCAGTCAGCAGTCGATCCTTGGCAAAAGTCGAAGAGGGAAGTGCAGAGGAACTCTGGTGAGCTCTTGCATTCGTTTTCTGAGGAATAGCCCAGAGGAGAGACCCTAAATAGCCCTCAGAGGAGGACTGGCTACTGAGAAAGGTAAGCACCTATCAGGAGGGGTCTCCGACGTCACCTGCTTGCACTGGCCACTCAGAGCTGTCCTTTGTGCCCCAACACCTATGCATCCAAGATGGCAGAGGTCTGGGACACACTGGAGGAGCTCTGGGCACCTCCCCTGGGAGGTGCTGGTCAGGGGAGTGGTCACTCCCTTTTCCTTTGTCTAGTTTTGCACCAGAGCAGGGCTGGGGGATCCCTGAACCGGTGTAGACTGGCTTATGCAGAGAGGGCACCATCTGTGCCCATCAAAGCATTTCCAGAGGCTGGGGGAGGCTACTCCTCCCCAGCCCTTCACACCTATTTCCAAAGGGAGAGGGTGTAACACCCTCTCTCAGAGGAAATCCTGTGTTCTTCCTTCCTGGGACCGGGCTGCCCAGGCGGGCAGAAACCTGTCTGAGGGGTTGGCGGCAGCAGCAGCGGCTGCAGTGGAGACCCCGGAAAGCAAGTTTGGCTGTACCCGGGTTCTGTGCTAGAGACCCGGGGATGCCTGGAATTGTTCCCCCAATACCTGAATGGTATTGGGGTGACAATTCCATGATCCTAGACATGTTACTTGCCCATGTTCGGAGTTCCCATGGTGATGCTACATATAGGTATTGACCTATATGTAGTGCACACGTGTAATGGTGTCCCGCACTCACAAAGTCCGGGGAATTAGCCCTGAACAATGTGGGGGCACCTTGGCTAGTGCCAGGGTGCCCACACACTAAGTACCTTGGCACCCAACCTTCACCATGTGAGGGTTAGACATATAGGTGACTTATAAGTTACTTATGTGCAGTGAAAAATGGCTGTGAAATAACGTGGATGTTATTTCACTCAGGCTGCAGTGGCAGACCTGTGTAAGAATTGTCTGAGCTCCCTATGGGTGGCAAAAGAAATGCTGCAGCCCATAGGGATCTCCTGGAACCCCAATACCCTGGGTACCTAGGTACCATATACAAGGGAATTATAAGGGTGTTCTAGTGTGCCAATGAGAATTGGTAAAATTAGTCACTAGCCTGTAGTGACAATTTTAAAAGCAGAGAGAGCATAAACACTGAGGTTCTGGTTAGCAGAGCCTCGGTGATACAGTTAGGCACCACACAGGGAACACATACAGGGCATACATTATGAGAACTAGGGTCCTGAAAAGCAGGATCCCAGTGACACATAGGCAAAAACAAACATACATACAGTAAAAATGGGGGTAAAATGCCAGGCAAGATAGTACTTTCCTACAGGGTCCACACAAGTCACACTACCCTAGACTCCCCTGGGTGTCAAATTTTTAGAAATGTCTGGGTTTAGCAGGTTCCCCTGGGTGGCAAATGAGCCCAGACCCAAATAACGCTGCTACCCACATCACTGAAATGGGTCAATTTTCATGGCAAAAACTGCAATCGAGAACTACTGTGTGAAGTTCAACTTTTGAACACTTACCAAGTCTTTGGTGTCAACATCCCGATGGAATCCTAAATGTCTCTATGGGAGTAGCCTTCATGGTACATGCACGGTGAGCCAGATTAATGGAGCTCAGTGGATTCCATTTCAGGTACCCCTGGCCTGGACTTTTTGGAGTGGGATGGACTGGAGTGGGATGGATTGGAATATGATGGATTGGAGTGGTGTGGGTTCAACTGAAGTAGTCTGGCATGGGTTGGACTGGATTTGGGTGGATTAAGGTGGACTGGAGTGGGGTGGATTAAGGTGAATTGGATTGGAGCACGATATATAGGATTGTGGCGAATTGACGGGTGGGGTGGAATGTATTTGAGTGGGTGGGTTCAACTGGAGTGATGTAGGGTGGGTGGGAGTGGGGAGGACTGGATTGGAGTGGGGTGGATTGGATTCTGGTGGAATGGGGTGGACTGGATTGGAGTGAGGTGGATTGACGGGTGGGGTGGAATGTATTTGAGTGGGTGGGTTCAACTGGAGTGATGTAGGGTGGGTGGGAGTGGGGAGGACTGGATTGGAGTGGGGTGGATTGGATTCTGGTGGAATGGGGTGGACTGGATTGGAGTGAGGTGGATTGAGGTGCAGTGGGATGAGTATATTGGATTGGTGTGATGTGGTCTGGATTGGACGGGGGTGGAGTGGATTGGAGAGGAGTGATTTAGGATGTAGTGGGGTGGATTGGACTGGCAGACTGGAGTGCTGCGGATTGCTTTGGACTGGAGAGGGGCAGATTGTTTTAGATTGGAGTGGGGTAGATTGCTTTAGATTGTAGTGGGAAGAGTGGAGTGGGGCAGATTGTTTTGGATTGTAGTGGGGCAGATTGTTTTAGATTGGAGAGGGGCAGAGTGGAGTGGGAAGAGTGGAGTGGGGCAGATTGTTTTGGATTGGAGCGGCGCACAGTGGAGTGGTGCAGAGTAGGGCAGATTGTTTTGTATTGGAGCAGGGCAAATTGGAGTGCAGCAAATTGTTTTATATTGGTGTGGGGCAGATATTTACGATTAGAATGAGGCGTTTGTTTTGGATTAGATTAGGGCAGACTTTTTGGACTGGGAAGCAGATTGTTTTAGAATGGCGAGGGGCATACTGTTTTTATTGGAGAGGGGCAGATTGTTTTGGATTGAAAAGGACTGTTTTGGATTGAAGTCTGCAGAGTGGAGTGGGACAGATTGGAGTGGGTAGAATGTTTTCAATTTGAGTGGGTCAGGATGATTTGGACAATGGGGAAAATTGTTTTGGATTGAAGCGGAGAAGACTGTTTTGGTTTTGAGGGGAGCAGACTGGAGTGGAGCAGACTGGAATGAGGTAGAATATTTTCAACTGGAGTGGGTCACATTGTTGTGGATTTGGGTGGGCCAGATTGTTTTGGATTGGAGTGGGGCAGATGAGTTGGACTGCTTGTTTTGGATTGGAGTGGGGCAGACTGGAGTAGGGCTGATTGTGTTGGATTGGACTGGGGCAGATTGGAGTGGGAAAGATTGGAGTGGGGTAGAATGTTGTGGATTTTGAAGTGCCAGATTATTTTGGATTGGAGTGGGGCATATTATTTTGGGTTGGAGCAGAACAGATTGTTTTGGATTGGAGCAGAGTGTTTTGGATTGAGTAGGGAAGAGTGGAGTGGGGCAGGCTGTTTTAGATGGCAATTTGTTTTATACTGGTGTGGGGCAGATCATTCTGGAGTAGGGCAGATTTGAGTGAAGTGGGTTGTGGTGGACTGGAATGGATCAGAGTGGACTGGATTGGTTTGGAGTGACTGTATTGGTCTGGGTGGATTAGATTGATGGGAAGGATTGGGCTGACTGGCGTGGAGTGTGGCGGACTGGATTGGGGTGTACCGCACAATTATGTGTTAAAGCATAATTTGGGAAATTGCAGATAAGAAAGAAACACCGTCACTTTGCAATATTTGGAACAAGAGAAACCGTGCCCACGAGTCAAAATAAAACATGAGTGCAAAGTAAGAAAGCTTGGCAAAATAAAAGAAACAAGTTGACTACAGATAATAAAACGTTGCCATTTGATTTGCCCTGCTGGGCATATTTTTGCCAGTCACACACGTTCTGTTTGCAGAGCCTAAGAAGTTAAAAAGAAGTAGCTCAACCATGTCGAGAGCAGCAGAGGGGGGTGATTAAGTTGAATCAATCAGCGCTTGGTCCCTGCTCCACAGACAAGAACAGAAATGATGCTGGGCCTGCAGTGAACAATTATGAGGCTGTAAAGACAAGTGCCACACAAGCCAACTAATAGTAAGCAACAGGCGGGCTCTAAGCCCACTGTAAGATTACAATAGTCTCGAAAAGACAGTGGATGCTCTGTCTAGCCGAGACCTATACAAAGAGATCATTAGAAGAAGAATTTGAAAAAAAGAACACGTGACCACCTCACCAGTAGCTTCATCCACAAAGTATTTCATCTCTTCCTGCATGCGATCACACATCTCTTGCTCCCTTTTTCTTCACTACCACTACTACACCATACAGTAAGTATATCATCCTGTAACACTTGGACTTTCCCCCCCTCATCTCACCCAGATAGCACTTCTGCCCACCAATACCCTTTAAAGATTCCCCTCCATATTATTCTCTATTCAGACATTCTACCTTATCCTCCACTAGACCATCCTTCCTCACCCTTCACTCATCTCTCCTCATCCCACGCCCCAGCCATCCTTAAACCTTCAATACTTGTCCCCGTCCACCACCCCAATTCTTCAAATCCCTTCTCTCGCCAGCCCTTCCTCTCCTCATCTCACTCAGCCCTCCTACACCCCACTGCAATGCAAATTCTTCTAAATTCAAGAACCTGCCATCCTACATACCACGCCCATGCAGTACCAGAACACATGGTCTCTGTACTCCTGGTCCATTTCTACTGTATTTCTCCATATTTCTCCATACTTTCCCCATAAGTGGACCTTTCAGGAGGACAAGGTGAAATTCAAACTGGTTGCCTTGCTGGTTAGACATAGATCACTACCTCCAGAAGGCACAAACACACACACAAATCACTAGATGTAGGGTTCTTTAAAGAGGTGCACCTAGCTCCTTCCTAAACTGAAGCAGAGCTGTGGTGGTCCATATAGATATAGTTTTTTTTGTAGTTACTTTATATAGTAACTCACACTCAAACAAGGTGCATAAGTACTTTTTTAAGGCAGGTAGTAAATTACTCTAGGGAACAGCTGAAAGGAAGACTGTCTTGTCATGTGGTCTTCATGGGTAATGATTCGATGTGCGGAACACAGTTGTACTTTTCTGTTTTGTTGTTGTGACAAGACGAGTGGCAAAGTGGAAAGGAGTGATACGGTGCTTGAGATGATATGGTATGGATTGATAGGAAGTATATAACTGCAATGTGGCTCCTACTATGGGAGTCTTTCATGTATGGTACAGAAAGCTCATACCATTCTGAAGCTAACATGTATCTGTGCATGAGCATGGGTGTGGGAGAAAAGTGTGACAAAAGGCACAGATGCTAATGTGAATATAGAACACCTTTGGAGTAGTTAGTCTGTACAATATAGCTCAGCCACACTGACTTAAGAGGTACATGAAGCTACCATTCAGAGCTAAAACTTTCCATCAATTATAGTATATTCTCTGAGGATTTCTCATAGGAGTGACAAAGAAGCAAACCACAGGAACGAGAATTATATATCTAGCCATGATAGATGGTGCCCACTCAGGAGTAGCAGAGGAGCAACCTATAAGGCTCTGCATTATATATCATCATTTTAAATGCTCGGATAGGCAGAACAGAAGCCACTATACATCAGGCACAGAATGTCTCTGAGAAGTTCACCCACTAGAGAAGCAATCATTAGATGCACACATTATACAACCAGACATGATATACCATGAGCAACCTATAAGAGTGGGCATCATACAACCACTCATAGTATGTACTCTGGAGTGCACTCAGACGTGTTGAATACACAACCAACATGCAACCAGTTATATTATATACCATGAGCTGTCCGTTGAGGACTATCTAGGAACATGGACTACATCATCTGCCATAGTAGATGTTCCTAGTGTTACAATTAGGAGTGGCAGCAATCAATCCATAGGCTGCTGCTGGGAAAGTTGCTGTAAAGAGCACTGTCAGAGGCAAACAAATGTAATTAACTTAATGTAATTACCAGGAAAGTAAATACATGCCCCTGACAGTACTGGACAACACAAGGAATTCCTCATTCCATGCATTCCTCCCCACAAAATGAGGATGTTCTGCATGGCATTTCCAGTATAGGGCAAGCACATAAGAAAACAATGGAAACTGTAGAATTAACCCCAGTTTTGCGTGTGCTTTTTCTGGATTGGGAAAAAAAGCTGCCCCATTCTGAGTTACGCGGGAGTGAGGAGGGGAAGAATTGAGGTTAAGATGGACCTGATGGGGGTAGGCACTCTTTCCCTTGGCCCTTACTCGCCCAAACTGGGAGGAACCCCTTAATCTTGATGCTCTTTACATCAAAGTCCCGGCAGGACATTCTGGGGGTAGAAGTTAAGTAGTGTTGGTTTAATGGGCAGGCATAAGGCCACTCATCTGACTATTAAAGCAGAGAAAGACCCAGTCAGTACAGACACGAATAACTTCAAGAATACCAAAGTGAAGAAAAACAGCTCCACACACGCTCAGATCCCCAAATATATTACATTGGCACAGTCACTGGCATTAACAACTTACAAACACATGCAAAACAAAAATGCCTTAAGCTCTGAAGCACCAATAGTAAATATCAGTATCCACAACAGATACTGTCCAGTAACCACTTACTGACAGAGGCTCCAAATAAAAGGTCTCACAATCTACCCATGTTGTTTTCACATGATGTGAAATATTGGAGAACAGCCTCAATATAGGTAGCAAATGCTATAAATTAACATTCACAGCACACCAAGCAAGGTGGACAGAGCAATGTGGTGGAAAGGCAACACCACTAAGTGGACAGGTTTTAGCCAAGGAACTAGGATGCCTGACATACAATATCACCTTTACCGCTTACCCTCATTATGCTGGTAATAAATACTGTTGTAAATTTCGACATGGCTCATAAATTTTCCTGGGAAGGGCGGCCCCTTGGCCTTGCCACCAGAATGATAGCCACCCTAGTTGTGGTGTACTGGACGAGTTGGAAATCGGAACTCAGAGACATGGTTTTTAAGCCCAGTCTCCCATATGACCAATTTTGTGCTCTTGGGCAGCCACTTTTTAAATGTATTCCTTTTGTGGCGAAATTGCCACCATTTAGACTCATTATAAAATCTGCTAATAACAGTGTAGTTTAAAAAAAACTGGACTTTGATATTACCCAGAGGGGGTGAGGGGGAGGAAGTGCCCAGTCTAATGGTATTTTAACTGAAATGCAATATGATGGTAAATGTATAGCCTTTGGTGCACAAAGATGTGTGTTGCAGTCTTAGGTCTCCTACTTTAACAAACTGTTAAATGTCAGCAATTCATTCTCTCTTGTCAACTAATCTAACAATATGTGAACACCTTGAAATATGCATAATCAAAGAAATAAAACGCTAATGGCATATTACAAGTACAGGGCCTAAGCATAGTTTTAATTCACACATTTAGGGCCGTTTAATGACTGGTGGTCAAATTCTATGTTTGCACCTCTCTAGCTGACGACTGCTCTGAAGCTTAATTGCCCAGGGTCCGTCTTGTGCTGCAGCCCATCCCTCCCAGCCACTGATAAGCACCTTTTCACAGCTCATTTAAGACTGAAAGAGAGCACGGGACAAGGTCGATCGAGGTGTCTCAACAGGCAGCACCAGTCTTCTTTTGCTTATTCTTCAAGTTGCAGAAAGCAGGGCATTTGGCATCCCACAGCAGTTCACTGCTGACAGCTGGACAAACCACTTGAAAGTGGGACAAACCCACAGATAACACAACAGCAGGCCAACCTATCATCAGAACGTGATAGGGTTGAGATACTTATATAGCCTTGGTTCGAAACTTATCGGACATGATAAATTTCATCCATTTCAACTTTTCCCACTAAAAATGGGGAACCAAAATCTGCATGTTCCTGTATTTACGGGGAATTTTTGCCCAAGCATTTTTTGGCTAGTCTGATCTGCTGAATGGTATCTACAAACAACTACTTGTGTGCCGTTTTTGCGGCATCCCCAGTGTTTCTCTCGTGGAAACAAAATGTATATAATTACAAATCTGTGCGGTAGCATAAGTTACACCACATCACGCATTGTTATTCTCAGGATACCCACAATAAGCCCTTAAGAAGTTGGAACACACCATTATTAATATATACATTCTAATTTCATGAACTTTTTCTTTTTTTTGGATGAGAAATGCATCCATATTGTTTCAGTCAGATCAGTGAACCAAGTCTTAATTACATTCTGATGGGAGATTCTCGTCTCTCAGGCCGATTCACAAACAGTTTTTGGACATAGTCTATATTTACGGGTACAAAATAACTCGATTTTACTATTCTACTGCCAGGAATTTGTATAGGTCATAAATAGGATCACTAATGGATGGACATTTGTTCACCAATAGTGCAGAGAAATCCACAGTAGTAAATCCGAGGCAAGTGGTGTAAAGTCAGTTAAACAAAGCATTGCTTGTCTTGAAAGTCTGGGAACGACCACAGACTTGTATTTTGGGAAATTCCCAAGCTACTCTTCACGACTTTTCCATCCTAGAAATGATCAGAAATGCACCCCAACAAAGGGCTGGAATAAGCCCCCTTCCTGGATGTGAAGAAGAACACATCACCTCCAGATCTGGTAGATGTGTAAGGGCTGGTCTTTCTCCAGACAGAACAATGTTTTCCCTGCGAAGCAAAAAACAAACTTTGGATCTGCATAGTGTGCTCTGTTCCCCTGTGCGTTAATTCTACCCTATCTGAGAGGGAATAATAGGTCACATAACATTCAAAGTACTGCGCCATGAAATTTGCGCGTAACATAGCATTGCATGCATACTTTTGAAAATGTATGTGAATTCCAAAAAAGTAGGAAATCTGCAACTGTTCCACAGCGTGGAGTATCACTGAGAAAAATTGGGAATGGCAAACAGAAATCACTATTCAAACGATACTATGGCGGGCCTTGAAATTGTAGATATTAAGTTTTCAACCATGATTTAGTGAGGTGGAAGGGTTAAGTCAGCAGAAGGGCAGAACTCTGTCTGACCTTTAAAGTGCTCTACCTTTAAAAATCAAATTTAATTGGAATTAGGATTGCTGGGCCTATATTTTGTGACTTCTTCCCTGCATTCTTCAACACAGTAGACACAACAAACACAGTAGACACTGGGAAAAATGCAACCCTGTCTTTTCTTCATGCCAATTTCTCAATTTTCACCAAAAACATTTTTTAATTCTGTTTCGGATTTAGCTCCTGCAACTCCCAGGAGAAGCCTGTTTTAAGTAATTCTTTGTGTATAATCTTAAGAACGCTTACTGTATGGCGCTTTCATTTTGTACAAATTGGAGCAGAGCAGTAAAGAACGAGCCTACAAGTAATTCTGACTCTGAGAAGAACCCTCTTCAGAGCTTCTCAATGAAAAACTTAGCCCTTTCCCACCTTCCCCTAAAATTTGGGTCGAGGTGTGCCCCTGGTTTCTAATAATCCTAGATTAATAGCTATTGACTTGATAGGGTGTACTCTTCCTAGGGCCTGATATCAGCATTGGCTAGGTCGGTCTTGGTCAATATTATTAATGACAGAACTACTATACTTGTAGTCTACCTTACCTTATACTCCCTGTTCCCACTTTGTTATTGAGGGTCGCCGTTCCCAATAATATCACCTAGGATTCTATATATTTGTATTATCCAAATCTCTACCACCATATACAGGGAGTGCAGAATTATTAGGCAAATGAGTATTTTGACCACATCATCCTCTTTATGCATGTTGTCTTACTCCAAGCTGTATAGGCTCGAAAGCCTACTACCAATTAAGCATATTAGGTGATGTGCATCTCTGTAATGAGAAGGGGTGTGGTCTAATGACATCAACACCCTATATCAGGTGTGCATAATTATTAGGCAACTTCCTTTCCTTTGGCAAAATGGGTCAAAAGAAGGACTTGACAGGCTCAGAAAAGTCAAAAATAGTGAGATATCTTGCAGAGGGATGCAGCACTCTTAAAATTGCAAAGCTTCTGAAGCGTGATCATCGAACAATCAAGCGTTTCATTCAAAATAGTCAACAGGGTCGCAAGAAGCGTGTGGAAAAACCAAGGCGCAAAATAACTGCCCATGAACTGAGAAAAGTCAAGCGTGCAGCTGCCACGATGCCACTTGCCACCAGTTTGGCCATATTTCAGAGCTGCAACATCACTGGAGTGCCCAAAAGCACAAGGTGTGCAATACTCAGAGACATGGCCAAGGTAAGAAAGGCTGAAAGACGACCACCACTGAACAAGACACACAAGCTGAAACGTCAAGACTGGGTCAAGAAATATCTCATGACTGATTTTTCTAAGGTTTTATGGACTGATGAAATGAGAGTGAGTCTTGATGGGCCAGATGGATGGGCCCGTGGCTGGATTGGTAAAGGGCAGAGAGCTCCAGTCCGACTCAGACGCCAGCAATGTGGAGGTGGAGTACTGGTTTGGGCTGGTATCATCAAAGATGAGCTTGTGGGGCCTTTTCGGGTTGAGGATGGAGTCAAGCTCAACTCCCAGTCCTACTGCCAGTTCCTGGAAGATGCCTTCTTCAAGCAGTGGTACAGGAAGAAGTCTGCATCCTTCAAGAAAAACATGATTTTCATGCAGGGCAATGCTCCATCACACGCGTCCAAGTACTCCACAGCGTGGCTGGCAAGAAAGGGTATAAAAGAAGGAAATCTAATGACATGGCCTCCTTGTTCACCTGATCTGAACCCCATTGAGAACCTGTGGTCCATCATCAAATGTGAGATTTACAAGGAGGGAAAACAGTACACCTCTCTGAACAGTGTCTGGGAGGCTGTGGTTGCTGCTGCACGCAATGTTGATGGCGAACAGATCAAAACACTGACAGAATCCATGGATGGCAGGCTTTTGAGTGTCCTTGCAAAGAAAGGTGGCTATATTGGTCACTGATTTGTTTTTGTTTTGTTTTTGAATGTCAGAAATGTATATTTGTGAATGTTGAGATGTTATATTGGTTTCACTGGTAATAATAAATAATTGAAATGGGTATATATTTGTTTTTTGTTAAGTTGCCTAATAATTATGCACAGTAATAGTCACCTGCACACACAGATATCCCCCTAACATAGCTAAAACTAAAAACAAACTAAAAACTACTTCCAAAAATATTCAGCTTTGATATTAATGAGTTTTTTGGGTTCATTGAGAACATGGTTGTTGTTCAATAATAAAAATAATCCTCAAAAATACAACTTGCCTAATAATTCTGCACTCCCTGTAGTTTTGGTGTTTGGTCCATAGGCTTGTTCCCGGGTGTCAACTTGCCACCATTATGGCCCTTGGACCATTAAGCATCGGGAATGCATTTGTTCTGAGATGAAGGATCATGAAATGTGGTGTTAGATGATGAAGAAATTGCTGTTGATGAGCGTAGATTGAAGAGCTATGGCTATTGTGCTGGAGTGACTGAGTTTGGTAGCATCATTAGGTGTCTTATTAGAATGATGCCTTGTCCCGAAAGGTATTGTGTGACATGGGGCACAGTTTTGGTTTGTGATGTATCGGGAGAGTGGTCTGTAATAAGGATTTGTGTTTTATGGTGCATCAACACAGAGATGCACCCCTAAGAGACAATCCTTGGACACTTCTCCGACATGGGGATAGAAGGCAGGCCCAACCTCATAACACCACCACAAGGAAGATCCAACATCTTACGAAACACTGTCATGGTGTTTTCTTCCAAGGAAACAACAACAACTGCTGACACATATACTTGAATGCAAAGACAGTAACATGGAGGTGTGTATAACTTAACAAAATGCATAACATTTTTGCCATTTTCCTTCCAGACAACTGAAGTAAATTCTACCACTAATTACAAACAATTCAATAAAAGGGAATAAATCACCTTATTTTCCTCCACGCCTTTATATTGGGTTGAAATAAATAATATCCATACTGTGGATTAAAGTGTACTTGACTTTGTGTTACAGTGATTGCTTTATTCTAAACTTAAGCCCAATGATTATTCCAAGTCAGGTGCATTAATTATAATACTACAAGACGCCAAGAGCAAGTGAGATTCTGAAATCAGAAGAAAAGGAAGAAAAAGAAAGTGCTCTTTGCATCATTTAATTGAGAAATATGTGAAAAGGAGCAAAAGTGCTCCCTTTTTCTGCACCGTTAACCGTGGGCTTAACATTTAAACATAAGTCAAAATTAAATGTTTTAAGGAGCGAGGATACCAGAAGAAGGGACCCTAAAACAGGGCGAATGTTTACCTGCTACACTGTGCTCCAATTTTTTAAAAAATGTATCCAAAGAAAAAAAAAAATACACAATAACGTTTATACATTATATTCTGTAACAGATGAACAAATTCGTCAGGTAATGATGTGGGGATGAATTCAGCTACTAATGCAAAAACCACAACCCCTACTCGCCAATCAAAACCCAATTACAACCTTATTGGCGAGACTGTGTTTTAAGAACATCATGGAACATGCACTAACTGCCAGGCTAGTGGGCACCTTAAGAAAACAAACGGGCACAGGTCCACTCTGACACAACGAGTAGTTTACATAAAATAGCTGGAACAATTGCTTTTCTAGCTTTTTTGTAATATAGACAATACAGCTGAAGAAGCTAGTCCCCATGACTCACTGATGTGAGCTTCAGTGCTTTATTTGGCTCGCGACCTCCAATTTAAACTCAGTACCATCACAGGTGTTTCTTTTTCAAAAGTCACCTGAAGGCGTTTCCTACAACTAAGCATACACTTTCTTAGACTTTAGCCTTATAATGTCCACTTCCCCTATACCCAATAAAACATTTTCAACAAAGATTTTCTTGATTACGATTAAAAAAAAAAAAAAAAAAAAATACCTTGTGTTGGACTTTTGCTTTTGCAGGGTCATCCCCAGACTTTTTTGCCTCCTGCCTCCTATATTTTTCTGACATGTTGCTGTTGGCTTTTCAACTCTGAGCACTTTACCACTGCTAACCAGTGCTAAAGTGCATATGCTCTCCTGTTTAAATTGTATGTAAGTGGTTCATCCATGATTGGCATATTTGAATTACTAGTAAGTCCCTAGTAATGTGCACTAGAGGTGCCAGGGCCTGTAAATCAAATGCTACTAGTGGGCCTGCAGCACTGGTTGTGCCACCCACATAAGTAGCTCTGTAATCATGTCTCAGACCTGCCCTTGCAGTGTCTGTATGTGTATTTTTACACTGTAAATTCGACTTGGCAAGTGTACCCACTTGCCAGGCCTAAACCTTCCCTTTCCTTACATGTAAGGCGCCCCTAAGGTAGGCCCTAGGTAGCCCCAAGGGCAGGGTGCAGTGTATGGATAAGGTAGGACATATAGTAATGTGGTTTATATGTCCTGACAGTGAAATACTGCCAATTTCGTTTTCACTGTTGCAAGGTCTGTCTCTCTCTCATAGGATAATATGGGGGCTACCTTTAAATATGATTAAAGTGTAGATTCCCCTAGAGAGTAGATGGACATGTGGAGTTTGGGATCCCTGAACTCACAATTTAGAAATACATCTTTTAGTAAAGTTGATTTTAAGATTGTGAGTTTGGAAATGCCACTTTTAGAAAGTGAGCATTTTCTTGCTTAAACCATTCTGTGACTCTGCCTTGTTTGTGGATTCCCTGTCTGGGTCAGTTTGACAGTTGGGTTGTTTTTCACCTCACACCAGACAGTGACACAAAGGGAGCTGGGGTGTGATCTGCATTCCTGATTAGCCATCTCTGCTAGGAGGGAGGGGTGGAGTGGTCACTCTCATCTGAAAGGACTGTGCCTGCCTCTGACAATGCTGTCTCCAGCCCCCTGGTGTGTGTCTGAGGCCTTGCCTGGGCAAGGCAGGATTTCACAAGAAGGTGTGAGTCCCCTTTGAAGGAAGGTGACTTCAAAGACTAAAATGGGTATAAGAAGGGCACCCAAACTTACAAACTTTAGAAACACTTCTGGAATCAAGGGGAACCTCTGCCTGGAGAAGAGCTGATCGCTGAGGAACAAGTGCTGCCCTGCCTGTGACTGTGCTTTGTGGAGCTTTCCTGCAGTGCTGCTTCTGCCAGAGTAAGAGGGCAAAGACTGGACTTTGTGTGCCTTCCATCTTGAAGAAGAAATCTCCAAGGGCTTGATGTAGAGCTTGCCTCCTGTTATTGAAGTCTCAGGGATAGCAAAGACTTCTTCCTGCCAGCACCTGGAGTCTCTGGAGAGACCCCTACTCTGCTCTGTGGTGCCCTTCCAGTTCCTGGGACCCTGAAAGGAGAGGCTGGCAGCCTAAGGACAAAAATACACGCACCGAGCACCGTGCGGAGAAAAGATCGACGCGAATCCGATCGCGGCTGAGAAAACGACGCGACGCCGGTTCCGCAGCTGAGAAACGACGCCGCAGGAAACGCGACCGAAAAACCGACGCCCGGAGCAGGAGAAACGACGCGCAGCATCGCTGACGGAGGCTGAGAGATCGCACCCTGCGCCGCGGGACTTTCGGATCGTCGTGTGGCTGGCTTTTTCAACGCGCACCGCCGTGCCGAGTTGTTTTCGACGCACACCGCCCGTGCGGGGTTATTTTTGACGCAAACCAGGTACATTTACACGCTAGCAGCGCTAGTGTGTTGTTACAACTACCTAAAGACTCTTTTTATTTTAAACCTTTTAAAAATCATAACTTGACTTGTGTATGTTGGATTTTTGTCGTTTTGGTCTTGTTTTGTCTAGATAAATATTTCCAATTTTTCTAAACTGGTGTTGTGTCATTTTGTAGTGTTTTCATTAAGTTACTGTGTGTGTTGGTACAAATACTTTACGCCCAGCACTCTGAGGTTAAGCCTACTGCTCTGCCAAGCTACCAAGGGGGTAAGCAGGGGTTAGCTGAGGGTGATTCTCTTTTATCCTAACTAGAGTGAGGGTCCTTGCTTGAACAGGGGGTAACCTGACTGTCAACCAGAGACCCCATTTCTAACATTGGTGACCAGCGGTCGGGATTTGGACTTGTGTTTGTACTTGACATACAGTAATTAAGTGTACACTACTGTTTTGATCTCAGACCACTACGTGACCACATACTACTGGTCTTGTGATTCTGCTTTTTGTTCTCTGATGTCCTCCTGGAAGTATTGCTAATATTTTTGGACTTTGGTTTTTGGTTGTGAAGCCTTTGCAGAATGGAAGTCAATTTCTGGCACCTATTTATGTATAAAAAGTGGCAGCTTAAAGCATTCTGCATGGAAAGGGGACTGGCTGTGAACAAGAAATCCAGAAGGGAGGATCTTGAGTCAGCCCTGTTTCAGTATGAATTGAAACGTTGTCAGGCAACACCACCAAATGAGTCTGAGGAGGATGACTACTCCGAAGAGGAGGGAACAGAAAGAGATGAGTGGCTCCTAGCTCGAATCCGGAGTCTGGAAAAGCTAGATGCAGAGCTTGAGAGGGCTGAGGAGCAGAGAGCCTTAGTCCTGGAAAAAGAAAGGATTGCAGCTCAGGAGCTGAGCTGTGAAGAGCTGAAGCTGGAGGCCATGAGGGCTGAATCCAGTTCAGATGGTGGCAGCAAAAATCTTGTATCCAGTACTGCTGAAGAAGTGCACATGCCCAGAGAGGTGGTGCCCTACTTGAAGGAGGGAGTTAACACACGCCAGGAGGTTCAGGGGTATGAGGTAGCTCCAGTGATGCACAGGGTCTCTGAGGTAGATTGGGGAACTGGCATGGGGAGTCATATTCCTACTGGTGGGAGGGACACTCTACTGACTCTAGGTGAGAGTGACAGGGAGAGGGGTTCCCCCCAGGTAGAAGTCCTGGTTATGGAGTGTGAAGACATCCCAGAAGAGTGTGGGTTGAGTGTCAGGGACAGTCAGGTACTGTCTCACCAGTCTCAGGAGGGTGATGTGGGGTGCTTTTTCAAGGCAGAGTCACTGGATGGTTGGGTGAAGGGTACTTTGGTTAATTCATGTGAGGGGCTGAGTGATGTAATTGCTGGAGAGCATATGTCTAGTCCTTATTTTCCAGAGCTATGCCAACACCAGGTGGAGTGCGAGTTCTCTGACCCCAGGGAGCTTACAATGGAGGCAGACTTCTGGGTGAGTACCAGAGAGTCTGAAGAGGCATTTGGGGGTGCTCCTGAGAGGAGTGGTCTAGGTAGTTCCCAACCAGGTGAGGTAGGGAAGGATTGTAGTGTCCCAGGTAGGTCCCAGTGTAGTGGGATGGGTGAGGGACCCCATGTCCAGTCTCAGAGGAGAGGGAATGGGGATGGGTTGAGGCCCAAGGTGCCCGAGATCCGGTCCCAGGTCCTGGAGGGTTCCCTGCGGGAACACCAGGAGGGGAGCCTAGCCTGTACCATAGGGCCATCTGTTGAGGGAGACCCCACAGTGTCAGGAGAACTTGGGGGGGCGGCTGTAGCCAGCGTCCCACCAGTTCTGGTGTCTGGCAGTACCACTCCTAGTGAGGGGGTGCAGAGGTCCAGACAGAGGGTTGAGAGGGGGTTGCGGACCCCAGTGGAGAACCTGGAGGGTCAGGGGTCAGCTCTGAGAGCAGAGCCCCCCATGAATGACCTTGGTGAGACCATTTCTGGGCTGGGGGGAATCCAGACTCTGTCAGATGGGCAGAGGTCAGGAGACCTGCGCCAGCCAGACTCTTGTGTGGCCCTTCGGGACAGTGTGTCCCTTGAGGGGGGTAAGTGTGCCCCCCTGGAAGTCCTGGTGTGCCAGGCAATGGTTCAACCGCAGGGTGGTGACTCTGGGTTGAATAATCAGGTTCAGGGGGTAAACTCTGACCTGATGGGGGGTAAGTGTGCTCCCAAGGAAGTCCTGGTGTGCCAGGCAGTGGTTCAACCGCAGGGTGGTGACCCTAGGTTGGATGACCAGGTTCAGAGGGTAAACTCTGACCTGGTAGGGGGTAGGTATGCCCCCCAGGAAGTCCTGGGTTGCCAGGCAGTGATCCAGTCTGTGGGTACAGACCCTGGATTGGGAGGCCAGGTTAAGGGTGTCTCCCCTGACCTGGAGGAAGGGGCTACTGCTAACAGTGCCCCTACCATGTTGTCTTCTGGGGGGGCCACTCCTAGTTGGGTGGTTCAGGACCCCAGAAGAGAGGGCAGGGGGAGGGAAGCCTCACCCCTGGCCCTGGTCCAACCTGAAGGTACAGACCCCAGGTTGGAGGATCAGTTGCAGGTTAACATCCCTGCACTGATGGAAGAATTGTGCAGGACTGCTTCTACAAGCACCCTGACAGTTTTTGACTCTGGGGGTGCCGCTTCTGCAGGGAGGGTACAGAGCCCCAGAGGGGAGGACCAGGGTCAGGTTGTCATCCCTGACCTGGTGGAAGAGAGAGTGGTCAAAGGGTGCCAGGCACCTGGGGCTACCACCCCCCACTCTCCACAGTCCCAGTGGTTAGAGAGGCCGGAGGTCGGGCTCTCATCCCTGACAGTTGTCTGGGGCCACTGTGGCTTGCTGTCCTGGTGGACAGAGTTGCCCCTGGGGGGGGGAGGACGAGAGTCACACCCCGGGGGTGGAGTGGGCAACACCACTGTGTTGGCCCTGGTGGTACTATCTGCCCATTGCAATACATCTGTGAGCAAAGTAAAGTTAGGTGTTGCACAGATGGTGTCTGTAGATGTGGAGAAGGATTCCCCATGGGTTAGCTTAGTGGGCCCTGAGAGTATGGACAGAGGGATCCAACTGGAGTCAGGAAGGCGTAGAACTGGAACATGCCCCTGCTGTTGTGGGCCTGGGTCCCTGTTCTATCGCCCCAATCAGGGAAGTACATCAAGGTATTGATTGTTCTCCCCTGGCTTTAGGCTGGTAGGGGGTCGTGTTGGACTTTTGCTTTTGCAGGGTCATCCCCAGACTTTTTTGCCTCCTGCCTCCTATATTTTTCTGACATGTTGCTGTTGGCTTTTCAACTCTGAGCACTTTACCACTGCTAACCAGTGCTAAAGTGCATATGCTCTCCTGTTTAAATTGTATGTAAGTGGTTCATCCATGATTGGCATATTTGAATTACTAGTAAGTCCCTAGTAATGTGCACTAGAGGTGCCAGGGCCTGTAAATCAAATGCTACTAGTGGGCCTGCAGCACTGGTTGTGCCACCCACATAAGTAGCTCTGTAATCATGTCTCAGACCTGCCCTTGCAGTGTCTGTATGTGTATTTTTACACTGTAAATTCGACTTGGCAAGTGTACCCACTTGCCAGGCCTAAACCTTCCCTTTCCTTACATGTAAGGCGCCCCTAAGGTAGGCCCTAGGTAGCCCCAAGGGCAGGGTGCAGTGTATGGATAAGGTAGGACATATAGTAATGTGGTTTATATGTCCTGACAGTGAAATACTGCCAATTTCGTTTTCACTGTTGCAAGGTCTGTCTCTCTCTCATAGGATAATATGGGGGCTACCTTTAAATATGATTAAAGTGTAGATTCCCCTAGAGAGTAGATGGACATGTGGAGTTTGGGATCCCTGAACTCACAATTTAGAAATACATCTTTTAGTAAAGTTGATTTTAAGATTGTGAGTTTGGAAATGCCACTTTTAGAAAGTGAGCATTTTCTTGCTTAAACCATTCTGTGACTCTGCCTTGTTTGTGGATTCCCTGTCTGGGTCAGTTTGACAGTTGGGTTGTTTTTCACCTCACACCAGACAGTGACACAAAGGGAGCTGGGGTGTGATCTGCATTCCTGATTAGCCATCTCTGCTAGGAGGGAGGGGTGGAGTGGTCACTCTCATCTGAAAGGACTGTGCCTGCCTCTGACAATGCTGTCTCCAGCCCCCTGGTGTGTGTCTGAGGCCTTGCCTGGGCAAGGCAGGATTTCACAAGAAGGTGTGAGTCCCCTTTGAAGGAAGGTGACTTCAAAGACTAAAATGGGTATAAGAAGGGCACCCAAACTTACAAACTTTAGAAACACTTCTGGAATCAAGGGGAACCTCTGCCTGGAGAAGAGCTGATCGCTGAGGAACAAGTGCTGCCCTGCCTGTGACTGTGCTTTGTGGAGCTTTCCTGCAGTGCTGCTTCTGCCAGAGTAAGAGGGCAAAGACTGGACTTTGTGTGCCTTCCATCTTGAAGAAGAAATCTCCAAGGGCTTGATGTAGAGCTTGCCTCCTGTTATTGAAGTCTCAGGGATAGCAAAGACTTCTTCCTGCCAGCACCTGGAGTCTCTGGAGAGACCCCTACTCTGCTCTGTGGTGCCCTTCCAGTTCCTGGGACCCTGAAAGGAGAGGCTGGCAGCCTAAGGACAAAAATACACGCACCGAGCACCGTGCGGAGAAAAGATCGACGCGAATCCGATCGCGGCTGAGAAAACGACGCGACGCCGGTTCCGCAGCTGAGAAACGACGCCGCAGGAAACGCGACCGAAAAACCGACGCCCGGAGCAGGAGAAACGACACGCAGCATCGCTGACGGAGGCTGAGAGATCGCACCCTGCGCCGCGGGACTTTCGGATCGTCGTGTGGCTGGCTTTTTCAACGCGCACCGCCGTGCCGAGTTGTTTTCGACGCACACAGCCGTGCAGGGTTACTTTCGACGCACACCGCCCGTGCGGGGTTATTTTTGACGCAAACCAGGTACATTTACACGCTAGCAGCGCTAGTGTGTTGTTACAACTACCTAAAGACTCTTTTTATTTTAAACCTTTTAAAAATCATAACTTGACTTGTGTATGTTGGATTTTTGTCGTTTTGGTCTTGTTTTGTCTAGATAAATATTTCCTATTTTTCTAAACTGGTGTTGTGTCATTTTGTAGTGTTTTCATTAAGTTACTGTGTGTGTTGGTACAAATACTTTACGCCCAGCACTCTGAGGTTAAGCCTACTGCTCTGCCAAGCTACCAAGGGGGTAAGCAGGGGTTAGCTGAGGGTGATTCTCTTTTATCCTAACTAGAGTGAGGGTCCTTGCTTGAACAGGGGGTAACCTGACTGTCAACCAGAGACCCCATTTCTAACACCTTGGTTGAGGAAAAGCCATACTGAGAAGTCAGACCACTCTCCTCATGATTTTGACATTTTATTAACTTGGCAGTCTCCCCCCCATCTTCCCTGGTACGTGTTCAGGCAGTAACCAAGTACTGAAAACAAATGCTGGCTTGCTTCTCCCGTGTTCCATGGTCGCTTTTCTTTAAATTCTCACTGTACATGTGTATCTTGCTATTTTCACTACCTAGTATTGCGCTTTCTCCTCTCCATTAGGTTTATGCTTCACTGATAAAATGTAATAACCGTTTTCCGTGATTAATGCCTCATGCATTCTCAGTACCCCGTTCTTTGTTAGGAAACAAGTGTCTTTATTACCTCAGAAAAGTTACTCCTGTGCTATCGACAGTGATGTTTTTTTATAAAGTGCAGTGCGCTAGCTTTGTTTTATTCCTAGATTATTTTCTTCCCTTGCCACCTAAAACAGCTCCCACTTTGTTCTGTGTGCCGTCAAACACCATCAGTTAAGTCTGAATAAGACTCCCAATAAACAGATTTGGGGGTGGGGCGGAGGGAGGATTTTGTCACATTCTCTTAGAGGCATTCTCTGTTCAGTATTTGGTTTTGGGATCATGAAAACATGTGCAGAAGCCCAAAACAAAACTGAGCTAGTTTATTACAGCAAATGATCCAAGCGGTAGCAGTCCCGGAAGTCACTGAAGAAGGGTCCCTTTAGGTGTCGGCAGGCAACATCCTGCTATGAGAAACTGTGTTTTATGAAACTTAATAAAGAAGATGACTAATACAGCTTTTCAAAAATATTTTTAAAAAGGACCTTAAAGAGTGTCATTGACGCAAATATTTATTTTTTTGGGAGCTCCATTGTGGGGCGATCGTTAGCTGAAATTAAATCTTCCAGGGCTGTTTGCAGGGGTATAGAGGGGCCTGGGGGGAGGGGGAGGAGGGGAGTCACTCCCCCTAATAAATATATTCGGTAACAAACAATTGGGTACAGGTGCTTTAAGTCGGGTATGGTGAGGTATTTGCTAGATTTCAATTGTGATTTTTACAAACACACACACAGATAAAAACACACTATCATCTCTATTTTAAGAGTTTTAAAATGGTTACTTTACAAAATAATGAGTTTTAAGTTCTCCTCACAATCCTCTCACTTTCTACTGCTTCTTAAGACTCCCCTCCTGCCCTGCTTCTCATAAAATGCATTTATTAAAAGACGTTTTTTATTGAGTCAAGTACAAGAACATTAAGTTAACATTGCCAGGACAGAGATATGCAGTTGTGAATATATATGCATAAGGAATATTGTACTTAAAAGTGCATATTAAAACATGTACATGAATTAGGCATATACAGCAATATGGTATCAAAGACTCCAAGTTTGAATAAAGAAAGGGAGAGGGAGAAGAGCTATAGGGATAGAAAATGGGAATCAAGTGATAGCCATGTGGAGAGAGAGGTAATAGACATTAGTTACAGCTAATGTAAGATGAAATAAGTATATATATATATATATATATATAAGAAGAAAAACAGGAAATATATTGACATTTTTTTAAAAAGGAGGAGAAAAATCCATTTCCTTTGCAGTGCGTGAGAGATAGTTACTTAATGGCAACCATAGCTGATGACGTTTGAAGAAAGTTCCTGTTGAATCAAGCTTGTAGCTGTCAAGTCTATGATGATAACATACAGAATTCCACCACTGTCTGAGAGTAATGTTTTCCGAAGATTTCCAGTTAGAAGTAATAATGGAGATTGCAATAGAAAGCAAAAGGTCCACCAATTTTCCAAGAGGCCTGAATGAACTCCAGATATCGTGTATGCCACCCAAAAACAGTAATTCATATGACATGGGTAAGGAGATCTGAGCTATTGCTGAAATGCAAGACCATATTGAGGACCAAAAAGTAGATAGGGATGGACAGGAAAAAAACATGCGAAAGTCAGTACCCTGCTGAGTGTGGCAGCGCCAACAACTGTCATTTTGTGCAAGTTTGAGTTTGCAAAGGCGTACAGGAGTGTAGAAAAGTCTATTATAAAAAAAATATAGGGTCTGTGTGAGGCTTGCAGTGGAATTTATCTTATACCATATTCTATCCCATAAAGAAGTTGGCCAAACCACACCAAGATCTGATTTCCACATTGTCTCAATAGGTGATTTGAGTCTAGGTGAAACAGACATTCTTAAAAGTTTATAAATTCTAGCTGCCCTAGGATAATTAGAAGTTACAATCGGGTGTGGAGATGATGCAAGAGAAGAATGATTATGATGTATAAGTTTATTGAGGGCCTCTTGGACTAAAGTAGAAAGAATGATATATTGGGATTTCAGGCGAATAGGGAAATTATAAATTGCTGAGAGAGTAGTAAAAGGGATGATAGAGGCTTTATGATAATAATTGGGAAATGAGAAGAATAACTTTAGTCATCCAAGCCTTCCAACACAAGGTTTTACCTTGTTTCCTAAGCGAACTATTGTGCCAAATAGGACTGTTAAAGAATTGATTAATGGGGGTAAGATGCGAAATAAAAAAAGGTTTCAGTAAGTTGACTGCATGGGAGATAGTGCTGGGAAACCAGAATTTTGGGGGGTAGACATAAATATAATGTGTTTATGGGAAAAGGGAGAAATAAATGTTTCTTCCAAAGAGAACCATAGCTTTTTAGGGGCATCATTGAGTGTAGATAAATAGGGATGTATTTGCTTAATGCCAAAAGATTTGTGATAAGTTACAAAGTCAGGGAAATTAACTCCACCTTGTACTTTAGGAAGTTTTAATTTCGAGAGAGAGATTCGGGATTGTTTACCAATCCACAGGAACCTGGATAGAATTTTATCAATTGTACTAAAAAATTGTTTGGTATCTTAATAGGAAGCATCATAAGGAAGAAGTTAATGATAGGGAGAAGCATCATCTTAATGGTGTCCAAGCGGCCCCACCACGTGAGATATAACGGAGACCATTTCTGTGTGAGATCTACAAGCTTTGCAGATAAGATTTCTAAATTAGTCCTTAATGTATCCTTGAGAGTAGTGCAGTACCATACCCCCAGGCATTTAATCTTAGAAGAATTCCAAGATAATCCTGCATAAAGGAATACAGAGCCAGTGCAATGAGCATTAAGTGATAAGACCACTGTTTTGTCTATATTAAGTTTATAGACAGATACATCAGGATATAAGTTGAACTCATGCAGGAATGCAGGAAGAGAAGTGTCAGGGTGAGACATGAACAAAAGAATATCATCAGCATATGCTATAAATTTGATGTGTGCATTATTAATTTGAAACCCCGTAAATTGTTCAGACGTTTTTAATTGGTATAGAAAAGGTTCGAGAGCCAAAATAAATAGTAAAGGAGATAATGGGTATCCCTGACGAGTACCCCTTTTAAGAGGGAAAAAAGGAGATCGGATACCGTTTGTTATAACCAAGGAACATGGTGAGGAATAAAGAATGGATATAAAATGTCAGAATTTAGTACCTAGTCCATGCCGTTCCAATGCTTTCGACAAGAAACCCCAGTAGACCCTATCAAAGGCCTTTTCCGCATCCAATGATAAAGCTGCCAGAGGAATCGTAAGTTTAGAAGCCTTGTTAATAATATTTTAAAAAGTACGGAATTATCTGCTACATTTCTATTAGGGATAAAACCAGATTGGTGAGAATCAATAAGGTCAGGTATATATGGGAGTAAACAGAGGGCTAAAACTTTGTCATACAGTTTACAATCAGTATTAGTTAAAGATATGGGTCTAAAATTTTTACAGTCAGTCGCATCCCGATCTTTTTTGGGAATAAGACAAATCATGGCCTCCGTAAATGAGCCAGATGCAGAACCTGACATTATAAAATGATTAAGTAATTGAAAGAGTTTGGAGAAAAGAGACTTAGCAAACTGAATAAAGAATTCTACTGTGAAGCCATCTGGGCCTGGAGCCTTACCCTTGGGGAGAGATTGTAAAGCTGTATATAGTTCAGTAAGTTGTAGGGGTTGGTCTAAGGATGAGAGGTCATTCTGCAATGGGTCTCTTGGTTTGAGATTAGAGAAATATTGGTTGAGAGATTCAACTGTTGGTATGTGTTCTGGAGTCAGGGATGTGGAATTCCTATCGCCCGACGCCCGGGACATCTTGTTTGGGGTCAAGGGCAACAAGATTTTATGTTTACTTTGTCCTTGGGACAAGTAGACCCAACCCTCTGCAGCACAAACCCTTTGGCTGTTTGTTTACAGAGAGTGGAACTCTCTGCAGTTGAGGTAATGTGTTTCCAAGAGATAATGCTGTTCGAACTTGTATTTATGGTTCATTATTTGAAAACCTTCATTATTAGGGTGAGTGCTGTAAATAAATGTTTTAATGTCACACTTCACTACTGACGTTGGTTCCAGTACAAAAAAAAAAAAAACGTGTATACACATGTTTGAAAAGTTTAGGCTATGAGGCTAAGTATAATGCTCCCAGAATGCTCTCTGATTATATGCAAATGAAGTGTCATTTAGTAAAATGTTTTGATGCATGCTAGTATTTCCCAAAAATATTTCTAATGGAAAATCAGTGTAACCATTTTCAACACGATTATGGGAAGCATGAAAATAAACAAACACTGACAAAGCCAACTGATCTGACATATTTTTATAAGTCTTTTAGTTTCATCAATGCGTCTCTTGTTTTGACATGGCTTTTCTAACACTTTATTGTTGTGAGAGCTACCAGGTCCTCAACATTGTAACAAACACTGGCAAAAACCCCCCAAAACGTTTTTGAACTCTAAAAGCACATGTTGCCACCAGTGGCATAACAAAGGCCCCGCAGCCGCCCTCCAGGGGGCCCCTTCAGCACAGCACCTGCCCTGAGTGAGTCTGGAGAGGGGGCTCCTCCATGTTCTTTGCAAAGGGACACCCTCCAGTTTCATTACGTCACTGATTGCCACTGTAGTTCCTGACACTGAACAAAACTACTTTGTGTGCCAATATGCTCCTTGTGGAAGAGAAGAATGCGATCACTCACAGTAAAGCCAGCCGAAAGAGAGAGAAATAGAAGTTTAATAAAAACAAAATGTCTTTGTTAACACCAGACCTAATTAGGGACCAAGACCTACATGTAGGTAGCTTTTTACATGTCGCAAACAGCGACTTTCGCTGTTTGCGACGTGCAAAAAGCACATTGCGATGCACAAACCCAGTTTTGCGATTCGGTAACCTGGTTACCGAATCGCAAAACGGGTTTGTGACTCGCAATTAGGAAGGGGTGTTCCCTTCCTAATTGCGACTCGCAGTGCAATGTAGGATTGTTTTGCGAATGCGGGCGCAAACCAATCTCAGTTTGCACCCATTTCAAATGGGTGCTAACACTTTCACAAAAGGGAAGGGGTCCCTCTGGGACCCCTTCCCCATTGTGAATGTCACTGTAAACATTTTTTCCAGAGCAGGCAGTGGTCCTGCGGACCACTGCCTGCTCTGAAAAAATGAAACGAAAACGTTTCATTTTTCGTTTTTGTAATGCATCTCGTTTTCCTTTAAGGAAAACGGGCTGCATTACAAAAAAAAAAAAAAAAAAAAAAAACTGCTTTATTGAAAAGCAGTCACAGACATGGTGGTCTGCTGTCTCCAGCAGGCCATAATCCCTGTGAGGCTGCCATTCGCAAGGGGGTCGCAAATTGCGACCCACCTCATGATTATTCATGAGGTGAACATTTGCGAAGCCCTTGCGAATCACAGATGGTGTCAGGGACACCATCCTACATTCGGATTTGCGACTTGCAATTTGCGGGTCACAAATCTGAACCTACCTACATGTGGCCCCAAATTCTTAAAGAAAGTCACAAAAGTGCACCCATGGTATATGTCGTACCCCTATAAAATATTTGTGAACTGTATTTTAGCATGGGTAAATACACATGTGTAGATTTGCTCATGTGAAAATCTATTGAGCATTTGCAAGTTCATTTTCCCTCCAGCCACTTTCTTCCCAACCCTGGAAGAAGTTCTAATTCTGCCATTGTCAGGAGTAAATGTCCAACCTTTCTTATTATGGGAAAATATTAGAGAGAAGCTGGTGAAAATCTTTAAAACATGCAGGTTAGTAGGTTTGCAGACTCAAAGGCATTCCAGCCCTGGAACTATTGCTTACTGCTTCCTCCAGCCCCAGTATGCAGATCTGCAGAAAGGTGGAAAAATAAGGAAATTGCTACAGTAGGGATTGAAACTGCTAGTATTCAAGCCCTACTATGGTAGTAGCCCTGACATAATCAGAGAGGCTATTATCAGAGCTCTTACATAATGAGATTGCTGCTATAATTTGGCGCCACACTACATGGCACCAAAGGGACAAGTAGATCTTTTTACAGGACAAGTAGATTTGAGAAGCAACCTGTCCCGTGGACAAGTAGATATTTTAATAAATTCCACACCCCTGGGAGTGTACAGGTCCTTATAGTAAGAAGCGAAACACAATGCTATATCTTTATCTCTAAAGTGTTTAACACCATTGTTATCTGTGATAGATTTAATAGTTGTTTTTTCTTTTCTTTGTTTCAAATATCTAGCTAGAAGAGAACCAGCTTTATTGTTACCACCATAATATCTGGCATTTATTTTCAGGAGGGTGCTGCATGCTTGTTCAGGGGTATATTGGTTAAACTCCATTTTAGCTGAGACTTGTGCTTCAAGATGTGATTTACTGGTTTTATGAGTATAGTATTCATGTTCTAGGGACTTTATATATTCAAGGATGGAAGTCGATTTTTGTTGAGCAGACTTTTTTTTTTTTTTTTGAGTGAGCGTAACTTATGATGAAACCCGTAGAGGCTGCTTTGAATGCATCCCACACAAAATGAAATGATAGTTGATCACTATCGTTGATGTGAAAGTATTCTTCTATAAACTTACTGTCGGAAGCGATAAAAGTAGCATCTGAAAGTAGAGAGTTATTAAACCTCCATGAAGATGTTTTAGAACCATTAAGAAAAAGATCAAGGTCAGTAATCACAGGTGTGTGATCTGAGATCAAAATAGCACCGATTTCAGAGTTGACCATATGTTGCAATAAACCTTTACTCAGAAAGATATAATCAAGCCTAGAATGGGAATGGTGGGTAGGAGAATAAAAAGTATTCCAAGAGGTCGGGATTGCATACTCTCCAGGAATCAGAGAGAGAATGCTGTAAAATAAAGTTTTTAAAGGCTTTGTGGGAGGCATGAGGAATGAAACGTGACGTGGAACGTCTGTCCAAAAATGGATCGAGAACTTGGTTGCAGTCACCACCTATTAGTAAATTGTTTGAGGAATGTTTAGAGACAATATGTGAAAGATTCTTCGAAAAATTTGGATCTGGATGTGTGGGGCCGTATATATTTAGGTTAGTAAGAGAAATATTGTCAATTGTAAATGTAACAAGTACCCAGCAACCTTCTGTATCTTGATGCTGTGAAATTATGGTAGGTTTGAGAGATTTATGACAGAGTATAATTACCCCATTTTTGTTTGTGATGGAAGGGGAGTAGAAAATGTCCCCCACCCATTGTTTTTTAAGTTTAATTGCCTCAGAGTCGTTGAGGTGAGTCTCTTGCAACAAAGCAATGTGGCATTTCAAACAAGCTAGGAGAGATAAGACACGCTGACGTTTAATGGGGGTGTTTAAGCCCCTTAACATTCCAAGTAACAGTTCTAAGTTGCATAACAAGAAGTATTAATAACCAACTGCTGTAACAAAGGAAAAAACTAGGCATATCAATTTTGCAAAAGCAAAGAAATGGGAAAGAAACAAGATAGTAAAGAAAAAGAAAAGGAGGAAGATGACCTCCAGAAGTTGTATATACATGAATGTGGCAATACAGGGACTAAAGTCCACGAAAGCTAAAGAAAACAAGATAGAAAGTGAATACCCCGAAAGGTAGAGGGACAGCAGAGAACCTGAAAAGACAGGCAAGAGTGGCTTCAGCACAAGAAAAGAGATATTAGATATTAAAACATATGAAGGCGAGTTTCATGGAAGAAAAAAAAAAAACATACAAACGGAAAATGTACCATTCAGGAGACCAAATAACGTAATAACTACAGTAAAGGACTGAGACATGAAAAACAATAAAAATCAAGGCTTACCAGTGGAACGTGTAGGAGAACAATTTGGATGGTGAGAAAGGGATACGTTTGGGAAAGGAACATGAGGATTGCACAAAGAACACTATCTAAAAAAGAAAATATATATATATATATATATATATATATATATATATGTATGAAAATAAGAAGATGTAGAGTAGGAAAACCATGGATATAAATATTAAACATAATCATTACTATTAAACTGTCCAGAAAAAAAAAAAGGGCATTGACGACAAATTAAATTATATCTTCAAGTAATTGCAGATGCTGCTTGTTCCATTGCTTCTGTTTTGAGTTGGTTAATAAACGTTTGTAGTGCTGAAGGTTCCTCAAACGAGTAAGATTTGTCCTTGAATGTAATTTTGAAAAGGCATGGGTGAAGAAGACCATATCGAATATTCAAGGATTTGAGGTGTGGATGTAAGTCTAAAAACTGTTTGCGACGTACAGCTGTAGCAGGAGAGAAGTCTTGTGTGAAAAACACTTTATGGCCTGACCATAGCAAAGAGCTCATCTTTTTGGCTTCCGAGAGTATTTGCATCAAGTCAGTAAATTGGAGAAAGAGAATAATAATTCTCTAGGATGAGCACGAGGGCCAGTTGACGTCTGTGGACCTAAACGGTGTGCCTGTTGGATAGAGAGGGGAGAGGTAGGAGGCAAACAAAGAATTGAAGGTATTGCTTTTTGAAGGAATGCAATCATGAGCCTTCCGAACCTTCTGGAATCCCAAAAAGGCGAAGATTATTTCTCCTATTTCTGTTTTCCAAGTTTTCAGTAAGCCTTTTAAGTTGAGCTATGTCTTTAGAGATCTGAGGATTGACAGTGCTACAATCTTCAAGGTCACTGACTCTCTGTTCCAGAGTACAAATTTGTTGTTCGTGTTGGGACCATTGCTCCTCAATACGTTGCAAAGTGGCATTAGTGTCCATCATAAAGGACTTTAGTGCACGCAATTCCTCCATGACATCATCTAGAGTAAGATGTGTAGGTAATTTTGAGGGAGAATCAAGGTCTTTTTGTGGACGCTTGACGGAGGAGGTGTTAGATGTTTTTTTCACAATTGCGCCAGCAGCATGAGATGAAGAGGCGCTTTCCTTTAAAAAGACTGCAGCACTATACATTGTTAAAGCTGATGGTAGAGAAGATTTAGTTATATGTGTGCGCACCACTTGAAGAGGATTATTAGACTTGGAGAAAGATGATGACTGGCAACTCTGAGAATTATGTGGTCTCCCCATAAAAGCCAGAAGCAATTTGGTAATAGGAAGCCAGCAATGTGAGGTGTTGATGAAATTATATTACGATGAGAAGCTGCTGCCAGAAGTTTCCAACAACAGAGCAAAATATAATAAAAAAAATATATAAATAGAAAATCCTAAATTAGTCTCTCATAACAGGCATGACAGAATACCACAAGAGCAAAGCACTTTACTGCACATAGGCAAACAATTGGTGACTAGTTTTAAGGGAACCTTCTGAAAAGGAAAAAATCCCCTCCTTCAAAGGAAAGCATTTACCATGTTAGGAAGAGCAATTTGAAAGAGCTCCTTGACAAGAACTGCCAGTGAATACTGAAAGTTGAAAACCTCAGCTAAATGTGTTTGAAGAGAGAGGTCAAAAGTTCAGCTGGCTCTCAGAAGGTAATAAATATTCCACTGCAGAGGAAACTAGATTTGTAGAATCACATCCAGGCAAGCAGTTAAAAGTCAAATAGAAACATCTCTGTGAAAGTTTAGGTTTGTGCAGAGGCTTATGCTCTGGTGCTCAAAAATGCTGAAGAAATTAATAATTTTGATGTGAAAACATCTGGAGCTCTAAAGAGCAGCGGCCATCTTGCATGACCTCGTGCCGCGCCCTCCCCATAAAATGATTTTAACAGCGTGATTGGTGGAAAATCTGAAGCCCTCAGATTTTTGTTAACAGTTGTTGATCTCTGCTTACCATGCCAGCAACACAGACGAATTTCGCCTTTGTGTATTGAATGAGGTGGCATGGAGCATCATCCTGGAAGCAGTCTTAACATGCGCAGAAGTGTAATTTCATGTTGTCTCTGGATTTAGCAGAACTCTTTACATAGGTGCTTGCATGTGTCCCTAAACCTTTGAAATGTTTGTTCTGACCAAGTCATCCTAAAAACCACTGGACGGGGGAACACACGCACAAAGAACTGAAAGATCTACAATAGTCAACTGTGACAAAACCTTTCACTTTCATAAGTATGGACAGTTGACCCATGAAAGTGGGCAACAATTGCGTGTATTAATAAGAAAAAAAATGGTGCGGTTCAATTTACCTTAGCTGACCAAGGTTTGATCAACTTTTATAAGCATGATTCTCCCCTTTGCTCCGAGAATAGGAGTTTTCACTTATTTTTTTACGGTAAGGTTGCAGGCATACAGACATAAAATGTAAAAAACAGGCTATGCTGCTTTGGTAATGTGGAGAACAGGTGAAAGATCAGTGCTTTTCTGTTCAACATCTATTTTTAGAATGGGTGAGGTGCAAGTGGGACAGTATCCTGCCAGAGGTGTTCAGCCGTAACAGGTAGTAGGAAAAAGTACATCATATCTCTTCTTTTAAGTTTCTTTCCATGGGAGAAAGTAGGAAATATACTTATAGTCCATAGTACATCAGTTCATACTTTAAAGTTGTCACTCACGAGCAAGAAGATCCTTCAGAAAATGTGTTTATATTTTAGCTTTTTAATGATAAAAATCAATTTTGTGAATGATGGAAGGCTTCTGACAGTTAGGGAAGCAGCGAAACAGGTGAGAGATTAATTCCATTTGGGATACAACGACCTTCATCCAAATCTGAGAAACATCCTTGTAAATATTCTAACAAAATGTCTTAATTTTGACCTTGGAACCTACAGATGTGGGTTCTATTCTCATTTCTGTCTTGTCACCAAAATCATTTGATTGCTGGCAAAAAATGTATTTCTCTGTAAATAAAATTGCTAACATGTAACAACTTCAGCACACTGTCAGTCAGCACTGTATACAATACTAAAAAAGTGAGTTTGTCTTTGCCTCTGTTAATAATTAGCTTGTCAATCTCAGATCCCCACTCTTTACTGGATGGCTTTTCTCCTTATCTGTGCTTGTTTTCCCCTGAAGAACAGTTTGTTTACCTTTGCGTTTGATTGGATGGGGCATTTCTTTCAATTGCATGGAACTATTTTTTATTTTTGTTCATTTATCTATCATTACAAGTGAGTGCATATTGTGCCTTTTTAGATTTTCCTTTTCTTTAAACCATCCTCCAGCGCTTTCCCTTTCTCCCCTCACCCCCACTCACCCAGTCTCTCCCACCCTTCCTACCATTGCACCAAGTTTCTCCTCTCCCACTATATCTGCCAAAGTTCTTCCACCATGCTTCAAGCCCTGGATGGAAGCCTGATGATATCCTGGATGTTATCATGCGGCACTTCCCTGTGGCTTGATATACACCATTATATTAAACTACTCTCTCTGCTCTTTCCCACGTCATGATGGTAGTCGCTAGTGACAACCATCTTGGGAGCACAGAAAACAATGTTTTCTAGACTTTCAAAATGGTTAGTCGCCAGTTTTGACTTGCAGTATATTTTAAAAGTATACTGAATTGACAAAGCCAGCAGCATGACCCTCAGACAATAAAAAAAACAGTAGCCACTAGCTTTGCTAATGCTGGTTTTAATGTGGTTTTAACCAAACCCCATGCATACTATAGTTTTATATGTGCCGCACTGTAAAAATGATGCTTTGCTTCTCTGATTATACATCAAGTTTATTACAGAAACCCTGGTACAATTTCAAGAGCACTCATTACGGTGTTCGCAACCACCTCTTCACCACTTCATCCTCCACATCCCTCTCACATTCCATCTCACGTCACCAGGTGACATCACTGAGTTCTATAACATAATACATTTCTATGTGCTTAGTAACTACTACGGTGTCCTAAGTGGTACATACAACTCTAAAACATCTGTACTAATACAAACACTACACGTCTTCCTCTTTTACATAAACGAAAAAAATGATTACAAAAATATTAAAAAACAATTACTATATAGATGCTAAAATGCATAAATAGAACTGTTGTCATAAACAACCAATATGCTTCCTAGTGCATTTTACATAATTTGTTTTCCACATTTTGATGATGGTTAAATGATGATTAAACTACTCACAAATTAAATCTTTCAATTTTGATGGTTTATGTAAAATTCCGCCAAACCTTCCCACTTTTCCATCAAATGATGTGTGTGGACTAGGTTCCATTCTACACTCTGCTAAACCCGGATCTGAAATTTGTTGTTGTTCTGAATCCCGATAAGCGCTCTGTTCTGCCTCACCTGGAGTGCTTTAGAAAACCTATTCTGACCACTCCTCAAAACGCCAGATCTTTTCACCCTCATCATATTTCCTACTTTCAAATGCACCAACTTGCAACCATGTTTGTTATCACAACGTTCCTTGTAATTAGACTGGACCTTACTTATTCTGTCCCTCATGATCTCTGGGTCCCATGTACCTTCCTCGATTTAGGCATCCAACCTATGTTATCCTTTGAAAAGGGTGTTCTCCATCTCTTAAGTTCAAAGGGGCTATGTTCAGTTGTGGCACATGGTGCAATTCTGAACACGCAAAATTGTGCAGAACAATTCAATTTTTCAATACAGATTATTATTATTTGCCAACGGTATTGCACCCTTTATTACTCTATAAAATCTCTCCACAGCTCCATTGCCGGGTAGATCATAAATAGAAGTAGTATTATGTTTGATGCCATTCCACTTTAGGAACTTCTCAAACTCTTTCAAAACAAATTGCAAACCATTATCAGTAATAATGCACTGGGGTAATACTTCTTTCAAAAATACTTTACCCAGAATTCTACAATAACCTTGGAATCAGCACAATCACAATCTCTATCTGAGGCCATTTTGAGAAATGGTCCATGGCCATTAGCAAAAACTTATGCTCTACTCCATACAAAACTGGACCAGCAATATCCATACCTATCCTCTCCCATGGCATACCTGGTGTACTAATGGGACAAAGGTTGTTTAAGTTTACTTGGGTCTTGAATGAATTATCAAGGAAGATACAATTTCTAATTTTCCTTACAATAGCCAAATTCATATCTGGCCACCAGTATAATGTCTTCATAAGGCTCTGAGGGCCAGATGTGCAAAGCCCCCTTGCATTTCTTAACAGTCCAAATCGGTATTTCAGGCCGTTAAGAAATGCAAAATGACTTTTTCTGATGTACAAAGGCCTTTGCAAATTGTGATTTCTACCCTGTAGTTTTTGTAATACCCAGATGTCTTTCATGACACATGTCAAGCAATTTGGACCTCAATTCTTCAGGTGGTACAATACTACTACTCCTCATTATTTTACCAACATCCACTGGGGGCTCTTGTCTTAGCTCCCAAAGCACCTTCATGTTTTTTTCCCCCCATTTTATTTACGATTTTATAGAACAATTCAGAAAAAAGGCTGTCATTAAGAACAGGCCAGTTGCCACAATAAGAACAGGCCAGTTGCCACAATAAGAACAGCATTAAATGGAAGTTCATACACATCAGAAAACAAGCAAAACGAGGAGTTTAAAAGTAACAAGATGAGGGGTATAAACTGATGGATGCACACTTAGGGTAATGTGTCCACATTTACAAGGGAATTGCAGTATGTGACAGACATAATAGCAACACCAAGGCAGGGAGGTTGAGGAGTGGGGGTGAGAGGATCTGAGTGGGCTGCAAGCCTGCAAACAGTTGTGGAGTGGGTGCCAAATGTTTTGACGGCAAGAGGTGGGGGCTGAATGTGGCACATATTTCACCTGTGGTGTCACAGTAGACTAGACTATCAAACTAGGCCCTGACGGTTGGGCAGTGATATGACAACCAGTGCAGAGCCAAATCTCGCTTTGCCTGTAGAAGAGAAATGGCAGTAAATTGGCAAACTGATTTGGGAATGTCCTGGACATGGCCCAAAAGAGCTAGTAAGGGGCTATTGGTGAGGGACATTCCTATGCTTTGAGCTAGTACGTCGTAAATAGAGCACCAGTATGCAGCAATCTGCGAATATGTCCAGGATAAGTGAGTAAAGTAGGGAATAGATGCGGAACAGAGCGGACAGTTAGGGGATTTGCATGGGTCTAAGTATGCCAGGAAGCTGGGCGTGACATACATCCTGCAGAGAAATATGAATGTAGAAGTTTATGGCTGTAATTGGGAGAGACTAGGAATGTCTGGGTGCAGCAGGCTGACCATACTTTATCACTGATCCTATGGTCCAGGTCCAACTCCCAGTTTTGTCGGATTTTAGTATCACAAGTAGGGACCATGGCGATGCATGTATGATAGAGTTTAGTTACCAGCCGTTGTCCAGTCTCGTCTGCAATAAAGGGAGTCAATGGGGTAAACTCAGGTGGTGCTAATGTATATGTAGGAAAAGCTGTGTGAACTGCATTGTGGATGCTGTGCATTATGAATCGGTCCATGTATGTAAGCATGGGAAATTGAGTCTCATCTGACACAACCAACCACATGACCGTCTGGGAACATATCCGCAAAGGTGTGAATATTGGGGCTGGAGAGTGTGCACCAAACTCCCAGCTAGTTGGTTATGGTCAGCCAGTGATTGGTGCAGGCTGGTATCTGTGGAGAAGGGAGCCCCCCCCCCAGTAAGCAGAGCAGTTTTTCCATGCCCAACCTGTGGTGGAGGGGGGGTTGGATATCGGTGGGACTGAGAGGATGTCTAGTAGGGAATAGGGATGAGAGTGGTGCAGGGTATGCCAGGTTGATTTGGGGTCTTGCATAAGGAAAGGATACTCCACGTATGGCCCAGGGGCCGCATTCGGCCCTTCTGACCTTTACACGCGACCCCCCTGCTGAACAGCAGCACTTGGCTGCTGTTTACTTGAGTGAGAACAAACATCAGAAAGCTGGGCAAGCACTTATTTGCACTTTAACTAAAGTAAAAGTAAAGAAGCAAAGGAGGAGTCCTGCACAACTTATTTTAGGGAACACCATTTTTAATACATCTTGCACTAAACATTTAAAAATATGAGAAACTCTCTTCAAAATTCAAAAATGTGTATAACATTAACATGATGTCGTTTTTCACCTCAGTACATCAGATTACATCCCTGCATTGAAGGACATTTATTAAGAGTAGTAATTTTCAAACATTAACTTAGAAACATTCATGCCCCCCTCCTGACAACATTTCCACTGATGAACCAAGAGGTGTCATTTCTCAGGTGCACCCTCTGTGTGGCCTAGGTTCTTCTTAAAATTGAACCAACATTGTTGTTTATTAAATGAAACACAAGAAAAGGTTTTGTACAGCACACATCCTGAACTCATGTACCAAAGTGCCCTCATGTGGTAATGAAGAAAAAATAGGCAAAGTGAAATAAAATAATTGCCTTGGATCACAGAATTTGGTTAAGTGGGGAAGCCAGAATTGATCCTAGGCTTTCTGGTTTGCATTGTGCAACTGAGCCACTAGATTATTATCTCTTTCCCTCTTATGTTTTACATCAAAAAATAATACTTTGGGCCAGATTTAGAATTGTCCGTCAAAAACATGACAGATATCCTGTCCGCCATATTATGATCCCATTACATCCTATGGGAACCATGATACAGCAGACAGGACCTCCGTCAGGTTCGTACGAAGTAACCCATCACCAAACTCTAAATCAGGCCCTTTGTCTTCAATTCTTGGCTCATGAGGTTAGAGCCTGGATGGCAGACAGAAGACATGAGAAATCTCGGTTTGTTGTGCAAAACAAGAAGATACTTTACTTCACCCTACTTCCATGTTACAGCACTCCGACCCACACCCTGCTGGCAACAATGTGGTCCTCAGGCATGCCACAGACAAAACTAAACTTTTTGGCTCCTGGGAAAATGTTTGTAACTACCAATGGAATAAGGGGTCCGCGTGTCTGTGTGAAACAAAAGATGGGCGTATTGGCATTGTGCTACCAAATAGTAGAGTTGCATATAAGTCTGGCCAATGTCCAACCACAGACGTTAGCTTTCGCCATAGCAGCGAGCTCTTGCCTATTTCCCAAGAAACAGGGCCTTGCGATCCGCCAAGTCGTGATATTCCACCAAGAGAGAGGCACATTGGGTAGATCATGCCGCACCCTTTGGGGGGGGGGGGGGGCAATCTAAGGATATCAGTTGGGTTTCCAATCGTGCCAGGTGGGAGCGGAGGTCACACAGAACGCATATTCGCTTTGAAATATATGTACCATGGACATAGGCCTTGAAGGCTTCCCATAGGGTGGCACAGGTAGGGATAGAATGGATCTTTAATTCGAACAAAATTTGTAGTGGCCAACCTAAGTTCTCAGTAGAAGATATCATCATGCAAAGCCATAGCAGGGCACTGCCACTCAATGCCACTGGCATAGTGTAGCCGAAGATATAGGGCCACTGGTGCATGCCTGACAGTGTACGCGCCAGGTGTGCAACATCTCTCAATCAAAGAAGAGTTGTGATAGACATTAACCCATAGTCAAGGTGGGACCCGGTATCATGTAGTGTGGAGTGGCGAGTATAGGCAGGGGCATCGGAGTGGGGCAGATGCCATGGGTTACGGAGCAAGAATGTATAACAGATATCTTGGACTATCTCCACCTATTTCGGGTTTAATGGCCAGGGATGTGGAGGTAGAATCCAGGCTTGGATCGAGGAGGAGGTTAAAATTCCCTCCCAATATAATGTAATCATAGTTCAATTAACCGAAGTGGGTCATGAGGGTGTGAAATAAGCCAAGAGTGTCAACATTTGGAGCGTATATAATGGCTAAGAGCGTCCAATGACCCACCAGCATCCCCGTAATCAGGGAATATCTATGGACCTCGACGTTGAGCGGCTAGTTGGTGGAAGGGGATGCTCTTGTGTAGCAAAATGCTCAAACCTCAAGAGTAGGAGCTATAGCAGGAGAAATAGCGATGGGGACCCCAGGTGGGGGCAAAGTAGTGGGTCTTGCCTGGAGGTAAATGGGCCTCCTGCAAGAAACATATCATGGTTTTGTGCCTGGCGAGGGAGTAGAGTACTTGTCTGCCTTTGCGACGGTCATTAAGACCACGCATGTTCCAAGAGAGGGATGTGATGTCTAAAAATGGGAGGCAATCGTTTTGGAGTATGGTCATGTATGATATGAAGGACCGAGTGCTGTGAACCATAAGGGTGGCATAAAGAGCAATAATCAATGAGAAAAATAAAAAAAAGCCCCACCACCCCTCCACTCAATCCAGGCTAAAAACAGCCCAGCAGCCCCAAACGTGCAACATCCCAACACAACATGGACTCAAAGCCATTCAGAAAATGACCCATAGAGAGGTGACAACGCATCGGGGGCCCAGGAATAAGTGAATGATGAGGGGACTTAAATGGGCCATATTTGAAACAACGTGTGTGAAATCTGCAAGAGTATAAAGCACAACCAACGCCCAGGATATAGGTACATTCAGCCACAGGTCACGGGCCCAAAAGGGAGCCCCGCAAAAATCTAGTCTGGAGGAAAGAGACCCGCGCTGGAAGCAGGGCCAGGATTCTGGGAGGCGGAAACCACTTGGGGCATTCTGTGACCGATGGTCCTCGTCCTCCTTCGCTATCCAATCCATTTTCTCTTTTCACACTATCTTCAGCAGTCATTTTCCTCTCTATTCCGCTGACAGCCCACATTTCTGAGTTCACAAGTTCCCACTCCTATCTTTCCCTTTACCACCCCTCGCTCACCCTATGTTTGTGTACTACTGGATCGCTGCTCTAGGACACCAAGGAAGGAAGCCTATGACAATATTGTCTCCCACCAAAGAACATATCCTTTCCTTTCGGTTAGTGAAGTTTCCATGCCTGGATGTCAGCAAAGTGTTAGTGTCTCGATGACCAAAGGTTACTTTGAAAAGTTATGGGAATGGTTATCCACGAGAGCGGCCTCCCCACACTCACCCTGGAGAAGTTATACCGTAGACATTAAAATCAAATAATAACTAAATGATGCAGAACTGTACGAAGCTATGGAGGAGTAAGGTGTCCACCTGGCAGTACTTACCCGGACCATCCATGAATTCAGTCTAATACATCTTGTCGATCTTCCAAACGGTGTCGTCTGTCCATACCTTTTGTATTTCCTAGTCGCTCAATAATCAATCCTACGTCTAAATATATTTAGGAGAAAAAAATGGCGATCTAGTCGCTACTCACCGGTGATTACAACCTAATATTCCCTGTTTGTTGATTCAGTTTAACAGCTGTTTGTTGAGGATCTTAAGACGGGGATCACTAGCCGTAATTTTAGCACTTCCTGGTTGCATTACTACCAATCCCAAGACCGAACAAAATCGACGAATGAATCACTTAGTTATGGGAGGTACTGCGAATTTCTAACGTGTCCTAGGATTGGAGCAACTGACACAACTGAGCCAATCATAGTGCGCATCTCAGAATTCCCAAGTGCTGACTGGCTGAAGAAGTCCACATGACACTGTCGAAACTGCCCTTCACCAGTAGGCTTTGACGGCCCAGTTTTGAGCGGGCGGGGCTTGGCTGGATGACCACATGAGCTGGGTTAGTCACGAACTTGCAATGACGGCTGGGCTTTATCCTGGGGGAGGCAGACGAGGCGCGGCTGCTCTGAATTCGATTTCCGGATAGGGGAGCGCTCGGGTAGTCAGAGTGAGAAATGTGTTCATGGGATGAGAAAAGGGGGAGGAGGACGCTGGACACGCCCAGTTCCAGGAATTTTTTATCTGGAGTTGACAACGATGCGACCAGGTGGGATAATGAGAGCCCAAATTAGGTCAATTTCGGAGGTAGCCTACAAACCTTAGATTTACACTTGGACATAGCGGCAGAGGAATTGACATCGCAGCCTTAAACTTACAGGAAGTGACATCATGTGACCTTTGTTCTTCAATCTTTCTACTAAGTAATTTCGCATGACCTTAACCCTGATGATATCACAATAATTGAAATGACTGAAGTTATATTTAAAGCCATAATAAAAGCATGACTAATATAATAACTAAGCACAGAGGAGCGTCTGTTTTAGATACCACTTGTATTAGAGTGCTGACCTGATATGCAAGCAGATTAGTCATTTCTGTTAGTATTACATGAAAAATTATGTGCTTATCTGTGGAGGATGGAAAACCACAAATCACACAACAGCACCGAGAACCTACATGTTTTATTATGTAATAGTTTCCCTACTGCGTACTGCAGTGAAAATGTATTCATAAATCATAAGGAGAGAAAAAAAAGGGATTCAACTATAACAGTAGTAGTTATGTCCACATGTATTATTTGATCCAAAAGAACTGAAGTCCGATCCTAAACAACCATGCGTTTATTTCATAGTAAAGTGGCTGCATAATCATAATCCTTCCTGACGCTTTCAGAAATAATGCTGTGTTCACAGGAGAGTAGTTGCAATAAACACAGGTGCTTTAAATCCATGCATGTCACATGACTTTATAACTCAGTTCTTCAAGTCCCATAATTCACCCATATTGTCATCATAGTCTTCTTTTTGTGGTGCAATCTTAAAATATTGCTTAATAGCGTAACTTCAACAACGTTTCATTTACTGTTCATATTAATTAGGGTGCATAACAGCTCATGAATAAAGTGGTCACATGCAATTCAATAAGATGATGTAAACTTTCATCGTCTTAGCAACACTCACTTCATCATTAATGTTGCCACAAAAAATATATATGCTAAGACCATTACACGCAGGAATCCGGAATAGTGACGAAGAGGAAAATCCCACTCTCACCCCCCTTTCCCATCTCTGTGTCCATTAAGATCATGTTAAATCTTCATATGGTGCAGAAGCAAGTGGGTCATGCCACCTCATTATTGTCCACACTACATTCTCCATCAATGGGGGCCCCCAACCCTGCAGGCCGGCTTCAAAACGAGGACAGAGTATCCTGTAGAACAAATCAAAAAGAACAAAGTACTGAAGCCCAATTCTTGACAACAAAACATTTATTTCATAGTAAAGGTTGAAAATGTACTCGTGACAAAGGCAGAAGTAGAATTTCTTCCAGGTTTGGGAAAAAAGTGGTTTGGGGGAAGTTAACTTGTATACGCTCAGTAGATTTTCACATGAGCAAATCTACAGATGCATATTTGCTCATGCTAAAATACAGTTCACAAACATTTTCTAGGAGTACGATTTCATGGTCTACTTCTGTAATTTCTTGTGGATTCATAAAAGCCCCTTATTTAAAGGTATATACCATTGATGCACTTTTATGAATTCCTTTAGGAATTGCCCCCCCTAATTAGGACTGGCGTTAACCAAGACATTTTGTTTTTATCAAAATTATATTTCTCTATCTATTTTTACATTGGACAATAGCCTCAAAGTAGTGCATGTGCTGATTTCCGCTACTTTGCACCATGTGAGCATGACATGGGTGCTATATGGGTGTTCTCACTCTACAACCTGGTGTTTTTGATGCAAAGTCCTGTCTACTAAAAATGTCAGACCGGGATTTGCACCGAAAAATAGCATCTTCTTGAGTCAAGTGTTAAGTTGGAGAAATGTTTTAATTTGTTATAACTTTTTATATGCTGCATGTGTGCTGAACTATACAGTGCACATCAAATGTATTAAAAGTTTTAAAGTTTCTCTAGGTACAGCATTTTGTACTTTGTACTGGAAGGTTAACTGTCAATTACAAAACTTATGCTGAAAATCATGTACATACTTTTGCACCATGGTGCAAAGGAATGTTTGCATGGTGCTAGGCAGCCGGTTTGTGCACTAGTGCTCGTCAAGAGAGCATCAGTGCTATAGCTTAGTAGATATAGCTCTACAATGCTCTCTTCGACTAGTCCAGTGTAGCATAGCAACTTCGGTTGCAGTGCTGCATGTTGCTATTATTTTTAGTAAATGTGCCGCTAAGTGTAAGCGAGCATGCGTGAGTCAGTGAGTGAAAATGTGAGTGAGAAAAAGAGTGACTGCAAAAAAGTGAGAGTATGTGGGTGAGAATGAGTGTGACCAAGAGTGTGTGGCAGTGAGGGAGCACAAATGTGAGTGAGAATAAATGAGGGCAAGTTAGTGAGAATAAATGAGAGTTTGATTGTGAATATAAGTGAGCATGAGTGAGACTGTGGTGTTATGCTTGTGAGTGTGCCCTTGACCCTGGCATACAGAAGTTAATTGTTGACTTAAAGAGGTACCCATCGCAAAATTCTAGCACTGGCATATTGGTGGCCGTTCTTTGTATGATAAGCACCTGCGAGAAAATGCTAGCAAACGAGGGCACACTAGATGTTATATTTAGCATATGGGGACACCTTGACAAAATGCTGGCATTGGCATACTGGATGCAATTTGTGGCATAGGGAGAAAATTGCTGGCGTACTGAAGAACATCCTTGGCTTGGGGCCACATGTGTCAAAATGCTGGCACATTGAAGGTAATTTTTGGCATAAAGGAGGATAACCCTGCTATATAGGCTTGGGCAAGTATGACAAAGTGCTAGCCCTGACATACTACAGAGAGTTTTTGATGTTGGGATAACCCACGGTTTATGGGTGGTACTAATAGCAAAATTCTGGGTGTGGTATATTGTATGTAGTTTTTGGACTTAAGGGATCACATGGCATATGTGGAGTAGCCATGACAATATGCTGTATTTGGCCCAATGGAGATACTTTTTGTAGTATGGGAGCACCTCAAGCACATTTTGGACAAAATGGGGTGAACTCTTGGGAGCATCAGTTTAAATTGGCCTGGCACATCATGAAATACATAAATATTTAGTGAGAGCAGAGCCTTTGGCTTTTTAGCAAATGTATGTGAAACTCATAATTTAAAATGCAGTATCAGTCCCATTTTTTCAAAATGTCCACCAGGGGAGACCACCGGAACCCCTCCTAGATCTCAGGCTCACTCGCTTCGTTCTCTACAATTCAGGGCAAGTATTACGACTTTCAAAAGTCATCACTCGCGACTCCAAGAACTGTAGGGAAACAGTGTCTTTATGAGCACTGTTTACTTTTTGCAGCTTCTACTGGACTGGTATATTACATGTTAGATTTTGTTAAATTAATAAGTCAAGCAGTGCAATGTGCACTCTTCTGATTGATTAAATAAAAAAAAAACTAAATTAAAAAACAAATGTTTCTAAACAATTTGTTGTGATGTTTTATTATTGTGAATGCATGAAAAATTAGGTGTCTGAATAAAATCCTCACCTCTGTGCTTCACATGAGTGATAGAACCTTGCAGGAGACCTTAAATCAAAAAGTGCTAAAAGTAAAGAATAATTTAGGACAATAATATAGTTTTTATTCAATATATGGTCAACTCTACATCAATTAATACATGTCCACACTGGCTTCTCCTTCAACAAGTCCCCAAACCCTGCAGAGTGGCTTAAAAATGGGGATTGAGTATCCTGTAGAAAAAAATCCAAAAGAACATACTACTGAAGCCCAATTCCAAACAACCCAGGGGTGTGGAATTCCTATACCCCGACGCCCAGGACATATTGTTTCGGGTCAAGGACAACAAGTTTTCATGTTTATTTTGTCCTCGGACAAGTAGGCCCAGCTTCCTGCAACCCAAACCCTTTGGGTGCCAGTTTACAAGGAAGGAAACTGTCTGCAGTTGAGGTACTGTGTGTGTCCATATGTTAATGCTGTTAAAACTTGTCTTTATGGTTCGTTAATGCAAAGCCTTTATTATTAGCTTGAGAGCTCTAAATAAACGTTTCAAGGTCACACTGCACTTCTGACAGTAGTTCCAGTAAGAAAAAAATGGTACACACGTTTGAAAAGTTTAACAATATGAGGCTACGTATGCTTCCAGAATGCTCTCTGATTAGGTGCAAATGTTTGCATAAGCTTGTAAGCACGAGTTGTGATCCTTTGCTTTCAAAATAAAGTGTCCTGCAAATGAGGAAAAAAAGTAAAATTTTAGGTACTATTTATTTGGAGCATCATTTATTAAAATGTGTTGATGCAAGCTAGTATTTCCAAAAAATGTTCATGATGGAATATCAGTGTAATCATTTTCAGCAAGATTATAGAAAACATTAAAATAAACAAGCAGTGGGAAAGCAACAGATCCAACATTGGTTGTCAGTCTTTTGGTTTTGTCAGTGAATGTCTTGCTTTGACATGGCTTTTGTAACAATTTATTGTGAGAGCTGCCAGGCCCTCACCATTGTAACGAACATTGGCAAAAAGCAAAAATGTTTTTTTGTTCTCAGAAGTCACACATTACCATAAGTGGCTTAACAAAGGCCCCCACAGCTCCCCTCCAGGGGGCCTTCTCAGCACAGCACCTACCATGGGTGAGTCTGGAGGGGGCTCTCCATGTTCTTTGCAAGGGGGGGGCTTCAGTTTCGTTATGCCACTGAATGCCACAGTAGATCCTGGCACTAAACAAAACTACTTTGTGTGCCAATATGCTCCTTGTGGAAGAGCTGAATGCGATCACTCACAGTAAAGCCAGCCGATAGAAAGAAAGAAAAATAAAAAACAAAATGTCTTTTTTAACTCTAGACTGAATTAGGGACCCAATTCCTAAAGGAAGTCACAAAAGTGCACCTATGGTATATGTCTTTGAATTAGTAGCTTTCATGGATTCAAAAGAATGTACAGAAGTAGACCAGGAAATCATACTCCTAGAAAATATTTGTGAACTGTATTTTAGCACGAGCAAATGTGCATATGTAGATTTGCTCATGTGAAAATCTATTGAGCGTTTACAAGTTCACTTTCCCTTCAACCACGTTTTTCCCAACCCTGGAAGAACTTCTACTTCTGCCATTGTCAGAAGTCAGTTCCCAACCTTTCTCATTATGGGAAAAGATTAGAGAAGAGCTGGCGAAAATCCTTAAACATGCAAGCTAGTAGGTTTGCAGACTCAAAGGCATTCTAGCCCTGGATCTATTGCTTACTGCTTCCTCCAGCCCCAGTATGTAGAGCTGGGGAAATGTGGCAAAATAAGGGAATTGCTATAGTAGGGATTGAAATTGCAAGTATTCAAGCCCTACAATAATAGTAGCCCTAGCATAATCAGAGAGGCTGTTATCAGGGCTCTTACATAATGAGATTGCGGCCACAATTTGTCACTGCACTACATAACACCGAAAGGACTAGTAGATTTAAGAAGCAAACTGTCCCATGGACAAGTCGATATTTTATTAAATTCCACACCCCTGCTATAAATAACGGTGTGCTACCGCACCCTGCTTCAGCAATATATTTATTAAAAATAAGTGTTTAAACATAAACTGAGAAACACTCCTGATGGCAATGCTATTAGTAAACTGAGAGGCAAGTCATGAATGATGTCTCCCCATTTGTGAGCTAGATTCTTATTATACATTGAGCAAATGTTTAGTCTATTTAATCAAACAAAAGAGCCTTTTTGCACAGCAGAAATGCTGAGCTCACATATTTGAAGGTGCACTCATGTGAGAATAATGAAAAAGGTGACTCTAAACTAAAATATTTGCTTAGGATCACACAATTTGAGACCTGTTTACAGATCTTGGACATTACAGTTAGGTCAAGAGGGTTAATCAAGTTACTCAACCTGCAGGTCTAGTAACATTTTATGATTTTTCGAGGCCTGGGTATGCTCCCCAAGAGTACCTTGAGACAATTTGGAGATGGTGTCAGAATGGGGCCACTGGGTGGTAGGAGTTGAATCAGGGTGAATGGGGGAGAGGGGGTAGGGCAGGGGGCAGAAGGATGGCTAAAAAGTTCTTCAATGTGCTTAGTAATAGACTACAGAGCTGAAGAAAGTGCCTTATCTAGTGAATGTTGGACCAAATGAACGATCACTTCCACCAGGTCATCATCATAAAAGTAGTCTTCATCTTCTGCTGGTGCGTAGCCTCATAGTCCTGATCCAGAAGTTCCTAGTCTGACATTTTGAGAATGAGGAGCTGAGCCTCAACTTCTAAAGTCCCCGAGGGAAGCAAGGGTCAAACAGACAAAAATTAGGGAATAATGACTGACTGAATAAAACAAGATTGTTGCAGCCCAGTAGGAGCAAAGTAAATATATATAGAACAGTTCCAAAAATTATTTTGTTAACTCTGGTAAATCGGAGATTCATGTGAGTGCCTGGTAAATATTAGGGATAGGTGCAGCTGGAAGTTCTCCCTTTCCAACCGAACCTCTACCGCACTTATCGGTACTTGAGTACAGTTATCCTCTGAACACAGATTAAAGTGAAAGCAGTTTGGTATAATGGTGCTGACTGCTCTCAGTTCCAGTTGTGCGTGTGTCCAGATGGTCACATATGGAGAAAACAAATCAGGAAGTAGGAAAGCTCTTCCCTCGTGTTCTGACTTTCTTTAATAGAAAATCCTTCTGGCACTTGCACCAGAAGAATTATCTTCCTTAATGTGGTGGACAAAATACTAATGACCACCAAACTGCATAAGCAATGAGGTGGATATGGACCTTTCATCCTCAGTTTGAAAGAGATCATTGCAGAAGGACTGACAAGGCCAGTTCCCTTGAGAATTAGACATCTGCCATGAGCAGAAAGTTTCCCTTGAATATGTCGGAATTAAGGCTGGACGTAACTCTGTGTTGCGTAATCACACAGATTACAAACAAATTTGCAACCTTATGCAAGAAGAGTAATTCTGCATTTAGTATTATCTTATTAGCGCACAAATGCCCCCTCGTATCCAAAGTCCAATAGAATATGAACAGCGAGCCTGAACAAAATCTCACGCTCATTAAATGTGCAGGTGGGGTAGGATTTTCCCCCCAGCTCACTCTCAGCATTTATCGCTAGTTTCTTAGAGCGAAAATACTGGTTGCAAATTGTGAGCAGTAAATAGAAAATATGGGCAGTAGTTTCTACGCCTGAATATTGAATGTAGAGATGCTGTAATTTCCTGCCTAAGTGGCCCTCACCCTCAATTAATTAGTAGGGTTTGAAAATTCAAGAACATTGTTTTTAGCAAATGTTATGACATTGATGTCAAATTTTTATCTGCTCACCGCATTGAGTACAATAACCGATTTTAATACTGTCAAGAAATTTAAGAACCAATCTATGTACTAATAGATTGCTTCCTAGAAACCTGAATCACAGTGTGCTGAATTCCAACGTACCAAACACATATTAATGAGGGGGGCGGGGTCGCAAATTGCTACCCACTATGATTCATTGCCATTACAGGGATGGTGGCCTGCCAGGGTCAGTCTGTCTGTGATTGATTTTAAATAAAGCAATCTTATGTTTTTTGCAGATTGTTTTCCTTAGAGGAAAGTAGTTGTGTTTTAAAAACAATAGAGGCTTTGAAAACTTTTGTAAGACTAGGCAGTAGTCCATTGCTGCCTGCTCCTAAACATTTTTTTTGACCATTCGCAATAAAGAAGGGGTCTCTTCCCGTTGGGACCACTTCCAGTTTGCAAATCTGTTACCAATACCTTTCAGTAGTATGTAAAATACTAATGTTTTGCAACCGGATTCCGCTTTCAGAACAATAATACGTAATGTAAGGAATCAGCCTCTGGAATTCAGTATTGTTTATTGAACCGATTGAGTGATTCTTTAACCTGTTATTATGTCACCAAATGGATTTAGCACATTACAAAAACGCATTTACTGGTCACAAACCCAGTGATTCATAGTATCACAAGGTTTGCAACTTGTAATCTCGTTTCTACACCTCCCATGTGTTCTCGAAAGTTGCTTTCTAGGTGCAGTCAAATCATAGCAAATACACAAAATATGGGTCTCCTCACCAGATGAAAAAAGGCACCATCTTGTATTTTCCTCACCATGTAGTTGGCCATAGCAGAAAAATAAACAAACATAATCTTATTCTAATTAGTTTGTGCTTTAGTTCCATGGTAAGATGGATATCAAATATTTTTTGCAGTGTGCTTTAGTATATGGGCTGCGAACATTGAGATATGCACACTCAGTTCAATTTTCTTAAAACTAGATGAGGTTTCCTTGTTTCATATTTGAAGTTTTAACTTGACAGGATTCATGATTTAAGCCTATAATTGCTGTTGACTGTTGAAAGCAACACTACTAAAGAAAATGTGCCAACAGACCCAGTTCACACAGGAGAATCCTGATTTTGTTAAAGCCAAGAACAGCTTTATTTTAGCAGTTTCCCGCCTGTCATTGCATTTGCTTCAATGAAAGTCTACGGTGAAAATACAGTTCCTTATTTTCAGAAATTTCCATCTTTCTAATTTCAGAATGTTAGAATGTATGCTAAAGGGTTGAATCACTGACTTCAGTGACTCATCAATGTGCATCAAATTTGTCTTCTTTCCTAGACCATCGCTTTCCTCAGACATTTCCCTAAAAAGATTAAACATCATAGAACTTGCAGCGGATTCTCAGTAGACTGTGATTCGATGTACCATCTGCTGCCTGATGTCCTTCATGAGTCAACACCAGTTTGAATAGCCCTTGCAGAGCAGGTGTCTCGGATCCATAGGCATCAATTAAATACTTAGAGGGCTACAGCCAAAGGCTTACAGAGAAGTGATAGAATTAAATACAAGTAATTATATTAGTGGCAGCACCAAGACAAATATCTTTACCCCATCATCATCAATGCAAATTACCTCAGTGAGTTCATCTCATTAGTGTCATCATATGCAGACAGGAGACTGCTTCTTAGCAAGAAAACGTTGTTAGTGAGCACTTTGATATATTCAGGAGAAGGTGATCTGTCTGGTGAGCTGTGGGCTGTAACCTAGGCTTGAATTCAGTTTTTAAGCAGAGCATGTGTCTCTTGAATGCTCATATCATGCTCTCCTCACTCTCCTTCCTCCTACTACGAGTCATGACTCGTGGGCATCCCTCGCTAATTGCTTCCAGGTTGTAAGGCTCCTGTATAAACTTGTTTCTAAATGATAATGACTCCCTCGTAATAATCTGCAAGATCAAGGCTTCCCGCACTTGTACTTATAGAACTGAGTGTTTAATAGACGCTTTCAGGCACGATGAATGTGACTTTTTCATCCAGACATGGATGTGTATTAACACGTGTAGTGTTATTTGGTTATGAAATAGGCTACCTGACGGCATTTCCGTGACATCCTCTTTAACCCCTTCGCTGCCAGGCCTTTTTCCCCTCCTGGTCCGAGCCTTTTTTTTGCTATTTGGGGCAGTTTGTGCTTAGGCCCTCATAACGTTTTGTCCACATAAGATATCCACGCCAAATTTGCACACTTTTTTTTTCCAACATCCTAAGGATTCTAGGGGTGCCCAGAGTTTGTCGGTTCCCCTGGAGGAGATTAAGAAATTAGCCAAAATACAGCAACAATTTTGTTTTGTTCTTTAAAAAAAATGGGAAAAAGGGCTGCAGAAGAAGGCTTGTGTTTTGTTCTCTGAAAATGACATCAACAAAGGGTTTGCGGTGCTAATATCACCATCTTCCCAGCTTTCAGGAACAGGCAGACTTGGATCAGAAAACCACATTTTAAACACAGTTTTGGCATTTTACTGGGACATACCCCATTTGTGCTTTCAGCCTCCTTCGAGTGAGTGACAGAAATGAGTGTGAAGCCAATGCTGGATCCCGGAAAGCTAAACATTTTTGAAAAACAAACAAAATTCTAAATTCAGCTAGGGGTCATTTATGTAGATCCTACAAGGTTTTCCTTCAGAAAATAACAGCTGAAATAAAAAAAAATATTGAAATTGAGGTGAAAATAAACAGCCATTTTCTCCACGTTTTACTCTGTAACTTTTTCCTGCGATGTCAGATTCTTTAAAGCAATATACCATTACGTCTGCTGGACTCTTCTGGTTGCAGGGATATAGAGGGCTTGTAGGTTCATCAAGAACCCTAGGTACCCAGACTCAATAAAGGAACTGTACCTTGCAATGGGTTTTCGTTCTATACCGGGTATATCAATCAAAACATTTATAGAGCGCAGTACGTACCCGTTAGGGTTTCAAGGCGCTGAGGGGGGCTGCTATCGGTCGAAAAGCCATGTCTTGAAGAGTCTCCTGAAGGTGAGAAGGTCCTGGGTCTGGCGCAGGGAGGTCGGGAGGGAGTTCCAGGTCTTGGCGGTGAGGTAGGAGAAGGATCTGCCGCCTGAGGTCTTGCGTTGGATTCGGGGGACGATGGCGAGGGAGAGGTCGGCCGAGCGGAGTTGGAATACTGCAATTAATTTGCTGAAATATAAAGAGTGAAAAATAGGTATCAAGAAAACCTTTGTATTTCCAAAATGGGCACAAGATAAGGTGTTGAGAAGCAGTGGTTATTTGCACATCTCTGAAATCCGGGGTACCTTAACTAGCATGTGAATTACAGGGCCTTTCTCAAATAGAAAACATTTTTACACACTGCCTTACGTTTGGAAGGAACAAATGTAGAGAAAGACAAGGGGCAATAACACTTGTGTTGCTATTCTGTGTTCCCCCAAGTCTCCTGATAAAAATGGTACCTAACTTGCGTGAGTAGGCCTATTGCTCGCGACAGGAAATGCAACATTGACACATCACATTTTCCCACAGAAAACAGACCTGTTTTTTTGCAAAGTGCCAAGCTGTGGATTTTGGCCTCTAGCTCAGCCGGCACCTAGGGAAACCTACCAAACCTGTGCATTTTTTAAAACTAGACACCTAGGGGAATCCAAAATAGGGTGACTTGTGGGGATCCCACCAGATTATGTTACCCACAATCCTTTGCAAACCTCAAAATTTGGCCAAAAACACTTTTTCCTCACATTTCAGTGGCAGAAAGCTCTGGAATCTGAGAGGAGCCACACATTTCCTTCCACCCAGCGTTCCCTCAAGTCTCCCGATAAAATGGTACCTCACTTGTGTGGGTAGGCCTAGCGCCCGTGACAGGAAATGCCCTCAAACACAACGTGAACACATCACATTTTCCCAAAGAAAACAGAGCTGTTTTTTTGCAAAGTACCTAGCTGTGGATTTTGTCCTCTAGCTCAGCTGGCACCTAGGGAAACATACCAAACCTGTGCATTTTTTTAAAAATAGACACCTAGGGGAATCCAAGATAGGGTGACTTGTGGGGATCTCACCAGGTTCTGTTACCCAGAATCCTTTGCAAACCTCAAAATGTGGCTAAAAAACACTTTTTCCTCACATTTTGGTGACAGAAAGTTCTGAAATCTGAGAGGAGCCACAAATGTCCTTCCACCCAGCGTTCCCCTAAGGCTCCCGATGAAAATGGTACGTAACTTGGGTGGGTAGGCCTAGTGCCCGCAAAAGGGAATGCCCCAAAACACTATGTGGACACATCAATATGATTAAATACTAAACTACCTGTTTTTGCCGGGGGGACCTACGTTTTTGGTCCTGGGCTCAGCAGCCATATAGGGAAACCTACCAAACCCAAACATTTCTGAAAACTAGACACCTGGGGGAATCCAGGGAGGTGTGATATGCGTGGATTCCCCCAATGTTTTCTTACCTAGAATCCTCAGCAAACCTCAAATATAGCTATAAAATCACATTTTTCCCACATTTCTGTGTGGAATCACCGCACCGGGTTTCCTACCACCTAACGTTCCCCCAAGTGCCTGTGACAGGGAAGAGCCAAAAACCTGTCGAAATTGAGGGGGAGCCAAAGCGGGTCCAAGAGGGCAGTTTGAAAAAAAACATTTTTAGGCTGACAAGTGGGAAAACGTTTTTATCGGTATAGATGAGACAAGGCTGGGTGGTAGGAATTTTGTGGATTCCTGCAGATTCCGGACGGTTCCGTCACAAAAATGTGGAAAAAATGTGTGATTTCCAGCAAAGTTGGAGGTTTGCAGGGCATTGTGGGTAAGAAAATGGTGCTGGATACATATGATGCACACCACTCTGGAATCACCCAGATGTTTAGTTTTCAGATGTGTCTCGGTCTTGTGGATTTTTCTACATGGCAGTGTCCCAAAGTCCAAAAAGTGCAGCCCTCACCATTCCAAGTGTGACGATTTTGAGAGTTAGCCAAGCTCTCATGGCCCAAATATAAAACCAAAACCCAAAATAATCAGATGTCCTCCTGCTTGCCGTGGAATAAGATGTTTTAGTGTGCGGGTGGAGAGCTGAAAGACAGTTAACCCCTTCAGTTGGGGTGGGGGCATAACCATGCCCATACTGGTTGGTAGCCACCACCACACTATTTTTTTTAATTCTCTGGCATCTAGTAGACTTTTTGCCCCTCCCCCCCACACCCCCAGGATGTGGCTCGGGGGTAATTGCCCCATCTGCCTACTGGTGGGCAGAACAACCTTGGCCCCATTATTTGGGGTGGGGGTATGGCCACACCCCCACCCTCTTATTTTGAAAATAAATCTTCCCTGGACTCTGGTGGGCTTTCTGCCCCCCTTGGGGACAGATGGGCCTTCCAAAAATAGGACGATCTGCCCCCAAGAGGGGCAGAAATGGCCTAAAATAAATTTGCCCCCCCCAGGGGAAAGACCCTTGCCTAAGGGGTTGCTCCCCTTGTGTGAAATTGACGCAAACAAATAAAAATCCCTGGTGTCTAGTGGTTTCTGCCCTCCTTGGGGGGCAGATTGGCCTAAATATAATTTGCCCTCCAGGGGAGCAATCCTTGCCTAAGGGGTCACTCCCCATGCACAAAAACATAAAGTAAATAAAAAAATATATCCCTGGTGTGTAGAGGTTTCTGCCCTCCCCCCACCCGGTGCCTAATTATAATAGGCCGATCTGCCCCCAAGGAGGGCAGAAATGGCCTAAAAGTAATTTTGCCCCGCTCCCCACATATAAAAAATATATATATATCCCTGGTGTCTAGGGGGTTTCTGCCCCCCATGGGGGCAGATCAGACTAAATATAGGGGGGGGGGGGCAGAAATGGTCTAAAAATAATTTGGCCCCCTGGGGTGCGACCTTTGCCCAAGGGGACGCTCCCCTATTGAGTAAGTATCAAAACAAAAAATTCCCTGGTGTCTAGAAATGCTTGCATAGACATGAACGGAAAGGAAAAGCCTTTCCTTTCCTTTCATGCCACTGCCTGCCCCCTCCTCCGAACGGAAGAGAAATGCTGACCATTTCTCTTCCACATCCAGCGCAATGGGAGGTGACCTCTGATGAGGTCAGCACGCGATCGCGCGCTGACGTCATCAGACATCACTGGGGGAGTCTGGGGTGGAAGGGGAAGCGATTCCCTTTCCAGCCCTGCCATGGGGGGGTGGGGGGAAAAGCCCAAGGATGGAGCGCTAGCGCTCCCTCCGGTGCTGGGACGTAATGGTTATGTCCTCGGGCCAGGAGCACTGTGCCGCAGGACATAACCATTACGTCCCCAGCACAGAACCAGTTAAATTCAAATATGATGGTTATATTTGCATTAAGTGCAGCTTGCTTTGGCAAACTTTTCATTTTAATTGCCCATTGTATCCCTGTATTTGTCAAAGCTTCAATCCATGTGCAGTGACACGTGGCCCAGTTGGTGGGGTCACTGATGTTAAATGGTGTCAGAGTCAATAGTTTAGCCACTGAGTACCCACCCTTCCTTAGTTTGAAAGGAAGAATACCTGCACGTCTCAGCACTGCTGCAATACAGTAAGGGCCAGATTAAGAGTCTGGCGGTCTCAAGACTGGTCGCCACATTACAAGTCTGGCAGTCGGACTGCCAAAAGACTAGGGAGGCCCCCTGTGGGACGGCATTGGACTACCGCTGCACGTTTTCCACTGGGCTGACCAGCAGAAATCTTGGTTTCTGCTGGGAAGCCCAGTGGAAAGCTCGTAATAGGGCAGGTGGAGAGTCCTCACCACAGGTCTGGCGGTCTCGTTTTCTGACCGCCAAATTCGTAATCTGGCCCTCACTGTGAGAGTAGTGGCACTTCTCAGAAACAAACAGGTACTCTAAATAGTGAGTATCTGCACTTTATTCCCACTTAAAGTACTCATTAGATCCTCATGGGCCACTGTATTGGGAGCATGGTAAGCAGCACCTCTTGGAGGGGTGGCGGATGCAATAGGCACAGCCTTACACTGGAAGGTGGATGCCTCTATGTCAGGTTTAAACCACTTCTGCTCTTCTTCTGGCATTCTTCTCCATAGTGTGAGTCGCCATGATCAGGAAAACCAATGCAAGTCACTGGAAGAGCAGCCTTTTTCCACACCTAAAGAGGGATCACTTCATCTGCAGTGTTTCATTGAGAGTGTGGTAGATACTAGGAGGCATAACGCAGGTTTATTTATTGTAGCATAATATAAAGTAACTTTTTAGCTGCATACTGGGACATAACGAGGAGCCTTTAAGAAATTTAACAGGAATGCTGGTTGGTGATTTGTATTCACAAAGAGCACTGCAGGCTGCTGTTTTTGGTCTGGTATTGGCCAACCCTTCTTCATTTACCAAAATTATATGTACATGCCCTCTCCATTCATCGGATCTATTTCTATGTCAATCTCATTATGCTTCCATCATAAGAACATACAGCATGGAGCAGTGATTCAGCCACTGGCTGACGTCATTGTGTGTGATGGCATTCTAATCTTTCACAAGGAGCACATCCACAAGAAATTCTCTTCATGCACGACCTACTGTAGCAATATGTGTTTTTTGAGGCCAAAATATTTAGCTCCTGGTGGACGGGTCCTCCAGGCTCTTTATAGCGTAGAGGAGGAAACAGAATTGAGCGAATGAGGTCGGAAACCTCATAAAACTCAATTAACTTAGTCAGCAATTAATTGTATTTATTTGTTTACCACAGATATCTGTTTATTTTGGCACAGACTCAATCATGTGGACATGCACGTTAGTCTCTCCCTAGAGGGTGGCTCCATATCACACAGCCGCACGAATGCCTAGGCAGCAAGTTAAACCTCCCTTGTGCAGATTGCCTCATGTTGCTTCCCAGAGATGCCCTGACACCAATTAAGTATTGGGGCAGAAATATTTATGAGGTTTCTGGTGACTTACAGTGCCCAGGCTGCTCCCTTCACTTCTTACGTCTGTTTGGCCTGCACTCCCCCTTTACATTTCTATCTTTTAAGGAGCCGTATATATGTATTTACCTTCCTGTACTACACATTGGCTGCTTCACAGTCTTAAGAATGTAGGATCCATTTGATGGGAAGATGGATCAATACTATGATGACCCTCAAGGGTCCTTAGAACAAGACTTTGTGGAAGCATTGGATGCTGGTGTTCAACAGTCAGTTAATAAAGCTCTAGTTAGGGTTCTGGGCCTTATTACTCAACATCTTTGTGGCAATGCTAGAGAACAAGGCTGGATTCTCACTTTCTCTTTCACCGAAGATGAAGTGGCTACCCACAAACAATCCAAGACCAAAAGCAAGGCGGCTTATGAAAGGCTTTCAGATTCCCTATCGGGATTTCACACATATAGGGGGTTATTCTAACTTTGGAGGAGGTGTTAATCCGTCCCAAAAGTGACGGAAAAGTGACGGATTTACCACCAGCCGTATTACGAGTCCATTATATCCTATGGAACTCGTAATACGGCTGGTGGTATATCCGTCACTTTACCGTCACTTTTGGGACGGATTAACACTCCTCCAAAGTTAGAATAACCCCCATAGTTCTCTGCCTGATAAGGCCTCCTTCCCATGAATACTGATTCATCTAACTCAGATAGCTCTGATCATGATGACGAGCCTGGGTCCAGGAAACATAAGTGCAAAACGTGCCACAAGGAGACCTCCAAAGTTCCAAAAGTACTGGATTTTGATCCTTCAGAGATTATTCATCCTCCCTCCCCTCCTGGCTTCCCCCAGAAGAAGTGACGGACTGTTTCCATTCCCATATTCGCCAGGGTTTCAATAAGTATGTCAGGACACGACTTCAATCAGAATGCCCCATACTGGATCTTCACTGCAAGGTGACTGAAACCCCAGAGGTCGATGCTACTGTGGTTAACTTTCTTAAGTAATATTCCAGAGATCCCAAAAAGGAACTTGATAGGGCGTGACATAACTGCCAGGACAAGGTGATTGACATCTCCAGCCCTCTAACAGAGATCCTTGAGTTGGCCTTCCAGGCCCAGGATTCCGATTCCCCCATCGATCCGGATGTCTTGGTGGGTTAGGTTCAAAGGTGTTATAATTCCATCATTCAGCCTCTGGGGGATTCTGTACATGGACCATCTGCAGCCTGAAAATCACCATTAAAACTCATCCAAAGTCCCTCTCCGACTCCTGCCTGCTTTCCATTTCGATCTTGTATGAAATTGAAAAACCTGCATTTGTTTCCATGGACTTCCGGTTCTATAATGCACCTCCTATTATTCAATAAGACCTGGAATCTGCTTTCCATTGTTTTTGTTTATGGTAGTAGTCCTGCTTTTCCTCAGTACTGGATCCTCTCCTCCAGGACTTGAGAGACTTAAATTGCATACACCTGTGACCAGTCTTGTGCATCCCAGCCATGTGACTCTGCCCAGGGCTTGCTCCTGCCTGGAACTGTTTATAAGTTGCCATTTACTGAAACTCCTTGTTTATGCATTGAAGTTTGTTCTTTTGGACCTCTTCTTGGCTTGTTTTCCAGCCCAGTTTCTGCCTTGTGTCAGCCAGAGCCTGTGACCTGTTCTTGTGCGGCCTGCTACAGATTTTCCTAGCCCTGCTTGCTTTTGCTTTCTCCATTGTCTGGTCTTTTTCTACACTTGGTGCAACCCTTGAGCTGCTCCCTTTCTAATTGTTCCTAATTTGTTCCTTGTATTCCTCCTATCATTTTCTCTTTACTTATTTCTTTTGCTTCTACCATAGCTCCTGTAATTTCTTCTCAGTGTCTTAGATTTTGCCCCTAGTTTGTTCCCTTTCTCTGTGATCTTATGAAATATAGTTCTCTTAGATTTCAAGACTCTTGTTTGTTACAGTTCCTAGAATCCTTGTGTTTGACTTGCCTGTTCTCCAGTTTTTCATTGAGTACCCTGCTCCTGACAATATGCTACAGTTCTTAGGTTCTCTTTGTCGTAGGACTCTCGTTATTAGAACAAGACCACTAGATTTGGGGAGGCAGCGTTACCGATTGTGGGTGACTTAGTCATTCCCATACCAGTTAGCAGCTGTCGGCCCATGAGTAATTCCCACACTAGTTGATGGCTGTCGCCCCAACCCTACCAGCTTGCTAGCTGCATCTCGCCCAATCCAAGAAGGAAAGGTGACTTGTGGCAGCCTATTGCATGACACTCTAGTGAACTCTTAGGGAAGTCGCAGTGAACAGATCTCACCCCTTTCTCTCGTTAGCAAAAGGCCTCATACACACGCACAAGCAATAAAGAGGCACAGGGTGGTTTTCAATATACTTATTAAAAAGACTGCAATGTACAATAAAATATATGAGCTGCAATTATTAGGATAATGAGGCATAACAAAATTAGGATCGTGACGGTTAGTGAGAAAAAGATGAACAATCCCAAAATATTGCAATGAACATGTAGTAGAATTCCTACCTAACACCTAGCTTCTAGCAAGAGTACAGCGGTGATAGCCCAGTCTGTCCATACTCAGTCCGTCCGTGGGAGGCGCTCCCACCCCATTACCGTAGAATGAAGGTCTGCCCGTCGTCTCCTTAGCTGGCTTACAGAGGCAAGTCTGAGGTGTGCTGAAAATGGCATACAGCATAGATGGAAATCCCTCTGAACCCCCACTTGGCCTACATGGTGTTTTATAGAAAAAAAAGTTTTTACTCTGCAAAATAGGCCTGAAGTGGGCATCTGCCCAAGTGTTAGAATATGTGCATGCTCTTGTGGCCCCAATACCAAACATTATCTCGTGATGGTCTCGTACAGTTTCTTGTCAACCTTGGGTCAGGAACATGATGAGAAATGTTGTGCATAACAATAATAATAATAATAATATCAACTCTGTCGCAGAATAACAGCTGATTAGGAAAAATAAAACATCCCCACTGAAAAGCAAGCTATTCTAAAATGAATACGTGAGAATAGAGCATATTAACTAGGTAAAAGGGCACAGGCTGTGGGCCTAAGCTACGCTAAAATATATGTGCCCGAGCAAGGTACTAAAATGAACCCTTAAAACACTCTATTCCCTTGCATTGTATTTTGCTCTTGGGATATTGTGTCTGCTAAGTGTACTATTTAGTCCTTACTTGTGTATAAGAGTATTCCTTTTTTCCTGGTTTCCACAAGGCAATTTCTGCCCCATCTTTTGGCTGTGTTGTATGTAGTCTTATGTGCCTTATCTGTGTCAGTGTGCCATTTCTTTTTTTTCTTAGGAACTGCCACTGTCTCCAGCTGGACCCATAAGGGCTTGTCTCCTGAATGTAAGGGTCCAGGTGCAGACTCTTTTCTGCTGCTTTGTTTCTATGGAGCTTGCAGGGTGACTATCTGTTAGAGTAATCTGCACAGAAGCATTGACATTCCTGTAGGAGGCTGGCCTGGTGTGTGGTGGGTATCTATGGTACTTACACTTTATACCAGGTCCAGGTAACCCTTATTATTGTAGTGTAGTCAGTGCCTAGACGGCAGGCTCTCTAAAGGTAGCTGTGGATGAGCAGCCAAGGCTTATCTAGGAGACATGTAAAGCTCATGCAATACCACTGTAGTCATACAGTACTTACACAAATGAAAGAAAACACTCAGCGTTACAAAAATAAAGGTACTTTATTTTGGTGACACAAATACCAAAAATACTATAGAGGCTATAATCCCTTAGGAGGTAAGTAATACACAAATTATATACACTAGTATGCAGAAATAGGCATAAAAACAGTTAGAAACCAGTGCAATTACTGAACATCAAAATAGAGAGAAATATCCCTAGGGGGAGCACAAACCAAATACTAAAAAAGTGGAATGCGACAGTCGGTCCCCCACCTAGGTAAGTGGAGTGTGTACATGGTAGCTGGGAGTAGTAGGAAAGCCAAAGGTAAGTACTACAACTTACCCCAGCGACCAGGAGAAAATCATTGTAAGTTCCCAAATCTGAAATTGTGAATCAGTTCCCATCCCTATTTCACAAGCCTAGGAAGACTCAAAACAATGAAGCTGCAACTTCACATTAATGAGAACATCAGACCTGTTCCACAGCGCTTTAGAAGAATAGCATTTCTTCTTCATGAATCAGTTGAGAAAAAGTTTGAGGCCTTGCTGAAACATGACCTTATTGAGTGCTCCACAGGTCCCATGCCATGGATGTCGCCCATTGTGATGGTGCCAAAAAAGGACAATGGAAGTGCATGCGAATCTACGTGGCTATGCGCCATGCACATTGCGAAATATGATCATGCAGGTGAATGGCTATAAAGTCTTCTCCCATCTTGATTTGCACAAAGGCTACCATCAACTTGGGATGGAGGAAGATTGCAGGTACAATACCACTTTCTTGACTCGTTGGTTTATTCAGATACAAGAGACTGAGGGTCACACTGCCAACACCACCAGTTTTCCTCCACTGAAGTGGCTGGCGGTGCTAGCGGTCCTAATCCGCCAGGGCAGTGATGTATGCATTGCCGCCCTGGGGATTACGACCCCCCTCTCCGCCAGCTTTTACATGGTGGCAGCACCGCCATGTAAAGGCTGGCAGAGACTGGGTGCAGGAGGTCCCGGGGGCGCTGCAGTTCCCATTCACTTGGCATGGGCAATGCAGGGGTTTCCATGGAAAGCGCAGTCGTACTGTTCACTGTCTGCATTCAAGATATTGAACTGCGCAATGGGTGCACCCTATGCACCGTAACATTGCCGCTGGCTCAGTTATGAGCCAGCGTCAATGTTGTAGGTTGTTCCCCGCTGGGTCTTCTCTCTTCAAAGTGTCTTTGCTGGATAAGCCATTACTCAGTAGATGAGGCGCATAGTCTTTCCTCAGTAGAATCTTTTTGTCAGAGTGGTGACAGTGCTTGCTCACTCTTATTCAACTCCCTGTCCCGTGTGTCACAACTATGATACACATACATGATTTTATTCACAATTCACAAATGCTGTATATCACATTACTACTGCGATACGCACACAAATTATTAAATATGACAGCTGTTTCGCCATCCCACCTGCATTTCATTTGTGATTACCCATTCACAGGCCTTTTTTCTTAAGGTCAGGCCTGCAAGAGCATGCGCTGGCACATGCTTCTTGCTTGCAACACTCTTTTGTTAATTAAAAAGGGCTTGGAGCCCGCCCTTTGTTTACCATTTGTTGACTTGTGTGACACTGTCTTTACAGCTTCTTAATTCATCACTGCAGGAGTAGCATCATTTCCGTTCCTCTCTGTGGAGCAGGGACCAAGCAGTGATCGATTCAACTTAATCAGTTCCTGTCTGCTGCTTTCGACGTGATTGAGGTAATTTTTTCTAACTTCTAGGGCCCTGCAAACAGAAGGTGCGTGACTGGCAAAAACATGCCCAGCAGGACTTACAAAATTGCAAAGTTATATTTTCTACAGTTAACTTTTTTCTTTTCCCAAGTCTTTTCTCACTTCACACTCATGTTTTGTTCTGTTTTTGCTCATGGGCACTGTTCTCAGACAATGACAATTATCTTGTTCTAAATAATGCAAAGCAACATTGTTTCTTTCTTATGTGTAATTTCTGAAATCATGCACTAACACATAATAGTGCAGTACACCACAATCCCCCCACTCCAATCCAATCTGTCCCACTTCAACCCACCCCAATACAAACCAATCCACTCCAATCCACCACACTCCAGTCCTCCCACCCCACCCCAATCTGCCCCATTCCAATCTGCCCCACTCCAATAAAAACACTCTGCCCCCTTTAATCCAAAACAATCTGACCCACCCCAACACCAAACAATCTGACCTACTCCAATGTGCTCTACACCAATCCAAAACAATCTGCCCCACTACAGTCTAAAATAATTTGCCCCACTCCAATCTGCCATACTCCAATCCAAAACAGTCTGCCCCACTCCAATCCAAAACAATCTGCTCCACTCCAGTCTGCGCCACTCCAGTCCAAAACAGTCTACTCACTCAAATCTGCTCCACTCCAATTCCAAACAATCAGCCCCACTCCAAGCTGCTCCATGCCAATGCCAAACAACCAGCCCCACTCCAGTCCAAAACAATCTGTTCTTCTCCAATCCAAAACAATCTGCCCCACTCTAATCTAAAATAAAATCTGCCTCGCTCCAATCTAAAAATATCCACCCCACTCAATCTACCCCAATCCAAAACAATCTGCACCACTCCAATCTGCCCCACTCCAATCCAAAACAGTATGGCCAACTCCAGTCCAAAACGATCTGCCCCACTCCAATCTGCCCCCATCGAATCCGCCCCACTCCAATTCAGTCCATCTCACACTAATCCAATCCACCCCACTGCAACCCATTTCCGCCCACTCCAATACACTTCAATCCACCCCACCCCAGAACACCCCACTCCAATCCACCACAATCCACCCCACTCCAATCTAAGACACCCTACTCTAGTCCAATCTACTCCACTGCAGTCCAAATCAATCCACTCACTCTGATCCATTCCACCTTATTCCAATCCACCCCACTCCAATCTAATCCATCGCAAAGTTATCCACTCCGATTCACGCACCCCACTCTAATCCACCCCACCTTAGTCCAACCCACTCCATTGCAAATCACCCCACACCAATCCAATTCACGCCATTCCAATCCACCGCTCTCCTCTCCAGTCAAATCCACCATAATCCACACTACTCAAATCCAGTTCGCTCAAATCCAGTCAACTCTTCCCCAATCCAATCCACCCTACCCCACTCCAGTCCACCCACTCCAAAAAATCCACCCCACTTCAGTCCACCCCACTCCAATCCAGTCCAGTCTACCCCACTCCAAACCACGCCAATCCAATCCAATCCACCCCACTTCAATCCACTGCACTCCATTCCACCCCACCCCACTCCATTCTGCCCTCTCTAATCTATCCCAGTTAATCAAATTCACCCCACTACAATCCAATCCACCCTATCTCAATCCAATCTACCCCACTCCAATCCACCCCACTTCAATCTAATCCACCCCACTCCAATCCACCCAACTCCACTCCAATCTATACCACTCCACTCTAATTCGCCCCACTTCAATCCAATCTATGCCAATCCACACCACTCTACCCCAATCCCATCCACCTCAACCCAGTTTCGTCCACCCCACTCCAATCCAGTCCATCCAGCCTACCTCACTCAAAACCAATCCACTCCACCCTAGTCCAAGCCAAACCTTATAAATTTTGAAGCACTTCTTGTCAGCCAAGCACACACACTTAACAATTGGCAGATGTACAAAGCAGCTTTTTCCCCCCCGCAAACAATCCAAGTGAGTTGGCAACTGAAAAGCTGCTTTTCACAATGTACTAAACCCATTTTATGAGTCAGTAACTTTTTAACAGATCCCTGAATTGGGTTTAAAAGTGGATAAAGAATCGCTGTTGGGCAGGAGTGTGTTGTAAACATTCCATCCAAATAGCAATTTCTCTTCACATGTATAAATGGTATAGGACTGAAATAGTGGTCTTTAGCGACTGAAAGGTACTGACCCCCATGTTTGGGTGGTAACCCATTCTCAAGAGGGAAGGGGTCTTTTTGTCATTTCTGTGAATGTTAAACAAAGTGTGTTTGAGTGTACTCAGTAGTGCGTAGGACTGCTGCAAACTTTAAAACAAGCACAAAAAAGTACAGTTGCTTTTCAAACACAGCCTGGTTTCTTTTAAGGTCTCTTTTAAGGAAATTGGGATGTATTTTTTTAAAGTTTACTTTATTGCAATGTATGTACAGATGTGGTCTGCTGACTCCAGGATGCCACTATCCATATGATGGCATTCAATCCGAGTGAGTCACAATTTGTGACCTACCTCATTATTATTAATGAGGTAGGTCGGGTTCCGACCCACGTGGATTTGAATTCTTAAGAATTGACTTATTAACCTCTTAGCTGCAGGGCCTTTCCCCCTCCCCCCGTGCTGAGCCCTTTTTGGCTATTTGGGGTAGTTTGCGCTTAGTCCTTCATAACTTTTTGTGCACATAAGCTATCCACGCCAAATTTGCGTCCTTTTTTTCCAACATCCTATGGATTATAATGGTACCCAGAGTTTGTGGTTTCCCCTGGAGGAGACCAAGAAATTAGCCAAAATACAGTGAAAATTTCGTTTTTTTCAAAAAAATGGGGAAAAAGGGCTGTCGAAGAAGGCTTGTGGTTTTTCCCCTGAAAATGGCATCAACAAAGTGTTTCTGGTGCTATAATCACCATCTTCCCACCTTTCAACACAATTTTGGCATTTTACTGGGACATATCCCATTTTTACTATTTTTGGTGCTTTCAGCCTCCTTCCACTAAGTGAAAGGAATGGGTGTGAAACCAATGCTGGATCCCGGAAAGCTAAATATTTCTAAAAAGTAGAGAAAATTCTAAATTCATCAAGGGGTCATTTGTGTAGATCCTACAAGGTTTTCCTACAGAAAATAACTTCTGAAATTCAATATTTTTTTAAGTGAGCTAAAAAAAACAGCCATTTTTCTCTGTAACTTTTTCCTGCAATGTAAGATTTTTTAAAGCAATATACCGTTACGTGTGCTGGACTCTTCCGGTTGCGGGGATATATAGGGCTTTTAGATTCATCAAGATCCCTAGGTACCCAGAGCCAATAAATGAGGTGCACCTTGCAATGGGTTTTCATTCTATACCGGGTATACAGCAATTAATTTGCTGAAATATAAAAAGTGAAAAATAGGTATCAAGAAAACCTTTGTATTTCCAAAATGGGCATAAGATGAGGTGTTGAGAAGCAGTGGTTATTTGCACATCTCTGAATTCCGGGGTGCCCATACTAGCATGTAAATTACAGGCCATTTCTCAAATAGATGTCTTTTTTACACACTGTCTTACATTTGGAAGGAAAAAATGTAGAGAAGGACAAGGGGCAATAACACTTGTTTTGCTATTCCGTGTTCCCCCAAGTCTCCCGATAAAAATGGTACCTCACTTGCGTGGGTAGGCCTAATGCTCACAACAGGAAACGCAACATGGACACATCACATTTTTACATTGAAATCTGACGTGTTTTTTGCAAAGTGCCTAGCTGTAGATTTTGGCCTCTAGCTCAGCCGACACCTAGGGAAACCTAGCAAACCTTGGCATTTTTGAAAACTAGACACCTAGGGGAATCCAAGATGGGGTCACTTGTGGGGCTCTGACCAGGTTCTGTTACCCAGAATCCTTTGCAAACCTCAAAATTTGGCAAAAAAAAACACATTTTCCTCACATTTCGGTGACAGAAAGTTCTGGAATCTGAGAGGAGCGACAAATTTCCTTCCACCCAGCGCTCCCCCAAGTCTCCCGATAAGATTGATACCTCACTTGTGTGGGTAGGCCTAGCACCCGCATCAGGAAATGCCCCAAAACACAACGTGGACACATCCCATTTTTCGTCAGAGAACAGAGGTGTTTTTTGCAAAGTGCCTACCTGTAGATTTTGGCCTCTAGCTCAGCTGGCACCTAGGGAAACCTACCAAACCTGTGCTTTTTTTAAAACTAGAGACCTAGGGGAATCCCAGATGGGGTGACTTATGGGGCTCTGACCAGGTTCTGTTACCCAGAATCCTTTGCAAACCTCAAAATTTGGCTAAAAAACAAATTTTCCTCACATTTTGGTGACAGAAAGTTCTGGAATCTGAGAGGAGCCACAAATTTCCTTCCACCCAGCGTTCCTCCAAGTCTCCCAATAAAAATGGTATCTTACTTGTTTGGGTAGGCCTGGTGCCCGCGACAGGAATAGATCACACAACGGTCAGTGTTGGTCCTTACATGAGGCAGCTGTTGACCCTGGGGTGATCCATTCCTGACGCAGGCAGTAGGTATAGGCACTCAAGTGGGGTAGTGTTTTTATCAGGACAGGTGATGAATCACTGGGTGGTAGGAATTTTGTGGATCCCAGCATATTCCTGTAGTTTGTGTGACAGAAATGCGAGAAGAATAGAGTTTTTATTCAACATTTCAAACTTTGGGGAATTCACACAAGTCACACCTCTGTGGACTCCCCCGAATGTCTAGTTTCCAGAAATGTTTGGGTTTAGTATGTTTCTCTATATGGCCACCGAACCCAGGACCAAAAACACAGGTGCCTGCCTTACAAAACCAGTTTGTTTTGTGATAGATCATTTTGATGTCTCCACAATACGATTTGGGCGGTGGAATTTGGGGCTGAACTAAATTGTTGAGCTCCCAAGAGAGCACTCTCTCTCTCTCTCTCTCTGCTTGCCGCCGCATTCACCTGCTCTCTGGGTTGGGCTAACCCACTATTACCCCGTTGCACAGACTGTGCTTGCGAAGGGACAGCAGGACTGTCCTCATCACCTCCCTCATAATTTACTGGAAGTGGAGTTATCGAATGGGACTCCTCCGACTGAAAAATCACTCCTAGAGTCTGCGCCATTGTCCTATTCCTCAAATGCTGTCTCAGTATCTGATGTCTCAGTCTCTGATCCTATGTCAGAGCTGTCCTCTATAACCCGAGTGACTGCAGCAGTCATCCATCAAGATGCCATCTCTGCTATTGGCTAAACTGTTGCTCTAAAACACTAGCCTACGTAGACAGTCACAAAATCGATGGTGTGTGTGAGATACATGCAACAGTAGAGGCCACCTTACCTTCGCTTCTTCCCTCAATCAGCACGTTCTTTCAAGACACTCAAAAATCACCTTGTCACATACCATTCGTCACAGTCTTTAGAACCTCCTGCGCCCAGTCCAGCAATCATTATGTGTGCTCCCACTCCCTCCTCCTCGGATTCCCTCATTACCACCCAGCAAAAGTGCCCTTCATCTCTCCACAGCCGCCCACCACCCCGCACATACATTTCATTTGTATTATAGCGCAGGTAATGGCTGACTTTACTAATGTACTCAGCTATTTACATAAAATACAGATTTGCTCTTTGCAGTAGGCATATAAACCTTCTGCGCTTCTTTATGGCACTAAAACTGCCACTAGACAAAAGTCTGATCCTTTTGTAGCAGAAACATAATCACAATAATTACTTGACTTTTTTATTGCTGCCTAAAAGCTACAGTTGAAATGTGTCAATTGCATCAGTTGAAGTATGTGCATTGCTTTGAAGACGCAAGCTACAACTGGTGGCAAAATATATATATATATATATATATATATATATATATAATTACTTTTATATGTGGGTCTGGTTTTCCTGGTGGCCGATCGCAGCCCCAGGGAAACCACACATGTATTGACAAAAGTGATCTATATATATATATATATATATATATATATATATAGATCTATCTATAGATATATCCATGTAGATAGATATATCTACATAGAGATATCTATATACATATATATAGATCTATATATTTTTTAGTAGTTGTATGGTTTCCTTGGGGGCCAAAATGGCCCCCAGGGAAACCCTACAGCAACTAAAAACAAATATTGCCCCCACAGGGGGTAGCCCTGCCCACGGGCGACCCCCTGTCCATTTCTTTTTATTCTTTTATTTTTTATTTAAAAAAAATAAAATTTAGCCCCTGGGGGCGCGCGATTGCGGCCCCCACGGGACACCTAACTTTTTTTCAAAATATGCCCCGGGGGGGGGGGAGATCGAGGGCGGCCCGTTTTCTGAGGGGGCCGACCCTCCCCAAGTGAAATCCCTGGTGTCTAGTGGTGTTTCCTGGCCCCTGATTGCAGCACAGCCAGGAAACACTTTCAGGAAGTCTCCCCTTTCTTACGAACGTGGGGAAGGCCGTTTCGGGCCGTTTTCCACATCGTAGCAGGAAGCGGCCGCTTCCTGCTCCGATGGGGAAATCCACAAAGTGATTTTGTGAAAAGCCGTGCGGCGCACTGACGTTACAAAGGGGCGGGGGCTGGTGGGAGACACGGAAAAGCTTCCGTGTCTCCTGGGGTTTAAAAAAGTTTTTTTTAAATAAAAAGTTGCACCTGAGGATTTATTAACCCCCTCCCTGGTGTCGGCCACTGGTCGTATATAGGTCGGTTCTTAAAACTCTTTACTTGTTGCAAAAATACTGATTGTATTTTGCAACCAGTATTTTGCGACCAAATGTATTTTGTTAAAATTATTTCTGCAATGTGCATACACTAAAACTATTCAATTGTAGTAGGTTGAATATTTATTTCTACTCCTATTACCTGTGTTTTTTCTCTGTTTTCATATTGTAATTTTTTATTGCCTTCCTATAATGCAATTTGACCCTCCACGGACATTTTTGCAATTCAAAGGTTATCCTTCTATTCCTTGGGGGAGATGGAAAGAAGGATTTCTAACTTATTTAGTTGCAGCTGAGGCAGAGACATATTAGTAGGAGGAAACATATTTTATTGCATTGCCTTGGTTCAGAATGGGGCAAGCAAGTTTTAAAACACTTCCTAGAATAGTCCATGCACAAGATGAGGAACTCTTGAGTGACTTTGATGAGGCCTTAAAAAGACCAGAGCAAAGATTCAACGTATTGTGACCGTAGAGCAGAGACCTTCAGACTTTTTTACTCTGAGCCCTTCTAAGCTAAATATTTTGAAGAAGGAGCCTGCCTCCAAAACTTTGTGGCAAGGATTGGAGGAGTGGGAGAGGCATGGCTAAGGACAAGGGATGGGGTTTTTAAGATAATTTCAGGAGCTCTTTTTATAGGTCATAATTCACACTACATGTGTGAATTATAAAAGAGTAGATGCATCAAACAAGAACAGGAATTGATCAACAAATAGGGTTCCCTTAATTGGGGAGCTCCTCACCTTCCTGGGTCCCAATGCAATAGCACCTGCTGCTCTAATGATAGCTGTGGTACTGAGTACCTGCTATGTCTATGAAGCCAAGCTAAAGTTTCTCTCCTGCTTCAGAATTCCCCTCCATTGGGCCATTGCTCAGAGCCCCAAAGCAACAGTGGTGCTACTGGGGTTCATTGTGCCTTAATACAAGTAAGGAAAAATATTAAAACAACCATTAATTGAGTTTATTTGCCGTGTCCCCACAGTTTGAAGACCTCTGCTCTAGAGAGATACACTTGTAGGCAAAAAACTTTCTATGAGTTCCTCACAGTACTTAGCGGGATTAGGTACTTCCTGCACTTTTGGGGCCTTAATGTATGAAATGATAAAGAAATCAACTCATGGTACACCCTAATTCAAGGAAAATTCAAGAACCCCTATGGGTTGTAGATGACTCTTAATTAGAAGAAGTGATCACAGCATCTAAGGTCATTGAGCATGCTGTATCATGGGTTAAAGAAGTCAATGGACACAGAAAAGAAACAAGTGTGTGCAGTCAGTGGTAAACAAAACAAAGTACAAGATAGAGAGAAAACAATAAGATCTTTTGTTTTGGGTGTGGTATTGTCGCAGAGGCTCTCATTATTCTAATAAGACTACTGGATTTGAGCGGCAGAATCGCCTGCGGTGTGGGGGGACTGAGTTTAACCCACTACAGGTGACACCTGTCGGCCTAATTTGGGTTTTTGCTCCAGCTAACTAGCAGTGCCTCATCTCCACCCAAGAGCAGGGATGATTGGGAAGCCGAGCGCATGACACAATCGACTCCTCAGAGAAATCGTGGTCACTCGGATCGCATCCGTTTCTCTCAGTTACATTGGTCTCACATATACAAGGACAGCCAGAGGCAGTATATGTTTCAATAAGGTTTTTATGAAGCAACTGCATCTTAGATAATAACTCATGTACTGCAATAACCAGGACTATAAAGCATGACAGGATTCAAATTGTGACAAGGAGAGTGAAGCATAAAAATAACGCTACCATATTGTCACCAGAACCATTAAACTAATTCCTACCTAGTCTATGTTAGAGCACAGTATGTTAAGCTCTAGTTCTGCCCTTCAGGTTCCCCTGGGAAGACATTATCCCTCATACCTGAGCAAGAGGCCTGACGTCTGCATAAGCAGCTGTAGCGAAGAGTTCAGCAATTAGCATACAGTCATGGTCATCTGGCTGGAATCTCCCTCTAATGTGTATGGGACAGGGAAGTGTTTTTATAATAAAACAGCTGATGTTCTGAGAAAATGTCCCTACATGAATATCAGAGACAAAACGTTACCACGTTTACCTATCTTACTGCAGCCTTGAGAGAAGTACAGAGTGAAAGAAATGTCTTGTTTAAAAACACAGTGCTGGCCTGGGGAAAGAACAGCGAGATAGAGAGAAATAAAACAAGACCGCAAATGTGGCTATCGTTAAAATAATAAACAAAGCTGAATAAAATATGTCTAGGTTAAAGTGCACAGCGGCAGGCCTAGTGTGCTAAAATAACGTGCATGGAGCTATAACTAAAATGGCTACACAACACCCTCCCCTTGACGATTTAAAGGTGGTTCAAAGCCTAATTATGTATAAAAGCTTCTAAAACACAACCTAAGATATATATAAAAAATGTCAATAATGACAAGTTAAAAGACACTTGAGAATATATAAAAGGACAATTTAAAATATTAACTTGTGGCATAAAAAAGGTAGAATTTCAAGAGTCAGAGTCATTCTGGAAGTTGTCATTTGAATCCGGGACAATTGAAGACAGGAAATCTTCCACTTCAGGAGGTGGTAAAATAGAAAACTCAACTCCAAGAAGAACCAAGGAGCATTCGTCTTTCATAGCCTGAGCTTCAGCCAAGGCAGCAGCATTCCGAGATGTGCCTAATAATGACCTTGCCACCTGAAGTGCGTAGGTCTTGCGTGCAGATGTGAGCGCCACATGTTTTTGGAACAATAAAGCCTTGAGTCTGCTCAACTTGTCAAAATTCACATTAGAAGTAGCAATATGGGGCCAAATCTCAGCTACTTCCCTTTGTCTTGTGGGAGGAAAAAGTTCGTTCCCGCAGCATGTAACAATCCTTGAGATTGAAACCACATAAACTATTCTGGCTCGCATCCCACAACAGTTTTCACTATTGAGGAGAGCATAGCTGCCATTTGAAAGCACCTGGAACGCAGGTCTAATTAAGGGGACTGGAACTCCCTTCAGATCACAAGCCAAGTTTGCTGCCAAAGCGTTACACGACCCCTGCAAGGACAGCTGTTTACAAACCATTGAATGACTGACAGAAGTCCCACATTCACTACCACTAAGAAAGACCTTTTTCATGCTACTGAGACATTTGTACAAGAAGGGCAGCTCCCACACCTCATGGATGTAACTATCTCCCAGCCTTTCATCTGCCTACTGGAATGTGTTTTAAACAGGACGTGAATTGGAGTGTTGAAATAGGCAGATTAATGACCCTGTGTATCAGCCACTCAGCAGATGGTATTTCAGCCACAGTAAAATGCAACTTTTCTAACTTTTCGATGTTTAACATAAGTCGCTTCTTTCTTATCTATTAGTTGTTGTTATCACGTTAAATTAACTGTAGAAAATATGTTCCTTGCCAGGGAACGTGAGCTGCCTTCAATGTTTGAAGTGTCCAACCCAGCTGCATAATGTACCTTAGTTGACTCTGTCCATGGTGTAAAGAAGACATATCACTTTGTATTATGTCTATTGCAGAGGAATCAATGTTGTTTAATGTTTATATCTGGTCAGAGAGTGTATTAATCCCATTTTCTACAACTGCTAATGCCTTCTGTAAGTTTTTCTGGTCTATTTGCCTTAACCGGGCAGCAGCTTCTTGTTGGGAAAGCTTCCAAATTTAATTATATACTGCATCTAAGAAGCGCTTTCTGCATTGTTTTCTGGGGCCAAACAGGGAATCCTGTAAGTCAGTGTTATTAGACAGGAGACTGAGGTGTTATCTAACACCAGGTAGTGAGGAACTCTTCAACGTTTGCTGGCATAGTTTCCCCACACTCTGTTGTTACTATACCCGCATGTTCGGATGACACATAGCGAGGCTCCGGCCTACTAGTTCTAAAACCCCCCGTGGAGTTTATAAAACGTTTATAACACCCATTGGTATCTATTGGTCACAATCACCACCCGTCAGGACGTGACAGTGAAGCATTAAACGTGCCATTCTGGACCCATTCATGGAGCTGATCTTCAGTTGCATTTATACATTTTTGCCATTTGTGAAATTTTGCAGGGGCAGGAATACTGGGCGCATTAACATTGTGCCCAGAAAAATATGCAAACTTTTCAGTATATGTTTTAGAAGTCGGACAGGGTTCTCATTGTGTGTAATTAAAAACAGTCTTTGAGGTACTTGCCCTGTGAAAGAAATGGTGCCCATAATAATTATAGCAAAACATATCATCATAATTCTCTTTAGATTGATATATATCTTCACTTTCAAATACAGTATAAAACTGCAATTCAGTTATCATAGAATCAACTGTTTTCACATCCCAGTCACTAGAAACAACTCCGGGTATTATTACATATATATTGAAAGTTTAAACGTATATGGTATTTGAATGACCTTCATCGGGCCGTATATATCAAATGTTACTTTATCCTAAAACAATCCCATCAGGTATTGGTATAGAGGTAATGTTCACAAAAGACACATCTCTGCAGACCTTGTGAGCAGAAAAATGGGGTTTTAGGACCTCAACCACCAGTTCAACTGTAGATCTTTCAGGAAAAAAATGGCCATGTATTAATAAAAAGAACGTTATAACAAAGCCTATCCAAAGGAGAAAAGCTAATGCAGTCAAAGAAAGCCACATATAGTTCCATGGAAAAATAAAGTAATTTGTTTAAGCCAGTTAGATATTATTGCCCCTTGTCTTTCTCTACATTTTTTGCTTCAAAATGTAAGACAGTGTGTAGATAGATAGATAGATAGATAGATAGATAGATAGATAGATAGATAGATAGATAGATAGATCTATCTATGTAGATAGATCTATCTATCTACATGGATATATCTATAGATAGATCTATATATATATATAGGTCTATATTTTTTTAAGTAGTTGTATCCATGTATATCTGCATGGATATATCTAGAGATAGATCTAAGTATATATATAGATCTATCTATAGATATATCTATGTAGATAGATAGATCTATCTATGTAGATATATATATCTATATAGAGATAGATCTATATATATATAAATATATATATAGATCACTTTTGTCAATGCATGTGTGGTTTCCCTGGGGGCTGCGATCGGGCCCCAGGAAAACCAGCCCACATATAAAAGTGATCTATACATAAATATATATATATTTGCCACCAGTTGTCTTGCAGTTGCAGCTTGCGCCTTCAAAGCAATGCACATACTTCAACTGACGCATTTCAACTGTAGCTTTTAGGCAGCAATAAAAAAGTCAAGTAAGTCTTTTGATTATGTTTCTGCAACAAAAGGATCAGACTTTTGTCTAGTGGTAGTTTTAGTGCCATAAAGAAGCGCAGAAGGTTTATATGTCTACTGCAAAGAGCAAATCTGTATTTTATGTAAATAGCTGAGTACATTAGTAAAGTCAGCCATTACCTGCGCTATAATACAAATTAAATGTATGTGCAGGGTGTGGGGCAGCTATGGCGAGATGAAGGGCACTTTTGCTGGGTGGTAATGAGGGAATCCGAGGAGGAGGACATGGGAGTGGGAGCACCAATAATGATTGTTGGACTGGGCGCAGTGGGCAGTATGTGACAAGGTGTTTTTTGAGTGTCTTGAAAGAACGTGCTGATTGAGGGAAGAATACAGGTAAGGTGGCCTCTACTCTTGCACGTATCACACACACACCAGCAATTTTGTGACTGTCTACATAGGCTAGTGTTTTAGAGCAACAGTTTAGGCAATAGCAGAGATGGTATCTTGATGGATGACTGCTGCTGACGCCGTCACTCGGGTTATAGAGGACAGCTCTGACATAGGATCAGAGACTGAAACAGCAGATACAGAGACAGCATCTGAGGGATAGGACAATGGTGCAGACTCTAGGAGTGAGTTTTCAGTCGGAGGGGTCCCATTGGATAACTCCTCTTCCAGTAAATTATGAGGGAGGTGATGAGGACAGTCCTGCTGTCCCTTCGCAAGCACAGTCTGTGCAACGGGGCAATAGTGGGTTAGCCCAACCCAGAGAACAGGTGAATGCGGCAGCAAGCACAGAGAGAGAGTGCTCTCTTGGGAGCTCCCCAATTAAGTTCAGCCCCAAATTCCACCGCCCAAATCGTATTGTGGAGACATCAAAATTATCTGTAAGGCAGGCACCTGTGTTTTTGGTCCTGGGTTCGGCGGCCATACAAGGAAACATACTAAACCCAAACATTTCTGGAAACTAGACATCCGGGGGAGTCCACAGAGGTGTGACTTGTGTGGATTCCCCAAAGTTTTCTTACACAGAATACCCTGCAAAGCTGAAATGTTGAATAAAAACTCTATTTTTCTTGCATTTCTGTCACACAAACTACAGGAATATGCTGGGATCCACAAAATTCCTACCACCCAGTGATTCCTCACCTGTCCTAATAAAAACACTACCCCACTTGATTGCCTATACCTAGTGCCAGCATCAGGAATGGATCACCCAAGGGTCAACAGTTGCCTCATGTAAGGACCAACATTGACTGTTTTGTGATCTATTCCTGTTGCGGGCACTAAGCCTACCCACACAAGTGAGGTACCATTTTTATCGGGAGACTTGAGGGGAATGCTGCTGGGTGGAAGGAAATTTGTGGCTCCTCTCGGATTCCAGAACTTTCTATCACCGAAATGTGAGGAAAAAGTATTTTTTTTCAAATATTGAGGTTTGCAAAGGATTCTGGGTAACATAACCTGGTGAGAGCCCTACAAGTCAGCCCATCCTGGATTCCCCTAGGTGTCTAGTTTTAAAAAATGCACAGGTTTGCTAGGTTTCTGTAGGTGCTGGCTGAGCTAGAGGCCAAAATCCACAGCTAGGCACTTTGCAAAAAACAGCTCTGTTTTCTTTAGGAAAATATGATGTGTCCACCTTGTGTTTTGTGGCATTTCCTGTCGCAGGCGCTAGGCCTACCCACACAAGTGAGGTACAACTTTTATCAGGAGATGTGGGAGAACGCTGGGTGGAAGGAAATTTGTGGTTCCTCTCAGATTCCAGAACTTTCTGTCACCAAAATGTGAGGAAAAGGTGTTTTTTTTGCTCAAATTGTGAGGTTTGCAAAGGATTCTGGGTAACAGAACCTGGTGAGAGCCCCACAAGTCAGCCCATCCTGGATTCCCCTAGGTGTCTAGTTTTCAAAAATGCGCAGGTTTGGTAGGTTTCCTTAGGTGCCAGCTGAGCTAGAGGCCAAAATCTACAGCTAGGCACTTTGCAAAAAACACGTCATAGTTCAATGTAAAAATGTGATGTGTCCATGTTGCCTTTCCTGTCGCGAGCATTAGGCCTACCCACGCAAGTGAGGTACCATTTTTATCGGGAGACTTAGGGGAACACAGAATAGCACAAGTGTTATTGCCCCTTGTCTTTCTCTACATTTTTTGCTTCACAATGTAAGACAGTGTGTAAAAAATACATCTACTTGAGAAATGGCCTGTAATTCATGCTAGTATGGGCAAATTAATTGCTGTATATCCGGTATAGAATGAAAACCCATTGCAAGGTGCAGCTCATTTATTGGCTCTGGGTACCTAGGGATCTTGATCAACCTACAAGACTTATATATTCCTGCAACCAGAAGAGTCCAGCACACGTAATGGTATATTGCTTTAAAAAATCTGAGATTGCAGGAAAAAGTTACAGAGTAAAACGTGGAGAAAAATGGCAGTTTTTTTTGCTCAATTTCAATATTTTTTATTTCAGCTGTTATTTTCTGTAGGAATACCTTGTAGGATCTACACAATGACCCCTTGCTGAATTCAGAATTTTGTCTACTTTTCAGAAATGCCTAGCTTTCCGGGATCCAGTATTGGTTTCACACCCATTCCTGTCACTAACTGGAAGGAGGCTGAAAGCACCAAAAATTGTAAAAATGAAGTATGTCCCAGTAAAATGCCAAAATTGTGTTGAAAACCGTGTTTTTTTTATTCAAGTCTGCCTGTTCCTGAAAGCTGGGAAGATAGTGATTTTAGCACAGCAAACCCTTTTTTGGTGCCATTTTCAGGGAAAAAAACAAAAAGGGCTCAGCACGTTGGGGGGGGGGGGAGAGGCAGCAGCTAAGAGGTTAAATGTTGCAGCAATTCATCATCTGTGAGAGAAATATCATTTACATAGGACAATGCTTCAGAGTCAGTCATGCAATATTGAAGTCACACGAGCTGCGAACAGTCTTGGACTGTTCTTGTACCCCTGGGGTAAACAACAGAATTCAATTTTTTCTGGGATCCTAGCGCACTGAAACTTGTAAAGTGTTTACTTTCAGGCGCTATATTGTGGCAGAAGAAACCATTGGAAATGTCCAGTGTTGTTTCGTATTTTTTGCGCACTATGTTGTTCATGAGTGTTGTGCTATGTGAGTTTTGTATAGCGGATGTGCATGGTTGACTGTTTAAATGTCTGTAGTCTAAGACTATTCTGTACGAATGGTCCAGTTTAGCTACTGGGCATAATGGATTATTCATTGGTGAGACACAGGGTTCGATTACGCCCTGGTACTCCAGTTGTGTGAGGATTTCCCTCACGGGTGCTTTAGCATCATGTTTTATTGGATACTGGGGTTGTGGTTGGGGTTGATTTTTAATAGGGATTACATGATAGGGAGAATCCATATCCCATCCTACATGGTTGCAATAGAACGCAGGTGCCTGCGCCAATGCCCAATCGATGGCGAAGTATTCTCCGAACTCCTCGGGAACAAGGGGCGAGAAGGAAGGTTTAATAACAGCTTCCCCATATGGGCATGTACAGACAAATTCAGGTGGTCAATCCTTTCGGCCAGTAGAATATCATATATGTTTACGACGCGGTCCCGAAAGATTGCGTCTATTGTGCGCTCTATGTCTCCTTCTAACTGTAGTGTTACTTTGTACACCCTATCAGGCGTGACACGCTTGTCCGCAGTTTCTACTTGTAGGAAGTCATTAGTTGCTTTCACCACCAGATGCTCTAGAAGATTCTGGCAAACTATTGTGACCTCTGCCACGCTGTCTAATAGCGCTAATGCCGACTTCTTGTTCTTCAATAGAGCCCTCTTCTTAAGTGGCATGTCAAACTGCAACTATTGCCACCTTTTTCTTTTTGATTGTGGATTTTGTTGGGGGAGTTTCTCTTCTTCTTTAACAGAAACCTCTGTTGAGCGTTGTGATTCCTGTCTCGGTTTCATGTACTCAGTTCTTCGCTCTGACCTCCCACCTCTCTCACTGCGTTTTTCTGATGAGTCCTGAAAGGAACGAGATTTGCAGGTATCAGTATATTGATATCTGTCAGTCGTTTTTATATTATCTCTATTTCTGAGATTATATCTATTCTGTGAGGTCTCCGTATGCATAGATTCTCCCCTTTCTTTTTTAGGTGTTTGTTGTTTTTTATCCCAGCATTTCTTAGTACCCTCAGGAGCTTGCTTGGTAGAATCTTTATTAGATTTACCTTTAAATTGTGGTTTAGTTAGTCTGGCCCCCGAGACTATCTCGACCAATGCTAGAGTAGGTCACTGCGATAATCTTTGGCAGCTCACGTTCTTGATCCTGTGGAGGAACGTCCCGAGGCCTCATGTGCACTGCTAGTGTGACTGCTTCCCCTTTAAGGTTACTTAATATAATTGAGGATACCGTGGCAAAGTTGCCCATTAATTGCATCCCCAAGTCCAGGGCCGGGGCAGCCCCATATTCATCTTTGATTTGTTTCAATACTTCCGGTAAATTGGCAAGTGTCGGCGTACCATGTGCAGTAGTATAGAGCGTGGCAAATACTGTGCCCCATGTATTACAATTATCTACAGTGGGAACCATCCCAAATGGTAAGCACATGGTTAATATTCTATGTTTGTCCTGAGGTCCCATATGGGGAAATACTTCTTCCAGGTCATTTATTTTTTGAGCTAACCAAAACGCAATTTCTTCTCATTTGGCGGGTACTTTACCCTTGATCGAATGTAAATAGTCCCAGGGTTAATGCCTGGCGTTACTGCATGTAGTTGCGACAGAGCAGCACGTGCTGGGTTTGTGTTTAATGTTTGCATTACAAACTGTATTAATAGTCTGTATATTGCCGTTGGATCAGTGTATAAGCGGTGGACTTCAGCTACCGTTAAGTTCGCTGCAGCAGGGTGATGTGTATAAATAGCCAATAAAGGGCAGGTAGGACCATCATTACTTAGAGGACCTAACTTAACATGTAAAATTGTGTGGGGTAGGGCGCCATCAAGCCAGTTATTATGTTCTTGATAAGAAAGAGGTATTTCTAGATATGCATGTGCTCTGTATTGTGCAGGTACGTTTGCAAGTGTATAGTGATGAAACGTGTTGGTGTTCCCGTCAACTGCTGGAAATGTGACCCAAGAATAAAAAGGTTCTGTTCCATAGGCTGGGTGAGCCTCAACAACAAATGTAATTGGACCCCCCTGGGCCGTTAGACCATGTGCCAGTAAATGTGCAGTAAGGGGTGGTCGCATATTGATTGCAATTGCTACCTACATTGTGGATTCACCATAATGAATGGTAAATTTGTTCAGAGATAAGTGCACCAAATGGGGATTATCCTTTTAGAGTTCAAGCTTGAACAACCTACAGCGTTAGTTAGGTACTCCCTACCTAGCTGAGGAGGAAAATCCTCAATACCACGGACCTCTGTATATAGTACTGAGGTGTCTTTGTATGTAATGAGACAGAGATACTCAGGAGGACCCAAAAATTAGAGCCTGACCAAACGTTAGGCGCCATGTCACGGAGGCTCTCATTATTCTAATGAGACTACTGGATTTGAGTGGCAGAATCTACTGTGGTGTGGAGGGACTAAGTCTAACCCACTACAGGTGACACCTGTCAGCCTAATCCAGGTTTTTGCTCCGGCTAATTAGCAGTGCCTAATCTCTACACTAGAGCAGGGATGATTGGGCAGCCGAGCGCATGACACAATTGACTCCTCAGGGAAATCGTGGTCACTCAGAGCGCATCAGTTTCTCTCAGTTACATTGTTCTCACATATACAAGGACAGTCACAGACAGTATATGTTTCAATAAAGTTTTAATGAAGCAAATGCATCTTAGATAATAAAGCAGGTACTGCAGTAACCAGGACGATGAAGCATGACAAGATTGAAATTGTGACAAGGAGAGTGAAGCATAAAAATAACGCTACCATATTGTCACCAGAACCATTAAACTAATTCCTACCTAAGCTATGTTAGAGCACAGCATGTTAAGCTCTAGTTCTGCCCTTTAGGTTCCCCTGGGAAGACACCATCCCTGATACCTGAGCAAGAGACCTGAAGTCAGCAGAAGCAGCTGTAGCAAAGCAATCAGCATACAGTCGTGGTCATCTGGCTGGAATCATCCTCTAACGTGTATGGGACAGGGAAGTGTTTTTATAATAAAACAGCTGATGTTCTGAGAAAATGTCCCTAGGTAAGGATGTGTATGTTTCTATGAATACCAGAGACAAAATGTTACCACGTTTACTGGCAACCTATCTTACTGCAGCCTTGAGAGAAGCACAGAGTGAAAGAAATGTCTTGTTTAAGAACACAGTGCTGGCCTAGGCAAAGAACAGCTAGATAGAGAGAAATAAAACAAGACTGCAAATGTGGCTATTGTTAAAATAATAAAACAAAGCTGAATAAAATATATCTAGGTTAACGTGCACAGCGGCAGGCCTAGTGTGCTAAAATAAAGTGCATGGAGCTATAACTAAAATGGCTACACATGCTTGGCATGTTGCCTCCTTTAAGGGTTGTACTGCTCACTATAAATCATGCAATGTCTGTAAGAAGAGAACACTTTTCTAAGGTTTACAGCAATAAGAGAAAATCAGTTAAAGACCAACTATCCCAGGTCAGTCAAAGTGAAAATCAAGGGGTACTGACATTAACATAAAAAGATAGGACTTAAAATAGATAAAACATATTTCCACAGATGAGGATGACATAGGACCACTCTTGTGTGTCATCAACACAGGGGGGGGCGGCGCTGGGAGGTCAGGGCCAACTCTGCCTCTCAATTCACCATTATCACTTGTCATAAACAGGTTTGCACAGGTAGCAACACCTAACCCAATATATTCTTTTAGATGCAGGCAAGTTTGAATATAATTGCAGGAAACAGTCACTTAAAATGAAATTATAATGCAATTTAATTGATAACAATAATTAATGAGATAGCAGCAACGTCAAAACAGCACAGACGATCTTGTATAGCAGTTACTTGAATCCCAAACATACCCAAACAGTAGCATGATACAGCAGACAATAGAGATAAGATCTGTTACATCTATTGTAAGCACTGCCAGAGACCCCCGGCTGGCTTTCACAGCTAGGTCCCTTGGCAGAAGGACAGACAGTGTTTGGGCCACTCAGCGGTATGCACTACCTGTGTGGAAGTCTCACATATGTCAGTTATGACAGCCTTTTATGACTAATATGTTAACAATAATTTTCATGGACCAAATTGGTAGATTGAAGTAATTGTGATGACTGCTCAATTTATGATAATACAGTGCTGTGTCCATCTACAGCAGATGTTGTCTCCTCCGCTTGTCCCTTTGAACCATTCAGTGCTGCAGACTTCTCACCAGAAGGTTCCATCCTCGTCAGTGATATATAAGCTCATGACATAGCAGGATGACCTGCCCCCCGCCCTCCACTGAAATTTTCTGAACCTTGATTGACTAACTAGGAAAACACCGACAATATGTTTAACTTGCTTTGAAAATTCTTGACATCATAAATGTTAGCAAAGGCTACACATTATGCTGTTCCCAGAAAATATAGCCGTTTTCACGTTCGCGCACGTAACAACTAAGCTAACTCTTATGACATTGATATTCTGATGTTCTCATGCACACTAAACCCTTCATACTACATCTTGAAAGGCTATTTTGTTTCTGTATGTACTTGAAGATCTTCATCCTCTGGATATGAGAGCTGTGCCGTTTGGTGGTATTACAGTAGAGTTCCTGGGATATTTTGCTGGGATATAAGTTTCAAGGATCAGAGTGTATGGATTAATATTTATACAGCTGCTAAGGGAGTGAATGTTCTAGGATGGAATATCCTGGACGTGATCATGATTAGCTGTTAATTTAAGATTCAGTGAAGACCAGTTTGTATTACCAGAGAAGAATTCCAGGTGGTTGTTCTGAGTATTAGGTAAGCTTAAAGGATATCAACACAATATTATGCACAATATTATTTTTAAGAGTGACACTGTTCCTTTGAAATAAAAGCTGGGAGGGGGCAGAGGTGGAGAGTGCCTTAAGTGTAAGTGTAAGGAAAGAAACAGAGGGCATACTAGGGGAGGTGGCAGAAATTATATTATAGAGGAAGTGGGAGCCATCCGAGTGGGTTTCTCCAGTTGATCTATCCTAAAAAGATGATGCCAGGTTGTGTCTATGGATTGATTTGAGACCTTTGAACAGCTGCATATTAGTTGATAATTCCCCTTTGCCTAGTATTACGAAATGCTGCATAGATTGGATAGTGTATCAGTAATTTCTCCCTCAGACTTCAAGGCAGGATACCACCAGGTAGAACTGGCTGGTAAATTCAGACTGCTCACCACTTTTATAACTCCTTTTGGAGTTGCCTATTTCAAAATGTTACCATGTAGCCTGGCTTCAGCTGCAGGTGCTTTTCCGAAAGCCGTGTTCAATGCAGTTGAAGATCTATATTTGACAATCAATATTCTCAAAAATGTCATTAGGTTTCTCCAAAACCAAGGAAGATCATGTGAAGATTTTTAAAGAAATATGCATCACACTTTACAAATTGCTTGATATTAAGGGCTGACAACTGTTCCTTATTTAAATGCAAGGTGAATTAGTTTGCAGGGCTCTGTGAAGATTATAGCAGATTTTTCAGAAAAGTGGGAGAACTAATGAAACCTATAAGGTTGTTATTGTGTAAGGGACCATTAATGTGGCGACAGCATCAGCAAAAACGCATTTGACTTAGTTGCCATTGCATATGCTCTCATTCTCTAGATTTACCGTTTTGATAAAACTTGTGTAATCATTGTAGATGCCAGTATGTATGGAATGGGAGCTGTATTATCTCAATCTACTGTAAATTCAGTAAGGAATGTGTAATTTGCTTCACGGGCCTGTAGTGAAAAAAGCATATGCTATAATTGAAAAAGAACAATTAGCCTGTGTGTGAGCTGTTAACCATTTCCAACATTATTTATGGGGAAGTAACGTAATTTTAATAACAGATTATAAACAGTTATTTTCTACTCTGTTTCCTGATGGGAATGCAATGCCACTTCTAGAATTGCAAGATTATGGTCTATATTATATGAATACTGCTTTGAAATTAGATTTGTCCCTGGTATAAAGAGTGTCACAGATGTCTGTTTATCACACCTTCCATTGAATACCCTGACTCCTTAGGATGAAACTGCTAGACAGATATCATATTGTCCATACAAGAAAGGCTGGAATTTGAGGAGTGGGGTACTACAGAGACAGAATGGCAAACTGCTGATGCTATGGATGCAACTCTTAAATTGGTTCAGATAAATCTCTTAGAGGAATGGCCATTTTCTACGATGCATCGAATCTGCTGTGTGGCTTTTCACCAATGCAAGGGCTTTGTATTGCTGCCCACAGCCTTGCTGAAACCACCATTGGGCAACGTATGCTCAACACAGCCTTAACATCGCAAGCCCTTTGTCGATGGCATCCTTGATGACACAGAATTCTGCATTGCAAGCCTCACAGCTTCCCTGGAACAGCCGGTGCACGATGCATCTTGATGCAGGCCTTTGCATCGCAAGCCCCTTGTCGACTGCATACTTGATGATGACGCAGGACCTTGCATCACAGCTTTGTAGCTCTTAGGATTCTCAGGTGCGCAACACATCCTCGACGCGGAACTCCACAAACCTCTGCAACCAGGATTTAAGACACTCTTGTTCAGCCGGCCGAACTGGGCCCCTGTAGCCAACCAGTGCTCCATCGCAGTCGGCCTGAACTTGTGACTTTGTCGCAGACTAATACGACCAGAGCTCCACAGTGGCGTTTTGCTGCTATTGTCACATATATCTTTAAATTTGCAAATCTCAGGTCCTACTGATTGGATATTTCTTGTTTCACTCTTGATTTATTTGTTAAACTATACTCTATTGTTCTAAATTGGTGTGGGACTTTTCTCATGTTGTGTTTTCACTTTATTTCTGTTTGAAATGCTGCATTAATACTTTACACATTGCCTCTAAGTTAAGCCTCATTATTATTGACCCTTTTGAATAATTGTCCCACCAGTCTAAATATGTATCAGTTTTAATCAATTACCAAAGTGGCCAGAAATAAAGTTTGTTGATCACCTCAAAACTGGCAGTGTTCTGAAAATTCCTAATGGATGTGTTCTGCAAAGAATGTTTCACAAGAAAAACTTATAACTGACTATAGAGTAAAACTGTGTTAAAAAGAAATGGAAGACTTTTTGGCAAAATGCAACTCACATTTCACTTCTCTCTTGTATGATCCACAACGCAAGGGACAAGTTAGTTGAACACTAAATAGGGATTTGAAGGAAAGCATTACATTAGCTTCCTAGTGTGGACATTGCTGGATCAGACATCTGAGAGAGAGAATATGGACCTATGGAATTTGTCCCCCATCAGTTATTGGGGAAAGTCCCTTTCCATGTCTCAGAGGTAGAATGCCAGCATCCCAAGTGTGTCCTTGTGGCATACAAAAAATATATGACAACATTTGACAAAAGCAAAACCTTAAACATCAAAGAAGTAGAAAAGTGTTGAGCAGACAATTTTTTAATAAAACCACTCTATTGTGAAAGCAGAAGCTTGGGTGTGAACATCAGTGACTGGGTAAGAATCAAGTTGCTGGGGTTTCTATCGAAAGTTGGATTTACATTTTCGTGGCTATTGAAAGTCGTGAAAATCAAATAAAGCAGTGTGGAGACACATGATGGCAAGTGCCTGAATATCAAGAGGGTGTCAGTATTTATTAGTAAACGTTCTCATGCTCAAGCGACCAGTTTTGTTATTGGCTGCAGGTCTGAAAGCCGAACTCCAGAGAAAGGAGCCATGGGTTTCCCCCTCGGAGAAGAGCTAGAAGTGCCTGGAGCTGGTGTTAAGGAACCTTCTGCTCCTAACAGAGTTGAACTCTATGTTACTAAAGCCTACATTTCTTCAGTACTTACCATGTTTGTGCTTGCTACACTAATCCATTTTTCTTTCCATTCTTTATCCTTTTTATTTTTTTATTCGTCCATGTATGTTTAAACTATGTTTTCAGGTTACAGTAACTGACAAACAGTGTCAAATGTGCTTTGTGACAATAAAAATCATGTTTTCCTAAGATGATTATTAAAACTGAAAAGGCTTTTGGGGCATCTGCATTGTTCTATTACTAGTATATGTAATTGTTAATATTTCCTAAATTTAATTTTGTTTATTCCAACCCAACACATTTAGCCACTGTCTCCTTTACTTTTTTCTTTTTAGGTCTGTGCAATAGGCCTGCAATAAAAAAATAAAATACTAGCACAACTGCTGACCAGGGCCAGAATTATTGGCACTGCCATTGCTTGTTCTTGTTGTTTACTTTCCTTGCTCTTTGTTCTTTATTTCCAGATCTAGAACACGTGCACCCAGTGGCGTAATGTAAAAAGGCAGAGCCCACCTGCAAAATGTGATGAGGGGTCTCTGAGTCTCCAGCATCACACAGATATTGACGGCCATGGACTGAATGTGGTCCCTGTAGCCATTGGCTCGGGGCAAAGTGGCAGGGTGGGGGTGAACAAAACAAATAAATAATAATAATATTAATAACAAACGTACCTTGACCCCGCTGCATCGCCGCACTGACACTCTTCAAGTCTTCATTGCACTGCAGGCAGGCATAGGCTTCCAGTCTGCCCTGCGGCCAATCCTAACGCTTCAGCATCAGGGTTGGCCTGAGTACCCTGGCTTTGTGCTCCCAGGCAGACTGGGAGCCTGTGCCTTATGTCTCCAACCCGGCAACACAACTCTGGTTGGAGACAACTAAGTGTGCTTGTGTGTTTGTCCGTCCTGAGAGAGCCACCCAAACACACATAGCACTGAGGGGAGTGCACATCACTCCCTCTCCCTGCCGGTCATCCCCCATGGCCCGCCCCTTTAAAGCAAAACGATAATGAACATTGTTTATAATTGTTTTATTTTTGAAGTTTTGCAGTTGCTGCTGCTGGCAGGGGGTAGGGAGGGAAGGATGTATGGCGGAGGAGCCACCTCTGTGTGGTCTTCTGAAGAGTTGGGGTCCAACCTGTGCCTGCGTTACACCCCTTTGTTCACCAGAAGAGAACACAGCGCAACGAATCTCATGCACTATTCAGTCAATACTACAGCTGACTGGTTTGCCAATTCTGCAATGACATCGCCAACCTCATCGCCCACCAAGCACTCGCTTCCTCCGACTACATCCTACTCGGCGACCTCAATTTCCACCTTGATAACCATGATGACCCCAACACTACAAACCTCTTGGGCAGCCTTGCGACACTCGGGCTCAAACAACTTGTCAGCATCCTCACCCACAGAGCTGGACACATCCTCGACCCTGTCTTCTCAGCAGGGAACAACATCACCATCTCTCACACCACCGAACACCACTGGACCGACCACAAGTGCATCCACTTTACCTTCATGAAGAACACTGCACACCACTATGCCCCCTGCCAACCCGGCAGACACTTGGGCAAAGTTACAGAAACACAACTTATCAACACTCTCAGTCACTCCGCCCCACCGGACTCAGCGGACGCTAATGAAGCTGCACACAATCTACACACAATCTATTTCAATGCACCAACAATGTAGCCCCCCACAGGAAACCAGCAGGAAACCAACACACCAAAACACCTAAATGGTTTACGACAGACCTACAAGAGTCCATATGCTCCTTGAGACAACTGGAATGGAAATGGAGGAACAGCAAATCAAGACCACAAAGCCTACAAGAACGCAGTCACTACACACCACCAGAATATCAGAGGTGCCAAAAATGCAGCCAAAAAAGCCACCATTCAAGAACACCTCAACACCAGCACTCAAAACAGCAGAGAGCTCTTCGCCATTGTCAAAGAGTTCATGAACCCCGGGACAGACACCTCGTCCATCCCTTCTTCCCAAGACCTCTGCGATGACCTCACCACCTTTTTCCACAAAAAATCCAGGACATTTACCAAGGCTCCAAGAACCAAAACCACTCTCACCACCCACAAATACCACCATGGACCCAGAACCACACCAGATCCTGAACTCCTCCATCACCAAAAAGAACACCCAACGACTCATAAGGTCCATCCACTCGGGAGCACCCTCAGATCCGTGCCCTCATCACATCAGCACCACCATAGCACATGAGCTCTGCAGAACTATTAACTGATCCTTCAAGACTGCCACCTTTCCATCTCGAAGCACGCCGAAGTGAACTCACTACTCAAGAAACCTACTGCCGACTCAAGAGAGCTGAAAAACTACAGACCCAACTCTCTTCTTTCTTTCCCACCCAAAGTAATGGAAAAGGCCGTCAACCAGCAACTCAACAAATTCCTCAAGCAACACCAAATCCTAGACCCATCCCAATCTGGATTCAGGAGCGACCACAGCACCGAAACAGCACTCCTAGCAGCTACCAATGACATGTGCGCCATACTAGACGACGGAGGCACGGGCGCCCTCATCCTTCTTGACCTATCCACCTCATTCAACACCGTCTTCCACTCCAACCTCTTTGCCAGACTGCACAACACTGGCATTCAAGATGAAACCCTGGAATGAATCAGGTCCTTCCTCACCGGAAGAACACAGAGAGTCAGACTACCGCTGTTCACGTCAGAACCCAAAGATACATGCTGCGGAGTGCCCCAAGGTTCATCACTCAGCCCAACGCTTTTCAACATCTACCTTGCCCTGTTAGCCAAGATTATCAAACAACATGGGCTAAACATAGGTGCAGATTTATGAAAAGTGGTGCTGCACCTAGTGCAGTGCCACTTTTCTTGTGCCCCTTAGTGCCCCCCTAACGCCACCATGTGTGCACCATATTTAAAATATGGCGCACCATGGCGGCAGTCAGGGGGACTAGTGTTATAATTTTTTACTCTAGTCCGGCGCTTTGCCGGATTGACGCTAATCCAGCAAAGCACCCAGAGGCCCATTGAAAACAATGGGAACCTCTTTTTAACGCCTGCTCTTAGCAGGCATTAAAAAAATGCTGATAAAAAATGACACAAACAAATCTCTTTGATTTCTTTTTGCCATTTTTTGTCCCCCCACCCCCAGCGCTAAAATGCCCCCCTTGCATACATTATGAATGGTGCTGGCATAATGTGGAGCAAGAGGTTACAAAGAGGCGCAAAGCAAGCATTGCACCACTTTGGAAATATGGTAGTGTTTTTGGACTTTCAACACCACATTAGTGTAAAAAAAAAAATGACACTAATATTGCATTGACATGGTGCTAGGCCCTCATACATCTGGGCATAGTCTCCTACGCCGACGATACCCAACTGATTCTTTCCCAGTCTGACGACCCTGTAAAGGCCAAGAGAAATTTCCACAATCGGATGAGGGCAGTCACCGCCTGGATGGAAGCCAGCTGCCTCAAACTCAACTTGGACAAGATGGAGATCCTCATAATTGGCTCAACCCCTTCCACCTGGAATGACTCCTGGTTGCCCACCGCACTAGGAAACACCCCCGCTCCCATGGACCATGCACACAATCTGTGTATCATCCTTGACTCCTCTCTATCCATGACCGCCAAGTCAACGCCATCTCGTCATTATGTTTTAACATCATCTGTCTCATTCAAAAGATCTTCAAGTGGATTCCCTCCGACACAAGGAAGACAGTCACCCACTCACTCGTCACAACCAAACTGGACTACGGCAACACACTCTATACTGGCCTCACAAGAAACTATAACCAAGACTACAAAGAATGCAGCAGCCAGGCTCATCCCAGACATCTCTGGACACAGCCACATCTCCTCCCACCTCAGAGACCTACACTGGCTCTCAGTCAACAAGCGCATCACATAAATACTCCTGATCCTCATCTACAAGCACTACACAACATAGGACCGGCTTACCTCAACCACCGCCTCGCCTTCTTCGTACCCAATAGACAACTCCATTCTTCCCAGCTCGCCCTTACAGCCGTTCCCAAGATCCAGAAAATCACAGCAGGAGGAAGATCCTTCTCCTACCTGACAGCCCAGACATGGAACACACAACTTCTCAAACTCAGACTGCATCATAGACCCTGCAGGTGATTAGCAGCACTTTAAAAATCGCTGATTGATTGATTGTCAGTCTTACCGTGACAAGCTATTTGGACATCAGGGTCCCTTGAAGTCATGGTCTCGGTCTCCAGCCCCGGAGATGATTCCGGCCATATTCCCAATACAGCCTGACTTCTTAGGTCCATCTTTAATGACACAGCCTCCATAAAGGCCTGCATCTACTATGGTGTAAATCTTCTGTATCCCACCGGATCCTTCTGGAGCATCATCAGTCCCCCCGGTTCTGGGGAGGCCTCCAGTTGGGTTACCACTGGTGGATCCATCCCTGAAACCGACTGTGCATCTTGACCCTATTGTAGCGCCTGCCCCAACTCTGAGGCTGACACCTGGGCTGACTTCCCCTACAGCACAAAGATCTGCACCAGGCCCCACTTGTCGCTGCTGGCAGTGACAAAACTGGAGGAAGAGCCCATAGTCCTTTCAGACTCTTAAGCTAATCCAATGTGACCTCAGCCAAAGTTGAATCTACATCAATCTCTCTCAGTATCTCAATCTGATTCAGACCCCTTTATTATAGATTCTCTGATCCACTAGATGATGATGGTGATGATGATATCCCAGAGTTATACATTGAAAAAAACCTATTCCTTGATCTCCGAGAGGCTAATGGCCTTGCTACATCACCAGATATGTCCCTAAACTGTCCAATTGGCCCCTTTAATGAAGAGTCTGTCTCATTTCTCACGGTTATCAGGCGAGCACCTAAAGTACTTAACCCCCAAATTCCCTCAGTGGAAGTAAAGACAAACATGCTCAAAGAGCAGCCAGGATAGACCTCTCTAGAACCCCTTCCACTGTTTAATGAGACACTTACAGACCCACTTTTAGTCATCCGGGCAAAGTCAGGATCTTGGCATCCCATTAACCTCCAGATAGCCAAAAAACATATACTGACTCCAGAGGGATCTCTCCCTCTGCAGCATCCTATGCCAGAGAGTCTAGTAGCTCCGGCCGCCTAGAGCCAGTTGAATCCCAACGTGTTTCTGATCATCCTGCCAGACAAAATGCGTGGAAGCCTGTGGAAAATGCCTGTTCTCATTGCTAAATTTTGCTTTCAGGTCTGTGAACTCAGGTTTCCTGTTATGCCGTTATTTGCATGTGTTGTGGGACATGGTGGCTGTTGGACTAGGCCCTTTCTGCAGGGTCACACCCACATTTTTTGCCTTAACATTCTTTTTTTTCTGAACCCCTTTTTTTGGCCTTTAGAATAATCTGCACTTTACCACTGCTAATCGGTGCTAAAATGCTTGTGCTCTCTCCTTTAAGCATGGATAAATTGGCTTGCACTCAATTGGCACACGTACTTGTAAGTCCCTAGTAAAGTGGTACTATATGTACCCAGGATCTGTACATTAAATCCTAATAGTGGGCCTGCAGCACTCCTTGGGCACCCCACTTAAGTAGCCTTTCAAACATTCCCCAGGCCTGCCACTGCAACCTGTGTCCAATTTTAAACTGCCATGTCATCCTGGCAAAATAAACTTTTTGCCAGATCTAAAACCTCCCTTTTTAATATATATTTCCTGCCAGGGGTAGGACCTAAACAGCCCATAGGGCGGGCGCAGTGTATTTAAAAAGTTGGCCATGTACTTTTAAGTTTTATGTGTCCTGGTAGTGAAAAACTCTTATTACATTTAATAAGTGATAACTTTTGGTTAGGAGCAGGTGAGAATATCATTTGTGGTGTCTGAGGAATTGTACTTTAAAATACTCTACTTTAATTGTAAAGTTAGATGTTAACTCACAATTCTAAATATGCCACTTTTGGAAAGTTGCCATTTGCTTTTCCTAACCATTTGGTGCCTGCAGCCTGTTCCTGGGTCACCTGACTAGGAGCAGTTGGCCTTTGTGTATCCCTCCTAGACAAAAGCACAAAAAAGGGCCTGGGTATTGGCAAGATGCGCCATCTCTAACTTGATAGGGGTGGCAGAACTGTCACCTTACCACAATTCAAAGGCACTGGCTCAGCTCACACACAAGGACTTCAGACTTGTGCCCCCAGACAGACTGGGACCAGAGCAGGGAGGCAGGACATTTCCGACACCTCTGTAGGAGAAACTCAAGAAGCTTCTTCCACTTAAAAATGGGCACTATGTATATAAAGGGGAACCTCAGAGCCTCGCTTCAGTACACTCCTGGACCTGTAGATACTATAGAGAAAGGACTCCCTGCTGCTTGAGACCTGCCGTGCTTGCTAAGAAGGAAGATTGGACCTGCACTCTTCATCCCAGGCTGACGTTTCTCCAATGTTCAGCTGATTGACCTCCTATTCTGAGCTACAGGGACATATCAGCCTACAGAGGCCTCCCTGCATCTGCCCAGTGGAACTGCTGCTTAGACCTGCAAGCGGAACTGCCTGAACCATGCTGGCCTCTGTTGAAGTGAGTTCCTGATCCCAAAGAGGTACCCCTCAGACCCTGGACCCTTGGTGTGGCATTAGTTGATTTTCTTTTTTAAAGAAAGTAAGAAATCCTGAAGTTTTGGGCTCTTTGCAACCACAAACTGATCTGTTCATGCCAAACTCTTTCCGACCACCATGCGGCAACCAACAGCGCAAAATCTGCACTTCACACAACATCATCGACAGCCAACGGTGACAGCCAAAATGAAAATCTCCAGCAACTATGGTCCAAGACTCCTGACATAATCCTCACTCTACAGCAAAGACTGGTCTGCCCTTCGATGTACAGCGACGACCATCCACAATGCTCTCCCTGCTCCAGGTGCCCTCACAGCAAACTGGACTCCTCTTGCTTGACTTTAGAAGATAACTCTTTTAGGAGGACTGACCTGATCCCTGTATGTGGCCTGAATTCCATTGCGGTGAGCCTAAACTTTGCAACTTTCACCCAGTCTCCCATGACCAGATCAACCGCAAATGGCACTTAGTTCTTTTAGGCACTGTACTTAACAGGAATCTCTGAAATTGGGTTATATTGGTTATAGTGATTGGATTTTTGTTGTTTTGGTGTCTTATTACATTTTACTCTATTTTCTAAATTAGTGTGTGATTTTTTTGTGTTGTATTCCCACTTTATTACTATTTGTTTGCTGCATCAATACTTTACACATTGCCTCTAAGCCTGACTGTTTTTTTGCCAAGCTACCAGAGGGTTAAGCACAAGTTAACTTAGTGACTTTTTGTGGCTCATTCTGACAAGGATTGTGACTGTTTGGGTAGGATTTCACCCCCTCAACAAACAACCCAATTTCTCATAGTGGCTGACATATTTCCACCAACCTCCAACAGATCAATCAGGATGGTCAAGATTACAGCAAAAAACATATACAGATAGGGGTGGGGCAGTTGGTACCAGAGTGGTGCTTCAGCGGCATGCCTGGATATGCTCAACAGGATTCTCGAGTTATGTACCATAATCTCTTATGGACATTCCCTTTGATTGCACCTGGCTCTTCAGAGACAAGGCAGACAAGGTGTTGGAGCTCTTCAAAGAAGGCAAGGCAGCAGAGCGCTCCCTTAGCCTGGAGCCACATGCACAGCAGTATCCCCAGCAGTACCATCCCTTTCAGGGTTTCGGAATGGGCTTACAGCAGAGGCAACATCAGACCTTACCTCAGCAACAACCTGCCTTCCAAGCTTTTTGATGCAGAGTTTGAAAATCTAGCCAGCAATATACAGGCCCCCAGGTGCGACAAATCACCCAGTCCCCTCCACCTTGCTACTGCTGTGAAACCCTTTTAGTTAGCCCTCAGCAGCGCCCTGTAATCCAGTTAGAGGCTAAATAAGTTATTACCTCCACAAGTGGCAAGGCATCACATTAGGTAGATGATTGATTTAAATTGTCCAGCACGGCTACACCCTACCCTTCCATTCTACTCCTCCAAACATGCCACCTTCACCAGAATAGCTTCTATTGGACCATTTATCCATTCTCTGAGAAAGAAGTTCAATCTCTCATGGAGAAAGGAACTATAGATAGGGTGCTGGCATCAGAAGTCAGACGTAGCTGCTAGTCCTGTTTCTTTCTGGTGCCAAAGACGGAGGCTCCACAGTGGGAGAAAGTCTCAAAGAGCTCAGCACCAAGTTAGCCTCTTAGATTCAATTCAGGTGTCAGAGGAGAATGCAAAAGATCTACAATGATGGCTACTGGACTGCAATTAGACTCTGAGGAAAGTTGTGTTGTATTGGGTGTGCAACCTCACAGTGTATTACTCTCACCTTACCGACTGGGGTCTAGTCAGGCTCATTTGTTCAAACTTAGCTCAACTCTGGGTAGCTGTGCCTTCGAGCAATGAGGCTTAAACACAGAAACAAGTGTAAAACATTTAGAAGCACCGAAACAATGAAATAAGAAACTCACACAAAACTGAAGAAATCTGACAGCAATTTATAACATGCATTGGCAAAGCTAAGCGGTCTCGACTATGTAAAGCTATTGTCTTTGCCGATGTGTTTTAGCCATGCTGTACACCAGTGTGGCTGTTGTTTAGCATGGCTAAAAGTTAGTGGCGTAGGGGAAAGTGGCATGGAGTGTGTTAGAGTGGAATGGCAAAGAGTGGAGTAGAGTGTTGTAGACTGGAGTGACAGAGAGTGGGGTCGCGTAGAGTGGCATACACAGGAGTGGCAAAGAGTAGAGTGTATTGGCGTAGAGTGTTGCAGAGTTCAGTAGCATATAGTGCAGTGGCATACAAAACAGAGTCATAGAATGCGGTGATGTAGATTGGATGGGTGCACAGTATAGTGGAATAGAATGGTGCCAAATGGAGTGGCATAGAGGTGAATGATGAAGAGGGCAGTGGCACAGTGTAGAGTAGCATAGAGTGCAGAGTAGAGTCAAGTAGCATAGAGAGCAGTGGTGTGGAGTGGTGCTCAGTAGAGTATAGTGCAGTAGAGTACAGTGATGTAGAGTGCGGCACAGAGTGCAGCGGTTAAGAGTAGAGTGTCGTAGAGAGGGGTAGAGTGCAGTGGCATAGAGTAGATTGTTTCAGAGTAGAGTGAATTGGAGTAGAGTGGAGTGGTGCAGGGTAGAGTGTAGTTGTGTAGAGTGGCATAAAGTGTACACTGCAGTGGCACAAAATGCAGTGGTGCAGAGTAGATCAGAGTGGTGTACAGTGGATTGGTGTAGAGTGCAATGGTGAAGTCTGCAATGGTTTAGAGTGCATTGGCATAGAGTAGAGTGGTACAGTGTAGAGTAGAGCAGTGTAGCGTGAAGTGGCGTAGAGTGTAGTGGTGCAGAAAGTGGTGGTGTGGAGTGGTGTAAAGTAGAGTGGTGCAGAGTATAGTGCAGTGGTGTGGAGTGGTGCAGAGTAGAGTGAAATGACATTGGCCCTCATTTTAACATCAGCGATACATACTGCCTACCGCCGCGATGACGGCCGCCATGATACTGCCACTGCGGCTTCCATCCGTCCTCCATATTATGAGCACTGCCTGACTTCCGCCACAATAAGAGTGGAAATCCGGCAGTGCTCATGGTGATGGACGGTGTTAAGGTGGCGCTGCTACCATCAGTACCGCCACACCAGTAGAACGCCGTCAGTCATATTATGACCAGTAATACAGCCTGGTGGTGTTCTGCTGGCGATAGCAGTGTCCCTTCCTGTTCCCTGACAGATGTCCTTCTCACCCAAGGTTAGTCGTGCTTCCAGCAGGGAAGGGGGGTGGGAGTGTGGGGGTTGTGTGTGTCTGAGTGTGTGCAAGAATGTCTGAGAGTCTGTATGACTGCGTCTGTGTGTGTTGTTTGTGTGGCTGTATGCATGTAAAAATGAGGAAGTAGTGCGTGTCTGCATGTCAGTGTGATTGTGTGTAAGAATGTGTGTGAGCATCTATGGAAGTATGTGTGAATGAATGTGTGTAAGTGAATGGGTGTATGCCTGGTGCATGTCAGTGTCTGTGTGTGTGAATGCGCGGGGATGTGGTGTGAGGGGCGATGTGACAGTAGTGAGGGTGGGGGTGATGTGTGTGTGAGTGGCTGTGGGGGATGGGGGTCAGTTATGTGGTGTGTGCATGTATGGGGGTGAGTGAGTAGATCAGAGGGGGTGGGGGGTTTGTATGTGTATCGGGTGGGTAGAGGGGTGAGTTTGGATGGAGGGGGGCATAAGGTGAGTGTTGGGGGGGTGGGGGGGAGCCGCCTACCGGTGACAGGGAAGGAATTCCCAGTCACCTGTAGGGCCTACCGCCATGATTTTCGTGACGTTGCCAATGCCGAGAAAAACATTGTGGTCGGCCGGCTCATAATGTCATGTGCGGTGTTATGACGGCCGCTGGGCTGGAGATGGACATCTCCTGCCCGGCGGCTCATACCACCATAGCGGTATGAGTGGAGAAGTGGCGGGTTGGCTGCAGCCAACCCGCCAATCTCATAATGTGGCGGTATGTACTCCCAGCCTGCTGGCAGTCATACCGCCACATTTCTGACCGCCAGGGACATAATGAGGGCCATAGAGTGGTGTATTCATGGTGCGGTAGCACACTGCTATTACAGACAACACATTTTCAATTGAGATGACCATTACTTTTGCACAGACATACAGTTTTGCTAATAAAACTATGCAGACTGAAATGTGTGAAAATTGCATCACCTAGGGTAATGATTTGTTTTCATCATATTAAAATATTTGTTTCCAACACATTCTAGAAATAAATATTGTGCTTCACTTGTGTTCCTAATTCTTATATATTCTGAAATACGTAAAGTTAATTTAAATGTTGTCATGTGCTAGAAAAAACTCTTTCCGCAACCCAGTATCCAGCGAGATTGTCACATAAATCCTCTCTCTTTGAAGTCAGAGAAAGAAAAGTGAACAAGCAACCTCAGAAGACAGCACCTGACATTTGAACCCAGTCTTTGGGGAGAAGAACAAGATTTACGGGCACTTTTACAGAAAGGGAGCACTCAGTAGTAGACTTTAAATAAGGTTTGGGAAGGGAAGGTACAAACTCAAGCTGGGCAGCCCAAAACAAATAAAGGCAGCAAATGGAAAGCAAGAAAGTATGAGTTACAAACCACAAAGCCAATGGCAAGCAATGGGCATAATACATTCCTAGGTCAGCTTTCTGAATTTCCCTGAGACGTCTGTAGCACAACAGACAGCTGTGCTGTTTAGTGGGCTGCAAACTAAAAATACAGGAGTGAGAGCAGTATGAGCAATCTGTGCATTTAAAAACCCCAAAAAACGGATGCATTCAAAGCAGCATTGGAAAAAAAAATATAGAGTATCTGAACTCGTGTGAAAAACATGGTAGCATTCTCTTAATAGTTGAACTGTAAAGTTGTGTAAAAGGGTGCAATTCCTACCCAACAATGAGAAGTTAACATCTTCTCATTACTTTGGTGAGCTCCTCGACCATAGCAGCAGAGATGCGGATAATAAGACAACGTGGCACTTTAAATTTGCTCCTTTAAGATGACGGCAGAACTTCACGGGCCATTAGTCATGACCTTCACATCGCGAGGTCACCCTGCAGTCAAGAGGCCCAGAATCATGCAGGATGGGTGAATCCTGATGCAGCGGTTCGACAACTGACGGCTGCTGAAGGGTCCGAGAATCTACTCAGCTTTACAATCTGCAATCACCTTCTTTTAATGTAACCATCTTAATGTGATCCTAAATTACCCAGATATGTTAGGCAATTCACTGTTTACCTAAATAACTATAAACGTCAATCAGATTGCAATCATTTCGATGAAAAGGTGAAGTACTGGGGTGCCATGGCAGCTCAAATGCAATAGGGTGCTCCAATTGTCATTCTTTTCTTTGGTGAACTATTTGAGGTTATCACATGCAAGTCAAATGACTTATGAACGCACAGTAACTCTGAAAAAAACAATAAAAAAGCCTGCTGCAGTGACAAATAATTTAAAAACCGACTACTCACACTGTGAGTATACAACATATGGATGAGAAATAATTAAATGTGCAATGAAAGCATATTTCTCAGATGCAAAAATAGTTCTTCATGCATTCCAAAGGAGGCCCAACAACAGAGAACATGAGCTGGCTAAGGAAGTAACACTTTGTTTTACAAACCAGCTTAAAGCTGAAGCGTGCGTTCTCGTTCTTGCTGATTTGTGGACTAACTCCGTTTGTGCTAGACAGGCATCTGCCTTCTAGTGACGCTACAATGCAGTCTGCTCTTGCCTGCATAATATTGGGCTGATGAGGGTGGATTAAAAATCATTAGAAGAATAATAATGCCACTGCAGTATAGAAGTTTTGCCGAAAAGCTCCTTTGTTTATCTATCCTATTTTGCCACAATTTGGAGCACCTTTTCAACAATACTAAACAACAACGCAGAAGAAAGCATGGCACTAAAGAATGTGCCTATGTCCATGTTGTGGAGTATTCTGAAAAACTGACACGAGCAGTGGCATTATGCACCCACGCCGAAATCAAATTGTAAACTAAAAATAATGAGTGCTAACCCATGAAGAATCTACGTGGTCAGTGATTTTTTTGTGTGAGGAAAACAATTAGATTAACTAAAGACACTGTAAAATCAGTTACATTGCTTTAGTTTGGATTCTGGAGGATTCATCCAATAAATAACATAATTACCTATACTACATGTATCATAGGTCGCAAATCCTTAAAATGTCCTCATTCGCTCTCTGCCACAGAACGAACATCTATGATTTCTACCGACTCAACTGAAGCACAAGTGTCCAAAAGTTTTGGTGAAGCCCAACATAAAATCCTGCTTTTCAGAGCCCAGGATACACCATGCAGCTTAGTTGCACAAATTCATATCCAAATGACCTTCAAAGTCCTTGCCTACAAAACAGGAAAAACAAGCAATGATATTACGGGTCTAATCCCATGTGGGCGTGTACAAACTGGGTTAAAAACTGTCACTTAACTTTCACAGCCATACGCCTCTCAAGATGGAAAAAAAATGTGTGCCAATGTGGCCTGCAATGGAAGCACGCAGTAAACTTCGATAATCTAGGAGCTAACTTGGTCTGTGGTGTCAATTCATAAACAGGTGCCAAGTTTGCTGCCAGGCTACAGATGATCTATGCAGCACTTTGGTTCTAACAATGAGCCAAGATGTGAATCATTTGGAGCCCAACATCCCCAAGGAAGATGGCAGGTTAAGTTGTGCTTCCCCTTCTTGGGTTAGACAACCCATTGAAGCTGATGTTGGGCTGTAGACACATGATTTTCCGATGCTGTAATGAAGCGTTACAAGCTACTTCATATATCGTGTCTTAGACTTTACACACCTTATGGTTAGGCCTGCCATCTGCCTGCATTCGACAGGAAAATCATAATAGGTGGGCACAGAAACAAAGGGTTCAAATCCTAAGAACTTGACAGTTCTCCATTCCCTTGTGAGAAAAAACACTGCAGTGGAAGAATCGTGACCCTGCTGTGCCATACCAACCCCCTTTCTACTGTAGTACAGAGCATAGAATAGAAAAATGAGAACTGCTTTCCTCTTTTGATTAACCATCCAACCTCTTGCAATACGAACAACAAATCCAGTTGTAAGTGCCAATTTCTGGGCTACCAGTCATCAAAACAGCTGAGAGTAGCACACCTGCTGCACTGCACATTTTCAGACGGTCAGGTCCGAGTCTGAACACTGTCAAAATCAACATAGTTATTCATCTTCAGACTGATAACATCCAATCCATTGAGTAGAGCAAGTATGTTTTTTCACAGTGCAACCAAATAGTAACAGCTGTTAAGCAGCGTTATCGTTAATAATCTATAGCTATTAGGTGAGAGACAGTATTTTACTCAATCACCAAAAATATACACACACACATATAAATACACAAGCATGGCAATGTGCAACGGCTCTCAGAACTACAACAACATTAATTTTACTCACTTAGCAACAACCTTTCTGATTTATCACTGTGTTGGTATTAACGATAAATACCCCGGGCCATATTTGAAGGAGCTGCATACAACACCTAAACCCCTGGAGGTAAAGCAGCAGGAATGCTCAGAACGCAGGGGCCATTTTCTTTTCAGAGGGACTCTAAGCTTCGCTGTTTGGGGTAAATCACATTTTCTAACAATCTTGATGGTGCTAATAGCTTACCATTTCTCCTAAGAATCGATCGCTTCTAAGAATCAATTGCAGACCTTCAACCTATTTGGGACGACAGGTCTCTGCATACGCCCCTGTCCGCATTTGATCCCCTTCGTCTGCCTCACACGGAGGCGCAGACAATGGGAAAACAAGATTTACCTGCCTGTTTTCAATTGTTTTGCCTGCTGGAAATCGAGAGGCAGGGGAGTAGCTGTGCAAAGGGAGAGCCTTCCCATGCCTCTGGAGAAAACTCTCAACAACATGAGGGAAGAAGAAATCAGTTTCGTCAGTGCACACACACACCAAAGACAGGCAAACAGTAGCACAAATGAGAAACAAAGAAAAAATAGTCCCACAAAAACAACACATAAACAATCAAAGTGCAAACATACAGTATTTGGGAAGTGCTCCATGGCAGGAAACAAAACACAAAAGGAAGGGACAAAGATGAAGGATTCACCACTAGCAAGTAAGCATTTTTAAAGGACAACGGAAGGAACAAATAAAAAGGCAATGGGTGAGCTGTAAGCTCACAAAATATATACAAGATGTCTCAAAGAGTCAGCGCAATCACTGTCCAGCAAGGTATTGGGGTCATTATGACCCTGACAGTCACTAGACCGCCAGGGTCATGGTCACCGTCAGACCACCGCCAAAGTGGCTGTCCGGCTGCAACATTATGACTGTAGCAGAGCCGCCACATGTCAAACCACCGACACTGCCAAGCTGCCGCCAGCCTGCAGCCTGCAGCCTGGCGGTACTGGCAGTTGTAATCCACCAGGGCAGCGCTGCAAGCAGCGCTTTGCTGGGGATTACGAGTCTCTATCTGCCAGCCTGTCCATGGGGGTAAACACTGCCATGGAAGGGCTGGCGGAATGGGGGACTCAGGAGGCCCCCATGAACAGGCCCACCATGCATTCCAATGGCCAAATTACGGGCAGTGGAATGCGCAACGGGTGCTGCTGCACCCGATACGCTGCCACATTGCCGCCAGCTCCATTAGGAGCCACCTTCAATGCTATGGCCCAGCGGGGAAGCCATAATAGGGCCAACGGGGTTCAGACCGCACAGGTGGCCAGATAGCGGGATGGCATTGGCGAGCAGCCTCCGCCGCCCGCCAATGTCAAAATGAGGGCCATTATTTTTATGAATTTGTAAACACCAAATTAAACAAAATCAATCAGAGCTATAGATCTTTAAGTAAATCATAAATTTCTGTTTTAGATGCAAAATTCGACAAGCTTTGGCAAGCGGAAAGTTCTGTAACACTGTAAAACTTTTGTGAAGTTGTGTTCAGCTATTCTGGCCTGCTTTGGGTGACCAACTTTGATGGGGAGGAGGCCAAGGGGGCTAGTACAGAGTTGTAGGACATTTACCTTGTTACCAAAGCAGTCTCAAGTTCAGTATCAGGCTCTAAGGGCGAACCACCATAGACTTTAACAGAGTGATCCTGAGAATACTGAAGGTGCTGAGGATGCTCTGTGGTCGACAGGGGGCTTCCTGAGTCAACTTTTCGGTTCACGGTCATGGTGGGGCATCTCTGGCCATAGGGTCGATGTCCCTCAAAGTTTTCTTTGGTCCAGCAAAAGTCTAGTCACCAGTGGACTACTGATCTCAAGGCACAAAACAATCAGCAATTCCCTTCTTCTGGGGATAGCTCTACTTCTGGGTGACTAAACTGTATTCTGTGACTCCCATGGGCCCAGCAGACTCGTGTGCAATATTTGAGAATCAAGACTCACTCTCCGACGCTGCACTGTGGTGGTAAGCAACGAGCCAGTGATCTGGGCTACCAATCACCGAAGCAGGCTTCTCCAACTTTTGTGGCCCTGGTGCTGAAACAGGAAGTTAGCCAACTAACTCTTGGAGTCTCTACTTCCATCTGGAGATTATTTCTCTATGAGCAGGACATCATGGGCACAGTAATCTTTTTGCTATCCCAAGGAACAGAAGGTGAAGTTCAGCTTCGGTACTGCCTCTCTTTGCCTGGTCCAAGGTCAGGGCGGCAATCCTTCTTCGGTCTTTTTCTTCAGTCCAGTCGAGATCCCAATCAATCAATCAATCAATCAGTGCTTATATAGCGCAACTACTCACCTGTTAGGGTCTCAATGCGCTGGGGGGTGAAAGGAGTAGCATATACCAGTGAGGTGGTTATTAGAAAAGCCATGACTTCAGTTCCTTTGTGAAGGGAGGTGGTTTGTCTGATGTGGAGAGGAAGGGAGTTCCAGGTGGTGGCTACAATGTAGCAAAAGGATCATCCTCCTGTTCTGGTTTTCCTGATGTGGGGTACTTCTGCAAGAGAGAGCTGGGCTGAGCGTAGGGCCCTGTGGGGTATGTGGAGGTTGAGTCACTTGTTCAATTATGCTGGTCCGGTGTTGTGGAGTGATTTGTGTGCATGGGTGAGGATCTTGAAGGTGATTCTTTTTTCTATGGGAAGCCAGTGCAGTCTACACAGTTGTGAGATGTGGCAGAGTCGAGGTAGGTCGAGGATCTGTCTGGCAGCGGTGTTCTGGATGTTTTGTAGCTTGCGGGTGAGTTTCCTTTTGATTCCGGCGTAGAGTGTGTTGCCGTAGTCCATTCTGCTAGTGATAAGGGCGTGTGTGACGGTCTTTCTATGTTCGAGGGGGATCCACTTGAAGGACTTGCTTAGGAGGAGGAGGGTGCAGAAGCAGGTGGAGGTGACTAAGTTTATTTGCTGGTTCATGCTGAGGTTGGAGTCCAGGATGATTCCGAGGTTGCGGGCTTGGCTGGTGGGGGTAGGCGGGTTTCCAAGGGTGCGTGGTCACCAGGAGTCATTCCACGCCTTGGGTTGAGGGCCCATGATGGGTACTTCTGTCTTGTTAGTGTTGGGTTGAAGGCAACTGTTTCTCATCCAGTTGGCGACTGCTTCCATGCCTTTGTGGAAATTGTGTCTGGCTATGTTGGGTTCGTTGGAGAGGGAGAGGATGAGTTGGGTGTCATCGGCGTAGGAGATTATGTTGATTCCATAGCTTCTGACGAGGGTGGCTAGCGGGGCCATGTAGACGTTAAACAATGTGCGGCTGAGGGAGGATCCCTGGGGCACTCCGCAGGTGGTTGTTGTGGGGTCTGTGATTAAGGGGGTGAGTCTTACTCGTTGAGTTCTGCCGGTGAGGAAGGATTGGATCCAGTCGAGGGCCTTGTCTCTCATGCTGGCTTCGTGGAGTCTTATTATCACGTTGTGATGGGAGACTGTGTTGAAGGCCACCGGGATTGCTAGTAGGATGAGTGCTGCCATCTCTCCCTTGTGCAGTAGAGAGTGGAGGTCGTCTGTTGCGGCCAGGAGGGCTGTTTCGCTGCAATGGTTTTTCCTGAATCTGGATTGGGAGGTGTCGAGGATGTTGTGGTCTTCTATAAATGTGGCGAGTTGGCTATTGACTGCTTTTTCGATGACTTTCACAGGAAATGGGAGTAGGGAGATGGACCTGAAGTTTTTGAGGTCGGTGGAGTCTGCCGAGGGTTTCTTGAGGAGGGGTTGACCTTGGCATGTTTCCAGTTGTCAGGAAAGGTGGCGGCAGCTATTGAGTAGTTGATGGTGAGGCGTGGCTTTAGGGTGATGGTGTCTACGACTCTGTTGAAAATGTGGTGGGAGCATGGGTCCGTGGGGGCCACGGATGGTATGAATCTCATTGTTCTCAGTGTATCTTCAGTGGTAAGGGGGGTCCAGTTGGTGATTGTTGGTTTGTTGGTGCCGGGTTTTGGTAGAGGGTGTTCTGTACATAGGTTGTCCTTGCTGAAACTGTCATAGATGGTCTTGATTTTGTGCTGGAAGTTGGTGTTGAGTTTGTTACAGAGATCCTGTGAGGGTGGGATGTCCATTGTTTCACTGTTGCGTTGGGCGAACTCCTTGATGATGCTGCAGAGTTCCTTGCTGTTGTGTGCGTGTGAGGAGATTCTGTCTTGTATTGCTTTCTGTCTGGTGTTTCTGATGAGTTGGTGGTCTGCGGTGGTGGCGGCTCTGAAGTTGCTATGGGCTTCTGTGGATTTGGTGTTTCTCCAGATTTTTGGGAGGCGGAGATCTGAGTTTTGGGGTCCATGGATCCCTCTTGTATGCTGTAGTGATATTTGTATTTTGGCCACTGACTTCGTGACGCACCACTTTGCGCTTGGCTGTCCACTGTCACACTAGTGATCGCCAGTTACAGACTCCATTTTTGTATTCAGCTTAGCCTTAGCTTCACTGCTTCACTGCCAGGTTAAGGTTACGAGTAGTTTTCCATACAAACATGTTATGCAACAGGTTTTCTATTTCTGTGTGTTCTCTTTCTCACCGAAGAGCTAGGACATATCAACAAAGAGCTAGGACATAATATGGAGGAGTTAGTCAGTCAGCACGATAAGGATGGTACAGCAGGGAACGGCTTAGGCTTGGGAGAGACACCTTGGGAAACTGCCCAGTTCCAAACTGTTTCTTCCAACCCTGACTTAAAATAGCCAGCATAATACTTTTTGTGCCAGCAGGAGGGTTTTTCCAGAAAGCTTCTTCTTTGTTTTTTTTAAGATATAAAAGAGACCCTGATCGACAGTAGGAGATTCGGAGACCTCAATCAGGATTTAGACGTCGAATGTCTGATACATATTTCCAGTGAGGGTAGAGCTCTCTCTTTCTTGCAGTCGAACGGGGTCATCGGCTTGCTGGCAGTAGAAAGATAAAGCACCTGACAAGCCCTACAATGATGCATTTTTATTAATTATTTCCTTTGCATTGTGTATGAAAATATATATATATATAAATATAAGTGTTTGTATCCATGCATGTTTATATTAGCTGTTTACAGATTGAGGATTCTTTAAACATGGTCTTACATCATGGTTGCACATATTAAGAGTACACTTTTGGCTATTCAAGCCTTCCTTCATGAGCCTTGCGAAAAGCTATAATAAATGTCTTCTTCAGATTAAGAAGTGAATTCCAGAGAATCTTTTTGACTCCTTTCAGTGTGTACATTTTGGCTCAGTCAAAAGTAAAGCAAAACACTTTGGCGCAGGTCAGCAAGGGAAGGATTTGTAGATTAAAAGTGTACATTTAAAAGTGAAAATATGTTTGGCTGGAAGACTAAAACATCTGCTTCTAAAAATGTGTGTGAACAGGGTGTTTTTCAAATTCCTGGATGGTGCTGCGCACCTTATGATGAGTTAGCTAGGGGGGAATGGCCAAGATGGCGGCCGCGACGGAAGCCTAGTATGTAGGCTCCGTCTTGGGCCCCACCAGAAATCCTGTTCGGCACCTCCAGAGATGGCAGTGGAGGTCAAGCGCGGCCTCCCTGTGTGCAGGGGACCCGGCGGCGCTCTTCAGAAGAGGCGCGTGGCTTCCGGTGGTCTGAGGGACGTGCGCAGCCTCGGCGTGGCAAGTTCCTCGCCTCTCACATAGCGAGACAACGGAAGGCGGGGCTACCCGATCGGGGAAGCCCGGGCCGACCGGCCCCAGCGAACGTCCTGAGAGTGCGGTGAGTGGCGAGGGGGGAACGTGAGGGGGACGACACTGCCTCGCCGGCCTCCCACCTGGACTTGCGCTTCCTCCTCTTCCCCCTCCGCCTCCCTGCAGTGCAGACGCCACGCGACGCTCCTGGAGGAGCCGCGCAGCAGAATAAAGGACTCTGCCCTGTGTTAAAGGGCCTCAGAGTCCATTTCATGGATACTGCAGCGCTGGGGACGGCCGAGGGCAGCAAGAAGGCCCCCCATGCGCATACAACTTTATAAATTACTGGAAAAAAGAGGCTGGCCCTTGCCTGGTTTGAAGGGCAACACGCGGAGGATGGTCATTGGGGCCTAGGATAAATATAGAAGGCCCACACTGTGACTGCAAAATCTCCCCCTCCCCCCCCCCTTATGGGAGTGCAGAAAACAGAGGAAATACAGCGAAGAATACACAGGGACTGAGGCCCCCTCCTGATTCAACTTACCCTTAAGCAACAAGCACTGACCCGGGGGCAGGGGGTCAAGGAGGAGCGAAGGAGTGCGTAAGACTGTTGGTGGGGCCTTGTTAAGTACTGTCTCAATCACACAAGCAAATAACCTGACATAGACACTGGCCTCCGCTCCAGCTGCTTCTTCTGCGTGGGGTGAACAAAGTGAGGGCAGCAAGGCTTAGCTGGAGTAATGCTGCAGCAGAAACTTTCCAAATTGCTGCGATTTTTCTTACTGGGCCCCCTGGAACTCCACGCAGGGAGCGTCCCTAAGTCGACTTGAAGGAACAGATCCCCTTTGGAAATTAAGGCGCATCACTCATAGTAACTCACTCAATTAAAACAGTGGAGCATCACCAAACAACAATCATGGCTGGGAAATCTAAAGCTGCCAGAGCACAAGAGAGGTCCACGCCCGGGATAACATCAGGTGAACAGCAAACAACACCCAGCCTGTTGACCTTGGAGACCACACTGCAAAACCATTCAACTCAATTTGAAAAAATTCTACAGGCGAGAATGGATACCAAAGCCTAATTAGAGAATAGAATTGATACAGAGTCCCAGGATCTTAATCTGTTAAGAGTGGATTATCATAATTTGGCGGATAGAGTGGGCACAGTGGAAGATACACTGAGCGGACTCAACCCATTAGCGCTAGAAAATCAAAAAACGATTCGCCGCTTGGAATCCGAGGTGAAGATCCTCAGGCGCAGGATGGAGGAGGCGGAGGGCAGGTCCCGACGAAATAATGTTTGCTTTTTGCGGTTTCCCAAAAGATCAGAAGGTCAAAACTCTGAACTATTTTTGGAACAATGGCTAATCAAGGAAGTAATGCAGGGCAACCCGTCAAAGTTTTTCTCAGTAGAAAGAGCACACAGCGTACCGGGGAGACAGCCGTCACCGGGAATGCAGCCTAGAACACTAATAGCCAGATTCCTGAATTACAGGGACAGAGATGCAATACTACAACACTTTCGTAATAAAGGCCCCATTCAGCATGAGGGCTCACCTATCACTGGCTTACCCGGATTTCACTCAAGAAGTACAGAGACAACGTAACTCCTTTCTGAAAATTAAACGACGACTTCGGGAACACAACATAAAGTATGCCTTAATGTTCCCTGCTAAATTACGAGTGATATCAGAGGAGTAAACGCATATTTTTCCCACACCGGAAGACGCGTGGACATGGTTACACGCCAAGGGACTGGCACAGCCCCGGGAGAGCACGGGTGATGGTGAGGAATGGATTATGCCACCAGATCGGAAAAAAAACAGGAAACGCTCTAAATCGCAACCCTCTGTAAAACAAGCGGTGGCAGAGAGGGCAAAGGTAGTGCAGGAGATGTCCTTGCACACACAGAACTCCTTTGGCGCACTACGCACTAATGTGAGGGATCACACAGACTTGGACTCAGTGAGCTCCGACTCGACGATACTGAAGGCGCTAAGAGGTCCGAAAGTGACACCCAGATCAGTTGATACACTGTGATCGCAGCAAAGGACAAGGTTAAAGAGTTCTTGTCCCTCAATGGTCATATAGGGGCTGACTTGGAGCAGTGATTCGGAAGTTCAAGACAGCGCAAGTGGGACTTGACCTTTGCACACTCGGAACAGTGGGCTACCTCGCTCAATGGATAATTGAGGATGATATATCACTGCATGCGAGGAGTCGTTGGGGCCGGCAAGGTGCTGTCATCTGTAATCCTTTTTATTTTTATTTTTTTTATTTTTATTACTTGGTCAGAGGTGGGGACCCCTTATAAGGGTCACCTCTAATTGCTAAATGCCTCCCCAGAAGGTATCCGCACGGATACAACTTTTTTCTATTAGAAGTGCGATGTGTATTTTGTTTACTCAAGTTCAGCATTACTGTGGGGGACTAGTTGGGGTGGGTGGGGAAGGGGATTGTAGTTACTTATGTTTTTTAGGTCTTCTCAAACAGTGAAACAGAGTAGCACAACTGACAGTTAATGTTACCAGTACCGAACAAGGGGAAATAATGGAGGGTGCATGGGTGGCTCAGGTCAGGGCACATGTGCGAAGGTGGTGCAAAAGCACATGGGGCAGATCTCAAATCAGGTCATGCACGAATACAACATAATCATGTGGAACGTGCGAGGGATGGCGACACAGGGTAAAAGACATCGGGTGCACGCCCGCCTTAAGCGTCAGGGGATACACATTGTCATCCTCAAGAAACAAACCTGCTAGAGGCCGATCTGAAAGTATTAAGGGGGCGTTGTGGGGGACAGATTATAGGACCATCATACTCGGCCTACGCCAGGGGGGTACTTGTGTGGATAGCCCAAGTGGTTCCGGATGTTCAACACACACACAGAATAGATCAAGGGGCAGATACGTGATACTGGAGGTGCAGCTGGATGGCAGACAACTTACATTAATAGGGATTTATGCCCCTAACAATGCATTGCCTGAATTCCTGCGCACCCTTTCACCGGCCTTACTAGTTAACACGGAAGCCCCAGCAGTATGGGGAGGCGATTTCAATAGCACACCGGACAAGACACTTGATCGTTCCACCCCTCCCCGAGAGGATTATCACACAGAAACACTACCGGTCCACTGTTGACATGGGCGGGGGACCTGAGACTACACGATCTCTGGCGCACGTGCCACCCAACACAATGAGAATATTTGTTTTATTCTATACCCCACAAAGTACATTATGACATTATGTGGGGCACCCACGAAATATGCTCACTAATCAAAGATGTGGAATACCTTGCTAAGATGTTATCTGATCATTCTCTGCTGCGGTTAACGCTTCAGTGGGGTAGGAAAAGATCTGCGATTCCTACCTGGCGCTTGCAGGGGGAAGCTCTCCTAGACCAGGCTTTCAGGGAAGAATAAAACACAATAATAAGAAATTACTGGGAAATTAACAAGGGCTCCACAGATACAAGAGCAACGGAGTGGGATGTGCATAAAGTCATTGTCCGGGGACACTGTCTGTCTGCCAGCTGGGAGGTAAGGCACGCACTTCACATCGAAGTCAACACATTAGAAAAGGAGTTGAGAAAGCTGGAAATCTCAGTGGCACAGAATGGGGCATTGCAGCTAGAACTAGGGAACACACGCTTAAAATATAAGGAAGCAGATCTGAGACTCCGCCGCCATGACTACAATTATTACTTAATGCGATTACAGACAGAAGGAGATAGATCTGGGAGACTGCTGGCATGGCTACTTCGAGAGGATCGCCAGCAAGCTCCTATAGGGGCTATACGACAGGCAGATGGAATTATGGCCACTAGTCAGGAAGCAATCAACAAAGCGTTTTTAGAAGTATTACACAGTTTTATATAAAGGGCGGGTGACATGCACGGTCCAGCAACTTGGGACCTTTTTAAGGGGAGAGAATTTAGCACAGTTGTCACAAGTGGATAAAGATACATTGGAGGCTCCCCTGACAATGGTAGAGCTAGAAGCGGCCATGGCACAATTGTCTAGAAATAAAACGCCCGGAATAGATGGCTTGCCAATAGAATATTATGCTATTTACTTCAAATACTTGAAGCCACAGTTGCTGGAGGTGTTCGAAGAAGCATGGTCTCATAAACTACTCCCGTGCTCGCAGCGTGAAGCATTAATAGTAGTCTTACCTAAACAGGGCCGTGAGCCCACAGATGTTAAATCATATAGACCACTCTCGCTGCTAAACATAGATTGCAATATACTGGGCAAAATCCTGGCAAACAGATTAGCTCCCATAATACACACATTAGTTCATGAAGACCAGAACGGTTTTATCCCAAAACACAACACATTCTTGAATATTCGCAGACTGTTGAGTATAATAGGGGACACTCCACCAGCAGCGCATGATAACGTGGCAATGTCATTGGACATTGAGAAAGCATTTGACACACTTGGGTGGGAATACTTATTCGCAACAATGCAAAATATGGGGTTCGGACCTAACTATATAGGTTGGGTGCAGACATTATACGCAGAACCCAGAGCCAGAGTGAAGACAGGAGGTATCATATCAGACAGTTTCCCTATTGAAAGGGGCACCAGGCAGGGTTGCCCACTATCTCCTCTATTGTTTGCCATAGCGATGGAACCACTGGCAACCAGATTAAGCGTCGAAGGAGAGCGATGGGGAGTGCTCAGTGTAGGAATTCGCCACATAGTCTCGCTATATGCGGATGATGCCCTGATATATGTGAGAAGGGGATATGAAACCATACCGCTGGTGATATCCCTAGTAGTGGAATTTGGGAGGATATCAGGACTGAAGGTGAATTGGGATAAGTCGTGTGTGTTCCCACTGACAGAATGGCCTATTGAGAACAGGGAGTTAGTACAAGAAGGGCGCTTGAAATTGTGCTACGACATCTTCAAATACTTAGGAGTTCACAAATACCATAAACCTGACGACTTGAGAGATGGTAACCTGGGCCGCGCGTTGAATTCCATGAAGGGGTCCCTACGTTTCTGGTGTGCACTGCCACTCTCGCCACTAGGTAGAGTGGCGATAGCGAATATGTTACTACTCCCCGACTGCTATACTTCTTTGCAGCATTGCCGGTAATGGTGCCTAAAAGTTTTTTCTGAGAGTTAAACACAGTCCTACTGAGACTTATATGGGGGGGGGAAGGACTCGAGTGGCACTTGCCACATTGCACCGCTCACTGAGCAAGGGCGGACTGGGAGCCCCAAACTTTGAACTGTACTTTGCCTCTGCACAGCTGCAGTGGACCCTAAATTGGATACACAGACCCGAATCAGCTGAAACTATATTAATTATGAAGCAGCTACACAGCCAACCACTGCTTACATGGTTGTCAAATACTGTGACAAAAGGGTAATTTGTTAATGATAGCAGCACACGAATACTGGACAAGGTACATCCAAAGGGGTCAAAAAGAGATTCCATATTCTCCCCTCATCCCACTGGGTCAAATCCCGGCATGTACTCGGTTGCAACCTGGGCAGAGGCGGGTATACTAACGGTGGGAGACTGCTTTGAGGAAGGAAAGTTAATGTCGTTTGAATCTGAGAGACCTTACCTCAGTGGGAGCGGGCCAATTTTTAGCATACTATTCTATTTGCCACTTAGTCATGAAGGCGTGGAAATCAGGGGACCAGGAACCCAGTACTTCCCCAGCGCTGCACCATATGCTGTCATAGGACAACCACAACAAATTTATAACAAACACAAACAAAGTCGGAAACACGTTCCCTGTAAATGGATTAGAAAACGTCAGAACACGTTGGAACACTGCTACCGAACCAATTGACAACTGAAGAATGGTCCCAGGCTTTAAGCCATACCCGCAGTGTGTCAAGAAACCCCAAGTTTAGATATACCCAATTTAACTATATGCATCAAACAAACCTCGCGCCCGCGTGGTTGAAGCGTATGTTTCCAGGGGTGGACTTCCGGTGCCCTCCATGTAGCTCCCCATCAGTTAATTTTCATCATATGGTGTGGGAGTGCGGACCTCTGGAATTGGAATGGTGTGGGGTGGTGGCAGATATTTCAGATATTACAGACCTTATATTTATATTGGATCCCGGCTCCTGTTTACTGGGAGTCAGGAAAAGGGATAAAAAGCATAAATATATACATAGGTTTGCAGACCTAGCTTTTATAATGTACAAAAGGTTGATTGCTATGAATTTGAAAGCCCCAAAAGCACCGGATCTGAAAATGTGGCGTGCCTTAACACTGCGATGGGCACGCACAGAATATCAGGTACTACGTAAGCTACTAGATGAAGGTCAAAAACACACTTGGTGTGATGCTTGGGAAACATTTGTTGCTAAATTGGAGGCTAAAAATGATGAGCGCCCGCCATGAAGCCTGGTAACAATACGGACAGACAGCCAATGAAAAGACCGCACATACACCCACACGAAATGTGGATGCCCCACATGGAAGTAACATACATAAATGGAGCATACACACACAAATTGTCGGCACCCAGATCAGGAACCCGATTCACCTGCAAATAGTATGTGAAATAAAGGATGGTTTACGCCAATTGCCAAGTACGATATTAGATATAACATGTGATTTAGCTACGAGATGCAAACATATACACTGGAATGTGATTCGATCTGAGTTGTCATTGTTATATACGTTTTATGTTATATGGGATTAACAAAATTCTACTAGGACAAATTGTAAATGCTGTCGTTTGATGTGCAGAAAACAAAAAGAAGTTTAAAAAAAAATGATGAGTTAGCTAGTGAATTTTCACAATTGGCTGGTTTATCAGAAAGCTGGGATGAATGTTTGAATGAAGCAGAACCAGCAAATGTTTTATCTTGCTTAAGAAAAGTACTGGTTGAAGGGAATGATCTTTCAGTTCTGGGCAGACGGGGGTAGATACTTTTGACTGCCTACAAAAAAATGCATGAAAAATGTAAACAGTTAGAAAGGGTAAATGAACAACTGGAAAAGCAGCTTGTGGATTCAAAGAATAGTGTTACCATGTTGTCTTGCCAAAATAAATCATTGCAAGATAAGGCAGACACGTATCAAACCATTGCAGAACGTGCTGCAATCAAAGTAGCTCAAAACAAATATCGTAAACGTAGAGGAAGGATAAATCAGAAAAAGTTCCATTTAGTCACTACTAATGCTGGTTTGGATTGGTGCCCAGATTCGGCTTGGATTAATAGCGTTTGGACCAGCAGTGATTCGTCAAACTCTAGTGATGAGGAAAGTGAAAAAGGTGGGGAACAGGGGGACCTACAGGAGGAGAATGTAGTGCATGCACAGCCAATATTTAGATGAAAATTGCAGCACACGCCACAAGATCCGGCAGCAGTTACACCACATGCTCTAGAAGATTACATTCAGCAAGACGTAAATGACATTATGGATCACTTTAAACAGAGAACAGGGGAGTCCCTACTTGCTTGGGTTGTGAGGTTGTTTGAAACTGGTGCTTCTGGTGTTATGTTAGATGTTGGGGACTCTCACAAGTTCTGTATGCTAAGTTCTGATCCAGTAATATAGGAACAGTTCAGGGGTTTTCAAGGACAACATCAGACCACTTTGTTACAACTAGTTGTTGATGGATGTAATCTGAAGTACCCCACTGATTCGGAGTGGCCTCCCAATGAGAAACCCTGGTATACTTTACGTGATGCAATGCAAAGAACTGAGGAGGCAATGAAATCTGCCATTATCTTGGGCAATGCACACCAAGTGTTAGATGGACTGCTTACTGTGCCATAAGAAACAAAATAATTTTCCTTGCTCCACCTGCCTGTAAGCAAGTAATTATGACTTTATTAATCAATCAGACAGGGCAGGCTTTGAAAGATGTATTAGAAGTGGTCAGAGAGTTAGGTGAATTAGGAATTTGGGATAAACCTGAGAGATCTTCACGGTCTGAGGGTCGCACAGATAACAACAGAGTGCCCAGGAAAGACATGTTTACGGCGCTACTAAAAGGTGGTGCTAAAAAAGAACAGATTGATGGGATAGATACCAAAAGCTTGTGGGAAATGTACCGTAAAAGGGGTTTAGATTTAAAAATAACAGACCTCATGTTAATTTAGAAATACATTGGAAACACAAAAATGTGCAAAAAGTTTGATCTTTGGTTGACACCAGAGCAGAGGCCTCTTTGATTTATGGAAACCCTAAGAAGTTTAACGGACCGCATTACAAAATCACAGGGCTGGGGGAAGGCAGACACCCGCTGTACAAACCACAGTACATATGAAAATAGAGAGAAGAGCAAAAAGAGAATATACTGTGCTGATTGTGCCTCTCTTGGAATACATACTGGGAACTGACATTTTGAAAGGAATAACTTTGTATTTGGATGATGGTTGTTATCACTTTGGAACAAAAATATATATTTCAATGGTTGCCATGAAAGTGAGTCATTTAAAAACTCCCCCAGTGAAGGTTCCCCTGGCAACTAAAGTAATTAATTTGAAACAGTACTGCATTCCTGGAGGGCATGATGAAATAAGTGAAACTATAAAAGACATGATTGAGGCTGGTGTAATAGCTCCAACTACTACTGAATGGAACAATCCCCTCTGGCCGGTTAAACGACCTGATGGGTGGTACAGAACGACAGTTGATTACCGCAAGCTGAATAAACATACACCTCCTTTGACAGCCGCAGTCCCAGACACCATCACTTTTATTGAACGAATACAGAAATATACAGGGACGCCATATGCCACCATTGATATTGCTAATGCGTTTTTCTCTATACCCTTGGAGCCAGAATGTCAAGAGCAATTTACATTCTCCGACTGCGGAAGGCAATTTAAAATGTTATCTTTGCCAAAGGGGTACATACATAGTTCCACTATCTGTCACCGGCTGGTGGCAGAGCACCTGGATGAAGTATCTATCATTCCAGGTGTACAAATGACCCATTACATTGATGATGTGATGATTCAGGGAGAGACAGAAGAACAGGTGCAGATTCAGTTGGAGAGAGTAGTGGAACTCTTGCAGAGTAAAGGGTGGATGGTTAACACAGATAAGACACTAGGACCATCTAAAAATGTGAAGTTTCTAGGCATTCAGTGGAATCAGGGACAGAGAGAGGTGTTACCACAAGCAAAGCAAAAGATTTGTGAGTTTGCCACACCCCCATTCAGCAGGAGACACAGGAACTTATTGGATTGTTTGGCTTTTGGAGACAGCACATCCCTCATTTGAGTCAGATCTTGGCTCCTCTGTACAAAGTGACAAGGAAGAAACATGAGTTTGAATGGGTGAAGAGCAGCAGCGTGCTTTTGATTTGACAAAGGAAGCAATTCATCAGGCCTTAGACTTGTGGCCAGTGGATGAGGGAGTTATGCTGTTACATGTAACTGTTCAGGGACAATATGCAAATTAGAGTATGTGGCAGAAACAGGGAAGGAAGAGGGTGCCCCTGGGGTTCTGGCTAGAAAACTACCTGACTCTGGGGAGAACTATACTCCTTTTGAAAAACAGCATTTGGCCTGTTATTGGGTTTTAACACTAGGTCATAATGTAATTCTGAGACCTAAAATACCAATTTTGTAGTGGGTGATGAGTTCACCTAAATCTCACCGTATAGGACATACACAAGAGGCCAGTATCATATGCTGGAAATGGTACATACAAGACAGGGCTCGAGTAGGAACGGCAGGCACTGCAGCCCTACATGAATAGGTGTCACAAGCCCCTGTACAGGATGAGGAGAGGGTGCAGGATGTACCACAGGTAAAAGAGTCACCAGTAAGATGTGGTGCACCATTTGAATCCTTGCCCCTGAGGATAGGAAACATGTATGGTTCACCAATGGTTCATCCAAATACGTGGGTACCAGAAGACATAGGAAAGCAGTGTCATACAATCCAGTTAACAAAAAGTTGCTGACCACCACAGGAGAAGGAAAAAGTAGGCAATATGCAGAGTTTTATGCTATGTATCAAGCCCTAAAGCAAGAGCCGCCTGGGACTTGTCATATTTACAATGATTCTTGGTCCACTACCAATGGGTTATCCACTTGGCTTCCCACATGGCATGCACATAACTGGTTTATCCTCTCAAAGGAGGTGTGGGGCAAAGAGTTGTGGCAGGAAATTTGGGAAATGTTAGAACAGAGTAAAGTCATAGTATATCATGTAGGTGCTCATTGTCCCATTGACTCACAAGAACGCTGGTTCAATTCCCCTGCAGACGATAAAGCCAAACTTTCAGAGACAGAAGTAGCAACACAGGATTCTGACTTGGTGGGGATGGCTAGATGGGTGCACCACAAAATGTGGACACCTGGGAGAAAAAGCCACTTATAGGTGAGCAGACATTAGAGGGATGGACATTCCCCTAGACTTGATAAAAACTGTAATTTTGCAATGTCCTATTTGTCAGCACACAGGACAGAGATCTGTCCTGCAAACAGTTAAAGGTCAATTGGGGAGAGGGAAGTTACCAGGACAGATATGGCAAATTGATTACATTGGACCACTACGTATTAGTCGCAGGTGTCAATACGCCTGCACCGTAGTGGACACTTGTCCTGGGTACCTGATTGCTGTCCCTTGCAAACGTGCTACTCAGCACAATACTATCAGAACTTTGGACTTATTAATGTTATACTATGGAGTACCACTCCAGGTCCAGAGTGACAATGGGTCACACTTCAATGGCAAATTGGTGCAGGACTACTGTTCTCAGCGCAATATTGAGTGGATATATCATATTCCTTCTTATCCACAGGCCTCATAACTGATTGAAAGAATGAATGGCTTACTGAAAGCTTAATTGCGAAAAGTATTTGATGGAACTTTGAAAAACTGGAGAGAGCAATTAAATGAAGCCTTCCAGATTCTGAACAATAGACCATTAACAAATGCTGAAACACACCTGATGCAAATGTTAACTCTAGCTTTGCAAGTACAACCACATGTGGCCACCAATACCATTACATACTGGTAAATAAAACCTGGAGCCTTAGCTCCTTACAGAGCCACACCTGAATCTTCAGTTCTTGACTTAAGTGCTTTACAAGCTTACAGACTGAAACCACAAGACATAGCACTGTGTGAAACAGGTGTTAGAGTACAAATTCCCCCAGACCATTTCAGATTGATTGCTCCCAGATCTGGATTGGCCCTCAAAGGTAATCAGATTTTACGGGGAGTGATTGATGCAGATTACCAAGGAGAAATCAAAGTTATTCTGTTAAATAGTGGAGAAGTTGATTTATTAATTCAAATTGGAGACAGAATTGCCCAACTTGTCATAATTCCAGTGTATGTAGGATTGGTGAGGAAGGGGACTACCCCAGCCATTCTTACTGTATGTGGGGAGGGAAGTTTTGGTTCAACTGATAAAAACCCTGGTGCTAAAGTGTGGGTTGAATCCCCAAATGGCCCTATAGAACCTGCAGAAATTATAGCCAAGTTGATCATGAAACCAGAAAAGGAAAAATGGGAACATATTCCAGCTGATAAATGTTATTTGCGAGAATTATCATACTTGTTTCTTTTGCAGATTATACTACAGCTTGTTTTTGCCGTGAGTGTTCCGTGTGGTCTACTTTTGGGCGTGTGGGGTCGGGAAAGACCTAACACCCCCAACTTCAACTTGATTGATCGACCATGTCACGCAACACCTTTACTGCATCTGAACAACAATATTTGGATTCATTTGGCCCAGACCATGCTCAACAGATCTGACTTCTACATGGGCGTCATGAGAAGCACTGTGGATGTTCTGTCAACATGTTTGATTGCCATACCAACACCAACAATCATCTTGTTAGAAATTTTCAATGCCACTAACCAGGATAAAGATGTGCAAGAACATGATGTTGAAACCCACTTTAGTCCCTATGAGTATTGCAGGGACTGCGAGGAAACAACCGATGAAAAGTGGGACAATCTCACTCAGATAATTATCTGCAACATTACTACCGGTGACGTGTGTTACTACATGTCCTGCAATTCTCGGGACATTGGAAAATGCCTTTAATTGCGTTTAGAAAAGAAAACATCAACCTCTCAAAACTTACCCTGGGAACACAGAGTTTTGTGCTTTTACTGAACGGACAGACATTGCAAACATATCTCGAATCACTTGGTTTGGCATCATCTAGTGACGGCAGCCAGTCACATTAAACATGTCAAGTTGCATGTTGGCTGGCTGTTTTTGTGTGAAAACCTTAGTTTTACTTACATTCCAGCTAACATAACAGGTGGGCCGTGTACTTTCACACGTCTGGGACTCATGATGTTTCCATCTAACTATACATACTCGTTATCTTAGAGCCACTATGCAACTAGATGAAAATTGTGACTCAGACATTCAATTATTATCCCAATCAGGGTATCTAAGCTTAAGTCTTTCTATTGTAGGCGTGCCTGGTTTAGTTGTATACAACACTAGGGTAATTAATAAGCTACCATGTCTAATAGTTAAAAACATTAACCATATTTCTGTTGCTTTATGTGAATTTTTATTAGATGTGCGTGGTACTAGAAAAGCTGCATTACAAAACAGGGCTGCTATAGACTACCTCTTGCTAAAACATAATCATGGTTGCAATGAATTTGAAGGCATGTGTTATTTTAATATTTCTGACCACTCTAAATCTAACCAGGCCCACATTGATACACTACATAGATTAGTGAAAGGGGTAAAACAGGATATAGATCACGGATGGTGGGACTGGTTGTTTAAGTGGTTACCTGATTTTGGACAGTTTTGCAAAGTTTTGGGTGGAATTTTTGTAGCATTAGTTCTTATTATATCATTATGTTGCTTTGTACAATGTATTCCTAATCTGCTTACAATGTCTAGACCGAAACAAGTTGATTTTAAACCTATAGGCTACACGACTCACTGGTTAAAGGGTGGAATGTAGTGTAATTTGTATTTTGACCACTGACTTCGTGTCGCACCACTTTGCACTTGGCCATTTTGTATTCAGCTTAGCCTTAGCTTCACTGCTTTACTGCCACGATAAGGGTATGAGTAGTTTTCCGTACAAACATTTTATGCAACGTGTTGTCTATTTCTGCATGTTCTCTTTCTCACTGAAGAGCTAGGATATAATATGGAGGAGTTGGTCAGCAAGATAAGGATGGTACAGCAGGGAACGGCTTAGGCTTGGAAGAGACACCTTGGGAAACTGGCCAGTTCCAACCTGTTTCTTCCAACCCTGACCTAAAATAGCCAGCATTTTTTGGATACTTTTTGCACCAGCAGGAGGGGTTTCCTAGAAAGCTCCTTCTTTCTCTTTTAAGATATAAAAGAGAACTTGATCGACAGTAGGAGATTCAGAGGCCTCAGTCAGGATTTAGACGTTGAATGCCTGACATATATTTCCCGTGAGGGTAGAGATCTGTCTTTCTCGCATTTGAACGAGGTCATTGGCTTGCTGGCAGGAGAAAGATGAAGCACCTGACAGGCCCTACGGTGATGCATTTTTATTAATTATTTGCTTTGCATTGTCTATGAATATATATACCTATATTAACATAGGTGTTTGTATCCTTGCATGTATATATTTGCTGTTTATAGATTGAAGATTCTTTATACATGGTCTTACTTCATGGTTTCACATTTTAAGAGTGCACTTTTGGCTATTCAAGCCTCCATTTATGAGCCTTGTGAAAAGCTATAATAAATGTCTTCTTGAGATTAAGAAGTGCATTCCAGAGAATCTTTTTGACTCCTTTCACTGTGTATATTTTGCATCAGTCAAAAGTAAAGCAAAACATATGTCCAGAAAGTGCCCTTAGGGGAGGTCACAGTCAATAGCCTATGGGCTACTTGGATACCTCTCATCTGATGACAACTTCCTGTGAAGTGTATCATCTAGCTATCCCAGAGTGTCTGTTCAGCTCACTCCCAAGATGGCTGAACCCCTCTCTCGGTGTGTGGAATTTGGTAGTGCACCCTAGACGTGTGGCTACATCTTGGCTACACGCCCACAAGAAAACCGGTCTGACCAGCATTTTACCCTCGCTGACCTTGACGCCATCCTTTCTACCTAAATAAAAGAGCAGCCCTACTTTTGTGTGTCAATTTTACAAGCCTGAAAATATTCTATTCACCAACCCCTAGTGCATTCAACCACCCAAGGGACATCACCTTTAGCTAGAAGTGAACTTCAGGTATAGAAAAGGCAGGCCTCTCCTTGGAACCTTGTGTGAGAGCAATTTGCCAATAAATTGAAGTCAGGTCAAAGGTGCTAAGGTGCTTTGCAGCCCACAACTTGAAATGAGTTCATCAGCTCTGGGTATGGGATGGGTATCATCTTAGTGACAGCATTCAGGCCTATATAGTGCACATAGAATATCATCTAAAGTTTTCGTCCTTTAGGATTTAGGGCCTGATTCAGATGTTGGTGGTAACGGTCCCGCCATTTACATTTTGACTGGAAACCCACCTGCCGACGCAATGGTCTGCCTGCTGTATTTAGATGTTGGTGGTCCCATGGACGAAACACTGCATTCAAACCACCGTCTCTGCCAAAAAACACCACCAGCGGGAAAAAAAGGGGAAAAGACGATGCTGGCGGGACCACTGCCAGCCTTCCTGCTGCACAGATTCAGATGTGCCTTACCACATGACCCCCCCCCCCCTGACTCCAAGGTAGGTATGCCGCATTGCCAGTGTACATTGGGGGGGCACTGCATGGGAGGTGGGGACTACTGGAGACATATAAATGTCACAGTCATTTTTTTATCACTGTGTCATGCATAGGTCGGGGACACGAGTGGGACAGAAACAAATGGCGACATACTGGTACACAACACATATCACACACATACATCATTATGGTGCCAGTATTTATTGACAAATGAATGCTGGCACCAAAATGAGGGTACATTCACACCTGCCAACTGTGTCCATGTTTGCACATTGCCAGGTGACCTGTACTATCATGTTGTGCTGCGAGTTGTGTGTATGAGCCAGTACTTGTATGTGTGTATGCAATGTGATTGGCTGGTTGAGGTGGGGGGGAGTGGGTGTGTGCCAGTGTATATGTGTGTGCTGAGTATGTAGCTGCGTTGTTTGTTGTGATTGTGTCATGTGTGGGTCCAGTGTCAATGGTGTGTTTATGTTGTGTCATAGATGTATGTCAATGTGTGTTTTCAGCATGAACTGGTTGTGTTGTGTCAGAATGGCAATGGGTAATTGTGTGCATCTGCTGTGTTGTGTGTTGTGTAGTGCGGGGGTACACCTGTGGCTAAGGTAGGGTGTATGTGTCACTTACCTCTCTTCTATAGCCCCTGCCATTGTACAAAATCTATAGTGACCCACCGCCATCTCTCAATGTCAGTGAACAGCCACCATTCAGACCACCAGCAGGATTGACACATCTGAATACAGCGGATTGAAAACTATCGCCATGACGGTATTTTCAGGTCCATGCCTGACACAGCCTGGCGGTGCAACCGCAAACATCTAAATCAGGCCCTTAGTTTGGGAACCAGTACCACCGGCCTGGTGCAAGAACTACTAGAGGCCTCAATCAACCCAACTCCAGCATCTTGACAACATCAGCCTAGATATTAGCTTTGACCTACTCTGACAGTCTATAAATGTTACTTTTGGCAGGCAAGCTGTCATCTATGTCAACATCATGGGTATACCAAATTGTCAGCCTGGGTCAATGAAAGCAGAACAGGAAACTGCTTTAACAATTTGTAGCAGTCCCTCTGATGTTGGTCTACCAGGGTGGAAGAGATAACTATTCGCTCCACTGATCCATCTTTGACATTGGTTGAGAGCAAGTCAGGGAGAGGCTCATTCTCCTTTTTACCCACTATCTGACACCAAAAGCATTGTAATGTGTGCTCTGTCATGGTGGAGTTTCAGCCTGTTAACATGGATAACCCTCTGAGGGTTTCTTGGGGTTCCCAACTCCACCAGGTAGGTGACTTCCCCTTTCTTCTCCAGAATAGGATAGGGCTCAGTTCTCTTGTCTTGGAGGGCATTAGGTGTTACAAGCTCCAAAACCCATACCATCTGTCCTGTTGGTATTCTACCATTGAGGACATCTGATCATACCAGTGCTTAACAAGCTCCTTGCTGTCCTCCTAATGTATTTTTCTTTACATTTTAAACATTTTTACTGTTTTTTATCATTTTAAACAAAACTGTTGACACATTCGAGATCAGTACAGAACATAACTAATGCTTCATTCTTTTCAGCTCGTACACAAGAAGTGAAGCCCAAGCTCAAAGCATAGCAGATTATTTGTGTCTATCCTAATTTGATGAGAAACACTCACAAATTATTTGCTGCTAAACAAATGTAGTAAGTGTACAAAATAGAATAACAGTGTGTTGTCAGTTGGCAACCATTCAATAACAATTTCCCCCACCCTTGCAACATCTATTGCCCATCAGGTGCCCATCAGTCAGTAACCTCTGTTATAACCTCGACTATGATCATTTATAGGCTATTCAAACTCATTCATTCTCATTCCTAAAAATGTTGCGAAGACGGCTGCCAGTCATCTGCTATTGGGTGATCATGCAGATTCCTTATTTCTTCTTTCCTCAGGACTGACTCTTCCGAAGGCTCCCAGTGTTCAACCTCTCTCTTCCACCTGCAGTGGGGTGGGTCCCCGGGTGATTTCAAATGCATTGACAGTGCTCTCCTACCTTGGACCAAGATTAGGTTTAGAAACTTTGGGGTCACTTGCATTACTTGTGGGATGTGATATAAGCCTAGTTGGTATACTTTCGCCTGCAGAAGATCTGCTCATTTAAAGGTTCACTCCAACTCTCCTGGTACAGCTTGCCAGAATTGCGTTATCCTGTGACAAGACCAAGTCATGTGTAAGAAATTAGCATTTATTTCACTACAGGTTGGGCATGTTTTATCATCTGTCCCATGGATTTTGTTCAGTTTATCTGATGTGAGATATGTCATATGGATGTAATTAAGCTTGGTGTATCGTAATCTGGTGTTTCATGAGACTATGTGTGAGACTATGTGAGTGTGCTGAAGATTTCCAACCCATTCCTTGTCTCACAGATCTCCCTTATCCCAGCCACCTACTTTTGTTTGAGCTGCATTAGGTCCACTTCATATGTAAGGCAGATTTGTAAAGTCAGGAAACTAACTTGTGGCTGGCTCCGTAAGGAGGACGTACAATACCTTGTGTGGGTGATTTGTTATGCTCAGCCTTCCACATTGATTGAATTGCTAATGTCCCTGCCAGGCTGGCTTCCAAATTTTTGTTTGCCTTCTTCATGTATTTCGCCATTCTGGAATGAAGGTCTAATATACATTCTACAATATCTTGCTCGGGCTCCTTGAGGGGTCTCTTCCAACTCTCTGTCATGAAACTTAGTGGACCTCTCACAAAGAGTTGTGTGATAGTGTGACTTTATTGTAACCATATTTTGTACTTGACTTATGGCATGGTTTGGTCCTAATGTTCACCTGTGTGTCTCTTTAATGGCATATTCCATATGGAATGTTTATGGTCAAAGTGGAAGCTGTGAAGGCAGTTGAGACTGGCAACCTTCCCAGGGTGGCTGTGGCTAAAGTTATACCATCTCAATAAAAGACTTTGAACCTGATTTAGATGTTGGCAGTATCGGTCACACCTTTGATTTTTCAACTGAAAATCCGTCCGTTCCAATGACGGTCCACCAGGCAGATTTAGATGTTTGCAGTCCCATAGACCAGAGCCCACATTTTTCCTGCCATCTCTGCCAAGAAACACCGCTAACATCAATGGCGCCATAGGGAAAAGTGTCTGACAGAGGGACTCCAGCCACCTTTTCTGCCATGCAGATTTGGATGTGCCTTACCACCAAGCAAAAAGTGGAGGTCCAACCTCCATACATGAGTTGGCTGACTTGGGGAAAATGAGGTAAAAACTTACCTTGCCCCCCCAATTCCACTTTAGTTTTCGACTGGACATGACTAGACAAGACCCGCTGTCGCTGCTGCCATTGACCCATGCAGAAAACACGAATCCCTCCCACGTCATCAGACTCGAAAGTAGGGATGCCCCATTGCCATGGTACGTTACACGTGAGGTCAGGACCACTGCAGGGATATACGTGTCACAGTCATTTTATTTTATTACTCTGACATGCATATGTCTGGAAGATGATTGGGTCAGTCATGGATGGGGACACTGGCACAACATGCATACCGCACACGTCATTGCGGTGTCATCCTTCATTGTCAAATGAATAGCAGCACCACAATGATGGTACAATCACACTTGTCAATGGTGTCCATGTGTGCATTGCAAGGTGACCTGTACTGGTAAGGTTGTGCTACCTGGCATGTATGTGACTCTTTACGTGTATGTGTGTGTGAGATTGGATTGGCTGGTTGAGGTGGAGGGAACTGGAGTCGGTGATGTGGTTGTGTCTGTATGTGTGTCACTTGTAGGAAAGTACCCTCTTTCTTGGAAGGGGTACCCCCTTTTCTGTCTGTTATCAGTGTGTTTGACTGTGTTCACTGGGATCCTGATAACCAGGACCACAGTGATTATGCTTTCTCCCTTCAAACATGGTTACTTTAACCACTTTCACCCCACATTTGGCATACTTGTGCCCCCATATAAGTCCCTAGTATATGGTAACCAGGGCATTGGGGTACCAGTGGATCCCCATGGGCTGCAGCATGTATTATGCCACCCTTGGGTAGCCCATGCAAAATGTATCTGCAGGCCTGCCATTGCAGCCTGCATGAAAGGGTGCATGCACGCTTTTCACTACAGGTCACTGCACCAGGTCACTGTAAGTCACCATTATGGTAGGCTCTCCTAGCCCAGAGGGCAGGGTAGGGTGCAAGTATCTGTGTGTGAAGGCACCCCTGCACTAGAAGAGGTGCCCCCATGAACTCCAGTTCCATCTTCCTGGACTTCGTGAGTGCGGGGACGCCATTTTATGCATGTACTGGACATAGGTCACTACCTATGTCCAACTACATAATGGTAACTCCGAACCTAGGCATGTTTGATATCAAACATGTCTAAATCATACCCCAATTCAATGCCAGTATCGGAAGTATGATTCCATGCACTCTGGGGGCTCCTTGAAGGATCCCCCGCATTGCTCCTACCAGCCTTCTGGGGTTTTCTGGGCAGCCCAAGCTTCTACCACCCCTCAGACAGGTTTCTGCCCTCTTGCTGCTTGAACAGCTCAAGCCCAGGAAGGCTGAACAAAGGATTTCCTTTCGGAGAGGAGGGTAACAACGTCTCCCTTTGGAAATAGGTGTTACATGGCTTGGGAGGGGTAGCCTCCCCAAACCACTGGTATGCTTTGAAGGGCACATTTGGTGACCTCTGTGCATAAACTAGTCTACACCAGTTCAGGGACCTCTAGTCCCTGCTCTGGTGTGAAACTGGACAATGGAAAGAGGAGTGACCACACCCCTGTCCATCACCACCCCAGGGGTGGTGCCCATAGCTCCTCCAGAGGGCCACTGGGTTCTGCCATTTTGAATCCAAGGCTGGCAGGCACCTCTGGGAGCATCTGAGTGGCCAGGTCAGGCAGGTGATGTCAGAGCCCCCTCCTGATAGGTGGTCACCTGTCTAGGTGACCAATCCCCCTTTCAGGGCTATTTAGGGTCTCTCTCTTGGATGGGTATTCAGATTCGGCTCGTAAGATTCCAGCAGAATCCTCTGCAACCTCTACTTCAAATTCCTGCCCCTGAAGCTGCGACTGGACTCTCCAGGAACCAACAATCTGCATCCACAATGAAGGCTCTGCTTGCAGCATTGTTTCCACAGCTCCTTACAGCTTTGGCAACATTTCCCCGGCTTTGCATCCTGTGAGGGTGGCTAGTCGTCAGTCTGCATGAGAAAGAAGAAGGAATCTCCCTTGGGGTGAAGGAGTCACTCCCCTGCATCCGGACGCACCAACTGCAACACCGACCGGCTGCGTGGATCTCCTCTGATCCTGAACTGCATGGATCCTGCATCACGGGTTTTGTTCTGGAGTAGTCCTCTTGGTCCTCTCAACCAGCTTTCCAACTTTGGTGGAGGTACGCCCGTGCCTTACCATGCAGGACAGTACCCCCTGCACTGCGTCTCTTGCAGCTACCAAGGCTTGTTGGCATCGCCTTCAAGTAGTCCGAGCCCCCAGCACTCCTTCCTGCAATGCACAGCCCTCTGCGTGCTTCTCCTGCAGCATGGGACTCTTCTCCATTTGTGCTGCGTGAGTCTGTGACTTCTGGTTCCTTGTCTAAATGGTCTCCTGTGGGGGCTGCCTCTTCTTCTGTGAACTCTCTGCCTTTCTGAGGGTCCTCCTAGGACTCCCCCCTTCGGTTGAGTCGTCCAGGACCTTGCTGGTCCCTGGAAGTCCCACTTTGTGCTTCACCGCAACTGCTGCCTTTGCCAAGGCTTGTTGGTGGCTTTTCCGCACCACTGACTGACTGCTATCGTCTATCTGGCGAGGGACATCGGCTGCATCCTCCAGGAACTCTTTACCTGCTCCAGGGCTGCATTCCTGACCATCTTTGTCCTACTGTCAGCAACTCCTCCAACCACAGCTGCGTTTAGTAGCTCCTTCTCCACCTGGACTCTTCTGTGACTTCTAGACTTGGTCCCCTTCTTCCACAGGTCTTTCCTCTTCAGGAATCCACCACTGGTTTCTTGCAGTCTTGTCTTGATGTTGCATTTTCTTCTTTTCTTCCACTTGGGTGGTTTAGGGAAAATCCAGTAACTCACTCCTTTCTTCCTGGTCGCTAGGGGGCACTGTGGTACTTACTCTTGGGGTTTCCTAGTACCCCCAGCTCCCCTCTACACATTCACCTTACCTAGGTGGGGGTCCTGCATTCGCATTCCATTTTTTAGTATATGGTTCGGGCCCCCCTCTAGGGACACTATAATCTATTTGCATTTCCACTGTTTTCCATCACTTTTTTTTGCCTATTACTGATTATTAGTGTACATATCCATTGTGTTACTTACCTCCTATTGGAGGGTTTTCCCTCTAGTACTTTTTGGTAATTGTGTCACTAAAATAAAGTACCTTTATTTTTGTAACACTGAGTGTTTTCTTTCATGTATGTAAGTGCTGTGTGACTACAGTGGTATTGCATGAGGTTTGCATGTCTCCTAGATAAGCCTTGGCTGCTCATCCACAGCTGCCTCTAGAGAGTCTGGCTTCTAGACACTGCCTACACTAAACCAATAGGTGATACCTGGACCTGGTATAAGGTATAAGTACCTTAGGTACCAGCCACACACCAGGCCAGCTTCCTACAATGGTGGCAGCGGTGGCATAAGCACTTTCACTGCCTTACCACTCTGCCACTTGGTACTTTCCACAGGAAAGACCACTTACTGACTAGGGGTACACACTGTAGTTAGTGTCAGGGAGCTAGTCTTTTAAGTTTATGTAAGTTAGGGGTCTAGGCATAGCCCTTGCTCTAAACGTCTTTCGAGAGACCAGCAGTTAGGTTAGTTTGGAACACATACACTACCCTAACAACACAACATGTCTTCAGAGCAGAACACATCTCAGGCCATGGACTCCAATATGTGGACCTCACTTCCCAAAAGTTGAAGGAGATATGCTCAGAAATGAACCTGAAGACATGGAGGAACCCTAACAAGAGTCTGCTTCTGGGCCTGCTCCTCCAGGATGACCAGGACTATGCTGGTAGCCAGGAGGAGGAAGAGGAAGATGCAGACTCTAGCCCCTCAGTGTTATAAAGACAGGATCTGGACACTGAGGAGGGTCAGCAGGGCCCCTCAGAGGATCACAGAGTCCCTAGTGAACCCTCTAGCCTAGCTGGGAGCACTTCAGGTAGTGGGAAGAGAAGCCATAATAGCAGGGCCCCCTTTGTGCCCAGAGGGGTAGTTGAGAGAGTCACTAAGAATAGGGACAGATTCTCCTCTGCTCCCTCTCATGTCACCTCAGTCTCTGAGGAGACACACTGCTCAATTCCAGGAGAGGATTCCTAATAGGGAACTCAGACAGCTAAGACTGGAAGAGGCCAAGCTTAGGCTGCAGCAGCAACAGCTAGCCCTAGATAGGGAGGCCTTGGCAGTGGAGAGAGAGAGAGAGACAGGGTTTGGGGTTAGCACCCGTGGTGGCAGGACCTTTAGTTTCAGAGAACCTAGAGTCAGGGAGGACTCTTTTGATTCCAGAAACTGAAACAAGGTTGTTCCTCCTACAAGGTGGGGGGTGACATTTACAAGTGGTTCACTGCTCTGGAGAGGGCTGGAAGGTACAGAGGGTCCCTCAGAGACAGTAGGCTGCTATCCTGTGACTCTCCTTTGACAAATGGAGAAATAGACTTCTCACTGTCAGAGAGGAAGATGCTGACAACTATGCAGTTTTAAAATCTGCACTCCTAGATGGATTTGTTCTCACCATTGAGCAATATAGAATCAAGTTCAGGGAGACCAACAAAGAGCCCTCCCAGGGTTAGGTGGATTTTGTGAATTGTTCTGTTAAAGCTTTGGAAGGCTGGTTACGTGGCAGCAAAGTCAGTGACTATCAGGACTTATACAATTTTATCTTGAGAGAGCAAATTTTGAATAACTGTGTGTCTGATTTGTTGCACCAGTACTTGGTAGACTCAGATCTGATCTCTCCCCAAAAATTTGAAAAGAAGGCAGACAAATGGGTCAGAACTAGGGTGAGCAGAAAAGATAAAACAGGGGGTGATAACAAGAAAAAGGAAGCAGGTAGGTCTCAGGACAAGGGTTGGGACAAAGACAAAAGTAAGGAGTCTTCATCAGGCCCACAAAACTCTTCTGGGGTGGGTCTAAAACCTCTTCCTCTTATTCCCATGTTAAAAAGCGCTATATGTTGAAACCATGAGTGCTTCACCCACCAATGGCTCAACAACGAGTTTGGAGCAACAAACTTGTTGGTATCACTAATGCCTTTAGCACAAATGCATTTACAACAATTTTTCGTTGTATAGGCATTCCTGGTAAAGGCATTAGTGATCAGCAGGCACGGTTCCAGCATGCGTCCCCCCTAGCCCCCCACCCCTAAACATTACCGCAACTTCCCCACCCCCACAACCACCCCAACTCCCCACCCCCAAAATTACCACAACCCCAACCCCTCTCTTCTAAAACCTAAAGCACCCCAACCCCTTAACCCACCCCTAAAACCTAAACCCTGACCCCCGTCCCTCCAAACCCTAACCACCCCAAGCCCCCACCCCCAAAAACTAAAAATACCCTGCCCACTCCCGCCCGAAAACCTAAAGCACCCCAACCCCCCCAGCCCACCCCTAAACCCTGACCCCCCCAACCCTAATCACCCTGAGCCCCCAACCCCCCAAAAAACAGCCCCAGTCCCAGCCCAACTTACCTCCACCTTCACTGCATCGACTCCCTTCTTCTGTGCCTTAACCACGCATGTCATGGTTCACACATGTGTGGTTAAGGCCCGAAAACCAGGAAGTCGGGGAAAACGAAACCATTGTTTCGCTTTTGTTGTCCACGACATCATGGTTTAGGAGTCTTTGTTCCAGGTGTTTCCCATTAAAAATCCTTGGTTCTATCTGTGCAAAAGCAATGGCCATAGGCCAGAAGAAAGCTCCTGTTCTAAGAAAGGCACCAAGCCACCCACCACTACAAACCCCACTTCTACTTCTAGCGCCCCTAATAACAACAGTAGTGGTGGGGCTGTTATCAATAATCAATCCAAGGGTGTAGCTGGGCTCACTTTAGGAAGTATAGCGAGGGCTGGATTAGTTAGAGAGACAACAGAGGCTGTTTTAGTCTCAGATGAGGGCTTTGCTCTTGCCACCCTTGCTGCCTGTCCCCTTAACATGGATAAGTACAGGCAGCAGCCCTTCATCAATGGTGTTCAGGCAGAGGCCTACAGGGACACAGGTGTCAGTGTCACTATGGTGTCTGAAAAACTGGTATCCCATGAGCAACACCTACTTGGTCACCAGTACCAAGTAACTGATGCTCATAACAACACTGTATGTCACCCCATGGCAGTTGCTCATTTCAGCTGGTGGGGGTTACTGATCCAAAGATAGTTGTTGTGTCCACAGACCTACATGTAGAGTGTCTACTAGGGAACGATTTGGAGATTTCAGCTTGGGTTGAAGTGGAGTTAGGGGCCCATGCAGCAATGCTGGGCATCCCAGGGCATATCTTTGCTCTGAGCAGAGCACAGACCAAGAGGCAAAAAGATCAAGGAAACTTGGAGCCTGGAGCAATGGCCCAATAACTTGCAAAACCCAAGGGTGGAAAGGGCAAAAAGTTGCCCCCTAACTGACCCTCCAGTGAAGACTCCCCCTTTGAGGAGGAGGAGTCTTCTCCCTCGGAAGAACCGACAACTGAGGAGCTGAAAGCTGTTACAGCTGAGCTCTTAGGGGTAGGGGGGGTTGCCAGGGAGGCATTCAGTATGGCACTAAAGATTTGTCTCACACAGGAGGGCTTGAGACTGCAAGCTGTCTTTCAAGAAGCAGGGGATGTCAGTGGCACCCACAAGGTGTACTGGGAAGGCAACTTCTTGTATTCAGAGCCAAGGGAACCCAAGCCTGGTGCCAACAGGAGATTGGTAGTACCTCTGCAATACAGAGAGTTTTTGTTGACCCAGGCACATGATATTCCCCTGGCAGGTCACTTGGGGCAAAGCAAGACTTGGGATAGACTTGTCCCTCATTTCCACTGGCCCCATATGTCAGAAGACACTAAGGAGTTTTGCTGCTCCTGTGTCACCTGTCAAGCAAGTAGAAAGACAGATGGTACCCCAAAGCCCCCTTAATTCTACTTCAAGTGGTTGGGGTTCCCTTTGAGAGGGTTGGGGTGGACATTCTTGCCCCCCTAGACCCACCCACAGCCTCTGGGAACAGATTTATTCTGGTGGTGGTGGACCATGCAACCAGATAACCAGAAGCTACACCTCTAAGGACCACTTCAGCTCCTGCAGTGGCAAAAACCCTCCTGGGAATTTTCTTAAGAGTTGGCTTTCCTAAAGAGGTGGTATCAGACAGAGACACCAACTTCATGCCTGCATACCTAAAAGCAATGTGGAAGGAATGTGATGTTACGTACAAGTTCACCACCCATTACCACCCCCAAACCAATGGTTTGGTAGAGAGATTTAATAAAACTCTCAAAGGCATGATGATGGAACTCTCTGAAAAACTCAGGAGGAGATGGGATGTCCTACTGCAATGCCTCCTTTTTGCCTACAGGGAGGTCCGTCAGAAGGGACTAGGCTACAGCCCCTTTGAACGTATGTTTTGGCACCCTGTTAGGGGGCCTTTTGCTCTTGTAAGAGAGAGCTGGGAGCAACCTCTCAAGCTCCCCATAGTGGACTATGTACTTGGCCTCAGATCAAGGATGGCTGAGTACATGAAAAAGGCCACTAAAAACCTTCAGGCCAGTCAGGAACTGCAGAAGCAGTGGCATGACCAGAAGGCTGTTCTGACTGTTTACCAGCCAGGGCAGAAAGTGTGGGTCCTGGAACCTGTGGCTCCCAGGGTACTCCAAGACAACTGCAGTGGTCCCCACACTGTAGTGGAAAAGAACGGTGAGGTCATCTACCTGGTGCACCTAGGCACTCCCAGAAGCCCCCTCATGGAGCATCATGTGAACCGCCTGAAGCCCTGCTATGACAGGCCTGACATGACCCTGCTCATGGCCACCAATGAAAGACAGGAAGAAGAAAGTAACTCTCTCTGACCTCTTCTCCAACACTGCAGCTGATGGCTCAGTTGATGGGGTAGTCTTTGCTGACTGCCTTTCTGAGTCACAATAAGAATACTGTAGGAATCTCCTTGGACAGTAGTTCTAAGAACTGTTTTCTCTAATACATGGTCAGACCACATGGTGTGAACACACCATTGATACAGGGGACAGTTTGCCTATAAAAAGTAAATTCTATAGGCAACCTGACCATGTTAGAGACTGCATCAAAGCAGAGGTACAAAATATGCTGGGCCTAGGAGTCATAGAGCACTCTGATAGGCCCTGGCCTAGCCCAGTAGAGTTGGTCCCAAAACCTCACTCTCAGAATGGGAAAAGATAAATTAGGTTTTGTGTTGACTATAGAGGGTTCAACACTGTCACAAAGACAGATGCTCATCCTATCCTTGGGGCATATGAGCTAATAGAAACACTGGCATCTGCCAAGTATCTTAGCACATTTGATTTGACTGCAGGATATTAGCATATCAAATTATCAGATGATGCTAAAGCATTTTCAATCATTGGAGATCATTATCGCTTTACTGCTATGCCCTGTGGTCTGAACAATGCACCTGACACATTTCAGAGGCTGGTGAATACAGTACTCCAAGGATTAGAAGCCTATAGTGCATCTTATCAAGATGATATAGTTGTCTTTAGCTCCACCTGGGAGGATCACCTAGTCCACCTGTGAAATGTTTTGGAGGCTCTGCAGAAAGCAGGCCTCACTATCAAGGCATCTAAGTGCCAGATAGGGCAGGGAAAGGTTGTATATCTGGGCCACCTGGCAGGTGGAGGCCAGATTCAACCACTACAGGGGAAAAATTCAAACCATCTGGGATTGGACTCCCCCCCACTACTCAAACTCAGATGAGATCCTTTTTAGGCCTCACTGGGTATTACAGGATGTTCATTAAGAACTATGGCTCCATTGCAGCCCCTCTTAATGAGCTCGCATCAAAGAGAATGCCCAAAAATGTCTCATGGAGAGGTAGCTGTCAAAAAGCTTTTGAGGATCTTAAATCGGGCATGTGCTCTGCACCTATTTTGAGAAGCCCTGACTACTCCAAGCAGTTCATAGTTCAGACAGATGCTTCTGAGGTAGGGGTTGGGGCAGTGTTATCACACGTTAACACTGAGTGCCAAGACCAACCTGTAGCTTTTATAAGCAGAAGGTTGACCCCCAGGAAAAAGCGTTGGTCAGCCATAGAAAGGGAATCCTTTGCTGTGGTCTGGGCTTTGAAGAAGCTGAGGCCACACTTGTTTGGCATTCACTTTCTTGTTCAGATCGACCACAAGCCCCTTCTTTGGCTCAAACAGATGAAAGGTAAAAATCTCAAACTGTTGAAGTGGTCCAAATCCCTACAGGGAATGGACTATACAGTAGAACATAGACATGGGTGTAACCACTCGGAAGCAGAGGGATAGATATTTTCACTTAGACAATGAAGACTCATCTGGGCAAGGTTAGCCTTATTGTCCTTAGTTTCGGGGGGCGGTGTAGGGAAATACCCTCTTTCTTGGCATGGTTACCACCAGTTTCTGCCTGTTATCAGTGTATTTGACAGTGTTCACTGGGATCCTGCTAACCAAGACCCCAGTGATTATGCAACATTCAGGTGAGTGTTGTTGTGTGGTGGACATTGTCATGATGTGCCTCATGTGAGTATGTAGTTGTGTTGGTGGTTATGTCATGTGTAGGTGCAGTGTCAATAGTGTGTGTATGTCGTGTCATGGATGTATGGCAATGGGTGTGATCGGTATGTATGGTTTGTGTGGTGTCGGAATGGCAATGTATGATGGTGTATATGGTTTGCTGTGTCATGTGTTGTGCAGGGGTACACATATGGCTAAGGTAGAGTGTGTCTGCGTGACTTACCTGTATTTCATAGCCACTGCCACTGTACGATGTCCATTGGGTCCAGCAAGGGTCTCCTTCATCAGCAATCCACTGGCATGACACCACTTGTACAGCTGAAACATCTAAACACATGGGAACCCGCCTGCCTGATGGCTTGGAAGGGTGCTCCATCGTTGCAGTCTGTGGCTCAGCTGCAATACATCTAAGGCGGAACACCATCACTATCAAAATCAGGCTGTTTCTCCTTTCACATCTTATGGTGTGGCCTACCTCTTGTTTGTTTCCCATGAAAGGGGACTCTGTTGACCACGATGTAAAGGAAGATACTTGGTGGAAAGATGACAAAATCAAAGTCTGTAATATTACATTAGGTTGTGTGTCAGAGAGTGAATGGCTACTTGAATTGGGGAAGGATGATGTTTTGAAAGAGGTTTGCCAATTTGTACTAACAGTGGATGACACCTGGAAAAGAGATGAAAGTTTGACCAGGTTTGCAAAGGTGTTTGATGAGCTTTCTGTTGTCAATAATAATTTGCGGAGAGGAGATAGACTGGTAGCCCCCCTGGTGTCAGGGAACGTTTAATACATCTTGCCCATGAGGGTTATCAGGGCATTAGTAAGACTAAGAAGAGGCTTAGATGTGTTTACTGGTGACCAGTCATGGACATAACTGTTGAGAGACTCGATAGGGAGTGTTGTGAATGCAGGATGAGTGATAAGAGTATGAAAGTGAGAACCTCTCCCATGTTTTGCTGGGAAATTCCCAAAGAGGTTTGGGAAGAGATTGTGTGGACTCATTAATGTGGACCATAAACTAGGGAAGTAGGAGTAAGTACATTTATACCAATTGGGTAAGAGACAATCAAACATATACTTTTAATGGTCAGTGCGCTGGCACTGAGGTCTGATTAGCAGGCCTAAGTGCACTCTCAGAGTCAAAAAACAGCAGCATTAGTCGACGATTTTGGGGGTGATGATGCAAAAAGAGGCATTTCCTTACAGCCACCCATAGCTAATGGTTGTGACGGATACATCATTGTTGGCTTGGTAAGGTCATCTGGGAGAGGTGGAGACCAGAAGACCTCTGTCAGAAAACCACATCAATATATTCTTTTTGGAGTTGGGGGTGAGCTGCTTGGCACTAAAAGCATTCCTCACATCCATTAGAGAAAAACAGGTGCAGATCCTCATAGATAACACCACCGCCGTGTGGTGGTGCAACAAGCAGGGCAGAGTGGGATCATGTATTCTGTGCTAGAAGACTCTGCGCCTCTGCATCTGGCTAAATCAGAACATCTCCCTGGTCATACAACCCGTGGCAGGTCTTTGATTGCCAAGAAGGACACACTTTGTCTGTGTTGCCTAGCACATCAAGACTACACTTAGAGGTGGAACAGGTTGTCTTCCAACAATGGGGAGAACCTTGCCTCGATCTTTTCACCACAGCTGAGAACTCTCAGTATCCAAGCCATTGCATGTTCGAATTCCCAAGGAAGTTCCCTCTCTGAGATGACTTACAGTTATATTGGAGTTCAGGAATCCTGTGCGCCTTCCTGCGTATACCTCTCATGGCCAAAGGTCTGAAGAAGACAAGGAACAAATGGGCCCAAATCATCCTAGTGGTCCCAGATTGGGCCAAGAGAATGTGATAACGTCTGGCCATGAGCATCTGCCATCTTATTCGGCTGCCACTTCAGTAGAACCTATTGTTGCAAAAACAGTTTAGGAGTCTTCACCCGAGCCTCCACAACTTGCATCTCCATGCTTGGAAATTGAGCAGTGACAGTACAAGGCCTTCTATCTCCCTTCCGAAGTCGTGAATGTGATTGGAGAAGCCAAATATCCCTCTACTAAGACTATCTATGCAGGATGCTTGGAGAAGTTTGTTGTTTGCTCTTCTCAGCATATCCAACAACTACATGCCCAGTTGTTGGAGTCCATCTATTCTTCTTCTCTCTAGTCCAGGAAGACCTTGCTGTGGCAAATGTTAGAGGTCATTTATCAAGCTTGTGGGCCTTTTCTACGGTTGCTTGATTAACCATCTTTGTTAATGTCAACTGTTATGATGCTGTTTTCAAAAGGACTTATATGTATGTCCCCACCAAAACCCTATCTGATGCAACCAGTGGGACCTCAATCCAGTTCTTATGTTCTTGATGTGCACTTCATTCAAGTCTATGCACAGCTGGTCCCTGAGAGTGCTCCAATTGAAGACAGTGTCCCTCACTGCAATCACTTCAGCTTGTTGGTGAGTAAAATGCAAACACTTTTTGCCAAGCAACCGTAAACGACCTTCTCCCTGGTCAAATTAGTTTTCATGACCAATTCAGTGTTTCTTCCAAAAATTGTAATACCTTTCCACATCTGGCAGTCTATTACCCTGCCGACATTCTTTGCTTTTCATGAGTCCAAGCAGGAAAAGAGACTCCATTACTTAGATCTGAAGTGAGCTCTGAGTTTCTATATTAATAGCACTAAAGATGAGTGGGTGGAAAAACAGCTCTTTGCAGGTTTCTCTGTATTAAGATCTGCTATGGTCTGACCAAAAACAGCCTCCAGAAGGTATGTGGGCACATTCCACCAGCTCCAAACTGCTATCATTGCGCTAGTTGGCAAAATGCCTGTTTTGGACATCTGCCAGTCTGCGAGACGTTGGTATCATATCACATAGCACTACTGCCTGGATAGCCAGGTCTGGCGAGAACGGCTCTTTGCTTGTTCAGTCCTTCAGGATTTCTTGGTTGATTACATTGCACAGACTGACCATCTGGGAAGGGACTGCTTTGATATCTATTCACGAGGTGAGGAATCTACTTTTAGAAGTATCCAACAGAAAAACTACTTACTTACCTTCACTAAAACTCTTTCTGATGGATATGCTGTCTAACCCCATATTCCTAACCTACCCTCCCATCTCCCTGTTCTGTGGGATGGACATATTTGGTTCATACTAAAAAGATTTCAGTTAGACATATTCATATGGCATAATTCGATTACTAGGGCTCTGCTTCTGATATTACAGACAGATATCATAAAGAGACAGACTAGAACACACAGCGGTTACGGTTATTTTGTGGAATCAACACTACTTCTGGCGTGGGACGGATCCGACACAGAGCAGTACAGTGCCACCTACCAGCATATGAGGGAATTTCAGAGAAATATCTCCAGATCCAGTCTTGCATGTGGGGGTATTCACAAGGTGAGGAATGTGTGGTTAGGCATAGTAGCCACCAGAAAGAGCATTACTGAAGGTAACTAGTTCATTGATGGCACAGAGTGACAGCATCTAGTCTCAAACCTAAGAAAGACTTGATTGAAACTATATGCAAATTGGAGAACCTGAAGAACAGAGAGGAGTTAGCCTCTTTTCCCCGCATTTTGGAGTTTTATTGTGGCTCATCATTTCAGAGGTCTTCTAAAGAAGAAATCTGAGTATGGCTGATGCAAGAATGGTCAATGTGAATTTTATTTTTGTTAGGAAAGAAGTGCCTGCAAAAAGCTGCAGAACTACTAGCGTCTGTTCCAGGTAGGTAGTGTTTTATTACATGTGATACCAGATCAAAGGTGCTTGGCGCAGGTTGAAGATAATACAAAACATATTATTACGTTTGCTTCCCAAGATTTTATTTGAGAAAAGAAGTTCATGGTAAGAAGTGACCACAAGCCATTGAAAGAAATCTGTTAGGGGAAGGGTGTGGAGGCTGTGCTTGCATGCGTAAGGAAGTGGTTCATTAGTACACATTTAGGGTCCAATATATTCCAGGTGTATGGATTTGCACTGTAGGCTGCTTATCTCACAAGCTTTAGAGAATGATCAACTACATCTTGTGGATGATGTGTGCATGTAGGAAAAAGTGTGTTTGATAACAGGTGGAGCAATATTGGAGGATAAATGCAATAAAGAGATTGTGCAGGATGTGGTCACAGAAGGTAATCTCAGCTTTGACCGGGAGATTAAAGGAGAAAATCAAAGTTGGCTATTGAAGTTCAAACTGTTGGTGAGGGAAGAACTAGCTATAAATGATAAGTGTAAGAAATTGGATTATTAATTGTGGTGGTTGACTACCCACCTCAAGGAATAATCACAACCTGTATCAGGGTAGACCCTCAAAGTCAATTAATTAGACTGAGCTCTTCAGCAACTGGATAGTGGATACACAAGAATTGTCTTGACATCCTGACCCTTTCTTTCAAGTGAGCCCTAAGGGTTATATATGTTATTAAGCAGACCTTTTCACTTTCAAGCAAGATTTGACACTGCTGTCAAAAGGAGGCCCATAGCCCCACCCTGCATATTCTGGCGCGATAAGATGAGTCATTTCTGCCCATTAAGGGTAGCCTATTGTTTACTTCTGGGAGGAATTTCACACCGGCTAATCACTTTGTTATGCTAATTAGCCTTCTGACAGTTTCATCAGAAAAAAGGTAACTTTAAAAGTTAATTATCCCTAATATTTATGAACAATGTGAGTACATCATTAAATTGGATTTGGATAACAATTAAAAATAGTTGTTTAATTATTTTCCTAGCTAGGTCCATTCCCTAGATACAACATTGGTATTGAAATTTGTACTCTGGTTTTCTACAAAGGACAGAAAAATAGCTTTAGGCTGGTAATCAAGAAAATATTACCATTACATTTCTATAGATCCTCCTTTTAAATACATTGCATGCTGCCTTGTAGACCACAAGGCCAGCATAGGGGTGACATTATTATTTAAAAAGAAGGTTTTAATCTGTCAAAAGGATTTATTTTGACAGGTCAAATTACAGTTTTTACACTTCTGCAGTCAAACTACCAGTCAGTACCATATACTAGAGACATTTAGGCAAGTTAAATATACCAATTAGAAATATGCCAAATGACCCATGTTAAAAGGGGGATCACAGGCACTTTACTGCTTGTTAGCAGGGTTAAAGTGCACAGAGTTCTAAAGCCAGCAAAAATATAGGGGCAAGCTAAAGGTGAAAAATCTGGGTTGACCACAAAGAAAAAGCAGATTTCCTACATTGGGTTAATATTTAGTGAAACAATGTTGATTCCCTGAAGGTTTCCCAGAAAAGTGGTAATTGAACTAGCTCATTAAGAGCATTTGGGAGTAGTAAACAAAGACAGAAAGACTAATGTTGTACTTCTGGTGGTCAATCCTAGACATTGAAGTTGAGCATACCATCAGAGTTGCTAGGAGTGTGGGAATATTGACAGTGTTCATAAGACCTTTACACCACCCATGCATTGTAGTAAATTACCAAAGGTCCTATGGGAAGAAGCATTGCAGCAATAGTTGCCGTAACAACTGCAGACTTGGCCGCTTCATTAGCCAGTGAATTTTCTGCAACGTGTATTCCAATATGTTGATTGCCCAGTGTATGTATTACATGAGTCTGTGAAAGTTTGTCCTTAAGTTCTGCCACTTGCCCCCAGAGCACTTTATGCTTGATGGTGGTTCCTTTAGAAACTCTGAAACCGTTCAGGTGCCAATTGTGCAAATTTTCATTGAAAGACTGAATGTAATAATATGAATCAATAAGGATGGGGAATTCAGGATTTGTATAATCCAGTGCCAGAATCAATGCTTTGAGCTCAGCTAGTTGATCTGTGTAATCCCCAAGGGACTGTGTATAGGTTTGTTGATGGCGAAACTTACCATCCCTCATTACTCCATAATGTACTGGATTATGGTACCTACAGCAGGTTGTGATGAACCATCAGAGTACATGATGTATTTGTAGTGTTCTACAGGCATGACATTAGTTAGCATGGGGTACTCAATTACACATTGGAGAAATTCTTGGGTTTGTAGGTATGGATCAAAAACATAATCAACATCAGTGACAGTCAAGGAGGTGGTCCATTGTATCCGTCACGGGTGTAATGCTTTTGGAATGCTGGGTTTGGTGACAGCCTCAAGAGCTGGAAGTGGGGTAACGACAATGATGCGCTTACCCTGAGCTAATAGTCTCTCCTTATTGACAGCCATTTGAACTGCAATCAGTATTTTCTCAGTGGATATAAAACGCATTTCTGTATTTGGGTATAAATGTGATTTGTACGCAATTGGTAAAGTGTCACCTTCATTGAATGTGACAAATGTGACTCCAATGGCCCATGGAATTATCTGAGTGCATAGTAGTTAAAACCTCAGGCCTGTGCTTTTAGGTGTTACACCTAATGGTAGTGAAAAACTCCCAAATTATTTTTCCCACTGCTGTGAGGCCTGCCCCACTTACATTTCAAAGGGCTGCCTCCAGCATACTTGGAAAGCAACTTTAGCCCAGCCTTTTGTCAACTTAGACCTATTGAAGCCTGGTAGGGAAAGGAAATTTGCAGAAGCAGATATGATGGTGGCCTAGAAGTTTCCCTCACTTCAAAGGCTGGCACCAGGTATAAATATTGGACCTCCTGAATCACTCTTCAGGCCACTCCTATGCCTGCGGAGGATACTCAGAAGGACTGCCCTGCTGGCACCAGAGGACTGTGCTGCTGCTTGAAGCCTGCCTTGCTGCTTCAACCCAGAACTATCAGAGTGACTCCAATGGCTAGTTGACTGGCCTCATGTTCTGACCTGCAGGTACACAACAAGCTCCCACAACCCTGAACCGTGCACCTGGACCTTGCCTGAAGTGAGTCCTGCCCTCCAAGTGGTGCCTAACCAGTCCTGGCCACTTTGAAGTTGTGCTAACTGCCACAACCTGAAACCTGGAGTTTCCCACTAAAAAGTGGCCTGAGAACTGACAAGAAACTGGGACCTATCTGCTTGCCTATCCACCTGACGTGCATCGTGGGTTGGTCTGACTGTGCAGTAGCTCCTACTACATTCCTCTCTGCAGTAGCAAATCCTGCACAGCAGGACCTTTCAGGAAGGTCATTCAGTCTCTTGAGCCTTCGCCGGCTATAACCTGCAGCTTTGTACTGCTGGAGATTTTCAACTTACAGCAAAGTGACAAAGTCTAAACTTAGAAATTTCACCACAACTTCATACAGCAGCTCCCCAATAACAATGTCTCCTCCTCGAACACCGCTAGCTACATTGTCCTGCTGAACTTTACCTTCTCTGAGACGTTTTTCTTAAAAACTCTTCTAAGTCCAAAGACAGACCGCTCCATCACGGTCAGCCTTAACTTTTGACTTTGCCAGGTTCAGGCATGACTAGATTCCCATGGTGGGAGCTTTGATCATTTGGGCATGATTTTTCACTAAAATCTTTTAAAATTCATAATTCTGGTTCTATTGATAGGATTTAATTCATTTTGGTGTCAAATAATTTCTTACATTTTACTCTATTTTTAGGTCAAGTGTGCATGCGCTTTGACCTGTTGTTAGCATTGTGGGCTTTTAACCATGCCCACCTCATGCCCATCACTTTCACTCGTTCGTGGGCTTGCCTTTCAAAAATCCTTTGTTATCATTGGTAAATGCTTTACATGTGTCCCTCGTTGGGGAGGTTTTATTACCACCTTGCAGACTGACCGTGCAGTCAGTTACATGGATAACTGCACGATTGACGATATGTTTGACTGTGAGTGAACGTCTTTTTCCTTTTGTGTCTCTTCTTTGTGCTCATGGCAGCCATGGAGCTTTGAATCGGCTCGCTTTTGTCAACTAATTTTTCACTTTTCAATTTCAATTTATGTGGCAAGAAAAGTCCAGTTAGGAATTTACAACGCCAATAACTCTAACTGGAGCAAAGGCAAGACCAACTGCATTACAAATTCTCGTTCTAAATTGGTGTGGGTTTTTTCTTGTGGTGTGTTTTCAATTGATTAGTGTTTTGTGTGCTGCATAAATATACTTTTGCTTATAAATTAATCCTTACTTCTTTTGTGCCACACTAACAGAGGGTGAAGCACAGGTTAAGTTAGTGACTTTTATGGTTTGTCTTCACAGGGATTGTGGTTGTTGCCTGAGAAGGGTCTTCACCCCCCTCAATCAAAAACCCAATTTCTTACAAGGGGCACGTGAAGATTTTGGCTGAAGAAGAATAGAGGGAGATATTTCTTTGTGAAAAAGGGTATTATACACAAACTGCTACTTATGAAAGCATGGTATTGGTGGTTCATTGTGTGATGCTCATACTGAAACTTTAGAGCACGATGTTTGGGACCCCCAACCTTTATTGGCCCCTGATTACTGACCCGAGGGAAGACTGCAGAGTTGAGCCCTCAAATCACTGCCCTTTCATGGACGAATGCATTAATTAACTAGACCCACAGCGCTGATTCACAGGCCCTATGACCTATAATGCTGTTACTTACCATATACTACGTTGATATGCCCCTGGCCTACGCCGCTATTACTGGTGTCTAATTAGAGGATTCCTGCCCCACACTCCCTACCACACACTATAATTACACTTTATTCCTCTCAGTAATAATATTTAACCGATTTGCTACCTTGGATGACATTTTTCAGTGACAAAAGTGCCATTCTGGTTCTTTGACGCTGCTCGTGCCCCCAGCCCATTCGGTTTATTGTTGTTATCATTCCTCCCACTGGGTGAGGCGGGCCTTACACCGTTGCTGGTTATGCTTGTGAGTTTCCCTTCCTGTAGTGTTGGCTCTTTCACTTCACATGTTTACTTATTCAGATCATCCCATTTCCTTATCAGAGCACTCGCAGATGCACCATTACCGGGTGTAGCATCCTGCTGTACATATTCTAGTGTTTCCACCAGCCACTCTGCTAAGGGCTGGCTTCCACACTGAGCCCACACCCATCCATCACAGGCGTCAGCATTCAGGTGACCCTGCAAATAAAAGAGGCCGGGCGCATATGCCTGAGGGCACTTATAGTAACCACCATGCTGTGTTTATGTCACTCATTTGAATAGCATGAGGGCCTAGGGCCCCCAACACTACATTGGCGACGAGGGGTCTGAGCCCATGCTATGCCGCCTAGTAGGTGACTCCCCATGATGAAGGATGTGATTAGGGTCCGTATTGCTTGTGCAGACTGCCCGATGGAGTGAGTACGCCGCCCCAAGGAGACAGTGAACCTCGACACTAACCAGAAAGAAGAGGAGGAAAACCATCCGTCTCCAACACGTTGCTGTCTGCCTGCAATGTGACAGTCAGAGGGGCAGCGTGGAGAAGCAGAAAGCAGTGCTACTGGCAAAATGCTGATTGAGGACGGGCTCACCAAGGTATGGCAGGGCCCTATACCACGTAAAGCATCCATAGCTACCAACGCCTATCACCAGTCACCCCAGTAGGAAGAGAAAGAAGAAGCGTCCTCCCAACAAAGCACAGGCAAATCTCTAGTGAGGCTGGCAGCTAAACCATGACACAGCATCAACACATAGAGACTCCGAGGAGCTCCCTGCAACCTTCTGCTAGTGGCACCACTACTCTAGTGATGAGGCTGTCGATTGCACTAGCCTCGCTGCTGTGCATAGCCCTTTGTAGTGACTGCAGGGACAAAGGAGTGCCCCAGGTCCCAGGCCCATCCTGGGCACGAGGAGCGTTGCAACAGGGAGGAAGCCAGCACACAAATAACTGAACTGAAAACACCTGAATCCCCAGCGCTGGTGTGGCCTGTGGCATCAGTGCAGCTGCTGCGGTCTTGTGAGGTGACGGCAGCACCGCCTGGCGGGTGTGCACTACAATGCACTCCAAACTAGGCAACTGCTACCAGAGACCGTGACTCATGAGGAGGCCTTTGAGAGACCAGAATAATGAAGCAATGACCAGCCTATTCCTAATACCGAATCGCAGCGGTATATAGGAATATTTAATGACCCAAATGCGGTCGCAAAACATTCACATTTTACCACCTAATTCAAGTAGGTGGTAACTCATTCGCAAGGGACCCCTGCATGCGCAAACATTTTTTAAGAGGAGGTAGTGGTCCCAGAGACCACTGCCTACTCTTAAAAAATGAAAAGAAAACTTTTCATTTTTCATTTTTCAACGCATTCCGTTTTCCTTTAAGGAAAACGGCGTGCATTTAAAACAAATAAGATTGCTTTATTAGAAAGCAATCACAGACATGGTGGTCTAATGAGCCCAGCAGGCCACCACCCCTATGATTGTAGCCATTCGCAATGGCTTGCAAATTGCGACCCACCCCATGAATATTAATGAGGTAGGTCCATTTGCGAGCCCTTGCGAATCGCAGGATGAAACTCCTGGAGTTTCATACATTCCAATAGCGATTACTTAAGTGCGATTCACTAAAAATCGCAACTAGGTAATCGCTATTGTGAAGAATGATACATCTGGCCCTATGATTCTTCCTTCATGTTGGACTCCCTTCGCCCTTCCATGATTGAAGCTCTCATTTCTACCATGCTGAAACCTTTTAAAGACCTATTCGATTTGCCTCCTACAGCCTATTGTCCATCTTGAATACCGATTACAAACTACTAGCCAAAGTCCTAGCTACTCGTCTCATATGGGAACTTCCTGCTTTTATTCATGAGGATCAATTCGGCGTCCCTTAATTTGTAAAGATTATGAAACGTTATGCATGGTTGTTTGGATATGTTTTAAAAAGTGGTGTGTTTTGCATTAGATTTCGAGCAAGCTTTTGATTTGCTACACTGGGACTATATGTATAAAATGTTGTTGTTATTCCGAATGGGCCCGCATTGGTGCAGGTGGATACCAGTGTTACACTCGTCTCCGTCAGCTCGAGGAAAAACTGGGAGTGTAACATTGCCAGTGGCCCTCGTCAGGGCCATCACCTTGAAGGCCGTATTTATAGGCCCCTAGCGCCAGAGGAGATTCACTTTGTTAAGAGCAGCCCATATAAACCACTTTTTGTAGCTTAACGCCACCTTGTAAATACGGCCCCTTCCCACGCAGCACTGTGCGTGGAAGGTGCGTGCAATGGGTGTTGCTGTGGGCGTGCCACAGCAACACCCATTGCATTTTGATGCTGCCTCAGATTTATGAAATTTCATAAACCTGAGTGTTGTAGTCTGAGAGCTGGGACACGACTGGTAAGAAGTTGTACACCTTTATTTAGTAGAAATGTTCAGGAGCCACCCTCAACACGTCCAGTCACATCGCCAACTGCTGCTCCACTCCCGTTGCCTAGACACCTCGCACACGAGCCCCTCATTGTCCCGCATTCCAAATGGAGCATCGCTATAACTTTGAGGCAGCATCAAAATCTAACGCCACTGTTAGCAGGGCACAACGAGGAGGAATACTATTATTCCTCCTCATTTTTTGCTTTTTCTATGCGTACTGCAAGCAAAATGCCAGAAATTATGTTTATGTGCGGAAAGGTGTCCCTTCCTGCACATAAACAATCATTTGAAAATGACGCTTTGGCACTTCTTTGTGTGCTGCATTGTGCAAAAACGGTCTGCACTGCCAGCCTGTTGGTGGTAGGACTGCAAAATGCCCACCTAAATGTCCACTTTGCCACTTCTCAGATGGGGGCTCCTACATATACTCTGGACGTGCCCTTCATTTTCTATTTACTGGAACACAATATTCGATGTACTAAGTATCACAACAAGGCGCACCCTGAAGAACACCCCCAAAGTAATATTGTTAAATCTGTTCCTAATCCCAAGCTTCAGTGAGCTTCTACTAAATTCATAGACCTCACTTTGCTTCTGGCGCAGCACAAAATGATGATACACTATAATACTGCAGCTTCCCTGGCTAGTGCCACCTGGGCCTGGATGTCAATCCCTTAGCTTTAATAATCGAAGAGCAATTTAATGCACCGGAAGGAATGCTCAGAGCTGCGGAAGCACTTTATAGCCCAAACTTGGGATGCCCTGACAGGCCAATTTAAACCACACATCAAGGATGACAATCGCCCTCCATAATTGTTTACCTCTGGTGCAAATATTTTCTAAGGTTCATTTTCTCCTTATCAGATTTCCTTAACTTTCATGCCTAAAATAGTGAAATGCCTCCTTTTCTCCACTCTCTCTTTTTCAATACAGTATTTTTCCCTCACTGTATGGGGGTACATATCATATACCAGTCCGTTATTTCTGGTACAATACATTCAATTGGATGATGTAGGAATAGCTAGATTGTTCCTTCGACTGCTGGACGGTGGAAAGGTTCGGTATAGGTTTACGTATCTTTTCACTGAGTTTCCATTTATAGAAGGAGTCAGAAAAATAAGAAAATGTTTGGTGCTATTACAATGGCTTTATAAATTACGCTGCAAATCTCTCCAGCTTTTACCTTAAGTGCTCCTTTATGACAGTCTTCTATGATATACTGCTTGTAATAAATCATCACACCAATAAAAGATATATAAACGTAAAACTTGAGAGCACTGCCAAGTTTAACTATACTCAAAAGTAATTGAAAATCATTTTATTCAAAGAGATCGAAGACTTTTTAACCAGCTCCATTCGAACCCCCATTCCAACAGGGACCGAGCCTCTTGACACTCTGGGTCAGTTTTTTTACGAAAAAATAACCTTCCCGCACAAAAACAATCCAAGGAGACCTCTTCCTCTTTCTGTTTGTACTGCAGAATGCAACACACATATAACATTGAAAAAACAAGGAAAAATAAAGATACTTCTCCTTGGTGCCCCTCATCTGGTGAGACGAAAGGTTTTGGCTCATCCTCAAGTATTTGCGATTTGTGCTGCCTGCCTTACTCCATATTTATGAGGCCATTCCAAGGCATGCAAAATGTCTTTGCGCTACCTCATAGATATGGTTACAAGGATTGGGCAGCTATTTTGTCACAAAACGTGATGCATTGGCAGCGAAGGGGGCTCATAAATATGCCCCTCTGTTTCTGCAGGCACTTAACGTAGAAATGTTTGACCTCTTTCATTGACTTGTGGTTCTGAGAATGAGGAGAATCAAGCTCTCATCAGATGTGATTTTTTCATACGTTTAGTGCAGTGTAAATAAATTAAATAAATAGGTGGGGCAAAGAAACCAGATGATAGTTATTGTGATGACTGACAACAAATCTTACCTTTTATAAAAACAATTAGTAATGGGCTATGGTGAACATGATTTCACAGTATCATTTCTACTTGAGCAGCTTTACTTAAAACATTGAACATAGATATCCATGAGGCTGCACTTCAAGCATGTAACGTAGCATGTTTCTTTATAGATATCCATGTACGGATACCTGCAGATATCCAGGTACGGATATATGCAATAAAGTTACATAACATCCGCCCTGACAGAGATGTACATGTAGGAAGAGGTGAGCATGCAGCTTGTGAAACTCCTACTGAACTCACATCAGTTGATTTCATTGCTGAGGAAGCTCCAATCTCCTCTGCTGGAGTTCCATCTCTTGTGCTGTGGCTTGGCTTCGCTGTGAGAATTACAGACTACCACCATTAAGACTGATCTCTGAATTTCTCCACACAGCGTTGCCTGGACCTTGGAGCCATAAAAGGATCAGAGATAAGGAAGAACAAAGATTCAATCTTAAATTGGACAAGGAAGGTCCACATTGAGGAAGCAGCAATCATGATGGATTGGGAAACATGAATCCCACCCATCTTGACACTGCAACCTCCTGGAGTGAATCTTGTGGCACCACATCAGGAACGCCACCTAGCCCTCAGAATCTTCCTCAGAGCGTCTGCACCCGCAACATTGCCACAGAGGTCAACACTGGTGTTGCAGCAGCACTGTGTGGGCACACCAGCACTCTGTGGCCTTGTATTTGTAAGTGTCCCTATGGATGATCTAAACACTTGGGGCCATATTTATACTTTTTGACGCACAAATGCGCCAACGCAGTTGTGCGTCAAAAATTTTAATGGCGGCTAATGCCATTCCAAAGCACCATGCGGGTGCCTTATTTATGGAATGACGTTAGCCGGCGCAGCTGACTGGTGTGCGTAAAAAAAAATGACCCACACCAGGCAGCGCCTGAGTAGGGGAAAATGGAGCTTGGGCGTCAAAAAATGGGGCAAGTCAGGTCTGAGGCAAAATATTGGCCTCAACCCGATTTGCGCCATTTGTTTTTACTCCCAACCCCCATTGAAATGACTCCTGTCTTAGCACAGACAGGAGTCATGCCCCCTTGCCCAATGGCCATGCCCAGGGGACTTATGTCCCCTGGGCATGGTCATTGGGCACAGTGGCATGTAGGGGGGCACAAATCAGGCACCCCTATGCCACAAAAAAAAACAAAAAAATACTTACCTGAACTTACCTTAAGTTCCCTGGGATGGGTCCCTCCATCCTTGGGCGTCCTCCTGGGGTGGGCAAGGGTGGCAGGGGGTGTCCCTGGGGGCATGGGAGGGCACCTCTGGGCTCCTTCAGAGCCCACAGGTCCCTTAACGCCTGCCCTGACCAGACGTTAAAAAATGACGCAAAAGCGGCTGGACGTAAAAAATGTTGACCCGCCCACTCCCGTGCGTCATTTTTGCACGGGAGTTTAAATAAGGCGCACATGCCTTGGAGTCATTTTTTAGACGGGAACGCCTACCTTGCATCTCATTAACGCAAGGTAGGTGTCCACGCAACAAAATTACGGAAACTCCAAGATCTGTGGCACTAGACGGGTCTAACGCCAAAGTATAAATATGGAGTTAGCTTTGCGTCGGATTTGCATAAAAAAAAACACGCAATTCCGGCGCAAACAGAGTATAAATATGCCCCTTAGTCCATGTTTTCTATCTTTCACAAGTGGTTGAGAATAAAAAAAAATCCTAGCATTCAGGCATCCAATTTTCATTTCTGTGAAGGACACAAAGATGAGAAATGTGCTTTACTTTTGCAGCAGCTTTAACATTGTAAATGCATAAATTAAATTTTCCATGAATCCATAAGAGAGAAACTATACATTTGAAAAGCAATAACAACAGAAAGAGTAGGATGTTGATGTAGCTTGAAATCTGTCCCTGTTTTTTGCTTCGAAACTGTTTGTCAGTTTTTCAACTTTTACTGTAGTCCTATTCTTGAATCTGTTCTTTACCTAAAATATAAGTAATATTAATTTCTGAACTGTTAATTGGGCAAATAGATAGGTAGGTCCAGGCAACCACTCAGATTACTCAAAGCATGTACTAAGTTAATTTATCAATAGACTCAAAAGGAGAAACCAATATGTGGTTTCAGTTATTCTGAATGTCGTTGTGTTAGCATTGCGATGTAAGGAAATTATATGTATTGGCAGCTAACTGTAATCTTTTTAGTTTTATTTATTTGCACTTTATTACAAACTTCTTACAATACATTTTCGCAAATTATTCATAATCATTATCTTCATTAAATACAATTCAATTATTACAAATGTTTTGAGGCACTGGGATTTTCTTCTCATTGGTGAAGCCTTTGTGGCCCGAGACTTCAGAACAGGAGACAATCTCATTGCAAGGCCTTGGAGAGCACTTGTGGGGAAGGCAGAGTCCTTCCAGCAGACCAGCAGAATCTGGGGCCAGCAGGCAGCAGGACAACAAGCAGGGCAGCAGTTCCTCCAGCTAAGCAGTCCAGATGATTCCTTTGGCCAGCCAGGCAGTCCCTCTGACAGAGTCCAGTTGTAGATCCAGAAGTGTCTAATTTTGGAGGGTTACAGTATATATTCCCAAAAATCCTTTCAACTGGGGGAAACTTTAAAGAGTGTTTTTTGAAGTGCACACGTTCCCATTTCAACCCAGCCCTGTCTGCCAGGATCCCTGTGGGGCCTTATCTGTCCTTTGTGTGGGGTCAGGCCACTGGTCTTTGAAGTGTATTTGAGAGCCCCTCCACCCTTCTTCCCAGGGAGACCCATTCAGTATGCAGATGATGCAGATGTGACTGAGTTCCCTGTGTTTATGTCTGTCTGGATGGAATGCACAAGGGGAGCTGTCAACCAGGCTGTAAGGCACAGATGGCTATAAGTGCAGAGAAATGCCCACTTTCTAAAATTGGCATTTCTAAAATAGTAATATTCAATCCAACATCACCTGGTAAGGAGGATTTTCTATTACCATTCTGGCCATACTAAACATGACATGACTACTCCTTTTAGATCATAATCTACCATTTAACAGTATATAGGGGCAGTTATAATGCTGGCCCATGAGATGAGCAGGCTTCACATTAGTGAGAAATGAATTTGTACGTTTTTCACTACTAAGCAATGTAAGTACATTTTACTTACATAGCACCCTGTTCTATGGGTTACCTAGTGCCTAGTTTAGGGGTGAATTGTATTTAGAAAAAGGGGCGTTAAAGGCTTGGCAAGTAGTTTTAAGTACCAAGTTGAAGTGGCAGTGAAATTGCAAACACAAGCCTTGCAATAGCAGGCCTGAGACATGGTTAAGGGGCTACTTATGTGAGTGGCACAATCTGTGCAGTAGGCCCACCAGTAGCATTTAATTTACCAGCCCTGGGCACATCTAGTGCACTTTACTAGGGAATTAAAGGTAAATTAAATATGCCAATTGGGTAGGAGCCAGTGTTACCATGTTTAGGGGAGAGAGCACATGTACTTTAGCACTGGTCAGCAGTGGTAAAGAGTGCAGAGTCCTAAAACCAGCAAAAACAGGGTCAGAAAGATGGAAGGAGGCAGGCAAAAAGCTGAGGGATGACCACCCTAAGGCTGTCAGGTCTAACATATATGCCATGGGATTTCCTAATTGTGATTATTATTCTGTAGGAATCGCTATTAGGAAAACGGTAAATTCATAATATAATTTTGCATTTCTTAAATAGCGATCTCTATGGAGTCACTATTTAGGAAATGCAAAATTGCATTTCGATACATCTAGCCCATGGAGCGTAATACTGTGTTGTAGAGTGTGTGTTGTACAGTGGAGTGGAGTGGAGTGTTGTAGAGTGTGTGTTGTACAGTGGAGTAGAGTGTTGGACAGTGAGTGGTGTAGAGCAGAAAATACAACATTAGCGTAAAGTGGAATAAAAAGTAGTACAGTGGAGTAAACTGAAGTGGGGTAGTGTAGAGTGGAATAAAGTGTCATAGAGTGGAGTGGCGTGAATGGAGTGGCATGTCGTAGACTATAGTGACGTGGAGTGCAGTAGGGTGGAGTGGCGCAGCATACAGTCGAGTAAAGTGACATAAAGTGGAGTACAGTGTTGTACACTAGAATGTAGTGGGGTGTTGTGCAGTATTAGAAAGTGATATAGACTACAGTAGACGAGTGGCATACAGTCCAGTTGATTTTTATAGAGTGGAGTGGTGTACAGTATAGTGTTTTAGAGTGTGGTACAGTGGATTGGCATACAGTGTTATAGAGTACAATGGCATTGAGAGGCGTAGAGTGGAGTGGCATGTAGTGGAGCAGTGGAGTAGAGTGGAGTACTGTGTCAGAGAAGTAGAGTGGAGTAAAGTGAGGTGCAGTGGCATACCAAGAGTTATGAGAAGTGTTGTATAGTGGACTAGAGTATCGTAGAGTGGAGTAGAGTGTTCTACAGTGGCATACAGTATAATACAGTCTTGTACAGTAGAGAGAAGGGGGATGGACAGGAGTAAAGTGTCGGAGAGTGGCATACTATGTAGTAGAGTGTTCCAGAGTGGATATTGGATTGGTGTATAGTAGCGTAGAGTGAGGTGAAGTCTCGTACAGTGGATTAGAGTTGAGTGGAGTGGTGTAATGTAGTGTGGAGTAAAGTACAATAGAGTGTATTGCTGTGTAGTAGATTAGAGTAGCATGGAGTGGATTGTACTGGCATAGCATAGGTGCACATTTGGATAGATTTGGGGATAGAGTGGAGTAGAGTCAAGTAGAGTGGCACAGAGTGTAGTAGAGTTTTGTACAGTGGAGTTATATTGAATGGGGGAGAGTACACTGGAATAGCATAGAGTGGAGTAGTGTACAGTGGAGTGGCATAAAGTGGAATAGCATAGAGTGAAGTAGCGTATACTTGAGTGGCGTACAGTGGAGTGGTGTAGAGTATAATAGCATATAGTGTAGTAGCGTACATGGAGTAGCATAAAGTGTAATTGCATATAGTGCAGTAGCGTACCCTGGAGTGGCATACAATGAAGTGGTTTAGACTGGAGTAGTATATTGTGGGGTGGCGTAGAGTGTAATAGCATACAGTGTAGTGGGGTGTAGTGGAATACCATACAGTACGGGGCAAAGATTGAAGTGTTGTACAGTGTAATAGCGTAGAATGGAGTGGCATACAGTGGAGCTTCATAGAGTAGAAAAGCATAGAGTGAAATAGCATAGAGTAGAATAGTGTATAGTCAAGTGGTGTAGACGAGTAGTGTATAGTGGGGTAGAGTGAAATATCATATAGTGGAGTGGCGTCCAATGAACTAGTATAGAATGGAGTGGCATAGAGTGGAGTGGTGTACATTGGAGTTGTGTAGACTGGAGTAGCATATAGTGGAGAAGCTACAATGCAGTGGCATACAGTGAAGTGGTATAGACTGGTGTGGCGCACACTAGAATGGGGTAAAGTGTAATAGCAAACAATGGAGTAGCATACAGTGGAGTGGCATACAGTGGAATAGCATAGAATGGAGTGGCATACAGTGGAATAACTTATTGTGGAATAGCATATACTGGAGTAACGTATAGCAGAGTGGCATACAGTGTAAGAACGTAGAGTGGAGTGGCGTAGAGCGGAGTGTTGTACAAGAGAGTGGCATAATAGTATATAATGGAGAAGCTTACAGTCGAGAGACACATAATGGAGTGGTGTAGGCTGGAGTGGTATACAGTGGCATGCGATAGAGGGTAATAGTGTAAAGTAGAGTAGCGTACAATGGATTGGCATGTTATTGAGTGGTGTAGACTGGAGCGACGTACAGTGGCATACGGAAGAGCATACAGTGAAGTGCTGTACATTGGAGTGGGGTCCAATCGAATAATGTAGAATGAAATGGCCCAGAATGGAGTGCCATACACAGGAGTGGCATAGAGTGGATTAGCATACAGTGGAATAGCATACAGTGGAATAGTATACAATGAGTGTTGTGGAGTGGGATAGTGTGTAGAGGAGTAGTGTAGTAGTTTGACTCTTGCTCTCGGCAAGACTGCTGGTTTAAGGATGACAGCACTTATGTTTGTAGCCGACTATGCCAGTCCTACAACAAGTCACAACTATCGTCCCAACCCTCCAGGCTCACAAGCAGCACCTCACCAAAAACCAAAACCCAAACAGTAAAAGGTGATTTGTGGCAGCCTTTATGCATGGACTCAAGAGGGCGATATCTCATGGAGTGTCGTTGTTAAACGGAGATTACCCCCTTTCTCACATAACAAACATGTCTCAATCAAACACAGACAATGAAGGAGATGCATTAAAGTTTAAAATAGGTTTTATTAACAAAACTGCAAGCTTCTAAAAGTTGCATGGGTTGCAATGATAAGGATAATGAATAATGTAAGAAACAGAATTGAACACGAGATTCAATAATACAAAGACCCCCTCCATCTTGCAATAGCATGAAATGACATGAGATATAAAATATGTCCTATTGCCCTAGAATGATTAACCTAATCTCCAACCTAAAGTGGGTTAAACCTAATCTGCCAATGCCATGTCCATGAGAAGAGCCCTCAACCCCTCGTTACCTTGGAATGAGGTCTCTAGCTCAGACTTCGTAGGGACATGAAGACTGGGCCAACATCAAGGCGACGTGCAGCATGAATAGCGTCTATGGCATCTGGTAGGAATCCCTCTGAATATCTATCTATGTGAGGTGCATTTATACAGATCTGCTCCGACCCCTGTTCCCAAACAATAGATAACAAGACAAGCTTGGGGCGTCAATTACATAAACAATTCCCTCAAAAGCACAAAGTGGGAAAGTACCTAATGTGAATACCTACATCTCATATATCGCTGGCACTCATAGTGATGCTCTAACAGAGTGCCACTGATAGCACGAAACTAAAACATTTTCCTAACTAAAAGCAATGCAGCCATCTTGGAAACATATAATTAAATAATTGCGCTAAAACAGAGCAAGCTAAGTTGGGTAAAAGTCACTGGATGACGGGGACACAGGTCTGCAAGCCAGAAGGCTAAGCTAACTCCTGCTTCTCATAAAAACAAGATAGGATTCACTACAGTAGCGTCCAGTGGAGTTGTGTGCAGTGGAGTGACATAGACTAGAGTGGCGTAAAGTGGCATTGCGTACAGTGAAATAGTGTAGAGTGGAGTTATGTGAAGTGGAGAGGTGTAGAGTGGAGTGCAGTAGAGTGGAATAACATATAGTGGAGTGGGTACAGTGGCGGGGCATTTCGATGTATGTGAAATTTAGCAGCAGTGTAGATTATGTTGTGCAGAGTAATGCAAATCAGCTAATTGCTCTGCCTTGTGTTTCTCCAGATTTACCAATTAACGCAGGGCCATGCATGGTGGCCTTGCGTTCCTTTGTAAATCTGACTTAAGTACTGCATTACCCATGCCACACCATGAGTGATGCAAGGGTACTGCAATCCAATAATACCACTAGGCGTTAGTTATATTTTGGTACATGGCGATGACAAGCCATTATATAATTGGGTAGTGGCTGTTTTTGAGAATAAAAAGGCAGCCATGTTGTTTTTACTACCCTTTGGCTGTGTTCAGTGTTTATCCCTTAGATATAGGTAAGTAGTAGATCCTTGCCTATTACCACTCATTAAAGTGGTAATAGGTAGGGCAATTTATTTATGTTTTTAATATATTTTTAAATAAGTTTATGACCATGTACCGCAGTAGTTTCACAAAACGTAGTGAATTTCTGTGAAAGTACAACGGTAACAGATGTCACTAAGTTTAAATGCCTCATAGCTTAAAAGATACTTACCGTACCCAACTGCAGTACACAAAAAGCATCATCTCTGAATCATAATGCATAATGCTGCCAAATTTCATGTAAAATCTAGTCAGTTTTTGCACTACGTAAAATACAATAGTCTACGGAACATGTATTAAAATGTAAAAATGTGTAAATGTAAAAATGTGTAAAAGTTACATCATCTCAAAATGTAGAAAATGCTATAAGTCAGGAAAGTTTTGTTAGTGCTTCGTCAAACGGGTAGAAAGTTATTAGGGAGGTGCTATCAGAGGTATTCCTATCTTTGAGATTACTAACTATAACTACAGAGCGGCGATCAGATTTATTGTGATTTCTTTTTTTTAATCTATTGTATTTGTTATGCATTTTTTGGTTGGTTTACTTAATCATGTGACCATAAATGTGCCTTTTAATTGCTCAAGTAGTAATTCTGAAACTTTAGATATGTGGTCTAATTTATTTTGTGGTCTTCCTTGCTACATTTAGTCGGATTGTGCTACATAGGAATGCCAAACTGAATGCAAGGCAATCATTGTTATTGCTATAAGAATTGAGATTTTATTTTTTTCCTAGTAGCTAATTATGATGCACCTTATAACTTAACATTTACCTTCTGTGTTTATCTACAGTACCCCACAGAGTTATCTGTGCCCCCTAATATTTAATAATGCCAAATTTCATAAAAATCCAGCCGACAGTTTTTGCGTTATGAAAAATACAATGCATTGGATTTGAAGCCCAATTAAGGACTCCCCTTTTTTAGGGCACCCCTTGATCAAACAGCACATAACTTTCAATCCTCTCGAAATGAAACGGGGTCAGCAGGTCTGAAAAGTTTCACGCATGTTCATCAACCAGGTACAAACTAAAAAAAATCCTATATCTGGTCACCCTAACTACTGCCATTCTGTAAAATATATATGCATGGTGACTCCCAGCAATTTAGAGTGCCCTGTGGACCACCACCTCCACTGAGCTTTAATCAAAAATAGGAAGGGGGCGCACAGATCCTCCCCCCTTAGGCTGGGGAGAGCCCCGGGAACACCACCTCCCCAGGGCATTAAGAATATGGAAGGGGGGGGGCCACACAGACCTCCCCTCCACAGGCTCTACAGAGCCTCAGGAACTACCACCTCCCTGTGGGTTGTTAAGCAAATTGGAAGGGGGCTGCATGGACCCCACTTTTTGGCACTTGAGAGTCCTGGTGACCACCACCTCCCCCGGGCCACAACTCCAAAAGAAATGGGAAGGAGGGCCATGCGTCCCTCCTCCCTCTCAGACTGTTTTCGGCCCCAGGGACCACCACCTCCCTTGGGCTGGCCCTGTGCAAACAAAAGGAGGGGACCGCATGATGTCGTTAATGGCCCTGGGACCACTACCCCCAGGGCCAGCTCCCTATCTCCGGAGGTGCCCACCCTCGGGAGATATCAGTTTGACCACTCCCTCCAAGCGAGAGCAAACTGGGAGTGGACTTTTCAACAGTTTTCCTGCCTGCTGTAAAGTGGCCAGGAAAACTTATGAAAGGATTGCTCCCACACACAGGGAGCAGCATTTTTTGCTGCTCACTGCATGCTGGAGCAATCCTGGCTCCCTCTGGAGGTGAAGAGCCGGCAGGGACCAGGGTGGCCTTATGGTACCCCCGCGGTCCTTAGGAGGGGTATATATTATGAGCTAGTGGGTATTTTCTTGTCATCTCCTGTTGAGAACAGAGCTCATCATTCTTCTTTTGAACTCCCACGAGTACAGAGAAAATTACCTAGAAGCCCGCCCGTTTAGCTCAGCCACATATACGTTAGTGGTATGCAACTTCTTCATGCATTTTTCCAGGATGATGGACAGCTTACCAAAAGTCTCCATCAGCACATTTCCCTCCGATTTTTGAGATGCGTTCTTAATGCAGAGGAATATGAGCATGTCTCCACCAAACAAAGAAGCACTTACTACATACATTTAAGAGGAAGTACCATTGTGGTGATTCAATTCTTTGTAATCTTGTTGTCTTCTCTACACAAGGATTCATGTTATTGCAGATTTCTGTATGAAGACGCTCAAAGAACAATCACATTGCCAAAATTACAGACACACAAGGTCACCGGAGACATTACTTCGGGGTCTTTTATGCAGCCATAGTATGGAATATGCACTATGCATTTACCCAGAATGTATGATGGAACAATGAATGCTGGAACCATGCATGCCTGAACAACGCAGTCAGAACAACGACCATGTTGTTACCACAAATTTCTTTACCACGCATGTCTTTACAATGATTTTTCATTGTAAAAGCATGCCTAGTAAAGGCATGTGTGGGAACGGCATGCGTGGTTTTAGCATGCAATGCCCCACCTGTCCTAAGGCCCAGAAGTAACCCACACCTAATACTAAAACTACCCCAACCCCCACCCCTAAAACAAAACTACCCCAGTACCTCCCATCCACCATGAGCCCTAAACCCTTCCCTGACCTCACCCACCGCCCTAAAAACAACCGACCGCCCCACGATGCCCCTAAAAACAAAACTACCCTGATCCCCCCACCCCCAAAAACACTAACTACCCCAAACCCCACCCTCAAAAACCAAACTACCCCAATTCTCCCACCCCCAAAAAACAAAGTACCCCACCCCCAAAAACCAAACTACTCTGACCCCCACCCCCAAAATCCAATCTACCATGACCCCCACTCCCAAAAACACTAACTACCCTGACCCTACCACCCTCACCCACAAAAACCAAACTACCCCGATCCCTCACCTCAAAATCAGACTACCTCGACCCCCCAGCCCCAAAAAACAAACTAACCCGACCCCCAAAAACGTTAACTACCCCGATATCCCCACCCCAACAACACTAACTCCCCTGATCCCCACCCCAAAAACAAAATTACCCCGATCCCCCACCCCCGCACCCAAAAAACTAACTACCCCAATCCCCCACCCCATCCCCAAAAACAAAACTACTTCAACCCCCAACCCAAAAAAACAAACTATCCCGACCCCCACCGCAAAAACAAAACTACCCCCTCCCCACCCCAAAAACCAAACAACTCTGCCCCCCCACCCTCACCCCACCCCCAAAAAACAAACTACCCCAATCTCCCTCACCCCTAAAAACCAGAACTACCAAAATAACCCCCCCCCTAAAAAAACAAACTACCTGACCTCCCCCAACCCCAAGCCCTTAATCCACCCCCAACCCGGCCCCAGTCACATTTACCTGAGTGCATCCTCTCCCGATGCACTCTCCCTTTTTCTCTGCTTTAACCACGCATGTGCGTTGTTCATCACATGTGTAGTTAAGGCAGAGAAAAAGGGAATCGTTGTTAACACAAGCGTGGTTCCGTTTGAGTTAACAAGGTAGGTTGTTGTTTCAGAGTCGTTGTTCTGGATGTTCCCGATTTACCCAACGAGGTAGTGCTTACTAATTAGTCAGTAGAAAGTACTCATGTTGGGTAGACATTTTGTGCAACCCCTGCCACGCAGAACCGCAGGCCATGCATGGTGTGGGGTAGTATGCCTATGGGGGGGGGGTTGAAGGCCATGTGTGGTATGGGTCTGAATGCATGGAGGGCCACAGGCCAGACCCTCCCAGCCAACCCACTGCAGCGTTAAATAAAACCATATAAGTTAACGGAAGACACCAAATGTTACAGGGATGTTATAGTTAGGAATCAGCATTTTTAAAAAACATAGAAGTTCAATGAGAAAAACAAAGGTTACAGGGACATTATAGTTAGGTTCTGAATTTACATACACAAAAATATAGAAAATTTATAGTTAGAGTTATTTCAAGTAACCATAACTCGTGCCCTAAGGTAACTATAACTCACGCCCTCGTCATGCACATCTGATTACACCACATATTACAGTAAGTAGGACAGATATCACTCTCCTAATAGTTCAGTAATTCGACTTCATATCAATGACACATCATGATTGACATTCAAAAAGAACAAAAATGCTTTTAATTAATCACAACCAAAATATATGTATATATGTACAATGACCATCAAAACCCAAAATATTTCTAAAATATAAATCAAACTGATGACGCAGAAACGAAGGTTTTACATTTATTAGCGCATAAACGTAGTGCCGCAATAATCAAGTGTGACTTTAACCGAACTAATAAAGATTGTACGGGGACAAATGTGCCCTCAGAGTAGTTCGCCAACATTTATAAGCGTGCTTTATATAACGTGATGTATTAGAATTGTAATAATCTGACATAACCGTAAACGTGTGCCATGATTTGCTTGTTTGAAATGTTTTAACTTAGCATAACTTTAGTGGAGGCTTCGGCCTAGTTGCCTTGTCTCACGGTTTAGATGCTCGTGTTTTTCTAATGTGCTAATAAAACGTGTATTCTTGCTTGAAGCTGTACTTTTCCAGTGAGATCGGTTCACATGCTTATCTTTAAGGTTTCGTGCCAGCCTGGCATCTTCTTCTTTGCTCCAAGGTCAATCTGCAGGTGCAGACAATGGAAGCTCTGAAAGTGAGTTAATTGGTAAAATATGTTGCAACTTACGTTCCCGACTCCAAGGATAATGTATGCCTAGGTAGAAGCTTGTGAATTGTTGTTTTTGATTGGACAATTTGAAGCCAACCTATGAACCCTCCAATGGAAGACCCTACTGGATTTGAACTGTTGATTATTTAAACCTGGTGCACAAGAAGAAAGCGGCCATTACCCGCCATTTGCAGGACATTGCAGCCATTATGGCCCATCTTGCCGACCTCGTCATTTTGCCATCTTCTACGATGCCAATTGATGTTCGACGCCATTTTGAATGAGACTTTGATGCTTTCTCTAATCGAGAGAAAGAGACTTTAAGAAATTCTCACCCTAGTGACTTTAACTTTGATTTGCCCCTTTGCATAAAGTAGTAGTTTTGTCCTTTTATCTTGCCGCTGTGAGGCAATTGCCCCGTCCACCCTGCCCCCTTTGCCCCCGTCCCATGCTGATCGAAACCGGTACCTGTGAGACGAAGACTTCCTTGAATGCTGATTGAATTTGGTAAATATGAAAGGAAAATGTACAATTGCATTGTGTTTCTTTTTAGGTAACCAACTGCTGATTTTTGATAAGAGCCCTAGTTAGGAATTTTCCAAATCAATGTTTCTAAATTGTTTTTGCATGAAGTCCCACATGCAGATGCTAATTTGAGGTTAGATGAGGATTCATTTGTTGCACGATGCAATTTGAGACCTTGCTATGCTGACTAATGTATGCAATTAGCTCATTACAGATTATAGTTTTAGTGGTTTGCGTTGCTATTATCGAATGCATTGTTATTCAAATGCTGCATAGATTGCATCTTTTTCGCCGTTATGGACAGCTATTAATGTTCATTTACATATACCATTTGGTGTTGAGACACATTTATATCGTGCTAGCTTTGTTAATATAGGGAAATAAATTCATTAACTTTGAATGAACTGGTGTGGTTATTCATGGCCGAAAGGTCATGGTTCGCCGAAATGTTTTCTGGATTAATTGTGAAGTGTTATGTTGATCAGGGCATTGCTTATGTTCGTTATTGATTATTGATTTGATTAAATTGACTAATCTCGGGTGAAGAGAGCCCCACTTGGTCAAAAGATTCATCGACCCAAGAGCGTCCAAATACAGGTAATTTATTAGGACGGAACGCTCTATCAGTAGATGGTAGCAGAGGACGGTTACGCCCTTTGGGACCCCACTCGAGAAGTATATGGTGTTGAATTAGATTTTTCTTGGGTAAAACAGATTGAGAGAATGATGATGCCCTAAGTCCCCCGCGACTTTCCCGGGATCTCGGAGCTTGCGAATGGAGAGAATGGAGGTGTGAAATCGGCGTTGGCGGTACTAGTGACGGTATGAGTGAAGTTAGGATTTTGCGCTTGCACAGCTTATTGCCGCAGATTGTTTGAAAAGGTTGCGAGGATTTTAGAGAATAGCGGAGGTGCGACTCCGAGTGTGAGAGTAGGGAAGTCGTTGAACTTCATGTGCATGTGGCGCTTTGTGCAGAAAAAGGTCCACGTGGTTGTTGTTGTTGAGACGAGGTCAAGAGACTCCGGAGTATGTAGAAAAGTGTATGAGACACTTGTTTTATGTTGTGGTCTGGTCGGTTTAATAGGTTGACCGGGCGTGGTCAATGAGTCGGTACGTGTGTTAAGGGAGTGGAAGAAAACTTCGACTTCGGGCTTTGACAAATTCTAAGTGCACTAGAATAGATCATTGACAAGTTGAGAGCAGAGTCTGCGGGTCAGAATTTGCTTGCGAAAGTGGGGACCGAGAAAGATGGAATAACTGCCGAGGCTAGTGAAAAATCCCTAAGGTCCTGAAGCGATTGTGTTACCCTTCCTGTAGTAAACCGACAGATCTGTTTTATTATTATTTGGTTGCTCGCGATACATGCTAGAAGTTGTTACGAGAGGAGCTGAGTGAAGGAGGACAAGCCGCGAGGCTTTGTCAGCCGCAGTGTGTGTGAGTGTGACGTCACTAGGAGCCGCGCTGGGATAGGTTGGTTGCAGAGAAGGGCCGCGCACGGATTGGACGCAGTCCGTGGGGCTCGATTGGAAGGGGAAAGGCAAGCGAAGAGTATTCCGGGAATTAAAGTCACTTATTGATTACAAACTTTGTGAAATAAAAGACGAGAAAATTAAATTTTTTAAAGCATTAAAGAGTGCGATGAAGGGGGAGTCTTACATTAAAGCGAGCGTAGGAGAGGAGACGCCACCCGAAGGTACACCAGCTTACATTGTAATGGAGGAAAGGGGGGTAGCTCCGTGCCTTTGGCGAAAGCAATGGCACAAGCTGACAGAGAGACATGGGAGCGTAGCGTTCCCGATCCATGGGACATTCAATATAAGGATCCTAGAGAATTTGAGATTCGCAATGTACGACATGAAGGTACCTCTAAGGCCAGCACAGTTTGAGGCTCTAGCGATTTGGGAACTAATGGCTAGACAGCAACAGCAAAAGAAGTTCGAGACCAGGATAAGAAAGGTAGAAAAGACACTAGCGGACGCTAGGTGGGATAATGCACAGAAGGTGTGGAGGTCAGATATATTGCAGGGGATAAAATTGTTTCCCGCAATTTCTAAGGAAGAAGAGGCGACAGGCAAGAAAGCTACCTGTAAGACAAACAGGAGGTGTTCCAAAGATAGAGAGGACGAGGAAAAGTTAAGGAGAGAAGACGAGTCAGAGGATGAGGAGTTCATCATGCAATTGTTGAACGACCGTCCACCACCTTATGCAGAGAGTGAACAAGGTCCAAGTACCAGTTCTGCCCCTCCGGCACCGGTACAGAATAATGAAACTCCGAATTCAGAAACGCCATCGGGATCTAAGGACCCGAGTTTACTGTTCACCCCGCAGATACCGCAGGTTAGGAGAATATATCCAGATGTGCCTATATTGAAAACAGCAGAAAATTATCAGCCGCAGGTCCCAAGGTACTACAGCAGTGACAACAGTACAGGAATGATTCTAGATCCAACCGTATTGGGAGTACAGAATGGTCGCAACCCAACATTGGCACAAGCTGAATCAACCCAGTTTTTGATGCCTCAAAAGCAGATGCAGGGGGGAACCGCACATGCTCAGATGACGGGGAGTCAGACGGGCATGCCGGCAATGATGACCCATAGTGTGGGAATGAACATGCCTCAGAACCTGGGGAATGGACAGAACCCAGATGCGATATCCCTACCCATTACTGTAGGTCCACCGGTACCTTTGTACATTCCGCCTAACTCAGGTATGAACGGTCAAGGATCAATGGTGCAGAGTGGGACGGAAAGGAGGTGCATAGAAAACACTCCAGAGACAACTCCGATAGCGGCTCTGCCAACTGGATCTGGGTCCTTGATGGAGTTTAGTCCCATATGTGCTCAGTCAACAGTGGTGAGGTCGAGTCCCCCACTGATGATACCGCTATCATCGAACACTGAAAAGTTGGCGCAACCATCAATGGCAGTCGATGTGAATGCTACACTGATGGGGTTGAATGCGCAACAGCTGACGCAGTGGTTCAACAGTCTGAATTCCACACAAAGCTCAGCCAGTGGGAAGGGAGAAGACTATTTGAATAGGGTAAGGTTGAACATGGAACCAGAAGAATTGGTGGAAGGGACTATGGGTTTGAATAGGTTAGAGTCCTACTCGGAAGAAGAGCTGAGGTATCTATGTCCCAGGATTACGAGAGAAGTGAACAAGGTACATAGAAGGTTGCAAGAAATAGCTGACAAAAACGGGGTTGAGATAGACAAGACAAAACACTTGAGCAGGAGCTATAGATTGGATTTCGGGACCACAGACTTTGAACACATGAGGTCAGCAGGCATGAAAACGCACCTTAGAGAATTGCTGCAGAGTGCCCAAGTGTGGAGGTGCTTAGACAAATGGGAAAGCAGATGGGCAAAGAAAAAGGAGAAGAGGATAGACAGTGTCCCAGAGCACAACGAGAAAAGATCACAGAGTAGTGATGCAATAACCATGTTACCAATGAGGGAGACAGCAGGGGGAAAATTAATACATGTACCGTGGCACAGAAGCGACATTCAGTCTTTTACGGATGATTTTCCCAAACTGAGAGAGAAACCGATTGAATGGTATCAACAGACTGATAGGTTTGTGAAGCTTGCAAAATGCCTTTGGGAAGACCTGAACACCCTCTTTGACATTGTGGTTCCGGCAGATTTGTGGGAAGACTGCAAAAGGGCTGTAGGTTGGCCGACAAGTGAACCAGAGAGAGACAGGGATACGGGTGCACCATCACCTATGGTAACGAGCTTGTACTATAAGGTGATTGAGCATTTGAAGACGAAGATTGCCGCGAAAAATGTGGATTGGCAGAAGATTGATCGAACTGCCCAAGAGGCTAAAGAGTCGATTCATGGTTACTATGAGAGGTTGTTGAAGGCGTTCAAGAACTACAGTGGCACGAAAACAATAGAGGCGAAGGACATGCTTCATTTTGTGTTTAGATTTGTGGAAGGGCTGAGACCAGAGATAAGTCAGATGATAAAGACGCATTTGATTTGTTGGCAGTCGAAACCTATTGATGAGGTGTTGAATTATGCGAAATACTGTAGCGACGAAATTGAAGTGAAACAGAAAAGGTTGAAAGAGAAAGTGATGGTGATGCAACTTAAAGCAGCTCAGACAGGTTTGCAAGGGTTGCAAGGGTTCCAACAGCAGATACCACAGCCGCAGCCGCAGGGAAATATGGTGTTTCAGCCACAGGCGAGAGGCAGAGGCAGAGGAGGCTTTGGGAGTAATGGTCCGGATTTGAACACTGTTGCAATTCCGAATGGTGTGCAGGCAATGAAAAGGGTGATGCCGTGTCACGTGTGCGGAATCGTCGGGCATTGGAAACGCGAGTGTCCGATGGTGGTGCAGGAAGGTGCAGGTGTTGGTCAGCAAAACAATGATGTCAATGCATTCCAGACAATGAGGGGACCGAAAATGAGAGGTCCAAACCCAAATTTTCAGACCATAAATCAGCTGCAGGGATTACAGCCCATGCAGCCGCAGCAGATGCAGATGCCCCGTATGCAGGTGACGCAAATGCAGCCAATGCAACAGCAGTTTCCCATGGTACCTAATCAGCAAATGCAAATACCTTTGGCACCAGTGAGTCAGCAGCAAGTGATGGTTCCTCCACAGGTCTCGGGTCAGGTGATGAATACAAATGGCACAGTACAACAGTTCCCATTACACAGTGAGAATGGAATAAACAATGTATGGGAGAGTGAAAGTTCAGAAGAGGAGGGAAATTGTGTGCTTGCAGCATCCTTGGAAGTTGATCAAAAGGGTCCATATGTGGAGGGAAGAGTTATGGGTCATCGTGTTTCATTCTTGGTTGACACAGGAGCCACACGTTCAACTGTTAGGAGCATTGAAGTACCAAATTTGCCACTCTCAGGGAGAACAGTTCAAGTAGTGGGAGTAGCAAACAGGCACCTGACGAACCCAATCACAGATCCAGTACAAGTCAGAATTGGTAACTATCAAGGGTCACATAATTTTGTGGTATGTGACTCAAGCCCGATAGCACTGTTAGGGAGAGACCTATTGTGCAAATTGGGATGTTCGATTATGTGTTCAAACGATGGAATTAGAATTCAGACGAGCAGTGATGGGGAAGAAGAGGACAGTGTAGAAGGGGATGAGATGGAAACTGTCGATGAAGAATATCCTCTGATTAACCTTTTTCCGATGATAACTGAAGAAGATATTCCAGCTGAATTACGGGAAACAGTCGGAAAGGAAGTGTGGGATATGACAGGAAAAGAGGTGGGATTGGTGAAAGGAGTGGAACCAGTGAAAGTGACCGTAAAACCCAATGTAACCTTTCCCCAGACCCCACAATACCACATGGCACAAGACACCCTCATGAAAGTCGCCCAACTCATTGACGAGTTTGTAAAACAGGGAGTGCTGAAAGAAGTGTTAAGCAGTCCATGTAATTCACCAATCATGGGACTAATAAAGCCGAGTGGAAAGGTCCGAATCGTGCAGGACTTGAGGAAAATAAATGACATCATAATTAAATGCTGCCCTGTAGTACCGAATCCAGCTGTGATAATGTTTCAAGTCCCTTGCGATGCTGAGTGGTTCTCAGTCATCGACTTGTCACAAGCATTCTTTTCGGTGCCTCTTCATGAGGACAGCCAATTTCTCTTTTGTTTCAAATTCTTAGACAGAGTTTACAGTTGGTGTCGAATTCCTCAAGGGTTTTCTGAGTCACCGTCAATTTTCAATCAGATTCTAAAGAAAGACTTGGAAGCGTTAGAATTGCCATTCGAGTCAACCCTAGTACAGTACATTGATGACTTACTGATTGCATCTAAGACAGAAAGTGGCTGCACAGCCGACACCATTGCTCTACTGAACCATTTGGGAAGGAATGGACACAAGGTGTCTCCTTCAAAGTTGCAGTTCTGTCAGAAGAAAGTGAAATACTTGGGTCATCAAATAGAGAAAGGGTCACGGAGAATAATGAAGGAAAGAATAACAAGTGTACTTCAAATGAGTCCACCAAAGACAAGGAGGGAGGTGAGGAAGTTTTTGGGGATGGTGAGCTACTGTCGCCAGTGGATTCCCAACTTCTCAACTCTAGCAAAGCCTTTACTGAAACTGACCCAGAAGGATGCCTTGGATGAAATTGAGCTGAAAGGAGATGAGATGGATGCTTTTATTGAATTGAAAGAATGCATGTGCAGGGCTCCAGCTTTAGGTATGCCTGATTACACAAAGCCTTTCACATTGTTTTGTCATGAACGTGATGCATGTTCTTTGTCTGTCTTGAGCCAAGCCCATGGTGGCATAAACAGACCAGTAGCGTATTTTTCAGCTACTTTGGATCCGGTCGCAGCAGCACTGCCAGGGTGTTTGCGCGCCGTAGCAGCAGTTGGTATCAGCCTCACTCAGAGTGAAGGAATAGTGATGGGACACCCATTAACAGTCATGGTCCCTCACTCAGTTGAGATACTTTTGACCCACTCCCGAACGCAACACATGACTGGAGCAAGACTCACAAGGTATGAAACAATAATTCTGGGCTCACCGAATGTGCAGCTGAAAAGGTGCACTACGTTGAATCCAGCAACCTTGCTTCCCGGTGAAAATGCTGAAATTGAGAACGCTGAAGACGTCGAGCACGACTGCCTTCAGGTGACTGAATTTTGCACAAAACCCCGACCTGATTTTAGGGATACTAAGCTTGATGAAAATGACCATATTATTTTTGTTGATGGTTCATGTCTAAGAGATGGGTTGGGAATTTTGAAAGCAGGATATGCTGTATGTACTGTAACAGGTGTCTTGGAAGCGTCCTGGCTTCAAGGAGTCTATTCCGCACAAGTAGCAGAGCTTGTAGCCCTTACAAGAGCATGCCAACTGTCCACATTGATGAAGGTTACCATTTACACTGACAGTCAGTCCCTGGGAAATGCATATGCGGATCAAGTCGCAAGATTTTGTGCCTTGAACTGTATATTGCTCAGGGATGAATGGAATTTGATAAGTGAGCCAGAGCTCGAACCAGCTGAAGCATTTGCCTTGAAGGTCGTGGATACAATGGATGAACTAAAAGCATTACAGAATAGCGTCAGGGAGGATGAAAGAGCTTCCTGGATTAAGTCACAATGTACAAGGAGACCAGATGAGTTATGGGTTTCAAATGAAGGAAAATTTGTTTTACCAAATAGTCTCTTATCGCAGCTAGCGCGGTTCTATCATGGGCAGGCTCACCTAGGGAGAGATGCCATGATAAGACTGTTCAAAACTGATTGGTTTAACCCCAGATTCCGTCAAGTTGCAGAAGCAGTTTGCCATCGTTGTGTCATTTGTCAGCAGATGAACCCAGGAAAGGGAACGGTTGTGAACATGAGCCACATTGGCAGGGCGAGTGGCCCGTTCAGCAGAATGCAGATGGACTTTATTGAGATGCCTGTGCATGGAGGTCTGAAGTATGTGTTGGTGATTGTGTGCATTTTCAGTCACTGGATTGAAGCATACCCCACACGTAGAAATGACAGCCTTACAGTTGCAAAACTATTGTTGAGGGAGTTGATACCACGTTTCGGATTCCCGATCTCTTTAGAATCAGATAGAGGAAGTCACTTCAATAACGAGGTGATAAAGTTACTTTGCGCAGCGCTGAACATTGAGCAAAAACTGCATTGTAGCTATCGCCCTGAAGCCTCAGGACTGGTGGAACAGATGAATGGTACACTGAAATCAAGAATGGCGAAAATATGTGCATCGACAAATTTGAAATGGCCTGACGCATTGCCTTTGGTGTTAATGTCAATGAGAAACACCCCTGACAGAAAGACTGGATTGTCCCCGCACGAAATTCTCATGGGCAGGGCCATGAGACTTCCTGCAGTTCCCGCAAACGCGCTTTTGAATATTACAGATGATATGGTGTTAGACTACTGCAAAGGTCTGGCTGACGTGGTTCGCTCTTTCTCTCACCAGGTGGAAGCAACCACCTTGCCACCGATCCAAGGTCCAGGACACACACTGAAAGCAGGTGACTGGGTCGTGATAAAGAAGCACGTGAGGAAGTCGTGTCTGGAACCCCGTTGGAAAGGCCCTTTCCAAGTGATCCTGACGACCACTACCGCTGTGAAGTGTGCGGGAGTTCCCAACTGGATTCACGCCAGTCATACAAAGAAGGTGTTGTGTCCAACAGATGAGGAAGTTGAAGCGCTGAAACTGCCAGTACCTGATAACAAAGTGCCGAGCGCTGAGACAGAGCAAAACAGAACTAGAAGCGAACAGGCAGAAATAGAGGAGAGAGAAATATTCTCTGAGAACGAAACAACCGATTCACTTGGGGAAGACCAAGGAGAAACCTCAGACAGCGACGAAGCAGCTGAAGGTAACAAAGAGCCTGAAGCAGCTGAAAGTGACAAAGAGCCTGAAGAAAGTAACGGTGACAAAGGGCTCGAAAGAGGTGAAGAAGCAGGAGAGCCTGATCAGAGGAGGGCTTTCCCAGAAGCAGACGGTACAGAAAAAGAAAAGGAAAACCTGATTGACTCCCCAGAAGGAGGGGACAAGGCAGAACATAACGAAACTGTTCAAACTTCTTCAGAAGAGATCGCAGGTCCATCAAGTGGACACAGTGCAAAGAGAAGACCAAGTATATCATCTGTAAAACTAAGAACTAGAGAAACGTTGAACGACAGTGAAGGGCTAAGAGTGAAAGAGAAAAGAAAGGAAGTGTCTGTCGTGGTACCAACATCAAGTGAAGGAAAAGACTTGGCCAAAGAGGAAAGTACCAGTGAGGCTGAATCGAAGAGAGATGCAAAATTGAAAAGGAAAAGGATACCAAACAGGAGATATTCCGGTCCAGAATGGGCATATGTAGTCAATGACGATTGGACCGACGAATTTGTATCTCTTAGCCTCGAGAACGAAGAAGAAGAGATACCAATAGAAAAGAAAAGTTTTATGGACACTATTGATTGAAAGGGTGATAAATGACATTGCTTGCTATAATCTAACGTGATACAACCAGCTGAGACATTGCTAAACCGGATGAGACATTTGCTAACTTGATAAGACTTTGATAACCTGATTGACTCTTAAACCCGATTTGAGACAACGTTGCTAACTGATAAAAGACTGAGTTATTGCCGAATTGAGACAAATGCTGCTAACCGATAAGTGACTGGGCTCCTGAAGAAAACTGTGTGAACATTGCGCTCGTTCAGCTTTGTAACTAATTGCTAAATCGTTATAAGTGCTTCTAGCTCTCTGATTCTATACAGATCATGACTAAGTACGCTACACAAAACAGTAGAGTGAAATATTGTAAATATGCGTGTATAGGCTTGATAACTGCATGTATACTAATAATAATGGCAATAGTGCTTGCAACGCGTGGTAAGGGTGAGAATGAGAAAATTGATGCTTCTACTTCTGCTCCTGTTACTGTCACTGAACTAACCGCATTGAAAAGACTAGAATTAGATGAGAGACACTTGCATGATAAGAAGGAACTTTCGTATAATGTTTTCTATCGCCTACTAACAGAATATGTTGAGACTATGGATGCGAAAGATTGTTATGTGTGTACACAGATACCGACATCGGTAACGGAAGGGGTGACTTATCACCACATGCCTCTTACATATGGGATTACATGTAGCTTAGTAACTTCTAGATTTTATGGTCAAACTAACATACAGTATTTTTATTCAAATTATGATGTTACCTTTGCATATGTTCCTATAATAACGCAACTAAGCCAGATTGCTAAAGATTGGGATGCTAAAATAATGAGGGAATTTTTCGAGCCAATGCAACCTTTTGAAACAGCTCACGCTCATAGGGAAAACCTTACCTGCTCGCTCTCTGCAGTAGAAATAAGCTTTTTAGATCGCACAGATGATAGAAGGGCACAAATGAATGCAAAATTAGAAAAAGAGCTAAGTAAGAGGACTTCAGTAGATAATTATGCTTTTGCCGCAATAAAAACACAAGGAAAAATAGCTTTAGACGCTTGGCATGTAGGGAAATTTTGTATATATCGTGGTGAATCTTATTATGATAACATTTTCGTGGGAGCGAGTGAATGTAAACATACGTTTATCTTTAAGGCCAAATGGACATTCATGCTGAACGGACTTGACCCTGTCATACCTGGTGTGTATTACATTTGTGGGCATAATGCCTATTATCGTCTTCCAAAGGGATGGTGGGGGAGATGTTATTTGGGTATAGTGTTCCCAAAGGTTTATCAACTGGATGACCTATCAGTGATTCCAAAGACGCCTGGATCTCATCGTATCCAGAAAAGAGCTGCTGTGGTAGGAGATATATTTGGAGCCATGATTCCTTCATTGGGAGTTGTGTTGAATTCCATCAAAATAAGAAAGTTGTCTACTATAGTGGATAACATGTTGACAAAGTTTTCAGGTGCTATAATCCTGATGGATGCTGAACTTGCAGCAGAAAGAGCTATGACTCTTCAAAACAGGCTTGCCCTAGACATTCTTTTAGCAAAGGATGGCGGCGTTTGCAAAATGCTTGGTGCGCGTCACTGTTGCACGTATATACCAGACAACAGTGTGAAGATTAAAACAATGCTTGCAAATCTAACAAAAGAGAGTGCAGACTTGAAGGAATTGAAAGAACCAGGAGTTTGGGAGAAGGTTGGAAGGGGAGTTGCTTCAGTGGGAAATTGGCTTGGTGGCATTTGGAATGGAATATTACTAAAAATAATACAGGGAATACTAATAGTACTAATTTGCATCTTTGGGATTTGGGGAATAAAGAGGGGAATACTAATGATCATGGCAAGAATTAAGAGGAGGAAGGAAGAGAAAATGATGAAAAGAATGGCAGAAGAATACAAGGCAAGAACAAGGGGAACTAAAAGGCAAAGAGAACTGACAGAATTTTAATGGAATAAAATTTGTGGGAATAGTTTTGTGTGATGACAATTAGTCATCAGAGGAGGGATTGATGACGCAGAAACGAAGGTTTTACATTTATTAGCGCATAAACGTAGTGCCGCAATAATCAAGTGTGACTTTAACCGAACTAATAAAGATTGTACGGGGACAAATGTGCCCTCAGAGTAGTTCGCCAACATTTATAAGCGTGCTTTATATAACGTGATGTATTAGAATTGTACTAATCTGACATAACCGTAAACGTGTGCCATGATTTGCTTGTTTGAAATGTTTTAACTTAGCATAACTTTAGTGGAGGCTTCGGCCTAGTTGCCTTGTCTCACGGTTTAGATGCTCGTGTTTTTCTAATGTGCTAATAAAACGTGTATTCTTGCTTGAAGCTGTACTTTTCCAGTGAGATCGGTTCACATGCTTATCTTTAAGGTTTCGTGCCAGCCTGGCATCTTCTTCTTTGCTCCAAGGTCAATCTGCAGGTGCAGACAATGGAAGCTCTGAAAGTGAGTTAATTGGTAAAATATATTGCAACTTACGTTCCCGACTCCAAGGATAATGTATGCCTAGGTAGAAGCTTGTGAATTGTTGTTTTTGATTGGACAATTTGAAGCCAACCTATGAACCCTCCAATGGAAGACCCTACTGGATTTGAACTGTTGATTATTTAAACCTGGTGCACAAGAAGAAAGCGGCCATTACCCGCCATTTGCAGGACATTGCAGCCATTATGGCCCATCTTGCCGACCTCGTCATTTTGCCATCTTCTACGATGCCAATTGATGTTCGACGCCATTTTGAATGAGACTTTGATGCTTTCTCTAATCGAGAGAAAGAGACTTTAAGAAATTCTCACCCTAGTGACTTTAACTTTGATTTGCCCCTTTGCATAAAGTAGTAGTTTTGTCCTTTTATCTTGCCGCTGTGAGGCAATTGCCCCGTCCACCCTGCCCCCTTTGCCCCCGTCCCATGCTGATCGAAACCGGTACCTGTGAGACGAAGACTTCCTTGAATGCTGATTGAATTTGGTAAATATGAAAGGAAAATGTACAATTGCATTGTGTTTCTTTTTAGGTAACCAACTGCTGATTTTTGATAAGAGCCCTAGTTAGGAATTTTCCAAATCAATGTTGCTAAATTGTTTTTGCATGAAGTCCCACATGCAGATGCTAATTTGAGGTTAGATGAGGATTCATTTGTTGCACGATGCAATTTGAGACCTTGTTATGCTGACTAATGTATGCAATTAGCTCATTACAGATTATAGTTTTAGTGGTTTGCGTTGCTATTATCGAATGCATTGTTATTCAAATGCTGCATAGATTGCATCTTTTTCGCCGTTATGGACAGCTATTAATGTTCATTTACATATACCATTTGGTGTTGAGACACATTTATATTGTGCTAGCTTTGTTAATATAGGGAAATAAATTCATTAACTTTGAATGAACTGGTGTGGTTATTCATGGCCGAAAGGTCATGGTTCGCCGAAATGTTTTCTGGATTAATTGTGAAGTGTTATGTTGATCAGGGCATTGCTTATGTTCGTTATTGATTATTGATTTGATTAAATTGACTAATCTCGGGTCAAGAGAGCCCCACTTGGTCAAAAGATTCATCGACCCAAGAGCGTCCAAATACAGGTAATTTATTAGGACGGAACGCTCTATCAAAACCCCTCTTACAAAAGCAACCCTCACCAATCGACAAAACAGATACCCAAATAAACAAAAAAAGGACTATGTACAACTAACCACACACAAGACATACATTTAAACAACACAAAGACACCGGACACACAAAAGATTTCAAACAGGAAAATATCTCAGTGTAGAATTTACACATCACATATCCTTATTCAAATACTATTCTCAATATCACATGGACACAAATTAAATATCAGGCTAATATATAGTTCATTCCTACTTGATCCCCAGCTATATACTCTAAAGAAGTCCATACAATCAACATTATTGCTGATATCTCAGCGGCAAATGCCGGTAATGTGGCTGAAAATTTTAACTGATGTATTTCAATCCGGTTTGTCCTTGAAACGGAATAAACGTCAAAGGTAATCCTCCATATATTCATAGGTCGTCATCCTTGCGTTTCAGTGGGCTTACATCTTTGGATTCAATCACCATTCTTCGCAGCCAGCTTCATCGGGGCACTACATCAAGAATTGCGCATTGCGCTAAATTTCTCAATCTATACATAGGTTCAAGATTTAATTGTATCAATATCAGAGATGTCGCATAATACAGGGGCATACAATAAGTCTGTTCCCAAGTGATAAAGCCGTCTCAGTGAGTATGGAGACCCATCTCCAACACCAGTGTTGGTTTAATAATAAATAAAGATATCTTAAAAATAGACCTTTGAAGGTAAGCGCCCCTGCAGTGGATGACTTTGCAAGCATAGCTAGTACAGCCTGTAACGCTTTGCTAATGAAGACTTTTGGAACTTTTGAATACTGTTTGAACAATAAAAGAACTTTGAACTGGACCTTCTGCATGGAATAAAGTGTTTTTTCTCAGATCACAATTTAAAAATAACTCCTTATAGACACTGCTCTGGTTAAGGGACCAGAAATATGAGAATCAGCACCTGGCACTCATGCCATACCCCCTGCTGTTATTATTAATAAATATAAATTGCTGTTATTAATAAATATATATATACATATATATATTCACTTAAAAAACTAAAGGTTACAGGGCCTTATACACCCACAAACCGCACAAACCGGAGAAAATCAGCAGTTATAGTTAGTTATTTCAAGTAACTCTCACGGCCTAAGGTAAATATAGCTTGTGCCCCTGCCATGCACAGAATTTTCTTCAATATTTGACTGCTAATGTTTCATTGATATTTTTATTGATGTTATAAAAGTTGTAGTGAGTGCTGTAATATCTGAGGTAACTAGCAGTGCATGGCGAGTGTGCAAGTTATAGTTATTCTATTTCCTAACTATAACATCCCTGTAACCTTTGTTTTTTTCAGTTAATTTTTATGTTTTTTTAAATAAATATACGTTAAACTGAAGGCTGGTGGTGGAAGTGGTTGACTGCAGGGTCTGTGGCCAGGCCATGCAGCCATCCCCCTATAACCACTCAACCCGCACTGCTCACGACCTTTGGCCGTGTGCGGCAGGAGTTGGCCAGAAGGCCTGTCTCTCTGCACCATGCACAGTTTTTCCGTAATTCTTTTTACTGCAAGTATTACCAGTGATGTTATCAAAGATGTAATGGGTGCTGTAATTTGTGGGGTAATTAACAGTGCATGGTGAGGCTGTGAGTTATAGTTACGTGAGCGCACAAATTATAGTTACTTGAGATAACTGTAACCATAACAGGTGAATTTCTATGGTTTTGTACATTTAAAATGTGAGTCTAACTATAACGTCCCTGTAAACTTTGTTTTTTTCAGTGACTTTCTATGGTTTTTTCAATGTGCAGTAATTTTCATTACTATATGTTATTCCAACCACCGCCGCACACAGCCTTTGGCTGTGCATGACGACAGCTGGCCACGGCCAGACCCTGAAGCCAAACCCTTTAAGCACTAAACCGTGCAAGGCCTTCACCCATGAGCAGCAGGGGTTGCCTGCATGGCCTGGCCTGCAGCTAGACCCTGCGCCCAACCCCCTTTTCCTTCTAGTCCTATGCTGTGCACGGCCCTTTGGCCGTGCATAGCGGGAATTGGCTGAAGCCTGTCTCTCTGGGTGTGAGAATAGGTGTGTGAGGGTGTATCTGGGGGTGAGAGTGGCTGTGAGAGTCTCTGGGTGTGAAAGTGCATGCATCAGTGTCTTAGTGGGTGCATCAGTGTCAGCGCAGGTCTGTGAGTGGGTGTGTGAGAGTCTGAGTGGGTCTGTGAGTGTGTGCGTGAGGGTCTGAGTGGGTGCACAAGGGTCTGAGTGGGGCTGTGAATGGGTGCGTGAGTGTCTGAGTGGGTCTGTGAGAGAGTGTGTAAGGGTCTGATTGGGTGTGTGAGTGGTAGAAAAAGATAGAAAGAGACAGCAAAAGAGTGAGAGGGAGAGAGATAGAGAGATTTTTAAGCTTTGATGGATGATATACTTAGAATGAGATATTTCTGAACAAACTGAAAAGAAAAGATTATTCATCAGTTAATAAAAGTGAGATCACCTTTCAGTATGAACCTTAAACCTTTGAAGTTTAAAAAAAATTAAAGGAGAGAAATGATCATAGACATATCTGGAGAAGAACCCTCAACTGTCAGTGTCAGAGTCTGTGAACTTAACCATTAGGCCACAGGTGACTTCTTGGTGAACAATTTCTAGACATACCTATGACATGCAACCCACACATGTGAGAGGAAAGAAACGTGAATGTTCCGTTACTTGGAAGGTTTAACAGTCAAAACACTAGAAAACAAACAAGCACACTGCCAAGCAATACTAGGATTTGAACCTTCGGCCTACTAAGTGACAGTACAAGAACTTGACCATTATGCCAGCAGTGACTCTGTTCCGCTTTGCATCCAAATGTAACTATAACATTTGTACCATTGCAATGACAATCTTTCTCTCACATCCCTTTATGGGATGGAAGAGAGAGAGAGAGTGACAGGACTGTGGGAAGAGCCTTGTGGCCCCTGCAGTCCTAGCCAGCTCCATCCATCCTGCTGGAGTTGGAATTGCTCCTAGAAGCAGGGAGCTGCTTTAAATAGCAGCTCCCTGCTTGCAGGAGCAATGTTTTCATCTGTATTCCCTGCATGCATATTTGCGTGCAGGGAAGACAGATAGGAACGCTGCTTTCTGACAGTGGCAGCGGCCCCCACATCATATTTCTGTAATGCCCAGAGGAGGTGGCGGTCCCTGGGGCTGTGGGGGATGGGCACCTGGCCGCCCCCCCCACTCAATATGGTAAAAGCCCTGGGGAGGTGGTGGTCCCCGGGACTGCGGGGGTACATGGCCACCGCTGCATTATATTTGTGTAAATCCCTGGGGAGGTGGCGGTCCCCAGGGCTGCAGGGGGGCCAGCCAGCCCCCACGCATTAAATTAGCAATGCCCGCGGGGACTTGGCCCACCCGGGGGCTTCAGAATAAAGAAGCGCTTCAGAGAGAGTGATAAACTGTTTTTTTTTATTTTTGCCAGATGCGCCGCTAAGGGTGGTGAAACCTTTTTAAAAAAATGCTTTTTAGCTCTGTAGGGGTCCCTCTGGGACCCCAGCGCCAGAGCTAAGGGGTCAGGATGTCCCTACCCTGGCCCCTTTCAGTTAATTTTAAGCTGAAGCCAAGTCCCAAGATTTTGGACAAAATCCATTGTACCCTGTGTGCTCCCTCCTGCTGACATCATATAGCATGCTCACACAATTGCAAATTACCTGAACTTGTACATGCTTAGGAGAAAGGCACAGTTGCTTAACTCAAACAATTCTCCAGTGCATCATCAGCAGTGTTACTGTACATCGTTCATAAAGGCTGTCTACCAAAGACAAGCTCATGCAATGTATTGTGGTCTACGTAGTTTTACCCACCGTAACCTTTCAACAAAGACCTGCTGTTTTGAGTACTAGATGCCAATGTGACTCAAGGACGTTTTGACCTGTTTGTATCATATATTTTGTGTTCCATGCCGGATCATTTTCTGTCAGTCACCTGGATTTTATATTATTTGCATTACAACCTTCTTTGCCATAAGGTATAGTCTCATGAAAAATTTATGTTAGGAATAAATGAATGAACCAGCCCATCCACAGATCGGATGTTCAAGAACCACATGTCCCAAGAGTATTATTGATCAAGTGGGCTCCAGTGCCCATTTCTTTCATAGTCAAAGTTGCCTGTGCCGATCTCTCCTGACCCTGGCACCTATCCCTATGCCTTCCAGCCCTTCAATATTCCCTCACCTGTTGTGAATGCATACATGAAATGCAAGGCCTCATCTTAAAATAAACAAAAACATGTTTTAAATAACTCCAAATATGTGCCCCAATGAATCAAAAACTGGACCACCCACAACCAGAAAAAAGCCAAAACAAGAAAAATAAAGATTAAAATCTCATGAGAAATGTGCAAGTGCCTATCTTTGTACCAACAATCATGTTTCAATCATCAGAGAATGGTGACTGTTCTTAACCAAATTCAAATTCCAACACTTTATGGTTGCTACACTCAAGAATATATCCTCATTGTAATAACGGTTGCCGCCCACCAGTATTATGCTCATTCATTGCCCAACACTGTCTTCCAGCAGTAAAGGTTGTCCTCCATCCAGAAAGTAATGTAAACATATTACCAGTGTCAATCCACAGTGCTAAAGTCAACATCCAATATAACTCACAATCTCTTCAAAGTCCTAAAACATTCATGATTTGTCCCCACATGTCATTGAGCACTCCTGTCGTTACCCCCTTATAAATGGACATATAATTCTTCCTCCAAGTTCAAGCCTCTGGGGGCAAGGGAACACATCTCTATGATATGTCTGGACTCATTTTGATGAAGAATTTTTTCCCCATCTCCACCTCACTCTAGTTTGAGTACGTGGTCTGTTCCATAATACTTCAGTTGCTGCCAGTCACTGTTATGTGCCACTTCCATGTTTTGCCACTGCATACCTCCTGTTACAGTTGGCAGTGGCACGGATGTGTTCCAATATTCTTTCCTTTGTCTCACACACTGTGCTTCCAACAAGTTGCAAGGGCATTCTATTATGTAGATGATAAAACGACTCCTGCATGTGTTGTCTTGTTTGATCTTCTTATGTCAACCATTTGCTAGTTAGTATTCCATCTTGTTTATCCCAATTGTACAAGCCTTACAACTTGTACACTTCCAAAATCCTGCTTTCCGTAGCCATGTTTGCTTCTGTTTACTGTAGTGACTCTTCCCAGCATATCTCTTAAACTGGGTTCCCTCCTGAATGTGATTTGTGGCTGGTCACCAATCAAACTGCCAATTGTGGGATCCATTTTTAATACTGCCCAATGCTTTAACATAATTTTCCGGATGTGTGCAGACTCCCTTGGGTATGTAGTGATGAATCAAATTTTTGGATCTACTTCCAGGCCCTTCCTTTTCTTGTGCACTAATGTTATCCTGTCAGTGTCATGTACTTTATCCATCGCCTTCTTAATACAGCAGGGAGGATATTGTTGTGTCTCAAATCTCCTATATGTAGTTTGCAAGTGCCTCGCTATTTCCATGGGCTCCGAACAAATCCTTTTAATCCCTAGAATCTCCCCATATGTGATGCTCCATTGAGTACAAGATGAATGAAAGCTCTCTGCATGCAGTATTGAGTTAGTAGCTGTGATTTTTCTACGGAGGGCAGTATGGATACGATTATTTCTGAGTTAAATTTCAGTATCTCAAAATGTCACTCTGAAGTTGCTGATATCATATGTGAATTTGAGATGTGCAATGTTGTTCAATATTTCCAAATACTCTTTAATCTCTAATTCGGTGCCATCCCAACTCACAAAGAGATCGTCTATGAATCTCCGCCAGATGATCACTTTTTGTACATACTTGTTGTTGTCTGCCGACCATGCTATTCTTTGTTCAAACCAGCCCATGGTTAAATTCACAAAATTTGGTGGTATCCTTTACTTGCTGATACAGTTGTTTGTTGAATAAAAAGAAAATATTTTGAAGATAGATTTGGATCATTTCTAGTAACATTGTTTTGTGCTGATGAAATTGAATGTTACATTGCTGCAAAAAATGCTCACACACCTTTATTCCAACTGCATGTTCAATATTTGTATAAAGAGCAACCATGTCCATCGTAATTAGTTGTATGACCTTTGCCAATGAATAACCTTCAAATGCTGAAGTAAATCACATGTGTCTTGTAAGTATGAGGTGATATCTCTGACTAACGGGGCCAAAAATAAGTCTACATAATTTGACATTGGTTCCATCAGAGAGCTTTTCGCTGAGATGATAGGTGCAATGGATTGGCAAAAGAATCAGATGGCAGGTTTTGCTATCACAAGTCTTGTGGACATTACAGGCAAGTTCACATTGTATGAAAAAGACAATTCATGCACTGACATTGAAAACGTTTCACCATTATTTATGAGGGGCAAGAAGTAAGCTTTTGCTCAGAATTGAGGTCACTTTAGACCACATGTACCAGCATGCACCGTAAGGATATACTTAGTGGTCACAGCATTTCTGCAATGTATAAAGGGGAAATGTCAACATTGTATTACATCCTTACAAGAATTATGAGGTGGAATGTGCAATTAATTTTATTATGCAAGGCATTGATTTAAGCGCTGTCACTTTATGTAGTGGGAGTACTTAAACACAAATTATGGACTATGGATTGTTAGCAAGTGATCACTTCTGGATTACCAAATAGGCAAAGTAGGTACTGCCCTATGTGCTCCGCTCTTTTTAGGGGCCCCACAACAATGGATCAAAATACTATTGATTTGATCTTGAAAGAAAATTACAATCAAGCTTTCTTAAATTGTTTCCAAAAGATAAAAAAAAATGAATCAACTCAAACAAACGAAAACTTTACATTAGAGACTATATAGAGAAAATACTGTATAAATGTAATGTACCAATTAGCAACCTAAAGCACATAAACCATAGACATCAGATTCACATAACAGTTTGTCTCTTTAAAGCTCATCTTCTGTCAGGTTGTAAAAAGATTTAGTGCAAACTACGTATGTGTAATGTACAGTAGTGATGGTCATCTCCATGTGGCAGTCGACGTGCACACTATTTAGTTCAATGTTATCCCACTAGTGTGCGCATGAGAAGCCTCCAATAGAGCCACTACATTTTACAGAGTACCACAAACAACCGCCATTTTGGGTCTATTTTAAAGCGGGAAATTTGAATGTGTAGGTTGTAATGCAATCACTGTTAATTTTTTACATATTGAATAGTAGCGCCTCTAGTGTTAAAGTAAATTATCAACAAGTGTCAAAATAGTGAAAATTACCTAATACTACTAATGATAACGCATTTGTAAATACATTATTTTGTATTTTATCATTTTATATAAATTTAATGCCAGAAATTAGTAAACAATTTTAAACAAATTGTTGAACGATTAGATTTGTAATTGGTATCACAATTAGACATTTTCAAAACCGCCATTTTGGGTCGGAAATCATTCCCTCTCTGCCTTACACATTAGGACATTGTTTGTGGTACTCTGAAAAATGTAGTGACTCTAACCTCCAGAAATGAAGTTTTCTATGAGTTAGTGTGTCGCAAGGTCCTGCCGACTCCAGCCCCCACTAGAATATTTGCAAGTAGAAACTTCGAGAACACCAACTGGTATATATACCTGAAATCTTGTCTGCGTTAGTAAGTTAGATTTTCTGAGTTATAATGAAGTTTGATTAACTTCACTGTCTAATTTCTGTTGTAAGAGAACAAATCTATCTTGTTCAGGCACTTTTTCTCATTGTTGGCTGAGACTTACGAATTCTATCATTTTCTTGAACAAAGCGTCAATATTGTTTGTTGTCGCTCTTTTGTAGACTCAGAATGTTGGCGACCGAAATTGTTGGTTGGTAAATTTAAAAACGTATTAGGAGGTAATCTGCGAGGGGGGCCCGGGCACCGAAATTTCGACTGCTTGGGCCTCCACAGGGTTTGAATCTGGCACTGCCCGTGATTAAGGTCTTGGTGACTGAAATGTGTTGGGCGTTGTTACCTATTCTTTGGGGAATAAATGATTAATTAGCAGCTGAATTCAAATGTGGTCCTTTACTTTTCTTGATATTGGGAAGGGGAGTATTTGGATGTTTAACGGCTTGCTCTGCCGTGGGCCAGCACCACCACATAATTGCACACAAGAGCGCCGGCCATACACTCAAAGGAGAGCAAGGTTGTTTGTATAGATATATATATATATATATATATATATATATATATATATACACACACACACACACACACATATATAGCGGGACAATACATGTAACATACCTTTTAAATAATCCTAATACATGTTTTTCAGACTGTCAGTATCTTGAGGTATTATCTACTCTAAAAAGGAAAATGTTACTTACCCTGTCAGCATCTGTTCATGGCATGTAGTGCAGTAGATTCACATATTGTGCATACTTCGGCATACTCCGCCCATCTGGTGTTGGGCTTGGATATGTGCAAGTTGTTTTTGTTCAAAGACATCTTCGAGTTATGAGGTATAGCCACTCCACCTGCTACTGGTAATACGCATGGTCAAAGGCACCATTGTTAGATTGTTTTTTCACAAGGAGGATGTAGATGTAGCGTACAGATATGACCATGCAAAGAAAGAAGAAGAAAAGGTATCTACAACATCAAAAGCCTTCCAGGGAAGAGGCAGGCGCATGCAAATCTACAGTACTACATGCCTTGAACAAATGTTATGCACAGACTGTAAAGCAGTCCTAGCCAAAGCGGTGGTTAGCCAGAGGACGTTGCAGAACATTGGAAAAGTGTATGAAGGAAAGCCTGGCCAACATTAGCTTGTTGGCAAGCTAAGACATCCACACAGTTACGCTTGGTGAAAGTCTATGGAGTAGACCAGGTAGCTGCTTTGCAGAAGTCAGCTATTGGAATGTTACCCAAGAAGGCCATAGAGACTGCTTTTTACAGGTAAAGTGGGGTTGGGGGGAATAGTCAAATGTCTTTTAGCTTTGCAAATGACAGGTCTGAATACATTTGACCAACCACCATGCTATTCCTGCTTTAGAGAGAGCACTGCCCTTGTGTGGTTTGGAAAAGGCGACAGAACTGCTGTGTCTTATGGAAGGGGTTTGTCTTGTCAATGCAGTATACAAGGACTTTTTGACATCTAATTTATGAAGTGCCCTTTCTGCTACTGACTGTCAATATGCAAAGAACACTGGGGGTTCAGTAGTTTAATTATTGTGGGAAATAAAGACTACCTTAGCAAGAAACGTGGGGTTTGCCTGGAGAATCACCCTATTGTTGTGGACTTGGAAAACATTTTTTTACAGGGTGAGAGCCTGATGCTCACTCACGCATGAGGGAGATTATAGCTACTAGGAAGGCTATCTTCCAGGAAAGAGTCTGTAAAGGAGAAGAGTAAAGAGTAAAGTGGCTTGAAAGTAAGGCCCACTAGTCTTGTTAAAACAAAGTTGAGGTTCCATACGGGGCAGGTGCCACCCAAGGTGGAATAATACTTTGAGTGAAAACAGAAACTCTGAATAGTGAAGTGTGTTCCCTGTTTTGAAGGTAAGTGGCAACAGCAGTTAAGTTAAATGTGATGAAATTATAAATGAGGTTTGACTTCTTCAAGTTAAAGCAGTAGGGAAGTTCATTGAGACTGCTGCTGCCTGAGAACTTGCTGTCCCATAATGGCCTGCTGGTGATGAAGGATGGGGTGCCAATTATTGCCCCAAGCTACACGCTTAAAAAATGCCCTATCACCTCCCGTGGCATGGAAAGTTCAGTGAGACTGCTGCTGCCTGTGGCTTGTGTGTCCCAAAACGCCCTGCTAGTGAGGAAGGAGGGGATGCTTGCCCCACACACACATTTTAAAAGTGCCCTACCACCTAGCTCAGCACGAGATGCACATGGGCCATGCCCTGGCAAAGAGTGGCCCATCCTGCACCTGTCAGTGCTGGGTAGAGGCAGGGCAGCCCCCCCTTGCCTCTGTGGCTGGGAAGTGCCCGTGTCTCCCGGAAAGACCTTCCTTACACCCAGGTTCATTCTTAGTTTTTGACCTTGTTCCTGCTTGTGTCTCCTCTCTGGATTTCTACTGGGGTGGGACCCTGACCTTCTGCCCCTTTGAATCCAGTGTCAGGGCATAGAGACGAGTGTGCGACCCATAGACTTCCAGTGTTGGACTTGTGTCGAACCCCCTTTACCTGCTTTTACTGGGTCTTTTTTGCCCGTTATTGTCAGACATTACCTGGGCTGAGTCTTCCCCCTGCCTGGCTGCCTGGGTCAGCTTCCTTTTCCCTTTTCTGGGTTCTGCTATTATTCCTCTGTACTAAAATGGGTAAACACAGAAACAGCTCAGCTGACATGGTAGTCTTACAGTTTGGTGCAAACGCACCACGCTCGGACCACCAGCACACCACATTTCTGCCGACCACCGGCCTGGTGGTGCCGGGAGTCTCAATCCACCAGGGCAGCGCAGTAAGTAGCGTTGCCCTGGGGATTACGACCCCTCTGTCTGTCGCCATTTAAATGGCGGTTGCACCGCCATGTGAATGCTGGTGGAGATGGGGTGCCCTAGGGGGGCCCAAGCCCTGCCCAAGCACTTGGCATGGGCATTGCAGGCCCCCCCTGGCCATCCCCGTTGCTCATGCTGGTGCACCCAACTAACAACAGCATTGCCGCCAGCCGTATTACGAGCCAGCGTCAATGTTGTTGTGCGTTTCCTGCTGGGCCAGTGGGAAACTCATAATAGGGCCATCAGGAAGGAGACCGCACTGGCAGTCTCCTAACCTGCAGGAGTTTGGCGGGCAGCCTTTCCCACCCTCCAAACTCCTAATGAGGGCCCTAGTCTCTAATGGCCTCTCCAAATCATCAATTCTTTCTTACCTAACAATAGCACTGGGGGCAATCAATGATGAAATTAGCATAGTGGAGGAAAATCTGGGCACTTGATCTGCCCCTTTGGAGCCGAGACTGAAGTTGAGATTAGGAACTCCCCGGTTGACTGTGGCCCCCAGCATCTAAACAGAAAAAAACTAGAAAGTCTTATGCAGTTGTAGACACAGACAAAAGTCAGGGGCAGATTAGTTCTTTCATCATCCATAAAGGATCATGGTCACAAATTATCTAAAAATCATACTGTTAATATTAACTTTGATTAATTTGTCACTGAGGTCCAGTTAATGATAGAGGCTGCAGTTGGCAAATGTCCTAGATAAACTGTCATCTATCAAAGGCAGTATAAATAATGTAATCTTGTTTTGTAATGCTAACATGTCAATGCCTAGTTTAATGTCTGATTCTGTGAGCCTTGTATCTGGAGGGACGGGGCAGACAGGGCTGATGAGTGTGAGAGATCCTGTACAGGGTTTACCATGTTCAACAAGTTTATCCGGTTAACCTAAAGTAGGAAATCCACCGCTCCCCATTCCGCCACCTCCTAATTTAACTGACTGCCTGGAGAATCTGCCAACTCAGTCTGTGGGCCAGGAATTTTAGGGCATCCAAACTCACTGGCTCACTTGGGAGGTCATAAGTGTAACCATGGAAATAGGCTTTCCCAGAGGGATTCAGATGCTGCGAGTAGCAAAGATAGTCTTATACCATCTCAAATTACCCTCAGTATTCATCCTGCTTTGGCCCCCTATGTTGTGGTACTCACTGGGGGTCTTGTTTTTAGGGATGGGGTCACAGAAGACTATCGTAGGGTAAAAAATAAACTTAGTTACTGGTTTTGTCAATTGAGTGTTGAAGGGCAAACTTTGTCCAAAAGGTTTATCATGGCCTGGACGGTGGGCTGGCTTGAACCTACTCCTAAAACTCTTAACGGGGATTGTGTAGTCATCAATTTTGACTGTCCTAGATTTGTCTCAATGGTTTGAATCTTGATGGACAGCTTACTAGTACTTCTAGTATCCAGGCTTTACCACTTGGTTATTTTTATCGACCGCTGGCAGATCAAAGTCAATTGCGAGCCAGTGACTCACATTGGGGCTTTGAGACCATTTAAGGTGAGTAATAGATTTGAGGTTCTGGGGGCAGATGCATTAGATTGTCTGTGTGGTTTAATTATGTGAAGAGGTATGTAATGGAGAGTTCTGAGACCGAGGCTGGCAGGGTGTCATCTCAGGCAATGGAACAAGGTGGCAGGCAGACCGAGGTATATCTTGATTTAGAGGACAGATGCCCCTGTACATTAACTAATATCTCTGGTGACTGTCCTAGTAAGAGAAACAGCCTCAGTGCTCTGTTAGCGATGATTAATATTAGTGGGTTATTTATTGGGGCACTCACTACTGGGAATGTAGGGCCACTGTTAGGAGAGGTCACGTAATGGCGCAAATCTTGCTGCCACCTAGAATGGCCTCTCCGGTATTACTGCTACTTTTGAAGACCCTACAACCAATGGAGATTCCATCGTTAGTCCTCCCCAGTTGGCATCCTGGGATGTGGGAGGTTTAAACAGCAAAAGAAATGATCCTGACTGTTTGGTGTATACAAGCAATCATGCTTACCGCCACTGTGGTCGATTGTTTAGTTTTGTTTAGGTTTTTTATAATGCAACCACTGGTCCTACCTAATGCGACACACTTACCATTCTCAGGAAACATATGTTGAACATTGATACCTGTAGCAATGTAAGAGCTGGATTTATTTTAGTGGGTGATTTTAATATCCACCCCGTCTTCACTTATTTACCGCATGCAGCCAAATGCATAATGAAGACTCTTTGCACCTAAAGCATAGTCAAGCGGGTCCCTTTTTGAAAATATCCTTGCAGAATTTAACATGGAATGTGCAAAGAATTAAACGTTTTTACTCCCACTTTTATGGGACGAGGTTTGCGCTCCACTATCGACTACATTTTTGTTTCTGTTTCTCTGCTGGATTCTTTAGATCATTTTGGTGTGAGAGTTTCTGGTTTTAGTGATCATTACTGTATTTATGTTAGTGTGATGACCTTTTTGTAAGAGTACCGACCCAGGGCTTGTCTAAAGGTTTGGTTGGTGTTGTGACTGATCAGGGCCGAAGATTAAGGTGGTCTAAGATTGTCCCTGAGGATTTTTTTAAATACCTTATAGAAGCTAAGCGTGATGCATTTGATTTATGTCGGGGGATTCATGTGTTGACAGTGCATTTCTGAATGCTAATTCAGAGATTGGGCCTGAGGTTAAATACGTGCTATCATATCCTCCTTAAAAGGGTAATAGATAGCAACCTTCGTTGGTTTAATAAAGACTGCTCAATACTCAGAAATTATTATTTTCCGCACTTAAAGCTCAGCCCAAAGACTGGTGTCTAATAGCCAGCAGGCGTATTGCTTATAAGAAGACACTCGGTTTGAGGGAGAGAACACTCAAAGAAGAAGCTTGGGCCGACCTTATAGAGGCCTCACTTAGAGCTAACAGAAGTAAATGTTGTGAGGTTGTTAATCACCCTTTATTTAATGACAATGGCCCCACACCATTTCCTCACATATCTTTCTGGAGAAGTGGATCAAGCATTTTAAGGGCATTTACAATTTATTGGATTGTGGCGTTCATCATGAGTTTGCCCTGCTAACTACCCATCAATGCAACTTACCATTTAATGTTGATGAGGTCATTCTAGCTTTAGGAGATATGACAGTCACACAGCTCCTTGACCCGATGTGATTCCTGTTGATTTGTTCAAGGTATCGCCTCAGCTTTGGGCCCTGATCTTAACATGCATGTTTAATTTAGCACTCCCTGCATTCCTGGTCTCAATCCATGATTATCCCTGTATATAAAAAAGGTTCTAGGGACCTACCCAGCTGTCAATGGCCCATTTCTCTGATATACTCGGTAGTTAAGGTGATGGGCAGGGTCATTTTGGGGAGGGCTGTGTCATGGGCAAAGGGCAGCTCCATTCTCTGTGATTTACAGTTCGGATTTCTTCTGGGTTTAGGCGTGTGTGACCAATTCCTACATTTCTTTCTGGTAATTAACAAGTACACTGGGCAAAACCAAGGTCTCTGTTTCTTGCATTCATGGATCTGTCCTCTGCCTTTGACAGAGTAACAGATGCAAGCTGTGGCCCATTCTGTTGGATATGGGAATAGACACTGACATTGTCTATTTCCTCAGTGAGCTGCACAGGGACATGACAGCAGTTGTTTGTTATAACTTGGATGGGTCCTGTACTAGTTCCTTTTGTTTGAAGAGCTGGCTGAGGCAGGGATGTATATTAGCCCAATTTCTGCTCACCTTGTATGGAAATGACCTGGAGACCATGTTGCTAGTCAAACTGGTGGACTGTCCATGGGCAGGTAATTGTCAGAATCCCGAATTGTTACACGCGAATGACACTGTTTTACTGGCAAGCACTGGTGGGGCCTTCAGTCTTTGCTTGATGGTTTTGTCAGGTACATGAATAGTCTTGTCCTCCAAACCAATTATGGTAAATCTCAGATAATGGCTCTGGGCCCCAGGGAGACAAAGGAAAGATTTTTTCATGTTCAGGGCTATATGTTATCCCGGGTTCAGATCTACACTTATTGAGGTGTGGTTTTTGATGATAGATCTAGCTGGGCCCCGCTGAAAAGATCCAAAAGACTAGCTCTATTGGGGCATTTTTTCTTTTTCCTCCAGAATTGGTAGTAAGCCACTGGGTGCTCTAATCAAGATTTACCAGGCCAAGTTGGTTTCTGTGGCCACATACAGTAGTGGCATTTGGGGATACACAGACTCAAGAGAGCTTCAAGTTGAGGACAACGGGTTCTGCAGATGTCTTCTGGAAGTTCCAGCATCTTCGCCTACCTTTATTGTTCATGAGGAGTTGTTGCTGCCTTATTTTTCAGACCTTATTTCTCTACACCCCCTGATTAGGTGGCTCACCATCTGGTTGAGGCCTGAGAATCATTTCAATAGGGAGATGCTTATGGATTGCACGCAGCTGCAAGGGTAGAGGTCAAATAAATGGCTGGCATATGGGTCACTTTTGCTAAGCTTGGCAGTGCAGCCTTGTTTGATTTGCTAGGTAATATCTTAAAGACAGAAGTTTTGTGGACAAGGTATAGTTTTCTGTCATGGAGGAAAGTAGTGAGAGAGGATGTAGAACTTGAGAAGCCCTCGATGTGAGGCATATACAAATTCTAACTGAGCCAGCTGTTGAACCTTATTTGCTCAATGTGTCCAACGGTCACGATCGGTTTCTTCTTACCAGATTCCAGTTTAATCCTTTTCACTTAATGTTGGCTTTTCCTAAACCTAGTACCAGGCGAGTGCAGTTGAGACCTTGCTTGTGTGATAACATTTATTCCCAGGATCTCGTGCATTTTATGCTTTTTTGTGGTTTTTATGATGTTCCCTGACAGACTGCCCCACTACCTTTGTTGAAATCTTGAACTTTGTCCAGGTTAAGCCTGCTTTTATGTATCTTCAGTTACTCCCGGATGTTCATACAACTTATGTTGTAGCTTGCTTGCTGGCCTCACTGTTGAGGCTGAGAAGGATATTTGACATGGGACCTGGGTTGCTATGATCTGTAATCTAATATGCACTTTGCTGCTGATATGCGACTCTGTTTGATTTTGTGTGCCTTGTTGAGTGAGAGGGTTGTATTTGTTTTGCACTTTATTCTGAGCTGCTGTTTCCATGACATTGTTTTACGGGCATTTAGGGTTGCTAGGGGTTCTAGGTGTCCTTGTGGGAGAACTGAATGATTGGTCTACATTTCTTGTCAATTTGCACGATTTGTTTATTCTGCTTTTAACTATGTACAGCTTAGGTATAAATTGCCAATGTATTAACTTGTTTGTGGTCTTTTTTTATTGATCTTATTTCAGAATGTTGATATAGTTTTAAATTGATTCCTGCATGTATTGATTTCATTATGTGCTTTTATGGTCTCCAATAGACTGAATAAAGTTATTTTGATTGATTGGTTAATTGAAAGCAGTTAAAAGACTGTGCCTTGGACTGCTACCTTGAGAGGGTCAATATTTCAGGGAAAACAGCAGTGCACAAATCTTTTCCATTTGGCTGTCTGGCAAGTTCTCATTGTAGGGCTGCATGCCTCTCTAAGAATGGCCATACATTCTGAAAGGCAGGTTGAAGTAGTCAAACTCTAGAAGCCAAATCGCAAGATTGAGCTGCTTGGGGTTGAGGTGTCTGATTGTTCCCTGATTTACATGAAAAGATCTGGCCAGTTGGAAAGCTTCTCATGGGGTACTAGGGATAGATGAAGTAGGGTGGTGAGCTAAGGCTGCCTGGTCCAGATGGGAGCCACCAGGATAAGAGTGAGGGATGTTTGGCAAAGCCTCCGAAACACAAATGGAAGTGGGAGGCAGAGAAGTATAGGCAAATATCCCTGACCCGTTCTTCCATAGTGCATTGCCCGTAGACTGTGGGTGTGGGAACCTGGAGGCGAAGTTTGAACATTTGCAGCAGCGGCAAAGAGAGCTATGTCAGGAACCCCTAATGACATAAGTACAGGAGTAGGACTTACAGGTGGAGTTCCCCCTTGTGGACTTCATGCTGCATCCTGATGGGCAGGTCTGCAAAAAATATTTTGGCCATTGCCGGTAAGTACTCAACCACTAGATATTCTCTGTGATGGATTATCCACCGCCAAATGCCATGGGCAAGTGCAGACAACTAAAGAGAGTGAATGCCACCTTATTTCTGTAGGTAGAACACCTTGTTTCTGTAGGTAGAACATGCATTTGTGTTGTCTGTGCAAACAAGGACTACCTTGTGTTGGATGCGAAGGAGTAATGCCTTGGGGGTGGCCAACAACTCTACGTAGTTGATATAGAAAATCTGGTAATGAGGTGTCCACGTCCCTTGAATGGTCAGGTCCTGTAAGTGCACCCTCATACCGGGTGAGGGAGGCATCCGTTGTGATGGTCATCTATGGCACAGGGTCTAGAAAGGGTTGGTCTTTCAACAGGCTGTTACCATTCCACTACTGGTCAAGGGCGGTCATGAATTCGCCTTGTTCTAATAGAGGAATGACATCCTGGAGTGTCACCATGTGAAAGTGCTCTTATAGGATGTATTTGTTGAGAGGCCTGAGGTTGAGAATGTTCCTGAGGGGCAGTACTTCTTGGGAATGAGGAAGTATAGGAGTATACTCCTTTGCCACAGTGTGGGAGTGGCACAAGCTCTATGGCCCCCTTGCAGAGAAAAGCCTGCACCTCTTCCTAAAGAAGGCACTAATGTTCTGGGGAGAGTTTGTGCTTGTGGCGTGAGATGATTAGTGGTTTGTGCACAAGCTCTAGACAATATCCCTTGTCTATAATGTTGAGAACCCACTGGTCTGATGTGATTACCGCCCATTGGGACAGAAACCCCTGTGGTCATCCCCCTACAGGTATTATGTGGTCTGGGGGAAGGTATGCGAGACACTGCTTTGCGGGATAGTCCCTTTGTTGGCTGTACCTCTGCTTTTATCCCTGAAGCCTAGGGAAAGAGGTAGATGTCTCAGGAGTGGTGTTTTTAGCAACTCTGAGGTACTGAAACCGGCGAAAGGAGGCACAGATGAAGGGTGGTGGTTTTAATGCTTCCATAACCTTTGTGGTATCAGTGTCCTTAATCTTATCGAGCATCTGATCAACCTGCAGTTCGAAGAGGTGCTCTCCATCAAAGGGGAGGTTGAGCAGATGCTGCTTTACATCTGGCTTGAAGCCAGAAACATGCAGCTAGGCTTGCTGGGGAAAAAGACACTGGAATGTATTCTGTGAGTGGCAGTTTCAGCTGAACTAGCTCCTCCATTTCATCCCAGAGTGCCCTACCATACTGAGAAAGCAAACTAACAGAATCGGCAATATGCCAATGTGTGACAGACTAGGCAGCGTCACGCTTCCCTGCTGAGTCTATCTTTTTACTTTCCTTGTCAGGAGGTAGTGCATCACCCATGCCCTGGGCCTCGGCATGCTTGTGTGAATGACAAGGGAATCAGGTGGCAGTCGGCTCTTAATTTAAACAGAGTCAGAGTGGGAGACTCTATATTTGTTAGAGACCCAGGGGGTAATAACCCTGACCTTTGTGGGCTCCTTAAAGATGTCAGGAGCGACTTACGCATTTCCCTAGCATAGGCACGTACTGCATGGATCACTTGATGGATGAGAGCACCTCCAGCAAAACATCATCTTCCGTTAGCTTGTGCACCTCAACCTTGTACTAAATGGCCACCCTTTGGAGGATCTCATGGTAGAAGCTAGCATTGTTGGGCAGGAAAGGTTTTGCAGGATTCAGGTTGGGATCTGTATCCCCAGGAGAGTCCATATCAGTCATCCCACAGGTCGCCTTGAGGGTGTGGATCTAAGGGCATGTTGTAGGCTGTCTCCACCAATTACAGAATGAGGTGACCACTGTGGAGAGTGAACTGAGGGGTCTGAAGTGGTACTTGTGAAGGGGGGAGGGAGAGGTGGAGAGGAAGGCAAAGGAGTAGGAGAATAGTGAAGTGGAAGAATATATGGCAGAGCAGGTGGATTAGTGCCTGTGTCTTGGCGGTGAGGTATCTTAGGCACTGGCTCCAGTGGTGGGTTAAGAGCCTTCTCAAAGGTCAGCTTCCTCTTGTGTGGAGCAGAGTCTCTGGTGTAGGGGGAGGCTGAGTTGCACCGCCATGTGAATGCTGGTGGAGATGGGGTGCCCCAGGGGGGCCCAAGCCCTGCCCAAGCACTTGACATGGGCATTGCAGGGCCCCCCTGGCCAGCCCCGTCGCTCATGCTGGTGCACCCAACTAACAACAGCATTGCCGCCAGCCGTATTACGAGCCAGCGTCAATGTTGTTGTGCGTTTTGCCCACTGGGCGGAAACTGTGTTTCTGCCCACTGGCCCAGCGGGAAACTCATAATAGGGCCAGCAGGAAGGAGACCGCACTGGCAGTCTCCTAACCTGCAGGAGTTTGGCGGGCAGCCTTTTCCGCCCTCCAAACTCCTAATGAGAGCCCTAGTCTCTAATGGCCTCTCCAAATCATCAATTCTTTCTTACCTAACAATAGCACTGGGGGCAATCAATGATGAAATTTGCATAGTGGAGGAAAATCTGGGCACTTGATCTGCCCCTTTGGAGCCGAGACTGAAGTTGAGATTAGGAACTCCCCGGTTGACTGTGGCCCCCAGCATCTAAACAGAAAATAAATAGAAAGTCTTATGCAGTTGTAGACACAGACAAAAGTCAGGGGCAGATTAGTTCTTTCATCATCCATAAAGGATCATGGTCACAAATTATCTAAAAATCATACTGTTAATATTAACTTTGATTAATTTGTCACTAAGGTCCAGTTAATGATAGAGGCTGCAGTTGGCAAATGTCCTAGATAAACTGTCATCTATCAAAGGCAGTATAAATAATGTAATCTTGTTTTGTAAAGCTAACATGTCAATGCCTAGTTTAATGTCTGATTCTGTGAGCCTTGTATCTGGAGGGACGGGGCAGACAGAGCTGATGAGTGTGAGAGATCCTGTACAGGGTTTACCATGTTCAACAAGTTTATCCGGTTAACCTAAAGTAGGAAATCCACCGCTCCCCATTCCGCCACCTCCTAATTTAACTGACTACACGGAGAATCTGCCAACTCAGTCTGTGGGCCTGGAATTTTAGGGCATCCAAACTCACTGGCTCACTTGGGAGGTCATAAGTGTAACCATAAAAATAGGCTTTCCCAGAGGGATTCAGATGCTACAAGTAGCAAAGATAGTCTTATACCATCTCAAATTACCCTCAGTATTCATCCTGCTTTGGCCCCCTATGTCGTGGTACTCACTGGGGGTCCTGTTTTTAGGCATGGGGTCACAGAAGACTATCCTAGGGTAAAAAATAAACTTAGTTACTGGTTTTGTCAATTGGGTGTTGAAGGGCAAACTTTGTCCAATAGGTTTATCATGGCCCGGATGGTGGGCTGGCTTGAACCTACTCCTAAAACCCTTAACGGGGATTGTGTAGTCATAAATTTTGACTGTCCTAGATTTGTCTCAATGGTTTGAATCTTGATGGACAGCTTACTAGTACTTCTAGTATCCAGGATTTACCACTTGGTTATTTTTATCGACCGCTGGCAGGTCAAAGTCAACTGAGAGCCAATGACTCACATTGGGGCTTTGAGACCGTTTAAGGTGAGTAATAGATTTGAGGTTCTGGGGGCAGATGCATTAGATTGTCTGTGTGGTTTCATTATGTGAAGCGGTTTGTAATGGAGAGTTCTGAGACCGGGGCTTGCAGGATGTCAACTCAGGCAATGGAACAAGGTGGCAGGCAGACCGAGGTATATCTTGATTTAGAAGACAGATGCCCCTGTACATTAACTAATATCTCTGGTGACTGTCCTAGTAAGGGAAACAGCCTCGGTGCTCTGTTAGCGATGATTAATATTAGTGGGTTATTTATTGGGGCACTCACTTCTGGGAATGTAGGGCCACTGTTAGGAGAGGTCACGTAATGGCGCTAATCTTGCTGCCACCTAGAATGGCCTCTCCGGTATTACTGCTACTTTTGAAGACCTTACAACCAATGGAGATTCCATCGTTAGTCCTCCCCGGTTGGCATACTGGGATGTGGGAGGTTTAAACAGCAAAATAAATGATCCTAACTGGTGCATACAAGCAATCATGCTTACTGCCCCTGTGGTCGGTTATTTAATTTTGTTTAGGTTTTTTATAATGCAACCACTGGTCCTACCTATTGCGACACACTTACCATTCTCAGGAAACATATGTTAAATATTGATACCTGTAGCAATGTAAGAGCTGGATTTATTTTAGTGGGTGATTTTAATATCCACCCCTGTCTTCACTTCTTTACCGCATGCAACCAAATGCATAATGAAGACTCTGCACCTAAAGCATAGTCAAGCGGGCCCCTTTTTGAAAATATCCTTGCAGAATTCAACATGGAATGTGCAAAGAATTAAACGTTTTTACTCCCACTTTTATGGGACGAGGTTTGCGCTCCACTATCGACTACATTTTTGTTTCTGTTTCTCTGCTGGATTCTTTAGATCACTTTGGTGTGAGAGTTTCTGGTTTTAGTGATCATTACTGTATTTATGTTAGTGTGATGACCTTTTTGTAAGAGTACCGACCCAGGGCCTGTCTAAAGGTTTGGTTGGTATTGTGACTGATCAGGGCCGAAGATTAAGGTGGTCTAAGATTGTCCCTGAGGATTTTTTAAAATACCTTATGGAAGGTAAGCGTGATGCATTTGATTTATGTCGGGGGGATTCATGTGTTGACAGTGCATTTCTGAATGCTAATTCAGAGATTGGGCCTGAAGTTAAATACGTGCTATCATATCCTCCTTAAAAGGGTAATAGATAGCAACCTTCGTTGGTTTAATAAAGACTGCTCAATACTCAGAAATTATTATTTTCCGCACTTAAAGCTCAGCCCAAAGACTGGTGTCTAATAGCCAGCAGGCGTATTGCTTATAAGAAGGCACTAGGTTTGAGGAAGAGAACACTCAAAGAAGAAGCTTGGGCCGACCTTATAGAGGCCTCACATAGAGCTGACAGAAGTAAATGTTGTGAGGTTGTTAATCACCCTTTATTTAATGACAATGGCCCCACACCATTTCCTCACATATCTTTCTGGAGAAGCGGATCAAGCATTTTAAGGGCATTTACAATTTATTGGATCTTGGCGTTCATCATGAGTTTCCCCTGCTAACTACCCATCAATGCAACTTACCATTTAATGTTGATGAGGTCATTCTAGCTTTAGGAGATATGACAGTCACACAGCTCCTTGACCCAATGTGATTCCTGTTGATTTGTTCAAGGTATCGCCTCAGCTTTGGGCCCTGATCTTAACACGCATGTTTAATTTAGCACTCCCTGCATTCCTGGTCTCAATCCATGATTATCCTTGTATATAAAAAAGGTTCTAGGGACCTACCCAGCTGTCAAAGGCCCATTTCTCTGATAAACTCGGTAGCTAAGGTGATGGGCAGGGTCATTTTGGGGAGGGCTGTGTCATGGGCAAAGGGCAGCTCCATTCTCTGTGATTTACAGTTCGGATTTCTTCTGGGTTTAGGCGTGTGTGACCAATTCCTACATTTCTTTCTGGTAATTAACGAGTACACTGCGGCAAAACCAAGGTCTCTGTTTCTTGCATTCATGGATCTGTCCTCTGCCTTTGACAGAGTAACAGATCCAAGCTGTGGCCCATTCTGTTGGATATGGGAATAGACACTGACATTGTCTATTTCCTCAGTGAGCTGCACAGGGACATGACAGCAGTTGTTTGTTATAACTTGGATGGGTCCTGTACTAGTTCCTTTTGTTTGAAGAGCTGGCTGAGGCAGGGATGTATATTGGCCCAATTTCTGCTCACTTTGTATGGAAATGACCTGGAGACCATGTTGCTAGTCAAACTGGTGGACTGTCCATGGGCAGGTAATTGTCAGAATCCCGAATTGTTACACGCGAATGACACTGTTTTACTGGCAAGCACTGGTGGGGCCTTCAGTCTTTGCTTGATGGTTTTGTCAGGTACATGAATAGTCTTGTCCTCCAAACCAATTATGGTAAATCTCAGATAATGGCTCTGGGCCCCAGGGAGACAAAGGAAAGATTTTTTCATGTTCAGGGCTATATGTTATCCAGGGTTCAGATCTACACTTATTGAGGTGTGGTTTTTGATGATAGATCTAGCTGGGCCCCGCTGAAAAGATCCAAAAGACTAGCTCTATTGGGGCATTTTTTCTTTTTCCTCCAGAAATGGTAGTAAGCCACTAGGTGCTCTAATCAAGATTTACCAGGCCAAGTTGGTTTCTGTAGCCACATACAGTAGTGGCATTTGGGGATACACAGACTCAAGGGAGCTTCAAGTTGAGGAGAACGAGTTCTGCAGTTGTCTTCTGGAAGTTCCAGCATCTTTGCCTACCTTTATTGTTCATGAGGAGTTGTTGCTGCCTTATTTTTCAGACCGTATTTCTCTACACCCCCTGATTAGGTGGCTCACCATCTGGTTGAGGCCTGAGAATCATTTCAATAGGGAGATGCTTATGGATTGCATGCAGCTGCAAGGGTAGAGGTCAAATAAATGGCTGGCATATGGGTCACCTTTGCTAAGCTTGGCATTGCAGCCTTGTTTGATTTGCCAGGTAATATCTTAAAGACAGAAGTTTTGTGGACAAGGTATAGTTTTCTGTCATGGAGGAAAGTAGTGAGAGAGGATGTAGAACTTGAGAAGCCCTCGATGTGAGGCATGCACAAATTCTAACTGAGCCAGCTGTTGAACCTTATTTGCTCAATGTGTCCAACGGTCACAATCGGTTTCCTCTTACCAGATTCCAGTTTAATCCTTTTCACTTAATGTTGGCTTTTCCTAAACCTAGTACCAGGCGAGTGCAGTTGAGACCCTGCTTGTGTGATAACATGTTTTCCCAGGATCTCGTGCATTTTATGCTTTTTTGTGGTTTTTATGATGTTCCCTGACAGACTGTCCCACTACCTTTGTTGAAATCTTGAACTTTGTCCAGGTTAAGCCTGCTTTTATGTATCTTCAGTTACTCCTGGATGCTCATATAACTTATGTTGTAGCTTGCTTGCTGGCCTCACTGTTGAGGCTGAGAAAGATATTTGACATGGGACCTGGGTTGCTATGATATGTAATCTAATATGCACTTTGCTGCTGCTATGTGACTCTGTTTGATTTTCTGTGCCTTGTTGGGTCGGACGGTTGTATTTGTTTTGCACTTTATCCTGAGCTGCTGTTTCCATGACATTGTTTTACAGGCATTTAGGGTTGCTAGGGGTTCTAGGTGCCCTTGTGGCAGACTGAATGATTGGTCTACATTTCTCATCAATTTTCACGATTTGTTTATTCTGCTTTTAACTATGTACAGCTTAGGTATAAATTGGCAATGTATTAACTTGTTTGTGGTCTTTTTTTATTGATCTTATTTCAGAATGTTGATATAGTTTTAAATTGATTCCTGCATGTATTGATTTCATTATGTGCTTTTATAGTCTCCAATAGACTGAATAAAGTTATTTTGATTGATTGGTTAATTGAAAGCAGTTAAAAGACTGTGCCTTGGACTGCTACCTTGAGAGGGTCAATATTTCAGGGAAAACAGCAGTGCACAAATCTTTTCCATTTGGCTGTGTAGCAAGTTCTGATTGTAGGGCTGCATGCCTCTCTAAGAATGGCCATACATTCTGAAAGGCAGGTTGAAGTAGTCAAACTCTAGGAGCCAAATCGCAAGATTGAGCTGCTTGGGGTTGAGGTGTCTGATTGTTCCCTGATTTACATGAAAAGATCCGGCCAGTTGGAAAGCTTGTCATGGGGTACTAGGGATAGATGAAGTAGGGTGGTGAGCTAAGGCTGCCTGGTCCAGATGGGAGCCACCAGGATAAGAGTGAGGGATGTTTGGCAAAGCCTCCGAAACACAAATGGAAGTGGGAGGCAGAGAAGTATAGGCAAATATCCCTGACCCGTTCTTCCATAGTGCATTGCCCGTAGACTGTGGGAACCTGGAGGCGAAGTTTGAACATTTGCAGCAGTGGCAAAGAGATCTATGTCAGGAACCCCTAATGACATAAGTACAGGAGTAGGACTTACAGGTGGAGTTCCCCCTTGTGGACTTCATGCTGCATCCTGATGGGCAGGTCTGCAAAAAAAATGTTGTCCATTGCCGGTAAGTACTCGACCACTAGATATTCTCTGTGATGGATTATCCACCGCCAAATGCCATGGGCAAGTGCAGACAACTAAAGAGAGTGAATGCCACCTTGTTTCTGTAGGTAGAACATGCAGTTGTGTTGTTTGTGCAAACAAGGACTACCTTGTGTTGGATGCGAAGGAGTAATGCCTTGGGGGTGGCCAACAACTCTACGTAGTTGATATAGAAAATCTGGTAATGAGGTGTCCACATCCCTTGAATGGTCAGGTCCTGTAAGTGCACCCTCATACCTGGTGAGGGAGGCATCCGTTGTGATGGTCATCTATGACACAGGGTCTAGAAAGGGTTGGTCTTTCAACAGGCTGTTACCATTCCACTACTGGTCAAGGGCGGTCATGAATTCGCCTTGTTCTAATAGAGGAATGACATCCTGGAGTGTCACCATGTGAAAGTGCTCTGATAGGATGTATTTGTTGAGAGGCCTGAGGTTGAGAATGTTCCTGAGGGGCAGAACGTCTTGGGAATGAGGAAGTATAGGAGTATACTCCTTTGCCACAGTGTGGGAGTGGCACAAGCTCTATGGCCCCCTTGCAGAGAAAAGCCTGCACCTCTTCCTAAAGAAGGCACTAATGTTCTGGGGAGAGTTTGTGCTTGTGGCATGGGATGTTTGGTGGTGTGTGCACAAGCTCTAGACAATATCCCTTGTCTATGATGCTGAGAACCCACTGGTCTGATGTGATTTCCGCCCATTGGGACAGAAACCCCTGTGGTCATCCCCCTACAGGTATTATGTGGTCTGGGGGAGGGTATGTAAGACACTCCTTTGCGGGATAGTCCCTTTGGTGGTTGTACCTCTGCTTTTATCCCTGAAGCCTGGGGAAAGAGGTAGATGTCTCAGTAGTGGTGTTTTTAGCAACTCTGAGGTACTGAAACCGGCGAAAGGAGGCACAGATGGAGGATGGAGGGTGGTTTTATTGCTTCCATAGCCTTTGTGGTATCAGTGTCCTTAAGCTTATCGAGCATCTGATCAACCTGCAGTTCGAAGAGGTGCTCTCCACCAAAGGGGAGGTTGAGCAGATGCTGCTTTACATCTGGCTTGAAGAGCCACAGATTCTGTGAGCCTTGTATCTGGAGGGACGGGGCAGACAGAGCTGATGAGTGTGAGAGATCCTGTACAGGGTTTACCATGTTCAACAAGTTTATCCGGTTAACCTAAAGTAGGAAATCCACCGCTCCCCATTCCGCCACCTCCTAATTTAACTGACTACCCGGAGAATCTGCCAACTCAGTCTGTGGGCCTGGAATTTTAGGGCATCCAAACTCACTGGCTCACTTGGGAGGTCATAAGTGTAACCATAAAAATAGGCTTTCCCAGAGGGATTCAGATGCTACAAGTAGCAAAGATAGTCTTATACCATCTCAAATTACCCTCAGTATTCATCCTGCTTTGGCCCCCTATGTCGTGGTACTCACTGGGGGTCCTGTTTTTAGGCATGGGGTCACAGAAGACTATCCTAGGGTAAAAAATAAACTTAGTTACTGGTTTTGTCAATTGGGTGTTGAAGGGCAAACTTTGTCCAATAGGTTTATCATGGCCCGGATGGTGGGCTGGCTTGAACCTACTCCTAAAACCCTTAACGGGGATTGTGTAGTCATCAATTTTGACTGTCCTAGATTTGTCTCAATGGTTTGAATCTTGATGGACAGCTTACTAGTACTTCTAGTATCCAGGATTTACCACTTGGTTATTTTTATCGACCGCTGGCAGGTCAAAGTCAATTGAGAGCCAGTGACTCACATTGGGGCTTTGAGACCGTTTAAGGTGAGTAATAGATTTGAGGTTCTGGGGGCAGATGCATTAGATTGTCTGTGTGGTTTCATTATGTGAAGCGGTTTGTAATGGAGAGTTCTGAGACCGGGGCTTGCAGGATGTCAACTCAGGCAATGGAACAAGGTGGCAGGCAGACCGAGGTATATCTTGATTTAGAAGACAGATGCCCCTGTACATTAACTAATATCTCTGGTGACTGTCCTAGTAAGGGAAACAGCCTCGGTGCTCTGTTAGCGATGATTAATATTAGTGGGTTATTTATTGGGGCACTCACTTCTGGGAATGTAGGGCCACTGTTAGGAGAGGTCACGTAATGGCGCTAATCTTGCTGCCACCTAGAATGGCCTCTCCGGTATTACTGCTACTTTTGAAGACCTTACAACCAATGGAGATTCCATCGTTAGTCCTCCCCGGTTGGCATACTGGGATGTGGGAGGTTTAAACAGCAAAAGAAATGATCCTGACTGGTGTATACAAGCAATCATGCTTACTGCCCCTGTGGTCGGTTATTTTATTTTGTTTAGGTTTTTTATAATGCAACCACTGGTCCTACCTATTGCGACACACTTACCATTCTCAGGAAACATATGTTAAATATTGATACCTGTAGCAATGTAAGAGCTGGATTTATTTTAGTGGGTGATTTTAATATCCACCCCTGTCTTCACTTCTTTACCGCATGCAACCAAATGCATAATGAAGACTCTGCACCTAAAGCATAGTCAAGCGGGCCCCTTTTTGAAAATATCCTTGCAGAATTCAACATGGAATGTGCAAAGAATTAAACGTTTTTACTCCCACTTTTATGGGACGAGGTTTGCGCTCCACTATCGACTACATTTTTGTTTCTGTTTCTCTGCTGGATTCTTTAGATCACTTTGGTGTGAGAGTTTCTGGTTTTAGTGATCATTACTGTATTTATGTTAGTGTGATGACCTTTTGGTAAGAGTACCGACCCAGGGCCTGTCTAAAGGTTTGGTTGGTATTGTGACTGATCAGGGCCGAAGATTAAGGTGGTCCAAGATTGTCCCTGAGGATTTTTTAAAATACCTTATGGAAGGTAAGCGTGATGCATTTGATTTATGTCGGGGGGATTCATGTGTTGACAGTGCATTTCTGAATGCTAATTCAGAGATTGGGCCTGAAGTTAAATACGTGCTATCATATCCTCCTTAAAAGGGTAATAGATAGCAACCTTCGTTGGTTTAATAAAGACTGCTCAATACTCAGAAATTATTATTTTCCGCACTTAAAGCTCAGCCCAAAGACTGGTGTCTAATAGCCAGCAGGCGTATTGCTTATAAGAAGGCACTAGGTTTGAGGAAGAGAACACTCAAAGAAGAAGCTTGGGCCGACCTTATAGAGGCCTCACATAGAGCTGACAGAAGTAAATGTTGTGAGGTTGTTAATCACCCTTTATTTAATGACAATGGCCCCACACCATTTCCTCACATATCTTTCTGGAGAAGCAGATCAAGCATTTTAAGGGCATTTACAATTTATTGGATCTTGGCGTTCATCATGAGTTTCCCCTGCTAACTACCCATCAATGCAACTTACCATTTAATGTTGATGAGGTCATTCTAGCCTTAGGAGATATGACAGTCACACAGCTCCTTGACCCGATGTGATTCCTGTTGATTTGTTCAAGGTATCGCCTCAGCTTTGGGCCCTGATCTTAACACGCATGTTTAATTTAGCACTCCCTGCATTCCTGGTCTCAATCCATGATTATCCTTGTATATAAAAAAGGTTCTAGGGACCTACCCAGCTGTCAAAGGCCCATTTCTCTGATATACTCGGTAGCTAAGGTGATGGGCAGGGTCATTTTGGGGAGGGCTGTGTCATGGGCAAAGGGCAGCTCCATTCTCTGTGATTTACAGTTCGGATTTCTTCTGGGTTTAGGCGTGTGTGACCAATTCCTACATTTCTTTCTGGTAATTAACGAGTACACTGCGGCAAAACCAAGGTCTCTGTTTCTTGCATTCATGGATCTGTCCTCTGCCTTTGACAGAGTAACAGATCCAAGCTGTGGCCCATTCTGTTGGATATGGGAATAGACACTGACATTGTCTATTTCCTCAGTGAGCTTCACAGGGACATGACAGCAGTTGTTTGTTATAACTTGGATGGGTCCTGTACTAGTTCCTTTTGTTTGAAGAGCTGGCTGAGGCAGGGATGTATATTGGCCCAATTTCTGCTCACTTTGTATGGAAATGACCTGGAGACCATGTTGCTAGTCAAACTGGTGGACTGTCCATGGGCAGGTAATTGTCAGAATCCCGAATTGTTACACGCGAATGACACTGTTTTACTGGCAAGCACTGGTGGGGCCTTCAGTCTTTGCTTGATGGTTTTGTCAGGTACATGAATAGTCTTGTCCTCCAAACCAATTATGGTAAATCTCAGATAATGGCTCTGGGCCCCAGGGAGACAAAGGAAAGATTTTTTCATGTTCAGGGCTATATGTTATCCAGGGTTCAGATCTACACTTATTGAGGTGTGGTTTTTGATGATAGATCTAGCTGGGCCCCGCTGAAAAGATCCAAAAGACTAGCTCTATTGGGGCATTTTTTCTTTTTCCTCCAGAAATGGTAGTAAGCCACTAAGTGCTCTAATCAAGATTTACCAGGCCAAGTTGGTTTCTGTAGCCACATACAGTAGTGGCATTTGGGGATACACAGACTCAAGGGAGCTTCAAGTTGAGGAGAACGAGTTCTGCAGTTGTCTTCTGGAAGTTCCAGCATCTTTGCCTACCTTTATTGTTCATGAGGAGTTGTTGCTGCCTTATTTTTCAGACCGTATTTCTCTACACCCCCTGATTAGGTGGCTCACCATCTGGTTGAGGCCTGAGAATCATTTCAATAGGGAGATGCTTATGGATTGCATGCAGCTGCAAGGGTAGAGGTCAAATAAATGGCTGGCATATGGGTCACCTTTGCTAAGCTTGGCATTGCAGCCTTGTTTGATTTGCCAGGTAATATCTTAAAGACAGAAGTTTTGTGGACAAGGTATAGTTTTCTGTCATGGAGGAAAGTAGTGAGAGAGGATGTAGAACTTGAGAAGCCCTCGATGTGAGGCATGCACAAATTCTAACTGAGCCAGCTGTTGAACCTTATTTGCTCAATGTGTCCAACGGTCACGATCGGTTTCCTCTTACCAGATTCCAGTTTAATCCTTTTCACTTAATGTTGGCTTTTCCTAAACCTAGTACCAGGCGAGTGCAGTTGAGACCCTGCTTGTGTGATAACATGTTTTCCCAGGATCTCGTGCATTTTATGCTTTTTTGTGGGTTTTATGATGTTCCCTGACAGACTGTCCCACTACCTTTGTTGAAATCTTGAACTTTGTCCAGGTTAAGCCTGCTTTTATGTATCTTCAGTTACTCCTGGATGCTCATATAACTTATGTTGTAGCTTGCTTGCTGGCCTCACTGTTGAGGCTGAGAAAGATATTTGACATGGGACCTGGGTTGCTATGATATGTAATCTAATATGCACTTTGCTGCTGCTATGTGACTCTGTTTGATTTTCTGTGCCTTGTTGGGTCGGAGGGTTGTATTTGTTTTGCACTTTATCCTGAGCTGCTGTTTCCATGACATTGTTTTACAGGCATTTAGGGTTGCTAGGGGTTCTAGGTGCCCTTGTGGCAGACTGAATGATTGGTCTACATTTCTCGTCAATTTTCACGATTTGTTTATTCTGCTTTTAACTATGTACAGCTTAGGTATAAATTGGCAATGTATTAACTTGTTTGTGGTCTTTTTTTATTGATCTTATTTCAGAATGTTGATATAGTTTTAAATTGATTCCTGCATGTATTGATTTCATTATGTGCTTTTATGGTCTCCAATAGACTGAATAAAGTTATTTTGATTGATTGGTTAATTGAAAGCAGTTAAAAGACTATGCCTTGGACTGCTACCTTGAGAGGGTCAATATTTCAGGGAAAACAGCAGTGCACAAATCTTTTCCATTTGGCTGTGTAGCAAGTTCTGATTGTAGGGCTGCATGCCTCTCTAAGAATGGCCATACATTCTGAAAGGCAGGTTGAAGTAGTCAAACTCTAGGAGCCAAATCGCAAGATTGAGCTGCTTGGGGTTGAGGTGTCTGATTGTTCCCTGATTTACATGAAAAGATCCGGCCAGTTGGAAAGCTTCTCATGGGGTACTAGGGATAGATGAAGTAGGGTGGTGAGCTAAGGCTGCCTGGTCCAGATGGGAGCCACCAGGATAAGAGTGAGGGATGTTTGGCAAAGCCTCCGAAACACAAATGGAAGTGGGAGGCAGAGAAGTATAGGCAAATATCCCTGACCCGTTCTTCCATAGTGCATTGCCCGTAGACTGTGGGAACCTGGAGGCGAAGTTTGAACATTTGCAGCAGTGGCAAAGAGATCTATGTCAGGAACCCCTAATGACATAAGTACAGGAGTAGGACTTACAGGTGGAGTTCCCCCTTGTGGACTTCATGCTGCATCCTGATGGGCAGGTCTGCAAAAAAAATGTTGTCCATTGCCGGTAAGTACTCGACCACTAGATATTCTCTGTGATGGATTATCCATCGCCAAATGCCATGGGCAAGTGCAGACAACTAAAGAGAGTGAATGCCACCTTGTTTCTGTAGGTAGAACATGCAGTTGTGTTGTCTGTGCAAACAAGGACTACCTTGTGTTGGATGCGAAGGAGTAATGCCTTGGGGGTGGCCAACAACTCTACGTAGTTGATATAGAAAATCTGGTAATGAGGTGTCCACATCCCTTGAATGGTCAGGTCCTTTAAGTGCACCCTCATACCTGGTGAGGGAGGCATCCGTTGTGATGGTCATCTATGACACAGGGTCTAGAAAGGGTTGGTCTTTCAACAGGCTGTAACCATTCCACTACTGGTCAAGGGCGGTCATGAATTCGCCTTGTTCTAATAGAGGAATGACATCCTGGAGTGTCACCATGTGAAAGTGCTCTGATAGGATGTATTTGTTGAGAGGCCTGAGGTTGAGAATGTTCCTGAGGGGCAGAACGTCTTGGGAATGAGGAAGTATAGGAGTATACTCCTTTGCCACAGTGTGGGAGTGGCACAAGCTCTATGGCCCCCTTGCAGAGAAAAGCCTGCACCTCTTCCTAAAGAAGGCACTAATGTTCTGGGGAGAGTTTGTGCTTGTGGCATGGGATGTTTGGTGGTGTGTGCACAAGCTCTAGACAATATCCCTTGTCTATGATGCTGAGAACCCACTGGTCTGATGTGATTTCCGCCCATTGGGACAGAAACCCCTGTGGTCATCCCCATACAGGTATTATGTGGTCTGGGGGAGGGTATGTAAGACACTGCTTTGCGGGATAGTCCCTTTGGTGGTTGTACCTCTGCTTTTATCCCTGAAGCCTGGGGAAAGAGGTAGATGTCTCAGTAGTGGTGTTTTTAGCAACTCTGAGGTACTGAAACCGGCGAAAGGAGGCACAGATGGAGGATGGAGGGTGGTTTTAATGCTTCCATAGCCTTTGTGGTATCAGTGTCCTTAAGCTTATCGAGCATCTGATCAACCTGCAGTTCGAAGAGGTGCTCTCCACCAAAGGGGAGGTTGAGCAGATGCTGCTTTACATCTGGCTTGAAGCCAGAAACATGCAGCTAGGCTTGTTGGGGAAAAAGACACTGGAATGTATTCTGTGGGTGGCAGTTTCAGCTGAACTAGCTCCTCCATTTCATCCCAGAGTGCCCTACCTTACAGAGAAAGCAAACTAACAGAATCGGCAATATGCCAATGTGTGGCAGACTAGGCAGCGTCACGCTTCCCTGCTGAGTCTATCCTTTTACTCTCCTTGTCAGGAGGTAGTGCATCACCCATGACCTGGGCCTCGGCATGCTTGTGTAAATGACAAGGGAATCAGGTGGCAGTCGGCTCTTAATTTAAACAGAGTCAGAGTGGGAGACACTATATTTGTTATAGACCCTGGGGGTAATAACCCTGACCTTTGTGGGCTCCTTAAAGATGTCAGGAGCGACTTACGCACTTCCCTTAGCATAGGCACGTACTGCATGGATCACTTGATGGATGAGAGCACCTCCAGCAAAACATCATCCTCCATTAGCTTGTGCACCTCGACCTTGTGCTATATGGCCACCCTTTGGAGGATCTCATGGTAGAAGCTAGCATTGTTGGGCAGGAAAGGTTTTGCAGGATTCAGGTTGGGATCTGTATCCCCAGGAGAGTCCACATCAGTCATCCCACAGGTCGCCTTGAGGGTGTGGATCTAAGGGCATGTTGTAGGCTGTCTCCACCAATTACAGAATGAGGTGACCACTGTGGAGAGTAAACTGAGGGGTCTGAAGTGGTACTTGTGAAGGGGGGAGGGGGGAGGTGGAGAGGAAGGCAAAGGAGCAGGAGGAGAATAGTGAAGTGGAAGGATATGTGGCAGAGCAGGTGGATTAGTGCCCGTGTCTTGGCGGTGAGGTATCTTAGGCACTGGCTCCAGTGGTGGGTTAAGAGCCTTCTCAAAGGTCAGCTTCCTCTTGTGTGGAGCAGAGTCTCTGGTGTAGGGGAGGCTGAGTGAGGATCCGACCAGTCTGTGGGTGTATCAGGATCCACTGCTAATGGGCATCAAGTTCATCCTGAAGGAGGTGTAGGATGGACTGATCTTGATCCTTGGAGGCTGAGGAAGATGGTTCCCTGGACATGAGGCATTGCAGCACCAAAGATGGCCCATGGCCTGGTGGCACCAAAGTATTTTTCTGCTCTGAATGCTTCAAGTCCGAAGATTATTTTGAGAGTGTTTTTGACATTGGCACCAACAAGGTGGCCAAAGCCAAATATGTTGATTCTGTGTGGGCTTTGGCACCAAGAGCTGGAAGGGCGCTGGGTCCAAAGCAGTATGTTGGTGCTGACCATGGCTTTCTGGCAGTAGCGGATCAGAAGCCTCTTGGCAGGCTTGTGGGCTTGAAGCTTTGTACCCTTTAGGACAATGCTCGACCTCTATATGGTGCTGGGGATGGAGAAGAAGTGGTAAAGTTTTACTCATCAAGGCTGTCCTCGATATATGACAATGGGGAGGTGGTGGCTCATCCACTTCAGCCACAGAGATTCAACTCTCTTCCAAGGTGAAGACCTGGCCCTTCGCGGCAGGTGTCTCTGGCTGTGGTTGGCTTCGACGTCCTGTTTGCAGAGCATAATGTATTTTTAGTCATAACGTAAGGTCTTTTTAGTCTGGAAGGTGAGGCATGTCGTGCTCTAGGGACAGACAAAGGTTACCACAGGTATTTGGTGAAACACTCCGGGTAGTACCTGAATGGAGCTCTTTCTATCATGGATGAAATAGTCTTCGGTGTTGAACTGAAGAAGGAGCCCAAGAGGACAGAAAACCCTTGCGAAGTGCAGAAAAATCTCAGTTGTGGAGTCGAACGAAGGATGCACAACGCTTCGAGATGAAGAGAAAAGACGTGACAAATACTTACCCAGATGAGCTTAGAGGATCTGAACGAGCCCGGTGACAACACCACGAGACGTCGACCCAGAGCTCAGAGATACATGTCTGAATCCGACGACGAAAAAGCAACAGTCTAACAATAGAGCCAATGTCCATGTGCATTAACAGCAATAGGTGGAGTCACTATACTTCGTGACTCGAAGACTTCTTTGAAGAAAAACAACTTGCACACGTCTAAGCCCAACACTAGATGGCAAGCGTATGCACAGCATGTGTATGTACAGCTACACATGCCACAAATATTATTTTTCCATGACTTTTACTTATAAAGACGTGCTCATTCTTACTCTGTTTGTAATATCAATCCAACTTGAACTTACCTTGCCACAAGGACGCTCATGGGCCTCATTTGACCAGAAATTATGTTCCCTGACATTGAATATCACATGCACCCCAGAGAATGAGGACTCCTGTACAGCAGAAATTCCACTTTCAATCTCTTACACTCACTCCAAGACTGACTAGACTGCTAACCACAACCTTCCTCAATATGGCTGTGCACTGTGGACAGGGTGTAGGCACGTCCTGTCCCTCTCTGCTGAGTCTGAAAAAACATGCTGGTCCAACCACTTTTGCTGGTCAATCAATCAATCAATCAATCAGTGAATTTATAAAGCGTGCTATGTACCCGACAGGGTTTCGAGGCGCTGGGGGTGGGGGGGGGGGTGCTGCTAGCGTTCGAAGAGCCATGTCTTGAGGAGTCTCCTGAAGGTGAGGAGGTCCTGGGTCTGGCGTAGTGAGGTGGGGAGAGAGTTCCAGGTCTTGGCGGCGAGGAAGGAGAAGGATCTGCCGCCAGAGGTCTTTCGCTGGATTCGGGGGACGATGACGAGGGCGAGGTTGGCGGAGCGGAGTTGACGTGTGGGGACGTAGAAGTTGAGTCTGGTGTTTAGGTAGGTGGGTCCGGTGTTGTGTAGTGCCTTGTGTGCGTGGGTGAGGAGTTTGAAGGTTATCCTTTTATCCACAGGGAGCCAGTGGAGGTCCTTCAGGTGGGGGGAGATGTGACATCGGCGGGGTATGTCGAGGATCAGGCGGGCGGATGCGTTCTGTATGCGTTGGAGTCGTTTGATGTCTTTCGTTGGGATGCCTGTGTAGACTGCGTTGCCGTAGTCAAGTCTGCTACTGACGAGGGCTTGAGTTACCGTCTTCCTGGTTCCTGTTGGAATCCACTTGAAGTCTACAGAATGCTCACCAACTCTCACTCTAGACTACCTCAAGACAGATTAAATGTGGACTGCATGGTAAGCCTGTTTTTACTCTGTTCTGGCTTTACATCCCTCTTTTTTTTAACTGCCCGCTAGCTTGCCCATTACCCTTACTTACCAGAGACGTGGCTTGCACTTTCATAGTGATACTAAGATTTGTCACTTACAGACTGACCGGCTACATTCCTTGAAGGTAAATCCCCAGACCAGTGCTTAATTTGAGCCAGTGGTTTCCGGTGCAGCACACCAGCACTTATTTTTGATGGCCGGCACTTACTCTTCTGCCTCAAGCATTTCTGAAGAGTAAAAGACACATATGGAAAAGAAGGAGGAAGAGAAAAATGCAAAAGTGTCACAAAGGCAGAAAACAGAAACCTGCAAGAATGAACTGTGTACATGGATTAAAGAGGTCCAAGATGGCTTCAGAACTATGCTGCCTTAGTATTCTGTGCTACCACATTTAATTGCAGCAGCCACGAGATTAAGAAGAGGGCTTTGGGCACCCGCACGTTTTTATTTACAAATTAAGCACTGCCCCAGACCCATAATTCCTTCAGGTTCTTTTTATTAAATTGGCCATAATCTCAAACTCTCTGACATGTAGAGGACAACCTGAGTTTGAACAACAACTAAAACAGGTAGGCTGTTTAGGGTCGTGCGTGCAAGCGCTCTGTCCCTGTTGTAATCTCTCTGTGGGCTTTTAACCACACCCATGTCACGCCCATCACTTTTGTTGGTTCGTCGGCTTGCCTTTTAAAATTCACTTGATTTCATTAGTGAGAGGCATGCTTTTCCGGTGTTTCGCCCTCCTCGAGATCACCGACCAACTACTGAAAACATACTAAGCTTCATGTTTTCTGTATGGTTTCTGGACTTCTTTTTCTCTTTATTTCGTAGACAGCATGATCTCGCTAGGCAGTAATCAAGCGCTTTTCATGACTACCAGTTTAATTCTATTGTTTATCCTAGTGCTCCTTCGCGAACAGTTTTACACAGCACGATCACGCTATTTATTTTTTATTACTATGCAAAGGTGAAATTGAACCGGTCTTTTTGTTCTGATTAGTCACCTTCACGCTTATGGCATGACGCTTTAAATTGCCTCTCTTACGTGAAATTGTATTACTTTTCATTTTCAGTTTATGTGGCAAGAAAAGTTCGGTTAGGAGTTTACAACGCTGATAGCTCTAACTCGAGCAAACGCGGGACCCATTGCATTGCAAATGCTTGTTTTAGTTTTGCACCCTCCAGAATTAATCTCCCCTGTACTCCAACGTAAGTGCAATACTATATAATTACAATGTTTCATGTTACAAAGCATACTAGTGTCAATATTTTTCACAGAATCTTGTGAACTGGACTAACCAAATACATCAGAGAGCCCCTTTCACTCTTACACCGGAGGCAGTTGGTAGCAGATCCCCTTCCAATTTTCCACAATCAATCGGGCGTATAATATGCTCTGTGGAATTACTTAGCTGTCTGAGCCTCAGCCAAGTTACCGGTTGCCTGGCAGCCATTCTTGCCTCCACCCATTCTTCTTTGTCCATTTTCCCCAGGTTTTGCTCTCATCTTTCTTTCAGGACCACAAAGGGGTTCTTGCATGTTTACCACTTAGGCTTTTGTATAACCTAGCAATGTCTCCTTCATCATCTTTTTATCTCAGCACAACTATTCAATTGCCTTACACCAGCATAATAGGAGTATTGTAGTAATCATCAGCATTGGCCTGGGAAGGTCCAGGCCCATACAACAGCAACCACAGCCCACATTTGTCCAGAGATTCAACATACATTCTGGTCGTCTCTGCAAGTTTACGGTAGGACATCCCGTAATGATACAACATCGCATTCCTTCAATTGCTGCAGGAACCACCGCACTCCGAGGCCTCGTGTTTAATAATCCTTTATTGGGCTCCATTCAATTCGTTGATGTAAAGGAATGCAATGTTATATAAATATATATATATATTCTACACAGTTTCTTTTCAAGTTACAGGAAAGAAAGATAAAACATACACCCAGACACTCCTGCGATGCTCAAAGGTAAAGTTTATTTGTCCCATAGCTTCCCCCGATGCGTTTCGGCATAGAGCCTTTCTCACTGGTCGTGCTAGAGATGCATATACCTTAGTAAAATAGGACAACCACAACATAAACAGAAATGTTGTGCATGAAAAATTTTGGGGGATCCGTCAAGCGGGGGCCGAGAAAAAGGGGGGTTCAAAAAAGTGCATTTCTCATTTTCATCCCCATAGGGATTTTAAACACAATTACAGCCCGAACATGCTGGGCGGAATTACAACAAATTTGCCAGAAAGGTAGCTTTTGGTCCAGAAAGAAGCCTTTTTGTTATTTGGTGTAAATCCCTTCAGAAGTATTTGAAATATTAAAAGAAAACCCAATTTGTATATCTGGAGGCATGAATGCTTCATGAATACTCCCGATCTCATGCAGAGGTCTGATTGGCTGCCAACACTTCGACTAGGAAGTGTTGGCAATACTGCCTCAGCAGAAATAACAGGACCTCTTGGTTAGACAGTATAGGGGCAAAGGAAGAGGCTTTCAAGTCACAACAGCTCTACATCTCCTCCTTGTATTCATCCTTCAAGGAGCATGTGTGTCCTGATGGAGGATGAGCTTCCTCCTTTCCGCAAGCTTGGAAAGACATGCTGTTGCACCAATAGGTCTTTCAGATTGTAGAAAGGGAGCATGCACTACCCTTCTAGCAGACCCTTCCTCACACCCATCCCAAAGGTATTTCATTCAGAAGAACACCTCAGTATACTGCAGCAGAAGGTTGCAAGCCCTGCTGAAGAGCAGCGGAGTTTGTGCCACAGTTGGAAATTGGGCAAGGGTGCTACTCTTGGATAATTCTAGGTTCCCATGAAGAACAGTGGTCTTCATTCAGTCTTAGACACATGGTGTCACACCCCCTCAAGGTAGTAGCATATCTGTTGTTTGATTTGGGCTTTACCATCAATGTGCCCAAGTGTCACCTAGAACCTTTTCTCCTCCCCAGAGGATCTAAAACATTCTGTTTAGGATTTTGATTTTTCAGAAGGGAACTCTGGTTCTAATCCTGATGGTTCTTTACCTTCTGGGTCAGCTGACCTCTTGCATCTTCCTGGTCATGCATGCATGGTAGCACATGAGGGGTTTCTAGTAGTACCTCTACAGACAGTGGTTCCAGCTTGAGGTAAATCTGGCGGACATCATTGTGATCTTCTGGGACACTGCCAAGGAGGTGACTTGATGGTCAGCAGAGGGGTACCTTTGCTAAGGGATGTCCTTCTGGACCCCAGCAGGCATGGTCACGGTGGTGATGGATGAATTCAGCCTTTTGTGTGGTGCTCATTTGAAGAGGCTTTTAGTCTCCAGGGGAGCAAGTGTTCCGCTATCTCTTAAACCCTTTCTCCCCTTCCTTTGAGGGCAATCTGTCAAGTTCCTGACCAGTATTGTAACTACAATGTGTTATGTTAGACAGGAGTAGGGTCCCACCTTTTCTGTCAGGAAGCATTGAGGCTGTTGGCATGGGTGCATCAGCAGTGAGTTTGGCTAATCACAACCATCTGCTGGCTCGATAAATACTATTGCCACCAGCCTGAGTGGGGATCATCTTGGTAACCATGAGTGGTGCCTTTATCCAAAGGTGGTTCAAGACATCTCAGTTCTATGGTAGATCTTTTGGCCACTGACAGCAATGTCCATTGCCAGTACCCATTGCAGGAAGCTACTGGAGTTACATTTTGGTTTTCAACTTCATTACACATTTCCTACCCATACCTTTGCTTTTGATTCCTCTGATTCTGAGTCACCAGGTCCAAGCACAAGTTATCTTCATCGCATTGAACTGACGAGAAGGATGTAGGACGCAGATCTTCCGCCCCTCTCCTGATGTCCCCTTGTTCTGCCTCCCACTCAAGGCAGACTTCCTCTCCCACTAGGATGAGCAGGATCTGTTCCCCAACCTCCAGAACCTCCCTCATCATAGTTGTTAGAAATGGGGTCTTTGGTTGGCAATCAGGTTACCCCCAGTCCAAACATGGACCCCCACTCTAGTCAGCGTAAGTCACACACAATCCAAATTATCCTGTGCCCACCCTCTGGTAGCTTAACACTGAGCAGTCAAGCTTAACTTAGAAGGCAATGTGTAAAGTATTTGTGCAATAAATCATGCAATAACACAGTATAAACACCGAAAAATACACCACACAGTTTTAGAAAAATATATAATATTTATCTGGTTAAAAAAAGGTCAAAACAATCAACAGTTGATAAGTACAAGTTGAAATATCACTTTGGCAATGATACATAGAGCCATTAGTTCTTAAAAAATCAATAAGTGTCTCTTGCAAGCACAGATTACCTGGTTTGCGTCTAAATTATCTGCACAGGACCGCAGAGGAGGAGATGCGTGAAAAACGGGGAGGTGTGCATCGGTTTCTCCGAGCGCACATAGACGACGCGTTGATGTTTTTCCACACAACAAGGGCTTTGCATCGATTTCCGGTGCGCAGACTTGGATCATCTTCAGGTTGCGGGGTATTTGGATGCCTGGGGATGATGCGGCGAAATCCTGGGCGTGCAGAACAAAGTCACAGGGGCTGCGTCTATCCGGTGGGCAATGCAGGGAAATTTCTGTTGCACGGCAGGCGATGCGTCAATTCTTCTCACAGGAAGGCGGGCTGTGTCGTTCCGACTCAGCTATGCGTCGATCCAGTGGGCCGTGCGTTGGAGTTCTGGTCGCAACGCTGGCGCTGCGTCGATCTCCACTGGGGGAGCTGGGATGTGTTGTTTCGGTTCGGCATGCAGTGATTTTTTCACCTCAGGGCAGGCTGTGCATCGATTCCGGCAGGCTGTGTGTCGATTTTTGCCGCACAAGGAGCTCTTTGCAGAGATGAAGTCTTTTTTGGCCCTGAGAATTCAGGAAACATGAGGCAAGCTCAATCCAAGCCTTTGGAGAGCACTTCTCAGCAGAGCCAGAGGGCAGCAAGGCTGCAGGGCAACAGCAAGGTAGCAGTCCTTTTCAGCAAAGCAGTTAGGTGAGTCCTTTGGGCAGCCAGGCAGCTTCTCTTAGCAGGTTGCAGGTTGTGGTTCAGAGTTCCTTTCCCAGTAGGTATCTTGACAAGAAGTGTCTGAGTTGGTAGGGTCAGAGACCCGGTTTAAATACCCAAATGTGCCTTTGAAGTGGGGGAGACTTCAAAGAGTGGCTTAGAAGTGCACAAGGTCCTCTTTCAGTTCCATCCTGTCTGCCAGGGTCCCAGTAGAGGGTTTGGCAGTCCATTGTGTGAGGGCAGGCCACTGTCCTTTCAATGTAAGTGTCAGGCCCTCCACCCTCCCAGCCCAGGAAGACCCATTCAGTATGCAGATGTGTGCAGGTGTGACTAAGCATCCTGTATTTGGGGTTGTCTCAGTGAAATGCAATAGGGAGCTGTCAAGTAACCTAGCCAGACGTGGATTGTAAGGCACAGAAGGATTTAAGTGCAGAAAAATGCCCACTTTCTAAAAGTGGCATTTCTAAAATAGTAATATTAAATCCAACTTCACCAGTCAGCAGGATTTTGTATTACCATTCTGGCCATACTAAATATGACCCTGTTACAGCTTTCAGATCAGAATCTACCACTCAAACAGTATATGAGGGTGGCCCTAATGTTAGCCTATGAAAGGAGCAGGCCTCACAGCAGTGAAAAACGAATTTAGAAGTTTTACACTACCAGGACATATAAACTACACAGGTATATATCCTGCCTTTTATCTACAAAGTACCCTGCCCTATGGGTTATCTAGAACCTACCTTAGGGGTGACTTTTATGTAGAAAAAGGAGAGTTTAAGGCTTGGCAAGTACTTTTAAATGCCAAGTCGAACTGACAGTGAAATTGCACACACAGGCCTTGCAGTGGCAGGCCTGAGACATGGTTAAGGGGCTACTTATGTGGGTGGCGCAATCAGTGCTGCAAGCCCACTAGTAGCATTTAATCTATAGGCCCTAGGCACATATAGTGCACTTTACTAGGGACTTATAAGGAAATTAAATAGGCCAATTGGGTATGTCACCATGTTTTAAGGGAGAGAGCATATGCACTTTAGCACTGGTTAGCAGTGGTAAAGTGTGCAGAGTCCTAAATCCAGCAAAAACAGTGTCAAAAAGTTGAGGGAGCTAGGCAAAAAGTTGAGGGTGACCACCGTAAGGCTGTTAGGTCTAACAATACTGTTCTGAAGGGACTAGTAAATCTGTTTTCGTTCACTTCCTTTGTCATGCTAAAGTGGGATCTAAATTTGGTTTTAACCTTTTCGATAAGTATTTCTCTTTGAGCTCCTTCATGGCTTTCAACTGTATTTGTTGTCTTTTAAGACTTAGCTTGTATCCGCCTTTCACAGTCAGTCTTTTTATGGGCCAATTTTGACCTTAGAACAAAGGTGGAATTCCTTCCTAAGGTGGTGACTTCTTTACCCTTCCTACTTTCTCCACCACAACCCACCAAGGAGGAGGAGAGACTGCAGAGAAGATTTGAGACTAAACTTGAGAAGACATGTTAGTTCTTACATCCACTGCACTGAAGAATTTGGGTCTGATGATCAGATCTTTGTAGGATACACCATCTACAAGAAGAGCAAGATGGTCCAGAAGAGGACTTTGTTTTACTGGATAAGCTTGTGCCCTTGCGAAGAAAGAGTTGCCTGAGGGTCCCCACGCCCATTCTACTAGGGCAAAATCTTCTATTTCACCTTTAGCTAGGGGTGTTCCGGTGGTTGAGATCTGCCAAGCACCATTGTTTGGACTCAGAAGTGGGAAGGGATGTACATTTAGCAGGTTCAGTGTTCAAGACTTCTTCGTTTGACCATTCCTTCAGACCGCCTCTGGGAGAGCGTACCCTTTGGACTCTGAGGAATCTGCATTTAGAAGGGTCCATCAGACAAAACAGTTACTTACCATCTGTAACGACCTTTCTGGTGGGTACTCTGTCTACCTGCAGATTCCTCACTGATCCCACCTTCCTCCCCATTCTGATGGATGATCATAGTGAGAACCTGAATTCATTTACCAATATGCCGTAATGATTGCTTATGTGCAATGAAAATGGGGATGCCCATATGTTTCTTAATGTGTTGTTATAATTTACTAATCTATTGCAATTTAGTTTTTATAGCTGTTTGAAGCCCACTGAAGCCTTAGCATTATGTTATGTTATGTTATGTTATTGAACTTGTAAAGCGCATGGCTACCCGAAGGCCTCCCGGCGCTGATGGACCGACACCTGAACTAGGAAAAGGGGACCGTCAATTCTAGAACAGCCAAGTTTTCAATGCCTTTCGAAAATTAGGTTTGTGACTCGTGAGACGAAGCCTAAGGGGGAGGGAGTTCCACAGTTTAGCTCCCAGATAGGCCATTGTAGCACCACCCCTTCTAACTTTATTGACTCTAGGTAGGGTGGCCAAGGCTGCCGATGCTGACCTAAGGTCTCTATTAGTCTTATAGAAGGTTGCAAGAGTCTTTAACAGAGAAGGACCTCTGTTGTGCAGAGACCTATGAATACAGCACAAAGCCTTGTATTTTATGCACTGTTCCACTGGTAGCCAATGAAGAGAAACTAGTGCTGGTTTTACAGAAGTGCGCCTAGGAATGTCTAATAGAGGCGGGCTACCACATTTTGTACCACCTGCAATTTATTTTTCACATAATTGGGAGAGCCGAGAAATAGTCCATTGCCGTGGTCAAGTGGGGACAGTATAATCGCCTGAATAATAAGCCTTTTTGCAAGAAATGGAAGTGTTACAAAGACCTTCCTTAAGAGTCTCAATAGTCCAAAACAAGTGGCCAAGATGTTCCTAGCATGCCGCTCCAGCATAAGAAGGGGATCTAACGAAATTCCTAGACTCTTAATATATTTCTTTGGGGAGGGCAATTCCCCCAGGGAGCTTGGCATCATAAGATTCTTGAAGGGCCCAGGGTAGTGGCCCAAGATCATTACCTCTGTTTTATCACCATTGAGTTGAAGCCTACTATCCATCATCCATCCTGAGATTGCCTGTAGACAGGAGGACAATAAAGAGCCCTCTAAGGCAGAATTGGCTGAAAAAGAGATCACCAATTGGGTGTCATCTGCATAAGAGACCAGTGACACTCCGAAAGATTCCACCAGCTTAGCCAAAGGAGCCATATATATATTAAATAGTGTGGGGATGAGCGATGACCCCTGTGGCATGCCGCAGCTGTGGTAGAGTCTATCCGAGAAGTAGGATCGGTCGAGGACCTGGAAAGATCTTCCCTCTAAGAAAGAGGTAAGCCACGAGAGGGCTAAACCCTCAATTCCGATTTCCTTCATCGTTTGACCCAGCACCTGATGATCCACGGTGTCAAAGGCCGCACTCAGATCGAGAAGTATCACCACCGTCATCTGGGCCTGGTCCATGCGCTTCCTGGCCTCTTTCATGACTGCAATCAGGGCTGTTTCAGTACTATGACGGTGTCTAAAACCCATCTGAGTAGGGTGAAGGCAATTATTTTCCTCCAAGAAGGTAGAAAGTTGAGTGTTGATATGTTTATCTAATATTTTGGCAGGAGCAGGTAATAACAATATGGGTCTGTAATTCTTGAGTGCAGCGGCATCCAAGTTAGGTTTCTTTAACAGTGGCTTGACTATCGCGTGTTTCCACTGACTGGGGACAAAGCCCCGGATAGTGACACGTTCAGTAGTTCCGTCAGGGCCGGGACAATAGCTGAGGTCCCCCGAGCTAAGATATGAGGGGGAGCCCGGTCCAGTGGAGATCCTGATTTAAGAGAGATCAGGAGCACAGCAACCTGCTCCTGTGAGAGAGGAGTGAACTGAGAGATGGTGGCTGTACCATTGTTAGTGAAGTTGTCCCGATCTTCCGACCTAGCCTTACTATTAGGAAGGTTCAAATATATATCCAGAATTTTTTGTTTGAAGAACACGGCCAGCTTATTGCTGTGTTCTACCGAAGCTTCAGTTAGGTCCTCCTCTATGGGAACCTGAAGAATTTCTTTTAATACCTGAAAGACCTCTTTTGGAGAGCCAGAGGCTTCTTCAATTCTGTCAGCAGAGTAAATACTCTGTGCTGATTTTATCTCTGTGTGATAGTGTCTGATCGCTTTCCTATATGCATCCCTTGCAGCCGGGTTGTATGATTTTCTCCACCTTCTTTCTAAACCTCTACACTTTTTTTTAAGGAGATGCAGGTGAGGGGTGAACCACTGAGCACCAACTTTCCGGCGACTCCCAGTTTTTGTCCTATAAGGGAGTAGAGTGTCTAGACTGTCGGTGATCCAATTATTAAATGGCTCCACTTCGATAGCATTACTATTAAGGAAATAGGATTTGCGGCTTTCCAGCACTCCAATCCATTCAGTGATACTAAGCTTGTGCCAGCACCTGCCGGATTGAACAGTTGGCTGCAAGCAGCCCCTTGACGTAGCAATGGCTAACTCTAATGAAATTAGGAAGTGATCTGACCAAGCCAAAGGAAGAGGGGTGTTAGAGGTTAAGGCTGTTAAGTTGCTAAAAGCTAGGTCGATGGTGTGTCCCTTATCATGAGTGGGGCCTCTCACCAATTGCTCTAGTCTCAGAGCGTCCATGTCACCCAGAAGACGTCTAGCCGGCGGCTGGTCTAATTTTTCACCATGGATGTTAAAATCGCCTACAATAGTAAAATTGGGTCTCTTACATATTAAGTCGGCAAGATAGTCTGAAAGAGAATCTAAAAAATTCTCCGGAGAGCCGGGAGGGCGGTAGAGTAAGATTCCTGAAAATGTAAATAGAGGATTAAGCGACAAGGCGAAGAACATGCCTTCCCCTTCTGATAACTGGAGGGGATGGTAAGTAAGCTTGATAGTGTCCTTATAAATAATCGCAACTCCTCCCCCTCTGGAGGTAATTCTGTCCACTCTAGCTATAAGGTATCCTGGAGGTAATGCCAGATTAATATCTGGCCCGACCCTTCGTGCAGCCAAGTTTCCGTGTGGAACAAGGCTGAAGATGATACCTCGCTTCATAGAAGATTGATATCGAGTTTGTGGGCTGGCATCGAATGACAATTAACCAGCAGGAAGGTGGTGTGGGAATTGACCTCTGAGGTCGCACTTATCTCTCTAAGTTGGGGAGCCCACTTGCAAGAGGGGCATCTCCATAAATTAGTCCTCCAATCTGGGCATGCCTGGCATTCTTTAAAAAGAGGTGGCCTGAGTGCCCGAAGGGTTTCAGGGGAATAGGCATAGACAGACCTCTTTGACCCCTTTATTGTGGCCGGGCAAGGGGGGCTCGCCCTCAGGCCCGACCTGGCGTGGATGGGCACAGACGGGCTTGCCTTAGGCGTGCCAGCGGCGCGTCCGCTGCGCGACCGCAACATCGCGGTCTAAGTAGGGGTCTGAGTGAGGTCTCTGACAACTAGACCACTAACCGATAAAAATGGCGGTTGTCAGGTGTGCTAATGGCCCCAGAAGAAAAAATAGCGGCCGTACCCTGACCAGCAGTAGAAACGGCAAACAAATCCACAAACAGGTGAGTGGGAAAAGGGAGGAAAATGACACCAGGGGTAAAACCTTCCCTGATAGAACTGACTGGCCACTGAACACGGGCCTAGGTCAGTAAGCTAAACACAGTACAAACTAATTATTACACATGCATTTTAATTGAATTGCCATTTTGGTATTTCATGGTGTACACAGTACATTTTAAGTAAACGTTATAGTAAGCGTAGCCTTGTTCTGAATTTGGCACAGCGAAATTTTGATTTCAGAAAGTAGTCGAATCAGCTCCTGCTACCGATATATGTATCTTACCTGTCGAGGTGTTTTCACATTATTCTCATGAAAAGAGCCTGGCTTCTGCTCATTAGTGTTCTCGCTTCTGTTTAATTCCATTGAAAAAATGTGTATACATGAATTTTAGCATCACATGTTCCAAATAATCAAGGGTGAAGCTCTGGTCTGTTGATCAGTGGCTGCTGGTGACATTTTTAAGAGATGGGGCGTAAATGCCTGTCTTGAAAGCCATGAGGCAAGGAAGCCCAGTCCATACAATTCTGGAAGCCAAGCAATGATCATAGCAACAGGGACAGTAACCCATTGAATTACCTTACCAAAAACAATGTGTCAAAAACAAACGTTTCTAAAGATAACAAACTGTGGAAATTTGTGCCTGGCAGACAAAAAACACAAGACAGGACTTGCAATGACCTATCAAACAGCACAAAAAAAGATTCCAACTTTTAAAAGTCTGAATTTAGATGCTTTTATGTAACATAAAATAGATCCCCCACTAGAAACCTTACATAAATTTCCAGACGTCTGAAAGAGAGTTTAGGATCATTTAACAACACAATTTCTTAGCGGGAGACCTCTTGGGAAAACTACAGAAATACTCACTTCTTTTTTTTTGTAACGAGTTAAATGAGATTATTGTACAAATAAATATAACTTCATATTTGTGCGTTGTTTTTTCCACTTCTAGTTTACGAGATGGTGGTGCACAAACCTAGATGCTTTCAATATTAAGTATGGCCACAGACATACAACACATCAGGACTGATGATTTAAGACTTACAGCAGTGGCGGCCTGTCCTTTAGGGCGGAGGGGCCATGCCCCCCCACCTTTTGCCCCTCATGAAGAGTGTCTGTCAGGCTGGACAAAGATCAGCCTGACAGACACTCATCATGTTCAGGTCAGGCAGCCAGGAGCAGACATGCGCGATTTTGCGCAGACTCGTGGCTGCCTGAGCTGAACTTTGCTGGGCTGAGGAGATCACAGCTCTTATGGGCGTAACCTCCTCGGCCCAGCAAAGGTGCCCTCCCCTGGGTGACGAGGAAAGCATCACCCATTGACACTCGCCCTGGGCGCTTCAGGTTTAAGCCCTGAAGCGCCCAGGGCTAGTGTCAATCAGTGACACTTTGTCACAGAGTGGGGTGGGGTCAGCAGTCTCACTGACCCCATCCCACTCTCTGACGAGGCTGGGACTGCTGCCTTCCTGAGATCAGCCAAAGAGGGAAGGCAACAGTCCCACCCTCCTGGGACCTGGAGGCTGAAGGTAAGTGTGTGTGTGTCTATGTGTGTGATGTTTTAAATTGAATGTTTGGTGTGCACGTGCATGTTTGAGTGTTATGCGTGTTGTTAATGGATGTGCGTACGTGTGTGAAAGAATGAGTGTGTGCGATCTTTTAAAATGAATGTTTGGTGCATGCGTTTATGTTTGAATGGTATGAGTGTTGTTAATGGATGTGCGTGCGTGCATGTCTGTGTGTGAAAGAATGAGAGTGTGTGTGTGTGTGTGTGTGTGTGTGTGTGCCCCGCCCGCCCCCTCCCTCCTAAAGCTGCCGGCCGCCACTGACTGACAGTACGTTTTTAAAAGATTACTAAATTATTGTTTTGGCGGCTCAAGAGTGCAGACTTTTTAAAAGTGTTACCACTCATCTACTTACGATTTGTAAAGGACTCCATGTCTTTCAGTTGTTCTCTGCGGTGGTACTCACCCAGTCCTCCTGCAATTCGCTGCTCTAACACTGTTGTGCTCAGCAGCAGTGCCGTCTCAGAGTCCTGAGACAGATGCTATTCCACCGCTCCTAAGCTGCATGACGTTCAGTGCTTTGCTTTGTTTCGCTCCATCCTGACCCAGCCAATCCCAACGCTGCATTTTAAAATAAAGAATATTAGACTGTTATTATAATATGAGAGTAGTGTTGGAATTGGGTCTTTGCTATGGCGCGGGTCATAGACCTTTAAAGTGCACGTCAGTTTGGGCTTGCAACAGCTCCTGTCCAGCCCAACATGTGCACTTTAATTCACGGCAGCCCTGGTCTCTGGCGGCTTTACAAGATAAGGGCCACACAACCTCCTTTACACAACTATAACTGTGAAATTGCGGCACAGCCTGCAGAAGAGTTTATAACTGTTTTCAGTTGACAGGAGAATACAGATTGAAGAAACAAATAGTGCATCCATCTGACATTGTGTAACGGCTCCTGGGTAGAGGAGCAATGCTCATTTGTCCCTTGCTCTTTGGATGAGCTGCCGATGCTTTTGATTAGGCAATTGTCTTGCTTATTTTGAATGCCTTCTGTGTTCTATTCTGAGTCTCTGGGATCCACAAGTACACTGTAGGTGGGACTTTGGCTTGCTGATGGAAAACCCAGGAATGACAGAAGGGTGTTACTTGTCTTCAGGTAAGGCGTGCATGACTGCTGCAAGCCCATGTGCACACTTGTCTACATGCTGCTTCTTAATTATTTATTTGACCTCTGCTGACGCAGGGCACAAGTGGCTTGCCACCAATTGGGAGCTTAGTCACTCCTAGGACTGATAGGTCCAAATAAAACCTCCTTTACCTATTGTTAGAAATGGGATCTTTGCTTGGCAGTCAGTTAGCCCTCTGTCCAAGCAGGGACCCTCATTCTAGTCAGGGTAAGGGAGATACACAGCTCAGATAAACCCTGCTCACCCCTTTGGTACCTTGGCACAAGCAGTCAGGCTTCTATCAGGGGCAATGTGGAAAGTATTTGTACAAAACACACATAGTAACGCGGTGAAAACACCACAAAAGGACTCCACACCAATTTAGAAAAATAGGCAATATTTATTGAAATTAAACAAGACAAAACAACAGAAATCCAACATGCAAAGGCAAAGATAGGAATTTTTAAAATATAAAGAGTCTTAATCCATAGGCATCATTTGATGCGTTGTTTTAGAACAAAGTACCTGGTATGTGCTAAAGCTGCAAGGGCAATGGTGCATCAGAAAAGCAAGCGATGCGTCGATTCCTTACTCACAAGTGAGGCAGTGCATCAATTCTGGGTGCGCAGCCTCGGGTCCGTGCGTGGAGGTTGAAGACTTTGACACCCAGGATCCATGTGTGGAAATTCCAGACGCACTGTGCAAAGAGTCCGCAGTGAGAACAGGCGTTGACTTTTCAGACGTGCACACAGCTGTGCGTGGATTTCCCCCGCAGGCTAACTGGTCCACTTCTAAGGGCCCAGGGACTGGATTTGCACCACTTAGCAAGTCGAGACTCCCAGCAGTAGAGCCCAGGCACTGGCAGATGAAGTCTTTGATGTCTCTGAGACTTCAGAACAGGGAGCAAGCTCAGTGCAAGCCCTTGGAGAAACTTCACAAGCAGGATTTCAGCAAGCAAAGTCCAGTTCTTTCCCTCTTCAGGCAGAAGCAGCAGACCAGCACAGCAAAGCAACAGGCAGATTGGCAAATCCTTCTTAAGCATCAAGCTCTTCTCCTTGGCAGAGGTTCCTCTTGATCCAGAAGTAATCTAAAAGTCTGGGGGTTTGGGTCCACTACTTGAACCCAGTTCTGCCTCTGAAGTAGGTAAACTTCAAAGGAAATTCTCTGTTGTTCACAAGATCCTGCCTTGCCCAGGCCTAGCCCCAGACACACACCAGGGGGGTGGAGACTGCATTGTGTTTGGCTCTGTCAGGTGTAAGTGTTGGCTTCTCCGTCCCCAGTCTAGCCCAGGAGACTCATCAGGATGTGCAGGCTACCACCCAGCTCCCTTTGTGTCACTGTCTAGACGGAATTCACAACAGCCCAACTGTCAGTCTGACCCCGACGTGGAATACACAAGCAGGCGGAGGCACAGAATAGTTAAGCAAGAAAATGGCCACTTTCTAAAAGTAGCATTTTCAAACAGACAACCTAAAAAACAACTTTTGCCAAAATATATATTTTTAAATTGTGAGATCAGGGGCTCCAAACTCCATACCTGTATCTGCTCCCAATGGGAAACTGAACTTAAAAGATATTTAAAGGCAGTCCCCATGTTAACCTATGAGAGAGATAGGCCTTGCAACAGTGAAAAACAAATTTTGCATTATTTCAATGTCAGGACATGTAAAACACATCAGTACATGTCCCATCTTTTACATACACTGTACCCTGCCCATGGGGTGAATTATAGGTACTAAAAGGGAAGGTTTAGGCATGGCAAGTGGGCATACTTGCCAGGCCGAATTGGCAGTGCAAGATTGCACGCACAGACACTGCAGTGGCAGGTCTGAGACATGTTTACATGGCTACTCGTGGGTGGCACAATCAGTGCTGCAGGCCCACTAGTAGCATTTGATTTACAGGCACTGGACACCTCTAGTGCACTTTAATAGGGACTTACTAATAAATGAAATATGCCAATCATGGATAGTCAATCACCAATACAATTTAGACAGAGAGCACTTGCACTTTAGCACTGGTTAGCAGTGGTATCAAAACCAGCCAAAACGAAGTACAGCACAGGGTCTAAATACTGGTCACAAGCAAAACGTACAGGGAAAACACACCAAGAGCTGCCAGGTCTAACACCTATGCTCCTTTAATGGACGAGTTTCTAGAAATTAATTATTGTTCTGTTCTATTCAGTAAATTTAAGTTTAGATGTGATGGAGATATACATAATCTACATGCATCTGCCAAATAGGTGGGTGAGTTCAATACATAACATTTTTCCCCTTTCCCATACATTTTTCAGATTGAGATAACAACAATTTAATTCTTTATCAGAGGCTCAGCAGATGAGACAGGCACATTAAGCCACCACTTTTTGACCCCCATTGGAATTTAATACAGATTTTTAAGGAAACTTCCTCAACTCTAGGTGACTCATTACCAAGGTTTGCATGCTAATGAATCATTAACATTTAGTTCAAACATGGGGCCTGACAATATACATTTTTATATGCAGGTTGTTTCATACTTAGTCCTGATGAAGTCTCTATAGATGTAAACTAATCACACACTTCTCAGAAGAATCAAAAAATCTTCTAATTCAGCCATTTCTCCTTTTTGGGCAACTGTGGACATATGACTATTTTGCCCACTATAGAGAGAATACAATTGGGATACGACAGGCAGGATTACTGAAAGAATATGCAACTGGTTTACATATATGTACAGTATATCTTTGATGCACTGCACAAGCACCTTTTTCACTTTGCACTTTTAGAGCTCCTGATTGTTAGATTCAATGGTGTATTATAATGAAATTACTATGAATACATGCATTTATTCAATAATTGCTTTGCCTGCGCCTACATGTTTTTGAGTTTCATTAATTTTAGATTATGCCTGCAGCGCTCAGAGTGCTACAAGCCACCAGGAGTTTAGCCAGGCAGAGTAGATGGTGTCCAAAATGAGGACTTCTATCTTGTCGGAGTTGAGCTTGAGGCACCTGTCTTTCATCCAGGCAGCGACTGTCTTCATCCAGTTGTAGAAGTTGTTCTTTGCAGCTGTAGGATTGTCGGTGAGGGAGAGGATCAGCTGAGTATTGTCAGCTTAGGAGACAATGTTGAGTCCGTGGTTTCTGACAATGTAAGCCAATGTAGATGTTGAATATGGTGGTGGGGGCTCAGGGAGGAGCCCTGGAAGACAACGCAACTGATCGCTGTATGCTCAGATGTGAACAGTGGGGGCCTGACTCTCTGGGTAAAACCCATCCTGTGCCAAAACCTCATCTGTAGTTCATAAAGATGATCCTCCTCAGATATTCTTCAGCCAAGTTGGACTTCCCTGCCAGATGAACTACTGTCAGACCAACATACCAATTTTCAGTGTCCAGTCTCCCAGAGTTTCAAGACTTCTTGACAAAGGACTAAAGCCAAACTACTGTTTTCTACTTGAGGGAATGCATGACAGGTGTGTTTGAATATTAGAAACTGCTTGTACCAAAGAAAAACTCTCAAAGCTAACCTCACAGATATTAGTTTCAAGCAGTTGATTGGCACATACACTCATGGGCAGACCACAGAGTGTCAAGCTCCCTAACCATGAAGAGACAATTAGTTACCACAATCAGCTGCTGCAAGGGGCATTTAAAGAACTTCCCCTGAAAAACACTATCTAAATGGATCCTTACCCTCAACCTTTATAATAGAGGGAGCTTTTAGGGTTGTTGCTAATGAAGCCAACATGATGGGTGCAATCAAAAATAGCTCACGTCCGACGCATGATCATCCAACCTCCTCCTAACTCTGAAGGACACAGAAACAAAGCCCAGGACACAGTTGAGTATGGGTTTTCTCCCATGAAAACCGATGGAAGGCCTCAGCCTGCGGGGTCGTTGTGCAGGCAGAAAGAGGGTGGAACACCCATGGTGCACACAGCTGGCAGGCCATTAACAGGGTGGACACTTCTATGCCAGGGACAAAAGTGCATCCCCTAGCTGGCACCAGCCACACTTCAAGGGGACAATAAAAGACAGAAAAGGGGCAGCTGACTCGAAATGTACTGGCTGAGCCAACACAAGGGGACAGTAAAAGATAGAAGGAGGCAGCTGGCTCAAATTACACTGGCTGAGCCCATACACTGAGACCCCTCAAGACAGCAGTAGTAGTTCTTGAGGAGTTCATTGACAGCACCAAAGGCAAGGTGTGCATGCCCTCTCTATCTCCAATCCGGACATTCCTTTAATCCCCAAACCCTCCCAGAGCAGCACATTGCATTGAGAGAGGCATACCTGTCACAGCTGACCTAACCAGAGGTGATTGGTTGAAAAAACAATAAAGAAATAGATCACACCTCCATTCAATGCACTGAGACATTAACCAGTAAGTAGGCTGCTGACCAAAAGGATGAAGGGGATGCTCCCATCAGTAATGCCAAACTGACCATAAAAGGGAACAATAGCTTCCAGTAAAAGGAAAATATCAAAAATAGCCCTGACAAGCTAGATAGTGGCCAAAGTGGCAACAAGAGAAGCATTAAAGGCGAAATTGAGTCAATGGCTATGGTTCCTGGATGGCTCAGTGAAAACCAATGCAAACTGCGGAAGTGTCTCAGACTGAAGTGTTGTTACAACCCTAGATAGCAGGATTGCAGAAGCAGGTACAAGAACCCAGAGACCACTTACTGGAAGAAAGAGTGCAAGATGTGACAGGCCGCACCCCACACAGTAAAAGGAGTGGTTGGTGGGGCTACCTGAAGCATATGAGGGAGGGGAGATGTGGTGCAGTTTATGGAACACTGACTTTTCACAACAACAGCACTGCAGGGACTGGCCTCTTTCTTTTCAGTTGAAAGAACATATTGGGTCCTGACCTGTAGGCCACCAGGAGGATCACAATATAGACCCATGGTCATGAAGCTCCTAGACTTCCAAGAAAAACATAATACTACAAGTGGTCACAAATATGGGCTATTATGCCACTGAAAATAGCAGGGTGACTATTTTCCCTCACTACACCCTAGTGGTGCAACATCAATGGTCTGCATTCTTTGAGTCAAGAGAAAATTACAAGATTTAGGGGGTCATTATGAACCTGGCGGTTGACGGAGAAGTGGCGGTTTTACCGCCAACAGGCTGGCGGTAAAAAAATTGAAATTATGACCATGGCGGTTACCGCCATAGTCATCTGCCACTTCTCCGATCAGACCGCCATGGCGGAGACGACCGCTGGGCTGAAGACTTGGGTCTCCAGCCCGGCGGCTGTCACAAGACCGCTGGATTTCATGGGGTTGGGAACCGCCATGAAATCCATGGCGGTAAGCACTATCAGTGCCAGGAAATTACCTGGTACTGGTAGGGGTCTCCGCCATCCCCCACCCCCTCCCCCGAGTCCGTCCCCAACACCCCCCACCCCCCCTACCACCCCCCAAAAGGTGGCAGGACCCCCCTCCCCACCCCTACCCCGACATCACAACACAGACACACGCCCGACACGCATGCAGACACCACCAACACACATTCCCGCACACACACGAACAAACATGCCAACAAACACACACACAGTCATACACGCACACCCTCATTCAGACATACACGCACACATCCATACAGACATACATGCACACATTTCCATTCACACTACACCCCCGCATGCATACACGCACTCACACACCCCCTCTACATACTCACACGCACACCCCCATATGCACCCACACATCACACAACACCCCCCACCCCCGCCCCTAACGGACGATCAACTTACCTTGTCCGTTGATCTTCCGGGAGGGGACGGGATCCATGGGGGTTGCTCTGCTGCCAGCTGTCAACACCAGAACAGTACGCGCTCTATTGGCGTAAAAAAAATGCAAAAAAACATCACTTTCAAAATAACATGATTCATGCATTGTGCTGATATGTTGTATTTTACCCTTTTGCATTGCAGAGTTCAATCCTAAACACTTATTCTTAATATGTTTACAAATACTGTTTCTTTGCAAGGTATTGCTACAGGTTTTCAGAGTGGGTTAGGGTGTTGCCTCTTTCCAGGGCCATCCAGAGACTTTCCCTGCAACATGCCTGGGCGCGGTTCTAGGCTGGGCCAAGACTCTATATAAGGAGAGTCAGCCCAACTCCCAGTGCTCACTATTCAGAGGTTCCAGTGCAAAAGAGCAGCTATTTCCAGAACTTCAGTTCCAGTGGCCTTTTTGATCTCCCAGTTCTGCTTTGAAATCTTTATTGGTGCATCTTGTTCCTGGTGGTAAGACGGTAGTTGGGTTTATTCCCAATACAGTTTATTTTATCTATAATTATCTCATTCTAAGATCTGATCGTTTATTTATGTTAACAATTTGTTTTAAGGTCATAGTCATAAAAAGTGCACTCGAGTATTTTTGTTAAAGTGTGTACATGGATGTTTATGAATCGGCAAGAAGCGCGATTCGTTTATAGTTTTGAAACGCATGTTACATTGCGCACCAGCGTTTATTGACATACGCGTTGAGGTTTACAAATCGACAGGATGCGCGATTCGTTTGAAAAGCTTTAAAAATAAAAAAACTGTGTTACATTGCGCGCCAGTGTTTATTGACATACATGTGGATATTTATGAATCAGCAGGAGGCGCGATTCGTTTGAAAAGCTTTGAAATCTTGAGTTGCATTGCGCGCTGGCATTTATTGACACATACTTGAGTGATCACGAATCGGTAAGAGGCGCGGTTCGTTTATGAAGCTTTAAAAGCTTGTGGTACATTGTGTGTTACTATTTATTGACATTTAAAAGAAGGTTTTGAAGTGGCATGATGTATAATTCAATTTAAGATAATTTCAAAACCTGTCGCTATTTATTGTGCAACCATTTCTTGACTTTGCATGGTGGCATTCGAGTCAGCAGGACATGCAATTTTTTACTAGAGTTTATTTATGTTGTGAACTGCATATTACCATTCCAGGATAATTGCTTGGTACAATTCGAGTTGACAAGTATGGGAAATATTTCTTGAACTATTGAATCCATTGAAAAATATTTCTTCTCTAGTGTTTTAAGAGTGTAATCTGTGTTGAAAACATTTCAAGGAAAATATATATAGGATCAGAAGTTCTAGATGCAATATTATATGCTCCTATTATGCATATTCTTGTTATTCTAATTCATGCTTGAATAAGAAAAGTTTTATTTAAATTAATCTTGATTCCATTACAGGTATCTGATCATCACAAAATCTGTTCATTTTTAAAACTGCAATTCAAGATTGCTCATATTTTCAGAAAGACTATGGGGGTCATTCCGACCCCGGCGGGCGGCGGGCACCGCCCGCCGGGCGGAAACCGACAAAAGACCGCACCGCGGTCAAATGACCGCAGGGGTGATTACAACTTTCCCGCTGGGCCGGCGGGCGATCTTTTGGAGATCGCCCGCCGGCCCAGCGGGAAAGCCCCTGCAAAGAGGAAGCCGGCGGATTTGCAGGGGTGCGACGGGTGCAGTGGCACCCGTCGCGATTTTCAGTGTCTGCAAAGCAGACACTGAAAATCTTCATGGGGCCCTGTTAGGGGGCGCCTGCACTGCCCATGCCAGTGCCAGGCCCCACGACACCCGTTCCCGCCAGCCTCTTCCTGGCAGTGTAAACCGCCAGGAACAGGCTGGCGGGAAGGGGGTCGGAATCCCCATGGCGGCGCCGACGGTTCCCCTTTTCTGACCGCGGCTTTACCGCCGCGTTCAGAATGGCCCGGGAAGCACCGCCAGCCTGTTGGCGGTGCTTCCTCTGCCCTCCACCCTGGCGATTTGAAACCGCCAGGGTCGGAATGAGGGCCTATGTTTATTAATATTTACTTCAGGTTATATTGTGTGTTCTAACCTTTTTTTCCCATTAAAGGTCTCCTTCCCAGCAGTACCCTTCCTAATCCCCTCTTCCCCTCTTGAACTCTCACAGTCTCTGTGAATTGTCTATCAGAGTCTTGGAGTTGTTCATTAGAGGACGTGTTGGGAACGTGCGCAAACCCCGAGGATCTGGTGACTCTGACACCAGCACACCATCAACAGAACACCGCCACGCCAAATCACAGAACGTGATTCGGTGGGCAGTGTTCTGTTGACGTAGCGGTGGAGGTGGAGCAACCTCCACTTCCCCGCCACCTGCCAGTATGGCTGCTGGCGGCTCTCCGTCCGGAAAAGGCCGGAGGGCTGCCAGCAGTCATAATACGCCGAGCGGAAAACCGCCACCACTGGCGGTCTTCAGCACGGCGGTCCCTCTGCGGTCTTGTGAATAGACCGCCGAGGTCAAAATGACCCCCTAAGTCCTCATCTGCCTGCCAAACTGAAGATCACAGTGGACCAACTCACCTTCTTTTTACATCTCGCTTGTTGACAGCGTATGCACTGTCGCTGCAAGGGGTATTATTTACTTACTAAAAAGGGCTTGGACCCACCACCCATTGTTTATCATTTGTTGGCATCATTGTCACTCCTCTTCTTTTCTGCCTCCCAATTAGCAAGAATCTGCTGGGCATCACTTTATTTTCTGTCTGTGGAACACAGACCAAGCATATGTTGATCTAAATTAGATGTCTGTCCTCTGCTTGGGTTGTGAATGAGATACTAATTCTTCTTCCTCTCCCACCCACTTGTCCTTGGTGCTTCTTTCCTCCTCTCGCAGACCTGTTCTCTGTGTAGCTTCTTTCTCTCCCGTCCCCCACCCCAACATCTGAGAGAGTCATCATAGAGCTCCCTGATTTTCAATTCTGGTATATCCTTGGTTTAAACCTCGGACAGTCTGTTCTGTTTGCATCATCTCACAACCAAGTGATTTTTGCTCACCATCATTCTCTATCATGATTGAGCACTGAGCACATCTACTACCACAATGTGGAAAAGGCTTTTAACATTTGTAGCTCCACAACACTGCCGCCACCTGGCTCCATCGCCTTTATCCCCAACCGGTATGATATATGTTGCTCTTTTGCCCACTAGGCTCTCTCAGTTTTAGATATCACCCATTTGCAAATAAATCAGTTCTTGCAAAAGGGCTGCACATACTAACAAGCTCCTGTATCTGATCAAAGGAATCAGATGTTTACATAGATTGTAGATCAAGATAACTGGTAAGATACTGCACTAAAATTGCATTTATATAGCACAGGCATTTGAAGCACTATAGAGAAATTCAGTGGCAATTTGGATAGCTTTCCATACCACACAATGCCACTCAACTCCACAGAATGCCACTCTACGCAATGCAATGCCACTCCACTCTGGTCCACACAATGCGTCTCTACACCACACAATGCAATACCACTCTATGCCACACAATGCCACTGCACTCCACAACAACACCACTCCACTCGTTGCCACTCCAGGCAATGCCACTCCACTCAATGCCAATCAACACAATACCACTCTACTCAATGCCACTCCATGACACACAATGCCACTCCATGACACACAGTGGCACGCCACGCTACTCAATGCCATCCATTTCACTCCATGCCACACAATGCCACTTCACTCCACTCAATGCCACTTTATGCAATGCCACTTCACTGTATGCAATGCCATTCCACTCCGTGCAATGCTTCTCCACTCTACATAATGCCACTCCTTTCTACTCCATGCTACACCACATGATACTACTCCACCTTATGCCACACAATACCACTCCACGCCATGCAATGCTACTCCACTTCTGTCCACGCAATGCCACCCCTATGCTGCACAATGCAGTGACCCTCCACATAATTCCATTCCACACTATGCGACTCCACTCCAATCTATGCCACTCAATGCCACACAATGCCACACCACTCTACTTCACACCACACAATGCCATTTCACTCTACTCCCTACGTTGCCATTTTGGGCAATGCCACTCCACTCCACACAATGCCACTCAACACAATACAACTCCAATAAACACTACTGCACACCACATAATGCCACTCCACTCCATACAATGCAACTGCATGCTACACAATGCCAGGCACTCCATGCCACACAATGCTGCTTCACTCTGTGCCACATAATGCCACATCATGTCATATAATGCTGCTCGACTGTATGCAATGCCACTCCACTGTATGCAATGTAATTCCACCTCATGGAATGCCACCCCACTCTATGCAATGCTGCTTCACATAATGCCACTCCATGCCACACAATGCCGCAACACTCCATGCCACACAATGCCACTCCATGCCAGACAATGCCACTCCATTCCACACACTCCATTCCACACTTCACACCACACAATGCCACTCTGTGCCACACCATACTGTGCAGCTTCATTCCATTCCACACACCACTCTACTTCACACAATGCCATCCACTGAGTACCTTTCCACTTCACACACTGCCACTCCACATAATGCCACTCAACTCTCCTCCACTTCATTCCACATGCCACTCCATGCAACACAGTGCCAACTCTACACAATGCAACTCCACACCATGACACTTAACTACCCGCCACTTTACTCCACACAGTGCCACTCCACTCCACACAATGTCTCTATAATCAATGCCACTCAAGCAGTGCACCTCAATCCAATGTTACACAATGCCAGTCCACTCTTCCACACCACATAATGCCAGTCCTCTCCACTCCACACTATGCCTCCTCTACTCCACACCACACCACACCACACTAAGGTGCATATTTATGCTTGGGTTGCGCCATTTTAGCGTAGCGTAGTAAAACAGAACTGACAACTCCATATTTATATTTTGACGCTAGACTCATCTACCTTAAAAATATTGGAGTTAGCATCATGTTGTGGATGCGGCAAAAAACCTTGCACTAATTAGATGCAAGGAAGGCGTTCCCGTCCACAACATGACTCTAACCCCCTAGCCCAGTGGTTCCCAAACATTTTCGACCCACGGCTCCCTTGATCTATTGGCCACTGGCTGCGGCTCCCCATTATGTTACTTTTTGTTGGCGGGTGGGGGATGTAAGCCTGGCCTAGGGAGTACATCCATTTTTCTCCCTGAAAAGAATTGGGATGACGCCAATGAAGGTATTGTAATTCTATATATAACTGTAAAAAATAAAAATGTAACAGTTGTTTAATTACAGCATGCATAGGGTTTTTTAGTAAGGGGAAAATATTGGTTGACGTAACCCTAGTAAAATGGGCAGGTCTCATTTTTATGTAGTTATAACATAACTGTTTAAATATTGTGAAATGTAGAATCCCTTTAGTTGTGTTTAACCGCCAGAGAGCGCTCAAGTTCAAAATTAAAAAAGAGCTGCTACAACTGAGTAGTTTTATTTTGTACGAACTGGCCCAAGGGATATAAATAGCTCAGTGGTTCCCAAACTGTGTGCGGCGCCCCTGGCTAGTTTTGATGGCGCACCAGCGAGCCGCGGCGCACAGATTGGGAACCACTGCCCTAGCCCCATATCTATCCTCCGGTTCAGAAATGACGCGCACGAAAGAGGCGGACCCAAATAATGATGCTAAGCCATTTCCATGGCCAAACATCATGGAATGGGCCCACAGATGCCCACCCCAAGCCTCAGCAACACCCCCACCCACACAAGAGGGACACCACAGGCTGGGGGACCCCATCCTGGGTAAGTATTTTTTTTTGTATACCATAGGGGCCCCTGACATGGGGCCCCCTGCCTGACACTGGGTCTTATGGCCTTGCCCAGGTGACACTGGTCCCCTGTGCTGGCAGTTTGGGGTGGTGGGCATGGGTAGAAAATGACTCTAGGCTGGTTAGCTGCATATTTATTGCCACTAACCAGCCTAGCATCATTTCTAACCCACTAGTGCCTTTGTCCCTACCGCTATCCCCCTGGCTAGTGTTTTTTTTCTTACACTAGCCATTCCTTAGCACCAGCGTTCATCAATCCATAGATATGGAGCACGGCTGCTGCTATGTGATGGCGCTAGCAGGCGCTAAGGAATCTGACGCAAAACTGCATTAGCGCAGTTTTGCGTCAAAAAGTATGAATATGCATCTAAGTCTCTCCATGCCACGCAGTGCCACTTCACACCACATAGTGCCATTGCCACTCCACGCCACACAATTTCACTCCATGCCACACAATGTCACTCCACGCATTACCTATCCATTCCACACAATACTACTCCATGCCACTCCACTCGATGCCACTCCACTCAATGCTACTCCACTCAATATCACTCCTCACAATGCTATTCCACGTCACACAGTGCCACTCCACTCAGTGCCACTTCAATTCACACAATACCACTACACTACACGTCTCATAATGCCACTCCACACTATGCCACACAATACCACTAAATTCCACATAATGCCACTCCACTCCATGTAGCACAATGCCACTCCACTCCATGTCACTCCACTACATGTCTGACAATGCCACTCCACTCAATGCCAACCCCGACACACAATGTCACTCCATGCCACACAGTGCAACTCCACACCACACAATGCCACTTCACCTTATGCCACACAATACCACTCCACTCCACAGAATCCCACTTTACTCCAGGCCACACAATGCCACTCTACTCAGTGCCTCACCACGCCACACAATTTCACTCCAATCTGCACAACCCAATGTCACTCTGTACCACACAATGTGACTTCACACAATGTACTCCATGCAATATCACCCTACTACATACAATGCCACTCCATGCAATGCCATGTCACACAATACCACTCCATGCCACAGAATGCCAGTTCACACAATGCTATTGCACTACATGCCACACAATGCAACTCTGCTCCACTCAATGCCAATCCACTCAGTGCTACTCCACCCAATGCCACTACACTCCATGTCACACAGTGCAACCACATTCAGTGCCACTCTACTCAATACCACTCTACTTCACACAATACTACTCCACAACACCACATAATTCCATTCCACTACATGTCTCACAATGCTGCTCCACTCCAACCTACACAATAGCACTCCATGCCACACAATGCAAGTCTCGGCCACTCAGTGCCACTCCACACAATGCCATTCCACACCACACAATAACACTTCACTCAATGCCACTCCACTCATGCCACGCCACTCAATGGCATTCCGCTCCATGCCACACAATGCCACTCCACACCAGTCAGTGCTACTACACGCCACAAATGCCACAAAACACCACGTAATTCTACTCTGCTCCACATTATGCCTCTCCACACCACACAATGCTTTTCCAATTCATGCCAAACAATGCCGTTCCATGCCACTGCACTACATGCCACTCAATTCAGTGCCATTCTATGACATGGAGTGCTACTCCATTCCACATGGAGCTACTCGATACCACTCAATGCTACTCCACACAATGTCACTCAACTCAATGCTACTCCATGCCTCACAATGCCACACCACTCCACACAATGCTACTCAGTGCCACATAATGCCACTCGACTCAACACAATGCCCCTAACAATGCAACTCCACACCACACAGTGCCACTCCACTCCAGTCCATGCCACACAATGTCACTCCAGTCCGTGCCACACAGTGCCACTCTACTCAATGCCACACAATGCCATGACACAACACACAATACCATGACACACAATGACAATCCACTACACACCACACAATGACACTCTAGTCAATGCCACTCCAGTTCACTCCAGGCCACCCCACTTCACTTCGCTCAGAGCCACTCCACACAATGACACTCCTCTCAGTTGTAATTTCATTTATATAGCACATACTACCCCTGATGGGTTGAATCACTTTGGGGCTTGCCACTCCACCTCACCAAAGCCAATTGTCTTTGCCAATGCTTGTTCATAGATCCAGAGGAAGCGTGGGACTGGGCAGAACAGTACATAACCCCGGAAGGGACAGGAAGTCCCAAACAAAAAGAAGCACAGCAGCCGTAGTGAATACGCTAGACTCCCAGACGGAGGCGCCACCTGCGTAATCTGCTGATGTCTACCCCCACTTCAAAACAAGTGCAAGAAGACAAACTGAGGGCACTAACAATATTGATGTCAGTTTGTGAAGCAACAAATCATGAATACTGATGATTCAAAATGTTTAGAATAGAGTCTCGACCGACTACACTAGAAAGCGAAATGGAGAAAGGACCAAAAGTGACCACGCAGCCAGCAGTCAGACTACCAGTCGTGGCTCACAGTGCTAAAAAGGGGCAGAGCAGGTGCGGCGCGAGGGGGAGAGGTGGGGAGGGGGAAGCGGGAGGTACACTTCATAAATAAAAACAATTTCAAAACTTACCTGATCCGCAAACCTGTGCCACGCCGTGCCACTCTCCTTTCCAACATTGCTGCAGGTACAGGCTCCCAGACAACCCTGCGGCCAATCCTGATGCTGCTCAGAGCAGCGTCAGTATTGGATGGGAGTGCCCAGCCAGAGCGCTCCCTGGCAGACTGGAGCCTGTGCAGGCCCTCTCCAGCCTGGAGAGAGCCTACTGTGCATGTGTGTTTGTTCGGCCCAAGACAGCTGGCCAAACACACATGTTCTCTGAGGGGGAGTCACTGCTAGTCACCGCCATGGCCCCACTCCTTTCATAACGAAAGGATAATAAACACTGAGTTCAACACCATTCTACTCTGCACCACTGCACTCTACACTATTGCATTCTGTCACTGCACTCTACACCACTCTATTTCTCTCTGTACCAATGTGCTTTACGCCACTGCTCTCTGCACTACTCTACTCTGCACCACTCTACTCTATGCCACTGCGCTCTACTCTGCATCACTCAACACTACACCACTCTACTGCACCCTGCATCATTCGCCGCCACTCTAATTCACTCTGCACCACTGCACTCCACACCACTGCCCTCTATCCTGAACCACTTCACTCTACGCCACTGAACTCAACTCTGAAACGATCTACTCTACGCCATTGCACTCTATGCCACTGCACTCTACACTGCATCACTCTAATCTATGTCACTGCACTCTGTGTCACTCTACTCTGCAAGACTGCGTTCCCTGTCACTGAACTCATCGCTACTATACCATACACCGTTGCACTCTCTGCCACTGCAAGCTACACCACTCTACACCATTGCACTTTGTCACTGCACTCTAGGCCACTCTATTGTACTCTGCACCACTTAACTCTATACCACTCTAGACTGCACCACTGCATTCTACAATAAAGTAGGTAAAGGTGCCGACAAGGTAATTATTGGCAAAAACAAAGACTTAAAATGTTCAGTGATGTCCAAGAGTGACATCGTAACAATGTGTTATAGTCTGAGAAAACATCGAAGCATTGAATAAATCACACAAACGGGTATATATGCTTTAGCATGTTATATTGAAATTAAACATATAAAAATAAGAAAAGGATTCAAAATGAAGACTATTGCATAGTATATTGACAATGTGTTTGTCTATAACAATGTATAAACCTGGAGATTTTGAATGTTTGACAATGTAATGATAACCCTCTCTTTTAATTCAACACAAGAATGTCCATCATAGTATTGAGACAAGCACATTGGAGTGATGCAAGAGGTCCAAAGAAGAGATGGGTTGTACGCAGACGGTTCGGTCTCAAACGGTAGGTATCCACAAGGCCATTTTCAGGACTCTGTTGTTTGTGCAGAGATATAAAGAGGACCCCACTTAGGTTTTTTTAGGATGGCGAGGCTCTTCAAAAGTAGGAGAGTCTTAGCAGGAAGCAACAAGGAACATCTTATAGATACAGTCTGTGTAAGTGGCCATGCAGCTAGCGTGAAGAGGAGTGCTTCCCTGAGTCCAATGATGAGTTGTGTGCGATGGCGGTAACAAGTGTAATGCAGATAGCAGATTATACGAGTGTCAGTTGTATCCACGTGTCAATTGCGAGATTGGTATTTATTGAAATTGGCTTGTGGTAGTCCCAGAGGGGGTTGGTTATTTGTAAGAATTTTTTTGTAGGGCATGATAGTATGTGGGGGTCAGGCAGAAAGTGTGAAAAGTGTCCAACACTTCCCCGAGTTTGATAAGGAGTAATGCATGATGGAGATTACACCTGTGATGCAGCATTGGGCATATCCACGTGTGAGTGGCATCCGCCAATCAATAGTGAATTAGTACATTTGTAAAATTGACTGGCAGCACTCCCAAAGGGAATTTGTGATTTGAAAACTAGCAAGGAAGTAGGGCTTTCCTCGAGACAATTCGGCTGTTCGATGGTGCAGCTGGCATTCAGTGACTACCGGCCACAACACTCTACTCTGCAAGACTGCACTAGCTGTCACTGTGTCAACATCAGGGCAGTGCGCGCTCTACGGGCGACTAGAATGCAAAAACCCAGCACTCTCAAGATAACGTAATTTATGCATTGTGCTGATATGCTGTTGTTTAACCTTTTGCATTGCAGAGTTTAATCCTGAAGACTTATGTTCAAGGTGCATATAAATACTGTTCATTTGCAATGTACTGCTGCAGGCTTTCAGTGTGTGTCAGGGTGTGGTCCCTTAGCAGGGCCTTCTAGAAGCTTTCCCTGCAGCATGCCTGGGTGTGGTTTGTGGGCTGGCCAAGACTCTATATAAGGGAGCCAGCCCAGCTCCACGTGCTCACTATTCAGAGCAGCAGCAACTTCCTGAACTCCTGTTCCGGAGGCCTACTTTGATCTTGCAGGCCTCGCCCTTTCACTTTGCTTGGTGATTCTTGATCAGGGCGGTAAGACGGAGGTCGGGCTGGCCCCCGATCCCGTTCTCAAAGGATTTCGAGTTCTTGGGCCTAATTAGCGTGATAAATCTATTTTGCTCTTGTGCGTGTGAAAGTGTGCTTGATGTTTAATGGCATTTACATGCTGGCATTTGAATCGGCTAGACGCGCGATTCATCTCTTGCGTTTAATTCATGATATTCATTGTGTGTTACCACTTCATGGCATTTACTTGGTGACCTTCGAATCGGCAAGACGCGCGATTCATTTCTCGTGCCTAACTCATGTTATTCATTGTGCACAATCATTTCATGGCATTTATAAACCTTTGTGGAAATCTGCAATGTGCGCAATTCATGTTCCTGCATTTTAAGAAAACTAAAGTGTCAGAATTCTAGATGTTATATCGTATGTGCATAATAAGTCCGTCTAGTACAATTCATATAATGTTATAGAATCCTTTCAGATTGTTTCCTGATCCTCATGCAAAGACTATTCTTGAATTTGAAAGTGTAATGTTAGAAGGTTCTCATGTTTCCAATCCATGTGTAACATTTCATTGAGTGGTTCATTAGAAAATGGTATTAATCTTTCTTGATTCCCTCACAGGTATCCAGACATCTTGAGGCCTAGTTATTTGAGTTCATGCTTAAGTTATCCATGTTTCCAATATGACAATGCTTAGAGTCATAGCCTAGTAATGATTAATATGGTATAATCTTGATATTGTGTGTTTTAACCCTTTTGCTTCCTACAGGTCTCCTTCCCAGCTGTTCCCTTCCTAATCCCCTTTTCCCCACTTGGACTCTCTTAGACTCTGTGACATTCTAATCCGAGTATTGGAGCTGTCTTGTGGTGGACGTGTTGGGAGCGTGCACAGACCCGAGGATCTGGTGACTCTGACAGAATAGCGAGCCCACAAATTAATAATCCTCCTGGTTTATGTATGTTCTCAGCATGGCCACACTGGACGAGCTAGTCAAGGCTATCACGCAGCTCCAGGCAGAAGTGGTGTCATCAAAAGATTTAGCAGCTAGTCTAGCTGAAAGAGTGAGTCAGTTACAGGATAAGGTAGAGAAGAAGGAACAAAATCCTACAGGTGTGTCTTGGCCAGGTCCTTCCTCTTAGACCTCTGGAGATAATCCCACAAACATTTCCCTCAATGTACCTTCAGCCATTCCTTTAGCTCCTCCAGAACGTTTCTCAGGCGATCCCTTGAAAGCGCAATCTTTCCTGGTTCAAGTGGAATTACATTTCACCTGCCGACCACATACTTTCCCTGATGCCCAGTCCAAAGTAGCTTTCTTGTTATCATATCTGACTGGAGATGCAGCTACCTGGGCTATACCTTTTATGCGTAAAGACAGTCCCCTGCTTTACAATTGGGAACATTTTGTTCATGAGTTTGAAAGGGTATTTGATCTTAGAACTGTGACATTATCGGCAGATCGTGAATTATTAGACTGCAACAGGGTAACCAGGATCTAGTGTCATATTTAGCCAACTTTAATCGGTTGGTAGCCGAGACATCCTGGCCTGAAGAAAAGCAAGCGGTCTTGTTCTACAATGGACTCAAAGAGGAGCTAAAAGATATTCTAGCTCAAATAGACCCGCAGCCTACAGACTGTCAAGACCTGATAAACCTTGTTTTAAGACTGGATCATCGTTTAGCGGAACGAAGGGGAACACGCAAAAAGAATGAGAAATATTCTTGGCGTGTTCCCGATAATAGAGACTCAAGAACTCAGACAGAAAGAAAGTCAGAACCTATGGAAATCGGAACAATCAGGAAGCCTCTGACCAAAGATGAAAAAGACCTACGTAAAAAGAATGGACAATGTCTTTATTGCGGGCGCAAGGGTCATTTTGTCAAAGAATGTCCAATCAAAACAAAGAGCAAACGAGGTCCTGTCAAGAAACTTGCAGCCAATGCACAAGTCAATCTGGAAAACTCAAATCACCCAAGATGTAAAGAAGGGTTGCTCTTGGGTGTCACCGTGGACCCTTCACAATATAGACATCTCAAGCTGGGCATAAAAGTTCAAGTAAAGAAAAAGACCTATTTCAAGAAGGCCCTAGTAGATTCTGGGGCTACCGGGAACTTTGTTGACGTCCTATTGGTTCGTGCATGGGGGATCCAATGTATTGAGAAAAAGACCCCAGAAATCATCCAGGCAGTAGATGGAAAACTCTTGACTGGAGGTCCGGTAACTCTTCAGACTGTTCCCTTGTCGGTAATCTGTGAGGATAAGAACCAAGGAAAGAAACATAAAGAGAAACTCATCATTGACGTGATCCATGCTCCCAGTATGGAATTATCCTTGGCTTACCCTGGTTAACTCATCACAATCCTGAGATTAATTGGGAAGAACGAAAGGTCGTGTTCTCATCAGCCCTATGTAAAGAACTATGCCTCCAAAAGTCTCAAGTACCAAAAGTTTGCAACTCTTACATAGCCACTGCCGCGGAGAAAGAAGTTAAATTTCCTAAGCAGTATTCATCCTACGAAGATGTATTCGATGAGAAAGAAGCAGAAAACTTACCTCCTCATAGATCTTATGACTGTCAAATTAATCTAGTTCCAGGTGCAATACTCCCCAACTGTCATGTATATGCCCTGTCAGAACATGAAAATCAACATTTACGAAAGTATCTAGATCAATTCTTGGAGAATAGTTTCATTCGCCCTTCTAAGTCTCCTGCAGCTTATCCTTTGTTTTTTGTCCCAAAGGCGAATGGAGAACTTCGAACTTGTATCGTCTATAGGAGATTGAACAAAGTCACCATCAAGAATAAATATCCTTTGCCCCTAATTCCGGTCTTGCTGGAACAAGTAAAGAAAGCAAAAATTTACACGAAGCTTGATCTTCGAGGTGCTTATCATTTGGTCAGAATGAGAGAGGGTGATGAATGGAAAACAGCGTTCAAGACAAGATATGGCCTCTTTGAACACACCGTCATGCCTTTTGGTCTGTGTAATGCTCCAGCAGCATTTCAATTTTTCTTGAATGACGTTCTTAGAGAGTATCTCGACATATTTGCAATAGTCTACATCGATGACATTTTGATCTACTCAGACAATGAAAATGAACATGTATAACATGTCAAGAAAATTCTTGCAGCCCTTCGAAAGCACCATTTATATTGCAAACTAACCAAGTGTGAGTTTCATGTTACCACAGTTGAGTTTTTAGGGGTTATCCTCACCCCTCAAGGTATGGTGATGGCAGAAAAGAAAGTAAAAGCCGTATCTGATTGGCCCACCCCTAAGACTGTTCGTGATGTGCAATGTTTCCTGGGGTTTGCAAATGTTTACCGGAGGTTCATAAATCACTTTTTTTTTAAAGCAGGTGGGAGGGGCAAACCAGTGGTAGCAGAAGGAACCCATAGGATGCTAAAAACCAGTGCACCATAATATCCCCAGACGTGCACGGCAAATAACAGAAGTAACCTTGGGCTCGCATATACAAGGCATGTAATCTGATGCCAATGTATTACAAACGGCACAAGAGCAACTAAAAAAATACATTAAAAAACATATTTACAGGGGGCAGAGATGCTTGTAATACTTTATGTCTCAATATCACATTGAGGACATGAGAACTCCATCTGGTCGCCATCATGCCTGTGCACCAAATGAAAATTAACAGAGGTGTGCAAAAAGGAAGAGGTGACTGCAGCTCTGCCATGTGTTTGAGGGCATTTTGAATCAAAATTGAAATAAGTCTCTAGTTAAGGTTTCGATGGTGGTAGCGGCCATATTGTAGTAGTCAACATCATTAAGGCTTTTTCAACTGTGTTGTGCAAAATAAAATAATAGTTATAATAAAAACATTTTTTTTTAAATACAATGAACTAGAATTTTTCATTGTATACAAAAGTATGAAACATTTGGTAATATCGCACAGCGAGTACAAAATAAGATTACACTGGCAATATTATGCAAGAGTAAGGAACAGGTATGTAGCTTAATTTTGTTAATCAATGCACATTTCATTGAAATCTAAAAATCAGGAATGAAAACACAGGCAGCATCCTCACAAAACAGAGTACAATGGGGGTTTAAAGCCATGACGGGGTGGGGGGGGTTATTTGTGGACAGAGCAAGCATAGACACACCACCTTGCCCTTTTGCGATGTAAATAAATATCTACATATAAAGGAGAAGCATGCATAAGGGCACACACAAGCTACTTTGTTGATAAGAAGCAATTTATTTTTTAAATGAATCACAAGCACACACTGAATCTACGACGTAAAAGAAGAGAAACTCAAAAGAAAACAGGCAATGGCAAACACGGGCAGGAAACAAAGAAAAAAGTAGTTCCCCAGCGTAAAGATACCAGTAATTGGGCCATGCTCTGTGGAAGGACACAAAACCCAAAAAAGTAGGAACAAAGAGGAAGGATTAACCACTAGCAAGCAAGCATTTTTAAAGGACAATCAAAGTAACGAATAAAAAGGCATTGTGCAGGATGTAAGCCCACAGAGTGAATACAGCATTTCTCAAAGAGACAATGCTTGCGCTGCTTAGGCAAGACCTAAAAAGATGTATTAGGTAACAACCATTAAAGAAATAAATAACTTACATTTAAAAATAATGCCACACTTACCGTCTGTGAGTGGCTGTGATCTCTTAAAACAAAACCATTTGCTGAGTCTAGATTATAAATTCCTGGTATGAATTTCAGACTAGGTACCCATAATATACTATTCTTTAGTTCTTTCTGTGAGCAGACTAGTTCTAGTCACTATGGCATGCCACAATGCGCAACTACAGTTCTTTCATTCAAGCCTCTTTCTAGTGTAGTTGTGGAGCCATGATAGTGACTGTAAAATTAATTTTTCATACCTTCTCAATTCTTTACATGCTTCCTATGCACTTAGGTAAAGGATCTAAAGTGTGAATAACCGACAAACTGTGACACCGATTTTAACGGGCTATTTTTTATTATTAAGATTGAGTCTTTGATAGCATGCGTCTCACTTTCGAGACACTATTGTTTACAAAAAAGTGGATTGGAGCCCACCCATTGCTTACCATTTGGTGGCTTGAGTGGCACTCTTCTCTACAGCCTCGCAATTGGTCACGCATGCCAAGCATCATTCTGTTCCATTCTTTGGAGCAGGGACCAAGCACTTATTGATTCAACCTAATTTGTGCCCATCTGCTGCTCCCGACATGATTGAGGTACTATTTTGGTCTTTTTAACTTCTAATGCCCTGCAAACAGAAGGCGTGACTGGCAAAAACATGCCCAGCAGTACAAACAAAATTGCAAAGTTTTATTTTCTATTGTTAACTTTCTTTTGTTTTGCAAAGTCTTCTTTTCTCACTTTGCACTCATTTTATTTTTACTCGTGGGCGCAGTTCTCAAAAGACGATGATTATCTTGTTCTAAATATTACAAAGCAACATTGTTTCTTTATTATGTGTAATTTCCAAAATTATGCTATAACACATAATCGTGCAGTGCACCCCAGTACGACCTGCCCCAACTCAATCTGCCCCACTCCAATCCACCCCACTTCACCCCACAACAATCTACACCACTCCAATCCACCACACTCCAATTCAATCTACCCCAGACCAATGCAATCCACCCCACTCCAATGCACCCCACAGTCTACACCACTCAAAACCACTTTACCCCACCCCAATCCACCCCACTCCAATCATCCCAGTCTACCCCACACAATCCACCCCAATCAAATCTTCCCGACTCCAATCCACCACAATCCAATCTGCCCTCTCCAATCCACCCCAATCCTATCCATCTCACCTCACCCCACACCAATCAAGCCCAATCCAATCTACCCCACGCAATCCAATCTTCCCCACTCAATTCAGTGGTCCCCACACCAATCCAATCCACCCCAACCCAATCTACCTCACTCCAATATAATCCTCCGCACCCCAATCCAACCTACCGCACTCCATTTCAGTTCACCCCACATGAATCCAATTCACCCCACCCGAATCCACACTACTCTAATCCCCCCACTGCAATCCAATCCACTCCAGTCTGATCAAACCCACTCCAATCCAACCCACCACATTCCACTCCAATCCAATCCAATCCAACATATGTCATTACACTTCAATCACCCACCTCCAATCCACCACTTTCTTATCCAGTACAATCCACCCCACTCCAATCCAATACACCCCATTCCAATGAAACCACTCCAATCCATGTCACCCCATTCCATTACAATCCACCCCACTCCACCCATTCCAAACCAATCTACCCACTCCAATTCAGTCTACTGCAACCCAACCCAATCCACCCCATTCCACTCCAATCCAACCACCCCAACTCCAATCGAATCTACACCACTCCAATCCAAATCAGCCAACTCCAATCCAACCAGTTTGATTCCACTCCACTCCACTCCACTCCACTCCACCCCAACCCCTACCCAATCCAATCCACCCTACCCTACACCAATCCACCCTCCCCCAATCCAATCTACCCCACCCTAGTCCACCCAATGCCAATCCACACACCCCAATCCACCCCACTCCAGTCCACCCCACCCCAGTCCACTCCAATACACCCCACTCAATCCAATCTACTCCACTCCACACCTTTCCAATTCAGTCCATCCCACTCCAATTCAGTCCATCCCACTCCAGTCCAATCCACCCCACTCCATTTCAATCCAGCAAAATCCAGCTCACTCAGATTCAATTCACCTGTCCCAAATCCATTCCACTTAGATCCACCCCCTCCAATTCGTCCCCCTCCAATCCACCCCACTCCAATCCAATTCACCTACCCAAATCCAATCCACCCCACCCTAATTCAATCCACCCCACTCCAATCCAATCCGTACCATTTCAATCCAATCCAATCCAACCCAACCCAGTCCAATTCAATCCACCCCAGTCCAATTTAATCCAGTCCACCCTATTTCATTCAGATCCACTCCAATCCAATTCACCCGACTCCAATCCACTCCACCCCAGTCCATTTCACCCCACCCAGTTAATCACTCCAATCCAACACACCCACTCCAATCCTATCAACTTGTCTCATTCAAATTTGATCCTTCCCACTCTAGTCCACCCCACACCAATTCAATCTACCCTCACCCCAAGTCAGTCTACCCCACCCCAGTTTTATCCACTACACTCCAATCCAATCTACCCCATCTTAATCTACCCCACCCCACTCCAATTTAACTCACTTAATCCAATCTACACAGTTCCAGTCCAGTCCAATCCACGGCACTCCAATCCATGCCGACTCACCCCACTCTCCTCCAATCCACCCCGCTCTACTCCAATCCACAACAATCCACTCAATCCACAACTATCCACTCAATCCACCGCACTCTAGCCCACCCCCTCTACCCAAATCCAATCCACCCCACTCTACTCCAATCCAATCCATCCGACCTCAGTCCACTCCAACCCACCCCACTCTACGCCAGTCCACTCTACAACACTGCACACTACGACACACTCTGCCACTGAACTTTACTCCACACTACTACACTCTCTGACACTCTACTCCCTCTACTATGACACTGTACTCCAACAAATCCACTCTACCACACTCTACTCCCCCTACTCCACTCTATGACACTCCATGCCACTAACTTTTAGCCAGGCTGAACAGCAGCCACACTGGTGTACTACATGGCTAAACACATTGCCAAAGTCAATAGCTCTTGCACAAATCAGACCTGTTGGCTTTACCAATGCTTGTTTAATGTTTCCTGTCAAAATGCAGACAATTGTATGAAAGCATTGCAGAGGCTAATTGTGACGCACCTCGGTGGTTGAGGGTGAAGGTATAGGCGTGCATACTGTGACTGCTTGTTTACCCAACTGTGACTGCCTGTGATAAGGATGACAAAAATTATGGCTTGTAGGGTGCACACCACAAACTGGGGCAGGGCTTTACGTGGAATGAAAAAAGTTGGGGATGGGAATCGCTGAAAGTGGTACGGCCTATGTAATGAAGAGCATGACTTAAACACATAAACTGAATTTCTGGTATTCCCATTATACACCACGAGCAGTATTTTAGTTTCTCTGAGATTTCTGTTATTGCATCCAGATATATAACACAACAACTTACATACACCTAAAACCAGTCAGAACTATTTTCTTTGTCTATAGTTGCAGCTGTTTAACACAAATTAGTAACGCCTATGATGTTGGTGTAAATAAATAATATTGAAAATGTTTCAATTCTGAAATTGTGAGACTGTAAATTAAACATTATTGAGGACTTTGGATAGGTTAGTGATCTTCAGAGAGTCTCAATCACACCCGTTCTGCCCACTCTGTTAGACATGTATGCCCAATCTCTCCACATCTTGTCCATGTGCATAGCATGTAACTTATCTCTTTCCTCTTCAGCACCCTTTTTCACTCTCCCCTGAATGCACTTCTTTATAGCTACACTTCATCACCCCCAAACACACAACGCACCCACCTGTAAGCCCTGCATTTTCTTTTACTTTCGCCTTGTCATTACTTTGACAACTGTGTATCTTCTTCACACACATATGCACAGAATTGAAACTGGAATACGTCACCACTGTCCCTGTCATCTGCAGAGAGGCCAAGGGCTGGACGACCAGGTATCCTGAACCCAGTTTTGACCTTTGTACAGTCACTGTAAGAATTGCACACTGCCTTCAGCATCAACTCCAGAACTCTCAACTGTGGCCCATTATAAACACCTTTATACAAGGGTAACGTGTTACAGGGAAAAGAAATACAGAAACACAACATCCTGGAAATAGCAAACACTCTTTGTAAATGTATCAACTAAAACGTGAAGTAAAAACATTACTATAGTGTGCGTGTAGGAGGTCCACACATTTTTTTCTGGCCTATGCACAGTAAGGATGTGTCTAATGTAAAACGGGCCCTTTGTCAAGATGGGGTCACATCAGGCATCAAAAGGAAGGACTTCTTTGTCTCTCAGCTTGAAGCTTCCATGTATACACACAAAAGTAAACAGCCAGAATGCTATCACTCACACTGCCTGAAACTAGAAACCCCCAAATGGCTGTCATGTGGGCTGACACCAAATGTGAATGACACTGGCAAACATCCAATGGCTGAATGGGGGCTGATTCTTATGGCGATTGACATTTCAGTAGATCATTGGCTGGAGGGTCTGACCCGAAGCCCCATTCCATATATATAATATTTGCACGGGTTATTGATTACACCGCTCAGGCCCAAACCTGAAAATGGGAGACATTGGTATCCGCATTATAAATATTTTGCTAGGAGATCAAAAATGTGTTACTCGTGTGTATACCACTGGTTGTGTCAGAGATTTATGAAGATGTATATTAAACTAAAAATGTGAATATAGTTGTTTAATAAAAGAGGCAACTGGCATAGCAAAAAATTGATCTTAAAGCGATTATAAAATTGATATAATTGGCAGCATAAAGCCCGTTTCAGAGGCCTCATCCACTGATGGGTCTGAGGTACCAAGAAAGAGCAGAGCAGACTGATTGTTCCCAGAACTGGCAAACTGATCTTACAGGTTGAAGCGGAGTTGCAGAGAATGTTTTACATCATCACCTGAGAAGAACTGGTTAATCGCTTTGGAGGAAGAGGGCCGTATCAGACGTGCCCAAAACCACTCCTACAAAAGGGTGACAATTGGTATGACACCAGACAGAGAATAGTTGAACGACTGTTGAACAGCAATTTTGGCAGGTGGCTTTGAGAATCCAATCGTCCGAGTACAGGGTGATGTGAATGCTTAGACAATAAGGGAGGACTCTTAGCCCGCTCCCCCTCACAACCCTACCAAGCATTCGCCATATCCATGCCCACTGTAAATACTGCCCCAAGCACTGTAAATATGCTTGGGGCAAATCAACACATGGAAGTAGGTGTCTTGTAGAAGCAAAATAACTGGACAGTCCAGTCCCTGGACTGGATCGCCTCCTTCCTCGTAAACCGCTCCCAAAGAGTCTACCTCCCTCCGTTTCGCTCAGAACCCACTGAGATCATCTGCGGCGTACCTCAAGGCTCATCACTCAGCCCGACACTCTTCAATGTCTACATGAGCCCCCTCGCTAACATCGTACGCAAGCACGACATCATCATCACCTCCTACGCCGACGACACCCAACTTATACTCTCCCTCACCAAGGACCCCGCCAGCGCCAAGACCAACCTACAAGAGGGTATGAAGGACGTCGCAGATTGGATGAGGCTCAGCCGCCTAAAGCTGAACTCTGAAAAAACTGAAGTCCTCATCCTCGGCAACACCCCGTCCGCCTGGGACGACTCCTGGTGGCCCACGGCCCTCGGCACCGCACCGACCCCCGCAGACCACGCCCGCAACCTCGGCTTCATCTTGGACCCCCTTCTCACCATGACCAAGCAAGTCAACGCCGTGTCCTCCGCCTGCTTCCTCACCCTCCGCATGCTCCGCAAGATCTTCCGCTGGATCCCCGCCGACACCAGAAAAACCGTGACCCACGCCCTCGTCACGAGCCGCCTGGACTACGGCAACACCCTCTACGCTGGGACCACCGCCAAACTCCAAAATCGCCTGCAACGCATTCAAAACACCTCAGCCCGCCTCATCCTCGACGTACCCCGCAACAGCCACATCTCCGCACACCTGAGACACCTGCATTGGCTCCCAGTCAGCAAAAGGATCACCTTCCGACTTCTCACCCACGCACACAAAGCCCTCCACGACAAGGGACCGGAATACCTCAACAGACGGCTCAACTTCTACGTCCCCACCCGCCCCCTCCGCTCCTCTGGCCTCGCACTCGCCGCCGTCCCTCGCATCCGACGCTCTACGGCGGGTGGGAGATCTTTCTCCTTCCTGGCGGCCAAGACCTGGAACTCCCTCCCCACCAGCCTCAGGACCACCCAGGACCACTCCGCTTTCCGGAGACTCCTAAAGACCTGGCTGTTCGAGCAGCGATAACCACCCCCTTTGTCCCTAGCGCCTTGAGACCCGCACGGGTGAGTAGCGCGCTTTATAAATGCTAATGATTTGATTTGATTTGATTTGACAGTCCTGCTTCTAAATAACAGAGAGAGCATTGTGAAGGGTGACCATTTTGATAATTTGTTTAGGAATTTGTTGAGAAACCAAAAGGAAAATGTTACCTACGCTGATAGCATCTGTTCGTAGTGTGTAGTGCTGTAAATTCATATGCTCTGCATACTCCTGCCATATAATAATAGACTAGGACATTTCAACTTCTTTAGCCTTCAAAAAGACTTCAAGTGTGCTGCTGTAAGTCCTCCCTTAGTTGACAATGCACATGGACACTGAATCTACCCTGAATTGATTGCCGCTCAGCAGGTGAGAGTTGAAAGTAGAGTGTAGAGCAAGACTCTGGTGATGTGCATTGTAAATTGTTAAATACGTGGGAGAGAAATAAATCATGTGACATCATTGCCGGATTCCAGGGAAGAGGATAGGCACCTTTGAATCTACAGCACTACCGCTACAGAGAAGTCATTACAGGGTAACATATTCTGTTCGTAGCATGTGTAGCTGTAGACACATATTTCTGCAACTGTAAAACAGTTTCCTCCTAACCAGTTGCTAGCAGCAGATGGTGCAGATATATGGAACAATGTTCTTCACAGTTTGGCGAACTATAGCCCGTTGACAGGCTAGTATGCCCACACAGTAATGCTTTAAAAGGTGTGTGGTGTTGACCAGATGATTGCCTTGCAGATGTTTGCTAATGGGATATTACCTAGGAAAGCAAGCTGTGGATGCTTCCTTCGTGCATGTAGATTCTGCCCAGTGAGTGCGTTTATATTTAGCATAGCAGGATTGTATACATTTGATGATCCATCTTGCAGGTCCCCTCTTGGAAAGGGGTGACCTTTATTGGCTTTAGCATAAGCTACAAGGACCTGGCTAGTTTTGCAAAATGACTTAATCCTATCAATATAGTGCATGAGTGTCAACATGATGTCTAAGGTGTGCAACACCCTTTCTGTTACTGAAAGATTACAGGGAGCTTAATAGTTTGGTCACTGTAGAAAGCTGAGAATACATTTTGCAAGAGCTTTGGGTTAGTTGCAAAGGACTACCCTTTCCTTGTGCACCTCAATGAACGATGAGTGCTTATAACTCACTGATGCACCTGAATGAGGTTATGGCTCTTAGAAAGACACCTTCCAGGAAACAAACTGCAGGTTGCAAGAGCTGAAGGGTTCAAAAGGTAGACTCATAAGCCTTGTGAGAACTATGTTAACGTTCCTCCCCAGGACTACGGGTGTACATGGGTCTATAGCCTTTTAAAACCCTTCATGTATGACTTAGCCACAGTAATCTTAAAATGAGAGGAGTGTTCCCTGTTCTGCATGAATGCTGTGAGAGCAGCTACGTTTTATATATGTATAGAAGGGTATGCTAGACCACCCTTCCAAAGGTAGGGTCGTGTTGGCCTTTAGGGCAATCAGGCAGTGCCCAAAAGGCTTGTCTGCCAGATAAATGTGTGTGCTAGTTTTATGGGCAGATTGGCTGGTTTTTACTGTTGATTTGCCTGATATTGCCACAAGAATTGTCTGAAATGAACACAAATGCATGCAGTCTTGCATATCTTACAAAATACCCATTTGGCTTAAAACTAGCCTGATTTGCAGATGTGGGCCCCTAGTTGGTTAATGGGGGGGCTCTTTGATTTTGATACCCTGGTATATTTTTTTGTCCTAGTTCAACCCTTACTGAAGAAGTAAAAGGCAACAGGTGAGGTCTTGAATCCTGACTTCGAAAGGGTCATTGCTTTCAGATGCAATGGAAGAAAAATCTATTTCACTTGGTTGCATAACATGCATGTGTAGTGTGCGACTTGCCCCACACAATATGGTGATAAACTCACCAGGAAGGTTTAGATAGGCAGACTTTAAAACCTCAGATGCCAGATCACTAGGTTGAGCTGCTGAGGATTCAGCTGCAGCTTCTCATGCAGATTGATGGACATCTTCAGGAAAATTGAGTGCCAGGGCTGTGGAGGATTCACAGGGGCAGCGGGAAACCGGCGGGAAACCGCCGGCTTTCCTTTTCTGACCGCGGCTTTACCGCCGCGGTCAGAATAGCCCCAGAAGCACCGCCAGCCTGTTGGCGTTGCTTCTTCCGTCCCCTACCCTGGCGGTCTCGGACCGCCAGGGTAGGAATGACCCCCTCTGTGTTTTCTCGGGTTGCAAAGAGGTCAGTGGCCATGGGACTCCATTTAGAAGTGCCTGTGTAGGACGTGTGTGTGAAGTCCCCGCTCATGGGCTTATTGATGCATCCAGCTTAACAGGACCTCAAACTCACAATGCACCCCCAGTAGGTATTCTGTTAAAAAGCTGGCTTTTGTTGCAGACTGCTCAGGGCCAGATCCCCTGATCTCCTGTGCTAAATGCTGGGGAGAGTGGAGAGAGTACCCATTTCTACACGTAATACATGGCTATCGTGTTTTGCTCCAATGTGTGCCTCGCCTGATGAGTGATGAGTCGGTGGTGAGTCACTTGCAGAAGTGGGTCCAAGAAAGGCCTGCAGAGCAACAGGTTGGTGCTGTTTCACCACTGTATAGTGTCTTCAGTATTGGCCCTTTTCAACACCAGATCTTCCCACTGACCCTTCACTTGGGACCATTGCCTCACAAGACACTCTTGGAAGAGGGTGCATTTGTAATCCGGAATGCAGTGCAATTGATATGGAGGATGCCATCATTCTGAAGAGCTTAATTACAGTTTGTAGGCAAGTGAACTGAAGAAGAGACAGTAGAGGCTAAAATACCATCATAATCTGGTGGTAGGGATATGTTCTCTTTGTGATAGCGTTTAACATTGAGCCCAGGAAGGGCTGGATCTACTGGGGCTGGAGATGAGATTTACTTGCATTTATGATTAACCCTAAGCTGTGGAGCAGAGTTACAGCTGTTTGAGTGTGTGATAGGCAATGGTGTCTGCTGCTGTTCTTGATCAGCCAGTTGAAGTATGGGAAGACATGAATACCACTGTTTTTGTTAGTCATATGAAAATGCTAAGATGCACTGATTTAGTAGCTTCAGATCCAAGATGAGCCAGAGGGAGTCATCCTTCTATGGAATGAGGAAGTACAGTGAATAGATGTCTTTGTCCAATTGTCCTCGAGGAGAGTGAGATGGTCTTGGCAAAGGATGTGGCTGCTTGGTGGTATGTTGGGGTGGTTTGGAATTTGAATCAGTAGCCCCGCTTAACTACTGATAAACCCCATTGGTCTGAAAATATTTCCTACTAGTGAGGATGGAAATCCTTTAGTGTCCCCACAACAGGTGTGGCGTACTGAGGGGGGAGCACAGGCCAGTATGTGCTTTGAAGCAGAGACTCTTTTGCCACAGCTGCCTCTACCACATTCCATGCTGTTCTTACCTGGGTAGCCACCCCTTATGTATCTTCTCCCTGTCTGAGATTTGTGACAGGCCTATTGTTGTATTGTAGGCATTGGCAGGTTTGTGGTTGACTGGGAGGTGTGGTACTGGTCTTGCCTCAGGGTTGTCTGGGAAAGGTGTCACTCGGAGCGGTAGGCTTGGTGTCCTTTTTTAAAAATCTTTTCCAATATCTGATCCACTTGAGGATCTAAGATATGTTCCCCATGGCATGTTGAGGTGGTCTGACTTGAACCCAGAAATTGGTAGTCATGCAGGGAGCAGAGCAGAATGCTAGTGCTGACATTGCAGGAGGTGGTATCAGCAAAATCGAATGGACACTGTACATCCACATTGAATATAATCTTTCCCATAGACACTAGCCCTTCCCTCTTACTCCTATAGGTCTCATGGCAGTTTTGAACCCTTGCCTCCATCTCCTCCAATGAAACCTATCATACCTCAACTGCAAGCCAACTGAATTGATAATACACAATTGGTTGATCGCTCCAACAACCACACACTTGCCAGTGGCACTGATGTACTTACTCTCCTTGTCCAGCATGATGATGTAACCCTCTGGCTTGAGCACAGGCCAGTGTCCTTGCTGTATACACCACCAAGTAGACTGAAGGATCTGGCCATGGATGTATAGTGGGTTGTTAGGAGAAGCCTTATACTTAATCTCGACTTGTGGCATGACCACCTTTGAATTGACTGGGTCTTGGAAATTTGGGGCTGACTTCAACATGCCTTTGAGCTTGGAAAGGAATTGAAAAATATGTTCAGTCTCAGTGAGGGTCTCAACTAAAGTCATGCTCCTCCTGTAGGACATGCTTGTCACCTCTGTGATGACAGGCTGGCCTCTGAATGACAGAATGGTATGAAGTGGTATCTTCCAGCCAGGATGGCTTAACAGGGTATGGCTCTACATCAGTGGCATCCACAGGCCCAACATTATAGTTGTCCTGGTCCCCTACCACAAGGGCTAAGGGGGTCTGTGTAGCAGTGCACAGTCACGAAACTCTGGTGGCGGTGGAGGGGCAGGTTAGTATGGGCATGGTGGTGGTGGTGGTGATTGCCGAGGTTGGGATTGAGAGCTTGTAGCCTTGTCCCTGTGTTTCTTGGGCACTGGTTGTCATCTGTACACAGGTTCTTGGGAATGTCGACAGTATAGTTGACCGCTGTCCTGTGGGTGACTTAGCAACGATCTTGCCACTCCCTGGGTGATTAAAGAGCTGCATTTGCTTGGTTTCCAGCTCCCCTGCCAGTCTTTCCAAAATGAACTGTTGGATTGCTCTCATCTCAGAATCAAAGAGGCCCTCTGCGTTGACGTGGTGCTCATAGCAGGTATTTTGGCTTTGATTGATTTGGCTGTGTGCCCTTTGATCAAGATGCTGTTGACTACTATTGTGGCTCACAACCCTTCGCTGGGAGCTTGCCCTACTATGAAGCCTTCTCTCAGTGCTGCCTGGAACCTGAGGGCAGCAGTGGGCCAGAGTCTAGAAGTTTTTTTCTGCCCTACTCAGGGCTCGATGCTAGACTCCGGAGGGAGCAATGCTCTGCCTCAGCATGGGGACACTTTACAGGGCGGAGTTTCATCCCTTGCCTTTGCTGGAGTAATGCTCATGGCCATTGGAAGTATTCAAAACATTTTTCTCAGGGCTGGATGTGGGTTGGGCTGCTGGAATTACAGAGTGACCATACTATTCTTCCTCAAAGCTGTGAGGGTCTTGATCACCAATAATGTCAGGGGTCTCCAAGGATGACTGCTGCTGCATTTTGGAATACATTCAACGTTGTGCTAGTCCACTTGGGGATATTTGGCATTGTATCTTGGCCAAAATTGGAAAGGTGCGCGTTCCATTATCACCTTCCTGCATATGCTCTCCGGGGCAAGCTTCACAGAGATCGAAGAGGATTGAGCTGAATCGAAGAAAGGTTATAACATTATTCACAGGTTAGTGTAACACTGGCGTCTTGGGACTACTTCTATCTTTATAGCTACGTAGAGAGAGTACCGGTACTGAATAGGATGCCTGCAGTGTAGCTGTGCGAAATTTGGTGCGTGTCTACCCAGTCGCCTCTACAGATATTAAAACTAATGCCCTATATTCGAAAGCGGTGTTAAGGCGCCACAAAGATATATTTTAATTAAGTCCTGTGGCATCTTCAGAAGCAAAGAGTTGTATTTTGTGAGTTACTTTTTAGGGTCGAGCCTGCGTTGCATGCGCTCGCGCATGCGTATCGCAGCGAGACACTTTTGTATTTAGAAAAGGGCTCGGAGCCCTGTCAACTTCACGTCAGTGTTTTTTATTGGTTCGTGGGCTTGCCTAATAAAATCTGCTTGCTTTCATTAGTGGAAGGCATGCATACGTCATGCCTTTTCCGGTGGCTAGCCCTCTTCGAGCGCAGCGACCAAGTACAGAAAACATGCGAGGCTCGCTGTTTTCCATCGGGCTCGTGGGCTTCTTTTTCTCTAATTTACGAGCGCGATCTCGCTTGGCAGAAGTCGAGCGCTTTACATAGTTAATTTCACTTTTTCGGGTTATGTACATAAATGCACTTTTGCCCGATAGGTGAAAAGTCGGGTTAGGAGTTTACAACGCGATAAGTTCGAACATGAGCAAACGCGAGACCTGTTGCATTGTAAATGCTTGTTATATTTTTCTTCACTTGGGCTTTTGCTGCCAACGCTCTTGTCTGCGCCTTGCTACAGACGTCGAAGCAGAGAGTGCTTTGTAGGAGACAGGGCTCTGAATGAAAACTACCTCCAGGTAAGAGTCTGATCACGCTGCTCAGAGACTCACTCGGCCCGTCCACGCCTGCGTCAGCATCATCTGCCTGCATAATGCCTGCAAGGCAAGAGGATGGCAAAAGCTGCTGACTCGACCTGGTGATTGGAACCCGGTTCCAGTCTCAGCGTCGGCTCAACATCCTGTGATTCTGGGCAAATCACTTCATCTCTCGGAGCCAAAACAACCAAATGAATGTGTCATTGTGTAATGTAACTGTGCTCACTGAATGCGCTCCTATACCTTCGGATAGAGTTTGTGCTAGTTAAAACTTCACAAATTAATAAATAAATAAACTTCTCCCCTCCATAGCCGTGCTCCCTTCGACTTCTTTCATATCACAGATATTTTTATGCAGTTCAGACATACACAGGAAGTCTACTAGTCAATGTATAAAGCAGCCGACACTTAAGTAATTATATGCTTAGCTCTTTTCAAATGTGTGGCGCATAATATGCTGGCGCCAATTTGCACCAACATATTTTGCCCATCAAGTACATTTTAAGTAGCGTATTTGCAAATGACACCATTTTATGTGCACGCAGAGGCCCTTCTCCATGGGTTCTTAATGCCCCCTGCTTGTTTTTTTTACTGTTTAGAACCTATGGCTATTGGCCATTGTTAGAAAATGGCCCTCTCTGAAGGGGCACCCCAAACTTTTTGCCTTCCTTCTCCTCTTTTTCTGACCTAATTTTTGTTGGCTTTAGGACTCTGGGCATATTACCACTGCTAACCAGTGCTAAAGTGCATGTGCTCTCTCCCTAAAAACACGGTAACATTGGCTCCTACCCAACTGGCATGTTCAACTTACCTGTACATCCCTGGTAAAGTGCACTAGAGGTGCCCACAGCCCCTAAATTAAAATTCTACTAGTGGGCTTGCAGCATTGATTGTGCCACCTGCATAAGTAGCCCCTTAACCATGTCTCAGTCCTGCCATTGCAAGGCCTGTGTGTGCAGTTTCACTGCCACTTCGACTTGGCATTTAAAACTAATTGCCAAGCCTTAAACTCCCCTTTTTCTAAATACAAGTCACCCCTAAGACAGGCCCTAGGTAACCCATAGAGCAGGGTGCTATATAAGTAAAAGGCAGGATATGTACCTATGTGTTTTATATGTCTTGATAGTAGAAAACTCTTAAATTTGTTTTCCACTGCAGTGAGGCCTGCTCCTCTCATAGGCCAGCATTAGAACTGACCTTATATACTTTTAAGTGGTAGATTCTGATGTGAAAGGAGTAGCCCTGTCATGTTTAGTATGCCCAGATGGTAATTGAAGATCCTGTGTACTGGTGAAGATGGATTTAATATTACTTTTTTAGAAATGCCACTTTTAGAAAGTGGCATTTCTCCGCACTTACTGCCATCTGTGCCTTATAGCCTGTCTCCAATCCACATATGGGCTGTGCTGGTTGGCCACAAAGACTTCACATAAAAGAAGAACATTCATGTGCTTTGGGAAATTGACACAATGGTCGCAGAAATCGATGCAGCACCTGCCTCGTGGCTGAAAAATTACTACATACGCATCCCCTTGCAGCGTGGGAAGAAACAACACATCATCTGTGCCACGCCGGAAAATCTGATGCAGCGCCTTATTTCTCCATGCAACTCCTCCTCTGCGACCCCATGTGTTGTTATTTTTCACACCTCCCAGGTACTGTTTGTTACAAGGACACAACCACTGATTCTCATGGATTGAAACTCATTTAAACCTTTAAAAAGTGATATCTTGACCTGTGCATATTGGATTTTTGTTGCTTCAGTCTTATTTTACTCTGCTAAATATTATCTATTTTCCTAAATTGGTATGGAGTACTTTTTGTGGTGTTTTCACTGTGCTCCTGTATGAGGTATTGCACAAATACTTTACACATTGCCTTCTAAGTTAAGCCTGCCTCCTCTGTGGCAAGCTACCAGAGGGTGAACACAGGATAATTTGGATTGTGTGTGATTTACCCTGACTAGGATAGTGGTCCCTATTTGGACAAGGGTGCATTCCTCTGCCAAGTAGAGACACAATTTCTAACAGCTATGTTTTCCGCTTCAACCTCGGACCCCTTCCCTTCAACCCTGAACATTTAGGGCCATATTTATACTTTTTGACGCAAAACTGCAAATTACCGCCGGCTAATGGCATTTTGGTGCGCCGTGCGGGCATCAAATTTATACTTTGACGCATGGCGGCGCAAACCACAGGTGGGAGTCATTTATTTTGACTCACACCGCAGCGTCAAGCCGTAAAGCAAAATGACGTTAACGTGGTGGAAATGACTGTGGGTCGATTTACGACCCCGCAAACCGGATATGCGCCGTCTTTTGACGCAATAGCGTCAAAAAAAACCGCAAACACTGCCATTTCACCAGAGAAGAGCCAAAATGGATCCCAGATGCTACTACAGACCCCAGGAAGATGACAACAGACCAGGAACCAGCCAGGAGGACCCACACAAGAACCAGGACACTTATAAGAAGAAAAGAAAGTGTCGCTTCAGTGCAGAGGAGCAGGAAATTCTGGTTAAAGAGGTGACGGAACACCAGCACCAACTGTTTGTCACCTCAAAGTTGCCAATCAGTAGGAGAGAGGCTATATGGCAACAAATTGTTGACAAGATTAACAGTGTGGCAGAAGTACGCAGAACAGTCATCGAGTGCAAGAAATGCTGGCATGACTGCAAGCGCAGGACCAAGGAAAAGATGGCCAGGAACAGGAAGGAAGCACTGCAGACTGGAGGTGGGAGTCCAGCACACCAGGAGGCCCTGGACCACATGGAGGAGATGGTCTCAGCCATCATCCCTGAGGAGATCGTCACAGGGATTCAAGGACAGGACAGCGCCACATGGGGAATTGAAATGCACTAATGCCAACTGCAACCAGGGGGGGGAATACCTACTACACATTGCATGTAAGTCATCATATACATGGAGTGGCATGGGTAAAGGGGCACGGCATGGGGGCATGGCCTGCACAGACAGAAGCTGGGGCACACCATTACACTACACCAACAACAGTCCCATGGGGGCATGCTGTCATGCCAACGATGGAGCAAAGGGAAATCCACGCCAGGAGGGAAGGCCACAACGTCAAACTGACATCCCGGCACACATCAGCCACCATACCCCGCACATTAACTAGGGCCCTCTTAACAACCTCTAGCCATACCGACAACTGGAATGTAACTGCGACAACAGTTGCCACTACCACTTCCGCTCTGTGTGCAGCTCAAGAAGCCAATGGCAGTAACCTCCCCATGGATCATGCACACCTAAATTAGGGGGTTGAGGATGACAACTTCAACACTCCCATGAAAAAGACAAAGGCCCCAGTACTGTCAAATGTCAATGCCCATAGTTGTTGCAAACATCAGCCAATTTCAACAACAATAGGAGCTACACAGCACTAAGGACATACCCATGCTGCATATGTCAGGGTCCATCCTGTGCCTGGGTCACAATGTAACATCCCAAATGTCATACTGCTCAGACAACAGCATTGAGGGGGGGGGGGCACATGTAACTGGTCAGTGACGTACACCTGCACAGTCAGAGGAGGAAATAGGACACTGCTACGACAATCAGGGCAATCCAATGTACCACACATTCCCCAACATCAGCAGTACACATTACTAATGCCAACATCCATATCGTGTCATAACATTGTTATGCATAGTATATGCTACATGTCAAATACATTTAAGTGGATGTGAAAGATTAGAGATTGGGGCAGGTCCAGATTGTTAAGTGTGCTGCCAGTGCCATCAGAACACCCACAGCCAGTGAATGGATGTAGACAGAGGGTTGAGTGGGACAAGAAGGTGGCAATTCACTATTTGGCCAAAACCAACACCTAGAAGAGATGATGCCGACAAGTCTAATAACTTAATAACATACATGTGACATGCAGGTGGGCCATAGGCCTGGGAGAATGCCCATCTGAAGGACTGGAGCAATGAACACGAAACAAGATCACAATGTGAATTCATCACAAGGCAGGCATGTCACATCACTTATGCCACAACACAGACACACTAATTGTGCCCTGTTTCACTGCGGAGGAAGATGGATCTCATGCGGATATGCCTGCCCCAGATTACCCTGATGACATGGATGACGAGCTGATAAACATTCCCCAGGAGACTATCCAAAAGGTCCTTGAAACCCTCCAGACCCCACCTTCAGTCACAAGGAGGAGCACAGAACAAGCAGCCATTGCAGAGGATCCACCCACCACCCCAATTGTAAGACCTGCCAGCTCCAATACAGCTGAGGACTCAGACGACACAGGCACCAGCTTTGAGAGAACTGTAGTTGGGGTACAGCGGGAGATGGCCAAGGAGGTGCGGGTGGGGATGCAAACTATGGCAGCCAGCCTAGAGGGGGTCCGTTCATGCATGATGTCATCTGCAGATCAGGCAGCAGCTATGCAAGCCCTAACATCTATCTTGCAGGAACAGCAAAAAAAACCAGAAGGAAATCAGCACAGCTGTAATACAGTTGACCCAACACCTACAACAGCAATCCTGTCAACGCGTGCACGAATGCAACATTGAACCCCTCAGGGCCGACCTGGCTGCCTACCATCGTGATGTGGCTGCTATTCTTAAGAATCAGCAGATCCTCCTTGCAGCAGTACTGCCCTTAAGACCTTCACAGGTAGCAGCGACCGGGATGTCTGACTCCACGTCTTCTAACACTGAGGTGTGTGTTGCCCCTTCACAACCACCACCACCAAGAACAGAGGAGGCAACACACACATCAGAAGAAGAAGACATGGAACAGATCACCTTCACACGGAAAAGTACCCGGAAGCACTAGTCCCTGCCACATGGCCAACTATTACCAAGGTCCTGTGCTTTGTAACATGCCAGTCTTGCAACAACTCTACTAAATGACTGTTCTGCTTACCACTGTATATCTTGTCAGCCTGCCCAGTGATTGTCTCTCTCCTACTCATTGGCAAATCCTGTCCCTCTGCACTGTCTGAAACATCACCACAGCATGTCAAAAGCATTTCGTAACCCCTTGTGTAGGATCACAATGTAAGATGTCACTCTAATGGACTCACAATCATGGACAATGTACAGATAGCACTACAGCACTTTTCAATAAATAGCACTTACACAACAAATCTGTCTCTGGGTAATGTGACATATCAACTGTGCAGTAGATAACTGAAATGTGCCTACTGTCTGCTATTGGCCTTCAAAGGAGAAATGTACATGATATATGTCATTTACAGTGTGTGTGTATGTGACCATTGTATGTTACGCATCACATTAGCTCTGGGATTTTCAGTGTCCTAATCAGTATATTAGCAATGCTCCATGAGGCAACACTCTTATTCTGATAGTTAGAGATGAAGGTGTGCAAAAATGATTAGCCAGACCATGATATGGTGATTATTATAGGTGTTTATTTAAATTAGTTCATTAAAGTGGTGATGGTGATTATATTTAAAAGAAATTGTTCACGATATGTTGCTGCCTGCGTATACCAGCGGCCGTGTTCTGTAGTTCCCCCTCATGTTGCAGGCCAGCATCCTCCTCTTCCTCCTCTTCAGGCATGTGTGGCTCTGCTTCCAGGAGTGGAAAGTTCCTTTTGATGCAAATGTTGTGCAATATTGCACGTTAGGATGATCTTACAGACCATCTCCGGGGACTATAGGAGGCTACCACCAGTGATGTCGAGGCACCGGAACCTTGACTTGAGGATGCCAAAGGTCCTCTCAACTATGGTGCGTGTCCTCCTATGTGCGTCGTTGTAGGCACGCTCTGCTGCAGTACTTGGGTTGCCAATAGGTGTCATTATCTATGGCTGCATGCCATACCCCTGATCAGCTGCAAGAGAAAATGAATGGGAACATGTTGATGTAGCTAGCCCCATTGAAATGACCTTTCATGGCAGTAGTTGTCTTGTGTTGTCTGTGACTCTTTTGTGTTATTATGTCGCATCCTAGGCTTGTAGGATGTACCATCTGCATTGTGTTGTTTCCTTGGCTGAACGAGTGTTTGGCTGCTGACCGTTTGTCATTAGTATGTTTTGGGATTTGCAGTACAGTGTGCCCTCCCTAGCATTGTGACTTGTGATACAGGTGTCCGTGTGTCTTCACTGGGGGTGAGACGATAGTTCCATACACAGGTTAAAATTGACAGTGTTGTTAACATGCTCATATCAATGTACCCTGGACATCCCATACCTTTAGACTTATGCAATGGATTAATGGAAACGTCATTGGGACACTTACAATTTGCAAGGTGACATTTAGGCAAGCCACTCCACACGTTGTGATCTTTGACGTCTTAACATTAGGCTGTACAGTAATTTCAGATGTGTGACAGGTTCAATGGTGACCTAAGAAACATGGCTAGCGATGTCACGACCTCAGTGTGTTCCTGTTCACATGTTGCTGTTGTGGTGTATGTGTTGTGTGTCCTAGAGGGTTGCTGTGCAGTGTGTATATAAGTAGGTTTTTGTAATTACCAACAGGTAGTCCATTGCCATACCATCCATCCTGGAAGTGTTCATTGATGGTGCAGTGACGGAAGATGAAGGAGTCATGGACACTCCCAGGATATTTATCCACGATGTTGGTGATCAGTCCTTGGTGATCGACTATGGCCTGCACATTGATGGAATGTGTGTGCTTCCTGTTGCTGTAGAGGTGTTCAGTTGCAGCAGGTGGCACAAGACGTACATGTGTGCAGTCGATTGCACCAAGGACGTGTGGGAAGCCACTAATGAGGTAGAACCCCTGTTTTGTTTCCTGCTGCTTCTGCAGTGTGCTAGGGAAGCAGATGTGGCGGGGTGCAAGTCCAATGATGGCATCCAATACTTTGGGCAAAAAGGCAGAGAATGATGGATGTGATATTCCGGCAACCAGGGCACCAGTTGTTTTAAAAGAGCCACTTGCCAGCATGTGAAGTACGGCAAGCAGCTTGGTTTCTGTTGGGATGGTGCGGGGTGTCAGCAAAGTGGGTGCCAACAGCGGTTCAATGTTTCGCAGCAGCTGCTGAATGGTCTGCCAGTTCAACCTGTATTTCTGGATGATGTCGTGTTCCCTGAGGCCATGAAGGGTTGTTCTGGGGAGGAATATCCTCTCCTGCCTTCTGCGCTGCCTTTGGGGTCCCTGCGGGTGTTGTTGTAGCTGCTGTTGTTGCTGCTGGGCTCGGCGTCTGCGTGCACGCTGGATAAGAATCACCTCCATGTCTCCCTTTTGCTGCTCTGCTGTTGCTTCTGTGTGTTCTGATTAAATACAGGTGTGTTTGCCCCATTTTAACGCCTGCCCTGACCCAGGCGTTAAATTTTGACGCAAATCGGGCTGTGCATCATTTTCCGGGTCCGCCTCCCACCCGTGCGTAATTTTTGCCCGAAAGCATAAATACGACGCACAGCCGTTTAAGTCATTTATTGGACTGGAATGCCTACCTTGCGTATCATTAACGCAAGGCGGGTTGCTGCATCCAAAAAATGACGCACACGGCGGGCTCGGGCGTCAAAGTTTAAATACGGGGCAACGTTTGGGCTGAATGTGCGTCAACTTTTTTGACACACATTCGTTGCAGACGGAGTATAAATATGCCCCTTACTTTTGCTTTTCTGGCAGTCACTGTGTGTTTAGTTCAGCACTTATCTGGTGGAAAGCAAAAAAAGACTTGGGGGTTCCAGCCTCTCTTAATTGTTCACCTCTCCAGTGCTGGTGCTGCCCAGTCATTACAGTCAATTACTTATCAATTGTTCATGCTAATGGGTGTGTAGTTGAAATACAGGTTTGACCAAACAATTAGCATTGCAGGACAGGCCTAGTCTCTATTCAGGTGCCTCTTGTAAGTGTGCCCCACTGGGTTTTCAGCCTTCGCTCTATCAAGTAGTGCTGGTCAAGGAAGGAAATAAATATAGTGTGTTAGCGTGTAAAAGGTCGGACATGTTTTACACTTTTGTTTTTTATTAGCATGCTGTACAATAAAGAGTGCAATGCTGATAGTTACAAGGTCAAGTGACATAAATCAACCCTAACGAATTGCAGCACGAGGTTACATGGCCCTCTCTCTCTCTCTGTAGAAGGATTAATAAATCTGAAAAAAAATGCTTGCAAATCTGTAAGGTACTCACTGCATTGTTATCTCAGTCTGTGAAGTTCTCTGGTTACAAGCAGCTTTCTGCCACATTATCATATGAAATCTCTTTATTGATGCCATAACTACCCTTTCACAATTGCTTTATAAACCTTGCTTTCTCAATTTTGCTTGAAAATGCACCACTCACCCCCTCACCCCCTCACCCCCTTACCCCCCCACCCTCCAAGCCCGAACCCCCCTTATGGCGGGCGGTTGGGCTTGCTAAGCTCACTCACAAAAGGGCACTCATCTAAAACTGTTACTCCCCACCACTTTCAAATATCACCATCTGCCACTGCTTTCCAGAGGTTGCTTTTTGCCTAACGCGCAGCTCCAGCTGGTGATGGTCCTTTTCTGCATTGCCTTGACTTTTTTCACTCAGGTGAACCCCACGAAGAGCTGGTATTCTCTGCTACAACTGAGTCTCTCCTTAGAGGGGAGAGGGTAGCAAAGAACGCCGCTAAGGTAATATTTTGACTGACAGGTACGGCAGGTTGACACAAAGAGCCTGAAGCTTACTTCCACGGCACACCAATTTTAAAGCGACAAGGAACACCGCCTTGAGGGTGAGAAGCTGCAAAAGAAAGCTGTGAAGTAGCTCAAATGGAGTACACATCTAACAATTGAGAACCAAGTTAAGGTACCACTGTAGCTTAACACAGGGAAAGAAAGGAAACATATGTTGTAGGCCTTTCAAAAAACGCATAAAAGGCAAGTTAAATAGTGAAGACTGATCTAGCAGGTGAAAAATACAGTTTTACTGTGCCCAGAGCAAAGACTTGCTGGGCAAGAGACAAAGCAAACAAAACAGATAACTTTGCCTGGAGGTAGGCAATCTGCAGTGTGCCACACCAATCCACAATTTGTCCTAACAACAGGACTATACTGCCTTTGTCAAGGAATGTCTGGCTGCCAAGATGACATCAGCCACATCAGGGGGAAGGTTGAAGTAGTTTAACTGTCAACGGCTCAATCTCCTAGCATGTGAAGGCCTGGGAGGAGAATAATGCCTTGTTGCTGCAACAGCAGATCTTCCAGGTGAAATAACCTGATCAGAGGACAGATGCACATGCGCAGGAGCTCTGGACACCATGCCCTCCTTGCCCAATCCAGGGCCATTAAAATTACTTGGGCCCAGTCAGTCCCGGTCTTCTTCAGAACTCTGGGCAAAGAGATAATGAACGGGAAGGTATAAAGGAGTCCCAAGTTCCACCTAGGTGGAACAAGTCTCCTAGCAAGAGACACCTTAGAAACTCCAAAACTCAGAACTGCTGACATGGTGGGTGCTCAGTGGTGGCAAATAGATCAAACCAGGTCTCTCCACTTTTGCAGAAGAGACCTTGCATCACACCTCTGAGTAAAATTGACACTTGTGATCTACTAGGCATCAACAGCTGAACTTGTCTGTCTTGGCATTGAAAGATACTTCCAGGTGGCTCACCACCAGGAAAATTACTTGATAGTCCAGCCGTTTCCTGAGGTGTAGTGATTCCTAGCACAGGTTTCACGACCCCACCAGGCCTGGTTTGTTGCAAAAACATGACAGCAGTGTTGCCTGTAAGCATCAGTACCAGCCTCTACTTGATGGATGATATAGAGCCACAACTCAGATGGAGACCAGAAGCCTAGGTGGCCACTCAACCCAAATGTGACATTTAAGTCACCACTGTCAGTTCTGGGTGGGGTATGGAGAGAGGTCCACTGCTGACCCAATTGCAGTCCAGCAATCACCACTGCAGATCTTTTGCAGTTTCCAATCAAATGTGTACATGGTCGGAGAGGTCCTCTTGATATTGAGCTCTATTGACACTTCAGATCCCTCTGCAGAGTCTGCAAAAGGCCCGAAACTGAACCAGAATGGCTCCAATGAAGAGGGGCATCTTAGGAGCAGTCAGGTGTGACTTTCGCACTTTGATAGTGAACCCCAAAGATAAAAAGAGGTTTGCCAAAATCTGGAGTTAGTAAATGACTGCCTGGGGCAAGCCCACCTTCAAAAGCCAGTCATTGTGGTAGTAGAAAAATGGAACCCCTGACCTCCGAAGATGTGCTGCTACCACCACAATTACTTAGTGAAGATCAGAAGGATACTGGTGAGCCCAAAGAGAAGCACTACAGTGTAAAAATTCTCCTGCCCCACCATGACTCACAGGTAGCACAGATGTGCATGCAAAACAGGTACGTGGAAATAGGTGTCTTGCAGATCCAATGCTACCATCCAGCCTCCAGGGTCAAGGGCAGACAAGATCTGGGCTAGGTTGAGCATTTTGAATATGTCTGTCCAGTGTTAGGTGTTGACAGGCCTAGGTCTAAAATAAGATGAAGGCCTCCCTCCTTCTTTGGCACCAAAAGGTAGAGGAGTAACAGCCTCAACCCACTTCTAGCACAGGTACCTATTGATATCTCCTTTGCCCAAAATGGCTTTCACTTCCTGCGGTAGAGTGGACAGATGGTGTTCTGCCCGTCATTGTGGGGATAGTGGACAATGCTGTGAAGTGGCCATGAAGGGAAGGGCACACCCACTCTGTACAATTTGCAGGACCCACCTATCTCCTGTTATGGCCCTTCAGCTCAGGAGAAATCGCTGAGTCCTGCTAAGTGGCTGAGCTTCACTAATGGCACGCTAAAGAGGTTTGGTAGTTGGGGCCACAAGGAAATGGGAGAGAGAGAGCAGAACAGTGGACTAACTGGGCGTAGTCCCTGACCACAGGACCGGTGGGTCCACAGCTTTGGCCACAAAAGGGGTGAGCATCTTGCTGATGCTCAAGGTGCTGTCTGCATTCGATACCGCTACCAAAGCCGCAAAAAGAACTAAAAGACAGATGTGGTTGGTGTGGTGTAGCAGGCAGGCCCAAGAAGTGTACTGTGGCCTTTCTCTTTTTGAGGCGCATATGGGTTAAATCGGCTTTGCCCCGAAAGGGGTAAGTCCCATTAAAGACATGTCCATAAAGGGACAACAGGACTTTCCCTGAAAATCTTGACCACAACCAGGCACAACAACGAATAGCAACACTAGTGTCCAGTTCTTCCCCCAATGGAATCCATGGTTTCCAGACTGCAGTGGATTGCAAACCTGGCAGCATTATGGCCATCCTGTATGATCTGGGTCAATACGGGGTGAAGGTCTTCCAGTTTACCTGGGAGGATTTGAGGAACCAAATCCCAAGAGTGTGACAATAGCGGCCAGGCAGGTCACTGGCATTAACTGACCATAGGGCCAAACTAGTGGGAGGAAATACCTTCTCTTCCCAGAGGTATTCACTCTCTGGGCTCCCCATCTGGGAGAGTATTTGGGTATTATGATTTGTCTGACTGTGGAGGCCTGCTCACCAAGCTCTCAGAGGTGGAGATCAGAGGACTCCGGTCTCCAACAGAATCTGGACCACACATCAACCTGTTGGAGCTCCGACCGATCCGTCTCGCCTTTCTACCTTCTATCATGAAAAGGCTGCTGCATGTGTTAATGGACAATACCACCGCCATGTGGTGCTGTAACAAATGGGGGGGGGTAGGTTCATGGACCCTTTGTCAAGAGGCTCTGTGCTTTTGGACATAGCTGGAACATCAGGGCATATCTCTGGTGGTTAACACCTGGATGGTTCATTGAATGCCAGGGTGGACAAACTCAGCCGAAGATGCCTCGTGGATCATGAATGGTGTCTCCATCTGGAGGTGATGCAATTTCTCTTTCAGCAGTGAGGAAAGCCTTAGTTAGATCTGTTTGCCTCTGCCAAAAACACACAGTTTCAGCAGTTTTGCACACTGGAGATTCCAAGGCAACTCTCAGAAACGGCTTTTATTTTGAGTGGAGCTCGGTCCTTCTGGATGCCTTTCCGTCAACACCACTCTTGCCCAGAGTTCTCAAGAAGATCAAGAACAACCAGGCTCAAGTCATCCTTGTGACTCTGGATCGGGCACAAAGCTCAAGCTCTTGAGCATGGCTGTCGATCGTCAAATCTACCTGCCCATTTGGGAGAATCTTCTGTTGCAGCAACAGAGAAAGGTCCTTCACTTAACCTGTGCAGTATTTGTCTTGCATGGAGATTGAGCAGCAACAGTTGATAGCTTTCGATTTTCCTCCCAGTCTGTGATATCATCTTGGCAGCAAGGTTCCCCTCCACCATGATGGTATACGCCTGTAGGAAGCTGGCATGGTGTGTGGTGGACACCTATGGTGTTATCACCCTACACCAGGTCCAGGTATCCGCTATTAGTAAAGTGTAGGCAGAGTCTAGGAAGCCAGGGCTCTCTATAGGCAGCTGTGGATGAGCAGCCAAGACTTAACTAGGAGACATGCAAACTACAGTCACACAGCACTTACACACATGAAAGAACCACACATTGTTACAAAAATAAAGGTACTTTATTATAGTAACACAAATACTAAAATACTGTATAGGCAAAACCCCAACTGGAGGTAAGTAAACACACTATTTTATACACATTCACAGTCAGTAAATGGCATATAAAGGAATAGGCATTGGCAAAAACAATAGCAAATAGGTAGGGTGCTAGGGGAGGGCCAAACCATATACTAAAAAAAAGTGGAATGTGAAAGGCAGTCTCCCACCCAAGGAAGTGGTATCAGTAGAGGGGAGCTACAGGAACTAGGAACCCAAAAGGTAAGTACCAGGGTGCCCCCCCAGCGACCAGGAGAGAAGAGTTAAGTATCTGGTTTCCCCCAAACCCAACAGGAGGACATTGGAAAATGATTGTGCAAGACCCAGGCGAGACTAGAAGAAACCAAAGGTGGATCTTGGCAGAAGGGGACCTGCAAAGGAAAGGCATGAGCCACTACCCACCCTTCTGTTGATGCAGGACCAGAACGACGGTGGTCAAAGAAAGTCAGCAGTGCTCCACAGGAGCAGAAGAGGAGTTCCAGAAGTGATGCATGTGATGCCCCACATCAGCAGTCATGATGCAGTCAGGTAGTGGTGCTGGAAAACCACCAACAAGCCTTGGCAAATGCAAGAGTCGGAGAAGAAGGTTTTGCAAGGTTGAAGAGGACCAGCAAGGTCTAGGGGACTCGACCCAAGGAAGGGAGTCCGGGGTGACTCTCAGCAGCTGGGAGAGTCACAAGAGGAGGAGGCAGCTCCCACAGACGACCCATGGGCAGCAGGCACAGGAGTCGCAGTGAGGCCCACTTAGCACACCCTGGGGAGTGCCCCAAGCCACTGGAGCAGCAGACAGGAGACTGTGTGTTGCAGGAAGAAGTGCTGGGGCTAGGGCTACATGGAGCCTGAAGATCCCTTGAAGGAGGAGCAAACAAGCCTTGGTAGCTGCAAGAGTTGTGGTGTACAGAGGTACTGTCATGGAAGGAGAGGCAAGGGCTTACCGTTTCCCAAGTTAGACAGCTGGTAGAGAGGACCAAGGGGAGTACTCCAGATCACCACTTGTAATGCAGGATCTACATAGATCCAGAGGAGAGAAGATCCAAGGAGCCGGTCGTCGTTGCAGTTGGTGCCTGCGGATGCAGGGGAGTGACTTCTTCACTCCAAGTGAGATTCCTTCTTACTTCTTGTGCAGACTTGTCACTCTCAGAGGATGTGAAGCCAGGGCAATGTTGCAGTTGCTAGAAGGAGCCGGAGAAACAATGTTTCAGAGCAGAGTCGTCCCTGTAGTGGCAGACTGTCAGTTCCTGGAGGGTCCAGTTGCAGTCCCAGTTGCCAGAAGATGACGTAAACTATGCAGAGGAGCCCTGCTGGAATCTTGCACATCGAATCTGAGGACCCACCCAAGAGGGAGTCCCTAAATAGCCCAAGAGGAGGGATTGATCACCTAGCAGGGTGACCGCCTATCAGGAGGGGGCTGTGACATCACCTGCCTGACCTGGCCACTCAGATACTCCAAGGGGCCTCTGCCCACCTTGGATTCAAGATAGCAGAACCATTTGGCCACCTGGAGGAGCTCTGGGCACCAACACTGGGGTGGTGATGGGCAGGGGACTCCCCTTTCCATTGTCCAGTTTCACGCCAGAATATGGACCAGGGGTCCCTGGACTGGTGTAAACCAGTTTATGCAAGGAGGGCATCAAATGTGCCCTTCAATGCATACCGGTGTCTTGGGTGAGGCTACCTTTCCGATGCAGCTCACCCCAGAAGGCTACCAGGAGTAATGCTGGGGGTCCTCTAAAGAGCCCTCAGAGTGCATGGAATCATACACACAATACTGGCAACAGTATTGGGGTTTGATTCCGACATGTTTGATACCAAACATGCCCAGGTATGACGTTACCATTGTATAACTGGACAGGTACTGAGTGACATGTGTCCAGTACACAGGTAAAATGACTTCCCACACTTTAGAAAACCAGTGTAATGGAACTGGAGTTCATAGGGGAATCTCTGCTCATGCAGGTGTGCCCTCACACACACCTGCACCCTGTCCTCTGGGCTAGGAGGGCCTACCACAGGGGTGACACAGTGGTGCAGTGACCTGTAGTGAAAGGGTGCATGCACCTTTTCACGCAGGCTACAACGGCAGGCCTGCAGATACATTTTGCATGGGCTCCCATGAGTGGCACAATACATGCCGCAGCCCTTGGGAACCCCTGGTGCCCCAATGCCTTGGGTGCCTAAGTACCATATACTAGGGACTTACATGGGGGCATCAGTATGCCAATTGTGGGGTGTGCAAAGTCCTAAACAACCACATTTAGAGGGGGAGAACATAGTCACTGGGGTCCTGGTTAGCAGGATCCCTGTCAAACACACTGTCAGCAAGAAATAAGTGGGGGTCACCATGCCAAAAAGAGGGTACTTTCCTACATATCTCTCACCCTTCCCTTCCATAACACTTTCTAGGGCATCCTTTTGGATGTGAGGTCATTTAAGGGGGCTACAATGGAGCCATAGTTCTTAATGAACCTCCTGTAGTAGCCTGTCAGGCCTAGGAAGGCTCTGACCTGGGTGTGTGTGGTAGGGGCGGTTCAATACAGAATGGTCTGGATTTTGCCCTGTAGTGGTTGAATCTAGCCAGGTAATGAAAATGTCACTTACCCAGTGTACATCTGTTCGTGGCATCAGTCGCTGAAGATTCACATGTTGTGCATAGCCCGCCATCTGGTGTTGGGTCGGAGTGTTACAAGTTGTTTTTCTTCGAAGAAGTCTTTCGAGTCACGGGACCGAGGGACTCCTCCTCTTTGTCTCCATTGCGCATGGGCGTCGACTCCATCTTCGATTGTTTTCCCCGCAGAGGGTGAGGTAGGAGTTGTTTGTTAGTAATAGTGCCCATGCAATGGAGTGAATAAGTATGTACCTAACTAAGATTGAATATATTTACAAATGTACAAAGTTGAAGCTAACTTCCAAACGGCTACAGGCTCCCGGGGAGGTGGGTGGGCACATGTGAATCTTCAGCGACTGATGCCACAAACAGATGTACACTGGGTAAGTGACATTTTCAGTTCAATGGCATCTGTCGCTGTAGATACACATGTTGTGCATAGACTAGTAAGCAGTTATCTCCCCAAAAGCGGTGGCTCAGCCTGTAGGAGTGGAAGTAGTCTGAAATAAGGTTCTTAGTACGGCTTGACCTACTGTGGCTTGTTGTGCTGATAGCACGTCTACACAGTAGTGCTTGGTAAATGTGTGAGGCGTAGACCATGTGGCTGCCTTACATATTTCGTGCATTGGAATATTCCCTAGGAAGGCCATGGTAGCGCCTTTCTTTCTGGTTGAGTGTGCCCTTGGTGTAATGGGCAGTTGTCTTTTTGCTTTAAGGTAGCAGATTTGGATGCACTTAACTATCCATCTGGCTATACCCTGTTTCGAGATTGGGTTTCCTGCGTGAGGTTTTTGAAATGCAATAAACAGTTGTTTAGTTTTCCTGATGTTTTTAGTTCTGTCGATGTAGTACATTAGTGCTCTTTTGACGTCTAATGTATGTAGTGCCCTTTCAGCTATGGAATCTGGCTGTGGGAAGAACACTGGTAGCTCTACCGTTTGATTTAGGTGGAACGGTGAAATAACCTTTGGCAAAAATTTAGGATTGGTCCTTAGGACTACTTTATTTTTGTGTAGTTGGATAAAAGGTTCTTGTATTGTAAACGCCTGAATTTCACTTACTCTTCTTAGAGATGTGATGGCGATGAGAAATGCAACATTCCAGGTTAGGAATTGTATTTCGCAAGAGTGCATAGGTTCAAAGGGTGGACCCATGAGTCTGGTTAAGACGATGTTAAGGTTCCATGAAGGAACGGGTGGTGTCCTTGGTGGTATAATTCTTTTGAGGCCTTCCATAAATGCTTTAATGACAGGTATCCTAAATAGTGAAGTTGAATGGGTAATCTGCAGGTATGCAGATATTGCTGCTAGGTGTATCTTAATGGAGAGGAAGGCCAGGTTCGTTTTTTGTAAGTGTAGTAAGTAACCCACTACATCATTTGGAGATGCGTGTAATGGTTGAATTTGATTATGATGGCAATAGCAAACAAATCTTTTCCATTTGCTTGCATAGCAGTGTCTAGTGGATGGTCTTCTGGCTTGCTTTATGACTTCCATACATTCTTGTGTGAGGTTTAAGTGTCCGAATTCTAGTATTTCAGGAGCCAGATTGCTAGATTCAGCGATGCTGGGTTTGGATGCCTGATCTGTTGGTTGTGTTGCGTTAACAGATCTGGCCAGTTGGGCAACTTGACGTGGGGTACTACTGATAGGTCTAGCAGTGTTGTGTACCATGGTTGCCTTGCCCATGTTGGTGCTATCAGTATGAGTTTGAGTTTGTTTTGACTCAATTTGTTTACTAGATATGGAAGGAGAGGGAGAGGGGGAAAAGCGTACGCAAATATCCCTGACCAGTTCATCCATAGGGCATTGCCTTGAGACTGCCTGTGTGGGTATCTGGATGCGAAGTTTTGGCATTTTGCGTTCTCCTTCGTTGCAAATAAGTCTATTTGAGGTGTTCCCCAACGTTTGAAGTAAGTGTTTAGAATTTGGGGGTGAATTTCCCACTCGTGGACCTGTTGGTGATCTCGAGAGAGATTGTCTGCAAGCTGATTCTGGATCCCTGGAATAAACTGTGCTATTAGGCGAATGTGGTTGTGAATTGCCCATTGCCATATTTTTTGTGCCAGCAGGCACAGCTGTGTCGAGTGTGTCCCCCCCTGTTTGTTTAGATAATACATTGTTGTCATGTTGTCTGTTTTGACAAGAATGTATTTGTGAGTTATGAGTGGTTGAAATGCTTTTAATGCTTGGAAAACTGCTAGTAGTTCGAGGTGATTTATATGCAGCTTTCTTTGATGTACGTCCCATTGTCCTTGTATGCTGTGGTGACTGAGGTGTGCTCCCCACCCTGTCATGGAAGCATCTGTTGTTATCACGTATTGTGGCACTGGGCCTTGGAAAGGCCGCCCTTTGTTTAAATTTATGTTGTTCCACCATAGAAGCAAGAGGTATGTTAGGCGGTCTATCAACACCAGATCTAGAAGCTGACCCTGTGCTTGAGACCATTGTGATGCTAGGCACAGTTGTAAGGGCCGCATGTGCAACCGTGCGTGTGGGACAATGGCTATGCATGAGGACATCATGCCTAGTAGTTGTAATATCATCTTCGCTTGTATTTTTTGTGTTGGATACATGCGTTGTATAATCTTTTGGAAATTTTGAACCCTTTGTGGACTTGGAGTGGCTATCCCCTTTGTTGTATCTATTGTGGCACCTAGGTATTGTTGTACCTTGCACGGCAGAATGTGTGATTTTGCATAGTTGATGGTGAAACCGAGTTTGTAGAGGGTTTGCATGACTTGATCTGTGTGGTGCGAGCACCTTGTCAGTGAGTCGGTCTTGATTAGCCAGTCGTCTAGATACGGGAATACGTGTATTTGCTGCCTTCTGATGTGTGCAGCCACTACTGCTAGGCACTTTGTGAAGACTCTTGGTGCAGTTGTTAAACCGAAGGGCAATACTTTGAATTGGTAATGTATTCCCTTGAATACGAACCTTAGGTATTTCCTGTGCGACGGATGTATTGGTATGTGGAAATACGCGTCTTTGAGATCTAAGGTTGTCATGTAGTCCTGTTGCTTTAGCAATGGTAACACTTCTTGTAGCGTGACCATGTGAAAGTGTTCTGATTTGATGTAGGTGTTTAGTGTTCTGAGGTCTAGGATTGGTCTCAGTGTTTTGTCCTTTTTTGGTATTAGGAAGTACAGGGAATAAACTCCTGTGTTTATTTGTGTGTTTGGTACTAGTTCTATTGCGTTCTTTTGCAATAATGCTTGAACTTCTATTTCCAGAAGGTCTGAATGTTGTTTTGATAAATTCTGTGCTTTTGGTGGTATGTTTGGAGGGATTTGCAGAAATTCTATGCAATAACCATGTTGGATAATTGCTAAGACCCAAGTGTCTGTAGTTATTTCCTCCCATGCTTGGTAATACTGACCTATTCTTCCCCCCACTGGTGTTGTGTGGAGGGGATGAGTGACATGTGAGTCACTGTTTGGTTGTAGGGGTTTTGGGGCTTTGAAATTTTCCCCTATTCCTAGGGAATTGTCCTCTGTATTGGCCCCGAAAGCCTCCCCTTTGGTACTGTCCCTGGTAGCTGCACGGTGTGGCCTGTGAGGTGCTGGCTTGTGTGGCTTGACCCCGAAACCCTCCTCTAAAGGATGTTTTGCGGAAGGTGCTGTAAGTGCCTCTGCTCTGCGGGGAGTAGAGTGCGCCCATGGCTTTAGCAGTGTCAGTGTCCTTTTTGAGTTTTTCAATCGCCGTGTCCACTTCTGGTCCGAACAGTTGTTTCTCATTGAATGGCATATTGAGCACTGCCTGCTGAATCTCTGGTTTAAAACCAGACGTTCGTAGCCATGCGTGCCTTCTGATAGTCACAGATGTGTTAATTGTTCTTGCAGCTGTGTCCGCTGCATCCATAGAGGAGCGTATCTGATTATTAGATATGTTCTGTCCTTCCTCAACCACCTGTTTCGCCCTCTTTTGTAGCTCTTTGGGTAGATGCTCAATGAGGTGTTGCATCTCGTCCCAATGGGCTCTGTCATAGCGGGCAAGTAGTGCTTGAGAGTTAGCGATGCGCCACTGGTTTGCAGCTTGTACTGCGACTCTCTTTCCGGCTGCATCGAACTTGCGGCTCTCTTTATCTGGGGGCGGTGCATCCCCAGATGTGTGGGAGTTGGCTCTCTTGCGAGCTGCTCCTACTACGACGGAATCTGGTGGCAGCTGTGAGCTGATGAAAACAGGGTCTGTGGGAGGTGCTTTATATTTCTTTTCCACTCTTGGTGTTATTGCTCTACTCTTGACCGGCTCCTTGAAGATTTCCTTTGCGTGCCGAAGCATTCCTGGGAGCATAGGCAGGCTTTGGTAGGAGCTATGGGTGGAGGAGAGGGTGTTGAATAAGAAATCATCCTCGACTGGTTCCGAGTGTAGGGACACGTTGTGGAACTCTGCTGCCCTAGCCACCACTTGTGAGTATGCTGTGCTATCTTCCGGTGGTGAGGGCTTTGTAGGGTACGCCTCTGGACTGTTGTCCGACACTGGGGCGTCGTATAAGTCCCAAGCGTCTTGGTCCTGATCACCTTGGCTCATGGTGGTGTGAGCCGGGGAATGTGATAGAGTTTGTGCCGGTGAAACGTTAGTTACAGGTGGAGGAGAGGGTGGCGGAGTTACCTTTTGAGAGGATGGCGGAGTTACCTTTTTCACCATTTTTGTTTGTGGTGCTTGATCTGATTGAAACTCCAGTCTCCTTTTTCTCCTAATAGGGGGAAGGGTGCTTATTTTCCCTGTTCCTTCCTGTATAAAAATACGTTTCTGAGTGTGGTCCACTTCGGTGGATTGCAACTCTTCCTCAAATCTATGCTTTCGCATCTGAGAGGACAGTGATTGCTCCTCTGAATTGGGGTTGAATTTGCACCGAAACCCTGTCTGTACTCTTTTTCGGCTCCGAAGTGACCTTCTTCTTTTTCGGAGTCGAACCCTCTCGGCGTCGATCTTCCTCGGTGCCGCTGTCTCTGCGTCGAGCAGTTTCGGCTCCGATATCTCGGCATCGATGTTTTTCAGCAGCACTTTCTCGGTCCTGAGAAGGCTGTGCACCGGTGTCTCGACCGGAGTCGGACGATCTCGGCACCATTTCGGCCTTTTTCGGTGCCGATGGTCGGTCACCGAATTTATGGGTCGAGCCATGGCCTGGTGGCAGTGGCGTCCCCTGGGCCTTGTCACTTTTCTTGTGTGCTGGCTTCGACGTCTTACTCACAGTTTTTTGGTCGTCGAATTCTTCGGAGTCCGAATCATTGATCGAGAAGGTTTCTTCTTCCTCTTGTTCCTCAAACTCTCGGTGAGCTGTCGGCGTGGACGCCATCTGCAGTCTTCTGGCTCGACGGTCACGGAGTGTTTTTCGGGACCGGAACGCACGACAGGCCTCGCAAGTCTCTTCACTGTGCTCAGGCGACAGGCACAGGTTACAGACCAAATGTTGGTCTGTATACGGGTATTTGTTGTGGCATTTAGGACAGAAACGGAACGGGGTCCGTTCCATCAGCGTTGTTTTACATGCGGTCGGGCCGACCAGGCCCCGAAGGGGGATCGAAAACTACCCCGAAGGGTACCGGAGCTCTTCACTCTTCGATTCGGTGTCGATTCTAACTAAGCCGATCCCGAACGCAACAATACCGACGTAATTTTTCTGATATTTAGCTAACTTTCCGTTCCGAAACCCGGAGCGAAAGGAACACGTCCGAACCCGATGGCGGAAAGAAAACAATCGAAGATGGAGTCGACGCCCATGCGCAATGGAGACAAAGAGGAGGAGTCCCTCGGTCCCGTGACTCGAAAGACTTCTTCGAAGAAAAACAACTTGTAACACTCCGACCCAACACCAGATGGCGGGCTATGCACAACATGTGTATCTACAGCGACAGATGCCATCGAACACCACTTTTCCCTTCCTTATCTAGACTTTTGAGGCCTTGATAGTGAGGCATGCTTTTTGCAGAGCCTCCAATACATTCCCAAGGTGGACCAGGTGATCCTCCCAGGTGGAGCTAAACCATCTAGTACCCTGAGAGGAACTCCTGCAATAAACCTTCTGATGGTGGACAAAAGAATTACTATACAGGTGACAAGGAATACAGGAAGTATACAACATGCAGATGCAAGAAGCAATCTTAGTGACCGAGGTGGGACTGGGATTGGCATCCTGCAGCCTTGACCACAAAAGGAAAAATGCATCTTTAGCTGTAAAGGCTCACCCCCTAATAAACTAAAAATTGTAATCAAGCTAGTAAGTTGGAATGTGGTTGGCCTGACCTCCTTTATTGCTAGTCCCAGTATTGGGGATTTTGTGAACAACACTGACATTTTGTTCTTCCAGGAAACTTGGTTGGTGAAGCTTTTACCCATTCCTGGCTTTATAACAACTCGGACGCCTCCACAAAAGAAAAATCTGTTTGGATGACATATGGGAGGACAAGCAACATATGTTAAATTAGATCTAGTTGTCAAGGTGGAGGCCTGGGAGAAATTCACAATGGATGTTCATATGATAACCATACACGGCTTGGCCTTTACTAATAAACCAACTCCGGTATCAATTATAAATGTGTACATAAATCCCAGCTGGGGAAAAAACAGGCAAAGGTCAAATCAATCTTATCTTTACTGAAATAATTCTTATATGAGTACCCAATTCATGAATATGTGATAGCAAGAGATGTTAATCTTCGTAACCTGGGCCAGGCGGTTAGGATCCCAGAATAGTCTGTAAGAACGACCTTAGAAACTTTCTTCAAAGAATTTGAGCTGAGAAAGACTAATCACAGTGAAATTGTCACTGGCACACTTTTACCAACATTCAGAAATATTTCTACATTCAATTACATTGTTTTAAGCACAAAACTGTTGGCTAGATTCACAAGTCATAAGGTCACTAATAGATCTGAAAGTGACCATGATCCTGTGACAATAGAAATTGATCTTAAGTTACAAGGCATCTGTCCTACAAAGTTACTGGGAAGCAATTATTATCCAGCTTATGTCCTTTGACAAAATGGATTAAATGAGGTATGGCTTGCTCTGCCAAGTATGCACAATGGAAATAGGCAAACGGCCCCCCAACACTCGAAACTGGAACAAGATAGGTGACTGACCAGTGGGGAGTCATGATCAATAAACTCCATGATACACTGAATAGCTCCAAACAGCACAGGCAATCGGGGGCAAAAGAAGAGAAGCTGATAAATTGTTAGCATCCCGGGAATATCAACATAGAAAAAAGGTGTGCCAGCAGGCAGAATCACGCTATAGGAACAATAAAACCCCTGCTATGGAAGCCCTCAGAAGGCAGGCAAGGAAAGAGCATAAGAAAATAATTTAGAAATTAAAGCTAAATGACACAGAAAAATGTTGGTAACGAATTCATGCTTTGATGTTACCAAGGAAAAGCAAAGAATTTTGGGACTATGTCAACACTCTGCTACATACATCTGCCAGCAAAGACAGTGCAGTTTCTGCTTGTGATTCGGAAAGCCATGTGGAAAAACTTTATGTGGATCCAGATTACGCAGATGCTCATGGCACCATGGGGCTGCAACATGTATTAGACGGCCTTGACAACAGGTAACTAAATGTCAAAGCCAAGTCAGTGCAAGCCACACTTGGCAGTATTCGGCGTGATGAGGCCCCAGGACCAAATGACCTCCCTGGGAGCTTCTTTAGAGACGACTATGATTTTTGGGTCAAGCATTTGACTATTTTTATTTAATGATTGTCTATATTTTTCTGTGGTCCCTGGGGGCCTGGAAAGGGTCAATATTGTACCCAATTCACAAAAAAGGGAATGTTACCTGACCCGAAAATAACAAGTTGATAGCACTACTGGATGTGGATGGCAAGGCCTTTGCAAAGGTGGTCTTACTAGAGCTCGAAAATTGGATCACTGAAAACAATATTATACCCATATACAAAACTGGGTTGAGATCCTGCTCTTCTACACTGGACAATGTACTTGCCCTCTCAAACCTGGGTCAGAAGGCACAGAAATCCCCATCCCAGCCGCTTTTTGCTTGCTGCATTGATTATAGTGCAGATTTTGAGTGACATTCTCTGGAAGAAACTAGCTACTTGGAGGAAACCCAGAAAGTTGCTGGCATCTATAACTGCGCTTTACTCTGAGACATGGGTGCGAATTAAGATATCTCAAACACACGCAACAAAGAAAATCTATACTAATAGAGGCTTAAGGCAAGGCTTTGTCATCACCCCCACTCTTTTCAATCTCTATACGGCCAACCTGGGTGCACAGTTGCTTAAAGGAAATACATTTGCCCCGAAACTGAGTCAGACTTTGCTCCCCATAATATAGTATGCTGAAGACTTGGTCCTGCTTGCTCAGACTCGGACAGGGTTGAAAAGGGGCCTGGATATATTACATTGTTATAATGAAAAAAAATGCATAACGGGCAAATGTGGCTAAAATGAATTTTTTTATTTTTAGCAGCCAAACTAAAAAACATCAAATAGACTGGAAACCTGGCACGCTAAAAATAGAGAATGAAACCACCTTGGAGTTTGGATATCAAGCTCGGGGAAAATCTCATATCAGGCAGCGGGACTGGCAGCTAAACCAGAGAGAATTACCTATGCAAACTTTACTATCAACTTAAATCTCCGACCACAGAGGCAATTAGGAGTGTCATTAAGCCAAAACTATTACCAACAATCTCCTATGGGCATCTTGCATATCCCGGTAGACTTATTGCATTGCTTGAGAACTGCCAGGTGAAAGCCTACAAGAAGATATTTCAGATTCGACGATCCACCAAGCATGCAGGGATACGCCTGGAATTTGACCTAGTAAGGATGGACATAGAATGTAAAATGGATGTAATTAAGTTTTATCATCAAGTTTGCAGGGCCAACACTGATAGTTTGAGGGTGTATTTGAAAATAATTTTTACAGATGGTTTCAGTAATTGGGCTATCTATCACAGAAGTGCTGAGGAACTTTTGAACTTGGCTCCTTCCTATGCACTAGACCCTCTCCTAACAATGGCTCTTCTAAAAAAGGACTATAAAGGAGCATGGGGTGCGAGCCCCAAGGGAAAGTGATATTGCTAGCATCAGAAATATCAGTGGCACTGAGGGTCTAGTGGAGTCATATGCGACTAAAAGCGGCCAACCATATTTGAAAGCAGCATTGGGAGCTCAAGCCTTTCAGAGTATTTTGCGGATGAGGCTCTTAACTCTCCCTGCTTGGGAATACAAACGCCATTGGAAGTGTCCGCACGGCTATCAGCAACAATGTACTTTGTGTAAATATCATACTGAATCAATAATCCATCACGTATGCTGCTGTCCGGGCTTGGTCTCAGAGAGACGCTTACTACTAAAACCCCTATTTTTGAAATTTGGCCTGTGAACATGTAAAGAGGCACTAAAATACATATTTACAGCGGTGTCCCCTATGGAGCTTGCCTGCTTCGGGAAAATATTCTCCAGAGCCGGCAGGGCTCTACAGGATGCGTGTGATCTGCAAAAGCTAGCAACTGGCAGGGGCAGCTTGGCCCAAAAAGGAACCTCATTACTAAAATGGCTGCTTGTTCCACGCTGTCTATCTTGTCTAGGACAGTACTATTTACAGTATCCTAACACTTTTGTTGTAAATACATGACATATATGCAATACACATGAATACTGGTCAAGTAGATGACCCGTAATGAGTATATGTGTGGGGGACTGGAGTTTCCAATACCAATATTTATTACCATCTTCATTTGTAAGACTATAAGTCCCTCCTATATGATATCATTTTGATAGAACGTTTTGGAAAGATGGTATGTATTATCCACGCACTGTATTTGTATATACCAGGAGAATGAACTCAAATGTTGGTATGTATTACTTACGCATTTTTACTCTTACATCAATTTAACGCTCTGGCAGTGAGGATGTGTGTAGGGGGCTTTGAGTGTTAAAATGTATTACTCTTCTTTTCTTGATCTCAAGAGTATATTAAGACCCGCTTGTATTTCTGCCTTATCTTAAACCCTTCGCTGCCAGGCCTTTTCCCCCTCAGGTGCCAGGCCTTTTTTTGGCTATTTGGGGCAGGGCGCGCTTAGGCCCTCATAACTTTTTGTACACCTAAGCTACGCACGCCAAATTTGCGTCCTTTTTTTCCAACATCCTAGGGATTCTAGAGGTACCCAGACTTTGTGGGTTCCCCTGAAGGAGACCAAGAAATTAGCCAAAATACAGTAAAGATTTCGTTTTTTTAAAGAAAATTGGAAAAAGGGGCTGCAGAGGAAGGCTTGTGGTTTTTCCCCTGAAATGGGCATCAACAAAGGGTTTGCAGTGCTAAAATCACCAGCTTCCCAGCTTTCAGGAACAGGCAGACTTGAATCAGAAAACCCAATTTTTCAACACAATTTTGGCATTTTACTGGGAGATACCCCATTTTTATTATTTTTGTGTGCTTTCAGCCTCCTTCCAGTCAGTGACGGAAATGGGTGTGAAACCAATGCTGGATCCCAGAATCCTAAACATTTCTGAATTCAGCAATGGGTAATTTGTGTAGATCATACAAGGGTTTCCTACAGAAAATAACAACTGAAATAAAAAAATATTGAAATTGAGGTGAAAAAAACAGCGATTTTTCTCTACGTTTTACTCTAACTTTTTCCTGCAATGTCAGATTTTTTAAAGCAATATACCGTTACGTCTGCTGGACTCTTCTGGTTACGGGGATATATAGGGCTTGTAGGTTCATCAAGAACCCTAGGTACCCAGAGCAAATAAATGAGCTGCACCTTGCAGTGGGTTTTCATTCTATACCGGGTATACAGCAATTCATTTGCTGAAATATAAAGAGTGAAAAATAGGTATCAAGAAAACCTTTGTATTTCCAAAATGGGCATAAGATAAGGTGTTGAGGAGCAGTGGTTATTTGCACATCTCTGAATTATGGGGTGCCCATACGAGCATGTGAATTACAGGGCATTTCTCAAATAGACGTCTTTTTTACACACTGTCTTATATTTGGAAGGAAAAAATGTAGAGAAAGACAAGGAGCAATAACACTTGTTTTGCTATTCTATGTTCCCCCAAGTCTCCCGATAAAAATGGTACCTCACCTGTGTGGGTAGGCCTAGCGCCCGCGACAGGAAATGCCCCAAAACACAACGTGGACACATCAAATTTTCCCAAAGAAAACAGAGGTGTTTTCTGCAAAGTACCTACCTGTGGATTTTTGAAAACTAGAGACCTAGGGGAATCCAAGACGGGGTGACTTGTGGGGCTCTCACCAGGTTCTGTTACCCAGAATCCGTTGCAAACCTCAAAATGAGGCTAAAAAAACACTTTTTTCCTCACATTTCGGTGACAGAAAGTCCTGGAATCTTTGAGGAGCCACAAATTTCCTCCCACCCAGCTTTCCCCCTAGTCTCCCGATAAAAATGGTACCTCACTTGTGTGGGTAGGCCTAGTGCCCGAAACAGGAAATGCCCCAAAACACAAAGTGGACACATCAAAATTATCAAATAGAAAACTACCTGTTTTTGCAGGGGGGCACCTGCGTTTTTGGTCCTGGGCTCAGCAGCCATCTAGGGAAACCTACCAAACCCAGACATTTCTGAAAACTAGACACCCAAGGGATTCAAGGGAGGTGTGACTTGCATGGATCCCCCAATGTTTTCTTACCCAGAATCCTCAGCAAACCTAAAATTTAGCTAAAAAAAATCAAATTTTTCCCACATTTCTGTGTGTGATCACCGCACTGGGACAAATTTCCTACCACCCAACGTTCCCCTTAGTCTCCCGGTAAAAATGATACCTCACTTGTGTAGGTGGGCCAAGTGTTTGTGACAGGGAAGAGCCAAACACACGTCGAAATTGAGGGGGAACCGAAGTGGGTCCAAAAGGACAGTTTGAAACAAAACATTTTTAGGCTGACAAGTGCAGCAGAAATGTTATCGGTATAGATGAGACAATGCTGGGTGGTAGGAATTTTGTGGATTCCTGCAGATTCCGGAAAGTTCCATCACAAAAATGTGGGAAAAATGTGTGCTTTCCATCAAAGTTGCAGGTTTGCAGGGCATTGTGGGTAAGGAAATGGTGGGTGGTGCATGTGAAGCACACCACCCTGGAATCAACTAGATGTTTAGTTTTCAGATGTGTCTAGGTCTTGTCGATTTTTCTACATGGCAGCGTCCCAAAGTAAAAAAAAGTGCAGCCCTCACCATTCCAAGTGGGACGATTTTGAGAGTTACCAAGCTCTCATGGCCCAAATATAAAACAAAAACCAAAAAAATCAAATGTCCTCTTGCTTGCCATGGGATAAGATGTTTTAGTGTGCGGGGAGAGCTCAATGACTGTTAGCCCCTTGAGTTCGGGTGAGAGCATAACCAGGCCCATACTGGTTGGTAGTCACCACCCCACTAAGTTCTGTTTTTTCATTTCATGGCATCTAGTAGACTTTCTGCCCCCCGGGGTGTGGATCGGGGTAATTGCCCCTTCTGCCCACTGGTGGGCAGAACAACTTTGGCCCCATTTATTTGGGGTGGGGGTATGGCCATAACCCCACCTTCTCATTTCGAAAACAAAATCTTCCCCGGTCTCTGGTGAGCTTTCTGCCCCCCTTGGGGGCAGATGGGCCTTCCAAAAATACTGGGCCAACATTAATGTGTCCCCATGGGGAGCGACCCTTGCCCAAGGGGCTGCCCCCCCCCCAAACAAAACACACACACACACACACACCAGTCCCTGGTTTCTAGTGGTTTCTGCCCCCATTGGGGGCAGATTGGCCTAACATAAAGAAAAAATTTTTTTTAAAAATCCCCGGTGTCTAGTGGACATTTCAGCCCCCCTGGGGGCAGAAAGGGCCTAAAAATAATATGGCTCCCTAGGGAGCGACCCTTGCCCAAGGGGCCGCTCCCCTCACGTAATTTTTTTTTTTTTAATTCCCTGGTGTCTAGTGGGCATTTCTGATGCCCGATCGCATCGCGATCGGGCAGCAGAAATGCTCAGAATGACATCGGAAGAAAGGAAAAGCCTTTCCTTTCTTCCATTGTCCCTCCCGCCCCCCTCCTCCCGAGCGGAAGAGAAATGCTAGGCAATTCTCTTCTGCATCGCGTGCTGACGTCATCAGACGTCACAGAAGGGGATGGGGGGGGGGTTGGGGTGAAAGGGGAAGCGATTCCCCTTTCATCCCTGACGGGGGGTGTGGGTGTGGGGCCCCCGGGTGCTGGGACGAGACCACCTCGTCCAAGGCACCCTAGGGGTTAAGAGGATGAATGAAAGGCAATATGTAATACTTATGCACTTTACCTATTTATTTTAGGAGGACGATCTTATGATGGCATGCTCTTTTATTCTGTAATCTATTTTAGACTCCTATGTCAATGTGCAATAAGATAGTGCCTGATAGCGTTATGCTACCTCCTTAAATTAGGGAAATGATTTGAAAGACAGCATGTATTACTTAGGCACTTTATTGGCCTATCCCAGGTGGATGATTTGAAAGATGGGAAGTACTGTTTATGCATCTGCACTTTTACTTTTTTTTTAATTTTAGGTTTCAATGACAGTGCTTGACAATGTACTTTGTTTTAACATTTCATGTTGGTGAGATTGTCAAGAGGTTTATATCTTATAGGAGGTATTGGATTTCTAGCATTTTTCTAACCTTGCAGTATGCTCACTCCAGATGGTACCACATTTTTCATCTCTTTCCATCGACTGTTGATAAGTTAGTCACATCAAGATGGGGCATTCTTAACTGCTCGCACATAGGCAAATGGCGATTTATGGTGATTTTATTTGTTCTATCTGTGCAATATAGTGTGTTATACATAGGCAGAAATGAGTTTTGATGCCGGAATGTACTTTTTAATAATGTTTGTCTGTGCAATGATTTTAAGTAATCACGCAATAAACGTACTTAGGTGGACCTAAAGACAGCTATATCATCTAGATAAGCTGCACTGAAGCTTTCTAGGCTTTGGTGATCTTTATTCACCAACCTCTGGAATGTGGCAGATGCATTCTTTATTCCAAAGGACATCACTGTAAAGTGATAGTGCCCACTAGGTGTGGAGGATTCAGTTTTTGGTTTGGCCTCCTCTGACAACTTGATCGGCCAGAAGCCAGCAGTCAGGTCAAAGGTGCTCAGATACTTGGTAGAATCCATTGTATCTATGAGCTCATCTGCCCTAGGAATAGGGTGAGCATCTGTTTTAGTTACTATATTGAGGCCTCTGTAGTCTACACAAAACGTCATCTCTCTTTTACCATTCTGAGAGTGGGGCTTTGGGCTGAGAGTGGGGCAAGGGCTGTCTGAAGGCTAAATGACTCCCAGGTCTAACATCTTTTGCACCTCAGATTTGATGCACTCCCTGGCATGATCAGGCTGCCTGTGAATAATATTTTTAACAGGCAGGCTGCCACCTGTGTCAATGGTGTGTTTACACCATGTAGTTTGACCAGGGGTCAGAGAACAGTCCAGGGAACTGTCCCAGGAGATTTCTGCAGTCATCTTTTTGTGACTCAGAGAGGCCATCTGCAAGCACAACCCCACCTACTGAGCCATCTACTGTATTGAGAATAGGTCATGGAGAGGATCACTCTCCTGTCCCTTATCAATTGTCATGAGTAAGGTCATGTCAGACCTGTCATAGTAGGGTTTCAAGCGGTTCACATGAAGCACCCAGTGGAGGCTTCTAGGAGTGCCTAGTTCCACCAAATAGGGACCTCACCCTTCCCCTCCACAATAGTGTGTTGTCCACTCCATTTGTCTTGGAGTGCCCTGGGAGCCACAGGCTCCAGGACCCACACTTTCTGTCCTGACTGGTAAACAGTCATCACAGCCTTTAGGTCACACCATTGTTTCTGCAACTCTTGGCTGGCCTGAAGGTTTTTGGAAGCCCTCTTCAGGTACTTGGCTGTCCTAGATCTGAGGCCTAGTGCATAGTTTACAATGTCCTGTTTTTGGAGGCTTGAGAGATTGCTCCCAACCTTCTATTACAAGAGCAAGGGGTCCCCTAATAGGGTGTCCAAACAGAAGTTCAAGAGGGCTGTAGCCCACTCCCTTTTAAGGAACCTCCCTATAGGCAAAGAGGAGGTAAGGTACCAGGACATCCCACCTTCTTCTGCGTTTCTCTGAGAGTCCCATTATCATGCCTTTGAGAGGTTTATTAAACTTCTCCACTAGTCCATTTGTTTGTGGATGGTAAGGGGTGGTGAATTTATAAGTGACATCACACTCTTTCCACATGACTTTAAGGTAAGCAGACGTGAGGTTTGTAGCCCTGTCTGATACCAACTCTTTAGGAAAACCCACCCTTGAGAAAATTCCCAGGAGGGCTTTGGCCACTGCAGGAGCTGTAGTGGTCCTAAGAGGGATGGCTTCTGGACAGCTGGATACCTGGTGGCATGGTCCACCACCACCAGTATAAATCTATTGCCAGAGGCTGTTGGAGGGTCCAGGGGGCCAACAATATCCACCCAACCCTCTCAAAAGTCACCCCAACCACTGGTAGTGGAATTAAAGGGGCCTTAGGAGTGCTGCCCTGTCTTGCCACTGGTTTGACAGATGACACACCAGTGAAAGTGAGGGACAAGCCTGTCCTCAGTTTTGCTTAGCCCCCAGTGGTCTGTAAGAGGAATATCATGTGCTAGGGTTAACAGGAACTCCCTAAACATCAGAGAGATAACCAGGTGGCACCAGGTTTAGGGTCCCATACTTCTGGGTGTAGGAGGCTGTTATCCCAGTACACCTTATGGGTGCCACCAATATCCCCTGCCTCTTGTGCTGCAGCTTGCTGCCTTAACCTCTCCAATGTGGGACAGGTTTTCTGTTCCATACTGAGTTCCTCCCTGTAGGGTCCCCCTGCCCCCAAAAGCCCAGCTGTGTCATCTTTGAGCTCCTCTGGTGTAGGTTCCACCCAAGGAGCAGATTCTTCTTCCTCAGGAGTTGAATCCTCACTGGAGGTTGGAGCAGGGGATACCTTTTTGCCCTTTCTGCTCTTTTGTTTAGGTGTCTCCTGGGCTTCCGGCCCAGGGTTCATTGTTCCCTTTGTTTCTTGGCCTGTGCTCTGATGAGGGCAAAGATATGGCATGGGATGTCCAGCATTGCTGCATGGACCTCCAATTCCACTTCAGCCCAAACTGAAGTCTCCAAGTCATTCCCTAGCAGACACTCTACAGGTAGATCAGAGGACACTACAACCTTTTTAGGGCCAGTAACCCCTCTCCCCCAATAACTGCCATGGGGTGGCACAAAGTGTTATTGTCAGCATTGGTCACTTGGTACATGTGACCACGTAGGTGTTGCTGAGGAGACACCAGTTTTCTAGTCACTATAGTGACACTGGCACCTGTGTCCTTGTAGGCCTCAGCACCATTGATTAAGGGATGGTGCCTATACTTACCCACTACGATCCCCAAGGTGAGCCCAGCTACACTTTTGGACTCACTACCGTTATTGTTGCTACTACCATTACTGCTATTGCTAGGGGCACTATGAGTAAAAGTGGTATTAGTAGTGGTGGGGGGGCTTGGTGCCTTTCTTAGGACAGGAGCTGTCCCCTGCCCCATGGCCTTTGTTTTTACATATGTAGCACCAAGGTTTCTTAAAATTTGAGGAAGAGGACTTATTCCCACCCCTAGAGGAGTTTTGTGGGCCTGATGAAGACTCTTTAGTTTTATCTTTGTCCCCACCCTCATCCTGATGCTTACCTGCTTCCTTCTTTTTGTGGTCACTCCCTGTGTGAGGTTTTCTACTCACCCTGCTGCAGACCAACTTGTCTGCCTTCTTTCCCAGTTCTTGGGAAAAGGTCAGATCAGAGTCCACCGGGTTCTGATGCAGCCGATTAGATATAAAAAAAATGTGCTCTCTTAGAATCAATTTGTATAAACCATGGTAGTCACTCATCTTGTTCCCATGCAATCAGCCTTTCAGAGCTTTAACTGAGCAGTGCACAAAATCTACCAAATCTTGGGAGGATTCCTTTTTGGTTTCCCTGAACATGATACGTATACAAAGTAAGAAATAGCATGCACAGAGTCCAAGGGTTCCCCTTAGAGGTAAGATAGTGGCAAAAAGAGATAATTCTAATGCTCTATTTTGTGGTAGTGTGGTCGAGCAGTAGGCTTATCAGAGGGTAGTGTTAAGCATTTGTTGTACACACACAGGCAATAAATGAGGAACACACACTCAAAGACAATTCCAGGCCAATAGGTTTTTATATAGAAAAATATATTTTCCTAGTTTATTTTAAGAACCACAGGTTCAAGATTTACAAACAATACTTTAAATGAAAGGTATTTCACTCAGGTATCTTAGGAACTTTGAATCATCACAATAGCATGTACAGTTTTGGCAAAAATGGCAATAAGCTATTTTAAAATTGGACACTGCAAAATTCAACAGTTCCTGGGGGAGGTAAGTATTTGTAACTTTTTCAGGTAAGTAAAGCACTTACAGGGTTCAAAGTTGGGTCCAAGGTAGCCCACCGTTGGGGGTTCAGGGCAACCCCAAAGTTACCGCACCAGCAGCTCAGGGCCGGTGAGGTGCAGAGGTCAAAGTGGTGCCCAAAACGCATAGGCTTCAAAGGAGAACTGGGGGCCCCGGTTCCAGTCTGCCAGCAAGTAAGTACCCGCGACTTCGGAGGGCAGACCAGGGGGGTTTTGTAGGGCACCGGGGGGCAGACAAGTCAGCACAGAAAGTACACCCTCAGCGGCACGGGGGCGGCCGGGTGCAGTGTGCAAACAGGCGTCCGGTTTGCAATAGTTTCAATGGGAGACCCAGGGGTCTCTTCAGCGATGCAGGCAGGCAAGGGGGGGGCTCCTCGGGGTAGCCACCACCTGGGAAAGGGAGAGGGCCACCTGGGGGTCGCTTCTGCACTGGAGGTCAGATCCTTCAGGTCCTGGGGCTGCGGGTGCAATGTCTTTACCAGGCGTCGGGTTCTTTGGAGCAGGCAGTCGCGGTCAGGGGGAGCCTCTGGACTCCCTCTGCAGGCGTCGCTGGGGGGGTTCAGGGGGGTCAACTCTGGCTACTCACAGGGTCGCAGTCGCAGGGGAGTCCTCCGTGTAGTGTTGGTTCTCCGCAGGTCGAGCCGGGGGCATCGGGTGCAGAGTGGAAATTCTCACGCTTCCGGCGGGAAACGTGTGGTCATTAAAAGTTGCTTCTTTGTTGCAAAGTTGCAGTCTTTGTGGAACAGGGCCGCTGTCCTCAGGAGTTCTTGGTCCTTTTAGATGCAGGGACCCTGGGGGACGCGTCGCTGTTGCAGTTTTTCTTGAAGTGGGGAGACAGGCCAGTAGGGCTGGGGCCAAAGCAGTTGGTGTCTCCGTCTTCTCTGCAGGGCTTTCAGGTCAGCAGTCCTTCTTCGTCTTCAGGTTGCAGGAATCTATCTTGCTTGGTTCTGGGGGCCGCTAAATACTCAATTTTGGGGGTGTTTAGGTCTGGGGGTTAGTAGCCAATGGCTACTATCCCTGAGGGTGGCTACACCCTCTTTGTGCCTCCTCCCTGAGGGGAGGGGGGTACATCCCTAATCCTATTGGGGGAATCCTCCATCTGCGAGATGGAGGATTTCTAAAAGTCAGAGTCACCTCAGCTCAGGGCACCTTAGGGGTTGTCCTGACTGGCCAGTGACTCCTCCTTGTTTTTCTCATTATCTCCTCCGGCCTTGCCGCCAAAAGTGGGGCCGTAGCCGGAGGGGGGTGGGCATCTCCACTAGCTGGGATGCCCTGTGGCGCTGTAACAAAGGGGGTGAGCCTTTGAGGCTCACCGCCAGGTGTTACAGTTCCTGCAGGGGGAGGTGAGAAGCACCTCCACACAGTACAGGCTTAGTTACTAGCCCCAGAGTGACAAAGGCACTCTTCCCCATGTGGCCAGCAACATGTCTGGTGTGTGGCAGGCTGGCAAAACTAGTCAGCCCACACTGGAAGTCGGGTATGTTTTCAGGGGCATCTCTAAGATGCCCTCTGGGTGTATTTCACAATAAAATGTACACTGGCATCAGTGTGCATTTATTGTGCTGAGACGTTTGATACCAAACTTCCCAGTTTTCAGTGTAGCCATTATGGTGCTGTGGAGTTCGTGTAAGACAGACTCCCAGACCATATACTCTTATGGCTACCCTGCACTTACAATGTCTAAGGTTTTGCTTAGACACTGTAGGGGCATAGTGCTCATGCACCTATGCCCTCACCTGTGGTATAGTGCACCCTGCCTTAGGGCTGTAAGGCCTGCTAGAGGGGTGACTTATCTATGCCGTAGGCAGTGTGAGGTTAGCATGGCACCCTGTGGGGAGTGCTATGTTGACTTAGTCATTTTCTCCCCACCAGCACACACAAGCTGGCAAGCAGTGTGTCTGTGCTGAGTGAGGGGTCCCCAGGGTGGCATAAGACATGCTGCAGCCCTTAGAGACCTTCCCTGGCATCAGGGCCCTTGGTACCAGCGGTACCAGTTACAAGGGACTTACCTGGATGCCAGGGTGTGCCAATTGTGGAGACAAAGGTACAGTTTAGGGAAAGAACACTGGTGCTGGGGCCTGGTTAGCAGGCCTCAGCACACTTTCAAATCATAACTTGCCATCAGCAAAGGCAAAAAGTCAGGGGGTAACCATGCCAAGGAAGCATTTCCTTACAAGGAAGAAATGGTGGGGGGCCGGGTGACACAGAGCCTGAAGATCCCTTGGAGGAGGAACAAACAAGCCTTGGTAGCTGCTTCGAGTTGTGGTGCACAGGGGTACTGTCCTGCAAGTAGAGGCAAGGGCTTACTGTCTCCCAAGTTGGACAGCTGGTAGAGAGGACCAAGGGGACCACCCCAGACCACCACCTGTGATGGTAGGAGACCCAGAGGAGAGCTGTTTCACACTGCCGGTCGTCGTTGCAGTTGGTGCCTGCGGATGCAAGGGATTGACTCCTTCACTCCAAGGGAGATTCCTTCTTACTTCTTGTGCAGTATAAAGACTTGTCACCCTCAGAGGATGCACAGCTGGGGAAATGTTGCAGTTGCTGGAAGGAGCCAGAGAAACAATGTTGCAGAGCAGAGTCGTGGCTGTAGTTGCAGATTGTCTGTTCCTGGAGAGTCTAGTGGCAGTCCCAGTGGCCAGAATATGAAGTAAACGATGCAGAGGAGTCCTGCTGGAATCTTGCACATCGAATCTGAGAACCCACCCAAGAGAGAGACCCTAAATAGCCCAGGAAGGGGGATTGGTCACCTAGCAGGGTGATCACCTAGCATGGTGACCACCTATCAGGAGGGGGCTGTGATGTCACCTGCCTGACCTGGCCACTCAGATGCTCCCAGGGGCCTTTGTCCACCCTGGATTCAAGATGGCAAAACCAAGTGGCCACCTGGAGGAGCTCTGGGCACCACCCCTAGGGTGGTGATGGACAGGGGAGTGGTCACTCCCCTTTCCATTGTCCAGGTTCACACCAGAGCAGGGACCGGGGGGTCTGGACTGGTGCAAACTGGTTTATGCAAGGAGGGCACCAAATGTGCCCCTCAAAGCATACTGGTGACATGGAGAGGCTACCCCTCCCAAGCCATGTAACACCTACTTCCAAGGGAAAGGGTGTTACCTCCCTCTCTCACAGGAAATCCTTTGTTCTGCCTTCCTCTACCTGAGCTGGTCGTGCAGCAGGAGAGCAGAAATGTGTCTTAGGGATGGCAGCATGGCAGGCTGCTCAGAAAACCCCAGAAAACTAATAGGAGCAATGCTGGGGGTCCTCTAAGGAGTGCATGGAATCATACAACCAATACTGGCAACAGTATTGGGGTATGATTCCAACATGTTTCATGCCAAACAAGCCCAGGTTCGGAGTTACCTTTGTGTAGCTGGACACGGGTAGTGACCTGAGTCCAGTACACGGGTAAAATGGCTTCCCTGCACTTATGAAGTCCAGTGTAATGGAACTGGAGTTCATAGGGGCACCTCTGCTCATGCAGGGTAGCCCTCACACACAGGTACTTGCACCCTATCCTCTGGCCTAGAAAGGCCAACCGTAGGTGTGATTTACAGTGACCTGTGGTGAAAGGGTGCATGCACCTTTTCACGCAAGCTGCAATGGCAGGCCTGAAGTAATATTTTGCATGGGCTCCCATGGGTAGCACAATACATGCTGCAGCCCATGGGGAACCCCTGGTGCCCCGATGCCCAAGTACCATATACTAGGGACTTATATGGGGGCATCAGTATGCCAATTGTGGGCTGTGCAAAGTCCTAAGCAACCAAATTTAGAGGGGGAGAGCACAGTCACTGGGGTCCTAGTCAGCAGGACCCCAGTGAACACAGTCAAAACACAGACAGCAGGCAAAAAGTAGGGGCTAACCATGCCAAAAAGAGGGTACTGTCCTACAACACCTAAATTTGGAAAAGAATTGTGGCCTTTTGTTCAAACACGTTGATCCCTCTCTCTCTAAATTTATTTTATTCATTTTTCCTCTTGCTTAGCAGGGCTCTACTTTGGGTACTCTTAAAGGATATGTCTCCGCTATCTCTGCTTTCTTGCGGTTGCCTGCTCAGCCGTCCCTCTTCAAGTCCCCTATTGTACATAGGTTTCTGAAAGGTCTTGATCATCTCTTTGCTCCTTCGCTATTTATCATGCCTACGTTGGACCTTAATTTTTAATCATGTGTCAACTTCTGATGTGTGCTCCCTCTGACCTACTCCATAATTGTCAGAACAGCCTCCTTACAATCAAGACAGTGTTCCTTGTGTCGATAACACCTGTTCGAACAGTCTGCGAGCTTAAGGCTCTATCATCCAAAACTCCATACTTCTCCATCCATCCTGACAAACTGGTGCTTCGCACTACAGCCTCCTTTCTCCCGAAAGTAGCCACTCCATTTCATGTGGGCAAATCCATCACCCTGCCTAATATTTACCCTCCTCCACATCCTTGCGAGGAAGAGGAGCGACTCCACCGTCTGGACCCATAAGAGTGTTGTTGTTCACCTTGACCAGCACACAAGAGTTAAGGGTGGCCGACCAACTCTTAATGGGGTATGTCAGAACGAAGAAAGGACGGGCCATGCAGAAAGCAGACCATATCTAGGCGGGGGATAGTCAGCATTCAAATCTGCTAAGCACACTTTCTGCCAGCGGTTTTGTATGGTATTTGGGTTTATATAAGCACAGTCAAAGCAGACCTAGGAGTTGTGACTCTGCCCCCACGCATTACAGACAATGAGGATCTGTCCAACACTTGTTTACAAAAGTCCTTAAAAGGTTTGAACCTTGATGTCTTGGTGTTGGAAAATGGGTTATTGGTACCTACACTTAGCAATAGGCCACTAACCTCGACTTAGGTCCAGTTAGGTCTCAGTAAATTAAACCCAGCTCAACCCTTGGTAGTTTGGCAACGACAAGGCTTAACTTAGGAGACAGAGTGTAAAGCATTCAAATATCACAAAACCGTCATTAAATAAAACACAGGAAACAGTTTAAAAATCCAAAATCATTTTATAATAATAGATTATATTTTTACCTTTAAAATGACACAAAAACAAATAAAATCGGATAAGGGGAACCGGAGATATGAATTTTTAAAGAATTATTGTTTTCTAGCGCCTAGAAACAAAAAGCGCCAATCTGGTCGCACTTCGACCGGGGCAAAGTTAAAGTTTAAAGCCAACCGCAATGGAGCCTGGCTCGGCTACAGCCCGCGGGAGGACTCGGTCAAAAGTTTACCTTCGCACTTAGTCGTTTTTCTGAAGATTTTCTTCAGTGGGACGAACCTGCCAGTCCAATCCGACCTCCTGGAACTCTTCTCCGGATACCTGTCGCGGGAGCCCTCGGTGGAGATTTTTACATTCAGACTTAGTCGTTTTTTCGAGGTGAAAATCCTTCGACTGGGGCAAACCTGGATCTTGATCCGACGTCCTTGAATTCCCGGTCAACTTTCTCTTTTTTGGAGATTTTCTTCACCGGGACGAACCTGCAAGTCAGGCCGGGTCGCGGTTGAGGCAAACCGGCTAGAGTTGCCGCGGCAGGTCAGTCCCTCTATGGAGCTTTTTTTCAAAAGTTCTCCAAACTCATCCAAACTTCTGGATCTTCTCCCAGGTTCCAGAAGCTCTGAGATGATCATTGGGTGTGTGAACTACAGCTCCCAGAATGCACCTGGCGCAAACTCCTTTTTGGCCACTGGACAGTGGTCAGCTGGTTGGTTTCTTCAGGAGTTGTTGCAGGGTACTCTGGTTAGCAATTTTTCACCTGTAGCAAACAGGGAGTCCCTCCTTGAACCAGTTGAAGCCAGACAAAGTCCTTTTTATGGTGAAGCCCAAGTGTGCAGCTGGTGCAGTCCTTCTGAGTGCAGGTTCCAGGTGCAGGCCAGAGGTCCAGCAGGGCAGTCCTTCTTCATCTGTAGTTCTTCCTTGTTGGATGTGGTAGGGAACTGAGGTGTGGGTGCAGGTCTGCCAGTTTTATCCTTGCTCCTGGGTGAAAAACAGGGGGGTCCTGATTCTCCAATCAGGTGCATGGTCCTTCCCCCTGTGATTACCACTTCCTGAGAAGTGTGGCAAAAATCAATCCCAGGAGGCAACATTCTTCAAAAATCCATCATGGCTGTAAATGATTTTTGGAGGTTACATCTGGCTGAGCCCACCCACTGGTGTGGCTAAAAATCATAAACACGACCCTCTTCTGCTCTCTCCTAATCTAATCAAGGGTGCACCTAGTTGTCTGGGGTTGCAGGGTGTGGGGGTGTTGCTGGGTTGCTTCAAATGTCCTTCTCTGCCTTTGAAGACCAGTTTGGCAGCCCTCCCCCTTCCTGCCTCACCATCTGTTGAGGGGAGATCCCCTCCCACAAGCACATCTCTTTGTGTGAAGCCAGGCCACTTCACACCTCATCAAGGCAGCCTGGCCAGGCTGGCAGAGGCTGGCCATTCAGAGCACAGCAGCAAAAACAATGCAGGGCTGAAGTTGGCAACTTTTCAGGTAAAGTTTAAAACTCTTTACCTGAACAGGTTATATTAAATCCAACAACTGGAAGTTGTGGGATTTATTATAACAATTAATTTGACAGCAAACTCTTTGTATCTGTCACTTAAGGAGACTTTAAAAATTAAAATACATTCTCCCCATTCTAGCCTATGAAGGCCATTCACTACAATGAGGGAAAAACGAATTTGGCTGTTTTTACCTCACCAGGGCTTATAAAACTAGTTTTATAAGGTCCCTGCTTATAGTTACATGGCACCCAGCCCTAGGGGCACATAGGGCACACCTTAGGGGTGACATATATGTAAAATAATAAGGTTGTTTAAGACTTTGGAACTACTTTTAATTCCAAAGTCGAATTTGCATATAACTTTAATTTAAAAGCAGCCAACAAGGCAGGCCTGCCTTTAAAATGACACTGGGCACCTCAACAGTGCACCTATGGGTGCACTACCTATGCTGGGGTCCCTAAACCTACATGCCCTACCATATACTAGGGACTTATAGGTAGGTTGACTTAGCCAATTATAATTAGCCTAATTTTCATACTGATTTTACACAGAGAAAAGGCCCTGGGACTGGTTAGCAGTACCCAGGGCACCATCAGTCAGGAAAACACCAGCAAAAAGTGGAAAATGGGGGCAAAAAATTAGGGGGCCTCTGCAATCAGCCCTGTTTTCTCACACATGGGAGGAAACATGTCCCTTTCACACCAAACATTGGGGGCAAACGGATCTCAAAAAGGACAAGATGTCACCCTGTATCCACATCTGGTGGCGTGGAAATAAGGTAATTGACATCAAGGCAACATAGTGGTGCCCTTATTTCCCACGCAAATCATTTCTGGAGCAGACTGATGCCATGCAGAGGTACTGCTCAAGCATTTCCAGATCCAATATGAAGCTTGGGGAGTATTAAAAAGGTGAGGAATCTGCAATTAAAAGTCTATATATGAAATACCTATCACTAGTTTCATTCTCAGTTGGACTCTTGGTAAGGATTTGTATTACTCCAATATTGTTAGATATTTTTTCCCTCAAAATATAATTCTAAGTGCTTTAATATTTTAGTATATAAATTCATTGTATCTCCCCCTTTGTAAGTCAAGAAGAGTTTGATAAATTCGTAACCCTTCCTTGTCCAAAGAGTGTAATAGTGTAGTTTCCCATCATCTGCAAGCCTTTCTGTCCCTGATGCAAGCATATACATTTTGAATGAGTTATTCCATTCTTCACAGAGTTTCAGATTCTTCAGGGAATGAGACAAACTAGGCAAAGAACATGTGTTGATTACATATGATATAAGCTTTAAATACATTTTAAACAATGTTAAAAAATTAAAATGAATATGGTCACCGTTGTCGTGTTTGACAAACTGGGGAATGGAAGTGCAGATATGAACTTCAAGCAGTTATTGAAGTATTTGCCAAAGAAAATAAACTTAAATAATACATTTGGTCACTGTAGTTCTGGATGAATCTTGCAGTTATGGAATGCGTAAAGTCTTCCTTCGATCAATAAAGAACAGGGCGCTTCACTGCACGGAATGGTGTTTTTCGCTGAGTGTTGGAGACTCCACCACTCAGAGTGGTGTTTTGGTTGAGCGGGGGAGCAGACTTCAATCCCCAGGATTACACTTGCCTCTCTATGGCCTCATAAGACGCAGTGTTCTTCCGAGCCGCAGGACGTGTCAACGCATGGAGTGGCGTTTTTGGCTGAGCAGGGGTGCAGACTTTAACCCCCAGGATTCCACCTACCTTTCTACTGCCTTATAAGGTGCAGGGCTCTCCCGCAGCACGGGATGTACCTGGGCCAAGGGTGGACCAGTCCACACCAGTCAGAGGCTGGGCTTGGGCCACTCCTCGTGCCGTCATTAATGTACCATTGGTTGTCTCGTTCTGATCTTCGTCACCCCTGCTTGACTTTAAACTTTAACCTTATTTGTTCATTCTACTTTGGTTGAGTTTTTTTGTTGTTTACCCACCGCTATAATGGGCGGGGTGGGTGGACTGACAACTGGGTGCCAACTCATATCTACCCATCCAGTGAAAAGCACATCAACTGATAGTATGTTGTAAAGGGCAGGGAGGGGGGTCATCAGTACTGAAATACTTACAGACGGGAGGATTCGCCGACTATGGGTACCATATCTTATGCTACCAGCAATGATGCAAAAATGCTCCCAGACCAGGTTTAGGGGACAGACTGCTCAGAAATGTTACTTAGGCAATTTCTGATACTGAAGGCACCCTTACCTCATCCACTTTAACACCCTGTCAAGCTGTTAGATTCCCCTCTTTCAGTTACCAGGAAAACAAAGCGAGGAACCCGCTGCAAACAAAAAGCTACACCTGATACGGTAACCCAGGCAAGCAAAACGTGTATGCGGGGTTAGCTCCCATTGGTAATATGGCTCCTGCATTTCTTCTCCGACTTTGGTAGGGACTTCAGCATTGGACCAACTTGTGTTGATCATTTTATGGAAATCTGCTGTAATAAATATGAGGAACTTCTTTACGCTGAACTTTCCCCTCACAATAAGTGTCTCAAAGCCATTGAACTTAACATTGTGTTAATGTCAGGGCAATGTAGACAAGCAGAGTCTGAATGACAGGGGGCAAAATCCCATAAGCCTGCCACCTTACCTCCACCATGCAAATCTACATTATCGTCCATTTCAAGAGCACCTGAAGGGACCCTTTCCAGTCAGCCTATTTTTATGAGGCCAATCCGCCCCCCAGAGGGACAGAAACCACTAGACACCAGAGAGTTGTTTTTTTTTTTGTTCGTGAATTTCACGTAAGGGGAGTGACCCCTTAGGCAAGGGTCGTTCCCCTGGGGGCAAATTTATTTTAGGCTATTTCTGCCCCCCAGGGGGGCAGATCAGCCTATTTTAATTAGGCCGATCTACCCCCAAGGGAGGCAGAAACCACTAGGCACCGGGGATTTTTGTTGTTGTTTTACAGATGGGGAGCGTCCCCTTAGGCAAGGGTCGCTCCCCTGGAGGGCAAATTGTATTTTAGGTCAATCTGCCCTCAAGGGGGGCAGAAACCACTAGGCACCAGGGAACTTTTTTTTTGCGCCGTCACGCAAGGGGAGCGACCCCGTAGGCAAGGGTCGTTCATCGGGGGGCAAATTTATTTTAGGCCATTTCTGCCCCCCCTGGGGCTGGCTGAGCAAGAGGCCAAAATCCACAGGTAGGCACTTTGCTAAAAACACCTCTGTTTTCTGTGAAAAAATGTGATGTGTCCACGTTGTGTTTTGGGCCATTTCTTTTTGTGGCCGCTAGGCCCGCCCACACAAGTGAGGTACCATTTTTATTGGGAGACTTGGGGGAACGCTGGGTGGAAGGAAATTTGTGGCTCCTCTCAGATTCCAGAACTTTCTGTCACCGAAATGTGAGTAAAATGTGTTTTTTTTAGCCAAATTTTGAGGTTTGCAAAGGATTCTGGGTAACACAAAGGTTTTCTTGATAGCTATTTTTTACTCTTTATATTTCAGCAAATGAATTGCTGTATACCCGGTATAGAATGAAAACCCACTGCAGGGTGCAGGTCATTTATTGGCTCTGGGTACCTAGAGTTCTTGATGAACCTACAAGCCCTATATATCCCCGCAACCAGAAGAGTCCAGCAGACGTAACGGTATATTGCTTTCAAAAATCTGACATTGCAGGAAAAAGTTACAGAGTAAAACGTAGAGAAAAATTGCAGATTTTTTTCACCTCAATTTCAATATTTATTTTTTTCGGTTGTTATTTTCTGTAGGAAACCCTTGTAGGATCTACACAAATTACCCCTTGCTGAATTCAGAATATTGTCTACTTTTCAGAAATGTTTCGGTTTCTGGGATCCAGCATTGGTTTCATCCCCATTTCTGTCACTGACTGGAAGGAGGCTGAAAGCACAAAAAATTGTAAAAATGGGGTATGTCCCAGTAAAATAGCAAAATTGTGTTGAAACATTGGGTTTTCTCATTCAAGTCTGCCTGTTCCTGAAAGCTGGGAAGCGGGTGATTTTAGCACTGCAAACCCTTTGTTGATGCCCATTTCAGGGAAAAAACCACAAGCCTTCTTCTGCAGCCCCTTTTACCCATTTTTTTTTTTAAAAACGAAATTTTCACTGTATTTTGGCTAATTTCTTGGCCTCCTTCTGGGGAACCCACAAAGTCTGGGTACCTCTAGAATCCCTAGGATGTTGAAAAAAAAAGGATGCAAATTTGGCGTGGGTAGCTTATGTGAACAAAAAGTTATGAGGGCCTAAGCGTGAACTGCCCCAAATAGCCAAAAAAAAGGCTCGGCACAGGAGGGGGAAAAGGCCTGGCAGCGAAGGGGTTAAAGGAATGTTTATTTACATATATACAATTTTAATGAAACTTAAACGGCTACAGGCTCCCGGGGAGGTGGGAGGGCGCATGTGAATCTGCAGCTCAACATGCCACGAACAGATGTACACTGAGTAAGTGATATTTTCCGTTCGATGGCATGTGTAGCTGCAGATACACATGCTGTTGCATAGACTACAAAGCAGTAATCCTCCCCAAAGCGGTGGTCAGCCTGTAGGAGTTGAAGTCGTTTGAAATAATGTTCTTAGTACAGCCTGTCCTACTGTGGCTTGTTGTGTTGCTAACACATCTACATAGTAATGTTTGGTAAACGTATGAGGTGTAGACCAAGTGGCTGCCTTACAAATTTCTGTCATTGGTATGTTACCTAGAAAAGCCATTGTTGCTCCTTTCTTTCTAGTGGAGTGAGCCTTTGGTGTAACGGGTAGTTCTCTTTTAGATTTAAGGTAACAGGTCTGTATGCATTTGACTATCCATCTGGCAATGCCCTGTTTGGATATAGGGTTACCAGCATGGGGCTTTTGGAAAGCAACGAACAATTACTTAGTTTTTCGAAATGATTTTGTCCTGTCTATGTAATACATTAGTGCTCTCTTTATGTCTAATGTATGCAGTGCTCTTTCTGCTACTGAGTCTGGCTGTAGAAAGAAGACGGAGTTCTACAGTTTGGTTCAGATGAAACAGTGAAATGACTTTTGGCAGAAATTTCGGATTTGTGCGGAGAACCACTTTATGTTTGTGTACTTGTATAAATGGTTCTTCGATAGTGAACGCCTGTATTTCGCTAACTCTTCGTAGTGAAGTGATGGCTATTAGGAATGCTATTTTCCAAGTCAAGAATTGGATTTGGCAAGAATGCATGGGTTCAAAAGGTGGGCCCATGAGTCATGTAAGTACAATATTAAGATTCCACGAGGGTACTGGTGGGGTTCTTGGAGGTATAATCCTTTTCAGTCCTTCCATAAAGGCTTTAATAACTGGGATTCTAAAAAGTGACTTTGTATGTTCAATCTGCAGGTAAGCAGAGATTGCAGTGAGATGAAATTTGATAGAAGAAAAGGCAAGATTTGCTTTTTGTAGGTGTAGTAAGTAACTCACAATGTTTTGTATGGAAGCATTTAACAGTGTGGTTTGGTTTGCTTGGCAGTAGAAAACAAACCTTTTCCATTTATTAGCATAACAATGCCTTGTTGTCGGTTTTCTTGCTTGTTTAATGACTTCCACACACTCATTTGAAAGGTTTAGGTAGCCAAATTCTAAGACTTCAGGAGCCAGATTGCTAGGTTGAGCGATGCTGGATTGGGGTGTCTGATCTGTTGTTTGTGTTGTGTTAACAGGTCTGGTCTGTTTGGGAGTGTGATGTGAGGTACTACTGAGAAGTCCAACAGTGTGGTGTACCACGGTTGGCGAGCCCACGTTGGTGCTTTGAGTATTAGTTTGAGTTTGTTCTGACTCAGTTTGTTGACTAGGAAAGGAATGAGTGGGAGCGTAAGCAAATATCCCTGACCAATTGATCCATAGAGCATTGCCCTTGGACTGAGGGTGTGGGTACCTGGATGCGAAGTTTTGGCATTTTGCGTTTTGTTGCAAACAGGTCTATGTCTGGTGTCCCTCAGCGGTAGAAGTAATCCTGTAGAATCTGGGGATGTATTTCCCACTCGTGAGTTTGCTGGTGATCTCGACTGAGATTGTTGGCTAATTGATTGTGAATGCCTGGTATATATTGCGCAATCAGGCGAATGTTGTTGTGAATTGCCCAATGCAAAATCTTTTGTGCTAGGAGACATAGTTGTGACGAGTGTGTCCCCCCCCGTTTGTTTAGATAGTACATTGTTGTCATATTGTCTGTTTTGACAAGAATGTGTTTGTGGACTAGAAGGGGTTGAAAAGCTTTTAGTGCTAGGGAGACCGCTAGTAGTTCTAAGTGATTTATGTGTTATATTGTGATTGTTGAGGTGTGCTCCCCACCCAATCATGGAAGCATCTGTTGTGATAATGGTGTGAGGCACCGGGTCTTGAAATGGCCGCCCTTTGTTTAAATTTACAGGGTTCCACAATTGAAGCGAAGAGTGTGTTTGGCGGTCTATCAACACTATATCCTGAAGTTGACCCTGTGCCTGCGTCCATTGTTTTGCTAGGCACTGTTTGAAGCGCCACATGTGTAGCCGTGCGTTTGGGACAATAGCGATGCATGAGGACATCATGCCTAGTAGTTTCATGAGAAATCTGACTGTGTACTGGTGATTTGGTTGCACGTTTCACACCATAGTTTGAAACGATTGAACTCTCTGTGGCCTCGGAGTGGCAATTGCTCTTTGTGTGTTGAGTGTGGCTCCCAAGTATTGTTGCAGTTGGGATGGGTGCAAGTGAGATTTTAGGTAATTTATAGAAAACCCTAGTTTGTGAAGGGTATCTATTACATATTGCGTGTGACTTTGACACCGGTGTTGAGTGTTCGCTTTTATTAGCCAATCGTCAAGATATGGGAATACGTGCATGTGAGGTTTCCTTATGTGAGCTGCTACTACAGTGAGGCATTTTGTAAATACTCTGGGCGCTGTCGTTATCCCGAAGGGCAATACCTTGAATTGGTAATGTTTGCCCTGTATGACATATCTGAGGTATTTCCTGTGGATGGATGGGTATGGAAAATGTCACTTACCCAGTGTACATCTGTTCGTGGCATGACACGCTGCAGATTCACATGCTGTGCATTATCCTGCCATCTAGTGTTGGGCTCTGAGTGTTACAAGTTGTTTTTCTTCGAAGAAGTGTTTTCGAGTCACAGGACCGAGTGACTCCTCCCTTTCGGCATGGGCGTCGACTCCATTTGATAAGAATGCATGGGTTCGAATGGTGGGCCTATGAGTCGTGTTAATACAATATTAAGGTTCCACAAAAGTACTGGTGGTGTCCTTGGGGGTATGATTCTTTTTAGTCCTTCCATAAATGCTTTAATGACTGGGATTCTAAAAAGTGATGTTGTATGTGTAATCTGCAGATAGGCAGATATTGCAGTGAGATGGATCTTAATGGAAGAGAATGCTAGATTAGACTTTTGTAAGTGTAATAAATAGCTTACAATGTCCTTTGTGGAGGCATGTAGTGGTTGAATTTGATTAGTGTGGCAGTAGCAAACGAATCTCTTCCATTTGTTTGAGAAACAATGTCTTGTAGGTTTTCTTGCTTGTTTAATGACCTCCATACACTCTTGTGTAAGATGTAAATGTCCGAATTCTAAGACTTCAGGAGCCAGATTGCTAGATTGAGCGATGCTGGATTCGGGTGTCTGATCTGTTGTTTGTGTTGTGTTAACAGATCTGGTCTGTTTGGTAGTTTGATGTGGGGTACTACTGATAAGTCCAACAGTGTCGTGTACCACGGTTAGCGAGCCCAGGTTGGTGCTATGAGTATTAGTTTGAGTTTGTTTTGACTTAGTTTGTTGACCAGATAAGGAATGAGTGGGAAAGGGGGAAAAGCGTAAGCAAAATATCCCTGACCAGCTGATCCATAGAGCATTGCCCTTGGACTGAGGGTGTGGTTACCTGGACGCGAAGTTTTGGCATTTTGCGTTTTCTTTGTTGCGAATAGGTCTATGTTTGGTGTTCCCTAGCGGTGGAAGTGAGCCTGTAGGATCTGGGGATGTATTTCACATTCATGAGTTTGCTGGTGATCTCGACTGAGATTGTCATCTAACTGATTCTGAATGCCTGGTATGTATTGTGCTATTAGGCAAATGTGGTTGTGAATTGGCCAATGCCAAATCTTTTGTGCTAAGAGACACAGTTGTGACGAGTGTGTCCCCCCTTGTTTGTTGAGATAGTACATTGTTGTCATGTTGTCTGTCTTGACAAGAATGTGTTTGTGGGCTACTAGTGGTTGAAACGCTTTTAATGCTAGAAAAACCGCTAGCAGTTCCAAGTGATTTATGTGAAGTTGTTTTTGGTGATTGTCCCATTGACCCTGTATGCTGTGATTGTTGAGGTGTCCTCCCCACCCAACCATGGACGCATCTGTTGTGCTTAACAGCTTGAGGCACTGGGTATTGGAATGGCCGCCCTTTGTTTAAATTTATAGGGTTCCACCACTGAAGCAAGGAGTGTGTTTGGCGGTCTATCAACACTAGATCTTGGAGTTGACCCTGTGCCTGCGTCCATTGTTTTGCTAGGCACTGTTGTAAGGGCCGCATGTGTAATCTTGCATTTGGGACAATGTCTATGCATGAGGACATCATGCCTAGTAGTTTCATTACAAACCTTACCGTGTAGTGTTGGTTTGGTTGTATGCTTGATCTTACATTTTGGAACGATTGGACTCTCTGTGGACTTGGAGTGGCAATTGCCCTTTGTGTGTTGAGTGTTGCTCCCAAGTATTGTTGTATTTGGGATGGTTGCAGATGTGATTTTTGGTAATTTATAGAGAACCCCAGTTTGTGTAGAGTTTCTATGACGTATTGCGTGTGAAGAAGACAATGTTGTTGAGTGTTGGCTTTTATTAGCCAGTCGTCTAAATATGGGAATACGTGCATGTGCTGTCTCCTTATGTGAGCGGCTAGTACTGCTAGGCATTTTGTGAATACCCTGGGGGCTGTTGTTATTCCAAACTGTAGCACTTTGAATTGATAGTGTATGCCGTGCATTACAAACCTTAAGTATTTTCTGTGAGAAGGATGGATGGGTATGTGGAAATATGCATCCTTGAGATCCAATGTTGGCATGTATTCCTCCTTTTTTAATAAGGGAACTACGTCTTGAAGTGTTACCATGTGGAAGTGGTCTGATTTGATGAAGAGATTCAGTGTTCTGAGATCTAAGATAGGTCTTAACGTTTTGTCCATTTTTGGAATCAGGAAATATAGTGAGTAGACGCCTGTTCCTTTTTGATGATTGGGTACGAGCTCTATTGCTTGTTTTTGTAGTAGTGCTTGGACCTCTATTTGTAATAGAGGTAAGTGTTGTTGGGACAGTCTGTGCATTTTGGGTGGTACATCTGGAGGGAATCTGGTGAATTCTATGCAATAACCATGTTGGATAATTGATAGGACCCATGCGTCTGTGGTAATATGTGTCCAGTTTTGGTAGTATGTGGTTAGCCTCCCCCCCCCCCACCGGTGACAAGTGTTGGGGTGTTGTGACATTGAAGTCACTGCTTGGTCTGGCTTGGTTTGGTTGGAATTTTCCCCTTCCTTTTGGGAATTGTCCTCTATAGCAACCACGAAACCCTCCCCTTTGGTATTGTGATTGATAGGTGGGTCTGGTTTGAGAGGTGGAAGGCTCAGATGTTTGTTGCCGAAACCCTCCTCTGAATTGTGGTTTTCTAAAGGTGCCTCTGACTTGTGGGGAATAGAGCGCGCCCAAGGCTTTGGCCGTGTCTTTTTTCAGTTTTTCAATGGCTGTATCGACTTCCGGCCCAAACAACTGTTGTTGATTAAACGGCATATTTAACACCGCTTGTTGAATCTCTGGCTTGAATCCAGAACTTTGCAGCCATGCATGTCTGCGAATGGTTATAGCCGTGTTGACAGTCTGTGCTGCCGTGTCTGCCGAGTCTAGTGCGGACCTTATCTGGTTGTTAGATATGACCTGTCCTTCCTTCACTACTTGCTGGGCACGTTTTTGATGTTCCTTGGTGTAAAGAAATGGCTCCCTGTTGCAGTTACCCCCCACTTTTTGCCTGATATTGATGCTGACTTGACTGAGAAGTGTGCTGGGACCCTGCTAACCAGGCCCCAGCACCAGTGTTCCTTCACCTAAAATGTACCATTGTATCCACAATTGGCACACCCTGGCATTCAGATAAGTCCCTTGTAACTGTTACTTCTAGTACCAAGGGCCCTGATGCCAAGGAAGGCCTCTAAGGGCTGCAGCATGTCTTATGCCACCCTGGAGACCTCTCACTCAGCACAGACACACTGCTTGCCAGCTTGTGTGTGCTAGTGAGGACAAAACGAGTAAGTCGACATGGCACTCCCCTCAGGGTGCCATGCCAGCCTCTCACTGCCTATGCAGTATAGGTAAGACACCCCTCTAGCAGGCCTTACAGCCCTAAGGCAGGGTGCACTATACCATAGGTGAGGGTACCAGTGCATGAGCATGGTACCCCTACAGTGTCTAAACAAAACCTTAGACATTGTAAGTGCAGGGTAGCCATAAGAGTATATGGTCTGGGAGTCTGTCAAACACGAACTCCACAGCACCATAATGGCTACACTGAAAACTGGGAAGTTTGGTATCAAACTTCTCAGCACAATAAATGCACACTGATGCCAGTGTACATTTTATTATAAAATGCACCCCAGAGGGCACCTTAGAGGTGCCCCCTGAAACTTAACCGACTATCTGTGTAGGCTGACTAGTTTTAGCAGCCTGCCACAAACCGAGACATGTTGCTGGCCCCATGGGGAGAGTGCCTTTGTCACTCTGAGGCCAGTAACAAAGCCTGCACTGGGTGGAGATGCTAACACCTCCCCCAGGCAGGAATTGTCACACCTGGCGGTGAGCCTCAAAGGCTCACCTCCTTTGTGCCAACCCAGCAGGACACTCCAGCTAGTGGAGTTGCCCGCCCCCTCCGGCCAGGCCCCACTTTTGGCGGCAAGGCCGGAGAAAATAATGAGAAAAACAAGGAGGAGTCACTGGCCAGTCCGGACAGCCCCTAAGGTGTCCTGAGCTGAAGTGACTCTAACTTTTAGAAATCCTCCATCTTGCAGATGGAGGATTCCCCCAATAGGGTTAGGATTGTGACCCCCTCCCCTTGGGAGGAGGCACAAAGAGGGTGTACCCACCCTCAGGGCTAGTAGCCATTGGCTACTAACCCCCCAGACCTAAACACGCCCTTAAATTTAGTATTTAAGGGCTACCCTGAACCCTAGAAAATTAGATTCCTGCAACTACAAGAAGAAGGACTGCCCAGCTGAAAACCCCTGCAGCGGAAGACCAGAAGACGACAACTGCCTTGGCTCCAGAAACTCACCGGCCTGTCTCCTGCCTTCCAAAGATCCTGCTCCAGCGACGCCTTCCAAAGGGACCAGCGACCTCGACATCCTCTGAGGACTGCCCCTGCTTCGAAAAGACAAGAAACTCCCGAGGACAGCGGACCTGCTCCAAGAAAGGCTGCAACTTTGTTTCCAGCAGCCTTGAAAGAACCCTGCAAGCTCCCCGCAAGAAGCGTGAGACTTGCAACACTGCACCCGGCGACCCCGACTCGGCTGGTGGAGATCCGACACCTCAGGAGGGACCCCAGGACTACTCTGATACTGTGAGTACCAAAACCTGTCCCCCCTGAGCCCCCACAGCGCCGCCTGCAGAGGGAATCCCGAGGCTTCCCCTGACCGCGACTCTTTGAACCTAAAGTCCCGACGCCTGGGAGAGACCCTGCACCCGCAGCCCCCAGGACCTGAAGGACCGGACTTTCACTGGAGAAGTGACCCCCAGGAGTCCCTCTCCCTTGCCCAAGTGGAGGTTTCCCCGAGGAACCCCCCCCTTGCCTGCCTGCAGCGCTGAAGAGATCCCGAGATCTCTCATAGACTAACATTGCGAACCCGACGCTTGTTTCTACACTGCACCCGGCCGCCCCCGCGCCGCTGAGGGTGAAATTTCTGTGTGGACTTGTGTCCCCCCCGGTGCCCTACAAAACCCCCCTGGTCTGCCCTCCGAAGACGCGGGTACTTACCTGCAAGCAGACCGGAACCGGGGCACCCCCTTCTCTCCATTCTAGCCTATGCGTTTTGGGCACCACTTTGAACTCTGCACCTGACCGGCCCTGAGCTGCTGGTGTGGTGACTTTGGGGTTGCTCTGAACCCCCAACGGTGGGCTACCTTGGACCAAGAACTAAGCCCTGTAAGTGTCTTACTTACCTGGTCAACCTAACAAATACTTACCTCCCCTAGGAACTGGGAAAATTGCACTAAGTGTCCACTTTTAAAACAGCTATTTGTGAATAACTTGAAAAGTATACATGCAATTTTGATGATTTGAAGTTCCTAAAGTACTTACCTGCAATACCTTTCGAATGAGATATTACATGTAGAATTTGAACCTGTGGTTCTTAAAATAAACTAAGAAAAGATATTTTTCTATATAAAAACCTATTGGCTGGATTTGTCTCTGAGTGTGTGTACCTCATTTATTGTCTATGTGTATGTACAACAAATGCTTAACACTACTCCTTGGATAAGCCTACTGCTCGACCACACTACCACAAAATAGAGCATTAGTATTATCTATTTTTACCACTATTTTACCTCTAAGGGGAACCCTTGGACTCTGTGCATGCTATTCCTTACTTTGAAATAGCACATACAGAGCCAACTTCCTACACTTGGGCAATTAGCCATTGATTGGCTGCCTGTGATGCCACTCTCTTGCCTGCAGCGTCAAATTTTCTACTTTTTTTGTCAGGTGGTGGAGCATCTCCTGACGATTGAGAGTTTGCTCTTTTCCTTGCCGCCCCTACAACCACTGAGTCCGGTGTGAGTTGCTGTGTTATGAACACAGGATCTGTTGGGGGAGGTTTGTACTTTTTTTCAACTCTAGGCATGATAGCTCTTCCCTTTACAGGCTCCTGGAAGACCTGTTGCGTGTGCTTGAGCATGCCCGGGAGCATCGGCAGACTCTGATAGGAAGTGTGGGTGAATGCCAGAGTGTTAAAAAAGAAGTCATCCTCCACTGGCTCTGTGTGCATTGCTACGTTGTGGAACATAGCTGCCCTGGATAGTACCTGTGTATATGCAGTACTGTCTTCTAGTGGTGACTGCTTTGTTGGATAACATTCTGGACTGTTATCCGATACTGGTGGATCATATATGTCCCATGCATCAGCGTCATCCTGTGCCATCCCAGTATGTGTGCGTGACTGCATTATAGGTGTTCCCACTGGTGACAATTGTGGTGAGTGCTGTGGGGGCGGTTGTGGCGAGACCATTGGTGGTGGTGATTTGTCTCTAACCACTTTTGCCTTAGGTTGCATTTCTGTCTCCTGAAATGCAAGCTTCCTTTTTGATTTGAGTGGAGGTAAAGTTTGTATCTTGCCAGTCTCCTTTTGAATGTGTAACCTCCGTTGTGTATGGTCAGGTTCTTCCCTACCTAACTCTTGCTCAAATCGATGTCTTTCCTTGAGTTGGCTGGAAAGTCCTTGCTCTTCTGTAAAAGAGCTTCTTTTTGCCTCCGAGGCCGCTTTTTTCGGTACCGAGGTTTCTGTTACTGTCTTTTTCGGTTCCGAGGAGATTTTTCGTGGTTTGGTCGAAATCGTTCGGTGCCGGATTCTCGACCGGAGTTGGAAGTCTTCGACAACTCTTTGGCCTTTTTCAATGCCGATGTTTGGTCACCTTCCTTTCGGTGGATTGAGCCACGGCCTGCTGGCGGTGGCTTCCCCATGGCCTTAAATGTTTTGGTGTGACACCTTCGGATTCATCCGAGTCCGTCTCTTGGATGGAAATGCTTTCCTCCTCTTCGACGTCGAGCTGTTCTTTCGGTTTCAACGCCATTTGCAGTCTTCTTGCATGTCGATCTCTCAAGGTCTTTTTCGATCGAAACGCTCGGCAAGCTTTGCAAGTATCCTATGTGTGGGTGACAAACAGAGATTACAGACCCGGTGCTGGTCTGTATAAGGATACTTGTCGTGACACTTAGGACAGAAACGGAAGGGGGTCCGGTCCATTAGTCTGGGACGACGGGTGTGGTCGGGCGGACCAGGCCTCAGTGAAGAGTGGAAGCCCCGAAGGGCCGCCGAAGCGGTCTTGATGTCAGTGCCGATACACTAACACTAATCCGGTACCGAGTGATAACAATACCGTCGAATTTTCGATACTTTAGCTAACTTTCCCGATTCGAAATACGGAGCAAAGAGGAACACGTCCGAACCCAATGGCGGAAAGAAAACAATCTAAGATGGAGTCGACGCCCATGCGCAATGGAGCTGAAAGGGAGGAGTCACTCAGTCCTGTGACTCGAAAAGACTTCTTAGAAGAAAAACAACTTGTAACACTCCGAGCCCAACACTAGATGGCAGGATAATGCACAGCAGTGTATCTGCAGCTACACATGCCACCGAACATGGAAATACGCATCTTTTAAATCCAGTGTTGCCATGTATTCTCCCTGTTTTAGTAAGGGAACTACATCTTGTAGTGTGACCATGTGGAAATGTTCTGATTTGATGAAGAGGTTTAATGTCCTGAGATCTAAAATTGGTCTTAGTGTTTTATCTTTTTTGGGAAAATGGAAATATAGGGAGTAAACCCCTGTTCCTTTTTGGTGATGAGGTACTAGTTCTATGGCTTGTTTTGTTAATAGTGCTTGTACCTCTATTTGTAGCAGGTCTAGATGCTGTGCTGACAGTCTGTGTGCTCTTGGGGGAACATCTGGAGGGAAATGTGTGAACTCTATGCAGTAACCATGTTGGATAATTGATAGAACCCATGTGTCCGTGGTTATGTCTGACCAATATTTATGGTATTTTGTTAATCTTCCCCCTACCGGTGATGTGTGTTGGGGAAGTGTGACATTAAAGTCACTGTTTGTTACCCGGGGTCTGCTTGGCAGGCTGCAATTTTCCCCTTGCTCTTGGGAATTGTCCCCTGAATGAACCATGAAACCCCCCTCTCTGGTATTGTGACTGGTAGGTGGGTTTTGTTTGAGAGGTGGATGCCTCTGAGGGTTGCTGTCTAAACCCTCCCCTAAATTGTGGCTTTCTAAATGTGCCCCTATATGGGGAAGGGTAGAGCGCGCCCATGGCTTTGGCCGTGTCAGTGTCCTTTTTTATTTTTTCTATAGCGGTGTCCACCCCCGGCCCAAATAGTTGCTGCTGGTAAAACGGCATGTTTTAACACCGCCTGCTGTATTTCAGGTTTGAAACCTGACCTTCGTAGCCAGGCATGCCTCCGGATTGTGACTGCCGTGTTTACAGTTCTTGCTGCGGTATCGGCAGAGTCCAGTGCCGAACGGATCTGGTTGTTGGAGATGGCTTGCCCTTCCTCAACCACCTGTTGAGCCAGTTTGTGATATTCTTTTGGTAGATGCTGAATGATATCATTCATTTCATCCCAGTGGGCTTGGTCGTATTGGGCGAGGAGGCCTGTGAATTTGCGATACGTCATTGGCTGGCAGCTTGCGACGCCACTCTCTTCCCCGCTGTGTCAAATTTGCGTCTTTCTTTATCATGAGGTGGTGCATCCCCTGATGATTGCGAGTTTGCCCTCTTCCTTGCGGCTCCCACTACTACAGAGTTCGGAGGGAGCTGCTATGTAATGAACACAGGGTCCGACGGGGTGGTTTATATTTTTTCTCCACCCGCGGTGTGATGGCCCTTCCCTTGAACGGCTCTTGGAAGACTTGTTGTGCATGTTTAAGGATGCCTGGTAGCATAGGCAGGCTTTGATACGACACATGCGTGGATGCCAGGGTATTGAAAAGAAAGTCATCCTCCAATGGTTCCAACTGCATAGTGACATTATTGAATGTCGCAGCCCTGGCTAATACTTGTGTATAGGAGGTGCTACCCCCTCTGGAGGAGATGGCTTTGAGGGGTAGCACTCAGGGCTGTTGTCTGAAACCGGTGGGTCGTAGAGGTCCCACGGATCTACATCTTCCGGTGTTTGCACAGTATGTGTGGGTGACTGTACAGCTGGCGTGACAAATGGTGACCTTGTCCTTTGTGGCGAATGTGGTGTCGATATTTCTGGTGAGAAATGTGGAGTTGGTGACTTTTCTCTAGCCACCTTTGCACTTGGCTGATCAGTTTCAGTCTCTGCCTGTGTGTGAAAAGCAAATGTCCTTTTAAACTTGAGGAGGGATAGTTTGAATTTTTCCAGTATCCTTCTAGATCTGTAATCTTAGTTGACTTTCATCAAATTCCTCCACATTTAACTCCTGTTCAAACCTGTGCCTCTCTTTAAGTTGCTTGGAGAGTGCATGTTCTTCTGTGTAAGAAGTATTTTTCGGCTCCGAAGCCGGCTTCCTAAGCACCGAAATACCCATTGTCATGGTTGGCCTCGGCTCCGAAAGGCTCTTTCAAGGCTTAGTGATCTCGACCAGTCTATGTCGACTTTTTTTTTACGTCGGTTTCTCAACTCGAGTCGGAAGACTTCGGCACAATTTTGGCCTTTTTCGGTGCCAAAGATGTTGCTTGGTCACCGCTCTTTTTGTGGGTCGACCCATGGCATTCAGGCAGTGGCGTCCCCGAGGCCTTTTGCTTTTTTGTCTGACTTTGGGGATGGGTCGGGGCAGGCGTATTCACTTTTTGGCCCACTGTCGGCGGTCGGTCTCCGTCGGAGTCGTCCGATTCCGATCCCTGGATGGAGATAGCCATCTCCTCCTCGTCAACGTCGAGGTGTTGTGCAGATTTCAACACCATCTGTAAGCACCTCGCCCTCCGATCTCTCGAGGTCTTTTTCGACCGAAAGGCCTTGCAGGCCTCGCAGGTATCCTCCCTGTGCTCCGGTGACAGACACAGATTACAGACCCAATGCTGGTCTGTATAAGGATACTTGGCGTGGCACGTCGGACAGAACCGGAAGGGGGTCCGGTCCATGAGGCTTCGATGACGGGTGTGGTCGGGCCGACCAGGCCTCTGCTGGGTGCGGAAGCCCCGAAGGGCCGCCGAAGCAGTTGTCTCGTCGGTGCCGATGTATCTATAGGAAACCGGTCCCGAACGCAACAATACCGACGGATTTTCGATGATTTTAATACTTTCCCGATTCGAATCACGGAGCGAAGAGGAACACGTCCGAACCCGATGGTGGAAAGAAAACAATTTAAGATGGAGTCTATGCCCATGCGCAAATGAGCCAAAAGGGAGGAGTCACTCGGTCCTGTGACTCGAAAAGACTTCTTCGAAGAAAAACACCTTGTAACACTCCGAGCCCAACACTAGATGGCAGGAACAGTGCACAGCATGTGTATCACATGCCATCGAACATATATATATACATAAAATTACAAAACATATACACACTTGCAAAACAAAAGCCTTGGTATGACCAAACAGGCAACGGGGAGGTGGGTGGGACTGTGAGGAATCCACAGGTAGCTAATATATCCACCAGAAAAAAAGTTAACGAAGGTAAATAACTTGTTCTTCTGATGGATACAACTAACTGTGGATTCCTCACCTTATGAATAGAGTCCCAAAGCAGTACTGCACTCTGAGGTGGGTGCCTGACTGGTCACACCAAGAAATCCTGCAATACAGAATGCGCAAAATGGCCATCCCTCCTAACCTCAGAGTCCAAGCTATAATGCTTTGCGAAGGTGTGGAGGGACGCCCAAGTCCACCACCGGAACCCCTCTAGCCAGAGCCGAAGTGGCAGACTTAGCCCTGGTCGAATGGGCTCTAATACCCTCAGGGGAACCTTCTTTGCCAAGGAGTAACAGACCTTGATACAAAGAAAGACCCATCTGGATGTAGTTCTTTTATGGACCGCTCTGCCATTCCTCTTTCCTACATATCCCACGAATAGCTGGTCTTCCAACCCAAAGTCCTTTGTACTCTCAATATAAAAACTGAGAGCCCTTCTGGGGTCCAAACGATGGAGTCTCTCTTTCTCCTTTGAGGGATGAGGAGGAGGGTAGAAAGATGAAAGGGTAATGGTCTGCCCCATATGGAAAGGAGTGACAGCTTTAGGTAGGTAAGCCACCCTGGTTTTCAGCACCACTTTGTCAGGAAAGAATAAAGTAAAGGGAGGTTTAATACTAAGGGCCTGAAGCTCACCCACACGCCTAGCCGATGTAACAGCTATCAGGAAAACCGTCTTAAGAACTAAAAATCTTAACAGACAAGAATGGGTTCAAACGGTGAACCCATTAAAAAAGTTACAACCAGATTCAAATCCCACTGAGGCATAAGAAAGGGAGTGGGGGGGAAATTTATTTGTTAAACCCTTCAAGAACCTAATAACAATAGGCGATTTAAACAAGGAGTGTTGATCCGTGAGGTAAAGAAAGGCTGACTGTGCCGCCAAATAGCCTTTAACAGTAGCAACTGCACAACCCTTCTGTGCTAAAGCTAATGCAAACAACAGAACAGACAGATCAATTTGTTTCTCTCCACACCAAGCCACAAATTTTCCGCACCTGCCGGCATAAACAGTCGTAGTGGAGTGTCGCCTGGCCGATAAAATAACATCCACTACCTCTAGTGGGAGAGAGGAAGCACTCAGATTGTCCCATTCAATCTTCAGGCATGTAGGTGCAGGATCTGGAGGTGGGGGTGTAGAACCTGCCCCTGCAAGAGGAGATCTGCCCTGAGAGGGAGACGGAGCAGAGAGCATAGTGAGACTTGGAGAAGGTCCGTGTACCACACCCTTCTCGGCCAATTCGGAGCTATTAAAATGACCTGAGCCCGATCTTGGTGAATCTTCCTCAGAACCAGAGGAATCAAGGGTATGTGGGGGAAACGCGTAAAGCAACTGGTTGCACCAAGACATCTGAAACGAGTCCCCCAAAGCTCCTTGCACGGGATACTGAAGGCTGCAGAACGACGTGCAATGCACGTTCTCCCGAGTGGCCAAAAGATCTATCCTCGGAGAACCTCACATCTGAAAGATGTGACGGACCAGATCCGGATGGAGACGCCACTCGTGATCGGCCAAGAAATGCTGACTAAGTGTCTGCACGTACGTTGAGCTCCAGATGATTCGCTACCAAGCAAATCTGATGGTCCTGAACCCAGGACCAGAGCCGCAGAGCCTCGCTGCAGAGAAGGTACGACCCTACTCCTCCCTGCTTGTTGATGTACCACATTGCAGTAGTGTTGTCTGTCAAGACTTAAACTGACTGACCGCGAAGGGACGGGAGGAAGGCCTTGAGAGCCAGACGTATCGCCCGCAATTCTAACAGATTGATATGAAAAGTCTGTTCCACTGGAGATCAAAGACCTTTGATCTCCAGGTCCCCCAGATGAGCTCCTCACCCTAGAGTGGAAGCATCCGTTATGACTGTGGCCATCGGAGGAGGCAGTGGAAACGGCCTTACTAGAGAGAGGTTGCCGTCCACAGCCCACCATCGTAGATCTGCTGCAGCGTCTCTGGAGATCGATACCGACTCCTTGAGATCCCCTTTGTTTTGAAACCACTGCCTGCGGAGGCACCACTGGAGAGCCCTCATGTGCCAAAGTGCATGAGTGACCAACAGAATGCAAGAAGCAAACAGACCGAGCAGGCGTAGGACCTTGAGGACTGGAACAACCGCTCCATTTTGAAACATTGGAATCAACGCCTGGATGTCCTGAATCCGCTAAGGCGGAGGATAGGCCCGATTCAGTGCTGTATCCAGTACTTCCCCTATGAACAGGAGGCGCTGCGAGGGCTCCAGGTGAGACTTGGGAACATTTATAGAAAAGCCCAGACTGAACAACTGAGTTGTCAGTTGCAAGTGATGCAGCACAAGCTCCGGAGACTTGGCTTTGAACAACCAATCGTCCAGGTAAGGGAATACTGATATTCCCTTCCTTCTGAGACTTGCTGCAACCACCACCATCACCTTCGTGAAGACTCGAGGTGCTGAAGTAAGACCAAATGGAAGGCCACAAACTGGAAGTGTTGCAACCCCACCACAAACCGGAGATACCTCCTGTGCGACTTGAGAATAGGGATATGAAAGTAAGCATCCTGCAAGTCGACAGACACCATCCAATCCTCTTTGGTCAATGCCAGAAGTACTGGCACTAGAGTCAGCATCTTGAATTTCTCCTGTTTGAGGAACCAATTCAAAATCCTCCGGTCCAGGATTGGTCTCAATCGACTATCCTTCTTGGGAATCAGGAAATATCTCGGATAACAACTCTGACTCCTTTCCTGCTCTGGAACCAACTCCACTGCACTTTGACAACAGGATTTGAACCTCCTGCTGCAACAACAGAAGATGGTCTTCGGAAAAAAACGAGGGACGGGGAGGAGGGTGGGTTACTCCTGAAAAGGAAGAGCATATCCTTTCCTCACAATATTTAGAACCCAGGAGTCTGATGTGATTAACTCCCACTCGTGGAGAAAAAGACATAATCGTCCCCCTACAGGAGAAGTATGGCTGAAAATGGGCAGGAAACTGGGGCTGCTTCCCTTGTTGTCCTCCAGAGGAAGAGGATGATGCAGGGTGCTTCTGGGTGGCCCCTCTTGTCCAAACCCTCCCCTACCCTGTAAAGGACCTAAATGGGAGACTGGTACGCTGTTGGACTGTGGACTGGGGTCTCCCACAGTAAACGGCTCCACGCCCAAAAACCCTGAACCTCTGAAAGGACCTGAAAGGGGTAGCAGTGGAAGCCTGCAGACCCAAAGACTTTGCTGTGGCCCTACTGTCCTTTAAGCGCTCTAAGGCAGAGTCCGCTTTAGCACCAAAAAGCTTTTCCCCAACAAAAGGCAAGTCCAAGAGAGTATTCTAGACATCCGAAGAAAAGCCAGAGGACCTAAACCACGCATGCCTCCTGGTAGCGATAGGAGGTACCCATCGCCCTGGCCACCGAATCTGGAGAATCCCGACCAGACTGGATAATCTGTTTAGCCACCGCCTGAGCGTCTGACAGGAGTTCACCAAATTGTCCTTGCATCTCCTGCGGCAGGTCTGGAACCATCGCCTTAGCTGTGTCCATCAGGGCATGCACATATCTACCTAATACACAGGTAGCGTTTGCTGCGTTGAGGGCCATACTACAGGAAGAAAAAGTCTTCTTCGCCGACTGCTCTATTCTCTTGGACTCCCTGTCCAAAGGAATCACAGGAAAGGAGCCTGGTGCAAACCGTGTGGAACATAAGGCTTGAACAACAAGACTCTCTGGGGTAGGATGTTTCGACAAAAATCCCGGATCTCCAGGAGCCACCCGATACCTTCTTGCCACAGATCTGTTGACAGCTGGGGATGACATAGGCTTTCTCCATACCTCTAAAATAGGCTCTGTAAGAGCATCATTAAGTGGGAGCAATGGTTTTGTTGAAGCCGAAGAAGGATGCAGGACATCAGTTAGAATATTAGTTTTCACCTCTGCAGCAGGCAATGGAAGATCCAAAATAATTTGACGCCTTCCTGACCACAATATGGAAAGAGGCTGCTTCCTCTGTAAACTCCCCTGGAGAAGAAAGGTCCCACTCCGGGGAAGTGTCTAGCCCACTGGCTGAGTCAAGTCCTTGATATTCCCCCAAGGGCTCCACAATCTCTCCTTTCTCCAGCAGCTGCCTTTGGTACTCCTGCTCCTCCAAAAGCCTTAAAGCTTTTCTGCGCGACCCCAGCCTGGCCTCTAACTTTGGCTTCAACATAGAATTAGCCGACGACGATGACACCGGCTTCAGGACTGAAAGACGCGGACCAGGAGAAGAGGCTGACTACGGTCTAATCCGGAGCCACAGCGGATCCCATCGGCGCCGTGGTCACCTGAGGCTCCGTCATCGCTGTCGACTGATAAGGTGATGTCATCGGCGCAACAGGTCATTGAGGCGACATCATCGGCGCCGAACCGGCACCCTCAGCCGGATAAAAGGGCATAAACGGCGCTGCCTTGTAAGGAGCCGGGGAGCCCAAAGTATATGCCAAAGGATCAATGGAACCAGCAGGGGCCATAGCATTAAACATACTAAACATGACAATTAAAAATGCCTTAGGATCCACTCCCGGAGCCGGGAAGGCAGGATACCGCTGGTCTCCATGCAGCACTTGTGCCGGCTGAGCATTCGAATCCTGTGCCGCAGGTGAGAAAGCAAGGACTCTCTGGAGGCACAACCACCTTGAAGACCGTTGGCGCCGGAGAAGCCTGAGGGCTTTGAGGCTGTGCAGTCACAGTAGGACTAACCTCCCACGTCACACAGCACTGTCTAGATGGAGACCTCGACCTTGAACAGCTTTGAGCCGAACGACGCAGAGTCGTGACGACGTCGCTTCTCATGTTTTTTCGACAAAGTGTGCGAAGACTATCTATGATGGCTTTTATGTCCTTTCTTCGCCTTAGCCAAGAAGAGTTTGGCTTCTCTCTCCTTCAGCACCACTGGATTCATGCTCTGGCAGGATACACACTCCTCGATGTCATGCTCAGAACATAAACACCAAAGGCAATCATCATGAGGGTCAGTAACCAACATGCGACCCCCCACACTCCCGACAAGGCTTAAACCCAGACTTCCTAGGAGACATTGTAACCAGAAGCAAGACTGAACACCTTCAACAGTAGCAAGAGCTAGGAGAAAACCGTTAGCGTTGAAGGCCCGGAAAAAAGGGAACTGACATCAGCACGCCGGCGAAGACCTCTTATTGGCACGGTGACGTCAGATGGAGTCGCGTGAAGCCGTGCAATGGTGACGTCCTCGTCAATGTGGGGAGCTGGGAAGAAGATTTTCTGTCAAATGCTGGCACATTGGGAGAATTCATAAGGTGAGGAATCAGAAATAAGGTTATTAATCCAACTTGGCTAAACTTAATTGCAAAATATGATTTTGTTGTATTACTGGAAACCTGGGATACTATTTATCCCTCCTGCTTTGGCTTTGCATGTTTCTCTTGCTCAGCTATCCCCTCTGCACGTGCTATACCTATGGGGGAGGTCTACTGGCATGGGTTAAACTGAATCTAAAAATGGAAGTCTCAGCTTTAGATACGGAAAGTTCGGCATTTATGGCCTTGCTTATTAAGGATGAATCAAGTGCTTTTTATTTATTGTTTTAAATAAAAAAAAAATACAATAACTTTTCAAATTGTGTATGTACTCATTACAAATGTTTAGGCATATGCCACAGTCTAACTACCTCCTCCGTGGGGATTTCAACACTAAGCTGGGAACTAATTAGAGGGCACAGAGCATGGAATGTTTTGTACTTCCCAGGGTGAAACCTAATATGGGGGATGAGGGGGATGGAAGCTGGGTACCTTGCTGATCAAGATCTTGTTAAATTGTTTAGTATAGATGGGCAATGTTGGCCTCTTTTAGAGGGCGGGTTTGGGCCTCGATTATAAATCACATTCAAAATAAGAAGTTTCTCAACATGGTTCCCACATAGTGCCGTTTTAGCAACAGAATGGGGGGGACCATAATGCTCTGTATGCAGTAGGACAATTCCCAGTGCATAAAACAATCTTCCCTGTGGCATCCATTCCTATTGCTCAGCACACCAGCCACAGACTAAGGCTTGCGTGGCATTTGAAAGACTCAGGGGCTACCCTTTCCACATTGCTGAAGTCTCACCTTATTATATTCTTACATTGCTGGTCTGATGAGCAGGTGAACGAAAAGTTAGCCAACTTTGACACTAAGTCTGAGAATCAGGCAGCTATTATTACAGCTGAATAGGCGTGGATAAGCAAACTCCAGGTGGTTTGATAGCCATTGTTCTTTAGCTAATCGCAGGCTAAGGAAGTCCCTTTCTACCATTCCGAAAGACCCTATAGTAGAGTGTGAGGCTCATAAGACCCATAGAAATACCCTTAGATAAATGAAGAAGGCTCTGAATAGTAGGGATTGGGACCTCATAGAAAGTGCGTCACTCATTCAGAATAGCAAGATATTCTGGGACATGGTTAAGATCAAACAAAGGGAAGCTCCACCTAACCACCTTTTGAATTGTTATGTTCCAGGCTCAGATTGGGTTATGCACTTTAGGGATATTTACTACTTGGTGGAAGATGAGTGTTTGAGGTAACAGCTGAGGGACAAACTATCTCATTCACCAACAATGTTTTTTAACCTACAGCAAGTCACGATTGCCATCAAGCAAATTCTGAATGGAAAAGCTCCAGGACCAGATGGGGTCCCAATGGACCTAATTAAGTGTAATATAGACCTTTTGGGGAGCTCTGTTAATGAATGTGTTTAATAATTCCTTATGTAGCAAGATCTCTACCTCTTGGTCCCTTTTTTTTCCCCAACAGTCACGATCTTCAAACAAGCATTTGCAATGCAACGGGTCTAGCATTTCTCCGAGTTAGAGCTATTAGCAGTTGTAAACTCTCAACCGGACTTTTCTTGCCACATTAAATGGAAAAAAAAAGAGCGCGAATGCGCTGCTACAGTTCACTCGTAGTGAAACCTATCGGCAATAGTGCAATTATCTACGTAACCCGCAAAAGTGCAATTAACTATGTAACAGGGTCAATGTCATGCAAAATGCTCGACTTATGTCAAGCGAGATCGTGCTGTGAAAAAAGATAAAAAGTAGTCCACAAACCGGACGGAAAACAGCAAGCCTCAAATGTTTTCAGTATTTGGTCGCTGCGCTCGAGGAGGGCTAACCACCGTATGCATGTCTTCCACTAATGAAGGCAAGCAGATTTTAAAAGGAAAGCTTACAAACCAATGAAAGACACTGACGTGACATGGACGGTGCTCTGAGCCCTTTTCTAACTACTAAGGCATCGCACAAGCGCATGCTCAACCCTAAAAAGGGGGCCGCATGTCACCCAAATTGCTTGGGTCAAAACCGCTTGAGACATTCCGATGGTTTCCCAAGCTCCTGTACCGGCGTTCCTCTACAGATTCCAGGGTCTTAACCCATGTTGGTGGAATCTTTTATATCTTTAATGAGGGAGCTGGACCTGGTTACAAATTATGGGAAATCAAACATTATGGCATGTGGGACAGGAAAGAAAAACATATCCAAATTAATGGTGAGGAAGTTATCACTGGGTAGCGTAAATGATGTTAACTGTCTGGGAGTTGTTTTTAGTTGTTCTGTTTCTTGGCAGCTGCAGATCAATTGCTCACGCCTGAAGCTCAGCAGAGCAGAGGGAGCATTATTTAATTTGCCCCAGGCTGCAGTCAGGAGGGCAGTTTCTCCTTTGTTCAACATTTATAAAGCACAGTCTGTTTCAGAGGCATGATATCGTGATGTTTTTGCAGCTTGAGGAAAATAGTATCTGCAGGCAGCTCATGTACCTGCCCCAAAGTTCCCATTTTATAATGCACTCATAACTTAACCTCCAGCATATATCTGACAAACTTAAGTTGACGCTCCTTGTACTTGGGTTAGTGTGCAGACTAATACTGAAGCCAGTTTGAACAGGAGCATCATTATAGCCTGCCTCAAACTGGGCCTTTCAATTCCCTGGTTGGCTAATGTACAAAAAAATCTTAATGCACTGAACCTGATATACTCAACTTAAAAAGGGGATGTCGACGGTGAGGTTCCATTTTTTAGATTTGTCACTCCCAGAGATTGCATAATTGGTCAAGCAAAAGTACCGTCAAAACGTATTTCACGTTTTTCGTACCCGAGGAGCTTGTATAGTATCTTGTAACAGCCCTTTCGTGCAGTGAGAGATCCTTACTTTTTCGCTTTAGGGCTGGTACAGTGGGGTGGCTTCTGAATTTCTCAGGCACTTCTGGTCTCTTGGGGATACCGGCACCAGCTTGTCCCTGCAATGCTCTGTCTGAGAGAGCTACGATGCGCTTTATTTTTTTGGGTAAATTTTATAAACCTATTTTATTCTATTTATTAAGCTGATTGTAAAGTCTTTGGGGTGCAGAGGCGCACCGTTTTTTCTTCAACTTTTAAGCAGCTATGATGTCTGCCATAGTGTTTGTCATCTTTTAAACAGCGGTTACTGCAATATTAGCTTTTTATTTCCTTCGGCGTGGGTTGATGGTTTACGACCTCGATTGCGGGAGGCAGCATGAGATGATTGTTATTATTGGGGGAATGTGGTAGGAGTTGTAACTTGCTCAGTGCATTTGGTGGACTTCTGTTTTAATGCCGAAGTGTCACGGGTATTTTTTGTATATATTTTATGTCTGTTTTCTTATTTATGTACCTTTTATGGGTGGTTATGTGCCGAATAAAGTGTTATGAACATAAAGAATCCACAATGTTTAGCCTATGTATTGAAAATGTCACTTACCCAGTGTACATCTGTTCGTGGCATCAGTCGCTGAAGATTCACATGTTGTGCATAGCCCGCCATCTGGTGTTGGGTCGGAGTGTTACAAGTTGTTTTTCTTCGAAGAAGTCTTTCGAGTCACGGGACCGAGGGACTCCTCCTCTTTGTCTCCATTGCGCATGGGCGTCGACTCCATCTTCGATTGTTTTCCCCCCAGAGGGTGAGGTAGGAGTTGTTTGTTAGTAATAGTGCCCATGCAATGGAGTGAATAAGTATGTACCTAAGATTGAATATATTTACAAATGTACAAAGTTGAAGCTAACTTCCAAACGGCTACAGGCTCCCGGGGAGGTGGGTGGGCACATGTGAATCTTCAGCGACTGATGCCACGAACAGATGTACACTGGGTAAGTGACATTTTCAGTTCGATGGCATCGGTCGCTGTAGATACACATGTTGTGCATAGACTAGTAAGCAGTTATCTCCCCAAAAGCGGTGGCTCAGCCTGTAGGAGTGGAAGTAGTCTGAAATAAGGTTCTTAGTACGGCTTGACCTACTGTTGCTTGTTGTGCTGATAGCACGTCTACACAGTAGTGCTTGGTAAATGTGTGAGGCGTAGACCATGTGGCTGCCTTACATATTTCGTGCATTGGAATATTCCCTAGGAAGGCCATGGTAGCGCCTTTCTTTCTGGTTGAGTGTGCCCTTGGTGTAATGGGCAGTTGTCTTTTTGCTTTAAGGTAGCAGATTTGGATGCACTTAACTACAGGGAGTGCAGAATTATTAGGCAAGTTGTATTTTTGAGGATTAATTTTATTATTGAACAACAACCATGTTCTCAATGAACCCAAAAAACTCATTAATATCAAAACTGAATATTTTTGGAAGTAGTTTTTAGTTTGTTTTTAGTTTTAGCTATGTTAGGGGGATATCTGTGTGTGCAGGTGACTATCACTGTGCATAATTATTAGGCAACTTAACAAAAAAAAATATATACCCATTTCAATTATTTATCATTACCAGTGAAACCAATATAACATCTCAACATTCACAAATATACATTTCTGACATTAAAAAACAAAACAAAAACAAATCAGTGACCAATATAGCCACCTTTCTTTGCAAGGACACTCAAAAGCCTGCCATCCATGGATTCTGTCAGTGTTTTGATCTGTTCACCATCAACATTGCGTGCAGCAGCAACCACAGCCTCCCAGACACTGTTCAGAGAGGTGTACTGTTTTCCCTCCTTGTAAATCTCACATTTGATGATGGACCACAGGTTCTCAATGGGGTTCAGATCAGGTGAACAAGGAGGCCAGGTCATTAGATTTCCTTCTTTTATACCCTTTCTTGCCAGCCACGCTGTGGAGTACTTGGACGCGTGTGATGGAGCATTGTCCTGCATGAAAATCATGTTTTTCTTGAAGGATGCAGACTTCTTCCTGTACCACTGCTTGAAGAAGGTGTCTTCCAGGAACTGGCAGTAGGACTGGGAGTTGAGCTTGACTCCATCCTCAACCCGAAAAGGCCCCACAAGCTCATCTTTGATGATACCAGCCCAAACCAGTACTCCACCTCCACCTTGCTGGCGTCTGAGTCGGACTGGAGCTCTCTGCCCTTTACCAATCCAGCCACGGGCCCATCCATCTGGCCCATCAAGACTCACTCTCATTTCATCAGTCCATATAACCTTAGAAAAATCAGTCTTGAGATATTTCTTGGCCCAGTCTTGACGTTTCAGCTTGTGTGTCTTGTTCAGTGGTGGTCGTCTTTCAGCCTTTCTTACCTTGGCCATGTCTCTGAGTATTGCACACCTTGTGCTTTTGGGCACTCCAGTGATGTTGCAGCTCTGAAATATGGCCAAACTGGTGGCAAGTGGCATCGTGGCAGCTGCACGCTTGACTTTTCTCAGTTCATGGGCAGTTATTTTGCGCCTTGGTTTTTCCACACGCTTCTTGCGACCCTGTTGACTATTTTGAATGAAACGCTTGATTGTTCGATGATCACGCTTCAGAAGCTTTGCAATTTTAAGAGTGCTGCATCCCTCTGCAAGATATCTCACTATTTTTTACTTTTCTGAGCCTGTCAAGTCCTTCTTTTGACCCATTTTGCCAAAGGAAAGGAAGTTGCCTAATAATTATGCACACCTGATATAGGGTGTTGATGTCATTAGACCACACCCCTTCTCATTACAGAGATGCACATCACCTAATATGCTTAATTGGTAGTAGGCTTTCGAGCCTATACAGCTTGGAGTAAGACAACATGCATAAAGAGGATGATATGGTCAAAATACTCATTTGCCTAATAATTCTGCACTCCCTGTATCCATCTGGCTATACCCTGTTTCGAGATTGGGTTTCCTGCGTGAGGTTTTTGAAATGCAATAAACAGTTGTTTAGTTTTCCTGATGTTTTTAGTTCTGTCGATGTAGTACATTAGTGCTCTTTTGACGTCTAATGTATGTAGTGCCCTTTCAGCTATGGAATCTGGCTGTGGGAAGAACACTGGTAGCTCTACCGTTTGATTTAGGTGGAACGGTGAAATAAACTTTGGCAAAAATGTAGGATTGGTCCTTAGGACTACTTTATTTTTGTGTAGTTGGATAAAAGGTTCTTGTATTGTAAACGCCTGAATTTCACTTACTCTTCTTAGAGATGTGATGGCGATGAGAAATGCAACATTCCAGGTTAGGAATTGTATTTCGCAAGAGTGCATAGGTTCAAAGGGTGGACCCATGAGTCTGGTTAAGACGATGTTAAGGTTCCATGAAGGAACGGGTGGTGTCCTTGGTGGTATAATTCTTTTGAGGCCTTCCATAAATGCTTTAATGACAGGTATCCTAAATAGTGAAGTTGAATGGGTAATCTGCAGGTATGCAGATATTGCTGCTAGGTGTATCTTAATGGAAGAGAAGGCCAGGTTCGTTTTTTGTAAGTGTAGTAAGTAACCCACTACATCTTTTGGAGATGCGTGTAATGGTTGAATTTGATTATGATGGCAATAGCAAACAAATCTTTTCCATTTGCTTGCATAGCAGTGTCTAGTGGATGGTCTTCTGGCTTGCTTTATGACTTCCATACATTCTTGTGTGAGGTTTAAGTGTCCGAATTCTAGGATTTCAGGAGCCAGATTGCTAGATTCAGCGATGCTGGGTTTGGATGCCTGATCTGTTGGTTGTGTTGTGTTAACAGATCTGGCCTGTTGGGCAACTTGACGTGGGGTACTACTGATAGGTCTAGCAGTGTTGTGTACCATGGTTGCCTTGCCCATGTTGGTGCTATCAGTATGAGTTTGAGTTTGTTTTGACTCAATTTGTTTACTAGATATGGAAGGAGAGGGAGAGGGGGAAAAGCGTACGCAAATATCCCTGACCAGTTCATCCATAGGGCATTGCCTTGAGACTGCCTGTGTGGGTATCTGGATGCGAAGTTTTGGCATTTTGCGTTCTCCTTCGTTGCAAATAAGTCTATTTGAGGTGTTCCCCAACGTTTGAAGTAAGTGTTTAGAATTTGGGGGTGAATTTCCCACTCGTGGACCTGTTGGTGATCTCGAGAGAGATTGTCTGCAAGCTGATTCTGGATCCCTGGAATAAACTGTGCTATTAGGCGAATGTGGCTGTGAATTGCCCATTGCCATATTTTTTGTGCCAGCAGGCACAGCTGTGTCGAGTGTGTGTCCCCCTGTTTGTTTAGATAATACATTGTTGTCATGTTGTCTGTTTTGACAAGAATGTATTTGTGAGTTATGAGAATTGAAATGCTTTTAATGCTTGGAAAACTGCTAGTAGTTCGAGGTGATTTATATGCAGCTTTCTTTGATGTACGTCCCATTGTCCTTGTATGCTGTGGTGACTGAGGTGTGCTCCCCACCCTGTCATGGAAGCATCTGTTGTTATCACGTATTGTGGCACTGGGTCTTGGAAAGGCCGCCCTTTGTTTAAATTTATGTTGTTCCACCATAGAAGCGAGAGGTATGTTAGGCGGTCTATCAACACCAGATCTAGAAGCTGACCCTGTGCTTGAGACCATTGTGATGCTAGGCACTGTTGTAAGGGCCGCATGTGCAACCGTGCGTGTGGGACAATGGCTATGCATGAGGACATCATGCCTAGTAGTTGTAATATCATCTTCGCTTGTATTTTTTGTGTTGGATACATGCGTTGTATAATCTTTTGGAAATTTTAAACCCTTTGTGGACTTGGAGTGGCTATCCCCTTTGTTGTATCTATTGTGGCACCTAGGTATTGTTGTACCTTGCACGGCAGAATGTGTGATTTTGCATAGTTGATGGTGAAACCGAGTTTGTAGAGGGTTTGCATGACTTGATCTGTGTGGTGCGAGCACCTTGTCAGTGAGTCGGTCTTGATTAGCCAGTCGTCTAGATACGGGAATACGTGTATTTGCTGCCTTCTGATGTGTGCAGCCACTACTGCTAGGCACTTTGTGAAGACTCTTGGTGCAGTTGTTAAACCGAAGGGCAATACTTTGAATTGGTAATGTATTCCCTTGAATACGAACCTTAGGTATTTCCTGTGCGACGGATGTATTGGTATGTGGAAATACGCGTCTTTGAGATCTAAGGTTGTCATGTAGTCCTGTTGCTTTAGCAATGGTAACACTTCTTGTAGCGTGACCATGTGAAAGTGTTCTGATTTGATGTAGGTGTTTAGTGTTCTGAGGTCTAGGATTGGTCTCAGTGTTTTGTCCTTTTTTGGTATTAGGAAGTACAGGGAATAAACTCCTGTGTTTATTTGTGTGTTTGGTACTAGTTCTATTGCGTTCTTTTGCAATAATGCTTGAACTTCTATTTCCAGAAGGTCTGAATGTTGTTCTGATAAATTCTGTGCTTTTGGTGGTATGTTTGGAGGGATTTGCAGAAATTCTATGCAATAACCATGTTGGATAATTGCTAAGACCCAAGTGTCTGTAGTTATTTCCTCCCATGCTTGGTAATACGGACCTATTCTTCCCCCCACTGGTGTTGTGTGGAGGGGATGAGTGACATGTGAGTCACTGTTTGGTTGTAGGGGTTTTGGGGCTTTGAAATTTTCCCCTATTCCTAGGGAATTGTCCTCTGTATTGGCCCCGAAAGCCTCCCCTTTGGTACTGTCCCTGGTAGCTGGACGGTGTGGCCTGTGAGGTGCTGGCTTGTGTGGCTTGACCCCGAAACCCCCCTCTAAAGGATGTTTTGCGGAAGTTGCTGTAAGTGCCTCTGCTCTGCGGGGAGTAGAGTGCGCCCATGGCTTTAGCAGTGTCAGTGTCCTTTTTGAGTTTTTCAATCGCCGTGTCCACTTCTGGTCCGAACAGTTGTTTCTCATTGAATGGCATATTGAGCACTGCCTGCTGAATCTCTGGTTTAAAACCAGACGTTCGTAGCCATGCGTGCCTTCTGATAGTCACAGATGTGTTAATTGTTCTTGCAGCTGTGTCCGCTGCATCCATAGAGGAGCGTATCTGATTATTAGATATGTTCTGTCCTTCCTCAACCACCTGTTTCGCCCTCTTTTGTAGCTCTTTGGGTAGATGCTCAATGAGGTGTTGCATCTCGTCCCAATGGGCTCTGTCATAGCGCGCAAGTAGTGCTTGAGAGTTAGCGATGCGCCACTGGTTTGCAGCTTGTACTGCGACTCTCTTTCCGGCTGCATCGAACTTGCGGCTCTCTTTATCTGGGGGCGGTGCATCCCCAGATGTGTGGGAGTTGGCACTCTTGCGGGCTGCTCCTACTACGACGGAATCTGGTGGCAGCTGTGAGCTGATGAAAACAGGGTCTGCGGGAGGTGCTTTATATTTCTTTTCCACTCTTGGTGTTATTGCTCTACTCTTGACCGGCTCCTTGAAGATTTCCTTTGCGTGCCGAAGCATTCCTAGGAGCATAGGCAGGCTTTGGTAGGAGCTATGGGTGGAGGAGAGGGTGTTGAATAAGAAGTCATCCTCGACTGGTTCCGAGTGTAGGGACACATTGTGGAACTCTGCTGCCCTAGCCACCACTTGCGAGTATGCTGTGCTATCTTCCGGTGGTGAGGGCTTTGTAGGGTACGCCTCTGGACTGTTGTCCGACACTGGGGCGTCGTATAAGTCCCAAGCGTCTTGGTCCTGATCACCTTGGCTCATGGTGGTGTGAGCCGGGGAATGTGATGGAGTTTGTGCCGGTGAAACGTTAGTTACAGGTGGAGGAGAGGGTGGCGGAGTTACCTTTTGAGAGGGTGGCGGAGTTACCTTTTGAGAGGGTGGCGGAGTTACCTTTTTCACCATTTTTGTTTGTGGTGCTTGATCTGATTGAAACTCCAGTCTCCTTTTTCTCCTAATAGGGGGAAGGGTGCTTATTTTCCCTGTTCCTTCCTGTATAAAAATATGTTTCTGAGTGTGGTCCACTTCGGTGGATTGCAACTCTTCCTCAAATCTATGCTTTCGCATCTGAGAGGACAGTGATTGCTCCTCTGAATAGGAACCGGTAGGTGGGTCGGTTGCGGGTTGTTTTTGCATCGAAACCCTGTCTGTACTCTTTTTCAGCTCCGAAGTGACCTTCTTCTTTTTCGGAGTCGAACCCTCTCGGCGTCGATCTTCCTCGGTGCCGCTGTCTCTGCGTCGAGCAGTTTCGGCTCCGATATCTCGGCGTCGATGTTTTTCAGCAGCACTTTCTCGGTCCCGAGAAGGCTGTGCGCCGGTGTCTCGACCGGAGTCGGACGATCTCGGCACCATTTCGGCCTTTTTCGGTGCCGATGGTCGGTCACCGAATTTATGGGTCGAGCCATGGCCTGGTGGCAGTGGCGTCCCCTGGGCCTTGTCACTTTTCTTGTGTGCTGGCTTCGACGTCTTACTCACAGTTTTTTGGTCGTCGAATTCTTCGGAGTCCGAATCATTGATCGAGAAGGTTTCTTCTTCCTCTTGTTCCTCGAACTCTCGGTGAGCTGTCGGCGTCGACGCCATCTGCAGTCTTCTGGCTCAACGGTCACGGAGTGTTTTTCGGGACCGGAACGCACGACAGGCCTCGCAAGTCTCTTCACTGTGCTCAGGCGACAGGCACAGGTTACAGACCAAATGTTGGTCTGTATACGGGTATTTGTTGTGGCATTTAGGACAGAAACGGAACGGGGTCCGTTCCATCAGCGTTGTTTTACACGCGGTCGGGCCGACCAGGCCCCGAAGGGGGATCGAAAACTACCCCGAAGGGTACCGGAGCTCTTCACTCTTCGATTCGGTGTCGATTCTAACTAAGCCGATCCCGAACGCAACAATACCGACGTAATTTTTCCGATATTTAGCTAACTTTCCGTTCCGAAACCCGGAGCGAAAGGAACACGTCCGAACCCGATGACGGAAAGAAAACAATCAAAGATGGAGTCGACGCCCATGCGCAATGGAGACAAAGAGGAGGAGTCCCTCGGTCCCGTGACTCGAAAGACTTCTTCGAAGAAAAACAACTTGTAACACTCCGACCCAACACCAGATGGCGGGCTATGCACAACATGTGTATCTACAGCGACAGATGCCATCGAACATATTGTTTCCAAACACATCGTGCAATTAAGGAGAAAGTTGGTGCGGGATATACTGATAAATGCGGTAGTCGGAATACAGTTATAGCGCTATCAGGTGGGTGCTGCCGACACACTGTTTTATTGCCAAGAGGCTGTGGGGCAGAGTTACACAATGCATCGTGAACGTGTTGCTAGGTTGAGGGCGTTGCTAGATGCCTGAATTCGCATTACTTGACAAGCAATCACGACTTCTCTGCAGGTCATTACAAGGGAATGCCACGCACAATTTTATTGCAAACAAAATGCAGCTATGTTTCAATTACGATTCCTATTGACTATGCTACGTCTTCACCTGGAAAAGCGCTTTGGAGATAACTGGACAAAGCAGCAAAATATAGATGACAGCTATAGTGACAACTTCAGTGAAGCGCAAATTGAGAGTTTATGCCGCTGGAAAACACACAATCAGATGTAGCGAGCTTTAATGAAGCACAATTGAATATCAAGTTTACGCTTTTGAAGGTTTGCAAGAGAATACAATTAAATGGAAGTAGTCCTTGTTCAGCACGGACAAAAGAGTTGGCGTAAGTGACTGCCCTGACGAGATTAAAATGTAAACACGTAGGTTTACAGCTGAGGAGCAAACTGTCCCCAATTTGTTAAGTTTTGTTCTATTGCGGACGGAAGAGAAACTCGTTAATTTTTTCCAGAAGCTCCGCAGTGTAGCATTTACTCAAGGAGCCAGCAAGCAAACTGACTCGTACATACCAAGTAAGACAGAGGACATGGAATCATTCCATGTAGTGAGGTATGCAACATTATTTTGAGTTAGTAAGAAGAACTCCTCAGTCAGCAGCAAACAGTAGTCAATGGCTCAAAGGAAGCTTCGTGCATCTCAACAAATAGCTTAACAGCATTTGCTGGAAAAAGCCCTGACCACCTGTCAGTCGGAAGCTCCAGGCAATTATAGGCCCTCAAGAATATGCATCTTGTGGTCCTTTTATTTAGTTCCTATTGCGCGACGAAGAGGGAGACCTTAGGTGCATCTTCTTGTGCCCACGGGAGCGATTACTTAATCAATTAAGTGTAGGTCTTGCAACTGGAAGGGATCTTCATCTCCTACTGAACGACGCCATCACTAATTTTGCCACCCCCATTTGTTGATTGCTGCGGTATGCATGTATTGAGGTAGCTATATAATCTGGAGAAAGAAGCAATTTGAGAATTCCAAAAACAGTATAAGGTTTTAGAATGCGGATCCATGACACATCGAATGTAGGAGATTAGTGGTGGGAGAGCGGTTTCAAAAGTTGGCAAAAACATGAAACTTCCCAAGCTCCGGATACCACATCTGTGGGGATCCCGAATAAGACATCGAACTCACCGGCACTTTGAAGCTATATTATATTATATATATATATATATATATATATATATATATATATATATATATATATATATATATATATAGAGTCAGGATGCCATGCGATGTGCAGAGAGTAGGTGAAAGAAAAAATCCAGATCCTCTTTGGGATTTAGGAAAGGGGTTCATTTTAGTAATCTGAGAGGCTCGCTAACCATTGGGAATTACAAATTGCAGTTGTGCTGAATGGTACACTTCTTATAGCCGCGATGCAGATTAACACGCCAGATGGAATAAGAGAATAAATTCACTAACAAGCATAGCAAAGAAGACAAACTGTTATTCAAAAATATATATAACTTGGCATTTCTACACCTCGTAACACTTATGTCCAAGATACCAATCAGATAACAGACCGCAAAGCTATTGAAATAACGATGGTACTTATGGAACATCACTAAACAACTTTAAAAAAAAAATACACACCATACCAAACACTACTAACCACTGTGCAAAAAATAGACAAGGATCTATGAGAGACGCGTGCTTGCATCCAGCAAAGAGACAACCCACACGTTCCACATAATTTTAGGTGGCATCATGGAAAGCCCAATAAATATTGTAGCAGCCAAACTATAGGCACTCACAACAATGAAAAATGTGCAGACTAGACAATTTTGATATTCTGAGAGTCACTGTACACTTAAAGTACCTAACGGAATCCAAATAACTGTGCTACTGGACAGTTACAATCATATTAGCCCAAATATAATTAGGAAAAAATAGTAGGTCATTCATTAGTCATTTGCAGTGTAAGGCAAAATTATTGCAGCACTAAGAAGCCTTCAACAGACACTTCCCTTAATACTGAAACAGATGGTAGGGCTTTAATTACACACTTGAGAAAAATATATCAGATGTACGTGGAAATATAAAAATACATGTTCTAACCACCTATAAGAGCCAAACCACACCACAGTGAAAGGGAACGTCCACCTAAGTACACCCGAGTCCTAACAAAAACCTTGTAGAGAACCAGAACCAAAGGTTCAAATGTATTGCCTGTTGATGAGGGAGATAAAGATACACTACACTGAGAAGGATTATTTTACTGGAACACTTGAAAAACACATTCACTTAAAAGTAAGGGGTAGTGCCCCCCCCGCCCAAAAAATAAAAAATAAATAAATGTTGATGATATTGGAGCATGCTGACATTAGGGAGCGCAGTACAACGATACAGTATCACTATCTTTTATGTCATGGACTTGAGAAAATATTGCATACCATGTTTGTAATATTGTTTGGCCACTTTTGATGGTGGTAGAAATTGCATACAACTAAACTAAAAATGACACTTACCTGAGGATTTTAAAAAATGGCCTGTCCCCTTTGGGGGCTAATTCTTTAAAATAGTTTCTTACAACAACCATGCATAACCATTGTTCACATCAAATGTTTATTGTTAGACCTGACAGACTTAGCGAGGTCTAACCCCTAACCTTTTGCCTCCCTCTCTCCATTTTTTTTACCTCATTTTTGCTGGCTTTAATACTGTTAAATGCTTGTTCCAATAAATCATGGTAACATTGGCTTAAACCCAATTGGACTATTTAATTTACTTATAAGCCCCTAGTGAAGTGCAATACATGTGCCCAGGGCCTGTAAATTAAATACTACTAGTGGGCCTTAAGCACTTGTTGTGCCACCCACCTAAGTAAACCCTAACCATTGTTCAGGCTTGCCACTGCAGCACCTGTCTGTGCAGTTTACACTACCACTTCAAATTGGCAAGATAAACGTCTTGCCATGCCTAAACTTTCGTTTTCGATACATATGTCACCCCTAAGGTAGGCCCTATATGACCCACAGAGCAGGATGCAATGTACTTACAAGGCAGAACATGTACTTGCAAGTTTTGCATACCCTGGTAGTGGAAAAACTCCCAGATTCATTTTTCACTACTGCATGGCCTATCTCTTCCATAGGGTAACATTGGAATCACCTTAGTACATCTTATAAGTGTAATTTGCAAGCTTGAAGAGATAGGTTTGTCAAGTTTGGTGTCTCTCGACTCACAATTCAAAATTACAACTTATGGTGATGTCTGATTTGAAACTACAATTTTGAAATTGCCACTTTTAGAAGATTGACATTGTCTTACTGTAACCATTTCATGCCTGTTGCCTGCCTCTAATACACATCTGGAGTGGGGTGACAGCTGGGCTTGTGCATTCCCACGAGACAGACACACACATAAGGAAATTAGGGAAGACTGATGGGCCAGCCTAGGCTGGTTGGTAGGTAGGTAGGGGCTGACACACCTGAAAGGGCAGTGCCCTGCCCCAACACAAAAAGCTACATATCCACCCCTCCTGTAGTCAGGACAGGAAGGGAGGACCTTGGTGCACTTCAACAATCCGTTTTTGAAGTCTCCCCCACTTCAAAGGCACAACCGGGTACTGGACCTCAGAAACCACCAACTCAGTATACTTCTGGACCTGTAGACACTCTGCCAGGAAGGACAGCTCTGCTGCTACAAGGACGGACACTGTGCTGAGCTGCTACTTTGCTGGATTCCTGCTTTGCTGAGCTGACTGCTGCTCTTTTGCCTGGAAGTGAAAGGGACTGGACCTACAGCTGTACACCCCAGAATCCATGATGACTCCAAGGACCAGCTGAATGCTTTCCTGAAGTCTCAGGGACACAAAAGACTTCAACTCACTCTGCTTCAGTACCTGGATGTTGCAAGTCTTGCCCTTTTAAGTGGTGCCAACCCAGTCCTGGGCCTTTGGAAGTGGGTATAACGTGCTGCTTCAACCAAAACCCACCCATCCTCATCAGAACCGGCACATCTTTGCCTTGGCAAGAGTCAGAACCAGTGCATCCTCGTCGTTGCGGGGCGTTGAGAGCAGCAATCGCCCATTGCTTCGAAACCAACATGTTGGACTTGGAATCACTGCAGTTGCATGGAGAAAATAGACGTACCTCGTCCACTGCGTGGCTTGACACCAGCACACACTGCGTGGGTCACCACCAATGCACCTCACATCTTTGTTGATAGCGATACATCCCGGATCAAGGTACTTTTGTTCAGCGGGCCCAAGTGGGTTTCTGTATGCAGCACACGCTCCATTGCGGTCGGCCCGAATTTTTAACTGTGCCCCGGTCCAGTATGTCCAGATATCCCAATTTGAGCATATGGTTTCTAAGCACTATTTGTCATTTATTCTTTTTAAAAAATCATATCTCGACGTCTAATTATTGGATTGTCGTCATTTGATTTATTAATTTAAGCTCTATTTTCTAACTAGGTGCGGCTCATTTTCGTGTAGTGTTTACACTGCTTTACTGTTTGAAGTGTTGCACAAATACTTTACATATTGGTTCTTAAGTTAAGCCTGACTGCTCTGTGCCAAGCTACCAGGTTGTGTTTGGGACTTACCCTCAACTGTGGTTCCTGCTTGGACAGGGTGCTGCCAACAAGAAACCAAATTTCTAACAACTTACTGTATAGTAACATTTTTGACAAGGTAACGTTCTAGAGAGCTTTGAAAACTGTTTAACAGCTTTTAGGTGATTATTGCTAGACCTTTATGATCCCAAGAGTTTAGTGTCTGAGAGTTAACAATCCGATTGGGGTCTTTACCATTATTTGTATAGAAGTGCTAGCCAACTCACACCAGTTTGTAAAGGGGCACCACCCAGCCTTAAACATTGTCTCATGCATGACACGATCCGCCAGTGCTTGCTCTTCTGTCAACAGCATAATGTAGTCTAAGACTTGTAGTTTTGCTTTCATTACTTAGAATAAACATAAAAATCCCAGCATAGTCTATAGCCAAAAAAATATAAGAGTACTTGAAGGGGTCACATGCCTTCAGGCCTGTAAGTAGTCGTGGAGCAAAAGGTCTGTAAAATAAAGGTGTGAGGTATTAAAAGAATACACACATGAAGAGCACACAGGGTAAGAAATTAAGTTTATCTGCAATCCCTTTTAATAACCTGACATTAAACGGCAGTACAGTAATTTTTCCAAAGTGGCTTTTAATTTTTTTAAGAAATTGGGAACTTGGATAAATGAAGATCTGGCTCAGGTCCTGTTTGGGATTCTAGCTTACATGCCCAGAACTTAAACAAAGAAAATAAATGTACTACAAAGGGCTCGCAATTTCTGTTCACTTAGCTTTTATTTTTTTATAATTCGTTTTTTTGTTGTTTTAAAACCAAACAAATAAATGGAATCTAAAACTGGGGGTGGGGAGGAGGCTCCCCCAGTGTGAGATTGTAATAGGGTTTCATATAAGTCATGTGGCCAAGAGGGAGGCAACAAGGAGGGCTGCTGAATGGCATAACCACCAGCAGAAGGCAGGCTACCCCCTTCACTGTAGGTAATAAACAACACTAGTCCCATCACCACATCAAGTGCCTGAAGCAAAGAAATGTTGAGGAATGGTTCGGTGAAGCCATTCATTTATCCTAGTGTTCTTTTGTAGCATCTAACACACCTGACTAAAACCAATCAAAAGGAAAATAGCAGTTTTGTTACGTCATGATCCCTCAAACAAGTTATTAATTGGCTGCAAAAGGTCAAAAAGTGGAAATGCATACTCGGTTACATGAATGCCCCTAGAAGTTACAAAATACATGCTACGAATCAAGTTGTGCATTCAAAAAACTGAATGGTAATCTCATTTAATCATTTTGGACTCCAAATGTTTTCGAAGAATGACAAATATGAACGAATTCGTTCGGGTTGGAGCTTTGCCCGTTGCCCTTTTCTAAACCAGGTTAAGGCAGAATAACTACAATTGAGGCCTCTCATATCACGTGCAGAGTGGTGGAACTAAACTAGAGGGTGTGGCGTACTTTGAGGTACATCTGTAGATCAAGTGCTTGAGAAACCCATCAACAACTCTCTTGTTATCCATTGTAAAATGTGGTATGTAAAGTATCTCAAAAACAATCAGAAAATTGTATCCTAACTACTGCGATGACCGTTTTGACTTGTAAATGTTACACTTGGACAAGATTTTACTCATGTTAGGATATCTACCCAGAGACGAGGCTCCGTTCACTTGCCTACTTGAACATTCTAGTTTGTATGGTACTCTGTGGGCAACAGAGCCTGATTGAGCAAGGTATTAGAGATGTAGGTTTTATACAGGATAAAGGCACTTTGATCAAAGTGCCAACACGGGACATCATCTTTTCCACAAGAGGACCCAGAGCCACACACATTTTGCTTTACTACCAAATAATGATGAAACTGGATTTTGTGCACATACAAAATGCTTAGCACCATCTGAGCAGTTTTAGTAACTATTTAGCATTGGAGAGGAGTAATATGGGCTCGTTCTTTGAATGGTTCCAAGCATTTGCTTTTGTGCAAAAAATCTGTTTTGGGCAGGCATTGGTTCTGCACTACAAAACCAAACTTTCAAGTTTCTCTTTTATGAATCAAAAGGGGTTGCTTGCAGGCCCAGCACCTAGACAGGAGTAACAGCATCTCTTCCCCTTCGCCTAAGGCTTTGGCTGGGGTCAGGCTCAGAGATGGCTCGCTGAAGGTAATCCAAGGGCTCAAGATGATTTAGGGTTGGCCAGTTAAGATTTCGCTAGGTTGATCCAGCCACGGACTGGCTAAGTTTTCCATTCCTGCCTTTGGCAAAGCTGAATGTTACATGGTTTGCATACAAAAAAAAGGGAAGGGAGAGAAAAAAAAATTACCCCAACCCTCCCCACAACAAAAGAGCAAAATAAAAATCCAACAGTTTAAACAGCAGAAGGAGCTTGTGTCCACTCTTAAGAAAGCTGACCTATGAAGAGACGCCTCCGTTGGGGAAATCACAGCATGCGCTGGAGCTCGATGGCTGACAAAAAGCCCCATCCCCACTGACGTTGAGCTGGTAAATGGCATCCTGCGAGGAGTTGTGGAGTCACACTGCCAAGGCAGCCCTGCGCGCTCATCTCTGGCAGTCAAAATGGTATCAGTCTGGTCAAGGGTCTAAGGATCTGAAGTGGGAGGAGGTGGGCTGGTGGATGGGCTTTGTACTCTGATAGGGTCAGTTCTATTTCAGGCAGCGTTCAAAGTAAGTGGATCCGATATAACCACCACGCATGGAGCGCTGCACGTTTTGCTCAAAGAGACGTCTGTTATTTTGAAGGACTTCAGCTGCCTCTTTATTCAATGGGTCTTCTGGATTGGGCTCCTGAATGAAATAAGAAAAACAATAAGGGCATGAGTTTTCAATACTATACAAGTGGCCAAGGGAAAAAAACAAAAGAAAAAAAAAAAAAAACTTTAAGGAAACATCTCTGCTTACTGAACCATTGATCTCCCTTCCCTACGCTTATTCCCTTCCCTACGCTTATTCACTCCCCTCTGCTATTTCACTTATGTCAACGATATCAGCCTTTACACTGACCGCAGCACAGTGAGCAGTTGAGTATTGAGAAGCATTATCTTTGGCAACATACTAGTATGAAAAGTGTGAAAAAGAGCATAAACAGCTTGGTTAGGGACAATGGACCAGAGCTTATACTAGGTAATTTGAGAGGCTGAAACTTCCATGAAAAGCTTGCTTGACGTTATTGCTAAAAGGGGTTTCACATATCAATCACTAAGTGCACTTTTTCACACAATGCTAATGAATGTTAGCCTGTGATCTACTTATGAATATATATGAACTCTGCTTTGTGACACTGATTATTATATATTATGTATTGCACTCATCTTAAATATACACACAGTAGTGTTTTTATGGTTCATTTCAAACAGACTATTAATTTAGGATGATAACTTAATCTGTGTATGTTACATCATATATTAGCTTTATCTACCGTTAGGACTTGGTGAGAATGAGATGAAAATCAGATATGTGTTCCTGTAAAAAGGGCCACTGTATGAGATAGAACACCACAAATATAGCAATCATGTAAAGCCAGAAACTAAATGCTTCACAGTGAACACAAGGCACAATTGATGGGAATGATAAATCATGAACTGTTAAATCTGAATCCAGTTTTGTGGCAAGCAGATTTAGGCACACAGTTTCATGTTATATATATATATACATATATATATATATATATATATATATATCAAAAACGAAGTTGTCCTCATGTGAAAGCGCACTCCCAACAGGTTATATAAACGGGAAGAAAAAGCAAAGCCAGCAACTCACAGTGAATTCTTTAAGCAGTTTCATTATTCCAGGCCTTAAGTTATAAAATCATCTATGGACACATGTTTCAAGGTCAATCCTTTCCCTTTCTTCAGCAGAGAAAAATATAAAAGTGTTTCACCCTCGTAGGTGCAGCCAGTGCTGGAGGTGTTCCAGGCATCTCTTTCTTACTGAAAAGACCGGCATGGCTTCAGCTTGTCTAATTACAGGCACCTGATTAGTCTCTTTAAATACTATTCCGCCCCAGTGGGCCTCTCAAGTGAGCAGTGCATGCTGGTTGTGGTGGTCCTGCAATTTTTTCATTTTGCCCCAAGTGGGTTGCTGGAGCCAAACGAAATAATGAGCAAAAGTGCAAAACCTTTGTAGGCGAATCCAAAGTAAAATTGTCAGATTTGCTGTGAATAACCCAACCTGATTGCTCTTATGTGACAATCCATTTTTAGTCACACAGACCTGCTTCGATGTGCAGTGGTGCTGCCTTCCCGGCTGGACAGGCCGGTTAATTATCAAAAACGAAGTTGTCCTCATGTGAAAGCGCACTCCCAACAGGTTATATAAACGGGAAGAAAAAGCAAAGCCAGCAACTCACAGTGAATTCTTTAAGCAGTTCACATCGTAGCAGGTCTGTGTGACTAAAAATGGATTGTCACATAAGAGCAGTCAGGTTGGGATATTCACAGCAAATCTGACAATTTTACTTTGGATTCGCCTACAAAGGTTTTGCACTTTGGTTCATTATTTCATTTGGCTCCAGCAACCCACTTGGGGCAAAATGAAAAAATTGCAGGACCACCACAACCAGCATGCACTGCTCACTTGAGAGGCCCACTGGGGCGGACTGGGATTTAAAGAGACTAATCAGGTGGCTGTAATTAGACAAGCTGAAGCCATGCCGGTCTTTTCAGTAAGAAAGAAATGCCTGGAACACTTCCAGCACTGGCTGCACCTATGAGGGTGAAACACTTTTATATTTTTCTCTGCTGAAGAAAGGATTGACCTAGAAACACGTGTCCAGAGATGATTTTATAACTTAAGGCCTGGAATAATGAAACTGCTTCAAGAATTCACTGTGAGTTGCTGGCTTTGCTTTTTCTTCCCATTTATATAACCTGTTGGGAGTGCGCTTTCACATGAGGACAACTTCGTTTTTGATATATATAGATATATAGATATATATATATATATATATATATATATATGGAAAATGTCACTTACCCAGTGTACATCTGTTCGTGGCATTAGTCGCTGCAGATTCACATGCTGTGCACATCCCGCCATCTGGTGTTGGGCTCGGAGTGTTACAAGTTGTTTTTCTTCGAAGAAGTCTTTTCGAGTCACGAGACCGAGGGACTCCTCCCATTTCGACTCCATTGCGCATGGGCGTCGACTCCATCTTAGATTGTTTTCCCCGCAGAGGGTGAGGTAGGAGTTGTGTATGCTAGTAATAGTGCCCATGCAATGGAGTGAATGCGTATGTACATAAGAAAGTTTCAAGTAATCTATTTACAAATGTACAAATGTTTAAGATCTACTTCTAAACGGCTACAGGCTTCCGGGGAGGCGGGTGGGCGCATGTGAATCTGCAGCGACTAATGCCACGAACAGATGTACACTGGGTATGTGACATTTTCCGTTCGATGGCATGTGTAGCTGCAGATACACATGCTGTGCATAGACTAGTAAGCAGTTATCTCCCCAAAAGCGGTGGTTCAGCCTGTAGGAGTTGAAGTAGTTTGGAATAATGTTCTTAGTACAGCTTGACCTACTGTTGCTTGTTGTGCAGTTAGCACATCTACACAGTAGTGCTTGGTAAATGTATGAGGCGTAGACCATGTTGCTGCCTTACATATTTCGTTCATTGGAATATTTCCTAGAAAGGCCATGGTAGCACCTTTCTTTCTGGTTGAGTGTGCCTTTGGTGTAATAGGCAGTTCTCTTTTAGCTTTAAGATAGCAGGTTTGAATGCACCTAACTATCCATCTAGCAATGCCTTGTTTTGAAATTGGATTTCCTGTATGAGGTTTTTGAAAGGCGATAAATAGTTGTTTTGTCTTTCGAATTAGTTTTGTTCTGTCAATGTAGTACATTAGTGCTCTTTTGATGTCTAGTGTATGTAGTGCTCTTTCAGCTACAGAATCTGGCTGTGGGAAGAACACTGGTAATTCTACCGTTTGATTCAAGTGGAACGGTGATATTACTTTTGGTAAAAATTTGGGATTTGTTCGTAGAACAACTTTATTTTTGTGTATTTGAATAAATGGTTCTTGAATGGTAAACGCTTGAATTTCACTCACTCTTCTTAGAGATGTGATGGCAATTAAAAATGCAACTTTCCACGTTAAGTATTGCATTTCACAAGAGTGCGTGGGCTCAAAAGGTGGGCCCATGAGTCATGTTAAGACAATGTTGAGGTTCCATGAAGGAACTGGTGGCGTTCTTGGTGGTATAATTCTCTTTAGGCCTTCCATAAACGCTTTTATGACTGGTATCCTAAATAATGAAGTTGAGTGCGTAATTTGCAGGTAAGCTGAAATTGCAGCAAGATGTATTTTTATGGAAGAGAAAGCTAGTTTTGCTTTTTGCAAATGTAGTAAGTATCCTACTATATCTTTTGTAGATGCGTGTAAGGGTTGAATTTGATTATTATGGCAGTAATAGACAAATCTTTTCCATTTATTTGCATAGCAGTGTCTAGTGGTAGGCTTTCTAGCCTGTTTTAGGACCTCCATACATTCTTGTGTGAGGTCTAAGTGTCCGAATTCTAGGATTTCAGGAGCCAAATTGCTAGATTCAGCGATGCTGGATTTAGATGCCTGATCTGTTGTTTGTGTTGTGTTAACAGATATGGTCTGTTTGGTAGTTTGACATGAGGTACTACTGACAGGTCTAGTAGTGTTGTGTACCAAGGTTGCCTTGCCCATGTTGGTGCTATTAGTATGAGTTTGAGTTTGTTTTGACTCAATTTGTTTACTAGATATGGAAGGAGTGGGAGAGGGGGAAAAGCGTATGCAAATATCCCTGACCAGTTCATCCATAGCGCATTGCCCTGAGACTGATGTTGTGGGTACCTGGATGCGAAGTTTTGGCATTTTGAGTTTTCCTTTGTTGCAAATAGATCTATTTGTGGTGTTCCCCAAATTTGGAAGTAAGTGTTCAGTATTTGTGGGTGAATCTCCCATTCGTGGATCTGTTGGTGATCCCGTGAGAGATTGTCTGCTAACTGATTCTGAATTCCTGGAATAAATTGTGCTATTAGGCGAATGTGGTTGTGAATCGCCCAATGCCATATTTTCTGTGTTAGGAGACACAACTGTGTTGAGTGTGTCCCTCCTTGTTTGTTTAGGTAGTACATTGTTGTCATGTTGTCTGTTTTGACAAGAATGTATTTGTGGGTTATCATGGGTTGAAATGCTTTCAGCGCTAGAAATACCGCTAACAGTTCTAGGTGATTTATGTGTAACTGTTTTTGCTGTATGTTCCATTGTCCTTGGATGCTGTGTTGATTGAGGTGTGCTCCCCACCCTGTCATGGAAGCATCTGTTGTTATCACGTATTGTGGCACTGGGTCTTGGAAAGGCCGCCCTTGGTTTAAATTTATACTGTTCCACCATTGAAGCGAGATGTATGTTTGGCGGTCTATCAACTCCAGATCTAGAAGCTGACCCTGTGCTTGTGACCATTGTGATGCTAGGCACTGTTGTAAGGGCCGCATGTGTAACCTTGCATTTGGGACAATGGCTATGCATGAGGACATCATGCCTAGTAGTTTCAGTATTATTTTGACTTGTACTTTTTGTTTTGGATACAAGGTTTGTATTACATTGTGAAATGTTTGTACTCTTTGTGGACTTGGAGTAGCAATCCCTTTTGCACTGTTGATTGTTGCTCCCAAGTATTGCTGTGTTTGGCACGGCTGCAGGTGTGACTTTGCGTAGTTGATTGAGAAACCTAGTTTGTGTAGGGTTTCTATGACATATTTTGTGTGTTGTGAACACCGTTTTAGCGTATTGGTTTTGATTAACCAATCGTCTAGGTATGGGAACACATGTATTTGCTGCCTTCTGATATGTGCAGCTACTACTGCCAGGCATTTTGTAAAAACTTTTGGCGCAGTTGTTATTCCGAATGGCAACACTTTGAATTGGTAATGTATCCCTTGGAATACAAACCTTAGGTACTTTCTGTGTGAAGGATGTATTGGTATATGGAAATATGCATCCTTTAGGTCTAGTGTCGTCATGTAGTCTTGTTGTTTGAGCAGTGGGATTACGTCTTGCAGAGTAACCATGTGAAAATGGTCTGATTTGATGTAGGTATTTAATGTTCTGAGATCTAGTATCGGTCTGAGGCTCTTGTCCTTTTTGGGTATCAGGAAGTACAGTGAGTAAACTCCTGTGTTTAATTGATCTTTTGGTACTAATTCTATTGCTTCTTTCTGTAGCAATGCCTGAACTTCTAGTCCTAGAAGATCTATATGTTGTTTTGACACATTGTGTGTTTTCGGTGGGACGTTTGGAGGGAATTTGAGAAATTCTATGCAATAACCATGCTGGATAATTGCTAAGACCCAAGTGTCTGTTGTTATTTCCTCCCAATGTGTGTAAAACTTGGTTAGTCTCCCCCCCACAGGTGTTATGTGTTGGTGATTTGTGACCTTGAAGTCACTGTTTGTTTTGAGGAGTTTTGGGACTTTGGAACTTTCCTCTGTTTCTTTGAAACTGTCCTCCTCTATATTGTCCCCGAAAACCTCCCCGCTGATACTGGCTCTGGTAAGTGGGCTTTGTTTGTGAGGTTGTGGCTTCTGTGGTTTGCCCTCGAAACCCCCCTCGAAATTGTGTTTTTCGAAATGTGCCTCTGCTCTGCGGGGAGTACAGCGCGCCCATGGCTTTGGCCGTGTCAGTGTCTTTTTTAAGTTTTTCAATTGCAGTGTCCACCTCCGGCCCAAACAACTGCTGTCCGTTGAATGGCATATTCAGCACAGCTTGCTGTATCTCTGGTTTAAATCCTGATGTACGCAGCCATGCATGCCTCCTTATCGTTTCTGCTGTGTTGACAGTTCTAGCAGCTGTGTCTGCAGCATCCATTGCTGATCGAATTTGATTATTGGAGATATTTTGTCCCTCTTCTACCACTTGCTGCGCTCTTTTTTGAAACTCCTTTGGCAAGTGTTCAATAAGGTGTTGCATCTCGTCCCAATGGGCCCTATCATATCTGGCTAGCAAAGCTTGCGAATTTGCAATACGCCACTGGTTTGCTGCCTGTGCCGCCACCCTTTTGCCTGCCGCGTCAAATTTTCTACTCTCTTTATCTGGAGGTGGCGCGTCTCCTGAAGTATGAGAGTTGGCTCTTTTGCGCGCTGCTCCAACTACAACAGAGTGTGGTGATAGCTGTTGTGTGATGTACACTGGGTCTGTTGGTGGCGGTTTATATTTTTTATCTACTCTTGGAGTAATGGCTCTCCCTTGGACAGGCTCTTCAAACACTTGTTTGGAGTGTTTTAGCATTCCGGGCAACATTGTCAGACTTTGATATTGACTGTGCGTAGACGACAGTGTATTAAAAAGGAAGTCATCTTCAATGGGTTCTGAGTGAAGGCTGACATTGTGAAATGCTGCTGCCCTTGATACCACTTGAATGTAGCCTGTACTATCCTCAGGTGGCGAGGGTCTTGCTGGATAGCATTGAGGACTATTGTCTGACACTGGTGCGACGTAAAGGTCCCATGCGTCAGGGTCATCTCGACTCATCCCCGTATGTGTTGGGGATTGCATCATTGGTGGAGTGGCTACCGGTGATAGTTGTGGAGAGTGATGTGGGGATGGTGGTGGTGTTATTTGTTTAGCCACTTTTGCTTGTGGCTGTTTGTCCTTGTCCTTGTCTTGGAAGGCAAGTTTTCGTTTCATTCTGATTGGGGGAAGAGTGCTGATCTTCCCTGTATCTTTCTGAATAAAGAGCCGCTTTTGCGTGTGATCTGGCTCTATTGTCTGTAATTCCTCTTCAAATCTGTGTGTTTTCATTTGAGAGGACAGTCCTTGTTCCTCTGAATAGGAACTAATTTTCGGTTCGGATGCCGGATGTTTCGGCACCGAAACCTTTTCTGCTGCTTTTTTCGGCTCCGACAAAATCTTTTTGTTTTTCGGCGTAGTGCCGACCAATTTCGGTACCGCTGTCTCGGTGCCGAATCTTTTCTGAGCCACTCTCTCGGGCCCGAGATTGCTGCGTGCCTGTATCTCGACCGGAGTCGGATGACTTCGACACCAGCTCGCCCTTTTTCGGTGCCGATGGACGGTCATCTACTTTTCGGGTTAAGCCATGGCCTGTTGGCGGTGGCATCCCCTGGGCTTTGGCAGTCTTTTCGTGAGTTTTTTGTTTCAACGTCTTACTCACGGTTTTCGGCGTTTCTTCGGGATCGACCTCCTCCGAGTCCGAATCCTGGATGGAGAATGTTTCTTCCTCCTCCTCGAAACACCCTTGTCCTGTCGGCGCCGACACCATTTGCAGTCTTCTTGCTCTTCGGTCCCCGAGTGTCTTCCTCGACCGAAACGCTCGACAGGCCTCACAAGTATCCTCCTTGTGTTCTGGTGACAAACACAAGTTACAGACCAGGTGTTGATCTGTATATGGATACTTGTTATGGCATTTTGGACAGAAGCGGAATGGGGTCCGTTCCATCAGCCTTGAAGAAACACGTGGCCGGGCCGACCAGGCCCCGACGGGAATCGAAAAAACCCCGAAGGGCCACCGGAGCTCTTCTCAATTCGGTGTCGATCTGTTGTAACTAACCCGATACCGAATGCAAACAATACCGACGATTTTTCCGAGATTCTAACTAACTTTCCGACCCGAAATACGGAGTGAAAAGGAACACGTCCGAACCCGATGGTGAAAAAAAAACCAATCTAAGATGGAGTCGACGCCCAAGCACAATGGAGTCGAAATGGGAGGAGTCCCTCGGTCTCGTGACTCGAAAAGACTTCTTCGAAGAAAAACAACTTGTAACACTCCGAGCCCAACACCAGATGGCGGGATGTGCACAGCATGTGTATCTGCAGCTATACATGCCATCGAACATATAGTTACAGGGACATTATAGTTCGGCTCCCATTTCAAAAGTCCAAAACCATAAAAATTCAGCAGTTACCCTAAGGTCATTTATAACTCATGCTCCTGCCATGCACAGTTTTCTAATTAATAATGGTACTGCAAATGTTGCAGTGATATTGTAAATTAAGTTATAAAAGATGTCTTGAGTGCTGTAATATCTGGGGTAAATTCAGGGCATGGCAAGGGCACGAGTTATAGTTACTTGAAATAACTAACATTAACTGCTGAATTTCTATGGGTTTGTATATTTGAAATATGAGCCTAACTATAATGTCACTATAAACTTTGGTTTTAAAGTGAATTTCTGTGTTTTTATAAAATTCAATTTCATAACTTTAACATCCCTGTAACAGTTGTTTTTTTTTCCAGTGAATTTGTTTTTTTAAACGTTAAGTAAAATGCCCATTGCAATGCACATTGGGGGAAGAGGAGCAGGGAATTGATTGGGGTGAGTGGGGAATAGGTGGACTATAAGCTTGGATGTTGCCCCCATCCAAGCTTACCGTACCTGTCCTCCCCCCCTTTTGCCATCCATTGTCCAAGTCCATATCCCTGTTCCCTCATTAAAGCCCTATGTGGCCATTGTTTTGCACTGCTGTTCCCCCATATCCGGAACAGTTTAGCTTGCTGCCCCATCCACCTCCACACTACCCTCTGTTGTCCAAGTCCATACATCAGCCCCCTCCATCCTGCCCTGCATGGTCCAATGTGCTAACACTGCCCTCCATTTAGCTTAATGTCCCTGCCCACTCCTCCTGCCCTCTGTTGCCTAATTCTATGTCCCATCATTGCCCTCCTGCTTAGCCTCTGTGCTTAGCTTGCTGCCCCCACCCTCCTTCCCCATGCCCTCTGTGTGCTTGCCCCTGCTCCCTCCTTATTGCTCACCATGTTTCATGGACCTGCCACTGCCCCTTCTATTCCCTCTGAGTGTTCTGTTGAGCTGCCACTGCCCATCCCACCTGCCTAGCATGGTCAGATGACTGCTGCCTGTCCCTAACACACCTCCAACCCTGCATGTCCGAGGTCCATGACCCTCCTGTCCTCCATGGTTCATTTTGCTGCCACTCTCTTCTGCCCTCCATGCTATGTTGTGCTGCAACTGCTCCTCCGGCCTACCATGCCTGGTCTGTTATGAAGCTCCTTCCCTACCCTCTCTTGCCTGTGTCCAGCCCCCACCCATCCCTTCTGCCCTCCATGGTAGTTTGTGCATGTCCCTACCCCTCCCTCACCCTGGCAGTTGTGCTGCCACTAACCCTCCCCCACTTGCCATGCATGGCCTTTTGTGCTGCCACCGCCCCTCCCACCTGACCTGTGAGGTCAGCTTGCTGCCTCTGACCTCCTCTCACCATCCATCAGTTGTCTGTGTATATGTCTTTATAGTCTCAATGTTGTCCTCCATGGTGTGTTGGGTACTAGTGCCCTTACTGTCAGCCCTCCATGGTCAGCTTGCTGCTCCAGCCCTGCCCCCTTGCCCTCCTTTTTCCATGTGCAGGCCCCTATTCCCTCCCTCCTGCTTTGTCTGATATGTTGTGCACCTGCCCTCTCCCTCTTCCCCTTCATGGTCCGTTATGCTGCTCCTGTCTGTCCGGTATGGACAGCTTGCTGCCCTTGCCTCTTTCCCCTCTGCTCTCTTTTCATGTGCATGGCCCGTCCACTTCCTATTGCTTTCCATGGTCCGTGTTCTTCACTGCCGTCCTGCTTGCCTTGTGTGGTGTATTGAGCTGCTGCAACCACCTATGCCTGCCTGCCTGCCCTGCAAGGTCAGTTTGGTGCCCCAGTCTATCTCTCTCCTGGCGAGTCTATGTCACTGCCCATTCCTCATGCCCTCCGTGATCCAATGTACCATAGTTGCCAACATTTGGAACTGAGTAAAAGGGAGATTTGGAGGAAGAAAAAAAACCTGGGAAATTGATTTTCCCCACTGACTTACATTGAAAAAGAGAAGGTTTTAGACAGCAGAGAGATAACAAAGCCCTTTTGGGCTTAAAAACAATCGGGAGTCTCCTGTCTGAATCAGGTCCGTTGGCATGTATGGTTGTACTGCCACTGCCTCGTCCTTCTGCCCTCAATTGTCTGTTGTACTGCCATACCCTCTCTTGCCTGTCCTGCATGGCTGGTTTGTTTCCCCTTCCTCCCTATCCCCTGCCGTCCATGGTCCCTTGTGCTGCCACTGCTCCTCCCGCCTGCCCAGCACAGGCAACTTGTTGCATCAGCAACCTCCTGCCTGCCGGCAATTATTTGTGTCCAGGCCTCTGACATCTCCTTCCCCACAGTATTCTAATAAACAACTAGATTGCTAACATTCTATATTTATTACAATAGTGTGGCTTGCCTGGAGTCATCTTAATGTAATCAAAACTGTAATACCTAAAGCATTTCCTTTACAAATTATAAAAACGAGAGGGTCTTAGTCCCATAAAAATGATGGTTAGTGCTCTAGAAAACTAAAAAAAAAAAAAAAAAAAGGACTTATTTTCCGAGTTCTGAAATAACGACAAAGCACTTTGAAATGATTTATTATCGTGATTTTTTTTTATCCAGTTGATTACTTGATTATATGTTCCAGATAGGGGAGAGAATGTGTTGTTACAGCCAGTACTGCAGACTTTGCAACTGGAGAACCAGGTTTGAGTTTCAGCATCAGCTCGACATCCTGTGATTCTGGGTAAATCACTTAATCTCCCCGAGTCCAAAAGGAATGTGTTCTCCTGTAATGTAACTGATGCCCATGTAAACATTCCAATACCTTCAGGTCGAGTGTGCACTACATAAAACTGTATAATATAAAAAAAAAAAATTAAAAAGTGTTTTGCACACTTCGGTCATTGTGCTATGCTGGGCTACATTTTGGCCCCTTTTAGTCTCCGGTTGTAATCCTGAGAAACTCCTTTAAAGAGGAAAATATGAGAACACTTAAAACGTGTCCTAATTTTTCTTTCTATTGCACTAACCATAATTTCTATGGCAGAATGCACCCCCTCATTTTGTTCCTTTCTAAATTAAAAGTTTTAAGTTTTGCCAGTTTTATTCTGCATAGACTGTAATGCAGTAAGCCACCCAAGTGTCAGCTAGTCAGTGTATTGTGCAGAAGTCTGAAACAAAGTCCTTAAGACAGTTTGACCTAACCTAGCCTGTTGCCTTCCCAGAATCTCCACACAATAATGCTTTGTGAAGGTGTATATAGTGTACCACTTGGCAGCTTTACAGATGTCAGCTATGGATGTGTTCCCAAAAAAGGATGCTGCTGCACCCAGTAAGCGGCTGGAGTGAGGACAGCAGAAGGCAGATAGGGTTATTTTGCCTTTAAGGTAACATAGCTGGATATAGTTGACAATCCACCTGGATATACCTGCCTTAGACACAGGATGACCTCTGCGAGAAAAGGCAAGGACCTTGTGTTATCTAGGAAATACATGAGTGCATGCCTGACAAAGTATGTGAAGTGCACTCTGCTACCTAAGGAAACAAGATGAGCAGCTCAATTGTTTTGATTAAGGTGTAAAGGGGAGACCAACTTAGGCAGGAACTTGAGGGTTGAGTTAGTTCTATGGACACCCTTCTCATTGTGAACCTGGGAAAGAAAGGCTCTTGAAATGCGAGGGCCTGTAGTTCACTGTTACACCGACGAGATGTTATGACTACCAAAAAATGTGACCTTCCAGGAGAGAATCTGCAAAGGACAAAAATGCAGTGGTTCCAATGGAGGTTACAGAATTTTGGTGAGGGCAATGTTATTGAGGTTCCAGGCCAGTGCAGATGGCACCCTAGGTGGGATGCCATGCTTAAGGCCTTCCTTGAAGGCTTCAATAACAGGGATCTTGAAGAATAAGTAGTGTCCTCTGTTCTCCATGTATGCAGCTATAGCGGCTATGTGTTACCACAGTGAGGTACAACCTAGCCCTAAAGGTAGCAAATGATGTCTTGTACCGTGTAAGAAGATTAACAGTTTGGGGTACAGTAATGAAAACAACAAAAAAACTTTTATACTTAGCAGCATAGCAAGGGCGTGTGATCGACTTACAGGCTTCCCTTTAATATATCCAATCACTCTAAGTTGAGCCACCCAAACTTTGGGACCTCAGAAACCAGATCGCTAGATTGAGCTGCTGGAGTTCTGTAAGAGAAGGTCCAGTCTGTTGTGGAGCTTCTTGTGTGGGGCAACGGACATTTCTAGAAGGGACGAAAAGCATGGCTGCCTGGCACGCATTTCAGCCACCAGGATAAGGTAAGGGATGTTTGTTGCAACTTCCTCACCACATACAGAAGTGGGAAAGAAGGAGAATAGTATGCAAAGATCCACAACCAGTTCATCCATATAGCACTGGTTATGAACTTGGGATATGGAAACCCGGAGGCAATTTTGGGCAGTTTGCGTTTTCACAAAAGGCAAAAGGGTGATGTCAGGGATCCCCCACCGACAAATGTAAGGGGGTGGTGGGGGGGGGGGGGGGGGGGGGGGTAGGAGGGAGAATGTGTGTGTTCCCAACTGTGGATTTGTTACTGCTTCCTGCTGAGCAGATTTGCAAAATCTTTGTCCTCTGCTAGATGTACTTGGTGGTGGATCGCCCAATGCCAAACTTGCTGCACTAATACTGACAATCAAGAAGTGCAGGACCATCATACCCAGGAGGTGCATCACTGTTGAAACTGTGAGAAGATGGAGTAGCTAAGCAATTGTCTCTAACTGCTGGAATGGCGCAACCCTTTGCTCGCTTGGGTAGGCTTTGTCTGAGACTGCATAGAAGACTGACCCTAAAAAGGGGTGAACCTGAAACGGCTGGAGGTGCAACTTAGCAGCATTCACTGAAAACCCCAATTCAAACACAAACTCGGACTCAAACCTTTTCTGTGCCGAGTGGGTCTGCATCGCCGAAGATGTCCGGCATCTCCAATTACAATCAAAACATTCTGCTATGGGTCTACCACCTGTCTCTCTACTGCCAAAGGGTTTTTTGCTATGGAAGACAAAACGGGTCTCGCAGCAGGTGTCTAGAGAGCGGCACAGGTTACAGTGTGCAGATTGCCCCAAGTGTATATTAAGTGGCACAGAGGGCATTCTTTCCATCGCTGTGTGCAGGTCTTCATTCTCCGGCATCACTACGGAAGATGCAGGGTCTCAAAAGGTGAGAGCGATGTTCAGAGCAGTGGATGAAAATGAGAGAACACAAAGGAGAACTGGCATAAAGAACTATTTTCTGTGACAGGAAGGGAAGAGAGTCAAAGACTAGGGCGTTCAAATTTGATACCCAGGAGCAACTTCGATACACGTCCAAAACAGGTGGCAGAACAAAACAATGTAACAGTAGAGTCGGTATCCATGTGTATTCGCTTTCAGAGGAGTCACCACCAACACCTTGTGACTCGAAAGTTTTCTTCAAAGAAAAAGAAAGTTGCAGTAGTAGGAGCCCAACACTAGATGGAAGGATTATGTGGATTATGTTTTTCAACAGTCACACATGCTACTAACGCTTTTTTCCTTTATGCTCCAAACTGACACGTTCCAATAAAGCATCAAAATAGTTCAAAACAGAATACCTTAGGTGGTGATGTGCAAATGATAACTATTTGTGAATCCTGACTACCATGCATTGTTTGATTTATCAGTAAATCTGCATGTGAGTAAAGATGTTTGTGGCAATTTCAATGGGTTAGGTATGTCTGTAGATAAAAGTGTGTTACCACATCATGCTTCACTAATATTTTTATTAAAGGTGAGAGTTCACGTTAGGGGTCATGTATACCCCACATGTTGGCTAGATTTTGATTATACATAGTCTATCAAAATGAAGAAAAAAAAATTTGTTTGTGCAGCATTTATGCTGAACCCACATTTGAAGGTGCTTGTGTGTGATTGCTGAGAAAGACGCAAATTGGTGAAATATAAATATTTGTCTAATATTAGGCGACTTTATGGGCCAAGCACATTACAGTTATGTCATTTAGATTATTCAATTAGCTAGACCTGCAGGCGTGTGTCTATTTTTCTGACTGAGGCCTGACTGGGCAAGAGAGGAAGAACTTTACAGAACATACAAATAAAGTAGAAACAGGACACGGTGATGGCATTGGTTTCTTGTAACAGAATAGGTCTACAAATATACACCACTTCTTTACATGTTCTGCAAGAACAGGAGCTATTCCCAACAACTACAGCAATGGCTCAAATACTCCATGTTATCACTGCAGACTACATGTAATAAAATGTTTTCCGTTTGCAGCCTATGCTACCATAAATCAAAACAACTATGTACTCCCAATACTGTGAATTGACTGAAAGGTAAAATGAGAGTACCAAAAATGATTTTAAAACAGTTTTACCCAGGTGGTGTTCTGTTACATTGTGGGATAGAGGTTACGACCACATTAATAATTTCACAAAGTAACAATCATCTCACTCCCGTGCGGGAGGAAAAAGGTATGGGAGGGGCGATGGCAAAAAAAAAAAAAAAAAAAGTGTTTTCTCATTTTAGCTCCCACAGGAAATATGGCTTTCTGCTACAGCAAAAAAGCAGAAAGAATTTACACCAAACACGAAATGAAGGTAGAATTTTAATCATGCATGCTTTTTGTGCTTTGGAAGTGATCCAGTATTGGGTGCTAGTGTGCAGTCCTTTTTTGCCAATAAGTACACCCAGTAGACCGTTGCTGCGCTGGAACAGTGATAACTCGTATTACCCCTTTGGATAGCACTGCTGCAGTAGCTTCTAATAGTAGCAGTACATGTTGATATGGTGAAATGCATAGTGGAAGATGTGTGAACTGCACACTGTATCTGCCTTTTGCCTTAAAAAGACCCAAACTGTTGTGATTTGCCTTCATTGCTGGGTAAAATGCTGCTTTACTCTTGATCTTGACTGAATGCCTCACAACTCGGTGGCAGAGGGTCGTCTGCTTTGCCATCATTGTTATGGCATGTGACAGAGTTAATGATTTGTGTTGAGTCTTAATTTTTTTTTCTCCAAAGAATGTTGCTAACCTTCAGGCTTAATGGCAGGGATTCTGAACCAGACATTCATGTACAGTATTATGTTGGCTTTAATGTGCCTGCAGAATAATTGTGCAACATGTAAGGCACAGGAAGCGCCTGCATTAAAAATGTTCATGCATTTTTTAATGCAGCATTTGTCTACAGATGTCCTGTAAATATTACACCAGATCCTGGATGTTTTCCTCCTGATGCCTTTTGTATTTGCTTAGGAGTGCTTAGGGATTAGCAATCCTCCAGGTCATTGCTACACCCCACAACTGCTTTTTAGCCTTCTGCTTCAATCATTTTACTCTCTAAAAGGACGTGGTGCACCCCCAATCCTTTACTAAAGGGTCTTTTGTGTCCAATGTGTACCACTATAGAGTCTGGAAGCATATGCCCTTTATGTAGATGGGGTGCTTTATAATTTTCCCAACGATTGGGGTTACAGATCTGGAAAGGACTGGATTTTTAAAGTTCCTAGATGCAATTGTCAAAACCTTTTGGCGCACAACAGTACTGTGTAGCCCTTTATGAGACAATTTGAAGAAGGCAATCATCCTCTTTTACAACCATCACCACAACATTTATGCATGCTGGTCTTTAAATGAAAGAGCAATATGATGAGAGTTCCAACTGCTCTTCACTGTCTGACTATCCCATATCCTGAGTGGACAGTATTCCTCATGTGCTATTCCTCCTTTTAATCGCGATAATGAAGTAAAGATAGAGAATAAGGTGTAAGTGACTTTTAAATGTCCTTTACGTATGTTGTATGCCCTCAATTCAGGTGTATCTGCCTCTTGGAGGCTAATATTCCTATTGCTAGGCTTCTGTGGTACATGCTGTCTAAGCGGTGGTGTGCTGGCCTCTCTTGATGTTCACCCCATGGCTGTAATCGGTCTTGCATCACAATCAATCAAAAGTGTGTTTTGGCCCGAATCTTTCGATTCCTCTTTCTCCTCCGATTTATCTTGAAAAAGAGGAATCTGCCCTTTACTGATCTTTTAAATAGCAATCCAATACTCATCTTGATTTTGAGGTAGATCTGTGTGGGGTGCATGGCTTCCATTTAAGGTTGATGTTCGAAGCAGGAGGGTCATTTTCAGGCCCTATCTTCTTAATTTAGATATTAACTTTAGGAGGCATCTCATTCCAAGTTGACTCTCAGGCTCATGGGGTGGGGTTTGGGTGTCTGTCTGTGTTTGGAGACTATGCTTCTTCGGAAAGCAATCTACTTTTTGAAGCTGTGCTTCTGCGTTGTATTTTCCTTCTCATAATCTAGATGTGTGGCCAAGTACCAAAGATGAGTCTTTGAACCGTATGTTGAGGAGTGAGGTAGAGCTTTCTTTGTTGGAATGTCTTCATGATATTGTTCCTCATCAAAATTTGGGTCATTCTAATATGAACTTAGCATTCAGTTGCAGGTTTTTTTAATGAGTCATCAACAAGATGTGGGACCAGGAAAGGTCGCCGCTCAGTGACTATCTTTCAAATCCTAATACCCACGGTTGTGAAGCAAATTTGCACAGAGCAGTAGAACCAGCTCCGAACCAGATTGCAAAAAATAAATAAATAACCATATGTGGTAGCTATGTACTAATGCGTTATGGATTTCGGGGAGTGAGACTACAAGTCATTCTTTGCATACTCAGACCCAAAAACAAAGACTGAAGAAAAACAAGACGTACACTACCCTCTATAAAACTGATAAAAAACAGTTGGTCCTAGAGTAATAGAAGGGCTAAAAATATTCCCCCCCCCCCCAAAAGCGTTCGACAAATGTTATTAACATTTCTTACAGGTATGGGAAAGGTATATATGCATACCAATACAAGTAAACTAGGATCTAATGCCAGATAACACTATTGCAATATAAAAGAAGGCGTGAGAGGAAAGAGCATGACAGAACATGCTCAGTGAGTGCAAATTAGACTTATCTGCTTTAGGGTTGGTGAAACACACATGAGGGCGCACAGAATGTTCCATCTGCCCTTTCCATTATTGACCCAGCCATACCTCTGACCCACTTCTAACTCTGTAGTGTTACCAGAAGACTTAACATTGGTGACGAGCCCCGCATGTCTGCGTCTTAGAATGACAGACCTCTCCAGAGATCCTGGTACCTTCGTAACGAAGGGAACAGTGACCCAGGAAACATTACTCACCAAGAACAGATACTGCAGACCATAAATAATAGAGTTTATCGTTAGAACAGGCTTCCAGTCCTCTCTGTGGAGCAAAACAAGAAGAAGAACGGTTAGAAGACAAAGGAGAGCGCCATTCCTATGCTGCTAGAGTTTTCACAGCAACACTTATGAAAAGTTACCTTCTTCACCATTAGGCAATCTGTTTGTGAAAGGTAACAGAGGTGGACTCCTCAAATCCCAGATGAATAGCTACTTAAGATCGTAATGTGAGCATTCCCATTTTAATAGTCAATACCAATCTAAGTTAGATACCAGATGCTGGTGAAAAGGCCAGCATTTATACATGTCAAAGCAAAAACGTGAGTAAAAGCATACACACAAGGGCTACGCTCCTCCAAGTGACACACTCAATACCCTCAGAATCCACCTGCATGCATGCATTACAAACTTAATAAATATTCCCACTCCAATGTACCCATTCATACTTAGTAACAGGAAAACACAGAAATACTCTAAATTGGCAAAGTTCATCCATCATAGCCTATTCAGTAATGCTACTAGCTACTGTAATTTGTGTCTCCATCCCCTTAACTTTGTGCTCTGTAGTTCCATCTGTATGTTACAAGGTGTTTTCATCCATACTGCGGTCTCTTACCATTTTCCACACACCTAGCACTTTAGATAGAGGATGAAAGCCATAATGTCACACACAAATTTAGACCCTACAAATAAAATCTTTTTTGGGGTCTATGGAAAACCTATCTTATCACATTACCCACGTTCACTTTGATTGATCCAGTATATGTCTTTGTATCACACCTTTTTCTGTCAGATTTACTTTGGACCTCTGGCTCGGCACATCTACTGTGGGCACCTTAAACTCTCCTTCCAATACATCTCAAGCCTTTCCTTCCAATACGTATGAACACAGAATTTTCCTCAGCTGTCTAGGAGGGGAGGGGGCTGGATGATATTGTACAATTTACAAAGGGTGTAAACAAGGCAAGTGTAAATTCTTGAGACTTTCAAGTACCAGAAGGAAAACCACTTCATTATTAATATAATTGGGCTATGAATCAGGCGGCATAGTGGTGAACAACAAAGCATTAGCAAGAATTGGCAGTTTGAAAAACAGGCATTTGCAATGCAACTGGTTTCACATTTGCTCGAGTTAGTAGCATTGTAAAATCCTAACCGGGCTTTTCTTGTCACCATAAATTGAAAAGAAAAGAAAACAAAAACGTCATCACGCTATGTAAACCCCAGTGAAATAGCCCTGAAATTGAAAGCCAAAAATACTCAGCGCAATCGCACTATGTAAAATGCAGTACAATTGCGCCGCGTTCAAAATAAAAAGATGAAGTAGTGCAGAAACCAGGCTGAAAACATGCAGCCTTGTATGTTTTCAGTAGTTGGCCGATACACTTGAGGAGGGCTAAACACCAGAAAAGGCATCACGTATGCATGCCTTTCACTAATGAAAGCAAGCGGATTTTAAAAGACAAGCCCAAGAACCAATGAAAGTGACAGACATGATATGGGTGTAGTTAAAAGCCCTGAGAGGAGATTACAACAGGGACGGAGCCCCTAACTAGTGCTCTCAGGCACAAAAAGGCTTATTTGGGCCATCTAGAAATCACATATTAAAGCCTCTACTCAGGTACATATAGTTTTCGGAATAGCTGCAAACCTGTTTTAAATGGAGAAACTAGTGAAAAGGAAAACATACACAGTAATTTATACATGACAAATTTTCCGAGTAGAAGTTAGTTAAAAATTAAGGTCCTATATATGAGGGATGGCACATATATGGAAAGACCATGCCAGACCTCTACATACTGACAGCAAAAAGGGGGGAGGGGCTGACAATCCTACAGAGTTAGTGCACCTGGTTAAAGTACGCAATATGTTATCACACGTTACCCATCTGTCGAGAGTTCCACAACGGCATTTTATTACTAACAACATTTCTGAAAATAGGAGTAATTTGTGAGTTGCCATGTTCTCTCCATCTACATGCACCATGGCTTTTACAGCCAGAGACTGTTTCTATCTGACATCATAAGCGATACTGAAGTGAAAATGGCCATGGATGGATTTGCTATAGGGATGATTCTACTAGGAGTTCAAAGATGTGATCGCCCTCACACGTGCCTGGCGTCAATGAAAAGATGTTGGTCAATTAAGTACTCCTACTAACACGAAAACGCCAGGAACCTGCCAAAGAATGTTTACAGTGTCAACTGCACCGTCTTCTATCCCTCCATAAAAAAGATGATTATGGCCATAATAATAGCAAGCAGACCTACCCCCCTAGGGAACAACCGCTTGGTCTTGCCAGACCAGGCTCATTTCATTTCGGGTAAAGGAAGGTTGCACAACCTCCACACCATATTTTGGTGTGCTTCAACTGCAGCAAGAGGCAAATCCGATGTCCGATGCAGATAGAGCCCTTAACTCCTTAGAATGGTCATATTATGTAGGCTTGAAATGGTATAGGATTAGCCTCGTTGGGATTCTATACACAATCGTTTGAGAAACAGATATGGTGCCTTCTCCAAACTTAACAAATGGGGAAAATAAGATATTGTCGTTAACAGCAGCACCACAAGAAAGAGGCTGGAATTCTTGCTACCGTAGCGCGAAGCACACAAAAAAAGCAAAACATAGTGAAAACTCCTTTTCAACAATATATGGTGAAAATTCAAATGTTCCTTTTGTTATCCCAGGCTCACCGTCGTTAATAGCAGCCTTCACCATCAAATCACTTACCTTTCAAAAAAGGAACTGACAGTGAAAGCAATATTTTTTGTTGGGAATCAGGCTTAAGACTTGTGAACTTCAGCTATGAGGAAGGGCACACAGAAGTATTGAGTACGAGAATAGCAATAGTTAAAAAGAATGCACACCACTGGTTACACTGATCTAGCAATAAACCAGGTCTCGTTTTAGTAGCTTGGGGGTTTATAAAGGGTCTTAGGATAAATCATCCACAACATGAGTACATACAGCAAAAATCAATCTTGTTGCACTGTAAAATTTCACATTAGATGTAGTACCAATCTTCTGACCCTTTTCATAAAAAAGTATTCCAGACTGCAGATGCGGCTTACTACAGATACGATAATGAAATCAGCCTCAGGATCCATGACGGGAAGCAAAGGGACCATGCTCTGGTAGGCTAGACTTCATAAAACAGATTTGACAATTTTGCTGTGAAGGATTAAGCAACATTTCCACTGTGGACTCTGTAAGCCTGGGACTATAGGCATCAGAGGGAAGATGCAGATTATCCAGTCCGAGGGACATTAAAATCAAATATATTTTTATTTTAGCCCTAGTTCTGTGGCTCCCTAGTCGTGTCTCCAAAAACGCAGTAATATCACTCATTGGAACTCCTAAATGGGGATAATGTTGGAGAAGCGGGTGAAATGTCACCTCGAAGTGTAAAATTGTCTCAGGGAAATGGTGTTGGTGAAGGAGTGGGGTAGTGGCACTTTTTAGTAGATAAGTGAAGGGAGCAGACTGCTAGCTCTAAAATGATGTTGAACATTGATGGTGTGCTTCTGTGTTACATAGGGTGCCTCAACATCAACAGACAACACTCAGGCAGTGAGTGGTGAATTTGAATCGGAATGTTAGTAGTTCAAAACTCTACTCTGAATGGCCAGAACGTGGGGGGACATATATAAGCCTAAAAGGTGGTATCGAAGTGGGAGGTTACAGTTGCTCACTGATCTGGAAGAGAGCAACGTTTCCCAAAACGGCACTAGAGCTTAACACAGTATTTTCCCATTATGCACAGCAACAACTGCTATCCAAACAAAATAGATGGCAGGAAGTCTCAAAGTTTTTTTTCTTTACTGCAGTATGCACACCCTTTCGTAATATGTGCACACAGGGGGACTTATTATATTCCTACTGTTTTGCAGATACACTTGTTTTGTATTTCCTCATTGCCTGTGCAAATGGAAATGTGCACAATAATGGATGTCACTCCTGAAACTACACTGCAGAATGTAGTGTGTGCCATCCAGTGGAACCTCTAAAATGGGTCAGTGAAGATAAATCAGCAACAATCTGCCTATATATGCAGGGATGTGGAATTCCTATCGCCCGACGCCCGGGACATCTTGTTTGGGGTCAAGGGCAACAAGATTTTATGTTTACTTTGTCCTTGGGACAAGTAGACCCAACCCTCTGCAGCACAAACCCTTTGGCTGTTTGTTTACAGAGAGTGGAACTCTCTGCAGTTGAGGTAATGTGTTTCCAAGAGATAATGCTGTTCAAACTTGTATTTATGGTTCATTATTTGAAAACCTTCATTATTAGGGTGAGTGCTGTAAATAAATGTTTTAATGTCACACTTCACTACTGACGTTGGTTCCAGTACAAAAAAAAAAAACGTGTATACACATGTTTGAAAAGTTTAGGCTATGAGGCTAAGTATAATGCTCCCAGAATGCTCTCTGATTATATGCAAATGAAGTGTCATTTAGTAAAATGTTTTGATGCATGCTAGTATTTCCCAAAAATATTTCTAATGGAAAATCAGTGTAACCATTTTCAACACGATTATGGGAAGCATGAAAATAAACAAACACTGACAAAGCCAACTGATCTGACATATTTTTATAAGTCTTTTAGTTTCATCAATGCGTGTCTTGTTTTGACATGGCTTTTCTAACACTTTATTGTTGTGGGAGCTACCAGGTCCTCAACATTGTAACAAACACTGGCAAAAACCCCCCAAAACGTTTTTGAACTCTAAAAGCACATGTTGCCACCAGTGGCATAACAAAGGCCCCGCAGCCGCCCTCCAGGGGGCCCCTTCAGCACAGCACCTGCCCTGAGTGAGTCTGGAGAGGGGGCTCCTCCATGTTCTTTGCAAAGGGGCACCCTCCAGTTTCATTACGTCACTGATTGCCACTGTAGTTCCTGACACTGAACAAAACTACTTTGTGTGCCAATATGCTCCTTGTGGAAGAGAAGAATGCGATCACTCACAGTAAAGCCAGCCGAAAGAGAGAGAAATAAAAGTTTAATAAAAACAAAATGTCTTTGTTAACACCAGACCTAATTAGGGACCGAGACCTACATGTAGGTAGCTTTTTGCATGTCGCAAACAGCGACTTTCGCTGTTTGCGACGTGCAAAAAGCACATTGCGATGCACATACCCAGTTTTGCGATTCGGTAACCTGGTTACCGAATCGCAAAACGGGTTTGTGACTCGCAATTAGGAAGGGGTGTTCCCTTCCTAATTGCGACTCGCAGTGCAATGTAGGATTGTTTTGCGAATGCGGGCGCAAACCAATCTCAGTTTGCACCCATTTCAAATGGGTGCTAACACTTTCACAAAAGGGAAGGGGTCCCTCTGGGACCCCTTCCCCATTGTGAATGTCACTGTAAACATTTTTTCAGAGCAGGCAGTGGTCCGCAGGACCACTGCCTGCTCTGAAAAAATGAAACGAAAACGTTTCATTTTTCGTTTTTTGTAATGCATCTCGTTTTCCTTTAAGGAAAACGGGCTGCATTACAAAAAAAAAAAAAAAAAAAAAAAACTGCTTTATTGAAAAGCAGTCACAGACATGGTGGTCTGCTGTCTCCAGCAGGCCACCATCCCTGTGAGGCCGCCATTCGCAAGGGGGTCGCAAATTGCGACCCACCTCATGATTATTCATGAGGTGAACATTTGCGAAGCCCTTGCGAATCACAGATGGTGTCAGGGACACCATCCTACATTCGGATTTGCGACTCGCAATTTGCGGGTCACAAATCTGAACCTACCTACATGTGGCCCCAAATTCTTAAAGAAAGTCACAAAAGTGCACCCATGGTATATGTCGTACCCCTATAAAATATTTGTGAACTGTATTTTAGCATGGGTAAATACGCATGTGTAGATTTGCTCATGTGAAAATCTATTGAGCATTTGCAAGTTCATTTTCCCTCCAGCCACTTTCTTCCCAACCCTGGAAGAAGTTCTAATTCTGCCATTGTCAGGAGTAAATGTCCAACCTTTCTTATTATGGGAAAATATTAGAGAGAAGCTGGTGAAAATCTTTAAAACATGCTGGTTAGTAGGTTTGCAGACTCAAAGGCATTCCAGCCCTGGAACTATTGCTTACTGCTTCCTCCAGCCCCAGTATGCAGATCTGCAGAAAGGTGGAAAAATAAGGAAATTGCTACAGTAGGGATTGAAACTGCTAGTATTCAAGCCCTACTATGGTAGTAGCCCTGGCATAATCAGAGAGGCTATTATCAGAGCTCTTACATAATGAGATTGCTGCTATAATTTGGCGCCACACTACATGGCACCAAAGGGACAAGTAGATCTTTTTACAGGACAAGTAGATTTGAGAAGCAACCTGTCCCGTGGACAAGTAGATATTTTAATAAATTCCACACCCCTGATATGAAAGCTGTGACAGTAGTGATACACTACATGGGCCCATGGCATAATCAAACAGCCAAGGATTGTTTAAAGCCCAACACGAATACTTCTTCCTACTGAATTTGGTAATTACCAAGTTTAAAAGGAAGTGACACCTACTCTGCTTCCCTGATGTGATGATGAAATGCAACTATAAACATAAGCCTTATTTCATCCATTGCATGATGTCTTGCTTGTTCTACAATTAACCATTATGCACGAGCCAGCCATAAAGATTTCTACTAAAGCGAAATGGCTACACTTGCTCTCAAACGGCAATAGTGCCTTTCAGATGAACTAGTAAAGCATATCAATAGAAAAGTAAAATGTTTTTTTCTAAACATCCAAAAAGAGGAAACATTAATAACAGGAGAAGGAAAAATTACATTGGAGGGATGCCACTGAAGAGCCTCATAAAATGGATAATATTGGGTTCTACACAGGTTCTGGCAACGTGATACACACAGATCAACACTCAGCCATCCAATACTAGCTTCTAAATCATATCAGTCGTGCATTCTCACACTGTGCATTATATATGCAAATTACCTCTCAGACCTACCTCTTTCTACTTTGACATACTCATAATCCCACAGATCACACTCCTACATCTACTGCATAAAATGTAATGCTGCTAATGACAAACAGGCGGCCTCAAGGTAGGATCACACTCTACAAACTTCCATGGTGGCTTTGTCTGATACCAGCAACAACAAAAAAACTCAGTATCTAACAGATAACCCTCAGCACAATGAGGTGCAACACTGCCAACATGGTTAATTTCTTTATTTTTCTCTATGCTGGTATTCTTGATAGTTTGGACTTATTTTTCTTCAAGTCCAAACTAACAAATATTAAGGTGTCCTAATAAAAGTTAAAAAGGAGTCATGGCACCTGGTTTAAAAAAAAAAAAAAAAAAAACATAAAAAAAAAAAAATCATGTTTCCAATATCCCGTTACCCAGCACTTTCCAATATTTCCCAGACCTGAGAATGTTCAGGCAGACGTTTCCTTCTAGGTCTATATTTGGGTGGTACACCATCGTTTCACACTTCACCTTTGGAGGGTCGTGAGGATAGCCCTGTCCTACCTGAAAGCAAAGAATGGACATATGAATTTAGACAGTTTATAAGGGACAAAGATAAAAAAAAAATCAAAAAAAATCTGGGCTCTGTACAAGGGGAACATTAATGTACGTAACTCACACAGAGGTCTAAGGGAAAAAATAGTCTGCATGTTATGAGTGCACACTGCAGAAAAGCCTGTGGTGCATTATAACTTGACGACATGGGCAGATGAACCGATTTGCAGTTTATTAACTTTGTATTTAAAATTTGTAGTGAAAACTTGCTATAGATACAAGTTAGTCCATGTTTCAAGGTTTCTGAAACACTGAAAGAAGAAAATTCAGCTTTTACTTTCCTTTTCTGCACTTTATCATTGGTAGTAGTAGTAAAGACAACGGAGATGGTTTGTTTATTCCTACAGTTGATGTGATTGAGGACAAGAAAATGAAAACGATAACATTTTTAAAAGTCAATTCTAGATCAAGTGTCTGTTTAACGCAACAGAATTATTAGAATATAACTTTAAATTGGACAACGTTAAGTGGAACATTGCACAGCACAGGCATGAGAAGAGCAATCAACCATGACACTATAGTACAGCTTATGACAAAATTGTTTGTATGAAACAGTTACTGGTGGGAAGGAAAAAAAATGTGGCGAGGAAGAAATTCCTGAACTGATCATCGCTGGTCTGTATGGGATTGAATATTGAGCATGCTAGAAAAGGTTCCATTTTGTGGGACATTAGCCAAGACAGTGAATATATCCAATTTGCATGTGTAAGGAAATATCACTGCTTATGTCTTATCCTTTCAAGCAGCCCAAGTTAATCAGGTGGTATGCACCACAATACCTCTAAATAGCATCAATTTGCTGCTAACAAGGAAACCGCCATGGATCTCACCTTAAAACTGAAAACAAACTTCCCTCCTTTGTAGAACCCCTGCAAGATATAAATAAAAACTACATGAGTGTGATATAAAAATGAAGCATGAAGAATACGAAAATGGAATGATGGCCGAGGCTCATCCGACAACATACTTAATTGTGAAAAATACTGGGAGAACAGTAAACTATTGTGTACACCCAGTGTGCCAACAGATGACCAAATATTAATAAAAAGCAGTTGGGCTTATTTCTACCTTCTGACTTTTCTTCAATTATTTACCATTAAATACCAGCTTAAACAAATCTTTATAATTTACTTGCTTTTGAAAAAAAACAAAAACAAAAAAACGTTTCAACGAGCGAATACCCACAGTGGCAAATGCAGCACAAACATTTTTATTAAGTCTTCACTCGTCAAAATAATCATGCTCCCTTTTTAACAAAAACGTGGATATTCATAAGAGACTTGCAAAAAACATCATCTGGCTGACTTCTTGGGATAATATGAATTGACAGAGCCAACAGATCCCAATTTTGGACTATTAATTAACCTATTATTGGTTTGCCAATGCAGCTAGCTGTTGCAGATACCGTTAAAACATCAATTTAAAAAAACAAAAAAAACACAACAAAAAAAAACGAATGCACACAAAAGGCAAGGTCATGGGGGCCCAAGTCATCTCATAGGTGTGCGTCTCCACAGCCATCAACAGAGGCATGCTTTTTCCCCCCCACCAATTCAAGATGGGGGAGGAGGGCGCAAGGGATCAACAGTGCTTGAGCCTGGGCCCAAAAAATAAATAAGCAAGGGAAGAATGAGGGAGGGAGGAACAAGGCGCTAGTGCGAGGAGACGTTGGGTGTGTGATTAGGGTAGTTACATGAGGGAAGAGGGCTAGAAAACAGATGTACCTTCATAAAATGATGAATGTGTCACAGTGAGCAGTGAAAGAATATTAGGCATTGTATCAAAAGATGGTAGTGTCTTTGCTACAGGGGAGGGATAAGCAGAAGGGCAGGAACAAACACAAGATGGACAAAGAAAGCGATCATTAAACTACAAGCATATAAGAGTGAAAAAGCAACCATGCAGAGTGAAGCAACTCATGATGCACTATGCTATTCTAGCAAAGCTGCTGAAGTGGCATTGCTGCCCCAAAGGTCACAAACATTTGGTCCGACTAATGCACAGTACTGGTTCAGCTCAGATAAAAGTACAATGATCTCCTTGGCCAGTTGAAACTCTGACACAGTACTTTTGGAAAGAAGGGTAAATCCTGAGAATCATCTCATGCCTATGAGGACTGGGCGGAACTTGCAGAGTTCCATAAAAACTCAGTGAGATTCCAGTGAGTTCTGCAAGTGGGCAGAGTTGAGCATGTTGCACTGCTTGTGTTGATTTTTAGCGCCAGAAGATTCTTTTGAAAGTAAAATCACTGCAAACGGCACCACATGGCACGCCAGAGGGTACTGCTACTTTCTGATTTTCTAATCGAGTTACAGCTGTCTTAAAGCAGACGTCAGGACCTGCCACAACCACCTGCATTGAAAAATCTTGCAGGGAAGCATTCTAGTACCCAAAAGGCACGGTAGGGGACGCAAATTCCCACTCGCTAACTTAATACTGATGGGCCATGTGCGTGGAAAAAAGAAAAAAGAAAATACATCAATAATAAACTCTGCCAGGCAGCTGTTAGCAGATGTTTGCCAGAACGTGGAGTGGGAAAAACTCTGAACTCCACCAGCGGTGCAGAATTTTTCGTCCAACCCTAATGTCTACTTGCATCATAATACATGAAGGGTTTGAAGCTTTCCGATACTCCTGTCCAATTTTATTGCTAAGAAAGGCATCTCCGACAAAAACGTAAGCCACATGATGCCATCAGATGGGAAGGCTTGTGTACAAGTCTGGCAAGAAGCAGATTAAAGTTCCAATGGGTCAGGGGGAGGTTATGCTAGAGGACACAAGTGCATCAAACAAGTGATGTGTCACTTGATGGCCAGGTTAGCAGTTGGCAAACGCTTTCAGGACTGTCTTTATAGGCCCATATAGCCATTAAGTAGCTCTTAAAGGTGTCCTTAGCCAAATGACACAGAAAGGGCACAGCATCGTACAGTAAGCCTGTCAGCAGGATGATTTTCTTTACTGAAGCCTGACACAATCACTGCAATTTACTTTCCATATTGGACTCTAGTGGAGGAGTATTTGGCTGTTGTGAGAACACCCAGTTTCTTCGAGGTCAAACCCAGGTGCTGGAGAATCATCTCAAACTGACTAATGTTAGCTGAAGCTGTGGGATTCTCCCTTCATCCATGGAAAGAATGTCTCTCTAAATAAAGTTAAGCAGAGCAGAGTACCAGAATTCAAACAGGCCTGGCCAGTGGTTCCTGCAAGAGCAGACCTGTAGGCATCAATAAATATCAGTTAATGCTTCAACTTCTGGAGAACTCTCAGAATCAGGAGGGAGCAAGTGAATGTTGTACAAAAACTCTCTCCCACTATCTACTGCAGCGTTTCCTAAACTATGGACCAGGACTTTCTAGTGGTTGCGTGCTGATTTTTGGTGGCTCACAAAACCTCTGGTCTAGAAATAATATTTAAAATTATGAGCCCGATTTATAAAACAATGCAAATGTGCTGAACAGAGATCCCAAGTACAGTTTTAAAACGCACCCTTGCAGGTAATCCAAAGCAAGAAATCGGGTGAGCCTTACAGTATTCATTGCTGCTATTTTTTTTGTTTTACTTCACAAAGCCATTTCAACAGAGAATGCGCTCAACGTATGTGATCATGCAGAACCACACTACCTGTGCAGGACTTTTACAAATAAAAATAAAAATATGGATGCAGTATAATGGCCAAAACTGCTGACTATGGATCTGCGGAACCAGGATCAGATCCCAGCACTGCCTCAATATCCTTTGATTCTAGGCAAATCACTAACAGCCCACGTTTAAAATAAAATGAATCCGACCTTGTGTAATGTAATCAGGTGCCCATGTAAAGCTGTGTTTGCGTTATATTGAACTGCAGTAGATAGAGAGTCCAATACGAACAACGCTGCTTCCTTTTTACCCACAAATTAGTACACCTTACTCTATATTGCTGCACAAGGGGATCAATTACATTTGCTAAAATCACTGGTATCAACACAAAGATTTTTCAGAAGCCTTGTGGTTTTAGTGAACTGAGGCCATGGGCCACCACCACCCCCTGTAAAGTGATCCAGCTTCAGAATTCATTGGCAGTTCACCATCTGACACTTTTATGGGCAGATCAGTGTCTTAATCACAGTTGATGGCCGTGGTCAAGGTTGTGATTTTTACAATTTCTATTACATTAAAAAAAAAATGCTGTCTCATGCGCATTAAAGCAAGGTGGGTAGCTAAAGTTTGTTATTCTAAAAATTAGGTAATGGTTCTCTACAGTTTTGCAAGCACTGATCTCATTCATTTACTGGCAGTCCAACTTCAGGCAACTAGGAGGCTCACTCAGGCAAAAAGCTAACGACTCACACTTAGAGTAGGTAGGTTGCAAAAGTATCTAAGTAAGATTGGTCCCAATCCTCGAAAATGGGCTTGAGGACTTTCTGAATGATCTCTAGCTAAAGCAAACGTATCCAACATGTTGGTCACTGATGCGTTTCATGTAGCCCTCGAGCTCTGGTTATTCCGAAAGCCTTGCAGCCGACATGACAAAGGGTGCTATGTGCTGCACTTTCTATGTAATAAAGGGAAAATACACTGTTTTTCTAGAACTCTTGACAGCCAGGAAGAACGTGCCAACTCCGTATTGTAACTAATAGCTACTGAACTCCCTCTTGAAACCGACTGAAAAATAACAAATGACAATGGCAGTCTTCTCCTCTGCCTGTGAAGGCTATTCAATAGTTTTTTTTCTATTTCTTTCAAGTCATCCTTATGTTGCCATTGCAAAAAAAAAAAAAAAAAAAAAAAAAAAAAAAACCTACAACAAATCTCTTGTTTTTAGGTAAATAAATAAAAAATAAAAAAGTAAAAAAACGGTACTTAGTGTAATTGTTGTCCTCCTGGGGACACTAAAGAAAAAACAATAAAGGGATCTTTTAATGAGGGGCACGGAGATGCACAGCAATAATTGTGCATGTGCTCCTGCCCAGTTTGTTCCTGGTGCCATACTATGACAGGCAGAGGGTGCGGCACTACTAACCCACAAGATTCCTGGTCTACCATATAAGTGGTACACAGAGGTTCATTCAGTAGATGGCAAAGGCAGGACACTGCCCAACAGGAAGACCTATTCAGGGGAACTGTTCACAAACATATGCTTATAAGTGTTTTTTTTTTTTGTTTGATATATTTTCTTTACTACATATAAATGCACAGGTACAGTATTTCATACCCCCCAGGGCCATAAAGCACTCAAAAGGTGGCGTCTATTTTAGCTAAGTCAAAATGTTTTATGTTTAATAAGGTATGTACATTTTTATTTGGGCTTTGTGACCCCTCTAAATGTCACTGCTGTGAAGCCACTGCTTGTATTATCCATGTGGCAAACCCTGTTTCATCGCTTCCGAATATCCCAACACTCCAGTGATGTTCTAGCAGGCACTGTACTTGAAGATGAAACATTAACCTGGCTTTTTGCTAAAAATATTAGACACCCTGAAGTACAGCGACATCCGTCCGCCTGGGCTTTTCCATTCTAGTGTTGTTGCTTCCTGCGATGAAGGTGACAAGCAGGTATATGTCCTGTTGAAGTGGCCACTCCCAAAGAGCTACAGTCAGCTGGTAGTAATTACTGAAACCAGGGATGTGGAATTCCTATCGCCCGACGCCCGGGACATCTTGTTTGGGGTCAAGGGCAACAAGATTTTATGTTTACTTTGTCCTTGGGACAAGTAGACCCAACCCTCTGCAGCACAAACCCTTTGGCTGTTTGTTTACAGAGAGTGGAACTCTCTGCAGTTGAGGTAATGTGTTTCCAAGAGATAATGCTGTTCAAACTTGTATTTATGGTTCATTATTTGAAAACCTTCATTATTAGGGTGAGTGCTGTAAATAAATGTTTTAATGTCACACTTCACTACTGACGTTGGTTCCAGTACAAAAAAAAAAAACGTGTATACACATGTTTGAAAAGTTTAGGCTATGAGGCTAAGTATAATGCTCCCAGAATGCTCTCTGATTATATGCAAATGAAGTGTCATTTAGTAAAATGTTTTGATGCATGCTAGTATTTCCCAAAAATATTTCTAATGGAAAATCAGTGTAACCATTTTCAACACGATTATGGGAAGCATGAAAATAAACAAACACTGACAAAGCCAACTGATCTGACATATTTTTATAAGTCTTTTAGTTTCATCAATGCGTGTCTTGTTTTGACATGGCTTTTCTAACACTTTATTGTTGTGGGAGCTACCAGGTCCTCAACATTGTAACAAACACTGGCAAAAACCCCCCAAAACGTTTTTGAACTCTAAAAGCACATGTTGCCACCAGTGGCATAACAAAGGCCCCGCAGCCGCCCTCCAGGGGGCCCCTTCAGCACAGCACCTGCCCTGAGTGAGTCTGGAGAGGGGGCTCCTCCATGTTCTTTGCAAAGGGGCACCCTCCAGTTTCATTACGTCACTGATTGCCACTGTAGTTCCTGACACTGAACAAAACTACTTTGTGTGCCAATATGCTCCTTGTGGAAGAGAAGAATGCGATCACTCACAGTAAAGCCAGCCGAAAGAGAGAGAAATAAAAGTTTAATAAAAACAAAATGTCTTTGTTAACACCAGACCTAATTAGGGACCGAGACCTACATGTAGGTAGCTTTTTGCATGTCGCAAACAGCGACTTTCGCTGTTTGCGACGTGCAAAAAGCACATTGCGATGCACATACCCAGTTTTGCGATTCGGTAACCTGGTTACCGAATCGCAAAACGGGTTTGTGACTCGCAATTAGGAAGGGGTGTTCCCTTCCTAATTGCGACTCGCAGTGCAATGTAGGATTGTTTTGCGAATGCGGGCGCAAACCAATCTCAGTTTGCACCCATTTCAAATGGGTGCTAACACTTTCACAAAAGGGAAGGGGTCCCTCTGGGACCCCTTCCCCATTGTGAATGTCACTGTAAACATTTTTTCAGAGCAGGCAGTGGTCCGCAGGACCACTGCCTGCTCTGAAAAAATGAAACGAAAACGTTTCATTTTTCGTTTTTTGTAATGCATCTCGTTTTCCTTTAAGGAAAACGGGCTGCATTACAAAAAAAAAAAAAAAAAAAAAAACTGCTTTATTGAAAAGCAGTCACAGACATGGTGGTCTGCTGTCTCCAGCAGGCCACCATCCCTGTGAGGCCGCCATTCGCAAGGGGGTCGCAAATTGCGACCCACCTCATGATTATTCATGAGGTGAACATTTGCGAAGCCCTTGCGAATCACAGATGGTGTCAGGGACACCATCCTACATTCGGATTTGCGACTCGCAATTTGCGGGTCACAAATCTGAACCTACCTACATGTGGCCCCAAATTCTTAAAGAAAGTCACAAAAGTGCACCCATGGTATATGTCGTACCCCTATAAAATATTTGTGAACTGTATTTTAGCATGGGTAAATACGCATGTGTAGATTTGCTCATGTGAAAATCTATTGAGCATTTGCAAGTTCATTTTCCCTCCAGCCACTTTCTTCCCAACCCTGGAAGAAGTTCTAATTCTGCCATTGTCAGGAGTAAATGTCCAACCTTTCTTATTATGGGAAAATATTAGAGAGAAGCTGGTGAAAATCTTTAAAACATGCTGGTTAGTAGGTTTGCAGACTCAAAGGCATTCCAGCCCTGGAACTATTGCTTACTGCTTCCTCCAGCCCCAGTATGCAGATCTGCAGAAAGGTGGAAAAATAAGGAAATTGCTACAGTAGGGATTGAAACTGCTAGTATTCAAGCCCTACTATGGTAGTAGCCCTGGCATAATCAGAGAGGCTATTATCAGAGCTCTTACATAATGAGATTGCTGCTATAATTTGGCGCCACACTACATGGCACCAAAGGGACAAGTAGATCTTTTTACAGGACAAGTAGATTTGAGAAGCAACCTGTCCCGTGGACAAGTAGATATTTTAATAAATTCCACACCCCTGTGAAACTGAACAGGAACAAAACAGATTCACACAAGTGGTCCAACTGCAGACCGGTTGGCCTACTCAACTGGCCCCTTCCCAATCTCAGTGTCTACAGTCAGAAAGTTGGGCGCTGTTTTTAATGGAGAACTATCCTTCAGGCCACAAATCCTAAAAGTCCATTATACAGGCTTTACCTATATGAAGAAACAAAATTAATTTTGAGGTTTTCAAAACGCTCCACTAAAGTCTGTGCGGCTAACTGTATACTGTTACGTTTTTCTTTTCCTGTTGATTCACGGTGCCAAGATGCTTCAGTGGGAATGCAGCATAATATGCAGCATATGCTTTACTTACCAGATATAAAATCTGGCAAGTAAAGCAATTTCCTACCAGGCTTAGAAACATCTTAAAAAGTCTAATATCCAGGTGTGTGTCTGTGTGTGTGTGAATGTATATATATTTTTCCCCCTAGTGGCTGTCGCCAGTAGGTAGTTATGTTTTAAGTTTTGTCAAAACTTTGACGACTCTTCGCAAGATTTTCAAAATTGGAGTCAGTTCAGCTGCTGTGTTGAAAGTTTCAGAGTGATCAGTCAAGAAGCGGGATCGAGAAAGAAAGCATTTTCCCCATAGGGTCTTTAGACAACTACAGCCCGAACCGCTGAAAGGAATTACACCACATTTAGCAGGATGCTAATCTTGGTGCGCATATCGTGCTTTTTGTTATGTGGGGTAAATCTGTTCAATACTTTGAGTTACTGAAGGAAAAAGAAATATAGATATCTGGGTGAAGCCTAAGCACAGATTTTATGGTGAGATTTGATTGGCTGTCAGCACAGCAACCAGGAAGTGCTGGCAGCCATCTTGGGGCCAATATACATGCTGGCACCCCATTGAAATTCATTAATTTCAGGCTTTGAGGGTCACAAAAAGGAGAAAGTATAAAGGATGATAATAGAATTACGTTACAATATAAATCATTTATTGATGCTACCAATTGAGGTGTGTTCCAGTGTGATTTTACTCTATGAAAAAGCCTTCTGATGAGATTTAATGAATCATGTTTGATAGAAAACGGTTTTCTCATGGGTTTACCTTATAGGTTATGGAAGGTGCTCCAGAAGCTCAAATGAGAGCATATTTTCTGTATATTCACACTACTATTCTCCGCCACATGAGAATGAAGTCTGACAATCTCAATAAAACATGTATTTCCAACAAGAGATGCCTAGCAGTCGATTCCCTTGTGTTCTACTGCTGCCTCCCAGAGTGGTCTAGACAACAACTCGAGTGCTGCTAACAGTCTTGCTGATGACAAAAATGTGAAACACCTGAGGCCATCTTGATTGAATCAAACTGCTATAATGTAAAACATTTTATTTAGAAAGGAACTAAATGAAGGGGTTCATGTCATCACAGAAATTATGGAGAGTGCTGTAGAAAAAAAGAATTAGGACCGGTTTTGAGCGAGTTCTCAAATCTTAATTTTCTACTTCATTAAAACTTTGACATGCAGACTGAGACATTCACCTTCAAAGCCAGCAGCAGACTGCCAGTTGACTCCCTAGAGATCAGCAGCTTCTCTACAGAGTTCCAATGTGCAACTATAGCGCCAACGTTCTGAATTCATGCCAAAAGTGTGGTACATCTGAACGCCATCTTGATGGAATCAAAGTAGAAAATTATAACCATTTTCTACTGATACTGTAGTAAATGAGGAAATTAGGGCGCTGCATAACAAATATGTATCCCAAGATGGCAACCAGAAAAAAAAGCCCAAATGTAGCACAAATATCACCCAACTGTAGCCCAGATATAGCTCAATGACAGAAAAATGCAAAACACTTTTTTTTTTGTTTGATTGCAGTTCTATAGAGCATAGATTTTACCCGAAGGTATTGGAGTGCTTTAAATTACACAGGGATACATTCATTTTGGGTTTGGTATGGGGAGATTAAGTGATCTGGCCAACATCACAGGATGTCGCGCTGACGCCGAAACTCGAAACCTGGTTCCCGAGTTGCAAAACTGGCAGCTTTGGCCGTAACACCACATCCTCTCCCCTAAGTGTAACAAATAATCAACTGGATAAACATACACAACATATAAGATACCAAATAATTTAAAAGTGCTTTGTCGCCATTTGAGAACTGAGAAAATATGTCCTCATTTTAGTTTTTAAAAGCACTAACCATAATTTATATGTGACTAAGACCCTCCTCTTTTATAATTTCTAAATGAAATGCTTTAGATATTACAGTTTTGGTTACAGCAAGATGTCAGGCGTGCCACACTTTTATAATATAGAATGCTAGCAATCTAGCTGTTTGTTAGAATAATGTAGGGAGGCAGAGGTCAGGGGCACACACTGATAATTGAGTGCAGGGAGGAGGGTGCAGAAACAACAAGGTGACCATGCCGGAGAGGTGGGAGAGACAATGGCAGCTCAATAGACCATTGAGTGCAGGGGAATAAGGAGGGCAGGGGCAACATACCAACCAAGCAGGACAGGCAAGAGAAATTTTCAGTAAACAGACCTCTGAGAGCAGAAGGAAGAGGCAGTGGCAGTACAACCATGCATGCCAACAGACCCAATTCAGGTTTTTAAGCCCAATAGGACTTTACTTTATCTGCCTCCTGCCTAAAATAACCTATTTTTCAATGTAAATCAATGAGGAAAGTCAATTCCCTGGGATGTTTTTTTTTCTTCTTCAACATTTCCCTTTTTTCCAAGTTCAAAGTGTTGGCAAGTACTGTATATTGCATTAGGGCAGGCAGGAGGAATGGGGTGGGGACATGAGTCAGATAACAGAAGGGAGATGGGGAGGGGCACCAAACTGACTCTAGAAGACAAGCGTCAGGAGTTGCAGCAGCACAATACACCACTCAGGGCAAGCAGGGCAGCAGTGCAGCTCAACAGACCATAGAAAGCAATAGGAAGGGGACAAGGCCATGCACATGGACAACACAGTGCAGAGGAAAAAGAGGCAAGGGAAACAAACTGACCATACTGTACATACAGGAGGGAAAGTTGCAGCACCTCAGACCATGTAGAACAGGAGGGAGGGGGCTGGTGCATGGACCTGGACAACAGAGGATAGGTAGGAGGTCTTCAAGACACATGACACATATCCTACTGTAAACTCCTCTTCATGCCATGCACAGTTCTCTTATAAATAATTTTACTTCAGATGTTACAGTGACATTATCAATTATTGTCATAGAAGATGTCATGAGTGATGTAATATCTGGGGTAATTAGCAGGCCATGGTGAAGGAGAGAGTTATAGTTACTTAAGGGCACGCGTTATAGTTACTTGAAAAAACTAACTGTAATAGGTGAATTTCTACGGCTTTGTGCTTGTAAAATTTAAACCCAACTAGAACGTCCCTGTAACCTTTGTTTTGTTTTAGTAAATATATATGTTAATTAATTAATTGGTGGACTCATTGCAGAATCAACTGCAAAGCGCCTACTTACAGAAACCTCAATTTTAAATGTATCTGGAGAGCTTTGGAATTCCCATCGCCTGACACCCAGGACATAATGTTTAAGGACACGGTTTCATGTTTTTGTCCCCTGGACACGTAGGCATGATACCCTGCAGCACAAAACGTTTGGCTGCCATTTTACAGTACCTCAGTATAAGACCTTTGAAAGAGGATTGTCTGCAAGATTTGTATCCATATATAAAAAATTTCAAACTTGTACATTTTACTGTGTAATTGTCCTGTAACAAAATCTAATTGTCCCTTTGGTGCAATGTAGTGTGGCACCGAATTATAGCAGCAATCCCATTGTATAAGAGCTCTGATAATAGCTTCGGATTAGGCCAGGGCTCATACTACAGTGTGGTTTGAATTCTAGCAAATTCCTTATCTTGCCACCTTTCCGGATATCAATGTGCAGGGGCTTTATTTAACAGTAAGCACAAATTCCAGGGTTGGAATGTCCTTTTGATTCTGTGCAAAATCTACTAACTTTCACCAGCTCTTCTCTAACCTTTTCACATATTGAAAAAGGACGAAAATTTACTCCTGACAAAGGAAGAAGTAAAACATCAAGGGTTGACAAAAGTGGTTGGAGGAAAAGTGAGCTTGTAAGCCCAAACGATTTTTGAATAAGCAAATATATACATGCACATTTGCTCATGCTAAAATGCAGTTCACAAATTTTATAGGAGTGCAATTTTCTATCCTACTTCTGTAAATTTTTGTGTATTCATGAAAGCCATAAATCTGCACTAATGCAACAACATATACCATGGGTACACTTCTGTGTTTTTCTTTACTAACTGGGCCCCTAATTAAGTTTGGGATGAAATAAGATTAATTTTTACTAAAATTCTATTCAGCAGCTGGCATCACTGTGAGTGACAGAGTTCTACTCTTTCACAAGGAGCAAATCAGCACATCACAAGTAGTTTTGTTCAGTGCCAGGGACTACTGTGGCAATGTGTGCTTTTTGAGAACCAAAAATATTTCTGCAAATGTCTACTATAATAGTAAGGGCCCGGTAGCTCCCACAACAATGTTTTACAAAACCCATGTCAAAACAGGGCATGCATTGACAAAACCAAAAGGCTGAACACCAATGTTAATGCTTGTTTATTCTCATATTTCCCATAATTATGTTGAAATTGGTTACATTGATTTTTCATTAGAAATATTGTTGGAAATACAGGCATGCATCAACACACTTTACTAAATGATGCTTCAAAGAAGTGATACCTAAAATTTCACAGTAGTATAGTAAATCTTTTTTTCCTAGTTATATTTTTTGTGAAACATTTTATCTTGAAATATCTGTATCTAATCAGAGTACATTCTGTGAGCATTATACGTAGCCTCATATTGTTAAACTTTGCAACTGTGTAATCACTATCAACTGGGCAGTCCAAGCTTACAAAATGTCCTTAGTGCGCTCACCCTAATAATAAAGGATTTGCATTAATGAACCATTAATACAATCGTAGGAGGTTGGTCTGGTTTGTAGTGGGTACCAGGTCTAGTTATCCCTTTGTAGTGAAATTTAGTCAGTTTCTAGAAGCCAGGCTGTAAGGAAATGCCTCCTTGGCATGGTTACCCCCTGACCTTTTGCCTTTGCTGATGCTATGGTTTGAATTGAAAGTGTGCTGAGGCCTGCTAACCAGGCCCCAGCATCAGTGTTCTTTCCCTAACCTGTACTTTTGATTCCACAATTGGCACACCCTGGCATCCAGATAAGTCCCTTGTAACTGGTACCTCTGGTACCAAGGGCCCTGATGCCAGGGAAGGTCTCTAAGGGCTGCAGCATGTATTATGCCACCCTGGAGACCCCTCACTCAGCACAGACACACTGCTTACCAGCTTGTGTGTGCTAGTGAGAACAAAATGAGTAAGTCGACATGGCACTCCCCTCAGGGTGCCATGCCAGCCTCTCACTGCCTATGCAGTATAGGTAAGACACCCCTCTAGCAGGCCTTACAGCCCTAAGGCAGGGTGCACTATACCATAGGTGAGGGTACCAGTGCATGAGCACTGTGCCCCTACAGTGTCTAAGCAAAACCTTAGACATTGTAAGTGCAGGGTAGCCATAAGAGTATATGGTCTGGGAGTCTGTTTTACACGAACTCCACAGCACCATAATGGCTACACTGAAAACTGGGAAGTTTGGTATCAAACTTCTCAGCACAATAAATGCACACTGATGCCAGTGTACATTTTATTGTAAAATACACCACAGAGGGCGCCTTAGAGGTGCCCCCTGAAACCTAACCGACTATCTGTGTAGGCTGACTGGTTCCAGCAGCCTGCCACACTAGAGACATGTTGCTGGCCCCATGGGGAGAGTGCCTTTGTCACTCTGAGGCCAGTAACAAAGCCTGCACTGGGTGGAGATGCTAACACCTCCCCCAGGCAGGAGCTGTAACACCTGGCGGTGAGCCTCAAAGGCTCACCCCTTTGTCACAGCACAGCAGGGCACTCCAGCTTAGTGGAGTTGCCCGCCCCCTCCGGCCACGGCCCCCACTTTTGGCGGCAAGGCTGGAGGGAACAAAGAAAGCAACAAGGAGGAGTCACTGGCCAGTCAGGACAGCCCCTAGGGTGTCCTGAGCTGAAGTGACTCTAACTTTTAGAAATCCTCCATCTTGCAGATGGAGGATTCCCCCAATAGGATTAGGGATGTGACCCCCCTCCCCTTGGGAGGAGGCACAAAGAGGGTGTACTCACCCTCAGGGCTAGTAGCCATTGGCTACTAACCCCCCAGACCTAAACACGCCCTTAAATTTAGTATTTAAGGGCTCTCCCTGAACCTAGAAATTAGATTCCTGCAACTACAAGAAGAAGGACTGCTGAGCTGAAAGACCCCTGCAGAGGAAGACCAGAAGACACCAACTGCCTTGGCCCCAGACTTACCAGCCTGTCTCCTGCCTTCCAAAGAACCCTGCTCCAGCGACGCTTTCCAAGGGACCAGCGACCTCTGAATCCTCCGAGGACTGCCCTACTTCGAAAAAGACAAGAAACTCCTGAGGACAGCGGCACTGCTCCAAAAGAACTGCAACTTTGTTACAAGGAGCAGATTTAAAGACCCCTGCAACTCCCCGCAAGAAGCGTGAGACTTGCAACACTGCACCCGGCGACCCAGACTCGACTGGTGGAGAACAACCAACTCAGGGAGGACCCTCCGGCGACTCTACGACTGTGAGTAACCAAAGTTGTCCCCCGTGAGCCCGCACAGCGACGCCTGCAGAGGGAATCCCCAGGCTCCCCCTGACCGCGACTGTCTGAACTCCATTTCCCGACGGCTGGAAAAGACGCCTCCGAAGACGCGGGTACTTACCTGCTGGCAGACTGGAACCGGGGCACCCCCCTCTCTCCATTATAGCCTATGTGTTTTGGGCACCTCTTTGACCTTTGCACCTGACCGGCCCTGAGCTGCTGGTGTGATAACTTTGGGGTTGCTCTGAACCCCCAACGGTGGGCTACCTTGGACCAAAAACTGAAAACTGTAAGTGACTTACTTACCTGTGAAAACTAACAATAACTTACCTCCCCCAGGAACTGTGAAAATTGCACTAAGTGTCCACTTTTAAAACAGCTTATTGTGTTTTATGTGAAAAGTATACATGCTAAAGTAATGATTCAAAGTTCCTAGAGTACTTACCTGCAATACCTTTCAAATGAGCTATTACATGTAAAATTTTAACCTGTGGTTCTTAAAATAAACTAAGAAAAGATATTTTTCTATAACAAAACCTATTGGCTGGATTTGTCTCTGAGTGTGTGTACCTCATTTATTGTCTATGTGTATGTACAACAAATGCTTAACACTACTCCTTGGATAAGCCTACTGCTCGACCACACTACCACAAAATAGAGCATTAGTATTATCTCTTTTTACCACTATTTTACCTCTAAGGGGAACCTTTGGACTCTGTGCATGCTATTCCTTACTTTGAAATAGCACATACAGAGCCAACTTCCTACACAGGCTCTCTAGGGGTAGTCAGTGTCTAGAAGCCAGGCTCTCTACGGGTAGTGTGGATGAGCAGCCAAGGCCTAACTAGGAGACATGCAAAGCTCATGCAATGCCACAGTAGTCACACAGTACTCACATACATGAAAAAAATACTCAGTGTTACAAAAATAAAGGTACCTGTTTTTGGTGACACAAATGCCAAAAATACCATAGAGACTATATTCCCTTACAAGGTAAGTAATACACAAATTATATACACAAGTATGCAGAAGAAGAAGAAAAGTTTGACAAGATTAATTAAAACGATCACAATTCAAACGTACATCCAATATAAATACTTAACAACTCACTAAATAAATTAAAAGCTCTTAAAGATATGATTTGCTTATTTAAAATTAAATCATATCATAATATTAAATCATACGTCATAGAGACCTGCTCCACTAATTTCAGTTTCAGGGAGTATCCTTAAATAATTAAACACTAAATCTTACCTATATCCTTTATCGTGATAGTTAAATTGTAGGTCTTTAAAACCTGATCCACTAATTGCAGCCTTGTTCTTAATCGGTTTTCTTGCTTCCATAGTGCAACAGCATTGTTAATTGCTAAAAATAAATTTCCCTAACCAATTCCTATACCTGCTTTTTGGCTGCAATTAGCTGCTTAAAACTTTTCTAACACCAATTAATAAAACATGCACTATCGGCTTACTAGAGTTTATTCCCTAGTATTTTTTGGGCCTGTACCATAAATTTGGTCCCTCGACAAGAAAATGGGATTGAGCAACCGCTAAGCCAACTAATAATGGCCGGCCTACATGAACGAATATTTAATGACCTAAGGATATTTTTCAAATACGATTTCCTGAGGCCTAGTGTTCTAATGATTCTAATCTATATCCACACAGTTGGCAAAGATGTGTCTGTAATTGCTGTCTCCATGAGGGGATCATGTTTTTCGTTTCCATCTCCCCGAATCTAAAAAGCATAAACTGATGTTTCAATCACTGGGTGAAGGATGCTGTTAGATATTTCTGAGCCCGTAAAGTTTTATGTGATGTTAAAGCGGTCCATGCATGCTGCCTTCTTGTCAGTTTATGTTTATCAAAAGTTAGAGATTTCATTTTAGTGACAGCGTTTGCCTTCCGATAGAACTCCTTTACCCAGGTTCTGCTCCCAGGCGTCTCGCAAACCTAGCACATTTATGCAATTGTTTAGGTGGTGAAACCCAGTGCCTTTGTCGTTATGACGCCGTTGCTCCTCAATTTCAGTCCAACATAGGTTTTTAATGGTATCAGTCTCTGCTGCACGCATTCTCCAGCATAGTTTAATGAAAGCACATTTACTCTGATGTTCGTAGTTTTTTTTAAACCCAATTCTAAGCAGACCTAGGGTGGAATCCGAAAAAACGATTTGTAGCCTTTCGTCTGGACTCGATGGAAAAAAACTGCCTCCTTCCCCAGCATAATTTCAGCTCCATAGGTGACGGAAGGCATTAGCCTTACTGCCATGACCAAAAGTAGGTGAGTGTACGACGGGCAGTTCATTTTTTGTTTTAGTACTTTGAAGCCAAAGGTCAACGAGTGGGCTTTGGCCTGAGCGACAGCAAGTTGTGGTTTAAAAGACAAGAGGCGATCAATAGTAAATCCCAGGTATTTATATGTGGGGGCGACCTTCACCCGGGTTCCGTTGAAGTACCATGAAGCAGGTTTAAATTTCTTATCGACCAGGCGGACAACTTTTGTTTTACTCAAATTAAGTTTTAGACCTTGCTTTGTTATGTATATGTGAAATGCATCCATACTATGCTGTAGTCCGACTGCTGTTTGACTGAGTAAAACTATGTTTCTGCGTATTGTAACCATGCTATTCCTTTCCTGGCCAGTATTGGTGGATGACAATTCATGGGGTCAAGGGCCTCCGCTAGATCTGCAAGCTATAAATTACAGTGTGGGAGCTAGTACACACCCTTGTTTTAGTCCTTTTGCTGTTGATATTCTGTTGGTAAGGTGGCCTCCCTCTCAGATTTTTACTTGCCACCAAGTACCCGTATAAAAATCCATCACTGCATTAGGAAGACTGCAGGGTAAGCCCCCAGTCTTTCAGTTTCTCCCATAGACTGAGCCTTGGTACACAATCAAAAGCTGCCTTCAGGTCAATAAAACATGCAAATAGCATTTTGCTCTTTAGTCTGGCTTTGTTTCCCAGCAGGGCCAGGGCAGCCAGGTTGGTGATAGCTCCCATGCCTGCTCTAATGCCTGTCTGGCTTTGTGGCATTAGAGGTCTGTCGTAAATCTATTCCAAAAAATGTTGCAGTAGACAGGCTGCATAGAGTTTTGCTTCCACGTCTATCAGGGTTATTAGCCTATAATTTGAGTGAGTTGCCGGATTTCCTGATTTATATATTGGATGAATAATGCTACCTATCCATGCTTTTGGTAGCCCAGTGGTGCCCTGAAGGTCGTTACAAAGCAGCGCCAGATAGTGAGCCCAGTATGAGGGGTCCCCTCTAAAAAGGGCATTTGGAATACCATTTTGGCCAGCTGCCCCTTCCAGTTTTAGTTTCTTAATGAGAATAGTCAGCTTTTCAATGTCTATATTCATTAGCGCATGTTTTGGTTAGTTATCTGATAGAGATAAATCGTTCTGCGTTGTCACTCTGAAGCCGAAATTCGTCTTACCTAAGTTACCAGCTGCCTTAATGGCCTCCTCCCTCTCGTGGAGCTCTGAAAGTGAGAACATTGTTTGTATGTGGGCTTCCGATGTAGCAGCATCGGTGCCTGCGTTCATGTATTGATTTGTTTCACTGATTTAATCCGTTTATCAGTTCCCAGAACTTTTTATTATTTTTCTGTTTGTTAGACATGAGTAGCTTAGTCCACAAGTCCTCTTGGTATCTCTGTTTTGCCATCCAGCAATTTGTCTTGTATTTGGCTCTCAATTCAAATAGCCTTGCGTTATCAGATTTCCTGACCCATTGTTTGTCCTTTCCGACTTTTTTTATTTATTTTTTTAATTCTCTTGAGACTTGATTTCTCTGATAACGCAGTGCATTATTATACCATGGCTTTTCTGTTTCACAACTCTTAACTCTGTTGTTTACCTCTGACCGAAATAGGGAGACGTTTTTTGATGGAAAATTTGGTAATTAAGGAATTGCTCAATTGTTTCCAAGCTGCCACTCGTACTCCTGGTAAATGCTATTTTTGTTCACGATTTCGTAATATTTCTTTAAGCTCTTAAAGTGTGCCTGCATTGCGGTGGACTTCTTCCATTACTTTGCCTAGGCAATGTCCCTTCCATTTCAATTTCTTTATATCATAAGTCACTGGGGAAGAGATTATGATATTTGCCGAGGGAGCCGATTCCATTTGTTCCTAATCTTAATGAGTTGTGGGAAATGATAGCTCTCTGTGCGTTGTTAAATCCTGTATGCTAAAATCTATGACAGTGAGCTTTCATTTATTAATGTGAAGTAAATATTAGATTTTTTGGAACCACTTGAGAAGGTTACTTGTGTGGATTTGGCATCCTTAAAAAGAGGCGCCAGGCAGCACAACCCCAACTTATCAAACTTTGTGTTCACATATGTTTGTGCTTCCCTTTCTTAAGTCTAGGTTGAAAACGCCAGACACAATAAAAATTGCATTCTTGTTTTGCCTCTGTAGCGTTTTTATGATGCTGATCAATGTTTCCATGTTTTCCCTGTTTTGTGTTTTATTTGGGTGAATGTATACATTGATCAGTAAAAAAGTTCTATTATTACCTGATGAAACCCAATGTTCCAACTTTATTGGTATCAGCCAATCGATTCCCAAGTCAATCGGTTTTATTACCCAGTTGATTTTCGTGGAGCAATAGGATGTGAGGCCCCCTTTAGGGTGTCCATGTTTTTTAGGTTGTTTTGCAGGGACATCCGTCCCAGTAAATCCTGGAATTTGTATTGGCTCCACACATCATGTTTCTTGCAGCATGACGATTTCAAACTGCTGTAGGAAACTTTCTGCCGCCACATCAATAACAATTTTTTTTTTTTTTTTTTTTTAAGATCATGAGCATTCCATGAGCATATATGGAGGTTTTCATCAGGACCAATTATGACTATTATCATTGGAGTGTTGCCTTCCACCCTGTGTGACTGTTGAGGGCATAACAATAAAAACCTGTTGGCACGTTCCTTGATGAAGCAGGCTTTAGTGCTTTACTATTGTTAGATGTTCCCTTCTGTTTGGGGAAGTTACTACTCCCACGGACCCTTTTAAAAATAAAAATAAATAAAATAAAATAAAATAATTAAAAAAAAAAAAAAAAAAAAAACCAATCGAGCCGCTCTTCTTTTGTTCTGGTATCAAAGGATTAGGGTATTGAGATGGTTCTAGTTGTTGCGAGACGATGCCCCATGCACTAAACGTTTCTTGATATGCTCAAATTTGGTCAATAATAGCAGATGTAGCACAAGATGTCAGCGTTGCCTCTGTCTTTATTTCTGGGGTGTGGCGTTCGACAGTAATCAATTCGGTTGTTGAAATATGAGCCAGGGGCTGAATTGCTTTTATTAACTTCAGTATTGTACCTCTATTTAAAATATCGAATGCCCCCTTCAAGTCGTAGCAAGGGATTAAGAGATGTTTATTATCCTCTAAAACTGCTTTACCATGTGATGTCTGGTGTCCTGAAATTCTTTTTTGTGCTGCATTGTTTAAACTCTCGTCTGACCAAGGATATTGATTTTAGTCGGAAATCTGATTGTTTTTTCACCCGGACTGGTTTATTGTGATAATGCTATATTCAATGCTTGCACGTTTCTGACAGTTTCCATCCTGCTATTAATTAGCCCACTGAGTTCCCTGTTCTGGGACCTGACAGATCATTGTTTTTTTTCCCTGTGGTTCTCTTGAAGCCACCTCTCCATTTGCAGGGCTGCCGCCCCGCTCACCGACAGGAGTTTTAGGTGACTGCTGCTGAGATGTTCGCTGATGTCCGGGAGCGCATGATTCACACGTGGGATTATCCTTGCCAGCCGTCTGTTCTTCCATCGTCTGTATGGCTTTTGCCCCGCTTACTGTTTTATTGCTATTATCTGTTCTTCCTGATTCCTTACTCTGCAAGCCATTAAATTTAGCAAATGATTTCCATAACTTACATTGCTGGACCCCCTTTGATTTTTCGTGCTTTCCTTTGGCGTTTCTTTTTCCTTCCTCCACTGTAGAGTTATTAACAGTCAATTCCTTCAATTCACCCATGCTTGGACTTGGACGCGGAGGTGTGATCTTCCCTCTATATTGCGGAGACCTTTCCTGTCCAGGAGGACAGTTTTCCCTGAACTTATTACACTAGTATGCAGAAATGGCTGCAAAAACAGTTAGGAAACAGTGCAAATAGTGAAAATCACAATAGTTAGAAATGGGCCTAGGGGGAAACACAAAACGCATACTAAGAAAGTGGAATGCGAAAGTCGTTTTCCCACCTAGGTAAATGTAGTGTGTAGAAGGGCACCGGGAGTATTCGGAAACACCAAAGGTAGGTAATAGAACCCACCTCATAGCCCAGGAAAGCAGGAGTAAAATCACAGTAACTTTCCTAGAACACAAAAGAAAGAAGATTACGCAAGAACCTGAAGGGAATGCAAAACACCAGCGATGGATTCCTGGACCTGAAGACCTGTGGAAGAAGGGGACCAAGTCCAAGAAGCACTGAAGAGTCCAGGGAGAACAGGAGCCCCTGCTAACTCGGATGAAGGTGCAAAAGAAGAACCACCGGTGAAGAACAACAGTCAGAGGAGGCCCATGCAGCAATACACAAAAGGATCCCACACCGCCTGAGAACCACACAGGAGGCTGTACGTCGCTGGAGGGAGTGCTGGGGGCCGGAGCTGCACGGTGCACAAAGAACTTTGTGGAAAGATGCCAACAAGCCTTGGCCACTGCAAAACACGCGTTGCATGGGGTACTGTTTTGAGTGCGGAGGCAAGTTCTTACCTTCAAAGTTGGATGTCTGGACTGTCTGGGCCACTTCAGTCCACCACAATTGTTGCTGGATCCACACACTTCTTTAGGAGAGGGGACCCAAGCCACCGGTCATCGCTGAAGAGGGGTGCCTGCTGAAGCAGGGAAGTGACTCCTTCACTTCAAGTGAGATTCCTTCGTTCTTGTGGTGCAGGCTGAAGACTGGCTGTCCTCTGATGATGCACAACTGGGAAACAGTTGCAGTTGCTGGTAGGAGCTGAAGATACAATGTTGCAAAAGTTGTCTTTGCTTCTTTGTTGCAGTTGTAGAGTTCCTGGAGGGTTCAGATGCAGCTTCTTCTGTAAGAAGGTAAGGATGCAGAGGATTCCTGCTGGAGTTCTGCAATCCAAATCTGAAGAACCACCTAAGAGAAATATCCTAAATAGCCCTAAAAGGGAGACTGGTCAGCTACACAGGTAAGCACGTAACAGGGGAGGGCTCTGACGTCACCTACGGGCACTGGCCACTCAGATGCTCCCAGAGTTCCCTCCCAACTTGGAATCCAAGATGGCAAAACCCAGGGACCCTCTGGAGAAGCTCTGAGCACCACTCCTGGGGAAGTGATGGACAAGGGAGTGGTCACTCCCCTTTCCTTTGTCCAGTTTTGCGCTAGAGCAGGGACTTGGGGTCCCTGAAATGGTGTAGACTGGATTATGCAAGGAGGGCACCATCTGTGCCCTTCAAAGCATTTCCAGAGGCTCTGGGAGGCTACCCTTATCATGCCTGTAACACCTATTCCCAAGGGGAGAGGGTGCAACATCCCTCTCCCGAAGGAAATCCTTTGTTCTGCCTTCCTGGGCTTGAGCTGCTCAAGCAACGGGAGGGCAGAAACCAGTCTGTGAGGTGGCAGCAGCTGGGGCTGCCTGGAAAACCTCAATGGCAGTACTGGGGGTCCTTTAAGGAGCCCCCAGAGTGCATGGAATCATACAACCAATGCTTGCAAAAGCCTTGGCGTATGATTCCAAAATATTAGACACATCACATGGAAATATTCAGTTACCATTGTGAAGCTGTACATAGGTAGTGATCTATGTCCAGTGCACACGTCCGGAAAAATGGTCCTGGACAACTTGGGGCACCTCTGCTAGAGCAGGGGTGCCCTCACACACAGGTACTCTGCATCCAGCCTTCAGGGTTGGAAGCCCTGACATATGGTTGACTTATAAGTGACCTGGTGCAGTGTAAATGGCAGTGAAAGTGTGCATGACTGTAGGAGGCTGGCCTGGCTTATAGTGGGTACCTTGTGGTACACCCTGTGCCAGGTCCAGTTATCCTTTATTAGTAGAATAGAGGTGTTTCTAGCAGCTTAGGCTGATAGAAGGTAGCTATGGCAAAGCAGCTTAGGCTGAACTAGGAGACATGCAAAGCTCCTACTATACCACTTATATCATATAGCACAATATCATAAGAAACACAATACACAGAGTTACTAAAAATTAAGGAACTTTATTTTTATGACAATATGCCAAAAGTATCTCAGTGAGTACCTTCAGTTAGAAGGTAAGTAATATACACAAGTCATATGTACACAAACCCAAAACAGGTAAGTAACAGTAAGAAAAGTAATGCAAACAGTGTAGAATTACAATAGGATGCAATAGGTGAACATAGGTCTAGGGGCAACACAAACCATATACTCCAAAAGTGGAATGCCAGAGCAGGCACTTAGAAGATTTGTGAACCGGAGCTGGCTCAGAGTCACAAAGGAGGGTCCCACGACGTCGGAGTCCAACTCAGAGGGTTGAGCACTGCAGGACGGAGTGCTGGGGGCCCAGGCTAGGCTGTGCACAAAGGAATCCTTGGAGAAGTGCACAGAAGCCGGAGCAGCTGTAAATCATGCAGTACACAGGTTTGCAGTCTAGCGTGGGGAGGCAAGGACTTACCTCCACCAAACTTGGACTGAAGGATCACTGGACTGTGGGAGTCACTTGGATATAGCTCCTGTGTTCCAGGGACAACGCTCGTCGAGATGAGGGGACCCAAAGGACTGGTGATGGAGATGTTTGGTGCCTGCGTTAGCAGGGGGAAGACTCCGTCAACCCACAGGAGATTTCTTCGGGATTTCCAGTGCAGGGTGAAGGCAGACAGCCCTCAGAGCATGCACCACCACGAAGAAGTCGAGAAAGCCGGCAGGATTAGGTGCTACAATGTTGCTGGTAGTCGTCTTGCTACTTTGTTGCGGTTTTGCAGGCGTCCTGGAGCAGTCAGTGGTCGATCCTTGGTAGAAGTCGAAGAGGGAAGTGCAGAGGAACTCTGGTGAGCTCTTGCATTCGTTATCTGAAGAATACCCCAGAGGAGAGACCCTAAATAGCCAGAAAAGGAGGTTTGGCTACCAAGAAAGGAGGATTGGCTACCAAGAAAGGTAAGAGCCTATCAGAGGGGGTCTCTGATATCACCTGCTGGCACTGGCCACTCAGAGCAGTCCAGTGTGCCCCCAACACCTCTGTTTCCAAGATGGCAGAGGTCTGGGACACACTGGAGGAGCTCTGGGCACCTCCCCTGGGAGGTACTGGTCAGGGGAGTGGTCACTCCCCTTTCCTTTGTCCAGTTTCGCGCCAGAGCAGGGCTGGGGGATCCCTGAACTGGTGTAGACTGGCTTATGCAGAGATGGGCACCATCTGTGCCCATCAAAGCATTTCCAGAGGCTGGGGGAAGGCTATTCCTCCCCAGCCCTTCACACCTATTTCCAAAGGGAGAGAGTGTAACACCCTCTCTCAGAGGAAATCATTTGTTCTGCCCAGACCCCAGGAGGGCAGAATCCTGTCTGAGGGGTTGGCAGCAGCAGCAGCTGCAGTGGAAACCCCGGAAGGCAGTTTGGCAGTACCCAGGTTCTGTGCTAGAGACCCGGGGGATCGTGGAATTGTCCCCCCCAACACCAAAATGGTATTGGGGTGACAATTCCATGATCTTAGACATGTTACATGGCCATGTTCTGAGTTACCATTGTGACACTATACATAGGTAGTGACCTCTGTATAGTGCATACGTGTAATGGTGTCCCCGCACTCACAAAGTGGGGGGAAATTGCCCTGAACGATGTGGGGGCACCTTGGCTAGTGCCAGGGTGCCCACACACTAAGTAACTTGGCACCCAACCTTCACCAAGTGAGGGTTAGACATAATAGGTGACTTATAAGTTACTTATGTGCAGTGAAAAATGGCTGTGAAATAACGTGGACGTTATTTCACTCAGGCTGCAGTGGCAGGCCTGTGTAAGAATTGCCTGAGCTCCCTATGGGTGGCAAAAGAAATGCTGCAGCCCATAGGGATCTCCTGGAACCCCAAAACCCTGGGTACCTAAGTACCATATACAAGGGAATTATATGGGTGTACTAGTGTGCCAATGAGAATTGGTAAATTTAGTCACTAGCCTGCAGTGACAAATTTAGAAAGCAGAAAGCATAAACACTGAGGTTCTGGTTAGCAGAGCCTCAGTGATACAGTTAGGCACCACACGGGGAACACATACAAGGAACATACTATGAGCACTGGTGTCCTGCCTAGCAGGATCCCAGTGACACAAGGGCTAAAACAACATACACACAGTGAAAAATGGGGGTAACATGCCAGGCAAGATGGTACTTTCCTACAATGACCAATTGGGGGTAAAATTCCAAAAAGAGGGTCCTTTCCTAAACATGTTAGACCAGCATTAACATTTGGACACATATGACCTTAACTGTAGACACTGCCCTTCCCTAATCCATAATGTGGTACAGTAAACTGGCAATCAAAGGGATTGTGCTGCTGGAGGGTGAGGGCTGTGGGGGGTGTAACTACTTGTCCCCAAGGCAAAATAAACATGTAAACATGTCCTTGGCCCCCAAACAATATGTCCTGGGCGCCAGACTATACGAATTCCACAGCACTGATGCCGATTTGTGGAAAAGTGGCAAAATAAAATCGTTGCCACAATCCGTACATAAGTTGCTTTTTTGTTGTTGCTTATTTTCTTAAAACGGGGCAAGTAGATTTCCTAAGCTTTCCAAGCCTTGCAGGAGAAGAAATTTGATAAAAATTGCAAAACCCTGTAAAAACTGTCATTTGGTTATATCTGTTGGGGACTAAATGTTAAACTTCAGTAAAACAGTAAATACATGTAATGTACCCAGGAACTTTAGAATGTAATGAATACTGTCACAATTACATGTTCACACTTGCCCATCATATGCTAACTTCCATAATCAGGTTTTCACCTCTACCACCACCCACACAAACACGTCACACTGCTCAAAGTTAAGTAAATCTGGAATAAGAAGTCCACGTTAAGAGATAAAATCAAACATTGGCAATGACAATAGGTCCAACTTCAGTATATTGTGTGCAGCATCGGCCTGTCATCAAGGGCAGAGGGGTCATGCACCCCCACCTTTTTCTAATGCATAAAGAGTGCGTCAGGCTAAGCAAAGGTCAGCCTGTCAGACACATTTATATTTGGGTAAGCACTGCATATGCGCAGGCACCTGGCTGCCTGAGCAGAAATTTACCAGGCTGAAGAGTTCATAGCTGTGGGGTGGGGTGGGGTGGGGGTGGAGTTGTTGGGGTATGACCTCTTTAGTCCAGCAAACTCATGAAGATGGCAAATGTCACTGACAAAACCGACTGGACCATTTCAGTTTTAAGCCCTGAAGTACCCAGGGCTAAGTGTCCATCAGTGACGCCTCGTCAAAAAATGGGGTGCAATCAGCAGTCTCACTGACTCTCTGTGATAAGTAAGGGACTGCAGCCTCCTAGCACTGGCTAAAAGTCAGCCAAGGAGAGGAGGTGACAGTCCCAACCATCCAGAAACCACTGAGGCATCCCGCCTTCTGCCATCCGAGATGCGAAGCACTGCAAGTTTTTTGTTTTGTAATGTTGGGTACATACATGCTTGCGTGTAAGCATAAATGTTTGTGCGTACAGGCTTTAAACAGGTGTGTGTATGTGCTGGGTATGAGTATGTGTGCACGTATTTGAGTGCCAACTCCTCCTGCACATTATGGGGCACTACTGGCTGTGTGGTATTGTGAAGCATTACAAATAGACAGCATGAGAATGGGTACACATTTCAATGGAAAAAATTAACTATAATAATATTGATGTAGGTTAAAGGCCAAGTGAGAGTTACACTGTCAAGCCAGACCTAAAAATCCATATAAGTTAATGACTGCCATCCTTCTATCTGTGGTTATGCCGGAGAAAAACATTATAAATTATCTAGTTATCCAAGGTACTTTAAAAGCATTACAACTTCATGTGGGTGCTCCTGAAAGTTAACCCTAGATAAATAAACAAAGTGACCATAGCTGCGTGCTGGGCAAGAACTTTTTCTGTGGAAGCACACAATCTCAGTCAAATCTAAATGTACTCCTGTCCCCCACCATGTGGGCAGAGCCTCTCTCTTTGTGATACTCACATAACTGTCTGGGACACAGCAAACCACAAAGAGCATCAATAAATATTCTCTGTGGTGACTGGTCCCAGATTTATTAAGTATCTTAAAATTATCAATAATCAACTAATATTCCTGGTGTTATGAGTGATGGTCCTTTTAAATGGAGACTCTTTGGAGCTCACCCACAGTTTTCTGAGATTACTTAATCACAACAATGAATTAATGTCAGTTAAAACAGAACAAATGTGTTTAGCATATAGTTCAATAGGTAAAAGTGACAAGGCAGCAATCAGCTCCAAGCACTCCCTAAATAAGCACACAGCTCTATTCTTGACAGAGCAGGTCTTTATACACACTTCCTATGATGGAATGTGGCTGACGAGCTGGGAACAGTCTTTAGGAGAAAATGTCATTGTGCAGTGTTCTATCTCCACAGTCATAGTCAAAAGTCTGCCTTCCCAAATGTGCCCACAGAACTCGCAACAGCGTATTTGGTGGGTTGCTTCAGTTGCGTACAGCTAAGCAAATGGTAGTATTAGAAATCTCAAAACCAATTACCAAGGTAACCTAAGTGTACTTTTAAAATTTGGATACAAAACAAAAGGTTTCTTGCTAGTTTCTGCTGTACCTGAAAAGGAGTGAAAGATAATAAAATATCAAATGCATTTCAGAAAACATTGTGCGAATAAGTATGTCCAATACATATGCCTTCGTACCATTGAGAACACATTGGTCCAGCTGTATAACAGCTAGAATCTTCTCCTCCGCTTTTCCATGATGTATAGAATGGCAGATCTGGTCTCAATTGTATACAAGCGAAGGAAAACGGAAAAACATAATTGGGTACGCAGAGCTTTCCAACATATAAATGAGTTCCTAAAACTTCCAGAGTGACTTAAAAATAGTTTACCGATAATTATTGATCATTTGGTATACCTTGAAAGTGTTTTGCAACCTGTTTCCAGGTTCAGAAAGCAGAAGTATATTATTCACCAAAGTGGATAATAGATGAAACAATCTTTCATGGAGGGAAAAGGAAATCATGCATGGTTGTTGAAATATGTTACTCCTAAATTGTTTAAATATCAGGGTGTACAGATGAATTACCACGTTCGCTATCTAGATTTTTGTTTCTGATAAATTTCTCCGATGGGAAAAAATAAACACAGTTTCCTCTATGGCCCTTAAAATCCTCAATGAATTTTGCTGTACTCGTCATATTAGGGACCTTAAACGCACCTCTTCCCCAGTAGCAATTCTCGGAAAGCCTTAGTAGACACATTTCAAGTTCAGTTTGGACTACACAGACAGTAGGGAAAAAAAAAATCTACTGTGGTATGATGCCAAACTAAACTTGAACAAACAACCTTCGAATTAAAATATGTCATGGAATGCACATCTGTGGTTCTATGGCTCCGACTGGCTGAATCTTGCTATTTTTAGTGGCCCAGACTCTTACCTCATCAGGGCAGATGACTAGTTTAAAGTTGAGGAGGTCATCGTGGTCGGAGAAGTCTATTTCACATGTTTTCGGCAAATTCAATTCGTTGATATCTGTGAAGGGGACACAAAGGAGCAGCTTCAGAGACACAGGGGGAAACAAAGGTAATAGGTGGGGGCAGAGAAGACAGCAGACCCAGGAGTGGGGGAGAAAGTCTAGAAAGGAACTACAAGAGACAGAGGCACTGGGAGATCTCCACAGATTGCAACAATGGCTGTCTTGAAGGAGGGTTACTATGAAATTTGTTCTGGCTATGACAACAAGCCTGTACACTGAAGATTGCAGACAGCACTTAGCGATAGGCTCTATAAAGTCACTCTCAGTTCAGTAAACCTGTAGCGCTTGACAATATGGCTGCCACACTGTCACCTCACTCACCTTGTCCAAGAACTTATCATCGGGGTAACACAGGGGAACTGGTGAAGGACAGAGTGGCACAATCCAAAAGGATAAACGGGCACAAATGGATAACGCAAGGACACCCTTATGACTCCGTTTGCTGGTCTACCTTCTTATGAGACACCTTTTTATGAGACCCCTTTTTGGTATGTGGCTTTCTTTTCAGACATTTATGCAAAACAAAATGTGTAGCAGAGGAACAGGTCGGACAGGGGTAGAAAGTTAAGGACCGGAAAGTGGAAGCACAGAGGTGCTGATGGGTGCTCAGCACAATATTTAATGTTATACAGGGTTTGGCTGTGGTGATGAGTGATTGTTACACTTTACCGTGCTGCGAAAAGGGTCACCACCTGTTATGATGGCACTTATACATCTTGTTCAAAGAAGATGAGAACATTATTAAATCACTCTCTGGCAGGGTGATGAATCTTTGCTGTTTGTATGGAATTAAGATGACGTCCCCCAGTTAAAGGCTCAGACCTTTACTGCTCCTCCTCAAGCCAGAAACAGAGGGATGAGAAATTTATTTTCAGTCTCACAAAGACAGACATCAATTGACATTTCACATTGGTCGCCACTAGAACAATTTGAAGTTCTGATGAGCTAGAAAGATGTGGCTTTATTTGATAAATATACATGCAACATATGCCATACGCTAACTCAGAATGAATAGGTTAATCTAACAAAGGTTCAATAAAAAGAAAAACTAAAATGAACTTTTACTTTAGCATCAACAATAAACATGGTTACACCCGAGACCTTAACAGTGGTTCTAAAATAAATTCAGACAGGCAACACTGGTTGCTGCACTCAGTAATGGCCCCATAACTGCAGAGTTCCTGTGCGACTCCCTCTTTTGGACAGAGCCATTCCCTTCCCATCCGTGAAATGCTTTCTGCAGTGGTGAATAGATGGTTCACCTGGTACCATGGCCAACCACCCATTGTTAGGTTCACTCCTTTTCTCTCCTCAAAAGGTGAAGTAAAAAGTAACTTTCCTGCTTCTGTCTGTTAGGGCTTTGGGCCATATTCCTTGCCTATCTCCCTCATTCATCCCTAGATCTCCACATAGACCCCAGTTCTTCACTCCTGCAGCTCAACCACATTATTTTCACAGAAACACTAAAAGACACCTCAGGTACTGCTTTGCAAGTGCTACCTTATCAGAGGATCAAGCTCTCATCCTTTTGAGACGGGCTCGACAGAACAGTTTGCTGTTGGTGTATATGGTTCTACTTGGGTGGCCCTTCTAGGTGGACTCCACAGACCTATCCATTGTTAGGGTCTAGTTTTACTTGGGTAACCCTCATTACAGGGGATGCCTGCATTTTACTTGGACTAGAAGTCTTCAATCTGCCTGAATGAAATGCAAATGGGCGCTACGAGTTAATCTGCAAATGTTAGGGACGCTTGGGAGCCAGTACTGGCTTTATTTGATGAACCTTTGTGATAACAAAGAATTGGCACAACCCTGGAACACAGTTAAGTCACTTGTAAAATGTACCCATTGTACAAAGGGCCCTGTGGCCAAGGAAGGTCCTCAAGGGCTGCAGCATGTATTATGCCACCCTGGGGAACCACTCACCAAGCCCATGCACACTGCCATTCCAGCTAGTGGGTGCTGGTGGGGAGAAAAGACAAAGTTGACATGGCACCCCTGCAGAATGCCATGCCCACAAACCACTGCCTGTGGCATAGGTAAGTCACCTCTCTAGCAGGGCTTACACCCTAAGGTAGTTTGCACTATACCATAGGTGAGGACATGGTTGTATGAGCAATATACCCCTACAGTGTCTAAGTCCATTCTTAGACACTGCAAGTGCAGTGCGGCCATACTGAGAATATGGCCTGGGAGTTTGTTATTACAAACTCCATAATGGCTTCACTGAAGTCTGGTATCAAACTTCTCAGCACAATAAACCCACATGGATGCCATTGTTGGATTTATTGAAAAATGCACCCAGAGGGTTTCAAACTTCTAGTGCAGGACTGACCGGTCCGGGCCCGTCTGCCACTTTCAGACACGTTTCTGGCCACATTGGGTGAGAGCCTTTGTGCTCTCTATGGCCAGAAACAAAGCATGCATTGGGTGGAGATGCTTCACATCTCCCCCTTGCAGGAACTTTAACACTGGGCGGTGGACCTCAAAGGCTCAGGCCTCTTGTTACAGTGCCCCAGCGCCTTCCAGATAGTGGAAATGCCCGCCCCCGACAAAGTCCCACTTCTAGTGGCAAGTCCAGCGGGAAAATCAGGGAAACAAGAAGGAGTGACCACTTCAGCTGGAACCACCACTAAAGTGTCCAGAGCTGAAGTGACCCCTTCCTTGCAAAAATCCTCCATCTTGGTTTGAAGGACAGGGACCAATAGGGTTAGATCTGTGTCCCCCTCCCCAAATGGAGTGGACACCGGAAGGGTGTGATCACCCTCAGGGAAAGCAGCCATTGGCTACTGCCCTCTGACCTTGTAGTGTCCCTAAATCTAGGATTTAAGGGCTCTCCTGAATCTAGCTCGTCAGATTCCTGATGACCTCAAGAAGAAAGAAGGACTGCTAAGCTGATCCCCAGCAGAAAAGACTGAAGACACCAACTGACTTGGCCCCAGACCTACAGGCCTGTATCCAGCTTCTAAAGCCCTGCTACAAAAAGGTGATGCTTCCAGCAGGACCAGCAGCCTCTTAAAAGCCTCAAGAGGAGTGTCTGCACCCCAGAGGACCAAGATCTCCCATGAATAGCCTCCCTGTCCAGAAAGAAACTCTGGCAAAGGACTCCAGAACCGCCCCGGATCCACAAGCCCTGCCCGCTCTGCACCTGACATCCACATCCCATTTCCAGATGGCCTAACCGATTATGTCAGAATCACCTGGAGACCAACTCCAGTGGCCACCCTGGGTTGACACCCACCCCCACACAGCACGACAACACCTGCAGCTTAAATCCAGAGGACCCCTCCCGACCGCAAGAGAACCAGACAAAGATTTCCAATGCCAATCTACTTGTGACCACTGTGGTCCCCCTATTTGAAAGCATTGGAAGCCTTGTTGTTTGTGTTTGCAGCCGACCGCCTTTGCGGGTGTGTGTTTGATGCTTACCTGGGGCTCCCCCGGTGCGCTCATGAACCCCCAAGGTCTGTCCTCCGAAGACTCAGGTACTTACCTGAGAGCAGGCCTGATTCCGTAGGAACCCTTTTTAAATCTACATCAACTTCGACCGCTGCACCTGGCTGGTCCCATGTTGCTGGTGGTGGGTGTTTGAGGTTAACTTGAACCCCAACCTATGGACATCCTAGCACCCGGAGACTGGAACTGTAAGTCGTGTGTACTTACCTCAAAACTGTACTACCTTTTCTTCCCCCCCTAGAACGGTTTCTGAAAATTGCACTGTGTCAACTTTTAAAACAGATTATTGCTATTTACTCGAAAACCGTATAACTTGGCAAACTGAAACAAAGTGGTGGTGATAGATATGTTTGAATCTTACTTGCAAATGTATTTACCTGCAAACTGAATCTTGTGGTTCTAGAAACAAAGTAACAAAATATGTTTTTGTTTTATAAAAACTACTGGCCTGTAGTTGTTCATGGAGTATGTGCTTCCTTTGTTGCCTGTGGGTGTACAACAAATGCTTTGCACTAGCCTCTGATAAACCTAACTGCTCGACCACACTACCACAAAAGAGAGCATCAGCATTATCTACTTTAGCCTCTGTTAAGCCCCTGGGGAATCCCTGGACTCTGCGCACACTGTATCTCATTTTGATATAGTATAAACAGAGCTAGCTTCCTGCAGAGTGGTACTGCGGTTACCAACTGAGCTGTGATACGAGTGCTTTTAATTGTAATTGTATTTACATAGCTCTTGCTACACCAAGGAGGTGTTGATGGTGCAGTTATGTAAAAATAATTGCATTACACTGTCTGGGTATTGCTAAAATCTATATTTTGGAAGGACTATTTTATCATAAAACGTTTGTGTTGTGCAGCAGTATATTTTATACTGGGTGCAATGCAAGTTTATAATAATGACTTACATATTCACAGTGCTTTCTGTCACGGGTTGTGACCTCGTAGCACTAAAAATATGCAAGTTACTATTTTCCACTGCAGCACGAACATTTAATTGTGTGGCGCTCTGGTTACACAGACCATTGCAGCGCATTAACTAAAAGAGTTTTCACAACATACTATTGCTTATGTCCCAATGAGTAACAACTTTTTGCATTTAATTTTCTTATTTTATATGTACCTAACCGGCTGAGAGAGACCTTAAAAAAACTATAGAATATTTTGTTTTTGGCCACACCTTTGACCACACAATTACATGCAGGATCTCCTTCGTGCTTACACTCATGGCAGCCATGGCGCTTTGAACCTGCTCACTTATGTCAACTATTTTACTTTTAATTTTCAATTTAAGTGGCAAGATAAGTCAAGTTAGGAATGTATTACGTTAACAGCTCTAACTCGAGCAAAAGCAAGACCCATTGCATTGCAAATGCTTTTTTTTTTTGTTTTTTTTTTTGTAAATTCACTTCAACAGCTAGTTGGCTTGTCTGCCCATTCTCTTGCGGATGGTGGGAGGTTGACAAGAACTGTAACACTGTACTCCACACAGCACCAACGCATCAGTGAGTAAAATTCACTCATCACAATATAGCTGGCACTGGTAGCACAGGCGTGGGGGCTCAGCGGGGCTGGCTGCAGCAGTCTGACCACAGTGGAGACTCACTCAGGCAGGGCGGCAAGCGTAAGTTATGTTTCTTTTCACACTGCTGCCTGTGCCTCCAGTTTGGTGCATGCCTCATTCAATTAATCAATCAGGGTTCTTACATAGCACAACTACTTACCCGAGAGGGTCCCAAGGAGCAACCACCAACTTAATTTTGGGATAAACTGAACCCTGTATATGTGGGATTTTTTTGTGGTTTTTTTGTGGGTTTTTTTGTGTTTTTTTTTTATTTTATGTGAGGGGCACTTCAGCTTTAAGTCAAGCAGACATGTACCACCCTACAGTACTGTGACGGCTGCTCTCCTGCCCAGACAGTGCCTGCCTCATCACATGGCTGCACCTAGGCCAGTTCTCACTCCCAGGCAGCACCAGAAAAAGAAAGCAGTGTGTCGCAGGTGCACACGTTAATTAAGGCCTGAGGTGCATGGGGGCACAGCACAGTATGTTATACCACCGGGTTAGGAAGCGCTATCAAATGGTCCTCTGTGCTCAGACTCTCAAGCCCCTCCAGCCTCTCCCCCTCAATATGACTGAAGCCAACAACAGCAGAAAACTAACATAACTAGGGGTCACTCACAAACCTTTGGATGCTAGACACGGTTTCATATTATTTCTCTACCATAAAAATGATTTACTAGGGGCATTTATGGTTGTTGATGATGAGGAGTACAAGGTTCTAAAAATGTTCGTCAGAAGGGGGTCCTTGCGTCTAAAAATGTTTGACAGGGGGAGTCTCGGCATCAAGAAGTTTGAGGACCTCTGCCACTGACCCAACTAATGTTATGTACTTGCCTTATGCTCTGGGTAGATCCTCAAAGGCCCAACTACTTGTAGTGTCTGCAATCATAACTAGGTTATGGGTTTTCCACACAGAGGTAGGGGTTTAACTCCTTAAGACTCATTCAGTAGTGGTGGTGGGGCGGGGGTCTATGGTTCTGGTTCTTACTTTGGTTTCACGTTTTTCATGTCCAGGCCAATTAAGGAAGCCTCCACCTTCTTTAATACTAGATTATGGCATTCCTGGAAAGGGTAAAATTGGCAAAACAATATCACAGGTACAAACCGAGCCTCTTACCCGTCGGCCACATACTTTTGCTACACACCATGATTGAGAGAAGCTATAAGATCACCTGACAAGCAAGCACGTCCATGAATTTCACACAGTAGCGCAAACTGACCACACTGGAAACACTCTCGAAACCATGAACATCACACAAATATCATCAGTTGACCACTCTAAGGCAATTTGGGCCTCATCAGGGGTAGGAAAGAGCTATATAGATGGAGAGATGGGTACATAAGGTTTTAATTTAGTACTTATATTGGAGAACTACAAATATTGCCTTTGGATACAAACCACAAAAAAAACTGATTAAAAAATAAGTTTGATAAACTGATGCCACATGGCAATAAAAAATAAAAAAAATAAAACTGAAACCCAGCTAAGATGGAGGGGTATTCAAAAAGAATTTGAAGGACTTCCCACGGGAAGTGAAAGCAAGGAACCTCCTGGAAGATACAGAGAGTGATTTTTAGGGTGGAGTCTGCATCGCATGCGCTCGCGCATGCGTATCGCTAGCGAGGTGCTTTAGGTATCAGAAAAGGGCTCGGAGCTCCTTCGACGTCACGTCAGTGGCTTTCACTGGCAAGCTGGCTTGCCTGTTACAATCCATTTCTTTTGATTAGTCGAAGGCACGCATACATCATGCCTTTTCCGTTGTTAGCCCTCCTCGAGCGCAGCGACCAAGTACAGAAAACACGCAAGGCTCGCTGTGGTTGTGGACTACTTTTTCTCTGTTTTTGGAGTGCGATCTCAATTGCACTTTGTGTGAACTGTACAGCGCGATTGTGCTGTTTTTTTCTTTTGATGCAGGAAAAATTCGGTTGGGAGTTACAACAGCTGTAACTCCGACAAATGCGAGACCCTAGTGCATTGTAAATGCTTGTTCTTTCTTCCTTACAGAACTAGACACATTACTTCCTTTCACTACATAGAACTTCAATTGTGTTTGAGGACTTCAGCAATTCTCCTGGTGACCTGTCAAACGTTAAGGTAATGGTTTCTAGATACACCTACAATAAGCTAAGGAGCGCTAGCAACGCCAATCTCATCTGTGACACTGAGGTGCAGTGTTAATTTTTGTTTGCCATAGCTGAAAGCAAAAAGTCATTGTAGGAAGGCTGCCAATGCATGAGCACGACAGCCATCATGGATTTTTTTAATAAAGTATATCAAATAATTTCAAGGTGACCAGCTTACCCTAACGAATGCAAACTGGAGGCCACACAGGAATGTTTGAAAATGTTTGCCATGCATTAGCAGCAACTGGAGCAGAGGGTGGAGTGAATCCAGTGACTGCTGTGGTAGAGCTGGATGGTTTTAAAAGGGAGGAGCACCGAGTGAGGACGAGAAAGTAGTCCAAGATTCAGCAGTTAAACGATACAACTCATTCAATCAAAAAAGACAAAATGCTCCTCTGGGCGAGACACACAAAACCAGAAAGAAAAGCCATTCAACGGAGTAGGGCTGAGAGAGATAGGCAAGTCACTGAATCACAAGCCAGGAGTGACCCAAAAGCCCAATCAAAATATATTGGATACAATAGATGTGGTGTCAACAGACAGCTGTGCTATCTGCAGGCATAACCTAAAATTGTTTTCCCCTCTCCGTTTACTGAATCTTCCGAAACACCTCAGATATGGGCCTACAGTGAGACCATGACTCCCTCCTAAAAACCCTGGATCATTTTTTCCATGATCAACACAAAAAAGGTTAATAAATTATAAAAGGACAATAAGGACTTTAAAAAACAAAAGAAGGTGCTGAGTTTCCTTTTTCTCCAATGTATGCATTCCTGGGAGATGGGACAAGAGGTGTAATGAGAAGAGGTGGCATGATGCTATCAGGATGATCCTGGTCTATTAACCTGTGATACTCGCATGCACAAGATTGCAAATGAATCCAATGGCAGAGTAAATAAGCCTGAATTAATTTGCATAAACCTGGGACCCATGGAAAAAGTGGGGAATGAACCTTACAAATATCTCCAAACGTTAAAAGACAAATGAGACGTGTTGTGGTTACTTTCATCTTAACAGAAGAATCTCATCTATGGACTGTACGTAAATGCCAACTATTTACCCTATTACCACACAGCCAAAAAGTCAGTCTGGGTGGGGGAGGGGGGGGGGGGTGTGAACTCCTCAATGTCCATACCCAAAACATCTGACCAAATCATAACCTATGGTTAGTTTGGATACACTGGCTAATAATTATATTTGCAGCTCTTTCACAGCTGTATCATGGCACACCCAGTTGTTCAGGCTAAAATAATAGCTACTCGAACCACATTCATCCAGAGTCTGCAACGATTTGCCACCACAGAATTCAGAGATTAACTATGTACACATAATGAGCACATTCAAGGCATTCGTATGCCCACCCAAATAAACATCACACCTTTCCCGTAAATAATATGCAACCTGAGGTCAGCAAAAGACAACTGCCATAACTCCTCACCTGCCTAAAACAAACCCATCTTGTAGAGCTCAATTAAGTAGAGAGGTTTACACTGTTAAGGTTACATGGATATTTGGTTGACAGAACTCGGGTTGCATTCCTACACTTTTGCCATGTCTATGTACCTCTGAAGCTCTGTTTATTCACTCCTTGAAACTGATCTTGGATATTCTCACACCTTTAGAAATATGTTTTTTTGTTTATACACCCACTACTTCAATGTATTCGATTGAGAGAGATATATATATAAAAATCAATCAATACTTGTCCAGATTCAATTTGTTACTTCTTAACATCCAAAAATCATAAAGTTCAAAACATCTTTATTTCAAATAAGTCCCTAGTTGGCACCTTCTTACATGTTGTGTACGTAATCTGTACATAACATTAGAGAAAAAAAAAAGAATACTGTCATAATGCTGCCGCACACTCCGTCACCCAGATTTAAGAGTAAATGTTCAAAAGCTTGAGCTCTACTTCAATTGTATTATTTCTTCCTCCTATGGTCCGTAACTGTTCATTATCTGAGACTCATGGCTGGTCCATATGGTTGTATAACTCTTTTCTTTGGTCCCAGTTTCATGACAAGCTATTTATGATTGACAACAAATTGCATTTAGTTTTTTAATTGTTGAGCATCGATAACGTAATTGCCATTCAAAGCACCTTATTAAGACCCAGTTCGAAAAAACAAAACCTAATGCGTACACACACCAAAAAGTACGGTTAGTTGACTTGCTAGGAACTATTGTACTGACATTTTTGCTCCCCATATAGAATTTAAAAAAAATTAAAAAAGTAAGCAATTTCTAAGAGGCACCGGGCTCAAGTAAACAAATGGAATGGATGGCAAAGGGGATTTTATAAATGTGACCTCACAGCAAAATAGCAGGCAGTCAACATCACACCCATACTGCAGAGACTAGCTATACCGCAATTTAGTTCGCCGACCTGTGCAAACAGCAGTTACTGGTTCATTCAAGTCCCATATATATACGATTACTACTCTTCTCCTTTACTATCAGGTAACGGGCTCAAACTATGAAAGATTTTAGTACTAAAACGTCAACATTTCATTAACAGTACTTCTTTAGCCCATTCAAGCATATATTAAGAAACAGCACAAATTAGATTGTTTACCCACCTTTGGGATACTTAAGAATCGAAAACACATGAAGAGGGAATGCAGTGTAAAACAGACGTTTAATGGAAGAATACCTGCAGCAAAAATTAATGTAATATTAAGTAAAAATAATTAATAAAATTGTTAATTGAGCTACGGTATAATTCAAGTATACTGTAGTCGAAAGTGGCATAAATAAAATTGTAGAACGTAGTAAATCAGTCTAAAGGTCACAGTTCACCAAGTGATGTTGCGATATTGATAAAACCTAGGTCTAAACACGTGAAAGCACATTCTTAAAGTCATAGCAAGTAAACCATAAGGAAACAGAATAGAAAGCTTTTGTCAGGGGTGCTGCAAGGAAAAATCAGAAGATGTAGGACTGGGCCGATGTGACAGCAGGCAGTTACGTTTTATAAATAAGGATGGCCTTGGGAAATGTTAGTCCTACAAGTGAGTCAGCACCGCAGTTCCAATGACAGGTTTTTGTAAACAATAACATTTTATAAGGAACATGCAGGAAAATAACCTTCATCAAAGTGTCATGCAGCAAGACATGACGAACTGTGTGAATTTTTTCACTTAGAAGACATCTTCTTTACAGCTGTCCAAGTTATTTACATGTGTCTGGACTTTATACACACACGGTTACCAAATGACTCCCCATTACTGGAGGGCAATCACAGTACAAAATGTTGTGTTGGAACTTACTCTCCAAAACAAAACATGATGTGCGCTATTTTGAGTCAAGAGGGCGTCCCATGGGTGGTACATGGACATTCCCATGGAACCACCCATGGGCTTTTACTAATATCTGTATCTACTAACCTGTGCAGACCGGGATGTGCACTAAAAATTAGGCAGCTTGAGGCAGGCGTAACACTGGAGCAAGTTTTAAGTCACCACACTTTCCGAGCTTTGCATATGTGCTTTACTTTACAGCATACACAAAAAGTGGGGGAAACATTAGTATTAAATTATGTCAAGGCATAGTTTCTGTACTGGAAGGATATTCTTCTAATAGAAAACCCATGCTTGACAGCATGCAAGCACCCTTGTTCTATGGTACAAGGATGTGTACTTTGGCTAGTGCACGGTGTGTGTGTGCCTGAAATGCACAATCACAAGAGGGTGGAGAGAAAGCAGGGCTTATTATACTAGATCAGGCTCTGTTTTTATTTTTCCCTTTGCAGCAATGCAGTGTAGTTGCTCTGACTGCGCAGCTGTTGTGCAAATGTTAGCAAATTTGGCCTTTAAATTGTTTTTGCACAATTTGTGGCACCTTATCCTGTACTGTGTTTAATAAAATTTTAAAATAATTGCTTATATATTCATAGTTCCTTCTGGCACAAGCCAGGGACCATGTAGCACTATAAATATACACGCCACTACTCCCCATGTATCAACCAGGGTTCAATTCTGTGACGTTCCAGTTACACAAAGGCATCAGCTTTACCAACTGGGGTCTCATAACGTAAAAAAGAGTGCCTTTCCCACTGAGTCGTTTAAACTGCTTTTTTTTATTTTTTTTTATTAAAAAGGTGTGCTTTATTTTCTTGGCACTTACATGAAGATGAGAGACTAGTCTTTGACAGCACCACCACAAATCACTGACCCTGCCCGATTACACTCAGGATCACAGTTTCCATACTTTGTATACACTTCAACCACTGATTGGAGGAACCTCTGTTAGTTTCTTTAACTATGTTTTAATGCACATTTGTTTCCATGGCTCTGAGAAAAAAAAAAAATAATACTTCAGACGTGGAAAAGCTTGTGCTTGTCAATTGAGAGTCTCTAAGAATACAGAGACCAGACTGGCTTTAATCGCGCTCCCTGATGTAATGTTTTTATTGGCAACAACTTGTTGCCAACAAATACACATGAATTAAATAAAAAGTAAAATTTTAAACAGCGTGCGCAACAGGTGGAAAGTTTGTGCTTTTTCAATAAACTTTCCAAGAAACCAAAGCGACATGCGGGTAGTCGTGGCTCGCTTCGCCCATAAGGAGCAGGACGGTAGCGGCGCCTGGGGATGCATCCTAAAATGTAATTTAAAAAAATAAGAAAATAAATAAACAAACAAATACTTACCTTGCTCCTCGCCAAGCTGTTCCTCTCCTCTGTCTCGCTGCAGGCACAAGCTACTAGCCTACCCTATGGCCAATCCGGACTCTGCTCAAAGCAGGGCGCTCCCAGGCAGACTGGGAGCCAGTGCAGGCTCTCTCCAGCCCGGCAACACAATGCCGGGCTAGAGAGAGACTACTGCGCATGTGAGAAAGCCTGCCATACATACATGCGCGCTGAGGGGAGTGCACAGTGCACCCTCCTAAATGCTGTCAGGGTTGGGGGGTGCAGTACTTCACACTGACAGTTTTGTTTGTTCACGGCACCAGAACAAAATTGGAGAAACTGCATATCTTTGCCAATTTGACAGTAAATACACAATTCACAAAAAGTTGAGGTCTGAACATGCACTGGCAGAGTCAAAGGTCTGCCTTTTGCTGATTTGTCAATGCATGTTTTGTTATGGTTTTTGTAAAAGTTTAAAATTGGGGAGGCTGCTGGACCTTAAAATTATTTTTAAAATATTGCCTAAAAGCAGGCATAGCTTTTTTGTTCTCAAAAAAGCACACACTGCCATAGTAGGTCCCAGCATAGTGTGCCAGTGTGTTCCTTTTGAAGGAACAGAAAACCGTCACTTGTGGTGCAGTTAGCCAATGACAGAAGTGGGATGACCCATTACCACTTGCTGTATGCTGTAGTCTGGGGGGCAGCAGAAAAAATAAAATTTGAATGACAGCAACAGACCAACAATAAATTATAGCCGACTGAAAGTCCCTACAAAATAAATGTATATAATTTTACTAATTATCAAAAGAAGCTCGAATACATGCAGCAAATTGCAGAGTAATATATAACTAATTGTACAAGTGATTTTTTTTAAACTAATGTCCACAAAATACAAGGCTTGTGATGGTCTATGAATGTCACGGCAGGACACGGTCCTCCAGACGGTATAGGTAATGCCACATATGTTATTACAGCGTTAGAAAGCAGCCTTATTCAATATGGCAAACAGGTCGGTTCTGCAAGCAGGAAAACAGGTACTAGAGGATAAGATCAAAGCTCCACATTAAAACAGAGCAATCCTCTATGCTATCCATCTAACCCAGCATGAAGAAATCGGATATGGTCCAGAAGGGAGACAATTGTAGAGGATGGGGGGGGGGGTCTTAGCTGGACAAGATGGAATTAAACAAGCACTGGGGACGGGAGGGACTTTTTTTTTTTTTTTAAAGAAATTCCTGGTAACATTGCATATTCCATATCCACTCTTTTGTGGATGGTGTTAATAAGCAGTAGTAAGAAAAGCAGCGCGAATAGGGCTTTTGTGAAACAAAGCCCTTGTATCTTGAGTTCCAAGTAGGTCAACCATGTTCTAATCTTTCAGAAGTAGAGGCCACACTGGTGTGCACTTCCAATTTGCCACACGAACCATTTTATGTCAACCATGTACCTGGGTGGCTGAAACACAGGTCTTTTATTCACATATAACTCAACTACATTCAGGGGAAATACAAGCACCTTCTTAGTGATGAAAGGTAGACATCAATCAGTCTACCCCCAGGAAAGTGGCATAGAGACTTCAATTTAACGTCTAGTCACCGACAGTAAAATGGACGTCAACTAGGCACACATGCATAGGTACAAGTACGGAATGCTAACTCTACTATATTTTTCTAAGTACTGTGTGTCTGAATTGCGGCTTTGGTGTAACGTTCAAACATTACCACCTGGCAGAAAAAAGCAGAGTCTGAAGTTTACCATAAAGTAAAAGGGAACAAATTTCACTTCAGTTTCCAAATGAAGAAAAAGGGGGTGAGGATGATTTGGGAGAGCTATTCTGACAAAATTAAATACACTGTCTACACACGCTCTATTCATTCAAAAGGATGTTGTTTCTGGACAGAAATATTTCATCTAAATAATAAAACATCTGCAACAAATGTAAACCTGAATTTAAGGACACTTGCCATTTAACAAAAGTCGAATTAAAATGTGTCAATCAGCCAATAATGGAGAGGGGTGTAACTTCATGGCACTATGTAATGTTATACCCAGTGCTATACACACTACACCAACGTACTTCCCAACACTATCTTCGTGTTGTGCAAATTACATTCTGTAATGGTGTTTTCCTTTTAAAGCCCTACCAATCACACACAAGCTTTGAAAGCAGAATGCACGACAACCTACTGATCCATAACGCGCGTGCTGCTATAAAAAACAAAAATGCTCATTTAAATCGGCAGCCATTTTACCTACTAACAAGAGAATCAACACCCGGGTAAAAGGAGTTATGCAATATTATTCAGTGTTTTGTAATTAAGCGGACTTATTTGCATATTATTTTACATCTTGAGGAAAAAATATTTTAAAAAACGATGTACATTACTTGGTACGGCTACATGAGCATATCACACGCAATGATTTGAAATGTTTCACATTATTTAATAAATGAAGAAATGCATAGAGTAATATATTCAGAAAATACTGAGGGGTACTGCAAAATAAAGATGGGAAGGCAACGCAGTGCCCAAGAGACTGACAAGTGTGTAAAAGAGTTATGAAGCAAGAGTAAACAGTGAATGTAAGGACTACAATTTTTTGGCTTCTGTGTGTAATTGAAATGATCAAGATGAGGCTGAGTACGCAAATTCCAGATTCTCGACGGGGATGGTGCATTGCTGTGATAACTGGTGTGGCTGATATGATCTGTTCTGCTGAATTCAGATGTACTTTTTTCTAACGTATACAGTTTGTGCTCTGTAGCCCTTGTCTTAATTTGACTAAGTGCCGATTATCTCTCGATCTGAAGAGGAGTGCCGCGTCAAACTGTAGCCAAAATGTGATAGTTAACCCATTTCTAGGATCAAAACATATTTAATATAACACCTGGACTGCTTCTGCCAATATTTCAAAATACTGTGAAAATGTAATTTACATTTTCAGCCTCATGAATATAAAACAATAGTCCAACGTTCTTGGAGAGGGCATGTTGCTAAAAGTGGAGGATGGCTTCTGATCTCCATCTTAATCATAGCACACCAAAGTACCATTAAAGGTCAGTTAGAGCAAGCAATTATTCGTTTGCCTCTCCACATACAAAGCCAGTGATAATGCACTATAATCCTTATTTAATAAAAAAAAAAAAAAAAGACATCGGGGTGGCTTGAAAAAGATATGGGAAACATGGAAGAATGCTGACTAAACAGATATGACCTGCAAGCAATAGTTGTAGGTGGTGCTATATTTTAAGACGGGCCGTACTGCTCTCTGGAGGTTAAACTCTAAAATACAATTGGAGTCTCAAAGTCTAACCTCTAGATAAGTAGCAGTTGAACACTGGGATGGGTCGGACTACAGTCTCTGTTCTAGAGTTACCCAAGTAAATTCTGAATTATTTTGTATTATATTCAAACGCAGGACAAATTTTGTACTGGATTAGATTTAACAATAGCTATACCAAATTCAAAGATAAAAAAGTGGAAAGATCATTATAAACTCTTAACGGACTAGTCTCAGTGTGCATATGCATTCTTCTAATTAAGGGCCCCAAATAGACAGCAAAGAGTATCAGGGACAGTGGACAGACTTGTCCAGCACCTAGTTCAACATGGCATCTGGGACAGAGGTGGCAAAACAAAAGCAGGGGTCTGTCCGATGACTTACTGGCCCAGGAAAACAAAAAAACGATGCCTATTGCTGGACATAGCACGATAGCTGATTAGCAAAGAAAGGAATTAATATTATTCATGCCTAGTGTCCCCCTATAAGTGTTTCAATTGAGGTGAATTGGTTACATCGGGAGACACTCCACCATTACAACCCTGAATTATTTGTGGTGACTAATTATTATGCCAACAGCTAGCTAATGGCCAGTGCTGTGAGGGCGAGGACCAGCAAGTGTCATCTAATGACTTTAAGCAAACATTTTGTTAGGTTGACTTTTCATAGGAGAGAGCAAATGTATTTACTATCATCCTTGCCTGCGCTGGCAATCTGATACACGGGGTCTGTGAATGATTTAGTGGTACACTGAATAACAAAATTGTACTGTATTTAATCGTAGTCTGCAAGAATGTGACTCAAGGAGACAGCATGTTCAGCCTGTCCAAGTGCTTCTGTGGCACATAAAGAACCCCTCTAATTAATGTGCACTAACGGGCAAGGGCTAGACTGGCACACTAAAGTCCCTAGAATTGGATACAGGTTGCATCGTGAAGAGCTGTAAGGCAAACTGGCAACTGTGGCAGCAAACAACCTGAGAAGCAGAGTTAGCATGAAGGACTGTCAGTTATCCCTTGCCGAAATTATTTACTTCGGGCAATTAGAGGGTAAGGACAATTCGCACCCAAGACCGAAATGTATTAATAAAGGGGACACTGGACACCTGAAATACTGAAAAGAAATGGAATGGCAGCAGAGCTGGCATTAAAACCTTTACTAAAGAACGGGCATAAGCTGTTAACTAGCAGGAATGTTTAAACTGTGCGGGGGTTCTAAAAACATTAAACGCTATTTGCCTGGACCAATCCATTTCAAACCGTACTCATCTTTTCAAACTAGCTGGGTGACGAACAGGAAGCCATGGTATGAAATTAATATACAATACAAGCCTGGCACAAAGACATTTGTACCAACGCATCCGAGCTTCAGTGGTATACTTTGCATATCAAGCCCACATCCTCTTAGATTAGAATATACACAGCTCGTGCAGATGAGTCAACATTGATTTCTGAAACTATCTCGGACACACATACTTCCTTTTATTTTAATCCTGTGGAGCTGTCCTCCTTACATTAGTCTTTGTAAAGTGAACTGCAATTCCCTACTCCGTCAAGCTCTTTCACTTGTTAGGAAGGTCAAAAGAACCACACAACAGTCGCCCTTCCCTCTTCATTCTGAGAGCTTCAGAGGGGATAGAAGTAGGTAAGAATGTCAGAAAGAAAGTCACTAAAATGGAAACAAAGACGATGTAGTATTCCTCAACCATCTTATACTCCTCCCGATCCCCATACAGAACATGTCTGGGTAGAATACGCACTTCAGAGAAGCATCAGCTCTTCGATCATTCGCTTACTTTTCTTTTTTTCAACAGGCAATTGACAGGAGACGGTCAAAATATACTTCAGGACAATGTATTCTTTGATGTACAAAGGTATTTTACGGTCTCAAAGACGCAGATTCACAAAATTACAGAGAATGCGCCCACTGAATACCTTTTTATTATTTACAAATGTACTTCTACAACCCTTTCTCATCACAAACAGCTGGGGACATTAAAAAGCAAGTCATTCTATTTGCGATTCGGTGGGGGAGTGTATCAGCAAAACTGATCAGATACCAACACCTCAAAAAGGGTAGCATGCGATTCGCAAAGAGGAAGGTTTTCCTAATCGGGATGGTACACTTTGGAGGGAGCATCTGGACCAGTACAGGGGAAAACTGATGGGTCTGCGTTTTAAATATAGGCAGATGCGAATATCTGGATTATGCTTAATACACAAAGACATGTACATAGTTTAATTTAACAAATCAAAAACCTACAACCCAATAATAAAAAAGTTGAATCATAATTAATAATCTGGAGCAGTGTCATACAAACCCATTAATGTTACGAAGTGTTATGTCATGATGGTGGGACTGGAGGTAGGGCAGCAATGTATGCAAAGAATAAAACCAGCAGGACCCCTTACAAGGAGGTTTGAAGTGTGGAGCGAGAGGTCAAATCAATGAACAGTCTTATGTTATGGAGACTTGGTTATTCTCTGATTCGGTGTATTGTCTGGAAAGCGGTTATTCGTGAAGATGACCCTGTCCCGGAAGCTAATGGTGGAGTTTTGTTTTAGCAGCAGTCATGATCCGAGAAGGGGCCCTCTCGGGTTGACCAGAGTGTGAGTCTGGGATCGAGGAATAATATAATTTAGATTAAACGGAGGGACATGTGGTTTATGAAGATGGATGTGCTGTAGGTATAAAGGGAGGAAACATGTCAGATCAAGCAGAGGGTCAGCATGTAATAGAAGGGACTCTATGCTGGACGGCTCTGCTGTTTCTGGATGGGTCATCAGGGGCCTCAGCCCTTTAACCGACAGGCAGACTTTGTAGTGGGGGTCTCACCTTTCTGTATACGAAGCTGGGCGGCGGATGCCTTCTTGCTGCTACCCTTGGTGCCACCGGCAGATTCTTCCTCCTTCTTTTGCTGTTTGAGGGAGAAGAGTTTGATCATCTTCTCGTCGCGAAGGTGCCCGGAGGCTGGGCAAGGGAGGGGGCTGGGGGCCTGGCGACCCAGAAAACTGGGGCCCTGGGGTACTGTTGTTGTCCCACAGTCCGGGCTTCCTCTTGCGCTCCCACTGTAGTTTCCGGCCTGCTGCTACTCTGAATCCGAGGGCTCACGAGACTTCTCACCCGAGCTACTCTATAGGACTCCGACAAGGGTGGCTCACTTCTTTCAGGGCTAGACAAATGCCGCGAGACCAGGAGGCGCTGCGTGAGACCGGAACTCGAGAAACGTTGGCGGGGCTGGGGAGGCCCTCACAACGATCGGGCACACTCTGGAGGCTCCGGACACTACCGGTCAAGCCCCAAACAACCCCAACAACATCATGAAACACCAGTGCCAAGCCCGGGCTTCACCAGGGAAACACGGGACACGTTCAGCTCTCCTATGAGAAATAAAACTCGGTTACGTCATTTGCCGGGATTTCTCGGGAACGTTAGTGACACAGCAATGAGCGTCGCAATAGAAAGAAGACTTACACCGCCAGACATTTCGAACTACAATTCACACAGAATAGGAGGCAGACAAAGCTATTAACGCTCCCGCTTGTTAAAGGACGTAGCCATCTTGGAAAGGAAGTGATCGCCTGAACTGTTGCCTGGCTATTGCATGGCATTGAAAGGAACGTTTTAAACCTTGTGTTTCTCAACCCCATTCGCTTCCAGGCCTCCCGTGGCAAGCTTTTTTTGGGGCAGTTCGCGCTTAGGCCCCCATAACTTTTTCTCCACATCAGCTCTCCGTGCCTAATTTGTGTCTTTTTTTTCAAACATCCTGGGGATTTTAAAGGTACCCAGAGTTTGTGGGTCCCCCTGGAGGAGACCAAGACATTAGCCAAAATACAGCTAAAATATGGGTTCTTTTGGAAAATGGGAAAAAGTGCTGCTGTTTTTGCCCTGCAAAGGGCATCAACAAAGGGCTTGCTGTGCTATTATCACCATCTCCCCAGCTTCAGGAACAGGCAGACTTGAATCAGAAAACCACATTTTTCGACACGGTTTTGGCATTTTACTGGGACATACCCAATTTTTACTATTTTTTGTGCTTTCAGCCTCCTTCCAATTAGTGATAGAAATGGTTGTGAAAAATCGTGGATCTCAGGCAGCTAAGCATTTCTGAAAAGTAGACAAAATTCTGAATTCAGCAAGGGGTCTTTTGTGTAGATCCTTCACAGTTTTGCTATAGAAAGTAACAATCGAAATAAACATTTTTTGAACTTAAGTTAAAAAAAAACAACCATTTCTGTCTACGTTTTCTTCTGTAACTTTTTCCAACTATGGCAGATTTTTGAAAGCAATATACCATTACTTTTGATGGACCCTTCTAGTTGTGGGGATATATACAGCTTGTAAATTCATTAAGAACCCAAGTTACCCAGAGCCAATAAATTAGCTGCCTCTTGCAATGGGTTTTCATTGTATACTAGGTATACAGTAATTTGTTTTGTAAAATATAATGAGTGAAAAATAGGTATCAAGGAAACCATTGTATTTCTGAAACAGGCACAAGATATGGAGTTTAGAAGCAATGGTTATTTGCACATCTCTGAATTCAGGGGTCCCCATATCAGCATATTAATTACAGGGCATTTCTCAAAATGGTGTCTTTCGTACGTACTTTCTTACATTTAAAATGCAAAAATTTAGAAAAAGACAATTGGCAATAACATTTGTTCTTTATTCTGTGTTCCCTCACGTCTCCCGATAAAAATTGTACCTAACTTGTATGGGTAGGCCTAGTGCCCGCGTCAGGAAACGCCCCGAATGGATACATCACATTTTTCCTCTGAAAACTGACCTGTTTTTTGCAAAGTGTCTTGCTATGGATTTTGGGCTATAGCTCAGCCAGCAAGTAGAGAAACCTACCAAACCTGTACATGTTTTAAAACTAGACACCAAGGGGAATTCAGGATGGCGTGACTTTTGGGGCTTTCACTTGGTTCTGTCACCAGAATCCTTTGCAAACCTCAAAATGTGCCCAAAAAAACACTTGTTCCTCACATTTTGGTGATGGAAAGCTCTGGAATCTGAGCGGAATCACAAACTTCCTTCCACCTAGCATTCCCCCAAGTTTCCCGATAAAAATGGTACCTTACTTGTGTGGATAGGCCTTGTGCCCGTGACAGGAAACGCCCCAAACACAACATGGACACATCACATTTTTACACTGAAAACCCCTGCGTTTTTTGCAATGTGCCCATTAGTGGATTTTGGGCGCAAGCTGAGCCGGCGCATAGGGAAACCTACCAAACCTGTACATTTTTAAAAACTAGACACCAAGGGGAATCCAGGATTGAGTGACTTGTGGGACTCTCACCGGGTTCAGTCACCCAGAATCCTTTACAAACCTGAATATTTGCCTTAAAAAAAACATATTTTTACTCACAATTCGGTGATGTAAAGTGAGGGGAGCCACAAACTTCCTTCCACCCAGAATTTCCCCAAGTCTCAATAAAAATGGTACCTTACTTGTGTGGGTAGGCCTTGTGCCTGCAACAGGAAATGCCCCAAAACACAATGTGGACACATCACATATTTGCACTGAAAACTGATGTGTTTTTTTTGCAAAGTGCCTAGCTGTGGATTATGGGCTGTAGCTCAGCTGGCACCTAGGGAAACCTACCAAACCTGTACATTTTTTAAAACTAGACACCTAGGGAAATTGAGGATGGGGTGACCTGTGCAGCTCTCACCAGGTTCTGTTACCCAGAATCTTTTGCAAACCTCAAGATATGGCTAAAAAACTCTTTTTATCTCACATTTCAGTAACAGAAAGTGCAGGAATACGAGGGGTGCCACAAACATCCTTCCATCCTGCATTCCCTAAGTCTCCTGAGCAAAATGGTACCTAACTTGTGTGGGTAGACCTAGTGCCTGCGACAGGAAACACACCAAAACACAACTTGGACACATCACATTTTTTACACTGAAAACTCACAAATTTTTTTGCAACGTGCCTAGTTGTGAATTTTGGACACTAGCTCAGCCACCACTTTGGAAAACCTACCACACTCACACATTTTTGAAAATTAGACACCTAGGGGAATCCAGGATGGGGTACCCACTAGATTCTGCTACTCAGAATATCCGGCAAATCTCAAAATGTGTCTAAAAAACACATTTTCTGCACATTTTGGTGATGTAAAATTCTGGAATCTGAGGGGAGACACAAACTTCCTTCCACCCACCATTCCCACAAGACTCCCAATAAAAATGGTACCTCACTTGTGTGGATAGGCCAGTGCCCGCAACAGGGAAGGGCCCAAAACACAACGTGGCCACATCAAAATTATCTATTACAAACCTACCTGTTTTTGCAAGGGGGGCACCTGTATTTTTGGTCCTGGGCTCGGCAGCCATCTAGAAAAACCTACCAAACCCAGACATTTCTGAAAACTAGACACCTGAAGAAGTCCAGGGAGATGTGACTTGCATGGATCACCTAGCCTTTTCATACCCAAAATCCCCTGCAAACCTCAAATTTAGCTAAAAAAATAAAAATTTTCTCACATTTCTGTGTGGGATTACCGCACTGGCACACATGTCCTACCATCCAGCATTCCCCCCGATAAAAATGATATCTCACTTGTATGGGTGAGCCAAGTACCTGACAGAGAGAAGGGCCAAAACAATGTAGAAATTGAGGGGGAACCAAAGCGGGTCCAAAAGGGCAGGTTTTTTTCAAACTTTTTAGTCCGACACTGCTGTTCCTCCAATGCACTCTTGAGCAGTCGGTCTGGTCTTTCCCTCAAACCAGGTTCCGGGCAGCCTCGCCTGGCAATCTTGGTCAAAGTTCCAAGGTTTCTGGTTCCAAACATGGCAAGGTAAGATGGTGGTGGTTATCTCAACCCTGGAACTCATAGAATTGCTTGATCCCTACCTGTGTGGAGATCTCAGATTCTAGTAAAGAAATCTTGGCTTGCTGGTTGGAAGTTTCTGACCCATATTTATATCAAAGTTGCAGACAAATGTTGAGTATTCCAAAATCTCTGAGACCGGTTCTGGGTAGTTCCTGCTCTTAAGATTATTCTACTCGGACAGACTGGTCTGGCCATGGTATTTGTTGTAAAGTGCTAGCAGAAATGTGTGGTGAAGCTGGAAGTCAGTCAGGAGAAACAAGGGCACAAAGGTAGGCTGCCCCACTTAACTACGTGTTAACCTATGCGTGTAACCCTTATAGTGAATAATGGGCCATGGAAAGGCAGCAGGGAACTCCATAAGCTTCAAAGGGGTCCTCTGTCTTCTCTCCTCCACATCTGAAAGACTGATCCGCTGAAAAAAGATCCCTGGAATGTCCCTGAGAAGCCCTGTAATTAAATTTGCTCGGTCATAAACGTTTGTTGAATGTATAATAGAGAGCAAGTAATGACTTAGCCTAGGAATTTGCAGTTATGGGGGGGTCACATGTTTTCGAGAGTTTTTCCATCTTAATCTGTAAACTTGGAAGTTATCTATTATTTATCATGTGTAATTAAAGTATTGTATTGATGTGTATAAAAAGGCCTGTCCGTGAACAGGCATTTGAGAAAAAACGTGGAGTCTGGTTGTGCAGGGCTGAGGTGCAGCTGGCAGTGCTTTTCTCTCTGTCATGACAGTTAGTAAATACTGTCTTTGGATTGCCTAGAAGAGTCGGCGTGGTCATTTTTGAGTCTCAAGAGTGTTTTAGTTTACCTGTAATAGTTGGCGAGGCACCCCTGGAGGTTCCTTTGTGCCCCACCTGACGGCTGGCACCAGACGACCACCTTCCCCCAACTGCAGAGAGACCAGTGAGCACAAATTTGATGAGGTGAGCAGAAACTGGGTCAGTTGAAGTTCTGCCTGTGCACGGGGGTTGGGAAGGCTCAGGGGACCGCCGTCCCCTTAAAGGTTGCACAATCAACGGAAATATATGTATTTGTGAATTTATCAGAGAAGGCCAGAAGGGCACCGCATGTGGGTTGTTTTCTATGTTGAAGGACTGTGTATGTGCATTGCACAATCAACGGAAATTTATATATTTGTGAATTTGTCAGAGAAGGCCAGAGGAGCGTCGCATGCAATTTTTTTTTGGGGGGAGAATGATTGTGTACGTGCGTTGCACAATAAATGGACATATACGTGTGTATGAATTTTTCAAAGAAGGCCAGGAAGTCATCGCATGCAATTTGTTTTTTATTGTTGAAGGATTGTGTAAGTGTGTTGCACAATTAACAGAAATATATGTGTTTGTGAATTTGTCAGAGAAGGCCAGAGAGCACCGAATGCAATTTGCTTCTTTTTATTTTTCTGTGGACGGATTGTGTACATGCATTGCATAATCAAAAAGGCACTGACATAACTAGTAGAATTTCGGTTTGTTGAGTGACTGAAGGCGACCACGTGCAGTTGAATGAAGTGTGGCCACAGTGCGATGTTGTTGTGAGATATTGTATAAAAATGCAAACTGTTGTTTCCAATGCACATTACATGTAACAAAATGGTTATACCGTAATGTGTCCGTAGACTTGGTAAACAGAACGAAACGGTAAAGTAGAAAAAGTAGACAAAATTATTTCCCACGAGAAAAGTCGTGTGAGTCTACTTTACAATTATTCAAATCTGGTAGCAGAAAAGGTAAAAAGTAAAGGATTAAGTACATCTAAACATGGAGACCACCTTAGAACATATGCAGAAGGTTTTCCCCAATGACAGAAATGAATTACAAAAGTATAGCCAGGGGTGGTTTAAAGCCACTCAAAAGCATATGTATCCTTGGCCAAAAGAAGGAACGTTCAGTGATAGAGCAATTGAGCATGTTGTCACATACGTCTGAAGTAAATATGCAGAAGCCAAATTAAAGAAAAGAGAAGCCACCATAGCGTTATAGAGAATATTTTGTGAAGATTCAAAAGATTCCTTACAGGAAGATATCTTGAGTACCCCATCTGTTCTTCCATTCCCATATGTCTCTACGAGCACTGCACCCACAGTGCCCAGCATCTACCTACTAGTGCAGCTGCAAGAAGCCGCAGTAGGATCCAAAAACTCTGAAATTGAAATACCTTCACACTTCCCTACAGTGACCCCTAAGATAACCCCACAAATACCAGAACCAAAGAGAGCAAGCACTCCTAGACAGCAAACTAAAATAGGGGATCCACAATTTTCAGAGCAATTAGAGGCACTGTTCGTACTGCATCTAGGCCCTACCTTTCTCCAAGAGGAGAAGAGCAAAAAGCAGAGTTCAGGGGTTAGCGATGGCCAATCACATATTTCATCAGCAACGTCACAGTTGCTTCAGAAAAGGGACACTTCAGGTAGAGTAATTAGGAAACAAGCGTTCACCCCACAGCAAAGGGTTCAAGGAATGCAGGGTGGAACAACTATGTGCAAGGGACTGTAACTATGATGGGACAACCTGTATCTCGAGGAAAGGAAAAGGAACAAAGAAAGACTGAAAATAGTCACCCCCCTTGGCAGAAGGAGAAAGGGGTATAGTAGTCTCACCAGATATTACTGGCTAGCATGCAGTGAGAATAGGAGAGAGACAAGTGAAGTAAGGAGAGAAGGACATGACTATGACTGTAGAGGGCAAACTCAGAGGAGTTTTGGGAAATTAGCGGACATGATAGAATCCATACTCCAGCATGTGGAGACCATGGGTAAACTCCTTCAAACCCAAGAAGGAAGTCACCATATTTATGGTCTCCAAGAAAGACCACTCATTGACTTAGACTGGACGAAGGCCACATGGAAACTGCCTAACCCAATTAATGCAGGGGAAAGAGAGCAAGATGTTCTCCCTAGAAGCAGGCAGCCCCGAGCTACAGAGCTTGAGCAGTTACAATTCCAAAGCATCTATGGCCAGCGAGACCCCGATATGGGATCAAGCAAGGTTAGAGGACGTGTGACTCTCCACAACAGATCCGTCCAGCAAATGAGTAACCAAGCAAATTCACGCAGAACAGCCCTCACCCCCAGTGAGACCGTTGCTGAAGGAGAGGATAGCTAGCATTTCGTTGTGCCACTTGCAGAAAACGTAGCAGACTGGACTGCGTGGTTAGCTCCACAAATAAGCCCCTGGCCTCAAAAAGGGGCCATTTGACCCACACTACATGGCAAATGCTGAAGATTTCATTCTTTATGGTGAGTGTGATCCAGATGGGACTACCCTCACATGAGGAAATGTCTGCATATATGGCAGAATTACACCAGATAGAACCATCCCCAATGCACCACCACCCCTTTACATCAGATGCCCCTGATACATAAGGGCCCTGGGCATCATATTATTCAGGAGGGGGTTCAGTTGCCCAAAGAATTCCTTTTTAGGCAGCAAGGACAGACTCCGGTCTATCAGAAGTGGAGGTAATATTGCCGATAGAACTTTGGAACTATAAACTACCTATGACATCTTGACAGCCAGCGACCATAATGGTGCTTTGTAGGTATGTGTCATCTTTCCTGAGCCAGGAAAGACACTTAGGGAGATACTGGACAATGAGCTATTTGATGATAGTCCAAAGAAAATTATTATACTTTTCCAGGATGACATTCCACTGAGGACTATGCTAGAAGTCAGAATACCCACACCAAGCAGAGCTTTTGACTCAGGAAAAGAAGCCAATCTGTCACAGGTGCCGGATGCCCTGTGGACCAAGGGTTCTCATGATGTCAGCCTCATCCTGACTGCTGTACCATTCCAGATTACATTGAAGAAAGGTGCCATCTTACCCAGAGTAAAACAATACCCCTTGTCTAAGGAGACAGATGAGGTCATCACCCCCATTATACAGGCATTACTGGAACAGGGAGTAATTTACCCTGGAGCGCCACCTTGTAACACCCCTATTTACCTGGTTACGAAAGCTAAGGCAAATACTGGGTCCATGCTCGAGACCTGCACTCTTTGAACAATATTGTGTTACCAGAATTCCAATTTTCCAAGACCCCTCCATCTTGACAAACATCCCGCAGGAAGGCAGGTATTTTTCAGTCATTGCTCTTAAGAATGCCTTCTTCAGCATTCCTTTCTATCCAGATAGTCACTATCTGCCAGCGTTTTCATATCACAGGACTCAGTATATGTACTCTTGTTTTCCCCAAGGGTATTACAAGTCCTCCAGCGTGTTGAACAGAGCAATAAAAACGATCTGTCAAATTTTTAAAGTGCCAGCACTCTTTTGCAATATGTCAATGACGTATTGGTTTGTATTCCTACCAGAAACAGTGTAGAAAAAACAGTACATCGTTTCTAACTACTCTTGCCCAGAGATGATACAAAGTGGAGAAGGCAAAAAGGAAGAAGTCCAATTTTTAGGGCAATCACTGTCAGCATCTGCTAGGCATATAACATCTGAAAGGGCAGCCTCCATTCGGCAAATATTAGACCGAGAAACTGTCAGAGGAATGCAGACATTTCTGGGCCATTGTAACTACATGGGACAGTGGGTATTTGATTATAGCACTCTAATAGCCTCATTGTCTGTGGCTATCAAACCGGCAAGAGATAGGGAGTACAAGATAACAGGGACACCAGAGATGAGGGAAACTTTTCAGAAACCGAAGGATGAGATAACAAATGCTCCAATTCTGGGAACTCCAGATTACACCAAGGAGTTCTACCTATTCTGCCACTGCAATGGTCAGGTGATGACAGCTGTCATCACACTGAAGTATCTGCTAGGGCACAAACCAATTGCATACTTCAGCGGGCTGCTGGACTCAGTCATGAAAGGACACCATCCCTGTGGACAAGCTCTGGCAACTTCAGCATTTGCAATACAGAAGAGCACCCCATAGTTTTTGTGGCACCTGTGACGCTTTAAGCAGAGAAGCAGAGCATACAGTGTTCGCTATCATGCAGAAGGCCAAGACCACTCTGACTACTCAGAGAGTGTCAGGATATGAGGTAATACTGTCATTACCATCCTTAAAGGTTGTGAAGTGTCATACGGTTAATCCTGCAACATTGTTTGCCCACCAAATATTGACCAAAAGATAAGAATCAGACACACAGTGGCAGTCGTAGTCAGGGCTCAGCAACACGGTTCCTTTGATACATTACAGGTCGTAAAACAATTGACATTGCCCACACATTATTTAGCACAGGCAGCAGAGCTGACAGCATTAATAGCGGCCCTCAAGTCAGGAGCAGGAGAGATAATTACAATACGCAGCATATATAAAAACCACTGTACACTCCTGTATCGTGAGATGGAGTAGGCAAGTGTTCCTTAAATTAGATGGTAGTCCTGTTATGCATAGAAAGCTCTTAGAGGCTCTAATAGAGGCACTTGTACTACTACAGGCAGCGGCAGTTGAGAAATGTGTAGCACACACAAATGGACAGGATTTTGTGTCCCAGGGTAACACACTGGCAGATGAAGCAGCCAAGGATGCAGCCAGATGCATACCCCCAAAGGTACCATCCGACCTACAACCCACCCCTGCTCTGGTGGCTCAGACTGCCTAACCAATGAAGCTTGAAGCAAAGACTACCATAGACAAGGACATACCTCATTACACTGAGTCAGCAAGGTTCACCTGAGTGAACTACAGGAAGTTGCTTCATTACACAAAAAACAGTTATGGGAAAATAGAGGGTGCATCCAGTCAGGGGATGACCTAGTGTATAGACAGCTATCTACAGGAAAGCCAGTAATGCCACAAGCTTTGCTTGCACTCACCCTGGTTCAGATTCGTTTACCAGCTCAGACTTCCAGGTATCATTTGACAACACAAATACTGTAACGCCGCGCTCTGACACAGCGTCTCTTTCTGTCCTCGCGGGTGGAACGCGCTACTGATATTCGGAGCGCCGTTCCCCGTGTTTTTTGACTATGCTTTCTGGGAAGCATATATTTAGCTCCCGGTCACGCTACACTTACTTGTAGCCTTTTTTCTTCTTTTGTTGTTGGTGGTGGGTTTTTTGTTGGTCCTTTTGCCTGTCTCTATCCATGTTGTGTCTATCTTGTCTTCTTCGTGTTTTTGTCCCAGCATGCTCTGTTTTTCTTTTATACTACTTCCTTTTTTCTATACTGGTCTATGGGCTTTTCCCAATCCAAGATGGTGGTACTTCCCTTTCTTGTGATGTCACTTCCCTTTTCTCAGTATATAAGTCAGTCAGTCTTGTTCCTCCTTGCGTTGCAAACACTTCCTTCTGGTTGTGCTGTTCGCTCCTGTTCTTTGTTCCTGCTTTTTGCCTTGGGAGATTTTTTGCCTGTTCTTTGTTCCTGCTTTTGCCTTGGGAGATTTTTGCCTGTTCTTTGTTCCTGCTTTTGCCTTGGGATATTTTTGCCTGTTCTTTTTTTTCCTGCCTTTACCCTGGATATTGCCTATTTTTGTTTCCTGTTGTCAAGTCCTGTTTTTTCTTGTTTTCCTTGAGGAGTTCCTGTTAGAGGTTTTTTCCCCAGTGTTGGGGTTTTTTCCCTCTGGGACTCCTTCTGGAGGGTACGGTCTGCTTTGGCGTAGCCTGTCAAGCGGCACCGTGGCTACTAGAAGGGGTCGCCCTTTTCTGGGAGTATCCAGGACCTGTAGAAGACTTGGTGTATTCGCCAATCCGAGATCCAGAGGTGAGAAGTCCAGCGCAGTTTCTGACAGATTGCAACGCCAAAAGATTCTGCGTTGCAAGAGCGCCATGGAAGATCCACAGGGAGAGGCTTCAGAAAATGCTCAAGCTATGTTACAGACTGTCCAACAACAAGCCCAAGAGTTACAACAGTTACGGGCAGAGAACACTGCGTTACGACAGGTCTTGTCTTCTCGATCAATGGACATACCACCCGTATCTGCTACTATTCCTCGATATTCTGGAGATCCTTTAAAGATGAAGGAATCTTTGGACGCCCTGACGGTTTTATTTGCCTTTCGTCCACTCCAGTTTTCTTCGGATAAGGCTAAGGTGGGCTATCTGATCAGCGCCTTGTCTGGTCCAGCGCTTGCTTGGGCGACTCCTCTGGTTTCTGCAGATGACCCAGTCCTGGCTAACTATTCCGCCTTCCTGACTGTTTTCAAACAAATGTTTGAGAGACCTGGGGTAGAAGCAGCAGCTGAAGAAGCCTTATGTGACATTCAGCAGGGTAATCAGGATGTACTGCAGTATATAACCCGCTTCAAACAGCTGGCAGCTGAAACCTCCTGGGTAGAACGCACCTTCGTAACCCTTTTCCCCCGAGGCCTGCGTGAAAAAATTAAAGATGAGCTTGTATACTTTTCTCCAGCTTGTTCTTTGAAAGAATTAATGGATCAATCTATGAACATCGAGTATAGACTTCGAGAACTCAAGATGGAAAGACGTAGAACTAGAGCTCCATACCAGTCCGGTACCTTCCGTGCTAGCAGTCGGCGAACGGAAGATAGTCCATCTGAAGCCTCTCCACCTCCCCATGAAGAGCCCATGCAGATAGATCTGGTTCGTGGGCCATTGACGGAGTCAGAAAGGGAGGAACGGCGACGACGGGGACTTTGCCTATACTGTGGTAAGGCTGGCCACCTGATCCGTAGTTGTCCGATACGTCCCTCCAGGCCTGCGGGAAATGCCAGCTCCCGTCCCCTGTAAGGAGGAAGGAGACGGGAGGAGCTGAAGTACCATCAATATGTTCCTCCAAAGAAAGCATGTCCACCCTGTTTATTCTCTCGGTCAAGTTACAAAGTTCGCAAGATCAAGAAGAACATCTTCTGGCTCTCCTTGATTGTGGAGCCAGTGGACTCTATCTGGATGAGACCTGGGCTACAAGTAAAGGAATTCCCGGCATTCCTAAAGAAACTGCTGAGCAGGTTCACATGGTGGATGGCTCTCCGTTAACCTCAGGACCTGTGGTGGCCTCAACTCCTACTCTTTGTTTGACATTTGGGGGGCATCAAGAACACGTTGCCTTTGATCTCATAGCCTCACCAAATCACATCATGATTTTGGGAATTCCCTGGTTAGCCCGACACAACCCCTACATCAATTGGGAAACACGAACTATATCCCTAAAGTCTTCATTTTGTCAACAGAATTGTTATTCCACTACTTCTTATTGGACTCCGAAAAGGTCCTGTCAGTCAACTAAGGATAACTCTATCAATATTATCCAGGGGGTTCCAGATTGTTATCAGGAATATATTAGGATTTTTCAGAAACCTGGTAATCCTATTTTGCCACCTCATCGCAGTTATGACTGTGCTATTCCATTAATTCCTGGTGAAGTCGTCCCCTTCGGTCGAATGTATTCTCTGACAGACCAAGAAAAGAAGGTGCTAAGGGAATATTTAGACGACAACTTACACAACGGTTTGATTGCTCCTTCCACATCCCCCGCTGGGGCTCCTCTCTTCTTCGTCCCAAAGAAGACTAAGGATCTGCGTCCTTGTGTGGACTTTCGTGAACTAAACAGAATAACGATTAAGGATCAATATCCACTGCCTTTAATCAGAGATATATTGGATGCCATTCAAGGAGCCAAGATATTTACTAAATTAGACTTTACTAAATTAGCCTATCATCTCCTTCGGATCAAGGAAGGAGATGAATGGAAAAAAGCTTTCCGTACCCCTTTTGGGCACTATGAGTATCGTGTTATGCCCTTTGGACTGACCAATGCCCCTTCTGTTTTTCAACAATTTATGGATTAAGTGTTCTGTGATGTACTCAATCAATATGTAGTCATTTATTTGGATGATATCTTGATATATTCCCGTGATTCTGAGCACCATGTAGATCATGTCCTGCAAGTCCTGGAAAGACTCAAGAAAAACCAATTGTTTTGTAAACCTGAGAAGTGTGAGTTCCATAAATCTGAAGTAAGGTATCTCGGGTTTTGTATTGATCAACACGGAATATCCATGGATCCTGACAAGGTCAGTGCCATATTAGATTGGCCTTCTCCAACATCCATTAAAGAAACGCAATGTTTTCTTGGTTTATCAAATTTTTATCTCAGTTTATTCAGAACTTTGCCCACCTACAAAGTTTCATAACACAAACAATTAAGAAGGAGAACCTGAAGAAGGGTTTCATTTGGACCAAGGAGGCTGAACACGCGTTTCAAGAATTAAAGACAGCCTTTACACAAGCACCCGTGTTGCGTCATCCTGACAATACCAAGAATTTTATTGTCGTGACTGATGCCTCAGACAGAGCTATTGGAGCAGTTCTGCTGCAGAAACAAGACAATGATGGATTGGAACATCCTATCTTTTATCTGTCTCATATTCTATCAGAGGCTGAACGAAATTATTCTGTACTGGAACGAGAACTACTCACTCTCAAAGTAGCTTGTAAGGAATGGAGGCATTTCCTGATGGGTTCCAGAGAGCCTTTTGAAGCTAGGACTGATCACCGTAATCTCCAGTGTCTTCGGAGCTTTCAGTGTCGCAACAGTCGTCAGGCTCGATGGGCGTTCTTCTTTAGCCAGAACGATTTCGCAATCACATACATACCTGGTTCCCAGAATTTAGTGGCAGATGCCTTATCCCGCAGATATCCTGACATAGCCCAGAACTCCTCTCCACATCTTATTGGGTCTAGCAGGATCATCAGAGCTACTCAATCTTTTCAAGAACGCATGCAATCCGAGTACCAGTTTCTGTCTGCTTCAGAATGGGATAGAGTGACTCCTTTTTTTGCAAAAGAAGGACAACTACTTCTATCATCAACATGCTCTTTTCCTACCTACCAAGAAAGTGCAGACAGAAGCCCTGCAAATGTGGCATGATTCTCCTATAGCCGGTCATCGAGGTATCAGGAAGACCCAGGAGCTGCTTCAGCGATCTTTTTGGTGGCCTTCGCTAAAGACAGACACTGAAACCTATGTGTCAGCATGCCCAGTCTGTGCCCAGACTAAGACACCCCAAACTAAGGTGGCAGGTTTATTAAGACCTTTACCGGTTCCTTCTGCTCCTTGGTGTACTCTATCCACGGATTTCATATGTTCTCTACCTACCTCCTCTGGTAACCAAGTAATCATGGTGACCGTAGATTCATTCACCAAGATGGCCCATTTTTCAGCCTTGAAGAAACTACCAACGGGCCCAGAAATGAGTCGCATTTTTCTACGGGATATTTTTCGCCTCCATGGTCTTCCTCAAGAGGTCATTTTGGACAGAGGGCCTCAATATGTATCATGTTTCTGGAGAGCCTTCTTTCTGTGCCTTCTTTAACATTGAGATTTCTTTATCCTCGGGTTTCCATCCACAAACGAATGGGCAAACTGAACGAGTGAATCAAGAACTTCAGCAGTATCTGAGATGTTACTGTAATGCCACACAAAGCAATTGGTCGGTATATCTTGCTCTTGCCGAGTTCTCCTATAACAACACAATACATAGTGCGACCAAGACCACACCCTTTTATTGTACTTATGGATTTCATCCGAGGACTTTCACTACTGTTTCTCGAACATCCTCTTCTGTGCCTGCAGTCACTTCTTTTTCACGACAGATGCATTGAATCCAGGGCCTACTTCACACAACTCTCCTAGCTTCGAAACAAGCTATGAAGTGAAAGGCGGATTGTTATCGGCAAGCAGCACCTTTGTATCAAGTGGGCCACAAGGTATGGCTTTCATCCAGATTTCTACCATCCCGGTTTTCCACCAATAAGTTCAAACCACGTTTTTATGGACCCTTTCGAATTTCGCACATCCTGAATCCTGTAGTTGTGCGTCTCCGCTTACCTCATACCTGGAGGGTAATCCTGTTTTCCATGTGTCCCAGTTAAAACCCTTTGTTCCTGATCCTTACCATCGCCAGTTCCAACGTCCACCTCCTCTTTCTATCAATGGACAGCCTGAGTATGAAGTCCAGGAGATCTGTGATTCCAGAATTTTTCGACGCAAACTACAGTTTTTGGTCCATTGGAAAGGATACCCCCTCAGTGACTGTTCTTGGGAGGATGCTTCTTCCGTCCATGCTCCCCGTTTGGTTCGCCTGTTTTTTGACAATCATCCTGACAAACCTGGTGCCTTGGGGAGGGGACCTACTGTAACGCCGCGCTCTGACACGGCATCTCTTTCTGTCCTCACGGGTGGAACGCGCTACCGATATTCGGAGCGCCGTTCCCCGCGTTTTTTTACTATGCTTTCTGGGAAGCATATATTTCGCTCCTGGTCGCGCTACACTTACTTGTAGCCTTTTTTCTTCTTTTGTTGTTGGTGGTGGGTTTTTTGTTGGTCCTTTTGCCTGTCTCTATCCATGTTGTGTCCATCTTGTCTTCTTTGTGTTTTTGTCCCAGCATGCTCTGTTTTTCTTTTATACTACTTCCTTTTTTCTATACTGGTCTATGGGCTTTTCCCAATCCAAGATGGTGGTACTTCCCTTTCCTGTGATGTCACTTCCCTTTTCTCGGTATATAAGTCAGTCAGTCTTGTTCCTCCTTGCGTTGCAAACACTTCCTTCTGGTTGTGCTGTTCGCTCCTGTTCTTTGTTCCTGCTTTTTGCCTTGGGAGATTTTTTGCCTGTTCTTTGTTCCTGCTTTTGCCTTGGGAGATTTTAGCCTGTTCTTTGTTCCTGCTTTTGCCTTGGGATATTTTTGCCTGTTCTTTTTTTTCCTGCCTTTACCCTGGATATTGCCTATTTTTATTTCCTGTTGTCAAGTCCTGTTTTTTCTTGTTTTCCTTGAGGAGTTCCTGTTAGAGGTTTTTTCCCCAGTGTTGGGGTTTTTTCCCTCTGGGACTCCTTCTGGAGGGTACGGTCTGCTTTGGTGTAGCCTGTCAAGCGGCACCATGGCTACTAGAAAGGGTCACCCTTATCTGGGAGTATCCAGGACCTTTAGAAGACTTGGTGTATTCGCCAATCCGAAATCCAGAGGTGAGAAGTCCAGCGCAGTTCGTGACAGATTGCAACGCCAATAGATTCTGCGTTGCGAGAGCGCCATGGAAGATCCACAGGGAGAGGCGTCAGAAAATGCTCAAGCTATGTTACAGACTGTCCAACAACAAGCCCAAGAGTTACAACAGTTACGGGCAGAGAACACTGCGCTACGACAGGTCTTGTCTTCCCGATCAATGGACATACCACCCATATCTGCTACTATTCCTCAATATTCTGGAGATCCTTTAAAGATGAAGGAATTTTTGGACGCCCTGACGGTTTTCTTTGCCTTTCGTCCACTCCAGTTTTCTTCGGATAAGGCTAAGGTGGGCTATCTGATCAGCGCCTTGTCTGGTCCAGCGCTTGCTTGGGCGACTCCTCTGGTTTCTGCAGATGACCCAGTCCTGGCTAACTATTCCGTCTTCCTGACTGTTTTCAAACAAATGTTTTAGAGACCTGGGGTAGAAGCAGCAGCTGAAGAAGCCTTATGTGACATTCAGCAGGGTAATCAGGATGTACTGCAGTATATAACCTGCTTCAAACAGCTGGCAGCTGAAACCTCCTTGGTAGAACGCACCTTCGTAACCCTTTTCCCCCGAGGCCTGCGTGAAAAAATTAAAGATGAGCTTGCACACTTTTCTCCAGCTTGTTCTTTGAAAGAATTAATGGATCAATCTATGAACATCGAGTATAGACTTCGAGAGCTCAAGATGGAAAGACGTAGAACTAGAGCTCCATACCAGTCCGGTACCTTCCGTGCTAGCAGTCGGCGAATGGAAGATAGTCCATCTAAAGCCTCTCCACCTCCCCATGAAGAGCCCATGCAGATAGATCTGGTTCGTGGGCCATTGACGGAGTCAGAAAGGGAGGAACGGCGACGACGGGGACTTTGCCTATACTGTGGTAAGGCTGGCCACCTGATCCGTAGTTGTCCGATACGTCCCTCCAGGCCTGCGGGAAATGCCAGCTCCCGTCCCCTGTAAGGAGGAAGGAGACGGGAGGAGCTGAAGTACCATCAATATGTTCCTCCAAAGAAAGCATGTCCACCCTGTTTATTCTCTCGGTCAAGTTACAAAGTTCACAAGATCAAGAAGAACATCTTCTGGCTCTCCTTGATTGTGGAGCCAGTGGACTCTATATGGATGAGACCTGGGCTACGAGTAAAGGAATTCCCCGCATTCCTAAAGAAACTGCTGAGCAGGTTCACATGGTGGATGGCTCTCCGTTAACCTCAGGACCTGTGGTGGCCTCAACTCCTACTCTTTGTTTGACATTTGGGGGGCATCAAGAACACGTTGCCTTTGATCTCATAGCCTCACCAAATCACATCATGATTTTGGGAATTCCCTGGTTAGCCCGACACAACCCCAATTGGGAAATACGAACTATGGTGGTCATTCTAACCCTGGCGGTAAAAACCGCCAGGGCGAATGACCGCGGTAGCACCGCCAACAGGCTGGCGGTGTACCGCTGGGCATTCTGACCGCGGCGGTTCAGCCGCGGCCAGAAACGGAAAGTCGGCGGTGTACCGCCGACTTCCCGCTGCCCTTGAGAATCCTCCATGGCGGCGGAGCGCGCTCCGCCGCCATGGGGATTCTGACACCCCCTACCGCCATCCTGTTCCTGGCGGGTCTCCCGCCAGGAACAGGATGGCGGTAGGGGGTGCCGCGGGGCCCCTGGGGGCCCCTGCAGTGCCCATGCCAATGGCATGGGCACTGCAGGGGCCCCCGTAAGAGGGCCCCAAAAAGAATTTCACTGTCTGCCTAGCAGACACTGAAATTCGCGACGGGTGCTACTGCACCCGTCGCACTCCAGCAACTCCGCCGGCTCCATTCGGAGCCGGCTTCATCGTTGCTGGGTCTTTCCCGCTGTGCTGGCGGGCGGCCTTTTGGCGGTCGCCCGCCAGCACAGCGGGAAAGCCAGAATGGCCGCCGCGGTCTTGTGACCGCGGTGCGGTCATTTGGTGGTAACTGCATGGCGGGCGGCGACCGCCGCCCGCCGCGGTTAGAATCACCGCCTATATCCCTAAAGTCTTCATTTTGTCAAAAGAATTGTTATTCCACTACTTCTTATTGGACTCCAAAAAGGTCCTGTCAGTCAACTAAGGATAACTCTATCAATAATATCCAGGGGGTTCCAGATTGTTATCAGGAATATATTAGGATTTTTCAGAAACCTAGTAATCCTATTTTGCCACCTCATCGCAGTTATGACTGCGCTATTCCATTAATTCCTGGTGAAGTCGTCCCCTTCGGTCGAATGTATTCTCTGACAGACCAAGAAAAGAAGGTGCTAAGGGAATATTTAGACGACAACTTACACAACGGTTTGATTGCTCCTTCCACGTCCCCTGCTGGGGCTCCTCTCTTCTTCGTCCCAAAGAAGACTAAGGATCTGCGTCCTTGTGTGGACTTTCGTGAACTAAACAGAATAACGATTAAGGATCGATATCCACTGCCTTTAATCAGAGATATATTGGATGCCATTCAAGGAGCCAAGATATTTACTAAATTAGACTTTACTAAATTAGCCTATCATCTCCTTCGGATCAAGGAAGGAGATGAATGGAAAACAGCTTTCCGTACCCCTTTTGGGCACTATGAGTATCGTGTTATGCCCTTTGGACTGACCAATGCCCCTTCTGTTTTTCAACAATTTATGGATTAAGGGCCTGATTCTTACCTTGGCGGGCGGCGGAGGCTGCCCGCCAAAGTACCCCCGCCAGAACACCGCACCGCGGTCGTCAGACCGCTGCAGTGATTCTGGGATTTCCACTGGGCTGGCGGGCGACCGCCAAAAGGCCGCCCGCCAGCCCAGTGGAAATCAACCTTCCCACGAGGACGCCGGCTCTGAATGGAGCCGGCGGAGTGGGAAGGTGCGACGGGTGCTGTTGCACCCGTCGCGTATTTCAGTGTCTGCAAAGCAGACACTGAAATACAAAGTGGGGCCCTCTTACGGGGGCCCCTGCAGTGCCCATGCCGTTGGCATGGGCACTGCAGGGGCCCCCAGGGGCCCCACGACACCCCATACCGCCATACAGGATGGCGGTATGGGGTGTCAGAATCCCCATGGTGGCGCAGCGAGCTGCGCCGCCATGGAGGATTCTTATGGGCAGCGGAAAACCGGCGGGAGACCGCCGGTTTTCCTCTTCTGACCGCGGCCAAAGCGCCGCGGTCAGAATGCCCTGCGGGGCACCACCAGCCTGTTGGCGGTGCTCCCGCCAACCCTGGCCCCGGCGGTCCATGACCGCCGGGGTCAGAATGACCCCCTAAGTGTTCTGTGATGTACTCAATCAATATGTAGTCATTTATTTGGATGATATCTTGATATATTCCCGTGATTCTGAGCACCATGTAGATCATGTCCTGCAAGTCCTGGAAAGACTCAAGAAAAACCAATTGTTTTGTATACCTGAGAAGTGTGAGTTCCATAAATCTGAAGTAAGGTATCTCGGGTTTTGTATTGATCAACACGGAATATCCATGGATCCTGACAAGGTCAGTGCCATATTAGATTGGCCTTCTCCAACATCCATTAAAGAAATGCAATGTTTTCTTTGTTTATCAAATTTTTATCTCAGTTTATTCAGAACTTTGCCCACCTACAAAGTTTCATAACACAAACAATTAAGAAAGAGAACCTGAAGAAGGGTTTCATTTGGACCAAGGAGGCTGAACACGCGTTTCAAGAATTAAAGACAGCCTTTACCCAAGCACCCGTGTTGCGTCATCCTGACAATACCAAGAAATTTATTGTCGTGACTGATGCCTCAGACAGAGCTATTGGAGCAGTTCTGCTGCAGAAACAAGACAATGATGGATTGGAACATCCTATCTTTTATCTGTCTCATATTCTATCAGAGGCTGAACAAAATTATTCTGTACTGGAACGAGAACTACTCACTCTCAAAGTAGCTTGTAAGGAATGGAGGCATTTCCTGATGGGTTCCAGAGAGCCTTTTGAAGCTAGGACTGATCACCATAATCTCCAGTGTCTTCGGAGCTTTCAGTGTCGCAACAGTCATCAGGCTCGATGGGCTTTCTTCTTTAGCCAGTACGATTTCACGATCACGTACATACCTGGTTCCCAGAATTTAGTGGCAGACGCCTTATCCCGCAGATATCCTGACATAGCCCAGAACTCCTCTCCACATCTTATTGGGTCTAGCAGGATCATCGGAGCTACTCAATCTTTTCAAGAACGCATGCAATCCGAGTACCAGTTTCTGTCTGCTTCAGAATGGGATAGAGCGACTCCTTTTTTTGCAAAAGAAGGACAACTACTTCTATCATCAACATGCTCTTTTCCTACCTACCAAGAAAGTGCAGACAGAAGCCCTGCAAATGTGGCATGATTCTCCTATAGCCGGTCATCGAGGTATCAGGAAGACCCAGGAGCTGCTTCAGCGATCTTTTTGGTGGCCTTCGCTAAAGACAGACACTGAAACCTATGTGTCAGCATGCCCAGTCTGTGCCCAGACTAAGACACCCCGAACTAAGGTGGCAGGTTTATTAAGACCTTTACCGGTTCCTTCTGCTCCTTGGTGTACTCTATCCACGGATTTCATATGTTCTCTACCTACCTCCTCTGGTAACCAAGTAATCATGGTGACCGTAGATTCATTCACCAAGATGGCCCATTTTTCAGCCTTGAAGAAACTACCAACGGCCCCAGAAATGAGTCGCATTTTTCTACGGGATATTTTTCGCCTCCATGGTCTTCCTCAAGAGGTCATTTCGGACAGAGGACCTCAATATGTATCACGTTTCTGGAGAGTCTTCTTTCTGTGCCTTCTTTAACATTGAGATTTCTTTATCCTCGGGTTTCCATCCACAAACGAATGGGCAAACTGAACGAGTGAATCAAGAACTTCAGCAGTATCTGAGATGTTACTGTAATGCCACACAAAGCAATTGGTCGGAATATCTTGCTCTTGCCGAGTTCTCCTATAACAACACAATACATAGTGCGACCAAGACCACACCCTTTTATTGTACTTATGGATTTCATCCGAGGACTTTCACTACTGTTTCTCGAACATCCTCTTCTGTGCCTGCAGTCACTTCTTTTTCATGACAGATGCATTGAATCCAGGGCCTACTTCACACAACTCTCCTAGCTTCGAAACAAGCTATGAAGTGAAAGGCGGATTGTTATCTGCAAGCAGCACCTTTGTATCAAGTGGGCCACAAGGTATGGCTTTCATCCAGATTTCTACCATCCCGGTTTTCCACCAATAAGTTCAAACCACGTTTTTATGGACCCTTTCGAATTTCGCACATCCTGAATCCTGTAGTTGTGCGTCTCTGCTTACCTCATACCTGGAGGGTCATCCTGTTTTCCATGTGTCCCAGTTAAAACCCTTTGTTCCTGATCCTTACCATCGCCAGTTCCAACGTCCACCTCCTCTTTCTATCAATGGACAGCCTGAGTATGAAGTCCAGGAGATCTGTGATTCCACAATTTTTCGACGCAAACTACAGTTTTTGGTCCATTGGAAAGGATACCCCCTCAGTGACTGTTCTTGGGAGGATGCTTCCTCCGTCCATGCTCCCCGTTTGGTTCGCCTGTTTTTTGACAATCATCCTGACAAACCTGGTGCCTCGGGGAGGGGACCTACTGTAACGCCGCGCTCTGACACGGCATCTCTTTCTGTCCTCGCGGGTGGAACGCGCTACCGATATTCAGAGCGCCGTTCCCCGCGTTTTTTGTCTATGCTTTCTGGGAAGCATATATTTCGCTCCCGGTCGCGCTACACTTACTTGTAGCCTTTTTTCTTCTTTTGTTGTTGGTGGTGGGTTTTTTGTTGGTCCTTTTGCCTGTCTCTATCCATGTTGTGTCCATCTTGTCTTCTTTGTGTTTTTGTCCCAGCATGCTCTGTTTTTCTTTTATACTACTTCCTTTTTTCTATACTGGTCTATGGGCTTTTCCCAATCCAAGATGGTGTACTTCCCTTTCCTGTGATGTCACTTCCCTTTTCTCAGTATATAAGTCAGTCAGTCTTGTTCCTCCTTGCGTTGCAAACACTTCCTTCTGGTTGTGCTGTTCGCTCCTGTTCTTTGTTCCTGCTTTTTGCCTTGGGAGATTTTTTGCCTGTTCTTTGTTCCTGCTTTTGCCTTGGGAGATTTTAGCCTGTTCTTTGTTCCTGCTTTTGCCTTGGGATATTTTTGCCTGTTCTTTTTTTTCCTGCCTTTACCCTGGATATTGCCTATTTTTGTTTCCTGCTGTCAAGTCCTGTTTTTTCTTGTTTCCCTTCAGGAGTTCCTGTTAGAGGTTTTTTCCCCAGTGTTGGTTTTTTTTCCCTCTGAGACTCCTTCTGGAGGGTACAGTCTGCTTTGGCGTAGCCTGTCAAGCGGCACCGTGGCTACTAGAAGGGGTCGCCCTTATCTGGGAGTATCCAGGACCTTTAGAAGACTTGGTGTATTCGCCAATCCGAAATCCAGAGGTGAGAAGTCCAGCGCAGTTCGTGACAGATTGCAACGCCAAAAGATTCTGCGTTGCAAGAGCGCCATGGAAGATCCACAGGGAGAGGCGTCAGAAAATGCTCAAGCTATGTTACAGACTGTCCAACAACAAGCCCAAGAGTTACAACAGTTACGGGCAGAGAACACTGCGCTACGACAGGTCTTGTCTTCCCGATCAATGGACATACCACCCGTATCTGCTACTATTCCTCGATATTCTGGAGATCCTTTAAAGATGAAGGAATTTTTGGACGCCCTGATGGTTTTCTTTGCCTTTCGTCCACTCCAGTTTTCTTCGGATAAGGCTAAGGTGGGCTATCTGATCAGCGCCTTGTCTGGTCCAGCGCTTGCTTGGGCGACTCCTCTGGTTTCTGCAGATGACCCAGTCCTGGCTAACTATTCCGCCTTCCTGACTGTTTTCAAACAAATGTTTGAGAGACCTGGGGTAGAAGCAGCAGCTGAAGAAGCCTTATGTGACATTCAGCAGGGTAATCAGGATGTACTGCCGTATATAACCCGCTTCAAACAGCTGGCAGCTGAAACCTCCTGGGTAGAACGCACCTTCGTAACCCATTTCCCCCGAGGCCTGCGTGAAAAAATTAAAGATGAGCTTGTACACTTTTCTCCAGCTTGTTCTTTGAAAGAATTAATGGATCAATCTATGAACATCGAGTATATACTTCGAGAGCTCAAGATGGAAAGACGTAGAACTAGAGCTCCATACCAGTCCGGTACCTTCCGTGCTAGCAGTCGGCGAACGGAAGATAGTCCATCTGAAGCCTCTCCACCTCCCCATGAAGAGCCCATGCAGATAGGTCTGGTTCGTGGGCCATTGATGGAGTCAGAAAGGGAGGAACGGCGACAATGGGGACTTTGCCTATACTGTGGTAAGGCTGGCCTCCTGATCCGTAGTTGTCCGATACGTCCCTCCAGGCCTGCGGGAAATGCCAGCTCCCGTCCCCTGTAAGGAGGAAGGAGACGGGAGGAGCTGAAGTACCATCAATATGTTCCTCCAAAGAAAGCATGTCCACCCTGTTTATTCTCTCGGTCAAGTTACAAAGTTCACAAGATCAAGAAGAACATCTTCTGGCTCTCCTTGATTGTGGAGCCAGTGGACTCTATCTGGATGAGACCTGGGCTACGAGTAAAGGAATTCCCCGCATTCCTAAAGAAACTGCTGAGCAGGTTCACATGGTGGATGGCTCTCCGTTAACCTCAGGACCTGTGGTGGCCTCAACTCCTACTCTTTGTTTGGCATTTGGGGGGCATCAAGAACATGTTGCCTTTGATCTCATAGCCTCACCAAATCACATCATGATTTTGGGAATTCCCTGGTTAGCCCGACACAACCCCAATTGGGAAACACGAAGTATATCCCTAAAGTCTTCATTTTGTCAACAGAATTGTTATACCACTACTTCTTATTGGACTCCAAAAAGGTCCTGTCAGTCAACTAAGGATAACTCTATCAATATTATCCAGGGGATTCCAGATTGTTATCAGGAATATATTAGGATTTTTCAGAAACCTAGTAATCCTATTTTGCCACCTCATCGCAGTTATGACTGTGCCATTCCATTAATTCCTGGTGAAGTCGTCCCCTTCGGTCGAATGTATTCTCTGACAGACCAAGAAAAGAAGGTGCTAAGGGAATATTTAGACGACAACTTACACAACGGTTTGATTGCTCCTTCCACGTCCCCCGCTGGGGCTCCTCTCTTTTTCGTCCCAAAGAAGACTAAGGATCTGCATCCTTGTGTGGACTTTCGTGAACTAAACAGAATAACGATTAAGGATCGATATCCACTGCCTTTAATCAGAGATATATTGGATGCCATTCAAGGAGCCAAGATATTTACTAAATTAGACTTTACTAAATTAGCCTATCATCTCCTTCGGATCAAGGACGGAGATGAATGGAAAACAGCTTTCCGTACCCCTTTTGGGCACTATGAGTATCGTGTTATGCCCTTTGGACTGACCAATGCCCCTTCTGTTTTTCAACAATTTATGGATTAAGTGTTCTCTGATGTACTCAATCAAAATGTAGTCATATATTTGGATGATATCTTGATATATTCCAGTGATTCTGAGCACCATGTAGATCATGTCCTGCAAGTCCTGGAAGACTCAAGAAAAACCAATTGTTTTGTAAACCTGAGAAGTGTGAGTTCCATAAATCTGAAGTAAGGTATCTCGGGTTTTGTATTGATCAACACGGAATATCCATGGATCCTGACAAGGTCAGTGCCATATTAGATTGGCCTTCTCCAACATCCATTAAAGAACTGCAATGTTTTCTTGGTTTATAAAATTTTTATCTCAGTTTATTCAGAACTTTGCCCACCTACAAAGTTTCATAACACAAACAACTAAGAAAGAGAACCTGAAGAAGGGTTTCATTTGGACCAAGAAGGCTGAACACGCGTTTCAAGAATTAAAGACAGCCTTTACCCAAGCACCCGTGTTGCGTCATCCTGACAATACCAATAAATTTATTGTCGTGACTGATGCCTCAGACAGAGCTATTGGAGCAGTTCTGCTGCAGAAACAAGACGATGATGGATTGGAACATCCTATCTTTTATCTGTCTCATATTCTATCAGAGGCTGAACGAAATTATTCTGTACTGGAACGAGAACTACTCACTCTCAAAGTAGCTTGTAAGGAATGGAGGCATTTCCTGATGGGTTCCAGAGAGCCTTTTGAAGCTAGGACTGATCACCATAATCTCCAGTGTCTTCGGAGCTTTCAGTGTCGCAACAGTCGTCAGGCTCGATGGGCTTTCTTCTTTAGCCAGTACGATTTCACGATCACGTACATACCTGGTTCCCAGAATTTAGTGGCAGACGCCTTATCCCGCAGATATCCTGACATAGCCCAGAACTCCTCTCCACATCTTATTGGGTCTAGCAGGATCATCGGAGCTACTCAATCTTTTCAAGAACGCACGCAATCCGAGTACCAGTTTCTGTCTGCTTCAGAATGGGATAGAGTGACTCCTTTTTTTGCAAAAGAAGGACAACTACTTCTATCATCAACATGCTCTTTTCCTACCTACCAAGAAAGTGCAGACAGAAGCCCTGCAAATGTGGCATGATTCTCCTATAGCCGGTCATCGAGGTATCAGGAAGACCCAGGAGCTGCTTCAGCGATCTTTTTGGTGGCCTTCGCTAAAGACAGACACTGAAACCTATGTGTCAGCATGCCCAGTCTGTGCCCAGACTAAGACACCCCGAACTAAGGTGGCAGGTTTATTAAGACCTTTACCGGTTCCTTCTGCTCCTTGGTGTACTCTATCCACGGATTTCATATGTTCTCTACCTACCTCCTCTGGTAACCAAGTAATCATGGTGACCGTAGATTCATTCACCAAGATGGCCCATTTTTCAGCCTTGAAGAAACTACCAACGGCCCCATTAATGAGTCGCATTTTTCTACGGGATATTTTTCGCCTCCATGGTCTTCCTCAATAGGTCATTTCGGACAGAGGGCCTCAATATGTATCACGTTTCTGGAGAGCCTTCTTTCTGTGCCTTCTTTAACATTGAGATTTCTTTATCCTCGGGTTTCCATCCACAAACGAATGGGCAAACTGAACGAGTGAATCAAGAACTTCAGCAGTATCTGAGATGTTACTGTAATGCCACACAAAGCAATTGGTCGGAAGTTCTTGCTCTTGCCGAGTTCTCCTATAACAACACAATACATAGTGCGACCAAGACCACACCCTTTTATTGTACTTATGGATTTCATCCGAGGACTTTCACTACTGTTTCTCGAACATCCTCTTCTGTGCCTGCAGTCACTTCTTTTTCACGACAGATGCATTGAATCCAGGGCCTACTTCACACAACTCTCCTAGCTTCGAAACAAGCTATGAAGCGAAAGGCAGATTGTTATCGGCAAGCAGCACCTTTGTATCAAGTGGGCCACAAGGTATGGCTTTCATCCAGATTTCTACCATCCCGGTTTTCCACCAATAAGTTCAAACCACGTTTTTATGGACCCTTTCGAATTTCGCACATCCTGAATCTTGTAGTTGTGCGTCTCCGCTTACCTCATACCTGGAGGGTCATCCTGTTTTCCATGTGTCCCAGTTAAAACCCTTTGTTCCTGATCCTTACCATCGCCAGTTCCAACGTCCACCTCCTCTTTCTATCAATGGACAGCCTGAATATGAAGTCCAGGAGATCTGTGATTCCAGAATTTTTCGACGCAAACTACAGTTTTTGGTCCATTGGAAAGGATACCCCCTCAGTGACTGTTCTTGGGAGGATGCTTCCTCCGTCCATGCTCCCCGTTTGGTTCGCCTGTTTTTTGACAATCATCCTGACAAACCTGGTGCCTCGGGGAGGGGACCTACTGTAATACCGCGCTCTGACACGGCGTCTCTTTCTGTCCTCGCGGGTGGAACGCGCTACCGATATTCGGAGCGCCGTTCCCCGCGTTTTTGGACTATGCTTTCTGGGAAGCATATATTTCGCTCCCGGTCGCGCTACGCTTACTTGTAGCCTTTTTTCTTCTTTTGTTGTTGGTGGTGGGTTTTTTGTTGGTCCTTTTGCCTGTCTCTATCCATGTTGTTTCCATCTTGTCTTCTTTGTGTTTTTGTCCCAGCATGCTCTGTTTTTCTTTTATACTACTTCCTTTTTTCTATACTGGTCTATGGGCTTTTCCCAATCCAAGATGGTGGTACTTCCCTTTCCTGTGATGTCGCTTCCCTTTTCTCAGTATATAAGTCAGTCAGTCTTGTTCCTCCTTGCGTTGCAAACACTTCCTTCTGGTTGTGCTGTTCGCTCCTGTTCTTTGTTCCTGCTTTTTGCCTTGGGAGATTTTTTGCCTGTTCTTTGTTCCTGCTTTTGCCTTGGGAGATTTTTGCCTGTTCTTTGTTCCTGCTTTTGCCTTGGGATATTTTTGCCTGTTCTTTTTTTTCCTGCCTTTACCTTGGATATTGCCTATTTTTGTTTCCTGTTGTCAAGTCCTGTTTTTTCTTGTTTTCCTTCAGGAGTTCCTGTTAGAGGTTTTTTCCCCAGTGTTGGGGTTTTTTCCCTCTGGGACTCCTTCTGGAGGGTACGGTCTGCTTTGGCGTAGCCTGTCAAGTGGCACCGTGGCTACTAGAAGGGGTCGCCCTTATCTGGGCGTATCCAGGACCTATAGAAGACTTGGGTGGTCATTCTGACCTCGGCGGTAAAATGCACTTACCGCCGGTCAGAAGACCGCCATAACACCGCCACGGCCGCGGAAACCCGCCACGGTCATTCTGACCCGCAGAAGGCAAACCTCCGAAAATCCGACAGCCACAACCGACCGCCAGACCAGCGGTCGGCGGAAAGGTGGAGGTGACCAAACCTCCACCGCCACGGCAACAGAAATACGCCCATGCCATTACGACCCACGAATCCACGCGGCGGTCATTCAAACGCGGTATTCCATTGGCGGGACACACCGCCGCGGTCAGAATACACATAAACGAACAAAACTCAGCCACATTGGCCGATTTGAATCCCACACACCTGATACACATACACACACCACTCCCACACACACAATACAATATAAAACACCCACCCACATCACCCACAAACCCCTACGCAAAAAAATTCTGAAAGAAGGCCAGAGCGAGACACCAGCATCCACAAACTAACAGCCACAGCCACTCAACACCATCACCCACACACTATCCACACACAAAACAACACACACCACCACACTCAACACACTTAACTACACATACTCCACCCCACACATCATACACACCACCCCATGGCACCCCAAAGACAACCCCGCTTCACAGACGAAGAACTCAGGGTCATGGTGGAGGAAATCGTTCGGGTAGAGCCCCAGCTGTTCGGCACACAGATACAATACACCAGCATTGCCCGGAGGACGGAGCTATGGCAGAGGATTGTCGACAGGGTCAACGCAGTGGGACAGCACCCCAGAAATCGGGAAGACATCAGGAAGCGATGGAACGACCTACGGGGGAAGGTGCGTTCCATGGTATCCAGGCACAACATCGCCGTGCAGAAGACTGGCGGAGGACCCCCACCTCAACCCCCACAATTCACATCATGGGAGGAGGAAGTCTTGAACATCCTGCATCCTGATGGCCTCGCAGGAGTCGGCGGAGGAATGGATACTGGTAAGTTGAAGCTTCAGTACTGCTTCCCCCCCACCTGCATGCCAAATCATACCCCAACCCTCACCCCCATCCTCGAACCCCACCCTCACCCCCACCCCCATCCTCACCCCCACCCTCACCCCCACCACCATCCTCACCCCCACCACCATCCTCACCCCCACCCCCAGCACACCTATTCCCCGCCAATGTCTCACCATCACAACCCACACATCCCAAAACCTAGGCCTGCATGCGTCCACTAAGCATGGACACCCATCACCAAAGCATGCCCAATGCATATACACATCCCCCCCACAAGCCACCCTCACCAAAGCCCCCACACACGAATGCCAGCACTTGGGGACACGAGAACCCATAGATACACCCATATGCCACACATTGAAACTATAACCATACCTCTATACCCCTGCAGGACCCGACCGTCAACACACCGCGGCGGAGGGGCCAGAATTCTCCACACCCCCCACCCAAGAGGCCGTCAGCGATGACAGCAGCTCTGTCGACCTGGACACCGATGACCAGCCCGGACCATCGGGGACCTCTGGACAGTCGGTTCCCCTCACACAGGCCCAGGCCACTACAGACCCAAACCCCTCTGGGAACACCAGCACAGCTCCCACCCAGCGGGCCCATGCCTCTGTCTCCAGGGCGCGTCAATCTGCGGTGTGTCTACCACTACAGGGCACCCAGGATAACCTACCACCCCAACAACAACAGGGACCTGGGGGCAGTGGTAGTGGGCACACCGGCCAGGGGGCAGAGGCCCAGGGAAACAGGGCAACTCGGAGGGCAGCTGTGCGACAGGGGGGGGACGGGCCCAGGGAACCCACTCTCCACGAGGTCCTCACCACCATCATGGGAGCATACAACCGCTCCTAGGAGACGATGGCGACGGTACTGGCCCGGTTCCAGGAGATCCAGGTACTGCAGGAGGAACACTATCGGGGGTACAGGGAGGACATCAGAGCCATCAACACCACCCTGGTTACCATGGTAGGGCTGCTGCAGGACCTCGTCAACAGCAGGGCGGACACTCAACAACACCCAAGGGCCCCTGCCACTAGCCTGGACCAAGAACAGCCAACCACCTCCGCCGGCGCTAGTGGACAGGAGGCCCCCGCACAGCAGCAGCCCACCAGACCCCCACCTCCTGCAGGAGAAGAACCACCCCGCAAGAGGGCCCTGAGATCTCGCAAGAAGACAGAGTAGGATGTCAAGACCCCCGCCAGCAATGGATACCACCTGATGTCATCCCACTGTCCCACATTGTTACCCTGTCCATCCTTGAACTGCCCATGCTCCATCTCTCCACAGGCCTCTGGACAATGCACCTGTGTGACTGTTACTCTGGACTCTGCCATGGACATTCCTTCACCATAGCCCCCACCCACTTGAAACCACCCATCCCATTTTGAGCACTTAAATAAACACCTATTTTGCACAAAACTATCTGGAGTCTGGCTGTGATTTCAAAATATTGTAATTGACATGACAGTGCAAATATGTCCTTGTACATGGTGAAGTCAACAAACAGCTGCCACAAAGCTGTAGTCCATGGGGAAACGAAGCACAGGACTCGTAGTGGGGACCCCAGATCTGAAATAGGGAGGGAAAAGCCAAAACTCAGTCATCATACACTGGGGCAAATAGACAGACAGCAGAGATGCAGGAGAGTAGTTAACATTTACTAAATTATCTTAGAAATGTTACCTGTGTCCTATTGGAAGTACTGTTCAATGATTCTGTCCCTGTTGTCTGTTTCAGCCCCGTCGTCTTCCTCCTCGTCACTCTCCTCAGGTTCCACCGCTGCCACAACACCACCGTCTCGACCATCCTCCTGCAGGAAAGGCACCTGGCGGCGCAAAGCCAGGTTGTGAAGCATGCAGCAGGCCACGATGATGTGACACACCTTCTTAGGTGAGTACATTAGGGATCCACCTGTCATATGCAGGCACCTAAACCTGGCCTTTAGGAGGCCAAAGGTGCGTTCGATCACCCTCCTAGTACGCCCATGTGCCTCATTGTACCGGTTCTCTGCCCTGGTCCGGGGATTCCTTACTGGGGTCAGTAGCCACGACAGGTTGGGGTACCCAGAGTCCCCCACTAGCCATACACGGTGTCTCTGTAGCTGTTCCATCACGTAAGGGATGCTGCTATTCCTGAGGATGTAGGCGTCATGCACTGACCCTGGGAATTTGGCATTTACATGCGAGATGTACTGGTCAGCCAAACACACCACCTGGATGTTCATTGAATGGTAATTTTTTCTGTTCCTGTACACCTGCTCCCTGTCTCTTGGGGGAACCAAAGCCACATGGGTCCCATCAATGGCACCAATTACGTTGGGAATATGTCCAAGGGCGTAGAAATCACCCTTCACTGTAGCCAATTCGCCCACCTCAGGGAAAATGATGTAGCTCCTCACGGATTTCATCAGGGCAGACAACACTCTGGATAACACCTTCGAAAACATGGGCTGAGACATCCCAGAAGCAATTCCCACTGTTGTCTGAAATGACCCACTTGCCAAGAAATGGAGTACTGACATGACCTGCACCAGAGGGGGAATCCCTGTGGGTTGGCGGATGGGGGACATCAGGTCGGGCTCCAGCTGGGCACACAGTTCATGGATAGTGGCACGGTTAAGACGGTAGGTCAGGATAATGTGGCGTTCTTCCATTGTCGACAGGTCCACCAGCGGTCGGTACACGGGAGGATTCATCCGTCTCCTCGCCCAACCCAGCGGACGGTGCCTAGGAAGGACAACATGGAGCACACAGTCAAGCAACCCACAGGTACGTACTCACAGCTAGCACAGTAAACGATTCTCTATGCAGTGAATGGCGTGTCTGAGTGGCTATGCAAGGCCTAGGCCTGTGTGACGCAGTTGAAATGGAGCCATGTGGGCCCTGGAAATGGCGGCTGCCTGACCTGTGAAGTGTGACAATGGGATGTGAGGTCAATGCGCTGGTGTGGCACACCGCGGCGGGCGGCGGGCGAAGACCGCGGCGCGAAGCCGCATTGGTTAACATTGAAGCCTATGGGTTTCAGGAGCCAATGGCGAAGGGCGCCGGCGGTGGCGGGACGCACCGCCGCGGTACGCACCGCCGCGGACGTGACCGCCATTTTCTATCTACTTATCCACTTGCGACTTGAACTTTCACAGGAGAGGACCTATACTGCAAGTGTTGCTGTGACCTCGGTCTGGAAGGGACAATGGCTGCTGCGCCTGGGGAAAGGGCCCCTGCCTTCACTGGAGAGGAGTTGGAGAAACTTGTGGATGGGGTCCTCCCCCAGTATGCGCTACTCTACGGTCCTCCAGACCAACAAGTGAGTTTAATTCAATCTGGATTTGGGGCCACTGGCTGGCTTGGGGGCCTGGCGGGGGGCCTGGCGGGGATGGGGGGCATGTTGGGCCTGGCGGGGGGCATGGCGGGGGGCCTGGCGGGGATGGGGGGCATGTTGGGCATGGCGGGGGGCCTGGCGGGGATGGGGGGCATGTTGGGCCTGGCGGGGGGCATGGCGGGGGGCCTGGCGGGGATGGGGGGCATGTTGGGCCTGGCGGGGGGCATGGCGGGGATGGGGGGCATGTTGGGCATGGCGGGGGGCCTGGTGGGGATGGGGGGCATGTTGGGCCTGGCGGGGGGCATGGCGGGGGGCCTGGCGGGGATGGGGGGCATGTTGGGCATGGCGGGGGGCATGGCGGGGGGCCTGTCGGGGATGGGGGGCATGTTGGGCCTGGCGGGGGGCATGGCGGGGGGCCTGGCGGGGATGGGGGGCATGTTGGGCCTGGCGGGGGGCATGGCGGGCATGGGGGGCATGTTGGGCCTGGCGGGGGGCATGGCGGGGGGCCTGGCGGGGATGGGGGGCATGTTGGGCATGGCGGGGGGCATGGCGGGGGGCCTGGCGGGGATGGGGGGCATGTTGGGCCTGGCGGGGGGCATGGCGGGGATGGGGGGCATGTTGGGCCTGGCGGGGGGCATGGCGGGGGGCCTGGCGGGGATGGGGGGCATGTTGGGCATGGCGGGGGGCCTGGCGGGGACGGGGGGCATGTTGGGCCTGGCGGGGGGCATGGCGGGGGGCCTGGCGGGGATGGGGGGCATGTTGGGCCTGGCGGGGGGCATGGCGGGGATGGGGGGCATGTTGGGCCTGGCGGGGGGCATGGCGGGGGGCCTGGCGGGGATGGGGGGCATGTTGGGCATGGCGGGGGGCCTGGCGGGGATGGGGGGCATGTTGGGCCTGGCGGGGGGCATGGCGGGGGGCCTGGCGGGGATGGGGGGCATGTTGGGCCTGGCGGGGGGCATGGCGGGGGGCCTGGCGGGGATGGGGGGCATGTTGGGCATGGCGGGGGGCCTGGCGGGGATGGGGGGCGTTGGGCCACTGCTGGCAAGGAAAATGCTGACAAACTTGAACGTGGTATTTCTCCCTCCCTGTACGTGTCACATAGGTCCGCGCCCATGAGAAGATCGGGATTTGGCGTGCCATCGCCAAGGAAGTCCGGACCCTGGGGGTCCACCATCGACGGGGCACCCACTGCCGCAAGAGGTGGGAGGACATCCGCCGCGGGACCAAGAAGACCGCCGAGTCTCTGCTGGGGATGGCCTCCCAACGTAGGAGGGGTGCCTGCCGTCAACTGAGCCCCCTGATGTTCCGGATCCTGGCGGTGGCCTACCCTGATTTGGATGGGCGCGTGAGGGCAGCACAGCAGACACAAGGGGGTGAGTACAAGCATTATCTACTCTGTTGTCGCGCAGTGGAGGTGTCTGGGTGGGGGAGGAGGGCTGTGGGTCCCCCTAGGCCAGGGCGATATCTGTAGGCTGGGCACCCCCGTAAGCCCCTGTGTCCCCAGCCACCACCCTCAGTAGTTTGTCAGTACAGCCATCCCTGGGCCGTGTCATCCATGGGTGTAGTTGTCAACTCTAGGCGTGTAGGGCATGTTCCACGGAATGCGTAGCGGACCCCAAGTGCGCAACTTAGTGCAGGGGGCATCTGTGTCTGTCATGTCCGCTAACTGTACCGGAGATCCATGTACTCAATATCCCTTTATTTCTCTCTCCCCCCCCCTTTTTGTTTGTCTTTCTGTGCTTGTGTGCATCAGCATCATCAGGCGGAGGAGAAGTGGCATCGGGGCAGGAGGGAGCTGCATCTCACATGGCCCAGGAGTGCCATGCCACAGAGTCAGACTGGACCAGTGAGACGGAGGGCGAGGGGAGCTCCACGACGGGGACGACTGGACCCTGCAGCGACACGGACACGTCCTCGGAAGGGGGCTCCCTTGCGGGGGTGGCACCATCCGTGCCCCCCGCCATTACAGGTACAGCCGCCACCCAGCGCACCATCTCCGCCCTCCCAGCAGCCCCTCAGCGTTCGCCCCGTGCCCGCTCTGCCAGGAAGCCGGGCATCTCCTTCGCCCCAGGCACCTCAGGCCCTGCCCCTGTTACCCCCGCTGCCCTCAGTGAGGAGGTCATTGACCTCCTCCGAACGCTCATTGTTGGGCAGACTACCCTTTTGAATGCCATCCAGGGGGTGGAGAGGGAGGTTCATCGCAGCAATGCGTAACTGGAGGGCATTCATTCGGGTCAGGCTGCCCATCAGCGATCGTTCCAGGCTCTGGCCTCAGCACTGACGGCAGCCATTGTCCCTGTCTCCTGCCTCCCTCTACTAACTCCCTCCTCCCAGTCTCCTGTTCCTCTGCCTGTCCCACCCACACCATCAGACCAGCCTGCACACACCTCAACACCCAAGAGAAGCTCATCCAAACATAAGCACCACAGATCACGCAGACATTCACACACGCAACATTCCGATGCAGACATGCCAACAGTCACTACCACCTCTGTGACCCCCACCTCCTCGTCTCCCTCCTCCCTCCCTGTGACGTCTACACTCACACCTCCATTCACCTCACCATCAGCCAGTGTTTCCATCACCAGCACACCCTCCACTCCAGTCCGCACACGTGCAGTCACCACCCCCACTGCCATTTACACGTCCCCTGTGTCCTCTCCCACTGTGTCTGTCACCCCCTCTTCCACACCACACAAACGCAGCCACCCACCCACCCAACAGCCATCCACCTCACGACAGCCTATCCCTCCTGCACCTGCACCCAAAGACAGCAAACGTGACTCACCTACAACCACATCCTCTCCCTCCACTCCCATTCCCACTGTACCTCCCACTCTCCATTGTCCCAAGAAACTCTTCCTCGCCACTACTAACTTCTTTCCTGACCCTGAGCCCCCCCCTCCTTCTCGTCGGGGTAAGAAGAGCACCTCAGCCACCACCAGCCCTGCAGCCCCCTTGACAAGGGTGCAGGGGTATTGGAGCCCGCCAGCCCGCATGTCTGGATCTTCGCCCAGCAGCAAGGGGACAGCCAGCCCACCCCCTGGGAAGAGGAGCAGAAGGCGGAAGGGGCGCCGCAGGAGCCCGCCTTCTACATCCCCCCCGGACACCACCCAGAGACAGTCACCAGCCACAGCTCCAAAGGGAGGAAAGGGCCACAGGCCCACGACTAAGGAGGGCAAGGGCAGCAAGTCGGAGAGGTCAGGCAGCAGGCCTGCTGCCCAGGAGGAGCCCACCACCCCCATAGCCGCTGCCCAGGGAGGACCCAGCCCAGCTGGCCAGGAGGGCCCCACCACCCACAGCCCAGGTGGGCATTGAAGGAGCACCATCCCCGCTGCCCAGGAGGGCACCACCAGGCATTGAGCAGTTGGCCATAGACCGGCCGCCGTCTCCAGAACCGCTGAACTGGGCCCCGCCGTCTCAAGAACCGCTGAACTGGGCCCCGCCGTCTCAAGAACCGCTCCGCTGGGCCCCGCCGTCTCAAGAACCGCTGAACTGGGCCCTTCAAGGCAAGGAGCGCTGAACTGGGCCCCGCCGTCTCAAGAACCGCTGAACTGGGCCCCGCCGTCTCAAGAACCGCTGAACTGGGCCCCGCCGTCTCAAGAACCGCTGAACTGGGCCCCGCCGTCTCAAGAACCGCTGAACTGGGCCCCGCCGTCTCAAGAACCGCTCCGCTGGGCCCCGCCGTCTCAAGAACCGCTGAACTGGGCCCTTCAAGGCAAGGAGCGCTGAACTGGGCCCCGCCGTCTCAAGAACCGCTGAACTGGGCCCCGCCGTCTCAAGAACCGCTGAACTGGGCCCCGCCGTCTCAAGAACCGCTGAACTGGGCCCCGCCGTCTCAAGAACCGCTGAACTGGGCCCCGCCGTCTCAAGAACCGCTGAACTGGGCCCCGCCGTCTCAAGAACCGCTCCGCTGGGCCCCGCCGTCTCAAGAACCGCTGAACTGGGCCCTTCAAGGCAAGGAGCGCTGAACTGGGCCCCGCCGTCTCAAGAACCGCTGAACTGGGCCCCGCCGTCTCAAGAACCGCTGAACTGGGCCCGCCGTCTCAAGAACCGCTGAACTGGGCCCCGCCGTCTCAAGAACCGCTCCGCTGGGCCCCGCCGTCTCAAGAACCGCTGAACTGGGCCCCGCCGTCTCAAGAACCGCTGAACTGGGCCCCGCCGTCTCAAGAACCGCTCCGCTGGGCCCCGCCGTCTCAAGAACCGCTGAACTGGGCCCTTCAAGGCAAGGAGCGCTGAACTGGGCCCCGCCGTCTCAAGAACCGCTGAACTGGGCCCTTCAAGGCAAGGAGCGCTGGCCCTTTGGCAGACGTGGCAGGGCAGGATCTATCTCGGGCAGGGCTGCAGGATGTCCTCTGGCCAACTTGCCTCCTCCAGTGGCAGTGGGGTCTGTTATGGACTGTATGGACCGTGGCTTTGCACTCCCCAGGATGGCCCAGTGGGCAGGCCACCCACTGTATGGACTGTTTGGACTGTGGCTTTACACTCCCCAGGATGGCCCAGTGGGCAGGCCACCCACTGTATGGACTGTATGGACTGTGGCTTTGCACTCCCCAGAATGGCCCAGTGGGCAGGCCACCCACTGTATGGACTGTTTGGACTGTGGCTTTGCTCTCCCCAGGATGGCCCAGTGGGCAGGCCACCCACTGTATGGACTGTTTGGACTGTGGCTTTGCTCTCCCCAGGATGGCCCAGTGGGCAGGCCACCCACTGTATGGACTGTATGGACTGTGGCTTAGCACTCCCCAGGATGGGCCAGTGGTCATGGAGTCCCCTCGTGGATCTGGCGACGTGTACTCAAGTGGCTGAGGTGCCCCCCCTTCCCTTCCCCCTGAGGTGCCTGTCCTATTTTCTTTCTGATGCCCCTGCAGTGGTCTCTCCGTGGAGTTCTTGTCGTGGGACTGGGCCTTGCCCCTTTGCACAGGACCCCTGTGATCCACGGACAGTGGTTGGACTACATTTAGTAGCTGTGTATATTTTGTACATAGTTTATTTATTTATTTGGATTACTGGTGTACATATTTCAATATATCTGCCCGTTTATGATCTCTTATTTTGGTCTTTGCATTATTTCGGAGGGGGGTGGTTTGTGGGTTGTGACAGTGATCTGTGGGAATGCATTGATGTGTGTGTTGTAGTGGGTGTGGGTGGGTGGGTGTGTGCCGGTAATCTTTTCCCTCCCCTGTGTCGTAGGTGCAGTACTCACCGATGTCTTCCGCGCCGCCGGGCGTGCTCCTGGTATATGAGCAGGTATAGGAGTGCGGGGATGACCTGCAACTCTGGTTCCATACTGCCGGAATCTCGCGTGGAGTGCGTAGAGGTGAGCGTTTTCCCGTTCGTAGTCTGTTTCCGCCGTGTTCTTATCGGCGGTGCTCCCGCCCCGGAAAAGGTGGCGGATTGGTGGGTCGTGATAGGGTGGGCGGTACATTGTCTGCCGCCTGGCTGTTGGCGGGGACCGCCGCGCTGTTTGTTTGTACCGCCGTGGCGGGCGGAGTGTTAATACGGCGGGCTGTGTTGGCGGTTCCCGCCAGGGTCAGAATTGCATATTTTAGACCGCCGGCCTGTTGGCGGCTTGGCCGCCGCTTTATCACCGACCGCCAGGGTCAGAATGAGGGCCTTGGTGTATTCGCCAATCCGAAATCCAGAAGTGAGAAGTCCAGCACAGTTCGTGACAAATACAGCAAAACTGGTTTGTCCCCAATTTGCATGACACAATAAGCATGTATCTACATAGCTGCATGATTTGTCAGCAGTATTCCCCTAATCCCACTCTAAAAGTGTTAAGCTCCACCAGTCCATGACCACAAGGTCCCTTTAAAGCCCTTAATTTGGACTTTGTGGATATGATTAACAGGTGCAACATCTACAGGTACCTCATAGTGGTGGTCTGCCCATTCTATAGATGGACCATGCATCCATTGTGATGCCAAGTCAGCAGTCACATTCCTAGTTTGAGAAGTGATTCCCCAATAGAGGATCCCAGATGCCATAAGATCCAATAATGGCACTCATTTTTCTAATACAATATTTGAGCACCTAGCAGCACTGTTAGGGATAAAGCAGAAACTGTCCTCTGTGTACCATCCACAAAGTAATGGAGTAGTAGAGCACCTGAATGGCCTCTTGAAGAGCAAGATCAGCAAGTTGTGTGCCACCCTTAATAGAAAGTGCCTACTCTGCTTGCTCATAGCACTATCTTTTCTGCGGAATACCCTGAACTCAGACCATCACTTGACTCCTCACCAACTAGAGACAGGGAGATCTATTAATGTCCAAGACCCTGTCACTAGAAGTAAAATTTAGGGAGACAGTTTGTCCCAAACACTGAAGGATGAAATGCATATTTACTTGTGTAAATTAACAAAATGTACAAGGTTTATCTCCAAACGGATAACCAAAGGAAAAGAGAAGCATGCCAACGCCAAGGTTGACCTCCAAGAAGTGAAAGTAGGAAATCAAGTGTTCAAATGCAATTTTGTATGCAAATGGAAAGAGAAGTGTTTTAAGGGCCCCTACACAGTCAGCATGATTACACCAACACCTCTGTGGATGGCAGGAAACCCTGGATTCATCACAGCCTTTTGCGTCTCGTCCCAGCTGCTTGCCAAAAATAATGAACAGTTCAAATGGAACAAGAGGGGGGATGAAGATTATCACCTTAAAAGGCTTCTTTCCAACTATATTTTTAGACTATTTTTTTGAATGGACATTACAAAATATATGTATTTTTGTTTTTATATTTCTGTTTTTTGTCTTAACTCAATCCTTTTGTCCCTTTGCTAGCTAAGTACACCCAAATTCTAATATCTTTTATGTCTGGAGGGAGCTCTCTAGTAACAATGTGCCCATAATGGCCATTTTAAATTGTCAGACGTGTGGTATGAGCACAATAGACGCAGAGACCACAAATGAGTCATGTTTTGTGAGCTCCTTAATTCTCTATGCTACTGGTTCAGATATATTACATTCTACAAAAGAAGTACCACCAGATTGAGATCACTGTCTATTACACTTGTACTTGTATAGAATAAAGGCCCAAATGCAGTTAACGCATGTCAAAGTAGTATGATTCCTAGTCAATGCCACAAGATAGGACACCTTCCTAGAAGTATTATACATCCTCACATATAGACAAAGGGGGTCATTATGACCCTGGCGGTATTACAACGCCAGGGCCAGAACGACGGGAGCACCGCCAACAGGCTGGCGGTGCCTCTTGGCGTATTTTGACCGTGGCGGTATCGCTGTGGTCGCACCGCCGGGGCCAGCAGTTTTCCGCCACAATGGCCCCGGCGGTTGTAATCTGCTAGGGCAGTGCTGCTTGCAGCGCTGCCCAGGGGATTACGAGTCCCCGACCGCCAGCCTTTTTCTGGCGGTCTGAACCACCAGGAAAAGGCTGGCGGTACGGGGAGTCGTGGGGCCCCGAAGGAAGAGAACTGCAGAATACTATGGCACAAGCACCTGGAATGAAATCCCTCAGGAGTACTGCTTGTTCAATAACACTGAACTTTTCTTTGGGAGCATCCTGCGATTTGTCCAAGCTAAGGCAACACCTTGTTGGCTCCAAACCACAAGGTGGGAACTCCTCAAGTGAGGGCTTCAATGTCATAAAGGAAGAACTGCTTGCACTAAGAATAATGGTGCTGCAACACTGTGATGTACTGGACCTTATGACAGCAATGCAAGGGGATGTATCACCTGGTATCAAAGGCAGACCAAGACCTAGATAAAGTAGTTGAAATATCAACTAGAGTAGGGAATGTTGTAGGAAATGTAACAAAAATAAGCACACTACAGTAAATATGAAATGGAAAACATCACACAACATCAAGCACAAATAGAAACTACACTGCTGTTCACAATCAAAAACCAGCTGAGGCATAACCCCCACACTTACACAAGCAAGGTGAAAGGTCCATTCAAGGATGTAGTGGAATAAGGAACATGAAAGGGTCATCTCTTAAAGGCCAACTCATGTCTAACCGACCTGCATGTATTTACGATATCAGCTCATGAGTCCCCGGCACATTCTCCGTGCCTACAAACAGATTGCCGACTGATTAGTCAATGGGTACATAATTAAATTAGCCCAAAGCCCACAGGTGCATGACTTACAATGGGTGCAGGGAAGAAACCATATTCTGAACACTCAGAAGCCCCCGACACACACACTTCAAATAAATTACATTTACAAAAGAGCACTTACGCATTCATAGGTCAAAGAATACTCGGTCATAAACATTTGTCAAATGTATAACAAAGAGCAAGTAATGACTTGGCCTAGGAATTTGGGGTTATGGGGTAACATGATTTCAAGTGCTTTTCCATTTTAATCTGCAAACTTGCAAGTTATCTGTTATCGTTTAAGTGTAATAAAGTATTGTATTGATGTGTATAAAATGGCCTGTCTGTGAACAGGCATTTGAGAAAAACAGTAGAGGCGGTTGTGTAGGGCTGAGGTGCAGTCCACAGTGTTTTTCTCCCTGTTGCAACAGTTAGTAAATACTGTCTTTGGATTGCCAAGAAGAGTCTGTGTGGTCATTTTTGAGCTTCAAGTAAGTTTATGTTCACCCCATAACAAAGTCTTGTGCACACTCAAACAGACATAGCAGAAAGTGGAACACAGACTGCACACATTGTAACCAAACTGGTTGAAATGGCAAGGACCAATTCAGATTAATTTCCTGGAACAGAGACACTTCAATTTACTGTATCATGGGTGTACGACATAGTAGGATATGAGGCAGATTCATCACTATTTGGCCTCATGGTGGTGGAATATGCATTGTGGAGTACAAAAAATTAAACCAAACTATCCCTCAAAAACCACTAGAAACCAAAGAGTGCAGAACAGGATCACCACAAAAAGTATCTGGAATGTGCTCACAAACCGAAATCTAATCGCTTAAAAAAAGTTTTCTACACCTGGGGTATTTGAAGCATTAAGAGTCTAGTGAATAAGTTCTCTGAAATGCCGGGGGACATTAGTACACAGTAGCGATTGTACTTCATCACAAGACCTGGCAACTAAGTTAAGGTGATGCCCTTCTTAAAAAATAAGGCTTTCAGTCGGCTCAGTCTATCAAAATGTATGCAAAAAATAGGGATAGAAGGCCAAATTGTACTTTTCCTTACTACATGCATGGTTGGTAATAACACATTGCTACAGCAGTTTAAAATCCTGGAGACTGTCACCACATATGGGACACCTGCTTTCATCCCACAACAACCTTGATCATTCAGAACTTCCTATTGGAGACTAATCAGAACATAGGCTGAATCAAGGAGACTTGTGTGCCATTCAGATAACACACTAAGTTTGCCATAGACACATTGCACGCATCATTCAGCGCGACCTCTTTACAAAGTAATGAGTGGCCAAACGAAGTTTCACATGCGTTTCTACAAAGGAACACTTTGATTTCCCCACAGACATATTTTAATCGAAAGGCAGAACCCAGGACTCATGTACAAAACTATCCCCCGTAGCTCCATATCTGCCTACTTGATAATGTTTTAAAAAGAATGTGAACTGAAATGTAGAGATTGGTAATGCGATAAACCCATGGATTAGCCACATAACTAATGGAGTTTCGGCTACTGAAATGGCACATTTTCTAAAAACTCAATATTAGGCATGGTGTAAGTTGCTTCTTTTTTGCCCTAACCCTCTGTATGCATGTTAAATTAGGCGGCAGAACAACTCTGTTGTGTGCAAGTATTTCCATGGTATGCAATTTGATTTTAAAAATCAAAAAATTGCATAATCAGTCTCAGCTGGTTCTGTCCATGACATGTCACTTTGTATAATATTAAATGCAAACAACATAATATTGTCAAATAATACATTTGAGTTGACAGAGTAGTCATACTTTTGTCCACAACAGCCAAAGCCTTTTCTAAGTTTTCCCTCTCAACCTTTCTCAAGCATTTAGCATCATCTTGCTGGGAAATTCTCTAAATCTCATTGTAAATGGCATATAAGAAGCATTTCTGCCATGGGTTTCTTGGACCTAGCAAGAAATCATGTAAATCCATGTCATCAATTAGGAGAGATAGGTGTTCTTTTACTGAAGCTAATGTGAAATGTTGTAACCATTGTTGGCATAATGTCCCCATACTGTAAGTACTCACTACCCCTGAATGTTATGACTGCAAGTATCAGGGGTCTGGTCTGTTAGCTTTAAAGCCCATAATGGAGTTTAAAAAATGCAAATGACAACAATTAGTGTCTACTGGCCACACTAACCACGAGTCTGGATTCGAAAGTGAAGAGTTATATGTACAATTCTGTGTCATGCCATTCAACTCATCTTCAGAATAGTTTGCAAAGAGTAGCCAATTTTCAAAGGTGCTACAGAGGGAATGCTAGGTATAGTCATATCTTTAATTGTAGTGCCACCCATGCAGTAAATCATTTGCCATGGTATTAGGCAGGCTCTAAATAAAGCATCTGTACCCTGCACTTGATAATTACATGTTCTCCAGATTGACTTCAAATCAATATTATTTTTCCAATATTCATAACCCTGTAGGGTTAACTCAGCTATACAGAAATCTGAATAAATCAATTTAGTTTGTATAAGCATGTACTTTGCTGGAGAAGGGGTACATTTATTGTAATAAGATGTTGGGTCTAGGCGATTATGTCCTGAGAAATATACAAACGTTCTCATGTATGTTTTTGAACTGTCAACTGCTGATGTTGGGCAGAGTTCCCACTGTGTGTATTTAACAACTGCAGAGGAGAACTAGCCCTGTGTAAGTAATGTTGAGCATAATGATGGCAATATAGCATTTCTCCATAATTACAGAATTCAGATACAGATCTTCATTTTCAAATACAGAATAGCTTTCCAATTCGGACTGTCATCAAATCTCATTAATCAGAGATAATTCCAGGGACAATAACATAGTCCTGTGATATTTAAAATACATAAGGTATTTGAAGAGTTTCAGTGGGATCAACATTATCCCGTAGAGCTCTGACTGAAATTATAAAAGCAGAAATGCTCACAATGGACAGGTCTGTTTGCTCCCTATGTGAGGAAGATTTAGACATCAACACCTCAGCTACTAGTTCAGAAGCAGTGCGTTCTGGGAGACTATGGCCCTCATTCTGACCCTGGCAGTCGGTGATAAAGCGGCGGCCAACCCGCCAACAGGCCGGCGGTCCAAAATATGCAATTCTGACCCTGGCGGGAACCGCCAACACAGCCCGCCGCATTAACACTCCGCCCGCCACGGCGGAACAAACAAACAGCGCGGCGGTCCCCGACAACAGCCAGGCGGCAGACAATGTACCGCCCACCCTATCACGACCCACCAATCCGCCACCTTTTCCGGGGCGGGAGCACCGCCGATAAAAACACGGCGGAAACAGACTACGAACGGGAAAACGCTCACCTCCACATACACCACGCGAGATTCCGGCAGTATGGAACCCGAGTTGCAGGTCATCCCCGCACTCCTATACCTGCTCCTGTACCAGGAGCACGCCCGGCGGCGCGGAAGACATCGGTGAGTACTGCACCTACGACACAGGGGAGGGAAAAGATTACCGGCACACACCCACCCACCCACACCCACTACAACACACACATCAATGCATTCCCACAGATCACTGTCACAACCCACAAACCCCCCCCTTCCGAAATAATGCAAAGACCAAAAGAAGAGATCTCAAACGGGCAGATATATTGAAATATGGACAGCAGTAATCCAAATAAATAAATAAACTATGTACAAAATATATACAGCTACTAAATGTAGTCCAACCACTGTCTGTGGACCACAGGGGTCCTGAGCAAAGGGGCAAGGCCCAGTCCCACGACAAGAACTCCACGGAGAGAACACTGCAGGGGCATCAGAAAGAAAAAAGGACAGGCACCTCAGGGGGAAGGGAAGGGGGGGGGCACCTCAGCCACTTGAGTACACGACGCCAGATCCACGAGGGGACTCCATGACCACTGGGCCATCCTGGGGAGAGCAAAGCCACAGTCCAAACAGTCCATACAGTGGGTGGCCTGCCCACTGGGCCATCCTGGGGAGAGCAAAGCCACAGTCCAAACAGTCCATACAGTGGGTGGCCTGCCCACTGGGCCATCCTGGGGAGAGCAAAGCCACAGTCCAAACAGTCCATACAGTGGGTGGCCTGCCCACTGGGCCATCCTGGGGAGAGCAAAGCCACAGTCCATACAGTCCATACAGTGGGTGGCCTGCCCACTGGGCCATCCTGGGGAGAGCAAAGCCACAGTCCAAACAATCCATAACAGACTCCACTGCCACTGGAGGAGGCATGTTGGCCAGAGGACATCCTGCAGCCCTGCCCGAGACAGATCCTGCCCTGCCACGTCTGCCAAAGGGCCAGCGGTTCCTGCCTGGAAGGGCCCAGTTCAGCGGTTCTTGCCTTGAAGGGCCCAGTTCAGCGGTTCTTGAGACGGCGGTCCCCAGCGGAGCGGTGCTGGAGACGGCGGGGCCCGGTTCAGCGGTTCTTGCCTTGAAGGGCCCAGTTCAGCGGTTCTTGAGACGGCGGTCCCCAGCGGAGCGGTGCTGGAGACGGCGGGGCCCAGTTCAGCGGTTCTTGCCTTGAAGGGCCCAGTTCAGCGGTTCTTGCCTTGAAGGGCCCAGTTCAGCGGTTCTTGCCTTGAAGGGCCCAGTTCAGTGGTTCTTGCCTTGAAGGGCCCAGTTCAGCGGTTCTTGCCTGAAGGGCCCAGTTCAGCGGTTCTTGAGACGGCGGTCCCCAGCGGAGCGGTGCTGGAGACGGCGGACATTCTATGGCCAACTGCTCATTGCCTGGTGGTGCCCTCCTGGGCAGCGGGGATGGTGCTCCTTCAATGCCCACCTGGGCTGTGGGTGGTGGGGCCCTCCTGGCCAGCTGGGCTGGGTCCTCCCTGGGCAGCGGCTATGGGGGTGGTGGGCTCTCCCGGGGCAGCTGTGCCGGTTCCTCCCGGGGCAGCGGCTATGGGGGTTGCGGGCTCCTCCTGGGCAGCTGTGACGGGTCCTCCATGGGCAGCAGGCCTGCTGCCTGACTTCTCCGCCTTGCCCTCCTTAGTCGGGAGTCTGTGGCCCTTTCCTCCCTTTGGAGCTGTGGCTGTTGACGGTGGCTGGCTAGTGTCCTGGGGGGATATCGAATCCGGGCTCCGGCGGCGGCCCTTCCGCCTTCTGCTCCTCTTCCCAGGGGGTGGGCTGCCTGTCCCCTTGCTGCTGGGCGAAGATCCAGACCTGCGGGCTGGTGGGCTCCAATACCCCTGCACCCTTGTCAAGGGGGCTGCAGGGCTGGTGGTGGCTGAGGTGCTCTTTTTACCCCGACGAGAAGGAGGGGGGGGGCTCAGGGTCAGGAAAGAAGGTAGCAGTAGAGAGATAGATTTTCTTGGGACAATGGAGAGTGGTAGGTACAGTGGGTATGGGAGTGGAGGGAGAGGATGTGGTTGTAGGCGAGACAAGTTTGCTGTCTTTGGGTGCAGGTGCAGGAGCGGGAGGCTGTCGTGAGGTGGATGGCTGTTGGGTGGGAGGGTGGCTGCGTTTGTGTGGTGTGGAAGAGGGGGTGACAGACACAGTGGGAGAGGACACAGGGGACGTGTATATGGCAGTGGGGGTGGTGACTGCACGTGTGCGGACTGGAGTGGAGGGTATGCTGGTGATGGAAACACTGGCTGATGGTGAGGTGAATGAAGGTGTGAGTGTAGACGTCACAGGGAGGGAGGAGGGAGACGAGGAGGTGGGGGTCACAGAGGTGGTAGTGACTTTTGGCATGTCTGCATCGGAATGTTGCTTGTGTGAATGTCTGCGTGATCTGTGGTGCTTATGTTTGGATGAGCTGCTCTTGGGTGTTGAGGTGTGTGCAGGCTGGTCTGATGGTGTGGGTGAGACAGGCAGAGGAACAGGAGACTGGGAGGAGGGAGTTAGTAGAGGGAGGCAGGAGACAGGGACAATGGCTGCCGTCAGTGCTGAGGCCAGAGCCTGGAACGATCGCTGATGGGCAGCCTGACCCGAATGAATGCCCTCCAGGTACGCATTGCTGCGATGAACCTCCCTCTCCACCCCCTGGATGGCATTCAAAAGGGTAGTCTGCCCAACAATGAGCGTTCGGAGGAGGTCAATGACCTCCTCACTGAGGGCAGCGGGGGTAACAGGGGCAGGGCCTGAGGTGCCTGGGGCGAAGGAGATGCCCGGCTTCCTGGCAGCGCGGGCACGGGGCGAACGCTTAGGGGCTGCTGGGAGGGCGGAGATGGTGCGCTGGGTGGCGGCTGTACCTGTAATGGCGGGGGGCACGGATGGTGCCACCCCCGCAAGGGAGCTCCCTTCCGAGGACGTGTCCGTGTCGCTGCAGGGTCCAGTCGTCCCCGTTGTGGAGCTCCCCTCGCCCTCCGTCTCACTGGTCCAGTCAGACTCTGTGGCATGGCCCTCCTGGGCTATGTGAGATGCAGCTCCCTCCTGCCCCGATGCCACTTCTCCTCCGCCTGATGATGCTGATGCACACAAGCACAGAAAGACAAACAAAAAGGGGGGGGGAGAGAGAAATAAAGAGATTTTGAGTACATGGATCACCAGTACAGTTAGCGGACATGACAGACACAGATGCCCCCTGCACTAAGTTGCGCACTTGGGGTTCGCTACGCATTCCGTGGAACATGCCCTACACGCCTAGAGTTGACAACTGCACCCATGGATGACACGGCCCAGGGATGGCTATACTGACACACTACTGAGGGTGGTGGCTGGGGACACAGGGGCTTACGGGGGTGCCCAGCCTACAGATATCGCCCTGGCCTAGGGGGACCCACAGCCCTCCTCCCCCACCCAGACACCTCCACTGCGCGACAACAGAGTAGATAATGCTTGTACTCACCCCCTTGTGTCTGCTGTGCTGCCCTCACGCGCCCATCCAAATCAGGGTAGGCCACCGCCAGGATCCGGAACATCAGGGGGGTCAGTTGACGGCAGGCACCCCGCCTACGTTGGGAGGCCATCCCCAGCAGAGACTCGGCGGTCTTCTTGGTCCCGCAGCGGATGTCCTCCCACCTCTTGCGGCAGTGGGTGCCCCGTCGATGGTGGACCCCCAGGGTCCGGACTTCCTTGGCGATGGCACGCCAAATCCCGATCTTCTCATGGGCGCGGACCTATGTGACACGTACAGGGAGGGAGAAATACCACATTCAAGTTTGTCTGCATTTTCGTTGCCAGTGGCCCAACGCCCCCCATCCCCGCCAGGCCCCCCGCCAGGCCCCCCGCCAGGCCCAACATGCCCCCCATCCCCGCCAGGCCCCCCGCCAGGCCCAACATGCCCCCCATCCCCGCCAGGCCCCCCGCCAGGCCCAACATGCCCCCCACCCCGCCAGGCCCCCCGCCAGGCCCCCCGCCAGGCCCAACATGCCCCCATCCCCGCCAGGCCCCCCGCCAGGCCCCCCGCCAGCCCCAACATGCCCCCCATCCCCGCCAGGCCCCCCGCCAGGCCCCCCGCCAGGCCCAACATGCCCCCCATCCCCGCCAGGCCCCCCGCCAGGCCCCCCGCCAGGCCCAACATGCCCCCCATCCCCGCCAGGCCCCCCGCCAGGCCCCCCGCCAGGCCCAACATGCCCCCCATCCCCGCCAGGCCCCCCGCCAGGCCCCCCGCCAGCCCCAACATGCCCCCCATCCCCGCCAGGCCCCCCGCCAGGCCCCCAAGCCAGCCAGTGGCCCCAAATCCATATTGAATTAAACTCACTTGTTGGTCTGGAGGACCGTAGAGTAGCGCATACTGGGGGAGGACCCCATCCACAAGTTTCTCCAACTCCTCTCCAGTGAAGGCAGGGGCCCTTTCCCCAGTCGCAGCAGCCATTGTCCCTTCCAGACCGAGGTCACAGCAACACTTGCAGTATAGGTCCTCTCCTGTGAAAGTTCAAGTCGCAAGTGGATAAGTAGATAGGAAATGGCGGTCACGTCCGCGGCGGTGCGTACCGCGGCGGTGCGTACCGCCACCGCCGGCGCCCTTCGCCATTGGCTCCTGAAACCCATAGGCTTCAATGTTAACCAATGCGGCTTCGCGCCGCGGTCTTCGACCGCCGACCGCCGCGGTGTGCCACGCCAGCGCATTGACCTCACATCCCATTGTCACACTTCACAGGTCAGGCAGCCGCCATTTCGAGGGTCCACATGGCTCAATTTCAACTGCGTCACACAGGCCTAGGCCTTGCATTGCCACTCAGACACGCCATTCACTGCATGGAGAATCGTTTACTGTGCAAGCTGTGAGTACGTACCTGTGGGTTGCTTGACTCTGTGCTCCATGTTGTCCTTCCCAGGCACCGTCCGCTGGGTTTGGCGAGGAGACGGATGAATCCTCGCGTGTACCGACCGCTGGTGGACCTGTCGACAATGGAAGAACGCCACATTATCCTGACCTACCGGCTTGACCGTGCCACTATACATGAACTGTGTGCCCAGCTGGAGCCCGACCTGATGTCCCCCATCCGCCAACCCACAGGGATTCCCCCTTTGGTGCAGGTCCTGTCAGTACTCCATTTCCTGGCAAGTGGGTCATTTCAGACAACAGTGGGAATTGCTTCTGGGATGTCTCAGCCCATGTTTTCGAAGGTGTTATCCAGAGTGTTGTCTGCCCTGATGAAATACGTGAGGAGCTACATCATTTTCCCTGAGGTGGGCGAATTGGCTACAGTGAAGGGTGATTTCTACGCCCTTGGACATATTCCCAACGTCATTGGTGCCATTGATGGGACCCATGTGGCTTTGGTTCCCCCAAGAGACAGGGAGCAGGTGTACAGGAACAGAAAAAGTTACCATTCCATGAACATCCAGGTGGTGTGTTTGGCTGACCAGTACATCTCGCATGTAAATGCCAAATTCCCAGGGTCAGTGCATGACGCCTACATCCTGAGGAATAGCAGCATCCCTTATGTGATGGAACAGCTAGAGAGACACCGTGTATGGCTATTGGGGGACTCTGGGTACCCCAACCTGTCGTGGCTACTGACCCCAGTAAGGAATCCCCGGACCAGGGCAGAGGAACGGTACAATGAGGCCCATGGGCGTACTAGGAGGATGATCGAACGCACCTTTGGCCTCCTAAAGGCCAGGTTTCGGTGCCTGCATATGACAGGTGGATCCCTAATGTACTCACCTAAGAAGGTGTGTCACATCATCGTGGCCTGCTGCATGCTTCACAACCTGGCTTTGCGCCGCCAGGTGCCTTTCCTGCAGGAGGATGGTCGAGACGGTGGTGTTGTGGCAGCTGTGGAACCTGTGGAGAGTGACGAGGAGGAAGACGACGGGGCTGAAACAGACAACAGGGACAGAATCATTGAACAGTACTTCCAATAGGACACAGGTAACAATTCAAACATAATTTAGTAAATGTGAACTACTCTCCTGCATCTCTGCTGCCTGTCTATTTGCCCCAGTGTATGATGACTGAGTTGTGGCTTTTCCCTCCCTATTTCAGATCTGGGGTCCCCACTACGAGTCCTGTGCTTCGTTTCCCCATGGACTACAGCTTTGTGGCAGCTGTTTGTTGACTTCACTATGTACAAGGACATATTTGCACTGTCATGTCAATTACAATATTTTGAAATCACAGCCAGACTCCAGATAGTTTTGTGCAAAATAGGTGTTTATTTCAGTGCTCAAAATGGGATGGGTGGTTTCAAGTGGGTGGGGGCTATGGTGAAGGAATGTCCATGGCAGAGTCCAGAGTAACAGTCACACAGGTGCATTGTCCAGAGGCCTGTGGAGAGATGGAGCATGGGCAGTTCAAGGATGGACAGGGTGACAATGTGGGACAGTGGGATGACATCAGGTGGTATCCTTTGCTGGCGGGGGTCTTGACATCCTACTCTGTTTTCTTGCGAGATCTCAGGGCCCTCTTGCGGGGTGGTTCTTCTCCTGCAGGAGGTGGGGGTCTGGTGGGCTGCTGTTGTGCGGGGGCCTCCTGTCCACTAGCGCCGGCGGAGGTGGTTGGCTGTTCTTGGTCCAGGCTAGTGGCAGGGGCCCTTTGTTGTTGTTGAGTGTCCGTCCTGGTGTTGATGAGGTCCTGCAGCAGCCCTACCATGGTAACCAGGGTGGAGGTGAGGGCTCTGATGTCCTCCCTGTACCCCCGATAGTGTTCCTCCTGCAGTGCCTGGATCTCCTGGAACCGGGCCAGTACCGTCGCCATCGTCTCCTGGGAGCGGTTGTATGCTCCCATGATGGTGGTGAGGGCCTCGTGGAGAGTGGGTTCCCTGGGCCCGTTCCCTCCCTGTCGCACAGCTGCCCTCCGAGTTGCCCTGTTTCCCTGGGCCTCTGCCCCCTGGCCGGTGTGCCCACTACCACTGCCCCCAGGTCCCTGTTGTTGGGGTGGTGGGTTATCCTGGGTGCCCTGTAGTGGTAGACACACCGCAGATTGACGCGTCCTGGAGACAGAGGCATGGGCCCGCTGGGTGGGAGCTGTGCTGGTGTTCCCAGAGGGGTTTGGGTCTGTAGTGGCCTGTGCCTGTGTGAGGGGAACCGACTGTCCAGAGGTCCCCGATGGTCCGGGCTGGTCATCGGTGTCCAGGTCGACAGAGCTGCTGTCATTGCTGACGGCCTCTTGGGTGGGGGGTGTGGAGAATTCTGGGCCCTCCGTGGCGGTGTGTTGACGGTCGGGTCCTGCAGGGGTATAGAGGTATGGTTATAGTTTCAATGTGTGGCATATGGGTGTATCTGTGGGTTCCCGTGTCCCCAAGTGCTGGCATTCGTGTGTGGGGGCTTTGGTGAGGGTGGCTTGTGGGGGGGATGTGTATATGCATTGGGCATGCTTTGGTGATGGGTGTCCATGCTTAGTGGACGCATGCAGGCCTAGGTTTTGGGATGTGTGGGTTGTGATGGTGAGACATTGGCAGGGAATAGGTGTGCTGGGGGTGGGGATGAGGATGGTGGTGGGGGTGAGGATGGTGGTGGGGGTGAGGGTGAGGGTGGGGGTGAGGATGGGGGTGGGAATGAGGGTGGGGTTCGAGGATGGGGGTGAGGGTTGGGGTATGATTTGGCATGCAGGTGGGGGGGAAGCAGTATTGAAGCTTCAACTTACCAGTGTCCATTCCTCCGCCGACTCCTGCGAGGCCGTCAGGATGCAGGATGTTCAAGACTTCCTCCTCCCATGTTGTAAATTGTGGGGGTTGAGGTGGGGGTCCTCCGCCAGTCTTCTGCACGGCGATGTTGTGCCTGGATACCATGGAACGCACCTTCCCCCGTAGGTCGTTCCATCGCTTCCTGATGTCTTCCCGATTTCTGGGGTGCTGTCCCACAGCGTTGACCCTGTCGACAATCCTCTGCCATAGCTCCGTCCTCCGGGCAATGCTGGTGTATTGGACCTGTGTGCCGAAGAGCTGAGGCTCTACCCGAACGATTTCCTCCACCATGACCCTGAGTTCTTCGTCTGAGAAGCGGGGGTGTCTTTGGGGTGCCATGGAGTGGTGTGTATGATGTGTGGGGTGGAGTATGTGTAGTTAAGTGTGTTGAGTGTGGTGGTGTGTGTTGTTTTGTGTGTGGATATTGTGTGGGTGATGGTGTAGTGTGCCTCTGTGTGATGGTATTCTGTGATCGCTGATGTGTCTCTCAGTGCTTCTTTCAGTATTTTTTGTCGTAGGGGTTTGTGGGTGATGTGGGTGTGTGTTTTATATTGTATTGTGTGTGTGGGAGTGGTGTGTGTATGTGTATCAGGTGTGTGGAATTCAAATCGGCCAATGTGGCTGAGTTTTGTTCGTTTGTGTGTATTCTGACCGCGGCGGTGTGTACCGCCAATGGAAAACCGCGTTTGAAAGACCGCCGCGTGGATTCGTGGGTCGTAATGGCATGGGCGTATTTCTGTTGGCGTGACGGTGGAGGTTTGGTCACCTCCACTTTTCCGCCGACCGCTGGTCTGGCGGTCTGTTGTGGCTGTCGGATTTTCGGAGGTTTGGCTGCTGCGGGTCAGAATGACCGTGGCGGGTTACCGCGACCGCGGCGGAATTATGGAGGATTTCTGACCGGCGGTAGGCGCCTTTTACCGCCGAGGTCAGAATGACCACCTATGTCCATTCAGAATCAAGAAGAATACTGTGCCAAACCCAATCCAAATAAAGAGAAAAATCAATGCAATACTCATTTTCATACAAGCATGGAAGGCATGTACTCCATGCACAGAAATGTGTGGAGAATTTGACGAAAAATCATCAATGTCTATAAGGTAACCAGAGGCAGTTTGTGCAAAACAGGGATGTCACGTGGTAAAGGGGAACTGGTAGTCACTTCCAAGGGTGGTTGGTAGTACACAATTTCATTGTTGGAAGCAGCAGTTGAAGACTGTAAACTCACATATGGAGCTTGTCCTGTAGTAGCAGTGTTAACAGGAATCATTGGAAAATCAGTATCTTCATTCCCCAGCCGGGGGGCAGCATTACTTGTGTTGTTTAATTCTTGTAGGAGGATCTCACGCAGAGTAGTAAGAGGAGACAGATACCTACTCAGGACCCACTATGGCCCACTGTGTTATGGCACAGCGTTATCTGGTCTATTGAAAGGAAGTGATTTCTTTCACAACCAGCAAGCAGTGGCAGAATCACAGTTCTTGTACCTTGATTGCCCAGGACTGGTACCGATGCTTGGTATGATTGGTACATATTCATTTTTGTTGGCAATCCTCTCGTGGATTAGATTCCCAACCGTTGGAATCCAGCCATGAGATGCTGGTTGCTTATTCACTCCATAAGTGGCAGAATGTTTGGTAGTTTCATTTGAAAGCTTTTGATTTCTGAAAACTACATTTGTAGCTGTATTCGACAAATCCCAACACTATGCGATCTCCTTGCGCTGTCTGTTTAAGTCATCATCCATCAGATAGATGTCATCAACATAGGCAATGCCTCTGAGTCAATTTCTTGTAAACCTGATGTTACTTGGGCAGCAAACAGTCCAGGACTGTTCTTATACCCCTGAGGGAGTAGGCAAAACCAATGTTGTGAGCATGGGGCAGAGAACACCATTAAGTCTGTGCTTTCCGGCTATATTTTTTGACAGAAAAAAACATTGGAAATGTCCAAGGTTGTTTTGAACTTTTTACAGATTATGTTATTCATAAGAGCCCTCCAGTATGAATTTTGAATTGCAATGGTGTGTGTGACTGTTTAACTGTCTATAGTCTAAGACTATGCAATAGAAATGATTAGGTTTCACAACTGGAAAAAGAGGATTATTCATTGAAGACTCAAAGAGTGTTATTCCACCCTGGTATTCAAGCTGTGAGAGTATTTCCCTCACTGGAGTTTTAGCTTTATGTTTAACAGGGTATTGTGATTGCACTCGTGGACTTGAGTGTATGGGTTTTATATGGTAGGGGAAACCCTTATCCCAGCCTACATGATTTGTACACGAGCCCAGTCTTCGGTCATATACTTGTTTAGCTGCTCCAGGAACAAGAACTGAGAAGGATGGCAGTGTAACATCTTCTCCTTGTAGGTCTTTCGCAACAGGCTCAGGTGACCAATCTACTTCAGCCAAGAGAATGTCATAGCTGTATTATTATTTTTCTCAGAAAATCACATCAATAGTGTGCGTAATGTTGCCCACAATTTGAATGTCCAATTCATGTCATCTGCTGGGAGGGCTCACCAGCTAATCTGGTGTTTCAACTTGTACCTCTTACTAGTTGCCCTTGAATCCAGAAACACTTGAAGATTCCGGCAAACTATCCTGACCTCTGCTGCACTGTCTAGCAGTGTCAATGTCCACATTTTGTTCAGAAGCAGCGTTCTCTGTATGTGTGGCATATTTAACAGAAATGCCTGTGGCTTGCTTGTTCTTGAATTGGAGATTTTGTGGTGGAAGTTTCTCTTCTTTTTATGATGATGTCAGATGAGAGTTGTGAGTCCGATTTTGGTTTCACATTTTCTTCATGCTGGTGTTTGTCCGGAAATGAATGAAAACGATGAGTATCAGTATTTTCTTCATGCTGCCATTTGTCCTGAAAGGAATGAAAAGGATGAGTACCAGTATACTGACCCCTATCAGGCTATTTTAATGTATCATGGTTACGCAAATGATAATGTTTCTCAGTGGGCTCCAGTTGCGGAGATCCGCCATGCGTTTTTTTTCTATCTTTTTTTTTGCTTGTTTGTCCCAGCATTTTTTAGAAGACTGAGGTGCCTGTTTGGAACCTTTTTGGTCTGCTTTGCTTTTAAGCTGTGGATTATTAGGCCTGGGCCCCAAATTATCTCGAAGTATAAGCGTATAGGTGTCCCCTGTAATGTTTCGCAACTTGCGTTTTTCATCCTGTAGAGGAAGTGATGCAGCCAAATTTCCCTTGCAGGATTGATGTTAGAACAGGGATGATTAATCTTCTCTAACTAAAAACTAAACTATTAGCACCTTGATTAACATAATGCACAGACTGTCATGCATAGATTATCAATGTGACATGAGGGTGAATTAATGCATCACATAAACTTCAATTCTCATCCTTAATGAGACAGGTCAACATTTCTGAGGTTGTTCCAGGAAAGATCTTCTGGACTCCTCTAACTGCCTGATGTCACTATAATATATGCATTGTCTAGTCTCCATCTCAAACTCCTCTTTACTTTCTCCTCTCTTTGCTCTGACTTTTTTCAGCTTCTTGATCAACTTATAAAGACCAACTGCAACTAGAGCACACAGCTTTAATCAATTTAGGTCTCACAATAGTTCCAATAATTCCTTTCTCTAAGTTTTCAAACCACTTTCCAAGAGCTGAAAATCCACTACTTATCGCTTTCTCAGCACCTGTCACTTCTAACTTCTTCAGGTCCTTTTTTAAATTCTGTCACATTCGAGATATACTTCTTCAACTCCTTACTATTATCCAGGATGCAGGTGCAGCACTGCTGAACTTGTAACATTTTGCAAACCCCACTCTCTTTTGCAAGAAGAACATCTTACGCAATATGATTTTGTAAAGTTATTGACCTTAGGGAAACCATTTCTGTATCTACTAACAAGAATGCACCTGCAGTGTCTGTAGAAAGCTTATCTACAATTGGCAACAGCGTTCTTATCTTGTGATCATTCAGGATAATACCTACTGATGGAATGATGGCACCAAATATACCACCTACTACTTCTGAAGCACTGGTACCTCTCTTAACTCTGGTGTTTAATTTCTTATCCCAAACAGGATCATTGAAATTCTCCACATTATCAATCTATAGGAAGACTAATTCTAGATAACATGTACCTTTCCAGCTTTTCGGCAGCTTGTAAAAGTTGTTTTTCCCACAAATGAAATAAACACTTGGTATGGCAGGGTCTTGTCCAGCTAACATAAAAGTCCATACACTTTTAAACACAAACACATGTCTGCATTCACTAGTCCCTACGAAAATTGTGTTAGTCTTTGATTTAGGTCTATACATACATAACGTCCCTACACTCCAATCAATTGCTAAAAATCCTTGGTTTCCAGCTACTGAAAAAGCTGCTTTTCCACCTTGGCAATACAGTTCCCTTTTATACTTTAATGTTCATAGCTCTCCTTCTGTCTTCAACTTGTCCAATGAATTCCTTTTTACTACTGTGGTCAAAACACAAGCCAGGTTGTTTCTGTTGGCAAATACTGTTCCAAATATCAAGGTGTATTCAAGGAAACCTCCTAATGTGTCAATGTTTTTGCTTTTGCAATGCTGCTCAAGTTTTTTTATGATCGAGACACTTAAGAAAACTAAATTGTAATTTGAATACTCATATGGATAATGCTCCTGTCAATACAAAAGTGTTAGCCACAGACTACAAGAAATTCCATATGTTAGGGGGATACTTTTATAAGTGATTCCCTCACTGACTGATGACGGCAACTGCGTACACACATAACAGTCTCTAACCTCCATGGTTTCTACATATTCATAGAATAACTTGTAATAGATATTTCCAGACAAGTCACCTCTGGATCCACCTGTGTGTAAGTATTTCTCACTGTACAAAATGTCTTTACCTTCTAGGGAGCTTACAATACTCAGGACAATCATTAATCTGATTTCTTTGATCTAATAGGTGTGGGTAAACTCAATCCAATCAATAATAATACGATCATAATAACTGTCACAAATAATAATCCTACACGTATGTACCTAAGCTTAGCCTTTTTTGTTTCCAGTGGGATCCATGAGTTCTCTAATTTCAGACCCAATATCCAAATTCAAAACTCAAAAATTTTAAATCAAAAATGAAAAGCAGCTTCAATAAATCACTGTCTCTTTTCAGTCATTTTTATTTTGTGAGCAAAGCAAATATCAAAAATAGTCTTTTCAATAATTCAAATTACTCACAAAATGTTCCTTGATCTTCTAGAAAGTTCATCAAGAGTTTCTACTGGCAAATGTTCGAAAGGCTTCTAATAAAAATTCAAATGTCTCTAACAAAAGCAAAGCTCATGATCACTAATAATTCCTTCCAAAACGTAATGTCTCTGTTCATCAAGCGGCAGCGATACTTCAAAGTTCAGTTCCACTGCAATTGCGAGCTCAAGAATATTGAACTGGATTTGAATTGTTAAAGCAAGAGGTTGCAAACTCCTTCTCCCATTCATTTGCTGCAAAATATGTCCATTCAGGTTCTGAGCACTTACGACTAGGTACTCTTCTTCACTTTGGTCTCTGAATTACTTGACCATCAGCATCACTGTCACTTTGACTTGACTTTTCAGTTTCTTCAGCAATTGTTGGGGGCACTTGTACAGCTGGCACTGTTTTCTCACTTGGCATATTGTCTCCAAGTACAGCTTTTCTCAATAGAGCATTTGGTTCTTCATCAGCATCTCATCATTCAAAAGCCATCTGATTCTGTCTCAACCCTTCTGTACCAACCACTGTTGTTGACTCCCTCAGACCCCCCATCAGACCGTACTTGTGCTGTAACAGCCACCAGTCCAGCCTCAACAGCTTGACTAACCTGATCCATCTTGCTCACTGTAACTAACCCTTTGAGAACAGGGGCTGTATTTTCTTGGGGACCTGGAGCTTTGTGAGTATCAGCACAACTCACAGCTGTGGTAGTGAACAAAACTCCCTGGTGTGGCCCCTTCCAAAGTGGTTCCAAGTAGGATTTCCTCACATGCTTCTTGACCATGACCCAGTCGCCTGGACATAGGCTCCTGCTGCAGCTGAACTGTAGCTTCTCAAACCTGACAAACGACGTCAGCTAGGCCTTTGCAATCTAATACCAAGTCATCTGTATGGTTCACAAGCACATTCACAGGCACAGATGGCAATCTCATGGCCCTCCCCAGGATAATCTCCTGGGGTGACAAGCCAGTCTTTCTGTTGGGTGCACTTCGTATACTCATCAGAACAAGAGGCAATCCATCTGGCCATTTCAAAGTGGTGGGTGCACATGCTTTTGGCAATCTAGACTTCAGAGTACCATTGACTTATTCCACCAAAAACTGCAATGTAATCTTTTCTCAACTTGTATGCCGCACATAACAATGTCAGGATTTCAGGACCTCACTGTTGAAGTGTGTTCCTTGGTCTGAATCTAGAGAAGTCAGGAAGCTGAATCTTGGAATCAATTCCCTAAGTAACAGCTTCGCTACTGTGAGACTGTCATTGCTCCTGGTCAGGTAAACTTCTACCCAACGAGAGAAAATGCATACAGTGACCAAGATGTATCCCAGTCCATTGCATACAGGTAGCTCTATAGAATCCAACTGCATTCTGTTAAAGAGTCCCCCTGATCTGTCTATGAGATTCAGCATGATTACAGTACATTTCCCTACATTCATCTGCTGGCATGTGTGATACACAGCTTCTGCAATCAATGTGAATCTGGGGTTGAACCATGTCTGTCTAAAAGTTCCGATCATTGTACCTCGACCTACATGAGCCTTTCCATGATAATGTCTAACTACAAAACAGGGAGACTAAGGGTAAATCAAGATCCAGCATACATTCCCCCAAACAGGCTTTGCAAATAGGAGTATGCAGTTACTAAGCGAAAAAAGAAAAATAATCTAGGGTGGGCAGAGCCTGAGGCACCAGATCAGAGGATCTAATTGGTCAGGAGCAATAGCCCACACACATCCCTACGGGTGTCATGCTTCATCATCGGGCAGCTCCTCATTGGGCTGGCGCTGCAATGTCCAACAGTCCCTGATATGGCGGCTTTTTGCCAGAGATCTTACGAATTTTGTGGATGTGATGAGTGAGGTGCAATGTATTGTGTGACTAAAAGAGTGGTCTGGTGTAAGGTGAGGTTAAAAATAATTAAGGGATGTCCTAATCTTTTTAATATGCAAGTGCCATTGTTATCATGAAAACTATATATAATAGTGTATTCGCCAGAAAAGGATGTAATGATTCAAACTGGCTCAAAAGATAGTGAGTGAAAAGAAAGTCAACATGTTTCTTGCCTCTTTGTAGTCAAAACTTATCATGGCAGTTCATCAGAACCGAAAATCTAATCCTCTCATCGTGAACACCCTTGTGAACAAGTACTCGGAATCGTACCCAAAAGCCTTCACATAGGTATGTAGTATACCACCAAGATTAAAAACCTACCTAGATAGATGTTTCTATCTGCACTATCAGGGTGAATCCTTTTCCCCCCAGCATGCACCCACATATATGGTTTAGCATGCGATTATATTGTAACATTCTAATTTGATTCATGTGTGTTTTCTTAGGTTTGTTTCTCATCTTGATGGTATACTACATACCTATGTGAAGGATTTTGGGCCTGAATATGAGTACTTGTGGTTCACTTGTTCACTTTGATGGCCCAAGCGATGAGTAGGTTAGGATTTCGGTCCTGATGAATTGCCATGATCAGTTTTGACTACAAAGAGACAAGAAACATGTCTATTCTCCATCTAACTCTCTCAGGGGTATGCCTGTTCTCGCATTGCAATTTGTTACACCGGGTGCACCTTTACGACTCAAATTATTTAGCCAGTCATTTAACTGCTGTGCAATAAAACCTCGTAAACTCACGGGATTATTCTGTAACATTTCCACTCTTGACGGATTTGCATTTACTTGATTCGGGGTATTCACTATGGGCTTGTTTTCTGCTGTGTTAAAAGGTATTCTTCCTTGTGGGATACTGCAATTAACATTCAGCATTTGCTCTGATCTGAGGAAACCTTGCATCAGGAGTAAATCCTGTCTGACTTATCATTGGAGTTGTATCTGAAATCCGTGCAGGGGTTAACAGTCTCAGAAGAGAACCTAGTCTCTCCATTGCTGAATCATTTCAATATACTGATCTCTGCACATTGTTTGGTGACATCCCTTGGGATGTAACTGGTGTATCGGAAACAGTCAGGAAATTTAATGAGTGCGCATTACTCCCAGACATACCTGGATTGTACAAAGGAACAACTGGACCTATGGTTACAGGAACTATTTATGCATATGGACCAATATAATTTGTCTGATTCTGAGGAACTGTCATTCCTACACTTTGCCCTGACAAGGTAGTACTGAAACTTTGTCCTGTTTGAGTCGAAGTAACATTTGATATGGGCGGATTTGGATTGACCCTTTGCACTGGCTGAATTGGACTAAAACTTTGCACAGACTGATTTAGATCAAAAGTCTGTACTGGCTGATTCACATCACATAAGGTGTCTCATCACCTGATTCATGTTAGAATTCAGTACAATATGATTTACATTTGGGCTCTGAACAGGCTGAATTGTGTTAGAGCTCTGAACTGGTTGATTCACACTAGGAGCTTGTATCACTGTATTTGCAGGTGTACCTGGCACAATCCTCTTCTCCATTGTTTTCTACCAATAGCAACACGGTACTGTCCGCCGATACCAGTGCGGCTTCACACCAACCAACCTATACCAGCGCGGCACAAGATGACATTGATTCCAGTCCTCACAGCAACTCACCCTCCTTTACAATTTCCCACAAACCCACTTTTCACGCAAATGTAATGCAAAATATTGGGAGCTAAAGACCTACTACCTGTCTACTCTACAGGATTGGATACACAAACACTTCAAAGCAGTACAGAGGTACGCTTTCCGACTATAGCTTTCACAATTATACACAAATGAAACATGACCAGCAAATATCACTCTGGTTGATACAGATCCTCCATCTACACTCAGAATTCAATTAATACTAACCAAACCCACACTCAACCAAGGTAACTATTGATACTGTTGATTACGTCTCACGAAAAGCACCTCATTGCAAAGTGTCTTCTACACTTGTGGGTTATCCCAGGATCTTAGGCCATGACGGACCTGTCAACAACAACCACGGACATTTTTGAGCAACAAGTGCCACAACCACCCAACTTCAAAGACCCCACTAAACACTTCACAACATCACACTTTACCACAATCTTCAGACCAAAGCAGTACAAGTGCAAACCCTATTAATACTTACACATCCACTTCTGCAAGGAACAATGCTGGAATTTGTGAGCTCTAAAATTAACATTAATAATTATCTTTTACATAATCATACTTATGTTTTGATATATGAAATGTACTAACGTTGAAATTAACATGTGACACATAATGTGCCTACTTTATTGGCCACCATTGTGTGTAAAGCCCGCACATGCACTTTCATAAATAATGTACTAATGCGGTATTGAGAATCATGTTTGTTTAAAAAGTGTTTCTCTGTCAAATTGATGGCTGAAATAATATGAGTTTTATTTGTATTTGTGCTGGGCCTCAAACAGAACAAGGCCACAGCGAGAAGTTATCTAACTGACAATGTTCTAGCAAATGTAACTTTTGTGTGATTTCACGTCCGATGTATAACAGGTTCCATTGATTGAATTGCATATTTGCCTGAAGTTGTGTTTCCAACTCATGTTTTTTTCCAAGGATGTGACGCAAATCATACAGTCTCTGTAACTACTGTCTAGTAGCGTATTTGGGATGTGCCGAACAAAAGGGTCTATTGAACGTGGACGGAAGAAAGGGCGGGATGATACATATAGTATAGTTTAGAACTATGGAAAAGGAGAAGAGGCCAATTGGTGCCCTGCTAACACTTTAGAGTAACTTTCCTAATGCACTGCCAATATCTAATGTTTTGTAATTGGATGTTCTTTCTTCCCCTAATGTTTCTGACCAGTAGCAAATGTGTGATAGTTTTAATTTAACGTTTAGGTATGGAGAGTGGTTAGTCATTCTCTTTACGACCATTGACCTGAGATGCTTTCTCTTGTTGATCTGTCACTTTGACACTTTGGGCCTCATTATGACCCCGGCGGCCGGCGGTAAGCCGGCGGTAACACCGCCAACAGGCTGGCGGTGCACCGCCAGCTATTATGACCGTGGCGCATTAGTCACGGCCATACGGCCGGCCCCTCTAACATATCCCCAGGGCACCGCTGCCCTAGGGATTATGAGTCCCCAACCACCAGCATGTCCACGGCGGTAAACACCGCCATGGAAAGGCTGGTGGTAAGGGGGACTATGGGTGTCCCTGGGGGCCCCCTGCACTGCCCATGCGCTTGGCATGGGCAGTGCAAAGGCCCCCAGGCACTGCCCCATCACGCATTTCACTGCCCGGATTTCAGGCAGTGAAATGCGCGATGGGTGCAGCTGCACCCGCTGCACATCAACATTGACGCCGGCTCTATAATGAGCCAGCCGCAATGTTGATGTGACTTTTCTGCTGGGCTAGCGGTCGGAAACGCTGTTTCCGTCCACTGGCCCAGCGGAAAAGTCATAATAGGGAGCCAGATGTAACAGCGGTATAGTGGCGCCCACAGCTTCGGCAGTCTTTTGAAAAGACCGCTGAAGTTGTAATGAGGGCCTCTGTGCCTTGCCAGTTAGACTACTGATGTTCTGGTACTTTATTATTTTCCGAGTTTACCTTCCCTGTTCAATGCTGAACTAATGATCTTATGGTTTAATAATATTTTAGTCCAAATTCTAAACCGCCCCCCTTTCCCTGCTCCTGTCCTAATGCTGATGCTGCTGACCCCCTGATGATGCTGAGCTGTTTGCTGTTTCCTTAAGGATGGGTAATATGAAATACTGTGCTTTGTTATTTGTCTTTTGTTTTTCAAGTACCAACTGCTGCTGCTTTGATAACGCCATAGCTAGATGTTTTCTAAGTTAGAGGTACTAAAACTTTTGTATGAAGCCCAACATGTTGATGCTAATCTGCAGTTAGTAAGGTGTTACCTTTCCATCTATGACCTAATGCTATTCAGTTGCTGAACAAATGTATGCCATCTCGCTTGCTCAAATATTATTGCTAGTACTTTGTGTGTTCTTTATTGAAATCATTGTACTTGTAGTTTTGTTTAAGCTAAGATTCTTTCAGCGATTTAAATAGCCAGTGTTGTTTCTTTACATGTACCACTTGGTTTTGAGACTAACATTTGTGACCTTAGCATTGTAAATATAGGGAAAAAAATATTTTAATTTCTAATTAAATGGTGTGGTTATTCATGGCCAAATAGGTCATGGTGCGTTCTTTACTGTCTCGTTAATGAAATGTATTGTGTTTGATATTGCCATGCTACACTGTGCAAAACTGTATAATTCAAAGCAGAATAAAAGGTTCATCGACTTTAGAGGTGCGCCCGCCTTATAGTTACCATAACTGTAGATATCCTAGACGCACTCCCGCAAACTTCATCACTCTTCAGATCGGACCATGGGACAGAATTCAGTGTGGAAAAGTTTTGAATGTGCAGGTTGCATGGCAATAATCCTGCCTTCCTTACACAATGCCTAACAATCGTGTCTCCCCCCTCGTGGGAGAAACCAGACCTCTGCTACCCGAACTGATGCAGCGTAAAGGTGTGACTGTTGTAATGCCTGTAAAAGGGTGACTTGGAAACAAGTGCGGTGTTTCTGAAATGTTAGTGGCATTTCTAAATCATAATATGGTCTGTATTGATTAGGTGCTGCCATCTAAGTGTATTTATGAAATATTTTTGTGTTTATGATCAACTGCAAGAAAAGTGACCCATGAATAAAATGCTTTGCATTTATTTGCTTCGTGGCCTTCTACTGCAAAAGTAACCTCACCTCCTGTGTTAGGGAGAATCTGTTGGGCTAAATATGTTGTGATTGCCTGTCTACAGTTAACTCGAATGTTAACTGGATTAGTCATATTTAAAAATAGGATTCAGAGAGGGGACACCATAGTGGGATATCCTTTAAAAGGTTTAAACTTCAACAAGTTAGGGAATAAAATAGGAGATCCCTATTAAGCTGAGGAGGATTAATCTCTGACACCATGGATGCCTCCGCATAAGGTGAGTAGGGAACTCTTGGGTAACAACTACTCAGGAGACCCACTAAATAAGTACCTGACCTAGAACATTGCTGGAGCCCTGTTATATGGCTTTAGCAGGTTGGGGCCATGCTATATATTTCCTACTAATAAAGTAGGACTGTGTATTTGATCAACATAAACGTCAGACTATAGGGCCTCAGTCTGCGTATACCATTGAGAAATATTGACATGATTCCTAGCTAGCTCATAGTGCCCTGTCTCAACCCCTAAACACACTAGGGTAACAGATGGGTTCAGCAACCTCAAACATGACTGCTCAGATTCTCAAGGAAATCATGGAAACAGATCTACCCTTTTGTTGTAATTCGGAGTACCCAAGATTGGACACAAGAAAGAATGTGAAAATGTTGTTTAGAACATTTATTGCCACAGTCTTATTCTTGAATTAGAAAACATGAGCTGCGATTATAAGGCAAATGAAACAGAGCATGGTAACTAGCATTACAAAAATGGTGAAAAAGATAAACAGTTCAGCCATGATTCTATGATTTTGTTAGTATACTCCTATTTATAGGAAAGTCACTCTTTTTGACATGGTTACCCCCACCTTTTGCCTGCTATCAGTGTGCATAGACTGTTTTCACTGGGATCCTGCTAACCAGGACCCAATGACTGTGCTCTCTATCCCTCCAGAATTGGTTGCCTAGGACCTTTCTGCACTCCACATTTGGCATACTAGTGTCCCCTTCTAAGTCCCTAGTATATGGAACTTAGATACCCAGGGCATTGGGACACCAGGGGTCCCCCCTAGGCTGCCGCATGTATCATGCCACCCATGGGAGCCCATGAAAAAGGTGTCTGCAGGCCTGCCATTGCAGCCTGCGTGAAAAGGTGCATGCACCCTTTCACCACAGGTCACTGCACTAGGTCACTGTAAGTTACCCCTATGGTAGGCCCTTCCAGCCCAAAGGCCAGGATAAAAGTCCCTGTGTGTGAGGGTACCCCTGCATGAGCAAAGGAACCCATATGAACCCCAGCTCCATTTTCCTGGGCTTCGTAAGTGTGGGGTCACCATTTTACGCATGTACTGGACAGAGGTCACTACCTATGTCCAGCTACATAATGGTAACTCTGAACCTTGGCATGTTTGGTATCAAACATGTCAAAATCGTACCTCAATACTGTTTCCAGTACTGGTTGTATGATTCCATGCACTCTGGGAGCTCCTTAGAGGACTCCCCAGTATTGCCCCTAACAGTCTTCTAGGGTTTTCCGGCACCCGCGCTGCCACCAGCCCTCAGACAGGTTTCTGCCCTCCTGCTGCTTGACCAGCTCAAGCAGGGGTAGGCAAAAAAAAGGATTTCCTGTGGGAGAGGGAGGCAACATCCTCTCCATTGGTAATAGGTTTTACAAGGCTTGAAAGGGGTAGCCTCCCCAAGCCACTGGTTTGCTTTGAACGGCACATTTGGTGCCCTCCTTGCATAAACCAGTTTGCACCAGTCTAGGGACCCCTTGTCCCTGCTCTGGCAAGAAACTGGACAAAGGAAAGGGGAGTGACCACTCCCCTGTTCATCACCAGTCCAGGGGTGGTGCCCAGAGTTCCTCCAGGTGGCCGCTCAATTCTGCTACCTCGAAACCAAGATGTGCAAAGGCCCCTGGGAGCATCTGAGTGGCCCAGTCAGGCAGGTGACATCAGAATTCCTCTTGATAGATGGTCACCTTGCAAGGCGACCAAACCCCTTTTAGGGTTATTTAGGGACTCCCTTGCGGGTGGATCCCCAGTTTCGATGTGCAAGACTCCATCAGGACTCCTCTGTATCATTTACTTCTGCTCCTGGCCACCGGAAATGCAATTGGACACTTAAAGAACCAACAAGACTGCAACTCCCGAGGCGACCTCGCCTTGCAACATTGTTTCTCCAGCTCCTTCCAGTAACTGCAACATTTCCCCAGCTGTGCATCCTCTGGGGTCAGCAAGACTTCAGCTGCACTAGGAAACCAGAAGGAATCTCCTTTGGAGTGAAGGAGTCACTCCCTTGCATCTGCAGGCACCTACAGCAACGATGACCAGTGCATGGATCTGCTCTCCTCTGGAACTGTGTGAATCCTGCATAACAGGTGGTGGTCTGGAATGGTCCCGTTAGTCCCCTCTGCCTGCTGTCCAACTTGGGAGATGGTGAGCCCTTGACTTTCTTTTCAGGACAGCACCCCTGTGCACTGCGACTCCTGCAACAGCCAAAGCTTGTTGACTTCTGCTTCAAGGGATCTTCAGGGTCAGAGTAGCCCCGGCCTCCAGCACTTCATCCTGCCAAGGACAGTAACCTCACTGCTGCTCCAGCGACGTGGGACTCCTTTTCAGGTGTGGTGATTGGGCCTCACTGCAACTTACTGTGCCTGCTGCCAGTGGGTTGTCTGGGGTAGCTGCGACTGCTTCTGCTGGCTCTCCCAATTGATGAGGGTCAGCCCGGCTCCCCTCAAAGGGTCGAGTTCCCCTGGACCTTGCTGGTCCTCTTCAACTTTGCAACTCTTCTTTTTATTCTTCTTGCATTTGCCAAGGTTTATTGGTGGTTCTCCTAAACCACTGACCATCTGCATCCCGACAACCAACATGGGACACCATCTGCACCACTCCAAGGACTCCTCTTCAGCTCCTGGGCTCCACAGCTGGTTTTTCGCTTCCCCCGTCAACCCCGATCTCCATCCACAGAAGGGTGGGTAGTGGCTCCTGCCCTGACTGGACATTCAGTCGTGGGCTAGACTCTATCCCCTTCTTTTGCAGGTCCTCTTCTTCCAGAATCTACCTTTGTTTTTCTCTGGTATGGTCTCGTTCTTGCGCAATCCTTTTTCTAAGTCCTCTTGACAGTTCTGGGGAAGACCAGGTACTTACCTCTGCTCTTCTGGTCGCTGGGGGGCACTCAGGTAGTCATCTCTTGAGGTCCTTTGTTCTTCCAGCTCCCCTCTAACTACTCCATATCCTTGGGTGGGGGACTTCACTTTGCATCCCACTACTTTAGTATATGGCTTGGTCCCCCCTTAGGGCTCTAACTATTTTTCACTAATTCTTGCTAATGCTTGTTGTTTCTTGTGCCAATTCCTAACTATTACTGTGTATATATTTTTAGTGTGTACTTAACTCAAGTTGGGGGCTGCCTATAAGTAATATAGTGTGGTGTTACTATAATAAAGTACCTTTATTTATGTTGCACTGTATGGTTCCTTTCATGTGTGATAAGTTACTGTGTGACTATTGCGGTATTGCATAAGCTTTGCACGTCTCCTGAAAAGTTTTACCTGCTCATCCACAGCTACCTCTAGAGAACCCTGGCTTCCTAGACACTGCCTACATTCACTAATAGGGGTTGCCTGGACCTGGTATAAGATTCCAACACCACAGGTGTCCACCACACACCAGGCCAGCTTCCTACAGTAACTGTCTACATTGCTGAGAGTATAGTGGGAGCCCTCTGCCAAATATCTTGGGAAAACCCAAACCCCATACTCGGTAAACTGTACTAAGACACCCTTGAAACTGGTGTAGTGCAGGCTATTGGTCCTGTGAAGGGTAGAGGCAGGATCCGAGTCAGCCAAGCTGCACCTCGGGCACTGCATGCCCCGTTGCAGGATAATCCCAGTGGAAGTGCTCCTCTGTTGCATATAGCGCAGAGTCAGTTTATATAATACAAGTACCACCTGTGTCACACTGTGTCAGAGGTGCAAGCTAATGCTGTCATATATCTACAAACAATGAGCTGTCTCTGCGGACAATCAAGAATGTTTAGGCATTGTGTTCTGTGTGCTCACCCTCGGACAGAGTGTTCAGACTAGATGGCATCAGGACATACTAGGCACAAGCAACACATACAATGATTTCACAGTATCACATAAACGAAAAGCCATGTAAAAGGTTACCAGCAGAAAATAAATGGTAGGTTAATAATGTGCATTTAAAAATGGAGGCTCTCAGCAGGCCCCCTCGTGCAATACTGTAGGTGAAAAAACCTTTTTTGGCAAAATGTGTGTAGACTTTGACTGATAATGTAGATTGCATGATGATAATGGGCAAGGCACCAAACTCTCCCTGATATCAGGAGGGAGAAAAGAGCCAATCAGTGGAATCAGATGATCAACAAGGGAGGTGATTGAACAAATGCTTCAAGTAAAATAACACAAATAGCAAAAGGCTATACTAGACAACAGAAAAGGAAACATTCACATAGAATGATGCATATCTGCCGAAAAAAAGTCATGGACAAAAATGTAGAGCATGGGGGTGTTGAGCTACATGAAAAATCAGGAAAAGATAGGCGTTCCAAGTGCTACCTTTTATATGTGATAAACAGGACTGCCACATACTGTATATCCTCAAGGATGAGGTTCTGCCACATTTTGGATTAGGAACTTCATATGTCTCTCTATGGGGAGTCCACCTTCTTGGGGAGGACATTTTATATATTCAAGCTCTGCCTTCCAACAGAAATTCATGGCATCCGTGATCCCACAAAGAAGTAGCTCAAGCTAGATATTTCGCATGCCAGGCAATAAACTGGAGGCCTGCCTCAGTTGTATGTGCTCTGCACCGTTCATTTCTGGCAAGGAACCCCTCAGTCTTCTTGTAGGTGCAGAGGCGCCAGAGCAACACCAACAAACATAAGGGCCCACTCTAGAAATGCCACAGAGAACAGCGATGTGATGAACAGGAGAACTTCCAAGGCTTCTTCTCTTCTGAAAATTGCAAACACTTGAGTCATTTCTAGCTCTGTCTCTAACTCTGGGCATGATCGTGACGGTATGACTCCTTTAAAAAACCTCGAGGTTTATCCAAATGTCTATGAAAAGCAGATGTCTATAAAAAGCAATAGATAAGCACTGAATCATGAACTGAAAAAGCATCTTCCCAGGAACACTCAGTTGGGAGGTAATTCTTCAGCTGGTCAGAATGAGAAGTTTTCCTTGTGAGAAATATCGTGAACCTCATATTCAGTTTGTCTTTGTACAATGATTGGTGGAGGTTCAGATGCAATCAATGGTAACAATTAGGCACATATAGCTTAATTTGAGAGTGATAAAAGACAGGATGAATCTCTCAAGTATTTGTTATCGTCTATTGAAAATCCGCAGGATTAACTTGATATGCTATCACAAACGGCTCACAAAATTCATAGTGGCAGCGTATAAACTGGAATATACTGAGCTGACAACCAAACTCCCAGGACAAAAAGGAAACGGAACGTTATCTTGCTTTGTCAACAGGTTTCTTTTTCATGATTTTGAAGTGATGCAAACTTTTTGAAATTGTTTGTCTAAGTTTTCTTATTTGATTTAAGCATTCTGTAGCAGCAGGAATTAAAGAATGCAATAGGGAAGGAGACGGAAAAACGTTTAAATTGAAAATTTGCATACAAAAGAACAGCAATACCTTAGTATATTGTAACTATAACTCAGCAGTAGGAGAATAGGAAAACCAATCATATTGGGTTGTTTTACAGTAACAATGCAAAACCTGCTCCCTGCTTTAAATAGTTTATTCAAGCTATGCATTAGAATGAGCAGGATAACCAGATGATAGAGCTTGTTCAATTCGCAATGCTCTGCATATCAGCTTCAAGAGACGTGATAGATGCAGATTACTTCTATCATAGATGACTGTGTGAGCTAATCCATGAAAATGAAATACATCTACTAGAAAGCACTGGGCTATTTCTTTAGATGAGTATCATTTTGAATGGAAAAAATGTGTTATCTTTGAAAAGGCATTTGCTGTCACTATTGCCACATGATTTTTTCTAGAAAATGGAAGAGCAGTGATTAAATCCATTGAGATTGTATGCAATGGTTCAGGACCAACTGGTAAAGGCTGCAGATAACCGAATAGGAAAGGCTGCAAAGGTTTATGAAGAGCACAAATGAGACAGGTGTAGAGAGGGGGTGTTCATCTACAAACCCCCTGGGAGGACGCCTCACTTTCTTAGGATCCATAGACATGACAATCTGCCTTTTCAAACCCAACATTTCACTGGTTTAAAATGTGTTGCTGAACCCTACACAGTACCACCCTCACATGCTCTTGAAGTTCTGTGAAAGTCTTAGAGTACACCAAAACATCATCCAGCTACAGAAGAACAATTTGATTCAGCATTTAGGAGATTTTGTGTAAATAAACCACTGAAAATAGCAGTAGTGTTGCATAATCTAAACATCATCCTGAACACGGCATGTAAAGTTGTCTTTCACTGATCTCCTTCCTTAAAGCGCTCCAGATGATACACTCCGTACAAATCCAATTTAGTAAAACTTTAAGTTGCTTGATCAGATTCTTAAATATCGTTATTAAGAGGGAAAGGATTTCTATCCTTAACTGTGATCTTATTTAGTCCTTTTATGTCTATGGAAGGTGCTAAATCATGCTCTTTCTTCTGTACAAAAAAACAAAGGTTCCGCAGCAGGTGGTTAATATGGAACAATCAAACCATACTGCAGATTCCCTTGTTGTTAATCATGTAAGACTTCCTCCTACTAAGTTTGCAAGTAAATGTGCTCAGAAGGGACAATAGCCTCAGGTTAAATTGGAATAACACAATCTTATTTCTATATGGGGAGGGGTGTTCTGGCTTCAGGATTACAGAAGAATGGTGAAAAAAGCATTGAACTGCAGTGGCACAGAAACACAATTGGCCACTATAATCTTAGAAGTAACATTTCCCATTACGGTGACCAATAAACTGCTGAGGTATAACAATGGTAAGAACAGAAATGTGAAAACTAAGATATGGTATGAGTCGACCTATGCACATAAAAGTTTTGAGTCTTTAGCAAAAATTTCAAACATTACAGCATAACTGAGAGAGTTGATGAGGTCAAAAGATAACCTGATCACCAAAAGACACTTTCAATGGAGAAGGAACTTCATGAATCAGACTAGAAGTCAAGGGTGATTGATCAACAGTTATGACCATCTGGAATCTTCTTTCAACTTCCAATGAATACCATTTCTTTGGTTCCTATCCAGATCAATAAATATTCCACGAGTCCCACTACATAGCAAGGAAATTGTATTAATAACCTCCTTCTCTTTATTCATATTTTGTTGTAGCTGATATATGAACAGATGATTACTTGTGTTCTTTACAGAAGACTCAATAAAAGTGAGGCAACACACTCTTGTCTTCTTTTTAAGTGAGAGTTTTATTTCTCCAGACTTCTTCACAAGCCTTTTGGAGCAGGACAATAAAAGATGTCCTGCATCAACATAAGAACAACCCAGCCTTATACCAATATTTATTTTCGCTCCGAGAAAGAGGTCTCACGGTTCCTACTTTCATAGGGGTCTTCATGAGACAATGACTCTGTGGAGTTTTCCGCATGAGAAAACATTTGGGAGATTGATAAGCCCACTTGAAACTTCATTTTTTTAACTTCATCTTTCTTGTAATTGATGTTCAACCAAAAGTGATAAATCACTGCTTTTGAATGTCTATTGCTTGGCTTTATTGGAGATCGTCTGGCCACGATTTCATCTGGATCCCCACTTTGATCCCTGTCCACAAAGAATTCCAAGGCAACAAATCCCTAGCCACATCTCTTTCCATTACTTAAGAAACCTGCTGTCCTGCTGACCCAACAGATTGCAACAGGAGCAATTTCCGCCCCACCTCACTGTGTCCCTTCCCCATCAATATTCTGGAAAGACCAGTGAGCAAGCATGTATCTTCTCTTTTAAAATCTAATTCCAGCTTTAAAGTTGCCTAAATTCAGGTTTTCTCATATCACTGAGGTCGCACTGGTTTTGGTACTTGATCATATGGGCATACTGGCAGACCAAGGTAATTCTTCTGCTCTGGTTGTATTAGATTTGTCTACCACTTTTGATAGGAAGCTCAAGATATTCTTATTAACCATCTTTTAGAAGATGACATTGTCAATACTACTTTGGACTGGATTAAGTCCTACCTGTCCAACCACTCATACGTTTTTTTTAATCAATCTGATTTCAAGGCTATCACTCATGGTGTTCCTCAAGGTCCTTCTTTGAGCCTAGACCCTTTTTAATTTATATGTTCATCCTCTTCCTAAATTGATCTATTCTGCTGGTCTCTGACTGATAGGCTATTTTTATGATACCCAAATTCTTGTCTTTTTTGATGGTGCAGAGTGACAATACTACCTTCCTTGATTGTATGCTTGCGGTTATTGAATGGATGAGGAAGAATTGCCTGAAATAAAATACTGACAAAATGAGATCCTGTCAAGCAGAAACAGACCTCAGTGTCTTCAGGTCAGTCTTTTTTCTGTCCAGCTTTACCCATCCTTTCCATGCCTGCTTAGGTGGTCAGTAATCTGGGAATTTTCTTCAATTGCAAACTTTCCAGATTAATAAACTATCTTCTTCCTGCTTGTTTCAGCTACATATCTTGCACAATATTCTTCCTTTGTTACTTCCCGGCTCACACCCCTTAGTGATCCAACCATTAACCTTCAGTTGCTTGGATTATTGCAATACATTGCTTTTTGGCTCACCCCTTTATTTACTCTCAAGACGTCAACAAATTCAGAATTTTACAGCCAGGTTAGAGCTGAGTGCCCCACCTACTGCCTCTGCATCAGCCTGTTTGAATTTGCTACACTGCATCAAGGTGTTCGGTAGGGAAGGTGATCTTTCTCAGTTTTAGTCACTGACCATTAGAATCAGCTCCCTCCCCATTTAAGAGCTTATGATCAGTTAAGGACATTCAGGAAACTCTTCAAGACTTTCCTCTTTTTAAGCTACTGGCCACCGCTCCTCATTTGCCTCTCCATAGTGTTCCGATGTGTTCAACACGAGTACACCTTTCAAATATATGCATACTCTGCACAATTTTAAATCCATCGATCAGTCAATCAATACATTCTGCAAATGAAATAAGACACTGATATTAAACGAATTAGCCCTTTAACTCTTCTCTTACACCATGACAAACAAAGCTATCTGAGTTCTAATAGCCAAGGTAGTTTCAGAAGCTAACTGGTTGGTGAAAGCGGGTCACAAGAGTCAAAATATTGATTGCTCTTTGCTATCACAAAAGGCCTCTTCAGAAGAATACTCAAAATCACATCATTCAAACATCTTCCTAAAAGAATGCCAAAAGACTTCTTAGGACCGTAGGCAAGCAGCAGAGTTCATCAACAGAGTTACCCAAATCAAAGATACCACAGATAGGCAACTAATTAATTAACCCACTTTAATTTGATTTTGATTAAGCTGTGCAGGGTGAATAGTGCAATGCACTGACAGAAACATTTTTGTAAATTAACTGGATCCTAAGAAAAGTGTGTGAAGCTTGTTGAGACTACTGGGATATATGCAACCCGAGACACTAACAACTGTTTAAATGCCAACGTCTCTAAACATATTTGTAATTATTGTACCAAGTCCTTGGCAAGTCTGTAGTGCTACAGAACCTATAGACTGAGGGGAGTCGAAATCTGTCAAGGACTGGTCATGCTGTAGGTCTGCTCTGTGAGATGGAGACTCCTCTCAGTAGCCACAGAGGCACCCTCTGCTGGCAAAAAATACATGAAAAGTAGCTGGTGTCTGTTTTAGAGGGTCACACCAAGAAGGAAAAACCCGCAAGAGAAAACCATCTTTTGGCAATCAGTGAGTATCTTGATTGATGATACAGGCTGAATACCTGATAACCTGCAAGGAACCAAACTCCCAGCGGCAAAATGAGATAGGAATGGACCAAGCAGGGTAATCTGTCCAGAGTCAAAAGATCCACAATGCATTTAATCCAAAACTGCTTAGAGGGAAAATGAAAAATAGTAAAAGCTACACTACAGAAATGGGAAAATTCAAAGGGAATGATCCAAATCTGCTAAGGAAAATCAGTGAGAAAAATGAATAGCTATGGTGTACTGAGTGCACCAAAAAATCAGTGAGAGATATGCATTGTGACGCATTCACTCTTTCCAAGCACTGCATTTTATATGCCAAAATGAGCACTAACATGTTGGATTGGGCGTTTTTTGTGAGACCGTCATCTTGTATTGGACACTTTCATCTTGGATTGGAACCCCCGGTACCTTTGCTGAGATCATCTGTTTGTTTGCCATTTTTGTCTCCATCCTTCAACTGTGTTGTAATCTCAGTACTCTGGGTGTCCTGGGGATCTGTACCACTATCCTGGTACTTGACTTATCTCCCCATTGTGCCTTCTGCCCTAGTTTTCCCGTCAACTTTAGTTCTATAAAAACACATGAGTACAAACTAGCACATTAACCCTGAAACAGACGTTATTTTATACCAGGTTTTGCCAGTACTTCTCTATGACAACAAGCACTCCTGTATCTTCTCGCTCCCATCCTCATTTCCCCCTTCTTTCTCCTGAGAGGTAGTTGAGCTGTCAATATTTTTTGAGGTTCGCAGACAACAAGGACTCTCAGAGGATTCACATCCTCGGCAAAAGCTTACCAGGCCATGAAAAATCAACTGGGATCCCGCTGAGAATCTACTCGTGGAAATGACTCAAGCTTGGAGTCCACGCCTGGAAATGACTCAAGCTATTTCTCAGATTCCGGTACATCGTGTGATGGTAAGTCAGGGGACAGTATTCGTTTTGAGCCACGTTAATGAACTTACTTCTTCCCTTAATTCTTCAGTAGCTCCAGTCTGGCAACTGGCTCATCTCCAGTTATTAGAGTTATTAGCAATAGTGGAGCCGAAACATTCACAACATTAGTGGGAACATATTTTACTCTGCAGTAGAGGTAAGGTCCTTTACCCGGCTGGAAGGACAACAAATATTTAGGGAATCCCTCACTTTCAGTAGTTCCTGGCTCAGTGTCATTTACATGTTTTTGTCACGATCCCAGCACTTTCCCAGTAATACTGCTGAGGTAGCATTCATCTTGTTACATCTCACAAATCAAAAGGTTGCTCCTTTGAATGTTAACAAGTGGTCTTGTCTTTACAACTATGAGCAGTTCATGGCCACATTTTAAGACCATATTCAGAGGGAAGTATACCTTACAAACTCCTCATGCTTCTTAATTTAAGACAAGGAAATTAAGACCTGTTTTTATGATATATTAGTCATTTGTATCAGCTGTTAAACAGAGCCTCATGGACCGATGAGACAGTAGCTGCTCTCTTTCATTAAGGTCTTAAAGAAGATCTGAAAGATGCCCTCTCTTCTGTGGTAAATCGACCCACCTCAACCACAGATCTCATTGACTTGACCCTCCGACTTGATGCCCAGCAACAAAAAAGCAACAAAGAGACGCTTCCATTGTCGCATTTGGTATGCCCCTAGTTCCAAAGGTACAGAAAAAAGCTTAAGTTAAGAACTTATCCAAGTGGGAGGTGTAGAGGAAACAGTTACTAATGAACAAAAGGAACATCATGCCTCTATCGTGGGGCTGTGGGTTATTATGTGTGACAGGGTGCTAGCCTGTTGAGAAAAATATCTGCTCGCCTCTAGGTGGCACACCTAATGAGAGCTCTTCTCACAATTCTTAGTTTGTTTCACCCGAGTCGCATTTCTTGCTGTACCTAGTTATTACTACTCTAGAAGAGCCCATTATCCTACATGCTCTAGTGGATTCGGGTGCATCAGGTCTTGTATGGATCATGCCTTCCAGGTACAGCATGCTGTCTCCCACTTTAAATAAACATGAAAAATAGGGATTAATGGCATGTCACTCCCCTCTGGACTGTGAGAGAAGAAACAAAACCTTTCTTCTTGAGTACGTTTTGTTGGCCCGTGGAAACAATACATTTTGACATTATTGATGCTCCAACTGTTGTATGACTTGTGTCATGGGAACAAGATTGCTGGTTTAAGGCTGCAGCACTGCAGTGTGTGGGGAACTAAGTCAATACCACACCATCTAGTAAATGTTGCCTAACCAGTGTAGCTAGCTAGCAGCAACTCACCCCAACCTAGAAGTAAAGATGATTTGTGGCAGCCTGAAACATGATTCTGTACGAATCCTCAGGGAAGTCGTGGTTGGCAGATCCTGCCCCTTTCTCTCCTCAGCACAGGTCTCACAAACACATAGGCAGACAAAGAGATGTTGGACAGTTTTCAAATTATTCATTGAAAAGACTGCAATCTATAATAAAATACATGAGTTACAATTATTACAAAGATGAAACATAGCACAGTTAGAATTGTTAGCATGAGTGAAAAGCAAATAAACAATCCCAGAATGTTGGAATAAACCTGTTCCTATGAATTTCTATCTACACGTTCTAGCGTCTACATGAGAACATAGCAGTGTTGGCCCTTTTTCTGCCCGTACTTAATCTATTGAAGGAACATGCGCTCCCATACCTGAAAAACAGGGGTCTGCCCGGCATCTCCGTGGTTGGCTGTAGCAACAGGGATGAGGTCAGCAACATGACGATGAAGTGGCATACAGCATAGGATGGATCCAGTGGCTGGAATGACCTCTCTAACCTTCTTTGGCCTGTGTGATATTTTTATAATAAAATGTGTTGACATGATCATGTGTGTGAGTTTCGGGGCTGGCCGTGCACTCGTTACGGCAATACTAGACAGATTATCATCTACAGCCTTGAGTAGCCTTGGACAGAGGTACACTGTGAAATGTTGTGCAAAGAAAGCAATAACAACACTTTCGCAGAATAGCAGCTGATTAGAAAAAATAAAACATTCAAACTAAAAAGCCAGTTATGCTAAAATGAATTAAAATGAATAAATGGGATGAAGCATGTCACTAGGTAAAAGAGTAAAGGCCTCAGGCCTAATCTGAAATATGTGTTCCTAAGCAAAGCTCTAAAATTAACCCACAACACACTCCCCATTGTCGGTACAAGAGTGCAAGGCTCAAAACCTAAAAATAAGTGCACTCTAAAACAATAATAAGAAAAGCACACTAAAATGTACATAAAAAGAGATAAAATGTCAAAGTTGACCAGCAAGTCAGGCTGATAGAAAGGCCAAATTAAAAGGACAATTTAGAATTTGAAAATCAAAAAATGCCAAAGGTTGAATTCAGCAGTAGTCATTCTCCTGCAGAAAATCTCCGATGTCATAATTGGAGATTGAAGCCAGGAAGGACCCCACTTCGGCAGACGATAAGTTGACCTTCTCGTGAGATGAAAGATCCATGGAGCACACGTGTCTAGGTGCCTCAGCCATTGGGCTGGCTGAGAGGGCTGCATTCTGTGCGGTGCCAGCTGTAGAGGGAGCCATGACATCCACAAAGGGCGGCTCATAGGATGCCTCGCCTAACAACCGCAGTCTCAATGGGCAAGTCCATGAATGAACCTTCATTGAGAACATTATCATGTCCACAGAAGGCACAGGCTGCACAGCAAGACACACCTTTGTGAATGCTGAATTTTCACTAATAAATATTCATGTATTCTGAATGTTGAATTTGCATAGAAAATGAGTTAATTTAGAAAATAATGCACAACTTGGAAAATGTGCCTACTTGAGTGGCCGTCAGTAATCACGAAGTGTCCTTATTAATTGCTTATTAATATGAAATGATGTGCTCATGTTTAGATTAATGTAGTAGTATGTTGTATTAATGATCATGTACTATGTATTTGCTTTATTAATTGTAGGCCTTACGTTAGTGAGGTATTGGGCCTAGTTGCACAGCCTCATGTTTTGTTGCACTGTTTAAAAATTCACATTAAATGGCTGTTTAGAGAAATGTATTGTTTCACGGAGTTGACCAAACTCTAGTAGATGGTTTCTTCTTCCATGAGAACTGCTTGCTAGAATATGCTGTACTAACTATCAATACATTGTAAAGTTTAGTGTGTGTGAAAGCGATGTTCCCAGGAGCTAACAATGAATGCACTGACTGAAGGACAGAGAGATACAAAATTGTTACGTATAAGTCTGACGATGGGAACAGGAGAAGAGAAGCCAATCATCAACATGTGAAAGACAGTTTAGTTATTTCTTAGATTTGAAGTTCTACTTTTATTGGACTAAATGTAAACATACGATTCCTTGACCAATGGCAACATGGGAAGAGTTTTAGAGGATTTTAACTTAGCTTGACCATATCGAGGGAAGAGAGACACTACCCCGTTTTCCTTCTCCACCAATAAGGTGTACTCGCCTTGATTCCTTTACTTAGGGAATTCTATCTTTAATTTTACTGTTTAGATTTTTGATGTTTGATGCTGATCCTTAAACTATGCGTTACCAATGGTTCGAATAGCTTGAAGCCCCCTTGTTCTGAACCATTCCTTTCTTGGTCCAATGCTGATGCTGACCAAACAGATGTCTAATTGATGAAGACAGTTGGAGTTTGCTGATCCATACTGAGGAGAGGTATTAATCAAATATTATTGTTTGATGTAATTTGTCTTTTGTTTCCTAGGTACCAACCTCTATTTTGACAGAGCTATTCTAATCAGAAGTTAGCTAGGAGACCGAAAAAAGACGTTTGCTAATTATTAACAACAGTTGATGTTGTTTTTTTGCTGAATCTAAATGTATGCTATTTCTATTGCACAGTTATTCTTGTTAGCGATTCGTACTGTAATCCTAGAATGTGTTACCATACATGCTTTGATTAAATTGTGATTCTTTAGAAGATTTGGTCAACCGGTGTGGTTTCTGTATGTATAGCATCTGCTTTTGAGACTGTTTTATGTGATATTAGCATTGTTAATATAGGGAAATAAACATTTAACTTTTACATAAAGGTGTGGTTATTCATGGCCAAAGGAGTCATGATGCGTTGAAATTACTGACTCCAAAGATTATTGATATTATTGACTGATATGGTTCTTGATTGGTATTGAAATTGAGTCTTATGGTGGGATTTACTCTAAGCGCAGTCAAAAGGTCCATCGAACCTCTAAGGCATCCCCTTATAAATTAAAGATAAGGAACCAAATAAGGTCAGACACGCTAACACCTTCAGTGCGCTTTCAAAGAAGCACCACAAGCAATGGAAAATTGACTGCACATACGTGAGAATTGGTCTGAATGACTGTGACCAATTAAATTCCAGTTCCACCAACAGTAATGTTCCAAAATACTGCATTGTATGATCATGACACAAGTGGGCTGGTGGGAGCTCCATCACTCCACTTTGTTGAGATAGGACAACCATTGCAATTCAAAAATAGCAACAGCAGGGTACTCCCAATTAGTGCCAACGTTATTGGGAATCCACCAAAGACACTAAACAAAAAGTGATTGGATGGCTGAAGATATAACTCCAAATACAGTCTGGAATGGGATAACAAATCCAGAACCAACAGCCTTAAAAAAGTGCACAATCCCCACAGTATCAGATGCATCAAAAATCATGCTCAACAATTCTCCAATTAATAAGTTGGCATTTAATAAGGACTTTTGAAACAAAAGAGCCTTCAGTCAGCTCAGCTTGTCAAAATTCACATTTGAACTGCCATGTCATACCACAGCAGCCTTCATCACCCATCATTAAATTACTTCCATTCAAAAGTATTTGAAAAACTGGGTGAATCGAATGGACAGGAGTGCCCACCAGATAGCAAGCCAGGTTCGCCATGTCTGCGTTGCATGTGCCTTGCAAGAACACCTGTTTACAAATTGTAGAATGAATAATAGAAGTCTCTCATTTGCTAAGAAAGACCTCTGTCTCTCTGTTCAGATATTTGTAATTGAACAGCAACTCCCACACCTCGTGGATGTAACTGTCCACTAACCGCTCAAATCTGCATACAGGAAAACATTTTAAACACAAAGTGAATTGAAATGTTGAAATGGGCATATTAATAATACCATGTATTAACCATACTGACATCCAAATTTCTGCCACACTAAAAGGCAACGTTTCTGATGTTAAGCATGATGTAATACGCTTCTTTCTTAGCCATTATCTGTTGCTGTCTTGTTAAATTAAATGTGGCAAATAACTCCTTGGAGTTAACGTGCTGACAGGGCACGCAGCCACTTTTGAGAACATGCAGCATCCAACCCTAAGCTGACTGTGTCCATGATGTAAAAGTGACATGTCATTTTGAATGCTGTAAATTCAATGAGACAATGTTATTTAGTGTGTAAATGAGGTTGGACAATGTGTTCATACCATTTTCAACACCATGAAGAGCCTTCTCGATGTTTCCCTATCAATCTGCCTTAAACGTGCAGCTGCTTCCATTTGGGAAAGCTTCCATATCTCATTATATATGGCATATACAAAATAATTTTAGTGCAGTTTCCTGGGATCTAATAAGAAACCTTGTAAGCCGACATCTTCTGAAAGGAGACTACGGTCTTCTTTTACAGCTGTGAATGTGGAAGAGCATAACCACTGTTGGCACAGTTTGCCCACACGATGGCCCTCATTATGACTTTGGCCGTCTTTTCCCAAGACCGCCAAAGCCACCTCTGCAGACCACCATGTGACAACTGCTGGCAGCTTTCCACCATTCTTTAGGCATGCTGGTGGTCAGTGGTGCAGAGGGGTTCCACCGCCAGCCCGCCAAAAGGACCCCGTCAGCCCTATTACAACCTCTAAGAAGGCCTGTCGGCAGTGGGACCGCCACCACGAGTCTGTGGGACAGTACACCGCCAGACTCCTAATGAGGGTCTATTTGTTGTGACAATACATAAGTGTTGTACTGGATGTAACAAGGATCTGGTCGGCTCACTTTGAAACCCTGTGTTTAGTTTACAAAACGTGCATGGGGACCATATGTGTCCACAGGCCACAAGAACCACCTGTTGGGACGTGAAAGTGATGAATTAAAGATACCATTCTGAACCCACCTATTGAGCTGTTCTTTGGTGAAATTTAGAAGCTTTTGCCAATTGTCAAATTTTGCAAAGGTGGGAATACTTTGCACATTCAGCTCTTTTATTTTTGCTAACCCAAAGAAAGTTGTTTGCTGAACGATGTCATTAAAATTATTATTTGTGAAGGAATAAGGTGTGCTCCACATAAAGCTTCTCTACCCTTATTTGTCAATCTTGTGTTCCCCACACACTTTTGAAATCAATCGATTTTTTCCAAAACTCACTGCTCTCAATGGCCAACTGGGAAACAAAGGAATCTGAGTAAATCAATTTGTTGTTGGTTAGCAGTTTTTTCTCGCTTTACAGGGAGGTAATTTGAAATAACATGACTCAGCATTCTTACCATCATGCCCAGAAAAATATACAAACTTGTCTACATATGTTTTAGAGCTCCCCACTGGTGCAGTTGGAAAATGTTCCCATTGTGTAAAATTGTAAATTAAGGTTGCCGAAAATAATGTCCATAATGATGATATCAAAACTTTACCCATAATTTACAGTTGTCATATAAACGTCTTCACTTTCAAATCCTGTGTAACATTCAAGCTCAAAAAGCATAGAATCAATTGTTTTTACATCGCAGTCATCAGATACAACCCCCAGTGTAATAACTTAATTTAGAGATACTTTGAAAACATATGGAATTTGAATAACATCAGTAGGGCCAAAGATATCATGCAGTACTTTATCCCAAACAATCCCATCTGGAATTGGAACAGCTCAAATTTTCACAAGGGACAAGTAAGTGATGATAGGTCCTTATGTGATGATAGGTATGGTGTTAAAACCTCATCCACCAGTTCAACAGCTGAGCGGTCAGGAAGACAGTGACCATTTTTCAGTAGAAAGAAGGTGATGTCAAAACCAATCCAAAGCAGAAAGGCAAGCAGTGTCAATATTATCTCTAGATAATACCATGGAGGAACCAAGTAAGCATTTTTAACCCAGTTGAAAAGCTTACACGATCTTGACACATGTGCAGTTGCTGATGCTGAAGTATTTGAAGAAAAGTCATCAATATCGACAAAGTAACCAGAAGCAGTTTGTGCAAAAACTAGAGTCAGTGCAGAACTGACAGATGTACCCAATGGTGGTGGTTCATAATAAACTATGTCATCAGTTTGTGTTGGACATTATCTTGTAGATGAAGTGGTAACAGAAATTAATAAAAGTTCATGTTCCTCCCTCCTCAGGCTCGGGGAAACAACTGTAGCATTATTGTATGTTGAAGCATGCTTGAAGAGGTATATCCCGTGGGGTAGTGAGAGAGGCAAGGGAACTACCCAGAAATCCTCTTGGTCTACTGTGCGGGATCAGCCATATGATGCAATTTGATTTGACACTGAATTGTTGTATTTCCTGTAAAACAGCGACACGTTCATTCATGTCAAAAGGTGTTTCTGGTGCCACCTCACCAGGGCCATCAAGATCTGGGACACACATAGGTATCCCAAATTAGACAACATAAGGGGCATGTCTTCCCAAGGACCTCCTGGGAAGATTATTTAGTGCTCTATGGACTCCATATAGTTGATGAGGCCAGGTATGACCAGAACCTAGTACTCTAGCTGTTAAGGATTGCTTTAAGTGTAGCTTTTTCCGCTTCACAACAATTTTCCTCAGGATGGTAAGAGAGACAAGAAATGGAGCTGAACATTCATCAGTGCCATGGTGTCCCTGAATGTCCTTGAGGCAAAGGTAGGGCCCTGGTCCAAGTGGAATGCAGCAATTTCCACATGTCCTGATGAAGACTTGCAAATCGCAACAGTTAGAGCATCAGCTGATCATTGGGGGCATACCCACAGAAATCTGGTGCAAGGATCCACAGCGACTAAGATATATTTGTATGCACCATCAGGTTGCAAGGGACCTCACTGGTTCAAGTACACACATTTTAGTGGTTTGTTTGAAACTAAGAGGGGTGTCTGCGGTGGGCGTTTGATGATGGATTCTTTGTTTTGTTGGCAGATGTCACAGCAAAGGACATACTGCTTGGTCTGTTTGTATAGACTTGGCCACCAATAGCATTATTGCAATAGGTAGATCGTAGCCACCACACCCGCATGAGCAGAAGCAACACCCTCATGCGCTGCTTTGATTAGATCTAATCTCTGGTCATGGTTGGAAATCACGCAATTGCAATGTTTTGGGCACTTAAGTAGTAGGAATATTTGTGGGGTATGCTTTTGGTAAGGGCTTGCCGAGGCTTTTAGAGCTGCCAGTGTTTCATCATCCAGTCTCATATGAAATCGCACCAACAGAAGCTGTAGCTACTGTGGATTCAGCGGCATCATCAGCCAAAGTCCTACAGCCTGCATTCCTACATGTTGAAGGCACAATGTGTGAACATGAGCTTTTGATGGCCTGTCTTTAAGATCTGCTACCCTCCCACACAAGAATTTATGTTTGATGGTGTTCCCTTCTGAACCTCTGAACCCGTTTATGTGGCAGTGGTGTAAGTATTCATTAAAGAACTGGACACAGTAGCACAAATCATACACTAAGTAGAAAGTTCAGGATCCATGTGTTAGTGTCAAAATTAGCACCTTAAGCTCTGTAAATTGTGCTGTGCAGTCTCCTAGGATCTGCATGTAGGTATGTTTGGGTTGGAATTTTGCTATCCCTCATTACCCTGCTAATGGCTGTGCAAGCTGCAGAGTATTGGTGTTTGGTACCTACAGCTTGTTGTGCTGAACCATAAGTGTAAATGATTATTCAATATTGATCAAGAGGCAAGATGTTATTGGACATGGGGTATTCAATTTCATATTGAAGTAATTCTTGGGTCTGAAGTTTTGGGTCAAAAACAACCAACATCAGTGGTCGTCATAGACGTCACCCATCGAATCCAATGTGGATGTAATTCTTTTGCATTTGGGACACTAGCCTTGGTGACAGCCTCAAGGGATGGCATTGGGGTAACCACGATGATGTGTTTCCCCTGGGCAAGTTGTCTATCCTTTATGACAGCCATCTGGACACCAGTCAGTATTTTTTCTGTTGGTATGAAATGTTGTTCTGCATTGGAATACAAACGTGATTTGTATGCTATGGGTACTGTCTCACCCTTATTAAATGTGACATAGGGGAACCCAATGGCACCAGAAATTACACTGATGACCAAGTTTGTTTTGTTGTTACGTGTGAATAAATGTTTTGCTTTAAGCATGTCTTGTTGTAATGCTGTTAGAATGCATGGATGTTCAAGTGTCCAATGTTTGCTTGAGAAATCTAGATGCATTAAGTCAGAAAAAGGATTTATGCATTGTGCATATTCAGGAATGTAAGTTCTGCCAAAGTTTAAAAAGCCCAGTAATGACTGCAGTTTTCTGATGGTATTTGGAGGTTGTAGTTGCACATATTTTTTTAGAAAGAGTGAGGCTAGGCTCTTGCCCTCATCTGATAATTTGTATCCTAAAAATAGGAGACTAAGAAAAGCAATTTTGGTTTTCTTGAAGTTAAATTTGTATCCCTCAGCAGCAAATCCCAAAACAGTTCAATCCACCCTGGCTAAGTGTGCGTTGAGGTCATCATCTGTGAGATAAATATCACCCACATAGGACAAATAATCTGAATCAATATCATGTAATATTGATGTCACTCAGGCAAATAACAATCCTGGACTGTTCTTATACCCTTGGGGCAAATGTCAACATTTCCTTTGAGAGCCAAGCACTGTAAAGGTGTGTAAGTCCCAACTTTCAAGTGCTAAATTTTGGCAGAAAAAAAGCAATGGAATTACCCAAGGCTGTTTTGTATTTTTTACTCACTATGTTGTTAATAAGTCTTGTGTGCATTTTGTATTGTGAATGTGCATGTGTGACTATTTAAGTGTCTGTTGTCTAACACTATTCTGAATGAATGGTCAAGTTTTCTTGCAGGAAATAAAGGGTTATTCATTACAGATACAAGGGTTCAGTGACTCACTGGTACTCAAGCTGTGTGAGAATTTCTCTCACTGGTTCTTTAGTCTTATGTTCAATCAGTATTGAGGTTGGATCTGTAGTGTAGACTTTATGGGAATAATGTGGTGGGGGAATCTCAATCCTAGCCTACATGGTAATGCCCAATCTGCGCTGTAAGCTTCTTTTACTGTATCTGGAATGAGGACGAGAAAGAAGGCAAAATGACATCTTCCCCTTATGGGAGCAGGTGGAGAAATTCAGGTGGCCAATCCCTTTCAGCTAATGAAGTGTCATCATTTTGTGCTAATCTTCTCTGGAATATTACTTTTCTAATGCACTCTGTGTCTCCCTCAATCTTCATGTTTAGTTTGTAAACCCTGTTAGGTGCAGAGATGCACCTGTCCCCTGTTTCAACTTGAAGGAAGTTGTTAGTCAGTGTCCCATCCAGAAGATCTTTCTTCAGTGATTACATAGTATAAAAGGTGGAAGAAGTAACTTCAATAATCTGGTCTCTAAAGTAAAGATTATTATCTATTATTACTCATAGATTTCTGGCTTTATTGACTGGAATGGGCATCGATCCCAGACCTTCTGGCCACCATTGTGGTGTCTAAAAGGAGTTCTGATTTCCAAATAGAATCACCACTGTCTTCTCAGTATTGAACTCAAGACAGTTTCTGTTCATCCATTGACTAACTGACAACATGCAGTAAAGTAACCTTGTTCCTATGCTTTGATCTTTATTAGACATGGCCACTACAATTTGTGTGACATCAGTGTAGGAGGTTATAGAAAAGACAAAAAAGATCTAATCAAGGAGGCCAGCTCCGTAACGTACACATTAAACAGTGTAGGACTCGGGCGGACCCTCGAGGGACCCCACAAGGTAAAGAAAGGGATGGTGACCCAAAATGACCCAAAGCCCCCATTTGCTCCTGATTTGAGAGAAAGGAACGAAAAAGGGCTAGAGCAGACCCGCCAATTCCGATTTCCTTAAGTCGCTTGACCACTAGATGATGATGAACGGTTTGAAATGATGCTGATACATCAAGTAGTATAAGGGAAGCACTTCCCAACATCAGTGGCGGCTGGTAACATTTGAAAGTGGAGGGGGGTAAAAGTTGGGTATAAGTGTTACATCGCAAGCGTGAGCAGCGCACAAGCCTAGCAAGCAGAAAGGGTGTTTGGGGAGGGTTCTTCCCCAGAGAAACTTTTTCAAGAAAACAGTGGCAAATTCTACATTTCAAAGCAAATTCAAAAAAAGGAAGACGGTTTATAAAGCAATTGTAATAGTGTACTGTTGAAATATTTAAACACATCAAAAACTGAGTCATAGTTTACTGCATTAAATGCATTCATCAGTTACAGTACTGAGGCACTTGTACAATTGGACAGAAGTACTCTTGAAATATGGAAACGTCACATGTCAGCAATCTGAAGACATGACAGCTATAAATAAACACTGTCTGATCACCATTGTGCAAAACTTGCCATTGAGAGCAGATGTGCCCCTGCAAAGAATGATTAACAATTAGTTATGACCTGAGTCCAGGGAATGGATTTCATTATTGTTGTGGAGTCATAAATGAGGAATAGGAATGTAGTCCTGCTGGAGTGTGTGGAATGAAAATAAACATGCACAATGCTACACAGCCCTGAAAAATGAAAATCTGGTCTTGAATATTAGATGGTGACATTCACATTTGAAACAATATAATTTGCCTTTTATAATTGTCAATTGACAATTAAAACCTCACAAAAATAAAATTAAATTGCTTTGAATGTTACCATCTAAAATTCAGAAAAGCTTTCCCTTTCCCTATTTTCTCTCTACACACTCCGGCAGGCAGCAATCCCCAGGGAGGAACCCATTCCAACTCACAATTTATGACTTCCAACAATAAAACCAGTAATTTACTGAGCATTTGGCCGCAACACTCAAGAGTTCAACGGTATAGACAAATGCCAGGGCACCTTTCCAAGCATCCATTCATTCAAATGAAATCTTGTAGCTTTCCAAGATTCTCCAGCCAATTCAAACACACATCGCTTTCCCTGTACTCACAAATGCACGTAACTGTTGGGCAAAAACTGCACACATCAGAACTCAGCAGTCACAGAAGAAATGCCCAAAACTCAAGCATCTCCTAAAATGTGTGCGAAACCGAGTCAACCACCAGCTGCACTAATAATGGTGAGAATCAGAGACAGAAAGGGTGCAGCCACCACCTTAAAACAACTGAAAACATTGCTTTCTGTGATGCACGCGCTCAGTAGCCTGCTTTCTATCATGAGCTCCAAATGTCACCACCCACCACTGCTAATATAATAATGTAATAATAGCCTTTTATTTTCTTAAGGACTGTATCCAAAGCACAGAACAGTTTAAGAGACAATTATTAATGCTCTAACGAAATTGGTACTCATTTTACCGCTGTCATAAGCGCTCGCGCGCGCGCACACACACACACACACACACACACACACACAGCGCGCACACACACACACACACACACACACACAGGGACTGCTGCTCTGGGATGTTATAAGTGTCATTGCTGCAAGCACAACAGATTCACTGGATTGAAGCTTGCTTGGCTGAGGAAGGGTGATACCCTGAAACCGGTCCCAGGATGCTTGAATCCTGTCCAGGGAGGACCTGGCTTGGCAGTTCGGCTGGAATGCTTCCATAGGGAGTAGAGTCAAGACTGATTTGCATATAGCTGGGTCTGAACTGGGGTGATGTGGCAGGGAAAATAACGATGGATTAAACCCAGATCTGTGACTGGGGGTGAGTGTTTGAAAAGTTTCAACACTCCGTCCATTATTTTATTTTGTGATGTTGCATCAACAAGATGGCACCTGCGGTGTCTATAGATAACTTATCTACTACTGTTGACAACTTTCGTACCTCAATATCATTCAGGATAATACCACTTGAAGGAATTATGGCACCAAAGATATCTCCTACAATCTCTAAAGCATTAGCACCTCTCTTGACTCTGGTGTTTGATTTCTCATCTCAGTACGGATCATTAAAATGGTCCACATGATAAATCTTCGGAAAAACTACTCCCAAGTAACATGTGCCCTACCAGCCTTTCAGCAGCTTGTAATAGGCATTCTTTCCACAAATGAAATAAACACCTGATATGGTGTGGCCCTGACCATTCAACATAAAAGCCCACACATTCAAACAAAAACACATGTCTGCATTCCCTGTTCCGTGCAAAATGTGTGTCAGTCTTTGATTTGGGTCAATATACACAGAACATCCCTACGTGTTGCCAATCTAAAGCAAGGAATCCTAGATTTCCAGCTACTGAATGCATTTAATTTTTCCCCCAAGTTTGTAAAACTACTTCCTTTTGTGCTTTAGCTTTCATAGCTCTTCTCCTTTCTTAGACTTGTCCAATGAATTCCTTCTCTGCTGGCGTAAGAATACAAGTCAGATCATTTTTATGAGTATAAACTGTACCAAATGTCAATGTAGGCTCAAAGAAACCTCCCACTGTATTGATGTTTTTCACTTTTGCAATGTTTTTATGATAGGGACAATTGAAAACACAAGATCATAGTTCACATAATAATATTGACAATACCCCTGATGATAAAAAGTGCAGCAACAGGCTACAGGAAATTACAAAGGTTAAGGGTAAACTATGATAGGTGATTCCCTCACTCACTGATGTAGGCAACTATGCGCACACGTAACAGTCTCTAGCTTCCATGGTATCTACATACATATAACAACTCATAATATACATTTGCAGACAAATCACCTCTAGGAACCACGAGTCTATAAGCTTTTCTCATCATTGTATAGCAGATTTTGATCTGCTATGGGATTTTCTAAACTCAGATTATTTATAGATTTGACCTTCTTGGAATCATTTGGTGATGTGGAACTCAGTCCGTTCAATGATCAATAATATAATCATGTTAACTGTCACAACCACTAGGCATACACATACATATTTACACTTAATACCTCTACTTCTGTTCGACTCCATGAGTTCTTTAATTTGAGACCAAAAATTCAGATTCAAAAATAAGAAATTGCAAAGCTGCTTCAATGTATCAATGTATCACTGTCTCTTTCAGTCCTTTTTATTCATGAGCAACGCATTTTACCACAAATAGTATCTTCAAAAAGTTCAAATTATTCACAAACACTTCGATGATCTTCTAAAAAGTTCATCAAGAGTTTTCTCTACTTACAAATGTTTAAAAAGCTTCTAATAAAAGTCCAAATGCTTCTAATAAAAGCACAGCTCATAATCACAAATAATCACTTCCAAAATGTATTGTCTTGTTCATCAAGCGGCAATGAGATTTCAAAGTTCAGCTACATCACAATCTCAAATTCAAGAATATTGAACTGGATTTGACTTGTTAAAGCAAAAGGTTGCAAACTCCTTCTCCCAGTCATTGGCAGCAAAATATATCCATTCAGGTGCTGAGTATTTTCAGCTTCGTACTCTTTTTCTCTTTGATCGTTTATTTACTCAACCCTCAGCCTCACTGTCACTTTGATTTGACTAGTCAGTCTCCTCAGCAATTGTCAGAGATACTTGTACAGCTGGCACAGTTTGCTCACTTGATCAATTGTCGACTGGTACAGCTCTTTTATCTACAGCAACTGGTCCTTCATCAGCAACCAAGTTCGCATGAGTCAATTGAGTCTGGGTCGACCGGTCTGAACCAACCAGTGATGTTGACTCACTCAGACCCCCCCTCAGACCGTACTTGTGCTGTAGCACCCACTTGTCCACTCCCAACAGCTTGACTAACCTGATCCCTCTCCCTCTCTGTAACAGGCCCTTCTAGAGCAGGTGCTATATCATCTAGGGGGCCTGGAACTTTACAAGTGTGACTTGCATGTACCCAGTAAGAGAGACCAGCAAACTTCACAACTGTGGCCGTGATCAAACTTACTGGGTGAGGACCTTTCCAACGCAGTTCTAAGCAGAATTTCAGTACAATGTTTCTTCACCATGAACTACTCACCTGGACACAGCCCATGGCAAAGCTCCTTCTGCAGCTGTACTGGAGCTTCTCCAACCTGATTTGACAAAGAATGAACCATATTAGCCAGTTCTTTGAAATAATCCAGCACCAAGTCATCTGTAATATACACAAGCGCATTTGCAGGCACAACTGACAATCTCATGGTCCTCCCCATGATGATTTCATGCGGGGACAAACCAGTTTTTCTGTTGAGCATACTGTGCATACTCATCCAGACAAGAGGCAATGCTTTTGGCCATTTGAAAGTGGTGGGCAAAAATACTGTTGCCGATCTAGACTTCAGAGTACCATTAACCTGCTCCACCAGTCCAGAAGCCTCAGGTCTGTAACTGCAATGTAATATTTTTTTCAACTTGCAATGTAGCACATAATAATTTCAGGACTTCACTGTTGAAGTGTGTCCCTTGGACTGAATCAGTTCCTGAAGTAACAGCTGTGCTACTGTGAGACTGTAATTTCTCCTGGTTGGGTAAGCTTTGACCCAATGAGAAAAAATGCATACAATGACCAAAACATATCTCAGTCCATTGACTATGGGTAGTTCTATAAAATCCAACTGCATTCTGTTAAACGGTCCTCCTGATCTTCCTATATGATTCATTGTAACTACTGTGCATTTTCCTACATTATTCTGCTGCCAAGTTATATACCAGTGGCACATGACTTCTGCTAACACTCTGAATATGGGGTTAAACCATGTCTCTCTGATCATTGTGTCTCGACCTAGATGTGCCGGTCCATGATAGTGTCTAGTCATGCGTGACAAAAAGCTATTTGGTAACACAGCTCTTCCATCACTTGAAACCCAAATATGATCTTCATTTCGCTTGACACATTTTGCTCTAACTCAGCTTTGCAGTTCCTCTTCTGTTACTTCTTCCTGCAATCTCTTAACTTCCTCCCAGTTATCAATAGCTGTTAACAGGAAACATTGACTTGTCTCATAATCTATATCATTGTTTCACTCTCCATTAAAGGAGGTGCAGCTTAGGGCACAATATCTCGGCACTTCGTCTGCGTATGTATTTCACAAAGTTACACAATCAGTTGAATTTTTATGAGCATAACATTGACAACAGCAATTTTTGCAGGCAACTGTAATACATTCAACAAATTATAAAATTTGTCACCATCGCGGATAGGGGATTCAGAGAAGGTTATGAACCCTCTCTGGGACCACAACGGTCCGAAATCTTGAATGACCTCAAAACCATACTGACTATCAATGAAAATTGTCACTTTCAGCTGTTCCGAAACACAGCATGCTCTAGCAAGAGCAACCAATTCAGCCACTTGGGCAGAAAAGACCCCTCAAAGCCAGGGCGCTTCAATCACACCAGAGATTGTGCAAACTGCATAACCAGTTCTCATAATACTGCCTTTGTCTCTTAAACAGGAGACATCAACAAACAGGACATAGTTATTTTCAGTTAGGGGAATGTCTTGAATGTAAGGTCTTGGCTGAGTGCACATTTCAGAAAAATTGAGACAGTCATGCTCAACCTCATCTAGACATTCATTAGCATTTTCCACAGGGTTAGGCAACAGAGTGGCAGGATTCAGAATGGTATATCTCTTTAAATTGACATTTGATGCAGCAAGGATGGCCTGTTCATAACGGGTCAAGCGCGCACTGGTGAGATACTGTGTCTTTTTTCAGGTTTACAATATTTCCACAGGGTGTGGACCAAAAACATTCAGAGGGTGACCCATAACTAATCTTCCGCACTGTTCAATGCTGATGCTCAGGGTTGCAACCGCCTTCAAACACCCAGGCAACGCAGAGGCCACAGGATCAAGTGTGGCAGAAAAATAGGCAATAGGCTTGTTTGCATTTCCATGCAAGTGTGTTGTCAAAATTGAGAGAGCACATCCTTCCTTCTTACAACAAAATAAAGTAAATCATTTGTTATAATCAGGCATTCCCGGAGCTGGAGCATAACATAGACTTTCTCTCATCTCTGCGAAGGCACGTATGCAGTATTCATCCAATGGTACCGGATTAGACACATCTTTGTGTGTCAGCCTCTGAAAAGGCTTGGCCAGAAGGGAAAAATTTGGAAACTACTAGTGACAGTAGCCAACCATTCCCAAGAACATTGGTACTTCTTTGAGTGGCAGAGGGATTCATTTTAAAAATTGCTGAAACTTTCTTGTGACACCTTCTTCACACCTTTCTCATTATGGTGACCTAAGTAAAGAACTTCTTTCTTGCAATACTGTAGATTTGCTGGGGAAACGTTATGTCCATTTCCTCCTAAATGATTCCCAAGAGCAATTGTGTCTCTCCTGTACGCCTCTTGAGTGTTTGATGCCACAAGTAGGTCATCAATATACTGGACTAAGGCTGAGTGATAAGACATTTTAAGTGACTCCAGATTATTTTTCAAGATCTGGTTAAAAATCGAAGGACTCTCGGTATACCCTTATGACACCATGCCAAAATACGACTGCCAAATCTGAAAGCTATGAAAAATTGTCTCTCCTCATGCAACGGTACGGAGAAAAATGCTTGACAAAGATCAGCCATCGTGAACTAGTCTGCTTCACAAGGAAGTTTGAATAAAATCACTGTAGGATCATGTAGGAAAATGCCACTGTTGGCATGGGCACCCCTCAGTTTTTGCCTAGTGTTGATGCCAGCTTTGATTGGAAGTGTGCTGGGTCCCTGCTAACCAGGCCCCAGCCCCAGTGTTTTTTCCCTAAAACTGTACCCTTTTTTCCACAACTGGCACCACCCTGGCACACAGATAAGTCCCTTGTAAAAGGTACCCCTGGTACCAAGAGCCCTGTGGCAAGCAAGGTCCCTAAGGGCTGCAGCATGTATTATGCCACCCTCAGGGACCCCTCATTCAATGCATACATACTGCTTTGCAGCTTGTGTGCGCTGGTGGGGAGAAAAGACAAAGTCGACATGGCACTCCCCTTAGAGTGCCATGCCTACAAACCACTGCCTGCGGCATGGGTAAGTCACCCCTCTAGCAGGCCTTACAGCCCTAAGGCAGGGTGCACCATACCACAGGTGAGGGCATAGCTGCATGAGCACTATGCCCCTACAGTGTCTAAGTCAATTCTTAGACATTGTAAGTGCAGGGTAGCCATACTGAGTATATGATCTCGGAGTTTGTCATTACAAACTCCACAGCACCATAATGGCTACACTGAATACTCGGCTTGGTATCAAACTTCTCAGCACAATAAACCCACACGGATGCCAGTGTGGGATTTATTGAGAAATGCACACAGAGGGCATCTTAGAGATGCCCCCTGTATTTTAGCCCAACTGTGAGTGCAAAGCTGACCGGTCTGTGCCATCCTGCCACTTCCAGATGAGTTTCTGACCACATGGGGTGAGTGCCTTTGTGCACTTTGTGGTCAGAAACAAAGCCTGTCAGGGGTGGAGGTGCTTCACACTTCCCCCACTTCCCCCAGCAGGAACTCTAAAACCTGGCGGTGAGCCTCAAAAGCTCTAGCCTGGTGTTACAATGCCCCAGGGCACTCCAGCGAGTGGAGATGCCCGCCCCCGTACGAGCCCTCACTTTTGGTGGCAAGTCCGGAGGGATAATGAGAAAAACAAGGAGGAGTCACCCCCTCAGCCAGGTCCACCCCTAAGGTGACCAGAGCTGAAGTGACCCCCTCCTTGAGAAATCCTCCATCTTGCTTGAGAGGATTAGGACCAATAGAGATAGGAATGTGCTCCCCTCCCCAGAGGGAGTGGGCAAAATGAGGGTGTAGCCACCCTCAGGGAGAGTAGCCATTGGCTACTGCCCTCTAACCCTAACACACCCCAAAATTTAGTATTTAGGGACAACCCTGAACCCAACTCTTCTGAGCTGAAAACCCCACAGAGAAGAAAAGGAGACAACAACTGATTTGGCCCCAGCCCTACCGGCCTGTCTCCTTCTTCAATGACCCTGCAACCGAAAAGCAACGCATTCTGCAGGACCAGCGACGCTGAAAACCCTCCAGGGGTCTACCTGCATCACCAAGGACCAAGAACTCCCGTGGGCAGCGGATCTGCCCAACCGGAAGACAAGACATCATCTTTAAAGGGACTCCTACCTCACTCCAGAAGCGTGGAGGTACTCTGCACCCTACTCCCCCGGCCCATGTCCAGAGAAACCAACTACCCAGAGAGGACCCCCCAGCGACTCTGACGATGTGTCCACCCTGGGCTGACCTCTCTGCACCCCAACGATGACACCTGCAGAGGGAATCCTGAGGACCCCCCTGACCACGACTGCCTGGGACGAAGATATCCGATGGCTGAAGAAGCACTGCACCCGCAGCTCCCAGGCCCGTGAGAAACCGACCACCGGTGCAGCAACGACCAGCAGGCGGCCCTCACCCTTGCCCAGTCGGTGGCTTGCCCGAGAGGCCCCCCAGTGCTCTGCTTGCAGCACCTAAGTGACCCCCCGGGAGCCTCCATAGAGTTCTATAGAGAACCCGACGCCCTGTTGGCACACTGCACCAAGCCGCCCTGTGCCGCTGCAGGTGTGGGTTTTGTGCCTACTTGGGGCCCCTCCAGTAGTCCTCCAAACCTCCTTGGTCTGCCCTCTGACAACGCAGGTACTTACCTGCAAGAAGACTGGAACTGGAGTACCCCCTGTCACCATAGGCGGCCATGGTATTTTGGCTTCTGTTTGACCTCTGCACCTGCCCGGCCCTGTGTTGCTGGTGCTGCGGGCTTGGTGTTGCCTTCAACCCCCAGCGTTGGGCTACCTATGCCCCAGAGATTGAACCCGTAAGTGTGGTACTTACCTCTGAAACTGTACTGTACTTACCTCCCCCGGGAACTGTTGAAAATTGCAGTGTCCACTTTTAAAATAGCATTTTGCCATTTTGATGAAAACTGTGTACAATATTGAATCTATTCAAAGTCTCAACTATTACAATGCAAATTACCTTTCATTTAATGTACTTACCTGCTAAATGAATCTTGTGGTTCTAAAAATAAATTAACAAAAGAATATTTTTCTATATAAATACCTATTGGCCTGGAGTTTAGTCATTGAGTGTGTGTTTTCATTTATTGCTTGTGTGTGTACAACAAATGCTTAACACTACCCTCTGATAAGCCTAACTGCTCGACCACACTACCAGAAATGGAGCATTAGTGTTATCTATTATTGCCTCTGGACTCTGTGCACTATGGCCCAAATTACAACCCTGGCTGTCGATGATAAAATGGCGGTAATACCGCCAACAGGCCGGCGTTAGGAAAAATGGAATTATGAACACGGCGGAAACCGCCAACACAGACAGCCACTTCAACACACTGACCGACACAGCGTTAGCAACAAACACCACGGCGGTAACCACCAACAGCCAGGCGGAAGACAATGTACCACCCATAGCATTACAACAGGCCTATCTGCCACCTTTTACGGGGCGGTACCAACGCCATCAAAAGCACGGCGGAAACAGTACACTGAAGGGAAACAACTCACCTCTCGGCACTCAAGGAAGAACCACGATGCCATGGAGCCCGAGCTGCATATTTTTCCAATGCTGGTGTACCTCCTCATACACCAGGAACATGAATGCCGGCGAAGACGACCATGGTGAGTGCTGCACCTAGCACACAAGGGATGGGGAGAGAAAAAAGAGAGTGACACACACACGCAACACCCCAACACCATGCACACAAACAGATGCAACAACATTACATATACACCCCGTAACCCTCAGGAATAACGCAAGGACAAAAGGAATGGATTAAAATGAGTGTAATAGTACAAGTTTAGATAAATACACCCTTAAATCAATAAACAGTATGTACAATATCTACGAAAGGAGGGACAATGCCCACTCCGAAATGTCCGTGGCCCACGGGGCCATAACACCTAGGCCAAGACCACCCTTGACTCCTGCCTCAATACGGAGAGAACACTGCAGGGGCATTAGGTCAAAAACACACAGGCACCTCAGGGGGATAGAGAATGGGGGGCACCACAGCCATAAGATACAACGCCACTGGCCTGGAGGGGGCTCCGTGCCCATTGCTTGATCCTGGGGAGTGCAAAGCCACAATCTCTCAAGTGGGTGGTTTGCCCACTGCTTGGTCCTAGTGAGTGCATAGCCACAGTCTCTCAAGTGGGTGGACTGCCCACTGCTTGGTCCTGGGGAGTGCAAAGCCACAGTCTGTCAAGTGGGTGGTTTGCCCCCTGCTTGGTCCTGGGGAGTGCAAAGCCACAGTCTCTCAAGTGGGTGGTTTGCCCACTGCTTGGTCCTGGGGAGTGCAAAGCCACAGACTCTCTAGTGCGTGGTTTGCCCACTGCTTGGTCCTGGGGAGTGCAAAGCCACAATCTCTCAAGTGGGTGGTTTGCTCACTGCTTGGTCCTGGGGATTGCAAAGCCACAGTCTCTCAAGTGGGTGGTTTGCCCACTGCTTGGTCCTGGGGAGTGCAAAGTCACAGTCTCTCAAGTGGGTGAACTGCACACTGCTTGGTCCTGGGGAGTGCAAAGCCACAGTCTCTCTAGTGGGTGGTTTGCCCACTGCTTGGTCCTGGAGAGTGCAAAGCCACAGTCTCTCAAGTGGATGGTTTCTCCACTGGTTCTGGGGGTAGGAGGCTTTGTGCCCAGTGTGCTTCATCCTGGCAAGGAGGGGATGAGTGGATGCCTTCTTCCACTGGTTCTGGAGGGGGCTTTGTGCCCTGTGTGCTTCATCCTGGCAAGGAGGGGGTGAGTGGATGCCTTCCTCCATTGGTTCTGGAGGGGGCTTTGTGCCCAGTGTGCTTCATCCTGGATGGTGCAAGGTCACAGTCTCTCACCTGGGTGTCACACCGACAGGTGTTGCAGGGGCCAGGATGCACTGCAGCCCATGTAGTCTCTACTACACACTGCTCGCCGGCAGTGATGGCTGCTCAGCAGATGGCAGTTGCGCTGCAGGTGGCGGTGCTGTCAGTGGTGGGGGGAGGCTCCAGCCCTTCCCCTGCAGCCTCAGACGGCTGCCCACTGGGGCTGCTGCTGCTGCCAGTGGTGCTGCTGGCGGTGCAGGTGGCGGTGCTGGCCGCAGTGCAGGTGGCGGTGCTGTCAGTGGTGGGGGAGGCTCCAGCCCTTCCCCTGCAACCTCAGACAGCTGCCTACTGGGGCTGCTGCTGCTGGCAGTGGTGCTACTGGAGGAGCAGGTGGCAGTCCTGGGTGCAGTGCAGGTGGCGGTGCTGGGGGTGGTGCAGGTGGCGGTGCTGTCAGTGGTGGGGGGAGGCTCTAGCCCTTCTCCTGCAGCCTCGGGCGGCTGAAGTGCCAAGGTTGGTGTTGTGAGCCACTTTCTGCCCTTGGCAGATGGTGGTGCCTCCTTGCTTCTGCCAGCTGGTGTTCTTTTCTTGCCCTTGCTGGCTGGTGGTGCCTCCTTCCCCTTGCTGGCTGTTGTCCCCTTCTTGCTCTTGCTAGGTGGCGGCCCCAGTTGCCCTTGGCAGGTGGTGCTGGCACACTGGCTGTGCTGATGGGTGCCTCCTTGGAGCCTCTCACACCTGCAGTAGCTGCAGAAACCACAGTGGCTGTGGACTGGGTGGCTAAGGTGCTGGGCTGGGTTCTGGCACCCCTGGCCCGAAGTGAAGGACGGGGGGGTAGGGAATAGGTCAATGGTGGTGAGGAAAAGCTTCTTAGGGACACTGGGGTGGGAAGAGGGTGAAGGCTTGGGAGTGGAGGAAGAGGGAGTGGTTGTAGGAGGTGTCAGTCTGCTGTGTTTGGGTTCAGGTGCATGGACAGGATGCTGTTGTGAGGTGGATGGCTGTTGGGTGTCTGAGTGCTTGCGTTTGTGTACTTTGGGAGGAGGGGTCACAGACACAGTAGGAGAGGACACAGGGGATGTGTGTATGGATGTCGTGGTGGTGACTGCCAGTGAGGGGCGTGTAGTCATAGACGTGCTGGTGATGGAGGTAGTGGATGAAGATGTAGTGCATGCAGGTGTGAGTGGAGACGCTACTGGGATGGAGGTGGAAAAGGAGGAGGAGGGGGACACAGTGGAGGCAGTGGATGTTGGTGTGTCTGCATCTGGATGGTGCTTGTGTGAGTGCCTGTGGGATGCAGTGTGGTGCTTGTGTTTGCCTGAGCCACTTCTTTGTGTTGATTTGGGTGCATGCAAGTCTGAAGGTATGCTTGGGATAGGCTGGGGTTGAGGGGATTGGGACTGGGTAGAGGAAGTTGGAGGGGGGAGGCGGGGACAGGGACAATGGCTGCCATCAGTGAGTTGTCCAGAGCCTGGAATGCTCTCTGTTGGTCCGCCACGCCAGAGTGAATGCCCTCCAGGTATGCATTTGTTTGTTGCAAATGCCCTGCTAGACCCTGGATGGCATTCAGTATGGTTGACTGCCCAACAGAGACGGATCTCAGGAGGTCAATAGGCTCCTCACTGAGGGCAGCAGGGCTGACTGGGGCTGGGCCTGAGGTGCCTTTGGCGAAGGACATGCCCACCCTCCTGGGTGAGCGGGCACAGGAAATATTCAGAGGGGCTGCTGGGAGGACAGTGCTGGTACGGGGTGGCGGCTGTACCTGTAGGTGGGGTGGGCACAGAGATGTCCGCCACCGCCAGGGAGCTTCCATCAGAGGAGGAGTCACTGTCAGTACTGTCCCCTCCTGTCTCTGTCGTGGTGCTCTGCTTGCCCTCTGTCCCACTGGTGCCCTCACCGTCGGTGGATTCGGCCTCCAGGCCCATGTGGGATGCAGCTCCCTCTGTCGCCGGTGCCTCTGCTCCTCCGCCAGATGATGCTAATGCACACAAGAACAGGGTGACAAAACAAGAAGGGGGAGGGAGAGACAGGGGATACACTTGGTCAATGCCAGCAACAACACTACCGTTGGCGTAAACAACACACAGGGAACAGCCCTATGCACTAGGCCATGCACTACCAGTTACAATGCTAGTCACCAGCCCATGGGGTACAATGCCTAACGCCATTAGCTGCACACCTGAAACCCACAAGACCCTGCCCAGTAGTAGATGCCCACCAACATTATTGTGGTTGGAGTGCATCTGAGCTTGCCCATCATGGAACCTACCCTGCCATGTTCGCCCTGGCCTAGGGGCACCCACAGCCAACATCTCACCCAGATAACACCTTAACGTGCACAAAGTCAAGAATCTGAATCTGTACTCACCCCCTTGTGGCTGCTGTGATGCCTTCAAGTGCCCATCCAAGTCTGGATAGGCCACCGCCAGGATGCGGAACATCAGGGAGGTCAGGGTACGACATGCACCCCTTTCTCATTGGGAGGCCAGCCCCAGCTGGGCTTCCGCCGTCTTCCTTGCCCAGTGGCACAGGTCCTCCCACTGTTTGCGGCAGTGGGTGCTCCACCTGTTAAAGACACCCAGGGTCCGCAGCTCCTTGGCGATGGCACGCCAAATACCCTTTTTCTGATGAGCGCTGACCTGTTGGAAAAATACAGCAGAAAAGGGATTAGTCATACTGTCCGGACTGTCATACTCGTGGCCCATCATATCCCTCCCATCCCCTTACACACAGACATTGACCACCATACATGCAGCACTCTGCCCAGGACCCCTCAGCCCTCCCATACACGAGGCTTACACACCACTCCATACATTCATGCCCCACGCATCATGCTCACAGTGTACTCACCTGTTGGTCTGGAGGACCATAAAGTAAACAGTACTGGGGTAGGACCCCATCCACCAGTCTCTCCAACTCTTCCGAAGTGAAAGCAGGGGCCCTTTCCCCAGACACTCGAGCCATGGTCGCTTCCAGACACAGGTGATAGCAGCACTTGCAGTCTAGGTCCTCTCCTGTTGCAGGTCAGACAGCAAGTGAGTGTACAGATAGAAAATGGCGGTCACATCAGCGGCGGTGCGTACCGTCACCGCCGGCGTACATCGCCTTTGGCTCCTGGAACCCGTAGGCCCCAATGATAACCTATGTGGTGTTGCACAGCGGTTCTCGACCGCTGACCTCAACGGCGTACAAGGCCAGCAGAATTACCTAATTTCCACTTGTCCCCCCTCACAGGTCAGGCAGCCACCATTTCAGGGGGGCACATGCCATGGCACCTAACTGCGTCACAGCAGACATAGGCACATCAACTGACTTACAAGTTCACATACTGTTTCTGTAAAACAAAAATTGCATATTAACCTGAGTATATGTTTGAATGTGACCTTCTGCTCACCGTTTTTCATCCTAGAGTTCAACCACTGAGGATGAATAGGAGATGGAGACATCCCCCCGTGTACAGACCCCTGGTGGACTTGGTGGCGACAATAGAGGACAGGCACATTATCCTAACCTAAAGACTTGATAGGGCCACAATCCAAGAGCTGTGTGCCCAATTGGAGCCAGACCTGATTTCAGCTATCCACCACCCCACAGGTATCCCCCCCTGTAGTGCAGGTCCTGTCAGTGCTCTATTTCTTGGCAAGTGGTTCCTTCCAAGCGACAGTGGCCACGGCATCAGGGATGTCACTGCCTATGTTCTCAAACGTGTTGTCTGCCCTGATGAAACACATGCGCAGCTGCATTGCTACCCCTCCCCAGCCTGTAACACCTATTTCCAAAGGGAGAGGGTGTAACACCCTGCTCTCAGAGGAAATGCTTTGTTCTGCCTTCCAGACCTCAGGAGGGCAAAACCCTGTTTGTGAGGTGGCAGCAGCTGTAGCTGCAGTGCAAGCCTCAGAGAGCTGGTTTGGAAGTACTGGGGGTCTATGGTGGAGTCCCCAGGATGCATGGAATTGGCTCCCCAATACCAGATTTGGAATGGGGGGACAATTCAATGATCTTAGACATGTTACATGGCCATATTCAGAGTTACCATTGTGAAGCTACATATAGGTATTGACCTATATGTAGTGCACACGTGTAATGGTGTTCCCGCACTCACAATGTCTGGGGAAATGGCCCTAAACTATGTGGGTGCACCTTTGCTAGTGCAAGGGTGCTCTCACACTTAGTAACTTTGCACCTAACCTTCAGCAAGTGAAGGTGAGACATATAGGTGACTTATAAGTTACTTAAGTGCAATGAAAAATGGCTGTGAAATATTGTGGGCGTTATTTCACACAGGCTGCAATGGCAGTCCTGTGTAAGGGTTTGTCTGAGCTCCCTATGGGTGGCAAAAGAAATGCTGCAGCCCATATGGATCTCCTGGAACCCCAGTGCCCTGCGTACCTAGGCACCATATACTAGGGACTTATAAGGGGGATCAAGTATGCCAATTAGAACTGGTAAGTGCAGTCCCTAGCCTATAGTGACAAAATTAAAGGCAGAGAGAGAGCATGAGCACTGAGGTTCTGATTAGCAAAGCCTCAGTGACACAGTTAGGCACTACACAGGCATACACATTTAGGCCACAAACTATGAGCACTGGGGTCCTGACTAGCAGGATCCCAGTGAGACAGGCAAAAACATACTGGCATACATGTAAAATTGGGGGTAACATGCCAAGAAAGATGGTACTTTCCTACACAACCCCCTCCCTAAACGAGGGACAATAAGTCTAACCTTGCCCAGATGAGTCTTCATTGTCTAAATGGAAATATCTGGAGAGTCCATCTGCATTGGAGTGGGTACTCCCTGGTCTATGTTCCACTGTATAGTCCATTCCCTGTAGGGAGATTGACCACCTCAACAATTTAGGGTTTTCACCTTTCATTTGTTTAAGCCATAGTAGAGGTTTGTGGTCTGTTTGAACAATAAAGTGAGTCCCAAAGAGGTATGGTCTCAACTTTTTCAAGACCGATACCACAGCAAACACCTTCCTCTCTATGGCAGACCAACACTTTTCTCTAGAGGTCAACCTCCTGCTGATGAAAGCAACAGGTTGATCCTGGTTCCCTGTGTTTAGCTGTGATAGAACTGCCCCTACCCCTAATTCAGAAGCATCAGTCTGTATTATGAATTTTTGGGAGTAACAAGGGCTTTTGAGGACAGGTGCAGAGTGCATGGCCTGTTTGAGCTTATCAAAAGCTTTTTGACAGCTAGCTGTCCATAATACCTTTTTAGGCATCTTCTTTGATGTGAGGTCATTAAGAGGGGCAGCTATGGTGCCATAATTCTTGATGAACCTTCTGTAATACCCAGTGAGGCCTAGGAAGGCTCTCACCTGTGTCTGGGTTGTAGGGGGAGTCCATTCCTTAATGGTTTGGATATTCCCCTGTAGAGGTGCAACCTGTTCTCCGCCTACCAGGTGGCCCAGATAAACAAATTTCCCCTGCCCTATCTGGCACTTTGAGGCCTTTTTAGTGTGGCCTGCCTTTTGCAGGGTCTCCAAAACTTTCCACAGATGGGCCAGGTGATCATCTGGAGCTTCAGACAGCACTATCATCTAGGTATGCTGCACTAAAGGCTTCCAATCATTGGAGGACTGTATTCACCAACCTCTGAAAAGTGGCAGGTGCATTTTTCAATCCAAAGGGCATAACTGTAAAGTGATAATGCCCTCCAATGGTTAAAAATGCGGTCTTTGGTTTTGCATCTTCTGATAACTTAATCTGCCAATACCCTGCAGTTAAATCAAAAGTGCTTAGATACTTGGCAGAAGCCAGTGTATCTATTAGCTCATCTGCCCTGGGTATAGGGTGAGCATCAGTTTTTGTTTCTTGATTGAGGCCCCTATAGTCCACACAAAACCACATTTCTTTCTTTCCTTCTTTACTATGTGGTTTGGGGACAAGCAGCACTGGGCTGGCCCAGGGGCTTTTCAGAGGGTTCAATCACTCCAAGGTCTAAGATTTTCTGTACCTCTTGTTTGATACAGTATCTGACATGGTCAGGCTTCCAATACATTTTACATTTGATAGGTAAACTGTCTCCATTGTCAATTGTGTGCTCACACCAGGTAGTTGTTCTTGGAACTAGTGAGAAGAGGTCAGAGAATCGTCCAAGGAGATTTATGCAGTTGTCCTTCTGCTCAACAGTAAGGCAATCTGCCAGTACGACTCCCTCCACTAAGCCATCAGCTTCATTGGTGGAGAAGACGTCAGGGAGAGGGTCACTCTCTTCTTCCTGACCTTCATCTGTGGCCATAAGCAGGGTTAAGTCAGCCCTGTCATAGTAAGGTTTAAGGCGATTGACATGAAGCACCCTAAGGGGGCTTCTGGCAGTACCCAGGTCCACCAAATAGGTGACATCACCTTTCTTCTCCACAATTAGATAGGGTCCACTCCATTTGTCCTGGAGTGCCCTTGGTGCCACAGGCTCCAATACCCACACCTTCTGCCCTGGGTGGTACTGTGTCAAGACAGCCTTCTGTTCATGCCTTTGCTTTTGGAGCTCTTGGCTGCCTGAAGGTTTTTAGTGGCCTTTTTCATGTACTCCGACATCCTTGATCTGAGGCCAAGCACATAGTCCACAATGTCTTGGTTGGAAGCTTTTACAGGTTGTTCCCAACCCTCCTTCACAAGAGCAAGGGGACCTCTTACAAGGTGTCCAAAGAGGAGTTAAAAGGGGCTGTAGCCCACTGCTTTCCGGTGTACCTCCCTAGAAGCAAAAAGGAGGCATGGCAACAGGACATCCCATCACCTCCTGAGTTTTTCAGGGAGTCCCATGATCATGTCTTGGAGAGTTTTGTTAAATCTCTCAACCAAATCATTTGTTTGTGGATGATAAGGAGTGGTGAACTCCTTCCACATTGCTTTGAGATATGCAGACATGAAGTTACTACCCCTGTCTGATACCACTTCCTTAGGGAAACCCACTCTGGAAAAGATTCCCAGGAGGGATTTTGCCACTGCAGGAGCTGTAGTGGTCCTTAAGGGTATAGCTTCAGGATACCTAGTGGCATGGTCCACTACTACTAGGATGAATCTGTTTCCTGAAGCTGTTGGAGGGTCAAGGAGATCAACAATGTCAACCTCTACCCTCTCAAAGGGTACCCCAACCACTGACAGTGGAATGAAGGGGGCCTTAGGTGTGCCACCAGTCTTGCCACTGGCTTGGCAGGTCACACAGGAGCGACAGAACTCCTTTGTGACCTCTGACATATGAGGCCAGTGAAACAGTGGAACAAGTCTGTCCCATGTTTTACTTTGGCCCAAATGCCCAGCCAAAGGAATGTCATGAGCCAAAGTCTGAAGAAACTCCCTATACTGCAAAGGGATGACCAATGTCCTGGGAGCACCAGGTGTAGGGTCCCTTGCCTCAGTATAAAGAAGGTTGTCTTCCCAATAGACTTTGTGGGTATCAGTGACATCCCCATTTTGCTGTTTGACAGCTTGCTGTCTGAGACCCTCCAGTGTGGGGACAGGTATGCTGTGCCACACTCAGCTCTTCCCTAGCAGTCCCCCCTGCACCCAAAAGCTCAGCAGTGTCAGCTGCCAGCTGCACTGGTGTGGGTTCTGCATAGGGAGAGGATTCCTCTTCCTCAAAAGGGGAATCTTCTGGAGAGGGAGGGATAGTGGGCAAGGATTTACCCTTTCTACCCCTAGCTTTTGGAAGCACTTGGTCCATTTTTTCAGGATCCAAGTTTCCCTGTCCTCTTTGCTCTGGGCCTGAGCCCTTGTGAGAGCAAAGATATGCCCTGGAATGCCCAGCAATGCTGCATGAGCCTCCAACTCTACTTCAGCCTAAGCTGATGTTTCCAAATAGTTTCCTGGTAAGCAGTCTACAGGTAAATCAGTGGCTACCACAACTTTCTGTGGGCCAGTAACCCCCCCCCCACAGTTGAGATTCACAACAGCCATGGGGTGGCTAAGAGTGTTGTTATGAGCATCAGTCACTTGGTACTGCTGACCAAGTAGGTGTTGTCCAGGGGCAACCAGTTTCTCTATCACCATGGTCACACTGGCTCCTGTGTCCCTGTAGGCCTCAACCTCAACACCATTTATTAGGGGTAGTTGCTTGTACTTACCCATATTAAGGGGACAAGCAACTAAGGTGGCAAAGTCAATACCACCATCAGAGACTAAAACAGCCTATGTGTTCTCCCTGACTAGACCAACCCCCACTACATTACCAATGGTGAGTCCAGCTACCCCCCTTGTCTGGCTATTTGTAGTGTTCTTCCCACCACCACTGCTATTACTAGGGGCACTAGTGGGCACAGTGGGGGTTGTGGTGGTGGGAGCCTTGGTGTTTTTCTTTGGGCAGGTGGGATCACTTGCCCAATGGCCTTTACTTTTACATAAAAACAACACCATGGTTTCTTTTGATTGTGAGAAGAGGAATTGGACCCACCTCCCCCAGAGGATTTTTGTGGGCCTGATGAAGACTCCGAATTCTTTTTGTCTTTGTCCCCACCATTGTTATGAGGCTTACCTTCATTCTTCTTGCCATCCTTGTCACCCCCCGTATGAGGTTTTCTGCTCACCCTTCTTCTGACCCATTTTTCTGCCTTCTTTCCCAACTCTTGGGGAGAGGTCAGCTCTGAGTCTACCAAGTATTGATGCAACAAGTCTGACACACAATTATTCAAGATATGCTCTCTCAAAATTAGGTTATATAGGATTTCATACTCAGTCACCTTACTGCCATGTAACCAACCCCTCCAAGGCCTTCACTGAACAGTCTACAAAGTCTGGCCAGTCTTGAGAAGACTCTTTTCTGGTATCTCTAAACTTTTTCGTGTATTGTTCAGTGGTTAAGCCAAATCCATCTAAGAGTGCATCCTTCAAAACTTTGTGATTGTTGGCATCACTCTCCCTAACAGTAAGGAGTCTGTCTCTACCTTTGCCAGTAAAAGATAGCCACAATATAGCAGCCCACTGCCTTTTAGGGACCAACTGTGCCAGACAGGCTCTCTCAAGTGCAGAAAACCACTTTTTAATGTCATCCCCCTCCTTATAAGGACGGACAATCTTATGCAGGTTTCTTGAATCTGTTTCTCTAACAGGATGACTATCAAGATTGCTACTGTTGCTGCCACCATGGGGAACTAACCCCAACTTCTGCCTTTCTCTCTCTACGTCTAAGGATTCCCTATCTAAGGCCATCTGTTGCTGCTTTAGCCTCAGCCTGGCCTCATCTAACCTCAGCTTTCTGAAGTTCCCTGTCTACGATGTTGTCCTCAGGGTGGGAGGCTTGGGAAACGTCTGATACAGAGGAAATGTGAGAATGTGCAGAAGTGGACCTTTCTCTGACTGCCTGAACCCTAGTGACCTGGCCTTTAGGAGTGAAAGGTGTCCTACTGCTGTGTGACCCCCTCCCACTACCAGCTTCACTAGGTGGCCTGTTAAGTGAAAGGTCTTTGGAAGTACCCTCCCCAGAATTCTCAGGACCCATCGCTGAATCTATCTGGGTACCCCCCTCCTCTACCTCCTGATCCTGGGTTTGACCATTCTAATTCTGGTCACTTTCAAGGAGAAGGTTAAGGAGGAGATCCTTGGTAGGGTTCTTACCAATCCCTAAACTTTTTTCTATACAGAGACCCCTCAAACTTTTAAAATTAAGATTGTCATAAGTTGTTTTCACAACTTTGGGAGTAGCCTCTACCATGGACATGGTAAAAAGAAAGAGGTTAAGGGTAAGAGGAAAAATTGTGAGCTTTCAAGAACAGAGAGAACATTTTTTTTCAAACTTTTTAGAAACTTTTCAAAAGTTTTTTAGGGTGAAAGTAACAATGTTAAGTTTACTTGTGTATATTTCTAAGTATTAGGAATATGTTTTTTTTATGAAAAGCACCAATGTCAAAGTGGTAAAGCAGTTACAAGTACTTATCCCACCGCTGTCACCAATGTAGGAGGCTGGCCTGGCTTGCAGTGGGTACCAATGGTACTTACACCTTATACCAGGTCCAGTTATCCCTTATTAGTAGAGTGTAGTAGTGTTCTAGCAGCTTAGGCTGATAGCGGTAGCTGTAGCAGAGCAGCCAAGGCTGAACTAGGAGACATGCAAAGCTCCTGCAATACCACTATATCATATAGGTACTATATCATAAGAAAGACAATACTCATAGTTACTAAAAATAAAGGTACTTTATTTTCGTGACAATGTGCCAAAAATATTTCCGTGGATATACTCCCTTAGGAGGTAAGTAACATACACAAAATATACACAAATAACCAAATCAGGTAAGTAAAACAGTCAGAAAGTAGTGCAAACACTGTAAAACACAATAAGATGCAATAGGCCTAGGGGCAACACAAACCATATACTAAGTAAGTGGAATGCAAACCACGAATGCACGCTGAGGCAAGTTTAGTGTGTAGAGGGTCGCTGGGATTGTGTGAAAACACTAATGGTGTAAAGGAGACCCCACCCCAGGACCCAGGAAAGCAGGAGTAAAGTACTACTATTTCCCCCAAAACACACTAAAGTTGTGATAAAGGATTTTGCAAGGACCACAGCAGACTGCAAAGCACTGAAGATGGATTCCTGGACCTGAAGACCTGTAAAGAAAGGAGACCAAGTACAAGAGTCGCTAAAGTGTCCATGGGGGGCAGAAGCCCACTAAACCCCGGATGAAGGTACAAAATGACTGCCTCCGGTTGGAAGAAGATGCTGGTTTTGCACCAACGAAAGGAGGTAGAAGGTTCTGCTTTGTGCAGAAGGTGTCCCACAGTGTGCTGGTGGATGCTACCTGCAAGAGTTGCTGTTGAAGAAAAAGGGTGCTGCCCAGGCCCAGAAAGGACCAGGATATTGCCACTCAGGAGGGGAGGCCCTCAGCAATGTAGAGAGCCCACTGGATGGAGGGAAGCACCCGCAGGAGTCCTTGAACATGGGTTCAAGAAGACTGAACACGGCGGTCATCTCAACACTGCAGAGAGGTTTCACGACACCGGAGGTCAACTCAGGGAGCTGAGCGTAGTGGGACGGAGTGCTGGGGACCTAGGCTCAGCTGTGCATGCAGGATTTCTTGGAAATGTGCACAGAAGTCCTCGCAGCTGCAGATCACATGGTGCACAGGATTACTGTCTGGGGAGGGGAGGCAAGGACTTACCTCCTCCAAATTCGGACAGAGGGACCACTGGACAGTCGGGGTCACTTGGGTCCACCACCTGTGTTCCAGGGGCCACGCTCGTCAAGATAAGAGGAGACCCAGAGTACAGGTGAGGCTGTAGTTTGGTGCCTGCTGAAGAAGGGGGAAGACTCCGTCAACCCACAGGAGATTTCTTCGTGGCTTCCAGTGCAGGGTGGAGGCAGGCCGCCCCCAGAGCATGCACCACCAGGAAACAGTTGAGAAAGCCGACAGGATTAGGCGCTACAATATCGCTGGTAGTCTTCTGGCTAGTTTGTTGCAGTTTTGCAGGCGTCCTGGAGCAGCCAGCGGTCGATACTTGGCAGAAGTCGAAGAGAGAAGTGCAGAGGAGTCCTAGTGGATTCTTTCAAGTCGTAATCGGAAGAGAAGCCCACAGGAGAGACCCTAAATAGCCCTGAGAGGAGGATTGGCTCCCTACCCAAGTATGCACCTATCAGGAGGGTTCTCTGACGTCACCTGTTGGCACTGGCCACACAGAGGCCTCCCGAATGTCCCCACACCTCTGAAAACAAGATGGCAGAGGTCCGAGACACACTGGAGGAGCTCTGGGCACCACCCCATGGGTGGTGATGGACAGGGGAGTGGTCTATCCCCTTTACTTTGTCCAGTTTCACACCAGAGCAGGGACTGGGGTTCCTTAAACCTGTGTAGACTGGTTTATGCAAGGAGGGCACCATCTGTGCCCTTCAAAGCATCTCCAGAGGCTGGGGAGGCTACCCCTCCCCAGCCTGTAACACCTATTTCCAAAGAGAGAGGGTGTAACACCCTGCTCTCAGAGGAAATGCTTTGTTCTGCCTTCCTGGGACTGGGCTGCCCAGACCCCAGGAGGGCAGAACCCTATCTGTGAGGTGGCAGCAGCTGTAGCTGCAGTGCAAGCCTCAGAGAGCTGGTTTGGCAGTACTGGGGGTCCATAGTGGAGCCCCCAGGAAGCATGGAATTAGCTCACCAAGACCAGATTTGGAATGGGGGAACAGTTCCATAATCTTACCCATGTTACATGGCCATATTCAGAGTTATCATTGCGAAGCTTCATATATGTATTGACCTATATGTAGTGCACGCGTGTGATGGTGTCCCCGCACTCACAAAGTATGGGGAAATGGCCCTGAACTATGTGGGTGCACCTTTGTTAGTGCAAGGGTGTCCTCACACTTAGTAACTTTGCACCTAATCTTCACCAAGTGAAGGTGAGACATATAGGTGACTTATAAGTCAAGTGCAGTGAAAAATGGCTGTGAAATAACGTGTGCGTTATTTCACGCAGGCTGCAATGGCAGTCCTGTGTAAGGGTTTGTCTGAGCTCCCTATGGGTGGCAAAAGAAATACTGCAGCCCATGTGGATCTCCTGTAACCCCAATGCCCTGCGTACCTAGGTACCATATATTAGGGACTTATAAGGGGGGTCCAGTATGCCAATTAGAATTGGTAAATGTAGTCACTATCCTACAGTGACAAATTTAAAGGAAGAGAGAGCATGAGCACTGACGTTCTGATTAGCAGAGCCAAAGTGACACAGTTAGGCACTACACAGGCATAAACATTTAGGCCACAAACTATGAGCACTGGGGTCCTGACTAGCAGGATCCCAGTGAGACAGGCAAAAACATACTGACATACATGTGAAATTGGGGATAACATGCCAAGAAAGATGGTACTTTCCTACAGCTCCTCCTCAGAAAATCTGGGGTGTTGTTGTGGTGCCACGGGTGTAGTGTGAGTGGTGTGTGTGAAGGTGTGTGGGGTGATGTGTTGGGGTGTGTGCTGTGAGGTGCGTGGATGTGTATGGGTGATGGTGTTTTCTGGTTCAGATTCAGTGGGTGCTCCTGGTTTGTCTCTCTCTCAGTTGTCAAATTCTTTGGGTCGTAAAGGGTTGTGGGTATTGTGGGTGTGTGTTTTATAGTGGTGTGGGTGTGTTACTGTGGTGTGTGGATGTGTGTCTGGTGTGTGTAGTTTGAATTGTCCAATGTGGTGTTGCTTTGTACACACACACAAGTCCGCCAGCCCAAAGGTCAGTGATAAACCGGCAGTACCAAAACTCACACCGTTACGCCAACAGAACTACACCCATCACATTATGACCCACGAATCACTGCGGCGGACATCCAAACACAGTAAACCATTGGCGGTACATATCGCCGTGCTCAAAATACACACACACACACACACACACACACACACACAACAACACTACATTGGTCAATTCAAACTACACACACCTAACACACATCCACACACCCACACCACTATAAAACACACACACAGATTACCCACAACTATTTACGATTCAAAACAATTTACAACTGAGAGAGAGATACACCAAGAGCACCCACATAACCAGAGCCACAGAACATCCCAACCATACACCATCCACACACCTTCCAGCACACATCCCAACACATCACCCCACACACCCTCACACACACCACTCACACTACACCCATGGCACCACAAAGACACCCCATGGCACGGCAAAGACACCCCAGGTTCTCTGAGGAGGAGCTAAGAGTCATGCTGAAGGAAATCATCCAGGTAGAGCCACAGCTATTCGGATCACAGGTGCAGCAGACATCCATTGCTAGGAAGATGGAGCTATTGCGGAGAATCGTGGACAGGGACAACGCCGTGGGACAGCACCCCAGAACAAGGGATGACATCAGGAAGCACAACTAACAACATGGGAGGACCAGGTCTTGGCGATTCTGCATCCTGAGGGCCTCGCAGGAGTAGCTGGAGGAATGGACTCTGGTAAGTCAATTCTTTACTATTACATCCTCCACCCTACCTGCATGCCATCACATACCCCCACCCTCGCCCTCACCCCATCACTCCTACTCCTCACCCATGTCCCAATATCACAAACCTCCCATCCCAACACCAAGCCCTGCATGCAATACCAAAGCATGGACACCCATCACCAATGCATGGCCACTGCACATATGCATACACCCCCCTAAACCATCATCACACAAGGTCCTACACAGGAATGGAAGCACTGGGGTACAGGGTCACCCACACATTGCACACCATGACACATACAGATGCAATAATCATGCCTTTACACCCCTGCAGGACCCCTACCCATTGTCACTGGACAGGAGGGTCCAGACGTGTCCACTCCACCTACAGAAGAGGCCCACAATGATGACAGCAGCTCTGTCCAACTCGATCTAGATGACCAGCCTGGCCCATCTGGGACCTCGGGACAGTTGGTTCCACTCACACTGGCACAGGCCACTACAGAGTTTGCCCCCTTTGGAAACACCAGCACAGCACCCACCCAGCGGGCCCATACCTCTGTCCCCAGGACACATCAAGCAGCAGTGTGTCCACCACTACAGGGAACACAGGATAACCCACCACCTCAACAACACCAGGGACCTGGGGGCAGTGGTAGTGGGCACACGGTTCAGGGGACAGAGGCCCAGGAACACAAGGGGACTGGGAGGGCTGCTGTGCGACAGGGGGAGGAAAGGCCCAGGGAACCCACTCTCCACGAGGCCCTCTCCAACATCATGGGAGCCTACCACCATTCCCAGGAGACGATGGCAACAGTACTGGCCAAGTTTCAGGAGACCCAGCGGCTGCAGGAGGAACAGTATTTGGGGTTCAGGGAGGAACTCAAAAACATCAATACCACCCTGGGCACCATTGTATGGGTGCTGAAGGAACTCCTCAACACCAGGAGGGACACTGTGGCACAACAAGGGGCCCCTGACACTAGCCTGGACGATGAACTGCCCACCACCTCTGCCGGCGCTAGTGGACAGGAGGCACCGCCACAGGACCACGACACCAGCACCCCACCCCCTGCAGATGGAGAGCCACCCCGCAAACGGTCCCTGAGATCCAGGACAAAGACAGAGAACAATGCCAAGAAATTAGACTACCCTGATTGTTATCCTTTTGTCCCACCTTGTCACCCTGTCCATCCTTAAACTGCCCCAGCTCCACTTCCTATGCCCCTTTGGACAATGCATCTGTGAGACTAATAGACTAGACTCTGCCATGGACATTCCTCCACCATCACCCCTTACCATTTTACAACCCCCTCCAATATTGAGAACTTAAATAAACACCCTTAAAGCACAAAACAATCAGGAGTCTGTGATTTTGAAATAGTGTATTAGCAATTACAGTGGCAAAATGCTCTTTCAAATGTAATGTCAACATACCTATGTCACACAACTCTAGTCCATGAGGAAACAAAGCAGATGTCACACTGTGGGTCTCACATCTGTGAAATCGTAAGGGAAAGTGACAACTCAGTGACCATACACTGGGTGAAAATGACAGACAGTAGAGAGGTAGTGGATTAAAATCAGATGTAGCAGGCAGTGTTGTCTTCTTACCTGCGTCTCACTGGAAGTATTGCATGATCATCGTGTTCGTGTTGTCGATGTCCTCTTCTTCTGCTTCCTCGTCTTCACTCTCCACAGGGTCCACAGCTGCCACAACACCTCCATCTGGACCATCCTCCTGCAGAAAAGGCACCTGCCATCGCAAAGCCAAGTTGTGAAGCATACAGCAGGCCACGATGATCTGGCACACCTTCTTTGGTGAGTAGAATAGGAAACCACCTGTCATATAGAGGCACCGGAATCTGGCCTTCAGGAGGCCGAAGGTCCGCTCTATAATCCTCCTAGTTCGCCCAGGGGCCTCATTGTAGCATTCCTCTGCCCTTGTCCTGGGATTCCTCACTGGGGTCGGTGGCCATGACAGGTTGGGGTAACCAGAGTCACCTGCAAATGGTGAAGGACAACTGTTAGACACACACTGACTCATAGGGACATCCATAGACCCAGACAACTATTCCCACTAATTTGGGTCCAGGTGCTCACCTAATAGCCACACCCGGTGCCTCTTGAGTTGCCCCATCACATAAGGGATGCTGCTATTCCACAGGATGTAAACGTCATGCACTGAGCCAGGGAATTTTGCATTCACATGGGAGATGTACTGGTCTGCAAACCACACCATCCGCACATTCATCGAATGGTAACTCTTCTGGTTTCTGTACACCTGTTCACTCCTGCGTGGGGGTACCAAGGCCACATGTGTCCCATCAATGGCACCTATGATGTTGGGGATATGTCCCACGGCATAGAAGTCACCTTTCACTGTAGGCAAATCCTCCACCTGAGGGAAAATGATGTAGCTCCGCATGTGTTTCAGCAGGGCAGACAACACTCTGGACAACAAGTTGGAAAACGTAGGCTGGGACATCCCTGATGCTATGGCCACTGTTGTTTGAAATGACCCACTTGATAGGAAATGGCGTACTGACAACACCTGCACTTGAGGGGGTATTCCTGTGGGATGGCGGATAGCTGACATCAGGTCTGGCTCCAACTGGGCACACAGTTCCTGGACTGTGGCACAATCAAACCTGTAAGTGATGATCACATGTCTTTCCTCCATTGTTGATAGGTCCACCAGCGGTCTGTACACCGGAGGATGCCGCCATCTCCTCACATGCCCCAGCGGACGGTGCCTATGGAGGAGAACAGCGAGCAGAGAGTCAACCAACTCTGAGGTATGTAAACACAGCTTACTCTGAAAATATTCATAAATCTAAATTTGCCTGTGTGAGTGGTTAGACAAGGCCTTGGTATGTGTGACGCATTAAAAAATAATGCCATGTGGGCCCCTGAAATGGCGGCTGCCTGACCTGCATTGGTTAACATTGGGCCCTATGGGTCCCAGGAGCCAATGACGATGTACGCCGGCAGTGACGGTATGCACCGCCGCGGACGTGACCGCCATTTTCTATCTGTTCAATCACTCGATACCTGATCTTCGACAGGAGAGGACCTAAGCTGCAAGTGCTGCTGTGACCTCAGTCTGGAAGAGAAAATGGCTTGTGTGTCTGGGGAAAGGGCCCCTGCCTTCAGCACGGAGGAGTTGGAGAAATTCGTGGATGGGGTCCTCCCCCAGTACACGCTACTCTGCAGTCCTCCAGACAAACAGGTAAGTACACTGTGAGCATGCTGTATGGGCAATGCCTGTGTGGAGTGGGGTGGAAGAAAGATAGGATGGTGAGAATGAGGCGTGCATGAAACGACGGTAAGTGCATATGCCTCATGGCAAGGGTAGGGATGTGGGCCAATGACTGTGATGGTGCAGTTGGTAATTACTTCTCTTTTCCCCTGTACAATTCCTGTAGGTCAGCGCCCACCAGAAGAAGGACATCTGGCATGCCATCGCCAAGGAAGTCCGGACCCTGGGGGGTCTACCACAGACGGAGCACCCACTGCCGGAAAAGATGGGAGGACATTCGCCGCTGGAGCAAGAAGACGGCAGAGGCCCAGCTGGGGATAGCCTCCCAACGTGGGAGGGGTGCCCGTCGCACCATGACCCCCCTGATGTTCAGGATCCTGGCAGTGGCGGTGGCGTATCCGGAGTTAGATGGGCGCTTGAGGGCATCACAGCAGCGACAAGGGGGTGAGTACACTCTCATTCTGCTGATTCAGCGTGCATTTTAGGTGTCTGGGTGGGGGAGGTGGGCTGTGGGTTCCCCTAGGCCAGGGCGAGTTTGCTAGTTAAGTTACCTACTTCAGGCAGGCCCTGTGGCACCCCACCCCACCTGTGTACAGTGCCAACTACACCTAGTCAGGCTCCTGTGACATCCATGTGTGCAGAAATCGGCCATAGCCTTGTAAGCCATGTCCCAGGGATTGAATAGTGGACCCCAAGTGCGCGGCGTAGTGCAGGGGGCTTCTGTGTCTGTCGTGTCCACCAACGGTAGCGGTATTGCATGCACTGAACATGTCTTTCTTCTGTCTTCCCCCAACCCTTTTTGTAGTCTCCCTGTACTTGTATGCATTAGCATCATCAGGCGGAGGAGCAGTGGCACTGGAGCGGGAGGGAGCTGCATCCCACATGGCCCTGGAGGGCGAGACTACGGACTCTGAATTCACCAGTGGGACGGAGGGCGAGGGGAGCTCCACGGCGGGGACAGGAGCTGACACCAGCGAGACGGACTCCTTCTCTGATGGGAGCTCCCTTGCGTTGGCGGCCCCATCTGTGCCCCCCGCATCTACAGGTACAGCTGCCACCCCCCCTAACAGCACCGCCCTCCCAGCAGCCCCTTAGCCTTTGCCCCGTGCCCGCTCACCCAGGAGGGTGGGCATTACCTTTGCCCCAGGCACCTCAGGCCCTGCCCGTCACCCCTGCTGCCCTCAGTGAGGAGGCCATTGACCTCCTCAGGTCCCTCACTGTTGGGCAGTCTACCATTTTGATTGCCATCCAGGGTGTAGAGAGGCAGTTGCAACAAACCAATGCATTTCTGGAGGGCATTCACTCTGGTCAGGCAGCCCTTCAGCGAGCTTTTCAGACTCTGGCCTCAGCACTGATGTCAGCCATTGTCCCTGTCTCTAGCCTCCCCCCTCCAACTTCCTCCACCCAGACCCACACCTCTGTACCTCAGCCTATCCCAAGCACACCATCAGACCAGCATGCACACACCTCAACACACAAGGGAAGCTCTGGCAAACATAAGCACGACACATCCCACAGGCACTCATGAAAGCATCACACACATGCAGACACACCAACATCCACTGCCTCCACTGTGTCACCCTCCTCCTTGTCTCCTTTCTCCCTCCCAGTCTCGTCTCCACTCACACCTGCATGCACTACATCCTCAGCCACTACGTCCATCACCAGTCACCCACCACCACACCCCTCTCACGTGCACTCACCACCCCCACTACCATTCACACATCCCCTGTGTCCTCTCCCCAGGACAGCGCCGCCAGCAGCCCCGCAGGCCAGTCAGCGCAAATGATTCCGACGCTACTGAGTCCGCCACAGGCAGGATGAAGCACTCTGGGCACAAAGCCCCCTCCAGAACCAGTGGAGAGATACATCCACTAACTCTGTCCTTGGCAGGATGAAGCACTCTGGGCACAAGGCCCCCTCCAGAACCAGTGGAGAGATACATCCACTATCTCTGTCCTTGGCAGGATGAAGCACTCTGGGCACAAGGCCCCCTCCAGAACCAGTGGAGAGATACATCCACTACCTCTGTCCTTGGCAGGATGAAGCACTCTGGGCACAAGGCCCCCTCTAGAACCAGTGGAGATTGTTATCCACTTGAGAGACTGTGGCTTTGCACTCCCCAGGATTGAACAGTGGGCAACCCACCCACTGTAGAGACTTGAGAGACTGTGGCTTTGCACTCCCCAGGATTGAACAGTGGGCAAACCACCCACTGTAGAGACTTGAGAGACTGTGGCTTTGCACTCCCCAGGATTGAACAGTAGGCAAACCACTGTTCTGCTTTCCTGCCCTTATCTCGTAACCGAGCTTACAGAACCTCTCTGGAATGCACTTCTGAGTTTAAAGAAGACATTTATTGTTATTAATTCTCCACCACGAGGTTCCTGAGACACAAAATTAGTAGATTGGAAGAACACGTTCAAAAGTAGTTGCAGCAATGAAAGCAAAATATATCAAAGTACTTCTCAGTTGCAATGTACACAGCAAATAGATGTGATTATATTATAGCATAACCTCAAAGCAAAGCATAAAAGTCAAAATTCATCACCGTATGGGCATGGCTGTAGGGCCTATATTCAGCTTCATCTTTCTGGGGTCTGCAAGTTGATGACTCCGGTCAACTGCGAGAAAGAGATTTTCTACCCTAACGGGAGACAGGCAACTGACGTCTAGCTCCTGTCTGAAGTCAAAGCAGATTCAATCTACCCCTGCCGTAGCCCAGAGTCATCCTTAAAAGCAAACTCAGTGTGAGAGCCGAAGAACCCTAGAGAGTGGCCAATTCTCCCGAGCTCCTCGCTCTCAGACTGGATTGCGAGGTAAACACAAAATCTACGTGCTCTTATCAGCTAAGGTCTGGTGTGAACAACACTGCTTGGTCTATCTTGTGTTAAAACACAGCTTGGAAAAACACAGCTCATCTGCAATGTCTCAACTGCAATGTCTAACCCCACGATAAAGCCAATAGGCAGCTAACCTAAATATCAAATGTAATGGCTAATGCCATGTCAAAGCCAATAGGCAGCTAACCTAAATATCAAATGTAATGTCTAATGTCATATCAAAGCCAATAGGCAGCTAAACTGAATACAGAATGTAACGGCCAACTCAATGTTAAAGCCAATAGGCAGCTAAACTGAACACAACATGTAATGTGCCACTGGTGAACATTGAGCAACTAATATGCGCAGTGGTGAAACACAAAGTCATTGGTCAAACATAATTAATAGCATCACAACCACCCACTGTAGGGACTTGCGAGACTGTGGCTTTGCACTCCCCAGGATTGAACAGTGGGCAAACCACCCACTGTAAAGACTTGTGAGACTGTGGCTTTGCACTCCCCAGGATACATCAATGGGCATGGAGCCCCCTCGTGGATCTGGCATCGTGCACTCAACCGGCTGAGGTGCCCCCTCCTTCCCTTCCCCCTGAGGTGCCTGTTTTATTTCTATCTGATGCCCCTGCAGTGTTCTCTCCGTTTTGATCGGGTATTGAGTCTGGGCCTCGCCCATGCCTTTTGGGCCCAGTGATCCACAGACTATGATGGTGGACTCCCTTGGACTTGTGTTCTTGGTGTATATAATTGTATATCGTATAAATGTATATATTGTATATATTTTAGATTAATGTCTTTGAATATATCCAATTATTCGACTAATTTCCTTTTGTCCTTGCATTCTTCCAGGAGGGTTTGGGGGTGTAACTGTGATGTATCAACATGTACTTGTGTGTGTGTTGTAGTGGGTGAGGGTGGGGGTTTTGCGTGTTGCGTGTGTGTGTCACTGATTTTTCCCTCCCCCTCCCCTGTGTCGTAGGTGCAGTACTCACCGTGGTCTTCGCCGCCGGCGTTCGTGCTCCTGTTAGAGGAGCAGGAAGATAAAGGCTGGCAGAAATTGGAGCTCTGGATCCATGGCGTCCTGGTTCCTCGTAGGGTGTGTAGAGGTGAGCGTTTTTCCTTCGAAGTCCTGTTTCCGCCGTGTTTTTGTTCGTGGTGAATCCGCCCTGGAAAAGGTGGCGGATGGTGGGTTGTAATTCTGTGGGCTGTACATTGTTCTCCGCCTGTCTGTTGGCGGTTACCGCCGCGGTGTTTGTTTGTACCGCCGTGGCGGTCGGAGTGTTAAAGTGGCTGTCTATGTTGGTGGTTTCCGCCACAGTCGTAATTCCATTTTGTTTCCCGCAGCCTGTTGGCGGTTTTACCGCTGCTTTAACACCGACCGCCAGGGTTGTAATGACCACCTATATACCAATATACAAAAGAAAAATAGTTTCTTGTTTCTATGTATGAGTTTCAATTTGCAATTTTGAATAAATATTATAAGGACTTGGTGCTAGATGTATTTTTGTCTGTTTTTACAGTGTGATTGAGCTCGTATGATTGTGATTTTTTTATTGTTTTAGTATAGGGGGTGATGTGGACTGTGTTTTCTCTGTAAGTTTTTCTATTTTTCTATTGCTTGATCAGATAAAGTATAGATTTTTCATGTATTAATTAATAAAAATATATATATTTTTTTTTTTTCATGCGTGTTGTTTGCTTTGGCTTGTTTTGGTCTTTTTTGTGGTTAGCTCTGTAGTCAGAGCTCTATAGGGATTCTGGTATTCCTGGAACCCTTAGCATGAAGTTGGGTTGTTTTCTTCTTTATTTTGAGTTGTTGCTGCCATTGACCAAGTATATCCTTTGTTTCTTCCCCCCCTTTTTGTTTTGTCACCCTGTCCTTATGTGCATTACCATCATCTGGCGGAGGAGCAGAGGCACTGGCGACGGGGGGAACTGCATCCCACAGGGCCCATGAGGCTGAATCCACTGACGGGGAGGACACCAGTGGGACGGAGGGCAAGGGGAGCACCACGTCGTAGACAGGAGGGGACAGTTCTGACAGTGATACCTGCTCCCATGGAAGCTCCCTGCTGGTGGCGGACACCTCTGTGCCCACCCCAACTACAGGTACATCCGCCACTGCCGTACCAGCACCGCCCTCCCAGCAGCCCCTCAGCGAGTTTCCCGTGCCCGCTCACCCACCCAGGAGGGTGGGCATCTCCTTCGCCCCAGGCACCTCAGTCCCTGCCCCAGTGAACCCTGCTGTCCTGAATGAGGAGGCTATTGACCTCCTGCGATCCATCTCTGTTGGGCAGTCAACCATAGTGAATGCCATCCAGGGGCTGGCAGGCCATTTCAACAAACAAATGCATTCCTGGAGGGCATTCACTCTGGCATGGTGGCCCAACAGAGATCAATCCAAGCTCTTGCTTCCTCCCTGATGGCAGCTATTGTCCCTGTCTCTAGCCTCGCAACTCCAACTTCCTCTACCCAGTCCCATTCCCCTCCACCCCAACCTATCCAAAGCACACATTCAGCCCAGCAGGCACCCAAGACAACACACAGGAGTGTCTCAGGCAAACACAAGCACCACACATCATCACACAGGCACTCACACAAACACCATCCAAATGCAGACATACCAACATCCACTGCCTTCACTGTGTCCCCCTCCTCCTCCTCCTCCACCACCCTCCCAGTAGCATCTACACTCACACCTGTATTCACTACATCCTCATCCACTACCCCATCACCATCACGCCTTTCACAACACACCCCTCACTGGCAGCCACCACCCCCACATCCATGCACACGTCCCGTGTGTCCTCTCCCACTGTGTCTGTGCCCCCTCCTCCCAAATTACACAAACGCAAGCACTCAGACACCCAACAGCCATCTACCTCACAACATCATCCAGCCCATGCACCTGCACCCAAACACAGCAGACTGACACCTTCTACAACCACTCCCTCTTCCTTCACTCCCAAACCTTCACCTTTTTCCCTCCCCAGTGTTCCTAAGAAGATTTTCCTCTCCGTTGTTGACCTCTTCCCTAAGCCTCCCCCACCTCCTTCATGTCGGGCCAGGGTGGTCAGAACCCAGGAGAGCACCTCAGCCACCCAGTCCACGGCCACAGTAGTGTCGTCAGGTACTGCCAGTGTGAGAGGCTCCAGGGAACCAGCCATCCGCACTGACAGTGTGCCTGCACCAGCTGTCAAGGGGAAGGGCAAGGAGGCACCACCAGCTGCCAAAGGGAAGGACAAGGAGGTCACCACCAGCTGCCAAGGGGAAGGGCGAGGAAGCACCACCAGCTGCCAAGGGGAAGGACTAGGCGCCCGCATCTGAAGGCATGAAGGACAGGAGGCCTGGTGCTTAGACTGATTCTGAGCCCCCAACACCAACCATGGCTGTTCAGCCATCCGAGGCTAAGGGGAAGGGCTGGAGCCTTCCCCCACCACTGGCATCCCCGACACCAGCACCCCCACCAGCACCGCCACAGCACCACTGCCAGCAGCAGCAGCCCCAGTGGGCAGCCGTCCGAGGCTGCAGGGGAAGGGCTGGAGCCTCCCCCCACCACTGGCATCCTCGACACTACCAGCACCACTGCCAGCAACAGCAACCCCTGTGGGCAGCCATCTGAGGTTGCAGGGGAAGGGCTGGAGCCTCCCCCCACCACTGGCATCCCCGACACCAGCACCGCCACTGCCGCTACTGAGCAGCCGTCACCGCCGGTGGGCAGTGCATAGTCCTGACTCCATAGGCTGTAGAGCATCCTGGACCCTGCAAATCCTGTAGGTGTAACACCCAGGTGAGAGACTGTGACCTTGCACTCCCTACGTGCTGCATCACTGGGCACAAGGCCCCCTCCATAACCAGTGGAGAAGCCATCCACTCACCCCCTCCTTGCCAGGATGAAGCACACTGGGCACAAGGCCCACTCCAGAACCAGTGGAGAAGCCATCCACTCACCCCCTGCTTGCCAGGATGAAGAACACTGGGCACAAGGCCCCCTCCAGAACCAGTGGGCAAACCACCCACTAGAAAGACTGTGGCTTTGCACTCCCCAGGACCAAGCAGTGGGCAAACCACCCATTAGAGAGACTGTGGCCTTGCACTCCCCAGGACCAAGCAGTGGGCAAACCATCCATTAGAGAGACTGTGGCTTTGCACTCCCCAAGACCAAGCATTGGGCAAACCACCCTCTTGAGAGCCTGTGGCTTTGCACTCCCCAGGACCAAGCAGTGGGCAAACCATCCACTAGAGAGACTGTGGCTTTGCACTCCCCAGGACCAAGCAGTGGGCAAACCACCCACTTTGGATACTGTGGCTTTGCACTCCCCAGGACATCGCACAGGGCATATAGCCCCCTCCAGGACCAGTGGTGTTGTACCATCTTCCGGCTGAGGGGCCCCCCCATTCTCCGTCCCCCTGAGGTGCCCTGAGGTTTTCAACCTGATGCCCCTGTAGTGTTCTCTCCGTGTTGTTGCAGGAGTCAAGTGGGGCCTTGGCCTATGTGATGTGGCCCTGTGGCCCACGGACATTGAGGACTAGGCAGTTTTCCTCCATTTGTATATATGTATATATTGTTTTGATTTTGAAGCACGATTTTCTAGTATTTTATCTTATTACACTCACTTTAATCAATTCCTTTTGTCCTTGCATTATTCCTGAGGGATACGGGGTGTATATGTAATGTTACTGCATCTGTTTGTGTGCATGGTGTTGGGGGTGGGGGTAGGGGTCAGGGTGTTGCTTGTGTGTGTCACTCTGATTCTCCTCCCCCCCCCCCCCTCCCTTGTGTGCTATGCGGCAGTACTCACCGTGGTCGTCTTCGCCGGCATTGGTGTTCGTAGTGCTGTTCGTAGTGCATCAGGAGGTATACAAGCATGGGGAAGATGTGCAACTCGGGCTCCATGGTGTCGTGGTTCTTCCTTGTGTCTCCAGAGGTGAGTCGTTTGCCTTCTGTGTACTGTTTCCGCTGTGCTTTTGATGTTGTTGGTACCACCCCGGAAAAGGTGGCGGATAGGCCTGTTGTAATACAGTGGGCAGAACATTGCCTTCCGCCTGGCTGTTGGCATTTACCGCCACGGTGCTTGTAGCAACTGCCATGGCGGTCGGTGTGTTAAAGTGGCTGTCTGTGTGCGCGATTTCCGCCATGGTCATAATTCAATTTTTTTTACCGCCGGCCTGACCACCAGGGTTGTAATGAGGGCCATAATGAGTAACTCAGAGGATATGGTGATGGAACTCAACCTCACCCCTTACCTGCATCTAGGGATGGCAGAGCTAAGGTCCCTCTGGAAGTTAAGAAAAATTAAAACCGGGTCCAACCCTACCAATGTCAAGCTCCAGGAGCTCTTGGTAGAGTACACCAGGGACCATCCAACTGAAGGGGAAGACCTCCCCTCAGAGGAGGAAGAAGTTGGGGATCAGGAGGTAGAACTCCCCCCTCCTACCCTAACTAGGGAGACCAGGGTTCCAAGATCCCTGTCTCCACAAATCAGACTCAGATATTCTGGTTCTTCCACAGGGGAGTCCAGTCCCTCTGGGAACATTAAGGACATCCTCAATGAGGAGGACATCCTTTTAGCAAGGATGGCCAAAAGATTAGCTTTGGAGAAACAGCTCCTAGCTCTAGAAAGGGAGAGAGCAGAAATGGGTTTAGCACCCATAAATAGTGGCAGGGTCAGAGAGATGACTGACATCCTAAAAATCCCCAAAGGGATTGTTTCAAAATATGAAGAAGGTGATGTTATCACCAAATGGTTCACAGCTTTTGAGAGAGCTTGTGCAACCAGAACACTAAACAGATCTCCCTGGGGAGCTCTCCTTTGGGAACTGTTTACTAGTACGTTTAGGGATAGACTCCTCACACTCTCTTGTAAATATGCAGAATCCTATGACCTCATGAAGGCTACCCTGATTGAGGGCTTTGGATGCTCAACTGAGGAGTACAGAATTAGGATCAGGGAGGCTCACAAAACCTCGGGCAAGCCCTGGGTTGATTTTGTTGACTACTCACTCAAAACTCTAGATGGATAACTGGCAGTGGAGTGCATGACTATGATGGGCTGTATAATTTATTTATGAAAGAACATCTGTTAAGTATCTGCTTCAATGACAAGTTTCATCAGCATCTGGTAGACCTAGGTCCAATTTCTCCCCAAGAATTGGGAAAGAAGGCAGACCACTGGGTCAAGACAAGGGTGGCCGAGACTTCCACAGGGGGTGACCTAACGAAAGGGGTCACAAAGCCTCCCAGGGGAAGGGTGGTGAGACATCCAAGGACAAAACTAAAGAGTCTTCTCCAGGCCCCCAAAACCCTGATCAGGAGGGTGGGCCCGAGCCTCTTCACAGTCCACAAATGGGTATAAGGGTAAAAACGTTGATCCCAAGAAGGCCTGGTGTCACACCTGTAAACAGCATAGACACCAAACTGGAGACAAGGCCTGTCCCAAGAAAAGTCCCACAACTTCTATTCCAGTTAGCACTGGAATAGCCAGTCTCCAAGTGGGATCAACAGTATGCCCAGAGCAAATCAGGGTTCACACTGAAGCTACTTTAGTCTCTGAGGGTGGGGTGGATATAGCCACACTAGCAGCCTGGCCACCTAACATGCAAAAAGACAGGCAGCAACTCTTGATAAATGGGACAAAGGTAGAAGCCCTGAGGGATACACGTGCCAGTGTTACCATGGTGACAGACAAACTGGTTTCCCCAGGACACTATTTGGCTGGACAAGCATATCCAGTCACCAATGCTGACAATGAAACTAAGGTCCAACCCATGGCAATGGTGACTTTAGAATGGGGAGGGATTACTGGCCTGAAACAGGTAGTGGTCTCTGCTGCAATCCCAGTAGAATGTTAGCTAGGGAATGATTTGGAGTCCTTAGCATGGGCTAAGTAGAACTCAAAACCCATGCAGCCATGCTGGGTATCCCTGACCTGGTGTGTGTACAAACAAGAGCACAGAGCAGAGGGCATGGTGAAAAAGAAGTGTTAGAACCTGGAATAATGGCCCAACCTTCCAAGAGAAAATGTAAGAGGACTGAGGGACCAGCCTCTGTACAGCAAAAGAAACAGGACCTCACTTCCCAGGAAGATGTCCTATCCCCTGAGGGAACTGAGTCCATGGAGCGGCAGTCTTACCAGGTAAAGCTCTTGGGCCCAGGGGGACCCTCAAGAGAACAGCTATGCCAGGGACAAAATACTTGTCCCACTCTTAAAGGCCTGAGGCAGCAAGCTGCTGAGCAGGAAAAAGGAGATGTCAGGGGCTCCCACTGAGTCTATTGGGAGGATGGACCCCTTTACACAGAGGCAAGAGATCTCAAACCTGGTGCCACTAGGAGAGTGGTAGTGCCTCAGGAGGTTAGAGAGTTTATCCTTACATTGGCCCATGACATTCCCCCTAGCTGGGCATTTGGAACAAACCAAGACATCGGACAGATTAGTGAACCATTTCTATTGGCCCAATATGTCCCAGAAAGTAAGGGAGTTTTGTAGCTCCTGTGTCACCTGTCAAGCAAGTGGCAAGACAGGTGGCCATCCAAAGGTCCCCCTCATTCCACTTCCAGTGGTGGGGTCCCCTTTGAAAGGGTTGGTGTGGACATTGTGGGTCCACTTGAACCTCCCACAGGCTCAGGGAATCAATACATACTGGTAGTAGTGAATCATGCTATCAGATACCCTGAAGCAATTCTCCTTAGGACAACTACTGCCCCTGCAGTAGCCAAGGCCCTAATTGGTATTTTTACCAGAGTGGGTTTCCCTAAGGAGGTGGTTTCTGACAGAGGTACCAACTTCATGTCAGCTTACCTCAAAAACATGTGGAATGAGTGTGGCGTGACTTATAAGTTCACCACACCTTATCATCCACAAACCAATGGTCTTGTTGAAAGGTTTATTAAGACATTGAAGGGCATGATCATGGGGCTCCCTGAAAACTCAAAAGGAGATTGGATGTCTTTCTGCCATGCTTACTTTTCGCCTACAGAGAGGTGCCACAGAAGGGAGTAGGGGTTTCACCATTTGAGCTTTTGTTTGGCCATCCTGTAAGGGGACCACTAGCACTTGTAAAAGAAGGCTGGGAAAGACCTCTCCATGAGCCTAAACAAGACGTGGTGGACTATGTGCTTGGCTTCTGCTCAAGGACAGCTGAGTACATGGAAAAGGCATCCAAAAACCTTGAGGCCAGCCAACAACTCCAGACGTTGTGGTATGACGAAGAGGCTGCAATGATTGAATTCCAACCAGGGAAAAACATCTGGGTTCTGGAACCTGTGGCTCCCAGGGCACTTCAAGACAGATGGAGTGGCCCTTACCCAGTGTTTGAGAAAAAGAGTCAGGTCACTTACTTGGTGGACCTGGGCACTAGCAGGACACCCAAGAGGGTGATCCATGTTAACCACCTTAAGCTCTATAATGATAGGGCAGATATAACTATGTTGATGGTTACTGATGAGGATCAGGAAGCAGAGAGTGAACCTCTTCCAGACCTCCTCTCAACTGACCCTAAGGATGGGACAGTAGATGGTGTGGTATATTCAGAAACCCTGTAGGAAAATGCCACTGTTGGCATGGTTACCCCTAACATTTTTGCCTTTTGTTGATGCTAGTTATGATTGAGAGTCTGCTGGGACCCTGCTAACCAAGGCCCCAGCCCCAGTGTTCTTTCCCTAAAACTGTACCTTTGTCTCCACAATTGGCACAGCCCTGGCACACTGGGCACTATGCCCCCTCCAGAACTAGTGGAGAAGCCATCCACTTGAGAGACTGTGCCCTTGCACTCCACAGGACCAAGCAGTGGGCCGACCACTCATTTGAGAGACTGTTGCCTTGCACTCCCCAGGACCAAGCAGTGGGCAGACCACCCACTTGAGAGACTGTGGCTTGCACTCCCCAGGACCAAGCAGTGGGCAGACCACCCACATGAGAGACTGTGGTCATGCACTCCCCAGGACCAAGCAGTGAGCAGACCACCCACTTGAGAGACTGTGGCTATGCTCTCCACAGGACCAAGCAGTGGCAGACCACTCACTTGAGAGACTGTGGCCTTGCACTCCCCAGGACCAAGCAGTGGGCAGACCACCCACATGAGAGACTGCTGGCCTTGCTCTCCCCAGGACCAAGCAGTGGCAGACCACCCACTTGAGAGACCGTGGCTTTGCACTACCTAGGACATCGCCCAGGGCATGTGGCCCCCTCCAGGACCAGTGGTGTTGTTCCATCTTCCAGCTGAGGTGCCCCTCCATTCCCCGTCCCCCTGAGGTGCCTGTGTATTATCAACCTGATGCCCCTGCAGTGTTCTCTCCGTGTTGTGGCAGGAGTTAAGTGGGGCACTGGCCTATGTGATGTGGCTCTATGGCCCACGGACATTGAGGACTGGGCAGTGTCCCTCCATTTGTATATATGTATATACTGTTTTGATTTTGAAGGATGTATTTCTAGTATTTTATCTTATTACACTCACTTTAATCAATTCCTTTTGTCCTTGCATTATTCCTGAGGGGTACGCAGTGGATATGTAATGTTACTGCATCTGTTTGTGTGTATGGTGTTGGGTGTGAGGGTGTTGCGTGTTGCGTGTGTGTCGCTCTCTTTTTCCTCCCCCTCCCATGTCTGCTAGGTGGCAGTACTCACTGTGGTGATCTTTGCCGGTGTTGGTATTCATGGTGAAGAAGGAGGTAGATGAGCTTGGGGAACACATGCAACTCGGGCTCTGTGGTGGCGTGGTTCTTCTTTAAGTCTCCAGGGGTGAGTTGTTTCCCTTCTGTGTACTGTTTCCACTGTGCTTTTGATGCTGTTGGTACCGCCCCGGAAAAGGTGGCGGATTGGCCTCTCATGATACTGTGGGCGGTACATTGTCTTCCACCTGGCTGTTGGCGGTTACCACCATAGTGCTTGTTGCTACCGCTGTGGCAGTCAGTGTGTTGAAGTGGCTGTCTGTCTGAGCAGTTTCCGCCGTGGTCATAATTCAATTATTTTTTACTGCCGGCCTGTTGGCAGTATCACCGCCGTTTTATCACAGACCACCAGGGTTGTAATGAGGGCACAGAGTCCATGGGTTCCCCAAGAGGCTTGACAGAGGCAATAATAGATAATACTAATGCTCTATTTGTGGTAGTGTGGTCGAGCAGTTAGGCTTATCAGAGGGTAGTGTTAAGCATTTGTTGTACACACACAAGCAATAAGTGAAAAACACACTCAATGAGTTAACTCCAGGCCAAAAGGTTTTTATATAGAAAAATATTATTTTGCTAATTTATTTTTTTAGAACTACAAGATTCATTTAGCAGGTAAGTACATTGAATGAACGGTACTTTGCATAGTAATAGTTGAGACTTTGAATAGATTCAATATTTTACACAGTTTTCATTAAAATGACAAAAAGCTATTTTAAAAGTGGACACTGCAATTTTCAACAGTTCTTGGGGGAGATAAGTACAGTACAGTTTCAGAGGTAAGTACTACACTTACGGGTTCAATCTCCGGGGCATAGGTAGCCCACCATTAGGGGTTCAAGGCAACCCCAAGCATGCAGCATCAGCAACACAGGGCCGGTCAGGTGCAGAGGTCAAACAGGAGCCAAAATAACGTGGGCGTCTATGGAGATGGGGGTACTCCAGTTCCAGTCTGCTTGCAGGTACGTACCCGTGTTGTCGGAGGGCAGACCAGGGGGGTTTGGAGGAGTACTGGAGGGGCCCCAAGTAGGCACAAAACCCACACCCTCAGCGGCACAGGGAAGTCAGGTGCAGTGTGCCAACAGGGCATTGGGTTCTCAATAGAACTCTATGGAGGGACCTGGGATTCACTTAAGTGCTGCAGGCAGGGCACAGGAGGGCCTCTCGGGCAAGTAACCAACTGGGCATGGGTGAGGGCCACCTGCTGGTCATTGCTGCACCAGTGGTCGGTTTCTCATGGGCCTGGGAGCTGCAGGTGCAGTGCTTCTCCAGGCATCAGATATCTTCGTCCCGGGCAGTCGCAGTCGGGGTCCTCTGGATTCCCTCTGTAGGCGTCGTCGTGGGGGTGCAGAGAGGTCCGCCTAGGGTGGACACGTCGTCAGAGTCACCTGGGGGTCCTCTCTGGGTAGTTGGTTTCTCTGGACACAGGCCGGGGGCATTGTGTCCAGAGTAGTGGGGGCTCACGCTTCTGGAGTGAGGTGGGAGTCCCTTTAAAGATGGATGTCTTTCCTTCTGGTTAGGCAGATCCGCCGCCCATCAGAGTTCTTGGTCCTCAGTGATGCAGGCAGTCCCCTGGAAGCTTTTCAGGGGTCGCTGGTCCTGTAGAAAGTGTCGCTTTTCTGTTGCAGGGTCTTTGAAGCAGGAGACAGGCCGGTAGGGCTGAAGCCAAAGCAGTTGCCGTCTCCTTCTTCTCTGCAGGGTTTTCAGGTCAGCAGTCCTTCTTCTTCCTAGGTCATCAGGAATCTGGCATTCGCTGGAGTGCCCTGGGGTGTTGTAACACCAGGCTTGAGCCTTTGAGGCTCACCACCAGGTGTTACAGTTCCTGCAGGGGGAGGTGTGAGGTACCTCCACCCAAGACAGGCTTTGTTCCTGGTCACAGAGTGGGCAAAGGCATTCACCCCATGTGGCAAAAACTAGTCTGGAAGTGGCAGGCTGGCAGAGACCAGTCAGCCTTGCACTAGCGGTTGGGCTGGCATGCAGGGGCCATCTCTAAGATGCCCTCTGAGTGCATTTCTCAATAAATCTCACACTGGCATCACTGTGGATTTATTGTGCTGAGAAGTTTGATACCAAACTTCCCAGTATTTGGTGTAGCCATTATGAAACTGTGGAGTTCGTGTTTGACGGACTCCCAGACCATATACTCTTTATAGCTACCCTGCACTTACAATGTCTAAGAATTGGCTTAAACACTATGGGGAAATAGTGCTCATGCAGCTATACCCTCACCTGTGGTTTAGTGCACCCTTACTTAGGGCAGTAAGGCCTGCTAGAGGGGTGACTTAACTATGCCACAGGCAGTGGGTTGTGGCCATAGCACCCTGAGGGGAGTGCCATGTCGACTTAGTCTTTTTCTCCCCACCAGCACACACAAGCTGTGAGGTAGTGTGCATGTCCTGAGTGAGGGGTCCCTAGAATGGCATAATACATGCTGCAGCCCTTAGAGACCTTCCTTGGTCAGGGTGAATGGATTGCTTCTTCCACTGGTTCAGGAAGGGGCTTTGTGTGCCCAGTGTGCTTCATCCTGGCAAGAATGGGGTGAGTGGATGCCTTCCTCCACTGGTTCTGGGGGGCTTTGTGCCCAGTGTGCTTCATCCTGGCAAGGATGGGGTGAGTGGATGCCTTCTTCCACTCATTCTGGAGGGGACTTTGTGCCCTGTGATGCAGCACATGGGGAGTGCAAGGTCATAGGCCCTCATTACAACCCTGGCGGTCGGTGTTAAAGCGGAGGTAAAACCGCCAACAGGCCGGCGGTAAACAAAATGGGATCACGACAGTGGCGGAAACCGCCAACATAGACAGCCACTTAACACTCCGACCGCCAAGACGGTACAAACAAACAGCATGGCAGTCACCGCCAACAGACAGGCGGAAGACAATGTACCGCCCACAGTATCATGAGAGGCCAATCCGCCACCTTTTCCGGGGTGGATTCACCGCGAACAAAAACACGGCGGAAACAGGACTTGGAAGGGAAAACGCTCACCTCTACACACCCCACGAGGAACCCGGATGCCATGGAGCCGGAACTCCAAATTCTACCTGCCATTGTCTTCCTGCTCCTCTACCAGGAGCACGGACGCCGGTGCCGACGACCACGGTGAGTACTGCACCTACGACACAGGGGAGGGGGAGGAAAAAGAGAGTGACACACACACGCAACACGCAAAACCCCCACCCTCACCCACTACAACACACACACAAATACATGTTGATACATTACATTCACAACCCCGACCCCCCCTGGAAGAACGCAAGGACAAAAGGAAATGAGTTGAACGATTGTAATCAATAAAAAACCATTACTCAAAAATATATATACACTATTAACAAATATATACACCAAGAATTCAAGTCCATATACTGCACCTACATAGTCTGTGGACCACTGGGCCCAAAATGCATGGGCGAGGGCCACACAAGATACCCGATCAAAACGGAGAGAACACTGCAGCGGCATCAGATCGAAATAAAACAGGCACCTCAGGGGGAAGGGAAGGGGGGGCACCTCAGTCAGGTGAGTGCACAACGTCAGCTCCACGAGGGGGCACCATGCCCATTGATGTATCCTGGGGAGTGCAAAGCCACAGTCTCACAAGTCTCTCCAGTGGGTGGTTTGCCCACTGCTTTATCCTGGGGAGTGCAAAGCCACAGTCTCTCAAGTCTCTCCAGTGGGTGGTTTGCCCACTGCTTTATCCTGGAGAGTGCAAAGCCACAGTCTCTCAAGTCTCTCCAGTGGGGGGTTTGCCCACTGCTGCATCCTGGGGAGTGCAAAGCCACAGTCTCTCAGTTCTCCACTGGTTCTGGAGGGTGCTTCATCCTGCCAAAGACTGAGGTAGGGGATGTGACACTCCACTGATGGTGGGCCTACATGGAAGCTGTCCAGGCCACTGGAACAGACCACCAGCTTCGTACGACTGACCACTGGGGATGGCAGCCATGTCTGCGGTGGTGGCACTGGCACATGATGTGGTGTGGCCGTGGGTGGTGCTTGCAGCAGCCTCAGTAGGGGCGGTGCTTGCGGTGCTCATTGGCCAGCGGTGCTGGTGGGCGCCTCAGTGAGCGTGCTGGTGGCGGCGGTGTCCTGGGAAGCAGTGCTGGTGGCGGCGGTGTCCTGGGAAGCGGTGCTGGTGGTGGGGGTGCATGTGGCGGTGCCGGTGGTGGTCTTATCCACCGCACAGGTTGGCGGCGACTTCCCTTTCTTTCTTTGCCCCTTCCCCACCTAGGATGGTGGCGCAGCTGTCTTGCCACTCCCAACTGTAGTCCTGGGAGAGCCCTTGGTGGCAGGTGTTTTGCCCTTGTCCCTCTTGGCTGTGGCCAACTTCTTATGTTTCTGAGGTGGGGGACTGTCCTTGGCCTGGCTCCTTGGCATACTGGCTGCCCTGCTGCTTGGCGCACTCCAGAAGCCGGTTACTGCTGGCACCACTGTTCCCGGTGATGTGGTGGATGAGGTGCTGGGTTGGGACCTGGAAAGGCATGCCCTAGGGGACGGAAGGGGTGGGGGAGGTGTAGGGAAGATGTCAACATTTAAGAGGAAAAGTTTTTTTGACACACTGGGACAGGTAAATGGAGGGGGTTTGGGAGTGGAGGAAGAGGTAGTGGTTGTAGGAGGTGTTCGTGTGCTGACTTTGGGTGAAGGTGCATGGGCTGTAAGCTGTCGTGAGGTGGATGGCTGTTGGGTGGGTGTGTGACTACGTTTGTGTAGTTTGGGAGGTGGGCTCACAGACACACTGGTAGAGGACACAGGGGATGAGTGAATGGTAGTGGGGGTGGTGAGTGCACGTGAGCGGTGTGTGGTGATGGGCGTGCTGGTGATGGACGTAGTGGCTGAAGATGTAGTGCATGCAGGTGTGAGTGGAGACGTGACAGGGAGGGAGGAGGGGGAGGAGGGGGACACAGTGGAGGCAGTGGATGTTGGTATGTGTGCATGGGTATGATGCTTGTGTGAGTGCCTGTGGGATGTGTGGTGCTTATGTTTGCCAGAGCTACCTTTGTGTGTTGAGGTGTGTGCATGCTGGTCTGATGGTGTGCTTGGGATAGGCTGAGGTACTGGGGGTTGGGGCTGGATGGAGGAAGTTGGAGGGGGGAGGCTGGACACAGGGACAATGGCTGCCATCAGTGTTGAGGCCAGAGTCTAAAAAGCTCGCTGTTGGGCTGCCTGACCAGAATGAATGCCCTCCAGGTATGCATTCGTCTGTTGCAACTGCCTCTCTACACCCTGGTTGGCATTCAGAATGGTAGACTGCCTAACAGTGAGGGATCTGAGGAGGTCAATGGCCTCCTCACTGAGGGCTGACAGGGGCAGGGGCTGAGGTGTCTGGGGCGAAGGAGATGCCCACCCTCCTGGATGAGCGGCCACGGGGCACACGCTGAGGGGCTGCTGGGAGAGCAGTGCTGGTAGGGGGGGTGGTGGCTGTGCCTGTAGATGCGGTGAGCACAGAGGGGCCTGCCACCGCAAGGGAGCTCCCGTTAGAGGAGGAGTCGGTGACGTTGGTCTTAGCTCCTGTCCCCGCTATGGAGCTCCCCTCGCCCTCCGTCCCACTGGTGAATTCGGAGTACGTAGTGTCGCCCTCCAGGGCCATGTGGGATACAGCTCCCTCCTGCTCCGGTGGCACTGCTCCTCCACGTGATGATGCTAATGCACACAAGAACAGGGAGACCACATAAAGGAGGGGAAAGAAAGTAGAAAGACATGTTTAGTGCATGCAATACCGCTACCGTTGGCGGACACTACAGACACAGCAGCCCTCTGCACTACGCCATGCACTTAGAGTTCCCTAATTAATCACAGGGCCATGGGGTACAAGGCCTATGCCCAATTGCTGCACACATGGAAGTCACAGGAGCCTGACTAGGGGTAGATGGCTCTGAACACTGGTGGGGTGGGGTGCCACATGGCCTGCCTTCCGAAGGGACCTTGCCTACAAAACTCGCCCTGGCCTAGGGTAACCCACATCCCACCTCCCCCACCCAGACACCTCCCATGCACGCTGAATCAGCTGAATGAGAGTGTACTCACCTCCTTGTGGCTGCTGTGATGCACTCAAGCACCCATCCAACTCCGGATACGCCACCGCCAGGATCCGGAACATCAGGGGGGTCATGGTGCGACGGGCACCCCTCCCACGTTGGGAGGCCATCCCCAGCTGGGCCTCCGCCGTCTTCTTGCTCCAGCAGTGAATGTCCTCCCATCTTTTCCGGCAGTGGGTGCTCCGCCTAGATAGTGAGGACTGGGAACCCTTGAACCAATTTAGCAAGGAAATATGAACGTATGTCCAATCTTTCACACATACAGCTTTTATGGCCCCTGAGAATCAGGCCTAGTTATTGCAATTTTGCTTAAGGATTGTCTTTTTCAATACAGAAGGGCATACCACCCACAATTGTGACAGATATTGATGTGTGAGTAACATCTGGGCATCTAAGTGAGAGTACACATAAATTTAGGATCTAAGTCGCCCGATATTGGTCAGTGAGATAAACGGAGTAGAGTCAGCACTTGCTTTTGATGCTCATGTACCTTGCCTACATTTGTACACCACCTACGTAATGTTCTCAATTCTATTTCAGTGGACTTGGCTGGCCAGGGTTACCAAGAGGAGGACCGGGGACAGAGACAAGCTTCCGAGGAATGTAGGCTGGCATGACCTTTGTCTTCAATAGAAAAAGAGGAAGAGAAGGGACCAATGACATCGGAAAGCAAGGGGAGTGTGCCCACCCAGACGGACCCAGCTGAGAGTGACCGGGTGGAGGCTGCCAAAACTGTTTGGGGTCCTTGAACTGGGCACCTCTGGCTAGGGAGGGAAGGATTTCCCCTCTACCCTTGAATTCCACCAATCTGACCTACCAGAGGTGACCCCACCACAAGGAGATGAAACACCTGAGCCTGAACCCTCCCCACCACATGTTGCCCCCGGTCAATCAGGGACCCATCTGCTACCCCTGCCACCTGTCCCCCTCTGAGTGCCCGACAGAGTCCCAGGAGGAGCTCCTATGTCCCCGACACCCCGCATCTCTCCTGTGTTACCCAAACCTCTCCCTATGTTGTCACACCGGTGGCTGCATCCCAGGAAGGGATCGTGGCAGATGAGGGGGAGCAGGGATCCTACAGCAGATCCATGAGGAAGTGTGTGGGATCCAACAGGATATTGCCCTGAACTTTGCTCCCCTCACCGCAGCATCACTTCCTTGGGTGCAGCCATACTAACCCTGTCTTAGCGTCCATCCCATACAATCCTCCATGTCTTGTCTCCCTGTTTGTCTCCCCACACTGTTTCCCCCAACCCCCCTCATACCCTTTGTGTGCCTTAGTCCAGTGGGGTGTCAGGTCCTCCAAAGGCCACCCTGGAGGAGTCCACCAGCGCAGAGGATCTTATTGTCATTGCAAAGGGGGATGACCAGGAAGGCATTTGAGTGGACTTGATTTCTTGACGGTGACTGGAATTTTTGTTTGCCTCCTGTACATAGACTGATTACCCTGGCATTTCCTGACATATTATTTTTTTGTCCAACCGCCTCCATGCCCCCTGCCCCTTCTCAATCGGAATATTCAGATAAAAAATAATATTTATCCAATCAACTTTGTTATGTAGTTCATTATCTGTGCTGAAACCAGAGTATGGAAGTATACGAATAGAGTTGGCTATCTATGCCTTCCACGTGACCCAAATGTACACAGATGGCAATGAACATGTCCTGCAGATGTTGTTAACACATATGTGGCCTACAGCCACAATAAGCATCTGACCTTCATCAACTATTGCTCAACTCATTTTAAATGTGGAACATGTCTTTTATTCACCATCACCCATACACCATCCACGTACCTTACAGCACACACCCCAACATATCACCCCACACACCCTCACACACACTACACCCATGGCACCACAAAGACACCCCAGGTTCTCAGAGGATGGGCTAAGGGTCATGGTGGAGGAAATCATCCAGAAAGAGCCACAGCTATTCGAATCACAGGTGCAGCAGACATCCATTGCTAGGAAGATGGAGCTATGGCGGAGGATCGTGGACAGGGTCAACACCGTGGGACAGCACCCAAGAACAAGGGATGATATCAGGAAGAGGTAGAACGACCTACGGGGGAAGGTATGTTCCGTAGTAGCAAGACACCAGATAGCAGTACAGAGGACTGGCAGTGGACCCCCCACCTCCTCCCCCACAACTAACAACATGGGAGGAGCAAGTCTTGGCAATACTGCATCCTGAGGGCCTGGCAGGAGTAGCAGGAGGACTGGACTCTGGTAAGTCAAATCTTTACTACTTTCACCCCCCCTCCACACACCTGCATGCCATCACATACCCCACTCTCACCCTCACTCCCATCACTCCACCACCTCCCACACACCCCACCATCACAACCACCCCTCCCACAACCAAGCCCTGCATGCAACACCAATGCATGGACACCCATCACAGACCTGCATGGACATACATCACCAAAGCATGCACACTTGAGACAATCACCTAGCCCACCAAATCCCCACTCACACAAGCCTAAGCTGCCAGGGCCATAACAACCATAGAGGGCAACACACCCATGCACAAGATGGCCCAGGAAGACACAATAACACTGTATTTACATTCCCACAGGTCCCCCACACAACGTCACCGGAGAGGCGGTGCCAGCAACATTCAGCCCCCCCAGAAGAGGCCCACAGTGATGACAGCAGCTCTGCATGCCTGGATCAGGATGACCAACCTGGCCCATCAGGGACATCCGGATAGTCGGTTACCCAGGCACAGACAACCACAAAGCCTCCCCCTCAGGAAACACCAGCACAGCAGGACACGTCAATCAGCAGTGTGTCCACCACTACAGGGACCCCAGGCCGCCCCACAAACGCAGGACGATCAAGGACCTGTGGGTAGTGGCAGTGGGCACACGGTCTAGGGTACAGAGGCACTGGACAACAGGGAAGCTGGGAGGACTGCTGTGTGACAGAAGGACGACAGGCCCACGGAACTGACTCTCACAAGGCACTCACCAACATCCTGAGAGCATACCGCCATTCTCAGGAGACGATGGGCCAGATACTGGACAAGTTGCAGGAGACACCGGGGGCTGCAGGAGGAACAGAACCTGGGGATCAGGGAGGACTTGAGGGACATCCACACCACCCTAGTCACCATTGCAGGGGTGCTGGCAGACATGGCCAACACCATGAGGGAGGCAGTGGCACACCAACGGGCCCCTGACACTAGCCAAATAGATGAACAGCCTTCCACCTCTGTTGACGCTAGTGGACAGGAGGCCCCGCCACAGGAACAACAGGCCATCAGCACCCCTCCCCCTGCAGAAGGAGAACCACCCATCAAATGGTCCCTGCGATCCAGGCAGAAGCCAGAGAATATTGCCAAGACCCCCACCAGGAAATAAGACTCTCCTGAATGTCACCCTTGTGTCCCACTCTGTCACCCTGTCCACCTTGAACTGCCATTGCACCACTTCCTATGCCTCCTTGAACAGTGCACCTGTGATACAAATAGACTGGAACGTAACCCTGGACTCTCCTCCACCACCATCCCATCCCATTGCAATAACCCCTCCACTTATTAGCACATAAATAAACACCATTGTAAAAAATACAAGTATGGAGTCTATCAAGTGATTGAACTATGTATTTGTTTAATAAGCTGTAAACATTGCAATTCAACTGTACAGTAATGTCTACATAGATATGAGCTGTAGTTGGTTGCAGTCAATACACCAGGAGCCAGGGTGGGGCACAGATATCTGAAAATAGACATGCTAAAGGGTACAATAAGTGGCCATAGTAGTGGGAAAATCAGCCTGCCAGTGACAATATCCAACACATAACTGTCAATGGAAGGTGCGGTTACAGTGTCTTATCTATGTGTCACTGGAAGTACTGCCATATGATTGATGTTCTGTTGCCCTCATCCTCTGCCTCCTCTTAGTCACTGTCCACAGGGTCCACTGCTGCCACACGCCCATCTCCAGCCTCATCCTCCTGCAGAAATGGCCCCTGGCGACGTAAGGCAAGGTTGTGCAACAAACAACATGCCACGATGATCTGGCAGACCTTCTTGGGTGAGTAGCACAGGGAACCACCTGTTAGATGGAGGCACTGAAGCCTGGCCTTCAGGAGGCCGAATGTCCTCTCCATAATTCTTCTTTTTCGCCCATGTGCCTCATTGTAACGTTCCTCTGCCCTTGTTCTGGGATTCCTCACGGGGGTCAGTAGCCATGAGAGGTTGGGGTAACCAGAGTCACCTGCAAATATCGAGGGATACCTGTTAGACACATACTAACCCTTAGGGCCAAACCCATACCCATACACCAACATATACTGAGTGGGAACCATGGGCTCACCTATTAGCCACACCTGGCGCCTCTGGAGGTGAGCCATCACATATGGGATGCTGCTATTCCTCAGGATATAGTCATCATGCACAGAACCAGGATACTTTGCATTGACATGGGAGAATTACTGGTCCACCAGGCACACTATCTGCACAATCATAGAGGGAAAGCTCTTTCGATTTCTGAACACCTGTTCATTTCTCCGGGGGGGACAAAGGCAATACGTGTACCATCAATTGCCCCAATAATGTTGGGGATATGTCCCATTGCATAGAAGTCAGCTTTCACTGTGGCCAAATCCTCCACCTGGGGGAAAACAATGTAGCTGTGCATGTGTTTCATCATGGCAGACAACACTCTTGTTGCCAAGAAATGGAGTACAGATAGCACCTGCACAAGAGGGGGGATCCCAGTGGGGTGACGGATAGCAGATATCAGGTCTGACTCCAATTGGGCACACAGCTCTGTGATTGTGGCCCTGTCAATTCTGTAGGTGAGGAGAATGTACCTGTCCTCCATTTTTGCCAAGTCCACCAGGGGTCTGTACACAGGGGATGTCTCCATCTCCTATTCATACGCAACGGTTGCAATCTAGGGGGCAAAACGATGAGCATCTGGTCAGTATTCCACATTTCCAAACTGTACACTGCATTGCATGTTGTGACTGAAACAGTTTGTTGTTGGATAGGCCCAAATGGTGACTATGTGTACTGTGACACAGTTAGGTGCCATGGCCTGCCCCCCTCCCCAACTGAAATGGAGTCTGCCTGTCCTGTGTGGATGGACAGGTGGAAATGAGGTAATGCCGCTGACGTTGTGCCCCGTTGCAGGAGGTGGTTGAGTGCCGCCATGCAACTCCTCATTGGTTGTCTATGGGCGCTATGGGTTACAGTGGCCAATGGTGATGTACGCCGATGGTGACGGTACCCACCGCCGTGGACGTGACTGCCATTTTCTATCTGTTCTCTCACTTGCTACCTGACCTTCAACAGGAGAGGACCTACACTGCAAGTGCTGCTGTGACCTGTGTCTGGAACCAACCATGGCTCGAGTCACTGGGGAAAGGGCCCCTGCCTTCACGGCTGCGGAGCTGTAGAGACTGGTGGATAGGGTCCTACCCCACTACCGAATGCTGTATGAGCCTCCAGACCAACAGGTAAGTACACTGTGAGCACAATGCTTGGGGCATGAATGCATGGAGTGCTGTGTGTGAGGGCCACATGTAAGGGGGGGTTGGAAGGGTCCTGGGTAGCGTGCTGCATGTATGGTGGGCAATGTTTGTTCATAAGGGGATGTGAGGGATATGGTGGCCGGATGGTATGGCTGATACCTTTTTCTATGTTTCTTTTTCTGCAGGTCAGTGCCCATCAGAAAAAGGGTATATGGCGTGCCATCGCCAAGGACGTGCGGACCCTGAAGGTCTTCGGCAGGAGGAGCACCCACTGTCAGATACGGTGGGAGGACCTGAGACGCTGGGCACGGAAGACGGCATAGACCCAGCTGGGGATGGCCTCCCAACGAGGAAGGGGTGCCCGTCGAACCCTGGCCCCCCCCTGATGTTCCGCATACTGGTGGTGGCCTATCCGGAGCTGGATGGGCGCTTGAGGCCATCACAGCAGCCACAAGGGGGTGAGTACAGTTTCCAAATCTGCGAATTGCGCGAGGTGGGGTGGTCTCCGGGTGGGGGATGTGGGCCTGTGGATGCCCCACACCAGGCAGGGTTCTGATGTTAAAGTCCTCCAACCAAGCTAGTAGGTCTCCACTACTGGTCAGGGGTCTGTGGATCTCAGGTATGCTGTTTTTGGCCTTAGGTATGCCTGTCCTAGGGCTGGTGACTAGAATTGTGACTTGTAGTGCATTGCATAGTGCGTAGGCCTGTTCCCTGTGTGAGTGTGCTGTGTACGCCAACAGTGGTGTTGGGGCAGCCATTGACCAAGTGTATCCTTCGTTTCCGCCCCCTTTTTGTTTTGTCACCCTGTCCTTGTGTGCAGTAGTATCATCTGGCGGAGGAGCAGAGGCCCCGGCGATAAAGGGAGCTGCATCCCACATGGCCCAGGAGGCCGAATCCACCGACGGGCTGTCACTCTGGCATGACAGCCCAACAGATATCAACCCAGGCTCTGGCCTCCTCCCTGATGGCAGCCATTGTCCCTGTCTCTAACCTCCCACCTCCAACTTCCTCTACCCAGTCCCATTCCCCTCAACCCCAACCTATCCCAACCACACATTCAGACCAGCATGCACCCAAGACAACACACAGGAGTGGCTCAGGCAAACACAAGCACACACATCATCCCACAGGCACTCACACAAACACCATCCAGAATCAGACACACCAACATCCACTGCCTCCACTGTGTTCCCCTCATCGTCATCTACCACACTCCCAGTAGCGTCTCCACTCACACCTGAATGCACTACATCCTTATCCACTACCTCCATCACCATCATGCCTATCACTACACACCCCTCCCTGGCAGTCACCATCCCCACATCCATGCACACGTCCCCTGTGTCTTCTCCCACTGTGTCTGTGTCCCAAACACAACCATTCCCTCATCCTCCACTTCCAGACCTTCACCCTCTTCCCTCCCCAGTGTCCCTAAGAAGCATTTCCTCTCCACGGTTGACCTCTTCCCTTCCCCTCCTCCCGCGTCCTTCACGTCGTACCAGGGTGGTGAGAACCCAGGCTAGCACCTCAGCCACCCATTCCACGGCCACAGTAGTGTCAGCAGCTACTGCAGGTGGGAGAGGCTCCAGGGAACCAGCCATAACCACTGACAGTGTGCCTGCACCAGCTGCCAAAGGGAAGGACAAGGAGGCACCATTAGCTGTGAAGGGCAAGGGCAAGGAGGCACCACCAACTGTGAAGGGCAAGGAGGCACCACCAGCTGTAAAGGGCAAGGAAGCACTTCCAGCTGTGAAGGGCAAGGAGGCACCACCAGCTGTGAAGGACAAGGGCAAAGAGGCGCCACAAGCTGGGAAGGGCAAGGGGCCTGCCCCTGCAGGCAGGAAGGTCAGGAGGCCTGGTGCAGGGACTGAATCAGAGCCCCCACCACCAACCATGGCGGTTCAGCCATCCGAGGCTGCAGGGGATGGGCTGGAGCCTTCCCCCACCACAGGCATTCCCAACACCAGCACCGCCACCAACATCACTGCCTGCAGCAGTGCCAGAAGCCCCAGTGGACAGCAGTACTAGGCTGCAGGGGACAGGCTAGAGCCTCCCCCCACAACGGGCATTCCCGACACCAGCACCACCACCAGCTCCGCCACCAGCATCACTGCCTGCAGCAGTGCCAGCAGCAGCCCCAGTGGGCAGCCGTCCGAGGCTGCAGGGGATGGGTTGGAGACTCCCCCCGCCACTGGCATCCCAGACACCAGCCCTATCACTGCCACCACTGAGCAGCCGTCACCGCCGGCGGGCAGTGTGTAGTCCTGCCTCCATGGACTGAAGTGCATCCTGGCTCATGCAAATACTGTGGGTGTGACACCCAGGTGAGAGACTATGGGAGTCATTACAACATTGGCGGTAAATGACGCTTACCGCCGTGCAGACGACCGCTGACACACTGCCGCGGAATTCCACCACAGCTATTACGACCCACAGCTCGGAATCCGCCAAAATCCAGACACCCACCCAAGTCCACCACACCAAAGGTCAGTGATAAACTGGCGATACCAAAACCTCCACCGTCACGCCAACAGGAATACGTCCACTCTATCAAGACCCACGAATCCACACGGTGGTCTTTCAACCGCGGTAATCCATTGGCGGTACACACCGCCGCGCTCAAAATACACACACATTTACAAAACACTACCACATTGGACAATTCGAAATACACACACCTGATACACATACACACACCACTCCCACACACCCAATACAATATAAAACACCCGCCCACATCACCCACAAACCCTTACTACCAAAAATGTAGACGAAGGCCAGAGAGAAAGCACAGCAAAGACAACACTAGCATACAGAGGCACACACCAGCATCACACATCCACGCACAAAACACCACACACCCCTAAACATCACCCCACACATCACAACACACACCACCTCACACATCACCCACACTACCCCATGGCACTGCAAAGACACCCCAGGTTTTCAGAGGAGGAGCTCAGGGTCATGGTGGAGGAAATCATCCGGGTAGAACCACAGATATTTGGATCACAGGTGCAGCACACCACCATAGCTAGGAAGATGGAGCTATTGCGCAGAATCGTGGACAGGGTCAACGCAGTGGGACAGCACCCAAGAACACGGGATGACATCTGGAAGAGTTGGAACGACCTACGGGGGAAGGTGCGTTCCGTGGTCTCCAGACACTACATTGCTGTTCAGAGGACTGGCGGCAGACCCCCACCTCCTCCCCCACAACTAACAACATGGGAGGAGCAGGTCTTGGCTATACTGCATCCTGAGGGCCTCGCAGGAGTAGCTGGAGGAATAGACTCTGGTAAGTCAACTCTTAACTATTACATCCACCACCCTACCTGCATGCTATCACATACCCCCACCCTTGCCCTCACCCCATCACTCCAACTCTTCACATTTATCCCACTAGCACAAACCACACATCCCCACACCAAGCCCTGCATGCAACAACAAAGCATAGACACCCATCACCAATGCATGGCCACTAGACATACCGACACAGATCCCTAAATAATTAGCACACAAGGTCCTACACAGGAATGGAAGCACTGGGGTACAGGGTCACCCACCCATTGCACACCATGGCACACACAGATGCAATAATCATGCCTTTACACCCCTCAGGACCCCTACCCAACGTCACCGGACAGGAGGTTCCAGACATGTCCACTCCACCCACAGAAGAGGCCCACAGTGATGACAGCAGCTCTGTCCAACTGGATCTAGATGACCAGCCCGGCCCATCTGGGACCTCGGGACAGTCGGTTCCCCTCACACTGGCCCAAGCCACAACAGAGCCTCCCCCCTCTGGAAACACCAGCACAGCACCCACCCAGCGGGCCCATACCTCTGTCCCCGGGACACGTCAAGCAGCAGTGTGTCCACCACTACAGGGAACCCAGGCTAACCCACCACCCCAGGAAAATCAGAGACCTGGGGACAGTGGCAGTGGGCACACGGTTCAGGGGACAGAGGTACAGGAAAACAGGGGAACTGTGAGGACTGCTGTGCGACAGGGGGAGGACAGGCCTAGGGAACCCACTCTCCATGAGGCCCTCTCCAACATCATGGGAGCCTACCACCATTCCCAGGAGACAATGGCAACAGTACTGGCCAAGTTTCAGGAGACCCAGCGGCTGCAGGAGGAACAGTATTTGGGGTTCAGGGAGGAACTCAAATCCATCAATACCACCCTGGGCACCATTGTAGAGGTGCTGAAGGAACTCGTGAACACCAGGAGGGACACTGTGGCACAACAAGGGGCCCCTGACACTAGCCTGGACGATGAACTGCCCACCACCTCTGCCGGCGCTAGTGGACAGGAGGCAGAGCCACGGGGCCACTACACCAGCACACCATCCCCTGCAGATGGTGAACCACCCCGCAAGCGGTCCCTGAGATCCAAGATAAAGACAGAGATCAATGCCAAGACCCCCGCCAAGAAATGAGACCACGATGATTGTCATCCTTCTGTCCCACATTGTCACCCTGTCCATCCTTAAACTGCCCCAGCTCCACTTCCTATGCCCCTTTGGAAAATGCACCTGTGAGACTAATAGACTAGACTCTGCCATGGACATTCCTCCACCATCACCCCTGACCATTTTACAACCCCCTCCACTATTTAGCACTTAAATAAACACCCGTAAATCACAAAACTATCTGGAGTCAGTCTGTGCTTTCACAAATGTGCATTTGCAATAACTGAGGGAAATAGCAATGTCCAATGTATTGTCAACATACCTACGTCACACAGCTCTAGTCCATGAGGTAACATAGCAGAGGTCACACAGTGGGACCCACATCTGTGAAATTGAAAGGGAAAGTGACAAATCAGGGTCCATACACTGGGTGAAAGTGACAGACAGATGGGAGGTAGAACAAGTGTATCAGATGTAGGATGCAGTGATGTCTTCTTACCTGTGTCTCACTGGAAGTATTGGTGAATCATGGTGTTTCTGTTGTCGATATCCTCTTCTTCTGCCTCCTCTTCTTCACTGTCCACAGGCTCCACAGCAGCCACAACACCTCCTTCAGGACCATCCTCCTGCAAAAAAGGCACCTGTCGTCGCAAAGCCAAGTTGTGCAGCATACAGCAGGCCACGATGATCTGGCACACCTTCTTTGGTGAGTAGAATAGGGAGCCACCTATCATATGGAGGCACCTGAACCTGGCCTTCTGGAGGCCGAAGGTCCTCTCTATAACCCTCCTAGTTCACCCATGTGCCTCATTGTAGCGTTCCTCTGCCCTTGTCCTGGGATTCCTCACTGGGGTCAGTAGCCATGACAGGTTGGGGTAGCCAGAGTCACCTGCAAATGTCGAGGGACAACTGTTAGACACACACTAACCCTGAGGGACAACCCCAGACCCAGACAAATATTCACACTGTATAGGGTCCATGTCCTCACCTAATAGCCACACATGGTGCCTCTGGAGTTGCCCCATCACATAAGGGATGCTGATATTCCTCAGAATGTAAGCGTCATGCACTGAGCCAGGAAACTTGGCATTCACATGGGAGGTGTACTGGTCGGCCAAACACCCCATCTGCACATTCATCGAATGGTAACTCTTCCGGTTTCTGTACACCTGTTCACTCCTGTGGGAGGGGACCAAGGCCACATGTGTCCCATCAATGGCACCTATGATGTTGGGGATATGTCCCAAAGCATAGAAGTCACCTTTCACTGTAGGCAAATCCTCCACCTGAGGGAAAATGATGTAGCTGTGCATGTGTTTCAGCAGGGCAGACAACACTCTGGACAACACGTTAGAGAACATAGACTGGGACATTCCTGATGCTATGGCCACTGTAGTTTGAAAACACCCACTTGCCAGGAAATGGAGTACTGACAGGACCTGCACTAGAGGGGGGATACCTGTGGGATGGCGGATAGGTGACATCAGGTCTGGCTCCAACTGGGCACACAGTTCATGGATTGTGGCACGATCAAGTCTGTAGGTGACAATTACATGTCGCTCTTCCATTGTCGACAGGTCCACCAGCGGTCTGTACACCTGAGGATGCCGCCATCTCCTCACCTGCCCCAGCGGACGTGCTCTATGGATGAGAACAACGAGCAGAGGGTGAGCCAACACTGAGGTACGAAATAAGCAACTTTATTCCACACATTTGTCAATCCACTATGAGCCTGTCTTAGAGTGTATGCAAGGCCTAGATATGTGTGACGAAGTTATTATTAATGCCATGTGGTCCCCCTGAAATGGCGGCTGCCTGACCTGAAAGGTGGGACAAAGGGATATGAGGTAACAGCGCTGGTGTTGTATACAGGTGGTAGGCGGTCGAAGACTGTGGCGCAATCCTGCATTGGTTAACATTGGACCCTATGGGTCCCAGGAGCCAATGACGATGTACGCCGGCGGTATTGGTACGCACCGCCGCGGACGTGACCGCCATTTTCTCTCTCTTCACTCACTTGATACCTGATCTTCGACAGGAGAGGACCTACACTGCAAGTGCTGCTGTGAGCTCAGTCTGGAAGCGACAATGGCTCAGGTGTCTGGGGAAAGGGCCCCTGCCTTCACATCGGAGGAGTTGGACAAACTAGTGGATGGGGCCCTCCCCCAGTACACGCAACTCTACGGTCCTCCAGACAAACAGGTGAGTACACTTTGTGCATGCTGTATGAGAAATGCCTGTTTGGAGAGGTGTGGATGGGAGATTGGGGAGGGTGAATGAGGCATGCATGAAACAACTGTGAGTGTATGCGCATAATGGCAAGGGTAGAAATATGGGCCAATGACTGTGACGGTCAGGATGGTTATATCTTCTCCTTTTCCCCTGTATTATTCCTGTAGGACAGCGCACACCAGAAGAAGGATATTTGGTGTGCCATCGCCAAGGAAGTCCGGACCCTAGTGGAGATGGGATACAGTCTGGTTGGGCTGTCCACCCCGAAGTATGAGTATGACAACCCTTTCAAGTGCAAATTTGGTAGTCTCAGACTATTGCATGTAATCTGGGGTGTAAGATGGTCTAAATCCACATTACCAAGTCTCTGCTGCTCCAACTCCTCTGACTGAGCATGGAGGGTTGGCCAGGCTGTTCTTAGGGTCCTCCTGGACAGTGGAGTGCGGGTGGGCCAATGCACGTGGGGCTAGGAGGGCTGACCCAACAGTTCTTGGGCCCTCAGTCAGGCCCATTTCAGGTCCTCCCAGCGCTTGAGACAGGTCTTGGCATGCTGGTGGTAAATGCCCACTGCACTGCACTGCAGCGCTGCGCTATCTACTCCCAAAGCTGGGCGTGCACTGCATTGCTTGGCTAGTCCTCTGGGTCCCCATAATCCTGACGGTAATGGTCCACCACTACCTCAGCTAAGTTGTCCAAATCTCGGTCACTGAAGGGGGGTGTTCTCTCATCAACTCCCTCAGCTATGTTGGGGGCAGTTAGGGTGTACAGAGCAGCAGGATGGCAGAGGATCCTGTCTGTAGGAGAGGATGACTCTGAATGTCAATAAAATGGCTGCCTGCAACTTCCTGTCATGGACTTCCTGTCTTGCATTTCCTCTGTGTCATTTCTTGTTGCCAATCATTGGATTCCGGCCCGACTCCGGATTCCTCTGCTCCAAGTGTGGATCATCCACCCCGAGTGAGAATGCTCTGCCCAGAGTGCCGATCATCCGACTTGAGTGTGGATGTAAAGATACTCCTCGTAACTTACCTTTGTGAATACCAAACATTCATAAACTTACACTTTTGGTCTAAACTTAGACCAAAAGTGTAAGTTTACCTTTGTGAATCAGGACCTATATCTTCCTGCAAATTTCTCAGCTTTAAAACCATATATGATCCACAAATCCTTTCCCGCAGCAATAGCTCTTCAGCTTTTCCACGGTGTGCCACACAACTCCAATTACAGCTCTGTCTTCCTGGGAAGTGGCAACATTGGACTACAAAGATGCCATCTGGTGTCAGGATTTTGTCTGTTTTTTAAATTTCCATTCTCAGTCGAGGCATGTGGAAACAAACAGAGAGCTTATCAACAGAAGAATATATACAGCAGAAAACACCACTGCATATGAATGGATCTTATTAAGAACATCAATATTTCATAAGGGATGACAATGAGGAGTTTATGGGAACCTTTTGAATCCACTAGAAATATTGCTTCTAATGGATATGTCTTCCTTCAAATTCCTCACCTTAGGGAGGAGTCACAAAACACTACCCCTTCATTCCCTCCTTGGAAGATGGGATTGAGCGGTGCTGATTAACGAAGGGAATCATGCAACAAAGCCCAAGTGAAATATGTGCCACTCTACTAGCAAGACCAACAAATGTCAGCCACTGCGATGCTCTGACAAATGCAACAGAAGTTGCTAGGGCCTCCTGGAGCTGGAGGGTCTTTCTTTGCCTAGGTTTATCAGCTCTTAATACAAAGTGTAGCCCAATGTGCAATAGTATTCTTGGTCAATTTATTTTGCACAAGAGGTCATGTCCAAGCAGACTCACAGGACTCGAATCACACACTACAAATCAGTGATCCTCTTCAAAGGACCCTCATTTTACAAGTATGGCTTCTGTGACAGGACTTGTCCATTGTTTATTTGCAATTCCTATAACATGGATTCTTTTTCCCAAGAGGGGTAGATTAGGAACCTCTGCTGTTCTCATAGTACAGTGGTTAGCACCAGTGTTGATTAACAGTGATACTGGGTGGCCATTCATCTCACCATCCACAAATGGACCACTCTGGTCTACCTCTGTGGATGCGCCAAGTACGCATTCCTCCCACACCCCCAGGCATCGTCATTGTGATTGATCAGAATTGTAATTGTCATCGGTTGGGATCATGTGGTACTGTTGGGACATTCCCTGACTCGCAACAAGATTGCTATTCGCATTAGGGACCTGATTCAAATTAGATCTAGGGACATTTGCCTTCTCATGGGGGATCAGAGCTTGTGAAACTTCCATTGTTTGACCTTGGGGCACATTCAAACGTTGCATTCTCTGTACCTGCATAAGCGGTGACTGAGCCAGATTGTTTCCCTGAGACTGCACACATCCCCCATTCTGTACTTGATTCTTATTTGTGATATTATTTGGAATGAAACAACATTGGATTCCCTCATCCAATGGCCCACTTTGCTTCAAACATGACACAGATTAGTCCTTTTAGTCCTTTTTTAAATTCACCACATTCACCCCTGTACTCAGGTCTATTGGAACAACTCAACTTCTACCCTGTGGTTCAAATTCATTACCTCCTTGCATCATTTGAACTCCCTGATAATAGACTCCTTGCATAGCATCAATATTATCTACAAATGGTGGATTCTAACTCCTTTCTGAAGCTTTCATCTAAGCCACCTTCAACTTTTCCTTACATTTTTTCTGTTTCATCTCCAATTCATCACTGCAATATTTCGTATAGCTCAGAATTTCATCAACTGGCTTAATCTGTCAACAAATCGAATGCTGCTGAAACATTGTATTAACTGCATGTTTCAATCCCTTAACAAATCTGAACACAAAATGTCTCATGTCTTTTGCCTCAATAGTTTCTGTGCCACTATACTGTTTGAACGCCTGTAACAATATCTCATAGTAAGAGTGTATCGACTTTTGGACTCTTGAGTCGTTCTGTCAATCTTAAAACCAATCAATGGGGCAGATTTATGAAAAATGGTGCCGCACCTAGTGCTTTGAGCAGGCGTTAAAAGTGGAGAAAAGAAAATGCCCCCTTTGCATACACTGTGCATGGTGCAGTGCATAATGTAACGCAAAGGGTTACAAAGTTTGTTGTAAATTCGGTGCGGCAATTGTGCCCTTGTTGGGCCACATTAGCATTAAAAAAATGACACTAATGTGTTCCAAGGAGGCGCTTTTGCCTCTGCATGTCTCATAGGTTCTTTTTCAGGCAAATCCACAGGCGCTTTGCACTTAACCCATAATTCACTTGGAATGACAATGTCAAACAAGGTATTCCAATCCTCCCATAAAACCTTCAAAAGCTTTACAAAGCATAGCATTCAATCTGTCTGTTCCACTCCACAGGCTTCTCTCTAAATTTTGGGAAATCATTTGTGAATGAGTCAATATCACTCCCATTCCAGGATGCCTGGATCTTCTCTCATTAGAAGTATCTGGATATCTTCCTCCTCCTCTTCCACTGTAGCTGGTGGCTGATCTAACCTTATTTTCCTTAAATCCTTCTTCTTTACGATTCTTCCTTCCCATTTATGTAGTTTACTCCATTTTCTAATGTAGCCAATCAACTCCCTGATCTGTAATTTCATTCCTAATGGTCTCATGTTAGCAAGACCTCGATCATTAAAGCTTAAGCGATAGCCTGTCTACAGTACTTTGGACCTATTCAAATCAGCCTCATATCTCGGGCAAAGTCAGCCAATCTCTCATGAGCTTGCCATGCACGCCTTGTAATGTCTTTGTATACAAACAATAGTTTGTCTTCCTGGTAAGTATCTCATTTGGACATCCCAAGAGTTCTGCTACATGTATTGCTTTTTCTCTCTCTGGGGTTTGAAATGTTCTCACACTGAATACTGATCTTTCAGTCTCAATGGGAATGTCTATACCCTTGAGCCAATCATCAATTTTTTTAGCATTATGGCCTAGTTGTTCTGCTGGGGTATTTATTATTATCTCTTCTTGGCAAGTACTCGGATTTGCATGGGTTGATGCATTTACAATGCTCTTGCAGAATTTGGCAAATTCAAAGGCATTCTTGTCCTAGGATTAGTGCAGTTGGCATTTGGAATAGTGCTTGTGTTGGGTACAAAAAATGGTGGTGATCCCAGAGGAAACCTTGCACTGGGAGAAAATCCCATCTGACTTGCTGTCGGGACTATGTTTGTAATGCGTGTAGTGTTTATTTGCATTGGGATTGAAGGACATCTCCTTTTTGTTGTATTCCTTGAATTGCTGTTGTCAGAGATATTCCTTTCTACAGAAACAGCCAGTGCACGTGTGTGATTCCCTGTCTCTCCAGAACCAATTGTAATGGGAACAGTAAATGCGTTTGGAGTAGCTAAAGCTTTCGCGCTCTGAGGAACTGTCATCCCTAAATTCCCTCCTGTCTGATTTGAATTAAACTCTATTGGTGCAGTAGGGATATCAACATTTTCATTTCCTGTTGTTTCAGTTACCCTTTCTGTTTGGATCATGTTACATGGTAGTGGACGATTCAACAACAGCTACATTTTTTAAATCATCGTCCAAATCACTATCTCTGTTTTCAACCCTTTTCTCAGTGTCCTTTGTCTTGTCTTTCTTTTTCTTTTCATTTGGTTTAGATTTCCCCTCTTCTTGACTTGTCAAGGCATGATATAGTCAAGTCCCTTCAATTGTATCTGTTCTCCAAGCTTTTTGTTGATTATCCATCTAGCATTTTAACAAGTATGCAGCACATTCCTGACGTTTTCCTTATAATTAGCTTTCTGTCTCTGATACATGTTCCCAAGCATTGTGCTTCATATTGTGCAGGTCTAGCAGGCGGTTTCATCTCATACAGAAATCGTCTTAAATTTTCAATGATTCTCAAATGATTTGTTCCATAACATGGAAATGCCGGTGCACTGTGTTTCTCAGTGACTTGTGTCATTATTCAAGCCAAAGACAAGTGTGAAGCCCTTATTTTGTCACCATATAATAAACTGGTGTACCTTCGGAAGGCGTCTCTTCTCCCACTCTAACAGGCATAAGCAGACCTCCCTTCAACAAACCTCTCAATGCTTTAAAGAATTTCATTTTTCAATCAAATTGCAATTTACCAAAATTACTTTTCATTTATAACCAGGAAGTAATTTTACAACCACAATGTTCAGGGTTCATAACCAATACCAGAACGACTCTATGGCGTATTCCACCAATACCAGCATGGCTTTACACCAATTGATCGATACCAGCACAGCACTATGTGATGTCAACCTTGCTCCTTCCGGCGGTTCACCTTTCTTTACAATTTCTTTCACTCAAAAATGTATGCACAAAAACAAATGCTATACATTTTTCAACAACAACTTTGTCTGCTGTTGTAACTGTCTGGGGTATTTAATAACTTCAAAACAGCTCAGAGATACACTTTCTGACCTGCTTCACACACTCTTAAATGAAACTTCGACCAGCGAATCTCATTCAGATTTTTACAGTTTCTCCCTGTGCACCTGAGATTCACTATACCACCCTCACAATCACTCAAAAGAAGGTCCCTTTCTGATAGTACTGTTGATGACATCTCTCGACCAAAAACAGCGATACAGCAGACAAGAATAACACATCATATTCTACACTCTGTCTCATATCCTGGGATCTTAGGGCATGACGGACCCAAGAACCATCTCAATTTCTTTCAATAAGCACCACATTCATACAACATCTCTCGATATCTTGGCAAAACACTTCACAATCAACACAAATCACCGCAATCTAACCAATTGCAACGCACAACCCTATTAATACTCACACATCCGCAGGGTTGTTGCACCGCTGGAACTCCATCAATCCTCCAAACGAGCCATGGGTTTAGAATTTCGAACTGGGTTTGGGCAATTTCATAAAGCGACACCCCAAATTCCTGTCACCCTGAAGGAACGGTCCTCTGATGCCTGCTTTGATGGAGCATTTGTATGCTCTTTTCTTGAGGAGCCAGACCTTTTGTTCCCTCAAAGGGATTAACTAGGAAATTAGGTAACAATCAGTTAGCATTAATTTACAACATAACCAATTCAGCTACATAATAAAGACTCAAACTGCAAATAAATGTAAAGGTTTTTATTACAAATGTACACTCTGGTTAATGTAAATGAATCTCAAAACATACCACAAAGATACAGATTAACTACAGTATAACCAAATCTCCGGAAGAAATTTAGGTGCATTAACATAAGGCAACCCAAAAATTCAGTGATACAAAATATCAATAGCAAAATTTGATGTTCAGGGAAGAATCTTTGGTCTTCCCTTTAATACATGGATAGAGACTAAGGACATCAACCTAAATTAATCTATAAAGGGTAGCAACAATCTCAAAAAGTCAAAAAGCTATAAAAAAAGAAAAATTCCAGAAAAAGACGCAGGATTAAATTAGAAATAGAAGGTGGAGGTGTCAGCATTTCAGGAGCTCGGTCAAAAGTATGATTAGAGAGTTAAGTGTAAGCATAAGCCACACTCAGCAAAGCATGGGGACAAACGGGGAAATCAGAAGTGTGTTCCTTTCAAAGTCCATGGAAAAGTGTGCCTAAAATCAATCAGTGAGAATGCTAGTTAATACCATACGGGTCTGTCAGGTAGCACCCTCAATCATGCCTTCACCAGCTCCATTGTATTCTCCTATCCCATGGTGTGACTTGTTACATCTTCTTTCTCTCCCAGAGCAGTCCTCAGAACGTTTCTGTCCTTGGTCCTACAGACATCATTTGCAACATGTATGAATAAGAGACAGTCATCTCACACTTGATTTCTTCATGTTCTTTTCTCAAGGACCTTTTCTCAGACTCTAACTCTGTAAAACAATAATACATCTATTTCCAAACTAACTTTTCATGTGAACGTACCTGCAATGAAATGACACATTATCAAAAATGATAAACAGTTTCTCGTGGTAAAAGAAATACAGAACTAGTTCAGCCAAGTTAAGACCAACATCTACTAATGCACATTCATTTTCAGGTTATATAGCGCACATATTAATTTCAGCACTCATTTGATATCGATTACATAGATTCAAATGAAACTTCGTGTTACATTTAGAATAAATGTAGACTTTGCTTGTACATGAGCATAATTATGGTTGGGAAATGCATTTTAACATTAAACTATAAAACATTAGTGCACACATCACATAAATTGTTATCTTTTCTAATACAACTACAAACAAATATAATAAGGATGGTAATGAAATTCAATTTAATGATTACATTTCATTTAATAAGGTTAAGGCACTACTGTGAATGAATTTTATTATTGAATTAGAGTACACCACTTTCCATTAGTATAACATTAAAGCATACCTTATATGTCAGGTTATGAGTAAATATAGGTCATGATTGTGACATCAGGGGTTGCAACAAAATCTACACTGCTCCACTATGATAGATGTGTAGGAGGAAAGAAGGATGGAAGGGTTTAGATTGGCTCATACAAAATGCATATACAACTTTTGGCAAAAATAATGGAAAAGTACAGAGACCCAACTTGTCTGGGTAGAAAATGGTGGGCAGACCGACAGAGCCTGTTAACTTCCCAACCCTAAGGGTTGCAATGGATTGCAACCAGGACCGCGGTCTTAAGAGTAAATAGGCAAACAGTGATGGCATTTGAAAGGTCAACGCTACATTTAGACTCCACTGTGTAAAAATAAAGGAAACAAGAGCGCTCACTAAACCGCTCAGAAACCAACTGTCCACACTAAGCCACGTAGGCAGAGAGACACTAAATATGCCACTGGCGAAGGAGGAAATTCTAACAGTCATATCCAAGCTACCACCCACTAGGACACCAGGGCCAGGCCCAGATGGGTTCAGAGGTGCCTTCTACATATGCTTTGGCCCAACACTCTTGCCCATACTCCTCAAAGTTTATCAGGAGAAAAACATGGAAGGCAAGGTTAACCCAACCATGAAAGTAACTAGAATAACCCTGATCCGCAAATCAAACAAAAAACCCAATGAATGTGGATGCGGGTTTGACCTGTCTAATCATGTTCCTAGACCCAATTCAGGCCCAACGACTTACACCACACAACCCATGCAGGTAATGGTCACAACACCAACCCCTGTGCCCTTAGCTCCTCCAGAAAGGGTTTTTGGAGATAGTCCCAAGTTCAACTTTTTTCTTAACCAGTGCCAGCTACAGTTTTTGTATCGGGCAGCTGCATTCCTCAACGATGCTGCAAAGGTAGCTTTTATTATCTCTTTTTTGGGAGGCAATGCAGCTAATTGGTCAATTCCACTGGTGGAGTGCAATGACCCTATACTGTATGATTTCAACCGCTTCAAGGAAGCCTTGCGGAAACTTGTCACCAAACACCTCTTCGTGCAAGCCAGTGACAATGAGTTGCTGAATTTGCACCAGGGAAACAAGGATCTACTGTCCTATATCACCTCTTTCAATCGGTTGGTGGCAGAGACTGAGTGGCCAGAGGAGAAAAGAGCCTCCCTCTTCTATTGTGGCCTTCGGGACGATCTCAAGGATGTTCTAGCCCAAATTGTGGAACCTCCTACGGACGGAGTGTTCCGAGTTCATTGACCTGGTGGTACGATTGGATCACCGCTTGAGCGAACGTAAAGGAGAAACATTTCGGGGTGACACACGCTTAGTGGTGCTCAAAACTGAGAAAAAGGAGTCCACCAGTCCCACTCATGATACACCTGAGCCCATGCAAATTGCCACTGTGCAGGGCCCACTATCTAAGGAAGAGAAAGAACGTAGGAAAAAACTGAAACTGTGTTTATACTGCGGTAAGGCAGGGCATTTTGCTCGGGAATGTCCTAACAAGCCTACTGCTCCAAAGAAAGCCATTGGAGCGGTAACAGGGCCTGAATTGTCTCTTCCTGACCAGGTGGAAAACTAAGGCTTGATTACTTCTGAGACCATTTTATCGAGCGCTTCTTTCAATATGGTCTCACATCTTCTGGCTAATACCACCAGTCCAGTACCTCGACATCTAACTCTTATTGTGAAGTTAGTGTTGTCCCCTCAGGTTCTTAAGGTCATTCCTATATTGCTTGACTCTGGGGCTACCAGTAACTTTTTAGACTTGGGGTTGGCTAAAACCCTAAATATTACGACGGTCAGAAAAGACATCCCTGAACCAGTCAGAGCTGTGGATGGCTCAGAATTGTCCTCCCGGCTTATTGTTTATCAAACAACACCCTTGTCCATGCTTTGTGAAAACAACCATACAGAACAAATTCAGTTTGACCTCATAGATACCCCAGTATTTGGAGCCATTTTGGGGATACCCTGGCTTCAGTTACACAATCCCAAAATGGACTGGGCATCAAGGACAGTGACATTAGACTCTAAACATTGCTAGCACTCCGGTTACCAAGATAAATCATTACTAGTGACACCCTGGCATTGTGGGTCCACACATAGTACGGCTAACAAGCCAGACGACACACTGGCCATTCCTGCACCATATAAAGACTTCCATGATGTCTTTAGTGAACAGAAGGCCACCCAGCTGCCGCCACATAGGTCATACGATTGTCATATAGACTTGATTCCAGGGGCAACGCTACTATGTAGAAGGGTGTATGCTCTTTCTGAGCCTGAGAATCGATACCTGCGAGAGTACCTAGATGATCTATTGGCTAAGGGTTTCATTTGTTATTCAACGTCACCAGTATTGTTGTCTTTGTTCTTCGTGCCCAAGAAGAATCACAAGTTGCGCGCCTGTATAGATTATCGCGCAGTGAACAAAGTGACCATAAAAAATCGGTATCCACTTCCGTTGATCCCGGTACTTTTAGATCAGGTACGTCAGTCAACCATTTATACGAAACTTGACCTCCGGGGTGCCTACCACTTGATTGGAGTGATGAAGGGGGATGAGTGGAAGACGGTGTTCCAAACTAAATTCGGACTCTTCGAGTACACAGTGATGCTCTTCGGGTTGTGTAACGCTGCGGCAGAGTTTCAATTTTTCATCAATGAAGTGCTGCAGGAGTTTCTGGATATCTGTGTAGTGGTATACATAGACGACATTTTGATCTATTCGTCTTCCATTGAGAAACATATAGGGCATGTAAGAGCGGTTTTACAACGGCTTTGTGAGCATCATCTCTTCACCAAAGTGGAAAAATGTGTTTTTCATGCTACAACTGTAGAGTTCCTGGGATATGTGATCACTCCCGATGGAATTTCCATGGATAGGTCCAAGGTACAGGCCATCTTGGATTGGGTAGCCCCAAGATCCATCAAGGAAGTGCAACAGTTTTTGGGCTTTGCAAATTTTTATCAGAGATTTATACCCCACTTTTCTACCATGGTATCTCCCATAACTTGTCTCCTACAAAAGGGAGTTAAGTTCCTCTGGGATGCAGAAGCTGAGAAAGCCTTCTAACATCTTAAAAACACATTCACTGAAGCACCCATTCTCCATCATCCCGACCCGGCTCAGCCATTTTTCTTGGAAGCAGACGCTTCCTAAATGGCAGTGGGTGGTATCTTGTCCCAACGAGATCCTGAGTCTGGGCATTTCCATCCAGTAGCTTACGTCTCAAAGAAATTGCTACCCGCAGAGCTAAATTACACGGTGGCGGAGCGGGAACTTCTGGCCATCAAGTTTGACTTCAGGAATGGCATCACCACCTACTAGGAGCTAGACACACCGTACCTATTTACACAGATCACCGTATTTACAGTTTTTTCAAGCGACCAAGGTCCTGACACCTCGTCAATTACGCTGGCTTCTATTCTTTAATGAGTTTGACTTAGTAATCACTGATAGGCCCGGTACTACACAACATAAGACAGACACGTTGTCTAGGATGGGTTTCTCCTCTGATGTTGCACTAGAACAGGTCAGAAGCATTATATCACCAGAAAAAATAGTGGTTGTGTGCACTTCCCAAGAGTTCCTTAAGAAAATACGGGTAGCCCAACACAAGGTTACCCGTTCAACTGATGTGTATGAAAAAGAGGGTTTACTATACCATGGTGATCAGTTATACGTCCCTACCAAAGAATTACGGGATACAGTGTTACACTGGGGACATGATTCTGTCCTTGCAGGTCACCCGGAGGAGAAAAAGATGTTAGATCTCTGTCAAAGATGGTTTTGGTGGCCCACACTTGTGCAGGATGTCAGAAGCTACATCCAGACTTGTTTCACCTGTGTTTGGGCTAAAACCCCACATACTCCAGCCACAGGATTGTTACTTCCCATGCCAATTCTGGTGACCCCATGGCATACCATAAGTATGGATTTTATTTCTGATCTCCCAGCTTCCAATGGACAAACTGTCATTTGGGTGGTTGTAGATTACCTAACTAAAATGGCTCATTCTGTTCCATGAAAGTGCCTCCCTACGGCTTCCAAGCTCTCTGATTTGTTTGTCCAACACACCATTCATGGGTTGCCCACCACAATTGTTTCAGATCGTGGCCTCCAATTTATATCACGGTTTTGGCGTAGCTTCTGTTTCTCTGTCGGTATGGACGTCCGCTTGCCCTCTGCATATCATCTACAAACAGATGGGCAGACGGAACGTGCCAACCAATCGCTGGAGCAAATCCTGAGATGTTACATTGACACATGGTCTACTGAGTGGGATAAGGCTTTACCTCTTGTTGAATTTGTATATAACAACAGTGTCCACATGGCTGCAGGAGTATCCCCATTTTACTGTTTGTTTGGTCTTCATCCAAGAATGCTACCTATAACTAGGTCCCAAACATCCACAAGAGTACCATCAGTACAGCAACACCATGAATAGTTACAGGAGATTCAAAAACAAGTACAACGCCATTTAAAACTCTACCAAGCTCAAGTAAAAAAAACAAGCAGACAAAGGAAGGAGACCTGCTCCCTCTTATCAGATAGGAGATCAGGTGTGGCTCTCATCAAAAAATCACCATCCTGCAGGATCCAGAAAATTAAACCCCCGATTTCTAGGCCCCTTTCCTATTGCCAAAATCATCAATCCTGTAGTTGTAGAACTGACATTGCGAGATGATTTCAAGGTTCACCCCGTGTTTTTTGTGTCGTTACTCTGTCCCTATTCCCCTGATACCCACGATGCCCCACCACATCCCCCGGTAAAAGTACAAGGGTATTGGGAATTTGAAGTGGCCAAAATTCTTGACTCCAGGCGCATCCATGATGTTCTACACTATTAATAGGCTTGGAAAGGCTATGGGCCTGAGCACAATTCCTGGGAATCCGCTTCCACAGTTCATGCTCCACACCTTACTAAAAAATTCCATCTCCTGCACCCTTCCAAGCCCTGCCCTTTGAGAGGGTCCTTGGTGGGGAGGACTGTCAGGAATCCCCAAGGTGCATCCTGCATTATCTGTCAGCATCCCCAGGGATTAGGGTTAAATCATATCTCTGTTCTTGGTTAAACCTTCATGTTTCTAAGTTAACATAATGTGCTGTGTTACACAATTGGTTTTATCAATGCTTATTTTACCAATGCTTGTTTGCTAATGTGAGCACGTGTAGACATGTGCTTCTAATTGGGTGTGGTGTAGACATGTGCTTCTAATGGGGTGTGGTGACTCATACACATGTGGAAACTCAACTGCTTTCCTGATTGGCTATAAATAGCAGAGTGACGCATGCCTCCCTGCTTAGCTTTGTTTTGCTTCCTGATCTCAGCATCTGATTTGGCAGTCTAGCCCCTGCTGTCATCCTCGTATTCAGGACTTTTGAGGCAATTCTTTTCTTCGTTCCTGTACCAGCTGACACCAGGCATTCCTTCAGCACTCTGGAAAAGACTGCAGCTAAGTGACTAGTATTCTCCAGGGAGTTTGTTCTTTGAGTGCTGCACTGTCCTAGAACAGCTGGTGTATTTCAGACCTCATATTTTGGCAGAGTGCTTATCTTGAAGAGACAAATGCATTATTATTGTAGTTACTTGCCTAAATGTGCTTCAGGAAATCTGTTTGAGCTCAAGTACTACAAAAAGTGACAGTGCAATTTTAAAAGAGCATTTACGTGACTTTTCTTTCTCTAATAGCATAACTCTTGGATTTAAATTGTGTCATTCATGCCTGTGTTTCAGGTTTGAGGAATTTGCTTTTGAAGGGTTTTCACACACACAGTGAAACCAAACTAAACTGTGCCACCCTAACTGTTTACACCCAGAGTGGATATTTGTATTTCTTGGATCGTTTTTGTTCCTTTTAGTTTAACCCTATGCATGTAGGAAAGTCACACATAATATAATTAATGCCCTTGTTTGTCTTTCTTGTGCATGATAGGTGCAACTACAGTTCTAATTGTAGAGTGCAACAGTGAATCTCTGTGAAGCCAGCCCTAGTGTTGCAGTACTTATTGTTATGGTACTCAATTTGGGTTTTTGGTAATACAGTGTTAGTAATTGTGCCAACAGTTATTATTATCCAAGAGAAGTGCTGGAGTATCCCGGTGTTCTTCTACCGCTCCCGTGCCCATATCAGAAAGGGAGATTCAGTTTCAAGGAAGTTTAATGCACTAACTCTACTATCACTCTATCAACAACAACCTGCCCCCGAAGATTCAGGGTGCCTGGCTGGACCGGCAAGACCTGGCAGTGTTTTGTCTCTTTCTCTTCCACTCCCCCTTTCCTTTTGGGACAACTGCCGGGGTTTCTTTGTCCACCAGGAAGTGCCCGAAGGTGTTCTGGGAGGTCGGGAAATGGGCATACCATCGCCCCTGCAAACATTCTGCTTTTCAGGTGAGTGGCTCTGAATCAACAGTAGATGTAAACCAGAGACCAGGATATTTAATTTTATGAGGATTCCAAGCAAAATTGGATTGGATAAATTCTTGTTTGAAGCAGATGTTAAATGGGAGAATTTCACATTTATCTGGATTCAATTTATAGAGTATGCTGATAAGAGGTGACTTCTGAAAAAAATCTGGAAGCGAAGAATAAGGCTTGGATAAAAATAATAGGATGTTGTTAGCGTAAACACATATTTCAGTGTGTGTATCTCCACTTTGAAAAACAAAGACAAAATAAATAAGACAAATATCTTAGGGTTTTGTTGAATTTTTGTAAGAAAAGGTTCCAATGCAAGAATGAAAAGAAGAGAGGAAAGAGGACAACCATGTGCGAACAACCCAGTCTTACACCTCTACATAAAGAAAAAGAGGAAGAAATGATACTATTCGCAAAAATTAAGGCTTTTGAGGCAGTAGATAAAAGAGATATGAAAGAAAGAAATTTGGGACCGAAACCAAACCATGATAGGGTGTCAAAAATAAATGTCCAATCCATGCTATCAGGGTTTTTCAGCATCAAGGGAAGAAGGCTAATCGTTGTGTATATTTATTGGATTTAGTTAAAATATTAAAATGTCAGAAATGTATTGACTTTTAATGAAACTTAACTGTTCCTTACCTTTGAAAAGTGGTAAATAGGGATTATGAAAGAGGGCCAGAACTTAGCAAAAGGTTTATAGTCAGAATTCGCTAGAGAGGTTGGTCTCTAATTTTTGCATAATTGTGGGTCACGCTGTCTTTAGGAGACAAATTGGTGCTCCTTGAAAAGTACTAGATGAGTTCATTGAAATAAAATGTGTGAATAATTAATGAAGCTTTGTGATTAAAAGTTTGGAGAAATGCAAATAAAATGTAATGGGAAAACTGTCAGGTCCTGGAGCTTTTCCTGCTTTAATGAGTTTCAGTGCTCCAACAATATCTTTAGAGGAGATATCTGTTTCTAAGAGAGAGAAGTCTAAGGAAGTATCAAAGACTCTAGGAATAGAAAATAAATAACATATGTCATTCTGGGACTGGAGGTAATTCAGGGGTGTAAAGATTATTATAATATGTTTGGAATTCATTTAAAATATCAGAATCTTTAAAAACAGGAGAGGAACCTCTTCTTAGGATAGAATAAATTTTAATTCATTATTTCATACGTTTGTGAACCTCTGAAGCCACAACAGGAGTTTTTTGCAAGAATACATCTGCTCCTAGCTTGGTTAGGTGGGTGAGTATCTTTTGTCACTTAATAGGTGAACCTAAACCTTTACCATTCCAGAACGTAACGTGTAACGTCATATAAAGAAGATCAATAATCATGTAATACAAACTACACTTTTGTTGAGAAATAAAAAATAGTAAACAACATGAAAAAACAATCTAACAAAAGGACAAATAAAAGTAAATAGAAAGAAAAAACAGATAAACACAAGAGGGAAGGATAGAAAAGAGGAAAAGAAAGGAAATAAGGAGACAGAAAACAGATAAAAAAATAAAAAAAGGACATACAGAAGAAATAAACATTTTCGAGGGTGATGAAGCCAAATGGGGCAGATGACACTACCGAACTACAGGGCAAATCAGGGAGGAGGGTAGACCATCAGAACAGACAAAGGACAATGTTGTTGAGAGATGAAAATATGACCTAATATGGATGAAAAAGAAGAAAAACTGGTATCAAGATAAACATGTTATGAACATACAGATTAGTTTATAACATCATAACAAAAAGAAATTCTTAGTAAAGACAAAACAGTCAAACAGTAGGCAATCATGTAACTTCCATGTCTTCTTCTCTGCAATTGTCTAAGAATTTCTGTAGTAAAGCAAAGTCTTCATAGGTCATAGCCTTGTGTTTATAAGTTACTTTAAAAAGAGAAGGATGGAATAGTTCACATGTGGCATTGAGGCTTCAAAGAGCTGGTCGTATGTCCTGTATTCTTGGTGAAGTCTTGGGAGGAGAACAGGGAAATTCCGTGCCAAGATATTTAATCTTCAGGTTTAGCTGCCTACAGAACTTTCAATAAGACAGCATATTCGAAAAATTTGAGGATAATACCTCTTGGTTTATGAGAAGAAGAGAAAGTAAGTGGATATAGTCGAAGAGCTCTCTGGAAATTCAATATAAGTGACTCAGGGAGCCTGTGAACTTTTGGAGGAAATGACTGAAAAAATGAAATGAGATCAGAGCCTTTCAAACCCTCTGCCAAGCTAGAACTATGGAGGTTATGACATCTATTTCGGTTTTCAAGGTCTTTCACTTGCTGTTTAAGACGAGAAAGCTCTGTGTCCATCATTATGGCTGATGCAATATTCTCAAGACAAAGACAAGTGTTGGAGGCCAAATTTGTGTCTGTTTACAGTTGGACAGACCATCAATTCTGAGAGGTCAATGTTGAGTTCCCAGGGAGGGTACAGCCTTCAAAGTGGTCAAAGTGTGGGCATACTTTCCTAAGACCTGCTAGGAAATACTTAATCAGAAGAATGGTGAAAATATCTGCCCACAATTTAATCCAGAATGTACTTGAATAACCGGAACTGAAAGACAGAGTTTGCCAAATGAATACGCTGGAGTACCGCCTCTTTTTGGCACATCTCAGTGTACTCTGGTCTGCTAGATGCAACATATGTAGGATATCTTCTACTTGAACATATTGGAGGATCGCGTGGAAGGTCCCATGGACTTCCTGACAGAGTTCCTGCCATCATTTGTTAAGTTTTGTTGGCCATACTGCAGTTAGTCGGAAGCCAGGAAGCTTAGTGTTTGCAGGGTGAGATGGAGGATCCTGTCCTGTATTTTGGTAAAACAATAAAGCTTCACTGAAGCCCACTTTGAGGTTTCCAAAAATCAGGTGGTTGTGGATTATCAACCACTCGGCCTGTCTATGGCAATCAGAATCTTTGTAACTCTGTATTGCCCTACGTTGCTATTCACCTTCAGAAGGAAGGAAGAAAAGCATAGGCAAACATCTTAGACCTGTCCAGTAAAACAGCATTAAATGTGGACTTGAGGTTTGCTGTAACTTGGTGATGCTGTGTAACTATGTGATGATGTAGAGATCTGGTATGTAGGAGGCTGTCAATGTAGAATATTATGAGTAGGTTCTAGGCCAGTTGCTCCTGTAACTTGATATGTATGCGGTCTCTGCAGAAGCAAAGTTAATAAAGAAAAGCAGCATCTATCCAACCGGTGTAGCCTCTTCACTGAATCTTACATTTGGAGGCGAGCAACGTGCTTCACCCTGCCACCTAGTTTTAAAGACATTTTATGAGTTATTTTCGAGCGGAGACCTCAACACTGTTTCCTCAAATATACAGTTCTAAGACCACACCAAACAAATAACGTTTTCCAGACCCTTACCCCTAAGCTTCATTTGGCAAATATTCGGGGATTTTGGCAACAACGGTAGGTGAGTATGCATTCCAACTGCCGAGCCCTTACATTTGCCTGCAGCAGTCGTCAGAGACCAGGTACCTCCCAGAGCTCTGGTTTCATCAGCAACCAAGGAGCCCGCCAGATGCGATGAAACATCTGACGTTTTCGCGCTCTGCAGCAAGTGTCTGCTGGTACGCCATAAGGCTCCGGTTTACCAGCAACCAAGTCGTCCGCCTGATGCGATGGAGCATCTGACCTTGTATGGGCCTACTTCATTGTAGCGACGTGTGCGACGCAGCTGACTGTTCAATGTTGTTGCTGATAATTATCTGTACAAGGAGCTTCTGATACTGTAAGAAACGTTGGCATTGCGCTTCTCGCCGGTTGGCAATTGTACTGTATGGCTCCTCCCTCTCTGTTCTGAGAAGGTGGCTTTTGAGGTTGTCCACTTTCCATTTCTGGAGCCCGGAAAATGTCACAGACACAGCAAGGAAAAAAGTTCTTACCAGGAAGAAAAGTGGTAAAAAATAAAGTAACGTTGTAAACCAAAATTTGCCTTAATCCTGCAGCAGGGCTCAGTGAATTGTAAATCACATGCAGCCCAACTCTGAATTGCATGGTAGGAATCCTGTCAGCGTCTAGAATTCTTAAAGGCGCAGTTTCATAGTGGCAGTTTGTGCTTAGAGACTCTTAGATTCTACATGTTTTATTAATTTTATACTTTAAAAAAAGATACAAACAGTGATGCATTTTATGCTTCTTTCAATTTTGCTGATACATGCATTTTTTTAAAGTACATGTTTTTAAATAAATGTGTCCTCTTATGGCCATTGTTTTATTTAATGTTTTTTCATTAAGAAAAGAACAAGTTATTTATCTTTCTGAAACACCCTTTCTAATCGATACGGGATACACAGATTCTTTAGATACATCTTCGTGCTAGGCATCCAACTGGATGCAGAAAATGTACAGTCCTACTCGGTGTAGACCATCAAAGCCCAGACTAGTGTTGCCAGACTGTACCAAAGTGACATGTCTCACAGAGGATGTTAGTTGGGTCCATGTTTTTCCAAACTCCCACTGCACCGATAAGTATTCAAGGACTGAAAAAATAACAAGGAAAATCAGTATTCGATCGACATATCGGGGAGTTGGGTTGAAACAATCCACAGAAGTACCTATATCAATCGGAAAGTTAACCAAAGGTAAAGTTTCTTGTTCTTCTAATGGATAGTCTGTTACACAGATTCCTTATATGAAACCTCAAACAGCAGTTTGATGGTGGTGGGTCAAAGGTCATATTCTCACAGGAAGGACTAAAGAACCAGTTTACCAAACGGTGCGTCCTCACTCATGCTGAGGACTTTGTTGCTGTTTTACGAATCTCTTAAATAAAGGCGTCTTTGAAGAGCTGAAGTTGCTGGACTATCCTTCATGGAAAGGGCTCTGAAGTTCTCCTGTGCAGGGCTGCCAAACAAACTGTAGGAGTAGGTCACTGTTGAGGAAATCCCTCTGAAATATTTCTCTGCATCACCTGACTAGCTGTGCATTTGAGAAAACTGCTAGGCAATTATCATCAAGCATAAATCTCAGACTTTCAAGTTGTAGAGACACAGAGCTTTAGAGAGGTCTATGTAATTGATCCTCCTCTTTTAAGAGGTTAGTAAAAGAAAGCAAAAGTATTACTTGCAACATGTGACTATGAAGAGACACCTTTAACACAAAAGATGGTCTCACTCTAAAAGTCACTTGCTTTTAGTGGCAACCATAAAAGGAAGAGTGGCACAAAAGACCAATTTTCACCACATGCCTCTGAAATTACTGCAACCAAAAAGGCAGTCTTCTACATAAGGAACTTGAATTATCATGAAAGCAAAGTTTAAAGTGTTGTCCTACAAGAAAAATCAAAATCTAATTTAGGCCCCACTGACCACAAAATGGGAGGGGTTGGATCATAGTCCTCAAGCATTTGAGAAGCCTCATAACAAGTGGTATCTTAATAAGAGTATCTTGATCAAGAGAGAAGGAAGGCAGAGTCGTTTTATTGTTTAATATGACAACATCCCACAAATTTCCATCAACGTGGTTCCATTGTCTGCATAGTTTCCACTATAATGGGTGCCTGCTGAAGGAACATGGGGGACTGGGAAGATACAGGAGGCCATTAGAGCTAAGAACTGTAGTACTGCTCTGGCTGTCTGAATTGGAGAAATGATAAGTTTAGACACAACGTCCTGACTAGACGCCAATCATTCATGGGTGGAGAGGGCCTCATATGACAGATGTAGAATACCATTCCTATAATCTGGAGACTTTAAGTAGGATAAAAGTGGGGTGTCTCTCAGTTGACAGAGAACCCCAACTAATGTATATGTGTTGTTCTAGGATGTAAGGCTTTCAACAGGGTTTGAAATTAGTCTGCTTTCTGTAACCAATTGTTGAAGTTAAGTGGATATATGAAAAACCTGCCGGTGGAGAAACTCTGCTACCATTGACAGAATTTTTGTGATCAATCAGTGTTGACGTCTGATTAAATGGTAGAACTGTGTATTGCAAGTGAAGATCTGACTATAAACTGAAGATATATCCTGTGTTGAGGGCAAATGAAAATGTGTAACAAGCTATATACCTGGGGCAATGCTAATTCTGATGGATTCTCTATCTAACCAGAAATTCCTTAGCTTTAGAATATCCCCAGGTGCCAGACAGGATCTGAAAGTTTTCTCAGCTGCACTCCTGCATGCTGCTAAATGGGGTCAGGTAACTACACATTGACTTTGTTTTGTTTGTTTGGACTTGGCTGTCAAGGCAGTAGTACTTTGTGAACATGTGCACAGACGTCCACGTTGCTGCATGGGAGATATCAAGAACAGGTACTCCACCGGCCAATGCAGTGACAGCAGCCTTGGCCCTGGTGATATGAGCCCTCAGGCCTTCTGAAAATTGCATCTTGGCCAATGTGTAGCAGATCTAAACGCAGAGGATTATCCACCATGACAAAGCCTGTTCCTACACTTCCTTACCTTTCTTTGCCCCAGGAAACCCTCAAAAAGCTGATCCTCCACACAATGGTCTTTGGTGTGATTAATGTAAACGCTAAAGGCGTTTTTGGGGTCCAGTCGATAGAGTCGCTCCTCCTCTTTCTATGGGTGAGGTGGAGCAAGGAACGTTGGGAGTCACTACATATTGCACACTGTCAAACGATGCCCTGTGCCTCTTTGGGGTGCAACCCCCCATTTGTGATCCACTAGGTTTTGCTAGCTGAGCCCTGCCCACTAGCATCTAAAGACCCCCTTCAGGTGGTTAACACTAACAGAGACGCCCTGATAAACAAGTTACTTACCCTTGGTAAAACTATTCCTGGTAGAGACTAACTGCAGATTCCTCACCTTTGGAATATCCCCAGGTGCCAGGCGGGATGTGAACGTTTTCACAGCTGTACTCCTGCGTGCTGCTAGATGGGGCCATGCAGCTCCACTTTGACTTTTTTTGCCCTAAAAGTGATGGAGTAGAGCCGCATATAGGTGCCACTATTGAGCACCAACATCAGTTTCTTGCTTGACTCTTTCTGCACCCTTGGAAGAAAGCACAACACATTTGTAGGTACTAGTGTGCAGATCTCTAACCTGGGACATTTTTAGATGATATAAAGAAACCACTACTCAGGACACAGAGGTGGGAAGACAGGAAGGAATCCGCATTTAGTCAGAGAATCAATCAGAAAGAACAATCGCAGCTTTCTCACCTTCAGAACAGATGCCAAAGCAGTACCTCCCAAGGTGGAACATCTGTGGAGTTGGCTCCGATCAAAAAGTCCTGAAGAACTGGGCGGGCAAAATGACTTTCCCATTGAACTTGACTGTCAAGGCAGTATTACTTTGTGAAAGTGTGCACAGACGTCCAAGTCGCTGCCTGGCAGATATCAAGAACAGGTACTCCATGGGCCAATGCAGTGACAGCAGCTTGGTCCTGGTGGTATGAGCCCTTAGTCCTTCTGGAGATTGCTTCTTGGCCAATGCGTAGCAGTTCTTAATGCAGAGTACTATCCACCATGACAACGTCTGTTTCTGCACTGTCTTACCTTTCTTTGTCCCAGGTAACCCCACAAAAAGCTGATCTTCCACCTAATGGTTTTTGGTGTGATCAATGTAGAAGCTTAAGGCTCTTTTGGGGTCCAGTTGACAGACTCTCTCCTCCTATTTCTATGGGTGAGTGGAGCAAGGAACTTTGGGAGTCACTACATCCTCTACACTGTCAGAAGATGTCCTGTGCCTCCTTGGGGTGCAACCCCCATTTGTGGTCCACTACGCATTGCCAGCTGAGTCTCTCTCCACTGGCATCTAAAGACCCCATCAGGTGGTTCACAGTCACAGGGAAGCCCTGACAAACAAGTTACTTACTTTTGGTAACACTATTCCTGGTAGAGACTCTAACTGCAGATTCCTCACCTTTTTGAATACTCCTCAGCCATCAGAGTGCATCCAGAAAATCTTCAGCATTACCCCTACGTGCTGGCAGGTGGCACTGATGACTCCGCACCAACATTGTTCCCTGTTGGATGTAACATGGGCAGTCCTATGTAGGTGCCACCCATAGGCACTGACATCAGTTACTTTCTTGACACTTGCTTGCCGGCAGACATGGAGCCAATCAGATTGGTTGAGACCAGTGAGTGGATTCCTGAACTAGGGCTGTTAGACCTGACACCCTTCGGGTGGTCATCCCCCACATTTTGCATGCCTCCCTTACTTTTTCTGACCCTGTTTTTGCTGGTTTTAGGACTCTGCACGCCTTACCACTGCTGTCCAGTGCTAAAATGCATATGGTTTCTCCTCTAAACATGGCAGCATTCGTTCCTATCCAATTGGCATATTTAATTTACCTGTAAGTCCCTAGTAAAGTGCACTACGTGTGCCCAAAGCCTGTAAATTAAACACTACTAGGGGCATGCAGCACTGATTGTGCCACCCACACAAGTAGCCCCTTAAATATGTCTCAGGCCTGCCATTGCAAGGCCCGTGTGTACAGTTTCACTGCCACTTCGACTTGGCATTTAAAACTACTTGACAAGCCTTAAACTCTTTTTTGTCAACATATAAGTCACCCCTAAAGTAGGCCTTAGGTAACCCATAGAACAGGGTGCTATGTAGGTAAAGTCAGGACATGTACTTATGGGTTTTACATGTCCTGGTAGTGAAAAACACATAAATTCGTGTTCCACTACTGTGAGGCCTGTTCCTCTTATAGACTAGCTTTAGAACTGCCCGCATATACTTCTGAGTGGTAGATTCTAACCTGGAAGGAGTAGCCCTATCATATTGAGTATTGCCAGAATGGTAATAGGAAGCCCTGCTTACTGGAGAAGTTGGATTTAATATTACTGTTTTAGAAATGCCACTTTTAGAAAGTGGGCGTTGCGCTCCACTTACTGCCTTCTGTGCCTTGCAGCCCTGTCTTCAATCCACATCTGGTCTGTGCTGGTTGACATCTTCCCTTGTGCATTTCACCCAGACAGTCGTAAACAAAAGACACTCAGGTGGTCATTACAACCCTGGCGGTTGGTGTTAAAGCGGCGGTAAAACCGCCAACAGGCCGGCGGGAAAACAATTGAATCACTGCTGTGGCGGAAACCGCCAACATAGACAGCCACTTTAACACTCTGACCGCCAAGGTGGTACAAACACCGCAGCGGTAACCGCCAACAGACAGGCGGAGGACAATGTACCACCCACAGAGTTACAACAGTCCAATCCGCCACCTTTTCCGGGGCGGATTCACCGCGAACAAAAACATGGCAGAAACAGGACTTGGAAGGGAAAACGCTCACCTCTACACACCCCATGAGGAATCAGGACGCCATGGAACCCGAGCTCCAGATTCTTCCAGCCTTTATCTTCTTGCTCCTCTACCAGGAGCACGAACGCCGGCGGCGAAGACCACTGTGAGTACTGCACCTACGACACAGGGGAGGGGGAAGTGAAAAAACAGTGACACACACATGCAACACCCCCACCCTCACCCACGACAACACACACACTAATACATCATGATACATTACAGTTACACCCCTCAAACCCCCCTGGAAGAATGCAAGGAAATGAGTCGAATGATTGTGATATATTCAAATACATGAATCAAAAATATATTCATATATAAAGATATTCACACTATTAACAAATATATACACCAAGAATACAAGTCCAAGGGATTCCACCATCATAGTTCGTGGACCACTGGGCCCAAAATGCATGGGCGAAGCCCACACTCAATACCCGAGCAAGACGGAGAAAACACTGCTGGGGCATCAGATAGAAATAAAACAGGCACCTCAGGGGGAAGGGAAGCGGGGGCACCTCAGCCGGATGAGTGCACGACGCCAGATCCACAAGGGGGCTCCATGCCCACTGCTTTATCCTGGGGAGTGCAAAGCCACAGTCTCTCAAGTCTCTCCAGTGGGTCGGTTGCCCACAGCTTTATCCAGGGGAGTGCAAAGCCACAGTCTCTCAAGTCTCTCCAGTGGGTGGGTTGCCCACTGCTTTATCCTGGGAGTGCAAAGCCACAGTCTCTCAAGTCTCTCCAGTGGGTGGGTTGCCCACTGCTTTATCCAGGGGAGTGCAAAGCCACAGTCTCTCAAGTCTCTCGAGTGGGTGGGTTACCCACTGCTTTATCATGGGGCGTGCAAAGCCACAGTCTCTCAAGTGGATAACAGTCTCCACTGGTTCTGGAGGGGGCTTTGTGCCCAGAGTGCTTCATCCTGCCAAGGACTGAGGTAGTGGATGGATCTCTCCACTGGTTCTGGAGGGGGCTTTGCGCCCAGAGTGCTTCATCCTGCCAAGGACTGAGGTAGTGGATGGATCTCTCCACTGGTTCTGGAGGGGGCTTTGCGCCCACAGTGCTTCATCCTGCCAAGGACAGAAGTAGTGGATGGATCTCTCCACTGGTTCTGGAGGGGGCTTTGCGCCCAGAGTGCTTCATCCTGCCAAGGACTGAGGTAGTGGATGGATCTCTCCACTGGTTCTGGAGGGGGCTTTGTGCCCAGAGTGCTTCATCCTGCCAAGGACAGAGGTAGTGGATGGATCTCACCACTGGTTCTGGAGGGGGCTTCGTGCCCAGAGTGCTTCCTCCTGCCAAGGACAGAGGTAGTGGATGTCATTCTCCACTGGTTCTGGAGGGGGCTTTGTGCCCAGAGTGCTTCATCCTGCCAAGGACTGAGGTAGTGGATGGGTCTCTCCACTGGTTCTGGAGGGGGCTTTGTGCCCAGAGTGCTTCATCCTGCTTGTGGCGGCCTCAATAGCGTCGGAATCTTTTGTGCTCACTGGCCTACGGTGCTTGTTGCGGCGGTGGCCTATTCAGTGGTGCTGGTGGCGACGGTGTCCTTGGCAGCGGTGCTGGTGGCGGTGGTGTCCTGGGAAGCGGTGCTGGTGGCGGCGGTGTCCTTGGCAGCGGTGCTGGTGGCGGCGGTGTCCTTGGCAGCGGTGCTGGTGGCGGCGGTGTCCTTGACAGCGGTGCTGGTGGCGGCGGTGTCCTTGGCAGCGGTGCTGGTGGCGGCATTGTCCTGGGAAGCAGTGCTGGTGGCGGCGGTGCACTTGGCAGCGGTGCTGGTGGCGGCGGTGTCTTTGGCAGCGGTGCTTGTTGTGGTCTTGTCCGCCGTGCAGGTTTTCCCAGACTTGCCGGTTTTACTGTGCCCCTTCCCCACCTTGGATTGTGGCGCAGCTGTCTCCACACTCCCAACTGTAACCCTGGGAGCGGCTTTGGTCGCAGATTTATTTCCTCTCTCCCGCCGGCCACTGGCCAACTTTTTATGCCTTTGAGGTGGGGGAATGTCCGTGCTCTGGCTCCTTGCCACACTGGCTGCCCTGCTGCCGGGCGCACTCCAGAAGCTGGTTACTACTGGGACCACTGTTCCTGCTGATGTTGTGGCTGAGGCGCTGGGTTGGGACCTGGAGAGGCGGGCCCTAGGAGACTGAAGGGGTGGAGGAGGTGAGGGAAAGAGGTCAAGGTTGGACAGGAAAAGTTTTTTGGGCACACTGGGATGGGTAGATGGAGGGGGTTTGGGAGTGGAGGAAGAGGTAGTGGTTGTAGGAGGTGTACGTTTGCTGACTTTGGGTTAAGGTGCATGGGCTGGAGGCTGTCGTGAGGTGGATGGCTGTTTGGTGGGTGTGTGGCTGCGTTTGTGTACCTTGGGAGGTGGGCTCACAGACACACTGGGAGAGGACACAGGGGATGTGTGAATGGTAGTGGGGGTGGTGAGTGCACGTAAGCGGTGTGTGGTGGTGGGTGTGCTGGTGATGTAGGTAGTGGCTAACGATGTAGTGCATGCAGGTGTGAGTGGAGACGAGACTGGGAGGGAGGAGGGCGATGAGGAGGAGGGGGACACAGTGGAGGCAGTGGCTGTTGGTATGTCTGCATGTGTATGATGCTTGCGTGAGTGCCTGTGGGATGTGTGGTGCTTATGTTTGCCTGAGCTTCCCTTGTGTGTTGACGCGTGTGCCTGCTGGACTGATGGTGTGCTTGGGATAGGCTGAAGTACAGGGGTTTGGGTCTGGGTGGAGGAAGTTGGAGGGGGGAGGCTAGAGACAGGGACAATGGCTGCCATCATTGCTGAGGCCAGAGTCTGAAAAGCTCGCTGTTGGGCTGCCTGACCTGAATGGATGCCCTCCAGGTGTGCATTGGTTTGTTGCAACTTCCTCTCTACACCCTGGATGGCTTTCAAAATGGTAGACTGCCCAACAGTGAGGGGCCTGAGGAGGTCAATGGCCTCCTCACTGAGGGCAGCAGGGGTGACAGGGGCTGAGGTGCCTGGGGCGAAGGAGATGCCCACCCTCCTGGGTGAACGGCCACGGGGCAAATGCTGAGGGGCTGCTGGGAGGGCGGTGCTGGTAGGGGGGTGGCGGCTGTACCTGTAAATGCGGGGGGAACAGAGGGGCCCGCCCCCGCAAGGGAGCTCCCATCAGAGGAGGAGTCCGTATCGCTGGTCTCAGCTCCTGTCCCCGCCGTGGAGCTCCCCTTGCCCTCCGTCCCACTGGTGAATTCAGGGCCATGTGGGATGCAGCTCCCGCCTGCTCCCTCCTGCTCCGGTGCCACTGCTCCTCCGCCTAATGATGCTAATGCACACAAGAGCAGGGAGACCACAAAAAGGGGGGGAAGACAGAAGAAAGACATGTTGAGTGTATGCAATACCGCTACTGTTGGCGGACACTACAGACACAGAAGCCCCCTGCACTGCGCCATGCACTTGGAGTTCCCTAATCAATCACAGGGACATGGGTTACAAGGCTATGCCCGATTGCTGCACACATGGATGTCACAGGAGCCTGACTAGGTGTAGTTGTCTCTATACACAGGTGGGGTGGGGTGCCACAGGGCCTGCCTTAAGAAGGGACCTTGCCTACTAAACTCGCCCTGGCCTAGGGGAACCCACAGCCCACCTCCCCACCCAGACACCTACAATGCGCGCTGAATCAGCTGAATGAGAATGTACTCACCCCCTTGTGGCTGTTGTGATGCCCTCAAGCGCCCATCCAACTCCGGGTACGCCACCGCCAGGATTCGGGACATCAGGGGGGTCATGGTGTGACGGGCACCCCTCCCACGTTGGGAGGCCATCCCCAGCTGAGCCTCCCCCGTCTTCATGCTCCAGCGGCGAATGTCCTCCCAACTTTTCTGGCAGTGGGTCCTCTATCTGTGGTAGACCCCCAGGGTCCGGACTTCCTTGGCAATGGCACACCAAATATCCTTCTTCTGGTGGGCGCTGACCTACAGGAGTAGTACAGTGGAAAAGGAGAAGATATAACCGTCCGCACCGTCACAGTCATTGGCCCGCATCCCTACCCTTGCCATGACGCACATGCACTCACCGTCGTTTCATGCACGCCTCATTCTCCCCCCCTATCTTTCATTCACACCACTCCAAACAGCCATTGCCCATACAGCATGCTCACAGTGTACTCACCTGTTTGTCTGGAGGACCGTAGAGTAGCGTGTACTGGGTGAGGACCCCATCCACTAGTTTCTCCAACTCCTCCATGCTGAAGGCAGGGGCCCTTTCCCCAGACACACGAGCCATTGTCTCTTCCAGACTGAGGTCACAGCAGCACTTGCAGTGTGGGTCCTCTCCTGTCGAAGATCAGGTATGAAGTGATTGAACAGAGAGAAAATGGCAGTCACGTCCGCGGTGGTGCGTACCGTCACCGCTCCAGGGACCCATAGGGTCCAATGTTAACCAATGCAGGATTGCGCCGCGGTCTTCAACCGCCTACCGCAATGGTGTACAACGCCAGCGCAGTTACCTCATATCCCCTTGTCCCACATTACAGGTCAGGCAGCCGCCATTTCAGGGGACCACATGGCATTAATTTTAAATGTGTCACACGTATCTAAACCTTGCTTACACACTAATACAGCCATATGTCAATTTGCTAATATTTTCCGATTAAGTTGTGTTTAAGTACCTCAGAGTTGGTTGATCCTCTGCTCGCTGCTCTCCTCCATAGGCAACATCCGCTGGGGCAGGTGAGGAGATGGCGGCATCCTCAGGTGTACAGACCGCTGGTGGACCATGCCGCTGGTGGATCATGCCGCTCGACAATGGGGGAGCGACATGTGATCATCACCTACAGACTTGATCATACCAGAATCCTGGAACTGTGTGCCCAGTTGGAGCCAGACCTCATGTCAGCTATCCGCCATCCCACAGAAATCCCCCCTCAAGTGCAGGTGCTGTCAGTACTCCATTTCCTAGCAAGTGAGTCTTTTAAAACAACAGTGGCCATAGCATCAGGGATGTCCCAGCCTATGTTTTCCAACGTGTTGTCCAGAGTGCTGTCTGCCCTGCTGAAACACATGCGGAGCTACATCGTTTTCCCTCAGGTGGAGGATTTGCCTACAGTGAAAGGTGACTTCTAAGCCCTGGGACATATCCCCAACGTCATAGGTGCCATTGATGGGACACATGTGGCCTTGGTCCCCCCACGCAGGAGTGAACAGGTGTACAGAAACCGGAAGAGTTACCATTCTATGAATGTGCAGATGGTGTGTTATGCCAACCAGTACATCTCCCATGTGAATGCCAAATTTCCTGGCTCAGTGCATGACGCTTACATTCTGAGGAATAGCAGCATCCCTTATGTGATGGGGCAACTCCAGAGGCACCGTGTGTGGCTATTAGGTGAGGACATGGACCCTATACAGTGTGAATAGGTGTCTGGGTCTGGGGATGTCCCTATGAGTTAGTGTGTGTCTAACAGTTGTCCCTCGCCATTTGCAGGTGACTCTGGTTATCCCAACCTGTCATGGCTACTGACCCCAGTGAGGAATCCCAGGACAAGGGCAAAGGAACGCTACAATGAGGCCCATGGGCGAACTAGGAGGATTATAGAGAGGACCTTCGGCCTCCTGAAGGCCAGGTTCCGGTGCCTCCATATGACAGGTGGTTCCCTATTCTACTCACCAAAGAAGGTATGCCAAATTATCGTGGCCTGCTGTGTGCTTCACAACTTGGCTTTGTGACACAGGTGCCTTTTCTGCAGGAGGATGGTCCAGATGGAGGTGTTGTGGCAGCTGTGGAGCCTGTGGACAGTGAAGACGAGGAAGCAGAAGAAGAGGACATAGACAACAGGAACACAGTGATCCAGCAATACTTCCAGTGAGACACAGTTAAGAAGACAACACTGCCTGCTACATCTGATTTAATTCTACTACCTCTCATCTGTCTGTCATTTTCACCCAGTGTATGGTCACTGAGTTGTCACTTTCCCTTACGATTTCACAGATGTGGGTCCCACTGTGTGACATCTGCTTTGTTTCCGCATGGACTAGAGCTATGTGACATAGGTATGTTGACATTACATTGGATATAGCATTTTGCCACAGTTATTGCAAATACACATTTTCGAAAGCACAGGCTGACTCCAGATAGTTTTGTGATTTAAGGGTGTTTATTTAAGTGCTAAATAGTGGAGGGGGTTGTAAAACGGTCAGGGGTGATGGTGGAGGAATGTCCATGGCAGAGTCCAGTCCATTAGTCTCACAGGTGCATTGTCCAAAGGAGCATAGGAAGTGGAGCTGGGGCAGTTTAAGGATGGACAGGGTGACAAAGTGGAACAGAAGGATGACATTCAGGGTGGTCTCATTTCTTGGCGGGGGTATTGGCATTGTTCTCTGTCTTTATCCTGGATCTCAGGGACCGCTTGCGGGGTGGTTCTCCATCTGCAGGGGGTGGGGTGCTGGTGTCGTGGTCCCGTGGCGCTGCCTCCTGTCCACTGGCGCCGGCAGAGGTGGTGGGCAGTTCATCGTCCAGGCTAGTGTCAGGGGCCCCTTGTGGTGCCACAGTGTCCCTCCAGGTGTTAAAGAGTTTCTTCAGCACCCCTACAATGGTGCCCAGGGTGGAATTGATGGATTTTAGTTCCTCCCTGAAGCCCAAATACTGTTCCTCCTGCAGCTGCTGGGTCTCCTGAAACTTGGCCAGTACCATTGCCATCATCTCCTGGGAATGGTGGTAGGCTCCCATGATGTTGGAGAGGGCCTCGTGGAGAGTGGGTTCCCTGGGCCTGTCCTCCCCCTGTCGCACAGCAGCCCTCCCAGTTCCCCTGTGTTCCTGGGCCTCTGTCCCCTGAACCGGGTGCCCTCTGCCACTGCCCCCAGGTCCCTGGTGTTGTTGGGGTGGTGGCTTAGCCTGGGTTCCCTGTAGTGGTGGACACACTGCTGATTGAAGTGTCCTGGGGACAGAGGGATGGGCCCGCTGGGTGGGTGCTGTGCTGGTGTTTCCAGAGGGGGGAAGCTCTGTAGTGGCCTGTGCCAGTGTGAGGGGAACCAACTGTCCCGAGGTCCCACATGGGCCGGGCTGCTCATCTTGATCCAGTTGGACAGAGCTGCTGTCATCACTGTGGGCCTCTTCTGTGGGTGGAGTGGACATGTGTGGGCCCCCTTGGCCGGTGATGTTGGGTAGGGGTCCTGCAGGGGTGTAAAGGCATGATTATTGCATCTGTGTGTGCCATGGTGTGCAATGGGTGGGTGACCCTGTACCCCAGTGCTTGCATTCCTGTGTAGGACCTTGTGTGATAATGGTTTAGGGGGGTGTATGGGTATGTGCTGTGGACATGCTTTGGTGATGGGTGTCCATTATTCGGTGTTACATGCAGGGCTTGGGTTTGGGATGGGTGGTTTGTGATATTGGGACATACGTGAGGAGTTGGAATGACGGGGGTGAGGGCGGCGGTGGGGGTATGTGATAGCATGCAGGTGGGTGGGGGATGAAGTAGTGAAAGATTTGCCTTACCAGAGTCCATTCCTCCAGCTACTCCTTCGAGGCCCTCAGGATGCAGTATAGCCAAGAACCGCTCCTCCCATGTAGTGAGTTCTGGGGGAGGAGGTGGGGGTCAGCCGCCAGTCCTCTGAACCGCAAGGTGGTGTCTTGAGACCACGGAACGTACCTTCCCCCGTAGGTCGTTCCACCTCTTCCTGATGTCATCCCTAGTTCTTGGGTGCTGTCCCACTGCGTTGACCCTGTCCATGAGTCTTCGCCATAGCTCCATCTTCCTAGCTATGGTGGTGTGCTGCACCTGTGATCCGAATAGCTGTGGCTCTACCCGGATGATTTCCTCCACCATGACCCTGAGCTCCTCCTCAGAGAACCTGGCTGGGGTGTCTTTGCGGTGCCTTGGGGTGGTGTGGGTGATGTGTGGGGTGGTGTGTGTTATGATGTGTGGGGTGATATTTAGAGGTGTGTTGTGTGAGGTGCTTGGATGTTGTGTGAGTGATGGTGTAGGGTGCCTGTTGATGCTATTGTTCTCTCTGGTGGTGTCTCTCTCTGGCCTTTTGTCGAAATTGTTGACGTAAGGGTTTGTGGGTGATGTGGGTGTGTGTTTTATATTGTATTGGGTGTGTGGGAGTGGTGTGTGTATGTGTATCAGGTCTGTGTATTTTGAATTGTCCAATGTGGTAGTGTTTTGTGTATGTTTATGTATTTTGAGCGCAGCGGTGTGTGCCGCCAATGGAATACCGCGGTTGAAAGACTGCCGTGTGGATTCATGGGTCGTGATAGTGTGGGCATATTCCTGTTGGCGTGACAGTGCCGGTTTTGTTATCGCTAGTTTATCACTGACCTTTGGTGTGGCGGACTTCTGTGGGTGTCTGGATTTTGGCGGATTCCGAGCTGTGGGTCATAATGACCGTGGCGGAATTCCGCGCCCGCGGCAGTGTGTTGGCGGTCTTCTGCACAGCGGTAAATGGCTTTTACCGCCAATGTTGTAATGACCCCCTCAGTCTCATCTGCATACTGAATGAGTCTCCCTGGGAAGGAAGGAGGGTCTCTCTCTTACATTTCAAAAGCCAGTGGCCTGCCCTCAGGCAAAGGACTGATAATCCCCACAGGTATCCTGGCAGACAGGACTGGGCTGAAAGGGAAACTTGTGCCTTTCAAACCACTCTTTGAAGTTTTCCCCACTTTAAAGACATTTGTGGGTATATAAACTGGTTCTCTGACCCCACCAAATCAGTCACTTCTGGATCTACACCTGAACGCTGCCAGAGGAACTGCCTGGCTGGCTGCCCAAAGGATTCATCTGGATTGTTTTGCTGTGAAGGACTGCTGCCCTGCTGTTGCCCTGCTGCCTGCTGGCCTCTGACGTTTCTGGAAGGACTCTGCCTTCCCCAAAAGTGCTCTCCAAGGGGTTGGATTGAGCTTGCCTCCTGTTCTGAAGTCACAGGGCCAACAAAGACTTCACTAGCTAGCTTTTAGCTAGTTTGCTAACTTCAGCGACACCAGAAAAGAGTTCAGCATTACCAACACCAACACCACAGCTGCTCCTGCCCCGTGGACCTCGTTGTATGCAACGACCGTGGCCTGCAACGCAAGCAGGATGTTGCTGTGACGGCGCTGACATCACACACTGTGATCACGAAACTGGGAAGCCGACTCATGACGTCTTGACCGACCGGATTCATCGACACCACTGGGTCACAAGGAACCTACACCTCGCCCAGACACCGCAGCCGCTCCCCCTGCAACCGGACAGATCAGATGCCTCGACTCTCCTGCCCCCCAGTATGGAACCGATGTCTCACCTCTCCGGACACCATAAGGGACTGACACCGCACCGGCCTCAGCAGCGCTTCACCTCAACCACTCTGTGTGACATCTTTGTTTCTTAGTTTTTAAAGGTACTGTGCCTGGGGGTCTGTGTGACTCCATGACTGACGCCTGTGGCATCAGAGAATTGGGAATGACTCCGTCAATGAGGACATGATAGCCCCAGTTGGAGCTATTGAGTTTTGAAGTGCTTCAGTGAGATATAACCTTCCAAAATTCATAACTTTGCTTGAATACCTTGAATTTTCATTGTTTAACTTTGCTTGAATACCTTGAATTTTCATCGTTTTGACCTTAGTTTATTCAGATAAATTTTATCTATTTTTCTAAACCTGTGTGGTGTATTTATGTGGTGTTTTCACTGTTACTGTATGAGTTATTGGACAAGTACTTTACACATTGCCTTCTTAGTTAAGCCTCCCTGCTCTATGCCAAACTATCAGAGGGTGAGCGCAGAATAATTTTGGTTGTGTTGTGACTTACCCTGACTAGGATTGTGGACCCTACTTGGAGAAGGGTGTGTACCTCTGCCAACTAGAGACCCAATTTCTAACAGGGGTCTTTTTAATTAAAGAGGGCAGTACATGGAATGGGGAGGTGGCAGGGCTAGTGAGGAATCTATAGTTAGATATAGTCTCTACCAGAAAGAGTATTACCAAAGGTAGGTAACTTGTTCTTCTGAAAAGTAACCACAGATTCCTCACATTTTCCTAAGCAATACTTCCTAGGTGGTCGCTCTGTAACCTGGCTCAGACCAAAATGTCCTGAAGGGCTGAGCGTGCAAAGGGCCCTTTTCAGCAGACCAGGTTGTATAGATAATAATGTTTTGTGAATGTATAGAGGGTCACCCATGTCAGTGCCTGGCACCCCGTGAGCCGTCACAGTGGTAGCAACCTTGGCTGTGCCGGAGCTGGTGGAGCCCACAGGCCTTTCAGGAGGCTGTATTTTTGGCCAGTGTGTAAATCTTAATGCAGAGCAAGATCTTGCAAGAGATGGTCCTTTTCTGAAAAGCCTTGCCTTTCATTCCTCCAGTGTCCCCAATAAAGAGCAGATTATCCATTCTGGTATAATCAAGGTAGATCCTATGGGTTCTTTTCAGATCCAACCAGTAAAGTATCCCCTCCTCCTCAGAGGGGTGAGGCAGAACAAAGAAAGCTGGAGGGGTGATGTTCTGACCAACATGAAAGGGAGCCACTATCTGTGAAAGGAAGGAGACTTGAGTAGACAAGGAATAATGTCTTGAGGGTAAGGAGCTAAAAATAACAACTGTGAAGAGACTCAAATGCACATACATGAGAAATGTGGGGACTAAATATAAGTCCAATAGGAGCATAACAAACAGAGAATGGGGAAACATATATTGTGACCCTTTGAGGTGTTGAGTGGGTCAATCTGTTTAACAGCCCATCAGGCCATAAACATATGCCAACGGCTGGTGTGTACAGATTTGGTTGAGGGACGCCTGACTGCCAGGATGACATCCACGACTTTAGGCAGATGGTCGAAAGCACTCAGCTGTCGCGACGCAGTCTCCTAGCATGGAGGTGTAGATTGTGCAGGTTTTGCTGCAGAACCCTCCCCACTTCTGCACCAAGAGATTCTCCAAAAGGGGCATCTTTATTGGAGGACAAATGCTCATACACACGAGTTCAGGATATCATAATCTCCATGCCCAATCCAGGGGTTAATAGGGAACCCTAACAATGTTAAAAGGAGAGAGTTGTCTGGAGGTGGCAAACATCTGTGTTGGGCAAGCCCACCTTAAACTGACAGTCATCAAGGTGGGGGAAGACTAGGACCCACAACCTCCAAGGATATGCTGAAATCACTGCCATCACTTTTGGGAAAACCAGAGGGGTGCTAGTCAGGCCAAAACAGAGCACAGCAAACGGAAAATGTGTGGGACCAACAGTGCATCGCAGATAATGTCCACAGGCCTGTAGGACAGGGATGTGAAAATAAGTGTCATACAGGTCTAGTGCTACCCTCTAGTCTCCAGCGTCGTGGGCAGACAAGACCTGGGCCAGGGTGAGTATCTTGAACTTGTCTTTTTTTAAAAAGGCATTAGGAGGGCAAAGGTTCAATATGGGGCAGAGGACCCTGTCCTTTTACAGCACCAGGAAGTAGTGAGAATAACAACCATGGCTGACTTCTGGTACTGAAACCCTCTCTATGGCTCATTTGGACAAAACAACCTGCACTTCAAGCTGCAAGAAAATAACCTGCACTTCTGTCAGACATTCCAAAGGTCGTGGAAGGTGCAGAAGCGTTTTGAAGAATAGCAAAGCATAGCTCCACTGAACAATTTATAGAACCTACATGTCATAAGTCATCTAATATCACCCTTACTGAAAGTGTTGTATCCAGCCACTGAAAGGGTGGCTGTGTGCCACCAAGGGCACAGTAAAGAGATCTGGGGGGCAGCAGGTGGGGCTTTAAAAGACTGCATAGCTTGTTTTCCCTATTGTTCCTTTCCAGGGTTTCCACAGCGATTTGTATACCTGTTGGGGCTGGTGGTGGTATTGAAAGCCCCTATCAAAGCCACAAAGGGATTGCAACTGCTGGTGTGATTGCCGAGAGAAGCAGAAAGACTCAAATAGTGCACTGTGTCCCTGCTATCCTTGAAATGCTGCAGAACTGAATGGGAATAATGGCCTTAATGGCAGCTGGTGTTAACTGAACAAATAGCCAGACCTGTAGAGGAGAAAGCCCTCTGCCCATAGCCTTTGATTTTCTTCGATTCTCTGTTGAGGAAGTAGAGGGAAAAGAGCTTGGGATCACTCGACTGGCTGAGGCCTGAACCACAAGTCTTACAGGAGTGGGGTGCTGGGTGAGAAGGCTGGATTGCCTGGAGTAGGGTGAAGACGTCTGGCGATTAACAGTAGACTTGAACAAGGCTTGGGCCAGGTGCCCAGGTCAGTATCTGCAAGGGCCTCATTAAATGATAACAGTGGCTCAGAACTCTTTTGGCCAGTTTGCAACCCTTCTGTCAGGACATCAGTTCTGACCTCTAGAGTGGGAGGTGAAAATCAAGGACCTCATCTGCCCTTTGCTTAACAACAGTGACGGAGGCACAGTCTTCTACAGCAGGTACTGGTGGAGAAACTAGACTGTCTGAGGAGGTATCAGACCACTGGCATCCTGGAGATCTTCATACCAGTTATCCTCCAAGTAAGGTTGAGCAATCCTGCCCCCAACATCATAACCCCAATTAACTGAAACTGTGCTGAAAAGGTCATGAAGGACCTGAGCCCTACCAGAAGGTATAAGCACTGTGTATGAATCAGAAGGATTGTAGATGGATTGCTGCTCACACAAAAGAGTGCATGGCCTCATCTGGGGTGATGCCCAACAGAACTATGCCTGGGCTGTTGTCGTTAGGAGTCAATAGCATTGGCAGAATCTGTTCCGGTGTGGGTTGTGGTGCTGAGGAGGGAACTGTTCTCGAAGTCCGTCCAGAGACCCCAGAGGATCCAGAGAGCATAATAGGCACCGAGGGTGGACATGCCAGTGAGAGCTCAGTTTACATGTCTCTTAGCTCATTGGGGCCCGAATGCACACCAGAAGGAGCTGGTAACAGACCCGGAAATTCCATTCACTGTGGGACCATGGTCCAAATCGACTCTGAAGCAGACTAATTTCAGGAGCCCGACCTGGAGACATGACAACACCCTTGTGCCTTCTCAGGGACCAAGAGTGGCGGGACAGGGCTGAGCCCCACTTGGACTTCTTGCTTTTCATTTTTGATTTTCCTGAATACTTGGAGTGTGAAGAAGACTGTTTGCGAGAGTGACCTTGGGAGCAGGGCTAACTGATCTCAGTGCATGAGTCTTGTGATACTTTGCCATGAAGAGCTTAGCTTTTTGATCCTAAAGGGCCTTGGGGAGCATCAAGGAGCAGTCAACAGAGGCCTTGAAGTCATGACCTGACTCCAGGCACCACTGAATAACCACATGTGGGTCAGTCACATGCATATGTTTGCGACATTCCACCCACGGTTTAAATCCTGTAGATTTGGGAAGTGACATAATATATTTGCACACTGGATTGTGAAAATTTAGAAGAAGAAGTCTCGAAGAAGCAAGGGGTAGCTCCAGATCTCTCTCTGTTGGTGTTGAACAAAAGAACTGATGTCAGTGCACGTTTGGTGCCTATTTAGACCTACGCATGTCACATTTGGCAGTACGGTGCTATCAACACCAATTACCGGTGCACCTGGGTACTTCTGATGATTTCCTGGATCTAGTCTGACACCTGGGGGCGTATTCATAAAAGTGAGTTTGATGCACTTATAGGTCTTCATTCCAGCCAAATCTAAAGGCGCAGAGCCCCTTGGCACAGAACTTAGGACCCCATCCCGCCATGCTTGTTGCAGTACCACATGGCGGTGGTGTAGTCTGTGAGAACCTTCTCCAACCTTTCCATGATGGAAAAATATATGTGGAGCTGCGTTTCTGCCAGATTACAGAGCCCTCTGGTCTCAACTTCTCCCAGACAGCCTCCCAAACCCAGCAGTGACGCACCAATCACCACCGTTCATCTCTACGTATGAAAGGGAGATGGGTTTGCCACTGGTTAAGTTGCGGTCAAGCAGCCACTACTGCAGGTCTTGTGCAGTCTCCCCCAAACCCTGGATGATGTTCTCCCATTCAGCTTGATGTTGAGCCCACATACTTCAGATCTGACTGCAGGGCCCATATATGGCACCTATCGAAATAGATCAGCAGGATGCACAAGCCCAACAGGTGAAGTAGTCTCAGAGCTGTTCTCATTGAGATACGGGACTGAGGCTGAAATAGTATGACCTGGACTCATTGCAACAGAGAAAGGTCCTGAAATGCATAGTGTCCAGAAAAGCTCCCAGTAAAGGAAGCTCTTGTGAAGGAGTCAGGTGTGACTTTGGCTCACTGATCAAAAAATCCAAACAATATCAGGTTTGCTGTTGCCTGGTGGTGATCTATGATTGACTGCGGCAAGCCCGTCTTCAATAGCCAGTCAGTGAGGAACAGGAAAACTGGTATCACCAACCACCAAAGATAGGTGGTCATACCCGCCATCACTTTTGTGAACACCAGGGGGGCGCAAATATGGCCAAAACTGAAAATGCTCCTGGCTGACTTTGAACCGCAAGTAATGTCTGTGGACTGCGTAATGGCCACATGAAAATACATATCCTGCATCCCCAACGTGACCATACAGTTACTTAGATCCAGGGCAGACAGAACTTGGGCCATTGTGAGCATTCTGAATTTGCCCTTCCACAGAAGATCTAAAATAGGTCTAAGTCATTGTCATTTGGCAAGAGGAAATAGCGGGACTAAGACCTTGTCTAAATTTCTGAGGCAGGCACGCTCTCAATTACAACTTTGGACTGGAAAATTCACACTTTGTGCAGTGAAATGAATAGAAGCTACTCTGCATAGCCTTGATCAGCACTTCTGATGACCTGAATGTTCTCTGCTTGACCCCTGCGCCCAGCCATGAAAGGGCTGAGGTGACTGCAGCGGAGCGGGGGGCCTGGTGATGTCCCTACGTCAAACTTCTAGAGTAGCCCTGAAAAGACCAAGACTCACTGGTGAAATGGCCGGCATGGGCCAAAAGTCCAAACAGCATGCAATAGCCTGGCTTTACTAGAAGGGCTCCAGGGTAAAATCTACTTTTTTTTACCAAAAAAGCTGAATCCATATAAATGCATACCCATGAGGATGCTTTTTTATTTCCAGAAATGCCTTTAGTTCTCACTCATGCACGGTGACAAAGCCTATAGATCTCACTCATGCATGGCGACGAAGCATCACACTAGTGGCCAAGTGCTCACCCCAAGCAATCAGTAATGTTCAGAACAGCCCTAATTATGTATTTTGCCATATCCTGAACGATTTGAGCCAAGGAGGCTCAGGATTCTCCGAGTCTGCCAGTAAAATCTTGATCGCCATGTTCTAGAACGCATGCGTGCAATCTGGCATTGGCTGACTGCCAGGCTAGGCTGGCCCAAGAAACTATTCTCTTTCCCAAAACCTAAGTACATTTTGGTTCCTTGTCTGGAGGGTTCGTTGGCAGGGTTGGACCAAAAGCAGCAATGGCAAAAATGCTCAAACCAGCCCAAATCCCTTCCATATCCTGCTCTATCTTGCCCCTTTTGCCTCCCTCTCCTTTTCTCCCTATTGAAACCTGCTGCAATTAACCTTTGGGAGCTGTGGAAAGTGACAGCAGCACTGGGCGGGGTTCTGAGCTTTCAAAACCAACCTCCAAGGGCTCCATCCTACCAGGGAAATGTCTGGTGGAATTAAAGGCTAGTGTTGCTCTGGTGCCGGAAAAAGCAAAGTTTAGACAAAGTGCCCATAATAGTGTCAGTTAGGGCTTCACTGAAAAGCAGCAGAGGTTCAGCAGAGGGCCTAGGCTGTTTGATAGGCTAGCGTGTTTTCTTTAATTTCAGCATTTATAGCTGCCAATTGTAATGACAATGATGTACCCAAAACACAAGATACTTGACCAACTAACACTTCCTTCAACAGAACCAAAGTCCAGATTGTTTACCAGACAAAATCTCTAAATAGATCATTGCTGATTCTAAGTACACTTGATTCAACTATATTGTCTGCCATTGAGAACAGAAACTGATCAGAAATCGGAGAAACGTGGCAGGTCAGTTTCTATCTGGGCCACCAAAGTCCATCAAGAGTTGTTGTTAGTGTCCATTGGAGTCGGAGGAGCAGAAGGTCTGCATCATTTTCATCATGATCTAACAGCTATTCTAATGGTTATCTGAATTAGACCCAATGAGGTTGGCCATACACTGAAATGATATGTGGTATGTCAGGAATCTCAGGTGACTACAAAACGTTATGCTGTAGATATGGCTATGCACTTTTGGCTGTCTCTAGAATAATCACATACTAGGACACTGAAACTGGAGATCAGGACATTGTTGAAGTTAAAAGTACTATGGGGGTCATTCTGACCTCGGCGGTAAAAGGCCCTTACCGCCGGTCAGAAGTCCGCCATTCTACCGCCGCGGCTGCGGTAAACCGCCACGGTCATTCTGACCACCAACTGTGAAACCGCCAAAAATCCAAAATCCAAGGAAGGCCGCCTCATCAGCGGGCCGCGGAAAACTGGAGATGACCAAACCTCCACCGTCACGCCAACACAAACACGCCCATGCCATTCTGACCCACGAATCCATGCGGCGGTCTTTCAACCGCGGTATTCCATTGGCGGTACACACCGCCGCGCTCAAAATACACACACAGCTCCAAAACACAGCCACATTGGACAATTTGAAATACACACACCTGACACACATACAAACAACACTCCCACACATCCAATCAACTATAAAACACACACCCACATCACCCACAAACCCCCACTAGTTGGAAATCGGAGAGAAGGCGATAGAGATAGAGATAGAGATAGAGAGAGCGAGCACAGCAATCGAAAACCCCAACACACACAGGAACCCAACTTCATCACCCACACCACATTTACGCACACATCACCACATATCACCACGCACATCACCACAAACACCACCCCACACCTCATCCACACCACCCCATTGCACCCCAAAGACACCCCAGGTTCTCGGACCAAGAACTCAGGGTCATGGTGGAGGAAATTATAAGGGTTGAGCCCCAGCTCTTCGGCACACAGGTGCAGCACACCACTATAGCAAGGAAGGCTGAGCTATGGCAAAGGATCGTAGACAGGGTCAACGCTGTGGGACAGCATCCCAGAAATCGGGAAGATATCAGAAAGCGATGGAACGACCTACGGGGGAAGGTGCGCTCAATGGTGTCACGACACAACATCGCTGTGCAGAAGACTGGCGGCGGACCCCCACCCACTCCTCCCCAATTCACAGCATGGGAGCAAGAGGTAGTAAACATCCTGCATCCTGATGGCCTCGCTGGAGTACACGGAGGAATGGACTCTGGTAAGTCGAATCTCAACTACTTCACCCCCCCCAACCACCAGCATGCCAACCCCCCCCTCTCACCCCCAATCTCAACCCCCCAGCACACAACCTCCCTGCCAATGTCTCACCAGCACAACCCACCCTAAACAACACCAACCCCTGAATGCCAACACAAACCATAGACAGCCACCACCAAAGCATGACCATTGCACATACCCATACACCACCCCCCACCACCACCCTCACAACACCTCCCACAAGGGAATGCCAGCACTGTGGGACAAGGGCACTCAAAATGCACGCCATGGCACACACAGAAACAATAACCATACTCCTTTACCCCTGCAGGGCCCGAACGCCAACACACCGCCACGGAGGGTCCAGATTTGTCCATCCCACCCCCAGAACAGGCCCCCAGTGAGGACAGCAGCTCTGTCGACCTAGAACCTGATGACCAGCCCGGACCATCGGGGACCTCTGGACAGTCGGTTCCCCACACTTAGACACAGGCCACAGCAGACCCAACCCCCTCTGGGAACACCAGCACAGCTCCCACCCAGCGGGCCCATGCCTCTGTCTCGCGGACGCGTCAATCAGCGGTGTGTCCGCCACTACAGGGCACCCAGGCTGACCCAACACCCCAACAACAACAGGGACCTGGGGGCAGTGGTAGTGGGCACACCGTCCAGGGGACAGAGGCCCGGGGAAACAGGGCAACTGGGAGGGCTGCTGTGCGACAGGGGGGGGAGGACAGGCCCAGGGAACCCACTCTCCAAGAGGCCCTCACCACCATCATGGGAGCATACCATCACTCCCAGGAGACGATGGCGACGGTACTGGCCAGGTTCACCGAGATCCAGGCACAGCAGGAGGAACGGTACATGGGGTTCCGCAATGAACTCAGGAACATCGCTACTGCTATGGGGACCATAGTCCAGGCCCTCAACCGGATAGAAACCACATTGCGGGACCATGTGGCACCACAAAGGGCCCCTGTCACTAGCCAGGAACAGCCTACCACCTCCGCCGGCGCTAGTGGTCAGGAGGCCCCCACAGAACGACGGCCCACCAGAACCCCACCTCCTGCTGAAGAACAACCACTCCGCAAGAGGAACCTGAGATCTCACAGGAAGACAGAGTAGGATGCCAAGACCCCGCCAGCATAAGATACCCCCTGATGTCATCCCACTGTCCCACAGTGTCACCCTGTCCAACCTTGAACTGCCCCTGCTCCATCCTTCCACAGGCATATGGAAAATGCACCTGTGAAACTGAGAACTGGGCTCTGCCATGGACATAACCCCACCCTCACCCATCACCGTTTTAATATCATGTACCAATATCTAGCACTAAAAATAAATCACTCATTGCACTGAAATCATTCAGGAGTCAGCCTGTATTATTTACAAATGTATAACACATTACTGATCAATAATGTTCTGTTATTTTTGTGATGACAACATACCGATGTCAATAAGCATTAGTCCATGGGCTAACCAAGCAGAAGTCACGCAGTGGGTCATACAGCACTGAAAAGGGAAGGGAAAATCAAACATCAGTTTAAAAGAGCTGGGGGGAAATACACAAAGTAAAGATGCAGGGGGCTTTCAGTAAATGTTAAATGGCGTAGGTGATTCTTACCTGTGTGCTACTGAAAATACTGTTGGATAACTCTGTCCCTGTTGTCTGGGTCGTCCTCTTCGTCTTCCTCCTCTTCACTCTCCGCAGGCTCCACAGCTACTTCAACACCACCATCTGGACCATCCTCCTGCAGGAAAGGCACCTGACGTCGCAATGCCAGATTGTGAAGCATACAGCAGGCCACGATGATCTGGCACACCTTCTTTGGTGAGTACATCAGGGATCCCCCTGTCATATGCAGGCACCTAAACCTGGCCTTCAGGAGGCCAAAGGTTCTTTCTATGATCCTCCTAGTTCGCCCATGGGCCTCATTGTACCGTTCCTCTGCCCTGGTCCGGGGATTCCTCACTGGGGTCAATAGCCAAGGCAGGTTGGGGTAACCAGAGTCACCAATTAGCCACACACGTTGTCTCTGTTGCTGTTCCATCACATAAGGGATGCTGCTATTATGCATCACATACGCGTCATGCACTGACCCAGGGAACTTGGCATTCACATGGGAGATGTACTGGTCAGCCAAACAGACCACCTGGACGTTCATAGAATGGTAACTTTTCCTGTTTCTGTACACCTGCTCATCGTCTTTTGGGGGTACTAAAGCCACATGGGTCCCATCAATGGCCCCAATTATGTTGGGGATATGTCCAAGGGCATAAAAATCACCCTTCACAGTGGCCAAATCAACCTCCTCAGGGAATACAATGTAGCTCCGCATGTGTTTCGTCAGGGCAGACAACACTCTAGAATTTTTTTTAGAAAACATAGGCTGAGACATTCCAGATGACATGGCCACTGTTGTCTGGAATGAGCCACTTGCCAAAAAATGGAGGACTGACAGAACCTGCACTAGAGGGGGAATTCCTGTGGGTTGGCGGATGGGGGACATCAGGGCTGGCTCCAGCTGGGCACACAGTTCATGTATAGTGGCTCGGTCAAGTCGGTATCGTAGTATGATATGGCGTTCTTCCATTGTCGACAGGTCCACCAGAGGTCGGTACACGCGAGGATTCATCCTTCTCCTCGCAAGTCCCAGCGGACGGTGCCTAGGAAGGACAACATGGAGCACAGAGTCAAGCAAATCACAGGTACGTTCACCACAGCATGCCGAGCACACGATTATCTATGTATTGAAAGGCGTGTATGTGTGGCAATGCAAGGCCTAGGCCTGTGTGACGCAGTACAAATTATGCCATGTGGGCCCTTGAAATGGCAGCTGCCTGACCTGTGAAGTGGGACAATGGGATGTGAGGTCAATGCGCTGGCGTGGCACACCGTGGCGGTAGGCGGTCGAAGACCGCTATACGAAGCCGCATTGGCTAACATTGAAGCCTATGGGTTTCAGGAGCCAATGACGAGGTGCGCCGGCGGTCGCGGTACGCACCGCCGCGGGCGTGACCGCCATTTTCTATCTGCTTAATCACTCGAGACCTGATCATCCACAGGAGAGGACCTATACTGCAAGTGCTGCTGTGACCTCGGTCTGGAAGTGACAATGGCTGCTGCGACTGGGGAAAGGGCCCCTGCCTTCACGTCTGAGGAGTTGGAGAAACTTGTGGATGGGGTCCTCCCCCAGTATGCGTTACTCTACGGTCCTCCAGACCAACAGGTAAGTACACTGGGTGCCCATTGAATGGGATATGCCTGTGTGGAGTGGGGTGGATGTAAGTTGGTGGGGTGGGGGGCGAATGAGGAGTGCAACGCACGACAGATGAGAGCATGTGCCATATGGCAAGGTTGGGGAGGGGGGGCCAATCTCATCTAACATGCAGAAAATTGATGAATTTTTCCTTCCCACCCTGTACATGTCAAATAGGTCAGCGCCCATCAGAAAGTGGACATTTGGCGTGCCATCGCCAAGGAAGTCCGGGCCCTGGGGGTCCACGTCAGACGGGGCACCCACTGCCGCAAGAGGTGGGAGGACATCCGCCGCGGGACCAGGAAGACCGCCGAGTCACTGCTGGGGATGGCCTCCCAACCTAGGAGGGGTGCCAGTCGTACCCTGACCCCCCTGATGTCCCGGATCCTGGCGGTGGCCTACCCTGATTTGGATGGGCGCTTGAGGACATCACAGCAGACACAAGGGGGTGAGTATCATCACATTCTGCTATCTCTCTGCGCAGTGGAGGCGTCTGGGTGGGGGAGGAGGGTTGTGGGTGACATTAGGCCAGGGCGCTTTCTGTAGTGTAGTCCTCTCCTTTAGGCATGGCCCTGTGCTCCCAGCCCCCACCTCTGTAGGGTGACAAGTACAGCTATCGATGGTCCAGCATCACACATGTGCACGTTTGTCGTCTCTAGACCTGTTGTCCTAGTCAGAAGTACTGAGTAGTGTACCCCGAATGCGCGGCTTAGTGCATGAGGCTCCTGTGTCTGTCCTCTCCGCCAACGGTGTTGACATTGCATGCACTCAACCTGGTCTTCGTTTTTCTCCCCCCACCCTTCTTCATCTTCTTGTGCATGTGTGCATTAGCATCATCAGGCGGAGGAGAATTAGCATCGGAGCACGAGGGAGCTGCAAGTCACAAGGCCCCGGTGGGCCCAGGAACAGACACCGAGGGCACCAGTGATCCGGAGGGCAAGGGGAGCACCACAACGGGGACCGGTGGTGACACCAGCGACACCGACACGTCCTCGGATGGGAGCTCCCTAGCGGTGGCGGCAACATCCGGGCCCCCCGCCTCTACAGGTACAGCCGCCACCCAGCGCACAAGCCCCGCCCTCCCAGCAGCCCCTCAGCCTACGCTCCGTGCCCGCTCGCCCAGGAAGGCGGGCGTCTCCTTCGCCCCAGGCACCTCAGCCCCTGCCCCTGTCACCCCTGCTGCCCTCAGTGAGGAGGTCATTGACCTCCTTCAGACCATCATTGTTGGGCAGACTACCCTTTTGAATGCCATCCAGGGGGTAGAAAGGGAGGTGCATCGGAGCAATGCCTACCTGGAGGGCATTCATTCGGGTCAGGCTGCCCATCAACGATCGTTCAATGCTCTGGCCTCAGCACTGACGGCAGCCATTGTCCCTGTTTCCAGCCTCCCTCTTCTGACTGCCTCCACCCTGTCTCTGTCTCCTGTTCCTCAGCCTATCCCATCCACACCATCAGACCAGCCTGCACACACCTCAACACCCAAGGGCAGCTCATCCAGACACAAGCACCACAGAACCCACAAGCATTCACGCAAGCAACACCCAGATGCAGACATTCCAACAGTCACTACCACCTCTGTGTCCCCCTCCTCCTCGTCTCCCTCCTCCCTCCCTGTGACGTCTACACTCACACCTGCATGCACACCACCATCAGCCAGTGCTTCCATCACCAGCACACCCTCCAGTACAGTCCGCACACGTGCAGTCACCACCCCCACTACCATTTACACGTCCCCTGTGTCCTCTCCCACTGTGTCTGTCACCCCCTCTTCCAAGACACACAAACGCAGGCAGACACCCACCCAAAAGCCATCCACCTCACGACAGCCTCCAGCACAAGCACCTGCACCCAAAGACAGCACACCTGACTCTCCTACAACCACATCCTCTTCCTCCACTCCCATCACCACTTCTCCTACCCTTTACCTTGGTCCTAAAAAACTTTTCCTCGCTAATCTTAACCTCTTTCCCTCCCATGACCCACCCCCTCCATCTGCAAAGAGTCCCAAGAGCACCTCAGCCACCACCAGCCCAGCTTCGAGTGTCACTGTGGTGCATGGGTTCTGGAGTCCACCCTTTGCCAGCAGTGACACTTCAATCAGCAGCAAGGGGACAGCCAGCCCCCCCCCAGGCAAGAGGACCAGGAAACTAAAGGGCCGCCGTGAGAGCACTGACACGGCTGCCCCCAAGGAGCAAACTTCGCCCACTTCACCAGCCACAACATCTAGGGGAGGCAAGGGCCCGAGAGCCCCATCTAAGGAGCGAAAGGGCAGCAGGGCGGAGAAGTCAGCCAGCAGGAGCGCGGAGCAGGAGGGCCCCACAAGCCCCATCCCGGGTGTTAGGGAGGACACCAAAGGGCCCAGGACTCCGTCACCGAAGGGTCCAGCAACAGCACGGTCGGAGGGCGACTGAGCAGGGAGTCCAGGCCAGGTCTGGCTCCCTTGACTTACTGGACGAGCACCGCTGAACAGGGCCCCGCCGTGCAGAAGAGCACCGCTGAAGAGGGCCCCGCCGTGCAGAAGAGCACCGCTGAAGAGGGCCCCGCTGTGCAGAAGAGCACCGCTGAAGAGGGCCCCGCCGGGCAGAAGAGCACCGCTGAACAGGGCCCCGCCGTGCAGAAGAGCACCGCTGAAGAGGGTCCCGCCGTGCAGAAGAGCACCGCTGAACAGGGCCCCGCCGTGCAGAAGAGCACCGCTGAACAGGGCCCCGCCGTGCAGAAGAGCACTGCTGAAGAGGGCCCCGCCGTGCAGAAGAGCACCGCTGAACAGGGCCCGCCATGCAGAAGAGCACCGCTGAACAGGGCCCCGCCGTGCAGAAGAGCACCGCTGAAGAGGGCCCCGCCGTGCAGAAGAGCACCGCTGAACAGGGCCCTGCCGTGCAGAAGAGCACCGCTGAAGAGGGCCCCGCCGTGCAGAAGAGCACCGCTGAACAGGGCCCTGCCGTGCAGAAGAGCACCGCTGAAGAGGGCCCCGCCATGCAGAAGAGCACCGCTGAACAGGGCCCCGCCGTGCAGAAGAGCACCGCTGAACAGGGTCCCGCCGTGCAGAAGAGCACCGCTGAACAGGGCCCTTCCTGTCAAGCACCGCTCCGCTGGGCCCCGCCGTCTCAAGCACCGCTCCGCTGGGCCCCGCCGTCTCAAGCACCGCTCCGCTGGGCCCTTCCTGTCAAGCACCGCTCCGCTGGGCCCTTCCTGTCAAGCACCGCTCCGCTGGGCCCTTCCTGTCAAGCACCGCTCCGCTGGGCCCCGCCGTCTCAAGCACCGCTCCGCTGGGCCCTTCCTGTCAAGCACCGCTCCGCTGGGCCCCGCCGTGTCAAGCACCGCTCCGCTGGGCCCCGCCGTCTCAAGCACCGCTCCGCTGGGCCCTTCCTGTCAAGCACCGCTCCGCCCCGCCGTCTCAAGCACCGCTCCGCTGGGCACCGTCGTCTCAAGCACCGCTCCGCTGGGCCCTTCCTGTCAAGCACCGCTCCGCTGGGCCCCGCCGTCTCAAGCACCGCTCCGCTGGGCCCTTCCTGTCAAGCACCGCTCCGCTGGGCCCTTCCTGTCAAGCACCGCTCCGCTGGGCCCCGCCGTCTCAAGCACCGCTCCGCTGGGCCCCGCCGTCTCAAGCACCGCTCCGCTGGGCCCTTCCTGTCAAGCACCGCTCCGCTGGGCCCTTCCTGTCAAGCACCGCTCCGCTGGGCCCTTCCTGTCAAGCACCGCTCCGCTGGGCCCCGCCATCTCAAGCACCGCTCCGCTGGGCCCTTCCTGTCAAGCACCGCTCCGCTGGGCCCTGCCGTGTCAAGCACCGCTCCGCTGGGCCCCGCCGTCTCAAGCACCGCTCCGCTGGGCCCTTCCTGTCAAGCACCGCTCCGCTGGGCCCTTCCTGTCAAGCACTGCTCCGCTGGGCCCCGCCGTCTCAAGCACCGCTCCGCTGGGCACCGCCGTCTCAAGCACCGCTCCGCTGGGCCCTTCCTGTCAAGCACCGCTCCGCTGGGCCCCGCCGTCTCAAGCACCGCTCCGCTGGGCCCTTCCTGTCAAGCACCGCTCCGCTGGGCCCCGCCGTCTCAAGCACCGCTCCGCTGGGCCCTTCCTGTCAAGCACCGCTCACGCTGGGCCCCGCCGTCTCAAGCACCGCTCCGCTGGGCCCCGCCGTCTCAAGCAACGCTCCGCTGGGCCCTTCCTGTCAAGCACCGCTCCGCTGGGCACCGCCGTCTCAAGCACCGCTCCGCTGGGCACCGCCGTCTCAAGCACCGCTCCGCTGGGCCCTTCCTGTCAAGCACCGCTCCGCTGGGCCCCGCCGTCTCAAGCACCGCTCCGCTGGGCCCTTCCTGTCAAGCACCGCTCCGCTGGGCCCCGCCGTCTCAAGCACCGCTCCGCTGGGCCCTTCCTGTCAAGCACCGCTCCGCTGGGCCCCGCCGTCTCAAGCACCGCTCCGCTGGGCACCGCCGTCTCAAGCACCGCTCCGCTGGGCCCTTCCTGTCAAGCACCGCTCCGCTGGGCCCCGCCGTCTCAAGCACCGCTCCGCTGGGCCCTTCCTGTCAAGCACCGCTCCGCTGGGCCCCGCCGTCTCAAGCACCGCTCCGCTGGGCACCGCCGTCTCAAGCACCGCTCCGCTGGGCCCTTCCTGTCAAGCACCGCTCCGCTGGGCACCGCCGTCTCAAGCACCGCTCCGCTGGGCCCTTCCTGCATGCACTGTTAACGGTTCACTGTGCCCACCATGCCTCCTCCTTGACCAGTGGAGACTGTAATCCACCTGATGGACTGTGGCTTTGCACTCCCCAGGATGGAACAGTGGGCAACCCACCTACTGTATAGACTTGAGAGACTGTGGCTTTGCACTCCCCAGGATGGCACAGTGGGCAACCCACCAACTGTAGAGACTTGAGAGACTGTGGCTTTGCACTCCCCAGGATGGCACAGTAGGCATGGTGGCCCCTTCGTGGATCTGGCGTCGTGGACTCATGTGGCTGTGGTGCCCCCCCTTCCCTTCCCCCTGAGGTGCCTGTAGTTTTTTCATCAGATGCCCCTGCAGTGTTCTCTCCAAAGGACTCAGGTCTCCTGTGTGGGCTTTGCCCTTGTGTTGTTACACTTTGGCCCACGGACACTTCGATTTTCTTTTGATGTGCAGGACTAATTGCCTCGGTTATCCATTGCACTGTATATAGAATTATTTTGATATTGATTTTTTGGCTAGTTCACCAATACTTTTCAGAGCCTATTTTGTACATAAATTTTTATTCACAATTTAATTATGTCTTTGCATTTTTCAGGGGGGTTTGGGTGGTGTCACTGTGACTTGTTGCTCTGCATTGGTGTGTACATAGTTTGGGGGGGTGGGGGTCGCATATGTGTGTGCCGTAAGCTTTCCTCCTCCTCCCTCCCGTGTGTCGTAGGTGCAGGTGCAGTAAGAGCAGGTAGGATGTTTAATTCGGGTTCCATGCTGTCCTCCTTCCTCGTGGAGTGCGTAGAGGTGAGCGTTTTCCCGTTCGTAGTCTGTTTCCGCCGTGTTTTTATTGGCGGTGCTCCCGCCCCGGAAAAGGTGGCGGATTGGTGAGTTATGATACTGTGGGTGGTACATTGTCTGCTGCCTGTCTGTTGGCGGTGACCGCCGCGCTGTTTGTCTGTACCGCCGTGGCGGGCGGAGTGTTAATGTGGCAGGCTGGGTTGGCGGTTCCCGCCAGGGTCAGAATTCCATTTTTTGGACCGCCAGCCTGTTGGCGGGTTGGCCGCCGCTTTATCACCGACCGCCAGGGTTAGAATCACCCCCTATGTGTCAAAGTACTATGTGGCATTGGGGATTGGAGTTACAGCTCACAAGGTACTGCTGAGACAGGTGCAAGATATTTTGATTGCATCACTCTGGAGTCAATCTAAGTCGGAGCACAAGATGTGGATCTCAGAAACTTAGGTTCTCGCTACTAGGAATTGTATCAGTTCTAGTACTATAGTGGATCTTGTAAATCTTGTGCTAAGAGGGATCACATGTGCTATTTCTTATACTTCTTGCATGGCTATGATGGAGAAAAAGGTTTTTGGTATCATCTTAAAGCAGAGGTCACAAGAGTCTTCGGAACATTCTGTATATGTGGGTAATGTACCAACACCGGGTTTCGTCAATGTAAAAAATAAAATTGAAAAATCATCAAAAGCTCAACATCCTGTGGCTGAGGTGTGGAAAATAGGGAATTGACATCACTGAAGCTCATGCGACAATAGTCAGAACTTTGATGGGTGCCACTTATGGTTGGTGAAGAGGAATGGCTGAAACTTTGTGGCTCCAGTATGACACCTGATGTGAAGGTTTATCTAAGGAACATGCTGGAACAAGTACCATTATAAAATGTTATTTCTAAAAGTATTTTGGAATCCTGTTCACACCTGGAGATATTCTACTGTATAAGGATATCAAGTAACATATCTACAGGTGGATGTATATCTGAACCCTGGAGTGAGTTAACTCCAGTAGAAGGAATGTGGCACAAAGCCTTTCAACTTTTTAAACTGTTTTTATTGTCATTTAATAGCATCCCTCCCTCTTTCTCTCTCTCAATGTCTGTCAGCTTCTTTTTCTAAATCTTTCCCTATCTCTCAATCTCCCACTTTCTGTCTCTCTCTCTCTCTCTCTATGTTAGAAATGGGATCTCTATTAGACAGTCGGTTTGCACCTTGTCCAAGTAGGGACCCTCACTCTAGTCAGGATAAGGGAGATACCCACTCAGATAACCCCTGCTCACCCTCTTGGTAGCTTGGCACGAGCAGTCAGGCTTATCTCAGAAGCAATATGTAAAGCATTTGCACATAACACACAGTAATAAGTGAAAACAATACAGAAGGACACTACACCAGTTGTAGAAAAATAGACAATATTTATCTGTATAAAACAAGACCAATACTCTGAAACCAGTCCCAGGATGCTTGTTTCTGGTCGGGGAGGACCTGGCTTGGCAGTTTGGGCTGGACTGTTCCCATGGGGAAAAGGGTCAAGACTCATTTGTATATGGCTGGGTCCAACCTGGGGTGGCATGGTGAGAAAAAGACAAATGGATTAAACCCAGATCTGTGAATGGGGGTGAGTGTTTGTATTGTTCAGCAGTCCGTCCATCATCCTTTTTGTGTTGCTACAGTTGCCTTAAGTGGGAAGGGTATGCTCAGACGTGGGTCCCTTGCTCAGTGTGCTACTGGATTCAAGCTAGCCTGACTGATGAAGGGTGATACCCTGAAACAGGTCCCAGGATGCTTGTTTCCGGTCTGGGGACGACCTGGCTTGGCAGTTCGGGCTGAACTGTTCCCATGAGGAACAGGGTCAAGACTGATTTGCATATGGCTGGGTCCAACCTGGGGTGGCATGGTGAGCAAAAGAACGATGGATTAAACCCAGATGTGTGGCTGGGGGTGAGAGTTTGTATTGTTCAGCACTCCGTCCATCATCCTTTAGTGTTGCTAAAGTTGCACTAAGTGGGAAGGATATACCCAGATGTGGGACCCTTGCTCACTGTGCCACTGGATTCGAGCTAGCCTGGCTGATGAAGAATGATACCCTGAAACTGGTTCCAGGATGCTTGTTTCAGGTCTGGAGAGGACCTGGCCTGGCAGTCGGGCTGAACTGTTCCCATGAGTACCAGGGTCAACACTGATTTGTATATGGCTGGGTCCAACCTGGGGTGGCATGGTGAGCAAAGGAACAATGGATTAAACCCAGATGTGTGACTGGGGGTGAGTGTTTGTATTGTTCAGCACTCCGTCCATCATCCTTTTGTGTTGCTAAAGTTGCGCTAAGTGGGAAGGATATGCCCAGACGTGGGTCCCTTGCTCACTATGCCACTGGATTCAAGCTAGCCTGGCTGATGAAGGGTGATACCCTGAAACCGGTCCCAGGATGCTTATTTCTGGTCCGGGGAGGACCTGGCTTGGGAGTTCGGGCTGGACTGTTCCCATGAGAAACAGGGTCAAGACTGATTTGCATCAGGCTGGGTCCAACCTGGGGTGGCATGGTGAGCAAAAGAACAATGGATTAAACCCAGATCTGTGACTGGGGGTGAGTGTTTGTATTGTTCAGCACTCGGTCCATCATCCTTTTGTTTTTCCAAAGTTGCCCTAAGTGGGAAGGGTATGCCCAGGCGTGGGTCCCTTGCTCACTGTGCCACTGGATTCAAGCTAGCCTGGCTTGTGATAGGTGATACCCTGAAACTGGACCCAGGATGCTTGTTTATGGTCCGGGGAGCACTTAGCTTGGTAGTTTGGGCTGGACTGTTCCCATGAGGAACAGGGTCAAGACTGATTTGCATCTGGCTGAGTCCAACCTGGGGTGGCATGGTGAGCAAAAGAACAATGGATTAAACTCAGATCAGTGACTGGGGGTGAATGTTTGTATTGTTCAGCTCTCCGTCCATCATCCTTTTGTGTTGCTAAAGTTGCCCTAAGTGGGAAGGGTATGCCCAGACATGGGTTCCTTGCTCACTGTGCTACTGGATTCAAGCCAGCCTGGCTGATGAAGGGTCCCAGGATGCTTGTTTCCAGTCCGGGGAGGAACTGGCTTGGCAGTTCAGGCTGGACTGTTCCCATGAGGAACAGGGTCAAGACTGATTTGCATATGGCTGGGTCCAACCTGGGGTGGCATGGTGAGCAAAAGAACGATGGATTAAACCCAGATATGTGACTGGGGGTGAGTGTTTGTATTGTTCAGCACTCCGTCCATCATCCGTTTGTGTTGCTAAAGTTGCCCTAAGTGGGAAGGGTATGTCCAGACGTGGGTCCCTTGCTCACTGTGCCACTGGATTCAAGCTAGCCTGGCTGATGAAGAATGATACCCTGAAACCGGTTCCAGGATGCTTGTTTCCAGTCCGGGGAGGAACTGGCTTGGCAGTTCAGGCTGGACTGTTCCCATGAGGAACAGGGTCAAGACTGATTTGCATATGGCTGGGTCCAACCTGGGGTGGCATGGTGAGCAAAAGAACAATGGATTAAACCCAGATATGTGACTGGGGGTAAGTGTTTGTATTGTTCAGCACTCCGTCCATCATCCGCTTGTGTTGCTAAAGTTGCCCTAAGTGGGAAGGGTATGTCCAGATGTGGGTCCCTTGCTCACTGTGCCACTGGATTCGAGCTAGCCTGGCTGATGAAGAATGATACCCTGAAACTGGTTCCAGGATGCTTGTTTCAGGTCTGGAGAGGACCTGGCCTGGCAGTCGGGCTGGACTGTTCCCATGAGTACCAGGGTCAAGACTGATTTGCATATGGCTGGGTCCAACCTGGGGTGGCATGGTGAGCAAAAGAACGATGGATTAAACCCAGATCTGTGACTGGGGGTGAGTGTTTGTATTCTTCAGCACTCCGTCCATCATTATTTATTGTTGATGAAGTCAGGTGGGCTGGCGTGGAAGGTGTTGGGGCTGCGGTGCGACGTGCAGTGCCCACATGTCACGGTGCAGGCAGTGGCTCGGTGACGGCATCCAGCGGCGTCAGTGAGACCAGGGCTGTGGTGTGAAGCAGGGCGGTGCATTGTGCGGTGTCACCAGGTCACGGTTCAGGCAGCGTCGTCGTCATTGCTGAAGCACTGTCGTCAGTAGGCCCAGGCCAGCAGTGCGGGATGGGATGGTGCCTTGTGACCCATACAAGTGGTGTCCACAGGCCAAGGTGCAGGCAGTAATGCCTGGTTACGACACTGGGGTCGATGATGCTGGCATCGGTGTACCGGGGTTGCGGTGCAGGACATGATGGTGCATCGTGTACCTCACGAGTGGTGTCCACAAACCACGGTGCAGGCAGTGGCGTTGGTGTCAGCAGGAGCGGCAGGAATGCCCAGGCTGCAGTGTGAGCAGGGGATGCTGGAGTGCGGCAGGTGGCCTGAGGGGCCTAACTTTGGCTCCCCTACATGCCACTGTGCCCAATGGCCATGCCCAGGGGACAGGAGTCCCCTGGGCATGGCCATTGGGCAGGGGGGCATGACTCCTGTCTTTGCTAAGACAGGACTCATTTCCATGGGGGTTGTGTGTCAAAAAATGATGCTAGTCAGGTTAGAGTCATTTTTTTTTACTCTAACTTGACTTGCACTATTCTTTGATGCACAACCCCCAGTCTTCCCTACACCTCCGCTGCCCAGTTAGAGTCATTTATTTATTCCGTAAATATGAAGCCCGGCTGGTGCGTTGGAATGGCAGTAGCCAGTGTTAAACTTTTTGACGCAAACCTGCGCTGCGCAGGTTTTCATCAAAAAGTATAAATATGGACCACAGTTTCTAGTGCTGGTTGAAGAGGAAACTGAAGTTTTTTATATCCCTGAGACTTCCAAACAGGAGGCAAGCTCTACTCCAAGCCCTTGAAGCACTTTCTCAAGCAGGACACACAGCAAAGTTCACCCTTTTCACTCTTTTCAGGCAGAAGCAGCAACTGCAGGCCAATCCAGCAAAGCAACACAGCAAAGGGACAGTATTCTTCCTTCAGCTCTTCTCCTGGGCAGAGGTTCCTCTTGATTCCAGAAAGATTCTAAAAGTCTGGGGTTTTGGGTCTTCTTTTTATACCCCTTTCTGCCTTTGAAGTTGGCAAACTCTCAAATGTTTGCAAGATCCTTCCTTGTCCAGGCCACGCCCCAGACACACACCAGGGGGTTGGAGACTGCAATGTGTGAAGGCAGGCACAGTCCTTTCAGATGTAAGTGACCACTCCTCCCTCCACTCTAGCCCAGATGGCTCATCAGGAAATGCAGGCTACACCCCAGCTCCTTTTGTGTCACTGTCTAGAGGAGAGGGGTGAACAGCCCACCTGTCAAACTGACCCAGATGGGAAATCCACAAACAGGCAGAGTCACAGAATGGTTTAAGCAAGAAAATGCCTACTTTCTAAAAGTGGCATTTTTAAACTCTCAATCTAGAAACCAACTTCCCTAAAAGATGTATTTTTACATTGTGAGTTCAGACACCCCAAACTCCATATTTCTATCTGTCATCAAAGGGAATCTGCGCTTTAAAGTTATTTAAAGGCAGCCCCCATGTCAACCTATGAGGGAGATAGGCCTTACAACAGTGAAACCAGAATTTGGCAGTATTTCACTGTTAGGACATGTAAAACACACCAGTACATGTCCTAACTTTTAAATACACTGCACCCTGCCCATGGAGCTACCTAGGGCCTACCTTAGGAGTGCCTTACATGTAGAAAAAGGGAAGGTTTAGGCCTGGCAATTGGGTACACTTGCCAGGTCAAATTGGCAGTCTGAAAACTGCACACACAGACACTGCAGTGGCAGGTCTGAGCCATGTTTACTGGGCTACTTATGTGGGTGGCACAATCAGTGCTGCAGGCCCACTAGTAGCATTTGATTTACAGACCCTCAGTAAACCAAATGTGCCAATTATGGATAAACCAATCAACAGTATAATTTACCTAGGGAGCACTTGCACTTTAGCACTGATTTGCAGTGGTAAAGTGCACAGAGCAAAAATAGACCTGAAAAAATAGGAGGAAGAAGGCAAAACGTTTGGGGATAACCCTACAAAAAGGGCCATTTCCAACACTCTCCAATCCCATAATGGGATGGAAGAGAGAGACTGTTATTGCAACTGTCTCTCCATACAATGACTTCAAAGCACCACACTGGCAAGATATTTGGTTCAAATTATATAGTTACATTTTGATGCACAGCAGAAGAAAGTCACTTCTGGCCTTCTGGTACAGCTCTTAGTCTGTCACTCAGTAGCTTGAAGGTTACAATCCTGGTATCTCATGGCACTGTCTCTGTTTATTTACTTGTGTTTTTAATGTTAAACATTTCTAGTGATGTAACATTTAAATTGTTTCCCGTGAAGATCTTTGAGTTGAATGTCATAGATATGTTTGGGCACTGTATGGTAAAGAGTCACCTGTGGTCTAGTGCTTTAGGTCTCAGACCCTCACACTAGAAGGTTGAGAGTTCCAGTCTAGGTGTCAGTTGTCATTTCCCTGCTTTGATTTCATTTTAACTTCAAATGTTTAAGGTACGTACTGAAAGGTGATTTCACTCTTTTTACTTGACAAATACATTTTTCTTTTCAATTTGTCCGGAAATGTGTCATTCTAAGTAAATCATTTAACAAAGCCTAAAAAACTTTTCTCTCTCTCTCTCTCTTAGACAAACTCTTTCTCTAAATGCCTCTCTTTCAATCTGCGACTTTCCCTCTCTCTTCTAACCCATGATGGGATGGAGGAAAGAGAGAGAGATTGTGGTTACAACGGTCTCTCCATACAATTACTTCAAAGCTCTACAGAGGCAAGAAGTTTTGTTCAAATGTTATGGATATGTTTTGATGCAGAGTAGAGTAACTTCTTGCCTACTGGTAAAGCCCTTGGACTATCTCTCAGTGTTGTGATTCCCACACCTTTATCTGCTTCTTGCATTGTGTGTAATAAACTACAACCAGGTTGTTGACTTGGTCATGTTCAATTGGGGTAGTTATATTAAGGTGTAATGTTCACCCAGTGTTGCTTGATTTTATCACGGCTTCTTTACTCATCCTCCTCTGGGTTTTTTGAAGCCTCTACGGTGTTAATTAGAAACACCTGAGCCCCTGCAGGGTGTTAGACAGCTGCCTTCTCTGACTGTTAGGCAGCACTCCTATTTTCAAGAGCCATGTGCTAATCATGACTCATCACTCATGACTTGTGTTTCAAGAGCCATGTGATAATTATGACTCATCACTCATGGCTCGTATTTCAAGAGCCATGTGATAATTATGACCCATCACTCATGACTCATTCCTGCACAAACTATAAAAAGCCTCACAGGTATTAGTCAGCGCTTGGCTTTGTTCCGGTTCTTCTCGAAGCTGACACCGAGAGCCTGCTCCTGGGAATTACCTGCAAAGCTTCTGTATCATTGCTGGGCAACAAGAGAGGAAACAACTTCTTCAGCCTCTGCGCGCTGGCAGCTGTTTACATAAGCTAAGTGGAGGAAGCGAGCTCTGTACAGCGAATGTTTGTCTCAGTGTGTAACTAAATTACTTTATTTTCAAGAAAGAACAAAAGTTTTGAGGTTGATTAAGAGAGTGTACGGAAACGCTTAAAGCTTTGACATTTATTGTGCATCTGTTCCCTGCCTTGTTGATTCATTTTAAAATTGGAAAAGACATCAGCAAGTAAAGAGAGTATTGGGAGATGAACAACCTTCATATGTGTGTGATTTTGCTAATTACATGTGTGTCGCTTGTTTTGATAACGATCCTGATTTTGCAGGAACTCTTTTAGTATTGTCTAGAATTGATATTAGTGATTCCTCAAAATCAGGAAAAGCAGGTTTTCAATTGACTGTATAAATCAGTGTACGTTTATTCCTTTTTTAAAAGAGTTTTTGTTGTGTGTTTGTGCCCTGTAAGTTTTCAGTTTGAACAACTACACCAAGAGTGATTACTCTAAGCAGTGTGAGACAGACAGAAGATCCAGGCAATGATGGCGCATTCCTGTAAGCCCAACTGAGTGGAGAGGAAGAACGAGGAACATGTTGAGTGACAGGTGATTAGCTGAGATAATAGACTGTGTGCATTAATACTGTACAAGAGTGCCCTCAACACATCACTCATCCCTGCCCTTTCTCTTATAGCTCTAGACACTCAACAACTAATGCTGACAGCGATTACCTGCACCCCAAAGCATTGTGGATCCGGCTGGACCAGGCAGCAGAGACAATATCTTTCTTCTCTCTCTCTCTCTCATCCAATCCCCCCACCATTTTGGGGACACTTGCTGGGACTCCGGTATTATGACGGCAGTGCCGAGAGGTGTCCTGGAAGGATGGGAGGAACAGTCATCGCCCCTGCAGACAACCTGCCTTTCTGGTGAGTGGTCGAGCTCCTACATAAAGCCAAGCCACAAAAATACAGGGCTGCCTGGGTGATGGATTCACTGGGGGTTCCTTTTGAGGGTCTTTCCCAAGCTCTACACTCTTCTGAGGACACTCCTTCACTACAAGAGGTCACCAGAGCCTTAGCTGGTTTACAACATAAAGTAGCTTCCCATTGACAGGAAAACCAGTTCTTGTGACATGAATTGAAAGATACAGGCCTCAAGATACTCTGTGGGATAACGCCAAGGGGAGAATAAAAGGCCTGGTTATGCAGCCATCTCGTTTTGAGTTTTTTACAAGTGATTCAACCACTACCACTGGTTCTGCTACTACTGCAACTCCTCAGCCAGTGCAGCTTTCAGTAACCACACCGACAGCAGTTCCTATAGCCCCCCCAAGCGTTTCTTTGGTGACAGCACTAAGTTTAATGTCTTCCTGAACCAGTGCCAGTTGCAATTCCTCGTTCGACCTACTGCATTTCCTAACATTGCAGCTAAAGTTGCCTTCATAATTTCCTTTTTTGGAGGGAACGTTGACTCTTGGTCTGTCCCTCTGATTGAGCATAATGAACCTCTATTTTATAATTTTGATCACTTTAAGGAGGCTGTGTGTAAACTCTTTGTCAAACATTTATTTGTAGAGGCTAGCAACAATGAGTTGCTAAATTTGAGGCAGGGAAACAAGGATCTGTTGACCTGTATTACATCCTTTAACCTCTTTGTGGCAAAAACCGAGTGGCCTGTGGAGAAAATAACTTCTCTGTTCTATTGTGGCCTTCTGGATGATCTGAAGGATGTTTTGGCATAGATTGTTGATCTTCCCACGGACTGTTCGAAGTTCATTGATTTTGTGGTTTTCTTAGACAATCGCTTGTGGGAACATAAAGGTGAAAAGTCCTGTGGTGACACACGTCTTCTAGTAGTAAAAGCAGAAAGAAAAGACACCCCTAGCTCTTCTCACGATACTTCAGAGTCCATGCAAATAGGGGCATACAGGGACCGTTGTCAAAAGATGAGAAGGAGTGTAGAAGAAGACTGACTCTGTTCTTTTATTTTGGCAAGGCAGGACCCTTTGCCAAGGGTTGCATGAGTAAACCCAGTTTGCCCAAGAAAGCAGTCAGAAGGGAACTGAGACCATTTTGTTGGGCTACTCCTCCCTGATGGTCTCTCACCAATTAGCAAACACCATGACCCCTGTACCTTGTCACCTTACCTTAATTTTGACTTTGATCCTTTCACCTTAAGCTCATAAAGTTCTTCCTATTTTACTAGACTCAGGAGCTACGGGTAATTTCCTTGACCTCAGTTTAGCTAAAACCTTAGGCATCGCCATGCTGCAAAAAGAAACCCCAGAACCAGTCCGAGCTATGGATGGCTCAGAATTATCTTCTGGTATTATCATTTATCAGACTAATCTGTTAACCATGGTTTGCACTAATGGTCACTCTGAGCAGATTTAATTTGACTTAATTGATACTACAGTTTTTGGATCAATCCTGGGCATTCTGGGTTACAACTACACAACCCCAAGATTGATTGGGTCACCAGGAAGGTAAACCTGGATTCCAAACATTGTTGTCAATATTGTTATCAAGAACCTCCTATTCTGATTATCCCCTTGCACTGTGCATCATCACTAATTCCAACAAAGATTGATCCATAGATACTACCAGCGCCCTATCAGGATTTCTGTTCTGTGAGCAGAAAGCTACTCAGTTGCCACCCCACAGGTCATATGACTGCCATATAGACTTACTTCCAGGGGTAACTTTGCCATGCAGTAGGGTTTATGCCCTTTCTGAACCAGGGACTCAATATCTTCGAGAATATCTTGATGATGTGTTGGCTAGAGGGTTAAAACGCCAATTTGCAGCCCCAGTTTCTTTGCCTTTATTTTTTGTGTCAAAATGTAACGGCAAACTGCGCGCTTGCATCGACTATCCTGCAGTGAACAAAGCGACGATAAAGAATCGCTACCCTCTTCCATTGATACCAGTACTACTGGATCAAGTACGCAATTCAACTATATACACCAATCTGGACCTACGAGGGGCCTATCATTTAATTTGTGTGCGTGAAGGCGACGAGTGGAAGACTACCTTCCAGACATAGTTCAGGCTGTACGAATATACCGTCATGCCTTTTGGCCTCTGCAGTGCTCCTACAGCCTTTCAGTTTTTTTATTAATGAGGTGTTGCAGGAGTTCCTTGATGTCTGTGTTATAGTTTATATAGACAACATCCTTATGTATTCTGCTTCTACTGAAGAACATGTTGAACATGTCAGAGCTGCACTGCAGCGGTTAAGGGAACACCAGTTGTTCACTAAAGAAGAAAAGTATGCTTTTCATGCTCAGAAAATCGACTTCCTTGGTACACCATTGCACCAGAAGGTATTTCCATGGATCAATTTAAAGTGCAAGCCAACCTAAACTGGGAGAGCCCAAAGTCAGTGAAAGAGCTCCAACAGTTCCTGGGGTTCACCAACTTTTATCGGTGGTTCATATCCCAGTTTTCCACAGTAGTATCTCCAAATACCAGCTTACTGGGAAAAGGTGTGACCTTTCACTGGGACCAGAAATCAGAAGACGCTTTTCAACGTATCAAGGAGGCCTTTACTCTAGTTCCAATTCTTTGTCATCCTGATCCCGCACACCCATTTTTCGTGGAAGCAGATGCCTCCCAGATAGCAGTGGGAGGTTTCCTTTTCCAACGTGACCCTGATACATGCTGTTATCACCCAGTGGCTTATTTCTCTAAAAAATACTCTCTGCAAAGCAGAATTACACAGTGGCTGAACGTGAGCTGTTGGCCATCAAACTCGCCTTCCAAGAATGGCGTCACCATTTTTTAGGGGCCAGAAATACTGTAACCATCTACACCTGCCACCGTAACCTCCAATTCTTTCAAGCCATCAGAGCTTTAACACTCCAACAGCTTTGGTGGTTGTTATTTTTTAACAAATTTGATTTTGTTATTACTTACAGACCAGGGTCAGCCCAACAAAAAGCAAACACACCATCCAGGTTTGGTTTCACACAATAGGACACAGACTCAGAACAGGTTTTTTCTATCATACCTGCTGAGAAGATTGTGGCAGTTTGTTTACCCCATGATTTTCTTGACAATCTACTTATGGCTCAACAGACAGCTGACTGTCCTCCAAATGTTTCTTTATAAGGAGGATTCATTTATCATGCAGACAGACTATATATTCTCACACCAGATTTGCAAGAGACCATCTTGCATTGGAGACATGATTCAACCCTAGCTGGCCATTTGGGTGCGAAAAAGAGGTTAGACATCTGTAAAAGATGGTTTTGGTCGCCCTCCCTGACACAAAATGCTATGATTTACATCCGAAACTGTCCTAAATGCGTCCAAGCTAAGACTCCTCATACTCCCCTAGTAGGGTTGCTTCAACCCTTACCCATCCCACCTTCTCCATGGCACACCGTAAACATGGATTTTATTACTGATCTTCCTGTCTCTAGCGAGTACTCAGTCATCTGGGTGGCAGTAGATTATTTAACTAAAATGGCACATTTTACTCCCTTGAAGAGGGTCCCAATGCTTCTTTTCTTGCAAGTTTGTTTATTCAGCACATAATGAGGTTACATGGTTTGCCTTCTGCAGTAGTATCCGATCGCAGTCCTCAATTTGTCTCCCGATTTTGGTGGTTTTTGCTCACCCTTGGGGATCGATGTGGGTTTGTCCTCAACTTATCATCCTCAATCGAATGGTCAAATGGAATGAGTTAATCAATCCCTGGAGCAGACTTTAAGATGTTTTGTGTCCTCATGGTCCAGCGAATGGGAAAAGGCATTACCCCTGGTGAGTTTGTATACAGTAATAGCACTCATGCAGCCACGGGAGTGTCCCCATTTTATTGTATAACTGGTCGATGTCCTAGAATGCTTCCCATTTTAGATCCAAATAATCCCTTCAGTACAAGAGAATCATTCAGTTACAGGAAATTCAATCACAGGTCGGCAAACACTTAGAACAGAACTGTAAGCAAATGAAAAGGCAGGCTGATAAACATAGACAACCAGCCCCCGTTTACAAGAAATGTAACCAGGTTTGGATACCCACAAAGAATCTCCAGCTAGCAGGATCACAAAAGTTACCACCCTGTTTCATTGGCCCATTCCTCATCACAAGAATCATTAATTCAGTAGCTGTTGAATTAGCCCTACCCTCAGACTATATAATGCACCCTGTATTCCATGTGTCCTTACTCCGTCCCTATTCCCCACACACTCGCCATTCACCGCCACCTTCCCCCTTGAAGGTATCTGGGAACTGGGAATATGAAGTCACTAACGTGGTGGATTCCAAATGCATTCACAGAGTATTACACTATCTGTTGGCCTGGAAGGGGTATGGTCCTGAGGATAATTCCTGGGTACCAGCTGGTTCAGTTCATGCCCCCGAATCGTCCGTCAATTCCATCTCCGCAGTCCGACCAAGCCCCATCCGGTTGGGCGTTCTTTGCTGGGGGGGCCACTGTTGTGATTCCTTCATCTTTATCTGCTTCTTGTATTGTGTGTAATAGCCTACCACCAGGTTGTTGGCTTGATCATGTTCAGTTGGGGTAGTTATGTTAAGGTGTAATGTTTACTCGGTGTTGCTTGATTTTATCATGGCTTGTTTATGTTCAGTTGGGGTAGTGATGTTAAGGTGTAATATTTAGCCAATGTTGCTTGATTTTATCACATCTTGTTTACTCAACCTCCACGAGGTTCTCTGGAGCATCTACGGGGTTAATTAGAAACACCTGAGCCCCTGCACTTGTTGGACAGCTGCCTTCTCTGATTGTTAGGCAGCACTCCTGTTTTCAAGAGCCATGTGTTAATCGTGACTCATCACTCATGGCTGGTGTTTCAAGAGCCATGTGCTAATCATGACTCATCACTCATGACTCATTCTTGCACAAACTATACAAAGCCACACAGGTATTAGTCAGCGCTTGGCGTTGTTCCTGTTCTTCTTGAAGCTGACATCATGAGCCTGCTCCTGGGAATACCCTGAAAATCTTCTGTATCATTACTGGGCAACAAGAGAGGAAACAACTTCTTCAGCCTCTGCGTGCTGGCAGCTGGTTACATAAGCTAAGTGGAGGAAGCACGCTCTGTTGAGCAATTTTGTTTTTTAATCAAGAATCTCAGTGTGTAACTAAATTACTTTATTTTCATGAAAGAAAAAACGTTTTGAGGTTGATTAAGAAAGTGTACGGAAACGCTTAAAGCTTTGACATTTATTGTGCATCTGTACCCTGCCTTGTTGCATTCATTCTAAAATTGGAAAATATATCAGCACGTAATGAGTGTTGTGAGATGAACAACCTTCATATGTGGGTGACTTTGCTAATTACGTGTGTGTTGCTTGTTATGATAACCATCGTCATCTTGCAGGCACTGTTTTAGTATTGTCTAGAATTGACATTAGCGATTCCTCAAAAACCAGAAAAGGCAAGTTTTCAATAGACTGTATAAATAATTGTACGTTTATTCCTTTTTGGAAACAGTTTTTGTTGTGGGTTCAGGTGCTGTAAGTTTTCAGTGTGAACACCTATACCAAGAGTGATTACTCTAAGCAGTGAGAGACAGAGAGAAGATCCAGGCAATGATACTTCATTCCTTTAAGCCCAATTGAGTGGAGAGGAAGTGCGAGGAGAGTGTGAGTGACTGGTGATTAGGTGTGCATAAATACTGTACAAGAGTGCCCTCAACACATCACTCCTCCCTATCCTTTCCCTTATAGCTCTGGACATTCAACAACTAACACTGACAGTGATTACCTGCACCCCAAAGCATCGGGAGCCCGGCTGGACCAGACAGCAGAGACAATATCTTTCTTTTCTCTCTCTCATCCAATCCCCCTACCCTTTTGGGGAGACTTGCCAGGACTCCTGTATTTTGTAAGCAGTGCCGAGAGGTGTCCTGCAAGGATGGAGAGGGGGAGGCGGAATAGTCATCATCCCTGCAGACAACCTGCATTTCAGATGAATGGTCAAGCTCTTATACTCAGTAGTCTGAAGGTTCTAATCCTGGTATGGAAGTGCATCTGTTTACTTACTTGTGTTTTGAATGCTAAACATTCCTAGTGATGGAACACTTACGTCTTTTTCTCATTACAATTTTTGGGTTGAATGTCCTATGTCTGGAGAGTACATGGATAAGCGTCACCTATGGTCTAGTGGTTAAGGTCTCAGACCTTTACACTGAAAGTAGAGGGTCCGAGTATAGATGTATCAGCGGTCATTGGAATAGGCCTCCTAAGGTACCAACAGCTACATTTTCCCATTTCAATAGGTTTTTAGAGTACAGTGTACCACACAGTGCAGGGAAACCCATCTGAAGTAATGCTGGTGCATAGGAAAGGGTAGGTCGTGTATAGATTATAACACATTTCAGACAACTTAGAACAGGGCTGATCAGCAGCAGAGACTTCTTGGTGGGTTTGTGGTGGGAAACAAGACAGAATGTAGGTCCCTATTCTTAAACTGTGTACCTATGTATACTTTTTCTGTTAAGCAGTGGGCCACCCATTGCAGTTGTGTTACTAACTAATAACCCTATTAACAACTTTCTTTTAATTTTGCAGCAAAAATAATCAACAGATTGCACAAACATAACCAATATGTGTTCCCACCAGGAGCAAGTGTTACAGAGCTTGAAAAAAGAGAAAAAGGAAAGCCATAAAACAATACAAATATGCCTTTATCATGGATAATGATACTGGTAGCATTGACCAAAATCAAATTTGAAAGTTGAGACAGCACATTGCTCTTTTCAGGTTTCCCTCCAAGAGGTACGCTTCAGTATGGTATATATTGATTCCTAAATATTTAAATGCATACGGGTTCCATCATAGTGCAGTTCTTCCTAGCATCGCCACCTGCCGGGGTAACTATTCACCCAATAACAATTAACTTTCAGCCGTGAGACTTTCTTGAATTCTATTAATATGTTAGCTACTGGTTTAAGATCCTCTGTGATATCCTCTATATATAAAAGCATACAAGAGAGCCTTGAGACCTGCTGACTCGTGTCTGAGCTCAGGGTGGGCCTGTCTTCACCTGTCATCGGCCAGAAGAGGCTGGGCCCCCCCTTGGTACATGTGTGAAGACATATGTTACATCGAGGTCCCCCAGTTCCATCCACCTGGACAGTAAAGTGTTTTTAAGTACTCTTGATGTCTGTCTCTGGTGGTCTTACATGCTGTTTTGTAGGGGTTAAACTTTGTACTGTAGCTGCTCTGTTCTGACTGTTGCAGAAAATGGGGTTTGGCCCGGGGGAACTTGTTCTGGGTGCACCTCTTATATGTGGAACCCAGAGTGAGGGTGCGTACTGGAGGGGCAGTGTCCCATGTGTTCACCATAGAGAGAAGAACAAGGCAGGGATGCCCACTGTTCCCTCTCCTCTACGCCCCAACCATGGAGCTGCTGGTAGTGTATTTGTGGAACAAACTCTGGGATTGGAGTATTCGAGTGGGAATACGACGCATAGAGTGTCGATGTATGCAGACAATACCCTTCGGTATGTGACTGACCCAGGTCGGTGCCACGCCTACTACACCTTATGGGAGACTTTGTAGGAGGGTCTGCCCTACACATTAAAAGGCACAAGACAGTGCTCTTCACCCTGGCATCCCTGTCTTACAGAGTGGCGGCTGGCCTCCTGGAGGTGGGCATGTCCTGGGAGTTAATGCAATTACTCTACTTGAGGATGCAGATAACGCATGACCAACAACTGCAATATGAGCATAAAATGGGCAAAGTGGTGGATGGTCTCACCGCCTCTGTGAAATTTTGGAATAGTCTGCCACTATCTGTCATGGTTAGAGTGGCACTCAGTAAAATGGTTTTGCTGGCCAGATGTCTATACATTATGCAAAACTCGCTCTGCGTTCTACCGAACTCCTTATTCAAGTAGTTAAACAGACTGATGGTAAGCATGGTGAGGGCAAGAAAGTGTAGCAGGGTTCGACCGGAGGTCCTTAAACTAGACCTGGCGGAGGGTGGGCTGGGCTGGGGCTCCTGGATCTTCAGTTGTACTATATGGTTGGACTTCTTCAGTATGCATCTCTTTGTGGTGGGACAATGGCCCTAATTGGGAGAATACGCTCTGGGAGGGAGTGGTGATGGACGGAGACCTTCCTAAACTGCCTATGGGGGTCACAGGATGCCGGCAGGCACCCCCTGCATATTTGTGCCTCAATGGACGTTTCACAGTGGCTAGATGGAAGGTTGCCAGAGGGCAGGTGATCTGTTTTTGAATGACTCTTTTGTGATGTTGGCAGAGGCTGAGATGCTTTCTGGCATAGGACCGGGACAATTTTTACAATATGTGAAAGTGTCTCGTACGTTCCATGACATCTGTACGGGCTTCCCTGAGGAGCCCAGCGCATCCCATGTCCTGACCATCATCCCGGACCTGGGATCGCTCACGGGCCTGATTTATCCATTGTGTGCTGCCCTGAAGGGAGCTAGGTGGATGGACATAGTGTCTGCCTGGGACAGCTGGAATGGGGACCTTGACGTCCCATTCACGGACAAATAATGGAAGTGCAGTAGGGCACTGGTGCAAGAAACAGCCAGTAATGCTCAGTTTAAGTTGGCACAGTTTTATTACCTCCACAGAGCCTACCTGATGCCGCAGCGGCTACAGAGGTTTGCTCCAACCTGCTCATCGGGCTGTGCTCATGCATCATGACCCCAGCGGATTTCATTAATTTTACATGGGCATGCATTGGGAGCCTTTTGGGAGGGGTACTATGGGGGGGTAAACCAGATAACAGGTGTCCGGGCTGAGCTGAAGATACCCCATTGTCTACTGGGCCTTTTGCCGCTTGCAAGAGAAGGTAGGAAGATGTGTTACAAGTTTGCCCAGCTGTGGCTAGTGCTTGCTATGCATTGCATCGCTATTCATTGGGCACATTAGGTACCACCGAAGCAGGGCAAATGGGAAAAGTGATATAGTATAGTGGGTGGTAGTTAAGGAATGTCAGTTTAAATAGGTGGGCATGGATGAAAATGCAGAGAGGGACTTGGAGTTGTTGGGTGCGATGATGGACTAACTGGGAAAGAACAGAGAGGATGTGGATAATGGTTCAGCTCAGGGCTTATCTGTGGCTGTGCAGGTGGTGCCCCAGGTGGTGGGTACGGACCCGGATGTGCTCTAGCTTGGTGGGATGACTCTACCCCCCAAATCTCCTCTCCCCAATAAGCATTGATAGAGCTTTGTGACAAGATCGAGTCGGTACGGCTGAGAGTGTGAGTACTGGATGATTGGTGGACAACAGACAACGTAGAGGTGGTAACAGAGTATAAGTACCTTGGCATACTTCTTGACGGACACGGCTCCTTCAAACGACATCTGGAGCTAATGCACTGGAAATCAATAGCTCTTACTGTAGTCTTCGAGCACATAAAAGCATTTAAAGCATCTTCCATATATCTCCCTCTTCTAAAAATAATCCAGGCCAAACTAGTTCCAACTATCGCCTATGGAAGCGAAGCCTTAAGGGGAAGAGATGCAGTTCACTTGGATAACACCATTACCAAAATCCTTTAGTCAGTCTTCTCCCTGCCGGAACACTTGTCTCCAGTCAAGCTCTGTTTTGAGTTTGGCCTAGTTAAGCACTCAATAGCAAGGCAAGAAGCCTTCATTAAACTGCTACAAGCTAAAGCAGGCCAACAGTGGGATCCCGAATCACCATCTTTGGGTAGAAATTACCAGCAGAGACCACTCCCTCGCTAGAGATTACTTCACCAGTTCTCTAGCAACCCTTGGATTACAGGACTAATGGGAAAGAATGTTCACCTTCTCCCAAGTTAAGGCCATACGGTAAATAAGAAAGTTAAAACATGCTCCCTTCTGGCAGAGAAAGAGGCATTTGCGTCAGGCGGCATACTTGGCTTACAAAGGCATCTTACACCAAGTTAACACCACAGCCGAATCTGGGCACTGCTATTAAAGTATTCCTAGCCTATCTGATGTAAAGACAATAGGATAAAAAGCTTCATTGTGGAAGCTTCCTGCTTACCATGTGTGTGAAGAAATACATATATATATTTTTATATATATGACCCTCACCCACTCTAATGGTGACAGGCTTCATCAACGGGTCTGCCTCGGCCCCTAAAAGCCGAGGTGGGCTCAAACATATTTCAGAGAACACGTATGAAAACCTACTGGGGGGTCTAAAGATAAAATATCTATTGAGGGTCAAGGATATTCCTGTACTAACGGCCCTCGATAGTATGGTTTAAAAATTCAAAAAGAGGGGTATGTATGTTTTTATTGGTTCTATGAACCTCATTATATTGTCAACATGTTTAAGCCCTAACGCTGGCCTACACAAGGTGTCCTGGGTTTTCTTCAGGATTTGCACGATATATGTTTGCCCCAAATTTATTGCAACAATAGGTAATTTATGTGTAAATCACATGCAGTGTGCATAGCATTCAGAGACTTGCCTGGCAATATTTGCTGGCAGAGTAAAAGTGCCTGTAACATACAAAGACAGACAAATAAACAGATAACCAGCTCAGTGTTATCATTTCAAAGGCTGGTGTGTTCATACATGAAAAATAAGAAAATGCAAAGTGGACCAATGTAAACTGGGGCCATGTGGAGAGCACGCCAATCGTGGACACACAGTTAACATGCCCCTCATGACTTCCAACATGTATTTCATGCCTTGACATGAGATGCCATAACGTGTGCGAATAGCACTCTTTGCAACTGTGCCCGTTGAGGGTGCATTAACTTGTGAGGCACTTTTTTCACACGCAAGCGTACACAGTGCATCTGTGACACTTGTCATGAAAAAACAAGTTTGTGTTTCATGCTGTTCACTGATTGTTCACATGTTGGTACGTATTAAACTCGTGTATTGACGTAAAAGAAGTAGGCATGCCATTCTTAAGCACACACAGTGAAAAAAAATGATATGTCAAGAATGTTTCAAGAAAGGAAAAATATGTTGATGAAATTACATCCCCACTCAGCCACTTAATGTCACTATAAATGCATTTCAGGGGCGGGGACGGCATGTCCCTGTAGTCCCACACTGCCCATCAAATCGAGAAAAGGGAAGGGAGGGTTACCGTAAGTCCGGAATCCCCAGTTCCACATGGCGACAAACCGTGGCAAAGGGAAAACCGTCGGCTGCACTTACGTCGTCAAGAGTACCATGCCGCTGCCACACCTACTCGTGGCCTGCTCACTCTGGCTCCGTGGACTCTCTGCTGGTCCACGTTGAGTTTATAAGCCTCAACTGCTTGTGAGTGGAGTCGACAGTCGGAATGGGGAAAGTCGGGGCTCAGAGGACGTGGCAGGGTCATGTGTCCATCAGAAAAAAGAAGATACTCCGCTGAAAGGCGAACTCGCGCTTTAAGAACAAATGTCAATATTCATAATGTGTAGTCTTTTTGAAAAAAAAACCATTTTATTATTGTCATTACTCTTATGATGTGGCGTGCCAGTATAGAATCAGGTTTTTAGATGAAGAACTAAACGTGTGTGATCAGACTTTAACTCGGAGGGCACCCACTCCAAGTAAGGAAACTGAAAAGGTCCCTTGTTCACTCATACGGGGACCATCAATTCAGTGATAGCTCAAGGGGGACCATCAGTTCCACTAGGGAAAACTCAAACGGGTCCTTGTTCATTCAAGCCGTGTTATGCCAATATAAGTGCGCAAAAACAATCTCCAAGAACACACGTGTGATAAAAACAGAGGAAGGAAAATACTCTGTAATCAGAGAGACACTAGGTAGAGATATACCTTATCGAGTATCACAAAACTTTATATCAAAAGATTTTGTAAGAGGAGATATATATATATATATATATATACATATATATATATATATATATATATATATATATATATATATATATATATATATATGTATACACACACACACCATCAAGGGCTGAAAATGAGGGAATATCCTTGACCCTCGATGGTTATTTATATCTTTAGGCCCCCGTCTGTTCTCATAAGTGCTCCCTGAAATTATGCTTGAGCCCACCTCGCCTTTCAGGGGCCGAGGCAGATCCGATGATGACACGTGACACTATTAGAGTGAGGGTCATATGTAAAAAAAAAAAAAATACTCGGAATACTCATATTGTTCAGACGACCTGTGAGGAAGAGAGTATTCTCTAGACCTCATGGCACTGGAAACCTTCTTCCATGTCCCCTCAGTGACAGGACCTCTAGGGATCCCGTTTCACTATTTACTGCGATTAAAGCCCAGATCAAAACAACACTCCCAAGATACCTCTGGGCTGCCCTTAGGCGTAGGAAGTGTGGGGGATGCGGGGGATGTACCCTTCCACCCCCAGATGTTGGGGTGCCGAGGGACACGGGGACAGAGTTGGGGGAACAAGGGGACAAAATAATTTCCCCTCTCTCTGCTATGATTTGCAGGGCCATTTCCTCCTGATGTATTTTGACATTTTCAGAAGCGCCTGCACACACTTTCAGAAGCGCTTTCATTCCTTCTGGGCAGCCTGGGAGAGGGTTTGTGATTTAAAATTTCTGCTGGCCATGGACAAAGGTTGAAATTAAGGGGCCAACTGGCCTCCTTTTGATTGATTATTCTAGCTGGAAGCTGTTTGGAGCCTCACACCTAGATGCTATTTAGGAAACAAAAGCACACAGCTTGCTATTACTTCACAGGTTTTGACTTTGTTCTGTCCCTGCATAAAAGAGATAGGCATTCACTGTAAGAATGTCAGATGTGTTGGTCTGACCCAGTATTTACACAAATAATTTAAATACCGCTATTTTGTTTTATTTCGTTTACAGCAATACTTAATCCACTGCAGGGAGTCCAAGCGCTTTACATCATACACATTATTATTTTTCCCTGAGATATACTGGGCACACAAAGATCTCTTCTGCAGATGCCTTACCCCCCCCCCACACAAGATATTTTGAAATGCAGACTTCACACCAATTGAGCAGAACTGATTTACTGCCACATTTCTCACTTATGCCAATTTCTTTGTGGCAGATTCTCTAAAAAAGAAATTTATAAATTGAGGCCCAGATTTTGAGTCAAGGTTTTCTAACTTTTCTGGCACAACCCCAAAGCAAAATCTAATTTGTTAAATATAGTAACACGCTCAAATGTACTCATGGTAGACCTGCTGAACATATGCCTTGAGGTGTTAAGATCTGATGCCACCTTCTTTGAGGTCAGGGGTTGTAATGCCAAGTGCAATGTCACACACCATGATGTGATACACTGTGAGGTCACTTGCATACTGGTTAGTCACCCTACTTCTTTTTTTAGGACTTGTGCCTGAGTGTTTGTAGTTGCCTAGGATCACACCATTTAGTGAAACAGTGTAGGAAAATGGCCCTTGTTGCAGCTACCCCCCCCCACACTTTTTGCCTGATATTGCTGACGTGACTGAGAATGTGTTGGGATCCTGCTAGCCATACCCCAGCACCAGTGTTCTTTCCCTAAAAATGTACCATTGTTTTCACAATTGGCACACCCCGGACACACAGATAAGTCCCTTGTGAAAGGTACCAGTGGTACCAAGGGCCCTGTGAGGGCTGCAGCATGTGTTGTGCCACCCTAAGGGACGCCTCCCCTAACACATGCACACTGACAGTGCAGATTGTGTGTGTTGGTGGGGAGGAAAAGACAAAGTCAGCATGGCAGTCCCCTCAGGGTGCCATGCCCACAAAAATCCTGCCTGTGGCATAGGTAAGTCATCCCTCTAGCAGGCCGTTTAGCCCTAAGGCAAGGTGCACTATACCACAGGTGAGGACATAGCTGCATGAGCAATATGCCCCTACAGTGTCTAAGTCCATTCTTAAAGCATCGTACGTGCAGTGTAGCCATATTAAGTATATGGTCTGGGAGTTTGTCAAAACCAACTCTACAATTACATAATGGCTACACTGAATACTGGGAAGTTTGGTATCAAACTTCTCAGCACAATAACCCCCCACTGATGCCAGTGTGGGATTTATTAAAAAGTGCACACAGAGGGCATCTTAGAGACGCCCCTTATATTTTACCCAGTCCTTCAGTGCAGGACTGACTTGTCTGTGCCAGCCTACTACTGAGAGATGAATTTCTGACCCCATCAATCTACAATACTCTACTTCACTCCACTCTATAACACTCCATGCCACTGCACTATACCACAATGTACTATGCTCAACAACACCCTATTCAACTTTCTCTGTGGCACTCCACATTACTTTCCTCCACTCTATGCCACTCCAGTCTTCTTTATGACTCTCCACTCTACTCCACTCTGACACTACTCCACTCTATGACACTTTACTCACTCCTCAACACTCTATGCCACACTAATCGACAACACTTTATGACATGTCATTCTCCTTTATGCCATTAACTTATAGCCACACTAAACAGCAGCCATGCTAGTTTACAACATGGCTAAAACACACTAGCAAAGCCAATAGCTCTGCATAGGTGGGACCTATTGGCTTTGCCAATGTTTGTTTATAAAGTATGGAACTCCAAGATGGCTTTCAGTATCCTTATCATCTAGCCAAGGGGTAAAATATTCCATAAAATACACGGTCACACCATCAACTTACCCACAAGCCACTTAAAACCTTAGTGCAGCAGTTCCCAACCTGTGGTCTGAGGTCCAACAAGGGTCCATGACACATTCCCAGGAAACCCGCAGACCTGGGCCATCAGAAAGGAACTTCTCCAGCTAGGGCATCTAGAAACACATGTGTTTTTATATTTATTATTTCCTTTGTGCAGTAATTTTAAAAGCACTACAAAGTTCCTTGTACATCCAGCAGCAGTGGCTCCTCTGCTAAGGGGGAGGAGCGTTGCCCTACTGCTCTGAGCAGTGCATAAAAGTAAAAATAAAATGATAATAACACAGTGTTATTATCATTTTATTTTTCAGTGCAGAGCCAAGATAGGACGGGGTGGGCAGGGCTGTATCACGTGGAGGAGGAGTGGAATGTGCACCATAAATGCGCATGACGGTTTAGCCGCCCATCTTGGGCCGGACAAACAAACATGTTCACTTAGTATTTCCCCACTCGGCTGTATTGCACAGCCAGGTGGAGAACATGAACAGGCTCCCACTCCCTGGCTGAGTGCTGTACCAGGCTGCTCAGACCAATCACGATGCTGCTGTCATGCTGGTGACAGCAGCGTTTTGATTGGTTGAGGGGAATCTAGGAGCCTGTGTGCTTCCGTGCTGCTGGGACTCAGGAAGAGAAGAGGACGGAGGAGAGATAGTAGCCATTATTTTTAATCTCCCTGCCTCGCCACCCCCATTTCCTAGCAGTCACCGGAGGCCTTCGAGCAAAAATAAAAGCATCAAGATAACTCTGGTGATAAATGTACCTGTGGAGGAGAGGTAGAGGTTTTGTCTAGTGGCAGTTTTGACTCATCTAAGGTAGCGCAGATGGTTAATATGCCTGCTGCAAAGAATGTGTATCATGTAAAGAAGAGTATTTTATGTGCTTAGCACAGTGGGTTACTACTTTTGTCACAGAGATTATTTTGTTACTGTGCAGCTCATAAGTTACAATCGTAATCTAGCACAGTGAGCTATGAACTGCCATCAAAGATCTGCATGCAAACTGCATGGCACAAATTAGAAATTTATGTTTTGTTTTCCCGGTCTTTCATTTTTCTTATGCTGTTAATAAAGATTTGCTTGTGTAGAAATATATTCTTATTATTAAAGTCAAAGCTAACCATTGTGTTATGTTCTGAATCCCGACTTTGTGCTTCTCCACACCAAGCCCTCTTAGAAAACGTCTACCAGTGTGGATAACATGTGAATCCTACACCTTGTAGTCCCCTGTAAAGTGCTCCAACACCCTTACACTGGTATAAGAGGTGCTATTAAACAAATTATTTATACGTGACAGAGAGGCTATGGAGAGATGTGAGGCTGTTATGGTTTACTACCTTTCCCCACATCATATTTATGTGAAGATGTTACGTACTTAAAAAATAAAAACTGAAATCGCTTGGGAAATGTAGAATCTGACCTGCGGATTCAGCTTTCCTGAATAAGACCAAACATTGAAAAGTTAGTCACCTGAGATGTAGCCCAAACCTTCCCATTAAAATCTTTCGATTCTTGGATATTTTTTCAATATAAGATAAATAGATCTTTAGTAACTGGAGTATTTGTTTGGTGTGAAGTTGCTTGCGTATTTTTTGCGAATTACTGTTTTAATGTTTGAAATTTAAATTATACAAACTGGTTGGGGGTGCCTGGCATCCAGTGGTGATTCAGTGAGGGTCCTTAGGAGTCAAAAGGTTGGGAATCACTGCCTTAGTGCGTAGCTTCTGTAATTTTAAGCTATTAAAATAGAGCAGAAGAAAGAAAAGCAATGTTCCATGTATTGCTTTAAACAGCTGTTTTAATTATTTTACATGACCTGACCTGCCTTTCACCTTGGCTGCTGGCTCTGGCAGAAGGCAAATCAAAACTGGACTGTAATAACGTTATAATAGTTGAGTTCTGATGCCTTTTCTTTTTAATCAGTGACTTGATGCATCAGAAGTAGCCAATTATATAGAAATTAATGACTGCTGTTTATACAGGGATCACAGAATCCCATGTATTAAGTAGTCTGTAACACCAAGCGCTTCTTAAGTGTAAATGCTCCCAGTTTTGATGAATGTGGAGCTGACCTGCCCAAGATCGCACAGAGAAGCAGTAGTTTTATTAGAACTACGGTTTCAGAGCACAGTTTACAATTATTATACCTGATCGCTTTTGATATCTCTAGTGCAGTTTCAATTTGCATGAGGTGAGGGGCATGATCTGTGCGGGCACAAAAGGGTATGTTCTTCCTTTTCTCCCTCCTACCTTTATTTGCTTGGTGCATGAAGATGCAAGGTTAATTAACATGTGTTTTTTCACATTGTGTCTAAATACTTTGTGAATGTAAATAACAATAAAACATACTTTCAAACGGACAACATGCCTTCTATTCTTCCTATTTCATGTCCAAACTATATGATTGTGTACATTTATCGGAGCTTGCATTTCACAAACAATGGGTGATTTGTATAAGGTCAACTGAGAAGTCCCCAAGGCTGTCGCTGTCCCCTCCAGACATTTATTGTCTCCTACGCACCTGGGGCTGCCTACCATCATTCCTACACTTGCCAAATTGGAAGCGAACCGGCAGAGCAGAGCTCTGTCGACCCTGGGAAGAAGCTCCTGAGTCTATTATTCACCAAATCTGTATATGTGGGGCAAATATAAAAGGTCTAAGAGCCATTTTACAACCAGTGTGGAACTAGAGGGGTATACACCGCTGCAGGCCTGTGATTATAACTTGCTTTAACTCAATGGATATGTAGGCTTACAAGATACCTGATTAGACTTGACCAAAGAAACTCAACCGACTTACTGACGCTACAATCCCAGCAGCTAGCCAAGCCCCCTGAACAAGCTCTTGCAGACGCAATTCTTTTAACTTGTGTGGCACTGCCACTTTAAAGCATACTGGCAGCTTAAATCTGTTGCTGTACTTTTATCTTAGGGACGAACTATCACAATGTGCACTTCATGTTTGTAATACCCTGCTCTACATCTTCAATCAATCAGGGATTTGTAAAGCGCACTACTCACCCATCAAGGTCTCAATGCGCTGAGGAGGGGCGAGGGGAGGAGGTGGGAGGGAGGTGCTGCTACTGCCTGAACAGCCAGGTCTTGAGGAGTTTCCTGAAGGTAAGGAGGTCTTTGGTCTGGCGCAGGTGGGTGGGAAGAGGGTTCCACGTTTTGGCGACGAGGTGCGAGAAAGATCTACCGCCGGTTGTAGTTCTGCAGATGTGTGGGATGGTTGCGAGGGCGGCGGAGTGGAGATACCGGGTCGGGCGTAGGAGGAGAGACGCCTGTTGAGGTATTCTGGTCCGGTGCTGTGCAGTGCTTTGTGAGTGTGGGTGAGGAGTTTGCAGGTGATTCTCTTGTTGACTGGGAGCCAGTGCAGGTTTTTCAGGTGGTCTGTGATGTGGCAGTGGTGGGGGATGTCCAGGATGAGGCGTGCGGAGGTGTTCTGGATGCGTTGCAGCCTCTTCTGGAGTTTGGCCATGGTTCCTGCGTAGAGGGCATTATGAGGGTTTGGGTGACTGTTCTTCTGGTTTCGGTGGGTATCCATTTGTAGATCTTTCGGAGCATGCGGAGGGTGTTGAAGCACTCATTGTCACTATTTACATTTGTTTTACTATTTTGCATAACTGCTTTTGTCTTTCTCTTGAAAAGATTTTACTTTAAATATTTTAAGTAAGCAATTATGCAATGTTTTTAATTAATTGTGCAATTTAATAAATTTAAAAAAAATACTTACATTGAGTGTGCCTTTTTGAATATCCTTTGTAGGTTGGGGGTGACATCATGCAGCAAATATTTTTACTTAATTGTTACGGGTTTCAGACCGGAGAATTCTGTACTGTATTGTTTTGGCTCAGTGGAAAATGCTAATAAAGAAAGTTTGAGAAAAAACAGAATGGGTCACTGTGCTGATTGTTATAGCCTAATTGAGGGGTTGCTAACACCTTAACGTTTGTTATGTCAGTTGGACACGGCCAGGTGATTTTCATCCTCATCAGCGTGCAGGACGCAAGCGGACAATAATGAAACCTTACCCTCCCCGTTTAACTCAGGGTCCCTCGAAGAGCCTAAAAAACACAATACCTGATAACTATGGGACCAAGTCTGACAGAGTCCGGATTAATACAAGCAAGTTCCCAGTAAATCCGGGTTACCCAATGAAGTAGCTGGCATAAAAGGAGTGGTTGAATCCCTAGAATTGAAACTGGAAACAGTTACCACACTTTGAGTTACAGGGCAATGGGCTACTTCTACACCCACCCTCTCTTACCCTCCAATGCCTGGTATCCCTTGTTGGATTAGACCTGCGAAGAACTTGGAAACATGTTGGTTATTATCAGATGGTCCCGATCCTCACTGCCACTACTAGGTACCAGGGTAGACAAAAAGGGGAGGGTGATGGGCAGATTTTTAGAAATTATTTCAATACTTTTGATCCTAATTGTGCACTGCGTCCCAATGGAATCACAGCTCGTGGACTTTGTGCCCCACTTCCTAGAGGAGGTGTACAGGATGGCCTATTGACAAGGCACGCTTGCAGATCTACTTATGGAGTGAGTCTATCCGAGCTTCAAGTTAATTAATTTACCAAAGTTGGGTAAAGAATGCTTTGAGAATAGGGAGTCCGTAAGCAATAAAGTATTACACTGGAAAAGAAATAATTACAGATGCAAGTTGATAATAATGCAAGACATCTTGAGTACCCGTCAAAGCTTTCCTGAGGTAGGATTGTATGATACTACAGAAGTTGTATTGGGTTCTAAGGAGATTCTGGTCACCCTATTGGCAATTGAAGCGTAACATTCATATTAATAGTACGGGGATCCAACTTGCTTTTAGTAACAGCGTAGAGTGCGCAGGTCGTTCAAGACTCTGCAACTGCACAGGGCAGGGTGGCTGCCCGAGTCTCGGGGAGGATGGTTCTAGGAGGGAGTAGCCCCTAAGTGGTGTTGACTGACTGCAGCCCATAGCTACTTCCCACCCTTCCTTATCTCTGTCCCAAACGATGTTGGTATTGTAGATCAGGTACCCCAGCTAGAGGTAGAGGCAGATGTTACTCCAACGGGTAATGTTCACCTGTTGCGTACTGCAACTGAATATACCCGGTTTCCTGGCCAGCTGCACATTCTTTCCTGGAATCTTGTTGGGATAAACAACAGCCCGCCTGGTCCCCATTGGTGCAACTATATTTATTCCTTCCATCTCTGTCTCTTCCAGAAGACCTGGGCTTTAGAGCCTATCCACTGGGCGAGTTATGCCACCTATTAAGTGAACACGATGCCCTATATGTCTGGCCACTCCTCTGGGGTCCTCTTGACATGGGTTAAAATCCTGCTTAATTGGGCCACTGAGGACCTGATTATTGAGTCTCCCAATGTCTTAGGGCTGTCTAAAACATCTATGTGTGCCTTACAATAGTGCTTCCTCAAGCTAGATATCGTAGATAACCACTTAGAGTCTTTGCCCTACAAACCTAAGCTTATTCTTGCAGGTGACTTTAACACTACTTATGAGCCATTAGATTTTATCACGCTAGTCAATGAACCTGAAGATGAAGCTCTGGCTATCCTGGAACTGAATGTACCCCCTTTAAAATCCTACTCTGCCATTGCCATTCAATTAGCACTGCTTACTATTGCTCATAGGATGCAGGCATGCAATGGAGGACTTTTGTAAAACTGATAAAAGTAGAGCGCGACCACAATCCTTTGCATTTAATGCTTAAACCTGGGCTGTTTGCTTGTACCAATCTTAGCGGGCGAAAATACCCAAAAAAAGCTATTGTTGGGAACTCCAGGAGGGCCGTTAAGTAGTCAAGAATATGTGCTTGCCCTACATGGCTAAATTTCATTTACAATCTTTTTGCCTCAATTCTGTCGCCATATGGGGATGCTGATCTGCATGCAAATCCTATTGCTACCATTCCTGACTAATTGTTTGGCTTCTTAAGTCGTATCTTTCAGGTTGAGGGGGAGGTACTGGCAATTCGAAGAGAGTTGCCACCGAGGCTGCCCCTTGGTTCTTTAAAGATTATAGACAGGCCAACAGGTTGTTAACAGCAATAAAATCTCTATGCCCTTCATTGCTTTGTGAGGCCAAACACCATTATACGGTGGTACTAATGGCCAGCAAAATGAGCTGGGGAGGATTAAAGCTGTCAGAATGTGCTAGAAGCTTTGAAAAAGAAAGATGACTCTTACTTCTGACTCATAATTGCCCATGGCAGTCTGAATGTTTTTACACGACTGTACATCATATTCAACAACAGTATGGATCCAACATTTCGCCATGCTATATTCTTCCTCTTCCCTGGACTGGATCCCCAGCAGTATTGAGTCACAAACACAGGTTAATATTAATCAAACATTGTTTGGCATAGACTTTTTTCCCCAGCAGACACCAAAAAGGCAATAGTGTCCCTGAAGCCTGAAGTGATTTTATTCCTGGTGATTTTGTACCGTACAGATTTAAAGATGTGGGCCCCCGACATAATCATTTTGTCCAGCGCCATCATGGCAGGAACCCCTCTTCATGACTCCTGGAGGGGAGCTGTCATTATACCAATCTTTAAGAAGGGTGCCAGATCAAACCCTACACCTATCAGTTTAATTGGCATCCTTCAGAAGGTGTTCTGCCGCCAGGTCTTAGGTAACACTCAGGAATGGATCCTTGACAAACTCGTTCATTCCCCCTTCCAAGCTGGGTTTAGATCCAAGGTAAGAACAGTGGACCAGGGGCCAGATGTAGCAAACTGTTTGCGACTCGCAAACGGCGAAAATCGCGGTTTGCGACTCGCAAATGCGTGTTTGCTATGCAGAAATGCATTTTGCGAGTCGGAACCGACTCGCAAAATGCATTTCCGAGTCGCAAATAGGAAGGGGTGTTCCCTTCCTATTTGCGAGTCGCAGTGGTATGCAACTCCATTTGCGACCGCGTAAGTGATCGCAAATGGACTCGCAGTTACCATCCACTTGAAGTGGATGGTAACCCACTCGCAAATGGGAAGGGGTCCCCATGGGACCCCTTCCCCTTTGTGACTGGACCCCAATTTTTTTTTTCAGAACAGGCAGTGGTCCAAGGGACTACTACCTGCCCTGAAAAAATCCGAAACAAAAGTTTTTTTGTTTTTTTTCTAAGTGCAGCTCCTTTTCCTTTAAGGAAAACGGGCTACACTTTGAACAAAAAAAAAGTGCTTTATTGAAAAGCAGTCACGGACATGGAGGTCTGCTGTTCCCAGCAGGCCTCCATCCCCGTGAGTGCCCTGAGTCGCTATGGGGTCACAAATTGCGACCCACCTCATTAATATTAATGAGGTGGGTCTTTGCGACCCCATAGCGACTCGCAGAAGGTGTCTGAGACACCTTTCTGCATAGTCAATTGCGACTTGCAATTTGCGAGTCGCACGGACTCGCAAATTGCAAGTCACAATTTGCTACTTTGCTACATCTGGCCCCAAGTCTTTAGGTTCATGTTGCTTCTATGGAAATATATTAAGATCCAGAAGGAACATTTTTATGTTGCATTCACTGACCAAAGGGCTGCTTTCAATCTGGTGCCCATACCTTGTCTCTGGTACTCTCTCAGGTCAATGAGGGTGCTCCCTCCTGGTAGGGATTTTGGAGCAAATCCATAAAAATAATTATGCTCAAGTAAGATGGGGCAAGGATAGTACGCTAACAGAGAGAATTAGCGTCACGCAAGAGGTTCCGCAGGGATGCATCGTTGGGTCAACACTCTTCTCCCCAACAATTCTACCACCTAAATGATTGTATCCATGATGCCCTCAAACTTGGTGATATTTCTATCCCTGGACTGTTGTACGCTGATGATACACTGCTTATCCCAAGAACCCCTGTGCAGCAGGTCAGGTGAGGGGACCCAAGCCACACACACCCCCAGCCCTTCCCCTGAAACAATAATTGCAACTCACCGCATCTCTGCGGTTCCTAGGTCCTCCCTAGTTGGCTTAGCTGGTCCCGCTTTTGTTAGTTCCCCTTAGTACCTAGGTTGGGCATCCATATTTTAGCTTCAGGCCCGTAGCTCGTGCCCTTTCACACAAATACATGTTTTATTAATTTTATTAATTTTAATATTTTCTAGCACAGACAGCTTTTAGCTCGTTATTTTTCTATTTTAATCAGTTGCCTTTCTGAGATAACATAGTAGATGGCGCTGCACATTTTATCAGCTCTTTGCGTGCATTTCACTCTGTGCCCTGCTCAAGGCTGTCATGTTCGGTACATGATAGTCTAACTAGTATTGCCACTCCAGGAGGTATGGAGCTGACCCTCAGTTGTAGACATACTATCACGCCAGGCATGTTCTAAGAACACTGAAACATTTGTTATATAAACACCACCTAGGCCTAAGGAGGGTAGAGGGCATTCCAGTCATGGCTGTCCTGCGACATACACCATGCCATTGGCAGCTTCACTGATCCTGGCACTGGCTCTTCAACCAACCAGGAGGACTGCCAGCAGACAACATGCAGACCTTTGCCCGCCTTTCTGGTGTGGGGTTGGAGCTCTTTCCATAGACCGGGATAGGCAGAAGGGTTACTACCTCTATGCCCTCAAGTTTTAGACATTCGGTTGTAGGTAGGAATCTCTAGGGTTTAGCACCTTACCAGGAAGGTGGGAGTGTTTATCGTTTTCACTCTGATGGTAAAAATGATAACTGTATTATGTTTCATCTGCCTAATTGTTGCAGCCCACACTTTTTATAATCGGATGCACATGCTTCAATAAATATATGGAAACTTATTCTGCATCTCCTCATTTGCCTTGGCATGTGTGAGTTTCTGTGTAACTGAGAGAAATGGGTATGATCTGTTCACCAAGATTTCCCAGAAGAGTTAGAGTGTCATGTTTAGGTTGCCACATATCACCTTCACCTTTGGGATTTCTGTGAGGCAATGCAAGCTAACCAAACAAGTAAGGTTGACAGCTTCCAAACTGTGGGACTGACTCAGTCACCCACAATTGGTGGTGCTGCCGCCCTAAACTACACAGTCTATTTCCAAAATAGGGACCATATTATACTGCATCACCATCCTCCTCCTGGGGTCCTCTGACTGATTCTCAATGTCCAATGGGTTCTCCCATTCATCAGCTACCTCTGAGCACTGGTCTGCTATAGGGAGGTCTGCGGACCCCCCCTGGGCTTCCTCCCTACGTACTGCGCTGTTCTCGGCACAAGCCCACAGCGTTACAGCCCTTGTCCATGTCTCAACTCTAGGCACCCCCAGTCGATTTCCAGGCCATGGCTATTCTCCTCTTCACCAAAATCAGAGCTAGGTCCAACAATCTCTTCCCTGCTTTTTTAGGCTTGGGTCTGGGGAAGGCAGTCCTCCAGCCTATTCTCTAGGATGCAGTTCAGGGTCACTATGAATATTGCTAAGACTGCACCCCAGAACTCTTGCGGGTGTGCACATCCCCACATCATGTGTCTAAAATCCTCATTGAGAACTGCGCATCTGGGATGTGGCCTAGGCTCACCGCAATAGATTGCCCTGATCTTGTGAAGCGTCATATATGTTCTGCGAGTGTAGTTGAACTGAATATATTTGAGGCAGGTGTTACAGGACACTTTCTGGGGGTATACAAGCATCTTTCGCCTCTCAATGTCTGGGATTTTGCAGCCCAGCTAAGCAGTCCATTGTCCCCGAAGGGCTTCCAGAGGTTGCCCAAACATCGCATTCAATACCTGGTAAAACCATGTTATTAGATGTCTCCCTGTCCCTATCTCCCTGTCCCCATAGTTAACAGTAGTTGTAGAACCTGGTGGGTCATCTGCGCAGGGTCTCCTTACCCCCAGAGGTCACAGAATGCTCTCATGACTGCCTCATATCTTCAGAACTGGCCATCTGGTAATGCTGTCTGATCCATCTGATCTGGCAGTGGTATGAGGGTGCCCAGCTGATAGCAGTCACTCACTGTCACTATCCCTACCTCTGACCAAGAGCTCACCTGCCCAGCTCTGAAGTGCATGATCGGCTTTACGTGTAGTAACCCCACAAGTGGAAGCTCGGAGGCATACTGCACCATCCCGTCCGTGCGCTTGAGGCAACAATACCAACAGCACAGGGCTGGTGCCAGAAGGAGACCCAGCTGTGAGATCACTGGTAGCACCAGACTGGGAAGCCTCGCGATCAATGTTCCATGATTTGGGTTGGTTTCTATCTAGCCGAGTTCCAGGAGCCCTGCCCCATCCAGCCATCTTGTGATACACTGCAATTGTGCTGTCAGGTAGTAGAAATTGAATTCAGGAACTTGAAGTCCCCCCTCCAGGGGGAGTGGCGGAGTGTGGCAAGGGAGATCATTTAGCGCCTCCGTACCAGATCAGTTCTCGGAATAGAGAATTTAGTTGCGGAAACCACAACACCATAACTGTCACCAGCAGGCTCACAAAGTAACAAAAGTAGCCTCAAAAGCATGACCCTCTTGGATAATTAACTGCATGCTATCACGGAGAGTTGAAGGAACATTGGAACTGGATGCAGGATTTCAGGGAGCCCATCACCTTACCCAGATTGCCCTTCCTCAAATCATCAACTGCATGATAAATGTTAGCACCTGCATGATAATGTTAATAGCTCTGACATTGGTGAAGAGGTAAATAGCCATAGCCTGGAAATGGGTGGGGTGAACAAAGGATGTCCAGTGGGCTTCCGGCCGGTCAGGGGGCCTCCCCTGTCAATGGGAAGACGTCTTGGCGAGGTTAACCTTCAAGCCCAAGATGGTACCATATTCCTTTAAGTGTTGTAGTGCAAATTGAACGTCCTCCTCCCCATCCGTCAAATAAATCAACAGGTCATCGGCATAGAGACAGATTATATTTTCCTCCTTTCCTACCATGAGGCCCCTATCCCGACATTTCTTTTAGAATCACTAGGCCTAAGGCCCTATAGCTATGGCGAAAAGGAGTGGGGGCAATGGGCATCCCTGCTTCATTCCTCGGAAGATGTCATAGGGGTCTCAAATCAGATCACCTGTCATGACCCTCACTGTGGGCTATAAATACAGCAGTCTTACCCATCTCGCCCACACCTCGCCAAGCACCATGCAGAGCATGACTGACTTGAGAAAGTCCCACCGCACGGTGTCAAAGGCCTTTTCCACATCCAATGCCATGATAATGGCCTAGGGGTGGGCTGCCCAATCATGGTTGTGGAGAATACTATAAAGTTGTCGGAGGTTGAGTGATGTGTTGCGTGTAGGAATGAATCCATTCTATATGGTATGTATCAGAGTCATCATGTACGGCTGCAACTGGGTGGATAATGCCTTGCTCAGCGTCTTGAAATCGGAATTGAGCATGGAAGAACCCAGAGAATTTGCTTTCCCCCCTACACCTCTGAATGCAAGAGCATCATCTGTGGCATCCCTCAAGGCTCATCCCTCGGCCTCACCCTGTTCAACGCCTACATGACCCCCTTGACCAACATCGTCAGAACCAATAGATTTAACTTCGTTTCCTACGCCGACGGCACCCAACTCATCCTCTCCCTATCAGAAGAGCCCTCCGCCATGAAAGCCAACTTCCACAGATATATGACGAACATTGCCAATTGAATGAAAGACAACTGCCTGAAACTCAACACAGATGAAACGGAAGAACTGATCTTTAGGAACAACACCTCACAGTGGAACGACTCCTGGTGGCCTTCAGAACTAGGTCCCTCACCCACACCAACAGACCGTGCCCGCAACCTCGGTATCATCCTGGACAGCAAGGTCACCATGAAAAACCAGATCAACACAGTCTCCTCCACCTGCTTCCTTACTCTCTACATGCTCTGCAAGATCTTCAAATAGCTCCTGATCAACAACAGAAGTACCATCACCCAAGCCGTAGTCACCAGCCGGCTACGCTACGGCAACAAATGCAGGGAATCACCTTGTTCCTCCTGAAGAGACTGAAGAACATACAGAACTCTGCGGCCAGACTCAACCTCGACCTCCTCAAGGGGACCCACATCATCCCCACCTAAGGAAGCCCAACTGGCTCCCAAATTCCAAAGAGATGCCACTTCAAGATGCTGATCCATGCCTACAAAGCCCTGCACAACCAAGGACCAGCATACCTCAACCACCACCTAAACTTCCACCAACCTTCCAGACACCTGTGCTCTGCCTTCCTTCTCCTCACTCACACCCCTCGAGTACGTTGAAGCCACAGTGGAGGTTGCCCTTCTCCTACCTCAGGGCCAGGGTCTCGAATAACTTCCCTCTCCACCTCCAGACCTCACTTTTGCTGCTGGAATTCAGGAAAGGACTCAAGACCTGGCTGTTTGACTGAGCCTCCGCAGCAAGATCCTCAGTGCCTGGATACCCCCACCAGTGACCAGTCATGCTATTCAAGTCTGGTTGATTGATTGAGCGGGTTCTTAAGTCTGACCTGTCAGCGTCAGCAGCTTTAGTTTTAGGCAACAGTACCACCGTGGCCTCACTGATCGAGTCTGGAAGTCTCCACAGCACAAGGGCATCTTTATACAGTGTTTCCAAAATCTGTGATTCTCGATGCCAGCAACTTGGCATGGTCGTATAGAATTCTAAGGGGGGGCCCATCTGGGCCCGGTGACTTACCAAAGCCATGTCCTTGATAGCAGTTTTTATTTCCTGGACAGTGATCGGTCCTGCCAGCTCCCCTACCGCGTCTGCCGGGAGGCCTCTGAGTGCCATACATCCAGAACATCCAGAAGGGCATGGGGGACTCAGTTTGGTCCGTCCCTAGTGGTTTATAAAGCAACATATAATAGTCCCGGAACATCAAGGTGTCTCTGTAAGGGAGTAGAGCGTGTCTCCTCCCAGGGACTTCACTTGGGTAATTCGTGTGCCACTGATCTCCAGGCATATCAACCAGGCCAAGAACCTTCCTAGTCTCCTCGCCTCCTTGTAAACCCGAGCAATATATTCCTTATAATTATGACACTGGCGGTGGTCCAGGGCTGTGTTGTATTGCTTCCTGCCCTCCAACAGATAAGGGAAGAGAATCCAGGTCTGTGCCCAATGTATTGTCCAACCCAAGGAGTGTGCCATTGAGGAGTGTGAGTTCCAGGTCTACCTCCCAGCGTATGTCTATTGTTTGCCTAATGCCACTGTCTTAAAAGCCTGCCATTCTATCAAGCTACTCGAAACCATTCCAGAGTTCACATGAAAGTATTTTATTATCTGATCCAATAGAATATCCCAGAATACAACATCTGAGAGGGCTGCAGAGTGCATGCGTCAAGTAGGAATCTTAGAGCATTGGTCGATTGGTTGTAATGAGAACAGAATGTGTTACAAATCTGCATAGTCCTTGCAAGCAGATATAGCAACCTAGTCCAGAGTTACCTGAAACCTCCTTGAGTAGTACAAATAATCGCTTTTCAGGCATGCTGCGTTTGCCACACTTACTCCATGTTCAGTACGCCAACCATTCTCTGAAGCCCTCTGCTGTAATATGGGCCTGTGCCCCTGGTATTGGGGGAGTTGAGCAATCCAGCGTGGTATCGTGGACACAATTAAAATCACCCCCAAGGAGCAAGGCACCCTCAGCCAAATGGCTTAGCCCTGTCGAAAGGGAATTCAGGAAAGGGAGAGGTCTTGGTTTGGTGCATACACACTTCCCAGTACTACCTGTTTGCCGCACAGCCAGCCCTCAACCAGGACATATCTGCCCTCCTTATCTATTCGAATGGATGAGGTTTCAAAAGGGATACCCGCCCTCACCCAGATCAAGTCTCCTTTCCTGCAGGAAGGCTATATTTGTGTTGCACCTCTTCAGTTGAGCTTCTATTTTTTGCCAGCTGTCCCCATCTCCTGATTGTTCCATGTTATAATGTACTTGCTGGTTGACTCCACGCTGCAGTTTATTGCGGTTGTTTTCTATATTTCTTACCACCATACTTGACTGCTGTGTGTAGTAAGCACGGTTTTTGACTTCACATGATAGTGCTAACATCATCTTCTTTCCGCCTTGGGGATCCATCCCTGCAACTCCCAGCCCAATGAAAAATTGACATCGGCATAAGTAAATAAGCAATAGAAATTGTCTAAACTGGAACTCTGTAGTTATGATCAAGGTTATTTTAACACTGATATCCTCTGTGTGGTGGGCCCCTCACTCATCATTTGGACAATGTTCAATACAAATTAAATGCCATAGAATTGAACTGTTACCAAGCTCTTCTCACACCACATAGTACATTGTCACTGCCACGACGAGGGCTTCGCCCAGAACAAGAGTTGTTTAAGTTCTTGCTACAGGATGTCATCGGCATCACCAGTGGGTATTGGAAGGAGTCCTTGCTCGAATCTGTGCTGGACGCATTGTCTTCAATTTTTATTGAGGTGCATAATTAATCACAACCATTACACCATTTTTGCAAACAAAGAACTCAATAAAAATGTTTTCAGTTTAAACCCATAAAATAACCTGAAAGCTAATAGCAACAAAATTAGAATTTTGAAATACTCCAGTGTTTAAGCTTAAAATTCATATATAGTTCATTTTCTAAAGTTTTAAAAAGGAATGAAAGTAAAAATATTTATTTTATTTAAAAAAAAATCATGCTAAAGAAAGACTCAGTCGACTGCCTCTTTTAAATTCATCTTATTTTGAACATTGTTTTTTAGATGCAAGGCATCCAAATGTTATTAATCTTACATTCAATATAGTTTCAGATGATTTAAAACTAGCGATCACCGCTTGTCTGCACGTACGTATACCTCTCTGATTAAAGGCAACCAAATGGATAAGGTTCTCCACTCCACAGCTGCACAGAGTACAAGGGGAGTTTGCCCTGAAGTGATCCCAGTGGTATCAATTTGGGCTGCCTATATGGTGGCCAAATCGATACTTAGTATAAAGGTCTTTATCTGCTTTTGTCCAGCCCGACTCCAAGTGTAGCTTGAATTTCAAGGTTTTGTAATCATTTATTAGCATCCAAGCGTGGGATCTACCCGCAGAAAGACCCTTATCTATGATTAAAGATTTAGGCCCTCATTACAACATTGGCGGTAAATCCCGCTTACCCCTGTGCAGAAGACCGCCAACACACCGCCGCGGCTGCGGAATTCCGCCACAGCTATTACGACCCACAACTCGGAATCCGCCAAAATCCAGACACCCACACAAGTCCACCACACCAAAGGTCAGTGATAAACTGGCGCTACCAAAAGTGACACCGTCACGCCAACAGGAATATGCCCACACTATCACGACCCACGAATCCATGCAGCGGTCTTTCAACCAAGGTATTCCATTGGCGGTACACACCGCCGCGCTCAAAATACATACACATTTACAAAACACAACCACATTGGACAATTCCAAATACACACACCTGATACACATACACACACCACTCCCACACACCCAATACAATATAAAACACACACCCACATCACCCACAAACCCTTGCGACCAGAAATTTAGACGAAGGCCAGAGAGACAGCACAGCAAAGACAACACCATCATACAGAGGCACACAACACCATCACACATACACATCCATGCACAAAACACCACACACCCCTAAACATCACCCCACACATCACAACACACACCACCTCACACATCACCCTCACCACCCCATGGCACCGCAAAGACACCCCAGGTTTTCTGAGGAGGAGCTCAGGGTCATGGTGGAGGAAATCATCCGGGTAGAGCCACAGCTATTCGGATCACAGGTGCAGCACACCACCATAGCTAGGAAGATGGAGCTATGGCGCAGAATCGTGGACAGGGTCAATGCAGTGGGACAGCACCCAAGAACACGGGATGACATCAGGAAGCGGTGGAACGACCTATGGAGGAAGTTGCGTTCCGTGGTCTCAAGACACCACTTCACAGTTCAGAGGACTGGCGGCGGCCCCCCACCTCCTCCCCCACAACTAACAACATAGGAGGAGCAGGTCTTGGCTTTACTGCATCCTGAGGGCCTCGCAGGAGTAGCAGGAGGAATGGACTCTGGTAAGTCAAATCTTAACTACCATATCCCCAACCCTACCTGCATGCTATCACATACCCCCACCCTCGCCCTCACCCCCATCACTCCAACTCCTCACATATGTCCCACTATCACAAACCACACATCCCAACACCAAGCCCTGCATGCAACAACAAAGCATGGACACCCATCACCAATGCATGGCCACTACACATACCCACACAGACCCCTAAACAATTAGCACACAAGGTCCTAGACAAGAATGCAAGCACTGGGGTACAGGGTCACCCACCCATTGCACACCATGGCACACACAGATGCAATAATCATGCCTTTACACCCCTGCAGGACCCCTACCCAACGTCACCGGACAGGAGGTTCCAGACGTGTCCACTCCCCCCACAGAAGAGGCCCACAGTGATGACAGCAGCTCTGTCCAACTGGATCTAGATGATCAGCCCAGCCCATCTGGGACCTCGGGACAGTCGGTTCTCCTCACCCTGGCACAAGCCACAACAGAGCCTCCCCCCTCTGGAAACACCAGCACAGCAGCACCCACCCAGCGGGCCCATACCTCTGTCCCCAGGACACGTCAAGCAGCAGTGTCTCCACCACTACAGGGAACCCAGGCTAACCCAAGAACAGCAGGGACCTGGGGGCAGTGGCAGTGGCCACACGGTTCAGGGGACAGAGGCACAGGAACACAGGGGAACTGGGAGGGCTGCTGTGCGACAGGGGGAGGACAGGCCCAGGGAACCCACTCTCCACTAGGCCCTCTCCAACATCATGGGAGCCTACCACCATTCCCAGGAGACGATGGCAACAGTACTGGCCAAGTTTCAGGAGACCCGCGGCTGCAGAAGGAACAGTATTTGGGGTCCAGGGAGGAACTCAAATACATCAATACCACCCTGGGCACCATTGTAGGGGTGCTGAAGGAACTCGTCAACACCAGAATGGACACTGTGGCACAACAAGAGGCCCCTGATGCTAGCCTAGACGATGAACAGCCCACCACCCCACCAGCACTAGTGGACAGGAGGCACCGCCACAGGACCGTGACACCAGCACCCCACCCCCTGCAGATGGAGAACCACCCCACAAGCGGTCCCTGAGATCCAGGACAAAGACAGAGAACAATGCCAAGACCCCCGCCAAGAAATGAGACCACCCTGAATGTCATCCTTTTGCCCCACTTTGTCACCCTGTCCATCCTTAAACTGCTCCAGCTCCACTTCCTATGCCCCTTTGGACAATGCACCTGTGAGACTAATAGACTGGACTCTGCCATGGACATTCCTCCACCATCATCCCCGACCATTTTACAAACCCCTCCACTAGTTAGCACTTAAATAAACATCCTTAAATCACAAAACTGTCTGGAGTCAGTCTCTGCTTTCACAAATGTGTATTTGCAATAAATGAGGAAAGATGCAATATCCATTGTATTGTCAACATACCTATGTCACACAGCTCTAGTCCATGAGGAAACAAAGCAGATGTCACACAGTGGGACCCACATCTGTGAAATCGAAAGGGAAAGTGACAACTCAGGGTCCATACACTGGGTGAAAGTGACAGACAGATGAGAGGTAGAACAAGTGTATCAGGTGTAGCAGGCAGTGATGTCTTCTTACCTGTGTCTCACTGGAAGTACTGATGAATCACTGTGTTTCTGTTGTCGATATCCTCTTCTTCTGCTTCCTCGTCTTCACTGTCCACAGGCTCCACAGCTGCCACAAGACCTCCTTCAGGACCATCCTCCAGCAGAAAAGGCACCTGTCGTCGCAAAGCCAAGTTGTGCAGCATACAGCAGGTCACAATGATCTGGCACACCTTCTTTGGTGAGTAGAATAGGGAACCACCTGTCATATGGAGGCACCTGAACCTGGCCTTCAGGAGGCCGAAGGTCCTCTCTATAACCCTCCTAGTTCGCCCATGTGCATCATTGTAGCGTTTCTCTGCCCTTGTCCTGGGATTTCTCACTGGGGTCAGTAGCCATGACAGGCTGGGGTACCCAGAGTCACCTGCAAATGTCGAGGGACAACTGTTAGACACACACTAACCCTTAGGGACAACCCCAGACACCTAGTCACACTGTATAGGGTCCATGTCCTCACCTAAAAGCCCCACACAGTGCCTCTGGAGTTGCCCCATCACATAAGGGATGCTGCTATTCCTCAGAATGTATGCGTCATGCACTGAGCCAGGAAACTTGCCATTCATATGGTAGATGTACTGGTCGGCCAAACACACCACCTGCACATTCATTGAATGGTAACTCTTCCGGTTCCTGTACACCTGTTCACTCCTGCGGGGGGACCAATGCCACATGTGTCCTATCAGTGGCACCAATGATGTTGGGGATATGTCCCAGGGCACAGAAGTCACCTTTCACTGTAGGCAAATCCTCCACCTGAGGGAAAACGATGTAGCTGCGCATGTGTTTTAGCAGGGCAGACAACACTCTGGACAACACGTTGGAGAACATAGGCTTGGACATCCCTGATGCTATGGCCACTGTCATCTGAAAAGACCCACTTGCCAGGAAATGGAGTACTGACAGGACCTGCACTAGAGGGGGGATACCTGTGGGATGGCGGATGGCTGACATCAGGTCCGGCTCCAACTGGGCACACAGTTCATGGATTGTGGCACGGTCCAGTCTGTAGGTGAAAATTACATGTCGCTCTTCCATTGTCGACAGGTCCACCAGCGGTCTATACACCGGAGGATGCCGCCATCTCCTCACCTGCCCCAGCGGACGTGCTCTATGGAGGAGAACAGCGAGCAGAGGGTGAACCAACACTGAGGTACGAAAACACAACTTTATTGCACACATTTTTAAATCCGCCCTGTGCCTGTCTTAGTGTGTATGCAAGGCCTAGATATGTGTGACGCATTTAAAAATAATGCCATGTGGCACCCTGAAATGGTGGCTGCCTGACCTGTAATGTGACACAAGGGGATATGAGGTAACTGCGCTGGCGTTGTACACCGTCGCGGTAGGCGGTCAAAGATCGTGGTGCAATCCTGCATTGGTTAACATTGGACCCTATGGGTCCCAGGAGCCAATGACGATTAACGCCGGCGGTGACGGTACGCACCGCCGCAGACGTGACCGCCATTTTCTCTCTGTTCACTCACTTGATACCTGATCTTCAACAGGAGAGGACCTACACTGCACGTTCTGCTGTGACCTCAGTCTGGAAGAAACAATGGCTCATGTGTCTGGGGAAAGGGCCCCTGCCTTCACCACGGAGGAGATGGAGAAACTAGTGGATGGGGTCCTCTCCCGGTACACGCTACTCTACGGTCCTCCAGACAAACAGGTAAGTACACTGTGAGCATGCTGTATGGGCAATGCCTGTGTGGGGTGGTGTGGATGGAAGATGGGGGGGGGGGGAAATGAGGCGGGCATGAAACAACAGTGAGTGCATGTGCGTCATGGCAAGGGTAGGAACGTGGGCCAATGACTGTGACGGTCCGGACAGTTATATCTTCTCTTTTTCCCCTGTACTATTCCTGTAGGTCAGCGCCAACCAGAAGAAGGATATTTGGCGTGCCATCGCCAAGGAAGTCCAGACCCTGGGTGTCCACCACAGACGGAGCACCCACTGCCGGAAAAGATAGGAGGACATTCGCCGCTGGAGCAAGAAGACGGCGGAGGCCCAGCTGGGGATGGCCTGCCAACATGGGAGGGGTACACGTCGCACCATGACCCCCCTGATGTTCCGGATCCTGGCGGTGGCGTATCCTGAGTTGGATGGGCGCTTGAGAGCCTCACAGCAGCCACAAGGGGGTGAGTACACTCTCATTCAGCTGAATCAGCGCGCATTGGAGGTGTCTGGGTGGGGGAGGTGGGCTGTGGGTTCCTCTAGGCCAAGGCGAGTTTAGTAGGCAAGGTCCCTTCGTAAGGCAGGCCATGTGGCACCCCACCAGTGTTCAGAGCCAAATACACCTAGTCAGGCTCGCGTGACTTCCATGTGCGCAGCAATCGGGCATAGGCCTTGTACCCCATGTCCCTGTGATTAATTAGGGAACTTCAAGTGCACGGTGTAGTGCAGAGGGCTTTGTGTCTGTAGTGTCCGCCAACGGTAGCGGTATTGCATGCACTGAACATGTCTTTCTTCTGTCTCCCCCCCCCCCTTTTTGTGGTCTCCCTGTTCTTGTGTGCAATAGCATCATTAGGCGGAGGAGCAGTGGCACAGGAGCAGGAGGGAGCTGCATCCCACATGGCCCTGGAGGGTGAAACAATGGAGTCTGAAGGCACCAGTGGGACGGAGGACGAGGGGAACTCCACGGCGGGGACAGGAGCTGAGACCAGCGACATGGACTCCTCCTCTGATGGGAGCTACCTTGCGGTGGCGGGCCCCTCTGTGCCCACTGCATTTACAGGTACAGCCGCCACCCAAAGTCAGCAAACGTACACCTCCTACAACCACTACCTCTTCCTCCACTCCCAAACCCCCTCCATCTACCCGTCCCAGTGTGTCTAAAAAACTTTTCCTGTCCAACCTTGACCTCTTCCCCTCACCTCCCCCACCCCTTCAGTCCCCTAGGGCACGCCTTTCCAGGCCCCAACCCAGCACCTCAGCCACCACATCAGCGGGAACAGTGGTGCCAGCAGTAACCGGCTTCTGGAGTGCGCCAAGCAGCAGGGCAGCCAGTGTGCCAAGGAGCCAGACCACGGACAGTCCCCCACCTCAGAAGCATAAGAAGTTGGCCACTGCCCGGAGGGAGAAGGGCAAAACACCTGCCACCAAGGGCTCTCCCAGGACTACAGTTGGGAGTGGGAAGACAGCTGTGCCACCATCCAAGGTGGGAAAGGGGCACAGAAAGAAAGGGAAGTCACCGCCAACCTGCACGGCGGACAAGACTGCCACCAGCACCGCTGCCAAGGACACCGCCGCCACCAGCACCGCTTCCCAGGACACCGCCGCCACCACCACCGCTGCCAAGGACACCGCCGCCACCACCACCGCTTCCCAGGACACTGCCGCCACCAGCATGCTCACTGAGCCACCCACCAGCACCGCAGGCCAATGAGCGCCGCAAGCACCGCCGCTACTGAGGCCGCCACAAGCAGGATGAAGCACTCTGGGCACCAACCCCCTCCAGAACCAGTGGAGAAAGGCATCCACTACCTCAGTCCTTGGCAGGATGAAGCACTCTGGGCACCAAGCCCCCTCCAGAACCAGTGGAGATTCACATCCACTACCTCAGTCCTTGGCAGGATGAAGCACTCTGGGCACCAAGCCCCCTCCAGAACCAGTGGAGATTCACAGCCACTACCTCAGTCCTTGGCAGGATGAAGCACTCTGGGCACCAAGCCCCCTCCAGAACCAGTGGGGATTCACATCCACTACCTCAGTCCTTGGCAGGATGAAGCACTCTGGGCACCAAGCCCCCTCCAGAGCCAGTGGAGAAAGGCAACCACTACCTCAGTCCTTGGCAGGATGAAGCACTCTAAGCGCCAAGCCCCATCCAGAACCAGTGGAGATTCACATCCACTACCTCAGTCCTTGGCAGGATGAAGAGCTCTGGGCACCAAGCCCCCTCCATAATCAGTGGAGATTCACATCCACTACCTCAATCCTTGGCAGGATGAAGCACTCTGGGCACCAAGCTCTCTCCAGAAGCAGTGGAGAAAGGCATCCACTACCTCATTCCTTGGCAGGATGAAGCACTCTGGGCACCAAGCCCCCTCCAGAACCAGTGGAGATTCACATCCACTACCTCAGTCCTTGGCAGGATGAAGCACTCTGGCCACCAAGCCCCCTCCAGAACCAGTGGAGAAAGGCATCCACTACCTCTGTCCTTGGCAGGATGAAGCACTCTGGGCACAAAGCCCCCTCCAGAACCAGTGGAGACTGTTATCCACTTGAGAGACTGTGGCTTTGCACTCCCCAGGATAAAGCAGTGGGCAACCCACCCACTGGAGAGACTTGAGAGCCTGTGGCTTTACACACCCCAGGATAAAGCAGTGGGCAAACCACCCACTGGAGAGACTTGTGAGACTGTAGCTTTGCACTCCCCAGGATAAAGCAGTGGGCAAACCACCCACTGGAGAGACTTGTGAGACTGTGGCATTGCATTCCCCAGGATAAAGCAGTGGGCAAGCCACCCACTGGAGAGACTTGTGAAACTGTGGCATTGCACTCCCCAGGATAAAGCAGTGGGCAAGCCACCCACTGGAGAGACTTGTGAGACTGTGGCTTTGCACTCCCCATGATAAAGTAGTGGGCAAACCTTGTTTGCTTCGCCCATGCATTTTGGGCCCAGTGGTCCACGGACTATGTATGTGCAGTACATGGACTTGAATTCTTGGTGTATATATTTGTTAATAGTGTATATATATATATTTTTGAGTACTGGATTTTAATTGATTACAATCGTTACAATAATTTCCTTTTGTCTTTGCATTCTTCCGGGTGGGTTGGGTGGTGTAACTGTAATGTATCAACATGTATTTGTATGTGTGTTGGAGTGGGTGAGGGTGGGGGTGGGGGTGTTGCGTGTGTGTGTGACTCTCTTTTCCCTTCCCCCTCCCCTGTGTCGTAGGTGCAGTACTCACCGTGGTCTTCGCCGCCGGCATTCGTGCTCCTGGTAGAGGAGCAGGTAGAATATGGAGTTCTGGCTCCATGGCGTCCTGGTTCCTCGTGGGGTGTGTAGAGGTGAGCGTTTTCCCTTCCAAGTCCTGTTTCCGCCGTGTTTTTGTTTGTTATGAATACACCCTGGAAAAGGTGGCGGATTGGCCTGTTGTAATAGTGTGGGCGGTACATTGTCTTCCGCCTGTCTGTTGGCGGTTACCGCCGCGGTGTTTGTTTGTACCACCATGGCGGTCGGTGTGTTAAAGTGGCTGTCTATGTTGGCGGTTTCCGCCATGGTCGTGATTCCATTTTTTTTACCGCTGGCCTGTTGGCGGTTTTACCGCCGCTTTAACACCGACCGCCAGGGTTGTAATGACCCCATTAATTTTCATTAAACGATTTATGCTTTTTAAAAATACATTATATGGAAGATTTCTGTCCCACAGTGATTGAGCGTCCAAGGTGTCCAGCACTTGATCAAGATATTGCCAGGCTGGAGCCAAGGGATTCTGATACGTCTCCTTCCAGAGTGCCTGACACAATTGAGTCCCCACCGCCTGCTGAACATCATTTCAAGTCTTAATGTAACTACCCTTCCCTGCTATCATTTGGTTTACATAACCAAATTCTAGCTTAATCTGGGCCTGCGAGGCCGTGGAAGGTGGAAAAGTAATCTAAACAACTTTCCAAATACCCTGTTAAGAGTGGCAGCATCTTTACCTCGTACAGCTTCACTACCATAAGTAATACTGGTTATTAATTTAGCAGCAACTACTTGCAGTAGAGGGCGGTAGCTGGGACCATCTAATGATCTTTGCAAAGTGCGGAAAGCTAGCAACAACGCATTCCCTTTCCGCTGTAAATCATGTTTATGGAAAATAAAAGATCCCCTCTCATTGAATAGTACACCAAGTTATCTGGATGTTTTAACTAGTTCTAATTTAAGCCCTTGAAAATGCCATTTGAACTTTGTATTTTTTTTTTTACTTACTTCCATAATTTTGGTTTTCTTGTCATTTATTAACATTCCATTTTCGCCAGCAAATTCAGCTAATTTAGAGATCAATCGACGCTATCCAATTTTGGTTTGGCTTAAGAGGATTACGTTGTCTGCATAAAGCAGGTTTGATATAAATAAACCTCCAATCTTCGGGGATGCGCGTTAACCTCATTTAGCTTAGTAGACAGAGCTGATAGAAAGAGATTAAAAAGTATGGCGCAAGCACACAGCCCTGTTTAAGGCCTTGATTAGCCTCACTTTTCCGTGATAGAGAAGAGCCATCCTCTATCTTTACTCTATAACTGTATAACATCTGATTGGCTCTTAACAATCGAGCGGGTATGCCCCAAGGAGGTTAACTTTCCCCATAAAAGATTGCGTGGTACCAGTTCAAATCCACAAAGCACAAATACAGGGGTTGAGCGCTATGCTTATATTTATCTATTGTAACAGACAAAGATAGTATATTTAGTGCTGTTCCTGGCCCTTTAATGAACCCTGATTGGTTTACCAGTATGACATTGTTTCCAGTTGCCCAGCTCTGAAGCTCCTCTAAAAGTGACCCTGCATAGTACTGTATTTTGCTTTAGAGTCCGTCAGAGTAAGTAGACAATAATTCTCCGGCATGGATCGATTTCCACCTTTAAATATCGGGTGAATTATTGCATCCTTCCAAGAGTTAGTTATAGTTTAAAGCCCTAAAGAATTGTTAAACACAGCAACTACCCTCTCTGCCCAGAAAATTGGGTTTATTTTATACAAGGCATTTGGGATACCATTTGGGCCTGGAGCCCCTGCCTGACTGCTCCTTTTAATCAGTCTGGTAACCTGAGCCACTGAGAATGTTAACTCAGTAGCTCCAGGTTGGCATAAATGGGCCATATTAGTGTCCTTTCCTGGGCTCGAGTCCTCCCCTGGGCTTCCAGTATTAGTATCCTGTATTTTGGATGCATTAAAATGCTGAGTCAAAATGCAAACCAAGAAGATTCTGCAATGTCTGAGCTTGTTAGAATCGTAGGGGCTCTCTTTAGATTGTTTACCATTTTCCAAAACCCCTGTGAATTGCTTTTTTTAAACTTAGGAATAATGCTTTTACCCAAAAGTCATGCCTTATCTGTGCTTTGTGTTCCCAAATCTGCTTCAGATAAATGTTATTAATAAATTTTAGCTCGTTTTTGGTTTGATAATCTGTTGGGTACTTCCTGGCAAGTCTTAACAATTTATTCCTCTTTTTTTAATTAAAGTTATGGAAGCTGACATTTTTATTTTAGATTTATTTGTTACTTTATCAGGGGTTTGAGACTTTCCAGTAGGAAATCTATTTGAGAAATTATCTAGAAGGGACAACCATTTGGGTATTGGTTCATCAATGTCCACACTCCGACATTGGTTATACAGTGCAATAGAATATAACCTATAATGTCAATTGAGTAGTCACTCCATCAGAGTTTCTTGTAATTAGTAGAGGTGATATCCCCAGGTAGGATAGATGCAGGTTTGTGTCTAGGAATGTGATCATTTAACTCCATTCTCTGTTGAACATGGTCACTCTTATCTGTCTTAGCTATATGATAGTCATTTACTAAGTTTAAGAGTGATAAAGAAGCTATTGTATAAGCAGTTGTTGATTGAGTTCCGACAATGTAACAAGTTGCTGAAGGGGGGATGCCTTGTTGAAATCTCCCATTCAATAGTCTGAGACCAAGAGCCTCCAAATTTTTAACAAAGGAGATCTCTTTTGCATCAGTTAAAGCGGTCCCTGAAATCCACATTGATTGTTGTGGGACTGCACACACAAGATCCTGATGTACAATCTGATCCTCCCTTTCTTAAGCTTGCAGTAATTTCATATTGAAATCACCTGTATTAGCTGCTCTGGCACATCAGGGTCTTGCAAGCATGTTAAAATTATTTCTATCAATTTAGAGGACGTTAATTTCCTAGAGTGGGCATCAGGGTGGATGTAGACGTTGATAAGCAGAAGTGGTCTCCCTAACTTTTTATGCCAGTCTTGCAGTTTTAGTACCAAAAGATTAGCGTTTTCCTCTTTTATTTATATGCAGGATGTTCTCAGCCCTACTGAGATAAATGTTGCTAGACCCCCTTTTGGATGACCACATTTTTTTCCTTTTGTGCAAGGGAGAAGAATCCCAGATAGCCATTGATTGTAAAAGGCTTGGTTGCCCACGTCTCCTGTAACAGAATGATCTGGAAATAATTTAATAGTGATTTCATATCCTTTAGTTGATTATTAGCACAATCCCATTTATGTTCCAAGAACAGATTTTAAGAGATTTTTGATGGAGTCTTGCTTTTCTGAACACAATGGAGAAGTGAGTGGCTGTCAGGGGCTCCTACCTTTATGAAGAGCAGCCGATAGCCATCCTAAATTTAATGGCTCAAGAAAATGTCTATTGTATGACGTTTGGCTTGTGGAATGGTGAGCAGGAGAAGTTGAGTATCCAATTGCAGTTCTACGAATTGAGAAAGGTTGATGTAGACCATCAATTCTTTTTAGTTTTGATGATCTACTGTGAATTTCTAAGGGGTCAGGGTAACAAATTTGCTGGGGTACATTTAGCACGATCCCCCATTTTAAAAAACAACCTTTTTCTTTAAAAACCTTGCTTACCAGCTGAGGTGACGCCCAAGTCACCATGGTAGATTCGGGGGAATTACCTTTTTTCCACCACAGCCCTTCTATCGAATCAATGTCATTAGTCTGGATGTTCTCTAGAGATGGAATTGCTCTTAAAAGTTTTTATATTTTACCATGATTGATTTTGTCGTGCGGACCCCCAAACTGGTTTTGCGAGGAAAAAATTATATTCCTACCCTCTGGGAAATTATGTTGAGGGCCACCTGTAGACGCGTCCTGATTAACTTCAAGGGATAGGCCAAAATGTTCCTTTTTTTGTTCCATGGGCTAATCTCTCTATCGGACTTCACCTGTTGGCTTAAATTTAGCCGATCATCTGACCTACTTACAAAAGTGGCATCAGGAAGGAGCCATCATTACCACTCATTCCCTATAATTTTGGCCCTGCAGTATCCGTTTGTTTAATATCCTGATTTTTTCCCTTGCCCTCAGGAGCCTCTGCTGTGAGCACGAATTGCACAGAAACATTTTCTACTAATGTTTGACTTGAATGTACTCCACTTCTCAGTTTTCCGTTTTCAGCAGGGCTGGTTCGATGGCCACTTCAACCACGAGTTTTCTAAAGTTGGTTGCCGGCAGCACCCAGCCTCACACAGCCTTGCCCTCAAGAGCCTGTGCTGTGAGCACTGATTGTACAGAAAAATGTTCTACTAATGTCTGATTTGAATGTACTTCACTTCTCAGTTTTCAGTTTTTGGCAGGGCTGGTTCGGGGGCTGGTTCGAGGGCTACTTCAACCACAGGTCCTCGAAAGTTGGTTGTCGGCAGCACCCAACCTCACCCGGCCTTGCCTGCCTCCGCAATGGTGGCGCCTGACTTCCTGACTGCGCCTGTAGATTACACGCTGTGCCAGGAAATAAAGACCTCAGGAAAAAAAGATTTGGCTAGACACTTCCTGGATAAAACCACATCAACTTTGCAAACCAAAGTTACCTGAAAGGTTTGTTGCACATTCCAAGATAGCTGACACTCACTCCAAGATAGCTCTACATCCCTCTTGTGCTTGCAATTTAGTGGGATTAGTCTTGGTCATGTGGCATTAAAGACTCCTTTCTCATCTGTAGTCTTTGGTAGATCAGTTGCTTCTGACCTGGACCATCATCTGCCCAATCTTGTTTATCCTCCTGGTGCAGCTCACTGCCACTTTCTGCTGAGAGGAGATGAGGCAACATGTGTTTGCCTTTCGCAGGGAACACGGCCTCCCTGACTACTGAAAAACAAAGAGCTTTGCTTGGAACAGTAATGAAGCACACTTATTCCCACTTTTGAACTCTAGATGCAAGTTATCCTATGCAATGCTTTCCCAGAGTAGCACAAAGAAGTGTTTTGCCAGGTTACCAGTACTTATGAAGCATGGATACACCAAACAGTTTCAAGGTGCTGGTGTTGCTGTTGAGCAAGACCTTAAATGTATACCTGTCAAAATAACAAGGTTTTAAACAGTTTTCTGAATTTGTGCAGCATGAGCCTGATCCGATCTCAGGGGTGGGGGCAGGAAAAAGAGTTCCAGATATTGGGTGTGATGAATTAAAATCTGGTGCTACCCATTCTCTTCTTTTGAAATTTAGGTACAGATAGTTCATAAGAGCGGACCACAGTGTGTCTTTTGTTGTATACTTCGGAATGCTGGAAGTATCGAGGGCAGGACTTTTGTTATTAAGTGTTCTGAAAACATCACAACCAGTTCTGAAGATTGTTGGCTATTCTTTTCCAAAGGCAACCATTGGAGGTCTTTCATTAGGGGGCATTTAGTTAGGCCCACAACTAGGGAGTTGGTGTAATCTATCTTAGAAAGGACAAGGACAATGACAGCTTGAATAAGGGCCTCCGAGGTAAGAAATGTGATTTTCCTGACTGCGGAGCATGAAGAAGGATGAGGCAATCCCAGCCCGATTTGTAGCTTCATAGAGAGTTCATCATCAATAGTCACCCTGAAACTCTCTACTGATGTTTTGGAAGTGGGGGAGCATCCCATTTCAGGAGGCCAGAAAAACGCAGTCCAATATTCAAGTTTGCATTTAATGATGATGATGATTTCAGTTTTAACAGAGTGCAATTTTAGATGGTTGCTGTTCATCCAGAGGTGGATGAACAGCATTGCAGTCATATTCCTCCTTAGATTCGGGGGAGTTTTTCAACTCTGAAGAGTAGTTGCATGTCATCTGCATAGTTGTAGACTGTGCAGTTCCTGTTTTGAGTGTGTCGACTAGAGTGCAAACATAAAAAAATAATATATGCTGGGAGAGGGATGAGCCCTGTCGGACTCCACAATCTTGGCGGACTTTAGATGTTATATGGGGTCACACAGGCACATTGAGAAAGGTCCTTTGGAAAGGAGATAATCCAGTCAAGTGCCGGGCCCTGCAGCCCCATCACAGTCCACCAGGAGATTATGGTCCACTGTGTCAAATGCCACCTACAGGTTGAGGAGGACCCATGCCTGGGTGAAGCCTGTGCCTTATCCTTCACGCATGTTGTTGATTATGGCGAGGACAACTGCTTCTGTGGAATGGGCTGGCCGGAAACCTGCCTGACTTGAGTCAAAAAAATTAGACTCCTCTAGGAAAGCACAGAGGTTTCGAGCTACATGAGCTTCAAGTACCTTAGCCAAAAAAGGTAATAGGTACATAGGGTGTTAGTTTTTCAATGTAAGTGGGTCTCTGTGAACTTTCGTCTAGAAGGGTACCACACTATGGCCTCCTTAAATATGCTACCTTCCCTAGGTTGAAGGGGAGTTTAAGAGGGGAAAAAAACTGGGCGTGGAATATTGGATAATAGTTATTGAAACTTTAGGAGGGTAGGTGTCATTTGGAAAGCCCGATTTTACTTTGATCAGCAGGTCCTTTAAGCAATCCGTGCTGATATCAGGGAATTTAGGTAAGATGAAGGGGGTTCATGTCTTTTAGAGCTTGTAGAGATACTTTCTTTAATAATCTTGATTTTATCAATGATAAAATTATAACGTGTGCGCAGAGAGTCTGGGAGGGGGCAATGGGTAGTGTGACTGTTGGGTTTTGCGAATTCTGAGACAATTCTAAAGATCTCTTTGGCTTTGTTTATAGAAGAGAGGATTTTGTTTGCAAAAAAGGTGGATTTGGTTTGCAAAATATGCATTTTGTATTCTTTGAAGTGCTTTACAAAGATTTCCTTTGCATCCGGTGAATAGGGTTGGTAGGGGGCTAACAGTTCAGTGAAGGAAAATTTTATTAGATGGTGGTCGGATCACAAGCATGTGGATACTGGACAGGTACAAATGCGTAGTACAGATCTAACGTGTGGCCCTTGATGTGGGTGGGAGTGAGCACATGTTGCTTGAGGTTAAGGCTGCTAAGGAGGTTGGAGAAATCCATAGATAATTGTCCTCCCTTGTCATCATTTGCTAAGTAGTTGAAAACATCGACAAGTAACATTTTTGCACAGTCGACATAGGGGAAAATTAGCTCATAAAATAGCTGTGGAAAATGTTGCATGTAATCTTGTGGTTGATAGGTAAGGAAGGATATGAGGGGAGAAGTTAGAGATTCCAGTTTGATTATGAGGCTATCAACCGCAGGGATGATAACTGGTCAGGACTGGGGCCATACATGGTGTGACTTGTATTAATAGTTTTGTGGGGGGCGAGGGGGGATGGACCATTTGTTCCAACAAGATTTAGCATGGCAGTGGTAGTATTAGGGAGTCATAAATTCTGTAATTTTTGCAGGAATAGGGGGTCTAATTTGTAGTTTATTGAGTGGAGGATTCAGATTTAATCTGGAGACCAGATGTAGGTTTGGGCATAGTGTCAAGACCCTGGCCTCGAACGGGTGCAAACTGACTTGTTTTTGGCATGCCAGCAGTCCACTCGTGCAGCTTTGGTTATTAAATGGGAGAGAGCTCTATAGCTCCTCCCACTTTGTCAGAGAGCTGCTTGCTTATTGGTTCCCCCCAGATTAGGATTTCCCTTCTAAAAGTGCAGGACGGCGATCTAATGCAGTAATACACAAACAATTTTAAAAGCAGTAAACAGAATTTAAAAGACCACTAAAGTGCAACTGTCAGGAATCAAGAAATCAAGTTTTAACCTAGCTCATTTTGCTCTAGGTATTAAATGGCTGAGAGCTCTAAAGCCCCCCCCCTCCCCCCCCCCCCCCAACCCACCTTAGTCACAGACCTGCTTGCTTATTGGTTCCTCCCAGATTAGGATTTTGCTTTTAAAAGTTCTAGTGTGTTAGTGCCCCTGGATCCCTGTTTAGGAACTTTTAGCCACCCAAAAGCATTGATGCCACTTCAACTATGTATTGGTTGGGGTTCTCCTGGGCTACAAAAAGGAAATGTTACGTACCTGTAGTCATAGTTCTTCATCGTAGGAATCTTCACTGAAGTCATAAACTGTGAATGAGTCTGTGCTGCTTGCATGGACCCTGGAACACCTTCTTCAATATATATTAGAATTCAGGAACATATCTGCATAGTGTTTAACACTGGAAATCATTTTCCATGTAGTCACAGAGTAGACTGTCAGAGATGTATTTTCCTGTAGAATAGCAGGTTGTATATAATAAACAAGCATTTGCAATACAATAGGTCTCACATTTGCTTGAGTTAGAGCTATTGGCATTGTAAATTCATAACTGGACTTTTCTTGCCACATCATTTTTGTCAATCCTGCCTCATAATTTTATCTTTTCCTGCCATATAATTCCAGTGGCCTTGCAAATAACTAAAGCACTTCCATTTACCTTCTTCCTCTATCTGCAGCAAAAAATGAAAATGTTGCCATTTAGCATCCCAAGTTAAATATGCTATGCTAATTCCAATAGAATACCACTTTCACCACCTCACCATCAGAGTTGCTGGCTGGCTAACACAATTCCCCCAAAAAAGACACAAGACAGCCACAGAGGAGAAATAAACTATAAGAGTCACCCAAACATATCAAGAGTGTTTAAACAGTCATAGTGTAATAAGGATGTTAAGTTGGCCCGAAATTTGGTCATACTTGTAATAAGGAGAGATTATTAAAACATACAATTATCATTTACACTTTTATAAAAATAAAAAAACATTTGGCATTAGACTAATGCTCAAAATAACCCCTAGGGGGCACCATAACAAAAAAAATTTGTAAGATATTGTCAGTCCCTAGAGGGCATAACCCCCCCCCCAAAAAAAAACTAGAAGAAAATAATGCAGTGTAACCATATACTTACCCCTTAGATGGCATTTTTAAGACAAGCTGGTCTACTGGAATGATATTACAGACAAGGCCTTTTGAAACAAAACTTCTCCTAGCTGTAAAACACATGCTTTAGCCATGAGAAAGCTTAAAAAACATTGAATAGTGGGAGGGGTTATTATTTTTGAATCCCCACTAACATAGTGTGGGGCCCCAGAGATCATGTAGACAGAAGAAGCATGTTATGTTTAACGTTTGAAGGTGGTCCCATTGTCTTAGGACCAATACAGGGTTATGAGCAAAAATGTTTTGTAAAAGTAATGCCCTGCAAAGCATTATGGGGCAAATCTCTGTGTTACAAATATGTAGATATGACTGTAATGCTTGTAACAGCCCCTAGATGACACCACAATCAAAATAGCATATGTAAAAAATGGTCAATGTAACTAATAGTTAGCCCCTAGAGAGCATTACCACACAAAAAGAAAATGGCAATAAATAGTGCAGAGTAACCATATATGTCACCCCTACAGGACATACTGCATTGCATATTTTCAAGTGTAGCAGGCCTACTTCAATTATATTACAAACAAGGCTGGGCAGTGGATGAAGTAAGCAAGTTTCAGGGTGATTGTCAGAGTCTGGTTAAAGGGGCAGCTTGAGGGGTGGGGTTGGGTAGGGTGGGCAGAGGTTGATTGGTCAGAAAGCTAGCATAACGCTGGGTGACTACCATAGCGGTAAGTGACTGGCACAGGAACTGCTGGACAGCAATGGTGTGGCTGACACAGCAATCAGGAAACCTGAATAGCTGTGGATGAGTGCACAGTGGTAGGTGTGAAGCAGGGCAGTGAGTGAATGGCCCAGCAGTCAGGGGGATGGCTTAGCTGGGGATACCGTAGTGACTCAGCATGTCAGGTAATTGGTACAGCTGGGTTTTGTGCCGCAGTTGTGGGGTGACTGGCAAAGCACTGTGGATGGATTGCAGCTGCATGATGCCCTCCCTTGCACGCTGCATCACAACGGACCTTGTTACATGAAGTACTTTTGGTATGTACACAGAGCGGGACTCCTGAGAGTCTTCACACAGGCGTGTGCTCTTCAGAAACATTGTGGAGATCTCACCAACCGTCGGTACCTTGGGTTCCCAAGCTTTGCAGCTCCTGCTCTCCTCCTTCCTGTCCAGGGCTGCTCCTCTGTCCTGATGCCACCTCTCCTCCTCTTGCTGCCGCTCGTAGAGGGTGACCGGGGCCCGGGTGTGCAGGTTCACCAGGGTGCTGAGGCAGGCCACCAGCACAGAGGCGGGGTGCGACTGGTCCATCCTGCTCCCAGCTTAGACCGGGCAGAAGGGCTGGAGGGGGAAGTGGTTTGAGCAGCCGTCTCAGCTAAGTAATGGCCCAACTCGGCTCAACAGAAGCACTCATCGTAAGCCCAAGACACCAGTCGAGCAAGATCCCTCCCAGCCCTGCCCCGTCCACCCGCCACTGCAGTCACGGATAAGGCTGTTTTCTTCTGCTACGCTAGTTGAGGACATATCATTGTCAAACAAAAGGGGCTTTACAAAGAGCAAGAGCGGTTCTGAAAACAATGGAACTGCATTGGTGACACATTCTGTCACAGGCGGGGTGAGTTTAACCCTCCTACCCTTGAAAATAACTGGCAGAACATGGCAACACAAATTTTACGGTGAAACTATTGCTTATGAAACGGGCATTGAACAGCAGTGCAGAGCCGGCCCTCAGCAGGAAGATAGTTGGCGCCTTAACTGCTTGCTGATGTATATAACCCGAGCCCACAAAAACCGCAAAAAGACTTAAATGAGGATAGAGAACATTAAAGTCTGATAAAACAAACAAATCTCAAATGTTAAATAAAAAAACATACCTTGAAGCATTGCGCCGAGCTGGAAGGAGAAAGGATTATGGCTCAGATTGAGTGGAAAACTGAAAACAGACGGGAGGAGGGGCCATCACACACTTTAACAGGTGGAAGCGTGACGTAGTGTGATGGCCAACAAAACTTTTCTCTTAGTGGAAGCTCTATGGCTGGGAACTTAGCACGCAAAGGAGGGACATTTAGTACAATGCACGAATAAAAGTGAAGCAGTTAAGACAAAAACTACAAAGAATTAATGGCAAGAGTGGGCGTGGCTAAAGCCCATATACTGAACACAGCATGTCTCGCAGAGACAGCGCATGCTCTGCCTAGGCTTGACCTAAAAAGGATTATTTGACACATCCTCATAGTGGCTGCCCACTACTAGAGGCTACATGAAAAGAAAGCCTGATAGGCTACGCTGGGGAGCTTAGAAAGAATAATCTGTACCTCGAAAGACCCCAGAGGGAACCCATCCCACAATCCACTGCAGTGGCAGTTTGCCTGAGAGAGACAATTCAATTCTTTCTTATGTGATGCATATGATACGAATAGCCCCTGACAGTCTGGGAGGAGGGAGAGTGTTTATGACTTCAATGAAGATTCCTATATTATCCTCTGATGCAGAACTATGACTACAGGTATGTAACTTTTCCTTCTGCATCATGAGATCTTCACTGATAGTCATAAACTTTGAATAGAGTAGCAAGCTAAGAGAAAAAAAACTCCTTACAGCAGCTGTCAGTCATCTTTAGCCTGTGAATGCTCATTGTGCCCGATTTAAGAGATGAAAAGTTGACTAAAGCTTTGAGACCCAGGGGAATAGAACAAACTATTCGAATACATTTCTTAATGTTTCTTGCCCAAATCTAGATTTAGCTTATCAGTGTCTAGGCAGTAGTGTCTTGTGAACATGTGAAGAGACCTCCAAGTGGCTGCTTTAAAAATGTCTAGCGTAGGTGCTGGTTGTAATCAATACCGTGGTTACAGGCTTTTCTCGAGTAGAATGGGCTCTAGGCCTCTCTGGTCAAGGCTTGTTTGCAATCTGGCAACAAAGAAATACAAGATACTATCCATCTAGCTATGGATTGTTTGGAGGTTGCTAATTCCGGTCTCAAAGAACCACAGTTTATAAACAGGTGGGTAGATTTTCAAATTGATTTAAATTTATCTAAATAGAAATATAGTACTCTTTTGATGTCAAGAGAATGTAATGTTTTCTCTGCTGCAGGAGGAGCATTTGGAAAAAAATGTGTGTAGGGTAATAAATTGGTTAGTATGGATCTCTGATACCAATTTGGGCAGAAAAGAAGGGTGCATGCGTAAAATTACCCTATTATGGAAAACAACAGTGAAAGGTTCTACCGAAGATAGAGCCTGCAAATCACTAACTACAAGCCAAAGTAATTGCTATTACAAATGCTGTTTTCCATGGCAAGTGTTGCAGCGTTGCCTTATGGATAGGTTCAAAACAAGGGCGTATCACGTTTGATAACACCAAGTTCAATTCCCAAGGAGAAGGAGGTCTTCTGACTGGAAGAAAGACCTTCTTAAGTCCTTCTAAAAAATCCTTAACTACAGGAATCTTGAAAAAAGATCTTTGCATTGATGGCTTTTGATACACTGTAATCACTGCTAAATGTACTGTGATAGAGGACAATTGCAGGCCTGACTTGACAAGTCATAACAGGTAAGGGAGGATTACATTTTCTTGCACTGTAACAGGGTCAACATTTTTAGCACAACACCAGATGCAAAAACATTTCCACTTTAAAGCATAGCAAGCTCTTGTGAACAGGCGCTTATCTTCCTTTAAAATATTCATGCACTTTTCTGGAAGATTCAAATGTCCATATTAGGTGACCTCAGGAGCCATGATACCAAATTCAACAATTGGATTGTTGGATGTAATATTCTGCCTTGAAGCCTGATTAGCAGATCCGGTTTGCAGATGTCTGTGATGGGTTATAGACAGGTGAAGGAGATCTGTTTACCACCACTGTCTCAGCCAATCCGGAGCGATCAGTATTATTGTGGTGTGTGTGACCTTATCAGTTTCTGAATCACTCGCAGAATAAGAGGAATTGGTGAAAAAACAGACACAAATGAGTTGACCAGTCGATCAAAAGGGCATTGCCCAGAGACTGCGGATCTGGAGCCCTCAATGAGTAGTCTCAGCATTTCTTGTTTTGGGTGTTGGCAAGCAATTCTACTGTTGGAGAGCCCCATTCTTCGAAGATGTAGCTGACTACTTCACCGTTGAGAACCCATTTGTGATTTTTCTCGTGGCAACGACAGAGAAAATCTGTTTCTATGTTCCAAGTTCCTGAAGTATAAAAAAGCTATGATGAAAAGCCCTCTAGCTAATGCCCAATATCACATGGCTTGAGCTTGGAGAGATAGTGGTCTTGATCTTGTTCCACCTTGGTTTATATAGTACACTGTAGTGGTGTTGTATGTCTGAATCACAAGGTATGTAGATTTGAGAGTCAGTAGGAAAGGTTTGAGAGCTAGATGTACCGCTCTCAGTTCTAACAAGCAGATATGAAAGAATCGTTCCTTTCAAGGCCAAAGACCTTAGATGGTCAGGCAGTTCATATGGGCACTCCATCCTGTCAGTGATGCATCCGTGATAATAGTACGAGAAGGTGTTACTTTCTGAAAAGGAACTCCAGCAAGAAGATTCTGATGGTTGATCCACCAGGAGAGTGATTGACATACCTGTTCTGTTAGGAGAATCCGTTCTTTGTGACTACTGATCCTGCAGGCACTTTTGGAGAGGGCTTATGTGGGGGCAAGCATTCGGGACTATGGATATGCAGGATGCCACTGATCCTAAAAGAGACGCTAACTTGTAAAGTGTTGACTTTTTGCGCTGTAGAAGTTATGTACACTTCGTTTAAATTGATAACACACTCCTTTTGAATGTCTAATGTTGCTTCTAGGAAATTGAGAAACTGTCCTTGTATGGAGATTGACTTTTCTGAGTTGATTGTCAACCCAGTTTTGCCAGACAAGATGTGGTGGTAGCATAGTCCTCCTTCGCCTTGTCTAAAGAGTCTGCTCTTATTAGCCAGTCATTGAGGTATGGATATACAAAAATACTTTTTACCACCGACATGCATTTGGAAAAAGTTAGAGGAGCAGACTTTAGGCCGAAAGGCAGTACAGCGTACTGATAGTAGTGTGTTCCCACTACAAATCTCAGGAACTGCTGCAACAGTGAATGATAGGAATGTGAAAGTACTAGTCTTGGAGGTCAAACACTCTTGCTTATGTGTGGGAATATTTAGTGCAGTGAACGCATTCCAAATTTTTCTTTCTTCATAAATTTGTTGGGGAGCCTGAGCTCCAGTATCGACCAAAGTAGACCCTTTGATTTTGTTGATTTATTGTAACTTTTTCTATTGCTTTCCATTGCAGCAGAATGGATGTTTTTTCTGCTAGATGTTGTTTAAATGAGTGGTTGAGACTTGTTGTGGAGGGACTGATGGTGGAGTTTTTGTGACACAGTGCATATCCGCTTTCAATAATCTTTAAGACCTATTTGTCCTTTGTTATGCTTTTCTACTCTTCTGCTAATATACCTAGACAATACAGAGCTTACTCATACTTAGAGATACGTCTATCTTTTCAAGACCATAATAAGTAGCTTAATGGCGCCCTACCCCACACAATACTACATGTTAGGTGCTCTGAGCAATGATGGTCCACCTGGCCGTCATTGGTCACATATGCACGACATCCTGATGCAGGCACCTTAGCTGTAGCTGAGGTTCGCTGCTTATAATTTGAACTGACAGCAATATATAGACTGTTACTACAGTTTGTAATACAAACATTAAACACTAACCCAGTACGTGCTGCCCCAGCGTAACCACATGCAGTCATACCATGCACTTATCCTGTGACTGTACATTCAATCATGGATAAGGTACCCGCCAAACAGGAAGAAATGTACTTTTGGATTGCTCAAAAAATAAACACGCTGGAAGCAGTCTTTCCCCATCCAGGACCTCAAGATAAACATAGAATTCTCACTATGTGCTTGCCATTTTGGATGGTTCCCACAGCAGATAACTGCAATACTTGGAGCGCGGTATTCGCCACTCTCTATACCACAGCACACGGTATACCAACAATTGCCAATCTGCCCAAAATGTTAAAACAAATTCAAGGTGAAAATGGGGTTGCCCCGGTCCTGGATTTGGGGATGCAATAAATGGGCAATTTTGCCACTGTATCATCAATAATATTAAGCAATCTTGGGGAAGCAATAGTACTAGCAGTGTACATGCGTCTGTGGGACATTCCTGTATAGGATCAAGAAAGTGAGCTTCCAAAGATTATCGCCAAGACCTATTCTAGTATTGGTCAGCGTGGTCTGGGAGTCAGATCTATTAAATCACAATTACAGGGTAAATCCAATAAGGATGCTAACAAGCAAGCACCTGAGTGTTCTAAAAAACGCTGGGATAAACAAACACCTAAAAAACACAGGGGAGAATCTCCACCTTAGGAGACCCCTCAAAACCGCTATAATCTTAGAAATAGAGATAATATAAAACCCCTGATAGATATCAATATACTGATACATGCCAAACTTGTTCCTTTCAGAACTCACCGGATAAATGCAGTGAGAGAGGTGGGTGGTCAGAACAGCGAACTGAGTATGTGAAACTGAGAAAGGAGTCACAACACTCATCAGAGGTTCCTGTTAAGAAAGAAGAGAAACTTCCTCAACAAAAACCTCAATTCAAAAAGAAAAAGGTGGCAGCAATTTCTATATGAAATGCCACTCAGGACGAGAGTTTTACTGTAGAACAGGAAGTGGGCACTGGCCCTGCTAGACTGTGCAGCAGAGGTCACAATAGTTTGCTAGAATCTTCAAGAACATCTGGATGTGAAAGCAACTAATGACTTTTTACAATTCAAGACTGCAGACATGTGCATCTCCACACCTGATAGGATGTATAAACTAAAAATACAAATAGGAGAGATTGAGCACACAATAAACACTATCTTTTGGGATTGCGTAACCACCATTTATGATATTTTATAAGCTGAAAAAGATTGGCCACCAAAAGTTGCCTGTAATCTCCCATATGGGGAGGAGGTAACTGAACCCTCTTTCTCGCCCCTTGTTCCAAGATTGCTCAGGGAGGTTTGCGCTATTAATTGGGCATTGGCGCAGGCACCCACGCTATACCGCAACCATGTAGGTTGGGATAAAGCCTCTCCCTACCATATAATACCAATTAGATCCCAACAACAGTCCCAATCCCAATATCCAATAAAGGATGAAGCTAGAGCACCCCCGTGAAGGAAATCCTCAGAAAGCTAGAGTACCATGGTCTTAATTGAACCCTGTGTCTCACCAATTAACAACCCAGCGTTCACCGTAGCTGAACCGGTCCATTTATATAGAATGGTTTTAGACTACAGACATTTAAATAGTCACACATACACAATTGCCAATGAAAATGCACACAGTACCACACTTAATAATACAGTGAACAAAAAATACAAAACAACCTTGGATTTTTTTTCTGCCAAAATATAGCGCCTGAAAGTAGGGATTTAACAAGTTTTAACACTTTAAGCTCACAGAAAAAAAGTTGCTGACTCCCACAGGGGTATAAAAACAATTCAGGATTGTTTTCAGCTCGTGTTACTTCAGTTTAAAACAATATTAACTCTGAGGCATTGTCCTTTGTAGATAATATCTAGCTTACGGATGATGATCTTGTTCAACATGTAAGACGGGTAAGCCGCACTGTTGTGGGATTTGCTGAATTAAGCTACAAATTTAATTAAAAAAAAACAAAAAATAGCTTCCTTAGTGTCCTATTTTGTGATACAAATTATCAGATGAAGGCAAGAGCACAGCACCCCAATTTTTAGAAACATCTGCACAATTGCAACCATCAAATGTTATCCCAAAAATTTTTTGGCAGAATTTACATTTCAGATTATGCACAACACATTAAACCACTATATGACTGAACATGTCCTCACTTTTCAAGCAAATATTGGACAGTTGAACACACACACACATTCTCAGATCATTGCAATAAGACATGCTTGCAGCTAAACACTTACACACAAGAAACAACAAAACGCAATTGGTCATCAGAGTAATTGCTGGTGCCATTGGTTTCACCTATGTAACGTTCAATGAGGGTGATACCGTCTCTATTAGATACAAATCATATTTGTATTCCACAGCTGAAAAAGGCTTTGCTCCCACGGACTGCTATTCAGATAGCTGTCAATTAAGAGAGACCTCTGGCCCAGGGGAAACGCATTATTGTCGTATCTCCCATCCCAGCCCTTGAGGCTGTCACAAAGCCAGCATTCCTAACACTAAGGCCCTACATCCACATTAGATTCAATGGGCAACGTCTGATGCCCACTAATATTATGTTTTTGACCCAAAATTACAAACTCGAGAATTTCTCCAATATGAACTATAGTACGCAGTTCTAGCAAACACTTTGCCTATTGAACAAGATCAATAAATATGTACATTGATGGCTCAGCCCAACCAGATGTAGGCACTAAACATCAATACTCCGCTGCCTGTGCGGTTGTGAGTGGCTACATGAAGCATGGTGAATTCCATCCACAACACACCTATACGGAGACCTTAGGGGACTGCACGGCACAACTAGCAGAGCTCAAGCTCCGTTGATGGCACTGGAACACACGGATCCAGGACAGTTAACACTAATGGTCTGTGTGATTCATATTGCTGTGTCTAGTCCTTCAATGAATTCCTGCGTTACTGCCACAAGAATGGGTTCACAGATTCCAAAGGCAACACCATCAAACACAGACTACTATGGGGGAAAGTAGCTGATCTGAAAGAAAGGCTCAGTATCCATCTAGTTTATACATAGGCACACCAACGTGTCGGAATACATGTTACCAGCAATAACTTGGCTAATGAAGTTGCCAAGTCAGCAGTAGCTATGGCTTCTGTTGCTGCAATAACTCGTTTATGGATGAGGTTGGATGATGTGTGCAGGAAAGTGCCCCTTTTGGCATGGTTATCTTCCCACTCTTTGCCCGATATTGATGCGGACTTGACAGATAGTGTGCTGACATCCTGCTAACCAAGCCCTAGCATCAGTGTTCTTTCCCTAAAACTGTACCATTGTTTCTACAATTGGCACACCCCTGGCAGACACACATTACTCCCTTGTAAAAGGTAGCAGGGGTACCAAGGGCCCTGTAACCACGGAGGGTCCCAAAGGGCTGCAGCATGTATGGTGCCAACCTGAGACCCCTCACCAAACACATGCACACTGTCACTGCAGCTGTGTCTGCTGGTGGGGAGCAAAAGGTAAAGTCAACACAGCATCCCTCTCAGTGGTCCATGCCTACCAACCACTGCCTGCGTCATAGGTAAATCACCCCTCTAGCAGGCCTTACAGCCCTATGGAAGGGTGCAGTATACCACAGGTGAGGGCAAAGCTGCATGAGCAATATGCCCCCATAGTGTTTAACTCCATTCTTAAACAATGTAAGTGCAGTGTGGCCACATTGAGTACATGGGCTGAGAGTTTGTCATCACAAACTCCACAGCTCCATGATGGCTTCATTGAAGGCTGGGAAGTTTGGTATCAAACTTCTCAGCACAATAAAGCCACAGTGATGCCAGTGTTCAATGTATTGTACAATGCACACAGAGGGCAAATGCCCCCTTTATTTTAACCAACCCTTCTGTGTGCTGCTGACCAGTCTGCGCCAGCCTGCACCTAAATGGCAGGTTTCTGACCTCATGGGGTGAGAGCCTTTGTGCTCTCTGAGGGCAGTAATAAAGCCTGCTCTGGGTAGAGGTGCTTCACACCTCCCCCTGCAGGAACTGCAAGCAACAATTGGCGGTGAGCCTCAAAGGCTCAGGCCTCCTATTACAGTGCCCCAAGGCACTCCAGCTAGTGGAGATGCCCGCCCTCCCCCGGACAAAGCTCCACTTGTGGCGGCTAGTCCAGCTGGAAAATTAGGTAGAACAGGGAGGAGTGACCACTCCAGCTTGGACCACCCCCAAGGTGTCCAGAGATGAAGTGACCTCCTCCCTGCAGAATCCCCTACCTTGGTTTGGAGGACAGGGACCAATAGTCTTAGGAGTGTGCCCCCCTCCCCAAAGGGAGTGGGCACAGGAAGGGATAGTAGCCATTGGTTACTGACCTGCAACTCCTCTAACGCCCCTAAATCTAGAGTTTAAGGACTACCCTGAACCTAGCTCACCAGATTCCTAGTGACCTCAAGACAAGAAGGACTGCTAAGCCAAACCCCCAGCAGTGAAGACTCCAGACTACAACTAACTTTTCCCTAGCCTGACCAGTCTGTCTGCAGCTTCAAGGACACCAAAAGGCAACCAATCCTGCAGGACCAGCGACCTCTCCAAAACCCCAGAGGACTGCCTGCCCATCAGAGGACCAAGAACTCCAGCGGACAGCAGCCCTGTCCAGAAGAAACCCTCCAAAAGAACTCCAGAACTGCCCCAGATCCACAAGACCTGCCCACTCTGCACCAGACGCCCAGGGCCTGAGTCCAGGTGGCCCACCAGTCCAGAGTAGGTTCCCAGGTGATTCCGACCATGTGTCCACCATGTGTTGACCCCTCCTGTCTAACACAACACCCGCAGCGTAAATCCAGAGGGCCCCCCTGACCACAAGAAAACCGGAAGAATATTCCTGATGCCTAAAGGTACCCCTGCACTCGCAACCCCCTGGCCTTGGAGAATCTGACCACCAGTTTCAGCAACGTGGTTTCCCAGAACAGACCCCCTGGACCCAGACTGCAGCATCTTTGTGAACACCCCCCCCTTCGTCCCCCTATTTAGAAGCATTGAGAGCGCTGTTTGCGCCCTGCACCCGGCCGCCCCTGTGCCGCTGAGGATGTGTGTTTGGTGCTGAGCTGCGGGCCCCCCGGTGCTCCTCTAACTACCCCCAGGTCTGCCCTACAAAGTCGCGGGTAGTTACCTCCTACCAGGTCTGTCCTACAAAGTCGCGGGTAGTTACCTGCTAGCAGATCTATTTCCCAGTGCCCTCAGTCTCAATAGGATCCCATTCTAAATCTACCCTCAACTTTGACCTCTGCACTCGGCTGGCCCCACGTAGCTGGTGGTGTAAGTTTGGGGTCATCCTGAACCCTGACCTGTGGACATCCTAACCCCCAGAGACTGGATCTGTAAGTCGATTACCTCAAAACTGCACTAACACTTGCCCATGACTGCACCCCCCCCCCCAAAAAGACCGTTCTGAAAATTGCACTGTCAATTTTAAAAAGTGAAACGTGTTACTTGCCTTTAAACAGCCTTATTTACGAAATCTAAACAAAGTTTCTTTGATACATATGCTTAACACTTAATTGCAAATGTACTTACCTGCAACAAGATCCTTTTGGTTTTAGAAATAAAGTAACAAAATATATTTTTCCAATACAAATACATTGGCCTGGAGTTAGTCATTGAGTGTGTGCCTCATTTGTTGACTTAATGTGTGTACAACAAATGCTTTGCACAACCCTCTGAAAAGCCTTACTGCTCGACCACACTAACACAATAGAGAGCATTAGTACTATCGACTTTAGCCTCTGTTAAGCTTCTGGGGAACCCCTGGACTTTGTGCTCACTATATCTCATTTTGATATAGTATGTACAGAGCCAACTTTCTACAATGAAACACTGACTGCTGTGAAAGCTTCGGCTGAAGGAAAGCATATGCCAAAAGCATGTCCTGCTAAATATTCCTACCGTATATCTAGCCTCAATACTGCGTAGTAACAATACCACGGGTGGGTGATCGCGTGAGCCCCAACAAAGATCAAAGACCTGAGTTGATTAAAGCAGCACATGAGTTGCTTCTACCCATTCTGGTGTGGCGGTTACTTTTTCACTATTACAAGCATGTTAAGTGATCGCCAGGTCTATACAAACAGACCAAGCAGTATGTCCTTTGTTGGGACATCTGTCAAAAAATAAAAGGGTCCACCATCAACCGCCAACCGACAGCCTTCCTAATTTCCAACAAACCTCTACAATGTGTGTACCTGGACCATTGTAGTCCCTTGACGCCTGATGGTGCATACAATTACATACTAGTCACTGTCGACTCAAGCTCCAGACTTCTATGGGTGTTGGCACAATGCTCGGCTGGCGCTCAGACTGTTATTAAATATTTGCAAGTCTTTATCGGCACATATGCAGTTGTGGCTTTCCACTCGGACCAGAGCCCTGCTTTTGCCTCAAGGGCATTCAGGGACACCATGGCTTTGTTAGGGGTCCAACTGTACTATTCGTCTCCATACCAAGCCGAGGAAAACAAGGTTGTGGAGCGAAGAAATAGGGACTTAAAGCAATCCTTAACTGCTAGAGTACTAGGCACGGGTTGTAGTTGGCTTAATCACCTGTATGGAGTCCAAAGAGCACTTAATAATCTGCCCAGAAGATCCATGGGAGGGCATACCACATATGAATGCCTGTTCGGAACACAAATTTATGTTCCAGATCTTGATGGTCCTGATGCGGAGACGGCAAATACATCTTTTGACATACATGAACCTGTCATTGTCTTGCAGGACCTACACTTCCGTGATGACAACGCATCTGCCAGTGGCACCTCCTTGGGAATAAGGGACACACCAATAACACCAACAGCTGGATTCCAAAAGTTGGGAATCAAGTGCGTGAAAAGATTGCAGTGAAAAAGGAGTATTTTACTTCTTATCGTGCACCGGTTACAATCATGGGAAGACACGGTACCAGAACTTATTCTACCACTGCTGCCTGACTCTAAAAGAAACCACGTTGTGTCCATTGACAATGTCAAGCTACCCCATATGGCCGATCCTGCACATCAGACCTAGATGACTCCTAGGTAGTACCAGACTCCCTCTCTCTATGGACCAGAATGTTACTCTGCAGGTTGAGCATCAACGCTGACACCTCTCAGAGCTTGGTGAGGGTGGAAAATGGTCTTTCATTAGTTCCATTAACATCTTCTGCGATATGCAATGTCAACAATATTGAGAGATTCTACTCAAATTCAACTCATACGGATGGAATAATCTATGAACCACGAAGGGACACTTCTGCTAGTTCTCCTCTTCCAAACATGGCTCCAGTTTCTGCATGAACTGTGTCTGGACATTTTGCAGACGTCAACGACTCTTTTTCCGACACATATGCCTCTTCTGCAACAAGACTATCAAGACCACGTAAGCTGATAAATTGGATCAAAATTAACTATTTCATTCTTCCATGGAACTGTGTCCCTTATTAACTAATTGCCAATGATGGAAGTGCAACATATCTTATTAACTGATGCAAAATTGATTTATTGATTTCTTTGTTTCCCGATTGGCTATAGCAGGCTATGAATATTGTCTGAAATCAATAGATTTAAAAAGTGTATGGGGAACTAAAAATTGGCACACAAGGGTAAAGGAACCATTATTCAGATCATGCCTGATACCTGTTCAAATGTTATTTTTAAATGAAACTGACAGACAAATTGTTTAGGCTTGGTAAGTATTAAGGACTTGAATACGCCCAGTATTCCTGCCCCTGCAAAATGTTATAAATGGCAAAAATATATTAATGCTACTGAAGATCAGCTCGATGGGTGGGTCCAAAATGGAACATTTAATACATCACTTTCACATTTTGGGGGTTGGTTATTGTGGCCAGTGGACACAAATGGTTGTAATGCGTGTTTTGTAAACTTCACGGGGGGGTTAGAACTAATAGACCAGACCCTCGCTATGTGTCATCAGAACATTCAGGTATAGTAACATACAGTGTAAGGAAATTGTGCCAGCAATGGTTAAAAAGTTCCTCACTAGATGCTGTTAAAGAATGTAGGACATGGTTACCCCAACGTTTTGCTTGCTATCATTGTGTTTTAGCTGTGATCACTGGGATCCTGCTAACTAGGACCCCAATGACTGTGCTCTCCTTTAAATTTGGTTGTTCCGGACTTCAGTATACCCCACAATTGGCATACTGGTGCCCCAATGTAAGTCCCTAGCATGTGGTACCTAGGTACCCAGGGCATTGGGGCACCAGAGGTTCCCCATAGGCTGCAGCATGTATTATGCCACGCATGGGAGCCCATGAAAAATGTGTCTGCAGGCCTGCCATTGCAGCCTGTGAAAAAAAAAAATTGCATGCACCCTTTCACTACAGGTTACTGCACTAGGTCACTGTAAGTAACCCCTAAGGGAGGCTCTCCTAGCCAAGAGGGCAGGGTGCAAGTACCTGTGTGTGAGGGCACCCCTGCATGAGCAGAAGTGCCCCTACGAACTCCAGCTCCATTTTCCTGGACTTTGTAAGTGGGGAGAAGCCATTTTACCCATGTGCTGAACCAGTGTCCAGCTACATAATGTTGACTCTGAACCTGGGCATGTTTGGTATTAAACATGTCGGAATCACCCCCCCCCCCCCCAATACTGTTGCCCGTATTGGAGGTATGAATCCATGAACTCCTTAGAAGACCCCCAGTTTGCTCCTACTGTTTTGCAGGGTTTTCCTGGGCAGCCCATGCTGCTGCCATCCTACAGATAGGTTTCTGCCAACCTGATGCTTGACCAGGTCAAGCCCAGAAAGGAAGAACAAAGGATTTCCTTTGGGAGTGTGAGGCAACACCCTCTCCCTTTGAAAATAGGAGTTACATGGCTTGGGAGGGGTAGCTTCCCCAAGCCATCGGTATGCTTTGAAGGGCACCTTTGGTGCCCTCCTTGCATAAATTGGCTTGCACCAGTCCAGGGACCCCCCCAATCCCTGCTCTGGTGTGAAACTGGACAATGTAAAGGGGATTGACCACTCCCTTGTCCATCACCACCCCAGGGGTGGTGCCCAGAGCTTCTCCAGGTGGCCACTTGATTCTGCCATCTTGACTCCAAGATGGGCAGGGGCCCCTGGGAGCATTTGATTGGCCAGGTCAGGCAGGTGACATCACTGCCCCTCTTGATAGGTGGTCACCCTGCTAAGTGACTAATTCCCCTCCCTGAGCTATTTAAGGTCTCCCTCTTGTTTTGAGGGGTCCCTCAGATTCGACGTGCGTGAATCCAGCAGGACTCCTTTGCATCATCTTCTGGCCATCAGGACTGCAACTGGACCTTCCAGGAACCGACAATCTGCAACTTCAGCAGCAACTCCGCTTTGCAAAATTGTTTCTCTGGCTCCTTCCAGCATTTCCTGGCTATGCATCCTCTGAGGGCGAAGAGTCTTCAGCCTGCACAAAAAGCAAGAAGGACTCTCCCTTGGAGTGAAGGAGTCACTCCGCTGCATTTGCAGGCATCAACTGCAACGACGACCAGAGCTTTCGCATTCCACTTACTTTGTATATGGCTCAGTCTACCCCTAGGGTCTCCATAATTTTCTACTTTTTCACTGTTTTCTATTGCTTCCTATGCCAATTCCTGACTTCTAACGTGTCGGTAACAGTGTGTTTACTCACCTGCTAGTAGAGTATTGCCTATTCAGTATTTTGGTATTTGTGTTACCATAAAGAATCTTTATAACACTGTGTGGTTCTTTCATGTGTGAAAGTGCTGTGTGACCACAGTGGTATTACATAAGCTTTGCATGTCTCCTAGATAAGGCTTGGCTGCTCATCCACAGCTAACTCTAAAGAGCCTTGGCCTCCTAGACACTACGTATACCTCACTAATAGGGGATACCTGGACCTGGTATAAGTTGATAACCCCATAGCTACTCACCACACACCAGTATAGCTTCCTACAAAGAACACCTCAGTCTCCTGTCTAATAACACAGACTTGCAGGTTTTCCTGTTAGGCCCCAGACAACAACATAATAAGCGCTTCTTATATGCAGTTTATAATGAAATTTGGAAACTTTCTCAACAAGAAGCCACTGTCTGGTTAAGGCAAATAGATCAGGAAAATTTACAGAAAGCATTTACCTTTGTAGATAATGGGATTAAAACCTTGCCCAGCCGCATATATCTTTTGAACAACAGTCACTCGCAATAGATATTGTACAAAGTGAAGTAATTTTTTTTTTTTCAACATGGACTATGAGCTAAGGTCCATTATGCAGCTGGGTTGGACACTACAGACACTGAATTCTGGTCAGTTTCCCTGGCAACATGTCAGTGCGAAAGACGTTTTCAGCATTTAATTTGAAGCAACAGTAACAAATAATGGCTAAAAAGGAAGCAACTTATGTTAAACATTGTGAAGTTTTTAAAATTGCCTTTTATTGTGCCCGACATATCATATGCTGAATGGTTAGTACACAGGGTTATTAATCTGTCTATTTCAACATTGCAATTCACATCCTGCTTGAAAAATATTCCAGTAGGTTAGAAGATAGTTACATTCATGAGGTTTGGGAGCTTCCCTTTTCGTATAAACGTCTCAATGGCTTGAAAGAGGTCTTTCTTAGCAGCAGTGAATGTGCTACTTCTGTGAGCCATTCAATGGTTTGTAAGCAGCTGTCCTTGCACAGGGCGTGCAACACATACGGCTTGCTATTTGAAGGGAGTTCCAGTCTCCTTGATTAGACCTGTGTTCGGGGTGCTCTCTATTGGAAGGTATGTGCTTCTTAACAGTGAGGACTGTTGTGGAATGAGAGCCGTAATTGCTCACATCGTTTCGGTCTCAAATGGTCACCAGCTGCAGGAATGTTCTTTTTTTCCCCCTACACAACAGACGAAAGTGGCAGATATTTGGCCTCACATTGCTACTTTAAACCTGAATTGTCACAAGTTCAGCAGACTAAAGGCGTTATTGTTTCAAAAACACGTGGCGCTGACATCTGCACGCAAGACCTATGCGCTCCAAGTGGCGAGGTCATCTGCAGAAATAGTCCCTTTTAAATACAAACTTACAAGACACTTCGGTGAACTTGTGGGATAGATTTGAAAGCGTCTAGTACTACTGGGATTCTACATTTCTTTAAGGCTGCTGGTTTTGTTGACACCTTCTCCTCTATATTTGGCTTAATACCTTCAGTCATCCACTCGATATGTTTGAGTATTTTCAGAAGATTTCCAATTACTGTGGCTATAATAGGTGGCATTTTGCTGTTGCTATTTTTTTTATTCGCAATGGCTGTCCCATTGCAACAAGGACTGATGACGCCTCTACCAATGCAACTGTTGTGAATGCATGATGCATTATTTCGGGGCACCACTAATGGAAGAACTGGAGTGTCATTCTGACCGGTTATGGATTGTGGGCACCCCGTGTTTCAATGCCTTTGGTGCCTATTCAAATGTGCACTGAACGTTTGTCTTTCTATGTGGCTCTTACTTTCATTGGATGCTGATCTGTTGATGTTCTCACTAAGGACTCATTGCCAGGCATGCGTGTTGAGGGTGCGTTTGCTACGGGAAGCTGGCTGAGTTGCCCTTCGTGGATCATGCAGCTCTTGACTCAACACTGGGCACAACACAGAATGCTGCTGCCTCAGCTTGAGCTCAGGCTTTAGAACACATTTTCACCTGCCGAAGTGGAAGATTTTCTTGCTTCAATTGTCCTGACTGTAATTGGAGATTTTAAAAATGACACATTTGGTTTCATTGGTGCCACTGCTAAATTTCTAAACTGATCTTTTCTAACATTTCACATGCTGAAGTGTGTTTTAGCTTGCCACAGTTGCCATTTAAAATGTAGGAAGTTGGCTCTGTATGTGCTATTTCAAAGTAAGGAATAGCATGCACAGAGTCCAAGGGTTCCCCTTAGAGGTAAAATAGTGGTAAAAATAGATAATACTAATGCTCTATTTTGTGGTAGTGTGGTCGAGCAGTAGGCTTATCCAAGGAGTAGTGTTAAGCATTTGTTGTACATACACAAGACAATAAATGAGGTACACACACTCAGAGACAAATCCAGCCAATAGGTTTTTATATAGAAAAATATCTTTTCTTAGTTTATTTTAAGAACCACAGGTTCAAATTCTACATGTAATATCTCATTCGAAAGGTATTGCAGGTAAGTACTTTAGGAACTTCAAATCATAAAAATTGCATGTATACTTTACAAGTTATTGACAAATAGCTGTTTTAAAAGTGGACACTTAGTGCAATTTTCACAGTTCCTGGGGGAGGTAAGTTTTTGTTAGTTTTACCAGGTAAGTAAGACACTTACAGGGTTCAGTTCTTGGTCCAAGGTAGCCCACCGTTGGGGGTTCAGAGCAACCCCAAAGTCACCACACCAGCAGCTCAGGGCCGGTCAGGTGCAGAGTTCAAAGTGGTGCCCAAAACACATAGGCTAGAATGGAGAGAAGGGGGTGCCCCGGTTCCGGTCTGCTTGCAGGTAAGTACCCGCGTCTTCGGAGGGCAGACCAGGGGGGTTTTGTAGGGCACCGGGGGGGACACAAGTCCACACAGAAATTTCACCCTCAGCAGCGCGGGGGCGGCCGGGTGCAGTGTAGAAACAAGCGTCGGGTTTTCAATGTTAGTCTATGAGAGATCTCGGAATCTCTTTAGCGCTGCAGGCAGGCAAGGGGGGGGTTCCTCGGGGAAACCTCCACTTGGTCAAGGGAGAGGGACTCCTGGGGGTCACTCCTCCAGTGAAAGTCCGGTCCTTCAGGTCCTGGGGGCTGCGGGTGCAGGGTCTCTCCCAGGTGTCGGGACTTTAGGTTCAAAGAGTCGCGGTCAGGGGAAGCCTCGGGATTCCCTCTGCAGGCGGCGCTGTGGGGGCTCAGGGGGGACAGGTTTTTGTACTCACAGTCTTAGAGTAGTCCTGGGGTCCCTCCTGAGGTGTTGGATCGCCACCAACCGAGTCGGGGTCGCCGGGTGCAGTGTTGCAAGTCTCACGCTTCTTGCGGGGAGCTTGCAGGGTTCTTTGGAGCTGCTGGAAACAAAGTTGCAGCTTTTCTTGGAGCAGGTCCGCTGTCCTCGGGAGTTTCTTGTCTTTTCGAAGCAGGGGCAGTCCTCAGAGGATGTCGAGGTCGCTGGTCCCTTTGGAAGGCGTCGCTGGAGCAGGATCTTTGGAAGGCAGGAGACAGGCCGGTGAGTTTCTGGAGCCAAGGCAGTTGTCGTCTTCTGGTCTTCCGCTGCAGGGGTTTTCAGCTAGGCAGTCCTTCTTCTTGTAGTTGCAGGAATCTAATTTTCTAGGGTTCAGGGTAGCCCTTAAATACTAAATTTAAGGGCGTGTTTAGGTCTGGGGGGTTAGTAGCCAATGGCTACTAGCCCTGAGGGTGGGTACACCCTCTTTGTGCCTCCTCCCAAGGGGAGGGGGTCACAATCCTAACCCTATTGGGGGAATCCTCCATCTGCAAGATGGAGGATTTCTAAAAGTTAGAGTCACCTCAGCTCAGGACACCTTAGGGGCTGTCCTGACTGGCCAGTGACTCCTCCTTGTTATTCTCATTATTTTCTCCGGCCTTGCCGCCAAAAGTGGGGCCTGGCCGGAGGGGGCGGGCAACTCCACTAGCTGGAGTGTCCTGCTGGGTTGGCACAAAGGAGGTGAGCCTTTGAGGCTCACCGCCAGGTGTGACAAGTCCTGCCTGGGAGAGGTGTTAGCATCTCCACCCAGTGCAGGCTTTGTTACTGGCCTCAGAGTGACAAAGGCACTCTCCCCATGGGGCCAGCAACATGTCTCGGTTTGTGGCAGGCTGCTAAAACTAGTCAGCCTACACAGATAGTCGGTTAAGTTTCAGGGGGCACCTCTAAGGTGCCCTCTGTGGTGTATTTTACAATAAAATGTACACTGGCATCAGTGTGCATTTATTGTGCTGAGAAGTTTGATACCAAACTTCCCAGTTTTCAGTGTAGCCATTATGGTGCTGTGGAGTTCGTGTTTGACAGACTCCCAGGCCATATACTCTTATGGCTACCCTGCACTTACAATGTCTAAGGTTTTATTTAGACACTGTAGGGGTACCATGCTCATGCACTGGTACCCTCACCTATGGTATAGTGCACCCTGCCTTAGGGCTGTAAGGCCTGCTAGAGGGGTGTCTTACCTATACTGCATAGGCAGTGAGAGGCTGGCATGGCACCCTGAGGGGAGTGCCATGTCGACTTACTCGTTTTGTCCTCACTAGCACACACAAGCTGGCAAGCAGTGTGTCTGTGCTGAGTGAGAGGTCTCCAGGGTGGCATAAGACATGCTGCAGCCCTTAGAGACCTTCCTTGGCATCAGGGCCCTTGGTACTAGAAGTACCAGTTACAAGGGACTTATCTGGATGCCAGGGTCTGCCAATTGTGGATACAAAAGTACAGGTTAGGGAAAGAACACTGGTGCTGGGGCCTGGTTAGCAGGCCTCAGCACACTTTCAATTGTAAACATAGCATCAGCAAAGGCAAAAAGTCAGGGGGCAACCATGCCAAGGAGGCATTTCCTTACATGTATGTATACATGTTTTAAAGAATTGCTTTTTAGTTGCTTTCTAATTAGGAACTAGGCTGCTTTACCACTTCTGAACCGACAAGAGGAAAGTGTTGGACCCATTTTAGTGATGCCTCTGGGCTCGTTATTTTAGCAACTAGGCCTGTTGCTTGCGACCTTTAGCCTAGTGACATTTTATTCTTCCTCATTATATTATTTTAGAATCGGTCACATTTGTGGAGGTGTTTTAGTTTCTTTATCTAGTTGTCCTTTTGCCTAGGAAAGCATCACATTTCTTAGCACAAAATTATTTCACTCTGTGCTTTCCTCAAGGCTGCAGTGAGATTGGGTTGTCGGCACAAGTGGCACACTGCATCTCTAACATTCACAGAAACACACATTTGTATGTGGGGACATTTTCTCAGAACATCAACTGTTTTATTATAAAACATTTCCCTGTCACATGCATGTTAGATAGAGGTTCCAGCCAGATGACCACGACTGCATGCTGCCTGACTTCATTACAGCTGCTTGCTGAGACTACCAGTTCCCTTGCTGTCCCATATGAGGATGGTGTCTCTGTAGATAAACAGGCCTCTTTACTACTATCACACTCCGGTATGGGGGATGATGTCTTCCAAGGAGGGAATCCTGAAGGGCAGGTTGCTGTGCTCGAACAGTTTAGGTAGGAATTGCATATATTGTGCATAGTGCCAGTATGGTGGGACTTTTCCTGTGTTTCACTTTTCTTGTCACCATTTTTCTTCAAATCTTTCATCATTCTAATTAATGCATTTCGTGCCATTTTATCTACGAGGCAGCTGATTCAATACATTTTATTGAACCATTTTCTGCCTCGGTTTATCTTTACATGTGTGTGACTAATGTGAAAGAGAAAAGGATGAGATCGGATTACCACGATTTCCCTGAGAAGTCATAATGTCATGCACCCGGTTGCCACAAATCATCCCTGCTCTTGGGCTGGGCAGGTGCTGCTAGCTGGCAGGAAATGAATTAGGTAGGTAGATGTCACATGGTGTGGGGTTGGAATCAGTTCCCCAAAATTCAGGTGATGCTGCCTCCCAAATCCAGCAGCCTCATTGGTACAATGAGAACCAACGCAACAAAGGATTTAGTAGGGGGAACAGGATCTAACTGTAGATGAAGTCTTCCACTTCTGGATTGGTGACAGATGCTGCCGTGGATACAGATGTAGCAGTTATAAATGAACCTGCACAGAATCAGTAGCTGGAATTATGGATCAGATTGGTAGGAGACCCACCTCTTGGTCAGGAGATGAAGGTTCTGAATGTTGTAGTGATCCTGACCAAAGAGAAGAATGAGATGTCTATTTGAGTAACTTTCAACGTTGAGTGGAGTTACTGACGTCATACTAGTCTTTTTAGGCAAACCTGGCGTCTGAGGCAGAGAGAGATGTGTTTGACGTTGAATGAGACTCCAAGGTCAACTGATGGATCCTAGACTTTGAACGGTGTGATTTTGACATCAAATTATGTGATTTCAATGACGATCGGTGAGACCTATAAGTCAAGTAGCAGACCTCAGTATAGTGTGATTGAGACAGCAGCACTGTAATGGTTTTTAGCATAGTAGAAATTACTGCCGCTGATCTTCAATTCGAGCAGGTGATGATGGGAAAGTCCTGTTGACGTCGCACCTTCCTTTGAAGGGGAACAGGATGGAGCCAATTCTATCGACGAAGACCTCGATGTCTAACATCAGTGAAGGGTGTTGATGGGAATGATGACATTGCTGGTGTCAAGAGGGAGATTTCTTGAGAGTCAGATCTCCTTTTGTGTGAGTCTGACCTGCTTTTATGTCATTTTCCAGAGGAGTGGCTTGTGGAGGACCTCTCCATTCACTTTCTTTTCCCGTTCTTTTATTTCCTCCAGTCAGCTTCACTCCCTGATGCCTTCCCTGTCCTTAAAGGTCCTTTTTGACAATTTGCTGTATATGTCACATCCCTAAGATAGGTGTTGAAGAGGGAAGCAAACCTAGTGGGCTTCAGAAATAGCTTTCTTGTCAAAGGAAGGGCACTTGGTGAAGAGAGCAGGCATTCTGACAGAAAATAAACTCAGATTTCCTTGACAAAAGTAGTAAATGTCAAGTAAAACGCTTTGAAAAGCTCAACGAGTAATCTTTTTCCAAACCTTTGGGTGAAGAAAATGTCAGAGGTGTTCTGAGATCCTGCCTGAAGGAACTGGAAAAAGAATGGACATCCTCAGGCAAACTGCTACTGCAGTACATTGTGGGATGGGGTCCCTCTGGGGTCCTTAAAGGTAGATGTCTTTTTTTCTATACTTCCCAGTGTAACCTATCAGGCTGTCTTTCTTTTCATGTAGTCTCTAGTATTGGGAAGTCTTTTCTATGACAATGTATTGCAAGTGTCAAAAGGGCCTTTTAGACAACCTTCTATTATTCTACCGTATTCTCCAGGAAAATACATCTGACAGTCTACACTGTGACTACATGGAAATTACCTTCCAGTGATGAACACTATGGGGGTTATTCTAACTTTGGAGGAGTGTTAATCCGTCCCAAAAGTGACGGTAAAGTGACGGATATACCACCAGCCGTATTACGAGTTCCATAGGATATAATGGACTCGTAATACGGCTGGTGGTAAATCCGTCACTTTTCGGACGGATTAACACCTCCTCCAAAGTTAGAATAACCCCCTATATGTTGAAGAAAGTACCCAGGGGTCCACGCAAGCATCAGGGATTATATGGAATTATTAAAATGTTTATGGCTATCAATGAAGATCCTATGATGCAGAACCTGTCTTTCATGTTCAAGCGTTTGTGCATTCAACCAACTTGATTTGTGTCACCCATGGCTGTGAAAACAAACCTTGTATGGTTCAGCAGGAGATTCAGTTTATGAAACAGGGGACTTGGTCTTTAATTACACCTTTGCAGCCCAGTCCTTCAATGCATGTCAACATAATTAGCTACCAGCAAGGGGCAAAGAGTCCCCTGATTCCCCCTTTCCTTCTAATATGTTGTAAAGCCTCACCGATGTCCAGCCACGGACACTCCCCAGAGGGCTCCCTATGTGACATAGAAGCCCTCAGGCTGCAGTGTTTCCTGGGGATGACCTGCTCTGTACTTGCCTTCCCACAGGCCGACCTCTGCCAGGATCACCCCCAGTCATAGCCCACTGATTCCCCACTCATTCAACACCATGTCAAGTGCCAACCATTGTCTCCAAGGCTACATAACCTGCTAGCATGGATTTAGCTGTAATTCAAAAGTGGGCTGCATTGTACAGGCCACAGATAGGCCCGACTGTTTACCCTTCACCCTGCCCATGGCTATAAAGCCCGGCATCCCCTGCAGTGGCTATCTTCAGTCCCCAGCAGTGATGTCTCCAAAATTACCAACTCACCGTTCAGGATGCAGCAGGCCTGTGCCAAGATTGCCATGTTGTTTCTATTCAGCACCCTCAAAATGCCTGCTTCAGTGAAACATGAGGGTTGACAGCGCTAGAGGGCTTCTCCTGGCTCCTAAGGGCTTATTTGGGTTATTTTCAGCCCAAATGAAGCAGCATTTGAAGGTTGGGGATGAGAGAGTCCTGTTAACAAGTGAATATTCACATTGGAACTGAGACAATACAGAGATGGATACTGTACTTATTCTGAAGCTATAACCATGGGGTGCTGGATCATGCTCTGCCATAAAGAGCATGGTGCCCTGAGGTACTGGTTATTTCAACAATGACCAAATGCTCCTCCGACAAGAACTCATTGCGATCCTGCACAGAATGAACAAGAACTCACTGGGTTAAACCCCTCCCCATGTAGGTCGTGCACATCTTTGGAAGAGGAGGCATAGATGAGGTATAGAGATGACACTACTACACACGGAATGCATTGCTTGAAATAGATCTTTAAGAGCATATGGTGAATAGAAAGAAGACTTCAGTTAGGTGAAATCATAATAAAAATTAAAAAAAAGTACAAGAAATCCTACTTAAAAGAAGGTGGTTTTTCAAAAATGGAGCTTAAAACCAAAAGAAAAGCACAGTACGTGGTGTATGCCATCTCTGCATACAGTCTAAAAGTAGGGGAAACAAAAACAGCACCTAAGATGGTGATGGATATGTAGGGGCCAGAGTTTGCAAGAAGCCAGAGACTGGAGAGGCTATGGAGAACCTTCACCTGCTGCTGCGACAGAAAATCCTCCTGGAGGATTGATGGCCATGCTCAATAGCGCGGGATACCAGACTCTTTGTACCCAGTCCGGAGACACAAAGTTGTTCTTGATCTTCTAGAGAACTCTGGGGAGAAGTGGTATAGGTGGAAAGGCATACAGGAGGTTTGAGCTCCACTTGAGACAAAAAGCGTGGCTGAGAGACTGTCGCCTTGGAAACCTAAACACCCCAAACTTTTGATATTGCGGGTTCTCTACAGAAGCGAACAGATCTAACCAAGGCTCTCCGCACTGCTGAAAGAGACCTTGCGCCACATCCGGAGGGAGACACCATTCGTGATCGCCCAGGTATTGTCAGCTGAGGTTGTCTGCTCTGGCATTCAAAAAGCCCGGCAGGTGTTGAACCACCAGGGAAATGCACTGATGTTCCAGCCATGTCCAGAGGTGCAGAGCCTCATGACAAAGGCTTGATGACCCCCACCCCGCCCTGCCCTGCCTGTTGCAGTACTACATAAAGGTGGTGTTGTCTCTGCACTACTTCCCCCTTTGAAAGAGGGAAGGAATGCTTTCAATTTCAGTCTGATCACCCTAAGCTCCAAAAGATTGATTTTGAGTCCAGACTCCGCCAGAGACCAGATGCCTCTGATCTCCACCTCTCCCCTATGGCCGCCCCATCCCAGGAGTGACGCATCTATCACTACTATCAGATCTGGTAGGGGGAAGGGAGAGGGATCGGCCTCTGACCCAATCACAGTTGAAGAGCCACCACTGCAGATCTTGAGCAGTTCCTTCTGAGATCTGGGCCATGTCGGAGAGATTCCCCCTGATGCTGCACCAACTGAAAATTCAGGTCCCACTGCAGAGCACGCATATGACACCTGGCATGTGTCACCAGCAGAATGCAGGAGGCCATGAGACCCAGCAACCTCAGTCATTCTCACTGAAATACAGGATAGAGGCTGAAACATCAGCATCATAGCCTGATTATCCTGGACCCTCCGTTTGGGAGGATAAGCCCGAAACTGCACCACGTCCAGAACAGCTCAGATGAAAAAGCATCTGAGAGGGAGTCAGGTGTGACTGGGTCACGTGTATAGTGAACCACAGCAAATGCTGGAGGTCTGTCGTATTTCTGGAGGTGGGAGACGCAGCCTGGGCAAGCCCTCTTTCAACAGAGAATCATGGAGGTAGGGAAAGACTGAACCCCTGATCCGCGCAGGTGAGCTGAGACCGCCATCACCTTGTGAACACCAGTGAGGCACTGGTAAAGCTAGGACTGCGAACTGAAAATGATTGTGGCCTACTGTGTACTGCAAGTAATGTCTGTAGGCAGGCAAGACGGGAATTTGGAAATAGGCGCCCTGCAAGTCCAATGCTACTATCCAGTATTGTGGATCCTTGGTCCATGGCAGAGAGAACCTGAGCCAGAGTGAGCATTTGGAATTTCTCCTTCCTGAAGAGACTGAGGGACTGGAGGTCTAGGATAGGGCAAAGGACCTTGTCCTAATTGGGTGCCAGAAAATAGCCAGAGTAACAACCACAGCCTATTTCTGGCACAGGGACCATCACTATGGCTCCCTTGGTCAAGACAGCAGTAACCTCCTTGCGGAGAACTGCCAAGTGATCGTCCATCATCCGATCTTAGGATGGTGGCATGGATGGAGGGATCGTGTTGAAGGGGAGCCTTTTCAGGCTATTTGCAAAACACACTTGTCTGAAGTGACTACAGTGGGGCAGGCGATGTTGAATCCTGCCTCCGATTGGTCGCCAGTGGGGGAAGCGAGAGACTAGGAAGGTTTGGAAGCTGTTGCAGAGGGGGTCTGGTGGACTGGCTAGACTGCTGGCTTCCTGACATTGGATCCTACATCCCCTGCCACACAGTTGCTGTGCGGCAGGGTGGCTGGAGGGGACATGGTTGAGCGCCCCCTTCTGTAGCCATGAAAGGGGCAAAAAAACAAACTGATGGGGGCAAGGGACAGCTGTGAGGCCCAAGGACCTGGCAGTAGGCTGGGACTCCGTAAAACGCTCAAGCACAGAGTCTGCTTTGTCTCCTAAGCGATGGGTGCCATCAAAGGGCACATCCATAAGGGTGGATTAGACATCGCCCGAAAAGCCAGACATCCTTAACCAGGCATGGCACCTTAAGGCCACCGTCAATGCAACTGATCTGCCAAGGAAGTCAGTTGTATCCAGCCCACATCGTATTGTGAACTTTGCTGCATCTCTCCTGTCAGGAACAGCTTGGAAGAGAATGGCCCAGGCCTCCTCCTGGACCTGTGGCAGCACCTGACCAACCGTGTCCCATAAAGTATGGGTGTCAAGGCCCAAAAGGCATGCGGTGTTCACAGACCACAACGCCAGGCTGGAGGAAGAAAAAAATCTTCCCAAGCTGATCCAGCACCATGGATTCCCTACCTGGGGGTGCTGAAGGGAATTGTGCCCAGGGACATGGAAGCTAGGATAACCAAGCGCTCATGGGTCAGGTGTTGGTTCAGGAACACTGGGTCACTTGGAGGTGTGGGTCTATGGCGGCAAGCGATTGTCTTATTCACAGGAGCCCCTGCGCTCTGTTTGGACCAGGTCCCAAGCAGGACATCAGTGAGGGCTTTATTATAGGGCAAAAGAGGTTCAGAAGTGGAAGTCCCAGGCTGAAGTGCCTCCACCCCCAGCAACTTAGGGAGGCGGGGAGCCAATCCAGATGCAGGCTCAGAGGATGGAGGCCTGGAACAACAACGCTTTCCTTCCCTAGTCTCATTGTTGGACGGATGGGGTGAAGTCGAAGAACGCTTGTTCCTTTTTCAACTTATTTTTGCACCTTGACTTACCTGACTGCACTGAGGACTTGAAGCGGGACAATGAAGAATGTGGACTCCCGACCTTTTTCGGACTTTCCACTCGAACGAGATCGGGAGTGACGCAGAGCTGAGTGCCAGGCCGGAATGAGCTTTAGGGACCACTCACTCAAAGCTTTCAGATTAATGGCCCAGAACACCACACGCACACAAGGTTAGGATCTGCCACAGACATCGCCTGGTGACAGGATTAGCCGGGCTTGAACCCAGTCTTTCTTGATGACATCACGACACAGCAGGAGCGTCAACACTCAAAAATCCTTGACAAAACTTTGAAAAAAAGACCAGTCTACAAGTGACTGAGGAGTAGCTCTTCATATCTTCACTGGCTGGCGTTGAAAAAAAACTACTGACCTCAGCTCGCCGGGGTAGTTCCTATATGTGTCCTGTGACATCTTTTCAGGCGCACACGACGCCAGACATGGGGCTGACTGACAACTTGACAGAGTGCAGGAGTACTGCGCGAGAAGATTCTCCAGATCCAAAATGACACCAAATGACACCTGGGGGAAATTCTAAGGTAAGAAATCATCAACTAGAAGTCTCTATCAGATGGAGACATCCCGATACTAGATTAGAACGCACAAATAAACCAGAGAGCTCACAAGAGCATACTTTTTGAAAATACTTACCAAATAAAAAAAACAAATATCTAAAAACCAAAGATGTATATGGCTATTCATTTGAAAACAGCTTCTTTACAGTTCAACACTATTGTTTCTGTAACAAAAGTGGGATTCTAAAATATACAAGCAAGTATGTTTAAGTAACAACCTTGTGTAGGTATACGGGTATGAAAATAAAGCAAAATAAAAGTATAATCATTAAAACATGTTTTTTGGAAAATTACATTTAAATTGATGCCATACTATCCAGTCCTACAGAACCAGAAAAAGTACATTGTCCCCAATAATAATTCAGTGACTTTTGATTAAATATTTAAAAAAAGAATAACATAACTGCATACATAAGTAACCGGTGTGATTAAGGAATATACCTCCGGAATATTTTGTCCTGTAATCCAATTCAACTATTGAGGATGGAAGGAGACTAAATTATTTGAAAAGGGACATCATTCAGATCACTCACTTTCCCACGAAAGGCAAATGAGCGCATTCGAGAAAAAAAAATGTATCACAGTTTATGGAAATTTTAGGGTGCAACATCATTAGATATTAGTTTTTGGGCCGACAGTTTTCAACACGGGAACACAAAGTTGAATGTCACATGTAACGTTCAGTGACCAATGGGTTGAAAGGTAAAACATGGTGTTCACAGAGTTTAGTCAACATACAAAACAAACAGATCTGGGTGGGAATTCTCCTAATGCTGTACACATGAAACGTTTCAGGAAGAAGTGGAGAACATGCTCTATAACAGACAATCCAGGAAGTGAGAATGCATTGGAAGACTGAGAGAGTTGTAAGTTGGTGGTGACTGAAAACACCCGAAGAATCCCTCACTGTGCGGGTATGAAAATCAAGCCTCAGGTCAGTGAGACAGTACCGGACGAACACAAGTTAGAAATGTCATTGAGTTCTGATAGGGCTATCAGCATAAGAGCTAAGCTTTCAACTGGGCAGCCAAAAAAGCAACAACCCAAAGCGTATAAAACAATATGCCACTCAGAAGCTGGAAAAACACAAAACAGAATCCTTGGCCTTCACCTCTTCAACCATTATATAGCCTCAGACTTGATCCAAACCGGAAAGCACCCTAAAGACCAACTAAATTATGCTTTGCAACATAGCGTGGCCTAATGAGCAAAAGCTGGGCACTACAGTTCCCGAGTTTACATCTGCAGTAGAGATTCGGATTTACATTAAGGCCGCTTATCTTACTTTGTGACTTACTGATTTTAGTTAGTGTTGAAAACATACAAGTATAGCTGCCATTAAAGGGTTTTGTTAGTTCTTACAATGCAATAAAAGTATGCGTTCAAAAGTCTTTTGCTGTTACCCCAGGAATATTTATGATGTTAGAATGCTACCAGCAAAACCAACCCTAAAACGTATTCCCCACCCCACTCACTACCTCTTCTTTTGAAATCGCCAGATAAAAGTGTTTTTTTGGAGCACGGTGGAGACGGCGATTAAAGTTATATACATAAATGTCCTGCTATTGGAAGCAACATTCTTCTCTGAAAAGTTACTGAAGGCATATATGGGGCAAAACTACACAAGGAAATGGAATCATATTGGAGGGTATACCAAAAGTACCAATACTAAAAAAATGGGTATTTTGAAGGGAGGGTGACAGAGTGTTTAGTAATGTAGCTGCAGTATGCAACAAACTGCAACTTTGTGAATTTCCATCAGATATACATTGCAGGAAAGTCCCACTTTTTGGCATGGCTACCCCACTTTTTGCCTGTTGTCAGTGTGCTCATTGTGTTTTTCACTGGGATCCTGCTAACCAGGACCCCAGTGAATGTGCTCTCTCCTCTAATGGTTGCTTGGTACCCTGTACACCCAACAACTGGCATACTGCTCTACCCCTGTAAGTCCCTATTATATGGTATTTAGGTACCCAGGGCATTGGTACGCCAGGCGACCCCCATGGGCTGCAACATGTTTTATGCCAACTATGGGAGCCCATGCAACTTTGCCTGCAGGCCTGGCATTTGCAGCCTGCGCGAAAAGGTGGATGCACCCTTTCACTGCTGGTCACGACACCAGGTCACTATAAGTCACCCCACAGTAGGCCCTTCCAGCAATAAGGGTAGGGTGCTGGTCCCTGTGTGGGTGGGCACCCCTGCAAGAGCAGAGGTGCCCCTTCAAACTAGAGTTCCAATTCCCTGGACTTGGAAAGTGCGGGGAAGACATTTTAGCTATGTTCTGGCCATAGGTCACTACTTATGGTCCAGCTACATAATGGTAACTCAGAACCTAGGCATTTTTGGTATCAAACATGTCGGAATCATACCCCAATACTGATGCCACTATTGGTGGCTTGATTCCATGCACTCTGGGAGCTCCGTAGAGGCCCTCTCAGTATCGCTCCCACCAGTCTTCCAGGGTCTGTGAGCAGCCCCTCAGACAGGATTCTGCCCTCCTGCTTGACCAGCTCAAGCAGCGGAAGGCAGAACAAAGGATTTCCTGTGGGAGAGGAGTGCTTCTCGTCTCCCTTGGAAATAGGTGTTACAAAGCTGGGAAAGGGTAGCCTCCCCACACCACCAGCTTTGTTATGAAGGGAAAATCTGGTGCCCTACATGCATAATCCGGTTTGCACCAGTCCAGGGATCCCCCCCTCCCCCCTGGTCCTTGCTCTGGTGCAAAACTGCACAAAGGAAAGGGGAGTGACCACTCCCCTGTCAATCACCACTCCAGGGGTGGTGCCCAGAGTTCCTCCAGGTGGTCGCTTGATTCTGCCATCTTGAAACGAAGATGGCCAGAGGCCACTGGGAGCATCTGACAGGTCAGGTTAGACAGATGGTGTCAGTGACCTCCCGATAGGTGGTCACCTTGCAAAGTGACCAATCCCCCGTTTAGGCTATTTAGAGACTCCCTTGCAGGTGAGTTCCCAGATTCGCATGCAAGACTCTACCAGCACTCCTCTGCAACAACCTCTTCTCCTCCTGGCCACCGGAACTGCTGCTGGACTTCACAGGAACCAAACACCTGTCAGCAAATTACAACATTTCCACGGCTGTGCATCCTCTGGGTTCCGAGGACTTTAGCTGCACCAAAGAAGCAAGAAGGAATCTCCCTTGGAGTGAAGGAGTCACTCCCCTGCATCTGCAGGCACCTAAGCAACGTCGTCTAGCTGCTGAGATCTGCAGTCCTCTGGACTTGTGAAGATTCTCCAACTCCGGTTCCTCTCTGCCTTCTGTCCAACTTGGGAAATGGTGAGTCCTGGTCTGTTCCACAAGGAGAGAATCCCTGTGCACCGTGACAGCAACCAAGGCTTGTTGACTCTTGCTCCAAGGGAACGTCAGGCCCAAAGTAGCCCCAGCACTCTACCTCTGCAGGGACAGTCTCCTCTCTGCTGCTCCACAGACATGGGACTACTCTTCAGGTGTGTTTCTTGGGCCTCACTGCAACCTACTGTGCCTGCTGCCAGTAGGTTGCTTGTAGGGGCTCCAACTGCTTCTGCTGGCTCTCCTGTATTCTCAGGATCAGTCTGGACACCCTACAAGGGTTGAGTCTCCAGGACCTTGCTGGTCCTTTTCAGCTCTGCAAATCTCCAACAGCTTCAGCTGCATTTGCTTATTGGTTGTCCCCCTGACCACTGACCCATCTACAATCCTGCGATGGTCAAGGGACAGCTCCTAAGCAACTTCTGGGACTCTTCTGAAGCTCCTGGACTCCGCAACTGGACTTCATCCACCACCATCGACCCAGATATTCACCCACAGAAGAGTGGGCATTGCCTCCTGCCCCACCTGGACACTGTCCCCTTCTCTTGCAGGTCCTCTCCTTCCTGAATCCACCGTTTGGTTCCACTGACTGGGTCCTGCTCTTGCAATATTACATTTCCAAGAACCCATGTTAGCCTATGGGACGACCAGGTAACTTACCTCAGTTCTCCTGGTCGTTGGGGATCTTCTAGATACTTATCTCTTGGAGTTCCATACTTTCCCCATCCCTTGGCTAACTATTCCATATCTTCTGGTTGGGGACCCCTTCTCGCATTCCACTATTTTAGTATATGGTTTGCACTCCACCTCCCCCCCCCCCCCAACACACACACACACACACACACACACACACACGCGCACACGCACACGCACGCACACGCACGCACACGCACACACGCACGGCCCTTGCTATTTCTGGTGGTTTTATGCTAATCCCTTGTACTTACCTGTGTATATTGTGTATGCACCTATCTCCAGAAAGGGGGAATTGCCTATAGTAATCTAGTTCAGCGTTCCTGTAATAAAGTACCTTTATTTTTACAACATTGTGTGGTTCATTTCAGGTGTGATAAGTTACTGCGCGACTACTGTGGTATTGCAAGTGCTTCACACTCCTCCTAGATAAGTCTTGGCTGCTCACCACAGCTACTAGAGAGTCCTGGCTTTCTAGACCCTGTAACACTAACTAATAAGGGTTACGTGAAACTGGTATAAGGTGACAACACCATAGGTGTCCACCACACACCAGGCCAGCTTCCTACATACATTTATTAGCTACCACATTGCCAGATATATTATCACCGACGTGCTGCTAATGATATACAACTTTAACAAATTAGGGAACATTCGATCTGCATTCAATTTAATAAAGTGCACAGTTCTAATTATGCACAGGGGGATTAAAGATCAAACACACACTTTACAAAGTAAATGAGAATGTGTTCAAAACAACTTCGAAATATAAAGAAATGAAACATGTACTATCACCAATTAATATACATTTTCAACCACAGAGTGTTCAATATCTTAAGGTTATTTGACATCTACCTCTCATCTGGAACATGTAGAAATGGAATGCTTGGCATGCACACACCTAGAGACCCCTATGCGTGTGCTGTTATTTTACTTGTTATCCCACAGAAGAAGTCAAAGTGCATTGACAAATACCCGCGTCACTGGGGAGTACTTGTGAATGTAAAAGTGACTGTCATGTAGTAACAAAACTCTGTCCATGCAGACAGCAAAGTGGAGTGTTTGCTTATTCGCTACTAAATGAGGAATGCTGTAGTATTCTTGTATGTCTTTCGATGAACACAAGCACCACATGGATGTAAGATGGTAGAAAAGTATTGTTTATTAGTCTTATTTTTTACTGGAGAGGCAAATCAACTTAAGATTTCAGTTATGCAATCGAAAACCGTTGCACCAACACCAATTCAAGACCTCCATTGACGTTTCTGAGTCAACTTAGTCATGTATTTTTTGTAAAAAATATAGTGACTGCTAGGAGTCTGAAGGTGGGGGAAGGAAAGACATCAAAGGTACAATGATTTGAATGAAAGACCTACTCATTGCCTAGCAAAGGCTGGAAACAAATGATACCACAGTAATGAAATCCATTGTATAACAATTCAGTTTTAACAGGTATTCAATGCAGGACACTGCTTTTGTTCGTGACGTGTTGTGTCATTGAGTACAAAGAGAGAGACTCGAAGGCAACACTGTCCACTGGGTAGCCACTGCAGATCAAAAGTACCTTCAGGGACAAGAACTGAAACAGTAGATAGACCTGTATTTTTCAAAAGCCAATGGGTTGCAGTTGTAGGATACCGTTCAAGAACATTGGTCATATATTGCTCTACTCACACCCTGAGCTACAAAAATTACTAATGTAAATAAATTTCAAAGAACGCTAGTCACAAAAAAAATCATGCGTTTAAAAAAAAATATCGATAAAATAGTAAACATTTCACAGCTAGAAGAGGTTACATCATTAGAAACCCAAAACGCAGCTCCTTAAGAGCGTTTAAGGACTGCCTTAAGAGCATTTAAGGATCACTTATGCATGCTTTACAACGCAATTAAAAAGAAGGAAGAGATGAGCAAACCGTGCTGGAGGGTACTTTTGGCTGTAGAAGTTGTAAACATACTGAAAGGGGACATTTTATTTAAGACTCAGGCTTCACTTCACTGGGGCTGTAGAGGTGGTCAAATAGTTCATGGGGGGTAAGTGTCCAACGTGTTGATTTGCAATACCAGCATAGATTTGTTATAATACAAGGCTCCTGAAACCAGTTTATCTCAAAGACACAATGGAAGGAACGGACATAAAATTCTATCGTACAGTTTTAATCAGAATATGAAAATGTTCCACTTTAATGTCAGAAAAGTCCAATGAAATGCATCTTTGTTTGTAAGTGCTTGCGAGATCATTCATCATCTCCGGGTGGTTTTGGAACTGAAACAACATCACTGGTTGTGCTGACCGGGGAGCTTTGGTGAGTAAGGCCGCTGCTTTCGCTCTGCTGATCTTCAGACATAACGTCACCCATCACAGACAAGATTTTCGGGTCTGCAAACAAACTGCTGAGTTTGGTCTCAAAAAAGGACTGAAGGCCGATGAGGGATTGAACAACCTCCTTGTCCTAACGGGAAGAATAAACACATTACATTTAAGTATACTGCAATCTTACCTGGGTAAACTATTTCAATTTTACCAAGGTATTACAATTTGAAAATCAGAATAGGACGAGTCACTGGGTCTGCCCAGGAGGCCGTGTGGTGTGTATACACAGTGAGCCCCACTCCTGAACTTGCTAATGAGGAATTAAGGTACAACACATCAATAAGAGAAGCAGTCGGCTGCTACTGCTCGGGTGATAGCAAAGCCAAAAAAAGAAGCCGAAATGGGTGACGAAAAATTAATTTTTCACAATTTTTTTCCCACATATACGCACACTTTTCCAAAAACTCATAACATATCAAATGTTAACCTAATGCAAGTTGATGCAGAGACCAAGTCCTCATCGGATCACATAGCACGCAAAAAAGTGTTGGTAAAGCCAACCGGTCTCACACGTAGGTAAAGGAAAGTGGTTTATGTTAACAATATTACAATTGTTGTGAATTAAAGTGGAGGGCATGTGGCGGCAGGCTTTTTTGTTTTAAGTGTTGCGTATCAAATGTATTCACTAAGTTCACTAAAGTTTGGTCTAGGCCAGAGGTTCCCACCCTGTGTTCCAGGGACCCCAGACGACCCGCATCTGCTTAGAAAATTAAATAATATTAACAGATTAATAAAGGGTATATTATTATTTGTTTTTTTTAAAAGCAAAATGTAAATTAAACATTTTAAAATGTTCTTAAAATGTAAAGGAATTGAGAAATAGAGGCTAAAAATAAAATTAGTGTCTTCATTTTGACTAGTGGAAGCAGTGCAAGTGCATCAAACAATGTAGATTGGCTACTAGCGCCCTCAATCGAATCTAGAAAAGGTCCAACCTTCCCATTAAAATTTTGACTTTTTGTATATTCATTTGTGAATTAAATGAATAAATATTGTGTATTTGTTTGATAAATGCTCGTTTCTGTATTTTGTGTGTATTGTTTTGCGGCTCAAATAATCAAAAATACTTAGGCTGAGGTCTCCTGAATGTAGTAACTATTCATTAGGGGTCCTTGGGTTCCAGTAATGATTAAGTGGGGGGCCACAGGCAGCAAAAGGTCGAGAACCACTGGTCTAGGCAATAGTTTGACATGAAAATGAAATACTGTATTTGAAATACTTATGAAGGAGGTTATTCTGACAAGCAATTGCTGCAGGAGGACTTTATACTTGTACAATGTTTGTGGTACATTAAAAGTAGGTTTATGCAATATTTACATGGTTTAAAGAGTGACTGATATTGGTAAACATTGCATATATAAAAACAATAGGTGCAATTAGTTTATTTTTGAGCTACATAATTGCTGTCGGAATATTTTTAGAAAAAAAACTTACTTTCAAGTGCAATTATCAATGAACTCTTGACATTAGAACGTTTAGCTTTTATTTATTTTCAATTAAAAAAACTGTTAACACTGGAAAATGGTGAGGCTTAGTAAATGAGAACAAGTTAGTAGATACAGCATTTATCGCACAAGTATATACAGGGAGTGCAGAATTATTAGGCAAATGAGTATTTTGACCACATCATCCTCTTTATGCATGTTGTCTTACTCCAAGCTGTATAGGCTCGAAAGCCTACTACCAATTAAGCATATTAGGTGATGTGCATCTCTGTAATGAGAAGGGGTGTGGTCTAATGACATCAACACCCTATATCAGGTGTGCATAATTATTAGGCAACTTCCTTTCCTTTGGCAAAATGGGTCAAAAGAAGGACTTGACAGGCTCAGAAAAGTCAAACATAGTGAGATATCTTGCAGAGGGATGCAGCACTCTTAAAATTGCAAAGCTTCTGAAGCGTGATCATCGAACAATCAAGCGTTTCATTCAAAATAGTCAACAGGGTCGCAAGAAGCGTGTGGAAAAACCAAGGCGCAAAATAACTGCCCATGAACTGAGAAAAGTCAAGCGTGCAGCTGCCACGATGCCACTTGCCACCAGTTTGGCCATATTTCAGAGCTGCAACATCACTGGAGTGCCCAAAAGCACAAGGTGTGCAATACTCAGAGACATGGCCAAGGTAAGAAAGGCTGAAAGACGACCACCACTGAACAAGACACACAAGCTGAAACGTCAAGACTGGGCCAAGAAATATCTCAAGACTGATTTTTCTAAGGTTTATGGACTGATGAAATGAGAGTGAGACTTGATGGGCCAGATGGATGGGCCCGTGGCTGGATTGGTAAAGGGCAGAGAGCTCCAGTCCGACTCAGACGCCAGCAAGGTGGAGGTGGAGTACTGGTTTGGGCTGGTATCATCAAAGATGAGCTTGTGGGGCCTTTTCGGGTTGAGGATGGAGTCAAGCTCAACTCCCAGTCCTACTGCCAGTTCCTGGAAGACACCTTCTTCAAGCAGTGGTACAGGAAGAAGTCTGCATCCTTCAAGAAAAACATGATTTTCATGCAGGACAATGCTCCATCACACGCGTCCAAGTACTCCACAGCGTGGCTGGCAAGAAAGGGTATAAAAGAAGGAAATCTAATGACATGGCCTCCTTGTTCATCTGATCTGAACCCCATTGAGAACCTGTGGTCCATCATCAAATGTGAGATTTACAAGGAGGGAAAACAGTACACCTCTCTGAACAGTGTCTGGGAGGCTGTGGTTGCTGCTGCACGCAATGTTGATGGTGAACAGATCAAAACACTGACAGAATCCATGGATGGCAGGCTTTTGAGTGTCCTTGCAAAGAAAGGTGGCTATATTGATCACTGATTTGTTTTTGTTTTGTTTTTGAATGTCAGAAATGTATATTTGTGAATGTTGAGATGTTATATTGGTTTCACTGGTAATAATAAATAATTAAAATGGGTATATATTTGTTTTTTGTTAAGTTGCCTAATAATTATGCACAGTAATAGTCACCTGCACACACAGATATCCCCCTAACATAGCTAAAACTAAAAACAAACTAAAAACTACTTCCAAAAATATTCAGCTTTGATATTAATGAGTTTTTTGGGTTCATTGAGAACATGGTTGTTGTTCAATAATAAAGTTAATCCTCAAAAATACAACTTGCCTAATAATTCTGCACTCCCTGTATTTGTTACCTAATTTTCTGGTAATTTGCTGACTATAAATTTCACAAAACATGTTTGTTGCTGAAGTGCGTGAAAATAATAGTGCAAGCAAATGTACTGTAATAAATGTAAAAGTGAATATAAGTACAACATGTTTCTATACTTATTACACAAAATGCAGTAGTATAAAATGCATATTTCACAGGGAACCATCGAATATCGTAAATATTTCATGATCCTCACTGATATATGGATGTCGTCATTATATTTACTGTTCTGAAAGCTAAAGCTGATGTTTACCATTCTTATGGCTACTAGAATTGTATTAACGAAGGACCAAAATATGCAGCATGGTAATGTAGGCTTTCTAAATTCCACATTTATATTTATTTAACACCTCACATGCTTCAGACGGCTGGGATCCGTCAGACGCAGCGGTGGGCGTGTGCATTGGACGTCTCCCAGTCCTAGCACCCATTCACGGGGTAAGCACTGGTGATGAACTGCTGGTGTTGCAGGGTGTAGACTGAATACTGAAAACCTTTTGCCTATAAATTTATTTCAGTTGTTTATGGATAATGTATTTTTGGGTAAGATTATTGAGCAGACAAATTTATACGCTGAACAGTATTTGAGGGCCAACAGTACCAGACCTAAGCCCTACTCTGGAGCTACCAGGTGGACTCCCACCGATCTGGAAGAGTTGAAGCTCTTTGGTTTGACTTTTTTGACAGGCTTGATAAGGAAGCTGTTGCTGGCTTCATGTTAGTCTGCCAGCCCCTTGATGGCAACGCGATATTTCATGAGTCATGATCGGTATTCACTTCTGCTTTGGATGCTGCACTTTGTTGATAATGCTTTGGCGCTGCCACAAGATCACCCTGATTGTGTGTCTTTTTAAGATTCAACTTGGCCTTGATCACTTTGTAGATCGATTTTCAGAGATCTAAGTTCCAAGGAAAGAAATAGCTGTGGATGAGTCTTTGGTCCTGTTCAAGAGCCGTTTGGTTCTTAGGCAGAACATTCCTAGCAAGAGGATACGCTCTAATTTCCAGGTCTCCACTGGTAGGGAATCCACTATTGACCCTCGTGGTTGCACTGCACTTTGGGAGTTAGTAAGGAAATTGTGTGGGACTTTTTAACAAAGGTCACTATTTGTACCTAAATAACTTCTACACTGGTGTGCAATTGTTGAGGGAATTGTTCAAAGTGGACACGGTTGCTTGTGGCACAGGCCGCTCTAACAGTAAATGTAAGCTTGTTTGTATAGAAAAAAAAATAAAAAAACATGTGAGGGGACAGTGCAGTCTTGCATAGTGATGACCTGCTAGCCTTGTTTACATGCTACTGCCATCCATGATAAAAGTACTTCACCTGTGTCTGGTTGGGGTCAGGTTGCTGAAGTGCACAAATCTGCGTGCATTTAGACTACATTCAGCACATGAGTGGTGTAGATAGAGTAGATCTGAAGTTGGAACCTTACACGGCTTATGTTTGGTATAAGAAGATAGATATCCATCTCTTCCATTTAGCAACCTATAATGTTTTTGTTCTTCAAGGATTGTTCTACAGAGTCAAAGATTACTTGTTCAGTTTCAGGAATCTGTGATAGGCAGTCTTGTTATAGTGGAACATGCAAGTGTTCCTAGAGCTGGAGTGGTGGAGGATGTGGCTAGTTTGATAGATCACCACTTTACTGATCACATTTCTTCCACGTCCAAAAATAACAATCACTGGTAGAGATGTGGAGTCTATATGTGAATAGGCATGTGAAAGGAGAGTTGTATGCACTGCCCGGATTGTCTTTCTAAACATGGACTGTGTGTGCCAGCTTGTTTTAAAATGTACCTCACACAAAAGAATTTTTGGGAGCACCCGTGAGCATTTCCTTGTCTGTATAATTTTACATGTTTTGTTCAGTTGCAAGGTTGGCATTAGTGTGATGCATTTAGTTCGAGCGGTTGTGTTTGTAGTTTTGTTTTTACAATTGGTTTGTGTTTTATTTTTTGTTAAAAAAAAAAAAAAGTGAAGGCTTTGAGCATGGACTGGCGCTTGGCTGCAGTGTGTGAGTAGTGACTTGCTGCTGGTCACTATACACACTGTTAGCCAAACACCAGTCTACACACACTGTCAGCTGCCAGCCGGTGTGATTGGTGTGTAGGTCATGTGGGTGTATGAAAGTGATGGGCTCTTGAATGGCGCTGTCTGCTGATGCGAGTGTTGTAATGTGATGGGCCTGTAGCTGGAGGCGTGAATGGTCTTGTATGTCTCACGTATGAAAGGTGTGTGAATGGCCTATAAAGAGGTTGGTGCTTTGTCGCAGCTTTACCGCTCACGAGCTGTGAATCATAGGTTCAGTTTTTTTTACCTTTCAATTATTACCAGTGCATTTCATTTTTGTGAAATCTCTTGTTAATAATATTTTATATATTGAACCATCACTCACCCTCATGCCAAATCCAACTAGCGTGTGTGTACTTGATGACTATATGGTTGTGCAGTAATAATTCTCTTTTCCATCTTCCTCTGCCAGGGTGTCCATTGTCTCTTGTTATGAATGTTGTAATGTGCTGGGTCCACGGCTGGCGGTGTGAATGGTCTTGTGTGTGTGTCACTTATGAAGGGAGTGAGAATGGCCTACAAAACGTTTAGTGCCTCGTTGCGGCTTTGCAGCTAAGAAGCTGTGAGTAATTGATTATGTTCTTTGACCTTTCAATTATTAACAGTGATTTTCATTTTTGTGAAATCTCGTTAATAAAATTTTATGTATTGAACCATCACGCACCTTCATGCCAAATGCAAACTGTATGTATGTGTAAAAATAATTGTGGGAACTCAACTGATATATTTATTGCACTTCTCTGCTCAGTTGGGAATAAACTCATGAAAAATCCTGCTCTGCTGTAATCGGGCTTTCAAGCACACCCCTGACACGCTTTGCGTCTCGGGTGGGATGCCAATGATGAAGCCTCCCACCAACTAGGTTGGTTGGCGACGGGTCTTTTTCACAAAAACTAAGGGTGTTTTGCCACAGTTTGAGTGTTTGGGGCATCACAGAAGTAAAAGACTTGGTAGCGTGCTCGCTTCTTGCCTAGGTAAAATCTACCTGCTCTAGATATGTTCAAAAACTAGACACCCAAGGGAGTACGGGGTGGTGTGCCGCTCGTGGATCCCAACAAGCTTTCTTACCCACAATGCCCTGTACATCTCAAAATGTATTAAAAATCACACACATTTTCCTTGCATTTCTGTGACATATTCATGCAGAAACCAAAAAAAAAAAAAAAAAAAAAAAACACAAACTCCCTACCACCCAGCATACCACTCGGTCTCCCAATAAAATGATACTTCACTTGTGTGGGTAAATGTAAATTGTAAATTAGCACTTGTATAGCGCACTACTCACCCGTTAGGGTCTCAAGGCTATGGAACCCCTCCTGGCTTTTCCCTGTGAGGCGCCCACTCCTGAGCACCCCCAGGGTGAAGCCAGGCATCCAAGCGCTGTTGGGGCCGTTGTGGAGATTAAGCAAGCTATTGCCCAGAGTTGCAGAGTGGGACCCATGAATTAGATTAGGCACCGAGGCGAGAATGATCTGGTCAAGGGGAATTGAGCCCAAGACCTGCCGAAGCGGGACTTGAACCCTGGTCTTGAGCCAGATCTCTGCTTCAGGGTCTGCCGCTCTAACCATTGAGCCACACTTCTCCACCTTCTGGGTACCCAAAGTCAGCCTTAAAACATACATTTAAAAAAACTGTTTATGAACATGCTTTGGTGCCCCCGCAATCGCTACACATTTTTTGCCCTTCCATGTCACAGGCCCTTGGCCCACCCACACAAGCGAGTTATCATTTTTATCAGGAGACGGAGGGGAATGCTGAGTGGTAGGACATTTGCAGCTCCCCTCAGATTCCGGAACTTTCCATCACAGAAATGGGAGGTAAATGTGTGTTTTTTTTAGACAAATTGAGGTTTGCAAGGGATTCTGGGTGACAGAACCTGGTGAGAGCCACACAAGTCACCCCATCCCGGATTCCCTTAGGTGTCTAGTTTTAAAAAATGTACAAGTTTGCTATGTTTCCCTAGGTGCCGGCTCTGCGAGCACTGTGCAAAAAAAGGAGTCCGTTTTCACTGGAAAAATGTGATGTGTCGTTGCGTTTTGGGTTGATTCCGGTCACGGGCACTGGGCCTACCCACAAAAGTGAGGTACCATTTTTATCGTGAGACTTGGGGAGCACAGAATAGCCGAACAAGTGTTATTACTAGTTGTCTTTCTCAGCATTTGCACCTTCCAAATGTAAGACAGTACGTAAGAAAATAATTTTGAGAAATGTCCTCTAATTCACAAGCTAGTATGTGTTCTCCCAAATTCAGAGATGTGCAAATAACCACTGCTTCTAAACTCCATATCTTGTGCCCATTTTGGAAATACATAGCTTTCCTTGATTCCTATTTTTTTACTCTTGATATTTTACCAAATGAATTACTGTATACTGGTACAAAATGAAAAACCATTGCAAGGTGCAGCTCAGTTATTGGCTCTGGGTAGCTTGGGTTCCTGGAGAACCTAAAAACCCTATATAACCCTGCAAGCAGAAGGGTCCAGCGGATGCAACGATATATTGCTTTTGAAAGTCTGCCATAATTAGAAAAGGTTACAAATGAAAACTACACAAACGGCTGTTCTTTTCCAGTTACATTTCAATTGTTTCTATTTCAAGTGTTAATTTCTATAGGAAAACCTTGAAGGAACTACACAAATGACTCCTTGCTGAATTCAGAATTCTGCCTACGTTTCAGAAATGTATAGCTTTCCGGGATCCATCATTGGTTTGACATCCACTTCTGTCACTAACTGGAACGAGGTTGAAAGCACAAACCACAGGAGAAATGGGTATGTACCAGTAAAATGGCAAAACTGTGAAAAATTGGGTTTTCTGATGTTAGTCTGTCTGTTCCTGTAAGCTGGTGATTTTATCACTGCAAACCCTTCATTGATGCCGTTTGCAGGGGAAAAAATACAGATGCCTCCTTCTGCAGCACTTTTTCCCATTTTTCCCAAAAGCAGCAAAGCGGTTAAAAGCTGACGGTGAATACAAGCACAAACTCAAGATTAAGTATAAATCTTTATAAATATTGAAACCTGGTGAAAAGCATTCCATGCTCACTTGGTCAGGAGAAAAATGACAAAAGCTTCTAATAGTGCAAATAAATGGAAAGTTATTTTAGTTTTTCAGTCAGTGGAAGAAAAAAATTGAGGGAAATATGAGGGAATATGTTTATGGAAAAGAAATGTACCACTGCAAAACATATATTCTTTTAGTTTGTTTCATGATTGAATGGCTTTATGCAAGCCATTATCAACCACCACACATTTTACATATGCAGAATTCCGTAGGCCATGACATTTTGCAACCCTAGGATATCACGTTAAACACCAACATTTGTGACAAAATTAAGTTTTCTTCGTAGAACTTTTCATGCTCCTTCTACAGACTTCAAAGCAAACTAATCTTTTGCTATGTATGCATCGATTTCCGTTCACATAACCAGTGGAAACACTCAAAATAAAAACACCGAGATAAATGGAAAGAAATGCAGTTTCCCATGTTTAATGGTAACAAATTTGCAAAGTTTGCTTCATTATTATCCTCAAATATAACGCAGTCCCATTACCTGTGCTCCTCTTAACTAAATTTGCAGACGTTTTAGGTAATCTTTCTCTTGGCTGTTTGAACATGGACAGCTTTAAATTCTATCACCACTGGGCATTTCAATTTTTGCAGAGGTTTTACGTAATCTTACATTGTGTCTATATGACTATCGTCCGCTGTCAAATTAACATAGCAATGGAATGAAAAAAGCATAACAATAAGCTTTGTTCACATTTAAATGGACCCAACTAATTAGAATTACAGTAGAAAATGACATCAAAAAGGGAGCATACCCTGTGCCAACTGTGGTGCAGACTTCACTCATGACCTGCAAGTTAACACCTGCTGAGCTTGTTCACCCTGATGAAGAGACACAACCAGGTGACTCTGTCAAAGACCTTGTGAAGATACAGTCACAGCCTCGTAGCCTTCAGACAGAGGGAAGAGGATACCATTCTGCCCTGCTTGTGTCACTACATAACAGTGGTTGTTTCGTCAGTCCATACCTGATCACCCAGCTCCTCATGAAAGGAAGGAATGCATTATGGGCCAAGCAAATGGTGCACGGTTGAAAAAGATTGATTTTATAATCCTGCTCTGTGGGAAGCCAGGTAACCATTAATCCTCCAGCAGAGGTATCAGTGACGATTGATGCTTCAGCTTTAGATACAGCTGATTTTGCAGTTAGGTAGACCAGATTCTGAATCAGCATGGGCTCAAATATAGGAATCTGATGAGAACTGGATGTCAAAGTAATTCCTTAAGAGCACAGACTAAGCGACTTCTACATGGAAAAGGAGCATTGAGGGGATTAAAAACCCTTTATTTTTTTGTTTTCTCTTCAATTTGTCTGTCAACTTCTTTGACGAAGAATTAGAGCAGGAATTTAGCTACCCATTTTTTGATGGGTTTTGGGTTCATCAGACATTCGTCTCAGGACTTGGAGTCCTGTTTGGTGTTCCAAATAAACACTGCACAGGTTTGTGACAGACATCTGCTTGCAGCAAGGTTTAAAACTGGTCATCTTGTGAGCTGACACCCTGCACACACTTGAAAAAAAGATTTGGCTATAAAGCTCAAAAAGAGCTGAAAAACAGAGTGCATACCTATAGATTCACATCACAGGCACCAGAATAACAGGAAAGACATCAGCATCCATGGGTGTTGTCATGTGTAGAGTTGGAATAAAGTCTCAACATTGGTCAGAATGCAGAAACTACGATGAGACATTTGTGACCCAGTCTGGTATCTGGAGAGTTTCCCTATTAGAAAAGATGTTTCACCGTTCCAAAGGTTCACACCTTTTGGTAAGAAGGCTGCCTTAATCTTCAGCACTAATTTGTCCACGTAGAAGGTGGTGTTGGACAGTTGTGTTAAGAGCGCTTGCAGTTCACTCAAGCGGTGTATAGGGGTGATGAGAATCAAGAAAACAGTTTTAAGTGCCTGTAGTTTCAGTGAGACCCAACTGAAAGGCATAAGCGCAAAAGGCATGTGCATAAGATAGGCACCTAAGAAATGTCACTGAATGTGAACACTATGTTCAAGCCCTCCTGTGGCGCGACTAACTGCTTTAGGTGAAACACAAGTCAGGACCTTTAATAAAACGCATCACTTTAGGTGGCAGAGGAAGTTGACCAGATAAACATAAAAAGGCAGAAAGAGCCAATATACAACCTTTATCTGTGACCCCTACAAAGATTTGCTCGGCCAATGATATAACAAATAAGAATACATCCGAAAGTTTGACCCCCAGTGGTTCGGTATTAATAGTTTTACACCAGGCAAAGAATGTAAGGGGGTCAGCCATCATGGATGATATCTACTACCTCGACCGGCAGATCAGTTGTATTTAAGTAGCATCGCTCAATCTCAACACATGAAGGTGCAGGTTGCGGAGACTGATGCAAGACCCTCCCCTGCTGCTGAAACAAAAGGTGGGGCAGGCTGAAAGGGGGCAAATGTTCATCATTATACCAAACACCCTGGCCCAGTCCAAGGCCGGGTCGGTCTTGATTTTCCTCAGAGGTTATGGATGGATAATAGTGGGACGGTATGCAAGAGACCTGTGTCCCATTGCAGCAGGAATGTGACCTGCCTTGAGTAAACTCCAGTGCACAGCAGTTTTGACAGTGTATATTAAACAGTAATAAACAGGTCTAATCAAAGAATGCTCCCACTAATCAAAGATGTACCTACCACCTTGGTGACTGCCAGCTGTCTCCTCAGCTCATCTACTCCGGCATTCAGGGATCCTGCTAGACAGTTGACTACCAAAAAGATTTTCTGCTGCATCAGCTACATCTAGAGACATGGGGCCTTCTGGCACAGGAGCCGTACTTCTCCCTGCTTGTTACTATACAAAATGGCGGTTGTGTTGTCTCTCAGGACCTGCACCAGTCTTCCCTTCATGGATGGCTGTCAGCACACCAACATGCCAACGTTGGTCAGGCTGTACTTCATACTGCTTTCTAGTCTCCTGCAACATCCACTGGCTAGCCACCACTTCGAGAACTGATTTATACGAGGTGCTGGGAGACTATCTGCAATATGGTGCGCATCAAGTGGGGATTACACAATTACTTTTTAGACGATTTACATTTTTAGGCACAGGGAGATTAAATGATTTGCCCAGAATAACCCTGAGCCTAGCATTGAGGCCAGGATTCAAATCTGGGTCGCCAGGTTCCAAAAGCAGCTGCTGCAACTGCTAGGCCACATTTCCTCCTAGGAGTCCAAGCAAGCCTCAGAACAATACTCATTGACAGCAAAGTCTGAACCTGGAACATCAAGCTCATCTGTTGAATGTTGTGGATTCATTACAGCAACAGAGGAGCCTTAAATATCTTAGTTTCCAGGAAAGGCCCTAAGAAGGGAATCCTCTGCAAAAGGCTCGAGAGGGACATTGGCTGATTGATTGAAAAGCCCAAAGATGTCAGGAGTTTGGGCGGTTCCCAGAGGTATCCCATGAGGAAGAGGTTACTTACCTTTGGTATCACCGTGTCAGTAGAGATAATATCTTGCTGCAGAATCCTTACCCCTTGAGTTTCCCCCAGGCGTCCGACTGGATTCGGAGAATTTGTGAGCAGTATTCCTGTGTGCCGTTCCGGTGGAGTGAATCGGCTCCGAGTCAGTCAACACTGTTGTCCGAACCAGATAGAATGTTGCGATTCCTATAGAGGCGGCGCGCTGACATCAGTTTTTCACGACTTTCCATGCCAGAAGCACAGAGCCATGAAGAACACAGATTACTGGTGCCTCAAAACTAAGGCCCTGAAAGGGGAGTCCCTGCCCCTAGAAATCAGTTTGCTCAACAGGCAGGATGGAGAATCGGGTAAGGAATCTACAACTAGATATTATCTGTATCAGATACGGCATGACCAAAGGCAAGTAACATGTTCATCCGATAGAGACTTCTGGTTGCAGATTCCTTACCTTTAAATAGATATCCAAGCAATACTATCCTTGGAGGTGGGTCTGTGGACCAAGATCATACTAGAACATCCTGCAGGACTGAAAGGGCAAAGTACCCATCCCTACAGATCTGACTGTCCAGGCAGTAGTGTTTGATAAATCTGTGGAAAGAAGCCCACGCTCCCACCTGACAGATGTCAAGGACTGGAACTCCACATGCTAATGCAGTAGTCAAGGCTGTAGCTAGGATAGAATGAGAACGGAAACCTTCAGGTGGTTGCTTTTTGGCCCGAGCGTAGCTTATCTTAATGCAGAGTACGACCCATCTGGATATGTTCGCTTCAGCACTCTTCCACCTTTCTTCGTACCCACATAACTGACAGAGTTGATCATCCACCCTGAACTCTTTTGTATGATCAAGGCAGAATGCCAACACTCTTTTTGGGTCCTGGCTGTGGAGTTTCTCCTCTTCCTTAGAAGAATGTAGGGGTGTAAAAAAAGTAGGCGTAACTCCTTTTGGTAGAAAGGAGGCCCTAGTGTGAAGCACCAATTTGTCAGGACAGACCGAAAGGTAGGGCAGCTTACATGACGGTGCCTGCAGCTCACTCACCCTGCGGGCATGTGTAATGGCCACAAGGAAGGCTGTTTTCAAAGTGAGAAACCTGAGAGGACAATTGCGGAGAGGCTCGAAAGGAGCACGCATCAAAAATGTCAAAACCAAATTTAGACTTCACTGGGGCATAATAAATGGGAATGGCGGAAAAAGGTGTGTAAGGCAATAGGGGACTTAAAGAAGGTTGATCAGGCAACCTCAAAAAAGCAGAAACTGCAGACAGATAACCTTTAATGGGGCCCAGAGCAGAGCCCTGTTGGGCCAAGGAAAGGATAAACAAGAGGACCTCGGAGAGAGGAGCAGAGAGGCGGTCACCGGACTTGTCTGTGCACCATGCAACAAATTTCTTCCAATGACAGCTGTAAACTGTTTTGCTGGAGGGACGCCTGGCTGCCAACAATACTTTACAGACTTCGGGAGGTAGGTCAGAAACTGTCAACTTTCGCCGCTCAATCTCCACGCAAGAAAGCGGAGTGGACAGGTTCAGGTGCAGAACCCTCCCATGCAGCTGTGACAGAATCACTAAGGGGTAGTCTGATCGGAGGATTGATGGACATGCTCAGCAGCTCAGGATACCAGACTCTCGGTGCCCAGTACAGAGGCAGAGTGAGGTCGTGGACCCTCTGTCAAGAAGTTCTGCGACTCTGGACTTGCCTTGAACAGAAGGCATTTCCCTGGAACATGTGGCGAGATTTCTGAACGTCAGAGCGGACAAACTTAGCCGACAATGCTTAATCAGACAGGAAAGGCATCTCCATTCGGAGGTGGCGCAAGGTCTTTTTCAGAGGTGGGGACACCCTTGGTTAGATCTGTTTGCCTACACAGAGAACATGAATGTCAGCAGTTTTGCGTGTTGGAATTTCCAAGGCAGCAATTGCTTGGAGAAGCTTTTTGTCTTGAATGGAAATCAGACCTCCTGTACGCCTTTCTGTTCATTTTACTTCTGCCCGGAGTCCTCAAGGAGATCAAGAACGACACAGCCCAAGTAATCCTTGTGGCACCGTACTGGGTTTTAAAACTTTATCTAGACAAAACTAAATGTTTTTGCAAGTCTCAACAGCTGTTCATTAACTATGGCCCAGTTCGTACAGGCCTGGCCACCTCCAAGCAATCTCTGTCCAGGTGGATTGTTTTGGGCATTTTGCTCTGTTACCAGCTAGCCAATACGTCCCTTGATGGCAGACCTAAAGCACATTCTACTAAGGGCAAGGCAGCCACAACTGCATTGATAAACATTCCTTTAGCAGATATTTGCAAAGCTGCTACATGGAGGTCTTTACTAATCACTACTGTCTTGATTCTAATGCTAAGACAGGTGCTCAAGTAGGACAGGCTTCTCAGAAATCTCTTTGCATGAATAAATATCACTATTTTTCTGTCTACTCCACCGCTCTCAGAGGGTTGGGCTTGCTAATCTATTCAGCGCTTATGACTATGCTCGGGAATCCCTTACGAGAGAAGGAATAGTTTCTGACCTGTAACTCCAGTTCTCTCATAGGGTTATTTCCAGGATAGTCGTACGCGACCCTCACTCCTCCCCAGTGGAAAAGACATCATAATAATAATGATAATTCACAGACTTCTTCATCTCAAGTAGTAAAGCCTACATAAAGAACTGAGGTAACTGCCTCTTGATAAGCATGATGGGATATGGGAGAACCATCTGCTCTTAAAGGCACAGCTTTATTTTGATTCTGTGTAATGTCAGCCTATGGGCTACACTGCCCTGCATTCCTTCATCCTTATGTAACTTTGTAAAAAGGTTTGTGAAAGATTTTTTCTGTAAAATCTTTAAAATATATTCATACATTTGAATGCATATCTACCTTACAGTACCCTTTTTCAACCAAGTAGGGTAACAAACTTTGGCCTTTGTAGCCTCTCCTTTAGGTTGCATAATGACTAAGTGACTTTGCAGGCCTTCCTGAAGAATGGCGAACATCAACACTTAAGAAAACATTTTCAGAAAAGTGCCCCGGGGTCCCCGCAGGCGGGCGGAACTATTCAGCACTTATGACTACACATGGAAATACCCCTACGATAAGTAATGAAAATGTCACTTACCCAGTGTACATCTGTTCGTGGCATCAGTCGCTGAAGATTCACATGTTGTGCATAGCCCGCCATCTGGTGTTGGGTCGGAGTGTTACAAGTTGTTTTTCGTCGAAGTCTTTCGAGTCACGGGACCGAGGGACTCCTCCTCTTTGTCTCCATTGCGCATGGGCGTCGACTCCATCTTCGATTGTTTTCCCCGCAGAGGGTGAGGTAGGAGTTGTTTTTTAGTAATAGTGCCCATGCAATGGAGTGAATAAGTATGTACCTAACTAAGATTTAATATATTTACAAATGCACAAAGTTGAAGCTAACTTCCAAACGGCTACAGGCTCCCGGGGAGGTGGGTGGGCACATGTGAACCTTCAGCGACTGATGCCACGAACAGATGTACACTGGGTAAGTGACATTTTCAGTTCGATGGCATCTGTCGCTGTAGATACACATGTTGTGCATAGACTAGTAAGCAGTTATCTCCCCAAAAGCGGTGGCTCAGCCTGTAGGAGTGGAAGTAGTCTGAAATAAGGTTCTTAGTACGGCTTGACCTACTGTGGCTTGTTGTGCTGATAGCACGTCTACACAGTAGTGCTTGGTAAATGTGTGAGGCGTAGACCATGTGGCTGCCTTACATATTTCGTGCATTGGAATATTCCCTAGGAAGGCCATGGTAGCGCCTTTCTTTCTGGTTGAGGGTGCCCTTGGTGTAATGGGCAGTTGTCTTTTTGCTTTAAGGTAGCAGATTTGGATGCACTTAACTATCCATCTGGCTATACCCTGTTTCGAGATTGGGTTTCCTGCGTGAGGTTTTTGAAATGCAATAAATAGTTGTTTAGTTTTCCTGATGTTTTTAGTTCTGTCGATGTAGTACATTAGTGCTCTTTTGACGTCTAATGTATGTAGTGCCCTTTCAGCTATGAAATCTGGCTGTGGGAAGAACACTGGTAGCTCTACCGTTTGATTTAGGTGGAACGGTGAAATAACCTTTGGCAAAAATTTAGGATTGGTCCTTAGGACTACTTTATTTTTGTGTAGTTGGATAAAAGGTTCTTGTATTGTAAACGCCTGAATTTCACTTACTCTTCTTAGAGATGTGATGGCGATGAGAAATGCAACTTTCCAGGTTAGGAATTGTATTTCGCAAGAGTGCATAGGTTCAAAGGGTGGACCCATGAGTCTGGTTAAGACGATGTTAAGGTTCCATGAAGGAACGGGTGGTGTCCTTGGTGGTATAATTCTTTTGAGGCCTTCCATAAATGCTTTAATGACAGGTATCCTAAATAGTGAAGTTGAATGGGTAATCTGCAGGTATGCAGATATTGCTGATATGTGTATCTTAATGGAAGAGAAGGCCAGGTTCGTTTTTTGTAAGTGTAGTAAGTAACCCACTACATCTTTTGGAGATGCGTGTAATGGTTGAATTTGATTATGATGGCAATAGCAAACAAATCTTTTCCATTTGCTTGCATAGCAGTGTCTAGTGGATGGTCTTCTGGCTTGCTTTATGACTTCCATACATTCTTGTGTGAGGTTTAAGTGTCCGAATTCTAGGATTTCTGGAGCCAGATTGCTAGATTCAGCGATGCTGGGTTTGGATGCCTGATCTGTTGGTTGTGTTGCGTTAACAGATCAGGCCAGTTGGGCAACTTGACGTGGGGTACTACTGATAGGTCTAGCAGTGTTGTGTACCATGGTTGCCTTGCCCACGTTGGTGCTATCAGTATGAGTTTGAGTTTGTTTTGACTCAATTTGTTTACTAGCTATGGAAGGAGAGGGAGAGGGGGAAAAGCGTACGCAAATATCCCTGACCAGTTCATCCATAGGGCATTGCCTTGAGACTGCCTGTGTGGGTATCTGGATGCGAAGTTTTGGCATTTTGCGTTCTCCTTCGTTGCAAATAAGTCTATTTGAGGTGTTCCCCAACGTTTGAAGTAAATGTTTAGAATTTGGGGGTGAATTTCCCACTCGTGGACCAGTTGGTGATCTCGAGAGAGATTGTCTGCAAGTTGATTCTGGATCCCTGGAATAAACTGTGCTATTAGGCGAATGTGGTTGTGAATTGCCCATTGCCATATTTTTTGTGCCAGCAGGCACAGCTGTGTCGAGTGTGTCCCCCCGTTTGTTTAGATAATACATTGTTGTCATGTTGTCTGTTTTGACAAGAATGTATTTGTGAGTTATGAGTGGTTGAAATGCTTTTAATGCTTGGAAAACTGCTAGTAGTTCGAGGTGATTTATATGCAGCTTTCTTTGATGTACGTCCCATTGTCCTTGTATGCTGTGGTGACTGAGGTGTGCTCCCCACCCTGTCATGGAAGCATCTGTTGTTATTACGTATTGTGGCACTGGGTCTTGGAAAGGCCGCCCTTTGTTTAAATTTATGTTGTTCCACCATAGAAGCGAGAGGTATGTTAGGCGGTCTATCAACACCAGATCTAGAAGCTGACCCTGTGCTTGAGACCATTGTGATGCTAGGCACTGTTGTAAGGGCCGCATGTGCAACCTTGCGTGTGGGACAATGGCTATGCATGAGGACATCATGCCTAGTAGTTGTAATATCTTCGCTTGTATTTTTTGTGTTGGATACATGCGTTGTATAATCTTTTGGAAATTTTGAACCCTTTGTGGACTTGGAGTGGCTATTCCCTTTGTTGTATCTATTGTGGCACCTAGGTATTGTTGTACCTTGCACGGCAGAATGTGTGATTTTGCCTAGTTGATGGTGAAACCGAGTTTGTAGAGGGTTTGCATGACTTGATCTGTGTGGTGCAAGCACCTTGTCAGTGAGTCGGTTTTGATTAGCCAGTCGTCTAGATACGGGAATACGTGTATTTGCTGCCTTCTGATGTGTGCAGCCACTACTGCTAGGCACTTTGTGAAGACTCTTGGTGCAGTTGTTAAACCGAAGGGCAATACTTTGAATTGGTAATGTATTCCCTTGAATACGAACCTTAGGTATTTCCCCTGCGACGGATGTATTGGTATGTGGAAATACGCTTCTTTGAGATCGAAGGTTGTCATGTAGTCCTGTTGCTTTAGCAATGGTAACACTTCTTATAGCGTGACCATGTGAAAGTGTTCTGATTTGATGTAGGTGTTTAGTGTTCTGAGGTCTAGGATTGGTCTCAGTGTTTTGTCCTTTTTTGGTATTAGGAAGTAAAGGGAATAAACTCCTGTGTTTATTTGTGTCTTTGGTACTAGTTCTATTGCGTTCTTTTGCAATAATACGTGAACTTCTATTTCCAGAAGGTCTGAATGTTGTTTTGATAAATTCTGTGCTTTTGGTAGTATGTTTGGAGGGATTTGCAGAAATTCTATGCAATAACCATGTTGGATAAGTGCTAAGACCCAAGTGTCTGTAGTTATTTCCTCCCATGCTTGGTAATACTGACCTATTCTTCCCCCCACTGGTGTTGTGTGGAGGGGATGAGTGACATGTGAGTCACTGTTTGGTTGTAGGGGTTTTGGGGCTTTGAAATTTTCCCCTATTCCTAGGGAATTGTCCTCTGTATTGGCCCCGAAAGCCTCCCCTTTGGTACTGTCCCTGGTAGCTGGACGGTGTGGCCTGTGAGGTGCTGGCTTGTGTGGCTTGACCCCGAAACCCCCCTCTAAAGGATGTTTTGCGGAAGGTGCTGTAAGTGCCTCTGTTCTGCGGGGAGTAGAGTGCGCCCATGGCTTTAGCAGTGTCAGTGTCCTTTTTGAGTTTTTCAATCGCCGTGTCCACTTCTGGTCCGAACAGTTGTTTCTCATTGAATGGCATATTGAGCACTGCCTGCTGAATCTCTGGTTTAAAACCAGACGTTCGTAGCCATGCGTGCCTTCTGATAGTCACAGATGTGTTAATTGTTCTTGCAGCTGTGTCCGCTGCATCCATAGAGGAGCGTATCTGATTATTAGATATGTTCTGTCCTTCCTCAACCACCTGTTTCACCCTCTTTTGTAGCTCTTTGGGTAGATGCTCAATGAGGTGTTGCATCTCGTCCCAATGGGCTCTGTCATAGCGCGCAAGTAGTGCTTGAGAGTTAGCGATGCGCCACTGGTTTGCAGCTTGTACTGCGACTCTCTTTCCGGCTGCATCGAACTTGCGGCTCTCTTTATCTGGGGGCGGTGCATCCCCAGATGTGTGGGAGTTGGCGCTCTTGCGAGCTGCTCCTACTACGACGGAATCTGGTGGCAGCTGTGAGCTGATGAAAACAGGGTCCGTGGGAGGTGCTTTATATTTCTTTTCCACTCTTGGTGTTATTGCTCTACTCTTGACCGGCTCCTTGAAGATTTCCTTTGCGTGCCGAAGCATTCCTGGGAGCATAGGCAGGCTTTGGTAGGAGCTATGGGTGGAGGAGAGGGTGTTGAATAAGAAGTCATCCTCGACTGGTTCCGAGTGTAGGGACACGCTGTGGAACTCTGCTGCTCTAGCCACCAATTGTGAGTATGCTGTGCTATCTTCCGGTGGTGAGGGCTTTGTAGGGTACGCCTCTGGACTGTTGTCCGACACTGGGGCGTCGTATAAGTCCCAAGCGTCTTGGTCCTGATCACCTTGGCTCATGGTGGTGTGAGCCGGGGAATGTGATGGAGTTTGTGCCGGTGAAACGTTAGTTACAGGTGGAGGAGAGGGTGGCGGAGTTACCTTTTGAGAGGGTGGCGGAGTTACCTTTTTCACCATTTTTGTTTGTGGTGCTTGGTATGATTGAAACTCCAGTCTCCTTTTTCTCCTAATAGGGGGAAGGGTGCTTATTTTCCCTGTTCCTTCCTGTATAAAAATACGTTTCTGAGTGTGGTCCACCTCGGTGGATTGCAACTCTTCCTCAAATCTAGGCTTTCGCATCTGAGAGGACAGTGATTGCTCCTCTGAATAGGAACCGGTAGGTGGGTCGGTTGCGGGTTGTGTTTGCACCGAAACCCTGTCTGTACTCTTTTTCGGCTCCGGAGTGACCTTCTTCTTTTTCGGAGTCGAATCCTCTCGGCGTCGATCTTCCTCGGTGCCGCTGTCTCTGCGTCGAGCAGTTTCGGCTCCGATATCTCAGCGTCGATGTTTTTCAACAGCACTTTCTCGGTCGCCGGTGTCTCGACTGGAGTCGGACGATCTTGGCACCATTTCGGCCTTTTTCGGTGCCGAAGGTCGGTCACCGAATTTATGGGTCGAGCCATGGCCTGGTGGCAGTGGCGTCCCCTGGGCCTTGTCACTTTTCTTGTGTGCTGGCTTCGACGTCTTACTCACAGTTCTTTGGTCGTCGAATTCTTCGGAGTCCAAATCATTGATCGAGAAGGTTTCTTCTTCCTCTTGATCCTCGAACTCTCGGTGAGCTGTCGGCGTGGACGCCATCTGCAGTCTTCTGGCTCGACGGTCACGGAGTGTTTTTCGGGACCGGAAAGCACGACAGGCCTCGCAAGTCTCTTCACTGTGCTCAGGCGACAGGCACAGGTTACAGACCAAATGTTGGTCTGTTTACGGGTATTTGTTGTGGCATTTAGGACAGAAACGGAACGGGGTCCGTTCCATCAGCGTTGTTTTACACGCGGTCGGGCCGCCGAGGCCCCGAAGGGGGATCGAAAACTACCCCAAAGGGTACCGGAGCTCTTCACTCTTCGATTCGGTGTCGATTCTAACTAAGCCGATCCCGAACGCAACAATACCGACGTAATTTTTCCGATATTTAGCTAACTTTCCGTTCCGAATACCGGAGCGAAAGGAACACGTCCGAACCCGATGGCGGAAAGAAAACAATCGAAGATGGAGTCGACGCCCATGATCAATGGAGACAAAGAGGAGGAGTCCCTCGGTCCCGTGACTCGAAAGACTTCTTCGAAGAAAAACAACTTGTAACACTCCGACCCAACACCAGATGGCGGGCTATGCACAACATGTGTATCTACAGCGACAGATGCCATCGAACCTTATTTTCTTTACTCAGTATTGGATCTATCTTAGACTCACCTGCTTGAATCAGAATAGCTAGCAGTTGCACATGTACACTGACAAAAGTGGATGGTAAGTAACAGAAAAAGGAAAGGCTCACCTTATTGGAATAGATGACAACACTGCTTGTCCCACAGTCGCATTACTCTGTTCATAGGACTTCAGGCAGTCATTTTCTGTGAATGTGAGCCTGTTCCTCCATGTTGCTGTTCAACATATTTTCGTAATAGGTACACAAGAGAAAATAGAGGTCCAAGAGACAGCTTTGACAGAGTGCACTCTTAGTTTCGTCAGTCAAAGGTCTTCCAGCGTTACTGTGACAAAGCAGGATAGCAGCTGCATTCCACTGAGCTAAACTCTGCTTGGAAACTGGAAATCCCTTATAATGGTTACCACATACAACCAGCAGCTGGTTTCATTTTTCTGAATTGTTTTGTCCGCTCTAGAAAGACCTTGAGGCATCTTTTGGCATTCAAAGTATGTAAGGATCTTTTGGCAGCACTCTGAGGATTCAGGAAGAATGTCTTTAAGATAACTGGCTCATTTATATTAAAATCCATTGAGACCTTAGTGTGATTCTCAGAACCAATCTTATATGTATACCTATTATCTTTGAACTGCGTAAATGGTTCTTTAATTGTAAAAGCTTGAATTTCACTAACTCTTCTTGTGGATGTCAGGGCTAACGGAACGTGCCATTTTCTCTGTTAAAAATGTAATATCTGCCTTATGAATTGGCTCAAATGGCACCTTCTTTGACTGCACAAGCACAGTATTGAAGTTGTCAAGATGGAGGAGGTTCCTTCATTGGAGGAAAGGCTGAAAATGCCTTTAAGGAGTTGTTTGATTACTCTACTAGACCATAGGGAAGGTGAACCAGGTGATCTTCTAAATCTTGAGACTGCTGCCAAGTGCACTTTAGTCAAAGTATGTGCCAAAACTGATTTTGGTAAGAGTAGCAGATAGCGCAGAGTTTGCTCCGGTAGAACTGAGATAGTGAGAGCTTCTGATTTTTGGCACCACAAACTGAAACTCTTCCATTTCAGCCTGCCTATCTTACTGGTAGTATCAGCTCTGGCTTTCTCAAGAATTTCACTACAATCTTGAGGGATATTCAAGTTTGTGAACTCACTGTATTCAGGAGCCAGCCAGACAAGTGCAAGGATGCCAGGTACGGATGAAGAACCTGGTTGTGGTTTCATTGTCAGTAGTGTAGTCACAGGTTCCAGGCAAATGTGACTCTCCTCTGAAAGGAGCAATAATTCTGTGAACAAATGCTGTCTGGGCCATCTAGGGGCAATCAATCATCTGGCCTGGGTCCCTTTTCACTTTCCTGAGAAGTAATAGTGAGTAACCGGGCTGAAGTAAAAAGTGTAAGCAAAGATCCCTGATCGAAAAAACATTCCCCAATGACCCCTGCTGAGGATGTCAACTTGCATAAAACCAACATTTTTTATTTTCCTGTGTTGCATACAGAGCTAAGCTTGGTCTGTCCCAACAATCGAAAATGCTGTCCTGAACGTACTCATTGAGCTTTCATTCATGACAGCTGGTGCTGACTATACTCAATGTATCTGCTAGAACATTGATAAATCCTGGAACATGCTCCGCCTTGTTACTCGCTGTTGTAGAGCCGACTTCCAAATTTACTGTGCTTGTTCTGATAGAGCTTGTGATCTTGTACCTTCTTGTTTATATAATGCATGCTGGTGGTGTCTGTACAAATCAATGCTGATGAACCTTTTACCCTGGGTTTGAATGACTAGACTCAGCGCCATTGCTTTGAATTCCAGAAGATTCATGTGCTTTTTCATCTGTGTAGGAAAGTGCCTCTTATGACATGGTCACCCCACATTTTTTACCTAGTATCTGGTGTAATTTCGACTGAAAGTGCACTGGGTTTCTGCTGCCAGAGTCCCAAGTGCCAGATATCATTCCCCAAAACTGCAACGCCCTCCCCCGCCCCCAAATCCCCCAATCGGCAAAACATTTAGCACCCTCTGAATGTCACTAGGAAATAGTACACCTAGTACCTAGGGCCAGGGATAATAAGGAGCTGGACTGCAGCACGAATTGTGCCACCCTAAGGGACCCCTCACCAAGCTCATGACAAGCTGAAATTGCAGGTTGAGTGACTTCGTGCAGACAAAAGTGAAAACAGAAGACTTGGCACACAGGCTGTGTGCTGTGTTGTAACACTGCATGTCATATGTGAGTCACTCCTCTAGCAGACCTTACAGCCCTAAGGCAAGGTGCATTATATGTTGTGAGGGCATATTTCCACAAGAAGATATGCCCCTGCTATGTCTATTGATTCTCAGACATACTAAGTGACCAGGGAAGCGATTTTAAATACACGTGCTGGACACTGGTCCACACGAGGTTTCCAGCTACATGATGGCTTCACTTAAGATAGGGATGTTTGGTGTCTAACATCTCGTATTAGTGAACCCACACTGATGCCAGTCCTGGATTTAACAATACATCCACACAGAGGCGACCTTAGCGTGCCCCCTGAAAACCTATTAACTACTAGTGTGTTAACTGACTGCTCATGACCAGTTCAGTCACCTTAGGAATTAAGCCACTAGGGTCAGGGTTATGCCCACTTTCCAATGGAAGTAGTCATAGAAAAGTTGAAGTCACCCTAAAGGTGGGCAACCCATTGGCTGCCACCTTGCACTCCCTGTAACGCCCCTAAATTGAGTATTTAGGGGACACCCCTGAACCAAAGAACTCAGACCCTGACTAAGACAAAGGACAAAGAAGAGGCACACCAGCAGAAAGGGAGAAGATGCAGCAGTTGACCTGGTACCTACTCCACCAGCCTGAATGCACTACTCTACAGACTCTGCACTAGAAGACTGCTCGTCCTGCAGCTGAGCCCCAAGAAACCCAAGAGGACTGCCCGCCTTCGATAAAGACTGAAGACTATGATGAGCAGAAGACCTGCTCCCCAACCAACTCCTAAGAAAGGACTCTGCAGCCCCCAGAACTGCAAAGACCGACACCTGAAATCACAACTGCACCTGCCGTCAACGACTCAAGGTGAAGCAGACCACTGGTGCCAACAAGGTTCACAAGCAAGGTGTCTAGAGTCTCTGTCCATCGTGGTTTTACCACTCCTGGACTCCCTGAAGTCACTTGCAGCCTCTGCATGCAGGTCCCCTCTCCTGCGGCTTCTATGGTGAGAAACACAATGCCTAAAGCAACCAATGCACCCATTGCCGCCGGCCTGAGCGGACGTGGACCCCTGGTGTTAACGACTTCCCCCAGTTCTCCTAAGCTCAAGTCCACTGTAGTTTCACCCCTCCTTAACTCCACGTGAACACCTCGGACCACAGGAACCAGCCTCCCCCCAACAGCGAGTGCACCTGGAACAAGGAAACCTGATGCCAAAGGACAGCCTGCATACGTCTTACCTGGGCCCTGGTGAAGAGGACCAAAAGTGCACCTATGTCCCAGAGCACCAACAGGTTTGCGATCTACCTGTTTGGCCCGACTGGGCCCCCCCAGCCACAGCCTGCAGCCTAAACCCACGAGGACCAAGCTCCATTGAAGTACTTTGGACACCCAAAGGTGTACTACACCTCTGCACCCAGCCAACCCAGTGCTGACTGGAGTAACCTGTTGCTGTGGTCCTGACCCTTTCCCAGTATTGATCTTCAATCTACAAGATTGGTCTCGTGAGACGTCGTAAAGTGCTTATTTACTGAATCTGTTTTCCTTCCATAGGCTAACATTGAAGAACTCGGAGATTGCACTATGTGTTGATTTTTGCAAGTGAAAAGTACTTCTGCTTAAAACCATACTTACCTTCTAACGATGTTCTTAGGTTTAAAATATATATTAAAAAAAAAAAGTGTTATTTTTCTAAACTGGTCTTAGATTTATTCTTTCAGTGTGTCTCTCATTTATCACCTCGGAGAACTACAAATGCTCAGCACTGCCCTCTGATGAACCTAACTGCTTGCCCACAATACCATAAAATAGAGCATCAGTCCTATCTATTTTTGCCAGTGCAAACCAACTGGGGATCCACTGGACGCTCTGCATGGTGTACTTCTCATAGTGCACCATATAGAGAGCCAGCTTCCTACAATCTGGCATGGAGTCCATTTTCCACGGATTCTCAAATCCTGTAGGTATAAGCCCCACCCCTCCGGGGCGTGTCTGTGGTAATACCAAATTTGAGTATTTGAGGCAAGAAAGTTGATCCTATGGACAGATTGGCATCCTTCGTCCACCAGTAAAAATACTTTTTAATTTTTGAGTGATCTGTATTAAGTTGCTGAATGACCCTTGTAGTTGAAGCCACTGCTTGTGTATCACTTCCTGTTAAGGCTGCATTTTGAAGCAGTAATATGGTACCAGAGAAATGCAGGAGAACATTACCCCAAGGAGTGACTTTAACGGGCAAACTAATACATTTTCTTGTCAGTAATCTGTGCTAAGAACTTGAGTTTTATTCACCTTTCTTGCAACAAGAATGCGTAGTCTTGAAATGTGTTGAAAACCGCTCTGAAGAACATTATTTTTGTCAAAGGATTGAGGGACGATTTCTGTGGGTTGAATGTAAGGTTCAGGTTGTTGAATAGCATCAGAAAGGCTTTATTTGCCTTCGTTGCCAGACGAGAAGTTGGTGTTTTTATGAACCAGTCATCGAGGGATGGGAATACCTGAAAACCCCATTGTCTTACATGAGCTGCTATGGGAAAAAAGCATTCTGTAAATACGGGGAGGCGATTTGAGTCTGAACGGAAGAACTTTGAATTGATAGTGTCAGCCCCCATGAATCCTAAGAATTTGCCATGTTTATGGTGGACTGGCATGTAGAAGTAGACATCCTGGGGATCCAATATTGACATCCAATCCCAGTGACCGAGAAATTGTAGGATGTCTTTGCAGAGTAACCATGTGAAAGAATTGTTCCCTTAAATATTTGTTTTGCTTCAGCGGATCCAAAATGGGACACCACTCTCCCATCTTCTTTATAAGCAAGAAGAATCAGCAGCAAAACCCCATTTCTTTCTGGGTGACTGGTACTCTTTCTATTGCGCCTTTTCTGATCATGATTACTATTTCCCACTGAAGCAGGTGCAGATAAGGAGGGGGTGCTCCCTCCGGAGGGGTATTTGGAGGTTTTTGCATGAATTCCAATTTCTAACAGTAGGTGATTAGGTCCAAACCCCACCTATGGGTTATCATTTTCCACTGAGATAAGTCATTTGTGATTCAGCTCCCAATAGGTTGCTGGAATAAAGAGGGTGCAACTAGCATCATCAAGTCGTTTCTGTTTTCGACCAGTGTCTTCCTTGAGATGGTAGTTTCCTTCTGGGAGCTTGTTTGTTATAAGCCACTGTTGGTGGGGATAAGACAGATACTGCTGTTGGAAGGGCTGATATTGCCAACATCTATATGGTTGATATCCTTCTCTGTAGAAGAATAGCCATTTTCCCCACGCTCCTTGAAAAGGCAGTTTTCTCCTTTTGTAAGTTAATCAAAGATTCTACAGTATCCGTGTCTGCTTTAACTGCCTGCAAAGCATTGTCCACGTGCTTGCCAAACAATGCTTCTCCATCAAATGGTATGTCTAAGATTTTTCTTTGGAGTTCTGGTCTGAACAATGTTGCTTTCAACCATCCCTGCCTCCTGAAAGCAGCAGCTCCAGCCAGCTGGTGAAAACCTATTGAAGCGATGTCTGCTGAAGTCAATCATTTCAGGGGAAGTTCTTTCCCCTTCTTGTAAGGTCTTTCATTGCTTCTCATCTTCCAACAAGAGATCTATGTATATGGCAATGTGACCACATTTATCTATCATAGCAGCCAAGAATAGCCAATGAATTGGCAGCTCGAACAGTAGTCACCAACAAGGTAGGAAAACGTTCTACTATGTTAGCTAAGAGCTGGCCTTTTCCACCAGGTGGTACGGATATGGGTGTGGGCAGATTTTTGGATTGACATTGATCTGCTTGTGTTACTACTGAATCTGGTTTTAGATGTCTGATTAAGCATGCCGTCAAATCTTCTGTTGCTTCATATTGTTTAGCCAGCCAAGGTAACACTGCAGAAACTATAGCTGGGGTTTTTCATTATTTTTATACCTTCTTCTGACATAAAAATCAATGACAGGGATTGCTCTGACCGTTTTTTAACAGGTTCTTTAAAGTCATATAAAAAACAGACTTTTATTGTCAGTGGTAACTGAAGTCTTTGCTGCCCTTTCAGTCAAATTATGAAATCTGCCAATGTCACCCGGAGAAGAGTCTACCAGTTGTGGTGCTGGCAGAGATGGTGCTGGAATTAGGCAGTCATCCCATTAATTGTCTGGAATTTCCCCTTCTCTACCCTCATCCTAGGACACTGCATCCTCCGCAGGTAGCACTGCGATGTTTCAAGTTGGTGTCTTTTTAGGTGTGATCGGCAAAGGTAAAGTACATGGTGTGAGCACAGCGGGGATTTGCTGGCTCGTCTTGTTGACTGATGGAGATGCAGCCTTTGTAGGTCCTGCAATCCTACTGTAATAATCCTGCAACATACTTCAAAGGTCATTTATTAGAGTGACCGGCATTTTAACTATGAGCTCTTCAAGCTGATGATAACCATAGGTTTGGTATTGATCTATGTATGGGGCAGGTTTTGCAACATATTGTTGTGGTCTGGAGGAATCAAAATCTTTATAGTATTCCCTGTCATCTTCCTCCTGATATTTAACAATTAGTTCAGATGAGCTATGAGCTGCTCCAAAAAGGTCCTTTGTCCTCCAACCGGTCCTCATCCATTAAGTTGGTTAGCGGGAGAGTAGAGATTTTACTTGGGGAGGTGTGCTCAAGCTTAAAAATATCAAACTGCATTTTTCCTCTTGCCAAGGACCCAACTGTAATCTTTATCGTTGGTGACGGTTTGATGGTGGGTCACTGATGTTGTCGTCCGTGTGATTGTCTACATCGCCGTTAATTGGACATCTGTGTTGACGATGCTGCCATAGTTGACAACAAATTTGAGGGCGACTTTTCAGTCACTGTTGACATTTTTCCGTGGGCACTGAGGAGGACTTCAAGTGTAATGTCACACTAGGTGAAAGTTGTAGGCTCAGATCTCATCTTTTCTTTCAAGAATTTCTCCTTTTTATGTTTGTGATAGTGTTCTACTGATGTTCTAAGCTCTCTTGAAAACCCATGATGGGTCTTTTTTTAATGCCTTTTTAGGTGATCTAGAAGGTATCTGCTTATGTTTCAGTATGATTATTTTTATACAACTTTAAAGAACCTGCTTAAAGAAAAACGTCAGAGCAATCCGTGTCATAGATATTAAGGAGAAGGTATATAAATAATGAAAAAACACGCTACCGTTTCTGCAGTGTTACCTAGGCTGGATAAATATAAAGCACTAAAAAATGTGTTGGCATGCTTAATCTGAACCTTATCTCTGTTGTTGAGGAATCCTATCCTCTTCAAGGTGGAGTCTTTAGATTTGGAAACATACAAGAAAACACCCCTCTCTACTCTCCAGTGGCATAGAAGAAAAGGTACATTATATTTCACAGTCCTTTACCTTATGAGAAGGATGTAGATAGTAAATACACTCCTTGTGTTGGTCTTCAGAGTGTAGCCTCCCCCCCCCCCCCCCCAACATGTCCTACAAGATTTGAAAGGCCTGACTTTGCAGATTATGACATCTTGATTAGTCAGATCTTGGCAGGTGAAAGCTGAATATTTTTTCTGCTATAAAGTCTCATGTGTAACAGAGCAGAGCTCAGGAAGACTCCCATCACACAACGTGCAGTAGAAAATCTGACAGAGTGTAGCCTCTATGGAGAGTGTTCTAGAGGATGCTGTTGGCTGAACTTTGCTTCTTAATAAAGGATGTGGAAAAGTTACTGAAGTGAATGTGTTCTAGCATTTACAGGCTATATGCGTCAGTTTGTACTGCTTTCTAAATCATACCAGGGGACTCCCACTTCGATGACTGGGAATTCTTCAACCATGTGAACATATGAAAGCTCCAATACTGGAGAAGGAATAGTTTCTTACCTGTAAGACCAGTTCTGTCATAGGAGAATCTCTGTGAAGTCATAAACATTTGAATAATTACGCCCAGGTGCAGCATCCCGGAGAACTTCTTTACATTGTCTCTTCTTAAGTGTAGACGTTCGCCTTACTTCAGGAAGGCCTGCTGAGACCCTTAAGAAAGAACATAATGTACAGCCTAGGTAAACAGGCTACAGTGGTGTAATTCTTGAGATTTTACTTAGGAAACAGGGCTAAAATACCCTTAAAATGTATAATTCGAGGTAAATGTTTTCAACCAAACCTCAAATCTCCTTCACAAACCCTTTTTCCTGACAAAGTAGAGATGACGAGTAGGATAGCAGTGTAGCCCCATAGGCTATTATGTTAGTGGAAAATAATGACTGTGCCCTTAAGGCTGCAGAGACCACCAGTATCCCATCATGTTCAGCAGATGACAGTTGCTTCACTTCTTTTTTACAATAAGCTCTAGAGATAGGTCTGTCTAATACTATTCTCTCTTCTGTCCACCGGGGAGGAGGGAGGGTGCTTATGACTTCAACGGAGATTCCCCTATGAGAGAACTGGAGTTACAGGTAAGAAACGATTCCTTCTCTCGTAGGGGATCTCCGTTGATAGTCATAAGCATTTGAATAGAATAGTAAGCCAATCCCCAATAACGAGGTGGAAAGAACAAAGCAGAGAAAATAATACTAGGCAAATAAATTTCTGAGGAAGGCATACCCTACTTGAGCGTCTGCTCTAGCAAACAAGTCTAAACAGTAGTGTCTAGTGAATGTGTGAACTGGTCTTCTTGTAGCGGTCTTACAAATTTCAGTAAGAGACATTCCCCATCAAAGCGGTTGTAGCTGCTTAGCCTCTTGTAGAATTGGCCTTAGATTTTGACGATAAAGGCTTGTTGGCTTTTTGGTAACAGAAAGGTATGTAGAATACTATCCAGCATAAAATGGACTGTTTGGAAGTGGCTAAACCTGGGCAGACCATAGTTCACAAAACGTTGGTCCGATTTGCACAGGTCCAGCGTCTTGTCTAGGTAAAACTTAAAATACCCTTCTGACATCCAGAGAAGATACTGCTCTGCTGGAGTAGAAGGATTCTGAAAAAGTGGGTAGGGAAATGTTTTGATTTATGTGAAAAACTATGAACAATTTTGGGAAGAAATTTCAGATGGGTTTTAAGAACCACTTTGTTAGAATGAAAAACTGTATAGAGTTTATTAGTACACAATGCTTGGATTCCACTAAACCTACAGGCTGATAATATAGCTACAAGAAAAGCTGCTTTATGACTTATAAATCGGTTCAAAGGGTTTTTGCATTAGTCGAGAAAGGACTATATTAAGTTCCCAGGGAGGAAAAACCTTTTTTAATCACTCAAGAAAATCCTTAATTACTGGAGTCTTGAAAAAAAGATTTGTGAAGGACATTTTCGGTAGCCAGTAAGAGCTGCCAAATGTACTTTTATTAATGCGTATTGTGAGACAAATTTTGCCAGACCAAGGAGATGGGGGAAGGATGGCTTCCTCCTGCCAAAAAGTAGGGTCTATCGTTTTGGAAGAGCACCAAATGCAGAACCTTTTCCAGTTGAAGGCATAAGCTACCCGGGTTGATGGCCGTTTAGCTTCTTTAAGAATATTCAAGGCAGTCTTCTGGAAGATTCAGATGACCAGACTACTAGCTCAGGAGCCTTGACGCCAAATTAAAAAAGGAGACATTGGGATGGACCATCTGACCACTGAACTTCGTTAGTAGGTCTGGGCGGCAAGGGCAGTCTGAAATGTGGATGCCGTGACTGGTGAAGAAGTTCTGTGAACCACCACTGATGTGGCCACTCCGTGGCTATCAGGACAAGCCTGGCTCTCAAATGGGACAGCTTCAGGAGGATTGCCAGGATCAGAGGGATTGGAGGAAAGGTGTAGAGAAATTTGTCAGACCAGTCTATCCATAGGGCATTCCTCAGAGTCCCTGGTTGGAAGTACCTCAAAGCAAAGTCTTGGCATTTTTTGTTTTTCGGCAAATGACGAATAAGTCTATGTGCGTCTAGACCCATAGTTTGAAGAGGTCGTTGTAGATGTCGCCGACGACGTCATTGTGAAGGACCAATTTGTGGTATTCTTGTAAGGCTCTGCTTAGTGCATCTGCCTGCACATTTTGAACACTTGGGAGGTGTTGCTGTAATTCACAGGTTTCTGACTATGAGCCATATCCAAATTGTTGGGCTTCGTGGGACAGGTCTGGTCCTCACCCCTCCCTGCTTGTTGAGGTAATGCATGGTGGTGGTGGTGTTGCACATCTGAACAAGCAGGGATTGTGTCCTGAAGGATTGGTATAACGCTTTGAACGCTAAGTGGACTACTCTGAGCTTGAGAAGATTGATATGATACAATATTTCCCTCAGAAACCATTTGCCTTGTATTTGGAGATGGTCCATGTGCGCTCCCTATCCCAGTAGTGATGCATCAGTTACTATGGTTTGGGAAGGTGTGGTGACCCTGGTACTAATGAGGGGTTTGAAACCTCAAAGTAAAAACGGCGTTGGTAAGGCCTGAAAAGAAGTCATTGGTCTTTTAAGACAGACAGCTGTTAGCGTTTCCATTTCTGCCTTCATGTAAGCCATTTCTTCAACCGCATGGCTGCAAATAAAGTCGAACCCGAAAACGCAAGGTTTACGATCCGTTGTTGGGATTCAGATTCCAATAAAGTGAGTCACAACCAAGAGTGCCGTCTCAAAGCAAAAAGGCAATCCTATGACAGTATTCATGAGCTGCCAACAAAGAGGAATCTGCTGCTGCACTGATTATCTGGCTGGACACCATGAGACTTTCGTTTATCTCCAGAAAGTAATCTCTCCTATCCCTGGGGAGAATCTCTGCAAATCACTGAATAGAGTCCCAAAGTGCTCGATCGCATCTACCGAGGAGTGTGGTGGAACTAGCAGCTTTCATGGTCTCAGCTGTGTTACACACATTATGTCACACCAAATCAAATTTCCTGCTCTCCTCATCAGGAGGGATGGACAAAGGAGGACCACTTAGTCAAGAGGTGGGTCTTCTCTTAAGAACAGAGGATCTTGATCTGGAGGCCTACAGTATTTTGTAGCCTCAAAGGAGCCGGCCTGGTAGTTGCTGGTGTGAGGAAGAGCTCCATTGCAGGTTTCAGTAGTCCTGGCACTAGTGGAAACAGTGGTCTTGGCGCTGCTCTTTGGTAGAGCGTCTCAAATATGACAGATGTCATAGGTGTGGGAACTGACATCTGTACACTTAGTTTCGCTGCTCCCCTCACTTACACCTCCTGAACAAAAAGGACTGGTCGTCCACTGGAGACGCGAGGATTTGGTGAGTCAGTGATTTGTTGAGAATAAATCTGTTAAAGATGAGGAGGTGTTATATTTTGATTGATGCCTTGAAGTTGTCCTTGTACGTGAACAATAAGTATGGTGTCGAGATCTGGAAGAAGGGGAGCGCCTGGAGCAATGTCCATGTCAGCGTGACCTATGGTGAGACATGGAGCATGATCTAGGTTTTGCCGGAGTCACAGGCGCAGAAGCAGGTGGAGCAGGAGTCACCGGAGGTGGTGGAGGCAAAGGGTGTTCTTGAGGAGGCAGCGAATCCGGCAGCACTATTGGTGAAGCCAGGGAGTTCGGTCTTGAGTACTCTGAATCGGATGACAAGTATACAAGTCTCCTTTTTCTCCTCGACTGAGATAGACCTTGACTCGACTGAACAGTGTCTGCGACGTCTCGCTGTGGAACTCCTCGATGTAGGCTACCTGGTGTTGATAGGTCCATTCGCCTCAACGTCGATAAGCTTCTAGACATCAACCTCACTGTATGGGTCAATGCCTTGTAGGTTCTACCTTGTCTCGACGTTGATTGGCGTGGTTTACTTGACGGTGATCCGGTCCTTGACAGCGAGCAAGTCTGGTCTTGGCGTTGTATTCCTCAACGTCAAACGGGAAAGGCATTCTCTTTGTGGACCTTCCATGCCTCTCAGAGGCCAATTCAAGAGCCCTGGTAAAGGAATAACCCCCTCCTCGCTCTGAGGACCCACCGTGAGCTTGTCTTCGCTGCTCTTCCTTTCCATGGAGGTGACTTCTCCCCCGCTCTCAAACTGTGACGTAAAAACTTCTGGCAGTGAAGACACTGATCTGGGGGACTTTATGGGAGACACAGGATACAGACACTGTGGGGATCTGTTTTTGCCTTTTATCTCCTACAGGATGGACACTTGTCAAACAAGGAGGGCATTATAAATGCTATAAATGTCTCAAAATTATGCTAATGAAAAACGAAGAGTGAACCAGTTTAAATTCAAATTCACAAGTGTGAAGAAAAAAAGCCTAAAAGGCAGAGTTCAGTGCCCCAGGTTCCTGTACCAGTTACCGGAAAATAGAACTGAAGCAAATGCCATCTCCTGAGCATGATGGGATACGGGTGGTCTCTGAAGCCTTAAAGGCACAGTCATTTTCCACTCACATAATAGCAGTCTATAGGGATACACTGCTTTCCTATTCTTCATCTCTACTTCTTTGTGAGGAAAAAGGGTTTGTGAAGGAGATTTGAGGTTTGGTGCAAAACATTTACCTCAAATTATATATTTTAACCCGGTTTCCTAAGTACAATCTGAAGCATTACACCACTGTAGCCTATTTACCTAGGCTGTACATTATGTCCTTTCTTATGGGTCCCCGCAGGCCTTCCTGAGGTTAGGCGAACGTCTACACTTAAGAGACAATATAAAGAAGTGCTCCAGTATGCCGCACGTGGGCGGAAATATTCAAATGCTTATGACTTCAAACTGAGATTCCCCTATGAAAGAACCAAATTGTTGGGGGGCTTTTCATTTAGCATGAGCCTTTTCCTCAGACACACCAGTGCGTCACAACTGCTAGACTACTACTCTGCACAGGTTTTTTGTTTGTTTTTATGACACAGGGAGATTTGCCAGATTTACAGGATGTGGAGCCGAAGTCTGCATTTGTACCCACTAAGTTACATGGCCTCCGAGAACACTCAGAATCTGGCTGAAGCTTTCAGCAACCTGTCCACCTCCATTCCTCATTCCCACCGCAATTGCTATGATTGGTCACAATCAGCTAGGCACAACCGCACATAATTACTGTCTTCCTCGCCCACAACTCATCCTTCCTCTGTTCAAAGTGATCACCAGCCATTTATTTCTGAGCACTAAGGGGTAAAACAGGCAGTTCTTAAAAGGAGAATGTTACTTACCCAGTAGACATCTGTTCGTGGCATGTAGTGCTGTAGATTTAGATGCTTTGCTCTGAGAGAATGTTTAGATTGAGTGGTCTGAGATCTAGAGGTCTTAGTGACCTGTCCTTTTTTGGCATAAGGAAGTATAAGGAGTATACTCCTAGACCTTGCAGTAACAGGGGAACAGGCTCTATAGCCCGATTGAGAAGAAGGGACTGTACCTCTTCTTTTAAAAGAAAAAGATGGTCTTGTGAAAGTCTGTGAACACGAGGGGAGAATGTGTGGTGGGGTGGATAGGAGTTCTAGGCCGTAACCATGTTGGATAATGGGGGGTAGAACCCACTGATCTGTGGTAATCTGTACGAACCTCTAAAGGAATCTCTATTATTATAGAAATGGGTCCCTTGCTTGGTTTGTGGGGTGGAGGGCTCAGATGGGGATTTGAAGCCCCCCTGAATTGGGGGCGACAAAAATTACCTGTGTGGTGTGGTGAGTAGGGCCCCGCTATAGTCTTTGCTGTTTCTGAATCCTTTTTCAATTTTTCTATAGTGGTGTCCACCTCTTTCCTAAACAAATGTTTTTTCTCAAAAGACATATTAAGAACTGCCTGTTAGATTTCTGGCTTGAAACCTGAGCCAAGCATGCCCTCTCATAATGATGCTGGTATTAGTACCACGTGCAGCAGTATCAGCTGCATCAGTGGCACACCTAATAGCATTGTTTGAAATGCTATTGGTTCTCAGGTAACTTGTACATCTGACAGACCTCTAGCTGCCTTTGAATAAATACCCAAGCATTACCATCCCCCAAGGTGGGTCTGCAAAACAAGTTCAAACTAAAGTCCTGAAGAGCCAAACAAGACAAGTGTCCATCCTCACCGACCTGGAGCCCCAGGTAGCAGTGTTTGGTAACTGTGTCCAGAGATGCTTACATGGCATCTCTGCACACAGAGATGGCCAGGACTGGAACTCTGTGTGCTAACGCAGTGGTGACAACTTTAACTCTGGTAGAATGCGCGAGCAAATCCTCAGGGGTTGCTTTTTGGCTAGTGCATAGCAGATCTTAATGCAGAGTATGACCCATCTCGAGATGTTAGGCTTCTGCACTGTCTGACCGTTCTCCACACCCACACACCCTACAAAGACTTAGTAATCCACCTGGACCTCTTTTGTACGATCAAGGAAGAATGCCAATGCCCTTTTTGGGTCCTGGCAGTGGCGTCTCTACTCTTCCTTAAAAGGATCGGGGTGCGTAAAAAGTAGTCAAGGTGATGGATTGGCCTACATGAAAGGACATAACCACTTTTGGCAGAAAAGAGGCCCTAGGGTGAAGCTCCACCTTGTCAGGACAGTTAGAAAGGTAAGGCGGCTTAGATGACAATGCCTGCAGCTCACTCACTCTGCGGGCAGATGTAATTGCCCCAAGGAAGGCTGTTTTCAAAGTGAGAAGTCTGTGAGGAAAATTGTGGAGAGGCTCGAAAGAAGTGCGCTTCAGAAAGGTCAGAACAAAATTCAGATCCCATTGGGGCATAATGATGGGGATGGAGGAAAAAGATGTATAAGACCTTTGAGGGACATATGTATAATAAAAGAGTTAAACAAGGAAGGTAGGTTGATCAGGCAACGGCAAAAAAGCAGAAATAGACAAATATCCATTAACAGTGCCCAGAGCAGACCCCTGCTTAGCAAGGGAAAGAACGAACAGGACCTCAGAGAGGGGGGGCAGAAAGGGGGTCAACAGACATGTCTGTGCATCATGTCCCAAATCTCTTCCAACAGGCATATACCGTTTTGGTGGAGGGACGCCAGGCTGCCAGGATTGCATTACAGACCTTCGGGAGGAAGGTCAAAGGCTCTCAACTGCCGCTTCTCAATATCCATGATGGAACCGGAGAGTGGACAAGTTTGAGTGCCGAATCCTCCCTTGTTTCTGTGACAGAAGATCCTCCAGAACGGGCAGTCTGATCAGAGGATCGATGGACAGGCTCAGCAGCTCAGGATACCAGAAACCCCACGCCCAGTCTGGAACCACCAGGATTACTGGGCAGGAGTGGTATGGGCAGAAAGGCATACAGGAGGCCTGAATTCCACTCGAGCTGAAGAGCACCTCCAAATAATTTCAACCTTGAAAACTCCAACATGCAAAACTTCTGACATTGCGCGTTCTCTGCAGAGGCGAACAGATCCAAGCAAAGATCTCCCCACTGTTGAAAGAGACCCTGTGCTACTTCAATTCGTGATCTGCTAGGCACTCGACAGTTCATTAACTTTGGTGTATGAAACCGTTATCATAGTCTAAATACCTTGGACTTGCTGCTCAGGAGTGAAAGCCCAAAACTGCACTGTCTCTGGAACAGCTCAGATGAAAGGGAACATCTGAGACAGAATCAGGTGTGACTTAGTCACGTTTATAGTGAACCTCAGCAAATGTAGGTTTGCCGTAGTCTGGAGGTGAGAGACGACACCCTGGGGAAAACTCTTTGTCGAGGTAGGGGAAAACTGAAACCCCTGATCTCCACCAATGAGCTCAAGAGTCATCACCTTGGTAAACAAACGAGGGGCACTGGTAAGGCCAAAGGGGAGCACGGTGAACTAAAAGTTCAAATGGCCTACCATGAACCGCAAGTAACATCTGTGGGCAAGCAAGAAGGGGATGTGAAAATAAGCATCCTGCAAATCAAACTCGACCAATCCAGTCTCCTGGGTCAATGGCAGATAGTACCTGAGCCAAAGTAAGCAACTTGAACTTCTTCTGGAGGAGATTGAGGGACCGAAGGTCTAGGATAGGGAGGAAACCCTTCTTTTTGGAGACCAGAAAGTAGCAGGAATAGCAATCACAATCTACTGTGGACACCAGAACTCTCTTCTAAAGACCCCTTGGACAAGAGAACTGTAACTTCCTTTCAAAGAAGGGTCATCTGATCATAGTATGGTGGCATGGATGGAGGGGTAGGCTCGAAAAGGAGGGAGTAGCCCCTTCAGACGATCTGTAAAACCCAGCTGTCTGAAGGGATAGATTGCCAGCGTAGCAGGGGATGGTGAATCCTGTCGCCAACTGGCCCACGGTGGGGGTAGAGTTAGACTAGGAAGGTTTGGAAGCTGCAACAGAGGGTGTGCAGCAGATTGACCAGACCACTGGCTGTAGGAAAGTACCCTCCTTTTGGCACGGTTACTTTAGTGTGTTTTGACTGTGTTCATTGGGATCCTGCTAACCAAGACCCCAGTGACTGTGCTCTCTCCCTCTAAATTTGGTTGCTTATGACTTTGCCTACCCCACTATTGGCATACTAGTGCCCCCATATAAGTCCCTAGTATATGGTACTTAGGTACCCAGGGCACTGGGGCACAAGGGGTTTCCCATGGGCTGCAGCATGTATTGTGCCACCAATGGGAGCCCATGCAAAATGGGTCTGCAGGCCTGCTATTGCAGCCTGTGTGATAAGGTTCAGACATGCAAAGCTTATGCAATACCACTGTTTTCACACAGCACTGACACACACACACACACACACACACACACACACACACACACAAACCACACAGTGGTACAGAAATAAAAGGCACTTTATTATGGTAACACGAATACTAAAATACTGTATAGGCAATACCCCAACTGGAGGTAAATAAACACTTATAAACACATTAGAAAGCAGTAAAAAGCACAGGCATTGATAAAAGCAACAACAAATAGTGAGGGCCCTAGGGGAGGATCAAACCATATACTAAAAAAGTAGAATGTGAAAAGCAGCCCCACACCCAAGGAAGTTGGATCAGTAAAGGGGATCTGGAAGAACTAGGAACCCCAAGAGGTAAGTACCAGGGTGCCCCCAAGCGACCAGGAGAGAAGAGGTAAGTACCTGGTTTTCCCCAAAACAAACATGAGGACTTTGGAAAAGGACTGTGCAAGACCCAGACAAGACTGGAAGAAACCAAAGGTGGATCCTGACAGAAGAGGACCTGCAAAGGAAGAGGGACCAAGTCCAGTGCGTGATGGTGACTGGCTCTGGCAGGAGCCACTACCCATGCTTCTGTGGATGCAGAAACGGGTCGACGGTGGATAAAGAAAGTCAGCAGTGCAGCACAGAACCAGAAGAGGAGTTCCAGAAGTGATGCAAGTGATGTCCCACGTCAACGGTCGTGATGCTGACAGTCAGTGGTGCTGGAAATCTGCCAACAAGCCTTGGAAAATGCAAGAATCTGAGAAGGATTTGCAAGGCTGAAGAGGACCAGCAAGGTCCAGGGGACTCAACCCAAGGAGGGGAAGTCCGAAGTAACCCTCAGCAGCTGGGAGAGTCAAGAAGAGGAGGCAACTCACTGGCAGCAGGCACAGGAGTCGCAGTGAGACCCATGCAGCACACTTGAAGTGTTCCCTGTTGCTGGAGCAGCAGGCTGGAGAGACTGCATTGCAGGTAGAGTTACTGGGGTCCGGGGCCACACGGAGCCCGAGATCCCTTGGTGGAGAAACAAGCAAGCTTTGGTAACTGCAAGAGTTGCGGTGCACAGGGGTACAGTCCTGAAAGGAGACGCAAGAGCTTACAGTCTCCCAAGTTGGACAGCTAGTAGAGAGGACAAGGGGACCACTCTAGACTACCACCTGTGATGCAGGATCCATGCAGTTCCAGAGGAGAGGATCCACGCAGCCTGTTGTCATTGCAATTGGTGCCTGCGGATGCAGAGGAGTGACTCCTTCACTACAAGGGAGATTCCTTCTTGTGCAGGCTGAAGACTTGTCTCCCTCAGAGAATGAACAGTCAGGGAAAGGTTTAAGTTGATGTAAGGAGCCGGAGAAACAATGTTGCAAAGCAGAGTTGTCGCTGGAATTGTAGATTGTCAGTTCCTGGAGGATCCAGTTGCAATCCCGGTGGCCAGAAGATGAAGTAAACGGTGCAGAGGAGCCCTGCTGGAATCTTGCATGTCAAATCTGAGGACCCACCCGCGAGGGAGACCCTAAATAGCCCAGCAAAGGGGACTGGTCACCTAGCAGGATGACCGCCTATGAAGAGGGGGCTGTGATTTCACCTGCCTGACCTGGCCACTAAGATGCTCCCAGGGGCCTCTGCCCACCTTGGATTCAAGATGGCAGAATTAAGTGGCCAGCTGGAGGAACTCTGGCCACTTCCCTTTCCACTGTCCAGTTTCCCACCAGAGCAGGGACCGAGGGTACCTGGGCTGGTGCAAATCGGTTTATGCAAGGAGGGCACCAAATGTGCCCTTCAAAGCCCACCAATGGCCTGGAGAGACTACCCCTCCCAAGACATGTAACACCTATTTCCAAGGGAAAGGTTGCTACCTCTCTCTCCCACAGGAAATCCTTTGTTCTGCCTTCCTCTGCCTGAGCTGATCAAGCAGCAGGAGGGCAGAAACCTGTCTGAGGGGTGGCAGCAGTGCAGACTACTTTGAAAGCCCCAGAAGACTGGTATGATTAATGCTAGGGGTTCTCTAAGGAGCCCCCAGAGTGTGTGGAATCATACCACCAATACTGGGGACAGCATTAGGGTATGATTCTGACATGTTTGATACCAAGGTTCAGAGTTACCATTCTGTAGCTGGACACCAGTAGTGACCTGTGTCCTGTACACAGGTAAAATGGCTTCGCCGCACTTATGAAGTCCAGTGTAATGGAGCTGGAGTTTATAGTGGCACCTCTTGGCATGCAGGGGTGCCCTCAAACATGCACCTGCACCCTGCCCTCTGGGCAGGAGGGCCTACCATAGGGGTGACTTACAGTGACCTGCAGTGCAAGAGTGCATGCACCTTTTCACGCATGCTACAATGGCAGGCCTGCAGACATTTTACATGGACTTGCATAGGTGGCACAATACAGTTGCAGCCCATGGGGATCTCCCGGTGCCCCAATGCTCTGGGTAAATAAGTACTACTATATGGGGGTGCCAGTATGCCAACTGTGGGGTGTGCAAAGTCCTAAGCACCCAAATTTAGAGGGAGAGAGCACAGTCACTGGGGTCCTGGTTAGCAGGATCCCAATGAACACTGTCAAAACACATTGACAGCAGGCAAAAAGTGGGGGTAACCATGCCAAAGAAGAGGGTACTTTTCTATAGCCCTCACCTGTGGTATAATGCACCCAGTCTTAGGACTGTAAGGCCTGCTAGTGGGGTGACTTACCTATGTCAGACAGTGGTTTGCGGGCATGGCACCCAAAGAGGGATGCCATGCCACCTTTTTCTCCCCACCACCACACACAACATGAAATAGCAGTGAGCATGTGTTCGGTGAGGGATCTGTTAGGGTGGCACAATATATGCTGCAGCCCTTTAGAGACCCTCCCTTGCCACAGGACCCTGGGTATCACTGGTACCTTTTACAAGGGATGCAGCTGTTTGCCAGAGGTGTGCCAATTATGGAAGCAATGGTACAGTTTAGGGAACGAACACAGGTGCTGGGGACTGGTTAGTAGGGTCCCAGCAAACACTCAGTCAAGTTAACATCAGATATCAGGCAAAAAGTGTGGGGTAACCATGCCAAAATGGGCCCTTTCCTACACCTTGACTTACCTGATCGCCGCGACGAATTGGAGTAGGACAACTACTTTGGACTCAGCCACCAGTCCCGGTACCTACCTCTTGACCGGGACCTCGACTTGCAGAGCAGATCGATGGGCTGCCATCCGCTTTAGGGGATGCTCCCTCAAAGCCTTCAGATGTATGCCATCACTCGGAACACAACTTCAGATCATGATCGCACAACAGACACACAAAGTGTGAATCTGTTACAGAAAGCGCCCGAAGACCGGATCTGCAGGGCTTTAATCCTAAAGACATCCTCGACACACCAGGAGTGAAACTCGAAAATAAATACTCAACAAAAAGTCGAAACAAGTCTGTCAAAAAGTGCCTGAGTGGTAAGTCTCTCTGGATCAGCGCTTAGCTTAGAAAATAACTGTCAGCGCCCATGGGTGGTGCCTAGAAAAAGCCTGCAATGTCATTTCCAGGACAATCACCGCTGACAATGGACGCGGAGCCGATGGATGCCACCTGCTGCTTGCTAACAAAAATGTTCCAGATCCACTCTGACGCCTGGGGAGAATTCAAAAGTAGGGAATCTGCATTTGGAAGTCTATCAGATCAGGTATTTCTCAATATTAAGCTGTACGATGATATTTATTTTTAATTCAGCTTGCACATGCTTTACTGTTTTAAAGTCTTAGGGCATGATTTAATTTGAGGGATGAGCACTATCACAAATCTGACTGATACCCTGTCTGTCTTTTTACAAGCGCCATAGCACACAATTTATTTGTAATAAGGCACATAGGATATCTATCACATTTACGACTGAGTAACTCATCTGTAACTTTAAATCAAGCCACATGTGTAATGTCATTAAACAGTCATGGTAGAGCACGCCTGGGCCTTTAGGACTCAATTATCCCCTTCCTCATTTACAGTCTGTCATCTGACAGAAATGTAGGTGCTTGTCACTTAAATAGTTACCAAACACTTACTATGTCTTGGACTCCAATTATCGGTGGGGAAGCAACTGCAGGACACTTTATTTCATGCTGTATTACACCAATCTAATAGAGTGTGTTGATTACATTATTGAGAGGTACACTTCTACTGCAGAGCTCTTTTGACATCAAATTTAGTTCGTCCAGTTAATCTGTGTAATGTGATGCACACAACAGGCATAAGATGTGCAATGCAAGAGCCAAGACCTGTATCAGCAGTGTAGGATGAGTTATGTAGAATACTAGCTGTGCAAGGGGAATGAGCTGTGCACATTTCAAGTGTGCACTGCACGACCTGTATATAATGTGGTCTGTGCAATGGACAAGAGTTGTGCAAAGTGTGTTACGTATGATTTGAGCTAAACCTGACATAAGCTGTTATAGATATAGGATGTGCAGAGTATGAGCTGTGTCAGGTGTCATGCACAGAAGTGGGAGAGGTTGTGCTTCAGTAACCTATACAGACTATGAGCTCTGCAGGATATGAGCTATGCGTCAGAGGATATAAGCTGTGCCAGATACAAGGAGTCCAATGGGTATGGGTTGTGCAGGATGTTAGGTATGTGGAGTTTGAGATGTGTGACACAAAATGCCATGGTATGAACTGGAAGAGGAACAACCTATGCAGGGTTCATGCTGAACAGGGAATTAACTCATCAAGTTGCATATTCTGCCAAACGTTTACAAGAGCAGAGCATGGTATGCACGACTCAATCTCAGCTCGTCCTAAGGTCCTTCTCAACATCAGCTGTAAGTTAGCTTAGGAGAAAGGTTAGAGGTGTATGAAATTTGACATCTGCACATACCACTGAAGCGATACCCAGAC